>NC_064630.1:259645531-269645531 GCF_023864275.1 Schistocerca cancellata | reverse complement strand
AAAATACGGAACTAAGGATAGCGTTGCATGCTATCTTGATCTCCCGTCAGACATCAAACACCAAATTGCTGGCTTTCAACGCCTGCGTAAAAGCTTCCGCGTGACTGCACGTTCGTTCTACAGGAAAACGCAGGCCTCAAAAAAGACGAACACTCTGGTGGTTGGACACAAAATACGTATCCGAGCCTCAAGAACATGGCGGGACCTGCTAATTAGCACGGAGAACACCAAAGAAACTCGATCAGCAGGAAGATAAATCAAGTGTGAAGAATTAATAGAAAAAGAAGTAACAAGAATAGCTCGAAGGTTTAAACAATATAAAACAGCAGGAAGAATAAATCGCAATGAAGATCCTTTTCCTGTCACCAGTAGTTGCTAGCTGCCAACAGTAACCAGTGGCGATCCTCCAACAATGACGAGCAATTATGTCGAAGTAGTATTGTGTATTTCACATAACCCGACACCAACATACCGACCGAGTGATACGTCCACACTAAACGCAAAGCGAACGAAACGTCCCGGCCCTCCACCCAGTACAACGATGAAAATGAGATTGAGGAACGGTGTGTCTCTTACTAAGAACGGGGATGTAGTACCAGCAATAGTAGTAGTTCGTTAATGGTCATAGAAAAATTCATAAAGAACGTTATTGATAACTCACTCTCTCACCTAGTGAACAAAATATGAGCTTCCGGATCATCGGACCGCCGGCCGCGGTGGTCTCGCGGTTCTAGGCGCTCAGTCCGGAACCGCGCGACTGCTACGGTCGCAGGTTCGAATCCTGCCTCGGGCATGGATGTGTGTGGTGTTCTTAGGTTAGTTAGGTTTAAGTAGTTCTAAGTTCTAGGGGACTGATGACCATAGATGTTGAGTCCCATAGTGCTCAGAGCCATTTGAACCATTTTTTTTTAATCATCGGACCACCTTCGTGATTGTGTTCAAGACTACCTATCACAAACAACTCCAAGTCGATTTAGTAGGACAAAATTGCCATATGGTGAATTAATTTCGCAACTGTTCGTGGGTCGTTACTGTTTACAATATGTGTAAATGACCTGCTGGTTGGTTGGTTGATTCGGAGGAGGGGACCAAACAGTGATATCATCGGTCCCATCGGATTAGGGAAGGATGTTGAAGGAAATTGGCCGTACCCTTTCAAATGAATCATCCCGGCATTCGCCTGAAGCGATTTATGGAAATCGCGGAAAATCAAAATCAGGCTGGCCGGATGCGGGTTTGAACCGTCGTCCTCCCGAATGAGAGTCCGGTGTGCTAACCACTGCGCCACCTAGCTCGGGAGCATCTGGTAGATATGGTCACAGTCAATTTGCGAATGATACTCTTCCGTATAGGAAACATGTAACGCCAGAAAACCGTAACGAAATTGCGGAAGACTTGCAGGAGATTGTTGCTTTGCGGTGGGATTGGAATTTCACCTTAAATGTAAATAAATTTGACCTATGAAGCATAAATAGATGATAAGAACCGCCATTGCTCGTTTACACTATTGACGATCATTCATTTAGGTAACAACCGTAAAATATCGAGGAGTGTACATCTGAAACTATGTAAAGTAGGACGACCCCATGATTGTAGGAAGAGCTGGCACCACACTGATATTAATTTTGAGATTGCAGGGAAAATGTAATTCACATATGACTTAGCTTACACAGTCCTTATTGACCCAATTATTTAGTATTGCTTATCAGTCTAAGATCTTCACTAGGCAGCCGTAACAGAGGAGACAGGCGATTCGAAGAAGAGCGGCGCGTTCCGTCACGGGAACGAATGTGTCAAGGAGACGCTTATCACATTCCTGTGGCAAATCTTACACGAGAAGGGTTTGTATCGTGGCTAGATTTACTGTTTAAATTCCAAGAGACTACATTACAGATCGAGTCGGGCATCATATTATTTCATTACTATAAAAGTATAATTAGAATAATTTGAGATCACATGGAGACTTTACGAGAGTCATTCTTCCAATATTCGCGAAAATGGGGGAGGGTAGGTAGTAAGGGGAAATGGATAGTGTCACACGAAATACCCTCTGCTACAAACATAAAGTAAAGATGTACTCTGATACTGGAGAAGCCGCTGAGTTGAAAACAATGCATGTAGCGGGATACAGTACAAGGAAAATACATGACAAAGAGACATAGGCCATAAAATAGACATTAAAACTGCTAACTTGTGTTGACAGATGTCACACACCGTTGTTTAAAGTCGAAAGAAGGTGAAAGGCTTACAAGCTGTTGTAGTTGTCGTTCGACACAAAGCACAGCTCAGCAGCGACAGTAAGGACGGAATTGACGTTGGCTTTGCCGCCCGGTGTGGTCGAGCGGTTCTAGGCGCTTCAGTCTGGAACCGCGTGACCGCTACGGTCGCAGGTTCGAATCCTGCCTCGGGCATGGATGTGTGTGATGTCCTTAGGTTAGTTAGGTTTAAGTAGTTCTAAGTTCTAAGGGACTGATGACCTCAAATGTTAAGTCCCATAGTGCTCAGAGCCATTTTACGTTGGCTTTGTCTAAGAAACCATTCTTATAAAATTCAAATAAGTGACGGGTAACCAAAAAATCGTTGGCTTAGCGAGATCTGAACCATAGTTGTCTCGAATACGTGGTAGATATCTTAATCAATGCTGACTGATTCTGTAACTGAAAGGAGCAATAAAGGATTTGAAAGAATTGAATTGAGAATAGAAGCCAACGAAAAACCGATGTCAGTGATATAGATATAGACTTTATGGCAGAAGGCAAAAAAGTCTCAAATAAATGAATGATTTCTGAAATGTACACATAACACTGCATACAGTTTGTACGGTGGATAATACAGCAAAGGCAAAACAGCAAGACAAACCAAATACAGCATTTAGAGAAGGCACAGTAGAACGAGAGGGAAAATTCAGTTATTTTAAATGTAAGTAAAAAGGAAATGGCCGTATCAGGGAGGACTTAACCACCTTCGTCTGCAGAGGTCCACTCCTTTTCATCATCAAGCGAGCTTTCTTGGCATCAGTTAGTGGCATAGAATTGAGAAATTAGTTTCTGACACGCCGTTTGAATTACAGCCATGTACTGAATTGAAACGTGGATCGTAAGAAAATCGTAGAAAAACGAAGTGAGAGTATCTGTTATTTAGACAGATAATATATAAAATTAAGTCACTAAAAAGGATGAACGAAGAAATATATTCGAATTGTAGCTGCTGAGACACTTTGGTACTGGAAAATGTAGACGCGAACAACTTAGGAACAGCCAAAGAATATGCACAGTCATTTACTGAGGAAGTTGAGTGTAAAAGATACTCAAAGACGGAAGTATCAGTACGATACTAGAACGGATAACTTCAAGCCAAAAGGGAGATGGATAGTGTAATGTATTTTCTCTTAACAACGCAAGTGGAACGTTTCACCGAAACACTTTCAAAATGGTTCAAATGGCTCTGAGCACTATGGGACTCAACATCTTAGGTCATAAGTCCCCTAGAACTTAGAACTACTTAAGCCCAACTAACCTAAGGACATCACACACACCCATGCCCGAGGCAGGATTCGAACCTGCGACCGTAGCAGTCCCGCGGTTCCGGACTGCAGCGCCAGAGCCGCACGGCCACCGCGGCCGGCGAAACACTTTCACTTAATTAGTAAAGAAATATAGCTCGCGATTTCTCATTGGACCATATAGTTAGCTGTTGACTAGTAGTACTTGCCAAACGTCTTACGAGCGAATCATTCGTCCCTGGATGTGGCAGTTTTCCAATGATGTCAGGAGAAACTCTCTGCCACTGAATAGAAGAGAGCTGGCAGCTGACTAATTGGTCCAGTCCCACTGACCAAGAGCACGGTGCGTGACCAGCGCTCTGATGGAAAAAGGAGCGTGTGAGGACGTAAGGAAGGATGGAATGTCCATACCGCAGTATCTTTCCAGTATGCTGCCTGGTAGCTTGGAGTTAAAGCAGCAAAAATGTGTCCGCCTGCGAGCTGCGCTCTGTTATTCGTTTTTTCGCAGCAAAACAACTATCCACTGTCGATATCCATCGGGAACTAATCTCTGTCCATGGGGAGGGCTGTATGAGCATTCAAATGTGGATGAGATCTGGGTCTGTCATTCGATCCTTAGACAAAACTGCAGAGCATGGTGTGAAAGAAACCTGGTGAAAGTGCCCCCCCCCCCCGCCCCCCCCCCAAAAAAAAATAAAGGTCACACATTCGAAGGAAAGTTTGGCAACCATATTTTTCGACTGTCAGAGGATGTTACGCGTTCACTACCTGCCCCCCCCCCCATCAGCACTATGAATGCAGAGAGGTACTGTAACGCCTTCGGGAACCTGGGAGCTGCTATCAAAAACAAAAGTCCCGTTCTTTCGTCTCGCAATGTTCCCATCCCTCATGACAACGCTCGGCCTCGTTCAGTTCGAATGACCCTGACTGAGCTTGGAAGATTCAACTGGGAAGTGTTCCCGCATTCTCCACATTCACTAGATCTTGCCCCAAGTGATTTTCACACTTCCCCCCTCACAAGGTCATCTTGGAAATAAGCACTTCACTGATGATGAAGTCAGATCAGCAGTGGACAGCTGGTTACGAATATAAGACTCGACCTGGTACAACACTGGTTTGGAAACACATGTGTCATGCTACCAAACATGCTTGGAAAAGCATGGCGATCATGTAGAAAACTAACAGAAGCGTTGTACAGTGTCAATAAAATTATTTCACCATGATAAATTATGTAAATGCTTTTTTATGAAATAGAGAAGCTTACTTATTGGACGCCCCTCGTATATTGTACAAGGCAATAATGATAAGAAAGAAAAAACAACACTTCCTTTCATGTGAGTAAGTGGTTTAATGTATACTTGAGACCACACAAGTCATCACAAAATTGCGAAATCCTTGCTTACAGTATTAATCGACCACAATATTATTGCACTTGAGAGTGAGGACGCTTCGGTCGGCTTATCGTGAATCAGTGTGTAATCGGAATTGCGACGGGCAAAAAGAACGGGACAACTAAAGTTATACAATGGAAACTGCACCAATCTTGATGATTACAGTTATAAAGTGCGTGGTCCCTCACACGAGTGTTAGACGGCAAATTCTTCGTTTGCTGTATCTGTTTCACTGGACTCCGTTCCAATTTCATCCACAGTGTCAATTTTCATATCACTGTCGTCATCGTCTGCTGCATATTCATCTTCATTCTCCAGACCAACATTGATTATTATATTCTCCATTGCTTCTTCCACTAACCCATCTATGCGCAAATATTCATTTTCTATTCCTTTTAAGTATTCGCAAGCTATTAACCAAATATATTGCGTAATCTTAGATAAAGAATCTTTCGCTATTTGTTTTAACATAGTTAAATTACTGTAAGAAACGCATTAAAACTGCATCTGTTTTAAAAACAGGCTTTGGCTTACGACGCACAATTTGCAAAAGTTCATATCTCGTTAAGCTCTGTACAAAAATGAATTTGTTATGCATGACGTGCTCAGTTATGCCGTTTTATCGAGTTGCAGTAGCAAGGGCTTTACTTGTCTGAAAGCATGACGCTGTGCGTTGTCAAGGCAATAATACTACCAGCTGGGATGTTAGGAATCAATTTCTCTTTTAACCATTTGCGATAATTATCCACATTCACATCATCGTGACAATCTTAGGATTTAGATTTAGAGTCGTAAACCAACTCCACCCCCTCTATGGAACTCATTGCTCCTCCAGGGTGGACAATAATAGCTTTCTAGCCTGCGTTGCTAATAGTCGTCACACACGGAACTTCTTCATGCTGACAGCATTTTTCCGCGGTGTAATGTGTATACACACACCTTTGGTCAGTGAATACCGTTGGTTTATTTTGAACCTTTTCTCAGGTATTCTTCACACTTCGTTAAAATGTCGAACCGTTCCTGTAAGATAGTTCTCTTATTTTTGCATCAAATCCCTTCTCTTTCGAAACTGTACTAAATATTTCCCTTCCATCCTGAAAACTAAAAATATAAGCAGCTTTCTCAACACTGGGATTTCTTTTTTTACTCACATTACATTAAAAAATTTCTTCCAATAAGTGCTTGATCTAAGTCATTTAGAAAAAATAGTTTTCTAGTACGACTTAGTTTTGTAAGGGTTGTTACTTTTTCCGCAGTTTCTTACACTTTCGTAAAGTCTCTTAAAATGTATTTTACTGTTCTTTCTGACGTACCTATAGTCTTTCCACTCGTAAGACTGCTTTCTGTAGAGGTATCATCATCTGATTTTGCTTTTTTTTTCCTTGTAAAATTGTTCATCTTTTAATATAAGTTCTTCTTCACCTTTATGCGTGCGCTATCGCGACATCTTCCTCTGTGTTTAGTGTTCCATACCTCAACCGGTGAAAACGGAATCAAAATAACTTTTTGTCTGTGTGTCAGGCTGTTAAAAACTTTTTTTCTCAGGAACGGGTAGATATATCGAGTTCAAATTTAGGTCACATACGGAGGTCCAGGGTCTCTTGGTGGTGTAAACCATTGAGGCTTGTAAGTCGACGCAGTCAAAACATACGGCCATTATTTATGTCAAATATTTTAATACTTGCAAATTCACTCATGAAACCTATAGGTTACTTTCCGTTGGCCTAGAATCATGAAATCCGGTAAGCAGCAAGGTTGCACAGTGCAACTAAAGGAAAAAATCCGAAAACTGTTAATTTGTAATTATATAAGACGAAAAAAATATTTGTTTTGTCATTTGTTATCCTATGTCTTGTCATTTGTTATCCTACATCAAACTTGAAATTAAAACAGTAAATAGTTCTGCATTCAGACTGAGTGCGTAAACATCATCCAAGGAATGACATTATTGCTCATATGACACGTTTCGGAATTTACCCGTCATTATATATCCAGGAGCAATTGGTGTTCCAAGTTACAATAATAATGGTCACTGCCTCGTGCATGACTTTTCCTTTCTTTCTTTGGGCCTGGTGCCGCGCCAACGCGGGGTCGGCCTTGTTATTACGGATTTGGCAGTGTTAGTTGCAGAGGGTGGCTGGATGCCCTTTCTGCCGCCACCCCGGACCACCAGGACATAAGTAGTATGCCCCAGCCGTCCCAGTCTAGTGTAAGCCTTGAAATAGTGAGAACGTGTTAAAATGTCTGAGATCCCTGTAACTGAGACGGAACGTGGGGACCAGCCCGGTATTCACCTAGTGGGATGTGGAAAACCGCCTGAAAACCACATCCAGGCTGGCCGGCATACCGGCCGTCGTCGTTAATCCGCCAGGCGGACTCGATTCGGGTCTGGCGGCCTACCCAAGTCCAGGAAGCAGCGCATTAGCGCTCTTAGCTACCCTGGCAGGTTTGTGCATGACTTTTTTCCGATATATATCATTGAAATAAAAACATTCTTGCAGATCTTGGAAATCCTGGTACCGATATTTTACCAGTTTCAGTGTCGATAACAGGGAAAAACGCTCGAGACTCTCGATTCCCGGAATGGATGAACTGTTTATATGCTTCAATATGTTTGTACGGAACCCTTAGTGCGTGAGTCCTACTCTCGCCTGGACAGTTTTTTTCACTCTCGGGTATATGAGTGATTAAGCATAACACGGCACTGCACTGCTGACGATATCTCACGAGGACACGCTGAATCACTCGATAGTATCTGTACAATGGACTTGAAAGCATTGATAGTGCGACGCGATTTCCTTAATCGCCACTGTTCTTGTTTGCTATGACGTCACCGTTTGTTTCCGGTAACGACAACGGGAGGTCGAGTGCAATAAAATCGTGGTAGGGTAGTAGGGCAGGACTGTGTGGAACGCATTGGCTTCAGTCATTCTGTTTTTTCACTGAGAAGCACTGTGTCAGTACGATTGGAAACGCCGCTCGCTCGTGACACGGTGGAAAGCTCACGACAAGTGTTCCGGGTCACCGGCGTGGCATCGTCGTCAGAAGCACGGGGTCGACAGCGGCGAGGCGCACGCATTCCTGGCTGCGCGCGCTTGGCGGCCGTTCAGCTGACTCACAACCAGCGGCCGGGTCAGCCGGGCTGCGGGCCGGACACCTCGCTGGCGCGGGCAGTGCCGCGATGTATCGGCAGTAACAGGAACGAAGCAGGTAGAGGATTCCAGTTGTTGTAACTTAGGGAATGTAGCTGTGTAACGTCATCGACAACAGCCGATATTTCGACAAGTCAACACCCTGTTACTTTCGAGGCGTTCACTAGGAGATAGCTGTGCATGATGACGTAAACACTTGGTGGGCAGAGAGCTACGCCAGCTAGGAAGCAAAAGACGGGGAATGTAGTAAGACCACACCCAAACAAATCAGCTATAGTCGATAAGGAAATTGAAGGTGGAGGGGGAGAAACGAAGCCGCGCGGGATTAGCCGAGCGGTCTAGGGCGCTGCAGTCATGGGCTGTGCGGCTGGTCCCGGCGGAGGTTCGAGTCCTCCCTCGGGCATGGGTGTGTGTGTTTGTCCTTATGATAATTTAGGATAAGTAGTGTGTAAGCTTAGGGACTGATGAACTTAACAGGTAAGTCCCATAAGATTTCACAAACATTTTGAACATTTGGAGAAAAGAAAGGAAACGGAAGGGATTACTGATGTCAGATGCATCGGACCATACGCGGTATCAGCGGCGACGAGAGAAAATGTGTACCGGACCGTGATTGGAACCCGGGAGCTCTTGCTTACAAGGGAACCTCCCCGTCGCACCCCCCTCAGATTTAGTTATAATTTGGCACAGTGGATAGGCCTTGAAAAACTGAACACAGATCAATCGAGAAAACAGGAAGAAGTTGTGTGGAACTATGAAAAAAATAAGCAAAATAGACAAACTGAGCAGTCGAGATATGCAACATAAAGGTTGGTGTGAGCTCTGGAGCGCTATGGTCTTGTGGTTAGCATGAGAAGCTGCGGAACGGGAGGTCCTTGGTTCAAGTATTCCCTCGACTGAAAAGTTTAATTTTTTATTTTCAGACAATTATCAAAGTTCAGGCACTCACACATAGTCAACTTCGCTCTCCAAAATTCCAGAACATGTTCAGATTTGCTTGTACATATGCAGGATTTGACGGTCTACACATATAAAAATTTGAAAACGTTAAAAACATACGTTTTGACAGAGCACAGGGAAGACTGCGCGACTGTGAAACTGTTGCATTCATTTGTTGCAGTTTAAGTGACAAACTCTTATGTTTTCATCACTTTTTTGGGAGTGATTATCACATCCACAAGAAAATCTAAATCGGGCAAGGTAGAAGAATCTTTTTACCCATTCGCCAAGTGTACAAGTTAGGTGGGTCGACAACATATTCCTGTCATGTGACGCACATGCCGTCACCAGTGTCGTATAGAATATATCAGACGTATTTTCCTGTGGAGGAATCGGTTGACCTATGACCTTGTGATCAAATGTTTTCGGTTCCCATTGGAGAGGCACGTCCTTTCCTCTACTAATCGCACGGTTTTGCGGTGCGGTCGCAAAACACAGACACTGTACTTATTACAGTGAACAGAGACGTCAATGAACGAACGGACAGATCATAACTTCGCGAAAATAAAGAAAGTTAACTTTTCACTCGAGGGAAGACTTGAACCAAGGACTTCCCGTTCCGCAGCTGCTCACGCTAACCACGGGACCACGGCGCTCCTGAGCTCACACTCACTTTGATGTTGCCTATCTTGCGCATGGATTACTCAGTTTGTATATTTTGCTTATTTTTTTCATAGTTCCACACAACTTCTTCCTGTTTTCTCGATTGATCTGTGTTCAGTTTTTCAAGGCCTATCCACTGTGCCAGCTTATAACTAAATCTGAGGGTGGTGCGATGGGGAGGTTCCCTTGTTAGTAGGCAGTTGCGTTAACCACTGCGCCACCCGGACACAGTGTTCATCGCCACTGCACGGTTTATCTCGGCACGCCACTCGGCAGACCCCCACACCCGTCTAACGCCACCTGTCTGCAGGCTCTGTCCTTGTTCTCCATAGTCGCTACTCAGAGATTCCTGCAGGAGGTCGGACGTATTTGTGCATCCGCACTAAAGAAGGTGGATTCGTTGGCCATCGAGGCGAATCAATTACATGAATGCGTGGTATCTGTTCTTTCAGACATGTCCGAAAGAACATACATTACGCATTGTTGTTGTTGTTGTGGTCTTCAGTCCTGAGACTGGTTTGATGCAGCTCTCCATGCTACTCTATCCTGTGCAAGCTTCTTCATCTCCCAGTACCTACTGCAACCTACATCCTTCTGAATCTGCTTAGTGTATTCATCTCTTGGTCTCCCCCTACGATTTTTACCCTCCACACTGCCCTCCAATACTATATTGGTGATCCCTTGATGCCTCAGAACATGTCCTACCAACCGATCCCTTCTTCTGGTCAAGTTGTACCACAAACTTCTCTTCTCCGCAATCCGATTCAATACTTCCTCATTAGTTATGTGATCTACCCACGCATTGTTGTTCAAAATAACAGGCACCACGCGTTCATATAACTATAGTAGAGTCGGTGTAAGATGATCCCTGACAGTTGCGGCTAGCTGGAAGCGGCGGCTTCGCGGGCCTACCACAAGCTAAGGCTCCCATAACGGGAGCTGAACTGTCCGCCATGTTTTCCCCAAAGTATAGAACATTCATACTTGTTTACGTATGATTCACGATGCGAGTGGAGATTTCTAATTAAATGTATTGAGGAATTCATCGTGGATATAGATGGTGCTCAGCTGTAAACTTCATTAACCGCTGCAAAAATGGTTTTCGCATGTTTACATGTCCATGTGCTCCTGAACGAAGAAAAATACGAGTCATAAATTGCAAAAAAGACAACTCGGAACCGTTCCCTGGCTCTCGATTATGTATTACAAGTATATGTTAATAAAAAGTAGTTGTAAATGTGAAACCAGTTGTACACAAATGTGGTTCTTCCCCACTCAAAAACTATACTGAAGCAGTTAGTCTCAAAATTTTTCGATTCCTGCGATATTTTCACAGTTGGCAGAGTGGCAAGGAATATATATTGTGATTATATATACGTCATTGTCACAAACATTCAAACACAAACTGAATAATACTTAACCACATTTCTTACATAGGTACATTAGGAGGAATGATAAGTGACATTTTTATACCGCGTTGGTCACTGTGAGGGAACATGCACAAGTATCGTAACAGTCAAAGAATAAAATTTTGATTACAGCTGAAGAAGCAACAAACTTTCTTTCTTTTGAGTTAATGATAAAGACATTTAATAAAAGCACGAATTTCAGATACACAAAATTTACAGTTGGTGGGGCGGGGGAGGTTATTACTGAGAGCTCCTTTTTGGGCAAGAATTAAATTAAAGTAATGAACAAAAATGACATAAAATGTTAGTTTTGCATAGTTGCCCAATGAACATACTTGTGCGCTTGAGTTCATGCATGGTACAATTCCCCTCTTTGTACAGTAAAACTTCCACATTTCTTAAAGCACCTACTTATGATTAAAAAGTGAACACCTCTTTTGCAAGTGCCTATGTACAGAAAAAAATTAAGACGTTGGTACCGAGTTCTTAATTCATTACATTTAATATTTACGAACTACCACGCAAGTTCCAAGCCTACATTTCTGTAGGCGTGTAATACTACATTTCAGCGTTTCTGTTATTTATGAAGGACAATCTAAGTATCTCTACACACATTAATTACTGTTCGGTACACTTCATACACGCAATATTATAAGAAATGTTGTAAAAAGTTACGTGATTAGGTTAACCATCCACAAGGTAAACACTGCCGAATCTTCAGAGTTGAGGAAAACATGGCGGACGATTCAGCCTATTATATAGGAGCTCTACCTCAAGCAATAACGTATCGCGATTTTGTAAACGTCTCTAAGGCAACCTCTTAGTGTTCTCACAGCTCCTTAGACGGTTGCTGTTTTCACCTGCAGCCGTTAGCGCTCCACAGTTCTATCTGGTGCGAGCTATCAGGGATGTACTCACGCCGCCTCGACTTTAGAGCCACCACACATCCAAAGATGACCAACGTCAGGCGTTATCGATACTGAAATATTAGTTAACAACATGTGAGTGTCTTCCTCTGCCTTTTGACCAGGGAGAGAGCAGGATTCCAGACTTGTGTTTTGTTTTGTCTTCTGTTTCCTTCCTGGCGAAGCCCCAACTCATGACGGCTTAATTTGGCATGCTCAGCAAACTCCAGTTTCATTTGTGTTTTGAAGGTGATGAGCGTTCACCTATCGAAATAAATAATAAATTTAAAAATAAAATTTGCTAAAAATGATCTTGATCGCATAAATATTTGATGTATGCTGGTGATCGGTTTCGATCTGTTGTACTTAGATCATCTTTAGACGTCTAAGCTGCTTTACTACTCTCCTGGCAGAGTAAAAAGGAACTCTGGCAGGCAGACTGTAGCAGGCGTACTGCAGTGGATGTTGTTACTAATCGGTCATCAATCTGATGATACTGTCCCTGGCTGTGCGCAGGATTCGGCAAATAGAATGTCTGGGTGGCGCGACATCAGGCTTGGCAGTGAAGTCTCACACGCTAGGAGGATCACTCCCAATTTGCAAAGTATTTTGTGGGTGTGAATACAAGTGATTGTCGAGCTCTGATCCTTCATCTCATCAGTCGAATCATTTAGCAATTTAGTTGTTTCATGGCAACTCAGGCACTCAAGGCATCTCCCTCCTTCCCTCCACTACCCATTCTCCCGTCTTTGCCACAAAATGGCTCAAATGGCTCTGAGCACTATGGGACTTAACATCTGAGGTCATCAGTCCCCTAGAACTTAGAACTACTTGAACCTAACTAACCTAAGGACATCACACACATTCATGTCCGAGGCAGGATTCGAACCTGCGACCGTAGCGGTCGCGCGGTTCCAGACTGAAGCGCATAGAATCGCTCGGCCACAACGGCCGGCTCTCTTTGTCATGCACGTGCGCACGCGTACACACACACACATTGATTTGTTCTGACGTTAGCTCAGTTTGTCTATCTTTAATTGACTAAATGTCTAGGTCCCTGTATCTGCTCAAGACGTTTCCTGTATGCTCATCCATCCAATGTGGTGAGACAGCAGCACTTGGATAATCTCCTGTGGCGACTTTCCCACCTTGGCTCCAGGTTCAAGCTGGCTAGCCGACAACCTACCGGTGGCTGTCACATTAAAATTTACTGAAACATTTTAATAATGCAAAAATGCGCGAATAATTATGTCGTGATCTTAAGTTTCATGTGAATTCTTTTACAATGCTAAACCTTTTTCATAATGCAATAAATCAGCTGTACAGGTTTTAAGTAGATGCATGCAGAAATAAAACAAATCCAATTTTGTAGAACTAGACTGTAGGAGACAGAAATCTGATGTTTTCCCGAGAACTTTAAATAGGAGGTTTCCTGTTACGCAAAACTTAGTGGTATGGTTGGTGACTTAAGTGACACCATCTGGAATGATGTACAAGTTTCTTCCCAAATCATGGCCTGTATTCTCGTTAGTAAATAAAATGCTCAAAAATGTGTTTCTTTAAGCTCATGACTTTCATAGCTTGCATTGTTTTACCGTAAACTACTTTCTCGATACTCTATTCACCAAAGGAAGTCGCCAAGTACAGACAAATGAGTGAGAAAGTTAAAGGTTCCGATGCATTCAAGGTGCAGTTCGGCAATGCTTGCGGCTTGGTACTGTTCCGTCTATCAGCATACCTGTTCAATCTGTCACAGTGTTGTTGTTCTACTGTTTTATTTTATTCTTCCTATCTTTTTGTATTTGAAGAAGTTGTTGATTCCATTTCATAGTTCTTTCCTGTCTCCCTTGCCTCCAGATAACAAGGCAATGCCATCTGCAATACCTTGATGTTGGAGTCAGACGCCTTTGCTGTAATTCTTTATGTGAACGTTATATCACATTTCTTCTTCGCATTACTGTAGCTAATGACAGAGTTGAATCTCATGTGATACAATCTACATGAAATTTGTTTTGATAATCGTTCGTCATACCAGACACTCTTCCTAGTGAACGGTTCAGATCTTTGAGATGTTGAACTGGTTGTATCGGGGCTCGTTGTTATCGTCAGGTGTTTCCTTTGACAGAGCAGAAATAATGATTTTCTAAAAAAAATGCAAGGTCAGTTTGTTTCATGGATCTTGGGTACAAGCTCGATATTAATCTAGTTCCTAAATACTCCACTGGTTTAAGAACACCAGAAAGTTAAAGGAAGAGTCCAATCAAAATTAGGGCTCTAAGGAAAATTCTACATTTGTTGTTGCTACGAAACATCGGAGTCAATGAAGACGTAACATTCAATTAAACTGTGATTCGAGTTTCGTCCACAGATTTATAAATACTCAGGAAGATTGAGTGTGAAGGAGACTAAAATTTTCTTGGGATTTCATTGCGAAGAAGACTAAAATTTTCTTGGGATTCATGTATCTCTACGGTTAATTCTGTATAACGAAAGATGATGTACGCATTTGTTAAGTTAAAGCTAACTATAGAAATGGAGCCCTGAAGAAGGAAATTTAAAACATGACGTGGTTTCAATTAAACTGCATCTATTACTGACTTTCTGCGTTGACTACAGATCAAAAGAGAATGAACGTATTAGATAACATGTCTTTACACCAAACCAAAGAACTTCAGTTCCTGAACAAGAATGCTTAGTCACAATCTGGATGAAAGTGAACATTGATTCCGAATAGCAAATATGATATTTAGTAGACTGCGTTAGTTTGCGTTAACTACTAAGCGTAACGTGAGAACTTAATCATGGAGTTTAACGTACTGAGTGCGTTATCTCAAGGTAAATAAAAAATGGACAAATTATATTAAATATGCGCGTTGGAATAATAAATCATATTACATACATAACTAATTCGTTATTTCGTGCAACTATTGCGCTTTATATCTGTTGTCTGCATCTGCGTTCGATTATCTTGTTAAGAAACTGTGTATCACCTGCTAAAATGTATCACTTGCTAAAACCATTTTCGCTCTGAAAGAGAACCAGAGAACGATATCAATTTCGTAAGACAAGATGAACTTTACAGTTTACCTCTATTGCACCTATAACCTCTCCACCCCTGTAAACAAGCATTCCCATTTGATCTTTCCTCTCACTCCGATTCTTCTCTTGTTCTCATAACTGATTGAAACACACACATTCATTACACGTTCAGTCAAAAAGCGACCTACTGAATTTTCATCTGATCAGTTGCCGCATACATTGGCCTCTACCAACTAACTTCAATCTGCAACCAACATTTCCCGTTTGCGATGTTGTTGGTAGAAATTCCCACGAATCAGAGTTCTTCTTGCGAATTAATAGGGCATAGAATCTACCTCCTGTTAGGCATCAAGAAGTCCTATTTTATACAATGCGTTTTAAAACCGTAGTGTCAATTTTAATAGAAATTTATGTGGCACCAAAGTACTCGAGCCGTGTCCGTTGCTAAATCTCTAGTCACTTGCGGCAAGACGTAAATGTAAACAGTATTTTACTGGCTTGCGGCAAGACGTAAATGTAAACAGTATTTTACTGGCCTTCCTTGAGATAATGTCTAAAAATAGTTGGCCAGCGTGTTCCTTAATTGGGGTCAAGTAGCGAAGCGAACAAAGTAAAAGGCAAACAGCGGAAACCGTCGAAATAATTTCCTTGCGTATGACTAAGGTATCTGCAGAAAACTTAAGGCTGTGAGAGTCTGGGACGCCATTCGCCTCTATTGGTCAGTTTTCTGGTGTACAGTAATGTAATTGCACCAAACTTTTTTGATGGAACTTTTGTAATACCATTTTAGACAAGAGATACTGTAAAGGGAGAGATTTTAATGGACGCGAAATATTGTGTTGCTTCTTGGATAAGCAAAGAATTTTCGTGTAACTGTAGATTGCATCATGCTCGGCAGTCTCGAGTCATACGGGCAAGAATCTGACATACCTACATCAGTGTGTGCAACCCTATCTGAATGTGTTTCGTCCTGTGTAGGATAAGAATCTGAACTGAATTCTTTTCTTCAAACGGTGCATCATATTGTCAAATTCTAAGTATTCTGACCAGAGAGGAATAACTAATGGCGTGTCAGAGGAGTCCAGAAAGCCTTTGAAATATAAGTTGTCAGTGCTGTCCTACTTTCAGTTTGCGACAAAAGGCCACGATGGCCTTGCATTCCAGTTGTCTAATAAATTCTGCTACAGTTTTTCTGTGCTTTAATAAGAAAGTGCAGTCGAGGTGGCTTCTGTGAGGTAATATCTATGCGAAGAGCTGGCGTTCATTTTCTAGATTGGAAACAGAGCAAAGTTAGTACCGTGTTGGAATACAGCTCGACCTTCAGCTTGTATTGCTCTGTAAGATGTGTATCAGTATCCAATTAAAGCAAATTGCTCTCCGTGTAAGACATGTAGTTACAATAATACCACACGTTTGAAAAAGACGGATGACCGTCATCTAGCACCGTTGCATCTTCAGATGTTCTCAGGAACCTAGTCCCACAGTCGACAAGAGATCCACAGCTTCCGATACAGTTAAATAGCATCATACTAAAGAGTATTTGCGCTGGGAAAGATAACATTCTCATCTAGTGGTACGTCCTGTTTTGTCACCGGAGTGATCCTGGCCGCTCGCTCAAACTGGAAAGAACAAGAATCGTAAAGCTTTTGGACGACTTGTGTTCAATTAAGACAGAAGGCATAGATAACATTCCTTCGATATTTCTGAAATCATTGGAGGAAATGCAAAGAAACGAATGTTCAAGCTAGTGTAATGAGAAGTAGCAGAAATGAGATAAGTGACACATTTAACGAAGTGATGAAATTGTGCCACCTTTGAAGCAACATTACGTATGACGGACGAAGCAAGAAGGACATCAAATGTGGCGTGGCAGAAGCAAAGAGGCCATTCATGACCACAGGAAGTCTACTATTATCTAACATTCGCCTAATTTGAGGAAGGAATTCCTGAGAATGTACGTGTGGAGAACACCACTGTATGGAAGTGAATCGTTAACATTCAGGAAACAGAGCCGCGCGGAAATAGTCGAGTGGTCTTAGGCGCTGCAGTCATGGACTGTGTGGCTGGTCCCGGCAGAGGTTCGAGTCCTCCCTCGGGCATGGGTGTGTGTGTTTGTCCTTAGGATAATTTAAGTAGTGTGTAAGCTTAGGGACTGATGACCTTAGCAGTTAAGTCCCATAAGATTTCACACACATTTGAACAACAGGAAACAGAAAAATAAGAAAAGCGAAACATTTGAGATGTGCTGTAAAAGGACAGTGAAAGTTAGGTGGAGTAATAAGATAAGAAAAGAGAAGGCCCTCCGCAGAATCGGCGAGGAAAGATATATGTGAAAAGCACTGACACGGAGGATGCTCAGGATGGTAGGCCATGTACGAAGGTGAATCAAATGAAAACCTTAAATATTTTTAAAATATTATTTATTGTGCAGAAGTGGTACAAAGCTGTATCAGTTTTCAACATAATCACCCCCATGCTCAATGCAAGTCCTCCAGCGCTTAAAAAGTGCATAAATTCCTTTAGAAAAAACTTCTTTTGGAAGTCCGCGCAACCACTCATGCACCGCGTGACGTACCTCTTCATTAGAACGGAACTTCTTTCCTCCCACTGCGTCTTTGAGTGGTCCAAACATATGGAAATCACTTGGGGCAAGGTCTGGTGAGTATGGTGGATGAGGAAGACACTCAAAATGCAGGCTGGTGGAAGTGAGCCCAGGTTTCGTCCCCAGTACGATTCTTGCAAGGATGGCATCACCTTCTCGTTCAAAGCGCCGAAGAAGTTCTTCACAAGCATAAACACGTCGTTCTCTCATTTCAGGAGTCAGCTGCCGTGGCACCCATCTTGCAGACACTTTGTGAAACTGGAGCATATCATGCACAATGTGGTATGCTGACCCATGACTAATCTGTAAACATGTTGCAATGTCATTCAGTGTGACTCGGCGGTTTTCCTTCACTATGGCTACTGCTGCAATGTTCTGTGGAGTCACAACTCGTTGTGCCTGACCTGGACGAGTAGCATTTTCCACTGAAGTCACACCATTTGCGAACTTCCTGCTCCATTCGTAGACTTGCTGCTGTGATAAACATGCATCACCGTACTGAACCTTCATTCGTCGATGAATTTCAATAGATTTCATACCTTCACTACACAAAAACCGAATAACGAACGCTGTTCTTCCCTGGTGCAAGTCGCATGTCAGGGGGCCATCTTTATACTGATACTGCGACGGTATTTGTGCATCTGCGCTATGCTACCACCTACAGGCCATTCTGCACGCTGTTTATAGCACGCTTACAAACTTACAGGATAACGGCGCGAAATTATTATTACAAATTATATTACAAATTTACGGTTTTTATTTGACTCACTCTCGTAGTAACACATCAGGAAATAATTATATGGTACTACTGTAGAGGGCAAAAACTGTAGGGGAGAACAGAGACTGGAATGAAAACAACAAAATTCAGATCGTTGGGTGTAAATGCTACTCTGAGGTGAAGAGGTTGGCACAGGAGAGAAATTCGTGGTGGGCCGCTTCAAACTAGTAGAGGACAGACGACAGTATATACACACACTGGTGTGCAAACCTTCAAGACGAAAGTAAATTTCACGTGGTACGTCACTGCTGCTCTAAAGTACAGAAAATAACTGAAAGAAATATGCAGTGACACAAACATAAATGACACGTTTATTCAAAGAAAACAATTACACCGAAGTCACAATGATTTGTGGTGGACACTACAAACGGACGTCAGTGCATGCTCTACGACGTGCACCCGTGCTGTCCACAATGATGGAAAGATTTCTTGTTATAGGGCGTTCCATTGCTCCTCCAGCTCGGTTGACAACTAGTAGGCGGTCGTTGGTACGTGTGGACATCCTGCAATAACCTCTTCCCAACGCGTCCCACACGTGGTCGATGGAATATAAGTGTGTGGAAGGGGCAGGCCAGTCCATTCGCCGAATATCCTGTTGTTCCCAGAGCTCCTCCACCGGCAGTGATCGATGCGGTCGATCGTTGTCATCCATAAAAACGAAGTCTGGGGCGAATGCACCGCTGAAGAGACGAGCCTGGGGAAGAAGTGCAGAGCCACGATAACGTTAACCGGTAAGTGTAGCGTGTTCAAAGATCTGGAGGTCAGCACGCCAGTGCAACTTCTGCCTACTCACAACGTAACACCTGGATCACCAAAACAATCATGTTCGATAATGGTCCTATGTGCATTACGTGTTGGCACCTCTCGCTATGTGAGGCTATGCGCAGCACTGTCGAACGTTGTTCGGTGGTCCAGATGTTATGATACGGAGAGGCATAGTGCTGCATGGGCGTACTGATCTTCAAATCTTTGAGCACTGTACACTCACCGGTGAAAGTTATTGTGACACTGTACTCCTCCGTCGTGTGCGTCTTTGCACAGGTGCATTCGGTTTTGACTTCGTTATTATGGATGGCAATATGCGACCGCATTGAACAGCTCAAGTGGAGGACCTCCTGGAACAAGAGGACATTCGGGGAATGGACTGGCCCGCCCGTTCCCCTGACTTAAAACCCATCGAGCACGTGTGAGAAGCGTCAGAAGAACCTCTCTCAGCAGGTCCACATGCACCAACGACCACCGAGCAGTTTTCAACCGTGTTGGTGGACGGGTGGAACGCCCTACCACAACAACTCCTTACCAACCTTGCAACTAGTATGGGAGCACTTTGCAGAGCATACATTGCCGTCCGTGGCGACCACACCATATTAACAATCATGTCCCACCTTTTGTAACGTCCAGATGTCCATCATTAACCGCGGTGTAAGTCTTCTCTTTGAATAAAAGTGTCATTTCTGTTCATAGACTGAAGGCTTCCACGACCGGATGACATAGCTGCTAGTAGAGCTTTCGGGATGGGAGGTCGTGGTCCAAGAAACTCTTCTGTTCCTGTCGTTTCGTCAAGACTCGGCGGAGGAGTGCCTCTGAGGATGTCCAGTGCAATCCTGGACGAAAATTCAGGAACAGAAGAGTTTCTTGGACCACGACCTCACATCCCGCAAGGTTTATGAGCAGTTTACCAGCAGCTATGTCAAATGGTTCAAATGGCTCTGAGCACTATGGGACTTAACATCTGAGGTCATCAGTCGCCTAGAACTTACAGCTACTTAAACCTAACTAACCTAAGGACATCACACAATCCATGCCCGAGGTAGGATTCGAACCTGCGACCGTAGCGGTCACGCGGTTCCAGACTGTAGCGCCTAGAACCGCTCGGCCACCCAGGCCAGCATCAGATCTGGGTTGCGATACATGATGTCTCAAAAAATGTTACTTTGTTTCCATCGCTCTCTATGTTGTCACTGATTTTTAACGATTTATACGCAAAATGTGTGCATAAGACCTTGTATTGTCAATAAATATCGAAGTATGACGAATGATGATTTACTTTTGGAATAGCACCCGGGTATTTCTTGTACTGGAGGGCATTCCACGACCTACCGAATCGCTTACAAGCCAGATGACAGTGCCACTGCAGCAGAGTTATTAAACGGGTTTTCGAAACTCCTGAATTACAATCAAGAACAACTGCCAAGATGAGAAACGTAGGAGTAGATATCCTCGGTGCAGCAAAGCAACTAAAATCACTTAGTAAACGCAAGGCCTCCGGCCCAGACTGTATACCAGTCAGGTTCCTTTCAGAGTATGCTGATACAATAGTTCCATGTTTAGCAGTTATATACAATCGCTCGCTCGTAGAATGATCCGTACCTAAAGACTGGAAAATTGCTCAAGTCGCACCAATACCCAAAAAGGGAAGTAGGAGTAATCCGCTGAATTACAGGCCCGTATCACTAACGTCGTTTTGCAGTAAGGTTTTGGAACACATACTGTGTTCGAACATTGCGAATCACCTCGAAGAAAACGATTTATTGACACACAGTCAGCACGGATTCAGAAAATATCTTTCTTGTGAAACACTAGCTCTTTATACTCATGAAGTAATGAATGCTATCAACAGGGGATGTCAAATTGATTCAATATTTTTAGATTTCCAGAAGGCTTTCTAAATCGTTACTCACAAGCATCTTCTAACCAAACTACGTGGCTATGGAATATCGCCTCAGTTGTGCGACTGGATTCGTGATTTCCTGTCAGAAAGATCACAGTTCGTAGTAATAGACGGAAAGTCATCGAGTAAAACAAAAGTAATATCCGGCGTTCCCCAAGGAAGTGTTATAGGTCCTCTGTTGTACCTGATCTATATTAACGACTTAGGAGACAATCTGAGTAGCCGTCTTAGATTGTTTGCAGATGATGCTGTAATTTACTGTCTTGTAAAGTCATCAGATGACCAAAACGATTTGCAAAATGATTTAGATAAGATATCTGTATGGTGCGAAAAGTGGCAGTTGACTCTGCATGAAGAAAAGTGTAAAGTTATTCACATGAGTACTAAAAGAAATCCGCTAAATTTCGATTACGCGATAAGTCACGCAAATCTGAAGGCTGTAAATTCAACTAAATACTTAGGGATTACAATTACAAATAACCTAAATTGGAACAATCACATAGGTAATGTTGTAGATAGAGCAAACCAAAGCCTGCGATTCATTGGCAGAACACTTAGGAAGGTGCAACAGGTCCACTAAAGAGACTGCTTACAATACGCTTGTCCGCACTATTCTGGAGTATTGCTGTGCGGTGTGGGATCCGTATCAGGTGGGACTGACGGCTGATATTGAAGAAGTTCAAAGAATGTCAACTCGTTTTGTAGTATCGCGAAATAGTGGAGATAGTGCCACAGACATGGTACATGAATTGGGGTGGCAATCATTACAACAAAGGCGGTTTTCGTTGCGACGGGATCTTCTCATGAAATTTCTATCACCAGTTTTCTCCTCCGATTGCGAAAACCTTCTATTGGCACTCACCTACACAGCGAGAAATGATCATCACGATAAAATAAGAGAAATCATGGCTCGCACAGAAAAATTTAAGTACTCGTTTTTCCCGCGCGCCGTTCGAGAGTGGAACAGTGATTCATTGAACCCTCTACCAGGCACTTTGTTGTGAATATAAGAGTAATGACTTAGATGTAGATGATGTGCGGGCCACGTGCGGACTGTGACTCTGCCTGTCTCGGTTTAGTTCGGTCCTTCTCGGAAGTACTCGGTACAGCGCGACATTTCATTTAGTATTGCGGTGTGGCATTCACAGGACGACACCACTCTCTTTAGTTCGTCAGAATCGAGGTGTCAGCGTGATTTACTTTTCGTTATTTGTTCATAGGATGAAGGACATTCACAGGTCCAATGGATCTTTGCACAAAAAGAGGCACTCTAGCGATCTATTGTCACAAGCCCTTAAAACTGAATGGGAACGATAGAAGACAGGAATGAGAATAATATCTATTATGCCGTAATGCAAATTTGCTACGAAACCGCGGTATATTAACCAAGCAAAAAGAATTTAAAAATTTAGTTGACAATGAAAGGGCAAAAACCTATGATTAACAGACAGTATTCACTGTTCTGTACATAAGGAAGCACTTCGTGCAAAAATTTGCAGGCTTGGAGCACGTGAAGAAATCGGTGGTATGCGTAGTACAATTTCTGAAGTTGCATGTATTATTTCCACTGTCAGCTGCAACAGTTTTCGATGGAACTGAACGTAGAGTATGGAGAATTTATGTAGTACTGCAAAGTACAGGGCTATTACAAATGATTGAAGCGATTTCATAAATTCACTGTAGCTCCATTCATTAACATATGGTCACGACACACTACAGATACGTAGAAAAGCTCAGAAAGTTTTGTTCGGCTGAAGCCGCACTTCAGGTTTCTGCCGCGAGAGCGCTCGAGAGCTCAGTGAGACAAAATGGCGACAGGAGCCGAGAAAGCGTATGTCGTGCTTGAAATGCACTCACATCAGTCAGTCATAACTGTGCAACGACACTTCAGGACGAAGTTCAACAAAGATCCACCAACTGCTAACTCCATTCGGCGATTGTATGCGCAGTTTAAAGCTTCTGGATGCCTCTGTAAGGCGAAATCAACGAGTCGGCCTGCAGTGAGCGAAGAAACGGTTGAACACGTGTATCTGGACATGCTGGAAAATTGGCTCATGCCACAACTGGAGACCGACAGCGCCGACTTCATCTTTCAACAGGATGGTGCTCCATCGCACTTCCATCATGATGTTCCGCATTTCTTATACAGGAGATTGGAAAACCGATGGATCGGTCGTGGTGGAGATAATGATCGGCAATTCATGTCATGGTCTCCACGCTCTCCCGACTTAATCCCATGCGATTTCTTTCTGTGGGGTTATGTGAAAGATTCAGTGTTTAAACCTCCTCTACCAAGAAACGTGCCAGAACTACGAGCTCGCATCAACGATGCTTTCGAACTCATTGATGGGGACATGCTGCGCCGAGTGTGGGAGGAACTTGATTATCGGCTTGATGTCTGCCGAATCACTAAAGGGGCGCATATCGAACATTTGTGAATGCCTAAAAAAACTTTTTGAGTTTTTGTATGTGTGTGCAAAGCATTGTGAAAATATCTCAAATAATAAAGTTATTGTAGAGCTGTGAAATCGCTTCAATCATTTGTAATAACCCTGTACTTTCGTTACGTCGAAGCGCTTGCCTGGAACGATTTTTCCGTTTAAAATCCAATGTTGTTGAAATTATAAAAGAAAAAGGAGTGCAGAAATGGAACTTAGAGCATCCGGTATAAATAACAGCCTTTGAATTTTAATTGGGCTTCACTGCGTACTGCCCACAGTAAGACACTGCAAGGCGAGAAATTACTTATTTCTGATTTGACAGGGATGCGTTTGAAAACGAAATAGCAGTGTAGAAGGGACTCATTTTGCCATACACAATCCAGCTCTCTAAGCTCACTAGCCTTGAAGAAAACATGAGGTTGAGGAATTCACTGTTACCTTGAAAGAGCTACGAGGATAGTTTTTTAAACGTTTTGAGGACGCTTCCAGTCTTACATTTGTTTTGGAGCTGTTTTCGAGTTGTTTTCGAGACCTTGATCCGTTTCAGTTGAAGCGCCCCTGTGCATATGTAGATATAAGTGATTGATTGGAATGTAATTCCTGTTTAAAAAGACAAATCATTTTACATTTAAACTGTCCAGAACGTCTACATTGCTTTCTTCAAGTAAGGTTTCCCTGTTTCCATAATGAGGGTACGAAAGTTCTACACTATTTCTATCGTAATATGTGTGTGAAAGATCTTTTTTCGATTATGAAGCAAAATAAGACACGATTATATCGGAACGTAAGTGCGAAAATCAGTGAAATTGTCTGCACTTGTCCGTATGCCGACAGTTTGTACCAGATAAAAATTATACTTTGTCTTCAGCGCGCAAAAAATAATCAAAAATACAAAAAAATTGTTTTGTTTTTATCTGTGCTGTTGAGAAATGTAAAATAAAAACCCGGTAGTAAGCAGTGCGACTGGATTACCATTTAAATATAGCCTGTTCGCGGTTTCTCCCTTCCTCCCCCCTCCCCCCCTCCCGCACCTCATACTCAGACAGCATGCCTTGGCGGTGGGAGAAACGTGCAGCCAGGCTGGGCGCTATGGCACTGTTGCCAGAGCTAGGCTCGGAAGCCAAAATTCTTGGCCACCGCTGACGTACTGCGCACAAGTGGCACTGCCTGCATATTCTGAGAGCTACTTAGCTACAGGCTGGAAGGTTCCTTCCCTATCCTCCTCGGAGATGCCATAGCGTCGCGCGAAGCGTCCACAAACTCGTGGCATCCTGGGATTGGAGAAGGATGGGAAAGGAAATCAGGCGTTTCGTTTTGAAGGGAATTATCCTAGGATTTTTATTAACCGATTTAGGGAAAATACAGAAGATCTAAATCCATACTGTTGGACAGCAATTCAACTGCCACATCTAGAGCCTCTGACTGAAAAACTGGGAACTTCACACCTCATGGAATCCACGCACAGTTCTAAAATACGGGACATTTGCTTTGATTGCAGTCATATTTAGTGGTTTCGACTTTGCAGTTTTTATAACTTTTGGTGTGTATTTTTAATTTGTAATTGGTAAGAGTTTGTCGGGTGAGTTGACAGGGGACTGAGAACTTAATGGATCTCTCCTACAGTGTTCAATATGTACGTTGAGAGAACTCTGTATGTGTTCATTGAAGTGCAAATCAATGACTTAAAAAGCTAAGGAGCCACTGACAGCGAATGGATACGATGATCAATAATTTCAGAATAAAATTAGGTAAGCTAATGTCATAATTAAGTATTGACATTATCTCTGAAGTAACAAAAGTGATTGTAAGACAGCTTTGTGAGAAGCACTGTCATATGCGGCAGAAGTGTGGACACTGTCAAATTAAAACCATAAGAAAAGAAAATGAAATATGTGTGTGAATTCCTAAGGGACCAAACTAGACCTACACACTACTTAAACTAACTTATGCTAAGAACAACACACACACACACACACACACACACACATACACACACACACACACACACACACACACACACATGCACGAAGGAGGAATCGAACCTCCGGCGGGAGGGGCCGCGCAGTCCGTGACATGAGGTCTCTAACAGCGCGGCAAGAAAATGAAAGAATGGGAATGATGTATTGCAGGTGGTGTTGCGAAACCACAACAATGAATAGATGAAGAGTAAAACACCTAGCAAAAGATGGAAGTAGAATACCTCAGAAAGTATGAGTATGGAGACTTGAAATCTATTACGGGCGTCCAATAAGTAATGCAATACTTTTTTCTGAAAGCAAGTTGGTTTTATTCAAAATTCCATTACATTATGTCACTTCCCGCTCTTTTGGCTACAAAACATAATCAACATAATCTCCGTTCAATGCGACGGCCTTACGTCATATTTTGGGAGAGAATGTATGTCTACATGACACTACTCTATTGCTCGATATCGGAGCCAACATCTTGCTGCAGCAACAACCTCCCCATTATCCCCGTATTGCTTCCCGTCGAGTACATCCCTCATTGCGTCAGACATATATAAGTCGGAAAGTGGGACATCCGCCTGTAGGGTGAATGTGGAGGAACAGTTTAATGACGTTATGTGAGCTCCTGTCGGGTGCGCAGACTTTACATTGTCATGGAAAAGGAGAAGTTCGTTTGTATGTTTGTGGCGACTAAAACGCTGCCGTAGTTCCTTCAATTTCCTGAGGGTAGCACAGTGCATGTCAGAGTTGACCATTGCACCATGAGGGAGGACATCAGAGTAACGCCTTCAGATTCCTAGAAGACCGTCGCCAGAACTTCGCCGGCTGGGGTGCGGCTTTTACAAGGTGCATTCAAGTTCTAAGGCCTCCGATTTTTTTTCTCCGGACTGGAAAGAGATAGAAACATACGCATTGTTTTAAAATGAGGCCACGTTCATTGTCAATACGTCCCAGAGATGGCAGCACCGTACGGCAGATGGAATTTTACCGCCAACGGCGAGAATGAGAACTGTTTTAAATACTTAAAATGGCGACGTTTTCCTTACTTGAACAGCGTGCAATCATTCGTTTTCTGAATTTGCGTGGTGTGAAACCAATTGAAATTAATTGACAGTTGAAGGAGACATGTGGTGATGGAGTTATGGATGTGTCGAAAGTGCGTTCGTGGGTGCAACGGTTTAATGAAGGCAGAACATCGTGTGACAACAAGCCGAAACAACCTCGGGCTCGCACAAGCCGGTCTGACGACATGATCGAGAAAGTGGAGAGAATTGTTTTGGGGGATCGCCGAATGACTGTTGAACAGATCGCCTCCAGAGTTGGCATTTCTGTGGGCTCTGTGCACACAATCCTGCATGGCGACCTGAAAATGCGAAAAGTGTCATCCAGGTGGGTGCCACGAATGCTGACGGATGACCACACGGCTGCCCGTGTGGCATGTTGCCAAGCAATGTTGACGCGCAACGACAGCATGAATGGGACTTTCGTTTCGTCTGTTGTGACAATGGATGAGACGTGGATGCCATTTTTCAATCCAGAAACAAAGCGCCAGTCAGCTCAATGGAAGCACACAGATTCACCGCCACCAAAAAAATTTCGGGTAACTGCCAGTGCTGAAAAAATTATGGTGTCCATGTTCTGGGACAGCGAGGGCGTAATTCTTACCCATTGCGTTCCAAAGGGCACTACGGTAACAGGTGCAGCCTACGAAAATGTTTTGAAGAACAAATTCCTTCCTGCACTGCAACAAAAACGTCTGGGAAGGGCTGCACGTGTGCTGTTTCACCAAGACAACGCACCCGCACATCGAGCTAACGTTACGCAACAGTTTCTTCGTGATAACAACTTTGAAGTGATTCCTCATGCTCCCTACTCACCTGCCCTGGCTCCTAGTGACTTTTGGCTTTTTCCAACAATGAAAGACACTCTCCGTGGCCGCACATTCACCAGCCGTGCTGCTATTGCCTCAGCGATTTTCCAGTGGTCAAAACAGACTCCTAAAGAAGCCTTCGCCGCTGCCATGGAATCATGGCGTCAGCGTTGTGAAAAATGTGTACGTCTGCAGGGCGCTTACGTCGAGAAGTAACGCCAGTTTCATCGATTTCGGGTGAGTAGTTAATTAGAAAAAAAATCGGAGGCCTTAGAACTTGAATGCACCTCGTAACTTTTCCTTCGGAGGGGAGGCGGTTTGGCGCCACGCCATGGATTGCCGTTTTACTCCCGGTTCGAAGTGACGAACCCACGTTTCATCACCCGTGACGATATTCGACAGCAAAATTGCCACGATCACCCTCGTAACGCGCAAGCAATTCCGCACAGATGTTCCTTCATTGCTCTTTGCGGCGACGGACCCAGCGGGAACACGCCTTTGATTACCTCAACTGGTGGACGAGTCTGTCACCAACAGAGACGTCCAATTTTGCAGCGAGGTATTTGATTGTGCTCTGACGATTACCTGGAATGAGTGTCCGTACGTTCCAACATTGCAGGAGTCACAGCTGTGTAATCGGAAGATCGTACAGATTGCACGACTTTGTTGCGGTGATGAGAGACGCCGCGCAAAACGACTCCCCGTGCTTTTGTTCACTGACACGTCTCCGTAGATATTCTGCAAGTGCCTACGAGTATCTGAAATGCTCTGGTTTTCCTCAGAAGAAACTCAATGACAGCGCTCTGTTTGGAACGCCTTCGTTACAGACGCCAATTCGAAGGCTACATATAGCACCGCCAGCTATCAAACTTAATGGAACTATAGGGGATGAAGTGGGAATATTCCGCTGTGTCCCACAATAAATTCCGTATTTTATCATCCTAAATTGACCAACAGGAAAGTGTTGAATTGCTTATCGAACGCCCCTCAAATTGCAGAGACCATGCAGGAAAGAAAATTTGCAGACGACACTTCTTCAGGCAAAAACGCTCGAAGTTTGGATTGCTGTAGGTGCCCAACGTTGCTGTAAAACCACAGCTGCAATATTGACGTGTATTCCTAATACGAAACGTAAAGCACAAGTTGCGTCCGGCCCAGGGACGCCTCGAAAGCCGGCCTACTTGAGAGCGCGTGCAGCGGGGGATGCCCGCGGGGGCGGCTGATGGCGGTGGCCCAGTTGCTCTGCCAGACGAGCAGTTCGTAACTCGAGCCGCCACACGCGCCTGCCCGGCCACTGGCCTCGCCGCTAATTGAGGGAATTAATGCGCTGTACGCCTACTGTGCGCCGGCGGCGGTAGCAAAACTCTGGCGGCCCAAAAGGTCGCTGTCTGGCGCCCTTATGACTCATCCCGCTGTGTTCATTGCTCGACGTAATCCTATATTCACGTGCCGTCCTATTTGTCCTGTCTGGGTTCTGCTTACATACTCACATTCGCACCAAGCCTTGGCATGTTCGTATATGGTGCCTTGTTTCTCTGGACACCAGATCTACCGCGGATACACATAGAAACAAATTGCACGAGGTTTCCATGAAGTAATGGCACATTATGTATAAGATTTATAAGATTAGAGGATGCTATCTTAAGCTGCACCGAAAACTATACTACTCATCAGGGACAGGACGGCCCATGAGGCGTGGGTTCTTATAACATTTGGCTGTCGATATCAAAGATATGAAAAGGCTTCCAACAGTAATATCTGCTTCTATATCTTTTCTTCCGAACCCATCTTTCGGTATGTTGCAGAAGGTACTTCTCGTACCAGCATCGTTTTGCTTCTTCCATGTTCCACTCGTGAACGGGGCTTTTCGAAGGACAACTATACATTAGCTTCTCTACGAGCTCTAATTTCCCTGACTTTTCTCATCGCGGTAATTTTAGGAGGTATACGAGGCGCGACAATAAAGTAATGAGACTGATGTGAAAAAAAATGTTGCTTACCGTTGTAGTCAAGTTTAGTGTTGTCTCCTTCAAAGTAGTTCCCTTCTGATTGCACACACTTTTTCCAGCGCTTCTGCCATTGATAGTAACATTTCTGAAACTCATCTTCTGTTATATCCTCCAAGACCCTCATCACAGTTTTTTGGACATCTTGTGTTGTTTGAAAATGGTGTCCCTTGACCGCCGTTTTGACTCTTGGAAATAGGAAAAAAGTCGCACGGAGCGATATCTGGTGAATAAGGTGGTACTGAAATTTGTTTTGAGGTTAAAAATTGCTGTACTGACAGAACAGTATGGTATGGCGCATTATCATACCAAGATCTTCAGTTATTATTAGACGATCAGTTTCTCGATTGATGTTCAGTTCTTCTGCAATCATTTTCACGGATAATCTTCGATCAGATCGTACGAGTTCACGCACCCTGGTCAAGTTGACATCTGTCTGTGAGGTTGATGGTCGTCTACTGCGATCTTCATCTACAACATTCGTTCTGCCCTCACTAAACATTTTATGCCAACGTGAAACTTGAGCTCTTGACATAACCTCCTCTCCAAAAGCCTTCTGACACTTACCGTAAGTTGACATCTCGTTTTCACCCAATTTAACCCAAAAAGAAATGGCATACCGTTACGCATTATTATGCGGTTCCATTTCCGTGACGAGAGACACAAACACGTGTTAACTTATTACAGCGCAACTCACGACTGAGCTGTTGCATCGATGTGCTGCTTGGACTAGAAGCAGCTTATAGACCAATGTCAAAGATATTGTGCCTACGGAAGCCTGCAGGGTCGCCACATCTTGCAAAGAAAATCAGTCTCATTACATTATTGTTGCACCTCGTATATGGCAGAATGTATATGTTGCCAAACTCTTCTTGGTAAGTACGCTCTCGGTATTTTACGAGTAACAATACCTTTCCATTTTCAACATTGCCTCTCTTGTGGTGTCTGCACCTGGGATTTGTTGAGCATGTCTGTAACACTCTCGTGCTTACTAAACAAACCGCTCTAAGTTGGATTTTTTCTCTTTTTATTAGTCATAGCTGGACCGAGGCTGAGAAGCTATACCGAAGAATGGATGGAGGGACTAATTTGTAAGACAATTCTTCTGTCGACATATTACATTTGCTTAAGATCCCAGTATTTCTCAGCCCGGCAACTGTTTCTCCTAAAACTAATTTTATGTGGTCATTCCATTGTAGACGCTCCGGACGTCTACTCTTACGTATTTTATGGCTGTACTGATTCCAGTGATATACCACCGCTCATAGTCTATTCTATTTTATTTTATTTCACTTCTTTTTTACACGAGGATTCGAACCAGCTAAAACGCCGTAGAGTACCAACGCACACACTTGTGTTAATAACTTTGGCAGCTCAACTGGAAAAAAGTGTAATTTCCACTTTGGTCCAAGAATTTCAAATTAGTGCTATTACACCAGCTGACATTCTAGTTTCACGACTTATTTATTGGAGCGGCTCTCATTTAGTGTTTAGACACCTTTATTGACTTCAATTACGCGCAAGAATGAACGAGAAAAATTATTTTGCTATTACGAAACAACTTTAAAAGATGTCACAGTGTACGAGCTTCTAGTGTTTACCACAGAACGTAGTTCCCGACATTAAATTACTGTAGTCGAACCAGAACTGATTTCTTAGATGTAATGACTATAGACGCATCACATGCTGAATAAATTCTGGAGATGGGACAGTTTGTACTATTACAGTCAGAGGACAATGTCAGGCTCTCATAATCTTGGTGTATTTCTGCCTATTAATTACAAGATTTTTACAAAAAAGATGTAAACTTGTCATTTTGAATTTTGCGAAATACTTTCTCGTGCCCACTCATTATGCTGCGCACCTGGTTAGCAGACCGACTAACCAGCTGTGCAGCATACTACCTTCCCCAGTAAAGACAGTGCGATTTTCAACACTAAAACTGTAGAAATGAGTGTCTCTAATCGGATAAGGGTGTATTAGAAGCGAATCAGCAACTGCATTTCTGCACGGCATACCGCCTCTCAGGTAGAGCAGATGACTGTATGACAGGCAACACACACTGCATACGAATGCCGCAGACTGCCTGTGACCTGTCGCCTCTCAGGGTTACAACCAGTACAAAAGCGTGCCAAATTTCGCTGGCAAGCATCAACGAACATTTTGTCTCCAACAAATATTGTCTGTCATGGCGTGATCCATGAACTCTAGATGTCTGTCGCAAACATTCTGTAAATACTTTCCTTCCTTCCTTGTTCCCGCCTCGTGCTCGGCGATGCCGTAGCGTACCGTGACGCTCTACTTGGGTTCGCGAAAATTCACGCGCTTCCAACGACATACGGCTCTCGGGACAAAAATTTTGTTTTAAAAAACATTTTTTTGTTGGGAATAAAAAGAAAACAATACGATTTAAGCGACGTATTGCGCCGCAGATTTCCAGAAATTTTTATTGGTTGCCCTTAATTATTCCTCAAAACATCAAACGTTATTAAATCTCCGCCTTAACCGTTAGACACAGTTAAAACTGTCACTACTCTTATACCTCTAATAAAGGCCCTGTAGTAATCTGACTACTTTCGGAAAGAGTCGCAGTTTCCACTACTATATCGAAAGCCTGCCACCCGTTGTAAATTTAAACGTATACGTTAACAAACATTTCTGAACATGGAATGTCCTGAAATTTATCCCAGAGTTATTAAATCTGAACCCTTGGAACGCAATCGGACATGATCAATGATATTTCGAATGCGGCATAAGTCTCACAAACGCAACTAGTCATTATCCTGAAGTGATTCAGACGTATTTGGATTTAATGACTGACTATAAACTCTCATCATGTTTTAAACCGTGCCTTCTAGACTCGACTTCTTCAGGACAAATGCGCTTGCCATTTGTAGCATATTGTGCATAAAAAGATCTACTGGAACACGAGCTGGTGCAGTGGTGAAAGTGAATTCCAGCAACGCCATTTCTGCCACTGCAGGTCTCTGCAACACGTCGCCTTACCCATTCTGCTGTGAAAATTCTAAGGAAGACAGTGGCAAAAGCGTTGCATACTTAGATCCTGTTGTCCATGACAATAACATAACGTAAGTGAATGAGAGACTTTTCCATTTGCAACTCTAATTGTACGAATGAGCAGGTGAGAGACACGTGGAATCGTAAACAAAGCAAGTTGGTGAGGCAATGAACTCGCAAACGCCATGAGTCTGAAAAAGCATATTTATGAAGGAGGATCCTACAGCATGAATTATTTCTCATGGGCGAGTACCATACATTGAATCTAACGTGTTCAACATTGTAACTTCAAAATAACATTACAAAACTGAATACCGTGATTTTATTAGCAAGGCAGAGAGAGAGATTGTACGTCACTGGTATCTATGTACTCATGAACGAAAACCAGATACTGACTTCTGCGCGTTCTGATTGAAATCGAATGATCCTTCAGTAATATGAATAAAAACGCGACATGAGAGGTTACTTCGATTTTGCATCGAAAATAGCATACGCACAGCACACGTAAATTCCGTCAACTTAAAGGAAACGAGAATGCACGAAGCGAGATACGATCTCACCAAATCCTGTGATACAACAAGCTGAATGCCCCCCTCTAGGAACAAACAAGATAAGCGTCTATATTACATCCACTGGATGAAGAACCAGGAACCAGACTGAGCTCTGTTGTCAGCGCTGTCCCGTAAGTGACATTTTGGCGGCCAGCTACCTGCTTGGATATCACAGGTCAACTCTTCGCGAGCGAACCAACACACGCCACATGGTGCTTTGCGAAGACACACATCGATAGCAGACGTATGTTCACGGCAGTATTAATAACGGGAGCCGTCATGACGTCACAGACTTGAAGCTGCCGTCCGCCTTGTCACTTGTCGCAATTGTTCTGATTATGGTCTAAAGTGTAAGTGGTCTCTTTCAAGCGATGTTATCTTCTGTATAACTATGAATTATGATTGCCCTGTCTACTTTTTCTGTAGTGGCTTTACTTCTAACGATTGACTTTTGATTTCCTGCCAGTCCAACTCGAAGAGATTTTTGCGTGAACACAGTGAGAAGGAAACATCGGAAACCGAACAAACATAGCAAAATACACGGACGGAAAAAAATCGTAGTGCCAAAAAGGAACTGTGCGTCGTAAACGAAAGTAGGTAGGCGTGTTTCTACATCGTATTATTTTTAATTTATCAGGTGATTTTTTGTTGTTAGAGCATGATTCTTTCTCTTAGGGATATTCTTTTCTTATCACTTTTACTTACGTGCATACGTAAATATGAAACGGGTCCTAGAAGGGCCGCTGTTATTCATGTACCAACTTTAGATTTTGAACGTGATGACTAAAATATAGTTGCCGTTAACTGAGTTGAATGTAATTTTGTTGATTTCTATTTATTGATTGCAAATCAAGACGAGAGAATTTCGATTGTTGCCGTGGAGAGGCTGAGATAAAACTTACTGAACACATGGAATTTGTATAATTTAAAAAATGAACTTTAACGTTAAATTAATTATCTGTTGCAATTGAGAAAGGTTCTTACAACGAAATCTCTCGCATTTGCTGTTACTGTTAACACTTTGAAAAATAAATTTATACTTCGGCACGTAATGGCCGACCAGAGGCTGCATCGGAAGATCAGCTTCCCGCAGCGCAAATTACTGAAAAGAAAGCTTATTAAAAATAATTACCCGCTGCGACCATTTGAGGTGATAACTATTACAAAGAAATTTATTTTGCGATAACAATAATTAGTTTATTTTCGCAGAATACAGAATAACTTACATAAAATATGTGTAGCCGGTCAATAGCTGCCTTCCATATCGCGAAACAAAACAGTGTGTGTACCATAAAGTACGTCCGTCCCCCTCGGCCGTACAATCACGTCTCTTAGCGATCCTTTTTTATTTTCATAGACATGTTTTAAATAAAGACGCTACTTTTAAATTATCGCTGCATATCAGCCTTTTTTTCCAAGAACATATACTGTATCTTTTATACTAATTATGTTCATAAAATACGTTAAGTGTTTACAAATAATTTTTAGTTCACCCTTAACACTTCACAGTATTGTTCACTGCTTACAACCTATAAAAAGGTCAATATTCATGTGACGTACCGTCACAATCTGAACAATGATGTCTACACAAATTTCGATCGAGTCGCATAAGAGTAGCGCTAGTAGCATCAGTATGAGGATACAAATCACTTTTGCTTTAAATACAAACTGTAACGGTCGTGAGCGTTAGTTATCTTTGAATTTGGACATGTGAGTTGGTGTTAGTCGAGAATGCCTTTGACACAGACGCCATTATCAGCACCTCGCTGAGTTTGAACGAGGACCTGTAATAGGGCTACAAGAAGCTGGATGTTCCTTCTACAATATTACAGAAAGACTTGGCAGGAATGTAGCCTCTACACGTGATTGTGGCGGCGGTGGTCACGAGAATGTACGGTCTCAAGAAGACCAGGCTTTGGACGGCCACTTGGCATTACCGAGAGCGAAGACCGTCATGTTCGGCTTCTGGTTCTGTCGCGTTGTACTGTATCTGCAGCAGCAATATGAGCAGCAGTTGGCACCACAGTGAGGTAAAGAACAGCTACAAATCAGTTACTTCAAGGGCAACTCCGAGCCAGACGCCCTCTAGCGTGCATTCCACTGACCCTAAACCACCACTATTTGGTGGTTTCTGTGTGTCCGTCCTTTTAGCAGGAGGTCTCTGGGACGACGGCCGTTTACTATCGTGACAAAAAAATAAAAGAACCTACAGCCGTCCTTATGATTTTATTTTATTTTGTTGGCAGTTGATGGTTGGAGTGCTGACACATTATCTGCGTATCCATTAATGCTGGCTACTGATGGGTTATGCACGGGGATCATATCAACCTGTACCGCATCAAAAAGAGCCTGAAGATGACGCAATGAAGCGTTGAAATTGGTAGCGACAAAATAAAATAAAATCATAAGGACGGCTGTAGGTGTTTTTATTTTTTGTCACTATCTGGTGGTATCAACTGAGAGGGCAGAGTGAAGGTCTGTTGTGTTTTCTGGTGGAAGCTGGTTCTGTCTCGGAGCTAGTGATGACCGTATGTTGGCTGAAAGAAGACAAATGAGTACCTGCAACCAACCTGTGTGCGTGCTAAACACACTGGACTGACTCCTGGAGCTATGGCCTGGGGTGTGATTTCGTATGACAGCAGGAGCACTCTCGTGGTTATCCCACGCACCCTGAAAGCAAAACTGAACGTCAGTCTTGTGATTCGACCTGTTGTGCTGCCATTCATGCATAGCATTCCAGGGGGTGTTCTCCGACAGGATAACGCTCGTCCACTTACCGCTTCTGCAACCCAACATACTCTACAGAGCGTCGACATGTTATCTTCACCTGTTCCATCATTAAATCTGTCTCGAGTCGAAGACATATGGGACATCGTCGGACGACAACTCTAGCTTCATCCAAAAACAGAATTAACCGTTCCTATATTGACCGACTAAGTGCAACAGACATGGAATTCCATCCCACAAACTGACATCCGGCACCTGTGCAACAATCCATGCGCATGTGCATGCCTGCCTTCAACATTCTGGCAGTTACACCGGTTATTAATGTACCAGCATTTAACATTTGCAGTGATTATCTCTCGCTTACATTAACCTGCGATCTTGCAATGTTAATCACTGAAATATGTTACCTATAAAAATGTATTCGCAAAATTACATTATTCTATCTTAATTATTTCTTAATGTTGCGTTTTTTTTCTGCCAGTGTATGTTCTCAGCCTTTTTGCGAAGAGGACATAGACCGAACATCTGTTTAGTCAGTCCGTACTACGGAAAATTATGGATTACAGAAGCAGCTTTTTTAGATCACATACTTCTCCTCTTGGTTATTTGAAACGTATAACAAAATAATTAGTTTATCGTGGCCATATGCAATGTGTTACTGGATCAAATGTGCATTTAAGACAAGAAAAACGTCTCAATTTCTCTTCCTAACACTGTAACATTTTCTACACGCATACAACAGAATTAAGAACAAGAAGTAATCGTAAATAATAGTCTGCTTATAATTTGGGTTATCTAGTATGGCGGCGCCGGCTTCAAGGCGAAGTACAATGTAGGTTTATAGCATCGTCTTTCCTTATCAAGTCTTTACACTTCTTATACCACCATGGGAATTTGGTAACGACTGTGATTTTCTGACGAAACAAGTGACTGGCGTGTGGCGCGCGGTTGCGCGTAATATGAAACAAAAGCTGCGCAAGAGCAGCCGCGTTTGAAGATTGCGAAACGTAATCCACAAACAGTCAATACGCGGCCTCCAGCTGGTCAGTAGTAACTCCTGCCAATATCTTCCAACAACAAAATAGTGTAACAGTTCAAAGTCAAAAAGAGAAAGACACATAAAAACACCACACTTCTTCTTTCTATGGGAATTGGATTTTATTTCATTCAGTTAGGTCTCGCCTAGTCTGACTCCCGCATTAAACACCGCCTCCATCCAATTAGCTACTGTGCTACGCGACCTCTCCTACAGAGCATGTGCAGGCCAGCTAAACTGTCGCACTCGCCAAGCAAACCGGCAGTTTAAGCAGAATTCCGCGCTCGCGCCCCAGAATGCACTGGCAAACTCTGTAAAGCTTTTCCATACTGGCAGACAAACTTTATTGGTCACAGACGACCACTCACTCCAGACTTAATAGACTGAACTCTCGCAAAACATCAGCTCCGCCTCACCGAGCCCATGACCCGCTTCCTATGCTCACGAGTCTTACCGATGGAATCACGATTTCGCGAGTTCTAACAGAAGTCCACGAAATTGTTTCATCCAAGTAATCCGAGAAGAGGGATGCACTTAACCTCATGCCTTCCTCTACAAAGCCTGATTCCTGTCAGGCCTCTTAAGAATTTTATTTTTCAAAACAGGAAACATCACTCTCCTTAGGCCATCACAGTAGACCCGGTCGCAACTCACTTAGAAAGAACCTCGTCCTTCAGACTGGGCTGATGCGGCCCATCACAGATTACACTCCTCAGTGTAGCTCTTGCAGCCTACGTTCTCAATTATTTTCTGTTTTTATTGCAATCTGTCTTCCTCTGCAGTTTTTACCCTCTCATACCACAGAAGTTATTCCCTGATGTCTTAACAAATGTCCTGTCCCCTGTCAGTTCTTCTTATTAGTGTTTTCCTTACATTCCTTTCTTCGCATCCTTATTCCTCCCTTATCAGTCCATCCAATCTTCATCATTCTTCTGTAGCACTACATCTCAAATGCTTCGATTCTCTTCTGTTCCAGTTTTCCCACATCCATTTTTCACTATTAACAATGCTTTGGACCAAACGTACATTCTCAAAAATTTCTTCCTCAAATTAAGGCCCACGTTTTATAACAGTAGCCTTTTTTTGGCAGGAACGCCCTCTTTGCCTGTTGTAGTTGGATTTTTATGTACCCATTGCTTCGTCCGTCAGGCGCTATTTTGCTTCCAAGGCAGCACAATTCTTTAACTTCGTCTACTTCGTGATCACCAGTTTTGATAATTTTGTCGCTGTTCTGATTTCTTCTGCTTCTCATTACTTTTGTCTTTCTTCGGTTTACTGTCTATCCACATTCTCTGCTCATTGGACTGACTGTTCATTCGATTCAGCACACCCTGTGATTCTTCTTCACCTTCACTGACTACAATCAGGGAATCTTATCACTGATATTCTTTCACCATGAATTTTAATCCTACTCTTGAAATATTTTTTATTTTCGCCATTGCCGGCCGCGGTAGTCTCGCGGTTAAGGCGCTCAGTCCGGAACCGCGCGACTGCTACGGTTGCAGGTTCGAATCCTGCCTCGGGCATGGATGTGTGTGATGTCCTTAGGTTAGTTAGGTTTAAGTAGTTCTAAGTTCTAGGGAACTGATGACCACAGATGTTAAGTCCCATAATGCTCAGAGCCATTTATTTCCGCCATTACTTCTTCTGCAAATAGACTGAAAGTGGGAGCGAAAGACTGCATCCCTGGCTTACAGTTTTTAATCCGAACACTTCGTTCTTAATCTTCCAGTCTTATTGTTTCGTCTTGGGTCTTGTGCATACTGCATATTACCCGTTGTTCCCTACAGCTTATTCCTATTTTTCTCAGAAACTCTGTCATCTTGCTCCATTTTCCATTGCCAATCGCTTTTTACAGGTCGAAAAATTTTATTCTTTATAAAGAGTCAAAGGCCCATGTAGAAAACGTCATATCTGCCGAACTATGTGTCGTACAGTGATATAATTATTCAGATATATTCTGTGGTGTACGTGGACAGTATCTGCAAAATGTATTGCGAATAGAAGCGATAGTAAAGAGGTAATAAATTAAAACGTCTTTCCTGCTACTAACGTTTTACTTCCTTTCATTATTTTTTGAGGAGTGCCAGCGAGAAAAAGCTTCGAAAAGGTTTCTGATTATACGCAAAGTTAGTGGAACGTTTCTAAGTGCTTTCACGCCCCAATGCAGGATGAATATAGTGTGGGAAATTGGCACGCCGTGAGTTACGCTGTCTCTAGACAGTCTGTAACTTTAATAGTTTACACGTAGTGTTGAACCCTGTAACGTAAGACTGTAAGAGGGTTGTCCAGAAAGTAAGTTCCGATCAGTCGCGAAATGGAAACCACTGGGAAAATCCGGTGAAGCTTTGCACAGATGTGTTGGGCAGTGTCTCTAGTGTTCCCGTCGATCGTGTGGCGTCGCTCTTTTCAGTTTTGAGTGAACAGTGAGCACGCAAAGATGCATAGGGAATAGCGTCTCCCGCCAAGTATGAGGGCCTGGTTAGAGATTTCGCCTGTGTCGCGCAGTCCACATAACACAACTGTCGTGCAGTTCCTTCTTCGTGCCAATTCTCGGCCGCACACCTCAGGGCAATGAAGACGCTCTGCAGCGTTTCCGATGAGAAGTGTTTGATCTCCCACAATACAGTCCGCAGTTGGCTCCCCCTGAGTCTCATCTCTGCTCACAAGAACCGCTGCTATGAAGACAAAATTTTTCCACAGACAACGAGCTGAAATCCAGTGCAGATAACTGGCCGAAAGTACAGGCGGCTGCTTTCGATGACGAGGTTATTGGAAAGTTGATACAACACTACGACAAAACTCGAAGTTGGAGCGGCGACTATGTAGAGAAATAGGTGGAAGGTGTACCTACTGTTGCAAATAAATTTACTTATCTGGGCAGTAATATTACCAGGGGTGGAAGGAGCAAGGCAGAAGTGAGAAGTAGAATAGCTCAAGCAAAGGCTGCTTTTAACAAGCACTGGGATACCAGTTCAATTTTACACAGAGTACGCGAAGGAACTTGCCCCCCTTCTTGCAGCGGTGTACCGTAGGTCTCTAGAAGAGCGTAGCGTTCCAAAGGATTGGAAAAGGGCACAGGTCATCCCCGTTTTCAAGAAGGGACGTCGAACAGATGTGCAGAACTATCGACCTATATCTCTAACGTCGATCAGTTGTAGAATTTTGGAACACGTATTGTGTTCGAGTATAATGACTTTTCTGGAGACTAGAAATCTACTCTGTAGGAATCAGCATGGGTTTCGAAAAAGACGGTCATGTGAAACCCAGCTCGCGCTATTCGTCCACGAGACTCAGAGGGCCATAGACACGGGTTCCCAGGTAGATGCCGTGTTTCTTGACTTCCACAAGGCGTTCGATACAGTTCCCCACAGTCGTTTAATGAACAAAGTAAGAGCATATGGACTATCAGACCAATTGTGTGATTGGATTGAGGAGTTCCTAGATAACAGGACGCAGCATGTTATTCTCAATGGAGAGAAGTCTTCCGAAGTAAGAGTAATTTCAGGTGTGCCGCAGGGGAGTGTCATAGGACCGTTGCTATTCACAATATACATAAATGACCTGGTGGATGACATCGGAAGTTCACTGAGGCTTTTTGCAGATGATGCTGTGGTGTATCGAGAGGTTGTAACAATGGAAAATTGTACTGAAATGCAGGAGGATCTGCAGCGAATTGACGCATGGTGCAGGGAATGGCAACTGAATCTCAATGTAGACAAGTGTAATGTGCTGCGAATACACAGAAAGATAGATCCTTTATCATTTAGCTACAAAATAGCAGGTCAGCAACTGGAAGCAGTTAATACCATAAATTATCTGGGAGTACGCATTAGGAGTGATTTAAAATGGAATGATCATATAATGTTGATTGTCGGTAAAGCAGATGCCAGACTGAGATTCATTGGAAGAATCCTAAGGAAATGCAATCCGAAAACAAAGGAAGTAGGTTACAGTACGCTTGTTCGCCCACTGCTTGAATACTGCTCAGCAGTGTAGTGTGGGATCCGTACCAGATAGGGTTGATACAAGACATAGAGAAGATCCAACGGAGAGCAGCGCGCTTCGTTACAGGATCATTTAGTAATCGCGAAAGCGTTACGGAGATGATAGATAAACTCCAGTGGAAGACTCTGCAGGAGAGACGCTCAGTAGCTCGGCACGGGCTTTTGTCAAAGTTTCGAGAACATACCTTCACCGAAGAGTCAAGCAGTATATTGCTCCCTCCTACGTATATCTCGCGAAGAGACCATGAGGATAAAATCAGAGAGATTAGAGCCCACACAGAGGCATACCGACAATCCTTCTTTCCACGAACAATACGAGACTGGAATAGAAGGGAGAACCGATAGAGGTACTGAAGGTACCCTCCGCCACACACCGTCAGGTGGCTTGCGGAGTATGGATGTAGATGTAGATGTAGATGTAGAAAAACATATTAACATCTAAGAGCATCAGACTTGAAATCAGGAAAAGATTTTTGAAAAGTGTGGCATGCGATGGGTGTGAAACATGGACTCTCGGGACAGAGGAAGATCAGAAGCTAAATTCTTTTGAAATGTGGTGCTATAGACACATGCTCAAAATAAAATGGATCGACAAGGTCACAAAAGAAGTGGTTCCGGAAAGAGCAGGTGAGAAGAGAAGCTTCTGGAGTTTCATTGTTAAAAGAAGAGTGCAATTTATAGGCCATCTATTAGACATAAAGGACTCCTGAACACAATCATAGAGGGATATGTCGAGGGAAAAGACCGAGAGGAAGACCACGACTGAGGTACATGGATCAAATCGTGAAAGATGTGGGATGTAACACCTATAAAGAAATGAAGAGAAAAGCTGAAAGACGCACAGAATGGAGACAAGCTGCCATTGTAGCTGTTGCAAACCAATCCTTGGATTGACCACTACAGAAGAAGAAGAAGAAGAAGAAGAAGGTTTTCACTGTGGTTTCCATTTCGCTACCGATCGGAACTTACTCTCTGGACAACCCTCGTATCTCTTAATGACCACGTTATGGAAATACTTCAATTTTAAAATTCGATGAGTAATTATATGAAACATCGAACATCAAATTTTTTCTGCCCCTGTAAATTGTTAGGTAGGCAATCTACAACTGAAAATTTAGCAGTATAGAGTACGAAAAGACAGGCCCATCATCTCCAGGCTAAGTAAAGTCTCCTTCTCCGTATACTGGAAACCGGCTGTGGCGTCCACAATAGCCAAAGAACGAGCAGCGAATGACATGTTACATCTTGAGCAGCAGGATCAGAGATAGCCGCTGCGTTCAGAGATAGAGCGCTCCTGCCGCCACGGTGAAAGTATCAGCTAGACGTGTCACGTCGCTGGGTCATCGTCAGACCTCCACCGACAGTCACAGCCGAGCGTGGGTGTGCCAGACGCACGCTATCAGCGCGTTTGATCTCAGCCGGATCGCCGGTGCCTGCCACGCGGGACAGCAGATGTCAGAGATCGCGTAGGCACTGAGCTTTTCAAGTATCACAGTGTCAAGGGCCGGCCGCGGTGGTCTAGCGGTTCATGCGCTCAGTCCGGTGCCGCGCGGCTACTACGGTCGCAGGTTCGAATCCTGCCTCGGGCATGGATGTGTGTGCTGTCCTTAGGTTAGTTAGGTTTAAGTAGTTCTAAGTTCTAGGGGACTGATGACCACAGATGTTAAGTCCCATAGTGCTCAGAGCCATTTGAACCAACCAGTGTCAAGGGCATACCAAAATGGCCGCCGTCTGAGTGGTCTCCCACGGGCAGCAACGTGTTGAACACAGGGTCGGACTATCGTTGAATGTAACAGTGGATGGGCAGGCCACGGTGCCACAGATATCTCCGTCAATAACAACGGTGGGAGGACGCGCCATCCAAAACGGCCTTCTCGCTATGCGGAACAGAAGTCACAGCCCCACACGTGTACCTCAGCTCCCGTCACGTATTAGTAATAGTAGTATTGCTTTCATTCATTCGTCGTGGATCAATCACTTTCACGAGATACTGGACATTTCGCGGTATTACAGCTAAGAACAACGAAAAATAACAAAACTCATATATACAGACATTTACATGCTTACAGGTCTAATTTGACAAGGCTGGCTGCCGCGGTGTTAAAGTAGGAACCTTGCGGGCATTTACAAACAAAACAAAACAAAACTCGACCGAGCAGGCCGTGAAGGCCCAACGGTACCGACCAGCCGCCGCGTCATCCTCAGCCCTAAGGCGTGACCTCTTGCGGATACGTTGGGGCATGTGGTCAGCACACCGCTCTCCCGGCCGTTATGTTTTCGTGTCCGATATCTCGACATTTGCCTGAAATAATTTAGTGAAATCACGGAAAACCTGTAAAACAGGATGGCTGGATGAAGATTAGAGTCCCCAACCTCCCTCTTACAAGCCAGTTGTGTAAAATAGTGCTAGCTTTTTCAGTTTACCACTAACGTACAATAGTGTTTTGCAAAGAAATTCTTTAATAATGTAAGAGGCCATTGATACACTGTTAATTCGTTGTTCACTACCAGTCATTGCAACACACTACACCCGTTAATTCACAACGTTGCACAACACACCCAGTCTGTCAGTTGAGTTCAGGAGCGTGACGATGGTGTTAGGTTTTCATTTTGTGTACCGCAACTTTCCATGTGCTAGCCTGAATAACAAAATCAGCATCCCTACATCACGAGTGAGACGTTGAGTTCAGAAAGAGAATAAGATGCTTAGTCACAGGGAACAGCAATGGCTGACGGTGTATGAACACCGCCAATGGTCTGCCATCTACATCTATACCGCGCGAGCCACGTTATGGTGTGTGTTGCGGAGGAATTGTGTCAGTAGCATGGATAAGGACTCTGGATCAAAGAGTCGAATGACATACTCGCACCGAAACGGAAGTTGATTGAGAGACTGCCGACATATTAATGAACAGTTCTGTCTAGCCTGCGCTTACAGTGTGACTTTCTGTTATACCATTATTTGATTTTAACATAGCCACGCGCTGCCATCCCAGTGGTGCTAGTTGTCACACGTATCACGTTTGCACTCAAAAGTAATGGGCTACGTCTCGTGCTCCATGTGCAATACGGCAATATTCGTAATCGCAGAACTTGGATAACCAAACAACCAACCAACAATACTCGAAAATGGCCAAGGCCGAAACTGTGCAATACCGCAGAGACAAAGCAAACTTGAACAGGTTAAGAAATTCATCGCTACTGTGGACTTCAAAGAAAACCATGTCAGAAGACAAACTTCCAGTTTAATCGTCATTCGTTCAGCTCTTCGGTGGTCACCACTGACGGCAGTCCATTTGATGAGCAACGCCGATTCCGTGACAGTGATTGCCAGTCGATGGGCTACCGTTCTAAGAGACTCTTAACTCAGCAGGTTTCCCCACTCTCTAAGGGCTCATTAGACTGAATGATGACATTGGTTAAAGCACTGCACTGTGTTCGCTTTGGGGAGGACTGTTATTGTTGTGGTCTGCAGACCGAAGACTATCCTGTGAGAACCACTATTTTGAATAACTACTGCAACCTACATCCTTCTGAACTTGGTCACTGTATTCATCTCATGGTCTTCCTCTATAATTTTTACCCCCCCCCCCCCTTTCTCTCCAGTACTAAATTGGTGATCCCTTGATGTATCAGAATGTGTTCTGTCAGCCTATCCCTAGTTTCTCTCCAATTCTATCCAGTATAATTACGTGATCTACCCATCTAATCGCAACCATACTTCTATAACACCGCAATTCAAAAGCTTCTATTTTCTTCTTGTCTGTTTATAGTTCATGTTTCACTTCCGTATGTGGCTACACTCCATAAAAATACTTTCACAAAAGACTTCCTAACACTTAAATCTATATTCTATGTTAACGAATTTCTCTTCTTAAGAAACGTTTTTCTTTCCATTGCCAGTCTACATTTTATATCCTCTCTGCTTCGGTCACCGTCAGTTTTTTACTTCTAGATTACAAATTACTGTCTAAACACTGCATTTCGTTGTTCCTATAAATGTGTGGATGGTTTATTCGTCAGTATCACAGCCGATTTCTTCCTTCAATTGAGCTACGAGCATCCGCTAGTATCCGCTGACGTGAAGCCGTAATCACTTCACTTACCAATGAAATTCAAGTTTAAGATAATGTCTCTGTTCTGTCTGCTTTCTTCTTACCACAGTTTGAATGCCCGCTAGTATTCCAAATAGCTCATCTATACAGAAATATGTAGTCTCCAGGAAATTAATAGTACAAACAAACATCCAGGTTTTCTTATTAAGAACTTTCCACAGAATCATTAAAGTCAATCATCCACTAGGTATCGGGCACACAATTATTTACGGGTTGTTGCGGTATTCCGTTACTAATGCGCTTTCTCTGATCAACATTTCGACAACAGCGTCATACACTGACTACAAGAAAGACCCTAGTACTCGACTAAAAGGATTAAAGGAAATTGCTGAATCCTAGATCAGGACGAGGGGACCAAGACTGGAAATCTGTTCACTGAAAGAGTTCACTGTTACCACCACTGTAGAGCTCCTCGCCGGCCAGTGTGGCCGAGCGGTTCTAGGCGCTGCAGTCTGGAACAGCGCGACCGCTACGGTCGCAGGTTCGAATCCTGCCTCGGGCATGGGTGTGTGTGATGTCCTTAGGTTAGTTAGGTTTAAGTAGTTCTAAGTTCTACCCCTACCAACCTCAGCAGTTAAGTCCAATAGTGCTGAGAGACATTTCTTTGTAGAGCTCCTCTCGAGATGGCCGGTGTTAGGCGGCTACTGCTGTTTTGACATGAAAGTTGCGGTACTTCTTTCTTCGCTACTGCTGTGCAGGCTGCAGTTTCATTGGTGTTTTCGTAATATCATAACGACGCCTGACCTTGCACAACGTGAAAGTTTAGTCTCGCAGCTTGTACTAGCGATGTTGCTACAGCAGAGGGATGGAGGGGCAGAGCAGGGGGGGACAGTCCTCATATTGCATTTCTCTCTTAACAACTGTCAGGCAACTGCTACTTCACTGAACTATCGGACGGTATCAGCTGTCAACTGTCGTCAATACCACGAATTCTTTTCGCTGATGTACAGGGTCCGTAAACGTTTACTGATAAGCTTAAATCTAGAAGTGCGTTTAAATCAACACAACATTTCTTGTAGAAATACGTTCATTTTACAGTTCCGAAAAAGTAAAAAATTGAGAGGGATGGTGGCATGGTAGGACTCAACTGAGCCTAACAGAGGTTCTCAGGATATTCGTAGAGGCAGCCATTTATTATGTTTTCAGAGGAGGCTAAGGTCATTATCCGTACACATTCTAAATTTCCTACAGAGAGCACGCCGTTTCAGAAGTACAGGAGAGTGTTGAGCCTAGAGGATAGTTTACCTAGAAACACATTTTTTTTTTGTCACATGATGTCTTTGTCACATGATGTCTTTCCTGAAGCGTTTGTAAATATCTCGCGTTCTGCACATTTAAGTGCTGGATAATACATTAAAGCTATTTGGCATATATTGTTAAGTCTTCAGATACGAAATTTTATGGTGAGTAGAATGCTATATGTTTTTAGAACTATTTATATAACAAGTGGACAATAAGCTATACTTCTTCGGTCGTGCGCTATCTTGTACCTGGAAACAAATAGTGGTCTTTCACCGTGGAATATGTGATAATGTTATCGATTCCAATGTTTTTAGATTTGAACACAATATTTATTCCTAAGTGTATGACCAGGTTGTACTTTGGAGAATGTTATCAATTTCCCGGAGTAAATGTCATAATTTCGGAAAAAGATTGCAGCATATAAAAATTAATGCCATCATTTAAAAAGGACGAAGAAAACATTACAGAACTGGCTAGGGACGGAAGTCTGAGAAGTGTACCAAGACACATCACTCACCCACGCTCCTTTGAAATAAAGTAATAAAAATTAGTGCTGAGGATTAGACGGGGATATCAGATAACTAGTCAGGAAGTTCCCAATCAAATTGGCGAGAAAAGTGGTTTACAGAATAACTACAGTAAAATAATGCTAGGTTGATAGGACATATTTTCATATTTTGAAGCGACAAAGAATAGTTGAGGTGGTAGTGCAGAGACGTATGGAGAGAAAATAATTAAAGAGGGTGGTGATATTTGACTACAGAATGCTCAACTGAATGTAGTCTACAATAGTCTGGCAACAAATTTTTTGTGCAGAGGCCCACTTTGATGTATCGATATGAGATTTTTTTTTAATTTTTACTTTTTCTGAGAAGTGCCAACAAATTCTGGAGTATTCCTCCCTCTTATTCCTCACTACAATACAAGAAACTTTTGCTGGTAGACACGTGCCAGTCTTACGAATCTATAAGACTGATTATCTGAACGTGATATTTCTCAGCATGTTAGTAAGTTCTGCAGCAGACATCGATAATTAGTTGTGCACTGGTGATGATATTTTTTGCTCCTCTCCGTTTTTCTGAGTCTCCGAGGGGCCGAGAAGTTTCAATACCATAGCTCTTGGACAAATGTTTATTGTCTAACAAGGCTTCTCGGAGCCAGTATATAATCGTATATCTACCTGTGTTCTGATTAATTAAGGATCCTCCATCTATTGTGGTGTCATGATGCAATAGCTCGCAATGAAAAAACAGTCTCGTTTTCCTCATAGTGTGATGTTATAACACCACGCGATGCTTTTAGGATTGCTATAAGGTTTGAAACGTAACATACATAACTATTACCGTAAGTATATAAATATTTATTTCTTTTTTGAAATAATCAGACAGGTATCGGATAATATAAAAAAACAAAACACGCAGGTCAGTGTTGTCTAACGAAAAGTTGCTTTGTCGGAAAGCGAGTAAAACCTTTCTCTCGAAATCCAGCTCTTTTACGGCAAGAATCACATTTTGAATCAGACGCAGTAGTCACGAGTGTAGCCATGTATGATGACATAAGAACAGTGGCCGTGAAAAAGATCTTAACCAACAGGTATTGGAGATGAGTGTCGCATCTTGCCAGTAACAATCGATATGAAACCCGACAAGAATTGCTGCTGTCCGTGAATTAGATTAATCTCAATCAGTTTCCACTGCGAAGAAAACTGCATATAATGGACATTTGGAATCAGATATGTTGCAAAAGGTCATTGCTTAGAGCGGTACACGAAGCTGCACGTCTTCAAAGGGTCAAACAACCTAGAAACTGGACAGTAAATAGAGGGGCACGTAGTGTAGTCCTACAAATCTCAATTTTGCCTCTTTTCAAGTGATGCAAGGCGACGCGTGCGCCAGCGAGTCAATAAGGCGTACAACCTCCGGTTTGTGGAGGGTGGAGTTTATGCTGAAGGTTGTTCTGTGAAGTTTTGGGGTTGTTTTTCGTATCGTGACATGGCTACATTCATTCGGGTTACAAGAAACATCGACAGGTTGTTTAAATAAATGTTTTCGAAGGCCAACTTGTCCATTTATCTACATTTTTATGAGTATGCTGTGAACACGCAGAAGACAGTAGCTGTGTTTTCGAATACATTCGTGGTTCGACAAACACTTAAGCATCCCACTACATCTCAACTGTCCCGCAAAATCACCCTTCACTCAGAACAAAATGTTTGGGACTATTTGGAACAACGGATGAAACGTAGCAACCAGCATCCTCTCAGTTTGGTAGCTCTGCCTCAGCTGGATACGGCATATTTGAAGAAACTTGTGAACTCTCTACCTCGCCGAATTGGGTCAATCACGGAAGCTCACCCGCATAGCAGCGCGCATTAGCACGCCCCTTCAGGGATACGGCACCGGTCGAGGTGGCGCGATGGTTAGCACGCTGTGCTCGTGTTCGGAAGAAAGATGCCTCGGATCAGCGTCCAGCCACCAGATGTAGGTGCTCTGTGATTTCCCTAAAAAAGTCCAGCTAAATGCCCGGATCATTGCCTTGAAAGGGCACAGCCGATTCTCCTCTCTATACTTACAACATTCCGAGATTTTGAACCGTCTCTGATGAACCTGATGTCGACGGGACGCTAAACCTAGTCTTATTTCCGGGATTCGGATAAACAAGCCATCCCGGATTGGAATTCGCCCGGTGGATTAATGACGAGAGTTGCCGTGCCGGTCAGCCTGGAAGTGTTTTCTGAGGGGTTTACCGCATACATCGGGCTGGTATCCATCTCCCGTCTCATTTATACGATTCGCAAACAGCTTTCACATGGGATATCTCTAGACACAGACAATGGAGTACACTAACTTTATCCCAGAAAGGGAGGGGGTGGGGGGAGGACTCGATAGAAAGAGCACCCGGCCACTCTCTACTACTAACCTTGCCAAATTCATATTAACATGGCGACCTGCGAAAGGAGCAGGAGAAGACCAGAAAAAAGGAAAGACTAAGGATAGGAATTCAGTTACGAGGTATTAGCGTAATCTCTCCTGGAGATGACTAATTTACTGTCTTGTGTGTAAATTTATTTCGTTGCCAAGTGGAACTGACTGGCTGAATTTACAGGGAAGATGATTTTATTACGTCTACATATACAGCATGAGTCTTATTAATGTTTGAAAATTCCGAAGCTACGCAGATTACGCTGAGAAGTAAATTAATATAAGATATACGGGATCACAAATGTCGGCAAATACGCCAAAAGTGGATAACAAATGTTGAACATCTGTCGTCTGTAAATGACGTACCTCGCTGACGTGCAGCGATTGAACCTATCGGTATGTTTTAAATGATCATCCCAAACCAAGTACAGTATTCACGCCTGTGTGACTCAGAGCCTACGTGGGCGACTCTTGCACGTGGAGCTCTGGGTTCGAGTAATGCGTGTAACAGAAAGTATTTTTTTTTATTGCGTGAAACAATCATGTGTTTACATTGAGGTATTAATTTATTTACTGGTCTCGCGGTCTCCGCTGGTTTATTGCAAAGTACAGTACAACAAAATCTACGCTACTGCGTCACAAGTAAATGAGTATAGGCTTCCAAATTGCGTCATTACCAACAAATGACCTACGTTTTCTTTGCTACATAAAGTTTGTAAACAGAAAACGAAGGGGGAAAAGGAAAGAAACCCAAGATGAGCTTTTGCTTGGTTACAGCGAGGACAATAATTTTGTAACTACTATATTTACAATAAATCATAATTACAGAAAGAGTTCGAAGTTTGCACCGTTTGCTTGAATGCAAGTACTGCATCGCTCAATCATCCCTTCACGCTGCGCTCGAAAAAATCCTCCGTATTTTGGATGTGACGCCCCATGCTCAACATTTGTTATTCACTTTTGGGGTATTTCCTGACATATGCGACCCGTGTGCCTTATATTAAATTGCTTGTCTCAGTGTCACCTACGTCGCTATGGGTGTTTTTAAACGTTAATAGCCGACCGGAGTGGCCGTGCGGTTCTGGGCGCTACAGTCTGGAGCCGAACGACCGCAACGGTCGCAGGTTGGAATCCTGCCTCGGGCATGGATGTGTGTGATGTCCTTAGGTTAGTTAGGTTTAATTACTTCTAAGTTATAGGCGACTGATGACCTTAGAAGTTAAGTCGCATAGTGCTCAGAGCCATTTGAACCATTTTTAAACGTTAATAAAAAACAACGTGTATGCTCCACAAGACACCTTACGGTATGCTGCGGAGGGTATTTTGTGTACCCTCGCTTTTTCCTGATCCAGTCGCGAATGATTCACGGGGGGAACAATTGCTGATAAGCCTCTGTGTGGGCGCGTATCTCTCTGATTTCACCTTCACGTTTCTTTTTCGCGAGATATGCGCAGGAGGAAGCAATACAATTGATTGGCTCTTCCAGAAACGTACGCCTTCGGAATTTTATTAGAAGACCAAGCCCTGATGCAGAAACGTCTCTTGCAGTATCTGGGACTGAAATTGGCTGATCAACTCTTCGACGTTTTCGCGCTTACTAAATGAACGTGTAACGAAACGTGCTGCTCTTCTTTGGATCTTCTCTTTTACTTTTATCAATTCTAACCGACTCGGAAACCAGACTGACGAGCAAAAACTCCATTTCTGTGAGGATTGCATTTGCTGAGTATTCTTCCAGTGAATCCCAAGCTGAAATACGCCTTACCACGAATTACTATTATGTGGTCGTTTCACTTCAAATAGCTCCGTATCCGTACTCCTATATACTGTATGGAAGTAACTGCTTCCAGTGGTTGTTCCGCAATCGTTTAATCACACAGTAATGGGTCTTAACGATAAAATGCACTTGTCCTTTGTTTACACTTTAGTTTCCCCACAGTGGCTTTGGCACTGCGTAGGAGCAGGTTCATGGCCGCTAGCTTAGCGGTGTTTGCGGCCGCTTTGGTCCGCCGCCTGGGCGTGTCCTCGAGCGTGCTCGGCCTGCAAAAAGAGCGCGACAATGGCCGACGGGCGACAGGAGCGGCTGCGGGGCTGCTCCGGCCTCGCCTGGCCTTCGTGGCCCGTTAGTCGCCGCCACACGCTCAATGGGCTGCGCCTAGCACCAACCCGCACAGCCACGCTCCTCAGATGGGCACGACTTCCACCGTCCATCTTGTATTTACTTATAAGAAAGTGTGAGCCAGCCGGCCAACTCCTTCCACATTCCGACGCACTTTCCCTCGTGCGAAAGCGTTTGGTGGCATCGAACAAGTTCCACATTCCGGTGGACTTTCCTTGAACGGAAATACGGGGCATAAAAGGGCTATGAAACAGCGAAAGCTATCGATTTTTCTCAGACTTACCCGGTTAACCTTGCCCACAGAGAGGCTAGTGTTTATCGTCTCGGCGACGTCGATGCCCAAGTTGCAGGACAGTGGTGGATGGATGCGGCCGTTTGAAGGAAATCTCGAGACACCCATCCAACAGTTATGGGAAGCCATTGTAGACTTACATCAAAATGGCCTCGCGGGAATTTGAGCCCCGCTCCTCCTTAACGCATCGCCAGTATCTTTAAATCTGCATCTACGCACGTACTCTGCAAACAACTGTAAAGTACATGGCATAGAGTGTTTAGCAAGGTATCACGTGTCATGATTTCTTCCCTCTCCAATCGCGTTTGAAACACCCGAAGAATGACTGCTTAAATATGTCTGTGAGTGGTTCCTTTCGGAACGGTACGTTGGAGGATAAAGGATATATCTAGCTGCTTCAGTTCATACAGATTCCTCAAGTTTCATAAGCAGGCTTTCGTGGGGTGATTTGTGTCTTTCTTAAAGAGCGTCTGTTAGTGGTTCTCAGCATTTCCGTAACGCTATCCCGTGAATCAAACAAATCTGTTACCATTCGAGGCGCCCTTATTTGCATACATTCAATACCGCCTATTAGTGCTCTTTGTATGGGTCACAAGCACTTGAGCAATATTCTAATAAGGGACGCACCAGTGATTTATAAACAATCTCCTTTGCACACTGATTGCATTTTCCCAGTATCCTGTCAATGAACCGGTCTGCTTCCTGCCTTACCTACGGTTTTTGCGTATGTGCTCATTTCATATCGCTCAAATTGTTACACCTAGTTACACGGGTTGGATAGAAATACGGAAACACCAAAAACATTGCGACGCCTAATAGAGTGTAGGAAAACCGCTGGATTTCAAAACAGCTTCCAGTCGTCTCGAATTGGATAAGTACATACCTTGCATGTTTTTCGGAGGAATCTTATACCATTCTTCCTCCAAAATTGTGGTAACTATCCTGAACGTGGATAGCGATCACGCAGCGTTCTCTCCAAAGTAGACCACAGTGGTCAATAATATTGAGATTTGGTGACCGTGGCGGCCGGCGGAGACGAGACTATTCATCTGTATGCTCACAAAAGCAGGACAATGCGAGCTGCGTGAACATGGGCCCTGTCACCTTGAAGCACATCATCACCATTGGAGAAGAAACATTGTACCATGGGATGGGTCTTATGAGCAAAAATGGACACACAATCCTTGACAGTAATGCAACCTTGCGAAGTTACCATGGCGACCATGGAGTACAACGATATGGCTGCCCATATCATCACTGAACTCCCGCCGCATTTCACTCTTGAGACGCATGCTTGACCAGAAGCTTCATAGTTTAGCTTTTATGGCTTCGGGCATTTGTATCACTGGTGAGTAGTTTTTGAATTCCAGCTCTCTCTGCAATTCGCTGCTTCTGGAGCTCCATTCGGGTTGTTTTGGTGCTGACAGGGTTCGCGAGTGTGACATTCAGTTCTACAGTGAGCTTTCAGCTGGCGTCTTCTTATTTTCATCACAATTCTCTTCAATGGCCGTCTGTCACGATCACTCAACACATACTTTTATGGCTTTGTAACTTAGCGGATCGTATTTTTCCGGTTTCCCTGTATGCGTTATAAATCTTCGATACGCTGTCTCTTAAAACACCAAACACTTCTGCTACCTTGGTTACGAAACCACGTACCATACGAGCATCAACAACGGCCAGGTTCGAATGCACTCAGCTCCGACATAATGCACTCACAACTATACAGACCACTGTTCTGACCGGAGCTACACTTGCAACCTGCTGAGGACATTACAAGGTGCCGTTTGTTGTCAAACACAACAATGCAATGTGCAGGCTTGGCTAACATATGCGTTTATATTTTGGCGTGCATTTCTCTGGTGTTTCCGTGTTTTTGTCCACCCCCCGTATTTTTATGAGTTTGCTAATTCTAATTGTGAACCACTGGTAGTAAGCCATAAATTTTCTGTTTTTCGTCTTGTGAAGGGTATAATTTTACATTACTGTGCATTTAAATCCAGCTGCCAATGTTTTCACCATTTTAAAATATCACTGAGATCTGACTGAACAATTCAGATGCTATTTTCAGATAGTTCTTAATTATAGGTAAGTGCATCGTATGTGGTAGTCTAAGAAAATCAATGAGTAAGCGTTGAAGACATCAAGGAACAATCTCATATGCTTGTTTAGGTAGGCCTATGTGGATGATACCTTTGTGACTTGATCTCATGGTAGGTACAGTCCAGTGAGTTTTTTTCAACACCCAAATTGTCATCCGAACACAACGTTCACCGTGGAACTGGGAAAGAATGGTCATTTACCATTCCTGGATGTGCTGGTCAAACAGAAAGCGAGTGGTTTGTGTAACCACAGTGTGTACAGCCAACCAATCAACACTGATGTGTATCTGCAGACGAGTAGCTGTCATCACCCAGCCAGAAGAATTATGTTCAAATGGCTCTGAGCACTATGGGACTTAACACCTGAGGTCATCAGTCCCCTAGAACTTAGAACTACTTAAACCTAATTCACCTAAGGACATCACACACATCCATGCCCGAGGCAGGATTCGAACCTACGACCGTAGCGGTCGCGCAGTTCCAGACTGTAGCGCCTAGAACCGCTCGGCCACCCCGGTCGGCTGAAGAATTAAGTCTTAGAGACATTGGTCCACAGAGCACGTGCATTATCATACGAAAACAGCTTGATGTCAGAAATGGAACATCTAAGCACAATGTCAGGCAGAAATTTATACACTGCCAAGCAAATTAAGAGGGCCGTTTACCAAGACGCTCGACCACGTGACGGGGGAGGACAACAAGATAAATCTGCTCTATGCACGATCTCCCTGCCAAGGTCAACAGGGAACTGATAAAATACATCAACTGTGTGCCCTGCTCACCAAACAAGACCAGGTGACCGTGGTTTAGGAAATCCAGGAATTTATAATATACATTCCCAGTGTGGCATGTCATATATTGGACAAGCTACAAGGCCTGTTTACGTATGATTCCAGGAACATCAACGTCACATTCGTCAGCGAGAAGCACCCAGATTAAACCGTTACTGAATACTACCCAGAACTTGATCATTCCATTAGGTAGGAGAGGCAAGAATTCTGGCCTAGACGCCCAGATGTTGGGAGCGCAACGAGGGAGTAGTTCCTGATTCGACTGACAGAGAACCTAGTCAATCGGGATATGGGCTACGAGCTGAGTAAAGTTCAAATGGCTCTGAGGCACAATGGAACTTAACAAATGGTTCAAATGGCTCTGAGCACTATGGGACTTAACATCTGAGGTCATCAGTCGCCTAGAACTTACAGCTACTTAAACCTAACTCACCTAAAGACATCACACACATCCATGCCCGAGGCAGGATTCGAACCTGCGACCGTAGCGGTCGCGCGGTTCCAGACTGAAGCGCCTAGAACCGCTCGGCCACATCGGCCAGAGCTGAGTTAAGTTTAGAATCTTCCGTTGGATCTCTTAAAAACAAAACGAATGCATAACTCATCATCAGCACCGAAACCTCAAGCACACTGCCAGGCAGAACGGACAGCCTAGAGCGTCGTCGCAGGACAACCCAAACGGAAACGGACCGCAAACAGAAGGCGACAAGTCAGCGATGTGCGAAAACAACACTCGAGGGCGAAACCTAGCGAACGGAAATGGCATAAGGAACGTCAGGCCGCTCGGACACTGCAGGGCGATGCCGCAGTATCAGGATCGGACCACGTACGGAGTGGTGAACCAGAGGGAACAAACTGACCAAGCTGCAAAGTGAATACCGAAATTATCTCCAAGTAGATTTATGGTTGTAAATTCTATCCTCTCACCGCCCTCCCTCCATAATGATGAATACAGAATAAATATGGCTGCAGAGAGCATCATCAGTCACGTTCTCGAACAGCCGCCTTCCTTCATAAGAGGAAGAAATGAAAAGTGTAAAGCGAAGTCACTCTCACATAGCATCGTATGAGACGAGTCACGTCACCGAAACAACCGCCAAGGACGACGACAATAACCTGCAGTATACCCGACAACGCAAGTGCATCAGCAAATTGCCTAGAAATCTTGAAGCATTCAATCTGAGATTGCAACTACTATTGTCTACAAGGTCAACAAGGGTTCTAACACACTTCTGTGGCGCACGCCTTAAGTTAGTTCTACATTTGTCGATGGCACTCCATACCAGAACACTCTGCGTCCTACTTATCAAGAAAAACAGCAGCTTCCGAGGTCATTCATCCAAGAGTTGGTAATTTCTTTTCGTAATCGCTCTAATCGGTAGTGACTTCCCACTTCTCGAGAATTGAACTATTATTCACAGCAACCTCCTTTACTTAGTCATGATCTGCAGTAATCCTATTGATAATGCGAGTCCATGGCTGTGAGGCAACGTTACAGCGTTGTGGAAGAAGGAACGTGGTAGTACTTGGAAACCTTTTTGTTCTCCATGTGAGTGTGCTGTCCATGAAGCGGGAGCTCAATAAAGGTGGTATATTACGGTCGCTGTAAAAACGCGAGAATATTGTCGAATTGATGAAAGATGAGAAGGCTACATTAAACAGAACTTGTAACAAGGATGGGGGAAAACCGGTTGCCTCTTGTATCGTTTTCGAGAAGACTTGATGTAACTAAAATAAGCAGAAGATCCAGAAAAGAGGAATGGATGACACAAACTCACAGAAAGAAGATTATTAAAACAAGTGTATGGTCAACTGGCTAATGCAGCTTTCAACATAAAGGAAAAATGAGAGAGATAACGTTAGTGGGTCAGTGAAACTTATGGAAAGAATGTTACTCCACTTTCCTCGCCATCCAAAGTACGCCTTCGTTTTGAGTAGCTGTAAACCAAACTTTTTTGTTGCCTTATAAAAAGTGCAACTGAAATGTGACTTCGTTTTTTATCTAACTGTCAAAATTTTTTGTTGCCTTATAAAAAGTGCAACTGAAATGTGACTTCGTTTTTTATCTAACTGTCAAAATTTCTTAATGTAGAATTATTACATGTATTTTACAGCTCAGCAGATTCATTGTAATTCCTTTACTGATATCTCGTCGAGAGGTTATAGGCTAATGAATATGTGGAAGACTTTAATTATGCTTTGCTGCAGCACTAAGGTGAAATGCGTATTTAGCGTCCTATGTTATGTCGAACGCGGAATGCAAAAGCTAATTAAGCGATTGTCATAAATCTTGAGAATCAGGGAATGAGGAACGGGCACTATTATGTGTTTTTCCCACAATGGAAGATCTTTCTTGCAATAATGTTATTGTTTCGTGTAGTAGTGATGAGTGTATAACTGAGAATCAGACAAACCATGAAACGGCTCTTTTTCTTAGAGCCGTACTTTCAAGGGTATGGAAACGAATTTGGACCCTTCGAAGGCACGCCATCAGACGCGCTCTATGAATTTCATTGATTTTAACAGTTCCATTCCATGACCTTCCACTCAATAAAAACTTGCTTCATAAACTAAAGCTACTTATGTAAAGAAATTTTATGCCTTCCTTAATAAGACGTTGTTATATTTATGTAGAAGTTGGTACAGAATAAAAATCCGCGTAGCCCTGAATTGCTCTATGCCAACGATGCACAGACCACCGCACGCGGGCCGCCATCTATGTGACGGCGTTCCGCCCCTCACCGTTCGTTCTAGCAATTTTTTTCTGATCGTCATTCATTTCCGCCCTCGAAATAGAACTTAATTCTTTTGAGAATACATTGTTTTAATTATATTTGTTAAATAAACTAAATGTTTGTAAAACCAATGAGGTGAACTTAATTATGTAGGTTTTGGTTATCGTGGCCCTTACGTAGTTGCAGTGTGGGCTTTGCAGCCCACGGTACTAGAATGTATGTATATCCCTGCTCTAGGCTACATGTCTTTGTGAGTCTTTAATAGTTTCCTGAGAGATTTTGGCTACGAATGCGGTCTTGTCGGTAGTTAAAAACAATTTTCCATTAACCACAATACACCACTGTCCTTATGGACAGGAATACCTCAAAGACGAATGCGTCTCATATGTTACATCAGCGTGGGCCACAATTGGACTTACATTAAATAACAGAATTTTGTTGGAACTTTCCAAGGTTCACATATTTTCACCTTTCAAGAGAGAGCAAGCGAAGTGACACAGAGATTAAACACTCTTTTTTTTATTTTGGTACTGGCTAACAAGGATCATGTAACAACTTCAATTCCTTTTCTTTCTTGATTGTTGTTTCCTATTTTTCCACTACTCCATCGTCTCCCCACGTTGTTTTTTCCCTTCGTTCCGTCCACGTTGTTTCCGATTTCTTATTTCTTCTGCATCGAAAGCCATCTAAATTTAGTATTTTATTCTTAAAAAGATTTCTTTCTAGTTCTTTCCCTATTTCTGTAATCTATACTATTGTCGATTTCTTCTTCCAAAAATACAGGAATATTTGCTTCATGAGCCCGCTCTCATGCATTCGATAGAGTTGTCCAAAGAAGAGTAATCTTCTTATAGCCATTATTTCTGATATATTCTCTATATTTTTGTAGATCTCCTCGTTACTTCCCATTTTCCAGCCATCTGTAGTTTATATTGCACCCATTCTATTTCTAACTGTCAGTCTTTCAAGTACCTCTATTCTGTCCAATTTATAGTTGATTGTTAGGCATTCACATCCATATAAACATTCTTGTCGTACCACTGTGGTATAATCTTTTCATTTTGTTTTTCTAGATATGCACTCAAGCTGTAAATATTCTATGTCAAGCCATATGCTGTCTCCATTTTGTTAACTCTTACGTCTACTGTAAATTTTTCTAGTCCTTTTTGTTGTATAGTTTCTCCAAGATATTTAAATTTATTTACTCACTCTATTCTATGAATTATATGAATTCTGGTGCACTTTTTATGTTTGTTGTGAAATTTCTTTTTCGGCTGAAATTATGATACTAGTTATATTTTTTATTTCTTCCGGAAGATTTATTTGAATAGTTGCATCTGTCAGATTTTCTGGAAGTACTCCAAAATCGTCTGTCAAAACCCAGACAGTTGACCGTAATACCATTTGTTTTCCTTCCAAGAATTATTGGTTCAATTTTGTGATTTTTAGCTCCAAATTCCAGGGCCTTGCCACCTTTTCTAGAAAGCAGTTAAACAGTAAAGGTGATAAACAATCCCCTTGTCTGACACTAGTTTTTTTTCCAAATAACTTGTATAGTTCTCCCGTAAATTTAACTTCAGTTGTCGTCTTTGCTAGAGTTTCATGAATTTTGTTTGCTTATTTTGCTTTACCGTCAAATTCTCTAATGATTTTATCTATTGTTTCTCTGTCTACCGAATCAAATGCTTTTTTGAAATCAATAAATGATGCTGGTTTTTAATTATTTATTTATATATTTATTTTTAGTAATGTATTTAACCTAACAAGGTTTTGCCCATAAAGCCCTTTCTTACATCTAGCCAGCCATTCTGTGTTTTGCTTTGCATTACATTCATTATGAAACCCGTATTATAAGCTGCAGCTAATATAGAATCCAACTTTCGGAAATTGCTAGGACATAAACGGTGCAGAAAATCACAGTTTATGTTCGTTCATGAGACACATAAAAATAAAGATAAATTACAGGCTGGAAGATGTAAATTATGAGTTATAGCAGCAGTAGGCATGAGAGAGGGGGTGGAAGATGGGCCATAAGAGCAACGTGATGAAACACGAGTAATGAAGATAGTCAAAAAGAAACTGGTGTAATTGGCTAAGAAACGAAAAGCCGAAAGACTTTGCTTTACTATTCGCAGGGTAACGTCAGTTTTTGGGGAATCGTCACGACATTGACAGGAAGAAGCGCTTCAGCCTCCTCTTAAAACAACGAGGCGCGGAATCGTGTGCAGATTGGAGCGTAGCTTGTTCCAGAGGCGGGCAGCAGCACCACACACGGAGTCTGTGAATGTTTCTGTTTCATGGATGGGAACAGCTAGGATACTAGAAAAGTGAGACATATTTCAGTTACGATGAGATGACATGTACCTCATTTACAGATTATCTTGTCTGGCCACAAACAACCTATCCAGCCATATGATGCGCTGACAAAAGATCGAGCGCCAATACTGCCAGCTAAGTAAAAGATTCTAAGTACTGAAGGCACTAACCACTGATAGGCATAGTTAGCAAATGAAAGATTTTGATGGAGAACAAACAATGTATTTAGTCCCCAGATCGTCCGCTCTCAAAATTCTGCCATGTCTCTTCCCATATCCACCACTGCTGGCGGCTCACCTCCAACTGCACAACGCTACGCGCTGTTTACATCCAACTGCCCAACATTGCAATAGCAAATATTCCAACAATGCAAATCAACCACAGACTGCACACAGCACAGTCAGTGATTTTCATACAGAGCGCTACGTGGCGTTACCAACATAAAAACCTAAACAGCCTACTTACAACTATTACGGCACTGTGTCGGGGGGATGTTAATGTGTACTAGGACTGCAGACTATACCTACAAACAAATCACATGACGTTATTTTTTGAGGTGATAATTAAAATCTAAGACTACTCCTATGTATAATGGTACGTACTAAATGAAGTGGTAATAAATGAAATCAAAAATCGTATGTGGACAGAAGTTGCGCTAACAAACCACAGAGTTACTCAGGGCCTGAGAGAAAATGGAATCAGTTGCAAATATAGCGCATTTGTAGAATTTAGTCCTCAGCAGTCACGTCAACTTAGTAAATTCCACTGAAGAACGTCCGGCACGTTTGGTGGAATATCATGGCGCAAGTAGGCAGTGTGACTTTACAGGGAAGTTGTGAAGATCAGGCGCATGCTGGGGAAGAAGCCGGCGACTCGGTGCACGAGAGATATATCTCGCGTGGTCGGCTGCCATGTTCTAGCCCTAAAACGATCCACTTATTCGACTTCCAAGACACAAAGACACCGTTCCACAGTTTCTACTTGACTTTTCGAACACTCTCCCCAAAACATATTAATATTCACACATTGTCTCAGTAAATTCGGCGTCTCGGTTTGTGTATCAAACATCTGCTTGCCCACTAGAATTTTGCCACGGTTAGTCAACTGGTTTTTCTCGCCACAAAACCACAAGACTCTGGACGGGCGCAGGGACTTGATGGGCCTCGGGTTTCCTTTGCTGAACGCCGTATGAGAGAAATGTCGACGATGTCAACTTTCAAGCTAGAAATATCCGTCTGCTAAAAAACCGCTGCTACAAAATAGAGAGTCTTAAGGGACTCTCTATTTTGTTATGCGCTTTCAGTAATCATCGTCATAGTCACCATTAACATCATTAGAGTTTTATCATAAGCAGTCTCTTACCAACATTATTGTCAATTTTCACCTCATCATCATCACTACCATCATCATCATCCTCTTATCATCCATTATTCGATAAAGCCACGTTCTGAACTTTATGTACATGATGGCTTACAGAGTTTCGCATCCAAGTTGGAACGTCCCCTTTGAACAATTATACATGACTGTGCTTAAATTGACACACAATATTTTTAGCGCATCGCAATCTGACTTTCAAAAATCTCTACAAAAGAATGGCCCTGACTAACATTAACCTATACCTTTCACAAATCACTTACCTCACCAAAAATCTTCGTTACTCGCACTACTGCAATACAGCGAGCGCCACTACTGCCAGCTAAATAAAAGTTTCAAACTACTGAAGGCACTAACTACTGATAGGCATAGTTAGCAAATGAAAGATTTTAATAGAGAACAAACAATGTATTTACCTTAATAGTTATAATACATATAGCAGTTCATGATATCCAGTCTTACAAATTTCAAAACTCCGCCATCTCTCTCCCCACATCCACCACTGCTGGCGGCTCACCTCCAACTGCCGAACGCTATGCGCTGTTAACATCCAGCTGCCCAACACTACAATGGCAGACAACAATGCAAACTAACCACAGACTGCACACAGCACAGCCAGTGATTTTCATACAGAGCGCTACGTGGCGTTACCAATAAGAAAACCTAAACAGCCTACTTACAAAGTTAGTGTTGCTTGTTTCCTTGTCGTCAATACATTCGTTCTCTGGGTATTTTTATATCATGAGGTGTCGATCACAGATTCTCTGTCGTCTCATTTTGTCTTGCTATATGCCCCGCCCATCTCTGTCAGTTCCACAACAGTGACAACACGTTCGAAACTCCTCTCTAGTCTATTACCCATTTTTTGTTTTCATGTCCGTTCTAATTGTGCCCGACAAGCATTTTTCCATTGCACGTTGGGTAAGCCTCAGTTTTTAGCTGTTTGCGCACCTAACGTCTAAGTTTCACATCCATAATTTAGTGCTGGCAGTATACACTGCTTATAAACTTTTTGTATAAAGCGTGTGCGTTTTCAATAGAGCCCTTTCTTCTTCGTCTAGCTTGTCGTAATAAAATATTTGCGACGTTCACATGCTTCCAACTTAACCGAATAATGTATTGTAGTAGTTTTGGAGGTCAACTTTGGAATCGTCCGAATCTCTTAATGACTTGAGTGATGTACACGAGTATCCTTTCACATACCATGTCACTGCAAAAAGTTTCGACACCAACTTAAAAAGTAAAGGGAAGTTAAGATGGTGGTTGTAATGCTTCAGTTGTTCTACGTAGTCGCCCACACCCGTACCACTTTAGAACGACGCAAGAAACTTTCATACAACCATGTGAAACTGTCAGAACAGTTATTCCTTGGGACGTCGCTCCTCTCGCACGTCATATTCGCACCTTTTTCAGTCTTGGCGAACTGTCAGAGGTCCGTTCTGCACTTCATTGTTTTATGTTAGCTTCGTATTAATAACACAAAGTCTCGCTACCCTTGACGATTTTTTCCAGATTTGTCCACATTTTTTCATTTCTATCAAGTCGCGCCAGGCGCCGCTATCTTTTGTGTGGAAGCCAATGTTTGTGGAACAAATTGTACACACACTTTTCAAAACATTCTGGAGAATGTCTTTAACAGTTAATTTAGAAATGTTGTAATTCGTTATTCCATTACGATTTGTGACACAACACCATCGACACACTACGGTACACGTCTACTGCTTAGCACTGCCTGCTCAAAACTACTGATCGAAATCACATCTGTTGTTCATGGTGTTGGTTCAAGTTGCCACCGTAGTTACTGCACTGACGTCGCTTATAAGCCACCAATAAAATCCGTGTCAGAGCTTTCTGGATGGACGGTGCACTTCATTCGCTTCCACCGTGTGTGTTCTATTAAGGCGTGTTGGATCCGTGCTTTATGAAGGAAGAAGAAATACCCGGATTTAACGTTCCGTCGACCATAAGATCATTAAGGAATGTTTATTAATAAAGATGAGCCATTAATTGCGACTCTGACTAACATGGTGCCTCGCTTCTGTAGTCCATATTGGATGGAAGTGAAAAGTATTTGTCGTTTTATGAAGAAGGTAAAGGCCTACAGTTCTCATCGTTCGTGCTCAAGTACGAGAAGAAATACATTGCTTGGCAGTTGCTAAGGAACAACTGACACTTACCAAGAAACAAGTGCCGATTGTTACCGAAAAGTCGACAACTGCTACGGAACCCTCAATCAATGATAGCGAAAGGAAATGTAAAGGACTGGGCGAGTTAACTGCAGTGAATCCTTTGCACGAACGCTTTATATGCATTCGGCAGTTCATGGAGTACCTTGTTTGACGATGGTTGTTCTAGAATCGATTGGTGCGACTTTCCATGTGGTACGAAAACGTGTCTGCAAGAGACAATTTGAGTGCTTACGATCGTGGACGAGCTGTTGGACGGCTCGAAGCTGGTCAAAGTGTCACTACCGTCGCAACAGTAATGGGTGTGTTCAAAGAAGTCATCTCACGATTAAAACAGGCCGTTGAAGGTGGAACTCCTACACTAAAGCACGCCAGTGGTCATAGACGGACCAAAACACAAGGCGATCGATAAGTAGCTCTAGAGGGGAAAAGGAACAGACATCTCACTCCTAGGCAGATCGCTGCACACCTCTCAACGTTACCGATACAAGTGTCTCTGGCAGAACCATTCCGCGCCGATCAAATGAGGCTCGTTGTTTATGCTCGGAAGCCTGTTAAATGAATCCCACTTCAACCACGCCATAGTCTAGAAAGTGTTCGTTGCTGTAGGGAGCATGTTGATCGGGATCAGCAGCAGTGGTCCAGAGTGACGTTCTCCGACGGATACCGCTTCACTGTGGCAAGTGATTCTGGTTCAAACGGTTCAAATGCCTCTGAGCACTATGCGACTTAACTTCTGAGGTCATCAGTCGCCTAGAACTTAGAACTAATTAAACCTAACTAACCTAAGGACATCACACACATCCATGCCCGAGGCAGGATTCGAACCTGCGACCGGAGCGGTCGTTCGGTTCCAGACTGTAGCGCCTAGAACCGCACGGTCACACCGGCCGGCTAGTGAATCTGGCCACCAGTTAGCGTGGAGAGAGAGGGGAACACGTTACACACTACAGAATTTTCAAGAAGGTCATCGGAATGGCCTAGGCATTATGGTGTAGGCACCCATCATGCACAATGGCCAGACACCACTGCATACGAGGAGCGACAATAAAGTAATGAGACTGATGTGAAAAAAAATTGTTGCTTAACGTTTTGGTCAAGTTTAGTGCTGTTTCCTTCAAAGTAGTTCCCTTCTGATTGCACACACTTTTTCCAACGCTTCTGCCAGTGATGATAACATTTCTGGAACTCACCTTCTGCACTATCCTCCAAGACCCTCGTCACAGCTTTTTGGACATCTTGTGTTGTTTGAAAATGCTGTCTCTTGACTACCGTTTTGAATCTTGGAAATAGAAAACAGGCGCACGGAGCGATATCTGGTGAATAAGGTGGCTGTGGTAGTACTGACATTTGTTTTGAGGTTCAAAATTGCTGTAGTGACAGATGCAGAATCCAATTATCAGCAATGTTGCCACGGTCACGAAGAACTCTTTTACGAAGTCTTTCTAAAATTTATTTGTAGTAATATTGGTTAACTGTTTGTCCAGGAGGCACCCACTCTTTATGAAGAATCCCCTTTGAATCAAAGAAGCACACAAGCATTCATTTCACTTTTGACTTTGACATGCGAGCTTTTTTTGGTCTGGGTGATCCCTTTGAGCACCATTGCGAACTTTGGCGTTTTGTTTCTGGATCGTACTAAAAAACCCAACTTTCATCACCAGTGATAAAACGGCTCAACAATTCTGGATTGATTTTCGTTTGCTCTAACAGATCCGCTGCCACATTTTTCCGTATTTCTCGCTGTTGTGGTGTGAGATTTTTGGGGACCATTTTTGCGCAAATCTTTCTCATACCAAGATCTTCAATTATTATTTCTCGATTGATGTTCAGTTCTTCTGAAATCGTTTTCACGGATAATCTTCGATCAGATCGTACGACTTCGCGCACCCTGGTCAAGTTGACATCTGTCCGTGAGGTTGACGGTCGTCTACTGCGATCTTCATCTTCAACATTCGTTCTGCCCTCACTAAACATTTTATGCCAACGAAAAACTTGAGCTCTTGACATAACCTCGTCTCCAAAAGCCTTCTTAAACTTACCGTAATTTCTCGTCGCGTTTTCACCCAATTTAACGCAAAAAGAAATGGCATACCGTTGCGCAATATTATGCGGTTCCATTTCCGTGACGAGACACACAAACACGTGTTAACTTATTACGGCACAACTCACGACTGAGCAGTTGCATCGATGTGCCGCTTGGACTAGAAGCAGCTTATAGACCAAGGTCAAAGATATTGTGCCTACGCAAGCCTGCAGGGTTGCCACATCTTGCAAAGAAAATCAGTCTCATTACTTTATTGTCGCGCCTCGTATGTTCGCGTGAGGTATAGTTAGTTACATCTCAACAGTACTAGAAGGAGATTATCCTGGATCGTGTCCGTCTGTTTGGGGGTGTGGCAGACCCCGATCTTTTTCCTATGGACGACAGTGCCCGCCCACACAGGAAATTGAAGATATTGAACGTATGGACTGGCCTGTGTACTCTCCGGACCTAAATCCTGTAGAGCATGCCTGGGATGCTCTTGGCAGATGTTATCCTCAATAAACACCCAATCCCCGAACTGTGCAAGAACTACAAATCGCCTTGAGAGTGGAGTGCGACAGCGTCCCCCAAGGACTCCTCTGCAGTTTGGTAGGCAGCATGAATAACAGCTGTAAAATGGGCTCTAGTGCCCGAGGAGGGCGTATTTCTTATCCAATACGAGCCCTATGTTGGGATTCTGACCTGTGTCAAACGTGAACGTTATGTCTTATCCTGCTTTCCCATCTGCTGAGATCTGTATAATTTTCCCTTTTTAAATATGCGACTTCATCTCTATTTCGTATTTACTGTGTTTCATGTTGCCCATTATCGCCTGTGATTATTCCTGTCCAACAATATCTCTATTACTTAGGAATTGTCAACCAGTGTATTTTCTTCTAACCACATAATGTTCCGAGACGACAGTGATGTGGTTGCTTGGTAAGCTGATTTCCTGCCATGTGGGTTAAGTTCTCTCTAGAGTGTTCTGACTGCTAAGATATATGCATATCGCTCTGAAACAATAGAAAGAATGGAGAAACCGTCACTGCACGCTTGGGCAGGAAAACCATGGACGACTTCCATGAATGCCTTTGGCAGTACCTAGTCACTAACAGCCGCCATTTGGGGGAACTGTTATCCTTCAATCTAGTGATTTCTATGAAAGACCTTTGTACTCATCGTCTCTTTCGGTATTATCGCCCATTAGTAAATGGTGACGACACGCTGATGGTGTGGGCCGCGCTGTGTTGCAGGGGACCGGTGGCTGGTGTCGTGCCTGGGCGTGCTGTACCTGAGCAAGGGCCTGTTCTACCGCGTGGTGCCGGCCGACCAGACGTTCGAGCAGTACGCGGGCGTGTTCCGCTTCCGGCTGTGGTGGTGCGGCGAGTGGCTGGAGGTGCTCGTCGACGACCGCCTGCCCACCGTGCACGGCCGCCTCGCCTTCCTGCAGGCGCAGCACTCCGACCAGTTCTGGCCCGGCCTGCTCGAGAAGGCCTACGCCAAGTCAGTACCGCCTGCCTTTCTCAGCTGTGTGCCTATGTTTTACTTTTGACACGGGTCGACGAGTACAATTCGAATTAAATGGGATAATGTCGCGCAAATTAGATATGAAATGAGACACTGAAATTAGTGGGCCTAGAAGAAAAATGATTGACGGTTGCCGAAGTAAAGAAGGCATACAATGCAGACGGACAATAGCTATAAAAGTTTTTCTAAAAGAGTCTCATACTGGTTGGTAGTGAGAGTATTAACCGAGTAAAGAAAGTGCAGAATGACTACTTGACATTTATTAGCTAAGTATTACAAATTCTCAGAATAAAAAGTAAATAACTTCATGTCACAACAAATACTCATATAAAAATATGTAGACTGACCCAACTTTTGCAGGCAATTAAAGGTCTTTACATGGATAGTCAGGCAGCAGTTAGAGTTGACGGTAAATTGAGTTCATGGTTCAGAGTAGTTTCAGGGGTAAGACAAGGCTGCAACCTGTCTCCACTGTTGTTCATATTATTTATGGATCATATGTTGAAAACAATAGACTGGCTGGGTGAGATTAAGATATGTGAACACAAAATAAGCAGTCTTGCATATGCAGATGACTTAGTTGTGATGGCAGATTCGATTGAAAGTTTGCAAAGTAATATTTCAGAGCTAGATCAGAAATGTAAGGACTATGGTATGAAGATTAGCATCTCCAAAACGAAAGTAATGTCAGTGGGAAAGAAATATAAACGGATTGAGTGCCAAATAGGAGGAACAAAATTAGAACAGGTGGACGGTTTCAAGTACTTAGGACGCATATTCTCACAGGATGGCAACATAGTGAAAGAACTGGAAGCGAGGTGTAGCAAAGCTAATGCAGTGAGCGCTCAGCTACGATCTACTCTCTTCTGCAAGAAGGAAGTCAGTACCAAGACTAAGTTATCTGTGCACCGTTCACTCTTTCGCCCAACTTTGTTGTATGGGAGCGAAAGCTGGGTGGATTCAGGTTACCTTATCAACAAGGTTGAGGTTACGGATATGAAAGTAGCTAGGATGATTGCAGGTACTAGTAGATGGGAACAATGGCAGGAGGGTGTCCACAATGAGGAAATCAAAGAAAAACTGGGAATGAACTCTATAGATGTAGCTGTCAGGGCGAACAGGCTTAGATGGTGGGGTCATGTTACACGCATGGGAGAAGCAAGGTTACCCAAGAGACTCATGGATTCAGCAGTAGAGGGTAGGAGGAGTCGGGGCAGACCGAGGAGAAGTTACCTGGATTCGGTTAAGAATGATTTTGAAGTAATAGGTTTAACATCAGAAGAGGCACCAATGTTAGCACTGAATAGGAGATCATGGAGGAACTGTATAAGGGGGTTTATGCTCCAGACTGAACGCTGAAAGGCATAATCAGTCTTAAATGATGATGATGATGATGATGATGATGATGACCCGACGATTTAAACTAAATACAATGAGTAACTGCCTTCACTCCTTGGTGTGAACACTCCTCCCCATCATACAGGTTACCAGTTAGGTGTGGTCCTAAATTTGACCACTCACTTAAACTATATACACATGGACACTGAGCTCATTTTCAAAACAGATGACGTTAGAATTTGGCCAAGACACAAGGTTATAATCCTCGTAACTACGATGGTCTCGGGCATGGATCAATTAAATTTCTTCTGCTCGCATATTTAAGATATATAATACTTCCGTAACACATTCCACAGCACTACATAACTTTTAAAACCGTCAGACAGCCACATATAACGTAAAAGAAAAGAAATGATCGTATGGTACTGATAACTGGAAGTCCTCACCTAGGGAAGAACGTCAGGGGAGTTGCAAGTCTTTTCAGTTGACGCCACACTGGGCGACTTGCATATCGATGATGATAAAATGACGATGACAGCACAACACCCCAATGCTAGTGCGGAGAAAATCTCCGGCCCCGCACGGAAACGATTCTGGACCCGCTGTATAGCAGTCAGATGCGCAGACCACCCAGTTAATGAGGCGGACATTTAATGTATATTTAAATAACAACAGCAAGTTTGCAAAACACTTCCTTAAAATAAAGGCTTATAAGAGTTATAGTAACACTCCTTGCCCGCACCTGTAACCCGAACTTCTCAGTAAGTTTAACACAAGAAAACACCAGGTTTAACTCTTGCCAAGAAACAATACCTTAGAAATGGGACCCACAGTGACAACCAATTCCAATGCACAACTAAGCCCAAAGCATAACTTATAACCAACCCGGAGTGGCGCCGTTTGAGAGCTCCATTCTAAGCCACATACAAGTCCGAGAGCTGTGAAGATGGGACACACTAGAAACACAATTTACAATTAAGAAGCCATAACTATAGAACAACCAGAACGTACCGCTGACATTCCACTTGTGATTGAGTGGAGTGCAGCTGTCTACAACATATTCCCTTCTGGAAATTCAACTATTCTCAAATAAATGCACGAATGTTTTCAGTGAGATTCTGGGTTTTCTACACCCTCAGCGCAGCACGTCACGCACAATTCCATGAGAGCAAACGACGCGCTGCAGGAAACATCGCAAACAGTATCATCACTACGCCGCCCTCTCTCTATACGGTAAAAATGCCCTCGGAGCTGTCACTCACTAGCCTGTTTCAGCAGTCAGACTGCTACTCCTCCAGCCATCCTTCCAGATCGGAGGCCCACACCAGCACACCAGACGCACTGCCAGCCGCTCCGGCCTGCCTCCTCAATTTTGCCACAGTGGGAGCGCCAGGGCTCAGAGCCAAAGACCGCAAACGTCTCGTGACGGTGAAAATGTGTCGCGCAGCGAAACTTCGGAGCAGGATAGAACTGTATACCAGGTTGGATCTTGAACCCATAACGCCTTTCAAGGGCAAAGCTCTTGCTGACCGAGCTAGCCAGACAAGACTGACAACTGGTCCTCGAAGAAGGCGAAGTAAATATTTCAGAATTCGAATCGAGAACAGCTGCCAACACGAGTAACGTAGAAATAAATATCCTCGGAGTAGTGAAGCAACTTAAATCACTTCATAAAAGCAAGTCTTCTGGTCCAGACTGTATACCAATTAGCTTCATTTCGGAGCATGATGATACATTTGCTCTATACTTAACAATAATATACAACCGTTCGCTCGACGAAAGATCCGTACCCAAAGACTGGAAAGTTGCACAGGTTACACCAATATTCAAGAAAGGTAGTAGGAGTAATCCACTAAATTGATGGCCCATATAGTTAACGTCGATATGCAGTAGGATTTTGGAACATATATTGTGTTCGAACATTATGAATTACCCCAAAGAAAACGGTCTATTGCCGGCCGCGGTGGCCGTGCGGTTCTGGCGCTGGAGTCCGGAACCGCGGGACTGCTACGGTCGCAGGTTCGAATCCTGCCTCGGGCATGGGTGTGTGTGATGTCCTTAGGTTAGTTAGGTTTAAGTAGTTCTAAGTTCTAGGGAACTTATGACCTAAGATGTTGAGTCCCATAGTGCTCAGAGCCATTTGAACCATTTGAAAACGGTCTATTGACACACAGTCAACACGGATTTAGAAAACATCGTTCTTGTGAAACACAACTAGCTATTTACTTGCACGAAGTGTTGAGTGCTATTAACAAGGGATTTCAAATTGATTCCGTATTTCTGGATTTCCCGAAGGCTTTCGACACTGCACCAATCAAGCGGCTTGTCGTGAAATTGCGTACTTTTGGAATAGCATCTCAGTTATGTGACTGGATTCTTGATTTCCTGTCAGAGAGGCCACAGTTCGTAGTAATAGGCGGAAAGTCATCGAGTAAAACAGAAGTGATTTCTGGCGTTCCCCAAGGTAGTGTTATAGGCGCTATGTGTTCTTTATCTATATAAACGATTTGGGAGACAATCTGAGCAACCGTCTTCGGTTGTTTGAGATGACGCTGTCCTTTATCGACTAATAAAGTCATCAGAAGATCAAAACAAACTGCAAAACGATTTAGAAGAAATATCGGAATGGTGCGAAAAGTGGCAGTTGACCCTAAATAACGAAAAGTGTGAGTTCATCCACATAAGTGCTAAAAGGTACTCGTTAAACTTCGGTTACACGATAAATCAGTCTAATCTAAAAGCCGTAAATTCAACTAAATACCTAGGTATTACAATTACGAACAACTTAAATTGGAAGGAAAACATAGAAAATGTTGTGGGGAAGGCTAACCAAAGACTGCGTTTTATTGGCAGGACACTTAGAAAATGTAACAGATCTGCTAAGGAGACTGCCTACGCTATGCTTGTCCGTCGTCTTTTAGAATACTGCTGAGCGTTGTGGGATCCTTACCGGATAAGACTGACGGAGTACATTGAAAAAGTTCAAATAAAGGCAATACGTTTTGTATTATCACGAAATATGGGAGAGTGTGTCACAGAAATGATACAGGATTTGCACTTTAATTGATCATGTCTGGACTTTAGACCAGTATAAGTGTTACGTGAAGCCATACCACTGTGCGTAGTGGTACTGTGCTTTGGATAATAGACTCACGCTCAAATTATCGTCTGCATGCGTCTGACATGTGTGGATTTTCCAGGTTTCATTAAGTCACTTCGGCTGAATGCCGGAATCATTCCGTCCGCAAGACTACAGCGTGTTACTTTTATCTTCCACACCCAGCTGAGCGAATGTTCCATCTGTGAAGGCCCATTTGTCAGCAAGACATTAAACTCCCCCGTTCCTCTTCCCCCAACTTTCACACCTTCATCTTACACACATCACAACAGCTCTCCACTAGATGTACCTCGTGAGCAACAAAGCAAAGAGGCAGAGCTGGGGGTTTCTTTGTTTCTGGGCGCAAGTCTGCCTCACGCCAAGGCGTTCCGATCTGTTTCCCTCGCGAAACAGGGCGCACCGTGGCTAATCTGCAGTGCGCGTTACCTGATGCGCTGGAGCGCCGCGAAAAACAGCTGTACGGCGTCTGATAGCGTCTTCTTCGCGCGACCATGTGAGTGTACGTTGCCCACAAGGCCCTGGGGCGGGCGTTAGCCAGCGCATCACGTTTGCAGATTCCTGTCAACATAATGGAAACCTCTATAGTCAGTCAAACAGACCCTTGGTGGTATGCTGACACTGTTAATTTAGGAACTGCGGCAGTTGTACGTTATTGCATTGACAATAGTCTGTAGAAGAGTGGGCAGAGCATTATACAGGGTCAGCCAGCTAAGAAAGGTCGAGTAAAGAACATTGAGGTACAGCCTTCACTAAGTTGTAGCTGACAATGAGACAAATTTTCTGAGTAGAAAAGTTATTTTTAACATTTGTCCCTAATTAACGATTTATGAAGCTAACTTGTTTATTGGATGTAACTATATATTTTCCTCTGTGTCTTTGAAAAGAACCTTTAAGAAGGACTTCAACGAAATAAAATGTGCGTGGAAACTGACCAGGCAGCAACGAGGCAAAAGTGCCGCATACCGTTGTCTCACCACCAGGAGTAGTAGTTCCGTAGGCGGTTGTCTAATTGCGGCAAATAAAAGCAAGCACGTAGCTCCGGTGCAGTTCGTGCCTTTAGTATTTATAGCGTTATTATACTGTCATATCATTTACTCAAAATGGTGACAGCGGACACTGACACATGCTTTAAAGAGATTACAGACAGACAATACTGCATGTCGAATTTCTTCTGAACTTGTGACCCCACTTTCCTGTGTTATACGGCAAGATGAGTGTAGCTAAACTCAGACCGAGATATAACATTCCTTTAACACTTCCATCTGATGATGAGCCCACAGTTAATGGAACAATAAGAGCGACTGGTTGCACATTATAACCATATAAACCGCCAACTCAAATCACAATTGCATTACATCGTTTACAATGGATACAATGAATTTGTGAAGTTCCACACGTTATAGCGCTGATGTTCACTTAGAAAGCTGTTTCCAGTGCCGCAGAAAAAAGTATGTAGTTCCGAAGTCAGTGTCGTAATTCAGCATCTATAAACGATAAAAATGATATGCGAACGTCAGAAAATTCGGCACTTCTGCTGTAACCTGCACAAAATTTGGATATATTTACTCGTTCTGAATATATTTCGGGTGGCCTGAATTAGATGTCGAACCGTGTATACTCATGCGGGTAGGTAGCTAGACGCTACGTAAGTTAAGTGAGAGTTCTCTCTGACCTATAATGGCACAGATTATTGGAGCCCTGGTGCTTGTAATATGTAGTTGCATCAACACTGTCAGTGAGGTCAATATTTCCAGAGAGTGCCAGAGCGAAGATATCATCGTGGATTGTTTAAAAGGCCACAGCGACAGGCACCGTTCGAGATCGCCGTGTGTTGGATTGCCGCAACGTGACGTTAGAAATTCTGTTTCTCTTATTACAATCTGGTGTGAGATTCGCAAGTAGTTATTTCCAAGAACAAGTTTGGATTAAGCAGAATCTACATCAAACAAGCTTATTTGTTAGCTTACCTATTTCCTTCAAAATGGTTCAAATGGCTCTGAGCACTATGGGACTCAACTGCTGTGGTCATAAGTCCCCTAGAACTTAGAACTACTTAAACCTAACTAACCTAAGGACAGCACACAACACCCAGCCATCACGAGGCAGAGAAAATCCCTGACCCCGCCGGGAATCGAACCCGGGAACCCGGGCGTGGGAAGCGAGAACGCTACCGCACGACCACGAGATGCGGGCACCTATTTCCTTCCGTCGAATATGGAGGGTAACATTTTCATGCTGTAGCGTTGGCCGATTACTATTCTTAAGTGATGCACATAAGCCAAACGTGCTGCGAAAATTTTAGGTGACAAGGTGCGTCTTTGGGTCCCGAATAAGGAATCCATTTTTATGACGACTGTTCACCAAATCTTTACTCATGACTCACCCGACTTGAACATAATCGAGATCCCAGGGAGGTGGTGCAGTAGTACATTGGATTCATTTGCGAGAGGTCGGCGGTTCAAACCCCTGTTCTGTCATCCAGATTTAAGTTTTCCGTGATTTCCCTAAATCGGTTAGGCGAATGCCGGGATGGTTACTTGGAAGGTGCAAGACAAATTTCCTTCGCTGCCTTCCGCTGTCCGACCTTGTGGCTGGCCTCTATCTATCTCGTCCTCGACTGCACGTTGAGCCCTGATCTTCCTTTCCTTCGTTCGTTCATAATCGAGTACCTATCGCCGAATTTCGAGGCACAGCTGCGGTGACAGTTTCCTCAACGTAATCCCTGAAGGACTAAGCTCTGCGATCCATAACGAGTAGTATGAAATTTCTCCAGAAAATACTCAAATAGTATAGGTAAATCACGGAAAGAGTCACACCTATAAGCAACAGCCTTCTTGCCAACACCAACTGTTAATTAAGTGGGCAACCAACATGTTAGATATGCTTTGGCCTATTGTAAGCAAGCGAATGTGTCCTCTGTGGCAGCGTACGTGACGTACCACTCTAGATATCGAAGACCTCGGCAGTGCTAGGAGCTATTTATTCTATTCTGTCTGCTGGTCATGAGTGTAAACTGCATGGTATGTAAGCAACGTGATCTAATTAATATATGTGAGACTTAACTCATCAAGACTGTTTATTGTAGTGCATTAGAAAGCATTATTTGCCAAGTTCTTTTTTCATTTTCAAAAATATAAAACAATATTTTTACGCTGTAGGTGGTATACCAGTCTGTTAAAGTTATTATGTTCCCGCACATTGTATCTGTAATATGACACATCATTTTACAACAAGATGCGGTGTCAAAGCAATAAGCGGCTCTGGCCGCGAAAGCCTACGAAATTAATTTCGTAATAACCGTAGAGGTGAAAGCACGAATCCCACATATCTGTCCCGAGATACCTTCCAGTGAAGGCAATTTGCCTTTTCCTTGCTCCCAAATGCTGTGAATTCTGGTTTGTGTGGATGACTGATAAATGCGTGTGTAGTGTTGTTTTTTTTCTGATAGTCTGAATCCGACCCGATGCCGGCAAATATTCTTCTCTTCTAGCACAATAGCAAGGAGGCGGCCGATCTCCACGTTCACATTTAGCGGACGTATCACCTTAACTAGTGTCACGAGCCTCCTCTACTTGACTCCCAGCCGAGAGGTTTGACTTATATCCCAGAGCACTGAAGTACAATCTGGTGATAAGGAGCTTTACACCATCTCTTCGTAAAAAATGGTTATAAAAGTTTCTAGTGACACCAAGAATCAAACGTGGTTTCTCCTAGACCATCACCACTGCACAAGCGCGAATTGACGATCTTGACTACGAAGGCGAACCATCTATACTTCGGTTATCGTAATGTTTGCAGACCCTGCCAAAGCTATAAATAGGGTGCTGCTAGAGCGACGAAGAATGAAAGCTGGAAACTTAAATGAGAGAAAATCACTTCCTGTAACGCAGACTTCCGACTGTTATTTTCACAATCGAAGTTTTCTGCCTCAAGCGCTAGCTGCGAAAAGCGTCCTAAGAGGTTAACTCAGACCTTGAACACGTCACTACGCACTCACAGGTTTCCGAGAATTCGTCCAATTAACACAGGGTATTTCTTTCGAAGACGGCTCGTTACGAGCACGGGCCTCAGTTGTGGTCTTTTGTGTCAACCGGGGTGACGTATGCTCACTATTGACTCGTGAAGAATGAATCAGGTTCACGTGAGAAGGAAGAATAGCGTGCTGTTGTCCTTCGTTAATCAGATGTTCCATGAAACGCTGCTCTCTGCTTTCTGTTAAAGTGAATTCAACTCTACTTGCAGCCAGTAACGTTTTTCTGGTTGGTAACTCAGACGCCATTCTTTCACCACCTACAAGGAAGGTATCTTCCAAACTTACGCTCGCCTCCCATTATAATAGATGTGACGTTGTTACCCAAGTCGCTATTATTTTTACGAAATATAAATTTATTTTTCACTCAGAAAGGTATCTTCGAAGTTCAGAGGTGAGAGATACAATTTAACCCTTTCAGACCCTCTGCCTACAATTGTGTACATTATTTTTTACTGTGTCTTGGCTCCCACCGGGGTATTTTTCCCCAGTGGAAGCCTGACACATACATTTGTGCACGTTCAGCCTTTTAATCATGCGCAAATGCTGCCGACTGTTGGGCATCGCTATGAAAATGTGAGCAAGTCAATGTAGCAGTGCGCAGCAGCTCGTGACCACCCAAATACACGGATGTGGTTGGTTCGCTGTATTCCACTGTATAATTGAATATTGTTATTGTTATTTTGCATGGTACTTATTGAATGATCAATTTTCTGTTTCTTAAAATAGAAAATACTTCGTAATTAGTTATTTTAGTCCATAGAATGAATCCAAGCGTACAAAGTATGTTTTGAAAATGGATATATACTTTTGTATAAATCTTGCATCTAAAATCATTAAAAAATCACCTAAGAGCACTACCACATAAAGAAAAATTTTCTTTCCTCCAGAAAAAACTTAGGTATATACAGGTTAACTTAACGCTGCTTTACTTTCGATCTTCTAATGTTTTAACTTGATGCGCAGATTTTTTGCCTCTGACTTCACTCTTTACGGCGTAGGCGACCGAGCGAACGACACGCAATTATCGACTATCTGCGTGATGCTCAGTGTGTTGCAATTACAGGCCTATTTAATTTTATGCAAAAAATCAAAGTTTAATCAATTTAATTAATATTTCATCGTTATCTTTGACTGTGACTTCATGCATAATTTTTGTTCATATATTAGTGTTTTATTAGCGGACACTACACAGAAAGTAAAGCACTTGTACAACCGGAGAACATCATATCATGTAATCACCGCTGAAAGACAATACTGAACGATTCTATACCGGTGCTTGCTGTTCGCCTGACAGCAATCAGAATGAAAGACTCTTTTTCAGTATCTCCATGGCAACCTTCTCACTCCTAAATAGTACTGTTGACATAAAAGTGCGTACTTTTATGATTCTTGGTGTGGACATTACATTATTCGAAGTGAGAGATATTTTCTTTTGTAGAATGTCGAGAGAGCTACAAATACGAAAACGAATGTATATCTAAGCTACCGCTGTGAACAACGTAACCCGTCAGCACTCGTCGGCGGCCGGCCGGAGTGGCCGTGCGGTTCTAGGCGCTACAGTTTGGAACCGCGCGACCGCTACGGCCGCAGGTTCGAATCCTGCCTCGGGCATGGATGTCTGTGATGTCCTTAGGTTAGTTAGGTTTAATTAGTTCTAAGTTCTAGGCGACTGATGACCTCAGAAGTTAAGTCCCATAGTGCTCAGAGCCATTTTTGAACTCGTCGGCGCCGTATAAATCTTCATTCCTGGGAGCTGCACCCACTTCCTTCTTTCCTCTTGACTGTTGCAGTAATACAGCAATACATAAAAGCAGTCACGTCCAATAGTTTTGTCTGTGACTGAAGCTCGTTGTAACGCGCAAGTTTCATTATAAATGTAATCGAACCCATTCTTGGTCGCAGTAGCTTCCATTCGTACCACGCTGACAGACTAACGTCACGAAAGTGGTGTTGTAGGAGGTCGAAGATGCAGAAATGTCGAGAGCAGCATTTGAGTAAATTAATTTTTTACGTTATGTCCACAAATTTCTCTGGAGACCACTGCACAGCGTATGACGGAGTGTTTTAATTCGTGCGAGACTGCGTTTGTTTTCAAAATAGACGACATGAAATACATTTCAGCCAAAAACGAAATGGTGTACTTGCTGCCGGATTCTTGCAATTTTCGCCTTAAGCAACTCAAAGCTTAGTGGAAGCGTGAAGAGGAAAGCGGCTGTTTGATACCCTTTCATGTATCATCTGTATAAAAAATAAGTTCATTTCAGTAGTCTACATTCACTTAAGTATGTGACAGGTCCTACTTTCTGTGATGGAGATATTTATATGCATGTTCGGAGAACTTTGAGGCTTGCGATTATGTATAAAAAATGTTAAGCAATTAAAAGGGTGTACAGTATTTAACCTAGCTGACATAACCCAGCAGTGTTAGGGATATACAAATTGAATGAGTTATCAAAATCATTAATACTCCCAACGTAGCTCATAAAAGTGAAACAAGCTTGACTGACGAAGGTCAAAGCTAAGCGAAGCACTTGTAACCGTTCGTAATCTGGCGAATCGACGTTGTTTTATTCACGCACATGTCAGTGTTGCTTCTTTCTCAGATCACGCCACAGGAGAGCATGAACAGGAAGGCTGAAAAAGCATCCGGATCACGTTCGAATGATTTTGAACGGTCCCTTGTGGTTCCACCCTGTATACTAGAGCAAAAAAATTGCGATCGCACTACACAGCAAAAGGGTAACAACAGGTTCAATGGGGTTGCAGCCCCACGACGTTTGGAACGTCTGCGTGCATCAGCAGTGTTGAGCGTTGTTCTGCTGCTCGTCGCACTGCGAACTGTCGTTCTCGACCGTGAAATGTATGAGAATCAGCGCCTCGAGGGCAAGGTGTTATTTCATTGTCACCCTTTATGATACGTCCTGAGGGATCTTCGTGTCGGTTCTGAGTTGCGGTGTGCCTGAAGTGTTTTCGTCGGTCACCCATAAGAAAACTGTGATTCCAACGCTGGATGTCACGTTTCCGACTTCCGTTAGGAGGCGTCAAAGGAAGGCGTGAAATGTGGATAAGAGGAGAAGTGACGACCTTCGAATTGCGTGACACATCCACGATAGCGCTGGACAGTATTGTGGTGAAATTTAGTGCCAATGTGACTTCATTAACTCACCTTACACCTCATATGAACTTCTGAGCTGTAACCTTTTTTCGGCATGTTTCGACACCATGCTGTTTGAAACGCCGCCGATTCCGAGGGTGAAGTCGCAGAGCCCCACGCTGTTGTACCATGACAGTTTGTAGTCACCTTTGAGCCAAATTTCGAGCTTTGCAATGGAGGCAGTTATAGGGTTCTGAAAAAGTGACAACTCTTTTTTTAACTAGTGTATATAAAGCACAAGAGTTGTGTGACACTTTTGTTCTTAACCAGATGGGAATGTATACTTTGAACAAATTGTCTTGTTTTTTTTTTTCTGCCAAAGCAATTACATGCGGTTCTGGGTACTATACGCTTTGTTTCTAGGATACGTGTAGTAACACTGCATCTCGTTACTCCCATAAGGAGGGCACAAAATATTCTACAAAAGTAACTGGAAAACTTTTATACAGAGTGAGTCACTAACTATTTCCACCAAGAATAACTCCAAAAATATGATAGGTCCTGAAAAGTTTGTGGCACAGAAGTTGAATGAGACAACGGGGGTCATAATATGACGTTGGTTTTTGTTGCTAGGTGGGGTCGCTTCAGAGATATGAACGTCACCTGGGATGCTATAGTTTGGTACATATTTTCTGATAGCGGCTATCGAGACGAATCCAATGAAGTGTATCAATAAGGTCTTTGAAGGTAAACGAAGGTCAAAAAAGTGACATGAACGTCCTTTTGCAGAAGGTGTTTGAAGTGCTGAGCATTGGTATCAATGCAGTGCTACAATCTTCTTATCATGCATTGAGTGATGTTCCGTATTACATCGGTACTTATCGAAGCACATGCTTTGACAATTCTCTCTCCCATACCTTCGGGTGTAGTTAGAACAATGTCTTTTACGAATCCCCACAAGAGAAAAAGTCTGGCGAACGAGCCGGCCACGACGCATCTCCTCCGCATCCAATCCAACGATTTGGGAATTGTTTCTGCAAGTCATTTCTAATCATCAGCGAAAAATGTGCAGGAAACCCATCGTGTTGATACCACATTCTGTTCCTTGTTCCTAAAGGCATTTCTTCCAGTAACAGACCTAATGTTTCTTGCAGGAATGTGGTGTACTATCTACCATTAAGATTTCCTTCGATGAAATAAGGGCCTATAATTCTGTACTCCAGAATCCCACACCATACATTCACTGACCACCGTTTTTGGTGTGCAACTTGCCGCAGCCAACATGGATTTTCAGTTGCCCAATAATGCATGTTATGCAAATTAAAATTTGCATGGTTCATGAATGTAATCTCATCAGTAAATAAAATCAAATTAATAAATGTGTCATCCCTCTGAACCTGAAGTTGAGCTCATCGGCAGAATTCAATGCGACGCATACAATCCGAACCAGTTAATTCTTGATGCATAATGATATGGTAAGGATGATATTTATGGCCATGAAGAACACTACCAACACTACTCTGGCTCATGCCAGATTCCCTTGCGATTTGACGCGAAATAACACAAGGATCTCGAACCACAGTGGCAAGAGTACCAATTTCCATTTCCTCGTTTCTAACTTTCCTTTGCCGGATATGTTACGTATGCGTTAAAGATCCAATTGTTTTCAGTTTATCATACACATATTTAAATGTACGACGTGTAGGGTGAGAACGTTGAGGATATCTTTGAGCATATAAGTCTCTAGCTCTCACTGAATTTCGTTGGCGTTCTCCGTAAAGGACAAGGATAATCACTTGTTCTTCGAAGGAATACGTCATTCACATTCGCTTGGTTCGACGATACTAGTCTTACCGTTCCTATTAGTGTTGTATTGCGAGACCGTCGAATGGTGTCTGCATATCAATGGCACTTACATGGATACGCCGTATTCGGCGAATATTTACTATTTGCACGATATACGAGAGAGAGTTCTCAGAGCATTTGCTTCGATAAGTGCCGAAGTGATACGGAATACCACTCAATCCATGATAACAAGATTGCAGCACTGCATTGTTACCAATGGTCAGCACTTCGAACACCTTCTGTAAATGGACGTTCATTCTACCTTTTTGACCTTCGTTGACATTCAAGGACCTTACTGTTACACATCATTGTATTCGTCTCGACAACCGCTATTAGAAAATGAGTACCAAACTATAGCATCCCATTTAAAAAAACAAAGTTGAGCTTGATATCTCTGACAAAAAACCAACGTCATATTATGTCCCACGTTTTACCACTAATGAATCAGCTGCTAGCATAATTAATTCAAATACCACAATAAAAGACTTTATGAACGCAAATGAAACACGTGAAGTGATACAACTTCCGACAGTTGTCTTTCATCTTAGAAACTCATGAAGGCTTTTACTGCCGATATGTCAAATGACACTTGCTTCTCCCGTAAAACAACGTTCCCTGAGTGCTATCGTTGTATCAATGCGATCACAGTGTCTTTATCTTCAGAGGGGAAACGTCGTCTCTGCCGAGTCAGCTTCCAAAGTACCCCCCCCCCCCCCCTCTCCTCTCGCAACCGACTTTGCTCCTCCTCTTCATACATGTTACTTCCGTAAAACTCGATGCAACCACGAAACACAGGAGGAGCGGAAAAATGTGCTGCAAAAGTACTCGTCATTTTTCCCGCTCGGCTAGCCACGCGGTGTAACGCGCTGCTTCGAGTGGAAAGACGTGCCGGCCCCCGGCACCAATCCGCCAGGCGGATTTGTGTGCAGCTCTGGTGTGCCGGCCAACCTGTGGATGGTTTTCAAGGCGGTTTTCCATCTGCCTCGGCAAATGCGGGCTGGTTCCCCTTATTCCGCCTCAGTTACACTATGTCGACGATTGCTGCGCAAACACTGTCTCCACGTACGTGTACACCATAATTACTCTACCACCACGCACACATCTGAGATACACTCGTCTTCCCGGGAGAGGGAGGGGGGGCGGGTCCATTGGGGGCTGAACCGCACAATAACCCTGGGCTCGGTGTGTGGAGCGGCGGTGGGGTGGTGGACTGCTGTGGCCTGTTGTGGGGTTGTGGACCACTGTGGGCTACGGCGGGTCGAAGCCTCTCCGTCGTTTCTAGGTCCCCCGTTCAATACACATATACACACACACACACACACACACGTCATTTTGATGTCGCTCTCCAGTAAGCTTCGAATGAAACTAACTTTTCCCCATGCGGAAGCCATCTTCCACCTCAACGGGAACATTACCCGAAACAAGTTTGTGGAGACTTACGTCGAAGAGACAGAGAAAGCGTATGACATGAGCCGCAAGGATAGCTTAAGCCACGAGCGCCAGCAGAGGTCGAGGTCAACGCCGTGTGCAGAGGTGGGGCGGCGGCGCCGTGTGAGGTGTGAACAGCACTCCCACGCTGCAAGGTCGGCTGTCGACCCGCTGTCTCCACCAGCCGCAGAGTGAGGTTGCGCCAGCCGCTCGTTCACTTCTATACTACCCGCTACATCGCGTCCTTAATTACCCTCTGACCTTTACGCCAACACCACTCTTCCCGACCTCTGGACGGCTGTTAACATCTGTCCCGTTAACTAGTCGTAAGGGGCCGCAAGCAGAATTCAGCATACTCTGTCTGCATCTGCAAGACATCCACAAGGGTCTTCTGTGTGGTCGCTTCCCGAAACACAACTGCGGTACATATTAGACAATTGTTATTCATAGGTACTAGTCGATCAGAAACACACAATAGCTAGTTTTTTTCCCCTACTGTAACTGTGAGAGGTACGTCTTTGGTGGAGTGATGTTTTGAACAAAGCAGGATCGCATTGCTGTCGTGAAATATTGTCTGCTAATTCTACCTGTGAGATATAAATTATCTAAAATACTGAAAATTCACATAGACTGATTATACTTCATACAATAAGTTAGTGTACTCTTCGTCGTTCCTTATTTTAGACCATTTGTTGGCCGAACTGGAATGGCATCTGGCTGACGGTACAAATGTTAAGTATACAGGGTTAGTCAAAAAGGATGTTACAGCTTTGGAATGGCACAGAAATTTATTGAGAAAACTTACAGAATCGGTAGATGTATCTTTTTGCAGCAAACAACCTTAAGTTTGATTCACGTAGTGCATCATTTTCCGCATTCCGACACAATGAGCACCACCGTAGTGCATAGTTAAAAGGCTGCTTTCACTGGTGCGGAGCGTGCTCGCTGTGCGTTTGGGTTTCATGAAATGAATTCCGTGACAACTGTTAGGCATAAATTTCGCACCGAATACGCTACAGAACCTCAAGCAGGTATTCGCACACAATCCATTCAGCCACCTAACACAAACACAGATGAAATAGATATTATGAAATTAACAGGTTTGTTTGCGTAGCTATCCTCCGCAGCAAGCATACAAATACTTGTTTTGTAAATAAAACCGCCTTTTCCTGCTGCCACTTAATTTATTTATCCCAGACGCATTTCGCCTTTTTCTTGTTCTAAGGCATCATCAATGGGATCTGGAACGATACAGTTTTGGTATTTTTACGTTATTCAACAGTTCACGTCGCGATTCTTATGTAAAAAGGTAATTACTTACGATTTTCTTATCTGCGTTTCCTCTCATCTGGTCTGGTGGCCGCACTACCACTTTAGTACTGACATATAAGTACAACTTTGCGTTCTGGCCTTCTTCACACTGTTCACCATGTTTCCCCTTCTTTTTTGTGGTGTACTATTATCCACTCGATATAACTATTTGGTCGCACTAACTTCTAGATGTTTATACCGTGTGTGTGTACGAGAGAGAGAGCATAAGAGTGTTTGATTTTTTGTGTAGGGGGGAGGGGGGTTGGTGGTTTCAATTGTATGGTGTTGAATACGAATGTACTAGGTGTTAGCGAATGGTTGAAAGGTTTAGTGACATCTGATTTGACTTTTCGTTTCAATATTCTGTGGAGGCATTCATGGATAAGTGAGTGTAAAGATGTTGGGTGGTATTATTCTTATTATATTGGATGGTATTATTTTATTAATCCTCTTTGGGAACGTTTTTCTAATATTTTATCTATTAGTGTAAATAATGAAAAAAAACTGAATCGTTATAGATCCCACTGATGACGCCTTAGAACAAGAAAAAGGCGAAACGCGTCTGGGATAAATAAATTAAGTGGCAGCTGGAAAAGGCGGTTTCATTTAGAAAACAAGTATATTATGAAATTATATCCTCTTCATCATAATATTAAGAAATCAAGTATGCGAAAACTCTTAAAGCTTTTTTAATGCAACAATGGCTATTAACAGTCTGTATTTATTCTTTATGCTTACATATTTATGCCTTAACACAGTCACCCTGTCTACGACCAAACTTCACGCAACGAGAGACCAGTTTGTTGATATACGCACTGTAGAATGTTTGACGTTGTTGACGGAGCCACAACCTCACTTTGCTTGCACCGCTTCATCACTATCAAAGTATTCGAAGGTGTTCTTTAAGTTTTGGTAAAAATCGGATGGGATCAAGCCGATGGCAGTGAATTCAAGGTGTCGGATTATTGCAGATGTCGCAGCACTTGTATTTAGTCTGGCATTGACATGCTGAAGGAGAGGGTGCTCCATGTATGGACGAATCCTTCGGATTCGAAACTCGATTACAGTCCGTTATTTCTCACGCCCTGACATAGTTACGTTACACGTCGCCATGTTGCACACTACAATTCGGAGCCACCTAGGGTCAGAGGGCTGTAAATATGTAGACGTGAAGAATAAAGATGTAGAATGCTATTAGCGTTTGGTTTATTTAAAAAGCTGTAAGAATTTTCACATAAATAATTCGGAAGTACTACTTTTCAGCACGCCCACATAGCTCTAAGAGAAATACATAACACGCAAGACTCCGTTACAAATACGTCTATACGTCTCTCTCCATTAAAAGAAAACCTCGTATAATATCTGTACACAACAATGTCCTTCGCTTCAAGCAAGATCTTGACACTCGTGGGAGGCTCCAAGCCAGTCAAACAACTTCCAATCGTAGCCCCACTGTAACCTTCCTGAGTAATCAGAGCGACAGAATGCCACGCGAGAGGCCCGGCTTCGATTCCTGCCCGGGTCGGAGAATTTCTCTTCTCGGGGACTGGCTGTTGTGCTATGTTCACCATCGTTTCATCCTCATCGCCGGCCGCGGTGGTCTCGCGGTTCTAGGCGCTCAGTCCGGAACCGCGCGACTGCTAGGGTCGCAGGTTCGAATCCTGCCTCGGGCATGGATGTGTGTGATGTCCTTAGGTTAGTTAGGTTTAAGTAGCTGAAAGTTCTAGGGGACTGATGACCTAAGATGTTAAGTCCCATAGTGCTCAGAGCCATTTGAACCATTTGTTTTTAATTTCAAGTAGATGTATCACTTCGAGTATCCCACAAACAAGTTAGTTGTTAGCATGTACGTAAAAAATACTTGATTTTCTTTTAAGAACAAAAAGTAATCTCTGAACGTAATCTCATTGCCACTCCCATAAAAATGAACTAATATAAATTTGGGTTTCTTCTAGCTGATGTCTTGGTAAATGTACAATGTTGCAAGCGATATTACTATCATTATCTTCCGGCCAAATGCTGATGCGGCATTTATATTACATCAGACATACATATCTGACACGCATGGTGTCTCGTCACTATGCCGGAATACGAGAGAGTGATACCCAACGAAATGCCATTCGGGTGAAACCCAGAGAACTCTACACATCGTCAGAGTAGTTAATCCGCGCGCCGTTACTTAAACATTTTTCTAAGTGTCAGAAACTTAAGGTAACAAGGATGGTCCTTTGAAAGTCCTGTGAATAGACCTGAAGCAGTTTTCACTTAGTGGAGGTATAGACGACGGTAACTACTGAAATGAAGCATCTGTTATAGGTGAAAATGCATCTAAGATGGGAGTGAGTTCTTTTATCATTAAAAGATTGCTACATCTTCTGCATTTTATGCATGCATCATGCGAATGCGTATATTTTTCCTGTTTCTTACTCGTAGTGTTTCTTTTGGAGTACCGCTTGATTCTGAGGGCCACAGTGACAGACTGGACCTAGAAAGTTTTAAAATTTGGCAGGCGGCAGTAAGACGTCCAATTTATGGTCTTCGGGTTAAATCTCTCGAGCCTTTATAGCTACCAGTTTTAGACTTTCTAAACCATAACAGGTGTCTGAGTCACGAAGATAGCTGATCCGTGCTGTCTTGTCGTGAGAAACGCGCCGGTGTAGGGAGATGTGTAGTCCGTCCGACCACGTGGCTAAGAGGAGTGCCTGGTTGACAGCGCGGGGGGCGGCCTAAGTGAATAACGAGCAGTCTGGATAGGCAGACAACGACCCCGCTAAGCACAGCACCAGACGGGTCGCAAGTTGAATAACGCTAGCGTACAGGGAACTCGGAACCAAGCGCTGCAGCTGCAGAACGCCTAAGAGATTTACAACAGGCCAGCACTCAAGGACGTTGCGTATACGTGGAGAGCGGCGTATGCAAAGAGGTGAAAGAATGGTCCATTCCAAATAGAAAACACTGTACAGTGTCAATGAGAAAATTTCTTAGACTGAAAATGAGACTTCGTTTATGGCAACACTGCATATACAGGGTGTTACAAAAAGGTACGGCCAAACTTTCAGGACACATTCCTCACACACAAATAAAGGAAAGATGTTATCTGGACATGTGTCCGGAAATGCTTAATTTCCATGTTAGAGCTCATTTTAGTTTCGTCAGTATGTACTGTACTTCCTCGATTCACCGCCAGTTGGCCCAATTGAAGGAAGGTAATGTTGACTTCGGTGCTTGTGTTGACATGCGACTCATTGCTCTACATTAGTACGTAGCATCAACAGGTTAGTGTTCATCAAGAACGTGGTTTTGCAGTCAGTGCAATGTTTATAAATGCGGAGTTGGCAGATGCCAATTTGATGTATGGATTAGCACGGGGCAATAGCCGTGGCGCGGTACGTTTGTATCGAGACAAATTTCCAGAACGTAGGTGTCCCGACAGGAAGACGTTCGAAGCAATTGATCGGCGTCTTAGGGAGCACGGAACATTCCAGCCTATGACTCGCGACTGGGGAAGACCTGGAACGACGAGGACACCTGCAATGGACAAGGCAATTCTTCGTGCAGTTGACGATAAACCTAATGTCAGCGTCACAGAAGTTGCTGCTGTACAAGGTAACGTTGACAACGTCACTGTATGGAGAGTGCTACGGGAGAACCAGTTGTTTCCGTACCATGTACAGCGTGTGGAGTCACTATCAGCAGCTGATTGGCTTCCACGGGTACACTTCTGCGAATGGTTCATCCAACAATGTGTCAATCCTCATTTCAGTGCAAACGTTCTCTTTACGGATGAGGCTTCATTCCAATGTGATCAAATTGTATATTTTCACAATCAACATGTGTGGGCTGACGAGAATCCGCACGCAATTGTGCAATCACGCCATCAACACAGATTTTCTGTAAACGTTTGGGCAGGCATTGTTGGTGATGTCTTGATTGGGCCCCATGTTCTTCCACCTACGCTCAATGGAGCACGTTATCGTGATTTCATACGGGATACTCTACCTGTGCTGCTAGAACATGTGCCTTTATAAGTACGACACAACATGTGGTTCATGCACGATGGAGCTCCTGCACATTTCAGTCGAAGTGTTCGTACGCTTCTCAACAACAGATTCGGTGACCGATGGGTTGGTAGAGGCGGACCAATTCCATGGCCTCCACGCTCTCCTGACCTCAACCCTCTTGACTTTCATTTATGGGGGCATTTGAAAGCTCTTGTCTACGCAACCCCGGTACCAAATGTAGACTCTTCGTGCTCGTATTGTGGACGGCTGTGATGCAATACGCCATTCTCCAGGGCTGCATCAGCGCATCAGGGATTCCATGCGACGTAGGGTGGATGCATGTATCCTCGCTAACGGAGGACATTTTGAACATTTCCTGTAACAAAGTGTTTGAAGTCACGCTGGTACGTTCTGTTGCTGTGTGTTTCCATTCCATGATTAATGTGATTTGAAGAGAAGTAATAAAATGAGCTCTAACATGGAAAGTAAGCGTTTCCGGACACATGTGCACATAACATATTTTCTTTCTTTGTGTGTGAGGAATGTTTCCTGAAAGGTGGCCGTATCTTTTTGTAACACCCTGTATACGCCGTCTTCTTTTAGACCAGCACAATTTGTCTAACGTTTTCTCAGTGAGTAGGTTACATCTCTAAAGTGCAAAGCACAATTATCAAAGTTCTGTAAAATATCCGTTTACAGTTTCTGTAATTTCACTGGATACAGATTTCCAGTCTCAGACTGCTTTAGATGTGCGAATACCTGGAAGTCAGATGGTGCTGTCCTGGGTGGATAACGTGTATGTTCCAAAGACTCACGTTTAAGATCCCTCAGATATTCCATTCTTTGAGAGCACCTCTATGCGCTGTTATACTGTCCAGATGAAATATATCTTTTTATTTTCCAATTCAGACTGCATCTCGCAGATAATCTAGTGAACTTATGTAATATTCACCAGTTAATGCTTTACGCTTTGCAAGATAATCAGTAAGTGGAATCTATATTTTGTTTCAGAAAACAGTCGTCATAACGTCTCTGTAAAATGAAATCAACTTTTTTTATACTGCTTTGATTGATGTATGATTTCTGGTGTAAATAGTCTCATGTCTCACTCACATTTAACAAGCAGACGCTTAAAAGCGTTTGAATTCTATTTAAAAAGGGCCCCAACAGAGAAAAATTCTATACTACATTTTCTTTTTGAATCTCTTCGGAAAATACTCATGCCTCTTGAGCAAAGCTTTCTCATACTTATTTTCTCATATGCAATGTACTGTAACCTTTAGACTTTAGCTCAAGAAAGGAATGGCACATTTGAATTGAGCCAACTATTTCTTAACTAATAAAATGTAAGTAGCAGTTTTCTTATGAGTCTTGAACTGTTTAGAAAGAAAATATGGTGATGATAAGCACACACACATTCTTATGACGGAAAGATACTACACAACCAATTTCTCACTGTGCAACGGAGTGTGCGCTGATATGAAATTCCACGGCAATTTAAAACTGTGTTCCGGATGGGGACTTAAACTCGGGACATCCACGGGGCCTTTCGCTCGTAAGTGCCATACCAGCTGAGCTGAGTTAGTAGAACACTTTCCCGCGAAAGGCAAAGGTACCGGATTTAAGTCCAGGTCCGGCACACAGTCTAAATCTGCCAGGAAATTCCAAACATATATGTACCATTTTATCCAGTAGTGTGAAACACACACAACGTGATTGAGTTGAGAAACTGTAAAAAATATAACTTGATTAATTTAAAAAGCCGTAAAAATGCAATTTTCCGCTGACCTTGATGATGCGAACGTCATTACTCCATGCATACCTACAAAACAAAAATAAATGTTAGTGGTATATTATTCCCCAGAGAAGAGATTTTCTTATCGGCCTCGTGAGGACATTTCAGGGGGACAAAAATACAGTAGAAAACGTGATCGGGAGGTCCATTCTGAATGGCAAACGTAATATAAACCAGTCATTTGTACTAAACATTCTCTGAGATAAAACTGCTTGATACAGATAAGAAAGCGGACGATGGAGAGGACAGCAAGATTAAAAGATCATTAGTTGCTTTTTATTACTGCTTTTCTTTTTACGAAACATACTGGAAAATGCCATCATCAGTTTGAATGTACTAGAATATGCCACCGTCAATTTGAATGCGTTTTTGCAGTTCCTTAACTTAAGCAGCAGTTTGTAAAACCTAGGTGCCAATTAACTACCTCTGTTTCGGCATCTGGTCGCCAGGGAGTGCAAACACTCTGCCCCATTAACAGTCAGTGGTCCAAATTCGTAGGAAAGAAATCGCCTTTTGGCTCACTCATAATTTTTATGTTTCTACCTAATGCCCAGGTCATCTTTCGATCCTGAACTAAGGCAAAGGAAAGAGGTAGTTTTTACCCATATTTTGAATGGGAAGACTATCTGTGCATAAGGTAGAAATATGTTATCTAAATGAAAAATGTGTGACACAGAATGACTGTTTTTCATTTAATTAATATCGTTAACAGTAGGGCCTGTCTTCTATTATGAAAGGAGTCCAGTAAGTTGTATACCAACAGAAGTCAACGATAGCATCTTCGATCATATTTGAAAAGAAAGGGGTAATAAATGACAAAATAATGATCAGTTAATCTACTGTCACCTGCTCCGATTCGTTCCTGGTTCAAATGGCTCTAAGCACTATGGGACTTAACATCTGAGATCATCAGCCCCCTAGACTTAGAACTACTTAAACCTAACAAACCTAAGGACATCACACACATCCATGCCCGAAGCAGGATTCGAAACTGCTACTGTAGCAGCAGCGCGGTTCCGGACTGAAGCCCCTAGAACCGCTCGGCCACAGCGACCGGCTATTCGTTCCTGACAGATTCACATAACTATAGCTTGGAAAGCTTGAACAGATGTTTCATGAGGATTCTGTACGTATTATTAGCCATTAGCATATATTTCTTGTATAAGACTAGTCAGAGGGAAAGACTAACGAAGGTGCTGCATTCACAAATTGTCTGAAGGGAAGGGTGAAGGAACTGAGAGTCATGTTGATGGATCAGTGCACAGAAAAACTGGCTCCATACACAGTAGTGCAGTCAAAGGAGTCCCGTCCGCCATCTCTAGACACATTTTGTGATCCGCTATGCCACGCACGAAGTTGGCACCTTGTTGTACCAGACCATAATCTTCACGACGAATTCCGAAATCGTCGTACCGTTAGCGATTATTCATGCTCCAATATCTCATATTGTCTTGTCATATCCTTACCCTGAGACAATATATTATTCCATTTGATTGTTGAAGACCTCCTAGTTAAGTTAATATGAAAGTATACTATAAATGGAAGTTCTCACTTGTTCTCACGATCCGGAAATTGAAACTTCCGCATATGTCGCATATAACTGACAGTTGACAAACGCCTTTCCTCGCACTAGACGTCAGCCGGACTAATTTGGTGACTGATGTGTCCTTGTCGACCACCGTGCGAAGCTGATTGACACGTCCGCTCGTTGGAAATTTGGGTCCCGTCCTTGCACAAACTACGTTGGAGGTGCGACAACGACAGTGAACACTGGCTCGAGCTCTCATAATAGATGAAGCCGAGCGTTTTAAAATACTAAATAGCCTAGCAGAAAAACCTCAGACTTCACCCAGATGGAGCTCAGAGCTCAGGAACGTTAACGAGTAAAAACTATGAATAGGAGGAGAATGGACCTTCGAGATACATACGGACCGATCACACTGATCTGGTATCAGAGTCGTATCTAAAGCTGACATCCAGATGGGGATGGAAGCATGGGTGTATATGTGTAAAGGCGTCCTCCAGTCTGACACCAACAAAAAAGGAGAGCGCAGTATAAAAATATTGATGGATGCCTCCCCATCCAACTTACCTACTGTGATGTATAAAAGTGTCTGGTTGTATAGGGTAACAGAGTTAATAGAATGTAGTGCATTCAAAATGTTGTAGAGCAGATGCAGTGTAAAGTTTTTTTCCTTGTTTAGTAACTATAAGGCATTTTTTGATGCCTGTTTTGCAGTTCAAAACGTTGCATTCTCTCTATGGCCGTCTGCCTTCTCTCCTCTGCCTAGCCGTTGTTCTGCATTTTTTCATCGTGGAAGCTCTTAAAGCTGTTGATCAGCGATCTGTACTTTGATCACGTGAGTTATCTTCCCGATTGGGTCCAATATTCGTACTTCCTTGAATCTGTCCTGAACAGACGTCCGTAGAACTTGTTTAAGTATTGAATTTGTTAAGCGTTCACTGTTCTCCCTGTACTTCCATCTATCACCTTAGGACCCATTACTTTCCGAAGGATCTTGCGCTCGAACGTCTCGGCTTCTCAGTCCATCCTTTCCCGTCATTCCATGGTATTCACTTGTTCGTATAAATTCAGTTTTGGTCACTGTGTTGAAGTGCCTGAGTTTAGCTTTTCTTGAGATTGCCTTTGTTTTGTATAGGACGTGCATCTTATGGAAAGCAGCGGCTGTTGTTGGCTTCTTTTTCACTAGTTTTCATCTGTCCTATTTCATCATGGTATTTGGAAGTGTTCACTTTTCCATTGCATGGCACTCCATCGTTAGGTCATGAGGCGCTGTCCGGATGTTGGTTATGTACGTTGTTTTCTCGAAGGAAATTTTGAGGCCAGACATTTCTCCTTGTTCCCTCAGCATGTTTATCTGTTCCACAATTGTGTCTTGCTTCTTTACAGGATTGTCAGGTCGTCGTCCAATGCAAGGCAGGTAACTAGTAGGAATATGTAAAAGAAAGTCCTTTTAACCTAGTCTGGATTATGGCTCTGCCACAAGCATGGTTTGCATTAAACAACTGTCCTGTGCATCTGTACATAACCACATCTTGCACCACATGTAACTGTAAATCACGATTTCGTATAAGTACAGTAATCCTAAACGTTACAATATTAAGAGATTGAGGTACACCACACAAATGTCTTTTGAAAATCAAACATCTGCTTTATGAACGACAAGAACTATCCGAGCGACGGACCGCACAGAATATTCTTTGCGTGACTGGTTTGGTTACGGACGCTGCCTGGAAAAACGCTCCATCAGCATGGAAAGGTGTCCCTCCAGGTGGTACGTGAGACGATGGCGACCGCAGACAGCGGCTCGTGGCCAGAGCCGGCTCCAGATCGTTGCTGCATCGCTGGCCACACTTTTTCTTCGCCATCGCCATCGCCGTTTTACTCTCTCGCAGACAAAAGGCCTCAGGGTATCGTGCCACAGTAGCACACTTGAGGCGAAAGCTGAGCATGCACAGGAGACGTCTGTGAAGACTTGAGTGCAGGTACTATGGAGGGTTACCATATCGATCGGGGTGCCAAGTTCTTTGGGAGACGGGCATTGTCGTCTCGACAATGCGAGTTCTTCGAGCTGAGCGCGCATGTTGGCGTAAAAAGCAACGTACGGTCACATCCAATACACAGAGTGTCTCAAAAGGTACGGTACAACTTCAACGTGTTACGGCATCCAAACTAATTAAGATATTCACAGTAAGTTTGGCTTATATTATTCCATTCGATCAAAATCAGCATGTGCGCCTTTAGCGGGACTCACAACATCCAGTTGTATTCAGGCACATCGGTTCTCTAAATCACTGATGTAGTTGACAAGCATTTGGTAGACTCTGACCTTGACATATCCACATAGAAAAAAGTCCATAGGTGTAATGTCAGGCGACCTGGGAGGCCAGGGATTGGATCACATCTGTCAATCCAGCTATCTGGAAACACCTTGTCTAAATATCTCGCACGGTCTGAACACAATGTGGCGGTGCGCCATCTTGTTGGAAAACGACTTTGTCTTGGCGGTCAGTCAGTTGTAGTAATGCGAACAGCTTCAATATAACTAGGTAGTTACTGGAATTAACTGTTTTTTTCTGCGGTCAGCCATCGAGCAACACCTAATATTCAATTTCAAGCTGTCAGGTACATCTTCCGTTACAGTATGGGAATTAGGAATTAGTTGTGTCCCCCCCCCCCTCCACACACACACACACAAACACACACATGCGATCAATGCGTTTGTTTATCTTCCCTCACTTGTGGAAGGTTGCTTCGTCAAAAAATGCTGGACTGTTTAGAGAATTTCCATCTTCCTAAACGGTGAAGAACGTCCATAGCGAAATGAAACCGTTGTGGGCTTGTCGTATGGTTCCAATGCCTGCAACAGTTGCAATCGGTATGGATACATCTGTAAATGTTTACGAAGGGTCCAGTGCACGGTCGTCTTGGGGATTTCCTGCTCCTGTGACGTCCCCTGAACAGATTTAATTGGTGAATGCTGAAAAGCCAACCGTATCCGTTCTGCGTCGGTCTCACTTATTCCAGGCCGTCCAGTATGATGCTTCACATTAACACTTCCTGTCTGCATAAAATGCACGTATCGCCGGCGTATCGACGTCTGCGAAGGTGGCCGCTTTTTGTACCGTGTTTGGAAGTTCCTTTGAACCTGGTCTGAATAAAGCGTTCCACACACACTGAGCCTTCTTTTGACCCGCTGTCATATGCTTTACACACGACAACCTGGAACACACATAAATAAAACTTTGTGAGTTTATCGCACAAGCCACACATAGTGTGAATAACTTAATTATTTGTTTGGTGCGTGAGTTCGCAGACCTTTTGTTAAGCATGTTGGTATTCCTGTTGCTATGGGATTATTTATCGATTGTCATTTTTTATTTGTAATTCACTGTTGCTAGATGAGTTTACGTACTGTCATTTTGTGGATGCTAGAAGATAGTGCCAAGTGGAGAAATCAGAACGTATCCGACCTACTCTTCTGTCTGGGTTCAGTAGAGCGATGACATTAGCGGAGGCAGCCAGAAATATTTGCGCTGTGTAGTGGGCTATGCCATTGGACAGAGCACAGCAAGAGTAATGTTCCCTCGTTTTAAGGAGGCTCTTTTTGACGTTAGTGACCATCCGCGTTCAGGAAGACCTTCGGGGCATGATGAAGATCATTTAGACTCATTAATCCACAGTGATCCATGTCAGTGCACTCGAACACTGGAAAAAACTGTGGCTGTGATTATTCCACCATCGTGCGACATTTGCTTGCAATGGAGAAGGTTCCAAAATCGGGTGTATGGGTACCGCATGCTCTAAGTCAAGATCACAAAAATCAGAGGGTGACCAAAAGTGCATCTCCGCTTGTTCGTCATCAGTTGGCTCGCGAAGAACACCAACCATTCCCACCCAGTACCGTTAGTGGTGACGAGAAATGGTGTCTTTACGCTAATATAATAAAAAGAAAGAAATGGTTGTGCCCAAAAAAAGCAGCAACTCCCCGTACAGAGACCTGCGCGCATCCACAATAGATAATGTTATGCACCTGATGGAACAGTGACAGTGTGGTGTATTTCGAATTGCTTCTCCGAAGTGTAGTCGTCACTGGTGACGTTAATTGACACAAACTGAGACGTTTTGCCCAAGCTCAAAAAATGGTTCAAATGGCTGTAAGCACTATGGGACTTAACATCTGAGGTCACCAGTCTCCTAGACTTAGAACTACCTAAACCTAACTAACTTAAGGACATCACACACATCCATGCCCGAGGCAGGATTCGAACCTGCGACTGTAGCAGCAGCGCGGTTCCGGACTGAAGCGCCTAGAACCGCTCGGCCACAGAGGTCGGCTTTGCCCATGCAATCCAAGAACAACGACTAGGAAGACTGCCTGAAGTGATGCTACTTGACGATATACCCCGCCCCCTTTCTCCTAGACTGACAAGAAACGCTATACAGGAGTTGGGACGGGAAGGAATTCCGCACCCATCTTATTCACCTGGTCTTGTGCCCTCAGATTTTTCCGCTTTCTGTCGAATAACCTTCAAGGAACTTTCTTTCTGAATGAAAATGCGCTCCGAAAATGACTCGATTAGTCCTTTGCCTCAAAATCACGTGATTTCTACAGTCGAGGATTCGAACAGTTACCCCTGAGTTGGCAGACTGTTGTAAATCGTGAAGGAGAGTGTGTTACCGATGACTAAAATCTCTGTTACGTGTATCTGTTGTGTTTATTAAATTCATGGGAAAGCGCTACAAACTTATGCACCCACCCAACAGTTTGGGTGTCATAACATATTGAAGTTGTAGCTCACCTTTTGAAACACTGTGTATTTAATGATCAATGAAAACGTAAACGTCTCTCAAGGATTAGACCTAATGCCTTTTCTGTCTGGCTGACTGCTGCCTACAAGGCAGTACGAGTTGCGACCTATGATCGTGACACATGTGATCAGTATGTCGCCAAATTCCTCAAGCCGTTATTGGTTGGGAGTAGAAGATATTTTGCGAGTGTCGATCGTAACGAGTTTGAAATACTGTACTCTGAACAATTTTGCGATATTTTACTTTTGTCTAAACATCTATAAACTATTCTGCGATTAACTCTGATGGTGTTCTGCAATTAAAAATATTGTTTGTCAGCGATGACAGAACTTAGCTTAGAAGTGTGCTGAAGCTTTGAATAATTTTCATTGATTTTCTAAAGGTCAAGCGAACAGGTGATGTTGGTCGACCTACTTATGTCCTCGCACTGACAAATATTATTTTAATATTAAACTGCCGGCCCTTGTGGCCGAGCGGTTCTAGGCATTTCAGTCTGGAACCGCGCGACCGCTACGGTCGAAGGTTCGAATCCTGCCTCGGGCATGGATGTGTATGATGTCCTTAGGTTAGTTAGGTTTAAGTAGTTCTAAGTTCTAGGGGACTGATGACCTCAGATGTTAAGTCCAATAGTGCTCAGAGCCATTTGAACCATTTTGAATAATAAACTGCTGTGAATATTGTGAAGGGATATTTCGTTTCTTTTTTCTGTAAAAAAATTCAATCTGTGAAAATGGAAAGGAAACATAGTTCACTTCAGATTCCCGCCTGCAGTTTTAATAAACTTCTCACTGCTTTAATTTAGGGTTAAATGCAATGTATGCATTGGCTGGACCCTGGACAGTGACGAATATATTGAAATCCAGCCACCCATTGGGAAGCCCTATGAACACTGTTATTCTTTATGTATTTAATTTCTTATTCGTGGCTACGCACGTGACGGCTCATGACTCGAACTTTGGTGGGAGCAACAGTGATCAGCTTCACCGTTAATCAATTACTTTTTTCGTTAAGCACGCAGCAAGAATAAAACACTTTAAAATTACTCCTTATAGGTCGCAAATTGAAAGTTACGCTGCAGAGAAGCAACGTAAAATGACATTACCACCCACTCCTCGACTGTTCAGAAACGTTGCGTGTCCTGTTCTAATTGGATTCGTCTGAATTTACATACTTTTGAGGAGTACCTTCCGTGAGGGAAAATTGAGCTACGGCTGTTGGGTAAAAAGATCAGGTATTCGAGTGTTCCACAGGTGACATGATTTGCATCGTTGGAACACGTTCTCCTTTGCCGGCTTTCTACATTCCAGTCCGGCATGCGGCGGCCGAGTCAGGGTCATGAATGGTAAGTTTCCAAGCTTTTACGGAACTGATGCCAACATACATAAAGTCATTTGGCATCGTCTAAGTTTGGCAGCTGCGGTTCTGACAGCAGTACACGTGTGACTATATCCAGATATCTGTCAGGTACATTTTTCATTTATTCATTATGGCGAAGTATTTCTATTCAAGATACATAAATAATCAGCCACGTCTATGAGTTGCAGGTGTTGTCAGGATATTACGTTATTACACTGATGGGAAAAATCGCGATACCAAAAAATAGTTAATAAAGAGAAATGAAATTTCGAGAATACATTTGTCTAGGTAACAAATCTCATTACAAGATCACAGGTTAACGCAAGCGGGAGAAAATCCATTGCAGATGTGAAATGCTGGTACGTTAATAACTAGTGTAACCGCCAGAATGTTGAATGAAACCATGTGTAGTGTTGTACAGGTGTTGGGTGTTAGTTTGTGGGATGCAGTTCCATGCCTGTAGCACTTGGTCGGTCAATATAGAGACGTTTAATGCTGGTTGTGGATGACGATGGAGTAGTCCGATGATGTCCCATATGTGCTCGACTGCAGACAGATCTGGTAATCGAGTACACCAAGGCAATATGTCGACGCTTTGTAGAGCATATTTGATTAAAACAGCTGTCTGTGGGCGAGCGTTATCCTGTTGGAAAATACAGTTCGATTCATCAGACTGACGTACAGATCTGCAGTCAGGGTGCGTGGGATAACCAGGAGGATGCTCCTGCTGTCATACGAAATCGCACCCCAGACCAGAACGCTAGGTGTAGGTCTAGTGTGTCTAGCATGCAGACAGGTTGACTGCAGGTCCTCAACTGGTCTCCTTGGAACCAACACACGGCTAACACTGTCAGCGAGACAGAAGCAGCTTTCATCAGAAATACAATAGACCTCCACTCTGCCATTGAATGAGATCACGCTTGACACCATTGAAGTTGCAAATGGTGGTGGTTTGGGGACAGTGGAATGCACGCTACAGGGCATCTGGCTAGGAGGTCGTTGTGTCACTACGGTGGCAAGTGCTGTCCAAATTAGTGCTGCAGATGTCAAGATGTACGTTGCGCCAGAGCCCCTCGTCGAACACGGTAGTCGTCCTTCTCGGTAGTGCTACGTGGCTGTTTGTAGCCCGGTCTTCTTGCAACAATACATTCTCGTGACCACCGTTGCCAGCAGTCATGTACAGTGGCGACATTACTGCCAAGTCTTTCTGCACTGTCGCAGAAGGTACATTTCGCTTCTCGTGGCCCTATCACACGACCTCGTTCAAACTCAGTTAAGGTGTTGGTAATAGCGTCTTTGTCGCCGTAAACACATTATTAATTAACATCAACTCGCCACGTCCAATCTCAAAGGTAACTTACGCTCACGACCGTTACTGTGTGTGTTTAAAGCTAATCCGATTTGCAACCTCACAGTGGCGCTATTAGCACCACGCCACTGCGCGAAATTTGAACAGACATCATCTTTCATATGTAGCAATACCCCTACCAACTTTAATTTATATCGCACAACTCCTCCTTGGTGTTCCGATGTTTTTTTCTGTCAGTGTATTTCGTAACTCGATTACGATACTGTAACCACAATGAGCCTAGTTATTCTCCACTAAATACAAACAGTGCAACACAAAATAAAAATTCTGCTCCGCAATTGAATATTTCAAAACTGTCCCACTAACAGCCAAACGTATGCATATGTGAAATGATTAAACGCAGCGTTGTACATAGTATATCGCTATTCATAACAATACTGTGGCAAGGAGACGTTGAAACAAAATTAATTGTTACTCATACAAAATACATTGTTTGCTAAACTTTTAATTAAAGATCATGTGACTTGACTATTATTGATAATGTTCGAAATGTTCATTATAAAAAGACACAGAATAAGAATGAGGAAAAAATTAATGAGATTTAGCTGCTAGTGGGCGTTGATTTACATCAGTGTGGTAAGCTGAAAATTTGTGGCAGACCGGGATGCGAACCCATCTCTTCTGCTCACTAGGCCGATGCTCTGACTACTATGCCATCCGGACACAGTCGTTGCCACAGTTGCGCCGACTAACCTACCACGCCTCCCGTCAGACGCTACTAACCTTGTCCCAGGACCTTGTCCTCATTACTTGCGGCGTTTCGCCGATTCCCGTGAGTGTTGGAGGTCGTGTTCATCCCCGGTGGGATGGTGTTCATCCCCGATGGGATCACTGGTCAGCCTCACCTTAATTATATATAAACATACAAAATAAAAAGTCTTTCTAGCAACAGATTATAGTCGATGAAGTTGAAAACGTCACAATGGCAGGTACCAGTTACCTGATGTGAAATGAAGATGGGAATTTAAGTTTTAATGCAGTGTTACTGTTCACCGCTTAGTTAATGAAAACATTGTTGTAGATTGTTTTCTTTGGAACTGAAGAATACAAACGACAGCTTATCAGCGAATGTAGGTTCGCATGGGATATCAAACAAAAATTTTAACTGGATTGACTATCTCTCGACAGGGATGGCACAGAATGGTATCTTGGATGTGGAGCCATCGACAGATGTGAAAGGAACTTGATACGTGCCACAGGAAGGTGTGTTGGGGAAAAAATGTTCAAATGTGTGTGAAATCTTATGGGACTTATCTGCTAAGGTCATCAGTGCCTAAGCTTACACACCACTTAACCTAAATTATCCTAATGACAAACAAATACACCCATGCCCGAGGGAGGACTCGAACCTCCGCTGGGACCAGCCGCACAGTCCATGACTGCAGCGCCTTAGACCGCTCGGGGTGTGTTGGGATCCTTGCTGTTGTATATTAATGACTTGTCAGACAATGTCAGTAGAAACCTCAGACCTTTCCCATATGAAGCAGGTATCTAACATGAAGTACAATCTCGAAGAATTTGCGCTAATACCCCTGTGTATAATCAGATATTTGTGAGTTTTAAAAATTGTGAAAAGATTGGTACTTGCTTTAAAGGTCCAGCAAAACACAATACCGTGCAATTCTAAGACTACAGTATCAATGAGTCACAAATGGAACCAGCCAACTCGTACAAATCCCGTGGTTTAACAATATGTCAGGATGTGAAATAGAATTATCGCAGCCGGCCGTGGTAGCCGAGCGGTTCTAATCGCTACAGTCTGGAACCGCACGACCGCTACGGTCGCAGGTTCGAATCCTTCCTCGGGCATGGATGTGTATGATGTCCTTAGGTTAGTTAGGTTTAAGTAGTTCTAAGTTCTAGAGGACTGATTACCACAGCAATTATGTCCCATAGTGCTCAGAGCCATTTGAACCACTTTTAGAATGATCGCATAGGCTTAGTCGTGCATGAAACAGGCCTGCAAATTTCGTTCCATTGGTAGGATATCGCAAAAATACAAACTAAACACAAGATTGCTTACAGAACACTTGTGCTACTTCTGCTAGAATGCAGAATCCCGCCAGAAAAATATACCTCTTCACCAATTGTGCCCCTTCTTGAGCAGTGTCTAGATGAGTGTTCGAACGAAGCCTCGACTTTATCAAGCAATAGTTTTTCCTCCACTTCTTTAAGGCTGCTTCATGTGGGGAACTACCAGTCCCTCCAATCTTCGGCCACTGCAATTCATTCAAAATAGATGCCTCTGCCTCATTCTAGGAGCTCCGAGACGGGTCCGGATTTCCGACCTCCGCGATGAACTGAACATCCCACGCATTACTGATCACATCACAACATCTGCAAGTTCCTCCATAGGCTCCACGAACTCAGGCCCAGTACGCAACAACTGGAATACACTGGCTCTATCGCTCCACAACGGTAGCACCGAGTTCGGGTCCCTCGTGCAGTCATTGAGGGTCCCCCAATAACTGGAATCCAATGAAAACCAACACTTTTAGTAGGGCCACGGGCTACGAGCCCTCCCCCTGCTTACGTCTGAATAAAGCTTGAATAAATCTCTATGCCCAGACATCCCAGAAGTCCAGCATTAATGCAAGGTAGTACTTTCTCTCTCTCTCTCTCTCTCTCACTCACTCACTCACTCACACACACACACACACACACACACACACACACACACACACATATATATATATATATATATATATATATATATATATATATATACAGTTTAAAGAAATGTGACGTCAGCACAGTTACGGTGGCAGCATGAACTAACAACTGGTAGCAACGCATGAGTATTCGGCCAATCGGTTGTTAAGTATTGGACGAGCAACCAAATCGCAGTGGAGCAACATCTCTAAATAAAGTCTTCGAGACATTGTCCAGATTGTTCTGAAGAAGTGATAAACGTGTGCAAAGTCGGTCCCGCACCCGTTGACCCCCACCGAGCGAGTGGCGCAGTGGTTAGCCCATTGACTCTCATTCAAATCCTTGTTCAACCATCGAGATATAGGTTTTCTATGATTCCCGTACATCGCTCCAAGCAAATGCGGCCGCGGAAGCCTACGCAGTTATAAATGCTGGGATCATTCCTTTGATTGGGCACGACTAATTTTCTTCCCCTTCCTCGAAACATTCCAATCGAGTGCTCCGTCTTCTAATCACGTCGATGTCTAATGTACCTTAAACCCTAATTTCCTTCCTTCTTCGTTCCTTGGTTCCTGCACAAAAACAAAAATACATGGACACCTGTCGCGACATGGTTGAAATGCAAAATGCGGACAATTCACTTGTGGAAAGAATCATCATGGGGCAAGAGACTTGCTGTAATACATACGAACCTACCACAAAATTACAAAGTGCGGAAATTCACTCGAAAGGTTAACGCTTTTATCACATAACCGACATTTAAGGCAGTGGGAGGCGTGACGTGACCAACATCCCAAAGAAGGACTTCTCTGATTGTTTAACATTTTTTGTGAACGTTCTGTGAGTTGTACATAAGTAGCGGGGAGAAGATGTAGAACATCTGAAGCATTAAAACAACCATAATAACTTTGCTCTATTTTTTATTAGTGAATTTTCGAAACTTTTTGGGCTGGCGGGTTAGATGAAGCTCGACAACAGGTTTTTTTGCAAAACTCATTGGAACGAAACAGTAAGGGGGGATCATAATGCCAAACATTGCTTGAACAGTATTAAAAGTAAATGGTGACACACGATGTTTTATAGAATATGTCGCCTAGTAAGAGCTGCGCACTGGTGTTGGCATTATGGTTCCATGGTCATAAACTTATGCAAGGGGGAAAACTTGATTAACATCGTGCGTCTTCATGATCATATGCAAGTCTTTGGTGCCGAACATAATTTCTGCGGATAAGGAGCGACTTCGTCATTGCTCAACTTTCTTACCTTTTGGGCGCGCGGGGAAGCCGCGCGGTTTAGGGTGCCTTGTCACGGTCCGCGCGACTCCCCCTGTCGGAGATTCGAATCCTCCCTCGTTCGTGTGTGTGTTTTTTGTCCTTAGCGTAAGTTAGTTTCAGTTAGATTAAGTAGCGCGTAACCTTAGGGACCGATGACCTCAGCAGTTTGGTCCCAAAACACCACAAATTTTCAAATTTTCTTACCTTTTCTTAATTTCTAGCTTCTGAGGTAATTCATTATAGTAACACACTGACAACGTGCATCTATTACAATTTAAACTTCGACTTTATGAAATTCTCAAGAGCTCATTACCGTTGCTTATCGCTTCTCTGATAACTAATTAGCTCTACGCAACAGCAAGATTGGAAGTTGCGCAACCATGAAACACTTTATTTTAGCCGAAACTGCACTTCATCAGCTTAGTTCCTCGTTAGGTGAAAGCACTTTCCTATCCTTTTTCCTGTGTGTAAATTGCATCCCTGAAATGTGATACTGGAAATTGTACAGCTGTCGTTCACTTTTCCATTGTACTCATCACACTTTTACAGGCAGATACTGCTTTAGATGCCGAAAGTCAAAGAGTGTTAAATCTAGTGAACAGGACGGTTGCACCAGGAATTCGTAAAGTACTTGTTTATTTTTCTGTTGACAAATCAGTTTAGTGGCCAGTCACATTCTGGTGTGAAAAGAGTAATGTACAGATAAAATGTCACAGGTTGCTTATGACTTGATTTATTTGAATAATTCGGTCATCAAACGTGAGTATCTTCAGATTATCGCCCACACAACTTTATTCTGAATAGCGAAACTAGTCAAATACGGTTCTTGTAAAGAACAAAAAAGTGAAGCACCCAGAAGGGGATGAGGAAACGATATGAATTTTCACGGGTTGTGGTGTTATTTCAGTGATTACAAAATCTAGTCACATTAGAAAGAACTAGGCAGTATGAGCCCACTTATGAGAATGACGTTACACCATCCGCCCAGCCTTGATGGATGCACTGGTTCGGTTGGGAAGGGTGTCACAAAAACCGTTGTAGCCTCTGCTGAGGCGAAATGGTCCACAGTTATTGTAACTGGTTCTTGATAACCTGGATACTGGTAACAGGAGGGAGTTGGCGTCCAAATTCGTCCCACAGTTTCTGTCGGGAACAAATCTGGGAATCTCGCTGGCCACGGGAGTATCACATCACGCACACCCCTCATAGAAAAACAAGCCGTGTGTGGACGAGCATTATTCTGTTGAAATATGGCACTACGATATAGTCGCATAAGATGTAAGATACGAGGACGCATGATTTCCGTGACGTGCCGTTGTACCGTTAGTTTCCTGCCACTTGAAGTCATAACAGATAGCTCCCCAAAGTATGATGCCGGGAGTAATATAGGCTGTGGTTTCGCCAAAACATTGGAAGAACTGACCTCTTCCCCGATCGCCGTCATACCAACAGACGTTACTCATCTGAGGCTGCGCAGAACCGGGAGTCGTTGCTGAACACAATGCTCTGACATTCATCAACAATCCATAGTTTCCAGTCACGGCACCACTCCAAAGCAGTCGTTTGTGCTGTGGTGTTAACGGCAGCAGCCTACGCATGAGACTGTAATTCCCTAGTCCGGGAACTGCTAGTCAGCGACCAATGGTGCGGTGTGACACAATGTTGCAGAGAGTCTCGCTTGCCAGGGACAGATGTGAAGGGTTCCAATGTGTTTGGTGCACAATACGGTGATCCTCCCTTTTGGTGGTCACTCGTGCTCGACCAGAACCTATACGGTGAGTGTACGTGCGCTCAAGTCGGTACACTCTCACATCCAAATGCGCGATTCGACCAGCCGGCCAATGAGAACCAACTCCGTCAGATGCTGTTAACGCTGTCTCACACGAGTACGCCGCATCTCGGTGTCCGTGGTGATCATTCAACATCTGATGCTGTTTATGCGCATTATGTACCCTACCAGGCCTGGTAATGACACTAAACACGAGCAACACTAATGCAGTCTGGTGACCGCCCTGTCTGCCTCAGATAATTGTAACTCAATCATATACACTCGCCGATGACGTGTTCCAAATTGCAGTGTTATCCACCTTGGCTTGTGGGCACTGTACTTTTCTGTCAGACAGATTAATCAAGTAATGCACCACCTATGGCGATTTATGTGTACATTAATTACAATGGTCACTGTATCGTCTGCAGGCGATGCATGCGTTTGCTAAGTGAGGAAAAATGTGTTCTTTAATCTTCTTGTAGATGCTGCTGTTCTTCTTACTCCATGCTTGCTAAGAAAAACTGCAAGAAAATTTCGCCTAGTGCAAGACACAGTTATATGGTTATTTTTCATCCAGACGTGTTTCAGCATTTTTCGTTCTATCTTCAGTAGTTTTATTTGTTTATTTTCTTTCTCACATGAAGCTACGAGTATTAGTTGTTTATGCTGATAGCTTTAAATCTACTACAGTATCTACAGCTTATCATTGTTTTCGATATTGCGGTGTTTTTTCTCTTGTCTGCGTCGAGCTGACACGATTTTTTCTTTCGCTGTTGACGCTATGCATTTTGTATGCTGTGTTAGCCGTGCACAGAATCGCTGGCGCCATTCTATGTTGTTTCCCTTATTATTTTTGAAATTAAGGGTAATAATCACATACGTTTCCATCCCTTTAATAAGACGACTGGCGTAGTATTCACCAGTCATTGATTTACGCTTTGCATGATAATCAGCCAGTACGAAGAATCCCTTGTACCTCTCAGGAAACAATTGTCAAGGCACTTCCGGAAACTGAAATAGACTTTTTTCAGTGCCACCGAATTCCAAAAAATGGTTCAAATGGCTCTGAGCACTATGGGACTTAACATCTGTGGTCATCAGTCCCCTAGAACTTAGAACTACTTAAACCTAACTAACCTAAGGACATCACACACATCCATGCCCAAGGCAGGATTCGAACCTGCGACCGTAGCAGTCCCGCGGTTCCGGACTGAGCGCCTAGAACCGCTAGACCACCGCGGCCGGCACCGAACTCCATCTATTGTTTTGATTGCTTTTTCACTTGTGGGGAAAAGTGATGATCCTTCTTCTCATTCAGTGCAATAAATCGGCGCTCAAAATTAGCTGGAATCCTGTTTTTAAGTTGTCGAAACATCGCTGAAAAAATCGTTTTCTTGTTTGGTTTGTGTCATCTTTCACTAAATGGGCATTCATCGCCCACCAACCTTTCTCGTGGTTTATAGTTGTGGTAATTTCTCTTCCTTCTGATATACGTATGGGATTTGTCAATCCACACTGTTTAACCGCCATATGTGCACTTGCGTGACGATTTCGCTTGGGAAATCGTCAATCATCTTTAGGAAGTAAGACATGTTTGAATTCACCCAATCACTAACTGTTGAAAAGGAGAGTGTTGACTATTACAGTTTGTCCATTTAAACGAGATAGAAGGAATACCACCGCTTTTTCAAGCCTTATGAATAAGCTTAACCTATTACCGTCAGGTCAATGTGATACCTGATTCAATTTGCTGTGCGACATATACAAAAACAATAAAAATTGTTTCACTCCATCTATGTAACAAGTCGAGGATTCTTTCTCTGCCGCGCGGAATTAGCCGAGCGGTCTCAGGCGCTGCAGTCATGGACTGTGTGGCTGGTCCCGGCGGAGGTTCGAGTCCTCCCTCGGGCATGGGTGTGTGTGTATGTCCTTAGGATAATTTAGGTTAAGTAGTGTGCAAGCTTAGGGACTGATAACTTTGGCAGTTAAGTCCCATAAGATTTCACACACATTTGAACATTTGAACATTCTTTCTGTTGGTATCGGGTGTGCCGTGCGTCGTTTACTTGTTGTGTTCCAACCAAATCCGTCTGAAATCGATCAATAAGCGCGTTGATTGTCTTGAAGGTGACTTTTCGTTGTTATCGATGAATGGCTTTTTAATAGCTCTGTCGTAAAATAAATTTACGGCGCTGTCCCGTTAAGAATGAATTACCCTATTCATCTCCGTTTGTTCCACAGTTTCTTGTCGTGCCGTCGCGCTGAACGCCTAATATGTGGGATTAATCGCTCGCGCCAGACAACACCACGTCTCACGTTATTCCATTAAACGTCTTCGTTCAATGACTTCCGAACAATGGCAATCTCTGCTTTCATGAATTGAATAATTATCACACTCATTTTCTTCAGAACACAAGCTACAGCACATAATAGATGTACCGTGCATACATTAATTATGGATCTCGTCGCAATATCGTCGGTGTTGAAAGAAGGAACAGTTGTTGATTTTTGATTGTTCTGAACTAAGGCCTGGTACATTAGCAGAAACGAAATTACAGTTACATGACAGTCATTACAGGACACATGCCACCTGCATACGATACGTAACTGCTACTAGAGACGTTCATTAGTTAAATCATCGATTTAGTAGGGGGTATGATGCGTGTGAATGTATACATTGTCAGAGGGCAGCGGTTTTCAGAAACTTATTCTGCGCATTGTATTAGTAGGGGGAGGCGTTGTGTCTTGAGGATAGTGTATTTAGGAACATGTGATGTTTTCTCACAAGGGAACCTCCCCATCGCACCCCCCTCAGATTTAGTTATAAGTAGGCACAGTGGATAGGCCTTGAAAAACTGAACACACATCAATCGAGAAAACAGGAAGAAGTTGTGTGGAACTATGAAAAAATTAGCAAAATATACAAACTGAGTAGTCCATGCGCAACATAGGCAACATCAAGGATCGTGTGAGCTCAAGAGCGCCGTGGTCTCGTAGTTAGTTTGAGCAGCTGCGGCACGAGAGGTCCTTAGTTCAAGTCTTCCATCGAGTGAAAAATTTACTTTCTTTATTTTCGCAAAGTTATGTTCTGTCCGTTCGTTCATTGACGTCTCTGTTCACTGTAATAAGTTTAGTGTCTGTGTTCTGCGACCGCACCGCAAAACCGTGCGATTAGTAGACGAAAGGACGTGCCTCTCCAATAGAAACAAAAAACATTTGATCGCAAGGTCATAGGTCAACCGATTCCTCCACAGGAAAACACGTCTGATATATTCTATACGACACTGTGCGTCACATGACAGGAATATGTTGTCGACCCACCTAACTTGCACACTTGGCGAATGGGTAAAAAGATTCTTCTACCTTGCCCGATTTAGGTTTTCTTGTGGATGTGATACTCACTCCCAAAAAAGTGATGAAAACATAAGAGTTTGTCACATAAACTGAAAATAAAAAATTAAACTTTTCATTCGAGGGAAGACTTGAACCAAGGACCTCTCGTGCCGCAGCTGCTCACACTAACTACGAGACCACGGCGCTCTTGAGTTGACACGGTCCTTGATGTTGCCTATGTTACGCATGGACTACTCAGTTTGTATATTTTGCTAAATTTTTCATAGTTGCACACAACTTCTTCCTGTTTTCTCGATTGATCTGTGTTCAGTTTTTCAAGGCCTATCCACTGTGCCAACTTGTAACTAAATCTGAGTGGGGTGCGATGGGGAGGTTCCCTTGCAAGTGGTGTGGTCTAATGACCAATTTTAAAATTACATTAAGGTGTAGTTACATAGCTTATATGAAATGGTTACACTAAGTAAACACATGGTCCTAACACTCTATTGAACTATTTTATTGAAGAAACGAACATTCACAGTATAGCATCACAACACAGTGAAGTTCGACTAATCTCAAAGTCTCTTGCACCGGAGCAAAGTCGATCGCCAGCAACGTCCTTCGCAAAGCAGTGTTTCCACAAGGGAATGCGCGATAGAGACCACAATAAGCAGCTCCGGTATTTTCTACTGTCGAAGTTGTGAAACTTGAGTACACTCTAATAAATACACTCTCTGGTGCGAAAGTTGTTACCGTTTGACAGCCAGAGCGGCACTAGCGCTCCAAGCAGAGAGAAAGCAGTTTAGTCACGCTTCACATGCGTCGCAAGGATAATGTTTTTAATTATTTTCTACTCAATTAACGAAATAGTTGATATATTTTTGCGTTCCATGCGTTAGTAAATTACCAAATGATACGGATTACCATGAAATGCAAGTAAAAACAGCCGGCTCACACGATTTCAATGACATGAGCTACAACTTACTCATGAAGAAAAACTTTCGAATATGTGTATGTTTGCGGCTAATTCCGCTGAAAGGAAGAGAATATAAACATATATATCATGCTTGAAAAAAAATAATAATTCTCTTGTTATATGTTGTTATTATTATGGGCACTTTCCTTGAACTTAAAAACTTTTAATGCAGTCTAGTGATTCGCCTATTCTTACACTTCAGTCGACTTTGAAATATACGAATAATTTTGTAAATGAAAATACTTTCGCTTCAAAAGTGAATATGTTGAAGCTTCTTGCCGTTTATGGCACAGATTTAGCAACAATTGCGGAATTGATTTGTTTTGTGGTGGCAAATCGTTTTATTGCTTTTGACGATTTTTTTATCATGTCTGTGTGGTCTTCCCTTAATCTGCAGTTCTAGCGGCTTATTTGGCACTTTAAGTAATGTAGATATTACACTCCATATAGGTTTCCTACTGATATGGCTGCAAGTGTAGCGAACAAACCTCTGCTTTGTTGGGTAGACATACGACGTCTTTCTGCAAAAGGTCAGGTCGATCAATTTTTTGTTATTAAAGGAACACGACGTTATTCAGTAAATCTCTGTATGTTGCAAGACAATCGTAAATGAACTGTAATATAGTGTAGGCCTACCGTTTATAATGACAAATGTTGTACCTTATTTAGTTATTATCGATTGTTAAGTGATAATTATGTTACAAATCAATATAAACGTCAGTATTCGCACTCATCCGATATCGTATTCAGAAGCGTCGCTTGCTGGCGGCTTGGGGAGCTGCTATCGCTCTGGGTAACAAAAACGACTGTGGACTTAATGTTGTGTTTTGTGCAACATTGGTAAATATTTTGAGTTCTACACATTTAAGTGCTTTACAGTGTATTAAAGCTATCTGGAACATGCAGTTAATTTTTTAATTACAGAATTCTATGGTAAGAAGAATTCTATATATTTTTAAAGCTATTTGTATAACGTGTGGACGGTTAAGACTTTCTTCGTCGTTCGTGCACCATATTGCACTTTGAAACGGAATGAGGTAACCTATCATGGAACATGTGACGTTTGCAAATTAACTGAGTTTCTTTAATGTCTTATTAATTTTACCTATCTTCAAAAATAGAAATTTGCGTTAGATTCCATAGTTTCTATTCCAAATGTATTTTAACTTATAGCTGGCTTTTAATGATACTTCTGGTTAACTAGATTTCACTTACTGGTTATCAATGTGACGTAGAGTAGCAATGTCCCCCTCTGTAGCTGAGTGACCAGTGTGGTTGATTGTCGTACGGGGATCCTGAGCTCGATTCCCCATCTGGTCGTAGATTTTATTGGCCCAGGAGCTGGTGTTGTTTCCTCATCATGATCGATGCGCAAGTTGCCGAAGTGAAGTCAAATACAATTTCTTGCAGTAGGCAGCCGAACCTCAGATGGATTCTCCCTGCCAATTATTCCATATATTTATTTCAATGCAGAGTTACAGTGAAACAGACTATTAACTACAGTAATGATAAGATTTCTTCGATTGCAACTCTCTTAAAATTCAATAGAGTATTTGCTCCTAGGTACATGATCATGTTGTATCTTGACACAGTTTTTCACATTTGTAAAAACTTTTCTTTTCGGGTATAATGTTTGTAATTTCTGAAAAAAAACTTCATCACACAAAAAAATCAACGCTCTCATTTAAAGCCGGCCGCTGTGGCCGAGCGGTTCTAGGAGCTTCAGTCCGGAACAGCGCTGCTGCTACGGTCGCAGGTTCGAATCCTGCCTTGGGCTTGGATGTGTGTGTTGTCCTTAGGTTAGTTAGGTTTAAGTAGTTCTAAGTCTAGGGGACTGATGACTTCAGATGTTAAGTCCCATAGTGCTCAGAGCCATTTGAACCATTTTGTTAAGTCCCATACTGCTTAGAGCCATTTTTTCTCATTTAAAAATGTAATAAGAAAATATATGGAACTGTTATTACAGGGCTGCCTAGATGTGAAATCTGAAATGTATTCCGAGGTACAGCTCTCACTCTTAACGATGTTGCACTACATTGTTATGCACTATTGTGTTTCCACAGACAAAATGTAACAATGTAAAATGAATAGGAATGACTTTAAATTGAAGACGATGGTTCCATAGTTATATTAAACAGCTGCGATTTATGTATCCATGCTAGATCAGTAATTAAGCACCCGTCTCTCTAGCTGGGGTCGCTGATGCACGCTTGTGCTGTGGCCCTCGACACGGAGGTAAGCCGGTTCGACTCCTTGTGGTGGAAGAAATTTTCACTGCCAGTATCTGGCCGACAGTCTTTGCGCCAATGCCCTGGGTTAAGTCCCAAATCTACCAGCAGCTTTTCATGAAGTGAAGACATGTGACAATGTCGATGGTGATTCGTCTGTCGCATGGGGACGTTACGTTCATCTCGGCCGATTCCTTGGTGCTTTTCGAGAGGAGTAGGTAATGTGCTGGCTTTGCGGTTTCACCCCTCTCCCTTCTCTCATCATCTGCAATATAAACACGACACTACACCACACACGCACGCACGCTCAAACACACACACGCACACACACACACACACACACACACACACACGCTTATATATATATATATATATATATATATATATATATTCTTAACAGTACACTTTCACAAACAGCACATACTTCGAGAATGAAGGGCAACTGTGGGCGACGGATGCGAAAAAACTTTTCAATTAGGTGGTTGAACCTGCCTGTCGTGGCCTACCACCCATTCATGCCATACGGCACTAACTTTTAAGCTCCGGTACTCAGTCACCACATCAGTATGTAAGTGGATTTTAAATTTGTTGGAATATTCTGGTGACTTACTCGTCGTTCACTCATGGCAGTAATTATGTAGCTTAAAGTTAAGACGTGTTTCCCTTATACAACATGAGTCTGCCTTCTCAGTGTTGTCTCTCTTGTTGGAATTGGTGTGATATTTGTCTCAAAACTGTTATTCAGGACAAATTAATATCGATCGAAATGGAGACCGGTTTCATTTTCGGAAGGAGTGGGCTTCATGTATTGCTCCCAACTAATCTTCCTGTCACATGGCTATCCTACATCGCATGAGAAACAGAATGAGATTTAATTGCTGTTTATAAGTAATGCAATACTTACAGGCGTAACTGTGACAGAATAATTTCTTAAATTATTACGGGAACGACTCTTTAAAATGAATTAACTGGATTGTCAAAAAATCTGAAACGTATTGCTCTTCTAAAATTTAATTTTCGGAATTGCAATCATGTTCGGAATGGTTAAAATGTAAGTATTCCCGTTATGTATCTATTCCGCAAGACACATGTTTCAGAGATATGTTTCAGAGATATGTTGTGAGGAGCAAGATATATCTCCACATTTACATTTTCTCTGCGTATTCGCTTGTCTTTAATGAAGCTGTGTCTCTGGTTGGCGATTGTTAACAATCTGGGTTTTCAATATGTTGAACCGCCAGGTCGCAATTTCGACACGATTTTTTTTTAAATTCCAGGCTCGTTTCAACGGTTTAAAGACGTTAAAACTATTCACCTGAAATATTCGATTTTCCATTTAATAGTACACGTGGGATAGGGCAGGATTAGAATGTAACAGAATAAATCGCATACACTATAATTATGAAATTTTCGTTCACAGCCATCTGTATTCCGCTATTGTAGGATTACGCACACAAAGAATAGTAAAAGTTTAGTCACATCCTTCTAAAACATAGTTCAACAGTTATTTAGTACTCACAGTGTCCCAATGCGGCTAAAACAAAGTAACATAGTCTTTCTCGCGGTCCTTAATCTTTGTTGATATTGATATACGATGACGATTATCTACGAATTCATACGTACCGATCGACAACGTGCGACGCACGCTTGCGGAATCTCAAATAAACTGTATAAACTGTTTCATTCAATATCTAAAGGTGGAATGACGCCACACTCGCCATGGAAACAAACTCGCATTCCCCCTTTACCTTCCACAGTTCATTGTTTTCTTAACCAAAGACGTTATTAATATTACAGTTACGCATGTAAACATTTTGGGTGTGACTTTTTTACGTTTCTTGCATAACAAAATTGTGAGATACCATTACATTGTCCCATCATAATGAAAATAACAACTAAAAATATGCGGTACACATAAGTTTAAATATTTCTGATATTACGCCACACCACCTAGTGTAATACTATAATATGCCCTGAATATGGGCCTGCTACGACTAACATTTCTGCTACTTCTGTAGTGTTTAATGCTCCAGTGAATCGCAAGAGCACAACTTATGGCACCCGTCGTTTAAGATTGCACTGTACTGTTCATGACAAAGATTGCGTGACGATGCGCAACTGAGGTGAAGATCGCACGTCGCATGTCGTAAAGATTTGCTGTGAAAGTATATAATTTATTGATCCACTGGGTGCTCGGGGAACTCCGGCAAACATTGATGCAGGAGGCAATCGCCCACAAATTTGTGAAAGAATCCAGATATTCGCCTAGAGTGATTCAAGGATTGCTATAACTGAATAAAGTGGAGAGACATATGGAAGAATTTGTAAGGGAAGCTGGCTAGAATTCATTGGAAGAACACTCAGGAAATGTTATTCATCCACGAAAGAAGTGGCTTACAAAACAATGTTGACTTTTCTTGAGTGTTATTCGTCAACACTCAGGGATCTTACCAGGTGATATTAACAGCAGAGAGATAGAGAGAGAGAGAGAGAGAGAGAGAGAGAGAGAGAGAGAGGGGGGGGATCGAACGACGATAGAGTTGTTTCGTCACGCGACGTCGTGGTTTAGGAAACGTTAGCGACAGGCCCGGACATTTGCACAAGCCCCGACCATTTACCCCCTCCACACCTACCCCTGTCACACCGACCAAGAGCGCATCAATATGATCTTTGGTAGTCCTCGTGGCTGTCGTGTTTTTGTTCGCCGTTTTTTTGTTTTACCGCGGTTGTTCATACTAGCAGTGTTGTGCTGTTAGTACTTCTTAGCAGTTTGTGTAATACTGTCAAAATGAAACATAGATATGCACTCTCAATAAAGTTATCATACACAAGGTACCTAATCTTGACTGTTGTGGCCAACTGCTGTCAAAACTGATATCTAACAGACATTAAAGTTCGATAAGATGTGTTGGAATGACACTGACGAAATTATGTACATATGTTTAACAATAGGCAGCTCTAAACCTCTCAAACACTGCAGTAGAACTCAAAGTAATCTCGCGTCTGCTATAAGCAAGCAGTGATAGAGTTCACAAGTAAAAATTCACCCATTACACAGGCAAATATTAATGAAGAATGTCACTGTATAAATATCTGACTGCTTGCATTACGCATTTCTACGTTATCCCACTCTTACATTCTTTAGTCTTAATGAGGTAATCAGAAACAAACCAAGACATCGACTTTGCCTTGTTTATGCACAACATTGACTTTAGACAATCGAGATAATTGACAGCAGCCTTGGCGATACTACCAATTAATCTTTCCCAACATAATTTCTTACTCTACACGAGGTGACGGAAATTTGCGCTCACTGCAGTTAAATATCAGATGTTTTGATATAGTGCAGATGAAAGCTCATGAAATAAAAAAGACAGTATGGATACCAGCTTTATTATTCATTCTTATTGATAATTTTTCAACTGGCGTACTCAATGAACATATTTCTAATTCTTTTCACAATGGTGCCGGAAAAACTGTATTTCGTACTAACTACTGATTTTGTCCCTTCTTATGACTGCCATACCTGTGATACGAACAAATTTGATGTTGGAACATGCTGCAGACTATGGGCGGAGCTTAGGATATGGATTGGTGTGGAGGGGGGTGATTGGGTGGGACTTGTGCACCGTCCGGGGCTGTCGCTAACGTTACGTCATGGTTTCGTTTATAAACCATGGAAGCGTCGCGGAATGTTCATCAAACATACGCTACAAGATGGGCGTTGTGCGTCATGGTTAAGTTTGCTGTTGCTTGTCAGGGAGAGTGTGGCAACATACTATTTCCGGTCACATACGTTCCGAGAAAGAACCAGGAAATCGGAGAATTAGAGCCACGCAGAAGATTGCCAACTGTCGCACCATCCGCAAATGGAACTATAGGAAGGGGGGAAAATGATATTACCCTCCGCTACATACGGTAAGGTTTCTAGCAGAATATATTTATAGTTGACGTGAGGGGCGCACGGCTGGGCCCGGTGCCGATAAATGTCCGGTGTGCGCCATGTGTGTCAGTGGGGCAGGCACGCCGGCATGCAGCCTCCAGCGGTGCGTGATGCTGCTGTGCTGCTACCGTAGCCGCTGTTAACCTCTGATGCGCCTGGCGCGGAGAAGCTGCGTTCTGGAGAGTGGACTAGTGCTCCAGATACACTACTAACGGGCCCTCATTGTGTGTGTGAAGGAGGCGCATCCGCTGATTATATCCTCAACCCCCTCCTCCTCCGTTTATATATATATATCTCTCTCTCTCTATCTCTCTCTCTCTCTCTCTCTCTCTCTCTCTCTCTCTCTCTCTCTTGTAGACGCACACACACACACACACACACACACACACACACACACAAAGACACACACACTATGTGACCAAAAGTACCCGGACACCTGGCTGAAAATGACTTAAAAGTTCGTGGCGCCCTCCATCGGTAATGCTGGAATTCAGTATTGTGTTGGCCCACCCTTAGCCTTAATGACAGCTTCCACTCTCGCAGGCATACGTTCAGTTAGGTGCTGGAAGGTTTCTTGGGGAATGGCAGCCCATTCTTTACGGAGTGCTGCACTGACGTGAGGTATCGATGTCGGTCGTTGAGGCCTGGCACAAAGTCGGCGTTCCATAACATCCCAAAGGTGATCTATAGGATTCAGGTCAGGATTTTGCGCAGGCCAGTCCATTAAAGAGATGTTATTGTCGTGTAACCACACCGCCACAGGCCGTGCGTTATGAACAGGTGCTCGTTCTGGTTGAAACATGCAATCGCCATCCCCGAATTGCTCTTCAACAGTGGGAAGCAAGAAGGTGCTTAAAACATCAATGTAGGCCTGTGCTGTGATAGAGACATGCAAAACAACAAGGAGTGCAAGCCCCCTCCATGGAAAACACGACCACACCATAATACCACCGTCTCCGAATTTTACTTTTGGCACTACACTCGCTGGCGGATGACGTTCACTGGGCATGGGTGTGGGTACACCCTGCCATCGGACCGCCAAATTGTGTACCGTGATTCGTCACTCCACACAACGTTTTTCCACTGTTCAATCGTCCAATGTTTACGCCCCTTACACCAAGCGAGGCTTCGTTTGGCACTTACCGGCGTGATGTGGGGCTTATGAGCAGCCGCTTGACCATGAAATCCAAGTTTTCTCACCTCCCGCCTAACTGTCGTAGTACTTGCAGTTTGGAATTCCTGTATGTTGGTCTGGATAGAAGTCTGCCTATTACACATTACTACCCTCTTCAACTGTCGGCGGTCTCTGTCAGTCAACAGACGATGTCGGCCTGTACGCTTTTGTGCTGTACGTATCCCTTCACGTTTACACTTCACTATCTCAACGGAAACAGTGGATCTAGGGATGTTTAGGGGTGTGAAAATCTCATTTACAGACGTATGACGCAAGTGACACCCAATCAGCTGGTCACGTTCGAAGTCCTTGAGTTCCGCGGAGCACGCCAGTCTGCCCTCTCACGATGTCTAATGACTACTGAGGTCGTTGATATGGAGTACCTGGCAGTAGGTGGCAGCACAATGGACCTAATATGAAAAACGTATGATTTGGGGTGGCCGGATACTTTTGATCAAAAACAGACACACACACACACACACACACACACATATATATATATATATATATATATATATATATATATATATATATATATATATATATATATGTATATATATATAGAAGCGAAATCCACGAGGTGGTTCCTTCATCTTCGGAATCAAATCAAACCCACAAGGACTTAAGTCGGGGGAGGATGGTGGATGGTACAGTACTTCCCAGTCCCATCGACAGAAAAGAGCAGCCACAGCTTGTGCTGTATGCGCCCGCTCATTGTCCTGCAAAATGATGGGTGGGTTCCGAAGAAAGTGTGGCCACTTCTTTCGCAAAGCTGGTCGCAGGTGATGCTCCAAAACCGAACAGTAATACTGTGCATTGACGGTCTGCCGTGGAGGAACGTAACGCGCTAGGGTAACACCATCACAGTCGTACACGAGAATCACCATAACTTTCACCATACTCGGGCTCTGACGCACTTTCGACTTTCGCGGCAACCCATAATGACGGCATTCGTTGGACTGGCGTTTCAGTTTTGGCTCGTATGATGTGGCCCATGTCTAATCGAGTGTTACGATACTGCGTAAGAAAGCCTCTCCTTCGCGCTCATAGCGCTCCAATTGCGTCTGAGCAACGTCGTAAAGCACCCATTTCTGCATTTCCGTCAAGTCATGGGGAACCCATCGTGATGCAGTTTTTCGCATGCCCAGGCGTTCCTTCAGGATGCGAAGCACAGTCGTATGCACTAATCCGGTTTCGTGGGCGAGCTCACGAATCGTATGGATTCGATCACTGTCGCGGCAGCAGCATGCACTTCTTCTTCAGAGACGCTAGGACGACCTGCCCGATGTATATCTGCCACTGTTTGCCGACCTTCGTTGAAGGCTTTTACCCAACGTGCCTCTGTTCTGTACGACAATACCGATTCCCAGCACGCCTATTGAAGACCTTGATGACACTGTCGTGCTGTACGACCTCTGGCACATTCAATCTTGATCCAACTCCGTTGTTCCTGTTTCGTTACTTTAGACCGCTCGCTCACAAGTGACTGTGTTTCCCTCGATTGTGCGCACGCCGGGGACGTGGAACGGGCGAGTCCATTTGCTCGGAGGTAAGGTAGGAAGGAATCAATGGATTGCAGAAAATGGAGAAGCAAAGGACCTGCTAATATAGCAGAAAACTGATGATGATGATGATGATGATGATGAAGGTAGGTATGTCAACAACGTGTACTGCTGCGTTCGAACGTCACAGACGTCGTATGCCCTGCGTCTAACGAGATATAGACATTGTCGGCTAGTGAGAGCAATGATGAAATATTGTGCGCGTCGGAAAGCGCCACAGCCGTTCCAACTGACTCTAGCAACTGTACGCGCCATACATATTGCAGTGTCGTATCTGGCAACTCGGTGTCGTCAACTAAGCTTCACAGGTGCCGCCGAAACTCCGAGGGCGACTTATCTCCTCTCTTTTCACAATTTAGTGCTTGTTGGATACGTTGTTTCACTGGCCGACGTAGCCGCTCAAGGATTACCTGCCTAAAATGCGTATACTGCTACGTGGCGGGCGGGCGGAGTGTTATATCTGCGCTGATCATTGCTATTTTAATGTCGAGCACTCTGACGGCGATCATAAATTTAGTATCTTCGTTTACAATGCCGTGGTGCTCGAAAGTCAGATAGAGCATTGCAAGCCGTAATTCAGGTTTATCAGGAATGAAGTGCGGTGAACGTATCTTTATTTTGCCGGCCAGTGTGGCCGTGCGGTTATAGGCGCTTCAGTCTGGAACCGCGTGACCGCTACGGTCGCAGGTTCGAATCCTGCCTCGGGCATGGATGTGTGTGATGTCCTTAGGTTAGTTAGGTTTAAGTAGTTCTAAGTTCTAGGGGACTGATGACCTCAGATGTTAAGTCCCATAGTGCTCAGAGCCATTTGAACCATATCTTCATTTTGCTACTGTTATCCGCCGAACGGCCGTTCCTTGATGCAATAGGAGATTTCAACGCAGCATTTTCGTGCTTTTTGATGTCGCGTCGTAACACTTCGATGTGCTTCAACAAAGCGTCGCCCCGAACTGTAGTACTCTGTGTGTCGCGCGGACGTAGCGACTCGGCGGTAGACAATACTGAACGGTGCTGCATTTACTCGTCCACAAAGGAATTCAATAAAAATTCCTTAAAAAAAGAATGGTCCTGCAAGCCCTCTAACGGACGTACCGCAGCACACTGACAACCCAGGAAGATTACTAACTCGTTCGTCCGTAACATGGGGATTATCTCCTGCCCAGTAGGCAAAGTTATGACGACTGATGTTTCTATTCAGTTTTAACGTAGCGAAATAAGACCAAACATTGACATCAGTCAATAGTACATATCGCAAATCCATTTACAAAATTCGAGGCTTCTATCCTGATCGCCTTCTTTCATCACATGCAGCAACCTCGCATGTGTCCACTTTGCTTGCTTTAAAATGCCGTGAACACTTGATTTGCTTACACGTGATTCACGACAAGCATGCCACACGGACTTCTTTCGGGATTTTGTGAAAGCTTGCACCACTGCGTTCCCCCTCTTTCATGTGCTAATGATTTCTTCCTGCCACACCGTCCCTTCCACAGATCACGCACATTTTTTTTCCATTGAAATTTGCCACGTAATTTTTTTAATGTTACACGTCACAACAGCGCAGTATCAAATGCTGCCCGCCATCTCTCTCCACTCCTTTCAAGTTTTCGCATTTCCAATAACACTTTAAAATCCACTTCTTTGCTCCAAGTAAAAGTTTCCAGACATCTTGTTATTTACGTCTAGTTACTGGCAACTGAAAATAAATACAAGAAAAGCATTTGAATGGCTCCACACTCTAGTCATGGGGGCACCAAAGTATAGCGTGCGGTCCCGACACTTTGTGGCGCGGAAGTTATTACCGTTTGATAGATGGAGCGACACTAGCGCTGCAAGCGGTGAGAAAGTAGACAGTTACATACGTAGTAAGGGCAATGTTTTTATTTATTTTATACTTAATTAACGTAATAGTTGTTATATTTTTGCGTTCCATCCTTTAGAAAATTAAGAGACATGAATTATAGTGAAATACTTTTAAAAACACCTGAATCACATTTATGCAGCTTACACACGAAGAAAACTTTGGGAGAGCCAGTCCTGACAAAACTCTACCATCTGGTGAGCAAGATGTATGAGACAGGCGAAATTCCTTCAGACTTCAAGAAGAATATAATAATTCCAATCCCAAAGAAAGCAGGTGTTGACAGATGTGAAAATTACCGAACTATCGGTTTAATAAGTCGCGGCAGCAAAATACTAACGCGAATTCTTTACAGACGAATGGAAAAAGTAGTAGAATCCGACCTCGGGAAAGATCAGTTTGGATTCCGTTGAAATATTGGAACACGTGAGGCAATACTGTTCCTACGACTTATCTTGGAAGCTAGATTAAGGAAAGGCAAACCTACGTTTCTAGCATTTGTAGACTTAGAGAAAGCTTTTGACAATGTTGACTGGAATACTCTCTTTCAGATTCTGAAGGTGGCAGGGGTAAAATACAGGGAACGAAAGGCTATTTACTATTTGTACAAAAACCAAATGGCTGTTATAAGAGTTGAGGGGCATGAAAGGGCAGCAGTGGTTGGGAAGGGAGTGAGACAGGGTTGTAGCCTCTCCCTGATGTTATTCAATCTGTATATTGAGCAAGCAGTGAAGGAAACAAAAGAAAAATTCGGAGTAGGTATTAAAATCCATGGAGAAGAAATAAAAACCTTGAGGTTCGCCGATGACATTGTAATTCTGTCAGAGACAGCAAAGGACTTGGAAAAGCAGTTGAACGGAATGGATAGCGTCTTGAAAGGGGGATATAAGATGAACATCAACAAAAGCAAAACGAGGATAATGGAATGTTGTCGAATTAAGTCGGGAGATGCTGAGGGTATTAGATTAGGTAATGAATCACTTAAAGTAGTAAACGAGTTTTGCTATTTGGGGAGCAAAATAACTGATGATGGTCGAAGTAGAGAGGATATAAAATGTAGACTGGCAATGGCAAGGGAAGTGTTTCTGAAGAAGAGAAATTTGTTAACATCGAGTATAGATTTAAGTGTCAGGAAGTCGTTTCTGAGGGTATTTGTATGGAGTGTAGCCATGTATGTAAGTGAAACATGGACGATAAATAGTTTGGACAAGAAGAGAATAGAAGCTTTCGAAATGTGGTGCTACAGAAGAAAGCTGAAGATTAGATGGGTAGATCACATAACTAATGAGGAGGTATTGAGTAGGATTGGGGAGAAGAGAAGTTTGTGGCACAACTTGACTAGAAGAAGGGATCGATTGGTAGGACATGTTCTGAGGCATCAAGGGATCACCAGTTTAGCATTGGAGGGCAGCGTGGAGGGTAAAAATCGTAGAGGGAGACCAAGAGATGAATACACCAAGCAGATTCAGAAGGATGTAGGTTGCAGTAGGTACTGGGAGATGACGAAGCTTGCACAGGATAGAGTAGCATGGAGAGCTGCATCAAACCAGTCTCAGAACTGTGAAGACCACAACAACAACAACTCACGAAGAAAACTTTAGAATATGTTTATATTTGCAGCTTATTCCACTCAAAGCAAGAGAATATAAACATACACTTCATGCTTGAAAAGCATAAATTTCTGTTGTCTGTTGTCATTACTATTGGCATCTTAGTTGACACAAATTTTTTGTGGAGTCTATTAATTCGCCCGTGAATATTTAACTGACTGTAATCACTTTTTCTTCAAAAGCGAACGTGTTGAAAATTCTTGCTGTATGTGGTTCAGATTTAGCAACAATAATGTGGAATTAGTTTCTTCTGTGATTGGGAACAGACTTATTGCTTTTGATGACTTATTATCAGATCTGTGTGGTTTTCCCTTAAACTACACTTGTGGTGGCTTATTTGATACGTTAAATAATTTAGGTAATACATTCCATACCGGTGTACTACATTCCACATTCACTGATTTAGCTGAAAGTGTAGTGAGCAAAACTCTGCTTTGTTGGATAGATACATGACATCTTTCTGCAAAAGGGTCTTCTGGTATTTACTAGCAATTTTTTGTTATTAAAGGAAAACAACATTGATCAGTAAATGTTTGTACAGCACAAGAAAACTGACCTGCAGTGCCTCCCACGGTGCATAGGAAACTACATAATGGTGAATGTGGTGTCATTTTTTAGTTATTGTCGATTTCTGTGGCACTACCTATTGTAAAACTAAATTACAGATCAATACAAAAGTTAGTGTTCGCACTCATCCGATATCGTATTCAGGAGTGTCGCTTGCTGGGCACTTGGGGCGCTGCTGTAGCTGTGGGTAACAAACACGAGAGGGAGTATCACGACTGTCATATTAGACTGTGGTTGCATCATGTAATCATTATTGGATCAGGTTATCGTTAATACCTCCTCAGTTATTTTTGAACAGAGTACACTTATGGAAACACAAGAAAAATCCACACCTGTCATAGACGAGTCAACACCTCCATAGACGAGTACCGAACGAGATGACGCTGTGGTTAGCACACTGGACTTGCATTAGGAAGGACGTCGGTTCAAAACCGCTTCCTTCCTAATTCGGTGGGACCGATGACTTCGCTGCTTGGTCCCTTCCCCCAAATCAACCAGCCAACCAGTATTTCTACTTTCTCTTCGTTGTTGTACGTTTTCTTCAATTGAAGATGTTTGGCTCAACGACTAGTGCGCATCAGACGAAATTTCAGAGATTGTTCAGGGATATTTCCTGAGTATTTTTCCATAAGGATCTGTGGCCTCTGGTAACTCGTTACAGAATATTATAGTATTTATGCTCTAAATTTGTGTAACTTTCAGTTATGGTGTAAAAAATTCCTGATACCTTGCCACATCCAGTGCTTGTTTAGTTTCTTCTACATTGCCGCAGCTACTCGACCCCCATAAAGTGACAATCAGTCATCAAATATGTGTACCATCTGATTAGTCGCTAGAGGATTCGAAAGCGGTCATGGTATAATAAAAACTGAACCATCACCAAAGTCGACTTAACTAGTTATTTCTGGAAAACCTTTATTTATCTTAGTCGCATGTTCCACATGCGTAGTGAATGAAAGTTTTAACGCCGAACTTGCAGGGATGGATCTGCGTAATGGGCGTAACACATCATTGTCGTTATAATCGTTGTCCTTTAATCATTGTCATTATAATCATTGTCATTGTCATCATCATTATTGTCATCATCACTATCATCATCATCATTGTTGTCGTCGTCATCATCATCGGCATCCTAATCAAGATGATGATGATGATGACTATGTTGGTCATCATGGTCGTCATCATCAGGATCGTCGTCATCATGAACATAATCATCATCGACCATAGAGGACAACCGTTGGCACCCTTATTCTACGGTGATGCACATTCGTTCAATGCCTCATTGTCTCTTAGATTTTAGAGCTACTGTTTTACTATTCATTAGCCACTAGACCGTAACAATCAAGAAATTCTTACATTCTTTATACAAGAAGTCCGATTCATATACCTCTTCAGGTACGTTGCACACGTTGAGGTCATCAGATTTTATCCTGTTGCGCACACAGATACACAAACCCTAAGGAGCTGTCATATTTTTGTCTAGAATGTACTGTCCAGAAATAAATTAGAAATAGCTCCAATCCTCCGGTTCCGACCACGGTTTTCAGGAGAATTCTCTGATTTGTAAAGGACGTTCTGGAACTAAAAATCCCTCTCCAACATGGAGGGCAACGAGAAACTTTGTGTAGAGGCTACAAAACTGAAGTATTCATGAGCGAGATATAGTCGCTAAACTAATGCTGAAAGGACTAACGAAACACAAGAGCAAGAGAGAGTTATGTAACAATCACAAATCTTGTGTTGACAACGATTGGAAAACTCGTTTGATGATCGCCTTTCATGCTATTTCCACAGCAGGTCTCGTTTACGTGGGATGCTGACCGTACTGGAACTTACATTCGGTGCCGACTCATGGCAACAAAAGCATGGCGAAGGCTACTTCACGAATGGCATAGCTATATCGAAGATTGTCGTTGGCACGTTTTTCACGTCATATGGCGGTTGACTGCCGAAGATTATAATCTAGGATGACCTGGCACATAGGAAAGCGATTCAGACTTCGCATCCTGCGGGACGAAAATTTTACTGTTTAAATGGCTCTGAGCACTATGGAACTTAACTTCTGAGGTCATCAGTCCCCTAGAACTTAGAACTACTTAAACCTAACTAACCTAAGGGCATCACACACATCCATGCCCGAGGCAGTATTCGAACCTGCTACCGTAGCGGTCGCGCGGTTCCAGACTGTAGCACCTAGAGCCGCTCGGCCACCTCGGCCGCCGAAAATTTTACTGTAAAAGCCTTGTTTGTTTGTTTTCGAAAAATAAGAATATCTCCTGAGTGCACTGTCCTGCTTCACGAACTTGAATAATTTGTATTAGAACTTCATTTACCAGACGATCTAGAACCACCATTCATTTGTGCCACTGCGAATACAGTAGCTACGTCGCACCACCAGAGTTGCAGTAAATTTGTGATAATTGACGTTATTTATACGGGTGATCTTGGTATGTTAATTAAATACTGCAGCTCTTGATATAAAAACGTAAGTTTGAAACACAGGCGGCGTGTGTCATTTCTATCATGTCTAAATTTTCCTCTATCCCCGTAATTCAAATAAAAAATATGTTCACAGACTTGGCATACTACCTAGTGGAAATAGTGCCCATATTGTAGTTTTTTTTTAAATTATATGTTTCAGCCTTATTTCAAACCGATGGTATCCTTATCGGCTTCATCTTCTTAGGAAGTTATCGTCAGATGGTTTGTATACGTCACACAGTATCTCGTCAAACTACAACTGGGAATAGTGTGAGCGCCTTTCCGAATTTGTTCAGTTGTACTTTGACGATTTACTGCGTAATATATTCATATCATCTGATGATGACGTCCCAAGAATTCGAAACCGATGATGATACCATTTGTAAGACCCGAGGCTAGAATATATAATAAAGACAATTTGAAAATGGAACTGGGTCAATGCTAATTTGCAATTGCGTAAACTCAGGACTAATAAATCAAAATAAACGTACTGAGTGTTGGGTGAAAGACATGTGGGCAGTTTCGAAGTAGTGCGCTGCAGAGATTTAGTACATTTGAAAAAAAAAAAAAAATATGGAGAACAACCAAAGCTCCTGTTATAATATTACAGAGTAACTCGTTCACCCTTCCACGGAATATGCGCCGTTTCTAAACTGCACTCTACCGCGGAACATGCGTCGTCACGAAACTATGCGCCTGACCGAGAAAAGAAACCAGAACCTAATATTATTATTTGGTTCCGTATTAGTTCCAGACCATAACACCATCTACGCGAAGGCAGCTGACTATTTCGTCACTGCTGTTAGCAGAACAGGCGACATATTATTCAGAAATTTGACCGATAGCTGTACTTTATGAAGTAAGTACGTAGATTCCGAGTAACCTGTCAGAGCGTCAGTTATTATTTGGCTGGAGCACCATACACTGTCTAAGATGTAGAAGCTTCTCACAGTGAAAGAGTGTTCTATTAATTATTATTTGCCGTCCAATTTAAGGTTTCTGTATTTTCGTCCCGTTGTATCTACGGCTTTGTGTTTTCTTATGCTTTGCGACTTGACTCCAAATTGTATTTTACCATGGGGCATGTTTTAATGAGAGAACTTTAGACTATAATACGTTCATCATAAGAATAAACCTGATGTAAACAAACAAACGCGATGATTGGTCAGGAGCCGTAGCACAGGTACACTGGTGTCGTTACGCTCTTGAAAGAAGGTCCTACTTATGTATTAGATATATTATTACTGAGTTACGTTAAATGAAACTTTAAGATATTCAAATGTATTAACAGCCATCACGTTTTTCTTAATCATGCTTTAGCTACGTAGTCTTTATTTCAAAAATCGTCTACAGTCACAGCCTGTGCAGCGTTGTGCTCTAATTGTCGCGCTGTTAATGCGCAGTATGAAAATGGCTGAGGCTGCTTTCTGTTGCGTAGTGAAACACGCGTGTGGAATACGGCTAAAAAGTGCCGAGAAATAGGCTGTTCCTAATGTTTTTTTTATAGATTTATGGAGATAATCGGCTTTGAAGTTTTCCCAGCGACTGCAATCCTCTTTATTTGGACTAAGTCTATCGTTTTAAACCACAGAGGTAGACACATGAAAAACAATCATTTTGCCGCGCGGTCTAGGGCGTCTTGTCACGGTCCGTGCGGCTCCCCCCGTCGGAGGTTCGAGTCCTCCCTCGGGTATGGGTGTGTGTGTGTGTGTCGTCCTTAGCGTAAATTAGTTTAAGTTAGATTAAGTAGTGTATAAGCTTAGGGACCGATGACCTCAGCAGTTTGGTCCCATAAGTTCTTACCACAAATTTCAATTTCAATCATTTTCACAGTGTCGAACATATCATGCAAAGGCTGCATTTTTACATTTGCTCCTGTACCATTACAATATGAACCAAACAGAACTGATCTGGAGCCAAGTTGCGGGATTTGGCCCGCGAAGTAACAAGACTGTTGAGCTGCCAGACGTACTTGAACTCGCACGCAGATTTTTCACACGTCACTGCCGAACACTGGCGGGATATAGAACGGCTCGTCATAAAAGAAGTAGAGGAAATGCGGCGCCTGGTTGGCTTCGTGGATTCTGTTGTTGTTAGGCTCGTTATCAACGTAGCAGGTGACACTCCCAGAACTGAAATGTGGTTCTCGGATTCGGATAAAGGAGGAGCTAAGAAATTACCAGACGACTAACTGTAATTAATACCTTCAGTGGCTTCATTATTCAACAGTACGGTGAAATCCACGCAGTATACATTTGCTTTACACACAGTTCGCTCAGAAAAATTACCCTATGTTTAAGTTAGAAATTTTCATCACTCTTGCTCGTACACTACTGGACATTAAAATTGCTACACCACGATGATGACGTGCTACAGACGCGAAATTTATTTAACATGAAGAAGATGCTGTGATATGCAAATGATTAACTTTTCAGAGCATTCACACAAGGCTGGCGCCGGTGGCGACTTCTACAACGTGCTGACATGAGGAAAGTTTCCAACCGATTACTCATACACAAACAGCAGTTGACCGGCGTTGCCTGGTGAAGCGCTATTGTGATGCCTCGTGTAAGGAGGAGAAATGCGTACCATCACGATTCCGACTTTGACAAAGGTCGGATTGTAGCCTATCGCGATTGCAGTTTATCGTATCGCGACATTGCTGCTCGCGTTGGTCGAGATCCAATGACTGTTAGCAGAATATGGAATCGTTGGGTTCAGGAGGGTAATACGGAACGCCGTGCTGGATCCCAACGGCCTCGTATCACTAGCAGTCGAGATGACAGGCATCTTATCGGCATGGCTTTAACAGATCGTGCAGCCACGTCTCGATCTCTGAGTCAACAGATGGGGACATTTGCAAGACAACAACCATCTGCACGAACAGTTCAACGACGTTTGCAGCAGCATGGACTATCAGCTCGGAGACCATGGCTGCGGTTACCCTGGACGCTGCATCACAGACAGGAGCGCCTGCGATGGTGTACTCAACGACGAACCTGTGTGCACGAATGGCAAAACGTCATTTTTTCGGATGAATCCAGGTTCTATTTACAGCATCATGATGGTCGCATCTGTGTTTGGTGACATCGCGGTGAACGCTCGTTGGAAGCGTGTATTCGTCATCGCCATACTGGCGTATGACCCGGCGTGATGGTATGAGGTGCCATTAGTTACACGTCTCGGTCACCTCTAGTTAGCATTGACGGCACATTGAACAATTGACGTTACATTTCAGATGTGTTAAGACCCGTGGCTTTACCCTTCATTCGATCCCTGCGAAATCCTGCATTTCAGTAGGATAATGCACGACCGCATGTTGCAGGTCCTGTTAGGGCCTTTCTGGATACAGAAAATGTTCGACTGCTGCCCTGGCCAGCACATTCTCCAAATCTCTCACCAACTGAAAATGTCTGGTCAATGGTGGCCGAACAACTGGCTTGTCACAATACGCCAGTCACTACTCTAGGTGGACTGTGGTATCGTATTGAAGCTGCAAGGGCAACTGTACCTGTACACTCCATCCAAGCTCTGTTTGACTCAATGCCCAGGCGTATCAAGGCCGTTATTACCGCCAGAGGTGGCTGTTCTGGTTACTGATTTCTCAGGATGTATGCAACCAAATTGCGTGAAAATGTAATCAAAAAATGCTTCAAATGGTTCTGAGCACTATGGGACTTAACATCTGAGGTCATCAGTCCCCTAGAACTTAGACCTACTTAAACGTAACTAACCTAAGGACATCACACACATCCACGCCCGAGGCAGGATTCGAACCTGCGACCGTAGCGGTCGCGCGGTTCCAGACTGAAGCGCCCAGAACCGCTCGGCCACTCCGTGTCCAACTGTTTCATTGAGCTTTATTATTTATTTTCGAAATAACATGTATGATCCAGTAATGGCGCTACAAATTTGTATATGAATAAAGAAACAGTTCATCATTGGTAGCAACCATTCTATCTCTATCAGATCATTTTATAAGGGCTGAAAAACGATGGGTGAAAATGTACGTTGTGTTTGAGCTAGAGTTCATGGTTGTGTTTGTTATGCTTGCCTGACAGGTAAGAGGGAAAGACGCACGGGGCGTGGAGGCTGTAGCGTCGGCTCGGCGTGGTGGCTACGTCAGGTGCGTGCTTTCCATCTCGGTGACCCAGCTTATTCTCGCACGAGCGGGATCGCGTTGCAGGAAAGTAATGTTGCGGTAGCGTGTTCCGGTTCTGCAGCTTACGTCAGACTGGCTGCAGATCCGCCGCCCAGTCGCGAACAGTAGCTGTTGCATTGCAGCCGCTCACTGCAGCGTAACGCCCTGTCTCGTAACCGTGAGCAGGCCGAACCAGAACTGCAGTGGACTGTCGTCTTTAGAGTTTCATATTCAAAGCCACCTAGTCCTTTAAACATTAAACGGCATCCAATTTTTTGTTCTATTGTTGCGCCCTTCGCACCCATAGTAAACAATTCCGAATTGCACATTGTAATCTCCGGTGCTATGCACATCGTGTTTACACTTTTTAATATCTCCTATTTTAACCGTAAAAACGAAGTGTGGTACTGTGTACTCAATTTAGAAGTGACTTGGATTAACATTATAACACATTTGTTGCCGCTTCGCCGGCCGCTTTGGCCGAGCGGTTCTAGGCGCTTCAGTCCGGAACCGCGCTGCTGCTATGATCGCAGGTTCGAATCATGCCTCGGGCATGGATGTGTGTGATGTCCTTAGGTTGGTTAGGTTTAAGTAGTTCTAAGTCTAGGGGACTGATGACCTCAGATGCTAAGTCCCATTGTGCTTAGAGCCATTTGAACCACTTTTTGTTACCCCTTCTTTCTTCCTCCCTTCACGTTTATTATTTATTTCAACTGTTTCTCCTTTCTTTTCTTCCACCTTTCTATTTCTCGATGTTTCTCTCTACTTTCTTCTGTCCAAGTTGGTTCACTCTTCTTCTTGGATTTGTCGTGGAAACCTCTGGAATCCTGAAATTTCTTTGTTAGTGGCAGTCGTTCCTCAATATCTTGAGGAGGAATTTGGAGTGCGTGCATGTCCCTTGAAATTTCTTTGCGTCATGTGTTGCCCATTTTCAATTTGCCGAAGTAACTGAGCCGTCTTTTAGTCAGTCTGTAGGAATTCATCCTCTGTTCTCCTTTTCCGAATCATGTCTGTAATTTTTTTTTCAGTATGTGTATAAAGTTCACTATTATGGCGTCTTCTGCACTGTGTTTGCTATGTTAACAGGTCACAAAATTTTGCTTAGAATTTTTCTTTCTGTGATTTCCAGTGCTTCCATCATCGCCTTTCTGTTCAGAGTTAAACATTCTGCTGCATATAGTGTTTCTGGGTGAGTTACTCTATTAGTCCTACAGCAAAAAATGAATGGGACCTTTCTGTAGGAAATTTGAAGTAGTTAAATTTTGTTCTGGGATACGTTTTCTCTAGAGGATGTGGTTTACGAAATATTCAAGAAAAATGTATAAAAGCCGATCGGGGTGGCCGAGCGGTTCTAGGCGCTACAGCCTGGAACCGCACGACCGCTACAGTCGCAGGTTCGAATCCTGCCTCGGGCATGGATGTGTGTGATGTCCTTAGGTTAGTTAGGTTTAAGTAGTTCTAAGTTTTAGGGGACTGATGACCTCAGAAGTTAAGGCCCATAGTGCTCAGAGCCATTTGAACCATTTTTTGAATGTATAAAAATGACATTAAGAGGCGTTTCTCTTGCATAACTCGAAAACCCTGGCCTGCAGCGGAAACGTATTCCAGTGCAAAATTTAACTACATTAAATTTTGTGCCAAAGGGCGCTGTTCATTTTTTTCTGTAATACTTTACACGTAGCGGCTGAGATGCTATGAAAACCTCCTGTGTGGTTCTTGAAGGTATTGTGGGCTGTATAAAACCCATCGGTAGGGGCAGCTGAATTGCTGTGTATAAGTACACATCCTTAGTGAGGTAGTATGCCTTTTTCATCTTATTAACGTTTGCTTTCCTGGCGTCTTTACCTGGAATGCCTTGTTCAGTTACTTCTTCTAGATACTTCAACTCGTTAGTTCTTTCAATTTTTCCATGTTCATTTCTCATTATGTTCGGGGCTGCTCTAATGCTTCTCATAAATTTGTTTTTCCTTCCTTTGGACCACACAAATATGGAACATTAACTGAATGCTGTAAGAACGACACTTCTCCACTTGTGTATTTAACTGCTCAGTGTCATTGTCCTTGTAGATTAGTTACCCTGAAGAAAGAGAGACTTCATGACGCCCCCTTAACTCTACAGACATTATTCGTACTTGTCCCTCTGCCATCCGACGTGCCACAAGAAATTAATAATAATATAGAAATAGGAAACATGTGATATTTGCAGTTACATAAAAAGGCCTCAATCTTTCGTATGATAGCAAATTAATTTTTGAATTCCAACTGGAAGAGGTCGAGGTAGGGAAGTTCTTAGTCATATTGCCCCTCACGTAGAAATGGGTTCAGATTTCCGGGTCAGGCGCAGTGCAGAGCGGCTACTTTTAAAAACTGGCTTTGCGGCTCGAAGCGGCGACGACGCCCGGAGCAGTGCCCGCGCGTCCTTAACAGGCGGCGTGACGTCACCAGGAGCTGCGTTGGGTGGGACGTCTCGACAGCGTGGAGCGTGGGCAGCCGAGGTCACGGCACAGGCGCCGCCAAGGCCGCCCGTGTCACCGCCACCTGCTCACTGTCCTCTGCTCTGCTATTATCCTATCCTATGCTCTACTATGCTATACTACTCTGCACCGAAATGACAAATGTAACGGGGTAGTGATATGCACCTATACAGATGGCGGTAGTATCACGTACACACGGTATAAAAGGGCGGTGCATTGGGGAGAGCTGTCACTTGTACTCAGGTGATTCATGTGGAAAGGTTTCAGACGTGATTATGGCCGCACAACGGAAATATCACACTTCGAACACAAATGGTAGTTGGAGCCAGTCCCATGGGACATTCCGTTTCGAAAATCGTTATGGAATTAATACGCCGTGATCCACGGTGTCAAAAGTGTGCCAAATTGCAGGCATTATCTCTCACCATGGACAACGCAGTGGCCGACGGTCTTCACTTAACGACCGAAATCAGCGGCCTTTGCATAGCGTGGCCAGTGCTAAATGACAAGCAACACTGCGTGAAATAACCGCGTATATCAACGAGGGACGTACGACGAACGTATCCGTTAGGACAGTGCGGCGAAATTTGGCGCTAATGGGTTATTGCAACAGGCAACCGAGGCGAGGGCCTTTGCTGATAGCACAACATCACATACATCCACTCTCCTGGCTCGTGACCGTATCGGTTGGACCCTAGACGACTGTAAAACCGTTGCCTGGTCAGGTGAGTCCCTATTTCAGTTGGTAAGCACTGATGGTAGGATTCAAGTCTGGCGCCAATCCCACGAAGCCATGGATCCAAGTTGTCAACAAGGCATTCTGCTGCAAGCTGTTGGTGACTCCACAATGGTGTGAACTGTGTTTGCTTGGAATGCACTGCCCCCCCCCCCCCCCCCCCCTGTCAACTAAACCGATCACTGACTGGAAATGGCTATGTTCAGCTTCTTGGAGACCATTTGCAGCCATTCATGGACTTCAGTTCCCAAACGAGGATGGAAGTTTAATGGATGACAATGCGCCATGTCACTGGGCCACAGTGATTGGTTTGAGGAATATTCTGGGCAATTTGAGCGAATGATTTTGCCACATAGCGAACATTTATGCAGCATAATCCATAGGTCAGGTCGTGCATAAAATCCTGCACCGGAAACGCTTTCGCAACTATGGACAGCTATAGAAGCAGCATGGTTCAGTAGTTCTGCAGGGGGCGTCCGACGCCTTGACCCCATGCCACGTCGAGTTGCTGCACTAAGCTGGGAAAAAGGAGATCCAAAAAATGGTTCATATCTCTCTGAGCCCTATGGGACTTAACATCTGAGGTCATCAGTCCCCTAGAACTTGGAACTACTTAATCCTAACTAACCTAAGGACATAACACATATTCATGCCCGAGGCAGGATTCGAACCTGCAACCGTAGCGGTCGCGCAGCTCCAGACTGAAGCGCCTAGAACCGCTCGGCCACAAATGAGGTCTGACACGATGTTAGGTGGTGTCCCAAGACTTTTATCACCTCAGTTTGTACTATCTTTTTTCCATACGCTCTTGGGTGAGGGCCTATAGTTCTACTCTACATGGATACTCTGCAAAACACATGTAAGTGCCTGGCAGAGGGCTCATCGAACCACCTTCACAATTCACAATTCAGAACGAACACCTATATCTTTCCGTACGAGCTCTGATTTCCCTTATTTTATCGTGGTGATCGTTTCTCCCTATGTCGGTCGGTGTCAACAAAATATTTTCGCATTCGGAGGAGGAAGTTGGTGACTGGAATTTCGTGAGAACGTTCCGTCGCAACGAAAAAAGCCTTTCTTTTAATGATGTCCAGCCCAAATCCTGTATCATTTCAGTGACACTCTCTCCCATATTTCGCGATAATACAAAACGTGCTGCCCTTCTTTGAACTTTTTCGATGTACTCCGTCAGTCCAACCTGGTAAGGATCGCACACCGCACTGCAGTATTCTAAAAGAGGACGGACAAGCGTAGTGTAGGCAGTCTCCTTACTAAATCTGTTACATTACAGTTGCCCATCATTTTCACGGGCATTAGAGCATTGTTGAAAAGATGCAGAATTTTTTTGGGCCATCGTGGAATGCCCCGCTTCAGCCCCTACAGTGTCATGGAGCTCCGATAAATGGCGGCGCTATAAGTAGCCTTCAAAATCACGTCTGCCACAGAGAGTACAAAGCAGAGAGCTGTCATTGAGTTTCTTTTGGCGGAAAACCAAACGTTCGCAGATATTCGTAGGTGATTGCAGAATTACTTGGGAGAGCTGGAAGTGAATAAAAGCATGGTGAGCCGTTGGGCAAAGCGTTTGTCATCACAGCAACAAGGCCGCGCAAACCTGTCAGATTTCCCACGTGCCGGCCGGCCGCACACAGCTGTGACTCCTGCAATTTTGGAACGTGCGGACACTCTCATTCGAGGTTATCGACGGATCACATCCAAACACCTCGCTGTACAGCTGGACGTCTCTGTTGGTAGTGCTGACACACTCGTCCACCAGTTGGCGTACGCCAAGGTGTGTGACCGCTGGGTTTCTCGCCGCTTGACGGAAGACAACAAGAACAACGAAAGACGATCTGTCCGGAAGAGCTTGCGCGTTACGAGGCTGATCGTGACACTTCTTTTGTCGAACATCGTCACAGGCGATGAAACATGGGTCATCACTTCGAAACGCACACAAAGCGGCAATTGCGCGACACCACCTCTGCCGCGAACAAAAATTTCAAAGCCGCACCCTCAGCCATGAAGTCATGACGGCGGTCTTCTGGGACTCTGAAGGCGTTATTCTGTTTGATGTCCTCCCTTACGGTGCAACGGTCATCTCTGAACTGCATTGTGCCATCCTCAAGAAATTGAAGAAACGACTTCAGCGTTTTCGTCGCCACAAAAATGCAAACAAACTTCTCCTTCTCAATGACAACGTAACGATTCAGACAAGTCTGCGCACCCGAGAGGAACTCACAAAGTTTCTCTGGACAGTACTTCCTTATTCACCCTAAAGCCCGGATCTCCCACTTTTCGACTTCCATCTGTATAGCGCAATGAAGAGTCGCGGAGAGCAGTATGTGTATCATTGGGAGGTTACTAATGCAGCAAAACGTTAGCTCCGATATGGACCAGTAGAGTGGTTAGGTGGCGTAAGGCCGTCGCATTAAACGGCGATTATGTTGAAAAATAGGGTTTTGTAGCCAAAAGAGAGGGGAACGATATGGTGTTTCGAATCCTAAATAAAAGCATCCTGCTTTCAGAAAAAAAAAATGTGTTGCATTACTTTTTGAATGCCCCTCGTACAGCAAAATATCTGAAACACGCTGAATGGATCTAAATATCAGTTTATTTTGTTTATCACAGAGCAGTCCGGCTATAAAGCCATTTTTAAATGACTGAACGAGGGGTACTCAAAAAGTAAGTCACACGTTATTATGTCAGGCCATTGTCCGCCCCCCGGTAGTTGAATGGCCAGCGTGACGGATTGTCAATCCTCTGGGCCCGGGTTCGATTCCCGGCTGGGTCGCGGGATTTTCTTCTCCCAGGGACTGGGCGTTGTGCTGTCATCATCATCATCATCATCATCATCCTATCATCCTCATCGACTGCAGGTCGTCGAAGTGGCGTCAAATTGGAAGAGCGGCACCCGGCGAACGATCTGCCCGGCGGGGGGCCCTAGCTATATGATTAAATAAATGAACAAATGTCAGGCCATGTAACATTTGTTGAATGCTCCACCACACTTCGAAGTGACGCAGGTCATGGCATTATTTTTCAACATCCCTCCATCCGATCGAATAAACTAATGCAAAGCTTGTGTTGTGCACGCCCATGGGATGTTGCAATAACGAATGCGGGAGAACATTGCCTTTGCTTAATTTTCCAAGCTACTTTAAGTTTTGCCTACAATAATCTTACTGTCTTGCGTTCTGAACTTCGCAGCTCGTTTCCAGCTGCGCGCCATTTCACTCACACACTGTGGTCCATCTGCCGGTCGGGGTGGCCGAGCGGTTCTAGGCGCTTCAGTCTGGAACCGCGCGACTGCTACGGTCGCAGGTTCGAATCCTGCCTCGGGCATGGATGTGTGTGATGTCTTTAGGTTAGTTAGGTTTAAGTAGTTCTAAGTAGGGCACTGATGACCTCGGATGTTAAGTCCCATAGTGCTCAGAGCCATTTGAACCATTTGATTTTGTGGTGCATCTGCTACCCGTAACGCACCAGAACTCTGTCTGCAGGACGCCCGCAACATTCAGTCTCTTCTGATAGCGCCACTTATTCTTAGTGTGGCACGACATATGTAACTTCAGTTCTGAAGTCACTAAGTATAATATAACCGATCAAAACTGGCCTACGTGCATTGAAGTCCAGTACTTGTTATATGGAACATTGGAAGGAACGTAACGGATGAGCCATACTTCGCAATTACAGACATTACACCAAGAATATCTTGAACAACGTCTGCCTCCATAGTTGGGTGTTCAGTGCACCCGACTGCGGAGGACTGGAGTTCGATTCGCGTCATTGCTAGCGAGTTTTACTTGGCGCGAGGACTGGTACTGCGTCAACCCAGCCTCGTGATGTCAGCTGAGGTACCACGTGAATGAGAAGTAGCGGGAAAGCCGACAACGGCCGGGAGATCGGTATCCTGACACCACGCCATTCTATATGGTAGAGGATGACGCGGCCGCCGGTCAGTTCGCGCAGTCCTTTGACAATAAACAGAGTTAGTTTATTATCTTGAACAGTTCTGATTTTTTGAGTTATCAGTCCTCTGGTTGGCTCTCCTCTGCCAAATTTTTAATCTCAGAGTAGCAAATGCAACAAACGTCCTTAAGTTTTGCTGGATGTATTCCAACTTCTGTCTTCCTCTACACTTTTTATCTTCTACAGTTCCCTCTAGTACCATGGAAGTCATTCACTGATATCTTAACAGACGTCCTATTATCCTGTCCCTTCTTCTCAATGTTTTCCAATGTTCCTTTCCTCGCGGATTCTGCAGAGAACCTCCTCATTCCTTACTTTATCAGTCCACCTAATTTTCAACATTCTTCTGTAGCGCCATATCTCAAAGGCTTCAGTTTTCTTCTGTTCCGGTTTTCCCACAATCCATGTCTTACTGCTGCTACTGATGACGCTTGGAACAGCTGTGCTGACCCAGAAGTGCAAGTACTCGGTAGCGAGGCGTTTGGGGTCCATAAGTTCCTTGTATTAAACCATATAGCAAACATCCTAAACAACCGCTAAAAGCTTGAAGATAGAGATCATATACGCCAGATGCGAGCTTGGCCTACGTCTGAATGGTTGTTCATGTTCACACATCGAAATGTGAAAAAATTCTAATTTTCCTGTACTATATCACACGGTAGTATCTAGTCTGATGTAAGTGAATTTCTACGTTTTTCAACTGACGATGTACACCTAATAACTTTCGCACTGTATCTACTCACCGATCTTGACTATCCTTGATATTCACGAAACATATGGCAATGAGATTTCAAATCTCGAATCAGAACATGTGAATACAAAAAATTAATAACGGCCGTGGAGCAACCACTCATTGTCCTATATTACGCTAATATTCTCTGGCGTCTGCATCGTATCACAAGTTAAATGGAGTTCTGGGGAGCTGATCAAGCTGTGGCTGCGTTGAGATTTGGCCAATCCGGTTTCCCGAGCAGGGGGCTGGTCATCGACGTGTCTCCACTACCGTAATCTCCCGACGAGCTTCGGCCACCACCGTTAGGCGCGACCCGACCCGAGTGTCGGTGAGGTGAATGGGTGGTCGAGATAAAACATTCGCTAGCAGGCAGCCTCTGCATGTGCCTTATAAATGCGCCAGTATGCCGGCTGGACTGCTCCCGTCGGGAACACAACAATGGGATTTAAACGGGCACTGTTGACTACCACCGTGTTGCCACTTCAAATACGCAACGCATTGCACCTACCAATAACCAAATAGTGAACATTTCTGACCGCAAAAACTTCACCTACTCCAAGCAAAAACGTAACTCGGACATTAATTTAAAAAAAAATTACGATCATAGTTTTGAGAGGCTTAGAGACACTATAGACATCTGAACCAAATGTGAAAGTTTGAAGTTATTTCTCTCTTGGGGAAACTTTCATCTCTTTCAAAACACAAACGTAAGTCCGGCCTTAATTAAAATTAATGACAAATTTCTGGCGTGCTTTGAGACTCTACAAAAATATACACGATGTGCCAAATTCAAATTTTGTACATGATTTTCTGTCGCCATTTACATCGGAGCGCTATGGCGGCTGCCTACAGACACCACTTGAGGCGAGAACGTCGCAACTTTGCATCTTAAACGTCAGATAACAACTAAATCGGACTAACGGCTCTTTGGAAACGCAGTTGCTCTAAGTTGTTTAAATGACCACGTTCTCAGCAACATTACTCAACCAAGAGAGCTTCACATAGCCTGCGGGTAGTAGTAACTAAGAATTGTAACACACACAGTTAACCGAGCGAGGTGGCGCAGTGGTTAGCATTCGGGAGGACGACGGTTCAATCCCGCGTCCGACCATCCTGATTTAGGTTTTCCGTGATTTCCCTAAATCGGTCCAGGCAAATGGCGGGATAGTTCCTTTGAAAAGGTACGGCCGACTTCCTTCCCCGTCCTTCCCTAATCCAAAAACAATCCAAATCCAACAAACAGTTACAGTACATCTGGCTAAATGGAGAAAAACCATACCTCTGAGATTTTCATTTGTGCCATGTAGTTTTAATTGAGTGCCTAAATCAGACTTTAGGAACACACTATACCAGAGATACTTGAAGAAGTAGTCTTAGCCAAATGCTGGAGAATCAAACTAGCGTATTACAAGCATCTAGTCTACAGACAAGCTTGCACGTATGACATGATATCGAAGGTAATATCTAATGAACAGCGTACATATAATTCCAGTTTAACACCTCTTTGACTAGTGGTCGTCGAACTGATAAAACGCTAACTGAATACTGACAACAGTCAATATATATAATTCAACGTATACCTATAAATGACAATTTAAATCATGGAATACTTCTAGATAAGCTCAAGTACTATGGTATGAATGGGACAGCGCTCAAATGGTTTAAATCATACCAAACTGGAAGGGTGCAGAAAGCTGAAATAAGCAGTTCACATAATATGCAAAAAACTGGTGATTTCTCAAACTGGGGAACAGTCAAGAATGGGGTGCCGCAAGGTTCGGTCTTGGGTGCTCTGCTGTTTTTAATATATATTAATGACTTGCCATTCTATATTCACGAAGATGCAAAGCTGGTACTTTTTGCCGATGATACAAGTATAGCTATCACACCCAACAGACAAGGATTAACTGATAAATTGAAAACGATGTTCTTCAGAAAATCATTAAGAAGTCCTCTACAAATGGGCTCCCATTAAACTTTGACAAAACCCAGTATATACAGTTCCACACAGTAAATGGAATGACACCATTAATAAATATAGACTTCGATCAGAAATCGGTAGCTAAGGTAGAATATTCAAAATTTCTGGGTGTATGCATTGATGTGGGGTTGAACTGGAAAAAACACACTGAAGATCTGCTGAAACGTTTGAATTCAGCTACTTATGCTATTTAGGTCATTGCAAATTTACCTCAGTAAATTAGCTTACCACGCCTATTTTCATTCTCTGCTTTCCTATGGCATCACATTCTCGGGTAACTCATCATTGCACAAAAGCGTGTAATCAGAATAATTGCTGGAGCTCATCTAAGATCATCCTGCAGACGCTTATTTAAAGAGCTAGGGATCTTCACTTTAGCCTCACACACACATATATATATATATATATATATATATATATATATATATATATATATATATATATATATATATTCACTTATGAATTTTTTATTAACAATCCGAACGAATTCAAAAGTAATAGCAGTGTACATGGCTACAACATTAGGAGAAAGGATGATCTTTACTACTCAAGGTTAAATCTAACTTTGGCTCAGAAGATGCCACATAAGTCTTTGGTCACTTACCTAATAGCATCAAAAGTCTGACAGATAGCCATATAGCATTTAAAGGGAAATTAAAAGAATTTCTGAATGGCAACTCCTTCTGCTCATTAGATGAATTTTTGGATATAGTAAGTGGGTAATTTCCCAAACCCATACCCCCCTCCCCCCCCCCCCCAAAAAAAATTAAGTGTAATGTAATATTTTGTGTAATGTAATATCTTGTAGACACCTTTTATTAACCTGACACGTTCCACATCATTACGAAGTGTCGTATTCATGATCTATGGAACAAGTACTAATTTAATCTAATCTATTATGAACAGACCACCGCAGCAACGACGCGATCTGTAGGTGTATGCAAATGTACAACTTACGACCTCAGTGAAATCATCATACGGGGTGTTTGTTTTAACTAGAAATAAATATCTCAAAAACGACTCATCGTACGAAAAAAGAAATGCTCTAGGTGAAAAGTTAATATTATACTACGATTAAAATTACTTGTTAGTTGACATTTCACTCTTTGGAACTGATTCCCTCCTATCAGAGCGCCTAACGTCGCGTCCGAACCGTTCGCAGTTGCAAAACTGTCACAACAATTTCTAAGACGTGATTTGATCCAGAATCATGGCTCGTGTAGCCAGTGTGAGGATAGTTTCAGGTAAACAACGATAGCGACAAAATGCAGTTTGCTTTTAGCGCTGAAACTGAATTTTTTCTGTCTTGAGTTTGCTCGTAGAGGTTACCTTTAATCGCCGTGAACAAAGCGATTGTGATTTAGTTCGGCCGCAGATAGTTGGCAGCCGTTTTCCCAGATACATTGCACGTGGGTAAGTTGTGGATAGCTTAGGATACGAGCTTAAATTCAAGGCTACAAAATGCGTCGTCTGCCGCAGTTCAGTCATTGGCCACTTAAAAACAGCTGTCGAAAAAGCATTTCGCATTTCCAACACACCTTGCGGCTGCCACGTACTTTGCTTCACATTACACGTTAACAGCATTTGTGAAGTGACCAGCCGTGTTTGTGTGGCGTTAGCGGCAAATAACAGAAATATGAAGTAATTTTAATCAGACTATAGAACAGGGGTCATCTGCTGTCAGTGCTAAGAGTCGCAACCTCCAAACCACACCTCTCGTGAGGGTGGGGTTAACCTTGTATTTTCAAATAGAAACCACCCATTTTTATTGCTTACTCGGATTATACACCAAAAAAATACATACGGTTCAGTCAAAGCAGTGTTTTCCATTCCTGGTAGATCGTGTTGTAATCTACAGATATTAAAGTTGCCTGATTTTCCAATTTAGAACAGACGCATTTGATTCTACATTTCGTGTACAACGTAAATTTAAACCTTTGTGCTCTAACGGTCGATAATTATGTTCGAAATTTATTTTAGTGTTCCAAATTTTATTGTACAGTGCAATATGGTTGGCCGTTTCAGTGTCTGGTTAGAAACTACGCTTTGCGTGATCAAGGAGCAACGACGTGGATGGAATACTTTTCTGTTCCCACCGGGATGCTCGATTTCGGTGAGGCCCCTTGTCTCTCACCATTGAAGTGATTGATTTCGGTGAATATCCATAGCAAGTACGCCTATCACTATCTCTTTATGGACTTTTTCCTTATTCCAGTGGTTGTTTTTTGTAATCCGCCGGTAGATGCGTAGCGGCCAGAGCGAGAGTTAACGGCGGTTGAATGGAAACACACCATAATGTCAGCCTGGCGGCGGGGTCCGAGGGCGGCCGCCGAAATCAAGCATTCCGATGGTTTGTGGACTCGGCTACAATCAACCCCGTAGGGAACAGAAAACAACGTATCCATACAAGTAGCTTATTTGCCAGAAATTTCAACCTTTAGCTATATTACTTTTACTGTTAAATCACGATAGTATTCCAAACATTTATTGTGTAGTGTATTTCATTATTTTGTAATATTCAATTTAATAGCCTTTTTCACTTATATCTGGCGGATATTTTTGTTTCACTTTGGGTCCTAGTAGTGTCCCGCAAGTTCTTCACCTTTACAGCCGAATCAATGTCCTAGCTAAACGCATTTCCGCGCTAACACAAAGCTAATTCGTAACAGTCACACGTATGCGCCTGCACCGGTAGGATGACGTCACGGGCAAAACTGATGCTGCGCTATGAACACGCTCAGACATGACATTTAAACTCTATCGAAATGATCTGCCCATTGTACTCACCACTGTCATTATCTGGTAATTGTTAGCGATTCAAATCTGACTGTATTTTGTCATAAAACAATATTCGACGAATAGATGTTTTTACATCAAAATATCACTTTGATATCTAAGTTCAAAGTTTAAAGAAAACTGTAGTCTCATTTCAAATAGGTACCTCACTCACACAATTACAATTGCGACTTCAGTCTACCCTCAATATGTTGGCGAAAATACAAGGGTCATTCAATAATTAAAGAGAGAAATTGGCTTGGGGAAAAAACTGTTAGTAGGGCAAGTTTGGTACTTGTATGGCTTTAAGTTGGCATGACTGGGATGAGCCCTGATCAGCTAATGTATCAACATTGTTTTGTTTATAACCTCAAAAAAACATTTCAAGATGGCGAGTCCGCTTGAAACGTCCACATTAGTTGAACAACGTTCTGTTATTCGTTTTTTTTTTTTACTTGCTGATTGCGAGAAATCAGTGAATATATACTGTAGAATGTCTAAAGTTTATTGTGAAGGTTGTATGAATCGTGCAAATTTTTACAAGTGGGTAGAGCAGTTCAAAAATGGTCGCGACTCGGTGACTGACGAACGCCCTTCTGGCCGACCAGTTGCAGTTTCAACTCCCTCACTTGAAAGTCGAATTGATGACATTATTCGTGCCGACCGCCGTGTGACTGTGGAAATGTTAGTTGGTAAAGTTCAAGTTAGGACTGGTACAGTTCATAACATTATCTGTAATGAGCTGAAGTACCGCAAAACATGTGCAAGATGGGTCCCAGAGAAGTTGACGCGGCTGCACAAGGAAACAAGGTTGAGAGTGTGCACAGAGCTTAAGGAACGTTACGAAAGAGAAGGTGAGCAGCTCCTCAACATTTAACTTGAGCAGCGTACAATGAACAGTCAGTACTACTCGGATTTGCTTCTAAACGAGGTGAAGCTAGCCATGAGAGAGAGACATCGTGGATCTCAGAGGAGAGGTGTGATTCTCCAGCAAGACAACGCACGTCCTCATATTGTTCAACTAATTCGTGAACCCATCGACAAAATGGGCTGGGAAGTACTGGCTCATCCTCCTTACAGTCCTGATTTAGCATCTATTGATTTCCATTTGTTTGGTGCACTGAAGGAGGCATTACGTGGGAAGAGGCTCCAGGACAACGAGGACGTGAAAAAGTTTGTGGGAAATAGGTTCAAACATAAAGAGTTCTTTGCAGCCGGGATAAAAAAGCTTGTAGCCCGTTGGAACAAGTGCATAAATGTTCAAGGCGGTTATGCTGAAAAGTAGAAAAAGTATTTTTTTTGTAAAAATAAACGTATTGTTTTCCAGACCAATTTGTCTCTTTAATTATTGAATGACCCTCGTACATGATTCAAGACGGTGGTAAGCATGAAACGTCGTCTGAAATAGTACTGAACGCGTTCTCAGAAAAATGTTTTGAACAATTAGTTCAGGAGCCCATACGAAACGGTTGCGAAAACTTACTTAACCTGTTAGCAACAAACAATCGTGAGCAAATAGGAAGCAACATGACGTGTACACGGATTAGTGACCACAAGGTTGTTGCAGTTACACCCACCAAAAATAAACACATAATACATCTATTTAAAAAAGCAGCAAAAAATTAGCTAGACGCGTTCCTAAAAGGCGGTCTCACATCCTTCCAGTCTGACTGTGTAAGGATAAACCAAGTGTGGTTTAAATTCAAAGAAATAGTATCGACTGCAGTCGAGACATAAATACCAAATAACTTAATAAGAGATGGTACTGATCTCCGTGGCGCACAAAACGCAAAATGGGACGGTACTGATTCCTCATTGCACACAAAACGGGTCAAAACACTGTTGCAGAAGCAGGAAAAAAATATGCCAAATTTAAATAAGCGCAAAACCTCTATGACTGGCGAAATTTAAACTTCAATGCGAGATGCTTTTTGTTGTTTTCACACTGAAAATCTCTCTCGACAGCTGGCAGAAAAAAGAGATTCTGGTCGTATGTAAATTACACCAGCGGCAAGGTGCAATCAATACCTTCACTCCACGATAACAATGGGGATGCTACTGACGACAGTGTCATTAAAGCACAGTTACTAAACACAGTTTTCCGAAATTCCTTCACCTAAGAAGAGGAAGTAAATATTCCCGAATTCGAATCAAAAACAACTGCCAACATTAGTAGCTCAGAAATAGATGTAATCGTTGTAACGAAGCAGCTTAAATCACTTAATAAACCAAGGCCTCCGGTCCCGATTGTGTATGAGTCAGGTTCCTTCCGGAGTATGCTGATACAATAGCTCCATGCTTAGCAATCATATACAACTACTCATTCGTCGAAAGATCTGTACCAAAAGCCTGGGAGTTGCACAGGTCACACCAACAGTCATGAAACGAAATAGGGGTGAAATGCCGTTACAGAATCACATTAGTAACGACGGTTTGCGGTTGGATTTTGAAACATAATGCAGTGTTCGAACGTTATGAATTACGTCGAAGGTAATGTGTATTGGCACACAGTCAGCAAGTATCCAGAAAAAATCGTTTTCGTGAAACACAACTAGCTCTTTATTCTCACAAAGTAACGAGTGCTATCGACAGCAGCTGTCGAATTGATTTCTTCTCTCTCTCTCTCTCTCTCTCTCTCTCTCTCTCTCTCTAATAGAAGTGATTTTTGGCGTTCCCCGAAGTAGTACTGTAGGCCCACTGTTGTTCCTTATTTATAAAAACGATTTATGAAACAATCTTACCAGCCCTCTTACAGTGTTTGCAGATGATGCTGTCACTTATCATCTTGTGAAGTGATCAGATGGTAAATCCAATTGCAAAATGATTTAGACAAAATAATTTCGACCAACATTTGTTATTTCTCCAAAATTAAGCACCACAATGCAGAGTGTTCATTTAACATATTGCTTCCATTTCTGGCTCATTCTTGCATTCTCCAAAGAAGTAATTTATTCCGAACACAGCTGCCGAAACTTGCCAGTTTATATGTACGTGGTGGTGGTTATTCGGGTGTTTTGTTTCTTGTTGTGTTCACTGATACTATGATTTTTAGGGTATATTAACTGAAAGAAGGGGAGTAGTTGTCCATTACCTAATTTTACCACGCGACGATAACGGCCTGCATGGGAAGGCGAACCACGGTTTTCTGGTAAGTTTCTCGATTTCTACGATTTCTAGATACTTGGATTTATGCAAACTGGAGTTTCAGTCTTGTCTAAAAAGCTACAAATAAGCGTTTTTAATTTTATCTTTAGAATAAATGCAATTATGACGAAATCACGCTGTACGATATCATACCATCCGATATTGCTTATTGAGTGAGATCAATAAGTACTTAGTAGAGCGTTGAAATATGCAATGTTGGGTACTGGTTACTTGTTTATATTTTTATTTTTGCTGAGTTTGCTCTGGGGGTTTTCGTGTTGTTTGTACGCCATTAAAATAAGAAGCAACTATGTGTTAATGGTAAGTGGACTGCTGGCGCTGTGGGCTTGTTTTCGTTTTGATGGAATAATCTGATTCGCTCCCTAAAGTGCTTGTAGACGATAGGACCAAATGATGCTGACAGTGGAACAAACCACACACCAGAGACCGACCGAAAATACTCATAAATCTCTTTCACTCTCGGTGGTCAGAAACGAGCGACACAGTGCGGTATTTGGTAGTCTGTGGTCCAGACTTCGGTATTGTCGTTGGAGAGCCCTTTTTTCTTGCTTGGTGTTGCCATTCCGGTGTCCCAAGACATCAGTGACATTTTTTTTTTTGGGGAAATTAAACACATATAACCTCAAGGTTGTTGCTGTTTGAGCTTAATAACTCTCAGAATCAATATTGTTGCGATTTCATTTTAGTAACACATGCTGACTCGATGTCAAACATGAAAACAAAAATTTGTACTAAATGTAGAAGGCTTCTAGAATATAATATTTAGTTGATAAGTGAAACACCAATATTGCCCCTTTTTTACTAACATGTAATAAACATTTTTTTTAATGCAACATGTAATAAACATTTTTTTATAAAAAAATGTTCTTTTCAGGGTTGGCTTTCTGCGGTCGGTGTAAATATTCCGGTGTTGTTTTAGGATGGCTAACTTGTTCAAAATTCGATGGAATCAAAGCGTTTTGCAAATTGTGCAAGAGCACATGCATGCACATAAAAAGATTTGTCTAACCATGCAAAATGTAAGAAGCATTTATAGGCCCTCAAAATTTAACACGTCGGTTGCAGTAACTCAAAATGAACAACATCTTATGCAGCAAATATACACGGAGAAAGAAAAATTGCAGAGCTGGAAGTGGCTGCATTCATTGCGGAGCATTGGTCGATATCAGCAGTAGACCATCTAGGAGATCTGTTGCCATCTTTGGAGAAGGCATCTATCTACTGTTCTCAATGGAATGAAATTGCATCACACTAAATGTGAAGAGCTGATTAGTAATGTGATTACACCATGTTTCCTTGAGCAAGACCTTGGCAGCAGCTCTTATTCTAAGATAACAGTGGTTCTAGGCGCTTCAGTCTGGAACAGCGCGACCGCTACCGTCGCAGGTTCGAATCCTGCCTCGGGCATGGATGTGTGTGATGTCCTTAGGTTAAGTTAGGTTTAAGTAATTCTGAGTTCTAGGGGACTGATGATCGCATATGTTAAGTCCCATAGTGCTCAGAGCCATTTGAACCATTTTTGGTGATAATAGATGAGAGTACGTACACTGACACCAAGAAAATGTCGTGCATCATTGTGCGTTATTTTAGCCTAAACACGAAAAAGATAATAACAACGTTTTATAGACTGTTGGAAATAGAAGATGGTGATGCTGAATCTTTAGCTAATGCGTTTAAAAAGCAACTAACTACAAATGGCCTTGATTTAAATGAGTTAGGCAATGGGTGTGGACGGAGATAACGTAATGGCAGGAGAACATTATTCATTCACTTCAGTTTTGAAAGAATCTTTGTCCCATCTTACTACTGTCAAATGTGTGTCACATTCATTGTATCTTGCCGCAGTAAACGCTCACAAAGTATTACCTTCGCATTTAGAATACATCGTTAGAGAAGATCACACTGGTTTTCGTGCAATCACAACTGGTTTTCGTGCAGTACCAAGCGGCAGATTGAATAGTCACTGTCGCATGAAACACTGGCCGGAAAGGAACCACTCAAAATAGACAGGTTGCTAGGGACGCTCTGATTTCAGACCAATGGAATGATTTAGACCTTCCCTTTAAATTGACCAAGGATAAAGACTGATGCTATACTGCTGGTCTATTTTATTTTTTTGCTATTATGAAAACCCAGTAAATTAATCTTATATTTTTGAAACACTCACTAAAAGCAGTCACCGATTGTAATCACTTGTTTCAGGCTGATAATGTTGAATCTCTTAAGCTGTTATCAAAACTACATACGTTGCTTCTGAAATATCTGTCAATGTTAGTTCCCCAGAACGATTAAGTAATGTCAAGAGACAGGGTTTGATAGGCTTCAGTTTCAGGGAATATATGATGAATATTGAATACATCAATTTACGTCTTAGTTACAATGAAAGAACATCTGGTATTGACCAAAAAGATTTAAGAGTTGCAAAAGAGTGGTGTGTATCATTTCTTTGTCAATTATGCCAAGAAATTCAGAGGAGAATTCCAAATAATCTAAAGCTTTTGGAAAAAATGCCTGTTTCGCACCTGACTCGGCTACTAGCCAAGTATGACCTGATTTGGAGGATACAACGGACAATTTTAAAGAATTGCTTGGAGCTGACAATGTTGACAGCGCTTTGGATCAATGGCGAATTCTCCCTTTCCAACAATGGAACAGGGTTAATTCAACAGCAGAGGCATTTTGGGATGAAGTGTCGGCCAAAAGATGCTGATGAAGAGCGAAATTCTCGACTGTCAGAAAGTTGGTGACAGCATTTTTGAGCCTGCCATCTCCAACGCAAGTGTGGAGAGAGCATTCTCCACAATGAGTGTGCTAAAAGACAATTTGGGAAACAAAATGCACACAAGCACACCGGAGCACATAATTAGATTACGGTACAGTTTGAAAAATGATGGGGTTTAATAAATTCGAGCCAAGAAGTAAAATGCTTACCAGACTTAAGTCAGAGAATGTACACAATGATGTTTATGTCAGGCACTTCTGGCATAAAAAATGGATCGTACTGGTTTTATTCCAATGCAGATGATGATGAACAGTGTTTGCATTAGTACATTTCACATAATTTCATTTATTCTACATCTACATCTACATGGATACTCTGCAAATCACATTTAAGTGTTTGGCAGAGGGTTAATCGAACCACCTCCACAATTCTCTATTATTCCAATCTCGTATATCGCACGGAAAGAACGAAGACCTATATCTTTCCGTACGAGCTCTGATTTCCCTTATTTTATCGTGGTGATCGTTTCTCCCTATGTAGGTCGGTGTCAACAAAATATTTTCGCATTCTGATGAGAAAGTTGGTGATTGGAATTTCTTGAGAAGATTCCGTCGCAACGAAAAACGCCTTTCTTTTAATGATGTCCAGCCGAAATCCTGTGTCATTTCAGTGACACTCATATTTCGCGATAATACAAAACGTGCTACTCTTCTTTGAACTTTTTCGATGTACTCCGTCAGTCCAATCTGGTAAGGATCCCACAGCGCGGAACGATATTCAAAAGAGGACGAACAAGCGTAGTGTAGGCAGTCTCCCTAGTAGATCTGTTACATTTTCTAAGTATCATGCCAATAAAACGCAATCTTTGGTTAGCCTTCCCCACAACATTTTCCAGTTCATTGTACCATGTAAGATGACATCTTTATAATACATAAATGTACTATAATTTTTATGGCAGAGATGCCTAAGAGATCAAAAAAAATTATGCCGCCGTAATTATACTCGTTAAGCAACAAAATAACACTTTCATCTGTTTCTAAAGTATCTGTAGCATCTAATGGTAAACCAATAGGACGACGAAAAAATGTGAAGAAAGCAAATGTGACGCCCATAGGTCATGTTTTATATTTTTTTGGTTAGGGTATCTGACTTTATGTACAAATCAAAAATTTTATGTAGTATTTTTTTATATGTACGATAATTTTAATGTCCTGGGCACGTAATTCCCCCTCTTCATGCTGCCAATACTGATGACAAACATACATATTCCTTTGAACTATTATTTAAGATATTTGGAAAAAAATTGCCAAAATGATATCAGTTTGGGGAATTTTTTGCCTGTCATGGGGAAATTTAGAAAACTCAATCTGGAAACGCTGAGTGTAGCTGAAGTGTACAGTTTATTAAGTACGTACAGGTGCTAAAACGAGAGCCACTGGAAGAATCCTGAGGCAGTGTAATTCACCAACGAAGGAGGTAGTTCACAAAGAAGTCGTGCGACCGATACCTGATTATTGCCTGTCAGTCTGGGAGCCGGATCCATAGAGTAGTGATGGTGGAAATAGACAAGACCAAGTGAAGAGCAGCGCGATTCATTTAGTAACCCTGAAAGCGTCACGGAGATGCTGATCCAACTCCAGCTACAGGCGCTACAAATGAGGTGTCGTGTACCACAGTGTGGTTCACTGTTAAAATTCAGCGAGCGTACTTTCTAACGTGAGTCAACTAATATCCATCCTACACATGCCCTGCGAAAAGATCATGAAGGTAAAATTCTCAAGATTTAAGGTCACACTGAATCTTCCCAACCGTTTTTTCTGGCCGTGCACCATCTGCGTCTAGCAGTGACTGTGCTGGGGTTCTGCACACAGCACCCTCCGCCATGCACTATAAAGTGGCTTGCAGCGTGTAGATGTCGATATAGATACTAATTTTTGGGGATATTGTTGTTGTTGTTGTTGTCTTCAGTCCTGAGACTGGTTTGATGCAGCTCTCCATGCTACTCTATCCTGTGCAAGCTTCTTCATCTCCCAGTACTTACTGCAACCTACATCCTTCTGAATCTGCTTAGTCTATTCATCTCTTGGTCTCCCTCTACGATTTTTACCCTCCACGCTGTCCTCCAATGCTAAATTTGTGATCCCTTGATGCCTCAGAACATGTCCTACCAACCAGTCCCTTCTTCTTGTCAAGTTGTGCCACAAACTCCTCCACAATTCTATTCAATACCTCCTCATTAGTTATGTGATCTACCCATTTAATCTTCAGGATTGTTCTGTAGCATCAAATTTTGAAATCTTCTTGTCCAAACTATTTATCGTCCATGTTTCACTTCCATACATGGCTACACTCCACGCAAATACTTTCAGAAACGACTTCCTGACACTTAAATCTATACTCGATGTTAACAAATTTCTCTTCTTCAGAAACGCTTTCCTTGCCATTGCCAGTCTACATCATCAGTTATTTTGCTCCCCAAATAGCAAAACTCCTTTACTACTTTAAGTGTCTCATTTCCTAATCTAATTCCCTCAGCATCACCCGACTTAATTAGACTACATTCCATTATCCTCGTTATGCTTTTGTTGATGTTCACCTTATATCCTTCTTTCAAGGCACTGTCCATTCCGTTCAACTGCTCTTCCAAGTCCTTTGCTGTCTCTGACAGAATTACATTGCCATCGGCAAATCTGAAAGTTTTTATTTCTTTTCCATGGACTTTAATACCTACTCCGAATTTTTCTTTTGTTTCCTTCACTGCTTGCTCAATATACAGATTGAATAACATCGGGGAGAGGCTACAACCCTGTCTCACTCCCTTCCCAACCACTGCTTCCCTTTCATGCCCCTCGACTCTTATAACTGCCATCTGGTTTCTGTACAAATTGTAAATAGCCTTTCGCTCCATGTATTTTAACCCTGCCACCTTTAGAATTTGAAAGAGAGTATTCCAGTCAACATTGTCAAAAGCTTTCTCTAAGTCTACAAATGCTAGAAACGTAGGTTTGCTTTTCCATCTTTCTTCTAAGATAAGTCATAAGGTCAGTATTGCCTCACGTGTTCCGATATTTCTACGGAATCCAAACTGATCTTCCCCGAGGCCGGCTTCTATCAGATTTTCCATTCGTCTGTAAAGAATTCGTGTTAGTATTTTGCAGCTGTGACTTATTAAACTGATAGTTCGGTAATTTTATGATCTGTCAACACCTGCTTCTTTGGGATTGGAATTATTATATTCTTCTTAAAGTCTGAAGGTATTTCGCCTGTCTCATACATCTTTGGGGCTATAGAAAACGAATAAGCAGCTACTCGCGCCGGATGCGAACTTGACAAGAGACAGCACACCACGCCGAAAGCGTGCGTGAAAGCGTGTTCCACCTGCTGGCCGCTACCGCCGCGGCGCCAAGCGGCGACGTACGCACGGCAGCACACGGCGTCCAGGCGAGGCTGGGCAGGCGATTTCTCAGGCGGAACCGGTCGCCGGCCCAGCAGCCCGGCTCGCTTTCGGCGCGCTCGCGCTCGCTTTTCCCAACGTCGCTGACGACCTGGATGGCTGACGCGCTTGTTGATGGCGTCGCCTTTTATTGCGTCTCGGGAACCGTCATCAGTCTTGAGACCAGGGAAACGAAAAATCTGTGTTTGTGCCCAGTTTCGGTGTTCATTTTTGACCAGATTTTGAGCTAATTTTTGCCCATGATGCTAACTTTTGCCCAACCTTAGTCTAATTTTTTCCAGTTTCGCTACTTTTTGCGTAATTTCGGTTTTCTTGTGCTATTTCAGAGCTTTTGTAACCCAGTTCTGGAGTATGCGTCCACCGACTTTCGATGCCTTTGTGCGTCCAATGAGGTGCTTTTGTTCATCCAATTTCGGAGCGTTTTTTTGCCCAATAACCGTTTTGTTTTGCCCAATTTCGGTGTCGTTTTGCCCAATTTTGCTGCTTATTTTGCTCGATTTCGATTACCCAATTTCGGGGCTATATTTCGCCCAATTTTCGTGCTATGTTTGTCCAATTTTGGTGTTAATTTTTGCCTAATTTTGGTGTTAATTTCTGCCTAATTTTAGTTTTATTTTTGCCAAATTCTATGGGGTTTTTTCCTTCTGGCCCAGTTTTGGTACTATTTTTCCCTAATTTCGGAATTTTTTTTGCTCGTTTCTGATGGTTTTTCTAATGCCTTGCTTTTGAAGTACTGTATGTTCTCAGTGTTTGTCTTATTTCGTGGTTTTAAAGTGCGATGATGATAATGTAAATATAGCTAACATTTTTTTAAACTGTATTTATTGTCATGACAGATCAAATTTATTTTTATCACCAAAAAAGAAATATTTTACATTAAACCTATTAAGTCTAATTATTTAAATAAAAAATAACTCTGCTACCTTTCACTTCAAAGTTCTTATAGAGAAGGTATTGTAACTTCAAGTACTCTTCCGAGACAATAATGCACTAAAATTATTAGCTTTCTGTAGTGCTCTACCTCGTACGTGACTGCAATCTCTCAAAATGGTTCAAATGGCTCTGAGCACTATGGGACTCAACATCTTAGGTCATAAGTCCCCTAGAACTTAGAACTACTTAAACCTAACTAACCTAAAGACATCACACACACCCATGCCCGAGGCAGGATTCGAACCTGCGACCGTAGCAGTCCCGCGGTTCTGGACTGCAGCGCCAGAACCGCACGGTCACCGCGGCCGGCTGCAATCTCTCGCCAAATGCTCAGCTTCAACCAGAAGTTGAAGAAAAATACAAAACTCAATAAATTTTCGATATACGGGTGTATAAATTATGTAACAGATTTCACTTTCTTATGACATGCTGTGTGAGTTAGAATTATAATGTATATCGAAGGAACTAACGAATTTAGAGAAGTTAAGAATTTAGAAAGAAATATTCACCTGCCGTGACGAGTACAGGTAGATAACGGGGCATTATAACGAACAAGGAGCCGTTTCTCTGTATTTTTATAATAACGTCGTTTGTTCCGTCAGGTGCTTTTGCAACACATCGCAACGGCCGGGTCTTTGTTAGAAAGCGTAGCCGACTCAGGAATTACTGGCATGAAGGTGGTGATCGACCCAGTGCGTCTTCCTGTTGCCTAAGAGCTGATTTTCGTAGTCTGAGGAGTAACTCTGTTTACATAAGAAGACATTGTCTTTGTTTATACATAAACACATGCGCTGCTTTTATTACTCTATACCTATCTAAAAAGTGAACTTTTTGGCGAAACCTGCTATTTCAGCTGAAGCAGGAAACAACGAAGTTCAGGGTAAGGAATACACTAAACTCTCAAAGCTGTAGGTTTACATCACCACTATAATAAGTTACAGACTGTAACAAATTCAATTGATGGTGCTGACTTTCTAAAGTAATACAAAGAAGTCAGAGTATCGTAGATGACGTTGTGTCTCATAGACTCTAACAACAGGAGAGTCCGAAACAAGTTGAGTTCAACAAACATAACAACTAGCGAGTTGTCCGATGATTTTTCAAAGTTGTATTCCGTGACTGTTCCCAATCACTGTACTTTTGTACTTAAACTAAAAATTATTTTTCGTAATATAGTTCTAGGGAGAGGCAGATTTCTGTCTTCTTCCGAACTATTAGTTTTCTTACATCAGTTGTACGTTGCTAAATACTCGTTTTTCAATTGACTTGCTCTAGAATGGTAAAGGCTTGTCCAAGAGAAAACAATGCAGTGATCCACTGACTTTCCTTACCTTTCTTCCCCTCTCGACCTTCAATTTACACAAATGAAAAGCACAAATTGTGGATGTTCTACACTTTGCTGTAGAGCATTCGAAATTTATGCTTTTCATTTATAGTTATGAAATTGTTCTACCGAGAAGTGACGGAAGAATCGGTTAACCTACAAAAATTCAGTTACCTGGTCTAGTACATTCAGGTACAGATATTTAAATTTTGTAGTGGAATTCTTAAAAATGACAGATAAACGCTATTTGTTTCGTTCCTGACTACTATCCAGTTTGATCAGATCCTCGTTTCGGATAGAACGCAATATGGACGATGAGTGTACACGGTATCACAGGAGGAATAGTCAGTATAGTTTCGACATATGCAATATTCTGAATAGTTTCCGAGATAGAACACTTTTTATGTACATTTTTATTTATTTTCTGTATTATTCAGTAATTTGTCAGGTTTCCACATTTACACATGTACAGCAGTCAGTGAACATTAAAAAATGCAGGAGTCTCCGCGGACTTATAGTATGATTACGATGCACCATTTCAACCATGTGTTGCTGTTCCTGCATAGGTTGTTGAACTACACATTCAGAAAAAAATGGGAACATTGAAGAATACTTGTTTCTCACAATGTGCTGAAAGGTCTGGTAAGCACTCTACGTTCAGGAATCGATGTATCAGAAAGCACCGACGGTATTCTGCGACAGCAGCAGAACCACCGTCGCTGAAACCGTAACTACACACCATGTCTTCGTGTTCTTCATTAGTGTAGATGTGTGGCATTTTAGCCAACGCGTGTACAAACACGAATAACCGATGGTTCTCTCTGATACGCCCTCAGTCCCTCGCACTACTTCACTGCCAACACACTGTGGACAACTGCGCGTTCAGCGAGCTGGTTTGATGGCAGAACGACATCTGAAGCAAACAGGCTGAAAGCGATATAAGTTGGGCTAGAATAAAACATCAAATAGTGTGGGTAGGTAAGACACATACGTGTGCGCCACGAGCCTGAAAACAAATTTTACCTTAAATGTGTTCTACCTCGGAAACCATTCGCAATAGGGCATATGTCCGTAATATTTTTTTTGCTTCAAATGAGCGTTCGTCTCATATCCCTGAATACTGCCCATTTCTTCTGGGACACCCAGTATTACGTGGACCGGTACTTTCTTTGGGAGGCACATTTGCAGTTTATTAGAGCTCATCGTAAGGAACTAGTCACATTTGACGACGCTCGTTTGCTATTATATAAAAGCAACATCTCCATCATCTTAAGACAACTACTGCAGAGAAGTAGCAGAAGCATAAAAATATTAAGAAATCGTCGTCCAGTAGCTAACAGTCGTTAGCAATAGTTCCGATAGATAATTCCAATATGTCTTCCGTGGTAAAAATCATGCAACGATAAAAAAAGAAACCGCCACACCGGGATTTCTGTCTCTTCTTCAAAAGAAATCTTGGTGACGTAGCATCGTGAGGCGGGACGTTACCTGACGTCACGTCTTAATTTGCGTGTTAAAGAGACGACAGTGGGTTTGCCGAATTGCTTAACACTGAGGAGATGTAAGTAACGGTGCAGCCATTATGAACATAGGCAGCAGACCTAATTACAGGGTGAAGTCGACCATCTATTTCTTACGTGAACAGATAACTCAGTCATGAGTAGAAGCATCACAGCTTTTTAAATTCCTATCACACTTCTTATTCAGTTGCGAGAGTAATGCGAAATCTTGCTAATGCGTTGCTAAGCAGTCACTAGATGTAGCTTCTGAAATTGGTAAAAAGAGTAAAATCTTTTGCAATGGCTATCACGGTTTCAGGTAAAAGTCTGCCGAATTCATTTTACTTGCAATCTATGTCGCTTATAAATCAAAAGCCTGGCGAATATGCATAGTAGGAAATCCTCATTTAATACGCGAGTCACTGTTACTAGATTCGGGCATAAATTCTTAAGTGTTTCAGTTGTGTCAGAGGTTGGTTTTTATTTTTACTGCAAAGTGCAGGGCGTGTTTCAGACCTTGCGTCCATCTTCAACTGTCTAGACTGCTTCAGTAGTTCTTTAATAATGATTGATTTTCAAAAAACCGTTCACTCACTGTGTTGCCCCTTAGTCGCTGAATTGTATTAAAGTCAGAAATCTAGTGCTTATGGGTGTCATAGATCGTATTACACTTGGTCTCTTATTCATCCTCATATTCAAAGAGACATGAATATTTGAGAACTAATATGCAATGCAAAATATTATGAGAGGGGGGATTGATTTCAAAGATTTGTATTTTTCACTATATTGAGACGAAAGGCTTATACTTCGGGTAACAAAGCCTCTAGAATTGACTGTGTGTCATCGGTGAACCGGTTTTTCGGATATAAAGTCGAAGAAATCTGCTCTTTGGAGCCAGCCAAGGTTTGAAAAAAAAACCCTACTGTAATAGTAAAATTTTCTTCAAACACTCCTCTAGACAGGCAGGTGTACAGCTAGGTGTACTTCACAGTGACGTAGGATTTATAATCAGAGCATGCGCCCTCATCTTTTAGAAGTTAGGCCGTATGCAACTCAACTGAATTTTCAGTAGCTTATCTGTGAGGATAACAATATATCTCTGCTAAGAGTATGAGGCTGTACCTGCCAGAGACTTCTATCTCAGGCAAAGTTTTCGTGTGTGAAATATTTGAAGTGTTTACATGACATAGATCACTTACTCATTTTTGGATTCTGCTCGTAATTAGATATGTACGATTGATCACAAGTTTGAGGCATTTTATCATTAGGACAAGAACTGTTTGCCAGACCGATTTAGCTTTGACAGGTAATTTATTTCGCACTGGAATTTAGGATAATTCGGTTCTGGCGGCTTCGGTATTAACGAAGTATTAACCATTACTAAGAAGAAAAAGCAAAAACGAAGAAAAACGTCTGACATTTTCTGCTTTAACTTCTTTCCTTGTTGAATATCGTTTTTGTTTGATAGGTACATACACATGTTTGCGCATTATGTCAGTACTGATGGGTGGAAACATTCTACGGTGTCTTTGGGCGACTGACGTAATTACAGCTTCTTCCAAGCGACATGTATAATTAAGCCATCGAGCGTTGACGACCCTGGTGGGTCTTCGTGTCAGCAGTGTCTTTGTGCACGATGTCTCAAAATGATTTGTCGCCTGACAAGCGATATGAAGCGACGCTGTATGCGTCAATAAGAAACTACAAAAAAAAGATGATTTCTTCAGCAACTACTGAAGGATGCATTTCACACACTGCTTTCCCTTGTTTTCCGACATTGCTGCTTCTCAGTTCTCAATTAACACCAAGGTGCTGAAGCCACGTATGCTGATAGCTCTGAAGGTTCAGAAAAAGCGGGATATACTGAAGACAAGGAACAACACAAACACCAGCGAGAGAATTCGACGATATATCTGGTTGCTGTTACCAGAGTCATATGTTTCATCAAGAAGAAAACTCTCAAACCATTTTTGGCATGCAGATATTCTAAGCAGTCATAAGGCTGTCGACCAATGCTATAGTCTGTGCAGGATACGGTGGGCAGTGTGGAATGACCAGTTGTCGTCCAGAGCGCTGGGTGAGTTCATTTGTTTGTTGGGAGGGGGAGACGAATATTGTTTGCCCACTTTCGGCTATTTGGCGATGCACTGCGAAGACGGATTCGAGGCGCATGCCCTGCAGTCCTTCACGAACGATTTTACAGAAACTATTTCGTAAAAAAATTCATTTTTGCATTGCGTATAGCCTCTGTATGTCAGCTTCATAATGACTCATAGTTATTGTGATACTTGCATTTAAGTAAGACAGTCGCAAAATCGGAAGAGTTTGCAATGAAAAATAGGGGTCACTATGATTTTCCATTTGGTACATATCACATAATATGTTGCTGTATATGAAATTTAGCAAATATATTGAATTTTTTCTGTAGACTTAAGTGTAGGTTTGTGTCTGTCACCAGTCTCGAGAAAACTGATTGTATGTAGCACACTCATTTGCGATTGTGCGAGCCAGCGATAAGGCCAGAATGAAACATGGATATTCATAGCATCTCAAAAATGGTTTGAGATATAAAAACGAGATTTTGGCAAATGATAGTACACATAGAGGAGAGTATTTTGCCACGTGATTAATATGGGATACGTTATTATCTACGGTTTTGTTGTACTAATTAAAGACTTTTTCAATGAAATAATATAATTTTTAACGGTTATTGATAGCTCGTGAAACGAGAATTGCTGTGGGTTTTGGAACATTGTAAGGAAAGACATTACATTTTTGTACAGAGGAAGTGCATATTCATAAACCATTGTCGTGAGTTCCTCAATTAATAAAGTTAACAAGCCACTGTTTCAGAATTCTCTCACAGCTTTGTATGCACATCATGTTTGTGAGGTGACATTGTATAAACTCCACTGTGTTTTGGCAAAAGAAGCAAATTGTAACATGGCAGCAAGAGAAATATAGGTTTTAACTAATATTCGCCACTCATGACGCTTCTCTAAAAGCTACAAATCATTATGTGTCAGGCGAAAATAAAAGCAGTTTTATTGCATTTCCAGCAATATTCTTTTTAGATACTAACCAAACTGGAGGTGACTGTACATCATTTTGTATGGTCACCATGAATGTGTGGCCTTGGTGGGGCTTCACTTAATATTTACAAAAAAAGTGCAGGCTTCAGTGTAAAAAGACACTTCCCCTCCAGCGCTCGGCATTTCCCCTACAGTGTGCTGACTGCCTGTCCGCAACCCCCACCAGTGCTGCTCTCCCCACACTTTCCCTCCCGACTTCGCGTCTACCGGCCACATTATTCTGCGCACACCCTCAACACTCGTTAGTGTCCACTTTCGATGACCTTCTTTATGACCTCTGCAGTATTGCACACTCCATGGTTTTTCTGTTCATCTGCAGTCATTTGGACATCACGGGAAATGAGCTAACCTGTCGCTTAGAGTAGGCTGTTCAGCTTTCTTCTGCGCCCCAGAATGCGCAACGCGATTTTTTTTTTGGTCTCATCGGCTGTCAGATGTAGAGTGTCTCCAGTCCCTCTGATGTTCTTGTTACGTCTGTCCTTAGGTGCGTTTCGTCGTCGGAACGCCGAATGGAGCTTGCGCCTTAATGACGGCACTATGTTTGTTTGCAACCGAAGTCACACTGATTGTTTCGCTAGAAATTGCGACGCCTGTGTTAGTGGGAGATGTAACCGTTTCGGCATCGAGGGTGCGTTTCGTAGGGCCTGGTGCGTCACCCACTCCTTTCACGTCGAGTGAGGTCGATTTTTCTCGGACTCCACGTCTACGGCCCTCAACAACAGGAAGTGCAGCTGCAGTGTTGTTCGGGCAGCGTGCGCGCCGGCATGTCAGCCAAAAGACTGAGCGATAGCGCGGCAGCGTAGCTGTTTGCTAGGGCAGCGGCTGGCTCACTTCGCGCGGAAATTGCGCCGGCCTGCGCTTACTGCAATTTGCCCGCAAATGCTTGGTCGACCAACAAAAAACAGAGAAAGGGGGGGGGGGTGAGGTCTGTGCACTGTACGAGATGAATGCGGTATGTTGCCCAGGTCAGATACTAAAGGGTGCACTTCTTCGGAAAACAAACATTCTTAAAATCAACTCAACTTGCTATGGACAGGCTGATTACAATTAAATTTCTACACTTGAGCCAGTGTAGACGGAAAACCGTTTACCTTGCGGATACCGTGCATTACAGAAGTGATGTTCAGACTGTGCTCTGCAGCATTACCATTGTTAGTGGGGTGACTTACCGTTAAGCGCTGGTACTGGTACGGCGTTGTAGGGCGAAACACAAGCATTAGCGTGCATTGCAGTTACAGACATTCAACATGGCTCTGAACAAGGTAACAGGTTTTACTCATAAAGCTGTTTTATCAAAACAGCCGGCCGGAGTAGCAGTGCGGTTCTAGGCGCTGCAGTCTGGAGCCGAGCGACCGCTGCGGTCGCAGGTTCGAGTCCTGCCACGGGCATGGATGTGTGTGATGTCCTTAGTTAGGTTTAATTAGTTCTAAGTTCTAGGTGACTGATGACCTCAGAGGTTGTGTCGCATAGTGCTCAGAGCCATTTGAACCATTTTTCGTTTTTATCAAAACAACACCAACAATGCTGCTACTCTTCACGAGTATCAACGCATTAAAGGAATATGGACAGGTCCTCTTCCCGCACCGAGATTGAAGAACATGATTCGGAAGTTTGAATTAAGTAAAGCTTTGTGAATTGCTCCTGGGAGGAGCCGACAGCCGGTTACGCCACAAATTGTTGGGGAAGTTCCTGTTACCATGATGAAGAACGCTGGAAGCAATGTGCGATCTAAAGCAGTGGACGAGTGTATCACGACAGCTATACAATCCATGGTCTACCGTTCGAAAAGTGCTAAGAACAGTTATGAAATGGTATCTCTAGTGTGGTTCCAGGCTGTAGTGGATGCAGACGATCGTAACATTGAACAAGGTTACTAACTTTGAATGTAAGCATGGTACGCAATTAACAAATGTGTACCTCCCATGTGGAAATTAAGACACTCATGCTCACAAATTAAGGACAATTGCAGAATGTGGTGCCACACAACGTAGCACTTCACAAAACTGGCGCTAATATCATAGGAACATAGGGAACACACACGACACAGATCTGGAAGTGCACAGTATTGGTGATAAGTTGCGAAAACTGTACCGAAACACATGTGCTACAAAACGCCACTGTTTCCTGTGCATGTTCCCCGACATCAATATGGGATATGATCACCATGCACACGTACACAGGCCGCACAACGGGTTGACAGTCTGGATCAAGTGGTAGAGCAGCTGCTGGGGTGTAGCCTCCCATTCTTGCACCAGCGCCTGTCGGAGCTCCTAAAGTGTCGTAGGGGTTTAAGGCGTGCAGCGATGCGTTGACCGAGAGCATTCCAGACGTGCCCGATGGGGTTTATATCTGGAGAACAGGCAGGCCACTCCATTCGCCTGATATCTTCTGTTTCAAGGTACTCCTTCACGATGGCAGCTCGGTGGGGCCATGCGTTATCATCCATCAGCAGGAAGGAGGGACCCACTGCACTCCTGCATGCTGGTGCAAAATGACGTCCCGATACAACTGACCTGTTACAGTTCCTCTGTCAAAGACATGCAGGGGTGTACGTGCACTAATCATAATCCCACCCCACACCATCAAACCACGACCTCCATACAGGTCCCTTTGAAGGACATTAAGGGGTTGGTATCTGGTTCCTGGTTCACGCCAGATGAAAACCGGGCGAGAATCACTGTTCAGACTACACCTGGACTCGTCCGTGAACGTAACCTGGGATCACTGTTCCAATGACCATGTACTGTGTTCTTGACACCAGGCTTTACAGGCTCTCCTGTGACCAGGGGGTTAGTGGAATGTACCTTGCAGGTCTCTGGGTGAATAAACCATGTCTGTTCAGTCGTCTGTAGACTGTGTGTCTGGATACAACTGTTCCGGTGGCAGCGGTAAGGTCCTGAGCAAGACTACCTGCAGTACTCCGTGGCCGTCTGCGGGCACGATGGTAAGATATCAGTCTTCTTGTGGTGTCGTACACTGTGGACGTCCCGTACTGTAGCGCGTGGACAGGTTTCCTGTCTGCTGGAATCGTTGCCGTAATCTTGAAGATCACACTTTGCGGCACACGGAGGGCCTGTGCTACGACCTGCTGTGTTTGACCAGCCTCCAGTCGCCCTAGTATTCTATCCCTCATAACGTCATCAATATGTGTTCTTTGAGCCATTTTCAACACACAGTCACCATTAGCACGTCTGAAAACGTCTGCACACTTACTCGCTGCACCGTACTCTGACATGCACCAACACACCTCTGCGTATGTGGACTGCTGCCAGCGCCACGTGCTACGACCGCAGGTCAAATGCACCGCATGGTCATACCCCGAGGTGATTTAAACCCGCAAACCGCCCACCAGAGCGTTGTTTCACCATGTAACAGCATTATCCTTAATTTATGAGCATGAGTGTATAATGGAGCACCATAGCATGGAATGAAATGGGAGGACCCTGTCTGAAACCCAAGTATAGTTGTGTTAATCAAACGCTGTTAGAGTTAAGGGGGAATACCAAGTGGGCTGAGTCGTGAATGGAAATTTGGATTGAGGAGGAAGGTGTGCTAGTGTAGTCCACTCAGGTGTCCAAAGTCACTGTGCCAGTGCGGCGTAGAGGTTAGAATATCTGCTTAGTGAGCAGGAGATGAGGGTTCGAATCCCAGCCTTACTACAAATTTTCCTTCATCGCTTCAGTCTGCATCGATGTTCAAGGCTTGGAAAAGTCTCTGGGACAATATGTTTCATTTGATTTTACTTAATTCAAAAATGTTCAAATGTGTGTGAAATCTTATGGGACTTAACTGCTAAGGTCATCAGTCCCTAATCTTACACACTACTTGATCTAAATTAACCTAAGGACAAACACACACACCCATGCCCGAGGGAGGACTAGAACCTCCGTCGGGACCAGCCGCACAGTCCACGACTGCAGCGCCTTACACCGCTCGGCGATTTCACTTACAAGGAGACCTCCCCATCGCACCCCCCTCAGATTTAGTTATAAGCTGGCACAGTGGATAGGCCTTGAAAAAACTGAACACAGATCAATCGAGAAAACAGGAAGAAGTTGTGTGGAACTATGAAAAAAATAAGCAAAATATACAAACTGAGTAGTCCATGTGCAAGATAGGCAACATCAAGGAGAGTGTGACTTCACGAGCGCCGTGGTCCCGTGGGCAGCGTGAGCAGCGGCGGAACGGGGGGTCCTTGGTTCGAGTCTTCCCTCGAGTGAATAATTTACTTTATTTATTTTCGCAAAGTTATGATATGTCCGTTCGTTCATTGACGTCACTGTTCACTGTAATAAGTTTAGTGTCTGTGTTTAGCGACCGCACCGCAAAACCATGCGATTAGTAGACGAAAGGACGTGCCTCTCCAATGGGAACCGAAAACATTTGATCGCAAGGTCATAGGTCAACCGATTCCTCCGCAGAAAAACACGTCTGATATATTTTATACGACACTGGTGACGGCATGTGCGTCACATGACAGGAATATGTTGTCGACCCACCTAACTTGTACACTTGACGAATTGGTAAAAAGATTCTTCTACCTTGCCCGATTTAGGTTTTCTTGTGGATGTGATAATCACTCCCAAAAAAGTGATGAAAACATAAGAGTTTGTCACATAAACTGCAGGAAATGAATGCAACAGTTTCACAGTCGCAGTTTTCCCTGTGCTCTGTCAAAACATGTTTTTAACGTTTTCAAATTTTTCCGTGCGTAGACCGTCAAATCCTGCATATGTCCAAGCAAATCTGAACATGTCCTGAAATTTTGGAGAGCGAATTTGATTATGTGTGAGTGCCTGAACTTTGAAAATTGTCTGAAAATAAAAAATTAAACTTTTCACTCGAGGGAAGACTTGAACCAAGGACCTCTCGTTCCACAGCTGCTCGCGCTAAGCACGGAACCACGGCGCTCCTGAGCCTACACGTTCCTGAATGTTACCTATCTTACCCATGGACTACTCAGTTTGTATATTTTGCTTATTTTTTTCGTAGTTCCACACAACTTCTTTCTGTTTACTCGATAGATCTGCGTTCAGTTTTTCAAGGCCTATCCACTGTGCCAACTTACTACTAAACCTGAGGGGGGTGCGATGGGGAGGTTCCCTTGTTAGTTGTAGAGCACCATTGATCTCAGTAGATGAATACATAATCAATGCAAAGATGAAGATTAAACAAAAAATTGATTGTTCTCAGAGCGAAGCAGAGGAGGATTCCTGGGCGCCAGTTACCCTTGTTACGCCACTGATTATTTCCTTTTATATACTGAACTATACAAAATAAAATCGTCATAAATTCTAAACGGTTTGCGTTACAACGTTCAAACTGCACGGTTGGCCGCGGGGCATGTTGGGAACTAGTACGCGCATGTATGGTTTGGTTTAGCGACGAAGCCCACTTTCATTTGGATGATCTCGTTAATAAGCAAAACTGGCGCATTTTGGGGACTGAGAGTCCGCATTTCTCGATCGAGAAATCTCTTCACCCTCAACGGGTAACTGTGTGGTGTACAACGTCCAGTCACAGAATAACTGGTGCGATATTTCTCGATGGTCACGGTGACTACCGAACGGTACGTGAAGGTCTTGGAAGATTATTTCATCCCCATTATCCAAAGTGAGCGTGATTTCGACAATATGTGGTTCATGCAAGACATAGCTCGACCCCATCGAAGCAGGAGAAATAGTTCAAATGGCTCTGAGCACTATGGGACTTAACTTCTGAGGTCATCAGTCCCCTAGAACTTAGAACTACTTAAACCTAACTAACCTAAGGACATCACACACATCCATGCCCGAGGCAGGATTCGAACCTGCGGCCGTAGCAGTCGCGCGGTTCCGGACTGTAGCACCTAGAACCGCTCGGCCACTACGGCCGGCCCAGAAGCAGGAGAGTGTTTGATGTCTTGGAGGAGCACTTTTGGGACCGCATTCTCGCTCTGGGGTACCCAGAGGCCACTGACATGGGCACCATATTATCCGGATCTGAACACATGCGACTCCTTTTTGTGGGGTTATATTATAGACAAGGTATACAGCAACAACCCCAAAACCATTTCTGATCTGAAAACAGCCGTTCAGGAGGTCATTGACAGCATCGATGTTCTGACACTTCACTGGGTCATGCAGAATTTTGCTGTTCGTCTGCCAATGATGGCAGACATATCGAACATGTCATAACCTAAAACAGAATATTTGTAATGGTGTTTACATGTTGAATAACGTGTGTGCACTCCGTTGTTTGTAACTAATTTACGTTTCTTTTGATATACGAGGTGCATTCAAGTTCTAAGGCCTCCGATTTTTTTTCTAATTAACTACTCACCCGAAATCGATGAAACTGGCGTTACTTCTCGACGTAATCGCCCTGCAGACGTACACATTTTTCACAACGCTGACGCCATGATTCCATGGCAGCGGCGAAGGCTTCTTTAGGAGTCTGTTTTGACCACTGGAAAATCGCTGAGGCAATAGCAGCACGGCTGGTGAATGTGCGGCCACGGAGAGTGTCTTTCATTGTTGGAAAAAGCCGAAAGTCACTTGGAGCCAGGTCAGGTGAGTAGGGAGCGTGAGGAATCACTTCAAAGTTGTTATCATGAAGAAACTGTTGCGTAACGTTAGCTCGATGTGCGGGTGTGTTGTCTTGGTGAAACAACATATGCGCAGCCCTTTCCGGACGTTTTTGTTGCAGTGCAGGAAGGAATTTGTTCTTCAAAACATTTTCGTAGGATGCACCTGTTACCGCAGTGCTCTTTGGAACGCAATGGGTAAGGATTACGCCCTCGCTGTCCCAGAGCATGAACACCATCATTTTTTCAGCACTGGCAGTTACCCGAAATTTTTTTGGTGGCGGTGAATCTGTGTGCTTCCATTGAGCTGACTGGCGCTTTGTTTCTGGATTGAAAAATGGCATCCACGTCTCATCCATTGACACAACCGACGAAAAGAAAGTCCCATTCATGCTGTCGTTGCGCGTCAACATTGCTCGGCAACATGCCACACGGGCAGCCGTGTGGTCGTCTGTCATCATTCGTGGCACCCACCTGGGTGACACTTTTCGCATTTTCAGGTGGTCATGCAGAATTGTGTGCACAGAACCCACAGAAATGCCAACTCTGGAGGCGACCTGTTCAACAGTCATTCGGCGATCCCCCAAAACAATTCTCTCCACTTTCTCGATCATGTCGTCAGACCGGCTCGTGCGAGCCCGAGGTTGTTTCGGTTTGTTGTCACACGATGTTCTGCCTTCATTAAACTGTCGCACCTACGAACGCACTTTCGACACATCCATAACTCCATCACCACATGTCCATCGATGAATTTCAATTGGTTTCACACCACGCAAATTCAGAAAACGAATGATTGCACGCTGTTCAAGTAAGGAAAACGTCGCCATTTTAAGTATTTAAAACAGTTCTCATTCTCGCCGCTGGTGGTAAAATTCCATCTGCCGTACGGTGCTGCCATCTCTGGGACGTATTGACAATGAACGCGGCCTCATTTTAAAAAATGCGCATGTTTCTATCTCTTTCCAGTACGGAGAAAAAAAATCGGAGGCCTTAGAACTTGAATGCACCTCGTAGTTCAATAATTGTCGCTCTGAGTATACAACAGCCGATGACGTGCATGTACGCTGTGCTGACAACGGCGCCCTGTGCCGTGTTGCAGACTGCACGGGTCGTACGAGGCGCTCAAGTACGGCACTCTGCTGGACGGCCTGGCCGACCTGACGGGCGGCATCACCGAGAGCGTGGGCCTGCGCCAGGACGCCACCACGTGCGGCCGCGTGCTCGCCAAGCTGCTCGACATGACCTCACTCGTCACCTGCACCGTCCAGCCCGCCACCACGCAGGTACGCCCCTCTCACACTCACTCGCTAGGTCTGCACGACCACTCGCAACAAGATGCGTAAACTGGTTCACCAATACCCACCGCTTTTCGCTGGTCACGTAAACAATCTATTCTGGAAATGCACGTGTCTGAACCTTCTTTAGATTGTCACGATGTTACTAACTTTTACATTTGTTGACTTAAGGTAGTGAAGTGAGACTGTGTGGAGTAAAGGAAAAGTAATATTGTGCACAGATATGAAAGTTATCCAGAATGAGATTTTCATTCTGCAGCGGAGTGTGCGCTGATATTAAACTTTCTGGCAGATTAAAACTGTGTGTCGGACCTTTGCCTTTCTCGGGCAAGTGCTCTACCATCTGAGCAACCCAAGCACGACTCACGCCCCGTCCTCACAGCTTTACTTCTGCCAGTACCTCGTCTCCTGTCTTCCAAACTTTACAGAAGCTCTCCTCGCAGGAGGACCTCTCGGTTACTCATTCGTATATTTCCAAATTTACTGTTGCTAATACTCTTCTTAAGAGTGTTTGCATTCGTTGTCGTCTTTTGCTTATTCTTATCCTTTGTGCATTGAGTTGAAATATGAACTTTATATAACTGAAGCGTCTCTTCCCCTTGCTTTTGTATTTACAGTCACTTGACCTGTGGCCTCTGACGCTAAATTGAAGCACTTTTTGTGTGGATCCCAAGCAGCGCTTTTAGTATTTCTGTTACTCGAGTCTACAGCACTATTCTTACGGGAGTTCCCGAAATTTCCATTACTGTAACTTTTGTTAGTTCTTTTCGGCACTGTCTTCACAGCCCTTTCGTAATGCCTCAGTTTTCCCTTAAACTCTTTCATATCTCCAGCGCCATAAAGTAAAAGTTTTGTGCCTTAATCGTCTTCCGTTTTGTCAGTCACATGATGAAATAGCGAGTCTTTATAAATATCACCACAGCCGCCAATTTTTTCATTACGAGAAAATGTTCTTGAAGACACTCTTCCTATTCCTTCTTTCACCGCGGTTGCTGGATCTCCGCACCACTTGTTTTCACATCGAGTTATTCTTGCAAGGCTTTCTTCAGTGCAGACCACGATGTAAGACGCTTTTCATCCTGAATAAAACGCTTAGCCAAACCTTCAAGCAGTTTTGCGCGAAATAAAGCATTTGCAGTTGACTTCAACCCATTGAAATCGCTGTTTCCTCAAGTCCATGATATATTTTTTAACTGGATATTCATCACTGCCACTAAATGATTGACGAGCAGCCTCAACTTCACGAGATTACAGAGAAAATTCATGCTGATCTTCCGTGAGTGTGGTGAGAATTGCGTTTCGTTTCTATCGCGTCTGTTTCTAAATCGTAAACCTTTTGAGTCTTCTTTTCGAGTGAACTCAATCTTTTATCGCTACCAATCGGATTGCATCCTTTTCTTTATTATCATCATCATCATCTTCTTCTTCACATTCTATGTCGTCGTTAATTTTCACCGAAAGTTTTCCAATGTTGGATAAATAATAACAAGTTTCTGTAGTTACCTCATTTCTCGCCCCGCTATCTATACACAGTATGTTTCAGATTGCCTCCAACTTAGCTTCTGAAAATGATGCTGAAATGTTGACTTCTTAGCTTCAAGTTGACCAGCTATTGATTGAAAAGTAAAGCCACAAAATTTCTTCTGTCATCTGAAACTGTTCTGAGCATTAACTTATGTAGAGATCTAATGATTTTAACCGGCCCATAGGCTATATTTTTATTTACTCTTTTGATTACACGTAGCATTACTGTTTTTAAATTTTGGTTCTTCGTCGGTTGTTTCTTCTCTCCATACAATGTTTAAAATTCTTATTGCGTTGCTTTCCTACTGCTAATCGTTTTTAAAATGTGAACCCTTGTCGTAGATCCAAAATAAACAAATTCCACGACGCTACGTCATCAGAGGCAAAAAGACCCTGAGAAAAGTTCGTCGTAAACGTCGTAGTTGAGGAGCAAAACCTGATCGTCAATCGTTCAGTTGATTCCGGACATAGCCGCGCTCCCCCTCAAATTCCTAGGAAAAACGATCCTAACCTTCACGTAAAACTATGTATTATTATTGCAGTTACAATCCCCAATACTGAATGATAAAAAAAGTAAAAAACAGAATCATCAGACTCGTGTTTTTCCGTGAACACACAAATCTACCCACCAATATTCGGCTTCTCTGGCATGTCACCGGCCTTGTTCGCAGGAAAGCTCTTTACCCTCCCCACCTCCCCCCGAATCCCACAATGTATTAAACTCAACATTTCCTTTTCGTGATCGAGTAATTACTTTAGGCCTTGTTTTACTGTCTTGATGCATATCTTTCTGGGTGTTCTTTCCCATTCTCCTCCTGCCTTAGAATGCATCCAATTGCTTGTGTTATAGGACAGAATAAATTCCTCTTCGCAATTTGGAAATATTAATACAGGGCTGTTCGTGGTGCCATCTTTAATTTCTAGAATGCTCCTCAACATTCTCCATCCACTGGAATTTTACACCCTTCTTTAATGGATGTGTCAATGGTCTGTCAACGTAGGCAAATTTTCTATAATAAATCAGATGATCCTAAAAATGACTGTACCTGTTTTGTAGTCTGCAGTGGCAGAAGATCACGCACTTCACATATCAACCTTGGCTCAATCTTTACGCTGTATTGGCTAATGATATGGTCTAGATAGTTTACCTCCATCAACAAGAAGTAGCACTTCCCGATATTCAACGTTAATCGCGCTGTACGAAACCTAGTCATTGCGAGTGCTCCTTCATATACTTGGAAAAGACGATAATATTATCCAAGTAAAACGTTTGTTGACGCGGCTTCAGCCCTCTCAGCAGCCTATATAGCAATCAATGAAATGTGGTCAGAGCATTCTTTAAACAAAATGACATCTTCCGGTATTGGTAATGTTTCCAAGGGATGATACGTGCAGTACTTCCAACTCGTTGTAAACAGTTTTTAGAGCCATTGTGGAAACGTTCTTGCATTGACGAAAATAATCCAAATTTTCCTTAATACAATGGCGGAAAAAATCCCAACATCAAAAAATAATTTATGTAGAGTAATAAAATTTTGGGACTACATTTGTCTAGGTATCATATTTAAGTGATCATCATTACAAGATCACAGGTTGATGTAAGCGTGAGATAAACCATTACAAATGTGAAACGCTGGCATACGAAATCTCACCACAGGCCATAACTCCAGGTGTAGGTCCAGTGTGTCTACGAGGGTCGTTCAATAAGTAATGCCCCACTTTTTTTTCTCAGAACATATTTGTTGTTAACAGTCAGAATTTGGTGACAGTATACATAAACATGTTTGGTCCATGTCCTATTTTTCTACGTAGTCTCCATCACGTTCTGTAGTCATACGCCAATGTTGTGGAAGAGGGTATATTCCTTGCTGATAAAAGCTCTTGTCCTGTACGCGTAGAGAATCTTTAAGTGGCCCAAAGAGATGAACTCCGAGGGTGCCAGGTCTGGACTACAGGGTGGATATGATGTCCAACCCAATTTGGCGATGTGTTCCCAGGTTCTCAGATTTGTGTGTGGGCGCGCATTACGATGTTGGAGTGAGATTCTGCTGGATTCTTGTCCGATCAAACACGTCGGAAACGGTTCTTGAGTTTATTTAGAGTCTTCACGTATGCCTCTGAATTGTTGGTTGACCCTCTCGGCTTCACATCCACGAGAATGACGCCATCACAGCCCCAGAATACTGTCACGATGGCTTTTCCGGCAGAGCAGGTTGCCTTGAATTTCTTCTTTTGAGGTGAATGAGGATGATGCCACTCCATGGATTGCCTTTTTGTTTCCGGCGCAAAGTGGTGCACCCAGCTTTCGTCCCCCGTAACGACCCATGACAGAAAGGCCTCTCCGTCAGTCTCAACACGCTCCAACAATTCAGATTAAATGGCCTTTCTTTGAACCTTGTGGTCTGTTGTGAGCATTCGTGGAACCCATCGTGAGTACCTCTTTGAATATCCGAGAGTCTCGATCATTGGAGACGCATTTCCAATGCTGACAGACAACTGTAGAGCCAATTATCGATTTGTAATGCGCCGGTAGGCACGAATAATGGCATCCGCACGATTCAGCATGTCTGGAGTAGTTGCTGTTACAGGACATCCCGAGCGTGGCAGCTCATGGAACTCTGTTTCTACATTTCCTGAGGCTGTAAGTTTCATTACTCATCGCCCATCTGTACTCCTGTCAACTGCAGCATCGCCCTACACTTCACACAAACGTTTACAGATGTTCACCACAGTTTCTTTTTCAGTGCACAAGAATTCAAAAACGGCACGCTGCTGGTGACGTGAGTCGTATGTAGACACCATTTTGACGCTGTACTACGGCTCTGCCATCTGCCAGAACGGTTCGAAATTTCATCGGTGCACAGAACAAACATCAAATGTGAAGCAATAACAAGGACGTCGGTCTATGTATATTAATGGTTTTAAAAAATGTGGGGCATTACTTATTGAACGACCCTCGTAGCATGCAGACAAGTTGGTTACAGGCCCTCAAATGACCTCCTTCTAACCAACAAAAGGCCATCACTGACACCAAGGCAGAACTAGCTTTCATCAGGAAACACAACAGACCTCCATCCTGCCCTCCAATGAGCTCTAGCTTGACACCACTGAAGGCGCAAATGGTGGTGATTTGGGATCACTAGAATGCAGGCTACAGGGCGTCTGATTCGGAGCTGTCCTTCAAGTAACTGATTGGTAATATTTAGATATGTCACTGTGGTGCCAGCTGCTGCTCAAACTGGTACTGCAGATACAGTATGATGAGTAAGAGCCATACCCCATGGTCTTCTGTGACTGGTAATGCCATGTGACCGTCCGTAGCCCAGTCATCTTGCTCCTGTACATTCTCGTGACCACCGCTGCCAGCAGTCACATAATTGGCTACATTATTGCCAAGTCTCTCTGCAGCATCATAGAAGGAACATCCAGCTTCTCGTAACCTTATCACGCGATCTCATTCAAACTCATGAGGTGTTGATAATGTATTTATCGTCCTAAAGGCATTCTTGACTAACATCAACTCACCACGTCCAGTCTCAAAGGTAACTAACGCTCACGACCATTACGGCGTGTATTTAAAGCAGCCCTGATTTGCGTCCTCATATTGGCTCTACTAGCGCCACTCTTATGCGACTGTTGCGAAATTTGAATAGACGTGATCTTTCAGACGTGGAAACACGCCTACCAACTTTCGTTTATATTGCAGAACTCCTTCTTGAGAAGATGGACAGGTAGGTGACTAAGGCTTGAGCCCATGACCCACCAGGGAGGTGGCTGTCAGCAGAAGGCAGTCTTCAGCATTCGATGGTACGATGGCACCAAGTTGTCCGCATGTAGAATTTACATTACTGGCCATTAAAATTGCTACACCAAGAAGAAATGCAGGTGATAAACGGGTATTCATTGGACAAATATATTATACTAGAACTGACATGTGATTAGATTTTCACGCAATTTGGGTACATAGCTCCTGAGAAATCAGTACCCAGAACAACGATCTCTGGACGTAATAATGGCCTTGATACTCCTGGGCATTGAGTCAAACAGAGCTTGGATGGCGTGTACAGGTACAGCTGCCCATGCAGCTTCAACGCAATACCACAGTTCATCAAGAGTAGTGACTGGCGTATTATGACGAGCCAGTTGCTCTGCTACCATTAACCAAACGTTTTTAATTGGTGAGAGATCTGGAGAATGTGCTGGCCAGGGCAGCCGTCAAACATTTTCTGTATCCAGAAACGTCCGTACAGGACCTGCAACATGCAGTCGTGCATTGTCCTGCTGAAATGTAGGTTTTTGCAGGGATCGAATGAAGGGTAGAGCCACGGGTCGTAACAAATCTCAAATGTAACGTCCACTGTTCAAAGTGCCGTCAATGCGAACAAGAGGTGACTGAGACATGTAACCAGTGGCACTCCATACCATCAGGCCGGATGATACGCCAGTATGGCGATGACGAATACACGCTTGTCGTCGAACTGGTCGTGCAGAATGTTGTTGTCTTGCAAACGTCCCCATCTGTTGAATCAGGGATCGAGACGTGGCTGCACGATCCGTTACAGCCATGCGGATAAGATGCCTGTCATCTCGACTGCTAGTGATACGAGGGCATTGGGATCCGGCAGGCGTTCCGTATTACCCTCCTGAATCACCGATTCCATATTCTGCTAAGTCATTGGTTCTCAACCAACGCGAGCAGAAATGTCGCGATACGATAAACCGCAATCGCGATAGACTACAATCCAACCTTTATCAAAGTCGGAAACGCATTTCTCCTCCTTACACGAGGCATCACAACAACATTTCACCAGGCAACGCCAGTCATCTGCTGTTTGTGTATGAGAAACTTTCCTCATGTCAGCACGTTGTAGGTGTCGCCACTGGCACCAGCCTTGTGTGAATGCTCTGAAAAGCTAATCATTTGCATATCACAGCATCTTCCTCCTGTCAGTTAAATTTCGCATCTGTAGCATGTCATCTTCATGGTGTAGCAACTTTAATGGCCAGTAGTGTAACTCTGGCAGAGACATCCAGCTGTGGACAACAATGTCAGACTTCTGTAGCTGGAAACCTCATCGTGAATTGCAAGTGGTCGTCTTCTCATAGTTATCAGCTGACACTGATGGGTTTGTTTGGCACGCAGTATATCCGTGGATATTATTGAGCACAATCTGAGAAAGAAGACCTGGTTTGGGTGGTATAGATGTTAGTCAGCTGGCTTACACTTCTACAACAGCAACACTTTTGCAACCCCCAGAAATATTGCAGTGTGGAGCAGCCAGAAGTTGGCAGCAGGAAATGATCATTTCATTTGCCCCAGTTTTCCTATTTAGTCAACACCTTCACAAGCCCTGTCTGAGCTGTAAGATGTCACAAATTTGACTGTCAGAGGTGCTGCCTGGCGTCTTCCATTTCATCATTGTCATGGTTGAATGTTCTTGTTTACTGAATTTGCATTGTCGCTCCATTGTACCTGATTATCAGGTTGGCAGGGGATTTTCCCTCTGTAATGTTCATTCTGCTGATCAACACAGGATCAGTTCATCACCCCAGCAAAACCATAGTGCAACATATTTAAATATATAATGGCAAAAGCTTTGGTGAAGTCTAAGTGCAGTTTTGCTTAAATTGCTTTAAATATAGTTTTTACAATTTCTAACGCACAATTCAACAAGAACCGATATTTTGATCAGACAGAATGGGCATATTATAAGCGAGACGGAACAGTTCAAATTCCTAGGCGTTCGGTTAGATAGTAAGCTGTTGTGGAAAGCCCATGTCCAGGATATTGTTCAGAAGCTAAATGCTGCTTTATTTACCATTAGAACAGTATCTGAAATAAGTGACACTTCAACACGAAAAGTAGTCCACTTCGCATATTTTCATACGCTTATGTCGTATGGTATTATTTTTTGGGGTAATTCTTCTGATTCAAAAAGGGTATTTATGGCTCAAAAACGGGCTGTTCGAGCTATATGTGGTGTAAGTTCGAGAACCTCTTGTCGACTCCTATTCAAAAATCTGGGAATTCTGACATTGCCCTCACAGTATATATTTTCTTTAATGTCGTTTGTTGTTAGCAATATTAGCCTATTCCCAAGTGTTAGCAGCTTTCACTCAGTTAATACTAGGCAGAAATCAAATCTGCATGTAGAATGCACTTCCTTGACTCTTGTGCAGAAAGGAGTGCAGTATTCTGCTGCATCCATTTTCAATAAGCTACCACAAGAACTCAAAAATCTTAGCAGTAGCCCAAACTCTTTTAAGTCTAAACTGAAGAGTTTCCTCATGGCTCACTCCTTCTATTCTGTCGAGGAGCTCCTGGAAGAGCTAAAAAATTAAGCAAATTCCAGTGTTACATTGTTGATTGTCTTCATTTAAACTTACGACTTGTCACCTGAATATGTTTTTTTTTTTTATATTTCATTTTATCTGTTTCTAATATAGTGTTATAATTTCATGTATTGACTTGTTCCACGACCATGGAGACTTCTTCTTAATTTGGTCCCACGGAACAATAAATAAATAAATAGTGTTTGTGCACTCACAGGTAGCCATCTCAGTTCATTTGTGGCTTCAGAACTCATGTTTGAAATTAGTTAACTTGTTGTAGATTACTTTTTTCAGTCCTTTAGAAAAACAGAAAGATATAATGGGGTGATATAATTCATCACTTTCTCTTTTTCTCTTAGAAACTAGTAATTACTTTGGATGTTTTCAACACTTCCATAGATATGTCTGATCCCAGTCGGCAATTGGATAGGTGAGTGATGGGTTCAATTATATTTTGGAGGGAGAGCTATAAGATCAGTTGGGTGTGCCATCAATTCCTTCTTATGTAAATAAGTTATACAGAACTGCAACCAGTCACTTTTTTTGAATAATTATGTTTTATTCCATGAACCGGTTTTCGAACCTTTTCAGGTTCATCTTCAGATGGTTTCAGGAAACTACATCATTACTGGTAGCATAATGCCGGGTGCTGTCTCTTTGGCAGAAAGATGGGTCACACTTTAACGAATCGCCATGAGTATAACTTATCTGTCGATATCGATGTAAATTTAGTTTTTACTTACTGCGACAGTATATGCACCTTTTTTTGGTTAGTGTCCATCTGTCTGCCTCCATTTTGATGTCCAGCCTGTACTGTCGCAGTAAGTAAAAACTAAATTTACATCCATATCAACAGATAAGCTATAGTCATGGCTATACATTAAAGTGTGACCCATCTTTCTGCCATAGAGCCAGCACCCAGCATTATGCTACCAATAATGATTTAGCTCCCTGATACCATCTGAAGGTGAACCTGAAAAGGTTCAAAAACTGGTTCATGGAATAAAACATAATTATTCAAAAAAGTGACTGGTTGCAGTTCTTTATAACTTATTTACATTCAGTATACAGTCACGGTTCTAAAATATGCATAATGGATAAGCATAATTCCTTCTTAGTTGATGGTTTTTACATATTTACAATAAGACTGATGCAGGATTCACCTTTGTTAACGAACATCACAGAAGATGCTGGAAACAACTACTGTTGCCGTCAATGTGGTACTGTGCTGATTTATCAAGCTGTGAGACATGTGTAGCAATTCTGTCTGAGAGAGAGCAGCAACAGTGTTATTAATATTCTGTTGTAGTTATTCCAGGGTGTCAGAATTATTTCAGCACACGTGACCTATCAGTTTTCCCACAGGTAAAAATCACAGGGAGTGAGAACTGGCTATCAAGGTGGCCAGTGATTGCAAAGCCTTTTGTGGTTGACCCATACTCAACAAGCACCTCATGCACTCATGACTAGGTTGTCAAGGTGAGGTGTGTTGTTGCTAAGTCTTGCTGAAAATATTCACACTTGCATTCCTCTTTAGTGAATTGACCCACATATGGATTAAACAGTTTCAGGATGTACTAATTAGTATTAACAGTCTGGCAGAAGAATAATGTTATGATGACACCAGACAATGCGCACAAAACACAATCTTGGGTTTATCTCTGAAGTACTCATGGAGATTTTCCAATTCATAATGGTGCACATTCTGTCAGTTTGCGTACCCTGACAGGCTGAACTAGGCCTCGTCTGAGCAATAAAAAATTGAGGGTCCAAAAGTCCTGATTCCACTTCACTCAGAAACCATCAACGGAACTCAACATGTAGCTCACCTGGACATTTCAACTCATTCACAACAGCTAATTAATAAAGGTACAAGTACAGTTCCTTTTTAATAATATTTTAACACAATGATCTATTTGTCCCTCCTTGCACCAATAAATGGTGATTAGATTTTGTCAGACTTTGTTGCAGACTTTCCTTCACATAAGAAAAGTTTTCTGCCATGTGAATTCTTTATTGGATGGTTACAGTTTTTATACACCACATAACCATTTCACGCCATTTTACTACTAAGTTTTGCATTGCAGACTTTGCTGGAGATTTTGCCAAAACAGTTCCAGTTTTGAATTCTTGCACAAATGTTTCTGCACACATTTTTCTTGGGTTGTGCTTGATGTAACACTCAACAATGAACACACACTGTACTATCATGAGCACCATTTTGTGTTGCATTGAGGTGATCACTAAACACATATGGGTCTCTCACTCTCTCAAACATAATGATGCAGTGAAGTACTTGGGAGCAAGCATTCAGGAGTCGTGCATGTATAGGCATGTAAAAGCAACCAACTGGTGCATGGAAATCACAGTTTTCAACATTTTCTATGATGGCAGTTCTCCTGTTCATTAATAGGGGTTGAATCTGTCGGTCTTATAAAAATATTCCATACCAGTTTTATTTTGTTCTCTCTGTAGTTCTTTGACAACCTCAATTGTCTCTTCCCTCCTAACATCAACGATAAACATTGTCAATTTACAGGTGTTAATCTTGTTTTCCATTGGCTGCTGATTTAGACAGTTATTTATTTGTGCTAAATTTTTACCCATTCCATAAAGCAGCTGTTCAATATGTTTGCTGTTTCACTTGGCTCAGTACGGTAATATTTCATTATTCAGTACTGCTATAATGTTCTCATGTGTTTTCTTATTTTTATTTCTTATTTATGGTGTTCCAAATAGTGTTTGATTTGTTCGTAGAGTTTCTGATATGCTCATGATTATGTACCATATTCATTTCAACTGTGTAATGACCTTTTGCAAAGTCTTTGTACATTTTATAGTGCTGCAGGCATGGATCCATGGGTTTTTGTCACTTTCAATCTTTAATGCACCACAGTTGCCAAGGATAAAAAAAATTACATATATATTCCAGCCTGAACTTTCCATTGTTTAATATATGAAATTGTAATTGGTTCATTAAAAAAATAAAAATATCATTTAGAGTTAGTCATGTACTAACACATTACTAGCTTAAAGTCCACATTCTGATCCCTATTTACTATTTTTATGCACATTATCCAGACCAAGAAACAGTATTTCTTATTTTTTAGTATTTTTATTGAAGTTAACATTTAGCTATATCTGCATTCTTTTTTATGTACATAACACACTTTCACCAATTGCTGTGCGAGATAACTTGTGTTTGAAAACATATTGTCATTAGAGGAATTATTTATTTTATAGGTCCGGAATCAAGTTGAAAAGCTTGCAAATGGAATACACATTGGGACCAATTACCGCTTATATGCCATCGAAAGGGTTAGTAGTTTATTTCTATTTATAATTGTCTGATAACCTTTTGATGAAATTGTTATGAGTACTGTAAGTTTTTCATATTGATAATAAACAATATTGGCAACACATTTCAGTCCATAAAGGTTGTTCAAGCTATATTTGCACTGTACTTCATAAGTATATGTTGTAAACATCCCTTTTCTTGTGGTATTTCTGTGAGTTTAGTTGTAATAATATCACATTAGGTTATAGTACATAGTATCTGATTGTGAACCCTAGTGTTCAGTACTTCATTCTTAGCAATAATAATGGCATGGCATAATATGTTATGTCATTCTGAAAAACTATAATGTTTTCTTAGAATCTTCTTGCTACAACTGACACAATGTATCACATTACTTGGAAATTGCATAACTATTCATGGATCACTCGGTGATTGATGTATCTGACATTGTACATAATGGGGTGTAATTGAAGTAACTAAAATTCATGGAATTAATGAGGGTCTGTGGAAGGCACATAAACAAAGCATTAAATAAGAAATTATTGCCAACTATTAACTTTTAATTATATATTATCAGAAAATTTCCGATAGTGGGTGGGTGATCTGCATGCTGATCAGATTTCAGTCCTAGGTTCTTTAGTATTGTCTGTATTTGTGATTTTCCATCTAATAAATGTGCTTCATTCACTGAAAGCTACTTTCGTTACAGACCATGTTAGCATCTGTAATGCATCAGACACAGTAAAAGGTGTACTCAGAGCCATTTGTTTGAAGCAATTTTCCTTGCAACTGAAAAAGTCAGATGGTTTGTTGGACCTTCTGTTCATATTTTTCCCTCACATCACCAACCACTGGAAATGCTACAAGAATGTGAATATTGAAAGTGTTACACATAAATGTATGTTACTTGACTTACAGCAAAATGATACGTATGCATATCATGTGGTACGTTGCAGGTAGTAGGTAACCTGCCTGTTATAAAGTGGTAGCATGTATGTGTTTGGTGATATATATACGTTGTACCCAGAAATGAGTAACATCCTATCCACAGTCCTTCCCAATTCTCCTAAAGTGGTACTTCACCACTCAACCAATGTATGTGCAATATCCTACTCCATCCCTATGCCATATTCACTCCAAATCCCGTGCCACAGGGTCCATCTCCCTTGGAAAACCTAGACACAAATAAATGAACATTGTAAAAAACAGTTACAGAGGAAGGAAAAAAGGGGGAGGGGGAGAGTAAAATCAATTAAGCAGGGAAGTATAATAGGATAAGAGTATATGCTGGACACAAAGCTCCATTCTCTGGAGTTCAAGGACAATGGCACAGAATGTGAGGATCCATATAGTCTACATGGTACAGCAGATTTCTTGTTATGCAATAATGATTGCTCAGCAACTGAATACTGGAATTCTCGAAGGTAGACAGTTCATCTATATCGATTTGTTTCATAGTGGTCATACTTAGGGAGTTTCTCAGTAGTTCTGACTGCAAATGCAGCAAGTAAAGATCAGCTTATAAATGACGTGAATAGTTTTGTACATTTTTTCAGTCATAGGGCTGCTGTTGATGATAGTGTGTGAATCAAGTTTTACAGCAGGTGAGGTTGTAAGGTCAGAAATCTTATGGTAGGTGTGGTGGTCTAGGGTGGTATAAGGTTTGGAAAGTACATTGCAAAAGGAGGATAATGAGAATACAAATCTTGATGGTTTGAGGAGGATATCTGGGACAGGTATTGTTGTAGCTATGAGTACAAGGGAAATCACGTCAGCCAGTGTACTTATCTTTACTGTTTGGACAAGTTGCCCACTGTGAAAATGTTGTATATTTATTTTTTGTTTTACTAATTACACTAATGGCCATTAAAATTGCTACACCAAGAAGAAATGCAGATGATAAACGGGTATTCATTGGACAAATATATTATACTAGAACTGACATGTGATTACATTTTCATGCAATTTGGGTGCATAGATCCTGAGAAATCAGTACCCAGAACAACCCCCTCTGGCTGTAATAATGGCCTTGATATGCCTGTGCATTGAGTTAAACAGAGCTTGGATGGCGTGTACAGGTACAACTGCCCATGCAGCTTCAACATGGTACCATAGTTCATAATGAGTAGTGACTGGTGTATTGTGATGAGCCAGGTGCTTGGCCACCATTGACCAGATGTTTTCAGTTGGTGAGAGATCTGGAGAATGTGCTGGCCAGGGCAGCAGTCGAACATTTTCTGTATCCAGAAAGGCCCGTACAGGACCTGCAACATGCGGTCATGCATTATCCTGCTGAAATGTAGGTTTTCGCAGGGATCGAATGAAGGGTAGAGCCACGGGTTGTAACACATCTGAAATGTAACGTCCACTGTTCAAAGTGCCGTCAATGCGAACAAGAGGTGACCGAGACATGTAACCAATGGCACCCCGTATCATCACGCCGGGTGATACACTAGTATGGTGATGATGAATACACGCTTCCAATGTGCGTTCACCGCAATGTCACCAAACATGAATGCGACCATCATGATGCTGTAAACAGAACCTGGATTCATCTGAAAAAATGACGTTTTGCCATTCATGCACCCAGATTCGCCATTGAGTACACCATCACAGGCGCTCCTGTCTGTGATGCAGCATCAAGGGTAATCACAGCCATGGTCTCCGAGCTGATAGTCCATGCTGCTGCAAAGGTCATCGAACTGTTCGTGCAGATGGTTGTTGTCTTGTAAACGTCCCCATCTGCTGACTCAGGGATCGAGACGTGGCTGCACGATCCATTACAGCAATGCGGATAAGATGCCTGTCATCTTGACAGCTAATGATACGAGGCCATTGGGACCCAGCGCGGAAATTCCGTATTACCCTCCTGAACCCACTGATTCCATATTCTGCTAACAGCCATTGGATCTCAACCGATGCGAGCAGCAATGTCATGATACGATAAACCGCAATCGCGATAGGCTACAATCCGACCTTTATCAAAGTCGGAAATGTGATGGTATGCATTTCTCCTCCTTTCACAAGGCATCACAATAACATTTCACCAGGCAATGCCAGTCAACTGCTGATTGTGTATAAGAAATTGGTTGGAAACTTTCCTCATGTCAGCACGTTGTAGGTGTCGCCACCAGTGCCAGGAAAGCTAATCATTTGCATATCACATCTTCTTCCTGTTGGTTAAATTTTGCGTCTGTAGCACATCATCTTCATAGTGTAGCAATTTTAATGGCCAGTAGTGTACTTCAAGTACAGCTTACATGACAAATCTTTGCTTGCAGTTACTGTCTATAACAGAAATAATTAAGTGGTTTAAAAAAAATATCATGACACTGTACAGACTTTTTGTTTCAATTGCTGTTATGGCTGTACATAAAACATTTTACCTGAGGATTTAAAATAAGAATGTTGTGGTTGATGCAATGTTCTTGTACACTGTAAGGTTATTTACAATACTACAAGTGATCACTTTGTGTTAAGAAAAAATAAGAGTTAAATGCTACCGAGACTATATATAGCAAATTTTGGAAGTTTTAAAAAGTTTTATAGAAAGTTTTCAAAATTTTTATAATTTTTCATTTGGTTATAACTGGGAAGGATCATCTGATTTTAAGGCCGGATTTGAAAAAGTTGGTGAGGAAGGTGGGATGATATATGAATGGGGGAACGGACGGGAGGATAAAAACATAGAAATTCTAACCAGCACCACAAGAGATTTATTTCTGGGGCGAGGTCAGTGGAGTCGTAGGGAAAGAGGAAAGCCCTGGACAGCATGTTGGTATGTGTATTGAGGTACATCACATTGCAGTGCATTCTTTACAACAAATACCTAGGTTGTGGGGAAGGGACACTGATGAGGTCATAGTGGAGATACTTATGCTTGTTGGTGTGTTTGATACAGACTGAAGTTTGTATGTAATGTTCTATGAAATAGAAGTTGATATCCATGAAGAAATCTTAGGATTTGGATAAGGACTAGACAAGTTACAGTTTGGGAACAGAGTTAAGTTGTTGAAGGGAGTAGGAGCAGTAGTTATTCACCATCTACTCAGAGCACAAACATTTTATTGACAAATGTCAAGTTTCAGGGTCCAGTGGTAAAACACATACATGGAGACTGAGAGGTCATGGAATCTAATCCAGTCTACCTTTAACATTTCGGTGATGTGAAGATTCACAAGAAATGACATGTGGTTTGCATTCCATATTAAACTCTAGGTTCTCTTTGTGCTATGGAATTATGGGGTAGACTAGTGAAAGACTTACATGAGGCCAATGACATACATTAAAAAAAAATGATGAATCTACAACAAATTGGGGAACAGAGCTTCTAGAATTTAAGGTATGGCTCTTCTGTGGAATTAAGCAAAATGATTGTCATGTTATGAGATGATCTCAGTTCTCATTGCCAGACTCATTGAATTTATCTGTCATGGATGCACGGTCATTGTTGTTAAACTCAATGTTAAAATGTAGTCTCAACCTCCTTTCACAATGCAAAAGTGTTGATGTGTTCCAAAGTAGCAAACCTTCATCATGAGTAATTCCAATGAGGAAGGTCTGCTCCTTTGAAATTCACTTCTAACGATTTTACGTTGTGAGAGGTGGTTGAGCCTACATTTTAACATTGCTACAGCTATTGTTTGTTCACAGAAGTGGCACATGACAGATGAAGTAGTTATGGGTAAAGGTGAAGTTAGTTGATATGATAGTGAATGAGTTTTGTTTTTGCAACCTATCAGGTGGATTTTACAAGAAATAGTACTTGAAAGCAGAGAAATCATATATATGTTGGATGCTTGTGTGGAGAAAGGTTTCATAAGAGGAAGTTTAAAGGTGGACTATAGTGATGGGAATGGATTTGAAATGCTCCAGGAAGTGATTGATATACTGCAATTTACAAATTGAAGGGAGGTTCCTTTTGATAATTTTGAGACGCTGGTCTGCCAGAGATCAGATAATCTGCATTTAGCTTTGAGCTCTGTTAACAGTGAGATCGATAGAATGGATATCAGTTCATTTTAGGTAACAGGTAGGGTGTATAAGGAGTTAAATTGCTGCAACTGAAATACCTTTCGAGGGGTTAATGTTGTCAGCATATTCTGAAACCCAGTTTAGATGGTGTAAATGTTGCCTTTGTATAACTTTTCTGTCTTTCTTACCATCTAATTGTCCCTCAGTTCATGCAGTATCATGTATTCATTACCAAACAAAGTGACTGTTTGCAGGTTGAAACTTTTAATGGGGAACCAGTGCAACTAGTTCGCCTGCGTAATCCCTTGGGTCCTGGTGGGGAGTATGTGGGTGCATGGGCCAGGGATTCACCAGAATGGGATGAGGTACCACCCAGTGAGAAAGAGCGTCTCAATGTGCGGCACATGGGAGAAGGTGAATTCTGGTAAGTATCCTCATACAGAAATCCTGGAAAGTAATGAGAGAAATAAGTATGAAGTACAGACTGTGATATGAATTAAATGTGAAGAACATATGTAAAGCAGATGATAGAGTTATCTTATGCTTCGTAGGTATTTGATGTACTTTGACAACTAGTTCAATGCTTTTTATAAATCAAGGAAAAACCAGAAAAATCCAATACTTTATGTAAGATGGTTGCCTGTCAAACTTGATTAAGTACAGTGAAGTATACAGCATGTGACATGGTATGATCATATATTTCCAGACAAGAAAGTGTATCATAAGTTTGCACTGAAAAAATTTAAAATGTTGGCTTGTTATATATCACATAACATTAGTATGGGATTTGATAACTCTAATCAGTAATACACAACAGCATTATGAAAAGAATGGATTGCTACTCACCATATAGCAGAAATGTTGAGTCACAGACAATCCCAACAAAACGACAGTTACACAACTAAGCTTTGGTCCAAAAAGCCTTCTCCTGGATTAGATAGAACACACACACACACCACACACACACACACACACACATATTCATACAAATGCAACTCTCACACACATGACCACTGTCTCTGTCTGACAAAGCCAGACTGCGAGCAACTCTACATAATGGGGGCAGTAAGTGCTGCTTGTGAGAGCATACAGGGACAAGACGGAGAGAGAGTAGGGCAGCTAAGTGTAGTTGGGAGGTTATACGGAGGGCAGGAGGATGGGGGGGGGGGGAGCACAAAAAGAGAAAAGGACAAAGACTGTGGGTATGTTGGTGGAGTAGAAGGCTGTGTAGCACTGGAATGGGAACAGGGAAGGGGCTAGATGGGCAAGGACAATGACAAACAAAGGTTGAGGCCAGGAGAGTTACAGGAATGTAGGATATATTACAGGGACAGTTACCACCTACGCAGTTCAGAAAAGCTGGTGTTGGTAGGAAGGATCCAGATAACACAGGCTATGAAACAGTAATCAAAATTAAGAACATCATGTCGGGCAGTGTGCTCAGCAACTGGGTGGTCCAGCTGTTTCTTGACCACAGTTGGTCGGTGACCATTCATGCGGACAGATAGCCTGTTGGTTATCATGCCCATGTAGAACGGAGCACAGGTTAACTTGATCACATGACTGGTTTCACAGGTAGCCCTGCCTCTGATGGGATAGGTGGTGCATGTGACCATACTGAAGTAGGTGGTGGTGGGAGAATGTATGGACAGGCCTAGCGTGTAGGTCTACTACAGGGATATGAGCCATGAGGCAAGGGGCTGGGAGAAGGGGTTGTGTAGGGATGTATGAGGATCTTGTGTAGGTTTGGTGTGTGGTGGAATACCACTGTGAGAAGGGGGGGGGGGTTGGGGAAGATAGTGTGGTAGGACATTCCTCATTCAGGGCATGACAAGAGGTAGTCAAAGCCCTGGCAGAGAATGCAGTTCCATTACACAATGCCTGGGTGGTAGTGCATTATGAGGGAAATGCTCTTCTGTGGCCAGACAATGGGACTTTGAGAGATGGTGGGTTACTGGAGAGATAAGACATGGGAGATCTCTTTTTGTATGACATTGGGAGGATAATTACGGCCTGTGAATGCCTCGGTGAGACCCGTGGTATATTTTGAGAGGGACTACTCATCACTACAGATGTGATGGCCATGGGTGGCTAGACTGTATGGAAGGGACTTCTTGATGTAGAATGGTCAGCAGCTGTCAAAGTGGAGATATTGCTTGTGGGTGGTAGGTTTGATATGGATGGAAATACTGATGTAGCCATCTTCAATCTTCAGGTCAGTATAAAGGAAGGTGGCTTGTTGGGTTGAGGAGGACCAGGTGAAGGAAATGAGGGAAAGGTGTTGAGGTTCTGGAGGACTGTGGATAGGATAGACTCATCTTTGATCCATATTGTCAATGAACCTGAACCAGGTGAGAGATTTCGAATTCCGGCTGGTTAGGAAGGACCCCTGTAGATGGCCCATGAATTGGGTTGGCATAGAATGGGCATTAGGGATATGAGTGTAAAGGGAGTTGGCATCAATAGTGACAAGCAGGACACCATGTGGTAAAGGAACAAATACTGTAGAGAGTTGGTGGAGGAAACTGTTGATGACTTTGATGTAGGAGGGTAGGTTGTGGGTAATAGGCTGAAGGTGATGGTCTGAGAGTAGAGATTCCCTCAGTGGGGGCACAGTAACTGGCCACAAGAGGGCATCCTGGATGGTTGGGTTTGTGGACATTAAGAAGCATGTAGAAGGTGGGGTCATGGGGAATGGTAGAGGTGAGGGGAGGGATAGGCTCTGGGGAGAGGTTCTGACGGGGACCTAATGATTTGAAGAGAGACAAGAGATACTGCAGGATATCCGGAGTGGGGTCACTGTGGCCAGGATTGTAGGTGGACAGCTGGCAGAGTCCTTCTGCCAGGTAATCCTTGCAGTTCAAAACAACACTGGTGGAGCCTTTCCCAGCAATTAGGTTTATAATTTTGGGATCAGTTTTTAGGTGGTGGATTGTGGTTATTTTTATGGATGTAAAGTTAGCTTGCATTTTGAGGGATTTGGAAAATGGTGGTGCAAGGTTTGAGGTTAAGAAATTCTGGAAAGTTAACGGGGAGATCTGGAGGCAGTGGGAATTTGATCACAGGTGGATGTAGGAGTGGACTGAGCCAGCCAAGGTTTTACGTTGGTCTTTGGGAGCCTTTGATGGTAGGGTGGGTGGCAAAACAGAGTTTCCACTATAGGGACCAGGAGAAGGAGAGAAGGTCTTTAAAAAGTCCAGCATATATGAATTTGGGACTGCTGCAAAAGGTAAGGCCTTTGGAAAGGACTGACTTTTCTGTGGGGCTGAGGCTTTTCAAAGAAAGATTCATGACTGTTTTTTAGGTCTGCTTAGGTTCTGGATTCAGTATGGTGGTCAGATGGAGTTTTAGAGGGTGGGGTAAATGTAGCAGGTCTTCAAGGAAGAATCTGTCAGCTATGAATGAATGTGGGGAGGGTTTGGAGGCTGTTGTAGAAGTGATGGATAGTGGTAGTCCAGAGTGGGAGTGGGAAGTGAATGAGTTGGAGAGTTTTCTTAGGTGACATTGAGCATGCTGCTGTAGTTCCTGGAGGGCAAGGGTTTTTGTGTGTAAGGTGGGATCCAGGAATTTGATATTGCACAACAGGAGAATTTCACGGATGGAGAGAAGACATTGCAAGGAGGTTTGAGACTGATTGATGTGATTTCGCAGAAATATGTTGGTGAGAGTTAAGGACTGGCAGAATCTGAACAGATGTAGGTCATTGTGGGAGGAAGTGTTGCAGTCGGAGATGGGTAATTTTGATGGTAAGGCCATCTGGGAGGATTCCGTGAGCCAAGCAACAATGTAGGAACAGTATGTGGGACTGGGTTCTGGTTAGGGATAAGGAAAGTTTCTGTAGTGATACAGGTGGAAGGAGCAAGGTTCCACAGTGGATGATAAAAATAGGTGAAAATTCGTAAATAACATAGAGAAATATACCAAAATACATGGAAAAAATCACAAAAAAGGTGAACGGATGAAGTATGGGGAAACAAGATGCTGGCCAGAGCGGCCGAGCGGTTCTAAGCACTACAATGTGGAATCGCTCGACCGCTACGGTCGCAGTTCGAATCTTGCCTCGGGCATGAATGTGTGTGATGTCCTTAGCTTAGTTAGGTTTAAGTAGTTCTAAGTTCTAGGGGACTGATGACCTCAGAAGTTAAGTCCTATAGTGCTCAGAGCCATTTGAACCATTTTGAAACAAGATGAAACCTGAGGGAGTAGACTGACAGTGAATGTTGAAAACAAACAGCCAGAGACAGTGGTCATGTGTGTGACAGTTGTATTTTCAAAAATGTGTGCTTGTTTTGTCTAATCCAGAATAATGCTTTTTGGCTGAAAGCTTTCTAGTTTAGCAGTCCTTTTGTTGTGCCCATCTGCAACTCAACATTTTCACTATATGGTGAGCAGAAATCTATCCTTTTTGGGCGTTGATGACCATGCAATTGAGTGCCCTGCAAACCAAACATGAAAGCATCATCTATCCTTTTCATAAATGTGTCATTATTCCATTCTGGATTTCCCATTGTTTAATCAGCAATATATCATGTACAGGATTTGTGATGCTGTTAATGATGACATATATGAATGACATAGAAAGTTAATGCTGCTATTCTTGTAAAATTACTCTCACTGTGTTTCATTACTAATGAAGTAATGTACTGTATTTTTGTCTATTACTGTCTTGTAAGATGACCTGTACAATCACACTTACACATGGAAAGACAGGAGGTCAGTGGGGACGTAGAACCCCTGGCTCTACCCCTAATAATATCACGGCCCTACTGCAGCAATAACAACTGTATCTTTGCCAGATCAGTTCTCTGTAGTACACACTCTATTCTACACACATTGTGTATATTCTGCAAGAATAAAAGTATTCATAGTAAGTAATGGGAGTTCAAGTGATTATTTATCATCATAATTACCACACACACTCCGCACTACCTGCAGGTCTGTGTGTCCACTAAGGGCATCCCAGTCTGCACATACTGATAATATCACATCCAAAGACACTCCTTTATAGCCATTTCATGAATGATAGCAAATTCTAGTCTCTCATTAAAGTAAAACATATCCACTATCACTTTACAATATAAACAGTGACGCACCAGTGAACAGAACTGCCATCCAATTGATCTGCACTATAGCTACATGCTATTATAAGCAATGAAAATGCTACCTCATACGACAAGTAATAAGCAATCAGTAGTTACCTGAATGAAAAAGTACGTAAATAACATTAAATCCTGAATGTAAATGTACAGATGCATGTGTATAAAATTACTATAATATTTGCCAATTCTTTGTTTTAAATATGATATGTAGACTAAATATTGGTACATTAGTGTAAGATTACTTGTTTTTATATTACAAGTACATACTCTACCCACAGTGAAATAAAATGTGACAAAATATTTTTTATTAATTTTAATCAATCAATTGGTATTTCTCATCTTGAAGACCAAAAATGAAAACCACGAATTGCTTAGCTTGCACAACTGGAATCACCACGTTTATGTTTGGGGAAAAAAGCTTACTTTCATTAGAACATATGACTTTACAGACTTGAAATCCTTGTGAACTCAATGACTTGAAGGACATAATACATAATGATGCTGTGTAACTCTGATTAAAAATGTAAGTTACTCTCATTATGTCCATTTTTCCAGGATATCCTATTCAGATTTTGTGAAGACATTTACACACCTGGAGGTTGTCCATTTGGACAGTGATACAAGTCGAGATGAGCCATCACTTCATCATAAAAACACATGGCAAATGCGACTTTATCAGGGCTCTTGGAGGAGAGGAGTAACTGCTGGTGGTTGCCGAAATAATCCTGGTAAGGCTTTCATGTTAACCTGCAACCAATTACTGCAAAAATTTTAAAATAAGCAATTGTGTATTGTGAATTTATGCTGAATAAATTTAAAATCCAACTATCTTTAATGAATGTGTAACAAAGTAATTGAAACTTACACTAAATATGAAACAAGAAATAAGTCTCCCTTCTTCATTACAGACACTTTCCACATAAATCCACAGTTACATCTCATACTGAGTGAGATGGAAGAAGTTATAATTTCTTTGAATCAACACAGTATAATGGAACCAAAGGTAAGACAAGAGTTCTCTCAAATCACAAATCAGTGATTAGCTTATTTTTCTAACCTCTACTATTTTTCATACAGCAGTTTGTTTCTGATTAGGCCAAGCTATTCCTTGATTCTTACCAAGATAATGTGTCTCTTCAAACACTGTTGCTGCTGTGATAATGCTCACCTCTAGACTGTAATGTATTGCAATAATTACTTCTTTGATGCCATGTAAGTGCAGCATCAGCATATCACTTTATTTTTCTTCTGCAGGTCATAGGATTTACAGCATACTCGTTACCAAAAAACAGCACTGAAACTATTGGGAAGACATTTTTTAAGAAAAATAAATCCCTTGTGAACTCCCAGTATACAAATAGCAGACAGGTTTGTTGTAATCTTATGCCAGTTATCTGATACTGTAAGAGTTCATTGATAGTTTCAAAAGTATTTTGTGCTATTTGAAATTTGAAGTCAAAACACTTCTGAAATTTAATTTTGTTCAATATTCATCTTCCCAGGTCAGCCACAGATGTCAGCTTGAGCAGGGTGGTTACCTCGTATTACCAACTACTTTTGAACCAAGTCAAGAGTCAAGCTTCACACTAAGGGTTTATTCCAGCAAACCACTGAAATTAAAGTATGTAAAGAATGCTAAAGTATTCTTTTTTTTTAATTTTAAAACCCCTCTTGATTGGTATTGAAAGGCATATGAAATGTTCTCTCAGAATTAAGTTCCAATGAGTTTTTTTTTCTTTTTCTAGGTTGTTGGACATTCACCCATCATTAGTTAAGTCAGCAATTATCAAGGTAAGAATGCAAATCATTCCATAGTTATTTACATAAATTCAGTATCTTAAGAACTGTAGGGCTGTGCTCAGGCAGTTGTGATGGTAGTGTTTGAATAGTAAACATCCATAGAAGCATACAAAACAATGTACATGCTACTCAAATACCAGCTAACTTTGACAAGAAACGCCGTGATTAAAATGAATAGAACCTCCATATCAAGCAGCAAGGTGTGCAAACTTCTGTAAGTCCAATCTAATAAAGGGAGGAATTTTATGATACATATTAAGCTATCCACAGAAAAAGCAGTGAATCATTATGCACAAGTTTGTGTCAGCCAGTAACATGAACTGCCAGCTACTGTCACATGTTATTAGGGTGTACCATGATGGCTTCTTCAGTGTCATAGTTAACTTTACAGCCAGTCAAGCATCACATTGGTTAGGATTCAATAATTGTGGGTCCAGCCGTAGATGGGTACAGAGGAGTATACTTTTCAGACTCAGCAGGCAAATATGATGTAGAGCCGAATCCATTAGTTACGTGAAGGCAGACTGAAACAAGGGCAAATGATTAAAGAGGTAAATATCTGTAGCATAATCCAACTCTGAGCTTGGAGAACAAATGAATAACAGTCTGACTGGAAAAATAGGATTACCTGTAGGCATCTGTATAACTTTTCCCAAGTGGCAAAGACAGACTACACTTGTGTCTTAATGACTCAACTATAGGAATGGTGCACTTCATTGCTGGACGTGATCATTACCCCACATATCTACACAGAATAAGGAAATGGGCAGCAGCTCTCAACAATTGTGGAGAAATAGGAACACTTGAACGTGTGGTCCTTCATAGTACTTTACATTAAGATGCCATAGGATGGAAGTTACTTTACTGCAGTATGAGTTTTGCAATATGGAACATAGAGATATTGTCAATTATGATTAAAGTGTATGTACAAAAATGAACAACAGCAGCAGAACCACCTCTAGAATGGAAAAATGAGGAAGTAAGCTCATTGGACATTTTAAGCTAGATGATGATAGTGCTGATTGAGAATGGGCTGTTGATGAATAAGCTAATTACTGATGTGTTAAATTTGAATACACAATTGTTTAAATTGTACATAAAAAATTTAGACATATGAACTCATATGCTAATAAAAAGGCCTGAGTGCTTTTAAGCCTAGCAGAATCATTTGGCTGTAGTTTGACATAGGGATAAATTCAGATGTAGAGAACTGTATGGCCATTAAACTTGAGAAATTCCAAAATTTGTTATAACAGGACAGATAAAATATCTACTCATAACTTGTGCCATGGGGAAACACATAAAAATGCTTTGGAAATGTGCAATCTTTCAGAGCCAGTGGCTCCTTCTTCTTCTTCTGGCAGAGGTGAAGTACAAAGGAGGTGATGTTATGGCATGGGAATGTTTTTTATAGTTGGGGTGTGCTCCCCTTAAGAAAACACTAAATGTAGAAGGATATGAACATTACTGGAATTGTCTGGCCTACCACTGAGTCCCAACCTGAACCCCATGGAATGCCTTTAGAATGAGTTAGAATGTCAGCTTTGGTCCAGATTCCAGCATCCAATATAATTACCTTCTTTGGTTTCATCTGTTGAGGAAGAATGGGCTAGCATTCTTCTGCAGAAATTCAGACATTTGATTGAAGCTTTTTGAGCAATTGGCTTCTTCTTCTGGCAGATGAGTTGAGTGGGAAGGAAGGAAGATGAAGGAGAAACCAGTGAGATTTAGGAAATCCCTCTTACTTCCCTTCTACCAGAAGGAGGAGCCACTGGCTCCAAAAGCTCGCACTTTTCTATAACTTTTGTATGTGAGTTCCCTGCTGCTGCTTTATGAGTAGATTTTTTTATCTAGCCTGTTATATTTTCCAAAATTGAATATTTTCATTGAGCTATTCCAAGACTGCAGTTTACCACAGTAACAGAATAGGGTCAGAGGGTTCTGTTGGTTTTTCTTTTGCTTCTACTTCTGTCTTATTGCTTTCTTTAATTTCTACGTTTTGTTATTAATAAGACTAGATTTTAGAAGTAGATGTTTAATACATACATTCAATCTCATACTGAAAGAAATGTAAAATATATAGTATATAATGAACCACCTTAGAATAATAAGGTTGTAGTAAGTTGTACATAAATACATAAATAAATCTTAATAATTATAGCTTGTATTGGTGTAAAATTGAAAGTGCCAGAACTGGAAGGTGATGCTTCAGAGGCATGGCATGGGAATGTTTTTTATAGTTGGGGTGTGCTCCCCTTAAGAAAACACTAAATGTAGAAGGATATGAACATTACTGGAATTGTCTGGCCTACCACTGAGTCCCAACCTGAACCCCATGGAATGCCTTTAGAATGAGTTAGAATGTCAGCTTTGGTCCAGATTCCAGCATCCAATATAATTACCTTCTTTGGTTTCATCTGTTGAGGAAGAATGGGCTAGCATTCTTCTGCAGAAATTCAGACATTTGATTGAAGCTTTTTGAGCAATTGGCTTCTTCTTCTGGCAGATGAGTTGAGTGGGAAGGAAGGAAGATGAAGGAGAAACCAGTGAGATTTAGGAAATCCCTCTTACTTCCTTCTACCAGAAGGAGGAGCCACTGGCTCCAAAAGCTCGCACTTTTCTATAACTTTTGTATGTGAGTTCCCTGCTGCTGCTTTATGAGTAGATTTTTTTATCTAGCCTGTTATATTTTCCAAAATTGAGCTATTCCAAGACTGCTGTTTACCACAGTAACAGAATAGGGTCAGAGGGTTCTGTTGGTTTTTCTTTTGCTTCTACTTCTGTCTTATTGCTTTCTTTAATTTCTACGTTTTGTTATTAATAAGACTAGATTTTAGAAGTAGATGTTTAATACATACATTCAATCTCATACTGAAAGAAATGTAAAATATATAGTATATAATGAACCACCTTAGAATAATAAGGTTGTAGTAAGTTGTACATAAATACATAAATAAATCTTAATAATTATAGCTTGTATTGGTGTAAAATTGAAAGTGCCAGAACTGGAAGGTGATGCTTCAGAGGCAATCTTAAGAATAATTTATATCTAAAGGAAGTTTAAATAAAAATGCACCAGAAAAATTATGTAATATATGTTTTGTTAGCATAAAGAAAATGATAATAGGAAATACAGGTAAGTGGATATCCTACTTTTCAGATTTGCATCTCACATAAGTTGTAAGTTCTACCTCTGCTTATGAGTTGGGAATATATGTGGCAATTTGAATATAGTAGGTTAGTTTGATGTTTCATCGTCAGCACTTTCATGTAATAAGTTGTGCTTGTAGGAACATTACCTGAAGCAGGTAATTGTCAACTTACACTATTTGATCAAAAGTATTCAGATGTCACCTTATGAATGGAATTGACCACTACATGTCATGAGAGTGGACCCACCTATGTACAAGAAGGCAGGAAGTATTGTGTTGTTGGTGGAGAAGCAGTAAAAGCAGAATGGGTCAGTCAGTAGAATTCAATGACTACAAACATTTGCTATTCACTGGTATCACCTGAGTAATGTATCCATCAGGGCAGTTCAACCCTTGTAAAGATACACATATTGACTGTTGGTGACATGATTGTGAAGTGAAAATGTGAAAGAATAACCACAGCTAAACCAAGAGCAGGCAGAAGTCATGTACTGATGGACTGGAACTGTCGAGAATTGTGGAAAATGGTTGTAAAAAATTACATGAAATAAGTGGAATGAATTGCTTACAAGTTCTGAAGTGCTAGCAGCAGTCCAGCTAACACAGTGAATGTGTCGAAGGCGGTACCATGCTTGAGCATCTTCTCATAAGCACTCATTTTTATTGTCAGTGATAAGTGACACTTGAAGTAGTGTAAAGAATGATGCCATTGGACTGGACTGGACTGGAAATGAGTGATTTGGAATGATGGCTCATCCTATACCCTGTGGCAATCCAGTGGAAAGGTTTGGGTTTGGCAAATGCAGGGAGACTATTATCTGCTATTATTTGTTGTGCCAACACATGGTATGGATGTGTTTTTTGTAGTTAGGGTGTATTCCCCTTATTTTGATTAAGAAAACACTAAATGTGGAAGGGTCTGAACATTTCTGAAATGGACTGACCTAGCCCTGAGTCACAACTTTCATTCAAAGCATCCCCAGCAGTGTTCAAGCCATTGTAAATGTGAAGAGTGGATACACCCTGTATTAATGTCCTTTGGTAGGTGCCCAGATACTTTTGATCATATACTTTATTTGCATGTAATAACTGGATCATACCAGTAACTACTGCATTGATATGTTTTTTGAAGCTATATTTACACAGATTCAGGCTTTCAACAACATTATTTATGGCAAATAAAATAATGTTGCAGTATGGTGAGAACTAGTCTGGATGATTCAAAGGGAATCAGAAACAAAGAGTTCATAACAAATGTGTTATCAATTACAACAGATTATTACACAATCTTATGAAATTAATATACAAAAATTCAGAATGTTACAGCAGGAAAAGAGTTGTAGCATAAGTAGTTAGTATAAGATTCTAAATAAATAATTGAATAAAGGTTCCAGGGGAATTGTGTGAGAAAAATAGGAAAAGAAATAGTTTAAAGAAATATCAGTAATAAAGTTATATTTACTTAGACTACTGCAGTGATGCACTTAGTGCATTTGTGACTAAAGCGTATCACATGGGGATCATCTAAATAGGATTAAACTGAGAAAAGATTACATTGGTAGCATCTTTATTATGAAGTGTGCAGCTATTTAAAAATGCTGTATATTTGGCAAAGACAAATGAAAAGTGTAGATGAAGCAAAACTGCACACCAACAAAGACAAAAGAAAGAAGCAGCAAATGACAGAAAAACAGCAGCAAAAGAACACATAGAAACAAAAAAAGCCACAAAGTAATTTACTGATGGTTTTGTTCTTTCCTATTTTTTTACCTTATTTGGTGTTTTGTTCTTACATAACTCACATACTACATAAAAAGTGTTCTTTAGCATTTTTTATATTATTCCAAGCCTAACTGTGTGTACAAATTGTTTAAGTTTAAATAATATGAATATCAAACTTCTTCAGATTGAGTACCACGCATGAAATCCAAACATATTTACAATCTCACATTGACTGACTCATATCGCAGGTACCTCATTTAAACATTTGCTTTCCTGTAGGCACCACCCTTACTGGATGGAAAAAGTTTCAGCCAATATGAAGCTGTCTTTCTTCAGTTGGCTGATGAGCATCGGACTGTTAATGCATTTGAATTACAAGAGCTGTTAGATGCTTGCTTACCAAATGGTAAATACCATCTTGTTATTACTTGAATTTTCTGAGTTCTACGCATCTGACCTTTCTCTAACTATGTTGTAAAATGTTTCAGATTACATCAAGAGCTGTGCTTGTATGGAAGTATGCAGACAAGTGGTTCTTACACTAGATGTATCCTTTATTGACACAGAAACCTGTGTAAAATATGGACTGTTTGTGCATCATTATGATAAACTTCTAATTTAATTTACCTAAGTAATAGGCAAAATGTTAAGAACAAGAAATTCAAAAACATAATTCACTGTGTAGTGTCAAATAAGCATATATTATGTGACTTGTCAGTGAGAAGCACAACCTTAATATGATACAGGTCTTCTTCTCACTTTCCATACTGTTGTGTTCCAGTATTACAGTATAATAACAAAATTTTGGTGGTAATTTTATAACAAGGCTTGTAATGCTGCATGCAATTTAGTCTTTAATCAGAGCACATTGAACGTGAGTGCTACTGTGTGTTTGAAATTTCATAAGGTAGATTCACATAAAGAAATATTCAACATACTCAGATGTACACAGCTAACAAAGAGATTGAAGTACTAGGTTGGGGCCCAAGGGGACTCACTTTCAGTGATAATCCTTGTGTAATATTGGTGTGCACCGCACATCAGAATATCATCTGTGAATATGTGTGTTCCTTATCTGTGTAAAAGTGAGTGCCGAGTAAATAGCAAGGATCTATTGACATATTGACTATTCATTTGCTACAGAGTTCTGTGTCAGTTAGCATCTACAAGTTACTTGCCTCAACTACATCCATGGCAGTACACCACAGGTGACAGCTTTTGATTTCCATGTTATGGAACAAATTTTAATTATGCTTCACTACAGAAGCTTACAACCACCACACAAATGTAGCTGCTTGCAATCTGTATTGACTGACTAGTCTCCTTCAACTATAGGGATGTGTAAAGACTGTGATAAACCTTACCATGCCAAAACATTGAGTTCTCAGATTGGTGAGGTTTATTCATTGCCCAGTGTGCATAAAACAGATGATTATAAGACATGTTAAGTGATGCTCAAAGTAACAAGAACTTTGCTGTTATCTTGTAGGTTATCATTACAAGTGTAAAGGATCAAAGTTATAAATGAGACTTTGAAGCAACACTGCAATGGCGGGCAGAATCAGGCCACACCAAAGACAGGTACTGGCCAATGGAATGTGTGTTGAGCAGCTTTGCATCGCCTCCATGTTGACAGACTACACTGGGCCACCCTGCAGGAGGTATTGCAACTGATTATAACAATTGGGTTGTAAACCAGCCCAGAACAATTGGCATGAGCCAGAAACACTGCTGTTACTGTGAAATCAATAGGGAGCAACAGTATTTCATTGTGGTTGAATCTGTTGATCATCGTTTGGCCCACAGGGCAGTATGTGACATGCAGATTGTTTCAGCCAGAGCAATCACTGTAATGCTGCTGTCACTGGGCCATGAATGGAGGACCTCTGCCTGCATGCCCAGCCTGGGCAGCCAGTGCTGTGCCAACTGCTCACCCCTGCTCTTCAGCTTCAGTCCAGACTTTGGTGCTGTGCAATGCTGTCATTGTACCGCTCGGATTCTGCAAACGTCCACAGTAAAGATGATGCTGTTGGCTGCCCATGATCAAGGCATCATGCTGCCTTAGGTGGCATACTGTATGCCAGCTCAGCACTCTGCCTTCTAGGCAGCACTTCCTCTCTGCTCACAGTATGCCATTGCCTGCAGCTTCAGCACTGAATATTATGAAAGAATACCAGATCACACCAGAAAACAGAGTGCATTCAGAAGATTGTTTGAGCTGGACAAATTATAAAGAACTGCTATATGATCACCGCTGGTTTTTCTGCAGCTTTTTACTTGTCACATTTGTCCCCACACCATCAATAAATGTATACAGTGCCTACAGAAGACTATGGTTCATCCTGACAAGCAAGAATTATCTATCTTTCCTTTCTGCACCATTATACAAAGACTGGTAACAAATCCATCATCTTCACAAATGTATAGAGGAAAAAAGTCTATGATGACAGTCATGTTAATGACATTATTAAAATTTAAAGTGGCTTTATGAAACTGTGAAACTGATTTTAGATTAAAAAGATCTGAAAGGGGTTACACAATCAGTCTTGTAGGAAGAGAGAATGATGCCATACTTAAAACTTAATACTAGGGAGCAGACTGTAGATATGAAAAAAGAGTAAATTGTGTGCCTCACTATCAAATATTTTGAATTTAATAAGAATGCAAAAAAAGTAAAGGAGGTGGATTGGATTAAAAGTGAAAAGAATAGTTGCACTGTGGAACAGTTTGCCCAAACAACAACTGAGAAAAATCAGCATAATAATGTAAGGAGGTACCTTTAAAATGAAGAAATAAAAAAATTCTCTCCACACCCTGTGCCCAGCAGTTTCCCTTTTCTCTGTCCCATCATCCCTCCCAATCTACATCTCCATGTACCTTCCTCATGCACTACATCCCCACCAGATCTGGTATCTGTGCGTCACATACCTAGCCCATATAGCTACCACCACCCCCATTCCACCCGCCTCCCTGCCCCTTCCATATTCCTAGCTAGCAAACCTGCTGCGAGTCTCTGAGATGCTAGCTACATACCCTCAATTGCACTTCCTGACTCCTTCCTCTCTCTCCCTCTCCCTCTATTCACCACACCTGGCTCAACCCCATGCCCAGCCAAGTCCACCTGCTGAAATGAAATCCCAAAGTTCTGTGTTCAGCTGGCACACTGTTGGAGCGTAGGTGTGTGTGCATGCATGCATGTGGGTTTGTTGGTATTTATACTATTTTTTATAAAAAATTTATTCTGAAAGCAAACAAGTTTTCCTTATGTTTTATGTATTTCTGTTGATGACTCAGTACTTCTGCTATTTGGTGAGTGATCTCCTTTACTCCTAAAATAAACACATAAAAAATGTTTAGCATCATCTCGGTTCCGAGAGTTCTGGAACCTGTATAGAAAATTGGAATATAGAGATCAACATAAACATCATTTCTGCCCTTTTTATTGCTAATGAAAACCACACATTGCATGTGGTACCACCATACAATGTGACCTTCAGAGGTGGTGGTCCTGACTGCTGTACACACCAGTACCTCTAATATCCAGTAGCACATCCTGTTGCGTAGATGCATGCCTGTATTAGTCATGGCATACTATCCACAAGTTCATCAAGGCACTATTGGTCCATATTGTCCTACTCCTCAACAGCAATTTGGTATAGATCCCTCAGAATGGTTGGTGGGTCACATCATCCATAAACTGCCCTTTTCAATCTATCCCAGGCATGTTCGATAGGGTTCATGTCTGTAGAACATGCTGGCCACTCCAGTCGAGAGATGTCATTACCCTGAAGGAAATCATTCACAAGATGTGCACAATGGGGTCATGAACTGTCGTCCATGAAGACGAATGCCTCGCCAATATGCTACTGATATGGTTGCACTATCGGTCAGAGGATGGCATTCACGTATTGTTCAGCCATTACGGCCTCTTCCATGACCACCAGCGGCATTACGTTGGCCCCACATAATGCACCCCAAAACAGCAGGGAACCTCCACCTTGCTGCACTCACTGGACAGTGCGTCTAAGGTGTTCAACCAGACCGGGCTGCCTCCAAACATGTCTCCGATGATTGTCTGGTTGAAGGCATATGCAACACTCATTGGTGAAGAGAACATGATGGCAATCCTGCGCGGTCAATTTGGCATGTTGTTGGGCCCATCTGTACTGCACTGCATGTTGTTGTGGTTGCAAAGATGGACCTCGCCTTGGATGTTGGGAGTGAAGTTGCACATCATGCAGCCTATTGTGCACAGTCCTGTGGCTGCAAGAAAAGCATTGTTCAACATCATGGCATTGCTGTCAGGGTTCGTACGAGCCATAATCCATAGGTAGTGGTCATCCACTGCAGTAGTAGCCCTTGGGCATCCTGAGCGAGGCATGTCATCGACAGTTCCTGTCTCTCTTTATCTCCTCAATTTCTGGGGACACTTCCCTTGTTGAGAGTCGTTCCTGGCACAAAGTAACAATGCAGAAATGATCAAATCATGGTATTGACAGTCTAGGTATGGTTGAATTACAGACAACACAAGCCGTGTGCTTCCTTACTGGTGGAATGACTGGAACTGATCGGCTGTCGGACCCCCTCTGTCTAATAGGTGCTGCTCATGCATGGTTGTTGATATCTTTGGGCAGGTTTAGTAACACCTCTGAACAGTCAAAGGGATTGTGTCTGTGGTACAATATCCACAGTTATGGTCTATTCTCAGGAGTTCTGGGAACCAGGGTGATGCAAAACATTTTTGGATGTGTGTATTTACATTATACTACACACTTTATACTATATTTAAAACACAGCTAACATCAACATAGACAACTTATGTAATCTAAATGGAAGAGAAATGTGGCATATACCATAAAAACTGAACTAAGAAAAACATCTTTTTTCCAAAATGAAAGGAAATGGTAAATGCGGTAGTGGTTAACACATACAACATTTGGTGAGATTCTGAAGACCTCCTCAAACCATTTCTTTTGCATGTATTTCATGTTATCCTTTTCATTCTCACATTTGTGATGTTTCCATTGTTACTACTAAAAGAAGTTTTTTCAAAGAATGAGGTGCATGAACAGATGTACATGCTATGTATCCACTTACTTGTACCCATTCTTCAGCTTTCTGTATAATAATGAAGACTATAAAGCATTTGTATTAGAATCTAATTCAGACATTAGCTTTAATCCTCTGTTTCAGACTTCTGTGTGCCTGTCGGAACTACATGTTGCAACACTAATGCATCTAGACATTTGTATTGAACTTGTCCTCCTAACCTACTTGTCAATTTATTCTTAAATAACTGTATAGCATTTTATAAAATAGATGTAAGTACTCTAGTCTTCTGCAGCATAGTGTGTGTAGTTATTAGGACAGCTTCAGAATTAAAATTTTTGTTCTGTAATCAATAATTCGCATTATTTAAGTTGCAATATACATCTGTATACGTTTCTTAACCAAACACAGACATCGGGTAGTGGAAGATTAAAATTCAATGATTTTAAAGATCTCATGTGCAGCTTAAAATACTGGCAGATAGCCTTTAAGAACCACACAAAGGAAAAAACTGGAATATTAAAGGCAGAAAGGCTAAGGGATGCCCTTTTGGAAGTTGGTAAGTCTGTATTTTTACTGAAAGATTCATTGATTGATTGAGTCATTCATTCATTCATCCATCCATCCATCCATCCATCCATCCATCCATCCACCCATCATGTTCTAAAGATACAGTAATGAATGAGAACATTCAGGGATATGGAACAAGTCAAGGTATACAGTAACATAAGACAAAAAAGGCAATATAAACCACTGAGTTAAAGAGAAATACTGTGTATCCATAGGATATGTGGTTTGTAACTGAAAAAAAGTGTCCTGGAATAACCAACAAAAGGTAACATTCTATGAGCCAGGGCATGGACATTTGTCAAAAGCTGGAATTTTGGTAGGGAAGCTAGAAAGTCTTAAAAGGGAAATCCACAGATACAGGCTAAAGTTGACGCCAGTGAAATGAAATGTAAAGAAGATCAGGACAAATATGGGGTAATATCAACAGCAGTAGAAAATGGTGTAACAGGAGTGGGGGTTTTTCATGGACAGGGAGGTAGGGCAGAGAGTGAATTACTGTTAACAGTTCAATGACAGTTTATTCCATCACAATCAACAGGAAAAGCAGCACCAACAACTATAGTTTAAGTATACATGCCGATGTCACTAGCAGAAGATGAAAACAGTATTGTGAAAAGGATAGATGGCTGCTCACCATACAGAGGAGACATAGTGTTATAGGAAGGCTCAACAAAAAGACAACTATATATTTGACCTCCCAGCCAAAACTCCTTCTTCTAAAGGAGAAGATGTGTGTGTGTGAGCTCTGCTTGTGTGAATGTGTGTGCCTTTTTTTCTACTTTAGAGGAAGGCTTTTTGGCCAGAAGCTCAAATGAATAGCTGTCTTTTCTGTTGTGATTGACTGAAACACAATACCTCTTCTATATGGTTAGTAGCAATCTATCCCTTTCACAATATTGTTCTGATTCCATCCCAGGTTTTCCACTGTGTGTGGAAGATGAAGAGATGGAAAAAGTATATGAGGATATTAAATGTGTAATTATGTACGTAAAGGGAGGTGAAAATCAAATATCATGTATGGTTGGAATAATGTATTAAGGGAAGGAACAGAAGTGGCAACCAAATGACTATTCAAATTGGTTTGTAGACTGTTTGAGTCTTGAGATTTTAGAAAATATGATTCACACAATCTTGAAGGCAAGAAGGGCAGATAAGTGTGAGAACTATTGCATAATCAGCTTAACAGCTTATGTATCGAACGGATTACAAGAATAATATAAAGAATAATGGAAAACAAAATTGAGGATGTGTTAGATGATAATCTGTTGGCTTTAGGAAAATGTTGCTATAGAGGCAGTTCTGACATCATGCTTCGTAATGGACACAAGATTTAACAAAAATCAAGACCTTTTCATAGGATTTGTCACCCTAGAAAAAGTGTTAGGCAATGTAAAATGGTTAAAGATGTTTGAAATTCTCAGGATGCTATGTGTGGGCTATAGGGAAAGATGGGCAATATACAATAGGTAAAAGAACTGGGAGGTGAAAACAAAAATTGAAGACCTATTTCTAAGCCATCAGTTTTTGCAAGAATTAATGAAAAGGCGTATATGCAAGGGTAACCGATTATTTTAGGTCACATAATTTGGCATCAGTCATACAGTTTGTTTTTAAAAGTGGTTTTTCAGTTCACATGATTTGCCATCAGTCATACAGTTTGTTTTTAAAAGGGGTTTAACAACTGAAAATGCTGCATTCTATTCTCTCTGTGAGATATTGATGGATTGAACAAAGTTCTGAACATTAGATGTCTTCTGTGATTTAATTAAGGTGTCCGATTGTGTTGATTACTAAATATTACTGCAGAAGTTGGGCCCTTAAGGGATAAGAGGAGGAGCAGAGCTGTGATGTGTGTGATTGGGGCATGGCCAAGACAGGATGTGTAAGGGGTCAGTTTGGGACTACTACTGTTTCTTCTAAAAAAAATAAATGATGTCCCTTTGAACATGACAGATGATTCTAAAATATTTCTGTTTGCTGATGACACTAGCTTGGAAATGAAAGACATTGAGTGAAACATAGGTGATGTATCAAACAGTGCAATTAAAGACATAAATTCATAGCTTTGAGAAAATAAAGTGATGGTAATCACACTAAGACTCAGTTTTTACCACAATTCAGCTGAAACTGATATTTTGATTACTCAGAATGGGCATATGATTAATGAGTCTGAATATTCCAGATTGCTAGCTGTACAAATAGATAGTAAGCTGACATGAAAAGCTCATGTTTGAGATCTTATTTAAATACTGAATGCAGTTAGAACAGCTTTAGAACAGTATCTGCAGTAAATAATAGTCCAACATGAAAATTAGTCTACTTAGAGTATTTTCATTCACTTCTGATATACGACATTATATTCTGGGATTCCCATTCCCAAAGAGTAGTTTTGGCTCATAAAAGGGCAGCTCAAGCAATATGTGGTGTAAGTGCACAAACCTGTTGTCAACTCCTGTTGAGGACTCTGGGAATTCTGACATTTTCCTCTTAATATACATTTTCTTTAAAATTATTTTTTGTTAACAATATGAGCTTATTTACAAAAATTCACTGCTTTTACTAAGTTAAGGCATAAATCTGAACTGCATACAGATTGCATCTCCTTGACTCTTGTGTAGAAATGTGTACAGTATTCTACTGCATCCATTTTCATTAAGCTACCACAAGAATTAAAGGCAGTTCTGACCTAGCAGTAATCCTCACATTTTCAAGTCTAAATTGAAGGAATTCCACATAGCTTATTTCTTCTCTGCCAGTGCATTTTTGAAATAAATAAATAAATAAAATAAATAATAAAATGAAATAACTCTATTCCTGTCTTATATTGTTAATTACACTAATATATATCCAGCAGCTTCCATTTGAATGGGAATCATATAAATTTTATTTTAATTATCTAAATTTTCTGATGTATTTTTATGTATTGACTCATTCCACGTCCACTGGGACTGAAGCCTCAATTTGGTGCTATGGAACTATAAGCGTAAATAAATAAATAAATAAATAAATTAGAAAAAAATGCTTGGATTAGAAAGGTTGTAATACAGAGATACAGTCTTTCATCTCTACTGTTCAGTCTGTGAACTAAAGAAGCAATGACAGAAATAAAAGAAAGCTTCAGAAATGAGATTAAAATACGAAGTAAAAGGATATCTATGTTACACTTTGCTAATGACATTTGTATCCACAGTGAGAGTGAAGAAGAATGGCATGACCTATTTAAGGGCAGGAACAGTGTAATGGGTACACACTATTGATTAAGAGTTAACCAAAGAAAGATGAGAGAGTAATGAGGAGTAATAGAAATGAAATTAGTGACCAACATAACATTAAAACTGGGGACCATAAAGTAAATGAAGTTAAGAGATTCTGCCATCTTGAAAGCAAAATTACATGCAATTGACAAAGTAAGGAGGGTATAAGAAGCAGACTAGCAGAGGCAAAGAGGACATTCATCACAAAAAGAAGTCTACTTGCATCAAACATAGGACTTAATGTGAGGAAGAAATGTCTGCCAATGTATGAGGGAAGATCAGAAAGTAACACACAATAATTTTATTACCAAAAAGTTTAATAGGTAACAAAACGATAAATGAACTTACATCTTTTTCCTACTTTTCTACATAATCCCCTACATTCTCAGCACATTTCCCCCATCATGGAACCAGTTTAAATATGTTGTGTTCAAAGAAGTCTGTTTGGTTGGAGTATAGCCATATATGGACTGCTGATTTCACTTCTACATCTGTTGCAAAACCTTCGCCAACCAGGAATTTCGTCATGGGACAAAACAGACGAAAGTTCAATGGTGCAAGGTTTGGACTGTATGGTGGATGCTGGAGCACCTCTCACCAAAATTTGGCGATTTTCTCATGAACAGGAGCAGTAGCATTGGGCGATCACTGTCATGAACTTTGGCATCAGCACTAATGTGTGGCATTTGTCTTGAAGGGCACAATACAGCTTAAACATAGTTTTAATATGGGCTGCAACATTCACAGAGGCCTCATGCTCAGCAAAGTCCACCAATTACACACCATGCATATCCCAGGACCTGTCACAAGCTCTTTCCTAGCAGACTGAGTCACTTTGAATTTTTTTTCATACTGGGGAACCAGCACGTTTCTACTCCGTAGAGGCCCTGCTTGGTTTTGAGCATATAGTAGTGTGCACATGATTCATCACCAGTGACAATTCCTTTCAGAAAGTTGTGCCCTACTGTAGTGCAATGTGTTAAATGATCCAAGTCAGTCATCATTCACTGGCCCTAGTGGTTGTCTGTCAGATTCTTAGGCACCCAACTAGCACTAACTTTACGAAATTTCAACTTGTCATGAACAATATCATACACCATACCATAAGAATGTTGAACTGCTGTGATAAGATTCGCGGTTCACTTACTAGTCATTCAAAATAGCTGCTGCAGTGGCTCCAATGTTCCCACTGGTTTCAGCTGTTACTGGTTGCCCGGAGCACCGTAAATCACTGAGGTTCATGTGGCCCTCATGGAAGAATGTAAACCACCTGGAGAGATTGCTACAGCCCATTCAGATGTGTTCATACATGCCAGGCATGTCCCTGTGAATTTTACTCAGTTTATGCACTATGGCCCTCAGATATCGAACTACATTTCACTGCTTTTCACAAGTTGATGACAGTCACATGTGTGCCAGGCTTCTCTTGCTAGAGCCACACGTTAAAAGAAAATACCCTCTGTAGTGAAAACTTCTAATTACATCTTCATGAAATTTCAACATTAAAGCTGCAATACCAGGGTAGCAAAAATTATTGTCTTACTATCTGATCCTCTCTTGTACATTTGGAGCACAGCGTTGTGTGGGAGTTAATAATGGACTGTGGGGAAATAGGACAAGAACAGAATTGAAGCATCTCAGATATGGTACTACAGACAAATAAGATAAGAAATGAGGAGAACTGATGAGCAGAGGAACACACGGAAAACACTGGCAAGAAGAAGGGGCAGGATGATAAGACTTGTGTTCAGACATAAAGGAATAACTTATATGGTATTTCAGGGAAGTGTAGAAGGTAAAAACTGTAGAAGGAGACACATATTGGAATAAATCCAACAAATAATCGAGGAAATTGGGTGCAAGTGGTGGTTGGAGATGAAAAAATGACACAGGAGAGGAATTTGTGGTGTGACACAACAAAGCAGTCAAAAGATTAATGACTTTATGGAACTCTGTTACATAGTGATATTGAATGATAGACAACATAGTGGTTCAGGTTCCTGCTGTCACAAGATGAGTGGAGGTTGTGGTGAGGCAAGATGGCTGCCATTGTTGTTGGCGTAGGTTAAACATTGCCAATTGTACAAAATAGTAGGACAGAAAATAATGACCAAGCACTCTTCAAATTGTTGAAAGGCACAACTGTGAAAATTTTTACTGTCTGAGTATGACGTGGTTGAAATGATAGCATTGATAAGAGCATGTTGGCTAGTGTTTCACTGTCTGATATGGTAATGTGGTAATGGCACTTTGTGCCTGAATTTCAGTTCTTTGGAGAGTGTTAGGTGTGACACTGAGGAGCACCAAATATGTCAATTGTATATTCTATGTCCAAATGAGCCATCTCTTGTGCACTGAGAGAGGGCAGAACACTGTAGATGCACTGGGGAGTCTGTTCAGTACACAGTTGTGTCATTGTTTTAGGTCTGAACACAGATTGATGCATTGCATACAAATGTTCTACATTGTAGTGTGGCATATGAAACAAGCACTCTGTCATCAGGCCACAAGTGGCCCATCGGGGCCATCCAACCGCCGTGTCATCCTCAGCTGAGGATGCGGATAGGAGGGGCGTGTGGTCAGCACACTGCTCTCCCGGTCGTTACGATGGTTTTCTTTGACCGGAGCCACTACTATTCGGTCGAGTAGCTCCTCAATTGGCATCATGAGGCTCAGTGCACCCTGAAAAATGGCAACAGCACATGGTGGCCCGGATGGTCACCCATCCGAGTGCCGGCCACACCCGACAGCACTTAACTTCGGTGATCTAACGGGAACTGGTGTGTCCACTGCGGCAAGGCTGTTGCCATATGAAACAAGGATGCAGGAAAATTAGTCAGTTTGTGCAAAATGATTAACAGCCTAGTGTGATAATGGTTGTATTGTCATTGTGTGGTAACCGGCTCATTAGTAAAGCGAGAAAACATGGCACAATATGATATTTGGGGGTCACCAGTATGGAACTCTGGTATGTAGTGATAGTGAATGATAGACGACATTGTGGTATGGAGTACGCAACACATTTTATTTTATAGTAATTCTATACATACAAGGATACATGATGTAGTGCACTTGAACAAACTGTGCCTGTCAATTGTCATAGATAAGGCCACGAGTTGTTTTCTCTGGCCAGTGATGCTAATGTTTCCACAGCTTAATCTGTATTAAAAATAAAATGTCAATAAACTCCTTAATGCTGTTTACACATATGCCATTTAAATATAATCCAGTAAAACAGAAAAAAACTGCTACCTCCTCAGTTGTACTGTTAAACTTGATTCAGCAGAAACTGAGAGCATTCAGGCAAGTATTATTTTCTTCAGCTCCTGCCAGTATTTGTGACCAAGTAATCGTCATTACAACAACAGCAGTGCATTTGTTGAAAACTATCTTTCATTTGCTGTACTGAATTTAGATAGTTCTGCAAGAAAATGAGATCTAAAGAGCTCACAGGTTACCTCAGTGAAACAAATAATTTCAGTGGATTGTATGAAATATTTAGGTAGCCATTTGTGAAGATTTTACAGATACTGGGCATATGATGGACAACCTTTAAAAGTACACCTTGAGATCTCTTACAGTAATGACACATAAACTAAGGAGGCAATGAAGAACCTTCTCATGAGAACCACCAATGCCATTTCTACCACCATCTCCACTTCATTTTATTATATTCCCTCTCCACATTTAGCTAATATGTAAGTTATATAACTCTGACAGACTTTTAAATATGAAAGTAATTATTGAAAAAGTGTTCATTCTTAAAGAAGTATGTTTTAATTTTTTAGGATTCCAACTTAACACAGATGTTCTATCAATCTTAATTCTACGCTACATGAGAAAGGATGGAACTTTGCGATTTGGTGATTTTGTGTCTGCTATTCTTCATCTCACTGTGGCATTTAGTAAGTATCACTTTAAACTGTGTTAAAGAATAAATATTACTCATACTGTGCAGGGAGTACCAGAGAGATTAGATTTCATTATTGACTTAATAATTGTATATAATAAAAAAATCTTAGGTGTTCTAACTGTCGCTATATATATTTTATTTTAGTTTTTGGAGTTAATACGCTACAATTGAAAATAACATTTTTATGAAGAAAGTTGTTATGATGTTACTTGGATGATTATTTGTGCATTTATATCATTTTTCCTTTTAGCACAAAACATTTACTCAAATAAGCAGTGCAGAATGATTTTAAAATTAACATGATGAAATTATCCAAATTAGAAATACAGGTTGCACAAACAGGAAAGCTAAGAAAATTGTAACTGGAATATTACTGAAACGATAAACATGTTCTGGCAATTGAAAATGATAGTGGAAGAGTCCAAGGAGGTTTATGAGAATTAACAGTGTTTTATCCACATAAATAACTGTATGTAGCTTTAGAACATACAAAATTAGCTTTTTATTCTTCTGATAAAAGAAACTAAAAGGAAATGGACTGAACTTAAAGTAATGTGGCAAAGTTAACAAAACTTATCATGTTGGAGAGTTCATTTGATTTTATTCATTTCATATTGCCATGACACACAAGTACAAAAATGTATCACCATCACTCATTTTCCCCTGCTCCCTGCACTTGCCCCATTGCCCCTATTGTGTGGAGCACCTAGAACGTCCTGATACTTGAATAAGATTTGCCAACTGACTCTTGAGTGGATCGGATGTTATGGAGGCAGCAATGCTGTTGGCTGCAGTGTAGGAGTATCCACAAGTGGTGAGGCAGGGATGATCAGTGTCTCGGACGTATGAACTGGTGACTCTGGACTGGTTGTGGCTTGAGGTGTTGGCAAAGTTTACAGGACCATTGAGAGTAAACTCCATGCCTGTATAACATATCCTATGGAAACTTTCAAGTGTGTGCCATTGTATAGGATGTCCATGGTGTGATCACATCTAGTCATCTACTCTACTGGGAAATGGCCAGTGTACAGCAGCTGTAGCAGTGATCGGACAGATCCATTATGCAGCATCACATGTGAACAGTTATGCAAGTCTTTGTGCACAAACATCTGATTGCTGACATGTGAGAAGAAGGTGGGCAGCAGTTTTGGTGCAGTGGTGTTTAAACTGCTGAACTACATGTGGAAATTCTGTTGTGTCAAGCAGTGGTGCTGGCACTAAGTAGTCATCTGAAATGTAAAGGGGATTGTAATGAACCTTTTTGGGCTTGGATGCATGGATATCAGGTTTGTATGCTGTTTGGAGACCTAAGAGCACTAAGGGGAGTACTTTGTCCACTTTTCTTGGCAAGACATTTGTGATGTTTTTAAGGTTCTGTGACACCATTCTCTCATACCATTACTAGTGGGGTGGTAGCTAATTGTATGGTGTTACTAAAAGCTGCACAGTTTGGATGGTTTCTGGAACAGAGTGGATTCAAATTGATGACCTCGATGGTTGTAACATCTAGAGAGCAGCCAAAATGTGTTTTGACTGAGATGTCGGCAGTTGGGGTTGCCTCTGCCAACCTTGTACTTCTGCCTATGGCCATGTTAAGTATCTGTATCCATGTGACACTGGATCAGGTCCAACCATACTAGTGTGAACATGGGTAAATCTAACTGGTGCACCTTGGAAGTTACCAACTTCAGCATCCATGTGACAATCCACTTTACACTGTAGGCAGGGTATGCAAGAAAGTACCCATGCATGTGTGTCTGCATGCAGTCTGACTGTAGTATTGACCCTCAGATGAGATAAGCTGTGGACACTGCCAAAAGCTGTCTTGTGGAGCTTCTACAAGTGTATGGAACTTAGAGTTGGGCACAGGATGGTTGAGCATAGCCCTGTAGATGAGTTGTCAACAACTGTTGTAACTATGAATCCATGGCCTGCTCAACAGTAAGTGCTTTGTAGTCTATAAGCCATCTCATATCAGAAAACTAGTTAGCCAGTACATTTTCAGCATCTATCATGTTATGAATGTCTGTTTTAAAGTGACTTATGAATTTAATATGTCAAAACTGCCTTGATGAGCACTTGTCACTAATGTTCTTGAATGCTGAAGTAATAGGTTTTTGATCTGCAAATGTAATCACTCATCAACCTTCTATTTGTGGTCAGAAGTAAAACTGATAACAGCTCTGTGTCATATACATTCCACTTCTAGTGTGCTGACTGCAAGTTCTTACAGAAAAATGTGAGTTACTGCCTGTGTTACTCTACTTGCTGCTGGTGGTTGCTGACTGATTTACAGTGATGACTATACCTATATGTGCATGAGATATCAAGTGGGTGAATAACACTGCCAGTCTTAAGCCACACAAAAATGATCTTCCTGATGATGCACTGGCTTTCATTTAATACTGTTCCATGGTTTAAAAGCCATAGATGTACTTTGCATCTATTTTGATAAAGTCCAGAATTTAATCTCTTAAAATGGAACATAAACAACTGTGGTGCATATAGTTTAAAATAATTAATTTTCCTAGCTACATTCCAGTATACCTCATCCTCTTGGCTGAAATGTTATCACAATTGATCAAATTTCATTCTGCATTCAAGATGGCAGCTTACAACAATGTCGCTACTTACAGTTCCATTGTAATCCTAGTCTCAGCAATTCTAAATCTGAAGTAGTCAGTCCATTGTACATGTAATGTTCCACATTATATCCACAGAGTCTTTATATCATGAGTTGGAGATAACCTGTCTCTTGCAGTCATAATGAGTCTTTGAGCCATATAAATGGCTTGCTTGGTTGTGCATAAACATTTGTTCTACATGAGAAAAAGATATATTACAAATTCCCCTCATGGGAGAAACAAACACAGATGTTGTTCCTGGGCTTGAGCACCAGTGGAAATTATTCCAAAAAAAAAAAGGGATTACTTTGAGTACCCCATCCACAAAATGTTGTCTTTTCTGAGTGACATTGTTGAGGCCAAAAGGTGGGAATAAAAATTCAAAGAAACCAAATGCTGTGATAATGTGCCAGCTGGTACTCTGGTGAAATCCTTTATGCTGGGGTCTGGATATCTATCTGGTATTGTCCCTGCATTCAAGGCCTAATAATCACCAAATGGCCTCGAAGAGCGATCTTTCTTGCAGATAAGGTGTAAGGGCTGTCAGACTGGCATGTGATCAAATGTTGACTTTGCATTTGTTAAGCATTCAGTTGCAGTTCTGTGCACATAGTGAGATGGTTGTCCAGGTATACTTGAGATGTGGTGGACTGTATTGTGCTTGATGCCATTGCAGTGAAGCTGTACCTGCACCTCACTTGATGGTTTAATTGTGCAGAGCTCAGAGGGCTCCTGTATTGTAGTTGTGCTATGTTTATCAGAGGTGAATCGATTGTTGATTCTCTGTAACACATTGTAATCAGTGTGACCTCTAGTCCGGCACCTAAACTAGTTTCAGAGATGTCAACAATTACAAATGACCATGTGAATGGCCTGGAAAAACCAACGTTGAAGGTGAACACCTTTCTGATTGCCTTCAGCTGTGCTTGGACATCCTGTTAGTTGTCTGTCATGTGGCAACAGGTAATGTGCAGATATCAGAATCAGCCTCTATGAGGAACATCATGCCCGTATGCCTCTCTGACAAATACAGTCTTTTTGACATCTTGAATGTGTGTGTTGAGGTGCTTTCTGACAATAGTATGCAGATGCTCCACTGCTAATGTGGATTTTAGATGTCTGGCCATTTGAGTAAATGCATAGTTTGTTACACTTTGCAGCATGTTGGCCCAAAGGTTTATGGCACCAGCATACCGCATTGGATCTCTTCCGCTGATCCTGAGTTCAACTGTTAGCACCTTGTCACTGCTGCCACTTGCACTTCTGTTTTGCCATCACTTCCAGTGTGGTTCTTAAGCTTGGAATTTTATCTGAAATGTTTGACAGATGTTGTGACATTATGGCCACACAATCCAGAGTCATCGCATTGGGTGAACTCAGCTGGCAACGCTCCACCAATGTCATGGCAATTGTTGCAGGCTACTTGAGTATTTTGTAGATCATATAAGCAAACTGCAGTGATTTGTTGCGTGACTTATCATATAGTACCTGTGCCATCTATACTTGGGTCAGTAGTTATTGATGCCAAATGTGTATCTGTTCACTAAATTACATCGATGTCACTGCAACTCTGATGGGGTCTCGTCAACACATTTCTCCACATATAGTACTTGCATGACTCTGAGATTGGTGGAACTTGGGTAGCTGGATATCAGCTTGTCTTTCTTTTTATTGTAAGCTCCATCTGATAGTGCATGCACTTAATGTTTGATATCAGTGTTGTGGTTTGTTGGTCCAAGCTTATCACTAAGGTGACTTATTCATGGTCATTGATGACTTGTTGCTGCTTGGATATGTTCTCCATTATCACAAACCACGTTTTCTATTGGGTCAGCATAAAGGCAGTATCTGTAGTTGCAAGTGTGGTGGGGAGGAACTGCTGGATTCACAGACAGATGTCTCATTGCTATGAACTGTGGTTGTGACTCTCTCATAGGGCTCATTGTTACATATGGTTGTGTCCCAGGAGTACTTATCGGAGGTGATAGAGGTTTTAAGTCAAGACTAACATCATCTTCTGTCTTATCAGAAATGTTCACAGTGCTGTGATATGTGAGCTTTGCAGAATTAATGCCATATTTATTGTATTTGATGGGCCAGCAGGCTCCAAAACTGTCATTGTAGAGTTTGCTGAGTTTTTCAGTGTTGGCATGGAATAGGCTGCCACTGTCACTTGTACATATTACTGTTGTTTGTCAAAAATGGCATTCATGGGAAGGCACAAAAGTTCTTAGATGGGGTCAACAATTATGTGGCCTCTTAGTTTGACAACATAAATAATTAAATGTGGTTTTAGAATGCATAGAATTGAGTTTTTGTTCTTCACAAATGCATATAAGAATGTTTGAAAAGAAACTAAAGGGAAATGCATTGAACTTAAATTATTATGCAAAGATAACCAACAAAGCATGTCAGACAGTTCATATCTACATCTTGATATTATCATAACATGAAAGTACAAAAATGTATCACTGGCACAAGTCTTATTTTTGGGCAGGGAATGCAAACAATTTGAATGAGTAGGAAAATACTTCTTGATTCTGTCTTAATATTGTCATGTGATGTGTTTGTATACTGAAACTAGCTTAGCACTTGCTGTTTTACTTGTGTAGACTGTATGGCCTGCGGAGATGTCTTTTGTTTTTATTTAATCAAATTTTTTGTTGTTGTTCACAAATTGCAGCACCTTCTAAGCTTTACTTGCTAATTAAGGCCATAGAAGCATAGTCTTTTCCAAATGTACTTCTGAGCAAAAAGTGATTCTGGTAGCCTTTTACATTCTTGTGGAGATATTTCCATAATGACTTTTGGCCCCTAACAAATATTTCTTTATGTCTAACCAAGTAGTGAAATATGAGTTTCCATAAATTTAGCTTTGAAATTTTTTAATGTGACAAAATATTTTCTTAAAAGTTTTCAGCCCCTGTTGCACTTTAGGTTGATTTTCCAGAAACAAAGAAACACACATTTTTTTAAATTTTTTTTAAATTTCTAACTGAGAAGTGAAGTATCAATTGTCATGGGTGTAGCCTTAAAAATCCTTCATTACTTCTCTAGCAATTATTTATTTTCAAAAAAACTTTCACCACTGTTTTACCCCCTTAACAGATGAATTTCCAAAAATGCTGAAACATGTATTTTTTTGTTTTCTGACTGAGAAACCAAATACCAGTTTTCATAGTTTTAGATTAAAAATTCCCTTAATAGTGATGTGCTTTCAAAAAGCCTTTCATCCCCTATTTCAACCCCTTAGAAGTGGAATTTCAGACAATTCTTTCTTAAGTGATGCCTACATATTAAGATCCACACCCTGTTCTCAAGTTTCCACCCTTAGCAGTTTCGGCTTGTTGATGATGAGTCAGTGCATCAGTCTGACCCTATTTCATTCCCTTAGGGATTGAATTTCCAAAAACAGTGAAGCACATTTTTTCCATCTCTAACCGAGAAGTCAAAAACCAATTTCCAAAGATTTAGCTTTAAAAATGCTTTTGCATTTCATTAAACGTTTCAGCCCCTGTTTCACTCCCTTAGGGGTTGAGTTTCCAGAAACAGTGACATGTGTATGTTTTATTTCTAACAGAGAAGGTAAATACAAATTTTCATAAATTTAGCTTCAAAAATGCTTGCACAGTGAAATATTTCCATAAAAACTTTCATCCCCCATTTCACCCTCATAGGGGTTGAATACCAAAAACAGTGAAACATATGCTTTTTTTAAATTTCTAACTGAGAAGTCAAATTTTAATTTTCATAGATTTAGCTTTAAAAATGCTTTCATAATAAAATATTTTCATAAAAAGTCTCATCCCCTATTTCATCCACTTAGGGGCTCAATTTCCAAAAACAATGATGCACATATTCTTTTATTTGTAACTGAGGAGTCCAATACCTATGTTCATTGATGTAGCTTTAAGAATACTGAAATAGTTCTTTAATAATGATATGTTTATAAAAGAAGGCTTTCACCCACCATTTCACACCCATTGGGCTAAATTTCCAAAACTGCTGATACATGTACTTCTTTATTTCTGACTGAGAAATGATACCAATTTCCGTACATCTAGATTCAAAACTGCCTTAATAGCGACATTTTTCAAAAAAACCCTTCATCCCCTATTTCACTCCCTTAGGGTTGGAATTTCAAAAACTCCTTGTTAAACAAAGCCTACAGTATAAGGTCCACATCTTCTCCAAATTTCAAGTTTCTATTCTTAGCAGTTTGGGCTGGGTGATGATGAGTCAATCAGTCAGGACATAACCTTTTATACACTGAAGAGCCAAAGAAATTGATACATCTGCCCAAATATCATGTAGGACCACCACGAGCATGCAGAAGTGCTGCAACACAACATGGCATGGACTCGACTAATGTCTGCAGTAGTGCTGGAAGGAACTGACACCATGAATCTTGCAGGGCTGTCCATAAATCCATAAGAGTAGGAGGGGATGGAGATCTCTTCTGAACAGCAAGTTGCAAGGCATCCCAGATATGTTCAATAATATTCATGTCTGGGGAATATGGTGGCCAGCAGAAGTGTTTAAACTCAGAAGAGTGTTCCTGGAGCCACTCTGTAGCAATTCTGGATGTTTGGGGTGTCACATTATCCTGCTGGAATTGGCCATCGGAATGCACAATGGACATGAATGGGTGCAGGTGATCAGACAGGATGCTTATATACGTGTCACCTGTGTTTGTCATCTAATTTTAGAGACCAAAAGCTGTATTTTGTGACAGTCATTTTATTGTGCCTATCTGTGGCTCAGCGTATTTGCTATATGCTGAGTAGCAATTTTTCTTTTCACAATATCTTCACCTGTCAGAGTCGTATGTAGATGTATCGAGGGTCCCATATCACTCCAACTACACACACCCCACACCATTACAGAGCCTCCACCAGCTTGAGCTGTGCCCTGCTGACATGCAGGGTCCATGGTTCATGAGGTTGTCTCCATAACCTACACATCCATCCACTTGATGAAATTTGAAATGAGACTCGTCTGACAGGTAACATGTTTCCAGTCATCAACAGTCCAATGTTGGTGTTGATGTATCCAGGCAAGGCATAAAGCTTTGTGTCATGCAGTCATCAAGGGTACACAAGTGGACCTTGGGCTCCGAAAGCCCATATCGATCATGTTTCATTGAAAGGTTCGCATGCTAACACTTGCTGATATCCTATTATTGAAATCTGAAGCAAGTTGTGAAATGGTTGCACTTCTGTCATGTTGAATGATTCTATTCTCGTTGGTCCTGTTCTTGCAGGATCTTTCTCCAGCCACAGTGATGTTGGATATTTGATGTTTTACTGAATTCCTGCTATTCACACTCCATTTGTGAAATGGTTGTATGGGAAATTCCCCACTTCATCACTATGTTGGAGATGCTGTGTCCCATTGCTCATGTGCCAATTATAACACTACGTTCAAACTCACTTAAATCTTGATAAACTGCCATTGTAGCAGTAGTAACTGATCTAACAATTGTTCCAGACACTTGTTGTCTTATATGGGCATTGCTGACTGCAGCACTGTATTCTGCCTAAGATGTTGATTGTTCATTTGAAAAACCAAAGGCAGCATTATGAAGCAAATTCTCTGTGGATCTGAAGTAGAGAAATTAAAATGAGTGTGCTGCAGTCATAACATATACCATGTTAACACAAACATTAACTGATAAAATGTTCCTAAAATTAATCATTTCCCCATAGTATCTTGATAGAAAATTGTTGGGTATAATGAGAAGGGCAGGAAGGAAAATAATGAGGTAGAGAAAAAAATAAAGTTGAAGAGATTCATAGTGGCTGTTTTGAAACTGAAATGGAAATTGCACTTAGATTTCTCATGGTAAAAGTTACTGTTCCAAGAAAAGATGGGTAGATTACATCAGGACAAAGTCGAGATTATATTGGGATGCATAAAGCTCAAAACCATACTACAAGGAGAAAGAACTGGGTGGAAAAATGGTTGATAATGATGATGACTTGTATATTGGTAATGTCCATCTGAAGCCCATAGTAATTGAGCTATCCTGCAGTTGAACCTCACTTCTCCATAAATCTTTGAAAATAATTGGCTAATTTTAAAAGGAAAATAGCTCCCAAGTGCACTTGTGAGATTTGCTCACTTACAATGTACTACATTTCAATAGCTATAATTTGTTTATTATTCTTTTTCTTTAAGAACTGCTGCTATATTCACATGTTTGAATAGAAAAGCAAACTTTTCTTCTTACACCTCAGAAAAATTGGGAAACTGAAGTTACATGTTATTTGAACAATGCATACAAAATATAGACTGCTAAATAACAAGCGAAACTTTACTGAAAAATATAAATATGTGAACATCTAACACTAAATGTAAGTGTGAGAATGTCTCTTTCTCAAAGAAGTGTGAACTTTTGAGATGTGATGTTACAGAAGAATGCTGGGGTTAGATCATCAGATTGGATAATGAATACAGAAGTACTGAAATGAGATGGTGATAAAGATCTTCATGGCATTACTTTCAAAAAGAAGGGGTAGTTTGATAGGATACACTCTGAAGCAACAAAAAGTAGTTAATCTAATAATGAAGGGAAGTGGGGAAGGTAAAATGCATAGGGAGATATCAGAGCTTGAATACAATAAGAAGATAGGCTGCAGTAGTTATACAAAAATGGGGACACTTGAGGAGGATAGACTAGTCTGGACAGCTGCACCAAACTAGTCTTAAGACTGAAAAAATAACAGCAATAACAACAAGCTACAAAATTCTAGTAATCTTGCTATGTGTGCAATTAATCATTGGTATGCTGTTCTGCACTATATTTGATTTGTTTGTAAGTGTACATTGTGAGCAGACTGTGTAAGAACAGGATAGTTTTTTCAGGATTATTTGTTGTAATTAAATACTTGTCTCCACATTGTAAGATGTGTACTCATGGCTGCTACATCAAGTTGATGTTCAGTCGCTATTGTATTGTTTGCTTTATAGGGCAACTGTGTTTTAAACTCACTTATTGTTAGAAACTGTTAGCTCTTGGATTATTATTTCTTGAACTATATGCATTTGTACAATCTCTATGGGTTTCCTTTCTTTTTTATAGTATGTCCCAAGTAAGACCAGTATGTCTCATGCCCAAGATTCAAGTAACAATGAATTAACTAAAAAAGAATAGATAATAGTAACATGAGGAGTACTGGTTAAAGGTGTTATCATCAAAGTGTGTCAGTAAATAAAAATATATCTTTTGTTTCATTTCAGATGTTTTTGAATCAAAGGATCCTTTGCAGAATGGAAGTATTAAACTAAGCCTTGCAGAGGTATGTTTCATCATTGTATAGCAGCAATTAATTATTTTTTCCAGCTGGGAGCTCTGAATGTAGCTATTTCAGTCCATTTGTTAGCAGTAGAGTTATTTTCTCATTAATTTATGTAGTTTCCACACAATTTGAGTAAACTGACAATTCTACTTAGCTTGCAAGCAGTACCCGTGTTTGTAAACTAGAATTTCAAGTAAATATAAAGTTTATCTGATGTTATATGAAATAAACTGGTCCATCAGCAGATCCAGCAGTAGAACAATAAAAACAGCAACAGGAGGCAGAAAAATTATTAATTCTGAATGCAAAAAACAATAATGATATCGGTAATTGTATTGGAGTTGCAAACTGCAAAGTTATCTACAAACAAAGAGTGTTTAACAGAACTCCTGAGCATGTAGGAAATGCCATTGACAGTGACAGCAAACAGTGTGACATATAGTACACTGCTTCATGGTGGGGGGTGGGGGGTGGGGTGGGGGAGTGGAGGAAGGACTGGATAAGAATTGGCACACATCCACATAGTCCCCATACATGAAACTGGTGAAAGATGATATACCTCCAAATATTGTTGTACACTTCTCCAACCTCAAAAAACACACCAACCAAATGGTTTCATTATAATAAGGCCTCCTGCATCACTGTCTTGAGCAGAATTAAGTTATCAAGGATGGAACAGTAGCGCCTGAAACTGCACATGTGACTTTGGGATTTGAGGAGCCAGGTGAGGTGACAGTTGACCATGTGCTTGAGAGTCTTGCCCTGTGACTGGTAAGGGATATGCTCTGGTAGGCTTTAGAGTCAGTACAATCCTTGTCCAGTTTCCGTAATGGGATTAATATTACTTCCTTCCAAGTGGTGGCGTACTGTCCATCAAAACATATCTAATTGAAATAAGAAAGGAGTTTGCCTTTGTCTCTGGGTCACAGGTGACCGAGCATGGCATAATGAACCTGCTCCATCCTGTAGCAGTGTCTCTGGCTGTGGACAAAGCTAATTCCAATTACCATATGGAAAATGAAAGATTGTAGACCTACTCATTACAGATAAAAAACTGGAGCCACATCATCTTCACATCTGGAACTCTGGAGTTTGTCTACATGATGCAGTCTCAGTAAAAAAATAATAAAATGTTCAAATAAAACCTGACCCATGTCTTTAGGTACATCTACCAAGACGTCATTCCTCAACAAGGCCATAAGGGAAAGAGTACCACCCTTGCCTGAAATCTGTCTCACACTCGTGCAGTGGAAGTGGATCAATTAATGGAACACATGAATTCCTTCCAGGAGTTCCTCTTCCATTCCTTTATAATTCCCTCACTTGTGCTCTCACTGAACTGAAGGCATGAAGATTTTCTGTAGTTGGACAGTGTTTGAATTTCCACAAAGCTGCACACGTGGTTCTGACTGCCTAGCAATATTCTTAATTCTGTGAAGGAACATGCTATCATCTGAGATAGTTGCTAGATTGGGGAATAGAATCAGCTGCAGCTCATTAGATAACACATGCAATATGGTCTACCATCTTCTGGGCACCTTCCTGTTGTTTGAAGATGGCCTGCTGACTGTTTTATAACCAGTCCGTCCTTTTGGAAGTATCCATCTTTGCCATCTCTTATTGACTACCATCCAAGTCAACAGATGGATCACACTGGAAAATGTCCACTAGAATGCAAATCTATGGCCACTTCCCACTGGTCTGAGTTTGTAATATCTGGGGAGCAAAAATAAAAAAGAAGGTCAGTGGCTGAAGATGACCCTGTAGCTGTAGAAAATGTCACCTGACCAGAGTTCAAAAGGCAGATATTCTCTCAGTGGATGACCTGCTCAATAGTTTGACCCCTGGAGCAAGTGGTAGCTGAGCCCACTGCACAACGTGTACATCGAAGCCACCCTTGAGAAGCAAAGGGTGGGGCAGTGCCCAGAAAAGCTTTGTTAGTGCATCTGCATTCAATGGATCATAATGTGGAAGGTATTAAGAACATACAGTGATCTTAGCAGCACATTGTCTTAAGGCCACAAGTGGCCCATCGGGACCACCCGCCTGCCATGTCATCCTCAGCTGACGATGCGGATAGAAGGGGTGTGTGGTCAGCACACTGCTCTCCTGATAATTACAATGGTTGTCTGTAACTGGAGCCACTACTATTCAGCTGAGTAGCTCCTCAATTGGAATCACAAGGCTGAGTGCACACCGAAAAACAGCACATGGCGGCCCGGATGGTCACCCATCCAAGTGCCGGTCACACCCGACAGTGCCTAACTTTGGTAATCTGATGGGAACCGGTGTATCCACTGTGGCAAGGCCATAGCCACAGTGATCTTAGCTTTGTGAAAATTTCCACTGAAAGTATACTTCTATGGCCATAGTAACAGGGGCAGCAGAGGAGTAGCATCTGTCATCAATGAAAACAGCCACACCAATCTTATCCCTGTCTCTAATACGACTGGCCTTCGTGTAGGTGTGGTAGCTCCTTCATGCATGTGTGTTGGTGACTTTAAAATGAGTTTCTTGTAAGCAGATGCAGAATTGTCTCTCCTGGGCCAGAAGCTGCAGTTCTTCCAAATTAGATTTGTATCCCTTTAAATTCCACTGCAACACATAAGTCCTTGTGAGGGCCACTGAACTGTGATGATTGTCCTTGCCCTTCTCCCTCAGTGATGGTGATTAACCCAGGAGGTCAGAAGGGACTGGCTCTCCAGTTCCTCCATGTGCTTATAAGTGTTCTTACAGTAAAATAACCTGTAGAAAGGGAGAGTGCTTGCTGATCCAAGCTTTAGCTGCCACTTCCACTGCAAATGACTTTTTGTGTGACTTTTTCCTTATCTATGGAAAGATTTGGTTGCATAGGTAGAGGGGATGGCTTAGTGGGACTCTAACAATGCACAGTGGTATGTGGCTGAGGTTCCAAGTCCATCGCTGATGACTTCCGAACAGTTTTGGGGTTCAGTGTAGCTTTTTTCCTGCAGCTACACTGACAAGTGCATGTATTCATACTTGAATCTGTGGTTTGGGTTTGTGTGGAGGCATCACAGGCTTCTTAAAGGCTGATGCAAAAGAAATAGCAAACACCACAGATTGCATAGCTTTGAAAATTTTTTTAGCTTCACCATAAGGTACGCATCTCGTGACTTTCAACTCCAGAATTATCCTAACCTCATTACAAACTCTACACTTCCTGCTTCATACTGTGTGAATCCTAGAACAATTTATAAATTTCAGGAAAAGTATACAAGAGTGACCTGATTTTCTGAGTTGTCTCTCCACAACTTCCATAATTAGTCATTCTGTTACATACCATAGTGGTATGATCAAATCTTTGGCATTTAAAGCATTACATTGGGTTTTGGACAAATGGGCAATCCTCAAGATGGATATAGTCTATAAGAATACATTCAGTTAACTCCACCATACTGAAGGTTAGAATAAATGTTGCAGTTTTCTCTAATATGCCATTGGCTCTCCTCTTATAATTCTTTACTTCTGTGATACTCATGTTTTTCCATTCTTCAAATAATTGCTGAGAATTAATTTCCATTATATCAGAGCAGGTAACAGTGTCTTTACAGAAGTTAAATGTGTTATGATACTACTCACAACAGGATAGTCATCTAAAGTCTTGCAGCCGAGATGTTTAGGTATTTGGTGTGATATGGCAATTTTAACAATAAGTGATCCATTACAAAGGTGTTTAAAACTTTTTAAGGACCAAGAAATGCCCTCCAACCCCTTGTAACTGTAGAAAGGAGAGATCTCAAAGGTTGCCACTGTTCTCCTGATTACTATGAAAGTATTATTGCAGACTAGTGCTCTGTTACTATAATGCTGAGTCTTTTTCTAGGGCAGACTGACCACCCAAGCTCTCGTTGTTGCATGGTGTATGTGCTACCTGATGGTACACCTGTCCAGGAGTAGATCTGAATTGATGTCACTCCATAGGGATCCCCTGAGCTGCTGCGAAGACAAATGTTGATGCAGGCAGAACCCAGGGTGCCTGAGAAAGTCTTATACAACTGGGAGTGACAGGTGCCCCAGAGGTAACCCACTAGAGCCTGCTTTACCTCAACAACCATTCACCTAATCGGCACATAATACACTTGAGGTTGAGGTGTTATATGTGTTCTTGCAGTCCAGGCAGTGAGGCCAAGGCTTTCATTCTCTGAAACACACAACATTCCACCACTGCACATATCAATGGTACTTGAAGTATGCTCAGACTTTTTGTAGATGATGTCTGGCAATGTTGGCCAGTCACTACTCAGGAAACTCAGGGTTATTTTTCTCATACCCACCCACTGCTTGTGGAGCTCCCTGAGAGAAAAATGGCCCTCCCTTCACCAAGTTGTGGAACACTCTTTGTTAGCCCCTTCAAGGACCGCCTGGCTTGGGTGGCCCTGCCATAGCTATACTACTACCAGCATAACCCTTAGCATCTCAGACACGCAAACCCTCCTGCCCAGCACTCAGTTGCCTATGATAAGGTGTTGCCCCAAAGAGGGCATGATCATTTTATCTTGAAGGAAATCATTGAGTATCTCCCATTTGAATAAAAAAATAAATTTTCTGGAACTTCCCTGCTGATGGGAGAAATCTGGCCTAGAATGGGACCTCATCTACTCTTTCCCTATACTCAGTACTTGTACTATTTATCTCAAGCTTCCAGTGATGGACTCATGTCATATCACAAGCTACAATTTGTAGTAATAGTTCCTGTCTTTTTTCTCAAACTGATTTAAAGGTGACTGATAGATTTCTAAACTAAGATTCCTCTATGCTTCATTGAAGAGTTATGGGACCTGCCTTGATTCCACCTTGCAGTGTCTAAGATTTTCATATGAACAATATCTGCTCATCCATATGTAAGCCCACCTCTGATGAGATCTTGTCCACAGTTAAGTCCTCGAGGCAAATGGGTCAAGGGCAACACTTGTACCCCCCGGAATCTGGAATATGCACTTTTAATTCATTACATAATTTTGCTCATTTCTAAAAAGAATTCTCATGGGAGAGTTCCAGGAAATATTATGGCCCTACACTTGTTATTCAGTTACTAGAGAGGCTCTGAAGTCTTCAGTAGGTGAAATTGATAGCAGGATGATTGACCTGGCCTGTGTTTATGTTTTACAATTCAGACTGCTCCCTGAACCGTTTTGTCCATACTTATGTTGAGTTTGCATCTCTCTGGACTTTTGAATCTAGGTAGCCCGTTAGTTCATGAACTCTGCAGTCATCAACCACAGCGTCTGCCTGGTTGTTCCACTCTTCTATACATTACTGCCAATGTCAGTGATCATAAACTGTGTTCTACCTACAAAGAGTTGAGTAGAACACTGCAGATGTAACACCAAAGAGCTCAAGAAGAAATACTGTAGCTATATAATGATTGTCTGTAAGGCTGTTTAGAAGAAAGGTGACATATCTGTGGCATGGTGAGAGTTTCAGCACTGTACTGGAGTGTAGATTAATGTGGTTCTTCACAGAACAGTGCCAAAATAGTCTCCAATATTTTCTCTGTTGCCAGCTACTGTCACCAGTTCCCATAAGGACATCTCCAACTCCATGGTAGAAAAGTAGTTTGTCTTTTATCTGTGCATATTAGGATCTGGATTGGCTTGCCATGGCAATAACATTTCCGGAGGGGCCAAAAATGTTTTACTACATGATAATCCACATTTGATAATTTGGCTAATTTATTTTGGCTCCTCTAGTGGTGAATTAATGTACTGTTATGCACTGATATCAAAATGTACCAAAACTGGAGACATTTACCTGAAAACAAACAAAAATTAACTGTGTAACTTTATTTTGTAAGGACATAATTAAAACATTGACAAACAATGGATTTTTATTCCTTTTTTCATCTGCCTATTGTGTAATTTCATTTTGTGAGGTCATAATTAACACATTCGCAAACAATGGATTTTTATTCCTTTTTTCATCTGCCTATTGTGTAATTTCATTTTGTGAGGTCATAATTAAAACATTCGCAAACAATGGACTTTTATTCCATTTTTCATCTGCCTATTGTTTTACACTAAAAAACAAGACTATGCACCATGAAGTAATTATTAATTCTGAATGGAATGAAAATCAGGAGATGTGATGTATAGGTACAGACAAGCAAATGATTACAATTTCAGAAAAATTGGATGATTTATTCAAAAGAAAGACCTTCACAAATTGAGCAGGTCAGTGATGTATTGGTCCACCTCTGACCAACATGTAAGCATTTATTCAGCTTGGCACTGATTGATAGAATTGTTGGATGTACTCCTGAGGGATATTATGCAAATTCTGCCCAATTGACATGTCAGATCATCAAAATCCAGGGTGGTTGGAGGGCCGTGCCCATAATGCTCTAAATTCTCAATTGTGAGAGATCCATCAACCTTGTTGACCAAAGTATGGTTTGTTAAGCATGAAGAAAAGCAGTAGAAACTCTTGCTATATGTAGGTGGGCATTATCTTGCTCAAATGTAAGTCCAGGATGGTTTGCCAAGAAGGGTAACAAAGTGGGGTGTAGAATATCTTTGATGTACCACTGTGCTATAAGGGTGCCACAAAATAATAGCAAAAAGGGTCCTGTTATGAAATGAAATGGCACCCCTGACCATCCGACCATCACTCGTGGGTATTGGCCCATACATTGGGTAACAGTCAGGTTGGTATCCCGCTGCTGTCTGTGGCATCTCTGGACACATCTTCAGCCCAGAATCTCATTGATGGAAGTAAAACTGTCTTCAGTTATGAGTTACACTTCAAACTGGGCTCTGATGACCAGTGAAGAATTGTCTGGAGACACCCTGGACAGTCACGGGATTCCACCCTGGCTGTCGCTTGCCATACAGCCCAACAACCAGGAATGATGGTCTGGGGTGCAATTTCTTATCATTTGATTGCCATCTGCAGCACCCTTACAGCACAGCAGACCATTGACAATATTCTATGTGCTGTTTTGTTGCCCTTCATGGCAAGCCATCCTGGCCTTACATTTCAGAAAAATAATGCCCGCGTGCATGTGGTGAGAGTACCTACTGCTTGTCTTCATGATTACCAAACCCTAACTTGACCAGGAAGGTCGCCAGATCTCTCCCAGTTAAGAATCTTTGGAGCATTATGGGCAGGACCTTCCAATCAGCTCAAGATTTTGATGATCTAACATTCCAATTGGATGGAATTTGGCATGTTATCACCCAGGAGGACATCCAACAGATCTATCAGTCAATGTCAAACTGAACAACTGCTTGTATAAGGGCCAGAGGTGTCCAAAGCATTATTTATGTGCCCAACTTGTAAAGAACTCTCTCTTGAATAAATCATTCAATTTTTCTGAAATTGTCGTCATTTGTTTGTCTTTACATGTACATCACATTTAATGATGTGGTGCCTTGTGTATGGTTTTTTTGTCATAGAGTGTATTATGAGAATCGTTTAGACTTCTTATTTATTATTTATAATTCTTTACTGTTTCAGTGGCTGAAGACATCTTTAATGTGCTAACACACAGGAAGCTGCACTATCATCTTGCTCAATGAAATTGACCATGACGTGTGAATTCTGTAGTCTTGTCCTTAGCTAGACTGAGCTTAGAGCTCATTGTTATAGTTAGGTCAGCTGAAACTGATTGTGATTATTTTGAAAGTTCAGATATCTATATTTGTACATATTTTTTACAACAATGTATATTTTTTAATAATTGTACATATACAGTCATAAACATGTGCATGTGTGTGTGTGTGTGTGTGTGTGTGTGTGTGTGTGTGTGTGTGTGTACATATATATTTTTCCTCAATTTGTCAGTTTTTGTTGTAATTTTTGATTAGCAAGAGTACTTCTCTTATATTTAAATTTATTTTCTTCTTTTGACCATTAGTAGAACTTCTCCGTAGAGATATGGCTTTAAAATAAAAAGATCGGGTACTTCAAACTATATTCCATGCTTCTTTCATAGTTGTGAGGACTAGAACACACTTCTGAAGACAGTACTAAATTTTTAGAATGCGTAACAGTGTCTTGTGCAATAACATGCACCCTATCTCTTTTTCACACCCAGCTGCTTCCCCAGTCACTGGTGACTCCCCTGTCTTTTTTTATATCATTACATTTTCGCTACAAATACTGTAAATTGCAATAATAAATCAAGTACATATATTCTCTTTGAACCAACTTATTTGTAACAAATCAGAAACAGCTCCATTAGTTTTATTAGCAGTAATTCTTCCACAAATACGCTACGCAAGTAGTGCAGTACATAAAACATATGAGTCAGTTAAATCAGATGATAGACTACCAAGATAGATTTGTTTTAATTTTTGACTTGGTTTACTAAAATTTGTTATTGCAATCTTTCTTCTTACTTTTTCCACTTTCAGTTTTCCCCATCCTTACAGCTGTGTACTCATCTGTTACCGGTATCATATACACATGTTTTTTTAGCTAATTATTTATGTATTTGCCAGTCTGTGAGCATCATGTAGGCCTATTTCATGTTTCATTTTCATTGTATGTATCTACTCATCTCCTTAAATATTATAACTGATTTCTTGAATGCTATAATCTTTAACATGCTTTATAGATACTTCATTTGTTTCTGTATTTCTTACAGAAATGGATTTGATTTTAAAAGGTGCAGACCATGTGATATTGATTGACATTTTGCCTCATTTAGTAATTGATATTGTGTCATGTTTAGCAATATCATTGTGGTTATTTATGTTAATATCACTTGGTATATGCACACTGAAGAAATTCCCAAAAGATACCTTCATGTAAACAATAAGCACACAAATATAAAATAAAATAATGCTGAGAATGTTTGATTCCTGTTCTAAGAAGTGTTATGGTGACTCTTTAGAATAAAATTACTATTATATATCCAGAGAACAGCAGTGTATTCTATGTTTAAATCCTCCATTGAGCACTAGATCAGGGAAAGAGAGAATACCTTGAGCTATTGACAAGGCATTTTTGAGCACATTATCTTCCTTTTCTCTGAACAACAAATATAAAGTACCTCATTAATCAAGCATAATGTACCGTTTGTATAATTAACATTCCAGTGTCGATATAAACTGTAAAGTGCTGTTAAAAAGTGCAGTAGGTTTTCGTGGATAGCCACCTTGAAATCTAACTTTTTCAGTCCTTGGTACCACAATTTATAAATGTACAAAACTCAGTATGAGATACGATGTACAAATTTTATGTGATTTATATTTTTTTATGTAACTTGTGATTTTCACCAATAACTGTAAGTGTAGAGTATGTAAAAACATAAAATTTGTATTATATTTTATACAGAATATTTTTGCATAAATTTGTAAATAATGTGTTATGCCTTTGAAATTAATTTGTAAATAAAGTAATAAAAGACAACAGTAATTAATGTAATGTAATGATATATTGATTATACTGTGATATACAGACACAAATACATATTCTAGAAACCACTATGCAGTACATAATGGCAGAGTTACTTCGTCTAACTCTGAGACACTATTTGTTCTATTCCAATGTAATAAAGTTTTAGAACTTTTCTTCTGTCAGGGAGATGGCTCGAACCAAACATTTTTGGATAGAATTATGATGAGAATGTTGTTTACTATGCAAGCAAGATGTGTGTGATGTTGAGGATGGAAATTGATCTTGTGAAAAATGCAACATGGAAGAAATAAAGAAGAAATTGCAACATTGGGACATGTAATTCATGGTATTTATGGGGTGGCTGATATGTTCCATTTACTATACTAAATGCATTGAATACCAATGGTGAAAGAGAAACAAAGTTTTTGCTTCTTGGAATAATTGTTTAAAATAAAAAAAAGGTGATTGGAGCCAACTATGAACCAGTGTAACCCCTATAATCATCCTTGACCTTACTCGGGTCACAATATAAACATGTCATCACTTTGGGAGAATGAATATGAACTGCAGCTAAAATATTGTTCTTCAGAAAACTATAGGCACTTGTTTTATTCCAATAATATGAGCATTATACCCATAAATCCAACCCATGTCTTATAGATAAAGTAACCTGTGAAGTTGAATGAAGTTATTCAAGCTTGCTTTTTCTCATCCTCATCTGACATTCCTAATGTATTGCATGTGGAATGCAAGGTAAAAGTCACGCCAAATAACTTACAGAAACCAAAAACATATGAAGGATGATGCCCTACCAAAGAACTGCTCAAATTGTCAATGACAGGAGATAAGGAACAAGTAGACATTAGAGCAGGGATTTTGTGAATTTTTCAAAGTCAAGAATGCTCCTGTTTAATGACTGACTGCAGAATTACATCAGATAGAGAATAATTGAAAATCTGCCTACAGAAGATTCAAGCAAAATCTATCACCTGACCTTAACACAGAATGCAGGAAACTGTGGAACAGATTGAAGTAAAATGTGTGCAACACACAAATCTTGTTGCAAAATTGGTAAAAAAAAAATCAGTGTTCGCTGTAGGTTTTCAAAGGTTGGCAACTAGAGCAAAATGTTGAATGCAACTTGTGTGTGATGAAATGGTTGTTGTCTGTACTTGTGGTCTGTCTGTATGAAGTTAATAGAAGTCATGTTGTTCATTTAGTGTGTATTTCATAATATTCAAATAAAGTGAATACAGCAGAGTACAAATGTGACAGAGTATTGGACCAGAATAATGTAAAAATATTGCAAAATGAGCAAAGAAAAGTTGCAAAGACAAACATGAAATATTAAAATGTAGAACAACACTTAGAAATGTCTCAGAAAAATGAAGAATTTTTTGGAAGGATTACTAAGATAATAATGAGTGAGAGATGGTAATAAATATAATGCTAATAAATAATAATAATGAACATATGCAGATGCTGTGCTTGTTCAAACACCACTTTGGGAATGGGGTTAAGGGAAGGATAAGGGGGTGGGCGATGCACCAACCTTGGATCAAATCCACACAGTGGTTTAATGATGAGGGTCAGTGTACCTGATAGCCTGGATGTGATTTTTAGCCGGTTACCCACGTTTCACCAGGTGAATACCAGGCTGGCAATGGCAAGAAAAGTGTTTGTGAAGAAGAGAAATTTGTTAATACTGAATATACATTCAAGTGTTAGAAAGTATTTTCTGGAAGTATTTGTCTGGACTGGAAGTGAAATGTAGATGATAAGCAGTTCAGACAAGAAGAGACTGGAAACTTTTCAAATTTGCCGCTACACAAGAATGCTGAAAATTAGATGGATAGATCGTGTAACCAATGAAGAGGTACTGAAGAGAACTGGAGCAAAAAGAAATTTGTGGCATAACTACTAAATGAAGGGATTGGTTGGTAGAACACATTCTGAAACATCAAGTGATCACCAATTTAGTACAGGAGGGAAGTGTGGGGAAGGAGTGTTCATTGCAGTTGACAAAAATATTACCTTTATTTATGTTGACTTTGGTAGTGACTGTGAAGCTATGTGCATACATATAACAGATCTAGTTGAAATCAAGCTAATTGTTAGCTGTTTTTACAGGCCACCAGATTCTACTGTGACAGTTTTAGAGTCATTCAAAGAAAGTCTATTCTCAGTAGTGTGGAAATATTTGCAATATTAGTTGTCGGTGACTAACCTGCCAAATACAGACTGAGACATCTAAGGACTCATTGCAGGAGCTACAGAAAAGCAGTCTTTTGAAGTACTTTTGAAAGCATTTTCTGGCACCTGTCTTGAACAGAGAGTAGATTAGATTAGATTAATACTAGTTCCATGGATCATGAATACGATATTTCGTAATGATGTGGAACGAGTCGAATTTTCCAATACATGACATAATTAGGTTAATTTAACAACATACTTAAGTTAATATAACAACTTTATTTTTTTGTGTGTTTTTTTATTTTTCTTTATTTTTTATTTTTATTTTTATTTTATTTTTTAATAATTTTTTTCCTTAATTTATATCTAAAAATTCCTCTATGGAGTAGAAGGAGTTGTCATTCAGAAATTCTTTTAATTTCTTCTTAAATACTTGTTGGTTATCTGTCAGACTTTTGATACTATTTGGTAAGTGACCAAAGACTTTAGTGCCAGTATAATTCACCCCTTTCTGTGCCAAAGTTAGATTTAATCTTGAATAGTGAAGATCGTCCTTTCTCCTAGTATTGTAGTTATGCACACTGCTATTACTTTTGAATTGGGTTTGGTTGTTAATAACAAATTTCATAAGAGAGTATATATACTGAGAAGCTACTGTGAATATCCCTAGATCCTTAAATAAATGTCTGCAGGATGATCTTGGGTGGACTCCAGCTATTATTCTGATTACACGCTTTTGTGCAATAAATACTTTATTCCTCAGTGATGAATTACTCCAAAATATGATGCCATATGAAAGCAATGAGTGAAAATAGGCGTAGTAAGCTAATTTACTAAGATGTTTATCACCAAAATTTGCAATGACCCTTATTGCATAAGTAGCTGAACTCAAACGTTTCAGCAGATCATCAATGTGTTTCTTCCAATTTAATCTCTCATCAATGGACATACCTAAAAATTTGGAACATTCTACCTTAGCTATATGCTTCTGATTAAGGTCTATATTTATTAATGGCGTCATACCATTCACTGTACGGAACTGTATGTACTGCGTCTTATCAAAATTCAGTGAGAGTCCGTTTACAAGGAACCACTTAGTAATTTTCTGAAAGTCAGTATTGACAATTTCATCAGATAATTCTTGTTTCTCAGGTGTGATTACTATACTTGTATCATCAGCAAAGAGAACTAACTTTGCCTCTTCATGAATATAGAATGGCAAGTCATTAATATATAATAAGAACAACAAAGGACCCAAGACTGACCCTTGTGGAACCCCATTCTTGATAGTTCCCCAGTTTGAGGAATGTGCTGATCTTTGCATGTTACAAGAACTACTTATTTCAACTTTCTGCACTCTTCCAGTTAGGTACGAATTAAACCATTTGTGCACTGTCCCACTCATGCCACAATACTTGAGCTTGTCTAGCAGAATTTCATGATTTACACAATCAAAAGCCTTTGAGAGATCACAAAAAATCCCAATGGGTGGTTTTCGGTTATTCAGATCACTCAAAATTTGACTGGTGAAAGCATATATGGCATTTTCTGTTGAAAAACCTTTCTGGAAACCAAACTGACATTTTGTTAGTACTTCATTTTTACAGATATGTGAAGCTACTCTTGAATACATTACTTTCTCAAAAATTTTGGATAAAGCTGTTAGAAGGGAGATTGGACAGTAATTGTTGACATCAGATCTATCCCCCTTTTTATGCAAAGGTATAACAATAGCATATTTCAGTCTATCAGGGAAAATGCCCTGTTCCAGAGAGCTATTACACAGGTGGCTGAGAATCTTACTTATCTGTTGAGAACAAGCTTTTAGTATTTTGCTGGAAATGCCATCAATTCCATGTGAGTTTTTGCTTTTAAGCAAGTTTATTATTTTCTTAATTTCAGAGGGAGAAGTGGGTGAGATTTCAATTGTATCAAATTGCATAGGTATGGCCTCTTCCATTAACAGCCTAGCATCTTCTAATGAACACCTGGATCCTACTATATCCACAACATTTAGAAAATGATTATTAAAAATATTTTCAACTTCTGACTTTTTGTTCGTAAAGCTTTCATTCAATTTGATGGTAATACTGTCTTCCTCTGCTCTTGGTTGACCTGTTTCTCTTTTAATAATATTCCAAATTGTTTTAATTTTATTATCAGAGTTGCTGATTTCAGACATGATACACATACTCCTGGATTTTTTTAATAACTTTTCTTAATATAACACAGTAGTTTTTATAATTTTTGATAGTTTCTGGGTCACTACTCTTTCTTGCTGTCAGATACATTTCCCTTTTCCGGTTACAAGATATTTTTATACCCTTAGTAAGCCATGGTTTGTTACAAGGTTTCTTATGAGTATATTTAACTATTTTCTTGGGGAAGCAGTTTTCAAATGCATTTACAAAAATGTCATGAAATAAATTATATTTTAAATTGGCATCAGGTTCACGGTACACCTCATCCCAGTCTAACTGCTGTAGGCTTTCCCTGAAATTTGCAATTGTTAAATCGTTGACTGAACGTACTACTTTGGAGGACTGTTTAGTATTGCTGAATGGAGCTATGTCATATATTGTAACTAGCTGTGCACCATGATCAGAAAGACCATTCTCAACAGGCTGAGCATTTATCTGGTTAAACTTATCTTGGTCTACAAAGAAGTTATCTATCAGTGAGCTGCTATCCTTTACCACCCGAGTAGGAAAATCAATAACGGGTGTCAAATTGAAAGAACCGAGTAATACTTCAAGGTCATTTTTCCTATTACCCTCTTTCAGAGAATCTACGTTGAAGTCCCCACAAATAATAATTTGCTTCCCCCTGTCTGACAGATAGCACAACAAGGAGTCCAAATTTTTCAGAAATAGATGAAAATTTCCTGATGGGGACCTATATACAGTTACAATTATAAATGTGCCTTTATTTAATTTAAGCTCACAGGCACATGCTTCTATATGTTTCTCTACACAAAACTTTTTTGTTTCTATACTTTTTGCACAATGATAACTTTTGACATATATGGCAACTCCTCCTTTCTCCATATTTTCTCTCATTACATGTGCAGAGAGCTTATAACCACTTACATTTACCTTATCCATATCAGTAACAATGTGATGCTCAGACAGGCATAGTATATCTATTTCATTCTCAGCTTCTAAATCTTCTAAACAAACCAGAAGCTCATCTACTTTATTCTTTAAACTCCCAATATTTTGATGAAATATACTTACATTATTTTTAATTATACTTTTATGAGAACCTTTCCTTATTCTAACATTTGCAGTACTCTCCTGTCTGAGTTTCTCATTGTGCTTAGGCCTAGTTCCTATACCAGTGGTCACATGGTGTTCAGAGAGGCAGATTATGTCAACTGGGTTGGGTGACTTTAATTCATCAATGCAATTACCTAGGACTGAGATACAACTTGGTGGAGATAAAATTTCTGGTGATTGGTGAAAATTTATAATTGGTAGCTGTGATTGGTGATCTAATGTGCTAGAATTGTGCTGTTTAATTTCTTTCCTAAACTGAAGATTTGTTTCAATCCTGACCTCTCGTAGAACTTGACACCTTTCTGTCTTACCTATCCTAAAAAAGGTGCTGCTCCAACACCTGTAACCACTGGTATTTTACCATTCATGGCAGTGCCTCCCCCCCTTAAATTTCCTGCTATTACCCCAGCCAGTTTCCCCTTCCCTTTCCTGTTGAGATGTAGGCCGTGCCTGGTATAGTCCCACCTACTGAGATAATCAACAGGAACCACACCAATATGAGCCCCCGCACCTGACCCAAGCAGCCGTTCCAACTCCACATTAACTCTCCCAACAGAAGAGTCCAAATGAGGCTGGTCATGGCGTCTCAGGACAGATACAAACTCAACATTGGTGTGTCTCGATGCCGACGCAATCTTTACCAGGTCACACTCTATACTGTACCCAGGATCTCTGTCGATGCTGTTCCCTGGCCCTCCCACAATAACCACGGTGTCTTCCCTGGTAAATCCTTTACAGAGTGAACCTAAATCCTCTGTCACCTGATCCAGACTAGCACTTGGTTTGAAAAAATTTGTGACCTGGTATTCTGGTCCTAATTCCTCCTGCAGAAGTTGGCCTACACCTCTGGCATGAGAACTGCCTAACAACAAAACTTTCTTCCTTTTCGATGACTTTCCTACATTCTTTTTCAATTTCCTATTGAAAGTTTGTTGTGTCCTGTCTACACCTACCTCTGCTTGAGGCTCATCAGTTTCTAACTGAAGCAACAGGTCAAACTTATTTTTGACATTCACCACAAAACTGTCAGACTTAGTTCTAGGCCTGTTCCTTCTGCTACCTGTTGCCACTTCCCACCTCTCTTTGCCCTTCTCCCTCCTTAACCTGTCCAGATCTTCCCTAGCCTGATCTAGCTCAGCCTGAAGGGCAGCAATTTTCACCTCCTGTTTCACTATCTTCCTATCTCTGCTGCAAATCCTACATAACCACTGATGAGCCTGATCCACTTTCCCAACACCCACGCCACTGCAGTCCCCCCAGTGAAAAAAACTACTGCATCCATCACACCAAACCCCGGAACTAACAATTCTACGGCAAGTCAGGCACTTCTCACTCATGGCAAAAATAATACTTTAGCTAGAATAAATCAATTAAATTACCGAAAATAAAAAAAGACGTTACAAGAATTAAGCCTATTCACAAATGTATATAAGCAAGTTTCTGATTTAAAATTCCGCTGTTTTTCTGAGATCTGTATTAAAACAACGAAGGTATACGCTATTTATTATATATTTCACTCGATGGAATGAAAAAAAGGACAATTAAACGAGATACTTTAACTTTGATTCTCGAAAAACGTTACGAGAATTAGGCCTATAAACAAATGTATATAGGCAAGTTTCTGATATAAAATTACGCTGTTTTTCTGAAATCTGTATTAAAACAATGAAGTTATACGCTATTTACGGTAGTTTACTTATTTGTTACCGAGAAACTAGTTAAATTACCGTGAAACAAGAAACAAACACGTTTACAAAATTTAAGCCTAAGCGCGACTTCGCGAAGTTACGATCTTTTCGTGTTTTCTGAAAAAATACGCAAAGAAAAGTCAAACCTTTAACGGCAAGACTAAACGATACACTAATGCACGTATTTAATTTGTTGTCGGCGTTAAACTAAATTATATTCCTGTCTAAATCACTTAACTTTCTGGAAATGGTTTCTGGCGTCACTTACTCGGCGGCCATCTTGTCTCTTCAACCAACTCACACAAAACTGAAATATTTTAGTCCTTGCAACTATATACAGACCTTACCTTCCAGTGGTTTCAGTACAGGGACAGGGACTAGTGATTTTTATGCCATCATAGTGATGGTGGTTACTACAATTACTAAATCAATCAAGAAGGGTAGGAGAGTATTTTTGTTAGAAAGAGCAGGTAAACTTGAACAATGAATGGACTTCATTTAGTTCCAGTATGATGGACATACAGGAATTATGGGCAACATTTAAACGGTTTATATATCACACTCTGAAGAAATATGTGCTGAGTAAGTGGATTCAGGACAGAAAAGACCCACCATGATTTGATAACAAAATGTGAAAAATGCTGAGAAAGCAAAAACTGTTGCACCCTTGATTCAAAAAAAGAATGCACAAATGACAACAGGTAAAATTTAGTAGAAATTATGTGTCTGCAAAGAAACAATGCCTGAAGCATACAACAACTACCACTGTCAAACCTTAAATAAGGTCTTGCTGAGAACCTGGTACTATGTACAATCACTGAGAGGATTGATAGATTCTATCCAGCCACTCATTGACCAGTCTGGTATGGCAGTAGAAGATGGCAAAATGAGACATGAAGTTTTAAATTTCACTTTTAATAAATCATTTGTGCAGGAGGATGGTGCAAACATATAATCATTTGACCATTTCACCGATTCACCTATGGAAGACACAGTAATAGGCATCGCTGGTGTAGAGAAGCAACTGAAAGAGTTGAAAACAAGTAAGTCATCAGCTCTGGATGAAACCCCAGTTTGGTTTTACAAAGGGTACTGTATGGCTTGGCCCCTTACTTAGTTTTCATTTATCACAAATCTTTCACCCAGCACAAAGAGCCAAGTGACTGGAGAAAAGTGCAGATGACTCCTATACATAAGCAGGAGATAAGAACAGACTCACGAAACTGCAGACCAGAATCCCCAAGACTGGATTGCTGCAGAATTCTTGTACATATTCTCAGTTTGAATATGATAAATTTCATTGAGACAGATAAGCTTTTGTTCACAAATCAATTTTGATTTAGAAAGCATTGCAACTGCAAAACTCAGCTTGCCCCTTTCTCACATGATATCCTGTGAACTGCGGATGAAGGGCAACAGATTCTACATTCCTACATTTCCAAAAAGTGTTTGGCTCAGTGCCTCACTGTAGACTGTGAAAAGAGGTACAAGCATACGGAGTAGGGTCCCAGATCTACATCTACATCTGCAACTGTACTCTGCAAACCACCATGAGGTGCACGGCAGAGGGTACATCCCATTTTATCAGTTATTAGGATTTCCTCCCATTCCATTCACATATGGAGTACAGGAAGAATGGTTGTTTGAATGCCTCTGTGTGTGCAGTAATTATTTTAATCTTATCTTCATGTTCCCTGTGTGAGCAATACATAGGGGATGTAGCATATTCCTAGACTCATCACTTAAAGCTGGTTCTTGAAACTTTGTTAATGGACTCTCTTGGGATGGTTTACATTTATCTTCCAACATATTCCAGTTCAGTTCCTTCAGTTTCTCTGTGACACTCTCCCATGGATCAAACAAACCTGTGACCGATCATGCTGTCCTTCCCTGTATAAGTTCCATATCCACAGTCAGTCCTGTTTGGTACAGGTCCATACACTTGAGCAATATTCTAGAACTGGTTGCACTAGTGGCTTGTAAGCAATCTCATTTGTAGACTGATTGCACTTCCACAGTGTTCTATTAATAAACCAAAGTCTACCACCTGCTTTACCCAGCTTTACCCATGATTGAACCTATGTGGTCATTCCATTTCATATCCCTACAAAGCATTACAACCAGGTATCTATTTGTATCAGTTGGCTGATTCCAACAGTGCTTCATTGATATTATAGTCATAGGACACTACATTTTTTTCATTTTGTGAAGTGCACAATTTTACATTTATGAACATACAGAACATATTGCAAATCTTTGCACCACTTTGAAATCTTGTAAAGATCTGGCTGAATATTTATGCGGCTCCTTTCAGATAGTACTTCATTACAGATACTGCATCATCTGCAAAAAGTCTGAGGTTATTCTTAACATTGTGTGAAATGTCATCAATGTAAATGTAAACAGCAAGGGTCCTAACATACTTCCCTGGGGCAGATCTGAAGTAACTTCTCCATCTGGTAATGACTCTCCATCCAAGATAACATGCTACATCATCCCTATCAAAAAGTCCTCAGTCCAGTCACAGATTTCACTCGACACACCATACAATCATTCTTTTGACAATAAGTATGGGTGTGGTACTGAGTCATATACTTTTTGGAAATCAAGAAATACTGCATCTGCCTGACCACCTTGATCTAAAGCTTTCAATATGCCATGTGAGAAAAGTATGAATTGAGTTTCATATGATTGATGTTTTTAGAATCCATGTTCATTGGCATTGAGGAGGTCATTCTGTACAAGATACCTCATTATGTTTGAGCTCAGAATATGTTCTAAGATGCTACAACAAATCAGTCAGGGAGACTGGAAGGTAGTTTTGTGGATCACTTCCACTACCCTTCTTCTACATAGACATGACCTGTGCTTTTTCGAAAACTGGTCACTTTTTGTTTTGTTTGAGGCATCTATGATACATTATAATTAGAAGAGGGGCTAACTCAGCCCCAAATGCAGTATAAAATCTCATGGGGATTCCATTGGGCCATGAGGTTTGTTCAATATTGAAGATTTCAGCTTTTCTCATTACCACTGGCATTAGTATGTATTTCATTCATCTTTTCAGTGGTACAAGGATTAAACTGGGGCAACTCTCCAGTGCTTTCCTCTGTAAATGAAATTTTGAAAATGGAGGTAAGCATTTCAGCTTTTGCTCTTTTACCCTCAATTCCAGCTCTTGTCTCATTTGCTAGAGACTTGATGCTAACTTTGGTGCCACTAACAGGCTTTACATATGGCCATGATTTCTTTGAGTTTTATGAAATATCATTTGACAATATTCTCCTACAGTAGGCACTGAAGGCATCATGCATTGCTGTCGTGAAGGTAGATGCATTTCATTCAGCATCTCTCTATACATAGTCTTATGCTATTATGCAGTAATCTCCATTTCTGTGGAAGTTTCTTTACAGTGACTGTATACCATAGAGGTTCCCTCCCATTATGAACTGTTCTATTGGATACATATTTGTTCAGTGCATGTTCAACTATTCTTTTAAACTTGAACCGTACTTCCTCTGCATGCTCCTGCCATGTACTGAAAGTATCAGGTTTCTCATTGCTTTTTTTTATCTAGTTTACTGAAAATATGTATCTTTCTGCTTGTTTTATTTGTCCTTTGTACTTTGGTAATCATTATTGCCACAACTGCATTGTGCTCACTGATACCAGCTTCAGAATGGACATCTGCAAAAATGTCAGATTTATTTGTTGCAATTAGATCCAATATATTTCCATCGTGAGTAGGGTTCCTAACTATCTGTTCTAGGTAGTTTTCAGAGAAGGCATTTTGTAATGTTTCACAGGATGTCTTATCACGCCAACCACTATCAAAACTGTAATTTTTGCAATTAATTATTGAGTGATTAAAGCCTCCATTGATTATTACAGTGTGATTGGGGAACTTATTTACAAGTGAACTGAGGTTTTGTCTAAAGTTTTTGGTTACATCAGATGAGTGTGGTGGCCAATAGAATGATCCAATTACCATTTAGGCCAAGCCCTGATACTGAGTTGTTCTCAATCAATCTGCCAACCTACTTCAATTTCTATTTTGATGAATTTGCGTTTCTTGTCTACTGCAACAAATACACCATGTCCATTCCCCATTTCCTTTGAACATACACATAAATTTTCCCCAAAAATCTCACTGTTATCAATTTCAGGTTTCAACAAGCTTTCTGTACCCAGTTTTAGGTGAGCTCCACTGCTTTTCATGAGGGCTTCAAACAATGGCACTTTGATGCAAACGCCTCAGCAGTTTACCATTAGGATTTTAATAGTCTCATCTGTGGGAAGAATTTCTTTCAATCTTACACTGATACTTCTGGGTTTCCTACAGCTATTGTTACCTGGATTGTATGGTAAGTCACCTAATCTGAGAAGCCCTTGTGCCACACGCACAGCCAGATACCTGAGTAACAGCTTCTGATGTGTTGTGCACACCTCATCCATTTAGGGTGACCATACATTTCTCAACCCTATGGTGAAAGTCCAGGAAGTCACGTCCTAGCTTGTCACAGAACCTTCAAAGTCTCTGTTTCAGTTTTCCATTCAACTCGGAACCAAAGGGCCATAATCATTTCTGGGGACAGTGCTGCACATTTTGAGCTTTGTTGAAATTCAGTGGAAAAGGCTGGTCTTGTCAACCTTCTCTGCCAGACACTGGAACCACCCAATTATGACTTCAGAGCCCAGACGACAGGCATCATTTGTTGTAACATGCATGACAATCTGCAGGTGGATGCATCCTGTTTCCTCAATGGAACAGCATCTTCAGCATGTTAAATGAGGCACTACAGGTACAAACACTGAGTCCAACTGGTGTCCTACCCTGTCCGTTGCTGCCATTTCACCATATGTTTGAACTGCCAATGATTAACTGACTCCTACCCTTTCGTGTTCACCTCCTCTTGACCCCGGACAAAACAGGTTTCCCCAAAAAAGTTTCAGTTTCAGTGAAAGGCAGAACATCAAATTTGTCAGTTAAAGGTATCAATACAACACCCTGAGTCCTCTCTGGTCCCCATTCACCCTGTACTGTGTTCCTAGATCCCACACTGACATGCCACTTGCAGTCAAGTGGACAAGTAATGACAGATCCTGTACTTTCTGCAAAGGGTACAGGATCAACAGGAAAGGAGCCTCTGGTATCATTATCACAGGAGCTCTTCCAATACACCAATTTGCAGCAGCTGCCAATGATTTGACAATAGTCAGGGTGATTTACAACTGCTTACAAATGTCACCCACCTCATCCCATGTTTGAGAACAGCATTCACAATAGGGCTGCATTTTGGCTGGTGTGGTGTATGACATGGTAGTGAGCAAATAACTTTAAATTAAGCCTGCTGATACGCTTTTAATCTGTTGAGCTAACAAGTTGCTAGTTCCCTATAAGAATTGAAGCAAATACACAAAACAAGGTTTCTATTAAGGCAAAACAAAATCCTGTCATAAAAATTACTAGTTTCCTAAATTGTTTTGAGGTTAATTATAGTTGCTATCAAACTTGAAAAAAGAGTTAATTTGCAATAAATGCAGATAATTTGTTGGGATTCTATTCTTTAAGGGAAAACTGAATGTAACACAATATGTTAGAATATGTGCTATAGTAACTAAATTACAAATGCCGATTTACTACAAATTGCTCATAGATTATGCAAAGGACAATGGTAGCTTTCAAAAGTTCCCAAAAATACACATTTATTTACTTTGACATACAATGAAATTCATGAGTGATGTATTCTTTGGCAGAACAGTGAACTACAAATGATGATTTGCTAAGAAATAAGTTATGTATCCAATGCACTTGTACTGGTAACTTACAAAAATATTGTTTTGTAAGTGTCCAATTCTCAAAAATAAAATATTTCTCACATAACTGTACAATGAAATTAGAGAACAATTGTTTTGAATGAGGATAGGCCTAATGTTGTCAAATATTTTAAATGAACACAATTAACTGACAATAATAGTAAAAGTTTACCCCTTCTTCCATCAATGAGCAAAATTTCACAATGTATCACAATACAAAAGGCTATGGATACAATCAGTGAAAGATTATGCAGAAGCTATGAGAACAGTAAAATATGTGAACCTAGAACTTCAGAACAGCACACAGAGCTTGTATACACAGTCTCAAGCAAAGGAAAATTTTGAAGTATTGCACAGATTTTTTACTTAGCTGTTATGTGCCCACTTCTACACTGGTGTGCTGAAGAAGAACAATGCAGCTTGAGTTTATCTCAGTCAAAATCATTAAAATGTGCAGCACCGACAAAGCACATCTTCTGCCTGTTGCAGTTGATAATGAGTGTCTTCAGAACTTCTTAATTAATAGAACCCAGTAGATTCTTCTCAGTTACAAATGTTCATCAAAGGCAATGGGTGCCCCAAGGAAATGTGAAAGGATAGCTGTTATTCTCTATATACATAAATGATCTGACAGACAGGGTGAACAGCAATCTGCAGCTGCTTGCTGATTATGATGTGGTGTATAGTAGGGTGCCACCATTGAGTCACTGTAGGATGCTAGATGAATTAGGCAAAATTTCTAGTTGGTGTAGTGAATGGCAGCAAGCTCTAAACTGAGAAAAATGTAAGTTAATGCAGATGAGTAGGAAAAACAATACCACGATGTTCAAATACGGCATTACTAACATGCTGCTCGTTATAGTCATGTCAGTTAAATATCAAAGTATGACATTGCAAACTGATATTAAATGGGATGAGCATGTATGTACTGCAGTAGGGAAGGTAAATGGTTGGCTTCAGTTTACTGGGAGAATTTTAGGAAAGTATAGGACACATGTAAAGGAGACTACATATAGAACACTAGTTTCACTCATTCTTGAGTACTGTTCAAGTACCTGGGAACACCACCAGGTTAGATTGAAGGGAGACATTGAAACTATTTTGAGGAGGTGTGCTAGATTTGTTATCAGTAGGTTCAATCAACATGCAAGTATTATGGAAATGCTTTGGACACTCAAATGTAAATCGCTGGAGGGAAGGCAATGTTTGTTTCAAGGACTACTGTTGAGAAAATTTAGAGAACTGGCATTTGAAGCTGACTGCAGAAACAGTCTACTGCCACCTATGCACATTTTGCATAAGGACCACAAAGATAATATAAGAGAAATCTGAGCTCATACAGGGTCATATAGACAGTCATTCTTCCTTGAACTGTTTGTGAGAGGAACAGAAAAGAGAATGACTAGCCATTGTAGAAGTTATTCTCTACCACACACCATATGGTGGCTTCCAGAATATATACTTAGATGTAGATGAAAAAAGTGGTTGAGGAAGACTAAAAGAGAATACAGTAAGCAGGTTCAAAAAGTAGTACGTTACAATAGTTATTCAAAGATTAAGAGGCTTGCACAGGATAGAGTAGCATGGAGAACTGCATCAAGTCAGCCTACCAACTGAAGATAACAACAACAACAACAACAACACATGCAGCTGAGGTATACATATCCCATCCCAGGAGGTAATGGGGAGGGCAGCGACAGGAAGGGCATATCTGGCCATCCCTTAAATTAACCATGCCAAATCCATTACTAACCATACTAACCCAGCACTGATGCTGGACAAAAGCACAAGAAAAAGAAGAAGAAATAAAGAAAAACTAGGATAAAATGTTGGTCTTTAATTGTAACAACCACAACATGTCCAGTATCCTACTAAAAGTGATCTAACCTAAACTAAACTCTGTCCAAGCAGGCCTTGAAAGGCCCAGTGGTATCATCCTCAGCCCATAGTCATCTTCAGATGTGGATATGGAGGGGAAAGCAGTCATCACACTCCTCTCCCAGTTTTCATGACTGGAGCTGCTAGTTCTCTCAGTCAAGTAGCTCTTCAATTGGCTTCACAAGTGCTCTGTGCACCCCACTTGCTGACAGTGCTTGGCAGCCAGGATGGTCACCCATCCAAGTGATAGCCACTCTCTACTACTTATCTTTGGTGATCTGATGGGAACCAGTGTTACCACTGCCACAAGGCTATTGATGTAAAACTAATCTAGGGTGAATGAAACTAATGCTGCTGCTGCTACTACTACTACAACTACTACTACTACTATTAAAGAGAAGGGAGAAGTGATCTCTGAAGAGAGGGAGAAAGGAGTTATCAATGGAGAGAAGAAGAAAGAAGGCAACAATGAAGAAAAAAGAGAGAAGAAAAAGAAAGCAAATGTACACTGCATTTATTGCATATGAATGCAACGAAGGAAAGATTTCAGAAGAAAATAATAAAAAAGAAGCAATGGTCATGGGTGTTGATAGCGCATCTACGCTGGCACTGCAAAGATCATGAAATTGTGTGATCAAGTTTCTAATAATTTTTGTTCAGCAGAAAAGCTGTGTGAAACTTGTGTGAGAGCTAAGATTACAAGAAAGCCATTTTCTTCTGTGACAGAAAGAACAAAAAAATCACTTGAAGTAACACATATTTGTCTACACTGGAGCACCAAGGAAACTGGTATAGACATGCATATTCAAATAAAGTGATATTTAAACAGGCAGAATACAGTGCCTCTATTGATATATAAGACAGTAAGTATCTGACACATTTGTTAGATTAGTTACTGTTGCTATAATGGCAGGTTATCAAGATTTAAGTGAGTTTGAACATGGTGTTATAGTCAGTCAGCACAAGAGCAATGAGACACAGGATGTCCGAGGTAGCAATGAAGTGGGGATTCTCTCGTATGATCATTTCACAAGTGTACTGTGAATATCAGGAATCTGGTAAAACTTCAAATCTCTGACGTTGCTGGAGCCAGAAGAAGATTCTGCAAAAATAGGACCAATGATGACTGAAGAAATTTATTCAACGTGACATGAGTCCAACCCTTCCTCAAACTGCTGCAGATTTCAGTGCTGGACCATCAACAAGTGTCAGTGTGCGAATCAATCAATGAAACATCAAACAATATAAAATCCAGGATGGAATGTAACAACATTATGAGGAGGAAAGTTACTACTCACCATGTAGTGGAGATGCAGAGCGCAACAAAAAGACTCTCACAATTAAAGCTTTCGGCCATTAAGGCCTTCATCAACTATAGACACACATAAACACACACACACACACACACACACACACACACACACACACACACACACACACAAACACACACACACATGTAACTCACATACATGACTCCAGTCTCAGGAAACTGAAACCACACTGAGAACAGCAGTACCAGTGCATAGTGGGAGTGGCAACTGGGTAGGGGTAGGGAGGAGACTGGGATGGGGAGGGGCAGGGATAGTATGATGGGGGTCACGGCTGGTGAAGTGTGGCAGGTTAGATGGTGGGAAGGGGAAAGGTGAGGATGGGGGGAAGAGAAGTAGCGGAAAAGAAGAGAAATAAAAAGACTGGGTGTGGAATGGGAACAGAGAAAGGGCTGGATGGTTGAGGAGGGTTATGGGAATGTAGAATATAGCTAGGAAAGTTCCCACTTGTGCAATTCAGAAAATCTGGTGTTGGTGGGAATGATCCATATGACACAGGCTGCGAAGCAGTCATTGAAATGAAGTATATTATGTTTGGCAGCATCTTAAGCAACAGGGTTGTCCACTTGTTTCTTGGCCACAGTTTGTTGGTAGCCATTCATGCTGACAGAGAGCTTGTTTTGTTATCATGCCTACATAGAATGCAGCACAGTGATTGCAGCTTAGCTCGTAGACCACATGACTGGTTTCATAGGTATCCCTGCCTTTGACGGGATAGGTGATGTTAGTGACCAGTCTAGAGTAGGTGGTGGTAGGAGGATGTATGGGACAGGTCTATTACAGGGGTATGAGCCATGAGGCAAGGGGTTGGGAGCAGGGGTTGTGTAGGGATGGATGAGTATATTGTGTAGGTTTAGTGGATGGTAGAATACTACTGTGGGAGGTCTGGGGAGGATAATGGGCAGGACACTTCTCATTTCAGGACATGATAAGAGGTAATTGAAAGCCTAGTGGAGAATGTAATTCAGTTGCTCCAGTCCTGGGTGGCACTGGGTTATGAGGGGAAAGCTTTTCTGTGGCTGGACGGTGGGACTTTGGGAGGTGGTGGAAGACTGGAAAGATAAGGCACGGGAGATTTGTTTTTGTACAAGGTTGGGAGGATAATTATGGTCAGTGAAGGCTTCAGTAAGACCCTCAGCATATTTTGAGAGGGACTGCTTGTCGCTGCAGATGCAATGACCACAGGTGACTAGGCTGTAGGGAAGGGACTCTTGGTATCGAATGGGTGGCAGCTGTCAAAGTGGAGGTGTTGCTGGTGGTTAGTAGGTTTGATATGGACAGAGGTACTGATGTAGCCATCTTCGATGTGGAGGTCAATATCTAGGAAGCTGGCTAGTTGGATTGAGTAGGACCAGGTGAAGCAAATGGGGGAGAAGTTATTGAGGTTCTGGAGGAATGTGGATAGGTTGTCCTTACCTTCAATCCAGATAACAAAGATGTCATCAATGAATCTGAACCAAGTAAGGGGTTTACGGTTCTGGTCTTTTAGGAAGGATTCCTCTAGATGGCCCACAAATAGACTGGCATAAGATGGTGTTATGTGGGTGCCCATAGCAATACTCCAGATTTGTTTGTTGGTAATGCCTTCAAAGGAGAAGTAATTGTGGGTGAGGATATAGTTGGTCATGGCAATTATGAAGGAAGTTGTTGGTTTGGAATCCATCCAGCATTGGGAAAGGTAGTATTCAATAGTGGTAAGGCCATGGGCATTAGGAATGTTAGTGTACAGGGAGGTGGCATCAATAGTGAGTAGCAGCGCTCCATGTGGTAAAGGGCATGAACTGTGGAGAGTGTGTGGAGGAAATGGGTGGTATCTTTTACATAGGAGGGTAGGTTCTAGGTAATAGGTTGAAGGTGTTGGTCTATGAGAGCAGAGATTCTCTCAGTGGAGGCACAGTAATGAGCCACCATGGGGTGTCCTGTGTGGTTAGGTTTATGGACTTAAAGGAAGCATGTAGAGGGTAGGAGTGCGGGGAGTGATACGAGTGAGTAGAGAGATGGACTCTGTGGAGAGGTTCTGGGATGGACCTAAGGGTTTGATTAGTGACTGGAGATACTGCTGGATTACTGGAATGGGGTCATTATGGTAAGGTTTGTATCTGAAAGCTGCCAGAGTCCTTCCACCAGGTAATCCTTGCAGTTCAAAACAACAGTGGTAGAGCCTTCATCCGCAGATAGAATTATAAGGTCAGGATCAGTTTTTAGATGGTAGATTGCGGTTCTTTCTGTGGATGTAAGGTTAGTTTGCATATTGAGGGATTTGGGGACTGATGGTGAGGCAAGATTTGAGGATAAGAATTCTAGAAAGTTAACAGGGGGTGGTTTGGGGGCAGTGAGGGTGGATCACAGTTGGATCAGTGATACTCCAAGGCGGGAAAAGGAAGTGAGCAGGATGGAGAGCTTTATGAGGTGGCGTTATGCATGTTGCTCAAGTTGCTGCAGGGCAAGAGTTTCAATGTGTGTTAGGGGTTCCAGGTATTAGGGATTGCATAGCAGGAGAATTTTGTGTATGGAGAGAAGGTACTGCAAGGAAGTTTGGGCTTGGTTCATATGGTTTTGCAGGACTATGTTGGTGAGGGATAAGGGTTGGCAGAATCTGAACAGGTGGAGGTCACTGTGGAAGGAGAGGTGGCAGTCAGAGATGGGTAATTTGATGGTAAGGCCTTTAGGGGGGATTCCACAAGCCAAGCAACAATGCAGGAACACTATGTGGAACTGGAATCTGGTTAGGGATAAGGAAACTTCTCTTTATTGACGCAGATGGAAAGAGAAAGGATCCATGGTGGTGGAAAAATGAGAAAAATTATGTACATAATATAGAATTACAACGGAAAAAATTCGCAAAAATACACCAAAATATGTGCAAAAATTCAGGAAAGGATGAAATGGATGCAAAAGGGGGAAACAAGATGAAATCTAAGGGTGCTGATGATAGCAAAAGGTGAAAACTCACTAAAATTGGTGAGAAGTCACAAGGATCAAAGTAAAGAATAACTAATAAAAAAATATGTAGAATAATATATACAGGGTGAGTCACTAACTATTGCCACCAAGAATAACTACGAAAGTATGATTGCAGCTGAAAAGTTTGTGGGACAAAAGTTGCATGGGACAACGGGGGCCATAACGTAACATTGGTTTTTTGTTGCTAGGTGGGGTCGCTTCAGAGATATGAAGGTCAATTCCAATGATATGTAACAGAAAGGTCTTTGAAGGTCAACGAAGGGTACAAATGTGGCATGAACATCCATTTACAGAAGGTGTTCAAAGTGATGACCATTGGTATCAGTGCACTGCTACAATCTTCTTATCATGGATTGAGTGGTATTCCTTATCACTTTGGCACTTATTGAAGCACATGCTCTGATAGTTCTCTCCCGCATATTGTGCAAATAGTAAATATTTGCTGAATACGGCGTATCCATCTAACATGCCATTGATGTATAAACACCATTCGATGGTTTTGCAGTAAAACACTAACAGAAACAGTAAGACTAGTATTGTCAAATCAAGCAAATGTGAATGATGTATTCCTTTTAAGAACAAGTCGATATGCTTCTCATTTATGGAGAATGCCAACGAAATTCAGTGAGACCTAGAGACTTATATGCTGAAAGATATCCTAGACATACTCAACCTACACATCGAATATTTAAATACGTGTATGATAAATTGAGAACAACTGGATCTTTAATGCATCAGAAACATACCTGGCAAAGGAAAGCTACTAACAAGGAAACAGAAATTGGTACTCTTGCCACTTTGGTTCAAGATCCTTGTGTTAGTTTGTGTCAAATTGTTAGAGAATCTGGCATGAGCCAGAGTAGTGTTGTTAGTGTTATGCTTTACCATAAATATCATCCTTACCATATCAGTCTCCATCAAGAATTAACTGGTTCGGATTGTATGCATTGCATTGAATTCTGCTGATAGGCTCAACTTCAGATTCAGAGGGATATCACATTTATTAATTTGATTTTATTTACTGATGAGGCTACATTCATGAACTATGGAAATGTTAATTTGCATAACATGCAATATTGAGCAACTGAAAATCCATGATGGCTGGAGCAAGTTGCACACCAAAAACTGTGGTTGGTGAATGTTAGGTTTGGGACTCTGGAGGACAGAATTATAGGCCCCTATTTCATCGAAGGAAATCTTAATTGTAGAAGTACACCACATTCCTGCAAGAAACATTGCATCTGTTATTGGAAGAAATACCTTTAGGAACAAGGAACAGAATGTGGTATCAGCATGATAAGCATCCAGCACATTTTTCACTGATGGCTAGAAATGAGATGTAAAGACAATTCCCAAATCATTGGATTGGATGCGGAGGAGATGTGTCATGGCCAGTGCATTTGCCAGACTTGATGCCTCTGGATTTTTCCTTGTGGGGATTTGTAAAAGACATTGTTTATAAAGATGTTCCAACTACACCTGAAGATATGCAAGGCAGATTTGTCAGAGTATGTTCTTTGATACGTGCTGAAGTGGTAAGGAATACCATTTGATCCATGATTTAGCACTGCATTGATACCACTGGTCATCAGCTTGAAAACCTTCTATAAATGGACATTCATGCCACATTTGTGACTTTCATTGACCTTCAAAGATCTTACTGTTACACATCATTGAATTAGTCTTGATAGCTGCTATCAGAAAATAGGTACCAAACTATAGCATCCCATTAAAAAAAAAAAACAAACAAAGTTGACCTTCATTTCTCTAAAGCGACCCCACCTAGCAACAAAACACCGTCATATTATGTCCCCCGTTGTCCCATGCAACTTTTGTCCCACAAACTTTTCAGCTCCTATCATACTTTTGGAGTTATTCTTGGTGGCAATAGTTAGTGATCAACCTGTATGTTACTGCGGGTAGCAGGTCTGAGGGTGGATAAATGTGAAGAAGGGCAATGGCAGATGTAACTGGATGGTGGAATTGGTGGGTGTGAACTGGGATAGATCAAAGACAGTGTGTGTGTGTGTGGGGGGGGGGGGGGGGGGAAGGGGGGGCGGTTTACATAGGATGAGATACAAGATCTTGTTACACCGGAAAGGTGTGGGAGTAAACAGGCAAAAATAAGGAAATGACGCAGGGAGAGTGATAAATTTGAAAGTACATGATTAATTATATTGGTGGGAGTAATGTGGGACATAACAGGCTGCACCAACAATCAGCGGGGTCTTGTGGTTGTCTATTGTGTGCACCTGAGATGGTTGATACAGTGTGGCTCATAAGTAGAGCATAAAGTGCGCTTTGTAAGGCAACAAGAGAAACACAGGAAAGACGATAAAGAAGGACGGACATTGAGTATAGTGATGCAAAAGAAAATAGTAACAAAGGAAAACATCACTGTGTTAGGATTGAAGAAAAGCTGTCAGGAAAATATCAAACAATGGAAAAACCCTGATGGCATATAATAATATTATGAGAAGAAAGTTGCTACTCATCATATAGTGGAAAAGCTGAGTTGCAGATAGGCACAACAAAAAGACTCTCACAATCAAAGCTTTCAACCATTAAGGCATTTGTCAACAATAGTCACACACACACACACACACACACACACACACACACACACACACACACACATATACACGCACTCATGATGATGAAACTCACACACACACTGTGAGCAGCAGCATCACTGCATCATGGGAGTGGCGACTGGGTGGGGTAAGGAGGAGGCTGAGATGAGGAGGGGGAGGAATAGTGTGGTGTGGGTGGCAGACAGCGAAGTGCTGTGGGTTAGATGATGGGCAGGGTAGAGGTGGAGAGGTGGGGGGAGGGGGGGGGGAGTGGCAGGAAAGGAATGAAATAAAAGGACTAGGTATGGCGGTGGAATGACAGCTGTGTAGTGCTGAAATGGAAACAGGTAGGGGCTGGATGAGTGAAGACAGTGACTAAGGAGGTCATTTCAGTGACTGCTTCACAGCCTGTGTAGTATGGATCCTTCCGACCAACACCAGCTTTTGTGAATTGTGCAGGTGCAAACTTTTCCCTATGTTCCTGTAACCCTCCTGGCCTCAACCTTTGTTAGTCACTGTCCTCACCCATCCAACCCCCTCCATTTCTATTCCAGCACCACCAGACCCAGTTTTTTTTATTTCTCACCTTTTCCGCTACTTCCCCCTCCCCTTCCCACTTCTCTCCTGCCCATCATCTAACCTGCAGCACTTCATTGTCCACCACCCCCACCATACTATCCCTCCCCCTCCCTGTCCCAGCCTCCTCCTTACCCCCACCCAGTCGCCACTACCATGATGCAGTGGTGCTACTGCTTGCAGTGTCGTTTCGGTTGCCTGAGACTGGAGTCGTGTGTGTGAGTTGCATTTGAATGAATGAATGAGTGTGTGTGTGTGTGTGTGTGTGTGTGTGTGTGTGTGTGTGTGTGTGTGTGTGTGTGTGCGCGCGCGCGTGCGCACATGTGTGCATGTGTGACAAAGGCCATGTTGACAAAGGCCTTAACGGCTGAAAACTTTAATTGTGAGAGTCTTTTTGTTTTGCCTATCTGCGACTCAGCATCTCCACTGTATGGTGAGTAGCAACTTTCCTTTTCATAATATTATTCAGTGAAACATTATCAATATTGGCTTTTGGACCTGAAGACTCACTCATATCCCCTTGATAACTGCATGACACAAAGCTTTTTGCCTCGTCTGGGCCCATCAACACCGTCATTGGACTGTTGGTGACTGGAAACATGTTGCTGTGCTGGATGAGTCTTGTTTCAAATTATATCAGGCGGATGGATGTGTAGAGGTATTGAGAGGACTGCATGAATCTATGGACTCTGCATGTCAGCAGGGGACTGTTCAAGCTGATGGAGGCTCTGTAATGGAGTGTTGCATGTGCAGTTGGAGAGATAAGGGACCCCTGATACACCTAGATACAACTCTGACAAGTGACATGTACATAAGCATCCTGTATGATCAGTTGCATTCATCCATGTTCTTGTGCATTCTGATGGATTTGGGCAATTCCAGCAGGACAATGCGACACCCCACACATGGAGAATTGCTACAGAGTGGTTTCAAGAATACTTTTCTGAGTTTAAACACTTCAGCTGGCCACCAAACCCCCAGACATGAACATTATTCAGCTGATCTGGAGTGCCATGCAACGTGCTGTTCAGAAGAGATCTCTACCCATTTGTTCTGTTATGGATTTATGGACATCCCTGAAGGATTGATGGTGTCAGTTCCCTCCAGCTTTGCTTCAGACATTAGTTGAGTCCATGTCATACCGTGTTGTGGCAGTTTTAAATGCTCGTGTGGTCACTACACGATATTAGGCAGGTGTACCAGTTTATTTGGAGCTTCAGTGTATGCGGAGATATATATCCATTAACATTTCATAAATAATTATACTACATGACATTTATGTGGAGAGGTATATTCATCAATGTTTAATAGATGAAGATACTACATTACTGTATAAGATGATTTCATTTGTTTTTATCTCACTTATACTTAAGTCAGAGGTTGCAAGATTCATAAGAATAGCTGATATCTGTTGGAAAGTGAAAATAAGTTCATTTTGAAAGTGCCAGAAATATGATGTGATAAAGGTGGTGAGTACACCAGCCATAAGTTGGTGTGATGGAAGAGAATTATGTTACATGACAGTCTATTTGTAGTTCTCAAGACAGTAGCACAGCAGAGAGATTAAATCTGACAATAATGAACAAGGCAAGAGCTGTTGTCTTAGATAGCAAACTGAGGACACTAACAATCAAGTAAATGATTTTCAAGACCAAGAAAATGAAACACAAAATAATTAAGAACTAAGAGTACTTTAGAGACAAAGGCAATCTGGGTAAACCTGTAAGATATTTAAATTATGAAACAACATTTTTTTTCGTATTAAAATGTATTACTCTCCAAATAAAATTACTTTATGACTAACATTTCAGTGAGTTGAGTAGTAGGGGCCAGCCATCATCCAATAGTAATTCTTTCTTGAGCACCAAGTTCTTGCTGTGTTGATTGTTTTGTAGATACATGCAGCACTTTGTGACTTGTTGTTGGTTGCATGCCAACAACTCAGCCTCCCCACCACTGCAATCTGTCAGTCACAAAGTAGGTTTCATTAGAATATTATAGCCCAGATAAAAATGGTTGAAAGCAGTAAAAGACAAAAAGAAATCATTTAAACAAAATAACACATCCAATTTGATGAATACAAAGGAGACTAAAAGAAAAGAGATCTTGACAAGTAAATGAATCTTTAAATTCAAAGAAGACATTTTATACGAGGCCAGGGTGGTTGTAAGAATTTGTCAACAAGAAAAGGATATAAATTGCAAGGAATCATTCATCCCAGTGTTTACTAAGATTGTTGTTTGTTCTTGTAGCGGAGAAAAATTTCCACATGACAGTGTGTTTGATGTAAAAATAATCTGTTCTGTGGGAAACTTGGGAAACTGGATGCAGGGCTTTTCATGAAGATACCTGAAGGATATAATAAGGAGAGAAAATTTTGAGTTTTGAGGAAAGCTTTGCTTGGACATAAACAAATAAAACTCTGACATATTTCCTAAAAAGAAGGATTAATTCAGTTGAAGTCAGATCAGCACATTATTTCAAATGTAAATGAAGTACATATTGATGCTGCAATCATTATATAAAAAGAGTTGAAGAAAAGTGAAAATGTGATAAAGAAACTTGAGAAGCATTTTGAAATATCTGTGCAGAAAATTCAGATACCAGTATGTACATAGGGACACAAATAATGGAGGCAGAGGCTGGAATATTTTTACATTAAATATGGAATACAAAGAAAGTACTGGCTGAAAGGCCATGAAGACTCCTTTAGTATCAGTGGCAGCAAATTAAAGACAGGCAAAAGCAAGAACTCATGAAATATTCTTGCCTTGAAGCTGTTGGAAGTCTTTGTTGTCTTGTAAAACCAGGCCAGATCTTAGATTCACTGTCAACTATGAGAACAACATCACAGAAAATACAAAGAAAAGGGATTAACAATTCTGAGTTACCTACATGATTCCCAAAATTATAGCCTTTTTTGTGAGAAGAAAGTAGATGAAGACAATAACACTATTCATCTAAATGTGTATTGTGATGCTGGTTATACACAAGATTTAAGAGACTGGAAGAGTATAAGTGAATAAATTATTCTTAACAAAGACACTCCCATTAGTAGGTATTCCAAGAAACCACGGGTTATAGCTGCTTCATCAGCTCAAGCAGAATACATTTCAGTGGCAGATGTACCAAACAAAGAAAACACATCAATACCCTTCTACAAGAACTATCTAGAAGAAAAGTAAAGACGACTCTTCATGTAGACAGTCAAAGAGCTATCCAAATGAACAAATCAGGACAGTTAGTTAGAGGAAGCAGACATACAGACATGAAATGCCACCAAGTTTATGAGAAATACAGAGGAGATTATTTTGAAATAAACTATTTTAGGATAAAATAACATGCTTACAAAAGATCTGTAAAAATCAAAGTTTGAGAAATTTAGAAATGCTATCATGAAACAATTACTATAACTTTTCTTCTAGAAAACAGTGATAACTGTACTGTATGATTAATTAAAAATATAAAACTTACAACTTAGATTTATTGAAAAAAGAAAGAAGTTGTATTTTAAGGGGAAAATGGTTTCAAAGGTTGGCAACTAGAGCAAACAGCTGAATGCCAGTTGCATATGGAGTAATGGTTGTTGTCCATACCTGTGGCTTGTATATACAAAGAAATTAACAATAATCTTGTTCTTTTAGCAGTGTGTGTTTTAAAATGTTAAAGTAAATGTAAAATGCACACAAGGAAAAAATGCAACACACGTTACATAAACATTCTCTTTTGTGTAGCGAGTTGAGTCTTGTAGCCTAGAGGAAAAATTCATACAGTGTGTACATAAGGAAGGCAGTCTCATATCATTTTATCTAGTTTCTACAGTTGAGTTAAATGGGTAAAAGTTACATTGTGGACCTCCTCCCCCTTGCATTTTATGTACCATAACTGTATGTAACATACCCACATGGATAGCCACATGAGTTAAAATGCTGCTTCCCAGTTTTGAGGAGGTTTGAGAGCCCTAGATCAATGCAGCTGGTGGATTAATGACAAGGGTCAGTATGCCAGCAAAGATGAATGTGGTATTTAAGTAGTTTCTCACATCTGGATAAGTGAATATTAGGCCAATAACAATGTCCTGCCTCAGTTAAATGATTCACAAACATTTTGCAAACATTCTCATACTTTCACATTGGATAACACTAGATGCAGATGGGGTACACAGATTCCACCCTCAGAGGGGTAGGGAGAGGGAGGGTGAAGGGGGTGACAGAAAGAGCATCTGCCCATTTTCAGCCACTAACATTACCCCATCTAGATTAACATACTGAGCCAGTAGAGACATGAGATAAGGCTACGTAATAGAAGATATGAAGGAATGCATGATATGTATCACAGTACTCATTGTAACTTGTCCATTATCTAATTCAGGTTCACTGAATTTATCTTGAAGTTTTAGGTTTTATTATGTAGATGGGTAAAATTCGAGATCAAGGCCAGTGGTTAAGTCATGCCTATACAAACAGAGCCATACCAAGGTGCTCCTGTGTCCTTGGCAGATATGCCAAGGCTGCCTGCTGCCCCCCTTCCCTCCACAAATAAAAAACTACCTTTCTGAAATTTTTTCTTCATAGATTTAGAAAATTTTGAAACGTGTGAGGTTTGTTTAACAAAAAATGAGCATTATTGAAAAATATTACTTAAATGAGCTATCCATTTGTGTCATTCAAAAAGAAACGAGCCAGAGACTGTAAAGTGAAAATCCCTGACAAGATTGTAATATCTGTTTACTATATCTGTTTACTATAAAAGCTCTGAGCCTCCAGCCTCTTCATTGGAGCATGGTCATGTGATAACAGAGTGAGTATGTGCACACTATGACCTTCTGCTGTGCCCGGTAGTGCTGAAAATAGTGAAATTAAGGCTTCTAAAAGTAATTCAAAGGGATGTAACTGGTTTTCCACACCACAAGGAGTGCAGGAAACATAAATCCACTGAAGAATGGCACAAGTGCATGAAGAACACTGCATGTACATAGCATGGGTAAAGGCATGGCGTAAGCTATTTAAGGCAGGACAGATGTTGTTGACTGATGATACATGATCTAAAATACAGCACTGTATTCCTGATACCATTGTCCAGCAGGTGGATGCCTTCAATGTTGAAGAACTGTGAGTTGTGGTGGCAGCCATGTTCCAGATGTCTGACTGAGCATTGAAATTGTCATGAACATTCTGCATTCTCTGCATACTTGGACCATTGTCCAATGAAGTTATGTTCCTCACACTCCTCCCAATGTCAGGAAACACCCTGTACTCTTTTCTCTTCTATCAAAACTTCCATTTACTGTTTTTAAGCACAACTGTGTCCAGTGAATGGTTGACATGTGCAAATGCTAGCTCTGTCATCATGTGGGTGTGCACTCATGTCCTTGCAACAGTGAGTTTGAGGCCTCAGAACACTTACAGAGGCCATACCTTCTTCCGTAGGCAATGACAGTACAATTCCTTCAGTGGTTTTTATTTTGCAGTCTTCAGCTCATTTCATTTTGAATGACACTAATGGATGAAATGATACATATAATCATATTCTAGATGCAAGCACACTGGAGGAGTATCTGTGAAGAGGCCAGACTAATCTGTGTTTCCTGAAGAGGGGCAGCAACCTTCCAAGTAGTTACAGGGGCAACATTATACATGACTGAGATCTGACTTTGTAACATTAGCCAACACATCCTTATTGTACTGTACTGTGGATGGCTGAAAGAAAGTGGAAACTGCAGCAGTATCTCTTTTCCTGAGGCTATGCTACTCTCTGTATAGTTAAATGATAATGGCATCTATTTGGGTAAAATTTTCCAGGGATAAATAATTCTCTGGACAGAGACTAATGTACGCTTACATCTACATCTAGATGACCCCTCTGCAATTCACACAAGTCCCTGGCAAAGCATTTGTTGAATCACCTTCAAGCTGTTTCTCTACGCCATACTTGAATAGTGGATGTCAAAATCGAATGTGTCAGTCTTTTCAAGCGAGCACCGATTTAACTTATTTTATTATGATAATCATTTTCCCTTCTGTAAGTGGCCACCATCATAATATTTTTGCATTTGGAGGAGAAAGTAGCTGATAGGAAATTTTGTAAAAAGATCTTGGTGCAACAAAATATCCTTTTCTTTTAATAGTTGCCACACCAACTTGTGTAACATAATTGCAACTCCACCCCCCTCCCCTTTTTTCATGATAATGGTAAATGAGTTGCCCTTCTTTGAGATTATTAGATGTTCTCTGTCAGTCCTATTTAATACTGATACCCTATCACACAACAATGCTCCAGGAGAAGAAGTACATGCATAGTGTAGGCAGGCTGTTTAGTAGACCTGTTGGATCTTCTAAGTGTTCTGACATCCTCTAGAGGGAGTTCTGTTCATGTAAAATAAAACAGGCATTCTATGGGTTGGGGCATGGAATGTTAGATCCCTTGGTCAGGTAGCTAGGTAAGAAAACTTAAAAAGAGAAATGGGTAGGTTGAAGACAGATATAGTGGAAATTAGTGGGATGCAGAAGCAGGAAGAACAAAACTTCTTGTCAGGTCAGTACAAGGTCTTCTTTTTTTGATTTTTTTGAGTCATCAGTCCTCTGACTGGTTTGATGCAGCCTTCCATGAATTTCTTTCCTGTGCCACCCTCTTCATCTCAGAATAGCACTTCCAACCTATGTCCTCAATTATTTGCTGGATGTATTCCAATATCTGTCTTCCTCTACAGTTTCTGGCCTGTACCGCTGCCTCTAGTACCATGGAAATCATTTCCTGATGTCTTAACAAATGTCCTATCATCTGTCCCTTCTCCTTGTCAGTGTTTTCCATGTATTCTTTTCATCTAAAATGCTTCAATTCTCTTCTGTTCCAGTTTTCCCACAGTCCATGCTGTGCTACAGTGTATATTCTCAGAAATTTATTCCTCAAATTAAGGTCTATGTTTGATACTAGTAGACTTCTCTTGGTCAGGAATGCCCTTTTGCCACTGCTAGTTTGCTTTTGATGTCCTCCTTACTCCATCCATCATTGGTTATCTTGCTGCCTAGGTAGTAGAATTCCTTAACTTCATCTACTTCATTACCATCAATCCTGATTTTAAGTTTCCCACTGTTCTCATTTCTGCTACTTCCCATTACACTAATCTTTCTTTAGTTTACTTTCAATCAATATTATATACACATTAGACTGTTCATACCCTGCAGCAGATGATGTAGTTCTACATTTTCACTAAGGATAGCAATGTCAACAGGAAATTGCATCACTGATATCCTTTTACCTTGAATTTTAAATCCACTCCTGAACCTTCCTTTTATTTCCATCACTGTTTCTTTGATGTGCAGATTGAACAGTAGGGCTGGAAGACCACATCTCTGTCTTACACCCTTTTTAATCTGAGCATTTCATTCTTGGTCACCCACTCTTGTTATTCCCTCTTTGCTCTTGTACAAATTGTATATCACCTGTCTCTCCCTATACCTTACCACAATTTTTCTCAGAATTTCAAATCTCTTCAACCTCTTTACATTGTTGGACACTTTTTCCATGTTGAAAAATCTTGTGAATATGTCTTGATTTTTCAACTGCAATGTCAGAATTGCCTCTCTGGTGCCTTTACCTTCCCTAAAGCCAAACTGTCATCTAACACATTCTCAATTTTCTTTTCCATTCTTCTGTATATTATTCTTGCCAGAAACTTGGATGCATGAGCTGTGAAGCTGATTGTACAACAATTCTTGCACTTAGCTCTTGCAGTTTTAGGAGCTGTGTCGATGATATTTTTCCAAAAGTCCAATGGTATGTCACCTTCTAAATACCAATGACAATACTCATTTTGTTGCCAGTTCCCCCAACGATTTTAGAAATTCTGATGGAATGTTATCCATCTCTTCTGCCTTCTTTGATCTTAAGTTCTCCAAAGCTCTCTTAAATTCTAATTCTAATACTGGATCCATTATCTCTTCTAAATCCACTCCTGTTTCTTCTTCTATCACATCAGACAAATCTTTTCCCTCATAGAGGCCTTCAATGTGTTCTTCCCACCTATCCATTCTCTCCTCTGCATTTAACAGTGGGATTCCCATTGCCCTCTTAATGTTACCATCCTTTCTTTTCATATCACCGAAGTTTGTTTTGACTTTCCTGTTTGCTCAGTCAGTCCTTCTGCCAATCATTTCTTTTTTGAATTCTTCACAGTTGTCATGCAGCTATTTCATCCTAGCTACGCTGCACTTCCTCCTTATTTCATTTCTCAGTGACTTGTATTTCTGTATTTCTCAATTTCTGTGAACATTTTTGTATTTCCTTTTTTCAGTGATCAACTGAAGTATTTCTTCTGTCATCTGTGGTTTCTTTGCAGTTACCTTCTTTGTACCTATGGTTCTCTTTCCAACTTCGGTGATTGCCCTTTTTAGAGATTCAACTGTACTACCTATTGAGCTATTTCTTATTGCTGTATCTATAGCCTTAGATTCAGATTCAGATTCAGATTCAGATTCAGATTCAGATTCTTTATTAGTCATTCAGCATTATTACATGCGATAGACTTCGTCAGTTCACTTAACCTATTAATTTTATAAAATAAATTTTTACATATTTAAGTTGATATTGGGCATTTCTAAAAATTCTTCTAATGAATAGAATGGATTAGTTAACAAGAAGTTATGAACATTGTCTTTAAATAATTTGTCAGGCTTGACTGACCCATTTTTAGACAATTTGTTATATATTTTAATTGCCATATACTTATGACTATTGTTAGTTTTAGCTAATCTATTTTGTGGCAACAGCAGAGAAGTACACGTTCTTGTATAGTAGCCATGCCTTTCATTTGTTACACTTAAATTAGGTAGTTCAGCAAGTATGTAGTTAACACTGTCAAGAATATATAAATTAATTACTGTTAAAATTCTATATTTAATGAACAATGGTTTACAATGTGTTCTATTATCTACCTTAGCCATTACTCTGATTGCTTTCTTTTGGATCACCATAATTTCATTTATTTTTCTGCTGTTTCCCCAGAGTATTAACCCATACCTTAAAACAGATTGAAAAAAGGCAAAGTACGCTGTCCTTACATACTCAAATGTCACACAACACATCAGTCTCTTCAACAAATATATAACTCTTGACAACCTAACCACTATGTGATCAACATGAGAGTTCCATGTTAGACTGTTGTCAAGTACGATACCTAAAAACTTTGTCTTTTGTTTTTCTATTTTTGTAGTCTTTGATAGACTGAACCACATATTCTGGGTCTTTTCCTCAATTAATAGCAGACCATTGGCATTAAACCAAAATGTTGCATTTTCTTTTGCCAATTTCATATCACTTTCAAGGTTATCAAGTACATGGTTTACAGATAGAAAAGTTGTGTCATCTGCATACATATATGTCTTTACATCTATATTTCCTGGTAAGTCATTTATGTGTACAAGGAAAAGAAGTGGTCCCAATTTAGATCCCTGTGGCACACCGTGATGAACCTCGAGTATGTTTGACAGATGACTTCCTGAACTCACCACCTGCTTTCTTTTATGCCTTAATACTTCCATATCCCATTTATTTGCACTGATTCTTCCTGACTAATATCTTAAACTTCAGCCTACTCTTTGTCACTACTATGTATGATCTGAGTCTATAACTGTTCCTGGGTATGCTGTACAATTGAGTATCTAATTTCAGAATCTCTGTCTGACCATGATGTAATCTGACTGAAATCTTTCCATATCAAGCATCATTTTCCAAGTATACCTCCTCCTCTTGTGATTCTTGAACAGAGTATCCGTTATTACTAGCTGAAGTTTATTAAAAACTCTATTATTCTTTCTCCTCTCTTATTTCTTGTCCAAGGCTCATATTCTCCTGTAAACTTTCCTTCTACTCCTTCCCCTACAACTGCATTCCACTTCCCCATGTCTGTTAGATTTTCATCTCCCTCTATGTACTGAGTTACCCTTTCAATAGCCGCAGATAAGGTTATGAACACAAAATGGGACAGCACAGTGCAGTATATGAGACAGAAATTATCCAAGTAGTTATAGAAGATGAAAATTTAATTGTGATGCATAACTTAAATTCAACAGCAGGAAAAGGACAACTGGCAGAACTGGATGAAAGAAGAGGCCACCTAATAGAATTTTGCACAACACATAATATAATCTTTGCCAACACTAATTGTAAGAATCATGTAAGAAGTGGAAGAGAGTTGGGGTCACTAGAAGTTTTCAGATCAATTGTACAATGGTAAGTCATAGTTTTAGAAACCAGATATTAAACTGTAAGCCACTTACATGGACAAATATTGACTCTGACCATAATTTATTGATTTTGAACTGCTGACTAAAACTGAAGAAATTCCAAAAAGATAGGAAAATAAGGAGATGGGACATGGATAAATTGAAGCAATAAGGGGTCTTTTGGAGTTTCAGACGGAGCATTAGACGAAGTTCATTTGAAACAGGGGAAAAGAATACAACTGAAAAAGAATGGTAGCTCTGGGGGATGAAATCGTGAAGGCAGCAGATGATTGCATAGGTAAAAAGACAAGACCTAGTAGAAACCCTTGGATAATGCAGAGGATATTGAATTTAACTGATGAAAACAGAAAACATAGAAATGAAAGAAATGAAGCAGGCAAAAGGGAATACAGATGTCTAAAACTTGAGGTATAAAGAGAGAGCATAAATATTAAGGATGGGGTAGAGAACAAATGTAAGCTTGTAGGAGGATAACATATTTAGAGGAAAGATAGGTGCTGCCTATACGAAAAATAGAGACCTTGGAGAAAAGAGAAGCAACTGTACAAACATCAAGAGTGCAGATAACAAGCCAGTGTTCCCTATGAAGGTAAGAGGAATATGTATAAAAAAACTGAAAGATAAAAGGAATATATATAAGATCTCCACAAGGTAAATGAAGTTGATGGCAGTATTTGGAAAAGCAGCTGATGTCAAGATGGGGGATGTGATACTAGAAGATGAATTTGATAGAGCACTGAAGGACTCAAGTGGAGATAAGGCCCCTGAAGTGGATGACACTTCCTCAGAATTTCTGAGATTTTTGGGAGAGCCAGCCATGAGAAAATTATTCTAACTGGTGTGCAAGATATATGACATGCAAAATACCTCCAGACTTTGGGAAGAATGAAAAATTCCAGTTCCAAAGAGATCAGGTTTAGACAAGTGTAAATACTGCTACTAGATAAGTTATGGTTGTGAATTATTGACATGAATTATTACAGATGAATGCAAAAACAGATAGAGGCTGACCTTGGCAAATATCAGTTTGGGTTCTAGAGACATGTAGAAATGTATGAGGTAATACTGACCCTATGACTTATCCTAGAAGAAAGATTAAAGGAAGGCAAATATACATTTGCATCATTGGTAGATCTAGTGAAAGGTTTTGACAGAATTTACTGGATTTCAATAACTGAAATTTTAAAGGTAGCAGGCACGAAACACAGGATCCAAAATTTTTTTTGCAATGTATAAGAGCTGAAGGAAGTGAAGGGAAGCAGTAGCTGAGATAGGTGTAAGACAAAATTGTAACATATCCCAGATGTTATTCAATCTGTACACTGAGCAAGCTGTGAAAGTACCCAAAGATAAATTTGAAAAGGGACTTACATTTAGGAAGAAGAAATAAGAACTTGGCAGTTTATTGATGATGTAATTCTGTCAGAGACAGCTAAGGACTTGCAAGAGCATTTGAACAGACTGGATAGGGTCTTGAAAAGAGATTATAAGATGAACATCGGGGTAAATAAACCAATGATAATAGAATGTGGTTTAAATAAATCAGATGATGTAAAGGGAATCAGATAAGGGAATGAGATGCTAAAAGTAATATATGAGTTTTGTTATTTGAGCAGCAAAGTAACAGATGATGGTTGTAGTATGAAGGAAATAAATTACCGACTAGCAATAGCGAGAAAAGAATTTCTGAAAAAGAAGAATTTGTTAACATCTAATACACAGACCATCACAAAAAATGCAACACTTCAATTTCTTACAAAAACTGGAATTTATTTTAAATATACGACACTTTTATGAGACTAATCCACTATCTGCTCACCTGGCTAGCTGCATGGTCTAACATGCTGCTTCCCAAGCAGGAAGGCGTGCCGGTCCCCACAGGGCGGATTATTGTCGAGGCCCAATGTACCGGCCAGCCTGGGGATGGTTTTTAAGGTTTTCCATCTGCCTCAGCAAATGGCGCCTGGTTCCCCATATTCGGCTTCAGTTACACTGTGTCAGTGATTGCTGTGCAAACACAATTTCCATGTTAAGTGTACACCATAGTTACTCTACCACACAAACATTTGGGATTACACTCAACTGGTATGAGACATTCCCAGGGGGGAGGGGGGGGGGGAGGGGGTTCTAGTGCGGGCTTCAACACAGTAACCCTGGTTTCGGTGTGTGGCGGTGATGGGGTGAGTGGGCTGCTGTGGCCTTTTGTGGGGTTGTGAACCACTGAGGGCCATGGCAGGACGAAGCCTCTCTGTCATTTCTAGTTCACTGGTTTAATACAATACAATACAATAAAACACAATCCACTATCTTATAATGGACTATTGTGGTATGGTCCCATATAACTGTACAACAATGGAAAAAAGACGATTATCAACAAATTTAACAAATTAAGCCAGACCCGTGTGGGGTTGTTGGTACCACCATCGGGCGCCTTCCCGGGTGGCAGATAGGGGAAAGCTTCCTAGATATGGGTGGTACTGGGGGGAATAAAATACCCAGGGTGGACCAAAAACCAACAAAAAACACAAGCCCAATGGTGTCTGTTCAGCATCTGACGGCTAGTGGTCAGTGTCTGTTCCTCTAGTTGAGGAGGCAGCACTACAATCTTCTTGAACTCAAAAACCTGTGGTCTCAACAGAGATCACCACAAAAACCAAAATTCAACTTGAGCGCATGATGGAAAAGATAATCACAGAGTCACTACCACAGGCAACAGTCGATAGACTGGATTCACCTGATAACCGGATTCTGGGGGGTTCAGGGACAGCATGCAGAGAAGAATCAGAGCTTCTCAAAGACTTCTCACACTCTCAAAATGAAACATAAAAGCTTTATTGGCACAATTAATGTGAACACCCTCACTAAAACAGGAAAATTAAAGTAACTAAACAATGCAATGGGAAAATTTGACCTGAAAATCACTGCATTGCAAGAGACAAGATTCATGGATGAAGCACACTTTAACACAGAGAATTACAGGATCTACAAGGGCAAACCTGTCATAAAAATAAGAGACAAACTACCACCTTTCGGAACTTGATTCGCTGTACACACTTCCATCCTTGACTCAGTTATTGAATTCAAGTCTCCAATGAAAGAGTCTCCCTGCTTTCAGTAAAGTCAGCTAATAAAGCCTACACTTTTATCAATGTCCACGCCCCCAAAACTCACCACAATAAAATCGACCCTGAAACAGTGGACAATTTGTGGGAAACACTAGAAGAAACAACAAATAAAATACCAAGGCACCATGTGAAAATCTTATTAGGCGATTTTAATGCACAGTTAGGCAAAAAAAAAAAAAAAAAATCTGAGAGTCCACTGTCCCCCATACCAAACACAAACGTACCAACAAGAATGGTGAAAAACTAATCGACATCTGCAGAAACTTCGGACTTAAAATCATGAGTACCCAATTTCAAAAACCTGCACACAAATTAACAACATGGAGATCACCCAGTCTTAACAGGGTGAATACCAAATTCCCCATGTCACAATTTACAAGGAAAACATAAAAGAAATTCTAAAAATCAGAACCCGCAAAGGTGTCTTTGAATCAGGTCATCATCTTCTCCAAATAAACAAAATTCCAACCAAATAGAATGCTAAAAAGGCCGCCCAAAATTACCAAACCAGATCTGGAATATCTGAATCTCAACAAAGAAAAAATAATCATGCAAATCAACCAGGAAAAAACAACAGACTGGAAGAAACTAACAGAGAAAATTCAGGAAGCCATCAAATTAGGACAAACCCCTCGCACCAGGAAACATCGCTGGTGGAATACAACCTGTGACCAGGCAGTCCGACAGCAGAATAACTGTGGAAAAAATTTAGCAGTCACAAAACTGAAGAAAACTGGGAGAACTTTCTTAAAACCCAAAAACAGACCTAAAAAATAATTAGAAAAGAAAAAAAACGGGCATATGACAACAACAGACTCTGTGAAATCCAGCAAGATTTCATCAAAAATAATACAAGAAATTTCCATAAGACTTTTAGAGGAAACTTCCAAGGATACCAAGCACCTAGCTTGTGCTTCAAAAGTCCCGTTGGTTCTTTGGAAACTAACACAAAAAATAAATGCAAAATCTTAGCCCAATATATCAGTTCCTCCTCAACTGCAAACCACCCCAAGAGAAACTTGTCTTCTTTTCTCCAGTATTCACACACCCAGACTCACATGCTCTGGATCTCCAAGAAATTATGGAGATAGTCAACAGTTGAAAAATAACAAACCACCAGGAGAAGATCGGATCATTGCTGAATTCTGGAAGCTAGACGATCCTATACTTATACAGAGAGTACATCATATAATATATGACATATGGATGACGGAGCAAATACCAGAGGACTGGAAATTCACTCTAATTCACGCGCTACACAAAAAGGGCGACAAGACAAACATCAACAATTACAGAAGAATTTTCTTGCTCCCACTCGCTTACAAAATCCTTTCCAAAGTGCTTTTAAACAGGATAGAATCCCAAGCAGATCCACTAATTGGTGAATACCAGGCCGAATTCAGAAAAGAACGATATTAAAAATGAGGAAATGCAGAAACACAGTAATTACAGTCATCGACTTCAGGAAAGCATACAATTCAATGGACTGTGAAACTCTGTTTAAAATCATGGAAGAATTTGGGATCGACCGAAAGACACGAAAAATCACAGAAGAGACACTTACAGGAACAACACCCAAAGTGAAAGTCATACACGAAATATCAGAACCCTTCGAAATCAAAACTGGCGTCCGAGAGGGGGACGGACTATCCCCAATGCTTTTCAATATTGTTCTAGAAAAGATCATCAGGGAATGGGAATCTCACGTAAAGCGCATCCAAATTGGTATGAAAAAAGACAACCGAATTAAAGTCAAGTGCTTTGCTGTCGCTGACGACATTGCAATTATCGCCAATAACAGGACAGACGCGATTCACGCAGTGGAATAACTACATGAAATATCACGAAAACCGGACTACAGATATCTTGTGAAAAAAAACCAAATGTATGGAAATACAGCCAGAAAATAAATCCCCTTTAATCACAAAACATGGTAAAATTGCACAAGTCTGCTATTTTAAATACCTCGAAGAAACTATACAGTTCTCAGGATTAAACCGAATCCTCAATGAAAAAAGAATCACCAAGCTCCAGAAGGCCTACAAGCTAACACGGACGCATTACAACAAGAAGTGCATTCCGACAGATGCAAAATTAAGGCACTATAGAACAGTGATTCTTCCAGAAGCAATCTCCCTAGCTGAAACTATGGTGACTGATGGTCATTCAATAATTAGGGAAATAGAAAAGCAGGAAAGAAAAATTCTCAGGAAGATTACGAGGCAATAAAAAAAAAAAAACGGCATTTCGATGAAGAGACCACAAAACGAGCTCTTCATAAAGATCAACACAGTAACAGACGGAATCAGGAAACGCCGAGCCAAATTTTACACACATATCTGCAGTATGGAAGTCTCCAGAACAGCAAGGAAACTTTTCAATATTATAACAGAGTAAATGAGGGATCTTCCAAAAAAGTGGTTCAAATGGCTCCGAGCACTATGGGGTTAACTTCTGAGGTCATCAGTCCCCTAGAACTTAGAAATACTTAAACCTAACTAACCTAAGGACATCACACACGTCCATGCCCGAGGCAGGATTCGAACCTGCGACCGTAGCGGTCGCGCGCTTCCAGACTGTAGCGCCTAGGGATCTGCAGCAGATGAACATAAAAAAATCTCGAAGAGCGCACTGAGTACCGGTGTAAAATCACAAGTGTGAAATTTGAGGAAAGAACATCGCGCCAACCTGGTAAAAAATGGACAGAAGAGCAGAAGAAGGAGCATTCTGAGAGGATGAAGAGTTTTTGGGAAGCAAAGAAGAAAAACGCCCAGAGATGAAATTATGAATTCAAGTTCAATAGCTCTCCTATAGGGGAACAATCGTTATAATAATAAATAAATGAAGCCAAAACTGCACACTTCAAGGATATTTTGAGTTAGTTCACAAAGGTAATGCAGGTCGATTTGATGTTACGCACTTCACACTTTACTTCACAGATCTTGGAGACACTCTCGGATACCTCTGTTCGCATCTTCAAAAGCGTGCATTGCCACCTCTTGCAGCAATGACGGCGTTCTCCTGATTAATGCTATAATGTCCTGTTGACGAATCATATTCCATTCTTCCAGGAGAGCATTCCGTAGGTCCTGTATCGTCCCCGGATAGTACTGAGGGCTCTGCTTCCGAGCTGGTCCCAAACGTGCTCAATAGGATTCAAATCAGGGCTTCGAGCAAGCCAACCTATACCATGAATCCCTGTTTCATCCAAGAACTCTTGCACAATTCTCACAACATGTGGACGTGCAGTATCGTGCAGTAGTGCAAAATCATCAGCAATAAATGGAGCGAAAGGCGCAACATGCTCCAGAAGGATTTCCTCCACATACCAATGCTCAGTAAGGCTCCTATGCTCTACGAAGACCAAACCTGTCCTTGCAACTGCAATGACTTCTGCCCACACCATGACAGAACCACCATGAAAAGGTGTCCTGGATAAGCATGTGCAAGGGGAATACCTTTCCCTGGCTTTCTCCAGACCCTCTCTCATCTGTCAGGTGATTGGAGACTAAATCGTGACTCACTGGTGAACAACACTTGATCCTATTGTCTTACTGTCCAGCCAAGATGCTCCCTTGCGAAGCATAGTCCCGCTGTGCAGTGCTCTTTGGTGAGTTCTGGACTTGCATCAGGTCTCCTGGACTGAAGATTGGCTTCTTCCAATCTTCTTCAAACGGTTCTCTCACAAACATTGACCTCTCGAACCTGGTGGAGTCAATTTCGTGCTTTAATAGCGGTGGTGTTATGATTGCAAAGAACTTGATGTTGTAAGAAGCAGTCATCTCTCTCCAATGTTTCGTTTCTTGGGCCTTTTCCTGGTCTCTTTACAAAGCTTCCAGTTTCCCTGTATCTTTGTATGGTTCTGGAAATTGTGTAAGGTGTAATCCTCAACACTTCTGCAACGTAGTGCATGCTGCAGCCATATTCCACCAAAGCAATAGCTTTTGTAAATGATTCAGTGCTGAACGTCATGTTTACTCCATAAAGCTGATTAATCACAGAATGATCCTATAAACATATATGACCGAAAGGGGAACAATTCAGTGTACAACAATAGGCACTACAAAGGCAGGAAAATGTTATTCACTCATATTCGGTGATGTGTTTTCCAGGTTGTGCGGGAAACAACAATTAAGGCTAGTGTAATAAACAATCAACACTTCATTGTTCGCTCGTAAAGCAATGCTAATAACATATATCATCTCAAAAAATTGGTTGAAGTGCTTCACTTTGATTAAATAGATAAGTACAGAATGATTACACATCATTTACTGGGTGTTGCGTTTTTTGTGCCAACCAGTGTATAAACCCTGATGTTAGGAAGCCTTTACTGAAGGTACTTGTCTGCAGTGTGGCCTTTAATGGAAGTAAAAGGTGGACGATAGGAAGTTCAGGTAAGACGAAGATGAATTCCATCCAAACAGGCCTCAAAAGGCCCAACGGTACTAACTGGCCGCCATGTCATCCCCATACGACAGGCATCACTGGATGCGGGTGTGGAGGGCTGTGTGGTCAGTACACCACTCCCCAGGCCACTTTCAGTTTTAATGACCAGAGTCACTACTTCTCAGTCAAGTAGCTCTTCAACTGGCCTCACAAGAGCTGAGCCCTCACCAACAGTGCCTGGTAGACTCTGATGGTCACCCAACCAAATGCTATTCAAGCCTAACAATGTTTAACTTCAGTAATCTGACAGGAGCAGGGGTTACCAATGTGACAAGGTCGTTGGCAGACGAAGATAGAAGGTTCTCAAATGTGGTGCTGTAGGAGTATACGGAATATTAGAGTGGTAGATCGAATAACAAATGAAGAGTTATTGTATCAGTAGTGAAAAAAAGAAATTTAGGCACCATTGGACTCATCCTGAGGCACCAAAGAATTATCACTTTGGCAACGGAAGTAAGTGTGAATGTAAGGGTTGGGGCATAAAAACTGCAGGGGGAGACCAAGGCATGAATACAGTAAGCAGGTTCATATGGATTTAGGTTGCGGTAGTTATGCACAGGACAGACTAGCGTGAAAACACAGTCAGCTTAAGGCCCAAGCGGCAGAAGCCGCCACTTGGGGCGCCAACCTAAGAGGGGCGTCAGAGGCACCACAACTGTTAAGATTTCCATACAGGACATAAAGAAATCAGCAGTGGTTGCTTGGGGCGCAAAAATGTGAGGAGTAAAACTTGAGGGGCGCCAGTGGCGCCCAAGTGCAAGGTTTGTGTACTTTTGTATCACAATTAGTAACGAAAACTGACCCATGTGAAAGTATACATGGAGAAAGGGGGAAGGGGGGCACCAAATTATAAGTCATTTGTGAGGATAAATATTCTTGGACCAGCACTGCATGGAGAGCTGCATCAAATCACTCTATGGTCTGACGACCGCTGTACCAACAACAGATGAAAATATTCTCATAAAAAATTCAAAGTAAATTAAAACCTACATCTTATTTGTTATGACGATGACTGCACACTGATTTTAGTATGATATGTAATAAATAAGATTTTATTTGCTATTATTGTTCAAATGTGTGTGAAATCTTATGGGACTTAACTGCTAAGGTCATCAGTCCCTAAGCTTACACACTACTTAACGTAAATTATCCTAAGGACAAACACACACACCCATGCCCGAGGGAGGACTCGAACCTCCGCCGGGACCAGCCGCACAACCCATGACTGCAGCGCCTTAGACCGCTCGTGCTATTATTAATAATGCATCAAATATTAATAAGAAACAAAAGGAAGAGGTCTATAAATAAGTGCTGAAAGCATCTTTCTTTTCAAGAATTATGGTTTTATTAAAACTGTGGTTTCCATATCTTTCCACGAATTATGCAATTCAAGACAAATTTAGGAGCTGTGTTGTATTCTATCAACAACTAATTTGACACTCTGCTTCACTTATACTACAGAAACTACATTGACAATGGCTGCACTCACTGGAATTGTCACAAATGTACTGAATTTACATACCTTAATGGAAAAATGTTTGTGGTTGTCTACGGGATCATGATAGTACGTGGGCGTGCTCTTCTTAGACCGCAGCAAATTGACGGCCACGAATGTTTTTCCTCAGGGCTCCAAAAATACAGAAATCGCATGGGGAGAGATTGGGACTATAATGGAGGAAGTTTAAGGGCTTTCCAGAGAAACTTCTGCAGCGTTGTCGGAACAACCGTGGCAACTTGTGCTCCCTCCCATTTCTGCAGCATAACCGAAACAACCTTGACCGTCTCATCTCACAATTTGATAAATGTATTAACAGTTATGGCGATTACTGTTGAAATAATAAACAGTTTACTTACTTTTTTCCATCTGGCTGCTTTACATTTGACTGCCCCTTATACACCTGACATTGACGCAGCATTGTCATAACCTTGAACCCTGCATAACGCAGTATCCAGCCCATCTTTTCCAACTGCTGTTGAATGCGTTTTGACATATCTTCTGCAGTCTTTTCTGATATAAAAAGAAGCCGAAAAAGGATTCTCGAACTTCTACAGTGTTTTTTTTCCATATGGACGTATGTGATAATATGATTCATTAGGTCAGTTCTGCTTTCGTAGTGAGTGCTGTCAAAAATTAGTCCGTAGTATGTAGACTTTTTTATATCCTGAAGCGAATACTATCTTCATTTGGTCTCCTAACAAGTTACAAGTTATAAAGTAATTTTACGACAAGAGTCAAATTGATTGCCTTCGTGCAATTCTGCGATAGGTATGTTGTTCTTTTTACGAAATAAATCATCACGTAATTTTTCCGTTGTTCGAATTTGTTACTTATATTTCGCGCCGAAGCAGCCATAGAGCGAGCGGCGTGCGGCCCTTCAAGGTGAGGAGTACAACTAGATAAAAATTTATGCGATACATACCGTTTTCTACGGTTACTTCCGTCGTGTAGACTCTACACGATTCTAGTGTTGATCTTGATGTCCAGATTTGGCAAAAACTGCCACTTCACTCTAGATGACTCTACTCTATTTCATTTAGTTGATTTTCATATTCATAAAATAAACTACAAAATAATTGCATACAAACTTTCAAAAGTAAGTTTTGAAATTTAATACTTAAGTTAAAACATTAATAAATCACTGGTAAGCACTTCGCTGCACTTTTGCACGTATTTCTAAACTGTAGTTCAAGTACACCTGCGTGGATGGCTTAGGTATCAAGAAACCGTTTCACATACAATAATGCAACGTTTTACAAAAATTCTTAAAATTCTGAACACACAAATTGAGGGTTGCGATGACTTGATATTACATAAGTAGGTCATGATGTTTATATTTTGCATATGTCTGAGGCCTCGAACTAAGAAGTGTCTCTTATTGCCGGCCTAAGTGGCCGTGCGGTTCTAGGCGCTGCAGTCCGGAACAGCGAGACCGCTACGGTCGCAGGTTCGAATCCTGCCTCGGTCATGGATGTGTGTGATGTGCTTAGGTTAGTTAGGTTTAACTAGTTCTAAGTTCTAGGGGACTAATGACCTCAGAAGTTGAGTCCCATAGTGCTTAGAGCCATTTGAACCATTTGTCTCTTATTTACTGAACGTACTTTGGCCTTGTTCGGCATTTGATTAAAAACGGTCTGGAAGGGCCTCGACAGCACGAGGTCCTCGTCCAGACCTGGAGGCTTCCCACGACCAGAGGTTCGGGGCGGGTTGCCCATTCCGGCCCCTTTCAGCCCGCCAGTGAAAGTCACGTCTCATTGTGAATTTTGTTCAATCAATTACAGCAAAGAAATACTGACGCAGTGAAAACTGTTGAACATATATCTCACTTTGCTGCTTCTCCCCAGGGTGTTAGAGCCTCACCTGATACGACGATCACTGGAAACAGGAAGAATCAACTGCGAATCGGAGACGCTTCACGGAATCAAGAATGTTGTGTGTAATGGACGTCTGCGACCGCATCTTGACTCAGATGAGTCATCGATTCAGTTTTAATGATCACTTGCCAATTGCACAACTGTTTGAACCGTCGTTGTTTTTGAAACATAAAATTGTTTTCCCTGAAAAAGAACTGAAAGTAGCTGTTAATTTCTTTAAATTACAGCCTTCAGACATACGTAATGAACTAAATGTGTTCGACAGCAGAAAGGATTTTATGAAAGCGTCAGGTGCTTTGACTTTGCTGAACTTTCTTTATGAAAACAACTAGGGAAAGTTTTTTCTCAAAGTGTTAGATTTCTGCAGTTAATGGTAACCTTCTCAATGACGACAGGAGAGGCAAAACGGTGCTTCATACGTTAAAACGAGTGAAAACATTCATGCATAATACTGCGAATGAGAGCAGACTTTTTGCGCTTGCGATGTGTTCTCTAAAAAATAACTACTGTATCAGCCAAATTCCAATGAATTGGTCATAGAGCATTTTGCAGCGCTGAATGGGAGATATCAAACGCCGACACATTTTCCAGAACGGTTTGTTGTGCTAAAGTTTAACAGTTTCCGGCACTTCAGCACAAGAAACGTTAACAAAAATGACGCGTTTTGAGAGATCTTTAATGCACTGTACCACCTGAAATGCATATTTTCGTAATACTTAAGTATAAATACGACAAATACGGTATGTGAAATAACAGGGTGGCTGCTCATTTAGTCAATCACAGCTCAAAACCCGTGACGTCAAAAAGCTGTGGTTTAAGCACATAAAACATTAAACGTCTGGAGTTTGGAGCTGAAAACATCAAAACCATTAAGCATGCGGCGAAGCTTACATAGATTGCATTAAAGATCTCTCCAAAACGCTTCTTTTAGTATGATTTGTTGTGGTAAACGGTAAGGAAACGTGGGGTCGGGAGATAAATAAGCTAGCTATACATTTTATCTTGGAGATAGCAGTTGATGTTATTTAGCCGTTAATTATGAAACAGAAAAAAGATACAGTATGCAAACGTTTGGATCGAGTCCGATATTGCTGCTCGAAATCTTGGTTGTGATGACAGACTGATCTGTAACATAACCCGACATCTATGGTAGCTTCGATCGATAAATGTCGCAGCCTTCCCCAGTGTAGAAGCCACGAGCCGCATCTGACACTGCATAAAGAATAGGACTTAATATGGAGCCATGCGGCAGTCCTTTGTCGACCAGACGTGCTCCATGCAAGGTATTGTCGTGTTGTCTAACACAAGTTGCACGTTGCCGTAAGAGAGAGTACAAGTTACGGTTAATGAGATCTGACACACCGTATCAGAAAGTTCACGTCCACACTGTAATACGCACCGAAAACATCGGAAAACAGTGCCGTCAGGTAACCCATAGAAGCATAAGTAAGTTCTATGTCCGAAGTTAATGGGCTTAAGCTGTATATGGTGCCTCTTCCTTTTCGAAGTCCGTTTCGAGAGCCGGAAAGAAGGGAGTACCTCTCAAGCCGCCATTCCACTCGGCGTTGCGAGATCCATCCTGATGTTTTGAGCTCGCAGGAAGAAAGAGCGATGGGTCGGTATGAATTGGTCAAACAAAGGTGTTTGCCGGGCTTGAGTATAGGAACAATTACACATGTGGGCCAGTGCTTCAGGGTTGATCGAAAGGGGTGCGACGATCTATGCGAAGGTATCTAGTCAACTTTACCCCAACGAGGACCTGTTTTTGGAATCAAGCCCATGACAACGGAGTTCCTCTAGTGAGTACCTCACAGAACTGTTTCCAAGACTGTTTTTTCCGTTTCTTCAGAAACAGATAGTGGCGGCGGCCACCTGTTTGTATCTGAGAAAATTCTCCCTCGTGCGTTCCCTTTTCCAGATGCTGTAATTAGTATTCATTTGGCAACTTGTCTTGAGCAGTCCTCATTTCACCCTGGAACTAACTGCTAGTAAATACACTGGTGTCCAATATTAAAGCAACAAACCGAAATTTTACAGGGTTGCCACAAAATAGTACAATCAGGTGGTAGTAACGTAGAAACAATGTAAAGAATACAGAACGTAAATAAGTGCAACATGCGTAACAATAGGCAAAAACATTCTTCAGTGTTTCCAACTTAACAGATTTACGCATACATTCCGACTGCTGGCTAATGCACTCAGTATGAGGTGTTGTGACGTCGCAAGTTATTACGCGATAAGATTTATTGCAGTAAGATACCTAGACATGGAGCCCGGTGAACGTACAGGAGGCTGCAAACTTGTCTTAGCCATGACTCATAGCACATCTGTCGCTACTAGCCAGCGTGAGAACGGGCTTCTGTGTCACTTAGAACGACCATATACACTCCTGGAAATTGAAATAAGAACACCGTGATTTCATTGTCCCAGGAAGGGGAAACTTTATTGACACATTCCTGGGGTCAGATACATCACATGATCACACTGACAGAACCACAGGCACATAGACACAGGCAACAGAGCATGCATAATGTCGGCACTAGTACAGTGTATATCCACCTTTCGCAGCAATGCAGGCTGCTATTCTCCCATGGAGACGATCGTAGAGATGCTGGATGTAGTCCTGTGGAGCGGCTTGCCATGCCATTTCCACCTGGCGCCTCAGTTGGACCAGCGTTCGTGCTGGACGTGCAGACCGCGTGAGACGACGCTTCATCCAGTCCCAAACATGCTCAATGGGGGACAGATCCGGAGATCTTGCTGGCCAGGGTAGTTGACTTACTCCTTCTAGAGCACGTTGGGTGGCACGGGATACATGCGGACGTGCATTGTCCTGTTGGAACAGCAAGTTCCCTTGCCGGTCTAGGAATGGTAGAACGATGGGTTCGACGACGGTTTGGATGTACCGTGCACTATTCAGTGTCCCCTCGACGATCACCAGTGGTGTACGGCCAGTGTAGGAGATCGCTCCCCACACCATGATGCCGGGTGTTGGCCCTGAGTGCCTCGGTCGTATGCAGTCCTGATTGTGGCGCTCACCTGCACGGCGCCAAACACGCATACGACCATCATTGGCACCAAGGCAGAAGCGACTCTCATCGCTGAAGACGAGACGTCTCCATTCGTCCCTCCATTCACGCCTGTCGCGACACCACTGGAGGCGGGCTGCACGATGTTGGGGCGTGAGCGGAAGACGGCCTAACGGTGTGCGGGACCGTAGCCCAGCTTCATGGAGACGGTTGCGAATGGTCCTCGCCGATACCCCAGGAGCAACAGTGTCCCTAATTTGCTGGGAAGTGGCGGTGCGGTCCCCTACGGCACTGCGTAGGATCCTACGGTCTTGGCGTGCATCCGTGCGTCGCTGCGGTCCGGTCCCAGGTCGACGGGCACGTGCACCTTCCGCCGACCACTGGCGACAACATCGATGTACTGTTGAGACCTCACGCCCCACGTGTTGAGCAATTCGGCGGTACGTCCACCCGGCCTCCCGCATGCCCACTATACGCCCTCGCTCAAAGTCCGTCAACTGCACATACGGTTCACGTCCACGCTGTCGCGGCATGCTACCAGTGTTAAAGACTGCGATGGAGCTCCGTATGCCACGGCAAACTGGCTGACACTGACGGCGGCGGTGCACAAATGCTGCGCAGCTAGCGCCATTCGACGGCCAACACCGCGGTTCCTGGTGTGTCCGCTGTGCCGTGCGTGTGATCATTGCTTGTACAGTCCTCTCGCAGTGTCCGGAGCAAGTATGGTGGGTCTGACACACCGGTGTCAATGTGTTCTTTTTTCCATTTCCAGGAGTGTATATTCATACCTCCTACAAATCTAAATAAAACATATTAAATATTAACCGACTATTTTCAAACTCGGTATACTATTTTTGTTATTGAGAAGAAGATCTCCTCCAAATTTCAAAGCTATACATACATAGTTTTTGAGATTTAGAAAATTACCTAAAAAAAATTCAGTTAGGAACGATTACAGTTTGTCTTTTGTTACCATTTGAAATCATTCACAGAGTTCTCAATATATAAAATATATTAGTTTTGATTTTTATTTTCAAAACTTTAATTATTCTTCATTTCGTAGTATAAAAATTCAGAAAATATAGTATCTGTTTATTATATTGTTGTGTGAATAAATGCGAACAAGAGAGAGTGTGTAAGTGGGACATACGAAAAAAATTCAGTATTGTATTATGTACAACATTACGCAATTGGAACGTGGGAAAGATGTAATTTACCCACATTGCTGATGACGTATGTCTAGGAGTGATTGCTTATGTAAGAAGGCAGCCAGAATATTAGTTTAAAGTGCAATCGTTTTTGAAATTATTTATATAGTATATATTCTCATTATGTGTAAAATGAAGGAATATTGAGTCCCTCACGTTTAATACGTGTCGTGACTAACACTGATGTAGTTACGAACAGTTTGATGAAAGTTTGGAGTTTCAGGAGTGTTTTGTTGGAAAGTTGGTCGCGTGTGAACTTTTCGGCCATTATGAAAATTCCATGTGGCGTATTCTGTATTCAGTTATGGAGTATTTGGCAAGCAGTTTCTTTTAAAGAAACCCTCTGAAAAGGACCGAATGTGAAACTCATTTATAGTAGCGAATCTGTGACTGTGAGATCGCGACATCAATCGGGTCGGACTTGTGTTAATTTCTGGCTGCTTTGCGCGTGAAATTGGTTGTATGAACTGTGAACAGAGAACTCTAGATACGTTAGTTAGGTAAAATCCGACTTGATTGCCGATTTTGCATGTGTGCTAGAAGCAATAAAAAGGCTTATCTACAAATTTTTTGAACATTTACTTTGAGAAAAAATGCACCATATCACTGCTCGAAATCTTGATATATGTGAGATTGCAGGAACTGAAATACTACTAGAGTTTACGCCGACTTTGCAGGACAGATATTAGGCTGCGTTTTCTTCAACGCTGCTTTTTCGCCGTCTGGTAGGTATCTACGTTGCGGAGTGAAGAGACGTCGAGCAGAAGCCATATTGAGGTAGGTGGACGTTTAGTTTGAACAATACGGCGAACGACTTTTTTTAACGCGCCCCGCCGCATTGTGAGCAATACTATTAGCAATATAGGCGTGACAAATAACGGGACATGCTGTGAATGATATCATCACTCTCATGTTAAGGCAATAATGCCCATTCTCCCTGCAGCTCTGCTCACAAGTTTTTGAGAGTGGTTGGTGGGTGCTGACGTGATGCAACCCGTGTCTCAAGTGCATCACAGCCGTACGCTATGGGCTTCAAATCAGGAGAGCGAGCAGGCCAGCAATATCTCCAGTTTCAAAAAAAAAAAAAAAAAAAAAATCAACCACGTGTGGTCTATGAGATCAAGCATTATCGTCCAGAAATACGAAGTCTGGGTCCGCAGCACCTCGCAACAGCCACACGAGACCCCAAAGATCTCGTCACGACCTGACAGCAGTTAAACCTTACCAATTAAACAGTACAGTTTCATGAGGAGGTGTTCAAGTGGTCAATATAATCCCTGCCCACAGCATTAGGGGTAATTCTTGATTCCCACATTCCCTCTAGATGCGAATCCGTCGAGAATCACTGTACAGCCCAACTCGGGACTCATATGTGAAAAGAACATAGGCCCACTGTTCGTCTGTCCAGGTGGCACGTTGACGGCTCCACTCTAGACGTGTCAGAGATACATATACAGCAGCTCTCCGACAATGAAGGCCAGTCTGCCCAAGCCTTCTGTACACCGTTTGCCTCGTTACAACACGTTCAGTGGATGCTGCGAAGTCAGATGATATTTTCCATGCAGTACTAAGGTGGTACCGTCATGCCTTTACAGTCAAATAACGGTTCTCTCTTTCTGGTGTTACACGTCGTCGGCTCCGCCCTGGTCTTCGGGATACAGTTTCGAACTCCATAAACTGTCGCCACATCCGCAAAACAACAGAACGCTTCACATTAAGCTATCGAGCCACATGAGTTTGCGACTGTCCTGCTTCCATTCGTCCCATGGCCCTTCACCGCAGAGCCTGGTAGACGTCTTCTCTGTGCCATACTGGACCGTCTGTGACTATGTAAACAGCGATTGTGGATATAGGAATACTCGGGAAACGCTCTCCCGTTTGATAGGTGCTCTGACGTCATCGTTGGCTTGGTTGTCCGCTGACCGGGATGCCATCTTCCGTGCAGGACACGATCGTACGGACATCTGTTGACAGTTTGTATGCTTATATCGTGAATTACACACAGGACGGGGAAACAGTGGTTTGTTGCTTTAATTTTGAACACCGTTGTATGCTTATGTTTTCCGATAGTGGATGTTGACTGTCTATGTTTATTTGCGGGTGGTCGCGTTTTGTCGAGTCAGTCGCGATTAAGCATGTTGCGGTACAGCCGAATTACCAAGGGGTACCACACCGGGATATCACAAGGGGTGCGATATTTTTAGCGACAGCGAATAAGAGGAACGTAGCATTACAGATTCATTGTCTGAAAACTCCCTTAAACTAATACTGAGTTTAAGTTTCCAAAATATTTCAGAAAAGATGCACGAATTTTTCAAATTGCTGAAAATCATTGCGCTTTTGTGGAAAGCACCATAGAAACACACTTCAAAAAATGGCTCTGAGTACTATGGGACTTAACATCTGAGGTCATCAGTCCCCTAGAACTTAGAACTACTTAAACCTAACTAACCTAAGGACATCACACACATCCATGCCCGAGGCAGGATTAGAACCTGCGACCGAACGGCCTCGCGGTTCCAGACTGAATGGCCTAGAACCGCTCGGCCACAACGGCCGGTACACATTTAAAACCCATTTTGGAATTACTCAGAACTATTTCAAAAGTGAGGTTCAGAATATCGGCGTTTTAACGCTCACAATAGGTATTTGGACAAATACAATTCGTTCTAGGACGTTTCTAAGAATTACCGTTAGTTCTTTTAATGGCGATGAAAAGGAAACGGCTACTCTTAGTACTTATGACTTGTCACGATCACACGTAGGTGAAAATATTTCTAGCACACTGTTGCAAACTCGCAACGAATTGGATATAAACGCCAGTCAAATATTGACTGGTGACTTACGCAGGTGCTCATATGATTAAAGGAATAGAAACAGAATTGAAAACAAGTCATATACACGTATTGTGTTGTGCCCACATGCTCATTCTGGTAGCAAAAATATCCACGGAAAAGCCTGACAAACTGCCTGAGTTTATTACTTCCGTGGAAAGGATTGTAATGTAGTTTAAACACAGTGTAATGGCAGGTGATGAGAAAAGAAAAGAATTAGATCTCAAAAGAATTAAAAAAGAATCCACTAGATGGAAATAACCATCTTACTAGTTTTTAATAATATCATTAACTGGCACGCTAGTGTACCATTGATGCCAAAAATCGCAGACATTGTAGGTCTGGCAGATGTTCCTGATATTCTGCGGTTATTGCACTTTGATGTCTAAAATTGGCGTTGGTCACATTAATGTAACTGGACCCTGTAAATTACACGTTTTCGCTTTGGAACGTGTACAACGTTACGTTTGTAGACATTTAAACGAGTTTACAATTTTCGCACCACTGCGAAACCTTATGACGATCTGACTGAATGTTTGTGAGCTTTTTTTTGATAGTACTTTATTCAAGATGACTGTATTAGCTCCAAAAGTCCGAAGTTACAATTAACTTTGTCTGCAAAGTCATTAACATGAAACATGAACAGCAAGGTCCACCGAATCAGGTGGTGCAGTGGTCAGCACACTGCACTCGCATTCGGGTGGACAACGGTTCAAACCCGTGTCCGCCCAACCTTATTTAGATTTTCCGTGATTTCCCTAAATCCCTTCAGGCAAATGCTGGGATGGTTCCTTTGTAGGGACACGTCCAACTTCCTTCCCCATCCTTCTCTAATCTGATGGGACTGATGACCTCTCTGTTTGGTCCCCTCCCCCAAATCAATCAACAACCAACCAACCAGCAACGGTCCCAACTCACTTATGTGGATCGCGCATGAAGCTACGTATGGATCTGTGGATGGCTCTTCATTCAAGATGGCAAGCAGCATCCTCCCTACTAAGAAATCCTAAATCCAGTCATAAGTTCCGCTTGATGCATCATTAAGAAGCATTGTTGTGAAATTCAGTTAAAAACCTTTTGGAATTCAAGAAATACTGCATCTGCTTGACTGCCTTGGCCCATGACTTTCTGGGTGCCGTGTGAGAAAAGTGAGGGTTGGTTTTCTGCTGTCCGACAATAATTTCGGAATCTACGCTAGCTGACATGGAGGAGGTCATTGCATTCAAGATAGGTCGATACGTTTGAGCTGAGAATGTGTCCTAATATCCTACAACAGACGGATTTTGATGATACTTTTGCGTTCTATAAAGAGATTGTATAATGCAAGTCTCTGTACTTTTTTATATCAAGTCACAAAAAGAAGTGTCCTTGTAGTGGCGGCGCGTTGAGAGCGGCGTAACCATGGAAACGGCGTGAGACGTTGTCAGTCGCGGTGAAGATGGAGCCGACCAAAAGTGCGGACATCGAGAGCAGTAGAGCCGCACAGTTACTGCAGGTATGTGTCATCCTTACCCCTGAGCTCTCCGTTCGTTATAGTATTGTGTTGAAGGAATTTGCTCAAGTTAAATACACGGCACAAGACGGAGGATTTGACTGATGACATGATCAACAAGGCAGCCTTGACCTTGAACTTTTTCGTGGTTTTACAGCTACGAAATCTCCCAGATAAGTAACAAACAACGCTGCAGTTCAATTCCACTTGATCTGTCTTGGCGGGGTAGCAAGCTGTGCAAACGTAATGAACAGATGGAAGGAAATATGTTACTGAATTTTCACGCAGTGAATCCTAAGGCCAGAATTATACATATGGCAGAAGATCCCCAATTTTTAGATAAGGAATCAGTGGTTCTAAAGGAATATTTAGTGTTTTATAGACGTAAGCAGCCCACACATAATACCAAGAAGTAAGCTCGTAGCAACTTACCAAAGTGACGGCCGGCAGTACCAATACACGTATTAAAACGGCGTAGAATGTCTCATAGATCCCAGTGTTGACGACCTCAGGAAAGTGATAACAGAAGTAGCAGTAGTTTCATTCATCCATAGATTGCTTTTACGAGGATACTGGTCATGTCGCAGAACAGCAATTAGAGTACAAGAAAAATAACATGAATGGGTAATTTCCAAGAATTATTGCCTATCGAAGTCACTGGGTCCAGACGATACATATCGAACGTGCGATCATAAATCGATCGACTCCGGTGGCGGGCATTATGATCAATTATTTGTGATCACCTTTTTTATCTGTTTCCCGTTGTTCCTGTAGTTGCTCGAAATACCTCCGTGAATTACACTCCTGGAAATGGAAAAAAGAACACATTGACACCGGTGTGTCAGACCCACCATACTTGCTCCTGACACTGCGAGAGGGCTGTACAAGCAATGATCACACGCACGGCACAGCGGACACACCAGGAACCGCGGTGTTGGCCGTCGAATGGCGCTAGCTGCGCAGCATTTGTGCACCGCCGCCGTCAGTGTCAGCCAGTTTGCCGTGGCATACGGAGCTCCATCGCAGTCTTTAACACTGGTAGCATGCCGCGACAGCGTGGACGTGAACCGTATGTGCAGTTGACGGACTTTGAGCGAGGGCGTATAGTGGGCATGCGGGAGGCCGGGTGGACGTGCCGCCGAATTGCTCAACACGTGGGGCGTGAGGTCTCCACAGTACATCGATGTTGTCGCCAGTGGTCGGCGGAAGGTGCACGTGCCCGTCGACCTGGGACCGGACCGCAGCGACGCACGGATGCACGCCAAGAGCGTAGGATCCTACGCAGTGCCGTAGGGGACCGCACCACCACTTCCCAGCAAATTAGGGACACTGTTGCTCCTGGGGTATCGGCGAGGACCATTCGCAACCGTCTCCATGAAGCTGGGCTACGGTCCCGCACACCGTTAGGCCGCTCACGCCCCAACATCGTGCAGCCCGCCTCCAGTGGTGTCGCGACAGGCGTGAATGGAGGGACGAATGGAGACGTGTCGTCTTCAGCGATGAGAGTCGCTTCTGCCTTGGTGCCAATGATGGTCGTATGCGTGTTTGGCGCCGTGCAGGTGAGCGCCACAATCAGGACTGCATACGACCGAGGCACACAGAGCCAACACCCGGCATCATGGTGTGGGGAGCGATCTCCTACACTGGCCGTACACCACTGGTGATCGTCGAGGGGACACTGAATAGTGCACGGTACATCCAAACCGTCATCGAACCCATCGTTCTACCATTCCTAGACCGGCAAGGGAACTTGCTATTCCAACAGGACAATGCACGTCCGCATGTATCCCGTGCCACCCAACGTGCTCTAGAAGGTGTAAGTCAACTACCCTGGCCAGCAAGATCTCCGGATCTGTCCCCCATTGAGCATGTTTGGGACTGGATGAAGCGTCGTCTCACGCGGTCTGCACGTCCAGCACGAACGCTGGTCCAACTGAGGCGCCAGGTGGAAATGGCATGGCAAGCCGTTCCACAGGACTACATCCAGCACCTCTACGATCGTCTCCATGGGAGAATAGCAGCCTGCATTGCTGCGAAAGGTGGATATACACTGTACTAGTGCCGACATTGTGCATGCTCTGTTGCCTGTGTCTATTTGCCTGTGGTTCTGTCAGTGTGATCATGTGATGTATCTGACCCCAGGAATGTGTCAATAAAGTTTCCCCTTCCTGGGACAATGAATTCACGGTGTTCTTATTTCAATTTCCAGGAGTGTATTTGTGAGTTGCTAGGGAAACTCAGACGATTTATGTGGTTAGTGAGTGGTACATCTGGTGTTCTTGATGTTTCTTTGGCGGATTCTCTCACATGGAAAAATCTAATTCCATGTCTATCCAGCATAGAAAATTGTTTGACTTTTTGTCGCAAATATGGAGTACTACCGGACGAGGAAAGAAGGGACTGTGTAGACTGTGGTGGTGCGAAGTGTGTAAAACTTCGTAAGAACAGTTTCAATGCTGAAATACCTCTACAATTTAATTGCGGACAGTGCGGAAAACGAACGAGTATCAGGAAGAATGCATGGTTCTAGTCTTCCAAATTATCCATCCAACCACCGTAATGGGTTTAACATGACGACAGCACCGACGACGAGTAAGGTAAGTCGCCTCCTTTGCAATTACAAGTATTTTTGAGACGCTCTTCTTTTGTCATTGCTGTTTGACCACCGTAAACATACTCATAAAGCCCACCACCAGAGTTGCATGATCGATTTACGATCGCACGTTAGAAATTTATCGTTTGGACCCAGTGACTTCGATAGACACTCATTCTAGGAAATTGCCCATAATTGATACTGCAGGGTTTTATATACTTATAAGTCTAGTTTGACAAGGATGCCTCCTGGCATTTCCCTGAAATAATTTAGGGAAACCGCGATAAACCTAAATGAAAATGGAAGAACGAAGCTAGCAGCCTCTACCCTCCCGAATACAAGGCCACTAGGTTTAAAACAGTGCTACGTCATTCGGTTTATCCACAGTATATATACAACAATGTTTTGCAAAGAAGTCGAGTGCTACACTGTACCTTAATTTCTCACTCCCAGTCACTGCACACACTATGCACTACACAGCACACACATTATTTTATAACGTAACACTGCACACACTTTCAGCTGACGTCATATTATAACGAAGGTGTTTGTTTTCCGTTTTGTGTACTGCTACTTCCCTTTTTCCATTCTATCACGAAAAAATCCATTCGGCAGCAGTCTATAATGAATAAGATGTCGAGTTCAGACAGAGGATAAGGTGTTAGTATGATCTGAGTACATTAAAAATCTTTTGAAGTCGTTTTCCCAGAAAATAAAAAACAAGAGAACACATAGTGTGAAAGTATTTTGTGAAATGATAGATGTTTTACTATCGTTATTATTATTATTATTACTGTTTATTATTACTGTTTATTTGTTACATACTTTTTTGACAAACCCCTACTCTGTGTTATGTAGGGATCCTTTATTGTACGAGTATATAATGTATTCCTCAACAGAAATATTTTAACTGCCTTTTTAAATAAGTTCGTTTTAGTAATGCCTTGAATCTCCTTGGGAAATTTACTGCGCAGTTTCATTTCTTGGTAGAAAACACTGTTTTGAGCTGTATGTTTATTCTTTCTTGGTAAATGTAAGTTCAATCTAGACCTTGTTCTACTTTCATGGACAGAGTTGTTGGTGCAGTAATAGTCACTGTTATTTTGATGTGCGCAACTGATTGGTAAATACATTCACGTGGTGTAGCCAAAATGCCCTATATTTTGAATAGATTTTTACAGCGGGCTCGACTGTTTTTATGGAGGTTTTCTGTAGTTTAAAAACTATATTTGTATTTTGCGCACTTGTTCCCCAGGAAAGACTTCCATACCTAAGAACTGCGAGTACTAATGACTAGTATGTAACTAAAAGATGTTGTCTCTTAGATACTGATGAAGGGGTGTAATGGCATAACATATTGATGAGATACTGTTTGCAAGTATCTTTGTGTGATGACACCACATCTATTGATAACCAATATACATTTCTAGATAATTTTCCACCTTTACTAACATTATACGGAATCTCTTTCCTGTACATCAGGTACAGTGTCGGTACTAATATCGTACCGTGAGGACGCATTGAATAAGGGATTTTGGTTCTGGTAAGTGTTTCACTAAAAGTTTAGCCTTGTTTGAGTTACGTGTTACCTCTATTTTTTATACCCCATCTGTAGCTATTATCGGAACCATACCTCTTACTCCCAAGATTCTAGCTTATTTAGTAGAATATTATCGCCAACAGTGCCGAAAGCCTTAGAAAGATCTTACCATATGCCTTTGGAACACACATATTTGTCGAATACATGAAATATCACTTATGTGAATTCTACTATGACTGATTCTGTACTTTTACCAATTTGGCAACCAAATTGTGATTAACTTAGAAGGTTGTATTTATGCAAGTAATTCCATAGCATGTCTTTCATAGTTCATTCTATTATTTTTCGGAATGATGGAATGATGAAAGCAATTTTCTCTGTCTGTATTGCCTTTCGTTAGCAATGGCACAACTCTGGAAAGTTCACTAATGTGAATGATCGTTTATTATGTGAGCCTTTATATTGTGTATGCATTATTCCAGCACACATATTAGTACTTCATCTAAACCTACATTTTTAGGTATTATGCTGGTTTACTGACTTCATGCTCTGTAGTTGGTAGAGACATCACTGTAAAATAGTATATTATTATTTAATGAGTTTATATTTGTTGAAATTTCTAAGCAATATTTAAAAATATGTTGATTCACATAGTTTGTTAGGTGACATGGATGACTTATTGCTCTATAATGTATTATTAAGCTTTCATTTGTGTCTTCCTATTGAATTTCATACTATTCTGCTTTGCTTTTATTCTCTGCCGTGTATACTGCTCTGTCATTAAATGACTTTTCTGCAGCAGTCAACACGTTCCTATAAATAGTTTTGTACTGATGATAGAAGTTTAAGAAATCTGGCTCATTGTGGCTTTCATTGGACAGAAGTACTGAAAGGTTTGGAGGGACTTCCTAATACCTGCTATTATCCATTTGTTTTTGTGGGGCATTGGTAGTGAGGGTATTACTGTTGGAAATGTCTTTTAAAAGTTCATTTTTAATAATGTTCAGAATTTAGAGAATGTCGCATTCACGTTGGTTTCAGTACACACTTATTCCAACTTCGGTTTGTAGTGCTCTTGAAAAATATTTTATTTTGATTTTTGATAACTATCTTTTATAGGTGCACAGTTTCCGAATTTTTTCCGTCCTGATTTTGCAATGGTTATGTAGAACAAATTGTCTGAGATTCCAAGGTCTTTTACATCTACCCTGTCCATATTTGTGGCCACATGGTCGACTGCTGGCGCAATTATTGTAGTAACTCTTGCTGGGCTATTGACCAACAGGAACATGCAAAAACTCTGAATTATATTTATGAGGCTGTTACTAGTTCCTTTTATGGAATTTGTGTTTTCGTTTATGTTTTCAGACAAAATTTATATACAAATAAACTAACTGTATTCACATAAGTCCCGATTTTATATAAAAATAAACTAATTGTGTTAGCATATGGCTGATTTTCAAAACAACCCAGTTTTTAAATCGCAAATACGGAAGAACCAAAAAGGGAGCTTCAAACCTTAGTAAAATGAGCTATAACTTCTGTTAATTTATTAAAAAAGTGTTCACACGTCCACTAGGTGATAAATGAAAACACAAAATGATTAATTTCTAATACTATGTATGTGTGGCGCCTGCCCTGTCGGACTATGGGAGACATATACCTGTGTACCTCATTCGGCAGCAACCTTGATCTTACAGAAGCCATGTCTTGAACAAACTTTCAACTTGATGCCAACAGAAACGCAAAATTATCTAAAGCTTCAGAGAGCGCAAGAATGCTCCTACTCCAGACTACATTTTTACAATTTGAACACAATATCGAGATTATGTCGTTATATCTAAGGCTGGATCTACGCAGGGGAACACACTAAGTTTTTCAGCTATCTTAACTGAGAGTATGTTAAGAGTTCGTGTCCTACGACAAGTAACAAATAATGACACCGAGATACTGATGGCACTTGAGCAAGTGAGAAAGTATCTTAGTGGAAAGTGCCCCGAAATTCCTGCAACAAATGTATCTCGCAGAAAAATGATTCTTACCTTAGAACTGATCCAAGACCAAGGGAAAGTTGTGGTATCTTGCTGGCTACTGGCGCACAGTGAGATGTGGGAAAATGATGCAAATGACGAAGCAGGCAAGGAGGCGTGCGGGCGAGGAGCTGTGGTCCGTTGTGCTGTCCCCCTGCTCGCTATCATTTCGTTATCGGCCAGGAGGGTTATGCTCACTAATGATTTACCACCAGCGGAAGTTCTTACTCCTTGGTCTGAAGATGACAACAGTAGTGGTCGAAACCGGTCACTGTAATAAATAAATTGTGATCAAGACTGTTTTTGATAGTAAATATTTGTAACACATGGACCACTGTTCACTCCCACAATGTATTCAAAAGTAAAATGCAGTCAATCATATCCATGACCTAAGCGTGGTGAACCTCAGGCCACATCAGGTTATGAATAAGAAACTGTCCATAGACACATAATTCCATCCTCCTGCGGGATCATCCAACAATATGTGCAGTTTGTGGAATGCTTCTTGTGGTACAACTTTGACATAAGAGAAGCCTTCGGCCTGCGTAGAGACATGTCCAGCGTCGTAGCTGACAATGGCACCTGTGTAACACGCATTTCAAATTTATGTGAGTTATCGGGGGAGAGGACGTCGATGAGCTCTGAGTGGATGCTCAGTCGCTGTCTTTTTTTGTTATGTGGTTAGTCATTTGCATTTTACAAACAGCGTGTCATTCGAAAGTTTTTCAAACGACTGGTGGATTCTAATACGGAAGTCACCCAAAAATTGAGTTTACCTATTAACAAAGAAGAAGACATGGTTACATGAAATACTTTATTGACAAAAGATACAACAACAACTGACCTGTTTGTCGACATATTCACCACCATAGTAGAGACGCTTGTCATACCCCGTCGCATCAAGTTTTGTATTCCTGTGTCGTGGAATTGTGTCCCGGGGAATGGACCCAGCATGTGACAGCCGCCTACAGCTCTTCGTCATTATGGAAAGGCTGACCAGACGATAGGAATTTCTTGAGGTGCAGGAAAAGATGGAAACAGGTGGAAGCAAGGCCAGGACTGTACGGTGGACATCGAACTCCTTCAGAACAGTTGTTTCCCACCGAGCTGTATGTGGGCGAGCGTTGGCATGGATCAGCACAACACCTGCACCAAGTGTTCCGTGCCTCTTGTTTTGAATGTCCCATCGCAATTTGCGTACTAATTTCACAATAACGGACAGCGTTCATTATTTCACCTCTGAGCAAGAATTCAACGAGAATAAGGCCCTTTTTGTAGCAGAACACCGAGCACATCACTTGCTACACCGACACAACTCCTCTGAGCTTCATTTTGACTGGAGATCCACTGTGACTACAATGCGTCGACTGTTACTTGATTTCTCGGGTCAAGTCTCTTCGCCCGTGACAATCCTCTCGAGAACCTCGTCGTCATCTTCACGGTACTGCTAAAGAAATGTCGCTTCTGTTTCTAAGCGATTTATTTCATGTTCAGGCGTCAGATTTTTCAGAACCCACCTGGCACACGCTTTCTTGAACAGAGTGTGCATAGCCACAGTTTGATGCTACAAGGATCACTATATCTTCGGAAAATGGCTGCTGACGCTCATAATTGTGGAGCGACGGTTCTCCATAATGCGCTGCCGCACCAGATCCATAAAGTCATTACTGAGAAAGAACGGTCACCAACTGCCGACTTGAATAGGGACACATTGACAACCTTGAGAAAATTACAAACATCAGTGACGCACCATCTGTTTGCTCATAGCCATAGGATCGTACACCTGACGTAGCTGACCATGATTTTCAATCAGCACTCTGTTTCGTGCGTTAAGATACTTTATCACAGACCGGATCTCGGTAACAGATAGACTAAGAGCTGCCATGTCCAGCGACTGCTGCAGCGCTACTGACAATAGCCGAGACTTTGCCGGCCGTCATACTTTTGTTACGTACAGCTCTGTCACGCATGCGCTATGTTTTCACCTAGATACGTTTAGTTAAAAGATAAGGAAACTTAATTACAGGATGATCCTACTATGAGTGTATGACACGGTAATGGTAAACTGATTTTATCAGTGACGAACCACGCATTTGCGTCGACAGTCAGACATTCTGAGGAAATGGGTTAAAATGCGTTCCTCGGGAATCGCAGCAATTTCGCTTGCGAGAACAGACATCTTTCTCCAGCATCCCCTATCATTTTTTGTAGAAAGACACAGGTAGTTAGAATACCACCGAACAGTTTCCCTTCACTTTTTACTTTGGTTTCCTTCACTAAAAACTCCGTGTAATCGTAGAAGAAAAAACTGCTGGAAATGAGATGCGAGGACCCCCCCCCCCCCACCCTTGCTATTGGACAGGCCTGTCCATTGATCAGGTACTTACGGTCACTAATTTTGAAATCGGATTGTGCATAGTCCTACTGAAACCATATCCTCCTACGGACAACAAGAGACAATCTTCATCAACTGTGCCAGCACATCTCCAATGAACGGCAGGTAACTTGCAACTATCAGTTTGTAAAATTCATAGCCACAACTTGATAGAGAATCGTTGCTAGTAATCTGGGACGAGGGTGGCGTGTGGATGTTAATCACTCAAGACCTGGCTGTTGTGCAGCTGAGAATCCATCATGGCTGAGAATGGTCTCATCTGTGAACAATACGAACTGCAGATAGTTCGGCGCTGCAGTAGTGAGTTGGATAATCCATCGACATTACTGAATTCTGGGTTCAAACTGATTTGGTTCCATTGTAGAATTCTCAGGGTAACCGCCCTGATCATATAGCGAGTTCTCTACGATATTTCGGCAAACAGACTTGTCGCCATCTTCAGACAGCTCCTGATGACTGCTGTCCCATTCCGGTCGGCGTTCTGTATACGATGGCCCTTATTCCTTCCATAATTCTGTTCCAGTCGCTATCCTTCCAGCCTCTGCGTTGCGGAGGTTGCAAGAACTGGCTGCGAAACGCGGCCCTTAGTCTCTGCATCGTCGACGCCGGGTGCAGACATCAGTGTACGGAAGTGCTTTGCTTTTTCTCGTGGATAAATTATGCGGCCCAGTCACACATCCAAGAATTCATCTACATCTACATACATATTCCGCAAGCCACTGTATGGCGGCTGGAGGATCGTTCTACAGTTGGTTTCAAATGCCGGTTCTCTGAACTTTTTCGATAGTGTTCTTTGAAACGAATGTCTTCTTCCTTCCAGGGATTCCCACTTGAGCTCCAGAAGCATGTCCGTAACACTTGCATGCTGATCGAACCTACCGATAACAAATCTAGCAGCTCGCTTCTGAATTGCTTCGAAGTCTTCTTTCAATCTGACCTGGGAGGATCCCAAACACTCGAGCAGTACTCAAGAAATAGATCGCTCTAGCGTCCTATGTGCGGTCTCCTTTACAGATGAATTACACTTCCCTTCAATTCTCCCAGAAAAATGAAGTCGACCATTCACATTCCCTACCACAATCTTCATATGCTCATCCCATTTCATATCGCTTTCCAACAATACGCCCGCATATTTAAACATCACCGTGTCAAGCAGGACACTACTACGCTGTATCCGAACATAACGGGTTCGTTTATCTTCCCCATCCGCTTTAACTTACGTTTTTCAACATCAAGAACAGCTGCCATTCATCACACCAACTAGAAATTTTGTCTTGGTAATCTTGTATTAACCTACAGTCACGTATCTTCGACAGCTTCCTGTAAACCACGGCATCATCAGCGGACAACCGCAGATTCCTGGCCACCCTGTCTGCCAGATCATTTATGTATATAGAAAATAAAACGGTTCTATCACATTTCGCTGGGGCCCTCCTGATGTTTCCTCTGCCTTCGATGAACAAAAGCCGTCGAGGACAACATACTGGGTTCTTTTACTTAAGAAGTCTTCGAGCCAGCCACATATCTAGGAGCCTGTTCCGTATGCCCGTATGCAGGTTCCTTCGTTAACAGTCTGGAATCTAGGAATATGGAATCAGCTTGTTGCCCTTCATCCATAGTTTGCAGTATATCGTGCGAGAAAAGGGCATGCTGGGTTTCGCGGGCGATGCTGATTCGTGGACATGAGCTTTTCGGTCTCTAGGATATGCTCTAGAATTCTGCAACAAACCTATGTTAAGGATATTGGTCTGTAATTTTGCAGGTACAATCTTTTACCGCTCTTGTGTAGGGGAGTCACCTGCACTTTTTTCCTGTCGCTAGGCACTTTGCGCTGTTCGAGAGTTTCACGGTAAATGCAAACTAAGTAAGGGGCCAATGACGTACAGTACTCTATGTAAAACCGAATTGTGATTTCATCCGAACCTGGCGACTCTTTCAGTTGTTTCTCTACGCCAGGTATGCTTATTACTATGTCTTCCATTCGGAACTCAGTGCGATGGTCAAACGACGGTACGTTTATACGATTCTCCTACGTGAACGATTTGTTAAACGTGGAATTTAAAATTTCGGGCTTCCTTTTGCTGTGTTCTACTGCCAAACCACACTTGTCAACGAGTGACTGGATGGAAGCCTTAGACCCGCTTAGCGATTTGACATGAATCAGAATTTTTTCGGGTTCTTCGCCAGAGCTTTAGCCTAGGTATGACGGTGGTAGCTGTTCTATGCCTCGCGCATAGATCTTTTCGCGGACGCACGAATCTCTATTAATCTTTGCGTGTCGTCATTTGCACGTTCTTTTTTGAATCGAGAATGCAACAGCGTATGATTCCTCATCATTTTCCGAATTTCGTTATTAAACCAAGGTGGGTCTTTTCCGTCCTTAGTCCACTTACTAGTCACATACTTGTCCAAAGTACGATTTACAATCTGTTTAAACTTTGCCATAACTCCTCTACGTCCATCATACTGGAGCTAAATGATTGCAGTTCATTGCCTAAGTGAGATGCTAACAACTGCTTATCTGCTCTTTGTAACAAAAACACTCTCCTAACCGTCTTGACTGATTTGTTAACTTTCGTTTCCATAGTCGCTAAGATGACATCATGATAACTATACCAGTCTCTATATTGACACCATCGAAAATGTACGGCCTGTTTGTAGCTGCAAGGTCCAAGATGATTCATTGCGTGTGGGCTGCCGAATTAGCTGCTCAAGTCAGTTTTCGAAAGAATTTTCGTAAGTGTTTTACGAGACTGTCTGTCTGTACCCCCTCCAACGAATCCATACAGGTCCCAGTCTATACTCGCTAGGTTAAAATCACCACCAACTAGTAATGGATGATCTGGGTATTTATGCACAGCTGACCATAGACTTTCTTTGAATGACTCTAGAACTGTCACAGCGGAGCCGGGCAGTCGGTGATAACATCCAACAATTAACTTGGTTTCACCAAAACCAGTTATGTGCGACCGGGTAACTTCACTATCACACTCAATTTCAACCCCAGTAGACACAATATTTTTTTCGACCGCAATGAACACTCCCTCTCCTATTGCGTCTAATATGTCTTTTCGATAAACATTCCAAGACTCTACAGGTTCGAAATATGTAGCGACAACATCAAATGAATAGTTGACCTACTGCTTGTGTATGTTGTTTATGATTTGAGGGGAGGGGAATGGGGAGCTTACTTCTTCATCAGTACTCTCCACTCTGTATTCTTTGACGTGTGTATTTCACGGACAAATTGAAGTTTTCGTATTTCCGAATCTCATCCATACGATCCAACACCATTTCCCCAGATTATACTGTGCGAAAAACTCTTCGTCGAGAGGCGTGACCAGATCTCTGTGGCTTGAACGACCCACTTTCTCATACGTTAATGTCTACGGCGATAAACTCCTTCCAATTACGATGACATGGTTACGAAACTTTTCTGCGTGGACCATATCAGTCCCAGTCGGGGCATGGTGTATGTTCTGACAGGACGTGTTCTTTATTCCATTCATCTTGAACACCTCAAGTTCAGACATAGAGGCATCTACGAATACGGAGGGTAAGAAACTCCGGAACATGTTGTCTCTCTCTCTGTGCATTATTTATCGACTCTGACCTGTATACATTCGATCTATGTACAGCTACAACAGGCAATAAGAAGTTGTGTATGTCCAACGATCTAGCAAAAAAGACCTCAAACAGACTGCTAGTTTTATACAAGAAAAGCTGTCGTCACAGTGTTCCCGCCGGCCGGAGTGGCCGAGCGGTTAAAGGCGCTACAGTCTGGAACCGCACGAGCGCTACGGTCGCAGGTTCGAATCCTGCCTCGGGCATGGATGTGTGTGATGTCCTTAGGTTAGTTAGGTTTAAGTAGTTCTAAGTTCTAGGGGACTTATGACCACAGCAGTTGAGTCCCATAGTGCTCAGAGCCATTTGAACCATTTGAACAGTCTTCCCAGAGTGCCGCGCGTGCGCAATGGGCAGAAGGACCCTACAGTGAGCGAGTGAAGAGGAAGCGTCAAATAACGAAAGTAAAATGTTCAGCGACGACTGATGATCTCATGCGAGTGGAGCTCATACATACCCTCATCGTAAGGTGTCCACAACCTCGCCAACACTCACAGTGCTACCCAAACTGCTGAAAAAAAGCACTACTGATCCCACATGTGGCGATAACTGTAGATTAGTGTTATAGGAATAATAACGGCAGGTGTAGGATATCTTCAGTGTAGAAGTCAATTGTAATTTTACTACGTAGCATAATGTACTTTCGCTAGTATTAACAATTGTCCTATAAGAGGAGCAAAGATTCTAGGTCTTCAGAGCCTGTGCCACACCTATATGAATGCATACGCCTCTAAATAGTAATACGTGACTGTTTGTGAAAACTGCAACATTAAGATGTGATTACAGTGAAATTTATTCCACAGACCAGCGACATGACAAAACACGGATGAGTAGAATTACAGAACCGTACATGCACTTGATGATGAACCGTATTTCAGACATGCTCGATGGGTGACATGTCCTGCTAGCGTGCCGTCCAGGGAAGCAATGGTACCCATCGTTCTTCAAAGAAGGCCTGCACATTTCTCACTTCTTGTGGATGCGCACTGTCCTGCTCAAAAAATGCGTATGAGCTACCTGCAGGGAAGGCAGTGTCTCGGGCTCTAAAATATTCTTGATACAGTGGCAAGTGTTCATGTTTCCCTCAATGCGTAGGAAGCGAGATCGCGTGCTGTACCCAGTGGCACTCCTAACCATTACACTTGGTGTTTGTCCACTAAGCCTCCTAACAATGGAGGAATCCACTCTATTGCATTCACCATGACAGTGTTTAACACAGCCATCATTGTAGGACGAGCTGATGCAGGACTTGTCTGGAAACACTTCATTTGTACCACTCAGGATGTTAATGATGTGAACTGGCTGGAGAAACATATCGGCTGTGGAAACATATTCTTCTTGCTGCTGGTGTAACTGAGAGCTACCAGCGCTGAAGAGTATGCCTTGTAACTACGAGGTAGTCGACTGAATTCCTAGAGCAGCATATAACTGTCCTGTTATATTAGCTTATACACTCCTGGAAATTGAAATAAGAACACCGTGAATTCATTGTCCCAGGAAGGGGAAACTTTATTGACACATTCCTGGGGTCAGATACATCACATGATCACACTGACAGAACCACAGGCACATAGACACAGGCAACAGAGCATGCACAATGTCGGCACTAGTACAGTGTATATCCACCTTTCGCAGCAATGCAGGCTGCTATTCTCCCATGGAGACGATCGTAGAGATGCTGGATGTAGTCCTGTGGAACGGCTTGCCATGCCATTCCCACCTGGCGCCTCAGTTGGACCAGCGTTCGTGCTGGACGTGCAGACCGCGTGAGACGACGCTTCATCCAGTCCCAAACATGCTCAATGGGGGACAGATCCGGAGATCTTGCTGGCCAGGGTAGTTGACTTACACCTTCTAGAGCACGTTGGGTGGCACGGGATACATGCGGACGTGCATTGTCCTGTTGGAACAGCAAGTTCCCTTGCCGGTCTAGGAATGGTAGAACGATGGGTTCGATGACGGTTTGGATGTACCGTGCACTATTCAGTGTCCCCTCGACGATCACCAGTGGTGTACGGCCAGTGTAGGAGATCGCTCCCCACACCATGATGCCGGGTGTTGGCCCTGTGTGCCTCGGTGGTATGCAGTCCTGATTGTGGCGCTCACCTGCACGGCGCCAAACACGCATACGACCATCATTGGCACCAAGGCAGAAGCGACTCTCATCGCTGAAGACGACACGTCTCCATTCGTCCCTCCATTCACGCCTGTCGCGACACCACTGGAGGCGGGCTGCACAATGTTGGGACGTGAGCGGAAGACGGCCTAACGGTGTGCGGGACCGTAGCCCAGCTTCATGGAGACGGTTGCGAATGGTCCTCGCCGATACCCCAGGAGCAACAGTGTCCCTAATTTGCTGAGAAGTGGCGGTGCGGTCCCCTACGGCACTGAGTAGGATCCTACGGTCTTGGCGTGCATTCGTGCGTCGCTGCGGTCCGGTCCCAGGTCGACGGGCACGTGCACCTTCCGCCGACCACTGGCGACAACATCGATGTACTGTGGAGACCTCACGCCCCACGTGTTGAGCAATTCAGCGGTACGTCCACCCGGCCTCCCGCATGCCCACTATACGCCCTCGCTCAAAGTCCGTCAACTGCACATACGGTTCACGTCCACGCTGTCGCGGCATGCTACCAGTGTTAAAGACTGCGATGGAGCTCCGTATGCCACGGCAAACTGGCTGACACTGACGGCGGCGGTGCACAAATGCTGCGCAGCTAGCGCCATTCGACGGCCAACACCGCGGTTCCTGGTGTGTCCGCTGTGCCGTGCGTGTGATCATTGCTTGTGCAGCCCTCTCGCAGTGTCCGGAGCAAGTATGGTGGGTCTGACACACCGGTGTCAATGTGTTCTTTTTTCCATTTCCAGGAGTGTATTTTCTTTGCAATTACACTAAATAATCTGAATGAGTCTCACTTAAGCTGTAACATTCGGTTACTAAATCTGTGATTTTGATTCCAGGAAGGTCGTTCCACACAGAGACTGCTTTGATCTCATATTTAGCGATAGATAATTACGCGTTTTATCAGTCACTATGGCAATGAGAGTGGTGTGCAGGTAGTTTTGGCTTACTAACTAAGTGATAACATGCTCGCTTCGTACAATGAAACTGCTGCTGCTGTGAATTCCAATCTCGATGGAGACCTAGATGGTTTGTCAGCTTTTTATCTCTTCTCTTTTCGAGCTACAAGATGCCAGATCGAAAAACAGGAGGATATCGTAACTTCTGTATCTTAAACCTTCTCACAATCACGATTTATTCCCCTTACATCTTAAGCTCAAAAAATCAAGAAAGTGTCAAAATATGCCCTTGTTAAAACTTGAATTTTTATAGAATGAAATTTTTATGTTTATACCGGCATAATTTTTAGTATTTTGTGAATATACAATTTGAGTGGTTTAAGTGTGGCATTGCATAATTTGTTAATTGTGTTTATTTATTTATCCACTTCCATTGCCAAATTTCCATACTACCAAGTGGTAGTTGTGAAATGCTACCTGACTATGACTACACAAGCTGTTTCGAAGTCAAAAGTGCGTAACATCTTACTAATTCGTAAATATTTGGGCATGCTCATGTTACGGATACTTTATGTTCAATTATAGTAACCTTTCGTCGTAGGGTTATCATGATAAGCTGGAATTAATTTGTATTAGTACGATGCATATTTTCTACCGTTTCTGGTTAGTTTATTGAATAAAAAAGATAGAAATAAGAGAGGTTATGAACAGAACATTTTGTGGTTTCACACTGAACTTTTTGTAAGGATTCAATCACAGTTTTATTTTTATGAATTGGCTTGAATTCTCGTCTGGCCATTCTGATTTAGATTTTCCGCTATTACCTTAAATCGTTTAAGGCAAATGCTGGGTTCCCCCTTTTGAAAGAGCACATTAGTTTTCTGTATCCGTCCTTCCCAATCAGAGCCTCTGTTTCGCCCATAGACTACAAGTATTGCACAAAATTTAAATGCCTGCAGTTCATCACATTTGCCAGTTATGTATACACCGGCGTGGACAATGGTCATAAACCCCGAGAACGTTCTCATCAAAGTTCGTTGGTCTTCTTGAATGTGGCGAATATCTCACGGTAAAACGATCCTACTTGAAATGACAAAACTATTTTCTGATGTGATATCTTTGGTGGCACAACCGCTGTGCACAGCTCCATTATATCCAAAGAAAAAATGTTGAGACTTTCTTCCGTTTTGTGCCGCATTTTCTAACGCTTAAACAAGGCTCCCTGTAACTTTCAAATATGCAACACTTAGTAAGTCACTGCAGTAAGAATATTAGAACTTCAAATAAAAATGACAATTAATAAATATCGTTAAGTAACCTGTGTAACAATACACCAAACAAAATCTCCACGAACTTCTGCACCAAACCTAACTTTTCCAGGTAAATTTTGTCTGCAGTGATAGATTACATAATCGCTATGCGTCACATAATACGGTGCTCAATGTTCACAACGCTGTTTCCAACTCAATTATATTAGACGAAAATCAAGTTAAAAAATAAAGAGTGCACTCGATATACCGGCTTTGCGTTTATACCGAGCGACCTTCACCACTAGACCAAAAATTTACACAATACCAGGACAGCTCAAGTGACAGGCAATACTTCCCATACAAACTTCCGTATCTTAAGTGCTGCTTCTTCGGGCAGATGGTTGTTATATGGTTTTATCCCAGTGATTACAAAATCAAGTCGAAAATACACGCCTGTGTCCGAGTTACATTTCAGGTGACCGTTTTGAACAGTAACGAATAGACTCTCTTCACCTGTGGTAATGCTAAGTGAAGAATGTAGGGCTGTAATCTCGTTCCAAATCTACATTAAACGTGATGTTGCGTCACTACCGACTGGAGTAGACCGAGTTTAATCTGAGCCATTACTGAGTTAAAAGTCGCGTCAAGTAGGAAGTCTGTCACCACTGACATTTTTTGTAAAACGAAGCAGTCGTCGTGAAGGTCACACGGCATTTATTTCTTATTTTATTTGAACATGAGATCTTCTCTTCCATTCCATGGTACTTGACCGCTTCGTAAGGGTACAGTTTCATCATTTAATTATTTCCCCAAGATTTTATGCTCCTCAAGGTATCCAAGAAAGGCGTGTATCTGGGTTTGAATCCTGGTACCGCACAAAACTTTTCATCGTGAGATTTAAAGCTCTAGTATGCGCACACCTAACCATCAATGAAAAAAAAAATTTGTGTCCCTTTGTGTGACAGGATCCAGTTGCGACTCTCTGTTAGGCACAGAACTTTTCATTACATCGTTTGAGGTACAAACATGCCTCTCCTAGGGACAGGTGAAAAAGAATCCGGTAGTTAACGTCTTTTCGCGTGTAAGTAAAAACGACAGTTTGTGCGGGGTTACACTCCAGTCCGCACAGAAATTTTCGTCACGTTGTTCCTACTTCGGACGGGAGCACATCTCGCTTCTAGTGAGAAAAACCGATACCTAATGTCTGTTCGTGGCTAGAAAAAAGTTACCGGCTTCAAATTCCAGTTCGTCTCGTCGTTTCAGTTTCAAATATCTCTTTAATTGTGAAAACGTTTGGTATCTAATAGTTGATTGTGCTTAGCTAACAATCCGAAACTTGCTGAGTGCGAATTCTCGTCCAACACTGAACTTTATGTCACTTCTTTTCAAACTTAAGAATTCGGAGACTTTGTTACTTTTGAATGAAACCACAGTTGACATATTACGTCGTTTTTTAAAAAGAGCAGTAGTTTTCTTGATACGAATCCCAATGTGGTACAAAGCATTTTCGCCACTTAATTTCAGGTAGAGACCTGCTAACTGATATTGGCGGAAAATTGCATAATTTACGTTTCGTGATGCGTGATCAGCGATTACGACCAGTGCTCAGTTCTTGTCTCTGTCAGGCACGGAAATTTTGCTTGGTTTGCATTAACTGGATTTGAATCCATATTCAGAACAAAACAGTTCGTCATGTCATTTAAAGTTCAAACATGTGCATAAGTAGCTGCTCATGAACCCTTAGATATTTCATGTCATTTTACGCTAGATAATGAAGACGACAGGTAACTTCGGAACTGCGCATGGATTCACGTGCCATCGCGCTTACAGTGAAATTGCTATCGATGTGCTGGTGATGTTGAGGTTTCCATACAGCGCTTGATGCTATAATAGCGATTTTCCCAACAGGTTAGTTCTTTTACCAGTTTATGCAAAACCACTCAGCAAGGGCACCGTGGGTAGTAGGTCATTGGGAAACCTTTTAGACAACAACAATACTTCGGATTATCATAGAAAATTAGAAGTCCAGATATTCTTCATTTTGAAATCCATAAGATACAGGCAATTACGTAATAACATTGAACACAGGACGGAAACATCACTATACGATGCACTGAGGAAACCAGATACATGGACACAGCTAACCGCAATCGCCAGAAACATCTCAAAAGCAGAACATGGCATGCACAAGCAGATTTACCAATACAGGAGGCGCAGAAAACGAAGACAGACCAACATAGATAGCTCGAGTAGCTCCAGTACTGACGTAGAAACAAGTGGCAGTGACAACACTGACATAGCATAGACACAGAAAATATACATAACATAAAACACGTGAAACCTACTCACGTGAACATTAAGCAAAGATGTAATTTGTGTCTTATTATGAATGAATCTAATTAAATGTAAAAGTAATTAGAATAGTCAGTGGACAGATATTGTTCTAGAATCCACGTTAAACCTGTACTCAACGTTTTTAAGTAGTTACATAAATGAACTCATCATTGCATATGTCATAATATGAATGTAATATAAATTTAATATAAAGTATGCGACCAAAATCAAACAGTGTAAATGCACAACAGAAACAGGTCATGCATATTACGCAATTATACAAAATTAATGGGTCCACTACCCAAAAAAGTCTAGTTTTATTCTACAAAAATGTTTTTACAAGATTAACAATAGGTTAGCGGTGGCTTGTTATTTCCCTTACAACAATGCAGGGACAGTGTATAACTTAATTAGATAACATTGAGGCAGCATATTGTACCAGACACATGCAGAATTTGTTTACTAATTAACCTAGAAGTAGTAGTATTAGTAGTAACAGTTGGTATGTACCTAAACAAACTCAAGTCACGCAGGATAACAAACAACACCGACATAGATTACATCCACATGGAGTGAACAAATCGATGTTTCCTGAAGAGGGATGTTCATGTGGATCATTCTAAAATAGGCAGCAAGCCATATTGACGCTGGACTTGAAGTTCAGTAGCATGTCCCCTTCCCCATCTATATCCACTCTTTCCTGTCTTGTTTTATTCTCTTCCTAAATTATAAAATAAATTTATAATTTCCTACTTCCAAATTATGGTATTTTTCTTTAAAAAATAAATGTAATTGCTGTAAGTAAATAAAAGATAGCTCCAAAGTGCTGACAAAAGGACTCCAAGCAGGCGTGGCCTCAACAGCACAGCACTAGTTTTCTGCGCGGTGGTGGCCATGGGTACTGGCTAAGACATAGTAGTAGTAGCTTTATTCTAACATAGATCTCTTTTTCAAGGATACAGGACATGTCAAAGTATTTATAAATACTGTGTGCAGAAGTACGGCCTGCATAAAGTAATAACATGCCAGGCCGAAGTAGTCATCATGCAGCTTTAAAAAAATTCAGCTATTCTTGCAGAAGTTTTTGTTCACCAAAAAAATTTAGTTTTAACTAAGGATTACTGAATGTTTTATGTGCTAGAGTTACGAGTATTATTTGTCTCAGATGCTAGTAAGAATGATAACATTTTAGAAATCTCATTTATTGTAATACATCTGAGTTCACAAGGTTCAAAGACTGTCTCACCTCTAATAATGTTCTTCGTGATTCAATTGGTATCTTGTGTTGGACATTCTGTATGTCAAACTACTGTACAAAACAGAGCATGGAGGCCCTGCAAGAAATTTACATTGTATGGGCTGCACGCAAATCAGGTGGAACGCAGTTCACGTCGTCCGGACAGTTTTGAGCATGATGCTACGTAATTATAGGCCCATATCACTGTTGACACTCTGATGTATAATTATGGATCGCACTTCATGGTCAAGCATTATATAGTGACTGCACAACCGGTACCATGAAATACCTCGGAGCAACCGTCTGAGCAACCCAGGATGGAAAGATCCCATAAAACAAATAGTAGGAAAAGCAGAAGACGGTCTGAAATTCAGTAAAAGAATCTAAAGGAAATATTATTCACACAAGCATGAAAATACATGTGGATAAAAACTCTAACTCAAAATTGCAAATTTTCTTTATTGATTTCCGGTTTCGGCTCTTTGAAGAGCCGTTTTCTGTTAAGTCTAAAGTGTTATTTCGTACACACCGTTGTATTCTTAGAGTGAAGTCTCCTTAAAATGAAAAATCGTAGTTGATTACGTAAATTGACAATCACTAATCAAATATTGTTACAATGCCAACTTGATTAATGATTAACGTTGTTAATTTACGTAATCAGCCATGAGATTTCATTTTAGGGCGACTTAGCTCTAAGAATACTACCATTTGTAATGATTGTCAGACACTGAACTACATTTTAGATTGATCTGAAGATGGCTCGTCAGTGAGCCTAAACCGGCAATCAATAAAGACAATTTTCGATCTTGACGTAGGATTTTTATATACACACGTTTTAAATCAACAGATCGCATATCTTCCACCTGACAACGCCAAAGAATAACACAATCAAGAAAACGCTTGAAAAAGACTTGTTCGACTGATTCTCGGGTATTGTCCATCAGTCTGAAACCTTATCATGCTGATTAATAGAAAGGAGTGATAAGATCGAAAGAAGAGACGCTCATTTCTACACGGAATTGTTTAGTAGGTGCGAGAACGTTACGGTGACGCTCATCAAATCCCAATGGCAGAAGCTATAAGAGAGGTGTTGTGAACACAGAGAATTAACTACTGAAATTCCGAAGCACACGTTCCGAGGAGAATCGCCCAATGTTTTATTTCTTTCCACATATGCTTCACGAAATGAGCAAGAAGAGAAAATCACAGAAATTGAAGTTCATACGATAGTTTATTGACAATCATTTTCCCCTGGAACCATTCACGAATGGAACATGGAAAGGAATGAGAGATAGTGTTACTAGAAGAGTCCCCTTTCCCTCCTCTCCCACCACCACACAACGGAAGGTGGCATGCGGTTCATGGATCTACATACGTAGATTTTGATACAAGAATAAATGTTGATTTCGTAAGCTTTCCTAATAAAATAGATATTATTTTCTGTCGTATGTTGTACATCCCAACTACTCATTGAAATACGGTGGCAGGTTAGTGGGTTTGTGTTACCTTTCTTTTAATTCTGTTTCAAGTATTCTTTGACCCGCCTTGGGAAGATCATACGCACCCTGCCTTATAAGAGACGCAGCCTTCTCTAATCTGGTACTCCCATATATCTTCAGTGGAAAAGGCCGACGGATATAAATATATCAATCTACAGCCGACTGAATTTGACAGTCAGTACCAAAAATTACTGACTGATATTTTAAACACAAAAGGTATACGCAAAAAGATATTGAAGCCGTCAGCGAAAGGGACGTGATAAATTAATGGAATCAGTACTTGGCAATTAGCCTAGCACAGCACTCGCTTAGTTAACATTCTGCTGCTTGCGCAGCCTACCAGTCTGTATTCTTTGGATTCTTCTTGTGATTATTCAAGGATTTTCTTTCAGGCACATTGCGGTTACAATGACTATACGAAACAAGGGCGTTTGATTTGAAATGACAACGTAATTTATTTAACTTGGAAGTAGACAAGTGACGTCATGAATAAGGAAATTTTCTGGTGGCTTATAATATGCCCGCGCATTTTACTTTAACTAGAAACAACCACAGGGTGGGCGAGAAGCAGCTCTCTAATTTTAAATGCCCACCCAGTCGCGAACGATCCGTCTTGCTGAAAAAGGATATCTGCACCATTGTCCCACTGTGATATTAGTGGCCACAAATATTCATTCAGCATCTGGCGATAACAGTCGCTGTTCATGATGTCTCGCAATATGAATGAACCAATGAGACGATCCACAGTCGTACCGCACCAAACTCTCAATTTTGGTCGAGTCGTGACTTTTCAGTTATCATTCCTGGATCTGTTTCTAATCAATAATGCCAGCTGTGTCGACTGACGAATCCCCCAATGTGAAACACCACCTCGTCACTCCAAATAATATTCTTGAACAAAACTGGTCACTCGGTATACAATGACAGCATAATTTCCACATATTCTATCCGCCTGTCACAATACTCCAACGACAACTCCTGAATATAATGGGGTTTCCAGAGTTTCCAGATTAGGCCCTTCTTTAACGCAAAATGCGCCCCGTACCTGCTGATTCCATTCTCACGAGCTGCCTGACGTGTTGATTTACCAGGCTTGCGCATGATGTCCCTCACTGCCGCTACAGTTTCTGGAGATTGCGCCACCAAAGGTCGTCCTCCTCGTGTTTTATGCGCAACTGACCCAGTTGTCATTAGCTTGGTGTGATAATTCCTAATGGTTCTAGCATTAAATTGAGGCAAGAGAGCCATGAATTCCCCGCCGCCATCGCCGAATAAAGGCTACAGATCGCCACACTTCGAACCGCGAAGTCAACTTTCCTGCCATCTCGTCGTTCATCGTAAGAAGATGCTACGGATGATCAAGGAATTCTGAGTAATCCTGTAATAAAACACAACGTTCATTAGTAAATATCAACAGTCACAAAACTTATGGACATTTAAAACTAGGGAGCGACTTCTCACCCAACCCGTAGATTGAAAAGATACGTAGTTCAGGCAACGAACAGAACACGATGATTGTGGCTGTATGCGCGAAGCTTTTCAAATGGATCACAGATTTGACTGTGGCTTCCGTTTACATTTTCTATGACTCGCGAAGGAGTTAAACCACCGCAGACTGATAACAGTTCAAAAGGTTGAGAGACGATACACTTGTGAGTGAATGATGCACGCACTTCGATCGAAACGAAGATTTACGAAAATGCCCAGTAAAAGCGTTCCATGCCCATTAAACTGACCAGACACTGCAAGAATTGTATAATATTGGCGGTAACCCTTTAATGAAGCCAAACGTGAAAGCATTGTCCGTTATGCGTCCGACTCCTGCCGTGTGGACCGGATGACCGGATACAGTACAAAGTCACACACACAATCAAACGCACCAGAATTTCGGACAGAGATTTACCGTGAGGTGGCTTAAATCATGCGACTGAATTTATTAAGAACTACTGGCTGTGGTGAAGCTAAGTGTAAGTGTGTGAAGCACAAAAAATGGTTCAAATGGCTCTGAGCACTATGGGACTTAACATCTGTGATCAACAGTCCCCTAGAACTTAGAACTACTTAAACCTAACTAACCTAAGGACATCACACACATCCATGCCCGAGGCAGGATTCGAACCTGCGACCGTAGCAGTCGCGCGATTCCGGACTGAGCGCCTAGAACCGCGAGACTACCGCGGCCGGCTGTGAAGCACAAGTACACTCATTATAACGCACAAAGCAAATCAAGTTGTGCATAAAAATTTTTTCGAAATTCAGCAACTCACGATTACTAACATGAATTACACGCAAGATAATGAAATGAAGCACAAACGGGTAAATTTACAGAAGACAAACTGCCGTAAGTGAACACCACATGGTATCGCATAACGGGAGCCACACCACTTAGGTTGCAAAGTCCCTTATTCAAAACCTTATAAAATTACGATCACTGCCCTCCTTCATCAGCGATAATAACCCTGTGAATGGAAGAAATAATTAAACTTAAAATAAACCATATTAATATCTTTTTCCAGCTCATTTAACACGAGGTTTCTGATGGAACGTCCGGTCGCTTACTCGTTTTGTGAAACAGTGCCCACGATGGCAGACTCAGCCAGTGCTCATTACCAACCACTGCCCACCAAACCGTTAGGTTTTAGCTCATTCTTGATTTGACCATGTATATAAACGGTATAAGTAATACTAATACCAACATACAACCGTTTCTAACAATCTTACAACAGTTTCTTCTTTTCAGTGTCGGAAGATTTCGCACATTAAACCTGAAGGATCGTGGAAATCTCGATGGTCCGGACACGAATGGCAGCTGGGAATGTGATCAGGAGAAATACAGCAGGAGTACCAGCTCGGCTCGGATAAGGATAGGGAATGAAATTGGCTGTATCTTTTTCAAAGCAAACATCCTGACACTAATGTTAATCTGTTAGGGAAACCACAGAAAACAAACTCTTGATCGATAGACATTTATTTGGTGTCGGTTCTCCCGAAGGCGATACCAGCGATTAGACGGTACAGAAAGCTGTCTCTCCATTTGTGCTTTGTGAACAATTGTGGAACGGCTGCAGTATACAACGGCTGCAAATTAAACTGCATCCTAATGATACTATTCTTTATGGAAATCTTTTTTGCAGCTCGTCGTCCGAAAGTGTAATTCTCTATTAGACAGTTGCAGAAAGAAACAGATTATACTCTCAAGTGCGACGGAACAGACTGCAAGGCCTACTGAACTTCTGTCTTTGGCGTACCTGACTGATGCCAGTACAAAGCAATCGTAGACGGTAGGATAAAAAGTAGTGGCAATACTGTTGTAATTCGTACCAGACTCTACTGACAGACGATCACCATATTGCTTGCCCTCACTGTAATGGCCCCGCACCTCGATCACCTTACCCCTCCCATCCTATCCCCCGCCCCCCACATACAAATGGAAAGTGTCGTACACAGTCAGCGCGTCCATTTCTGTCCATACGATATTGCGGTGTCTGTGTTATTCTGATGACGATGCACTTCGGCGACCACAGCCGTTACGAAACACACCAGATGAATTTGCAATTGCGAATAATGACTACCATCAGCTGTATAATGGAATGACGAAAATGAAAATTTGTGCCGGACCGGGATTGGAACCCGAATTTCCCGCTTTTTTTTTTTTTTTTAATTGAGTGATCTCATTTTGTTCTACACTCCTGGAAATGGAAAAAAGAACACATTGACACCGGTGTGTCAGACCCACCATACTTGCTCCGGACACTGCGAGAGGGCTGTACAAGCAATGATCACACGCACGGCACAGCGAACACACCAGGAACCGCGGTGTTGGCCGTCGAATGGCGCTAGCTGCGCAGCATTTGTGCACCGCCGCCGTCAGTGTCAGCCAGTTTGCCGTGGCATACGGAGCTCCATCGCAGTCTTTAACAGTGGTAGCATGCCGCGACAGCGTGGACGTGAACCGTATGTGCAGTTGACGGACTTTGAGCGAGGGCGTATAGTGGGCATGCGGGAGGCCGGGTGGACGTACCGCCGAATTGCTCAACACGTGGGGCGTGAGGTCTCCACAGTACATCGATGTTGTCGCCAGTGGTCGGCGGAAGGTGCACGTGCCCGTCGACCTGGGAGCGGACCGCAGCGACGCACGGATGCACGTCAAGACCGTAGGATCCTACGCAGTGCCGTAGGGGACCGCACCGCCACTTCCCAGCAAATTAGGGACACTGTTGCTCCTGGGGTATCGGCGAGGACCATTCGCAACCGTCTCCATGAAGCTGGGCTACGGTCCCGCACACCGTTAGGCCGTCTTCCGCTCACGCCCCAACATCGTGCAGCCCGCCTCCAGTGGTGTCGCTACAGGCGTGAATGGAGGGACGAATGGAGACGTGTCGTCTTCAGCGATGAGAGTCGCTTCTGCCTTGGTGCCAATGATGGTCGTATGCGTGTTTGGCGCCGTGCAGGTGAGCGCCACAATCAGGACTGCATACCACCGAGGCACACAGGGCCAACACCCGGCATCATGGTGTGGGGAGCGATCTCCTACACTGGCCGTACACCACTGGTGATCGTCGAGGGGACACTGAATAGTGCACGGTACATCCAAACCGTCATCGAACCCATCGTTCTACCATTCCTAGACCGGCAAGGGAACTTGCTGTTCCAACAGGACAATGCACGTCCGCATGTATCCCGTGCCACCCAACGTGCTCTAGAAGGTGTAAGTCAACTACCCTGGCCAGCAAGATCTCCGGATCTGTCCCTCATTGAGCATGTTTGGGACTGGATGAAGCGTCGTCTCACGCGGTCTGCACGTCCAGCACGAACGCTGGTCCAACTGAGGCGCCAGGTGGAAATGGCATGGCAAGCCGTTGCACAGGACTACATCCAGCATCTCTACGATCGTCTCCATGGGAGAATAGCAGCCTGCATTGCTGCGAAAGGTGGATATACACTGTACTAGTGCCGACATTGTGCATGCTCTGTTGCCTGTGTCTATGTGCCTGTGGTTCTGTCAGTGTGATCATGTGATGTATCTGACCCCAGGAATGTGTCAATAAAGTTTCCCCTTCCTGGGACAATGAATTCACGGTGTTCTTATTTCAATTTCCAGGAGTGTATATTGTTCGCTGAATTTGTTCGGGGTGGATATCCAGTGTCATCCGTTTAGGTTCTTCGTTGACCTATTCACTCAATTTTTTGTTACAGAGGGTAGCTAGCCCTCTGACCGAACACGTTGAGATACCGTACCGGCATACCATTTGGCTAGCCTGGCATGACTTACTTTCAAACTTCCACATGTCGTCAACTATACGTCTAAGATCTGTACTCACACATCCATTATGTATATTCCCGTACATGTATGCATCTCCAAAGTCTCGGTTGACGACATATGGACGTTTGGGACTGGCCGTGAGTCGTGCACGGATAGCCAAATGGTAAGGCGACCGCTCGCGATAAGGGAGGAAAACGGGTTCGAGTCCCGGTCGGCACAAATTTTCATTGTCGTCATTCCATTCTACAGCTGGTGGTAGTCATTATTCGCAATTGCAAATTTATCTGACGTATTTCTGTCCATCTCCGGCAACAGCCACCCTATGGCATGGACGATGCCTTCTCTTGTGTTGTAGCGCGTGGCACGAAGAGATTTCTTCACTTTGACGAGCAGGTTGAAATCCCATGGAGTCATATCGGGTGAATACGGTGGTGCTGAAGCTGCAGGGGTTTCGCCTGTGACATCGTGCATTCTCCTGAAAGATGGTGGGATATAGTGCCAGAAGGTGCCGACTCTTTCTTGGCCAAGCTCTTCGTGGCAGAGTGGCGCAATCCAAGTGAAACCACCATCCGTGCCATAGGGCGGTCCTTGAGAGATACAGACAGAGATGGATGCACTGACGATGTATGACGCCTTCCATCTGAGTGGGCGAAGGTGACACTGGTCTGTTTGAAGCCCTGGGCTGTAGAAATAGTACAAGGTGGTCATGTGATCTTCCGCCGCTGTCGTAAGTGATGGCAGTGGAGTGATATCCATGTGAAATCCGGGTTGTACGGTATCAGCACATTGACTTGAAGACGAGACGGAATGAGGGAAAGGACCTGTCGTGTTTGGGCATGCCGATAAACACACCCGAATGAATTTGCTACATTTGTAGGTGCATCAACACGGACTGTCCAACATGTTTACGAAGAATAGTGTATCACTCGCAGCAATGTAACGTAGCGTAAGAACAGTACGACTCATTACTGATACTGGTCAAGTGTTTGCTCCATACAGTGACTTGTGGAGTATGTATCTCATAGATGTAGATGTAGATGTAAAAAGGCCATCATCGACCGAGATCGAACACGGATGTTACACCTTGTTGATGACATTCAGTATCAAGTCAGACAGTAGTTCCTGTTGTCATTGAATGCATGTCCATCTCAGCCAAGTCACGAGCAAACATTGCAAGGGAAACTACAAGAAAGGGACATTTACACTCAGGTACTTAGCAAACGCTTGTGTTTCACAGCAACACGTAAAATTGGACTTGTTTCACTGGCCAAACAAGTCAGAAACTGGACAGTAATTGACAGGAGGCGTGTAGTGTGATGCAATGAATTTTATCTTATTTTACTTTTTTTTAAACTGAAAGGGCCGAGTGAACAGATGACCCATCGATGCAGTTGACGCGTAGTGTGTGATGGGTAGAATTCAGGTCTACGGTGGTTCTGTGATATTTTTCGTACCATTACTTGCGCTTACTCATAGACGTTTCTACAACATGAACCTGGACGTTTACTTCAACTTTTTCTGTGTCTAAGTTCGCTGTTTGCTGCAGATTTCATATTGAGCACGCTGTAGACGTCACCGTCTTCCCAGATGATAATAGACGTATTCACAGGGCTACAGGCACACGTCCCTGCTTCGAAGAACACTCAGGGTCCTTCTAAGAACAGACATATGCAAACTCGATAAATCATAAGATCTACATCTACATCTACATCCATACTCCGCAAGCCACCTGACGGTGTGTGGCGGAGGGTACCTTCAGTACCTCTATCGGTTCTCCCTTCTATTCCAGTCTCGTATTGTTCGTGGAAAGAAGGATTGTCGGTATGCCTCTGTGTGGGCTCTAATCTCTCTGATTTTATCCTCATGGTCTCTTCGCGAGATATACGTAGGAGGGAGCAATATACTGCTTGACTCTTCGGTGAAGGTATGTTCTCGAAACTTTGACAAAAGCCCGTACCGAGCTACTGAGCGTCTCTCCTGCAGAGTCTTCCACTGGAGTTTATCTATCATCTCCGTAACGCTTTCGCGATTACTAAATGATCCTGTAACGAAGCGCGCTGCTCTCCGTTGGATCTTCTCTCTGTCTTGTATCAACCCTATCTGGTACGGATCCCACACTGCTGAGCAGTATTCAAGCAGTGGGCGAACAAGCGTACTGTAACCTACTTCCTTTGTTTTCGGATTGCATTTCCTTAGGATTCTTCCAATGAATCTCAGTCTGGCATCTGCTTTACCGACAATCAACATTATATGATCATTCCATTTTAAATCACTCCTAATGCGTACTCCCAGATAATTTATGGTATTAACTGCTTCCAGTTGCTGACCTACTATTTTGTAGCTAAATGATAAAGGATCTATCTTTCTGTGTATTCGCAGCACATTACACTTGTCTACATTGAGATTCAGTTGCCATTCCATGCACCATGCGTCAATTCGCTGCAGATCCTCCTGCATTTCAGTACAATTTTCCATTGTTACAACCTCTCGATAAATCACAGCATCATCTGCAAAAAGCCTCAGTGAACTTCCGATGTCATCCACCAGGTCATTTATGTATATTGTGAATAGCAACGGTCCTATGACACTCCCCTGCGGCACACCTGAAATTACTCTTACTTCGGAAGACTTCTCTCCATTGAGAATAACATGCTGCGTCCTGTTATCTAGGAACTCCTCAATCCAATCACACAATTGGTCTGATAGTCCATATGCTCTTACTTTGTTCAATAAACGACTGTGGGGAACTGTATCGAACGCCTTGCGGAAGTCAAGAAACACGGCATCTACCTGTGACCTATGGCCCTCTGGCCCTTTGAGTCTCGTGGACGAATAGCGCGAGCTGGGTTTCACATGACCGTCTTTTTCGAAACCCATGCTGATTCCTACAGAGTAGATTTCTAGTCTCCAGAAAAGTCATTATACTCGAACACAATACGTGTTCCAAAATTCTACAACTGATCGACGTTAGAGATATAGGTCTATAGTTCTGCACATCTGTTCGACGTCCCTTCTTGAAAACGGGGATGACGTGTGCCCTTTTCCAATCCTTTGGAACGCTACGCTCTTCTAGAGACCTACGGTACACCGCTGCAAGAAGGGGGGCAAGTTCCTTCGCGTACTCTGTGTAAAATTGAACTGGTATCCCATCAGGTCCAGAGGCCTTTCCTCTTTTGAGCGATTTTAATTGTTTCTCTATCCCTCTGTCGTCTATTTCGATATCTACCATTTTGTCATCTGTGCGACAATCTAGAGAAGGAACTACAGTGCAATCTTCCTCTGTGAAACAACTTTGGAAAAAGACATTTAGTATTTTGGCCTTTAGTTTGTCATCCTCTGTTTCAGTACCATTTTGGTCACAGAGTGTCTGGACATTTTGTTTTGATCCACCTACCGCTTTGACATAAGACCAAAATTTCTTAGGATTTTCTGCCAAGTCAGTACATAGAACTTTAGAAGATCTGAATCCCACAGAAAATGTCTAGAACTATTTGGAAAAGTTCATGAATGGTTAGGATAACTCCACATGTAACGGGCACTGACGCACGTTAACTGACGATCGAGTTTTACAAGTAGAGTACGTTAGCAGCTGCAGTTTATCCTCTGCCGGTGTGTTTCGGAAGAGCCCAGATGATGGACATTGAGGAAGCTATAATGTAGTGGATATATTTTAAGAAAAATCGGAAACAGGATAGACTCCCTTCGAGTTTATTTGTCTGCAGCTGAGGGATAATGAATCTAGTTCTTTAATTGCTTCACAATGTCTATAAAATCATTTGAAGACTTGCTCAGCCTCATCCAAGAGGGTATTAAAGCGGATGAGAATGCCATAAGATATTGTATTTCAGCAAAAGAAAAGCTCGTAATTACTTTAAGGTAGATATTTCTTTGTTTTACCAATGCTAACATTTAACAGCTTGGCAATTTACTACTCGGGAAACAACTTATGTCGTGAATCATCGCTGGAGACAGCTGAAGTGGGTGTACTTGCTGCTAAATCCCGTCCGCTCATTGTTTAGCTGTAACAAGAAGAATATTGTTGAGCGGGTCAATTGCTTCCTTGTGCATAAACAGACGTTGAAGTTGATGGAAAACTGAAGTCATTGCGCATGATTTGGGGCGTTGCTATTACATTGTATCTGTCTATCTTAGCTCTGATCCGGATATGTTCAGGGATTTTCTTTATTTCGATCGCCAAAGATAAACAGAATAATTTGTCTTCATCCGTCAAACCAACTATGTTCTTTGATAATTCGGTGAACTCAAAATGCCTCTGTTCTAGACTCCTGTCACTGGCTTTGAATGTCTTTGGCGGCTGGGAAGGTTGTGGTACCAGTGGATCATTATCAATCTTCTGACTATTACTTCCTCTCGCCTCAGCTTTATCTAAGTCAGCACTCAAATTACTATACCTTTCTTTAGTTGCTACGGCAGACTTCAGGAGCAGGAATCTGTTGAAACGAATGCAGCTGCTCTAACAAGCACTAGACCCAGATTTTCCCTAATTCGTCCCTCTAATGACATTATCCTTCAAGTGTCCGCCTGCTTAGGTGGGTGGTACCGTGCTCGCCGCCCCCGCAAGCGGGCCCGGGCTCGATTCCCGGCCGGATGGGATATTTTCTCCGCTCGGGGACTGGGTGTTGTGTTGTCCTCATCATCATTTCATCTTCATCACCGGTGCGCAAGTCACCCATTGCGGCGAAGACTGAAATAAATACTTGCACTTGGCGGCCGAATTTCTCCGGAGGCGGCCACCCGGCCAATGGTGCCAGACGCTCAGTTCATTTTTTCATCCTTCAGGTTTTTCGATTTTGCTTGTATCAAGGTACCTGTAAAGAATAAATAGTAATCTATATTATTCCTTACAGATATCCTGCAAACGGGTGTTTAGTGGCGGAGCTGCACTATTAATAAAAAATTGGAAAATTAATGGTATCTGGGATAATTCGTCAAGTATGCAAAGTTATCTGGATGGAATTAAAAGACATTATGATGCCAATATCAAAAGAAGATAAACGGAATGAAATATCTCAAGGATTTGAGCAGTACGCGAAGTTTCCTCATTGCATCGGAGCTCTCGACTGTAAACATATCAGAATACAAAATCCAGAACATTCAGGTTCATTATACTTCAGTTATAGCCAGTTTTTCTCTAGTGTTATTAGCGCTGAGTGATTATGACTATCGCTTTATCTGGGTAGATACTGGCCCTTACGAGAAAGACAGCGATTCAGGAATTTTCAGTGTTTCCGTGCTATATTAAAAGCGCACTGAAAAATCTTTGGGTATACCGAAACCAAGACCTTTATCAGAGAAACACGACGTAACGCTTCCTTATGTGATCGTGGGCCATGAAGCATTCTGACGCTATATTCCAAATTGCTGGACTTTTTTCTGCTTAGTCAATTAGTAACTCGAAGTCAGCTTTCTTGCCTTTCGATTTCACTCCTTTCTCGCTACGTCCAACAAACAAAAGTAACAGGAATACACGGAAAATACACTACTGGACATTAAAATTGCTACACCACGAAGATGACGTGCTACAGACGCGAAATTTTACCGACAGGAAGAAGATGCTGTGGAAGCAAACGACAAGGTCTATGCAAGCTACATTCGCATAGCGCGATTATGACAGCTGAGCTTGCGTACACGACCATATTAGACTCATTAATCATAATGGCTGAAATGGCTCTGAATACTATGGGACCTTAATGCTGAGGTCATCAGTCCTCTAGAACTTACAACTACTTAAACCCAACCAACCCAAGGACGTCACACACATCCATGCCCAAGGCATGATTGGAACCTGCGACCGTAGCGCTCGCGCGGCTCCAGACTGAAGCGCCTAGAACCGCTCGGCCACACCGGCCTGCTGTGATACGCAAATGATTAGCTTTTCAGAGAATTCACACAAGGTTGGTGCCGGTGGCGACACCTACAACGGGCTGACATGAGGGAAGTTTCCAAACGTTTTCTCATACACAAACAGCAATTGACCGGCGTCGCCTGGTGAAACGTTGTTGCGATGCCTCGTGTAAGGAGGAGAAATGCGTACCATCACGTTTCCGACTCTGATAAAGGTCGGATTGTAGCCTCTTGCGATTGCGGTTTATCGTATCGCGACATTACTGCTCGCGTTGGTCGAGATCCAATGACTGTTAGCAAAATATGGAGCCGGTGGGTTCAGGAGGGTAATACGAACGCCGTGCTGAATCCCAACGGCCTCGTATCACTAGCAGTCGAGATGACAGGCATCTTATCCGCATGGCTATAACGGACCGTGCAGCCAAATCTCGATCTCTGAGTCAACAGATGGGGACGTTTGCAAGACATCAACCAACTGCATGAACAGTTTGACGTCGCTTGCAGCAGCATGGACTATCAGCTCGGAGACGATGGCTGCGGTTACCCTTGACGCTGCATCACAGAAGGAGCGCCTGCGATGGCGTACTCTACGACGAACCTGGGTGCACGAATGGCAAAACGTCATCTTTTCGGATGAAACCAGGTCCTGTTTACAGCATCATGATGGTCACATCCGTGTTTGGTGACATCGCGGTGAATGCACATTGGAAGCGTGTATTTGTCATCGCCATACTAGCGTTATCACCCGGCGTGATGGTATGGGGTACCACTGGTTACACGTCTCGGTCACCTCTTGTTTGCAATGACGGCACTTTGAACAGTGGACGTTACATTTCACATGTCTTACGACCCGTGGTTCTACCCTCCATTCGATCCCTGCAAAACACTACATTTCATCAGGATAATGCACGACCGTATGTTGCAGGTTCTGTATGGGCCTTTTTGGATACAGAGAATGTTCGACTACTGCCCTGGCCAGCACATTCTCCGTATCTCTCACCAACTGAAAACGTCTGGTCAATGGTGGCCGAGCAACTGGCTCGTCACAATGCGCCAGTCACTACTCTTGATGAACTGTGGTATCGTGTTGAAGCTGCACGGGCAGCTGTACCTGTAGACGCCATCCAAGCTCTGTTTGACTCAATGCCCAGGCGTAACAAGGCCGCTATTACGGCCAGAGGTGGTGTTTCTGGGTACTGATTTCTCAGGATCTATGCACCCAGATGGCAGTTATAAGAGTCGAGGGGCATGAAAGGGAAGCAGTGGTTGGGAAGGGAGTGAGACAGGATTGAAGCGTCTCCCCGATGTTATTCAATCTGTATATTGAGCAAGCAGTAAAGGAAAAAAAATCGGAGTAGGTATTAAAATGCATGGACAAGAAATAAAAACTTTGAGGTTCGCCGATGACATTGTAATTCTATCAGAGACAGCAAAGGACTTGGAAGAGCAGTTGAACGCAATGGATAGTGTCTTGAAAGGAGGATATAAGATGAACATCAACAAAAGCAAAACGAGGATAATGGAATGTGGTCGAATTAAGCCGGGTGACGCTGAGGGAATTAGATTAGGAAATGAGAGACTGAATGTAGTAAAGGAGTTTTGCTGTTTGGGGAGCAAAATAACTGATGATGGTTGAAGTAGAGAAGATATAAAATGTAGACTGGCAATGGCAAGGAAAGCGTTTCTGAAGAAGAGAAATTTGTTAACATCGAGTATAGATTTAAGTGTCAGGAAGTCGTTTCTGAAAGCATTTGTATGGAGTGTAGCCATGTATGGAAGTGAAACATGGACGATAAACGGTTTGGACAAGACGAGAATCGAAGCTTTCGAATGTGGTGCTACAGAAGAATGCTGAAGATTAGATGGGTAGATCACATAACTAATGATGAAGTATTGAATAGAATTGGGGAGAAGAGAAGTTTGTGGCACAACTTGACAAAAAGAAGGGACCGGTTGGTAGGACATGTTCTGAGGCTTGAAGGGATCACAACTTTAGCATTGGAGGGCAGCGTGGAGGGTAAAAATCGTAGAGGGAGACCAAGAGATGAATACACTAAGCAGATTCAGAAGGATGTAGGTTGCAGTAAGTACTGGAAGATGAAGAAGCTTGCACAGGATAGGGTAGCATGAAGAGTTGCATCAAACCAGTCTCAGGACTGAAGACCACAACAACAACATGCACCAGTTTGCGTGAAAATGTAATCAATATCAGTTGTAGTACAATATATTTGTCCAATGAATACCCGTTTATCATCTGCATTTCTTCTTGGTGTAGCAATTTTAATGGCCAGTAGTGTACGTTTGGTAACGACGGAAACGGGCGGTCAGCTGAATAGCAAGCGCACACCAGTTATGCCTCTAACCGCCCGTCGACGTTGTTTTGTCTGCGTCTAGAGACTTTTTGTGTTAACGAGCGTCCTCGACTGATCGGTTGTAGGTTGAACGTTTGATGTCTAACCACGCGATTCGAAAAAGCATGTCATATTTCCCTCACGTCAGCATAGCCTTACAGCCAAGATCCACGCCATCTGGTAGCTCTATTAGATTTAATCACCAACGTGTGACTTCATCAGCATATGAGAAACCTAAAGACACTGTGGACTCTCTTTCTTCGCCGAATTGAGATTGCGGCTAGAGTCGGAGTTACACGACATTAGCGTGATGTCTCCTGATGGTGATTAATTTATTGCCCGGTATGTCTTTGAAACATGAGGCCCATCGGAAGGTATTCAAAATGGAAGGTGAGCAGCCCGTCACTGTGCTGCAGCAGAACCCAGCGGAGCTGAAGAGGAGGGTGTCGGAGCTGAAGGAGGAGAACGTGATCCTGGCGGCGCGGCTGCAGGACGCGCTCCGCGACTGCGCGCGGCTGTCGGCCACGTACCGCGAGCGCCAGTGGGCCTTCCTGAGCAAGCGCGAGCCCCGCCTCTGCTCGGCGCTGACGCCGCAGGCGGACCTGGGCGCGCACCTCCTGCTCCACGTGCAGGCCGCCGGCGAGCGGCTGACCGCCCACATCGAGGTAACGCTCGTCGCTGGATTCAGCCTGGAGCGCCGCGAGCCGCGCACGGCTGCTGACCGGGCAGCGCCCATCTCTGGGGCGGGTTCCAGTCTGAATACCAGTCGGTTCAAAGGAGCATCTCGAGCGAGCAGCGTCATTTGTCTCCCACTCTCAATTTGCTCACTCATTTTACTGTATTTTTTGTGCACCTATTTCCTAATGCAAATAAGAAGTTGTTTCTACGATACGTCTCTTCAGATGAACAGTTCAAAGAAAACTTGAGTCTCTTTAAAATAGGTAACCCACTCAAATAAATATATTTGGTGGTAACTTCAATCCACCGTCGATAGTTGGCGAACATACATGTTTAAAGTCGCTGTAGGCATTAAACGTCGTCCAAAATAATAATGAATGCTTTCTCAGAAAATTATTTTGAACAGTTAGTTCAGCAGCCCACTCGAAGTGTAAATGGTTATGAAAACGTACATGACTTATTAGCAACACGTAATCCTAAGCAAATAATGAGCATCATGACAGAATGTTAGATGGTTTTAGCGAGACTGAATACTGTTACATCTAAACCCACAAAAAACCCACAAAATACATCCATTTAAAAACAAGGATAAAAATTCTCTTCACGCCTTCCTAAGAGACAGTTACCCCTTCTTCCAACTAATGCAAGCGTATGCCAGATGTGGTTTAAATTCAAAGAAATAGTATCGATGGCAACTGAGAAATATATACCAAATACACTCCTGGAAATTGAAATAAGAAGTTGTTTCTACGATACGTCTCTTCAGATATGCATATAAATATGGGAACAGACGAGCAAGCAACCTGAATATGTGCACAAGTGTTTGTTTGCAGGTACATGTGGGTAATAAGAAGATGGTCTTCATGTCTTGATGGAATTTGCAGGATATTTACAGCGAATACCGACAGGGCTGAAAACATCCGATAATGGAAGCAAAAACAGTCCTGTGAACATTGTTCCTTAAACGAGCCGTTTGCGAGGGAACTGCGGCAATCTTTTCGATTCAGTCCCCAGGTAGACTTTAAATTTTACCCATGGTCTATCTTAACGCGAAACACAGTACTGCTTTAGAACATTACGTGTAGTAATTTCACATGCACTCGTATATGCTAAAGAAGAAGCTGGACATGTCGTCCTCGTATTTGGACCCAATACATCACTAATGTCTTGTAACAGTACATGAGTATGTCCTATATAGTCGGATCTACTTCGCGTCACGTGAGTGTAGGGGAGTCGAAACCAGTAGTGACCCATGATGTAATATCAACTTGAGATTTTTTATACATCTCATTCATTTCTAAATTTTATTGATTATTTACAGAATAAAGAATTTAATTACGTACAACATTTAATAGGTAATGAGTTTTAATGAGATAGATATAAATATGTTTTGACATAGCAAATAACCTTGTTGCATCATGCATGGTATGTTTTCTCTTTGTAAGAACAAAAACTTCCGTGTTGCTCGAGCACCCGATCAAGTAGTCGTCGAGTGCAGATCTGCTGTAACTTTCATGAATGGGCATAGAATTGTTAATTTACAACCCGGAGTTGATTTAAAAATTATTCTAGGGAACCACGGCCCGACTTTGGTGCAAACAAATCGCGCGCGAATTCTCAAATATCGGCGCGGAGTTTAAGATAAGCGGCTGGATATCGGGCGTTATCGTCGCGTGGGTGATTCAGTAACATTAACCGCAATTTACGGACATTAGCTTGATAATAACTATCAAAGACTTATATGAGCGGCATAGCAATCGTCTTCACGCTTAAAGCAAGCGAGAAGCGATTTGCTGTCGTTATACGACAAATATTAATCAATGTATAGTCAGCTTGTTGATGCGTTGTTTAGCAACTCATAAACGGACAGTGATAGAATTACTGAAACAAACGTTCAAGTATCAATGACCACTACACACACACATCAGAAACTAATTACTCTAACTGTGAGTGACTTCTGGATTGGATGAGTCTTCTTTTATTTCAGCTAATTGGTATTTATAAACATCTTTTGAGGTTGAAACTTCATCAATGGTGTCGCTCTCATTCAGTTTAGTAGCTACGCCACTATTGATAGTTTTAAAAGAAACGAGAGCAGTCCGCAGCTCTTGGTCGTGCGGTAGCGTTCTCGCTTCCCACGCCCGGGTTCGATTCCCGGCGGGGTCAGGGATTTTCTCTGCCTCGTGATGACTGGGTGTTGTGTGCTGTCCTTAGGTTAGTTAGGTTTAAGTAGTTCTAAGTTCTAGGGGACTGATGACCATAGACGTTAAGTCCCATAGTGCTCAGAGCCAAACGAGAGCACATACCTGTATTTTTCTTTTGAGAAATGTTCGTACTTTAGTCATCAGTCTACTCAAACCAGAGGCACGAGTGACGCTCCCTCACAGCACTACGATATCGTGAACCACCACACACATGTATCCCCTTCTCATTACATTTCTGCATTGAAAACCCTGAGATATATCCGCGGTACGAAGAAGTGAGAAAGAAGACGACAGATCATCGAAAGAAACGGAGCAAAGAGAGAAGGGGAGGTCACATTCTGCAGTGAGATACGATTTCTTTCCAACACTACCGAATTATCTCGTAAATGCTGACAAGACTAAAATTCGCAGCTGCAGGTCTTGAACCAGATCAACTGGAGAAGTATACGCTTCACCTCTGGGATGACCCGAGTCAGAAAAATCCAGAGGATTGAGGTCACGTGATCTTGGAGGTCACGGTACAGGCTCTGCCCGACCTATCCACGTTGAACTATATACGCGCTTTAGGCGTCGTGTTACTTAAGCAGCAAAACGTTCGGTGCCCCATTATCCGTGTACTACATTCACCAACCATGCGTCATGGGTAACATTTGAGTCCAGTTGGATCTGGATTGAATTGAAAAGTTTACATTTCAAATATATACTGGTGTGCAAAACGTAGGGACTGTCAAGTAACATAGTTCGATTAAACTAGGACCGTGTGTAGAAAGAACTGCTACAGTGAAGTAAAGAATATAATTGAAACAAATACACAGTGAGACGAACAGAAGTGATACTTTTAATCAAACACAATAATTACTCTGAAGTCATCGATATTCACGATGTTCCCTTGGACATTACAAAAGGCGGAACATGGTACTCAAGAGGGTGTGTGACCGTCACGGACAGCAGTGTATGGTCAGAAGCGCGCTCCCATGCTGGCCACTGTGTTCCTTCGCCAGAGCGGTTGACAATTGCTGTATAGTCATTGGTAGTATGTGGACATGCCGCAATACATCTCCCCATCGCATTCCAGACGTGCGCGATGTGATTTAAGTCGGGGGAAATGGCACGACAATCCGTTCGACGAATATTCTCTCGTTCCAATAGCAAATCCACCAGTGTTGTTCGATCCGGTCGCGCATTGTAATAAATGAAAACGAAGTCAGCACCGAATGCATCCCTGAAGAGACGCACATGAGGAATGAATATACTGCCACAGTACCGTTGACCGGTGAGTGGACCATCTTCAAATATTTCTACATCTACATCTACATCTACATGGATACTCTGCAAATCACATTTAAGTGCTGGCACAGGGTTCATCGAACCACCTTCACAATTCTCTATTATTCCAATCTCGTATAGCGCGCGGGAAGAATGAACACCTATACCTTTCCGTACGAGCTCTGATTCCCCTTTTTTTTTATCGTGGTGATCGTTTCTCCCTATGTAGGTCGGTGTCAACAAAATATTTTCGCATTCGGAGGAGAAAGTTGGTGATTGGAATTTCGTGAGAAGATTCCGTCGCAAAGAAAAACGCCTTTCTTTTAATGATGTCCAGTCCAAATCCTGTATCGTTTCTGTGACACACTCTCCCATATTTCGCGATAATACAAAACGTGCTGCCTTTCTTTGAAATTTTTCGATATGCTCCGTCAGTCCTATCTGGTAAGGATCCCACCCTCCCCAGCAGTATTCTAAAAGAGGACGGACAAGCAGTCTCCTTAGTAGGTCTGTTACAATTTCTAAGTGTCCTGCCAATAAAAAGCAGTCGTTGGTTAGCCTTCCCCACAACATTTTCTGTGTGTTCCTTCCAATTTAAGTCGTTCGTAATTGTAATACCTAGGTATTTAGTTGAATTTACGGCTCTTAGATTAGACTGATTTATCGTGTAACCGAAGTTTAACGAGTTCCTTTTAGCACTCATGTGGATGACCTCACGTTTTTCGTTACTTAGGGTCAACTACCACTTTTCGCACCAGTCAGATATTTTTCTAAACCGTTTTGCAGTTTGTTTTGATCTTCTGATGACTTTATTAGTCGATAAACGACAGCCTCATTTGCAAACAACCGACAACGGCTGCTCAGATTGTCTCCCAAATCCTTTATATATGTAAGGAACAGCAAAGGGCCTATAACACTACCTTGGGGAACGCCAGAAATCACTTCTGTTTTAATCGATGACTTTCCGTCAATTACTACGAACTGTGGCCTCTCTGACAGGAAATCACAAATCCAGTCACATAACTGAGAAGATATTCCATAAACAAGCAGTTTCACTACAAGCCGCTTGTGTAGTACAGTGTCAAAAGCCTTCCGGAAATCCAGAAATACGGAATCGACCTGAAATCCCTTGTCGATAGCACTCAACACTTCGTGTGAATAAAGAGCTAGTTGTGTTTCACAGGAATGATGTTTTCTAAACCCATGTTGACTGTGTGTCAATAGATCATTTTCTTGAGGTCATTCATAATGTTCGAACACAATATATGTTCCAAAATCCTACTGCATATCGACATTACGATATGGGCCTGTAATTTAATGGATTACTCCTACTACCTTTCTTGAATATTGGTGTGACCTGTGTAACTTTCCAGTCTTTGTGTACAGATGTTTCGTCGACCGAACGGTTGTGTATGATTGTTAAGTATGGAGCTAATGCATCAGCATCCTTCGAAAGGAACCTAATTGGTATACAGTCTGGACCAGAAAACTTGCTTTTATTAAGTTATTTTAGTTGCTTCACTACTCCAAGGATATTTACTTCTACGTTACTCATGTTGACAGCTGTTCTCAATTCGAATTCTGGAATATGTCTTCGTCTTCTTTTGTGAACGCATTTCGGAAGGCCGTGTTTAGTAACTGCTTTGGCGGTCGCTACGTCCATCCAACATTATACCTCAGCACACCATATACCCTGGACCTCCAAAACGATCATATTCGACAATTAAGGACGTACCAGAATATGGTGAGAGGTGGGAACAAGTGATGGACCTAGGAACATTGTCGAACATGCGAGTTTTGGTGATCCAGGTGTTACGGTATTGTGAAGCATAATGTTGCGTCGGCGTCCTGACCTCCAAATATTTGAACGCGGTCCAGTCACCGATCAATGGCATTGTGACACTGTACTCTTTCCTCATGTGCGTCTTTACAAGGGTGCGTTTGGTCCTGACTTCATTTTTATGAATGACAATGCGCGGCCCCATAGAACTGTGCAGATGGAGCAGCTCATGGAACAACAGGATATTCGGCGAATGGACTGTTCTGCCCACTCTCCCGACTTAAATCCCATAGCGTGGTATGAGCTGGAGAGACATATTGCAGCACGTCCACATACATCGACAAACATCCAGTGGTTGTCGAACGCGCTATGGAACAATGGAACGCCCTCCCACGAGAACTCCTTACCGACCATGTGGCCAGCATGGAAGCATGTTGTAGAGCATGCACTGCCGTCCATGGTGATTTCCCACCTTGTTAAGAACCACGCCACGCCTTTTGCAATGTCAAGAGGATCGTCTTGAATCGTGGTGACTTCGATGTAATTATTGCCTTTGAATAAAAGCGACATTTCTTTTCGTCTCATTGCTCATTTTTTCAGTTACTTTCTGTACTGTAGTGTAGCAGTCCTTTCTATTTATGATCCAAGGTGTGTCGAGCTGTGTTACTTGGCAGTGACACATAAGGCAAAAGTCATTTTCGTTCTTAAGATTTACTCACCAAAAAAGGTTCAAACGTTTGTGAAATCTTATGGGACTTAACTGCTAAGGTCATCAGTCCCTAAGCTTACACACTACTTAAGCTAAATTATCCTAAGGACAAACACACACATCCATGCCTGAGGGAGGACACGAACCTCCGCCGGGACCAGCCGCACAGTCCATGACTGCAGCGCCTTAGACCGCTCGGCATTTGCTCACCAGTGTATATTTACTAGCTAGGGCAATATTTCACGAGAAAGTTCATTGTAGCTAATAACCACATGGCCATAATTAACCATGTTTACCGGAACGTTTCTGCTTGTGTTATCATGCACTTTATGACCACCATCAGTTTTCACTATCAATTTATTAAACCCCAGCACACTTTTCAAGTTCCACAGACGCTTACATAATACTGTAGCTCTAAAGCTGCCGTGAATAGTTAAGATTCAGCAGGCCAGTGACAAGATGATATCTCGAGTTCATTCTTGAGCTGACTCAGTGGCTCACATGAAAGAGCTCTACTAGTGTTCTGCAGCCCATGTTGAAGTCTACATCCACCGAAGACGCCACACATCCCCAGAAGACTAACACATTTCTTTATTGTTATTCCCTTATTGTGTAGTTCTGGACATGCGAGATAATTCTCACGCAGTGAGAAAGAGTAGTAAATTCTAAGAAAATGAACAGAAGCAGTCTGACGGAAGTGACATAACACTACAAAACAGACACACCAGTCTTTACAAGCTTATGATGTCTGTTAACCTATGTTTCACCCTTATGCGGGAATATTTTCAGTACAGAAAGAAACCGTTCCTACAAATGAAAGATGGTGTGAATACAGTGTACCTATTGTGTGTTACTAGAAACTTTTATGTGAAGATCGCAACTCAACATATCCGAAAGAAGTGCATGTAGAGCTTATCACGTTTTCTGATTATGAAAAAGGCCGAAATTTTGCCGTGAGGGGAAAAGAGGCATCATAGCGACAAATTGTACAGACAGGCGATTGTAGTCCATTGACTGCAATCGAGTGTTGACAATACAGATTGAGGACAACACTGTGGCAAGAAGAGCAGACAGGACTCTGACCAACAGCTGAATAACAACGGTCTAAATTCAGGCAGCGATTACAGGCGGTGTCGAACCACGAATAATCGGGAACAGGCTACTTGAAGTTGAGTGATACCTCCCATTGACATAGGTCTTTTACTGCTGGCACAGTACTATAGACAGGAGGGACTCGCTTGGGTTAGAGCTAGAGTCACTCATGACATCAAGTGGCTTTATGTGGTGTTGAAGAATGAGTTTCACCCCTGCTTGTGGTGGTTAGAACTACGTTAGTGTTGCTGTAGATGACCTAGCGCAAGGTCGTAGGGATCAGCAACTCCCGAGACTCATACCTTCCCAACTACTGGAATCGTGATGTAGGGAACGACTGGATACGGCAGCAGAACTGATTTAGTAGCTGTTGCAGAATGAATGAATGCTTGTCAGTACGTGACAAGAACGGTAAACCCTGCTGTCATACCTGTTAAGATCAGGGCACCAAATGGCATATTCCAGCAGTATAACGCATGACTCAAGAACCGACACTGAAGTTCACAGTACAGATGCCTTGAGAACGTAAGTGTCCTTTGACTGATCTGCTTTGTACCCTGATTTGTGATTCATAGGGCTTATCTCAGATGCTTTGTTACCAGCCCCTTGCCAGTAATCTTCGTTGACTGAATGGGCACGTGTCCCCAAGAAATTCCTCAAGGTGACATTCGGAGGATATTTTGTAGCAGTGCCTGTGGGGTCACACCGAATACCTATGTTGAATGTTGAACATCAGTTTCTTCTGGCATGAAAACGCTCATTATATGATGAACGTGTCCACATGGTTTGATAAACATCGGTCAGGTGCTTCTTCCAGCAAAACTTTTAACTTTTATCAATACACTTGTGTAATAGCTTTCATAAAGCACAGTAAGTGGTAGACGGTGTCCAACAGGAGGTGACGGCGCGAGCGGAACGTATAGAAGCGGAGACGGCGTCAAGTCTGGAGAAAGTGGAGACGGCGAACGAGGAGGCGGACGCTTTCCAGGAAGACGTGCGGCGCTACAGCGCGGAGGCGGCGGCCCACCACCGGCGCCTGCGAGACGCCAGCGCCGCCCTGGCGGCCGAGCGCCGACACCGACAGCTGCTCTGCGAGCGCCTCAGGGACTCCGACTGGTGAGCGCAGCCGCACAGTACAACACACTCTGATCAGCCTCAACATTATGACCACCTGTTTAATATCAGTACAGCGGCGACTCAGCGTTGCATGCACTCAACACGTCCTTGATGGGTTTCCGGACTGTGTGATGCCAGAAGTCTAAGTGCACTTCACGCAATTCCCCTAATTTAAGGCTGGTGGTTTGTGGGTGGGGAGTTAGTGGCCGGTAGAGTCAGAGATGTTCTCCATTACATACAAATGAGAGGAATTTGGTGGCTAGTACATCAACGTGAGTTCACTATCATGCTAATCAGACCCCTGTATCATGTTTATACCCTTGTGACACAGACTATTGGAAGAAACCATAACCTATGGGGAAGACTTCAAGAATGATAGGATCCAGGTGTTCCGCAATAATGCTCATGTGCGGTATTTCATTACTGTCGTGATGTCTTCGAGTACTACTACAGGTCCCACTGAAGCCCACGTGAATCTTCAAAATAGCGTGATACTGCCACCACTGGCCTCAGACCATGGCGTACTGGAAATTTCGAGTAGCTTTTCGCATTAATGACGAAGTATCCGGGCAGGACCATCGATTTGGTAAACAGTAAACGTGATTCATCCAACTATATGACACATTTCCAATGATCCAATGCCCAGTCTCGGTGATTCTATGCCCACTACAATCATACACTACTGGCCATTAAATTTGCTACACCACGAAGATGACGTGCTACAGACGCGAAATTTAACCCAAAGGAAGAAGATGCTTCAATATGCAAATGATTAGCTTTTCAGAGCATTCACACAAGGTTGGCGCCGGTGGCGACACCTACAACGTGCTGACATGAGGAAAGTTTCCATCCGATTTCTCATACACAAACAGCAGTTGATCGGCGTTGCCTGGTGAAACGTTGTTGCGATGCCTCGCGTTAGGAGGAGAAATGCGTACCATCACGTTTCCGACTTTGATAAAGGTCGGATTGTAGCCTATCGCGATTACGACATTGCTGCTCGCGTTGGTCGAGATCCAATGACTGTTAGCAGAATATGGAATCGGTGGGTTCAGGGGGGTAATACGGAACGTCGTGCTGGATCCCAACGGCCTCGTGTCACTAGCAGTCGAGATGACAGGCATCTTATCCGCATGGCTGTAACGGATCGTGCAGCCACGTCTCGATACCTGAGTCAACAGATAGGGACGTTTGCAAGACAACAACCGTCTGCACGAACAATTTGCAGCAGCACTGACTACCAGCTCGAAGACCATGGCTGCGGTTACACTTGACGCTGCACCACAGACAGGAGAGCCTGCGATGGTGTACTGAACGATGAACCTGGGTGCACGAATGGCAAAACGTCATTTTTTCGGATGAATCCAGGTTCTGTTTACAGCATCATGATGGTCGCATCCGTGTTTGGCGACATCGTGGTGAACGCACATTGGAAGCGTGTATTCGTCATCGCCATACTGGCGTATCACCCGGCGTGATGATACTGAGGTACCATTGGTTATACGTGTCGGTCACCTCTTGTTCGCATTGCCGGCACTTTGAACAGTGGACGTTACATTTCAGATGTGTTACGAACCGTGGCTCTACCATTCATTCGATCCCTGCGAAACCCTACATTTCAGGAGGATAATGCACGATCGCATGTTGCAGGTCCTGTAAGGGCCTTTCTGGATACTGAAAATGTTCGACTGCTGCCCGGGGCAGCACATTCTCCAGATCTCTCACCAATTGAAAACGTCTGGTCAATGGTGGCCAAGCAATTGGCTCATCACAATACGCCAGTCACTACTCTTGATGAACTGTGGTATCGTGTTGAAGCTGCATGGGCAACTATATCTGTACACATCTGTACACATCTGTTTGACTCAATGCGTATCACGGCCTTTATTACGGCCAGAAGTGGTTGTTCTGGCTACTGATTTCTCAGGATCTATGCACCTAAATTGTGTGAAAATGTAATCACATGTCAGTTCTAATGTAATATTTTGTCCAATGAATACCCGTTTATTACTTGCATTTCTTCTTGGTGTAGAAACTTTAATGGCCAATAGTGTAATTAACGACGTCGTTGCTTCAACAAGGGAACACTTAAGGGTCGTCTGCTGCAGGCGCCGGGTCATTACAGTATGCCCTTCACCAAAATCGCTTACATCAGCGTATTTCCTCATTTGTGACTCGTATCGTCACTAAAAAGAGTCTCTTGTTCGTTATTGCTCCGCTTATATGATTTCCTGAAGCCTTACTTATCGCAACCAGACGCCATTCGATCATTTGGTGAGCGATAATGGTCATAATGTGTTGGCTCTTCAGTACATACATTCGATACACTCGCTGCTGTCAAAACTATTAAGATCTGAAAGTTGGAGCGACACTAGCACTCCGAGTGACGAGAAAGCCGGCCATTTCTTAACGTCATATGCATTGTAAGAATGAGATTTGTTTTTAATTCTTTCCACACGTAATTTACGAAATAGGTAATACATTTTGACTTTCAAAGCGTTAGTATTATATTAAGAGGCATGAATGATCGTAAAATAAAAGCAGAGCTAAAATTCAAAAATTTTTCTAGAATAAATAAATAAAATAAAACTTAAATAAGGCATACAGGTTGTCTCTCCTAAGAGCGTCAGGCGCTTTTTCTCTGGTGTTTGCTATGTGTATGTTCATCCTAAAGAAATATTGCGCACAACGTCTCTCATTCCACTCCCAATGTCGACGGAAATCGTCGGGATGTCCCCGGTTACAAAGAAAATGTTTTTCCGAACGGAATTTTACGTCCGCATTCAGTAGAGCGTACCCAGATTAGTCTAGTGCGATATTAATTTTATCGATACGTGTTAACTCAGACGCCGGCATGTGTGGCCGTGCGGTTCTAGGCGCGTCAGTCTGGAACCGCGTGACCGCTACGGTCGCAGGTTCGAATCCTGCCTCGGGCATGGATGTGTGTGATGTCCTTAGGTTAGTTAGGTTTAAGTAGTTCTAAGTTCTAGGGGACTGATGACCACAGATGTTGAGTCCCATAGTGCTCAGAGCCATTTGATCCATTCTGAACCATTTGTTAACTCAGACAGTAAAACACGAAGAATAGCCAGTGCTCCAGCAGCGACTGAGCAGCACGGATCCTCCAAGGCGGTAGTGGTCAGCGCGGGGCAAGCCTCTATCGAATGGGGACTAAAAATTCCGCTTTAAAAATTATTTTGTTTGTAATCGGAAACAAAACGACAAGTTCCGTCGACAATGGCGCTCGAATGAGAGACGTTATGACCAATCTTTATTTGGGATACCTCCAGCTACACATAGCAAAAGCTAAAATGGAGATATCTGCCGAGACACCAGAGGAAAAGCACCTGACGATTCTTAGGAGAGGCATTCTGTATGAATAATTAAATAACTCAAATATCATAAGCTGCAAAAGCTTGGTTCCGTTTTAAAGTCTTGACGCACGCTTTCCCTTTGCCTTTGATGTTTTATTACTACTACTGCGTGGCAGTTATCCCCTCGGTGACAGTTCTGATGACATTCATAAACTATTTTTTCTCGAAGTGTAACGAACCAATAAAGTATGTCTGCAAATGGTCATATGTTGCCATGTCGTGCTCCAGAAAAAAGTTAATCTTCACTTTACGTCTGTAGCTTCTAAGAGAATCATAAATAAACAGTCCTGATACGTGATGTTTCATAACTCTCAGGACCCTGTGGCAACCAATAGAATAACACATGTGATGTCTTCTTTTTACTATTGCTGCAGTTTATTGAGTTACATACGCTCCTTTTTGTACAAAGTATACTAAAATCGGAATATACGAAACTGTCCGTATTCGGTTGAAATCGTTTCCAGCAGTGCAGGATACTGGCGGCTTAGAGCACTGCAATCGCACTATACAGAGCGAGTTATTAACTGTTGCCACCAAGAATAACTCCGAAAGTATGATAGGAGCTGAAAAGTTTGTGGGACAAAAGTTGCATGGGACTACGGGGCCCATAATATGACGTTGGTTTTTTGTTGCTAGATGGGGTCGCGTGAGAAATATGAAGGTCAACTTTTTTTTTTAAATGTATTGCTATAGTTTCGTACTTATTTTGTGATAGCGGCCATCGAGATGAATTCAATGATGTGTAACAGTAAGGTCTTTGAAGGTCAACGAAAGTCAAAAAGGTGGCATGGACTTCCATTTACAGAAGGTGTTCGAAGTGATGACCATTGGTATCAATGCAGTCCTGCAATCTTCTTATCATGGAATGAGTGGTATTCTTTATCGCATCGGCACTTATCGAAGTACATGCACTGACAACTTTCTCTCGCATATCTTCAGGTGTAGTTGTAACGTGTTTATTAACAATGTCTTTTACGGATCCCCACAAGAAAAAATCCAAAGGCATCAAGTCTGGTAAACGAGTCGGCCATGACACATCTTCTCCGCGTCCAATCCAACGATATGGAAATTGTTTCTGCAGCTCATTTCTAGCCATCAGCGGAAAATGTGTCGGACACCCATCGTGTTAATACCACATTCTGTCCCTTGTTCCTAAAGGTATTTCTTCCAATTACAGACCTAATGTTTCGTGCAGGAATGTGGTATACTACCCACCGATAATATTTCCTTCGATGTAATAGGGGCCTTCATTTCTGTCCCCAAGGATCCCACACAATATATTCACCGACCACGGTTTTTGGTGTGCAACTTACCGCAGCGAAGATGGATTTTCAATTGTCCAATAATGCGTGTTATGCAAATTAACATTTCCATGGTTTGTGAATGTAGCCTTGTCAGAAAATCAAATTAAATTAATAAATGTGTCAGCCTTCTGAATCTGAGCCCATCGGCAGAATTCAATGCGTGGCATACAATCCGTACCAGTTAATGCTTGGTGGAGACTGATATGGGAGGGATGATGTTCATGGCGATGCAGAACACGAACAACACTATTCTGGCTCATGTCACACTCCTTTGCGATTTGACGTGAACTAACACAAGTATCTCAAATCACAGTGGCAAAAGTACCAGTTTCCGTGTCCTCGTTGGTAATTTTCCTTTGGCGGATATGTTTCCAGTGTGTTAAAGATCCAGTTGTTCTCAATGTATCATACACACATTTAAATGTACGACGTGTAGGGTGAGCACATTGAGGATGTCTTTCAGTGTATGTCTCTAGCTCTCACTGAATTTCGTTGGCATTCTCCGTAAATGAGAATCATATCGACTTGTTCTTCGAAGGAATATATCATTCATATTCGTTTGATTCGACGATACTAGTCTTACCGTTCCTAATAGTGTTGTATTGCGAAACCATCGAATGGTGTTTACATGTTAATGGCACGTTAGATGGATACGCCGTATTCGGCAAATATTTACTATTTGCACGATATACGAAAGAGAATTGTCAGAGCATGTGGTTCAATAAGTGCCGAAGTGATAAGGAATACCACTCAATCCATGATAAGAAGATTGCAGCACTGCACTGATACCAATGGTCATCACTTCGAACATCTTCTGTAAATGGACGTTCATACCACCTTTTTGACCTTCGTTGACCTTCAAATACCTTACTGTGACACATAATTGGATTCGACTCAATAGTCGCTATCAGAAAATAAGTACCAAACTATAGCATCCCATTAAAAAAAAAAAAACAAAGTTGACGTTTATATCTCTGACTCGACCCCACCTAGCAACAAAAAGCCAACGTCATATTACGCCCCCCGTTGTACCACGAATGAATATTATGGCTCACATTGACCCATGCAACTTTTGTCGCACAAACTTTTCAGTTCTTATCATACTTTCGGAACTATTCTAGGTGGCAATAGTTAGTGACTTACCCTGTATAACAAAAACGGGCAGGAGTGTCGCGACTGTATGTGTGAGACTGTGGCTGCACTTTCCAAACCGCGCACCCTCCTACCACATCAGAAGCTATTTCTACGTCGGTCGACTGTTGATAATAGGACCCCATTCAGGAAAAACCTGTCGGGCTTAGCACAGTGGCTAGAAGGATGTAACCTCATCTTTTCTTCATAACGTCGGTTCTAGAATCACACTTGTCGGCACCTAGCTACGCAGACATAAACTCATCTCAATTTACGACTTCCTCCTCACTCTGCCTCAGTGTTTTTACTCTTCTCCCTTAATTTTAATTCTCTCTCCAAATTTTACCTAGTTACCAAGAAAAGTGACCTTTATTTGTGTAGTCATGATTTTAAACTTCCTTCTTATCTAGTTGCCTTCCTTCCTATCAGATTTCTTCTTGGTGCCTCACTGGATAAATATTTATTAATTGCATTGCATCACTGGATGAATATTTATTAATTTCCTTGCCAAACACTGTCACGTACAGAATGCTTAATATGTTAATCGGTGGAATGTACGTTGATGCGAACAGTTAAATGTTCATGAGTATAGCTACATTGAAAGCCAACGGCCTTGCCACAGTGATAACACCGGTTCCGTCGATCACCGAAGTTAAGCACTGTCGGGCTGGGCTAGCACTTGGATGGGTGACCATCCGGCCTGCCAGGTGCTGTTGGCAAGCGGGGTGCCCTGAGCCCTTGTGAGGCAAACTGAGGAGCTACTTGATTGAGAAGTAGTGGCTCTGGGCTCGGAAACTGACATACGGCCGGGAGAGCGGTGTGCTGACCACATGCTCCTCCATATCCGCATCCAGTGACGCCTGTGGGCTGAGGATGACACGGCGCTCGGTCGGTAGCGTTGGACCTTCATGGCCTGTTCGGGAGGAGTTTTAGTTTTTTTACGTTGAAAGCGTTTACAAGATTTCGATATGTGGGAAAATTCTCATTGCGATAATGGATAGATATACAAAAGCAAAAATTTATAAGCCAGTTTATGACTGTAGGTTATTAAGGGAACAGGAATTGACAAAATGCTCTCAATTTCGCTTCCTATTAAATCTAATTGCTGACAAATGTGAATATTACCGAACTATCAGTTTAATAACTCACGGTTGCAAAATAAATACTAACACGAATTCTTTACAGAGGAATACAAAAACTGGTAGAAGCCGACCTCGGGGAAGATTATTTTGGATTTCAGAGAAATGTTTAAGCATGTCGGGCAATACGGATAGTGCGACTTATCTTAGAAGACAGATCAAGGAAAGGCAAACCTACATTTATAGCATTAGTAGACTTTTAGAGAAAGCTTTTGACAATATTGATTGGAGTACTCTAGTTGAAATCCTGAAGGCAGCAGTCCGGGTAAAATACAGGGAGCGAAAGGCTATTTACAACTTGTTATGAGAGTCGAGAAGTGTGAAAGGAAAGTAGTGGTTGAGAAGAGAATGAGACAGGATTGTAACCTACGCCGGTGTTATTCAGTCTGTACATTGAACAAGAAATAAAGGAAACCCAAGAAAAATTAGGAGTGGGAATTAAAGTTGAGGGAGAAGAGTAAAAAACATTGAGGTTTGCCGATAACATTGTATTCTGTCAGAGACAGCAAATTGCTTGGAAGAACAGTTGAACTGAATGGACAGTGTCTTGAGAGGAGGATATAAGGTGAACATCAACATAAACAAGAGAAAGATTATGGAATGCAGTCGAATTAAATCAGATGGTGCTGAGGGAATTAGATTAGGAAACGAGACAGTGAAAGTAGTAGATGATTTTTGCTGTTTCGGCAGCAAAATAACTGACGATGGACGATGTAGATAGGGTATGAAATATAGACTGGCAATGGCAGAAAAGCGTTTCTGAAGAAAAGGAAAGAGAACTTTGAATATAAACTTAAGTGCTAGGAAGTCTTTTCTGAAAGTATTTGCATTGAGTGTCGCCATGAATGGAAGTGAAACATAGAGTATAAACAGTTTAGGGAAGAAGAGAATAGAAGCCTTTGAAATGTGGTGCTACAGAGAAGGCTGAAGATTAGATGGGTTGATCTCGTAATCAGTGACGTGTACTGAATAGAATTCAGGAGAAAAGAAGTTCGTGACACCTCCTGACTAGGACAGATCGCTTGATGGGATGCATAATGAGACATCAAGGAATCACCAATTTCCTATTCGAGGAAGTGTGAGCTATAAAAATCGTAGAGAGCGAGATCAAGAGATAAATACAGTAAGCAGATTCAGAAGGGTGTAGGATGCTGTAATAGTTATCCAGAGATGAGGGGACTTGCACAAGTTAGAGTAGCATGGAAAATAGGATCAAACCAGTGTTCGTACTGAAGACCACAACAACAACAACATTAAATCAAACAGGAGGTGAAGAAACTTTAGCTCGATGTCACGAGAGAACTTTTTCTTAATTACATTTGCTATTATGACAATCGAAAGTAAAAGTCAGATGCTGACGATTAAGGATTAGCTTGCAGGTTATGTCTATCAGTTTAGTGACAAAAATGAACAAAAATCTTTTCCATAATGATCAAAAATATAAAGTTATCTACGAAGACACAGAAACAGTCTTCTTTCCTTAATCTGCTTTATGTGAAATCTGTTGATAAATGATAGAAACGATTTCTGAAATAGAATGCTGTTTTGTAGTATTTCATTTCCAGCAACTCGTATGAAATGAAGAAATTAATGAGAAGTGAATACATAACTTTTTGTATTATACTGATTCTCTGCCCTACAAATAAAATATCTCTAAGAACAATTAATTAATGTATCTGTTATTTGAATGTCTGCGATTTTTGTGAGTTTAGGCCATATACAGTCTTCGTTGTTGAAACGAATGGGGCCGGCCGGTGTGGCCGAGCGGTTCTAGGCGCTCCAGTCTGGTACCGCGCAACTGCTACGGTCGCAGGTTGGATTCCTGCCTCGGGCATGGGTGTGTGTGATGTTCTTAGGTTAGTTAGTTTTAAGTAGTTTTAAGTTCTAGGGGACTGTTGACCTCAGATATTAAGTCCCATAGTGTTCAGAGCCATTTGAACCATTTATTTGTTTTAAAATGAATGTTGATGCACAACATTGGCGAACGCGACACAGTCTTATCGGTAGGCAGACCTTGTAATTAGCGTAGCGAAAATAAATTGTTTTTGTAGCATTTTATCACGTACGGATTTGTGCAATGTTATTGCGCTAGCAAGACGTCCATGAAAGTCACGATGACGAGGACGCAGCGATGGAGAGCGCAGTGCAACTGCTGTCATTCTGGTTAGATAATTTGGTGCCGTGATCTACGCAACTAGAGATCTATTTTGTTTTCGTCTACAGTAATCGGGACACCTATTGGTGGACATTAATATGTGGCGTGTCGACCCCCCCCCCTCATCGCCGCCCCCCTCTCCGCCCCCGTCGCCTTTATGACGTCTTGAACTCTGTTGAGGATACTTTAGAAGAGGTGTCTCAATGTCTGTGGAAGAATGGTAGACCAGAGCTGAAACCAGAGGAGGTAGTGTAGTTGGACGCTGGGAACTTCAGGGAAGTTGAAGTTCTAACCCATCCCAGAGGTTTTACATTGGGTTCAAGTAGTGATACTGGGCTGGCCCACCCATTTTAGGAATGTTAGTCAACAAAACATTGACACACAAATACCGCTTCATGACAGAGTGTATTGTCATGCTGATAATACCGTAAAATGTGTTCATATCCTACCGCATTTAGCGTTTTATTGAGTGCACTTAAGTTGACCACACCCTACCGACGGAAGACGCCCCCAAACCGTAACACCATCTCCTACATATTTCAGTGCTGTCATTTCACATAACGACAGGTAACATTCTTCCAGATCCTTCTGTAGAATGTCACAGGGTATAGCATGATTCGTCATTCCAAATCATCTCCGATCATCCATTGTCCGGTGGCGTTGCTGCGTACATTACATCAAGCATCGCTTAACACTGACTGCAGAAAACTGTTGCTTATGAGGAGCTACTCGACCACTGTAGTCCCTCTTTTTAACTCCATGCGCACAGTAATTGCGCGAGATGGACTACGAGGAACAGTATGGAACTCACAAGTGATTTCTTCCGCCGATTTCACACGACGTTGTACCGCAACCCTCCCCACTAATCGGTGGTCCCTATCCGTCAGTACATGAGATCTGCCTGGTCTTAGTTTGGTTGCGGTTATTCCTTTACGTTTCCACTTTATAGTCACATCAGTAATAGCCGAATTGGGCATATTTAGAAAGGTTGAAATGTTCGTGGTATATTTCTTACTCTTGGCCCATGTTCGGGGTCACTGATTTCTCCTAACCCGACCATTCTGCTGCTCCTAATCCTCTACTGACAACACAACACTTCCCGCCTCCTTGCACTGCAACGTCCGGATCCTTTGGATCAGATAGTGTATGTTAGCGCCGGTGATACGAAGTACTGCTTCCAATTTCAATGAAGCTATGGAGGTGTACTATATTTTAGCTACATCGCCGGTCCAGTTAGGTCCATTGTCATTAAACATTGACCGTGATCACTGTCTGAATCAAAATACTTCTAGAAGATACTGTGTACAATATAAGTCGGTAATCCCTCATCACCACAGAACACTGGAATTAAACGACTACATTTTGCAGAAACTCGTGGGTCTCACGCTGACCAACCGATACATAGAAATATCTGGCAGTGTAGAGTGGTTGCGTTGGCAGCCTTGCTCGGACGACGGACCTTACTGTACAGACATTTACTTCCACGAGCGTCACTGCTCTATACGCAAATTCGGTACCACCTTCGTAAGAACTTTAAGCTTAAACATCTCCGCTACGAAAGTAAATACTTATTTCACAATGAAGCATTCCATTCGATTCTTGAAAGTGAAAGCACTTCAGGAGCAGAGGCGGCTGCAGTAATAATTGTCTCCCTTTTCGACGGAGGAGTTCAACATTTGCCACAAGGGCGACTACAGCCTTCCTCTGTAATGGTGCAAAAGCATGGCGCGCTGCGACATCACACTCAGGCTCGGTGACGCTTCTAATAGCAAGGTGACGACACATGCGGGAAAAAGGCCAGAGCTCAGTAGTTCATGTGAGCTGTGACGTGGGGTAATGATGTCACATTGGAACCAAATTTCACCACAACTCTACCGAACGCCACCGTGGACGTCTCACACGATGGGAAATTCACCACACTTCCTCTTACCCACATTTCACCCCTTCTTTTGACACCTCTACGATGGAGGTCAGAACCGGGATGCCCAGCGTTGGAATAACACGGTTCTATTATCGATGTTCGAAGAAAAGATTTCAGACACACCACCGCTCTACATCGACACTAAAAAGCCCCAAGAGGTGGCACAAAGTGCACCAAAACAACCTCACCTCTCCTTGAGGCTTTGATTCTCACACATTTCGCAGTCGAGAACGACATTTTGCATTGGGCTGTGCATCAGGACGAGGTTAATGACAAAATTCGGCACTGATGACATCCCCCGGATGAATCGACCTTTCTCTAAGGATACCATGGGGCTGCAACTTCATTCAAGGCGATACGACGCATTGGGAGAGAGTAGCACGGCCGCAAATTTTGCTCTGGTGTACATGGTGGACCCACCAGACTCCTTCCAAAATCAATCCACAAAACTGAATCTTATCCGAAGCAGCAAAGGCTGTTCATGCTCTTTCAGCCCTCCTGTTGGGCGCCCTCTTGTGGCGTGATCACGGGCGTGTGCAACATTGACCCCCAGCGTGAGCAAACCGGCGAAGAGTCCCTCTTAAGACCTCACCAACGCGCTCTCCCTCCCCTCCCCCGGTTCGGTAACACCTTCGATGCCACCCACACACCTTTCTGTACAGCACTTGTGACAACATTAACCAACCTTACACTTCACATGAACTCTGAGCTATGCTCTTTTTTCGCATGTCTTTGCTGTTTGAGGTTTCTTCGAACCCTATGGTGACGTCTTTGGGCACCCCGCTTTTCCACCATTATAAAGGTAGACTGCAGCCAGCTTTGAGCCGAATTTAAAACTTCTGCGTCACAATGGGTACCCAATATCCGTGTTTTAAAAAAAGTGACCCTTTAATTGCATTTGGACTGAAAGTTCGCCAGTGTCGTCTTCAATACGACAAGGAAAACGTGACATCCAATGTGGCCGAGCGGTTCTAGGCACCTCAGTCTGGAACCGAGCGACCGCTACGGTCGTAGGTTCGAATCTTGCCTCGGGTATGGATGTGTGTGATGTCCTTAGGTTAGTTAGGTTTAAGTAATTCTAAGTTCTAGGGGACTGATGCCCTCAGATGTTGAGTCCCATAGTGTTCAGAGCCATCTGAACCATTTTTTTAGTTAGCTAGCATGCACGGAGGCTCATTGCAAGGCAAGGCAAGAATGAATCGACTTATCACAACAGAATGAATGACAAAGACACAATTTCTAAGGTGCTGACATGTCGATCTGCGCTGCCCTCAATCACTACGATTACCAATGCACAGTGTAGATCTATTTTTCACTTTCGAACTACTTAATACGGTAATTCGGCATTGCTGATGTAGCTCTTCCAACAATTACTTCGGAATTTCAGTCTTTCTACGGATTACTATCACACTATGCCATCACTGTATCATTGACACGAGTACTCGTTCGAGACAAGTTAACGCTTATTGACTACTGGCCATTAAAATGGCTACACCACGAAGATGACGTGCTACAGACGCGAAATTTAACCGACAGGAAGAAGATGCTGTGATATGCAAATGATTAGCTTTTCAGAGCATTCACAGAAGCCTTGCGCCGATGGCGCAACCTACAACGTTCTGACATGAGGAAAGTTTCCAACCGATTTCTCATACACAAACAGCGGTTGACTGGCGTTGCCTGGTGTAACGTCGTTGTGATGCCTCTTGTAAGGAAGAGAAATACGTACGATCACGTTTCCGACTTTGATAAAAGTAGCATTAGAGCCTATCGCGATTGCGGTTCAATGGTATCGCGACATTGCTGCACGCGTTGATCGTGATCCAATGACTGTTAGCAGAATATGGAATCGGTGGGTTCAGGAGAGTATACGGAACGCCGTGCTGGATCCCAACGGCCTCGTATCACTAGCAGCCGAGATGACAGGCATCTTATCCGCATGGCTGTAACGGATCGTGCAGCCGTCTCGATCCCTGAGTCAACAGATGGGGGAAGTTTGCAAGACAACAACCATCTGCACGAACAGTTCGACGACGTTTGCAGAAGCACGGACTATTAGCTCGGAGACCATGGCTGTGGTTACCCTTGACGCTGTATCACAGACAGGAAGGCCTGCAATTGTATACTCAACGACGAACCTTGGTGCACAAATGGCAAAACGTCATTTTTTCGGATGAATCCAGGTTCTGTTTACAGCATCATGATGGTCGCATCCGTGTTTGGCGATATCGCGGTGAACGCACTTTGGAAGCGTGTATTCGTCATCGCCATACTGGCGTATCACCTGGCGTGATGGTATGGGGTGCCATTGGTTACACGTCTCGGTCACCTCTTGTTCGCATTGACGGTACTTTGAACAGTGGACGTTACATTTCAGATGTGTTACGACCCGTGGCTCTACCATTCATTCGATCCCTGCGAAACCCTACATTTCAGGAGGATAATGCACGACCGCGTATTGCAGGTCCTGTACGGGCCTTTCTGGATACAGAAAATGTTCGACTGCTGCCCTGGCCAGCACATTCTACAGATCTCTCACCAATTGAAAACGCCTGGTCGATAGTGGCCGAGCAACTGGCTTGTCACAATACGCCAGTCACTACTCTTGATGAACTGTGGTATCGTGTTGAAGCTGCATGGGCAGCTGTACCTGTACACGCCCAGGGGTATCAAGGCCGTTATTACGGCCAGGGTTGGTTGTTCTGGGTACTGATTTCTCAGTATCTCTGAACCCAAATTGCGTGAAAATGTAATCACATGTCAGTTCTAGTGTAATTTATTTGTCCAATGAATGCCCGTTTATGATCTGCATTTCTTCTTGGTGTAGCGATTTTAAAGGCCAGTAGTGTACATCGTAGCGGCGTTGTAACTCTAATCTGCTGTGACACGAACTAAAGTTACACTCTGAAAGGATTTGCAAATTTGACCGCACGTGTGATTAATGGATAAAGGTATCAGACTGTAATTTTGAATATATTGGAGTTAGCTGTAGAACTAAACAAGCTTTAACTTTGGGGTTAATGAAAGTAGTAAAATTCATATAAGAATGAAACAATAAACGGTCACCATCCCATTTATGAACATGAATTTGGAAATATATCTTTAAGAAAATTCAGTGTTAGTTATTGAAGTTAATTTCATTAATATATCGTTTTGTATAGCACACAGGATACAAACAGACCCAGGGCACTCTAAGCTGTGGGTGGCAACAGTTACCAATAACGCACAATCTAGTAATTATGGAAAGCAAAAATGTTACCAAACTTATACCAATAACAGTTACACTCAAGATCATTAATTGAACTAGTACTGAAATGTTAATGCAAGAAGTGCAGGACTAAAGATGGACCTGAGGGGCCTGTGTCTTAACTGGCATGTAAAAACTACAAATAAAGATAAATGATACCACAATTACACTGTTCATATCCCTCTGCTTATATTTGTTTTCCTTAGCAGCAATAATATTCCAATTATCTTTCTAATATGAGAAGAATATGGTGGGGACCGATAAACTGGTATAGTATCACTCCTTAAACTCTATGATTATTTCAGTAGCAAAATTTAATTTAAACCAAGTCACTTATTAACTTCACTTGGGATAGTTTGTATTTTACTTTTCAAGTGAAATTATTCAACACTGAGCTCAATTAACTTAAAAAATCATTCATTATAGTAATCAAGCGTAAATTATGTTTCAAACGAATGTAACATTTTTGCCCTTTCATCTCCTGTGAAGCAGGTATTTTAGATAGTAGCATATACAGAATCTGGCACAGTACTTTCGCAAAATGTTACTTTGCAATAAGCTGAGAGTACTTTAGCAAAATTGTAACTTCACTTTTGTTGATCCTTGCACATTTGACAAACATAAATAAATCACTGGTTCATTTGAAACAGGATACTCGGTTTCATAAACACTTACGAGGGGACCCTGCATAGGTTTATAATTAGAATAGAAGATACAGTCCCGAATACAGGTTTATAGCATTTGAATTATTATTAAAATCACTCACACAAATTAACTGGTCCATGCTCTGATACATATCTGTACGCATGAAGTTGGTGGAGCACTGGCGAAGTTGTGGTGGCAAGTGACGTGGCAGCTAACTGTACTCACGGCTCTTGATGTTTGAATGCTCTATAAAATTTCTTCTTGGCCATGGTTATTCAACTTATTAGACCATTCCTTATTGCCGAGAATACCAAGCAACAACTAAATCCACATCCGATGCAAAATTCCTTGCAAAGCGGTTTCCAATTCCCTCCCTTGGCACCGTCGATGTGTATCGTACAGTGGCGAGCCACTGACTGCGTACCGTTCACAGCACCAAGGAGCCGCCCAGTACGACTGCCAAAACCATCTTTTACATCGCGCCATGCCACTTCCGTTCATTATTTTAAACAATCATTTATTTTTTTCCATATATATATTACAAACTTTAAATTTTCTGTCACAAATCAATGACCTAAAGTAACAAAAAGAATAAATACATTACATAATATAAACCTACTTCTAATCGATATAAGTGTTAGACATGACTCACGTTTCATTTAGGTTTCCCGGTGGGGATACTTCAATGAAACATCCACAACCCTTCAAAATAGTGTTGAGCAATAAAAAATTTTTGCAAATAAATTACACAACAAACACTTCACATAACTGTTCATATAAAACACTGTTTCATCAAGTACTAACACAAAAAAATAAATTCTGTTGCATTCAGAAACTACATATACTATTTCAGATATAGGTCCATCTCATAAAAAAAAAACATATACTCGTATACAGGAATTTACATATTGCTTACATTCAGTTTTCATTACAGATGGTTAATCTAAACCTATTTTGCTCTGTATGATCTTTCATAAATTATATTTTGTAAGCTAGAAATATACTTGCAGTTCATCAAGAAAATAGAATACTCAATACACCATATAAATTTTTCACCCTTTGTGTGCCTATTCATACATTTATCAGTCCTTTATTATTTTCATCATCAACACTTTGTCTGCCTACAGACATGTTTCGCAGTCCCATCTGGTCATACTGTAATATTCCGTTACTGCAGTCCTTCGATGATTCATAGCATGGAGTTTACATGTAATTTGTATATCCAATTATGTTATATCGAATCTGAAACTTATAGACATGCATCAGAGGCCTGATATCAAAAAATTTTTCCAATGTAACAACACTTGGCAATACAACATCAAGAACAAGAACATATAGATTAAAATACGTACGCACTTTTTCACTTTTGCCCCTTATTACTCATTTCTGTGAACATAATGTTTTAAATCTTAAATATTACGATCATCCAATGGCCTTTTGACTTAGGATAAAGAAGATAATAGGCAATAGTGTGTGTTGAGTTCCTTGCGCTTCAAAGCAACCATTATAAATGTTTTTGAACTTAGAAATTTACTGGTTCATTTCACTAGATTTTTCGTGAGTTTCTATGAGAACAAAATCACCAGTTTTGAATTTGGTCACTTTAAGGTCTTTATCGTGCCTTTTGGATCTGGCTTCCGCTTTTTCTTTGGTTCTTTTCCTTACTAAGTCTCTTTTCCCTTGCAGATCTAGTTCTACATAGGGTGGAAGTTGTAAGGCTTCTTCAATTATACTTTTGCTCTGATAATTAAGTAGAATTTCCTCAGGCGTAAATCCTGTAGTTTCATGGTGTAGGGTATTCATTACACTTTCAAAGTCGGCAATAAACATGCCCCATGCCTTATGATTGTGGTGGCAGTACGACACAACTAACCTAGTTCACGCATATAACGCTCCACTGAATTACTTGCAGGATGGTAGGCCGAAATATATTTCACTTGGATGCCATTGTGTTCCGTTCCTTCCTTCCATATTTTTGAAATAAACTGAGACCCATTATCTGATAGTACTTCCTTTAGTTGTCCTATTATATTGAAATATTCAGTCATTCTATTAAACATTGTTTTTGCAGTAGCTTTTCTAATGGGAAAGAGTTTTATAAATTTCGAAAATGCTTCCAATATCACTACAATGCATGTACAATCCCGGAAGTTTTCGGGAGAGGCCTGTACAAATCTACTGGCAACAAGTCAAGAGTATCTTCTGGTATATTGTTTTGTATATAAACTTCGTTGATCCGATTTGTGACTTTTGCCCTCTGGCACATATCGCATGATTTAATTCGATCTGTTATTTTCTTTGTTGCACTGATATTTATTAATATCACATCAGAAAGTTTTTCGATACACTTTTTCGGACCACAGTGCCCTAAGGTGAGGTGAAAGTAGTCAGTTACTTCAGTCTCAAATTGAGATGGCCAACATACTTCCCACTCCTCTGTATTTGCATCTTTTCCTTTGTATAAAATATATTTAAAGATCTTAATAAAACTTGCTAATTTGAGGATACTTGGTATTATTAAAATTTACTTTAACTGACTTCCAGACTTCACCTTTATTCTGGTAGTACCATATATTTTTGCAAACATGTTCGATTTTATTTTTCCCCTGAACCTCTTCGATGAATCTCATATGAAAAGTGCCATCTTCGTTATTTTCCTCTGGCAGACTGTCTGTTCGTTCCGGTAGTGTGGATAGAGCACCTGCTACATGATTGTCACTCCCTTAAACATAGAAAATTTCGTAGTCAAACTGCTGGAGTCTCTAAGGAACGTCAGCGCTTTGTGATCAGTATGTATAATTGTTGTATGCCCCACAAATGATTTCAAAACTTTTTCGAACCCCATATGGTAGCTAGAGCTTCCTTTTCTGAAATGGTGTAATTCATTTTGTACTTAGTCAGGGTTCGGCTAGCGAAAGCTATTGTCCTATGTTTTGGTTCCACTGTGTCTATGCTCTCTTGGAAAATTTTTATACCGATTTCATATGCACTGCTATCAGTACTGATATGAAATGGTTCACTCAAGACAGGGTGATGCAAAATATCGTTCCTTATTAACTCATTTTTCAATTTTTCGAAATTTTGTTGACATTCCTTTGTCCAAATGAATGCACTATTTTTCTTAAGCAACTCATTTTAATGAGGACTAGTAAATGCCTGCCGCTTCACAAATTTGCAGTAAAATCCGCAGAGACCGAGATATGCTTTTAACTGCTTTCAGTTCTTAGTGTGGGCATTTTTCAGTAGCGTTTAACTTCTCTAGGTCCTTTCCAATCCCATAAGTGGTAATAATATGTCCCAAGAATTTTATTTCTTGTTTTACAAACTCGCACTTCTTCAGTCTTAATTTCACTCCTCCTGCTTCAAGAGTACAAATGGTTTTGTTTAACAATTCACAATGTTCCCTCCAATTTTCTGTGGCGATCAACAAGTCTTCCACGTATATTGTCAATCTAGCACTTAGTTCCCTTCCTAGCACAGAATCTAAAGCCCTAATGAAGACTGAGACAGAAGTATTAAGACCAAAAGGAACAACTTTATATTGGTAACCTTTTTCCCATAAATAGAAATGCAGTATACTTTCGAGACACTTTACGCAATAGGATTTGCCAGTACCCTGCCGTAAGGTCTAAGCTAGTCAAATATCGCACATTGTGGAACTTTTGCAGTAGATATCTAAATTTTCTGGACCATCTACTTCTCTTTTGACAACCTTGTTTAGAGTAAGTGCATCGATTACTACTCGCATGCATCCATATTTCTTGTTTAGAATAGTGAGAGTGCTGTTGTACTCACTATTGCTCCTTTTGATAACCCCCCCATTCAATCATTTTATCGATTTCTGTGTTCATGGCTTCTCTCTTAGCTAGAGGTACTGGATAAGGTCTCATGAAGAATGGTTCGTGTTCTGTTGCTTCAATACGGTATTCAAAATTCTTTACTATTCCCGGTTGATCTGAAAACACTTCCTGATTGTCAGTTAGAATGTTAAACAAATCGGCTTTCTGTTCCGATGTAAGTTCTTGTATCTCTTTCATAATTTCTTTAAAAGTTTATATTTTTGTGTTATCAGTCATTACTTTCTTGACATGGTATATCTCATATAAATTGGACAAACCATCATTTACAGGGTCTAATTCTAATATCAATGAATCAACTTTGGTGTCCTGTGAAATTTCGTTTTCCTCAAAACTAATTTCCAAAATGCCAGATTTACTATTAATTTTGACAATCCAGTTACTGCAGTCAATGAATACTTTTTCCTTGACTAACCAATCAATACCTAAAATCATCTCAGCATTCAATTCAGGCATGACCAGGATGTCGTGTTCAAATTTTTGTCCATTAATTTCCATTTCCACCAACACTTGTCTTCGAATATGCTTGCTGGATTTGCCAGTTGCTCCTACAATTTTCACACCATTTACTGACATCAAAACTAATCCAGGTTTATTTGAAATGTGTTCAAAGAAAGATTGTGAAACAGCACTAATTTGGGATATAGTATCTAAAATACTTGCAATTTAATACCGTAAATTTCGACTGGTATGATAGTTTGTTTGATTGCTCTACTTTTTGAATTTTCTTGTTCCTCCCATAACAAATCTTTTTCGACCATCAGATCGCTCCAAGATATGTTATTTACTGACAAATCACATATATCCGGGGCTTTTTCGGTTTTATGATTTCTATTCCCTTCTCAACTCTCATCAACTCTTGCCCTAGTACCGTATCGTCAGGTGGCTCTTTCGGTTTTCTGATTTCAAAGTCTTTCACGACTCTAATCAAATATTGCCCCAGTATTGTATCGTCAGGTGGCTCTTTCTTTTCCGTTTCGGTATCTACTGCCGGATTTTGTTTAGAAAAGACCTCATTTTGCTTTTCAGATATATTTTCCGTTATGATTTGCTCTCTTTTCTCTACTTCTACGTTTTCTTCGTCAGAACTATCACTTATTTCACATTCAGTGTCTGATTCTCGCATGAACGCTACTCTTAGGCAACGAGCTAGCTCTTCTTTCGATCTTTCATTAGTTTTCTCAACTGCAGTTTTCCGATCCTTTTCTGAAATTTCTGTTTCATTTTCAGTCACAGGCGTTTCTTCACTATCACTTTGGATGACATCAACTTTAACTTCATAAATCATATAATCATCTTGGATTTCAGTTGTTCGTGTATATTCATCTGAATCTCTATTCTCATGATTATCAACAATATTTACTTGTACGAGTTTTTCGTCAGCCAGTATCACCTCATCCACAGTATTGAGGATTTCATCCTCCTCCAGATCCCTGTTTGTACCGACCATGTTTCTATTTTTTGCACCAATTGCTTTAACATTGGCAGCACACATGCTTTGTGCAGCGCATTCCTTTCTCTTACCAACCCCTTCCTCTAAAATTGCTGCTCACGCACTTTGCATGATGCTAACTACTTCCATCTCCTTTCCATTTTCGGACAACGCCCTCTTTTCGACGTTTCCACTTTCATTCCTCCCTTTTATTAAGTCTCTGGCTGTATAAACCTTTTCAAAGCTTTCCCGCTCATATTGCTATAAACTGTAAAATAAACCATCACACCATTCTGTGATCACTGATGACTCCTTTTCGCACAAATTGCCTGTCTTTTCGCTCTTACTTAATAACTTGTCCGATTCCTCTTTCATTTCGGTGATATTCTCCACCAAAACAGGTCCACTGAATCCCCTTGCGACGTCATCTCTTCCTGATGCCACTACCACAGCCGCATGATGGCCAGCTGAATGCTCCGCTGAGTTCAACGCACGCTGTGGCTTAGTTTGCACGCTACTGCCTTCAGCATATTCTCCTGTAAATGTTCTGTGTGCAGCATCTTGTGGCGCAACTCTGCTGTTTGCTCGTGTCTTAGATTTACTTCACTTTACCTGGTATGTTTTGTTTTGTTTGGGCCCATAATACTTGTCTGCACGAATCTGGCTGGCAAAAGATGCGGGCCTTAGTTTTCCACATCTTTTCAGTTTTTATACTTTCGTGGTACAAACCATCTACCGCGAAAAGACACGTTGCAGCGACCTCTGCCTCTGCGTCTTTGCATCATATTTACGTGGTAATGTTCGTTCTCATTTTGCTCATTATGCTCGTGACTATCCCTCATCCGGTTGTTATTGTTTTGATGATAACCACGGTTTCCACTCCAGTCTCTACTCTTTCCAAAAATATGAGAAGCTTCTGTGGTTACTTCCCACATAACGTTTTGAATCCTCTGGAAGCTTTGTCCATAGTTCCCACACTATTTCGGCCTCAGATTGTCTGTTTCTTAAGTGTGTCAATTTTCGATACCACATTTCGCAAAACTCTTTCATTGAGCTCTTGTCTCTGTTATCATATAATCAGACCATGATAAATTCCCGTCATAGACAATCCTGAATTTGCTCTGACCAGTATTCTTCTATAAATTTTTGCTTAAATTAGAAAAATGACATTTTTTCCATATCTGAATTTAATCCCAATCTTTTCGCATCACCTGCCAAGCACTCACAGACATAAACACTTCCTTAAGGATGGTAGATTATTATATTAGTGGTCTCTATCTATTGCTAATCTATTATTACTTGTGATGTGTCAATTCGACTCCTTTGGGTGTATTTTTTTGCTCTTTTGTCTCTTTCGTGTTAGGAAACAATTCCCCATGAGATGTGTCAGTAGAGATGGATATGAAAGTGTACATACTAAGGTACAAAGGACTTTTATAAAGAGTCGTGTTGCAATAGAACATTACATTTCTACGAATGGTTTGCTACAATCATTAATTAAAACTGTGATAAAGACATTCAGTGTAGTTAAAAAATACTCGAAACAACTGTGTGATCTGAAGTTTTCGCTGACTTATGCGGACCAGATAATACACGGAGCCTCTGTTGTCTGTCAATAAATTCTCGGATATAAACTCTGAATCGGAATTTCTAGGAACCACAGATTTGTCATGTGAGAATGGACTGTCTATAAGAACTCATCCATTTCTTACAGGCGTAGAAATTGACTTTTCAAAAATTCGAATGCCCTATTACGATTTTTCCATGTACCATCCTCAAGCTGATACCCGCACCAACCCGATGCAAAATTAAGATCCATGTCCAGCACCCATCCTGAACCTGTCATTCTGCGATCATGATTCCGGTCGACTTTCCCGTCAACTTTATCGTCGTTGATATGCAGTGGCACATTCATTGTAGTTCTCATTGTATGTAGGAATCAAAGACGCTATAATCTTGCTGAGAGATATGAACCATATTATCATATCTGATTTACGTACAATTTTTGTTGTTATCTGGAATGTTAATTATTCTGACGATTGTTCTTCTAACTATCGTTCTCGTTAAGATAATCTTGAAACTACTACAGTTCTATAGATATACACTATTGTACCAGAATAAATAAATTAATAGGTAAGATTCGAATTAATTGTTCTTCTACAATTACATTCTCATAAAGATCTAGTATGTTCCAGATATCTAGGTTGACGTGCATTTGGAGAGACGCTGGATAGATAGCGAACGAACCTGCAGTTACACGGCGATTCTTTACAGACTCAAGAAGTCGCAATTAAATTGCGTTAACAGCGCTTTACCAAGATTTCACCACTTAACATATTACGCAAACGACGAGTTAACAGTACATCATTTAAAAGCCAACATTACCGACCAAAATTTCGTCCAAGTAATATTCCAATACAACATAAAACACCACACAAGTAAAATTATGTAACATTACTCTCAGGGTGGTTCGGACAACAATAAGGTATGATCAGACGCTCTGTGTAGTCACTCTAATAGAGCCAGGAATGAGACAGATGGGCGTCGCAGCGAATGTCGCTATGAGTCAGAGTGATGTATCTCTAATCTGAAAAAAGTTTCTAGCGATACGATCAGTTGCAGATTGTCACAGAAGCGGCCGCGAAGGAAAATATCAGATGTGCAGGACCGATATCTGTGTACAACGGAAAGCAGATATCCAGCAGAATGCTAAGCGTCTACGGCGGCAATTCCGAACAGAGTGCAGATGTCAGCATAACAGGTCATTCGTTGGGACCTAGGCAGTAGTGGGACACAATGCTCTTTCCTGCCGAGACCTGCATGAATCTCCACCCAGTAGGTACTGATATTCGTGTGTAAAGGCAATAAAGACAGCGTTTTCGCCATAATTGTGATGCAGACCTCCAATCTTATCAAGGCAGTTCAGTCATGTTTTGGGGTGGAATCGTGTATAGCCACAGGACACTCCTTGTGCCAATACATGAGAGGATGACAGGTGTCAAGCATTGGGACGACATCCTTGCACGCATTGTGGCTCCATTTGGTGAACACATTTAAGCAGTATTCACGCCGATGGACAACAATGCACGCCCCAATCGTCTCAATCTTCTGAACATCTACTTAGTGTCGGACGGAATGACCATATTCTCTAGATCTCAACTGCATTGTAAATGCATTGGCCATGGTCAAAGGAGCATTTTGCAACCATCATGTCCCATCAGAGATGTTACAGAATACAGATCATCACAGAGGCCGCTGTGGGAGAATGGGAAAATATTCCACAGGCTTATCTGGACAATTTGGTAAGGAGTATGCATAACCGCATCCAAAAGTCTCTGCAATTACAAGGAGGGACAAATGTTTCATAAACAATGTGTCATGCAAGATGATAGTGAGAAGAAACTGTAGTGTTTGCAGTGGAATCTTTTGTAACGGTTTTGTTTTTATTTTTATTTTATTTATTTATTTATTTATGCTTTTATCTTCCTTATTTTTACTTCTTATGATTGTATCTGACAGAACAAAATCATTTTTCTTTCCTATTATGTCCACTATTGAAGTGAATGGAATCTGTTGAAGTGAATAGAGTCATAAGTTTGTTAAAACTATAGTAAATTACATTTTTTAAAATTGACAAATGGGGACCCGTAAAGCATTTACACTGCGATTCAACCAGACTGTTTACTTAAAAAACTTCGGGAACCGTTTAAGATGTAGTATTTCTGTTCTCATCCAGATGAACAGTGAGGTGTAGTCTCTTTTTTTATAGCAGTACTAATTGCAAGATATCGGTATCAACTTCACTTTTTCAAGCGAATCTATAGAAATTTCTGCTGTCAGCATCGCAGTTGTAAAAAAGACGAATTCGACGGCGTTTCACTCTACAGAATCAGATTACTGGTTTTGGAGTGCTTACAAACTTTTTATAATTTATGATACATCTGCCTTGAACATGAAAACAATTGCTTTGGGAGTACTTACAATATCTGGAACTTACTATTTACAGGGGTTGGACAGAAGTATGGGACCACCACGAGAAATGCGTGCCTGAACGTAACTAGGCAAGGGTGTATGTTCCTCTGCAACTGTGCAATGTATTCAATTCGTTGAAAGTATGAGTCGTAGTCAGAACAGTGCTACGTGCAGCTGTGAATGCATTATGTCCGAGCTAAGTGATTTCGAACGTGGGTAAATTGTTGGTGGCCGTATGGTGCTTGTTCCTGTGGTCAAGGGAGCCGAAGTGTTTGGTGCTTCTAGAAGCACCGTGCCGAAGATTAGTGCCACATACAGCGAGAATAGAAACACGTCATCCGCCGAGACACAAGGCGAATGAAAGTATATGTTTTGAGTGATCGTGATGGATTGTCATTGTAGAGCACTGTGACGATAAATAAGAGGAGGACAGCTGCACAAGTCACTGTAGAATTGAATATCGCACTCGCGAACTCTGTAAGCACTAAAACAACACGAAAAGAGCTGCATAAGCATGGAATTCAAGGGCGAGTTGGAATTCTAAAGCCACTCATCAGTGCTGTAAATACCCGTAACAGGAAAGTGTGATTCCGAAGCCATGAAACCTGAAAATTGAGCGGTGGAAGAACGTCCTATGGTCGGATGAGTCTTGATTCATACTGTTTACGTCTACTGGCCACGTTTACGCACTAAGCGTGAAACATGGCTGGGGATCGGAGGTGATTTGGAGAGCCATATCGTCATATTCTGTGGTTCCCGCAATTTCTCTGCAAAGTCACATTACAGCCAAGGATTATGTGACCACTTCGGCTTATCAGCTAGGTTGCATGGAACAGTGTTTATACCCCAATGGCGATGCTGTGTTTAAAGACGACATGGCCTTTTTTTTTTCTTTATTGAATTTCAATTCCCCCCGAAGGGGGCGGGCTGGCAGCAGCTTAGTATGCCGCTCTTCAGCCTACAGACTTTGTTAGAAAGATGAAGAGAATAAATAATAAAAACAGGCGATAAAATCGGAGACTTAAAGAGTAACATGGAGAAAAGAAATCGTGGAACTTAAAACAAAGAACAGAGGGATGATGATGCTAATAAAATACTTACGAAGCAGACAGGTAAAACTATAGACAGACAATTAAAAAACACGGCGATAGTCAGGTTTCTGTTCGCAAAATACATAAAATTCACACCTAGCGACAGCATGGTTTCTGTTCGCAACACGAGAAAGACGAACAACACTGAATAGTCACTGGAACACTGCACTAAAAAGTTGGCAAATGTGACATACCACAGCCGAGAGCAGGTGGGGGGAAACTGGACAGATGATGGGAAAATAAAAAAGGGGGGAAAGGAGAGTAAAAGCAAGACATGGCCCCTGTTCGCACAGCTCATATCGTTCATGATTGGTTATCGTAGCATCACCCCCGGCCGCTATAATTAGCATATCTCAGTATTTTTTAGTCTTTGTGGCCTACTTTGGAGAGAATGTAGCATGACCGCTATCCTCCTCCATCATGTTTAAGCAAACCTGGCACTATTTTTGCCGGAAGAATCGTATAATATTCCGTTGAAAATAATACAGGACTGTATTTGCCTAATCCGCCGCGACGGGGAGCTGTTTTGAGTGACTACAGCTTTCCTACACCACGGTAGGCATGGTAATGTATTTTTGGTGCTTCCTTACTTTTGTCCACCCTCTGTATCTGATTTGAACATAAAAGAGATTGTTGTCTTGTACGAAGAGCAGGACCCAAGAAAATACGCCACTTAGGACAAAGAGGAAACAGAGTGTGTAACGCGATACCTGTGTAAAAGAGGCGCGAAGGATATGCAGCTTTCGTTCTGTGTGTGTTGCTCACACGCGTAGAGTGCAGGTTAATTTGAAAAAGCATGTGTCTTTCGCAAACCAAGATCAGCTAGGCAAGCTACTTCTTCAAGGTCAAGGCGGTAGGAACACAGAGGGAATAATTTAGTTGTAAGCTCAAACTTAGCGGGACAGACGGTCTCCAGTGACAATTACAATTCCGCGAAAGTGTAAAAGTTGTTATTCGAACGGCTCTGGAATACACTACTGGCCTTAAAATTGCTACACCATGAAGATGACGTGCTACAGACGCGAAATTTAACCGACAGGAAGAAGATGCTGTGATATGCAAATGATTAGCTTTCCAGAGCATTCACACAATGTTGTCGCCGGTGACGACACCTACAACGTGCTGACATGAGGAAAGTTTCCAACCGATGTCTCATATACAAGCTACAGTTGACCGGCGTTGCCTGGTGAAACGTTGTTGTGATGCCTCGTGTAAGGAGGAGAAATGCGTACCATCAAGTTTCCGACTTTGATAAAAGTCGGATTGTAGCCTATCGCGATTGCGGTTTATCGTATCGCGACATTGCTGCTCGCGTTGGTCGAGATCCAATGACTGTTAGCAGAATATGGGATCAGTGGGTTCAGGAGGGTGACACGGAACGGCGTGCTGGATCCCAACGGCCTCGTATCACTAACAGTCGGAATGACAGGAATCTTATCTGCGTGGCTGTAACGGATCGTGCAGCCACGTCTCGATCCCTGAGTCAACAGATTGGGACGTTTGCAAGACAACAACCATCTGCACGAACAATTCGACGACGTTTGCAGCAGCATGGACTGTCAGCTCGGAGACCATGGCTGCGGTTACCCTTGACGTTGCATCACAGACAGGAGTGCTGCGATGGTGTACTCAACGACGAACCTAAGTGCACGAATGGCGAAACGTAATTTTTTCGGATGAATCCAGGTTCTGTTTACAACATCATGACGGTCGCATCCGTGTTTGGCGACATCGCGATGAACGCACATTGGAAGCATGTATTCGTCATCGCCATACTGGCGTATCACCCGGCGTGATGGTATGGGGTGTCATTAGTTACACGTCTCGGTCACCTCTCGTTCGCACTGACGGCACTTTGAAAAGTGGACGCTACGTTTGAGATGTGTTACGACCCGTGGCTGTACCCTTCATTCGATCCCTGCGAAACCCTACATTTCAGAAGGGTAATGCACGACCGCATGTTGCAGGTCCTGTACGAGCCTTTCTGGATACAGAAAATGTTCGACTGCTGCCCTGGCCAGCACATTCTCCAGATCGCTCACCAACTGAAAACGTCTGGTCAATAGTGGTCGAGCAACTGGCTCGTCACAATACCCCAGTCACTACTCTTGATGAACTGTGGTATCGTGTTGAAGCTTCATGAACAGCTGTACCTGTACACGCCATCCAAGCTCTGTTTGACTCATTGCCCAGGAGTATCAAGGCCGTTATTACGGCCAGAAGTGGTTGTTCTGGGTAGTGATTTCTCAGGATCTCTGAACCCAAATTGCGTGAAAATGTAATCACATGTCAGTTCTAGTATAATATATTTGTCCAATGAATACCCGTTTATCATCTGCATTTCTTCTTAGTGTAGCAATTTTAATGGCCAGTAGTGTATTATGTAGAGGGGAAGGAGACTGCCTGCAACATGGAACAAGCGGAGCAAACTTAATAGTTGTCCCGGTAGCTCTTGCTTATAATCCGCATGTCGGCTCTGCAGAAACTACAAGTGCCTCTGGAATAAGTTAATCCAACGTGTCCCACATACTCATCGAAACTGCTTGATTCGGTACCAAGAGTCACTTCACCAGCAGATTAACCAGTGGGAATGCAGCACACATATGGAATTCTGTCGCTGATGCGACACCAGGACACTAGGTTCTTTCTTCAACGAATCTTACTTACCCATGATGCTATCTTTACAAATCATGCAAAGCTGAATATAAGAAATTTGCATTACCGAATCGCTGAGAATGCGGTCTGGCTGAGGCGAGTTCAATATCAGAGGCTAAGGAGTGTGGGCATTTGGTGCGGGATTATTGAAGACTACGTGACTGGTCCTCATGTCACTGAAGAAACGCACAACTCCTTACCGAAGTGTTATCGTGTGTGTGTGTGTGTGTGTGTATGTGTGTGTGTGTGTGTGTGTGTGTGTGTGCGTGTGTGTGTGTGTCTGTGTGGCGTTCCAGGACTGTATGTACCCGGCTCACACCCCGCTTGCAGCTAGGAAAGTGTCACCCAGATCTTTGCTGGTCGGTGGATAGGACGTGAAGGCGGTATCAGTTGGTTTTGCACATTCGTCTTACTTGACGGCATCGCACATCTTTCTCTGGGGTAACCTGAAAGATGATTTCTATGCACAATCTCCGAAGATCCACGAGGATTGAAAACATCGGATTGTTGGAGCACCTACAATGATTTCAAAGAAAACTTTGCAGTCCATCCTGAATCCTTGCACCAGTGTCTGCAAATGCGTTTTGCAGTAGACAGTGGGCATGTAGAGTACCTGATGTCGTACGTGGGATTTTAACGAAATATTCATGACCTCATTCTTTTGTGTATTTCCTATTTGTTTCTGTTGCTGGTGCACTGTAATGAGTATCCTGACATTAAACTGATGACACGAAGTTATTATTCGACAATATTTATACCTAAATTCCGTGTTTTACAAATTCATTCAGTTTCTGACGTGGACCATCCATTCAATGTTCTGTTAGGATCAACACTAGAACTGTTATCGTAGTTAACTGGTGAATCATCTTTAGATGTCAGGTGCTTTCTCTTCCTGATGGTGTGTCAGTCCAGCAACATGTAGCCAGATGGAACTTTGCTCCACTAATCCGCTTCTGTAAGTACACCCTCATAGTTGCGTCACGTTTTAGCGCCCCATGAACCTGACACGGCAGTTCCATTTGATATGAACTCCCGCGTGTCACAACTTTCGATTTCGTGTTCCAAACAGATGAATCCCAAATACTGCCATTACTACGAAACTAGTAACCGTACTTTGATGAGTGAAACGTCATTGAAATCGTCTCTTTTAGAACTACGAAAAGAGATTATACATCATTTAGTGAGGACCACATATTATCACTCAGTTTCCACAAAGTTCAAGGTAACACATCCAACGATATGTCTTTTTTATACCCTCAGAAAAGAAATTAATTTTCACTTCTGAGATATATGAGACCAGCTTTTGGATGGAGGTGTGCCGGCCGAGGTGACCGAGCGGTTCTAGGCGCTACAGTCTGGAACCGCGCGACCGCTACGGTCCAGGTTCGAAACCTACCTCGGGCATGGATGTGTGTGATGTCCTTAGCTTATTTAGGTTTAAGTAGTTCTAAGTTCTAGGGGACTGATGACCTTAGAAGTTAAGTACCATAGTGCTCAAAGCTATTTGAACCATTTTTGATGGAGGTGTCATCTTTACATCACGACATTATTGTGGGATGTTAAGTCGTAGTTAGAATACTAGTGATGCCAATCAGGACTCTTAAGAGGTTTCAACAGTTGGAATTCAAGCTGTCTACAGTGATCTGTTGTTATTCGGAGTGGTAAGCTGATACCATATAGCATAATGCGCAGTGGTTCTGCGAAAGAAGACTTCAGTAACAGATTCGGCCGACGTGTCTCCTACCGCAGTAATTCAGGCCTACGTAATCATTCTTCAGATGGTAGAAGTAGTTCAACTGTGTCAATGCGCACGAGTTCAGAATTTTGATTCGGTCGAAAAAAGTCCCAAGAAATGTTGAAAAACGATCAACTATATTCTTTAGTTGGAAAAATTACCTTTTTCAGTATTCATCCATACCAAGTCAAACAAACACTTTATATACGAACCATGTGGCGGGATTTGCACCACGGTGCGCCAAACTGCAATGATCCTTCTGTCGAAGCTCAAGTGTTATGACTCGACGTGCATTCACAGTTGAAACGTCGCAATAATGTTTTGATTCAATACGTGACATTTTGGAACGTCTGCCCTGCCAACCCGATATGGTAGTTCGTCACTTTGCATCTTCAGTATGATAAACATATCCAAAATCCAGCCTTTTTGTTATGTTTTGATCGACGTAGGTATGTCGTACGTTGGCGGTTAGCTGTATCTTTTTGGAAGCGGTTGTCCTTTCCCCATTTTCTATGGGGAACATTGATGACTTTTGGTAACAAGAAAGAGCAGTTATCGAATTAATGTTGAATCTTCTTGATGTAAGCGTTGGCTTCATACAACTCTCCACGATATGAAGAGTAGTTCCTTTGCAGCTAAAGAATACCGGGAGCTCTTAATGACGATCGATACACTGCTGTTAGGTGGTCCCAGTCGCGGCTGATGATACGTCCACCACAAAGAAATAAGTGTCGCCTGTGCTCAGGGATTAACTAAGAATGTTCCTTCTACAACGTTGGTATTTAATTCCACAAATGTCGTAGCTATCTTGTCCGTCTATTTGAACGTATATTATAGTTTCGCAGAATCTTTCAGGAACACGTCAAATATGACTTCCGATAAATATTTGAGTATTAACCCTACAAGTCGTCGCAACTAAAGGGAGTTTGTAAAATGCTATGATCCCTTCTACTCCGTCTCACGTTTGTCGATTACCATATGCGTTCGCAGGATACCTAAGCAACTGCGTCTCTACTGCTCCAAAACGCAGTTAAAGGAACTGTAACCAAACTAAATTGTTGTAATCGCGTGGACGTCCTTCGGAGGTAGTTGAGTGCTCTGATTCAAGGCGTGTCATGTTCGCCAATATACACTTCAATACAGACATAGGGATGAGGTATATATAAAAAGAAATGTTAATGTCAAATTCAATTTATTCCACAGTAAAATTGTGTCAACTTTTGAATATAGCTATCCTAATGTGTTTCCCAGAAAATCCACTTAAAAAAACAGGTAAGGTATAGATAATTAAGAGAAGTGAGACCTCATGCAAGACAGAGAGAGAAATTTATATAAAAACCAGAATAATTTAACATCCGACGTTATTTGCTTACTACAAAAATATTGGAAAATTTTAAAGAAAACCAATGGAATGTCCTGACGTACACGCGTCCTGACAGAAATTAATCACACTATTAATAATACGAGCTACTGTCAAACAGGAGGCAGGACAACCAATCCATATGCAAGATACAATAACACTTAAACTAAATGACAATGTTGTAACTGATCATTCACAAGTTGCGAGTACTTTTAACACTCACTTTTTAAATGTAGCGGCAAACATATGATGAAATGGTTCAGTTGAAGAAGCAACAGAATATATTAAAAATGTCATCCCACAAAACCTTAAGCCACTAGAAGTAGTACCAACATCCTTCACTGAAATTAAGAGAATTATAAAAGTTCTATAAAACAATGACTCATATCGTGTTGATGCAATTTTAAACATAATTCTGAAAAGTTGTTCTAACTTAATAAGCAACTACCTTAGTGACATGTGTAACGGCCACTGGCACAGAGAATTTTTCCTGCCAGATTAAAATGTGCAATTGATAAACCTCTCTATCAGGTAGGTGACAAGAAAACTTAAATAACTGCCGTTCAGTTTTCTTACTGATATGTTTCTCCAACCTTTTTTCTTTTAAAAAATAATGTACCCTAGAATTGCTTGACATTTAAGTAGAAACAATTTACTTAGGATATCACGTTTTGGATTCCAGAAGGGTTGCTCGACGGAGAATGCTATTTATACTTTGACCTATCAAATATTACAGGCCTTTTATAGTAAAATATTTCCGGTCTGTAGTTTTTGTGATCTTTTCAACACTTTTGATTGCGCAATTCATGTTACAGTCTTAGAAATGTTTAAGTGTTATGGAACTGTCAGCCTTACACATAACAAATTCAAATCATACATAACAAACAAGTTGCAAAAAGTTGTGCTGAATAATTCAAACAATGTTAGAAAATTAGAAACTTTAAGTGACTGGGGAAAAATAACAAAGGGAGTCCCATGATGGTCAATTCTGGGTCCACTCCTATTCCTTATATATATAAATGACCTTCCACTTAACACACAACAAGCGGAATTCGCACTTTTGCAGACAATACTTGTGTTGTGAGGAACCCTTTAGAGGAAAAGCAACAGACGAAATTGTTGATATTGTTTGTCAAATAATTATTAAGGGGTAACCTGAAAATAGACTCTCCCTAAAGTTTGAGAAAATACCCTGCACTGGATTCTGTTAAACCAACACAGCTATGTAAATGACTGATGGAACAACCAGGATTGGTAATGTGGTGTCACCGCCAGACACCACACTTGCTAGGTCGTAGCCATGGACTTAGCTGAAGGCTATTCTGTCTCTCGGCAAATGAGAGAAAGGCTTCGTCAGTGTAGTCGCTAGCAAAGTCGTTGTACAACTGGGGACGAGTGCTAGTACGTCTCTAGACCTGCCGTGTGGTGGCGCTTGGTCTGCAAATACTGACAGTGGCGACACGCGGGTCCGACATGTACTAATGGACCGCGGCCGATTTAAAGCTACCACCTAGCAAGTGTGGTGTCTGGCGGTGACACCACAGGTAAATAGGGCAGAATGATCCTAATTTTAATGTGTACATGTTAATAAAAACTTCAACTGGAAAAAGCATTTTAATGAGCTTCTAAGACTATTTCTCATTGAATAACTGCAAGTCTTACAAACAAACGAATCAACAACCTGTTATAGAATTGTGCTCCAGTTTCAAATGAACTGTAATCTGTAGCTCTTTTGTTAGTCAGTACACAATGGTAATTATTTCTGGTTCGTGTACTGAAATTATGTATGTCTCTATTCATTTTTCTCAGTTCATTATACTCTTTTACAAATACAATAGTATTAAGGTCATATAAAGAATACATAGTCAGTAATTTACAATTTTTGAAGTAGTCCCTACACGACAAGCACTTTCTTATAGTATCAGTTATCCTAAATGCTCTCTTTTGAAGCCTGAATATCCTATCAATGTAGACTGTCTATCAGTCCCATGTTACAAATGCTAGTGAATTAATCTGTGGTAGACTTGTTTCAGGACAGGAGAATTTATTATGTCTGAGAGACTTTTAAGTATGTAAATAAGGTGGCTAATGGTTTTACAGATTTAGCTGATATACCCTTTCTTCTTCGTCAATCGCAATGGCTAAAAACTTACGTTTATCGGATCTTTCAATTGTAGACAGTTATGAAACGTCCCCTTAGAACAATTTATACAAGACTGTGCTTAACCTGACACACAATAATTTTAGCGCAACGCAATCTGACTATCAAAAATCCCTGCAAAAGAATGGCCCTGAGTAACATTAAGCTATTCTCATGACGCAAAAAAATAGGTTGGAAATGCTCACAAATTTGTGTTTTTACGTCATTACAGACCTTTTGACATTTCGATTCGATGTTATGTAACTCAGTAGTTAAATCTTCACGTGTTTGTTCAAGTGTGGGGTCTAACTTTTGAAGATTTTGTTCCATTGTGTCTAACTTTTGAAGATTTTGTTCCACTGTGTCTAACTTCTGAAGATTTTGTTCCATTGTGTCTAACTTCTGAAGCTTTTGCTGTGTTTGTCTCTGATTTTGTTCCATTGTGTCTAACTTTTGAAGATTTTGTCCCATTTGTTTCTGATTTTGTTCAAGCGTTGTGTCTAACTTTTGTAGCCTTTGTCCCATTTGTTGCACTAACTGTAATAACAATGCACTGGTGTCTGAAACATGTTCCTCAGTGCTTTTCGGCAGTGAATTTGCACCGGCAACATTCACATTTTGACAAGCGGAAAATGTGTCTTGACTCATTTGAGAAAACGGTGAGGACGCAAAACCTGAATCTACAGTATTTGCAAAATTGTGTCCTATCATTTCGGATTCCTGAGGCGAGCTGTTGCCGACCGATCGATCGATAATGCTTCCCTGTTCACTATCTGTTTCACTGCCTACGCCATTGTTTGACGCCCGCTCCATTTCCCTATGCACAGTTACCAAATTACTACTTTGAATATTAGTTAATTCATTACATGGTGGGGCCAACACACTGCTTTCGTCTTCACTGTCATTTCTCAGTTTACTTTGGAGCCGAGTGTTACGTTTTTCACACGCCATTATTGTCACAATATTTCACACGATAACACAGAAAAGCACAATTTGAATAGCAAAAATAAGAGAACACATTAACATAGCACTGAAAATAATATGTAGTTAATTACAAGCGCAGCTGCGAAATACTTGGTGCAAATCTACATGCATGCCACAACTGTTTTACAGTACAACAATGAAAGACTGCAACTACAAAGGAGATTCTCTCTACAATTACGCGCTAGCAATAAACAAAAGCTACACTAAATACACAAACTACAAGAAAAAATCAGAAGATTCCAGTGAGGTATCCTAGGCTAAGGGTCGACATATGAAACGTCCCCTTAGAACAATTTATACAAGACTGTGCTTAACCTGACACACAATAATTTTAGCGCAACGCAATCTGACTATCAAAAATCCCCGCAAAAGAATGGCCCTGAGTAACATTAAACTATACCTTTCAGAAATCACTTACCTCACAAAAATCTTCGTTACTCGAACTACTGCAATACAGCGAGCGCCAATACTGCCAGCTAAATAAAAGATTCAAACTACTGAAGGCACTAACTACTGATAGGGATAGTTAGCAAATGAAAGATATTAATAGAGAACAAACAATGTATTTACCTTAATATTCATAATTGACATCCAGTATTACAAATTATCAAAACTCCGCCATCTCTCTCCCCACATCCACCACTGCTGGCGGCTCACCTCCAACTGCGCAACGCTACGCGCTGTTCACATCCAGCTGCCGTTGCCCAACGCTACAATGGCAGACAACAATGCAAACTAGCCACAGACTGCACACAGCACAGCCAGTGATTTTCATACAGAGAGCGCTACGTGGCGGCGGCGTTACCAATATAAGAACCTAAACAGCCTACTTACATAAAGAAAACATAAACAGCCTACTTACATAAAGAAAACATAAACAGCCTACTTAAACAGTGACCCAGTATGACACTGGTTGTAATTCAACATGAACTTCATTAAAATAACCTTTTCCTTATTCAGTGTAAATTTATTCATTGTTAGATACTCTATGATCAGTTGAGAGTTCTCCTTATTGCTTTGTAATGCTAGCTGAACAGGACAGAGAAGGTTAATAAGTGATGTATCATCAGCATAATACAATAGCTTTGAGTTGTCCGGCTGTATTTCGTCATTAATATATACAAGAAACAAAAATGGTTCAAGAATACGTCCCTGCAGGGCTCCGCAGTTCAGAGTTCCGTATGCTGATATAACTGTTAGTATTTTACTTTCATTTTTATAACACAGTTCAGCAGACTGTCTTCTATCTTGGAGATTCGAACTTGAGAAGTTTACTGCTAGTCCTCTTCTACCCGAATTTTCGGATTTGGATAACAGTACTGCATGATTCACAGAATCAAAGGCGTTATAAAAATGTAGAAATGTCTCAATAACTTTATATCTTTTATCCAATCTGTTCAGCATTTCATGGAAAGTGCTAAGATGATATCGATATATCTACAATTAATGTTGTTATGAAAAAGAGACTACGTATCATTTAGTGAGGATTCTTTCACAATTAATTTCATTGAAATCAGAATAACTATATGTTAAAAGGTGTCAGAATGTCTGCGCGAGAGTCGCGCAGTTGTAGTAGGCGATCAGCGAATGACTTCGGGAACTGACAAATCAGGTAACGGAACTAGCAATAGTGTGGGTGCCTGGAACGTGTAACACTTATTTCGATTAGAAGTAGGTTTATATTATGTAAATTTGTGTGTTTAATTATGAAGTGCTTATTCTTTGTAAGTTATGGTCACTGATTTGTGACAGGAACTTTATACTTTGTAATGTATATATGGAAAAAGATAAATGATTGTTTATAATAATGAAATTTTATAATATGTGTAAGTGTATAGGATAAACAATGTGTATTGGAAGCTGGTTCATGCTTAGGGCACTTGTATTGTAAAATGTAAAAGGTGAAGTCCCTCCATAACGGAAGTGGCATGGCGCGATGTAAAAGATGGTTTTGGCAGTCGAACTGGGCGGCTCCTTGGTGGTGTGAACGGTACACAGTCAGTGGCTAGCCATTGCACGATACACATCAACGGTGCCAAGGGAGGCAATTGGAAGCTGCTTTGCAAGGAATTTTACATCGGATGTGGATTTGGTTGTTGCTTGGTCTTCTCGGAAATAAGGAATGGCTCTAACAAGTTGACCAAGAAGAAATTTTATAGAGCATTCAAACATCAAGAGCCGTGAGTACAGTTAGTCGCCACGTCGCTTGCGACTACAACTTCGCCACTGCTCCACCAACTTCATGCGTACAGATATGTATCATAGCATGGGCCAATTAAGCTGTGAGAGGGATTTTAATAATAATCCAAATGCTATAAACCTGTGTTCGGGACTGTATCTTCTATTCTGATCATGAAAATATGCAGGGTCCCCTCGTAAGTGTTTATGAAACCGAGTATCCTGTTTCAAATGAACTAGTGATTTATTTATGTTTGTCAAATGTGCAAGGATCAACAAAAGTGAAGTTACAATTTTGCTAAAGTACTCTCAGCTTATTGCAAAGTAACGTTTTGCGAAAGTACTGTGCCAGATTGTGTATATGTTACTATCTAAAATACCTGCTTCACAAGAGATGAAAGGGCAAATATGTTACATTCGTTTGAAACATAATTTACCCTTGATTACTATCATGAATGATTTATTAAGTTAATTGAGGTCAGTGTTGAATAATTTTCCTTGAAAAGTAAAATATAAACCATACCAAGGGAAGTTAAGAACTGACTTTGTATAATTTAGGTTTTGCTACTGACATAATCATAGAGTTTGACGAGTGATACTATACCAGTTTATGGGTCCCCACCATATTGTTCTCATATTAGAAAGATAATTGGAATATTATTGCTGCTAAGGTAAACAAATATAAGCAGAGGGATATGAACAGTGTAATTTTGGTATCATTTATCTTTATTTGTAGTTTTTACGTGCCAGTTAAGACACAGGCCCCTCAAGTCCATCTTTAGTCCTACACTTCTTACATTAACATTTCAGTACTGGTTCAATTAATGATCTTGAGTGTAACTGTTATTAGTATGAGTTTGGTACAATTTTTGCTTTCTATGATTACTAGCTTGTGCATTATTGGTAACTGCTGCCACCAACAGTATTGAGTGCCCTTTGTCCATTTGTATCCAGCGAAATATTAATGAAATTAGCTTCATTATGTAACATTCAATTTTCTTAAACATATATTTCCACATTCATGTACCTAAATGGGCTGGCGACTGTTTATTGTTTCTTTCGTATTTGAATTTTACTTCTTTCATTAACCCCAAAGTTAAAGCCTGTTTAGTTTTACCATTAATTCCAATATATTCAGTATTAGAGTTCGATACCTTTATCCATTAGTCACACGTGGGATGAAAGTTCCCAAATCTTCTTAGAGGGTAACATTAGTTCGCGTCACAACAGGTTAGAGTTATACGTGGCGTTGCTTGACAGGTCATTCGTCTGTTTACTCTCTAAAACACAGTTCATAACGTAAATATTGGGCGTCAAACAATTGTAAGACGAGTACTGAATGTCCAGCGGCGCAAACTTGCAATAGACCAGGCAAAACAATTAATAAAAAACTTGACAGGACTTTAAAACATAAAATATAAAGCATTAACAAAATTGAAATGGATACAAAGACGACAGTAGGTCAGGACCAGTGAGACAAAGGAGTAACTATTGTACTAGGTGGCAGAGAACATAGATGACACCACGGGATCGCAACAGGCTCATGTGGAATACCATACACACGTTAACGATCAAATCTGGAGGATGAGCTCGTCACAAATAAAACAAGGTAGGAAAGATGACAGGACTGAAGACAGTGGTTATATTATCAACTCGATGGATCTATTCAGTTCATCAAAAGTTGAAAGTGAACCGAGTGAAACACAAGAAGTAGAATCTGAAAGCGAAAAACCACTGAGCATGAACGATTTGATAAAAATGTTGTCTGCACAAACTGCAGCACAAGGTATCAATATTAACGACCAAATTAAAGCAGAAGATCATCAAATTGAAATACAAGGGATTAAAATTGGTAAACAGATCGAAGAAGTAAACTCAAACGTAGGTGTTGTGAGCAATGCAATCAGGGAATTAAATCTGAGATAGACACTATCAGTAACAATGTCGACAATATGCAGGGGCAAATAAATGACATCAAGGGTAGATTTGATACCGTGATAATGAAAATCCAAGACAATGTAGAACCTTTGGTTGTAACAAAAGTTGATGAAAAAGTTTTCGGCTTCAAAGCCGAATCAATAAACAAATGTGACGCCGAAATTTCTCAACTGAGACAAACGGTGAATGATTCCGAAAAATAACTGGGCAAAGAAGTGGCGACTTGTGAAAAGAAGTGTTCACAGAACAGTTCACAGATTCGAGGTAAAGTGAGCGACCTTAGAAGCACAATAAGAGAAAAACAGAATTATACCACTAACAGAATAATTTGTAGCAAATTGCTGGAGGGCAAAGAACGATTCGATCCAGCAAAAAGACATAATGGATGGTACCCATTAGTTTTTTGAAACACTGTTAAAGGAATTTTCCTGATTATTTAACGTACCCGGAAAATGTCAATGTGGTTTTAAGTGATGTACTGTTAACTCGTCCTTTGCGAAATACACTCCTGGAAATTGAAATAAGAACACCGTGAATTCATTGTCCCAGGAAGGGGAAACTTTATTGACACATTCCTGGGGTCAGATACATCACATGATCACACTGACAGAACCACAGGCACATAGACACAGGCAACAGAGCATGCACAATCTCGGCACTAGTACAGTGTATATCCACCTTTCGCAGCAATGCAGGCTGCTATTCTCCCATGGAGACGATCGTAGAGATGCTGGATGTAGTCCTGTGGAACGGCTTGCCATGCCATTTCCACCTGGCGCCTCAGTTGGACCAGCGTTCGTGCTGGACGTGCAGACCGCGTGAGACGACGCTTCATCCAGTCCCAAACATGCTCAATGGGGGACAGATCCGGAGATCTTGCTGGCCAGGGTAGTTGACTTACACCTTCTAGAGCACGTTGGGTGGCACGGGATACATGCGGACGTGCATTGTCCTGTTGGAACAGCAAGTTCCCTTGCCGGTCTAGGAATGGTAGAACGATGGGTTCGATGACGGTTTGGATGTACCGTGCACTATTCAGTGTCCCCTCGACGATCACCAGTGGTGTACGGCCAGTGTAGGAGATCGCTCCCCACACCATGATGCCGGGTGTTGGCCCTGTGTGCCTCGGTCGTATGCAGTCCTGATTGTGGCGCTCAGCTGCACGGCGCCAAACACGCATACGACCATCATTGGCACCAAGGCAGAAGCGACTCTCATCGCTGCAGACGACACGTCTCCATTCGTCCCTCCATTCACGCCTGTCGCGACACCACTGGAGGCGGGCTGCACGATGTTGGGGCGTGAGCGGATGACGGCCTAACGGTGCGCGGGACCGTAGCCCAGCTTCATGGAGACGGTTGCGAATGGTCCTCGCCGATACCCCAGGAGCAACAGTGTCCCTAATTTGCTGGGAAGTGGCGGTGCGGTCCCCTACGGCACTGCGTAGGATCCTACGGTCTTGGCATCCGTGCGTCGCTGCGGTCCGGTCCCAGGTCGACGGGCACGTGCACCCTCCGCCGACCACTGGCGACAACATCGATGTACTGTGGAGACCTCACGCCCCACGTGTTGAGCAATTCGGCGGTACGTCCACCCGGCCTCCCGCATGCCCACTATACGCCCTCGCTCAAAGTCCGTCAACTGCACATACGGTTCACGTCCACGCTGTCGCGGCATGCTACCAGTGTTAAAGACTGCGATGGAGCTCCGTATGCCACGGCAAACTGGCTGACACTGACGGCGGCGGTGCACAAATGCTGCGCAGCTAGCGCCATTCGACGGCCAACACCGCGATTCCTGGTGTGCCCGCTGTGCCGTGCGTGTGATCATTGCTTGTACAGCCCTCTCGCAGTGTCCGGAGCAAGTATGGTGGGTCTGACACACCGGTGTCAATGTGTCCTTTTTTCCATTTCCAGGAGTGTATGTTAAGTGGTGAAATCTTGGTAAAGCGCTGTTAACGCAATTTAATTGCGACTTCTTGAGTCTGTAAAGAATCGCCGTGTAACTGCAGGTTCGTTCGCTATCTATCCAGCGTCTCTCCAAATGCACGTCAACCTAGATATCTGGAACACTCTAGATATTTATGAGAATGTAATTGTAGAAGAACAATTAATTTCGAGTCTTACCTATTAATTTATTTATTTTGGTACAATAGTGTATATCTATAGAGCTGTAGTAGTTTCAAGATTATCTTAACGAGAACGATAGTTACAAGAGCAATCGTCAGAGTAATTAACATTCCAGATAACAATAAAAATTACATGTAAATCAGAGATGATAATGTTATTCATTCTCTCTGCAAGATTATAGCGTCTTTGATTCCTACATATATTGTACGCTGTCAAACAGTCATTTCACTAATAAAACTGTGCATATTGAATTGTGACGTTACAGCAACTCAGCTCTTGTAATAACGCATAGCACAAGTACTGCAATGGTTACAGGCGACACAGGTGCCATAGACTGCATAAAATGGCCCTCACAGTAGAAACATGAAGTGCTTCCGCTAGAATTACTGTAATAAACAAAACAACATATTGATATCACGACGTATTTCTGGATCAGAATGTTCAATACTAAAGTTTCGGCAATATATAATATTTATTTTGGCCACTTTACTTCAAGATGACCTAAAACTAAACTCCGTCCGAACAGGCCTCGGAAGGCCCAACGGTACCGACCGGCCGCCGTGACATCCTCAGCCCACAGGCGTCACTGGGTGCGGATATGGAGGGGGATGTGGTCAGCACACTGCTCTCCGAGCCGTATGTCAGTTTACGAGATCGGAGCCGCTACTTCTCAGTCAAGTAGCTCCTCAGTTTGGCTTACAAGGGCTGAGTGCACCCTGCTTGCCAACAGGGCTGGGCAGACCAGACGGTCACCCATCCAAGTGCTAGCCCAATCCGACAGCGCTTAACTTCGGCGATCGACGGGAACCGGTGTTACCACTGTAGCAAGGCCGTAGACTCAAGCTGACCTACTGCTAGTTTACTTCTGTGATTAGTCATACTGTGCTTTATGGTCTGCTAGTCGGATTGCCTCTGTAGTGGACCATGGGTGTCCCGCTGTCCCTTCTTGCCCCTTGTCCTCAGCTGTTACTAGGAATTAGTGCACTGTTTGCACGACAAGCTGTCTGCAGCGGCCGCGCCGTGGTGTGGTGTGCGCAGGGCCCTGGACCTGGTGCTGCACGACGGCCCCACGCGGCTGCTGGTGGCGGACATGCTGGACGCTGGGCTCGAGAACGCCATCAGGATCCGACATATGCAGGTGCGCGCGGCGCCCGGCGCTTATGGCTCTCACACGAGCAGCCGCTATGCTGTAATACGGCTTCCAGTGACCTGACTCAACACGCTGTATGTTTGTTGTTCACTATCTCCAGGGAAGGTACAAGACATGTCATCCGTGACACATCCATACAGATTATAAAAATGGATGTACGAATATAGAATGTTAAAAAAAAACTGTCGAATACTTTGAGAGGTGGTAGTACTCATAGAAACAAGAAAAATAAATCCAATAAATATGGGTCCGGAAACGCAAACTTTCCGAAATAAGCACGTATTTAGAGGAAAGGCTGCTCGACGATCGATTACGGATGTTAGTTCAGTCGTTGCATTGGTGTTCCATCATATGTGTCGGCAGGATTTTGCCATGTCTTACTCACAGTACTCTACATACCCTGTCAACCCTGGGTAAGTATCATGGTGTTTTACCTTCCCCTAAACGCGGGTTCCTTTATGTGTTTACTGTTATTGCGCTGTTTGTACGTACAAATGGTGTAGTACATTTACATTTTCTCTCTTCCACCACTTGCTAGCAATGGAAGACTACTACATGACAAGTGAAATGGCGGATATGATATTCTGCTGTGGTTTAGCAAATGGACGTAGACTGCGAGCTCTCGCCCTCTACGCAGAGGAAGATCCACCGCACAGAGTGCCCTCTGATACGCTGTTGGGCAGGCTTCCTCACCGTACCCTTGCGCCTTGGAAGACTGACAGTGGGGGGCCCTGCACAGTCGGCACGCCTGACACGGAGGAGCACGAGCTACATTCGTTGGAAAAAAAACCCTGTAACCAGAGCGCGACTGTTAGCAGGAACAGAAGTCGTGTCTCACTCTCTTATCTTGGGGGTGGGGGTACTTCATGAACAATTGCTGTACCCATACCATCTACAGCGCGTTCGGGCTCTAAGGCCACAGGGTCATCATGGAAGACTTCCGTTCTGTCAATGGCTGTTGCAGAAGCTTGCCGAACATCCACTGTTCACATCCAAGACTTTATTTACCATTGAGGCAAGGTTCACAGGAGAAGGTGTTGCAAATTTCCATAACCAGCATGTATGGTCAGATGTAAATCCCCAATCAATTCAGGAAAGAGGTCATCAGTACCGATTCTCAATCAATGTGCGGACGGGCATACTTGACGATAGATTAATAGCGCCACACAAGCTATCACAAAAGTTAACTGGAGCGCATTATCTGGAATTCCTCAGTAATGTATTGCCTACATTGCTGGAGGATGCGCCATTGTAGCAACGAATACAAATGTGGTTCATGCATGATGGCGCACTAGAACACTTTCGTCACAGTGTGCACGAACATCTGAAGCAGAGATTTCAGAACCGCTGGACTGGTCGGAGGAGGTGGGGGGGGGGGGCGGGGGACACTTTGGCCTTCTCGTTCCCTAGAACTGAATTCCCTAGACTTTTGGTTGTGGAGACACTTGAAGGAATTGGTCTACGCCACATCAATCAACGATGTGCGGACACTGCAGAGTCGCGCCTTCAATACCTTCCAGCAGGTACAATAACAATAGGGTATACATAAAACGGTGTGCCATTACTTTCGCCGGAGTGCAGAGGGGTGCATTGTCGTGAATGGAGGCCACGTTGAACACCTCACCTGTTTGTCGCAGAAAGTATGCATTTACAGTCCCGTGTTTACGGCAATTATCTCAGAAACTATGCAAGCCGGCTGCGGCGGCCGATCGGTTCTAGGCGCTTCAGTCGTGAACCGCGTGACGGCTACGGTCGCAGGTTCGAATCCTGCCTCTAACATGGATGTGTGTGATATCCTTCCTTAGGTTAGTTAGATTTAAGTAGTTCTAGGGGACTGATGACCTCAGATGTCAAGACCCATAGTGCTCAGAGCCATTTGAATTATTTGAAAGTATGCATTACCGGACCCATGTTTACTGGACTTATTTTTCTTGTTTCGTACTACCACCTTTCAATGTTTCGACACTTTTCTTTGAACACACTGTATATGCATGTAGGCATGTATGTTCCACATCTCCTCCCAAACCACTTGACCATTTTCAACCACATTTGGTCCAGATACATGACAAACGGGTGACGGTGGTGCTGAAAAAGCAATGTAGCCGTACTTCAGTCCTCCAGTATATCAGAATCAGAAAACTTAGTGTCTTGGAACAAATTTTACACGTAATTTGAAACCTTTGTATAACTTTTTCTCGCTGACAACTCCCACAAAATGATAAAAGAAATAATGTTCATCGCTTCCTACATTTTCACTGTTCATGAAGGATGACTTGTTTACTTCTTTGCTACTAACCGTATTCTCGACACATTTTTTCAGACAGTATTCACTTGTACCGTTGAATGTACCAGGAAAATTGTATGATCTTACAGCTCAAAGTTCAGAAGAGATGCCGTCATAAACACCCACATGAGTGAAAAACTACCGCAGCATGCAAGACGTTCACATTTATTACTTTGTCGCTACAAATTCTATTCATAACACATTTCGCAGATAGTTTGCAAATATGCGGGTGAATGTATCCACAAAAATACACTCCTGGAAATGGAAAAAAGAACACATTGACACCGGTGTGTCAGACCCACCATACTTGCTCCGGACACTGCGAGAGGGCTGTACAAGCAATGATCACACGCACGGCACAGCGGACACACCAGGAACCGCGGTGTTGGCCGTCGAATGGCGCTAGCTGCGCAGCATTTGTGCACCGCCGCCGTCAGTGTCAGCCAGTTTGCCGTGGCATACGGAGCTCCATCGCAGTCTTTAACACTGGTAGCATGCCGCGACAGCGTGGACGTGAACCGTATGTGCAGTTGACGGACTTTGAGCGAGGGCGTATAGTGGGCATGCGGGAGGCCGGGTGGACGTACCGCCGAATTGCTCAACACGTGGGGCGTGAGGTCTCCACAGTACATCGATGTTGTCGCCAGTGGTCGGCGGAAGGTACACGTGCCCGTCGACCTGGGACCGGACCGCAGCGACGCACGGATGCACGCCAAGAACGTAGAATCCTACGCAGTGCCGTAGGGGACCGCACCGCCACTTCCCAGCAAATTAGGGACACTGTTGCTCCTGGGGTATCGGCGAGGACCATTCGCAACCGTCTCCATGAAGCTGGGCTACGGTCCCGCACACCGTTAGGCCGTCTTCCGCTCACGCCCCAACATCGTGCAGCCCGCCTCCAGTGGTGTCGCGACAGGCGTGAATGGAGGGACGAATGGAGACGTGTCGTCTTCAGCGATGAGAGTCGCTTCTGCCTTGGTGCCAATGATGGTCGTATGCGTGTTTGGCGCCGTGCAGGTGAGCGCCACAATCAGGACTGCATACGACCGAGGCACACAGGGCCAACACCCGGCATCATGGTGTGGGGAGCGATCTCCTACACTGGCCGTACACCACTGGTGATCGTCGAGGGGACACTGAATAGTGCACGGTACATCCAAACCGTCATCGAACCCATCGTTCTACCATTCCTAGACCGGCAAGGGAACTTGTTGTTCCAACAGGACAATGCACGTCCGCATGTATCCCGTGCCACTCAACGTGCTCTAGAAGGTGTAAGTCAACTACCCTGGCCAGCAATATCTCCGGATCTGTCCCCCATTGAGCATGTTTGGGACTGGATGAAGCGTCGTCTCACGCGGTCTGCACGTCCAGCACGAACGCTGGTCCAACTGAGGCGCCAGGTGGAAATGGCATGGCAAGCCGTTCCACAGGACTACATCCAGCATCTCTACGAACATCTCCATGGGAGAATAGCAGCCTGCATTGCTGCGAAAGTTGGATATACACTGTACTAGTGCCGACATTGTGCATGCTCTGTTGCCTGTGTCTATGTGCCTGTGGTTCTGTCAGTGTGATCATGTGATGTATCTGACCCCAGGAATGTGTCAATAAAGTTTCCCCTTCCTGGGACAATGAATTCACGGTGTTCTTATTTCAATTTCCAGGAGTGTATATCGTCGTACGACATGTAGTTCTGGAGATATGACGTCAAATACTGATATGCGTGAAAAAGATCCGAATCATGTATGAGGCTTTAATTTTATTACTTCTTTACTACTTACTCTATTTACAACGCACAGCACACAGTTAGCATATACACCATTCCGAGAATTCCGGAACCTGTACAGAAAATTGGAATAGAGATCGACATAAACATCATTTCCGCCCTTTTTAATGCTTATGAAAACCACACATTGCATGTTGTACCACCACACAGCTAGACCTTCAGAGGTGGTGGTCCAGATTGCTGTACACACCGGTACCTCTGATATACAGTAACACGTCCTCTTGCATTGATGCATGCCTATATTCGTTGTGGCATACTATCCACAATTTCAAGGCACTGTTGGTCCAGATTGTCTTACTCCTCAACTGCGATCGTCCATTAACAACCATTTTCAATCTATCCCACGCATCTTCGATAGGGTTCATGTCTGGAGAATATGCTGGCCACTCTAGTCGAGCGATGTCGTTATCCTGAAGGGAGTTATTCACAAGATGTGTACGATGGGGTCGCGAATAGTCGTCCATGAAGACGAATGCCTAGCCAATATGCTGCCGATATGGTTGCAATATCGGTCGGAGGATGGCATTCACGCGTCTTACAGCCGTTACGGCGCTTTCCACGACCACCAGCGGCGTACCTCGGCCCCACATAAGGTCACCTTAAAACAGGAGGGAACTTCCATCTTGCTGCACTCGCTGGACAGTGTGTTTAGGGCGTTTAGTCTGATCCCGTTGCCTCCAAACAATTCTCCGGCGATTGTCTGGTTGAAGGCATACGCGGCATACGTGTCGTGGTTGCAAAGATGGACCTCGACATGGACGTCGGGGGTGAAGTTGCGCATCATGCAGTCTATTGCACACAGTTTGAATCGTAACACGACGTCCTGTGTCTGTATGAAAAGCATTATTCAACATGGTGGCGTTGCTGTCAGGGTTCCTCCGAGCCAAAATCCATAGGAATCGGTCATCCACTGCAGTATTAGACCTCGGTCGGCCTGAGGGAGGCATGTCATCGACAGTTCCTGTCTCTCTGTATCTCCTTCATGTCCGAACAACATCTCTTTGGTTCTCTCTGAGACGCCTGGGCACTTCCGTCGTTGAGAGCCCTTCCTGGCACAAAGTAACAATGCGGACGCGATCGATAGTGGTATTGACCGTCTAGGCATGGTTGAATTGCAGACAACACGAGCCGTGTACCTCCTTCCTGGTGGAATGACTGGAACTGATAGTTGTCGGACCCCCTCCGTCTAATAGGCGCTGCCCATGCATGGTTGTTTACATCTTTGGGCGGGTTTAGTTACATCTCTGAACAGTCAAAGGGACTGTGTCTGTGATTCAATATCCACCGTCAAAGTCTATCTTCAGGTGTTCTGGTTACCGGGGTGATACAAAACGTTTTTTGATGTGTGTATACTACTCGATGCCGCTGCAAAACTATATCATTGTACTGCACATAATTCAGGAGATTCGACATCTTAAATATTGAGGTGCGGGAAAATGAAACTGCAGGTTGAAATTCACTAATTATACAGGTGAAATATGTGTAGGAATATAAGCGAGGTATATTAAATATATATGAAATATGTTTTGAATGTGCGTATACGGGCAAAGCCACCGATAGAAAGCTCATCCTAAGGTCACGGAACGATTTCAATCAAATTTGGTACATATATTAGTTACATTCTAGAAAGAAATACTGTAGGGGTAAGAATCCTCTGCCTCCTGTTGGGATGAGTGTGATAAAGTGGAGAGAGAAGAGAGGACGCGGAGATGACAGACAGCGAAGAGGAGGGAGGAGATAGGCATAGATAGGTGGAGGAAGAGATGGAGAGAGAGAGGGGCAAGCGGAGAAGGACTGAGGGTGGGGGTCGGAGGAGGTGGGCAGGGAGAGAGGGGGTGCTGGAGATGGAGAGGGAGGGGACGGAGCAGATGGAGTAATAGAAGACTGGAATAAACACATACGCGGGCAACGTCGGGCTCTCAACTAGTTTTAAAGAAATTAGTAAATGTCACTGTTTCAGATTATATTCAACTCTATGATTGAGAATTCATTTGAAATGGGATGAAGAACATTTCGACCGTGCGCCTTTGAAGTAATACATCGTCTTTACTATTTTAAACTGACGAAGTTAAACAATTTTCACTTAAATTTGCAGCAACTTTAGTATGTCTCAGCGCGGCTCTTCAACTTCTGTGGTAAGCTCGCTCAAGACAGTGTTCCTGAAGATAATCAATATCTGGCACCGTGGAGGTATAATATGGGATGTTGTCATAACGTCACAAACTTTAAGCTGACGTCCGCCTTGTTAGTAGCCCCAAACACTAGCTTCTGGTTGAAATGTTTTGATAAAAAATACCAGCTTGCACTATTTGCGCATGTACTAGTCTAAATTGAAAGGGAATGACATTTCATTCGTAAGTGAACTCGTTCAAGCGATATTCTCTTTTATCTATACGAATTTTAGCTGCGCTGGTTTATTTGACTATCTATCAATACAACTCGAAGACCGCTCCGATTTTTCGGTGTGTGAAGGAAATATTGCAAACCGTCCATACAGCAAAATTTGTTCTCAGCATTTTCGGCAAGAGGACATAGACGAAACATCCGTTTCGTCATTTCGCGTTATGGAAAATGCTGGATTACGAAAGCAGCCTTTTCACACCACATACCTAGTTTGTTGGTTATTCGAAACGTGTAACAATTATAAAGTTACATAAACGTGGCCAGATACGTCATATTACGGGATCGAATATGTCTTTAAACTCAGAAAAACATCCGAAAATGCCTTCTTGACATTGTGTTACTGACGAAAGCACTGTAATATTTAGTATTTAAAACAACTGTTGCGAGGACACGACAGAAATTAAGAAACAAGAAGCAATTGTAAACTGCTGATGTTCAGGGGCTACTAACATGGCGGCGCCGGCTTCAAAGCAAGGTATAGTGTAATGAGTCTCTACCGCCACCTCCACTTACTCCGAGTATACCTCCATGCCTGGCCCAGTTCAATCGAGCAATTGCCGCAGCATCTGCCATTGCAAAAATTGTCACCTCACATGCAGGCGAGCTTCTCAACTCCTTGAACGCACATTGCTGGTAATAAAATGGACTACAGCTCTCTGATACAAGGTCAGCTGTTGATATTCACTTTGGCTTAAAATTGTAGCTAACGCCCCGGGATGTACTGAACTCTTAGCAGTCCAGTGATCGCATCTCGGAATATTTCTGAAAGTAGGTGGGTTGCTACAGAGCTTTTAATTATTGAATTCTAAGTGGTGAGAAATTTAATTTTCTTGCGGGTCAAAACGAGATTGACCACCCTTATTTGGACTGATTTTATGTGTATTGCAGTGCAGAGAATTTATCCAGATCCGCCAATAAATCTACAGAGCACTAAGTCGCGTGCTTTGTTTGGCGCGCCGCATGTTGAATAAAAAAAGAAAATAAAAGTAAAATAAAAAAGGGAACTAAATAAATAAACCATTCACGTTTATTGTGTTGTACCCCTGTTACACGTACAGCTAATCAGAATCAAGAGCAGAATGTCGAAATTTTCTGTGGCCATTTCCTGCGACCGCTAATAGAGCCTCTGTAATGTGCTGCTTCCTGTCTGGACTTTGACAACTGTTTCTGTAGCGTGTGTCGGGGAACACAGACTATCATGAGAAATAACAAAGCTTGAAGCTCATTCAGAAGGATTAGGGTTGGACTAGCCATCGGCTCCAGGCTGCACAGCACCTCCTTAACTGTTTCTGCGTGAGGCTTACTATGGGAAGTTACAGCGTCCGGTAGAAATTGTCTACTACTTTAGTTAAGGCCTTACAGTAACACTACGTAGGTAAAGTAAAGGATGAGGTGGTAACAGATGAGTAACGTACAGCCATGAAACTTCCTGGCAGATTAAAACTGTATGCCGGACTGAGACTCGAAATCGGGACCTTTACCTTTCGTGGGCAAGTGCTCTACCGAGTGAACCATCCAAGTACGATTCACTACCCGTCTTCACGACTTTACTTCTGCCAGTACTTCGTCTCCTACCTTCCAAATTTCATAAAAGTTATGACACAACAAGAAAAGTCATGTTTTTTCTACATCTACATACATATTCCGCAAGCAACCGTAAGTACGTAGCGGAGGGTACGCTGTACCGCCACTAGTCATTTCCTTTTCTGCTACACTCGCAAACGCAGCAAGGGAAAAACGACTATCTATATGCCTCTGCACGAGCCCCAAACTCTCTAAGCTTATCTTCGTGGTCCTTACGCGAAATGTACATTGGCGGCACCAGATTCCTTCTGCAGTCAGTCTCTAATGCCGGTTCTCTAAAGTTTCACAATAGACCTCCTTGAAAAGAACGTCGCATTTCCTCCAGTAATTCCCATTTGTTAAATAATCACCGTCCCTTGTGATGAAGTGACGCAGTCGACGAATGAAGCAGTCCGCTGTTTTCAGTAGTATTTCCGCTGCAATTGCCTGGACCTCTACGCCGAAACGCCACCTCAGAAACTATAAGTTGGGGACACGTGATGCAAATGCCTGGCTCTTGAGGTACCCCCCACAGAAAGAAACAGCACGCACTCAGACCGAGGGATCTGAAAGGTCACGGTCGGTCCAAAAAACGTCAGATGGTTCTGCCCAGGTACACCATAAGTGACGTTGGCATCCTGTCTAGAGTGAAATGCTCAGTTGTCCTGTTTTGCTGGAGATAAACTGATACCAAATCAACGCCCTGTCTCTGTAATCTAGGAATCGCGGAAGTTGTTTGGGGGAGGAGACCAAACAGCGAGGTCATCGGTCTCATCGGAATAGGGAAGGATGGGAAAGGAAGTCGGCCGTGCCCTGTCAAAGGAACCATCCCGGCATTTACCTGAAGCGATTTAGGGAAATCACGGAAAACCTAAATCAGGATGGCCGGACGTGGGATTGAACCGTCGTCCTCCCGAATGCGAGTCCAGTGTGCTAACCACTGCGCCATCTCGCTCGGTAGTGAAAGTTGTCAGTAGGTCTCTGTAACGTACCAAATCGACTGTAACTGCGTCTTCGTGGTGGTCCTGAAAAAAGTTGCCTCCAGTAGTCCAGGAAACTGAATAACCGCACTCTCTATGGTGTGGTTTTTCGTGGAGTTCCTGTGGACTAGCTTTAATCCAGTATCATAGTCTTGCTTCTTGACATGACCTGTCAGTTTAATGTGTATCTCATCCGACACAATCAAATTGGGAAGAATATCTGTATTCCCGTTCAAAAGGGCGATAAGGCTTTTACTGAATTGTTTCCGGGAGGCACAGTTGCACTGTGGTAACTTATGGATTACTTTCGGTTTGCACAGATGATAGGTGGAGAATGCAGCGTACGGTTCTGAGTAACACGTGTAAAACTGCAGCATGTTTACAAATTGCCTGTTGCTTCTCTCAGGTTTTTCGGCCGACGTTTGTTTCACGATATTTCTGGCGTGCCATTCGTGCTGTCGAAATGTCACAAAAATCATCAGACAATCGCCTGCCAAAGAATCCGAGACAGAAACCAACAGGAAGTATGTCAACAAGTGGTCACGAACGCCGTAATAATTTTGTTTCCGGGCGGGGTAGCCGCGCCGTCTGAGGCGTCTTATCACGGTCCGTGCGGCTCCCTCCGTCGGAGGTTCGAGTCCTCCCTCGGACATGGGTGTCTGTGTTGTGCATAGCGTAAGTTAGTTTAAGTTAGATTAAGTAGTGTGTAAGCTTACGGACCGATGACCTAAGCAGTTTGGTCCCATAAGAATTTACGACAAATTTACAGTTTACTGTAATTTTGTTCACCATGTTTGTTCTTTGAATACCTAGGACTCCTGTTAATAGCATTCCGTACACTCTCAATGTTTTCTAGCTTCCGCACTACCCTCGGCTTTCCCGATGTCTTCTAATTGGTGGCAGTTGCAGTAGCACGAATCTGTTCAAAATTCTTCCGAATTGTATGTCGTTCTGGTATTCTTCCGCATCTCTCACTGCTGAACTGCTGTCGGAAATTGTTCTGCGTAGCTATCACACAGTCACCACTTTTGAAATACGCCTCATTTGCAAAACCGGGATGCATCGTTGTCCAAAGCTCGATCTACGCTGACAGAAAATAAAATCACAAACCCAAAAAGTAATTAATGTAAAGTAATGAAATTTCGGGAATACGTTTGTGTAGGTAAAATATTTAAGTGATTAACAGTGGAAGATCACAGGCTAACGTAAGTGCTAGATAAGCCACTGCAAATGCAAAACTTTAGAACATAAATAACCTATGTAACCGGCAGAATATTGAATGCAAGCATTCGAGCGTGCATGCATTTTGCTGTACAGCTGCCGGATGTTAGATTGTGGGATAGAGTTCCACGCCTGTTGCACTTGATCGGTCGGTATAGGGGCGGTTAATGCTGTTTGTGGATGACGCTGGAGTTGTCGTCCGATTATGTCCCATGCGTGCTCCACTGGCGACAGATCTGGTTAGTGAGCAGGCTAGGCCAACATGTCGACGCTCTGTAGAGCAACAGCGGAATGCGGGCGAACGTTAACTTGTTGTAAAACACCCCCAGAGAGGTTGGTTGCAGGCCCTCCACTGGCCTCCTTCTAACCAATCCAAGATCATCACTAGCACCGAGGCGGAACCAGCTTTCATCAGAAAACACAACAGAGCTCCAGTGAGCTCTCGCTTGACACCACTGAAGCCGCAAGTGGCGGCGGTTTGGGGTCACTGGAATCCACACTACGGGTAATGTGACTCGAAGCTGTCCTTGAAGTAACCGATTTGTAACAGTTCTTTGCGTCGCTGTGGTGCCACCTGCTGCTCAAATTGCTGCTGCAGATGCAGTATGATGCGTCAGAGCCATACGTCAAACACAATTGTCATCCCCCGATAGTGTCACGTGGCCGTCCGCAGCTCGGTCTTCTTGAGCCGTACATTCTCGTGACCACCGCTGCCAGCAGTCATGTACAGTGGCTACATCCGGCCAAATCTTCCTGCATTATACACCTTCTCGTAGACCTATTGCACGACCTCATCCAAATTCAACGAGGTGTTGACAATGGTGTTTTTGTCGTCTTGACTATCATCATCTCACCACGTCCAGTATCAAAGGTAATTAACGCTCAAGACCGTTACAGCGGGTATTTAAAGCATACGTGATTCGCATCCTCATAGTGGCGCTACTAACTCCACCATTCAGCGAGTTGTGCGAAATTTGAATAGAGGTCATCTTTCATATTCTAACAATACCACCACTTGGAAAGTAGGTTAGAAATCAGATTAATAATGTTGCTCACGCAGCATATGTTCGCTTTATCGGGCAACAACAAAGTTATTGACTGTGGATGGTACCGTCAGAATGGAAATAATGAAGTCACTGTAAAAACGTCATTAATTTTGGGACTTATCTTGAATGTATTCCCACGTACATTTCGTCGAAGTTGTTATGGCTCATCTTGTTGATGCTAGGGTGATTCCACTTTGACTGCTAGAAGGTCCAGATCTGTATTTTAGTAATACTTGAAGACCTGACAAATGCGTTTTTCAGGAAATTCTTAATGATCATACAATCCCAGATCACAACAATGGTATGGTAGATATAACTTTTGACTTGGTGTTCACGATCCACATTTTTATTAAACTTCTTGTAAATTCACATATACTCCTTCTTAATTGTCACATCATCAAGAAAACAGTTTTGTATCAATAATCATGTATTTAATTTCCACTTTAACCAAACACAAGACTTGACTGTTCTTTTACAAAGCGAAATAACAACTTAATTTCTGCAAAGTGAAACAAAGACTGCTCTGTGCGCATTCGCGCTAAAAACGGTTACAAGTAAGTCAGAGATTATGACATTCTCACAGAAATGAATACACACAAGAACCATATCACTGTAATATACCGATACATCGGAGTACCTATACATTAATAAAACCAAATGTGACTATTGTCACAAAAATATGTCTGTTACATCGCAGAAAAGTAGTACGATATTACTGGTATCGAGAACTGGGGTTGGAGTGCCGTAATGGACACTAAATAAAGAACCATTACAACATGTACAAACACGCCTAACAACTTTCGTTTATTTAGCCACTCCCTTGGTGTTGCGATCTTTTCTTTTGCATCAGTATTGCACGTCGCCTATCTAACGACTTCCACGCGTAAGACAAATTTGATTTTCAGTATTTTCCGTAATTAATGACTGAATTTGAAAATTTAAAATGCTGTCGAAATCTACGCATTAAGAGGTATAATCTTATGTTCAAAGCTTAACACAATAAGACAAATGACTTTGATTTTGTCTTGAGGCAGCGTTAAGTGATGGCTCGCAAATACCTGTACTTTATTCACTCAGTACTTGAGAATGAGAGAACATAGCGAGTATTGGTAATGCACTGATTGGAGATATTGTGTCACTGTATAAAATGAGAAAAGCGATAGAAGCTATTTCAATAACAACGCCGACAGAAACGAACAACAAACACGTGACATAATAATCGGTGCAGCGTTGCTGAGACAATAGTGAAGTGCCATGTATCGTGGCCTATTAGACAATGCACATGCACGCGCAGTGTGCAAGACGTACCCACACATGGTTAGAAAGTAAATAAATATATTTAAACGAGATTTTTATTCGAAATAATTAAATAACGGAGGTCACAAATTACACACAAAAGCTTATTATTATATTTCCATTTCTCAAATAATGAAAGAGAAAGGAAATGATGGCTATACTAATAAATAAAAAATTTAACAGTTCATTCATAGTTTGCAAGGAAAGTAGAGAGTAATCGATCTGCACCTGTGTCTATATAAGATATCTTTATTTGTTTGTAGCCTTTGGAAACAGACAACTTAAAACGAAACATAAAGAGTTGTCAAACGATTGTTTTCACCCTTTAGGAATGACTATTCATAATGCCCGAATAGCGGTGTGATCCTCGATTAAAACATGATTTTGAGTAAAGTTTCAAAATATTAGAGTCACTACTAGAATATTGGTGCTTTTTTAGAGAAAAGTAGTGAATGATCGACAGATTAAGTTTTTTTTAAGTTAGCTATTTTATTTGATATTTTGATTCTATGCTTCTTGAAACGTGTAAAGTATTAAGTCTGAGGGAGGCTTCGAATTTATCAATCATAATTCGATGTTTACGTAGATTACTGGAAATAAAAGCAATAAAAAACCGATACTGGTAATTTTGAGCGGTTTTAACAGATAGATTAAATCAGAGATGAACAAAACTACTATAACCCGATAGCAGTTATTTTAGTGATAACCGCCATCCCCGATTTACATGCTCAAAACAATATTTAACTCATTATCTAATTGTCAAACTAGCCAGACGTTTGAAACTGTTTTATATGTGTTACTTTGATTCTTCAAGAATAGGAGGTTTACTGGTTGCAACTAAAATGGCACCCTTTCTGATACATTCTAAACTTCTCGGTTTTATCCTCACTGCAGGGCCGTACAAGCTAGCTACACTATGTGATCAGAAGTATCCGGACACCTGATTGAGGATGACTTACAAGTTCGTGGCACCCTCTATCGGTATTTCTGGAATTCAGTATGATGTTAGCCCAATCTTAGTATTGGTGACAGCTTCCACTCTCCCAGGCATACGTTCAATCAGGAAGGTTTATTGCGGAATAGCAGCCCATTCTTCACGAGTACAGCACTGAGGAGAGGTATCTGTGTCGGTCGGTGAGGCATGGCACGAATTCGGCATTCCAAAATGTCCCAAAGGTGCTCTACAGGATTCAGATCAGGACTCTGTGCAGGCCAGTCCATTACAGGGATGTTATTGTCGTCTAACCACTCCGCCACAGTCCGGGCATTATGAACAGGGGCTCGATCGTGTTGAAAGATGCAATCGCCATCCCTGAATTGCTCTGCAGCAGTGGGAAGTAAGAAGGTGCTTATAACATCAATGTAAGCCTGAGCTGTGATAGTGCCAAACAAAACAACAAGGGGTATAAGCCGCCTCCATGAAAAACACTACCACACCATAACACCACCGCCTCCGAATTTTACTGTTGGCACTACACACGCTGGCAGATGACGTTCATTGGGCATTCACCATACCCATATCCTGGCATCGGATCGCCACATTGTGTACCGTGGTTCGTCACTCCACACAAAGTTTTCCGCTGGTCAATCATCCAATGTTTACGCTTCTTACACCAAGCGAGGCGTCAGTTGGCATTTACCAGCATGATCTGTCACTTATGAGCAGCCGCTGGACCATGAAATTCAAGTTTTCTCACCTGCCACCTAACTGTCATATTACCTGCAGTGGCTCCTAATGCAGTTTGGAATTCCTGTGTGATGGTCTGGATAGATGTCTGCCTATTGCACATTCAACTGTCAGCAGTCTATGTCAGTCAACAGACGAGGTCTGCCTGTACGCTCTTGTGCTGTACGTGTCCCTTCACGTTTCCACTTCACTGTCAGATCGGAAAGAGTGGACATAGGGATGTTTAGTAGTGTGGAAATCTCGCTTACAGACGTATGACACAAGTGACACTCAACCACCTGACTACATTCGAAGTCCGTGAGTTCTGCGGAGCGCCCATTTTGCTCTCTCACGATTTCTAATGACTACTGAGGTCCCTGATATGGAGTACCTGGCAGTAGGTGGCAGGACAACGCACCTAATATGAAAAACGTATGTTTTTGGCGGTGTCCAGATACTTTTGATCACACGGTATATCCTTGAATGTGATAGATTGTTTCTGCCAGGTCCTTTAGAACCAAAAGAACTGTAGGCAGAGCTACATAAATTTTGTGGGGATGAAAGTAATTGTAAGTCTCGAATTGAATAGGACAGAAAACTGTCAAGAAGTATCCTCTCACATGCAATGTACAGTGTCTAGTAGAAAATGTAAGCAGATGTAGAGCTAGATACGAGACAGGAAGCGGCAGGGGGTGAGGGCGGATGCAGGAGCGCGTGGCGAAGCTGGAGGCCCAGCTGCAGCCGCCTGAACCGTCGCCCGAGTCTGCATCAGCATCCGAGTCGAAGCTCAAGCAGGCCAGCGAGGCGGCGAGGCGGGCCGGGACGGAGCGCGAGCTGCGGGTTCTGGACTACGAGGAGGGCCACGCCGGCCGCCGGCCGCAGATGGTGCGCCGCTCCAGCGGCTCCGCGAGCCCGTCTTGCGACAGCAGCGGAGGCGGCGAGTGGCAGCTGCGCGCCGCAGATCCCAGGAGCCAGCGACGGCGGCCAAAGAGCGGCGAGGCGCGCGAGCGAGCGGCGCTCGGGGAGCGGCTCGCAGCGGAGCTGAGCGAGCAGCGACTGCGCGCGCGGCGCGAGGGTCGCCGCCTGGTCGTGCTGCGGGAGGAGGCCGAGGACCTCCGCCTGGCCGTGGACAAGGTGGGTGGCTGGGTGCGGGAGCTCGACGAGAGCTGCAGAAGGTGTAGGCAGCCAGTGCTTGACGACACACTTCATTTGTTTTACACACTGCTGTGCAGAATTTAAGGACGAGCTAGATAAAGTAACATAACATACACTACTGGCCATTAAAATTGCTACACCACGAACATGACGTGCTACAGACGCGAAATTTAACCGACAGGAAGAAGATGCTGTGATATGAAAATGATTAGCTTTTCAGAGTATTCACACAAGGTTGGCGCCGGAGGCGACACTAACAACATGCTAACATGAGGAAAGTTTCCAACCGATTTCTCATACACAAACAGTAGTTGACCGGCATTGCCTGGTGAAACGTTGTTGTGATGCCTCGTGTAAGGAGGAGAAATGCGTACCATCACATTTCCGACTTTGATGAAGGTCGGATTGTAGCCTATCGCGATTGCGGTTTATCGTATCGCGACATTGCTCCTCGCGTTGGTCGAGATCCAATGACTGTCAGCAGACTATGGAATCGGTGGGTTCAGGAGGGTAATATGGAACGACGTGCTGGATCCCAATGGCCTCGTATCACTAGCAGGCGAGATGACAGGCATCTTATCCCCATGGCTGTAACAGATCGTGCAGCCACGTCTCCATCCCTGAGTCAGCAGATGGGGACGTTTGCAGGACTACAACCATCTGCACGAACAGTTCGATGACGTTTGCAGCAGCATGGACTATCAGCTCAGAGACTGTGGCTGCAGTTACCCTTGACGCTGCATCACAGACAGGAGCGCCTGCGATGGAGTACTCAACGACGAACCTGGGTGCACGAATGGCAAAACGTCATTTTTTCGGATGAATCCTGGTTCTGCTTACAGCATCACGATGGTCGCACCCGTGTTTGGCGACATCGCGGTGAACGCACATTGGAAGCGTGTATTCGTCATCGCCATACTGGTGTATCACACGGCGTGATGGTATGGGGTCACGTCTCGGTCACCTCTTGTTCGCATTGACGGCACTTTGAACAGTGGACATTTTCAAATGTGTTACGACCCGTGGCTCTACGCTTCGTTCGATCCCTGCGAAACCCTACATTTCAGAAGGATAATGCATGACCGCATGTTGCAGGTCCTGTACGGGCCTTTCTGGATACAGAAAATGTTCGACTGCTGCCCTGTCCAGCAGATTTTCCAGATCTCTCACCAACTGAAAACGTCTGGTCAATGGTGGCCGAGCAACTGGCTCGTCACAATACGCCAGTCACTACTCTTGATGAACTGTGGTATCGTGTTGAAGCTGCATGGGCAGCTGTTCCTGTACACGACATCCAAGCTCTGTTTGACTCAATGCCCAGGCATATCAAGGCCATTATTACGGCCAGAGGTGGTTGTTCTGGGTACTGATTTCTCAGAATATATGCACCCAAATTGTGTGAAAATGTAATCACATGTTAGTTCTAGTATAATATATTTGTTCAATGAATACCCGTTTGTCATCTGCATTTCTTTTTGGTGTAGCAATTTTAATGGCTGTAGAGTATGAACTACTCAGTGGAACTGAATGAATGTGCAGGAGTACGTTGCTAGACGTTTCTTAGTCGCGTGACTATAGCGCCAAATGCTGCTAGCCTCAAAAAACGAGGCATTTGAAGGAACGAGAACAGTGCATGTCAATCCGTGAATAGTTATATTACAGTGTGGTGGTTTTCTTCATTACAACAAGGCCCACAAACATCATCTGCATATCTCACACTGGGAATAGAAATTGGGAAACTGTTAGAAGTACCACGTGTGATGACTGTGACGAAGGCATTTGGTATTGCTCAGAGCATTCTTTCACAAGCATACCTCCTGAGCCAAAACACAGGCACTGCTGCCTGTAGAAGAGAAGTTGATCTTCCACTGTCAACTACAGGACCAAGCGACCTCTACACTGTACAACAAGCAAGAAGTGACCAATCAGTGTGTGCAATTGTAACCATATTTAACAGGAGTGCAATTCACGCAGTCTCACACTCCACTGTGGCATGACAACAATACAGGTGTGATCTCTGTACGATGACACTCACTCGTCGGTGGCACTGTTCGCGGTGGTGCCGTGAGCATTGGGACTGAACGAGGCGTGGGGCTGCGTGCTCTTCTCCGATGAGAGCAGATTCTGTGAGAGTGGTGATTCTGGACATACCCTCACATGGTGAGAGATGGGAACACGTAATGCACCCCAGAACCTTGTCGAAGATGGTGATATTGTGGCCCAAGGTTTATCATTTGGGGAGGCATGATGTTGTATGATCATACTAATCTTCACATCTTTTAGCAAGGTACACTCACTGGGCAGCGTTATTGTAACACACTATTCGTCCCCAACTTATGGCCGACCCAGATGGCCAAGCGGTTCTAGGCGCTACAGTCTGGAACTGCGCGACTGCAATGGTCGCAGGTTCGAATCCTGCCTTGGGCATGGATGTGTGTGATGGCCTTAGGTTAGTTAGGTTTAAGTAGTTCTAAGTTCTAGGGGACTGATGACCTCAGAAGTTAAGTCCCATAGTACTCAGAGTCATTTGAACCATTTTGAACCCAACTTATGTCTTTTCAGAGATCATTCGACTGTGACTTCATTTTTGTGGATGATAATGTGCAACCAGTTCAAACAGTGAAGATGGAAGAATTCTTAGAATGAGAGAATATTTCGCAAATGGACTGGCTCGACTGTTCCCTCAACTTATATTCCACTGATCACATGTATGTTTTGGGGAGACATATTACTGCACTTCCATATGCACCAAAGACCATTCAGCAGTTGACAACTCCAATGGTGGAGGAATGAAACACCCTCCCACAAGAATTCCTCACCACCCTCGTGGCCAACATGACAACATGTGGCAGAGGTCGTATAACTGCCCATGATGATCACACACTGTATTAAAGTCCATGTCTCGCCTTTTGTAATGTTCAGGGGACAAACATCAATTGATGTGACTTCTGTGTATTTATAATTGAAATTTGCAAGAATAGCACAAGGACTGAAACTCCTCGTGGAATGCTAAGTCCCGATAATAACATCATTCATCATTTCTCACAATCTGAATCTACTTTTTTTAGGAGGTAATCACAAGTGAAAAACTGGAAATTCAAACAATTGTAAAACAGTTAATGATATTACAAGTTAAAATATTGTGCTTCAAAATCCTATTTCTTTTTTTAAAAAAAGGGAGCACCAAAAATTTAAAATTCTTAGTTGAGGTAGGGCTGAATGACAATTGGGACAGCTACACATTGACATATAAGGTGCTGGACAAATATTTAGTAGTGAATAACATGATAATTTAACAATTCCAAACAGATAAAAAACTAGCAATTTTATTTAAAGCAATACCAAGTTACCAGTGGGACCCGAAACACTTCCAAAACAAGAATCCTTAAGATAGGTCCCTTCTATGAGAATAAATTAACTAGCAAAATTACAAGTGAATAACAAGTTTCTGAGTCAAGGGCAGTAAGTCCTTAATATCACAGGATGGCACCATCGCTAACGATCAAGGGGTTGGACAGAATCTCAATACGTGAGGCACTGAGTAACAAGCGGCTCAAGGTTACAGAAGGTAAAGCAAATTTAACTCTGGGAGCTGACAAAGTAACATGAAAGGTGCCTGCAGAGGTAAGTGATGGTGTCAGACCTCCCACTGCCTGGCAGACAGCATGCCAGAGTCGCGTCGCGCTGCGCAGACCATGTGGCAATACATGGCACGCCAGTACCAGGTTCCCCCAGACCTCGCAACCAAGGCGAGAAGCGCTGCCAGGTAGGAAACAGCACGGGGAGGGAATTGCCAAAGGAACGTTCAAAACAAACAGTAATACAGGCACAAAATCCTTCCACCAAAAAAAGCGCAAGACATATAGACATCTAAGCCCCTTAAATTAGATGCAGTTATATGACAAGTTTTAAAAGCAATCTGAATCAACTTACTACCAAAAAAAGGTAGAATTTGCGTATCCATTAAATTGTCGATTAAAGAAATTCACTCAGTAAAAGCACTAAAAGAGACAAACCCAATTTAATACAATTTTCAACACTAAATAATTAAATGGAAAATATTTATAATTACTTACCATCAGGGATAATGAGGAAGGTTAAATAGCATTCCCAAAATTTTGGGAGTTGAGGCATGAACGTAAGGACCGAGACAGATGCAGTGACATAAGAAAACTCACACAAGATCCTACCTCAGCATCAGACAGACCAATGGCGAGCAGTTAACCAATTTATCCTTATTAATGGTCACAATAAACACTTTGAGGACCTGTACAGGCCACACATCCAACACATAACAAAAACAAATACACATTAGAATATGAAAATACATTAAATGAATAACAAGAATAAAAGCACAAATGAGCAGAAACTCCTATGATACTGGCATCTCAGGAGGGGAGGATATTAAAAAAAACAGCGACATGCCCTGAAACCTTTAGCTCAGTACAATACCCTTAAACACATTATGAGGTCACAATGAAGAGCACTGACCACGACTTGCAGAGGCATTTTTACAAATTATTTCATTAGACTGACAAAGGCCATAGTAGGAGAACAATTACAAATGGAAAACATTGAGGCTATATTGAAACAAATACACTCACAGAAACGTTAATAAAGTGGAAGAGAGCAATACAACGCAAGAGGAAGGAAGAGGCGGCCCATCCAAAAACAAATTGCAGCCTCAGCAACCATGCGACTGAGCGTCTCGCCAAAAGCACGAGGAAACTGTAGACTGTTGCTGGAGGCACACAGTGTCCAAGCTAATGCAGCTTAAACCGACAGGAATGCTGTGGGTTGATTCAGTTAGCCCATGAATGGAGTGCTCCAGAGAAATACCTCTCCAAACACCGAGCTTTCTAGGTTCCTCATAGATCAAACTTCCAATGCAGTGGTTCCCACGTACAAGGCAACATACTGTCTCCACATGAGCATCGCCTCGTGCCCCAATTGTGGTCTCATCCTCTCTCTTTCTTCCCAGAGAGCCCGGTCTTGCACTCGATCCAAACATCACTGCAAAGCTCGGAACGGCGAGCAGTCATGCCACCTCGCAGCACATCAGAACAATGAAGTAACGCCAGTAGATCGCGATGCAGATATCCACGTGAGCCAGCATGGCTCAATAGTCCTTGAATAAAAGTGTGATTTCTGTTCATCTCATTGGGTATTTATTTCAGTTACCATCTGTACTGTACTGTAGCAGTTCTTTCTATGCATGGTCCAAGTTTCATCAAGCTATGTTACTTGGCAGTGACACACCACGTGGAAGTTACTTTCGTCCTTAAATGTTGCACACCAATGTAGTTAGGCAGATGTAGAAACCACAGGAGGCGTGGCGTGAGCTGGCACGTGATGAATCTCAGGCTGAGATGGGCTGGTATAGACGCATTGGTGTTAGCGTTTCTCAGCCACACGCTTCTGCTGCGACCTCTCTAGCAGCGCGTTACAAACTGCCACTGTCCTGTGCCAGGCGGAGGCGACTCAGCTCACGTAACTGTGAGCGGAGCCAGTCGACGTTCAGCTACAGTGGCAGTAGGTGGTGTTGTCTAGGGCAAACCGTGGCCCGGTGTCTGGAGAGTCCCAGCTGGAGTTGGAGGCCACCAGTAGCTCGGGGCTGTGTGGACTGTAGTTCGATTGACGGTTCATCTAGGCTGTGGGTGGACATCCGGCTGGCGGTCCAGGCGAGGTGATGGAAGAATGTTGGCGCTCGTGCTGTGGGCGGTAGTCGACTTGACGTTCTGCTGACGCTTCGGTGATCAGCCTGGCCATATGGCAATTATTCTCGAAATAATGGAACTGTTCTGGGGTTGAGGCTGCTGGAGTCACATTTGGTAGCATTCAAAAGGGCTTCTGGTTACACTATCAGCCGGGTTAGTGTGAGCGGTGACGCGGTGGCATGAAGCTGAGTCGGTGAACTGTCACAAGTGAGCCGCCTACGGCAACAGGCCTGCCCTGCTTGACGTGTGCCGCTTGAGAAGTAACGGACAGTCCGAAAAAAACAGTTAGCGACTATCGTGGTTCAGTCGACTACTTGTCGCAAATGAGTCTACTGGAGAGCCCCTGGTATTTTATAACTGCACTGAGTCTCATCTGCCACGAGTGGTCAATTTCTTTTACACGCCAGCACCAAAGCTGCATGTATTGTGAGAGCTCTCTGCTATATAATTTGGCTCCTGTTGGCGAAAGTGAGGTTATGAGGGACCATCTTTTTACGAAAAAATCGAAATGTAGTAACAGAGTGTAGGAACAAGCAATGGCAAGAGAGCTTAATAATGACCAAGGCAGAATTCCCGGTTGAGGTTCTTGACAAACGTCATATGCTAAATTCTCCATACAACTGTGAACTTAAAGTATAGAGTAACTTTGTTCATGCATTTCGAAAAATCAGTATTTACGTATTAGAGAAAATACACTCCTGGAAATTGAAATAAGAACACCGTGAATTCATTGTCCCAGGAAGGGGAAACTTTATTGACACATTCCTGGGGTCAGATACATCACATGATCACACTGACAGAACCACAGGCACATAGACACAGGCAACAGAGCATGCACAATGTCGGCACTAGTACAGTGTATATCCACCTTTCGCAGCAATGCAGGCTGCTATTCTCCCATGGAGACGATCGTAGAGATGCTGGATGTAGTCCTGTGGAACGGCTTGCCATGCCATTTCCACCTGGCGCCTCAGTTGGACCAGCGTTCGTGCTGGACGTGCAGACCGCGTGAGACGACGCTTCATCCAGTCCCAAACATGCTCAATGGGGGACAGATCCGGAGATCTTGCTGGCCAGGGTAGTTGACTTACACCTTCTAGAGCACGTTGGGTGGCACGGGATACATGCGGACGTGCATTGTCCTGTTGGAACAGCAAGTTCCCTTGCCGGTCTAGGAATGGTAGAACGATGGGTTCGATGACGGTTTGGATGTACCGTGCACTATTCAGTGTCCCCTCGACGATCACCAGTGGTGTACGGCCAGTGTAGGAGATCGCTCCCCACACCATGATGCCGGGTGTTGGCCCTGTGTGCCTCGGTCGTATGCAGTCCTGATTGTGGCGCTCACCTGCACGGCGCCAAACACGCATACGACCATCATTGGCACCAAGGCAGAAGCGACTCTCATCGCTGAAGGCGACACGTCTCCATTCGTCCCTCCATTCACGCCTGTCGCGACACCACTGGAGGCGGGCTGCACGATGTTGGGGCGTGAGCGGAAGACGGCCTAACGGTGTGCGGGATCGTAGCCCAGCTTCATGGAGACGGTTGCGAATGGTCCTCGCCGATACCCCAGGAGCAACAGTGTCCCTAATTTGCTGGGAAATGGCGGTGCGGTCCCCTACGGCACTGCGTAAGATCCTACGGTCTTGGCGTGCATCCGTGCGTCGCTGCGGTCCGGTCCCAGGTCGACGGGCACGTGCACCTTCCGCCGACCACTGGCGACAACATCGATGTACTGTGGAGACCTCACGCCCCACGTGTTGAGCAATTCGGCGGTACGTCCACCCGGCCTCTCGCATGCCCACTATACGCCCTCGCTCAAAGTCCGTCAACTGCACATACGGTTCACGTCCACGCTGTCGCGGCATGCTACCAGTGTTAAAAACTGCGATGGAGCTCCGTATGCCACGGCAAACTGGCTGACACTGACGGTGGCGGTGCACAAATGCTGCGCAGCTAGCTCCATTCGACGGCCAACACCGCGGTTCCTGGTGTGTCCGCTGTGCCGTGCGTGTGATCATTGCTTGTACAGCCCTCTCGCAGTGTCCGGAGCAAGTATGGTGGGTCTGACACACCGGTGTCAATGTGTTCTTTTTTCCATTTCCAGGAGTGTATGTATTTACAAACACGTCAAACAATATTTAGAAGGAAGAAAATAGTTCCCTTTTACTTTGTAATTGGTTTTATTTCTAGTTTTCAAATAACACATAAAATTATTTTTCACGATAAGCTAATCTCACTTTCAATTTTCATTAACATGTGTACATCTATTTAAGGTATTGTTTAGGGTATGCAAGCTGTAGGCTTAGTAAATGTGACTGTAGCCTCTCCCAGCGTATACTGTTGGTGAAAAGCTCTTGGGGTTACAACCAACTGAAAGTGTTAAAATACTGCGGTATTTTAACACAGTCAGCCGGTTTAAAGACCGAGAGCTTTTCACCAAATGCAGAATTCTACTTTGTACAGATATTGTAAAATGTATATATCTTTATGCTTTCAGATATTTCGTCTCATTCGTGGACGAACACTAGTAGCAGAAACATCATGTCCCTATGCGACCTTTTTACTGTGTCACGAAAACAAAACAAACATCAAAACTTAGAATAAGAAAGCACGAAAGCACAAAATCCATTACTAAAATAAGAGTAAGATGTTAGCAAAGTTATTAGCAGAGGTACCACAGTCTTCTGTTTCTGCGCATGAGCAGTCTTCAGCATCTATATGGGGCGATTAAAAAGTTTCTGTCTGAGGGCATTGCTGCAGGATACATGCAACGTAGCGCGACTCTGCTGTGAGCACATAAGGTTCAACGTGTAGGCAAGGGATTAGTGTGGCGTTTATGTCATTCCGATGTGTGTGCGGTAAAAGCGGAAACGTGAACTATGGCGACGTTATTACCAAATGCGTCCAAACAGAACCAACGTACAGTTATTCTTTTTTTTGCTGCCGTTACTCGTAGATATCTATCGGAGAATGAAGAATGTATATGGGGCAGCGTGTCTGTGGAATGGTGCGCCAATTTCTGCGCTGGTCGCAGCTGGACACAAGACGCCAGTCGATCTGGGAGGCCAGCGTCTTCCATTGCTCAACTCCAGAGGCAGACACTCGAACACTTTCCTTATAAACCTGATTTCTCCCCACACCTTCCAACCTTTAAAAAAGGGCCTTGAAAGGTCGACGGTCCTGTTGGACGAGGATGTGCAGTAGGCAGTACGGACTCCTTCATGCAGCAGTAAGCAGTCCTTACTAAATGAGTATTTTCAACCTGGTGCCTCAGTGGGATGGTTGCTTCAATGCTCATGGTGATTTTAGCTGATTGCTAAACCGCTTTCAGACTGTACGGCCTTTTAACGGAAACTTTTTGATAGCCCCTTATACATACGGGGTGATCAAAAAGTCAGTATAAATCTGAAAACTTAGTAAACCACGAAATAATGTAGATAGAGAAGTAAAAATTGAGACACATGCTTGGAATGACATGGGGTTTTATTAGAAAAAAAAAGTATTGTTAGACGCATGAAAGATCTCTTGCGCGCGTTGTTTGGTTATGATCGTGTGCTTAGCCGCCACTTTCGTCATGCTTGGCCTCCCAGGTCCCCAGACCTCAGTCCGTGCGATTATTGGCTTTGGGGTTACCTGAAGTTGCAAGTGTATCGTGATCGACTGAAATCTCTAGGGATGCTGAAAGACAACATCCGACGCCAATGCCTCACCATAACTCTGGAAATGCTTTATAGTGCCGTTCACAAAATTATTCTTCGACTACAGCTATTGCTGAGGAATGATGGTGGACATATTGAGCATTTCCTGTAAAGAACATCATCTTTGCTTTGTCTTACTTTGTTATGCTAATTATTGCTATTATGATCAGATGAAGGGCCATCTGTCGGACATTTTTTGGACTTTTGTATTTCTTTGGTGATAATAAAACCCCCTGTCATTCCAAGCATGTTTGTCAATTTGTACCTCTCTACCTACATTATTCCGTGATTTATTCAGTTTTCAAATTTATACTGGCTTTTTGATGACCCGGTACATTGCTAAATAGCTAACCCGATCAACGGTTCATAGCGCACTGTCCAAGTTGCATGTTGAGCATCTAACGACTTTCAGGAACACCAAAAACTGATTTTCAGTATCGCATATGGTCACTGTCAGAATTTAAATATTTAAAATGCTATAGTAATATTCGTGTCACATTTATAAGTTAGTTAGGGGACAGTTTGAAATTGTCATTAATGGCGACTAGAGAATTGTAACACAAATGTTGTGCATTCCTTGAGCTTAGTAAAAAAACAAAAAATTGACTGAAACAAATTATGAGCAGTGCACAGACGTCAGAAGTATGCTATGTAGATGAAGGTGTGGCATCATTACGTATCATATGATACCTGTTTAAAAACCAACACAAATACAGTGCATCCCACATAAAACTGGTACACCTCATCTCTAGTCGAACTACTTGTGAACTGGCAACATTCTCTTGAAAGTTTGTTACAATGTATTTTATCAGAAAGTTGACTGCAGTTGTGCTTCCGTACGTCGATTGCTGTGAGAAGCTCTTATTGTTGGGTTTTTAAAGAAATGGGGCAGTTTGCATTAGAACAGCCCATTGATATTGTGGTGTGTTACATAAAGACTGGATCCATCAAGGTATTTAAAGAAATGTTTTAATCGAACTATCCTGGTAGGAAAATCCCCACGACCAGCACTACTCAAGATCTGTACAAGAAATGCAGAACTGATGTGCAGAGGAAGAGGCGATCGACAATGAGGCCTTAAATTATAGACAGAATTTGCATGGACATCATGAGAAGTACCGGCAAGTTAGAAACGAGGTTACTCTAGGTGGTTGGTGTATCTTGTACATCGTGTCATTGTGTACTGAAAGATATGAAATTAAAAGCCTATCAGGCAAGCGTGGTGCAAGAGTTGAAATTTGGTGATCAGGAAAAAAAAGTTCAATATTGTACTCGTAACTGGCTGTTAACATCAATTTCTAATGATAACTTGGACCCCTTGCTTTACTTCATATTATATTAGCCCTGTTTTCATTTGTCAGTTTTTGTAACCTTGCAGATTCACAGATACTTGTCGCAGGAAAACCCACATATCTGCATGAAGAACCTCTCCAGTCAGGGAGGTTGTGTATGTTGTCCAGCATGCATATTATGAGTAGCAGAGGAAAGCCAGTTCTATGCCACTTTGTTAGTGCCACTTGATACATTCAGGGGCAAGCATACATTCAAGGGCAAGCTTGACTGATGACCTTAACCTACTATTATGCTAATTAATTTATGATGCCATAGGGATTGACTGATGATCCCTGTGGATAACCTGTCCTTCTGAGAAACCCCACACACCTCGCCTTCCCCCTGTCCTCCTCCCTCGCTCCTCTGCGAAATCCTGAACACTCCCCCTTCTCTCTCACTGATACAAACACACTTTTGATATAAAATTAATTGACTAATTAATTAAACTGACCAATTAATTGGACTCTCCCCATCCTGGGAAATCCCCCAGACCTCCCTCTCTTCTGTCACACCCCTCCCTCCCTACTAAAAAATTTAAGGGGGAATTGTTCAGTCTGTGCAGAGCTGTTGGTGTGAAGGTCTAAGTATTACCCTGTTCTATTTACATAATTACACTGTTGCAGATTGAAGTTGTTGTCTTGTTGGAAAATTTTCATGTGTGTGCTCACCTTGAGGTGCAGGGATCGACTGAACTAGTGTACAGTGCCACCATCAGAGGATGTCCTGTAAATCATCCTCTCCCCCTTTACCAAAAAAATTGCTGGGGAAAATCGCTGAACTGGTGGACTGGAAGCATCCTACAACAGGAAATTCAACTTCATTGCTGAGAGTATAATAATAGATTGTTTATTTATAAAATTCACTTTTCATGGGTTGGATCTCTCTTTTATTTGACAGGAGAAACTCATTACTCGCTGCTGTTTTGGAGGGTGGAGGTCTTGTGTAAAACATCGAGAAAAAGTAATCAAATATGTAAATAGATCGCTTTTTTCCAATTGCACAAGGAATACCAATATGAAATGGACTTCAACATAACTCACCACACTTAATTACACTGTTACACATCGCTAAACATATCTGGCGACAAAACAACTTCTCAATTGCACACACTTGCCTCTTCATGCACGCCATCCATGGACTACTGGGCGATGACAGGATCGCTGCCGCATGTACATTGAAGCACTGGACAGCAGGCAGCATCTGCAGGAGAGTCAGGGTGCCTTCAGTCACAGCATCCTGTCGCCTGTTATTTAATCCCTGAACAAGCACTGGGCACCAGCGTCCCTTTGATACCAGACTCAGTTCTTGTTTTGCTCCAAACCACACAGATTCCACACCAGGTCAGTAGAAGCAACTGCTCTAGTTGCTCGTCCAGGTTTTCAGGTATTGACTGAGTTAGTTCACAATACCCCCAGCAGAGGACACTGGGAGAAGCAACCTCCCGTCTCCTCCTCCCTCTAATATCTTCCTCCATCTAATCCTCTCCTCCCCCCCTCACCACTCCAGTTACTTTCTGTCGAACAAAACATCAGGTGGCAAAAACTCTTTCATATTAATACCTGAGAAATTTCCATCACAACACTTGCTCTCTCGGTATCTTTCAAGTGGATACTTCCTGCCCAGCAAGCATCTACCATGCACTAATCCCTGTTTTTTCCTAAACAAAGTACTGGAAACCTGAAAACCCCCCAGCCCTCTTCAAAATGCTAGGATGTGGAAACAGGCTTGGAAATAGTCCATTTGCACTACCCCCACTCTATCAAATTGATTGACAAATTAATTAAATCGAAACACCTTATGTGGGCAGTTTCTCCTTGCATCCTGCTGGTGGATACTACTACTGAAATATTTGGTGGGAAATTCCAAGATTCAATCCCACAACTGCCCAGTTTCCCAACTCTACATTACCCCTTCTGGATTTTTTCCTTGTATCTTGTTGGTGGATACTGGCAGGAAGTCCATTACTCTGGAAGTAGCTGAAAGTTTCAAATTTCAGCTCATTTACTCTGTGTCCTTACACAATTTGCAGGAGATGAGGCTGGTGATTTGCTGGAGTATGTGCTTGCAGTACCACTATCGGAAACAATAAATTGAACAATCGGGAATTTGACGTAACTGTTTTTAAAGCACTATATAACGCTAAGATCGTTTTCTCAGCTACACCAGGACGGAAAATGAGGGAGGGGGGGGGAGGAGGAGAAGGAGAAGGAAGGGCCCACCATGTGATAGAATAGTCACAGAAACAAATGCCACTACCACCTTTCTGCTGCAGTAGAGAATCCACTGGACTGAAATTAGTAGCAGTAAACACCACACACTTAAAACATGTTCCATTCCATAAGTGTAGTTGTCACGGTTACATGTCGGAGATCGCTGAAACACTCATACATCCCACATGCTCATGTCCCAATGTCCACATGCAGTGCCCCAGGCAAGAGAGTCACATAGTACTAAATGCTGCCATGGACACGTGTCTCAGCAAACATGCCAGGTCTGCACCCAGACTTCGCCAGCTGGAGAGTTCCACTCTGCCATGGAGGGTGTCCTGCATGACCAGAGTGGTAAGAATTCGGGTGTTATCAATACTTCCAGTGTCAACACTTGTTAGTAATCGTTACTGAATCTTCTGAAATACCCACGTAAAAATCGGAAAATACTCGCAAAACTTGGGTAACAAAGGTTGCCCAAAAAAATTGATTATTAGTTTGCTATTCATCTATTCAGAGAAGGACATGGCTGTACCCCACTTAACTCATTAGGGAGGCTCGGCGGCGGCTTCCGCCTTAAACTAGAAATGTCGCTTTGTTTTGGTCACCAGCTACCTCCGTCATGCACCCAGATGGGAGACAGATTCTTCCTAGGAAACAGAGCACATATTTATTAGTGTGATTACAATTAATTAATATGATTGCAGCCCCAATATGGCGACATTTGACAATGAGCAAAGTATCACAAGTACATCTTCCTGACTACAGTGACTCTGGAAATATCAGCTGCCCATGTAAATCCATTACCTCCTTATGACTGGTCATAATTTTACGCATAAAACCTTTCATACCCCTTATAGTGGTCAAAACATTGAAATCACAATTTCTCACAATAAATCCAAGCCTCCCTTATGAATGGACATAGCCGTTTTCTTTGCACATGCTGGAAGGCTGGCCACATTAACTTTATACTCCAACACATACACATTTACGATTATCATCTATATCTGTATAGCATCAGAAAAAACTTGTGACATTCCTACACTCACACTGCAAGGTGTCTCGATTCTCCTCAGTTGTAGGAAATTATTTAACATTTAACTCTTCCAGCCAATCAGATTCGAGAACTGACCGCAGGTATTTTCATATGGCACTTCTGGAAGGTGCTGCATCCTACCAAGATTCTCTCAGACAAGTGTTGTAAAGCACAGGCATCCAGCAGTATATGATAATCAACAACGATCCCATGGATAAAAAGGCTGAAAAAACATGACCAATATGGGAGAGTGTGCTGTAATAAACGTCACAATTGATAGTGCGACAAGGAACATTTGAGGATCTGCTTGGGGGAACTGATGAAAGGATGTTCCGTGAATCCATGAAGTTACAGCCATATTGAGCGCCCTGTTTGTACACTGAAACAGATCCAGTTGAACCCTTCCATTGTTATGTTGTGCAGTTATTTAAAAATTGAATCTATCACTTGTTATGGCCAGATATACTCCTCAGCATGTTGAAATCACAATTCCCCCCATAAAATCTATCCTCCCTCCATGGCTAGATGTAACTTTTTCCTCACATCTTTTATTTATGTTATGCACATTGTTGTACGATAGTTGGTGACCAGTGATCAAAGTCACTTGCACAGATCTGTGTATAGTTTTGTCGATCACAACAGAGGGTTTCTGCATTGTTCTTTGTTAAGCAGTTCGATACCTTGCTTTCCTGCTGTATCACTTCCAAGCAGTGTGTGACAACAGCTTTATGCACCACCATATATTTTGTTTTATACCATGACTTTGAGTTCTCTGTCAAGTGTTATAACGGCATTAACACATTTTGATCTATCCAGTATCACAGAAGCCTGGACATCGCATGGTGTAAGTTACGCTGCACCCTCAACACACAGGATGGTTGAAATAAAAGACGAAAGTGGTGATTCTGAATGACAAAATGTGGAAGACATCTCAGTATATGGAAACTGAAAGAGTTTGCGCCATTGTAGAGCATTTCCAAACATTTATCGAAATGTGATGACATCTGCATTTAATCTCATCTTCCACAGTGACAGAGTAGCAGATGTCTCGGTGCTGTGTTTTCAAAGAGACTCATAGTATTGATTCCTCATATTGTCGGTGCATATTGCACCTAGGTATGTGATCGCCCTTTTAGCAACACCTAGCTGGTGTGAGTGTGGACATACCATAGGTTTTTTGGGTGCTATATACATATAGATGATAATCGGAAATGTGTATGTGTAGGAGTGTAAAGTTACTGTGGTCAGTCTTTTGGAATGTCAAAAGAAAATGACTATGTCCATTCATAAGGGAGGCATAGATTTGACATGGAAAACTGTGATTTCAATGCATCGAGAGCTGTAAAGAATATGAAAGATTCTATGCTTGAAGTTATGTCTATTCATAAGGAGATTATAGATTTACGTGGGCAATTGATATTTCCAGAGCCACTGTCATCAGGAGGATGTATTTCCGATACTGTGCTCATTGTTGAATGTCACCATATTGGGACTGCTATCATAATAATTAATTGTAATCACAATGATAAATATTTGGCCTCTTCCCTGTGACGAATATGCCTGCCATCTGGGTGTATGACTGAGGTAGCTGGTGACTAGAACGAATTTACATTTCCAGCTTAAGGCGTGAATCGCCGCTTAGTCTCAAAAATGGTTCAAATCCACAATTTATCGGAGTTGGAAACTGGGCAGTTGTGGGATTGAATCCTGGAATTTACCACCAAATATTCCAGTCCTAGTATCCACCAACAGGAGGCAAGGAGAAACTGTCCCACACAGAGGGTATCGATTTAACTAAGCAGTCAATCAATTTAATAGAATGAGGGTAGTGCAAATGGGCTATTTCCAAGATATCAATAGCCCAGAATTTTGGGGAGGGCTGGGTTTTTTTCCAAAAATCCACTACTTTGTTGAGGTCAAAAGATCGGTTAGAGTAGTACATGACAGTCACACACTCAGCAGGACCTAGCCACTTGAGAGAGACAGAGAGAGAGAGAGAGAGGGTGAGAGAAATAATGTGCATATGTTTCGACAGGAATTTCTCAGTTATCAATATAAAAGAGTTGCCGTCTGATGTTTTGCACAACAGGAAGTAACCAAAGTGGTGAGGTGGAGTGGAGGAGGGGATTGGAGGGCGGAGAGGTGGGGAAGTTGCTTCTTCCAACGTCCTCTGCCAGTAGTATTGTCAACTAGAGTGTGTTTTGGAGAAAAACAAGAAGTGAGTCTGGGATCAAAGGGATGCTGGCAACCAATGCTTTGTTCGGAGAATAAGTGACAGGGGACAGGATGCTGCTAGTGATGGCAGTCCGACACTCCTGCACTCGCTACCCGCCATTCATTACATTTTCAGCCTCGACCCTATCATTGCCTGGTTATCTGCAGACAGCATGTGCAAAGAAGCAAGTGTGTGATATCGGAATGCGGTTTTTTCGGTAGATATGTTTAGTGCGATCTGTAACAGTGTAATTATGTGCAGTGAGTTGTGTTGACGTCGATTTCATAACGATATTCCTTGTGCAATCGGAAATAAGCGATCTATTCACGTATTAAATTACCATTTTTCCGTTGAATTTTATAAGACCTGCATCCTCCAAAATAGCAGAGAATGATGAGCTTTTCGAGCCAAATAAAAGAGAGATCCAATCCCTGCAAACTGAATTTTATAACTGAACAACGTGTTCTCATATTTTCTGCAATTTAGTTGAATTTCCTGTTTTGGGATCTTTCCAATGCATGAGCTCAGCAATATTTCCCATTAATTATTTCTGGGAAGGTTTAGGAGGAACACATGGCTGGATGGAACATCCTCTGGTAGTGGCATTGTTTAGTACCTCAGTCACTTACACTTTACCTCAAGGTGAGCACATACACGAAAATTTACCAGCAAGACAAAATCTACGATTTTCAGCAGTGTATTTACCTAGTTAGGATGTGTAGTTGCTGGACAGGGTAATACTTGCAACATCCACCCCAACAGCTCGGCACATGCTGAGTGATTTTCCTGCCAATTTGTTTCTAGGTGGGGAGGGGGATAGTGGGGGAATGGAGGGGAGGGCTGGATGACTTTCCAGGAGGGGAAGCATGTAATTAATTGACCTGTTTAATTAATTAGTCTATTAATTTGATATAAAAGAGTGCTTGTACTGGTGAGTGTGATGGGCAGGGTAAGGAATTTTCCAGAGGGCTGTAGGGGGGAGGGGAGGGTTGGGGAATTTCTCAGAAAGGTAGATTACCTCAGGGGTTCATAAAACAATGCTCACAGGGTCGTAATAGCATAAGAACAGGTTGAACCCGAATGTACGATTGCCCTGTATGTATGTTACCTGCACTAACAAAGTGGTGTAGAACTGGCTTCACTCTACTACTATTGTTGGTCCTATATGTTTCAATTACACTTTAAACAGAGCCAGATACCTAGAGACCTTTGACTGTTTCCATGCACAATTAACAGATACAGAGAAGCTACATGCATTATTCCAACAAGATGGAGCAACCGCTTATACATCCATCCAAAGTATGGTCTGCATCATCAGCATGTTCCCTGAAGACAGACCTGTCACTAGAGGTCCCTGCCCCCCCCCCCCCTTCCCAAGGTCTGCAGACTTAATATCATGTGATTTTTATTTAAGGTACATACTAAAAAGCAAAGTGTATGCTGACAATCCTGATGCAATAGGCGATGTTAAAGGGAACATTACTAGAGAAACATTATGCCTGCAGAATTACAGCATGGTGTTGCTAATGTCATCACACGAAGCCAGAGATGCCCGAATGCTCTTGGCTACTAATTCCAGTATCACTTATAAGTAAGTAACTATATATTTTTAATGTTGTTATTAACCACCCTTTTTAGTTAGTTCATTGTTATCTGAATCTTGTGTGTGAGGCATACCAGTTTCACATCATATATATATATAATGTGAGAAATAATTACAATCATCTAACAGGTATAGAGTGTCAATGCAGATGGAGGTTTGGTATTTGAGGACTAATGTAAGAATCACAAAAGCAAGTGAAATTTACATTAGACAGTTTCAAAGAAATGGGTTCTGTTTTCTCATTGGCATTACAGGGGTCTAAGGAATGACTGATGCACATGTGGGTGTACACAAGAAGACCATAAGAAGTAACATTAAATTCCACATTTTTGAACAGAAGGAAGTTATGTTCCAAAGTAAATAATGACACTAGCTGAAATAGATAAAGGAAAGTTGAAAATTTCTGCTGAGCCTAGACCCAAACCTGGATTTTTCTGTTTCTCGCAAACTGTTACCTTGGCCGTCTCAGCCATGTGGACAAGGTCCCTGACTGACTCAAATTTCCAACTTATCCACACACTACTGATGTAGTGCTCCTGCACATCATCCTCATTACTCGCAGTGATTCGCTGATTCCTGTAAGAGTGTGAATGTGTTTGTGCATCTACACTGTAGGGATCATAATGCCATCTTGTCCTAGTTATATATATATATATATGTGGTCACTGTTTTTTCGGACATGGGAGTCAGTGAGTCGTTGCATGGAAAGAGGATGATGGGCAGAGGCACTATGTCAGTAATGTGTGGATGAATTGGAAATTTGAGTTGGTTGGAGATGTCTGATGTGTTCATTCATGAGAAATGAAAAAATCCGTGTTCTTGCCCTGATCCAGTGCAAATTTGCAACTTTCGCCATTGATCTATTTCAGTTCTCACTAGATGTCAATGTCATTATTTCCTTTGGATCATGATCATATAAGACTCGGAATAAAAAATGATGTGTGTTCTTTTGGACATGTTTGTAACAACAGGTACCATATATATATAGAATAAGATTAATAGGACTTGCAGATATTCTTTGGAGTCAACAAACTTTGTTCTATATATGCAATAACGTTACAGGTATCTAAGAACTCTCTGATGGGCACGTTGGTGGGCATGAATGTAGCTCGAGGAATGGGTTTAAGCATTTTAGCGGAATGCTACACACACATTAAATAACTGGGACGTTTATTAGCAATTTAAGGGTAAACACATGCCCTCTACACTAACCACGTTGGCATGGGGCTCGACATAAAAGCACATATTTTCAAGCCATTTAAATTGAAAAACATCGTAAATTGTGAACCTATGTTAAGCATATTTACCTTCCTTGATATTATTCTACATGATAGCACGTAAATTTACTTGGAGAAACCATTAAACAAGACATGGTTCCTTTGTAAGATCAAAACCACTTTGCCTGAGCACAAAGCATTCCAGCGAAAATTATAAAAGGATATAACTTTAATTTACACAAATAAAAGCCACAAAACACACCCTGGTGCTGAAAGAAATGTTGTTGTTGTTGTCTTCAGTCCTGAGACTGGTTTGATGCAGCTCTCCATGCTACTCTATCCTGTGCAAGCTTCTTCATCTCCCAGTACTTACTGCAACCTACATCCTTCTGAATCTGCTTAGTGTATTCATCTCTTGGCCTCCCTCTACGATTTTTACCCTGCACGCCGCCCTCAAATGCTAAATTTGTGATCCCTTGATGCCTCAGAACATGTCCTACCAACCGGTCCCTTCTTCTAGTCAAGTTGTGCCACAAACTCCTCTTCTCCCCAATTATATTCAATACCTCCTCATTAGTTACGTGATCTACACATATAATCTTCAGCATTCTTCTGCAGCACCACATTTCGAAAACTTCTATTCTCTTCTTGTCCAAACTATTTATCGTCCATGTTTCACTTCCATACACGGCTATACTCCATACAAATACTTTCAGAAACGACTTCCTGACACTTAAATCTATACTCGATGTTAACAAATTTCTCTTCTTCAGAAACGCTTTCCTTGCCATTGCCAGTCTACATTTTATATCCTCTCTACTTCGACCATCATCAGTTATTTTGCTCCCCAAATAGCAAAACTCCTTTACTACTTTAAGTGTCTCATTTCCTAATCTAATACCCTCATCATCACCCGACTTTATTCGACTACATTCCATTATCCTCGTTTTGCTTTTGTTGATGTTCATCTTATATCCTCCGTTCAAGACACTGTCCATTCAGTTCAACTGCTCTTCCAAGTCCTTTGCTGTCTCTGACAGAATTACAATATCATCGGCGAACCTCAACGTTTTTATTTCTTCTCCATGGACTTTAATACCTACTCCGAATTTTTCTTTTGTTTCCTTTATTGCTTGCTCAATATACAGTTTGAATAACATCGGGGACAGGTTACAACCCTGTCTCACTCCCTTCCCAACCGCTGCTTCCCTTTCATGCCCCTCGACTCTTATAACTGCCATCTGGTTCCTGTACAAATTGTAAATAGCCTTTCGCTCCCTGTATTTTACCCCTGCCACCTTTAGAATTTGAAAGAGGGTATTCCAGTCAACATTGTCAAAAGCTTTCTCTAAGTCTACAAATGCTAGAAATGTAGGTTTGCCTTTCCTTAATCTCTTTTCTAAGATAAGTCATTGGGTCAGTATTGCCTCACGTGTTCCAACATTTCTACGGAATCCAACCTGATCTTCCCCAAGGTCAGCTTCTACCAGTTTTTCCATTCGTCCGTAAAGAATTCGTGTTAGTATTTTGCAGCTGTGACTCATTAAACTGATAGTTCGGTAATTTTCACATCTGTCAACACCTGCTTTCTTTGGGATTGGAATTATTATATTTTTCTTGAAGTCTGAAGGTATTTCACCTGCCTCATACATCTTGTTCACCAGATGGTAAAGTTTTGTCAGGACTGGCTCTCCCAAGGCCGTCAGTAGTTCCAATGGAATGTTGTCTACTCCCGGGGCCTAGTTTCGACTCAGGTCTTTCAGTGCTCTGTCAAACTCTTCACGCAGTATCGTGTCTCGCATTTCATCTTCATCGACATCCTTTTCAATTTCCATAATATTGTCCTCAGGAACATCGCCCTTGTATAGACCCTCTATATACTCCTTCCACCTTTCTGCTTTCCCTTCTTTGCTTAGAACTGGGTTTCCATCTGAGCTCTTGATATTCATACAAGTGGCTCTCTTTTCTCCAAAGGTCTCTTTAATTTTCCTGTAGGCAGTATCTATCTTACCCCTAGTGAGATAAGCCTCTACATCCTTACATTTGTTCTCTAGCCATCCCTGATTAGCCATTTTGCACTTCCTGTCGATCTCATTTTTGAGACCTTTGTCTTCCCTTTTGCCTGCTTCATTTACTGCATTTTTATATTTTCTCCTTTCATAAATTAAATTCAATATTTCTTCTGTTACCCAAGGATTTCTACTAGCCTTCCTCTTTTTACCTACTATATCCTCTGCTGTCTTCACTACTTCAGCCCTCAAAGCTACTCATTCCTCTTCTACTGCATTTCTTTCCCCCATTCCTGTCAATTGTTCCCTTGTTCCCTTATGCTCTCCCTGAAATTCTGTACAACCTCTGGTTTAGTCAGTTTATCCAGGTCCCATCTCCTTAAATTCCCACCTTTTTGCAGTTTCTTCAGTTTTAATCTACAGTTCATAACCAATAGATTGTGGTCAGAGTCCACATCTGCCCCTGGAAATGTCTTACAATTTAAAACCTGGTTCCTAAATCTCTGTCTTACCATTATATAATCGATCTGATACCTTCTAGTATCTCCAGGATTCTTCCATGTAAACAACCTTTTTTTATGATTCTTGAACCAAGTGTTAGCTATGATTAAGTAATGCTCTGTGCAGAACTCTACCAGGCGGTTTCCTCTTTCATTTCTCTCCCCCAATCCATATTCACCCACTATGTTTCCTTCTCTCCCTTTTCCTACTATCGAATTCCAGTCACCCATGACTATTAAATTTTCGTCTCCCTTCACTACCTGAATAATTTCTTTTATCTCATCATACATTTCACCAATTTATCCATCATCTGCAGAGCTAGTTGGCATATAAACTTGTACTACTGTAGTAGGCATGAGCGTCGTGTCTATCTTGGCCACAATAATGCGTTCACTATGCTGTTTGTAGTAGCTTACCCGCACTCCTACTTTTTTATTCATTATTGCACCTACTCCTGCATTACCCCTATTTGATTTTGTATTTATACCCCTGTATTCACCTGACCAAAAGTCTTGTTCCTCCTGCCACCGAACTTCACTAATTCCCACTATATCTAACTCTAACCTATCCATTTCCCTTTTTAAATTTTCTAACCTACCTGCCCGATTAAGGGATCTGACATTCCACGCTCCGATCCGTAGAACGCCAGTTTTCTTTCCCCTGATAAAGGGGCCTCTTGAGTAATCCCCGCCCGCTGAAAGAAATAGCGTTAGTTAAAATATTACCTCACTAAAATACCATTCTGAAACCTTCATAGGATAGTTTGCAATCATTACTGTCCTACCAGAAGTCAACAGCAAGAGTGCCATACAAAAGTCTCTTTTGTTAACTCGCATGGCTAAAGTGGTGGTGGGGAGCGAACCAGTGTAGCAAAAACGCTTCCTGTACCCCACCAGCCTTACTGAACTACCCTGACGAAAGCACTTGTCATGTCACTACAGTTAATTTCCCTGTGTCAGCGCCAGTATTGCAGGGAGTGGCGGACCTGAGTCAGCAGGCTGCAAACTCCAACACCCACACGAGAAAACATTCAACTTAAATTATCAAACATTCGAAATCATATAGACGATTGGGATAATGTTAAAAATGCTGATACTCTTTATACATAGATGGAAATAAAGAAACAAAACCCTTTTTCTTCCTCGAGTTTAGCTACTGTCATAAAATCGTTGTGAGAGGTGGAGATAACACAATGGGAAGATTAATTATTGTGAAAGTGATCGAACAGTTCCCTCCCAACAGAAAGTGGTGACTGGAAATGTCACCCAAAGACACTACAGGATGTGAAAGTGTTAGGTGGTATCTGTCATCAGCATGCAAGTAAGTGCGTTGCTGTGTAGCAAGAGATGTTGTGTCGAGTGTGAAGAAATTTGGTGCCTTCTAGTCCAGAGAATGCTATCAGTATATTGCGAGAAGTTCAGTTAGCAGTCACTAGGAATGTAAAAACTAGTTTATTGGCAAAGGAGTGGCCTAGTTGCAGGCTTTGACTCTTAAAAGTTCTATCTCTGATGAATTATTCAATGGTATTTCCAGAAATGGGTTGCTATCCTCAATTTGTCACTCAAGACATACTCTACAACCATTAGAAATATGTCAGTATCGTTGTGTTACCTGAGTTATGAGGTAGAGACAACAGACCGTTTGGGGACTCCATCTGCAGGATTGGAGATAAGGGAATTGTTGTTGTTTATGGAGATGTAAAATGAGCTATTTCATATTTTTTGAAACAAGTGTTTGTATACGGAAGATTTTTCGTAAAAAATCGTCCACTTTTCTTTAGACACTGTCAGTCGAGGCCAGTCTGTATAAAAAAAACAAAGCACTTCACTTTACAGAAAATAAGGAAAAGGGTTGTCGAAAGAAGAGAGTTTTGAAGAGTTTGTGGGAAGGAAACTTTTTGGGTGGGTGGGGGGGCTGAATCAGGGGTTTGGAATCAGACAGAGGAAAGTAAGGGTGCCAAATAGATGTTCTGACATGGAGATAAGAAATAGTATTCAGTTAAAACTGGAAGGATGAGTAGATCTCTGGGTAGATGCCTAGGTCAGGTAGGGAAAGGCACTTAAAATTTCACTCGGATAGGATGTGGTGAGTATGTAGATGTAAGGTTGAGTGAATATGTTGGTAAAAGCACGGCAGACTGTTAGTGTTTACAATTAGGTGTAAAACGATGGGATGGCAGATGCCAGGTGTCAGGTGTGGGGGAAGTGTACAAGATATGAAGTTGTTTAGTGTAGGAAAGAAGAGAGAGGAATTAATAAAGTCATGTGAGAAACTACTGGGGATAGTAGACAGATACGGAAGGTGAGGCTGCGTGCATGATGTTCCAGAATTAGGAATGAGTGGTAAAAGTTTGGTGGAGCAGAGATCGAAGTGACATTGTCGTGAAAGTGGATGATCAGGTTAAGGCTTTGTAGATGTGGTACCAGAGTAGTTTTACTCTACTCTGGACTTTCTTTAGATGCGTGATAGGTGTGGTTTTGATGTTCATTTATGGTCAAGGAATAGGCAGAATTAGTGTTTTGTGTTGATTAATAAGGCAGCAGGGAAGCAGATGATAAGGTGTAACTTATTGGAGTGGAAACTGCCTGTGATTCATCCTATAGTTGTTCTCTGTATGTTGAAAGGCTACATTCTGAGGAGCCTGTAGAGGGAGACCAAGACTCGAATACAGTAAGTAGGTTCTAATGGACGTAGGATGTATTACTTATGCAGAGAGTTGCTCAGGATGAACAAGCATGTAAAAATGCATCTAACCAGTCTTTGGACTGAATATCCAACTGCAACAAGTGTGGTGTATCCTGTAGGGATGCAATCACCACATCCAGCAAACAGTCTGTTTTAGTAACTGTGGGCTTTTTGTCTGATTAGAACTTAATGTTTCCGTGCTACTTTAGGTGGAGGGTAAAGTTTTTTAATGTGTTACTTAATCGAACAGTACAGTTGTTGCTGCTCAGTTTGAGATTACTGGAGTGGTAGCTGCTGGTGATTCATCCTGTATTATTGCCTGAATTTTGGAAAGGTTGCTTTTGAGAGGCAACTGGCTGCACAGGAAGGTAAAGTGGTTGATAAGATGGAAGTGAAGGGACTGTTGGGATTTCTGGGGGATGGAGTTTCGGGGCTAGGAAGATGTTACTGTTGGCTGCTGGATGAGGTAGACCGGAGGAGGTGCTAGCTCGATGACTCTGGCGTCAAATTTGCAGATGAGGAAAGCGCTGAAGAGGATAAGAGCTTTCGACGCCCAGCTGGTGGAGCAGGTGGAGGAGAGCATGAAGATGGTGAGGAACGCGGAGGCTCAGAACGACTCGCAGCTGTACTCACTGCGGCGCTACACGCAGGTGCGAGAGCGCGTGTCGGCCACGTTCCAGAGCGCGCTGCTCAACAGCCAGCGCCGACGCACCACGCTCCAGAGCGCGCTGCGCCACTCACAGCTGCACCTGCGTTACCTCCAGCACGTCCTGCAAGAGCTCCTGCCGGTGCGTAGCCCCACCCGTCTCCGCGACTTGAGTAACCTTCAAATGAAGAATAACTTTAAGTTCAGAGCCTCGCCTATCTACTTTTTGATTAGTCGTCTTCTGAACATGCTTCTTTTGGTATCATCGCTACTTGTAGCGTAATGACGCAGTGACTGTTGGGGAAGATGGCAGATCCGTGTGGTTGGTAACGACTGAGTTCGCATAGAGAATTTTTTACAGAAAAAACTACACTACCGGCCATTAAAATTGCAACACCAAGAAGAAATGCAGATGATAAGCGGGTATTCATTGGACAAATATATTGTACTAGACCTGACATGTGATCACATTTCCACGCAGTTTGGGTGCATAGATCCTGAGAAATCAGTACCCAGATCAACCACTTCTGGCCGTAATAACGGCCTTGATACGCCTGGGCATTGAGTCAAACAGTGCTTGGATGGCGTGTACAGGTACAGCTGCCCATGTAGCTTCAACACGATACCATAGTTCATCAACAGTAGTGACTGGCGTATTGTGACGAGCTACTTGCTCGGCCACCATTGACCAGACGTTTTCAATTGGTGAGAGATCTGGAGAATGTGCTGGCCAGGGCAACAGTCGAACATTTTCTGTATCCAGAAAGCTCCGTACAGGACCTGCAACATACGGTCGTGCATTATCCTGCTGAAATGTAGGGTTTCGCAGAGATCGAATGAAGGGTGGAGCCACGGGTCGTAACACATCTAAAATGTAACGTCCACTGTTCAAACTGCCGTCAATGCGACCAAGAGGTGACCGAGACGTGTAACCAATGGCACCCCATACCATCACGCCGGGTGCTACGCCAGTATGGCGATGACGAATACACGCTTCCAATGTGCGTTCACCGCGATGTCGCCAAACACGGATGCGACCATCATGATGCTGTAAACAGAACCTGGATTCATCCGAAAAAATGACGTTTTGCCATTCGTGCACCCAGGTTCGTCGTTGAGTACACCATCGCAGGCGCTCCTGTCTGTGATGGAGCGTCAAGGGTAACCGCAGCCACGGTCTGCGAGGTGATAGTCCATGCTGCTGCAAACGTCGTCGAACTGTTCGTGCAGATGGTCGTTGTCTTGCAAACGTCCCCATTTGTTGACTCAGGGATCGAGACGTGGCCGCACGATCCGTTACAGCCATGCGGATAAGATGCCTGTCATCTCGACTACTAGTGATACGAGGCCGTTGGGATCCAGCACGGCGTTCCGTATCACCCTCCTGAATCCACCGCTTTCATATTCTACTAACAGTCATTGGATCTCGACCAACGAGAGCAGCAATGTCGCGATACGATAAACCGCAATCGCGATAGGCTACAATCCGACCTTTATCAAAGTCGGAAACGTGATGGTACGCATTTCTCCTCCTTACACGAGGCATCACAACAACGTTTCACCAGGCAACGCCGGTCAACTGCTGTTTGTGTGTGAGAAATCGGTTGGAAACTTTCCTCATGTCAGCACCTTGTGTGAATGATCTGAAAAGCTAATCATTTGCATGTCACAGCATCGTCTTCCTGTGGTTAAATTTCGCGTCTGTAGAACGTCATCTTCGTGGTGTAGCAATTTTAAGGGCCAGCGGTGTACTTTTTGATTAGTCGTCTTCTGAACATGCTCCTTTTAGTATCAGCGCTACTTGCAGCGTAATGACACAATGACTGTTGGGGAAGATGGCAGATCCATGTGGTTAGTAACGACTGAGTTCGCATAGAGAATTTTTTATAGAAAAAAGTAGTACATAGAAAATATTCTTGATTTCAGAAACGAACGTCGACTGAATGTGTAATATTGACCTTGATACATGATATTTTCTTCTTCTTAGTTGTTGCTTTGGCCTGGGAGACCATATGTGTTCTCTAGATTCCTTCACTAATCATTTATGTTCCTGACAGGTCATTCTCCTTTTCCCAGGAGCATCGCCTCTGTATATTTGTCGATATCATCCTTCCATCACATCAGTGGTCTTCCTTGACCCCTTCCGCTCTCCACACATCCTGAAATGCTACTCGCAGCAGTCTTTCCTCTTCCACCCGAATGAAATGTCCTGTCCATATTAATCTTCTTTTCTTAACCTTTCAGGCAGTACCAGCTTGTGAAAACGGCTCTCCCACTTCATGGTTTTCTAGTATCCTCTAGTCCTGTGACTGGGGCTGTATAACTTCCCTAATATGTACCCGTCGAAGACAAGCAGTTTTTGTTAATCTCCTTTCCTTAATGTGAATGTTTCAGGCCCATATGGAGCTATTGGTTGAATTACAGTCTGGTATATTCTGATTTTAAAGCATGCTCTATTTGCCACTGTTATCCTTGCTTGCCTTACTCTCAATTTCCAATCTATTTTGTTTGCTAAAGAGGCTTCCAAATTGTTTATACATGTCTACTGCTTCAGTTTCCAAAGGAGTACCATTCTGTGATACCTTGCTCACGGCTAAGTACTCTGTTTACTCCTCGTTAATTTGTAACCCATCTTTCCTCATAGTATTTATGCAAGAACTTGTCATGAGCTGCAATTGTACTTTACTGTCATTTATTAAAATAACATGGTCTGCACATGCAAGTTGATTTATTGTGGTGTTACTCAGGCTTATTCCTGCTAGGCTTCCGTTTTTGTATTCCTTGTCTATCTTTTCTACACTGAAGTTACAAAACATCAAAGATAATATATCCCCTTTTCTCAGATCAGTTCACAATTCAAAACTCTGTATTTATCGTTACTCTGTAATGGATTTCCTCTGAACATATTGAAACTATTTTAGCTCTTAGTTAACTGAGAAAATGTATGTGGACATGGACAGGAATATCTGTATAAATCCTAACACAGTTCGTATGAAACAACTGGCCTTATTTATGTAACAAAATACTACGTGGCAGAGGTCAAAATAACGGGTATGAGCTTGTACTCAATTCTATCATAATATGTGTGAATGAACATTTGTATACTGTGTACCATTACACTTTTGATTTAGAAACACAATCAGATTGAAATCTTATCTTAAAATACGCCTCGCACCATTCATTAAATAAAGGCCACCTAACCACGGGAGTAATAGTAGGAACTTGGTCTCCCAAACGGAAGTTGAGTTTGGAATTACGAAAACTTTTATTCACTCTTAAAATCAAAAACCTGAAGTATTACTGAAAAGTTACTCTTAAAACACTGAAAACTAACATGAAAACTGATGTTAAATGTCGTTGGACTATGACTGAAATTATTCAGAAGACTCAAAGAAGGAAAACTGAGTTTCTCATCAGGCCAGCTCACATTTTCAGGTCAACAATAGGGTTACTATTAAAATATATTCTGCGTTCTAGATACACAAATGATTAAGTTAAATGCGAGCTGCTTAGAATACAGACTATGAATGTAACTAACGCCTCATGCGTCTGCTCATCTGCAAAGCAACACTTACATCTCCAAACTGCAGAGTGTTGGTGTCAGTCATAACGAGACGAGAACCAGGATGCGAGGCGAATACTTCAGAATTTTATGTTCTACGTTCTGAGCTAAACACATCGCCCAAACGGTCTTTGGACGGCCGACAGAGTACGTGTGGTCAATGTGACGAAAGTGAATGTGCTCCTGGCTTAAAATTTCCGTCATGGCACAGAAATACACATACTTCTGTTTATCAGGTTGGTACCTAGTCTGAGCAGTCTTTCTCTGTTGGTCGGAGTTGCATACGCAGTATCTCGCAGAACGGCAACGCACTGGATTGCAAGATCGGACGTTTTTGTAAATGGTAAGAATTTTCTCACGTTGCAAGAGAAGCGAAGGGCATTGTTTTATTTGACATCCGGGACGAACAGGCACCTGTCAGAGGCCAAGTGGACACTTGATGGCTTATGCGCTCCTGCTTTCGCACATAGCGATTTGCGGCAGGAACTTGTCCCTTCAGAAGTCGAGAAATGGACTTCACTACCCGTCGTCTGTGCTCTTCCCAAGTGGCTGCCAAACATGTTCTGAGACTTTGTGAAAGTTTTTCTGCTGAAACTGGACAGTAAACTCCACTCCAGTTCACTCCCTTTATCTGAGAACCACATTGCCTTCAACCTCGTTGCAAATGTCTCTATTGCTCGCTTTTATTTATGAAGTGGATGTAAGTGAACTGATACAGAATCGGCAAGTGAATTGTACCAACCACTAATTTTTGCGAGAGCTAAAACTCTTACAAATCATTGGTGATAATGCCCCTGTGTATGATGTCATAAGCGTTTCTGAAATCAACGACAAGTGTTTGAATGTCAACGTGACGTTCCCAAGCTTTACTAGTTTCCTGTGTGAGCATGGAGTTGATCTATTCCTTCTAAAACTACAGTGACAGACCCTCGGAATTCCTTCTACAATTGGGATCATTCTCTTCATTAGACAGTGAGATAGTTCACGTTAAGGAATGCAGTTCCTCTATAATTATTACCTATTCTTTCTTAGTATAGGGCGGAATACGGCCGTTTTCCAGTAGTCAGGCAGTTTCTCATGTTCCCAAACATTCTTTGAAGTCCAGTAATTATTTTTAACATTTGTGGTTCTCCATTCCTTAGTATGTCTCCTGCAATTGGATTTTCGCCGAAAGCTTTATTGTTTTGTTAGGTTTTTGGTTATATGTCGTATATCGTCTTCATTGGAGACGTCTATTTTGCTGTCTGCTGATCCATTGTGATCATCACAGTTACGTAAATCTGCGAAATACTCTATCTCAGTTCTTGGTCTGTGATGTCAGGATCCTCGTTAGTTTCATCTACTAGCTCCTTGAAATATCTTCGTTTCTCCTGCATTAGTATAGTTGTCGGTTCCTCCCACGTTCTGGTATACTTGTCTTTTAGCTCCTGATCCCTCATATTTTCTAACCACTTCTTCCTAGCCAACCACTTCTCTTCAACTTGTTATTGGCACACTTCACTGAGTCACACCTTCGTTTTTGAGCCATCAGTCTTCTGGCTGGTTTGTTGCGACCAGCTACGAATTCCTCTTCTTTGCCAACCTCTTCAGCTCAGAGGAGCACTTGCAGCCTGCGTCCTCAATTATTTGTTGTACTTCGTATGTATTCCCATCTTTGTCTTCCTTTACAGCTTTTACCCCCTACAGCTCCCTCTTGTATTAAGGAAGTTATCTCCCGGTGACGGAAGGCATGTCCTATCATTCTATCCCTTTTTCTTGTCAGCGTTTTCCAAGTGTCCCTTTCCTCAGCGATTCTGTGGAGAATCTCCTCATTTCTTGCTTTATCAGTCTACGTAATTTTCATCGTTCTTCTGCTGCAATATATCTCAATTGCTTCGTTGTCTTCTGTTCCAGTTTTCCCACAGTCCACGGTTCAGTCACGATCGCACCTTATCTGACCTTTCCCGTTTACTCCCTTAATTTGAGGCCAGCCATTGTTGAAATCATAGCCTTGTATCTTTCCTGACGCATTTAATCAGGTTTACTATTAATGTGGACTCGTATTTTCAGTTAGTCTTTGCTTGTCTTGATCTGTTTATATCATAATATGTAGTAGACTTAGCTATTTTACACACCTTCTTAAATTAATGTTCATCCAACTTATAACGAGAAACTGACTTGTGACGCAGTCTCCTCCTCCATAGGTTCGCAGATCTTTCATGCTCTTTGCATAATGTTTCTGGATGCGTGCATAGTCAGTCTGATTTATGATTTGCCCTCGTGGTGGCATCCTTTGATGTATGTTTTTTTTATGTTGAAATCGTATTCATGATGAAGATATTGTTGTCAATTGCAGAACTCATGGAATGGGTGCCAGTGTCACTACTGTCTTTACGCAGCCTTGAACCATGGATCACGGGTTTCTCAACCAACTCAGGCGTTAAAATTACTCAATATTATTTTAAAATCGTTGTTTGACAGCTACTTATATACGAAATCCAAATTCGCACTTACCCTCGCGGTGTTTGTGTCCCTTAATCAAGTGTGCGTCATTATTACAGGAAGCAGTTTCAATGTAGAGAGTCTGTTATTAATGGATTGAATCTCTTTCGCTTTTTTAAATTACTGATACATGTACGTAATAACCACTACCTAAGCCATGGCACTCACCACAGCCCACGTATAGGATCTTTCCTTCGTTAACCTTGATCTATCCGTACCCTTCCATCTAATTTCCCAGAGAGCTTGTATTTCTGTAACTGTTTGGTCATATTCTGCTCCCTTTCTGGCCTATGTAAGCTCCTGACACTCCAAGTTCCAAAAGAGAAGTCCAGTGTATTTCATCGTGTCGGATTCCATTGTGGCAGTCCTGATTCTAAGGTTGCTGTAGATAGTCGTGATCCATGTGCCTTTTGTGTGACTAAGGAGGCAACTGTCTGCACAGCCCCCAAGCAGGAGGACCAGTGTAATTATGTTTGGATGTCGATCATTGCGTTCTCGACGGCTTTTGATCCACCACTGGCCATGCTAGTCTTGGTCTGCTCCGAGTATTTCGTCTCCACGGTACCCAGCGGGCTTTCCTCCCTCTACCACCTGAGGAGGCGCCCGATGGGGACCCGCAATCCCAAATGGGGCCACTCTGGAATCAAGAAACCAATAATTATTGACACTGTGAATATCTTACGACTTGGCTAAGACTTTCGATTGTGTGAATCATGATACTCCCATGAAAAAGTTAAAGTATTATGGAGTGTAAATACAACTAATTTGTGGTTTTTATGTTATCTGACTGACAGATATTAGAGTGTTTCAGATCCACATCAATCACTTAGTTATAAGCAATCGTAATTATAGGCAATCATAATTCGAAGCAATCAGAATTTCATGTAATCAAACGTCGTGTACCACAAAACTCTGTTTTTTGTGCCATCTGTTGTTTCTGAGGTTTATGAATGATCCTCCATTTGCAGTTTCAAAAAAGTTGCAAATTTCTTCCATTTTGCAGAGGACAGTAGAATAGAAATAAAAAATCGTTACAGTCCCGTTACTGAAAATCATGCTAATCAGATATTCAAAGTAAATGAATGATCACTGAATTTTGACAAAACTCATCACGTACAGTTCAGTGTGTGTAATAAATACAGGGACTTCAGAGGGTAAGTCACACATTTTGTCCCACATTACGGCCACTGCACAAAAAGACTGGAACATTGTTGGAAGAGAGTACATATCCCAGGTTTCCTGTAAAGACAGTTCTGCTGTGATACCGATGATATATGCATCACAGGTTGCGAGTGAAATGGCCTGGCAACTGTAAACGTATTCCAGAATTGATGAGCGTGGGATAAAAATGTCTAAATTTCATACAGATTCATCGTAAAATTCTGGCGGTACGTGAAACACAAGCAATGTCACTTCCAGCCATAGTGAAATGGTGCCAATAAGTTGACCAAGACCCACAGACATGGGTTGTGCTGATGGAGAAGTAAGGCCATCGGCAACGACAAAGATAACAAAGTCCAGCCAATCTAGGAACTGATTCACAGCAATAACAGACTTTCCGATGACAAGGTCTTTCACACAGTGATTCTCGAATGGATTCATGAGCTAGTGGCGAATTGATATTGTCAAGGAATTACACGATGGTAGAACATTGGTGACTATGTCGAAAATCGAAAATTATTGTCATATACTTAATTCTCGCCGGCCGGAGTGCCCGTGCGGTTCTAGACGCTACAGTCTGGTACCGCGAGACCGCTGCGGTGGATGTGTGTGGTGTCCTTAGGTTAGTTAGGTTTAAGTAGTTCTAAGTTCTAGAGGACTCATGACCTCAGAAGTTAAGTCCCATAGTGCTCAGAGCCATTTGAACCATTTTTAAGCTTAATTCAGTTACAACTTTAGAGCAGCAATTAATAAAATTTAGTTGGTCTGGAATAATAATGCGTAACTTTTTTAAGTTTCCTCGCATATATGAAGTAACCTTTATTGATTGTTACTTTCCTACACTTCAAAGTGACACACACACACAGAGACACACACACAAATGTTCGAATGCGTGTGAAATGGGACTTAACTGCTAAGGTCATCAGTCCTTAAGCTTACATACTACTTAACCTAAATTATCCTAAGGACAAACACACACACCAATGCCCGAGGGAGGACTCGAACGTCCGCCGGGACCAGCGGCACAGTCCATGACTGCAGCGCCCAAGACCGCTCGGCTAATCCCACGCGGCACTCACACAAATGCATACAGTTTTATGGTAAACAACCACACACTGTTCCAGTTGATAATGGTACGTCCCTCTCGTCTGTGATATGGTGTCAGCAATAAATGACGCAAAACTGCTCGAGATCGCAGGGCAGCCTCCAGCTATCTTTTCCCGACGATTCGTGGTGACCACTCTGCCAGTAGCCCTTGCTGCAGTTTCAGCTGTTGTTATCTTTATATTTGTCAGTGGCAGTTGAAGAACTTACGATCTTCTCACGGTTTAGCTATTCTGGAAGCACACATGCCTATTATTCTTCCCAGACCATTACCATGACCCTACGTACTCGTTCCGTAGGAATTGCACTACAGCCGATATCCTAGCCGCACCTCGGTAATATTGTCTCATGTCTCTCACGTCAATGGTTCCACCATTCACAGTGTCAGAAAAATCGCTAAAAGCCTCCCCTGCACGTCTTCTGGGCATGCTGTGTTGCGATCTCCATCTGAAAAGTTCCGTAACCTTTCGTACATTGAAAAGCCATCCTGTACTCTCGCACAAGGGTTAAATTTTTGCCGTGTTATTCCACGTGCATGCAAGAACTGGAGTATCAGCTTGGTAGCGTTTGGTCAAAGTGTTCTAGGTGCCATGTTTCCCGTACCTTTTAGTGTAGGTTGGTGTTAATTGAGTTTTTGTCAGTCTCCCAAAGACGCATAATGCTACAACGTCTTCTTGATACATTAGAGGTGGCACCAGCCATATCAGTTGACAGTAATTTCTTTCGCAGATGGATGGATCGGCGCTGCCAGCCCACTTCTACCGCGGCCTGGTGGAAGCCGCCGAACGCGAGAGGGATGTGCTGATGGGCAGGATGGCGTTGCTGGCGCAGAAGCTGTGCCGCGCCAGGGGTAGGGCACAGCTGGACTGGCGCCATCTGGTCGCCGTCCGCCGGCAAATCCAGGAGCTGGAGGCCAAGCTCAGGCCTTATGGCCTCTCGGTCAGCAAGGACAGAGCTTTTGTCAAGTAAGCCTAGGCGATGTGTTGTGGGGGAGGATAAAATAATTTCGGCGGAAGGCGGACGCAATTAGAGTCTCATCTACATCTACATACATACTCTGCAATCCACCATACTGTGGGTGGCGGAGGGTACCTCGTACCACAACTAGCATCTTCTCTCCCCGTTCCACTCCCAAACAGAACGAGGGAAAAATGACTGCCTATATGCCTCTGTACGAGCCCTAATCTCTCTTATCTTATCTTTGTGGTCTTTCCGCGAAATGTAAGTTGGCGGCAGTAAAATTGTACTGCAGTCAGCCTCTAATGCTGGTTCTCTAAATTTCCTCAGTAGCGATTCACGAAAAGAACGCCTCCTTTCCTCTAGAGACTCCCACCCGAGTTCCTGAAGCATTTCCGTAACACTCGCCTGATGATCAAACCTACCAGTAACAAATAGAAATTGCTTCTATGTCCTCCCTCAATCCGACCTGATAGGGATCCCAAACGCTCGAGCAGTCCTCAAGAATAGGTCGTATTAGTGTTTTATAAGCGGTCTCCTTTACAGATGAACCACATCTTCCCAAAATTCTACCAATGAACCGAAGACGACTACCCGCCTTTCCCACAACTGCCATTACATGCTTGTCCCACTTCATATCGCTCTGCAATGTTATGCCCAAATATTGAATTGACGTGACTGTGTCAAGCGCTACACTACTAATGGAGTATTCAAACATTACAGGATTCTTTTTCCTATTCATCTGCATTAATTTACATTTATCTGTATTGAGAATTAACTGCCATTCTTTACACCAATCACAAATCCTGTCCAAGTCGTCTTGTATCCTCCTACAGTCACTCAACGACGATGCCTTCCCGTACGCCACAGCATCATCAGCAAACAGCCGCACATTGCTATCCACCCTATCCAAAAGATCATTTATGTAGATAGAAAACAACAGCGGACCTACCACACTTCCCTGGGGCACTCCAGATGATACCCTCACCTCCGATGAACATTCACTATCGAGGACAACGTACTGGGTTCGATTACTTAAGAAGTCTTCGAGACACTCACATACTTGTTACCAATCCCATATGCTCGTACCTTAGTTAGGAGTCTGCAGTGGGGCGCCGAGTCAAACGCTTTCCCGAAGTCAAGGAATATGGCATCCGTCTGATACCCTTCATCCATGGTTGGCAAGATATCATGTGAAAAAAGGGCGAGTTGCGTTTCGCAGGAGCGATGCTTTCTAAAGCAGTGCTGATGCATGGACAGCAACTTCTCTCTCTCAAGGAAATTCATTATATTCTAACTGAGAATATGTTCGAGAATCCTGCAACAAACCGATGTTAAGGATATTGGTCTGTAATTTTGAGGATCCGTTCTTCTACCCTTCTTATATACACGAGCCTCTGAAGAGCTACTGTATTTGGATTTGCTGTGCAGAAAGTTGTTTCAAGTATTTCTAGAAATAAAATTCCAAATATTGTGTTCTGGAGGAGGTGCAAATCATAGACCGTGTCCCCCTCTACTGGCTAAAGTGGGGAGTTTCGTTGCATGCTGCTGCTGGCAGCCCATTCAGCTGCTTCACGACCCCAGGGATGTCTATCATTATGTCCTCCATACGGGAATCTGTACGAGACTCAAACGGCGGTATGTTTGTACGATCCTCCTGCGTGAAAGATTTCTCAAATGCTCAATTTAAAATTTTAGCTTTCGTTTTGCTGTCTTCCGTTGCCAGGCCATACTGATCAGTGAGTGACTGGATGGAAGCCTTCGACCCGCTTACCGATTTTACGTAAGACCAGAATTTCCTTGGGTTTTCAGCAAGATCTTTTGCTAAGATATGACGGTGGTAGTGGTTGAGTGCTTCGCGCATCGCTCTTTTTACAGCAGCACGAATCTCTACTAACTTTTGCCTGTCCTCATTCTCCCGATCTTTCTTGTACCACGAGTGCAATTTTCTTTGCTTCCTGAGCATTCTCCGAATTGCGCTGTTAAACCACAGTGGGTCTTTTCGGTCCCTAGGCTTGCTGATCATATTAGGATGAACGTAAAAAAAGTCAGAGAGCAGATAGAAAATGAAAAAGTGAAGTTTTCTGTCAGTACTTATAAGCACACTGAACAAAACATTAGTCACTCTTATGAGACATCACGCTAATGCCATGTAAAACTGCCACTGCCCTTCATAAGGTTGTAATGTAAGTGACAAGAGAGCCCATAAATTTCTTCATATATGCCATCAGCAGCTCGTGGTCTTGTGATTAGTATTGCTGACTCTTGACCAATTCTGACGGGACTAATTCCAGGCAGGTTAGTGTTTCTCTCCACTCGGGACTGTGTGTGTGCGTTGTTTTCATCACTTCATCATCATCATCATCATCAGCGCGCAAGTCGCTGAAGTGATGTGAACTACAAGCACTTGCACCAAGCGCCGAATATGTACAGCTAGCAAATCGTGACGTCGTTGGTTGCTAGGTATCAACTGTTGGTACAAGTAGACCCATACAGTTTCTGTGTAATCGAGATCGTGTGATTTAGTGGGCCATTTAAGGAACAGTAGGCTGCCGTGCATTAATTAATTGTTTGAGTGCAGCCCTTTGAACACTATGTTGCAATCTCGGACGAAAGGGCAACATTTGGTCATCGAACATTTTGAAACAAACATTCCGCTTCATGTTACAGTAACCACAATGAGTAGACCAAACTCGTGCCAGCCTCCTACTCTTTTTTTCTCGATGGAGCTACACCCACATGCAAACAATCTGGTCAGTGTGAATAAATGAACAAATATCACTTTCTTTAAGTTAGTTTTTTAACGACTTTATTAAAACTAACAGTGGCATATATTATGAAAATCACATTCGTAAACACCACAGAACCATCTCCACACTCCATACACTATGAGCTAAACACTCTGTTGGTCCAATGGTGCACTCGATTCCCTCGATCATTTGATAAGAGGCAAAAACTGCGTCTTGTAGAATCATATTACACGCATCCGTCAGCTACTGTCCAGTTTCTGTGTCGTTTGGATCTTGAAGATGTGGAGCTTTATGTAATACTGTGAACAGCGGCTTCTTGTGCATTACCTTCCTCATTTGTTGTTGTCAAAATTTGGAAATTTGTGGTAGGTTCCTATGGGACCAAACTGCTAAGGTCATCGGTCCCTAGGCTTACAGATTACGTAATCTAACGTAAACTAATTTACGCTAAAGACAACACACGCACCCACGCCCGAGGGAGGACTCGAACCTCCGACGGGGATTTGTTGTTGTGTCAACATGGATTCTCCAAAGAATCTCCGAGGAGTGGTGCACGACTTGCAGCATGTAACATGGTGTAAGAACTGCAATGTAAAAATTTCCAAACGACAGGATCCAGAGCTGAGTATTACACCTTTTCAAAGAAAACTGACAGGAGCTGCTGCTGTCAGCGAGGACATGTCCATCAGGTTTAGCATGATTGAATAATGGTGTGCTTCTTGGTGTTCTGCTGAGTTGTTGTTTCCGTCTCATAATTGGAAGCACGCAACTAATACACGCCCATCTGCACCATTTTTTGGCCAATCATCACAAAGGAAACTGCCTCCAATATAAATGCGGAATTTGTTACCTCGCAGTACTATATCTAGAGGGCCTTTGGTGCACTTTGCGCGCGAGGGGAAGAAGAACTAATACAACGTCAACTGCCAACTCCACCGCCAGCGTTCTTGCATGCTAGCAACCAGGACTTATTACCTAAACCACGCAAGGACCATCCACAACGAGAGGCACAACAAATCCAACCTGTAAGGATCTTGGAGGAACAGCTATCTACAGCTTAGACTCTGAAACCTCGGGCCAAGGACTAGCCCCGTATGTTCAGCGTCAGCGACAGCGTCAGCACTTCGCACTTCAGTGACTTCGAAAAATGCAAGTCAAATAGAAACCCCATAGTGGTACTACCCTTGGTGCAATAAGTCATGCCCCATTATTAGTGACACCATCATCTTTACCATTGACATCATCACTCCTGTAAAAAATACCTTCACCCTTGTTAGTGATCTTATCATAATCATTACGATGTGACAAGCCTTGCCCCTCCCCTCAACCTCACTTCTGCTCTCCAGCTAATGAGAGCCTAGTATTTTAGCCATTAAAATCAAACAACTAATGACAATGGAGCTCCAGGGCAAGCATCTTGGCTGTGCTGAAAAGTATGCAAAACTCTGAAATTTTTGGGTCATGTTCAAAAGTATTTCTCCAAAAATTACATAATGGGTGCAATATTTCCACACCAAAGATAGTAACATCTCAAATAACAACATACACTCACGCACGCACTCACACACACACACACACGCACACACACACACACACACACACACACACACACACACACACACACTCACACACACACACACACACACGCGCAAACACTCACAGACACACACACGCACGCACACACAATATTTTTGCCAAGAACTTACAGGTTAAGCAGCACTTGTGATATTCGATAGAGCCATCTCTACACCATACTTCTAGTAAGACACAAAGGTCTCTAAATTTAAATATTCTCCTGATAGAAATTATTATGTGGTGCTTGTAAAGCATCACAATGTTAATTAAACATTCAAAATATCTGCTGGAAGACGTCACCAACACAAAAATTTAGTAAAATGAAACTTTCACTCTGCAGCAGAATGTGTGCTCATATGCAACTTCCTGGCAGATTAAAACTGTGTGCCAGACCGAGTCTCGAACTCCGGACCTTTGCCTTTCGCGGGCAAGTGCTCTACCGTCTGAGCTACCTAAGTACGACGCACACCCCGTCCTCACATTTTCACTTGCCTGCGAAAGGCAAAGGTCCCGAGTTCGATTCTCGGTCCGGCACACAATTTTAATCTGCCAGAAAGTTTCAAAAATTTAGTGTTTATGTCAGCTATCACACACACACACACACGCACATACACACAAACACATACATGCACACAAACACACACACCCACACACACACACCCACACACACACACACACACACACACACACACACACACACACACATACATACATACACAACATGCACATCTGTCAAAATTGATGCATCAAACATGAGTGTGGACTCAGAAATTAAGTGCCCGAAAGCTATTTCCATGTCTAGTTTGTTATGAAAGACATTTGGCGAAAATATATGAACGAAAGCAAGTAGTTAACATTTCACTTTAGGGCTGAACGAAACATCATACCAAATCGGACCCGAGAAAGCCTATAACTACACAAACACATGTTCTCTAAAATACTATGCTAAGCCAACAACCACTATAGCAAGTAAGTGGTTTACATTGCCAATTACTGGCAAAAATGAATTAATTTAATTTTTAAACCTGCGCTTGGTGTAAGACACAATGGCTCTTCAAATTTAATATTTCTATTTCTAACTTGCTCTGTGATGTTTGTCAGGTGTTAAAATGTTTATTCATCATCCAAAACGTTTGCAAGAACACATCAGTAACAGAACATTAATTTCAAAGTTATTTCCTCATCCTGTTAAAAAATATACAAAAACACACACACACACACACACACACACACACACACAAACACACACTTATATGTTACTTATCGTAGTACGCAAGTGTAATTACACATTTCAGATTGTGAATGACAATTCAAACTTTGCATCAAAATAATATTTTATTATTTTTCGAAATATGTGTAATTTTGAGGACAAACTACACATGGCATTCCTTTCAGAGTTCAATTCTTCTATAAGATCTAGATCATGGCTTGGATTTTGTCTCTGCTGATAAAAGCAACAGTTTAAGCAGTATTTGTTGATGACCAGTGTGATATGCCTATCGAAATTTGGAGGCACAATGAACCCTCAACTTAAATATTTTCGTATCTAAATAGCTCACTTATTGGCACTACTGAAATAAATTATAAGTTAGTTGATAAGTATAGTTTGATCTCTGCAACACACATTAAATTAATCAAAAACAAATAATAACTTGTTATATAACATTATCGAACACACATCTACATCTACATCTACATTTATACTCCGCAAGCCATCCAACGGTGTTTGGCGGAGGGCACTTTACGTGCCACTGTCATTACCTCTCTTTTCTGTTCCAGTCGCGTATGGTTCGCGGGAAGAACGACTGTCTGAAAGCCTCCGTGCGCGCTCGAATCTCTCTAATTTTACATTCGTGATCTCCTCGGGAGGTATAAGTAGGGGGAAGCAATATATTCGATCCCTCATCCAGAAACGCACCCTCTCGAAACCTGGCGAGCAAGCTACACCGCGATGCAGAGCGCCTCTCTTGCAGAGTCTGCCACTTGAATTTGCTAAACATCTCCGTAACGCTATCACGGTTACCAAATAACCCTGTGACGAAACGCGCCGCTCTCCTTTGGATCTTCTCTATCTCCTCCGTCAACCCGATCTGGTACGGATCCCACACTGATGAGCAATACTCAAGTATAGGTCGAACGAGTGTTTTGTAAGCCCCCTCCTTTCTTGATGGACTACATTTTCTAAGGACTCTCCCAATGAATCTCAACCTGGTACCCGCCCTACCAACAATTAATTTTATATGATCATTCCACTTCAAATCGTTCCGTACGCATACTCCCAGATATTTCACAGAAGTAACTGCTACCAGTGTTTGTTCCGCTATCATATAATCATACAATAAAGGATCCTTCTTTCTATGTATTCGCAATACATTACATTTGTCTATGTTAAGGGTCAGTTGCCACTCCCTGCACCAAGTGTCTATCCGCTGCAGATCTTCCTGCATTTCGCTACAATTTTCTAATGCTGCAACTTCTCTGTATACTACATGGGCACTATTGCTGATCTAACCTACGGCAAAAGATGATTTGTTGACGAGAATTACCGAAGTGTATAATCTTACACCCATTATGTGGGCATCGACAAGATCTAATACTCACAAAAAACAGTTTCAGGTAGTTCATCTTTCATGTGTACATCTTCCCATGGTTGGAACATATCTGTCATAGTATAATACAATACCTAAAACAAAGAAAGTGTTTTTTTTTATATTTCAAATGGTGATCATCCGCACCAGTAATAAAATCCGCTAGAAATGTATATCTGCCCAATTGTGCTTACCAGTATCATCATGTGGTTAAATCAGCAACTTAATGGGGATTTGGCTGGGTGGGATAATTTTATTGTTACTTATATAAGCACTTCATTTCTCTAAGTAAGACATCAACTTCAATTACAGAATCAACCAGTGGAGGCTGAATTGCCTTGTTCCTAAAGGCAGTGGATTTATGTACAAAATCTCGTCTTAGTTCACCTAAAACGGCTATCAAAGTCGGACAGACATTATAATGACTCTAGGCATTAACTTTATATGGCTGTACAAACCGCACAATGGAAACTACATAACACTTCAACACATTCATCGCTGTTTTACAGCAAACTGCATCAAAATATCCCAAAATTGCTCCATACTTCGACATGTTGCAGCAAAATTGTAATAAGTTGCTCCATACTTCATTCTGTTACAGCGACGTTGTCAGAAATTGTCCTATACATAACAATTTTACAGCACAAATATAACACATTGCCATGATTTGCATTTTACAAGGTGATCACCATTACCCACACGGGGCAGTGATGGTCAGTTTACCAGGTAACCACCATTACCCCATTTGAGCTTTGGTGGTCAGTTTGATAATTGATTTAACAAGAGTTCCTCTGGAGGGGGGGACAGTGTTGGTCATTTTGCAGGGTGACCACCGTTACCTTCGTTACTGTAGGGTGGGGAAACAACGATGGTGGGTTTACAGGATGACCGCCATTTCCATGGATACATTTGGATGGGGATAGTGGATGTCAGCTACTGTGAGGTGTCAGCTAGTTGAGGTATCGCCTACTGGGTCTTAAAACTGTACTGCAACACCTGTAACTGACAGCGAGTATGCAAAGTAGATGACTAAGGTGACAATGAACATATGATTGATGCAGTTGTGGGGTAATGATGATTCTACATCTACATCTATATAGGAACTCCGCAAGCCAGCGTAAGGTGCGTGGCGGAGGGTACCATATACCACTACTACTCATTCCTTTCCCGTTCCACTCGCATATAGATGCTGATTCGTGGGTATAAGCTTCTCAGTCTCAAAAAAGTTTTTGTATTCGAACTGAGAAAATGTTAAAGGATTCTGCAGCAAACCGAAGTTAGGGATATTAGTCTGTAATTTTGCGGCTCCGTTCTTTTACCCTTCCTGTATACTGGAGTCAACTGCGCTTTTTCCAGTCTCTTGGGATTTGAGCTGGGCGAGAGGTTCACGATAAATACAGGCTAGGTATGGGGCCAGTGCCGTAGAGTACTCTTTATAAATTCGAATTGGTATTTCATCCGGACCTGGTGATTTATTTGATTTCAAATCCTTCAGCTGTTTCTCTATCCCAGGGATGCTTATTACTATGTCGTCCTTACGGGAGTCTGTCCGACGGTCAAATGACGTTATGTTTGTACGATTCTCCCGTGTGAACGATATCTTGAACGTAAAATTTGACACTTCGTTTTGCTATCTTCAGCTGCAACACCACACTGGCCAACAAGGGACTGACTCGAAGCCTTATACCCGTTTAGGGGTTTTACATAAGACCAGAATTTTCTCGGGCTGTCCGACACATCTTTTGCTAATGTGTGACGGTGGTAGCTATTGTATGCTTCGCACACAGGCCTTTTCATAGATGCACGAATTTTTACTAACCTTTACTTGTCGTCATTTGTGCGTTTCCTTTTGAACCGGTAGTGTAACAGGCTCTGCTTCCTCAGCGTTTTCCGAGTTTCGATATTAAACTATGGCGGGTCTTTCCCATCCTCCATACACTTACTAAGCACATAATTATCCAGACCACAATTTACAATCTGCTTAAACTTTGCCCATAATTCTTCAGCATCCATCTTACGGGAACTAAGTGATGTCATTTCACTGTCTAAGTAAGATGCTAACAACTGCTTATCTGATCTATCTAGTAGAAACACCTTCTAGACGCTTTGACTGGTTTCCTAACTTTCGTAATCATAATTGCTATGAAGATATCATGATCGCTAATCCTCGTTTCTCTACTGACATTGTCGATAAGGTACGGCCTATTTGTAGCTACAAGGTCTAAGATATTTCCATTGCGTGTGGCCTGCCGAGTTAGCGCCTCAAGACTGTTTTCAGAAAACGTATTCAAAAGTATTTTTCATGACCGTCTGTCTATACTCACCGTAATGAATCTACAGACATCCCAGTCTATACTCGGCATGTTAAAGTCGCCCACAACTAATACTGCATGATCTGGGTATTTACGCGCTATTGACCCTAGACTTTGTTTGAATGACTCTAGAACTGTCAGAGAGGAATCGAGTGGCCGGTTATAACAGCCAACAGCTAACTTGGTTTCACCTATACCGGTTGTCCACTACCAGATGACTTCACTCTCATACTCAACTTCGACCTCAATAGAGACAATGGTTTTGGCAACTGCAGAGAACAGTCTCCCTCCTACGGCCTGAAATCTACTTTCCGATATATGTTCTATAACTCACTAACCACCTCAGAGCTTTGCACTTCTGGTTTCAGCCAGCTCTCGATCCCAAGAATAATTTGAGGGCGAGAACTTTCCTGGAGCGCAATAAAATCGGAAACTTTACTACGAATACTTCGACAGTCTACTGATAAAATTATGACAGTCGTAGTGTCTTTTTTCTGAAAGCCGTTTGGCTTCTCTTGCGACTGTTCATCAGAGCCTAGAAAATCCACATGTACATTCCACAAGTACTCTGCTACCCGAGTAGCTGCATACTTTGTTTAGTATACCCCCGATCTATCAAGGAGGGTCCTACAAATTCCCGAACGATAACGCAGGTCTAGAAACCTGCAGCCAAGGCCGTCACAAAGTCTATGAAGCCTGTGGGTGAGACTCTCAACTCGGTTCGGAAGCAAAAGACACCAATCAACTCTCGGAACATTGCCGCAAATTGCGAGCTCTGCTTGCACACTGTGTGCGAGGCCAGTAGTGTCTACCACCTCTGCCAGCTGCCTGTACGAATTAAGGATGGGCTCAGAACACATGCGACGGGCGTCGTTGGTGCTGACGTGAGACACAATTTGCAGACCACTGCACGCTGCACGCTCGATAGCCGCACACAAGGCCAGGCCACCTCCTGGCGGGCATACCAAATGCATATTGGCTTTATTTCCAGCCCTGAATACTATCTTGCCAAGGACTCCATAACACGCCAAACACTGTAGCTCCCAGTAATAAGTAAACCCCTGCCTCCATGTTCCTGCTCAGGCCCCGTTGAAGGAGCACCAAGCTGTCCACTCTCAGGGTGAAAGGGTGAGGCCAAGCAGCCAGTCCTCACATTGGCCCTCCGCTTCGAGTGATGCAAACGTGTTACAGTCCACCACTCACCGAAATGTAAGTGCAGATCCACCACGTCTGGTGGACTAGGAGGTGCTTCAGAAGCAAAACAAGCGACACTTTATATGTCCCAAGCGATGTGCCAGATTCTCCGCTACCGCTACAGTTATTTATTAATAGAAACTGTTATGTAGGCATGCTATTCCTATTCTGTGTTATAGGTTTTCCTGTCAACTACATTGTTATTTATGTACTGTTCAGTTTTTACTATTTCATTGCAAAGATGTTACTCACTGTATGTTTCTACTTCACTCTAGATGTGTTACTTCTCTTCCAATGTTGTCTGCTAACATTTAACTTCTTTGGTCATAATACTCAGTAAATGTCTGAAGATGGCCTTGTAAGCCGAAAACCGGTTAGCAATAAAAATAATATTGTAGAACAAAAGCAAACTGGTGCTTTTCATTTATTATTACCTGAAATAAGTTCTGCAGAAATTTTTACGAAGTCTCAGACGGTGTTCAGGAAAGTTAGATTAGGCAGAATTGGTGGTGGAGTGTTTGTGTCTGTCAGTAGTGGTTTATCTTGTAGTGAAGTCGAAGCAGATACTCCGTGCTAATTGGTATGGGTGGAGGTTATACTTAACAGCCGAACTAAGTTAATAATTGGCTCCTTCTACCGACCCCCAGACTCCGATGATATAGTTGCTGAAAAGTTCAGAGAAAATTTGAGTCTCGTAACAAATAAATACCCCACTCATACGGTTATAGTAGGTGGGGACTTCAACCTTCCCTCGATATGTTGGCAAAAATAGTTGTTCAAAACCGGTGGTAGGCATAAAACATATTCCGAGATTGTCCTAAATGCTTTCTCCGAAAATTATTTCGAGCAGTTAGTCCACGAATCCACGCGAATTGTAAATGGTTGCGAAAACACACTTGACCTCTTAGCCACAAACAATCCAGAGCTGATAGAGAGCATCATGACTGATACAGAGATTAGTGATCACAAGGTCGTTGTAGCTAGGCTCAATACCGTTTCTTCCAAATCCACCAGAAGCAAACGCAAAATAATTTTATTTAAAAAAGCGGATAAAGTGTCACTAGAAGCCTTCCTAAGAGACAATCTCCATTCCTTCTGAACTGACTATGCAAATGTAGACGAGATGTGGCTCAAATTCAAAGATATAGTAGCAACACCAATTGAGAGATTCATACCTCATAAGTAGGTAAGAGATGGAAGTGATCCCCTGTGGTACACAAAACAGGTCCGAGCGCTGTTGCAGAGGCAACGGAAAAAGCATGCGAAGTTCAGAAGAACGCGAAATCCCGAAGATTGGCTAAAATTTACAGACGCGCGAAATATGGCACGGACTTCAATGCGAGATGCCTTTAATAGGTTCCACAACGAAACATTGTCTCGAAATTTGGTAGAAAATTCGAAGAAATTCTGGTCGTATGTAAAGTACACAAGCGGCAAGGCGCAGTCAATACCTTCGCTGCGCAGTGCCGATGGTACTGTTACCGACGACTGTGCCGCTAAAGCGGAGTTATTGAACGCAGTTTTCCGAAATTCCTTCACCAGGGAAGACGAATGGAATATTCCAGAATTTGAAACACGAACAGCTGCTAGCATGAGTCTCTTAGAAGTAGATACCTTAGGGGTTGCGAAGCAACTCAAATCGCTTGATACGGGCAAGTCTTCAGGTCCAGATTGTATACCGATTAGGTTCCTTTCAGATTACGCTGATACAATAGCTCCCTACTTAGCAATCATATACAACCGCTCGCTCACCGATAGATCTGTACCTACAGATTGGAAAATTGCGCAGGTCGCACCAGTGTTTAAGAAGGGTAGTAGGAGTAATCCATCGAACTACAGACATATATATAATTGACGTCGGTTTGCAGTAGTGTTTTGGAGCACATACTGTATTCAAACATTATGAATCTCCTCGAAGGGAACTATCTATTGGTATGTAATCAGCATGGTTTCAGAAAACATCGTTCTTGTGCAACGCAGCTAGCTCTTTATTTGCACGAAGTAATAGCCGCTATCGACAGGGGATCTCAAGTTGATTCCGTATTTCTAGATTTCCGGAAAGCTTTTGACACCGTTCCTCACAAGCGACTTCTAATCAAGCTGCGGGCCTACGGGGTATCGTCTCAGTTGTGCGACTGGGTTCGTGATTTCCTGTCAGGAAGGTCGCAGTTCGTAGTAATAGACGTCAAATCATCGAGTAAAACTGAAGTGATATCAGGTGTCCCCCAGGGAAGCGTCCTGGGACCTCTGCTGTTCCTGGTCTATATAAATGACCTGAGTGACAATCTGAGCAGTTCTCTTAGGTTGTTCGCAGATGATGCTGTAATTTACCGTCTAATAAGGTCATCCGAAGACCAGTATCAGTTGCAAAGCGATTTAGAAAAGATTGCTGTATGGTGTAACAGGTGGCAGTTGACGCTAAATAACGAAAAGTGTGTGGTGATCCACATGAGTTCCAAAAGAAATCTCGATAAATAGTAAAATTCTCAAGGCTGTCAATTCAACTAAGTACCTGGGTGTTAAAATTACGAACAACTTCAGTTGGAAAGACCACATAGATAATATTGTGGGGAAGGCGAGCCAAAGGTTGCGTTTCATTGGCAGGACACTTAGAAGATGCAACAAGTCCACTAAAGAGACAGCTTACACTACACTCGTTCGTCCTCTGTTAGAATATTGCTGCGCGGTGTGGGATCCTTACCAGGTGGGATTGACGGAGGACATCGAAAGGGTGCAAAAAAGGGCAGCTCGTTTTGTATTATCACGTAATAGGGGAGAGAGTGTGGCAGATATGATACGCGAATTGGGATGGAAGTCATTAAAGCAAAGACGTTTTTCGTCGCGGCGAGATCTATTTACGAAATTTCAGTGACCAACTTTCTCTTGCGAATGCGAAAATATTATGTTGAGCCCAACCTACATAGGTAGGAATGATCATCAAAATAAAATGAGAGAAATCAGAGCACGAACAGAAAGGTTTAGGTGTTCGTTTTTCCCGCGCGCTGTTCGGGACTGGAATGGTAGAGAGATAGTATGATTGTGGTTCGATGAACCCTCTGCCAAGCACTTAAATGTGAGTTGCAGAGTAGTCATGTAGAGACGCTCAGTAGCTCGGTACCGGCTTTTGTTGAAGATTCGAGAACATCCCTTCACCGAGGAGTGAAGCAGTACAGTCCTGGAAATTGAAATAAGAACACCGTGAATTCATTGTCCCAGGAAGGGGAAACTTTATTGACACATTCCTGGGGTCAGATACATCACATGATCACACTGACAGAACCACAGGCACATAGACACAGGCAACAGAGCATGCACAATGTCGGCACTAGTACAGTGTATATCCACCTTTCGCAGCAATGCAGGCTGCTATTCTCCCATGGAGACGATCGTAGAGATGCTGGATGTAGTCCTGTGGAACGGCTTACCATGCCATTTCCACCTGGCGCCTCAGTTGGACCAGCGTTCGTGCTGGACGTGCAGACCGCGTGAGACGACGCTTCATCCAGTCCCAAACATGCTCAATGGGGGACAGATCCGGAGATCTTGCTGGCCAGGGTAGTTGACTTACACCTTCTAGAGCACGTTGGGTGGCACGGGATACATGCGGACGTGCATTGTCCTGTTGGAACAGCAAGTTCCCTTGCCGGTCTAGGAATGGTAGAACGATGGGTTCGATGACGGTTTGGATGTACCGTGCACTATTCAGTGTCCCCTCGACGATCACCAGTGGTGTACGGCCTGTGTAGGAGATCGCTCCCCACACCATGATGCCGGGTGTTGGCCCTGTGTGCCTCGGTCGTATGCAGTCCTGACTGTGGCGCTCACCTGCACGGCGCCAAACACGCATACGACCATCATTGGCACCAAGGCAGAAGCGACTCTCATCGCTGAAGACGACACGTCTCCATTCGTCCCTCCATTCACGCCTGTCGCGACACCACTGGAGGCGGGCTGCACGATGTTGGGGCGTGAGCGGAAGACGGCTTAACGGTGTGCGGGACCGTAGCCCAGCTTCATGGAGACGGTTGCGAATGGTCCTCGCCGATACCCCAGGAGCAACAGTGTCCCTAATTTGCTGGGAAGTGGCGGTGCGGTCCCCTACGGCACTGCGTAGGATCCTACGGTCTTGGCGTGCATCCGTGCGTCGCTGCGGTCCGGTCCCAGGTCGACGGGCACGTGCACCTTCCGCCGACCACTGGCGACAACATCGATGTACTGTGGAGACCTCACGCCCCACGTGTTGAGCAATTCGGCGGTACGTCCACCCGGCCTCCCGCATGCCCACTATACGCCCTCGCTCAAAGTCCGTCAACTGCACATACGGTTCACGTCCACGCTGTCGCGGCATGCTACCAGTGTTAAAGACTGCGATGGAGCTCCGTATGCCACGGCAAACTGGCTGACACTGACAGCGGCGGTGCACAAATGCTGCGCAGCTAGCACCATTCGACGGCCAACACCGCGGTTCCTGGTGTGTCCGCTGTGCCGTGCGTGTGATCATAGCTTGTACAGCCCTCTCGCAGTGTCCGGAGCAAGTATGGTGGGTCTGACACACCGGTGTCAATGTGTTCTTTTTTCCATTTCCCGGAGTGTATATTACTCCCTCCTACGTATATCTCGCGAAGAGACTATGAGGATAAAATCAGACATTAGATCCCACACAGAGGCGTACCGACAATCTTTCTTTCCACGAACAATACGAGACTGGAATAGTCGGGAGAACCGATAGAGGTACTCAAAGTACCCACCGCCACACACCGTCAGGTGGCTTGCGGAGTATGGATGTAGATGTAGATGTAGAACCATCAATGATATAGCCTCAGATTGAAATACCAACATCCAAAACGTATTTTGTTACACAATATGTTTCAAAAAGAATGATGTGACTTTACGTTTATTTATAAAATCATACTACAAACATACGATGAATTGCAAAATACAAAATATTAAAGATTTGGCTCCGCTATTACAAATGCTCTGAGCGTCCATCTGCGGCAATTGGAGCAGCATCTAGATGATAGCTAAATTCGTTATAAGCTTTACACAATGTATCTCGCATTACAGAAGTTATGGTGGCTGTTATCCTGCTCTTCATTTCTTCTACGTCACGAGGTAAGGAGGAGATGAACACACTTTCTTTCACATTTCACATATCCCCACAGGAAAAATCACACGGAGGTCATGTCTGGCGATACTGAAGGCCAAGAATACAGGGCGGTGTCTCGGGGTCCCGTACGCCCTAACCAGCAATGAGCTACCTCCAAATCCACGGAATTAGCTTTTTCTACAACTTTAGGAGGACTCCGATGACTTCATTTTCCAACAGCATGGAGCTCCACCACGCTGGCACCACGATGGACGTCTGTTTCTCAAGGACGCTCTGCCTTAAGGCTGGCTAGGGCGCACGGGATCCGAAGAGACTGCCGTGCATTCTTGGCCTCCAAGACCACTAGACGTGACCACATGCGATTTTTTCATGTGGGGATATGTGAAGCAAAGTGTGTTCTCTCCTCTTTACCTCGTGACATGGAAGAAGTGAACAGCTAGCATAACTTCTGTTAAAGCAGATACATTGTGTAAAGTTTATGAGGACTTTAGCTATCGTGTAGTTGTTGGTGCCACTGCTGGTTGACACATAGAGCGTTTGTAGCAGCATAGCTAAAACTTTAAGATTTTGTGAGTTTTTTTCAATTCATTCCATGTTTATAGTAAGTTTTTACCAATAAACATGGAGTTCTGAATCCAGGTAATTCTTTTTAAAACACCTTGTATATTTTAGATAAGGAAATACCATTGTAACACATGACATACACATTGTGTGTGTGTTTTAACATAGTTCTTGAAAAGATGAGGAAATAATGTTGACATAAGCATTGTGTTTATGATGTATTTGCAGACAGTTCGGACGATGAATTAACATTGTAATACTTGTCAAGCACCATGGAGCTATATTATGTGGAAATATTTAATTGGGAGTTCCATTGTGTCTACACTAAGTGGTAGGCCTAGAAATGAAATTAATTACTTCTTCCAGTTGTTGCCAATAATTCAGACTGTCTATTAGTTTGCGTGGTTGTCTGTTTAGTGTAATTTTAGCCAACATGTGTTTGTGTAGTTACAGGTTCTATAGGCGACATCGTCTTATTTAGGCCTAAAATCTAATGTGAAGTGCCTGTTTAGGGCGTTATTTTTTACCGACGTCCGTTGGAATTAAGACATGGAAATGGCTTTTGAGCAACCAACTTGAGAGTCCACACTCATGTTTAGGCATGAATTTTGATAGATGTATGTATGTGTGTGTGTGTGTGTGTGTGTGTGTGTGTGTGTGCATGCGTGTGTGTGTGTGTGTGTGTGCGCGCGTATGTGTGTGTGTGTGTGTGTCTGTGTGTCTGTGTGTGTGTGTGTGTGTTTACGCCCATGCATAGAAATAACAGTGTGGCAGTTGACAAAAACATTTCATTTTTGTGCTGCTGACGTATTTTAGCATATACGAGGTGCATTCAAGTTCTAAGGCCTCCGATTTTTTTTCTCCAGACTGGAAAGAGATAGAAACATGCACATTGTTTTAAAATGAGGCCGCGTTCATTGTCAATACGTCCCAGAGATGGCAGCACCGTACGGCACATGGAATTTTACCGCCAGCGGCGAGAATGAGAACTGTTTTAAATACTTAAAATGGCGACGTTTTCCTTACTTGAACAGCGTGCAGTCATTCGTTTTCTGAATTTGCGTGGTGTGAAACCAATTGAAATTCATCGACAGTTGAAGGAGACATGTGGTGATGGAGATAAGGATGTGTCGAAAGTGCGTTCGTGGGTGTGACAGTTTAATGAAGGCAGAACATCGTGTGACAACAAACCGAAACAACCTCGGGCTCGCACAAGCCGGTCTGACGACATGATCGAAAAAGTGGAGAGAATTCTTTTGGGGGATCGCCGAATGACTGTTGAACAGATCGCCTCCAGAGTTGGCATTTCTGTGGGTTCTGTGCACACAATCCTGCATGATGACCTGAAAATGCGAAAAGTGTCATCTAGGTGGGTGCCACGAATGCTGACGGACGACCACATGGCTGCCCGTGTGGCATGTTGCCAAGCAATGTTGACGCGCAACGACAGCATGAATGGGACTTTCTTTTCGTCAGTTGTGACAATGGATGAGACGTGGATGCCATTTTTCAATCCAGAAACAAAACGCCAGTCAGCTCAATGGAAGCACACAGATTCACCACCACCAAAAAAATTTCGGGTAACTGCCAGTACTGAAAAAATGATGGTGTCCATGTTCTCGGACAGCGAGGGCGTAATCCTTACCCATTGGGTTCCAAAGGGCACTACGGTAACAGGTGCATCCTACGAAAATGATTTGAAGAACAAATTCCTTCCTGCACTGCAATAAAAATGCCCGGGAAGGGCTGCGCGTGTGCTGTTTCACCAAGACAATGCACCCGCACATCGAGCTAACGTTACGCAACAGTTTCTTCGTGACAACAACTTTGAGGTGATTCCTCATGCTCCCTACTCACCTGACCTGGCTCCTAGTGACTTTTGGCTTTTTCTAACAATGAAAGACACTCTCCATGGCCGCACATTCACCAGCCGTGCTGCTATTGCCTCAGCGATTTTCCAGTGGTCAAAACAGACTCCTAAAGAAGCCTTCGCCGCCGCCATGCAATCATGACGTCAGCGTTGTGAAAAATGTGTACGTCTGCAGGACGATTACGTCGAGAAGTAACGCCAGTTTCATCGATTTCGGGTGAGTAGTTAATTAGAAAAAAAATTCGGAGGCCTTAGAACTTGAATGCGCCTCGTACTTTAGATGTTGAATGATCGTTTCTGCACTTGGCAACGATCATACAGGTACAAAAACTTTAAAGCGGGTAATAGTTAAACTTAGGGTCCGTTGCGTCTTACACGATGTACGGAATAGAGATGGATGTAGTGTATGAGTTTTCTTACGTATTTTAGATGTGGAAGTACTGCAAGTTACGTCCTTTTTGGTATTTTTGGATAGATACTTCTGGACAAGGGCCAAAAATTTGAGATTATTTCAGATTATCTTGATACTTTTGAGTGCAGCCAAGATGGCTGCTCTGTGGTTATATGTCGACTGGTTGTTTCATTTTAATAAACACTTGAGGAATGGGAGGGTGTGGGAATGGGGAAGGGATGGTGCGATGGGGGCGGCCGAGTTGGATGACTTCAGCTGAGAGATGGATCACCATCCACTCTCACATGCATCACTCCATTAGTTTCGAAATTGTCTTGTTCCTTTTTTCGGTGTATTTGTGAGTTCCGAAAGAAATATTTTGTGATAATGGCAGCGAGTGTTACAAAATGAACAGAGTTAAGTGTTTTAGTTCTGCACGGCGACATCGTTTGTTGGTGCATGTTTCATGAATTACATGTAGAGACACGAAAATATATCAGATGTAGTGGTAAAATGACTACATAATTGCTCTGCACGAGCACACTGTGAGTAAGTGAATCAATGTTTTTTTAATTAAATCATGGGAGAAGGTAGGCGGCTCAGTGTTCGGTATAATAGAGTGGCACATTGGTAGTATTAACAAATATTGACCCATCTATGTTCTCCCATAATTTAATTGAAAAACGTTGATCATCACCTTCTCCCATGATTTAATTAAAAAAGCATTGATACAGTTAACTCAGTAAGTCGCAGGACGACTGCGTAGCAATGCAGAGCAGAGAATATATCGCAAATTTTTTGGATGTATAATGGGTTACGACGCTGTCCGTGGTTTGCAGTTACTAGCACAGTTTAAACAGCTGCTACTGAAACAAGGAGCAATTAAATTTAAAATCTTCGTTTGCAGTAATGTTTTACCCTTTCTTCCAAATGTATTACTTCGAGTTGTCTGCTGCTCTCTCACTGACTGCGAAACACAAACAACTGACACACCTTCTTTTGGTTCCCATCATACCACAGGCAAACTCTGACGACATTCCTGCAAGAAACGCGTTAAGTACGCCACTGCCCCTACTCTAGACTTTTACCATGTCAACGCACTTCGTTATGTGAAAAATTATGAAAAGTCCTTGTACTGAGATCGTGTCCGCCTGCTTAACTGGGTGGTAGGTGCTCGCCTCCCGTGCAAGGGGGCCGCGTTCGATTCCCGGCCGAGTTGGAGATTTTATCCGCTCAGGGACTCGGTGTTATGTTATCCTCGCTGTCATTTCATCTTCATCACCGTCGCGCAAGTCGCCCAATGTGCCGTCGAGTGAAATGGGGCTTGCACTGGGCGGCCGAACTTCCCTGATGCCAACGATGCCATACGCTCATTTCCAATGAACTCGTCAATTATTGCGCATATGTAATTTTAATCTGTTCATCAACTGCGAGAGAATTATAAAAAGAGACATGAACCCACGTGACCCGTTTTAATTGCTTATACTCAAGAATTTTCTGTTGACAACGCCAGTTAACATCTGACGGTGTGATTGCATAGACACGCTTTTAGCCGCTTCCAGTCTGGGATGACTGCTGTGATATTTTTGGTGCCAACTACAAAGCAGAAATATCAGTGGAGGAAGCATTCAGACGCACAGAATTGATTCTGTTATGTCAGCATACTTTCCCACCGTGATGACGCGATCTTCGGATGGCGTAAGTTTGTGAGAAATGCGTTCTATAAGTTTTGAAGGTCATTATATTGCTAGTATAGACAGATTACCTTTGTAGGTGTTGTGGCTTTGGTATAGGCGTTTTGTAGACACAATAACAATTTTCAGTTGATACCTGGAATAAAGTGGACTCTGCTTTGAAGAGCAAGATGAACGGACGTCTCGTAACGGCACCATCAAGTCAGCGTTCATTTACACTGTCCATCATGTCATGTCACTTTACTTCGCTTTGCCAAGTGCCGAACGGCGAAAGTGAGGTTATGAATAACCATCCATGATACAGGAAGTCAGAGTATTGTATCGGAGTTGAGGAACTAACAACGACAATTAACAATGGCCAAAGCAGACTTCGTAATATACCTTCTTGATCAGCATTTGACGCTTGGTCCATAGAGGTAATACTATTCATGACTGCATCTTACTATGCAATACAGTTTACTACACCAACGACAGTAGTTCACTGCTCTTGTCTGGGCATCATAACACAGCTGACAGTCTCTTTTCGAATGTAAATTACTTTCATGTATCTAGTTTTGTACACTCAGGGATGATTTCTAGCGTAGCTAAATTATTCCAATTTACCACCTGCTGTCTCTGACACGCTCTGAGACTCTAGATGATGGAAATATATTGTGCCGTCTTCTACAATGAATCTTTTCCAAGCTCTTCTCTCTTAGAATTCTTCTTCTTCTGCTACTTCCTCCTCTTCTAATTGTATCCTCTTGGGAGTTCGCCTTCCTCTCTAAATTATTGGTTATTACAAGCCACAGAATAAATGCATCGGGAATACAAATGCCACCTGGTCTCTCAGTACCACTGTCCTCGGCTCATATATTCAACAATCCGCACTCATCAAAACTGTTCATCCTTCACTTACCGGCAAAAAGTTCTCTTCTCGATAAAATTGGCGAGCTTTTTCCCGTCTTCGTCCTTCGCTGAAGTCCCTGCACCGCCCTTCAACTGTCTCTCCCTCTCTCCCCCTCTCAGAGTTATTAACATTAAGCACGGATATTAATTCTCCCATCGAGCCGTTGTCTAGAATTACAATGAAATTACATATTCGTGTAAAATACACAAATATACACTACACAAAATTATCAAAACACAAAAAAATGCAATGTAGAGAAAACCAATACAGGAATGATGAAAAATAAGGAAAAAACATCATCGAGGTACACACAAAGCCTGGGTCAAATAGGCCCGTCACAGAATGCGTCAGCGACCTTGGGTACAGAGACGGGTGTGCAAACCATATAGTTGGGAAATGTGATATTCGTGCCCTTTTGGTTGGTTTGAAGGGCTTAGGTACAATGAATATCTGAAACAATTCAGCAGTGTGTGTCGGACTCTATCTTGATTTCGGATTCCTGCCTTATGTGAAAAATGTGCTACCAACTTACATTATACGGTCGTTACGCTCAAGCACTGACTCAAAGCATCAATTAGCGACTAGATGCTCCCCATAGATCGTAGGTTTCATAGAGGCTCTACCACAATATACAAATTTTCGATTCTCATTCAGGAACGAAGGTTTAGTCCGGCGCGGATACACATTTTGCTACCCGATTGTCAGACTAAAACATTCATTTGTAATTATTCTGCCATTTATTTATAACATTTTCTAATTACTTTTGTATACAGAATCGTTATACGACAATGATACACAGAGGGAAATGGAAAGTGTTACACTATGAGGCAACACTATGTTGGAACACGTGAGGTAATACTGACCCTACGACTTACCATAGAAGCTAGATTAAGGAAGGGCAAACCTACGTTTCTAGCATTTGTAGACTTAGAGAAAGCTTTTGACAGTGTTGACTCGAATATTCTCTTTCAAATTCTAAAGGTGGCAGGGCTAAAATACAGGGAGCGAAAGGCTATTTACAATTTGTACAGAAACCAGATGGCAGTTATAAGAGTCGAGGGGCATGAAAGGGAAGCAGTGGTTGGGAAGGGAGTGAGACAGGGTTGTAGTCTCTCCCCGATGTTATTCAATCTGTATATTGAGCAAGCAGTGAAGGAAACAAAAGAAAAATTCGGTGTAGGTATTAAAATCCATGGAGAAGAAATAACAACTTTGAGGTTCGCCGATAACATTGTAATTCTGTCAGAGACAGCAAAGGACTTGGAAGAGCAGTTGAACGGAATGGATAGTGTCTTGAAAGGAGGATATAAGATGAACATCAACAAAAGCAAAACGAGGATAATGGAATGTAGTCGAATTAAGTCGGGTGATGCTGAGGGAATTAGATTAGGAAATGTGACACTTAAAGTAGTAAAGGAGTTTTGTTATTTGGGAAGCAAAATAAATGATGGTGGTCGAAGTAGAGAGGATATAAAATGTAGACTGGCAATGTCAAGGAAAGCGTTTCTGAAGAAGAGAAATTTGTTAACATCGAGTATAGATTTAAGTGTCAGGAAGTCGTTTCTGAAAGTATTTGTATGGAGTGTAGCCATGTATGGAAGTGAAACATGGACGATAAATAGTTTGGACAAGAAGAGAATAGAAGCTTTTGAAACGTGGTGCTACGGAAGAATGCTGAAGATTAGATGGGTAGATCATATAACTAATGATGAAGTATTGAATAGGATTGGGGAAAAGAGAAGTTTGTGGCACAATTTGACTAGAAGAAGGGATCTGTTGGTTGGACATGTTCTGAGGCATCAAGGGATCACCAATTTAGTATTGGAGGGCAGCGTGGAGGGTAAAAATCGTAGAGGGAGACCAAGAGATGAATACACTAAGCAGATTCAGAAGGATGTAGGTTGCAGTAGGTACTTGAAGAAGCTTGCACAGGATAGAGTAGCATGGAGAGCTGCATCAAACCAGTCTCAGGACTGAAGACCACAACAACAACATGAGGTATCAATGTGTAATTTATCAAACTTTGTGGAGATGTTCATCGCATAACAGCTATTACATTATTAAACTTTCATTCTATTAAGGGGCGTTGCTCCTCCCATTGAACCCAGAGGTGTGTCTCCTCGGCATCTTAACTTTTAACCTTGAGTAGAGTAACAACTGGAGCAGCGTCTTCTAGTTGCGAACGTTCTGCCATATGATCACTCCTCCAGGCCCTTTTTGCTGATAAATCTCTTTGGCCCTCAGTGACCGTGCAAATTATGTGGCAACCAACAATGGCTCATTCGCTGTCCAAAGGGAAGATTATAAGGAAGACTCAAGCAACTTTTAGGAAAGTTGCTGTGTCATTGCTAAGAAAGGAAAGGAAGGAAGAACAGAGTTTAACGCCACATCGACGAAGAGGAAGAAAAGAGCATCTGAATCTCGTTTTGAATTTTTTGCCACGCTCGAAACATGTGCTGTGTCATTTCATGACTTTCGTTGTCTGGAAGTTAGTATGAGAGTACATGTCTGCCTATCACATCCAGCACGGGATCCACGGTTGACAAATGAGGGTACCCAACAGTCAAGTCAGGGATCGGTCCGTTCTTCAAGTTGATTGTGGTGTAAATTGCAGTGAGGGGTCTTACATTCTACTGCTGCAATACACGAGGGATATTCGTTTGTTAAGGTCAGATCGGCCGCGAGATGGAAACCTAGGTGAAAATCTGACGAAGATTTGCACACCTGTGTTGGGCTGTGACTCCAGTATGCCCGTCGATCGGGTCACGTCGCTCTTTCAGTTCTGAGCGTACAGTAAAGATACCTACAAAAATAACGTCTCCCGTCAAATAAGAGTACCGGCTGAAGGATTTCGACTGATTTAATGCACCCGACATAACGTAACTATCATGATTTCCTTCTTCGTGACAGTTCTCAGCCGCACACTGCAGGGGTAATAAAGACGCTCGTGCATCGTTATCGACCGGAAGCGTTTGACCCCCTACCAGTACTTGGCTCCCTCTGATTTTCACCTCTGCTCATATGAACCGCTGTTTACGAAGACAACATTTTGTCACAGACAACGAGCTGCAGTCCAGCTTGAGAATTGGCGGAAAGCACAGGCGGATGGCTTCTATGACGAGGACATTGGGCAGTTCTACATCTACATCTGCATGGATACTCTGCAAATCACATTTAAGTACCTGGCAGAGGGTTCATCGAACCACCTTTAGGGATTTTAGATTAGACTGATTTATCGTGTAACCGAAGTTTAACGAGTTCCTTTTAGCACTCATGTGGATGACCTCACACTTTTCGTTATTTAGTATCAACTGCCACTTTCGCACCATTCTGATATTTCTTCTAAATCGTTTTGCAGTTTGTTTTGATCTTCTGATGACTTTATTAGTCGATAAACGACAGCGTCATCTGCAAACAACCGAAGTCGGCTGCTCAGATTGTCTCCCAAATCGTTTATATAGATAAGGAACAGCAAAGGGCCTATAATACTACATTGGGGAATGCCAGAAATCACTTCTGTTTTACTCGATGACTTTCCGTCAATTACTACGAACTGTGACCTCTCTGATAGGAAATCACAAATCCAAACACATAACTGAGACGATATTCCATAAGCACTCAATTTCACTACGAGCCGCTTGTGTGGTACAGTGTCAAAAGCCTTCCGGAAATCCAGAAATACGGAATCGACCTGAAATCCCTTGTCAATAACACTCAACACTTCATGTGGATAAAGAGCTAGTTATGTTTCACAGGAACGATGTCTTCTAAACCCATGTTGACTGTGTGTAAATAGACCATTTTCTTCGAGGTAATTCATAATGTTCGAACACAATATATGTTCTAAAATCCTGCTGCATATCGACGTTAACGATATGGGCCTGTAATTTAGTGGATTACTCCTACTACTTTTCTAGAATATTGGTGTGACCTGTGCAACTTTCCAGTCTTTGGGTACGGATCTTTCGTCGAGCGAACGGTTGTATATGATTGTTAAGTATGGACCTAATGCACCAGCATACTCCGAAAGGAACCTAATTGGTATACATTCTGGACCAGAAGACTTGCTTTTATGAAGTGATTTAAGTTGCTTCACTACTCCGAGGATATTTACTTCTACGTTATTATGTTGGCAGCTGTTCTCGATTCGAATTCTGGAATATTTACTTCGTCTGTTTTTGTGAAGGCATTTCGGAACGCTGCGTTTAGTAACTCTGCTTTGGCAGCACTGTTTTCGATAGTATCTCCATTGCTATCACGCAGAGAAGGCATTGATTGTTTCTTGCCGCTGACATACTTCACATACGACCAGAATCTCTTTGGATTTGAACAATACTACGACAAATGTCTAAGCCAGACTGCGACTATCTAAAGAAGTAGCTGGAAAGTGTAGCTAATAGATGCAAATAAAACGTTTTTGATATTCACTGTGGTTCCTTAACGAACGATCGGATCTTAATAAACGAACAGCCCTCGCGCCATTTGGTACTCTATTCATGAAGGATAAGACAACAGAGCTTGCCATTCTTACCACATGCTGGCGAGCATTGAGCCAGATATGTAAAAGTACCAAATGAGTCCTTTTGTCATAGCCAGTACTTGTCCTTACCGTAATTCCAAGAGCAACAGAGCTATCCGTCTCAAGAATTCCTATGACTTTTCACCACGTCATCTACGGACATGTTGCTGTCGATCTGACCATTACAGACGAGAAGCGTGATTCATCGCTGTATATCACAGAATGCTACCCAATGTTCCAGATGAGTCTTCCTCTGCACCATGCATGTCTCCATTGTCTGTGGTATGGTGTCAGCGGTTTTCTTACCATTCTGTGATCCTGAGTCCATATGGTTACCACCCATTATGTAGTCATACCTTACAACCAAACTGTCTGTGAAATCTGTCGGTATGATGTTCCCATATCATCAAGACAATGATTTGACTTCAAAGATGGTAAGCTTTACGTGCACGTCCTCTGGGCATACTTTGTTGCAACTTCCATCTGAAAAGTACCAGTAACGTTAGACACACCCGACAGCCATCATGTGCTTGTGTTATTCTTCATCTGTGGGAATGATTTTTTGTATGCTGTAAATACTGGAAATAATCTCGCATAACGATGAAATTCCAATCAACCTATCCCACCGATAAGGATATACTCAGGTATCAGTTTGATAGCTTTCGCCCATAGTATTCATGGTCTAACACTTTCCACTTCTAACATTGTAATACCCAGTGCTTATTTAATTAAAAGTGCAGCTATTCACGGAGGTCTAGCGTGAGCCGTACTTATTGTGTGGCAGCGAAACTTGGTAGGTATGTCAATGCCTTAATAGAGAACAGATTTACGCTTGGAAACAAATTAGTTCCAACTTTGGGCACCTGGTGCAAATCTGGCCCTATACATCATCTCGTAAACGTCTTCAGTACACATATTGAACAAGTTGTGCAAGTGACAGTCAACAAAAAGTAAACAATCAACATTACACCTTCCTCACTTGTTTGACTTTTCCCGCTTATGTCCCATTCCTACTCAATAACATTTCTGTCGTCTTTCTTGCATTCACAGCGCCAGAGTAGCACCTGGTGGCTAAAACTGGAACTAATTTTTTTCCAGCGTAAATCAGTTCTTCATTAACGCATTATAATATCTATCAAGTTCTGCTACCATACGATAATTACAAGCTACACTGGACCTCTGTGACTAGCTGCACTTTAATTATAACCACCTCGCAGTTCAATCATGAGTCTAATAATAATTAGATAGAAGGGGATAGCTGCAGGGTCGTTCAAAAACACTTTCACAAACTTTGGAAACAGGTTCTTTACACGAGAATAGTGAAGAAACTTGGTACAAACATATATCCAAAAGTCTTTCGAGTTATTAGTGAAACTGTAGTCTGTGATCAACGACTTTTCAGGTACAATCAAATATCTTCAATGCACTCATTGAAAGAAAGCTGTGGCTGACTGTATATGAGATGGTGGTGTATTTCAATCATTCATAGAGGGCTACAACAGTATTTGAATTTCTGGTAGCTCCAGTCATTCTCCCAGCAAAACCTTTAAGGTGCTGTCTGGAGCAACATTCAGAACACTCAAGACTTACCATATAACAGTCGACGAGAGAAGATTCCTGAGACCTTGGAGCGCTGTTTCCAGCTTTGAGCTGTGAGGCACAAGTGGCTACAGGTGAAAACAATAGCCATTTATAGCGTTACGACAACACTGAGGCGTTGCCATACAGACGTATACAAACTCGTCTAACGTGAGTGACTGAGGTAAACAAGCGAAGCAGCAGCGCCAAATCTGCTGCAGCTTTCACGGATGTTCTTTCTCTGACTCCCCTAAAGAGGTTGTGACGCGGGAAGTATGAAGAAACTTGTCGTTTGTGTATGACGGACCTCTAGTTCGCTTGATGACTGATGGGAAGTCAACTTAATGAATGGTGACGCAGATGTTAATAGCCAAGCAATAAGTGGGATTCTTAGCCACATATGTAATAGCTCTCTGAAGCAGGGTATTTTCCCAGACAGACTGAAGTGTGCCATTGTTAAACCACTGCATACAAAAGGGGATACGTCTGATGTCAACAACTACCGCCCAATCTCTCTTCTGACTGCCTTATCCAAAATTCTTGAAAAAGTAATGTATTGTAGAGTAGCTTCACACCTTCGTAAAAATAGTTTTAACAAAATGTCAGTTTGGTTTCCAGAAGGGTTTTTCAATGGAAAATGCTATATATACTTTCACTAATGAAATATTAAATGCTCTGAGTAACCGGAAGTCACCCGTTGGGATTTTTGCGATGTATCAAAGGTTTTTTATTGTGTAAATCATGGAATACTTCTAGATAAGCTCAAGTACTGTGGTATGAATGGCACAGTGCTCAAATGGTTTAAATCATACCTAACTGGAAGAGTGCAGAAAGTTGAAATAAACAGTTCACGTAATATGCAAAAAACTGGTGATTTCTCAAACTGGGGAACAATCAAAAATGGGGTGCCGCAAGGTTCGGTCTTGGGTCCTCTGCCGTTCTTAATATATATTAATGACTTGCCATTCTATATTCATGAAGATGAAAAGCTGGTACATTTTGCAGATGAATCAAGTATAGCTATCACACCCAACAGACAAGAATTAAATGGTGAAATCGTAAACGATGTTTTTCAGAATATCATTAAGTGGTTCTCTGCAAATGGGCTCTCATTAAACTTTGACAAAACACAGTATATACAGTGCCACACAGTAAACGGAATGACACCGTTAATAAATATAGATTTCGATCAAAAATCGGTAGCCAAGGTAGAATATTCAAAATTTCTAGATGTATGCATTGATGAGGGGTTGAACTGGAAAAAACACACTGAGGATCTGCTGAAACGTTTGAGTTCAGCTACTTATGCTATTAGGGTCATTTCAACTTTTGGAGATATAAATCTGAGTAAATTAGCTTACCACGCCTATTTTCATTCTCTACTTTCGTATGGCATCATATTCTGGGGTAACTCATCTTTGAGTAAAAGAGCATTCATTGCACAAAAGCTTGTAATTGCTGGAGCTCATCCAAGATCATCCTGCAGATACTTATTTAAAGAGGTAGAGATCTTCACTGTATCCTCAGAATATATATATATATATATATATATATATATATATATATATATATATTCACTTATGAAATTTGTTATTAACAATCCCGAACGAATTCAAAAGTAATAGCAGTGTACATGGCTACAACACTAGGAGAAAGGATGATCTACACTACTCAAGATTAAACCTAACTTTGGCTCAGAAGGGGGTAAATTATGCTGCCACAAAAGTCTTTGGTCACTTACCTAATAGCATCAAAAGTCTGACAGATAGCCATATAGCATTTAAAAGGAAATTAAAAGAATTTCTTAATGGAAACTCCTTCTACTCATTAGATGCATTTTTGGGTATAGTAAGTGAGTAATTTCCCCAACCCCCACAAAAAAAATAAAAATACTGAGTGTCGTGTAATATTTTGTGTAATGTAATATCTTGTATAGACACCTTTTATTAACCTGACACGTTCCACATCATTACCAAGTGTCGTATTCATGATCTATGGAACATGTAGTAATCTAATCTAATCTAATAATCAGACTGTCATTCTTAATTTTCTCTGCTTCGTAAATGAAGTTAACTGATACTTTATTTCGCTCGCAACAATTTACTCAATGGATATTTGGTTTCACTCAAAGCAATTTGAGCTGTGCTCTTAGATAGCTGCCTAACCAAACCGTCGGAAATCTCGAAATATTCAGAATAAAAAGCCACATATTTGTGATAATAAACACTGTAAACAGGACTGCTACTCGTCTGACTCGCAGATACTTAATTTCTTCTGTTGGTTTCCTGGCTATCCACAACTTCGGAAATCGTTACTTTTCAAAAAAAAAAGCTACAAATTGGAGATGAGTAGCAATGTAAGTATGATTGTTGCTCGTTATTGTAGCTCGTGTTACTCGGAGGAATTTAATATATACTATAAGGGGCGGCGATTAAAAGGTTTCATTTCGAAGTCTGTAAAGTCCAGAATCGGTATGCCAACCAGTCAAAGTCGCCGTGCTTGAAGAATTCCATAACTTCCTGTTGCACATCCTCGTCCGACAGGAATCGTCGACACTTCAGGGCCTTTTTTAGGGGACCAAAGACGTGGCAGTGACATGAGAGAGATCAGGACTGTATGGTGGATGCCCGAGTGTCTCCCAGTGGAGGTGGCGTAACTACTGTGTTACGACATTTGCGGTATGGGGAAGTGCACCTCATATTCGATTCCAACTTAATCGCAACCTGTAAAATTGTGGCATATTCGCAAAAAAGTCGAATATCTGTGATGCCGGAAACTAACGTTATAAGACTGAATCGTTTCCATTGGCTACTGTATGCTACAACCTGATTTCCTACTACGACGATAACGTATTGTCAGCAGCAGCAAGCAACGAAACTCCCCACTTTAGCCAGTAGAGGGGGACACGGTCCCTGGTTAACACCTCCTCCGGACCACAATATTTGGAATTTTATTTCTGGAAGTAATTGAAACAACTTTCTGCACAGCAAATCCAAATACAGTAGCTCTTCAGAGACTCGTGTATATAAGAAGGGTAGAATGACTGATCCTCAAAATTACAGACCAATATCCTTAACATCGGTTTGTTGCAGGATTCTCTAGCATAATCTCAGTTCGAATATAATGAATTTCCTTGAGACAGAAAAGTTGCTGTCCATGCATCAGCATGGCTTTAGAAAGCATCGCTCCTGCGAAACGCAACTCGCCCTTTTTTCACATGATATCTTGCGAACCATGGATGAAGGGTATCAGACGGATGCCATAATCCTTGACTTCCGGAAAGCGTTTGACTCGGTGCCCCACTGCAGACTCTTAACTAAGGTACGAGCATATGGGATTGGTTCCCAAGTATGTGAGTGGCTCGAAGACTTCTTAAGTAGTAGAACCCAGTACGTTGTCTTCGATGGTGAGTGTTCATCGGAGGTGAGGGTATCATCTGGAGTGCCCCAGGGAAGTGTGGTAGGTCCGCTGTTGTTTTCTATCTACATAAATGATCTTTTGGATAGGGTGGATAGCAATGTGCGGCTGTTTGCTGATGATGCTGTGGCGTACGGGAAGGTGTCGTCGTTGAGTGACTGTATGAGGATACAAGATGGCTTGGACAGGATTTATGACTGGTGTAAGGAATGGCAGCTAACTCTAAATATAGATAAATATAAATTAATGCAGATGAATAAGAAAAAGAATCCCGTAATGTTTGAATACTCCATTAGCAGTGTAGCTCTTGACACAGTCACGTCGATTAAATATTTGGGCATAACATTGCAGAGCGATATGAAGTGGGACAAGCATGTAATGGCAGTTGTGGGAAAGGCGGGTAGTCGTCTTCGGTTCATTGGTAGAATTTTGGGAAGATGTGGTTCATCTGTAAAGGAGACCGCTTATAAAACACTAATACGACCTATTCTTGAGTACTGCTCGAGCGTTTGGGATCCCTATCAGGTCGGATTGAGGGAGGACATAGAAGCAATTCAGAGGCGGGCTGTTAGATATGTTACTGGTACGTTTGATCATCACGCGAGTGTTACGGAAATGTTTCAGGAGCTCGGGTGGGAGTCTCCGGAGGAAAGGGGGCGTTCTTTTCGTAAATCGCTACTGAGGAAATTTAGAGAACCAGCATTTGAGGCTGACTGCAGTACAATTTTACTGCCGCCAACTTACATTTCGCGGAAAGACCACAAAGATAAGATTAGAGCTCGTACAGAGGCATATAGGCAGTCATTTTTCCCTCATTCTGTTTGGGAGTGGAACAGGGAGAGAAGATGCTAGTTGTGGTACGAGGTACCCTCCGCCAAGCACCGTATGGTGGATTGCGGAGTATGTATGTAGATGTAGATGTAAAAACTTTTCAGACAAGTCTTTGAAGCGATTCGAAACTATTAGAGAGTATCTCAGAGGGTGTGACATTCCACAATTCGACGAGTACATGCGTGTATGGGAACATGAGTTTATGAGTTGGTGACACTGTGTAACTGATGTGTTGGACCTGACTGAATTTTCTTACTGAACTATAGTTAAATTCTTTTATCTTGGCGGTTCACGCATGCCCGCCCAGACGCGGGAGATTGCTGCGTTGCGAGTTGTACGCGCCAAGAGAAGCAGCGCCATAGTATAGTTCGCAAACTTACGTTTAGGGGGGAGCGCGCAGTTTATGTAGTAAAGCCACCACGGTCGCATTAACCCTTTCGCTGCTACAGAGACGTGCTCCCCGCATTCCGCGATGTGCGTGATTTTGTCATCATTGCACTGCTCGCCTGTGCAGACACATGGTGTTTCAACTGCTTTGACACACTTTATCATTCGATTTCACAAAAACTATTTGGCCCAAAAATTTGATTTTTACACATATTCTTGACTGTAACCTTCCCCCCATAAATGACTTAATTTTGTTTCGATGTTCAACGCAGTTATTGTGCAGCATTAGATGTAGTAAACCATTGCACAAAATTTTGAAGAGTTTGCAGAGGTAAAGGTCCATAGCGTATACTTTCCGTATGGTCGATTTTAGTTGCCACTAGGAATTTCAAAAAATTACATTCAAACGAATAAAATTCATAAAGTAAGACACTTCGATATTGTTTTTAAATAAAGAAAATATTAAGCACTGGCCAAAATTTGAACTCAGAACCTTTCGCTGAGCAGCCAGACACTTTAACCATTACGCTGTCGCAGGTCGCCGTTCAATACAGCTCTCGGAGGACTTTAAAATATCACGCAAAATACCGACAAACACTGTTGGTATGATAATGAATTATTTCCGTTTCGTCGAGGTACAATAGGAAATAGACAATTACCGCTGTTCTTTATTGCGAAAAAGCGTTTCTTGAGAATGATACAAACACCTTTCCTTATCACCTGAATTAGGAGGATTATTGCTTGTTTGGTTTAATTAATTAATAGAATATGAAGCAATTGTTATAAAGAATGCTTTTTCCAAACTTTCTATAAAAGAAAGTCTGCTATCAAGACATTGCTTTTGTTCAATTACTTTATTTATGACTGAATGCTTCTAAATCTGAAGACACTCGTCCGTGCTCTGCACTGCAGTCGAGCTCTGGAAACGTCGTTCTCTGTTCATTGGCTGACTGTTTTGTGACGTCAGATGCGCAGAACGAACCTAAACTCAGCCGCCGTCATAAATGACGCGCATTTTAATAACTTTTTATTTGAACCAGTTTCCTTTTTTGGTGTAAGGAAGCTCTCTTCGAATTTTGTAAAGGTATTTCTCGAACCATCCTGTATGTAACAATGGATACCGTGTGGCAGTGATACAGCATCTACCGTCGGATGCTCTGCAGGGAGCCCGAGTCCGAATGGACCGCCCTCCGGGAGCGCCAGCTGGAGAAGGAGCTGCAGGAGTTGCAGGAGATAGGTCGCAGGTGCCACGAGGCGGCGCTCAAGGCGGAGAGCCGCTACCTGCGCGACATGTGGACGCTGCACCACCTGTTCCAGCTGGCCGTCTCCCGCATGGAGTCGCAGATGGAGGACGCTGTGGGCATCAGCGCACAGGACGTGGCGCGCGCTAGCGCGGTGGCCGTGGAGCTGGAGGTACAGGGATGTGGCAGCCGCGAGGAAGTAGCGGAGCGTACGGATTCGGCCGAGCACGGAATAGCCGAGGTGGAAGGTCACGGGCGCAGCCGCTGGCAGCAGGCAGCGGGAAGGAAGAAGCGGGCAGCGGCGGCCAGGGGGCGCGCGGCGGGCCGCGTGGAGCGCACCAAGCACAGGGCGCCCAAGGAGAGCGACCTGGAGGCGGCCGACGAGAGCGGCTCTCACGTGCAGGAAGATGACACTTGCCGCTCCGATTTGCCAACCTGCACGTGTTCGCACGACTGCTTGGTATTCCCTGACACGCCGTGTTCTGCTCTGAGGAGCCTCACCTCGATTCGTGAGCCGAGACTAGCCGTATCCTCGAAGAGCCAATGAAAATAAATTCCCAGCTTGCCATGTAGACTGCACAAAATTCAAACTGTATCATTTCATTGGTTTAATTACATGTACGGTAGTACACTTATACAGGGTGAAAAGTATTTAAATCGACAAACTCTGGGAGGTTGTAGGGAACATCAAAACAAATATTTTTCCCTAATGTCAATTTTTCCTATGAGGATTATTTAAACCGATGGAGGCCGTATTATGCTCTTCAGTTGTTAGAGGCCGTTTTACGATCTTCAGTTTCTGGAGGGCGTATTACGCTCTTCAGTTGTAGGCAACTCCTTTCCACCAGTGTGGTAGTGCATTGTCTCTCTTTACAATTGGAGCGATACACCTGAAGTGAGTACACTGATGTGGTTGGTGCGTACTATGTATCGCACCACAACGGACGAGCTACACAGCTGGTTTATCAACAACAATATCCCAATCGCCGTATCCCGCATCATACGACCTTTGCTGCTGTGTACCAACGTCTGCGTAAGACCGGGTCATTTAGCAGATTACCTGGACACGGACGCCGTCACACGCTAAGAATGCTGCAATTTGACGAAGCTGTCTTGCAGCATGTGGAGCGGGATCCTTCAATCAGCACTCGTGCAATTGCACGTAATATGGGGACGAATCTGACGAATGTAAGAACAGTCCTTCGAGAGCATTTGTTACGTGCATTTCACTTACAGTGTGTCCACAACCTGGAACCAGTTGATTATCCACCCAGAGAACAGTTTTCGCAGTGGTACCTGGAACAGTGTGAAATGCATGCTTCATTTCCATCCTCTGTGTTGTTTACCGATGAAGCAACGTTCGGGCTTGGTAGAGTCTTCTACATGCATAATTCGCATGTTTGGAGTGAGGATAAGCCACATGCCACAGTTACTAGCGCTTATCAAGTGCGGTTCTTCGCTAATGTCTGGGTCGGTGTTGTTGGGGACTGTTTAACTGGGCTATATCTGCTACCTAGGCCATTAAATGGCAGGCGCTATTACAATTTTCTCGCCAGAATTGCTGGAAGACGTCCCGCTCCCTACAAGACAATGCACGTGGTTCCAACATGACGGGGCGCCGGCACATTTCAGTCGTCGTGTGCGTCGATTCCTGGACCGACGGTTCCCAGAAACGTGGATTGGCAGACGTGGTCCTGTACCATGGCCTGCTCGATCCCCAGATATGTCCCCTCTGGACTTTTGTGTGTGGGGAGAGATGCGCAACCTTCTTTACGCAACTCCTGTTGCATCAGAAGAGGGTCTGGTTGCCCGGACAGTAGCAGCAGCAGGAACAATTCAGGATACTCCTGGGGTTTCTGACCGTGTCAGACAGAACATGATCCGACGGTGTCAACTTTGTTTACGTGTCAGTGGAGGAATTTTCGAAAATCTACTGTAATTGAAATTGGGTTGTGTTGATGTGTTGTCTCTTAGTCATAAAAATGGGAAAGTATTTGCTGGTTTAATTAAATTGCCGCCAGAGAAATCTTCCTCTACCGGTTTAAATACTCCCTATAGGAAAAAATGACATTAGGGAAAAATATTTGTTTTGATGTCCCCTACAACCTCCCAGAGTTTGTCGGTTTAAATACTTTTCACCCTGTATAGCGTACAGCATTAAAACTTTTGACTATATAAAACTGTCACAATGTCTGTGTGAATGTAGACTGACCCTGACATACACGAGAGGACGCTGTATCTTGGAACAGTTTTCAGACTTGCATCTATAGGCAGACCTTAAGAGAAGTTAATATATTTCCTTACTATTGGAGAAACGCAAAACTGCCCAAGTATTTATTTATAGTTGTGCGTCCATGCACACACCACGCAGCTTCTGGCCTTGTTCTTAATGTTTATGACATAATATCCCTTGAACTATGTGCCGTACAATAACACTACTGGCCACTAAAATTGCTACACCACGAAGATGACGTGATAGAGACGCGAAATTTAACCGAGAGGAAGAAGATGCTGTGATATGCAAATTATAAGCTTTTCAGAGCATTCAAAAGGTTGGTGCCGGTGGCGACACCTACAACGTGCTGACATGAGGAACGTTTCCAACCAATTTCTCATATACAAAAAGCAGTTGACCGGCGTTGCCTGGTGAAAGGTTGTTGTGATGCCTCATATAAGGAGGAGAAATGCGTACCATCACGTTTCCGATTTTGATTGGATTGTAGCCTATCGCGATTGTGGTTTATCGTATCGCGACATTGCTGCTCGCGTTGATCGAGATCCAATGACTGTTAGCAGAATTTGGAATTGGTGGGTTTAGGAGACGTGCTGGATCCCAACGGCCTCGTGTCACTAGCAGTCGAGATGACATGCAGCTTATCCGCATGGCTGTAACGGATCGTGCAGCCACGTCTCGATCCCTGAATCAACAGACGGAGACGTTCGCAAGACAACAACCATCTGCACGAACAGTTCGACGACGTTTGCAGCAGCATGGACTATCAGCTCGGAGACTATGGCTGCGGTTACCCTTGACGCTGCATCACAGACAGGAGTGCCCGCGATGGTATACTCAACGACGAACCTGGGTGCACAAATGACAAAACGTCATTTTTTCGTACGAATCCAGGTCCTGTTTACAGCATCATGAAGGTCGCATCCGTGTTTGGCGACATCGCGGTGAACGCGCATTGGAAGCGTGTATTAGTCATCGCCATACTGGTGTATCACCCGGCGTGATGGTATGGGGTGCCATTGGTTACACGTCTCGGTCACCTCTTGTTCGCATTGACGGCACTTTGAACACTGGACGTTACGTTTCAGATATGTTACGACCCGTGGCTCTAAGCTTCCTTCGATCCCTGCTAAACCCTACATTTCAGCAGGATAATGCACGACCGCATGTTGCAGGTACTGTACGGGCCTGTCTGGATACAGAAAATGTTCGACTGATTCCCTGGCCAGCACATTCTACAGATCTCTCACCAACTGAAAACGTCTGGTCAATGGTGGCCGAGCAACTGGCTCGTCACAATACGCCAGTCACTACTCTTGATGAACTGTGGTATCGTGTTGAAGCTGCATGGGCAGCTGTACCTGTACATGCCATCCAAGCTCTGTTTGACTCAATGCCCAAGCATATCAAGGCTGTTATCATGGCCAGAGGTGGTTGTTCTGAGTACTGATTTTTCAGGATCTATGCACCCACATTGCGTGAAAATGTAATCAAATGGCTCTGAGCACTATGCGACTTAACTTCTGAGGTCATCAGTCGCCTAGAACTTAGAACTAATTAAACCTAACTAACCTAAGGACATCACACACATGCCCGAGACAGGATTCGAACCTGCGACCGTAGCGGTCGCTCGGCTCTAGACTGTAGCGCCCAGAACCGCAAGGCCACTCCGGCCGGCGAAAATGTAATCACATGTCAGTTCTAGTATAATACACTCCTGGAAATTGAAATAAGAACACCGTGAATTCATTGTCCCAGGAAGGGGAAACTTTATTGACACATTCCTGGGGTCAGATACATCACATGATCACACTTACAGAACCACAGGCACACAGACACAGGCAACAGAGCATGCACAATGTCGGCACTAGTACAGTGTATATCCACCTTTCGCAGCAATGCAGGCTGCTATTCTCCCATGGAGACGATCGTAGAGATGCTGGATGTAGTCCTGTGGAACGGCTTGCCATGCCATTTCCACCTGGCGCCTCAGTTGGACCAGCGTTCGTGCTGGACGTGCAGACCGCGTGAGACGACGCTTCATCCAGTCCCAAACATGCTCAATGGGGGACAGATCCGGAGATCTTGCTGGCCAGGGTAGTTGACTTACACCTTCTAGAGCACGTTGGGTGGCACGGGATACATGCGGACGTGCATTGTCCGGTTGGAACAGCAAGTTCCCTTGCCGGTCTAGGAATGGTAGAACGATGGGTTCGATGACGGTTTGGATGTACCGTGTACTATTCAGTGTCCCCTCGACGATCACCAGTGGTGTACGGCCAGTGTAGGAGATCGCTCCCCACACCATGATGCCGGGTGTTGGCCCTGTGTGCCTCGGTCGTATGCAGTCCTGATTGTGGCGCTCACCTGCACGGCGCCAAACACGCATACGACCATCATTGGCACCAAGGCAGAAGCGACTCTCATCGCTGAAGACGACACGTCTCCATTCGTCCCTCCATTCACGCCTGTCGCGACACCACTGGAGGCGGGCTGCACGATGTTGGGGCGTGAGCGGAAGACGGCCTAACGGTGTGCGGGACCGTAGCCCAGCTTCATGGAGACGGTTGCGAATGGTCCTCGCCGATACCCCAGGAGCAACAGTGTCCCTAATTTGCTGGGAAGTGGCGGTGCGGTCCCCTACGGCACTGCGTAGGATCCTACGGTCTTGGCGTGCATCCGTGCGTCGCTGCGGTCCGGTCCCAGGTCGACGGGCACGTGCACCTTCCGCCGACCACTGGCGACAACATCGATGTACTGTGGAGACCTCACGCCCCACGTGTTGAGCAATTCGGCGGTACGTTCACCCGGCCTCCCGCATGCTCACTGTACGCCCTCGCTCAAAGTCCGTCAACTGCACATACGGTTCACGTCCACGCTGTCGCGGCATGCTACCAGTGTTAAAGACTGCGATGGAGCTCCGTATGCCACGGCAAACTGGCTGACACTGACGGCGGCGGTGCACAAATGCTGCGCAGCTAGCGCCATTCGACGGCCAACACCGCGGTTCCTGGTGTGTCCACTGTGCCGTGCATGTGATCATTGCTTGTACAGCCCTCTCGCAGTGTCCGGAGCAAGTATGGTGGGTCTGACCCACCGGTGTCAATGTGTTCTTTTTTCCATTTCCAGGAGCGTATATTTGTCCAATGAATACCCGTTTATTATCTGCATTTCTTCTTGGTGTAGCAATTTTAATGGCTAGTAGTGTATAATATTGTACAGTATATTTAGCGGCATAGTTTGTGTACACTTCCTGCAAAAATTATAGCAAATAGATTTAGTAGCAAAGAAATAATAAATTTAAAAGTCATGCATGACGTGGTAGTATTTCACGCATCTCATTGCATATGACGCCATATTGCGTCAACTGTCCGTCGAACATTAAGTTCGCACTTACTTTCAGTGGTATATGCGCATGCTGTCTACAAAATTGTCGCGAATATGATTAGTAGTAAAGAGTAATAAATTATAACGTCATCCCTCATGCAGTACGTTTACTGCAAGAGCAGCGGAAAATTTACGAGCAACAAGATTTTTCTTTTCATCATTTTGCAGGGGTTGCCAGTAATAAAAATTTCCATAAAGCTTTGAAATTAAGTGCAAAGTTTGTTACAAATCGCCAAGTTCTCTCATTCAGATATACTGGGTCGGTGAGATCTGGTAATTCAAGTGTCACGGGCTAAACTTGCTAAGGTGGTTTTTAACCCCTCGGCGGTTGCCTGACGGTAAGGTATTTGTCTAAGTATACAAAGTTCGGTTGTAATCGGTCCAGTGGTTTAGGAGCAGATGTGGAAAACACACACACACACACACACATACATACATACCTACACTTTCATTATATTTATGGATTGCATTTTAAAAAGGTAGAATTAACTTTTTGGACGCTGCAGTGCGTTTCTGAAATAACCGAAATTACTCCGGAACAGTAAAGCTTTTTCAAATATTAAAAATTTTTCAAAGATACAACAGTGACATGTACCTAGCAACAACTATTCTATTAAAATTTTTAAAGTGCTCCACGAGAAAATCTTGTCAGTACTGTGTTTAATAGTCTGTCTGTTACATTATTACTCTACTGTGCATCAACAATCAGTAAATGACATCATATTAAGTAGCAATATTATCACAAACCGCCTACAAGTTAAAATACATTTTGAAGCACAAGTTAGCCCAAACAACCACAAATTTTAGTTTTCAATACAGGTACAGTAGTTGCAAAATTAAAGAAACTCAGCTCATTAGCAAATATCACATGCTCCAGGGTAAAAGATCTCTATGCGTTTCGAGGCACAAGATGGTACAGGACTGACAAAATTTGACTTAACCAACCACACATTAAATAACGATCTAAAAATATTACTTGCCGTAATGTACTGTAACTGAAAAAATAGCAATATTTTCGACATAATTTTAGTATATTATACGGTACCTAAATGTGTAGAACTCAAAATATTTACAAATGCTGCACAAAACACAATCTCATGACTCTGAACCACAAAAACATCAGAAAATGCCGGAAACCGCTTACGACGGTCTCTAGCGCGTATTCCTTCATTTGATTCTAAAATAAGTCACTAAGATAAAACACCGACCAGGGAAAGTAATGTGGTCCCAGTTACACTATTTTCAAGGTACAACACTTTCCCCTGCTACTGGTGAAAAGCTGCCAGGTTTCCAGCCTGGTGGCAGCGTCAACAGAATGTTTTTGACGAGCGTCATATTCATCATCTTCTGGCGAAGTGTAGAGACATTGCGGATGTCTAAATATTTACAGTACTAATTCGCCCCATCCAGCTGGCAGCGGGTGGCTTCGTTCTGTGCGGCTGAAGGACACGCAGGGGGTGGGGTACAATGATGGGGGTGGCGTGTGAGTCTGGGGCTGCGCTCGAATCTCTGCGTGGCGTCTTGCCTGCTGGACAGTTCTGGAAGCACTCTCGTCGTATCGCCGCTAACGTGGGATTCCAAGTCGAACTAAGTGCCTATTCTTCATCACTATTGACCAGATTCTCGTGGATCTACATTTCTATGGATTCCGTTATAACGCCGTTTGCTCGGCATAGCAACTTGGTTTTTCTAACAAGTCAACAGTGTGGTCTTCGCCTATGCCAAGCTCTGTAAATGCTAATTTATTTGTGTACTCCAGTCTCACATACCTGATGCGTTCCTCGCAGCGTTTCGAAATGTAGCGCTGCATTTATCCTATGTATTGGTGATCACATTCACAAGGAATGCTGTATATGCCTGCTACGTTAAATTGTAGTGCACCTTTCGCAGAGTCAAGGAACTCTTTCGTCTCAGGCTGTGGTCAGAAGATAGTTTTGACGCCACATTTTCCAAGCAGCCTCTCAGTCTTGGCTGAAAGCGGCCCCAGAAAAAAATAGAAAGCAAGTCTCTTGTCTCTGTCCTCCTTTTCTCGGTTTGGTGCATTTTCTCTTTTCTTGAATGCCGCTAGAAAGTGTTGTTGTGCTGGCAGAAGAGCCAACACCGTGTTAGGAATGGAGGCCGAAATGCACGCGTTTTAGCTCACGCAGGCTGGCGTGAGGAGGGAAGAACTATACTGACGTGAGATCTGGAACATGACAAGGAATTAGAATTCAGAAAGCGGACGTAATTAGTTTCATACTTAACTTTAATCCATTAATGATGAACGTCGCTCTTGACGGTACATGATTCACAATATTATCTGTTAAGAATAGTAACTGAATATGGCGCCTTGATAGGTCGTAGCAAATGACGTAGCTGAAGGCTGTGCTAAACTATCGTCTCTGCAAATGAGAGTGTATGCAGGCAGTGAACCATCGCTAGCAAAGTCGGCTGTACAACTGGGGCGATTGCTAGGAAGTCTCTCTAGACTAGACCTGCCGTGTGGCGGCGCTCGGTCTGCAATCACTGATAGTGGCGACACGCGGGTCCGACGTATACTAACGGACCGCGGCCGATTTAAAGGCTACCACCTAGCAAATGTGGTGTCTGGCGGTGACACCACAAATGTACTCCATACTATCACGCTGTTGGTGTTAATCACAATGATGGTAACCACACTTGCTATGTTTGTTTGGGAATACTTGCTTACGCCTAACTGTGATTTATGAATGTAAACAGATATTTTTAAATGACATCGTTTTATGGCTCCTGAAGTCTTATTCGGCTACTGCAGTTTCGGCGTTACGCCATTGTCAAGCATTTGATGCCGCTTCAGGGCATAGATAAATGCTATAAGTAACGGTACTATAACAGGTTGTGTCCCACGTTATAGCAATGGAAGTAACAGCTGTGATCACTGACACAGAATGCGTAGTGCATAAACTTATTCTATTCGATGCACGTTTGAATGCAGTTGTGGATGTATTCCATGCGAATAGCAAAGGTTTAAACACTGTATCGGTGATCACAGCTGTTACCTCGACTCCTACAACATGGAACAAAATCCTATAAGAATACCATTACTGACAACATCTATAGCCATTATTAGAGAATTTCTTCCTTTAAGGAATTTGTACAGGCTGCAGATGCAGACACATGTTACAAGGGATCAACTCAAATACACAAATAACTGTAATCAATTACATCACTATCAGATGTTATAAAAGTAATGATCACAACTATTTGTTTATTTCAGTTGACTTGATCTAAGCTTATACATTTAAAATTATTGACAATTACGTTATTATAATTCTCTGAGTGACTAAAAGCACTGGACGCCATTTAGAAACAGTAGTTGTAACATGCTTATCTTCATGTCTCATGTGGTAGTATCTAGTTTACTGTATTAACCTTTCATTTTATTTTCATGAGGTTTAGTTCTCGCTAGCATACGTCTGTTCTCAAAACGTTTTACACTAGATGACAATCCTTTTTTCACACACATTTGTGTAACAGGTAAGTATCGATCCGGGATTTTGTGTCCTCACTCGAATTTGGCATTGTACAACATCTGTAAGACGCCCTTTTCTCTGTGCTTACATCTTTTTCAAGCGTGTGGTGATATTCCATGTGCTACCAGGCAGTTAGTGGTACGTTTTCAGACCCTTCACTGTCTACGTTGCCACATAGAAGGACTTCCCCATCAGCTCCTCCTTCATACCTTACAGACAACTATTAAAACCCATCAATACTTTATTTATATCTTTCCACCGCAACGCCATCCTTTCCAAGGTCTTTCTGCTCAGAGGATTTAACTGAAGTGTATCGATATGATATTTTTCTGCGGTCGTTCATCACTCACTCTACAAGAACAGCGGCATTCTGGTGATAGGAAGTAAGCTTAGGGTTTAACGTGCCTTCGACAACGAGGTCTTAAAAGAAGGAAAGATAGGGAGGAAACTGGCCGTGACATTTCAAAGGAACCATCCTAGCATTCATTTTAAGCGATTTAGCGAAACTAGGGAAAACCTAAAGTCTACATGTCTGTTTTGGAGTATGAAGACTTGAATATTGTCAGAACTCCTTTTATCCACCTCTCAGCCTTCTGGCAGTCAGTGCACCGATTTGCTGTTTTTGCGATATTCTTGTGTTTTTGGATGTTAATGAGCTTTGAACTAACCATTCGACCCAATAACAGTTGTTTTTGATACTAAGTGCTGTCACGTAGGCGAAACTTAGGGCCATTTCAAATGCAACATACTTCATATGCAGCTTTTCTTGGTCATTTGCACCACTTTAATCACCTTTCTCTTTACATAGTTGATATTCGGACCACACATTCCACTGACTCATGCAAATCTCCCGATTATGTACTGAATCTCTTTGCTGCTTGCTGAGACGGCGAGAGCGTCACCCACACACCACAGGTTTTCTATAGTTATTACTGTTGTAAGGTGGGTACAGGATCAAATATAAGTAGTATGAGGCCAGCATGTTTCATCAAAAAGTTGTGTTACAGATGACACTTGCACGACGCAACACCCCTTTCTGAAAGGTTCTTTGGTGGCAGGCAGCAGAAGCAGAAATTCTTTTCTAGTCTTCTGAAGTAATAATCTCACGCGGAGAAATAAAAGCTTAATCGCTCCTCATAAGACGTGTAACAAACTATTCCCCTTCTTTCCTCACCTCTAATCATTCACCCTCTCCGCTTCAACAACATTTTCTGCAAGCTTTGAAAGCTGTTATACGTGAATTTAGTGACAGGTTGGAATACTGTGCAAAACTTGGATTCGATCATATCGTAATAGCTTAAATTGAGCCTAATATTTATAAAAAAGTTAAAATTTATCTGTGAACACAAAAGTCGATATGGAAATATCGACTGTATACATAACTTCCAATTCTGTCATACCACATAATGACGGTGGAAATATAACTGTTTGATGATCCTTTCTTTTTATGGAATGTAACGTCTCTTAGCAAAAGACATACTACATGTGGTAAAAAAGAAAAGGAGAAAAGAATAATTGAACTGGATGATTGTAATTGCGTGGACAACGATTTGTGAACTTTATGTAATAAAGGGAAAGCATTATGTGTCATGTTTTGTTCTTGTATATGTGTCGGCGAGTACTGAAACCGCCACAGACGATACTTATTAACTATCAAACAAAGATGAGAATATGTGACTACTATAAAGAGTAAAGATCGAACATTAATTTCTCTATCGTCTTCTTGGAGTTACGTGAGTAGGAAGAGCCTATGACGTTATATTGTACGCTTGTGTAGCGTTCTTTTGTCAAGATTGAGAGAGGGTCGCCATTAGACATTGATTTGGAAAGGTGTGTAATAACTTAATCTGTTTAAATGTTTTGAATAGAGTTACTTAGTGAAAACTTGCATTATGATTTGTAATAGACTTGCCTGGTATTTTATTCCATCCCTTTAAGACATTTTCAGTTATATAAATATTATTCGTGGTGCAGAGCTGCGCTACGAACGAACGAGGCGCGGCAGCGGCGCATTCAAACTGCATTACTGTAAATGAAACCAATCATACCGCAAAGAAGCGGGCAGGTAATAGTGAACTAAAATTATTTCTTTCAGCTTCCGGAATTGCAGAGCAGAGCAGCAGATTTTATGATGTGTTTTACAGGTTGACGCGGGCTGCTGATAATATATTATTAACAGTGCAAAAAGATAATTTACCTTCATAACATAAAAGAAATCTTGCTGTGCGTAGTTCTGCTCTGGCAAACCTTATAGTAGTAAAAACATCTTTTTCTCTGATAATAGTCTCATGTTCTCGTGTTAGTCGTGGAACGTATTGGTGTTTTACTGTTAACAAAAATCCACTGCAAAATTTTGAAGTTGAACAAACATTGCGTACTGTAACATCAGTAGTGACAACGAAATAATTTTCAGTATCCTTCTCAATAACTGTAAAGTCAGGAAGATATGTTGAACTTTATGGCGAGTTACAGTAACGAAAAAATGTTCCTTTAATAGAAAGCCAGATCCAGAACAATAAGAACATAATATATTTTGTTTTGTTGAAAATTAATGATTCAAAGAAAGTCACAGCACAGCATCACTAAAAGGTATTTCGGGGCTCTTTTCGTAGCAACATATTTTATCTCATATATTAGTTGTTACGCGAGTAATAATAAAAGAAAGCAAATAATAGAGAGCCAGCGAAAGAAACCACAGTCATGTAAAATTTTCGAAAACGTTTTCGGCCATTAGACTCTATATAACGTGTTATTCAATCTGTGTATTGAGCAAGCAGTAAAGGAAACAAAATAAAACTTTGGAATAGAAATTAAAATCAATGGAGAAGAAATAAAAATTTTGGGGTCTGCTAATGACATTGTAATCCTGTCGGAGACAGCAAAGGACCTGGAAGAGCAGTTGAACGGAATGGAAAGTGCCTTGAAAGCAAGATATAAGATGAACATCAACAGAAGCAAAACGAGGATAATGGAATGTAGTCAAATTAAATCAGTGGACGCTGAGGGAGTTAGATTAGGAAATGCGACACTTAAAGTAGTGGATGAGTTTTGCTATTTGGAGAGCAAAATAACTGATGATAGTCGAAGTAGAGAGAATATAAAATATAAACTGGCAATGGCAAGGAAAGTGTTTCTAAAGAAGAGGAATTTGTTAACATCAAGTATAGGTTTAAGTGTCAGGAAGTCTTTCCTAAAAGTATTTGTATGGAGTGTAGCTATGTATGGAAGTGAAACATGGACAATAAATAATTTACACAAGAAGAGAATAGAGGCTTTCGAGATATGGTGCTACAGAAGAATGCTGAAGATTAGGTGGGTAGATCACACAACTAATAAGGAGGTTTTGAACAGAACTGGAGAGAAGACAAATTTGTAGCACAACTTGACTAGAAGAAGGGATCGGTTGGTAGGACATGTTATGAAGCATCAAGGGATCACCAATTTAGCATTGGGGGGCAGCGTGGAGGGTAAGAATCGTAGAGGGAGACCAAGAGATGAATACACTAAGCACATTCACAAGGTTGTAGGTTGCAGCAGTTACTTGGAGATGAAGAAGCTTGCACAGGATAGATTAGCATGGAGAGCTGCATCAATCCAGACTCTGGACTTAAGACCACAACAACAACAACAACAAATTGTTTATTTCACTATCTAGATTTCGGACTTAGATCATTTTACACTGTAATAAGTAAACAATAAAAATACAAAAAATGAAAAGTTATCGTTTGAATTACGTGATTTGTTACATTACCTTCACATCAAAAATAGTTTGCTTGTGTTAAACACAAATTATTCTCGAAAAATACGTATCAGACTATATGAACCAGCTGTCTCGTAAATAAGTGTGAGAACATATCTGCGATACATAGAAAGGCTGGAAACTGTACGTATGGCAAATGTGGTGAAGCTTTGACGTAAATTAGGCGTTCAAAACACAGGGGTAAGCTTAATTTAAATTTATCTAAACATCCACTAGCGTGAACATGAGTGAAACGATCGTCAAAGATCATCAGAGAGACATTACAATCTGCACCTTGTAATCTATTATATGTCAAGGAGCAACATATTTAACATGTTTAACACGAAGTTACATTACCTTTGAAATAAATACTACATGATAGTGTATAAAATGTGTAGCATGGAGATGCAACTTCAAAGCTCCCATGTGAACATTGTAAAATGCATTATCGTAATGTAACTACCAAGAATCAAGGATGTTCAGTCACGCGGGACTGTTAGTTGTTTAGTATGTGGAGCATTATATAAGTATACAGTCGTACACTATAACATTATATAAAAACCTCAAGGTTTTTACATTTGATCTAGTGCTCACAAAGATCGCAATGCAATAATGAAAAAGAGTGCGATAGAAGAAGGTGGAGGCATGGGGGGAGAAGAAAGGGGCCAGATTAGAACTAACAGGAAAAAACTAAAAATGTGATAATGAGGGTGTCTATTAAGGTGGAGTAGTCTGAGAAAGAAGATGATAAAGGGGGGGGGGGGGGCTGGGCAGTGATGAAATAACGTTCACAAGGCTACTGGAAAACAGTTCTACATTGTCTGAAACACTTTTGAACAACCGTTTCTGTAATACCAATATTTAATATACATTTTTATACTTCCATCAAAACTATATGTACCCATAGGTACAACACAAGGACATTTAAAAGGAAAATTAAATAGATGACATAATAACTATGGGGTAATCAGTATAACCCACCAGGAACCTACGTATATGACAAATACTTCTGAAGTGCATAACATGATATATATATATATATATATATATATATATATATATATATATAGATAGATAGATAGAGAGAGAGAGTCCATGTTTGATAGGGTTCATGTCTGGAGAACATGCTGGTCACTCTAGGGGAGCGATGTCGTTAAGCCGGCTGGGGTGGCCCAGCGGTTCTAGGCGCTACAGTCTGGAACCGCGCGACCGCTACGGTCGCAGGTTCGAATCCTGACTCGGGCATGGATGTGTATGATGTCCTTAGGTTAGTTAGGTTTAAGTAATTCTAAGTTCTAGGGGACTGATGACCTCAGAAGTTACGTCCCATAGTGCTCAGATCCATTTGAACCATTTTTTGATGTCGTTAAGTTTTACAATACCAAGGTTTCGAGAGTTCCGGAACCGGTACAGAAAATTGGAATAGAAATCAACACAAACATCATTTCCGCCCTTTTTATTGCTCATGAAAACCACACATTGCATGTTGTACCACCATATAACGAGACCTTCAGAGGTGGTGGTCCAGATTGCTGTACACACCGGTACCGCTAATGTTGGTTCAATTGGCTCTGAGCACTGTGGGACTTAACATCTGAGTTCATCAGTCCCCTAGACATAGAACTACCTAAACCTAACTAACCTAAGGACATCACACACATCCATGCCCGAGGCAGGATTCAAACCTGCGACCGTAGCAGCGGCGCTGTTCCGGATTGAAGCGCCTAGAACCGCTCGGCCACAGCGGCCGTCTGTATCCCTAACAGCAAGTAGCACGTGTTCTTGCACTGCTGCATGCTTGTAATTGTCGTGGCATACTATCCAAAAGTTCATCAAGGCACTGTTCGTCGAGATTGTCCCACTCCTTAACAGCGGTTCGGCGTAGATCCCTCAGAGTGGTTGGTTCATCCATAAACAGCCTTTTTCAATCTATCGCAGGCGTGTTCGATAGGGTTCATGTCTGGAGAAAATGCTGGTCACTCTAGTCGCGCTATGTCGGTACCCTGAAGGAAGTCATTCTCAAGACGTGTACGATGGGGGTGCGAACTGACGTCCTATATGCTGCCGATATGGTTGCACTATCGGTCGGAGGATGGCATTTCACGTATCGTACAGCCGTTACGGTGCCTTCCATGACCACCAGCGGCGTACGTCGGCCCCACATAATGCCACCCCAAAACAGCAGGGAACCTCCACGATGCTGCAGTCGCTGGACAGTGTGACTAATGCGTTCAACCTGACCGGGTTGCCTCCAAACGCGTATTCGACGATTGTCTGGTTGAAGGCATATGCGACACTCATCGGTGAAGAAAATGTTATGTCAGCCCTTTGAGGTCCATTCGGCATGTTGTTGGGCCCGTCTGTACTGCGCTACATGGTGTCGTGGTTGCAAAGATGGACTCAGTCATGAACGTCGGGGGCGAAGTTGCGCATCATGCAGCCTATTGTGCCCATTTTGAGTCGTAACATGACGTCCTATGGTTGCACGAAAAGAATTATTCAATATGGTGGCGTTGCTGTCAGGGTTCCTCCGAGCCATAATCCGTAGGTAGCCGTCATGCACTGCCGCTTGGGGGCCCGAGCGAGGCATGTTATCGACAGTTTTTTCCTGTCTCTCTGTATCTCCAACATAGCTTTGGTTCATTCCGAGACGACTGGACACTTTCCTTATTGAGAGCCCTTCCTGGTACAATGGGCCGCAGCTCGTGGTCGTGCGGTAGCGTTCTCGCTTCCCACGCGCTGGTTCCCGGGTTCGATTCCCGGCGGGGTCAGGGATTTTCTCTGCCTCGTGATGCCTGGGTGTTGTGTGATGTCCTAAGGTTAGTTAGGTTTAAGTAGTTCTATGTTCTAGGGGACTGATGACCATAGCTGTTAAGTCCCATAGTGCTCAGAGCCATTTGAACCTCCTGGTACAAAGCAACAATGCAGACGCGATCGAACCGCGGTATTGACTGTCTAGGCATGGTTGAGCTACAGACAACACGAGCCGTGTACCTCCTTCCTGATGGAATGACGAACTGATCGGCTGTCAGACCCCCTCCGTCTAATAGGCGCTGCTCATACATGGTTATTTACATCTTTGCGCCAGTTTAGAGGCGTCTCTGAACAGTCAAAGGGAATGAGTCTTTCATGCAATATCCACAGTCAACATGTATTTTTAGGAGTTCTGGGAACTGGGCTGATGCAAAACTTTTTTTGATTTGTGTATTAAAATGGTTAAAATGAATAAATGTTTCCTTTTATATTTTACGCTGTAACATATGAGACATGTACAAGAAAATAATCATGAAGTATTTCTATGGCTGTTTTATGACACCCAGTAAGAATTTAGAAGAATGTGTTGGGTAGAATGGGGAGGGGAAAGGAGGGGAGGGCAGATGGGAACTATCAGAAGACAAAAAGTGGAAGTAACATTTGGAGGGCTGGATAGAAGAGATGGTGGTGGAGGAGGAGGGGATAATTTGAGGAAACTTGTTGCCTAAAACTTGTTACCTTAAAGGCATGCTTCAAATAATATAGAAGTACAAGTTACAGATAATGGTACATACAAGTATTCCAATAATTTATGTTAAATATCGCTGTTTTTGAAGTACAGAAAAAGAGCCAATACTCTGCTGAGTAAGCAAAAGTGTCTGGAAACAGTGCAAGTCACGAAAGGTTTTTTGTGACTGTACATGTGCCACCCCAGCACGGAGCCAGAAGGTCGAGCGGCTGAATTGTACGCCACAGTCAGTAACCTGTTCTTTGTTTTAAAGATGTTATTACTTTGATTCTGTACACCGTTTAAACACTGCATCAAGTAAAATTAGTTAACACCAGCTGGAGCATCCGGTAGTGACATCTGTGTGCGAGGAACTCCACAATACTTCTCTAGTAGTTGCAACGCAGTCATGGTCATTGTAGAACCTTTTTTTCCAATAGAGTCTCTGAAATTTAAGAACTTAGTCCAGTTCCCAGCTGGAGAGATACCAAACCAGAAGACAGTTCTGCGGATGACGTATCACGTGGTATTAATGCAGCTTCTTTGAGCACACTTGTTCAGTGGTGGCCAAGCTCTTCGTAGCTGTTCAACTACGATCTGCACTGCAGCATTTGTCCTTCGGTGACTTAGAAGATGCACCGGAAATAAAGTGTGCGCATGTACCCTATGTGTCAATGCCAAACTCGATAATGAATTGCTGTATAAATATTCCTCATTTAATAAAACTTACAGGATTTGTCCTATGCACTGAGGTTTGCCGTTAACAATACATTGCAACAAATAAGCAGCATACCTGGGTCACAGACGACACAAGAGGGCCAAAATACTATGAAATTGGGCTTTGGTACGTTTGAACATAGTGAGTGTGGGAATGAGATCGCTCTGTTAAAGGTCAATTCCTCTACTCTACAAGCTAAGAAATTGAGGAACTTGCATCTGTGTGTTGATGCAAAAGGTATTTTACTAGTATGTGTATGTGGTGTGTGTGTGTGTGGGTGGGTGGGGGGGGGAGGGGGAGGGAGGGGGGCGAGATACAGTTCACCGCTCGACGGGTAGAACATTGAGGTTTAAAGATGGAATCCCTTAGTGCGCAAACATGTCCCTCGATCATCCAGATTCCCGCCAACATGTTGCACAGTTGGCAACTTGAACAACACGTGCGTCAGTCCTTTTGGAAGAGGAGGTCCACTGATTTCTTGCTTCAGCTTCAGTGACGCAGTTTTGAACATCTGAAGGAGCATGGCAGCGCCAAATCGGCAAAATCGTCGTGGCCCAGAAAGACACCTTACCTCCCATGGTATAGAGACCGAGTCACATCGATCGATGTTTTCTGTTAGGAAGCTGCTCGTGTGGTGTTGCTGAGACTGCCATGGAGAGATTAAAAGAGTGTATAGCAAAATTGTGTTCGCTCCACAAGAGTGAAATTATGATGTGTTCCCTCTCATTTGTGTGGTGGTACTCGATGAAAGCCCGTCGCCAAATTGTTGTTCATGGGAACAAAATCGTAACTCACAATCTCAGAATATTTTCAGGAGGTGGTGAAAAAATCATGATAACCGTCTTGAGCTGATGATAAAATCTTCATCCAAACAACCAGTTTCTGTCGACTGACTATCATCAGGTTCTTAAAAGCACTTACAGCACATACCGAGTGAATTTAATGCAGTAATTGCTTTTAAGAACCTGATGATGGTCAGTTGATCGAAAATGGTTATTAAATAAAGATTTTATGAGCAGCTCAAATTACAATATCAGCTTCAGAAACTGTAAATATTTCTTGTGGGCTGACAGTTGTCGTATTAACTTCTTAACTGACATATTGTGTGCAGTAATATTTTTGTCATTATTTGTGTATCCTAAATGTTAGTGTATTGCATTTTATATGCACTGATATTTGTTGCACTAATTGTTTTTTACGACTAGGAATTTACATTTTCATTTTGTCACTTATTAAATTTGTAATTAGCTGGTATGAGAAGACTCATTGTAGACTGGCAGTATACTGAGTTCTGTCACTAACGTTTGCCACTTGTAATGATATCTGGCGTAGTCTTTGTAATTGGACAGGTCAGTCTGTTCATTGTACTCAGCTCCCAGTCAGGAAGTTAGTAACTGTGTAGGGTGCACCTAGCTCGAGCAGCTGGTCCTTTTGTTAAGGGAGAGCAGGAAGTTACCTTGAAGATTCTTCAACGAGGAGATGTATGCCTCAGCGTGTAAGCACCATAGTGAGCGGAATGCATTGTATATTGCCGTGTGCTAGAATGGCAAGTAGCCTGAGGACTCCGTGGCGAAAACAATTACGTCTCAGCCAAACAATGAGCCGCAGTGGGCGAGCGTCTTGTACGACTTGTAGGGTATTACGAGAATGAATTATACCATATGCCTCCATTAAAAGACGTTATAATAAGTCATTATTATTCAATACGAAAAAATGGTCTATTTGTTTGTTTCAGAATTCTGTGTCATTACTTCACACAGCAATTGGCCAGCACCTGGCACTTGTCAAGTAGTTTGATTTATTGAGAGGTTCTCGGCAGTGAAATTGGGGTTCATACTTCTCGTGTGCAAGAGTCACGGTTCTGTGAACAGAATCTAATACAGTATGGTTTCATTTGCTAAGGGAGACGCTGATCGTTGGCGAACTCCTATGACGACACTTAATGGTCAGAATGTGTGACAGGCTGGTTTTCTGTTTGAACTTTGGATGCTTTGGTATGTTACCACTTCGTTCTGACGTCTAGCCCAGTTTTGACACCACGAGAACCCGGTAAGTTACTGCCCTGGAATTACGTGAGTAGCGCTGAATGACCCCTTCTCAATGAGAATGCCGTTTTGTGATGATTGCAGGCACTGTGCGTTGTTTCATGTGGCAGACTAACTTGCTGTATCTGCATCTCTACTCTCGAATTACGTGGCAGTTTCTTATACGACGGTTGGAACTTTAATAGTGCCAACTATTTATTTACAGCTCGTACAAAGTAGATATATGTTTAAAAGTTATACTGACTTTCAACGTAGTGACCAGCATTGTGCATAACCCGTTGCCAGCGTTGTGGAAGTCGTAGGATACTCTTAGCAGTGCTAGTTGTATTGACAGTTCGAGCGGCGCGGTCTATTGCCTACGAATTTGTAGCAGTTCTGAAACGAATGCCGTGAAGTGTTTCCTTCAGTTTAGAAATCGAGTTGAGCTCACGAGGGCTTAAGTCAGGGGAGTGAAGTAGGTGGTGTAGCACTTAGCAGCCCCATCAGTCAAACAAATCAGTAACAAATGGTTCAAATGGCTCTGAGCACTATGCGACTTAACATCTGAGGTTATCAGTCCCCTATAACTTTCAGAATTGAGAACTAGATTTCTGTCCACGAGCCGGCCGCAGTAGCCGAGCGGTTCGCCGGCACGGTAGCTCAGCGTGTTCGGTCAGAGGGCTAGTTGCCCTCTGTAATAAAAAAACTGGGTTAATGGATCAACAACGAACTGAAACGGGTGTCTTTCGACGTCCGGCCAGAGCAAATACAACGAAAAAAAAAAAAGAAAGAAAAAAAGTGGTTCTAGGCGCTTCAGTTCGGAACCGCGCGACTACTAGGGTCGCCGGTTCGAATCCTGCCTCGGGTATGGATGTGTGTGATGTCCTTAGGTTAGTTAGATTTAAGTAGATTTAAGTTCTAGGGGACAGATGACCTCAGATGTTAAGTCCCATAGTGCTCAGAGCCATTTGAACCATTTTCTGTCCGCGATAAATTTTGCAGTTGTGTATGCCTTTGGGAATGTTGGGTCTTTGTTTCTATTTTCAACTTCTTTAAAACACATAGGGATCAATATCCATTTTTCAGTCATGCAAGTGTTCAAATGACTTAGCAATGGTCTCTTCCTGTCGTAATACAATGTTTCAGGAGTTTTCTTTTCTCTATTGTATCCGAAGAGAATGTAAAAGCAGATGATCCATAGAATTGTTTTTGCACCTGAAGTACTGGGTGGCGCACGAAATGTTACCATTTTGTTTTTGAATATAAACTTTATTGTCAATACAATCTGAAAGGAACATATATTACAATGAAGAGCCTTCCATGGAGATTTGTTCTAACTCAGCACATGTTCAGGATGTCCACCATTTCGTTTCCTAACTTCCTTCAAACGAACACTGAAGCTAGTGATTACCCTACGGCGCATGTCTTCCGTAATTTCACTGCAATCTTGAAGAGTAAGTCTTCTGAGCTCCATTAAATCACGTGGTCGTTTCGGAAAATTTTTTCCTTTAGGAACCCCCAAAGAAAAAAGTCACATGGATTGAGGCCTGGACTATTGGAGTTTTACACGAGCATTTCGACATGCGGATCATTTCACTCAGGTTTCCAGGTCGCTTCAATGACGGACAAAACTGGCCTCCCAATAGTCCAGACCTCAATCTATGTGACTTTTTTCTTTGGGGGTACCTAAAGGAAAAAATTTTCCCGAAACGTCCACTTGATTTGATGGAGCTCAGAAGGCTTATTCTTCAAGCTTGCAGTGAAATTACGGAAGACATGTGCCGTAGGGAATCAATAACTTCAGTATTCGTTTGAAGGAACTTAGAAAACGAAATGGTGGACATATTGAGCATGTGCTGAGTTAGAACAAATCTCCATGGACGGCTCTTCATTGTAGTATATGTTCCTTTCAGATTGTATTGACAATAAAGTTTATATTAAAAAACAAAATGGTAACACATTTCGTGCGTTGCCCTGTATGTTATGTTGTACATAAATATTTACCATTGTATTGAGTATAGCTGGGATCTTACGAATTTATTATCCTCCTCCCTGTGCTTTGTTTAATCCATCTTTCCACGTGTTCCACACTTCCTCATGTATTCAGTCAAGAACGACGTTCTATGAAGTAGCCTGCCTGAAGAAGATTGAAAAAATACTAAACAAGAATTTCAGTTGTGCAGGCAAGTCTGTGTCACCGTTGAACTGTGCGACGCGCACAAGCGGAGACGGAGGTAACGAGATACTTTCTGTTACCGCACTAGCTCAGGGTTGTTCAGGTCATAATTAATATAGGGTACAGGTGACAAAAACATTTGCATTGCATAAATTGTACATAAAAGACACAGTTTATTGAGATACACAGCTAGGAGTTGCTTGAGGTCTACAAAGAGGATTCTAATTTCAGCCTGACTTGGTTAAATCTATTTAATCCTCCTTTTTATTTCGTTGGAGTATGCGAAAGTCTTAGCCAATCCAGAACTTAAATAACCTCAGTTAGGTTGCGATTACTGGCATATTGATCAGACCGGAAACAAATGGGTAGTATTTCAGGTCATAAAACTTGGCTCGTATTCTCTTGTGAATTCCCATCTTAGAGTAATTAAAGGAGGCACGGTTTCAAGCATCATCCATAATGCACTGATTTCTGAGATGAGGAGGTAGGCCACACTCGATTCGAATCTGAGTGCTAAAATAACTGCCATTGATTTGGTATATCTACTACCTCCAGTGATGCACTTAGGCAGTCTTTCACATTCGTTTTCGGTTTCCCAAATCAGCAGAAAAGACACAAAAGAGAAACATTTATCCTTTAAACATATACTGTAAGCGGCCGAAAGCGACAACCGGGTACACTTCACTGTCCGTTTAATTAATACTACCAATTTAAATTGTTGTCGGCCATCGCTGAAACGATGAACGAAGGTTACTCAGTTGCTAAATGTAATTTACATTTGTGAATACACGAAGTACTTCCGGATACAATGAAAGTAAAAATAATACGCCAAATTATGGGTGAGTGAACACTGCCAAATGTGCGATAACCGCTGAAGGACAAGTAGAACAAGATAATACTAATAAACATTTACTGTAAAGAGTGACTAAATTGTTTTCTTGCTTATTATGGCACTACTTTGTCATGATTCCATTGCATGGATCTTCAATCAAATTTCCACGTCACTCTGAATTCTGAAATTCTGACTCGGGTGTCTCACACCAGAGTCTATAATTTACTTATGTGCTGTTTGAATTACAGATTTACATATGTACAGCAAAGCCCCACGCCCCCGCCCCCTCCCCCTCCCATCTAAACCCATAAACCACGGACATAGCCGAGATGGAGTGGCTTCCATGCCTTAATAATACAGGCAGCGGAACGTAGGACAATCATGTCGGAGGGGTGTCTAAGGAGAGATAAGACACGCCTATGGCTTCTGAAGAGGGGAACCAACATTGTCAATAGTTGTACGACCGACAGTCTAGGTGACTGAATGGGCTGTCATTGTAACATCAGCAAACATGACCTTGCTACGTTGCTTTTGTAAATGGTTGAAAGCGAAGGAAAAGTACAACCGTTACTTTTCCGTGGTCATGAACTTATTCTATATTACTTAAAGATGATGGCATCATCTTGGGTAAAATGTTGCGGAGGTACAATAATAATATCCCATTCGCATCTCCGGGTGGGGACTACTCAGGAGGATGTTAACATCAGGGAAAACAGAACTAGCGTTTCATGTGTTAGAGCATGTACTGTTACATCATTTAATCGGACAAGTAGGTTAGAGAATTTAAAAATGGATGGGTTGAAATTAAATATCTTGGGAACTGATGAAGTACTGTGGCAGGAACAGCGGGTGTTCCGGCCTGGTGAGTAAAGGATCATAAATACAGAAGTAATTCTTAAGTCGAACAAGAAAATAGGAACGCTGGTAAGCTACTACTTACAGCATACTGAATGTATTATAGTGACATAAAAAACACAAAGCCAACACATGCTACAGTAGTAAGAGTTCATATGCCCAGTAACACTGCAGCTGATGAAGAGAGCGAACATTCTAAGACGAAATTAAAAAAAAAAATATATATTCAGTTAGTTAAGGGAGAGAAAATTTAATTATGACAGCTGACTAGTAGGAAAAGGTACAAAAGGAAGAACGGCTGGAGAACTTAGACTTGGGGAAGGGACCGATAGGGGAAGCCACCTGGCAAAATTTTGCACGGAAGATAATTTAAACATGGACTTAAGGATCGTGAATGTTGTATACGTGGAAGACACCTCGAGACATCGGAAGGTTTCAGATACGTTATCCTCGTTGAATGGTAAGACAAAATTGTCGAACCAGATTTTAAATTGCAAAACATTTCCAGCAGCAAATGTGGACTCTGACCATAATTCATTGGTTCTGAACTGCACGCTAAATTTGAAGAACTTTTAGAAATATAGGAAATGGAGGAGATGGGACCTTCATAAATTGAAAGAACCAGAGTTTGTTGAGAGTTTCAAAGAGAATAATAGACAACGGTTGACTGGAACAGAGGAAAGAAGCATGCATGACTAGGGGAAAGACAGGTATCACCTATAAGAAATCTGAAGAGACCTTTGGAGAACTGAGAAGCAGCGATATGACGACAAACTTGTACTAAGGAAAATCATCATCATTTAAGACTGATTATGCCTTTCAGCGTTCAGTCTGGAGCATAGCCCCCCCCCCCCCCCCTTATACAGTTCCTCCATGATCCCCTATTCAGTGCTAACATTGATGCCTCTTCTGATGTTAAACCTATTACTTCAAAATCATTCTTAACCGAATCCAGGTACCTTCTCCTGGGTCTGTCCCGACTCCTCCTACCCTCTACTGCTGAATCCATGAGTCTCTTGGGTAACCTTGCTTCTCCCATGCGTGTAACATGACCCCACCATCTAAGCCTGTTCGCCCTGACTGCTACATCTATAGAGTTCATTCCCAGTTTTTCTTTGATTTCCTCATTGTGGACACCCTCCTGCCATTTTTCCCATCTGCTAGTACCTGCAATCATCCTAGCTACTTTCATATCCGTAACCTCAACCTTGTTGATAAGGTAACCTGAATCCACCCAGCTTTCGCTCCCATACAACAAAGTTGGTCGAAAGATTGAACGGTGCACAGATAACTTAGTCTTGGTACTGACTTCCTTCTTGCAGAAGAGAGTAGATCGTAGCTGAGCACTCACTACATTAGCTTTGCTACACCTCGCTTCCAGTTCTTTCACTATGTTGCCATCCTGTGAGAATATGCATCCTAAGTACTTGAAACCGTCCACCTGTTCTAACTTTGTTCCTCCTATTTGGCACTCAATCCATTTATATTTCTTTCCCACTGACATTACTTTCGTTTTGGAGATGCTAATCTTCATACCATAGTCCTTACATTTCTGATCTAGCTCTGAAATATTACTTTGCAAACTTTCAATCGAATCTGCCATCACAACTAAGTCATCCGCATATGCAAGACTGCTTATTTTGTGTTCACATATCTTAATCTCACCCAGACAGTCTATTGTTTTCAACATATGATCCATGAATAATATGAATAACAGTGGAGACAGGTTGCAGCCTTGTCTTACCCCTGAAACTACTCTGAACCATGAACTCAATTTACCGTCAACTCTAACTGCTGCCTGACTATCCATGTAAAGACATTTAATTGCTTGCAAAAGTTTGCCTCCTATTCCATAATCTTGTAGAACAGACAATAACTTCCTCCTAGGAACCCGGTCATATGCCTTTTCTAGATCTATAAAGCATAGATACAATTCCCTGTTCCACTCATAACACTTCTCCATTATTTGCCGTAAGCTAAAGATCTGGTCCTGACAACCTCTAAGAGGCCTAAACCCACACTGATTTTCATCCAATTGGTCCTCAACTAATACTCGCACTTTCCTTTCAACAATACCTGAGAAGATTTTACCCACAACGCTGATTAAAGAGATACCTCTGTAGTTGTTACAATCTTTTCTGTTTCCATGTTTAAAGATTGGTGTGATTACTGCTTTTGTCCAGTCTGATGGAACCTGTCCCGACTCCCAGGCCATTTCAACTATCCTGTGTAGCCATTTAAGACCTGACATTCCATTGTATTTGATGAGTTCCGACTTAATTTCATCCACCCCAGCCGCTTTATTGCACTGCAATCTATTGACCATTTTTTCCACTTCCTCAAATGTGATCCTATTTCCATCATCATTCCTATCCCATTCTACCTCGAAATCTGAAACATTATTGATCGCATTTTCACCTACATTGAGCAACTCTTCAAAATATTCCCACTATCTTCCCAAGGCATCCACAGGATTCACCAGCAGTTTTCCTGATCTGTCCAAAATACTTGTCATTTCCTTCTTACCTCCCTTTCGAAGACTGCTAATTACACTCCAGAATGGTTTTCCAGCAGCTTGACCCATAGTCTCCAACCTGTTTCCAAAGTCTTCCCACGATTTCTTCTTGGATGCTGCAATTATCTGTTTGGCTTTGTTTCTTTCTTCAACATAACTTTCTCTGTCTACCTGGGTTCTGGTATGTAGCCATTTTTGATACGCCTTCTTTTTCTTTTACAGGCTGCCTTGACTGTATCATTCCACCAAGCTGTTTGCTTCTTCCTACTTTTACACACTACTGTTCCAAACATTCTTTAGCCACTTCTAGTACTGTGTCCCTGTACCTTGTCCATTCCTTTTCCAATGACTATAATTGGCTACATTCAACTAACTGGTACCTTTCTGAGATCGCTGTTATGTACTTGTGCCTGATTTCCTTATCCTGAAGTTTCTCCACTCTTATCCTCCTACATATGGACCTGACCTCCTGCACTTTCGGCCTCACAATCCCAATTTCACTGCAGATTAAATAATGATCAGTGTCATCAAAGAATCCCCTGAATACACGTGTGTCCCTCACAGCCTTCCTGAATTCCTGATCTGTTATTATATAGTCAATGACAGATCTGGTTCCCCTGCCTTCCCAAGTATACCGGTGAATGTTCTTATGTTTAAAAAAGGAGTTTGTGGTTACTGAGCCCATACTGGCACAGAAATCCTAGAGTTGTTTCCCGTTCCTGTTGGCCTCCATATCCTCTACAAATTTACCCATAACCTTTTCATACCCATCTGTTCGATTTCCAATCCTGGCGTTAAAATCACCCATGAGCAGAACACTGTCCTTGTCCTTCACTCTAACAACTACATCACTGAGTGCCTCATAAAAACTATCCATCTTATCTTGATCTGTCCCTTCACAATGCGAATATACTGACACAATCCAAATTTTCTTGCTAGACACTGTCAAATCTATCCACATCAGTCGTTCGTTTACATACCTTATTGTAACTATGCTGGGTTCCATTTCTTTCCTGATGTAAAGCCCTACACCCCATTGTGCTATTCCTGCTTTGACTCCTGACAGGTAGACCTTGTATTCTCCCACTTCCTCTTCTTTCTCACCCCTTACCCGAATGTCACTAACAGCTAAAACGTCCAGCCCCATCTTACTTGAAGCCTCTGCCAGCTCTACCTTCTTCCCAGAGTAGCCCCCATTGATATTAATAGCTCCCCATCTCATTACCATTTGTTTGCCAAGTCGTATCTTAGGAGTCCCTGGTTTGTCAGTTAGAGGTGGGACTCCATCACCTCCAAAGGTCCGAGGCATTTTGCTCTGATTGTTGCCAGCATCATATTTAAAGTACCAGGGAAGCAGGTTGCTAGCCTTACTTGCCCCGAGTCCCATTGGGTTTTACCCCTAACGGCTGAGGGACTAACCGGTGGATTTGGTAGTCTTTGCCGTATGAGCACAAAGGTGACCACGACTCAGAATATGTCCGAGATGCCCAGCCTTATTCCAAAGTAATTGGTATCCCGACTGTCGGGACCACTTACTTGGCCACTCATACGTTGCCCGTGGTTCATGAACTAGGACATGACTACAGGAACCCACACCGTATATATATACACTCCTGGAAATTGAAATAAGAACACCGTGAATTCATTGTCCCAGGAAGGGGAAACTTTATTGACACATTCCTGGGGTCAGATACATCACATGATCACACTGACAGAACCACAGGCACATAGACACAGGCAACAGAGCATGCACAATGTCGGCACTAGTACAGTGTATATCCACCTTTCGCAGCAATGCAGGCTGCTATTCTCCCATGGAGACGATCGTAGAGATGCTGGATGTAGTCCTGTGGAACGGCTTGCCATGCCATTTCCACCTGGTGCCTCAGTTGGACCAGCGTTCGTGCTGGACGTGCAGACCGCGTGAGACGACGCTTCATCCAGTCCCAAATATGCTCAATGGGGGACAGATCCGGAGATCTTGCTGGCCAGGGTAGTTGACTTACACCTTCTAGAGCACGTTGGGTGGCACGGGATACATGCGGACGTGCATTGTCCTGTTGGAACAGCAAGTTCCCTTGCTGGTCTAGGAATGGTAGAACGATGGGTTCGATGACGGTTTGGATGTACCGTGCACTATTCAGTGTCCCCTCGACGATCACCAGTGGTGTACGGCCAGTGTAGGAGATCGCTCCCCACACCATGATGCCCGGTGTTGGCCCTGTGTGCCTCGGTCGTATGCAGTCCTGATTGTGGCGCTCACCTGCACGGCGCCAAACACGCATACGACCATCATTGGCACCAAGGCAGAAGCGACTCTCATCGCTGAAGACAACACGTCTCCATTCGTCCCTCCATTCACGCCTGTCGCGACACCACTGGAGGCGGGCTGCACGATTTTGGGGCGTGAGCGGAAGACGGCCTAACGGTGTGCGGGACCGTAGCCCAGCTTCATGGAGACGGTTGCGAATGGTCCTCGCCGGTACCCCAGGAGCAACAGTGTCCCTAATTTGCTGGGAAGTGGCGGTGCGGTCCCCTATGGCACTGCGTAGGATCCTACGGTCTTGGCGTGCATCCGTGCGTCGCTGCGGTCCGGTCCCAGGTCGACGGGCACGTGCACCTTCCGCCGACCACTGGCGAAAACATCGATGTACTGTGGAGACCTCACGCCCCACGTGTTGAGCAATTCGGCGGTACGTCCACCCGGCCTCCCGCATGCCCACTATACGCCCTCGCTCAAAGTCCGTCAACTGCACATACGGTTCACGTCCACGCTGTCGCGGCATGCTACCAGTGTTAAAGACTGCGATGGAGCTCCGTATGCCACGGCAAACTGGCTGACACTGACGGCGGCGGTGCACAAATGCTGCGCAGCTAGCGCCATTCGACGGCCAACACCGCGGTTCCTGGTGTGTCCGCTGTGCCGTGCGTGTGATCATTGCTTGTACAGCCCTCTCGCAGTGTCCGGAGCAAGTATGGTGGGTCTGACACACCGGTGTCAATGTGTTCTTTTTTCCATTTCCAGGAGTATATATATATATATATATATATATATATATATATATATATATATATATATATATATATATATATATATATATATATAAAAGCGCGTGAGCCCTCGTGCGCGCTCCCTATCTATCTCTCTGTCTCTGTGATGAGCCAATCCCTATCTATCTCTCTGTCTCTGTGATGAGCCAAAAAATTATGACAACAAGCTCAATAGCATGTTGGTTTCTTTTATAACGAAATACAGCAGTGATCTTACGTGGCGTAGAGGTGAGAAGTGTTTGTAGGTTTCCATAGACATGTGGCCCAGATGTCTAGCCACACGTCACGCAAATCCAACAAATTGCGTGTCGGTGGTGTATGTACGCTGAGTTGGCGCCTGTAGCATGCCAGATATCTTCCACTGGGTTCAGATCAGGCGAATTTGATGACCAGGACATCAACTTGTACTCACTATTATACTCGTCAAATCATTGTAGCACGATTCTGGTGTTGTGACAGGAAGAATTACTCAGATGGAAGATGTCATCGCTATTGAGGAAGACATCAACCGTGAACGCAGCAGCCGCCCGCCAAGACACAGGAGCAACAGGGAAGTAACCGACTTTGACATTTTACGGGTTTCTTACCAGCAGTGAATTATATCATTTCATCTGTGTGCTTCGTAACTCAGTTTTTGAATTTCTGCGTGTTTATTTAATATTTAATAGACACTATCCTCGCGTTTTCGTTTGTGTCGGAAATTAACCGATATCGTGACGTTTAACAAGTTCCTAAACAGGGGCGGTTATTTTGTCTCAAATGTGTCATTTGTTAATTTGGTATTTATATTTCTACGTGTCAATCTATTTCATTTGACACAGTTCTTGCGGTTTCGTCAGTGTCTACAGTGGATTTTCGTAGCGCGTGTCGATGGTCGTTTGTCTGTGTAGTGTAGTTATCCACCGTGGTAAGTATGGATAGAGACTATGACTGCTATGTGTGAATAAGAGCTGAGTTGTGACACTTCGCTCACCATTCCATGCTGTGTTGGATTCTGTTACACAGCTTGAGGCTGCAGTGGACGGGCATCATTGTTCCACTGGCCGTGGGCGTTGAATGGACGTGGAGCACGATCCACGAGTCCGTCGATCGGCCCTCACCAGTGGCCAGCCCAGTTACTGGTTCCATTGAGGTTGACCCTTCGCCCATGGTCGAGCGGGAGTCGCCTCGGGGAGTGGCGGGCTGTGAAAGACTGGGGGGAAACGTAAGGCCTCCCTGGCTAGTCTGACAAACAGGCTCCAGATGATATCTGTGGCTGACAACGTCCCTCAGCCAGATGCAGTTTCAGAGGAAACCTCTCAGCCTGCAAGATCTGCAGTCACAAAGGGTGGGATTACCGGTAGCTAGGAGCTCCAATGCTATGGGCTTTATGGGACCTCTTAGGGACGTGGCTGCCGAGGACGGAAGAAAGCCAACGTGCACTCCTGTGCACGCTGGGTGAAGTCATTCCAGACATGGAACGGGTCCTTCCAGATGCTATGAAGAACAGGTGGTGACTCATGTCGATAGCAATGCTGTGTGTCACTTTGGATCGGAAGAGATTCTCTTTGGTTTCTAGCGGCTATCAGAAGTGATAAAGGCTGTTATTCTTGCTTGCGAGATGAAAGCAGAGCTCAACACTTGCAGAATAGTCGGCAGGAACGATTTCACACGTCTGGTGCAAAGTCGAATTGATGTTCTGAATCGGAGGCTCAGACTGTTCTGCGACCATGTAGGCTGCAGATTCCTCGACTAGCGCCATAGGGTGGTGGATTTCGGGTTCTGCTAAATACGTGAGAATTCCATCACACTCAGGCGGCGACTACACGTATCACGGGAGCTATGTGGCATGGGATAGGCCGTTTTTTAGGTTAGAGTGCCTCATGGAAACACAGAACGGGCTTCAGTCTGGAAGGATGCTGATCGAACACAGAATGTAGATCTAGGATCCAACAGTATAACAGTTGTAAATTGTCGTAGTTGTTTTGGGTAAGTACCAGAGCTCCAAACGCTAATAGAAAGCAGTAATGCTCAAACCGCTATAGGCACTGAGAGCTGGCTAAAGCCGGAGATAAGTTCAAAAATTTAAATGGCTCTGAGCAATATGGGACTTAACTTCTGAGGTCATCAGTCCCCTAGAACTTAGAACTACTTAAACCTAACTAACCTAAGGACATCACACACATCCATGCCCGAGGCAGGATTCGAACATGCGACCGTAGCGGTCTCGCGGTTCCAGACTGTAGCGCCTAGAACCGCCTGGCCACCCCGGCCGGCGAGATAAATTCAGCCCAAAATTTTTCCGAAGGACCTAAGGGTATGAAGATAGGATAAGATAAATACAGTTGGCGTTGCCCCGTTGCTTGATGTTAAAAGTAGTTTATATTGTAGCGAAATTGAAATAGGTAGTTCGTGTGAGATAGTATAGGTAGAGGTCATTCTTATAACAGCAATAAATAAAGCTTGGACCATTTTACCGACCTCATAACTCAGAATATATACATTTATTGGGCAAAGCATTATGACCACTGGCCTCCGTGAGGTTCTATGATGCCTGGCGGCGCTGAGGGCACGTGACGTGGTGAGAGAAGAGACGAATGGCGAATCATTCTAGCGATGGTAAGTAAGCTCACATGTGGAAATCCGACGACTTAAGCGATACTGAGAAATCAGATTGTGGTCCAGTGTCTGGGAGTGAACATCTCGGAAACGACGAACAGGTCGGCGGTTCGCATGCCTCTGTCGTGAGACTCTGTGGAAAGTGGCTGAAGAATGCTGAAACCACGAGTAGGCGACAAGGGTTGGACGTCCATACTTCATCACAGAACATAGGGATCGGAGGCTCTCCCGCTCTCTAAAGCGGGATAGGCAGCGAGCTCTGGCAAATTTGACGTCAAAGTCCAGAACGGGTGCAGGCACAAGTGTTTGGAGCGCGCCGTTCAGCGCAGTGTTGAACATGATGTTCCGCAGCAGAGGGTCACTACGTGTTCCTATGTTTAACCAGCAGCATCGTCATTTACGACTCCAGTCGGCAAGGGATCGTCGAAAATGAACCGCTGACCAATGAAATTGTGTTGCCTGGTCACATAAATCTGGACTATTGTTAAGCCAGGTCGATGGTCGTGACCAGACATGCCGTCATCCAGGCGAACGTCTGTTTGAAATTTGCAGCGCGCCACGGACGCAGGCCGAAGGGAGCAGTATTACGTTATGGGGGACGTTCTCCTGGGCTCCCGTGGGACCTGCGGTAGTAATCTAAGGCATCACGACAGCTGTGGACTACCTGAAGATTATACCTGTAGCCCCTTACGCTTGATGTCTTCCCAAACAGCGATGACATCTTCCAGCAGGACAACTGTCCGTGTCACAAGGCCAGACTCGTGCTGCAATGGTTTGAGGAGCGCCATAGTGTACTTCTGTTGATCTGTTGGCCAACAAACCAACTGCTGGTAAATTATGGGAAGTGTGTGGCCTATGCATACGCATCTGGTACCACGAACCTCTGGAGACCTATCAAGTACTTGTCGAATCCATAGTACGCAGAGTCACTGTGGAAATGCATTCCAGGGGTGGACCAGCATGCTTTTAAGTAGGTGGTCACAATGTTTTGGCTCATCACTGTAGTTGCTGAAATGTTCAAAGAAAACACAAGTCTAATACCAAACACGTACCCGACTCATACAATTATAGTTGGTGGTGACTTCAAATGGCTCTGAGCACTATGGGACTTAACATCTGAGGTCATCAGTTCCCTAGAACTTATAACTACTTAAACCTAACTAACCTAAGGAAATCACACACATCCATGCCCGAGGCAGGATTCGAACCTGCGACCGTAGCGGTCGCGCGGTTCCAGACAGAAGCGCCTAGAACCTCTCGGCCACCGGCGGCCGGCGGTGGTGACTTCAACTTACCCTTGATATGTTGGGGAAAATACATGCTTAAATCCGGAGGTACGCATAAAACATCATCCGCAAGTGTGCTACAAGCATTATCAGAAAATTATTTCGAACAATTAGTTCATGAGGCCACTCGAGTAGTAAACGATTGTGAAAACACACTTGACCTCTTAGAAGCAAACAATGCTGCGCTAATAACGAGCTTAGAAACGGATGCACGGATCAGGGAACACAGGGTTGTCGTAGCGAGATTGAATACCGTATCCCTCAAATGCATCAAAAATAAACGAAAAACATATCTATTCAAAAGATCACATGAAAATTCGTTTGACGCCTTCCTGAGAGACATTCTCCACTCCTTCTAAATTAACAGTGTACGTGTACACCAGATGTAGCTCGAAATCAAAGAAATAGTATTAACAGCAATTGAGAGATTTATACAAAATCAGTTAACAAACAACGAAGCTGTTCCCCCAAGCTGCACAAAACAGGTCAGACCACTGTTGCAGAAACAACGAAAAAAGCATGCCTAATTTAAACGAACGTAAAACCCCCGAGATTGGCGATCTTTTACAGAAGCTCGAAATTTAGCGGAGACATCAGTGCGAGATCCGTATAACAGTTTCCACAGCGAAACTTTGTCTCGAAACCTGGAAGAAAATCTGAAGAGACTCTGTTGGTGTGTAAAGAACGCTAGTGGCTAAACGCAAGCAGTTCCTTCTCTCCGCGATAGCAATGGAAATACTGTCGATGACAATGCTGCTAAAGCAGAGTTACGGTACTAAACACAGCCTTCCGAAATTCCTTCACAAAAGAAGACGAATAAAATATTCCAGAACATCTGCCAACGTGAGTAATTTAGAAGTAGATATCCTCGGAGTAGTGAAGCAACTTAAATCACTTAATATAAGCAAGTCTTCTGGTCCAGATTGTGTACTAATTAGGTTCCTTTCAGAGTATGCTGTTGCAGTAGCTCCATACGTAACAATCATGTACAACAGCACGCTCGACGGAAGATCCGTATCCAAAGATTGGAAAGTTGCACAGGTCACACCAATAATCAAGATAGGCAATAGGAGTAATCCACTAAATTAGATGCTCAAACATTAACGCTGATATGCAACAGGATTTTGGAACATATATGGTGCCCCACATTATGAATTACCTCAAAGAGAACTGTGTATTGGCACAAGGCCAACACGGATTTAGAAAACATCGTTCTTGTGAAACACAACTAGCTCTTTACTCACACGAAGTGTCGAGTGTTGTCGACAAAGGATTCCAAATTGATTCCGTATTTCTAGAAGGCTTTTGACATTGTACCTCAAAAGCGGCTTATAATTAAATTACATGCTTGTGGAACAACGTCCCAGTTATGGGACTGGATTTGTGATTTTATGGCAGGAAGGTCACAGTTCGTAGTAACTGACAGAACGTCATCGAGTAAAACAGAAATAATTTCTGGTGTTCTTCAAGGTAGTGTTACAGACTCTCTGCTGTTCCTTATCTACGTAAACTATTTAGGAAACAATATGAGCAGCTGTCTTAGGTTTTTGCAGATGATACTATCGTTTATCATCTAGTAAAGTCATCAGAAGATCATCGTCTAGTAAAGTCATCAGAAAATCAAAATCTATTGCAAAACGATTTAGTAAGACATCTGTATAGTGCGAAAGTTGGCAATTGACCCGAAATAGGGAAAAGTGTGAGGTCATCCACATGAGTGTTAAAAGGAATCCGTTCAACTTCGGTTACACGATGAATCAATCGAATCAAAATGCCGTAAATTCAGCTATATACCTAGAAATTAAAATTATCAAAATTTTAACTGAAACGTGGGGAAGGCGAATCAAAGACTGCGTTTTATTGACAGAATACTTAGAAAATGCAGTAGATTGACTAAAGACACTGCCTGTACTACGCTTCTCCGTTCTCTTTTCAAGTACTGCAGCTCTGTGTGGTATCCTTACCAAACAGGATTAAGTGATTATCCTGAGAAAGTTCAAATAAGGGCAGCACGTTTTTTATTATCAAGAAATAGGGGAGAGAGTGTCACAAGGAATTTGGGGTGGACACCATTAAAACAGTGGTGTTTCTCGTTAAGGTGGAATCTTCTCACGAAATTTCAATCAAAAACTCTCTCCTCCGAATGCGAAAATGTTTTGTTGACGCCGACCTACATCATCATAATAAAATAAGGGAAATCAGAGCTCGTGCGGAAGGATATTTGTGTTCGTTTTTCTGCATGTTGTTCGAGATTGGAATAACAGCAATTATTGTGAAGGTGGTTCGGTGAACGCTCTGCCAGGCACTCAAGCGTGATTTGCAGCATGGTCATGTAGATGTAGAAGGGATGTAGGTGAGCCACAATAATATTCACGTAGTCCACAAGTATCGTGGTGCATTCCATTATTACCAAGGCCCCATGGAAGCTCAGGTGAATATCCTCCATATCATAATACTGATTTCGTGCTGTGATTCATGGTTCAAGCAGCCGTTTAGTTGGATGACAGCGTATCCGGACACGACAATAGAATTGGTGTAAAAAGAAACATAATTCATCCGACCAGCCGATACGTTTCAGTTGATCCAATGTCCAGTCTCGATGATCCTGTGCCCACTGCAATCGGAGCTGATGGAACCCCATGTTCAACCATGTCCATTGAATTGTGTGCTTCGAATCATCTGTGTCTGCACCAGCATTTTACTCTGTCTGAAGATCTGCCACAGATCACTTTTTCTTTTGCCTTACACAGCGGTAAAATCTCCAACCTCCACATTTTGTAATGAGCCACGGATGTCCAACACTGTGTTACCTACTCGTGGTTTTACCTCCCTTCAATCACTTTCCATTGATGCTCAAGACGATGGCACGCGAACATCAGACCAGCTTTTTACAGACACGAGGCCGTAACAATCAGCTCTTTGTCAAAGTAATTTGTGTCAGTGGATTTCCAAATATGCAGCCCATAATGTGGCTAGACCCATTCCCCATCTGTTTAAGCTCCGTTTGTATATTTTCGCTAGCTGATCCACTTGCCCACAACGCTACTCGGTGGCATTCAATCTCGTGGTGGGTAGTAATCATTATGTTTCACTTCAACACTACAAGCGTCTATACCAGACAAACTTGAAGACTACATAACAGAAAGAGTGGAATACATAGATAAAGATGAGTAGATGAAGTTGAGAGGAGCAGAATTTGATAGAGCACTCAATGACCTTAGTCGAAACAAGGCCCTTGGAGTAAAAGACAATTCCGTCAGGTATACTGAGGTTCTTGAGAGAGCAAGTAAAGACAAAACTATTTTGAATGGTGTGCGAGATATGTGAGAGAGCTGATGCATACGAAGGCTTCAGGAAGAATTTAGTAATTCCCTTTCCAAAACGGCAGGTACCGACAAACGTGAATGTTACCAAACCATGAGTTTAAAAAGTCATGGTGGCAAAATTCAGAGACAACTGTTAAGGCAAGAGTGAAAAATTTGGTAGAAGCTGACTTTGAGGAAGATCAGTTTGAGATCTTGGAAAATGTAGGAGCATGATGACTCCTGTGAGTTACCACAGCATATAAATTAAAGAAAGGCAAACATACATTTTTAGTCCTTGTAGATATGGGGAACACAATAGAAAGTACAGCATTTCTGGAAAAGAAAATGTTTTTGACAGTGAATATGAACTTATTTTTCATGACACATTTTCTGAAGGAAGGCGAATAGAAGTGAAATGTGGGTCATAAACACTCAAGAAGCAGAGAATAGAAGCTTTTGAAATATGGTGCTGCAGAAGAATGCAGAAAATTATATGGATACATCAAATAACTAAAGAGGAGGTACTGAATCGAAGTGGGGGGAAACTAGTTATACAGCACAGCTTAGCTAAAAAAAGGAAACAACTGATGACATACATCCTGGGTCATCAAGAAATCGTCAGGTTGGTAACTGAGTTATACAGACACGAAGAGACTTGGACAGGACAGAGTAGTGTGGAGAGCTGATCAAATCCGTCCTTAGACAGCAGATCATTATATATATGAACAACGTTCTTCTTTCTTTATGCGTTGGTTGAAATTGATCCAGAGGTATGAGAGCGATCTCCTACTATACCACTGTATCGATTTCAACCAAACATGGCATACAAACAGCAAACTTTTCAAGTATCAATGCAGTGGGATTTATTTTCTCCTTATTCTAATAGGAGCAGAGATGTGGGTGAAAAATTTTCTTTCAACTCCTGTCATTTAGGGTGCCCAGCACAAAGGGCATATGGTGTAGGAATAGTATCAGATTGACTTATAAACTTGCTTTGAGAGACAGTCTGCATTTCAGGAAGAAGAAATGGTTTCCCAGTCCCTGACTTTTAGGCTGCCCTGCATGACAGATGTGTTGTGTTGTAGTAGTATTGGCCTGCTTTATCAAAGTGTTCTGCAAGGGCTACACATGTTGATGAGTATATCTGGGGGAGGTTGACATGGGGGGTAGAGGGGATGGACAGAGAAAGGGAGGAGGAGGGAATAGATAGGGAGAGAGGGGGCAGGAAGAGATGGATAGTGGGAGGAAGGGAAGGAATCGATGAGCAGAGAGAAAAGGGGGAGGAGGAGATGTCAGACAGAGAGGGGGAGGGTAAATCGACAGAGATGGGGGACAAGGAGACAGACCAATAGAGTGGGAAGAGAAGGAGATGGGCTGAGAGAGAGGGGAAGGAGAAGATGGGCAGACAGATAGGTGCAAGAGGAGATGGTAAGAGAAGAAGGGGCCAGAGGAGGTAAGAGGAGAGAGAGGACGAGATGGGTAGAAAGAGGAGTAGGATGTGGGCAATATATGCATTGAAAGCTCTGGTAGGATTGGAAATATGGATAAAATGGTTTTCTTTCAGTCCCTGCCGTATAAGTTCCCCTGCTTGAAAGGTGTGTTGTGTGAGAATGGTATCTGCCAATTTTATTGGCCTGCTTTGCTATGCAGCCTTTACATTAGCAAGAAACATTATTCCAGACTCCACCATCCAGGCTGCCCTGCATGACAAAAGTTTCGTGGGAGTAGTATTGATCTCCTTCATTGACCTCCTTTGCAGGGGTTACACGTGAATATGGACAAGATTTGGGGGGGGGGGGGGCGGCTGAGGTATACAGAGGGGATGGATGGAGAGAAGGAAAAGGCGAGAATAGACAGAGAGAACAGAGAAAAGAATATGGAAAGAAATAAAGAGAAGAGGTGTGTTGCCTGGGTAGTAGCAGTATGGATGGGAATAGCTGAGTAGAGCGAGGGGAACCATACGGATAGTGAGAGAGGGGGAGGAAGAGTTGGGCAGTGAAAGGGAAGCAGAAAATGGATAGGTAGGTATGGGGGAGGAGGTGACGGACAGAGACAAGGGAGGGGAGATTGGACAGGGTGAGACAGGGAGGAGGAGCTGGACAGAAAGAGTGGGCAGGAGCTGAAAGAAGAGAGGGTGGAGGATATTGTCAGAGGTAAGTGGGAGGAACGTATGGTTGGAGAGAGGGCGTGCAGGAAATGGACAAGGGGTAGGAAAAGATGGAGAAGGAGAGAGAGTGAGGAGGAAGAGATGGACAGATAGAGGTGGGAGGATGAGGTAGACAGAGAGAGAGGGGGGGTGAAACAGTTGGACAGAGAGAAGGGGAGGAAGATATCTATGCGATATATGTGTTGAGATTGTATGCAGATGAAGATAAAGAAAGAGGATAATATACACTGCTGGAAAAATGCCATAGTGCACCTGGAAAGACGACGTCGATTTTGATTCGATGATGGCGTATGAAACCTGAGGGATAGTAGATGTACAGATAATGGTTTCAATGTCGCCTGACAACAGATAGTGGAGAGTCATAGCTACCATAGCGCCATCTGATTATGTCCTTTAATAGGGAATGCTCACAACCAAAAGGCTCAGCGTAGTGTAAGGAGGTAACAAAGCTATAGAGCTGCACTTGCGTTTTCTACAGCGAACTGAGACAGTTTGAAAAGGGTCAAATTGTGGTCTTCCGACTGTCTGGGTTATCCTTTTCGAGAGTTGGACATGCTGCGTCAGTTGTACACTGATGCTGGTATCAGTGGTCATGTGAACGTTCTCACCCTGTAATGTTACGCATATTTAGGCGAGCTAATCGTCGTCAAGTATTAGTAAGAGATGAATTTCTTGTGCAGCCTAACGCTAGTGGATCCATGTCACGCAAAGCACCATGATAATTTTGGCTTCTGGCTACATGATCAGTACTAGTGAGTCCGGATAGAAAGACTAGTAGCGTTGACAGAAATAGGGAAAATCGCACTACAGGCCAAAGTGACATACAAACTTGCAGTCTCGGTGCATGGGATAACCACGAGAGTGCTCTTGCTGTCATAGAGAATCACTTCAGACCGTAAATCCAGGTGTAGGTAGTGTGTTTCTACTACGCAGACAGATTGGTTGTAGGCCCTCAACTGGCCTCCTAAACAACACTAGGCCATCACTGACACACAAACAGAACCAGCTTTCATCAGGAAACACGACAGACCTCAACCCCGCCCTCCAATGAGCTCTTGCTTGACACTAATGAAGTGGTGGTAGTTTGGGGTTAGTGGAATGCTCGCTACCGGATGTCTGGCTCGGAGGTGTCTCTGAAGTAACAGATTTATAACGGTTCGCTAGTTCACTGTGGTGTCAACTGCTGCTCAAATTGCTGCTTCAGATGCAATGGGACGTGTCAGAGCTGCATGCCGAACACAACAATCTTCCCCCTCAGTAGTGCCACGTGGCCATCAGCAAATCGGTCTTCTTGCGATCGTACGTCCTTGTGAGCACCACAATCAGCAACCAAGTACACTGGCAAAATTTCTGCGAAGTCTTTCTGCAGTATCGCAGAAGGAACATCCAGCTTCTCATAGTCGTATTACATGATGTTGTGCAACACATTGAAGTGTTGATAATGGTGTCTTTGTCTCCTTAAAGGAATTCGTAACTAACATGGACTCACCACGTCCAATCTGGAAAGTAACTAACGCTCACGACAATTAAAGTGTGTATTTAAAACAAACCTGCATCCTCATAATTGCACTACTAACGCGACTGGCTTGAAATCTGAACAGACGCCATCTTTCAGATGTAGGAACATACATACTAACTGACGTCTATCTCACACAAATCCTTCTTGGTGTTGAGATTTTTTTTCTGCCAGTGAATGTGTATAAAGCAGACTATATGTCTGTCTGTGATCTCCTTCCAATAGGATGGTTCAAATGGCTCTGAGCACTATGGGACTTAACTGCTGAGGTCATCGGTCCCCTAGAACTTAGAACTACTTAAACCTAACTAACCTAAGGACATCACACACATCCATGCCCGAGGCAGGATTCGAACCTGCGACCGTAGCGGTCGCGCGGTTCCAGACTGTAGCGTCGAGAACCACATGGCCACCCCGGCCGGCTTCCAATAGGAGCAGAGACACAGGGAAACAAGTGTTTTTCAAGCCCTTGCAGTATGGGCTACCCTACACAGAACATTTGAAGTGTGGGTGTGGTATGGGCCTGCCTTACCAACCTGCTTTGCAGAGGAGCCTACGTGCCAGGGGCAGGAAACGGTTTTTAAGGTCTTGATGTGTAAGCTTACCTGCACGACTGGCACATCATGATTTTGGTGGTTGAGGCAGATAGAGAAGGTGTGGACAGAGAGAAGGGGCTGTATAGAATGTATGGGAGAGTAGCGAGGAGGGACAGGGAGATGGGGAGAACATATGTATATGGGTTTGTGCGTGGGTGAGTGGGTATCCATTTTGGACCAAATGTAATCTCATGTAATTTCAGTGGTGGCATTCAGTGGCCTGTTTTGTTTGGAGGCACAGGTATCTAACTGGGAATGTAATTTTGATTCATAATTTCTTAAGGCACTTATTGAGGTAGTTAACTGCTCTCTTACCCATCCCAACTGAACTAGTGCGTAAACTTGATATTTCTGTAGGTGGTAAACTTCTTTTCTCTTCTATGTTGGATGCCTAAATACTGGAAGATACAGTGGTAAAGAAAAGATGGAAGTACGACAATAAATAAAAGAGAATACAGAGTGTAGGCTTCTTGACATATAATTACACAGTTCTCAACTACATAGATCTTGGACATAAAACATAATCACATACAGTTGTTGTATCACCTTTTAATTAAAGAACTGAACAAGTAATATGTACCTAACTAATCTAAACAACTAAAGAAATAAATAATGATAACTAGAGCATAAGTAAATAAATAATACAATAAATTAAGTAAAATGAGTGAGAAGTGAACTAAAAGCATGAGTCTGACTAGTGGCGCCGAGGCACCCCGTGCTTCGCGTTAGAGATGCTGTTAGCTGGAGTTAATGTTTCCTAAGCTACGACTGTACAAACTGGGGGCGGGCCGGCCGTCTTGGGCAACCGTAGCGCAGCGCTTTCTGTGACTCGACCCGACTGCGGCAGCGAAAGGTCACACGGGGCAGGATACAAGGCTACCCAATAACACTTGACGCCTGTCACGAGACTTCCAAATGCTTGTAGCGAGATGCCGATACGGTTCTGTGTTGAAAATTTGATACAATGAGCTCAAGACGAATCGCTAATGCTACTAAACATCGTAATTAAGGAAGACTTTTAGGACGCATTTCAAGAGTGGTAGAACGGTTGGGACCGATGTACTCACTCCCAAGGGGACTACATCGAAGGTGATGCAGAGTAAGATTATGCAAAAGATAATAATTTTAATTAATATACTTCGGGAACTTTCGGACATCACCTCGTACACTGCTTCTGTACAGCGACCTTTTCGGAGCTATTTTTAGTCACGAAGTAGCAGCATTTGTTTAAGATTTCGGTTATTATAAATCAGATTTTGAAAACTCTTCTCGTATTTGCATTTCATTCCTATGATGCCAGTTCGTAATGTTACCATATGCTGCCGCAATTGAAGGTTTCGTCACAGGACGCTACAGTCGGTGCCGTGCTGGCAGCCTTCAGCGCCGCCACCGACGACTAGCAGAACTCGTCCGAAACCAAAATAAACAAAGAAATAAACACGCCGGCCGGAAGAAGCAAACTGCAGTGCTGACCACGTTAAATTTACAGACCCAGCCCAGCTTTTAATTCATGACATGTATGTTCCGCATTTGAAGTGGCAGGCACTGTTTTTCTATCGGTATTCAATGATACAACATTTACCTCAGTCTTATGGCATTCTGAAATTGCTTAAAAATGTAGCAGGACAAGGCTAGTGACTCAGTTGAACATAACCAGAAACCTTGGGATCCTGTTGGTGCTAAGTGCTGGAATGCGGAGACAAAAACGTCATACCTCCAGCAAGCTACATTCTTATGAAATGAGAATTATGCATTCCATTGGAAGGAAAGGAAGCACTGCAGATTGCTGTTCGATGGGCGGGTGATTAAATAAAATAAGGGATCCAGAGATACGAACAAAACACAGACAACTATAATCTGACATAAAAATAAACACTAAGTTTCAATACCACTAGACACATTAACAAGTTTATCGGTGACATTTTCTGCATTTGCACGAAACATATACAAAAGAACACTTTATGACCGTAGCTGCTCTCAGAAGGACAATTTTTCAGTTTTCAAACCTACCCTTAAGTACTTGAGTGATTCATATATCACATATAAAATAGAGAAACATTTATTAGATTGCTGTTATAGACTCAGCTGCAGCTGGAACATCAGTATTATTTTGATTTGAAAACGCAACACCAATCTGTTGTTTCATCTAAAAAGTCAGGGCAACGTCTTACAACTTATGTTTCTAAAATTTTTGTTTACGTTATCAGCACAGCACTTCATTTCTAACGATGTATATAATGAATCTAACAATAACAGCCAGCATCTATCGAATATTTCTCTTTTGACATTTAACGTCCAATATACACATGAATACACTACAACACATCAGACTTCAAAACAACGTCAGTATATCTTCAGAAAAATATTGCTTATTAAAACGTTTGGTATACAAAATACACATCAAAATACACTATCTCCATTCAGTTCATAAAAACATTTATTCTACAATCAGGCTAGTACGTATCATAAAAAATTATCAACTGTTCACAGAAAACATGGTCCCAGATCGAGGAAACATTTTTACTACTACAAGAAAATACGTCTTACAGGTATCTGTGTTATTTAGTACGTCACTATTTTATGACGGAATGGGAAAAATCACACTTTAATCTTGGCACGAGGAAGAAATGCCATAGCTGTAAATTCATATTTAAGTTCCACAGGCGTTTAAAATCAAAATTAATTTGACTATAAAGAATTTCTAACGAGCAAGACAAGAGCGACACTTGAAATCGAACTATCAAGCAAGTCTCATGGGACAGGAATAAAATATCGATCGTCTGGTCGTGTATTTGACAGTGGTCAGACAAAAGTAGTGAAAAAATAGTTAGTGCATGCATACTATGAGATATGTTTTTGAAAATCAGTTTACTAATTACTGAAAAGTTTACAAAGTTTCATAAATTACGCCAAAAATGTAAATCTCAGACATTGATTCAAGATAACCCACAGTACAACATGCAGCAGTTGTGAAATTTGAACTGACTTCTGTGTAACAGCTAGTGATCTGTCAGGATGTCCTGAATCATAAGAATAGAAGTTACCACAGTAGATGCGAGAAAATATAGGACTCTTGTTTGTTGTATGCCACCGAAAAATTGTACCATCTAACAGTTCTTAAGCATATGAGTTATGAATTCGGCTAGAATTCTTCCATAGTAGTATTCTGTACAGTGACATCACTACAGAGTGATGTAGCTATAGAGTGATGCAGCTGCTGAGATGTACGCGACTGACACTAGTAAATCCAGCAGAGCGACAGTGGAAACAGAACATCGCCAGATTTGTAGGATTGTTGAGACATTGCTGAGGCTTCCTCACTAATATCATCCTTGGTGCGATATTTAGATAGCTTTCTGCATCCACAAAGACGAATGGTAGTCATATTTGTTATTTTCTCGTTTATCAAAAATAATACGGAAAGTAGAAAGTTAAAAACATCATAAGAAAATGACAACTTATGAGTGATACAGTTGTGATTGCATATAGCCGGGAATGATTTGAAACCCAAAGCTGTGAAATGAACTCGAATCGTACGTAGAATGGAACAAATACAAAACAATTACGCCTTTACCGATGTATTTGGTATCCCAGGGGAAAATAAATGATCTGTACCTAAAATACCCTCTAGCAGAAAATGGTTCAAATGGCTCTGAGCACTATGGGACTTAACTTCTGAGGTCATCAGTCCCCAAGAACTTAGAACTACTTAAACCTAACTTACCTAAGGACATCACACACATCCATGCCCGAGGCAGGATTCGAACCTGCGACCGTAACGGTTGCGCGGTTCCAGACGGTAGCGCCTAGAACCGCTCGGCCACTCCGGCCGGCCCTCTAGCAGATACAACGTTACTAGGATACAGGATTTCCGACCATCATGATATGTACAGTGGATGGCAGAGTAGCTGCAGAAATGGTAGTTGTCAGAATGATGGACGACGGTGCATCAAAGAACAAACACAACGATCCTCTTACGTCACCACAACTGTAAGATAACTTCTGGAGACATACTTTCATGATATAAGTCTCAACTTGCAGGATATTAGTATTATTGTGACCAAAGACTTCATTTTGGTAAGAGAAATCAGTCTTACGCTTAACTACGAGTAATAACTTCTGAAGCCGACACACTACGGAACGTTATAAGTCCAGTGAAAAGAATACAACTACGAGTGCTGTCTCCAAATCCACATTCGTCATCGGGTAAGGGTTCAGCGGTTTTCATCAAAGTATTTTGATTCAAGTAACATTTTTAGGAAGCACAGGTTATCGACCCATATGAATACCCAGTGATAGAATTACAGTCACGTATTTTCTCCTCATGCCAAAGCACTGCCAATTTGTTTTACTATAGTTACATTACATTATGATGAACCCAGTTTCTCGTTACGTTTTACAAGTTGAAATTATTGCCAGAATTGCAATAGTAATATTAAATGTGAACAATGATCACTGAAACGTTGTGTTGCTGTAATCAGAAATTTCGAATACAGCAGAGAAAAAACTGTATGAGGTACTGCTGTGCGTTTTGTTGTAGTGTTATTTGCATTAAAAACCTTGTATGTGGTACTTCTCCTACATTTTTATTACAACTGCTGAACTCTTCTTTCAACGTTTATGAATTTGCTGTAGTGACGACAGTGACCACTGTGTGATCACACGCGTGTACAGGGGCCGACAAGGACCGGCTGACAGTCGTACTACGTGGTCGGGTCCACCGCTGCCCCTGCCGCCTATGCTGCCCCCACGACGCCTGCGCACTGCGGAGCGCGCGAGTGCAGGCGCACGCAGGAGGACTCCTCGTGCTTGTACAGGTAGGACTTGAGCGCGAACGCCTTCCCGCAGCGGCAGCACACGTGTGGCTTCGTGCTGGAGTGCGTCTGCACGTGGGCGCGCAGGTTGGACTTGTCTGCAAACGCCTTTTCGCAGATGGTGCACTTGAATGGTTTCTCGCCTGAAACGGAAAAGAAATAAGAACGGTTAGCTGACTATCAGAACAGAGCCTCAGCATCAGAATCAACCCATATGTTCACTCATTCATAGCACATCCAGTGTGGCAAACGTGACTTTATGAAGGAGCGGTACCAGAAGAATGCTTCTCTAAAAACGACAATAATGTCCCAAACTTGTTCAGAGTTTTAAAGGGGGCTATAAATATGTGATGAAACTAGCTTAATTTTATGTTCCTGCACATAGCTCGCAGAATAGAGAGTATTATACGACGTTAGTGGCGTACTTGCATAGTCGATCGTATAGTTATAGCGGACTGTCATAAGCATCAAAGTTGTCATTCTACTTCGGAGTATCTTCAGTGTAAGTTCAGAAATGAACTGTGCGAACTATGTGTCTAACACTAGAAATCGATTGCTCACCAATAAGGAAACCCATCTATTCACTTATCCTCGATGCCAAAACGCGGGCACACACGAACCAATCTACAAATAATGGCTCGGGAGGAGATTGCAACAGAACTGTTTTTGGAGGAAGCTGGAAAGATTTTGTCAATGAACGCAGCACGCAACAGTCTCAATATGACCATTAGGCGTCCGTTAAAAACAGTGTAGTATACCCCGAACACCATGGTGGGCGAAGAAGATGAGTAAGGGAACACCTGGAATGGAACACTGAAAGCCGTTCGATAAAACGTTAACTGACAAGTTATTCATTCTTACGTGAGTTCTGAATTTCAAGAGTCGTCCAGAGATGTCCTGTACCAGGATATCGATTGCTTGTTTTACAGTGTATGACTAGTGGACTCGCCGTATCCAAGTTTTGGAAAGCACAACTAATGTGGCAGCTTATTTATGGATGCTGGGTTCTTGCACTGAGGTTACTTTTTGATGGCCGTTCTCATGCAATGAGTTACGATAAGTATGGCGATTGCAGCTGGGTGAAATTCTTTGTTTCCAATATTATCACCGTCTTTAAATGTGCCTTCACTCGTGTTTAGATTTAAGTTCAGTTATTTAAATGGATAAATCGAGGTCCATGCATATAATAAAGTATCGGAATTTCACTTGTTCGTTCTTGCAGTTGGCGTACTGGTTACATTACATTGCCACTAGTTCAAAATATTTAACGTTTTTCCGATGTGTATAAAATCTTTCTTTGTTCAGTTTTTTTATATATCGTGGCCCTGTATACCACGTGGTCCATGATAAGATAAGTGCACTCTGACATTTGTTGCTGCTATTGAACTGATGGAATTTAACTAAAGTACCTGATTTATTTTCCTTGCTGGTCCACTTCATAAAATCCATAAGATGGTTTGACTGCATGCGTGTTTGTGTGTTCACTTTTGAATCAGCGTTCAATTTGACCACAAACATTATTGTGAAAACTACTTTCAGCAGAAACATTAATCACTGCGAAGTCATGCTGTAATCAACAGAAGCCTTTTGAATTTCTTTGCATACCTCTACAGCTCAGAATGTAAGTAGTGCTGCAGAGTCTCCGAAACTACTTTCCACTTAGCAGATTACGCTAGATGTGAGTTGTATACGTTACATTTCAAGTTCTTGGTTGCGCAGATGTCAGCCTATCTGAGGCTCACATCTCCACAGGACTTGATCTATCTACAGGGAACATCAATTATACCCTAACCTTATTAGATTATAAAACGGTGAGAAATTATTTCAAATGCTCTTAGAGGTCTCCATTTCTTTTCATTGCACAATGTAAGTATTTCCTACTCTTTGCTTTTTTTTACATAACTATGGCCAAACAGAGCTGTAAATTATTTCTTGGATCTAAATTCTCTATGAAAGAGGCACACATTCAGTGCATTTTACAGTATTCAAATGTGCTGATGCAGTTAGTTTAGTTATAAAGAGAGTGCAAGGCTTACAACCTAGACCAATGGCGTTGAGTTCTCTTCAGCAAAGAGTGCAAAGTTTGCCTGACACATGATAGACGGACAGGTTCAATTGCGTGTCTTAGGTACGCAACCCCACGGGTTCACTATGACAGCGTTTCACTCACGCTTTGGCCGGTATGTCATGCCGATCTCAGAAGCCTTTCGTTTCTATCGAGGGTACAGGACTCACCAAACTATTGTCCAGCCACACAGTCAACATTTCGTTGTTGGATTCGTCTTCCAAGACAACAATTCACGAAACGGTAAGTCCACATCGTGAACAGTTTCCTGATGTAGCACCAATCAGCCGAATGGAATGGACCGCAGTATCTGCTAACACGAACCACTGTGACCATGTATATATGGTTCTCGGGCGAGACGTAGGATTTCAAAGTGAAAACTCTGCAATATTTCATTAGGGCAACTGGCCGATTTTCAGGTGCGACGAACACACTTATAAGGCAGGACCAGAGCCCCCTGTTTATGCCATTCTTAGGCAGGAAGTGCGAATGCGTGGAGGCGCCAAATTCGATGGCCAATAGCGACGACATCAACCGATAGCTGGAAGGACAGCAACGCCTCCTACAGGATGAAGAACCAAAGACTTCGGCGCACGCGCGGAGGCTGCCGCTGCTGCTCTGCGCTGCCATCGGCCGCCCCAGCGACCTCTGTCGGAAGCCGCAAGCAAAAATGCGCGTCCGCGTAGGTACGTGACTATCCTCCCGTTGTCAACAGAATATTTATGTTGCTGGCGAATCGTCGTCCGTCGTATGACCAATAGTACTCGTCTCTGCTCGATGCGACTTCAATATGGCTACTGCTGGATCCCAAGCTGTACTGAGCTGAAAGCCTGTGTCTCTGTTTACAAGATTCGTCGAGCTACGTATTTCCACTGCTTCCTTAATAGCACTGTCCCAGTACGAAATCGTCGATGCGAGAATTTTGGTGTGTTGATAATTCATAGAATGGCCTGTACTGAGACAATGCTCGGCCACTGCAGACTTCTCTGGTTGCTCCAGACGAGTGTAACGTCGGCGTTCAGTACATCTCTCTTCTACAGTGCGACAAGTTTGTCCGATGTACGACATGCCGCAGCTACAAGGAATCTCGTAAACACCGGGTCTTCTTAGGCCAAGGCTGTCCTTAGATGAGCCCAAGAGAGCTCTGAGTTTTGCCGGCGGACGAAAGACACATTTAACTTTATGCCTCTTCAATAATCTTCCTATTTTTGAAGAGACACCGCCGATGTATGGCAAATGACTATTCCCCTTTGTTCTTCGCCTTCTTCCAGTTCCTCACGTTGTGTAACCAGCTTCGGGTGTAAGGCACGCCGAATCTTCCGTTCGGAGTATCCATTTTGTTGGAAAGTGGTACGCAGATGGAGTAGCTCATTGGATAAGCTGTTTGAGTCTGATATGGCTCGTGCTCTGTGAACCAACGTCCTAAGTACGCCACTTTGTTGTGAAGGATGGTAACAGCTGGTGGCCTGTAAGTATAAGTCCGTGTGAGTTGGTTTACGGTACACTGCGTAACCTAATGTGCCATCTTATTTTCTCGGTACCAACACGTCCAGCACTGGAAGTTCGCCGTTTTTCTCCATCTCCATAGTGAACTAGATGTTGGGATGAAGCGAGTTAAGATGCTCAAGAAAAACATTCAGCGATGCAATGCCGTGAGGCCAGATAACAAATGTGTCGTCCACATTTTGCCAAAAACACGCAGGTTTCGGATCCGACCACTGGAGTGCTCTCTCCTCGAAGTCTCCCATAAAAAGATTAGCCACAATGGGTGACAAGCGACTACCCATTGCGACGACGTCCTTCCAGCTATCGGTTGATATCGTCGCTATTGGCTATCGAATTTGGCGACTCCACGCATTCGCACTTCCTGCCTAAGACTGACATAAATAGGGGGCTCTGGTCCTACCTTAGCAGTGTGTTCGTCGCACTTGAAGATGTCGGCCAGTTGCGCTGATGAAATATTGGGGCGTTTTCACTATGACATCCGAAGTCTCGCCCGAGAACCATATATACAACATGTCCGTCGGGAAAGCCTCAAGAAACACACTGTGGCTATATTTCGGGCCGTACAGCGTTGCAGTGCCTGTTTTATTCGGAATTACAATGCAAATAGTCTTTGGACACGCATGCATGTCTTGAGGAACTTTGCATTGTAATTCGGACTAACACAGCCACTGTAATATCGGATGTATCCGACGACACTGGGCAAGCGAATTTCGAGTAAAATGTCTCACCTGTACTGAGATATAGGTAATGGATGTACGAGTACAGGTTGTAAATACGTGGTTGATGACATATGGAAGTTTCGGTCTGTCGTGGACGTGCCCGGATAGCCAGAAAGCAAGACGACTGCTCTCAATAAGCGGGAAATTCGGGTTTGAGATCCGGTCCTGCAAAAATTGTCTTTGTCGTTGAACCTTTCTACAGATAATTCTTGGTCATATTCACTACTACGAATTCGTATAATGTATATTTGGGATCAGGCGAAACTCTCAGTGCGTTTTTCTTGGAACCCTCCTCACACCCTTAAGGAAACACGGAGAAACACCATGGAAGAGTGACAAAGATTGCCCCCAAGTGGGTTCCTCGACTGCTAACACCTGTTCAATACCCCGGCGAACGGAGACAGCAGCGTAAATATTGCAACTGGCTCACACCAATCCAAATGAATTCTTTATCCGCCAAGATTGACCTGGCGCATACACAACGTTTACGGTGCTCCCCAAGACGAAGTATCAAAGCCATGTTCCACTGTATCAGTTGGCTGCTCCATTTTTTTTAATATCCTATAGTGGCTTGCGGCGGTATTGTGGCCAAAGCATTTCAGTTTGTTACAGAACTGCAGGCCTGTGCCGGCACACAAACAGACAATTAATTACGTAATTAGTTCTTGGAGGAAATAATTAGAATTTTATAACCACCCCTTGTTATCTTGAGACAACACACTTTAAAAATAAAGATAGTTTCTGTATATCATTTATTAGCCTCTGCGGTTGCTAAGTATATGCACACAGGTCATGGTAATAGGTATTTCTTACTCACAAAATTCCTTAGCAACTCTGACGTGAAATCTCAACGATTTGTGCATCTAAAAATTGTGTGATTTGTGTCTTCTACTTAGCTGTAGTCGTAAAATGAAGATGGTCTATATTGATGCTGTGTAGGTGCTGTGCAAGGCGACAATGGTTGAATTCGACCGTGTTACGGTAATAGCAAATTTCCGTGTACACATAAGTCATTAGTACGAAGAGCTTGTTGGTAGCACTGGCGTTATTTGTGCATAGTATTTTAGTTTTGCTGTCTGAGAAGCTAGCCATTCTTTCTCCCAACCATTCCGAACCCACTTCCGGTAAATCGGTAATAGATCTTCTGAAGTAACATGTGTATAGTCCTCTATGACTGAGGTCACTGCTTTCTTAGCAAGAGAGTTAGCGATCTCGTTTCTCAGTACGTGTCACTATTATCTCGTGGGTCATCAAGTGGTTTTTACGGCATCGATGAAAATATTTAAGGAGAGAGAGCGTAGATTTGGAGTCCGGGAGGATGAAAATGTTTCCCTCCGGTATTGTATATCAGTTTTTACGGGCTTCCATGGTCGCCGTTAGCTCTGCCGTCTTACTGTAGTTTCCTTCGGCTGCTTGTGCTTCAATGCTAATTGCACATATGGATCCCCATATCCTGTTCCATCCCGCTCCCTTCTTCGTCCTGTAACTGGTGGATTAAATCCCGGGACGCCTTCAGCAACGGTACAAACATGAGCAGTTGTTGTGCAGAGATAACTAAACGGAAGTCCGGTTCTGCCTCTATACAGAGTGATTTTGCTAAATTGGGGGTGAAGTGCAGGAAACGGTCACTCAGAGGATAAAAAGGAAAACAAAAATCGAACGGATATATAGCTGGAAAAGTGTTGCAATATTTTTGACAGTGTTGAAAGCACGTATGAGAAAACGCTAGACAAATGGAAATGTTACCATCAGCGCTGGTTCACCTTCATTGTGTGGGCGGGGGGAATTTTTGGCGACCGCCACGTGGGGCAAGACGTGCCTTTAGTGGTATGAAGGTAATGCAGCTACTACATGATGGTGTCCAGCTCACTTCAGTATTTCCGTGCGAAAGCATCTCGACGGAATCTACTCCAGCTACACATTTAGGGTGAACCGCTGCTGATAGTTTGCTGCCACCGAATCACTAAAAATTGTTCAAATGGCTCTGAGCACTATGGGACTTAACATCTTAGGTCATCAGTCCCCTAGAACTTAAAACTACTTAAACCTAACTAACCTAAGGCCACCACAAACATCAATACCCGAGGCAGGATTCGAACCTGCGACCGTAGCAGTCCCGCGGTTTCGGACTGCAGCGCCTAGAACCGCACGGCCACCGCGGCCGGCTCCGAATCACTAAATCACCATTACAGACTGAACATTCCGTCTTGCCCGGCGCGTTCTCATGTGTACTTCTAAACACGGAAACTTGCACTGCCAAAGATCTTTTAACTCCACCTTCAAGTGAATTACCTTCCATGGAAAACATTTTAAGCTTTTTCTCCATATCCTCTCAGTATTTGTTTCCTGCAGTATGTCCCGATTCAACAAAATCATCCCGTATATTTACTTGTTAATGAAGGCAGAGTCTTACGTAATCGATATTTAGACATGTTACAGTGAGTTTCTGGATGCAGAATAACAAGGTGTACTCTGATGATTGTGCCATCTATACACACAATTTTCTATTCTACACACATAAAAAAAGTTTTGGATCACCTCAGTTCCGAGACTTCTGCAACCTGCACAGAAAATTGGAACAGAGATCAACAGAAACATCATTTCCGCCCTTTTCATTGTTCATGAAAACCGCACACTGCATGTTGTACCGCCATTTAACGAAACCTTCAGAGGTGGTGGTCTAGATTGCTGTACACACCAGTACCTCTAATACCCAGTATCACGTCCTCTTGCATGGATGCATGCCTGTATTCGTCGTGGCATACTATCTGCAAGTTCATCAAGGCCCTGTTGGTCCAGATTGACCCACTCCTCAACTGGGTTTAGGCGTAGATCCCGTTAGAGTGGTTGGTGGGTCACGTCGTCCATAAACAGCACTTTTCAATCTATCCCTGGCATTTTCGATAGGGTTCATGTATGGACCAACATGCTGGCCACTCTACTCGAGCGATGTCTTCATCCTGAAGGAAGTCATTCACAAGATGGGCACGATGGGGACGCGAATTGTCATCATTGAAGGCGAATGCCTCGGCAACATGCTGCCGATATGGTTGCACTATCGGTCGAAGGATGGCCTTCACGTATCGTACAGCTGTTACGGTGCCTTCCATGAACACCATCAGAGTACTTGCTGTACTTGCTGGACAGTGTGTCAAAGCCGTTCAGCCTGGCCGGGATACCTCCAAACACGTCTCCGACGATTGTCTGGTTTTAAACGCATATGCGACCCTCATCGGTGAAGAGAACGTGATGCCAATCCTGAACGTTCCATTCTGCATGTTGTTGGGCCCAACTGTATCGCGCTGCATGGTGTTGTGATTGCAAACATGGACCTCGCCATGGACGTCGGGAGTGAAGTTGCGCATCATATAGACCTGTTCCAGACCTCACGCCAGCCTGCGTGAGCTAAAACGCGTGCCTTTTGGCTTCCTCTAGTAACACGGTGTTGGCTCTCCTGCCAACCACAACAACAAGATTACCATATTCCTGTACATAGCCATGAAGATAAATGTATAACCGAGCGAGGTGGCGCAGTGGTTAGCACACTGGACTCGCATTCGGGAGGACGACGGTTCAATCCCGTCTCCGGCCATCCTGATTTAGGTTTTCCGTGATTTCCCTAAATCGTTTCAGGCAAATACCGGGATGGTTCCTTTGAAAGGGCACGGCCGATTTCCTTCCCAATCCTTCCCTAACCCGAGCTTGCGCTCCGTCTCTAATGACCTCGTTGTCGACGGGACGTTAAACACTAACCACCACCACCACCACCATAAATGTATAGACACTTCGTCAAGTATCAGAGATATGTGAGAATAAGATTAACGTACCAAGACCAAAGGAACTTCAGATTGTCAATTGTAAATAGCATCCAGAATCAAGTTACGTAATGTTTATGCTTCTTATTATTTTAATAAATGTGTGTGAAAATTAATCAAGTTCTGTTTAAAGTTGGTCACCGTCAATCTGCTACTCTAAGCGTGCAAGTGGCATTTCTATCGCCTGACCTAACGGCAGAAGATAATCACGCCACGATAAGACCAAGAGACATATTGCTGACGCCTACTTCGTTAGAGCGACAAGTCAAATAATCTGATGGTGTGTGTACTGAAGGTCTTACAGTATGCACACCACAGTTTCACAAAGTGTTGTCAATAAATCGTTTTCTTCGAGGTAATTAGTGTTGTTCGAACGTAGTATATGTCCGAGAAACCAACTGAAAATCGGCGTTAGTGGTATGGATCTGATGACTGGGTGTTGTGTGATGTCCTTAGGTTAGTTAGGTTTAAGTTGTTCTACGTTCTAGGGGACTGATGACCGTAGATGTTAAGTCCCATAGTGCTCAGAGCCATTTTCATATGGATCTGTAATTCAGTGGATTACTCGTATTTACTTTTTTGTATATTGACCTTCTTCTTTTAGTGTTCAACCCTGAGGTCCTCTCTTCTGTCCGCCTTCCCCTTCATTTCCCCGGATGTGTTACACCCAACGTCATTCATGATCAGTTGCATGTATGGTATCCTCGGTCGCTCCTGCCGTTTGTTCCCTCGATAACTCCGTCTGCTTATGTATATTGATGCAATCTCTAAATTTTAAAGTTAGTTGTGTTTGGTGGAATGCGGCCTCACCTGTGTGGGTGCGGATGTGGCCCTGCAGGAGCCAGGGCCTGGAGAAGCACTTGCCGCAGTAGGGGCAGCGGCAGGCCTGGGCGTGCGTGCGCACGTGCATGGAGAAGGCGGGCACGGACACGTACACCTTGCCGCAGTGCGCGCAGCGGCGCGCCTTGGCGTCGGCCGGCCCGCGGTGCGTCTGCCGGTGGCGCGCCAGGTTGCTGGCCGTGCTGTAGCGCTTGCCGCAGTCCGGGCACGCGTGCTGCGCCTGCGCGGGGGCCGGGCTCTGCGGGGGCGGCGGAGGCGGCACCTGCGGCACGGGGCCCTCTGCTCTAACAAAAGCCTGCGCCATAATACAGTCTCAATCTAAAGCTAGTGGTTCTTAAGACAAGCAGGCGGCTGATTTTAAGGAAGGCAGCAAGATTAGAGCCTAACAAGAACGGAGGCAGCAAGATTATATCTTAACAAGTTCGGACTGGGAAAGGAAGGACAAACGAAGTATACTTAATTATGATGCAGTGATAGTAATGACAGACCTAGGGCATAGTTTACTGATAAGTAACTTAACAGACAAATTTATACCTTTGTCCTCAGCAATTTGGTTCCACGAGTCTTCCGTTAGTGGGACATCCACAACTGTTACGTAAATTGTTCATAATTGAAATTTCCGCTAGAGTTCTGCAAAATTTTCATTACTGAAGTCTTACACATCACAATTTTGGGATCTCAGCCCAATCTTCAGGCGCAACTATAAGTAAAAAACAAAACCTTGTGTACGAAATGCGTCCAGTAAGCAATGCAACAATTTTTTTCTGAAAGCATATAGGGTTCCAATACACCACATATATTCCACTCTGTTGGCTACCAAATTCAATTTTTCATTATAATCTCCATTTAGTGGGACGACCTTACGCCACCTTATTGGCATGTTGATGTCACTGTGTTGGTCGACATCAGAATAATCCCGCTGTCATACCCCAGACTATAACTCCAGTTGTAGGTTCAATGTGTCTACCACGCAAACCGGTTGGATGCAGGCCCTCAGCTGGTCTCCTAACCAACAGATGGCCATCAATGGCACCGGGGCAGAACCAGCTTTCATCATAAAACCCAACAAACCTCACTCTGCCCTCCAATGAGCTCTAGCTTGACACCACAGAAGTCGCACATTGCGGTTTCGGGTCAGTGGAAGTAACGATTTAGGGCTTCTGAATCAGAGCTGTTCTTGAAGTAACAGTTTGTTGTCTCCTTCTGGTGCCAAATGCTCCTCGGATTGCAGCTGCAGATGCAGAACAGTGAGCCAATGCCATACACCGGACGCGACAATCTTTCCTCTGAGTAGTGCCACGTGGCCATCTGGAGACTGATGTTTTTGCGACAGTACATTCTCGTGAACACCACTGCCAGCAATCATGTACAGTGACTACATTCCTGCCAAGTCTTTCTGCAATATTGCACAGGGAATATCCATCCTCTTGCAGCCCTATTACACGACCACATTCAAACTCAGGGAGATGTTGATAATGGGCGTCTTCGTCGCCTTAAAAGCATTCTTGACTAACATCATCTCATCGCGTCCAATCTCAAATGTAACTAACGCTCAGGATCGTTACAACATGTATTTAAAGCAATCCTGATTTGCATCCTCATACTGGCGCTAATAGGGCTACTCTTACGCGACTTAAGCGGAATGTGAATAAACATCAGCTTTCAGATGCAGAATCACGGCTGCCATCTTTCGGTGTCGTGTTTTTTTTTCGTAAGTGTATATGGCTGCGTGAAGTTGATTTAAGTACGGTTACTGTTCATGAGACTGTTGGCACGCAGACTGTGACAATGAATAAACACACACCAAAAAAGGTTTTGCATCACTCCGGTTCCCATAACTCCAGAAGATAGGTGTTGACTGTGGCCTTTGTATCACAGACACAGTCCATTCGACTGTTCAGAGGGGTCACTAAACCCGCCCAAAGATATAAACAACCATGCATGAGCAGCGCCTATTAGTCGGAGGGGGTCCGACAGCCGATCAGTTCCAGTCATTCAACCGGGAAGGGGGTACACGGCTTGTGTTGTCTGTAGTTCAACCATGCCTAGACGGCCAATACCGCGGTTGGTTCGTGTCCGCATTGGCTCTCAACAAGGGAAGTGTCCAGGCGTCTCGGAGTGAACCAAAGTGATGCTGTTCGGACATGGAGGAGATACAGATAGACAGGAACTGTCGATGACATGGCTCGTTCAGGCCGCCCAAGGGCTACTACTGCAGTGGATGACTGCTACCTAAGGATTATGGCTCGGAAGAACCCTGACAGCAACGCTACCATGTTGAATAATGCTTTTCGTACAGTCACAGGACGTCGTGTTGCGACTCAAACTGTACGCAATAGGCTGCATGATGCGCAACTTCACTCCCGAAGTCCATGGCGAGGTCCATCTTTGTAACCACGACACCATGCAGCGCGATACAGATGAGCCCAACAACATGCCGAAAGGAAGGCTCAGGATTGGCATCACGTTCTCTTCACCGATGAGTGTCGCATATGCGTTCAACCAGACAATCGTCGGAGAAGTGTTTGGAGGCATCCCGGTCAAGCTGAACGCCTTAGCCACACTGTCCAGCGAGTGCAGGAAGGCTGTTTTGGGGTGGCATTATGTGGGGCCGATGGTGGTTATGGAAGGCACCGTAGTGGCTGTACGATATGTGAATGCCATCCTCCGACCGACAGTGCAACGATATCGGCAGCATATTGGCGAGGCATTCGTCTTCATGGACGACAATTCGCGCTCCTATCGTGCACATCTTGTGAATGACTTCCTACAGGATAACGACATTGCTCGATTGGAGTGGCCAGCATGTTCTCCAGATATGAACCCTATCGAACATGCCTGGGATAGATTGGAAAGGGGTGTTTATGGATGACGTGACCCACCAACTACTCTGAGGGATCTACGCCGAATCGCCGTTGAGGAGTGGGTCAATCTGGACCAACAGTGCCTTGATGAACATGTGAATAGTATTCCACGACGAATACAGGCATGCATGAATGCAAGAGGACGTGCTATAGAGGTACTGGTGTGTACAGCAATCTGGACCACCGCCTCTGAAGGTCTCTCTGTATGGTGGTACAACATGCAGTGTGTGGATTTTCATGAGAATAAAAAGGGCGGAAATGATGTTTTTGTTGATCTCTGCTCCAATATTCTGTACAAGTTCCGGAACTCTCGGAATCGAGGTGATGCAAAACTTTTTTGATGTGTGTGTTTTTTAACTTGGCGTCCCACATATTGTGAGCATTTGAAAAAGTCATTATTACCTCCACGAGCTGCTGATAAAATTGTGTGTCTAACAACCTGTTTTAATCGACAGACCGTCATCAGTTTCCTGTAAACCAAACCGATATGATACTTAAGTTGCATTAGAAGAGTAAACTGTCACAAATCTGTTAACTTACGTAAATGTTAACGACAACACGCACATAATAAAACGTCTCATCCTCATTTAAAAGGATTCACAGTACCATATTAGGCGAATCATTGGCCTCAGGTAATAAGGCTATGAATTTGTCACTGAAGATAACAATATGGTACACACAGTGATGTTACAAGTTATGAACAAATCGCACCATAAACACGTAAACGCTTTGTATGTATGGAGTGTTGTCACATCACAGTATAGATTACACTGTCAATATACAAACTGTGCTCTGTTTCAAGAGTTTTTCATAGTTGGTTATGTCACTGTGTGTGTCATATTTTATTTTCGATACTAAATTTATTGTTTTATTAACTGACGTCAATGATTTTATATTCTACTTAAATGATGCTGTAAATGCTTTTAAGTGTGTGACATATTATTACGTCAGTGTAATCGTTAACATTTACATCTGTAAATAGACTTATGACAGTTTAGTCTTGTAATGCTGCGTACTTATAATTTCAGTTTGGTGTACAGGGAACTTATGATGGTCTGTAGACTGAAACTAGTTGTTAAATAAAGAATTTCATCAGTCGCATCGAGGCGGTAATCAATACTTTTGTCATATTTTGTACAAAGTTCTGTGAGGTTATGGAATGAACTCATCACAGCAGTCAGAAGGCTATTGGAATTTTCATTTGTATTCTTATATAAGCTGCCTTTGTTTACGTGTCTCACAGAGAACCATAATAAGAATGTGAAGGCCACAAGGAAAGAATGAGTTTTATCAGTTTGTTCAGTACACGATTAACGAAATGTAGCTAATGCCATCGGTGACGGCTGTCATCCAGTGCTCCAAGAGAACAACTTCTGTACGTACTTTAAATCCTAATGAACACCTTACAAACGTAATAAATGAAACACCTGGATCCGTCGTTTGGATGCTATTTTATTACGGCAAACTAATGTTGCTTGTGGTATTGGAATTGCGTAAAAATTTTTTTGACTATTGTAGAAAAGGTATTCATGGTTGTGGCGAACTTGGAAAAATAGCTAGCTGCAGAAAATGACAAATTTCAATTCCTTATTGTAGAAATGTATTATAAAGATCTTGAAAGCTATAGAAAGCTAGTTTTTGGACAGGTATCTGCTGCTGACGCAACAAATCACGTATTGAAACAAAGTTTCATTCACACATGCATGAGATCTAGGTTATAAATGCTAAATGGTAAAAGGGGTGTTAGCCAAGGACTAGCACATCATCCTGCTGTCCGTGTGTAGAAGAGAGGGTAGTGGGATCATTATGTGGTTACAGAACGAACGCCCAGCGTGTGGGGCTCGTAAAAGAGTAGCCAAGCCATCTCAAGCCATAAGAGAGGTGTCTCGGCAGTGTGGGTTCTGACCAGCAGCAGACGTAAAGGAAGCACACCACGAACCCTATGAATACCACAGGGTTATTCGTAAGTACCTACGGGTTTTCAGAAGGCGACTGCACGAAAACTACAGAATATGTACGCACATCGTTAAACGGAGCACCACCTTTCCAACTTTTAAACTCAGATTACAGGTGCTCAGTACGTGACATGTATATATAGCGTACAGAGCAATGCTTTACCTTGTGAGGCGAGGAGCTGGGCCAGTCCCGGATCGAATCTGTACAGTGGATAACGCCGGTGGGCTGGTACACTGATGAACCTGAATGTAGTTTTAGGCGGTTCTCCACGCAGTTTTAAGCAAATGCTGGAGTGGTCGTCTAATATCGCGTCAGAAAATACGAGAAAAGTTTACGCGATTCACAGGCAATTGGGGCCATTAGGTTAGCATGATGACTGTGGTGCCAGGAAGGGCATCCAGTCACAGGGTTAAAATAATAAAATAACAGTTGCCAAATTCTGAGAAGCGGACTGGGTAGCAGACTGGATAAACGCGAGGGGAACGAGGAAAGAAAGAAAGAAAACACATGATCTATACGGGCATCGTTTGTTACGCGGCAGACATCAATGCGAACGTGAAATTTATTGCACTGTTCCTGCCTGGGAAGGCGTAAAGAAAGCAGCGCGCTACGGAAATCTGTTCATGGGGTTGCCTATCTACAAGCACGAACGAAATCTACGCGACAATACGGAGCGATGATTTGTCTACGAGGGCTATTCGGGAAGTCAGTTCCGATCGGTCGTGAAATGAAAACCACAGCGAAAATCAAAAAGTTTCTATTTGCAGCAGTTAGCTACACATTCCAACTACTTCTCTACACAGTTGCCGCTCTGACGTGGACATCTGTCGTGGCGTTGTACCAACTTTCCTATACTCTTCTCATAGGTGGCAGCCACCTGTGCTTTCCACTAATACTCTAAGCTGGTCTACAGCTCGTTGACTGTACCAGAGTGTTATCTTTAAAGCCAGCGATTCATGTGTGCAGAGATGAAACTCAGGGACAGCCACTTACGGGCTGTATTGTGAATGATAAAACACTTCGCATCAGAAACGCCGCAGGAATATCTTCATTGCCTCTGCATAATGCGTCCGAGAATTGTCATGAAGAAGGAACCGCATGACAGTTGTGTTATGTGGGTTGCATGACATCAGGCAAAATCTCTCGCCAGGCCCTCACAATTGGCTGGAGACGCTATTTCCTAGGTATCCTTATGTACACTCAGAACTGAAAACACCGACGTGACACGAGCGGCAGGCATACTAGAGACACTGCCCAACACATCTGTGAAAAGCTTAATCGTATTGTCACAGTGCTTTCCATTTTGCGGCCAATCGAAACTTACTTTCCGGATAGCTGTTGTACTTGTTCTGATTCGCCTGCTACCTAGTGGTCCGCTCTGCAACTACGCCGTGTCGCGTACTGAACTTTGGGAGATGCTCTGTCCATTGGCAGGTGTCACTTTTCTGTAAGTTTTGTAGTTTTCGGGCAGTCGTCTTCTGAATCCCATAGGTACCATAACGCGGTATAGCTGTGCGGATGCTGCAGACTCACGAGCTCGGGAGGCTGGTGCGGCTGTGCGGCGGTCTCCGGGGTCGGCGTCGGCTGCGCCGGGACGCAGGGCTCCCCGGTGGCGGCGGCGGCGGCGCGGTCGGCCGGCGCCGGGGGCAGCCCGTGGCCCACAGTGTGCGGCCGGTCGTCGGCGTCGGTCCAGCAGAAGAGGCGTCCCGCGGCGGCGGCGAGGCTGACCTCGGCCAGCTGCGTCAGGTTGTACAGGTCGTCGGGCGCCGGCTCGGGCAGCGGCAGGCACACCGCCAGCGGCTGCGGCTGCGGCGGCGCCACCGACACCGGCGCCGACGCCGACGCCGACTCGGCCGCGGGCTGCGCCTCTGCCAGGCTGACGCGCCGCTCCGGGCTGCTCTCTGCAACAGCGGCCGCGCGGGCTCCGGTGAGGCGGCTCGGAGGTACTTACAGTCACTACCACAGCACGTGTTACCGTAAAACGATTCCTGATGATATTACAGACTTTCAGCGATGATGGAGGAGGTTAAGCGAATCAGTGTGAAGTAAGGGTCTATTCCGAAAGTGACTGAGTTGAATGCTATAAGCGAAAGTCGTTTTGATACCTCGGGTAGTGGACCTCTTCTACAGGAAACTCTATGCTTTCCCTATGTATGTTAAGGGAGGTAGTCCGGACCTAAACAAGAAAAACATTGTCTAGTAAACATGGCCTTCAGGATACAAACCTCAAGTGTGGTGTACTGAGATACCACACACGAAGAGTTTGCAACATTTGGTACCAGAAGTACCGCAGACGTCCATCCACAGCAGAAACATCGCTGCGCATGCTCCCTATGCACATGAAACAATGCTGTCAGCAAAATCAAACGCCTGGGCTACACTCATTACACTTTGCCTTTCCTGTTTCCCGATGATTCTTTCGAGAGTGAACTCATCAAAATGCTACACTACTGGCCATTAAAATTGCTACACCAAGAAGAAATGCAGATGATAAATGGGTATTCATTGGACAAATATATTATGCTAGAGCTGACATATGATTACATTTTCATGCAATTTGGGTGCATAGATCCTGAGAAATCAGTACCCAGAACAACCACCTGGCCATTGAGCCAAACAGTGCTTGGATGGCGTGTACAGGTACAGCTGCCCATGCAACTTCAACACGATACCACAGTTCATCAAGAGTAGTGACTGCCGTGTTGTGACGAACCAGTTGCTCGGCCACCATTGACAAGACGTTTTCAATTGGTGAGAAATCTGGAGAATGTGCTGCCCAGGGCAGCAGTCGAACATTTTCTGTATCCAGAAAGGACCGTACAGGACCTGCAACATGCGGTCGTGCATTATCCTGCTGAAATGTAGGGTTTCGCAGGGATCGAAAAAAAAAAATGGTTCAAATGGCTCTGAGCACTATGGGACTCAACTGCTGTGGTCATAAGTCCCCTAGAACTTAGAACTACTTAAACCTAACTAACCTAAGGACATCACACACATCCATGCCCCAGGCAGGATTCGAACCTGCGACCGTAGTGGTCGTGCGGTTCCAGACTGTAGCGCCTTTAACCGCTCGGCCACTCCGGCCGGCGCAGGGATCGAATGAAGGGTAGAGCCACGGGTCGTAACACATCTGAAATGTAACGTCCACTGTTCAAACTGCCGTCAGTACGAACAGGAGGTGACCGAGACGTGTAACCAATGGCACCCCATACCATCACGCCAGGTGATATGCCAGTATGGCGATGACGAATACACGCTTCCAATGTGCGTTCACCGCGATGTCGTCAAACACGGATGCGACCATCATTATACTGTAAACAGAACCTGCATTCATCCGAAAAAATGACGTTTTGTCATTCGTGCACCCAGGTTCGTCGTCGAGTACACCATCGCAGGCGCTCCTGTCTCTGATGCAGCGTCAAGGGTAACCGCAGCCATGGTCTCCGGGCTGATAGTCCATGCTGCTAAAAATGTCGTCGAACTGTTCGTGCAGATGGTTGTTGTCTTACAAACGTCCCCATCTATTGACTCAGGGATCGAAACGTGGCTGCACGATCCGTTACAGCCATGCGGATAAGATGCCTGTCATCTCGACTGCTAGTGATACGAGGCCGTTGGGATCCAGCACGGCGTTCCGTATTGCCCTCCTGAACCCACCGATTCCATATTCTGCTAACAGTCATTGGATCTCGACCAACGCGAGCAGCAATGTCGCGGTACGATAAACCGCAATCGCGATAGGCTACAATCCGACCTTTACCAAAGTTGGAAACGTGATGGTACGCATTTCTCTTCGTTAAACGAGACATCACAACAACGTTTTACCAGGCAACGCCGGTAAATTGCTGTTTGTGTATGAGAAATCGGTTGGAAACTTTCCTCATGTCAGCGCGTTGCAGATGTCGCTAGCGGTGCCAACCTTGTGTGAACGCTCAGAAAAGCTAATCATTTGCATATCACAGCATCTTCTTCCTGTCGGTTAAATTTCGCGTTTGTAGCACGTAATCGTCGTGGTGTAGCAATTTTAATGGTCAGTAGTGTATATCCGGGCCGTGTCGTAATGAGAAACACCACCACAGTGCACCGCAACTGCTCGGTGATTAACGTATAAACTGCCTTTTTTCCGTTCCTTCAGCTGCCTCATGTTGTGGTGCCATCCTCATTTGGCGCTACAGTTGCGCTGACATCAAGTCGTGTGACTTGCACCTTCCTGTCCACAACCAGGAGACATCTGGCAACATTCTCCCGCTTTCCACAGAGTAGTTAATATGTTATGTTACTTTTTCCATCTCGTCCTTAAGTTTTGCAGAGCAGTGTTCGTACATGCTCCACAGTTCATCATGTGGTGCATGGCGGAGAGTAGCTTGTACCATAGCTGGTCGTTCCCTTCCCTGTTCCACGCAGAAATAGAGCGAGGGAGATAGACTGTCTATGCTCATCCGCTCTGATTTCTCTTATCTTCTCTCCAAGGCACTTAGGCAAAGGTCACAGTGGAACCGGCATCGTGAAATTCCACCGTCAGCCGACAAATCAGTACTCGCGCGGTCCCAGTGCAGCCGGCCTCATGGTCCGAAGGTACAGACTTCAGACGAAAATCTGTGAAATTCAGATATGTTTCTTTCCTTCGGTAGTATCGGGATTATGAAAAACTTTTAGGTTAACTACACGAAACGAACACTTTGTGGCGGCTTGAGGATGACAGATTTAATAAGAAGGCATGCCTCGGAATCTATTGTCTGAAACCAGTACTTTATCCGAAACCTCAGTTTTCAAACAATTTAAAAATTTAGTAATAACTAGTTGTACGTTTCCTTACAGTTCCTTATCGTGATAGACAAGGCAGTGATGAAGCGGAAATTTTCGAACTTTGTTGGTTTAATAACCCCATTTTCGTCTGGGGAACGACTATTGACGTAACCAAAACATTTCACTGAAGACGTGTTGCACGTGGAATATGGTGGTAAAACATATTGCAAAAAGAAATAAATCTTTATTTGACCTCCCGTTTTTTAGACTCTATACTGACACAAAACATGTTGACAACGATGCTGAACGGTGCTTTAAATCGCTAACGTGCTACCGCCAGGGAAATGAATATCTGAAGATTCTCGCGTCTCTTCATCGAAACTACTCAAATACTTCTCGACCTGTTGCGCTTTATCAGTACATTAACGACTACGGTCGCTATATGTCCCTGCAGTAGATGTCTATGTTTGCTGAGAGCATTACAGGCCTATAGCCCAACAACATTCGTATCACAAATCATATTCCTACATAGTCTTTACTTTTTCATTTTCTCCGAACGATGAGAAGAAAAGGCAGACATAGTCCACAGGGAGGCTTCAGGCTGAATGCTGTGTAGTCAGAATAAGGAAAGAAACGCTTAAAGCTGAGAAAAACTTTGGACTCCAAAGTCGCTATTCGACATTAAACTGGAAAGAAGGAAGTGAAACCGAAGTGACTGCTATAAAAAGAAAGGAGGCCCAGAGAACACCAATGTCGATAGTAAACACTTTGTTTTTCTTTTGTTACATAGTTTCAGACTTTTCTTTCTTCGTTCTCAGAACGTACAAATTTCCTTACGTCTAATGGCAGTAACCTCCTCTGACAATCAGGCCTCTGCAGCTGACATCCTAGACGCTAATGTAATTCGTTGTGTAGGTTTATTCCCACAATATGACTACAGGGCTTCATTTCGTGCACATTTATATTCAGGAGCAAAAGATTCAACGCATGTTCTCCCAACCTAAACTCTAGAGAATATGTTAATGTTGTGCCAGAGCGGCGGAATTATTTCCCACGTTTGAAATCAGTATTATGTTACAACTGAAATTCCTTTTCTTCTTGTTCGTACCTGAGGTTTAATGATATTGGTAACGTAAGATTTAGCGTTAACGCTATTTTTATTATTTATCCTCGATTTGTGCAGAGCACCTTCTGAACATGGAAAAAGTTCCTGCGTTGGCTGAGCCACAGTCACTGAGGAGGAACTGTGGAGCGACTTTGTTCGGCCACTTGAGTCGCGTAAATCCCGCGGCGTCAGCAGCCAGATCTGGTGCTACCGAGGCTTGTCTGTCGGTTGCTAGGAAACCACGCCACTTGCCGGAATGCTGTGGCCGCTTCGCTGTTCGCGGCCCCTCTCGTCGCTAAAAATACGTGGCGGCGTCAACGGCGCAGGCCGCGAGCTGCGCATGTCTCCACAAATCCTTTCTGCTTCCGCGAACTTCTGCCAATCTTTGTTACATACACATACACACACACACACACACACACACACACACACACACACACACAAACACACAAAGAGTCAAACATACACTCTACAAACAGAACATCCGTTCCTTTCAGACACCGGTAGATGCTTAACCCATGTTCAGTATCTACTCTACTCATGAACTGCCTACACGTGGTCGCATCAGATACACTACAAACGCTGAATTAGGCCTGGAACAGAGGTGGGATAGAAATGATATTGGTACCAGAGGCCCTTTTTGATTATGTTGGAGCGTGTTGTGCAGTAACATAAGTAATAAATTCATACAGGTGAAAGCTTAGTATATTTAGCTTTTTACTGTTGTACCTTTATGATTATATTATTAATAAGTGTACCATATATCACAAAATTAAAAATTTCAACAGATCTTCCTAATAAAAAAAGTTCATTACCTTCACAATGCTTCACATTTTTTGATTTTGTGTAATTATGGTTCCACGGGAAAACAGCGATTTGACTGTGATTGTCGGAACATACGCACTGTTCAAAACTTGTGCACCTTCTGATTTCCACGTAATACACTACACAAGGTGTTCCCCCTAAAAGCCATCAGGTGCGTTTTCTCTGGCGTTTCGGAAAATATTTGCAATCTCGTTTTTGTAGCTGAAGTTAGGTCGTAGACATGCTGCTTATCACGTATTTCAAGCGAGGATGGAAAGCGTCGGTTTGTTTACCGTCACAGAAAAAGTTATTTTTAAAGGCAAACTTTACTTGCACTTTCGATAGAGTGGATCCAAATTAGTCTAGTGCGATATTCATTTTTAACGGTATGTATTAACAGGGCCAGTAAAACACGAAGTACTCCAGTAGTGACAGCATCGCCGTGGCCCACGCTGACCTCTACCGGCAGGCAGCAGCACTGCTCAGACGGTGCTAGAGTACTGGTTATTCTCTGTGTTTTACTCTCCCAGTTAATACATATCAGTGAAACGGATAGTCCACTACACTAATTTGGGACCGCGCTGTCGGTTGGGCATGTCAAATTCCGTTTTTTAAAAATTGTTTGCAACAGGAAATAAACCGGCGGTTTCCGTCGGCGCTGGACAACTGCAGCTAAAAAAATGCAAATATCTGTGGAAACACAAGGTATCTGACATCTCTCCAGAGGGACACCCAGTATAGAGAAACTGCCGCTGTAAAATCTTTGAATATAATGGAGAGGTTTCATCAGCGGTGTTGGGTATTTACATAGCCTACACAACGCCATCTAAGGTATGGTATCTACCTACTATAAAACAATTGTAAAAGCTGCATTCATCTTAAAGGAGACCTATAACACTGCTTTCTAGTAATACGCCGAGAAACTGTCGTCTTGACCTCATATACTTCCTGAAAAACCATCGAATAAGATTCATAAGAAGAGAGAACGAAGCATGTCAAAAATGGTGACGAATACTTTGAAAGAGAGTGTACTCATCAAAACAAGAAAAAGTCTAATAATTATGAGTCTGGAAACTCAAACTTTCTGATATCTGCATACATTTAACGTGACGTCAGTTGTTCATAAGAGGTGCTCAACTTGATATCCAGCCACGGCAACTGCTTTCGATTTAAGGAGTCACGAATTATTTGAAGGCAGCAGTCGTCTAAACAGGAAACCTTTCACGCCTTCACCTGTAGCTAATCATCCCACATTAGTTCCAGGATTTTAGGCCACTAAACGTAGCACACGCTCCTCCATCTCAGGCGTTCAGACGGAGCGAGGCCATGTAGACACAAGCTTCCAAGCTATTTCCATTTGCTGAAAGATGATAGAGAAGCATACCTCTCATATCATTTGAGCAATAGCATGTTTTATGGCAAGTAAGTGATGGAAACAAGAAACGAGAAAAATGATAGCTTTCACCACGAGGAAAGTTTTTCGTAAGTACTGCACAGATACAATTCTGAAACTGAAGGTGATTTACTGTATACGGAGAAAATGTTTCTTAGTTATCGTTTTTGCCTATTTGTCATGACCTGCACACAGTTTCTAGATTTCGTTAATGAACGTATACTGTACGTTTAGGTCTGTACTCCGCGAATCATCTTACAGTGAGTATCGGCGGGTAATTGTGGTACGTCTATTTGATTCCCGCTCTACTGCTCCATACAACAGTGACGCGCTGGAGGAAATATTGTCGGTAAACCTCCGTATGAGCTCTCATGTGTCGGATTTACTTGTCATAGTCATTTCGCGAGACGTATGTGGGAGGAAATAACGTGTTGTCCAACTCTTCCCGGAAAGTATTCTCTCGGAAATTCAAAAGTAAACCTGAAACTTTCTGGCAGATTAAAACTTTGTGCCACACCCAGACTCGAACTCGGGACCTTTGCCTTTCCCGGGCAAGTGCTCTACCAACTGAGCTACCCAGGCAAGACTCGCAACTCGTCCTCACAGCTTCAATTCTGCCAGTACCTCGTCTTCTACCTTCCAAACCAAAAGTCTCGGTCCGGCACACAGTTTTAGTCTGCTGGGAAGTTTCATATCAGCACACACTCCGCTGCAGAGTGAAAATCTCATTCTGGAATCGCAAACCTCTCCGCAATGCACACGGGCTCTCTTGCTGCTTCTCGCTCTGGAGTTTGCTGAGCGTCTCCTCCGTAACGCTCCCACACCAACCAGACGATCCCACGAGGAAACTTGCCCATCTTAAGGCAACCTGGTAAGGGTCCCAAAGTTACGTGTAAGCAATACTCAAGATTCGGCTGAGAAACTGTTTTCAAACCACTTCTTTCTTGGATGAATTACATTTCCTTAATATTTTCCCAATGAAACTCAGCTTCCGCTCTGCTTTTCCTAGAATTTGTTTTGTGTGGTCTACCCAGGTTGTGTCTTGCGGGCGGGTTACTCGTAGGCATTTATGGCAGTGTCTGTTTCTAATGATTTAACGACTATAGCAGGAGTGGTCAAGGATTCGGCTCACGAGTTACGCCTGGGCACGAGCGCCATTGGGCTCAGCCTCGTTGCATCTTTCCCCCACCGCCACGGTAAACTGTCTAAGCACAGGGAGGGGAAGAAAGGGAAACTGCGAATGCGCTACATTTAAATGGCAGTCACACTGCAAACGACTTCGTTTTATATTTCACATTCCGCAAGAACACAGATCACAAAGAAAATAAATTTTCAGTTGTAATTAATTATTTTTGGCGCACTGAGGGCATAACATATATAATTTTTATCTGGCACAGCTTGTTGGCATACGGACAGATGCAGACAATTTCAAAGATATTCCCGCTCAGGTTCGCCACGTACTCGTGACTTAGTTTCATAGCCGAAAAATGTTCTGTCACACAAACATGCCGACCGAAATATTTTAGCACTTTCGCGTGGAACCTCTACCAGAGGAAAGATACGTTGGCGTCTTGAGCTGTTTTGACACAAAAGGATTTGTCATTAAAATGGGAATTATCTTGCGGGTCAGTTAGTTACATCAGCATATGCACAGAGGCGGTTCCAACTTAAACGGCGCACCGTCTCGATAACAGCTAGAAAACAGATATTAAGATGGACTGTATCCTCATAACGTTTACGAAAATATCCTCGTAATTCTCGATGTTCTAATTTCTGTTCCTCCACTCCTTTTTTCTCCATAAATTCAACAATTGCGATTTTAAAATCAAAAAATCTTTCCAGGCATGGCCGTTCACTTAATCAAGCACTTTGCAGTAAAATATGAAGCCTCCACGCTCTTGGTTCAATTCCATCGAAAACTGTTGCAAATGACGATGGACTAAGGTGGGCAACTTCACATATTTTATTATTCATACCAGCAATTTCTTCACGTGCTGCATCACTGTAAATTTAGCACGAAGTACTTATGATATATAGAACAGTGAATTCTATCTGTCGATCGGCGTAAATGATTGCTTTTTCATTGTCAACTTAATCTTTAAATTACTTCTGCATGTTGCTATAATGTCGTTTCTAGAATGAAATTTTCAGTCTACAGCTGAGTGTGCGATGATATGAAACTTCCTGGCAGATTAAAACTGTGTGCCGGACCGAGACTCGAACTCGGGACCTTTGCGTTTTGCGGGAAAGTGCTCTACCAACTGAGCTACCCAAGCACGACTCACGCCCCGTCCTCACAGCTTTAAGTTTCATAACGTCGTTTCATAGCAAATTTGCAGTGCCTGTCACTTACGCTACTGCATAATGTAAACACATCAAAAAAGTTTTGCATCACCTCAATTCCGAGAGTTCCGGAACCTGTACAGAAAATTGGAATAGAGATCCACATAAACATCATTCCGCCCTTTTTATTGCTCATGAAAACCACACATTGCATGTTGTATCACCAAACAGCGAGACCTTCAGAGGTGTTGGTCCAGACTGCTGTACACACCGGTACATCTAATGGCCAATATCACATCCTCTTTCATTGATGCATGTCTGTATTCGTCGTGGCATACTATCCATAAGTTCATGAAGGCACTGTTGTCCAGATTGTCCCACTCCTCAACGGCGATTCAGCGTACATCCCTCAGAGTGGTTGGTGCGTCACGTCGTCCATAAACAGCCCTTTTCAATCTATCCCAGGCATGGTCAATAGGGGTCATGTATGGAGAACATGCTGGCCACTCTAGTCGAGCGATGTAGTTATCCCGAAGGAAGTCATTGACAAGATGTGCACGATGGGGCGCAAATTGTAGTCTATGAAGACGAATGCCTAGCCAATATGCTGCTATCGGTCGTAGAATGGCATTCACGTATCGTACAGTCGTTACGGTGCCTTCCATGACCACCAGCGGCGTACGTCGGCGCAACATAATGCCACCGCCGGCCGAATTGGCCGTGCGGTTCTAGGCGCTGCAGTCTCGAACCGCGAGACAGCTACGGTCGCAGGTTCGAATCCTGCCTGGGGCATGGATGTGTGTGATGTCCTTAGGTTAGTTAGGTTTAATTGGCTCTAAGTTCTAGGGGACTAATGACCTCAGCAGTTGAGTCCCATAGTGCTCAGAGCCATTTGAACCATAATGCCACCCCAAAACAGCAAGGAACCTCCACCTTGCTGCCCTCGCTGGACCGGGATGCCTCCAAACACGTCTCCGACGATTGTGTCCCTCTTTTTGTGCAAACAGCCACTGGACTTGTGAACGTCCTTCATACTATCAACAAGTAGCGAAGGGCAAACAACGCTATTCTGTGGAACTGATGAGAGTTGTGCAGACCAGAAAACGCCACAGCGCAATGCTAAACGAAAAGTTACTCTGTATCGAGTATTTGTGGGAAGGAACGAGCAAAGCCAAGACAGGCCGGACCTTGGTTCGCATACTGCCCGCACAGCGAGCCGAATGAAGTTTGGCACGCCATGGACGGCCCTGGTTTATAGTGTAATCGGACAGCAGGGCACTCTTCGCCTGTTTAGTAGCAGTATGTTGTGTTTGTTTACAGTTGGAGTCGACAGGCAGTATCTGTACTAATCGTCCATCATCTGCATGTCGTTCTGAGTTGCGCCACAGGCTCCTGTCTGTGCGGTCCTCATATGAAAAATGACTTCTTTCGCGAGTGGCCTCACGGAGCCCCCAACATTACGCACTAGATCATTAATGTACGTTGTGCGGCCCTATCCACTTCTTTCCTGAAATTATCTCTGCATCTGTCTATCTCGTTTCTTTAAGAATAACGAATTGAATTCTGCGCGCGAGAAGTACTGAATTCAGTCACAAATGCATTCCGATGTTCGGTAAGTTCGTATTTTATTCACCAAATGAGAGCACGGAACTGTATCTGATGCCTTCCTCTAGTCAAGAAATACGCCATCATTGATGATTCTCCAGTGACTGCTAGCTGCCCTTGACGCTCAATAGACGTAACAAACTGTGCTGAAATAACTGAAGGAAACCCCTACTCTTCGATTACCATTTTGGCGACAAATCGCCGAGAACAGCTAATACCGTAAAATACCTAGGAGTAAACATACAGACCGCCCCTAAAGTGCAAACACGACATAAAACAAATTGTAGGGAAAACAGATGCCAAGCCAAGCTTCACAGAAAAATTGTAAAGGAAATGTAATGCATATATGACAGCAGTGGCCTACAAAACACTTGTTTGACCTATTCTTGTGCATTGATTAACAGTCTGGTAAACTAACCAAGATTCAATTAATAAAAGATAAAAAAAATCCAAGAACGACCGACACAGTTCTACACGGGAACGTTTAATCGTCGCGATAACGTCACGGTAGTGATCAACAATCTGTAATGGAGATGCTACATGAGAGGCGTTCTACGCCACGGAGAGATGTGTTATCGAAATTCCGAGAAATTTCGAAAGAGTGCAAAAGTTCAAATGGCTTTGAGCACTATGGGACTTAACTTCTGAGGTCATCAGTCCCCTAGAACTTAGAACCACTTAAACCTAACTAACCTAAGGAGATCACACACATCCATGCCTGAGGCAGGATTCTAACCTGCGACCGTAGCGGTCACGCGGTTCCAGACTGAAGTGCCTAGAACCGCTCAGCCACACCGGCCGGCGAAAGAGTGCATTCCAGTAGAAGTTGACAGTATACTACTTTCTCTCACATAGGTCCTGCGAGATGATCGCGTCAAGCAAGTCAGTAAAATCGGAGGTAACCCAGAAGTTTACGTACAGTAACGACAAGTCTTGGCTGATTTTGTGTTTCGCGATCACTAAACTCAATATCTACCATCTTTGTGTTCTCCTGAAAGAGAACCATTGCCAATCTGACTTGCGCTGTTACTGCTGATGGAGAATTTTAGCCGAGCGCCTGGAAAATTAGTCTCCTTCGCTCCTGTGCTGGCAAATCTGTCGCAGAATGATTTCAGCAAGTACCTACGTAGATGCCAGCCATAACTGTGCGAGAGAAGCCTGTACACAGGGACAGCGCAGCTGCACGACGACAAGGGACTTGGTGGCAGGGACGCAGCGTCCCGGCCTGGCGGTGCAAGCGAGGGCCCCGTAGCTCTCCACCCACGTAAACAGCGCGACGCAGCCGGAAGCCTCCAGAAATAGACGGCGGTCATCTGCTCCTCACCAGCCACCTCCGGCCGCCACACGCCGCATACCTTGCACTACCAAACCGGCTTCCAGCACCTACACGCATGAGTTCCCCTACCAGCAGATAATCTTTCATTTTATTCTTCCATGTTATTTTTCCGTCACTATGCCTCACCCTACAGCCCTGCCTAGCCCTTTACCTCTTCTAGACACCAGTAGCTCCTGATCAACTCATAAATAAAACACACTTATCTTAAGACCAATTGTGGCAGTGAAATGTAGGGCCAAGTACTCTTTCTTTAAATTTTAACAACCTTCACCATATGCGGAATGAGTAATAGAGCAAGGAATGATCTTGGTCAGCCACGCTGTTAGAGGCGCCATGTCACGAATTGCGCAGCCCCTCCATCTAGAGGTTCGAGTCCTCCCTCGGGCATGGGTGTGTGTATTGACCTTAGCGTAAGTTAGTTTAAGTACTGCGTAAGTCTAGGGACCGATGACCTCAGCAGTTTGTCCCTTAGGAATTCACACGCATTTGAACATTTGATCGTGGTCATACAGGTTATTGTGAGCGTAGATCAGTAAGAGCTCAGAATACCTACAGGATTGGTAAATGGATGAAAAGTATCTGTCACGTATGTGCCATCGACGCATGGCAAAAGAGAAGTTTCTGTAAGGCTCTTGGCCTACTGCACCCGAGACTTGGCCGTACAGTCTCATGACACAGACTAGCTAAAACAAATCAGTCACAGATCATTAAATCTCTTTTAAAATCTCAGTGCAATAAGACTTTCGATTGTGACCAAATTGAGACATGTGTCACAAATATTTCTAACGTCGGGCAGCGTCACAAGAAAATTTTAGGTGGGCTCCGTGCTGATTCATTTTCAAAGCTAACATTTTTAAACATTTTGCCTATCGCAAGAGATTTCGCCGATGTAAAACAAGAACGAAACACTCTTTTTAGTATCTGTAACAGTAAAAACGATGTTAATCAAGTCCCAGACATGATTAACGCTTAACTATCACATGGAGACCTCGAAGCACCGACCAGCAAGTCAGTATAACTATGACACCAAAATTTTAATCAGGATATGCAGTACTGTCCTCTGTCATGCCCAAAAGGAAATTACCCTCAGTAAACCGCGACAAACGACCAAATTTGTGACACCTTGGCAAACAAAAATGAGAAAAATCATGTGGAAGAAAACTACTCACAACTAAATTTAGAAGAATATCCACAGTCACGTCCTACCATCGAGTATCCAATCCATAAGAAGCAGTCCAATCGAAACGAGAGAGACTAAACGAAGTAAGTAAACTATTTCAAAAACAATCGCCACAACTGTAAAAAAATTTATCCCACTGTGAGACATATGGACGGCTCCTCATGTTGCCAAGGTTGTTTCGAGTATGCTGCAGAAGTTTCGCTGGGAAGCCCTTACACATGCTCCGTACAGTGCGTACGTCTGCCCATGACATTTTCCTATGTTTGGAGTCCTGAGGAAAGATATTCGTGGCCTCGGATATTGCTTCGGACGGAGAAATGGACGCCTGAGTACAATCACGGTTCTGTATGCAACAGCAAATATTTTTCCATGAAGGCATTGGCCGTTTTGTCTCACATTGGAATAAATTTACTAACATTTTGGCGACTACTTTTGAAATAGTAGACAGTTTGCTTACATTATTCCATTTACCTCATTTCCATTTGACTTCCACTTATATGTGGTATTTGACTGTTTTGTCAAAACACCGACTACGAACTACGTAAAACGCACCTTCTCCTAAGTTTTGTATGTAATCATAACCTACTCTGACGTTCGCGTGACACTCTGGAGCTGCGAATTTGGTGCTGGTCAGACGGAGACGTGTAGTTTCTAGTTATGTAGGCGGCTCATAAATTAAGACATGCACACTCAAAAAAACTATGAAGAAATTTGGGATAGGGCACACAGCGATGTACGTCTGGTATGATTATTACGCAGATTACAACGACTACCGTTCTTCCATGGGATAAAAACACCAGAAAACCAGATCCCAGAAAAGCTGTCTACCATGATCCGGCAGCATATTGTGTCTAACGACCATGCTTACACAATCGTATTTATTAAATTCTGTTTAATTTTACTGAAATGTTATTGTGTAACTTGAATAAATCACACATTTATCTTTCATGACTTTGCAAACTTTTTCACGTAAGACTATTGTTCCAGTATGTTGCTGTGTTAAGTGTGATTTGGACTGTATTTACAATTTTCATTCTTTGTGACAGTCATAAAATTCCATCACCAGCCGGCCACGGTAGCCGAGCGGTTCTAGGCGCTTCAGTCCGGAACCGCGCGACTGCTACGGTCGCAGGTACAAATCCTGCCTCGGGCATGGATGTTTGTGATGTCCTTAGGTTAGTTAGGTTTAGGTGGTTCTAAGTTCTAGGGGACTGATGACCTCAGATGTTAAGTCCCATAGTGCTCAGAGCCATTTGAACCAATTCCATCGTCACTGGAAAACGTTAAACGTTCAGTTTCTGACGAATTTGATAAGGAGCGTGCTCAGCAGCAGCAATGGTTACTGAGTGGTTGGCCGAAACCAAACGTGAAGATGTTAAATCCTTAAGAACATAAAAAAACCACAACCACAAATAAACGTACAAAAATGTGCACATTAATGTTTGCAACAATCGGCGATTACAATGTATGCAAAAGCTAAGGACGTAGAAAAACCAGACTAAAGTGTAAAGAAGATTTTTCGTGAAGAATGAACACTGAAAAAACTTTTAGAATGATATGTTCTGCGTTCCTTGAACTCAGACGAGAAGGAAATTGAAAATAACCAATTTCGAGGATCTTAAAAGAGGTTCAGCTGGTTTTGAATGGCAGTTTATTACTGTGACTGCATCAAAGTTGCACCATTGTACCCCAGTAATGAAACAGCAATCAAAGCTGTGGATAGTATTCGGTAGCGCTCCACATCGATTTCAAGTGTGGGAAATATTACAGCTAGCGTTTTATGGGATGAAAACTAGACTGTCTCGAATAAGGTTAAAACAATAACAGCAATACTACGTGATTCTTCATGATCAACTGAATAAGAAAATGTGCAATGAAGGCCTGGGCGAAGTTAAAGAAAGGAAGATCATCCTCAGGGGAAAGGAATTTGATTTGGAATGGGAAACTGAGCAACTGAAAGGTCAAATGGTTGAAAATCCACCCCATACACAAGTTTTGTACTCTCCGTCTTCCACTGGTCCCCACAACTTAGGAAATATATTGCTGGATTACATTCTGATTGTCCCAGAATCGAGCCTCAGGCACAGAATCTGCCCACTTGAACAACGTTAGGCAAAAGTCCAAAGGTGGATGCCGATGAAATCACTTTTAGTTTAACAAATATGGTCTCTAATTGGAAGGCGTGAACCTTCCATTTTGTCTCAAAGACCCCACACGCAGGTAGAAAACAGGGTGCCAGACTTGGTGAACAGCGAGGTTGTGCACTTCGCGGTGGGCAGCCAAATGCAGGCGCGAGTGAGGCGTGAGCGGCGGCGGGTGGGCGCGCAGGTTGCAGCGGAGCAACAAGTGCTATTCCCGGCGCGCGCTGCCCCCTGGCTTCTGGCTTCTGCCGCCTGCTGCCTCTCTCTCCCAGGGGCACAGCCAGAGGCAGATGCCGCACGGAGCGACGGCCGGACGGCGGCGCCGCAAATAGACGAGCACGTGGCCGCGCGCTGCGGAGAATTCCGCCGTCTGCCCCTCAGAATACAGCAACACCTCGCAAACTGTTGTCCTCTGTGTCGGGGCTGTAGAAGAAGCCGCGGATCCGAAATAAAAACTAAAGTACGTCTTTCGCCGGCCTCGCCTATGTGCTCGCCCTTTGACAATTGTCTATACAAGAGTCGGTTCTGACATCCGGAACTCTTTCTCCAGCCTGGAGATGGTGCGTCTGCCTTCCCCTAATCTTCCTAAATGGGTTGTGGTGGAGGATATGGAGCAGTCTCTAGGGCGAATGACTTTCCCAGTGTGATAGGCACTCCTGAACACCTGTTGGAAATAATCGTTTCAAAAAAAAAAAAATGGTGCAAATGGCTCTGAGCACTATGGGACTTAACATCTTAGGTCATCAGTCCCCTAGAACTTAGAACTGCTTAAACCTAACTAACCTAAGGACATCACACACATCCATGCCCGAGGCAGGATTCGAACCTACGACCGTAGCAGTTGCGCGGTTCCGGACTGAGCGTCTAGAACTGCAGACCACCGCGGCCGGCTAATCGTTTCAAAGATTCTTGCATGAAGCTGAATTCTGCAGTGGTATGTCATTAGCGTAAATGGGTAATCGTCAACGAAACTGTCTGCTTGCAGCTTCTGAGTCGTGTTAGTTCGAATCCTGAGGGTTGAAGCAATTTTCGCGGAGTGGTTTCAAACTCGGGAAGTCAGCACTCGATCTGCATCTCCCACGGATGTTAGAGACTTGGTTTCTCTGTAACTAAGATGCCACAGAGTGTTTCCGTTTTCAGTTTCGGAGATATAGTGATGCAGTGTGATCCACGAAACATTTTTTAAAGTACAGACAGCTGAGAGATTAGCGAAGTGCGTTCCCGTCTGCGGGTGGAGAATCCTGTTCAGCCTTTTTCCTCTTATATCAGGCGAGTGCACTACACACCGGAAGCAGCTACTAGGGTAGCAGAGTACGTGTGGCGTGCACACGGGGGTTTTTTAGGTTAGAGGGACCCCCCCTTGGGCGAAACGATAAAATACCTGACGGCTTACCAGAGAGGACATTATCATCGTTGATAAAGAACGTCCGTCCTCAGAGACCAAAAACAGGAAAAGTTAACGTAATATTGGTAAACTGCAGGAGTATCCAGGGCAAGGTTCCTGAATTAGTATCTCTTATTGAAGGAAATAGTGCGCATATAGTATTAGGAACGGAAAGTTGGTTAAAACCGGAAGTGAACAGTAACGAAATCCTAGACACAGAATGGAATATATACCGCAAGGATAGGATAAACGCCAATGGTGGAGGAGTATTTATAGCAGTAAAGAATTCAATAATATCCAGTGAAGTTATTAGCGAATGCGAATGTGAAATAATCTGGGTTAAGCTAAGTATCAAAGGTGGGTCAGATATGATAGTCGGATGCTTCTATAGACCACCTGCATCAGCAACCGTAGTAGTTGAGCGCCTCAGAGAGAACCTGCAGAACGTCGTGAAGAAGTTTCGTGATAATACTATTGTAATAGGGGGAGACTTCAATCTACCAGGTATAGAATGGGATAGTCACACAATCAGAACTGGAGCCAGGGACAGAGACTCTTGTGACATTATCCTGACTGCCTTGTCCGAGAATTACTTCGAGCAGATAGCTAGAGAACCAACTCGTGAAGCTAACGTTTTAGACCTCATAGCAACAAATAGACCGGAACTTTTCGACTCCGTGAATGTAGAAGAGGGTATCAGTGATCATAAGTCAGTGGTTGCATCAATGACTACAAGTGCAATAAGAAATGCCAAGAAAGGAAGGAAAATATATTTGCTTAACAAGAGTGATAGGGCACAAATCGCAGAATATCTGAGTGACCACCATCAAACGTTCATTTCTGAGGAAGAGGATGTGGAACAAAAATGGAAAAAATTCAGAAACATCGTCCAGTACGCCTTAGATAAGTTCGTACCGACTAAGGTCCAAAGCGAGGGGAAAGATCCACCGTGGTATAACAATCATGTACGAAAGGTACTACGGAAACAAAGAAAGCTTCATCATAGGTTTAAGAGTAGTCGAATCATAGCTGATAAGGAAAAGCTGAACGAAGCGAAAAAGAGCGTAAAGAGAGCAATGAGAGAAGCATTCAACGAATTCGAACATAAAACATTGGCAAACAATCTAAACAAGAACCCTAAAAAGTTTTGGTCATATGTAAAATCGGTAAGCGGATCTAAATCCCCTATTCAGTCACTCGTTGACCACGATGGCACCGAAACAGAGGACGACCGAAGAAAGGCAGAAATACTGAATTCAGTGTTCCGAAACTGTTTCACTGCGGAAAATCGTAACACGGTCCCTGACTTCAGCCGTCGCACGGACGCCAAAATGGAAAATATTGAAATAAACGATATCGGAATTGAAAAACAACTGCTATCACTTAGTAGCGGAAAAGCATCCGGACCAGACGAGATACCCTTAAGATTCTACAGTGATTATGCTAAAGAACTTGCCCCCTTTCTATCAGCAATTTATCGTAGATCGCTGGAAGAACGTAAAGTACCTAGCGACTGGAAGAAAGCGCAGGTCGTTCCCATTTTCAAGAAGGGTCATAAATCAGATGCGAATAATTATAGGCCTATTTCGCTTACGTCAATCTGTTGTAGAATAATGGAACATGTTTTGTGTTCTCGTATTATGACGTTCTTAGATAATACAAATCTCCTTCATCATAACCAACATGGATTCCGCAAACAGAGATCATGTGAAACTCAGCTCGCCCTATTTGCCCAAGAAATTCACAGTGCCGTAGACACTGGCGAGCAGATTGATGCCGTATTCCTGGACTTCAGGAAGGCATTTGATACGGTTCCGCACTTACGTTTAATGAAAAAAATACGAGCTTACGGAATATCGGACCAGGTTTGTGATTGGATTCAGGATTTCCTAGAAGAAAGAACACAACATGTCATTCTTAACGGTTCAAAATCTGCAGATGTAGAGGTAATTTCGGGAGTACCGCAAGGAAGCGTGATAGGACCTTTATTGTTTACAATATACATAAATGACTTAGTTGACAACATCGGTAGCTCCGTGAGGCTATTTGCAGATGACACGGTTGTCTACAAGAAAGTAGCAACATCAGAAGACTCGTACGTACTCCAGGAAGACCTGCAGAGGATTAATGCATGGTGCGACAGCTGGCAGCTTTCCCTAAACGTAGAGAAATGTAATATAATGCGCATACATAGGGGCAGAAATCCATTCCAGTACGATTATGCCATAGGTGGTAAATCATTGGAAGCGGTAACGACCGTAAAATACTTAGGAGTTACTATCCGGAGCGATCTGAAGTGGAATGATCACATAAAACAAATAGTGGGAAAAGCAGGCGTCAGGTTGAGATTCATAGGAAGAATTCTAAGAAAATGTGACTCATCGACGAAAGAAGTAGCTTACAAAACGCTTGTTCGTCCGATTCTTGAGTATTGCTCATCAGTATGGGACCCTTACCAGGTTGGATTAATAGAAGAGATAGACATGATCCAGCGAAAAGCAGCGCGATTCGTCATGGGGACATTTAGTCAGTGCGAGAGCGTTACGGAGATGCTGAACAAGCTCCAGTGGCGGACACTTCAAGAAAGGCGTTACGCAATACGGAGAGGTTTATTATCGAAATTACGAGAGAGCACATTCCGGGAAGAGATGGGCAACATAGTACTACCGCCCACATATATCTCGCGTAATGATCACAACGAAAAGATCCGAGAAATTAGAGCAAATACGGAGACTTACAAGCAGTCGTTCTTCCCACGCACAATTCGTGAATGGAACAGGGAAGGGGGGATCAGATAGTGGTACAATAAGTACCCTCCGCCACACACCGTAAGGTGGCTCGCGGAGTATAGATGTAGATGTAGATGTAGATGAGTGTTGTGTATCAGTAAGCGTGCACATTAAGGTGTCCCTTATTTTTCAAGTCTGATTATTTCTTTGCCCTTTCTTTCACTGTGGTTTCATTCCATAAAAACATGAGATGTGTGCAAAACTGATGTAGTTGTAGAAAAGGAAGGGTTGTCCCTAGGCCTCTATATGCAGAGAAAAATGAAAAGTAGTATCAAGTAATATTAATTTTTATAGGAAAGAAAGGGTTGTCCCTAGGCCTTTATATGCAGAGAAAAGTGAAAAATAGTATCAAGTAACATTAATTTTTAAACACAAAAATGTTGTGCAAAAGTATCTGGTTAACCAATAACTTTATTACTTAATTATAAATAATACTGTATTAGTGCTAATAACGCAACATATAAAACTACTACATACATACAATTCCTGGGAGGCAAGTAAGCCGACAAATACAAAATTTATTTTAAAAATTCTCATTCCTTGATAAAATTTCATTTTGCTCTCTCCAACCGCATATGTGATACAACCCTAAGCAAATGCTGCTACTGTTTCTCGCTTTTTGTAAATGATTTATCGCAGTTTATTAGTTTCAGTTTAATAACTAATTGTAGAATGTTCGCGATGACTTCATTTTTGCGCCACCGTGAAGGACCTGCCATACGGAAATCTTCACTTAAGACAAATGTAAAAAATTGATTTCTTTCATTAGAACAAGCTATTCAATCCCATTCTTCAGAAAGTAATTCGATTCCTGCTTGAATAGTTTTATTATTTTCATATGATTGTCCTGCTTCACGATTCGTTTCATTACCTTTTTTCATTTTTCATTGAGAAGATGAATCTGATCAGAGATCGCCGAAGCAACATAACAGGCGACGGTACCACCAATATTTTTTTTTTTTTTTTGTAAAGTAACACTAGAGATTTTACAAGAGAGAATCTGATATGTACTGAGTTTTGAAATAATACTGAACTCCGAATACAGTGTTCAGACTTCAATACATGCACAGAATTAACAAATATCACAAATTGCATTCGCATCTTGCGTGATAATCGGAAATACTTACAGCCAAAGATGATTTTCAAGTACAAAATAGGTCTTCTGTATGATAAATAGCCCCTGGAGTACTTCGTGTATTTGCTCTTGAAACTGTGTTGCTCCAGCCTAGAACACAACGTTGGTAGGCTTTTAAATCCTCCTGGAGCGCACCAGGTAAACAGATGGCCATAATTACTCTGTGGTTCATTCGTGAACAAGATAGATTACTTTTCTCCCTGGGTTCTCTCAGAGTGTGCTTTGCATCACATTCGGTGAAGCCCTGTGTGCCTTTTTATGATTTTATGCATGACGCAAGGCACCTAGCATACAGAGTAACCTCTCGAATGCAACAATACGGTGTGTGGCTCAAAGGCTGCCGGAAAGTATGGTATTTTAGCCTGCGCGGGTGCTGTTCTGTAGACGTCTTCGGGCATTCGAAAAGAAGTCTCGTGTGACATTCAACCACAGTCCACCTCAAGCCTCTCTCTAATAAACCGAAGATCCCACAGCACATCCAAAGGTATTCAGTTGGAACATGCTTCCCTGGGACTCTAAGATACTGTGTGTCGGACGCACACAACATGCAGGCTGAAGCATACACCCCAGACAACTACCTACACGGTCTGTTTCAAGCATAATAAACGGTGTCGTACTGGGGAGTCATCTGTTTACCGTATACGAGGTGTGGTCAAAAAAGTAATAAGCTTAAATGGAATTTTATTTAATCTTATTCAAAGCACTATTCTTGGCTAATAATTCAGTAATCGCAATGTTGAATTAATGAATGGAAGTATTTCTGGAAGGCTTCTTTTGGAAGGGCGTTCAACTGTTCTTTCGTGAACCTCTCATCGTCAGGATTGGTGTCAAAACATTTCCCTTTAAGCACGGGTTTAATTTTTTGCAAGAGCCCGAAGTCGAATGTTGCTAAATCAGGTGAGTGCGGTGGATGTGGACAGACAGGAACACTTTCTCCCCCCGAAAAGCTGCGAATCAAAAGCGAGGTGTGGCACGACGTGTTGTCGCGATGAAGAAAGAGGTCTTTGGCCTTTCTTGTCTCAAAAAATTCGTGCATCGTTTAACAAATGTTGCAGAACGCCCTTGCAAATTTCGGTGTTTACAGCTGTTTCCCGGAATGAACTCTGATTGCACTATGCCCTCAATATCGAAAAAACAATGAGCATGGCTCTGAGCACTATGGGACTTAACTCCTGAGGTCATAGTCCCCTAGAACTTAGAACTACTTAAACCTAACCAACCTAAGGACATCACACACATCCATGCCCGAGGCAGGACTCGAACCTGCGACCGTAGCGGTCACGCGGTTCCAAACTGAAGCGCTTAGAACCGCACGGCCACACCGGCCGGCCAACAATGAGCATGACTTTGATATTCGATTTTCACTGACATGCCTTTTTAGGGCAGGGAGATTCACACATTTTCCATTGGGAACAATTAATTTTCATCTCAGGATCATACCCATAGACCCAAGTTTTATCTCCAGTTACAATTTTGGACATACGTCCGGATCTGAATTAAGACCTGACGTACGATTTTCCTTCTGTTCGTCAGTAAGACATCTGGGAACGAAGTTTCCACTCCGTCGACTCATTTGAAAATTATCTGTTTAGATGCTACGTACGGAACCGTTAGCTCTCGAATAGTTATTCAACTGTTTCAGCGAACAATTTTTGCCACCTTTTGCTCGTATTCTTTTGGTTTGGAGGTTAACGAACGGCGCGAACGTTGCTCGTCCCCTAGCGACTCATTTCCCCTTTTAAATGCCGGCCGTAGTGGCCGTGCGGTTCTAGCCGCTACAGTCTGGAGCCGAGCGACCGCTACGGTCGCAGGTTCGACTCCTGCCTCGGGCATGGATGTGTGTGATGTACTTAGGTTAGTTCGTTTTAATTAGTTCTATGTTCTAGGCGACTGATGACCTCAGAAGTTATGTCTCATAGTGCTCAGAGCCATTTGAACCATTTGAACCCCTTTTAAATCGCTCATACCTCTTTCAAATAGTCTTCAGAGTTACGGTATTATTGCCATACACAAATATCAAAATTTCACGAGTTTATTTGGCAATTTTTTGCATACTGAAAGAACTTAACGTTAACGCGTTGTTTCAAATTTGTGATGTGCGGCAGACACGATAAAGACAACGTTACTGTATCGTCCGAGGACCCTGACTGACAAGTCAGAACGTGTTGCAGCCTGACGCTGCCTGTCTCAGCGGATGAGGCTATCGGACGACTTACATCAAATGGTTGCAGCGTCATCTGCTGCTGCTAAAAAAAATTCATTCACCGTATTCTTGACCGCACCTTCTATGTACGTATTGTCAGTGACTGTGCAGTCCTCGCAGTAGCCCCAAGGTCAATTTTTATTAATTTTTGTTAATGAAACTTGCAGATACCTTATCTTATGGACCCCAGTGTAGGGTTATCTACGATCCTCTTTCTCGCGAATTCCTGCCTCTACAGATATATCTATACTCCGCAAGCCATGTTACGAGCTGTGTCGGGTGGTGGGGGTGGGGGGTATCTGTGATGTCACTTGCTCCATTCGCGAACGGTCAGTGGGAAGAACGACCGTCTATAAATTTCTGTGTGAGCTGTAATTTACCTTATGATTCCGGTCGTTGAAATTTCGCGAGACACATGTATGGCGGGAAGTAATACACTACTGGCCATTAAAATTGCTACACCAAGAAGAAAAGCAAATGAAACGGGTATTCATTAGACAAATATATTATACTAGAACTGACATGTGATTACATTTTCACGCAATTTGGGTGCATAGATCCTGAGAAATCAGTACCCAGAACAACCACCTCTGGCCGTAATAAAGGCCTTGATACGCCTGGGAATTGAGTCAAACAGAGCTTGGATGGCGTGATCAGGTACAACTGCCCATGCAGCTTCAACACGATACCACAGTTCATCAAGAGTAGTGACTGGCGTCTTGTGATGAGCCAGTTGCACGGCCACCATTGACCAGACGTTTTGAATTGGTTTGGGGTCTGGAGAATGTGCTGGCCAGGGCAGCAGTCGAACATTTTCTCTATCCAGAAAGGTCCGTACAGAACCTGCAACATGCGGTCGTGCATTATCCTGCTGAAATGTAGGGTTTCGCAGGGATCGAATGAACGGTAGAGCCACGGGTCGTAACACATCTGAAATGTAACGTCCACTGTTCAAAGTGCGGTCAATGCGAACATGAGGTCACCGAGACGTGTAACCAATGGCACCCCATACCATCACGCCGGGTGATGCGGCAGTATGGCCATGACGAATACACGCTTCCAATGTACATTCACCGCGATGTCGCCAAATACGGATGCGACCATCACGATGCTGTAAACAGAACCTGCATTCATCCGAAAAAAAAAATGACGTTTTGCCATTCGTGCACCCAGGTTCGTCGTTGAGTACACCATCGCAGGCGCTCCTGTCTGTGATTCAGCGTCAAGGGTAACCGCAGCCATGGTCTCCGTACTGATAGTCCATGCTGCTGCAAACGTCGTCAAACTGTTCGTGCAGATGGTTTTTGTCGCGCAAACGTCCCTATCTGTTGACTCAGGGATCGAGACGTGACTGCACGATCCGTTACAGCCACGCGAATAAGATCCCTGTCATCTCGACTGCTAGTGATACCAGGCCGTTGGGATCCAGCACGGCGTTCCGTATTACCCTCCTAAACCCACAGATTCCAAATTATGCTAACAGTCATTGGATCTCAGCCAACGCGAGCAGCAATGTCGCGATACGATAAACCGCAATCCCGATAGGCTACAATCCGACCTTGATCAAAGTCGGAAACGTGATGGTACGCATTTCTGCTCCTTACACGAGGCATCACAACAACGTTTCACCAGGCAACGCCGTTCAACTGCTGTTTGTGTATGAGAAATCGGATGGAAACTTTCGTCATGTCAGCACGTTGCAGGAGTCACCACCGGTGCCAACCTTGTGTGAATGCTCTGAAAAGCTAATCATTTGCATATCACAGCATCTTCTTCCAGTCTGTTAAATTTCGCGTCTGTAGTACGTCATCTTCGTGGTGTAGCAATTTTAATGGCCAGTAGTGTATATTGCCGGACTCTTCTTCGAACGTTCTCTTTCGAAATTTCACAATAATACTTACCACGATGCACAATTATTCTCTTGTAATGACTGCCGCTGTAGTTTGCTGAGCATCTGTGTAATGGTTTCGAGCCGACTAAACGATCCCGAGACGACGCGTTCCGCTCTTCGCTGAACTCTCTCTATCGGTTCTGTTAATTTCACTTGGTAAGGATCTCAGAGTGATCAAGAATATTCAAGAATTAGTCGAACAAATGTTTTTAAGCTATTCCTTTCGTGGCAAAATTACCTTTCCTTAAGATTCCTTCAATGAATCCCAACCTGGCATCTGATTTTCCTAAAATTTGTTTTGCATGGTCATTCCAGTTTAATCTTGATCATTTTGTGCTTCACAGTTGATTTATGTTCACGTTAAAGCTGTATTTAGGTCACATTTGTGACGTAATAAAAGTGGGTAAATACAGTTGTGGTTCATCACTTAAGGTATTTTGTCATTGTTACTGCTTCCAGTGATTTTTCAACGATAGAGTAAACTAACACTAATGAATCCCTTCGGTTGTTTACGCGCATTAAACTCGCCAACACGCTGAGTGCTGAGCAGGGATACGTCACGGTGGAGATGTAGAGGGCAGCGGACGCGGTCGGCGCAGGTCCGCCTCCGCGGCTGCGGCTGCCAGGTGGTCCCACGCAACAAGTTGCCGCCACTGGCTGGCGCGGCGCCACGGCGCGGGTAAACACGGCGCCCAGGGCTGCCAACAGCGGCGACGTCGGCGACCACGCGCCGGAATCCGGGCCGAGGCTGGCGCCCAGTGGCCAAACAATGGAGCTGTCACGGCGGGGGCTATAATTACCGCTGAAGGCCCGTGGACAGTACCGTACTTTCCTGCTCCCTATTAAGCCTGTTTTGTGCGATTGCGAACCGAACGGTCAGCCCGTTCGTTACTCCCTACCAAATCAAGCCCAAAGACAGTGACGAGCAGTAATGCAATGCAATGTTCAGTACTCAGGATATGAGCTTAGGGGAGCAGATGCAGGAAGCCGCTCACGGTAATGACCAAGTGGCCTAGTGGAGATGGTTTTCCGTTGGCTTGAAATGGTTCAAATGCCTCTGAGCACTATGGGTCTTAACATCCGTGGTCATCAGTCCCATACAACTTAGAACTACTTAAACTTAACTAACCTAAGGACATCACACACATCCGTGCCCGAGGCAGGATTCGAACCTGCGACCGTAGCGGTCACGCGGTGCCAGACTGAAGCGTCTAGAACCACACGGCCACACCGGCCGGCCCGTTGGCTTCCTCCAACCTGATATGAATTGCTATGTGTGTATCTGTATCGTGTGCACGACTATGATGAGTGTTTTGGACAGTGTAGTAATGCGCTTGTTCAGATCATCGAAGTTAAGCCCTCTCGAGCTTGACTAAAACCCAGGTGAGTGACCGTCCGAGTCTGCTGCACGCTGTTGGCAAGTGAGGTGCATTCAGCCCTTGTTAGGCCAAGTGAGGAGCTACTTGACTGAGAAGCAGCGACTTCGGTTACGAAAACCGACAACAAGGAGGAGAGTGGTATGCTGATCATATGCACCTTCGTATCCGCATCCACGGCAGTCGGTCCGTATCATTGGGCCTTCCGACGCCTGTTCGGACGGAAGGACAGAGAGAGAGAGAGAAAGAGATAGATTGATATATAGATAGATAGATAGAGAGAGAGAGAGAGAGAGATATTATGGATGAAAAGAAGGGAGAAGGTGAAATCCGGTGCCAGCACGTAGCCTTCTGCTCGCGAGTAGCATCAAGGGGCCCCCGAGCTAAAAGTCCCCATCCGACGGACCGATCACCATGAACAGTGCCACGTGCCCTCACTTCATGAGACACTTTGCAGAGATCTGAAACTGAGTCTAGGACTTGGGGCAAAGAATGTGATCAGAAACCTTGCGTCACCATCTCTCTTCCCCTTCCCTGCCAAATGCTGGCAGCGAAAATTTCGGTCATCACCAGGATTGGAGCAGGCTCACCTCTGAGTCGAGCGCCACGGTACTACCGTGCGTTGGCGACCTCGGCTCCTGAGGCGGGTAATTTGCGTAGTTCTGTATACCAGAATTCTACAAAATACGTTCTAAATTTTAGGTTAAATACGAAGTCTCTTAACGACGTGATTATTAGAGTAGATTCACTCTTTATTCACGACAGACTGATTCGGCTTTATCGCCGTTTTGAAGTACGTCTGGACTGATGTGACGTCCGTATTACGTCATAAGTGGACTGCGTTCCAACTGTAACTTTTTTAATAAGATGGTAAATGATGTCAATATGTTAAAAATAAAATTTTAATTACGATGTGACAGTAGTTTGGCAGTTCCACTCTTACGACGTAAAATGTATGTCACATCCGTCTAGACGTACTTGAAAATGGCGACAAAATCGAAACAGTCAGTCGTGAATAAAGATTACGTATTATAAGTGCAAAAAAATGGTTCAAATGGCTCTGAGCACTATGGAACTTAACATCTATGGTCATCATTCCCCTAGAACTTAGAACTACCTAAACCTAACTAACCTAAGGACATCACACAACACCCAGTCATCACGAGGCAGAGAAAATCCCCGATCCCGCCGGGAATCGAACCCGGGCGCGGGAAGCGAGAACGCTACCGCACGACCACGAGCTGCGGACATTATAAGTGCATCTACTCTAATAATTATATTCTAATAATTATGTCGTTTCAGACTTATATTATGCTGATGTCGCTAAAGAATAAAGATTAAATACAAAGCTTTCTAACAATATTCACAACACCAATTTCTCTGTTTCTCAGTTTTGGAGAACTTGTCAGAAGGAACCTAACGATGAAGCTGTGAGGGGAAATAGGAAAGATGCTGATTTTTAGATACACCAAGCAATTGTTTTTCGACGTAGGCCTATTTAGGGCAATTCACTTTTCCCAGTATTTTTCCAATAAGGTGCATCCATCACTGCAGAGAGATTTTGGAAGTCCTGTCGAAATACTGATATATGTCGTGATCAGAATCTCTTCTTCAGCACGAAACAAATTCCAGTCAGAAAATTATTCAGGAATACGTTAAGCTCAGCGACACTAAACCTGATCTACAGCGTATGCACACTGCTGAATAAGTTTTGTGGACAAGTTCATTATACTTACGAAAGAGGATTTTCTTCTTTTATAAATTAGACCTCCTATCTCATACTTTTTCATCCACCTGAATTTCGTAAGTTATGTTTCCTCATTGATCTGGCAGTATCTGTAGAAATATTTCCCACGTATGGCTAAGAGACCGTGGACATTGCAACATCGCTTTAATCTTCCTCTCTAATTCAAATGTTCAAATGTGTGTGAATTGCTAAGGGACCAAACTGCTCAGGTCATCGGTCTCTAGAGTTACAGACTACTTAAAGTAACCTGAACTAACTTATGCTAAGAACAACACACGCACCCATGCCCGAGGGAGGACTCGAAGCTCCGGCAGGAGCGGCCACACAGTCAGTAACATGGCGCCTCTAACCGCGCGGCCACTCTGCGCGGCTCTCTCTAATTGTCTTGGTGGAGTTATGGCTTGTAGAGTTCTTCTTACCTGATGTGCAGGAATATATGAAATTCCCTGCCAGTACGGTAATAGTTACATAGAAAAAATCCACACGCACTGTGCAAGAACAGTGCACCGTACACACTCCAACTACAGCCTAATAAAACTGCGTTGGTTGAACATTGTGCATTTCCACTGAAATTCCATGGATGACAAAAATGTTAAATTACTCGACACAGTCTTAGCCTTTTGCGATTATGTGGTTAACGAAGCAGGGCAAGTGAGCTGAGGACCTGTTCAACCGAGGCAAGAACGGCCAAATTGAAAATTCATTGAAACTTCTTATTTCACCCCGTAAAAGGACATATTTTTCTGAATCTTCACTGCCTAACATTCCGACTGCCGCGACACATTTAATGTCTAACTACCTTCTAATTCACAGTGGCTTTGAATTTACTTTCAATCACGTGATTCTGGGATATCATTGACTATATAGACACACTTGGAAACACGTTCGTGTCACCTCCAATCACACCTCCAATCAATAGCGACGCAGCTACACTGGACACTTAGAGCGAGTCGTAGACTATACACCGTGCACATATAAACGAATGCCCTTGTACATACACTAGGCTCTCGTATTCGTTGTCTAGAACATGTTGTCCACAGTTAAACTAAATATAGTTCCACCCAGTTCTGTATACATTATACTATCTGATCAGAAATCGGAGGACGTCTATTAGTGGACGTTACTGCATGGTGTGTCCGTCCTTCGCCTTTATGACGTCTTGGACTGCACTGGAAACACTTTCAATGAAGTGCCTTAATGGTTTTTGGGGGAATGGAAACTCCTTCTTCCTCAAAATCTGAAACAAGAGCTGGGGACGCTGGGGTCTGGAGTGAAGTCAACATAATAACTAATCCCAAAGGTGTTCCATTGGTTCACATAGTGAATATTGGCACCCACTTAATTTCAGGACTGTTATTGTCCACAGACAATTGACTCAGAGATGCAGCTATAGTGCTAATACAAACAATCGTCGTCTATGGACCGTTCCTCTACTGTACACATTACACAGTGTTGTAAAATGTGTTCATATCCTTCTGCATTTAGCGTTTTTTAAATCGCTGTAAGGGAACTACATGCTAAGCCGAAAAACATCGCCATACCAAACACAGCCTCCTTCGTACCTCAGTGTTGGTACTACACATGGTGGAAGGTAGCTTGAAAGGTCTCTGTTGGATTCCTTTCATGTTTAATTTCTTAAATCTGTTGTCATTTACGGCATAAATTCCTCTTCTAAATTTACTGTGGCGTTTCTGACTATCTGGGAGGAGACTGAGTAGTGGAACGTGTTACTTTTACACATAAACAAGAACGATCTGTCACACTACTACACTTAAAAACACAGTTTATATGTAATTCATGTCACACAGTCTCATACGGAACCTACATCCGCTTTCTTTTACACACTGTGTATGATAAGATACTGTCATCCCCCTTCCCTTCTGTGTGAGAGGATGAATGAGCAAATGTATTTGTAGTTGCATGCTTGAGGGTAGCAGACAAGCCTGTCTGCTAGAGAACAGTAGGACCAACGTCGGAACAGGTAGCTACGCTTTCTAAAAGCAAAGAGGTTTCTATCCTTAGTATGGTTCTGTCCGTCCGTTGTCATGTTGGTATAGGAAGCTGCCCCTCTGGCCACTTCCGTTTTGTATTTGGGAAGCACGCTCAGTAGGAGCGCAGGTCAGTCGGTCCGTGGCGAGCGTCTGAAGTGGTAAGATCTCCGGCTAAGCGCGTGTCTGCTAAGCCCGTAGGACAATGGATTTCTTAAGTTCAGCCTAACTGAAAATTTAATCACCTTTATTTCAGGTTTAGCTCTAAAATATCTAATGTTATCTTAAATTGCAGCGCAGTGTAATTCTCGTGTGAAGTTCAGATTATTTTCCGGTAGTTGCTTTGTGAGTAAAGTGGAACCACGTGTTGATCAGTAACTCTAACTAAGATCAATCTTAAATGCGAATGCTTGTGTGATTATAACGTCTCGTCTTGACAATATTTTTCAATATAGCAACTTTTCTTTATGTTCAACCCACGTGGGGTGTACTTTGCGAGACCAGTACCACGTGCTTATATAACTGTTTGACCCGTCAGGTTAACAGTAAGACGTTAGTAACCAGTTCGAGGTTTTTCTTTTGTAAATTGCTTTTCGATCTAATTTATTTTAATTATCAAAATTATTGTGGAGTTACACTCTTTGTGTAAACCAAGTTGACCACGTGAAGCATGTGGTGTAATCATCAAAGTAGCCCTCAGCTATTCTTTTCGCGAAGATTTCATAAAGAGTTAATATGAATTTAGTATACCAGTGTGTGGTAATTACACTCCTGGAAATTGAAATAAGAACACCGTGAATTCATTGTCCCAGGAAGGGGAAACTTTATTGACACATTCCTGGGGTCAGATACATCACATGATCACACTGACAGAACCACAGGCACATAGACACAGGCAACAGAGCATGCACAATGTCGGCACTAGTACAGTGTATATCCACCTTTCGCAGCAATGCAGGCTGCTATTCTCCCATGGAGACGATCGTAGAGATGCTGGATGTAGTCCTGTGGAACGGCTTGCCATGCCATTTCCACCTGGCGCCTCAGTTGGACCAGCGTTCGTGCTGGACGTGCAGACCGCGTGAGACGACGCTTCATCCAGTCCCAAACATGCTCAATGGGGGACAGATCCGGAGATCTTGCTGGCCAGGGTAGTTGACTTACACCTTCTAGAGCACGATGGGTGGCACGGGATACATGCGGACGTGCATTGTCCTGTTGGAACAGTAAGTTCCCTTGCCGGTCTAGGAATGGTAGAACTATGGGTTCGATGACGGTTTGGATGTACCGTGCACTATTCAGTGTCCCCTCGACGATCACCAGTGGTGTACGGCCAGTGTAGGAGATCGCTCCCCACACCATGATGCCGGGTGTTGGCCCTGTGTGCCTCGGTCGTATGCAGTCCTGATTGTGGCGCTCACCTGCACGGCGGCAAACACGCATACGACCATCATTGGCACCAAGGCAGAAGAGACTCTCATCGCTGAAGACGACACGTCTCCATTCGTCCCTCCATTCACGCCTGTCGCGACACCACTGGAGGCGGGCTGCACGATGTTGGGGCGTGAGCGGAAGACGGCCTAACGGTGTGCGGGACCGTAGCCCAGCTTCATGGAGACGGTTGCGAATGGTCCTCGCCGATACCGCAGGAGCAACAGTGTCCCTAATTTGCTGGGAAGTGGCGGTGCGGTCCCCTACGGCACTGCGTAGGATCCTACGGTCTTGGCGTGCATCCGTGCGTCGCTGCGGTCCGGTCCCAGGTCGACGGGCACGTGCACCTTCCGCCGACCACTGGCGACAACATCGATGTACTGTGGAGACCTCACGCCCCACGTGTTGAGCAATTCGGCGGTACGTCCACCCGGCCTCCCGCATGCCCACTATACGCCCTCGCTCAAAGTCCGTCAACTGCACATACGGTTCACGTCCACGCTGTCGCGGCATGCTACCAGTGTTAAAGACTGCGATGGAGTTCCGTATGCCACGGCAAACTGGCTGACACTGACGGCGGCGGTGCACAAATGCTGCGCAGCTAGCGCCATTCGACGGCCAACACCGCGGTTCCTGGTGTGTCCGCTGTGCCGTGCGTGTGATCATTGCTTGTACAGCCCTCTCGCAGTGTCCGGAGCAAGTATGGTGGGTCTGACACACCGGTGTCAATGTGTTCTTTTTTCCATTTCCAGGAGTGTACATGACGGACAGGATTATGCTACGAACGTAATTTCTTTGGGTGAAAATTTGAATCTGTTGGTAGTGGTTAACTTTCTCTTGCATACGTTTCAACGTTCTTTGTGTGTTGTTTTATGAATGCAGTGTTGTATGCAGTCTCCCGATCTTGCCTCCATATTTGATGTGTTCCGTAAGATTGCAAACTCACAGTTTCACAGTCCTAAATAAGGCACCAGCTCAGTTATAACTCACGTTTAATATGCTGAAATTTCAATGATCAATGTTAAAATAAATTTCCAAATATAAACTGATTTATTTCTTTTTATTTAAATTCACTTTTATATATATATATATCACCGGTTGTCGTATGACTATTAAAAGATTATAATTAATGTTAGTATGGTTGGGAATTTGGTAAGCTAGACTGGATACCTGGTGAAACAGTTGCGCAGTAATGCAAGGTTAACTTCCCCAGGCAGCTCACAGTTTTTAACCCGCTTTTATTGTCCATCAGTACCGCTTTCATTATAGCAAATTAAAGTAACAATCTTACAAGCTTTCTTCAGCCTTTCGCCAAACTCAAAAAATCCTTCCATCGGATAGCCGCAAGGTACAGCGTGATTAGTCTCTCCAAATTGATCGTTCTGAATTATTCTCTGTCCAGTGGCATTTTTGTTTACACTGTCTGACGCGTCATTTAAGATGGACTGCAGAAATTTGTGGCTTGTGAGGAGCTGCCCGACCATCGTACGCCATTGCATTTAACTCCCTGCAGACAGTCATTGGGGTGGCTGGGCAGATGGCACCATTCTGGAACTCACGAGTGATTCCTTCTGCTGATGTCGTGCGATATTTTTACAACCATCCTCCGCAATCTTGACTCCGCTGTCTATCAGTACATGGGGTCTGCCTTGTCTCCGTTTAGCGGAAGTTGTTCCATCTCGTTTCCACTTCACGAACACATCGCCAACGGTCTACTTGGGGAGTTTTAGAAGCGTTGAAATGTTTCTGATGGACACTGTGTTTTCCTGACAGTCCCATTCTGCTGTTACTGTTTCTCATCTGACAACACAACACCCCATACCTTTTACACCTGCAAGTCCGCCGTTCGTGACATCTGGGGGTCAGTTCCGAATTAAGGACGGTTGTTCCTATATTTTTCACCAGACTTTACTTAATTAAGGTTCGTAGCAGAAATATCGCTAGTGGAAGTGCTGATTTTACTGACGCAAGTCCGAGAAATTATAGAATACTGTGTCCGCCGGGAATGCGAGATTTGCTATATACAAGGTGTTTCCGTAAGAGCGCGCAAAAATGTAACAGGACATACAGAATGCTCCACGGAACTATTTGAGGTTGGAAACCGTGGGTCGGAGAAGCCAGCTTAAGGAGATATGGAAGTAAATTTGTCTCCCGCTTTGTTTAGCATTACTGTTTTCCAGCTTCTTTACAACTAACACCCCTACAAGTTTACACGTATTGCGCTGTTTATTTGCATGTGCATTCTTTATTCCCTGCAAGGAAACAAGGAGGACGAGCCCGATTACTAGAAACTCATGAAGGCAGAAGGCCTTCTGAAAGGCGATCTGTACTTCAGATTCGTGCAAAGAGTTCTACTTAGGTTGTCGGAGAACGTACCCTTGGCTGTTCGTGAGGGGATGTGGATACAACACGACAGCGCACCGCCTCACTTCAGTGTGGATATCCGCAGCCATCTCAATGCAGTTTTTCCTGCTCGCTGCATTGGAAGGGGAGGTGCTATTACACGGCCTGCGAGGTCGCCTGTCCTGCATCCCCTTGATTATTTCCTATGGGCATATGTAAATTCACTTGTATATGAGACCCAGGGGATACGCCGATGGAATTTGTTGCCAGAATTGTAGCTGCCGTCAGTACAAACGGTATGTTCATTGTGTCAGTGATGGTATTTGCAGTAAATTGTAAATAAAAAAGTACATAGTAATGCGATTTTATACCTATTATCTCCTTAAGCTGGCTTCTCCAACCCCAGGTTCCCTACCTCAAACTGTTCAGCGGAGCATCCTCTATGTCCCGTTAAATTTTTGCACACCCTTACGGAAACACCCTGCATACAATTATAACCGTATTCTAGTAAGCTTCTGCTGTATGAGAGAACCTGTAATACTTTTCCGATTCTTAATATGATCTTCACCAGACACGGTGAACCAATCCAATAATATAAACGTGCAGTAACGCTTGACGTATATCTGAAAACAAGAAAATGTACTTCTAAAAAAAATGTTGATCTCTACAGAAGTTCTGCTCGCAACTTTCTGTGGGGGCTATAAACTGATTGCGACGTGGACGCATCAAATGACTACGAAATATGCAGTAATTTGAGAAAGTGAAAGAAAATTACTTAATATTATTACTATCCAAATTCACCAAGTTCTCAAGTTTACGGATATGCTTCATGAACTAAAAACCCTCCCCCATCATTAAGTAACGTAAACTAAACAACTACATGTACTTGCTGACAAGTGCACTTGTTGAGTGATCCTTTTCCGAATATCGGGCTGCGCTCGTAATCCAGAATTCGTTTTCCGTGACGAAACGTGGTGTATAATTTATATGCTTAGATCATTAATTCACCATGTTCTCAAGTTTACGGAGATGCTTCAGGAACGAAAGCCTCCCCCCATCATTAAGTAACGTAAACTAAACAACTACATGTACTTACTGATAAGTTTCACCAGCTGCAACACAGTCGCATATACGAACAGTGACCCAATACTGTCTTTGATCACAATATCAATTCTTTTTATAATGACCGTTTTCAGGATGGTCATTACGGACTGAACCGGCCATCGTCAAAAGAATTGATATTGTGATCAAATACTGGAATAAAGAACATTTACTAATTAAGTGCACTTGTTCACTGACCCTTTTCCGAATATCGGGCTGCGCTGGTAATCCAGAATTCGTGTTCCGTGACGAAATGTGGTGCACAATTTATATGCTTAGAGCATTCAGTCTTCGTAATATTCTCTTCATTTTGTGAATATGGGGAAAGTTGAATGGTTTATCTTAATAAATGGCCTAACATCTTGAAACTATGTGCTGACTGCGGCTCGAACGCTAGCCCTTACTTTCCGGCGACAATGACTTCACTGGCTAAGATATCTTGGCTGGGCCTCTTATACGTGTTTATCGTTTCAGTGTTTCTAAAATCCCCACTTGCTCGTATGGAGCAAGGATCCGTGTTCGACTCCCGATCTGGCACAAATTCCTAAAAACTGCATCGCTTTTAGCAAATGGAAATTCAGAACTATATCAGAGGCGTCATGCTTCAGGTCTTTATAAATAGGAGTCAGAAACATGAGCGAAGCTGGAGCTGACTAATAAGTTGCTCTGTAATTCGAGATGAGGGATGGAGGACTGGAGTGGCCAGCCAGCTTTACGTATATTAAGCACCGGTCCGGCGGACGGCGTATGACGGACGCGGCCGGGATAGTGTATTTGCGCCCAACAGTGGCCTCTGCGAGGCGCCAGCCGCAGCCGTTATAAATGGCCGCTCTGTGTGCGAGATATTTCGGAGCGAGCGAGTCTGCCGGTCATTAGGGAGCCACGGCGGGCACACAGAATAGGGCTGGCGAGCAGGTGGCCGCGCGAGGCGCGCATTTGCCAACTCGGGAATCGCCGCAGCAGTCGCCTATCAGCGACGATGTGCCGTTAATTGTCTCCCGTAGAGTAAACACTGGTTATACTAATTAGCAGTTGAGTTAGCGACTTCTCCGCAGCAGCGGCTAACTCCAGCTTTCATCCTGGTGACAATGGAACGGTCTCCAACAAGTCAAAGCAGTGGAAATCAAAGGGGCCATCATACGCTCAATATTTACACTGAGGTGAGAAAAGTCAAAGGATACCGACCAATATCGTGTCGAACCTCCTTTCGCGCGACGTGATGTAGCAATTCGACGTGGCATGGGCTAAACAAGTCGTTGGAAGGCCATACAGAAATACTGAACCATGCTGGCTCTGTAGCCGTCCACAACCGCGAAAGCGTTACCGGTGCAGGATTTTGTGCATGAACTGACGTCTCGATAATTCCCCATAAATGTTCGATGGGATTCATGCGCCCAAATCATTCGCTCGTTCTGTCCAGAATGTTCTTCAAACCAATCGCGGACACCTGTGATCCGATGACATTGCTCACTATCATCCATAAAAAAGATGCCTATGAATGCGTGCAAATGGTGTCCAAGTAGCCGAACATAACTATTTCCAGCCAATGATCGGTTCAGTTGGACTAGAGGAGCCAGTCCATTCCACGTAAACACACACCACACCATTACGGAGCCACCACCAGCTATCCCAGTGCCTTGTTGACAAACCGGGTCCATGACTTCATGGGGCCTGCGGCACATTCGAACCCTACTGTCAGCTCTTACCAACTGAAATCGTGACTCATCTGACCAGATCGCGGTTTCCCACTTGTCTAGAGTTCAACAAATACTATCATGACCCTAGGAGCGGCGGTGCAGGCGACGTCGCGCTGTTAGCGAAGTCACTCGCATCGGTCGTCAGCTGCCATAGTCCAATAACACTACACTTTGTCACCATGTCCTAAAGGGTACGTTCGTCGTACGTCCCGTCTTGATTTCTGCGGTTATTTCACGCAGTGTTGCTTGTCTGCTAGCACAGACAACTCTACGCAAACGCCGCTGCTCTCGGTCGTTAAGTGAAGGCCGTCGGCCACTGCGTCGTCCGTAGTGAGAGGTAATGCCTGAAATGTGGTATGCTCGGCACACTCTTGACGTTGTGGATCTCCGAGAATTGAATCCCTTACGATTTTCGACCCATGCATATCACTCCAACCACCACACCTCATTCAAAATCTGTTAATTCCGGTCGTGTGACCATAATCAGGTCAGAAACTCATTCACATAAATCACTTGAGTAGAGAAACGACAGCTCTGCCAATGCACTGCCCTTTTATATCTTGATTCCCAATACTACCGCCATTTGCGTGCTTGAATATCGTGATCCCATAACTTTTGTCACCTCAATGTATTGTGCAGTGCTGAGTTTTGCGCAATAATGTAGACCATCTGAGACTGGTATTGACGGTTGGCGTAGCATAGTGAAGAATACCGCAGAGCATAAAGAATAGTGATACTCGATGATGATGGTGTTTGGTTTGTAGGGCGCTCAACTGCGCGGTTATCAGCGCCCGTACAAATTTCTCAGCCCAATCTCATCACTTTCATGATTGATGATGAAATGATGAGGACAACACAAACACCCAGTCATCTCGAGGCAGGTGATAATCCCTGGCCCCGTCGGGAATCGAACCCGGGACCCCGTGCTCGGGAAGCGAGAACGCGACCGCGAGACCACGAGCTGCGGACAATTCTATCTGAAAGAATTTTGCAAAGAAGTGAAGACAAAAGTTAAATGACAAAATATCGGGATGTGGGCTGAAAGATATACGTTAAAGCACGTCGCAGTAGTTTGGAAAACGAAATTCATGATTAATCAGGAAATGTGAGATACCGCATTGTACACAATAACACAAGAAAATCAAGCTCATAGCGTCATGACATTAAACATGAATGTTTACTTTACATTTAGGAGGTCTCAGAATTGACAGATAGTATCAGGTCAGCTGTCTAGTGTGCAACCGTCTTTTTTTTTTTCTTGCAACAGTTGTTACAGCACAGATACAATATTATGTAAAATTTCAATCAGTAATCGGTGCATATTTGTTTCATTTCGTTGGTAACGATTAGTTCAGCAGTAGAGAAATACGTACAAAACAGCACGTGTACACTATAAATTGCGCAGTTCACTTGTTTAATTTGTAATTAATTATTGTTGTGCTTTACGAAACTTTACTGCTGTAAATGAGCTCGTTGTCTATTTAAATGTTTACTGGAAGTTTATCAGATTCATTTAAACTGTTCTTCATAAATTCTGCTTTTGTTTTGCAAGGCAAGCAACTCAGTCAGAATACAGGCGAGTTCCTCATCGTCGAGCGCCGATATGTTTGCTACGAAGGTAAAGTTCTAACTGCGGAATATTGTGCGTTCTCGGCATCGCACTTACGAGCAATATATTGACATATTGTTGTGCCATTAATATTGAGCGTCACAGCTAACCACTTAAAACTTATCACCGTGCGTCAAAACTGACGGTGGTTAGACGAATCACAATCCAAGAAACATAGTTGCAAGTCTTTTCAATTGACGCCACATTGGGCGACCTGCATGTCGATAATGGTGAAATGATGATGAGGACAACAACACCCACTACCCGAGCGGAGAAAATCTCCAATTCTGCCGGTATCGAACCCAAGCTCGCTGCATGGTAGTCAAACGCACTTACCACTCAACTAAGGAGGCAGATTATTGTCACTCACCTTCTTGAAGCCGGCCGGAGTGGCCGAGCGGTTCTAGGCGCAACAGTCTGGAACCGCGGGACCGCTGCGGTCGCAGGTTCGAATCCTGCCTCGGGCATGGATGTGTGTGATGTCCTTAGGTTAGTTAGGTTTAAGTAGTTCTAAGTTCTAGGGGACTGATGACCTCAGAAGTTAAGTCCGATAGTGCTCAGAGCCATTTGAACCATTTTGAACCTTCTTAGCTTGCCCAGAGCACCGACCTAATCCAACGTGTCACCGTGCGCTAGCACACATAAACTGACTGCCACAGTTTTCGTATCCCAGGCGGCCTGAATGAAAACAGCTTGCCCCAGTTAGTGGGACAGAGAAATATTGATAGGCCATTGGTATCTCATGTTATTATTCTCCCCAGTATTTAGGCATGGAAAGTCATGGACTATGATACTACTTGCGGGGAGCCACTGATTCGAATGCGTACTGGGGGAAGGTGGTAGAAATCGCAACACAAATAAAAGATTTAGAATGTAGCGCAAACAGATATATTCTGAAATTAGCACAGAACAACGTACTCTAAACTGAGAGCAGCCGTAGCTGACATAGACACATTTACAGAATGACTTCAGTTTTAGTGAGAACGCTTCGGAGTCAGAAACGTGAATCATGAGAATTAAGTTTCGGCACCAAAAGAGTGGTGGCAGAATTCGGCGAACCTTACCGCATGGCTGGCGCTGCTGCTCTCCGTAATATCGCGAAATACTCGCGATCGCCAAACAACCGAAACGGCAAGCAAATCCCAGCGTCGTTAGTAGACTGTGGCCGAAATAACGAACAGTTAGGCTTTACCGTCGCCCTGCGGCATGTACCTGTGGACAACAGGTAATCGTGGACGAGGCAGCAGCTAGTGGGTCTTCCAAGAAACGTTGCAGAATAGGTGGAGCGGCGACACTCATAGCTTTTGTTAGTTGGTCGGCAGCTCGTAAAAAATAGTTCTGTCGCCGTGGGTGGTCAAGCGGCTACCTGTCGCCTGCTGGACCATAGATGTGGGCGTATCATTTTTGGCCCAGAAGTTTCCTGACCTGGTGCAGCCCCGGCCTTTGGGACGGCGGGGTGTTCTGTGCTCGTATGCACCTCAAGACGAAGAAGAATCTCCGTTTAAACTTGAATCTTTTAAACGGTCACCGTCAATTTGAACAATTTATTAATTCCTCTAAAAACATTGACAGCTGAGACCTGTTGGCAGATCTAGTTTCCTCTATATACGGGGGTTGGAACTTTAATAGTGGCAATTATTTATTTACAGCTCATACAAAATAGATACGTGTTTCAAGGTTTTACTGACCTTCAAAGTAGTCACCAGTATTGTGTAGAGCCCGTTGCCAGCGATGTGGAATCGTAGGATACTCTTAGCAGCGCCAGTTGTGTTGACAGACTGGCGCGGTCTATTGCCCGACGAATTTGTAGCAGTTCTGAAGCGAATGACGTGAAGTGTCTCCTTCAGTTTAGAAATCGAGTTGATCTCACGATGGCTTAAGTCAGGGGAGTGCAGAAGGTGGTATAGCACTTAGCAGCCCCATCAGTCAAACAAATCAGTAAGACTGTACGTGCTTGAGCATTGTCCTGCAATATGATGGTCAGGTCCTGCAGAAAGTGTCATCACTTCTGTCTCTATGCTGCTCATTTTTGGAACCCAATCTACGACCAGCTTAGAGAAAGAAGTGATGACACTTTCTGCAGGGCCTGACCATCATTTTACAGGACAATTCTCAAGCATGTACAGTGCAAGCTATTACTAATTTGTTTGATTGATGTGGGTTCTAAGTGCTGTACCACCTGCTGCACTCCCCTGACTTGAGCCCACGTGAGTTCAACTCGATTTCTAAAGCGACGGAAACACTTCACGGCATTCGCTTCAGAACTGCTATAACCAAATTATTCGGTTGGTCGATGTACGGCTGCAGTTATATTTCTCATTGCTCTGAGACTGCAGGGCGTTATGTCGATAGACGGTGGTTTTGCCCCTACGTAACAGCTACACGCACAGCAGCATTTGCAAGCAGGAAGCGGCACACACTCCTTAGGCGCAAGCTACGTTCCCCTCAACGCCCATCACTATGTGAAAGGGCAAGTGTCCAGGACAGGAACCAGTGTGACGGGCCGTTATAAAGTTCTAGTTGTCACCTCGAAAAAAGAAAACTACAATCGTGAAATTAAGGTAATGCTGTCAGTCGGTCACCTCATCGTGACTCGATGATTTCTTCAGTCGAGGACGGATGAAGAAGTCTCTGGTTGCCACGCATACCACGCAAGAAGAATACGGGAGCGAAGCAAAATTTGATCCCCATAAAAGTAGAATGTGTGTGTATGTCTTGAGAAGAAGCATGTGGAGCGTAGCGTCGTCGTGGAAAAAAAAAAAAAAAAAAAAAAAAAAAAAACAGCCTTGGAGAACTTTCCGCAACACTTTCTCTTAACAGATTTCCGTAAAGTTGTCAAGAAATTTCGGTAGTGTTTTTGTGGCGATTTGCGTAAAGGAGTTGGGACAAGAGATAAGACTTTAAACATTCATCCATTTGTTTCGGCTACAGTCCGATACCAGGCAACATCCAAGCCGTCACAGTAACATCGTATCGTCTCGGCATCATCGTCTTTGTGGAGGGAGAGTACCTACGCTCAGCGTTGCTTCCAGGCTGCATATTCGGTTTGCTATTCGTCCATCAACGAATACAGCCGATAACCGTCACAGACAGTAAAATGTAAAATACAGCATTAATATGAAAAAATCCAAAAAGACTTTGCCATTCTTTTAATTTAATTTTCCATGTTGAGCAGTTGGTACGAGACTGGATTCGTGTTCTGTGTGATCTAGTTTCAAATCTCATTTCGATCATGCAGGATTATCATTAAGTAGCCTCCATAATACACCCGAGCAAAATGCTGGACTGGTTCGTTTTAATCGACCACGAAGGATCTCGAACGTACGTTCAGTCTCTAATGGGAGCGCTGATGTATAGACGTTAAACTACAAGGGTTTTCTGAGAGTTAACAATATATGTGGTGAATTAATGTATCAACAGGGCACACTTGTAACTATATAGTGCAGATCAGAAACAGCTACCAGTAACTGAAAAATAGGAAATTGCGATGTAAACGGACAATACGGGAAGGTCAGTGTGTATAAATAACGGATGAGGGGGGAAGGACAGGTTGCTGATCCGTGGAAAGTGTTAAGCGTATAGTCCTTAAGCAGGAGAGTGAGCTAGTCTTTGATGTTGTTAAGAGATGCTGGATAGGAATTGCGGAGTAGTGTGAAAGGTGGAAGGGATAATACGATCTTGATCCGACGACAGAATGGCAATTGTTACGATTATAATTTGAAGAATTGGTAAATGTTGGCACAGTTCAGTCGCATTGGGACGGAATATGGTGTGTGCGGTGGTTGGAAAAGAGGGGAGATATTTTAACATAATTCCTTCAGTGACGAGAACTGGAAAACAGAGAGGAGCAAAATACTGTTCTTGTTATAAAAATCTTGAGATGTACGAGGAATTTGTGGAAAGGAGAAATTAGTTAATTGAACATGAAGATTCATATTGAATGAGAGGCGATCTACATCGGCAAAAAGTGAAGCAGGACAGTTGAACATTTTTGAATGTAATTTGTATTGGTTGTTTCAGTCTGCTGAGGGTCTTTTTTATGCTGCTGCCGAGCTGCATTATACCATAGGGACTACGCCAGCCATCGTGGAAGAAGGAACGAGTTAACCCATCCAGGGCCTCAGAACACAGTAGACGAAAACTGCCAGTTTTCAACCCACAGCCACGCAAACTATGAGGGGTGATGGATACATCCCCGCTAACATCGTACCTGCTTCACACACATCTTGTAAAACTGAATCTATCGAGTGATGAGGTGAAATTTTCCATTCCCTGCCCCCCCCCCCCCACTCCTGTCCTTCACGCCCCACTCTGCTTGGTGTATTACTGAGTTACATAAATGTCCTGTCAAATCGGTTCTTAAAACAAATTTGTGGTTTTGATACAATAATAAAGGCAAATAATTTTTGGTACCCAACATGGACAGTCTCATTTCCAATTTATCAGTTAATTTCAGTTCATTACATTTTGGCACCCAGTGTGGGGAGAATAACAACTCAGTTACACAGTTATCTGTCTCATTACATTTTTGGTGCTACGCATGGCGGACATTATTTGCATATTAATTTGCTTCACCGCACTGTGTGGATCGAAAGTTTCTGCTGTGGAGCCGAAGTTCGCGTTTGGATGTCTGGAGGGCCATGTGGTGTGTGAGGAAAGCGATACGGGCGGTCAACAAGATGGGTGGGAGAAGTGACAGATATGCTGGCTGTGTGAAGCAGAGAGAGGATAGGACGGGGACTGACAGTTTTTGAGGAATTGTATAGCTTAGATGTGTAACGGCAACGGTTCAAGATGTGAGTGCTGAACTCCATTGTCAGTGTCAGTACAGTAAGCTGTGTCCAGTAGCCCACAGTGGACGGAATGACGATCCTGTGACTAACAGATGTCAGAAAGGCAACGCCGTCGGAACACTAAATCGCAAAGTGGCGAGTGGCGGCGTCGGCGGCTGGAGTTTCCTATTTCTGAGGACGTAGGAGCGCCCGCCGGCCGCTGTCCGGCAGGTGGCGCTGACGCACGGGCTAAAAGCGTCCGCCAGGCTGGCCACCTGTTCGCCGACAAGCAAACGGGCGGTGGTCGTGGCAGCCCTGGAGCGCGGCCAGCTGCTCGGTGCTCGGCCGCCCTTAATGCCGTATTTTCGAATCCCACGGGCTGGCGGCTTCCCAGGATGGAGGGCGAGAGCGATGGGCCGCGTCTGCAACCACCGGCCCCATTTACCGTGGCTGCTGCAAGACCAAGTCACGCCCTGGCAATCGCTAAACGGCACGAGGCCGCCCGCTCTTACGAGGACGTACTAGACTTGAGGGAAAAGTGGACCACCAGTTCCCTACGCTGAGTGCAACGAACACAAGCTACTTCTTCGGAAATGAACTATACTTGAAGAGGGGTACTGATTTTTTTTTCCACAGCATGTAGAACATGCACACTGTGGACATGCAGTATTTAATCTATAAATTAACGTGTGCGGTACTGGCAATAAGAGACGCAAAGTAACTTTCTGCTAATTTCACATACGTATATGACCTACACTGGTTGCTGCACATGCCATAATTGGTGCACGGAAAAACATCCATTGAGTGAATACGACGACTTGCAAATATTACGGTCGAGGGACTGGGTACATTTATTCGTATTCTAACTACAGCAGCCGGCTATTTATGACTGTATGACCCTCTCGCCAGAATAATACCTCCGCACATGGGAGCACACAGACTGAATATACTTTTTACATTGTATACGCGCATGGATTCGTAACTAAATCAATTGCCAGTGCCGTTCAAATGGAGGACCGGTACCAACAAAAACGTCCAAAAATTCTCCACACTATAACCAACTGTCTCGTCCTGTCGCTTCTATCAACATAGCGACAACTTCCAGGTTCTTCCCTTTCCACCACATCAGTTAACAGAAATTGTTTGTTTTTGGATCGTGCCGCGGAGAATATCTACATTACTTGTAGCTCCTGTGCTTGAACAGAATGAAATGGCAGATGATGTCTGCGTCAGGATAGTTAATATCTTTTGCGATCATTAAGGTGTAGTGGAGAGTTCTCTACAGGCAATAAGTGAACCAGTTTTGCAACCCGTTAGATGCTAAATTTAAAACTAATAGTGCATGTGACATGGAAATGGAAAGACGTTTTGTCGTAGTGGCTGACTTTCAAGATGACATAACATTCATCGTCGTTATCTTTATAGAGTTGGACATTTGGTACATTTAACGTATTTTAAAGAAATGTTTATAATGATACTTTATCGGAAACTGACGTTTTGATACCGTGACTGTGTACAAAATATATGTTGACTCTTTTTAAGAAGAAGGGGACAACCAGCTACTATTGGTAATGCTATTTATTTACGTAAATAGCACCGTAACCGGTTTTGAACCTACAGGTTCATCTTCAGAGGGCTGTTCAAATCAAGATGCACATTTGTTTATGTTTACTTAAGTTTTTGGATCTTTATTCCCCATTGTGGTGAAAGGTTCTTGGGATGCTGGTCCCCTCGAGTAATAAACAATGCTACAAACGACCGATTTAATTGTAACTACGTGTCATAACGATCGAACACAATGTAAATAAGTATTTAATATTACTGAGTAGTTATATTTTACTACTTTGTTTTAAATAATTGTTTACATTGATTTATATCATTATGAAGGATAGTTGTGACTAAACAGGTTGTTTCTAGCATCGTTTATTACTATAGGGCACTACTGTCTCAAGATCCTATCATCACAAGGGGGGAATAAAGAGCTAGAAACTTATGTAAATGTCAACAGATGTGCATCTTCATGTGAAAAACCGTCTGAAGATCAACCTGTCAGTTCGAAATTGGTTACGGCGCTATTTATATAAATAAATAACATTAACAATAGTTGCTGCTTGCTGTCTTCTTCTTTGAAAGAGTCAGCCTAAATTTTTATAATGTGGAAAGACGCAGACTTAGTATGGATCCGAATTAGTTCAGCACCTATCTAACATTTAGAAGAAAACACGATTTTTATTGTAGGTTTAGTGTATATACTACTGAGCTCATGCTGCTGCTAATGGCGCTACACGATGTCAGTCAGTGGTCGATTACATGAAGAGACTGCCAGTTAACGTGGGATGTGGGGGTATTGTATAGATAAAACTCTCTCTCTCTCTGTCAGAACTAAGCTCGGAAGGCACAACGTTACTGACCTACCGCCGTGTCATCCTCGGCCGATAGGCTTTCCTGGTTGCGGATATGGAGGAGCATGATGTCAGCATACCGCTCTCACGGCCGTTCTCAGTTTTCGTGACAGGAGCCGCTACTTCTTTATCAAGTAGCTCCTCAATCGGCCTCACAAGGGCTGAGTGCACGACGACTGCCAACAGTCCCCGTGCTGCAAGTGCTAGTCGAGCCCGACACTGCTGAACTTCGCTGATCTGGCGGGAACCGGGGTTACCACTACAGTAAGCTCGTTGACGTATACAATGTCACTAATCGTGTACATACCATGTGTGTAACTCAATACCTTTATCCATAACTCTTGCTGAAGAAGGTCGTGCATGTGGAAGGGAAGGCAGTGTTTGCCTCGTTGCCAAGCAATGGCGAAGGTGTCTTCCACTGTGCTGCCTGCGTATTGCAGTCCCTACTCCTACGACGCTTCATGGAGGACCCACAATGATCCGCCATTCCTCAACTAAGTTTTTTACGCCTAGCAAAATATGTGGCTAACGTGTTCCTCTCCTCGCAGATGCCGTCTCCTTAGCCAAGTCAAAGCCATTCACTGGTGTTACTCTGGTCTCTTGACCATCCCAGAGGCTTGAAATCTTTCAGTTCACAGCGAGCGCCTGACTGCTGGTCACTGCAACCTTGTTGTACGGATCTTATACCATGAAGATCACGATGCATAGTAGAAGGCTGTTTATAAAAATCATTGTACTGAATAGTCTGTAGTAAAATATACATCAAACTACTTGAATAAATAATTGGGAGGACTGGAAATGAAGTCAGTAAGCCTGGAAATACATTTCTCTCTCACAATATAATTTTACCCCCCATGAACCATGGACCTTGCCGCTGGTGGGGAGGCTTGCGTGCCTCAGCGATACAGATGGCCGTACCGTAGGTGCAACCACAACGGAGGGGTATCTGTTGAGAGGCCAGACAAACATGTGGTTCCTGAAGAGGGGCAGCAGCCTTTTCAGTAGTTGCAGGGGCAACAGTCTGGATGATTGACTGATCTGGCCTTGTAACATTAACCAAAACGGCCTTGCTGTGCTGGTACTGCGAACGGCTGAAAGAAAGGGGAAACTACAGCCGTAATTTTTCCCGAGGACATGCAGCTCTACTGTATGATTAAATGATGATGGCGTCCTCTTGGGTAAAATATTCCGGAGGTAAAATAGTCCCCCATTCGGATCTCCGGGCGGGGACTACTCAGGAGGACGTCGTTATCAGGAGAAAGAAAACTGGCGTTCTACGGATCGGAGCGTGGAATGTCAGATCCCTTAATCGGGCAGGTAGGTTAGAAAATTTAAAAAGGGAAATGGATAGGTTAAAGTTAGATATAGTGGGAATTAGTGAAGTTCGGTGGCAAGAGGAACAAGACTTTTGGTCAGGTGATTACAGGGTTATAAATACAAAATCAAATAGGGGTAATGCAGGAGTAGGTTTAATAATGAATAAAAAATAGGAGTGCGGGTTAGCTACTACAAACAGCATAGTGAACGCATTATTGTGGCCAAGATAGACACAAAGCCCATGCCTACTACAGTAGTACAAGTTTATATGCCAACTACCTCTGCAGATGATGAAGAAATAGATGAAATGTATGGCGAGATAAAAGAAATTATTCAGGTAGTGAAAGGAGACGAAAATTTAATAGTCATGGGTGACTGGAATTCGTCAGTAGGAAAAGGGAGAGAAGGAAACATAGTAGGTGAATATGGATTGGGGGGAAGGAATGAAAGAGGAAGCCGCCTTGTAGAATTTTGCACAGAGCATAACTTAATCATAGCCAACACTTGGTTCAAGAATCATAAAAGAAGGTTGTATACGTGGAAGAATCCTGGAGATACTAGTAGGTATCAGATAGATTATATAATGGTAAGACAGAGATTTAGGAACCAGGTTTTAAATTGTAAGACATTTCCTGGGGCAGATGTGGATTCTGACCACAATCTATTGGTTATGAACTGCAGATTGAAACTGAAGAAACTGCAAAAAGGTGGGAATTTAAGGAGATGGGACCTGGATAAACTGAAAGAACCAGAGGTTGTAGAGAGTTTCAGGGAGAGCATAAGGGAACAATTGACAGGAATGGGGGAAAGAAATACAGTAGAAGAAGAATGGGTAGCTCTGAGAGATGAAGTAGTGAAGGCAGCAGAGGATCAAGTAGGTAAAAAGACGAGGTCTAATAGAAATCCTTGGGTAACAGAAGAAATATTGAATTTAATTGATGAAAGGAGAAAATACAAAAATGCAGTAAATGAAGCAGGCAAAAAGGAATACAGACGTCTCAAAAATGATATCGACAGGAAGTGTAAAATGGCTAAGCAGGGATGGCTAGAGGACAAATGTAAGGATGTAGAGGCTTGTCTCACTATGGGTAAGATAGATACTGCCTACAGGAAAATTAAAGAGACCTTTGGAGAGAAGAGAACCACTTGTATGAATATCAAGAGCTCAGATGGAAACCCAGTTCTAAGCAAAGAAGGGAAGGCATAAAGGTGGAAGGAGTATATAGAGGGTTCATACAAGGGCGATGTACTTGAGGACAATATTATGGAAATGGAAGAGGATGTAGATGAAGACGAAATGGGAGATAAGATACTGCGTGAAGAGTTTGACAGAGCACTGAAAGACCTGAGTCGAAACAAGGCCCCGGGAGTAGACAACATTCCATTTGAACTACTGATGGCCTCGGGAGAACCAGTCATGACAAAACTCTACCATCTGGTGAGCAAGATGTATGAGACAGGCGAAATACCCTCAGACTTCAAGAAGAATATAATAATTCCAATCCCAAAGAAAGCAGGTGTTGACAGATGTGAAAATTACCGAACTATCAGTTTAATAAGTCACAGCTGCAAAATACTAACGCGAATTCTTTACAGACGAATGGAAAAACTGGTAGAAGCTGACCTCGGGGAAGATCAGTTTGGATTCCGTAGAAATGTTGGAACACGTGAGGCAATACTGACCTTACGACTTATCTTGGAAGAAAGATTAAGAAAAGGCAAACCTACGTTTCTAGCATTCGTAGACTTAGAGAAAGCTTTTGACAATGTTAACTGGAATACTCTCTTTCAAATTCTGAAGGTGGCAGGGGTAAAATACAGGGAGCGAAAGGCTATTTACAGTTTGTACAGAAACCAGATGGCAGTTATAAGAGTCGAGGGGCATGAAAGGGAAGCAGTGGTTGGGAAAGGAGTAAGACAGGGTTGTAGCCCCTCCCCGATGTTATTCAATCTGTATATTGAGCAAGCAGTAAAGGAAACAAAAGAAAAATTCGGAGTAGGTATTAAAATTCATGGAGAAGAAGTAAAAACTTTGAGGTTCGCCGATGACATTGTAATTCTGTCAGAGACAGCAAAGGACTTGGAAGAGCAGTTGAACGGAATGGACAGTGTCTTGAAAGGAGGATATAAGATGAACATCAACAAAAGCAAAACGAGGATAATGGAATGTAGTCAAATTAAGTCGGGTGATGCTGAGGGAATTAGATTAGGAAATGAGATACTTAAAGTAGTAAAGGAGTTTTGCTATTTAACCGATGATGGTCGAAGTAGAGAGGATATAAAATGTAGACTGGCAATGGCAAGGAAAGCGTTTCTCAAGAAGAGGAATTTGTTAACATCGAGTATAGATTTAAGTGTCAGGAAGTCGTTTCTGAAAGTATTTGTATGGAGTGTAGCCATGTATGGAAGTGAAACATGGACGATAACTAGTTTGGACAAGAAGAGAATAGAAGCTTTCGAAATGTGGTGCTACAGAAGAATGCTGAAGATAAGGTGGGTAGATCACGTAACTAATGAGGAGGTATTGAATAGGATTGGGGAGAAGAGAAGTTTGTGGCACAACTTGACTAGAAGAAGGGATCGGTTGGTAGGACATGTTTTGAGGCATCAAGGTATCACAAATTTAGCATTGGAGGGCAGTGTGGAGGGTAAAAATCGTAGAGGGAGACCAAGAGATGAATACACTAAGCAGATTCAGAAGGATGTAGGTTGCAGTAGATACTGGGAGATGAAGAGGCTTGCACAGGATAGAGTAGCAGGGAGAGCTGCATCAAACCAGTCTCAGGACTGAAGACCACAACAACAACAACAACAATATAATTTTATTAATGAAGGAAGAAATTTCCAAAAATGGGACTGTGACTTTGTCGTACTTCAATAAATATTTTCTGCCTACATCTTAAGTGACAAACCAAATGAGATTTCTGAGTGCCATTTGTGTGGAACCCATTTCACTCGGAAATTTACGTTCTATGCTACATTAGTATCTGCAGATGTCTGTGCCAAAACGTTGTTAATAAAGGCTGTCTATGAGAGCTACACAAGAAAATTATACTCAGCAGAATGTAATGGCACTCAAAACTGAAGAATGGAAGGAACGTAATTTAAATATCTAAGATACCATTAAGTAACTTGCCACTGTAGCGATGGAGGGGGAGTAGGGAAGGTTAGAAATTAAGTGTATCCTGCTGAAGTAACCATACTGGGTACGACAGATGCTGCTCAGAGAAAGCTCGCTGAGCTTTGACGGGTGGAATCTGTCTTAAACACAGCCCCACGTCACTGGCCACAGGTCTAAGTGTTTTCCTACGGTGCAGCCGCTTAGCATGGATGCGTAACCAGTTGTTGAGTTATTTCAGATAGGTGCTCAACGGCTTCCCAGTGTACTACGAAGGGGTTCACCCTGGGATAGCAGCTGGTCCTCTCACTCTCTCTAATCGCCGCTCGTGTACTTTAAACTGTCCGCTCCTTAGTGGACTGCTCCGTGTTTCTGTCATTTGTTCGCTCAATTCCACGACAGCAACAATCTGAAAGACCACAAACTGCGCTTTTACTGGAATTGAGGGCGCTACTACACCGAAGGTCGAGTTCCATCTCAGCTGTCAACATCGATAAATCTCTCATTTTTGTCGGGACAGCAAGTAACATGCTTGCAGGAAACAGGTTGCACGCCTTATGCTACCTGCTTGTGAAACAAGGTCACGATGCGTGGCGTATTTGTCGACCTCCATTCTGTCGACACTAGATGTCGGAAGCGCTAAGATGAACTGCTTAATGACGCTGACCTGCTCGTCGATCACACAGCACTGCTTTGTGTGGTCAACACTCGGTGGGTATCCACGCTCAGTAACACTGTTAACTCTCTGCACACAGTGGACGTGACTTGTACAGTTTTGTCCGAATGACGCAATAATTTTCTGCCTTAGAAACATAGAATCAGTTGTGACATGAAAACAGAACACATGATACTATTTGAAGGATTCGCAGATAGGTAGCGTTCACGGCATTGCTTCACTCCAGCCCTTTACTTTGAGGTGGTATAGGGTAATCAGGAAGATCACCGACTACAAACGCTAAAGTATGGTCCACGACGAGCGAAGAACGTCGATTCTGTAACGTGAAACGATTGCAGGAAGAATACAAACGAAAACCACAATTCTATTCCTTTACTCTGATCAAAAGTTTGCCTAGTGCTTGACGTGTATGAGTGCCGCGTAAAGTATCCTGAGTTACGTACATCCATGAAGAGTCGTCATTCAGGAATTAGGCTCTTTATTTTCCTGAGGCCATCTAAGAAGGTGCTACACCAACAGCTACACTCGCCTGCACATAGCGGCAGTCGAGAGACTGTTGACAACAAATGAAGTCTAAAAACCGATATTGTTGTACTGCGCGTAGACTTTTGTATGAACTGTCTTACTTACTTTTGTCTTAAGCAAAACAAGCGTCGGTTTCCTATGATTTGACACCATGCGATTTCCACGATGCTCAGGTTCCTGTGTATGACGATAAATTTATCGCGGAGACATATCGCTGTAGTAATAGGGCGCTTATGACGATGTTGAGGAGTCGAAGGCTGCTGCCCGTCTGGGGGCACGGCAGTGAATATTCTAAAATGTTCCACGAAATTTTCGTTCAGGCAATCTGGTATCACACCCTGGATGATGACCGGAAGGGTATTCGGCCACCCTCCACCACTAACATTGCCTTATCAAGATTAACATGCCGACTAGTGAAGAGACGGGACAAGGCAAAAGAAAAAAATAAAAGATATTCGGACATTTTCACTGCGGTTGCGATCTAGTCGAGTATGCGAAGTGGTAACTCTCTAATCAGATCTCGTTGACTGTGTTCTCGTAACAGATTGCTTTTTGTACAGAGGTACTGTTACAGCGTATGTGGGAGTGGCATGAGCGACAAGTGTAGTAACATACTCTACTTCACAAAGCGTCTGCCAAGTATAGCAGCAAGCGCTATACTTAGCAAAGCGTCTCAGCAGGATAACATTCATTTGTAAACTGTACAACTCCCGAAACGGAAAATCTGATCCACTCATCGGATATTCTGCTTAAAATTTCGGAATTCGAAGCCATCTCTCCATCATATCCGTGAAAGTCATTTTGCTTCTCTAAGAGCTATAAAAGGCTGAACGGAAATCACGGGTACAGACTTACAGTATTAGTGGAATGGACTGAGCACACAGGATTTCGAATAGGAATTCATCTCCGGTAGCGTAACGTTTCCGTTTCACTACTATTTTAAATCAAGTGTTAAACTCACCGCAGCTGCCGAGGGAAAGAACGATGTCTCGGATTTGCCTGTTAGGGTATGCAACAGGGTAGGCAAAATGATGGATATTATTCGCACGATATGTCAGATAATGTTCTTGGTTGAAATGGTTCTGAGCACTATGGGACTTAACATCTGAGGTCATCAGTCCCCTAGAACTTAGAACTACTTGAACCTAACTAACCTAAGGACATCACACACATCCATGCCCGAGGCAGGATTCGAAGCATGCCACCTTAGCGGTCGCGCGGTTCCAGACTGAAGCTCCTAGAGCCGCTCGGCCACACCGGCCGGCGATAATGTTCTTACGCACAATGTTTGTTCCATAGCAACACGGTTGCTTATTCTAATCTACGTACTTGATTTTACTACAATTCGTACTGGACCTGTTTTTGGAAGCTGTACATTAGCACTGTATTCTGACCACGGTGTACTCGTATTTTTTTCCCTAGGGAATGACGCAAACAAATTTTTGAGTCTGAACGGAGAGTTAGTGATAAATGGATGAATTTATTTATTTTTCCCTTGGAACTGTTACTTAAATGAATTTGGTTGTTAGAATGTGCTCACTATTGCCTCGTTAAATTTTCTTTACAGAAGTGGATGAACTGAGCATCTGATTTGAAATGGTGTAGAAGAGAAATAGTACGTTCTCGAAAACTTTGGTTCCCATTTAAAATATGGTGTATTCAATCTTCTATAGCAAGTTTACAAATTTGTAAGAGGAATATTCGAACACCCATTACACTATATTCAAGCGTCTGTTTAAAATTGTTCCATTACTCAGGTATGGAACTGGCCCAGCACTTCATTATACAGCCGTTTCCATTGTTTGGTTCCTCAGTTTCTGCGCTCGTTGTTCCCTGTAACGGTCTTGGCGCTGTGTGGGTTAGGCCTCCTCCCCAGCCAGAATGCCTGTATTTGATTTATAGGGTGGGGGGCAGCCACCCCAGCGGGCCGGTCGCGACACGCCCGGGGTTGCGTCACCAGCTGCGGGGGTTGTTGTGACGGCGGCCGCCCCACCTCGTCGCAGTGCGCGGCTGGCTGTCTGCGGCAGCCGGCGCTGACACGCCGCTACTTGCCGGGGCAGCGTCCCGCCCGCCTCACACCTCGCGCCGATATAATCTGCCGGACTGCAGTCAGGACACAGCGCAGGGAAGAGCTGAAGGGCAGCCGTCTGGCATCCGTGTTTCTCACCGACGTCACAGTGTTCACGTACACACAAGGCGGGCGGAACATAATGGGGGCGTTAGCTGGTGAACTAAGCAGCAGCGTTGGGTTGGGTTGGGTTGGGTTGGTTGGGGGAGTAGACCAGACAGCGAGGTCATCGGTCTCATCGAATTAGGGAAGGATGGGGAGGATGTCGGCCGTGTCCTTTCAAAGGAACCATCCCGGCATTTTCCTGGAGCGATCTAGGGAAATCACGGAAAACCTAAATCAGGATGGCCGGACGCGGGATTGAACCGTCGTCCTCCCGTATGCGAGTCCAGTGTGCTAACCACTGCGCCACCTCGCTCGGTTAAGCAGCAAGCAGCATTTGAACGTACACTATGTGATCAAAAGTATCCGGACACCCCCAAAAATATACGTTTTTCATATTAGGTGCATTGTGCTGCCACCTGCTGCCAGGTACTCCATATCAGGGACCTCAGTAGTCATTAGACATTGTGAGAGAGCAGAATGAGGCGCTCCGCGGAACTCATGGACTTCGAACGAGGGTAGGTAATTGGGGGTCACTTGTGTTGTACGTCTGTACGCGAGATTTCCACACTCCTAAACATCCCTAGGTCAACTGTCTCTGATATGATAGTGAAGTGGAAACGTGAAGGGACACCTACAGAACAAAAGAGTACAGGCCGACCTCGTCTGTTGACTGACAGAGACCGCCGACAGTTGAACAGCGTTGAAATGTGTAATAGGCAGACATCTATCCAGACCATCACACATAAATTCCAAACTGCGTCAGGATCCACTGCAAGTACCATGACAGTTAAGTGGGAGGTGAGAAAACTTGGATTTCACGGTCGAGCTAATGCTCATAAGGCACACATCACACCGGTAAATACCAAACGACGCCTCGCTTGGTGTAAGAAGCGTAAAACAATGGACGATTAAACAGTAGAAAAACGTTGTATGGAGTGACGAATGTAGCGATCCGATGGCAGTGTGTGGGTATGGCTAATGCTTGGTCAGCGTGTGTAGTGCCAACAGTAAAATTCGGAGGCGGTGTTGTTATGGTGTGGTCGTGTTTTTCATGGAGCGGGCTTGCACCCCTTGTTGTTTTGCGTGGCACTATCACAGCACAGGCCTACTACATTGATGTTTTAAGCACCTTCTTGCTTCCCACTGTTGAAGAGCAATGGCGATTGCATCTTTCAACACGATCGAGCACCTGTTCATAATGCCCGGCCTGTGGCACAGCAATTACACGACACTAACAACCCTTTAATGGACTGACCTGCACAGAGTCCTGACTTGACACCTTTGGGATGTTTTGGAACGCCGAATTCGTGCCAGGCCTCACCGACCGACATCGATACCTCTCCTCAGTGCAGCACACCGTGAAGAATGGGCTGCCATTCCCCAAGACTTAGAAACTGTACTGTATTGTCACTGGTGTGTGGCCCTTTCCTCTGCAGCAATAGTTGGGGTCGCGTTCGTTAGCAGGTTTTATCTTGAAGTGTTGTTGACGAAATTTCGCGTTATTGTGTATGTATACGATTTTTTTCTAAAAAAAGAAAAGGTTTACCTTCTTTTATTGCGTGCTTCTAAAAAGAAACTCTTCACTAAATACCTGTAGATTTCTAGAGAATCGTAAAGAAGCAGCCATCTAAATCGACGTTTCATACCTCTCAGGGTCCTTAGGAAATTTAATGAATGACAAATGTGTTGTCTCTTTTTTGTTATTGCTGGTATTAATTGCGCTACATACGCTCTATTTTGCGTAACTCATGTTGATAATCAATATAAAGAATGTTACGAATGGATGTTTTACGAATATGAAGTAGAAGAATAGCATACCTATTTGCTCCTGCTAAGCTTAAATATAATATGCACATTCGTCTATAAATGGGCAACGTATGTTAGTAATACATAAAGTAATTCATTTGATACAGCAACTATATAATGTACAATTGATGTGTGGAGCATAAAATTAATTTGCTTCACTGAATAATACGACAATCTTCTAAACAGGTACAACCAATGAATACAGCCGGAGTATGGCCTTTCAAATGTTGTTATGACTCCATATGCTAAAAGGCGCGTGATAGTTTAAAATACGAGGCGATGGAAACAAACTACGAACGACAGTTTTACGAAGCTACGGAAACGATTCTTCCAATTTCATGGTTTTTCCATTGATTTTCCAACCTCTTACAATAAAGATAGCGTTAAGGAAAGAAAGCAATACGAAGCACAAAAAACTATTTGTGTCGGTAACTTTTCGAAGTTACTCCTTAACATGGAGCCAGCACATATCTTGACTTCTTGTTTGTCTCACATAACGGCGTGTTTGCTTCATTGCCCAACACAACGGACGAATACTTCTGTTAACGACGACGCCAGGAGCGTCGTTGTGCGCTGGTCACCCGCGGCGCCAAGGTTGCCAAATGTCAGGAAATAGTGGTATGAAGCAAGTAATTCAAAGAGTTTCACGCTTAATAATAGCCTTTCTCATCAATTAACACAACGCCTCGGCGAAACAATTATGTTTTCTCTAGCTGAAATTGTTGCTATTATGCTTGTTGCCTCGATTCCTTGAGCGCCGGCGCAGACTCCATAGCTATTGCAAACAACAGCAGTCTGTACCAGTAATGTGAAACCTCTAGCTGGGACACTCCTGCGTCGACGCCAGAACTCAGACGCCTCAGTGTGTAGAACTTGCTTTTCCGTCTGTTCCAAGGTCACAGCTGTGATGAATTTATGTAAAAAATTAAGACAGTGTGTCAAACTGGCACAGTACTCCAAGTGCCTTCCTTTCACGACTACTGAACTATCAACTGTGGAGTCTGGAAACGCGTCGTTGACTCATTCAAGGAATATATTGTGTATAAAACGCCTCACTGACTCATTCACCGCTTATACTGTATACAGTGTGGTTCAACTGGCCTTACCTCTGATTTTTCTGCAATCCGCAACACTTTAGAAAACCATGAACAAGATTTTCCTATTCTCTCACTCTGTTTGTAGGAAATTTAATGTAGTTAAATTTTGTATTGGGATGCGTTTTCACTAGAGGTCATAGTTTTAGAATTATTCAAGAAAAACGTACAGAAGTGACATTCAAACGCATTTTTTTAATAACTAGAAAATCCTGGCCTCCAGCAAAAACGTATCCAAGTGCAAAATTTAACTACATTAAATTTCTTACAAAAAGGTCCTTTTTATTATTGCTGCAGGACTAACAGTTAGCATGTAGCAAGTAAGAGAACAGGAAAATCTTGAGAGTGATATTTGAAGGCGTTGTGTGCTGCATAGAACCCAGCGGTAAGGGCAGTAGAATCATTCCGTATTAAACGTCTGACTCACTCAGGGCATAGACTGTACATAAAATACCTCACTGACTCACTCAAGGCATACGCAGTATATAAAACGTCTCAATGTTTCTCTCAAGGCATATACTCCTCACTGACTCACTCAAGATATGCGCTGTATATAAAACGTCCAACTCACTCGCTCAAGGCATATACCGCATAAACACCTCACTGGCTCACTCATGTTTGGAAGATATATGGAGAGGTAGCAATTACGAGCTGAGGCTGTTTGCTGACTGGTGAGGTGTGTCAAGATAACCCAATTTGTAGCCCCATTACCAATGAAGAGCTGGGATCTACAGTCTGCCTCATAGTTTTAGGTTGTCAAATGCTTCATGATTTCTCATTCTATACGAGTTTTCAGACAGAGAAAATTAATTTATACGTCATAAAAGTAGGGATGATTGGGTACGACAAACTAAATTCCTTCATTGATAGTGACTGAAGAAGTCAGTGGTGAAAGCCCTAGCACTATATTTAAATGTGTAGTTTATTATTCCCGCCTACAGAGGATATCGGTAGTGACACACAGATGCTGCACATCTCTACCACAACCACCGTCTGTGGCCACACGGGGCGGAATTGGCGTCTCGCACCGAGCTACGGCAGCCGGGCTCCTGTTATTCTGTTGTGCCATGCTGTATGAAGTAAGTTCACTATTATACCGTTGTGACTACAACGACACTACTTAGCTTCTGGACTGGCTTGATTTTGCTACACATTCGGTGGGTAGTTTCAAAGACTGTTGTTCTGTTTACAGTTTATACTTTCACACTGGATGTTGACGGAAAATACAGAGCGTTCCAAGACGATTCAACCCATCTGACAAGACAATGTCTTCTATATGAGTGGAAATAGGAACTTGTGGTGGACTTTAACTCACGCATTGAAACTGAAAGTTTACGTTGGCTCCCGTTGTAAGCTGCCGATTCATGTGGTTACTGGTAAGAGTGCAAATAGTTCGCTAGCGTGCTTGTACATTACGCTGTGTGCGTCACGTCGAGATGACGATAACACATCAACAAAACGCGTCTTGCCTTTTCTTGTTCAATAGGTGCCATTCAGTTACAAATGTGTGACATATTTTTCGTCGAGAGTACGGCACTGCACGTCTTACAGGTAGAAGGCTTTCGAATTCTGCATTCCACTATCGGGCTCCAAAGTCACCTGATCTCAGTGTATGTGATTTCTTTTTTTTTGTGGTGGTTTTTAAAAGATTCCATCTATGTACCACACTCTCCGACAAATCCGGCTGAACGCAGAAACTCCTGACACTTTCGCCGGTTGTCATCATCGTCTGGATGGTTAATGTGTGTTCAGTGGGGTGCACATTGAACGCTTATGAAAGATGTCTGAAATTTTGGCCCTAATCATGATTATAGAAGTATGGTTGTATGCGCATGCTTGCAGAAGGTCACATATTTCTTGAAATTAAAAGTTTAGTATATGTAATTGCGAGTTTCTATCTTCATTCATGTATAAGATATGAACTTGTGACATCAGTACACCCTGTGCTATTGTGGCCTCCATCCGGTGGGTCGGGGATGGAAGTACTCTGCTTCACATTCATTGCATCAAGAGAACGAGGGAAATCACGAAAGAAGTTAAACCTGATGATGCACAATTCAAAGTACACGAAATATCTTAAAATTATACATTTGTCGTGATACTTGTACAGACTATTGTTGGAAAAAGCTAAACAGTGGAATAAGTGGAAAGTTTAATAATGAAAAGAAAGTATAAAGACAGTATATTGAGTGTATTATTAAGTTTTCCAGATGTATTTTTGGATTAAAATATCCCATCAAAATCAAGCCGTGTTTGAATCCAGGACTAGAACCTGGATTTTTTCTTTCGTTCTATCCGTCATGTAGAATAATTACAGTGGACTCATCACTGTACTACACTCCGGATTACACACACACTGTACTGAATAAATTTGTATTAGTCTTGTGCTGTCAGTCGGAAAATTTTGGTAGCTAACACCTGAAACAATACATTGTGTTTTTAGAACCACCTATGAATGTCGACAGTACCCTTATTCACAAAATACTGGCAAAGTGCTACTTCAGAAACAAAAGATACGGCCAGAGAGCTTCTTGGGTGGCAAGATAACACAACCGTCTAGTTTTTAACTGAAGCAAAATACAAAACCTAATACATCACAAAAAAGTGGTCGAAGAAAGTATAAGCCATCCATTGTATAAATTCTACGGTTTGGGACAAGATATCAGAGTTTGATGTCCCAACATTCACAACGTATTGAGGATTGAGTAATTACGTAACCTGTTGCCATCGAGTAGATCCTGGAGGTCCATCTCATCCAGTTTCTGAGCGAAGGAAGCAGCATACAATGGACATTTTCAGCTGAATAGTCGTTGCTCAGAACGGCACATACAGCTGCACCTCTTCAACGGCTAAAAAAAAAAAGCAAAAAGAGGGCAGTAGCAAACTGGAGGCGTGCAATGTGGTTCCGACGAATGTACCCAGGACCATATCAGACGTTAACCTGCAGTGTGTGGAGGACGACCTTATTGACGTTTCTGGATGGTTTTTGTTCCATGTGTTGGATCGAATCATTCAGATCAACCTAAACGTCAACGGGGTTGTTTATTTCAACACTGTCTATGATTTACTATCACTCTTTGTTCTACATTTTCATTATTAGTGTGGCGTGGACATCTCATCTTTCAATGTGAGAACCGCCGTGTGTTCATCGTGTGGCGAACACTCAGGAAAGCTGCCACAAGTCGAGTGGCCCGCTAAATAGCAAGATCTTAATCCCATATAAAACTTGTGAGGCTGTTTGGGACAGTCGATGAAACGTAGCAATCACCATTCCCACAGTTCTTTAAGTCTGCGGGATATAACTGTAAATAAGATACTTCAGCTGACTATGGCATACTTGAATGAGCTGATTGTAAAGACCAGAAGCGGTATTATTGCATGGTATTAGAGTGATGACTGCTTGGGGTGGCTAATTTGTTGTCCGTTGTCTTTATCATTGAACACCCAAATTAATTTCTGAACTCCAAAGTCTATAATTAATAACGTGTCCGTTTCAAGATAAGCATCTTTTAAAACCTACCATTTGTTTTTATCAATACTGTTGTGAAAATCAGTATAAAGGTATATATTTGCGAGAAAATTAACATTATCTGTTGGTTTTGTTGTGCACGATGTATATGCAGTAGTATGAAATCCAGTACACCGACATATGTCGTCAAATAGTATCGCATTTGATATCAGTAGTATAGTATAAAGCAAGACATCAACGATTCAGGTGGCAGAGGATGGAACTCGTGCAAATGCAGTCGATTTTGTGCGCTGTTAGCGTGTGAGTACGTGCATTTACTGCAGACAGGAAACGGGCACAATTACTGACACTGGATGTTGTGTACATAAACCACGGTTGTGACAGTGGGATTCGGAAAACAATTATCATATGATGGAAAAGCAAAAATCAGTACGTACAAGGAAATGAGGCTGTGCAATCGTCAAATTGCCGAGAAGGTGAACTGTTCAAGTACAATGATTGATAATTTCGTTAGAATGGGCGCACCTGTGGGCAGAACGGAAAATTGAAAATTACCTGAGGCACAGAAAAAGTTACTTTTGCGCAAAGTAAGAGGCACAGACCGTTATTCTCCTGAACGTCTTGCCGATTTACAGTTGCCAGTAACTGCCACACTTGTACTACAAACGTCTTGCGTTTAAGAAGCGACTGCAGAAACCTATATTAATACGCAGACATTAAGAGGCTAGATTGGAGTTTGCTGAAAAACATGTGTCATGGACTTCAGAACGGGATAAAACGATGTTCAGTGATCAGAAGAAGTTTAATTTACATGGCTATGATGGATTTAAATATTATTGGCTTGGTCTGAGAACCGAAATGAAGGTATGAAAGAGGAGGAATTTTGTTGGTGGAAGTGTAATGATTTGGACAGCCTTCTGCGCTGAAGCTAAGTTATCCATTTCTTGGCTGAACACTAGGATGAAGTCTATGTACACCGTGATGATAGAGGCAGAACTGATTAGAACGTATGATTACCTAGGGGACGTAAGTCTAAGGTTCCAATAACGCAATTCATCCTGTCTATGGTTCTGCTAGAACCAAAAAGTGGTTTGAAAATAAGGATACCGATATCTTGCCCTGGCCTGCACGTAGCACGGATTTGAACTCCATGGAAAGCCTTTATGAAGTACTTGCAAGGCATGTTTATCGCAATGGAAGGGAACTAGGGACAGTATGAGAGCTGAAAAGAGGTATACGAGACGAGCTACAGTTCAACTGCAAGAACTACAAACCCTAATAAAATCAGTGCCGAAGAGAATTTTCGAAGTAATTAGGAAGAACGAAGGTTGGACAAAGTACTAACAATGCAATAACACAACACGACAGTGAGTGCTTTTACCAAGTTCTACATCTACATCTACATTTATACTCCGCAAGCCACCGAACGGTGTGTGGCGGAGGGCACTTTACGTGCCACTGTCACTACCTCCCTTTCCTGTTCCAGTCGCGTATGGTTCGCGGGAAGAACGACTGCCGGAAAGCCTCCGTGTGCGCTCGAATCTCTCTAATTTTACATTCGTGATCTCCTCGGGAAGTATAAGTATGGGGAAGCAATATATTCGATACCTCATCCAGAAACGCACCCTCTCGAAACCTGGACAGCAAGCTACACCGCGATGCTGAGCGCCTCCCTTGCAGAGTCTGCCACTTGAGTTTGCTAAACATCTCCGTAACGCTATCACGCTTACCAAATAACCCTGTGACGAAACGCGCCGCTCTTCTTTGGATCTTCTCTATCTCCTCTGTCAACCCGACCTGGTACGGATCCCACACTGATGAGCAATACTCAAGTATAGGTCGAACGAGTGTTTTGTAAGCCACCTCCTTTGTTGGTGGACTACATTTTGTAAGGACTCTCCCAATGAATCTCAACCTGGCACCCGCCTTACCAATAATTAATTGTATATGATCATTCCATTTCAAATCGTTCCGTACACATACTCCCAGATAGTTTACAGAAGTAACTGTTACCAGTGTTTGTTCCGCTATCATATAATCATGCAATAAAGGATCCTTCTTTCTTTGTATTCACAATATATTTCATTTGTCTATGTTAAGGGTCAGTTGCCACTACCTGCACCAAGTGCCTATCCGCTGCAGATCTTCCTGCATTTCGCTGCAATTTTCTATTGCTGCAACTTCTCTGTATACCACAGTTCCATCCACGAAAAGCATACACCTTATTTTGTTACTCATGTTATGAAAGAAACTTCGTAATTCTGTCATGACTGTTTGAGTATTATTTCTATCTACTACTTTCGTAGTACATTCGATGAAAGTGTGCCTCAGACATTTTACTATTAATTTGGTGGATCCTTGACTTTGTACTGATTTCCACTAGTGTAGCTCTGATTTATTCGAGGTGAGTTTGTTACTGTGCCCCTCTGATATGCGGTTTCCATCTTATGTACAATACAGCATTGATTTTTGTATTCTTTACAGATAAACAAGTTTGTCTCTAATAACCTGTGTAACTATGAAGTTATTTTATCAACGATTATGCTTCGGGCCTTCAAATCACGTAAGTCTATACGCTACTATAGAGTTCAGTTGAATGCCATTAAATGGTATTTTATGTTCTGCAAATAAAACGGCGTTGATCCGTTCGCTTTATGAAGGGTGAGCTACTAACGAAAATCTCTCATTGGCACCTAGCAAAATAACATCTCCCGTGTCGGTGGAGAAGGAAGTCTACGATGGACTGGGTAATATCCCAGGGCGGCTAGAATCACAGTGGCTCTCGGAGAAGATTAGAAATGTTGCACTTTTTATGGTCTTCAGTCCTGAGACTGGTTTGATGCAGCTCTCCATGCTACTCTATCCTGTGCAAGCGTCTTCATCTCCCAGTACCTACTGCAACCTACATCCTTCTGAATCTGCTTGGTGTATTCATCTCTTGGTCTCCCTCTACGATTTTTACCCTCCACGCTGCCCTCCAATACTAAATTGGTGATCCCTCGATGCCTCGGAACATGACCTACCAAACGATCCCTTCTTCTAGTCAAGTTGTGCCACAAACTTCTCTTCTCTCCAATTCTGTTCAGTACCTCCTCATTAGTTATGTGATGTACCCATCTAATCTTCAGCATTCTTCTGTAGCACCACATTTCGAAAGCTTCTATTCTCTTCTTGTCTAAACTATTTATCGTCCATGTTTCACTTCCATACATGGCTACACTTCATACAAATACTTTCAGAAACGACTTCCTGACACTTAAATCAATATTCGATGTTAACAAATGTCTCTTCTTCAGAAACGCTTTCCTTGCCATTGCCAGTCTACATTTTATATCCTCTCTACTTCGACCATCATCAGTTATTTTGCTCCCCAAATAGCAAAACTCCTTTACTACTTTAAGTATCTCATTTCCTAATCTAATTCCCTCAGCATCACCCGACTTAATTCGACTACATTCCATTATCCTAGTTTTGCTTTTGTTGATGTTCATCTTGTATCCTCCTTTCAAGACACTGTCCATTCCGTTCAACTGCTCTTCCAAGTCCTTTGCTGTCTCTGACAGAATTACAATGTCATCGGCGAACCTCAAAGTTTTTATTTCTTCTCCATGAATTTTAATACCTACTCCGAATTTTTGTTTTGTTTCCTTCACTGTTTGCTCAATATACAGATTGAATAACATCGGGGACAGGCTACAACCCTGTCTCACTCCCTTCCCAACCACTGCTTCCCTTTCATGCCACTCACTAGCAAATTAGTCTGATATTCGTCTCCTCTGCTATAACATTCTTAAGATAGCATGCAGGATGGAGAGCTGAGGATCACCATTTTAAGACATACGAAAATTATCAGTTATCAGACGTCATAAATGCATCGACATTCTTCAGCCCCTTTATTTTCTTTCTATTTTGCCACTATGAAGTTTGCTGGAAAACGTAGTCCATTGCTGAATTACTTTACTTGGGCAGCGGCCGACCACTGTCTTCCTGACAGACGAGGGCGAAAAGAACACAGCTGTTCTGCCGCCGAGAGGGGAGGAGGCCCCTGTCCCCTGTGCAGGATTTGGCTGCACGCGGCCAGTACCCACCTAGCGGCGTGCGCAGTTGTGTCGCGGCCAGATTTGTTGCAACAGGTTGGCCGCTAGAGTCCAGGGACACGGGCGAAAACAACGCGGTGCGTCACTTTGATACCACGGCTGTGTCTCAACGCTTCTAGCCCTGCCGCAACACTTCTTTCTGATTCCGAGAAATCAACAGTAAATCAACATACTCGCCAGCTTATGCGTTCACCATTGCTGCTATACAGCGGTGATCGAAATTCGACAACGTATTTCATGCTTTGTAAGGTTCTCAGCTAAAGACGGAAATTTAGATGTGAAATATGTTGTTATGTAGTCAGTCATTTCTGCCTGAAGCGACGCATTGATTTGTTAGCTTAAGTCATTCAGAAATCGGTCTCACTCTAGTCCTTTATGTACGAGTACATTTTAATTGCAGGCAGATGTAAGGGAACTTTAGAAAACTTGTTGAAAAGGATCGACAGTAAACCCAGCACGGCACATACACTGAGGTGACAAAAAGTCTTGGGATATCTCCTAATATCGTGTCGGACCTCCTTTTCCCCGGGGTATTGCAGCAGCTCGACGTGGCATATTTTTATGTTTATTCCTTTATAACCAGAATATTTTTTTTCTCTATTTTTATATAGAGACGTGTATAGTATTCAGCGAGTCACAATTTTTATTTTCATCTACGTTCTTCTGTATGTTGAAAGTACTAAGCATTTTGTGATGACTCTTACGGTAAATGTTATAATTGAGAGCATCCAGTCAAACGGCCGTATTGTGTAATTTCGCAGAGTTCCTGCATCACGTAAAGATATTTTCCACTTTCCAAGATCGCATTATTTTAAAAAATTTGTTTTATTGTACTGTACAGTACAGCCAAATGAAACGTTGTTTAGATTTATTAAGCATGTCGTACAAACTGTTGTCATGAGACTATGCAGCATTAGAATCACCGACTGTTTTCGAAACATTTTATAACGCTCTTGGTATGATGCTCTGAACAATACGTATTCGATAAAGCTTAGGTGACTTTTACTGTCCCGATTGACATCATTGTGTTAAAAGATAACATGTCTGTCGATATGGGCTTGGAATTCGTTCGTCTCGACCGTAGTGCTTGTCGACGGATCGAGCTATTACGGATGACTGCTCTCGTATTTAAATTCTGCCGCTTGATTATGTATCCAGTGACTCATGTACACTGTTCATTTGAGGCACTCTCTGACACAGTGCGGTGATTCGACGCACATCGTGGAAAGCATCACGCTTCGACCTGCGCAACAGATGCGGATAACATTTCATATTTACATTGCAACCTGCCATTCTCCTCTGTGTGCTGTATGCCAATGGAGATCAGCGGTCTCAGATTTTATTAAAGTCAGCCGGAAATTGTTTGGTTTTGGAAGAAGAACTGACATACATTTAAAAAAAAATGGAAGACTAAGGACTGTGATCGGATGCCTGGTACTCAAACCATGTCCATTTCGATTTTAATGTAGTCTGATTATTGTTCATTATAATTTAATAGATGGTAACATGCACAGGATATATATTCAATAATTAAGAAAGCACTAGCTACGTAAATGTATTCACTGTATATTTTACAAACATTCCAATCACTAACAACTCTATCTCGCACAGGTACCATCGTGAAAACTCACGTACATTTAGACTAAACATCGTACTGCAAAATAAATGTTTCTTATCAAACACACCTGATCACCAACTTTAATCACTTGTGCTACCTTAAATCAGCAAACCACCAGTTTATTCATTTCTTATCACAGCCTCTCCACCTGTATCACAAATTAATATTCTTCCTCTCATCAAATTACTCACTGTCGCCGACATTTATTTCACGTTTTATACTCACTAATATCCAACGTAACTCTGTTCATCAAAATACTGCCTGACTCCACTAGCCTCAACGGTTCATTGACTATAGTAGGGCTATAATGCCCAACGACTAGTAATCTCCCGAAGAACTTGATCTTTGTATGTACAATACGCTGACAACATCAAGGAAAAGCTGGCGGTGGCCGAGATTTTTCGCTGGCTAGCCAATTCAAAAACACGCGTGGAACACGTCTTATTTTACGAAACTTGTCTCACTTCGCTAGTGGTTGGTTATCTTGTTTTGAGCTAGCGTCATAGACATCTTACACACCCTGTGGAGGACATTATTTTCGTTTCTAAAAGTCAGCCTAATTTCCAGTAACTGCAATTGCAACTTCAATTGTAGGATTATTTTCGAGAGAAAAATTTCGTGCTAAATCGCATTTCAAAATATCCTCTTCTTTCCTCTATAATTCGAGTATGTACAAGGAAATATTGTCGGAGACGGAGTGTATTGACTATGGTATGAAATATTTACGTATGACAGAAGACGCTTGAAGTTTACTGATTTGACTCAATAATACCATACTCGAATATGGCTGACACTCAATTGTAAAATTATTATCGCTGAAAAAAAAAAACACTTTTCTGCTGAAATAACAGTTTAATGCGGACAAGTGCTAGCGATGACAAAACGACTACATTGTCGATGAGATACTGACTCATGATAGATTTAGAAATAAATGACAGAACACAAATACTCTCATCGTCACACTCTGTGACGCATACTGTCAGAAACGTGTTAACTTATACTAAATTTTGGTGTTATTAGACTATCTGAAGTTCATTTATTGTAGACAGAGCATCAACTATTTCTTCGTTCTACAGTGGTCGAGACATTTGGATCTTCAGAACTCACAATCAATACATCTATTACAAAATACTAAATTTTCAGTTTCGTATGGCCATGTAGGAGCGTTCTATTATGTTTCGAGAATTGATTTATGTGTGTTTAATGCGGGTATGCAATAGCACTCTGTAGCGTCATCAGCAAGTGGTTCTGTTGACCGACCCACCTGGTGGCAGACACAATATACTGTAACAAATGTCGTAGAGAATACGCGACTACGTTCGGAAGATATCCCGACATTTGTTGATGCAGCAGTGGCCCTGTGGTGAATATGGGCGTCGCGAGTACACAACAACCGCTGATATAGAGCCGTGACAAGCTGCTGATAGGATGTGGTTTTTTTAATTTATTTTTTAACGAGGTTCTCCTAATAATTATCAGGACTACTTTTTACTACGGAAGTTACTTGCAAAAGCTATGAAGGCGTACAGCTGGATGCAGCTATCGCTGGGGAATGTTAGATGCACAGGCAGAAATGGTGCATTAAATAGCAAATAGAGCACACTATCCTCGAATTTCGCCCAACGTAATTGTTGCAGATACAATATATGAAAGTGCTGAAAAATGTGAATATTATGGAACCATCAGTTTAATAATTTATGATTGCAAAATGGGCTACTGACACAAATCATGCGAAAGTGTGGAAAGGCAATCGCAGGGAAGACGAGTTTGAGTACCGGAGAAATGAAGCTACAACCCTAGGGCTTATCGCACAAGGCATATGGAAGAAAGACATACTTACGTTTATAACATGTTGGATTTAGTATTCTCTTGTGACCAATAGCTAACATCAGAAACATTTCGGAAGTGTTGGTGTATGGCGTATCTATCACAAAGTTAACATTCAACCAAGAGGGCGTGCTGAAAAATAGTTCTTCTGATTTCTTTTGTGTGAAAAATCTTAAAGTTTTTTCATCACTTTTCCCCATGCCCTCTTAAATCATGAAATCACGGCGCTGAATTAGTTCTGGCTTGTGGAATCCTCAGGCTTAAAAACTCATTGCTTTTTTAAATTGGTATTTAAGAAAACAATATAATCTAGGTAAAAGCGCTTCCCACAAAAAGTCGTGAACGAAATAGTGAATGAAAAAGCTAACAAAGAAAAAAAAGAAAATACGTGGAATACTTTACTAGACTGTCATATGATCTACTGTTATTCGTTGAAATTCTAAAGCCAAAAGCAACATGAAAAAAAGTTGCCAGCGAAACAGAAATTTCCATTTTCAGCTGCTTTAAATGATCACCACTACTCCTAGCTGTACCTTTTCTGTACTCATTTATTCTAGCCGTGCTATAAGACCTTGTATAACAGGAAACTTAAAGAAATGCCTTTTCCCATAATTTCAGCTATTTTCGTCACAGGTAGACACGAACAGCACATTTCTACAAGTTAGCTACGTTTTTGAAACAAACGATTTCACGGTGAGTAATTCCTGAGACCAAGCAAGAATCAAATTATTATTGATTTTTATTATTACATGTTATTGCAAATACCGTACGAGTAAATTGCAACAGTGACTATTTCCCTCTGTAGGACGAAGAGAACCTCACCGTAACGTTTCCAATGCTTTAAAGGAGAACAATACGAAAGATCTGCGCTATGAAGGAAAAAGAAAAGCTTCCAAGTAGCAGAATCTAAGAAGACACTGAAATCGTTGGAGCAAATCCTTGTACCGGAAAATCTACTGGGAGTAGACAGCAACGTAAGAGCAATAAAGGAATTCTGTGGTTTCGTAAATATAGGTTCTATGCTTCGTTTTGTGATCACTGGAATGGAATACTAAATATCTTTCTATACTAATATGCTAACCCCAAGCGCCCAGGATACTAACATAGAATTTCTAGACCTGAAAACAGCTTCTGAAAATGTAGAGTGGAGCAGGATATTTGAAATTCTCAGAAAAGTAGGCATACGTTGTAGGGGAAGAAGGATTATAGACAGTTTGTACAACAATCAAGAGGGAATAGTAAGAATCGGAGATGAGGAGGCATGTACTCGAATTAAAAGAAGATCTAAGACAGGGCTGAAATCATCCGTCTTTATTGTCCAGATTGTATATCGAAGAAGCAAGGACGAAAGGAAAGGTTCAGAAATGGATTAAAATTCAGCTTAAAAATATACAGGAGTTAATATTTGCTAATGGCGTAGCTACCCTCAGTGAAAATCATGGAGAATTACGGGACCTGTTGATGTGAATGATCAGTCTACTGAGCGCAGCGTATGGACAGAGAGTAAACCAATGAAAGACGAAAGTACTGAGAAGCAGCGAAGAAGATATTTGCAACAAATTAAACATCGAAATTGGAGAACAGGTGGTAGATGAAGTGAAGGAATTCTGTTACCTCGGAAGCAAATTGAGACATGACAGACACAGCAAAGGAAAACAATGCATCGCTTTTCTAGTTACCGTTTGCCCTGTAAAAATCTGCGATTCCTCCCGTCTGGTCATATGTCCGAGCGCATTTTCAGTCCGCTTACGATAATTCGGCACATATTCGCATCGAGATCTTTGGGTTTTCTTGTTTTCATGCTACGTTTTTCGTTAGCTAAATGCTGTGAAACTCTTTACGTGGCGTCTGTTGCGAGCAATCAGTGTCACAGCAGCAATTGTCACAATTCCTGTATGTAGGTTAGCAATGCAGTTGTTAATAATTCGCTGTCTTCTGTGGTACCTCAGTCCAACGCGTTGCTGAGGTACAGCTCGATTCTCCAGGACTACATTGACGTTTTTAGCATTATCATGTTCGTTTGTCCATAAAACGTATTTCTCCTAGATGGCCAAATAGGTTCCACATTTGCCCTTGCACTTTAAATAATGTAACATTCTTGTGGCTGTACTACAATGTAATCCTTGGAAACGCGTTGGACTAAAGTGGTAAAATGAAATACTGTGTTACAAGCCAAAATTTTCGTAACCTATAAGGTACAATCACGGAAAGCTGCTCATTAAGCATCTCTTAATAATGTCTCATATTATAAATATTAAGCTCTTGTCACGTCAGCAGTGACATCATTTAGCTAACGGAAAACAATCTACGAAAACAGGAAAAAATTTCTAGACGTTAGTATGTACCGCAAGTGAAGTGAAAGTGCGCGTCTGATCTATGACTAGGTGAGAGGAAAAAGAGATTTTGGCAGGACAGACAAGTAACTAAAAGTATTGCTCTGATAAATCCTTTGATAAAAAAAGGCGAAACGAGACTGGAAGGTAATTAAATATGACACTGAAGCAAGAAAAAGACATTTGAATTTATAAAACGTATTTTAAGCACTTGCTGTGAGAAATTGCCTCACCTACAAACGAAATGAAGAGTTAATTAAAATCGATCAGGAAAGAAGTCTTTGAAAGTCGGGGAAAGAGTGCTGGGGTACATGTTGAGGCATGCAGAATTATCAATCGTTATAAAAAAGGTGCGTGGGCGAACATCGTTTTAAGTACGGACGTCGACTACTGAGAACGCTGGTAGGCGGAGCTGGGAATAGAACGTGGCGGAGAGAAAGATCGTTGAAAATGTCGATGAATGTACAAAGAAGGGGTGGAATTGCTGGGAAGCACGCAGGTGTTGGGTAGAACAAGTGGTGGAGTCGTACCTCTGTGTTGCGGCAGGTCTGTGGCGGGCGCAGGCGTGGGCGCCCCACTGCTGTAGCGCCGGGCCGTCACCAAGAAGGCCCGAGGCATGACTGCGGCCGGCCGCTGTCTGGGGGCGCGCACGGTGGCCGCCGGGGGTGGGGCACAGCGGCGCCGGGGAGGGGCGGGGAGGGGAGGGGCACGCGACACGCCGGGGGAGGGGAGCAGCGGCGTACCGGCTGCATTGTAGTTTTTGTCAACATCCGTGGTGGCATACAAAAACGTCCAGAGAGCATGTCGAGCTCGTGTGCACCGCATGGCAAGGGGTACTCTGCCGTGAAAGTCCACAGCTGAAAAGTAAATGCTGCACTTGATGTGGCAGGAGTGTGATGAGAATTCTCATTATGCTAAGGATGTTAACCCTTCTTTTGGCAAAGTTGCTCTCAAGCAAAATCAACATTTCTCACTGTTTTCTGCAATACATTGCAAGTTTCGTCCTTGGATGGGCAACGTTTACGCTCTACAGACGACGATATTCTGCTGCCTCCGGTGGAAGGTTCTGTATAGTGTTCAACTTGAGCAGACACCGTGCAAGCTTCTGTGAGCACCAATTATAGGTGTAGCTTTTTTTTCGATTTTGTCGCGTTGTTTCTTCTTGTGCAACAAAAACTCCTTATAAGCGGAAAGGGGGAGTCTTGACGGTGGGTTATTGTACAAATACATTTCCGAATTTTTGCCTTGGCCAATTCAAATGTACTTACATTTTCTGGGAAGAGGAAACCCGTCTTCAAGTACTGGATGGACAACGAAACTAGAAGAAGAAGAAACAGCAGATTGCCCGCATCTCGTGGTCGTGCGGTAGCCTTCTCGCTTCCCACGCCCGGGTTCCCGGGTTCGATTCCCGGCGGGGTCAGGGATTTTCTCTGCCTCGTGATGGCTGGGTGTTGTGTGCTGTCATTAGGTTAGTTAGGTTTAAGTAGTTCTAAGTTCTAGGGGACTGATGACCGTAGATGTTAAGTCCCATAGTGCTCAGAGCCAAACAGCAGATTGTGTGCCAGTGAACGATCTACGATGTGACTGTTCTAGTCACTCGTCAGAGTATGGGTTAAACTGAAAGATATATATTTTTTCCCTAAGGGACAGTGGACTGTGAAATGAGGAAAATGTGGAGTTGTTCTGTGCTTTGTACCAAAATGGAATTTTTTAAAGACATTTCAAATGAAACAGAGTAAATTCCGACAGTTTTTACAGCCACAGGGATAACATTATATTGCAGCACCCATACGCCTTTTCTGGGCAACGGCGAAGGCAACATACTTGTATTGGAAAGAAAATCATGTAAAATCATTCACGTGGTCACGTACTAATTTAAATAAATTAATTTTTTTTCTGTATAGTATTCCTGTGTGTGACAAATAAATGGTTAACACATATAGTCACTGCGGAGGGCAATGGATGATCTATTCTTAGCCACGACGCTGGAAATAAATACAGTTCCAAATTGTCTCCTCTTTCCAGAATGAGATTTTCACTCTGCAGCGGAGTGTGCGCTGATATGAAACTTCCTGGCAAATTAAAACTATGTGCCGTAACGAGACTCGAACTTGGGACCTTTGCCTTTCGCGGGCAAGTGCTCTACCGACTGAGCTACCCAAGCACGACTCACGGCCCGTGCTCACAGCTTTACTTCTGCCAGTTCTCAGGAGAGCTTCTGTAAAGTTTGGAAGGTAGGAGATGAGGTACTGTGAGGAGGGGCCGTGAGTCGTGCTTGGGTAGCTCAGTCGGTAGAGCACTTGCCCGCGGAAGGCAATGGTCCCGAGTTCGAGTCTCGGTCCGGCACACAGTTTTAATCTGCCATGAAGTTTCGTGTCTCCTCTTTGTTTTCCCAGTTTCTTTATTAGGTCGTCAGTCTTTACCCCTCCGAGTATCAGCGGTTTCTGCCTAAAACCACCATTTTATCAATTTTTTGTGAAATACCACTGCCTTTCGCATGAAGCCACCGATACTATGGCAAGGCAGAGACATTTAGTGGCAGACTGGCACGAATGTAGTAAATTGTAGCAGTCAATTACAGCGTTGAAGCAACAGTCGGTGCAGGCATAATGCTATGTGATTTCAGGAGGTTGTGGCATGAGGGTTTTTTTTTTCTGTGGCCATATTGGGGAGGTACTTGACAGTGAAGTTAGTGTACCTAAAGTTGTTCTGAGGGAAATTTGACTCTGAGCTAAGTCTTTTATGAGAGATTTCGAAATCAAACCACTTGGGGAAGTATTTAGTACTATACAAAATTTATTAAATTTCAAGACCATTTTACATATTATTTTGGACTATAATTTGTTGTAGGCATGCAAGTTTTGAGATGTGGAATTGTGTCCAAGAATCGTGGCCCGGTAACATGGCGCATTATCATCCATAAAAATGCTATCTTTTTTTGGGAACATTAAGTCAATGAATGTCTGCAAAAAGACTCCACGTTGTCGAACATGACAATTTCCGGTCAACGCTTGGTTCAGTTGGACCAGAAAATCCAGTCCAATCCATGAAAACACAGTCCACCTCCGTTATGGAGCCACCACGAGCCTTCACAGTGCCTTGTTGACAACTTGAGTCCAGGGCTTCGTGGGGTCTGCGCCACACTCAAGCACAAACCTCAGTTTTTACAACAGAAATTGGGACTCATTTGACCAAGCTACGATTTTCCTGTCAGCTAGGAACCAACCGATATTGTCACGAACCCTGGGAAAGGCGCTGCAGGCAATGTCGTGCTGTTAGCAATGGCATTCGCGTCGGTCGTCTACTGTCATAGCCCATTAACGCCAGATTACGCCTTCCTGTGTAACGCATACGTTCGTCGTACGGCCCACACCGATTTCTACGGTTATTTCATGCATTGTTGCTTGTCTGTTAGCACTGACAAGCCTACGCAAACGCCGCTGCTCTAGGTCGTTAAGTGAGTTGTCCGTGGTGAGAGATAATTCCTGAACACTGGTATTCTCGCCACACTGTGGATCACGGAATAATGAATTCCCTACCGATTTCCGAAGTGGAACGTCCGATGCTTCTATCTCCTACTAGCAGTTCGTATTCAAAGTCTGTTAATTCGTGTCGTGCGACCATAATCACGCCGGAATCCTTTTCACATGAATGACCTGAGTACAAACGATGGCTACACCAAACAATTGCCGTATTATACTTTGTGTAGACGATATTGCAACCATCTGTATATGTGCATATCGCTGTCCCATGACTTCTGTCGCCTCAGTGTATGTATGTACACGCACAGGATCCAGAACACGATAGTTGGTTGGCAATGAAACTACGCTGAGTCCACAACACTTGTTTTTCGATTACATGACTACGATTTTAGAATACTTCCGGTCAGCCAGCGACGTGTGGTGAAAATCTAATGAAAATTTTAGGGCGAGTTACGGACTCTGTTTCGGGTGATTTGCACGAAGTGGAGACTTAGAGTAATTCTGTGGCGCGTACCGTGCCGGCAAACTTACATTCAGTCGGGACTTTAAATAGTTTTATTAGACGCGATTAAATGTGCCACTCTGAACATTTCCGTATGTATTCCGTTCCGTCAGGACGCAGCAGCACTAACGCCTAGATTTTTTATTGGGATGATCCGAGTAAGAGTTGGTGCAATTTCTAGAAGAACGTATAAGCTATTTGATCCTAAACTGTGTTTCTCATTACAATCTGACGTAATAATCCGCGCCTTTTCAACGAATTTTAGTGGAAACGTTGATATTCTGGATGGGCACAGTGTTTTGTAGTTTTATTCCTATGCCTTGTGTACTGCGTACAGTGGAAGAAAAGAACAGTTCGGAGATGATTATTGTTTGTATTAGCATGACAATACACTCTGTAATAAAGCAGCACCAACAAGGCAAAGATTTGAGGACAGTAACATTCCTGAAATGGATTGGCCAGCGCAGAGTCCCTGAAACCGATGGAACATCTTCGGGTTGGGTTAGAACGTCAACTTCGCTCCAGACCCTCGACCCACTACCTTGTCTCGTTTCAACTCTTGAGGAAGAATCCGGCGTCGAACATAGGCGGTGATCTCATTAACGTGACTGGGCCGTGTACGTTCAGCGCAAAATAGGGATATCTCCAGTATTTATCGCTTTCTCCCACCGAAGTGATAATGGGCTAAGATTCTAAAGCACCAAGGGTCTGGCATATGTTATGGGAAAAAGTGAAGTTATCCCCTTTTTCCAGCGAGATCTTCAGTTACCTAAAAGAACAACAGGTTTATGCAAAGTGCTATCAAGATCGTCCACGATGGTCACAATTAATTCAGTGACTGGAGGCATTTACAAGGTATAATCAACTCACGATAGTATCAATCAAGTCATGTATAGAAGTACTATAAGTATAGACACAATGCGGAATTGCCATGACTTATATGCGTTTTCTGTATCTCTGAACGTGGTATGACTATATCGGACCACAAATTCTGTATCTGATTATAGTTGGTTGCGTAGGGTTTAGTTATGTTCAGGTCGAATACCAACGATGTTACTAGAAGTGTAAATCTCAAAGAAGCAAATAAGTCAATCACCTCTTTTGTAGACTCAACTATTACGTAATGCCTAACCCTAATGCCGACAATACAAACAAATAGTTGGCCTTCTTTTACAGCTGTAGCAGATGCCGTCTGTAGCGTCTCATATTCACCAGCAATAGAATGCTGTATCGAGAGGCGACAAGACATAGTTTTCACATCCGTGCTGCAGCCCGAAAGCAGCTGATCACAGGAACGAGTCTACTACGTATCTTAAAAATATTGGAACGTGGACGTCATTGGTCAGCGGAACAATTGAAGTTCGACTTATGAAGTGACGTCACAGCACAGTCACCAATCTACATGTCTAAAGACGTGACAGATGCATCTCAAAAGGTGTTTCACTGAGAACGCGCGTGAAATTCGATGCAGGGAATGTGTTGTTCGGGCACGTTTTCCTTTGTTTAGTCGCAGTTTAGTCGCAGAGAATTAGTTGCGGTCAGTGGCAAAGTAGTGGGACATTCATGCACGGGAGCCGCAATGCTACTGTTGTCAAAGCAGAGTTTCGAAAATTAGGATATGTAAGTGGAGTGGGCTACCCATAGCTGTGCCCAAAACTCCGTCGAATATGTTTGGGGATGTTGAACTGTTGCGACTGGCTACAATTGTGCGCCGAACAATGATCTGTGTGGACCATTGCCTGTTGCGGGCAATACTGTAGCAGGTGTACATCCGTACATACTCCACGGACCGCCTCATAGTTTCACCGTGTCCGTCATACCTCCAAGAAACCTTAGAATCTCTGCTGCTACGTAGCTCTGGGAGAATTTCTGCAGTCTCAGAAGTGTTCTCAGATATCGGGATGTCTCAGACGCCTAGTAGAGAGCGCCTGTTCAGCTTGGAAATGATGTGTGGAAATAAGTGACAAGCAACAACTTTCAATCGATCAATAGCATGCTCTTTCCGCGGCACATAAGGATGCAGACTCTGGTCTCAGTATGGCACATACATTAACTTGCTGTATAGATTCATCACAACGTACACGCAGTGTAGAAAAAGCGGTGTCTCACCTAGAGCATTGGTTGCGCGTCAGATCAAGTCACCTAAGACCAAGAAACTACAATTTCCCGTACCGCAGAAAGAACGAAGACAAAGTTCGCTTTCGGTGTATCACGGTTCAGTGGAAAGCCGCTCTTTAAGATTAAACAATGTAAAAAAAAGAGATACTACACTCTAAAAGCTATATGACTTATAGACCAAAAATAGACTTTTCGTCAAATAGTGTAACTAACAAAACATTCAAAATAGTGTTTGACCTTTAAGTTTTGAAATAGCGGTAAAAAATAAGGATCACATTGACATATTCTATAACAAGCCAACTACGTAATCGTTGATATTTTTTCACACTCCAGTTAGGGTAATTCAAGCGCTCGTTTAACTATCGAGATTATTCAGAGACTTAGAACCCTTATTAAATTCGTCTACCAACAAGCAGCTTACGTAATTCAATAAATTATAAATAACATATTGACTTTATTATGTAGTATACAATGCTGGGGTCACCAACAATCCTTGTATTAACACTGCCCAGAGAAGTTGAGTGATTATTGGAAAAGAAACATCAAGGAGAACGCTGATATACTTCTTAATAAATTACGATGATAACATATGACATATTTGTTCCTTACAGGAGCATGTTGTCCATAACCATCGCCATAACACCATCAAGCCATCAAATGCGCTATTGCAGAACATTAAATTAAAACAATTGTCGGATACCACCATCAATCGTTTCTCTTTTATACGATCGAATTCTCTATGTTATTGTCGTTCTCCATTTAGTTCAACGAGCAAGGGTTATCGATACGATGCCGAAAAGGTAAGTCTTCAAACTGGAGGGCGCTAGATGCTTTGCTTACTGTAAATGAGCAAGCATTCAAACGACGAATACTGCTGGGGCCTTATATAGAGGAGTACATTGAACTTCCGTCAGTTTACACCAGAAGACAGAACGCCCTAGATCGAAATACCATGGCGGCAAGTTGCGGTCGTCCTGACTTTTATTCCAGGGAAAGTTTTGAACGTATGAGGTACACAAAGACCAAAAACGTTAGCTTTCAACAGACGCTTTGTATTGCATGTGATTTCCTTGTTGTTGTGGTCTTCAGTCCGAAGATTGGTTTGATGCAACTCTCTACGCCACTCTATCCCGAACGAGCCTCTTCGTCTCTGCACAATTTCTGCAACCTTCATCGGTTAGCACTTGCTTACAGTAATCGAGTCTTTGTCTCTCTCAGTTTTTACCGTCCTATCCCTAGCCCTCATTTTAGTCTAGCTATGCCACAAAGATATTTTCTTCCGATTCGATTGAATACCGGTTCATTAATAGTGCTAATTACCTATTTATACTTCAGCAGTTCCATATAACGCTACACTCAAGACAAATACTTTCACAGAGAACCTCCTAAATTGAAATTAATGTAGATTTGTTTTTCAGAAATACTTTCCCTGGTATTGTCAGTTCACATTTTATATCATTTCTAGTTTGCTATTGTCTGTTATTTTACTGTCCAAATAGCAAAACTCCTCTAAGACGTTTAGTGTCTCATTTCCCGACGTAATTCACTTATTTCGATTTTACATTCTTGACGTAATATTGTTAAAACCCCCTACTCAGGAACCTATCCATTCCGTTCAAATGAACTTGCAAGTTGTTTGTCGTTTCAGCCAGGATTACATTGTTATCGGCAAACTTCAAATTTTTCCTTGCTTCTCTCTGTTTTTCCCTTCCACATTTCCGTTTAGTTTGCTTTACTGCTTGCTCAGTGTACAGAATGAATAACATCAGAGATAGACTACAACCCGATGTCGCTCACTTCTCATGCACTGCCGTCCTTTCATTTCCTCTGACTTAAGACTGCAGTCCGTTTTCTGTACAAGTTAAAGATGATAACTTCGCTCTCCCTGTATTGTATACTGAAAGGCCCCTTTTCATAACACCAAAGAGTTTCACGGTGCATTTTCAAATACCATTTTCTAAATGTCCAAATGCTATGAATGTGGGTTTGACTTTCTTACTTGCTTTCTAAGATTAGTCGTTGTGCCAGTACTGATTCGCGTGTTCTACATTTCCTCGTAATGCAAACTGATCCCTCGTCAGGTCGGTCTCCACCACTCGTAGTATTCTTCTATAGGTATTTTGTCGTCATTGTCTGTTAAACTGATAGACTGCTAATACACCGGTCACTTACAGCGCTAGTCGTAAGGAACTTTTTATCATCTCTAAAAAAGTTAATCTGCCGCCATGAAACTTGCCGTTAGTCCTTTTCTGCATATTCATCCTTCAATGCGACACATTTTCCCAACGGTGGGTGATACGGTGCAGACCTTTGTTTCAGAAGACTGCATTTTACTAGTTAAGGAAACGTTTCACATCGAGAATAAATAGTCGTCGATCTGGAAATGGCTGCCATGCAAAGATTTTTTGTTCGAGGTAACAAGATAAAGCAACTGAGCACAAGAGAGTGTGGAGAGTGAAGCAACATTCGATAGTCCAAAGAAGCATCATGTCTGAATGTGACCCTTGCAGAATGAACAGGGGCAGGGGCACGGAACAAAAACACCCGTATGAACAGCTTTCCGAGATGTTCCGTCTGGACTTCCTACCATAAAATCGCCAGGCGTTTTCGGTAGCACGATCGTATGACTGTCTACGTCTTACGGACACAATCTGTTTGCACCACACCATGGCAGCCACAAAAAACACATTACCTTCCCCGATGATAAATACTTCTTCGCCCTATTCAGGAGTAGCGAATCCAAGAGATTCCACTGCTTGGTTTGCTCTTTTATACCTAGGCCTTAGGGTACAGGGTGGGTATAATTAAACTTCCGCTACTTGATCCAATGTAGACGGAAACGTCTTTACCGTAAAGGCATCCAACGTTACAGGAATGATGTTCAGACTGTGCAGTACAGGATGTGCGTTGTTAGTAGTGCCAGTGTCACGTCTTGCTGTTAGGCGCCGGTGTCGATACGGCGACGTAGGGCTGAAACACAAGCATCGGTGTGCCTTCCACATGCAGACAGTCATGGGTCTGACGAGGTGAGCAGAGCTTCCTCCTAAAGCTGTTTTACCAAAACGACAGCAATAGTGCTGTTGCCCTTCTCGAGAATCGACGCATTGTAGGAATATGAAGAGGGCCCCTTTCCACACTACTGGGATTTGAAGAACATGATTCAGAAGTTCGAATTAACTGTCGATTTGGGAATTGCTTCTGGTAGAGATTGATGGCCAATTGCGCCACAAATTGTTGAAGAAGTTACTGGTGCCATGGCTAAGAATCATGGACGCAATGTGGGATCTCCAAGCAGTGCAGTGGGTGCGTCACGACAGCTGAACATTTCATGGTTCCCCATTCAAAAAGTGCTGCGACCATTCTGAAATGGTTTCCGTAAAAACTTCACATATCTCACGGCCTTCTGCCAAATGACGCAGACATTCGCGTAGTTCTTATGCTCTTGTATGGGTTGAAGCTGACAACATGTGGCCTTTGAACACTTTGGGGCGCGACGAAGCCAGCTTTACGCTCACTGGGACAGTAGATACAACTGTCGCATTTGAGGATCGTCACCGCCAACGAACGTTCATGAATTTCCCCTGTATACTGAACGCGTCATTGTGTGGTATGTCTACGCGGAGCAGTCCCTGACTGATCTATTTTTCTTTGAGGAACTCAGGCCGCAAGGATAAAGAACGTACAGCGTGAACGGAGCCGTTATTGCGATTTGCTTCGGCAACACATGATCTCTACTCTACGTGAGAGAGATGGTTAGGACTCAATTGCTTTGATGCACGATGGAGTTCCACCTCACACTGCTCGTGAGTTCACTCGGTTGGTCTGTAAAAGAACTGGAGAAAACTGTATCATTGGCCTATCGTTCCAAATTGCGTGTCCGTCAAGACCACCAGATTTGAACCCGTATGATTTCTGGCTATGGAATTACATGAGGAACAGGATTTATCAAAGGGACACTAACAGGCTGAAGACGATTGTAGTGAAGGAGGTTGCCAAATTCCCACATGAGATGTTTCGGGCAGCAGTAGAGCAATGTTTGGGTGTGCATACAGATGAGAATCCTAATTGGAAAATTCATATTTGGGATCTTCTAAAGCGACTAGGTTCAGAAACTTTTGCAATCAGAATAATTGCCAATTTTGAGAATATAGAAATTAGTAAGCTAATACACTTTGCATACTTTCAGTCTCTGATGTCATACGGAATAACATTTTGGGATAACTCAGTACTTAGACAAAAAGGATTCACTGCTCAAAAGAAAGTAGTTAGAATAATGTGTGGGGTTCACAGTCGCACGTCTTGTAGGCACCTTTTTAAAAGATTGGGAATTCTTACGACAGCTTCACAGTGCATTTATTCACTAATGAAATTTGTTCTCAACAACATGGACCAGTTTAAAAGAACAGTGACATCCATGATTATAATACCAGAAAAAAGAAAGACTTACACTATCCTTTACTCAACCTATCTTTGGCACAGAAAGGTGTAAAATATGCTACTATAAGAATTTTTGACAAATTGCCAGATGAAATGAAATGTCTGACAGACAGCAGTAATAGCTTCAAAAATAAATTGAAATCATATTCCCTTACATCTCCTTCTATACCATAGATGAATTCTTGAACAGGATTAAATAAATCTATTAATATAGTATATGCATGTTGTGCCATTTAAGGGAATGGGGTAAATAATACAAATATTAATCTTTAACACTGTACTGTAATATACAGGGTGGTCCATTTCTCGATACCGGGCCAAATATCTCACGAAATAAGCGACAAACGAAAAAACTACAAAGAACGAAACTTGTCTAGCTTGAAGGGGGAAACCAGATAGCGCTATGGTTGGCTCGCTAGATGGCTCTGCCATAGGTTAAACGGATATCAAATGCGTTTTTAAAATAGAAACCGCCATTTATTATTACATATTCGTGTAGCACGTAAAGAAATATGAATGTCTTAGTTGGACCTCTTTTTTCGCATTGTGATAGATGGCGCTGTAATAGTCACAAACGTATAAGAACGTGGTATCACGTAACATTCCCCAGTGCGGGCGGTATTTGCTTCGTGATACTTTACCCGTGTTAAAATGGACCGTTTACCAATTGCGGAAAAGGTCGATATCTTGTTGATGTATGGCTATTATGATCAGAACGCCCAACGGGCGTGTGCTATGAATGCTGCTCGGTATCCTGCACGACATCATCCAAGTGTCCAGACTGTTCACCGGATAGTTACGTTATTTAAGGAAACAGGAAGTGTTCAGCCACATATGAAACGTCAACCACGACCTGCAACAAATGATGGTGCCCAAGTAGGTATTTTAGCTGCTGTCGCAGCTAATCCGCACATCAATAGCAGACATATTGCGCAAGAATCGAGAATCTCAGAAACGTCGGTGTTGAGAATGCTACATCAACATCGATTGCACCCGTACCATATTTCTATGCACCAGCAATTGCATGGCGACGACTCTGAATGTCGTGTACAGTTCTGCCACTGGGCACAAGAGAAATTAATAGGCGATGACAGATTTTTTGCACGCGTTCTATTTGGTAACGAAGCGTCATTCACCAACAGCAATAACGTAAACCGGCATAATATGCAATAATGCGCAACGGAAAATCCACGATGGCTGCGACAAGTGGAACATCAGCGACCTTGGCGGGTTAATGTATTGCGCAGCATTATGGGAGGAAGGATAAGTGGCCCCCATTTTATCGATGGCAATCTAAATGGTGCAATGTATGCTGATTTTCTACGTAATGTTCTACCGATGTTACTGCAAGATGTTTCACTGCATGACAGAATGGCGATGTACTTCCTACATGATGGATGTCCGACGCATAGCTCGCGTGCGGTTGAAGCGGTATTGAATAGCATATTTCATGACAGGTGGACTGGTCGTCGAAGCACCATAGCATGGCCCGCACGTTCACCGGATCTGACGTCCCCAGATTTCTTTCTGTGGGGAAAGTTGAAGGATATTTGCTATCGTGATCCACCGACGACGCCCGACGACATGCGTCAGCGCATTGTCAGTGCATATGCAAACATTACGGAAGGCGAACTACTCGCTGTTGAGAGGAATGTCGTTGCACATATTGCCAAACGCATTGAGGTTGACGGACATCATTTTGAGCATTTTTTGCATTAATGTGGTATTTACAGGTAATCACGCTGTAACAGCATGCATTCTCCGAAATGATAAGTTCACAAAGGTACATGTATCACATTGGAACAACCGAAATAAAATGTTCAAACGCACCTACGTTCTGTAATTTAATTTAAAAAACCTACCTGTTACCAACTGCTCGTCTAAAATTGCGAGCCGTATGTTTATAACTATTACAGCGCCATCTATCACAAAGCGAAAAAAGTGGTCCAACTAAAACATTCACATTTCTTTGCGTACTACGCGAATATGTAATAAAAAATGGGGGTTCCTATTTAAAAAAAAAACGCAGTTGTATCCGTTTGGCCTATGGCAGTGCCATCTAGCGGGCCAACCATAGCACCATCTGGTTTCCCCCTTCAAGGTAGAAAAGTTTCGTTCGTTGTAGTTTTTTCGTTTGACGCTTATTTCGTGAGATATTTGGCCCGGTCACGATCAATGGACCACCCTGTACAGTTCTTATTCGTTATACAATTCACACACACTTCTGCGATTTCGTGATTTCTCTAAACCTCTCATTTAGTCGCTTGCAGCATTACGTGATTGATAGCGGTGGGGCAATACTTTGGCTGTAGCAATTTCTGTACAGGCTGCACAAAATGGCAATTTTTAGAGTCTTGTCGCCCCCTCCCCTCTCATACGGATAAATTTCTGCGTGCACCCACGCGTAGTACGTGTTAGTAACTCGTGCGTTCAAAAATGTGTGAAAGATCAGTAGAAACACGTCGTTGAGTTTAAGTGTCCAAACAACCGAAGGTGCTCCACTGCAGCCACGCATCGTAACCGCACCTCCAGGCAACAGGTCTGTGTTGGCACTGAGCCTCCTCTGCGCCCTCTGTGGGGCTGGCGCGCTCCACGGCGCAGGAGGCGTCCCGCGCGACCAGCGCCTGCAGCAGCGGCAGCAGCTGCCAGGCTGCGCTGTCCTGCGAAGCCTCCTCAGACACGCGCGCGGCACGCTTACGGCACGTGGCGGCGTTTTTGTGCCTGCCGGCCGCGGCGCGAGGGGCGCCCTACGCCGCACTACGCCCTCGGCTTACTCCGACGCTTCCGCGAATGACAAAAGTCCCGAGCTTGGAAATATCGTTTCTCTCGACCGAATGAAACTTCACAGGGCGGTCGAGCGCAATTCGGCGATAATAACACAGAATCGTCGTGACGCTCTGGATGGATGGTCAGGCACTAGTTCTGAATTACAAATTCAAGTGCTACTTTTATTTCAGTGTTCACTGGAGCACAGCTCTATACCGTGGTACCGTCAATATACACTACTAGCCATTAAAATTACACCAAGAAGAAATGCAGATGATAAACGAGTATTCATTGGACACATGTATTATACTAGAACTGACATGTGATTACATTTTCGCGCAATTTGGGTACAAACATCCTGAAAATCAGTACCCAGAACAGCCACCTCTGGCCGTAATAACTGCCATGATACGCCTGGGCATTTAGTCAAACAGAGCTTGGATGGCGTGTACAGGTACAGCTGCCCATGCAGCTTCAACACGATACCACAGTTCATCAAGAGTAGTGACTGGCGGATTGTGACGAGCCAGTTGCTCGGCCACCATTGACCAGACGTTTTTAATTGATGAGAGATCTGGAGAATGTGCTGGCCAGGGCAACAGTCGAACATTTTCTGTATCCAGAAAGGCCCGTACAGGACATGCAACATGCGGTTGTGCATTATCCTGGTGAAATATTCGGTTTCGCAGGGATCGAATGAAGGGTAGAGCCACGGGTCGTAACACACGTCAAATGTAACGTACACTGTTCAAAGTGCCGTCAATGCGAACAAGAGGTGACCAAGACGTGTTATCAATGGCATCCCATATCATCAGGCCGGGTGATACGCCAGTATGTCGATGACGAATACACGCATCCAATGTGCGTTCACCGCGATGTCGCCAAACACGGATGCGACCATCATGATGCTGTAAACAGAACCTGGATTCATCCGAAAAAATGACGTTTTCCCAATCGTGCACCCAGGTTCGTCGTTGAGTACACCATCGCAGGCGCTCCTGTCTGTGAAGCAGCGTCAACGGTAACCGCAGCCATGGTCTCCGAGCTGATGTTCCATGCTGCTGCAAACGTCGTCGAACTGTTCGTGCAAACCTCCCAATCTGTTGACTCAGGGATCGAGACGTGGCTGCACAATCCGTTACAGCCATGCGGATAAGATGCCTGTCATCTTGACTGTTAGTGATACGATGCCGTTGGGATCCAGCACGGCGTTCCGTATTAGCCTCCTGATCCCACCGATTCCATATTCTGCTAACAGTCATTGGATCTCGACCAACGCGAGCAGCAATGTCGCGATACGATCAACCGCAATCGCAATAGGCTACAATCCGACCTTTATGAAAGTCGGAAACGTGATGGTACGCATTTCTCCTCCTTACACGAGGCATCACAACAACGTTTCACCAGGCAACGCCGGTCAACTGCTGTTTGTGTATGAGAAATCGGTAACTTTCCTCATATCAGCACGTTGTAGGTGTCACCACCGGCGCCAACCTTGTGTAAATGCTCTGAAAAGCTAACCATTTGCGTATCACAGCATCTTATTCCTGTCGCTTAACTCTCGCGTCTGTAGCACGTCATCTTCGTGGTGTAGCAATTTTAATGGCCAGTAGTGTAAATTTCGTATCATACCTCATTTGAGTCCAGACTGACCGTTCTGGCAGCTCTGTTTTGTTGGTCAACTTCGATATGGACGGCAGTTTCAGTCCCTCCTCTCTACAGAACATGATTTAGCACTTTTAGACACGTACAGACACTCGCACATACAGTAGTACAGGGGATGGGAAAAGTATGGAAGCGCCATAAAAACAACACGTTGACTTGTCTAATGTGTTGTGGCAAAACCGATGGTATTCAGAACAGCTTCCAGTCGTGTCGGAATGGATAAATGCAGGCTGTGTATCCTTCTAAAGGCCTTTATAAGCCACTCTCCCTGCAAAATCGTGGCGAGTTCAGGCGGACAGCAATCACGTACCTTTCTCTCCAAAGTAGACCAAACGGCTCAGTAATAATGCGATCTGTTGGCTGTGGTGGTCAAAGCAAACTCAACCTCGTGCCCACAAATTCAGTTCTTGGCAATGCCACCTGTGACCTGTAATCCTGTAATCTTGGAGTACAAATTTTGAAATTTGTGGTAAGGACTACGGACCAAACTGCTGAGGTCATCGGTCCCTAGGATTGCGCACTGCTTAATCTAACTTAAAAGTAACTAATGCTAAGGACAACACACACACACACACACACACACACACACACACACACACACACACACACACACATGCCCGAGGGAGGACTCGAACCTCCGACGGGGCAGCCGCGCGAACCGTGACAAGACGCCCTTAGACAGTAAGACTACCCCTCGCGGCCTTGAAGTACACCATCACCGTTCTTGATGCACCTGATAACCAAAATGGTCTCAGAATTAATCACTGACAGTAATGCGACCTTGCAGAGTAGCCATGAGGCCCATGGAACGTCGGGGAATGGGTGCCCAAAGCATCACCGAAGAGATGCCATGATTCACTCTTGCCCGCAAGCAGTCTCCGAAGTAGGCTTGCCACGGCACACGTCAGACGTAAAGTCGTCGAGAACTTGTAAACGGCTTCAAACATGACTCATCCCACCAAATGACATTCTTCCATTGCTCCACAGCCCAGGTTTTACGGATTCAGCACCGTGTCTTCCTGTTGCGGGCATTTGTATCACTGATGAGTGGTTTTGGAATCCCAGCTCGCTCTGCAGTTCTCTATTTGTGGAACTGTTTCGTGCTGGCTAGGTTCGTGAGTAGGGCATTCAGTTTTGCAGTAGCACTTGCAGTTGTCGTCCTCTTATTTTTCGTCACAATCCAATCAGCGTCTGTGACCACCACTCAACACACAGTTTCGTCCGCGTTGTGACTTAGAGCACTATTTTCCCGCTTTCCTTGTACGCATTATAAATCTTTGCTACGGCGCCTCTTGAAGCACCAAACACTTCGGCTACCGTGGTTAAAAACACCCAACAGATGAGCACCAACAGGTGTGTCACTTTCGAATTCACTTAGTTCCGACGTAATGCCCTCGCAGCTCCATACAACACTGTCCTGACCACCACCGACACTTGGAATGCCCGCATCTCGTGGTCGTGCGGTAGCGTTCTCGCTTCCCACGCCCGGGTTCCCGGGTTCGATTCCCGGCGGGGTCAGGGATTTTCTCTGCCTCGTGATGGCTGGGTGTTGTGTGAAGTCCTTAGGTTAGTTAGGTTTAAGTAGTTCTAAGTTCTAGGGGACTGATGACCTAAGATGTTAAGTCCCATAGTGCTCAGAGCCATTTGAACCAACCAACACTTGGAACGTACTGAGGGCATCGCATAGATGCCATTAGTGGTCAAACACAACAGCGCAACATGCAGGCTTGGCTAGGATCTGCAATTATGTTCAAGCGTACGTTTCTAGCTGTTTTTTCATACTTTTGCCCAACTCCAGTATATTACCATTTTTGAGACGCAAACGTTTCTTGATGGGATAGAAGTACGGGTATAATTGTGCTACTTTCAGAGACTATTGGAAAAGAGTCCACAAGAAGTTCGTGAGAGGAAAACCGTGCAGCAATGTGACGTTCCTTTTCTGAACTAAGATTATCGTTTGTGTATGTACAGAATAATATAAATATAGCACCACGTTCATAACTGAGTGAGAAAAACCAAAGTAAGTAAGTGTTCTCATGCCAGTGTAAGTGGCATTCTGAAGATGAAGACAGCGCATTCACTTTGTGCATAAAGTCTCAATGTGACAATCTCAAGTAAACTTTTGTAGTGCTACGTGTTCAGTCCTATAAAATTAAAATGTTACCTTTTCTAGTCTTATTAAACACATTCATTCGTTATTTGATTGTATGTGGCTCAGTGGCAGTTTGGGTAAATAGGGTAGGTATACGAAGATTCGGTATTCAATACTTATCGGTCTTAGGACTGTTCGGTCACTTACCGCTTCTTTCCCACTCTGGAAAACATTTGTACCTGTGAAAAATGCCAATTTGCACCAATGTTCAGAGTCCACGTTAAACAGTATGTTTTCGTGTAAGTGGCAGGGTGAGACTAAGAATAGAACTCTGCAGTACCCTTCCTCCCACCATCCTAATTTACTATAACCCGTAAGATCCAGTAACTGGTGAAGTAGAGTCACGACTCTGAGCTGAGTAGAGCGAACTTCTGACCGCGCCCCCTGATTTGTCCGTCTTTGATATTTCATATGGTATCTTCCTACGGGACTGGGTGCTGGAATCCGCACTGGATATTTCCTGGATTATCAAATATCTGCCACATTGTGCGTTTATGGTCAGTATTTCTCACACTACGATACGCCCATCTCTATCGCCTGCACTTGGCGGCTTACTGAAATATTTGTTTGAAAGTAATTTTCTGAGCTAAGGCTCTTTGCTTCAGATTGTTTATATTTCTGATGAGTCGAATATTATGCTCTATATGTAATTGTGTCTGTATTGGCTATTTCTTTACACCACTGAGAGCTTCATTGTCGTGTATTTGTGTTGGCTATACGCAGCCTGAAAGACTAAATTCTGTGGATAACCTTAATGTTAGGTTTTCCCATTGATGTGGTCGTCGGCTTTCTTGTGGCGCAATATTCCGGGAAAGAGTTGGCAATAAGCTGTGGCAAAAATTCTGTAGGTTAAATTGTGATCTTACGTGTTTTTAAGGCTTTTACATTTAATGTTTTATTTTACATTTTGTTTGCTTTAACAGAAATTTCCTGTACTTAATATACGTGTTAAAACTGTGTTGTAGATTTCCATGTCTAAATACCACGGAAGGAAGTATTGTTTGCAGATCTAATTATTAAGTACCGCCTCATAGAGGTAAGCTTGTCATTTTCTTTACATGACTGTTTGGTTCACGCAAGGTTCTTAGCCGTGTGGTTTAGGTAAATGGCTGTCGGATCTTTTTCTCTGGGCATTTATTACATTTTCCTTATCAGATTTTATTCAGCTAAGTAGTTTAAGATACATCACCTTTGCCGATACTACTTACTCTTGATATTTTGTAAATTTGGTTAAAGATAAATTTTGAAATTTGATGGTATATTAAGAGGCTTTATACTGACCATTTGTCGAGGAGGCGGCCAATCATATTTGCTTAGCTTGTTTGTTCGACCTAAATTTCAAGTGAGTGGTGTCTGTTAACAGCACTGCTTAGTCTTCCGGGCTTCACGGCCGCTTTTTCAGCGACTGACGGCCGCGGGGCTCGTTGCTGTTACACAACGCCTTGGTGTTTACTGGCTGCCTTCGAGGCGCGTCCGTGATTGCCTGGCTATATTACTTAATGTTATGATCTATGGACTCTTACTTGAAGCTTTACTTAAACTTGTACATCTCCTTTGGAATATGCTTTTATTGCCCATTTTATGAACTTTGGGTAGCTAAGTTTTCTTCTAAACTTGCTTAAGCACAAGATACTGTCTTCATTATTGTATTACGCGAATATTTTCAAGTCATCCAACCATAATTACTGCCTTGAGCCTAAAGTGGGATTGTATTTGCCTCACGCGTGGACAATCTTATCTATTTTGCTGTTTTGGTACTTGATGAAATTATCGGTAGACTGTATGTTGCTTTTAGCAGCGCGTTTGCCCTCTTGTGTGTTAAAGACCTGTTTGATTAAAAAAATTAATTAGTTTTCCAAAAATCCTTTGAAGGCGTCAGGCGACATTTTCTTAAATTGTTTTAAGGATATATTTGCTGTTGTCCCTTGAGCAGCTACTTTTTTGTAAGGAAACAAGTTTTTTTGATTTCACAGTTTTGTATTTATTCTGGCACTGTTTTTTGTAGCTAGCTGGGATAAAGCCATTTGTTAAAGCCGATTATTGTTGCAAGCAACTAGTCAGTCTTACCTGTAGATCATAATTATTTGTCATTATTATATTTATTTATTCATGCTGTTATGTGGTGGTTAAATACAAGTAACCATTAAAACGACAAATGACGCTGCTATTCTGGGTTCACCCTTCCACACTTTCTGTGTCCTCCCCCATCCCGTGTTTAGGGATTTCAGTGACATCCGTCGACGTCACCCTCCACCGCTTCTGATGATGGCAGGCCTGCTTCCAGCACCAACACGCCACACTTACAAGTTCGCAACGGTCAGTACCAGTATGGTCAGCAACACAGGGAAGTTGCAACTCTTTCACGACACGCTCAGGCCGTCAGTGGTCGGCGTCGCCCTTCTACAGTAGGTGTGTCTTGCTACCGTTCAAATTCTTTATGGGTTCGAGTTGTTTTCCTCAGTTGGCAGTCACGCAGGGTGTGGTGTGGCCCTCTATGTCCGGGAAGGTATCCTGGACACAGATGTGGCTGTTCTCCTGTCCGGATGGCGTGTACGCCTCACATTGTTTAATAAACATGTCGTCAATTTATAGGCCCCAAAAGGCTCGACACATTGACGAACTACTTTCTACAAAGAAGAAATAGCGCCATTATTTGCAGGGCGATCGTTACGTCGAAGGAGGCAGTTTCAAAGCGTCCTCCATCCGAAGAACCATAATTCTGTCTGCTCTACATTTTTGGCCTTACGTATGTTTGTGGATGATATTCACCTCAATGACGGATGGGAGGTCATACCCGGTGACATTCCTGGTTACACTCAGCACACAAGCCATTCAGGAAGCCAACTCGATCGGATTGATGTTTCTGCAATTCTACAAACTATTCTGGCGGTGTGTCCTCCTCGGAAATGTGGTCTTGGCCTTTGGCTTTTGCGCGTCAATCTGCGCATTACTCCTGCCTCCACAACCAGCTTGACGCGGTCGAGATCCCTGGAAGCTCAATACCTCTATTCCTCATGACCCGGTTTGTAGACAACATTTGGCTTATGCATGGACACCCTGCAAACAACGTCTTCTTTGGTACCTGTTATCGATACTGCGGTGGATGACCTGTGCGAAGTCATCAAGAGGGAGTTTGTCCAATGTGAAAGAGATGCAGCGGCTTGATCCTAAGATACTACACACAATTATTACTCCATCTTATGTGTACCAGGTGACCTTTCACCGTCGTCAGATGTCCATCGCAAAGGCCAGCTTATGAAAGCCAAACTTCTGCTTCTTCAACGCAACAAACTTCGAGGCGTGGTAGTATGGTCTCGCAGTCCACACTGGTGAAAAATCTCCATCCATGCTTCGTGTCACATCGGACATTCGTCGTCGACGACATTCCCTCGTCTCTACACTTACCAATCAGACTGGCAACCATGTCAACACTCAAGCAGAGGTCATCTCATCCTTCGCTGATCATTACCAACGTTTTTACGCTGAAGAGCTGGCGGCGGCGGTGGCTTTCGATGATGTTCTCCAACTCCTCACCGACACCCTCAACAACAGGAGACATCATTCTTGGTGATAGCGATCACAGCAGACGAGGTGGCTGACGCGATCGCCAAAGGCACGCTGCACAAATCCCCAGGTGCCGACGGGCTTCCGGTTGAATTTTATCGGACCTTCAGCGCTTTGCTGCTTCCACGTTGGACCGAGATTTTCCAGCAGCTGTCCAATCCTTCCTTCCCCGTATCACCAGACTTTGTCAACGGCATTCTATTACCGGGGCCCAAGCTAATAGGTGGAACGATGGTCACCAGTTTTCACCCTCTCACATTACTCAACGCGGACTACAAAAACTACGCGCGTCTCTTGGCGACACGCATCTGTGCGGTGTTACCTGCAGTACTTTCTCCAGAACAGACGTGCAAGGTGGCAGGGCTACTCTCCAGACGGCCACAGGTGAATGTCGGGACCTTACGGCACTGGCCGCGTCCTGCCGCTCCTGGAGTCGATACATATCAGCAGCGGCCTGACGCCATTTTCTCCTCTCGGTGATGGAACGTGTTGGATTCCCCCCACAATTCACAGGCTTTGCAGTGCCACGTTCACGGTCCAGGTGAACAGACGATTGGCTGGACAAATCACCGTCCGGTGTTCGATCGGGCAGGGATGCCCTCTGTCTACTATTTCATACGCAATCGCCATCGAGCCTCTCATCAAAGGGCCCCTACCGCGTTTTACAGAACTTATATAACCACAGGATCCGCTGCCACGCCTATACGAACGATCTCCTACTTCCTGCACACTCACCCATAGAAATACAAGATGCCATTGCATGGATCCAACAGTATGAACAATCTTCAGATAGTCACCTCAATGTTAGCAATTGATAATCACGTCCACTGGACGTGGTCTCCAAGGCGAGGGACGACTACTGTCTCCCACTGCAAGAACACTCCGTTACCTGGTATCGACTGTACCGGCTGCACGCGCCACACTGCAGCGAAAACATGTCTCCATTCCCGCAGTCCATTTATTACCACTTTCGACACAACCTCCTGCACACCATGAACCAGCTACAAAGAATGTCTTATGTTAACACGTATGTGGTCCATGCCGACCAAGTACTCTCTCTACCAACAATAATGAGATGTCAACTACAACCGGGCCTCGAATATTTCATCTCGGCTGGCACCATTTTAAAAATCCGATAGAAGACCCTTGGCCTCCCTCCAACAAAAGCTGTCCTCGTTCTTGTCCATGTTCACGGCAGAGCCACTGCATTAAATACACAACATGTTGAGACATCGACGGAAACCTTCACCATTCCTCACGCAATGCGTGTTGGAATTCCTAATGCCGGACTCACCTGCCCCACCAACCAACGTGGCCCACGTTGCTCCATTGCTACCTCACATTTCTACCTATTTTGTCGAACTTAGTTATGTACACGACGCTCTTTCAACGACGCATCCACCAAGAGCAAAGGAATTTTATAAGTTATTAGTTCTTTTTGATGCACCCTCTCCCCTCCCTCCGCAACGCATTGTAGGCACAATGCCCAGTCGCCCAACTGTCGAAGATCTAGAAGACTGTCCACTCACCTTTCTTTTTGTCTGACATCAGGGCGTTTTGGTACCACATTGCCAACGACAAGTATCCCAACAACCAATAACTACACCATATCGGTCTGACTTCATCATCATTTTGTACATTTAGTCCACGTGAGGACCCCGACGAACATCGCCTTACATGCACTACTGCTAAGCCAATGTACACTGGCCTGCTACTTCCTCGCTCCACCAGCAACGGTCCGCTCCAGTCTCCTCCTTCTTCCACACACTTCTCACTTTCCCCATCTAAGCACCAGGCTGTCACATGTTTCCGAGGCCAGGCAAACGCCTACCTTTTCCATGATCACCCACATACCACACTTGGTGTTTGGTCCCATATACTGGCAGTTCAAAGTAAGCTTGAACGTTCTCCCACATATCGGCATACCTTTGTCAGCTTCTTGCGCAGAGTTGGGGAGTACCCGTATCTCCTGTGTTCTTGAGACATGTACGATCATTCTGGAATGGTGCGGCGCACCAGCATTTCCATACCGATGACCTGAATGTGTACAGGGGAAATTGCAAGGGCGAAAGCATCTTTTTTTATTTTTTGTCCTTAATTTAAATTTTCGTTCCTATGTTTGCCTGTGATGTCGCAAGCCACTGCACGGCTCTCCGATCCCCTACCCCCCCTCCTCACCCCTACCCCTACCCCATCCTTGGAAGGCTCGATATGCTGGCCCACTCATGTATCGTCACTACATACTTTTAAAAAAATTAAAAAAATGGTAAAGCTGTAAGTGAGAATTCGGGGTCGAGTCCCATTCCAGCACAAATTTTCGTTGTCGTCTTTCCATTGTACAGCTGATGGTTGTCTGTATTCGCACTTGCGAATACTAGCTTCCGACCCTGGCTGTTGTGTAGGTAAGGCCATCGACCACCACATTCATATTCACAGAGGATCCTTTTTACAGTAGGTTCTCTTGTGAGCACCTTGAGAGCAAGGATGTCTCTGTTGCGAAGTAGCTTGTGGTTGAAAAATGGCTCAAATGTGGTTCAAATGGCTCTAAGCAGTATGGGACTTAACATCTGAGGTCATCAGTCCCCTAGACTTAGAACTACTTAAACTTAATTAACCTAAGGACATCACACATATCCATGACCGAGGGAGGATGCGAACCTGCGACCGTAGCAGCAGCGCGGTTCCGGACTGAAGCGCCTAGAACCGCTCTGCCACAGCGGCCGGCTGTTGTTAAAACTAGCCAGGTAATAGCAACGTAATAGATCTGTAGTAACCACTCATAACTCATTTCTAAGAGCGACCAGGTTTTTTAAGATTGTACACTTCCAGTGGCATTATAAGCAGTGCCAACCACGGTAAATGGTGTATAATTTCTCAAATCAAGGCTATAAATAGGGGCCAGCAAGATCACTCAACCATCTTTTCGATAAGCTAACATGTATTTGTGCAGGTTGGAAGTGAAAAGTGGCAAGTTTTGTCTGAGCAAATGTATATATTTTGCGTCCAAAGCTCTAGTATCCCGGCGCAATGAGTTTGAAGACCCGCTGGAGAGTAAGGCACTCGACCACGCCCGCAAGCGCAGATGTTACTTGCGCTAAACCACGCACTTCATCTTGCCGCGGCACTTATTTCGTCTTGCCACAATATCACACCTCTTACGACTGAAGTATGGTGGGGCTCTGATCAGCGGACGGCGATAATTTTTTACCGGCCGTTTCCGAGAACATACTTACGTTTAGTTACTGGGGCGTTCATGTCAGGTATTATTGTTTTGAAGCGAGTGAACCACCGTTAAAGCTGCGACAAATATTCCTCTGCAAGAAATTCTCCCTGTGGATCTCTCTCGACGAATATGGGCCCGCTGACGACAAAATCTGGTTTTTAACATCCTATTGTGTGAGCGGATGATATTGCATAAATAAGTAACCTCCATTCATCGTAGCTGAATTTATGCATTTGCAGATCTCAAGACATAAGGCGTGGAAAAGTACTCTTGTATTATATTACATAAGGCCTTACGAATCGTCGACTCTGCAGGTTGATGCCAGGACCAAATTATTGCAACGACAATGGAATTACTGTCTTACTATCAGGACGCGTGCGTGGTGTGTACATACGGGGGTCCAAGTCTAGGGACAGCTCTGGTAGTACGTAGTGGGTACCCCGTAATAAATTAAAAGTCCTATACAAGCTGGATCCACACTCCACTGGTATGATAGTCGAACTGATTCCTATCTGGAAGCCTTGGTATTAGCACAGACGACAACATTATAGTCTCTGGTAGTATGTCAGTGCTAAAACTGTTTCGATACCATCATAATAGTTGTAAAAATCCCATAGTTGCTGCAACTGTCGATCTTGCAATTCGGGTCGAGAGCAACTATTGCAACATCGTGATGGTATGAATGAAAGACCACTCTGTTATACCTGGAAATAAACAAGTAGATGTAATGACAAAGGGAGAATCTCTATATGATGCTCTTAAATGTGATTAGCTCCACATTAGAGATATATTAATAATGCTCAAAAGCGGTTGTCATCGGTCTGTAAAGAGGATTTGTCGAGGACATCTAAAATTAAAGGCAGTCACTACAGACTAGTTCATCCCATTATTCAAAGAGTTCATGGTATGATAAGCCAAAAACACCGACGAACTTCACAGCAGTTATAGCACAGCTGAAATTTAATCACTGGAAACTCAGCAGACATCTCAAACGGCTCATCCTCAGCGCCACCACTCAGAGAGGAAGAAGATCCAAGCTACATGTTTTTTCAGTGTCCTGGGAACATGTATCACATAACCGTCCTTGCAAGCAATCTTCGGGCTCTTGGTCATGAGTTCCCAAGCAGCTTCCAAACCGTATTATCATCCAACGAGATGACAACATACAAATGACCATTTGAGTTCGTCAACAGTGCAGGCATCGAGAAATAGCTCTTTCAGCTGCTAATTTAATGCTCTTGGTAATCAGAACGCCAGGAGACGATCAGCGCTCAGTTAACTGACACGTACTACATATCAGGAAATGGAATGCTCTGCCTCTAAATATATTCCTTTATGTACCTCCTATACGTATGTGACTGAATACAAGTGTATTTATACATGTGGCTGTCATACCCAAATATGGTTGTTGTACAGTGTTCTCATGTTCTGTCTAGATGATGCTCAGTGGTACTTATTTATCTGAACCAGTATCCAATTCTCTGTCGACGTTTTTGAAGCAATTCTTACTGGACATACAAAAGAATTTTTTATTGTTAATTTAGATACATAGACATTAATATGGTTTGTATTGGGAATATAGCAAGTGTGCACCAATGGCGATTTATCATTTCTTATTGTGTGACCAGCATGATTCGTATAACGTACTACCTCTGTGTATCCTATGTTACATTTTCGTCTTGTTTACTCGTTTCAGTATACTGTGGCTGTGAGACTTGTTTTATGACGGAAACAGATCTTTGTTAAGCCTATGTAACTTCGTACCAGGGGACGACTTAAACTAATGACTTCTCTGAATTGTCACAACCAACTGTAATATAGCATTTCCAATGTTGAGATGGCTGCACAGGCATGTTCCGAAAACCAATAAATTAAAAACAAATATCACACATCTCTTGCTGACAATTAGTGCTTGCGGCAGTTCTGTAAGTTTCACCGCGCCGCCACACAGCTCGCCTTGTATTCATATCGCTAGCCATAATGCAGCGTTGTTCTTGATTTTCCTCTTTGCTACGTCTCGGTTACCCTAGTTGGACTACTCGCTGGACTTGTTTGTTTCTCGTTCCATTTCTACCTGTCCATTCTTCTTTGTTGTCTCCCGTCTGCACTCAGCTATCCGCCGGTGACATATCCAGTCAGTTGGGTTCTTTGAGTCGTTCCAGATCTTTTGTTAGATTCCGGTCATAATAAAAATCAAATCGAACGCATGGCTGGAAGTGTTATTTGTCATTGGCACTTATAGCTAATTCTTTTAGTTGGCAAAAGATTTTATTGCATCTTCAGAGCATGGCAGTCGAGTGGATGTTCGAGCAGAGCTAAGTCACAGACATCCTGCGTTTCTGGTGTGATGTGGATTTGTATTTGTAAAACAACTGCTGTCCATCTCCTTCTCCCCCCCCCCCATCCACCTCCTCCTGCCCCCACTCTCTACCCATCCCCTCCCTACCCACCTCTCCTCTCTCTATCCATTTTCTCCTATTTGTCCACCCATTCCACCTCTCATTCTCTTTGTCCTCCAACATCTCCTCTGTCTGCCCCCCCTCCTCCCATTCCTTGTTCGTCTCCTCCTGCCCTGTCTATATGTTCCTACCGCCACTGTCAATCTGCTGCTTCCCCCACTGCCCACCTACTTCTTCCCCCTCTAATTCGATATCAACTTACCCCTCTAATTCCACATCCTACTCCCCATCTCTTGGTCAATCTCCTGCCCTCTCTCTGTTCATCTCCTCCTTCCTCCTCGCTTTCAGCCCACCTCTTCGTCCTTCCTTCTCTCTCCACACTATCACACTCACCTCAATAGGTTCTTACACTTGCAGTATTTCTTTTCAGATTGTAAGTAATGTGTGTACAAAATTGATTAAATCGTTGCAGAGGTTTAGGATGAGGTTTTTTCCCGTAGCTTCGCTCACATACGGACATGTAAAATATATTTCACAAATATATAACATATTTCATTCATATTTTTACACATATTTCACCTGCATGTCTAGCGAATTTAGTCCTTCAGCTTTATTTTTATGTATAATAATGTTTAGGGCGTCGTATCTCCTGAACTATGTGCTGCACAACGATACAATTTTACCTGCAGACCGAGAACAGTGTTGTAGAAAGAGATAGTAGTTACAGGGTGTTTCAAAAATGACCGGTATATTTGAAACGGCAATAAAAACTAAACGAGCAGCGATAGAAATACACCGTTTGTTGCAATATGCTTGGGACAACAGTACATTTTCAGGCGGACAAACTTTCGAAATTACAGTAGTTACAATTTTCAACAACAGATGGAGCTGCAAGTGATGTAAAAGATATAGAAGACAACGCAGTCTGTGGGTGCGCCATTCTGTACGTCGTCTTTCTGCTGTAAGCGTGTGCTGTTCACAACGTGCAAGTGTGCTGTAGACAACATGGTTTATTCCTTAGAACAGAGGATTTTTCTGGTGTTGGAATTCCACCGCCTAGAACACAGTGCTGTTGCAACAAGACGAAGTTTTCAACGGAGGTTTAATGTAACCATAGGACCGGAAAGCGATACAATAAAGGATCTGTTTGAAAAATTTCAACGGACTGGGAACGTGACGGATGAACGTGCTGGAAAGGTAGGGCGACTGCGTACGGCAACCACAGAGGGCAACGCGCAGCTAGTGCAGCAGGTGATCCAACAGCGGCCTCGGGTTTCCGTTCGCCGTGTTGCAGCTGCGGTCCAAATGACGCCAACGTCCACGTATCGTCTCATGCGCCAGAGTTTACACCTCTATCCATACAAAATCCAAACGCAGCAATCCCTCAGCGCCGCTACCATTGCTGCACGAGAGACATTCGCTAACGATATAGTGCACAGGATTGATGACGGCGATATGCATGTGGGCAGCATTTGGTTTACTGACGAAGCTTATTTTTACCTGGACGGCTTCGTCAATAAACAGAACTGGCGCATATGGTGAACCGAAAAGCCCCATGTTGCAGTCCCATCGTCCCTGCATCCTCAAAAAGTACTGGTCTGGGCCGCCATTTCTTCCAAAGGAATCATTGGCCCATTTTTCAGATCCGAAACGATTACTGCATCACGCTATCTGGACATTCTTCGTGAATTTGTGGCGGTACAAACTGCCTTAGACGACACTGCGAACACCTCGTGGTTTATGCAAGATGGTGCCCGGCCACATCGCACGGCCGACGTCTTTAATTTCCTGAATGAATATTTCGATGATCGTGTGATTGCTTTGGGCTATCCGAAACATACAGGAGGTGGCGTGGATTGGCCTCCCTATTCGCCAGACATGAACCCCTGTGACTTCTTTCTGTGGGAACACTTGAAAGACCAGGTGCACCGCCAGAATCCAGAAACAATTGAACAGCTGAAGCAGTACATCTCATCTGCATGTGAAGCCATTCCGCCAGACACGTTGTCAAAGGTTTCGGGTAATTTCATTCAGAGACTACGCCATATTATTGCTATGCATGGTGGATATGTGGAAAATATCGTACTATAGAGTTTCCCAGACCGCAGCGCCATCTGTTGTTGAAAATTGTAACTACTGTAATTTCGAAAGTTTGTCTGCCTGAAAATGTACTGTTGTCCCAAGCATATTGCAACAAACGGTGTATTTCTATCGCTGCTCGTTTAGTTTTTATTGCCGTTTCAAATATACCGGTCATTTTTGAAACACCCTGTAAGAAGTAATACACTCCTGGAAATGGAAAAAAGAACACATTGACACCGGTGTGTCAGACCCACCATACTTGCTCCGGACACTGCGAGAGGGCTGTACAAGCAATGATCACACGCACGGCACAGCGGACACACCAGGAACCGCGGTGTTGGCCGTCGAATGGCGCTAGCTGCGCAGCATTTGTGCACCGCCGCCGTCAGTGTCAGCCAGTTTGCCGTGGCATACGGAGCTCCATCGCAGTCTTTAACACTGGTAGCATGCCGCGACAGCGTGGACGTGAACCGTATGTGCAGTTGACGGACTTTGAGCGAGGGCGTATAGTGGACATGCGGGAGGCCGGGTGGACGCACCGCCGAATTGCTCAACAGGTGGGGCGTGAGGTCTCCACAGTACATCGATGTTGTCGCCAGTGGTCGGCGGAAGGTGCACGTGCCCATCGACCTGGGACCGGACCGCAGCGACGCACGGATGCACGCCAAGACCGTAGGATCCTACGCAGTGCCGTAGGGGACCGCACCGTCACTTCCCAGCAAATTAGGGACACTGTTGCTCCTGGGGTATCGGCGAGGACCATTCGCAACCGTCTCCATGAAGCTGGGCTACGGTTCCGCACACCGTTAGGCCGTCTTCCGCTCACGCCCCAACATTGTGCAGCCCGCCTCCAGTGGTGTCGCGACAGGTGTGAATGGAGGGACGAATGGAGACGTGTCGTCTTCAGCGATGAGAGTCGCTTCTGCCTTGGTGCCAATGATGGTCGTATGCGTGTTTGACGCCGTGCAGGTGAGCGCCACAATCAGGACAGCATACGACCGAGGCACACAGGGCCAACACCCGGCATCATGGTGTGGGGAGCGATCTCCTACACTGGCCGTACACCACTGGTGATCGTCGAGGGGACACTGAATAGTGCACGGTACATCCAAACCGTCATCGAACCCATCGTTCTACCATTCCTATACCGGCAAGGGAACTTGCTGTTCCAACAGGACAATGCACGTCCGCATGTATCCCGTGCCACCCAACGTGCTCTAGAAGTTGTAAGTCAACTACCCTGGCCAGCAAGATCTCCGGATCTGTCCCCCATTGAGCATGTTTGGGACTGGATGAAGCGTCGTCTCACGCGGTCTGCACGTCCAGCACGAACGCTGGTCCAACTGAGGCGCCAGGTGGAAATGGCATGGCAAGCCGTTCCACAGGACTACATCCAGCATCTCTACGATCGTCTCCATGGGAGAATAGCAGCCTGCATTGCTGCGAAAGGTGGATATACACTGTACTAGTGCCGACATTGTGCATGCTCTGTTGCCTGTGTCTATGTGCCTGTGGTTCTGTCAGTGTGATCATGTGATGTATCTGACCCCAGGAAAGTGTCAATAAAGTTTCCCCTTCCTGGGACAATGAATTCACGGTGTTCTTATTTCAATTTCCAGGAGTGTATAACTTTAAGAGATTTTGTATGGTTGTTACTAACATCGAGGTCCTAAAACTTGTTATAGCTGTATTATTTAATAGGTTTCATCAGCTGCTGTAACCAAAACTTTCTAGCATTAATATAACGTACTTAATCTACTACAAATAAGGACGTTTTTGTTCCAAATGTAGTTTTCAGTAAATTACTCGAAAACTATTAGAAATAGCTTAATGGGGTCACGTAGTTATAATTTTAACTTTTCTAAGTCTAATATTTAGAGCCTTTAATTTTTGGTAATGCCTTGGATTCTGACCAAAATATTGCTTTAATCACGTTGAGACTTGTACCAGTTAATTTTAACATACATCTGCACATTATGGCCAATTTCTGGCTTCCTAGCTTTATTATTTAGTGCCACTTGTTTTTTTCCTAAAACGATATATTTAGGTAAAATATTGACATAATCTGTCTGAGACTTGACAGTGTAAACATTATTACATGAAAGCATATGTTGACAAAGTTTGCAAAATCAACTTTAACTTCTAATTTCATTCTTAATTATGGCGCAATACTGGTGCTCTTTTTCATCTCCGCCCCAACTCTTCGTTAGGTGGATGGTTTTTACTCACCCTCCCCCCTTTCCCCTCCCAGTGATTGTTTCCAGACGATAAATGATATATGTACCAAGTATGGTTGAAATCGGCCAGATCGGTCCAGCGGTTTAGGAGGAGATGTAGGACATACGTACATACTTAGTACATCTATTTTTATAATTTGTATGCATGAACTGAGTCCGCACAAGTTAACATATAAGCTGATAGCCCCACACGTAAGGAAGTCTGTAAAAATCGAAGAAACATATCTCCAAAGCAGCGCGTTCCTTGAAGACTTATATGTTAATGTAGAATGGTTACGGCATTTAATAATAAGCAGATTCGAATTTCCAAGGGCATAGCACACTTTGAATCAATTTTCCAATTATTTACAAGAGTAACAATGAATAGAACTATGTGAAAGTACGTAACTCTGAAGAACATGGCTATGAACCAAATGTTAATAAATCTTTATGACGTCAACGAATATTTTTCTATCATGATACGATGCTTTTCTTAAACACTCGGCAAATATTTTCGTAGGTAGCTCATTTAGATTTCTGGACGTCAAATAGTGTTATGTCATACAGTTCAAAAATATGGAAGGCATAATGCGTCTCCCTATCTACGGACGTCGCGGTTCAGTATTTGGACGAAATTACATTCAGAGAACCTAATTTTTATACTTCACATGCACAACTTGGTGTGGAGCGTCGCAGTGTGTGTCGGTCACGGGGACCATGAATTATTGGTATCTGTGGAGGCGCATCCTTATCAGATGGAGGGCTGGCGCGGCGTCTGCATACTGCAGGCAGCTGAATGGACGATCCGGGGTTACTGGGGTACCTGCTGTTACGCAAGCCGCCCTGACGGCGACCGACGGATGGCCGCCGCTGACGGCTTCCGGCCCCTCCACAGGTGTCCGCATGCAACGCAGATGTATGCAGATGCGACACGGCAGGACACACCGTCGGCTGGTCCGTTGTCGCGTTGCTGCTTGTCTGGCCTAGACCAACAGGTGTCGTGTAATGCCTTACAATCGTTCCCGGCATCACCTGGGGGAAGGGATAAGCTACTGTGCGCATACAGTAGAAATCTGACGTCGAGCTGCAGTAGTTGCATTCAATGAACACCCGTGCTAATGGTATCTTTCCTTCTGTACCCACTTACATTACTTCACGATGCATCCCAATGGATTAGAATCGTCCGATATCAGTCAGTGCATTCGACAGTTCGATGGTCGTTCACTAAAAAATGCCATTTCTATAGCCCTCACTATACACAGGAAGACGTCCTTCCAGGTGCTTTAAACACTACTAGCAACGTGCAGTAACTAAATTATCCGCTGCGGAAAAAACCTCGTTAACATCCCTAAACGTTTGTGTACAGAGTACGCTAATGATGCAGTCGATAGGAGTACTGTTGGGTAATTGATACAGAGAGTTAAAGTGCCACAAAGTGCTGAAGCTGAGCTCCGCCATCGGACACCTTGGGGGCGCCCTGACACAGCCATTGGTTCCGACATGGTGAATCACATGGATGCTATTATTCTTCCGGAACGGCACATCACTACTCCCCAGTTGCCCCTAAACGTGTCCGTGAGAACTGATAGTGGACATTTAAAGGTGTGCTCAAGATGGGTTACACGAATGCTTACAACAGACCACAAGATTCCAAGACAAGCCATTTCCTCTGCGGACATGAACGGTGCGGGCTTTCTAACAACTACGCACCCTCCGACTCAACGGTGAAATATTATAAGTTTTGGCTGGTTTCGTTGTCTAGGGGCTGGGATACATAGTCATTGTCATTATCCTAGGAGGCTAGAAGCCTTTGATGCTCATGCTTCCTTCCTCTAGGGTTCCAATTGGCGACAGCTTTAGTCAATCTTCCCATCATTTCTTCTTGCTACACGTCTCATCCATTTCAATTTCAGTGCCCGGAATTCATGGTAGCACGTCATTGAATGTGGTTACTGCGTAAATGTTGTCAGCTCTTTTCCCGTTTCCTCCGGGTTAAGGTTAGCATCGATGTTTTCATAGTCATGTGCACACTTCTCAATTTCCCTTCCACGAATTTACTTAGTATCCTAGTTTCTCAGGCGTAAGTCAAAAACAGAGAACACAGTGCTCAAAAATCTTCTTTTTGAAGTCTACTGGCACTTTGAACTTGAATACAATCGATCTTTTTTCAAATGGCCTCAAGACACCAGCTTTACTGTCGTCTGACTACAGTACACATAATGAGCAACTGTCTTTAGAATCTTTGTTCTAAAAGTTACTTTTTCATTCTATACTGTCTTGCTGTATGTCGCTTTCGCTGTTTCTACTTTACACCTAACATTCTTCTACAGGATCGGAAACTACAATTTACCTACATTGTCAGCTAGGAGCACATCATATGAAAAGCATGAACAATTTAATCGCTTTAATAAATTCAGAATCCACTTAACTTCCATTTCATATTGGGCATTGCCCTTTGTAACAGAGCTCAAAACAGTTCTGGGAACGATAAATCTCCTTAAATTTGTTTTTGGATACGCTCCGCCTTGAGCAAACACATCTGCATTTACATCTACATCTACCATGCACATCTAAATCTTCATGGATACTCTACAGTTCACAATTAAATGCCTGGCAGAACCACCTTCAAGCTATTTTTTTGACGTTCCACCCCCTAACAGCGCGCGGGAAAAACGAACACAAATTGTTTCTTCTTTTCTACCCACTGTAACTCATTCGATGAAGATAGGAGCGAAAGTTAAATTCGAGAAATCCGCCGATGTAGCATTCTTCCGAGTGTTAATTATTTGGAAGTCGGAATGAGTCACAGTGACCACAGCAGGAAACAAGTACGAAAATCAGCACTGAGGCAAGTAATGAAGACGCATTACAGTTTCCACTGCGAATGGTCTATTATGATTAATTTTGTTATCTGCTGTGGTAGCAGTCATGTACTCAAAAATTGTTGGCGAGCTGATACGTTTGGTGACGGCGGACAGTGTTCGTATTAAACGTGGTAGAAGAAATAATTTTGCATTACGTGGAATAACATAGATCTGACTTCGTGTAGTAAATTTAGATTGCAGATGTTCGACCTTTCTGAAGAGCGCAAATTTGCACGTAACGGAGCGTGGTTGGGGTGCAAATCGATACGTCACGAAAATGATTTCTTTTCAACTTCAATTACATTGAAAAAAATAGAAATCTTTTGTATCATTAGTGACAAGAGCAGCAGTAGCGTTCTTTAAATGAGACACAGACGAAAGATTGTAATTATTGTTATTAAACTCCTTAATATAATCAAATTGCTGCTTACGAGCTAAGCTGCTGCAAAGGAGAGGGCTAACGAAGAAGAAGTGATGACGAAAGAAAGGACGCCGATTGTGCCTCTCATATTTGCAAAAGAAAGTCGTAATTCGCATCAGCAATTTCTGTAGGAATGTAGTAGCAATATCTGAGTTTGACGTCTAATTATTTACTTACGGCATCATGGAGGTACTTGTCGTAAGACAAATGTATTTGTATGCAGATATGAACACAATTGTGAGCTTCAACCGCAAGATGAGTATCTTGAGTGTCCTAGCTCACCGTTCTTTCGATGAAAAATTCCTCGGTGAGCTTCCCGCCGGAGACGACTGCCGTTGCTGTTCGGCTACATTCTGGTGTATGCTTTGGCTCGTAGCTCGGTCTTCCCCTTGATCCATTAGGATCTGTTGAAAGGTCTCTGTTGGATTTCTTTCATGTTAATTTCTTAAATCTGTTGTCATTTACGGCATAAATTACACTTCTAAATTTACTGTGGTGTTTCTGACTCTATCTGGGAGGAGACTGAGCAGTGGAACGTGTTACTTTTACACATAATCAAAAACGATCTTTCACACTACTACACTTTCAAACACAGTTTATATGTAATTCATGTCACACAGTCTCATACAGAACCTACATCCGCTTTCTTTTATATACTGTATATGATAAGATACTGTCATCCCCCTTCCATTCAGCGTGAAAGGATGAACGAACAGCTATATTTCTCGTTGCATGCTTGATGGTAGCAGAGAACCCTGTCTGCTAGAGAACAGTGGAACCAACATCGGAACAGGTAGCTATGCCTTCTAAAAGGAAAGAGGTTTCTATTCTTGGTATGGTCCTGTCCGTCCCTTGACATGTTGGTATAGGAAGCTGCCTCTCTTGTCACTTCCGTTTGTATCTGTGAGGTACCCTCGGTAGGGACCCATGCCAGTCTGTCCGCGGCGAGCATCTGAAGTGGTAAGATCTCCGTCTAAGCGTGTCTCTACTAGTCCATAGGGCAATGGATTTCCAGTTCGATTCAATTTTCATCCAAAGAAGTTACGGTTGTAGCGTAATCCTGTCCGTCATGAAATTACCACACACTGGTATACTAAATTCATACTAATTTTCTGTGAAATCTTCCTGAAAAGAATAGCTGAGGGCTACTTTGATGATTACACCACATGCTTCACGTGGTCAACTTGGTTTACACAAAGAGTGTAACTCCACAATAATTTTGATAATTAAAATAAATTACATCGAAAAGCAATTTACAAAAGAAAAACTTCGGACTGGTTACTATCGTCTTACTATTAACCTGATGGGTCAAAAAATTGTATAAGCACGTGGTACTGGTCTCAGGAAGTACACCCCATGTGGGTTGAACATAAAGAAAAGTTCTCTAGCAGACAGGCTTGTCTGTTACCATCAAGCACGCAACTAGAAATATATTTCCTCATTCATCCTTCCACACAGAAGAGAAGGGGGATGACGGTATCTTATCGTATACACTTTATAAAGGAAAGCGCATGTAGGTTCCCTATGAGACTGTGTGGCATGAATTGCACATGTGGCATGTGTTTTAAAGTGTAGTAGTGTGACAGATCGTTCTTTTTTATGTGTAAAAGTAACACGTTCCATTGCTCAGTCTCCTCCCAGATAGAGTCAGAAACACCACAGTAAATTTAGAAGTGGAATTTATGCCGTAAATGACAACAGATTTAAGAAATTAACATGAAAGGAATCCAACAGAGACCTTTCAGTGTGTGTAGGCCGAATCAAATGCTTCTTACAAGCCTATCAACGCTAGGCAATAAAGGGATTTCATATATGTCTAGTTGATAAATTCCCGTTGACAGTGTAGACCATGTACTGTTCTGTCCTATTGGCTAAGCACTGTCTAAGAAGATTTGTGAGGCGCATTGTCAGGATTTCTGGAACTGCCGGTAGATGACAGTAAACTAAGGAACGTTAATTTCATGTGTCGTAAATGCAACGCTTTTTGGGTGTAAGATTTTGTAATCGTTGTGCCTTTCCTCGACAGTATTCTAGTACCTTCTCTCTCTCTCTCTCTCTCTCTCTCTCTCTCTCTCTCTATATATATATATATATATATATATATATATATATATATATATATACTCCTGGAAATGGGAAAAAGAACACATTGACACCGGTGTGTCAGACCCACCATACTTGCTCCGGACACTGCGAGAGGGCTGTACAAGCAATGATCACACGCACGGCACAGCGGACACACCAGGAACCGCGGTGTTGGCCGTCGAATGGCGCTAGCTGCGCAGCATTTGTGCACCGCCGCCGTCAGTGTCAGCCAGTTTGCCGTGGCATACGGAGCTCCGTCGCAGTCTTTAACACTGGTAGCATGCCGCGACAGCGTGGACGTGAACCGTATGTGCAGTTGACGGACTTTGAGCGAGGGCGTATAGTGGGCATGCGGGAGGCCGGGTGGACGTACCGCCGAATTGCTCAACACGTGGGGCGTGAGGTCTCCACAGTACATCGATGTTGTCGCCAGTGGTCGGCGGAAGGTGCACGTGCCCGTCGACCTGGGACCGGACCGCAGCGACGCACGGATGCACGCCAAGACCGTAGGATCCTACGCAGTGCCGTAGGGGACCGCACCGCCACTTCCCAGCAAATTAGGGACACTGTTGCTCCTGGGGTATCGGCGAGGACCATTCGCAACCGTCTCCATGAAGCTGGGCTACGGTCCCGCACACCGTTAGGCCGTCTTCCGCTCACACCCCAACATCGTGCAGCCCGCCTCCAGTGGTGTCGCGACAGGCGTGAATGGAGGGACGAATGGAGACGTGTCGTCTTCAGCGATGAGAGTCGCTTCTGCCTTGGTGCCAATGATGGTCGTATGCGTGTTTGGCGCCGTGCAGGTGAGCGCCACAATCAGGACTGCATACGACCGAGGCACACAGGGCCAACACCCGGCATCATGGTGTGGGGAGCGATCTCCTACACTGGCCGTACACCACTGGTGATAGTCGAGGGGACAGTGAATAGTGCACGGTACATCCAAACCGTCATCGAACCCATCGTTCTACCATTCCTAGACCGGCAAGGGAACTTGCTGTTCCAACAGGACAATGCACGTCCGCATGTATCCCGTGCCACCCAACGTGCTCTAGAAGGTGTAAGTCAACTACCCTGGCCAGCAAGATCTCCGGATCTGTCCCCCATTGAGCATGTTTGGGACTGGATGAAGCGTCGTCTCACGCGGTCTGCACGTCCAGCACGAACGCTGGTCCAACTGAGGCGCCAGGTGGAAATGGCATGGCAAGCCGTTCCACAGGACTACATCCAGCATCTGTACGATCGTCTCCATGGGAGAATAGCAGCCTGCATTGCTGCGAAAGGTGGATATACACTGTACTAGTGCCGACATTGTGCATGCTCTGTTGCCTGTGTCTATGTGCCTGTGGTTCTGTCAGTGTGATCATGTGATGTATCTGACCCCAGGAATGTGTCAATAAAGTTTCCCCTTCCTGGGACAATGAATTCACGGTGTTCTTATTTCAATTTCCTGGATTGTATAATGATTAACTTACTTGTAAATTCGGACATGTACGTCAGCTGGTCAGAAAATACAACTGCCACATGCAAGAACACTTCCACTTGCCCTTAAGAAGTATCAGAACGTATGTCCACAGCATGTGGAAACTTGCACAATTACTCGTTCTACCAAGTATCCACGACAACGATGCATTCCGCCTAGCACAAATAGTGAGAACACTAGACGGCTAGAACTAACCATGACTGCTTGTGTGCGTTGTCAGCAACATCCGAGTATTTGACCATGTCAGTGCTTCATGCTCTCAGGTTGTTTGCGGCCAGGCAAGTTACGTGACTAACCCACGCTATGTTTATTTCGTCGTCCCGTCAGTGAACAAACACTACAGTACGTCACATCATGGCTTAAGCGCCTCTCACCTCATCATGATCGAATTGTAAAGGTTTCACTTATGTAGTGTCATAGCTGCGACCATCCACGAAACGAAAACATTCGCACACTCCTTCTATGTCGCTGCTGTTTGCCTCTAGAACAAGCTGCTCTGCTCTGTGCACACTGTTAAACGACCTGTTGCTCTTCAAAAATGGTTCAAATGGCTCTAAGCACTATAGGACTTCACATCTGAGGTCAACAGCCCTCTAGACTTAGAACTACTTAAAGCTAACTAACCAAAGGACATCACACACATCCATGCTCGAGGCAGGATTCGAACCTGCGACCGTAGCAGCAGCGCAGTTCTGGACTGAAGCGCCTAGAACCGCTCGGCCACGACGGCCGGCACCTGTTTCTCTTAAGAAGAAACTGGAGTATTGCCTACTGTCACCCTCGTGACAATTCCCAAAAGAGTAACGCGTAGCCGGCCGGGGTGGCGAAGTGGTTCTAGGCGCTACAGTCTGGAACCGCGCGACCGCTACGGTCGCAGGTTCGAATCCTGCCTCGGGCATTGAGGTGTGTGATGTCCTTTGGTTAGTTAGGTTTAAGTAGTTCTAAGTTCTAGGGGACTGATGACCTCAGAAGTTAAGTCCCATAGTGCTCAGAGCTATTTGAACCATTTTATAGCGCGCACTGGCAGTTTTCCCTGTGTCAGTAAAGCTTATAAATGTTTGTATGTTACGTCGAGTGCCCCAGGGGAAATGGTCAATATTCAATAGAAGATAGTGTTTTACAGTAACGTAGACGAAGAAGTGCTCATAGCTCTTAAGGTATGCGCCTTAGAACCCATGTTTACTGGACGTTTTTTTCTTGTTTTGGTCGACATTCCTATGTTTCAGCGCTAGCAGTAGAAGACATTTGTTTAATACAATTGAAGCTTAATAACTGCTCGTAGGTCTCAAAAAACGCGTCATAGAGCTCATGTTTACTGAACTGTTTTGCTTCGTATGATTATTCGTGTCATATCCCTGAGTCCTTGGACACTCTGTATATGCGTTCCTGAGTGGACATCTTTACAACAGCTTCAATAATAAGATGCACAACTGATAATCCCGGTTATCGCATACTACGAGTGTAATATTATGTTAACCTTGCTGACGCGAAGACGAGCATATGACATCGATATTCGGTAGCGGTAAGTCCTGGGATTTCATATTTGTCTGGTTGATAAATTGCCGTTGACGGTGTAGTCTATGTACTGCTCTAGTGGTAAGTCCTGGGTCTCGTGGACGCACGATTTTCGATACTGGCAATGAGCCTCGTATGCGCGTAGCTTCCCGAGGCTATAAATGTTAGCCAGCAGTGTCTGGGGGAACGGAGGTGTCGCCTTGCCACGCGACGCCACCGCGCAGATAAGGCGGAGGGACGCCAGGCGCCGACTCTTGACTGCGATAGCCGCGACTCGGTAGCCGCCGCCACCTCCACCTCCAGTTCCAGTTCCAGCTCCGGCTGCAGTTCCAGCGCCGCCGCTCCTCGGCGGCTAGAAATACACCGGTCGCCCCGCTGCAGGCCGGCCGCTCTTATCGCAACCACTGAGCGGCGCCAGCTGCCGCGCCGTGCGTACCCACTCTCGTTACCGCCAGGCCAGATGACAAAGGCGCGCCTGCCAGGAGCCCGCGCGGTTAATTACGCTGTCTTTCCCGTCGGCTTTCATCTTCCACCTCCAGATTCTTCCGACTCTCTGGCTCGACGCTCTTTATCAATGAAGCGTCGGCTTTCGGTAAGAGTAATGTTAGGAAACACCAACAGCTAATTCTACTGCGCCGGAAAATTGTCTGTAGCTCACCAAAATCAAGGAAGTAGCCGGGTCTTTTATTATGTCTTGTCGTGCAGACTGAAACATTACTTATACTTTCATATATCGTAACTACACTACTAGCCATTAAAATTGCTACACCACGAAGATGACGTCTTACAGAGGCGAAATTTAACCGACAGGAAGAAGGTGCAAATGATTAGCTTTTCAGATCATTCACACAAGGTTGGCGCCGGTGGCAACACCTACAACGTGCTGACATGAGGAAAGTTTCCAACCGATTTCTCATACACAAACAGCAGTTGACCGGCGTTGCCTGGTGAAACGTTGTTGTGATGCCTCGTGTAAGGAGGAGAAATGCGTACTATCACGTTTGCGACTTTGATAAAGGTCGGATTGTAACGTATCGCGATTGCGGTTTATTGTATCGCGACATTGCTGCTCTCGTTGGTCGAGATACAATGACTGTTAGCAGAATACGGAATCAGTGGGTTCAGGAGAGTAATACGGAACGCCGTGCTGGGTCCCAACAGCCTCGTATCACTAGCAATCGAGATGACAGGCATCTTATCCGTATGGATGTAACGGATCGTGCAGCCACGTACCGATCCCTGAGTCAACAGATTGGGACGTTTGCAAGACAACAACCATCTGCACGAACAGTTCGACGACGTCTGCAGCAGCATGGACTATCAGCTCGGAGACCATGGCTGCAGTTACCCTTGACGCTGCATCACAGACAGGAGCGCCTGCGATGCTGTACTCAACGACGAACCTGGGTGCACGAATGGCAAAACGTCATTTTTTCGGATGAATCCAGGTTCTGTTTACAGCATCATGATTGTCGCATCCGTGTTTGGCAACATCGCGGTGAATGCACACTGGAAGCATATATTCGTCATCGCCATACTGGCGTATCACCCGGCGTGATGGTACAGGGTGCCATTGGTTACACGTCTCCGTCACCTCTTGTTCGCATTGACGGCACTTTGAACAGTGGACGTTGCATTTCAGATGTGTTACCTTCATTCGATTCCTGCGAAACCCTACATTTCAGCAGGATAATGCACGACCGCATGTTGCAGGTCCTGTACGGGCCTTTCTGGATACAGAAAATGTTCGACTGCTGTCCTGGCCAGCACATTCTCCAGATCTCTCACCAACTGAAAACGTCTGCTCAATGGTGGCCGAGGAACTGGCTCGTCACAATACGCCAGTCACTACTCTTGATCATCTGTGGTATCGTGTTGAAGCTGCATGGATAGCTGTATCTGTACACGCCATCCAAGCTCTGTTTGACTCCATGCCCAGGCATATCAAGGCGGTATTACGACCAGGGGTGGTTGTTCTGGGTACTGATTTCTCAGGATCTATGCACCCAAATTGCGTGAGAATGTAATCACATGTCAGTTCTAGTATAATATATTTGTCCAATAAATACCCGTTTATCATATGCATTTCTTCTTGGTGTAGCAATTTTAATGGCCAGTAGTGTATTTAAAATTAGATGGAAACACAGATGAAACAGACGAAAAGTGAAGAGAGTATTTAGGCTTCGTGGGACAAATGAATGAACTATGTAGCGCATGGTATAGAACAAACTACTTTCCTCTGAAAGTGACTAATCAACTCAAACGACCAGCCATTACACTAGCAGTCAAGGAAGCCATTGATCTACAACATGTAGAAGATTCCTCTCCTCGCCATACTGAAAGACAACTGTAACAGTGAATGTATTGGGACCCAATCATCAAAGAGGTTTCACGTATCAAAAGTGTGCGAACAGTTTCAGTACAGATGTTGAATTCATACTCAAGCAGCGCAAAGTGCGGGCACTTCATAACGAAAGACTGCACATGCTTCTTTCCTTTACTGCACATGCTTCTTTCCTTTCATTCTTACTGTGAGAGCAGGACGGGCTATTGTAGAACTTGCTTCCTTTCTGACAAATAATCAAGCAGGCTGGTAGTGGGACAGAGGGAATCCCAACCATGAGTTTTTGGGGTGAGAGGTGGAGAGTGGAGGAGTTCAAGTTCCGGCATTCATCTGATGGCCAGGGAAACTTCCTGAAAAACTTGGCCGGATTAGCCATTGGGACCATTTTAATTTATCTCCGGAACATGTCACTTTTTCGACACTGTGATGGAAAGAAAGATCCCGCGACTGACGTTTGGTCGTCGACGCCCTAATGTTATTTCTGGTCGCAGTGGGCACTACTACAGCTCTGTAATTTGCTTCTTCTATTGTTAGTTATTTTTCTGACATTTACAGAGGTGGATATTATCAGAAGCCTGGAGTTTCATAGATAATTAACATGACAAGTGCAACGAGGTTATTTAACTTAAGAAATCGATCGCGTAAAACTTCGTCGTTATTGGGTATACATCTCCAGATGGTTGAGATAACTTCAAATGACTCTGCGCGCTATGGGACTTAACTTTTGAGATCATCAGTGCAGTAGAACTTAGAACCACTTAAACCTAACTATCCTAAGGACATCACACACATTCATGTCCGAGACAGGATTCGAACCTGAAACCGTAGCGGTCGCGCCGTTCCATACTGAAGCGCCTAGAACCGCTAGGCCACTACGGCCGGCTGCGATAACTTCGAACAGTAACGAAATCTAGTTATGTATGTTCGCCTTTGTTTACTGTACAACGTAACATACAAGTACGTTAACTTTCTGCCTGATGCACAACTTAAAATAAAAGTTTATAAACTCTGCCGTACCTGTGTTGTTAAATTTATTCTGAAGGCTCCCCGGAGGCTCAAATATATGAAACCTGACATGCAGTACGTTTTATGGACGCTATTAACAAACGTATTTAAGTCAGAAACCGTTGTAGTATTTGTATGAGATCAAAAATATTCGTGGCAGCATCCTTGTGTAAAAACGTCACGGTGATCTTACAGCGTCAAATATTAGCTAAAACTCGACGTTTATAAGCTAAACACCATTTTCAACTTCTTCTGGATGAACAAAGACATCGTCCGACCAGGCTGTGTTTAAAATTGCAATAGATTATTAATTTTTAATTTGATTATTAATGAAGTACTAATTTAAAATACTCCCTGATGGAATGATGTTTGTCTTCAAATCGCCATCTTCTTAGTCAGGAATGACTGGCTGGAGAAAATTTTTTTCTTAAAGGAGCATTCAATAATGTCGTTGGTTGGGTGATATGGTTTAGTATTCTAAAAGCGGAGCTATGTCACCTGGAGGGCGAGATTCTCTTTCTCAGTGGGACTGGGTGTATTCGACAACCACTGCCCAGCAGAACGTTAGCCTAAGTAAAGTAACCGCGAGTCAAGTGAACACGTTTGACGCCTCACACGAGGACACGTAGCGACAACGAAAGTAGTGGCTGAGTTGACTGTTATCAACCTCTCGGACCAATTTTTGTATGACTCTGAGTGAAGCTTTAAATTTTGCACCGACTCTGCGACAACTACCGGTCGTGGACATTACCGGTGGGTTGAAACACACTGTCAAGTTGCAAGGAACGAGGTAACACCAACAACAAACAGCGCCATTTCAAAGGCTAAATCACTCACATACAACATCAACTTTGCGGGGAGGTCTCCGGTTCTTACGTAACAATGACGTACCAGTACCGCCAGAGGATAAAGGAAATGTGTTTGTGGTCCTTAACTCTCCAGATTATCATAAGAAAGTATCCGGCTTACTGTCTGAAAGCACACATTGATTACCCAAGAGGGATCCGACTTCCGTAATCGAAAGAAAAATGGATCTGCTTTTGATAAATTCCGTGCTTGTTCTCTAGATTTTTAACAGCTTCACGCTTCTAGACGACCTAAACCGTATGGTTTGTCAAAAATACATAAAGACGGCATTACAATCAGACCAGTCGTTAAGAATGACGTGATATCTTCTATGACTATGAACTCTTCAATCTAATGACAAAGCTGGTGAAATATCTGGTACGCTAGCATTTTGTTCGTGAGGCGAGAATCCAGCACTGTATCGAGTGTCTTACGTAGTTCAAGAACCAGGTCATCATACTGGGCATCATGGATGAAAAAAGCGAAAAAGGTTTCACACGATCATTGTTTCCAGAATTCGTATTGATCCATACAGAGGAGACATGTATTCTCCAGAAATACGTTTAAAATATTTTTGTGGATTAATGTCTTGTGACTGCTCTCATGCAGCCTGCCATGAATTTGTTTCTCGTGTCAACTTTTTCATCTCAGAGTAGTGTTTGCACCCAATGTCCGGAATTCTTTGCTGGGTGTATTCCAATCTCTGTCTTCCCCTACAGTTTTTACCTTCTACAGCTCCCTCTACTACCATGGGGGTTATTTCACGATGCCTTAACACATGAGCTATTATCATGTCCATTATTTTCGTCAGTGTTTTCCTTGCGGCCCTTTTTTCGCCATTCTGTGGAGAACCTCCTCATTCCTTATATTATCAGACCTTCTGAGTTTTAGCTGTGTTCCATAGCACCACATCTCAAACTCTTCAATTCTCTTCTTTTCCGGTTTCCCGACCCTCCATGATTCACTACTATACAGTGCTATGCTACAAACGTAAATTCTCAGAAATTTCTTCCTCAGATTGACGCCGATGTTTGATACTATCATTCACTTGGCTAGGAATGCCCTCTTTACCTGTACTAATATGCTTTTTATGTCCTCATTCCAAGGTAGGAGCACTCTTGCACATCATCTTCATCGTGTCCACATATTTTAATTTTTAGTTAATTAGTAATCACGTTTCTGGTACTCCTCACTACTTTTGCCTTTATTTCGTTTACTCTCACTCTACACTACTGGCCATTAAAATTGCTATACCAAGAAGAACTGCAGATGATAAAAGGGTATTCAATGGACAAATACATTATACTAGAACTGACATGTGATTACATTTTCACGCAATTTAAGTGCATAGATCCTGAGAAATCAGTACCCAGAACAACCACCTCTGGCCTTAATAACGGCCTTGATACGCCTGGGCATTGAGTCAAACAGAGCTGGGATGGCGGGTACAGGTACAGCTGCCCATGCAGCTTCAACACGATACCACAGTTCATCAAGAGTAGTGACTGATGTATTGTGACGAGCCAGTTGCTCGGCCACCGTTGACCAGACGTTTCCAATTGGTGAGAGATCAGGAGAATGTGCTGGCCAGGGCAGCAGTCGAACATTTTCTGTATCCAGAAAGGCCCGTACAGGACCTGCAACATGCGGTCGTGCATTATCCTGCTGAAATGTAGGGTTTCGCAGCAATCAAATGAAAGGTAGAGCCACGGGTCGAAACGCATCTCAAATGTAACGTCCACTGTTCAAAGTGCCGTCAATGAGAACAAGAGGTGACCGAGACGTGTAGCCAATGACACCCCATACCATCACGCCGGGTGATATGCCAGTATGGCGATGACGAATACACGCCTCCAATGTGCGTTCACCGCGATGTCGCCAAACACGGATGCAACCATCATGATGCTGTAAACAGAACTTGGAGTCATCCGAAAAAATGACGTTTTGCCATTCGTGCACCCAGGTTCGTCGTTGAGTACAACATCGCAGGCGCTCCCGTCTGTGATGAAGCGTCAAGGGTAACCACAGCCATGGTCTCCGAGCTGATAGTCCATGCTACTGCAAACGTCGTCGAACTATTGGTGCAGATGGTTGTTGTCTTGCATACGTCCCCGTCTGTTGACTTAGGGATCGAGACGTGGCTGCACGATCCGTCACAGCCATGCGGATAAGATGCATGTCATCTCGACTGCTAGTGATACGAGGCCGTTGGGGTCCAGCACGGTGTTCCGTATTACCCTCCTGAACCCATCGATTCCATATTCTGCTAACAGTCATTGGATCTCGACCAACGCGAGCAATCAGTTCTTCCGAAAACCATTTTTTGTTCGATTTCTTTACATTTTTCCTGCATCCATTTCGCCTTGTCTTCTCTGCACTGCACTCCAACGTGAATTATAGTGCTGTATTCCTGAATTTGCCTGAATAAATTTGTACCTCTTTCTTTCCTCAATCTATTGGAGTATTTCTTCTGTTAACGAAAGATTCTTCGCGGTTAGCTTCCTTGTATGTATGCTTGTCTGTCCAGCTTTTGTAACTGCCTGTTTTAGAGAAGTTTATTTCCCTTCGTCTGAGCTGTCTACTACGGTAATCGGTATTACTGTATACATAGCTTCAGAGAAAGTCAAACGCATGCCATCATTCCTCAGTACTTCAGTGTTCCACTTCATTGTTGAATGATACTTTCGGACGATTCTCTTAAACTTAAGCCCATTCTTCATCATTACTAAACTGCGACCCAAGGCTATGTCTTCTCCTGGGTGCGGTTTACGGTCCAGTATTTTATTTACGAATTTTCATGTATACCTTCTCCTCTTGTGATTTTTGAATTGTGTATTCGCTATTACTAGTTGAAATTTATTGCGTGCTCAGTTGGTCTTTCTTTCCTCTCATTTCTACTTCTGAACCCATATTCTCGCGTAATTCTTTCTTCCACTTCTTCCTGCCGGCCGGTGTGGCCTAGCGGTTCTAGGCGCTACAGTCTGGTATCGCGCGACCGCTACCGTCGCAGGTTCGAATCCTGCCTCGGGCATGGATGTGCGTGATGTCCTTAGGTTAGTTAGGTTTAAGTAGTTCTAAGTTCTAGGGGACTGATGACCTCATATGTTAAGTCCCATAGTGCTCAGAGCCATTTGAACCATTTGCACCACTTCTACCCTTGTAACTATATTTCAATTCTCCATGACGGTTGGATTATGACCTCCTTTTAATTACTCGTTCAGTATCCTCATACACTTTCTCTGTCTGCTTATCATCTGCTCGCACCGTAGACATGTATGCTGAACTATTCTTATCAGCTCTCGTTTGTTGTCAAATCGAATAAGAACAACTCTGTCTTCCTATTCATAATGAATCCTACTCTCGTAATACGATTTTGTGTTGTTATTGATCTTATGCTTATCTACTTGCCATTTCACTTAGCTGATTCCCACAGTATCTAGATTGAGACTTTGTACTACCTTTTTCAGATTTTCTGGCTTCCCTACTCCGACTTTGGAGTACGTTGGTTACTCTATGATGCTTCCTTCCCCACTGGCAGTCCCATCCCGGCGATCTGAATGGGGGCCTAATAAGGAACCTATTGGCAATGAAGGGATCATCATTACAATTTCAATTACAGACCACATATGCAGAGGATACGGTTGTGTTTCTTTAGTGCAGTCTTTTCCATTGCCTTATGCATCATCATGCCATAGATCATTGCTGATTTTCACCCTACGGGCAAGAAGTTGCCTGAAATTCTTCTCGCTCTTAATCTTCTTTGACAAGGTCGTTAGCAGAACGAAAAAGCTAGGGTTAATATGCGAGCATAAAACACGCACCTACGTGTTTGTTCGATGAACCTCTCGAAAACGGGAACATCCCGAGTATTTTTCCAATTATTGGGAACGCTTCGCTTTTCCAGTGCCTTGTGTTACACTACTGTTAAAAGAGGAGAAAGTTCTTTTGGATGTTCTATTTTGAATGGTATAGATATCTCATCTCGTCCAGTCACTTATACTCTGCGTGTGACATTGTTGATGGCGATCTGTTCTTCGGACGGGGACATTAGGATCGGTGGTGGCCTTGTTTCTATTCGATATTAGTGGCGCCCTTGGTATTGTTCGACAGTAGTAGGCTATGTGGCGGCACCAAATTTCTCCCTGTCCCTTCTCTCATTATCATCATACAACACAGAAATAACGCCACACTATACACACATTCATTACACTCTTCTACACTCAACAGACACACACAAGACACGACTGTCACATATGCGCACGGAAAGGAGCCGCTGTTTATTGATGAAGGAAACTCAGTTCGACTATGCGGCTGAACACTCCCCATGGGGTCTCTCAGCCAAGAATACCATGCGATTTTACTTACTTACCTATTTTGTGTTAAGCGATTTTTGTATGTTTTCTGTTTCGCTGTCACTTGTTTCGTTATCTGTCAAGTGACGTTCGTACGATGACTTAGAAGGGGAACGCCGGAACGTTTCTCCGACTCAATGAATATTTCTGCTGCCTCTATGCAATCCTACGTTTCGATGCCATTGTGGTCAAACTGTGTCTGCGCTTTGAGACGTTTGCGGATTTAACATAATACCAAAACTTCTTAGGTTTTCTGTCAGACCGACAGATGAAATTTCACTTTCGATTAAGATGAACAATTCACGCATTTCTCTCCTTACACTAATTTTGGCTGCGTTCAGTTTTAGTTTGTGTATGGCTATTTAGCTATGTTTAAATCTGCACTGAATCTATCTTAGCTTTGGGAGAAACTTTTTAGTTCGACTCTGTTACTAAGAGGAGCTTTCACACACCTCACAACTTTGCTCGGCACCTACTTCTCTACAGCGCATTGCACAATGCTCTTCAACATGCATTAACACTCATATTCAAACCCACTGATAAAGTTTCATATTAACCGCTCAGTTACTCAAAAAGTCTTTTTCCTGTCACATTTTCTGACCAGAACTATTTTTCAACCTTTCTTTATATTCTTATGTGGAGCCGTGTTCGCTGATTCTGTAACAGCCTTATTACCTCTGGTTTTTAGTTAACTGAGTCGAAAAAATCGAGATCTGGGATGCTACGTTTAAAAATGGTTTCTCCGATTAAGTGCTAAACGTTTGGAACACTTTCACGCGATTCTCTGTCCGTACAACCACCCTAACCATTCTAGTCACCCAGTCTACAATTGGTAAGTTGAAATATTTCCGTGATTTACGCACAATCATCTCGAAGTCTTCGCTCAAATGTTATCAAATGTTACGCCACTACAAGCGCTGAGGAATTATAAGAAGCATCCAACTATCATGCTTTATCGTCCTTTAACACCTATCTTCCCACAAATTATTACGCATTCAGAATCTGTACTAACCTTCACTAGACATTATTGTATTATTTACAGCTATAAACATGTCTCCACCACCGGCGCTCTGTCTGTCTTTGCGATATAAATTCCAGTCTTAATTTGGATTCAGGCGGCTTTGTTTCCCACGTACTGTGTGGTCATTATTACCATTTGTAAGGGATACTAGTTCTGGGTTCAGAATGTGCATTATCTATCCTGTTGACGGATTCCTCTATACTAAAAAACCCACATGTACAAATAGTAGAGGAAAGTAAGTAGTAAAGTGAGTACATCGAGATAAGGAACTAGCCTCAATCATTTGTTCAAAGGGACGACCGCCAGTCTCAAAACAGATTAATACTTCATGATTCATTAATAGAACCGAACTCTATGATGATCATCATTTGGCCACGTTAATTGCGCACATCGTTTTTTCGTGGGGGATCAACTGCTTCCCCACCAATGCTCTCAACATTCTAATGTTCGATGTGTGCATTTCTATGGAAAAATTGACGGATGCTTACTGATAAACCTTCCCCCTATTGCGTAAACAATGTTTTGCAGCAGGATTGCTCAGCAGCTGCGGCTTGAACGAATCACTTTCGCCGATATTTCAATCCACATTTATAGCTTCATACAATTAGGATGAGTCTGTTGAGAACCTTCCCCTTACGCATTCGTCCGGCTTCCCGTGCAAAAATGGTTCAAATGGCTCTGAGCACTATGAGACTTAACTTCTGTGGTCATCAATCTCCTAGAACTTAGAACTACTTAAACCTAACTAACCTAAGGACATCACACACATCCATGCCCGAGGCAGGATTCGAACCTGCGACCGTAGCGGTCACGCGGTTCCAGACTGAAGCGCCTAGAACCGCGCGGCCACCCCTGCTGGCGCTTCCTGTGCACTATATCCTACTGTACCATATATTACATACATCAGTTGCTCTGGCGACACATATTCCACACCCATTGCCCATTCAAGTCCTAGGACCGGCCGAAGTATTAATTTCCGGCCATTGGTTTCTTTCCTAGAAATTTTTAGTTTAACGCCTACATAATTTTGACCCTAAAGGTTTTATACAACGTACACGTCACACGTTGGCCTTTAACATTGTACAGAGTGTTTGGCTATGTACAAACGAAATGAGCGAGTAGAGGACAATGAAACAAGCTAATAATCATAACAATTGTATGTCGGGAACGACTATTACGACTGGGTACTTGAACCCGTTATAACAAAGTCCTCGAGGGCGCAAACTGCGATCATGCATTCGAGGACAAGCACATCACGACAGGTGTTTCCCAAGGCTACCATTCATGTGGAGGCAGGTTTCAGCACGACTCCTCCTCGACGCCAGTACACGTTCAAAATTCCCAGGCGTGCTTCAGTAGGCTTCACATCCATGCGCGAGGTGTTTCCAGAGTTCATCGTCACTATCAATAGGGCTGGAACACTCCAAAGCTTTTAAATATCCCCACATAAAAAAGTGCAATGCGTTCAAGTCGAGGGACCTGGGAGACCACGATATTGTCGAAGATTCGTGCTAGGTATTCCCGAAGAGCCAGATGGTGCAGCATCATGTATTCGTATGTACCACATTTGTATCTTTTCACCATAAGGAATATCATCAAAATAGTTGATTAGCTTGTGTTTGGACTCGCATTCAGGAGGACGACGGTTCAAACACGCGTCCGGCCATGCAGATTTAGGCTGTCCGGGATTCCCCTAAATCGCTCCAGGCAAATACCAGGATGGTCCCTTTGATAGGCAACAGCCCATTTCCTTCCAAGCCGTTGACACAATTCCAGCTTGTAATTCGCCTCTGATGACCTTGACGTCGACGGGACGTTAAACCCAATATTCCTTCCATCTTAATTAGGTTATGTTGCAAGAAATGAAAGTACGGACGACCAATAAGTGGGCCAGGTAGGAAATATGCACTTACCGGCGAAACCACTGGTTTACCTATCTATGGTTATTAGTATTGGTCATAGAATGATTCTGAATGGCCACGCGGTAGCTAATAAGTTGAAGATGAAAGTATATCGCAATATGAGGAACTATACTTCAATTTTTGTCAAAGTCACAAACAATATCGTGTTCTTAAGTTACAACTAAGCATGATAGACATTTTATTTACAAAATTTACATCTTTCGTTACAATATGATGCATGTTGATCACCGTGTTACGAGCATTGTTAACAGCTGTGGCCGCTGCTCGCATTATTTACCTCACCATATTCAACTAATCTCCTATATGTAGAATAACAAAAGTGCAACTCTCATACAACTTCACTGCCGTGACTGTTCTGCCCGAACCTGATACGACTACGCTGCGTTCTTATTAGTGACGTAATCACATGATATTCCTTTCCCTCTGTTGTGTGGGTCTTAACGTGCTGTTAACACATGACGTAGTTATTGTATGATGTCGCCTGAGGGTGCCCAAGTGGCAGAAATTAGCTAATCGCAAATTAAATAAAACGTAGCAAACACAGACGTTACTATCAGGGGACACAGCGGCCATTGTAACTGTGTAATTAACGTCAAGATAAACTGTCTCGCGTCCTGTAATATTTGTTTTCTTATTATAATTGTGAAGAGCACCGGACCATCAGTCTAATTTCTCATGCAGCTAAAATCTTGCTGAGAGTGTTGAATAGAAGGTTATATGGCAAGCTGGATAGAGGGACTGCAGAGGAGCAGTTCGGATTTAGAAGAGGAAAAGGAACAAGAGATGCTATTGGCCTGTTAAGAACTATAGGGGAAAAAGGTAGAGATATCTTTGCTGTTTTCATAGATTTAGAGAAGGCTTTTGCAAGAGTTCAGTGGAATAAACTGATGGATATTTTGAAGAGGAAAGGAGTAGATTGGAAAGAGAGACGACTGATACAGAATCTATATTTACACCAGAAAGGAAGGATAAGGATTGGAAATGAAATGTCAGAAGGAAACAGCATTGGACGAGGTGTTAGACAAGGTTTTTGCGTTTCCCTGCTGTTGTTTAGCGTATACCTTGAAGAGATTACTGCGAAAAGCGTAGATGGGAAAAGAGGAATATGTATTGGTGGAAAGAGAACAGGATGTGTAAGATTTGCTGATGACATGGTATTAGTGGCAGAAAGTGAGCGGACAGTGAATAACATGCTGAAAGATCTGAATGAAGCTTGTGTGGAATATGGGATGCAAATAAAGACAGCAAAAACAAAGAGTATGGTCATCAGTACAAGACACAGACTCGCCAGTATTAAAATAGGAGAATCTACCATTAGCCAAGTAAGTGAATTTAAATATATTGGAAGCACAATAACTGAAGACTTGAGATGTCACCAGGAGTTGAAAACTCGAACTGCCATAGCGAAGGAGGCATTCAACAGAAAGAGGAGACTCCTATGTAGCAAATTAGATAAAGGACTAAGGAAAAGGCTTGCAAAATGTTTTGTCTGGAGTGTGGCACTATATGGGGCAGAAACACGGATACTGAGACGAGAGGATGAAAACATGTGAAAAGCGTTTGAGATGTGGATGTGGAGGAGATTGGAGAGAATAAGCTGGATTGAAATAGTGAGTAATGAAGGAGTATTGGAAAGGGTTGGTGAGAGAAGATGTCTGCTGAAGGTTGTAAGAGAAAGGGAAAAGAACTGGTTGGGATATTCATTGAGAAGGGAGTGCTTGCTAGCAAATGCTATGGAAGGACTGGTTTGTGAGAGAAGACTGAGAGGAAGAAGGAGATACAAGATGATAGAAGACATAAAGGGAAGAGGAAATTATGCAGACCTGAAGAGGATGGCAGAAGACCGGACAGCCTGGAGAACTACCATGTGAAAACCTGCCTTTTGGCAGAACACTGATGATGATGATGATTCTAATTAGACGCTAGCACCTTTTGGTATTAATTGACCTGGTGAGAACACGTTACAGATTTATAGCTCGCCTCGGTACCATCGTCAAAACAGTGTGGCGTAAGTTGGAGTCCTACAAAGTGTATAAATAAAACACAGATCCATTCAGGAAAATTACATGTTTCAACATTATTCTTGTCATATGAAAGACACGGAATGGTGTTTCCAAGATCGTCTGTTAGAGAACTTCAGCCGTCGCGCCGCTAGTTGGGGGGTATCTGGGTCTCTCCAGAGCGCCGGCGGGACGGGACAACAGGAGCACGGCGGGCGCCCTTGAGTTCTGGAGCAGTAGGAGCGCGGCTGGAGGCTCCAGTTTTAGCCGCGCGTGCCACACGCGTGGCTCACGCAGCACACACAACACACGCCGCCTCCCGCCTCGCGGCGCAGCCCAGGGGGGGCGCTCCGGCCGGGCAGCAGACAGCCGCAAAAACCGCGGCGCTCTGTCCCGGCTCATGTGGCGCCGACACGTACCATGCAGCTGCTGGCGACAATGCCGTGAACACGGGCTGCACTGTACACTGTAGGAGCTCCTCATTTCCCGAGCTTGTTTTCTGACTGCACTGTACTGCTTACTGTTTGATGCGCTTGCATGGAACCCCTCGAGTGTGAGGTCGCAAGAGGCCAATACAGCATTCGACGCCCCACATATCGTCCACCGTGCAACCATAACAGTAGCTGCAAGTGGCAACAGGTGGCGGGGTTAGAGGTATCCAGTTATGAGCACAGCATGAAGATCCGAAGCGAAGTTGAACTGCTCAGTCGACAAGTAACTCGCGACAGTGTTACGGCGCTAGTTGTGTTGCTACAACGGAGAGCAATGGCAACGATAAACAAAGGAAAAATTGCATTATATCTACAACAACAGTTGCCCAAGTTGACATTTCACCAGAAAGGAACCCAAGGAATTTCGCAGAGTGATAAAGAATTGGCAGATGAAATATTAGCGTTTCTGCGAGATGAGCCAGTGGAATGTGTGGTGTCGTATAAGCTCGATTGTGCGGACAATTTACGCGAAGAGTACAGTGATGACGATAGGTGTGTAACAAGTGGAAGAGAGACTTCCTAGCACTCGCCCCAGTTGTACAGCCGACTTTGCTAGCGATGGTTCACTGACAAAATACGCTCTCATTTGCCGAGACGATAGTTAGCATAGCCTTCAGCTACGTCATTTGCTACGACCTAGCAAGGCGCCATTACCATTTACCATTGATGCTGTAAAACATGGATCGTCAAGAACGATGTTCACCATTTACGGATTAAAGTTAAGTATTCCAACAGCTACGTCCTTTTTTGCTAAAGTCTAACTTCCTTGTCCAGTTCCAGACGTCACGCCAGCCTGCGTGAGCTAAAACGCGTGCCTTTCGGCTTCCTCTCATAGTGGGTTGTCTCTCTTGCCAATCCACAACAAATGGAAACAGGTGTCGAGCCATGTAGTTCATCATCCTTGTTGGACAGGAAGTCACAAATACCACCTCCAGTGAAACATAGTAATGGACAATCATTGTTCAAGAAAGAAATGGATAGTAAGTATAATTACATACACGAAAAATCATCCACAGCATAGTAAAAAAAAAAAAAAAAAAAGATAGATAGAGAGAGAGAGAAGAGATTTCGAGTAAGTCCACAGCAATCTCATCGTATAGTGCCACAGAAAAACTAAGGACATTCAACGGAGGACAAGGTGCACTTGTTACAAAAATTGGCGTTTACGAATTTCAGGGATGCTCGGTACAGCTGGTAGGATGTGCAAGTCCTGCAACGTTACGTACATCGTTTTACGCGGGACATAAATTACAGTGATTTCAAGGCAAGCAGTGGACGGTTGCTTAACTTCAAACAGGGCTACAGAACTGGAAGGCTTAAGGCAAATACTAAGATGGTTCTTTCTAAAAGTCAGGGCCGATTTAGTCCTGGTCTGAGCTTGCAACTTATTCCAACTGTGGCAGCATTTTTCGTTAGATAGATAACCATCAGAGTTCTGACTTAGATCGTTGATCGATATGGATTTTGTTTCCAGTACAGTTTGCGTCGTGCAGCTGATTTAATTTCTGTGGCGCGCGTTATGAGGATTATGTGGAAAACGAGCAGCTAAAAATCTTCAGCTTATTCCGTTACAGTTGTTCGTAAAAGAGCGATAAATGTTCATCCAAATTACATTTAAGGGAAGGAATGTTGGCCAGCAGCCGAAATTTGCAAATTTCAGTGACAATTGGTCACAATAGTGTAATATAATGTTTTTGACACGTTTTACTTACAAGGGAAACAACTTCCCATTGCACCCCTCCCCCCGTCCCCCCCCCGTCTCCCCCGTCTCAGATTTTATTGTAGATGGCGCAATGGGTAGCCCGTCAAAAACTGAACATGGATAAAACATGAAAACAGGAAGAGGATCTACAGAAGTGTGAATCAAACAGCAAATAAAAACAGTGAATCGTCAAAGCATAACAAGTGGAATATCGGGAGAAATATGAGGAGCCACGGCGTCGTGATTAAGTGGCCACGGCGTTGACTGCCAACCGGACAGGCCGTCTTCAAAGCTCCATAGTGCCTTTTATTTATTTATTTTTACTACGTTATGAACTGTCCGTTCAGCCATTGAAATGTTTGTTTTGTTGTTGTAGTCTCGGCAGTTGTCATACTATATATTGGTTATAGAATATGAGTCATACGGTAAGAATAAGTACGTCGCAAGTACATCTACATCTACGTGATAACTCTGCATTCACAATAAAGTGCCTGGCAGAGGGTTCAATGAACCACCTTCAAGCTGTCTCTCTACCGTTCCACTCTCGAACGGCGCGCGGGAAAAACGAGCACTTAAATTTTACTGTGCGAGCTCTGATCTCTCTCATTTTATCGTGATGATCACTTCTCCCTATGTAGGTGGGTGCCAACAGAATGTTTTCGCAATCGGAGGAGAAAACTGATGATTGAAATTTCATGAGAAGATCCCGTGGCAACGAAAAACTCCTTTGTCTTAATGATTGCCTCTCCAATTCACGTATCATGTCTGTGACACTATCTCCCCTATTTCGCGATAATACAAAACGAGCTGCCCTTCTTTGTACTTTTTCGATGTCATCCGTCAGTCCCACCCGATGCGGCTTCCACACAGCGCAGCAATGCTCCAGAATAGGGCGGATAAACGTGGTGTAAGCAGTCGCTTTAGTATACCGGTTGCACCTACTAAGTGTTCTGCCAATGAATCGCAGTATTTGGTTTGCTCTACCCACTACACTATTTCTGTGATCATTCCAATTTAGGTTATTTGTAATTGTAATCCATAAGTATTTAATTGGATTTACAGCCTTCAGATTTGTGTGACTTATCGCGTAGTCTAAATTTAGCGGATTTCTTTTAATACTCATGTGAATAACATCACACTTTTATTTATTCAGGGTAAATTTCTACTTTTGGCGCCATACAGATACGTTATCTAAATCATTTTGCAATTCGTTTTTGTCATCTGATGACTTTAAAACATGGTAAATGACAGCATCTACTGCAAACAATCTAAAAGGGCTACTCAGATTGTCTCCTACGTCGTTAATATACATCAGGAACAATAGAGGGCCTATAACGGATATTACTTCTGTTTTACTCGATGACTTTTCCTCTATTACTAAGAACTGTAATCTTTCTGACAGGAAAACATGAATCCAGTCGCACAACTGAGGCGATATTCCATAGGCACGCAGTTCGGTTAGAAGACGCTTGTGAGGAACGGTGTCGAAAGCCTTCTGGAAATCTAAAAACATGGAATCAATTTGACATCCCCTGTCGAAAGCACTCATTACTTCAAGAGTATAAAGAGCTAGTTATGTTTCACAAGGAAGATATTTTCTGAATCCGTGCTGACTATGTGTCAATTATTCCTTTTCTTCGAGGTAATTCATAATTTTCGAACACAGTATATGTTCAAAAACCCTCCTGTAAATCGACGTTAATGATATGGGCCTGTAATTCGGCGGATTACTCCTATTTCCGTTTTTGAGTATTGGTGTGACTTGAGAAATTTTCCAGTCTGTGGCTACGGATCTTTCTATGAGCGAGCAGTTGTATATAATTGCTAAATATGGAGCTATTGTATCAGCATACTCTGATAGGAACCTGACTAATATACAATCTGGACCGGAGGCGTTGCCTTTATTAAGTGATTTATGCTGCTTTGATACACTGAGAATATCTGCTTATATGTTTCCCATCTTGGCAGTTGTTCTTTATGGAATTCAGGAATATTTTCTTCGTCTTATTTGGTGAAAGAGTTTTGGAAAACCGTGTTTAATAACTTTGCTTTAGTGGCAGTGTCATCAGTGACTTCGCCGTTGTTGTCGCGCAGTGAAGGTATTGATTGTGTCCAGCCACTGGTGTGTTTTATGACCAGAGTCTCTTTCGGTTTTCTGCCAGAGTTTAGTTGTGGAAATTATTAAAAGCATTTCGCAGTGAAGTACCGGTACGCGCTATATTTCGAACTTCTGCAAAACTTTGCCAATCTTGGGGATTTTACGTTCTTTTAAATTTGGCATGCTTTTTTTGTTGCTTCTGCAACAGCGATCTGACCCGTTTTGTGTACCATGGGGGATCAGTACCATCACCTATTAATTTATGTTGTATGTATCTCTCAAATGCTGTCGATACTATCTCTTTGAAAACATTCCTCAACTTTTCTTCACTTACACGATCAGATCGAAATAAGTGAAGACTGTCTCTTAAAAAGGCGTTAAGAGCATTTTTATCAGCTTTTTTAAATAGATATACTTTGCGTTTCTTTTTTATGGTTGTGGGTGTTACGGTATTCAGCCTAGCAGCAACTGCCTTGAAGTCGGTAATCCCTGAATTCGTGATGATACTCCCTATTTGTCCAGGACTATTTGTTGCTAAGAGGTCAAGTTTACTTTCGCAACCATTTATGCCTCGAGTGGGCTCATGACCTAATTGTTCAAAATAATTTTCTGAGATGAATTTGGAGAGCAGGAGAGATACCACATAGGCGTTTCACAGAAATGAAAGAACAATAAGCGGTGTTAACTACGTTACAACAAAGGAATTAAAGAGTCAAAACTTCCAAAACGGTACACATCTTCAAAAACGTTAAAAACGTATGTTTCGAAACAGCTCAGAGAAACTGTTGTGTTCATTTTTTGCAGCTTATGTGAAGAAACTATTATGTTTTCATCATTTCCTTGGAAGTGATCACATTCATACGAACGCCTAAATCGGGCAAGAAGGCATATCTCACTCACTTACTAGAAGTACAAATTAGATCTATCGATAACAGATTCCTATCATATGATACACGAACTGACATTAATGGCGTGTACGACACACGAGGAGTGTTTTCTGGACGAGGATTTGGTTGTCTTGTCATCAAGTGTTTGCTGCTCCCATTCGAAAGCCAATTCCTTTCTGTTGCTAACAGAGTAATTGTGCAGAATCAACTGCGATTATCGGTCCCTACCTTACACCTCTCTGTTGAAAACGGACGCTACATCACGACACAGACACAAATTTGAATACAGCAAACAGCGGAAAAAAATGGCGCGAACGAGGTTCGAACACGGCTTGCCTGTTTGTCATTCTAACATCGTGACCACTTAACCACGATGCCGTTGTTCTTGCAGGCTGCTCTATATTACACTTCGTGTCCTTATTTCGTTCACTATTTGTATTTTTTTTTTTCGCAGCTCAATACACCTTCTTCCTGTTTCATGCTTGATGTGTGCTCAGTTTTTGACGGGCTGTCCACTAAATCTGGAGGAAGGGGGGGGGGGGGGTGAGGTGCGAAGGGGAGTTTGCCTTGTTTGTACTACGGGATTAAAAAGTCGTGAAGACATTAGCTGTTTTCAATTTACAATGAATCCATCTTCAGAGTCACCATTGTGACACAGGAACCCTCTCAGGCGATTCAGCTCCTAAGCCTGAGGTAGATATGAAATTCTTTGTTCGTAAACTTGAAGATCAAAAGAATTGAAAAAAAAAAGCTTTTCAAAACCAAAGTGTTGCATAGCAACATGTTATTAACACGGTTATCGTAGTTCTCCTTACGGTATGAACATATCTTACAAATTATACAACAGTTTTTGGATTTCCAGTATGCTGGGTTAACAACGGACAGCAACTTGTGCTAACCGGTTTGATGTACAATACCATCAAAGTTCCGGAATTCATTTATTTTTACTTCAGTGATGACCGGTTTCGCATATCAAAACCATTTCTGAGAACGAAGAGTTATTTCGAGAGGTGGAAGATACCACAATAGAGAAGAGTTTACGTGTACTCGGTTACGTTATTGTAGATCGGCGAAGGACTTCAGCTCCAGTAAATTGTTGTATCTAGTTTGACGTAGAAAATTGTCAAACTTGCGACATTCAGTTCTTTTTATTTAATTGATGGCCGGTTTCGGGTATCAGAACCCATTCTGAGAATGCTCTAAGCTAGTAAATAGGGGTTACGTAATAGCTCCGCGCGGAGCCAAAAAAGAAGAGTGTTTCGTTTATACAGAATAACGTTTATTTATGATAAAACAATGTAAGATCACCATTAACAGTAACTTTTGCACAACGTACAGCTCCTTTACATTAAGTCAATAAGGTTTCATCACCATTAATTTTCCATTTTTTTCGTGTTCTCGAAACAGTAGACATACCTTGAATTGACTTAAACTGTGGATAACATTAATATTTCTGATAAGCCATGTGGTGAACAGAATGTTCTATCAGGTTCATCTGTCTCTGTTGCTGTTTTAAATTTCAGTATAGAGAATGATGATAACAGAACCCCAGGCAATGGTTGGTTTATTATCGCCTTAATTCGTGCTACAAACATTGAGTCAGTTCAAGGTCTCGAGAGTGCAAATACTAGAGATGTTATTGCCTATCGTATCTTTCATGTCGGAGAGGTGTTTAACAAGGACATCGGCAAATCAAATTGTACATTCAGTATGTCTACTGTTTTGAGAACACCTAACAAAAGGCAAATTAATGACAATGAAACCGTGTTTGTTTGGTCTAAAGGAGCTAGATGTTGAGCAGTATTCTGATAATGGGTTTTGATACCCGAAACCGGTCGTCAATTTAAGAAAAAGAAATGAATTTCGCAAATTTGGCAGTTTCCTGTATCAAACCAGATACAACAGTTTACTGGAACTGCTGTTCTTCTTCACCAATCTACAATAACGTAACCGAGTAGACGTAAACTCTTCTTTATTCTGGTACCTTTGAGTTCTCGAAATAACTCTTATGGTATTTGTACCTTTGACATTGGCATTGCAACGGTGAAAGAACTTTGAAATTTGTCAGGTGCTTTTGTGATATATTTTAAGTTAGACATCTTTCAGATTATATGGATCAAGTCTCTAATGGTATGTTTGAGTCGGTGTGCGAAAAACGGACTGTCGAGAAAAGAAAAAGAGAGAGAGAGAGAGAGAGAGAGAGAGAGAGAGGTAGGTAAGTACACTCCTGGAAATTGAAATAAGAACACCGTGAATTCATTGTCCCAGGAAGGGGAAACTTTATTGACACATTCCTGGGGTCAGATACATCACATGATCACACTGACAGAACCACAGGCACATAGACACAGGCAACAGAGCATGCACAATGTCGGCACTAGTACAGTGTATATCCACCTTTCGCAGCAATGCAGGCTGCTATTCTCCCATGGAGACGATCGTAGAGATGCTGGATGTAGTCCTGTGGAACGGCTTGCCATGCCATTTCCACCTGGCGCCTCAGTTGGACCAGCGTTCGTGCTGGACGTGCAGACCGCGTGAGACGACGCTTCATCCAGTCCCAAACATGCTCAATGGGGGCAGATCCGGAGATCTTGCTCGCCAGGGTAGTTGACTTACACCTTCTAGAGCACGCTGGGTGGCACGGGATACATGCGGACGTGCATTGTCCTGTTGGAACAGCAAGTTCCCTTGCCGGTCTAGGAATGGTAGAACGATGGGTTCGATGACGGTTTGGATGTACCGTGCACTATTCAGTGTCCCCTCGACGATCACCAGTGGTGTACGGCCAGTGTAGGAGATCGCTCCCCACACCATGATGCCGGGTGTTGGCCCTGTGTGCCTCGGTCGTATGCAGTCCTGATTGTGGCGCTCACCTGCACGGCGCCAAACACGCATACGACCATCATTGGCACCAAGGCAGAAGCGACTCTCATCGCTGAAGACGACACGTCTCCATTCGTCCCTCCATTCACGCCTGTCGCGACACCACTGGAGGCGGGCTGCACGATGTTGGGGCGTGAGCGGAAGACGGCCTAACGGTGTGCGGGACCGTAGCCCAGCTTCATGGAGACGGTTGCGAATGGTCCTCGCCGATACCCCAGGAGCAACAGTGTCCCTAATTTGCTGGGAAGTGGCGGTGCGGTCCCCTACGGCACTGCGTAGGATCCTACGGTCTTGGCGTGCATCCGTGCGTCGCTGCGGTCCGGTCCCAGGTCGACGGGCACGTGCACCTTCCGCCGACCACTGGCGACAACATCGATGTACTGTGGAGACCTCACGCCCCACGTGTTGAGCAATTCGGCGGTACGTCCACCCGGCCTCCCGCATGCCCACTATACGCCCTCGCTCAAAGTCCGTCAACTGCACATGCGGTTCACGTCCACGCTGTCGCGGCATGCTACCAGTGTTAAAGACTGCGATGGAGCTCCGTATGCCACGGCAAACTGGCTGACACTGACGGCGGCGGTGCACAAATGCTGCGCAGCTAGCGCCATTCGACGGCCAACACCGCGGTTCCTGGTGTGTCCGCTGTGCCGTGCGTGTGATCATTGCTTGTACAGCCCTCTCGCAGTGTCCGGAGCAAGTATGGTGGGTCTGACACACCGGTGTCAATGTGTTCTTTTTTCCATTTCCAGGAGTGTAGATTATATACGCTTAATCTTTGTCTGTCTGTCTGTCTCTCTCTCTCTAATGACATTCTATACAAAGTAAATAAGCAAATACCGGATATCGCAGCCAAAGTGCATGAATTATGCCCATATCACGTTCCATTAAAATCTTCCGTCTGATGCCCAACGTGATTATATTTTGCACTCGACGCAGTTGAAGGAATTATAGTCTGAGCACTGCGTGGAATGTCATTACTCATATGTCGGGTAGCAGTAAGTGGAGACTTGAGGACTGGTGCTTGTGTTCACATCTTTCTGTAAGAGACTTACAAAAGCAAATCACTAATAACTCTAAAACAGAAAAATTTCAAATTTATTCGGGCGATGATATTTCCTCTACTGCCTATTTGCAAGAGATTCAAGACCAACTTCCTGTACAACTAAGTAATCACTCATGCAAGGATTAAATAGCTCCGTGACTTCTTGGAGCTTCGTTCATATGTACTCGTGGTCTCGAGCTTCACAAAAACGGATCATGGTGAAAGCAAGCCCAAATTTTCTCTTATTAAGTTGATGCCTGTTGCGCGAGTGAGGTGAGCATAAGTCAAATGTGGACTTCACTTGCCGAAGAGTTTCGATTATATAACTTTTTAAAACAGTGCATTATCAAGAGGATGAACTGGAATGCCAAGTGTTCAGAAAGTCTTTCTTTTGGACTGTTTGTGCGTGCGAAATTTTTTAAAAGTTGGTAAAGGTTTATATGGAGTCTGTTCATACTTATCAAGAATTAAGAACTGGGCAGCTAAATCGAAGTTTTAGTGCATTAAATTGCCAGGCGTAGAAGGTATTTTGCAGAGCTTCCACAGTCTCACTTCAAGGATGGGACAGCTAAAATTGTCACTCTTCCTAAGTCCCCGATTACCTGCTCCTTCCAGTAAGTTACAGTCCAACCTCTCTCCTTTAGTTGCTATAAAAACTATAGAGATTTTTGTGACTACGTAGGCTTTCCCGGTGTAATAAGTCTTGAAAGTCTCTTCTAACAAGGCGTTGGATGGGCCCACAATAGCGGTGTTGGAGAAAGGTTTAAATTTTTCGCCCGCTCCCAAGAGACTTCCTGTCACAGAGTCCATATGCTCTGTAGAACAAGCAGTACACAGCCTACCCGAGGACCAAGCAGAATAAATAAGGCAAGAAGTGTCGCACACATTACGTCGGGCTCGAACACCGCGGGATAACATCTCTTCCGCAGAGAGAGCAGACATTCGTTCCCTTAGGAATGATGACGAAGTAGTAGTTTTACCAGCTGACAAGAGGAATTCCACGGTTTTAATGACGCGGGATGATTATTTCCTAAAATTGGATTTACTACTCACCGGCGTACAGAAGACTATCTAGTGACCCCACAGAAAGGATCAAGCGCAAGACACTTTCACTGTTGAAAAAGAGTTCGTTGTCTGAAGATTTACGTAAGAAACTTCATCCTGGTGCTGCCGTTCCGCATAGATTGTATGGTCTGCCTAAGTTGCATAAGAAAGGGGTTCTTCTACGCCCTATTGTCAGTAATTTTGGTGCACCCATTTATAACCTAGCAAAGTATTTATCATCTGTTCTCAGTCCATAAGTTGGCAAGTGTGAACACCATATCTCCAATTAGGTCGATATTATTCGACGACTAAGATCTTTGAAGTTGAGTCCTTCAGATCTATTAGTGAGTTTTGATGTGTTATCCCTTTTTACACGAGCTCCTCTGGAAGAGTCACTTAGTTTGATCAGTAAAAAACTGGATGAAGAGCTGGTGAAGCTTTGTCGTCATGTGCTGGCATCCACCTATTTTTTATTTAACTATAACATTTTTGAACGAAATGACGGAGTGGCTATGGGTAGTCCTTTATGACCCATAGTCGCCAATTTATTTATAGAGGACTTGGAGGATACGGCACTGAGGACTTCAGCTTTGCAACCAACGTGCTCCTGGAGATTTGTGGGTCATACCTTTTTCGTCTGGCTGCATGGACGTGATGCTCTTAATAGATTTTTGGACCACTTCAACTGTCTTCATCTCCGCATCAAATTTACTATGGGGGTTGAAAGTGATGGGAAGTTTCCATTTTTTGACGTTTTGGTTTATAAAAAATCAGATGGAACTTTGGGACACAGTGTTCACCGAAAGCCGACGCACACAGATCGGTATCTGCATTCTAAGAGTTGTCATCCACCACACCAACGCAATGGCGTCCTTAGGACTTTGGTACGGAGAGAATATGCTATTTCTGACGCGGACAGCTCAACGCAAGAACTTGCGCATTTGATGGCTGTTCTTAAGGAAAATGGATACTCCGAGAAGCAGATTCATCGGGCTATGGAGTTTGGACCATCTCTGAAGGTGCATGAAGAGGAACATAGATCGGTGGCCTTTTTTCCTTACGTTGGAGGCACATCGTTTAAGATTGGACGAATTTTAAGGAATTTTAACATGAAGAGTGTGTTCCGTCCACCTTCTAAGATTAGGGCACTACTAGGCTCTGTGAAAGATGATTTGGGGCTTAGGAAACCCGGTGTATACAAAATTCCGTGTCAGTGTGGGAAGGCTTACATTGGCCGTTCGATTCGCACAGTTCATGACAGGTGTGTGGAACATCGCCATCATACGACGCTACAACAGCCGGCAAAATCGGCAGTAGCAGAACACTGCTTGAATGAGGGACACAGTATGAAATTTGATGAAACTGTGGTAGTTGCCAACATTTCCGGTTTTTGGAACAGAGTCTATAAAGAGGCGATTGAAATTAGGTTGGCGGATAATTTAATCAACAGAGACTACGGGTTTCCTCTTATCAAGACATGGGATCCTGTATTATCTCGCATCGAAATTGAACGTTCTTCGGTGCGGCCCTGAGTGCGATATATCGTTGCTAGCAGTGTTCTACTAAGGGCGGCGCCACCTCCCTATCTTGGAGGGCAGCAACCGTGATGGGCGGCTCATGCGCCGTGTACTGAACGGTGGCCTACATAGGACGTCGATTTGCAGCCTGGCGTCAGTTCTCAGCAGAAGCAACATTCTCCTGAAGATGGCGACCAGTTGGATCGCCGAAATATCGAGTCATGTTGATTTTAGGATTCGGCAGCAAACGCGAAGAGACTTTATAGAGATTTTTGTACAGCACGCACTCCAGAAATAGCAGAACCGTTCGAAATCCGCGAACCAGCAGTCTGTTTTCTTGATACAGTACAAGCGAACAATGGAGAATCACGGAGAGACCATAGGCTGTGTGTTAATAAACGTAGATACGGTTTTCGACCGTTTCTGCTATAATGACTTCATATTCAAATTAAATGAAACAGGATGAGCATTACATATGTCGAAAATTATTGATTGCGTCTGGAGAGGTCGGCGGTTCTTAATCAGGAATGATAAGCATTGCAGAAGAATAAAACTGATTATGGATGAAGAATCGCAAGTTTCGGGATATACGTAACCAAATGTTGCCACAACACAAATTATATTGCCAGACACCTCCAGAGACATTATATGGACTTGCCAAGTAGTGTATGATCTCGATTGAGATCAAGCCATACAAATTCGCAATGAGAATAGTGTTAACAAGAATGAAGAGGACCTCCAGGCAAACGGTTGCTGGAATCCCGTATTGTAGCAGAGGACTGTTGCAAGTATCTCAGACGTTAGCGTTATGGGAACCGATACATAAATAATCTCCAGCCGCAGACTCCACTCCAGACCGCCCCCAGTAGTGGAGAGTGAACTTTTAACATTACCAGCAATTCGTGTTGACGAAACTCAGGAAAATCGTTAGTGAAATATATCGAGATTAAAGCGTGGGGTAAAGTGCTGCTAGTGGGAGAACACAGGGATGAGGTGGACGGGGCAGCTAGTTGTAGTCGGGAAGTTAGACAGAAGGGGACGAGAAAGTGGGGGTAGCGGAAAAGGAGAGAAGTAAAAAAACTGGGTTTATTGGTGGAATAGAGGGCTGTGTATTTCTGGAATGGGAACAAGGAAGGGACTAGATGGGTAAAGACAACTACTAACAAAGGTTGGGGCCAGCAGGGTTATGGGAACGTAGGATATATAGCAGGAAGAGTTCCCGCCTGCTCAGTTCAGAACAGCAGGTGTTGGTGGAAAGGATACAGATGGCACTGGCTGTGAAGCAATTATTGAAATGAAGTGCATCATGTTGGGCACCATGCTCAGCAATAAGATGTACCAGTTGCTTCCTGACCACAGTTTCTCAGTGCCTAATCATGTGGACGGATAGCTTGTTGGTTATCATGCCCACATAGTGTGCGCATAGTGGTTGCAGCTTATCTTGTAGATCACATGACTGTTTCACAGGTAGGCCTGCCTCCGATGAGATAGGTGATGTTTGTGATCAAACTGGAGTAGGCGGTGGTGTGAGGATGTATTGGAGAGGTCTTGCATCTAGGTCTGTTGCACGGGTATGAGCAGGGGTGTCTAATGATGGACAAGTATATTGTGTAGATTTGGTGGACCGCAGAATGCCACTGTGGGAGGGACGGGAAGGATAGCTGATAGGACATTTTTCATTTCATGGTATGACGAGGGGTACTTGAAACCCTGGCACAGAATATAGTTCAGTTGCTCGATTCCTGTGTGGTTCTGAGTCATGATTGGAGTGCTCCCTGTAGCCAGGTGGTAGGACTCTGGGAGGTGATGGATGACTGGAAAGATATGGAGTAGGAGATCTGATTTTGTACAAGGCCTCATTATATATCGAGAGAAACCGCTCGTCACTGTGCAGCTGTGGATGGCTAGGCTGTATGGAATAGACTTCTTGGTATGGGATGGGTGGCAGCTGTTGAAGTGGAATTATTGCTGGTGGTTAGACAGAGGTAATGATGCAGCAATTTTTGAAGTGAAGGTCAACACTGAAGAAGGTTGCTTCTTGGGCTGAGTACAACCAGGTGAAGTGAATGGGGAAGAAGGTGTTGAGATTCTGGAGGAATGTGGATAGAGTGTCCTCAAGCTCGATCCAGATCACAAAGTTGTTACCAGTGAATCTGAACCAGTTGAGGGGTTTGGTATTCAGGTTGTTTAGGAAGGACACCTCTAGATGGACCATGAACAGGTTGGCATAGGATGGTGCCATGTGATTGCCCATGCTCATACCCCAGATTTCTTTGTAGGTAATTCCTTCAAAGGAGATGTAATTGTGGGTGAGGATATAGTTGGTCATGGAGACTAGGAAGGAAGTTGTTGGTTTGGAAACCATCGAGTGGTGGGAAGGAAGGCCATAGGCATTAGGGATGTTAGTGTAAAGGGAGATGGAATCAATAGTGACGAGCAGGGCATCGTGTCGTAAACGAACAGGAACTGTGGAATGTCAGTGGACGAAATGGTTGATATCTTTTATATAGTAGAGTAGATTGCAGGTAATAGACTGAAAGTATTGGTCTATAAGTGCAGAGATTCTCTCAGTGGGGGCGCAATAACTGGCCACAATGGTGCATCCTGGGCAGTTGAGTTTAAGAATAGAAAGTATGTGGAAGGTAGGAATGCGGGCAGTAGTAGGGCTGAGGAGAGAGATGGACTCCAGGGAGGCGATGGATCTAACTGCCATAGTACTTGCAGTGGATCCTGTTGCAGTCTGAAATTTCTGTTCAAATGGTTCAAATGGCTCTGAACACTATGGGACTCAACTGCTGTGGTCATCAGTTCCCTAGAACTCAGAACTACTTAAACCTAACTAACCTAAGGACATCACACACACCCATGCCCGAGGCAGGATTCGAACCTGCGACCGCAGCAGCAGCGCGACTCCGGACTGGAGCGCCTAGAACCGCACGGCCACCGCGGCCGGCGAAATTTATGTGTGATGGTCTGGATATATGTCTGCCTATTACACACTATGACCCTCTTCAACTGTCGGCGGTCTCTGTCAGTCACCAGACGAGGTCGGCCTGTACGCTTTTGTGCTGTTCGTGCCCCTTCACGTTTCCACTTCACTATCACTTCGGAAACAGTGGACCTAGGGATGTTTATGAGTGTGGAAATGTCGCGTACAGACGTATAACACAAGTGACACACAATCACCTGACCACGTTCGAAGTCCGTGAGTTCCGCAGAGTGCCCCATTCTGCTCACTCACAATGTCTAATGACTACTGAGGTCGCTGATATGGAGTACCTGGCAGTAGGTGGCAGCACAATGCAAATATGAAAAACGTATGTTTTGGGGGTGTCCGGATACTTTTGATCACATAGTGTACGTCCAAAAAAATTCGCAAAAATTCTCTCAAATACGTGGAAAAAATCATAAAAAGGATCAAGCGGATGATATGAGGAGAAACAAGATGAAATCTGAAGGAGCATATCGATAGCGAAAGGCGAAAAACCAACTGAAACAGGCGTGAAGTCACAATGAGATCAATAAAAAATATAAATAAAAAAAAATTTAATGTAGGTTGTGGGTCTGTAGATGGATAACTGTGAAAAAGTGTGTGGTGTTGGCCACAATGTTGCGTTCCCCTAGTGACTCAGTACCACCCAAGACTGGAGCATCTGAACTACATTCTCTGCCAGGGTTTCGACTACCTCTTGTCATTGTGTGAAATGAGAAATGTCATACACCGAACCTACACAATATCCTCGTCTATTCCTAGACAAACCCTGCTCCCAGCCCATTTCCTCATGGCTCATAATCCTGTAATAGACATAAATGCATGATCTGTCTCATACATCCTAACACCAACATTCACTCCAGTACAGTCACATACATCACCTATCCCTTCAAACGCAGGGCTACACATGAAACAGTCACGTGATCTACAAGCTAAGCTGCATTCCACATGGGGCCAGTAACGACATAACTGCGTAGTGGCTGCGGGTGGACTGCAACAAGACACGAAAAACAATTTTCTCTGAAACAGAGAACTGTATAAATAATATAGCCTTTTGTAATTAACATACTCCTTATAGCAACGTTGCAGATTTGGCAGGTGGAAATATTCCAAGCATTCACTGGCACCATAATACAAGAAAGCGTCCAAAAGTTGCAATGATTTTAACAAATAAAAATCGTCAAGCCGCCTTGGGTAGTCGCTTTCCATTTATGTTAGAATGTGGATTCGATTTAACGTATTTAAATTTATGAAGATCGTGTGGACACTTTTTCATGGTAGATAATGATGTAACAGTGATCGTAAAGGGTGATTTCATTTCCCTTTCCTTCTTTGTTACAGTTAACCTAGTGCATGCCTGAGTGAACTTTCAGGCGGCAGTGTGGCGCAGTTCCTGGGACAGAATAACTAAAGTGAAACGAAAGCAAATCAGAACAAGTACAGGTTCTGAGTAATTGTAGCTGGTTGACGTAGGAGGAAGTGGATAGGATCGTAATATGCATGGTACGCGTGAAAGTGGAGGACCGGACGCAGGCTCAGTGGATCCTGCATGGCAGTGATAGTGGCTCTGGAACAATGTCAGCCAAGACGACAGACATTCACACATCAAAAAAATTTTGCATCACCCCGGTTCCCAGAACTCCTGAAGATAAACGTTGACTGTGGACATTGTACCACAGACACAGTCCCTTTGACTGTTCAGAGATGTCACTAAACCGCCCAAAGATGTAAACAACCATGCATGAAAAGCGCCTATTAGACGGAAGGGGTCCGACAGCCGATCAGTTCCAATCATTACATCAGGAAGTAGGTACACGGTTCGTGTTGTTTGTAGTTCAACCATGCGCAGGCCGTCAATACCGCGGTTCGATCGGGTCCGCGTTGTTACTTTGTGCCAGGAAGAGCTCTCAACAAGGGAAGTGCACAGGCGTCTCCGAGTGAACTAAAGCGATGTTCTTCAAACATGGAGGAGATACAGAGAGACAGGAACTGTCGATAACATGCCTCACTCAGGCCGCCCTTGGTTACTACTGCAGTGGATGATCGCTGCTATGGATTAAGGCTCGGAGGAACCCTGACGGCAACGCCACCTTGTTGAATATTGCTTTTCATGCATCCGTAGGAAGTCCTGTTACGACTCAAACTGTGCGCAATAGACTGCATGAAGCGCAACTTCACTTCCGACATACATGGCGAGGTCCATCTTTGCAACCACGACACCAAGCAGCGCGGTACAGATGGGCCCAACAACATGCCGAATGCACCGTTCAGGACTGCCATCACCTTCTCTTCACCGATGATTGTCGTATATTCCTTCAACCAGACAATCGTCGGAGACGTGTTTGGAGGCAACCTGGTCAGGCTGAATGCCTTAGACACACTTTCGAGCGACTGCATCAAGGTGGAGATACCCTGCTGTTTTGGGGTGGCATTATGTGGGGCCGACGTATGCCGCTGGTGGTCATGGAAGGCACCGTAATCGTTGTACGATACGTGAATGCCACCCTCCGACCGATAGTGCAACCACTTCGGCAGCATATTAGCAAAGCATTCGTCTTCATGGACGACAATTCGAGCCCCACCGTACACATCTTGTGAATGACTTCCTTCAGGATAACGACATCGCTCGACTAGTGGCCAGCATGTTCTCCAGACGTGAACCCTATCTAACATGCCTGGGATAGATTGAAAAGGGCTGTTGATGGACGACGTGACCCACCAACCACTCTGAAAGATCTACGCCGAATCTCTGTTGAGGAGTGGGACAATCTGGACCCACAGTGCCTTGGTAACATGTGGATAGTTTGCCACGACGAATACAGGCATGCATCACTGCAAGAGGAGGTGCTACTGGTCATTTGAGGTACAGGTGTGTGCAGCAATCTAGACCACCAGGTATGGTGGTACAACATGCAATGCGTGGTTTTCATGATCAATAAGAAGGGGGAAAATGATGTTTATGTTGATCTGTATTCGAATTGTCTGTACAGGTTCCGGAACTCACTGACCCGAGGCGATGCAAAACTTTTTTTGATGTGTGTATTCAAAAACGAGTGGTCGAGCTGTGGAAAGGTGATTTTTATGGCCGATGCCCTGTTAGAGAAAGGTGCACTGAAAACTTTATTTCTGCAGCAAGCAACATGGCGAAGAAGACGGGCGGCAGTTGGGCATGTATCAAAGAAATGTTCTGCGAGATAGATATCTCTTAGCTACCGTAAAATACACGGGAAAGGGCTTGACAGAATTGTAGCATTCCACGTGGCCCTTAGGCTATTGCCAGGGAATAAAGTTACTTTCTACTCTTAAGTCTTATCCCACACTAGAGGAAACCACTCTGGTACACTAAAAAGACCACTGATTGGCGTCTGTAATGTGTCGGCAGTATGACGTAGCATTTGAGTCGATATTTGCGAGAACAGAGGGGCAGAAAGCGAGCCTACTGGATTGGAAGTCTTTGCTGACTTCTGGCCGGAGACAGTTAACAACAAACAGTGCGCCATTGGCAGAGAAAATTGATCTTTTTAAGGTTTGGTGGACAAAAGTTTCTAGGCATGAAGAGTTGAGCGGCTTTGTTCTATCTTCTAAAAAAGTGAATTTGAGCTGTTGAGGAGATATGAGACGGCAGTGACTTGGCTTCACTCTTAACTGGGAAGGCGGATTTCAAAAGCAGCTCTCGTCTGCAGCGGATACTGAGAGTGTCCAATGTTGGAGATCACAGAAGAGCACTTCCAGACGCACATTTGATGGCATTGACCATCAACGGTCTACTCACATTACACCAACGAGAATGGGGAAAGGAACTTGCAGCACCGGCACATTAGGATGAAGAGACTTTAGGGAATTAACATGATTCTCGGTTGAACGTTCCCATGTTTGAGAGTGCAATCACAGCTGCATGGATAACTTCTGTTTCTCTTTCAAGCTAGTCACTGTTATTGATGCATACGCACGTTCTGGGAAATTCTTTAGGAAAGGTAAATGATATTTAGGAAATTCCAATTCACCACCAATTAACTTTGTTAATCGTTATTTGAATCATCACAGTTTCGTTTTGATCAACATTTAACACTGTATCCAGTAAGTTTTTTTACACCATTTTTCATTTGTGAAGTATCTAAACTTTTGTTATAAATTCAGAGTTCATGTAAATCATGCTTTAGATTAACTTAGTTATCAAATCCTCTATCACTATACATATTTTTCAGTAATAAATTGTGAATACCCTAATTTAAGTTTCACTTCTAGAGGCGCTAGGTTCTAAACCGTTAATGTAATCCGTTCTAGGGGACTGATGACCTCAGATGTTAAGTCCCGCTCAGAGCCATTTGAAGCCACTCCGTTGTCCACATTTAATCCAGCATTGACCCTTAAGGGTGTATCTATCTCACTGTTTATTCCAACACAAATTATTTTTCACAACTCTGGGGTTCCATACAGTTAATTAAAATTTTTCACTATCCTTTACAACAATCACATTTCCCCAAAATACCAGACACGACTGCCGTCAATAATATTATTCACTCTCTGATAAACGGTATCCTTATAGCCGTAATAACAAATTTGCAGTCTATCAAAAACCTTCCGATCGGCTTGCACCGCCAGACGCACAATACACCCATCACAAAGCAGCACAGACGGATAATGGACACGAGTAAGTACTGGGAAAAACCCTCAGTAATAAGATTCTTTACATCATGCACAATGCCTCTGTCATATATCCAGTTATTAACAAACAGCTAGTGCATATTCTATAGCGCTGGTTAGATAATTCTTGTAACTCTTAACTTATTACTAGGTATCGTGAAGTAGACGGCAATAGCCATTAATACTAAGTTCTACTTAAGCTGTCAGGCACTAACCAATTTATTCCGACGCGGCGCTACCTGCAATAGTAAATGTACCTTAGTTAATAATTGGGAGCAGCCACTCTCTTCACACGCAGGTATTACTGTTAGTCAAGTAATTATTAAAGTACAGCCTTAATTTGGAATTAGACAGTGGTAGCGTACTAACGCTATTCGCCACTGATAAACAATATTCGCTAAGGCACCTATTCCTTAGCATCCAGCAACACTTAAACACAGTGAATATACTGTATTAATTAATATATGCCATGTGTAATAACCGACACTCACTCGTTGAAAAAATCTCCACCAAAGACAAAATGACTGTTATACACCAAGCAGTCACAGCCAGGCAATCAGGAACATCAAATTTTCCACCCACAAGTGTACAAACACTTGCTCAAGAGTTCCCACCATGGACGAAGTTAGAAGAAAACAAAATAGAGACGACAAACCAATATACATAAAACAGAATATAAGCAACTTCACGTCTCTCAGGCGTAGCTTTCAAACGGGCCTTGCGCAGACAGCAAACGGAGGCACGGTTGACTGAACAACTGTGTAGCCAGCATTGGTTTGACTACACTCACAGTGTTGCCAGTTTTTCATACAGCAAACAACCAACTCAGTTATGATGTTCCCCTGCATGATGGCCGGCAGCGGTGGCCGATCGGATCTAGGCGCTTCAGTCCGGAACCCACGACTACTACGGTCGCAGGTTCGAATCCTGCCTCGGGCATGGATGTGTGTGATGTCCTTAGGTTTAAGTAGTTCTCAGTTCTAGGGGACTGATGACCTCAGATGTTAAGTCCCATAGTGCTCACAGCCATTTGAACCATTTGAACAGCTGCATGATGTACTGGTTCTCTCGTCATCGATCCACATCCTGCACAGAACTCATAGCCTTTGTAACAAGGGTATACTACGAAGCTCCAATGCCAATGTCAGTAATTCAACGGGACCAATCAATAGCAGAAAGTGGTCGGTAACCGACAAATACAATCAGTGAGTGAGCTTTCAGGCGGTTTGCATGTGAGAATATAGGTACATATCCAAAACACAAAACTCGATTTACCAAGGCGTGATGCCACTGTGCTCCAGGAAACACACTCACTTGGACATTGACTGCCTTCGCATCGAGGTCAGATGTAGCTCTGGTCAGGCAAACTGGCATCTGTCTGTTAGTGCGCTGCTGCGAAAATGTGAGTCACAAGCACTTGACAATCATTTACACCTCTGTTACTAGTTGTAAAAGTCTCTGCTCTGGTCAAAATCGATATAATTACGTTTTTGCAATGAAATATTGATTTTGGTTAAGCCAGTCACATAATAATGGAAGCAATGTATGCGTACATTATTTGAATTTAAAAACATTTTAAAAGCCTTGCTGTTTAGTTCATTATTTGCAGTGTACAGCACGTAAAATTATTGTAGACAGTATTAGGTATTATATCTTTATATGAAGTGTAAATGTACATAAATCACTGAAAAAATATAAGGGTAAAATATACTATAGCTACTGGAATTTTAAGCAAATCAGCACGCTAACAAAATGCTTAATTGCTCAAATTTACCTGTGTTCATTTCCGAATGATAATATTCTGACATGTTTGTTTTGATAGATCTGTAAACTAATTTACTTTCTTTATGAAAACCAGTCTTCGCTGACCCCACATGCACAAAAATCTGCCTGATCTATTTAAAAAATGGTACGTTAAGGCCCCCATTTTGACTGGAATTCTGCGATATGTGCTTTAGTTTTCTGTTCCGACACTGACAATGTTGAGTGTTTATGGAAAAAGTTCAAGGCAATCGTAAAATGCGTTTTAGACAGGTACGTGCCGAGTAAAACTGTGAGGGACGGGGAAAACCCACCGTGGTACAACAACAAAGTTAGTAAACTACTGCGAAAGCAAAGAGAGCTTCACTCCAAGTTTAAACGCAGCCAAAACCTCTCAGACAAACAGAAGCTAAACGATGTCAAAGTTAGCGTAAGGAGGGCTATGCGTGAAGCGTTCAGTGAATTGGAAAGTAAAATTCTATGTACCGACTTGAAAGAAAATCCTAGGAAGTTCTGGTCTTACGTTAAATCAGTAAGTGGCTCGAAACAGCATATCCAGACACTCCGGGATGATGAAGGCATTGAAACAAAGGATGACACGCGTAAAGCTGAAATACTAAACACCTTTTTCCAAAGCTGTTTCACAGAGGAGGACCGCACTGCAGTTCCTTCTCTAAATCCTCGCACAAACGAAAAAATGGCTGACATCGAAATAAGTGTCCAAGGAATAGAAAAGCAACTGGAATCACTCAACAGAGGAAAGTCCACTGGACCTGACGGGATACCAATTCGATTCTACACAGAGTACGCGAAAGAACTTGTCCCCCTTCTAACAGCCGTGTACCGCAAGTCTCTAGAGGAACGGAAGGTTCCAAATGATTGTAAAAGAGCACAGGTAGTCCCAGTCTTCAAGAAGGGTCGTCGAGCAGTCGCGCAAAACTATAGACCTATATCTCTGACGTCGATCTGTTGTAGAATTTTAGAACATGTTTGTTGCTCGAGTATCATGTCGTTTTTGGAAACCCAGAATCTATTATGTAGGAATCAACATGGATTCCGGAAACAGTGATCGTGTGAGACACAACTCGCTTTATTTGTTCATGAGACCCACAAAATATTAGATACAGGCTCCCAGGTAGATGCTATTTTTCTTGACTTTCGGAAGGCGTTCGGTACAGTTCCGCACTGTCGCCTGATTAACAAAGTAAGAGCCTACGGAATATCAGACCAGCTGTGTGGCTGGATTGAAGAGTTCTTAGCAAACAGAACACAGGATGTTGTTATCAGTGGAGAGACGTCTACAGACGTTAAAGTAACCTCTGGCGTGCCACAGGGGAGTGTTATGGGACCATTGCTTTTCACAATATATATAAATGACCTAGTAGATAGTGTCGGAAGTTCCATGCGGCTTTTCGCGGATGATGCTGTAATATACAGAGAAGTTGCAGTATTAGAAAATTGTAGCGAAATGTAGGAAGATCTGCAGCGGATAGGCACTTGGTGCAGGGAGTGGCAACTGACCCTTAACATAGACAAATGTAATGTATTACGAATACATAGAAAGAAGGATCCTTTATTGTATGATTACATGATAGCAGAACAAACACTGGTAGCAGTTACTTCTGTAAAATATCTGGGAGTATGCGTGCGGAACAATTTGAAGTGGAATAATCATATAAAATTAATTGTTGGTAAGGCGGGTACCGGATTGAGATTCATTAGGAGAGTCCTTAGAAAATGTAGTCCATCAACAAAGGAGGTGGCTTACAAAACACTCGTTCGACCTATACTTGAGTATTGCTCATCAGTGTGGGATCCCTACTAGATCGGGTTGACGGAGGAGATAGAGAAGATCCAAAGAAGAGCGGCGCGTTTCATCACAGGGTTATTTGGTAACCGTGATAGCGTTACGGAGATGTTTAACAAACTCAAGTGGCAGACTCTGCAAGAGAGGCACTCTGCATCGCGGTGTAGCTTGCTCGCCTGGTTTCGAGAGGGTGCGTTTTTGTATGAGGTATCGAATATATTGCTCCCCCTACTTATACCTCTCGTGGAGATCACGAATGTAAAATTAGAGAGATTAGAGCGCGCACGGAGGCTTTCAGACAGTTGTTTTTCCCGCGAACCATACGCGACTGGTACAGGAAAGGGAGGTGATGACAGTGGCACATAAAGTGCCCTCCGCCACACACCGTTGGGTGGCTTGCGGAGTATAAATGTAGATGTAGATGTATATGTAGTGAACGGTTCTGAATATTTCAAGTTTCATCCAAACTGAATACAGGTCGTATTTCACCTGAAGTACGCAGCAAACTCATTGTCCACAAATATTTAATCCTGGAGACCACTATGTCGTTGCCTTAAAGTAAGAATTGTCTGCTGTCATTCGGACGCTTCTATTTATATCTTATATCGTTTAATATACGTCGCACAGATCTAGCAGATCCAGTCAAATTCATTTTTTCAGTTAACTTTTTTCTCACTTTTTCTGATGTTGAGTACTCGAAATTGGCGTAAAATTCATACACTTTCCGCCTGACAAGTTCTTTTGATAAGTTCTCTAGTTTGGTTAAGGAGCCATGTTGTTTAATGTTTTTCTTTGCAGAAATGAACTTCGGGAATTTTCTGTCAAGACACATGCGCTGTATAGTTCTTAGACCAACGTTACAAGCTGCAGCACAAATAGCCTGAACGCTAGCAAGGTTTCTTCTTACATTGATTGTTTTCTCGGTAACCTGTTACTGGATTTCTTGAACGCGCATGTAGGTGTTAACAGTACACCAACATTGTGTACAAGATGTTTGAAACATTTATAGACACTGTGGATTATGGATCTGCTTTGCCGCCGAAATTCAGTTGCCTTTTTCCATCGTATTCTTCCTACTGTGAAAATGCTTCTTGTTGGTGTTGCTTGGAAATATTACCCACATGGCACAGAGGAAATCTTCTTTCGTCTTGCTATTACATTTTCAAGTTACACAAACCCTTCCACGCTGTGAATGAACTGCAGAAATAATACTGCACCATAAACGTTTTTACTACGAGTCAAAATTCCGAAACTAATAACTCGATAAGGAACGGGCAGCAAGAACTGCGACATCAAAGCTCTCGCAGGTACCTACCAGTAAGCCTGGCCGGAGCTTTGATCAGTTCCTAACGTATAGGCAAGTTCTAAACAACGTAGCCGACTTTGCCCGATGCATAAGACTCACAGCAGTCTGCAACCACGAAAGAACCACTAGATACACAAGCAACCTTGGCCTTGACTCAGCTTCATACTAAGTTCGCCAGTGCTCTCTTCTACGTATGACAACCGGCCAACCCGACATACATATGTGTCACGCCTCACATCAGTGTTTAAACGTGAAAGTACGCTTCTTCGCAAGCGTGGCAGGTGAAACCGGCTGATAACCACATCCACTCTGTTCGGCGGCGCTCTAGAGGAACTCCAACATACTCCGGGGAAATAGCCACCAGGGTGTGCGCACCACTAGCGGCGGTGGCTCAAATTTCAGTGGACGATGGGCATTTCTCTCACTCATAACCAACACATCTCGATAGGTTGGTTACTGATCCTTTTCCAGCTCTGTCGTAAATTCAACGCTTGCATGGAGAATCCAGATGTCTAAGGAAGTCACCGAGCTGTTCATCACCATGGCTCCAAGTGGCGAAGCTGTCGTCAGCGTGCCCGTACCACACCACAGATCTACAAGATGCCAAGTACAGCTTTTCTGTCTTTCGAAATGCTCCATAAATAAATTGGCAACCATAATTAAGTGGGCTGCCCTCGGCAATGTATTTTATGTATTTGTAGAAACTGCCATTGCTCGTAAATTACTTCGCGGTAAGGCATACAAGAAAGAAATTATGACATCCAGCGTGAAAATGGAACTGATATGATCGAAAGAGTCGTTAAGTGGTGTGGTGTCACCGCCAGACACCACACTTGCTAGGTGGTAGCCTTTAAATCGGCCGCGGTCCGTTAGTATACGTCGGACCCGCGTGTCGCCACTATCAGTGATTGCAGACCGAGCGCCGCCACACAGCAGGTCTAGAGAGACTTCCTAGCATTCGCCCCAGTGGTACAACCGACTTTGCTAGCGATGGTTCACTGACAAATTACGCTCTCATTTGCCGAGACGATAGTTAGCATAGCCTTCAGCTACGTCATTTGCTACGACCTAGCAAGGCGCCATTACCAGTTAATATTGCTGCTGTAAAACATGTACCGTCAAGAGCGACGTTCACCATTTATGGATTAAAGTTAAGTATTCCACAGCTACGTCCTTTTTTGCTAAAGTCTAATCCCCTTGTCCTGTTCCAGACCTCACGCCAGCCTGCGTGAGCTAAAACGCGTGCCTTTCGGCTTCCTCTCATACCGGTGTTGGCTCTCCTGCCAACCCACAACAAGTGGCACTCTGGAAAAATAAATAAATAAAAGAAACTGACCAGGGCCGGCCGGTGTGGCCAAGCGGTTAAAGGCGCTACAGTCTGGAACCGCGTGACCGCTACGGTCGCAGGTTCGAATCCTGCCTCGGGCATGGATGTGTGTGATGTCCTTAGGTTAGTTAGGTTTAAGTAGTTCTAAGTTCTAGGGGACTGATGACCTTAGAAGTTAAGTCCCATAGTGCTCAGAGCCATAGCCAAACTGACCAGGGTGTCATGTATTCCAAGTTTCCTCAACTTCTCAATTAAATGTTCCAAGTCTTTTATGTACATGGCATTCTCTTCTTTGTGCAGCTGAGGTAGAGTGACGAAGTGTTTTATCAGATTACACACTGCCGAGCTAGGAGCAGCTACAATCGGGCTTAATGGTACAACATCTTTATGGGTTATTGGTAATCCATACAGACACAGTGGGAGAGATTCCATGTAGTGTAGGTTCCTCTGGTGTGTGTCGAAAGAGAAGCCGCCTTGATTACAGATTTGTATTCCTTGTGATCCGTTAGTGTGAATCTGTGCTTAGCTCCCGGCAAGTTATTGTGTATTCTCTATCACGTATCTTCTGCTCATAGTCTTCGGTCCTCATTACAATAGCTGCATTTCCCTTGTCAGCTGATGAAATCAAAAAACGCTTGTCGGATCTTCATAGCTGTAAATGGTCACAGGTTGCATGCTGATGAGTTTGCTCGACGCAGTACCTAGCGGTTTCAGACTGCATCTCCTAAGCTTTTTCACAAGGGAGGCTGCAGTGGGCTGCCCCTATGTTAGAATTTACAACCTCGATAAGTAGGGGAACTCGGGGCAGAACAGGATAGCGGGGCACAATGGGAAATTGCTGTTTTCTAGACTGGACAGTGTTGCAACCTGTTGTATGGCCATGTAACTATTTCTCCGAATGGAAGGGAAGTGAGGGGAGCCATTCTGATTTAGTTTGAAGTGCGAGATCTAAGTGAATTGTTGGCCGTCACGTTACCACTTGCGTTGTTCTAACGTTTGGTGAATTTCAATGCCAGGTAAGCTGTTAATTGTATACCTTAAAATGACTCATTCCATTAAAGTGCATGGCATTTGTTATACTTGAGTTATTTAATGCGTTTAAATACGTCAGTTATTACACTCAATAAAAGTTGTTAACCTCAAAAGTGCTCTTGGGGCGGAACGGGACACGGCGGAATGGGATAGTGTCCCGTTCTGCCCCATCATATTTTGGTGCAAGTAGAAAGCAAACCCAGCCTGGATGTTCATGGACCCCAGACTCTCCCAACCAGCTATGTCCGCCGAACAACTCAGTTTTCCAGATATCGCCCGAGGCTGTCATTCCAGTCCCACGGATCTGTCAAAATACACGGCGGACTACAAGAAGAAAAGTAAAAACCGTCGTATTAACAGATTCTCCTTATAAGAAGGAACTGCATAATGCTGTCACACATAAAGTAGGCCTACAGAACGGAGGAGGGTGCACAAATATGAACAATGTTAGGACAGAGACGTCAGGTGCAATGCAGCTTAAGGCAAAAATATCAAACTGTACACCCAAAAAACCAGAACAGAGGACATCAAAGACCTTAAGAAAAATAAAAGGAAGAATATGATGGACAAGAGAGAATCAGAGAGAGAGGATGCTGTGTGTCTCTACTGTGGGGACTTCTACTCCATTTCCAATGAGGGCTGGGTCGCATGCCAGAGTGGCCACACAATTCATGTGCTGGCATAGACAGTGAAGATGAAGAGGAAATACTGATTTGTGACTATTATCGAAAGGACTAGTAGTTAGTGGTTTGGTGGTTAGTAAGCATTGTACATTTTTCAGAATGACATTAAAATATTTTCTTATTTTGAAGAATGACTTTTTAACTTCTTGAATTACAACTCCTTAGTCTGAATTGCCTGTTATGCAACATTTTGTAATAGTTTGATATTATTATTATTATTATTAAGCATTACAATCCATGAAGGCTTTTTGCTGCAGAATGGACAATGTTGAACCACTTTGCTCTGTCTTTACAAGTAATTTGCCACTGTCTGTCATGTCCTAGTTTTCTGAGATCGTCTTGAATATTGTCCAAGTATCTCATGCGTGGGCGTCCAAGAGGTCGTCTTCCGGTGGGAATCTCTTCAGTCACTTTCTTGATGGTCCTGTTTGGTGGTGCTCTGATGACATGCCCTATCCATTTCAGTCTTTTGGCTTTAATTTTGGCCACTATATCGGAGTCTTTATATAATTTGTAAATTTCATTGTTATTTAGCAATCTCCATTCATCACTGATCCTATCTCTTATGGGTCCAAATATTTTTCTCAAAATTTTTCGTTCAAATACTCTTAATCTGTTTTCCTCTTTTTTTGTGAGAGTCCAGGTTTCAGATCCATAGGTGAGTACTGGTATAATCAATGATTTGTATACTTGTAGTTTGGTGTTCCTAGATATTAACTTACTTTTGAAAACTGTCAAGAGACTATAGCAGCATTTGTTAGCCTTCTGAATTCGTGATTCTATTTCAATTTTTATGGAGTTGTCAGAGGTTACTATTGTACCAAGGTAATTAAATTCATTTGTCTTTGTGAAAGCTGTGTTATTAATTTGCAGTACATTATTATTTGATGGATAGCGGGATAAGATAAAGTACATTGTTTTGTCTGTATTCAGCTGGAGGCCTGTGCCATTTGTGGCTTTAATTAATTGTGCTGTAAGAAGCTTCAAATCATTCTCACTGTCAGATAATAATGCAATGTCATCGGCGTATGCTACAATGTTAATTTTGCTTTCCAGTTGTGCTCCAATTTGTAGTAGCTTTACTTTTTGGATTATTCTATTGATTACTATGTTAAAAAGAACTGGTGAGAGTGAATCCCCTTGTTTGACTCCAGTTTTAACCTCAAAGTCTTCAGAAAGTTTGCCAGCTACTTTTATTTTGTATTTTGAGTTTAAAGTGCAAGCTTTTATTAAATTTATCAATTTGTTAGTTTGATACGATATTCGTAATTCAAATTCAACGTTTATGCAACAATTTAACAAAAAATACCCTTATCCCATTCTGACCCGTGGGTGGGACGGAAAGGGAAATATGCAAGACTTTTTTTTGAAAAATTGTAAAAAAATGCAAAATGTATTGTTTTAAGTGATTTTAAAACAAGGTACATTAGGTTACACTACAAGGTGTTTTTTTATCACTTGAAGAAGTGTTTCCTTGAAGTTGCAAATAAATTCCAACAAAAGCCAAGCAATTGTGCTTGCTACCAAACCGATGCACCTAAGCAACTGTGCTGGCTACCAAACCGATGCACCTAAACCGCCAACTCACTGTTGGTGACACAGACTTGTTCTGACTGAGTCAGTGCCTTGGTTTCATAATGGGGAAGATACTGACATGGCGGTCGCACATACTCTGTACGATCAGTGAAGGATGCAATCTATTTTGCCAGTTGTACCAGATGTGTAAAGTGACGGACAATCTGATGACGCAAAACTGACCGTCTGGCGCACCATCATTCGCCCGAAAATATATGATTCTGGAATGTACGAGTATTCAGTAGCCAAAGATTTTCGCTTGAAACATCTACAGATCCTCCAGAACAGAGATTTTCGAGATATCACCAAATTATGTACGATGAAGGCACAAATTAGACACCATTAAAAGCGAAACTTCCTGGCAGATTATAACTGTGTGCCGGACCGAGACTCGAACTCGGGACCTTTGCCTTTCGCAGGCAAGTGCTCTACCGTCTGAGCTACCCAAGCACGACTCACGACCGGTCCTCACAGCTTAAATTCTGCCAGTACCTCGTCTTCTACTTTCCATAATTCGCAGAAGCTCTTCAGCGAACCTTGCAGAACTAGCACTCCTGAAAGAAAGGATATTGCGGAAACATGGCTCAGCCACAGCCTGAGGGATGTTTCCAGAATGAGTTTTCACTCTGCAACGGAGTGAAAAGCAACCATCAGTGTTCCATCTCATCGAGCATAAACTGACCAAGTTTTATGCGCAAACAAATCCTTCAGTCCACAAGTCATAAACTCGTTAGGCCAAGAAACCAAAAATTCTTCTGTTGCCAAGATGACCCTTACACGAAACTTCAGGGACTGACATGTACATTATAGACGACAGAGACACGTACAGTACTACACAGATTATAGTTCATCATCTTTCAGTGTATCTATAGCTTTGTAGTGTCTCTGCTGGGTATCTGGAGAAATGAAGACAGCAAGATTTTTCATTTGCTTGATGTTACTTTTTATTTTTATCTCGTTACTTCTTCTGATTTGATCTTTTAATCTAACAGACCAAATTTCTCAACCTTAAGAGATGACTATTAAGATTATGTTCGCAGTCTGACGCACTATCCGTCAAACGCAAACAAATTTTCACGAGACAAATGAAGCGCTCCACTGCAGTACCTCTCCACCCACAGTCGTTCTGAAAATAGTGACAATTAAATTGTAACGTCTGAACTGGGCTGTCAGTCCCGACAATTTTAGACTTGTGAATCCAGATGTCGCTCTGCGTCGCTCACCTGTGAATTTCTCCAGAGCAGCCGACTCACAAGCATAGCTATGGACCGTACGAGAAGCAAGTCTCCGCCAAACAAATAGACCACGTATGCTTACAACAAGTAGTTGGACAAGACTTCAGACCCCAAAACGGGTAAGTGAACATATGCACAGAATGACAGATCAATATTTCTAGATCTTTTTGTCGCACAGTTCTACAGCACCTTATAAGATGGAATATAATGACATTTTGTAGCAAAGGAAGCTTCTTTCAGTCTTTTATGATAGCTGTGGCTGTAAGGAGAGGTGGTGTTCACGATTCTGATAAAGAGATAATTAATTTGATTGTCCTCATTACTAAGATATTTTTTTCTTTGCAGGTGGGTAAGGGGACAGGGAAGCATGGTGGCGTTGTAGCAAGGGGGGGGGGGGGGGGGAGGGCAAGGTGCATGGATGTAGGGGGTAAGGGGATGGGAGTGGGCAGTGTAGATGGTGCAAAGAGAGAAAATGTTGAAATTTGGCTCAGTTGGGACAGTACGAAGGATATACTATAAAATCGGAGTTGCTTTCTCTCTTAGTTAATGTGATGTGTTTCGTGGTTCGATGAAAAATGGCGGATATGCATAGAGGTGCATAGAAAGTGCAATATAGAATTAATGGTACTGTAGGCTGTTTGGATTGATGACTGCAAGGGGCAATATGATAGAATCAAGTACTGCTCATAACGAATGGGGGGGTCAATGACGCTCTAGGAAGCAGATGAGTTGAGTGGTATAAAGTGCTGGCACCTGCCACTGAAAGACAAAGCGGAGTACGCGTTTGCCGAGGAAAACCAGGGGAATTATAACTGATCAGTGGTGAATATCCACCCAGGGTTAGCATAATTTCAATAGAATTACACATATTTCAATAATGACTAAGGGTAAGAGATCCGGAGAAAGTAGATCCAGAGCTGAAAAATTAAACAAATACCATCAACAAGGAGGTTGGAGAAACATTAATGTTCAGCCCTTGCAAGGGCGCGAGCAGAAATGTCCCTTCCATATGCATGGTAATGGTAAGTATTACGCCAGCATTTTATTCTTTATATGTTTCAAAGATAAATGTTTGTTTTATAAATTGAATGCCACGTGTGACTAAAATTAATATTTGTGAATCGCAAATAGGTTCGTCATTCACGTAAATGAGAGAGGGAAAGCAGGCAATGGAAACTTACGATTCACTACTAGATGCAAAGATAATTTACGTTTACAAAGAGGAATTCGCATAGACGGTTATCTTTGCATTGTAAATAAGTTATACACAACTGCAACCAGTCACTTTTTTCAATAATAATGCTTTATTACATTAACTGGTTTTCGAACCCTTTCCCCGAGCACGGGGTCCCGGGTTCGATTCCCGGCGGGGTCAGGGATTTTCACCTGCCTCGAGATGACTGGGTGTTTGTGTTGTCCTCATCATTTCATCATCATCCAGGAAAGTGGCGAAATTGGACTGAGCAAAGATTGGGTAATTGTACGGGCGCTGATAACCACACAGTTGAGCGCCCCACAAACCAAACATCATCATCATCATCATCGAACCCTTTCAGGTTCATCTTCAGATGATTTCGGGAGGATCCGGGAAGTTACGTCATTACTGGTAGTAGCATAATGCTGGGTGCTGGTTTGCGACTGTCGACTGCACCCAGTAATGATGTAACTTCCCGGATCCTCCCGAAATCATCTGAAGATGAACCTGAAGGGGTTCGAAAACCGGTTAATGTAATAAAGCATTATTATTGAAAAAGTGACTGGTTGCAGTTGTGTATAACTTATTTACATTAATATACAGTCACGGTTCTAAAATATCCGTAATGGATAAGCATAATAAAATTGGTTATCTTTGCATTATCTTGCAGTGTGTTCGACGAGGTAAGTGGTGTGTGTGTGTGTGTGCTGACGTTATCGGAAAAGTTTCTAGGTGGACAGCTGCAGCTCCAGGAATGGTGGTCTTCGCAGAACTTCTAGTTTAGACGTGCTGCGAGTGTAGCTATTTGCGGCGCAACAGACTCACACGGAGAAGTAATTCCAAGGCGCCCCAACACCTGCCAGGTGTTAGGAGACAACCGTCAGCATGCGCAAGGCAGAACTAGCGCTGTGTAATCGTGGCAGCTGCAAGTTCTTTGAAACTATTCAAGCACACAAAAAATTGTTAATTCCTCTTCTGTTCCAGAAACTACTGAGCTGAGCAGAGTGCTTCTGTTAATATATGTATGCTAAGTCTCACCATTTGTTGTGTTATTTTGACTGACAGCAAATACTTCTTTCTCATTGTGTCTTCAAGGACGCATCCTACATAGCCCTCACAAATTTGCATTACTCACTTGTATTTTGTGGATATTACGTCCAGAACTTCGTTACGCTAAATGCAAAGGTGCAAATACTCTGACGAAGAGGCGTAGTCCAATTCAATATCGCTAAGTTTACAAAGTGACATGCACAGTGAGGGTGGAATGAGATTTTTCTAATCAAAAGAGAGATCTGAGAATGTGCTGGGTACATTTTATAGGCATTTAGATAAAAATTTCCGTTTCATCTGAAGTAGTCAAATGCTAAGATAGAGTTGTGCTTGAGCGTCCTTGATAACATATCGTTTTACATTGTTCATTTTCTTGTTAAAGCAGAAATACACTCTACATCTACATCCATACTCCGCAAGCGACCTGACGGTGTGTGGCGGAGGGTACCTTGAGTACCTCTATCGGTTCTCCCTTCCATTCCAGTCTCGTATTGTTCGTGGAAAGAAAGATTGTCGGTATGCCTCTGTGTGGGCTATAATCTCTCTGATTTTATCCTCATGGTCTCTTCGCAAGATATACGTAGGAGAGAGCAATATACTGCTTGACTCCTCGGTGAAGGTATGTTCTCGAAACTTCAACAAAAGCCCGTACCGAGCTACTGAGCGTCTCTTCTGCAGAGTATTCCACTGGAGATTATCTATCATCTCCGTAACGCTTTCGCGATTACTAAATGATCCTGTAACGAAGCGCGCTGCTCTCCGTAGGATCTTCCCTATCTCTTCTATTAACTCTATCTGGTACGGATCCCACACTGCTGAGCAGTATTCAAGCAGTGGGCGAACAAGCGTACTGTAACCTACTTCCTTCGTTTTCGGATTGCATTTCCTTGGGATTCTTCCAATGAATCTCAGTCTGGCATCTGTTTTACCGACGATCAACTTTATATGATCATTCCATTTTAAATCACTCCTAATGCGTACTCCCAGATAATTTATGGAATTAACTGCTTCCAGTTGCTGACCTGCTATATTGTAGCTAAATGTTAAGGGATCTTTCTTTCTATGTATTCGCAGCACATTAATCTTGTCTACATTAAGATTCAATTGCCATTCCCTGCACCATGCGTCCATTCGCTGCAGATCCTCCTGCATTTCAGTACAATTTTCCATTGTTACAACCTCTCGATATACCACAGCATCATCCGCAAAAAGCCTCAGTGAACCTCCGATGTCATCCACAAGGTCGCACCATACCGATATCTTTTGTAAGTCATATTGCAATACGTTTTGACCATATGATGACTTTAAAAGACGGTAACTACCTTTCCAATATTTGGAGGTCACATTGAAGAATGTTCATACAAACCATTGTAAATGAAAAGCTGAATGTAGTCTATAGTATTAATTTCTTTAGTTAACCAGTTTTCGGCTTACAACCACATCACAAAACTTTAACCAGCTATAATCGTCAAAGAAGCTACAATATCGGTAAACAACAATGGGTAAAAATCGGGAATGAGGCACAAACACGTCAAATAAGTAAATTTCATTTCTGGCAGTGCAGTGGAAACGTGATTGAAAATGTTAAAACTAAATATTAAATAAATATGAAGGGAACAAAATTAAAGAAACATTAACACTAAACCTTGAAAAACTGTTTGTCTGTATGTGAGTGAAGATGAGCTAAACGGGAGGAGAGCAATATTAGCAGGAATTGTACTCAACACAAGAGAATATGCGTATAAGGTAGAAACCTAATATCGTACATAATAATTTAAATTAAATCATCAGAATTAATGCAAGACAAGCACACTTAAGAACAGCCAGAAGGGATATTACATGTGGAACGTGATTCAAAAGCGGGGTAAAAGACAACACTAATAACTGTTACAGGAAATATATTTAGCTACATGAACCATAGACCTTGCCGTTGGTGGGGAGGCTTGCGTGCCTCAGCGATACAGATAGCTGTACCGTAGGTACAACCACAACGGAGGGGTATCTGTTGAGAGGCCAGACAAACGTGTGGTTCCTGAAGAGGAGCAGCAGCCTCTTCAGTAGTTGCAAGGGCAACAGTCTGGATGATTGACTGATCTGCCCTTGTAACAATACCAAAACGGCCTTGCTGTGCTGGTACTGCGAACGGCTGAAAGCAAGGGGAAACTACGGCCGTAATTTTTCCCGAGGGCATGCAGCTTTACTGTATGATTAAATGATGATGGCGTCCTCTTGGGTAAAATATTCCGGAGGTAAAATAGTCCCCCATTCGGATCTCCGGGCGGGGACTATTCAAGAGGATGTCGTTATCAGCAGAAAGAAAACTGGTGTTCTACGGATCGGAGCGTGGAATGTCAGATCCCTTAATCGGGCAGGTAGGTTAGAAAATTTAAAAAGGGAAATGGATAGGTTAAAGTTAGATATAGTGGGAATTAGTGAAGTTCGGTGGCAGGAGGAACAAAACTTCTGGTCAGGTGACTACAGGGTTATAAACACAAAGTCAAATAGGGGTAATGCAGGAGTAGGTTTAATAATGAATAGGAAAATAGGAATGCGGGTAAGCTACTACAAACAGCATAGTGAACGCATTATTGTGGCCAAGATAGATACGAAGCCCACACCTACTACAGTAGTACAAGTTTATATGCCAGCTCCGCAGATGACGAAGAAATTGAAAAAATGTATGATGAAATAAAAGAAATTATTCAGACAGTGAAGGGAGACGAAAATTTAATAGTCATTGGTGACTGGAATTCGAGTGTAGGAAAAGGGAGAGAAGGAAACGTAGTAGGTGAATATGGATTGGGGTTAAGAAATGAAAGAGGAAGCCGCCTGGTAGAATTTTGCACAGAGCACAACTTAATTATAGCGAACACTTGGTTTAAGAATCATGATAGAAGGTTGTATACATGGAAGAACCCTGGAGATATTAAAAGGTATCAGATAGATTATATAATGGTAAGACAGAGATTTAGGAACCGGGTTTTAAATTGTAAGACATTTCCAGGGGCAGATGTGGACTCTGACCACAATCTACTGGTTATGACCTGTAGATTAAAACTGAAGAAACTGCAAAAAGGTGGGAACTTAAGGAGATGGGACCTGGATAAACTGAAAGAACCAGAGGTTGTACAGAGTTTCAGGGAGAGCATAAGGGAACAATTGACAGGAATGGGGGAAAGAAATACAGTAGAAGAAGAATGGGTAGCTTTGAGGGATGAAGTAGTGAAGGCAGCAGAGGATCAAGTAGGTAAAAAGACGAGGGCTAGTAGAAATCCTTGGGTAACAGAAGAAATATTGAATTTAATTGATGAAAGGAGAAAATATAAAAATGCAGCAAATGAAGCAGGCAAAAAGGAATACAAACGTCTCAAAAATGAAATCGATAGGAAGTGCAAAATGGCTAAGCAGGGATGGCTAGAGGACAAATGTAAGGATGTAGAGGCATATCTCACTAGGGGTAAGATAGATACTGCCTACAGGAAAATTAAAGAGACTTTTGGAGATAAGAGAACCACTTGTAGGAACATCAAGAGCTCAGATGGAAACCCAGTTCTAAGCAAAGAAGGGAAAGCAGAAAGGTGGAAGGAGTATATAGAGGGTCTATACAAGGGCGATGCACTTGAGGACAATATTATGGAAATGCAAGAGGATGTAGATGAAGACGAAATGGGAGATATGATACTGCGTGAAGAGTTTGACAGAGCACTGAAAGACCTGAGTCGAAACAAGGCCCCCGGAGTAGACAACATTCCATTAGAACTACTGACGGCCTTGGGAGAGCCAGTCCTGACAAAACTCCACCATCTGGTGAGCAAGATGTATGAAACAGGCGAAATACCCTCAGACTTCAAGAAGAATATAATAATTCCAATCCCAAAGAAAGCAGGTGTTGACAGATGTGAAAATTACCGAACAATCAGTTTAATAAGCCACAGCTGCAAAATACTAACACGAATTCTTTACAGACGAATGGAAAAACTAGTAGAAGCCGACCTCGGGGAAGATCAGTTTGGATTCCGTAGAAATACTGGAACACGTGAGGCAATACTGACCTTACGACTTATCTTAGAAGAAAGATTAAGGAAAGGCAAACCTACGTTTCTAGCATTTGTAGACTTAGAGAAAGCTTTTGACAATGTTGACTGGAATATTCTCTTCCAAATTCTAAAGGTGGCAAGGGTAAAATACAGGGAGCGAAAGGCTATTTACAATTTGTACAGAAACCAGATGGCAGTTATAAGAGTCGAGGGACATGAAAGGGAAGCAGTGGTTGGGAAGGGAGTAAGACAGGGTTGTAGTCTCTCCCCGATGTTATTCAATCTGTATATTGAGCAAGCAGTAAAGGAAACAAAAGAAAAATTCGGGATAGGTATTAAAATCCATGGAGAAGGAATAAAAACTTTGAGGTTCGCCGATGACATTGTAATTCTGTCAGAGACAGCAAAGGACTTGGAAGAGCAGTTGAACGGAATGGATGGTGTCTTGAAGGGAGGATATAAGATGAACATCAACAAAAACAAAACGAGAATAATGAAATGTAGTCGAATTAAGTCGGGTGATGTTGAGGGTATTAGATTAGGAAATGAGACACTTAAAGTAGTAAAGGAGTTTTGCTATTTGGGGAGCAAAATAACTGATGATGGTCGAAGTAGAGAGGATATAAAATGTAGACTGGCAATGGCAAGGAAAGCATTTCTGAAGAAGAGAAATTTGTTAACATCGAGTATAGATTTAAGTGTCAGGAAGTCATTTCTGAAAGTATTTGTATGGAGTGTAGCCATGTATGGAAGTGAAACATGGATGGTAAATAGTTTGGACAAGAAGAGAATAGAAGCTTTCTAAATGTGGTGCTACTTAAGAATGCTGAAGGTTAGATGGGTAGATCACATAACTAATGAGGAAGTATTGAATAGGATTGGGGAGAAGAGAAGTTTGCGGCACAACTTGACCAGAAGAAGGGATCGGTTGGTAGGACATGTTCTGAGGCATCAAGGGATCACCAATTTAATATTGGAGGGCAGCGTGGAGGGTAAAAATCGTAGGGGGAGACCAAGAGATGAATACACTAAGCAGATTCAGAAGGATGTAGGTTGCAGTAGGTACTGGGAGATGAAGAAGCTTGCACAGGATAGAGTAGCATGGAGAGCTGCATCAAACCAGTCTCAGGACTGAAGACCACAACAACAACAACAACAACATTACGTGGATAACTACACATTTTTCATTATTTAAAGGCAAGTGCCACTTTTCGCACCATACCGATATCTTTTGTAAGTAATATTGCAATAAATTTTGACCATATGATGGCTTTACAAGACGGTAAATGACTGCATCATCTGCAAACAATCTAAGAGTGCTTTTCATATTGTCTCCTGAATCGACTGTGTGGATCAGAAACAGCAGAGCGCCTATGACACTTCCTTAGGGAACGTCAGATGTTACTTCTGTTTTACTCGATGACTTTGCGTCAATTACAAGAAGTGTGATGTTTCTGACAAGAAATAACGAATCCAGTCGCACAACTGAAATGATACTCCACAGGCATCCAATTTGATTAGGAGTCACTTGTGAGGTACGTTGTCAAAAGCCTTCTGGAAATCTAAAAAAAAAAAAAATGGTTCAAATGGCTCTGAGCACTATGGGACTTAACTTCTGAGGTCATCAGTCCCCTAGAACTTAGAACTACTTAAACCTAACTAACCTAAGGACATCACACACATCCATGCCCGAGGCAGGATTCGAACCTGCGACAGTAGCGGTCGCGCGGTTGCAGATTGTAGCGCCTAGAACCGCTCGGCCACTCCGGCCGGTGAAATCTAAAAATATGGGATCAATTTGGCATCCCCTGTCAGTAGCATACAATACTTCGTTAGAATAAAGAGCTCTTTGTGTTCCACGAGAGCGATATTTTCTAAATCCATGTTGGTTGATTGTCAATAAATCGTTATCTTCGAGATAACTCGTAGTACTTGAACTCAGTGTGTGTTCCAAAATCGGTATGTACTGCAAATCGGTGTTGGCAACATGGGTCTGTAATTCATTGGGTTATTCCTACATCCTTTCTTGAGTACTGGTGTGACTTGTGCCACTTTCCAGTCCTTATGTACCGGCCTAATGACGATCAAGCTGTTGTATACTACACACATCAAAAAAATGTTTTGCATCACCTCGGTTCCGAGAGTTCTGGAACCTGTACAGAAAATTGGAATAGAGATCAACATAAACATCCTTTCCGCCCTTTTTATTGCTCATGAAAACCACACATTGCATATTGTGCCACGTTCACCTAGGCATTGTTGGTCCAGATTGTCCCACACCTCAAGGGCGATTCGGAGTGGATCCCTCAGAGTGGTTGGTGGGTCACTTCATCCATAAACTGCCCTTTTCAATCTATCCCAGACATGTTCGATAGGGTTCATGTCAGTAGAACATGCTGGCCACTCTAGTCGAGCGAAGTAAATATCCTGAATGAAGTCATTCACAAGATGTGCACGATGGGGCTCGAATTGTCGTCCATGAAGACGAATGTCTCGCCAGTATGCTGCCGATATAGTTGCACTGTCGGTCGGAGGATGGCATTCACGTATCCTACATCCGTTACGGTGCATTCCATGACCACCAGCGGCATACGTCGGTCAACATAATGTCACCTCAAAACAGCAGGGAAGCTCCACCGTGCTGCACTCGCTGGACAGTGTGTCTAAGGCGATCAGCCTGAACAGTTTGCCTCCAAACACGTCTCCGACGATTGTCTTGTTGAAGGCATATGCGACACTCATCGGTGAAGAGAACGTGATGCCATTCCTGAACGGTCCATTCGGCATGATGTTGGGCCCATATGTCCCGCGCTGCTTGGTGTCGTGATTGCAAAGATGGACATCGCCATGGACGACGGGAGTGGAGTTGCGCATCATGCAGTTTATTGCGCACAGTTTGAGTCGTAACACGAGGTCCTGTGGATGCACGAAAAGCATTATTCAGCATGGTGGCGTTGCTGTCAGGGTTACTCAGAGCCATAATATAGGTAGCGGTCATCGACTACAGTAGTAACCCTTGGGAGGCCTGAGCGAGGCATATCATCGACAGTTTCTGTCTCTCTGTATCTCCTATACGTCCGAACAATCTCGCTTTAGTCCGAGACGCGTGGACACTCTCCTTGTTGAGAGCCCTTCCTGGCAGAAAGTAACAGTGCGCGCGCTATCGAACCGCGGTATTGACCGTCTAAGCGTGATTGAACTACAGACAACACGAGCAGTGTACCTCAGTCGTGGTGGAGTGGTTGTAACTGATCGGCTGTCGCACCCCTTCCGTCTAATAGGCGCTGCTCATGCATTGTTGTTTACATCTTTGGGCGGGTTTGGTTCAAATGGCTCTGAGCACTATGGGACTTAACTTCTGAGGTCATCAGTCCCCTAGAACTTAGAACTACTTAAACCTAACTAACCTAAGGACATCACACACATCCATGCCTGAGGCAGGATTCGAACCTGCGACCGTAGCGATCTCGCGGTTCTAGACCGTAGCGCCTAGAACCGCACGGCCACCCCAGCCGGCTTGGGCGGGTTTAACGATACATCTGGGCAGTCAAAGGGACTGTGTCTGTGATACAATATCCACAGTCAACATCTATCTTCAGGAGTTCTGGGAACCGAGGTGGTGAAAAACTTATTTTGATGTATGTATTTCTAAGTAAGGAGTTATTGTATCAGCAAACTCTTAAAGGAAACTAACTGTTATATAGTCCCTTGACTGATATACAACCCATGACCAGATGCTTTCAGTGAGGTTCTGAAGAACATGCTGGAGAGGGTAACAGTCGAACGCTCTCTGAATGTATGTTAAGCCAACACAGGGTACTTTCGAAATTGCGTTTGTTATTGAAGATAGGGCGCAACTACCAGAGGCCTTGTCTTTATTAAGAATTTAAGCTGCTTCACGACACCGAGGGTATTTACTTCTAAAAACTAACGGTCTTAATACACACCAGCGGACAATGTCCAGCTAACCGACTATGCCAACTAGATGTAATCGTGTTGTGTACCCAGCGGACCCTGTAACATCACAAGAGGTGCTTGGCCGGTGTGCCCATGACGAATGAAATCCGGCAACCTTCCTTCTCGTAGCCTCCCATACACGGATACGTCCATGATGATTCTGTACGTAGAATTAGGAATCAGTTGATAAGTCCAAATGGAGCCACTGAAATGTTGTTTATCGTCGGTGGGCGCACCCTCTCGGCCAGCATCTCTCTGCTTGCGGCGCGAAGGGAAGCCACAACAATACTCGTCGTGCTGACAGTCCTTGGAGTTCCGAATGACGTTGCACTGTCTGGCTGCAAATAAACCAATTCCCAGACTCAAGATACGCTGGAGTAGCAACAGGCAAATTTTTCCGAGGACGTACGTTCCAAGACGACTCAAAAACTATCGCAAATGCTATGGCTATAAAACAAGAAAATACTTGGGGGTTGTTCGAAGACATGCCGACCATCGTTATTCCCTGTTTACGGGAATGAAATATGGTGAGAGGGTGGTGGGTTGCACAACATATTCCTCACATAAACATACGTGAATGGTAACTTTACAATAATAATATTTGTCAGTGAGAGCATTATCCAATAGCAGTCAGCATAATCAGAAACAATAGTTCCTGCATAAAAAATAACTGATTGGGAAATCAGCTCGGAACGAAGGAAGTAAGCAAGCCCAATTGTGGTTTCAAGTTCCGCCGACGACGTTCGTTGGAGAACAGGCTCGTGTTGGAGGAAGGGTGGAGAAGGAACATGGCCGTGTTCTTTTCAAGAGATGCATCCCGGCATTTGCCCTAAGCGATTAACGGACGCTGTGTAAAAATTAAAGCTGGACTGAGCGGACTGGCATTGAATTGCGTTCCTCGCGAACAAGATTGTAGTGTGTTAACCACTGGGTCCTCTTGCGTGGTATCTCCTTCTGGGGAAAAGACGTTCTGGCTGCACTACAGTTCCGTTTTTGATAGTGTAGACTCACCAGCAGTGGCTCAGCTGTAGATAAGGTAATGAATTTATCAGACAGCGACATTCCGGCACGTACAGGGGATGATGCTTTGACAGTGACGAACATGTGGAATCTGTGAGCAAAATGTTTTCATACTGAACGATGGACGAGTACTGGATTATTAAAGCATGCAATAGCAGCGTATGCAGCCGAAGTCCCTAGCGCATGCCTGTGTGGTGGCGCTCGAGTCGGAGGTAAGCCGGTTCGAATCCTGGTGATGAATAAGATTTCCACTACCAGTATTTAGCAGGTAAGGAGAAGAAACTGATGTCGGAACGTTCCAGACCACCAGACCTCCTCTGCCGTGTCTCGCGAAGTGAGTGTGTGTGATGCTGTTGACTGTAATCCGTCGGTAGAATGAGGATGTTAACCCCTGCGGTTCTCTTTCTGCTATTCAAGAGGAGTAGACTGTGTGACGGTACTGTATTTCATCCTTATCATGCTACACAAACATAATGCCGCACTATACAAAAATCCGTTACACGAGGCTACATTCAAAAAATACTCATAAGACACAACGATCATATATCAGCAAGGAAAGGGGCCATTGTGTGTAGGAGCAGAAAACCGACTAAGCAGCTGAGCCTATCCTTTGGAGGTCTCGCAGCCTACAATGCCACACGGCTTAAGATACTTACAGGTTGAGATGATCGCAATTTTGTCTGCATGGCTATAATGCTGTGTTTGTTCAGTACGATGTAAGTGCGGCAGTATGGAGCGAACCGCTTACGTTATTTGTTGCGGATAGCATTCTTACCCCAAGTGCCCTTCTACTGCATTAATATTTTAGCGTCCGCCGCTCGTGGTCTCGCGGTAGCGTTCTCGCTTCCCGAGCACGGGGTTCCGGGTTCGATTCCCGGCGGGTCAGGGATTTTCACCTGCCTCGAGATGACTGGGTGTTTGTGTTGTCCTCATCATCATCATCATCATCATCATCATCAATAATAATATTTTAGACGGCTTCAGTGGAATGTGATTGGAAAGGTGTAGTAGTTTCGAAGCTTCCTGCTTCAAACTGCCATACGCCACGTTTGAATAGTAGAATGTTCGGCCATATATGGTGAGTAATGCTCAAGTCTTTTCGGATGCCACTGTTTCCTTAATCTACACATTTGCCTCGGCAGGCTTCTAAGTAAGTAGCGACCTGTTCATCACTATCCTGTACTAAAATATGTGTCAGTAGGTACCTCTGGAACATATTCAAGGTCATACCGATAATTAGAAGCCAGATATTATTCATTTTTCGGTAACCCTACTCTTGGCAAATACTTAATCTGTGGGATAAAGTTCCTATGTCACACTTACCCTCAAGTATATATTATCCTGTGAGTGCCTTTTTCTTAATTCGTTGACTTAACTTTGAATTGCGTAAAAGCTGAAAAAATAACATAAGTTTTGAACATTTGTTAGTCCTGAAGATGCAATGCATTTTTTACAATCCACATTTAGCAATTATATAAAGCCGCTCGCTCACAGAAACATCCGTACCTAAAGACTGGAAAATTGCTCAAGTCACACCAATACCCAAAAAAGGAAGTAGCAGTAATCCTCTGAATTACAGGCCCATATCATCAACGTCGATTTGCAGTAGGGTTTTAGAACATATACAGTGCTCGAACATTATGAAGTACCTCGAATGAACGATTTATTGACACAGAGGCCTCACGGATTCAGAAAATATCGTTCTCGTGAAACACAACTAGCTCTTTGTACTCATGAAGTAATAAGTGCTATCAACAGGGGATGTCAATTGATTCCATATTTTCAGATTTCCAGAAGGCTTTCAACACCGTTCCTCACAAGCTTCAACTAACCAAACTGCGTGCCTATGAAATATCGCCTCAGTTGTGCAACTGGATTCGTGATTTCCTGTCAGAAAGGTCACAGTTCATAGTAATAGACGGAAAGTCATCGAGTAAAGTAGAAGTAGCCGGCCGGTGTGGCAGAGCGGTTCTAGGCGCTACAGTCTGGAACCGCGCGACCGCTACGATCGCAGTTTCGAATCCTGCTTCGGGCACGGATGTGTGTGATGTCCGTAGGTTAGTTAGGTTTAAGTAGTTCTAAGTTCTAGGGGAATGATGACCTCAGATGTTAAGTCCCATAGTGCTCAGAGCCCTTTTTTTTCCAACCTCCGCCGCACAGTCGATGACTGCAGCGCCTTAGATCGAATGAAGACAACTATAACACGTAGGGAGCATGTTAGACAATATCGGTTGGAACACCAAAATGAGAAGTTAGAATTAAAACTTACTTTGTGTGATTGCGGGAAAGAGGAGTAACTACGAGTAGCTTGCTGAGATCGATGGAGGCCTGTCTCTTGGCACCGACAGTTTTAAAAATGTGACAGTTAGTAGAGGTTCTCTGCAGCCTAAGTGTTGGCAATGGACTACTTTATCGACTCCATTGTGTGCGCTAGGGTCTACAGGTAGATCACTTAGCGGAAAATGCATTTAGACACATACTTTACAAATCACTGTGAAGTGATTGGCAGGGGGTACATCCCACTGTGCCTTATATTACGGCTTTTCCCTGTCGCATTCGTATATCGGATGCGGAAGTATGACTGCTTAACTTCCCTAATGTGCGACATAATAAGTCTAAATTTATCTTTACGCTCCCTATGGGTCCGAAACCTATTAATTTCTAGATTACCAACTTTTTAATCGTTCTTGAAATACAGTACGTAGCCTTTCACGGGATAGTTTGCCTATCTACAAACGTCTGCCGGTTTAGTGTATCTATGACGTTTTCTCGTGGCTTATACAATCGTGAAAACTTCCGAGCTGTATTTCTTTGTACAGTTCTGTATCCACTAATTGCCTTATTTGGCTTGGTTCAAATGGCTCTGAGCACTATGGGACTTAACATCTGAGATCACGAGTCCCCTAGAACTTAGAACTACTTAAACCTAACTAACCTAAGGACATCACACACATCCATGCCCGAGGCAGGATTCGAACCTGCGACCGTAGCTGTCGCTCGGCTCCAGAATGTAGCGCCTAGAACCGCACGGCCACTCCGGCCGGCTTGCCTTTTTTGCTGTGGGTCCTATACAACTGAGCAACATTCTAGGAAGTGTGTACAAATTTCCTGCCTGGACCCGGACGTAGCTGAGCGTACGGGATGTGTGTCGGGCAGGATAACTAGTGTGATGTCACAAGTTGGTTGCCGGGCCCGTGTTTCCCGTGGGGTCCCAACCTTACCTCAGCCACCGGGGACGATCACGACCACTTGCGGATGCGGGAGGCGGCTGCTGCTGCTGCTGCATCGCTGGCGGTGGTTGCCTCCGCGTCGGAAGTTTACAGATGGCCCGGCCCCGCTCTCCTCGGCCGGTGTTTGTGTACGCCGGGCTGCGTGGATGGCTATTTCTGGTGCAACGGCGCACCGAGGCACGCGCGAGAACAAGGAAACCCGGGCCGCCCGCCCGCCCGCTGCTCGCTGCGCGCTGTTCGTCCTCACGGCGCTTCTGGCCGGAAGCAACCGCAGCCCGCGGAACGTCGCGCTGCTGACGTCCCGACGCACGTATCTCCTTCTTAACGTCCTCTGCCACATCCAGCATTATTTTTTTCCACTTTATGAGCAAACTAACCTCGTTGTGCCACATTGTAGCAGATACTTTCCATCTTGTGGTTTCTGTACATCACTCGTTTTCGTTTCTGCGTCTTCCCAGTAGGTGGCAGCGTTTGCTTGAAGACAGATGTTTATGGCAGTGCCCCAGCACGACTTCGAGGAATAAAGTGCATCTCTGTTTGTTTTTGGTACTTTCCAATACTCTGTAAAATGATAATTACTCTATCGACTAAGATATTGTTTATTTCACCCCAACAGTGTAGCACTGAGTCTACATTCGGCGACGAGCCATACTCCCACATTCCAATGGCACTGTCTTCACTAATGTCAGCCCTCTGACATTGAGTTTCCTGAATATTGCGCGTATTTCACTTATTTTGTAATATAACTAGTATTCAGTTTGAACATGTCTTAAGATTTTGATCGCTCACATCAATATTAAAATTTACGAGGATGTGCGTAAAAATAATGGCTCTGGATTTTTTATGTGAAAACCCTTACATCTTCTTAAACATAACAAACGTCAGTAACATTGTGCAGCGCCCGCCCGGCTAGCCTCGTGGTCTAATGCGCTACTTCTCAAATGGTTCAAATGGCTCTGAGCACTATGGGACTCAACATCTTAGGTCATCAGTTCACTAGAACTTAGAACTACTTAAACCTAACTAACCTAAGAACATCACACACACCCATGCCCGAGGCAGGATTCGAACCTGCGACCGTAGCAGCCCCGTGGTTCCGGACTGCAGCGCCAGAACCGCACGGCCACCGCGGCCGGCTGCGCTACTTCTCGAGCGGGAAGGCGTGCCGGTCCCCGGCACGAATCTGCCCGGCGGATTAGTGTCGAGGTCCGGTGTGCTGGCCATCCTGTGGATGGTTTTTAAGGCGGTTTTCCATCTACCTCGGCGAATGAGGGCCGGTTCCCCTTATTCCGCCTCATTTACACTGTGTCGGCGATTGTTTTGCAAACACCATTTCCAGGTACGTGTGTACCACAATTACTCTACAACGCAATCATTTGGGGTTACACTCGTCTGATATGAGGCGTTCCCGGGGGTGTCCACTGGGGGCCGAACCGAACAATAACCCTGGGTTTGGTGTCGAGCGGCAGTGGGGTGGGTGAGCTCCTGTGGCCTGTTGTGGGATTGTGAACCACTGAAGGCTACGGCGGAATGAAGCCTCTCCGTCGTTTCTAGGTCTCCGGTTTAACACAATACAATACAACATTCTACATCTTTGTTCTCCATGCCTACGTATCTCAAGCCCTCTGCCACTAGAGGGTTCCGATTTGTAGCTTGTGACATTACCCTGTGCAACGTAACTAAATCGGTGCGAGACAAACAGCATGATGCAATCGAGTTTCAAATTCGAAGAGTTCGTCCACACGTGGAGCACGCTCTTCAGCAGCATGAGAGTGCCAGACCACACACGAGTCCTGAGTCATCTGGAAAATCCGACGCCCTGGGTTCAAGTCATCGATCATTCCCTATACAGGCCCGAATTGCCTCATCCGATTTTCATTTATTTTCAAAACTTGAAGAACCCTTCGAGGTCTTCACTTTGGTAATGATGAAGCGATGCAACCAGAGGTGAGGTTTCGGCTCTGTCAACAGTGTCAGACTATATAGTGACGGTGTCAACGAACTGTTCTCTCGGTTGGAGAAATGTTTTCGTCGCCAGGGTAACTATGTTGAGAAATAAATATGTGGACATGAAGAATAAAGATGTAGAATGTCAATAAAGTTCGTATTTTAATCTCATTTCACCCAAAAACCTGCATTTACCACCATTATAGATTTTTCCTTCATAGCATATGAACTCGCGACTTATATACACTCCTGGAAATGGAAAAAAGAACAGATTGACACCGGTGTGTCAGACCCACCATACTTGCTCCGGACACTGCGAGAGGGCTGTACAAGTAATGATCACACGCACGGCACAGCGGACACACCAGGAACCGCGGTGTTGGCCGTCGAATGGCGCTAGCTGCGCAGCATTTGTGCACCGCCGCCGTCAGTGTCAGCCAGTTTGTCGTGGCATACGGAGCTCCATCGCAGTCTTTAACACTGGTAGCATGCCGCGACAGCGTGGACGTGAACCGTATGTGCAGTTGACGGACTTTGAGCGAGGGCGTATAGTGGGCATGCGGGAGGCCGGGTGGACGTACCGCCGAATTGCTCAACACGTGGGGCGTGAGGTCTCCACAGTACATCGATGTTGTCGCCAGTGGTCGGCGGAAGGTGCACGTGCCCGTCGACCTGGGACCGGACCGCAGCGACGCACGGATGCACGCCAAGACCGTAGGATCCTACGCAGTGCCGTAGGGGACCGCACCGCCACTTCCCAGCAAATTAGGGACACTGTTGCTCCTGGGGTATCGGCGAGGACCATTCGCAACCGTCTCCATGAAGCTGGGCTACGGTCCCGCACACCTTTAGGCCGTCTTCCGCTCACGCCCCAACATCGTGCAGCCCGCCTCCAGTGGTGTCGCGACAGGCGTGAATGGAGGGACGAGTGGAGACGTGTCGTCTTCAGCGATGAGAGTCGCTTCTGCCTTGGTGCCAATGATGGTCGTATGCGTGTTTGGCGCCGTGCAGGTGAGCGCCACAATCAGGACTGCATACGACCGAGGCACACAGGGCCAACACCCGGCATCATGGTGTGGGGAGCGATCTCCTACACTGGCCGTACACCACTGGTGATCGTCGAGGGGACACTGAATAGTGCACGGTACATCCAAACCGTCATCGAACCCATCGTTCTACCATTCCTAGACCGGCAAGGGTACTTGCTGTTCCAACAGGACAATGCACGTCCGCATGTATCCCGTGCCACCCAACGTGCTCTAGAAGGTGTAAGTCAACTACCCTGGCCAGCAAGATCTCCGGATCTGTCCCCCATTGAGCATGTTTGGGACTGGATGAAGCGTCGTCTCACGCGGTCTGCACGTCCAGCACGAACGCTGGTCCAACTGAGGCGCCAGGTGGAAACGGCATGGCAAGCCGTTCCACAGGACTACATCCAGCATCTCTACGATCGTCTCCATGGGAGAATAGCAGCCTGCATTGCTGCGAAAGGTGGATATACACTGTACTAGTGCCGACATTGTGCATGCTCTGTTGCCTGTGTCTATGTGCCTGTGGTTCTGTCAGTGTGATCATGTGATGTATCTGACCCCAGGAATGTGTCAATAAAGTTTCCCCTTCCTGGGACAATGAATTCACGGTGTTCTTATTTCAATTTCCAGGAGTGTAGTTAATATGTCTTCTTGAAGTACTATCAGGGTAAATCACCTAAGACTGCCCCAGAGTTTAACATCACAGATTTCTTGAAGTAATCAATCCATATTTCTCACCGATCCTGTTTGGCTCTGAGAGCTATGGGACTTAACATCTGAGGTCATCAGTCCTCTAGACTTAGAACTACTTAAACCTAACTAACCTAAGGACATCACACACATCCATGCCCGAGGCAGGATTCGAACCTGCGACCGTAGCAGCAGCGCGGTTCTGGAATGAAGCGCCTAGAACCACTCGGCCATAACGGCCGGCCGACCCTGTTTATTGTGATGTGTTAGTGCAGAATGCAGACCTTTTTTGAATTATCTTCTGACGTTCTAAATGTATTGACCCTCATTGAAGCACCTGTAGCAACAGTAGTCGTTAGTGCCTTATCACAGTGTGTGCTAAAATAAAGTCCGATAGCTGCGCTGCATGCTTCCCGTCTTCCAAGTGTCGATCGCAGTACGTTGTGTAATACTTGAGACGAAATGTCTATACAGCGTCATATACAAAGCAATGAGATCGGCATGGCGCTATATACCACATCCCTTAGGTTTTCCTTTAAAAAATCGTTGAACGGTATAGCTAGATTATCGATCATCTTCATCGAAATAAGGGGTAGTAAAAGTTTATTCCAAGCAGACTGTAAAATACGGAATATCGGCCATACTTTCCGGCTAAATTCATTAGCCCTATGCATTGAATTCCACATATTACTCTTAACCTGACATAGCCGTCATGTGCAAAAGTAATTTATGAGAGTGTCCTAGTATCAGTCTGCAATTATTTTAACGAAAGGAAGAGTGTCAAGAGACATTCAAGCAGTAATTGTTTAGCGAGAAACCTCTCGCTCCCCTAAAGTTTGTAGCGTTACTGAACGAAATCATGATCTAAACCTCTCGTAGCAGACAGTTTTATTTCACTCTCGCACACCTTCACAAGTACGTTTAACGGTACCCATTGCTCGCATATGAGTGACAAAAAGCGCGGAAGAGACCCTGATGATCTACATCTTGATAGTACCAAATACCAATTACTGTTAACTCCTGCATCCTTTTCGGTTCTGCAGGAGACAATATGAAAGAACTATTCATTTATGTAGTTAATTTAATAATAAATAGACTTTAGAGATTAAATACTACTGTCTAACACTGTTGGAAGCCCATATATTGCAACTCTGCTGCTCTGATATACGTGTTCACTGATTGGTGTATGAAAAACAGCCGTATGGCTGATAACCGATTATTTACTATTACACATTTATAATCCATCGACGCTGATGACCGCTCTACGAAGCTAGTACGATTATTTTCCTAGCAATAGTACATCTAACTAAAGAGAACTTGGTCATGTTTGGTAATGATTAGATTTGTTGTAGTTAAGATACAAGTCTGTCTCAAGCCCAGTGATTAAAGTTTATATGCTTTTGGGTTCTGTGAACTAACTGCTCATGTACGTAATTTCATTGTTGATAAATACAGGATGATTATAATTAAAGGCCGGCCGTAGTGGCCGAGTGGTTCTAGGCGCTTCAGTCTGGAACCGCGCGACCGCTACGCTGGCAGGTTCGAAGCCTGCCTCGGGCATGAATGTGTGTGCTGTCCTTAAGTTAGTTAGGTTTAAGTAGTTCTAAGTTCTAGGGGACTCATGACCTCTGATGTTAAGTCCCATAATGCTCAGAGCCATTTGAACTATTTTTATAATTAAAGTTAAACTTTCAAACCGCTGTAGAAATGGCACCACTGGTCAGAATGACGTGAAATTACAACGGAATATTATCAGAGAAGGGGGAAAATATATGACGGAAGAAAAATAAATAGTTACAAAATGTAGCAACAGATGGCACTGCAAGCATCATAATTTAATAGTGATCGACTACAAATGACAAACGAATCATACAAAATGCCTAAGGTGTTCGTTTGACGTTTAACTGTACTAGTGCATGGGTGTACAGGTGTGACACTGTCAGTTACATAAGCCCATCCACCACGGCAAGGTCATATCACAGCGGATGGGAAAAATCGGTTTTTAATTGTCATAAGGCCAAAAACCACATAAAAAGCATCAATCACATTGGTTTTAATTGTCCTGGGGCCAAAAGCCGCACAAAAAGCATTAATCACATCGGTTTTTAATTGTCCTGAGGTCAAAAACTGCATAAAAAGCATCAATCACATCGGTTTTTAGTTGTCCTGAAGCCAAAGCCAGTATAAAAAGCATCGATAAAAATCAAATCGGATTACTACTTTCCGTGTGACTGGCGTAAAACATGTTCAATATACTGTCCACCGTTTTCTGCAACAAGTTGAGAAACAGCATGTTCCACAACTGATCGAAGTGTTTCTGGGGTCACGTTCAGAATGTGTTGCGTAATGCGTGTCTGCAGTGCAGCTACGTTTGCAATCGGAATAGTGAACACAATTTCTTTCGGTTAGCCCTACAGTATACGTCACACGGATTAACGTCAGGTTATCGGAACGGCCAGGCTGTAGGGAAATGGCGGCTGATAATTCTAGCATTTTGGAAATGCTTAACTGAATTTGCAATGTGCGGACATGCACCATCTTGCATAAAAATGATCCCATCCACAAATCCATCCTGTTGGAGAGCTGGAATGGCGTGGTTTTGCAAAAGACATTCATAGCGCTTATCAGTGGTGGTACAGGTAACAGGACCGGAAGCACCTGCCTCTTCGAAAAAATATGGCCCTATGATAAATGATACCGTAAACCCGCACCATTCAGTGACTTTTCAAGATGAAGTAGTACTGCATTTTCCTTTGCCCATATTCGACAATTCTGTGTATTGACATATCCTGTCAGACGGAAGTGGGCTTCGTCTGTCCACAAAATCTTCCAAGGTCAATCATTGTCCACTTTAATGCGAGCAAGAAATTCTAAAACTAAGGTCTCTCTTGCTGGCAGATCAACAGGAAGCAACTCGTGCACATGGGTAATTTTAAATGGATAGCAAAGAAGAACGTTTCGTAGAATTTTACGCACCGTGCACCAATGTTCGGGCAATTCTCCGTGCACTACACGTTTGCACACTACCACTCGTTTCCTCCTGCATTGTTGTGGCCACTGCTTCTACTGACGTTGAATCAATTCGTTTCCTCTTTGTACCAGGTTGCACACCAAAAGAATCAGTCTTACGAATTTCCGAATGATTTTCTCTAGACCTATGGCAGTCATCGGACCAAAGCCTTTTTTCAAACCCTTCAGTGTCCAGAACTTCTGCAGAGCGACGTGTGCACAGTCTTCATTCTTGTAACACAGCTTCACAAGCAGAGCGCGATCCTGCATTGAGACAGTCGTGGCGAACGTCGCAGACGCGAAAGGAGGAAAAGCCGGGTACCCGGCGTGTTTACACCAACTTCAATGGGTCGTGCGCATGACAGGTGTTTTTATTTACGTATTCTGACACATACAGCGCCATCTAGTGATCAATTTTCCCACTATGTTTTTCTTCTGCCATACGTTTTCCCCCTTCTCCGATAATATTCCGTTGCAATTTGAGGTCATTTTGACCAGTGATGTTAGTTATGCAGCGTTCTGAAAGTTTAATCATAATCACCCTGTATTACACAGATTACGTAGCTTAGAAAAAATTAATAATTTATTTTTGGAACATCGTGTTTCGGTACACCAGCTGTATGTTATTCTATTAAAACTACCAATTTCACTCAAAACACACAGAATGTTCAAGCATAAAAGACGACAGTAAGTACAGGACATGCGTCCAGTCATGGTCATCGGTATCCACATCAACTTTACACATATGATAATGACTGGACGCCTGATATGAAATTAATGTCATTTTTTATACCTGTAGATAGTCTGTTTTTCGAGTGAAGCGCACTTTCAATAACCTGACATACATTGTAATAAATTATAATTTTCAAGAAACATTGAAAAGCTGTAAATCATTGTCTCGTTAACATAATATAAAATGTCACTCACTGTTGCAGTTTGCGGCATAAGCAAATATGATCGCATACTTCGCTAAACAGATACGTCGGTCGGCAGTGGATGGTGGCACAGGACGCTTTAGCATCTGATTGAAAAGATGTCTGCTTTCTGTGGCGATGCTTACGAATAAACCCACAGTCGGTAACGCCTGCTGCAGGAAAACCGGCTCTGCCAATTACGGCAGGCATCCCACAACCCACGGCATTATGCGTGGCGCACGTGCGGCGTGCCAGGACACCTGGACTTCAACCCCGTTGCTTCCTGCTCTGCTCGCAGACCGACTTCCGCCACCGGACTGGGGGGCTCCTGTCACACAGGGGTGGGCTAACCCTGTCACTGCGCGGCAGCCTGCAACCCGCTCCCCTTTAATGATGAGGGAGGAGCCTGCTGCACGGTTATTAACTCGACACTTATTAAGCTACGCAAGTAAAAAAGCTTTTTTACTTTACGCTATCCTCTGGTGACAGGAGTTCGGATGGGATTTCACGGGAGCTGCTGACCTTAGAGGAAACGTATGTATGGTAAGAAGCAGCGATGTCTACAAAAGATACGCTGTTCGAAAGAACTGGGGCGGGGGGGGGGGGGGGCGGCACACGTGTGTCAACGTCCGTTATATTAAATCTATTTTGATACATGAGGTACCTGTGGTAGTATCGCATTTGTTGAGGTCTTCGCTTTCAATGTAGGTAACAAGTAAAATCATTCAGTATCTATTGACTGTGCTATGCATTACAGTGTCAGGTGACCCCTCAGAAAGGAGTGTGTACCGTTGTCCCAGTATTTTACAGTTGTCACTTGTGGACGTTGTAGCCAACCAAGCACATGCAATGCGACATAGTGGTGTAGTGAAACGTCCCCTTTGAAAAATTATACATGACTGTCAAGGACTGCAGTGGGTCTGCACCTCTGGTGGCCCACCAATACCACAATCTCTACAAGGACTACAGTGGGTCTTCTCTGTGATGACCTACCTACCAATATTCTTCAAAACGTCGAACGACTCTGCTGTGGGTTTGCTCTGTTGTGGCCCATTACCCGTGAGCATGTCAAGAGTCAGCACTGTCTTTCCGTTGGAAGGACAACACTACTTCTTCAAGACTGCATGGAAATCCACTACTTCCGTGTGCATTGTCTTTTACTGCTCAGACTTTGAGAAAAGAAACGGCAGTTTTACTGTGATGAATGATCAGGACCGTCTTTATGGACTGTGAGACAATTTTAGCTTTTGACCAACATTGTATAAATAAGTGTGTGCATTTGATATCTTTGTTATTGTAATTATGAAAAATTTTTTCAAATCATTATTGGCCACTGCCCAAAACAATTTGTAAATTTGTTTTTGGGGAGCATGGGGGCTATGTAAGTAGGCTGTTTATGTTTTCTTTATGTAAGTAGGCTGTTTATGTTTTCTTATTGGCAACGTTACGTAGCGCTCTGTACGAAAATCACTGGCTGTGCTGTGTGCAGTCTGTGGCTAGTTTGCATTGTTGTCTGCCATTGTAGTGTTGGGCAGCGGCAGCTGGATGTGAACAGCGCGTAGCGTTGCGCAGTTGGAGGCGAGCCGCCAGCAGTGGTGGATGTGGGGAAGTGACATGGAGGATTTTTGAGAATGGATAATCTGGAGGTGTGTCCATCAGAAACAGTACATTTGTAAGAATGCATGTCATGAACTGCCATATATATTATGATTTTTCAACACTAATAAGGTAAATACATTGTTTGTTCTCTATCAAAATCTTTCATTTGCTAACTATCCCTCTCAGTAGTTAGTGCCTTCCGTAGTTTGAATCTTTTATTTAGCTGGCAGTAGTGGCGCTCGCTGTATTGCAGTAGTTCGAGTAACGAAGATTTTTGTGAGGTAAGTGATTTGTGAAAGGTATAGTTTAATGTTTGTCAGGGCCATTGTTTTGTAGGGATTTTTGATAGTCAGATTGCGTTGCGCTAAAATAATTGTGTGTCAGGTTAAGCATAGTCGTGTATAATTTGTTCTAAGGGGACGTTTCAGTAGTGCTAGTTGCAGAGGAGATTTGTATGATCAAAAAAGCATGGTCTTTCGGCCGCGTTGTTAAAGATACCGATGCCTCTCCATGTGACATCCACAGGCTGTGGACACGCTTCAGGGGCACAGCTCAGTACACAAGTAAAACTGGACAAACTCGTCGACGCATTGTCACTCCGTGTCCACGTGAAGACCGATATCTGGCCATCTGAGCGTTGTGGAGTTAGTGGTACGGATACTACCAGAGCACTGCAAGACGAGCTCAGAAAGGTCTATTAGAGCCACTGTGTCCGATCAGGCTGTACAGACTCAGACGTGTTATGCACAGACGAGTCCAGATATATGAATGTTAGAACACAGTCCTAGGTCACACATTATTCTTTACTTGGTCAAAAGCGACGCGTTTCATCAAGGTGGGGCATCATTAAGTTATCTCGTGTGACGTGGGTCATCAGTCAGAGATATCCTCCTATGGCAGTGTTCGTGCGCAGAGACCTTGGTGAATGGTATGTTCCAAAAGTTGTCCAGGAAATCGACGAATTTCCAGTGTTCTGTGATGTTGTCGGAAGGCTTCAGTGTTGACAGCCATGTGGATCCATGGTCGTGCAGGCAATACATGGAGCAGATCATGTTGCACAATGTGATGGCTGCTGCATACGGTGCTCACTCTGAATTCGTTCCAATGCCCCATCGTGCACATGTGGAACACGCTTGACAGACGTCTTCGTGGTTGTCCTGTTTCAACACAGACTCTCCCAGAATTTTCTCGGGCTTGTGTTGAAGAATGGGAAGGGATACGTCCGCAGCCCGTGATCTCGCGGTTGCGTTCTCACTTCCCGAGCACGGGGTCCCGGGTTCGATTCCCGGTGTGGTCAGCGATTTTCACCTGCCTCGAGATGACTGGGTGTTTGTATTGTCCTCATCATCATTCATGAAAGTGGCGAAATTGGTCTAATCAAATGTTGGGAATTTGTATGGGCGCTGATAACAGCGCAGTTGAGCGCCCCACAAACCAAACATCATCATCATCATCGGGAAGGGATACAACAGGGTGACCTCCGTTGATTTATGCGGAGCATTCTACGTAGGTGTCAGACAGTGGCAAACGCTCACTGAGAGCATACACCTTACTGAAGCTCTCAAATTCCAGTGACAAGAACCCAGAATGGCCGGATGCATGAGTGTTTCCACTTTGTTTTCGACACCTGTTCCGACATTTTAGTTCCTTTTTATGTAAACAATCGAGGATGTAATGCTGTTTTGTTGCGTAATTAATTCATGAAAGATAAAGATAAATTTGGTAACATACCCTCCACTGTTATTGCTCAGTGGAGCATGGCACACGCTCAAAGTCATGTTCACCTAATTCATTTGATCAGTGTCTACTCGTCGAACGGTTGTCATAAATAGCGCTATTACCTGAATAGAAACTATAAATCTGAGAAATTTAACGTGTCGGTAAACCAGGTACGAGAACGCCGTCCTTCACTCTACTGGCTTAATTATTTTATGAGGTGGTGCTTCGAAGAAACGTAGAGATACATTTTTCTACCTTTTTCCGTTTTCTGCCCTTGAAACGATTCCTAGCAGGGATTCCTCAAGCCAATGTGGCACTTCCCTCGTATTCCCAGTTCCTTGACCCGTCAATAAACGAGCTTTTCTTACAGCAGATGGGATTAGATTGAAATAATTGTTACATAATCCTCATCTAAGTAACCATCGATGCGTAACACGCTTTGACGAGGCATTAGATTATCTGATTTGCATCGCGTCTAGGGAATCTGTCATTGCCCTTCTTTACTGAAACGAGAGTCACTATTCATTAAAATAGTCTACAGAAAACGACGAAAAATCACTTGAATACAATGACGGTGTCTTTCATGTGTGCAAAATTTTGTGGTAAGGAATATAACTAAAACATTAAAACATGAACATTGAGAAACATTTCGTGTAGGGACAGGTGTTCATAATGCACCATATGACTTTTAGATTATATTGAAGCTTGTATCAAATGAAGAGCGTCATTAATGATCACACAAAAGAGGTAGCGCAGTATTTGATATACTTTCGAACTATTAGTGTTCAAGTATTCACCTGGAAAATTTGACGTAGTTTCTTCGTAGTTTTGCTTAACGAATTTATGCGATGGTGAGATTTTTCCTTCAAGCACTTGTTGATGTTACCGGCGTCGATGTCTAAATAAACGTTACCGTGCCTGTCCTCCATTTATGATATCGCTTACCAAACAATCACATACCCCTAAAATGCCTCGCAATTCTCCCGTTATTGCAGTACGTGACGTTTTAGTGCAACATTGTTAGTGGTTGTAACTTTACCTAACTTCGTTTCATTTGCTCGTAACAGTATGTTTTAGAACTGTCTTGTCGTATTTTCATAGTCCCGCAATATTCAATCTAGATACACATTTTACTGAATGAACAGACAAATCAATGGCACATGCACGTCCAGGGAGATGTGGGGAAGCACATCCTAGCCTCAAACACTCTAATTTAAAGAAGATTTGTTGTCGGCGGTCTTTCTGTTCATGAAGATGCAGTTATAATTGGGATTTCCCCGTTTCACCTGAAGGTGTTCGTAGAAGTTCACTGATCCGACCATAGCTGCACTGCTGTCGACCTAGATGCATTGCTGTAAGACATTACAATAATCAACAGTGACAATTACATTCATGCCCATGTCTGGTACCATTTTTGGATGCACCATTAATACTGTTCTACTGTACACATCTACTAACTAGGTCCATTGATGGTGCACATTCACCAGTGGATGCGTTCTTTTTTCCTTTTTTCTTTGTTTTCAGTTCATGTTAAGCTTTCATCGACCATTTTAGTGATGGTATACATGCAATAGGGAAGGGTTACCTCCCCTAACCTCCACTGCCACGGTACACATACAAGCAGATTTTGTAGATGATATATCTTTGTAAAAACGTCCGCGGCTCGTTGTCTTGCGGTAGCGCCCTCGCTTCCCTGGCACGGGGTCCCGGGTTCGACTCCCAGCGGGGTCAGCGATTTTCTCTGCCTCGAGGTGACTGGGTGTTGTGTGTCTTTCATCATTTCATCCTCATTCAGTCGCAAGTCGCCGTAGTGGCGTTAAAGAACTTATGGAGCGGCGGCCGAACCACCCCGCGAGGGGTCTTCCGGCCACCAATGCCATACGCTCGTTATTATTATTGTAAAAACGACTACTTGTTTCGATAAGAAAGAGTTTGTAGACCGATGTGGTAATTAAAATTTAGCCTGCTCCTATCATCATTGATATCGAAGCTGGAATCTGTGGAATTAAATAAATTACCTTGAAACAGCCTGTATATATCTACATCTACATCATACTCCGCAAGCCAGCTAATGGTGTGTGGCGGAGGATACTTTCGGTACCACTATATGATCTCTCCAACCCTGTTCCACTCACGAATAGTGCGTGGGAAGAATGATTGTCAGTAAGCCTCTGTACTGGATCTAATTTCTCGAATTTTCTCCTTGTGGTCAATACGCTCGTTGTATGTGGGGGAATGTAATATGTTGTCTGACTCCTCCTGAAAAGTGCTGTCCCGAAATTGCAATGGTAAATCTCTCCGTGTTGCACAGTGTCTCTCTTGTAACGCCTGCCAGTGCACTTTGTTTAGCTCTCTCGCCAGCTAAACGATCTCATGATGAAACGCGCCGCTCTTCGTTGGATCTTCTCTAACTCCTTTATCAGTACAACCTGATAGGGATCCCAGATAGATGGACAACATTCAAGAATCGGATGAACAAGCGCCTTAGAAGCCACTTCTTTCGTGAATGAGTTACATTTCCTTAAGATTCTTCCGATGAATCTGAGTCTGGTACCTGCTTTTCCCACTATCTGTTTTATATGGTAATTCCACTTAAGATGGCTTTGGATATTTTACGGCAGACGCTGTCTCCAACTGTTTGTCATGAATAGTGTAGCTGTACAGCAGTGGGTTTGTTTTCCTATGTACGCGCAATATAGCAAGCCGGCAGGGGAGGCAAGCAGATGCGTGAACACGGTGTGCGGCGAGTCGAGTACAGGAGGGCGCGAGCCCGGAAACGGGGCAGGGAGGAAGTTTAAAGCAGAGGCCGGGCCGGAGCGTTTATTTGTGTCTGCGTCGGCGCTGCGTGTACGCATGTGTGCGGCGGCACGCGCTCGCGCTCTCACCTGTTGCTGGCTGCTGGCTGGTGGCTGGTCTGCCGCGACCACCGAGGGCCGCCCCCGCGTGCCGCCCGCTGACTTCCGGCACATCTGAGCAGAGCTGCGTAGCGCCCTTTGCGCTCAACAGCTTCTCCCGCGGCTTCTAGGGCTGGAACCACGAACTGCTCTTTTTCAGATCTATAGAAAATTATGTAAAGCACTCGTCTGCAGGAATATTCGAGGACAGCTTTGTCCTTTTCAGGATTATGTGATTGACAACAACGTAAGTCGCAATTGTTTTGAGCCCCCTTGCACATTATACTTACCTCTTCTTTCTTTATTGAGAGTCGCAATTGTGAATTTTTGTTGTTGCCTCCTATTTTCTCTCACTGCATTTCTTCAGACGGTTTTATACATACCCTGTCGTCAAGTCCATCACTATGTAACTAATGTTTTTCTTTTTTCTGGGCAAAGATGGTCATGTTACCTCCCTAGTTATGCGTTGCTTCTTTCTAAAATTTTTGAATTACGTGTCGCTTGCTAGACTTAATGAATCGATGCAATAGGATTTTTCCTGTAAAGGAGTATTAGAAAATCATTAAGAGTCAATTGTAAAGTGTACCGTCTATTTCTTTATTGTAGAATGAAGGCTTTCACGACCGGGTGACATGGCTGTTGATATACTTTCCGGGCTGTGAGGTCGTGGTCCAAGAACTTTTCTGCTCCTTACGTTTCGTCCAGAACTGCGCTGGACTTCCTCAGAGGCGCTGCTCCGCTGCTCAGAGCAGCGCCTCTGAGGAAGTCCAGCGCGGTTCTGGACGAAACGTAAGGAGCAGAAAAGTTCTTGGACCACGACCTCACAGCCCGGAAAGTATATCAACAGCTATTTCTTGATTTCTTGGAGTATGATACGCACAAGGAGGGGGGGGGGGGCAAAAATAGGGAAACACGGAGCACTGTGAGAAGTGCATGGTTTAACAAATGTGCCGATGACAGCCGAGCCTGCATACCTCCTCTTCTTGACAGTACGGGTAATGTAACGGACGATGATAAACAGAAGACCGAAATTCTAAACTTAGCTTTCAAAAACTCGTTTACGCTAGAGGACTGCAACACCATTTCCCCTTTCAATTATCGAACAAATGCAAGGATGGCTAACATGTTAGACCGCGCTGCTAGCCGGGCGGGCAATATTCACTTACTCAGCACCTTTCTTATTTTGTATTGAAATTATTACATCCTTCTTGAAGTGTGAAGGTGTTTGAATGTCTCACACATCTTGCCTTCCACACATAATAGTTCTGATAGGGTTCTCTAAAGGTTCTCCAATGTTCTGAGAGAATGTTGTCTACCCCAGGTGCTTTGTTTTCGCTTTGGTATTTCAGTGGCCTCACAAATTCCTTTCCCAATATTACATCTCCCAACACATTTTCATCTACTTCCTCTCCCCTTTCCATTACAGTGTTTAGAAGATTTTATCCTTTGTATATTTACTCCATCTTTCTGCTTTTTTGAGGGTATGTTGGTATAGCTCTGTCGTATCATTTGAGTTCTTGATTCTCATACAGCTGATACTCCTTTCTCGGAAGGTCTCTTTATTCATCCTGTACTTGCCATTTGTGTTTTCTATAGTTATACATGATTCTACAATTCTGTGTTTCTCGTCTAAACCTTCCTACTTTGCCATTTTGCGTTTCCTACCAATATAAATATTGAGACATCTTTATTATCATTTGCAAAATATATTTTCTGCATTTTTATATTTTTCTGTTTCATTAGTTGAATTCAGTATCTTGTGTTAGCCAAATATTTCTACTGGACCTTGTCTTTTTGCCTATTTGATCCTCTGATGCCTCTGCTATTTCGTCCCCCAAAGCTAACCATGAACATTGTATTGTATTCCTTTCCCCTATTTCTGTCAATAGTTGTCTAGTGCTCTTTGATTTACCTCCAGATTAAGTCTTACAGTACAAGTCCTTCAGCAAGGTTCAAAAATGGTTCAAATGGCTCTGAGCACTATGGGACTTAACATCTGTGGTCATCAGTCCCCTAGAACTTACAAGGGAACCTCCCCATCGCACCCCCCTCAGATTTAGTTATAAGTTGGCACAGTGGACAGGCCTTGAAAAACTGAACACAGATCAATCGAGAAAATAGGAAGAAGTTGTGTGGAACCGCGAAAAAAATTAGTAAAATATACAAACTGAGTAGTCTATAGGCAACATCAAGGATCGTATAAGCTGAGGAGCGCCGTGGTCCCGTGGTTAGCTTGAGCAGCTGCAGAACGAGAGGTCCTTGGTTCAAGTCTCCCCTCAACTGAAAATTTTACTTTCTTTATTTTGACAAAGTTATGATTTGTCCGTTCGTTCATTGACGTCTCTGTTCACTGCAATAAGTTTAGTGTCTGTGTTTTGCGACCGCACCTCAAAACCGTGCGATTAATAGACGAAAGGATGTACCTCTCCAATGGGAACCAAAACATTTGATCGCAAGGTCATAGGTCAACCGATTCCTCCACGCGAAAACACGTCTGATATATTCTATACGACACTGGTGACGGCATGTGCGTCACATGACAGGAATATGTTGTCGACCCACCTAACTTGTACACTTAGCGAATGGGTAAAAAGATTATTCTACCTTGCCCGATTTAGGTTTTCTTGTGGATGTGATAATCACTCCCAAAAAAGTGATGAAAACATAAGATTTTGTCACATAAACAGAAAATGAAAAATTAAACTTTTCACTCGAAGGAAGAGTTGAACCTAGGACCTATCGTTCCATAGCTGCTCTCGCTAACCACGGGACCACGGCGCTCCTTGACTCCCACTGTCCTTGATGTTGCATATGTTGGCGTGGATTACTCAGTTTGTATATTTTACTAATTTCTTTCATAGTTCCTCACAACTTCTTCCTGTTTTCTCGATTGATCTGTGTTCAGTTTTTCAAGGCCTATCCACTGTGCCAACTTATAACTTAATCTGAGGGGGGTGCGATGGGGAGGTTCCCTTGTTAGAACTACTTAAACCTAACTAACCTAAGGACATCACACACATCCATGCCAGAGGCAGGATTCGAACCTGCGACCGTAGCAGTCTCGCGGTTCCGGACTGAGCGCCTAGAACCGCTAGACCACCGCGGCCGGCCGTTCAGCAAGGTACGGACAGGCACATGGAGGTAAGGGTTTGTTAGTTATTGGGAGCTCCAATGTTAGGCGGGTCATGGAGCCCCTCAGGAACATAGCGGCTAGGGCAGGGAAGAAGTCCAACGTTCACTCGATGTGCTTGCCTTGTCCGGGATGTGGAAGAGGCTCTTCCGGCGGCTATCGGGCGTGCGGGGTGCAGCCAGCTGCAGATTGTTGCACATGTCGGCACTAACGATGCCTATCGTCGTGGTTCCGCGGAAATCCTTGGGTCCTTTCGACGGCTGGCTAAATTGGAGAAGACGTCCTCCATCTCTCGAGGAGTGAAACCAAGCTGACGATCTGCAGCATCGTACCCAGGGCGGACCGGGGCCCTCTGGTTTTGAGTCGAGTGGAGAATATAAACCAGAGACTACGTCGACTGTGACAAAAATGGTTGTAGATTCGTCTACCTACGCTATGAGGTGGAAGATTGTAGCACGCCCCTCGATAGATCAGTGGTGCACCACATACAGGAAGCAGCTACGTGGGTAGCACAGTACTTGTGGCGTGCACATGGTTTTTTTTAGATTATGTTCCTCCCCACGGGAAACAAACTGGTGGCGTGAAAAATTAGCAGTTAATGACACTGATGTGGGTGTGCCAACTGTAAAAATTGTTAGTTCGCCTAAACAGGTCGTTCCAAAGGATTTAAATATACTTAATCTCATGTTAGTAAATTGTCGAAGTGTCGAAGTGTCGAGTTGATCTATGAAATAAACAGTTGCATTGCCAATATTGCACTAGGTACCGAAAGCTGGTTGAAACCAGACATAAAAAGCAGAGAAATTTTGAACTCGTATTGGATAATGTTTAGGGAGGATAGGACTGATGCTATGGGAGGTGGTGTGTTCATTGCAGTTAAAAGCTGTTCAAACACAGTTGAGATCGATACAGGGTCGGACTGTGAAACAGTGTGGCTAAAGCTGTCAATCAGACAAGGGTTGACCATTGTATTAGGATGTTTTTGTAGATCACCAGCTTCCGCAACAAACGTCGCGGAACGTTTCAGGGAAAGTCCTGAGTACATAGGAAGTAAATATCCAAATTATCCATTAGTTATAGTGGAGACTTTAATCTAGTATCCATTGACTGGGAAAATTACACGTTTACCACAGGCGGCAGAAGAAAAGATTCGCGTGAAGTTATTCTAGGAGTGCTCTCAACATACAACCTTGAGGAATTGGTTAGAAATCCAACTCGAGATGGGAACATATTAGATATCTTGGCGACAAACAGACCTGATCTTTTCGAGGAAGCTAATGTAGAAGAAGGTACTAGCGACCATAATGTCGTTGTGGCTTCTATGTCAGTGGAAGTTGCAGAAAAACCAAAGAAACAACGTAGAGTTTTCTTGTTTGGGAAAGCAAATAAAAGTGTCATTAATGAATATCTTCATAGCCAGCTCCAAGCATTCACCGCAGGACACAAAGATATTGAGCACCTTTGGAAGGGATTTAAAGGTATTGTCCACCATGTGTAAGAGAAGTATGTGCCTAGCAAAAGTATAGGGGAGGGAAAGGATCCATCTTGGTACAACAAACATATTAGGAAGTCACTGAGAAAGCAGAGAATTTTGCACAGTCGTTTTAAAGTAGTCACTGCCCCGCTGATAAACAGAAATTATGCGAAATGAAAGCAGCTGTCAGAAGGACAATGAGAGATTCTTTTAACCAATTTGAAAGCAATGTTTTATCTGCAGGTTCTAAAAATAACCCCAAAAAATTTTGGTCGTACATAAAATCTATGAACGCTACAAATAATTCAACACCTTCTCTTGATGACAGTACGGGTAATGTAACTGATGGTGATAAACAGAAGGCCGAAATCCTAAACCTAGCTTTCAAAAACTCGTTTACGGTAGAGAACTGCAGCACCATTCCCCCTCTCAGCTATCGAACAAACGAAAGGATGTCTGACATAGTGTTTAGTCTATCTGGAACTGTAAAACAGTTAAGATCCTTAGACGCCAGGAAGGCATCTGGCCCAGACGATACCCCGTAAGATTATATGTCGACTAGGATACAAATATAGCACCATTCTTATCCATCATCTATCAGAGATCATAGGAACAGCGTAAAGTTCCACGGGACTGGAAGAGGGCCCAGGTCATAGCAATCTATAAGAAGGGTAGAAAATCGGATGCACATAATTACCGGCCAATTTCACTGACATCGATTTGTTGTAGAATCATGGAACATATCTTGCGTACATAACGACCTTCTTAGACTCTGAGAAGCTCATCTGCAGAAACCAGCACGGTTTTAGGAAACAGCGGTCAGGCGAGACACAGCTGGCCCTCTTTGTGCATGATATACAACAGGCTCTAGATACCGGCACCCAGGTTGATGCCATATTTCTCGACTTCCGAAAGGCGTTCGAGTCAGTTCCGCTTGATCCAAAAAGTGCACGCTTACGGTCTATCCGATGACATATGCGGTTGGATAGAAAATTTTCTAACAGACAGGGAGCAGTATGTCGTCCTGAATGGGATGACTTCAACAGAAGCAAGCGTAACTTCAGGTGTGCCCCACGGCAGCGTAATAGGTCCGCTGCTTTTTACGATTTACATAAACGATCTGGTTGATGGTATTGACAGCGGCATTAGACTGTTTGCCGATGATGCTGTAGTCTACAGGAAAATAGTATCACACACAAGTTGTGAACAAATCAATGAGTATTTGCAGAAAATAAATGCGTGGTGTAATGACTGACAGTTATCTCTCAATATTAGTAGGTGTAAGCTACTCCTTATTACAAGGCGAAAGTCCCCATTAATGTACGAGTACAAAACAAATGCTCAGTCTTTCGAAGCGGTAACGTCCCTCAAGTATCTGGGTGTCACTATGAGAAATGATCTCAAATGGAATGATCAGATTACACAAGTAACGGGCAGTACGAACTATAGATTGCGGTTTATTGGTAGAATTCTGAAGCGATGCAGTCCTTCAGCAAAGGAAATTGCTTACATTACGCTAGTTCGTCCAGTCTTAGAGTATTGTCCGTCTGTATGGGACCCTTACCAGTTGGGTCTGATTCAAGAGACTGAGAAGATCCAAAGAAGAGCGGCAAGATTCGTGACTGCTACATTTAGCCATTGCGAGAGCGTTACGAATCTCATAGAAAGTTTGAAGTGGGACACACTTGCAGATAGACGACGCGCTGCGTGGAAGGGTCTGCTCACTAAATTCCGAAATCCGATCTTCGCCGAGGCTATAGAGCATATATTATTACGACCAACTTTCAAATCGCGCAATGATCACCATTCCAAAATAAGGGAAATTAGAGCTCGTACTGAGGCGTTCAGACAGTCGTTTTTCGCCGGCCGCGGTGGTCTAGCGCTGCAGTCTGGAACTGCGGGACTGCTGTGGTCGCAGGTTCGATTCCTGCCTCGGGCATGGGTGTATGTGATGTCCTTAGGTTAGTTAGGTTTAAGTAGTTTTAAGTTCTAGGGGACTTATGACCTAAGCTGTTGAGTCCCATAGTGCTCAGAGCCATTTGAACCATTTTTTTAGTCGTTTTTCCCTCGCGCGATCCGCGAGTGGAATAGAGGGGGGAGAAATACGACTTTGGCGCGAATTGTGCCCTCCGCCACACACCGCTTGGTGGCTAGCGGAGTATACATGTAAAAGTAGGTGTAGAAGCTGCGTTGTTGTATGTGAGCACAAGGGGTGCCTTTGCGATATCCTCAATACGTTGCCAGTAGCAGTCTTGGTCATAAGAGTCTTCTTTTGTAGTTGTTCATAAATTACGTCGCAGCTAAGTGAATTTGAACTCTGGCAAATTGTTGTTGTTAGTATGGCTGTGCTTTCGTAACCAAGGCGGGGGAAGTATTTGATGATTTAAGACATACCATATCGAAGATTCATACTACATGCAGTGAAAGCGGAAAACAACCGCCAAGTCACACCGCGGTCAAAATAACGTGTTGAATAATCATGACAGACGTTCACTGAAGACGACTGAAACGAAAAATAAGGGGATGAGGGCTACAAAAGACATTGCACAACTAATTGTTGCACTCATGAAACTTGTCAGCACCAAACAAATCCAAACGGAATTCTGTAGGCTGGGAACTGCAGGCGAGCTGTAATTTCAAAAACACTCATCGGTGATTCAAATGGCCGTATTATGAAAACGTGTTGCCGAACGTTTGTGGTGTTTCCATATTTTCGTACACCCCCTGTACTAAGCAATGTCCCATCAACGGCGAGGCTGGTACAGGAGGAGCAGAAGCTCTGAATCATCCGTAACCTTTGAATCTACCTCTTTAATTATGTTTTGCGCCAAAGCATCCCCAGGAGATGTTTTGCTGCAACACGACAACGCTCGCCCCACGCAAAACATTGGTGAACAGTGTTACCCCAGCCACCCTACAGACCTGACCTATCCCTCTCGGACATCCACTTGTTTCAGAATTAAAGGATGCCATTCGTGGAAGACATTTTGAGGATGATGAGGAGGTGATTCACACAGTGAAGCACTAGCTCTGCCACCCGGACAAGGATTGGTACCGACAGGACATAAACGCACTTGTTTCACACTGGAGGACGGCCATAGAACGGGATGGAGATTACATGGAAAAATAGGGTGTGTATTTCTCATTATGTTCAATAAACAACTGTTGAAGAAAAAAATGTTTTGCATTACTTTCTGGGCAACGCTTGTACAATCATACGCACAAAACTCACACACAAATGACCGTTTTGTTCGGCTGTTATAACTAGAATCCTTTTTAAAGAGAGGGTGGAAATGTAGAGAATGAATAATTGTCGGCGGGGGGGGGGGGGGTGAGGGGTGAGGGGAGGAGAGGAGAATTTAAGGTATGAGATGTAGCAACAAAATCAGCGCACTCACGTAACCGTGTGTTCTGCGTTTCTGTAGTGTGGCTCGGATGTCGGACAGTTTGCGGTTTGGAAGGTAATTAAGACACGGGAAACAATAAAAGTAAACAGCACAACCAAGATTCATGTATACAAAAAAAAGAAGAAAAAGAAAACGTTACTTGAACGGCTCCACTTCTGAATGAGATGTGATACCTTTAAGGCCAGGTGCTAATTCAAATGTGCATCAAATAGTGAAAGTTTGGAAATTTTGTTTGAGAAAATGAAAAGACATGCAACGGATCTGTGTGGGGATTACGATTGATTATATGTTGACCTTTATTTTAGATTTTGAATACAAAAGAAGCAATACGGTCACCATAATTATGGTTTGATGAAGGGCCTGCGAGTCTGAAGGACGCTGACTTCTTGCAGTGTAGCCCCTCAGGTGTTATCGGGAATGAAAAAATGGATAACATTAGTCGATACTACATTAAATTTATAGAAGCTTATACCTAACCTCAATGAAAAAACTTTAAATTTAACAATATGTTTTTTTGGAGGTTTGTTTAACTCCAGATAGCTTTACAAAAATTGTTAATATTAATAAATTTCATATACTATAGGTATAAGCTCCCAAGAAAGTGTTTAGTTTTCAGCCATCAAAGGTAGAACCTAGTAAGTTGAACTATTTTATTTTAAACAGCACGCAGTTTTGAAAAGTCGTTTTTCGAGAAAAACCTGTTTAAAGCTTACGGAAAACTTTTATATGTATTATTAGTTCAATTTGCATAAAATTACATGTTATTATATGTTTTTGAGCCTCTGAACACAAATCCGAAGTTATATTTCCAAAATTCAAAATGACTAATCCAATATGGCGGACTTAAACTTACCTTTTGACCTCAAAAAGTGTTCCCGTTACATAGGTTTAGCCTGCAATTCCGGGACCTTCTATCGACCGTTCTACTAACTCGAATCATTCCTGGAGAGCAATTCCCTCGCGCTTCCTGGCAAGAACCGATCGAGGTTCTCAAAGTACCCTCCGCCACACACCGTCAGGTGGCTTGCGGAGTATGGATGTAGATATAGATATAGATCTGGCTGAGCTGGATATGCTGCGTTCGGCTGCTTACACACCTTGTTCTTCAAATTTTTCTGCGAATAAGTTTCCGTGCGTACTGCAATAAAAATCATTTTGTGAACCGGGCGTCTCCGGCTGACAGTGTCCCACGGCGACCGTGACACTGCTTCAAACAATGGGCTACAAAAACGTTTTTAACGTACTGATTGAAAAAACTTTTTGTTCCAACATTCTACACACATATACGTTTCAAAAAATGCAATTAAAAATCGAATTTTCGACCATTTTGAATGTGAACATGGCCTTCAACTTTAGATTAGGATAGGATCGATTAGCACCCCCCGTAAACAACGCAAGTTGGTGTTTTTGATGAAACAACTACGTCTCCACACATCCAAAGCATCATATGCTACCTGGAATACGACCACAGAAGTCGATGATATCCCCAACGGTCGAAACTGGGCACGGGCACGTGAGAGTGACTTTACGTGGAAGTATCCTTGCGGTGTACCACGGAGGTATAAACGCGGTGAACCTAATGTTGTGGGCTATGTAAGATGACAGACGTCGGCTTCCGGCTTTTGACGTAATGACACGTCCCGTTTTATACCTCCATGGCGGAAACAACTGAATGTGTATCTAATGTCTTTGAGATCAGAAGAGTCTCTGGATGCTGTCGGCAAGGAGTTAAAGATATTATTGCATCGTTATACTGCGTGCGTCATAACATTTCACTTCAGTAAATATGTTGTAATTAAATGCTATTTTCTGTTTGTCATAATGACAGAGGTCCCCCTAAGAGTTTCTGTACCTAAGGCTAAACAGTGAGGTCACAAGGTGAAAGAGGAAGGAAGGACGTTCAGAGTATGTTTTGCAACCTCCATGGCAGCTGTATCCACGACTAAGTGCACCAAATTCACACCTGTTTCCCTAGACGTTCGTGAAGGAGAGATATGTGGGTGTTCCGAACTGCTGTTTTTCCTGATTACTTCAATCGTCGGTTTCCAGACTCTTTGGTAGTCGAAGCATATAAAGAGTTTTGTAATTCGTGTCTTCAACATAACATGTATTTCTTCGCTTTCGATTGGTAAGCGGATCTTACGGTCTCTGTAGACCAAATCAGAAAGCAGACAAGGCTAGCAGTGTTTCACTTGGCCTAGTTGTGAATTAATTAATGCAGATTTAATATCGTTGTTCTTGATCTCTTACTTTCTTCGTCCTTGCCTTGGATGCGAGACTGGAATGGAAGGGAGAACCGATAGAGGTACTCAGGGTACCCTCCGTCACACACCGTTAGGTGGCTTGCGGAGTATGGATGTAGATGTAGATGCGACGATAAAGAGCTTGGTATCCTTCTCTTGCTCTCTGCTTGCTGGAAAAAAGAGCTACATTGTAACTTTTATTTTTCTTCTATAATTACGCGGATACCTCTTTATTGTCCAGAACACATACAATTTCTTTTGAATATCATTAAACATCGCCATCACGAGACCACTGTATGCAAGTTGATACAATGAAATATGTAATCGGAATGACTTTTAACTAACAGCTGATTTGTTTTATTTCATAACTAAACTTTTCCAGGAGCGTCTCTGCCATTGAAACGAGATGGGCTTGCCGCGACCGCAATGTGGCAGGTGTAATCTGTGTCTGAGGGTAAGTGGAGCAGCATCGGCTAGTGTGGAGTCTGAGTTACAGTCTGCCTGCGGACGAGGAAGTCAACACACTGTCGGCTGGAGTGCGTTGGGAAGCAGCCAGTATGTACGAAGTCACCGAGGTGCGACCGCTGAGCCACGTCGGCAGTGCCGACTCGCTGGCAATATGTCAAAGGAGCCTGTCATTTGCTCGCTGCCGTGTGTGCAGTACGGCGTCTGGTTGGAGAGAGCCTGGATACTGGCGACGAATGCAGGCTGTCTGTCTGCCATTTTCTGCTGCCGTGCACGGAGTGTGTTACCCAGACTGATGCTGCAGATTTTCAGGCAATGATGGCAGACTCTCTCTATCTGACATCTTTTTACTGACGCGTCCGAAGCACGGCGTGCCAGTTCATGCAATGCTTGTCACGTTCGGGTGAATGCGGAAGTGACGAGAATACATTAGCATGGTTTGCGCCTATGGCTGAGGAAGGGCAAATAGCCACCACGCTAGTGATATCCGGAGTGAGTGTCGTGGTTTGTTCGTGGTGGATCACAGAGCATCTCTTCTGGTAGTGACTACTTGTTTGTATCCCACTTTACTGCTGCGCACTGGTACAGCAATGTGACGCGTTTCCTAGAGCGTGGTTTTAAGTGACGTTTTGCGGCAGCCATTGTGTTGCTCAGTTTTGAGTGACGTTTCTTGGGAGCCAGTGCAGGTCGTCGGTGTCCGAGCCACAGTGTTTTAAAGCGTCTTGTCTATTACGACGTTATCCTTGTCAGTGATGTCCGTTTGGTCATGTTTGTGTCAAGTATTGTGTCGCGTTAGTGTCCTGTCCTATTGAGGATTCATATCTTGTTACACCATATATGTTATTGAACCTGTATCTACTACAAGTGAAGCGCCATTTTACTATAACAACATGTTACTTCATCCTCCCCTATTTTAATTAAATTTAGATTCTTTAACAAAAAAATAATGTAAATAAATCTGTTGTTTCTTAGGTTATGGAAAGAGTCCCCATTTGTTTCCTTTCAAATGTTTTGTGCTTTTATAGCGCCGAGAGTGTGCACGCATATTGAAATGTCTAAGAGAGATACCATGATCGAAAGATTAATTTGATGCTCACCGGATGACTGTTTTGTAGCTGTTGCACTGTTAAGGTTCAGAGTGTTTCTTGCACTAGGGCTATGTGAAGCGTTTAAGGTCTATGAAGTAATCTGATTTGTTTTTTACGTAGTTTTTACTATGTGCCGATGAGTTTCGAAAGATCAAAAAATTGATTAACTTACTTGTCAATGTGACCAATTATGCCTATCAAATTGACTCGTGACTAATGTTAGTAAAATCGCTCTTGCTGTCGGGTGTAATTTGGTCATACTAAACTTATTGATACATGATAGATTGTAACTACGTCCAATGAAACTCACAGCACGTTCCACTCCCCACCACCACGCTCCTAAAGCATCACTAACTATTGCTAGCGTTGTATCAATATATTCTCCGAGAAAGTTGCGCTTCTTCAATGTGGGCCGGCGCTATTAGGAGCTCATAAATTCACATCCACTCAGATACCCCCCCCCCCCCTCATGATGTCACTATAATCGCCGTTACATCTTGAAGACATTCGCCGTCCCTTACCTTATTTCTCTACTCGCAAAGAAAGTAACAAATCCGCGCAATGTCGGTGCTGTCTTCTATAGTGTCTTGTGCTATGGTTTTCACTCACGACTATCATTCGTCAGTAAGAACACGTATGGATAATTTACGAAAAAAATGTGTGAAATCTTATGGGACTTAACTGCTAAGGTCATCAGTCACTAAGCTTACACACTACCTAACCTAAATTATCCTAAGGACAAACACTCACACCCATGCCCGAGGGAGGACTCGAACCTCCGCCGGGACCAGCCGCACAGTCCATGACTGCAGCGCCTCAGACCGCTCGGCTAAATCCGCGCCGCGATAGTTTACGTATCATTCCTTTGGAGTGGTACGTACACTATTCTTACACCCGTTTAAGTAAAATTGCATTTTATCTTGGCTGTAAGAAATTGCAGTTGCAACTTTTCTCATTCATGTTAAGCTTTTGTCCGTTCGTTTTACGGAGTTACCAAATTTGATTTCTACTTTGAAGACGGAATAGAAGTTGTATAGGCTCCATTTGAAATGTGGAAAGAAGAAAGGACATAAAAAACTGAGCTTCTACTGAGTTATAACAGATGAGTTGTGTGTAAATCTTTCGAATTTATCTGATAGGATTGTGCATGACACTTTCGTAATCAGAAATTCAGTCTTCAAAAGCTGGTAATTACAATTTCAAAACATCTTCGAGGGTGGATATTTATGCAGTAAAAATAACCACTGGTATTAGCGAGAACCTCTGAACGTGAGGGCTCTTGAAAAACACATGCTCTATTCTTTCCGATGACGAGAAAATAAACTAATCGACGCTAAGCGCCCTAGACCAGCTTTTGCCCAGAACTGCCTGATTAGCCGCAACACTGCACGACGTAACATCCGGGCCGAGAAGCCTAGACGCAGGCGTCACCCACTGCGTTGATTCAAATATGAACAATCCGCTGAAACGATCATTTTCACAAAACACACTAATTTAGAAAGATGATAAATTACTATTGAAGGACACCCATTATGCACGCCTGTTGTTGCGATCTTCAATCCGAAGACTTTTGATGTAGATCCTCACCCTAGTCTATCCTGTGAAAAATTAATTCTTAGCGTAACAGTTGCAAACCGCGCCATTCTGGCTTCTGACCCTGCTTACAGTGCTGAAGTCTTGTTCCCCCTCTAAAATGCCCGCCCGCTCCTCCACGACAGTTTTACCCGTTACAAATTAACGGTTCCGTAATGCCTCAGGATGTTTCCTATCAACCGATTTCTTCTTTTAGTGAAGATATAGCATAAATTCTTCTTCTCCAATTAGCTTCAGTTCATTATCATTAGTTGTCCGATCTATGTATCTAATCATCTACATTCTCCTGTAGCACCACGTTTCAATAGTTCTTATTATCTTCTTGTCTGAAATGTTTATCGTCCACGTTACACCCAGACAACTACCTTGAGAAAGACTTCTTTTATTCGACCTTTGCATATTTCTCTGTTTCAGGAATGCTTTACTTGCTATTGCCAGTCTACATTTTATACCCTCTTTTCTTAGACTTGTTTTTCCGCTCAAATAAGATATTTGATGTCTCATTCCTTTGGTGTAAGTCCGATAACTTGAAAGAATGTGAGGTAAAAGAATATGCTTCGTATAAACTGTGCGCCGTGCGCTGAATTACTGCTATCTACATGTAGTCATAGATCAAACGGGGACATGATGAGTCGGTTCCCTTCATACTTGTCAGCCACGCTAAATAATTGTCCCGTAGACGTAGTGCATCAAGAGTTCGTATATTGCACATGATTGAATGTGATCCTTCATGTGCAGCTAGTATTTTAAGTGCCACAGAAAACGAATGGGAGGACGTAGATGCAAGTAATAGCTACGTGATAATGTGCCAGGGTTAGAGTTTTACTGAGGACACAGACTCACAGTTTTATTATCAGTAATTTCTTCATATTTTTTGCGACAAAATTCCGGCGACCTTAACTGCGAATATGAAATTCATGTAATGGTAGAATGAAAATCAATTCCTATTTTCAAGAATACTTTTATTGAATCTTTTAGCTGTTCTTATATATTCCTGGTGGAATAAGATCACTTATTCGATATATTCTGATTTCTGTATAACAGTTTTTGTGTTTAGGGTTCACTATAGCATCATGAATTTTTTCATGGTGTACTATAACTTGTGATGTTAGGCTATGCCTTTCATAGTTAGTGTTTTTCATGCATTCTTTACCTCGTTATTCTGCGGAGAACCTTCTCATATCTCATAGGTCCACATATTTTTCAGCAGTGTTCTGTAAATTATCTACACAAGTCTGTTTCTTAAATCCTCCTTGCGTCGTCCGTCAGACATAATTTTGCTTTAGTAATGGGTATATGTCATCCGTCTAAACATTGTCTCTAACTTCGATATTAAGTTTGTTGGTAATCTCATTTGTGCTCCTCCTAAACATTTTCTTCCTTATTCTGTGCTTAATATACTGATAATTCCATTAGAAAAGGCTTCCAATTTTTCCTCATATTCGAAGAAAACAGAAATATCATCAGAAATTCACATCGTTGGTTACTTTTGCCCTTAATTTTGGTCTTACTCCTGATTCTTTTATTTTTTTTTCATCGCTTCTTCGACATGTGGCTCTACTAAACACGTTTTTTAATTCGAGAACTTTTCTCCGGGTTTCCATTCTTATTGTTTCATCTTGATTCTTGTACTTTTTATAGATATATTACCAGCCCTCCACCGTAGTGTATATCTTCTAAGGATTTCGAACGCCTTGCACCATTTTATATATATATTCAAATTCTTGGCACTTAGTTTTACTATGTTTAGCTATACCAATAAAAACGTAAATGTTCGTTTCTTCAAAATCATAGCTTCTCAGCCCAATAAATGTCGTACAGAAGAGAAGGGAATCGAAGTGTTTGAGTTGTGGACCTGTAGAGGGATTTTGAAAACTAGGAGTACTGACAAAGAATGAAGTGGTTCTCTGCAGAATCTGCAATCAAAGGAAAATTTCCTGGAATTTCTCGTAGACTAATACAGATATAAATCTGCTACCTATTAATCCGATAACAATGCTAAAATTTTTCTTTCCTCTTTTGATATTTTCTCTTTAGCCATGTCTCTGAAACGTCTCTGAAAAAAAAAAAGAAAAACAACTACTCTTCTTCTCGCCTTTCTTACTATTCCCGGCTTTCACCATTAGACTTCCCATCTGCCCTTTTATCTTTTGGAGACATTTCTCAAATATATTTTACCGTTCATTGAGTCTACTGTCTTAGCTTCATATCACACGCCATCGGGACGGTATCGACACTCGGATCAGCACTCTCTTATTACTCCTTCACACATGCTCATGAAAGAGGATGCCTCTTTTGCTCGTGGAAGCTGTTTGTCCTCTGGTTGGCTCCTTGTTCTTCATGCTGACCATTCACGTTTTATCTGTATTTCCTGCATTCAGTCGCTCAGTTTAAATTTTTTAAAACCGCCTCTGGAGGAGCGAAGCGTTTTTAGTGTATGGGAAAAGCACAGGCCATTTCGGAAAGGGCATCGAACAGACGCACGCCTATGTCTCTGGCACTGGTCTGTTGTATAATTCTGAAGCAAGATTTATACTCGCCTATTACGACATTTCTTGAGACCAGAAATATCCTCCGTAGGAATGAACATGGATTTCAAGAACAACGAACGGGTGAAACGAGACCCAGAAAGCAACTGATACCGGCGCCCAAAAATATTAATGGTTGATTCTCATATATTCTGAAGTCACAGCACTAGGAACGAATTCAGTGAGCCCTATATTACGTCAGTGGAGGTACAAGACCAAAATGAGTACTGCACTGAATAAAGCTGAGACCATGAATGAATCTGTGATACAAAACACTGAGTCTCAGTCTACCTTAATGAGTAATTCAACCAAAATAACATACGGATTTAACTGATGACTGTCAAATGTTCATATTAAATTAAAGTATCTGCAAAAAGTTTGTGTTTGGAGTTAATTTCACTTTACAGTAATACGGGACAATATACAAATGAAACAATTTTATCGGTTATGAAAATACCACCCAATAGACGATACAGTAGCAGAAATATGATACATAATAGACGCCCCAAAAATTAAATTTGTTAAACGACTTTAAAAGATGGTTTATGTGACGTGAGTAAACTGAAGTTTTTTCGGTATTTTGTGATCTGGGGTGAACGAAGTAAGAATCCAGGGAGAATTCTGAAAAGGTCACAGTATTGGAAAGGAGGAGCTAGGTTATTTTGGTAGAAATCGGTTAAAATAGCCCTTTCATCTGAAAAGGCCTCTAAGGCTGTTGACTGAAATGTCACCATGCGAAGGTGTTTGCCTGAAAGCTTGTACTGGGACTTAGTACATGCACCCAGTCATTATGTGGAGCAATATTTGGATTATCTAGAGGAGAAGTTGGTAGACGTTTTAGATTTTGGACACAGACATCTTCAGAATTCAGGGAGCTGTCACCAATTAGCAGGCCCCAAAAGAAGAAATAGAGGATGTCAAATTAAATACCTTTCAGCCGTCAATTTTTAATATTATTTTATTTTGCAACGAGTTTCGGCGTTTTACTACTCCATCTTCAGGCCCCGACAGACGTGTAGGAAGAATCTACCTCGGATGTGATCAAAACAGGGGCCAGCAATGCTGGTATTAGTATCACTAATCACTACTACCATTATTGCTGGCCTCTGGTTTGATAACAATCGAGGTAGATTCTTCCTACACGTCGGTCGGGGACCTGAAGAAGGAGTAGTAAAACACTGAAACTCGTTGCCAAATAAAATAAGGTTAAAAATTGACGGCTGATATCCTCTATCGAAAAGCCGCGTCCCGCAACCATCTCTAAAAAGATGGACATACAAAGAAAACAAGAATTCTCCACAGACTGCACGATAATTCCAGAAATTATCCTTGTGGAGGAGGCTAAGACAGAAGTTTCAGAAGAAATTCTAGAAGCAGACGATTTAGCGAACATTTTGGAGGGGAATGATTTAGCAACGGGAAAAAATGGTGGTGTAGACTAATGTACATGTAATATAAGAAAGTAGTAATGTTCTGAAGATGGGCATATTTATGGGGCAATGAATAATGGTGATCAGAGGCCAATGATATTGGCGAATTATACAGATTAGATCTAAATATCGATTTTGCGTATGAGACATGACAGACTGAAAATATATGTTACATGAATATTCTGTTAACGGAGAGTATGAGGTTTACGACATAAAGTGAAGTGAAAGGAAGACAAGGATTTCTGGTCAGATGAGTATCGGGTAATATCAACAGCAGCAGAAAATGGTATAACAGGTGTAGGATTCGTTATGAATAGGAAGGTAGGGCAGAGGGTGTGTTACTGTGAACACTTCAGTGACCGGGTTGTTCTAATCAGAATCGACAGCAGACCAAAACCGACAACGATAGTTCAGGTATACATGCCGACGTCGCAAGCTGAAGATGAACAGATAGAGAAAGTGTATCAGGATATTGAAAGGGTAATGCAGTATGTAAAGGAGGACGAAAATCTAATAGTCATGGGCGACTGAAGTGCAGTTGTAGGGGAAGGAGTAGAAGAAAAGGTTACAGGAGAATATGGGCTTGGGACAAAGAATGAAAGAGGAGAAAGACTAATTGAGTTCTGTAACAAGTTTCAGCTAGTAATATCGAATACCCTGTTCAAGAATCACAAGAGGAGGAGGTATACTTGGAAAAGGCCGGGAGATACGGATAGACTTCAATTAGGTTACATCATGGTCAGACAGAGATTCCGAAATCAGATACTGGATGGTAAGGCGTACCCAGGAGCAGATATAGACTCAGATCACAACATAGTAGTGATGAAGAGTAGGCTGAAGTTCAAGACATTAGTCAGGAAGAATCAATACGCAAAGAAGTGGGATACGGAAGTACTAAGGAATGACGAGATACGTTTGAAGTTCTCTAACGCTATAGATACAGCAATAAGAAATAGCGCAGTAGGCAGTACAGTTGAAGAGGAATGGACATCTCTACAAAGGGCCATCACAGAAGTTGGGAAGGTAGCTGCGAAGAAACCATGGGTAACAGAAGAAATACTTCAGTTGATTGATGAAAGGAGGAAGTACAAACATGTTCCGGGAAAATCAGGAATACAGAAATACAAGTCGCTGAGGAATGAAATAAATAGGAAGTGCAGGGAAACTAAGACGAAATGGCTGCAGGAAAAATGTGAAGACATCGAAAAAGATATGATTGTCGGAAGGACAGACTCAGCATACAGGAAAGTCAAAACAACCTTTGGTGACATTAAAAGCAACGGTGGTAACATTAAGAGTGCAACGGGAATTCCACTGTTAAATGCAGAGGAGAGAGCAGATAGGTGGAAAGAATACATTGAAAGCCTCTATGAGTGTGAAGATTTGTCTGATGTGATAGAAGAAGAAACAGGAGTCGATTTAGAAGAGATAGGGGATACAGTATTAGAATCGGAATTTAAAAGAGCTTTGGAGGACTTACGGTCAAATAAGGCAGAAGGGATAGATAACATTCCATCAGAATTTCTAAAATCATTGGGGGAAGTGGCAACAAAACGACTATTCACGTTGGTGTGTAGAATATATGAGTCTGGCGATATACCATCTGACTTTGGGAAAAGCATCATCCACACAATTCCGAAGACGGCAAGAGCTGACAAGTGCGAGAATTATCGCACAATCAGCTTAACAGCTCATGCATCGAAGCTGCTTACAAGAATAATATACAGAAGAATGGAAAAGAAAATTGAGAATGCGCTAGGTGACGATCAGTTTGGCTTTAGGAAAAGTAAGGGGACGAGAGAGGCAATTCTGACGTTACGGCTAATAATGGAAGCAAGGCTAAAGAAAAATCAAGACACTTTCATAGGATTTGTCGACCTGGAAAAAGCGTTCGACAATGTAAAATGGTGCAAGCTGTTCGAGATTCTGAAAAAAGTAGGGGTAAGCTATAGGGAGAGTCGGGTCATATACAATATGTACAACAACCAAGAGGGAATAATAAGAGTGGACGATCAAGAACGAAGTGCTCGTATTAAGAAGGGTGTAAGACAAGGCTGTAGCCTTTCGCCCCTACTCTTCAATCTGTACACGGAAGAAGCAATGATGGAAATAAAAGAAAGGTTCAGGAGTGGAATTAAAATACAAGGTGAAAGGATATCAATGATACGATTCGCTGATGACATTGCTATCCTGAGTGAAAGTGAAGAAGAATTAAATGAGCTGCTGAACGGAATGAACAGTCTAATGAGTACACAATATGGTTTGAGAGTAAATCGGAGAAAGATGAAGGTAATGAGAAGTAGTAGAAATGAGAACAGCGAGAAACTTAACATCAGGATTGATGGTCACGAAATCTATGAAGTTAAGAAATTCTGCTACCTAGGCAGTAAAATAACCAATGACGGACGGAGCAAGGAGGACATCAAAAGTAGACTCGCTATGGCAAAAAAGGCATTTCTGGCCAAGAGAAGTCTACTGATATCGAATACCGGCCTTAATTTGAGGAAGAAATTTCTGAGGTGGTACGTCTGCAGTATAGCATTATATGGTAGTGAAACATGGACTGTGGGAAAACCGGAACAGAAGAGAATCGAAGCATTTGAGATGTGATGCTATAGACGAATGTTTAAAATTAGGTGGACTGATAAGGTAAGGAATGAAGAGGTTCTACGCAGAATCGGAGAGGAAAGGAATATGTGGAAAACACTGATAAGGAGAAGGGACAGGATGATAGGACATCTGCTAAGACATGAGGGAATGACGGGCATGGTACTAGAGGGAGCTGTAGAGGGCAAAAACTGTAGAGGAAGACAAAGATTGGAATATGTCAAGCAAATAATTGAGGACGTAGGTTGCAAGTGCTACTCTGAGATGAAGAGGTTAGCACAGGAAAGGAATTCGTGGCGGGCAGCATCAAACCAGTCAGTAGACTGATGATAAAAAAAAAAAAATAAAAAGACATAAAGTTGGAAGAAGGAATTATATCTAAATACTTTGATTGGAATGTTGTTGGCTGGGAAAATATTATGGAACAGTGAATGTTTGAGGAACGTGATACTGTGGGATTAATAAAGGATGGTGGTATGATGTAAAATGAAGAAAATTAAAAATATAAAACAGATGAAACCATCGATGAAAGGAGATTAGAATTAGGGTAAAAGATAGAAGGCGATGGAAATGAATTTTAGGAATTACTTTTGAATACATTACGGGAAAGGCAGTGATCAATGTCTTACAAATATTTACTATTAAAAACAGTCTTGATCACGATTTATTTATCAAGGTGACCGGTTTCGACCACTAATGTGGTCATCTTCAGACCATTGAGTAGGAACCTCTTTCTGTTGGAGAGTCACTACTAATATTTTCTATTAAAAACAGTCTTGATCACGATTTATTTATCACTTTAGTAGTGATTCTGCAACAGAAAGAAGTTCCTACTCAATGGTCTGATGATGACCACAGTAGTGGTCGAAACCGGTCACCTTGATAAATAAATCGTGATCAAGACTGTTTTTAATAATAAAAAAATTTAGGAAGTTTGGTGAAAGATGCAACTGATGAAAGAGAAATAATTTGTGTTTTTTATGTGAAGAACTAAGAGGAGTAGTTAGTAGAGAAAGACAGAAATTATACTGAAATGCTGAATTTTTAAATGTCTGTAACTGGTTTAACAATCAGACAGGCTGCTGAAGGAGTAAAGAGATTAGTAAAGAAGAAAGTTAAATTTCTCTGATACATGATATCTGTTCTGTATAGGACAATTACAGTGTTGCATCTTGTAAGGCACAAGTACAGTCTTGAACTTTTAAGCTAAGCGGAAAGTATGAATCTTCATGTCCCAGAAAACAATTTGGTAATGCAATCTGACCTCCTGTTTTAACAGAATAAATATCGTCTCAAACACGCTTACATAATTGAAGCGTAGCAAAAATGTGTTTTGTATAGCTTCTGTTCAACATTAAATGAATCATTCGTCGAGAAACTAATAATTGTGTTTGCTTTCAGCTCATAGCATCCAGCACTGCGGATGACGAAGCTCCTCCGAAATGTAGGGAAGAACTGGGCACATTTTCGCGGATTTATTTCGGAATTTTTAAAATCTTTTGGTTAGATCCATTGTGCTTGGTATTTTTTAGTCATTTAACAAGGTTATCAAAATATAACTTAATATACAGTCTTCTAAATCAACGTATCATTTAAGGGTGCAAATTAATTTTATATATGCTCAAGTCGAGTGTGTAAACGTGCACCGGATATGGGGCGGGTTTACGCGCCAATAGGGCACGTTTACTTATACCATAGAAAGCAATAATGAGTAAACAATATTATTAAACTTTCCAAAATAAATTTTATTGGCAGTACACGAACTTACATTACAGCCTTACTCCCACCACTTGAAATGGTAAAATGCAAAATTTTAACTGGCAGTAAAATTTTTTGGGAAATAACTTTTGTTAGCATAGTATGGCTTATATAGAAGTTCGAATGTTAATCAAAGACCTATTCATCATCATTGTTCGAACTGGAATTTATGCAGACAAAAGCAATGTATCTCCTTTGGCACAATCGTTGATAGCTCATGGACCCATTCTTGATTTCTTTATCTTCTTCTTCTTCTTCTTCTTCTTCTTGCGTTACGGCCTCTGTAGGACCACGGGTAGCCCCTTCATGGACTGCATTTTTCTCTTCTTCTCCCAGAACCTCTTCATTCTTTCTCTTCTCCTCTCAAGCTCTCCTTCCGAGATATTCAGTTCCCGTTTCTCCTGGCGGCCCCACTGGTGACATTATAATATTTTCCTGTATTCTTCTCTGTCATTGATCTCCGGCATATTTGTCGGTGTATATTTGTTCCTCCAATTTTCCTTTCCTTCGACCTTGATCCCCAATTCCAACCAGTCCTTCCGAAGTTCAACAATCCACTTGGTTCCTGTCTTTCCCCTTGTCCTCCCTGTTGTTTCCCACACTCTCTTCGTCATTCTGTCCATACTCATCCTAACTACATGCCCAGTAAAACCTTGCCCTTTTGAGTCTGATTTCCCCGGATATTGTTCTCATGTTCCGGTACAATTCTTCCCTAGGTCTTCGCATCCACCTCTCTCCACCTCTTTTGGGGCCTAGTATTTTTCTCAGTATTTTCCTCTCTTCTTTCTCTAGTTTCTCTGCCCCATTTCTTCCTAGTGTCATCGTCTCAGCAGCATATAATACTGCATTCCTCACTGTTGCCTTGTAGTGGCTTATCTTTGCCTCTGTGGATATATTCTTTTTATTGTATACCTCTCTCGTCATGCAGAAGGCTGACCTCATCTACTTTATCCTCTCTGTTATTCCCTCCTTGCTCCTGTTCCTTCCTTCCTGAAATAAATTCTCCCAGGTATTTAAATTTGTTCACCATTTGCACAGTGCCTTCCGGTGTTTCCCAGTTTGCAGTGGTGTTTAATGTCTTTATCTTGTTATAGGCGATCCTCAGTCCCACCTTTCTGGCTACCTTACTTAAGTTGTCGAATTGTGTCTTTGCGTCTTCTTCCGTCTCACTTATTATTGCTATGTTATCTGCAAAGTCTTGGCAGTCCACTTGAGCCCTGTTGTCCTTTTTGTCCCCCACATGGGTCTTTGGTATTCTCATTTCCTTGTTTATTGCTTTCCACTGCCTGATCATTTCTTCCAGTGCTATACTGAACAACAATGGTGACAATCCATCTCCCTGTTTAGCACAAGTCTTGATCTCAAATTCTTCTGACAGTGCTCCTCTGAATCTCACTCTTGCTTTTGTGTCTGTCAGAATTTCTTTTATGAGTCCTTGTGTAGTTCCATCAACTCCACTGTTCTTCAGGATCCTAACAAGAGTCTGTCTGTCGATGGAGTCATATGCCTTTGTGAAGTCCACGAAGGTTATTACTGTCTTTTTGTTTTTTAAGGCCCTATGTTCTATCAGTTGCTTCAGGATAAATATCTGTTCTACACAACCTCTTCCCTTCCTGAATCCCGCTTGGTAGTCGCCAACTGTACTTTCTACCTGTTCTTCTACTCTCTTGAGCAATAGCTTTGACAGTACCTTGTATCCGACCTCTAGTAGTGATATTCCTCTGTAGCTGTTTGCATCTCTCTTGTCCCCCTTCTTGTGTATTGGTACTACAATTGCATTCTTCCATCCTTCTGGCAACTTCTTTGTTCTCCAGATCTGGTGAATTATGTTGGTCATGTTGTCTATTGCTGCGTTGCCTCCCCACTTTACCATCTCGGCTGCTATACCATCTTCTCCAGTGGCCTTATTATTCTTCAGATCGCTTATGGCATGTGCTACTTCATCCCTGGTTGGAGGGTGTGTGTCTCTCTCTCTCTTCTGTGTCAGTCCCCAGTTCCAGCTCTTCTTCAGGTGGTTCACAGTTCAGCAGGTCGTGAAAGTGCTCTGCAAAAATCCGACAGTTCTCCTTCGCACTGACAGCCAGCTCCCCTTTCTTATCTCTTATAAACAGTTCTCTACCCTTGTATCCAATCAGACTCATTTGAATTTCCCGAAAAAGTGTCTGCTGTTGTTTTTCCTGAAGTTGGTCTCAATCTCGTTCAGTTTCTGCTTCATCTTCTGTCTTCTGGTCCATCTTATTGTTCGGGCTGCTTCCTTTATTGCTCCTAAGTACACTTCCCGTTTTTCCGGTTCCTTCTTGCTGCTCCAGTCTCTCCAAGCTTTCTTACGAGTCTCTACCGCTTCCTCACATTTCTTGTTCCACCACCAGTGCTTCTATTTCTTTTCTTCCTTTCCCCATAGTTCAGCCTGTTTCGCAATATTTCGCTTCATGTCGTCCCATTCATTGAATGATTCAATTCCTTCCTCATATCTGGATCGATTGTGTCTTAATTTGTCTCTGTCTACCTTCATGTTTTCTGTTCTTCTGTTCGTCTGTGGCAGTCTGTCCCTGTTTGGAATCCAAAGGCACATAAGTTCTGTAAGATAGTTATGCAATTCTATTCTTGTGCTCTTCCTGACCTTTGTGTTTGTGATCTCTTTAGCATTTGTCCAGCTGATTGCTATGTGGTCAATTTGGAATTCCCCAAGGCGGGTGCATGCGTTTGCCCATGTCTTTTTCTTACACGGTTTGGCCCTGAAGTGTGTTGTCATCAATCTCATTTTGTGTTCTCGACATAGTTCAATTAGCCTTTCTCCATTTTTGTTTGTCCGCTGGTGTGCAGGGTACTCACCCACTACTCCTTTATGTTGCTTCTCTCTTCCAATCTGTACATTATAATCTCCTACTAGTATCTTTACATGTTTATATGGTATGTTTTTCAGTGTAACATCTAGCTCTTCCCAGAAACTATCAGCAACTTTCTTGTCTTTCCTGTTCTTGTCATTTGTAGGTGCATGTCCATTTATTATTGTTTGTTCCCTGCTTGCAAAGTCAGTGTTTATATCCTTTATTTCTTTATGCTTAGTTGTATCGTTTCGAGCAGTAAACACAAAGGCAATTTTCACCTCTTCATCAGACTGCTGCTTACCGGTTGTACACAAATTGTTTCAATCACTTAGTTTAGTGGTATTCTGCTTACTTCTGAGCAGAAGTGAAGAGTAGCTGATTATTTATCTGTTTTTAATAGTGCTATATATTTTTGTTGTACTAGTTTGCGTGTTTTTTGATCTTTTGGCTTTGAGTGAGTTTACCTGCTAGTGCAGTTTTCCGCCGCGGAAGTCGCCCGTGGCGCTTTATTTATTTGATTCCACGACCATTTCAGATAGTAAACATTCGGTACACCTGCAGCCTCAGAGGCTCAGCGTTTAATTTCGCGTTTTGTTAGTGTATAGTCTGTTAGTCAATAGCGCAGTTGCTACTCAGCTCCTTTGAGACCAGTGACCATCGTAATCAGCGTATTTAGCACTCAGTTCGGTGCCAGCTGTTGCCTGTGACACATCTCCATGGCATTAAGTTACGTATCTAGCTGTTCCTGTGTTTTTTAGTAGTATATATTTCTTTCATTGTTTGCTTGTTTTGGTATTTAAGCAGTCCAGTCTCACGTTTTGTGTTTTGGCAGTCTGTACCTCAGTTTTCATTTCTTCTGAGCAGTCAGCTATATAGTGCACTGAGGTATCAGCTTCACTTGGTTACACGTCAGGAGGGTAACATGTTTCTTATCTAAGTTTCTGATAGATTTTATTGCTTACTCTTCTGTTAGACTTGCTAGGATGGGTAGGATGTGTGACTGCTGTGTGAAGATGCAGGAGGAGCTGGGGGCAGTTCGTCAACAGCTGAATGTGGTTTCGACTGCGATCAGTCTCCTTCAGGCAACCGTCTTGGGTGGCGAAGATTCTGGAGCATCGCAGAGGCCACGTCAGATGTCGCTTGTTTCGCCAAAAGGCTTTACAGTCGACGCACCTTCTAGTTACCCGATGTGGTGGATTCGAATGGTGCGAGGCGGGTGGTAATGCGTTCACGTCGCTCAAGACGCTGTGAGTAAACAGGTGGCCATTCCTTCAGCTACGTCAGAGCAGGAATACGTGGGCGTGGGTATGATAGTTACTGGGAGCTCCAGTGTTAGGAAGATAGCGTTCAGCGCCGGAAAGAAAGCCAATGTGCAATATGTCTGCCGGAGGGGCCTCATCCGAGATGTGGAGGCGGCCTTGCCTGTGGCTATCGAGTGTGCAGGGTGCAGTCCTGCAAGTTGTGGCTCACGCCGGCACCAAAGACGCCTATCGCATGGGGTCTGAGGCCATCCTCAGTTCTTACAGGCGGCTGGAGGTGAAGACTGCTGGCCTTGCATGCGAGGTGCAGGCATAGCTCGCAGGGTAGATCTCTCAGTTTTCAGCATCATTCCCAGAGTCGATCATGGTCCTTTGATTTGGAGCCAAATGGAGGGTCTCAAACAAAGGCTTCGTCGTCTCTGTGATGGTCTTGGTTGCAGATTTCTGGACCTGCGTTAAAGGGTAGGGATTTGTAGGACTCTCTATCATAGGTCACGGGTGCACTACACAAAGGAAACAGCTACTCGGGTAGCAGAGTGCTTGTGGAGTGCACATGGTTCAAATGGTTCAAATGGCTCTGAGCACTATGGGACTCAACTGCCGAGGTCATCAGTCCCCTAGAACTTAGAACTAGTTAAACCTAACTAACCTAAGGACATCACAAACATCCATGCCCGAGGCAGGATTCGAACCTGCGACCGTAGCGGTCTTGCGGTTCCAGACTGCAGCGCCTTTAACCGCACGGCCACTTCGGCCGGCGGAGTGCACATGGTTATTTTTTTTTTTTTTTTCTTTTCACGCTAGGCGGTAGTTTGAGGTACTCTCATGGACACTCGCCAGTCGATACGCACACAGGGAAATCAGACTGCATTCAGAATAAAGACAGTTCGACTGTAAAAATTTTATCAATAAAATAGGCTAAGTATTTGTAACAAAGTTCCCACATTTACTGTACTCGGGAAATTCTCAACCTCAAGTTAGTCTTGTTACTGAGAGCTGGCTAAAGCCCGAAGTGGAAAGCTCTGAGATATTTCGTGAATCTTGGAATGTTTATCGGAAAGACAGATTAGACGCGGTAAGTGGGGGAGTGGTCATTGCACTCTACAAAACTATTGTCTCTGTTGAGGTTGAAATTGAACGTGACATTGAAGTTAACTGGTCGCGCATAACAGATCTAGGTGAAACCAAGTTAATTATTGGATGTTTTTGCCGACCATCCGAATCCCTTGTGACAGTTCTCGAGTCATTCAGAGAATGTCTAAGGTCAGTTGTGCATAAACACCTAGATCATGCAATACTAGTTGATGGTGACTTCGACCTATCGAGTGTAGAATGAGACGTGTATGGATTCATTGCAGGGGTTGCAGAAAGACAATCTTGTGGATTACTTTTGAATACGTTTTCCGAAAACTCCTGAGCAGCCAGTTCTGCAGCCACACGCAATAGAGATATCTTGGACCTTGAAGCGCGTTAATTGAAACATCAGACAGGAATGCGAATGTAGTATTCGACTGAGTTCAGTGACACGTGTAAAAATCAATTTTATTACACAAATAAGCTACCATGTACACAAGCCACCAAAGAAAACATTTGACTCTTCTCATACATGAAATCAGGAGGAGGGATTCCCTTATTAATCTTAGTAACATTTGCTTCAGTTTCCTCAAAATATTGTTTGGAGCTCCATCCCCCGAAAAATATACAAAGAAAGAATATCAGACGACACGACTTAAGAACATACATAAAATTTAAAAAAAAACTATTAACGTCCACGCTTCGTCCTGCCCAGTACAGGGATTTATCATAACAGATTAGACATGATATATGAAAGCTATAATCGGCATATTTTTGACTTTAAACTGAACCAACACAACAGTTATGGAACAAATATCTTTCAGGCTCAGTAAATCAACATATCAAAACAGTTAGTAAAGGATTACACGAAGAGGTAACAAATTATATATGAATGAGTAACGATTCCTTCCCTTTTCTTTTTGTAGGTTTGGACCCCTTGCGACGACCCCCTTTCATCCAGTCCTCGAATACGGATCGTATCAGGAAGTTCAATAAAAAAGAGACAACATAACAATATCCCAGGTCACGCCTGCAGCAGCGCAGTATTACACTCCAGCGACGCACAACGCATAAACACTGGCGCTTCCATAAACAGTGATACAGTACGAAGCTAGTTTGTGAATACTGGTTAGTAACAATGTCCACACTCGACCTGCTCATGCAACAATGCATACACAACTTTATTCTTGTTCCGTACTAAGCACCCTCAAAAGCAACCTGCCGTGGGGTACGTATTTCAAGTCCCGCAAGGAACACACCAGTCATCCATAAGCGCCGCGCTACAGACGAATGAGCGGAAAAAAGGCCGGGTGGTAACATTGGTGGAATACAGACCGCAGTGACACTGCATCATCCGGAAGCAATCTTCACCTCCAGCTGGCGAGTTCTACTCATGCCCAACATTACGGTACGCCACTTGCTCATCCACAACACAAGTCCCGCACTTCGCTGGGTCCGCAGAGTTCTCGCGCCACGCGAGGACTGTCTCCCCCGCTAATGTCCCGCGAAGCCACTAGAGGTCGCCTAACCCCCGACAGGAAGCATGACTACCCAACCCATAGTGCACCTAAACCCGTAGTGCTGTACACGGCACAACCTTGTAGCTACAAACAGTCCATACCTTACCCATGGCGTCAGTACAGAGACGAGGATTAGTGATCGTGATGTCATCACACCAGATCCACACATACCAATAAAGTTGACATTGCTCTGAATGAGACATATAGAATCATCACGGGCTGTTTGAGAGCCACACCCGTGGAAAAACTGCACTGCTTATCCAGCATAGCCCCTCCGGACATCCGACGGGATACAGCAGCAAAAATGAAATGAAAAAGGCATTAACATCGAAAGCCCACCCACTACATGCTCATCAACCGGCACAGCAAAGACTTCTGTCGAGAAAGAGCTTTCTTCGCAGCACAGAAGCACTCGTTGACACTCTACACCAACACTGGGAGAAAAGGTGGCAGGCCAGATGCCAACATCTGGAGGAGTGGCTGATTCCACAAGAAGCTCTTCCCCCAGGCCACACAGAGAAATGATCCACATGGAAATCACTTAATCGCCCGCGTTCCTGTGTCACAAGATCGAAGAGCAACCTGCAGATGTGTGGCTTCCAGTTGGACTTTCTCAAGTGTGGCTGCGGAGCTGCCGTGCATACATCATCACGTATGCTACAATGCACATTACCTCCAACTGTGGGCACTTTGGAAGATCTTGTAAATGCTACACGAAGTGCACTGGATGTTGCTCATTTTTGAGCATCCATTGTATAGTTAAGCTATCCAATGACTAGTTTAATTTATAAACCATAATGTATGTAGTAACGTAATACAGGAATGTATTCAATAATGTTTTAAATTGCTTCTGACACGAAATAGATAATCATAGCGACTACGGTCACGAAGTTAATAAACCAGTCAAGAGGGCTAGGAGAATGTTTTCGCTAGAAAGGGCAGATAAGCAGTTGTTAGTATTTACTTGGACAATGAACTGCAATCATTTAGCTCCAGAATGATGGACATAGAGGAATTATGGTTAGATCGTAAATCGTGTTCTAGACAAGTATGTGTCTAGTAAGTGGATTAAGGACGGAAAAAACCCACAGTGGTTCAATAACGAAATTCGAAAAATTCTGAGGAAACAAAGGCGGTTGGTTGCACTCTCGGTTCAAAAGAGGACCTTTAATTTTTTTTGTGGTATTCAAAAAATTTAAAAACCTCTCTCACACCGGACTGATTTAGCTTCACTGATCAGTATAGTAAAAACATGCGTATGTTAAGGGAATTTTCATTCACAAAGCAGGCTTATCACATTCACACAGTTCAATACTGTTCTATCCTGATGAAATTGAGCTTAACTTAAATTCCATAAGGCAGTGAAGCAATTTCGAAGTCTCGGTGCGACGAAAATTGTCAGTCTCCTGGAAATATTTGTAATAATTATTAACTTTCCGTGATCACTTGGGGAAGACCGGAGATCTGCTGGCAAGACCGTGTTAGCCTATTTATTTGAAGTAACTGGATATCTTGAGCATACAAAACGGCAGGTTCGTCCAGTGTAAATCAGACGTCCCCCACTGATTTCGTACAACACAGCGTAGTAAGCAGACACTGTCAATAATAATCAGTTAAATAATACGCGAACACACTTACTTTAGTTTAGTTCATGTATTAAATTCCTTCTCATACAGGATCGCATCAAGATGGCGACTAGCTCAACAATACATACATATACATCCTCCTTCTTTCACGGCTCATCGGCAAGATCTGAATCATTCTTTTTCGTAAGAGAAAACATAGATAGCAGAGAAGCTATTCCATGGAGTAAATGGACGCTCCAAGGAATAATAGGGCTTGGAACTACTTTGCATTGATAATTATCGTATATTAAAGTTTAGGAATCGGTAACATAAGAAGAGATATTTCGAGATATGTACTGAGTTATTAATTTATAAAATTTCTGAAAATATCGCGGAGAGACTGCTGCAAGAGACATTACAGACCGCAAATGACGACAGGCAAAAATTAGTAGAGATTTGTGCGTCTGTGAAAAGATCTATGCGCGAAGCATACAACAGCTGCCACCGTAATACCTCGGTTAAAGATTTGACGGAGAACCCGAAAAAAATGTGGTAGCGTGTAAAGTGGCTAAGCGGGTCTAAGACTTCCATCCAGTCACTCGTTGAACAGTGTGGTTTAACAGCAGAATACAGCAAGAGGAAGGCCTACGTTTTAATTTCCACGTTTAAGAAATCGTTCACGCAGGCTATCGTACAAATGTATCGTCATTTGACCAGCGCACAGAGTCCCGTATGGATAACATTGTAGTAAGCATCCCTGGCGTAGAGAAACAAATGAAAGAATTGAAAATAAATAAGTCGCCAGGTCTGGGTGGAATACCAATTCGGTTTTACAAATAGTATACTACGTCATTAGTCTCTTTCGTAGTTTGCATTTATCGCGAATCTCTCGAACTGCTCAAAGTATCAAGAAACTGGAAAAAAGCACAGGCGACGCCCGTATGTAAGAAGGGTAAGAGAGCGGACCCGTAAAGTTACAGACCAATATCCTTAACATTAGTTTGCTACAGAATTCTAGAGCATATTCTGAATTCGAATATAATAAATTTCCTAGAGACTGAAAAGCTCATGTTCATGAATCACCCAGCTTGCTCATTTCTCACATAATACATGCAAACTATGGATGAAGGACAATAGGCAGATTCCATACTTTTAGATTTCCGAAAAGCACCCCACTGCAGGCTTTTAACGAAGAGGCTCCCAGATATGTGACTGGCTCGGAGACTTCCTAAGTAATAGAACCCAGTACGTTGTCCGCAACGGCGAGTGTTTATCGGAGACAGGGATAACATTAGGAGTGCCCCAGGGAAGTCTGACAGGACAGTTGCTATTTTCTATATCTAGCGGACAGGGTGGGAAGCAATCTGGGTTGTTAGCTGATGATACTATGGTGTACAGGAAGGTTTCGCAGATAAGTGACTGCAGGATGATACAAGATGACTTACACTAAATTTGTAGTTGGTGTGAAGAATTTGAAACAGTCACATCGTTTAAATATCTGGGCGTAACGCTGCGAAGCGATATGAAATGGAAGAGCTTGTGAGAACTGAGGTAGGGAAGGCAATGGTCGATTCGGTTTACTGGGAGACTTTTACGGAAGTGTGGTTCACATGTAAAGGAGACCGCATATAGGCCACTAATGGGACCTATTCTTGAGAACAGCTCAAGTGTGTGGGATCCGCCATCATGTCGGATTTAAAGAAGACGTCGAAGTAGTTCAAAGGCGAGCTGCTAGATTTGTTAACGGTGGGTTCGGTCAGCATACGGAAATGCTTCGGAAACTCAAGTGGGAATCTCTGGGGGGAAGAAGACATTTATTTCGAAGAACGATACTGAGGAAGTTTAGAGAAATGGCATTTGAAGCTGACTGCAGAACGATCCTACTGCCACCAACATTTCGCGTGGCGACCACGAAGATAAGATACCGGAAATTAGGAATCATACGGAGGCATATAGGCAGTCTATTTTCCCTCGCTCAATCTGCGAGTGGAACAGGAAAGGAAACGACTAGTAGTCGTACAGCGTACCCTCCGCCACGCACCGTACGGTGGCTTGCGGAGTATGTAGGCAGATGTAAACGTAGATGAAGATATTCGATGAGACGGGAGTGTTTGCTAACATACGCTCTGGTAGGACTCTAGAGGAGTGTGGGAGGGAGGTGAAGATACAATATGACAGACGACGTAAAGGGAAGCGGAAATTGCGCGGACTGAAGAGGATGGCGGAAGACAGGAGATCTTGGAGAGTTACCGTGTCTAAACCTTCCTTTGGGTATAACACTAATGATACCAGAAATAGACCTATCCACATTTTTCTTTGTTATTGGTTTTAGCAATTTCTTGCCCTTATCAGTCCTTGCATTTATAGCATTACACCTTTTTGCTTAAGATTCCTTATGTTCATTAGGTTAAGGTAACCTTTTTTTAAACATTTTCTACCTTTTGTTCTCTTGGGCCTTTTTTGGACTGCTTTTCCTATGGCTGTTGTCTTAAAGTTTCTTTGACTGGAGTACCAGTCAGGAGGGCAAAACAAAATAGAGGGCAACGGTGCCTCAACAGAACAGTGTTAACGTATAAAAAGTTATTTTCGAAATTACAGTGGTAACTTTTAGGTTTTCAGATTAGACAAATGTAATTTGTAAAGTAGAATGTGTTCCTGTAAACGTACATTCTTATAAATTTGTTCCACAAATTCAGGTCTATGTCTGACACTAGCAGACTTTCCTTGGCCAGGAATGCCCATTTTGTCAGTGCTAGGTTGCTTTTATGTACTCCTTGCTCTGTGCCTCATGGGTTATTTTGCTGCGTAGATAGCAGAATTCCTTGACTTTCATCTGCTTCATGATCCCCAATACTGATGTTACGTTTCCACTGGTGTTATTTCTGCTGCTTTTCATTACTTTTGTTTTTCTTCGGTTTACTGTCACTCCATATTCTGTACTCACCAGATTATTCATTGAACTCAACAGATCCCGTAATTGTTCTTCATTTTCACTGAGGACAGAAATATCATCAGCGAATCTTATCACCTTAATCCTTTTCACCGTGAATTTTAATCCCACACTTGAACCTTTCTTTTATTTCCGTCATTGCTTCTTCGACGTGTAGATTGAACAGTGTCGGCAAAAGACTACATCCCTGTCTTACATCCGTCTTAATCCGAGCACATCGTTCTTGGTCCTCCACTCTTGCCGTGTTGGGTCTTGTATATATTGTATACCACACATCTTTCACTAAAGCTTACTCAGTTTTTCTCAGAATTTCGAACATCTTGCACCATTTGACATTGTCGAACGCTTATTCCAGGTCGACAAATCATATGAACGTGTCTTGATGTTTCTTCATTCCAGCTTCCGTTATCGATCGCAACGTCAGAACTGCCTCTCTGGTTTCTTTGGCTTTCCTAAAGGCAAACTGATTGTCGTCTAACGCATCGTCAATTTTCCTTTCCATTATTTTGTACATTTTTCTTGTCAGTAACTAGGATGCGTGAGCTGTTAAATTGATTGTGCGATTGTACCCGCACTTGTCGGCCCTTGCAATCTTCGGAATTGTATGGATGATGTTTTTCCGAAAGTCAGATAGTATATTGCCAGACCCATACATTCTATCGAGTTACACCAATGACCTTAGAAATTACGATGGAATTTTATATATTTCTCATGCCTTTCTCGATCTTAAGTTTCCAAAGCCCTTTTAAATTCTGATTCTAACCCTGGACCTCTGTCTCTTCTATATCGACTCCTACTTCTTCTGTCACGTCATGAGATAAGTCTTCCCTTCACAGAGACCTTCAATGTACTCTTTCCATCTATCCGTTCTCTCCTCTACATTTAACAGTAGAATTTCCATGGCACTCTTAATGTTACCGCCCTTGCCTTTAATTTCACCAAAGCCTCTTTTGACTTATGTATATGCTGAGTCCCTCGTTACAACAATCACTTCTTTTTCCATTTCTTCACATTTTTCATGCAGCCATTTCGCCTTAGGTTACGTGCAATTTCTATTTATTTCTGTATTCCTGAAATTCCCAGAAAATGTTTGTACTTCCTTCATTCGTCGATCAGTTTAAGTATTTCTCTGTTACTCATTGCTTCTTATCAGCTACCTTCTTTGTACCCACGTTTTTCTTTCCAGTTTCTGTGATTTCCCTTTTTAGAGATGTCCAGTTCTCTTCAGTTGAGCTGTCTACTTAACAATTTAATTACTGCAGAATTTATAGCCTCAGGGATTTTCATTTCTTAGTACTTTTGTATCACACTTCTTTGTGCATTGATTCGTCCTGTATAGACTCTAAAACTTTAGCCTCCTTTCCGTCATTACCAAATTGTGATCTGAGTCTATACCTGCTCCTTGGTAGGCCTTATAATCCAGTATCTGATTTCGGTACGTCTACATGGCCGCGATGTAATCTGACTGCAATCTTGCTGTATCTCCCGGCATTTTCCAAGTCACATCTGAAGTCAGCCACCTCGAAATTATTGGCCAATGTTTCTGTTTGTGTCTTTCATATATTTTAATTTGAAATCGAAATAAAAAAAAATGATCAAACGTTACATAAAGTTTCTTTCGTCATTAACAGGCAACGTAACAATAAAATAATATCAGTTATCAAAAGAAATCGTGGACCTGCACAGGTGAACAAAACGATTACATCAAATAGGTCATATCTGTGGAAGTTGTGAATTTGCATCTGCTAATGTATATTCATGGGGTCTCATTTGCTTGCCAAAACTAAATGTAAAGTCATTTTTGGACAGAAACAATATTTTTTAATTATACAATTTATGCCTATATCTTAGGATACTTCACTGTTTAGTGTTGTTACTCACTATGGAGATCAGTTTATTTTATTGTTTTTGGACAAATAATTGTTTCTTGTTATTATTTGTTATCTGAAGTTTTTTGTTGCAAGTACGTGAGCACGAGGGTTTGCTGTATTCGTATGCCCTCAGGCATTGTAAATTGTTGAAATTTCGTAGCAGATTAAAACTGTGTGCCGGACTGAGACTCGAATGCGGTACCTTTGCCTTTCGAGGGCAAGTTCTCTACCGACTGATGACCCGTCCTCGCAGATTTACGTCCGCCAATACCTCGTTTCCTACTTTCTCAACTTCACAGAAGCTCTCCTGCGAAACTTGCAAGCTAAAGGCAAAGGTCCGGAGTTGGAGTTTCTGTCCGGCACACAAATTTAATCTGTCAGGAAGTTTCATACTAGCGCACACTCCACTGCAGAGTGAAAATTTATCTCTGGAAACACTGTTAATTGTTGTTTAATAAAACATAGGTTGATTAAAAGTCACTGCTATACAACCTCCATCCAAACCCCACTATCACCCACAAACTGGATCACATTATTAGGAGATCACATTACAGAGATCAGACACAAAGTTAGACCCACAGCAACAAGAAATGACTTGGATAATTTCCACATCCGATAGCAACCGGATAATTGAAATGCATCACACCAATAAAGCTACAGGAACTGACGTAATACAAAATTAATTCTCGCTAATAAACTCTCTCACATAAGAAGTGCTTGCTGCTCCTTCCACGTACTACATAGATTACTATCTAACGAATCTAAGAAGTTGAAAACTAAGCTCTCCATAAATCAGGAAAACCCAAGGTCTTGGCAAAAAGTTACTGACCAGTTAAAATCTTGAGTGAACGCTAGAAATATTACGGTATATTGATAATTTTTACTTATGGACCGTCTGACAGCAACTGAATAAAACACAATTTTAGTGCCATACGCGTTTCGCCTTAATTTTCTGCAAGGCATCATCAGTGGCAGGTTGCGTGGACAATTTCTTACATATTACGCTCCTGTTGCATGCATGCTTGTATTAAAACAAGCGTTCACTGCATAGTGCTGTGGAATGTCGAAAAACCCGCAAATTGGCGATCATAAGAAGAATAACAACACCAAAAATGCAACAGGAGCGTAATATGTAAGAAATTGTCCACGCAACCTGCCACTGATGATGCCTTGCAGAAAATAAAGGCGAAACGCGTATGGCACTGAAATTGTGTTTTATTCAGTTGCTGTCAGACGGTCCATAAGTAAAAATTATCAATATACCGTAATATTACCCGCAACTAAGGAAGACAGGACTACAAAAGTTGAAGATGAACGCTAGAAACTTCAGTATCGGAAGATCTGAGCAAAAATAATGGTTATGAAAAGTGAACCGTCAAGCAAGATTCCATGTGCAGCTGTCCAGATCAGCTACTGAGCTTTACCACCTTCATAGAAGTGACATTCCATACAGTCCTCGATGAATAGCAACATTCTGTACCTGAGGACAAGGTACGGAGGCAAAATATGATCTACAAATTTTTAATTCTTATTCCACGTAAAAAGTTGTCGGGTTTAAGAATAAAATGCGAAGCGACAAACTCGCAGATGGGAACGACCAGACAGATCAGTAAGTGAAGCAGTTGTTAACTGTAGAGGCGTCCACAGGAAACCTTCATAATTAGTCCCTCTTACTGACTGTAGTAGTAATACCCCTGTAGAAATATGAACAGATAGCTGACTGAAAACTGAATGTAAAATATCAGTTTCCGGGTGGAATATACAAGGAGTTGAGGAAAGACATGGGACAGCGATGTGCAGATGTACAAATGGCGGTAGTGTCGCATACACATGGTACAGAAAGGCAGTGCATTGGTGGAGCTGTCATTATTCTGTATTCAGATGTGATTATGACAGCACTAGTGGAATTAACAGACTTCACTTAACGACCGCCGTAGCGGCGATTGCGTATACTTGGCAGTGGTAACAGACAAGCAACCTTACCTGAGATAACCGCAGTAATCAATATGGGACGTACGACGAAATGGGTTAGGACAATGCGGTGAAATCTGGCGTTAATGGGCTACGGCAGCAGACGATCGACGTGAATGTCTCTGCTAACAGCACGACTTCGCCAGAAGCGTCTGTCCTGGGTTCGTGACCATGTCGCTTGGTCTCCAGACGACTGGAAAACTGCGGCCTGGTCAGATGAGTCCAATTTTCAGTTGGTAGGAGCTGATGGTAAGGTTCGAGTGTGGCACAGAACCCACGAATCCGTTGATCCAGGTTGTCAATAATGGACTGCGAAATCTGGTTGGTGTGAACTGTTTCTACATTGGACTAACTGAGTTCTGTCATCAAAGTGAACCGATCTCTGACAGGAAATGGTTATTTTGGGGTACTTGGAGACCATTTGTAGCCATTCATGGACTCCGTGTTCCCAAACAAGAATGGAATTTTTGTGGATGGTAATACGCCCTGTCACAAGGCCATAATTGTTTGCGGTGGATTTGAAGAACATTCTGAACAATTCGAGCACATGATTAGGCCACCCAGCTCGCCTTACATACATCCCATCCAACATTTATGGGACGTAATCGGGAAGTCAGTCAGAGCACAAATTCCTTCATTGCCAACACTTCTACAATTATGGCCGGTCATAGAGACAGCATTGCTCCATATTTCTACAGAGGACCTACAATTACGTATTGATTCCATGTCACGTCCAGTTGCTGCACTACGCTTGGGAAAGGAAGTCGGACACGATATTGGTAGGAATCCCATGACTTTTGTCATTGCAGTGTGCGTTAGGTATTTCATGACTTGACTCTCATGAGTACATTTTGCATTACGGTTTCGTGTTAGCTTGGATCTTTTCCACTTATATACTGATTTGCACCTGAAGATGCAGCTGTAAGTTCTGTGAGACCGGTCGTGCCTAAGAATAAAAGAATCTTACAGCTGAAGTGATTTTATTTCTCTGCATGATTTATCGTACTGTGGTTGCCCAGACTATAAATTTTCTGCAATCAATTGAACACAGGTTACCATGAACTTCCGAAAGACTGGCATGCGACTATAACTGCTGGCCACTGGTGCACAGCTGAAGTAGATTATTATTAGCTATTGTGTATCTATCATCTACGCTCAGTTCGAGTAGATGGCCAGCCAGGTTAGAGTTATTTTTACTGCCGGTGGTGACAGCTCTGTGAACCAACTTTGGTAAAATGTGTACCATCACATCACCTACAGATTTAACTATTAACTATACAATATATACACAATAAGAAGAAATATTATTTACTTCAAAGGCGTGCTGGAAAGCAATGACTCCGAATTTCTTAAGTGAAAACGCTTTCAGCTTTTTAAATAAAACAAAGGTTCTACATTTGTCTACATATTTATTTCTCAATGTAGTAACACTGGCGAGGAACACATTTCTCCCAACAAGAGACTGTCACTGTAGAATGTCTGACTTTGTTGACAGAGCCACAACCTCACTTGAGCTTGACCCGTCCGTCACTATCAAAGTTAAGTCCTTCAGGACACTTTTTAAGTTTTGGAAACAGATGAAAATCGGATGGTGCCTAACCGGGATTGTATAGAGGATGATCGATGACAGAAAACCCAAGGCGTCGGATTGTTGCAAATGTCGCAGAGTTCATGTGTGGTCTGGTATTATCGTGTAGAAGGAGAGGCTGTTCCACGTGTGGACGAACTTTTTCAGCTCGAAACTCGATTACAACACACTGTTTCTTACGTACCGACTTAGTGAAGTTATACACCGTCATATTACACGCTAGCATTCTGAGTCCTCTAGTGGCAGAGGCCTCCAAATGTGCAGACATGATGAATAAATATAGAGAATCATGAAAAACGTTTGAAACTTCCTGGGAGATTAAAACTGTGTGCCGGACCGAGACTCGAACTCGAGGCCTTTGCCTTTCGCGGTCACGTGATCTACCAACTGAACTACCCAAGCACGACTGACGCCCAGTCCTCACAGCTTTACTTCCGCCAGTACCTCGTCTCCTACTTTCCAAACGGGGCGTGAGTCGTGCTTGGGTAGTTCAGTTGGTAGAGCACTTGCCCACGAAAGGCAAAGGTTTCGAGTTCGAGTCTCGGTCCGGCACACAGTTTTAATCTGCCAGGAAGTTTCATACCAGCGCACACACCACTGCAGAGTCAAAATTTCATTCCATGAAAACATTTGTTTTACGTAGAAAGCTTTAATAGTTTTCGCCTAAACATTCGGAGACATTACTTCAGCAGGTCGTCGTAGTTGTTTACTTCTAGACGGTAATAGTTCTTCAAAAAGTTGTGCTGAAGGAAACAGTACTTTCGATCTATTCATCTGCTATTTTGGTATTTTCTTGAGACTGGTCAGCAAAATGGCTTAAACTGTTTTGGTATTTTCTTGAGATGGGTCATCAAAATGTAACTTTTAAATTCATTGAACCCTCTATACATGGAAATTGTTACGTTTAATTTAGCTTCGTCTGGCTTTTGTCCACGAATAAGACTTTAACTTCGTTTAAGATTGTGATTAATCTCCCATTCGTAGCAAGTCTGTAATAGGGCTTTTCACTCAGAGGAAGTCCTTTATAACATTACTCAATGTACAGACGTCTAATGCGTAGTGTACAACACTTCGTATTTTATTCAACGTTACTGCATATCTTCGACAGCATATAAGTTGTTTATTGCACATATAGTTCTCAAACCGTTACCTGTTACAGTTACCCTCAAATATACCATCTTATCTCTAACATACCTCTTCTAATTGTAATTATCTACGCTATAAAAATCTTATTGCGACAGATTCCCACCGTTACGGTAAATGAACCGAAAACTTGCAACAGCATGGACAATAATTAACGAAAGCGTACTTATAGCGCTTGCACAAATAAGTGTTCTCCGCAATTTTCTAGTACTGCTGCTCCTGGGCTCTACATACAACAGCATCATCTGCGATCAGCATCATTTCTAACAATATACACCAGATAGTTTACACTTCACGTGATTGATATTTCACCATCTGTCTTCACTCTTATCTGCAATTAACTTCCTGTACCGCAATACGGGCTGTCTTAACACATGCGAGACAAAGATACGCTTACGAGGCTGATACTTCGGTTGCGTCATTTGATAATGTGATCACAGACTATTCTGGTATTGCACTAGTGCACTGCGTATACACTGAAACACATGTAATGCTTCTAGATGTTGATCTTGTGTATACACTGTTAAGTTATTTGTCCTTTTCATCACTTTCTTGAAATCCCACTTTTTCACTTCGATGAAGGATAAGAGAAGAGACTACAATAACATGTCATCAAATTCTGGAAATATGACTCAGTAAGCACAAAAAACGATACCAAATATTGTTTCAGACAAAATGCTTGCTTCGCATTAAATAAAACCTCATTTATGACTCTAATCTGCTTGTCATTACTGTCTGCTACGCAGTATAGATTTACCAGTAACTTGGGCTTCTGTAGACTTCAAACATATAGTGTTTCGTTCTCCTAAAAGGTGAACGGAGGAAGAATAAGATAGGGTTTTAAGGTTACATGGACGTCGGGGTCATTAGACACGGAGCACAACGCCGCATTGGGGAAGGCTCATGAAGACAGTCGAACACATGCTTTATACTTAGATGACGAAACTCCTAGTATCTCGTTTAACCCTATTTTGTCCGGCGTAGTGTAGCAGCTCGACGTGACATGAACTCAACAAAAATCCCCTGCAGAAATATTGCGCCATGCTGCCCCTGTAGTGAAATGTGTTGCCGGTGCAGGAGATTGTCCACGAATCAACTTCTCGATTATGAGCCAATAATGTTCGATGGGATTCATTTTGGGCGATCTGGTGGCCCAGTCATTCGCTCGGATTCTCCAGAATGTTCAAATCGCAAACGATTGTGCCCCGGTGAAATGGCGCTTTGCCATACACAAAAATTCTGTCGTTGTGTGGGAACGTGAAGTCCATGAATGGCAGCAGTTGGTCTTCCAGTATCCGAACATAATCATTTACAGTCAATAATCGGTTCAGTTGGACCAGAGGATCCAGTCCATTCCATGCAAACGATGCCCACACCATTATGTAGCACAGTGGCTTGTTGATAACTTGAGTCCTTGGCTTCGTGGGGTTTGCGTCACACTCGAATCCTACCCTCAGCTCTTACCGACCGAAATCGGGACTCATCTGACCATGTCTCGCCTTCCAGTCGTCCAGGGTGCAACGGATATGGTCACGTGCCCAGGAGAGGCGCTGCAGGCGATGTCGTGCTATTACCAAAGGGTCGCGCGTCATTTGTCTGCTGCAGTAGTCCAGTAACACCAAATTTCCCGCACTATCCTAACGGATACGTTCGCTGTCTGTCAGTCATTGATTTCTGCTGTTATTTCATGTAGTGTTGCTTGTCTGTTAGCACTGACAACTCTATACGAATTCCGCTGCTTTCGGTCGTTAAGTGAAAGCCGTCGTACTCTGCGTTGTCCATAGTGACAGGTAATGCGTGAAACTTGATATTTCCTGCACACTCGTGACACTGTGGTTCTCGGAATATTGAAATCCCTAACGATTTCCTAATTTGAATGTCCCATGCGTCTGATTCCAACTACCATTCTGCGATAAAATTCTCTAAAGTCAGTTAATTCCCATCGTGCGGCCATTATCACGTCGGAAACATTTTCACATCAGCTGAGTACTAACGACAGCTCCACCAATGCACTGCCTTTTGTACCTTGTTTACTAATACTACAGCCTTCTTTATACCGGGTGATCAAAAAGTCAGTATAAATTTGAAAACTTAATAAACCACGGAATAATGTAGACACAGAGGTAAAAATTGACACACATGCTTAGAATGACATGGAGTTTTATTAGAACAAAAATAAAGAACACCCCATATTGATAGACGCGTGAAAGATTTCTTGCGCGCGTCGTTTGGTGATGATCGTGTGCTCAGCCGCCACTTTCGTTATGCTTGGCCTCCCAGGTCCCCAGGCCTCAGTCCGTGTGATTATGGCTTTGGGGTTATCTGAAGTCGCTAGTATATCTGGATCGACCGACATCTCTAGCGATGCTGAAAGACAACATCCGACGCCAATGCCTCACCATAACTCCGGACATGCTTTACAGTGCTGTCCACAACATTATTCCTCGACTGCAGCTATTGTTGAGGAATGATGGTGGACATATGAGCATTTCTTGTAAAGAACATCATCTTTGCTTTGTCTTACTTTGTTATGCTAATTATTGATATTCTGATCAGATGAAGCGCCATCTGTCGGATATTTTTTGAACGTTTGTATTTTTTTTTTTGTTCTAATAAAACTCCATGTCATTCCAAGCATGTGTGTCAATTTGTACCTCTCTATCTACATTATTCCGTGATTTATTCAGTTTTCAATTTTATACTGACTTTTTGATCACCTGGTATGTACAGATGGCTATCCCGTGTCTTTTGTCACCTCAGTCTATAAAAGAATAGCACTGCAATTTGTGTCAAGTGAATTACGAAAACACCGGGATATCTAAATGTGAACAGACAGATTTGAACTCCGACTACGAGTTCATCCGAAACAGTCATAAGATGCGAGCGTAACATCTCTTTCACTATCTTAAAACAGATTTACGTCGATGATACACGTCCGTTATTATGTGCACGTGTCCGATGACTTTTTGAACACAGGGACGACCTGTCCATTTCTCCCAATACCTTGGGACGCCCTTTATCTCCAGTGGGTTTCAATAAGAAGGGGAGATATTTATTTCGCATATTTATTTACTTTTTATTTGTTTATTACGTTGTATCCTGTTACCTATAATTACTTACGTTGCGTAATGCAGAACAGTACAGACATCCTCATCACTTGGCGGTGTGGCACAGTGGTAAGATCCTGGATTCACGTTTGGAAGGACGGCGGTTCAATTTCCCACTCGGCTACCCATATTCAGCTGTTTTGTGATTTTCTCTCTCGTATACGTTAACAGAGAACTTATATCGGTGCGAAAAGTTGGTTACAGACAACAGAATGAATACGGAGAGTTGGTATTGTCTAAAATAATTTAATTGTCTGTCACACATATTGTTTCTTCGGCAACTTGTGCTCCTACAGAAACAGTCTGTAAGGCTTGTAAGGATCTTGCAGGGTAGACCGCGCTGAGAGAAACTGTTAACAGAAAAATTCGATACATTGCACCATTTCAGACGTAGCTAGCATTGGATTTATACAATCAGGTCATTGCGCGCGCAAATTCAAGCAGCTTGTCAGAAACGGTGTTGTTCGTTTGGTTTCCTAAAACCGAATAACAGAGCGATACAAAAGCTGGACGATGGGTGGCAGCAAGCATCGAACACGAGTCAGCGGCTGGACAGTCTCGAGTGCTATCCTCTGCGCTATCAGAACAATTGACACTAATTGTATGTGCAGGCCGCTGGAATTTTGGCGCACAACGAACTTATTGATTAACTTCAATGATAATTTAATCGGAAACGGCGCCACGTATCAATTTTTTCTTTAACAATTACTTCTCTCCACGATCTATTTTGCAACACTCTTACAAGCTTTACAGACGGTTGCTGACCACTCTGTGTAGTATTCCGTTAGTTCACGTTTAGACATTAGCCATCGGTCGTCTTATTGGTTTGATGCGGACGCGACGAATTCCTCTCCTGTGCCAACCACCTCATCTCAGAGTAGCACTAGCAACCTCAATTATTTTTTGGGTGTATTCCTACCTCTATCTTCGTCTACTCTTTTTACCCTCTACAGCTCACTCTAGTACCATGGAAGTTATTCCCTGATATCTCAACAGATGTCCTATCATCCTGTCCCTTCTCCTTGTCAGTATTTCCCATATATTCCTTTCAACTCCGATTCTGCGTAGAACCTCCTCATTCCTTAACTTATCAGTCCACTTAATTTTCAACATTCGTCTGTAGCACCACTTCTTAAATACTTCGATTCTCTTATGGTCCGGTTTTCCCACAGTCTATGTTTCACTACCATACAACACTGCCCAAACGTATATTCTTCGAAATTTCTTTCTCAAATGAAGGCCTATGTTTGATACTTGCAGACTTCTCTTGGCCAGGAATGCCCTTTTCACCAGTGATAGCCTGATTGTGATGTCCTCCTTATTCCGTCCATCATTGGTTAATTTGCTGCCTAGGTAGTACAATGCCTTAACTTCAATTCGCTAGAGACAATCAATCCTGATATTAAGTTTTTCGTTGTTCTCATTTGTGCTACTTTTGTCTTTCTTCGATTTACTCTCAGTCCATACTCTGTACTTGTTAAACTGTTCTTTCCATTCAGCATATCATGTAATTCTTCTTCACTTTAACTGAGAATAGCAATGTCACCATAAAATCGTATCATTGATAACCTTTCAACCTGAATTTTAATTCCAGTCCTGTACATTTCTTTCATTTCCACCACTGCTTCATTGATGTATAGACTGAACTCTATGGGCGAAAGATAACAGCTCTGTCTTACACCCTTTTTAATCAGAGCACTTCCTTGTTGGTCTCCCACTCAAATTATTCCTTTTTGCATCATGTACGCGTTGTATATTACCCGCCTCTGCCTATAGGTTACCGCTGTTATCCTCAAAATTGCGAACATCTTGCACCATTGACATAGTCGAATGGTTTTTCCAGGTCGCCAAATCCCATTAACGTGTCTTGATTTGTCTTTGGTCTCATTTCCATTATCAATCGCAGCGTCAGGTTTGTCTGTCTGGTGCCCTTGCCTTCCCTAAATTCAAAATGATCGTCATCTAACATATACTCAGTTTCCTTTCCCATTCTTCTTGATATTACTCTTGTCATCAACTTCCTCGAAGGAGCTTTTAAGCTGATTGTGCGATAATTCTCGCACTTGTAGGCTCTTGCAATCTCTCGAATTGTGTGGATGATAGTTTCCCGAAACACAAGCGATATATCGCCAGACTCATACATTGTACACGCCAACGTAAAGTCGTTCTGTTGCCACTTCCCCCAACGATTTTAGAAATTCTGACGGAATGTTATCCACTCCTTCTGCCTTATTTGATTTTCAGTCTTCCAAAGATATTTAAACTCTGATTCATATTCTGTATCCTCTATGAGGAGGAAGATTTGTGTGATGTGACATAAGCAGTGTGGGATCCGTACCAGATAGGGTTGATACAAGACATAGAGAAGATCCAACGGAGAGCAGCGCGCTTCGTTACAGGATCATTTAGTAATCGCGAAAGCGTTACGGAGATGATAGATAAACTCCAGTGGAAGACTCTGCAGGAGAGACGCTCAGTAGCTCGGTACGGGCTTTTGTCAAAGTTTCGAGAACATACCTTCACCGAAGAGTCAAGCAGTATATTGCTCCCTCCTACGTATATCTCGCGAAGAGACCATGAGGATAAAATCAGAGAGATTAGAGCCCACACAGAGGCATACCGACAATCCTTCTTTCCACGAACAATACGAGACTGGAATAGAAGGGAGAACCGATAGAGGTACTGAAGGTACCCTCCGCCACACACCGTCAGGTGGCTTGCGGAGTATGGATGTAGATGTAGATGTAGATAAGAAGAAACAGGAGTCGATTTATAGGGGTATCGCATATACAAGACATAAAAGGGCAGTTCACTTACGGCGCTGTTATTTGCACTCAGATGATTCGTGTGAAAAGGATTACGACGTGGTTATGGCCGCTCGACGGCAGTTAACAGACTTTTAACGCGGAACGGTAGGCTCAAATGGCTCTGAGCACTAAGGGACTCAACTGCTGTGGTCATAAGTCCCCTAGAACTTAGAACTACTTAAACCTAACTAACCTAAGGACATCACACACATCCATGCCCGAGGCAGGATTCGAACCTGCGACCGTAGCGGTCGTGCGGTTCCAAACTGTAGCGCCTTTAACCGCGCGGCCACTCCGGCCGGCGCGGAATGGTAGTAGGAGCTAGAAGCATGGGGTATTCATTTCGGAAATTGTTAGGGAATTCAATATTCCGCGATCCCCAGCGTCCAGAATACCAAGTTTCAGGCGTTACTTCTCACCACGGACAACGCAGTGGCCGCCGGCCTTCGCTTAACGACCGAGAGCAGCGGCGTTTGCATAGAGTGCTAACAGACGAGCAATACCGGGTGAAATAACAGCAGAAATCAATGTGGGACGTACGGCAAACGGATCCTTTAGGACAGCGCGACGTAATCTGGTGTTAATGGGCTATGGCAGGGGACGACAGACGCGAATACCTTTGCTAACAGCACGACATTGCCTGCAACACCTCCACAGCCATATCGGTTGACTGTAGGCAACTGGGAAAACCATTGTGTGGTCTGATTTCAGTTGGTAAGAGTTGATGGTAGGTTTCGAATTTGGCGTAGATCCCACGAAGCCATGAACGCAGTGGTGGCTCCATAATGGTGTGGTCTGTGTTTGCATGGAGTGGATTGGTCCTCTGGTCCAACTGAACCGATAATTGACTGGAAAAGGTTACGTTTGGCTACTTGGAGACCATCTGCAGCCATTCATGGATTTCATGTTTCGAAACAACGATGGAATTTTTACGGGTGACAATGCGCCATGTCACCGGGCCACAGTTGCTCGTGAGTTGCTTCAAGAACATTCTGGATAATTCGAGCGAATAATTTGACCACTAGACACCCCAACATGAATCCCATAGGACATTTATGGTACATAATTGAGTTGTCAGTTGGTGCAAAATCTCCTGTGCCGGTAACGCTTCCCGCAATTACGGACGACTGTAGTGCCAGCATGGGGACTTCCAAGGACATGCTAAGTCTATGCGACGTCGAGTTGATGCACTACACCGGGAAAAAGGAGGTCCGACACGATTTTGTGAGGTATCCCATGACTATTACCACTTCAGTGTAAATGCCATATAAATAGAATAACAGCTATAACACTCACGATAAATTCGTCCCTTCACGATATAATTACACCAACATCTATAACCGCATCTTTATCCACAGTTTTTCTTTTTTGAAGCGAGAGTACATATACCTCTTGGGTAAAACTCATGGTCCCACTTGTTTACACACTTCTTCTTCTTCAAAGTCATGCCCCCGATGTGCATCTCTGCGTGGACCGAACAGATGGAAGCATGGAGGTACAGCAGTTTGAACGCAATTTTTTTTTCTTCCCACTTCAGTCTAGTCAGCCAACAGTTTGGGTATCCAGCGCGCATATATTTTTGAGTAGCCCCGTTTATCAGTATTGGCTATCACACTGCCTTTACCGATAGAAAACTACGAACTTAATTCATTTGTTGTTACCTGGCAGTCTCACGGATGATTTCGTCGACATATTGGATGTGTAATATATGAATATGGTATCTGCTCTTTCGGACTTGGTGGTCTTGCAGCTCTAGAAGAATGAAATTGCAAAGAACTCCAGCGGAGAGTTGAAAATGTTTACCCAGACTGGAATTGAATGCGGGATCTCCTGGTTACATGACAGACGCTCTACCCGACTGCGCCATTGAGGGCACAGACGATATTGCGACAGCAGGGACTTGTCTCTGGCACGCTCCCCGTGAGAGCCACACTTCCAACTTTCTGTCCACGCACTAAATTTGTAGTGTCCCTGCCCACTATAATCATTAAACGCGGCAGTCAATCTACCGATTCCCGTAAGAGTTTGAGCAATGTGACTGCATCCGCACTGAAGAACATTATTGGCCGGTAAGCCTTATCTATATGAAGATGGTATCTGTTCTTTCGAACATATCAGTAAGATGGAAATGTGGGGCTCAAGGGGAGTGTTGCAGAGATAAGTTCCGATAAGTTCCTGCAGTCGCCATATTCTCTATTCTCGATGGCTCAGTCGGGTAGAGCATGTGCCATGCAAGCAAAAGATCCCGGGTTCGAGTCCCGGGCGGGGCACATATTTTCCAGTCCCCCCGTTGATTTTTATCAACGCCTGTAAGCAGCTAATGGACTGGATTTCATTGTAATTTCATTATTGGATGTGTAAAGTCACTGCTGTCGTTGGCTGGCCGCTTAGTGTTGCATCAGCCTACAGCTTTTGCCCTTCGGCCTTCAGCTTTTCTACAGCAAAGAACCCATTGTCTAATTGTGCTTATGTGCAACGTAGCATCTACATACACCTTCAGTCTTTCACGAACTGCGGCTTGTAGCTTCATCTTCTGCCGCTTTATATGTATGTCAAGGTCGACCATTGCTGTTATTTGTTAACGTAGTAGGGTGAGCTGTATAAGTGCCTCACATTTGCGATTACTACGATGCCATCTTAATGAGGCTAAAAAGAAAAAATAATTAGAAAGCGAAAGATGCGAACGACCTTCGTGGGAGCTAGGGTTTAGTGCTTGTCGACGATGAGGTTGTTCGGAACGGAGCACAAGCAGATTTTGAGGAGAAGAAAATCGGTAGTGTCCTTTTTAGAGGAAACCTCGAAACGTGAAGACATTCTATATGTGGATAATCTGTCACGGCCTTGCTACGTTGTGGAAGAACCTTGCTGTGTCTTCCACTCTGCAGCACTGAATGAGTTATTGTGAAAGCTCTTGGGGGATTAATACTGCGGACCGTGTCAGAGTGCGAACACGCCTCTTACCGCTCATACCGGCTAAACGTTCCATACACGACTCAGGACCAGCTTTCTCGACTTTTTTCCCGTTGCATCTCTCTTACTTCACAAGTTTCACAGAGTATCTTTCGCATACCATTCACTCGAAACACAATGGTTTGCGTCTTAGTCCCAGTCTGGTACGCAGTATAAGTCTGTCCGGTAGTTCCACATTTTGCACAGTTTGGTGCTAGATGTAGTAACGTGAACTTACGATTACGAAAGGTAAAACTTCTATTCAATAAATTTAACTCCAGTCAGTCGTGATTTTCAGAAGAGCTCCCATTTGTAGTTGTCTCCCATATAGTTTGACTAATGAAATTTGCCTTAACCGGAAAAATATTAAATTTAAAGAGATAGTGAAGTAGATCGAGAAACCTATTCCAGAAAGGAGAATTACCTGCACATGACGTACACTTTTTATTCTCTCACGTACATTTTCGAAAAACCTTCGGAATTCTCTGTTATCAGTATTGTTATTTGAAAGTGAATGACTGTACTTCTCATATAAAAAATGAATTACACTCGTACTGAGACTCTTCAGTGTTGTTACCACACTTCGTACATACGAGGGAAAGTCGCGAGTGAGGTGTGAGAGGCTTTCTAATGATTTTTATTATGATTCTAAAAAAGCTCGTAAGTCTCAAGCAGTGGTCACCAGGTGCTAATGGAGCTCCTCCATTTTCATAACGCCTTCCGAGTCTAGCCCATCATCAGATAATGCAGTATGAGTACAATGCTGCGACAAAGAAGTCTTACGACTTAAAAGACATGAAGTATTATATTCACGTAAGGAAAGAAATACCGTAATGGCATGTAGAAAGTTATTCGTCTGCTAGCTTTCTGCATGCGATTACAGTATTTCCTTCCATATGTGAATATAGTACTTTATGTCTTACCGCATTTCATGATACGTTTATCTCTGCATTTCTATGAGCTCCTGGTGTCAAATACGTAAGTATATCCATCTTCACTCCACTCACGTTTTCTGCACGTTTCAAGTGACACCTAACTACGACACAGTCTGAAAAACATGCGGCTGATGAAAATGGTAGTGACTGTTACCGTCTACAGAATATCTATGACCTATAGCGGCTAATCAAAGAATGCCTAATGCATTATGTCAGGATTGCTTTCTTTAGTTTATGACGCAGACACACAGTCGATGGAAACGCGCCTGTGTCTCATATGTCGCAACCTTGTTTAATGACGGAAAACATTGCGCGAGACTGTTGCGATAAGATCTGTCCTCCAGATGATAACGTGCTGCGTGTGAATGATCACTGACTCTTTTTCCAATATGCTGATAAACATTCTGTATATATGCTATATGATGACGAGAATCGTAAAGCGCGACTGACAGAAATCACAATGGTAAGTAGAAGTTCATCAACATTTTCCATTTTAGTTTTCCAGTGGAGATACACTACTCAGAAAATAACAAAAATAATTGGACTGAACGTCCTTTGAGAGCAGGAAAATTTAGTGACGATAGGTTCGCTTCTACAACATATTTCTCAGACTACCAACAAAGAGCGAAGTAAGACGATCTTTGCTAATAGTCTACCGACAAATTTGGTTACATATCTTCCCGTATGTTTCCCACGTTAAGTTACTGAAGTACATCAATGTTTGTTGGTAGCAACCGGCTTGCGAAAAATGTTACCTTTTTGTCGTCTTCAATCCAAAGACTCGTTTTCTGCGACTCTTCTCGGTAATTAGTCAAGCCTCTCTACAATCTTTACCCTAGACACTTTCATCTATTACCAAAATGATGATTTCTTCATGTATTCTAGATGTATCTTATCAACCGATACATTCTTGTCGTCAAGTTGTGCAGTAAATTTCTTTTTTCTCCCATTCGATTCACTACCTCGTCACTAGTTATTCGATCTACCCACGTAATCTTCAACATTTTCATGTATCAGCACAATTAAAATATTTCTGTGTCATTCCTGTCTGAACTGTTAATCGTCCATGTTTTATTTCTGTACACGGCTACAATCCAGACAAATACCGTCAGAAAAAATTTCTTAACGTTTAAATTTATATTTGACGTTACCGAATTTCTCTTTTTAAGAAACTCTCTTCAACTTATTTCCAGTCTGCATTATACAGGGTATCCCAGAAACGTTGCGACGAACTTGGGAGTAGTGTAGAGAATGCCTCGAGGAATGAAGAGAGAATAGGAAACTTTGTCCGGATACGCCATTCAACAGTCCCATTTCTGTACCAGTTGCAGTTAAGCTTTCACTCCCTGTATTTCACCTCCGCTGTAAGGCGTAATGTAAACACGTTGTCAAACTTTCAGGAAAGGTTCCTCTTTAGAGGAATAACATGTGTTCTATGGGCATGGGTCTGGAAACGCTTTGTTTTCGTGTTGGAGCTCATTTATTACTTCTCTTTATAATCACATCAATCATGGGAAGCACAAAAAATTTTATTCATACATAACAAACAGAATGTAAAATTTAGTGCTGAATAACTCAAAAAAAATTGGAAACAGAAAAATTTTTAGTGGAAAGGGAGTTCATTAATATGGGCTATCGAGAATCCTCACGAAATGGTACACTCGTGTCATAAACAAAGATTTGCTGTCAATTTTTGAGTTGACATTGTTGGTGGCTATTTGTTAGGACCTCATGTTCTCCCACCGAAGCTCAACAGAGAAATTTAGCATGCTTTCTGAGAGAATACTCCACCTATTCTACTAGAACATCTATCTTTACAAGAGCATCAAAACATATACTTCATGCATGATGGAGTTCATCCTCATTTCAGTGTTAATGCTAAGCTTCTAAGTAACAGATTCCACAACAGAGGGATAGGCAGAGGTGGACCAGGTCCATGGCCTTCACTCTCTTTGGACCTAAACCCACTACACTTATATCTGTGGGGCGTATGAAAGCTCTTTAGTATGAACCCACGATACAACAAGTACATTGTCTTTGTGCCCACATTGTGAAAGATTGAGGAAAAAATACGCAGTGTCCAGGAACACATCAACACATCTGAGATTCAGTGGGACGGTGGATTGATGCACGGATCCTCGCTAACGGACAGCATTTTGAACATTTCATTTAGTAAAGTGTTTCTCCTATGTTGATACATTCTTTTCCTGTGTGTTCCCCATTATTAATGTGTTGGAAAGTTGTAATAAATGAGCTCTAACACGAAAACAAAGCGTTTCTGGACTCATGACCCTATAACTCATTTTCTTCCTCTATATATGAAAAATGTTTTCTGAAAATTTGGCCGTACCATTTTTTACACCCTCTATAAACTGGGCATATAAAACTGTCATTTCCTATTAATAAAGTTCAGGCAGTGGAACTATAAGAGACATTAATATTCAATGTCTAAAAGAAGATTGTTGTGGCTCCATACGTAATTTACAAGAGCATTTAGTTCTTGAATACAAAGTCAGTGGTTTTGATTCTGATCTAAATGCTTTTTCAGCAGTATATTTGAAAACAATGCACTTGCTTAAGCGTGAGTTCTTTACAGATTCTGAGCCCTTTGTTGATTTCCAAGCGTGTGATCGGTATGAATGTATTTATGACACTGAAATACTTGTGTCTCATTAAAACAAAGTGGTTGATTGGTACATTAAAGATGTATTATTTACACCGTCTACAGTCTACCCACAAAATGCAATTCATTGCCATATCAATTTTATTAAGCAGATATAGCAGTCAAAACTTGGCTGTCTAAAGGAACTACCTCACATATTTATCCAAACTGTAACAAAAATTTTAAAATGATTGAATTCGCGTATTTCCACTGTGTTTGATAGCATAAAGTCAAAGTTAACTGTGATTTATTGAAAAAAAATATATAATAAAATTTATATCTACTGTATCTTTTATTTGGTGCTTTTTTAATTTCATTCCCTTGTAACACTTTTTAATGTTGTTGCATTTATTACCGTTAGCATTACTCGGGGCTGACGTTTGCTGATTGTGATGCTGATGTTGAAGTAGATGTGAAAATACTATACATATGTTTTTTTCTGATGTTGTGTGCACACACATATGAGACGAAATTAAATGATGGGTCAGACATGGAAAGAGAGAGAAGGCCATAGGAAATAAATATAAACATAAAAATATAAATAGAAGAGATGATGATGGGACGGATGTACGAATGTTGTAGGTAATTCTTTGAAGTTGTATGCACGCATGTGAGGTGAAATTTGTTGACGAAGCAGTCCAGAACTTACAGACGTGGAACATGATATAGTGTGTGTGTGTGTGTGTGTGTGTGTGTGTGTGTGTGTGTGTGTGATGGAACCAATTTACACAATTCAAAGGCAACTATGTTTAAACATAGTCAGATTCAAGTGAAACTAATTCGCTTTTCAACACGAAAATATTGTACATTACGCCATTTTACGCAAACATCTTTGAACTCGGTATCATTTTTACGCAGTTCAGGTGATTGGCTGCTTCGTTTTAACACCTGCTAAAGAACTACACTGTCACTGGCTACACTGAGATTAGCTTGACGAGGGAGGGGAATGGGGAAAGAGGGAAAAGAGGGCTTGGCTTGTCATGTGATTATGATGAAGAAGATATGGGATGATGATGTCATGAGGTGAAACTCAAAAGTCATCTATAGCAAAGCCAAAAGTCAATGATCATTTGTGGTCCTGTTAGTTGTCATCCTATAGTTGATTGTATTACATGCCCGGGAAATACAATACTGAACAACTTAATAACTGAAGTGGGTACTGCCATGTCGTGGGGTGGGCTGACTCTGGTTCGTTGGTAGAACACCCACAAGATCCAAGAGATATATTAAAGAGACATCGCACACTACACTTGCCTGTTGTCTCCTGTAGTATTACTGTGCTGTAGAAGATCCTTACCAGTCAGGATGGAGGAAGACATCGGTGAAGGGGACAGAGGTTCAAGGTTATGATAAGCGAGTTGGGATGGCTATCATTAAAGACTTTTACGTTGTGGGGAGTTTGTTCCACAAAATTTCAGTTCCCAACTTTCTCTTCCGAATATTTTGTTAACTACCACTTACTTACCGAGTAAAGACCATCGTGATAAAGTAAGAGCAATCAGAGCACACACAGAAATAATTAATTATTCGTTTTTCTGACACGGTATCCGAGAGTGGAATGGTGGATAAATACACTGAAAGTGGTATATGTAGATGAACAGACTCCCGGTAGCAATATAAGTAAAGATATTGCCCCCATACTTGCACTTTACGCATACGTACATTGGTACAATAATAGAGCTCCCACGTTATTTCATCACCATGCCACGACAGTTATCCGTTCGCTTTCGTGTGACAGCGTGTTATGCACACCGTAGCGCAGCACTGCTAAGAATGCCACGTTTCCTGCAGGTGCCGGTCAGAGCTCTGCTACTTGTGGTCGCCCTCTGGATGCTGCTGGCGGTCTGCACCACCGCTTCCACGGACAACCGCCCACGGCGCCGCCCCACATATGACTGGATGCAAAGGAAGCTCCGACCACCACCCGTCATCTCCAGGGCTGGTGTCGAGGAGTTGTGGTTCAGGCAAAAACTAGATCACTTCGATTCTACCAACAACGCCATCTGGAGTCAGGTGTGTTAACACACTCACGCACATACTCTCTCTCTCTCTACCTCTCTCTTACTCACTCACTCAATATAAACTTTTACCCCGCAGTATATGCAGACGGAAAAAATCGCAGTGCCATAAAATAATTATTATGTGGAGTAACGAAATTTAGGGAATATGTAAGTCTCGGTAACATATTTCAATGATTGACATTGCAAAATCACAGGTTAATGTAAGCGTAAGATACTGACCCGCAAATGTGAAACGCTGGTACATTAATAACCGGTGTAACAGTCATATTGTTCAATGAAAGTGTGGAAATATCTTTGCATTTCGTTGCGTAGGTGTCGGATGGCAATTTGTGGGATCGATTTCTACGCCCATTGCACTTGGTCGGTCAATACAGGATCGGTTATTACCGTTTGTGGATGACAGTGAAGCTTTCATCCGATGATGTTCCCTATGTGCTCGATTGGAGACAGATCTGGTGATTGGGCAGGCCGAGGCAACATGTCGACACTGTAGAGCATGTTGGGTTACAACAGCGGTCAGTGAGTGAGCATTACCCCGTTGGAAAACACCCCCTGTGATGTTGTTCATGAGTGACAATACAACAGGACGAATCACCAGATTGGTGTAAAAATTTGGAGTCGGGGTGCGTGGGGTACCCACAACAGTGGTCCTACTGTCATATGAAATCGCAACCCAGAGTATAGCCCCAGGTGTAGGTCCAGTGCGTCTAGTATGCAGGCAGGCTGGTTGCAGACCCACCTTGTAACGAACACATGGCCACCATTGGCACAGAGGCAGGAACAGCTGTCAGGAAACAAAAAAGATCCCGAAACTGACCTACAATGAGCTCATATTTGACACCACTGAAGTCGCAAATGGTGGTGGTTTGGGGTCAGTGAAATGCGTGCTACAGGGCATCTGGCTCGGGGCTGTCCTTGAAGTTACCAATTTGTGACAGGTCGTTGTGTCACAGTGGTGCCAGCCGCTGCTCAGATTGCTCCTGCAGATGCAGTACGATGCGCCACTGCCATACGCCGAATACCATGGTTCTCCCTCTCGATATTTCCACGTAGCCGTCTGGTGTCCAGTCTACTTACCACCGGACATTCTCGTGACCACCGTTGTCAGCAATCGTATTCAGTGACTACATTCCTACCACGTCTTTTTGCAATATCACACGACCTCGTTCAAACTGAATGAGGTGTTGATAATGCCAACTACGTCGTCTTAAAGACATTCTTCACTAACATCAACTTACCTCGTCCAAACTCAAAGGTAACCAACGCTCACGAGCGGTATTGCATGTATTTGAAGAAAACCTTATTTGCGTTCTCAGAGTAGCGCTAATAGAGTCACTTTTATGCGAAGACGCGAAATTTGAATAGACATCATCTTTATAATGTAGAAACACGTCTACCAACTTTCGTTTACGTCGGACAACTCCTTCTTCGCACTGTAATTTTTTCCCGTCAATATACACTCCTGGAAATGGAAAAAAGAACACATTGACACCGGTGTGTCAGACCCACCATACTTGCTCCGGACACTGCGAGAGGGCTGTACAAGCAATGATCACACGCACGGCACAGCGGACACACCAGGAACCGCGGTGTTGGCCGTCGAATGGCGCTAGCTGCGCAGCATTTGTGCACCGCCGCCGTCAGTGTCAGCCAGTTTGCCGTGGCATACGGAGCTCCATCGCAGTCTTTAACACTGGTAGCATGCCGCGACAGCGTGGACGTGAACCGTATGTGCAGTTGACGGACTTTGAGCGAGGGCGTATAGTGGGCATGTGGGAGGCCGGGTGGACGTACCGCCGAATTGCTCAACACGTGGGGCGTGAGGTCTCCACAGTACATCGATGTTGTCGCCAGTGGTCGGCGGAAGGTGCACGTGCCCGTCGACCTGGGACCGGACCGCAGCGACGCACGGATGCACGCCAAGACCGTAGGATCCTACGCAGTGCCGTAGGGGACCGCACCGCCACTTCCCAGCAAATTAGGGACACTGTTGCTCCTGGGGTATCGGCGAGGACCATTCGCAACCGTCTCCATGAAGCTGGGCTACGGTCCCGAACACCGTTAGGCCGTCTTCCTCTCACGTCCCAACATCGTGCAGCCCGCCTCCAGTGGTGTCGCGACAGGCGTGAATGGAGGGACGAATGGAGACGTGTCGTCTTCAGCGATGAGAGTCGCTTCTGCCTTGGTGCCAATGATGGTCGTATGCGTGTTTGGCGCCGTGCAGGTGAGCGCCACAATCAGGACTGCATACGACCGAGGCACACAGGGCCAACACCCGGCATCATGGTGTGGGGAGCGATCTCCTACACTGGCCGTACACCACTGGTGATCGTCGAGGGGACACTGAATAGTGCACGGTACATCCAAACCGTCATCGAACCCATCGTTCTACCATTCCTAGACCGGCAAGGGAACTTGCTGTTCCAACAGGACAATGCACGTCCGCATGTATCCCGTGCCACCCAACGTGCTCTAGAAGGTGTAAGTCAACTACCCTGGCCAGCAAGATCTCCGGATCTGTCCCCCATTGAGCATGTTTGGGACTGGATGAAGCGTCATCTCACGCGGTCTGCACGTCCAGCACGAACGCTGGTCCAACTGAGGCGCCAGGTGGAAATGGCATGGCAAGCCGTTCCACAGGACTACATCCAGCATCTCTACGATCGTCTCCATGGGAGAATAGCAGCCTGCATTGCTGCGAAAGGTGGATATACACTGTACTAGTGCCGACATTGTGCATGCTCTGTTGCCTGTGTCTATGTGCCTGTGGTTCTGTCAGTGTGATCATGTGATGCATCTGACCCCAGGAATGTGTCAATAAAGTTTCCCCTTCCTGGGACAATGAATTCACGGTGTTCTTATTTCAATTTCCAGGAGTGTATAACGTAGATTCCTGCAACTACACAGTTAATGTGTCAGCCCAGAGACAGTCTCTTTCCGGGGTGTAGATACTATGGCTGGTTCAAATGGCTCTGAGCACTATGGGACTTAACATCTATGGTCATCAGTCACCTAGAACTTAGAACTACTTAAACCTAACTAACCTATGGATATCACACAACACCCAGTCATCACGTAGATACTATAATAGTGCCCCGAACTAACTAGCTTATCCATCCCAAATATTCAAAAATGTATTGGGTTATCAATATTGTGTTAGGATTTACACATAAACACATTTTGAACAGTCTTCATTTATTATGGCACGTGCAAGACTAAAACAAATAAAATTATATAAAGGTTATTGGCCCTTGGTTTGGATAAATACCGATGAGGTTTTGGTCGAGTCCTGTTCTGTCACTGACATGTGGTGACTATTTCGAGCTGTCGAGCTGCCAGCCGCTTCCATGGGCTACACAGCCATTAGCCTTCGGACGAATGCTGCTCGGTCTTTGTCAAATGGTGACTGTCAACACTTGACAATGACGAAGGAACACTCGTTCGAAAGCTCGGAGACATTTAACCTGTTGAAAGAAATTCGAGAAAATATTATTAATCTATATCGCTGTGACACCTTCCATCCGAATTACATTAAAGCACGCAATCTGTCATTCAGCTTTAAAAATGAGACAAATATTTACAGAAAATCAAAATAAACTTTCTGATCTTTAGTATTCGAAAAATCTTTGACAATGTCAGTAATTTGAATTCATGCTCGAGGAGGGTGCAGTTAAACATGTGAGTCGTATAAAACGAATCTTTTGCGTATGTTTCCAGGTAAAATACAGTATCTTTGAGTACAAATTAATAAATCGATGAATGGTAATAAAGTGATGAATGGTACCCTCAGCGTTTGGTGCCCCTGGAACAGGCACTTACATGTGTTACACTTTTTGCACACTTGGGCAGGGCCGTCTCGGTTCGGCCATATCACATACCTGAGACAAACAATACATAAGTTTACTTAGTTAGAGGTAAGAAAAATGGTAGATTTCGAATTATTTCTAGGCTTCTAGGAAACTGCAGTTTGCATACGAAAAAGATATGTTACCAATAGTTTATAGTGTACAGTGTTTCAAGTTTCAATAAAAGGGATCAAAAGAGGATAGAAAGGTAATCAACAGGATAGAAAGGTAATCAACAGGATAGAAAGGCAATCAACAGGAATAGTCTCTTGGTTATCTAAATAGTATTACAACGTATAAGATATACTAAAAAATTATGACCTGAAAGACATCCGAAAGACACCCATTGTAGCTCAGACAATCAAATAAGTGTTCACTGTTGAATCGACATATTAGGTCACACTTCTTTATAAGAAGTGTTTAAAGGAACGAATGCACATCACTACAGATTAATTTTTCTAACGTTCGTCTGTTGTAGGATTCTAGGGCATTTACTGAGCTCCCACTCTATGAAATTCCCAAAGCCAAAAGAGGCTACTGAGATCCTCTGCTACACCCGCAGAACAGGACAGATAGTTTAGTTTATGGAAAGCGGCCAAAATGAGTGGTTGCCAGTTGCACTCGAACAAACTACTTTATTCATTTGACAAACATTGCAAAAGTAAAGAAAATATTAAAAACGGAGCAAGCCAACCATTAATTTTAGAACTTAATTCCCGGCTAAATACGCCATTCAATCTTACGCCTTAGGGGCAAAACAACTTTAATTTAAAATCGATTAGAAGCCATACATAAACAATTAACAAGGACAAATAAGAAAAGGCAGCACATCAAACGGCGCTCGGAAGTTTCCAATGGTCGGCCTGGAATTCAAACACTAGCGCTCGCTTAGGTGAGACAGGCAGTCGGCCCAACAATTCTCAGTCCGACGGCAACCCAACCGCCAGACAGTCAACGGACCAGGCGACAGGATAACTTCCGCTCCACCCGACCAGCACACAACAGGGAGTTCAATGGAACGACGCAGAAGGTATCGGCGCGCACAACGAATTACACATTCAGCTGTCAAACATCACGCCGTGCTGCACAGCCACAACACGACGAGGAAAATACACTGCCTGAATTTACGTCAACGGCCAGGGCAGGTTACCGGAACGTTAACGGCCAAAAGGCAGAAGATTCCGCTGGTGCACTTCAATTCAGAAATAATGAAGTTAGTTAAACTCCACAGGAGGGCGGCTAGTATTTCGCCAACTTGCAAACACACATTATTGCTCGCGGGAATGTTCCAACAGCCCACAACGAAATTCAAACGACACAAAGAGAACAATTGGGGCTGGCTGGTAGCTTGAGTAAAGACTCAACTTTCGTGTCCGGGATCAGTGAGCCACGGACCTCGTAGCAATGGAAACAGCCCCTCACACTCCAACTGCGCGTGGACCCCGCCAGCGGCGCCGGCCAGACACACGCCACGGGTTCTTCCTCTCTGCTCCACGCCAACTGGCCAATTTCACAGGCCCGGAAACGGTGATGTGCTGCCTTTTCACGTCGGCCGATAAGACGACCAACCAACGGTCGTCCCGCTCCAATCTCCCTCCGTGGAACAATTCATGTGGGTCGCCAGCGGTCGGCGAGCACTGGCTGTCGGCGCCTCACCGGCGCTCCGTCCGCGACTTCACTGCTGCTGCGTCCCGACTGCACTGCTGGTCCGTCTCCATCTGTCTGCCAGACACAGGACGACCCGGAAATATTATCGGTCGCTCCAGAGATGGTACGACAGTGCAGAGAATACTCAGCAACAGTTACTGGAAATCTGAAGAAAACATCAGGTAACTCCGAAGGAAAATACTTCGAGAATTTAGGGGAAACTGGCCAGTTCATTGACGGAAAGAAACGTAAAGAACCATTTGGTTACAAATCACTCTTAGATTCATCATTGGAAACTATCGGTAGTGACGTCGCATAAGGAAAACTGAAGAGCATTCAATTGTTGTTGTTTGTTGCTCCGTCGTGCCTTCCTCCGACGCGCTCACCGACTGCAGGAAACTTCATTATCGTCCGTCCAATCTCGCTCTACAGTTCCTTTTCCTATTCCATTATTCTGATTACAACGTAGTGTAGCGTGTGCGTGGGATGTTTTCGTGTAGCAAATGTGTATTTTTAATATTTTATAGGAAATATGAATAAGGATCCACATGTGCGATGAATCTTCAGGCTTCGGTTCTTTTTTTATTCTTTTTTTTTTAGAAATTTTCATGCAAAATAATAGTTGTCGGTTTATTCGCAGAGTTATGCTTTAAGTTAGAAATGTGTATAAAGAGCATTCGGTTTGAAACATGATGCTGCCATTGCTGTCAAAGTCTATTGATATTACATTACAGTGGTGACAGTTCGAAGTGTGTTCCTGCGAGAGGCTCTCATATACTAGAGATTATCGCATAGCAAGAACAGCGACGGCCGGCTGTAGCGAAGGGATTTACAGGTGTGTCATGACCCAACATGTTACAGAATTTTTGAAAAAAATATGAAACACAGATGAACTAAAGAAATCATTTGCGGGTGCGAAAACAAGAAAGGTAAAACTTTACTCTCACTTACAACACAAATTGTTTGAAGAAATTGAAGATTTTAACCAGAACAAATCTGCATATCTCAGGCAAATATTTTAATGAAACGCAGCCACTCACTCTTTTACAAACGCACAGAGACGTTCGCCGTGGAGACAGGTATGGTCATTTGAAATTTCAAGGAGGTGTTCACACTAGTCAGTTGAGGTATTCCCACTAGTCAGTTGTCTGATAACCAAGACAAGAAGGTGTATATTCATAAAAATGTGACGGCTTCGAAGAACATTTGACTTATAGGGACAGGAAAATGTTCTCAAGTAAGAGAAAGCAACATTGGTAGTGACCACAATGTGTTACAGAACACTTAATATTCTCAATACATCGAAGATAATCCAGTTATCAAATTGGAACAGAAACACGCTTAGATTCTTTCCTGCCGATGCTGTTATCTATTAGGAAGTATCATCATTTGGTGATCGTAAGGCAATATACAACGACTTAGACAATATTTTGACTTGTGTCACTGAGGATTGTTTTAAATGTTGAATGCCGTGTAATGCCAGTCGAGAAAAGACAGAATCAGAATACAAAATTAGCAGTAGATTTGTGGAGCCTGTCACATTGTTTCAATGTCTAGGAGCCACACTGTGAAGCTACATAGAATGTGACGCGGCATAGCTCTTTTTTTGTAGAAAATTTCCTTTATTGCTATTTCCATAATGACCTACACTCAGACAATATTAGACTGTGAAATCAAAGATAACGTCATCAGCATGACAGAGACTGAGATTCAATGCTCTTGTCGTGTATCCTACAGATATTTGAACTTGAGTAACCAAGTGAGAATGGAAACTAGTAGCTAGAAGCACATGTTCCTGAAATACAGCAACGAGAAGCTGTTGAGAATGAGATATGGCTTAAAATTTCCAAAATATTGCTCTTGTTACTGAAAGTATCATCACGCGCAGTAGCCGAAAGCTGAGACAATAGCCATTGACACGCCACACAACAACGTCCCTGCTGTTCGACCATTGTACCTCTACACAAAGAACACTGCAACAATACCCAGCTACCTCTCCTGCTGAACTGGAGCGTACTCGCACAGACAGTGGAGCGCAGACAAGGCGTCACATTTGAGGATGAAAGAGGCTTCAACACTGACTGCGGCAATGGCCGTACACCTCTATGACGAGCGCTGTTTTAGAATGTCAGAGTGGACAAGTAGGATTCAGTATACAGCTGAATCATACTGATAAAATACTCGGCATTTTTTATCTGTGTTTATAGTCGTTATTAAATAGCAACCTCTATTGTCCGAAAACCTTTTAAAAGCCCGTTCAGTCTATGTGAAAAACTCATTTCTGACTACAGGAGAACAGGAAATTGCTAAGAGGGTAATGCGCCTACCCTCACTGGTACCAAGCACCACTTTTGAACGTAATCTCAGACAGGAAGCACTTTGTGAGCGAACCCACTCTTCCTACATCTATTAGTCTTGCACTGGATGCTGACAATATGTTAGGCTGATGAGTAAGTTCGTAGCGTTTTTGTTTTGCTTGTTGGTATTACGCTTTCTATGGGTTCACTTATCGGTTGTCATTTTTTATTGGTAGTTCAGTGTTGATATATGAATTTACATATTGTGATTTCGTCATTCGGAGATACTGACTGGAGCTGTGGACGGCAGAAAATGGTTCTTTCAGTTCAATAGAGGGATGACAGCAGCGGAGGCAACGGGAAACATTTGAGTCGTGTATGGGAATATAATCCCACTGAACAGAGAACGCAAAAAAATGGTTTTCTCGTTTTGACGATCGTTTTGACATTAGTGATTTTCCACGTTCAGGAAGACTTTCAGGGTTTCATGAAGGTCGTTTAAACGCATTAATCCACAACGATCCAGGTCAGTGTACTCTAGAACTGGCAGATATGATGAACTGTGATCGTTCCTCCATCGTGAGACATTTGCATGCACTGGAGACGGTTCAAAAATCGGGTGTGTTGGTAATGCATCCTGTAAGCCACAGTCAAAAAAGTAGCAGGTGGCCATATGTAAATCACTGCTTGATCGCTATCAATTTACTCGTGAACAACAACAATCATTCCTATTTTGTATCGTTACTGCTGATGAGAAATAGCATCTTTATGCTAAAATAAGCGAAAAAAGGTATGCTTCACTCCAAACAAAGCAGCAACTCCCCGTACAAGGACCTGCGCGCATCCACGAAAGATAATAATGAAACAGTGACAGTATTGTGTACTACGAATTGCTAATACATTGTACCACTCGTATTTGGTATACAGGAAGGATAATTGGCGGTATGCCACTGTATACACCCGAATTATTGCAATTTAACCCTCATGGTCTCTACGTGAGATGTAAGCTGCATGAAGTAACAAATTTGTTGGCTGATATAAAGACGAAGGCTCTCGTACGTTTGAGATTAAGCTGTTCCACGATGCGCATCTCCTTTCTGGTACCTTTCCTGAGGATTCTCCCGATAAATCTCATAAACCTGCCTTCCTCCTGGCAAGAGTGATGTCTTTCCACCGGAAATCGTTCCGGTCAGGTGCTCGTCATTACTTGATGGGTGTGACTCATTCCAGTGACCTGTCGCAAGTGGTGTATGCAAATGACATCAGAAAGTTTCATCAGTTTACGCACGGTATGAGCTTCCTGTCTTTGATCCATGTACTGCTTATCCTCAACTCAACATTTCAAAATACCGCCGAAACTTTCAGACCTGTTTGCCAGCCTACAGAAAAATCGTTGATGCTCTCCAGAATTTTCTTAGTCGCAGAATTCATGTCGATAAAACCAGCAATAGAGTACCCAAATGACACTGCTTTCCTCACAGCACAACAAATATTGCCAAACTGCATCGTTTCGGGCTCTTAGGCCGACGTTTGTTTCATGATTTTCTGCCGTTTCGCGAGCACAAGTGGCTGGCATTGTCAAAGCTTCACACTCCATTGCTGGTGGTGGACTGGAGTCGAGCTCGTGGCCGCAGATTATATGTACCTGGTATGCCAACGTCTAAGGGCCTTTCAGTGGTCACTTCTGCTGCGGTTATCTCCTTGCTATCTGCAACGGTCGTTCGCTGCAGCACGGGAACCCAGGACCCATTCATCTTGATACTTTATTTTTTCTTGTTGAAGCTATTGTCATGTTTGTATATTTATATAGATTCTCTGAACAAGTGGGTCTGGTAGCCCTTCTCTACAGTAAAAATTTCCGTGTCGGCGAATTTCACTATGTGTTCGGCCTCACACGGCGAGTGCTCTACTACGGCCGATTCCTCCAACTGCTCCAGTCTGCAGTGCCGCTTATATTCTGTGTGCCTGGTGTTGATTGACCGTCCAGTCATTCCAACAAAAACTTTTCTCATGTGCATGACATGCGGTATATTCCCGGCGTTGCAGGTGGGTCTCTTTCCTCCTCTGCCTGTCTGAGACACTGTTAGATCTTCTTTGTCGGTTTATGAAAAGTCTTTGTCCGTGTTTGTCAAATATACGGCCGATTCTGTCCGTCTCTCCGCGAATTTATGGCAGAAAGGTCGTATCCGACATTTCTTTTCCAGATTTGTCGTTTCACAGTGTGTTTGCGTAATCGGAAATTTTGTAAATTTGTGGTAAGGACTGGTGGACCAAACTGCGGAGGTCATCGGTCTCTAGACTTAAACACTACTTGGACAAACTTACGCTAAGGACAACACACACACCCATAGCCGACAGAGGACTCTGACCTCCGACGGGGCAAGCAGTGCGAGTGACAAGATGTCCAAGACTGCACAGCTACCCCGTGCGGCGATATGGCCTCGCCTGAGACTTGAACCCAGGTCTTCTGATTACGAGGATGATGTGCTTGCGTAGTCCCGCATATATGCCGCATACGACGTAAATGCGGAAAAGACTGTATTGAAATGATTGGACGATCAATCAACACCAGGATCACCGAACATAAGTAGCATTGCAAGTTGGGGCAGGTGGAAAAGTCGCTCCTGGCGGAGCTGGTGCTGTGCAAGACCGACTAGACAGTAAAATGCGCCGACGCGGAAGTTCTTGCTGTATGAAGAGCTATCACACCCGCTTGTTCAGAGAAGCTGTGTAAATACACAAACATGGCAACGGCTTCAATAAGAGAGAAGAAAGCCTCAAGGTGAACGGACCCTGGAATCCCGTGCTGCACCGAACGGCCGTTGCAGGTAGCCAGGGGAGAACCGCAGCAGAAATGAACACTGAAAAGCACTTGAACGTTGGCGCGAATGATGCATGTAATCTGCGGCTGCGAACTCGACGCCAGTTCACCACCAGCAATGGAAGGTGAAGGTTTCACAACGACACTCACTCATGCTGGCGAAATGTCAGAAAAGTCATCAAACAAACGTCGGTCGAAGGACCCGAGACAGAAACCAACAGGCAGTCTGTCAACAAGGGCCACTGATCGAAAAGATGGTAGTCAGAGAGAGCAACGCATGGAGAATACGGCTGGAGGGTTAGGACTTCTCATTACAACGTTTCCATGTATATTTTGACGGGTTTCCGACATGGGGTCGAGCACTGACCTGCTGCAAAATTAGCTTTACGTGTCAATCGCTGTATTGTGGCCGTTTGTGTTTCAGTGCTGCGCTCGAACGCATCAGTTGCTTTCGATAATGATGTCCTGTGACTGTCTTCGTCTGTGTCAGTAGCTACGAAAATTTTCAGTCTTCCACAGCCATGCCGGTCTTCGACATCAAAATCACCGTTCTTAAGGCATTGAAGACATTCTTTGCACGCTCTTCCACTAGTAGTTCCCTCACCATTGGTCTTACCCAGCATTTTAAGAGCCACAGCCGCAGAATTCTTCATGTTGAAGCAGAAAATTAAAACTTCCCGCAAATGGCGAGAAATGGCTATGTAAGTTGACGTACTCTAACGAGAATTACCTTATTATGCGATCACAAATCGACTAATATTTTTGTGGCATTATGTTCACAGATGCCTAAGCTTATTGTATTATACCTATGACCAGCCATCCGAACCCCACTTGCCGCTACTGCCGTCTATTGCAAAACGGCGGAAGCAAAGTTGTAGACCTAATATTTTCAGTGCTGCAGGACGTAAGTTAAGCCACGTTGCCTTCGCCTAGATGAGCTTCAAGCTTCATATATCATTTTACCAAACTGGACAAAAGAAAGTAAAGTTACTGTTAGCAGGAAACTTCCTGTCCTTCTGGCTTCTACTCAAAGCTCAAGGGACGTGCAAGAATAGTGTTGGTCACAAAGGCTATCAAGATCGCAGTCAAACGACGATTCTCCTGCATAAATGTAAAATACATGACGTTGAGCTTCAAGCTTCATATATCATTTTACCAAACTGGACAAAAGAAAGTAAAGTTACTGTTAGCAGGAAACTTCCTGTCCTTCTGGCTTCTACTCAAAGCTCAAAAGACGTGCAAGAATAGTGTTGGTCACAAAGGCTATCAAGATCGCAGTCAAACGACGATTCTCCTGCATAAATGTAAAATACATGACGTTGGTTGCGAAGGTCATTGTTAGGAAAAATTCTTATTGGCTTAATTCCATCCTTGGTGGCTGCTGGAGCGATGCCACGATGCTGTGTAGAACGGGTCCTAGGGCTGAGCAACGGCTGGCGGAGCCGAGGAGATCGAAGAGACGGGAAAAGCGACCGGCTTGGATTCGCCGAGAGTCCGGCATGAGCTCGACGGAAGCTCGACGTGGGCGCTGCAGGGGCTCGCGGTAACTCAACGAGAGCTCCAACGGATGTCCCATTAAGTCTATGATACACTGGTGAGTCAAAATAAGATGAACACTGTCCACCGTTGTAGAACACTGACAGGTGGTGTTTCGGGCATGGGACACGGTGACGAAAGTATTTAAACGTAACAGATACAAGTAAGCAGTATAGAATTTGTTTCTTTAATTCCAGTCTATGATGATGATCATCATCATCACTGACAGATTAAAACTTACAGTCTTACATTGGCCTCATACGTTCAACGAACTTCCAACATGCTGAAATGGATGTAGGTCAACAGCTTTTGTTAACAAGTACGACGAAAAACCACTCCAAAGTTGCAAGTTTCACTTTCTTTATTCGCTCGATGACTAATTTCGGGCCGGGACCCATTTTCAGATCATCCTAACATAGTCAAAAAAGGTATTTCCGAAAATGCAAAAACATGTCAAAATGTGATAACGAACGGTTACAGAGCATACGGATAACTGACAGTCATACTGCTGATTCCGTATTTGAAGCATTGTCCGCTATCAAGGCACTGACATTAAACCTCGTTTTGTTATGACAGCCTTTCCGTAGCTTATAATACTTTTTTCAGTGCATCTTTCTTTACACTGGAAGGACTTTTGAAGGTGTGACTAAGTCTTCTATCTATAAATCCGGCATGGAAACTGCGATTGTTTGTACCTGTCCATTCTCGTTACTTTTTAAGCAGTCAAATAGTTCTTAATGTTATCAGATAACCGGGCAGTAAAACGTTTGATAATATTTTTTTGGGTTCGTGAATTATAATTTGTACTATTTATGAATTACCTGTAAATATTGTCTATCTAATGCTCTAAATTTATGTAAAATGATCGTCTTGATACCGTTGACACTTTCACTTGTGGTTTGTTGCGTGCGAATATTGGTTGTGGTTAGGCCTTATAAAGGAAGTATCTTACAATTGGGTCCGGAACCAAAAGAAAGTGACAGTCTGATTACATACTGAGAGACAATTTGACTTCCTGGAGGGAGAAGATAATGTGAACTGCAAGCGGAGCAAGCAGACATCAGTGAGAACCATTCACTAGAATCTATGTTTTACATTTATGCGCCGGCCGGCGTGGCCGAGCGATTCTAGGCGGTACAGTCTGGAACCGCGAGACCGCTACTGCCGCAGGTTCGAATCCTGCCTCGGGCATGGATGTGAGTGATGTCCTTAGGTTAGTTAGGTTTAAGTAGTTCTAAGATCTAGGGGACTGATGACCTCAGAAGTTAGGTCCCATAGTGCTCAGAGCCATTTGAACCATTTTACATTTATGCAGGAGAATCGTCGTTTGACTGCGATCTTGATAGCCTTTGTGACCAACACTATTCTTGCACGTCCCTTGAGCTTTGAGTAGAAGCCAGAAGGATAGGAAGTTCCCTGCTAACAGTAACTTTACTTTCTTTTGTCCAGTTTGGTAAAATGATATATGAAGCTTGAAGCTCATCTAGGCGAAGGCAACGTGGCTTAACTTACGTCCTGCACCACGGAAAATATTAGGTCTACAACTTTGCTTCCGCCGTTTTGCAATAGACGGCAGTAGCGGCAAGTGGGGTTCGGATGGCTGGTCATAGGTGTAATACAATAAGCTTAGGCATCTGTGAACATAATGCCACAAAAATATTAGTCGATTTGTGATCGCATAAGAAGGTAATTCTCGTTAAAGTACGTCAACTTACATAGCCATTTCTCGCCATTTGCGGGAAGTTTTAATTTTCTGCTTCAACATGAAGAATTCTGCGGCTGTGGCTCTTAAAATGCTGGGTAAGACCAATGGTGAGGGAACTACTAGTGGAAGAGCGTGCAAAGAATGTCTTCAATGCCTTAAGAACGGTGATTTTGATGTCGAAGACCGGCATGGCTGTGGAAGACTGAAAATTTTCGTAGCTACTGACACAGACGAAGACAGTCACAGGACATCATTATCGAAAGCAACTGATGCGTTCGAGCGCAGCACTGAAACACAAACGGCCACAATACAGCGATTGACACGTAAAGCTAATTTTGCAGCAGTTCAGTGCTCGACCCCATGTCAAAATATACATGGAAACGTTGTAATGAGAAGTCCTAACCCTCCAGCCGTATTCTCCATGCGTTGCTCTCTCTGACTACCACCTTTTCGATCAGTGGCATACAGGCTGGCTGATCAGGACTTCCGATCATATGAACAAGAGCAAAATTGAATCGGTTCATGGATCCCCACAAAAGATGCTCAGTTCTTCCACCACGGGATTCGTATGCTATCCGAAGATGGAAGAATGTAGTGGACAGCGATGGGCAATACTATGAATCGTAATTTTTTTGTAAGTTTTTCACAATAAAGCTCCGAACTTCGAGAAAAAAACGGGAGGAAGCAAAGTTATAGACCTAGTATGGTATACGGAAAAATTAAAACACTTACTACGAAGATCCACATTTAAAATACTAAAAATTTGAAATGAGGAAAAATGCACATGCAGTGTTTTCTATAATCTTACACACACTAATAACAGGGTGAGTCAGGAGGAAAGCTACATGCTTTGAGAGGTATAGTATTAGTGACTCTGAACAAGAAAAGGCATGTGAACATAAGTCCCGTTCTCAACAGTTTCTGAGGAAAGTCTTGGGAACAACAGGGAATACGACAAAGGTAGGTGATAGATAATGAAATATATTGATCTAATGTTTTGTTTAGTTGTGCACATTTCCTCATAAAACGTGTTCTAAAAGTCCACTGTCAACTGCAATGCTTTTTGCATTTCTTGCAGACAGTTGCTGTGTTGCTGACCTGAGCCCACACATGTAAAATACGAGCGGAAAGTTTCTCCTTTATGTCCACTCTGTGTTTGTAGACTTCGCTCTGAAGCCAACCCACAAACAGTAATCTAATCGAGTAAGATCAGGTGACCTCAATGACCATGAAGTGACCGATCGAATGCATAGGATGCGTTTCAGTAAGGTACTGTATGACTGACAGTACAGACTGTGCATCGCTGAAACAGTCGGTAACAACAACACTACATAGCTTGATGTCGCTTTCGTTATATGTGAGTGCTGGTGAAGAAGAACATACAACTGACGTCCACGATTTTCAAACAGCTGTATGCTGGATGATCTTAAGAAACGTTTTTTGAAGTTTTCTGTTCAGAATCACTAATAATATTGAAATGCCTGGGCTAGCAGGGCAGAGCGGATTAGGTTGTGGAAAGGGGCCAAAATAAGTTCCTGTGAACTGCACTCAACATACAAACTTTGTTTATCAACACACAATATTTCAACAAGGATACAAAACACTCAAAACTTTAATCGACCTCCTCTGATTAACTTTAGATCGGCTGAAGGCCACATTCAAAATCCAAGACACATGGCTTAAGCAAAATTGAAGTACAAAGTTCTTCTGGAGGTTTCACCCAAAAGTATTTTCTATATCTCCAATCTTATCGGCTGAAGGCCTTAGCAATTTAATTTTAATGGAACTATGCTGGAGGTCGCACATTAAGCAATAAGAGGAGTTTCAATCAAAATGCAGAAGGTCTTATCTTAAAACATTTCACGCAAATTGGGCTGAAGGCCCCATTCAAAAGCATTACAATCTTATGCCTTAAGGGCAAGAGAAGAAGATTAATTTAGGAGATATTAACACTCGGCTGAAGGCCATTCACCAACAAATAATTTAACGGCTTAAGCCCTAGAAGAAGAGTTTTAATTTTAAAGGGCAGAAGGCCGTATCTTAAAACATTTCATATAAAATAAAGAATAACAATCTCATGCCTTAAGGGCAAGACAAGGACATTAATTTAAGAGATATTAATACTCGGCAGGAGGCCACGTACCAACAAAATATGTTTAATGGCTTAAGGCCTAGAAAGAGTTTCAATCTAAAAGACAGAAGACCTTATTTTAAAACCTCTCCAGTAAAATTCGCCTGAAGGCCCCATATAAAAATGTAACAATCTCATGCCTTAAGGGCAAGACAAGAACATTAATTTACGAGATATTGATACTCGGCTGAAAGCCACACATCAACCAAATAACTAAAATCCAAACAGGGAAATTACTACATAATACACAAGGAACCGCGCTCAGAAGTTTCCAAGGGTCGGCCTGGGATTGTAACAGTAATGCCCGTTTATGTGAGACAGGCTGCCTGTCCAGCGACTTCTTAATCTGGAGGCAACCCAGCAGACAGACAGCCGACCGACCAATCAACCAAATCAGTTCTGCTCCACGCAACCAGATAAACGACCACAAGATTTCAATACACGACACACAAAATATTGGCGCCCACAACCATCAACGACACCTCAGCTGTCGAACTACACGCCGCGCTGGACAGCAACAACACGACGAGGAAAATACACTGCCTACAATTACGTCAATGACCAGGGCAGGTAACCAGAACGTCAACGGCCGTAAGGCAGAAGATACCGCTGGTAAACTTCCATCACAGGGAATAAATTAAGTTAAATTTCACCGGAAGATGGAAGGAATCTTAGCCGACTTACATACACACACGTTGTTGCTCGCAAGAATGTCCCATAAGTGACAACCAGGATCAAACGAAGAAATGTAAGCCGGCCGCGGTGGCCGTTCGGTTCTGGCGCTGCAGTCCGGAACCGCGGGACTGCTACGGTCGCAGGTTCGAATCCTGCCTCGGGCATGGGTGTGTGTGATGTCCTTAGGTTAGTTAGGTTTAAGTAGTTCTAAGTTCTAGAGGACTTATGACCTAAGATGTTGAGTCCCATAGTGCTCAGAGCCATTTGAACCATTTTTTTTGAAGAAATGTAAACAGTTGAGGCTAGATAGTAAGTTAAGTGAGGACTAATTCATGTCCAAGATCGGTGGGCGACAAACTTCGAAGCATTCGTAAGCAGCACCTCACACTCCAACCACGCGTACACGCAGCCAGCGGCTGCAGCCGACCCCGCGCGATTGGGGCTTGCTTGCTGCTCCACGCCAACCGACCGACTGGACTGCTGGTCCGTCCGCGACTGCTGCTCCGTCGCGACTGCACTGCTGGTGCGTCTCCTAATCACTGACTACCCGACACACGACGACCCGGAAATACTACTGGTCGCTCCAGAGATGGTATGGCAGTGCGCTTATCGATAAGCGCTCCCGCTGCCACTCACGGGCAAGTAAGGCTGGAAGTTAGTGACGCCAGTAAATGGAATAAAAAAACGAGGCGGCACTACCGTAATAGAAGATGACAAACAATTAATGGGATGAACACGAGCCATGCACGGCTCAACTCTTACCAATGAAATCATGTACCTTTCCTCCTGACTCCCGTGCAAATGGAAAATTGAATAATGTTATATACAGGGCTATTACAAATGATTGAAGCGATTTCATAAATTCACTGTAGCTCCATTCATTGAGACATGGTCACGACACACTACAGATACGTAGAAAAACTCATAAAGTTTTGTACGGTTGAAGCCACACTTCAGGTTACTGCCGCCAGAGCGCTCGAGAGCGCAGTGAGACAAAATGGCGACAGGAGCCGAGAAAGTGTATGTCGTGCTTGAAATGCACTCACATCAGTCAGTCATAACAGTGCAACGACACTTCAGGACGAAGTTCAACAAAGATCCACCAACTGCTAACTCCATTCGGCGATGGTATGCGCAGTTTAAAGCTTCTGGATGCCTCTGAAAGGGGAAATCAACGGGTCGGCCTGCAGTGAGCGAAGAAACGGTTGAACGCGTGCGGGCAAGTTTCACGCGTAGCCCGCGGAAGTCGACGAATAAAGCAAGCAGGGAGCTAAACGTACCACAGCCGACGGTTTGGAAAATCTTACGGAAAAGGCTAAAGCAGAAGCCTTACCGTTTACAATTGCTACAAGCCCTGACACCCGATGACAAAGTCAAACGCTTTGAATTTTCGGCGCGGTTGCAACAGCTCATGGAAGAGGATGCGTTCAGTGCGAAACTTGTTGTAGTGATCAAGCAACATTTTTTCTTAATGGTGAAGTGAACAGACACAATGTGCGAATCTGGGCGGTAGAGAATCCTCACGCATTCGTGCAGCAAATTCGCAATTCACCAAAAGTTAACGTGTTTTGTGCAATCTCACGGTTTAAAGTTTACGGCCCCTTTTTCTTCTGCGAAAAAAACGTTACAGGACACGTGTATCTGGACATGCTGGAAAATTGGCTCATGCCACAACTGGAGACCGACAGTGCCGACTTCATCTTTCAACAGGATGGTGCTCCACCGCACTTCCATCATGATGTTCGGGCATTTCTTAAACAGGAGATTGGAAAACCGATGGATCGGTCATGGTGGAGATCATGATCAGCAATTCATGTCATGCCCTCCACGCTCTCCCGACTTAACCCCATGAGATTTCTTTCTGTGGGGTTATGTGAAAGATTCAGTGTTTAAACCTCCTCTACCAAGAAACGTGCCAGAACTGCGAGCTCACATCAACGATGCTTTCGAACTCATTGATGGGGACATGCTGCGCCGAGTGTGGGAGGATCTTGATTATCGGCTTGATGTCTGCCGAATCACTAAAGGGGCACATATCGAACATTTGTGAATGCCTAAAAAAACTTTTTGAGTTTTTGTATGTGTGTGCAAAGCATTGTGAAAATATCTCAAATAATAAAGTTATTGTAGAGCTGTGAAATCGCTTTAATCATTTGTAATAACACTGTACATACCGTTATTACTGCTATGAACAGTTTCTGTGCTGAACTGAACTTGAATGGAGAGTGCTGAATCAAGGAGTTAAGTCCAACTGCAGTTGACTCAGTGAACGAGCCAATAATGCTGCGACCAAATCCGAGACAAGAGACAGTGTCACTCTGAGTCGCCATGTGATCACTCCTTGTGCGTCAAGAGTGAGAGCAGAGTGGTGAGTGAGACCTAGCTCACCGGCTGTTGTGAGTCACTTCCTTGCAGCTCGGTAGCTCCCGAGTGAGTACTGCCACTCTCAGAGCATCATCTCTTCAGAGAAGCACCAAATGTACCAGCGTGGTATCTCCTTGCCACTTGTCTTTTCAAGAGCCAAAATAAATGATTGGAAAGTATTATCTGCATTAATGCTACATTCTAAGGAACTAATCTCTTCGACTTTTTCCTTTCCTTTTTGACACAAGTTGTTTGCAGCATTAAGGTGTAGAAAAACTTACATGTGTATAGTCTACAGCATAATTTATTTTATTTTTTGCATATAGGGAGACATTTCTTACTATAATACTCTATGCCATAGTGACTAATTCAGCAGTTTCTGTGGGACGCAGTTGCAGTATCCTACCCTAGAATCTTCGACTCAATGACGTCACTCAAGAGACAGTTTGCCTCTGCTCCATTTTTCTGAGTTACCTATCACTCAGTCTGCAGAAGGATTTAGGTCTGTGAATCAGTTCAGGAGCAGATCACCCATCTCTGCTAGCTACCAAAATATGACATGGTATAAACACACTGCTGTTGCTGCTGCAGTAAGTTAGATAAAAATGTTTTCCATAGTTAATTCCCACAATTTTATTGAAACGACATGGGAAACAGTCAGTTTATAGAATAGTTACACGTGTTTACTTTTGTGGTTTTGTGATTCCATGTCGTTGTTTGCAGATTAGTTAGTAGACCAGTGAATTAAATTTAGAAAAAAGTAGACCTTGTTACATCACATGTTATGAGTGGAAACAAAATGTAAAAAAGAAATAGAAAACTTTGTATGCCATACCACGCATGTTCCAAGTGTTTGGCTGAACATTCGTCTACAGAACAAAAGTAATTTTCATCAAATTGTTCCAAGTTTGCTTTGCTGACTGTCACGGATTTCATGGTGTTGGGAAATGATCAGGGATAGACTGTGCAACACAATTAAGGGATTAATTTTTCGAAACCCCATAATTATTTCCCATTGCAACGTAGAAGTTTGAAATTTGGCTGAGCGGTGTCAGCAAACTCTGTGTGTAATCATGCAAAAGTGTGACATCCAGCGACGTCACCAACGAGCTCAGCAACGCTTAAAACAACAAGGCGTCAACACATACGAAAAAAGGTCCAGAGTGAAGATCATGTGAGGTGTCAAGTGGTTCAGTGGTGTCACATTGCACCAAATTTCACCAAAATTTTGTCCAACGGTACAGTGAGACATGTTGGGAAGTTCTTCACACAGCCTCTTACACACATTTCACCCCTTCTTTTGATGCCTCCGCAATGGAGATCAGAAAGAGGGCGCCGGCGTTATAAACAAGCAGTTTACTTATGGGTGGCCGAGAAAAGTATTTCAGGCACACTGCCGCTCAGAATCCACACGAACAGGCCCCTTTCTAAAAATGGTTCAAATGGCTCTGAGCACTATGGGACTTAACTTCTAAGGTCATCAGTCCCCTAGAACTTACAACTACTTAAACCTAACTAACCTAAGGAGATCGCACAGATCCATGCTCGAGGCAGGATTCGAGCGTCACGCGGTTCCAGACTGTAGCGCCTTTAACCGCTTGGCCACATCGGCCGGCCAGGCCCCTTTCATCGGGGCGTTGACTCCCACACATACGTCATCATTAATCCACGTTTCGCCTGACGTGAACTTCTGAGCTCTAACCTTTTCTTGGCATGTGTCGGCATCTTGCTGTTTGAAGTGTCACCGAACCCAAGGCGTCACGCTTTTGCACCTTTACAAAGCAAACCAAACGTCAGACTTCTACGTTGGAATGGGGGACAATCAAGGGGTTTCCAAAAAGTGATTCTTTAATTGTGTTACGCAGTGTATTTTTGGATCTACGTTAAAAACTCTTTCTGAGCCACTGCTTTAATAATAACGAAAGCAACTTTTTAGTTCAGTTTCATAGTTCTGCAGGTAGATGCTCTTCTCATTACAATTGGTCTCTGTGTTGTAATACATAGGCTATGAAACACTGGAGTGAAACACGTCTTTGCACTCACCAGTTGTCTCAACTGCAATAATTTGTGGCCTATTCTACAGCTCTACTACCGCAACGACAGATACTACAAATCTGGAAATCCTGTCTTCTTGTTCATCGGTGGGGAATCCGAAGCCAGCTCTTCATGGTTGAGTGGAGGGTTCATGTTCACGCTGGCCAGGAGTTATGGCGCCCTCATGCTGGAGCTGGAGCATCGATTCTATGGTTCCAGTAGGCCCACTAGGTGAGCACACCGTATTAACGTTCCTTAACAGTTCGTAGACTGGAGTCAAAACTACACGTAACCTATTCGCCTGAGCTGCAGGAGGTAGACAAAATATTATCAACACCTGAGAATGAGACAAACTTCTATTGGAAGGCTGCCGGTCGTCACTCTGAATGAACAGCTTGTTACTGACGTAGGTTTGACAAACCAAAGTTATGCACATGAGACTGATCGCGGCGATGTTTGACAGACGTCACAAACCGGGAAGCAGCAAATCCTCTCGATGGTACAACTTAAAACGTTATGAGATGTGCTGGTAGTAACTTACAGAAATATGTGAGCGTTGCCAACGGACACCTAAAATTTGGACACACATCGCGAATTTTCTTTCTACCAACCTGGAGTCTTCTGTACATGTGTCCATTACGCACAATCGATAGCGCTCACCTCGAGAACACCTAGGAACGCTACAAAAATCAGTAGGCAACTTGACTGTTGGATATGACTTTTCAAACATTTTCCTGATGCCAACATATTTTTATTGATAACGAGAACAAACCTTGTGGAATACGCACCAGTGGTGTACACAGTCACTTTCGAATTATCTCACTCATTACAATCGTACAATATCGAAATCGGTACTATTTGTAACGCAAACCTGAGCTATGCACGTCTTTCTTTACTCACATTCACCACCAGGATATTTAACGATTAAGTGACTTTACTGAAACTACGTGCCCATGCAATGCACCTCTTTCACTGCACGCAACCGCTGTCGTGTATTAACCTCTCGCGTCACTCCAGTCTGGAGTCTCTGTTCGAGCCCCAGGCAGTCAGAGGCCAGAAGAAGCAACACTTCTTTATAAGGTGGTGGGAGAAGAGAAATGTATTTTTCAGTTGAAGGGCTTATTTCAATAGTGGTGGAAGTCCATTATCTCCAATTTCTGCCTATAATACTTCAGTAATTAATGATCCAAACAAACAGAAAGAAAGGTTCATCTCTAGCAAGAAGCCAAATGCTTGAATATTTCTGGTATCTCAACTGCAGATTTTTCAGCGCTCATTTAACTTTAGGACTCTGTATCCCAAAATGAACAAAAATGTACTTGTACCACTATTGAAATAAGCCCTTCAGTTGTTCCTCGTGATCGACCAGGCACCTAGTGCATAATCGCGGCGCAATGTGTGTCGCTCAATTGAGTTTATTCCATATCGCATAATAAGACAGTTTCCATTCATTGCATCATATGGCTGGAATGACTGTTTCCCAGTAACCCGATACATGTTTCAGATTTGACTGATTTCATCATATTGCTAATTAGACATAAATCTTACAGGAACACAGGCGTACATAATTCCATAACCTACCACATATGGAGCCCGTGATAAATGACACGTAGCCCGCAGGTTGTCATGAAGCCAGTGTCTCATTAAGACGAGCCCTATGTTAAATCTCACTAAAATCTTGGAACTCTGAGTTCTAATGCCATAGGTTACATTATGCGTATCATGCTGATGATAATACCAGTGCTCATCACTTATGAAACTAAGGCAAGTTTCATTTTCAGCAAAAAAGTTTACCAGCTCCTCTAAATGCAGTAGAAATGTTGGGGCATTCCCAGTTAGAAAGACAGAGTTAGGCCCTTAGTGAAAAACACCTGTATAGTACAACTCATTTTGTCACGTAATGCCCTGATGCGGGCAATATTTTCTAGATCATCACTCACTCGATTCAATACTACGTGTACTGGATCTAAACTTCTATACATATGAGAAAAGTTTCCAAGTTGTCTTTGACTAATAATCTTTACTGCATTATCTTCACCCTGAATGTGTATTGGCCTCACCCCGCACGGTGCATTTCTTGGACTGTAACAGAGGCGCCACCCTCAAGTGTGTGACAGTATTATGAAGTAAGGGACTGTCATTAGTACTGATTTTCTGAGCACGAGAATGAATTGTCACATCTCCCCTGTCCACCACAATCACCAGATCTCAGTACTGTTGAGGCCTTGTGGCCTGCTTTGGAGAGAAGTGGGCAGGATCCCTACTCACCTCCATCATCGTTACCTGTGCTTGCCACTATTTCATACGAAGAATGGTATAAAAGATTTCCTTGAGAAGTATACAATATCTCTGTTTATCCTTTACGAGAGGACTGACGATGTTGAATACCAACGTGTAAGGCATGGTAATGTGTTGCGTTTGTGGTGTTTTCATGTTTTCGTCGATCTACTACAGTCGTAGTGTCATTATTGCCTCCGTGTTCCTACATTTCACCGGAATCCCCTCCTTTCTCCAATTTATTCATTCTTCCGTAAATAATTCTTATAAGTGTTTTGCGACACTGACTTATTAAACTGATGGTTTTGTAATATTTACTTGTGTATTGAACCGGGGACCTAGAAACGACGGAGGGGCTGGTTCACAACCCCACAACAGGCTACAGCAGTCCACTCACCCCACCGCTGCCCCACACCGAACCCAGGGTTATTGTGCGGTTCGGCCCCCAGTGGACCCTCCCCCCCCCCCCCTACCACCAGCCCCTGGGAACGTCTCATACCAGACAATTGTAACCCCAAATGTTTGTGTGGTAATGATGATTTACGTGTATGTGGAGACAGTGTTTGCGCAGCAATCGCCGACATAGTCTAACTGAGGTGGAGTAAGGAGAACCACCCTGCATTCGCCGAGGCTGATGGAAAACCGCCTTAAAAATCATCCACAGGCTGGCCGGCACACCGGACTTTGACACTAATCCACCCGGCGTATTCGTGCCGGGGACCGGCACGCCTTCCCGCTCGGGAAGCAGCGTGTTAGATCGTGCAGCTAGCCGGGTGGGCAATATTCACTTACTTAGCACCCTACTTGTTTGGTATTGAAATTATTACATTCTTCTTGAAGTGTGAAGATGTTTTGGCTGTCTCACATATCTTGCTTACCACAATCAATAGCACTGTTAGGGTTCTCCAAAAGTTCTCAAATATTCTCAGGGAATGTTGTCTTCCCCAGGTACTTTGTTTTGGCTTTGGTATTTCAGTGGCTCCACAAATTCCTTTCGCAACATTACATCTCCCAACACATTTTCATCTACTTCCTCTCCCCTTTCCATTAAACTGTTTAGAAGATTTTTTCCTTTGTATATTTATCCATCTTTCGGCTTTTTTGCGCGTATGTTTGTATAGTTCTGTCATGTCATTTGAGTTCTTGATTCTCTTACAGCTGTTTCTCGGAAGGTCTGTTTAGTCATCCTGTAAGTGGCATTTGTGATTTATATAGTTATACACTATTCTTCAATTCAGTGTTTCTCGTCTAGACCTTCCTGCTTTGCCATTTTTCGTTTCCTACTAATAGAAATATTTAGACGTCTCCATTATCATTTGCAAAATATATTTTCTGCATTTTTATATTTTTCTCTTTCATTAGTTGACTTCAGTATCTTGTGTTAGCCAACTATTTCTACTAGACCTTGTCTTTTTGCTTATTTGGTTCCCTGTTGCCTCTACTGTTTCGTCTCTCAAAGCTAACCATGTGTTTTGTACTGTATTCCTTTCCCCTATTTATGTCAATAGTTGCCTAATGCTATTTGCAAACATTTTATATCCTCCTAAGCAATCATCGCCAGTATATGCGAATAAATGACTATTTTACCTCCGAATTAAATCTTACAGTACAACTGCATGTACTAGGGAAATCTAACAGCTTCAGCTTCCCCTTCCTTTTAGCTGTTCGCAGCAGCTGCGTTTGAAATGACAAATTGGCTAACGTTACAAGGCTAGATCAGTCAATCATCCAGATTGTTTCTCCTGTAGCTTCTTTACGAACCATATGTAAGTCTAACCTCTCTACAGATACCCCCTGCCATTGATAAGGGGGCATCCTACTATATGGTTATCTGTCACGCGAATGTATGTTTGTTACCAAGATCTGTTGAACATTGTTTCCATTTTATAAAACGAAGGTTGCTACAAAATTTTCTCAGGTAAAAGAACTGCCCTTAAATACTTTATGCTAAAGTAATTATTCTTTTCCGTACTTTACGCTAAATCCTAGTACGAGGGCCGTTCAACGAGTAATGCAAACATGCGGTTTTCCTGAAAGCAGGTTGGTTTTATTCATCATTCCAATACATCATAGTATTCCCCACTCTTTTGGCTACAAAACCCTATTCGTCCACATAGCCTCCGTTCAATGCATTCACCTTACCCCACCTTATGGAAGGTAGACAAGATCCAACGGAGAGCAGCGCGCTTCGTTACAGGATCATTTAGTAATCGCGAAAGCGTTACGGAGATAATAGATAAACTCCAGTGGAAGACTCTGCGGGAGAGACGCTCAGTAGCTAGGTACGGGCTTTTGTTGAAGTTTCGAGAACATACCTTCACCGAGGAGTCAAGCAGTATATTGCTCCTTCTTACGTATATCTCGCGAAGAGACCATGAGGATAAAATCAGAGAGATTAGAGCCCATACAGAGGCATACGGACAATCCTTCTTTCAACGAACAATAAGAGACTGGAATAGAAGGGAGAACCGATAGAGGTACTCAAGGTACCCTCCGCCACACACCGTCAGGTGGCTTGCGGAGTATGAATGTAGATGTAGATGTAGATGTAGCCTGTATGCCCGCATGGTCTCACACTACTGGCCGACCTCGGAGCCAACGTGCTGCTGCATCAATAATCTCCCCATCATACATGTACTGCTTCCCGCGGAGTCTATCCTTCATTGGACAACTGCGCACAGATGGCTCCTCATTGTTCTTTATGGTCTTCTGCCGTGGTCCGAGGGTAGCGTTTTTGATTATTAATCAAAACGTTCTCGGTCTCCCGTTTGAAATCCGCTACCACCTACATTTTGATTAATAGTCAGCATTGGCGACCGAAGGTCTCCAGCATATGAAGTCACCCTCATTCTACCAACGGCCTTGTCATGGTGGTTTCTCCGTTGGCAAAAGATTCCGGAATAGTCCCCCAATCAGATCTCCCGGAGGGGACTGTCAAGGGGGAGGTGACTATGAGAAAAATATTGAATAACCAACGGAAGGATTATGTTCTACGAGTCGTGGCGTGGAATGTCAAGCTTTAACGTGGTAGGGAAGCTAGAAAATCTAAAAAGGGAAATGCAAAGGTTCAATCTAGATATAGTAGGGGTCAGTGAGGTAAAATGGAAAGAAGACAAGGATTTCTGGTCAGATGAGTACAGGGTAATATGAACAGCAGCAGAAAATAGTATAACGAGAGTAGGACTCGTTACGAATAGGAAGGATGGGCAGAGAGTGTGTTACCGTGAACAGTTCTGTGATAGGGTTGTTCTTATTAGAATGGACAACAAACCAACATCGACAACGACAGTTCAGGTATACAAGCCGACGTTGCAGGCTGAAGATGGAGAGATGGAGAAAGTATATGAAGATTCGGAAAAGGTACAGTACGTAAAGAGAGATGAAAACCTAATAGTCCTGGGGGTATGAAACGCAGTTGTAGGAGAAGGAGCAGAATAAATGGTTTCTGGACATTATGGGCTTGGGACAGGGAATGAGAGAGGAGAAAGACTAATTGAGTTCTGTAATAATAATAACGAATACTCGGTTCGAAAACCACAAGAGGAGGAGGTATACTTGGAAAAGTCCCGGTGATGCGCGAAGATTTCAGTTGGATTACATCGTGGTCAGAGACTCCACAATCAGACACTGGATTGTAAAGCGTACGCAGGAGCAGATATAGACTCAGATTTGTCAGGAAGAATCAATATGCAAGGAAGTGGGATACGGAAGTACTAAGGTATGATGAGGTACTCCGCAAGTTGCAGCTACAGCAATAACGAATAGCTCAGTAGGCAGTTGAACAGTATTGGACATCTCTAAAAAGGACAAGCACTGAAGTTGGAAAGAAAAACATAAGTACAAAGAATGTAGCTGTGAAGAAACCATGGGTAACAAAAGAAGTCGCTGAGCAATGGAATAAATAGGAATTTCAGACAAGCTAAGAAAAATGTGAAAAAATCGAAAAAGAAATTACTGTCGGAAGGATTGACTCAGCATACAGGAAAGTGAAAACAAATTAAAAACAAGGGCGGTAGCATTAAGAGTGCAACGGGAATTCCATTGTTAAATGCAGAGGAGAAAGCGGATAGGTGGAGAAAGTAGATTGAATGCCTTTATGAGGGGGAACATTTGTCTGATGTGATAGACGCAGAATCAGGAGTCAGTATAGAGGAGATAAGGGATCCATTATTAGAAGCAGAGTTTAAGAGAGCTTTGGAGGAGTCAAGAACAAATAAGCCAGAAGAGATTGATAACATTCCATCAGAATGTCTGAGGTCATTGAGGGAAGAGGCAACAAAACGATTATTTCACGTTGGTGTGTAAAAGTATGTGTGATCAAGACGGATATGCAGAATAAGGTATTGGAATGTTTCAGTCTGGCGACATACCATCTGACTTTCAGAAAAATATCATCCACAAAATTCCGAAGACTGCTAGAGCTGACAGGTGCGAGAATTATCCCACAATCAGCTTAAAAGCTCATGCACCCGAGTTGCTAACAAGAATAATATGCAGCCGAATGGAAAAGAAAATTGAGGACGTGTTAGATGACGATCAGTTGGGTTTTAGGAAAGGTAAAGGCACTAGAGAAGCATTTATGACGTTGCAGTTGACAGTTGAAGGAAGACTAAAGAAAAATCAAGACACGTTCATAGGATTTGTCGACCTGGAAACAGCGTTCCACAATGTAAAATGGTGAAAGATATTCGAAAGCCTGAAACAAATAGGACTAAGCTGTAGGGAGAGAGGGTAATATACAATATGTACAAGAGCCAAGGAGGAATAATAAGAGTGGACGACCAAGAACGAAGGGTATAAGACAAGGATGTAGTCTTTCCCTCCTTCTGTTCAATTTGTACTTCGAGGGAGCAATGATGGAAATAAAAGAAAGGTTCAGGAGTGGAATTAAAATTCAAGGTGAAAGGATAACAATAATACGATTCGCTGATGATATTGCTATCCTGAATGAAAGTCAAGAAGAATTACATGATTTGCTGAATGGAATGTACAGGCTAATGAGTGTAGAATATGGCCTGAGAGTAATTCGAAGAAAGACGAAAGTAATGAGAAGTAGCAGAAATGAGAATAGCGATAAACTTAACATCAAGATTGATGGTCACGAAGTAGATGGAGTTAAGGAATTCTGCTACATGAGCAGCAAAGTTATGAATGACCTACAAGGCGGCCGGGGTGGCCGAGCGGTTCTAGGCGCTACAGTCTGGAACCGCGCGGCCATGTATCGGGCATGGATGTGTGTGCTGTCCTTAGGTTAGTTAAGTTTCAGTAGTTCTAAGTTCTAGGGGACTGATGACTCAGACGTTAAGTCCCGTAGTGCTCAGAGCCATCCATCAATGACCTACAGAGAAAGGAGGACATCAACAGCAGACTAGCACTGGCAAAAAGGGGATTCATGGTCAAGAGAATTCTGCTAGTATCAAACACAGGCCTTAATTTGAGGAAGAAATTTCTGCGATGTACGTTTGGAGTACAGAATTGCATGGTAGTGAAACATGGAATGTGCGAAAACCGGAACAGAAGAGAATAGCAACATTTGAGATGTGGTGCTACAGACGAATGTTGAAAATGACATACACTGTGTAATGTAATAAAATAAAATTTATTATTTATAGCTCTTTTTCTTTGCTATCAGTGTAATGTAATAGATTGAATATGAGCCGTGACTAATACAAAAAAAGAAACACACTTTAATGCAATGACTCAGCATAAAAGAGAAATAACTAATGTAAGAATATTATTAACAGTGTAATACGTTGTTAAATTTAGCCCGACGTCTATAAGCACTCGGTAAACTAGCTCAGTTCTCAGGAAAGTTACGTAATCGTCGATAATTAATTGGCCTTTTCTTATTCATCCAACACTACAGATATTATTCCAGACTCGTGAGAAGTCGTGTGCTTATTGCACAAGAGAGTATATGCGAAGTCTTGTTGCTCTTCACTACTGTAATAAATAACTTATCGTGGTTTCGTCTCGATTCCCCAATATAAGATAACAAGAGTAGCATCTACAAATAAAATCCTATAATGGAACTGGAGTCCTGTGACCAGACCTTTTCTGCCTGGGATGTTATCTCCTTATATAAAGAAAATCCGTAAATAAAATTGTTAAATTATTGGTAGCTGCCTCCGGTCTCGTGGGATCTGGAATGAAGTTAATTGCCCTAACCGACGGCACACTTCGTAGATGAGCTAAAAGAAAAATGTTAAAGATTTTTCTAAGATGGCGCCTGCAAATTCTTTGTTAAGGCAAAACCGGTATCAGACTGACAATAGATTGACCACATACACAAATTCTTTTGACAAAGTAACCATTATATTTTTCGGTTTTTAACTACAACTTACGTTATCAGCTGGTACAGCAAGATGAGCTTTACACAAGAACGTCCTCTTAGGTCCGAATCCAAGCAGATAAGATAAGTGAAAGACAAAGGAAAGGTAGTTCATGCATAGAAAGGCAAGAGTCCATGGAATAACATGATCATTGTAGTTCTCTCTCTTCTTCTTTGGCGTACTCGTCGATTATTTATAAAATTTATCGTAATATTTTGTTTACATTTTTTTAAAACCCAAGTCCAGCCAGGAGAAACAGTACAACTGGTAGGGTAAGGAATGGGTAGGTTCTGCGCAGAATCGGAGAGGAAAGGAATATGTGGAAAACACCGACAAGCAGAAGGGACAGGATGATAGGACATCTGTCAAGACATCAGGAAATGACTTTCATTAAACTAGAGAGGGTTGTAGAGGACAAAAGCTGTAAAGGAAGACAGATAGTGGAATACATCCACCAAACAGAGGAGGACGTAGGTTGCAAGTCCTACTCTAAGATTAGGATGTTGACTCAAAAATAAAGAATGGTCTTCTGTTAGGCGGGGAAGGAGCCCAGCGGGCACACTCCTTGGAGTACCCCACCTACTTGACAAGTGTGTCAGCACTACCAACAGAGACGTCCAGCTGTGCAGCGATTTATAAAACTGTGATCCGTCGATCACCGCGAATGAAACGGTTCGCACGTTCCAGCACTACAGGAGCCACAGCTCTGTACGGCTGGCACGCGAGGTATCGCATAGGTTTGCGCGACCTTGTTGCGATGATGACAGACACCTCGTTCAACGACTCACCGTGATTTAGTTTCCTGGAAGGTCTCAGTAGACACTCTGCAAGCGCCTATGAATATCTGCGATGTTCTGGTTTTCCACCAAAAGAAACCCAATGACCGCTCTCTCATTGGAATACACTGCTCTTATAGACGCCATGTTTAAGGATACGTATAGCCCCGCCACCTACCGGAACTGAATCGGAAATATTCCACGATGCCCCACAAAAAATTCTGCATTTCTTCAACCGAAATTTGCCGAGGCAGAAAGTGTTGCATTACTTATTGAATGGCACTCGTACTACCGCATAACTCTCCAATACAGGTGCATCAGCTTTAGGTGATATTCCTGAATTCACAAAGAAAATCATGAGCGAAGTGATACAGTCATCTCGCATTCACGGGGATGCTTATTGACATCATAGGTCTGTAATATATATTTAGGTTTTCCGTAGATTTTCTTTATCGGTCCTGGAATAGTTCCTATTAAACTAGTTTGGCTAAATTCTTTCTTAATTCTTTCCCAGTCCGAAGTTGTACTCTACTTCTAATGACCTCTTCATCGACTTGATGTTAACTCTAATTTTTATACCACACCTCATACAGCTTATCAATATACTCGATCCGCCAACTCAGAGTAAACAAAAATCGATAAATTATTTCTCACATAAGAGGCGCAGTCTTTCTCCATCGTGATACGAAACATTAACAGTTATTTATATATACAGTCTTTGTGATTGGTTACGTGAAAATGCATACACTGAAAACAATCCCAGCTCCCTCTCTCCTGGTGTATTTACAATCCCCACATGTAAAGGTAGAGTGTATTCATCCCCAGCCTTAATAGTACCTTGGCGGATTGAACAATATGTTATTATGTGAAAATATCCAGTCTAATCCCTAACAATTTCTCGTATGTCAATTAGAATATTATGTACCTAAATGAAACTAATTATAAATGATGTAATTTTAAAACCACATCTATTAAAAAATTTCATTGTAAGCTGATGATGATCGAAATTTCGATAATATACCCTTTTAATGGCATCTATTTTTCAGACACTCAGCTACTAAAATTTTAGCTATAGCATAAAAGTATAGCATTTGTGATACCTGCAACAGCCATGTTGTCTGGCACCAATGGTTGCATCGAGAACGTGAAGTTCTGACTTGACCTTGTGCCTGTTTAATGTTGGGAGATACTTGTTACAACGCAGATCGGAACTTTGCGGCAGTGTTTCCTCACTGACTGCCGTCCATCAAGGAAAAACATCAACATAATCTCACGTCCAGTGCAGGACTGAATGGTTGAATGAGGTTATAAGAACCAGTTTGTCTTACAAAACGTTGGAATATAATATTATAATTCTAGTACCATCAACAGTATAGAGGTTGCTAATGGCAAAGCTAAATAAGATTTATAACGTTATTGGAAAAGGCCAGACATCACAACACAACATCTTCCATAAGAAAGATGATGACCTGAAGCTTGTTATGGATATACAAGAAGCAACTGTCATGTGTTTTTTTAGATTTTAGAAAAGCCTTTGGCACCGCTGACTGTGACATTTTACTTGCCAAACTTAGCAGCCTAACATTCTGGTCAAGTGCAGTCTAATGGTTTCGCTCATACCTGACGTCTCACAGGAAATTCGTCATGTCCGGCACCATGAAGTCGCAGTGCAAGGCAAGTAGGATCATGCGTCCTCCTGAGTTCGGTATTAGGTGCTGTACGTAAATGATGTGTCATCAGTCTTGTCCTACTGAAAATACATATGCGTTGATGACCTTTGGCTGTATTTAAGTGTAATTGCTACAGACCTGAAGACAGTTATCAGAACTCAATACCGACCTGTGTGCACTTTCAAAATGGGCGCAAGATGTGGGGTTACAACTCCAATGACTGGTTGGTCATTCCACCATCTTTAACCCTAAATGGGATAAATATCAACTTCTCTCCTTCATCAAAAAATCTAGGAGTAATTATCAATGAAAGTCTAATTTTGACTGAGCAAGTAACTGCAATGTGCAAGAAGGCATGATCATATCTCCATGACCTACAAATATACTCTTCCCTCTTGATCTGAATAAGAAACTTATACAATCACTTATACTTCCAATTATTGATTTCAGAGATGTTATCCAAAAAAACTGTTCTCAGGAAAGCTCACCGCCCATGAAACTGATTATGAATGCCTGTGTTCGTTGTAGATGTAATGTTCGACTCTTTGACCACATTTTACCATCATTTACATAAATATCCCGGGTATGTGAAGAAAAGCACAGACAGTTCCATACCGTCCGTTCTCTCTACTGACTTATCAAAGAATATTGTCTCTCATATCTCTCCTAACCTTAAGGCTCTTGTCTGAACAACAAGGCAGAAAGAAACGTTCCCATCAAAACTAAGTCCCTTCTGTCCCACTTCATCGTTCAGCTATCTTCTCGAAGTCCTTCTCTGCGGCAGGAACCCAACTCAGGAACAACCTCCTACCTTATATTATCTACCCTCCAGTTTCAGCTGGCAGGTAAGTACATACCTGTTAAAGCAACAATAAGATTACCGCTGTCCCTGTACGCACTCGCCACCCTTGTACATCCCTCTTTCCAACCAGATCTTGCTCATTTCCCAGTATTCTTAGCCGACGTATTCTCGTTACATTTCCTTTTGCTAGTACTCGCTATATCGGAAAATATCTACTTTGTCGACTATAAATTCTTCTTATATTTGTCACTGTCATTATTGTTAATAGTATCACAATTATGGTTATTATTATTGTTATTATTACTACTATCACTATTAGTATCAGCAGCAATAATAGTGCATGTAATGCCTGTATTAATTTTCTTAGTTGATATTCAGTATAATTTACTCGCACTATCACTTCAGACGCACCAATCATTTTAATACTAGTTATCTTCTTAAAACTCTTATTTCTTTGATACCTATAATGTAACAAATTTTGTATGTATCAAATCTTTGTTCGATGTAAGGGAGGCCCTGAAGGCCCTAGTCAGATCAGGTTAAATAAATAAATATGGTGAATTATACACACTGTTAGGCTCTAAAACCATACGGAAAAAGTCACGCAAGTATTTCAAAACATCCACATTAATTTGCTCAAGAAAACGTCTACACTGCAATACAAAAACAAGTATTCAAAAGACTTCATATATCGTCTTTCAATATATCGTTCGCATTTAGTCTGTTTGTAAGTGCCAATAACGACAAAAATTGTATCTCCTTCAGCGGACCTGACTGTTCCGCTACTGAAGTAATTCTCATTAATGAGTGTTAATACATATTTATATTCCTATTTAAGAACTTTATCGATTTTGACTTCGTCTAGGTATTATAAAATACAATCAATTTTCACCTCCAAATATTGGGTGTCCTTTGTAGGAGAACGCTCGACGGTAAAATATCAAGTTCGTATCAAACATTCGCAGTATGTTAGGAAAAAAAAATGGTTCAAATGGCTCTGAGCACTATGGGACTTAACATCTGTGGTCATCAGTCCCCTAGAACTTAGAACTACTTAAACCTAACTAAACTAAGGACATCACACACATCCATGCCCGAGGCAGGATTCGAACCTGCGACCGTAGCAGTCGCGCGGTTCCGGACTGAGCGCCTGAACCGCTAGACCACCGCGGCCGGCTGTTAGGAAAACAAAGCCCTCAATAAAACAAAGATTAAGAAAAGATAAAGGCTCAAAAACCTCCACTAGCACAGGTGCGAGAGGAGGTGCCGTCATCATCCATATTCAAGTAGGGGTTACAAGATAAGCCAGTTAGGAAACGCAGACGCCGTATCACGATCAGAATATCTTGGGACAAACTGTCTTTTGGATATTCTTCCTATAAGAAGACATTGAGAGACCTAAGTCGAAACAAGGCCCCTGGAGTAGACGACATTGCACCAGATATAGTGACATCCTTGAAACAGTCAGCTGTGGCAAAACTAATACAACTGATGTTCAAGATGTATGAGACAGGCGAGACACCCTCAGACATCAAGAAAAATTTAATAATTCCAATTCCAAGGAAATCAGATGCTGTCAGGCGTGAATATTATCGAACTATCACTTTGATAAGTCACGGTTGCAATATACCGACACAAATTATTTATGCAAGAATGGAAGAATTGGTAAAAACCGACAACAGAAAAGATTAGTTTGTATTCCGGAGAAATGCAGAAACACGCGAAGCAATATTGACCCCACCACTTTTGTTAGAAGATAGGTTAAGAAAAGACAAAAGTACGTTCGTAGAAATTGTAGACTTAAAGAACATTTTTGACAGTGTTGACTGGAATAAACTCTTTGAAATTATGACTGTACCAAAGGTAAAATAGAGGGAGCGAAGGGCCTTTTAAAACTTGTGTAGAAGCCAGACGGCAGTTATAAGAGTTGAGGGGCATGAAAGGGAAGCGGTGGTTGAGAACGGAGTGAGACGTGGTTGAAGTCTGTTCCCGACGTTATTCAACCTGTACATTGAGCAAGCACTGAAGAAAACAAAAGAAAAAATTGCATAAGTAATTAAAGTACAGAGAGAATAAACAAAAACTTTGAGGTTTGACGATGACATTATAATTTTATCAGAGACAATAACAGGCGTGGAAAAGCAGTTGAACGGAATGGACGTCTTCTTGAAAGGAGAATTTAAGATGAGCATCAACAACAGCAAAAAAAAAGGTAATGGAATGAAGTCAAATTAAACCAGGTAATCAAATGAAGCTACTTAGTTCCAGAAAGCTTTTCAAGTTCCATTCATCGCTTCTACATCTACATCTACATCCATACTCCGCAAGTGTGTGGCGGAGGGCACCCTGAGTACCTCTATCGGTCCTCCCTTCTATTCCAGTCTCGTATTGTTCGCGGAAAGAAGGATTGTCGGTATGCTTCTGTGTGGGCTCTAATCTCTCTGATTTTATCCTTATGGTCTCTTCGCGAGATATAAGTAGGAGGGAGCAATATACTGCTTGACTCCTCGGTGAAGGTATGTTCTCGAAACTTTAACAAAAGCCCGTACCGAGCTACTGAGCGTCTCTCCTGCAGAGTCTTCCACTGGAGTTTATCTACCATCTCCGTAACGCTTTCGCGATTACTAAATGATCCTGTAACGAAGCCCGCTGCTCTCCGTTGGATCTTCTCCATCTCTTCTATCAGTTCTATCTGGTAGGATCCCACACTGCTGAGCAGTATTCAAGCAGTGGGCGAACAAGTGTACTGTAACCTACTTCCTTTGTTTTCGGATTGCATTTCCTTAGGATTCTTCCAATGAATCTCAGTCTGGCATCTGCTTTACCGACGACCAACTTTATATGATCATTCCATTTTAAATCACTCCTAATGCGTACTCCCAGATAATTTATGGAATTAACTGCTTCCAGTTGCTGACCTGCTATTTTGTAGCTAAATGATAAGGGATCTATCTTTCTATGTATTCGCAGCACGTTACTCTTGTCTACATTGAGATTCAATTGCCATTCCCTACACCATGCGTCAATTCGCTGCAGATCCTCCTGCATTTCAGTACAATTTTCCATTGATACAACCTCTCGATACACCACAGCATCATCTGAAAAAAGCCGCAGTGAACTTCCGATGTCGTCCACAAGATCATTTATGTACAGTGTGAATAGCAACGGTCCTATGACACTCCCTTGCGGCACAACTGAAAGCACTCTTACTTCGGAAGACCTCTCTCCATTGAGAATGACATGCTGCGTTCTGTTGTCCTGGAACTCTTCAATCCAATCACACAATTGGTCTGATAGTCGATATGCTCTTACTTTGTTCATTAAACGACTGTGGGGAACTGTATCGAACGCCTTGCGGAAGTCAAGAAACACGGCATCTACCTGTGAACCCGTGTCTATGGCCCTCTGAGTCTCGTGGACGAATAGCGCGAGCTGGGTTTCACACGACCGTCTTTTTCGAAATCCATGCTGATTCCTACAGAGTAGATTTCTAGTCTACAGAAAAGTCATTATACTCGAACATAATACGTGTTCCAAAATTCTACAACTGATCGACGTTAGAGATATAGGTCTATAGTTCGGCACATCCGTTCGACGTCCCTTCTTGAAAGCGGAGATGACCTGTGCCCCCTTCCAATCCTTTGGAACGCTACGCTCTTCTAAAGACCTACGGTACACCGCTGCAAGAAGGGAGGCAAGTTCCTTCGCGTACTCTGTGTAAAATCGAACTGGTATCCTATCAGGTCCAGCGGCCTTTCCTCTTTTGAGCGATTTTAATTGTTTCTCTATACCTCTGTCGTCTATTTCGATATCTACCATTTTGCCATCTGTGCGACAATCTAGAGAAGGAACTACAGTGCAGTCTTACTCTGTGAAACAGCTTTGGAAAAAGACATTTAGTATTTCGGCCTTAAGTCTGTCATCCTCTGTTTCAGTACCATTTTGGTCACAGAGTGTCTGGACATTATGTTTTGATCCACCTACCGCTTTGACATAAGACTAAAATTTCTTAGGATTTTCTGCCAAGTCAGTACATAGTACTTTACTTTCGAATTCATTGAACGCCTCTCGCATAGCCCTCCTCACACTACATTTCGCTTCGCGTAATTTTTGTTTGTCTGCAAGGCTTTGGCTATGTTTATGTTTGCTGTGAAGTTCCCTTTGCTTCCGCAGCAGTTTTCTAACTCGGTTGTTGTACCACGGCGGCTCTTTTCCATCTCTTACGATTCTTGCTTGGCACATACTCAGCTGATGCATATTGTACGATGGTTTTGAACTTTGTCCACTGATCCTCAACACTATTTGTACTTGAGATAAAACTTTTGTGTTGAGCCGTCAGGTACTCTGTAATCTGCTTTTTGTCACTTTTGCTAAACAGAAAAATCTTCCTCCCTTGTTAATATTTCTATTTACGACTGAAATCATCGATGCAGTAACCGCTTTATGATCGCTGATTCCCTGTCTGCGTTAACTGTTTAAAATAGTTCGGGTCTATTTGTCACCAGAAGGTCTAATATGTTATCGCCACGAGTCGGTTCTCTGTTTAACTGCTCAAGGTAGTTTTCAGATAAAGCACTTAAAAAAATTTCACTGGATTCTTTGTCCCTGCCACCCGTTATGAACGTTTGAGTCTCCCAGTCTATATCCGGCAAATTAAAATCTCCACCCAGAACTATAACATGGTGGGGAAATCTACTCGAAATATTTTCCAAATTATCCTTCAGGTGCTCAGCCACAACAGCTGCTGAGCCAGGGGGCCTATAGAGACATCCGATTACCATGTCTGAGCCTGCTTTAACCGTGAGCTTCACCCAAATTGTTTCACATTTCGGATCTCCGTCAATTTCCTTCGATACTATTGCAATTCTTATCGCTATAAACACGCCTCCCCCTTCACTGTCCAGCCTGTCTCTACGGTATACATTCCAATCTGAGTTTAGGATTTCATTACTGTTTACGTCTGGTTTCAGACAACTTTCTGTCCCTAGTACTATATGGGCGTTGTGACCGTTTATTAATGAGAGGAGTTCTGGGACCTTTCTATAGACGCTCCTGCAGTTTACTATTAGCACATTAATATTGTTATTCCCTGTTGCATTTTGCCTATTCCTACCTTGCCGCGTCTCAAGAGGCGTCTTGTCGGGCCTAGGAAGGGAATTCTCTAACCTAAAAAACCCACATGTGCACTCCACAATCTGCATATACACATGAAATCATGTGGTTGTGAAGGAACTAGATTAGGAAACAAAACGCTTAAGGTAGTTTATGGGTTCTGCCATTTGGGCAGTAAAATAAACGATGTTAGCTGAAGTAGAGAGGATATAAAAGTAGACTCGCAGTGGCAAGAGAAAGGATTCCTAAGAAAAGAAATTTGTTAACATCGAATATAGAGGTAAGAATTAGGAAGTCCTTTCTGAAGTGCAGTCTTGCATTGAAGTCAAATGTGGGTAAGAAACAGTTCAGATAAAAGAGAATAGATTCTTGTGAAATGTTGCACTACAGAAGAATGTTCAATAATAGATAGGTAGATTGCATAACTAATTGAGGAGGTACTTAAGAGAATTATGGAGGAAAAAAAAAGTTGTAGCACTACTTGATTGAAAGAAAGAATCGCTTGCTAGGACAAATTCTGAAATATCAAGTGATCATCAGTTAAGTGTTGGAGGTAAGTATGTGTGGTGTGTATGGGGGTGGGGGGGGGGGAGAGGAGAGGGAATAGACTCGTAGAGGAAGACCAAGAAATGAATACAGTAAGCAGATTCAAAAGGATGTAGGTTACAGTAGTTATTCGAAGACGAAGATGTTTGCAGAGGATAGTGTAACACGAAGAGCCGCTTTCGACCCAAGATCACAACAACAAAAATAAAGTTTGTAGTCTGTGAAAATGTTCTATTTGCGTTTCTGGTCAATTTCTCACTGCAAATAAACATTTTTAAGGTACAGTGTAATGCAGAACCCTATATTACACTGCTTGAGGAGATGATGTGGCTGCAATAATGCTGCCAATGTGAGGCCATTCGTAGTAAATACGAGGTGTGCTACAAAAGTAATGAGACTAATAATGTTGCGCATAAACCGACAATTCTGTTGCCTCTCTATTCACACGACAGTTACTTTGCATTGTGACCTTTACCAATTTCAATGTTTCGCAGTTACTGCACGAGTGTTGAATGTGTATAAAGAGAGTTTTGTTTCTCACGTGTGTTACGAATGTAGACCAGCAAAAGTATGAGCATTACAGCATCAAAAAATTTTGTATGTAACTTGGCGAAACCACCGTAGTGAATAATGACAGGTCGTAGATGTGTTACAGAGTACAGTTGCTGTCGAGGGCGTGACGGTTCACAAGTTACTAGCTTTTTTAGTGGGTAGAGGTAAAATTTTATAACTGTAGAACAGATGAGGTGTGAAAACAGTCACGTGTCAAGTGATGTCAGATAGTCGATTGACAATGTCAATGATTAGCAGAGAGCTAAATTTGAACGTGTATAGTGTCAATCAAATTCTATCATAAGGCATGCAAAAATGGTTTAGTGAGCCTGACACAAAGCAGAGGATCAGTTAGAACAGTGCGTGTATTTACTATCTGGACCGCCTTCAAATGTAGCCATATTCTTCATTCTTGGTATCACATATGCTGAATAGTGGAAACAATTCCGGCAAAAGTTTCCCTATCCGGAGGCAGCACGAATGAGTCTATCCAGAATGGAAAACTCATTGGTTTCTCTAAAGCCACAGTATCATTGACAAAGAAGTCGTGCCTTCAAGACAAACTGTGAGTGAACTTCATTGGGAAGTTCTTGAAAGACGCAGGGCAGAAATGGTTCAAATGGCTCTGAGCACTATGGGACTTAACATCTGAGGTCATCAGTCCCCTAGAACTTAGAACTACTTAAACCTAACTAACCTAAGGACATCACACTCATCCATGCCCGAGGCAGTATTCGAACGTGCGACCGTAGCAGCAGCGCGGTTCCGGACTGAAGCGCCTAGAACCGCTCGGCCACGGTAGCCGGCACTCAGGGTAAGAAAGGGACATGTACAACACCTGGATGCTGCACCATGACAATTTGCGCTGTGTCACAACATTTTCCAGCAATGATCTTTTGCGAAAAGAGGTGATTTTGATACTGTTTACAACATCCACAAAAACGTAATAGACGAGCTGAAAGATATTCCAGCAGAAATGTCTCAGTACTGCTATGGAGACAGGAAACAACTCCTCTGGCAGCTGTGAAAGGGATCTTGAAGAGGACAACTTTGGTACGTAAGAAGAAAGCAGTTCATGGTTCAAAAAGAAATCAGTTAAATTATAATTTTCTAAGACAGCTCACAAAGCGTACATTATTTTACTAAAGTATGTCAAACAAATCGAAACACTCTTCAGAGAGCTATCCTACCACAGATCCACAGTATATGTCGTCCCTGGAATGAAGGCCATCTTCAGGAGTGGCGATATGCAGAATTACTTGGTCGTAAATTGAAAAGTAGAAGGTTATGCTTAAATATGTCTTGTGTTGCTGAAGATGACTGCACGAAAAATGCAAGACGTACAGAAAACATACAGCGTATAGAGCGTCTCTCAAAGTTTTAAAGTCACATAACGGTTGCTCAATCTGGGCACCATTCGTGACCTGGCAAACGTCAATACGTGCGTGAAATTTACTGAAGTTGTCGACGCGAATTGACTGGGAAGGCGCAACAGGAGCCAGCCTTAGTAATTTTTCGTTGAGTTGCTTATCTGCAGCCGTGAACTAATTCGATGTGACAATACAGAGTGGATGATTTGTTTACTTGTTATGTATGACACACCTGATCTCTAGCGCAACTACGGCACAACGTCTATCACGAATCTTCTGTACATTTTCTAGTCATTGGCGCAGTCGTCCTCTGAAACTCCGGAAATGCTTACGAACAACCCTGTATTTTACTGAAACCCCAGATTTACTTCCTCCTACAATGCAACACTTTTTGAAAACGATCAGCGTAAGCATATTCGGTGAGCCCAACCACTTGCTTCCGCAGGGACATCAGCACGGCGAACCTGCGCTACCTGAACTCGACGCAGGCGCTGGAGGACCTGGCCTACTTCATTCAGCAGCAGCGCCTGCAAAACCCTGAGCTGTACGCCGCCAAGTGGGTAGTCTTCGGCGGCTCGTACGCCGGCAACCTGGCCGCCTGGGCGCGCCTCCGCTACCCGGACATCATCGACGGAGCCGTCGCCTCCAGCGCACCCGTCCTCGCACAGGCCAACTTCCCAGGTAACCTTCTGGACGCTAGCAACAGCTGACTGCGTCGCTGTGATTATTCATTCCGTATTTCCAACTCTACATGTGCTTTAATGTATGACAAAAAAATGTCCATTGACATTTGTTTTCCAATTTTGAGTAATTAGAAAGTTTTAAACACGTTGGATGCAGTACCGGGTGATAAAAAAGTCAGTATAAATTTGAAAACTGAATAAATCACGGAATAATGTAGATAGAGAGGTACAAATTGACACACATGCTTGGAATGACATGGGGTTTTATTAGGAAAAAAAAAATACGAAAGTTCAAAAAATGTCCGACAGATGGCGCTTCATCTGATCAGAATAGCAATAATTAGAATAACAAAGCAAGACAAAGCAAAGATGATGTTCTTTACAGGAAATGCTCAATATGTCCACCATCATTCCTCAACAGTAGCTATTGTCGAGGAATAATGTTGTGAATAGCACTGTAAAGCATGTCCGGAGTTATGGTGAGGCACTGGCGTCGAATGTTGTCTTTCAGCATCCCTAGAAATGTCGGTCGATCACGATACACTTGCGTCTTCAGGTAACCCCAAAGCCAATAATCGCACAGACTGAGGTCTAGGGACCTGGGAGGCCAAGCATGACGAAAGTGGCGGCTGAGCACACGATCATCAGCAAACGACGCCCATCTGTCGGGCATTTTGTGAACTTTGTTTTTTTTTGTTTTGTTCTAATAAAGCCCCATGTCATTCCAAGCATGTGTGTCAATTTTTATCTCTCTATCTACATTATTCCGTGGTTTATTAAGTTTTCAAATTTATACTGACTTTTTGATCACCAGGTATATCACAAGAAGACGAAATTGACTTTCAACATAAGACAGAGAAATTTAAATTAATGAATGGTAATACTAAATGAACCTTAAGGAAGGTAAGGAAAGAGACACTTCTAGAATTTTAAAAAACGCTGTCACTTGTATTTGTAACTTATCGAAGTGAAACCTTGATAACAACGAAAAAGGCTATATTACGAGGGTAATTCCAAAAGTAAGGTCTCCTATTTTTTATAAGTACATAGACCTGTTTATTTCTACAATGGTTTACATCAGTTTACAGCTTGAACATTTAGCTATTTTTCGACATAATTACCATTTCTGTCGATGCATTTTTGTAGACGCTGTGGTAGTTTTTCTGTGCCCATATCACACCAGCTCGCTTCCATGCTGTTCAAAAAGTTACGAAGTTCTTCTTTCACATCGTCGTCGGAGCTGAATCGCTTTCTGGGCAAATGTTCTTTTAACCTAGGGAACAGGTGATAGTCACTGGGCGCCAAACCAGGACTATAGGGTGGGTAGGTGGGTGATTATGTTCCACTGAAACTGTTGCAGGAGAGCAACGGTTTGCCGAGCGATCTGTGGGCGAGCGTTGTCATGGAGAATGTGTACGCCCTTGCTCAACATTCCTCCTCTCCGGTTCTGAATTGCCCGTTTGAGTTTTTTCAGTGTCTCACAGTACCTGTCAGCGTTAATTGTGGTCCCAGCGATTCAGTTCCGACGACGAGGTGAAAGAAGAGGTTCATAACTTTCTAAACAGCATGGCGGTGAGCTGGTATGACATGGGCATACAAAAACTGCCATAGCACCTACAAAAATGCATCGACAGATATGGAGATTGTGTCGAAAAATAGCTAAATGCTCAAGTTGTAGACTGATGTAAACTATTGTAGAAATAAACAGGTATATGTACTTATAAGAAAATAGGAGACCTTACTATTCGGATTACCCTCGTAATACTTCAGCCTGCAGAAATGAGATTTCTCAGGGATCTAGTAGCATATACAAGACAACAGCGAAAAGGAAAATGAGAGTTAAGAGCAGATTTACGATTAATACCCACAAATAAAATAAAAATAGAAGCAAAGAAAACATCAAAAATATTGTACAAATGTAAACGAACAAGACGGAGAAGCTTAGGGACACTCAAAACAAATTGGAACGTCTTGGACCAATCAGTATACGTGGGCATGACAGGCAAAACCTGATACGCAGAGAAGTGGATGACGAGGAGGACGTACACAGGGTGGAGGGAAACCGTGTCACGAAATTTTAATGCTGGATAGCTGATGCTAGTAGGAACGAAAATTACTAATGTTGTGTAGGTCGACAACTCACCATTTTTAAACTACGGGAACCTGGTGCCTCGCGCTCCGATTGTTCGTGGGATTGTTCTTTTGCCGTTCGTCGGTTGACGGGCAGCGCTATGGTTGTCGTTTCACACATACCAACATCCCTCGCCCCGTCACTGCCCCAACGTGATACGCACACGTTTCGAATAGGTCTTGCTGTTTGTCTCCACCTCACGTCAGAGGAATTCACACATACGCTTCGCTTCAGAGCACACACACGTCATCGGAGATTTAGTCATACTGCAAACATGGCGACACAGTATTCGTTTGAACAACAACGAGATATGGTTTTTGTTTATGGATTAGCCGACAGTAATGGGCATGAAGGTCGAAGGTTGTATGAGGAACGGTACCCAGCAAGACGCCTCCCGCACTCGCATATGTCTAAAGCAATTCACCGGCGACTTGGCGAAACAGGCTCGTTAGCGGGATATCATAGTGATGCTGCACTTTCAGAGACTGTTCTCGAGCGCTTCGATGAAGACCTACGACAAGTACTCGAGCAGTTGGGTACCATGGTGGTCATCATCGGTTAGTCTGGGAGGTTTTGTGCGATGAAGGCCAGCATCTATTTAGTTTCCACCCTGTCCAAGACCTAAATTGTGTGGCGGACTATGAACACAGGCTATGGTTTTGCCGGTGGTTTCTGTGACGTGTTGCACGAGATCCCGACTTCCCCCCATTGTGTTGTTTACTGATGAGTGCACCTTCCATCGGGATGGCCTATACAACACTCGAAACGTTCATTACTGGGCAAGGGGAAATCCTCACGTCACCTACGTCCACGGACACTAGGAACGATTTTCGCTCAACATTTGGGCAGGCATTGTGGGTAACAATCTGACTGGGCCCGTCCGTCTACCTCCTAGACTTACCGGGGCAAATTACCTTCACTTTTTGCAAGAAACTCTACCTGGCCTACTGGGAGATGTTCCCATGGTCATACGGCTACGCATGTGGTTGCAGCATGATGGGGCGCCCGCACATGACATTCGTGCTGTGCGCAGATATTTAAATGAACTCTTCGACGGCCGGGCAATAGGCAGAGGTGGTCGTAGGACATGGCCCCCGCGACCACCAGACCTAACGCCACTGAACTTTTTCCTGTGGGGATTCTTCAAGGTTCCAGTTCACCCAGCCGGACGTGAACCAGCTACAAACAAAGAGGAATTAATGGATCGCATTCAACATGCCGCCAATCACATCAGGGCAATTCCAAGAATCTTTGAAAGAGTTCGGCGAAATACCGTTCAACGTTACCAAGCTTGTGTCGCATCAGTGGGTCACCAGTTCAAACACCTGCTTTAACTGAACAATGTCCTAGCTACAAAAGAGGTCCTTATCAGGGCTGACACAATTTGTAAAACTTTCTGTACGCGAGATAATAGCTGTTGACGGGTTTGTTTCCGGTACGTCTTATCATGCAACTACAATGGATGTGTCGGGACCACAGACCCCCAGAGTTGGCGCTCTACTACTGAGCGTGCGGGCCGCCTTGGATACATCGCGATCTCCGGCAGCCAAAGCATTCGCGGTTTGCGTTGTCCAGAGCATCCGGCAACAGGGCAATCCCGCTGCAAATCGGATCGGGTGGCGCCAAGTTTCCGTAGTTTAGAAATTGTGCGTTGTCGACCTACACAACATTAGTAATTTTGATTCCTACTGGCATCAGCTCTCCAGGGTTAAAATTTCGTGACAATTTTACTCCAACCCGTGTAAAAGAATTTTTCTTTTTTTTCCTGTCGGACTTCTATGAACTGCGTTTGGTTTATGGTATTCACGTTCCTGTGTTTTCTACTCCGAACACCTCGTGTTCTGACTCCAAGCTTCTCTCTGTCAGTTCGCTAGGGATCTCTGTTTTTTCCTCTGGTATTCTGAACTCTTTGTGTATGTCCATTACTATTTTGAACGTGTTACCATCCATTATATCTTCTGTAGCCAGACGTCTTTAGTAACTTCTTTCACCCATGTTGTGGTGGTCTTGCCATATTATACTGATCTCCTTTTTCACAGCGAAGGCGAAGCAGTCTGTGTTCAGATTGGCCTCGTGTGATCCATGTTTTTTCAATAGCAGATCCGGCACCAGATCTAATTCCCGTCCTGATTTCAAAAGGTTCTGATACTTCTCCCTGCAATCGTACTCTAGACTTGGTGTTTGTGTCTCTTTTATCAGGTTTCTCATCTTGTAATCCCTATATCTAAAAGGGAAAGTCAAATGAAAGCGACACAGATAGGCAAAGTAAGTAAATAGTTCATTATTTCAAAAGTAATCGTCTTAACTTCTAATACATTTATCCGAATGTGAGAAAAGAGGGCAGTGCCCTCATGGAAAAATGTTTGCAGCTGCCTACGGAACTATGAATGTATCAAATTGTGCATCTCTGCGTCCGAACCATATCGATGACCAGGAATGTCTTTCTTCATGACTCCAAAGTATGGAAATCGCATGGAAAGAGATCGGGACTGTGCGACGGATGTGTAAGGGCTTCCTTGCGACGCTTCTGCAGCGTACTCGGAACAACCCTGCCAAGACGTGGGCCCGCTCACATCTCTATGATTTCCATATTTTTGGATCCTTACGCTGGCATACATGTAGTAACAGCTATCGATTACTTTTGTAATAACAAACAATTTACTTGCTTTTCTCCTAAATGACTTGTTTTCATTTGACTGACCCTTAAATATATACATCCATATTCCAGAACCCATATTAACATTTGTAGCAGAGGGTATTATGTGCAGCACTGCCACGTCAGCTCGTGATACGGCCACGAGTGGTGTGTGTGTGGGAAGAATTGTTGTGTGGCTTCAAAATTTTTTCTGATTTTGTCTACATGACCATTGATCAGTTGGTTGGTATGGGGTGAAAGGGACATAAGTTCATCAACCCCTTTGCCCGTTAAGTGGCAAACCAAGAGTTGTCATCAAAGGAAAGAGGTGAAAGAGAAAACCTGGAAAGCTGAAGTGTAACTAACACAATAAAAAACAGATAAAATCCCAGAAAAAGCATAGGCTAAGTGTTAAAAGTCAGTCAAGAAAAGGCGTTAAAACCAAGAAATGAAAAAGAATAAAGAGAGTAAATAGGTGGAAACAATAGAAGTCAGGCTGGGCCACCCAGCGAGGGTCACCAAGAGACGCCTGGGGAGAGGGGGGGAGGGGTCAGCTGGAGAGACGTGCCACACAAACCCCTCAGGCTGTCTATTCCTTAAAGCAACGAACAGAAACAACATTCACAGGCAAAATGTAACACAACGTCAGCTGAATCGGCGTCGTCTCCTAGCATCAGAGGCTGCATGTCAGGAAGAATAAGATGCCACCCTAAAGTAGGCAAATTAGGGCAGTCTATGAGTAAGTGGGTCACCATCAGGAGGGCTTCTCATTGGCAGTGAGGGAGAGCCGCATGCCTGAGAATGCGACCATGTGCCAGCCGAGTGTGGCCAATGTGGAATCTACTGAGGATGGTGGATTCCCTGTGAAACCTTGCTTGGTAGACTGCCACATGGTCGTGGTCTCCTTTATTGTCCTCAGTATGTTTGAGGAGATTAGGGCAGGCCAATCCGAGTTCCAGACTTCCAGAAATCGGTGGGGCATAAACGACTGAAAATGTAGTTCTGGGATCCCCATTTCCAGAATTGGCAACCTGATTGTCAGCTTGGCCATCTGGTGAGTTCGTTCATTTCCCGAAATCACAACATGAGTGGGGGTCCAAACGAAAACAAATGGCCACCCAGCTTAATGGAGGCCAGAGACAAAATCCTGGAAGCTGGAACAAGTGGTTGAGGAGAGAAGCACTGATCCATAGCCTTAAGGCTGCTAAGTGAGTTACTAAAGACTGGACTACTTTTGCCAGTGCAAGAACGAACATGGGTAAGGGCATCAATTCAGCAGTGAAGACACTGCAGCCATTAGGCAGAGAGTGGTGTTCACTGCACTGTGCATGTGTGTATGCAAAGCCTGTTCATCTTTCGACTCTTGAGCCATTGGTGAATATCACTTCCGAACCTGAATACTTCTCAAGAACGACCAAGAACATGCATTGAAAAATAGTAGTGTCAACGGAATCTTTTGGACCAAAGGAGACTTTCGAGGCAAATCCGTTGTGGGGGCACAAACCATGGGGGCAGATGCAATGTCTCCCTGACCAGAGGCGACAGCAGAGGAAGCTGCAGTTCCGAACAGGGACATTGGAGGCGTGCAGCAATTGTAATCGTAGTTATGGGTCGCTGCTGTGGGAGGTGGAGCTCTGTTCCAGGGAAAAGGTCATGGTAGTTCGGATGTTCAGAGAAGCTACTAACGACATCGTAAGTTCACTGAGGCTTTTTGCAGATGATGCTGTGGTGTATCGAGAGGTTGTAACAATGGAAAATTGTACTGAAATGCAGGAGGATCTGCAGCGAATTGACGCATGGTGCAGGGAATGGCAATTGAATCTCAATGTAGACAAGTGTAATGTGCTGCGAATACATAGAAAGATAGATCCCTTATCATTTAGCTACAAAATAGCAGGTCAGCAACTGGAAGCAGTTAATTCCATAAATTATCTGGGAGTATGCATTAGGGGTGATTTAAAATGGAATGATCATATAAAGTTGATCGTCGGTAAAGCAGATGCCAGACTGAGATTCATTGGAAGAATCCTAAGGAAATGCAATCCGAAAACAAAGGAAGTAGGTTACAGTACGCTTGTTCGCCCACTGCTTGAATACTGCTCAGCAGTGTGGGATCCGTACCAGATAGGGTTGATACAAGACATAGAGAAGATCCAACGGAGAGCAGCGCGCTTCGTTAGAGGATCATTTAGTAATCGCGAAAGCGTTACGGAGATGATAGACTCCAACGGAAGACTCTGCAGGAGAGACGCTCAGTAGCTCGGTATGTGCTTTTGTTAAAGTTTCGAGAACATACCTTCACCGAAGAGTCAAGCAGTATATTGCTCCCTCCTACGTATATCTCGCGAAGAGACCATGAGGATAAAATCAGAGAGATTAGAGCCCACACAGAAGCATACCGACAATCCTTCTTTCCACGAACAGTACGAGACTGGAATAAAAGGGAGAACCGATAGAGGTACTCAGGGTACCCTCCGCCACACACCGTCAGGTGGCTTGCGGAGTGTGGATGTAGATGTAGATGTATATGGCATAATTCAGCAGATGTTGTTGGTTTGTGGCAGAAATAGGTAACTGATCGTCTAGGTAAAGCTCTAGGTGTGAATGCGCACTACAGTGGCTACGGAAGTATATGGCATGAGTCTGAAAACCGAAAGCCATGGTTGACAGCCCATGACTGCCCCTTTTTTTGGCTCCCTGCAGGCAACACTCAGCCACAACCATACTAGAGAGGTAATAATAAAAGCAAAAACCGTTGGCATATGAGAAGCGTGAAACCGGAGACCCTGCAGCCGCCACTAGACTATTGATGGCCACCAGAAAGATATGGACGCTCATTACAGAGCCCTGTGGGACCCCACCTGAACTTGGAATGGATGGTGTTACAGGAAATTCTTGCCAAATATCGGGACCCACTGGAGACCCCACTCATGTAACGTAGTTAGGACGTAGTGACGCCATGTCACGCCTTAATCCTTTTGTTGGTCGAAAAAGGCAGTCATGAGATGCTGACGACGAGCAAAGACCGTCCAAATGGTGGACTCACGGTGAACCAAATTGTCGGCCGTGGAGCGGCCTTTCCAAAAGCCTCCCTGAGATGGAGTCAAAAGGCCTCAGGATTCAAGAAGCCAACCCTGTCGCTCACTCACCATGTGTTTGGGCAACTTACAGAGACTGCCAGTAACGGTGATTGCGTGCTAACTGTCAATTTCGAGGGGTTCTTACTCAGTTTCAATACTGGATCAATCGCGCTTTCTCTCCACTCAGATGGGAACTCACCCTCATTTCAGATCCGATTAAAGAGGGCAAGGATGTATTGCTGACAGTCCACTGAGAGATATTTCAGCATTAGGTTGTGGATGTTGTCTGACCCTTGGTCTGCATCAGGGCAATGGGATAGGGCACTGGAGAATTCCCATACACTGAATGGAGCATTGCATGGCTCTAGGTGGCAGGTAGTAAAAGGCAAGCATATTCGGTCCACCCACTATTTTATGAGCCGATATACGGGATGGTAGTTCTCAGATGTAGATGTGTGACCACAAAGCTAAGGAAAATGTTCGGTGACAGAGTCTGGGTCAGTATAAATAGCACCACCTAAAGAAATAGTTGGTACACCTGCAGAGTACTGGAAGCTGTAGCGTCGTCTGATCTTTGCCAATACCTTTGATGCAGAATATTGTCTTCTGAGGGGGAGATCCCATGAAAAATGGAATGGCTTGGTTGGCTGCCAAAAGAATGGCTGCCACAGTATGCTGAACAACTGCATCGATACTGCTGTGCTAGCCACCAAAACAATAACAAACCGAAATGTAACCAAGATAAATAATTAATGAATCTCCTTTATATAAAAAAACACATATTTACGCACAGCAAAATACACACACACACACACACACACACACACACACAAATAACCATATTAAAAATAAAAAAATTCACCCTCACAAGAAAGTATTACACAATTACACACAAATTCACACACACCACAAATGAAAAATATCAAACCACAACACAACACGTACAATGGCTCTGAGCACTATGGGACTCAACTGCTGAGGTCATTAGTCCCCTAGAACTTAGAACTAGTTAAACCTAACTAACCTAAGGACATCACACACATCCATGCCCGAGGCAGGATTCGAACCTGCGACCGTAGCGGTCTCGCGGTTCCAGACTGCAGCGCCAGAACCGCGCGGCCACTTCGGCCGGCCAACACGTACAAAAGACGGACAAAGACACAACAACAGTTGGCAACATTACACACCGAAAACACACATATGTTGATCACAAAATGGAAAGTGTAAGTTATATATGCGATGTGACAGATGTGGGTGAAAGGACGTCTGAAATCGGCCAGATGGTGTATGGAAACTAACAAATACATCTCCAGAACCACACCCATGAGTCAACAGCGCTGGAAATCGTAGGTAACACCGAACGATAAGTTGAGATTAAAAATTTTGTCCTCAGAAGGTGATTTCAACCCAGAAAACAAGAGAGAAATACGACAAAATGTAATCTAACAGCATATTACATCTACCAAATAATACGTTTATTGTATGTATAAAAGGAAATATGTATTACAGGCGACTGATGATGCTTCCCAAATAAATGAAGCGAAAGGTGTATGCCAATAAACAAACTGGCTTCAGTTAGTTGCATATATATATTTCATGCTTTAGAGATTTCGGGCAAAACAATTTACTCAAATAGGTTCCTTAGATCACAATCAATAAATTTTGAGGTCGCAGCCCAGTATGATATCAGGGTGCAAGCCCACAGACGGTATATTATACTCTTAGGTAGTCGTCGGGCACTCGACATGTGGTGACAAGTTGTTAAGTTAACACTGATTCAACTACGCATACATAAACCACTTTTAAATAAAGCAGGGATAAAACAACAGTTCATTGGTCCATCTCAAAAGAAACAGTACACAAGCGTAAAGCAGAAGGAGGAACAACAAATTTAACAGTGGTAATCTAGAGAGGACATCAGTCACCAGATTATCTGTATTTGATAATGAAACTATTGCCTAAGGAGTGCCCATCTTCCCAATAGGCTACGTTCCATATGACACTCTTTTAGGTAGCAGAATGCTTTATGGAGCGAACATACTACTATAATGCGACCAACGGGTGATATTTAAATTTGGTTATTGCCTGAGGTACTTCTAGCAATTATGTTTTGTCAGTGTGTTCCAGTTTCCTGTTTCAGGAGTATCCTGTTTGTTAAAGCAGTTTCACGTCTATGTTCACCATTTACTCAACATTCTCGAAACTCCTCTGCTCCATGACCAAGATTACCACTATTGGTGGATAAATGAATAAGTAATGACGAAATAGGTCAACATAAAATATTGCTATAGCACGGGACCTCTTTCACAGGATCAAATACTTTCTGTCAGTACCTCCCTCAGATCTTCATTCCATTTTTCTTGACTTATTCACTTGTGCAAGGCGAATATAAACATTATTCTATCACAAGTTTCCTATAGTATCCACATAAAACATAAAATGATCTGAATTATTTCTTATATTTGGATGCGGGTGACAAGTAATAGGTCTATGTCTCTCACTAACCAACGTGATCTCACATTTCTTTATTATACCCTTCACGAAGATTATCATATTTTTAGCAGATTCCAAATCAGGCGCCTCCCCTTTGCAATGCTTCAAATATACTTTGCAGTAATTCATAGAGAGCTATCCAGTCACGAAGAGATACAAAATATCATCATAACATTGTTAGTTTGGATACAAGATCTGCGCTCAAAAGACCTAGGGAACATGAACTGTATTACATAGCCATTCAGGACAAATGGCGCAGAACATTATATTGTTAACATATACCATTATACAGTGTACTTACTAGTCTTGGTAGCTATGGCTATCTGCTGGAAACCCGATGTCAAGTCCAAGCCGGTCATCAGTTAAGTATTTTGCATTTTATGTATCAGGGATAGCCAAATGAAAACGAGACAGGTGGAAGAAAGTAAGTAAACTAAAAAATGGCTCTGAGCACTATGGGACTCAACTTCTGAGGTCACTAGTCCCCTAGAACTTAGAACTAGTTAAACCTAACTAACCTAAGGACATCACAAACATCCATGCCCGAGGCAGGATTCGAACCTGCGACCGTAGCGGTCTTGCGGTTCCAGACTGCAGCGCCTTTAACCGCACGGCCACTTCGGCCGGCAGTAAGTAAACTGTTTATCATTTCAACAGTAATCATCATAACCGTTAATACATTTATCTCACAGTGAGACAGGATGGTCATTACTTTCACGGAAAGATATTTGCAGTTGCCTGCAGAACCGTGATTTTATCCAAGCGTGCACCTCCTTGTTCAAAGCAAATGAACGCCCTTGATTGTCTTTCTCCAAGGCTCCAAAAATACGAAAATCGTTTGGAGACAGACTGGCACTTTGTGCAGGATCTGTAAGAGCTTCCAGCGAAATTCCATCAGAATAGTCGAAACAATCTTGGTATTATACCTCAACAGAATGATGCCGATCGCCAACATTCCTGAGCGTTTGGACTTGATGGCGTGTTTCAATTTTTCCGAAGTGTCCATGTACGACAGTGGTTTAGTTGTGGCACCATGTTCCAGAAAGTCAATGAGCATTGGGTCCTTGTACTAAAAGAAAAATGTCATCATAACTTTACAGGAACCGGCTTAACTGTTAAAAAAACGTATTAACGGTTATGTTGATTACTTCTGAAATAATAAACAGTTTACTTAATTTTTTACATTCGTCTCGTTTTCGTTTGAGTGCCGTTTACTGCAGTTTATTCACATTTTCCGAAGGTTCTATCTAAGACCTCATTTAAATGCTTGTAGTCAAGCACCAATCTTTCCTGCTCACCTTCTTTTTCCACTGCCACAAAACAATTGTTACAGGCCGTTCTACAAACGTGTATAAACAGTGAGCTTTCCATTTTCTGGTGTTCTGCCTCTCCCTCAGGTCTCTTAGCAATAGAGACAGCGTACAGTTTTGATATATAAGTGTTGATAAGGATTTGGTCGAAGAGTACGTTCGTAAATGAATACTCTCCCAGGTGAGCCAGAAACAGAATCCCTACAATTTATTAAAAACACGCTCAAATCATATATTTGTACATCTCTGACTATAGTAGGTTCAGAAAACCATTTATGAATAAGCTTGATCAGCTCTACCGGATTATAGGTGCGTGAGACTGAAATATTTGCTGAAAAAAACATGGAGCACAGTTTGTGACTGACACTGAATGGATCTGGAATCCCTCAGTTTGAAATTTCCCATCTACTTATTTGAAACAATGAAAACTCCATTTATACTAAATAATGGTTTATGTTGGAAATCAAAGACAGTAGTCATTTCCTCATTCCTATCCATCACAAAAAATAAAACCTTGCTATATAGTCAATCAGGATGAAAATAAATGCTACTTATATATGTAAGACTCAACCTATATTTTGTGCACAGCCACGGGCTCAAAATGTCAGTTTCTGGCAAAACTGCAAGTATTACTTATGTGGAGACCCTTTCCGGAATTAAAGGGAAATATTTTTCATGCTAGGGCGAAATGCCAATTGTGAGACCAAAAACCATAGAACCAATGCATTCAAACGTCTGTGTGATTTTACTGAAATGGAGTGTCGTTGGCTGCAGAGTACCTGGAAGTGGTGGCTGGGAGCATGCAGACGTTTGATCCTAACTGCGTACCAGTGGTGGATGCAGCCATGAAAGAGTTCGAGGAGCTGCTGCAGAGCGACGCCGGCGTCTCCACCATCAACGAGCTGTTCAGGTGAGTTGGTCACACTGCGAGCTGGTGCTGCAGGTTTGCGAAGCCAGCAGTCTCCACTATCCAGTTCTGTCAGTTGTGCCATTTCTCTGTTTCATTTAATATTATTCACAACTAATGTCTGGTGACATTTTGGTATTCCATTACGTCTCAGCCATTCCATTTGTTTACACAGTTGCATTCTGGGATACTGATGGAAAACACACGTCTCGATTACTTCCGGTAGACCAAGAAGCTTTTAGTTTTATCAGTAGACCCGCATCTCGTGGTCGTGCGGTAGCGTTCTCGCTTCTCACGCCCGGGTTCGATTCCCGGCGGGGTCAGGGATTTTCTCTGCCTCGTGATGGCTGGGTGTTGTGTGCTGTCCTTAGGTTAGTTAGGTTTAAGTAGTTCTAAGTTCTAGGGGACTGATGACCATAGATGTTAAGTCCCATAGTGCTCAGAGCCATTTTATCAGTAGAACCTGTGCTACAGATGAAAGAAAAGCTACAGAAATATACATTCTTCTTTATTTTCCAGCACACTTACATTTATAAAAACCATTGTCCTTGAGACAACACGTACAATTTCTCTTTTTTATGAATGTGAAGACATCGTAACCGAGAATTCGCTACTTTGAATATCACAAAGTAAAATCCCCCAACTATTGCCTTCCTACCTGGCCACTTCGGACTATCAAACTGAATCAGTTACCTGTATAGTCAAGTTGGACAAATATGTGGTCCTGAGTGGTGACAATTCGTTTCTTCCATTGCAGGATGAGTCGCATACCATCTCATGACAAAATTTATAGGCATGAAAGAATAACTTATAAAAGGGCAGTGCATTTGCGTAACAGTCATTTGTTCTCCGCTGATTCATGTGGAAAGCTTTCCGACGTGGCTGTAGCCGCACGACGGGAATTAACAGACTTTGATCGCAGCATGATAGTTCGAGCTAAGCGCATGGGACATTCGATTTCGGAAATCGGTAGGGAACTCAGTATTACGAGGTCCACAGTGTCAAGACTGTGTCGACAATACCACATTTCAGGAATTACCTCCCACCACTGACAACGCAGTGGCCGACGGCCTTCACTTAACGACCGAGAGCAGCGGCGTTCGCGTAGAGTTGTCGCTGCTGACAGAAAACAAACACTGCATGAAGTAACCACAGAAATCAGTGTGGAAAGTACGACACTACGGCAGTACATAACCGACGCGGATGCCTTTACTAACAGGACGACATCGCCAGCAGCACCTCTCCTTGGCTTGTGACCATATCGGTTGCACCCTAGACTACTGGAAAACCGTGGCCTGGACAGATGAGTCCCGATTTCATTTGGTAAGAGCTGAGGGTAGAGTTTGATTGTGACACAGACTCCACGAAGCCATGGACCCAAGTGGTCAACAAGGCACTGTGCAAGCTGGTTGTGGATCCATAATGGTGTGGACTGTGTTCACATGGAATGGACTGGATCCTCTGGTCCAACTGCACCGATCAGTGACTGTAAATGATTACGTTTGGCTACTTGGAGGTCACTTGTAGCCATTCGTGAACTTCATGTTACCAAACAACTAGGAAAATTTTATGGATGATAATGCGCCATGTCACCGGGCCACAATTGTTCACGATAGATTTGAAGGACATTCTGGACAATTCGAACGAATTATTTGGCCACCCAGATCACCGGACATGAATCCTATCGATCAGTGATGGAACATTATCGAGAGATCAGTTCGTGAGGAAGCTCCTGTTCCGGCAACGCTCTTTATTATGGACGGCTATAGAGGCGGCATGGCTGATTTCTACAGGGGACTTCCAATGACTTTCTGAGTCCATGCACGTTGATTGCAGCAACACACCGTGCAAGAGGAGGTCAGACACGATATTAGGAGGTATCCCATGACTTCAGTGTATGTGCTCTGGATCTTTCTCTGTGAAAGTATTCAAATTCCAGGAGATATAAATATTCCCCGTCAAATGATTATGTAACTGTACATCAGGATTACTACTTTTTCACTTCTACTTTTGTTTAGTAATTTTCTTTCTTCTTCATCTGCTACCACCTAAAATCCTTTAACTACTTCCACAAAGCATACCCAATCTCTGAACAAATATGTACCAGAATGTTATATGAGTTTACAGTATAAATAAAGAGTGATTAAATAATACTGAGCAATTTAATAAGGATTTATTTTCACGAAATTAAATGCAAATACATAAAGGTACCACCATGTCAACGAAATGGAAGTTTAATATTTTATGACACTCTTAATTGGAAAGTCTACCATGCACAATACGACAGACATCACCAACTATACTGCAACATTTCTGGGTCTTACAGCCATGATTATTTCGTTATTTGCGACCAAGAAAAGTTGCCAGTAGTAGGTTTACATACAGTACTTAAGTTCGTTGACCTACTGTGTTTAGCTGATGTGTAACCAGCGGAGCATGTTATGCTGTGATTGGCTACAAGGGCACGGCTTGCATACTAAAACCTATAACTACATTATACTGTTTATCAAATAAACAAAACGTCATATACAAATTGAGAAAAAGACTAAAAGTCTTCATGGAGCGCGTGGGGCGTGCTTATTAAAATAATCTGACAATAGCATTTTGTAAAATAAGAAAAGATGTAAACAATGCGAATAACTTCATGAGTTATTTAGTTATTATGAGCGATGCCCCAGAAAGTGATGGAGTGGAGCAGTTGGCAACAGCACGAACATGGAGTGGAGGCGGCTGCAGTTTGTGAAGGCTACCGTTTATTATCACCGGTACCATTTATTAACAATACTACTAGAAACCTAATCACTAAACTATGAAAGTTCTCGTATGATTAACGAATAAAAATGTTCAAGTGTGTGTGAAATCCTAAGGGACCAAACTACTGAGATCGTCGGTCCCTAGACTTGCACACTACTTAAACTAATTTACGCTAAGAAGAACACTCACACCCATGCCCGAGGAGGGAGGACTCGAACCTCCGGCGGGAGGGGCTGCGCAATCCGTGACATGGCGCCTCAAACCGCAAGGCCACTCTGCGCGGCGGTTAACGACATATGAAAGTTTCGGCCTGGCCGTCAATTGCGCACAGGTAGCCAAATGGTACAGTCCGGCTTTCGAGCCGTGCAGTGCGGACGTGCTGTTGTTTCCGCCTGCGGAGCGCGAGCGCTCGCTGTTGTTTACTTTCAGCGACCGTCACTTACGTGTCGCTTACGTTTTGCAGAATAATGGTCAACCGTTTTCGAAAATCAGCACTACGATTCACCTTCTGCTGTGATTACACCCGACCAAATGCCTTGTAAATGGAACGCTTCCTAAGCGACGGAGCTAAGATCCCAGTTTTCGACATTTTGGGCATCTATTTGTCCATCTTAAGCAGTACCGTGTACGTCAAAGTCGACAATGACGCGGCATACGAAAGAACGTGACACCAAACATGGACTACGCTTTTGCCACGCCGATGGCACTGTCGACCAAGCAGGCTTCGGCACGCGCACAATACGAGTTTTCGAGCTCCCGGCCGAAGACGTTATCGCAGCTTTCCGCACTCATGGCACTGTACACTGCCACACTGCCGAACACTGGGCGCAATTCCAAACATACCCCGTCCTCAACGGTGTACGACAGATCATCATCGATCTCCGCTGCCACGTGCCATCTTACCTGCAAATCAGCAGGTGCCGCGCGGTCGTCGTATACGGCGGCCAATCCCTGTTCCAGGTGCGGCAAAGAAGGCCACCTCAGCTCTGAGTGTCTTAAGCGACGCATCACCCAATTGCCGGCCGCTACCGTGACGTCCCCGACGACTCTTTTATCGATCACCTACGCATCGGCGCTTCTTCTCCTTCCGCCAACCGCCGTCCGTCGGACCATGTACCGGTGATCCTTCGAGCTGCTACGGATACCGCCGGGGTCGACGTGTCACTCTCACAATCTGACGCTACTCCGGCACCACTAACGACAGGGACGATTTCCGATTCCCTCTCGGCCGATGGCATGGACGTACCTTTCACTTATCGCCCCCACGACGTCCTTCCACCCAGAACGCCGCGATTCCCTCCCGTCTCCCAGCACAGAGGGACGGACACGCGAACAACGTTCACTTAAAAGGGGCAAGAGGCGGTCTCGAGACAGCCCACCCGTGAGACTGCAGAGGCCGTCCGGTCCGACGAGGCCTCGGAGAACCTGCACGACGACGATATGAATGACGAGACGCCCGCCGGCTCTGGTTGTGCCGGTACCGACACTGCCGGCTCGCCCAGCTGCACTCGAACCAATGAACTCCACCGTTACGACTGCTGCCGAGACGGTCCCCCGCTGCTACGGACGAGGTGGAACATAAGAACGCCACAACGACAGCGCCGTCGACAGTGCTGAGTGACGACGTAGACGCCGGCGTAACCACACGCTGGGGACGGAGTTCTCGTAGACGAAGACCTGGTTAGGACGACGATAACGCCGTTAGGTGGCGTACGGCACGGCTCACCGTTGCCTCGGCCCTCTTCACCATCAGCTGATTTAGTTCCCCTCCACGGCGAGGCACGACTCCAAACGTACCGAATAATAACGATCAATACTAACAACAGCTACCGCGTGGAAATTCAACTGCTACGAGAAATGATATGGGCATAGGACACAGACATCGCGCTACTGCAGGAAGTCCACTTGGCCACACTTCCGGACGTCGCGGGATATAACACTTACGCTTCTCCTGGTGACCACCTGCGACGTGGCGTAGCCATCTACGCCCGAGTGGGTATTCGGGTGGCTGATATTACCCACCTTCCGTCCGCTAGAGGCGTGGCAGTCACTATCATGGGGACTCGTCAACATTTACGCTCCGTCAGGTTCCACCCGCAGGTGCCACAGAGCACACTTCTATTCAGAAGAAATCCCCTTTATTTCTTTGGTGCTTTGCTTGCTTGGGGGTGATTTTAATTGTGTCCTGCGGCTTAAGGATCAAATGCTCCACTACAACACCTGCCAATAACTGCGCCTTGTCCTCCGTGATCCGTGATCCGCGACACCTTGGAAGTTTGGCACGGCAGTGCACCTGGACATACTTACCATACGACTGACTCCGCGAACCGCCTTGACAGGATTTGCGTCTCTCGCCTTTGGCCTTTTCGGACCACTGTGTCTACATCTGCAATATTCTCCTCCCGCAACAAGTGGTCTGGAACAGTCATCCACCGTCGAAGCTAAACACCTCCCACCTCCACAGTTCCGAATGTCTTCAACGCGTTACCGAGACAGGGGCCACCCGTGAACGTCGCTTACCTAAATACTGCACAACCTTGACCTCCTGGGCATTCTTAGGGACGCGACCATATCGCCGCCAGTACCAGAAGGTCACATCACACACCTGATTTCATCGTTATGCTCACAGCTCACACTCACTTGTCGAGCACGCACCTTCCTCGAACCAAAGATTTCTACACCCCATTGCTTCGTTACATATCTAGCAACAACATCGAACTCAAACGTCCATCGATGCGGTGGCCCACGGTTTGGCGTCATGTCCATCAGCGTTTCCTTCCCTCCAACGTCCGGACAACAGGGAACGAGGGCGCATGTGAAAGTACACCACAAATAAACGTCTTCAAGCCAACGGATTAACGGACACCCCGCTTTGTTCAATCTGCCACCTCGTGAACTACGATGTCCGCCATCTGACTTGTGCTGCCACCAGTGACGTCTGGAAACTGGTTCGACAGTTCGTTGCTTGCTATCTCAACGATTCCGCCCGACTCTATTGACCCGTGGACTTTTATCCATCCTGAGGATACTTATTTACCCTCCACCAAAAATTGTGCGAGTGTATGGGTCAAGGGGTGGCCGATCACTTACCTGTATGTGATAAATCACGACTTGACTTCCGGCAGTATTTACAAAAGCGCCCACAATGACGTCGAGCACCGACCGCGCTACCGCGCCTTCTTCGCCAATGGCTTTCGCGCGATCTTTACATCAGCCCCGCTTAGCTGGATGGTGCCACACTGGTACGACACTCCCCCCCCCCCCCCCCCCCCTGCTGACACTGAGACACCTCGCGCTACATTTCTATATCGTAACCCACGGTGGAATAGGCGCATGGACCTTTTATGCACTGTACCAGAGGACGCTGATCATTCGTCCAATTCTATTGTGCCCTCCTCCTTGTCTTCTGCCCTCCTTTCGGGTGCTCCTTCCTGCTAGTGGTGCCGCAGACAACGTGGCCAAGCCTCGCATGTTGACCCCTGCCCACTCTGTTTCACACCCCTTCTGCCAAGCAGGGGGTGCCTGCAAGTCTTATCATATCGCCAAACCTTCTTCCCTCTTTATCTACGCCTCACACCTTTTGCTTTAATGTCAGTATTATTGTTATTATTTCTCTCCCTACCTTGTTAATAAACACTTTTGCACGTATTGAAAATGTTGAAAGTGTGTGAAATCTTATGGGACTTAACTGCTAAGGTCATCAGTCTCTAAGCTTACACACTACTTAAGCTAAATTATCCTAAGGACAAACACACACACACCCATGCCCGAGGGAGGACTCGAACCTCCGACGGGATCACTTTGCACATATTGTTCGATTGTAACGTCTTATGTTGTTTCCGCCTGATGGACGGCCTTTCTGTTGTATTTATGCTTCTACAAATAAAGATGTTTTGTTTACTTAACCCGTTTCCTACTTTAAAAAATGGTAAGGCGACCGCTGACGATAAGCTGGAAATCCGGATTCGAGACAGCTGAAGATTGTATATATTCGCAACTGCGAATATATTCAATGCATTTCATAACGGCTGTAGTCGCCGCAGTGCCTGTTCCTTTGGACATATGCATGTCTGACCAAAGGAACTTTGCATTGTAATTAGTAATAATACAGGCACTGCAGCATCTTAAGATAGGCAAGATCGCTGTTCTAACGATAATATGTCTGCAGCCCCCTGTAATACAAATCAACTGCACGGTTTCAAAATACAACAAGCAAACAACTAAACCTCTCTAACGTGATAAACCAAGAAGTTCATAACAAACACCAAAGCTTGGTAATTTCAGACTCCAATGCTTTGAAAACCTCCTTGAGCAACAATGTGCATGGGGCGCATGGCACTAATCACTGCCACGTCCGTGGTCTCCACGTACAATCCTCTCGGGATCCAATCCTCTCTTCCTGTGTTTGGCACCATTCTCTCCGTGTCGACAGCCGCCAAACACCACCCAGCTCCCAACGCGTGCTTTTTCAGACTAGGCTGCACCATCGCTCCCCAAAAGACTCTTCCTGGTTGCCAAGGCCGCTCTATCCATCCGCCTCATGTACGGAGCCGTTACCTCAAGTTGCGAACAGCCAACTGCAACTCCGGTGCTCGCTGACGACTGGGGATACAATCTCAAGAATCGACACACTGTTAGTGCATCTGGCACTCCACACCATATCTTGACAATCCGCTGCCGACCGCAGATCTCTGGCTTAACCCTCCGAGTACCAGCTGTTTCTGCCTGAAACCACTATTTTATTAATTATTTGGGAAGTACCGATGCCTTTCGCACCACCGATACTATTATAAGGCAGAGACATTGAGTGGTACACTGTGGTACTTTCATGAACGTGGTACATTGTAGCAGTCACTTACTGCGTTAAAAGTAACACTTAGCGCAGATTATTCGATGTGATTGTAGGTTACTGTGACACATGGCTCTTTTATAGTGATCATATTGAAAAAATCATTGACGGTGACAATAAGTATATCGAAAGTTATTGTAATGAAATTTGAGTTTGTGCTACAGCTGTTATGAGTGGTTTCAAAATGAAACCACTGTAGCAAAATGTACTTTTTATACAAATTTATTAAATTTTAGCCCACTTTTTACTTGTTATTTAGGACAAAAATTTGTTTTAGGCATTATGACTTCACTGATGTTTTGACATGTGGAATTTTGTCGAGCAAAAAAGCGACATTTATTTCAAATACGAGAGACGTTCAGTACTTAATTTAAGGCATCTTTTCTGAAAGCAGATTGGTTTTATTCAGGATTCCTATGTACCATATTATTCCCCCTCTTTTTTCCTTTACAAAAAGCTGTTTTTCAACGTGACCTTACTTGACTGGTAAACAGTGCCCTGGCCACACTATTTGGATCCCACACTGTTTGGGATCTTCCTCGATATCAGTCACTTTCCACAATGTTTGGGTCCCTCCAGATGCGAATCCATCGAGAATCACTCTGCAGACTAAATCGGGACTGATCTGTGAGAAGAATATTGGCCCACTGTTCGACCTTCCAGGAGGCATGTTGGTGACTCAGCTCTAGACGTTTCTTTCTGTGAATACATACAGTAGGTCTCCAACAATAAAGGCCACGCTTTCGAAGCCCTCAGCCTCATACAACACGTCCAGTAGATGCTGCGAGCTCACACGGCAGTTGCAGGACAGTACTGAGGCGGTACTGTGGTACCCTTTCAGCCAAATCACACGAGGTCGGCCTTGCTGTAGTCTTAGACACACAGCTTCGGTCTCTATAAATTGTCGCCACATGCGAGGAATACCAGAACGATTCACATTAAGCCATCAGGCCACATTAGTTTGCGACTGTGGTGCTTCCTTTCTTTCTATGGCCCTTCTCTGCAAAGAGTCTGTTAGGTATCTTCTCTGTCCCATACTGTGCCGCCTGTGACTGTGTACACAGCGATTGTGAATGTTTGGCTACCCAACAAACACTACCTCGTTTCATGGGTGCCCTGACGTCATCGTAGGTGTGGTTGTTCGTTGACCGGAATACCATCTTCCGTGCAGAACACGATTGTACGGGCATCTGCTTGACAGTTTGAATGATTATATCGTGAATTAGACACTGGCCCGGGAAACAGTGGCTTGTTGCTGTAAGTTTGGACACCAGTGTAGTTTCTTCCATTTCCTGAGTGTAGCACAACGCATTTCAGAGTTGATCTTTGCACCATGAGGTACAGCATCAAGCAGAATAACCGTATCAGACTCCCAGAAGTTCGTCACAATGACTTTATTGGCTGAGGGTGCTGCCTTTGAACTTTTTCTTCGGAGGGGGGGGGGGGGTGGCATGGTGGTACTCTATGGACTGCCATTTTGCTCCCGGTTCAACGTGATGAATCCAAGTTTCATCGCCTGTGGCGATGTTCGACAAAAAACTGTTACGATCAGACTCGTAACGCGCAAGCAATTCCACACAGATGGTCCTTCATTGTCCTTTCTGGTCTTCTGTTAGGCGGCGAGGAACGCAGCGGGCACACACCTCTGAGTACCCCAACTCTTGGACCAGTGAGTCAGCACTACCACCTGGGACGTCCAGTTGAGCAGCGATGTGTTTGTGATCCGTCGATCACCTCGAAAGAGACTGTCCGCACGTTCCAACATTGCAGGAGTCACAATTGTGTGCGGCCGGTAGGCTTTTGTTCACTGCCGGGTCTCCGTAGATATTCTTCCAGGGCCTATGAATATTTGCGGAGCCCTGGTTTTCCGCCAAGAGAAAGTCAATGACAGGTCTCTGACTGGAAGGCACCTCAGTTGCAGACATCATTTTGAAGGCTACATTTAGTGCCGTCACCCATTGAATTTTCACGAAACTACAGGGCCTGAAACAGGAACATTTCCTAATGTCTGACAACAAAATTCGCATTTTTTCGACCGAAAATAGACGGAAAACAAATGTGTTACATTACTTTTTGAACACCCCTCGTATATCCGATGAATTGACGGGTAGTAGAAAACTGTACGTCCCAGTGGTACCAAAGTGAAACCACAACTTTAAAAACATTGACTCTGTATTTGTTGTCAATTTATTATTTTATTCGTTGCCTGGCTATGATAATAAAGATTACGCGAAAAATTTTAAAATTGTTTTCTAGAGTGAAATCACCTGTTCACAATATTTATTTACGTTTTGATAACTACTACTTCGGTGGTTACTACGATAATAATGGTAAGTTTTGTGAAAAATACTAAAATTAATTTTTTTTTACATCGTTGGAACTCAAAGGGTTAAGCTGTGTTCGGCTGCTTTGCTACTCCACACGCCCTCTGCCAAGCGGGTCGGGACATTAACTGTGTCGCGCCATCATAATGCAGTGATCTGCGATGGCTAATTAGACGTGGGTGTGCACCTTTCCGGCAGCAATGTGGTTGCGTGTTGGCGCAAGTCTGCGAGCAATGCAGACTGATTATTAGGTTGGTTGGTTGGTTGTTTGGGGAAGGAGACCAGACAGCGAGGTCATCGGTCTCATCGGATTAAGGAAGGACGGCGAAGGAAGTCGGCCGTGCCCTTTCACAGAAACCATCCCGGCATTTGCCTGGAGCGATTTAGGGAAATCACGGAAAACCTAAATCAGGATGGCCGGACGCGGGATTGAACCATCGTCCTCCCGAATCTGATTATTAGGAAAGTTATTTATTGCTCTCTGTGTATGAAAGTATTCCGGTAACATATTAGTTATGTTGTGTATAGACTGTAGATCACTGATTTTCACGATCACACGAATTCCTGATGATATTTTGTTGTTTCATCCAATTTGAACGTCGTAAATAAAAGAAAATTTGGAAAATTTGGACTACTTCACTTAAAAGCCTGCCTAAATCTGAAAAATACAAGCCACGTATGGTAGCAATTTTGGACAACAAGAACCAACACTTCTCCACTAACAGAAATGCGACAAACAACTTGGTGTGCAGACATCAGGTTAGTACGCCTTATAGAAATCTGCGATCTTATCTGATATGTTAAGAACCAATTGTGACTCCTACATGATCTGCATCCTCCATACAAATGAGACCAGAACTGTGGAGAGAGTGCTAACAATTTGCAGGGAGTGTATCGTTCACCTTACACTAAACTGCAGTATCACCCAGGTAGCTCTACTTACATGACCCCAATTGATGTTGTAGGGGATCCACGATCCAACGAAAATAGATATTAGTATTTGACACCCAGCTCGATAGTAGACAGGAGTCGATTGTCGAGCGGTGCAGAAGGCAGTGAAGCTAGTGTCGAATGAGTAGTAGTACTGGAGAGTGTCGAGTGAGCAGCCATACTGGAGAGACGGGCAAGAATGGCGTCGAGTGAGTTGTAAACGGCAAATTCACCGGACTATGATGAATGAGCGCGTTCCCCTGATCGTCGTGGGGTGGACCCCCATGGATACCGATTTGCGAGTGATATGAAACCAAAGTGACCAGTGCTGAATTACATGTTTCGCGTCAACCGCGCCGGCCAGCAACAACCATGGAGTGCAGTGAGGATTGTTGTGAATGTTAACCATCGTCATTGCGTGTGACGAAGTACCTAAAATCAGCAACCCATGAAAGATATAACCGTAATTAGCCGTCTAAGGCGAAGGTAGCAACTGCCTCAGAGTCTGTGTGTTAGTAGAAAATATATATCAGTTTGTGCATCGCAACCTTTGTGGTCCTTAATAGACAAACTCTCAATCGTTAACTATTCCGCCTCAGAACAGTCGCACTCGGTTGAAATACCCCCGAAACCACAGCAGGAAAACGATAGCCTTCATCCATTAAGCACACGGTCATACAATCATAATAATTAACTGTTTGGCGGCTTCGGTAAATCGCTCAAAACCCAATAAAGGAATTTAAACGGGGGTGTTTCAATGTGTCGATGCACTCTCTCAAAGCATGCAAACCTTCTTGGCCGGCCGGTGTGGCCGTGCGGTTCTAGGCGCTTCAGTCTGGAACCGCGTGACCGCTACGGTCGCAGGTTCGAATCCTGCCTCGAGCATGGCTGTGTGTGATGTCCTTAGGTTAGTTAGGTTTAAGTAGTTCTAAGTTCTAGGGGACAGATGACCACAGATGTTAAGTCTCATAGTGCTCAGAGCCATTTGGACCATTTTTGAAACCTTCTTGGCATTAGTGGAATATAACAAGGTATTTCATCATGCACGTCTCCTCCCCCTACCCCATGTAATTTCACTAATTATCTGTAGCAATATGCACTTTTTATGGTGTTAAGGACGACTTTATGTTATCAGTGTTTATAGAAATTTACTCCTGCTGCACAGGCTCTGTTCGCCGCTGAACGTGTCGCGGGAGTACGACGTGGCGGGTCTGACCAGCCTCGTCATCAGTAGGTTCTCCCGCGCGGTACAGTACAATGACGTCATGGTCGGCATAAACAGCACCGTGCATGAGTACTGCGTCGCTCTGCGGAGTGCCAGTGGCGACTCGCCCCTCCAGCAGCTCACCAACTTCTTGGCTGACGATGACACATCCTGCTTCGACCCCGACTACGAAGCGTCGAACGAGGAATACTTGTCTACTGGATGGGATGGTGATGGCAGTGAGTATTCGTATTTCCTACTGAACATTCCGAAAGAATGTTTAGGGAGTCGTGTGATCTACAAAACTTATTCTCAATAACGCTTAAGCCGTCAATGCTTCAAAAGCTGCAACGAAGGAAGAGCGAGCTGAAAGGCAGTTTCAGACGAAGACAAAAAATTACAACCAAACTAATGCAGAACAAAGTCGAAACAGTCTTGTCGACAGTAAGGCTGGAGCAAAAATGAGTTTTACTGGGTGTCCCTCCTGAAGATCGTCAGGCGCACTTTCATTGTTGTTTTTGCAGATACTTCCAATTTAGTTTTTGTAATGTGTAACTGGAGTGAGCCCGAGCAGACGCAGCTCATCACATCATTCACTCCACGTCTGCTGTCCACAGAAAGCAACAGTATATCTCATCAGAAAGAAAATTATTTTTAAAGATCAATTTTACATATTCATTCCATGTAGTGTGTGTTCGTAGATTTTCCCGGCGAATGAGATGCTTGAAGGTCTCTCGGGCATGCAGCCGGGTTGACTGGCTGTTGTAGAACGAATTTTCGACGGCGTAACGTGCCATCATCATCAGGGTACTCCTGTTGATTGACGTCCTAGGCCAGCGGGTGGTGTGGTATATATACCTGTCGCCTCTCCCCTCCACTGACTCAACGTCTGGACCGAGGGATGTGCAGCCGGATTTCAATTGCTTCCTTGTATACACAGTCCCAAAAGCGGGATATGTTGTGCAGGACTTCTGTGTTCTCGTATTTCATACAATAATTTGTCGCGAGGCAATGTTCTGCGACTGCAGATTTTGTAGGCTGTTGGAGATCGGTATGCCGTTTGTGTTCAGTACACCTTTCCTCAATCGTGCGAATGGTTTGCCCCACATATGCTTTCCCACATTCGCACTGTATGAAATAAACTCCAGATTTCCGGAGTCCTAAATCGTCCTTCACTGTCCCTACAAGGAACTTGATCTTTGGCGGCGGGCGGTGGACGCATTTGATGTTATGACGTCCAAGAATCCTGCCTGTTTTTCCAGATACGTTGCCCGCGTATGGTATGTAGGCTGTCGCTTTCGGTGGATCATCATCAGTTGTCGACTGTGGTGTGGTCTTCTGCTTGAAGGCGCGTCGAATTTGGCGGTCACTATAGCCGTTCTTCTGGAACACATCCTTGAGATGGTCTAGTTCCGGTTTTAAGCTTTCTTCGTCGGAGATCACACGAGCTCTGTGAACCAATGTATTTAGTACTCCTTCCCTTTGTGACGGGTGATGACAGCTGGAGGCGTGAAGGTACAGATCCGTGTGGGTTGTCTTCCGGAAGACTCCGATCTCCGACAGCCTACAAAATCTGCAGTCGCAGAACATAGCCTCGACACAAATCATTGTATGAAATACGAGAACACAGAAGTCCTGCACAACATATCCCGCTTTTGGACTGTGTGTACATGTATACAAGAAAGCAATTGAAATCCGGCTGCACGAGAACCTTATTAACAAGGACAACGGATTTCAACTCAACCAAGCGTGGAATCCAGCAATAAAAGTTCTGCAGGAGCAGCGGAAACGGGGCACCACACCCGCCGAAGGCGGCATGCGTACTGACGCCCATCAGTCATCTCGTCAACGCGAACTACCCCCACCACCGCGGCCTGCACATCCCTCGGTCCAGACGCGGAGTCAGTGGAGGGGAGAGGCGACAGGTATATATACCACACCACCCGCCAGCCTAGGACGTCAGTCAACAGTAGTAACCTGATGGTGATGGCACGTTACGCCGTCGAAAATTCGTTCTGCAACGACCAGTCAACCCGGCTGCATGCCCAAGAGACCTTCAAGTATTCGATGTAGTTTTCTCAAATTAGTGTGATGCGATATTCATTTCATCGATATGTATATACATAAAGAGTAAAACCGGAAGAACAACCAATACTCCAACACCAACTGAGTAGCGCTGTTGCATGGCGGTAGCATATAGTGCGGGGCTTGGTTCAGCTGGAAGGCTGGTGTTCTCCTGTTTTACTGTCGCTGATAATGCATATGGATAAAGCGAATATCGCCTAGATTAATTTGGGACTGTCCTATCGAATGGCAACATAAAATTCCGTTTTAAAAATCTTTTGTTTGTAATGATAAAAAAACTTCGCTTTCTATTGGCCTTAGGAGTCGCTTGAAACAAATGATGACCAGTATTTGTTTGGGCTGACGCCATCTACACATTACAAGAACGAAATTTAAAATATCTGCCATAAAACCAGATAAAATACGCCTGACGGCTTTTAGAAGATGCATCCTATAAGCAGAGTGTTCCATTTACGATCACCACCTCGAATACTTTTTTGTACAGAAGCAAAAAAAAAACAATGTGGAAAATGTTTATCTACCTGGTGTACACCAATCGTCACGAGTGCCTTTTTTGCAACTTAAAAAAAAAGTTTAAGCCACTCGGTACTGGAAAGGTACCGTTCCCTTAAGATTTTATACAGAATATGAGAGGCAGTGGCCCCTCATTTAATGTCAGTTAACAATAGATCATTGAATCAACGGAGTGTGTCAAGTAACTGGGAAAGGGTGCATCTCCTTAAAATTTATGTAAGAATTGCAAGGTCAATGTAGATAAGACTTATCTAACAGATTTATTTAAATGTAACCCAATTCCCTTGCAGCTGGACTTCTATGCTAATTTTTTTTTTTATCTCACGTTGTAAAATCGTTTTCGAGACAGTATTATCTCATCTAGACACCTCCCTTGATGAAACAACAGTTACAGTACTTAAACCTTTAGATTCGTTAAGCAAGTCTAGCAGTAATTTAAAATGAGGTAGTATTGTGCATGAGATAAATATAAAATTTTAAAAAATCAACTGTGGGGAAACCGATTTTCATTAGAACAAGTAAATAAAAGGTGAAAGTCCTAAGGATATCGGAACCAGCCGGCCGGAGTGGCCGAGCGGTTCTAGGCGCTACAGTCTGGAACCGCGCGACCGCTACGGTCGCAGGTTCGAATCCTGCCTCGGGCATGGATGTGTGTGATGTCCTTAGGTTAGTTAGGTTTATGTAGTTCTAAGTTCTAGGGGACTTATGACCTCAGCAGTTGAGTCCCATAGCCTGGGGGATGTTTCCAGAATGAAATTTTCACTCTGCAGCGGAGTGTGCGCTGATTATGAAACTTCCTGGCAGATTAAAACTGTGTGCCGGACCGAGACTCGAACTCGGGACCTTTGACTTTCGCGGGCAAGTGCACCTGGTGGTAGGTCAGTTGGTAGAGCACTTGCCCGAGAAAGGCAAAGGTCCCGAGTTCGAGTCTCGGTCCGGCACACAGTTTTAATCTGCCAGGAAGTTTCATAATCAGCGCACACTCCGCTGCAGAGTGAAAAATTCATTCTGACCGCCAGGTGGTCGGACGGACAGTAGACGAGGTGGGAAGTCTGCATCTGATGGCAGTCATATGAGATTCGCCAGTGGCCAATCACAGTCCCATACTGCAGCTTTAACTGTTTCTTTGGGACGATTAGTTTGGCTCAAGGGGAAGCAAGGGCAGACAGAGCGATTTCTGACGTCGTACTTAACAGTTATAGGGGTCCTGTCCCAGACTCCTACAGTCGCCGGGCGGGGTGCGGTTGTGAGGTACCAAGTTGCGTTGTACCCAGTGTAGTTACTGATATGGCGGTATTCTCGGCTTCCATGACATCATTATGCTGGGAGCTCAGTCGTTGCCCCCTTTCTGAGACAGTTTCCGCGTTTGCCGCGTTCCCTACAAGTTGCAGTCTGCTGGTTATTGACACGGGCGGTTCGGCTTCGGTGAGTTGCCAAGGTAGAATTTGGACGAAATTTTAGTGTCTGCCGGGGATACTATCCTGAGGTGTAACACAATGGAAGAAAACCTAAGAAAAATTAAGATACTTTCATAGGATTTATATGAAGATGGTATCTGTTCATCTTCATATATATAAGGCTTACCGGCCAATGATCTTCCTCATTGCGGATGCACTCACATTACTCAAACTCTTACGGGGATCGGTATATCGACTGACGCGAGTAATGAGTATAATGGGCAGGGGCACTACAAATGTCGTGTGTGGACAGTAAGTTGGAAATGTGAATCTCACGGTGAGCGTGCCAGAGATAAGTCCCTGCAGTCGCACTTTCTCACTCAGCTAGTAAAATGTACATCATGTGCACCTAACTAACTTCTGTGTTTCTCTCAAATATTATATTAAGGTTTGCGTTGATTCCTTCGTTTATGCAAGGCGTTTCCTTCAAAGCAGTGCGACACCCACTGTTTTGCAGTGCGCCAATGGCTGTGGCAGACCTGTACAGAGTTCGGCTACTACCAGACCACGGACTCGGACAACCAGCCATTCGGCCATTGGAGGACTCTGCCCTACTACACTGACATGTGCTCCTTCATCTTCGGCTCAGAGTAAGTACGGGAATGCCGGCCGCGGTGGCCGTGCGGTTCTGGCGCTGCAGTCCGGAACCGCGGGACTGCTACGGTCGCAGGTTCGAATCCTGCCTCGGGCATGGGTGTGTGTGATGTCCTTAGGTTAGTTAGGTTTAAGTAGTTCTAAGTTCTAGGGGACTCATGACCTAATATGTTGAGTCCCATAGTGCTCAGAGCCATTTGAACCATTTGAGCCAAGTAAGTACGGCTGGAGAGCGCCTAGGCTGCTTATTGATCTTTCTTGTAGATAGTATTTCAATAATAGTTCCATGTGTACACGTTGATTTCTTTCGATCATCATTTATGTCGAGTAAAGAACATTTTCTGATGTATGTTGTGTATTCGAGCGTTTTTGCACGGACATTTTATTCTCAGAATTTCAGACGGACATAGCTGCTTTGTTCCGGAAAGCTCTTTCCTCCATGTGTATGGTGTTTAACTACGAAAGTATGCGAAAGACTAACTAGATCAGCATGGGAAACCTTCTTTCATCCGTTGCTGGCCAACATTTATAAAGCGGATTTGGGGAGAGAACCAGCAATCCTAACCTTTCCGGCGCAGTGGTTTCAGTCTGATACCATATTTTTACTTCGCTTCCTTATCCGGCTCGCTGGTCCTATCTTGAGGCCAGCAACGCACACTGGTTGCTGGTGTCACCTAGCGTCAGCACCGACAACTATTTGCAGCAGCAAAGTGACTGTTGAAGGTTAGCCGCACTTTCAGCGCAATGTGGCACTGAGTACCGGGACGTGCAACCCAGACTTAGTTATACACTTAATTTGTAACATCTCTGTATCAGACCTTTGGAATTTCAGATAACCCTTTGTTGTTATACTTCACTTAGGAAGATATTTTCATTAATAATTATGATAACCAGTTTCGTTTCTTACAAAACTATGGGTTGTTTCTTTCTGAAACCACTGGAACGTAATGACCTATTCAGCCATTAAAATCGTCGTAAAGTGCGAGTCGTTTCACCTTGAAGCCACCCAAAATGTTTTATTATGAATTTAAGATTTTATTATTCTTAGATCCTGTTACTGATTTTTGTGACAATAAACCTACATTTAGCCCCGGTGAAATTTGAGTTTCGATGTAGCAGGCTAGCAGCTAAGAAATCGCACCAATACGTGGATAGACCGCAAACCGTTACTGTGGTGTCACCGCCAGGCACCACACTTGCTAGGTGGTAGCCTTTAAATCGGCCGCGGTCCGTTACTATACGTCGGACCCGCGTGTCGCCACTATCAGTGTTTGCAGACCGAACGCCGCCACGCGGCAGGTGTAGAGAGACTTCCTAGCACTCGCCGCAGTGGTACAACCGACTTTGCTAGCTATGGTTCACTGACAAAATACGCTCTCATTTGCCGAGACGATAATTAGCATAGTCTTCAGCTACGTCATTTGCTACGACCTAGCAAGGCGCCATTACCAGACACTATTGATACTGAATCATGTACCGTAAGGAGCGACGTTCACCATTAATGGATTAAAGTTAAGTATTCCACCAGCTATGTCCGTTTTTTCTAAATTCTAATTTCCTTGTCCTGTTCCAGACCTCACGCCATCCTGCGTGAGCTAAAACGCGTGCGTTTTCGGCTTCCTCTAGTAACACGGTGTTGGCTCTCCTGCCAACCCACAACAGTTACAGTTTTTTTTTTAAATTGCACAATATTGAAAACGTAAGCAGAGTATCTCGGAAATGTAAAGAAGGTTCCGGTGGGGAAATTTTGTAAGGGATTATAAGGACTATATGCAGCTTCTAGACAAAAACATTCTGCTAAGATAAATCTATGAGATTCATAGAAAAGCAAGAAGTGGTGGCACAGGGTTGTCTGCCACCTTTGTCGTTGTCACTGTTGTAAATGCCTTCATCATTTATAAAGGACAGTGCAATCACTAACAAATATCATTGAAGCAGTTCAGACTCTTAGTAGCTGTTGGTCTAGTTGGAGCATCTTCATCAAATCCTAACCGTACTTTGACAGTGCACCTAGTAGATGTGCACACTGTAGTGATGCTAAGAACTACGTCGCACAACGTCAGTGTGTAACACATACAATGTCAATTTTTATATAACGAAAACAAAGAGCTGTTCCACTGACTAGAGTTTGAAAGAAATTGCTATATTTTTTCCCCTATGTTGATACGTGGGCTGTGAAGGGTTAACCAATCGTTCCTTAATACTCACTTCCACAGTCTGGCCCCACGTTGAATACAAATTTCATCGTCTTAACTCCTTTCATAACGATACCCAGCTCACCAGAAAAACGAAAAAAGCTGTATTTTTGTCACTGTTGGATGTTGTAGTCAGACTGAAAGTATGATAGCTTTGGGACATTTGATTTATCCTAAGACCACTAGTACTAATAATTATTTACATTTTGAAGTAATTAAGCCGGCCGGTGTGGCCGAGCGGTTCTAGGCGCTACAGTCTGGAACTGCGCGACCGCTACGGTCGCAGGTTCGAATCTTGTCTCGGGCATGGATGTGTGTGATGTCCTTAGGTTAGTTAGGTTTATGTAGTTCTAAGTTCTAGGGGACTGATGACATCAGAAGATAAGTCCCATAGTGCTCAGAGCCATTTGAAGTAATTAATAACCTTAACAAACCATGGAATCATGGTCTTGTGTTTGCCTAAGAAGCTCGTCCATGTAATCGCAGTGTCCGGGGGAAGTGGCTCGCATATTAGAAAGAAAACCAGTCGCTGAATGTAGAGGATCCTGCACACTAGAAAAACTTACCTTAGGACGGTGCAGAAAACACCAGTGCTGAATTTGCATTTTGCTTTACACGTCGAGCCCAGTATCTTCCACAAGGCACTGAATGGAATATGAGAAAATAGTCGTTTTGGCCATATGCTTTTTAATTAATACGTGCCCAGTTTTGAGGATCACATTACAATTTCTGTTTAGTCATACATTTGTTTCATACTCGGCGCTTACGAAACTTAGTTTCAATGGATTTTATCAGAGTTTACGTTCCATATGTGCACAGTTCTATAGCTGCCGGTACCATTTTATTATTTCATATTTACATTAAAAGTTAAGACCCAACTGTCTCAAAATACGCTCACTGTAATTCATAAAAAAAGTAAATATATCATAATATTGTTATAGAATTTTCGAAATTTGGGCGGACCAGGGCAAGCAGTGTAGGTACCATTGGAGCAAAATTGTCGCAGCGTTTCCGTGGTTTCGCTGTTTCAGGTACACGGCGGAGAGAGTGGAGGAAGGCGTGAGTAACGCCAACCTGCTGTACGGGGGTCGCAGCCCCAACGTCACCAACGTTGCTTTCGTGAACGGCGGCCTCGACCCGTGGCACGCGCTCGGAGTCCTCGAGGACATCAACGAATCATCCCCAGCCATCGTCATTGAGTGTTAGTATCTCACACCAATACAATACCATTATATGCATCCCATAACTTACCTTCAATCCGAGCATTCCGCTTCTGGATGTCAAATATTTGCAGCAAAGTGCTATCCGCCAATTTAGACGTACATGTCATCTTAAAGCGAGGGTCGTGCGACATGTGAACACATTATGTGTGGCCGTGTTAAACACATACTCATGTGCCAAAATAGTATGACCACTTGCTGAACACTACACACCAAAAAAAAAACTTGTCAGGGGGATTGCCGCAGCAAACACCAGTAATGGATTTGCGTTTTGCTCCACACGCCGATCACGCATCTTGGAACCGTGCTCAACAGTAATTCTGCGTGGCATGAATGCAATGTTTGGAGTGTTTTAAAACAAATGCTACTGGTTGGGTGCCTTAATTATGTACTATGGGCGAAATGTGAAGCTGCTATTATATAAGGGAATTTAAAGTTCACAAAAAGTCGATTTTATCTGTCAAGTAGACTAGTGCAGTGTTTTCTAGGATATAAAGCAGCTTCTTTGTACTGATTGTCAAACATGTATAAGGTTCACTGTCTGCAAAAGAAAAAAATAGTATTACCAGATTTGTTCGTCTTCCCATAAACAATCTTTGGCTGTGGAAATACGGTGGAATATTGAACAGGAATCGTTGGAGCAGCCACAATATTCACTAGATTTATCACCTTCTGCCTTTGACGAATGGAAGAGGTACGACAGACAACCTGTAATATTGATGCGATATACGCTCATTCTTGCACTCTACTCTGACTTGCGGAGTCTATATGTGTATGTAGATGTAGGTGTGGGTAATGTACTGCCATATTTACAGGTTAGCAAAACATTGTAGTGTACAGTAAACAGATTATGTCAATTGTTGATTGCATCTCAGGAACTGAAACGTTAGGCGAAGTCTTTCGTCTACATGTGAGTGACGTTTTTACTCTAGAACACAATTTGACTCAGCTTAGCAGAGAATTGCTCATCTTGCCCTCGTCACCACAACACTACTCTTCATTCTCGGTTCTCAGCGCCATCTGGACGACACACACACACTTTACTTTCGCTGAAGAACGGAGAGATATCATAGTTCAATCTTCTAGTATGTACGTAAACATTTCTTTCACATTTTAATTGATTCAACTGTGGGTTCTTGGTGAGACTTTATGTGTCGTGATGATGATGTTTGGTTTGTGGGGCGCTCAACTGCGTGGTTATCAGCGCCCAAACTTTATGGGTCGTATTTTAGCCTTGTTACACAAACTTTATTATTACTATGTAACATGTGAGACCGTGTACCACAACCTTAGTAAAATGTTAAAAAGTAAGTTTCTGGTTGTAATGTACCACCTTCTACAATATGGTGATTGCACCGTCTTCCTGGCTCTCTATCCAACCATTCAACAGTCCCAACACACCCTCCAAACCCACCTCGACCAGTTCACCACTTGTTGTAACCAATGGTTCCTTCATCTCAACACCTCAAAAACCGAGGGAATCATCGTAGGGCGCACCACCCGCTCCTCCCGTCTCCACGGTTTTTACCTCACCATTTACGGTCATCCCGTCCAGCTCACCCCCACCCTGAGATACCTTGGCCTCGACCCTTGACCGTCACCTCACCTGGACCCCTTACCTCCTGACCCTCCAGCAGAAAGCCCATTCCCACCTCTGCCTGCTGAAACTCCTGTCTGGCCCGACATGGGGACTGCATCTTTCCCCCATCCTCCACACCTACAGATCCCTCATCCATCATGCTATCTTCCGTTATGCCAGCCTTGCCTGGATCTCTGCCCCCCCCCCCCCCCCGCTTTTCCAAGGCCCTCCAAATCCTCGAACGCCATGTGCTCTGCCTTGCCTTCCATATTCACCTTCCTTCCCCCACAAGACCTCATCCCTTTCCCCCACCTCCTCCTTTCCCTCCAACATCTCCACATCCTTTACACTGCCCACTGGCTTGATCCCCCACACCCCTGGTATCCTCCTTCCTCTCCACCCCCCGCCTGTTGCTGCACCTCTATCGCTGTATCCCTCCCTCTCTCCACCACCCCCACACCCTCCTTCATCAGGGCAATTTCCAGTACCTTCCCCTTCCAGATGTTAAACTTCACTGTGACATCTACCCTTCCTTCCAACTGTAACCAGGCCTTGTTCCCTCCCCTCCCCAGGGCCCCCCTTTACCTCTCCCCTCCTTCTCCCAGAGAGGATTTTCATCCTTTCCCAACCTTGAGTCCCTGAACCCCCTCCTCAACTGTATCCCACCCACGTCCTTACCTCACCAGCCTTCCTCGATGCGCCCCTGCTCATCTCCCCCTCTCTCCACCCCTCCTTCCCTTCTTCCCTTCTCCCTCATCTCCATGCCCCTGGCAGATCCTGTGTTTGCTCATCGTAATCAGTGTGCTACGTCAATGCTGTGTTTGGTGCTGTTCTCCTGTGCGTCCAGAGCTGTGATTTTAATTCTGTGCTGGACTTATACATAGTGTTACTGCAGGGATCGTTATATGCTACGCCGTCCATCGCTACTTTTATGCTCGACGCAATCTTCGCCTTGTGTTCTTCTGTTAATTGCCCCAATGTGAGGCTTTTCTGTGCACAATACTTTTTTAAAATTTTTATCCCCATTTTACAGTCGCCCCCTTTTTGTCTGTTCTCTTCCATTATGTTCCCCCTTTCCATATTTATGTACGCCATATTTTCTCCTTTGTAATTTTAAATGTTTTCTATTGTGTAATTAATGTCTTTCAGCAGAAGAGCATCGCATATGCTGCTGCCTGCCTGCCCCAGATGGGGCATTGAAATACAATAAAGGAAAAAAAGCTGCTATGGGTTTAATATATTATGTACGGTCAATAGAGAATATACGTATCTGGCCGTTAGTCTTCCTGAAAGAACTGAACTTAGTTACGGATAAATCACTATATGCATCTAAAATTATAGTTTACGAGATCTCGTAAATGGTCTATAAGTTACCAAATTTTTCCCTGAGAAAGTAGATGTGACCTATTCCACATCATTCAGAGGGGTCACAATTATGAATTATCGATGAAGCAAATAAGTAACGAACTACCTTTAGGTGAAAAATCTACAGATTGAACAGAAATATTTTGTGATAAGGAATTAAGGGCTGGTTACGTATATTTTCTACTGAGGTAAAGGATTTATGCCGTATGGTAACACCTTGAATGCACAGCAACTTCGAAAGTGGGCTCCGTAATATTGCAGAGGAATACTGGCCACTAAAATTGCTACACCACGAAGATGACGGCCTACAGACGCGAAATTTAACCGGCACGAAGAAGATGCTGTTATATGCAATGATTAGCTTTTCAGAGCATTCACACAAGGTTGGCGCCTGTGCTGACTTGAGGAAAGTTTCCAACCGATTTCTCATACACAAATAGCAGTTGACCGGCGTTGCCTGGTGAAATGTTGTTGTGACGCCTCGTGTAAGGAGAAGAAATGCGTACCATCACGATTCCGTCTTTGATAAAAGTGGGATTGTAGCCTATCGCGATTGCAGTTTATCGTATCGCGAGATCCAATGACTGTTAGCAGAATATGGAATCGGTGGGTTGAGGAGTGTAATGCGGAACGCCGTGCTGGATCCCAACGGCCTCGTATCACTAGCAGTCGAGATGACAGGCATGTCATCCGCGTGGTTGTAACGGATCGTGCAGCCACATCTCGATCCCTGAGTCAACAGATGGGGACGTTTGCAAGACAACAACCATCTGCACGAACAGTTCGACGACGTTTGCAACAGCATGGACAATCAGCTCGGAGACCATGGCTGTGGTTACCCTTGACGCTGCATCACAGACAGGAGCGCCTGCGATGGTGTACTCAACGACGAATCTGGGTGCACGAATGGCAAAAAGTCATTTTTTCGGATGAATCCAGGTTCTGTTTACAGCATCATGATGGTCGCATCCATGTTTGGCGACATCGTGATGAACGCACGTTTGAAGCCTGTATTCGTCATCGCCATACTGGCGTATCACCCGGGGTGATGGTATGGGGTGCCATTGGTTACACGTCTCTGTCACCTCTTGTACGCATTGACGGCACTTTGAACAGTGGACGTTACATTTAAGATGTGTTACGACCCGTGGCTCTACCCTTTATTCGATCCCTGCGAAACCCTACATTTCAGCAGGATAATGCACGACCGCATGTTGCAGGACCTGTACGGGTCTTTCTGGATACAGAAAATGTTCGAATGCTGCCCTGGCCAGCACATTCTCCAGATCTCTCACCAACTGAAAACGTCTGGTCAATGGTGGCCGAGCAACTGGCTCGTCGCAATACGCCAGTCACTACTCTTGATGAGCTGTAGTATCGTGTTGAAGCTGCATGGGCAGCTGTACCTGTACACGCCATCCAAGCTGTGCTTGACTCAATGCCCAGGCGTATCAAGGCCGTAATTACGGCCAGAGGTGGTTGTTCTGGGTACTGATTTCTCAGGATCTATGCACACAAATTGCGTGAAAATGTAATCACATGTCAGTTCTAGTATAATATATTTGTCCAATGAATACTCGTTTATCATCTGCATTTCTTCTTGGTGTAGCAATTTTAATGGCCAGTAGTGTAGTTTCCTCATTTTCTTGTGGTCAGCATTCAAGAAACAACAGCCTCCTATAATCAAAAATCTGTGTTAACTTATTTTTTGTCATCTTCGTAGTGTAACATTTTCTGTGTGAACTTTTTTTTGTCATGTTCGTAGTGTAACATTGTCATAAACCCAGTTTCCTTTTGTTCAAATTCTCTCTGTTTTCATCTATAGTTGCGGCTTGGTACGTACGTCGTACGGATAATCTTCAAGAGAGTTGTACTAATTACGATTAGGTTTGAATATAGTTACCAATTTCTAAACATTTAATTTTCAACAATCTTTCATTAACGTTCGTTTGAAATAAACACCCAAAAGAAAGAATTAGAAAATAGCACGTTACTGGTGCTATCAACATGATCACTTTTAGAATATGAACAAAATTATTTCCCAGATGAGAATGCTGCTTGAATCACCTTATTATCTAGCATGAACACACAAAAACAAAATTATGTTGATACCAGTGCTATCAGTGATCCATTTAAAAATTTGTGAGCTAGCTCTCGATGAATATCAACAAGCGTCAGAAAAAGGTAAACTTGAGGCAACGAGTTAAACAGGGCATTACTATTGCAACAGCAGGTACCGTGAGCGAACGGAAACAATAGGCACAGTGCATACCGTCTGGATTTGCCCCGCTGTGCACTATTTTCGGTGCAGTACAGACGCAGAGCTAACTGGGGCAAGACGCGAAACGTAATGCAGTGGCTCAGTGACGGGCTGCGTATGACCGTGGGTTCCCTATGCCGGGATGCTTGGAAGGCTTCCCTGCGCAGCCTCTAAAGGTCTGCGATAGACTTCAGGTTCACTACCTAGATTTTTTCTTTCTATTATTACCCCTAAATACCCGAGGCTCTTTGCAGATAATGTTGTCATTTACTTTCTTCCAATGTTTTCCGATGATCAAAACAACCTGCAAGACGATTTAGACAAACATTGCATGGTGCGAAAACTGGAAAATTAGTCTAAATAATGAAAAGTGTGAAGTTATCAACTCAAGCAGCGAAAGAAATCTTCCGATAAAACGCACATATCTAAAGGCTTTTCATACAACCAAACGCTTAGGGATTACAATAACTCAAACTGAAACGTTCACACAGATAAGGTTGCGAGGAAAGCAAACCTGACTGCAATTTACTGTCAGAATACTTAGAAGATGCAACAGATCTATTAAACAGACTGTCTACACTACTCTTTCAGAATCGAGAAAATTCAGCAGGTCTACTGAAGAGACTGCTCACATTCCGAATGTCCGCCCTCTTCTAGAGTACTAGTGTATGGTGTGGGAAACGCTTCAGATGAGACTGACGGAGGACACTGGAAAAAGTTCAAAGAAGGGCGGCTCGTTTTGTATTATCGCATCATAGGGGAGAGAGTGCTACGGTTATGATACGCGAATTGGGGTGGCAATCATTAAAACAAAGGGGTTTTTCGTTGCGACAGGATCTTCTCATGACATTTAAGTCACCAACTCTCTCCTTAGAGCGTGCAAATATTCATTGACACCCACCTACACAAGGAGATTCAAATGTCCACGTGCTGTTCGTGAGGCAGAGAAATATCTTGGAGGTGGTTCGATGAATCCTCTGACAGACACACAGTTGTGAATTGCAGAATAATCATGTCGGTTTAGAAGTAGATGTAGATGTAATGGGATGTAGTTGAATTAAGTGAGACGATTCTGAGAGAGTTAGTTTGGGAAACAAGACACTAAAGGTTGTGGGTTTTGCTGTTTTGTCAGCAAAATAACTTATTATGGTCAAACTGGAGAGGATATAAAATGCCATCTGACACTGGCAATGGCAAGAGAAACGTTTCTGAAAAAGAGATATTTGTTAAGAGCTAATAGAAATTTAAGTGTTGGGAAGTCTCTTTGGAAGGTTTTTGCTGGAGTACATCCTTGTAAGGAAGTGAAACATCGACGATAAGAGGTTCAGAAAAGAAGGAAATAGAAATGTTTGAAGTGTGGTGCTACGGAAGAATTCTGAAGATTAAATGGATAGATGGCACAACTACTGCGGAGGCAGTGAATCAAACTGTGGAAAAAGAAATTTGTCGCACAAATTGATCAACAGAAGGGTTTTGTTAATAGAACACATCATGAGGCATCATTTGATAATAGACGGAGGTGATCGGGAAGGAGGGGGGGGGGGATAAAAATTGTAGAAGGACACCTAGACGCGAACACCGTAAGCAGGTTCAAAAGGGTATAAGTTGTTGTAGTTATTCGCAGATGAAGAAGCTTGCACAGGATAAACTAGCGTGTAGAGCTGCTTCAAACCAGTCTTCGGACCGAAGATGACCACCACCGCCACCATCACCACCACCACCACCACCACCACAAAGACAACAACAGACTTCTTATAAATTGTGAATGGATATGAATAATGGATATAAATGGAGTAGAAATCTCTTGGTATGGTACTGAAACAAAGCCCACTCCCTGTAGAACCAAGGAGACCAGTAAACGTACCGTCACGCTTTGGGCTTACTACTTTAATATTGCGATACACCACCTACAGATGTAAAAATGTTCCAAATTTCATACTCTCCGAAGTTGTTAACATATAGTTTCTGGCTAGACGCTAAACTGTGACACCACGGTGAATAAAGTAAAGATGTATTCAGCGTGCATCATCAATGGTGTGTCTGCTCAGGTCTCCGGCCGCATTCTCCTGCCTACAGCGTCGAGTCATGAGCTAGATACAATGGGAGTCTCATGCTATAAATGCTCGCTCATTACCGAGTTCTGGCGCTTTTGGAATGTATACAGTTGTTTGGGATTGAAACAAAGAATTAATTTATACCTTGGGGCAATTTGGTTTTATTCACTGTCTCATATCGTGATTGAAGAAATTCCACTGAACTACTTTTAGCTATATCCAAATTAACACTATCGCTGTAGACCGTTGACATTGGGAGTATAAGGACTCGAGAAACGGGCCTGTGTCTAGGTACAGTGCATCGGTAACTGGAACGTCTATTTTGCTCTTCCTGCCGTAATACTGTGCTGTGTATAGAAGTATTTCCATTAACCTCAAATTGATATGAGTGTAATTACTTTCAAATCACAGTAAAATCGTTAGAGCCACTTTACAGAACAAAATGTGAATTGTTTATCGTCAGCACCATCACCATCTATATTTGACATCTACTGCTGGGTAAAGGCCTCTTCTTAAAGGTATGCTTTACGGTATTAATCTATAGCCATCGATGTTGCCCGTGGTTGCTTTCTGATACCATCTTACCGCTTCCATAAAGTTGATTTTTCCGGTTTTTTCCCCTTGTGTCTTAGAATCCAGTGATGAACCTCCTTGTTCCATCTAACAACCATTATCTTAGTCAACTTCCTTTCCAACGTTCATTTCCTTCAATGAAACTATAATTTTGTCTGCCACTATAGTTTGTTTCCTCATTTATTCTTATATTTTTTAGCTTGTGCTAGTAAAGCCAGATATGCATTTCTCCTTTCCTTATTGAAGATTTTTAGTGCTTTTCATGCTGAAAGTTCATATATCACCACCACTGGTCAGAACTGATACTACACACTGAATGTGGACTTTCAGTTTGATGCAGACAGGAAGCTTGACTTTGAAATTATTTGATTTATCCAAAGTATTCCAACCTATTGTTACCATTTTATTTATTTATCTTACTGTTTATCCAGTCGCTACGTCAACTCCTCTAAATACAATAACACCTCAATTGGATTAATAATTATTTATCTTCTTTTATATAAGGATCTACGTATTTTCAGAACTAGCATTACATGAAGGCTCAGGTTGGCTTTGACATAATTCTTGTAATTCGTTGACAAACACAAGTGGAGTAAGCTCGAAACAAAATTATTAACGTTTCAGATTTATTCTTAGGCTACAAAACATGCGCTTTCAGGCACATTTAGCTATATAGTGGTACAAAAAATGTCATGTAATACATCGGACACTCTCAGACATGGCACAGTACCACCAGTAAAGGTGGTCCTTACTTGGACTACGACAAAAGAAACGCGGTGGATCTCAGGTTATATGGGAAATATATGCATACCAGGAAGTGACAAATTTGAACGAGAGCTGGGAAGATAAAAAGTGTAGCAGACAACAAAGTGTAGTGGCGATTGTCGATGAAGGCCCAGTGTTCCATAAGAATTATGCTGCCGGTCGACAAAGAACTCCTGTGTTTTTGCTGCAACTGTATAGGTGTCCTGGTGTGTTTCCTGTTTACAGACGAGTCGCACTGCTCGGACCTGTACGCCCCGTCACTTCTGGACATCCCACAGCTGACGGCAGCCCACAACAGGATCGAGCAGCTGGTCGCCCAGTGGATCAGTTAGGGCCCAAGCAGTAGGGGAAAAAAGTGTTAATACCAATAAAGCCAGAAACAAAAAGACTGTAGTCTTAATTACTTTCCAAAACTCCTTATACACCTAGGCCTAGTCAAACGCAGCGCTGAGAAGAGGTGCCTCCAGGAAAATGTTATGCATACACGCATCGTTCGTAGTTGCGCCTGAAGACTTTCTAGGTTATATTAGTTTTCGTAATTACATTAATGAAAATGATATACAAAACAGCGAATTCGTCGTTGAATGCAAGGTCAGTGAATGATTCTCCAGAAAATAAAAGTACTTTGTAAATGTAGGATTATTTTTATTACTCATCGAGAAATTGTTAAAGAAAGGATGCTATTAAAAAAAGGATATTATTAAAAACAAGATATTATTAAAAAAGAACTTTTCATGTACCCATACGAATAATGGATTTACGTCTACAGAATGCTACCCCCGCTGCACAATGTTTCTTGTTTCAGTTACTTCCAATGCAGATGTATAGTGACATAATCTGTTAACGTGATGCCAATCAGGAAACAAAACCTAGTTTCGAAAGCAGTACTAATGGGCTTTACTTGAGTTGTGATTTCGTAGTTTTTGGCCATGATTGGAGTCCAAGCAGCGAACACGTAATAACAGCACCTAAAGAAGACGACTGGGACGGTTATCGAAACATTGTGCGGAAACTAAAACACAAAGTTGGCAGAATATCCGGACATATGGCATTAATTATTCTTATTGCGATTATCCAGTTCGCTGTTCACATACACTATGAGATCAAAAGTATCTGGACTCATGGCTGAAAATGACTTACAAGTAAGTGGCGCCCTGCATCGGTAATGCTGGAATTCAATATGGCGTTTGCCAGCCCTTAGCCTTGATGACAGCTTCCACTCTCGCAGGCATACGATCATTCAGGTGTTGGAAGGTTTCTTGGGGAATGGCAGCCCATTCTTCACGGAGTGCTGCACTGTGGAGAGGTATCGATATAGGTCGGTGACGCCTGGCACGAAGTCGGCGTTCCAAAACATCCTAAAGGTGTAGCATAGGATACAGGCCAGAACTCTGTGCAGGCCAGTCCACTAAAGCGATGTTACTGTCGTGTAACCACTCCGCCACAGACCGTGCATTATGAACAAGTGCTCGATTGAAAGATGCAATCGCCATCCCGGAGTTGCTCTTCAACAGTGGGAAGCAAGAAGGTGCTTAAAACATCAACGTAGGCCTGTTCTGTGATAGTGCCACGCAAAACAACTAGGGGTGCAAGCCCTCTCCATGAAAAACACGACCACACCATAACACCACCGCCTCCGAATTTTACTGTTGGCACTACAGACGCTGGCAGATGACGTTCACCGGGCATTCGCCATACCCACACCCTCCATCGGATCGCCACATTGTGTTCCGTGATTCGTCACTCCCCACAGCGTTTTCCCACTGTTCAATCGTCCAATGTTTTTCGCTCCTTACACAAAGCGAGGCGTCGTTCGGCATTTACTGGCGTGATGTGTGGCTTATAAGCAGCCGCTCGACCATGAAATTCAAGTTTTCTCACCTCACGCCTAACTGCCATGGTACCTGCAGTGGATCCTGATGTAGTTTGGAATTCCTGTGTGATGGTCTGGATAGAAGCCTGCCTCTTACACAATACGAACCTCTTCAACTGTCAGCATCTCTGTCAGTCAATAGACGAGGTCGTCCTATACGCTTTTTGTACTGTACGTGTTCCTTTATGTTTCCACTTCACTATCACATCGGAAACACTGGTCCTAAGGATGTTTAGGAGTGTGGAAATCTCGCGTACAGACATATGACGCAAGTGACATCCAATCACGTGACCACGTTCGAAGTCTGTGAGTTCCGCGAAGCGCCCCATTCTGCTCGCTCACGATGTCTAATGAGGTCGCTGATATGGAGTACCTGGCAGTAGGCGGCAGCACAATGCACCTAATATGAAAAACGTATGTTTTTACGGGTGTCCGGATACTTTTGATCACATAGTGCATTTTTCCCTGGAACTATTTACTGCCAAAAGTGTGTGTCTCTCAAGTGGTTTAAATACCAAGTTAGATTTCTTAACCATCAGCCACTACAGTCCAGATCAAAGTTCTGTATCTACCCTGTACAATACTGATATCTTGTGTAACAGTATTGTTTTAAATATTCTCTACATAGATCGAGACAGCGCAGCATACGATGCAACGTAGGTTTTGTCTTGAAACAAAGCAATCCAGCAACAAGCAGAAATGGTCCAAGCAAAACAGTTATTGACATATCCGTCTAACAAAACAAATTTTGATAGTAAAATGGGAATTAATAAAAGCATTGGTAATTTTAAATGTATTATCTGCAATTTAGTATCGTTACTGTAAACTCCATTTTACAGCACATGGTGAAAGATTACGGATCCAATGGTTTGATATTAGATCACCGGTCAGTACTAGGATTTCTGTCTGTAACGTCGCACTAGAAGAATGAAGTTTTACGTGTAAAACTTTATACTTATCGGAATCTTTAGCACTATTAGTATAGTTTCCATTGCATTTTTCATAAGGTGAGTACAGTCCCATAACGGAATGGACACTAGGTTATCATCACTATCAGCAGGAACAGCCACAATTTGCATTCCGCTGACGAATACAGGCCGCCTCCAGGCTTGAGACTCTTCGCAAGCGTAACAGAAAGGTGAATGTAAAGGAGCAGAACGATTGAATGAACGTGGATTGAGATGCAATTTTGAAATACATTTATTGAGATGTACCAAATAGAGACAGTTTTAAGAAAACAGCAATAAAATACAACATTTTGGAAACACAGACTGGACTCGAACAGAGTGATACATCAGAATGAATATCGGAGCCGATACAGAAACATGTAAACACATAACCATTGATATAGCAGATCCAAAGGATCCGTCAACGTTATCAGTCATCAGCTTTCTCAGTAACGCACAAATAGTTGAAAAACACACAAGCAGCAGAAAATTAATCATTAACTGACATTAACAAGAAACAACAAGCTTGGGCACGTGACTCCGGAGACCAGCAGTACTTGCACGCTGCGCTATCCACATTAAGTTCGCTGTCCACCTCGTAACTGTCCCGGCTGTCACCCCACGCTCCACCCGCCACCCCGCCCTTTAGTGCAAGGCGGCGCAACGCGGCCTTGTCAGGCCATCGGGCAGTGCAGAGCACGAACTCCAACCTTACAGCAAGCTGAAGATAGAAAAAAGGCGTCACCAGTGCCGTCACGGTACGCAAGCTACAATTGGTACGTTTGTTATTTTCGGGTTACTGGATCAACTACGATGTAAATCTATTTTAGAAAGTGGCGAATGTGCTGTTTCATATGCTAGGGTTCGCCCACTGCCGGGCTGGAAGCCTCTGCTGTTTTGCCGGGGTGCAGACTGAGGTCCCGTGTGACGCCGTTAGACGCAATAAAAGAGTATTCAAGACCATTCGATTTATTACCCAGGATACAAGCCGCTGCCGTGTCTTCTGTGACTTCTGGTTTCTACGTTAGCGGAAGCGGAACTCGCTGAATCGAACAGTGGACTCACGGCTGGCAAGAGCACTGCGTCAGCTCGGAGCGGAAGTCGATGACGTCCTGGTGCGATGGTCCTGGTGCGCCCCACCGGCAACCCTGTGAGTGCGAAGTGTGTGTGTTTGAAAGACACCATCTCGGGCAGTACTCCATGCCTCACGGATCACTGCCCGTGTTGTATCTTCGGGTGGACCGCGAAGTCAGATGTTATGATTTCATGCTGAATGCTGAATCCGGTTCGCTTGTACAGTAGATCTTCCGACTCGTGTGAGGCTAGCGTTTTAGGCACCTTTTGCCCTGAACCACAGCCGTGTTGGTAAACCCCTGGACTACCCATCAGTGCTGGCTGCTGTGCTGACTTCAGTACTGGGCGCTGGACTTCGTTATCCGTGATCCGTTATCGCTGATATTCTTGTGAGGCAGCAAGTGAAAGACCAACTTTAGATCAATCTTACACACAAGATGTTACCACACCGTAAGCAGAGAATCGAGTTCGAATGGTATGAAAGCCATCGATAGTAGTAATCGAGTGCTCAACGCAAGTAGGGGGTGGGGCTGGGGCTAGGGAAGGGGGGGGGGGAGGGGGGAGGACGTATGTGGTTGAGGAGAACTCCACTCTACGACATCATTAGTAATGACCTAATCGGTTCCGCTCTTTTCGAGTCGTCAGCAGTCTGCAGTTCCGCTACATTTGCTGAACGAATTTGTTACAGTGTCTCTAGTGTTTAGTCAAACTCTTGCGAGACGAAGTTGCGTTCTACCTAGTGTCTCTTACATTACGTTACGAGCGTAACTAAGGCAGTTCGAATTGTGCTCTTCGAATCATTTCCTTCTGTCCGCAGCTCATGGCGTAGGGGCTAGCGTTGGTGTCTCTGGATCACGGGGTTCCGTGTTCGATTCCCGGCCGGGTTTGGGCTTTTCCCTGCCCGAGGACCGTGTGTGTGTGTTGTCCTCATCATTTCATCATCATCGTCATCATTTGTGAGAGTGACTAGATTGGATTATGAAAAGAAAATGGACTGTGTAACAACTGGGACTTTGTACAGGCGCTGATGACGTTGAGCAACGCACAAACGAAACATCATCATCATCCTTCTGAGCTCGCTCGTAGTCGCGCACAAGGGTGTAGAGGTTGCTGTCTTCCTGATCGACTGACGCCGTTAAGCTGCTTCCAGGTTGGCGGTTATTGATACTTCCTGCTGACTGAGTAATGCTCGCTGTTGAAACTTAAAAAAAAAAAAAAATTACTCTCATGTTTCCTTAATAACGTGTTACGTAATAATATATTTTTTTACTTCAAGACTTCAGTGGCCTACATGTACACCTTTCCATCTCTTTTACCATCATTAGGCATTAGTGCAATGGATTTTATACGTGAAAGAAATGTACATTATGTACTCCTTTAAAGACAGGAAAGAAATATGCTCAAATTCTGGTAAAAATACGATCATGTTGCAAGGCACTGATCCTTTTTAGTACGTCCACTTGCACGAAAATTATTGAAAACACTACGTCAAGTTTGGCTTCGCAAAGTTAGTGATAAATTGCTTCAGCGTCTCAGTATGGCGATCGGCGTATCGTAAACAAATCTGCAGTACAAGAATTTGTATTTCATTAATCTTGCGGCTTTGAACCGTCATCCTCCCGAATTCGACTCCAGCGTGCTAACCACTGCGCCACCTCGCTCGGTGCCTAAGAGTAATTCACCCTAAAATGAATCGATTGGACAGTGCAATTCCACGTTATTTTTACGAAGAAGAAATGCTTGGTGCATGTGGGAACAGACTTGCTTTGACTTGTTAACATGTGTGAATGCTTAATTATAACTCAACCACACGTGTAGATGATACTTTGCAGCTACATATTGGATGCATGGTTCAAAAATTGTCGTGTTGTAATGATACGCTGAAGAACCAAAGAAACTGGCACACCTGTCTAATATCGTGTAGGGCCCCCACGAGCACGAAGAATTGCTGCATCACGACGTGGAAAGGGCTCGACTAATGCCTGAAGTAGTGCTGGAAGGAATTGACTCCATGAATCCAGCAGGGCTGTCCATAAATTCGCAAGAGTAGGAGGGGGGGAGGGGGGATGGAGATCTCTTCTGAACAGCACGCTGCAAGACATCCAATATACGCTCAATAGTATTCATGTCTGGGGAAATTGGTGACCAGTGGAAGTGTTCAAACTCAGAAGAGTGTTTCTAGAGCCACTCTGTAGCAATTCTGGACTTGTGGGGTGTCGCATTGTCCTGCTGGAATTGCCGAAGTCCGTCGGAATGCACGATGGACATGAATGGATGTAGGTGATCATACAGGATGATTACGTACGTGCCTCCCATCAGAGTCGTATCTAGACGTATCAGGGGTTCCATATCACTAACTGCACACGCTCCACACCATTACAGAGCCTCCACCAGCTTGAACAGATCTCTGCTGACTTATAGGGTCCATGGATTCACGAGGTTGTCTCCATAACCGTACACGTCCATCTGCTCGATACAATTTGAAACGAGACTCGTCTGACCAGGCAACATTTTTTTTTCAATCTTCAACAGTCCAATGTCGGTGTCGACGGGCCCAGGCGTGGTGTAAAGCTTTGTGTCATGCAGCCATCAACGGTACACGAGTGGGTCTTCGGCTCTAAAAGCCCATATCGAGATGTTTCGTTGAATCGTTCGCACGCTGACACTTGTTGATGGCTCAGCATTGAAATATGCTGCAATTTGCGGAAGGGTTGCACTTCTGTCACGTTGAACGATTCTCTTCAGTCGTCGTTGGGCCCTTTCTTGCGGGATCTTTTTCCAGCAGCAGCGATATCGGAGGTTTGATGTTTTCCGGATTCCTGATATTCACGGATACTCGTGAAATGGTCGTACGGTAAAATCCCCACTTCATCGCTACCTCAGTGATGCTGTGTCCCATCGCTCGTGCACCGGCTGTAACACCACGTTAAAACTCACTTAAATCTTGATAACCTGCCATTGTAGCAGGAGTAACCGATATAACAACTACCTCGGACACTTGTCTTATATAGGCGTTGTCAACCGCAGCGCAGCTGCCTGTTTACGTATCTCTGTGTTTGAATATGCATGCCTATACCAATTTCTTTGGCGCTTCAGTGTAATTTATGTGACTGAATGCGTGTGTAAATGAAGTGTAAATCTGCGAGTGACTGTGGGGCTTTCGTGTGAACTACATAATGTAAGATTCCTGTTGCCAGCTTCGTTGATCCTCGTTTCCAGAAAACTGCACTGTTCTTTTCAACATTTTCAATATTTTGTACCAAAGGTATTGTGTATGTTATTGACTCGTGTCATAATGCACCTGGCAAGAAAAGGTGTAAATAACGGTAGCAGCATCCCCGACTTCCAATTTCCATGTCAGGCATCGGTCAAATGTGTGGCCGAACAGCTGCAGTTTCATCGAGCAGCATCATCAACTAGGTCATCAACTAGATGAATCCGCTGTTCTACAGCCCTTCAACTATCATTGATGGTTCTGGGCTAAGAACTGGTAACCGCCAAGGTGAGGCCACCGATTGGGTTCCATCGCATGACACTCCAGCCAGTCTCCTAGAGGCCTGAGTTCAACACTGGGGGTCTGCGTGCCCCTGCCGGCCACCTTGGGTCACTTGGAGAGTTCACCGCTCAGCAGTCTCACCACACCTACTGCAAAGTGGAAAACTGTCTTGCGTCAGCAGCGCCACGCCCAGGCCCACGAGACAGACAGGCCGGAGTGCGTGACGCTGCAGGTCTTGTGAGTGCCAGCAGTCATCTTTGGCGAGGAGCGAGTAACTATTTCAGACGAGTTCAATAATTCATAAGTACATTTCAACTGCAAGCAAGCTCTCGATAGAACACGACAGATTTAAGACCGTTAGTGGGTAAGTTTTGACAGACACACTGATTTCCCGTGTATCCTACACGTAGTCGGCAGTTCACGAAGCATGGCGGACAAGGCGACTGGTGTGACATCACAAGACCGTTGTGGTGCCTGTATTTCTCTTGGATCCGGGTCTGTGGAGGCCGGCCGCTGTGGCCGAGCGCTTTAGTCCGGAACCACGCGGCTGCTACGGTTTCAGGTTCAAATTTAGCCTCGGGCATGGTTGTGTGTGATGTCCTTGGTTAATTAGGTTTAAGTAGTTCTAAGTCTAGGGGACTGATGACCTCAGATGTTAAGTCCCATTGTGCTTGGAGCCATCTGAAACGAACCGCGCACACCGCCAGCCGCTGTTACGCTGCGGTAGCACTCCAGTCTCTCAGCGTGTATCTCTGAGTACAGTTGCCGATCTCCTGCATGGAAGCAACGATTAATAAAGAATGTTGTAGTTGGGTAAGCGTTCTTGAGCCTGCACTCACTGTAAAAAATGAAATGAAGTAATCGAGTGGCACTGTTGGCCGAGAGGCCGCCAGGTGCAAATCTTATTTCGCATGATGCCACAAGGGGTGACATGTGTGTCGATGATGGTGAGGACAACACAACACGCAGTCCAGAGCTGGAGAACATCTCCAAGCCGGTCAAGAAATGAACCCAGGCTCACTGCATGTTAGACAAGCACGTTACCACTCAGCTAAGAAGGCAATCGCTGTAGTATAGACAGAGTCCTTCCCATAGAGCTCGCACACGCCATTTTTTGGAGCGGAAGTGACCATTCTGCATGTTAATACACCTGATGCCATTGAAAGTGGTGTCAGAGCACTACGTCTCAAAATTTAGACACCTGATCTCGTGCACCTTGATTCAGCTTTTCCGTGATTTCCCTAAATCGCTTCATTCAAATACCGCGATGGTTCCTTTGAAATTTCACTGCCAAAGTTTCTCCCACCCTTCCCAAATCCGATGGGACCGATGATCTCGCTGTTTGGTACCCTCCCCAAAATTAACCAACCAACCTACTCTTGGACCTGTTTAATTAGTGACTATCGGCTCGGAGCGAGGGGAATCTGGATCTCGGACGAAAATCACAAGTCTAAAACTCTAACGCAGTTCTGAATTTTAATTTAATCTTGTGTTAATCTTCTCTGTGACTTTCAGGTTGTAGCTTAAGTTTGGAGCAGTCATTTAAATCATGTCATGGCTTGCAGAGCATCGTCGCAGCATTACGAGATTCACAGCATTGTTGCAGCAGCGGCAGATATCTTCAGTCCAGTAATACACCGTCTTCCGTCCTGCCTCCTTACTTTGCACTGGATCTCCTGAGAAGACAAACAGGCTCAGTAGCCGGTCCAGCTGAATGTTTGGAGGAAACTCTCTCGCAAGAGCGCATTACTTAGCTGCTGACATGTACCTCTTCTTTAACACAAGCAATGCGTTCTGCTCTGACCCTGCTGGCCATCGATTCGAATTGAAATTTGGTGGCAGGTAATTAAGATGTGGCTACGTCATTCCTGCTGCGTCAGCTTTGTGTCATAGTTCATCAATCGTAGAGGCTAGGGACTGGTAACGCATCAGTGTGCCCCCACGCAACCCAAGAACAGATGTTTTCAATGGGTGAGAGAACTCCAGAACTTGCTGGCAAAACCACCAGTCGAACACCCTGTAGATAGAGGTAGATCAGGCCAGCGTGGGATCATGTGTTGAAAGATAACACCACGAAGATGGAGTAATCCACTGGCTATGAGACGTCAGAAATGTAACGGCACGCGTGAAAATTATTTGCTATGCGAACTGGAGATGATCTTCTTGTGAACGGAGTGTCACCCTGCAACACCGCGCTACGTGCTGCGGTCGTCTGAAGATGAATGCAGGGTGAAAATATTCGTTCTCCTCGGAGACTCCACACACGGATATGTTCATCGTGATATTGTGCGTATAATCAGGACTCGTCTGAATAATCGATAGTATGTCACTACTGTGACCACCGTCGTTGCGCACACCACGGACGGTGCGCCTCTCACTGCTCTTATGTCAAGGGAAATCAAAAAATGATGACCACGTTGACAGTTCCTAGTGCTCCGGACGTAGTCACACTGTCCGCGTCTTGTTGCAAAAAAGCCTATTTCTTAACTCATAGTACAGTATTTGACACACACTCTGGCCACCGCCAGCCACTGCAGAAAGAATGGCTCATTCATTCACTCACGACACCGATAAAACTAGTTGCCTCTCAGAATTATAGATCCGCCTATCTTTACGATCGGGCAACACTGCAGGATGTGGAAGTTTCCGGAGGAAGTTTTTCTTCGGTTAGAGCTCTTGTAGTGTTGTATTTGCTCGTGTTCTAGTGATGAACGTCGCGCACTGTAGGCGCAAAGTCAGGACCTCGTGTCCGCTCCTTTATATTTTAGCCCGCATTTTATCTTGTCTGCTAAAAGTATTAGTCTAGTGGAACCTCGACGATAATTTGCTCCATTTTCTAATCCATCAGTAATAGCAAAAACTCCCCGATATTTTTCCGCGAAAGAACTCGCGGCTGCAACAAGATCAGAAGTGTCATCACCGTTCAGCGGTCACCGACTACCAGCCACAGAACACCAGAAACCCACCATGTCTGGTGCCGGCCGGAGCTGTCCAACTAATCTCCATGCAGTACACGTTGGGCACGTTGCTGAACTCACGTTGGCAAGCATTAAACCGTTTATTATTTAAATATGATTCTCCACGCGAGATAATTTCGGCAAACTGAGTGAACAGCAGGCTTTAACAGAAGTGTGCGGCTATTACTCACGTAGCATTCGACGTAAGGAACATTGAAGTGTGTAAACTACTATCACACTTAAAAGTTATTTGAAATGAAACTGGATTGTGCATAAGTTCGTAACGTTTACGTTTGGCTTGTTGGGGCTTTGGTTCCTATGAGCGTGTTTACAATTTTCAGTCTTTAGTTGAAGCTCTAGTACTTGCAGTTTGGATTATGCATACTTGAATACCAAGAATGTCGTTTAAGCGTTATGAAAGAGAGTTTCAGGTTCAAGAAATCTGTAACGTTAGTGAAGTATTGTTCGATTCAGGATAATGAATGGGTGAAGGCAGCAGAGACAGCTCGAATTAGGTGTGCCTTGTGTTGTGCGAGTGCTATCGGAGAAAGCACGCCAGGAAATGGTTATCTTTATTCAAAAACATCGTTCTTGTAATAATGATTTTCGGCATTAAGATGTCGCAAAATTGATGAACGTGTTGAACAGCGAACATTTGAACTTTTAACCTGCATGCGACATTTTCATTCATTGGTGAAGCTGCAGAAGTCCGGCATACTGCTTGTTCTAATTGGAACCAACAAATATCGAAGGGTGATCATATCAGCATATTTGTTCGAACTTTCTCAGTTCGATCGAGCCTTCCCGTGCAGTATTGGTTCTGGTGATAAGCTTAATGGTTCTGTGTTAACTTCGAAAAACGGTAACGGCAAAGCCCTAACAAAAGCATTTATCAACAAGAGGACATGGTGAATCTTTACATATGAAAGAAAATGTCTTTTGCTGATTCACTGACTCATCATCGCCCAACCCAAACCACAAAGGATAGAAACTTAAAATTTGGAGAAAGTGCTGGGTTTATACTGTAGGCATCGTTTAAAAGGCAATTTTAGGATCTCCACTCCTAAGAGGGTGGAATAGGGGATGAAATATTTTATGAAAATATGTCGCTATTCAGGCAACTTTGATGCTAGAACTACGGAAATTGGTGTTTGGGTTTTTGGTCAGAAATAAAAAATGTATGTTTGAGGGGTCATATAGAGCATGAAAGTTTTTTTGATAAACCACTAAAGCGTTTTTAATGCTTCATTCATAAAAAATGGTATTTTTGGAAATCCCACACGTAAGGGATTGAAATAGGGGATGAAAAGTTTTATGAAACTATCTCATTATGAAAGCAGAATCGCTTTTTCGTCAGAAGTATATTTGGAAAAGATCAAGCTTTTACGGCCTTAATTTGCGTTCAGTTTTTAAGATGTTGCAATTTGTGAACTAAATCAAAGAAAGGTATTTAGCAGTCACCACAACAAAATGGCTTTGCGAGAATTCTATAGAAAAAGAAACGTCTATTTAATACACTAATTTATCAGTAGGCCTAATATATGTTTTCAAATACGCAAAGACTGACAGCGATGTCAAGGGTCACTAACTCTTTTATAGATTTTGTAGATTTTCGTGTGAGCAATGGGCGTAACAACATGCAAATTCGATTAAAGAAAAATAAAAATCTGCCCATACCATACAGTCGACACAAGCGAAGCATCCGGCGCTAAAGTAGTTGATAATATTCTGCATCTGGTGTGTTCAACGAAATTATCTCCAGGGGTGTGTTCATCACAGCTAACATTTATTACCAACAACTGAGATCGTTCTCCGTTGCAGTGTAAGATAAATGACCAAGAAAAAAGCATAGTAATGATCATCTGCACTCTGCTGATTTCACAAATGAAGCTATACAGGGTCTTGTTTACAAGGTCATCCCTCCATGCACTTAATCTTTTAACCTTGCGCCCTCAAATGTTTACACGGAAATACGTTTAGAACCCTGATTGGCAAAATCATTAACTCTGAAACAGTAGGATTCTACAGGTATAGAATCGGTAAAAATCTCTGAAAATTGTCAGTGTTTTAAATATTGTAAGCTAACATAAAAATTAATTTATCTCTTATACTTATCGATATACGCAATAAACCAATAGAAAAACAATGAAAAAACATGTATGTTGTGAATAAAAAGAATTAGAACTTACAATGATAACTTTAGGACAGAAGTCAATTTTAATAAAACACAGGGCATCTACAACGTGAGCATTTCACAATCGTCCCGTGTCATACTCAAGCAGTGTGGAAATAGGACAGTTGGAGCAGACGCATAAGGAAATCCAGTTAACAAATTACCTTTCCATAGTTGTGTCTTCACAAAATCTAAAAATCCCTTGGCAGTAACAGAAAAAAACAGGTGTTGTCAAGGATACCATATCGTAAGTTTTTTAGCCTTAGATTACTGAGTGATAAAAGTAGTTAGAAGAATTACGATAGAGAAGTTTTTTAAGATTTTCTTTACAGATTTTCGATCTGGTTGCTTCTAACTCTGTCATAGAAGAGGTGAAAGGCTGGTCTCTACCGAGATCGGAACCGAGAGATAATACAGCCTTCACCTTACAGCTCCCTCACTGCACAGTGCTGCCTAAGAAACGTAACTGGCAACTTAAAATACACATATTAAGAAAAGTTTTGCATCACGCCAGTTCCCAGAACTCCTGAAGATAGACCTTGACTGTTGATATTGTATCACAGACACAGTCCCTTTGACTGTATACTGTTCAGAGATGTCACTAAACCCCTCCCCCCCCCCCCCCATCAAAGGTGTCAACAAGCACACATGAGCAGCGGAGGGGGTACCGACAGCCCATCAGTTCCAGTCATGCCAGGAAGGTTTCTCAACAAGGAAAGTGTCCAGGCGTCTCGGAGTGAACCAAAGCAATGTTGTTCGAACATGGAGAAGATACAGAGAGACAGGAACTGTCAATGGCATTCCACGCTCAGGTCACCAAAGGGCTACTACTTCTGTGGATGACCGCTATTATGGCTCTGAGAAAGCTTGACAGCAACGCCACCGTGGAATAATGCTTTTCGTGCAGCCACAAGATGTCGTGTTACGACTCTGTGAGCAATAGGCCGCATATGCGCAACATCACTCCTGACGTCCATGGCGAGGTCCATCTTTGCAATCACGACACTATGGAGCGCGGTACAGTTGTGCCCAACAACGTGCAGAATGGACCGCTCTGGATTGGCATCTCGTACTCTTCACCGATGAGTGTCGCGTATACCTTCAACCAGACAATCGGTGGAGACGTGTTTGGAGGCAACCCGGTCAGGCTAAACGCCTTAGACACACTATCCAGCGAGTGCAGCAAGGTGTTGCTGTTTTCGGGTGGCATTATGTGGGGCCGACGTACGCCGCTGGTGGTCCTGGAAGGCTCCGTAGCGGCTGTACGATACGTGAATGCCATACTCCGACCGATAGTGCAACCATATCGGCTGCAGATTAATGAGGCATTCGTCTTCACAGACGACAATACGCGTCCCCATCGTGCACATCTTGTGAATGACTTCCTTCAGGATAACGACATCGCTTGACTAGACCGTCCAGCATTTTCTCCAGACATGAACCCTATCGAACGTGCCTGGGATAGATTGAAAAGGGCTGTTTATGGACGACGTGACCCACCAATCACTCTGAGGGATCTACGCCGGATCGCTGTTGAGGAGTGGGACAATCTGGACCAACAGTGCCTTGATGAACTTGTGGATAGTACGCCACGACGAATACAGGCATGCATCAATGCAAGAGGACGTGCTACTGAGTATTAGAGGTACCGGTGTGTACAGCACTCTGGACCACCACCTCTGAAGGTCTTGCTGTATGGTGGTACAACATGCAATGTGTGGTTTTAATGAGCAATAAAAAGGGCGGAAATGGTGTTTATTTCGATCTTTATTCCAGTTTTCTGTACACGTTTCGGAACTCTCGGAACCGAGGTCTTGCAAAACTTTTTTGGTGTGTATACGATACTAGCTGCAATTTATGTGCAGAACGACCTTCCTGGACTCAAAACTTTAAAGCCTAGAACGATCAAAAATATTACTTACGCATGATGTTTTCAGTATAATCACTAATGACGCTCCAAAAAAGTGAATCACGTTTGGTAAATGAATTTTTCGGTTTGCAATATGCTTAACAGAGAAGAACAAAAAACATTGTGACAGTTATGATTTAAGATATTTAGCTTGCAGGTGGTGCCTCTGACTGCAAATATTTATTATTAATTACGCCACAGCGCCTAAACCCAAATGCAGAAATGCGAAAAAAATTCATTAGGTTAGGCTGTTCATATTTCGGCTCTGGCATCTTTGAGATGTAAGCAACACTCTTCACTTCTCCGCCTGCTCGAGAAACACATTGCCTGCGGAAAGGTATTCTCGTTGCTGCTAGTATAACTGAGACTTTGCAACAACGCAGAATGTATTTGGTCACTCTGTGGTGCTCGAGTTACTTCCTTGATGGCAAATTAATTTCACGCTTAGATATTGTTGATATGTTAGCTGGGCAATACTTTATACAGGACTTTAATTTCCCAACTGACACACTCAGTAACTGAATTTTGCTCTGTGATACATATACAATAGATTGTTGAAACCTGAACTTAGGCCCATGTATACATTTATTGCGTTTTTATGATTCCTCAATACTGTTTTGCTATTTTACCGCAGTAAATAAAATTCACGACAGAACCTTACACTGAATAACTCTGTAAAAGTTACAGGGTCCCACACAGCTCCACTGAAGCCTCCAGGAGCTTCACGTATCAACCGCTCAACCACTCACTGGTGCGAAGGCGCAGACTGTACTTACATCCTAAAGTTGTTATTACTGTCGCATCCGAAGTCCCTGCGACTGCACCAATGTTGCTCTCTGTTCATTACGTCACTGGTTGATCCCGCACCTTCTCACATCAGTTTTCCTCGCTCACTGAAATCACAACCTTTTTCTTTTTTCTGTGTTACTTAAGAAATAGAAAGATCTGGTGTATTATTAATTGACTCTAAATTTTGGTTTACTGCACTTCACAACACAGTGTTTCAACAGTTCATTCCCTTCTTGCACATTGCGACCTCAGATGACTCACTTATCCTGAATGGATAGTATGGACACGATCCACGTCCAGTAAAAAGTATATGAAGTTCCAATATTTTTATCGTTTTCAGCAGCACGGCCAGCAGACCGATATTGAAGATATTCCAGTGAGAGAACACTTTGCAAAGGTAAGAGCTTCACTTCATTAACATCCCTGTGGCTGTGTAAAATATCTTCCATCCTAGGATTCCACCTCCTGTCATCTTGGGAGCCACTGAGGAGTTTCGAAGGGAGGACGTCAGCGGTGGCTAAAGACAAAGGGTATCCCTGAGACTTACCTAGGAGGGCCTAACTGGATGGGAATTTCCTGGTGAGAGATTTATAGGTTTGAATCACAATTTGGTACGTATTTGTAATACAAAACCGCTATTATTATTGCAAAAAAAGAGAAGATACTGAGGGCACAGGTAGTAATGATACAGTGAAGGTGCTGTAAGGAAATACATATTTATTCTGAGAACATCTTTCTTATTTCGGATCTACTAGGTTTTAAGTGTAAGACCTTGACTATCCAAAACTAAAGATAAATGGGCTCTGGTGATAGCTAGTATTTTATTGATGGTACGTGATAGGGCACTGAATGAAATTTCAAGGAAAATAAGAGTTATTGAACCTTACCCTCAAACCACTGATACCGACGGCCTCCAGCTGAAAGTAAAGTACTTATTTCGAAACATAAAGATACTATCAAGTGAAAGAGATAACGTTTCTTTGGCGGATGAATGTGGATACGCTGGCAATTTCGCAATCAAAATGAGAAAACATGTTGTTACGAAATTGTCTCTACTGCTACTAGAATCGATCATTCGACTATAAGTAAGTTGACTGTGGATCGCCAAGAAGATAAGGAAGGTGCTCTGAAACACCGTACAGGCCTTACGTTATGCCGCAACAACAGGAGAATGTTGCTGCCAGTTCTGTTACTGCATGGAAGTGTGCAGACAGTTATGACTCCAAAGTATTAACTGTGTACACTATGTTACCAGGAATATTTGTCTGACTGTAACCTCAGGTACTGCGTTCCTCCATTCCTACATCCCTTCCTACATCCCTTCCTACATCGTCTGTTGGTGAGCGATAACATTTTGCCTTCCCTTCTATAATTTCTATCCTCTGATTTTCAAAGAGTAACGTCCAGAATATTCAACGTACTTAGACAGGTCTGATGTAATTTCATTTGATTGCTAGAATCGTACTGTACATGTACTATGTCTGTCAAAACACCCAAATTTTGAAGACAGAGGCATGTTTCTGAAGTATCCTTTAACGGTTGGTATTTGTTCTGAAAATTGCATTTTGAGCTATATTCATTATGCGTGCGACCTCTTCGTTAGATGTTCGCACTTTTGTTCTGAGTGATTTAATGAAATCATTCAACCTGAATTTGTTTATACCTCGAAACACCATCACAAATATGTTTCTAGTAAATGGTATCATATGATCAATCGAAACTTTCGGTGATTTTCATTATGTTTTAGCTACTTATAATTCGTTTTCGTTCAGAAGGCCAGGCATGGTGATTCCGAGAACTTTGGAACCACCCTCGTATTTCATGTCATGTTCTTGTGTTTTCTATCGTGTTTCTTTATGGCTATCATTTAAAATGAACTGTGATATGTCTGATGAATATGTCGATGTGCCCTATATTATAGAAAAGACGAGGAAAGGTGGAAGACCTTTAAATACGCTGAAGCGGAGTGTTACTAAAATCATAATGCAAGTGCAAAACCTGAAATCACGTGCAAATATAATGATAACTTTTGTCAAGCATTATGCATATCATAAGATGATATGATACGTGAAAATAACAGATATTGAAACACTACAGATGCTGTGAGTCACATTTTTAATGGGGTATACTGAAGCTTAGTAACCTAAAAGAAGGCGGCCTGATCAAGGGAAAAAAATGTTCAATCAAAAAGAAAGCTATAATGTATGGAATACAAACCGCTCTTAAGGGGAACACCCTATTTGTATATCTATATTGCAGTGACGTAGCGTGAGGGGAGACTTTGAGACTTAGTCTCCCTTGTATTCGTGCTTAAAAAAGATGCAATAGTAATTCATAACAAAAATATAAATAACTTTCTGCTAAGAGCTCTAAATGTGCGAAGACAGTCTTGTAGCTCGCGCAGCCGCACCCTGAGTGTTGGTGAATCTGCCAGCTTGAGACTCGACTGCTCTCAGTGTCTGCCCCCTTCCCTTACCTGGCCGTGTGCGCCTGCGCCCCTTCCACTTCCCCTCTTCCACGAAGGCCGGTGCGCTACACTTGCTAGCAGGTATCGAGACTAGTCTCTGCCGCTTCTATGCTGGCTTTTAACACGGAAGTGAACAGTCAGGCGGTTTGTGTTCATAGTCATTCTTGTATGATTTTAGTGCATTTTTTCGTTGCGTCGCCAACATGAGTGGGCGAGCAACTGAACACCTTATAGAATTGTTATTAAAAACGCCTTTTTCAACATTAACGTACCGTACGAAAAAATGTGCGAATTGAATGACAAACGACCTACTCCTATACTCAGTGTAGTTTTAAGTGAAGCCAAACAAAAACTCACTTTTCAGACAGCCTGGTACGAAAGGTATACTTGGCTGACTGCCAAAGCACTTAATAACAGATTATATTGTTACACATGTCTTCTGCTTGGTGGTGAAAAGGAATGGTGCAATGAGGGCATTTGTACAATTTGACAGGAAAGCACCAGAGCATGAGATATCAAACCGTCACCTGCAGAACAAAGAATCATTTCAGTTATTGGGCAAAAGTAGAATTGAGCATGCCCTTTCTGAAGCCGCTTGTCTGACAGCAATACAATACAACGAACAAGTTGCATCCAACAGGAGAGTATTGCCTTGTATTATTCAGGTAATTGCATTTCTTTGTAAACAAGAACTAGCCTTTCGCGGCCATCGAGAAGATGAATCCTCCAGCGACAAAGGTAACTATCTGGAATTGTTGGATTTACTAGCTCAAGAAGAGCAGTTAATCCAAGACCATCTGTCATCATCTTCAACCTTTAAAGGAACTTCTCCAGATATACAGAATGATGTAATAGAAATGATAACTCTGGCAGTCAATGAGAAAATAAGATCTGAAATTCAGATCTCCAATTTCATTTCGATTCGAGCTGATGAAGTATTAGATGTGTCATGCAAGAGCCAAATGAGTATAATATTCAGATACTCTATTGCAGACAAAATTGAGCTAAGATTCGTTGGATTTGACGATGTTTCTGGAGATGAAACTGCTGAAGGTTCGTCAAACATTATTCATGCAGTATTGAAAGAACGGAATGTGGGAAGTGGTTAGTCAAACATATGATGGCGCTTCAGTAATGGTGGGCAGAGAAAGAGGACAACAACAATTGGTGAAGCAGTTCTGTCCCTATGCGCTTTTTATTCGTTGTTACGTAAAGCAACTGAATTTGGTACTGTTACATGCCTCCAAAATCATACGACAAGTATGCATATTTGTAAGTGATTTTACTGCATTCCATTCGTTTGACAGCAAATCATCAAAACGAACTGTATTGCTAACTGAGAAAGGATATAAACTGCCACGTGCAAGCGACACTCACTGGAACTTTCCCTTCAGGGCAGTTTCAACAATATCTAGTCATTTCTCAGAGCTATATAGTGTTTTTAATTATACAATTGATGATACAGACTGTCAGTGGGAGCCAGAATCTTTGAGCTGCGCTGTGAGAATGAAACGACGGATGGATGATCCTACGTTTGTCTACTTGCTTTGTTTCTACAGAGGGTGCTTTGTTTATGTTGTTCATTTCTTCAATGTTCTTCAAAATGGTTCAAATGGCTCTGAGCACTATGGGACTTAACATCTATGGTCATCAGTCCCCTAGAACTTAGAACTACTTAAACCTAACTAACCTAAGGACATCACACAACACCCAGCCATCACGAGGCAGAGAAAATTCCTGACCCCGCCGGGAATCGAACCCGGGAACCCGGGCGTGGGAAGCGAGAACGCTACCGCACGACCACGAGATGCGGGCTTCAATGTTCTTCAGTCAAAATCTGTCAGTATAACTGCTTGCCACGACGAAATAAGAACTGTTTTGAGAAACTTACGACAACTAAAAATAGAAACATTCGTTGATGAATGCATTAAATGCAGTTTGTGTTTGAATGGCAATTTATCATTCCGTGACAATCAAAAGACATCTCTCAGGGCACTAACTTACGAGATACTAGATTTGCAAATTGTTCAGATGGAAAGAACGTTTCAAGAGTTTTCCAAATTCAGTTCGTAAACTTTTGAACGAAAAGTGTTTCCCGAACTATCAAAAAGAATTCCCACAGTTGAAACTGCTTCAGTTATTAGAACAGTACCCTTTTTTCCAACAAGAACAACTTGAAAATGCACTGTGTAACATATACGCTGATGTGAAAAAACACTTATCTCCAAGAATCCTCTTAATGTCAACAATGATCTAGACTCTGTTTATGAAGATACAACGAAGTTCCTGCGTTTGGTTTTGACCCTACCCGCAACTACAGCAAGCAGTGAACGAAGCATGAGTACTCTTAAACGAGTGAAGAATTATTTAAGGAATTCAATGTCCAACACCCGGCTGTCGTGTTTGAGCACGTTAGCAATAGAAAATACACTACTTGGAGAGCTATCCAGTGATCAGATCTTTGTAGACCGAGTTATAGACTCATTCGTGGAAAGAAAAGACAGGCGCATTGCACTTGTGTACAAGAAGATATAAGTGCTTCTTCTCTTGCTGCTGGAGTTCTACAAATTTGTCATCGTTTCTTGAACAAGTTAGTTATTATTACTAGTGGCGGCGGTAATGGTGGTAGTAATAGTAGTAGTTGTTGTTGTTTTATTTGATGCATTTTGTTTCATTTCTTTAAATTGTTGTTTATTATACTATTTTGCCTCCCTATAATAAATGTAGAGTCTCCCCAACCTTTACAACCACGCTACGCCACTGCTATATTGCTGAGTATTTTTAATCTTGAGAGAAGGAAGGTTGAGCATGCAGTTGATGAGAAAATTAATACTAGCGCTGCAGTTTCTGCAACAAGAGCTGGTGCAAGGCTTGGTGTTGATATGAAGAAACTGTAGGTTGAAATTATAGCTCACATCACAGAGGACAACAATGGGAGAGAATAAAAGACAGCATTAAGAAAACACGTATAGTTAATTTTGGAGGCGAGTAAGACGTGGAAGTTATTTTGTGAGGAGAGTATTAGTTGTTCATGAAGTACAGGGTGTACATATAGTCCGGGAAAGCTTTCAATTATTTATTGCATAAGAATTAAGCATTGTACAGATGCCAAACATATTGCATTTTTAAGAGAAACTCTGAAACTTATTTTTACAAACATTCGATATGCGAACCATGACCGACCTGGCAGTTGTCAATACGGCAATCGAATTCTTGTCATACCTTTCCCATCGTCACTGTGGCAGTCGCTTCCTGTATTCTCTCCTGGAGCTCTGCTACATCCCGTGGTAGAGGCGGTACATACACCAGATCTTTAATGTTTCCCCTCAGAAAAAAGTCCCACGGAGTGAGACCTGGTGATCGGGGAGGCCATTTCATGAAACAGCTGTCCTCTTTTGTAGCACGGCCAATCCATCGATGCGGCAGCTCCATGTTCAGGTACCCACAAACTCCACAATGAAAGTGGGGTGTAGCCTCATCCTGCTGAAAGATGAACAGAGTGTCCGATTGCATTTTAGGCATTAGCCATTACTGCAACATGTTCAAGTAGGAATATCTAGTGACAGCGCTCTCGGCGAAGAAGAATGGCCCGTGCAGTTTTCGACGTGACAGGGCACAAAGAACATTTACTTTTGGGGAATCACGCTTAAATTCAATGCATTCGTGTGGCTGTTTTGTACCCAAGGTTCGACAATTATGCCTGTTCCCTTTCCCTATAGTGTGGAACATGGCTTTGTCGCTAAAATTTAAGCGGTCAACAATGCCATCCCCATCCTCATGCAACTGTTGCAACTGCGAACAGAACCCAAAGCGCTTGTCTTTGTTATCGTCATTGAGCTTCTGCACTAACTCCAATTTGAATGGTTTCATAGACAGCTTCTGTCGCAGGACCACACCGTCATTGGAGCCATTTCGAGTTCATGGGATGCATGACGCACCGATTTCTTTGGACTCCATATGAATCTCTCTCGTACACGCTCCACATTCACTTCACTCACACTGGGACGTCCGCTTCTCTTTGCCGGGCACAAGCAACCAGTCATAATGAATTTGTTGTGCCAGTGGTAAATGGCCTTTCTTGTTGATGGCTTCTTACCGTACTTGGTTCTAAACATCCGCTGAACAGCTGTAGCACACTTGCTTTTGTAGAACTCCAACGCTGTGACGGCATATACGAAAAAAAACCACTTTCAGAGTTTCTCTTCAAAATGACATATATATGATATCTGTACAATGTTTGCTCTTTGTGCAATAAATAATTGAAAGTGTACCCCGACTTTATGTACACCCTGTACATTTTGTATACTTTTAAAATAATTTTTATGACACAAACCACCAAATCCAAAATTAAGTTCCTAATAACTGCGCAATAATAATGACGGAAAAGACTTATCAGTGCGTCGCAGACAAACTGTATATCTGGTTAGCATACGAGAAATATTGTGGCTACAGTGAATTTTTCTGTTCTACCCAAGAATCTCCCCAATTGCATTTGGTACCTTTTGGAAACAAGCTCCATATATTAGTTTAACTTTAGTAAAGGTAAAAGCACCAGAGAGGCAGTCTGACGATGCTCTTGATATTCGAAGTAAGACGTAAAAAACTCGCGACACGCTCAGATGATTTATCGAAGAAGAAGAAGAAGCACTCGACAATGAAAAATTGTTCAATATATACGAAGTTCTAAGGAAAATACACGTCAGATATAGGGAAATGCGGATAATATACAATATGTACAGGAACCAGAGGAAAAAATTTTGAACGGAAGACTAACAACGAAGTGCTCGAACTGGAAACGGTATAAGATACAGATGTAGCCTTTCGCTCTTACAACTGAATGGGGAATTCCGGGAAACCTGTGTAATTAATTTTTTTTTAGTAATGATAGCCTAACCTGTGTAGCCTATTTGATCCTCTTCCCGTATTATTTCTCGCCAGCATGTCTGTCAGTTTTTCAGGAGGAACCAAACATATCACTATATCTAATTTATGAATACTTTGATCACCCGCTTCGTTTTACTTTTGAATTTCATTTTGTGGTTTTAAAAGTGTGTAAGTGTATACTTTGCGTTCTGATATACCAATAGTTAGTTAGTTTCATGTTCCATATACCATTTACACGATAAACCGTGATGATGTACAACAAATAATTTTATATAAACATCAATTTTTTTGTAAATATGCAGCCATGGTGATCATAAGTTTTTTAGTTTTTTAATTAAAGACAGTAATTTTTATCCACACCATTTACACATCACACCAATAGATAGTCTTCTGCGGAATAGAAGAGTTGTCAGTGAGAACGGTTTACAGGTTAATTGCAAATTTTACTTTGCTGTCTCTCAGGCGTTTTATGTCAGTGGGTAAGCTATCAAAACTTTTGGTTGCGGCACTGTGAACCCCTGTTTGTGTTATAGACAACCTCAATGTGGCGTTATGAGTGTCTTCTTTTCTTCTTCTGGAATTGTAATTGAGTACATCATGTTGCTGTTTAAGTGCAGTGGATTATTTACAATAAACTTCATCAGAGAATAACTATACCATGAAGCAGACAGATTGCTATTTACACGCCGATGAGCAGGCAGTGATGAAGAAAAGAGTATTCACATAAATATTCTGCCAATTCTCGAGAAAGGAAGCAATGCAGGCGCACAGACACACATTCATACTGTCATACGCCCAAAAATCATACACAGATTACTGCTGTTGTTCTAGCTAGAATATGTTTTAAAGAGTGAGATAATGTGAACAATGAATAAATTTCGGCCGGCCGCGGTGGCCGTGCGGTTCTAGGCGCTGCAGTCCGGAACCGCGGGACTGCTACGGTCGCAGGTTCGTGTGTGTCTTTAGGTTAGTTAGGTGTAAGTAGTTCTAAGTTCTAGGGGACTGATTACCTCAGATGTTAAGTCCCATAGTGCTCAGAGCCATTTGAACCAATAAATTTCGGGGGGAGGAATTAACACTTTGGCTCCTGAGCCATTGCGCGCGGGTGTCTACCATAAAGACTGGCTGAGATTTCTCGAGAAATCGCAGTTTATTATAAGTTAAGTGATTGGTGATATCTTGTTTGATTTACTCTTGTTAAATTCTACTTGTTTTCTTGGTGAGTTCCCCAGACGTTTGCTTTGGGGCCGTCCCACCATTCTTCTCCGTTTGCCCACCCGCGGGAAGGTGGTTGTTTATAAATTTGGTGGTCCGTTTTTCCCTTGTAGAGTAGGGGCGGGTTAGAGCAACCTGCGGTTCGGGTTGTTCGGTAATCTCCCTATCAATCTACCGTACGTTAGTAGCTGCCTCTGTCATGTTTGTCGGATTTGGTGTGTTAACGAATTTATTGCTTGGAGTGTAACTGCCTAATACCTGAAATATGTTTTGATCTTTGGAAACTTTGATATTATTGCCTATGATCTTGAGAGGCGGTATCTGTGTACTGCAGAGCATCTTAACTATTGTTTGGCCAACCTCGTAGAATTTTATATAAGATTGCATTTCATGGGCTTTTATTTAAATGATCATTTTAGTATATAAAGTTTCCACCCTTTCACCATGAGACTTTTCTTAGAAGTTAAAATCAAGTTGCACCTTCGGTGGCAAAGTTAATATTTTAATTGTTAGTGTTTTGTACCATTTCCATCCCTCCTACGGGGGGGTGCATAGTTTTTGTGCTTGTGTAATTTGTTAAAACTCTTAGTTTAAAGCTATCTGGTGTGTTGTAGATTTGTACCAGCGTAGTCTTTCAGAGGCTGTTGTGAGGTACGTCGTATCTACGGCCGTGTCAGAAGGGAGCGGCAAGGTTCTCTGCCCGAAAGCTCATACAGTCAAAACTTATTTCTTTCTGCCCTTGAATAAATTGTAACTTTGATATTTAGAGGGTGCTCTCTGATTACAATTTAAATCTTTTTCTTTAAAAAAAATGGTTTTAGGCACTATTAAACCGAATAAAATTCCCATTTGTTAGAAGGAATTTGGTTATGATTTCATCAGTTACTCCTTGGCAACTACTTCCATGCTTACTTAGTGTGATTAAATGTGTTAATGTTCTTGATGAATCGCTAGTAAATGAAATAAATTCTTAAGAATATTCTTTGAAAATAAATCACGGTTCGTTCATTTGTGTTTCGCGAACTTGCCATCAGTCAGACAATTTAACCAAAGGGTCACAAGTGTCTAATTTAGGGTGTGTAATGCGACACGTGCGGTTCAACCCCTAGATGACTTTGAGCCAAGACATTGCGACGAAGAAGAACCGCATGTGAGCCCGAACATCTTTGGGATGTTGGCTCGCACCAACATACTTACCGACCATGCGTGAGACCTGCACTCATGAGAAACTGTAATGCTTTTTGATCACAATGTGCTTTTGTAAGTCTTCCCAACAGGAAATAACGGAACTTCGTAAATACCACACAATTGCGAAGGCGTCAAGCTCCATAACTGAATAATTACGCTTGAACTTCGTTAAATTGTGAGTCGCAAACACTGTCGTCTGCACCCTCACCTTGTCATTTCGTTCTTCCTGAAACAAGTGGAAACCCATGCATGCCCACAAGCAAGAGCATTGAGTAGTTTATGCTATAGGGCCGTGAAATCTTACTGTGCACCCTCGTCCCACAACCAGATAGTGTTCTTGCCTTAGAACTGACAGAGCCGGTGTGTTCTCACGGTCACGTCAACAAAGTGCTTGTAAAGATCGAAGATAAGCTTGAAGTTGGCGCTTGGTTCGGTGTACTGCATAATCTCTGATCGTCTGCGCGTTATCAGTGTCTTGTCGAATTCTCTGCTGAGAAATTACATGACACGGAAAGTTAACTTGTTTGTGGCTGGATCTCAAAGGTTTACTATTACACTGCCATCTCTAAATAATTTCATCATTTTTTCAAGTGTTCTGTTGTGGTTGTTCCGTGTTTCCTGCAAATTAATATTACCTCAATATACAGCGTTACTCTCTTGTGCAGGTCCTCCAGAATGATGTCATTCAGGCTTGTAATAAATGCAGCCCATAAGACATTAAGCCTCAAAGGCAGCTTTTTCAATGGGGGGAGGGGCCAAAACAAAGTGAGGCAGGATTTAGTGCTACTTCTCAGCAGCTTGTCCTTAGACTTGGCCACTTCTACCTCATGGAAACATTGCAGTAACGCTTCCAATTTTTCAGGACAGTCGTTCTCAGACTGGATGATAATATTAACTTGCCACGAGTTGAGCACAAACTGAGTGGAATAATACTTTTTAGCGGCATATAGTAAATGGTTATTATATGAGGTGTTTGCGGTTTGAATAATTCCTTCCACAACCATAGATCGTAATTCCTTCTCCACTTGCTTATTGTACAATCACAAGAGAAACTTCTTACGTGGTTTACTCTAGAAGTGGTGTTCAAAAACTTTTAATAGTCCCAGGGACTTAACAGATATGACGTTAAAATTCATGGAGTTTTTCTGTCTCCCTGGTTTGCTCCAGGTGTCCTACCTCCTGATTTGTCAACTTCTGTGTCTACTGCCAAATACTGTACTTGTTGTTTCACGTGCTCAACGTGGAACACATATTCAAGGTGGAACAAATAAAAGTGACCCAGACGAGTGGATTAATGCATGTATATAAACACACTCCGTGACTTGCACAACACGTTTACTTCCACCATGTGGTCCACAACAGTTCAGAGCGTAGTGAGGGGCTGTGTCAGAGTGAGTGGACCAGTGCAAAGTGGATGATGGTACTCACAGTGGAGCAGCGAGTATTCGTTGTGAAATGCTACGTGACAACAAATGCGTGGAAACAGTGTGATCAGTTGTTTGCTGAGAAGTTCAGTGGCGTGAAAGTGGCAGCGATGGGTGTCATGCAACGCTTAGTCCCAATATGGTGTATGGCAGGATCTGTTCTGAACAAGTCAAGAAACATTCCGAAACGTTCCTGCACGTCAGAAAATGTGGCTGCAGTTCACCAGAAAATGCATCGGAGTCCTATCAGATCAACTCGTCAGCTGTCACGTCAATCACTTGGACGATACTTCCCTGGATCTAAACATACATCCCTCCCGAGTGTCTGTTGTTCATGCATTAAAACCAGCAGATGCTCCTCAGCGTCTCTAGTTTTGTGAGCGGCTATTCGCTGAGATAACAATGGATACTGACCTGTTATTTATGTCTGATGAAGCCGGGTTTCACCTGAGTGGTTACATCATCATAGATTCTGGACTGTGAAAAATCCGTATAACTACCAAGAAACACCGCTGCATGTTCTGAAGGTTGGGGTTTGATGTATAGTGCCTGCACGCCTCATTATTGTTCCTTTCGTCTTTCGCCAGACGCTGAATTCGGTATGTAACATTGTCAACAGTAATGGAGGGGGAAAAACCTACAGTTACTACCCACAGGATGGAGCAACTGCCCATACAGCCAGCAGAACCCTGGAGTACATTAACACCATCTTCACGCCTGACAGAGTTGTTAGCAGAGGGTTATCTGTTCGCAGCCCTGTCTGAGCACTCAGTTCCCCTGATCTGTCCGTGTGCGGTTACGTCTGTGGAGGGGGGGGGGCGGGGGTTCAAGCTAATGTGTATCATAACTACCCTCATAATCTTCAAGAACTGCAGAAGAATATTTCAGGTGAGACTGCAGAAATTTCAGCAGTTTCAGCAGTCCACCTTCAATGCGCCTTCATTAACTTGTTGATCAGTGACCAAAAGTGTGGTGTCACCGCCAGACACCACACTTGCTAGGTGGTAGCTTTTAAATCGGCCGCGGTCCGCTAGTATACGACGGACCCGCGTGTCGCCACTGTCAGTAATTGCAGACCGAGCGCCGCCACACGGCAGGTCTAGAGAGACGTACTAGCACTCGCCCAGTTGTACAGCCGACGTTGCTAGCCATGGTTCACTGAGAATTACGCTCTCATTTGCCGAGACGATAGTTAGCATAGCCTTCAGCTACATTTGCTACGACCTAGCAAGGCGCCATTACCAGTATAGATATTGAGATTCTATTAATGTATCATCAAGAGCGATGTTCTACAAATGTGGATTAAAGTTAAGTATTCCAAAAGCTACGTACTTTTCTTTATAGCATTCATTACGTATCCTGTTTCAGACCTCACGCGTGCCTTTCGGCTTCATCGCATTGTGTCTAGGCTGTCATGTCTAGACACAACAAAAAGTGCCAAGAGATGAATGCTGGTCCCTTTAACCTCTGCTATGGTCAAGTTAGTATTGTATTTCCTTTCCTCTGCTGTGTTTCTTTCTACCCTGGGACTCCTTTACCCAGACCTCTTTTATTTTCTCCACCCTTTATAAACTCTATGGAGCAAACTGACAGGCCATTTTCAACACAGTTATTGTTTTACATAGAATCACTCTCAGCTCAAAATACAGACATCTTATTGTGGTTAATAAGGTTGACCTCGAGACATTCACTGCGAAGAACGGCACAACAAGAAAATTTGCCCACATTTCATGAAACTCATACAAGAAATCCATTCAAGACTGGCGTTTTACTTTTACGGGCCGGCCGCGGTGGTCTAGCGGTTCTGGCGCTGCAGTTCGGAACCGTGGGACTGCTACGGTCGCAGGTTCGAATCCTGCCTCGGGCATGGGTGTATGTGATGTCCTTAGGTTAGTTAAGTTTAAGTAGTTCTAAGTTCTAGGGGACTTATGACCTAAGATGTTGAGTCCCATACTGCTCAGAGCCATTTGAACCATTTTGAACTTTTACGGTCTTTCCGTTAACCGCTCAACTTTAGTTTTATGCATGGGAAATTCTGGCCAAGCTCTCTCTCTCTCACACACACGCACCCTTCACAAACATCTTCATTCATAGAACGAAATTTTCACTCTGCAGCGAAGGTTCGCTGATATGAAACTTCCCGGCAGATTAAAACTGCGTGCCGGACCGAAACTCGAACTCGAGACCTTTGCCTTTCGCGAGCTGGAAGATTCACCTTCATTCATGACTATTATCACACTGCTGGTGTTGAGAACGCAATAAATTTCTCTACAACCATTCATTATAAGTATAGGATAGCCTAGTGTTTGTAGGAAATCCTCCTCTCTCAAGAGCGTTTCCCATATCTCTTCCAAATTTACACTATACAAGTTGTCGGGGAGCTTCTCACTTCGTACATTACTACCCGATCTAATGTCTTTTAGCTAGTTTCTAGTTTAGTTCGTACTCAGACCATTATTACTTGGGTCCGCAGTACGCACTTCTGCGCTCTCTATTGTCGTATTGCGGTTTTCTCCAATTATCGTAACAAGGCAGTTCCCGTCACCCGTTATCACTGTTATGAGGTGACCAACGTCCTCTCTGGTTATTGCGTTGCCATCTGTTTCCATTTCTTTGTGGTTGGTGAAAAGGTTCCCATCCCTTTCTTTCATCGAAATGATACGGGGACATGAGAGAAGCCTCCACGAAGGGTGTGTGTGTCCTGACATCTAAGCCTTACACATCCGGGCGTCCCCTGGGCGTCTAGGTATACCTAGACGGCTGATTCTCTCACACCAGAAGCAAACAAACATGCGAGTAAATAAACGGTCCTTATCAGAGCCAACTTTAACCATCATATCTATAAATATTGAAGGCATATCATCAGCCAAAGAACGTCTGTTATCCAACCTATGCCGTGACAAAAAATGCGACGTCCTGTGTATACAAGAGACGCATAGAGATGAGCGACAGAGATGGCCAAAAATACCGGGCATGAAACTAGCTGCAGAAAAACTGCATTCTCAGTATGGAAGTGCTATATTTGTAAGACCAGGGCTTCAGATAATCAGTGCTCACTGCACCGTAGAAAATAATATTGAAGTCATCTCAGTGGAGCTGAGTAACTGCGTGGTTAACTCTGTGTATAAGCCCCTTTCGGCTGCATTTTCCTTCACACCACCCAGGAACTTCCATAACAGCAAGACGTCTGTAGTAATCGGTGACTTTAACAGTCATAGTCATTTGTGGGGATACTCTGAAGATGACGAAAATGAGGGGGCAGTCCTCTCCTGGGCTGAATCCTGCCAGTTGTCTCTTATACATGACAGAAAGCTACCCCCTTCCTTCAACAGTGGCAGGTGGCAACGTGGATTTAACCCTGACCTCCTCTTTGTGAGTGAAGACATCACACAGCTTTGCTCCAAATCAGTGTGCTCGCCCATACCAAAGACGCAACACAGGCCACTGCTGTGTCAAGTTCTTCCAGCAATAAGGCCACAGGAGGTGAATTTCAAACGGAGATACAATTTCAAGAAAGCTGATTGGAAAAAATGTGCCACCTATTCCTGAAGAGTATGACAGCTTTGTTCAAACTGTCAAACATTGCTCCCGGGCATCAATTCCAAGAGGGTGTAGGACAATGTATCTGCAGGGTGTGACACCTGAAACAACTGCTCTGCTGGACGGATACTATCGACTATATGAAGAAAACCCTTATAGCGAGGAAACTTATCTGGCTGCGCAAAATACTCTCTCCTCAATCTCTGAGGCGAAAAGAGAACAGTGGATTAAACTGATGACAGAATGTGAGATGAGTAGAAGTAGTCAAAAGGCCTGCAGATTGTTACGACACCTTAACAATGATCCCTCCCAACCCAATACGCATACAAATGTGATCGCACACCAGCTTTTGAAAAATGGTAAACCTGACCATACCAGTAAAAACGGGAGACGAACCCTGGAAAGGGAGCCCGAACAAGAGGGAAACATTCTGTCTCGACCATTCAGTTTGAATGAGCTCGACTCAGCTCTAAATAAGTGCAAAGTCGGAAAAGCAGCAGGGGTAGATGACATAAGAAGTGAACAGATCAAGAACTTTGGTCCAGGCGCAAAGTACTGGCTACTCGAGCTAATGAATAATTGTGTCAAGAGCGACAAGATACCAAAATCTTGGCGGAAAGCAAAAATTATAGCTATACATAAACCAGGGAAAGACCGGGATGACCCCAAAAGCTATAGGCCAATCTCCCTCCTATGCCACCTGTATAACGTATTGGAAAGGTTGATCCTCCAAAGAATTACAGATATGATAGAACCATTACTGATCCCTCAACAGGCAGGATTCAGACAAGGGAAGAGCTGCACAGCACAGGTGTTGAATTTGACACAGCATATAGAGGACGGATTCCAAAGGCGGCAGATAACAGGAGCGGTGTTTATAGATCTTTCAGCTGCCTACGACACTGTCAACCACAGACTCTTGTTGCTGAAGCTATACAACCTCCCCAAGGACTACAAACTAACCTGTCTAATTAGAAATCTTTTGCAGAACCGAAGATATTTTTTGGAATATCAAGGACAAAGAAGCAGATGGAGGCAGCAGAAAAATGCGTTGCCACAGGGCAGTGTACTGGCACCCACCCTCTTCAATATATACACTAACGACCAGCCGTTACCAGAAGGAACACAAAGCTCCATATATGCAGATGACCGAGCAATCACAGCACAAGATCACAGCTTTGAGAGGGTGGAGCGGAAGCTAACTGATGCTCTGAAAGAATTAACTGCCTATCACAGGGACAATCAATTGAAACCAAATCCTTCTAAGACCCAGACCTGTGCTTTACACCTCCCAAACAGACAGGCTAGTAGAACCTTGCAGATAGACTGGAAAGGAACCTCTTTAGAACACTGCAAGACTCCAAAATACCTCGGAGTCACTCTGGACCGTGCTCTTACATATCAGGAACACTGCTTAAAAACAAAGCAAAAAGTGGCTGCCAGGAACAATGTGGTTAGGAAGCTGACTGGAACAACATGGGGAGCACAGCCAGACACAGTGCGCACATCCGCATTAGCCTTCTGCTACTCTGCAGCTGAGTACGCTTGCCCAGTATGGTGCATACAAAGAAAGTTGATGTTGCTCTGAATGAGACATGTCGTATCAGTACGGGTTGTCTAAGAGCCACACCTGTGGAAAAACTGTACTGCTTATCCGGCATAGCCCCCCCCCCCCCCGACATCCGAAGAGATACAGCAGCACGGAGTGAAATGAAGAAGGCATTAACGTACGAAGCCCACCCACTACATGGCCACCAACCGGCACAGCAAAGACTTGTGTTTAGAAAGAGCTTCCTTCACAGTACAGAACCACTCACTGACACTCCACATCAACACCGGGAGAAGAGATGGCAGGTCAGATGCCAACATCTGGAGGAGTGGCTGATCCCGCAAGAAGTTCTTCCCCCAGGCCACACAGAGAAATGGTCCACATGGAAATCACTCAACCGCCTGCGTTCTTCTGTCACAAGATCCAAGAGTAATCTGGAGAGGTGGGGCTTCCAGGTGGACTCTCTCCAGTGTGACTGCGAAGCTGCCGTGCAGACATCAACACATCTACTACAATGCACATTACCTCCAACTGTGTGCACCATGGAGGACCTCGTAAACGCTACACAAAGTGCACTGGACGTTGCAAATTTTTGGGCATTCACTGTATAGATTAAAATCACCTTATGTTTGACAACACAATCTGTGTCTAATCATTTATTTCATTCTTGACTAGTTTAATTTATAAACCATAATGTATGTATGTATGTAGTAATGTATCTAATATTGTTTTTTCTCTAGTTTGCTTCTGACACGATAAATAAATAATAAATCGAAATGATACGAGTATTCCACGTTGCTCTGTAGCGTGATGGGTACCTTTGCCTCATATTTGCAGTCACATCCTGTTTCTTGTAGTAAGGACTGGAAAGCAAGCACTTCATCCATACGATGGTCACTGATCACAATCACATTTTGTAGTTGCTGAGGAAGCTCAGTTTAACATATTCGAATAACTTCAGCTAGGTCACACGGCAAATCAAGATACCGATTCCTCTTAACCATCTCCTTAAAACAGAGTATCAGGTTAGGGAAACTGGATATGTTAAATTCCTCCATCATTTAATACCGTTTTCAGCGACTTTTGTATACTTGAGTTTAAAGTACTGATATGTCTGATATTTGTTCACCAGGACATGGATACTCGTAGCCGACTTGTCAAGCAAGTGCCCGAACATAAAATGCCTCTTTAGTAGCTTGTTCCGTGACATTGCTCTAAGGTACTGTGCAAGCCATTTGCCTGGGTGGAAGTCAGTGGTTGAGCTGAAGAAAAGAGAGAAACGGACTACTTTTGCACTGACACAAGTTGACGCCACCACTCGTCTTGACTGAAATCAGATGGTTTGCCTCCTCGCACACTCCACTATGTGCAGCGTCTCCCCAGGGCCGATATAGCTGTATCGCTAATTCGTCAAACTCCTCCTCTTCATGCCGTCAGTATCTCGTGAAACAGTGTTGTGCCAGAATGTAGCAACTGAAACTGGTTTCGGAAATAATGTTCAACTCTGTTCCCAGGCTGCTACTACAAAGCTAAACAAAGAGCGTCCACCTGAATTTGCCCAGCTTCATGGGTTTGTTATTATTATACCCATATTCATTCAAACTGAAGGAGCATCCTTATTTGGGACAGGCAGCTATAGGTGTACGTTGTGGTGACTGTCAGTTGTCATAAAGGAGAGAATAAAGACACACCGTGTTCCTAATCTGATTTTCCTTCCTGGCCCATTTAATTTGGAACTGGTGTTCACCATCAATATCAATATGATGCTCACAGGTACGAATACACTTTGTAGCAAGGAAGCAAACAGCTTGGGAATGTCATGTTGCAGAATTACTCCCATGACTACAAAATGTGTCATTCCCTCCCTTGCAAAAATTTCCAAACCAGTCATGTTTTCATATGCAGCAGCATACCGTATCTTTATTCTCGACGCTGGGTTTCGAACATCGCTGCTTGCTGTGACCCTGTCACCTTCACCCAGGTCGTCTACGGACGCGCTGGAATCAGTCTGACTGCCGCTGACAGCAGCGAGAATCGTCGCTGACCACCGCCGAATGCCACTCAAGTGTTCCAGTCGGTTCTGCCTCTACTCCGTGCATAGCTCTGTTCTTCGTGGTGTGGTGTCGACGGCAAGCAGTGCATGTCGACTCGAGATTTACGTCCGCTTTCCAGTAGTCGATCCCCAGTGCTTAGTGGCGGTACTCCATCTGTAAATTCTGCCCGGATTTCAGGTCTTGTCATCCAGCTATTCAACAGAATCAGGCGAACAGTCCCACGATCTTCTTGTGGTGCGGGTCTGGAACGACCCGTGTTAGTCATTCTGGAAGGACGCGTATCTGCAATTCATCTCGTCACCACTTATTTTCTGCAACAGTCATCTACACTAAGTGTTCAAAAGAATCCAGACACCTGGCTGAAAATGACTTACAAGTTAGTGGCGCCCTCCATCGCTAATACTGGAATTTAGTATGGTGTTGGCACACTCACAGCCTTTTAGCCTTGATGATACCTTCCACTCTCGCAAGCATACCTTCAATCAGGTGCTGGAAGGTTTCTTGGAAAATGGCAGCCCATTCTTCACGGAGTGCTCCACTGAGAGGTATCGATGTCATCAGTGAGGCCTGGCAATAAGTCGATGTTCGAAAACATTCCAAAGCTGTTGTATTTGATACAGGTCAGAACTGTTTGCAGGCCAGTCCATTACAGGGACGTTATTGTCGTTTAGCCACTCCTCCACAGGCCGTGCATAATGAACAGGTGATCTATCGTGTTGAAAAATGCAATCGCCATCCCCGAAATGCTCTTCAACAGAGGGATGCAAGAAGGTGCTTAAAACATCAATGTAGGCTGGTGCTGTGATAGTGCGACGCAAAAAAACAGGGGTGCAAGCCCAGTCCGTGAAGAACACGACCACGCCGTAACACCACCGCCTCCGAATTTTACTGTTGGCACTACGCACGCTGGCAGATCACGTTCACCGATCATTCGCCATATCCACACCCTGCAATCGGATCGCCACATTGTATACCGTGATTCGTCACTCCATACAACGTTTTTCCAATGTTTATGCTCCTTACACCAAGCGAGGCGTCGTTTAGCGTTTACCGGCGTTATGTGTGGCTTATAGCAGCCGCTCGACCATGAAATCCAAGTTTTCTCACCTCCCGTCTAGCTGTCGTAGTACTTGCAGTGGATCCTGATGCAGTTTGCAATTCCTGTGTGATTATCTGGATAGATGTCTGCCTATTACGACCCTCTTCAACTGTCGGCGGTCTCTGTCAGTCAACAGACGAGGTCAAAATCAAATGGCTCTGAGCACTATGGGACTGAACATTTGAGGTCATCAGTCCCTTAGAACTTAGAACTGCTTAAACCTAACTAACCTAAGGACATCACACGCGTCCATGCCCGAGGCAGGATTCGAGCCTGCGAAGTAGTGGTCGCGCGGTTCCAGACTGAAGCGTCTAGAACCGCTAGGCCACACCGGCCGGCGAGACGAGGTCAGCCTGTGCGATTTTGTGCTGTACATGTCCCTTCAAGTTTCCACTTCACTATCACTTAGGAAAAAGTGGGCCTAGGAATGTTTAGGAGTGTGGAAATCTCGCGTACAGGCGTATGATACAAGTGACTTCCAGTCACGTGACCACGTTCGAAGTCCGTAAGTTCCTCGGAGCGCCCCATTCCGCTCTCTAATGATCTCTAATGACTGCTGAGGTCGCTGATATGGAGTACCTGTGACTAGGTGGCAGCACAATGAACCTAATATGAAAAACGTATGACTTTGGGGGTGTCCGGATACTTTTGATCACATCGTGTATCTGTGCGTTGTGTCTCTCATGTCAGGTCAAGGTGTACAGAATATTCCAGTATGGTGGTTGCTAACTCCAGACGAACTCATCTGAAGGACTGCGTCAGAACATCCGACTGTTCATTGTAATCTGAACACGCTGAAGACTGTAGACTGAACACTGAAGATTGCTCGCCAACGACTGCCAGACAACGCGTTACATAGAAGCACAGACTGCTATCCCTGAATCCCCACAACTGGCATAATTACACTGAAGTCACCGCGTCTTGTGATGGTACCCTGGACATTAAAAAATATGCGACACGGCTCTTAATAATTCGGGTAGATGACGGTTCAAACCCGCGTCCGACCATCCAGATATGGGTTTCCCTTGATTTCCCTAAATCGCTCCAGGCAAATGCCGGGATGGTTCCCTTCAAAGGCCACGGCAGATTTCCTCTCCCATCCTTGACACAATCCGAGCTTATGTTCCGTTTCTAATGGCCTCGAGGTTGACGGGACGTTAAACCCAATATTTCTTCCTTCCTTTTATGGTCCATAATATGGTGTATGATCACTACAGATGGCAATGCATGCTCCGCAACGTGCTCCCATGCTGGCCACAAGGTTGGTAATGATTTGTTGTGGTGGGGCGTCTTAATCCAGTGCAGTTGACGACCGCTGTATGGTCGTTGGTGCGTGTGGATGTGCTGCAATATGTCTTCCCAACGCATCCAACACGTGCTCGGTGGGAGTTAAGTCCGGGGAACGGGCAGGCCGGATATCCTCTCGTTCCAAGATCTCCTCCTGTGGTGCTCTTTGTGGTAGCGCATTGCATCCAGACAAATAAGTAAGTGCTGACTTCAGCCCTGAAAAGACGCACATGGGGTAGGAGTACAGTGTCACAATAATGTTGACCGTTGAGTGGATCTTGTTCAAAGATTTGGAGGCCAGTACACGCACACAACATCATGTTTCCCCACACGATAAATCCATTACCACCAAAACGATCACGTTCGACAATATTGCTGGGTGCATTACGTATTACGACCTCTCACCATGTGAGCGTGCGTCCAGAATCGCTACTCAGACTGAATCTGTTCTCATCCCGGAAGAGCACGCGACCCCGCTCCTTATTTGCCCAGTCCCTTTGCTCTTAGCATTGCTAACGATGCCACCGACCTGTGGGTGTCTCCATGCAGTCGCCGTACTACTGTGGAGCGTAAGATTGCAGGCTTTGCAGGCACGTCAAATGTGATTGCAACTGTACCCGCTGTTTGACCATCTCATTCCCTCCAGGCAGTAGTGCCTGTAGTTCGGAACGCTCACCATCCACTTGAAACAATGCTGTAAGCAATACCAAACTTCTAGGCTACACTTGCCCCACTTAGTCCCTCTTCGTGCTTCCCGATGATTCTTCCACGTGAGACGTAACGGAGATGTCTCCGAGCCATGTTCTAATGAAGCACACAACAACAGTCCACCGTAACTGCTCAGTGATTGACACACACACACATTTTCCCGTTCCTTCAACTGTCTCGTTTTGCGGGTTCAGTCCCATTTGGAGCTATGAACAGGCTGAGTTCACTCCAAGTGAGGTCCAGCTTTCTGTGTATAACTGGGAGACCTCTGACAACAAGTTCCCGCACTTTCGTTCATATCCATTGTGTAGTTAATATGTTATGTCACTTTATATATCTCGTCTGGTCGATTCCACGATCGGAACGCTTTGTCAGTCTTCAAGTCACCTTTGGCTTGTGCCTTCATCCTAGGCTGCCAGGCAAGACTGCCTAACTTCTTTGTCCGAATCACGTTCCAAATCCCTTTAGGATCGTTTGCAGTACATTATATGGTGACAATACTCTCAGTCAATTACTCTTCTGCTCTGCACTTACCTTCCAGTCTCTTGCAACAATTTCTGTGTCCCTTTATCTAGTCAGTCGTTGAATTTCCGGAAAAATTGTACACTGTTGTACTTCCTACAATCATTATTGATTTTTCCTGCTCTCACTTCTATTCATTCTTTTCTTCTAGCCGCTTCCTTCCTCGCAATGACGAAGACCTCCCATTTGTCCAACTTTCTTCTTGCTTCGCTAGTGTTTCCATGCTTTCAGTCTATTCTGTACCATTCCTTCTCAGTCCTAATTGCACCAGTGCTGCTTTTCACTTTCCTTTTCTATTCCCCACACATCGGGCTGTTTTCCCATGTTCATCTTCATGTCTTTGTAATCTCTGTATATTCGTATTTCAATCGTTTTCTCGTATTTGCTCCTGTTGCGTCTTAATTTTATTCACTGTATCTTGGCGTATCCAATGTTTGTATTTTCCAATAGCGTCCTACCGTTGTATGGAACCCGATAACACTTGGGTCGTGTGAACGAATGACCCCAATCCACGACAACATGTAATTCTGAAATTCAAGTAAAAGCATTTTTAGTAGCCTAATTAACATTCCGCCATATCAAATTGATCTGAATAAGGATATGGCCATATTAAAGTATATAGTGGTTAGGAACTAATGCAGATCTTAAAATGACCAAGAAGATGAATACACGAACACAAACGTGGGTGTTTGAGAATACCGAAGTTGGAATAGGTTCCCGCGCCAATAATTCACTGGGAGAGGATAATGAAAATCACTGCATTAAAAGCATATAAAAGGTGTCTACATGACACGCAGTTTTTTTTTAAATAATCTCAAGGGCACCACTTTATTTGCAAAAAATATTCGACTGAAAAGTCAGGTTCTCTTTCTGATCTGCAGATGATTTCTGGAAGGCGATACGAGGAAGATGAAGAAAAAGTCTAACTTTCTACAAATTTTAGTGTGGAATAGTACGTGCTTGAATGCTGAAGGGAGACAAGAATCAGAAAAATGAAATGGACAGGTTGAAGTTAAATTTGGATGGGAATACTGAAGTGAAATGGAAAGGGAAAGAGATCTTTAGTTAGAAGATTATAGCTTGATAATAACAGCATCAACACTTTTGGCATCGTAATGAATAGAAAGACCGGTCACAAAGTACATTCCAATTGATCGTCTAGGTGATGAAAGTATACCAATTCAGCCAAACTTTTACATGCTTAAATGTCCACAAATGAGAGAAAGTGTATCTCAGGAATTGATTATACATATAAAGAGGGATGAAAACTTAATAGTCGTAGGTGGTTACAGCACTGTTATAGGAGAAGAAATGGAAAGTAGGTGCTGTGCACGAAAGACAGCGCTTTCAAGATCTGTTGGGTAGCAGTAGTAGCCTGGCAACAGACATCTCGCTCGTAAGAAACACACAAAAAAAGAGAATTCTGTAGAAGCTTATTCACTGTACATAATTCTCTGCAAACCGCACCACCAGATTGGTGTACGTACAGTAAGAAAAATAATAAGACCTATTAGAATGCACGGCTTCGCTTACGTAGCAGACCACTGTACGAAATACAGAGATAAATAAGACAATAGTTACTATCATTGTGTTCTTACACGACAACCGTTTACAACTTTTTGTCCACCTCCATCGGCTATCAAAATATTTTGAATCGCATTCCTTTGTTTTTCTTTTTTCTTCGATGTTAGTTAAAATATGGTGCTATTCCACGCCGAGTTGTCCTACAACCAAATAAACATCATGTTTACCTTTTCGGCGATAGATGATAAAAATAGTTTCTATCTTTCTATTTTTTACCCGATTAATACTTTTCATTTCTTTTCATATCTATTACAAATAAAAAACATGGCTAAAAGTTTCCTCGTTTTTTAATCAGACTTACTTACAAGGGAATGGTCAGACTTGTCATGCCGAAACATGTATTGCTTTTTTTTAGCACTGTTATTTAACTGTGCAAAAGGTCCGTATGCAAAATTGTAGCTGCTGACATGAACTGGAAGTCACCTAAAAAAAATCACGAACATGGTTGTGTTTTCTGCTTGGCGCTTGCAGTGACGGCTGGCCGCTCCTGGAAGTGGCGAGTCGCGAGCGTTGTGCGCATGGTCGGGAGGAGCGGCCGTCTTATCGCGGCGTTCACTAAAGAGGAGTATCGCTGCACGGTTTTGGTGGAAAGGGGAATCGAATATTCGTTTCTGTGGCACGCACGTCCTTTTAATTTCTGGTACGTATTTCGAAACATACCGTCCTGAAACTGATTAGAGATGTGAAAGACGTTCTGTACATGTTCGTCTATACTCCGCAAGCCACTTTAGGGTGAACATTCAATCTCCCCTCACAGGTGATGGTGAACCCTGTAAATGTTTTGCTGCTTGCCATAGAGATATACCACAGATGGCAAATGAAGCAATCAACAGAAAACACGCGTGAATACTATGTGTTGTGCAACATGGTTGTTAAACTTCTAGACGAGCATGTAAATGGCGCAGACATGTGGCCAGAAACAACTCAAACACTCGATATTGCAGACTGTGAATCTACAGACGGCGAAGACACCTACAAAAGTTGCACTCATGAAGACTCTTCGAGTAATAGTGTCACGTACCATCATCAATTATCTCCGAAAGTAACACCAGCAACTACAATTATCTTACCAGACAAAGAAAAAGCGGTGACGTATTGGTTGAACGAAAGTGGTAAGAAACGCCTACGTGTCAGTACTGTTCAATATAAGTATCGCTTTGTGCGTTCTGAACGTGGATTGTATAGATGGATAAAGGAAGTCCCTGGACGACGTAAGAGTCGACTGGAAATTGCGACGGAGATAAATACGCGACTTTTTGAGCTATTTACCGATGCCAGACAACAGTCATTTAGTGTCAGTGATACAACTATGCGTGATTGGGCGTTAGAGATTGCCAACGCGATAGGCGCTAAAGAATTTACAGCTTCTCAAAGTTGGATTAGTGGCTTCAAAAGATCACACAAAATTGTGGCAAGAAAAATAACAAAATTTGTATCGAGAAACAGGTCGGAAAATGAAGTGACACAAATCGAAATGATAGAAGCTTTTCTTACGAATGGAAAAAATAAGATCGCTAGTTTTAGTGAATCGTACGTGTACAATGCAGATCAGTCAGGTTTTCAAAAAGAAATGCGTGCGAAAAGAACACTGTCATTCAAAGGGGAAAACATATTGAGGTGATTGCGCAGTCAATGACTGCACTCACCCATTCATACACTATAATGCCCATAATTAGTCTGGATGGTTCATTGCTGCCTAAACTATATGTGTGTCTTCAAGAACCAACTGGATGTTTTGGATCACGTGTCAAAAGAACGATGTTCTACGCAAACAATCTTGTGGTACACGCATCGAAGTCTGGAAAAATGGGAAATGATAACGTTACGCTTTTCATGCGTCATGCTTTTCTTCCGTTCTGCGGGAACAAATATCTTCTCCTTCTAGAATCGTGGTCAGATCATAAAAGGTCTGATTCATTAAAAGCTGTATTTCGAGCCCACCCTGACAAAGAAGTAGAGATACTTCAGATTCCTCCCGGCACGACGAACGTAATCCAACCTTTAGACAGAGAATTTTTCCGTCAGTGTAAAGCATTTTACAGAAAACTAACAGAGAAAATTATTGTGTGCAGATCACTGCAATTTCCTGTCTATCACCGTGACAATATTCTCAAGCTGCAATCAGTAGTACATTATCAATTTCCCCCCCCCCCCCCCACACGGTTTCAGAATTTGATTAAATATGCGTGGCACTCCTCGAAATATACTGATACTAGGCCTGATTCATTCCTAACACCAGCCCAGTTTTGTCTACGGACATCTAACAACGTCTGTGATTCGCAGGGCTGTCATATGTCGTCTTTGCTTGTATGTTCTTGGTGCACAAAAACCCTATGTTTTGAACATTGTATCAATATTTCGCGTTTTTGCGGTAATTACAAGAAATAAAATTTGGACGTGTTCTAAACCGTATATTTATTTGTGTCTATTTCGTAGCTATTTGGAAAGAATGTTGTAGATAACATATCAGCCATATTTGTCAACGAATGTTTAATTATTATACGATTGCTTTCACTGGGAGAATCAGCTCTCTCACTGCTGTGGCAAGAGTATGGCGCGTAGCTAACGCCACCTTGTCCCTAGATGGCGTTGGTATAACGTAGCGAGAGAGGTCAGGGATGTACAAGGGCAGTTATAAGCGCGTAAACCATGCGACAATAATGTCTTACTTCATAAAATTGTTTACAGACTTCCAGGTCATGTCAGCAGCTAAAATTCTGCATACAGACTTCTTGCAATGTTAACTCACAGTGGTAAAAAAAGCAACACAGGTTTCGACATGACAAGTTTGACCATTCCCTTGTTAGTTGTAATCACGTACATTACCACAGTCTGCTCATGAACCCTTTCAGAAAATGATGAAAGGAACGCAATAAAAAAGGCTTAATTTCAATTAACACCTTACGTTTAGCAGAAGCTGAAATGGCGAACTACATTTGTGGTACTTAGCAACCTGCGACTGTAGAGGTTCACATTGTAAATTGTGTTCTGTGCGAAAACATGCAAAAATTAGCTCTCCTCCTATCCAAGATTATTCACCATATAGCTACATAGTAACATCTTACTGACATTAAACAATTCTTTGCTCGAATTTTTCAGTATTCTTGCTTACAGATATTGAGTCGTGGCGTACGATTTTTCGATTTTAAGCTTGAGGCGAGTAAAGAATATATGCTCACGAGCGACAGGTGAATCTTGGGTTGTTGTTACCAGGGGACAGGCGGAAGATGGGGGATGTAGAGGCACGCATGCGAGGGTACTGCGCTCTGGCGTCAGCGGTCTTGGAGCGTTAGCAAGTCGCAGTGCTTGGGTCTGCAACCAGGATGAGTGCCGTGTTCTCAGCGAGAACGCTCAGCTGTGTTTCCTGATTGGCCCTGTGCAGGAGAGGGCAGGTGATAGCCGGCAGTAAGCAACAGGGATCAGTCTCCTGACCGGGGCACAGCGGACTGATTTACGCCTACAATGTGTGCAATGAAGGACCCGTTGCGAGGACAGCACGAGGTTGCGTTCAGTCTCGCTGCGGTTTCTACTATGGTATTTGACCATCATACTTCCTGCGGACTGCGTTGGTGTTATAATGTCAGCATCTGTCGTACTATTTTAATTCAAAAAGTTATTCGGTTTGTTCCAGTCAGCTGTATTGCGGTTTACTAACGAGGGGAACTCCCCGTCGCACCTCCCCTCAAATTTAGTGGTAAAATGACACAGCGGGTAGCCCATCAGACACTGAATACAGATCAAGAATGAAAATAGGAAGCAGGTTTACTGACTGTGAAAAAAGAAGCAAAATAGAAACAGTGAACGGTCCAGGCCGAAAATGTGCAACATCGAGCGAGCTGGAAGAGCCACGGCGTCGTGGTTTTGTGTTCACGGTGTTTGACTGCAAAGTGGGAGATACGGGTTCAAACCTCCTCCGTGCTCCATTTCTTTTGCACAAAATTATGAATTTTCTATCTGCTCATTGACGTGTCTGTTGTTCTTCTGTAATCTTGGCAACTGTCATACTATACACTGGCTACAGAGTATGAGTAATATGGTAATAATTCAGGGTGTACCAAAAAGAATCATCTGATTTAAAAAATTGTAACTGTTATATTATTTGAGATATGTGCGTGAACGACATACTTTTGGAAAAAGCTAACTCTCGAGTTTTACGTGGTTCTCGCTAGGTAGCAGCAGTATGCGCCCACTTCAGTTCTAGTAAAAATGATGTCGAGACAAAAGAAAGCTTTTTGTGTTTTATGTCTTGCGCAGTGCGGGTCAGTAATAACTGTTCAGCGTGACTTTCGTATTAGGCATGGTGTGGAACCTCCCACAGTATAGAGCATTAGATAATGGCATGAACAGTTACGAGAAACAGGTTGTTTGTGTGGAGGTAAATCGCCGGGCCGTCCCCCAGTGTCTGAAATACACGTCGAACCAATCCGCCATAGTTTCCCAAGGAGTTCGCGGTGCAGCTCGACAGCTCAACATGCCCCCGATGTCCGTCTGCTGTGTGTTTACACATAAAACCATACAAAATTCAGCTACTGCAAGCTCTTCGTGAAGATGATAAACAACAACATGTGGAATCCAGTAATTTCATCCTTGACAAGATGAAGGTTGACATTTTTCTTCCACGCTTAGTGTTTAGTGACGAGGCAACATTCCACATAAATGAAAGGTGAACCGCCATGATGTGAGAATATGGGGTACGGAACAACCACATGAAGTTAGACAACATGATAGGCACTCTCCAAAATTGAATGTGTTTTAGGCAGTTTCACGGGAAAAGATGTATGGTCCATTTTTCTTTCACGAGAACACTGTTACAGGAATCACATATCTCGATATGCTTGAGAACTTTCTTTTCTCACAGTTCGAGACTGATTCGAACGACTTCATTTACCAACAGGATAGGCCTCGCCACACTGGCATCTGGAAGTGTGGGAATTTTTAAATCAAAGGATTACTGAACGATGGATCGTTCGCACTGGACCAAATGACTCAGCCTTACATTAGTGGCCTTCATGGTCGCCGGACGTGACTGTATGTGATCATTTCTTGTTGGGGTTTATAAAAGACTCTGTTTATGTGCCTCCTTTATCAACAACAATGAATGAACTGAGACAGCACATAACAGCAGCTGTGGGAGCTGTGACTCAAGTCACGCTCGCTGCATTGTGGAAGCAATTTGAATACTACATTGACATATGCCGTGCATCTAATGAGGCAAATTAAACACCTATTAAAAGGTATGAAAAAAACTTTTTGAGTTTCCGTCATCAAAATTCATTGTATATGTTTATTATCCCAGAAATATAGACGTGATACTTCGGATGATCCATTTTGATAAACACTGTACATTAACGTGGCAAGTAAATCTGATGAATAGTGAGGGCAGACGAGACGCCGCATACATCTCTCACAGAAATGAAAACAACAAATAAACTGGTGCGAACTACGTTACGACAAAGGAATTCAAGAGCCAAAACTTCCAAAACGGAACGGAAGAGTCATAACGTTTGGTAGTTGTGCAGAACAACAGGAGGTACTTACACGACACAGACACAGAGAGAAGTTTAGCCGGCCGCGGTGGCCGTGCGGTTCCAGGCACGTCAGTCCGGAACCGCGTGACTGCTACGGTCGCAGGTTCGAATCCTGCCTCGGGCATGGATGTGTGTGATGTCCTTAGGTTAGTTAGGTTTAATTAGTTCTAAGTTCTAGGGGACTGATGACCTCAGATGTTGAGTCCCATAGTGCTCAGAGCCATTTGAACCATTTGAACCAGACACAGATTTCAATACTGCGAACAGACATGTCAATGACCAGACGGACAGTTCATAACTTTACACAAAATAAGGGGGGGGGGGCGCTAGGGAGATTTCAACACGTATCTGCCCCTTCGCAGTCCAACACTGTGACCACGCAACCACGACGGCTTAGCTCTTCTTGTTCGCTCGATGTTGCACCTCTTGGCCTGGGAAAGGTCACTCTTTCTATTTTGATCCTTTTTTCTCGGTCCAGTACACCTTTCTCCTGTTTTCATGTTTGATCTGTGTTTAGTTTTTGACGGGATATTCTCTGAGCCTTCTTACCACTAAATCTGAGGACGCTACGACGAGGACTTGCCCTTGTAAGAGCTCACTGAGATGATGATGATGTTTGGTTCGTGGGGCGTTCAACTGCGCGGTCATGAGCGCCCGTACAAAGACTCAATTCTAACAGTGTCGAATTTTTTCAGAATCTAATCTAGCCACTGTCACGAATGATGGTGATGAAATGATGGAAATGATGAGGACAACACAAACATCCAGCCCCTAGGCAGAGAAAACTCCCAGCGCGGCCGGGAATCGAACCCTGGACCCCGTGATCCAGAGGCAGCAGCGCTAGCCACTAGACCAAGAGCTGCGGACGTGCTCACTGAGAGGGCACTGCAATGCAAGCTGTATTCAGAATAAGGCGCAGCATCAAATAATATGCGCTCCGTTGCCTTACACGTAAGAAAGCGTTGTCATGCATCGAAAGCTCCTCTATGATTCTGCCCAAGTGACGAGCAAATGTTGTGGCCATTAAGTTACAGTATGACTAAACAGTTCTTTCTTGTTTCGGCATGTAAATTTCCTGAACCGTTAGGAAATTATTTTAAGCAAAGTACCTTATGTTGCGTGGCTCATTCAGATGTGGGCATTGTGTAATAATTTTATTTTGTTTTGCAGTTTACGTATTTTGGCCGTTGAAGAGAGGATGGGTTATTTTATTGCATGTTTGTGTTAATTGCGCTCGTTTTTATATACGTTTGATATTGCAGGTAATTTATTATTGTCTGGTAATAGTCTTGAAACTGTAAGCGGCTACTTGGAGGCCATGGCGTACGCTCTATTAAACAGATACGGTTCATTGCGACCACATGGCCACTGAGTCTTCGCTTTGTACGTAAGGGATTGCGTCGCCGCGTGTTTTGGGAATTACAAGCGTTTCCTTTCAAGAACATTCAGACAAAGAAGGCTCATTCTTTAAAAGTTTATGCACTATATTTTTCTGTAGAAATTATTCAACTGTGAGTTTAATAATTGCTTTTGGTTGAAGTCGTTTTAATTAAATTCATTTTGATCAAGACCGTTATTTCCTATTGTCCATTGTCGTGTTTAATTATAAAAGAAAACATCTGATCTCTTTCCACAATTTGGCTCTTTGAGTATTTTAAGTAAGTTTGTTTGATGTACTATAGCGTGACGGTTCAATTCTATCACTAGTACCCGTGGATTTAGATTCCCGCCCAGCGAGTCCAGTATAGCTCGCGCGCGCCGCTGGAGTAATGCACACGGCGGCCACCAAGTGTTTGGAGGGCGCTTCGCGTACTTGAGGGGCAGCAGTGCACACCCGACGGTGTCGAGCGAACACCTTGTCAGATCGCTCGAACGACGACGACGGTGTGGTCACACCTGGCTGTGCGTCTGCCGCCGCTGGCGAGTGGGCTCGTGTGTTGAGTACACAGGACACAATTGCACCGAGTATCGAGAGAAAGTTATTGTTGAGAACATTTCTCCAGGAGAACAGCGATATGGCAAGCTGTACTTTAAACATGAACACAAGCAATCTCGACTGAAAAATATTTATTTTATTGTAGATGGTTTCGGTCAATTTTTGACCATCCTCAGACTCCAATATCATGATGGAAGGCGGTGGCAGTGAACGGAGCGGGTTTTATAGCTCCACGAACATCGCGTGACGTATGAGGACTGTCAAAATTTACGAAACCGGTTACCACAAAATATAGATTTTTGCGGTCGAGACTGTTTGTGTCCATTTTTAAAGTACAAGAGAAAGTTATACTTCCATGACTGGAAAGCAGTTTCACTGTACCGTTATAACTTACCGACATTGTACTAAATAAGAAGGCGAATGTATTATTATCTGTTTTGTGATTTATGAGCAAGTGAATTTAGTACATTTTGTAAAGCAGCTAGTGAGTCCTTAGTTTAGAAAAGATTAATCGTTTAAAGGCTCTCCTAAGGGACATTGTTTCCTCAGTTCATTCCTTCTTGGGTTGTGTTCAATCAATATTCCTCGGGCACAGTTCTTACTGAACGTTATTTATTTTTAATAAGGTTTATAGGTGCGAGGCTACTTCATTTATTATTAGGAAGTTCTTAAAATTTCTGTGTCACGGTTGGCTAAATTATAAGAGTTTCTTGATATTATTTTGATGATTTTGGCTTGTTGGTTTGTTAATTAACAATATAGTACAAACCTAATCTTCGGTCCCCCTTCCTGACAGAGAACTTGTGTTCAAGATGGATTTAAGAAATAAGAAATGCAAAATTTTGATCAAATTGTTATGCACACCTTACGTTACCATCATCACTACTCCTAAAATCGTTACAAATCGATTTTATTAAAGTCCAGCATCTTACCATTCCACCACCTACCATTTCAGGTATCACCATTTCATTATCTCTGCCTAGCCTCATAACAATAAATAACGAACAACTTAAATTTCATTGCGAAAGTCTAAAAAACTAGGATCACTGATACCATCTGCTTTCTTGTTACATTACAAATATTTTACGTTTTACATTATCTCTAACATGTTATTATATACAGGGTGTTTCAAAAATGACCGGTATATTTGAAACGGCAATAAAAACTAAACGAGCAGCGATAGAAATACACCGTTTATTGCAATGTGCTTGGGACAACATTACATTTTCAGGCAGACAAACTTTCGAAATTACAGTAGTTACAATTTTCAACAACAGATGGCGCTGCGGTCTGGGAAACTCTATAGTACGATATTTTCCACATATCCACCATGCGTAGCAATAATATGGCGTAGTCTCTGAATGAAATTACCCGAAACCTTTGACAACGTGTCTGGCGGAATGGCTTCACATGCAGATGAGATGTACTGCTTCAGCTGTTCAATTGTTTCTGGATTCTGGCGGTACACCTGGTCTTTCAAGTGTCCCCACAGAAAGAAGTCACAGGGGTTCATGTCTGGCGAATAGGGAGGCCAATCCACGCCGCCTCCTGTATGTTTCGGATAGCCCAAAGCAATCACACGATCATCGAAATATTCATTCAGGAAATTAAAGACGTCGGCCGTGCGATGTGGCCGGGCACCGTCTTGCATAAACCACGAGGTGTTCGCAGTGTCGTCTAAGGCAGTTTGTACCGCCACAAATTCACGAAGAATGTCCAGATAGCGTGATGCAGTAATCGTTTCGGATCTGAAAAATGGGCCAATGATTCCTTTGGAAGAAATGGCGGCCCAGACCAGTACTTTTTGAGGATGCAGGGACGATGGGACTGCAACATGGGGATTTTCGGTTCCCCATATGCGCCAGTTCTGTTTATTGTCGAAGCCGTCCAGGTAAAAATAAGCTTCGTCAGTAAACCAAATGCTGCCCACATGCATATCGCCGTCATCAATCCTGTCCACTATATCGTTAGCGAATGTCTCTCGTGCAGCAATGGTAGCAGCGCTGAGGGGTTGCCGCGTTTGAATTTTGTATGGATAGAGGTGTAAACTCTGGCGCATGAGACGATACGTGGACGTTGGCGTCATTTGGACCGCAGCTGCAACACGGCGAACGGAAACCCGAGGCCGCTGTTGGATCACCTGCTGCACTAGCTGTGCGTTGCCCTCTGTGGTTGCCGTACGCGGTCTCCCTACCTTTCCAGCACGTTCATCTGTCACGTTCCCAGTCCATTGAAATTTTTCAAACAGATCCTTTATTGTATCGCTTTTCGGTCCTTTGGTTACATTAAACCTCCGTTGAAAACTTCGTCTTGTTGCAACAACACTGTGTTCTAGGCGGTGGAATTCCAACACCAGAAAAATCCTCTGTTCTAAGGAATAAAACATGTTGTCTACAGCACACTTGCACGTTGTGAACAGCACACGCTTACAGCAGAAAGACGACGTACAGAATGGCGCACCCACAGACTGCGTTGTCTTCTATATCTTTCACATCAATTGCAGCACCATCTGTTGTGGAAAATTGTAACTACTGTAATTTCGAAAGTTTGTCCGCCTGAAAATGTACTGCTGTCCCAAGCATACCGCAACAAACGGTGTATTTCTATCGTTGCTCGTTTAGTTTTTATTGCCGTTTCAAATATACCGGTCATTTTTGAAACACCCTGTATTTGCATCAATGAGCGCAGTTCTCTTCAGTACTGAATCTTGATAGAATACTGTAGCTATCTGTTACTCACGCGCAGAACTAACGTGGCTTCTCGGTGTAAGTTCTGATTGTACCAGATCTACACCGTCAGTTTAGAGATTGCCCAACTCTCCTATGAGTAATTCTGCGTTACGTAAAATTACAAAGATGTCGATAGAATGTGGTCATTTGCAATATTCTGTACTTGTTGCAGAGGAGGTACAGGATGTTTAATCTACTCTTATATTTGCCACTGTCCATAACACTTTCTTTCGTAGTTTATTGTTAAACTACTATCTGCGGCGAAACTTTACCTACAAAGCTGATACGTGGATAGTTGGAAAATATGGTCTGGGGAACTGGCGTGAGAGGTTGTAAAGTTAAAAAAAAAACTGTGGCAGTCTGTATTATAATGGTGATTGCCTACCTATCTGTTACACGGTGGGTTTCATAAAATGCCTTACCCACGATGCAGAAATACCACAGTTTATGTGGGTACGTCTTTACATTTTCCTAACATCACTGACTTTGGTTTGCTTACCTCACGTCTAATATTCACTCGTAGATCTCTCCCCGATTGGCTTCTTCTCCACACTTGTATAGATGCAGGATTCGTCGTGCAAACAACGAACTGTGTTAAATAGATGTAGCATTGTGGGACAAAATCCAGTGCTACGACATAAAGCTATCAAAACGTAGGATGCTATTTAAGTTTTTATTCATTAACGTTTAGCGACAATAAAGAAACGCAAGTAAGAACTCGATTATGTTTATTCATTAAATCAATTCCAAGGAAGTTAATTTTGTTCAAAGTACATCAGCAGGACACAACCTAATGTTCTACAGTGTTACAAGTTGTTAAAAACTTCACACGACCTTTCACGGAGGCACTGTTCAAAACGACAAATGATTTTCGATAACTCATTACACTGTACCTTCCAAAGTGTGTTACGATTGCTCGTATCTGACGAAAAAATTTTATTCTTATTTATGTTTAACTAATGTTGACGGTATGGCTGGAGGAGCACGGCAGTGTTCAGATATTGGCCTAAATATTAACTAACAACGTTGTTCTACTACGCGCTACGCTCAGTATGTCTCACCCAGCTGTCTGTACGGGACTCCAACGTTATACAGTCACCACTAGAAGGCGCGTTCCTACGCTCTGAAACCATCTCCAGCACAACTCAGTGCACGGAACTTGCTACTACTGAATGTTCTAGTCCAACTGATAGCAAAAAAAGTAAAATAAGAATGAAATGAGGGCGAAATATGTGGCAGAAACTCCACAAGCTGAGACAAGCTTTGAGGTAATTGTAGCGTACTATTTTTACCAATCTTAAAACGAAAGAAGACGTGCTTAATAATACCATGAGACACTGAGAGATATTAGCTGGACTCTCACGATCTTACATTGGTTTAGAAACAAATTCTGGACTTCAGTACATACTTAAACGTAAACATACACTCACGCCATTACTTAGTAGCGACGAACAACTGGTTTAAACTCAAGAGAATGAAAGAAAAGGAATACACGATGAAACGGAATACTGAAAATTCAAGGCAGAATGAGGTAAAAAGATTACTTGAGCCAGTAACCAATTTTCGAATTAAGAGTCAACGCAGATCAGTAGAGGAAGAGTGGAATATAATAAAGAAAGTGAGTAGCTTTGGCAGGACAGGACATCATAGTGGAAAAAGAGGCGATGAAACTATGGATGACTTAAGACATCCTTGATCTTAGGGATTTAACACGAAAAATTACAGAACTTAAAGATGAGGTAGGAAGGCAGCAGTTTCGGTTCTTTAGAAATGAAACTACGCAGTTAGGATGAATCAAAATGGACGAGGGAAACATATGAAAATATTCAGAAAGAAATTATGGTAGGAAAAACTGACATGGTCTATGCAAAGACTTAACGACTGTTTCAAAACGTACACTTGTAAAGGTGCCAAGCTACAAATGAAAAACTTATGTTAAATGCATACACAAAGACAGACAGATAACAGGAGTACGACGAAGGTCTGGAGGATGGAAAGGAACTGCCAAAAAATCCTATAAAAGAGGAAGAACAAGACAATGTGGAAGAGGTTGATCCAGTAATGCATTATGCATTTGACAGAGCGCAGAATGATATCAGCTCAAATCGGTCAGTAGGAATTGCCAATGTATCTGTGCGGTGGGAGATGTAGTAATTAGAATATTACTCGATTTTGTGCCGAAAATCTGTGGATTAGTCTGTAAACTGGGTTGCTAAGTTTGCAGATGCTTGGCAGTATGTAAATGAGAGATTCTACCTGTAACCGTTTGGCAAACCATCTGATGCATCTCACCTTCTAAGTTTCTGTTCCTTGCACCGTAGGGCCATCACACTATATTGCTTACGGCAGAGAATTCTTTTGCTGAGATGAATGACTTGATTAGAGACGGGAACATGGAGAAACTACAGATCAGTAACTGCAGCTAAATCGGTTATACTATTGATACACAGAAATGCAAGGGAGTCTCATCTCAATTCTGACCTACATGGTGAGCCACTGGCTTGCCTTAGATCAAGAGAAATACACGTAAAACAGATACAGAATCAAACGTGAAGCAATGATAACTCGTCCTGCCCCTAGAGAGAGTGACAACCGGAAAAACAGAGAGGAATCACAAACCGAAGTAGTCTTTCATGATGAGTCACGTAATAACACTAACTATAACGTCGGTGGAACCGTAAGGCTGGCTGACGAAGGTGCAAATCGTGTATCTGCATCTTAATCACGGACGAAGTTGCCACGAGCATTCTACAACGAAACTTCTTGACTAAAACAGACTGAAGGTTCACGGGTTTGCTTCTAAGGTAACGGAAGCAAACACAATTGTCTCGAAATGGCGGCAACTACCGTACTACAGCTGGTCACAAAGTGAAGAGGCCTGAGGGCCTCAACGAAATGGGGCTGAGAGAGCATCTCTCTCAGCAATTTTGTAAGCTTGATCACAGCAAAGCAGTGTGCCACCTCCAAAAGAAAAACATCCATGCGGCCAACTTGACTAGGATTGGCAATGCAAACGGTTCCTACTGCTTTTGCGCGAGAGGACAGCGCATTGGTGACCCTGCAGGGACCAGTGGGCATATTCAGTGTTCCTATGTACCGGCATTGCTCTTGCTGGAATTTGAAATTAATGGCCCAAGGAACCTCTGCCGATTTTCCTCATATCGTTTATTTTATGAATTAAAATACTGATGACACAAAAACTACAGTGATGACACATAAATTACAGTGTTTCAGCGAGGTAGAGATACCACATGCTAGGGGCTTAGTTTTCCTCTGCGTGCTTGAGGAAACAAGGCAATATGGCCCAGGAACTGTAAGGGCGTTCAAAAAGAAACGAGCCTGAGGCAGAATTACAGAAAGAGTACCTGTATGTTAGAAGTATTGACCCTGGCTGTTGAGACCCTTGTCCCAAAGTGACACAAGGCGGTGAATAGCTGTCTCATAAAATTCTCAGGGCTGCGATGTTAACCAGTTCCGCACGAGTAGCTAGACGTCGTCGTCCGAGGCGAATCACTTGCCGCTCAGAGCCTTTCTAAGGGGACCAAAAATGGAGTAATGACACGGAGAAAGGTCCGGACTGTATGGAGGGTGGCCAGAACCTCTCATTTGAATTTACGCAGGAGTTCCGCGAATGTGTTGGCTGTATGAGGCTTTGCATTGTCGTGGAGCAGAATGACCCCACGAGTGAGATTGCCTGGTCGTTTTGATTTGATCGCTTGGCGAAAGGTGGTCAAGGTTTGCGAGTAACGCTGGGCATTCACTCTTGCCTCGTGCTACAGGAAGTGAATCAGAAGGGGGCCATCTTGGTCAAAGAAGAACTTCAGCATAACTTTTCCTGCACTCGTGTGGATGGGCTCGGCTTCTTTTGGTGGTGTGACCCTGTATGCTTCCACTGGAGACTTGGTCGTTTTTATTCTGGTTCGAAGTGATGACACCGTGACTCATCTCCAGCCACCACTCGTGCCAGGAACGCATTCCCTTCCCGAGCATAGCTCTGCAGATGAGCAAGACAGTGGGCCAGTCGACATGCTTCCTGGTGTGGTTGAAGACCGTGGGGCACCCATTGGGCACACACTTTGCGCATGTGCAGTCGTTCCTTCATGACAGTGTGAACACTTTAGAGGCTCAATCCGACGACGGTGGCTATGGCTTTCACTGTCACTCGGCGGTCCTGGGTAATGAGTGCGTCCACCAGCTGGACGATGTCATCGGTAACGCAGTGCGGTGCTCCAGACCGTGCACCATCGGCTAACGACACCCGTCCTTCCCTGAAGCGCTTGTGCCACGCCTTGATCCTTGCAAGAGACATGCAGTGTTCGTTGTACACTTGTGACATTCGTCGATGGATGTCCGTTCCTCCTACTCCTTCCGCTGTCAGGAAAGGAACAACACCTCTTTGCTGTTCTTTTGATGTCTCCATGTCACTGTTTGTAATTCGACTGGCAGCGTTGGACGATTGATGCATGCTGCTGCTAGCTCTGTATAGTCACGTGACATGCAGGCGTACCCTCTAGCGACGGGCTGTAAATTTCCACGCACTGGTCGGAACCACACCTCGTTACACACGCCACGTTATTACCCTTCTGTCATCGGCTTGCGCATTCCAGACTAAGGCTCGTTTCTTTTTGAACGACCCTTATATATTAAAACTGACACCTAATATATTCAGTGAAAATACTAAAACTGTTTAGAGACTTACTATGAAAATCTGAAGACAGCGTCTGATTCATGATATTGATACGAGCTCACTAAAATTCTTACTAACAAAGTTATCAACATTTAACAATAAACAGACGATAGAGGAATGTGGCACAGCGTTAAGGATCACTGGGTGTCAGGTAAGGCATGAACAACACTCTAATATTAGTATGAAAATAAATAAATGTTATAATAACGAGTAGAGGAGTACTTTGCAGTTTATAGCACTTGATGATGGAGCTATGATGCTCTGAAACCAGTTAAACAAATAAACTCTCATTGCAACTGAAGTGGTTTCTTGCTTTACGAATATATTACTCAGTTTAGGTTGTCCACCACATCAAATCATTCATACTACTCGGTCTATAAAAAGTGACGAAGACTTCTCAGACTTTTCCCAAGTTCCCCTGAAGTCTGTTCATAAGATGCCGCAATAGTTGGGAAAACTTCGTGTAACGGTAGATGCGTAGTCTGAGAGTGTACTATGTTCTAACCGTATCGACTCTAATTGCTGCAAGCAATTAAACCCAATGATGCTAACTCCAGTCCATGGCCAAATTTTAATTAAACACTGCTAGTGTTTTAACTAAAGTAAAAAATAGATTTTTCTTAAATTTATGTTCCACTTGCAGCATAAGTAGTGACGAATAAAAACGTTTATCTTTCAAACCAATAACGTCGCTGCGCTATACCTGTTGTCTTTTTATTATTTTTTTATTTTTGAGACCTCTCTACCGTATTCGCATTTTTACAAGTAGTGTGGGAGATATTTAGTCTTTCACAACTGTACTAAGAGTCTTCCAAGACCTTCAACACAGTCGCATAAACGATATGTTTCCCATATTTTTCCACAAGTCACTATAGTAATGAATTCTGTACGTACAAAAAAATAATGAGCAAATAGAGAAGAATTCCACTTTATTTCGATAGTAACCATGGAAGTCATGTCTGGGAAATGGAAATGACTAACTAGAGTTAGAATATGCAGTTTATTGTGAGGTTCTTCTACGTTTGCAGAAATCGTCACGTCTCCTAACGAAAAGGACATTTTCTCAAGAAACCACTTTTCATTATCGTGAAATACTCAAAAATAAATAAACTAAAATAACATTTGGAATTTTAATGGATGACATAAGTGGACATTTTTTGTTGCAGAAGTCGCAAGTAATGATGAAAATTACTTTAACATCCAGGAGATGTATCTTATTTTTCACTTAGTTGGCTATCAACTGATAATATTTCTCCAGGATGGTGCTGAATCACCACATGGGTAGTTTAAAGAGAGAATTCTTGAAAAGTACCTCTGTTGAGAGTTAATTTGGTACAAGTATCTTGTTTATCACACTAATGTCAAAGACATCAGTGACCTGAAGCCCAAAATCAACAGTGTATTTACATTTAATGAATGACTGCTAAAGACGTGGCAGTCATCTACTATCTCAATAACCACGCTCATTTCCGATTTCTTAAGTCCCATAATCACGATAGTTGGTTAAAACAATAAAGAATAATTGCAAATAACGCGTATGTGTCTTTCCTCTTATTGCAGGCTGATTGGCGCAAACCGTATCAATATCCAACCTTTGGAACACGGGATATCTAAATGTTAATTAAGTTTTGGAATTGGAATTCAATGTAGCATGCAACAGCTGAATGCCACAATTGTAGCAAAGTGGGCAACTGAGTGCCCGGTAACTTGGAAGTTGCCATGGTAGGGGGTTTGGAGCGCGGCGCCGGGAAGTTTCTGTAGGCTTGGAGCAAGGTTACGACGGGAGAGAACTGGAAGTTAGAGGCAGTTTGCTAGGTCTGACCCCCTTATCAACAAGCAGGCGAACTCGTCCCGAGTCCCGAAATCAGTGAAAGAAATACAGTCCTTCTAAAACGAACTTTTTAAGGAGTTAGCCTGAGGGTTAAATTATTTCAAGTAATGTTCCGAAAGAGTATGCACTGGAGAACAAAGGGTAGGACAAAATATTATCAAAAATGTAAATATTAGTGAAGAGGCTTTTATGAACTCACATAGGCCGAAAAATTATAAACATAAGAGACAGAACACTGTGTGGTGGAGAAAGTGTTGGGTGTTAGCAGTTACAGCTCTGCTATGCAGTGCAGTAAGCTTTGTAATTGTTGATTTTATGTTGACACAGTTTGAAAACGTGAATATCCGATATGGGTAGGCAGCTCTTTTAATTGGTGTTCTGAAGTTGTATTTTGATGGTGACAATATCTATAGACTTAGAAGTTGGTAGCGGTAACAAATAAAGCTTAAGTCGCGTCATTAAGCAGAATGTCGGTAAGCGGACGATGCTTGTTATCTAGCTGTGTACATTCTCTGTGTTGTAATTATATCATTACTGATGACCTTCTGGTTGCGACTGTGGGGGTAGATTGTTTTACATGTTGGAAATATGGGACGACTTATTGTCAAGCAGATCCAGAACTAAACAGTGTTTCGTTTCGAATTCTGTGGGGTAGTAGCTGCGTTGTTGTAATTTTATACGGTAATTGCTATTTAGATAATGGTGAAAGTGTCTTGTCAATCAGAAATAGCGTTTCTCCATGAATTCTCATGATTGTCACTTGTGGTTTGCGCATTTCTTGTAACTAATGTACAGCAAACAAACTGGAGATAACAGGGCCTCAAACATATATTACGATTTTACCAGATTGACTTGTTATTTACTTAATGGTCTACAAACCTCTAACAGAGTTGTATAGTGTTACTAGAAAGCTTAATCAGGTCACAGAAACGGGCATGCAGTGCATGAACGACTGTATAACAGTTAAGGGTAGGTAGGGTTAACAGGTTGAATATGTGCGGATGTGAACTCGTGTTCAGAAAAAGCAGAACACCTTGAACGACTAGAGATAGGACGTTCATATTTACAGGATACGTACACGTACATTAGTATGATCTGCAGAAGTGATGCTAATCACCTCGGTTCAGAATGTATCCTGTTGTCTAGTAGACAAAGGATCCACCGTGGACTCTGATAACTTTTTCTATGAGTAATGACATCGCCGCGTACTAGGCGCAAATGGCGTTCTGTGGTACAGTCATCCATTCTGCAGTCACCTGGTTCCAAAGTTCATCTGTGGTGGTTGGCATTGGGTCACTGCACTGCAATCGCCGTTTCACTATATCCCACACATTTTCGACTGGTGTTAAGCCTGATGATCTTCCGGGCCAGGGCCAAGGGATGACATCCAGTGACAGCAAGAAGGCAGGTGTTTGTGCAGCAACTTGCGTTCGTGCATTGTTTTGCTGAAAAATGGCGTCTGTTGTGTTGTGCAGAAATGGTATGGTTGCGGGTTGCAGGATGTCATTCATGTAGCTCACACTGGTCATAATGCACTGGACACGCACCAGCTGTGATTTGTCTCTGTATCCAATAGCACCCCACACAAGCATACGGCCTTGAGATGGTGCCGCAAGTCTTGGGCGGATGCAGTCACTGTAATGCCGTTCCCCATGTCTGCGGCCATCATTTTCAAACAAACAGAACCTGAATTCGTCTGAAAACACTTATCCGTTGCCATTACTGTCTACAATGACATCGCTCCATACACTACTGCCGTCTAAAGTTTGTGCACATCCGTCAAAGGTAGGCGGAGAAGTGGACGATGCGCATATAACCCATAGCGTAATAAAAGGCGACGTACTGTCACTTCTAATTGTGTACGATGTGTTTCACTGTTCCAATTCTGCGCCTCAGCCGATGAGAACGCAGATCTGTCCAACAATGCCATTCGGATGAGGTGTCAATCTTCTCTGAGGGTGGTCTGGGTGGTGCGACATGACGCTTCTCGTCGTGTTCTTCTCCGGCCTTCCATGAATAATTCTCCACACACCCATTGCACTGCCGAAATACTTCATCCCACAAGAGCAGTAATTTCCCGGATGAATGCAGCACATTTTCTCATGTCTATAATGCTCCCTCTTTCAAACTCATTTGTTTGACGGCACAGCTCGCACATACGTTTGCGAGGCATCCTGCACGTCTGTTCAAGTCACGAATCCAATAACTTCGGTTTATAGCACCAACGAGAGCCGCAGGCATTTCATACAGGTAGGCAGTGTTGCGCCGCAATATCGATGTTGACCTGGAACCCTCGGACGGCATAGCTCGAAAGCTACTTATTTCTGCAGGACGCACTAATATGCAAGTCCTGTGAATGCGGACCTCCTACTTCTAGGCGTTCAAGGTGTTCCGTTTTTTTTTTTTAATATGAGTGTATTTTGACTACACAGTGTGTAACGCTCCCAGGGAAAATATATACACTCTTGACAAGTACCCCCTAAACACAGAAACAGGGGGAGGGTATTTAACGACCGCGTGTCTAAATCCCGTACACCTGGTTTTCGCGCGGCGGTTGCTCTTTCCTTGCACTGCCTGCTTCAATGTGTTCTATAATAATTATTATCGATCAGGGTGCGGAGCCACTTACACAAACAAAGCCAACTTAGTCTCGTGGAATTCAGTACATTCTGTTAAAAACACACAGAGGGTTAGGCTGCACTGTTCGCGTTTAATATTATTCTATAATAACCGAAGTTAGTATTTGCATTACAATCGCATTATCTGTTGTGATCTACTATGGTTATTTTTGAAGTATTACTATCCAATTCCTCCCCTTATGAACCATGGACTTTGCCGTTGGTGGGGAGGCTTGCATGCCTCAGCGATACAGATGGCCGTACCGTAGGTGCAACCACAACTGAGGCGTATCTGTTGAGAGGCCAGACAAACTTGTGGTTCCTGAAGAGGGGCAGCAGCCTTTTCAGTAGTTGCAGGGGCAGCAGTCTGGATATTGACTGATCTGGCCTTGTAACACTAACCAAAACGGCCTTGCTGTGCTGGTACTGCGAAAGGCTGAAAGAAAGGGGAAACTACAGCCGTGATTTTCCCCGAGGGCATGCAGCTTTACTGTTTAAATGATGATGGCGTCCTCTTCGGTAAAATATTCCCCAGGTAAAATAGTCCCCCATTCGGATCTCCGGGCGGGGACTACTCAGCAGGACGTCGTTATCAGGAGAAAGAAAACTGGCGTTCTACGGATCGGAGCGTGGAATGTCAGATCCCTTAATCGGGCAGGTAGATTAGAAAATTTAAAAAGGGAAATCCATAGGTTAAAGTTAGATATAGGGGGAATTAGTGAAGTTCGGTGACATGAGGAACAAGACTTCTGGTCAGGTGATTACAGGGTTATAAATACAAAATCAAATAGGGATAATGCAGGAGTAGGTTTAATAATGAATAAAAAATAGGAGTGCGGGTAAGCTACTACAAACAGCATAGTGAACGCATTATTGTGACCAAGATAGACACGAAACTCATGCCTACTACAGTAGTACAAGCTTATATGCCAACTAGCTCTGCAGATGATGAAGAAATTGATGAAATGTATGAGGAGATAAAAGAAATTATTCAAGTAGTGAAGGGAGATGAAAATTTTATAGTCATGGGTGAATGGAATTCGAGAGTAGGAAAAGGGAGAGAAGGAAACATAGTAGGTGAATATGGATTGGGGGTAAGAAATGAAAGAGGAAGCAGTCTGGTAGAATTTTGCACAGAGCATAACTTAATCATAATCAATAACTTGGTTCAAGAATCATGAAAGAAGGTTGTATACATGGAAGAATCCTCGAGATACTAGAAGGTATCAGATAGTTTATATAATGGTAAGACAAAGATTTAGGAACCAGGTTTTAAATTGTAAGACATTTCCAGGAGCAGATGTGGACTCTGACCACAATCTATTGGTTATGAACTGTAGATTAAAACTGAAGAAACTGCAAAAAGGTGGGATTTTAAGGAGATGGGACCTGGATAAACTGAAAGAACCAGAGGCTGTACAGGGTTTCAGGGAGAGCATAAGGGAACAATTGGCAATTGAATGGTGGAAACAAATACAGTAGAAGAAGAATGGGTAGCTTTGAGGGATGAAGTAGTGAAGGCAGCAGAGTATCAAGTAGGTAAAAAGACGAGGGCTAGTAGAAACCCTTGGGTAACAGAAGAAATATTGAATTTAATTGATGAAAGGAGGAAACACAAAAACGCAGTAAATGAAGCAGGCAAAAAGGAATACAAACGTCTCAGAAATGAGATAGACAGGAAGTGCAAAATGGCTAAGCAGGGATGGCTAGAGGACAAATGTAAGGATGTAGAGGCTTATCTCACTAGGGGTAAGATAGATACTGCCTATAGGAAAATTAGAGAGACCTTTGGAGAAAGGAGAACCACTTTCATGAATATCAAGACCATTGATGGAAACCCAGTTCTAAGCAAAGAAGGCAAAGCAGAAAGGTGGAAGGAGTATATAGAGGGTCTATACAAGGGCGATGTACTTGAAAATATTATGGAAATGGGAGAGGATGTAGATGAAGATGAAATGGTAGATACGATACTGCGTGAAGAGTCTGACAGAGCACTGAAAGACCTGAGTCGAAACAAGGCCCTGGAGTAGACAACATTCCATTAGAACTACTGACAGCCTTGGGAGAGCCAGTCCTGACAAAACTACCATCTGGTGAGCAAGAGGTATGAGACAGGCAAAATACCCTCAGACTTCAAGAAGAATATAATAATTCCAATCCCAAAGAAAGCAGGTGTTGACAGATGTGAAAATTACCGAATTATCAGTTTAATAAGTCACAGCTGCAAAATACTAACGCGAATTCTTTACAGACGAATGGAAAACTGATAGAAACCGACCTCGGGGAAGATCAGTTTGGATTCCGTAGAAATGTTGGAACACGTGAGGCAATACTGACCCTACGACTTACCTTAGAAGAAAGATTAAGGAAAGGCAAACCTACGTTTCTAGCATTTGTAGACTTAGAGAAATCTTTTGACAATGTTAACTGGAATACTCTCTTTCAAATTCTAAAGGTGGCAGGGGTAAAATACAGGGAGCGAAAGGCTATTTACAATAAGTACAGAAACCAGATGGCAGTTATAAGAGTCGAGGGGCATGAAAGGGAAGCAGTGGTTGGGAAGGGAGTGAGAGGGGTTGTATCCTCTGCCCGATGTTATTCAATCTTTATATTGAGCAAGCAGTGAAGCAAACAGAAGAAAAATTCGGAGTAGGTAGTAAAATCCATGGAGAAGAAATAAAAACTTTGAAGTTCGCCGATGACATTGTAATTCTATCAGAGACAGCAAAGGACTTGGAAGAGTAGTTCAGCGGAATGTACAGTGTCTTGAAAGGAGGATATAAGACGAACATCAACAAAAGCAAAACGAGGATAATGGAATGTAGTCGAATTAAGTCGGGTGATGGTGAGGGACTTAGATTAGGAAATGAGACACTTAAAGTAGTAAAGGAGTTCTGCTATTTGGGGAGCAAAATAACTGATGATGGTCGAAGTAGAGAGGATACAAAATGTAGACTGGTAATGGCAAGGAAAGAGAAATTTGTTAACATCGAATATAGATTTAAGTGTCAGGAAGTCGTTTCTGGAAGTATTTGTATGGAGTGTAGCCATGAATGGAAGTGAAACATGGACGATAAATAGTTTGGACAAGAAGAGAATAGATGCTAATGAGGAGTTATGAGGAGTTATTGAACAGAATTGGGGAGAAGAGGACTTTGTGGCTCAACTTGACAAGAAGAAGTGACCGGTTGGTAGGACATGTTCTGAGGCTCAAGGGATCACAAATTTAGCATTGGAGGGCAGCGTGGAGGGTAAAAATCGTAGAGGGAGACCAAGAGATGAATACACTAAGCAGATTCAGAAGGATGTAGGTTGCAGTAAGTACTGGGAGATGAAGAAGCGTGCACAGGATAGAGTAACATGGAGAGCTGCATTAAACAAGTCTCATGACTGAAGACCACAACAACAACAACAACAACTATCCAATTCAGATAAATGCAACACAGAGCACACATGGAATTCACTGTTCAAAATACGCTTTATATGTAGATGAAGGCCACACTTCCTCCCGTCAGTACTAAACAATTCCTCGGTTCATTACACAAGCGTGCATGTGGTCGAATTTCGAAACACACGTTTGAAAAGGTCAGCGACCGATATCCGGAATGAGAAAGTACCTACTCTCATGATATTCAGACAGTCCAACCATAAATGCTTCATTCACTTGCAGCTTGTAATAAGGTTCTGTTCTGGCGTAACCACAAGCACAGGAACGAAGACGAAGAACGGAAAACCAGAGAAGGCGGTGAAACGACGTCGGCCAATGGTACGGTGATTAGGACCGCACCATTACAGGAGCGCCCCCTGCAAGAAGTGTATATAAGCGCTGCCCCTACCAGCTTCAGCCACTCAGATCTGCTCAGTATACAGACATTAGTGGACAGCATTAGCGCGACTTATAGGAGTGCTTAGTGATCCATATCCACTGCATGTCTGGAGTTCGTCTGTAGCGAGGACAATTACTGTTTGCATGTCACTTGCAACACCGATGTAACTCCAGAGTTAAGTATTGTTAGTCAGATTTATAGAAATAAAACTACTAATGTTATTTGCTTGAATTGCTGTATAGCATTCCGGTCCCTTAGGCACCCTGTACGAGATGAGTGGGCAGGACCCAACAGAGTCAATCCAGTCCACGTTATCTTCCCGTAGCTGCACCGACGATGTTGACTATTGACCACCCAACACAACACACGAGATCTAAAGTCACCATTGTTTAGATGAACTTTAGTATTGAGCTGTGAACACTAATACGAAATGTACAACCTGCGTGGCAAACATTTTTAATTACATTGCAATGATTCGAGAAAAGCGTGCTGCAGCCAAGGATCAACAATACACGGTGCCCGCGCCCACAGTGATTAATTGTCAGCCACGACGATTCGCGCGCTCTCCCTCGTCAGACAGGCGATTATCGATACGTAAGCCATACAATAGTGTGCTCACAAATGTAAAAACGTAGATCTGAGTTATCAGACAGTCACGCACTCCTATTTGTCCTCAGGGGACACGATTCATGAGTGAACACAATACAATGATATCATTCATTGACAGTCCACACGTCCTAGTCATGCAGACGTTTGTGTCCTGTGTCAACGAGAGTCAACACATGGGACGGTAATTCCCTGGTCCGATCGTTGCTACTTTCCGACAAATGGTGCGGGATGATGCAGAATGTTGTATCAAGTCCATTACTTGCTCTCAAATGGCAGGCACAGATGTGATTGGCTTATGATGTGATTGGAGCATGGTGATCCTCGCTTGTGCTTGGGGTAGTCGAGCACAAACTTGACTACGTGTGCGCCTGTCACATCACACTCATAGGAGTCCGCTTCATGGAGGGGGCTGGGGCACTTTCTCCCTTCTTGGATCTGGGTACAGGCTGTTATTCGATAAATAATGATCTCGAATTTCTAAAAATAATTGTCTTCGACTCTATTACTCTCTAGAGTCAACCACGGTTGTTTTTCTTATTACACAAGTTTTTTCGCCCAGATCGCATAAAAATATACAATGGTAGTAGTATCAACGAAATTAAATCGCCATCTTTAGGTTTGTATATAAATATTTTATGCGGTGCCAATCGATTTCGTGACTGTTAACATTAATGGGACATAACTATTATATACACTCCTGGAAATGGAAAAAAGAACACATTGACACCGGTGTGTCAGACCCACCATACTTGCTCTGGACACTGCGAGAGGGCTGTACAAGCAATGATCACACGCGCGGCACAGCGGACGGTGTTGGCCGTCGAATGGCGCTAGCTGTGCAGCATTTGTGCACCGCCGCCGTCAGTGTCAGCCAGTTTGCCGTGGCATACGGAGCTCCATCGCAGTCTTTAACACTGGTAGCATGCCGCGACAGCGTGGACGTGAACCGTATGTGCAGTTGACGGACTTTGAGCGAGGGCGTATAGTGGGCATGCGGGAGGCCGGGTGGACGTACCGCCGAATTGCTCAACACGTGGGGCGTGAGGTCTCCACAGTACATCGATGTTGTCGCCAGTGGTCGGCGGAAGGTGCACGTGCCCGTCGACCTGGGACCGGACTGCAGCGACGCACGGATGCACGCCAAAACCGTAGGATCCTACGCAGTGCCGTAGGGGACCGCACCGCCACTTCCCAGCAAATTAGGGACACTGTTGCTCCTGGGGTAGCGGCGAGGACCATTCGCAACCGTCTCCATGAAGCTGGGCTACGGTCCCGCACACCGTTAGGCCGTCTTCCGCTCACGCCCCAACATCGTGCAGCCCGCTTCCAGTGGTGTCGCGACAGGCGTGAATGGAGGGACGAATGGAGACGTGTCGTCTTCAGCGATGAGAGTCGCTTCTGCCTTGGTGCCAATGATGGTCGTATGCGTGTTTGGCGCCGTGCAGGTGAGCGCCACAATCAGGACTGCATACGACCGAGGCACACAGGGCCAACACCCGGCATCATGGTGTGGGGAGCGATCTCCTACACTGGCCGTACACCACTGGTGATCGTTGAGGGGACACTGAATAGTGCACGGTACATCCAAACCGTCATCGAACCCATCGTTCTACCATTCCTAGACCGGCAAGGGAACTTGCTGTTCCAACAGGACAATGCACGTCCGCATGTATCCCGTGCCACCCAACGTGCTCTAGAAGGTGTAAGTCAACTACCCTGGCCAGCAAGATCTCCGGATCTGTCCCCCATTGAGCATGTTTGGGACTGGATGAAGCGTCATCTCACGCGGTCTGCACGTCCAGCACGAACGCTGGTCCAACTGAGGCGCCAGGTGGAAATGGCATGGCAAGCCGTTCCACAGGACTACATCCAGCATCTCTACGATCGTCTCCATGGGAGAATAGCAGCCTGCATTGCTGCGAAAGGTGGATATACACTGTACTAGTGCCGACATTGTGCATGCTCTGTTGCCTGTGTCTATGTGCCTGTGGTTCTGTCAGTGTGATCATGTGATGTATCTGACCCCAGGAATGTGTCAATAAAGTTTCCCCATCCTGGGACAATGAATTCACGGTGTTCTTATTTCAATTTCCAGGAGTGTATATATAGGGTGTCCCAGCTATCTTGTCCACCCAAAATATCTCTGGAACAATAACAGCTATTGGAAAACAACTTTCACCGGTATCAATGTAGGGCTGGGGCCCATGAATGTACATATTTGGAAACATTCTAAAACGAAAGCATATGTGTTTTTTAACACAAACTTATGTTTTTTTAAATGGATCTCCTATATTTTTTTCTTCAGCAATCCATAGCATGATAAAGCACATACACAATGGCGTTGATTGCATCGCAATATTCCCATTATATCTCGAGATATTAAGACGCGAAGTTGACGCTTGAAACACCCGACATGCACTGCTAGCGCACGTCCTGAGGCTCAGGCTTGAACCCCATGCTGCTCGTAATCGCGATGTGATTGACATGCGTAATCACACTCCCATACTTATCAAGAGATCCGAAACGAATAATACGGTCTGCTACCATCAATTCTCATAAGCACATAATGGTTTCCCTCTTGCACGTTTTACGTATCTACGTACACAATATGAACCAGTACCGATCGGTGTACACCCGTCAGGTTGTCTTATTTATCCTGCACACCCAAAATAAGGTTTATCTAATGCGTTATATGACCCATTGTGCCTGTCGCGCAGAGCCTGGCTCTTCCTAGTCAAGTGTCCAACGTAGTTCCCACTACTGCCACAGTTACCACTTCGCCTTGTTTATGATTTGCGACCCATGCAAACTCCTGTACTCCACCACCCTCCGAGCATCCCATTTGTTGTTGCTTTGGCGTGCAGTACACCGCTTGCCAGTGTAGTCGTGCATCAGAGTAATCTAGTGACGGCACAGAGGTAGTACACATTGTGAATAAACGTTGTGTTGTGGAACTTATACTGTACAGTATAATGTACACACATGAAGTTATAGTAGAAATGCTGCTCATCTATGGAGAATGTACGTTGACGGGAAATACGTTATGAGATTGCTTGTTTGTTGATAGTACTGTTAGCGAACATTATGATTATTAAGTTAATATGTCTGTTTTCTACCCTACTCTACATACCTGTACTGTACCCTGCTGTAGGTGGACGAAATTCTGTTCAGGCAGAACGACTGTACAGAAGACGATTGCCTGACAAGCCATCGCCTTCGCGCCGGATGTTTGGTCGTCTCTCAACTCGTCTACGTGAAACGGGAAGCTTAAACCCAAGTCCGCGACATCGTCCTAGAACACGCACAGATGAACGTGCTGAAGTTGCTGTGCTCGCTACCATAGCTGTGAATCCTCAAATCAGCACACGTAAAATTGAACGTGAAGTTGGTGTGTCGAAATCAAGTGCTCAGCGTATTCTTAAACGTCATAAATTTCATCCTTACCATGTTCATTTACACCAGGATCTTCATGGAAATGACTTCCGCAATAGGGTAACATTTTGTCGGTGGGCTCAGCAAAAACTTCTGACTTATCCAAATTTTTTGCAGATGTTCTCGTTACCGACGAGACATCATTCTCCAACAAAGGAATTGTCAATATGAGGAATATGCATTATTGGTCCGCAGACAATCCAAAATGGCTCCGTCAGGTAGAGCATCAACGTCCGTGGAAAGTTAATGTTTGGTGTGGGATTATTGGAGATACCATTATCGGACCTTTCTTTATAAATGGCATCCAAAATGGCAGACAATACTCCAGTTTTATACGACACAATCTTCCTGTTCTCTTGGACACCGTACCTCTGAACCGGAGAATGGTCATGTGGTATCAGCATGACGGATGCCCTGCACATAACGCCTTACGAGCACGACGACTTCTGAACCGTAAGTTCCCTGGTAGGTGAATTGGACGAGGTGGCTCAGTTAGGCGGCCTGCCCGATCTCCGGACCTTACACCGCTGGATTATTTCCTTTGGGGAGCAGTGAAGGATGCTGTTTACCAACATGAACCAACAACACCAGAGGACATGAAGCAACGCATTATTGATGCTTGTACAGCCATCAAAGAGGAAACAGTAGCACGAAGTAGGGCATCCTTCATCCGCAGAGTGACTCTATGTATGCAAGCCAATGGGCATCACTTTGAGCATGAGATGTGAACGCTATGTTTAGTATGTAGTGCTGGTATCACAGTGGAAGTTTCTACAAAGGGCCATTTTACCCAGTGATTTTAAGAAACCTTTGTTTGCAACAGTTTGTCATTTAACGCATTAGATAAACATAACATTGATAATTATGTGATAATAAAACTAATTGGTTAAACATGTTTACATTCATCTTCTATGTCCTACCTGAACTTCCCAAATCAAAACATTTTTACCTAAACAATGGTAAAACTTTTAGTCCACTTGCTCGTTTCACTATAACCATCAACATGAATTTTACTATTACGAGTGAATGATTAACTGTCACTTGAGCTAGATCTACAGTAAAGTAAAGTTTTAACGTTGAACGGCATTACCCTTTTAGTAACGGATTAACGATAAGCGAAGTTAACTTTGTGACTAACGTTGCGGTACACAGATATGTTACAGAACCGCATCACCCCTAGCCTATGGAATAAATACCTGCTGAAATGTACGTCGTTAATGCAGGATGGCAGCAGACCGTATTATTCGTTTCGGACCTATTGATAAGTATGGAAGTGTGATTACGCATGTCAATCACATCGCGATTACGGGCAGCATGGGGTTCACGCCTGAGCCTCAGGACGTGCGCTAGCAGCGCATGTCGGGTGTTTCAAGCGTCAACTTCGCGTCTTAATATCTCGGGATGTAATGGGAATATTGCGATGCAATCAACGCCATTGTATATGTGCTTTGTCATGCTATGGATTGCTGAAGAAAAAATATAGGAGGTCCATTTAAAAAAACGTAAGTTTGTGTTAAAAAACACATATGCTTTCGTTTTAGAATGTTTCCAAATATGTACATTCATGGGCCCCAGCCCTACATTGATACCGGTGAAAGTCGTTTTCCAATAGCTGTTATTGTTCCAGAGATATTTTGGGTGGACAAGATAGGTGGGACATAGAAGTATGGGAAATTCTAACTTCAAGCCAGCATAAAAACACACAAATTAAAAGTAAACATACCTTATAGGGACTACATTCCACAGTACCATCTTCGGCAGTGCACAGTGGACAGGTATTCTCTTATTGTATGACTTGGTAGGTACTGTAGAACGTAGTGTCTATGAGCCATACTTACTTTAAATCTGTACGCATTTTCTTTTGGTTCGACGTTAGAATTATCTATAATTGTACGTTTACACAGGGTGTTCAGAAACTCCCTTTAGGAACTTGGACTTTTGTAGAGGTATCAGTTCATAATATTCTGAAAAGGAACCCATGTCCGGAAACGTGTCATTCCCGTTCTACGACTGTTGCAAGTCAGATGTTTAACTCATCCATTTCTGCTTGAGGAATTTAATTAGGCGTGATGCAGTACAATTATTGGGTAACAATTCGAACGGAAATATAACGAAACAGCTATTTATCCCTTAAGCACATCTGTTTGTGTTAACACTTAAACATGACTTAAACATGACATGTTGACATTATTTCAAAACAAAAAGGAACGCAGCATACAGTACATACAGAGCAGCAACGATGCCGTACAACAGCGGCTCGATGTGACGACGAACATCGTTGTTATAGACCTACCTACGAAGCATTTTCTGGTACATACTGCCCATACCAACTGGTGTGTCTTCAATTTCTGATCCAGCGGCCAGATCTCGTGCCAGCAAGTCTTACTTTGTCTGTAAAGGAGTCTCCAAAATTAAACTCTGCATACGACATTAATTAACATAAGTGACCGTCTGACGTAGTACACATCATCCTGTCTACCTTCCTGTATACCAGGACAAGAAACTCTGAGACATTATTCTTTCCATCAGCAGACGCGGACGCGTCGCACATCTGAATTGAAACCGTCATAGAACTAAAACAGTACGTTCCCGGATATGGGTTCCTCTTCAAAATATTGTGTACTCAATCCCTTCTACAAGTCCTAGAAGTTTGCAATGGGAATTTCCGAACACTCTGTACACATTACAGTCCAATTAATGTCAACAGTCGATGAAACGTATCGATACTGTAAACATTTTTCTGCACAAGTCATCTGAAAATTGTGATTTAATTTCACTCAAACTAGTAATCATTGTGTGAGGTGAATAACCTTCTGTAATAAGAAGAACAACCGTGTTTAAGTTCTGAGATCGCCTCCAATACAGTTGACAATGTCAGCTAAACATCTAGCGTTAACATTGCAGAACGCGACGAGACGTATTGTAGCTTTATCAACCACAACATATCTTGGGTTTTCCTAGTTATCACTCTGCGCACGGGAAATTACGCCGATTCCGTGGTGTGGCTGCGATTTCAGCACTGTTTTGCAGTCAAGATGGATACGAACCCTTACAGAACCGAGCCGAAATAATGTATTCAATTATTTCTGACGCTTCCACGTGCAGCTCTTAGCGATGTGTATTATGGTGTTGGTCAAATACGGATTTCGTCGCCGATTGCCAAAACAAAAACACGGCAGCAGTGTACATTCGCGTCATCAGTTTCCAATTCCCTTAAGGACGCCCCACCCCCGTGATGCACAACGGAATCACAGCAGTAGTTTTCATATTTGTCTGTGGGAAAAGAAAACACATGATGACTTGACGATTCTGCATTCAGTTTTATACGACCGAGCTACTGTGAATAACTCAGCCATGACTTATTGTAGGCGTTTGCATCTCTACTTAATCCCATACGAAATAATATTCTCTCCACGCCTGGGACCTTCTCAAAGTCTGTAAGTGTAACACAGCACGACACACAGCTACGAATTCTGCATTCCAATTCGCATGCTGCACATTAATGTAAGAAACTGCAAGGACAAGGCTTACCTTGCTGGTGTCCTAGGCTGCTGAAACTGATTATGCCAGCCAATTTCACAACGCTTTCAGGAAGTGCTACACATTCATCTGGCCAGATGTTGGCCTTAGGCTGCACTTAACCGCCTCAAGAAACATAGTTTTAAAACCAAATTTTGTTCGCTTCAGTAATTCCAGACGACACAGAAAATAAAAATCATGAAATTAATGCTGAAAGTATCTAACCAAAATTGTTTCCTTTTTAATTAGTGAAAGTTTCAATGATAAGATTGTTCCAAATTAATTATTCAACAAACCTGCATCTGACTGCGTCTGCGAGCTTGTTTCTTGCATTCCTCCATTTTGCCAGTAATGAAACATGTATTTGACTCAGCAATCAAGTTTAAGAGAATAATGCCGTCTCTGCAATGGCATTACGATGGTACTGAAAAATTAACTTTTGGCCCTGATGTTTACTTAATGAAATTACATCTTGCCTTAAATAATGCCAGTTGTGCAATGGCATAAAATTTGTTTTTGAAATAACTTTGTTCTGATAATTTTAGTTATACCAAAATCGATTTCAAACCATGAACTGCACTTATATATTGCATAGAGGCCTTATTTTCCTTACGTTCTTTCATTGGTGGGTAACTTTACTTTAGTATTCATTTTCATATTCAGTACAAACAAAGGATGTGGATTATGATTCAGGCTGTTAGATTTAAACACAATGTTGATCTTAATATATATATTGTTAAAATTTTAATAAGTCGTAGACAAAACCTACCATTTCCAACAGTTTTGTAGCGTGAATCACTCTTACAAAAAATTTTACAAAATGCTTACTGCATCAAACCTTGGACATACAAATCCTAATTCTGAACATTATCTAACATAAACCATTTTTGAAATCATTATATATCTTCTCTCATTTTCATGCCAAAGTTTGCTCAGTGTAACTGCGCAGCGAGCGGGCATCCTACCTTAAATCTGTCACCACACTTTTGCTTCCTCCAGGCATCTAGCTGCGACTCTCGAGTTTGTTACTGCACGCGCCCGGCTCTCTTAACCATCAAAGATCCTCCTACTCTAAGATCTTATACTCATTCCACCTTGCGGTTGGCAACTACCGACTTTATTTTCTGGATCTACCCTGATCAGAACTTAGCACATACCTTTCATAACGCCCTGGTCCGCTGGACCAGAATTTTGTGGGGGGATCTGTAATGTAAGATACAATACAAAACATGCATAGTATTCCAATTAAAAGCGTATTACACAGCTATAAAATTTATCAATAGAAACATAGTATGTGAAGTAAAATGCATAATATCGCTAGATTGTCAAATGCATGATATCGCTAGATTGTGAATCAGTGAACATCAAAATGTACAAAACAGAAACACATAAATTTAGGGCAAAGACATCAGACATTTAGATTATTAAGGAAAGTGTATCAAATACCATCAAAATTTACAAATCAGAAGAAAACAATGTGAGGTAACATCCATAAGGTATTTAGAGTTTGAAGGTGAACTGTCTCAAATAACACCAAAAGTTATAATACAGAAATGCAGAATGTGGGGTAAAATGCAGAATATACTTATATATCTAAAGAGAAGTGTATTAAATAGTATTAAAAGTTACAAAATAGAAGCATAGAAATGTGAGGTAAAATACCTCAAATAACATCAAACTTTATCAAACAGAAATGTAGAGTGTGAGGTAAAACACATAAAATAGTTAAATATCCGCTAGAAGTTAACAGTAAATGTGGATAAATGTCTCAAAAGAACTCTTAATGCCAGTGAAATAATGCAATAAGATACTTTAAATAATAGTAGGATTAAATATAAAACATGTGTCATTAGGTGGCAGCATATATTGACTTTCAGTTACAATCATTATCTTGTAGTAGACCTACAGTACACGCCGAGTTTCATTGACAATAGTAAATTAAGAAGACATGTCACGTTAGGTCACGGCTTACATTGAGTCTAATTGTAAACTGCAGTAAAACGTGGGGCCTCAGGTGAAGAAACACACTGAGCTACAACTAGTGTCGATTGTACAATCCATGTCACGTCAGGTGACAGTTTACACGGATTCTAATTGTAAACGATAGTAAAATATGGGGCCTCAGGTGATGAAACACACTGGGCCACAAATAATGTCGATCGTACAATAGACGTCACATCAGGTGATAGGACACCCTGACTTTTAAAAGTGATCAGTAGTAAAATAAGGTTGTAGAAGAGTGGGCATAAGATGGTGGGACACACTGAGCCACCTTATTGAATTCGTAGAATACCTGTTAAGTCAGGGGATAACTCACCCTGTTTTGGTTACCATAATGAAAGACTATATTATGTCACAAACAGGGGTTTCAGGTGATGAAACACTCTGAGCCACAAATAATGTCCATTGTACAATACCTATCACATCAGATGATAGGACACATTGACTTTAATAGTGATCAATAGTACAATAAGACTGAAGAAGAAAGGGCATCAGGTGATGGGACGCACTGAGCCGTGGTAGTATCGATTGTAAAATATATGTCAAGTCAGGTGACAACACACACTGACGTTCAGTCACAGAACACATGTTATGTCAGGTGGTAGCTCACACTGACATACACTTAAAGTTGCGATATTCAGTTTGTTATAGGACAGCTTTTACATGAGAAGGTAGCTCACACTGACCTTCGTACTATTCTCGTAGACTCAGACCAGTTATTATGTCAGCTGACAGTTCAGTCTAAGTTTCATTTACATTTACGTAGACTCAGGCTACTCATTATGTCATGTGGTAGTCCACTCCGACTCTTAAACACAATCATGAGATTCTCGCAGATGCAGAACGTATGTCCTAGCAGGCGACAGCTTAGTCTGATGCTAAATTAAAAACATTTACAAAATGACATTTGTCATAGTGACAGAAACGTACATTATTATTTTGCAGGAAATTAATATTAAAAGTAATATACAATAACTGTATGCAGTGGACATTTTCTGCAAAAAATTTTATATATCTTGAAGGTAACAATAATGTCACATACTCCATAGCAATAACAGTAATTAGTTTTATGGAATCTATGTACAAAAAAATTCCTACTAAAGGTAGTATACCATAATAATAACACTATGCAGCGGACATTTGTTACAAAATAAATGTTTGTAGGTCTTTAAGGTGAATAGAACTTCACATAGTCAGCAACAATGCTGTATTGAAATCGTCAATAAGACTATTTATAAGTGATTCACAGTCATATATAATATTAATGATTACAATAACCTGCACAATCGCAATAGTCATTTTAGCGTCAACTTTGTGTTAAGTATTGACAGGTAATGGCTTAAGAAATTTTGTACAACCTTCTTAAATTAGAGTTTTGATAAAGTCTGAATAAGTATTTTAATTTCACAGTATAAATCTTATTTCTTTTCAGTACAATTATTAAAAAAAGTTGTGAACCTATGAGGACAGTTACACAGATATCTTAGAAAAATAGGCAAAATATTTAGAACAGAAAGAAGAGTAGACTGAGAACTCAGAAAGGAAGAATGAGTTCTACAGAGCTCAAGGATACAGGGCACCACCGCCATATGCTGTGTCAGTTAAAGAATAACCAACCCTGTATCTCGTTACTTTTTGTGTAGACCACAAGGATAATCTGTTATCAAGTGTTGTAATAATGTCAATAATGGAAATTATTTGTGAAAAGAAAGAGGAAACAAAGTTAATTAAATAAACGATAGACAGAGACAATAAAAAGGGTACTGATTACTGTAGCTGAAAATAATGGTTGTTATTGTACACCAAAAAGATAATTGTCATGGAAACAAAAACATAATAATGTTATATCAACGTAGAATGAAAATACTATCACACTTAAGGAACAGGCATTAGGAATGGACAAAACGCTGAGCTCAGCCAAGGAGAGGTACTGTCTTGTCTCGGAAAACAAAAAGTGTGTATAAAATAAATAAATATATATATATATATATATATATATATATTATATGTTGTTATGTTGCCACTTACTATATATATATATTTATACAGGGTGAGTCACCTAACGTTACCGCTGGATATATTTCGTAAACCACATCAAATACTGACGAACCGATTCCACAGACCGAACGTGAGGAGAGGGGCTAGTGTAATTGTTTAATACAAACCATACAAAAATGCACGGAAGTATGTTTTTTAACACAAACCTAGGTTTTTTTAAATGGAACACCGTTAGTTTTGTTAGCACATCTGAACATATAAACAAATACGTAATCAGTGCCGTTTGTTGCATTGTAAAATGTTAATTACATCCGGAGATATTGTAACCTAAAGTTGACGCTTGGGTACCACTCCTCCGCTGTTCGATCGTGTGCATCGGAGAGCACCGAATTACGTAGGGATCCAAAGGGAACGGTGATGGACCTTAGGTACAGAAGAGACTGGAACAGCACAATACGTCCACATGCTAACACCTTTTTATTAGTCTTTTTCACTGACGCACATGTACATTACCATGAGGGGTGAGGTATACGTACACACGTGGTTTCCGTTTTCAATTACGGAGTCAGGCCAATAGACGTTCAATTTGGTACCCCACAGAAAGAAGTCCAGAGGTGTAAGATCAGGAGAACGGGTTGGCCAATTTATGCGTCCTCCACGTCCTATGAAACCCCCGTCGAACATTCTATCAAGGGTCAGCCTAGTGTTAATTGCGGAATGTGCAGGTGCACCATCATGCTGAAACCACATACGAAGACGCGTTTCCAGTGGGACATTTTCGAGCAACGTTGGCAGATCATTCTGTAGAAACGCGATGTATGTTGCAGTGCTCTCCGATACACACGATCGAACAGCGGAGGAGTGGTACCCAAGCGTCAACTTTAGGTTACAATATCTCCGGATGTAATTAACATTTTACAATGCAACACACGGCACTGATTACGTATTTGTTTATACACTCCTGGAAATTGAAATATGAACACCGTGAATTCATTGTGCCAGGAAGGGGAAACTTTATTGACACATTCCTGGGGTCAGATACATCACATGATCACACTGACAGAAACACAGGCACATAGACACAGGCAACAGAGCATGCACAATGTCGGCACTAGTACAGTGTATATCCACCTTTCGCAGCAATGCAGGCTGCTATTCTCCCATGGAGACGATCATAGAGATGCTGAATGTAGTCCTGTGGAACGGCTTGCCATGCCATTTCCACCTGGCGCCTCAGTTGGGCCAGCGTTCGTGCTGGACGTGCAGACCGCGTGAGACGACGCTTCATCCAGTCCCAAACATGCTCAATTGGGGGACAGATCCGGAGATCTTGCTGGCCAGGGTAGTTGACTTACACCTTCTAGAGCACGTTGGGTGGCACGGGATACATGCGGACGTGCATTGTCCTGTTGGAACAGCAAGTTCCCTTGCCGGTCTAGGAATGGTAGAACGATGGGTTCGATGACGGTTTGGATGTACCGTGCACTATTCAGTGTCCCCTCGACGATCACCAGTGGTGTACGGCCAGTGTAGGAGATCGCTCCCCACACCATGATGCCGGGTGTTGGCCCTGTGTGCCTCGGTCGTATGCAGTCCTGATTGTGGCGCTCACCTGCACGGCGCCAAACACGCATACGACCATCATTGGCACCAAGGCAGAAGCGACTCTCATCGCTGAAGACGACACGTCTCCATTCGTCCCTCCATTCACGCCTGTCGCGACACCACTGGAGGCGCGCTGCACGATGTTGGGGCGTGAGCGGAAGACGGCCTAACGGTGTGCGGGACCGTAGCCCAGCTTCATGGAGACGGTTGCGAATGGTCCTCGCCGATACCCCAGGAGCAACAGTGTCCCTAATTTGCTGGGAAGTGGCGGTGCGGTCCCCTACGGCACTGCGTAGGATCCTACGGTCTTAGCGTGCATCCGTGCGTCGCTGCGGTCCGGTCCCAGGTCGACGGGCACGTGCACCTTCCGCCGACCACTGGCGACAACATCGATGTACTGTGGAGACCTCACGCCCCACGTGTTGAGCAATTCGGCGGTACGTCCACCCGGCCTCCCGCATGCCCACTATACGCCCTCGCTCAAAGTCCGTCAACTGCACATACGGTTCACGTCCACGCTGTCGCGGCATGCTACCAGTGTTAAAGACTGCGATGGAGCTCCGTATGCCACGGCAAACTGGCTGACACTGACGGCGGCGGTGCACAAATGCTGCGCAGCTAGCGCCATTCGACGGCCAACACCGCGGTTCCTGGTGTGTCCGCTGTGCCGTGCGTGTGATCATTGCTTGTACAGCCCCCTCGCAGTGTCCGGAGCAAGTATGGTGGGTCTGACACACCGGTGTCAATGTGTTCTTTTTTCCATTTCCAGGAGTGTATGTTCAGATGTGCTAACAAAACTAACGGTGTTCCATTTAAAAAAACGTAGGTTTGTGTTAAAAAACATACTTCCGTGCATTTTTGTATGGTTTGTATTAAACAATTACACTAGCCCCTCTCCTCACGTTCGGTCTGTGGAATCGGTTCGTCAGTATTTGATGTGGTTTACGAAATATATCCAGCGGTAACGTTAGGTGACTCACCCTGTATATATATATATATATATATATATATATATATATATAAGTGGCAACATAATTAGAGTCACAAAGTACAAAGGCAAAAACATTGTTTAAAAGATCCATAATCAGTCTATCATAAACAAAAAATAATAAGCATTCAGAGAAAGTCTGAAAATAACTGTAACAAAATGTAACATGTCAACTTCAGATAATAAAGCAAAAACAGCATGGCAACACAAAACAAAAATTTTAACTGAAAGCATATAACATAACATTATCTTAGTCCTGAAATAGGTAACACTACCAGAAAATAAAAGTGTAGAGACACATAAAGCAAAGCATAGCACAATTCATAAACAATGAAATAGCAACAGATGTTTACATAGTTGCTTGAAAAACACGTGAATAGAGAAAAAGGCAACATAGAAGGTAGCACAGAGATATCGTAAGAATTATGATACTTGTGGTGCTGTAGGTATAAGAGCAAAAATGATCAAAGAATGCTTGTAGTATGTCATGAAGTAAGTCCTGAGTGGATCCTCAACATGAGTCTGAAAACAATGCCAATTGGACTCTAGTAATCCAAAGTCATCTGAAAAATAGTTGAAAATTAATAAACAGTATATAATGGAGACAAAATGTTAAGTTCTCAGAGAAGAGTATTTGCTTATTATAAAAAGGAAAGGGTCAGAAATGAAAGTTACTTGGTACATCGTAAAATCATTGATACTTGTTCTTAATAGCTGCAGAGATCATTAATTGTTAAATTGTATTGAAGTTAATTATGAAACTCGTCAGAAAATCACCATCGACATTTTGGGAAAATGTAGAACAACATCGCTCACAGTTCATGTTGCTATGGTCGAAACTTTAGCACACAGTATTTGCTAATCATCACTTGCAGTATCCAACATTCCAAAGTTTCAAAAAAAAGGAACTTAAATCTAACAATATTTCATTCTGCTCGTAAGTTTCAAATATCTTAAAAACTCGTGTGAACACACCCTTTCTTCAAATATCTTAAAACCATCAAAATCATTAGTCTCATCTTCTTACATTCATTGTCAATACTCATATTACGTCCTTTAGCACGAAAACCCTAAGTAAACTTCAGGAAAATTGGTACCACTAGCTTAACATCAACATACAAAGTGGCCTTAGTTACCACAAAATCTTGTTGCAGTTAGTGTCATTATGTAGTATAAATATAGTTCATGGTAGTCATCGCAAAATAACAGAGGTGATCATCCAACAAAAAATAGGGGCAAAGATATCATGTAGAAAGTATCAACATCAATTTGATGACCGAAATTCTCAACTGTGATGTCAACTTCAAACGCCAGTATGAAAAGAGTTTCACAGAAAACAATTATGTAGTTCATCAGCAATGTATTGAAATAACCCCAGATTACTACAATAAGTAAGAAACCTATAACGCTCTAGAAAGAAAGCAGCTAACATTACTAAGCTGTCTCCAGGAAAAGATGTCTCCAAACTCATGTCTTCATCCAATGCCAGAACAGAACACAGGTGGTGTTATTTGGAGCTTTTACACGTGGAAATATTCTGAATGTTTGCGCGCTGGAAAAGAAATGCGCGCGATCCAGGCCTAACGACGTGAAAAAGATCTGTTCCGCCAGCAGTGCGTGTTGTATCCATTGTGGCCTACCGCCAGCTGTAACAGGAATTTGTGCCACACAGGCCCTTAGTAGGGTTCCAGGTTACCGCCGCACAGGCGCTACACGTTCGCAAACCATGACCGGCACAGGGAGAAATAACATAAATAAAATAGCTGGACATACGTAGCTGGGATTTACTCTAATAAACCGAAGTAGTGAAACCCTAAATGTTCCCTACGAAAACGGTACTGTCTATTCAATGAAATGTTTGCAGTTTGTGATATGATGTACACCACGTGATTTTTTTTTTGTACGTAATGTTTGGATTTCAAGGTCATTAGGATCTGCTATATGGACTACTCGATGTGGACCATTATATAACAAAGAATTTTTGACATAGATTGCGGGCTTTATGGGATAGCCTGTGGGAGCGGACCAGAACTTTGTCTCCTACTTGAAAAGAAATATTCCTCTTTGGTGATTTCATCTGGCGCAGCCACTGGTCAGCAGCTCGCTTAATATTGTGTATTGCAATTTGAATAATCTTGTGATGCCGTAGGCAGCGAGATTTCGGGAACGTATGATTCTTTAATCTTGTCAGGCGGCTGCTAGCTGGTGGATGTCGATTCTTTAAAACAAGATGTGGAGACAACTGTTTGGAAGTATTTGGTAATGAATTTGTTACATCCTGACACATGTGAAGTTATTTGTCCCTATCATTGTGTTTTGCATGACAAAAGATCTTAAATAATTTCACCAATTCCTTCATTAAGCTTGCTGGGGGATTCGATGAAGCTTGGTACCTGGAAATGAAAATGGGGGAAATTTTGTGAGTCTGAACAGTACGTCGCCAAGTGTGCGAACGGAACTGCGGCCCATTGTCGGAGATTACTGATGCTACATGACCCACTTATATCAGAAAATGTTTAGGAAAAGAACGTGAAACAGTGCAGGCCGTAGCTTTACGTAATGGGGTGAAAGTGACGAATTTTGAAGTTAATTCCACGCAGACAAAAACATAGGTGTAACCTATGTTTGTAGTGGGTATTGGGCCAAATATATCAGCGGCTGCTAGCTGCCGAAGACATAAAGGGATGGTGGGGAATGTCTGAGCAGCAAAGGATACAATGGGTGGTTTTGATTCTTGACAAAGTCTGCATTTTGAGAGGACTTGGCGAATACTTTTTTCCATGTTGAAAAAGTAAGATGTTTGTTTGAGCAACTGAAAACATTTGCGCAGTCCATAATGCACGTAGCTAAGGTGAACATACCAAATGAGTTTGTTAATTAGGTCTTCTGGGATACAAACCAGCCAAATTGTCGTATCAGGTTAGATACGGCGGAACAGAACATTGTTATGTATTAAGTAATACTGTCGCAGAGTGGTGTTATTAACATCGCGCCATTGTTGTTTCACGTCTTTCCAGATGGAATCCTTATCCTGTTCTGAAGCAATGTTGTGCAAGGCATCGGAAACAAAGTTTTCAAATGCGACCTGGCGCATGTATAGCAAACTGAAATTGTTATGGCAAAATGTGTTTGCTGGATCAGTATTGTCGGTGTCTAAAGTGCGTGTCAAAGCGTCAGCAACAGACCGGATGCGAGTTTGCGCGTGACCTTGATTCGGACTTAGTCTCTGGGAGCGCTTGGCAGCCTGTGGCGCGCGATTCAAACTGGGCCTGGCGCAACACGGGTCCTAGTATTACTAGACCCGTGTTGCTTGAAAATTAACGTCCGGTTGCGTAATCGCTCTGATAAGGCCGCTGCAGGGGTCCAGCGGCGCTTCCGGTCTGGGCGCCAGTGGCTCCGCAGCCGCCTTGGCGTGCGGATGTATAGGGCATTTTAATAGAGGCGCTTGGAGCGCTCCGCTTAAGAGTTGTCCTTAATTAAATCGATGCCTTTATCGATATTCTTATCACTAAATTTATTGGTAGAGGTGGTTATTGGTCGCGCCAGACCGCACTGATACGTACACAATGGAAAATGAGAATTCTTGTAACAATAGAGCCCATCTCGCTAAACGACCATGAGATAGTTTAGCTGACATCAAAAATGCTAATGCTCTATGATCTGTGAACACTGTGGTGTGTCTACCAAACAGAAAAGGTCTAAACTTGGAAAATGCCCATACAACAGCCAGAGCTTCTAATTCAGTGATGGAATAGTTTCTTTCTGAAGAAGATAATACTCGACTAGCAAATGGATGTTTTTTTGTACCTTGTATTGTATTGTATTGTATTGTATTGTATGTTATCCAGGGACCTAGGAACGACAGAGAGGCTCCGTCCCCGCTGCAGCCGCAGTGGTCCACAACCCCACGACGACTGCCGCAGTCCACTTCACCCCTCCACCGCCCCACACCGAACCCAGGGTTATTGTGCGGTTCGGTACGTGGAGAACTTGTTTGCGCAGCAATTGCCGACGTAGTGTAACTGAGGCGGAATGGGGGAACCAGCCCGCATTCGCTGAGGCAGATGGAAAACCGCCTAAAACCCATCCATAGACTGGCCGGTTCACCGGACCTCGACACAAATCCGCCGGGTGGATTCGTGTCGGGGACCAGGCGCTCCTTCCCGTCCGGAAAGCAGTGCGTTAGACCGCACGGCCAACCGGGCGGGCTTTTTGTACCTTAGTTTCACCTTCAATGAACTCTTGAAAGAGATGAACTCCAAGGGCTGTGTTTGAGGAGACTGTTGAGATGCAAAAATCAATAGTAAGTTCGGGGTGAGATAGCAGGCGAGCATCTGTAAGAGACTGTTTTAATGTCTCAAATTCCTTTTGAGCAGTATTATCCCAAATCCAGACAATTTTTTCCTGTTAATTTACATGAAGTTGGCGTATCTAAAGCTTTGCTGTTAATAAACCTGCGAAAAAAGTTTATCATTCCAAGAAAACTGCGAAGTTGCTTTTTAGTGCGAGGAACCTGGATGTCATGGATTGCTTTTAGCTTATCAGGGTCCGGTTGAATTCCGGATGATGAAATAAGATGGCCTCAAATTTGATTTGAGCTTGTCCAAAATGAGATTTTTCTAGATCTACTGTAACACCGAAGCTAGAGAACGAGTGAAGAGAGAATATTTCATTATGCTGTTGCCAGGAACAAACGGCCATAAGAATATCGTCCTCGTAAGTGGTAATCCTGTCTTTCAAATGTGGTGGCAACACAGTATTTAGTCCACGGATAAAGGCTGCAGATGAGATTGTTAACCCAAAAGGGAGTCTGCAAAATTGGTAGCACTGACCAAAACAGAGAAAAACTGTATTTGCGGTAGTTGGGGTGTAATTCTATTTGGTGAAAACTGGACCTAAGATCTAAGGAGGAAAAAATAGATACGCCGTGAAACTGTTGTAATATTTCATCCAAAGTTAGTGGCCTATCCGTATCTGGTATGATAATCGTATTGATCTATCTTGAATCCAAAACAAAACGAATTGATGCAACCCGTTTAGGCACAACATATATTGGGGAATTGTATGGTCTGGTAGCAGTTCCAGTAATATTGTGAGCTACCATTGATTGGATTTCCTGTTTGACTGTCACGGTGAACTAGCGGTATCGGATAAGGTGGAACAACAAAAGGGGTATGGGGTTTTACTTCAAATTCATATAAAAAATCTTTAATTGTGCCTGGAGCCGTGTCAAGAACATGGGAAAACTCAGTTAAAATGGCATGTAAACCTTCCTTTTCTCGAACTGAAGCGGAATCAACTACCTTGATTTTATCCTGAATAATGTTACCAATGTCTGGTATCGTATCGTATGAACAATTGGTTGTAGCTGTTTTTTTTCCAGCAAAAAGTCCTCTCTTGTATCGTCATAACGGCTAACGTGTGATGTAAAATTTTCAGAAGAATCATGGGACCGCTCTCGCTGCAGCGAGCACGCGGTAGGCAGAGCAGTTAGTTGCTATTGTTGGTGTTCTGTCTCACGCTGATGATCTCCATTGTTTCGTGGATTTGGTGAACGAACTTCTACTAAATGCACTGTTCCACCTGATGAATTATTGAAATCATGTCTGGGGTGGAATCGGGAATCAGGTTGATGAAATGGTACTCATCTGTCGTCGCCGTAATTCTGTTGGCTGTCATTGGTTTGTCTCTGGTTATAACATGGATAATTATCATTACGATTTGAAAAATTCTGTTGACTGTACTGATGAGTGGGTGGGCGATCAAATGTTTGTCGTCGTTGGTAGTAATCATTGGTTCCGTATGGTTGATAGCGGTTCTGGTGCTACATTTGGTTTCTTTGTAGAAAGGAGTGTTGGAATTATTCCGCTGATTCCCCCAGTTTATCTGGTTGTTACCGTACCGCCGATTATTTTGTGAGGTATTGCCATATTGACCATTGCGGAACGACATTGATGGAAATGGGTGGTAATTTTGATTCCTGGATGGGTAGGCGTTCACAACATTCTGCTGATACTGGGGTTGTAGAAGAAAGCGTCTAGCATTTCCATATTGAGGTCTATTATTCGGAAAAAACTGCTTGCCGTTATTACGGAAACGGTTGTCCCTATTCTTTTGTGTTTCCTGGAAAGAGTGTTGACTAGATCGTGAATTGTGTATTTCATCCAGTTCAAGAAGCTGTAAAACATCACGAAAAGTGTTCAAGTTTTATGTGCAATTCCTGTCACCAACGAAACTCTCAACGATCTAGGTAATTTTGAAATGCGAAGCTGAATGAGACCGGAAGGGCTGTAAGGTTCAGTTAAATGTCGATTCTGTTGAATCATGTGGTCAAAATATTGTGTCAAAGTGCCAAATTGTGAATTAGAAAAAGGTGGGATATTTGGCAACCGATCTTTCACAGCACGCTGTGAAGTGGGATTTCAGTAAGCATCAAGAAATTGTTGTTGGAATGACTTGAAAGACAAACATTGCCATGCAATGTATCTCATTCGCATTGCAGGTTAACCCTCCAAGAAACTGCAGACAAGTTCTAATTGATGTGCTACTGGCCAATTTGGAGGGAAAGCGAATGTAAATTGCTGAATCCAATCAAGAGGATGTAAATCATTCGGATTATTCCGGAACATTTTAAATTTCTTGACTGACAGGAAGTGTTTGTAATCTACATTGTCTTTGAGTGGAAAAGAAGGAGCATCATGGAGCAAAGGAAAACTGCCTGGGAAGGTACTACTTGGTACAGGGTAATCTTGTGTAAATGGAGCCTGTGAAGATAAGAATGGGGGCTGTTATTGCTGGTATGCAAACGGATTTTCCTCCTGTTCTGGGACAAAATTACGAGGCGCACTGTCGTCCTGTAATTGTTGCTGAATATCGGAAAGATTACTGTAAATTGAGTTGAGTTCTCGCTCTTGTTGTTCATTAATAGTGATTTGTTTACTCTTAAATTTAGCCAGTTGTCTCTGAAAAGGGAACTGAGGTGGTCTGATCTAACTCGTTTTCTGCTTGAGTTTCCAAAGCGGCTACTCTTTCCGTTATGTTTACTAATTTTGAGTGGAATTGCTCACCCTGTTCACTGACCTTTGTTTTAAGTTGAGTGACGTCATATGTCAGGGATTCGGTACATGATTCTAAGACCTGTATGTGCTCAGAGGACTTGGAAGAGCAGTTGAACGGAATGGACAGTGTCTTGAAAGGATGACATAAGATGAACATCAACAAAAGCAAAACGAGGATAATGGAATGCAGTCGAATTAAGTCGGGTGATGCTGAGGGAACTAGATTAGGAAATGAGATACTTAAAATAGTAAAGGAGTTCTGCTATTTGGGGAGCAAGATAACTGATGATGGTCGAAGTAGAGAAGATATAAAATGTAGACTGGCAATGGCAAGGAAAGCGTTTCTGAAGAAGAGAAATTTGTTAACATCGAGTATAGATTTAAGTGTCAGGAAGTCGTTTCTGAAAGTATTTGTATGGAGTGTAGCCACGTATGGAAGTGAAACATGGACGATAAATAGTTTGGACAAGAAGAGAATAGAAGCTTTCGAAATGTGGTGCTACAGAAGAATGCTGAAGATTAGATGGGTAGATCACATAACTAATGAGGAGGTATTGAATACAATTGGGAAGAAGAGGAATTTGTGGCACAACTTGACGAGAAGAAGGGACCGGTTGGTAGGACATGTTCTGAGGCATCAAGGGATCACAAATTTAGCATTGGAGGGCAGCGTGGAGGGTAAAAATCGTAGAGGGAGACCAAGAGATGAATACACTAAGCAGATTCAGAAGGATGTAGGTTGCAGTAGGTACTGGGAGCTGAAGAAACTTGCACAGGATAGGGTAGCTTGGAGAGCTGCATCAAACCAGTCTCAGGACTGAAGACCACAACAACAACAACAACAACTTGTGCTCAGAATGAGCAGCAGACGTTTGTTGCAACTTTTCAATAGACTCAGAAGGAAGTACCGCATTGATTCTGTCCCTAAGGGCAGTAACATCGCGCTTATGCGTTTCAATGATACCCTGTAATTTATTGTCAGTTACTTCTTTAATGTGTCGATAGTTTGGGTTAATTTCTGAATGTTACCGGTAAGGTATTCATCAAGTTTTGCGTTGTCAGCACACAAAGCGTCTAATCGTCCTGCTAATCTTTTGTCACGTTCTGGATTGTCTCCACGGTATTCAGATAATTGTTCATCACGTTTTGCGTCACGTTCGCTCAGTTGTTGAAGAAAATAATCTAATTTATCTTCAACTAGAGCTGGAGATGTCACCTCGGGATTTGGGTGTTGCAACTCATATTGCTGGGAAGGGTTGCTAAAAACTGTTTAAGAATTCTCAGATGAAGCAACTTCTCTGTCTGTGGAAGAATATTGCAAGAGAAATTGGTTGTCGGAATCAACCACATGGCTTTGTGAAGATTGAATTAACGTGAACGAGTCATGGGAAACTGTTTCTAATTGGCTTACTACGTTCTGAGAATCCGAAGGCAGAAGAGGAACCGGTGCGGAATTTTGTGACTCTGTGGCGCCATTACCTGCCGCAGCATTATTGTCAAATTCCTGATCACTCTGTGAAGTAGGAGGGTTAGCTGACAAAACCAGGTCATTGTCCGGTTGTTGTTGCTTACTCGATTTTGAGGAACTGCGTAATTATACTTTATCACTCTGTCGATTTGTTTTGGACATCTTGAACGAGACAATATGGCGGACAAAATTTCAAAATGGTCGGAAATCGTAAGACGATATTTTGTACACAAACGGTAAAATATTTAGATACATAAAATCAGTAAAAGCAGAAGCAGAGCTAAAACTAAATATTCACAAGCGTAGCAGCAAACACAATATTGCGCAACTAGCAACGCAGAGAGCGCACAGCTGAAACAGTGGTGTAGCAGCAAACACAATATTGCCCAACTAGCAATGCAGCGCACAGCTGAAACAGTGGTGGCGAAAGGAATGCTCTAAAACCAAGTCCACAGTTACGGAAAATATATCCAAGAACGTCACCACAGAGGATGTCGCCAAGTGAAAGTATCTAACCAAAATTGTCTCCTTTTTAGTTAGTGAAAGTCTCAATCATAAGATTGTTCCAAATTAATTATTCAACAAACCTGCATCTGACTGCATGTGCGAACTTGTTTCTTGCACTCCTCCATTTTGCCAGTAATGAAACATGTATTTGACTCAGCAATCAAGTTTAAGAGGATAATGCCGTTTGTGCAATGGCATTACGATGGTACTGAAAAATTAACTTTTGGCCCTGATGTTTACTTAATGAAATTATATCTTGCCTTGAATAATGCCAATTGTGCAATGGCATAAAATTTGTTATTTGAAATAACTTTGCTCTGATAACTTTAGTTATACTAAAATCGATTTCAAACTATGAACTGCACATCTATATTGCATAGAGGCCTCATTTTCATTGGTGGATAACTTTACTTTACTACTCATTTTCATATTCAATACAAGCAAAGGATGAGGATTATGATTCACGCTGTTAGATTTAAACACAATGTTGATCTCAGTATATATATTGTTAAATTTTTAACAAGTCATACACAAAACCTACCGTTTCCAACATTTTTGTAGCACGAATCACTCTTACAAAAAAATTTACAAAACGCTTACTGCGTCAAACCTTGGACATACAAATCCTGACTCTGAACATTATCTAACAAAACCATTTTTGAAATCATTATATATCTTCTTTCATTTTCGTGGAATATGTACTAACGAAATAAGCTTCCCGTTTGGTTATCAATGTAATCTACCTTAAAAATACTGTGTAGGTAACTATTAGTGTTTTTGCAATACAGTAAGTTTTTTTTGTTTTCTTTTGTTTTTTTGTCACATTTAGTTCTCGACGTAGGGCACATTTTCAGACTCCCCGACTCAGTCATAAGTCTTGAATCTTGCTTTCTCTTAGAAAAAATTCTGAAGATGCCCATCAGTCCAAACTCCACAGTATGGATATTGCACGATTCGACCAGCCGGCCAAATGAAGACACAATGGTGCCCCTTTTAAAGTCCTTCATGTGTTCATAACGCTGTCTGCGTGAGTACACGGCTTCTCCGTGTCCTTCTCAACATCTGACGCTTTTCGCGCTCCTTATAGTTATACCCTACCAGAGGTGATAATAACATTAACCACAAATAGTACCAATTCAGTCCACTCCGGTGGTCGTTCCAGCTGTCACAGAGAAATTGCAATTCTAGTCGCTTACATACCCGCCAGGGTTGTGTATGTGTACGAAGGTACATTGACATCTGACCATGTCCTCTGGGTACTTCGCACTTTCTGTCAAATAGTGTAGAAGACAGACTGTTCCAGTAAAGATGTGTCTGCAAACGAAGTGTCTACGAATGAGCTGGTCCACTGTCGATATTAAAAGATACTGACACCGCCTGTCTTGGGAACGACAGTAAAATTACTAAAACCACTAACCAGCCCGACATGGGGACTACATCTCTCCACCTACTTTCACACGTACAAATCCCTGATCCATCAGTTCCTTCGCTAAGCAGATTTGCATGGATCTCCGTCCCTCCTAAGTTTTATAAGTCAGTCGCCCCAAGCCTCTTTCCCTCTGCAATATATAGCTGTCAATATCAGTTGCCCCTCTCTGCTTGTCCCACACAGCCACCCCTGTCTCGTCACCACCTCTTACCTGGCCTCTGTCCTCACCACCACAACTCCCTATCTAAAGAAGTGAGAACACAGGCCCTTGTTTAATAGTCTGTCAGTGTTTGAAAGTATTTTGTTTCAGTCTATATTGTGAATGGTGCACTGTGTGGTCGGACAGTTCCACCGTCTTTCATTATTTTGTTTTGGCTGAGTGCCGTTAAGTTTTTCCTCAGAGAGAGATTCATTTCGTGCAAGGTGCCTTTGAAACCATATTGTAGGAAAGTTGTTTTAATCTTTACTGCCTGATGTTTGTTCAAGTAATGATAAAATTTTTGTTACTTGGTTTCCAGATCGCATAACCAACAATGTGTCCCCCCCCCCTTCTTAGAGTGTAAACGATTTAGATGCTTCTATCATTTTAAGACATGCGCTACAACTGTTCTTGTGTGTGTTTTAGGTCAGTGAGGAGTCTGTGATCCTCTGTGTGTCGTAATCAATCTGTCTGAGAATGGAACATGTTGGAAGGCCGAACCTTGCTGTTATTTTTGAAGCTGTTGTGAAACGTTATATTCCACAGAGTGATTGTTTCTAATTTAATGTTTAAAATGTACATCTTTTAAAGAAATTGGTGGCCTTTGTTGTTGTTTTTCAAATTGTTAAGCTGGGCGTATTTAACAGAGTTATTTGATAAAATAAAAGTGTGTAAAGATTCTGATAAAGTTTTATTTCAAGGTATGTGTGTTAAGTACCTTCCACTACTGAATTGAGTGTACCACCTTGTGCTACGTTTGAGACAGCTAAGTGAGATAGTGGCGAATGTGCGTTTACGAACCGCCACTAACGTCAGTATGAAATGCGTTCATGGTTCGAACAAATATATTTGAAATAATTTACCTATTAATTTCTCTATCTAACTGGGCTCAAACTTTGCCCATGGTCTACGTGAATAGGAAATATAATGCTAGGTCGGTAGGTTACATGGTGCAGCTTACCATACACTCGTACCCAATAAAGGAGATGTTGCACGTGATGTCTTCGCAACTGGATGCAATTCTGCACTCACCTCTACAGTAGGTCACGATTACCGTAAGCAACTTCGGATCATCTCTTAAAGATTAAGAAGTCTGTACAATTCGCTGCTCCAGTTCTTCAGGCGTATATTAATGTACAATTTACTTTTTATATAATCCATAGTCCAGAGGTTGAGGTCAGGTGATCTTGGTGGCACAGATACATGTCCTTCTTGACCTATCCCTTTCGGGCCTTATTGGCGCCTTACTTGTCTTCACACATCACCAGCAAAAAGAGAGGTGCTTCATCATGTCCCATCTTTCACATACTCTAAGGTTGTGCAGAGGGAGCATCTTACAGCAGCACTTAAAGTTCCTGTCACAGAAACTTAAGCTATTCCCGTCCACCAAGTTTCCTTTGAAAATGTGTGACCTAATGAGACGATTATTTCGCACCCCTAACCAAACATTTAAAGAGACACGTTGCTGATGTGGTGGCTCAGTAACGGTATGTGTGTTCCCGTCACTCCAAACCGGTGTATTATGACAGTTAGAAACATCATTTAGTCTGAGCTTTGCTTCGTTCGTGAATAAATTTATCTTATAAGCCAAAGTTTGACTGTAGCCTATTGTGACATCCATTGACAAAAAATTCTGTATACAAACTTGTAGCTGACTACAGGCAATTGCGCAGTTGTCCTCCTTATCGAAGTTCCCGGAGAGCCTTATACTTTTCCCAAAACCATATTCTCAACTAAGGGAGTAATACGTACAGGTCTTCCAGCTGCCCCGTCAGTTGCGAAGCTACCCTGTTGTCAGAGAGGCTGATGGATCCTTGAAATACTAATTTCATGGTGTCGTCGATCAGGGTACCTAAACGAAATGCATGTCTGTATAATCTTCGTTACTGTAAGGCGTACACCATCTTACGCTGATCGAACGAATGATGTGACTGCTACCATTACGCACGATATCCATTCTGTACATCCTGTACGTATGGACTGATCATAGTTACACTTGTCGGGAATGATCAGTTATGTACACAACATAACATCGCGCACTGCTTCTTACGCGGAAAAACTAAAATTTATTATTGTTTACAATGAATGTAGTCACTGGCAGATCACAACCACTCATACACAATAATCTCGGGAACGGTTCGTTTGCTTCCATTATCGTATGCTTTCACCTGTGTCAGTTTTCGCTTTTAGCTACACACATCAACAAAAGTTTTGCGTCACTTCTTCATTCCGAAACTCATGACAAAGGAAAGAGAAAATTCGATCTGACACATGCGCTTACGTTCATTTGAAATGTGTTCAGACCATCAAATAAAAAAACAAACATTACAGTAACGACAAAGTCGTCTGTTTCCCGTAGGGGGTTTCTCACATGACTCTTGAGAAACGTCAGTACGTCGTAGAACATCACCTAGCTCGGATGCAGGCTTGAATCCGTCGTTAAGATCAAGCCATCCCTGGTCCAAACAGTCCCACTCATTAATAGCGATTTTGCATAAGTCGCCCAGAGCTCGTGGTCGTGTCGATCTGTTGGTATATCTGTCGTAGGTAATGACAGATTCCCGTATTGCCGCAGGTGTCGTCGTGAGCTTGATGTCGTGGCATTGCAGTTCCAGTGTGTGAACAATTTTAAATATGTGGCACTGACGTACAACTATTTACGAAGTATATCCGTTTATTCAATGTCCTACTAGGTGGCACTGGTGAATCATCAGATTTAAAGAAGGACAGCAGTCAGTAGCAAGAAATCCGTAATTTATTGCACGTCTAGATTTCGACTGTAACGTAGTCCTCATCAATGCTAAAATACAAAAAGAAGTAGAATCGGAACAGATACAAGATATGTGTATAACGCAGTGCATAAGTGGGAACATAGTAATTACATACCATTACCACAAGAGATACAAGTACCAACATATCAGAGCATAAACTTTCAACAAATGCCAGCCGGGGTGGTCGTGCGGTTCTAGGCGCTACAGTCTGGAACCGCGGGACCGCTACGGTCGCAGGTTCGAATCCTGCCTCGGGCATGGATGTGTGTGATGTCCTTAGCTTAGTTAGGTCTAAGTAGTTCTAAGTTCTAGGGGACTGTTAACCTCAGAAGTTGAGTCCCATAGTGCTCAGAGCCACTTGAACCAATTTTTTAACAAATTAAGTTAGCTAGCCTTTACATGACAAGCGCAGCTGAGGCTGTTGCTTACAACCAGCGCAGGCGGCATGAATATGCGTCATCGAAGAGCAGTAGTGGCCACTATTGGAATATACAAAGACCGTAACCGATAAATGAATCTGAAGATGCGGTATATCTGGGATATGCAAATTACATAGTCATTATACAGGGTGTATCATAATTAATGGCGTAAACGTATACAGTTGAAAGTACACGATACTAGAAGCAAAAAAGTCTCAGTAAACATAGGGTCGAAAATGCTTACCTTAAGAGCTACGAGCAATTTTTCATCTTCGATACTGTGAAACAAATCTCTTCTATTTTAAGCTCTTTGCTTTCCATATTTTGGGAAGTGGCAGTATGGACCAAAACAAGAAAAAATGGCCCGTAAACATGTGCTCTAAAATTCATACCTTAAAAGTTATAAGCATTTGTTCATTCAAAGAGTTATGTTTCAAAGTAACGAAGATGAAAAAGTAACTGCCGTCTCCTTATTGTTTGCAATAGTTTTCTCAGTGACCGTCCTAGATCACTTATAGCACGCTTCAGTCCGCTGTGTGATGTAGTGGATGACTTTTTTCGCTTTTTCTGTATGCGGTGTAAATCTTTGATGCTGTGCCTCCACCAACCAACCACCATAGGAACACCAACTGTTTGACCCCGTTCAAATTCACTTAGCTCCGAAATGATGTACTCACAACTACACAGAACAACTTTCTGAAGACGTCTGATGCTTACAACGTACTGAGAACATTGCACACATGTCGTTCGTGATCAAACACAACAGCGCAATCCTCAGGCTAGGCCAGCATCTGCATTTATTCTCAAGTTCGTATCTCTCGCAGTGTTTCTATATTTTTGTTCAACCCCTGTACCTTAGCAAAATCCCCATTACTCTCTTAAGAGTTCTAGCATTCTGCGTGGTGTCTGTTCTATATCGTGTCTCCCTACCACTTTCGCGCAACGACGCTCTGAGCGTATTTTTTAGGGAATTGACTAGTTTGAACCTGGAACCTGTTGCTGGTAAAGAGGCGCCAGACCACACATGACATGTAGAATTCAGAAGTGTTCAGTGACACTAGCGATGATATAACCAAATACTTAATAATTTCAGCGTCAGATCCCCTGCACTCCTTGTAAAAGAATCTTAATACTAACTAAATTTAGTGGAAGGGGTTCAAGGATTTCCTATTTTTAGTTAGCTGGTAAAATAACGTCGAAAAAGCAGTTAAGTTTACCATTGGAAATTTTATTCTACTCACAAAACATTGTTTATAAGTTGCACTATTGATAAAAGGAAATGTTTTAATACAGGATGGTAAAAACCAACTGCATTCAACAAAAATGTGAACGAATTATTCCCTGAATGGGTTTCCAAGTTCTACAATGGATCGAAGGATGACCTATGCCATATCACATCTATTATCTAGGTTTAAATTAAGTTTCACGTAGGAAAAAACTATCAAAATGGTCTACAGTGACCCTCAATTACCTTTAATTACTTATCTAACTTGTCGTAAATTGCAGTGGCTGATGTGGCTTCTCAATAACTATATAACAGAAAAATCATCACGTTTCAGATTTTTACTATCGACACTAGTAGTACGCAAAAAGGGGGTGTAACAGATGAGACTTCTGCAGTTCTGAGTGAAGCTTTATGCACTGTTATGCGGCATCGCGTGCGTTCATTACCTTGTCGGTGTTCGTCAGGGGGCGGCGGACAGCACAGCTCCACTCACCTCGCTGTCTCGGAAGAAACTCTCTCCTAACTTCTCCCTTACTACAATTTACCGAAGTTGGTTTTAAAAAACTATCTGGCTGTGTTTTCATCTGACCAATCAGGGTCTCAACCTTAAGCTCCGCCTACAAAAATTCTGTCTATCCAATGAGAAACGTTATACTTTTCGTGGTGGGGCAATGTTTTTAAAGTTTACAACGTAACAGAGACGCGAAGAAGTCTCACGCTAAAACTTGCAGCTGGTGTGGTCCTTTTAGCGTTATCGTAAGATCTATACTCTTCTTCTGGAGGGCTCTATTTTTTAACATGGGCTGGGGGATGGTCCTGACGTAACAGAGACGCTAAAAAGTCTCACGCTAAAACTTGCGCCTGGGGTGGTCCTAGCGGTTAGCTGGCGGCGTGGGTGTCCGTCCCTTATCGTAGGGCCGTCTAACTTAACACGGTTCAGCTCTCGGCTTCTGTTCTCGTTTCTCCCCTCGGAACTGCGTCTGTCTCACGGTGGGAAGGTATGACATGCATTTAGGCATTCTTGTGTTAGTCTGTGGTATTCCATTTGCTCACTCGTTACTCTTATTACTTTGGTTAATTTAATGTCACGATTTATTCGGAGCTATGTGACATACTACTGGATTTGCTTATCATGTCAGGGTTTTCATGGAAGGTGTTGGATTTGCCTGACACCTTACAGAGTATCTAATCAAGACTTTACAAGGCATGAATACAATTAGTTCGTGTGAAAATGATCGAAAGTGTTTTGGATCTGTAACTTGTTTCCATAGTTTAATACGGCTACAACTTTGACCCTTGTGTTCCGTACCATCAGTTGAGTGACGACCTGCTGTTGCAACTAAGGTTCACCTATTGGTTCATCGCCAGCGTTTTTATTATTTCCATTCGAAACGCATATAGCCTGTAGGATATCTGCTCTTCATTAAAACGAAAGTGGCTTGCAGTTCATCAAAGCTTCAAGAAGTGGCAAGATAAACATAGGAAATGTAGAATTGAAAGACATCATAAAAGGAAATTCCGTATGATTAAAACTATTAACAGGAGCCCAGGAGGAATTTTTGAGATCCCAACTGGAAAAAAGAGGAAGGAATTCACCTCAAGTATCATAAATGGAGCACTTTCATTTTGAAGATTTAATCTCTATTACTGTACTCCAATTAAAGTTATTTTGCGATTTACAGACTGCAGTGGCGGGGGAGGGGGAGAGGGGGATGTGGAAAGCGCGCTGGCCGCCACCAGTCCTCAAGGCTACACAAGACGCTGCATACACCTACAAGACAAGCAACACATCAAGCACATAGCGGTCGATAAAGAACTGCTATTGGATGGTGGCTGGTCCCTACCACTCGACTCGGTAAAATTTTAATTGCAAAGTCATTTTAACCGGAGCATAAACGGGTAAATGGGTTCATGGTTCATGGGTGATGTTGGACACTTGCAGCTGCAAGCTTCCTGAGGCAACAAAAATTTAATTTACAATATTTCACGTAGTTATTGAGCGAATTTCAAAATTTTAAATGCACTCATCATCTATTACTAAAGAGTTATAATCTTACATTAAAGGTTTAATACAGTAAGACAAGTATTAGAATTATAAATGCCTTGAGGCAGCATAAGTCACATCAAGACATACGCGGACTATATTCATTCATTATTTGGGAATGAGAGCACTCGATTTGGAACAATTTTTATTCATAATTTCAAACCTTTATAAAACTTGTTCGCACTTATAGTCCCCACAAAATGATTCAAGGAAACAGTTTACTGATTACTACACATTTGCTGTACATGCAAAAAAACTGCCGCATGGAGGCATGATGTTTTCATTTATTACTTATTTACTACTAACACTATTCGCAACACATTTTGAAGACAGTACCCACGTATACCAGTGAATGTGCCTGCAAAACTATAACGAGGTGAGAAAACTTATCGGATAGCGATATGCATATATATAGATGACATAATATCTTGGTTAAAAGTCAACTCAGAGTCACTCTGAAACCTAACCAAATAAGTAAACTAAAGAAAGTGGCGCGTTTAGAAATAAAAAAATGTAGCAGAGGAAGACACCAAAAATGAACTTCAAGTTGAGATCAGGAACAGTTTCACAGTACTGCCGGAAACAGAGGACTCAGATGCAAATTAGCAGTGGTAAGAAATTAGAAATGTGGTTACAAAGGCTGCAGGAGCAGTCCTTGGAAAAAGAGTGGCGAGGAAGAAGAAACGGTTCAATGAGGTCTGTGAAGAGGCGGTCAGCAGGAGAAAAGAAGCCCGTGACAAGTGGTTACAGTCAGCATATGATCAGATTATTAGGGCAGAATTTGACAGAGTCCGAAGAGAAACACAAGCGGTATTGCGGAGAGAAAAGTGGAAGTTCTAGAGGAGTTATTACAGAATCAGAAGAAGACTTCCAGGGAAGGAGGATGAAGAACATGCACAAAAAGGTCAAGTGCCTCAGGAAAACCTACAAACTCACGGAGAAGTGCACAAAAAATACCAAAGGACAGATGCTGACAAATGAATATCAAATCGCGAAGAGGAGGGAAGAACCACTTGCACCCCTACAGACAACTGAAGGTTCTTATCGTCAGGTCAGGGAGTTCAAACGTCTGGGCGCGTATTCAGATATGAACCATCCTGTAAAATGGAAAGACAGGCAAGACTACAGGGAGTTAATCGCTGTTACCACGGCCTTAATGCTCTCCTCAAAACCAGAAGCTTGTCAAGGCATTTCAAAATGAACATCTATAAAACTCTCCAACAACCAGTAGTACTATATGGATGTTCCACCTGGAGTACAACCAAGCAAGATCTGAACAGACTGATGAATTTTGAAAGGAAAGCATTTCGGAAGATTTTTGGACCAATTTACGATAGTAAGAGTGAAAAAGGAGGATTCGTCACAATACAGAGTTGTAAGATATTTACAAAGAGCCGGACATCGTGGCTATAATGAAGACACAACGACTCCAGTGGGCAGGGCATGTTGCTCGAATGCAGAACAACCGATGGCCGAAAACTGTACTCAGCACCAAGTCAACCGGAAGAAGGCCCGTAGGAAGACCTGGAAGTCGATGGAGTGACTGCGTATCCAAAGACCTTCAGAGTGTCGGCCTGCTGGAAGGATGGCAGAAAGGAGCCGAAGACAGGCTGAATTGGAGGCAATCTCTCAAAGCGGCGCGCGGTCCATTGGGCCTGATCACGTAAAGTGTGTAAGTATACTATCACTTATACAAGATATAAAAGGTCAGTGCATTAGCGCAGCTGTCATTTGTTCTTATATGATTTACATGAAACAGTTTCCGACGTGTCTTCACATAAAACTTCCGGGCTGATAGGCCGTGGTCGAAATATAAAACTGTCTCCTGACGTTTCGTCTCCGACTGCGGGAGACATCCTCGGAGGTAAAGCGGCGCCGCTTTACCTCCGAGGATGTCTCCCGCACTCGGAGACGAAACGTCAGGAGACAGTTTTATATTTCGACCACGGCCTATCAGCCCGGAAGTTTTAAGTGAAGACAATACCGGCCGTGAAAGCTTACATTGTAGTTTCCGACTGATTATGCCTGCGCGACGGGAACTAACAGACTCTGAACGCGGAATCATAACTAGACGGATGGGACATTCCATTTCGGAAATCGTTGGGGAACTCAATGTTCCGTGATCCACAGTGTCCTTAGTGCGCCGAGAATACCAAATTTCAGGTATTACCTTTCACCATAGACAACGCGGTGGCCGATGGCCTTCATTTAATGACCGAGAGCGGCGGCGTTTACGTGGAGTTGTGAGAGCTAACAGACAAGCAACACTACGTGAAATAAGCGCAGAGATCAACAAGGCACATACGAAAAACGTATCCGTTAGGATAGCGCGGCGAAATTTGGCGTTAGTGGGCTATGGCAGAAGCCGACAGACGCGAGTGCCTTAGCTAACAGTACGACGTCACTTGCAGCGCCTCTCCTAGGTTCGTAACAATATCAGTTGGACCCTGGACGACTTAGTCAGGAGAGTTTAGATTATTGATGGTAGGGGTGAAGTGTGGCACAGACACATGAAGCCATGGATCTAAGTTATCAACAAGGCCCTGCAAGCTGATGTGGACTTTCTTTACACGGAATGGGCTGAGTCCCCTGGCCCATCTGAACGGATCATTGAGTGCAAATGGTTATTTGTCTAGTTGGAGACCATTTTCAGTCATTAATAGACTTAATGTTCTCAAACAACGATGGAATTTTTGTGGGTGACAATGCGCCATGTCACAGGGCCACATTTGTTCGCGACTGGTCTGAAGAACGTTATGGGCAATTAGAGCAAATAGTTTGGCCTCACAGATCGCCGGACAGGAATTCTATCGAACATTTATCGAACATAATCGAGAGGTCAATTCTGCACTGGTAACACCTTCGCAATCATGGACGGCTGTGGAGGCAGGATGTCTCAGTATATCTGCAGGGACTTCCAACGAATGATTGAGTCCATGCCACGTCATTGAGTCCATGCTATGTCGAACGAAAAGAGGTCCGACACGATATTAGGAGGTATCCCACGACTTTTTTCACTTCAGTGTGTATCATTGTGTGGTGTCACCGCCAGACACCACACTTGCTAGGTGGTAGCTTAAATCGGCCGCGGTCCATTAGTACATGTCGGACCCGCGTGTCGCCACTGTCAGTACTTGCAGACCTAGCGCCACCACATGGCAGGTCTAGAAAGGCGTACTAGCACTCGCCCCAGTTGTACGGACGACATTGCTAGCGACTAGACGTACGAAGCCTTCCTCTCATTTGCCGAGAGACAGTTAGAATAGCCTTCAGCTAAGTCCATAGCTACGACCTAGCAAGGCGCAGTTAACCATATCTGGAGAGAGTCTTACTTTTATTCACCATAAACGATGTATACCAAAAGGATGGATTAAAGTTAAGTATTCCCAAAGCAACGTACTTTTATTAGCATTCATTGAGCATCCTGTTTCAGACTTCACGATATTCTGGGTGAGCTTATAGCGTGCCTCTTCGGCCCTTCAAAATAACACTGTGTCGGCACTTCTGTCGACACATAACACAGTGTACGAAACATAACTCAGGAGATATGACGTCATAAACACTGAGATGCGTGAAAACTGGCTTTCGGTACAACGGAGCGCCAATTACCCAGACTATTACTCATTCGCTGTTTCATAATGAGAGCACTTAGTGGCTTCCAGCAAACTTTAAAAATAATTTGAAACCTTTTGGAAAATTTTTGTCACGTACATGCTTAAAGTCAAATATTTGATATATTAACTCATTTGTAAACTAATTACAAATTTGAAGCTTTTTTAAATATGAGAATTTGATTCTTTAAATAATCGGGGCTTCGTGGTATTATACTTATTGCCTTCATTGCAGATGAACGTCAGGAACGATTAAAAGAACTTAGAAGAGTAAGTTAAAAATCACGAGTGAAAATCGGGTTACACTTGACTGAAATAAAATTTAATCAAAATACTGCAAAGAATAGAGTAGACGAATTGTAGCCCAGAAAATTTGCTGAGTTTTTGTGCTAAGCACTGTCGAAGACAACGACTATATGCAAAGAAAATAAGTAGATGAAATCATAAAAATTGTCTGATATGCTTCTGGAAAGTTAAACAAAGTTTAAAAATAAACCACTAATGTGTCTGAAAGGCAAGTATACAATCAGTCCGTATTACATGTTAAGAGTTATGGCAGTGATATATGGACTTTTGATGCAAGATACGTTCGAAAACAACTGCACAGCGAGTGACTGATAGATGAAGAATGGGAATGAATAGGGGAGAACGAAAACGACGAGACGATATTTGAGCTATAATGAAAATAGAATGAGGATGCGTTTGTTCTCTTGCCAGGTAAATGGTCGGTATATGGACCTACAAAGACGTTTCTGGGTTTCTAGAGACAAGGAAAAGCCGAAGCGATGGCATAAGGAATCAATCGGCGGACGAAATGCCTGAGTGACATGGGTGACTAGGGATGATGGCTGTAATACAGTGAGAAGTTTGGTGTTTGGATAGCTCAGCCGATAGTGCACTTGTCCACGAAAGAGAAAGGTCCCAGATTTGAGTCCCGGTCCGGTATACAGTTCTAATTTGTCATGTGGTTTCGAAATAAAATCATGACATTATTGTTTGGGAGAAACTGAGGGTTGTTTTCAGCCATGTGGGGGGATCTCTATATTATGAATGCCAATTTCTGTTCTCCTCTTTCATGCACAAAATAATAAGGCAAACTACGCTTTTAGTAACGCCTTATTAAGAAGTGGAAAATATACACTTTTATGAGGGTATTACAATGACCTATTTGGACTACGTAATGTATGTCAGAAGCACTATACCAAATTTTCCGGCACTAGGTTCTGGTGGGAGAAAAGAAACGATGTATCTCTCGATCTCTTACCTTTGTTAAGCTTGCTTGATGACCGGATAATTGCGCAGCTATCGAGATAATGACTGTCCTTCAGCTGAATGACTCGATATGAATGGTATCTGATTGTACTCCAAGACATTCTGATAAGCTTTCTGATTATATATACCTTCTGACGAACAGAATCGTAAGGTGCGTCTAGTTGAAAACCGAATGGTAAGTAGAATTTTATTAACATTTACGATTTTACTTTTCAATATCTAATTTAGTTACAATGAATGATTGTAGTTATCGTATTTATGAGAGAAGCATCAGTTTCTGACGCCTCTGTTTAACACTTCCTTGCTGAAAAATAAGAATAAAGATCTTTATTTATCTTGAAGGTTTTACTTCTAATGACTTGACCACAGTGTATGCGACTGCGCCACCTGCGAACTGGTTCACTGATATGAAAACGTAGCCTGCTACATCAGCTCAGTGTACCATGGACATTAACTGCTCTGTCACACTTTCTTCCGGCACGGTTCACGCTACTATCGATTCTGACCCGTTTGTGTCCTTATTAATAATGGTGTACCCAGTTCTGCTGGTTAGGAAGTATGTAATAGTACTGGACATTTAACTACTGATGAGCTATTCCCGCACGAAATCTGTAGTACCTCGCAGGAGCAACGAAACTCCCGTGCGGTGGAACGTAGCTATTTTGAAAACGAATTCAGTTATAGCAGTATCGTCTGTAATTACTGCAGGAATTTAAACCTAATTGTAAACCTAATGACGTGGAATTTATAGACGAAGTTCTACCACGACTAAGTGTCCCAAAGGAAATAGGATATTCCGAAGAAATCGTGTACTCTAGACCACGGATTTTAAGATCGTAAAAAGTGCATTTTAGGTGCCTGAAGTAGACTCTTCAGTAGCTCATTTAGGCTGTATAAAACGTAAGATAATCCCTAAATAGTATTATGCATAAAAGCTAAACATAATGTAGAATACATACTGGTTGACATATGGACATATTGTTCAAGGATTATCAAACTATACGTAGTTGCACAACACAGCAAACATTATATTACTTTATTGTTCAATCTGATCCTTAACTTTTTGGTTTTTACAAGATAAAAATATAGTAAAAACATGTATAGCCATACGTTGAAATACATGTAATATGTAATTTAATAAATGCCGGATAAATCAGTGGTTTCATAGATTCAGACCCTAGTTGTTTTCACAGTAAGTAACTAAAACCTCTTCTAGGTTTTCTAGAGAACAGCTAGGGCGCGTGTCGGTCAGTAATAATTCTTATTCTGAAAAAGAACGTACTGCATCAACGGTTGTGACGGGGGTGTACTTCAGTTTCGATACGTGTTGGACAGGAATGCTGCAATCAGAGGAATTGGATTTTCTGTTAACTGCGTATGCTGCTGCGCACAGGTCATACACCCTGGTGTTCCTCTGTAAAACCTTTTGTATTTTTGCCTGTACTTTCTCTCCCACTTCACTTGGTGCTTCATTAATTTTCATTTTAACTTGCTCCAGTAAAGAAATGTTCATAGATAGATCTCCCTGAGCTTTCTTATTCGCAAATAATTCTTACCATAAATGTGTTGTTGGTTCTAATATAAGCCAAATTCTGTTGGACTGAGCGATCTTTGAGTAACTCTTTTGCTGAATTTACAAAGGTGATAGATTTCCATTTATCTCCTAGACTGCTGAAAGATGCTTACTGTAGTCTTCCGCTGCCGCTAACCACGTGCCCCAGCGGGTAACAGCAGGTTCAGATGGCGCGTGCGTCATTTGAACGCCTGTATTCTTGATGGTGCCCCAAAAAATTCTTTGTTTACAATGGAATTAGTTCATTTACCTTAGGGAACTGTAGCCTTACTCTGCTATACGACTGGGTACCATGTGCGATGCACATTACAAGAAGCATCAAAAGACAGAAAACATGAAGCAGTTTAAACGCTGCAACCATACATGCAGCGGCATCTGTGAAGGCCAGAATCACCTTATTTTCATCCACACCATTTTGGCATACCAAGTTCATTCAATTGTATTGTTGCAAAGTGTGCAGTTGTTTGATGGTTAGTTTTTGGGAGTTGTTTGGAACAAATCCAATATGCCACTGATGACGCATCTTGGTTGAACTCATCAGCAATCAGATTTGCAAAATACTGACCAAGACTATTAGTAGATTCATCAACAGAAATCCATGTGCAAGACTTCCCAGTATATTCTCGGATTCTGTGCAATGCGTTAGTGTAAGTTGAATGCACATAATTATAACTTCCACACAACTTTGGCTCTGCAGGAACAGACAGAAGGCCATTCTTCAAGAAAATCTTTGAAAATAGGATTTTCTAGTTATCGAAACCTGGTGTTCGCTGCCACAAGAGCACGACACATAATGGCAGAATTGGTTCTGTTTCGTGGGTTCATCAGACGTCCCAGTCAAAAGCATTTGCTTCAATTTTGATTTTCGTTCTACATTTGTCTTACGTAATATGCCATCTGCAAGCTGGATTAAGTGAGACTTTTTATCACTCGAAACCTAATACAAGAAAGAAATAAGATGTTATATAGAAGGGCGTATAAAAAGTATTCGACATTGTTAAGCGACATTGGTACACAATATTAGCAGATTAAAAAATAAACTATATATGGAATATATTTTAGCAGTTTTACTTTTCCAACTATCCTGTCATTCACCAGATTTTTGTCACAACTCGAAACTTTAAAAAAATTAAAACTTGATGCATCATTTTGAAAACATTTATGCTGTGTCGTATAGTTGTGACATTTTCACAGTCCTTAGTTTTCCTTTATATCAAAACTGAACTCAGCAGCTTAAAATAACAAAAAAGTGAACTTAGTCCTGGTATCTCTTACAATTAGTATAATACTAAACAATATTAACAAAATAATCCGCTTTACAAATGCTCTGGTGTCAAAAGATGTGAGAAGAGAGTCACAAAAAAATGGCTCTGAGCACTATGGGACTCAACTGCTGTGGTCATAAGTCCCCTAGAACTTAGAACTACTTAAACCTAACTAACCTAAGGCCAGCACACAACACCCAGCCATCATGAGGCAGAGTAAATCCCTGACCCCGCCGGGAATCGAACCCGGGAACCCGGGCGTGGGAAGCGAGAACGCTACCGCACGACCACGAGATGCGGGCAAGAGTCACAATTTCTAAATAACAGGAAAAACTAAAATACACAAAAACGTAACTAAATTCTTTGCTTTGTTACATGGTTGGTAGAATATAATTTTTCCATTTTTCGTATAGTGCGGAAATTCTGGCAGCCACAGTCTTATAAGACTAGACTTAGAACTAGCTGTTTTCGGTATTTTCTATTCACCCAATGACGCTGGAACAGGCTTCGAACAATGAACATGATACAATTTATATATTTATCCGTCCAATACGTACTAGTTTAGTTTCGTGGATATATACCAAAAATTCGACAATGGCCTCGTTTGCCTACAATGAGAGTCGTTGCATAACAAAGAAGAGACGTGATGGTTTTTACTACAATTGCAACTCTCCCCTTGCTTATGTGGTAATTTTTTCTTCGTATGATGTCAGTTCAAGGCCTATGAATAACTTTCTTTGTACGAACAGGTAGCTGGCCAGGATACTATGAGCTACAATTTCTTTTTTTTTTTTTCAAATATGTACTTTAGTTCTGAAATTTTCGATTCTTGTAAGCAATTCTAGTCGTTTGAAAATACAAGAATTTTATGTTACATTAAAGAAATACGTACCTTTTAAGATTTTAAGCTGAAATAGGCAAAATAGCTGTTAACGTCAAAACAGGCTGTTTTAGGTGCTATGAAATTACCGGTTTTGAGTTTAATTAGTAACGAAACGCGTAAGTACGAGTTTATTTGCAACTAGGAACTCAAAATAATAACAAACCCAAAGTCCGCGGTCTATAGATCACCTGTATGAAATACTCATAAACAACAGAGCTGCATCTGAGGCACAGCAAACTCACATGTAGTCGGAAAAATGATATCTGATTATACCAAAGGCAATGCGATACTATCTCTTACTAAATGGCTTATAAACGTTCTGTATCGTCTGTATGTCAAAGAACGTGTCTGGGGTCAGATTAAGGCAGCGGGAATGAAAGAATAAGATTTACAGAACTAAGAAAACGTTATTGTGAAATAACAATAACGTAAAATAATGGAACATTAAACAAAAAAAAACATTGTTTGGAAGTGCCAATCTGAAAAATCAAAGTACGCTGCTAAGTTACACTCCATAACCTGTTGCCCCGCACACAGACATGTTTGGATCAACAGCGGCTCTTTTGAGATCATCCAGGGTGTTGAAAATGTACTGCGACGACAACAAAGTAGTTTCAATTACTCTCAAGCATCTCCAGTTGGGTTCACGTCAGATACCGCAGGTCGTTCCATTCGGTTGATTGCTGCCCCGTGTAGGAAGTGTTCATGGGGTGGGCGCGGTTCACTCATGTGTTATCGTAGGTTGCATGGCTGCAGAGTAGTTGCAATATGCTGACCTGATAGTGCACAGCCCACTAAGCGAGGTAGCGCAGTGTTACCGCGGTGAACTTGCTTTCAGGAGAATGACGTTTCAGATCCTTGTTCGGCTCCTTTGATCTTGGTTTCCGTGATTTCCCTAAATCGCTCCGAACAAACACCGGGATACTCCCTTGAAAAAGGACACGGCCGATTTCCTTCCCTTCCCTTTCGGATTCCGAACTTGTATTCCGTATCTAATGACCTCACTGACGACGTTGAACTCCAATCTTCCTTCCTCCCATCTGCAGAGCCATCACAAATCATCCTCGACAGTGATGGTATACGCCCGAAATCCGCAGATGCGGCCTCCTACGAATTCCTCTACTGTGCCTACCTTTTCATCTCAGAGTAGACTTCTAGTAGACTTCTCTTGGCCATAAATACCATTTTTTGCAAGTGCTAGTCCGCTTTTTATGTCCTCTTTAGTTCATCCATTACAGGATATTTTACTGTATACTTAAGAGAATTCCTAGACTACGTCTACTTCGTGACCCCTAATTTCGATGCCAAGTTCCTCGCTGTCTTCATTTCTTTTACTTTTCATTACTTTCCTCTGTCTTCAATTCATTCTCAGTCCACATTCTGTACTCAGTAGACTGTTCATTCAATTAAACAAATATTATAATTCTTCTTCGCTTTCACTGAAGATAATGTCACCAGCGTATCTTGTCACAGATATAATTTCAACTTGGATTTTAATCCCACTCTTGAACCTTTCTATTATTTCCGTTATTGCTTCTTCGCTGTATACAGTGAACGGTATTGGTGGATGACTACGTCCCTGTCTTATACCCTTTTTAATCCGATCACTCCGTTCTTGGTCTTCCAGTCTCATAGATCCTTCTTGGATCTTGTACATGTTGTATATTACCATCTTTCACTAGAGCTTACCCCCATTTTTCTCAGAATTTCTAACACTTTGCACCATTTTACATTGTGGAACGCTTTTGGAGGCTGGTAAATCCTATGAACGAGTCCTGATTTTTCTTCAGTCTTGATTCCTTTACGAACCTCACTGTCAGAACTGCCTCTCTGGTGCCTTTACAGTTCCTAAAGCCAGACTGATCGTCGTACAACAAATCGAATTGTCTGCTAGTAGATTTGACTTCACTCAGTCTTTGTTTATGACACAACTTAAAAATTAAATTTAATTCTGAATTACTCTTAAACAATCGTTTGACGTCTTCTACCAAATAATTTTATTTCTTGAATTTGACTCGATCGCACTCTGCATCGGGGGTCAGCAACACCGAAGTAGAAATTACGAGGAAAAAGTCATTGAACAAAGTTATGATTTACTACAGATCCACTGGCTATCTTCAAAGCACATGAAATATATCGATACAAAATGTCTCATTGTCTTCGGTACAACGTCTTCTGAGGACGAGTTGTGGCCGAAATGCGACAGGAAATTTATAAAATATTTCTGGTCCAGACAAATACATAATTAAATTATATTATTATGTTTATGAAAGTTGCATTTTTTGCGTTTATTCGATATATTTTCACACCTACCTGTTCCCAGATCCGTCCCAACTTCTCTGCAGGTGATCAGATCCTTCAGCCCAACTTCTCTTCAGGTGATCAACTCCTTCACCTAGTTCACCACCTATCCCAGCAACACAACAAATGTTATACCTCACTTTACGACTCCATAAACATCGCTAAAACCTACAACAGTGTATGGTAGTCCTGGTCTTCTGCTCAAATTCGACTTCTGCGCGTTAATAATTAATTGCAACCATCTAAACACCTTTATTCCCAGCCAACCTACCGCCCATTTATCCCACTCTTACGTATAACATGCTGTCTGTTCATGAATTGTACAAAAGGCCAGGCAATAAATATAAGAAAATTACTGTTCTCGAAGCCTCTACCTTACAAGCCACAACTATTTAGCCCAACTTCTAAAATACAATTAACCTGTAATTTGCCCCTGGTAACAATGGAAAAGAAAAGCTCACGACAGATCGAACATGGTGACTGAACTTCACAACCACCGTGTAGACATGTTTTTCTTCTGACTTATCCTCACTATGCAAATATAGTACAGACGACGGTCCCTCTAGTTTTATTGCCTTCCCAAAGTAATAAAAGCACATATATTCACTTTTTATATTCCACTGTCTTCCCCACCCACATCCTCTACCGACTTATAAAGTTCCCACTTCTTCTCAGATAGCTCGAATTCCTTCGCCTGTATTTTCTTTCCTGTAAACTCGATTCCTAATATCCTAATGTATAGCCCTCCCTCAAAAACCCTGCAGCAATATTATCACTACAAACTATCTTCTCCGCATTTCCAAACACCTTTTAGCCTTACACATCCTAACTTTCCTTTGCCGTCCCAGACCACGTAACTTTCTTCGAGATACATGCTTTCTATCAGCCAGACCTCCACGTCCCACCTCTTCTTTAGCTGCCCATCTGCAATTATTGCAGCCCCCATCCCTACTACATCCAAATACTCACAATCCATCTATTATTTCGTTCCCTTGTACAACCCAATACTTTTCGTATAACATTTCCCAATCCAACGAAGTTACCTAGTCCCAACATCTAACATTACCAGGAGCCACTATCGTTAGCTTTACTGAGATTCCTCGTTTGCTGCAGATGATGGGCAGAGTGCTGCTGCTTGTGGTCGCCCTGGCGACACTGCTGGCGTTGTGCGCCGCCGCCCCCACGGACAACCGCCAACGGCGCCGCCCCACGTTTGACTGGATGCTGAGGAAGCTCCGTCCCCCACAAGTCACCTCCAGGGCTGGCATCGAACAGCTGTGGTTCGAGCAAGTCTTGGACCACTTCGATTCGACCAACACTGCAACCTGGAGACAGGTACGTAAATCGGATAAGGTGGACATCACGGAAACGTAGTTCAATGTATGACTGTTTGGCGCCGTAATGGAATTCGAAAGCTTTTTAAAGGACGAGTACAATGGCACAATACCAGTTAATGTCAATGGTCAAACTTTTCAGTGAAGAATCTAAGAAATTTTCTAAAGTTGAAAGGGAAGGCTGTCACAGTCTCCTCTTGCTGTGTTATCGTTGTATGCAGTAGAAGATAGGCCTATAGCAGTAAAATAAAACAATATTTCCTCGAGGCCCTATTTTATACAACAAAGATACGCGATCAGCTAATATTTTTCTACAGGCAACTATATGATAAATTACAGCGTATCAAAAGAAACACAGAGAAACTCTTTGAAATATGCGTGTATTGAAACGTCCCCTTAGAACAATTATCCATGACTGTGCTTAAACTGACACACAATATTTTTAGCGCAACGCAATCTGACTTTCAGAAATCCCTACAAAAGAATGGCCCTGACTAACATTAACCTATACCTTTCACAAATCACTTACCTCACAAAAATCTTCATTACTCGAACTACTGCAATACAGCGAGCGCCACTACTGCCAGCTAAATAAAAGATTCAAACTACGGAAGGCACTAACTACTGATAGGCATAGTTAGCAAAATGAAAGATTTTGATAGAGAACAAACAATGTATTTACCTTAATAGTGTTGAAAAATCATAACATACATAACAATTCATAATATCCAGTATTACAAATTTCAAAACTCCGCCATCTCTCTCCCCACATCCACCACTGCTGGCGGCTCACCTCCAACTGCGCAACGCTACGCGCTGTTCACATCCAGCTGCCGCTGCCCAACACTACAATGGCAGACAACAATGCAAACTAGCCACAGACTGCACACAGCACAGCCAGTGATTTTCATACAGAGCGCTACGTAACGTTACCAATAAGAAAACATAAACAGCCTACTTACCGTATGTGTGTAAGTGAGCAGCTTCCGTGGAAACAAGAAAACAACTGAAGGACTTAATACGAAGACAGAGCCTGACATGAGAACTCCAGTGCAGGTGTTCACTCCGCAAGAGCTGAATCCAGCTCCCTATGCTTCGATTTTAGTGCATTTATCAGGTATTTCTGCGAAACTTTCAACGCAACATTAACATGCGTTGTACTTCTCTGTTCGGGAGCTTCTGAATGCTATTAAAAATATAATGTTACATTAAAAAATACTTGCATCAGTGTTTGTAGTATTCAATGCTCGTAACTCTCGTAACAACAGAGATATCGAAGCAAGTAAGTTAGCAAATTTACTTTTTGAAGCGGAAGTATAAAAAAACTACTTATACGGAATTTTAGAGTGGAGGTAATAAAAAGTAACAAGCTTTCATTTACGCCAGAGGAAGGTTGTTACGCTGGTGATGCTCAGAGACGATGTTCGAACTGCCCTGTGATGAATATTGTTTTACAGACGGTGCTAGACTCGTATGGATTTCTTCTTGCTGTGGGAGACAAAGCGTTTGATGTATGAGATAACAACAGACACTCCAGAAGAGCAGACTGCCATTTTGGTTGAAGTTGCAGCCATTATTCGTAAAAGACCTAGTTGTTCTGAATGTGTTACACAAGCATTAGCAAGCAGATGTCAGTTATGCGTTAATCTAATCGGACGACATTTCCAGCAACATCTCTGAACAATTTTCATCACTCAGCAGTTTAAGGACCTTTCTGATGACCACTAGCGTTAAAATCCTCATGGGCTCATATTTGGAAAATGATGGACATGTGCCATTTTTGTTACATAAAAGTTCCTTTTTATCTCCTCGAAATAATATATATATATATATATATATATATATATATATATATATATATATATTTGTGTCTGAGTGTGTGTGTGTGTTTGTGTGTGTGTGGTGTTAAAAACTTTCATAAATACCAACTAGTCAGCGATGATTATACAAGGTCCATTCAATAAATAACTGGAAAAGTAGTAGAATAAATACAAAACTTAGACAAAGTTTGTGCTTCTTTGTTGTTTTTGGTGGTGTAGTAGAACTATTATCAGATGGGGTTGGCACATTTGTCACGTGAATAGGATGCTGGAATCAGTGAAACAAAACGGCAGCATCCTTGCAATTTTGCACCAACGTGGAGCAGAGGAGTGTCATTAGATTTCTGTCAGCTGAAGGGTTGAAACCAATCAAAGTTCATCGTCGGATGGTTGTGGAATATGGTGAAAGTTGTCTGAGTCGAACATAAGTGAACGAGTGGGCAGATAAGTTTAAACAAAACAAGTGTTCACGACTCGCCACTCCTAGACGCTCTGTCGGTACGGCCAAGGAGAATAACACTGTAAAAGTTGATGAGTTTATACGGGAAAACAGGCTTATTGCGGTGAATGATTTTGCAGCAACAATGAACATTTGTGTCAGATCAGCCCGCCATACTATTCATGACGTACAGATGTTCAAAAGAATGTATTCCAGACGGCTTTCAAAACATTTCCCATCAGAAAGACAGACGGATGGATGCGTGTAGGGAGGTTTTGCGATAGAAAAAGTCTGAAGGGGAAGCATTGCATAACTGTATTGCAAAGGGAGATGAATGTTGGGTGTATTTTTACGCATGTGAATGGAAGCAGGCTCCAGAGGAGAGGCAACATTCTTCATCACCAAAACCCAAGAAGGTGTGAACTGAAAAAGTGCTGGTAAGTTCGTGTAGACCTGTAGGTATTGTGATAATGAACACCACAGTAGGCAGTTAAGTTGAAGAGGAACGAACATCTCTGAAAACGTCCATCATGGAAGTTTGGCAAACATAGTTGCAAGACAACTGTGAAGAAATTTTGGGTAACAGTAGAATTACTTCAAGGTTCAGGAAACGACAAGAAGTATAAGTTAAGGATTAAATAAACAGGAAGGGCAAAGAAACCACAGCTAAGTATGTACTTGCGATATGAGAAGAACTCGAAAAAGAAATGGTCGTCGGAATGACAAAGATGACATCTAGAAAAGTTAGAAGAACTTTCTGTGAAAATATATGCAATGGCAAAAACAGATGAGGAATTCCGCTGTTAAATTAGAGGAGAAAGCGGACAGGGGGAAGGAGGAGGGACTGATGACGTGGTACAAGAAGAAATGAGAGCTTACTTGGAACTCATAACGGGTCCAGTCGTAGCGTCAGAGTTTGACAGAGCTTTGGATGACTAGCGATTAAATAAGGTCGAAAGCATAGATAACGTTTCGTGGAAATTCGAAAATCATTGGGGAGAGGGAGGAGGGAGAGTAGGGAATTTTCGTCTCCATAGACAACTGATCAGTGTGTCTGACTGCCATAGGGAGGTCGCACGTTCGATTCGCAGAGCTGTCAGGGATGTTTCCTTGGTGAGGGGTCCAGAATGGGGAGTGCCCAGCCTCGTGGTGCCACCTGAAGAGCTACATAAATGGTAAGTAGCGACTCCAAGATCTGGGAAGCTGGCCGCAAACCATGACAGCAGTGGGCTGACCTCACGCTCAGCCATACCGATTCTGAAAGGCGCCATTGGCAGAGGCTAACACGGAGGCCAGCAGGTACTGAATGACCCTACAGAGCCAACAGAGGCAGCTTCAGAATAGCTAATCAGTGTAATTGTCAACCGATGGACTACTCATGCTAGTTTATATGGTCTGTGAGACTAGAGATACACCCTCTAGATTTTGTTAAAGTAAGATGCACATAAACCTAAAGCTAGGTACGGAAAATAAATGTGAAATTATTGCAGAGTCAGCTTAACAAGTAATACATCCAATTTTCTGGCATGTGTAATAAACAGAATAATGGAGAACAAAATAAGGGCCGGCCGCGGTGGTCTCGCGGTTCTAGGCGCTCAGTCCGGAACCGCGCGACTGCTACGGTCGCATGTTCGAATCCTGCCTCGGGAATGGATGTGTGTGATGTCCTTAGGTTAGTTAGGTTTAAGTAGTTCTAAGTTCTAGGGGACTGATGACCGCAGCTGTTAAGTCCCATAGTGCTCAGAGCCATTTGAACCATTTGAACAAAATAAGGGATCTGTTAGGTGTCGATCGATTAGCCTTTAGGAAAGGTAAAGACACCAGAAAGTCTCAACTAATTTCTGTCTGAGCGCAGTGACGGGACAGAATATGTCCAATAGATATGGAAGGAACTCAATTTCGCGATGATGCTGTTGTCTGCGCAAAGTGACGTCGGTGGATTATTGTAAGGCAGTATACACTCAGTTACATCACTGAGTGACAGCTGTCTTTGAATGCTAATAAATGCAAGATAAGGCTCATAACAAATCCCACAATATCCGACTCCGAGATTAGTGGTAAATTTCAGTCGCCTATCACAGTGTTTCAGTATTGTTGATGTCATTCACACTGTGTAGAATGGGACGTAACTATAGTTGGGAAGACGATCTAAGGTCAAAGGTTTTAAGCGAATTCTAGGAAAGATAAGTGTATTTGTAAAACATGTCTCCGCAGAGTGTCTTGGCGTAAGTGTCAGTGACATTGCTGAAGGCGAACCATCCAGCGCATGGGGACATTAAAGACAGAAATCCCGCGGAGTTGTTCGAGAATATAAACAGGCAGCACCAGGTATCATACACCCCATATCTATCATTCCCATAAATACCCACAATTACAACATTAAATTTCGGAACCAGGTTTCAACGTCACCCGTAAGGCCGGGGTTTACATTCGATAAGCTAACCAACGAAAGCTTATTTTGGCGATAAATTCGTTATGTTATACTAGTTTAGGCAGCCAGATATATCTGAAGATGATCACATGGACTGAAATGAGACATAAAATATAAAAGAAGATTCCTACTAACGACTTTTACAAATTCTGCAATTTTTAAATATTAGGTTTGTGCACAAGTTCGTAGCGTTTTTGTATTTAGGTTGCTACGGGTTTATTTACCGACTGTCATTTTTTATTCCTAGTTCACTGTGGATTTTTGAATTTACATGTTGTCGTATGGACGCTAGAAAATGGCGTGCCAAGTCGAGAAATCGGAACATTTCTAACACATTCTTTTGTTTGAGGTCAGTAAAGAGGTGACAGCAGCGGAGGCAACCAGAATCATTTGCGCCATGTATGGGAGTAATGCCATTGGACAGAGCACGGCATAAAAACGGTTCTCTCGTTTTAAGGAGGATCGCTCTGACATTAGTAACTCTCCAAGTTCAGGAGGATCTTCTGTGTTTGATGAAAATCGTTTAAAAGCATCAATCCACAATGATCCACGTCAGTGTACTCGAGAACTGGCAAATTTGATGAACTGTGGTAGTTCCACTGTCGTCTGACTTTTGCATGCAATGGAGAAGGTTCAAAAATCGGCTATACGGGCATCGGATGCTCTAAGCCAAAATCACAAAAATCAGTGGGCGGCCATATGTGCGTCTCTGTTTGCTCGTCATCAATTGGCTAGTGAATGACACCGACCACTACTAACCTGTTTTGTTACTGGTGACGAGAAATGGTGCCTTTATGGAAGCAAAGGAGTAATTCCCCGTATAAAGACCTGCACCTATCCGCAAAAGGTAACGTTACTCATCTGGAGGGACAGCCATGATGTGGTGTGTATTACGAATATCTTCCCCAGGATTTAATCATCACTGTTGACATTATTTTCAGCAACTGAAACGTCTTGCAGACGCTGTCCAAGAACAACGACCAGGAAGACTGCGTGAAATGATGCTATTTCACGGTAATGACCGCCCTCATTTAGCTTGACAAGCGCTGGGTTGGGAAGTCATTCAGCACCCACCTTATTCACCTGATCTTGCACCCTCAGATTTTCATCTTTTCGACTCTCTATCGAACAGCCTTCAAGGAACTTCCTTTCTGGATGAAAATGCGGTCCAACATGGCTGGACGAGTTCTTCACCTAAAACCACGTGATTTCCTCAGTCGCAGAATCGAAAAGTTACCCCAGCGTTTCCAACTGTTGTAAATAGTGAAGGGGGATGTGTTATTGATAACTAAAGCCTTTTTACGTGTATCTGTCCTGTTTGTTAAACTTATGGAAAAACGCCATGAAGTTATGCACCAACCTAATAGTTTCAATGTCTGTGTATCTGTGGGGAGGTCCTTTAAATAAAACCGGTGCATCACCTAGGTCGAAGGATAAAACTAACAGTTCATCGATTGTGATGTCAAGAGATATTTCACAAGTTGGTTGAAATGAGAACTTTATCTCGCTCCTTTTCGAAAGGACCGATGCTTAAGGACTATGAAGAAAAATCTAAAGCAGGATGACCCGACTTGAAATATAATTTTCTTCTTCGTGTTACGACCCCGCACTATAAAACGTATGAGCAAGTATCTAGATCCTAGTTTTCCACTTAAATGGCACAATATCACTTGACTGAGATACTATTATACTTCAGTAAATCGCTCCATTTAATATTTATGCTGCAACGCCGAAACGCACATTTTTATCAGTGTTTTATAAAATTTAGTAACTGTCTTAAACTGCTTCGCTAATATCCTTGTGTCAATGTACCATACTTACATCTACTGTGTCTACATATATACTCCGAAAGCTACTTTACGGTGTGTGGCGGAGGATAATTCGTGTACCACTCTCACTTCACCCCTTTCCTTTTCCTGTGACGAAAGGCTCGTCGCGAGAAGAATTGTTGGTGAGGCTCTGTGTGGGCTCGATTCTCTCTAGTTCTACGTTCGTGGTCTTTTCTCGAGATATAAGCAGGAAGGAGCCGCACGCCTCGTTATCTGTGTGACCCTGAAACCGGGCCAAAGCTTGAGTGCGACGCCTGGCGGCGAGTTGCAACAGCTTACATAATCAACGCACTGACGGACTCTCTATGGCCCATGCCCAATGTAGCGCACGGCACAGATCAATGTCACGGTCGCCAATGCTCAACAGTGTTCATCATAATGAGCACACAGTGGTGGCACCAAAGGACAGGATAGAGCGATATTCATGTCGGGTCTCCAGCCGGAACATAACGTCACCTTGACACAATAGTTCGGCGGCCCACTTGGCCGCCATCATCAGGTGAGTTAGCCTTCGCACTAATTCGCCAGAACTGAAATCAGACCGCAGCGGCGGCTCCTTTATACGCCACCTGTAGCTCCATCATGCGTGCGCGGGCGTAACTGGCCTCTAGCGCAAAGCATGACTGCGCACCGGTGCTGAAAACTCGCGAAACGAGAAATGGGTATCAAACAGTGTTGACACATTTTGATGACCGAAACAAAGACCGTTGTTTTTTAATGTGAAACGAAACAGGGCTCCAACTCTTACTTAAAGGATACCCATGATCTCTGTTTATGATATTGTCAGACAGCTGGTTTTCAATATCTTCTTTCACTACACAGTCCCAATAACGCGAGGCTGGGGAACCAGTTGTCTCTTGTGATATGGCATTTTAAATCCGCAGATTTTTCCGGCTGAAATAAACGCGTGTGGAGATGGTGATCCAGGCATAGATCATGTACCGTACGAATCGTTTATCCAATATAGGCTTCCCCGCAAAGGCAGGGAATTTTGTAGACACCGGGCTTCCTCAAACTCAAATCAGCCTTCACTGAGCCCAGAAGCGCTCTAGTCTTAGCTAGCGGAGAGAATACGCTTTTAATATGAAATCTCTTCAAACTTCTCCCTATTTTTGAAGATGAGTTTCCCGCGAAAGGTAGGAACGCCACTGGTTTGCTTGGCGTTTCTACCTCTCGCGGGAAGCGTATCTTCAAAATATCAATATCAATATCAATGGAACTGATGTGAAAGGACTTGTTTTACACATTATACTAACTTTTTGATCACCCTGTAGATACATGATTTTTGTATGTGTGAGTGTGTGTGAGTGTGGGTGAGGGGGGGGGGGGGCGGGAAGGGGGTTGGGTTGCAAGACGGTCGTTTTGATGATACTAAATAGCATAGAGACATAATTAAAAATTAATTGAAATTGGTCGTTTTTACGTCTCGTGTTAGAAGTGAAGCACAAGTTTAACGACGAAGTATAGTGGCACACATGCTGCTTGCGTTTAAATAAATATTCATCGGTAGAATATAAGGATTTGTTCGGAATATATAGTCTCAGATAAGATTCAGAATTTTCTTTGCTACCAGTGCTAAGTTTTGTGGTACTGGGAATTGACTTAAGACTTTTTAGCTCATTATTAGTTAACAGTGAGTAATGAAATTAGTTTTCTCGCCTAGTATTGTAACGGCGAGGATTGTTATTCCCTCATTACAACGATGTCTCCTCCACCGGCCTCCCAATCAAATAAGTTTTGTTATTATTAGGCTATAATAGAAAGAACGAAGCGTGTTCCTACACTGAAAAGCCTTTCTGCCGTGTGATCACTTGTGGGGTTTCCGCAGCTCTACTACCGCAGCGGCGAGTACTACAGACCTGGAGGCCCCGTCTTCCTCTTCATCAGCGGGGAGTCTGTAGCCAGCGACACGTGGCTGGCTGGAGGCTACATGTTCGACCTGGCTGTGCAGCACGGTGCCTACATGTACGAACTGGAACACCGCTTCTACGGCTACAGCAGGCCCACGCCGTGAGTACACTACATTCACATTGTGCAACAGTTCGCAACTTGAGGTCAGAACAACACCTAGCCTAGTCGCCAGAACTGGAAGTGCTGCACAGAATATAAAGGGATACCAAAAAGTTTCCATTCGAAAGCCGTATAGTTCAGAATCGGTATTCCCACCAGGCAAAATCGCCGTGAGCGCTTAGGCAAACATCCCACCGACGCACCAGGTTCAAGTTACCATGTGGTAAAACATCGTGTCCGCTTGGATGAAGAAGTACGTAGCTTCCTGTAGCCCATTGTAGTCCCCTGTAGCCCATTGTAGTCCGAAAGATATCGTCAACCCTTAGAAGCCTTTTTTTAAGGGACCGAAAACGTGAAAATCGCATGTGGAGAGGTCCGGATTACAGGGTGATTCTTCAAAAAGTTTCAATACTCGCCAAAGCGACGTAGATGACGCCGAGACAAGTAATTTACTATAAGAACACATGGTACTGCTAAATGTCGGAAAAATAACCCGAAAGCGGATAAAAGATGTTGAACGTCTGACGTCACCAGATGACGTATCTCGCCGTAAGTGCAACGGTGAACCTGTCGGTTCTGTTGCACCTGAGCATCATACCGAAAGTCAAGTATTCACGTCAGTGTGGCTCCAGTCCTACATGCGCAACTGTAGCGCGTGGGGCTTAGGGGTTTCAGTCTTGCATCTGCCAAGCATTGCATTATTTTCTTGCATTGCGTTAGACAGTTTACACTGATGTAAGATATATTACTTTATTTACCGCTCTCGCGATCTCCACTCGTTAACTGTAAGGTACAGTACAAGAAAAACCTACCACATTGCGTCACAAGTAAATAAGGTATAAGCTTACGAAATGCATCGCTAACAGTAAAATGACCTACGTGTTCTACACTAAATAAAATCTAAAAAAAAAAGAAAAGAACAGACAAAAGGTGAAAGAAACACCAAAAATTGGAGCAGATCTTTTGCTTGGTTACAGTGAGGATAATAATTTTGTAACTTCTTACGGTTACAACAGATCACATTATACAAAAGGTGTTCGAAAACTGAGTGGCATAGCAGAGCCATGTGTAGCACTTCCCTTTACCTGAAATTGCAGAATGGACTAGCCCAGTTGCTGCACGTGCAGCGAGGTGCGTCATCTGGCAACGTCACATGTTCAAAATTTATCATTCACTTTTTGGAGTACTTTCCCGGCATTTGCCGCCCTTTATTAAAATACCGTCTCACCAATATCTAAATCGCTTCAGGGTGTAAGGTACGGATCATAGGGTGTCTCCCTCTTGAGTTCGCACAACTTCTGTGTTACGAATTTACGATATTTGGACTTGCTTTATGACGAAGCAGCAACACCCCTTTGATTTTAATTTGTGGTAAGTTCCTATGGACCAAACTGCTGAGGTCATCGGTTCCTAGGCTTTTTACACTGCTTAATCTAACTTATAACTAACTTACGCTAAGGACAACACACAAACCCATGCTCAAGGGAGGACTCTTGACTTCCGACGTGGGGAGCCGGAGCGAACCGTGGCAAGGCACCCGAGACCGCGCGGCTACCTCCCACAGCCAACACTCCTTGTCGCGCACCGTTACACATCAGTGGTTTTCGACCGACATGTGGCCACATACACATTCTTCATGCTCCGATGGACGTCTACCGGTGTTTATCTTCATCGGCGGCCAAGAAATGAATTACAGCATGTTGGTCCTGCTAGGACGCCTTTGGTAATACCGTCGCCATAGTTCACGATTCCTCCCGATTCCACGTCTACCGTACGCACGCCGGAAAGACGCAAATGCCATACTAATGCATTTCCTAAATGTTGCTACTTATATACTCGCATCGGAAACACTCTGAAACGGGAACTTGTTGATGGCCCTTATGATATGAATACCTCTGTAACGAGACGAAATCAGTGTCAGTAGGTTGTTGACTCTTCTCTGCCTCCCTCCCCCCCCCCCCCCCCGCCTCAGCTCCGGAGACGGACATGCTGAAGTTGGTGTAAAATAAAATATTATTAACTACTGTATTAGCTCTCCATAGGGAGATGCACCAGACATCAATATTTGCTGTCAAATTTTCACGAGGTAGGTCCAGAACTGTGTCAAAAGTAAGACCACAGGCTGGCAGCAAAGCGAAACGCCGGCTATTGTGTAAACACGGCACATAGCAGTTCCAGCCACATTACGTATGCATGCCTCTGATTCAGGTGTTTCACTTCTACTTCACGCGAAAAGTTCATCGTGCACAGTAAAATCCTTTGTACCAATGTATTTTTCTCATCAAGCGCTGCTGAATGTCTTTAAAAGCACACATTTTTCCTTTTAATAAAGCCACAGGACAACAGGACGTCAGGAAATAACTTCCATAGCACTATAGGGAGCTGTAGAGGGTGAACAAAACACAGCTACTTTAACGTTTTATACGTTAGTAAAACTGCAAGCAAAACGTTTCGCCGGCCGGAGTGGCCATGCGGTTCTAGGCGCTACAGTCTGGAACCGCGCGGCCGCTGCGGTGGCAGGTTCAAATCCTGCTCGGGCATGGATGTGTGTGACGTCCTTAGGTTAGTTAGCTTTAAGTAGTTCTAAGTTCTAGGGGACTGATCACCTCAGCAGTTAAGTCCCATAGTGCTCAGAGCCATTTGAACCAAAACGTTTTCAGGATGTCCCAGAGGAGGAATGGTCACTATTCATGGATATGACAGAAATGCTTATTTGAAGTAAAAGACTTCGTACTGAATGTGCCCTATTCCGAATGGTTTTCGAGATAGAGCACGGTCAAAAATGGCAATCGGGTGCTTTTATAGACCGCCTGGGTCAGGAGCCCCAGTAGGAGAGCTCTTCAGACAGAAATTATAGAATATCATTAATAATTTTCCTGTTCATGCCGTTGTAATAGAGGGGCCTCATAGACAGGGATTCGCTTGCCATTGTTTTGAATGTCTTGTCCGAAAATTACTTTGAGGGTCTTACAGAGAATGTTAACGTAGGTAGGCAGATATTTTTGCTTAGCAAGAGTGACAGGATTCAAATTTCAGAGTATCTGAGCAGTCAGCGTCAAATATTCGGTGATGAGGATGAAGATGTGGAGAACAAACGGAAAACATTCGAAGGCATAGTGCACTATTCCCTAGACGAGTATGTTCCGGGTACGGTCTTAAGGGATAGGAAAGACCCACCATGGTTTAATAGCCGTGTTAAAAAAAACTGCTACATAAACAAAGAGCCTTTCATTTCATATTTAAGAGAAATAAAAACCTAACTGACAAACAATGGCAGAAAATGGCGAAAATGAGCGTAAGAAAAGCAATGAGAAAAGCGTTCAGTGACTTTGAAAGTAAAACTCTGTCAACCGATCTGACAAGGGGAGGCCATGGCGTTGGGATCACGGATCTACTTCAATCTTTGTACATCTTCAGTAGGCGATTAAAACAACATAATGAGCAAATAATGTAAGGTGCACTATTCGGGCAATTCCGAGAAAATCGCAAAAGAAGTTTTACGCATCTATTATGTAACTCATGCATCTAGAGCGTGGTTGATGGACGTTAGAGTTCATGGTGGTCAAGTGGTTAACGTTCGAGCCAAATGAGGCCTGCCTCTGTGTCTGCAACTCGAAGCGTCGAGGTGCAAAGTAGTTCCGGATACCTTACCAGATTGCACGTATAAGCGATTTCGCAAATCACGACCGGCAAACATTTTCAGGAAAACTCTGTCTTTCCTCACTTACTTGTCGATATGTAAATACACGTGGTTTTTTAAATCTTATTATCTCTCAAATCCCATATGTATTAAATAATATGACCAGTGATGAAAAAATACAGATTAAAAATTAAGTTTGAGAGCGAGTCGAACTGTCGCCTCAAACACGTTCGTCTTACGGCGCTCGAACGCTAACCACTTTGTTTTTGTTGTTGTTGATTTCATTTTGTTCGTTGCATTTGTTCGGGGGCGGACGTTCCATGGCATCCGTTCAGTTTCATCGTTGTCCCGCTCTCTCATTTTTTTATTACATCAGAGAGCAGCTAACCTTCTGACCGAACACGCTGAGTTACCGTTCCGGCAAATTTGACCTCCATTAACTGTGACAGCGACCATCTACGCACATCCGTTACGCAACAGACACGTAAAACTTCTCTTGAGGTTTTTCCCGAATTGCCAGAGTAGTACACCTCACTACTTTCACATGAAGTTTGTTAATGGTCAATTAACGGTGTACAAAGTTTGAAGTAAATCCATGATCTCAGCATCTTGGCCTCCTTAAGAGGTTTTGAACGTATGTAAAATCAGGAAGTGCGTTAAAATCAACTATTCGTTCACTCAGTGACCATACTGGCACCGAAACGGAAGATAACAGAGAGAAGGCCCAAATACTGAATTTGGTCTTCCGAAATTATTTCACGGTGGAAGATCTTAACACGGTCCTGCCTTTCATTCGTCGTACGAACGTCGAAATGGTAGATATTGAGATAAGCGATCATGGAATAGAAAAAAACCTACACTCGCTCAATAGTGAAAAGGCGTCAGGACCAGATGAGATACCTATAAGATTCTACAAAAATTATGCGAAAGAGCTTGCTTCCCTTCTGGCATTATTTATCGTACATCGCTTGCGCAATGAAGGGTACCTAGCGACTGCAAGAAAGCGCAGGTCATTCCCGTTTTTAAGAAGGGCTATAGGACAGATGCACACAATTATAGACATATATCGTTGACGTCAATCTGTTATAGAATTATTGAAAACGTTCTAGGCTCAGGAATAATGACGTTGCTGGAGAATGAAAATCTCCTCTATAAAAATGAACATGGATCCGGAAACAAAGAACCTGCGAAACTCAGCCCGCTCTGGTCCTCCATGAGCTTCACAGTGCCGTAGACAACGGCGCTCAGGTCGATCCCGTGTTCCTTGACATCGGAAAGGCATCTGACACCATCTCGCAACGCTATTTAGTGAAAAAAAAACGCAAGGTTATTGAGTATCGGAGGAGATTTCCAACTGGATTCAAGACGTCCTTGCAGGTAGAACTCAACACGTCGCCCTTAACGGAGCAAATTTGACAGATGTAAAGGTAATTTCCGGAGTATCCCAAGGAAGTATGATAGGACCGTTACTTTTTACAATATATATAAATGATCTAGTAGAAAGCACCGGATGCTCTTTACAGCTGTTCACAAATGATACGATTGTATATAACAAAGCAGCAATGCCAGAAGATAGTAACGATTTGCAGACTGACCTCCAGAGAATTGATGAACGATGCAGGCTCTGGCAGTTGACCCTGAATGTAGATAGATGTATTATATTCCACATACATAGGAAGACGAAGGTAATGAGAAGTAGTAGAAATGAGAACAGCGAGAAACTTAACATCAAGGATTGATGGTCACGAAGTCAATGAAGCTAAGGAATTCTGCTACCTAGGTAGTAAAATAACCAATGACGGACGGAGCAAGGAGGACATCAAAAGCAGACTCGCTATGGCAAAAAAGGCATTTCTGGCCAAGAGAAGTCGACTAATATCAAATACCGGCCTTAATTTGAGGAAGAAATTTCTGAGGATGTACGTCTGGAGTACAGCATTGTATGGTAGTGAAACATGGACTGTGGGAAAACCGGAACAGAAGAGAATCGAAGCATTTGAGATGTGGTGCTATAGACGAATGTTGAAAATTAGGTGGACTGATAAGGTAATGAATGAGGAGGTTCTACGCAGAATCGGAGAGGAAAGGAATAAGTGGAAAACACTGATAAGGAGAAGGGACAGGATGATAGGACATCTGCTAAGACATGAGGGAATGGCTTCCATGGTACTAGAGGGAGCTGTAGAGGGCAAAAACTGTAGAGGAAGACAGAGATTGGAATACGTCAAGCAAATAATTGAGGACGTAGGTTGCAAGTGCTACTCTGAGATGAAGAGGTTAGCACAGGAAAGGAATTCGTGGCGGGCCGCATCAAACCAGTCAGTAGACTGAAAAGGGAAGAGAAAATCCGCTACTGTGCTACACTATTGATGACAAACCGCTGGAAAGAGTATCTACCGTAAAATACCTACGACTAACTGTCCAGACCGACTTCAAGTGCAATGAGCACATAAAACAAATAGTGGCAAAACAGATGTCAGACTCAGATTCATAGGAAGAATCTTAAGGAAATGTAACTCATCACGAAGGAAGTGACTTCGACTGATCCTTGAGTATTGTACATCTATCTGGGATCCCTCCCAGGTTGGACTGACAGAAAAGATAGAGAGATCCGAGGAAAATCGGCACGTTTCGCGATGGGATCATTTAGCTGGCGCGAGAGAGTTACGGATATTCTCGACGAACACCATTACCACACGTTACAAGAGAGGCGTTGTGCATCACAAGGAGATTCATTATTGTAATTTCGAGAGAGTACTTTCCAAGAGCCGCACAACATCATACTCTCTCCCCCCCCCCCCCCCCCCCACGTATGTCACGCTTAATGACCACGAAGAGAAAATTCGAGAAACTGGAGTCACACAAAGGTTTGCCGACAGTCATTCTTCCCCCGCGCTATTCGTGAATGGAACAGGATTGGAGGGCTCAGTTGGTGGTATAAAAGTACCCTCCGCCACACACCATTAGGTGGCTTGTGGAGTAAGATTCAATGTACTCTGTTTTTGGGCTACAGGAGCGCATTTACGTCTGTCACTCGCCGAACTCCTTTGACGTTTTATTCTAGCCCAAGCGACCTCGTTGCTTTCAGCCCCTTTGTTCTGGATGTCTTCCTGCCATTAAAGTAGCCCGATGAACGCGCCGTTGTCCTTGGTGTGTCGTATGTGAATTAGTGCGAGGGAATAAGAGTTTATTACAACCAAGTATTGGTTAGCAGTTCTTGGACACGTGCTGGCTAAAACGCTACACAGCTGTACTAATAAAATACATGCACATCTGTGCATGTTTACGGCTTTTGCGATGCTAGTGGTCCTGCTGTTGTCGAAGAATACCGTTGGAGCTTCCCGACACGTCGAACTGCTGACCATAGAGTGTTTACCGAAGTTTCCAGCACACTGTGTGAAACAGTTATTCTTTCAAGTTACCATTTTTCTTTCGAACATACAGTTCAACAACCTGTGCAATAAGAGCAAAGCATTTTTGAGGTAGTACTACTAGTCAGCACAAGGTGACATTCTGCACATATCATTGTCCGGTTAACACGTGTGTGGCGAACATTGCATGCGGAAAACTGGTACCCGTTTCACATACAGCGTGTTCTCAATCTTCACATTGGCGACAACTGGAATTCTGTCACTGATTAAATTAAAATCGTCATTTTCTTCCGTTAATAGTATTAACTCGCATAGCCACGTTTACACGGAATGGAATCAGCAGCACACATCGACGGTCGCAGGAAAACCCACACGGTACAGTGGAAACCATTTTCCAGTTTCATTTTTCAACCAATGTTTGGAGCGGCATGATCGGTAACATGTTGATAACTGCAGTCATTTTAGAAGATCGGATGACGGGATAGAATTACTTTATTTTTTGGAAAATATGTTTGTTGAACACCTTGAGGACGTTCATTTGGCCACGTGGATGCGTGGCGGACCAGTCGTGTGAGGTAACATCTCATCCGCATTTAACTCAATCGCTGATTGGTCGTGTTAGCATAGTTAACTGGCCAGCAAGATCGCTAGACATTGCGCCATTAGATTTTTGTTTATGGGGTTGGATGAAGCATGAGGAGTACAATCGAAAGTTGAATACATGAGACGAACTGATTGGTCGCATTGTGGACGCTGCTATCGTCATTAGGGAGCGTCCAGAGGCACTCAGGCAAGCAACACAACATGATTTCCAAAGAGTCTACAAATGCACTGAACTTGACTTTGGGATATTCGAACATTTAACATGACCTGCACGACTGTAATGTGACGTGTACGATAATACTTTGTGAATAATCTGTTAAAATACATATTTTTTTAAATTAATTGTTCGTAAAACGCATGTTGTAATATTCGCCAACTGTTGTATATGTGTAAATGATAAGCCTGACCACGGGTTGAATAACACAGAAAATAAATACCAACGTACATTAATTGTCTTCTATCTCGAAAATCATTCGGAATAGGAAAATGTGATTTTTTTTGCTTCAAATGATCGTTCCTGTCATATCCGTGAATATTGACCATTCCCCTTCGTACACCATATATAATAAGATAATCATTGTTTTTCGTACTCACAGTAGCCAAAATAATATTTTTAAGCGAACGTGAACCGAACGTCAAATAGTGGGTGAGCCCACGTTACACCGGAAACTGTAATTTTTTTTACTAAAGTCACACATTCGTTCCCCACTGAGGTAGAGATGTAGATAAGGTACTGGACTCCCATTGTACATTCGGGATGATGACTGTTCTAATTCACACCAACTTGTTTTAGGTTTTCCGTCGATTTTCTAAAGTCGTGCTTCAGCTCCATCTGTACTGACCTCGTCGTAGATTGGACGTTAAACCGTTATCTTCCTTTCACACAGCATACAGTTAACCTATGTGCAATTCAGACAACACAAAAACCGAAAAAATTCCTTTGTTAGTAAGTGACACAGTATTTGCTATAGTCATACTGAAACTTAACTGTCATTTTATATTGATTTATAATATAAAATCTATACACCGTAAGTAATTCAACCCCCATCCTTCCAGCTGAACCGAAAAACCCTTATCTAAACAGCCTTAAGTCCAACAATCACACACTCCTATACTGGCAGAATATATCCATCTTTGAAGTTATAAAGTACGTAGGAGATTTCTCAGATATTTTACTATGATCATTCACAGTGTAATGGATCATAATTTCTCGAACATAAGTTAAAAATATTTTATTTATTTCTTGTTGTTTAGGTGTAGCTTATGATCCAGCTAAACCAAACTACTTACAAACAGTGTAGTTTTAAAACGTCCGCAGGTGACAAATATTATGTAAGATGATGAAATCGATATTTCCTTAAATGCATGTTTTAACAAAATCTACTTTTAAGACGTCCATCTATCAAACGTTTTAGCTAGAGCCTGAAAGATTGCGTATTTGTCCTGGTTGAGATGTGGTCTCGTGCAGCAAGAGTAGCATAGAGAGCGTGCAGCTGTGACTTGACTGTGCCAAGTTTAATGTTGCCAGCGTTGTAACACATGATTGGTAATCATGCAGAAATGTACAAAGCTGCAGTTTTTCATAATTAGCTCATGTCCACCAAGATAGAAGATCAAAACAGTACCACGCTCAACCCAGTACTGCGCTGTGGAAATGCGCTTGCAAGGAGTTGTCCATCTTACAGAGCGTCCGAATATAGTTTCAGAGTTACGAAAATAGCAACAGTAGCAATATTCATAAAATGGGTAAGCAAAGTTCATTAATGTGTATTCTTGATAAAAGTCATACGGTAAATTCGGCACACTGCTGTTCAAAATGGTTCAAATGGCTTTGAGCACTATGGGACTTAACTGCTGAGGTCATCAGTCCCCTAGAACTTTGAACCACTTAAACCTAACTAACCTAAGGACATCACACACATCCGTTCCCGAGGCAGGATTCGAACCTGCGACCGTAGCGGTCGCGCGGTTCCGGACTGAAGCGCCTAGAACCGCTAGGCCACACCGGCCGGCCCACACTGCTGTGATCTGAAAGAATAACAAAAGTTTGATGTAAACATTTCAGAACGTCAACATTTATTTGCGCGATATATACAAACAAAGAAAACAAAAGGTATTTACACGGTTCAGGCACATTAACGTGAACATCGCCAGCGTTCGAAGTAAACGTTCAGTAACCACTCACAGACGGCATATGACAGTACTGGACTGCTGGGTACACAAAACGTGTCGGGACGGGGAAGGACGCAGAAAACATTCTACCGAAGTTCTCACATGCTCGTTCCATTTAAGATCGATTTGCAACGTTGCGCTCAGATATTTAAACGACTTTCCTGTTTAAAGCAGGACAATAGTAATACTGTAGCCGAAGATTACAGGTTTGTTCTTCCTAGTCATCCGCATTAACTTATATTTTTCCACATTTAGAGCTAGCTGTCATTCCATTCATCACACCAACTAGAAATTTTGTCTAACTCTTTTGTATCTTCCTACAGTCACTCAACTTCGACATCTTTCTGTACACCACAGCATCATCAGTAAATAACCGCAGATTAGGTCCACCCGACGGGAGCCCTCGTCTCACGCCGTTATTATTATTATTATTGTTATTATTATTACTGCCTATCATTTCTGACAAATCATTTATACTATGTAATCAAAAGTATCCGGACACCTGGCTGAAAATGACTCACAAGTTCGTGGCGCCCTTCATCGGTAATGCTGGAATTCAATATGGTGTTGGCCCACCCTTAGCCTTGATGTCAGCTTCCATCTCACAGGCATACGTTCAATCATGTGCTGCAAGGTTTCTTGGGGAATGTCAGCCCATTCTTCAGGTAGTTCTGCACTGAGGAGAGGTATCGATGTCGGTCGGTGAGGTCTGGGACGAAGTCGGCGTTCCAAAACATCCCAAAGGCATTCTGTAGGCTTCTGGTCAGGACTCTGTGCAGGCCGTCAATCACAGGGACGTTAACGTCGTGTAACCACCCCGCCACAGGCCGTGCATTATGAACAGGTGCTCGATCGTGTTTAAAGACGCAATCGCCATCCCCCAATTGCTCTTCAACAGTGGGAAGCAAGAAGGTGCTTAAAACATCAATGTAGGCCTGTGCTGTGATAGTACCAAGCAAAACAACAAAGTGTGCAAGCTCCCTCCATGAAAAACACGACACCACCGCCTCCGAATTTTAGTGTTGGCACTACAGACGCTGGCAGATGACGTTCACGGGGCATTCGCCGCCATACTCACAACCTACCATCAGACCGCCACATTGTGTACCGTGACTCGTCACTCAATACAACGTTTTTTCCACTGTTCAATCATCCAATGTTTACGTTCCTTACACCAAGCGAGGCGTCGTTGGGCGTTTACCAGCGTGATGTGTGGCTCATGAGCAGCCACTCGACCATGAAAGTTTTCTCATCTCCCGCCTAACTGTCATAGTACTTGCAGTGGATCCTGATGCAGTTTGGAATTCCTGTGTGATGTTGTGGCTTCTGCCTATTACACATTACGACTCTCTTCAATTATGGGCGCTCTCTGTCAGTCAACAGACGAGATCGGCCTGTATGATTTTGTGCTGCACGTGTCCCTTCACTTTTCCACTTCACTATCACATAGGAAACAGTGGACCTAGTAACGTTTAGGAGTGTGGAAATCTCATGTACAGACGTATGACAAGTGACACCCAGTCACCTGACCAAGTTCAAAGCCCGTGAGTTCCCCATTCTGCTCTCACGATGTCTAATGACTACTGAGGTTGCTGATATGCCGTACCTGGGAGTAGGTGGCAGCACAATGCACCTAATATGAAAAACGTTTTTTTTTTTTGGGGGGGTGTCCGTATACTTTTGATCACATAGTGTATTCTGACACCACTGTCCCCTACTGGTGCGTTAGGCGACTACGCCACAGCAGCAATAATGAATGCTATTTTTGCTGATATGTGTCATTTTTCTGTGTGTCTTCTGAAACTACAGAGGTACTTATCAATAACCCTGTAATTTATCGAAACACTAGAAACATTTATTGTGAAAGCACTGTCTGTATGTCGTTCCCAGATACGGAAACTGGACTAAATCATTCCATTCGTTTATCACTGCTTCTGCAGCGACACGAGCGCGGCGAACCTGCGCTACCTGAACTCGACGCAGGCACTGGAAGACCTGGCCACCTTCATCCGGCAGCAGCGCCAGGAGAACCCTCAGCTGGGCGCTGCCAAGTGGGTGGTCTTCGGCGGCTCGTACGCCGGCAACCTGGCCGCCTGGGCGCGCCTCCGCTACCCGGACATCATCGACGGAGCCGTCGCCTCCAGCGGACCCGTCCTCGCACAGGCCAACTTCCAAGGTAGCCTTCTGGACGCTAGCAATAGCTGCCTGCGTGGTTATGATTCTTCATTTTGTATTTCAGACCACAACCAGGATTTCCATATTAATCAATAAAAGTCCAGTGATAACCCGTTTTCAAATTTTTCTACCGTTTTTCTCGAGAAGAAAGACAAATACAACAAAATACATTTATTCCAGAATGAATTTGCACTACACAGCTGAGTGTGTGCTGATACGAAACTTCTTGGCAAATTAAAAGTTTGTGGTACTCAAGGACTCGAACTTGTGACCTTTGTCTTAACTTTCCAGGTCTATCGGTATGTGTTTAGAAATTTGCAGGTGGTTAGGAGAAAGTGCTCTACACTTTTTAGTCTGATTTAAAAACTAGGTACATTAAAAAATCACTTTTCTTTAAATAATTATTTTCTGATTTTTAGTCTCCTGTGTGTGAAATTTTTCATCGATTTCAAATATTACAGAGACATTTAGATTTCAGGTTTAATTCAGTTTCTTTTTATATGGCTCAACCAACTGATTGCTTCCTCCTATGTACGTGTCGCGAAAAGACTGTGAAGGTTGAGCTCACCAGCAATCACTCTTCCCGCAAAATATTCACGACAGGAACTTCAAAAGGAGGAAATGATAGTGGTAGATAAAGTACAATTCGCCACACATCAGACAAGACAGTGACTTATCATTGCATTGTCCTAAGGTTCTGAGCTACGCTGAAAGTTTCAAGTGCCTCGTTCATTCGGAAATGACTGCGGTAAGTAAAATACCCGCCACCATACACAAGACAAGACAGAGTTAATAATGCATTTTCATCCAATTCTGAGCTTTGTTTAAAATTTCTAGTCTCTAGCTCATCGGAAAGTTAGCTTATAATGAATGCAAAACTTGTACCGAAAAGACTGTCAGGCAAGAAAGTGACCAAATAAAAAAGTGGCGAAATGATAAATACACGGGAACATTTAAATTTATTATTACTGCTATTATTATTATAAGTATTAATATTCACAGATCAACAATATAAATGTAAGCTCAAGGTCATTTCGACTGTTCAAAGACACGAGTGAATAATTGGGCAAGTATGGGTGAGGGGGGGGTGGGGGGGAGGAGGCAGAGAAAAATCACGTATCCCGCCACAGGAGGGAGTCAGTGCCATGTGCAAGCACGGGCGGCAGGCTCTATGTTGGCGCAACATGTCGATATTCTCTGGTGCTGTGTGGCTTCTAGGCGTCTTATATCCCTCTGAGAAGACGCACTCTGCAATGTAATTCCTTCCTATATTTTTTGCAGCCGGCCTGATACCTTCAGGCAGAGGCCGTGCGGGATGCACGATGTCTATTGTCTGTACTGATTAACTTGCAGGGGCAGCGTCAACGTAGTATTGGGAACGTGGGGTCAGATATGAAATACGCAGTCGGATGCTTCAAGATTAAAGCATCGGAGCACAAGAAAGTCCTTCCGACATGGAATGAAAAGCAAAGATGCCATAAAGTGAGGATAGACATCAGGATGAATGCAAGGATACGATTCTAAAAACGGAGTTGACAGTGAACTGATATGCCTCCAGAAAGCAAATTTGAAACACTTGCAAACAACTTCTTCTCAGGCATCTCTAGTCCCTCGTCTTACTGATCGATCCCTAGGATGCCGCTGCTCGGCAGCTTAGTTGATTTTTCTCCATTCTGTCCTCCATAGCTCTGAATTTCCAATTGCATCGTCTTTCTCATTAGTGAGCTCAGTTCGGGGTCTCACCCACCGAATGACTGACACCGGCTGTCAACATCTACCAGTTTTTCTGCTGGGTCCTAAAATTGTCGGACTTGCGAGTCGAAAAGTCCCTGGGCAGCAGCAGAAGAGCAGCATTAGAACTCTCGCATTGTTCTTACACTGTTTGGTGTTGCAGCACTTCACAAAAAATGGTTCAGATGGCTCTGAGCACTGTGGGACTTAACTTCTGAGGTCATCAGTCCCCTAGAACTTAGAACTACTTAAACCTAACTAACCTAAGGACATCACACACATCCATGCCCGAGGCAGGATTCGAACCTGCGACCGTAGCAGTGGCGCGGTTCCAGACTGTAGCGCCTAGAACCGCTCGGCCACTTCGGCCGGCTCAGCACTTCACACTCTGAACTGCGGGTTCCCTTGCGGCTTTCATGTCGCATGTTGTTTGAAAACTTCTAAGAATCCTTTCAAGTAGTTATTTGCATCCTGAGTTGTCGAGAAGGCTGCAACCCAACAATATTCCCACTTGTTTGCAATACTGTAAGCCTTGGCTCAAGTGCCTCGGGCGTTCAGTGTTCGGCATTGGTTCCCTGCTCTCTAACAGTGAACAGGATCATCCTTTAGGAGCAAAGCAAACGCTCCAGTTAAATCGCACATGTCTGGATTTCAGGAGAAGTCTCACGACATCTAAGTGCAGCGTCAGTGAACCCTCTTGTTCTGAGCTCCAGGCAGTGAAGTATTATACACGATCAAAAACTGTTTGTATTGTTGTCGGGTGCAGTCGTTGTCGTAACGCGATATTTCGACAGCTTACCTTGCCGTCATCGTCAGGTGATACCTGTAGAATGAGCGTCTTTGCTGCATTTCGCCCTGTTTGATACTCTTATTGTCCCTCGTCCCTTCCTCCACAGCTGGCGGCACGCCGCATCGGGTGGACTGGTGGGAGGAGGGGGGGGGGAGGAGCCGCGCGGGATTAGCTGAGCTGTCTAAGGCGCTGCAGTCATGGACTGTGCGGCTGGTCCCAGCGGATGTTCGAGCCCTCCTTCGGGCATGGGTGTGTGTGTTTGTCCTTAGGATAATTTAGGTTAAGTAGTGTGTAAGCTTAGGGACTGATGACCTTAGCAGTTAAGTCCCATAAGATTTCACACACATTTGAACGTGGCCGCAGGAAGCTGGGCGCGAACCCTGCTGCGTCGGTACTCCGAAGGCCTGTGTCGGGCGCGGAAGTTGCTCCCGGCCGACGCTGAGATTTTAAGTGACTGAGTGCTGCGTTCCAGCTGTGCTAAGAGTGGATCCAGTGTCTCTGCTGATCAGCCCGTCAGCCACTCGTACTTCAATAGCCTCCTTCAGAAAACAATCCCAAAACGACGAGGTCTATCTTAGCACTTCCGTTTCATTATACTCTATGGAGTCCCCTGTAGCCATGCAGTGTTCTGCAACTGCAGATTTTGCTGGTTGCTTAAGTTTGATGTATCTTGTATGTTCCTTGCATCTTTCTTCAATTGTCAGTGCAGTCTCCCCGATATAACTCTTATCACATTTATATGGAATACGGTAAACGCCTGGTTTACGGAGCCCCAAGTCATCCTTCACCGTACCTAATAGGGCACGCGTTTCCGGAGACGGGCTTCCTGTACAGCCAGTGTCCTAATGTACCGTTCGTCCTGCGCTTGACTGAAAGGTCCAAAAAGGGGAGTTCTCCATTCTCTTCCACCTCCATGTTCTGATACTGGGCTGCAGAAAGTTCAGATGTTGGAGAACTCCTGAAGTCTTTCACTTCCAAGTGGCCACACCACAAAAGTGTCATCAACATATCTGAAAAAGAACGTAGGCTTCAGTGCAGCTGTTTCTGGAGCTCGTATTTTCGAAGTCCTCGATAAACAAGTTTGTCTAAACTACTGACAGAGGACACCCCATACCGACACCATTCGTTGTTCATAATTGTCGCCATTGACGAGAAAGAATGTTGTTGTGAGCACAAATTCGAAGAGATTAGTCATTGCCGAGTTGAATTTCTCTCTAGTAAACTTGAGGGAATCAGCGGGCACCGCTCTAGTGAAGAGAGATACCACACTAAAGCTCACCACAAGGTCCTGTTCATGGAGGCGTAATTCTGAAACCTGATGAATGACATACACAAAGTACCTAATATGGTTCTGACATTTACCGATGTAGGGGCTTAATACTTCCATAAGACGTTTGGCCTGCCGGTACTTTAGTGTGCCTACGTTGCTTACAGTAGGACGTAGAGGAACATCCCGCTTGTGAACCTTTGGCAAGTCATAGAGCATTGATTCTGCAGCTCGTGGCCAAAGCTTCTTGGCGATTTCCTTCGGCAAGGACTGGCGCAGAAGCTCAATAGACTTATTCATCATTCTGTTGCCAGGCTTAAAGATACTGTTATCAAACCACTTCATTAAAAAAGGAAACATAACATTATTAAGGACTTACCATACTGTCTTATAATTGGCAGTATATTCAAAAAACAAATTGAGAAGGTAATATACAACAGACTTTATAGACATTGAATACACAAAAACGTACTTAGCAGCAATAGATTTTGGTTTCAAAAAGGAGTGTCAACAGAGCAGATTATATTTATCAGGACACTTGACATACTATAGTGAATAAATCAGTAATTATTAACATTGGGAATGTATTGCGACCTATCATGATGTCCTCATGCATTCATTAAAATATCGTGGAATAAGAGACACATCAGGTTCATGGTTTTTTTCTTCTGTGGGCATTAGTTCCATGTTGCTCACATAGCAATAGGCACTCAGAATTTCAAATTATCGGACAAGGTGTACCACAGGATTCTATTTTACGTACTCTGGTGTTTCTGATGAAAACAAATGAATTCCTGCCTGCATTGTCAGCAGATTTTAGTTTTCACCCTTCTGCATATGATAAAAATACTGAAGAGTACTATCAAAATATTTGACAAATTAACAGTTCGTTTAAGAGAAATGAACCATTCTCAAATTTTGATAAGATTCAGTACCTACAGCTGAGTATTCCTCACATGAGTTTACAAGCTATAAAATAATCTATTCAAACAATGATACATAGGAAGCGGAAAGTTTTTGAGATTAATATAGAACTGGAAAATCTGCATCTTAGAATTAATTAATGAAACACCTTAGTTAGGCTACATGTGCTGCATACTTTGAAACGTCCCCTTTGAGAAATTAATGAATTACTGTGCTGGAACTGACACACAATATTTTTAGCGCAACGCAATCTGACTTTTAATAATCCCTACAAAAGAATGGCCCTAATCTTCATTACTCGAACTACTGCAATACAGCGAGCGCCAATACTGCCAGCTAAATAAAAGATTCTAACTACTGAAGTCACTAACTACTGATAGGCATAATTAGCAAATGAAAGATTTTGATAAAGAACAAACAATGTATTTACCTTAACAATGGACACACGTCCAGATCATCCGCTCTAAAAACTCCGCCATCTCTCTTCCTACAGCCACCACTGCTGGCGGCTCACCTCCAACTGCGCAACGCTACGCGCTGTTCACATCTAACTGCCCACTACAATAGAGAATTTTTCAACAGTGCAAACCAGACACAGACTGCACACAGCACAGCCAGTGATTTTCATACAGAGCGCTACTTGGCGTTACCAATATAAAAACCTAAACAGCCTACTTACAACTTAATTGTGATTTAAAAATGGAAAATTAGTTCGTTCTTCATATTTCGTTTACCAACTACTTCCTGAATCATTGTCTAAGAAAAACAGTAGACATAAGTGTGTTATAAGAATTAAATCTGATGTTAATTCCAGAATAACAAGGACAGATCACTTCAAAAAACTCGATGTCAAGCACAACTGTTTCTGAAACAGATTAAAACTGTGTGCCCGACCGAGACTCGAACTCGGGACCTTTGCCTTTCGCGGGCAAGTGCTCTACCAACTGAGCTACCGAAGCACGACTCACTTCCGGTACTCACAGCTTTACTTCTGCCAGTACCTCGTCTCCTACCATCCAAACTTTACAGAAGCTCTCTTGCGAACCTTGCAGAACTAGTACTCCTGAAAGAAAGGATGTTGCGGAGACATGGCTTAGCCACAGCCTGGGGGATGTTTCCAGAATGATATTTTCACTCTGCAGCGGAGTGTGCGCTGATATGAAACTTCCTGGCAGATTAAAACTGTGTGCCCGACCGAGACTCGAACTCGGGACCTTTGCCTTTCGCGGGCAAGTGCTCTACCAACTGAGCTACCGAAGCACGACTCACGTCCGGTACTCACAGCTTTACTTCTGCCAGTACCGCGTCTCCTACCTTCCAAACTTTACAGAAGCTCTCCTGCGAACCTTGCAGAACTAGCACTCCTGAAAGAAAGGATATTGCGGAGACAGTTCTGCAAGGTTCGCAGGAGAGCTTCTGTAAAGTTTGGAAGGTAGGAGACGAGGTACTGGCAGAAGTAAAGCTGTGAGTACCGGACGTGAGTCGTGCTTCGGTAGCTCAGTTGGTAGAGCACTTGCCCGCGAAAGGCAAAGGTCCCGAGTTCGAGTCTCGGTTGGGCACACAGTTTTAATCTGCCAGGAAGTTTCATATCAGCGCACACTCCGCTGCAGAGTGAAAATATCATTCTGGAAACATCCCCCAGGCTGTGGCTAAGCCATGTCTCCGCAACATCCTTTCTTTCAGGAGTGCTAGTTCTGCAAGGTTCGCAGGAGAGCTTCTGTAAAGTTTGGAAGGTAGGAGACGAGGTACTGGCAGAAGTAAAGCTGTGAGTACCGGACGTGAGTCGTGCTTCGGTAGCTCAGTTGGTAGAGCACTTGCCCGCGAAAGGCAAAGGTCCCGAGTTCGAGTCTCGGTCGGGCACACAGTTTTAATCTGCCAGGAAGTTTCATATCAGCGCACACTCCGCTGCAGAGTGAAAATCTCATTCTGGAAACATCCCCCAGGCTGTGGCTAAACCATGTCTCCGCAATATCCTTTCTTTCAGGAGTGCTAGTTCTGCAAGGTTCGCAGGAGAGCTTCTGTAAAGTTTGGAAGGTAGGAGACGAGGTACTGGCAGAAGTAAAGCTGTGAGTACCGGACGTGAGTCGTGCTTCGGTAGCTCAGTTGGTAGAGCACTTGCCCGCGAAAGGCAAAGGTCCCGAGTTCGAGTCTCGGTCGGGCACACAGTTTTAATCTGCCAGGAAGTTTCATATCAGCGCACACTCCGCTGCTGAGTGAAAATCTCATTCTGGAAACATCCCCCAGGCTGTGGCTAAACCATGTCTCCGCAATATCCTTTCTTTCAGGAGTGCTAGTTCTGCAAGGTTCGCAGGAGAGCTTCTGTAAAGTTTGGAAGGTAGGAGACGAGGTACTGGCAGAAGTAAAGCTGTGAGTACCGGACGTGAGTCGTGCTTCGGTAGCTCAGTTGGTAGAGCACTTGCCCGCGAAAGGCAAAGGTCCCGAGTTCGAGTCTCGGTCGGGAACACAGTTTTAATCTGCCAGGAAGTTTCATATCAGCGCACACTCCGCTGCAGAGTGAAAATCTCATTCTGGACAACTGTTTTTCTTTTCCAACACCAATTTTGCTCTTTTCTGAAAAAAAGCACACAAACAGAACAATCGTGTTTGATGTTGCTGAGTAATATTTCAAGCACTGAGTGCTATGCAACGATGATGAAAATAAATGAAGCGTTAGTTTCTTTCACAAAGTAATTGGAATTTATTGCTTGTTAGAGAGAAAAGCCAGTGTGGAAAGCAATGGAACGAAAACATTCAAACGACTGACGCGGCGCGACTTGTGTTGCAGAGTACCTGGAGGTCGTGACCGAGAGCATGCAGACGTTCGACTCGGAGTGCGTCTCTGCAGTGGCTGAAGCCACACAGGAGTTCGAGCAGCTGCTGCAGAGCGATGGCGGCGTGTCCGCCATCAGCGAGCTGTTCGGGTGAGTTGGCCGCTTTACTGCCCATTCCAGGTAGTAGTAGCATTTGATTGCTTGCTGTTTGTGACTAACACCAGGGAAACTTACGGTACCATGTCTCGCCACTGTCGTCAGTATTGAAGTTCCAAACGTGGATATTCTCACACCTTGCAATATCAGGAAGTATTACAATACGTGGGAAAAATTCTCTTTGTTGGATGTTATTAGATACATCGTAACACAACAGACGCTACTTCAAATATCTCATATGAGACGCATTTTTCTGCTTTTTTTGCGGAGGGGGGGGGGGGGTGCATGGGAGACTGTAAAACTATTGTAACCCACGATGCGAGAATATCAAACTTCAGTCATTTCGTATTTAAGAATTAGAGCATTGAGAAACTTGCAACAACCTTTACACATAATTTCAGACCTTTATGAAACATTTTCTCGCTGACGACCCCAAAAAAATTATGAAAGGCATAAAATTTGTCCCTTACTACATTTTCGAAGTTCATCCGATAAAACTGTCACATGAAGTAAGACGTTTTAATTTATTACTTCTTTGCATTAACTCTATTCGTAGCATTTTTCAGATAGTATTAACACATACCATTCAATGTACCGTAAAGATTACATCATCATACGACACTTTGTTCAGGGGCTACGACGTCATAAAAACGCAATGCGTGAACGCCTACAGCATCATGCAAGACACTTAAATGTATTACTTCGTTGCTGCTAACTATTTTCAACACAGTTCACAGACAGCCAGGTACATATACCACTGGACGTAGCTGTAAACCTATATCATTGTAGAGGAGATACGACATCATAAATATCGAGCTTACTGAAAATTGAACTGCAGGGCAAAATTAGGTAGACATACAGGTGAAATACCTGTACGAATAAGCGTGAAACATGTTAAATATGTGTGAAATGTATTTGACGTGTGCGAATACGAGCAAAGTCACAGATAAAAAGATCTTCTCAAACCCATGGAACGATATAAATCAAATTTGGGACACACAGTAGTTACAATACTGTAGGGGTAGGAACCACCATCCTGCTATTGGCGTGAGTGTGATGCCTTGGAGAGAGAAAGGAGGACGACGAGATGGACAGAGATGGAGGAGGGTGAAATGAACAGACAGAGGGGAGAGCGGATGGACAGAGAAAGGAAAGAGGAGGAGATGGACAGAGAAAGAGGGAGGAAGAGTCAGGTAGAGACATAGGGGAGGAAGAGATGAACAGAGAAAGAGGGAGGAGGTAATGGACAGAGAAAGGAAAGAGGAGGAGATGGGATTAGGGTAAAGGAGCAGACGTGCACAGGAGGAGGACCTGATGGATAGAGGAAGAGGAGCAGATGGATAGAAGGGCAGGAGGAAATGGACTGGGAATAGGGAGTGCAGGAGGTGGACAGAGTGACTGGGTGCTGGAGATCGACAGAGAGAAGGGAGAGGGACTAGTAGAAGACTGGAATGAATACATACGCGGGCAACGCCATGTACTGGTCTGGTAGGAACATAATACGACGTGAGAAAATAATAGTGTCGACAAATAGTACTTAGACGACGGGAATCATCATAATGTTTCTTAACAAGCGAATAAGTAGACGGGATACGCAAAATAATGTGAACACCTGTGCTTACTTGGGAATAGGTTATTAATAAGGGGTTCGACCCCCATTTGCCCGTAATACAGCTGCGATTATTCTTGGAATACTGGAATATAATGATTTTATAGTCTCCAGTGGAATGTTATGACACTCTTCGATCAGAACTTCTTCTAAGTCCTGTAGTGACGAGGGAGGCGGAAATCTGCTCCGGCGTCTGCACTCCAATACCGCCCACAAGCGACTGTCCTGACCAGGCAAAACGCTGCAGTTCAGTTGCATGCTCCTCATACAACAATTGTACTGTCCTGCCTGTGTGAATGAGTGCATTATCGTCCTGAAATATGGCATCATTGTTGGGGAACAACATTTGAATTATGGGGTGCGCCTGATCACCTATAATCACATAATCGTTGGCTGTAACACGGCCTTTGAGTGTAATGATAGGACCAGCGGAATACCATGGCATGGCTGTCCAACCTGCATGCTTAACCGTTGGATTCAGAAATCAGATTAGTAGGCTTCTTTTGGTGTTCTCCAGACGTTAAACCCAGCCCGATGTTGGAAATAACGAAAACGTTGACTCGTCAGACCATATGACGTTTTTCCACTGAACAGGCGTCCAGGATTTACGCTTCGGACATTATGTATTACGCTTCTTTGCCTTGGTTGACGTCACTAATGGTTTCGGCATAGCAGCTCGCCCGTGAATATTCGCTGTATGGAGTTCTCGGCGGACAGTATTAATAGTTACGGGGTCTCGAAGAGGGCTATTGAGCTCTGCAGTAACTTTATCCGCAGTATTTTTGTGTTGTTTTGACACAATTGATGTTAGCGTACGACGATTTCTGTTATTTAGATTTGATTTGCACCAATTATTACTTTAAGACGATGATGTCTTTCCACGTTTTGTGTAGGCTGTCACAATTGTTGAAACAGTTGCTCTTGAGACATTCAATAAATTGGCTCTCTTGGTTACTGATGCTCCAGCTAATCGGGCCCCCATAATATGTGCTCTTTGGTAGTTTGTTAGGTCTTTTATTGTATGTCGACCTCGTCCTCTGAATGCAAATACGAAGTGTGCACTACTCGTAAACAACCTGTACTGATGCCTAGTCCATACTGAACACGCACAGTCCAGCGCAACACATGCCTTACCTGCACTACTGACCTTCAAACACAACCATCCCATTACTACCACTGTAATCATTATTTTGCCTATCCCCTGTTTCTGCAGCGACGGTTATTATTCTGGTTACAGGATACACAACAATTCTCCATAAAAATATGGTCCACCTGTCGATTGAAAGTAACATTTCACTTTGTTTTGGTTAAATACTTTCCACGTCGCTGTATGCTCTCAGCTCGGCTCAATATACTTTCAATAAGGATAATTAGTCAGGTTGAACAGTCTCTTTCTAAAAACTTGCGAGAAAAGGTGTACAAGATCACAGTTTAAGTACGAAGACGGTAAAAGACAGTGTTTCTCACGGACAGGGGAGCTCTACGTCCGCATTGTTGAAAATCCAACAACATATAGATAGACCCTGACTGCTGATGACGCCTTTGATGGTTCCATGTACTGTGTCAGGTGGCGTATTGATTTAACGGAACTACATTTAAATGTAAGGAAGCAAGCAAAAAATTTTGTTATTGAAAATAGAGAAATTTTCAGTTGATTTTTGGAAGCACCAGATAGCGTGGACCTTCTATCAAAACAATTTAAATGGCTCAGTATGAATTCCAGGCCTTATTACAACACATGTATCTAGTTAACACGTGTTCCGAAACGAAAAATATATCAGCAATCAACACACTTGCAAGCCCAACAGATGGAAAGAAGAATGGGCAATCGTAAAGTACACACGTCAAAAAGTGTTTTGCATCACCTCGGTTCCGAGAGATCCGGAACCTGTACGGAAAATTGGAATGGAGATCAACATAAAAATCATTTCCGTCCTTTTTATTGCTCATGCTAACCACACATTGCACATTGTACACACCATCCAGCGAGGCCTTCAGAGGTGGTGGTCCAGATTGCTGTACACACCGATACCTCTAATACCCAGTAGCACGTCCTCTTGCATTGTTACATGCCTGTTTTCGTCGTGGCATGCTATCCACAAGTTCATCAAGGCTCTGTTGGACCAGATTGTCCCATTCCTCAACGGCGATTCGGCGTAGTTCCCTCAGAGTGGTTGGTGGGTCACGTCGTCCATAAACAACCCTTTTCAATCCATCCCAGGTATATTCGATTGTGTTTATGTCTGGAGGACATGCTGGCCACTTTAGTCGAGCGATGTCGTTATCCTGAAAGAAGTCATTCATAAGATGTGCACTATGGGGACGCTTATTGTCGTCTATGAAGACGAATGCCTCGCCAATATGCTGCCGATATGGTTCACTATCGGCTGAACGATGACATTCACGTATCGTACAGCTGTTACGGCGCCTTCCATGACCACCAGCGGCGTACGTCGGCCCCACATACTGCCACCCCAAAACATAAGGGAACCTCCACCTTGCTGCACTCGCTGGGCATTGTATCTAAGGCGTTTGGTCTGACCGGATTGCCTCCAAACACGTCCCAGATCATTTTCTGGTTGAAGGCATATGCGACACTCATCTGTGAAGACAACGTGATGCCAATCCTGAGCGGTCCATTCGGCATGTTGTTGGGCCCATCTGTACCGCGCTGCATAGTGTCGTGGTTTGAAAAATGGACCTCGCCATGGACGTCACGAGTGAAGTTGCGCATCATGCAGCTTATTGCGAACGGGTTGAGTCATAACACGACGTCCTGTGACTGCACGAAAAGCATTATTCAACATGGTGGCGTTGCTGTCAGGCTACCTCCGAGCCATAATAAGTAGGTAGCGGTCATCCACTGCAGTAGTAGCCCGTGGGCGGTCTGAGCGAGACATGTCATTGGCTGTTCCTGTCTCTCTGTATCTCCTCCATGTCCGAAAAACATCGCTTTGGTTCACTCCGAGACGCCTGGACACTTCCCTTGTTGAGAAAGTAACAATGCGGACGCGATCGAACCTCAGTATTGACTGTCTAGGCATGGTTGAGCTTCAGTCTGGATCCATGCGACCGCTACAGTCGCAGGTTCGATTCCTGCCTCGGGCATGGATGTGTGTGATGTCCTTAGGTAAATTAAGTTTAAGTAGTTCTAAGTTATGGGGGACTGATGACCTCAGATGTTAAGTCCCATAGTGCTCAGAGCCATTTGATCCATACATCCTTCCTGGTGGAATGACGAACTGATCGGCTGTCGGACACCCTCTGTCTAATAGGCGCTGCTCGTGCATGGTTCTTTACATCTTCGGGCGGGTGTAGTGTCGTCTCTGGACAGTCAAAGGGACTGTGCCTGTCATACAATATCCACAGTTAACGTCTATCTTCGTAGTTCTGAAAACCGGGGGTGATGCAAAAATTTTTGATATATGTATTTACTTAGCTAATTTATGGTCATATTACTTTAACTCTTTAGGTAAATTGGAGATGATTCAAATTTGTTGAATGAAAGAATGTGTAAATAAAATGTAAACAACGCCGCAGATAAGTCTTCTACTAAAACAACAAGCAGTTAAATTAATCCTGAGTCCAAAATTAAATCACACAAATGCAGCAAAAACGCTGGTAAATTAAAATCAGTGCTCAAACCCATAAAACAAAAATTACTGTGCCATGAACAGACAGAAACCTTTAGAAGTGTAGAGTAGCCATCGGAAAAGTTTTTTAAGAAAACCCAGCGGACGTATCTGAATGTTGGTACAGTCTCCACACAATTTTGGTCAGCAATGACGTGCAACGAGTGTCAATGCCTTCGATCCAGAATTCAACTTTACCCGTGAATTCCGTAGCGATAAGTAGCGGATTATGTGCTTCTCGGGCGCATAAATAGAAAGCGTAGAGCCATCCTCTAGCTCGAAATAATACTGAATTCCACGAACTGCTTATAGCGTCCACCCCCCCCCCCCCCTCAATGCCTTTGGATGGCCATCCTCCAGCTATGAATGGTAAACGACTGATGGGATGTGGGGCGCCGTTAGGTCAGTAGGTCAGAACTCGCGTATGCCCCTGGCGAGACGAGAAGCGGACCGTTGCTTAGATACAGGCAAAGAGGTTATATCGCGTTTTCGATAACATGTCGAAACAGCGCAAAGGTAAAAAAGAATGCAGAATATTGGGAAAGATCGGTCCAGTAGACCGTGTTGTACGAATTACACCCAATACTTCCGTGGCGTAACTCATGAGGATTTTTAGAACTCTAACGACGACTTTTCGACTAATTCACGCACCCTGATAAACGTAGCCATCCTTCATCAGAAAACCGGGCATTTCGGCGTGATCTTCCCCACATACAGACTGCGGTAGCCATGTGCTGTAATGACGCCCAGTAGCAGTATCTGAATTCGTCAGTCGACACACTACTGTTACTTTGTGAGGTTTCAGTTTGTGCTTGTGCACAATTGTAGAAGCAGATACCGCTGACACCCCAGTCTAAAATCCCTCGTTCTACCTTGCAAGGCTTTTCTTAACTGTCCCAGTTTTGCTGAAACTGATGTACTACCTGTCAGTTCGTCAGGGCGGGCAATATGACTAACCTGCCAGAGCCGTCAGAACGGGTAAGAACATCACCTGCAATCACAGTTGGCAACACAACACAACATACATCACTTGCGTCACTCGCGAAACACATTAAATTTTAACATATTGTACTATTGAACCACCATCTCATAGAAGCGTAGTTGAAGATATGAGTCCCATATCTACGACAGATCCGTGGCTATATACAGGGTGAGTCACCTAACGTTACCGCTGGATGTATTTCGTAAACCACATCAAATACTGACGAACCGATTCCACAGACCGAACGTGAGGAGAGGGGCTAGTGTAATTGTTTAATACAAACCATACAAAAATGCACGGAAGTATGTTTTTTAACACAAACCTACGTTTTTTTAAATGGAACCACGTTAGTTTTGTTAGCACATCTGAACATATAAACAAATACGTAATCAGTGCCGTTTGTTGCATTGTAAAATGTTAATTACATCCGGAGATATTGTAACCTAAAGTTGACGCTTGAGTACCACTCCTCCGCAGTTCGATCGTGTGTATCGGAGAGCACCGAATTACTCGTACGTAGGGATCCAAAGGGAACGGTGATGGACCTTAGGTACAGAAGAGACTGGAACAGCACATTACGTCCACATGCTAACACCTTTTTATTGGTCTTTTTCACTGACGCACATGTACATTACCATAGGACGTGGAGGACGCATAAATTGGCCAGCCCGTTCTCCTGATCTTACACCTCTGGACTTCTTTCTGTGGGGTATGTTAAAGGAGAATGTGTACCGTGATGTGCCTACAACCCCAGAGGATATGAAACAACGTATTGTGACAGCCTGCGGCGACATTACACCAGATGTACTGCAGCGTGTACGACATTCATTACGCCAGAGATTGCAATTGTGTGCAGCAAATGATGGCCACCACATTGAACATCTATTGGCCTGACATGTCGGGACACACTCTATTCCACTCCGTAATTGAAAACGGAAACCACGTGTGTACGTGTACCTCACCCCTCATGGTAAATCACGGAAAACGAAAATAGATTTTTAGGTTTTATCTTATGTCTGTTTGAACACGCTGTTCTCGAAAACTACCTGACGAATTTTATCAGTTGTCCCAAGTAACATGAGCGTAGTTTGTGGCAGCATATAAGCTTTATTTCATCGGAACCGGAACACGGAAAAAAATATTGTATTTGAAACGTTTATCTAAAATCGCATGCTCGGCTTTGTAGTTCTGATGTTTAATCATCACAACGCGGTACACCAAAGAATGAATGGATGGCTCCGTTTGTTTCGTAGTACACGAAAGAAACCATAGATGGTAGTTTATGTCAACTCAGTGACAGGTGTATTTTCGGAACTTTGCGTCATGGACATAATTAAGCGAAGCACTCTTATTTTTACGAATACAATCGAACAGCGAATTTACTTGGCTAAGATATATGTACTTACTGATTTCGCCTTATATATTAGGAACTTAACGATTGCACTTTTCTTCTTTCGATAGGCTTTATTTATTTTTATTGCTTGCTAGAAAAAAAGTGTATATTAAGTTTGCTTTATGATTTGGGTGCCTATTCCTTATATTTTAATTTCGCTTCGTTTGACAAAAGAACTTCCTAAAAATCGACTGAGTCTTTCTGGATACACCAGAGAGGCTATGCTGTCTCAAGAATACAATGAAGGCTGTGAGGCGATACTCGCTGCTGCTTGAGAACCTCAGGCTTTAACTCGCTCTTTGGAAAATCCTTCCTCAAGTAAATGCATGGCGGAACTCTGATCGAGAGAGACATTAATTATGTCGCTCCTTAGAACCCTTCATTCACAATGGCTAAAGTTTCGTCTTCCGACGTAACATCATACAAGCGGAAATTCTGGCGCAAAGTGGAATGGGAGAGCGAGTTTTTCTGTTATGACAATTTACCATTTCCCTTTAAACAAGTACAACTCCAGGAGAGCTTATGTTATGCCACGGTCATAAACAAAGCACATGTCAGACGCTGCTTGTTGAGAGAGTCAACACAAGTGTCAGATGCTTTTCTCACAGCGAATTCTACGTCGCACTCTCCATTTTAATGAAGCAAACAATGTCTTTGTACATGTCCCGAATCATACTACACTGCACAACAAAATAAAAGGATCACTTTTTCGAAACCCCATAACTGTCTTCCATTTCGATGCATAATTTTGAAATTCGGCTCAACTGTGCTTAAAACCTACCTCTGTAATTGTGCAAAATCCTGACGTCCTGTGACGTCACTTTTCAGACACACCTCCGCTCAGAATCAATACGAAAAGGCCTCAAGGAGTGGCAAAAAAGGCATCAATGACACCACTCCTTGCACTGCGGCTTTGATTAATACAAATTTCGTGGTCGAAAACGACAGTTCACAGTGCAGTGAGCGACAGGACGACGCTCTTGAGGGTGGCCGACACTGCTGCCGCCCTCTTGGGCGTGTCAAACCTACTCTAAGAAGATTGTGGGACTGCTACCCCGTTGAAAGTGATCTCACGCCTTTGGAATGTAGCGTGACCGGAATTCTTTCCCAGGTATACATAGTGGAACCACTAAGGAATATTCAAAACCATTCGTCGAGATATGCACGTGATCCAAAGAAGCGAAGGGCGTTTCTGCTTTTCCAACCTCCCTGTTCCGCGCCCTCTTGTGGAGTAATCGCTCGGGTGTGCAACATTAAAATGTGCATGAATGGAACGTCGAAGGACCCCTTTAAGACCCACCCCAGTTCGGCAACACCCTCGTTGCCATCCACGAACCATTGTTGAGCATGTTACAAATGTACCTGCCAGAAGCTTTCACACACATTCAAGCTTGCAGGTGCTCTAACGCTGGGGCTTAGCCAACCCTTTCGACACACCTTTGATACCGTTTCCCTACCTTCAGGCTCAAGGGTAGCTGCGAAGCTGAATCTGACAGGTAAGTTTGTAAAGGGCTTAAAAACCGTGCGTGGGTGGCACTGCGGGTGTTGCCGAGCTGGAAAGTTTCAGAGGGACACATTGTCGCTCTATTCATGCATCTGAATAATGACACATTTAAGAGACATGTAAGAGGTCGAAATAAGGCTCAATAACTGGATGACTGACTGATCTGGCCTTGTAACACTAACCAAAACAGCCTTGCAGTGCTGTTACTGCGAACGGTTGAAAGCAAGGGGAAACTACAGCCGTAATTTTTCCCGAGGGCATGTAGCTTTACTGTTTAAATGATGATGGCGTCCTCTTGGGTAAAATATTCCGGAGGTAAAATTGTCCCCAATTCGGATCTCCGGGCGGGGACTACTCAAGAGGACGTCGTTATCAGGAGAAAGAAAACTGGCGTTATACGGATCGGAGCCTTGAATGTCAGATCCCTTAATCAGGCAGGTAGGTTAGAAAATTTAACACGTAAGGCAATACTGACCCTACGGCTTATCTTAGAAGCTAGAGCAAGGAAAGGCAAACCTACGTTTCTAGCATTTGTCGACTTAGAGAAAGCTTTTGACAATGTTGACTGGAATACTCTCTTTCAAATTCTGAAGGTGGCAGGGGTAAAGTATAGGGAGCGAAAGGCTATTTACAATTTGTATAGAAACCAAATGGCAGTTATAAGAGTTGAGGGGCATGAAAGGGAAGCAGTGGTTGGGAAGGGAGTGAGACAGGGTTGTAGCCTCTCCCCGATGTTATCAATCTTTATATTGAGCAAGCAGTGAAGAAAACAAAAGAAAAATTCGGAGTAGGTATTAAAATCCATGGAGAAGAAATAAAAACTTTGAGGTTCGCCGATGACATTGTAATTCTGTCAGGGACAGCAAAGGACTTGGAAGAGCAGTTGAACGGAATGGATGGTGTCTTGAAGGGAAGATATAAGATTAACATCAACAAAAGCAAAACGAGGATAATGGAATGTAGTCGAATTAAGTCGGGTGATGTTGAGGGAATTAGATTAGGGAATGAGACACTTAAAGTAGTAAAGGAGATTTGCTATTTGGGGAGCAAAATAACTGATGATGGTCGAAGTAGAGAGGATATAAAATGTAGACTGGCAATGGCAAGGAAAGCATTTCTGAAGAAGAGAAATTTGTTAACATCGAGTATAGATTTAAGTGTCAGGAAGTCATTTCTGAAAGTATTTGTATGGAGTGTAGCCATGTATGGAAGTGAAACATGGACGATAAATAGTTTGGACAAGAAGAGAATAGAAGCTTTCGAAATGTGGTGCTACAGAAGAATGCTGAAGATTAGATGGGTAGATCACATAACTAATGAGGAGGTGTTGAATAGGATTGGGGAGAAGAGAAGTTTGTGGCACAACTTGACTAGAAGAAGGGATCGGTTGGTAGGACATGTTCTAAGGCATCAAGGGATCACCTATTTAGTACTGGAGGGCAGCGTGGAGGGTAAAAATCGTAGAGGGAGACAAAGAGATGAATACACCAAGCAGATTCAGAAGGATGTAGGTTTGCAGTAGGTACTCTGAGACGAAGAAGCTTGCACAGGATAGAGTAGCATGGAGAGCTGCATCAAACCAGTCTCAGGACTGAAGACCACAACAAGAACACAACTTGTGCACCAACTACTACTACAGTAAAACATGTGAGCATTTGACACTCGTTACGACCTCTGCATTTCCTATAGTTTTAAAAATAGTTCTTGGCTACTGCAGACAACGGAAACTCGTCAATGAAGTAATTATCCTGCAAATTAAGGTTGTTACATTTATTATTTAAGACTCGCCTAAAGATAGGGAAGCTGTAGGACATTAGAGATCTCAAAATGTAATTCGGATAGAGAATACAAATCTTAAATACTCCAATCAAGTGAACAACTGATAATAAATAATTGGTTCAAATGGCTCTGAGCACTATGGGACTTAACATCTATGGTCATCAGTCCCCTAGAACTTAGAACTACTTAAACCTAACTAACCTAAGGACAGCACACAACACCCAGCCATCACGAGGCAGGGAAAATCCCTGACCCCGCCGGGAATCGAACCCGGGAACCCGGGCGTGGGAAGCGAGAACGCTACCGCAAGACCACGAGGTGCGGGCAATAAATAATTCAGAGCAGTGTTAGGAAAACTGTAGGCTACTAAAATAAAATAACTCCAGACACTGTGGGACTCACATTTAATCAAAAGAACGCAGGGAGAAAAAATGAATGAAGTTTCCGCATCTGAGAAACTCGCTACAGCTAGATAAATAAGACAAATATTTAACATAGATAACTGAGCGTTCAAGATGCATAAGCAAGCGGGTTAAGTGTCTGCTGCTCAGAAGACAGATTACACTACTGCCTGAGTGAACCTTATATTCTTTAAGTGCAATGACAGGGTACCAGTAAGCGCCAGATGATAGCCTAGAAGTGAAATCTCTCTGAGGTCTCTCCTGAACAACCCCAAAACTCTCAAGCCCCACTTGGAGGGAAGGTTGAATGCTGTTGCAAATATGATAAGCCAGTATGCTCCTTTTTCTACGAAAAAGCTAGGGGAAGCAGTCGAAACTTCCCAATCAGACCTTGTAGAAAACATTAACCTTCATGGGGTTGGTACTGGTTTAGAACCGTCTTTTTTCTTTGCGCAGCACCATCTACACTATGTCTGGTGGCGAGGGTGTAACTATGGATTGAACAGTACGTAATTTTGAAGAGTAGCAAAAAACTTTCTCACGACAGGGAAGTTTCAGTATGTGGTTCATCTTCGATGTGCAAAAAGAAAGATAAATTCCACCCTAAAGCGCATTCAGGTGAAAGAGGTGTAGAGGAATGACACAGTGCTTCTGGCTAGCGAGAAAGCTCCAGGAACTGTCCACAACAAGCATTTGTGCGAAAAGTGGCTACCAACCAGGAGGCGCACGTTTCCCTTTCGACACACCGTGAAAACCCTTCTGCCGACTCTCCGAGACTTTTTTTTTTTTTTTTTTTTTTTTTGTGGTTTTAGGGCGCAAAACTTCTATGGTCATTAGCGCCCAGCCCGTGACTTAAGACAGTAAAAAACCGAAATTTAAAACCAGCAGCAATGGGAACAAAGTCAGAAAATTGGAGAAACTAAAAATAGAAGACCGCTTAAAAATCCACTACAGAAAGGGGGTGATTGTCCCCAAAAAAAGCTTCAAATGACTGACATCATTTCACTGTCACTAATAAACTGTAGAACGCGGTCGGCGGAGCGCGTGTCATCTGCTAAAATCGACGATAGATCAGGCGATAGCTGTAGACGGGAGCGTAACGGATTAAAATAGGGGCATTCAATTAAAAGGTGTCTTGCCGTCCACAGCTGAGAGCAGTGGGGACAGAGTGGGGGAGGATCGCCGCTTAAAAGATGTCGATGGCTAAAACGACAATGCCCTATTCGGAGTCTAGCTAAAATTACCTCCTCCCGACGACGCGTTCGGGAGGAAGAGGTCCAAGCGCAAGGAAGGGCTTTCACTTCCCGCAATTTATTACAGGGAAGTGCCGACCAATGGGCATGCCATAATTGAGCAACATGGCGACATAAATCGTTCCGAAGATCGGTGAAAGGAAGCGACTGAATAGCTGGTCGAGGAAGAGAGACTGCGGCCTTGGCCGCTATATCGGCCGCCTCATTCCCACAGATACCAGCGTGTCCCGGGAGCCAGAGGAACGCCACCGAGACGCCCCTCAGGTGAAGCAAGCGCAGACAGTCCTGAATCCGGTGGACCAAAGGGTGCACAGGGTAAAGAGCTTGGAGACTGAGGAGAGAGCTGAGAGAATCTGAGCAGATAACGTACTGTATCCGCTGATGGCGGCGGATGTAGTGGACAGCCTGGAGAACAGCGTAAAGCTCCGCAGTATAAACCGAACACTGGTCGGGAAGCCGAAAGCGATTTGGGGTGTCGCCAACAATATAGGCACTCCCTACACCTAACGATGTTTTCGAGCCGTCGGTGTAAATAAATGTGGCGTCCGTCATTTCTGCACATAGAGCAGCAAATGCCCGACGATAAACAAGTGTAGGGGTACCATCTTTGGGAAATTGACAAAGGTCACGGAGCAGGCAGATCCGGGGACGGAGCCAAGGCGGTGCTGTACCCCAAGTTGTCGGGAAGGTTTTAGGAAAGCGGAAGGAAAGAGAATGGAGCAGTTGACGGAAGCGGACTCCCGGGGGTAGTAGGGAGGAGGAGCGGCCTGCATACCCTACATCAAAGGAGGCGTCGGAAAAAAGGTCGTGGGCTGGATTAGCAGGCATGGAAGACAGACGGCTAGCATAACGACTCAGGAGGACTGCTCGCCGATTGGACAGCGGAGGTTCAGCAGTCTCAGCATAAAGGCTTTCCACAGGGCTAGTGTAAAAAGCTCCAGACACTAAACGTAATCCACGGTGGTGGATAGAGTCGAGACGCCGAAGAATAGACGGCCGAGCAGAGGAGTAGACTATGCTTCCATAATCCAATTTCGAGCGCACTAAGGCGCGATAGAGGCGGAGAAGGACCACTCGGTCCGCTCCCCAGGAGGTACCATTCAGGACACGGAGGGTGTTAAGTGATCGCAGACAGCGAGCCGAAAGATAGGAAACGTGGGAGGACCAGCATAGTTTTCTGTCAAACATAAGACCCAAGAATTTAGCGACGTCTGAAAACGGAAGGTTGACAGGACCTAGATGTAAGGAGGGCGGAAGAAACTCCGTACGTCGCCAAAAATTGACACAAACGGTCTTACTGGGTGAAAAACGGAAGCCAGTTTCGATGCTCCACGAGTGGAGGCGATCGAGACATCCTTGAAGACGTCGTTCAAGAAGGCTGGTCCGTTGAGAGCTGTAGTAGATCGCAAAATCGTCCACAAAGAGGGAGCCCGAGACATCAGGAGGGAGACAATCCATAATTGGATTTATGGCGATGGCAAACAGTACAACACTCAGCACGGATCCCTGGGGTACCCCGTTTTCTTGGGAGAAAGTACGGGAGAGAGTAGTGTTCACCCGCACCCGAAAAGTGCGCTCTGCCATAAATTCGCGAAGAAAAAGGTGCAGCCGGCCTCGAAAGCCCCAAGAGAACAGTGTGCGGAGGATGCCTGTCCTCCAACAGGTATCGTATGCTCTCTCCAGATCAAAAAATATTGCTACCGTTTGGCGGTGCCGGAGAAAATTGTTCATGATATAAGTGGAGAGAGCGACAAGATGGTCAACTGCAGAACGATGCTTCCGAAATCCGCATTGGGCTGGTGTTAAAAGGCTGCGGGATTCCAGCCACCAAGCTAAACGGTAATTCACCATACGCTCCAAAACCTTACAGACACTACTCGTGAGAGAAATGGGGCGATAGCTAGAGGGGAGATGTTTGTCCTTTCCAGGTTTCGGAACGGGAACGACAATAGCTTCCCGCCACTGTCTGGGAAAGGTGCTGCCGGTCCAAATTCGATTATAAAGGCGAAGGAGGTAACGCAAACTATGGGTGGATAAATGCAGCAACATGTGGACATGGATACCATCCGGTCCTGGGGCGGAGGAGCGAGAAGATGAGAGGGCATGTTGGAGTTCCCGCATGGAGAAAACAGTATTGTAGCTTTCGTGATTTTGGGAGGAGAAAGCAAGAGGTCGCACTTCCGCTGCACGTTTCTTCGGGAGAAACGCTGGCGGGTAATTTGAAGAGCTCGAAATCTCAGCAAAGTGCTGACCCAACGAGTTAGAAATTGCGACGGGGTCCACTAAGGTATCATGCGCGACAGTGAGCCCAGAAACCGGGGAGAAACTAGGCGCGCCTGAGAACCGTCGAAGCCGACTCCAAACTTCCGAGGAGGGAGTGAAGGTGTTAAATGAGCTAATAAAGAATTTCCAGCTTGCCTTCTTGCTATCGCGGATGACGCGACGGCATCGCGCACGGAGCTGCTTATAGTGGATACAGTTGGCCAAAGTAGGATGGTGACGGAAAATGCGAAGAGCACGTCGCCGCTCACGTATTGCGTCACGGCATGCCTCGTTCCACCAAGGAACTGGGGGGCGCCGGGGCAATTCGGAGGTGCGTGGTATTGAACGTTCCGCAGCTGTAAGGATAACGTTGGTAATGTGTGTGACCTCATCGTCGACGCTGGGAAAGCGACGGTCATCGAATGTCGCGAGAGACGAAAAAAGTGTCCAATCGGCTTGGGCAAACTTCCAGCGTCGCGGGCGCATAGATGGCAGTTGAGGCTGCAGTCTGAGGACACATGGAAAGTGGTCACTCGAGTGTGTATCATCAAGGGCGAACCATTCGAAGCGCCGAGCTAGCGGAACAGTACCGACCGCAAGGTCCAAATGAGATAAGGTTGTCGTGGAGGCAGACAAAAATGTGGGGACCCCAGTGTTGAGGCAAACTAGATCCGCTTGGTGGAAGACGTCTAGCAATACAGAGCCACGTGGACAAGGGTGTGGAGATCCCCAAAGCGGGTGGTGGGCATTGAAGTCCCCAACCAGCAAATAGGGGGGTGGAAGCTGACCAAGAAGATGAAGGAGATCAGCTCGTGCCATTGGTGTGGACGATGGAATGTATACAGTACAAAGAGAGAACGTGTATCCGGAAAGTGAAAGACGGACGGCGACAGCTTGGAAGGAAGTGTTTAAGGGGATTGGGTGATAATGGAGAGTATCACGGAGAAGAATCATGAGTCCTCCATGGGCTGGAGAGCCTTCAACAGAGGGGAGATCATATCGGACAGACTGAAAATGAGGGAGAACAAAGCGGTCATGGGGACGCAGCTTTGTTTCCTGAAGACAGAAGATGACCGGCGAGTAGGAGCGTAAGAGGACCGACAATTCATCCCGATTGGCTCGAATGCCGCGGATATTCCAGTGGATAATGGACATGGGGTGAAAAGAGAATGGAGGAATGGGACCAAAGTTGCTGTCAACTCAAAGACTGCTCGGAGCTAGCAACCGACAGCATGGAATGGCATTCAGCCGAAGGCAGAAGATCCTGATCCATAAGTTGGTCAGGAGCAGTCCCTGCCACCAGCGATCGGCCGGTTGACCGGCCACCAGCAGTGCGCCTCGGCGACACAGAAGATGGCCGAGGGCGATTTCCGCCAGGTGGTGCTGTAGAGGGGGCACGCCTTGGCGGAGAAGGAGAGGAACTGGGTTTCTTTGTAGCCTTCTTGGAAGAATGTTGTTTAGAGGAAGGAGGAACCGATGGTTGTGAAGCTGCAGTTCGTAAAAACTCTTCACGAGTATGCTCTTTTTTCGAAGACTTGGCGTCCGACTTGTGGGCTCGAGATGTAGCAGAACCCGACGAAGGGTGAGCCATAGAGTGGGCAGGCGAAAGTGGTGAGGTTGAACGAGCGATCTTTGCGCTGGCCGATCTGACGACCGTGGTACTAAAGGTGAGGTCGCAAGTCTGCGTGGCCGCCTCCTTTGTTGGCCGAGGAGAAGCAAGGACAGTGCTGTATTTTCCTGTCTGAGGCACGGTGGGCTTGCGACTGGCGAATAATTTTCGAGCAGCAAAGGTCGACACCTTTTCCTTCACCCTTATTTCCTGGATGAGCTTCTCATCCTTAAAAACGGGGCAATCTCGAGAGGAAGCAGCGTGGTCACCCATACAGTTGATGCAGCGAGGGGATGGAGGCGGACAAGCACCCTCATGGGCATCCGTGCCACACGTAACACATTTGGCTGGATTGGAACAGGACTGGCTGGTGTGATTGAACCGCTGACATCGATAGCAACGCGTAGGGTTTGGGACATAAGGGCGAACGGAAATTATCTCATAGCCTGCTTTGATTTTCGATGGGAGTTGAACTGTGTCAAATGTCAAGAAGACAGTGCGGGTTGGAATGATGTTCGTGTCAACCCGTTTCATTACTCTATGAACTGCCGTGACGCCCTGGTCAGACAGATAGTGCTGAATTTCTTCGTCAGACAATCCATCGAGGGAGCGTGTATAAACGACTCCACGCGAGGAATTCAAGGTACGGTGCGGTTCCACCCGGACAGGGAAGGTGTGGAGCAGAGAAGTACGCAGCAATTTTTGTGACTGGAGGGCACTGTGTGTTTCTAACAACAGGGTGCCATTCCGTAATCTGGAACAAGACTTTACAGGACCTGCTATTGCGTCGACTCCTTTCTGAATAATGAAAGGGTTGACCGTGGAGAAGTCGTGACCTTCATCAGACCGAGAGACAACAAGGAACTGTGGCAACGATGGAAGAATCGTCTGTGGCTGAGACTCAGTATGCTTACGTTTGTGACTAGACTTAGTGGAAGGTGAGGAAACCATTGCGGAAGAATCCCCCATGATTACCGGCGTCTCCGATGGCGCGCTCCTCCCTTGTGGGGGCCCTCTCTGAGGGCACTCCCGCCTTAGGTGATTGTTCACACCTCAGGTCACACCTCCCGACAAACGGACGGAGGGACCAATCGGCATTTTCGGAAGGTATCAGCTCGGGTAATCACCCCTCCCTGGGCCTGGCCGTTACCAGGGGGTACGTACGTGTCCTACCTGTCTACCCGGGGCGGGGAATTACGCGTTACCCCGTCACCGGCTACGCACGAAGGGCGTGGGTCGGCCTTCAGACACGCACAGGGAGGAAGAAAGAGAAAGGGAAGGGAAGGAAGAGAGGTCTCAAACGCCGCAGCGGAGAAAAGAGAAAGAGAAGAGGTAAGGAAAAGAGAAGGACAAAGGAAGGAAAAAGACAGAGAAGGACAAAGGAAGGAAGAAGACATAAAAGCAAGGAAGGCAAGAAATGCAGTACATTTACGAGCGTCCGTCTCCGGACGTAGGCACAAACCATACTCCCAGATGGGGAGAAAGAGAAGGAAAGAGCCAGAGGTGAGGGGAGGAGGGGCGAAGATAGGGATGGGGAAGGATGCGGAATGGGAAGGTATGCAGCCCGGAAAGGAAGGAAGGCCACATTAGCTCGGGGTCCCATGCTCGCTACGCACGTATCCACAAAAGAGTTGTGGACCCCCTGGGGGGCTCTCCGAGACTGGCGAGCCCTGCAGACTCACCCCCAAAAGCCGAGAAATCGAATACTTTTCACTTCCGCACAAATTAATCATCGTGAAATCGTAATAGTGCTGTAACAAAATCGAAAATTAAATTCTGACCGTTATGTTTTTTCCTTTTTTGGGGGGGGGGTGAGTTGGCAAGGGGGAGGGGGGAGGTCATCAGTATTTTGACTGGTTGGATGCGGCCCGTCACGAATTCCTCACCTCTGCCAAACTCTTGATCTCAGAGTAGCGCTTGAAACCTACTCCTCAGTTATTTGCTGTATGTGTTCCAATCTTTGTCTTCCTCTATACTTTTTAGCGTCTACAGCTCTCTCTAGTACCATGTAAGCTATTCCGTGATGTCTTAACAGATTCCTTATCATCTGTCCCTTCTTGTCAGTGTTTCCCGTATATTGATTACCTCGCCGATTTTCTGGAGAATCTCCACATACCTTACCTCATCAGTCCACTTAATTTTCAACATTCTTCTGTAGCACCCAATGCCAAACGCTTCGATTCTCTTCTTTTTCCGGTTTCCTCACAGGTCACGTTTGGCTACTATACAATGCTGTGCTCCAAACGCACATTCTCAGACATTTCATCCTCACATTGAGGAATATGTTTAGTACTAGGAGACTTCTCTTTTCCAGGAATGCCCTTTTTGTCAGGGCTAGTCTGCTTTTGATGTCTTTCTTGCACCGTCCGTCACGTGTTATTTTGCTACCTAGTAGCACAATTCCTTAACTTCACTTACTTCGTGATCACCAATCCTGATCTTAAGTTTATCGCTGTTGTCATTTCTGCTATTTCTCATTACTTTCGTCTTTCTTCTGTTTACTCTCAATCTATACTCTGTACTCATTAGACTGTTCATTCCATTCAGCAGATCATGTAATTCTTCTTCACTTTCACTCAGGAGAGCAGTGTCATCAGCGAATCATGTCGCTGATATCCTTTCACTTTGAATTTTAATCCTATTCTTCAACCATTCTTTTATTTCCATCGTTGGTTCTCCAATGTATAGACTGAACAACAGGGGCGAATGATGACATTTACACCATTTTTAATCCGAGCACTTCTGTCTTGGTTTCCCAGTCTTACTATTCACTCTAGGCTCTTGTACATGTTGTATATCATCCGACCCTTCCTAGAGCTTACCCCAGTTTTCATCAAAATTTTGAACATTTGCACCATTTTACAATGTCGAGATGCAATGAACTTGTCTTGATTTTTCCATTATCAACGTGAGAACTGCCTCTCTGGTGCCATTAGCTTTCCTAAAGCCAAACTGATCGTTATTTAATACATCCTCAATTTTCTTTTAAATTCTTCTGTGTATTATTTTTGCTGGATGCGTGAGCTGTTAAGCTGATTGTGTGGTAATTCTCGCACTGTTGACTTTTCTCTCTTTGGAATTGTGTGGATTACGTACAGTATTACCGAAAGACAAATGATATATTGCCAGATTCATAGATTACACAGACGAAAGTGAATAGTCGTTTTTGTTGCCACTTCCCTCAATGATTTTAGAAATTCTCGTGGAATGTTATCTAATCCATCTGTCGTGTTCGATTTTAGGTCTTCCAGTGTTGTTTTAAATTTTGATTCTAACACTGGAGCGCTTGACAGTCATGTTGCCCACGTAAAAAATGTTTCAATTAAGTGTCATCAAATCGCCGCTCATCAGGTACACACACCTCCCTGAGCCAGTGCCCATTATACGAGTCCCTCATTCTGCCAGCTGACAACTGTGTCTCCCCTTCCTCTCTCCTCGGAAAAACTACTCGTCCCAACTATCAATGACCAGAGACAAGCCTTAGAATACGTCATTTAATAAAATCGCTGTAGGTTGCAGTAGTTACGAAAAAATGGAAAGACTTACACAAGACCGACTAGCGTGGAGAGTTGCGTCAAACCAGTCTTTGGACTGGAGATCACAACTACACATTTAACTGCTTGGAGGCTTTGAGGACCTCATCATACGCCTTTCCAGCACAGCGGAGAGAAATTAACTGTTGACCACTGACTGTGCAGGCTCTGCTCACCACTGGACGTGTCCCAAGAATACGACGTGGCGGGGCTGACCAGTTTCGCCATCAGCGCGTTCTCCGGGGCAGCGCAGTACAACTCGGTCACCACAATCGAAAGCAGCACTGTGGAGCAGTATTGCGAAGCGCTGAGGACCGCCAGCGGGTACTCTGCGCTGGAGCGCCTCACCAACTTCTTGGGGTTCAATGACGCAACATCCTGCGTCGACCCCGACTACGAAGCTTCTATCGAGTACTACCAGAGCACTGAATGGAGCGCTGATATCAGTAAGTGTTGTCTTTAATTGTGACTTTCTAAAAGGAATGCTTTGTTTAGTGAGTTTTGTGTTCTATAAATTTTATTTTCAATCAATTTCTAGGGCAAGATACAAGAGCAACTGCGAAAATAGAGAGAGCTGCGTAGAAAGTTAAAAAAACCTCATTGACTAATGAAACATGAACGAAGTCAAAATAAGTGCGAACACAGCCCTGATATAAGCGGTAAATTAATGTGAAAGCGTCGTCTTACGTGTTGAGTGCTGAGTTTGTGCTACGTAAAATCAGTCAATAGAGCAAAGTATTCCGTCTTACTAATGGCTCATTGATTATGATGACACCGAAACGAAAGATAGTACAGGGAGATGAAGGCCAAAACACTAGATTCTGCCTTTCAAACGTGTTTCACCTATGAGGTGGCAAGAGCGGTTCACGATAGCTTCAGCTTAGACGGTGGAGTAAGTCAGCAGAAAGGTGTGCTGAGTTCCCGACGAAGTAGTGCGTCAGAGCTGCCATACCATATCAGACGACACTTACATTCGTTGTATTTAGCCTCAACAAAGAGCGCAGAAGATAGACCGAAGAGTTATATTATATGGTTGCCATTTGAAGGCAGAGCATGGTGTGGTGGCCATAAAGGCTACCTAGCTTTAACTGATTTCATGGCTACTGCAATGTTAAAAACAGTACAGAGACAGCTGCAATGTAGTAAAATTGGAAATTTGTGGTAAGGTCTTATGGGACCAAACTGGTGAGGTCATCGGTCCCTAAGCTTACATACTACTTAATCTAACTTAAAATAACTTACGCTAAGGATGACACACACCCATGCCCGAGGGAGGACTCGAACCTCCGACGGGGGGAGCCTCACGGATCGTGACAAGATGCCTTAGACCGCGCGGCTACCCCGTGCAGCTTGCAAGGTAGGAAGTAGCACTACATGAAAGAGTACACTTAAACAGCCAAACACTATCGTGAAATAGTTCATTATTTAAAGCAGATGGAAGTTGTAAATTTACATTTATCCCTACAAAATCGATGACATACAAACGTCTTAGTGTTTGGAACAAGGAAAGTAACTCCTTCAGCAAAAGCAGAAACTGTATATTTATGAACTGAATATAATTAGACTAACAAATGTAAATGATGCTTTTGATTACTAATTGCTAACTTAAATGAAAATACATAGAATAAATCAAAACTCCCACTTTATCAAGTGATACATTATCACTAAAACAAACGTTAACTTCCCAACTCGCATTAGTTTCAGAAAATTACTTTAGTGACAGTTAATTTTTTCTTCTTCTACATCTACACCTACATCTACATTTATACTCCGCAAGCCACCCAACGTTGTGTGACGGAGGGCACTTTACGTGCCACTGTCATTACCTCCCTTTCCTGTTCCACTCGCGTGTGGTTCGCGGGAAGAACGACAGCCGGAAAGCCTCCATGCGCGCTCGAATCTCTCTAATTTTACATTCGTGATCTCCTCGGGAGGTATAAGTAGGGGGAAGTAATATATTCGATACCTCATCAAGAAACGCACCCTCTCGAAACGTGGACAGCAAGCTACACCGCGATGCAGAGCGCCTCTCTTGCAGAGTCTGCCACTTGAGTTTGCTAAACATCTCCGTAACGCTATCACGCTTACCAAATAACCCTGTGACGAAACGCGCCGCTCTTCTTTGGATCTTCTCTATCTCCTCTGTCAACCCGATCTGGTACGGATCCCACACTGATGAGCAATACTCAAGCATAGGTCGTACGAGTGTTTTGTAAGCTGCCGTACGGAGTGGCCGAGCGGTTCTAGGCGCTAGTCTGGAACCGCGCGACCGCTACGGTCGCAGGTTCGAATCCTGCCTCGGGCATGGCTGTGTGTGATGTCCTTAGGTTAGTTAGGTTTAATTAGTTTTAAGTTCTAGCGGACTGATGACCTCAGAAGTTAAGTCCCATAGTGCTCAGAGCCATTTTTTTTGTTTTGTAAGCCACCTTCTTTACTGATGGACTACATTTTCTAAGGACTCTCCCAATGAATCTCAACCTGGCACCCCCCTTACCAACAATTAATTTTATATGATCATTCCACTTCAAATCGTTCCGTACGCATACTCCCAGATATTTTACAGAAGTAAATGCTACCAGTGTTTGTTCCGCAATCATATAATCATACAATAAAGGATCCTTCTTTCTATGTATTTGCAATACATTACATTCGTCTATGTTAAGGGTCAGTTACCGCACCCTGCACCAAGTGCCTATCCGCTGCAGATCTTCCTCACTGTCAAACTAAAGCAGCTGAAAACCAAGAATACAGCATACAACGTAAATCTCTTCCCTCTGAAAAGGTCATGAAGATGATCATGTTTGGGCCACAGCCTCCAGTGTAGGACTAGAGAGAAACCAAGGGTCCTGGGCAGGGGAACTACCGCAAAAGGAGACATGGCCAACGCCAATGGCTCCGCCAGAGAGGAGGAAGGGTACTGAGCAAAAGGCATTGTCTGGTCCACCAGAAATGCTGGAGGCGACGATATATCAGCCAGAGATGGGAGACAGGAAGTGGAGGAGGAGGATAAGGCAGAGCAGAAGGAGGGCGAGTCAGAGTCCATGGGCCCCATATTGGGAGGCATGGAAGCAAGCTTCGCTGGGGCCTGACGCTGGAGGGGGGTCGGACCATGGTGGGAAAGGGGCGGCAATGGGTAAGCACACTGTTTCAAGTGGGAATCTGCATCTTGAACAACTTTTCGACCAGCCCTGTCGACCGGTTGACTGGAGGGCGACGGCAGTGATAACCCACCAGGGTATAGGTGCAACTGGTTTGCATGACAGGTCAGCATCCACCACAAACGACTGCTGACTCTTGCGGGCCACCACGATATCGAGCAGCCGCTCTTGCTACCAGCCAGAGACTGGGCCAAAACGGCAGTCCCAGAGGGAAAACACGGCAGGCGTTGGTGGTCCAGTGCATGCGAATCAGAGTGAAAAAAATCCAAGTCCTGGGGCTGTCGCCCATGTTTATGCTCTGCTGGACTGTATCTGTTGACTAACATTGCCCAGTATGTCGTCACTACCCTCGACAATGCATCATCACAGGAAGAAGCAGACATGTTCTTCATTTCTGTCATGAATGTACGCACAAAGTGTTCCACACTGAAGTTAGAAGACGGGTAGGACGAGGCGTTAGTCAGATGCTGGATTCCATTGTCAATGCAAAAGTGCTCATAAATTGTAATTAGTTAAAATTCTCTACTTTCTTCTTCGACTGAATGCAGGTTCAGGTTGTAAATAGAAAAAAGATATTGAAAGTTAGTAACAAAGTCATGCCAATGGCGGCTCAGTGTTACGCTTGAAAGGTTGCGTCTCTCCCACAAAAAGTTGCAAAACGGAACTAGCAGTACAGTGAGTATTAACATAAATATGTGGACTGGTGTTGTGACGAAGTATCGAATCACATTTTGACTGCAATATAGTTCACTACCTAAGAAATTATTCAGAGTTAGAGTGAACGATGCCTGTATTACAAGATCAGGATGGTAAAAGACAAAAGCAAACAGCCAGTCATCTCTAGCAGCCCTCGAAAAAATTGAAGGCCTCTCGCTCGTTTATTTATACAGTCAGCATAAATACTGGTATATGAACTCTTTGGCCCCCAGTCAAAATATTAATTATATGTTTCTCTGCACAAGCATACACAAAATTTTTCACGCGAGCAATAGTTTTTGGTGAAGGGGTCTGACAAGGTCTACGAGCATAAACACAACACACGGTGGTTGGCTGACGACTGAGCACACAGCAAAGGCACACTGGACGAGGCGCAAGCCGAAGTCCACGGTGGTTCAACTCAGCGTTAGAACTTCCCCGCCTGACTCATTACTGCCCACGCTTACGTCACCGGATCTGCCCATAGCATGCGTCGTGTGCACCATTCACTGCAGCTGTCCGCAATACTTCGCCGCGATAGCCAGTTCAGTTCATCTGCCTCTACAGCGATATCCGCCGGCGGGGATACTAAAAACATTCATACGTAATACATGATGTTGCTGTAGTCTTCAGTTTGATGCAGCTCTCCACTGCAAGTCTGTTCCGTGCAGGGCTCTTCATCTTCACACATCTCCTGCAAGCAACATCCAGTTGAACCCCCTGACTCTATTCGAGACTCCCTCTACAGTTTTTACGCCCACACTTCCCTCACTCACCAAATTGACGATTCCCTGCTGCCTCAGCAGGTATCCTACCAATCGATCCTTTCTTTCAATTTGGTTGTGCCATAAATTCATTTCTTTCCGAATACGATTTAATACTTCCTCATTAGTAATTCGATCTATACATCTTGAAAGTGTTGTTAATAAAAATTCTCTATTTGAACTAGACTGAACTGCATGTGACTGCTTTAGTCTTTAATAAAACTTGCATCTGACTGCGTATTTAACTGAATTGAACTTTATCTGACTGCATGAAAATATTGTTGGAAAATTAATACTCAAAATACACATCTGACTGCATGAAAGTTTAGTGGTAAAAATAAATGAAAGTCACCAACCTGCATCTGACTGCGTCTGTGGACAGCTCGTGCACTCCTTCCCGTTTAGCCGATAAAAAACAGATATTCAACTGAGCCGTAGTGCAGTGGCATAAAATTGTCATTCTAGATAACTTGACTCATTTTGGCCCTGTTTGTTACTTAATAAAAAATTCTGTCCTGATCTGAATAATTTTCCAACTGTGCAATGGCATATAGATTGTTTTACTTTGATAAATGAAATTATTAGCGTTACTCATGGGAACTTTAATGTACTTTTTGGTTCAATGCAAGCACAGGAGGCGGAGAACGACATAAGGTGTCAGATGAAACTCTAATTTTATCTAAAAAAATATTTATTGTTCAAACTTTTAAGGCACATGTGAAAAATTAAAAAAAACTTCTATAGCATGAATTTACGAGAAAGTTTCACAAAACGCTTATTGCATCAACAATGGGATTTCTATCAAGCTTTTAGACATTATTTAACCAAAGAAAACCTATTTTATTAATTATTCTTTCTAGTATCCCCAGGTATGTGCCGAGTTTCGCTCAATATATAGCTTATTATGTGCGTAGCGCCAATTCTTACTTTGATGCTGTCACAATCCAGCTGCTTCCTGCAGGCATCTAGCTCCGACTCGAAACACGTCTTCTGTCTCTGCGCATCTCCTCACCACTACTACAACTTTTACCGCGTGCACCTAGCTCTGTTTGGTGTCAAAGATCTTACTACTCGAAGATGTATTACTCGTCCAACCTTGCGGTTGGGAACTATCGACATTTTTCACTGGCTCTATCCTGATCGAATCTCAGCACATACCTTTCAATCTAATCTTCAGCATCCTATTGTAGCACTAAATTTCAAAGGTTCTATTCTCTTTTTACCTGAAATGTTAATCATGCAGGTTTCACCTCCGTACATTATTACTTACAAACAAACACCTTCAGAAAAGACTTCAAAGCATTTAAATTTATGTTTGGTGCAAACAAATTTCTCTTTCCCAAACTTTCGTTTTTTGCTAATGCTAGTCAGCATTTTACATCCTCTCTAAATCAATTATTTTGCTCCCAAAATGATAAAACACATCTACTGTTTATGATGTCTCGTTTCATAGTCTGATTCCTTCAGCACCGCCTGAGTTAATTTGACCACATTCTATTACGCTCCATTCATTTTTGAGTTGCTCCTCTTGTAACTTCTTTGCAAGACGTTGCCCATTCCGTTAAATTGCTCCTCCTAGTCCTTTCTCCGTTTCTGATAGGATTACAACGTCATCGGTAAACCACAAACTTTAATTACTTCCTAATTTTCTCAATGCACAGACTGAATAGCTGTTCCACTCGCTTCTCAGGTATTGCTTCCCTTTCACTTATAGCTGCATTCTGGTTTTTGTTCAAGTTAGCCTTTCGCTTCCTGTATTTCATCCCTGCTACCTTCAGAATTTCGAAGAGCCTATTCCAGTCAACATCGTTAAAAACTTCCTCCGAATCTAGAAATGCCATAAACATAGATTTGACTTTTTTAACATGTCTTCTAAGATTATTCTTAGCGTGAATAACCTTTCCGATGTAGGCTTATAACAGTTTTTCCATTCTGTAAATAATTCACGTCAGTATTTTACAACCATAACTTATTAAACCTATGTCCGCCCCAATAGCTGAGTGGTCAGCGTGACGGATTGCCGTCCAACGGGACCGGGTTCGATTCCCGGATGGATCGGGGATTTTCTCCACTCATTGACTGGGTGTTGTGCTGTCTTCATCATCATTTCATTTCACCGATTGGCAACGTATCAAAGATTAATGTAGCATACAGAGAAAGCGGAAAAACGTCATCCGCTAAATAACAACGCGAACGGAAGTGGGTGTTGAGTGTCGTGTCAGGCCGTTATTTAAGAGAATTTTGACGAAAAATAAGAGGACGACAGCTGCAAAGGTCACTGAAGAACTGAATGTCGCTCTCCCGACCCCTATCAGTACCAAAACAACACGAAGGGAGATACGGGAGCAGAGAACTGCAGTGTGAACAGGAATTTCAGAATCGCTCACCAGTTATGCAAATGCCCTTAACAGGAATATGTGATGCCGAAGCTTTATAATCTGTACATGGAGCAACGGAGGAAAGAAATTTCAATCAAAAACTTTATCCTCCGAATGCGAAAATATTTTGTTGATGCCCACCTACACAGGTAGAAATGATCATCGTCATAAAATAACAGATATAATCGCACGGAAAGATTTAAGTATTCGTTTTTTCCACGTGCTGTGCGAGTGGATTGGTAGAAAAATTATGTGGAGGTGGTTCTATGAACCCTCCGGAAGGCACATAAGTGTGAATTGCAGAGTAGTCAGGTAGAAGTAGAGGTAAATGTAGATTGGTATGACAGGTGAGATCAGGGTGGATGTCTACATTTGTAGTAACACCGTAGAAGGAAACATTGTTTCGTGGGCATAAAGGCAACCACGCACGACTTTTACTTCACTCGTTATTTCACAGTTCCAACAAAGATACACACATCAAAAAAAGTTTTGAATCACCTTGGTTCCGAGAGTTACGGAACCTGTGCAGAAAATTGGAATAGAGATCAACATAATCATCATTTCCGCCCTTTTTATTGCTCATGAAAACCCTACATTGCATGTTGTACCACCATACAGAGAGACCTTCAGCAGTGGTCGTCCAGATTGCTGTACACACCGGTACCTCTAATACCTAGCAGCACGTCCTCTTGCATTGATGCATGTCTGTATTCGTCGTGGCATACTATCCACAAGTTCATCAAGGCACTGTTGGTTCAGATTGTTCCACTTCTCAATGGCTATTCGGCGTAGATCCCTCAGAGTGGTTTGTGGGTCACGTCGTCCATAAATAGCCTTTTCAACATATCCCAGGTATGTTCGATTGGGTTCATGGCTGGAGAACATGCTGGCCACTCTAGTCGAGCGATGTCGTTACACTAATGAAAAAAGTCATTCACAAGATGTGCACGATGAGGGCGCGAATTGTCGTCCACGAAGACGAATGCCTCACCATTATGCAGTCTATATGGCTGCACAATCGATTGGAGGATGGCATTGACGTATCGTACAGCCGTTACGGCGCCTTCCACGACCACCAGCGGCGTACTTCTGCCCCGCATAATGCCACCCAAAACAATGAGGGAACCTCCACCTTGCTGCACTCGCTGGACAGTGTATATAAGGCCTTCAGCCTGACTGGGTTCCCTCCAAACACGTCTCCGACGATTGTTTCTCTGAAGGCATATGCGACATTCATCGGTGAAGAGAACGCGATGCCAATTCTGAGCAGTCCATTAGGCATGTTGTTGGCCCCATCTGTATCGCGCTGCATGGTGCCGTGGTTGCAAAGATGGACCTCGTCATGGATGTCGGGAGTGAAGTTACGCATCATGCAGCTTATTGGGCGCAGTTTGAGTCTTAACACGACGTCCTGTGGCTGTACGAAAAGCATTATTAAACATGGTGGCGCTGCTGTCTGGGGTCCTCCTCGGCGGATGTGGCCGAGCGGTTCTAGACGCTTCTGTCCGGCACCGTGATGCTGCTACGGTCGCAGGTTCGAATCCTACCTCGGGCATGGATGTGTGTGATGTCCTTAGGTTAGTTAGGTTTAAGTAGTTCTAAGTCTAGGGGACTGATGAGTTCAGATGATAAGCCCCAAAGTGCTTAGAGCCATTTGAACTATTTGAACCGTAGGTAGCGCTCATCCACTGCAGTAGTAGCCTTTGGGTGGCCTGAGCGAGTCATGTCATCGACAGTTCCTGTCTCTCTGTATCTCCTCCATGTCCGAACAACATCGCTTTGGTTCAGTGCGAGACGCCTGGACACTTCCCTTGTTGAGAGCCATTCCTGGCACAAAGTAACAATGCGGACGCGATCGAACCTCGGTATTGACCGTCTAGGCATGGTTGAACTAGAGACAACACGAGCTCTGTACCTCCTTCCTGATGGAATGACTGGAACTGATCGGCTGTCGGAACCTCTCCGTCTAATAGGCGCTGCTCATACATGGTTGTTTACATCTTTGGGCGGATTTAATGATATCTCTGAACCGTCAAAGGGACTGTGTCCGTGATTCAGTATCCACAGTCAACGTCTATCTTCACGAGTTCTGGGAACCGGGGTGACGCAAAAAAAAAATTTATGTGTATGTATTCATAAGATAAGACCTAAGTATCAAGTCTTGCGAAATTCAAAGTTTCAGCGAACTGAATGTTAAATGCCTTACATTCAGTTATATTGCCGACAACTCCAGTTTACGGTGAACTACCTCACACTCAGCCAACAGCCTTTCACTACCATATCCACTCCAGTAACATCAGTTTAAATGTGGTTGAAATGCCCCAACGGCAAAACCCTCAAACCGTAAATACAGGCCAGACAACAGTGAGCAGTCTAAAACAGATGAAACACACAATTAGATATAGGCTTAAGCTATAGATTGCTGAATTCCATCGAATTAAAATGACAAATCCGGGGAAGTATATATACCCAGTTAGTACACCTAAGTCTTATTAACTTGAGCCAGAAAAAATAGTAATATCACACTAGCCGAACTGTAGTATAATTGTTTTTTATCAATTTACCCCGTGATACTCAAGGTGAATCAACTGTTATTGCGATGACGGCAACTACAAATGTCTGGCATACCGAACATTACAAATCAGCCCCGTTAGCACACACACACACACACACACAGTGGGTATCAAGTTCACACGTTCGTACAGAAGTCGACCAACATTGAAAAGCCCAGGCTGCCTGCCTTTCTGAGAGACAATTCCATACAACTGGTGCCGCCTGAATATAAATAATAATGTAGAGCCAAGTCCACCGCGCGGCCTAACACACAATCACCGGGCTAGCCGGCTCCCGGTTTTGTGACCAGCCAGCAGCCACGAGGAAAACTGACCATAGTCACTGCAGTCGGCAACTTACTTTTCCTCGCCGGCGGCGCTGCTTAAATTGCCTCCCCCGGCCATGCCCTCTCTTAGCCGACCAGGAAAGACACAGAAATCTTAGAGCACCTATAGGAGAGCGTAATAACTATCGATACGCGCACCTGCATCGATCACTTCCTCTAAAGCTTTTCCTCTACGGTTCTCTCAAGTACGACGTAGGTTCTTCATTGATGTCTTGAAACATGTGCTACGATCCCTTCCCTTCTTCTTGTCAGTGTTTTCCATATGTTCATTTCTTTTCCGATTCCACGGAGAACCTCCTCGTACCTCATCATGCACCTAATTTTCAACTTCTTTCTGTAGAAGCATATCTCAAACACTTCGGTTAAATTCTTTTCCGGTTTTCCCATACTCCACGAATCACTGCCATACATTACTGTGCTCTAACGGTAGATCGTCGGAAATTTCTTCCTCAAATTAAGGCCAGTGTTTGGTACTAGTGGACGTCTTTTTGCGGGTAATTGCCATCTTTGTCCGCCCTAGACTGCTTTTCACGCCCTCTGTCCTTCGTCCACCGTGCGTAATTTTCAAAGTAGCAGAATTCCTCCACTTCGTCTACTTTGTGGTCTTCTATTTTGGTATTAAGTTTATTGCTAATTTAATTTTTGCTACCCATAGTTTACGGAGCGAGGTGGCGCAGTGGTTAGCACACTGGCCTCGCATTCGGAAGGATGACGGTTGAAATCCTCGTCCAGCCATCCTTATTTAGGTTTTCCATAATTTCCCTAAATCGCTTCAGGCAAATGCTGGGATGTTTCCTTTGAAAGGGCACCGCTGATTTCCTTCCCTAATCCGATCTTCTGCTCCGTCTCTAATGACCACGTTGTCTACTGGACGTTAAACACTGATCTCCTCCTACTCGTCGTTACTTCCACCTTTCTGCGGTCTCAATCTAAATTCTGTACGCACTGGACGTTTTAGTTTCCGAGTTCTTTTAAGTACCTGCGTTGCTTCGATGGTTGCATAGTATACTGCTACAGCTGGATATGATTACTTATTGAGACAGGCCAGCGTTTCAGATGACAAGCTCACTGTGGAGTTAGGTCAGATACTTTATTTTGCTACATCATATCTTGTGGAATTGAGTGGAGAACGCATTTACACAGGTATTGCAATTCTTTCTCGCTTTCACTAAGTAGAAGAATGTCATCAGCGAATCTTAACATTGATAAGGTTTCACCTTGAAGTTTAGTCCCATTCTTGAACCTTTATTTTATTTCGTCATTGCTTGTCCGATGTACAGATTGAACAGTAAGCGAGAAAGGCAACGTCTCTGTCACATATCCTTTCTAATCCGAGCGCTCCGTTCTTAGCCTTTCGCTCTTATTGTTTCTTGGTTCTTGTACACAGTGAATAATACTTGCCTCTCCGTAAACTTATACCTCTTCTCCAAAGAATTTCAAATATCTTCCTCCATTTAACGTTCTCGAAAGCTTTTTCCACCCCAACAAATACTGTGTACGCGTCTTCATGATTCTTAATCTTTGCTTCCATTACCTAGCTCAATGTCAGATCAGCATCTCTGGGGCCTTTACCTTTCCTAAGCCAAAAATGTTCATTTAAAAGATCCTCAGCTTTCTTTACCTTTCTTCTGTATACTACTCTTGTCAAAAATTTGGATTTACAATTGTTAAGCTGATTATGTGGTAGTTCTCACACTTATCTGCCATTGCTATGTTCTGGATCGTGTTCCTGAAATGTCCCGGAAGTCTGACGAACGTCTCCAGACTCGGATTCTAAAAACCAATGTGAATGGCTGTAGAAATGAAGTATAGTGGAGACAATGGAACTATGCATCAACATTCTTCTCTTGACTACACAAACACTGACTAGGAGTGCGGCAAGACTAATCCCACGGCGTGATACTGGTACATTTCGGTAGGTCGCCAGACACTACTGAGAAGTATGTTATTTAAACCAGCGTTTTGTAGCCTATTGTTGAGTCAGAACCGTGCGCCAACGTTACATGTGTTCTTGGCAGTGATTAACGTTTCCTGCACCATCATGATTCTAAGTCCTTACCTTCGGGCCGAGTGCAAACCAGGCAAGCACACTTGGGCTGCTCTTCATGGTGCCGCGTTTACAGGAGCATGGACCTCTCTCCTGTCGGTCATGTCCATACATGACCACGACAAATGCTGGCATTCAACCGTGTCCTTTATCAGTACATAGATATTTGAGAATAAGCAAAGTACATAGCACCGAAGGACAATATTAGAACTTACATAATCCATGTTACGTAATTGCGACGGTTTTCGTAACATATCATCAATGACGTTGACTATTATGTGGAATTCTGTTATGTGATGTAATAGCACAACACCGAGGGAAGGAACTAATCGCGCTGCGAATTTTATTCAAACTGACGAAATTCAAAATCAGACAATTGAAATCTCAAGTTTTAAAAGTTTTCTTCGAGACACGGGTTTGTCACTCAGTTCCTTAAGACATGTAGCTGCAAGGTGAAGTGTCTGACGTTATCTCACAGGGAACTTGTCGTCTGAAGTATCGGCCTATCTGGAGAGCTGATCATATCTTACTGTAGGAGAACGCCACGCAATCACTGAACCAAGGAAGGGAATTACAAAGATAATTATTAAGGTAAAATGTATTCTTGTAAGCAAAAATTAACGTCAATGAAATAAAAATTAGCAAACACACTATTTGCTTATATGTTCATCTGTGTATCGACTTCGTAACCTTGCATATTGAGAAATTTATCTTAAACACTTCGTTCTGGTACGGCGTTGTCATCTTCAGTGTTTGTTATCAGTGAGTTACTTAATACTCAGGAGGTCCGAAGTTGAAAACTCTTTGTCTACGGAGAATACGCCGGAAATATATTTTACTCTAGTCTAACGCATTAAGCAACCGACTCTGCTCACGTCAATAAAATCATCGCCATCGAGGGTACACTTACTATGGACGATACATGATCAAGCATTTTTTGTCATTGTCAATGTAACTCGAATTGCGGCTCTTAGCCAATGCAACGTGCAATAGCAGAACTGAAAGAGCAACGAATTGTCGCGCATTTTGTGAGCTTCATCGATGACGAGGAAGTAATGATTCAAGTTCTTTTGGCCGGCCGCGGTGGTCTCGCGGTTCTAGGCGCGCAGTCCGGAACCGCGCGACTGCTACGGTCGCAGGTTCGAATCCTGCCTCGGGCATGGATGTGTGTGATGTCCTTAGGTTAGTTAGGTTTAAGTAGTTCTTAGTTCTAGGGGACTGATGACCACAGCTGTTAAGTCCCATACTGCTCAGAGCCATTTGAACCATTTTTGAATCAAGTTCTTTTCTGTGGTAATGGCCATACAGATTACTCTCAGCAAATAGGGTTACACATATGTGGTGTAATCTGCAACACCGCATCAAACAGAACAAATACAATTGCAACTTCTTTCATATAAGTACAGTAGAAGCCCGATATAACGCAGTTGTCGGGGGACACGCTTTACTCTCATGTTTTAGCGTAGCTACGGTGTATCGAGAGTGAACTGTGTAATGACAAACTACGCATGGAAAGTGAGAAGAACAGGTAACGCAATATTATACATACAGTACTACACTGTAATTAATTGCAAAGAACGTTAGAAGTAAAACATTGCCGAATCTTACCAAACAAGGTACACCATTTAGACGAATTTCACTCGAACATCGACCAAACAACAGCATGAGTTTCAATACGCTATATAAAGGACACTGTCAAATATAATATAACAGTTTACAATACTGCTTGCAAGCTACAGTATGTCATTAGTGTGTTGATTTCAAGAAGTCAGTTAGCTTTCTTTGACTGGTCATTTCATGCAGTTCCTTTAGCGCGTCAGGTGCAAGAACTTAGTTAGTTTGATTCAATTTGTCGCTGCATCCACGTAATCGTCTTATTCATATTATCCAATATTTCACGTATACTGGGAACATCATCTACACTCTCTTCTTCAGCTTCTTCAGCCTCAACTTCGACTGCTTCACTACTCTCACTTCAAACAGCTTCAGTTACGCCCTTGTCATCTATGACTTTCGAAGTCGGTTCTTCGTTGTCGACGACTACTCAACGGTTCAAGTCTTCAGGATCAGTATTGCACTGTAGAACATTACAGGCAGGCTAGATGTTACTTTTGTTGAAACGTATGTCACTACAGCGTTCATCTCTTGAATTTTCTTTAGTGGAACACTTGTTCCAGCAATTCCTAACAGTGGTCGGACCGATGCTTTGCCACACCAGGCTTACTGAATACGCAACACTCTCAAAGATTTATAAATTTTTCATTTCCTCATCTGAATTTACTGCTGAAGTGAGCAGTTCACGGTGATAACGAGCCTTAAGTGCTCGTATGATGCCGTGATCCAGCGGCTGAATTAACGCTGCCGTGTTTCAGCAGGTGGATGAACTGTTCTTCTCTCAGCTAAAGTGACCGTAGGTGCATTTTCGCTGACAGGACAAACTCTTCTTGAAACCAGTTGATGAAAATGTCACATGTCATCCAAGCATTCTTGGTTTGAATGCCTGTAAGTTAATTGTAAAGATGACATGTTTACATGCTTGAAACACCTCGGGCTTTTACTTTTACCTACACAAAGAGGTTTGAGCTTATGGCTGCCCAGTTTATCTGTGGCAAAAAGGAGGATTAGTCTGTCTTTATTCACTTCCAAACCTGTTTGTTTTTCGAGAGTTCTGATTTGAAGCGATCGACAATAAACCACCGTTCCATCACAATTATACACGTGATCATTTTAATTTTCATCTGCCATTATTTTGTGTAGAATTTCAGGAAACTTTAAAGCGGATTCACTGTCGCAGGACCTTGCCTCTCCTTGAATAGTCGTTTGACGAAATCCACAGACATTTCCATCCTGATAGCCATCCATCGAAAGCTTTATAATCTTTGTTGTCATAGAAATAACAGTGAAATTTTTCAATTTAGGCCCTAATAACTCGCCCAGAGAGTGGCACGTCTACATTTCTCTTAATTAAAAACCACCGTTAAAGATTTTTGTCAAGCTGTTTTTTGTTATGTAGTCTGTTTTCTGTCCATTCCCGCATCACTTTCAACTATGTTTAAAAAACTTCTGCGTTTATTCTCTTATTTCACCCATCCCCTGATATTCCTTCGGATACACAACAGTCGCGTGAGAAACTTGCTTTAGTTTGCGCATTCTTCATATGATCAAAAATTTTATTTTATCACTCAGAGAATACGTTCTCCGTTTCTGTGAGCTCGTAACAAGCACACATAAGTATAGACAATGGATGAATAATTTAAGATCCACGTGATGGTTGTGCTCATTTTGATTGTTGCCAAGCACTGTTGCATAGTCACTTTGTTGACTGAGTGCAATGTTAACCGAGCGAGCGAGGTAGCGCAGTTGTTAACACACTGGACCCGCGTTAGGGATGACGACGGTTGAAACCCTCGTCCGGGCATCCTGACATAGGTTTTCCGTAGTTGCCCTGAATCGCTTAAAGCAAATGACGGGATGGTTCCTCCGAAAGGGCACGGCCGCTTTCCTTCTCCATCCTTCCCTAATCCAAGCTCGTGCTCCGTGTCTAATGACAACGCTGTCGACAGTACGTTAAATACTAATCTCCTCGTCCTCCTACAATGTTAACCGTGAAATGTTAATTTGAAGATTGTGTCCAGCAACAATCCTGGTATACTAATAAGGTAAACCAAATGCTGTGTTTGATTACGTCCATCTACACTCCTGGAAATTGAAATAAGAACACCGTGAATTCATTGTCCCAGGAAGGGGAAACTTTATTGACACATTCCTGGGGTCAGATACATCACATGATCACACTGACAGAACCACAGGCACATAGACACAGGCAACAGAGCATGCACAATGTCGGCACTAGTACAGTGTATATCCACCTTTCGCAGCAATGCAGGCTGCTATTCTCCCATGGAGACGATCGTAGAGATGCTGGATGTAGTCCTGTGGAACGGCTTGCCATGCCATTTCCACCTGGCGCCTCAGCTGGACCAGCGTTCGTGCTGGACGTGCAGACCGCGTGAGACGACGCTTCATCCAGTCCCAAACATGCTCAATGGGGGACAGATCCGGAGATCTTGCTGGCCAGGGTAGTTGACTTACACCTTCTAGAGCACGTTGGGTGGCACGGGATACATGCGGACGTGCATTGTCCTGTTGGAACAGCAAGTTCCCTTGCCGGTCTAGAAATGGTAGAACGATGGGTTCGATGACGGTTTGGATGTACCGTGCACTATTCAGTGTCCCCTCGACGATCACCAGTGGTGTACGGCCAGTGTAGGAGATCGCTCCCCACACCATGATGCCGGGTGTTGGCCCTGTGTGCCTCGGTCGTATGCAGTCCTGATTGTGGCGCTCACCTGCACGGCGCCAAACACGCATACGACCATCATTGGCACCAAGGCAGAAGCGACTCTCATCGCTGAAGACGACACGTCTCCATTCGTCCCTCCATTCACGCCTGTCGCGACACCACTGGAGGCGGGCTGCACGATGTTGGGGCGTGAGCGGAAGACGGCCTAACGGTGTGCGGGACCGTAGCCCAGCTTCATGGAGACGGTTGCGAATGGTCCTCGCCGATACCCCAGGAGCAACAGTGTCCCTAATTTGCTGGGAAGTGGCGGTGCGGTCCCCTACGGCACTGCGTAGGATCCTACGGTCTTGGTGTGCATCCGTGCGTCACTGCGGTCCGGTCCCAGGTCGACGGGCACGTGCACCTTCCGCCGACCACTGGCGACAACATCGATGTACTGTGGAGACCTCACGCCCCACGTGTTGAGCAATTCGGCGGTACGTCCACCCGGCCTCCCGCATGCCCACTATACGCCCTCGCTCAAAGTCCGTCAACTGCACATACGGTTCACGTCCACGCTGTCGCGGCATGCTACCAGTGTTAAAGACTGCGATGGAGCTCCGTATGCCACGACAAACTGGCTGACACTGACGGTGGCGGTGCACAAATGCTGCGCAGCTAGCGCCATTCGACGGCCAACACCGCGGTTCCTGGTGTAGCCGCTGTGCCGTGCGTGTGATCATTGCTTGTACAGCCCTCTCGCAGTGTCCGGAGCAAGTATGGTGGGTCTGACACACCGGTGTCAATGTGTTCTTTTTTCCATTTCCAGGAGTGTATTTTTGCTATTGTTCAGAGAATCTGGAGGTTGCAGAAGAAGTTGTACTAAAGAAAGTCTACGTGCACATTGTAATAAGATTTTTTTGAAGTTTACAGAATATACTGAGAGTGCAAAAATTATTCATACATGATGTTTTATTTGGGGGACACACTTTATTCCGCGTCATATCCGAATCTACGGTATATTGGGCTTATACTGTATCTGAATATGTTTTATAGACATACAGCGCTATTTTCACTTACACCTATTTTTTAAAGAAATTCTACTTGAAGTGTGTACAATGCAGTATAGTCTACTTTTTTTACTCTTTTATAAACTGGCACTTGCTAAATAATTCCTGACTCATGGTATGTTGATTTGTGTTATTGCACAGCTATTGATTGCGTTATATTTAGGCAGACGCTCCTCTAAGTGGCCTCGCAGTTAGTGGCACCATGTCTCGGATTGCGCGGCCCCTCCCGCCGGAGGTTCGACACCTCCCCCAGACATGGGTGTGTGTGTGTGTTGTTCTTACCATAAGTTAGTTTAAGTAGTGTGTAAGTCTAAGGACCGCTGAGCACAGCAGTTTCGTCCCTTAGGAATTCACACATTAGAACATTTTCTAGACGGGGACGTGGAAAATCGATCCCAGCAATGTGTTCCTTTTGTTTAAGTAGGCTTACAAATACTGGAGTTGAACATTTTCAGTATCTTCAGACACATTCAGCTTCATACAAGCTGCCTGGGGTGTTCACCGTGTACACGTCTTATAAATCCAGAGAAGAGTTTTATTACACCGTATTGACTTCAACGACACGTTCTCCGTGAAATAATTCGCTGTATTAAACACCTCGCTCTGACCACCAGAAATTGCGTACGTGAGACTCACCAAACCGCTATTCACTACTTAATAAGCCACCAAATGTATTTTGAAATGCTGATAGTGTAATACTTTCACCGTACTTCTTAATGATATCTCTGGCTTTTGTTTTGTAGAAACTCACCATCGCAGAGAATCTGATCCTTCTCTGCAAGTATTCCCTTAGTAAGTGGCAACTAAAACCCTCCATTGACGGACACAACATACAAAGTACGCAGAAGATATTTACTTAGGCAATATTTAGTCACACAGAAACACAGTTCCAATAACTCATCAAGATTTTTTATGAATTCTGGTAACATTACGATGTAGATATCATTTTGCGCTCGTATCGAAGGTTTAGCTAAGAACAAACCCCACATTTGCTTCGGAATTAACAGCATATTAAAGCAAAAAGATGATTATAGAAATCAGTTCAGAACATAGGTTTGCTTACGGACTTAAAAAGTGATTAAAATATGAGTGGAAATGACTGATGCAGCAGTTAGAAAGAAGAAACGTTTGTCTTTCAGGATACAAGCTTTCCGCGAGACAAAGGGAGTAGTGACAGGTAAAATTCACGTATTTTCCTAAATAGTTACTCTTAATCTACGCATAATGTAGCAAGTAGATTTTAAGTGAGACTCCAGAAATCTGAAAAATACCCATCTAAAGCCAGCATAAAATTTTCATTGGATTTAAAAACATTATCCAGCCATAAATTTCTTTATGTGTGAGAATAGATGCACGTTAGAGGGCACCAAATCTAGATAATGAGATCCGTGCTACAACAACCTTCAAGTCAAATTTCTAATTTTCCAATTGTCAAAACATACTTTCGAGCAGGTACGTTGTCCAGCGGAAATACAATCTTTTTGCATTTGCTAGCTAGCCATCATCTAACATAGTCATTGAACGAGCTGGTGTACAGAAATTTCATCATAGTAAGCACTTGTTGTTTTTCCATTTTTCACGCATTCAGTAAGAACAATCTCTATTTCATCTTAAAAATGACAGTTGTAACTTTTGAGGCAGTTGAAACTTCCTCCTGTTTTGCTATAGCACCACAGGTTTCAACTCAATGATTTGATTAGAGTTTCATTTCTGGAATGCTATGGTGAACCTACGTCTCAGTCACAGCTACGCTCTGACAAACAAAAGTTGATCAAGTGTTTTTAAACCGCTCAAAACGGTGTTGAGTAGATCGTTTTCGCGTTTGCTTTTCGTTACCAGATAACGAATTCATAACCCATTTTGTAGAAAGTTTTCTTGTAGTTTATTATTCATATAAAAGACAAAGTATCCTTTTTCGAACGTGGAGATGGTGTTAGCTATTTTACACTCGTTTAATCGCAAATCACCCAATACAACATTGTGCTCTTTTTTAATGCGTTCACCTGGAATTTCAGATTTATAAAGCCCTTCAGACGAATCAAAGAAAAGGTTCAAATGGCTCTGAGCATTATGGGACTTAACATCTGAGGTCATCATTCCCCTAGAACTTAGAACTACTTAGAACTAACTAACCTAAGGACATCACACACATCCATTCCCGAGGCAGGATTCGAACTTGCGACCGTAGCGTTCAGACGAATCATCTTAACAAAATAACGACACCTTTAAACTAAGTTGCCCCATTGTGAATTATTTAAAATTAAATTGATGCTTTATTAGAAGACTTCATCAGCCAAAGATGAATCTTTTATTGTGGAACATGTATTAATTTTACATAATCAAAATTCAGTGATTTCGCCGTCTTTGAATCCGGCAGGGAATTTTTCCTAGTCATAACTTAAAATTCTATGTGGTTGCTCGCAATGCTGTCCCCTTGGCCATTTGACTGGTTCAGACGTAACGTCAGTGACTCCTTTTTACTTTTGCAACCTAGGCTGTATGATTTAATGGCCAGAGTAGTCTATCTCTCACACATTGAATTGAAGCTCACGCGGAGATGCGCGTTTAAAATGTTGACCGTGGTTCTAGGTATATATTTTCTGGCCATTTCCGGTCATGTTCATCTAACAGTCAACATTTGGATGCCCAGTGAAGCGTCAGCTACCTGTGGAGGGTGAGTGTGAACTTTCAATGCTACCTACTGTTCATCGCCTCTGCCACATCAGTGTCCACGCCTGCCGAATATACTGTTCAAAAACAATAAGTTCCACATTATTTATCTGCTTCTTACCTTTTTAAGCTTATTGCCTTTACAATATTACACTAAAAAGAATCAGTTGATTATTCATCCAAGTTTAGTGTAGACCCATATTTTGAAAATTCCACGCTAACATCCCTAATGCGTAATACCGTAGCTCTCTGAATACATGTCTTCCCACAACACGGAAAGAACAAGAAAGTGGCATAATGATGCTAATCCCAAAAGTCGAACATAATTACACTTGGGTCCAAAATTAAAGCAACAAACGTAAATTTTGCGAGGTTGCTTTTCTTTTGCACTAAAACAGTGTATAGATATTACAAACAATGTAAAGAATAGAGAACGTAAGCAACTGTAATATGGTTAACGGTAGACAAAAATGTTCTTCGTTTTTTCCAACTTCAATGTCCTCAGTGTAGGGTGTGACCACCTCTGAGAGCAATACAGGCCTGAAAACGTCAGGGCATGCTGTGAATGATGTCATCAGTCTCATGTTGAAGCAATAACGCCCATCCTTTCTGCAGAGCTGCTCGCAAGTCTTGGAGTTTGCTTGGTGGAAATTGAAGTGATGCAAACCGTCTCCCTAGTGCATCCCAGATATACTCTATGGAATTGAATCCGCAAGAGTGAACGCGCCACACTATGTGTACAGAATCCTCTGTTTACAAGAAAAAAACAATTACCCATGCCATGTGACATCGAGCGTTATCGTTCATCAATAGATGTCTGGGTCCACAGCACTTCATGACTATCGCACATGAGGTCCAAAGATCTCGCCGCGATACCTGACAGCAGTTAAACCTTGCCGATGCACTCGTTCAATTTCAAAAAGAGGAGTTCAGGTGCTCAACATAATCCATGCCCAAACCATCATGGATCTTCCTCGACACCGGTCTCTTTCCCCAATTTTTGTGTCCTGAAATCGTTTTCTACGTTCGCTCCACATGCGAATTCGTCGAGAATCACTCTCTAGACCGAATGGGGACTCACCTATGTAAAGAACATTGGCCCACTGTACGACAATACAGGTGGCTTGTTGACGGCTCCACTCTAGACGTTCCGTTCTCTGAAGACGCGTTAGAGGTACACTTACAGCAGATCTCCGACAATAAAGGCCACTCTGCTGGAGCCTTCTGCACAGCGTTTGCCCGATACAACACGTCCACTGCTGCGAAGTCTGATGCCAGTTTCCGTGCAGTACTAAGGTGGCGCCGTCGTGCCCTTATAGCCAAATAACGGTCCTCTCTTTCTGATGTTAGACTTGGTCGGCCGTGCCCTAGTCTTCGGCACACAGTTTCGGTTTCTACAAATTGGCGCCATACCTGATAACAACAGAACTATTCACATTAAGCCATCGGGCCACATCGGTTTTGCGATTGTTGTTCTTCCATTCTTCCTAATATCCTACACGGCAGAGAGTCTGGTAGGCGTCTTCTCTTTACCATACTGCACCGTCTACCACGCTGTACACAGCTATTGTGGATGTGGGACTACCTGGCAAACACTAACGCTTTTGATAGGTGCCCGGACCTCATTGTTGGTGTGGTTGTCCGTTGGTGGGTATGCCATCTTCCGTGCTGAACACGATCATACGGACATCCGATGACAGTCTGTATGATCTTATAGTGAATTAGGGGCAGGACGAGAAATGGCGGTTTGTTTCTTTACATTTGGATACCAGTGTAAACAGGTATTTGTTCTAAATGAGTACTTATTTACTTCTACCTATCGCTTCTATCAATATTTCCTTTCAAAGCCTCTACTTTCTTTACAGTAACTCTCCGCCAGGGATCTAATAAGTAATTAAATTTGATATGTCCACAGAAAAATAAAATAGTGCTCTAATTTAATGTTAGCTGCCGTACACAGAAATTGGTTTATATGGATATTGCAATTTAACTATTAAAATTTAATATTCGCTATCAAAGAAAAGCATCATATTTAACAAAGATTTTCATTCACCTTTAATCACAATTTTCTAGCGCCCAGTACCTTTCAGCCTATAATTTTACAATTTCTTTCATTTATGAGTACTCGTACTTGAATAATGAACTGGTATACAAGTGAAAGAAAGATGGAAATGAAAGAAGTTGTTCAACATAGATGCAGATGCATTGTACGGTAAGATTTACTTAACCACAAGCGAACTTGTCATGACGAAATGTCTTTTACACTGCTAAAAAAACTTCACTTTCATTTGCTATACTTCTAATGACCTGCAAAAATTGAACTGGTGACTGGGGAGTAGTATGATACTGCCATCATGTAATTCTTCTGACATATTTTTTCAACGACCAGGGCCGTTTCCATTGGTTAGATGATGGACTATCATTTATCTGAGTACCATTAGTTCCATTTTTAATGCCATTGTTGGCACTGATACCAACTGTATAACTAAAGTTTCTCACAAAATTGTTTTATATAGGTGTATTCTGCAGTTTTTTCTTTGCAATATCATGCCTTATTTTACTACAAATATCAATGCGTCCTTTCTCTTTGCAAATTACATTCTTTTCACTCCGATTACCTCATCCACCTAAATTCAACATCTTTTACTCTTTGGTCTCCCTTTACTCTTCAGCTTCCAACGCTGTACTGTGAAGACTAATTTTCCTTCGCACTAGTGGAACGAACAGTCAGGCGTGGCATCAACAACAATGAAACGCCATTGTGTGAATGACTGTTTTTCGGAAATTTTGTCTGTCCATTGGACAAGACTATTTAGTTTTTTGACATCAGAAATTTAGTCGAGTTTGCTGTAAAGTGTAAAAGGTAAGTAATTCACATCAGATAATTGTGAGGTTTGTAAAATTGACTTGATTTTCGCTGGGATTTCCTGCAATTGGTGAGAATTGAAAAAGGTGAAGCAAGTTGAGACTGACTGGTGCTGCCTCGTGATAGCGTACTGGGAAACTTCGTCACGAAAGTGTTTAAATGCGCTTTTGGGTTATTTGAGTAACGGGGAACGGGGCTTTTAGAATAGCTAGAGGGAAACTAACTGTGAGTTAAAGAACATTTACAAAATATTTTCTATTTTCTAATACTATTGTAATTATCTATCTCGCCATCTACTTCAGATGGAGAGGACCTTTAAAGGGAAAGGAACCAGAGTGGAATGGGATGATGGGTCGAAGAAGGACGTAGCTGAAGTAGCAACAATGAAAGGACTTCGATACCATAAACCAGCAAAACTTCTGGAGAGCCATTTACGAATTTGAACCGATGTCAAGAGGAAAAACATAATATTATAATAATTAGTACTCTTTTATCAAAAAATATGCGTTTTGTAACCTGGTGACCGAGCTGGACTTCCAAATACTCTTAAACAAAAAGAAGGCTCACCACGAAGGAAATATCAGAATGGGATGGAAATCGATAGATGTGGTGTACATGTACCGAAAAACACGTAATTAAAATTTTAGAAAAATTCGATGATTTCTTAAAGAGAAAGACTTCACGAACTGAGCAAGTCATTAACGCGTTGCTCCACTAGTGGCCCATACGCAAGCAGTTATTCGGCTTGCCATTGATTGGTATAGTCGTTGGGTGTTCTCCTGAGGTACACCTTGCCAAATTCCGTCAAATGGGAGAGTATCGGGACATTGCTGGCCAAAGTAGTATTTGGTAACCACCGAGACATGCATTAGAAACTCTGCCCCTGTGCAGGAGAGCATTAATTTACTGAAATGTAAGCAAAGGGTGGCTTACCATGATGGGGCAACAAAACGGAGCGTAGAATATAGTTAACGTAACGTGTGCAGCGGATTATAATCAAAGGCATCTTGCTAATAATAATAATAATAATAATAATAATAATAATAATAACCACTCCTGGTTGTCGGGCCGTCAGTCAGGTTGGTGGCGTCCAACCACTGTCCAGGGCATCTCCAGACACGTCTTCGGTCTGGAAAGTCATTCACATGAATGGAATTGTCTTCACTGATAAGTCACGGATCGAGTTGAGCCACCATGACCAACAAAGACGGACTATTGCGTTACTGACTTGCTCAACTTGTGAAGCTCTTTCTTTTGATTAAATCATCCATTTTTTTCTGGATCTGTAATCATTTATCTTTACGTGTACCTCACATCTATCGATTTCTATCCCATTCGGATAATTCCTTCGTGATATGTCTTTTTTTGTCTGTTCGTCTATATCTTCTAAAGAGCTGGAAACTTCTTTCGCCGACACAATAATATATTTGGTAGAAAGAGGATTGGGACTCACACAGAAAGATATCCATGGTGCAGGTTTCAAACTAGCTGTCCTGAACAACATCAAATTCACTGGAAAGGCATGGCTGCGAAAGACCTGTGTTTCATTCTGCAAACCCCGTTTCTTGTGAAAACGAGAGGGTCTCTCGAGAGTAAGAGCAGCCGCGCTAAGTAAACTGCTAAACAGTACTTCTAACTTCTAAATCAGCTTCTACAAACATCTTCCTTCATGACAAACCAATTCATACACATAATATGGACGAAACAGGGCTGCCACTCATCAACAGACCTCCGAAGGTCACTGCACATAAAGGAACAAAAGTGGTTCTCTCTTTGACCAGCGCTGAAAGACGTGATATCATCACGGCTATCTCCTGTTGCAACGTAGCAGATTGATGTCTCCCATCGCTTGACACGCCGACGCAAGTCGGAGCTGACTGCTACTTTACCAGTGGATATACTTCAAGCACGAGTGAAAGTGAATAGGTAAATAAGGAAATACTTCGAAAATGGCTCTAACTTTTTCAAGAGAATAGTGTGCCGGAAAAGTACTACTTATCTTGGATGGACATCTGTCGCATTCTTCACTTGCAATATTAGAGTTTTGGCAGGATAATGAGTTAGAAATGCTCTGTTTACACACACTACTGATCTACTGCAGCCCTTTGACAGATGTGTTTACAAGACCTTCAAGACACGATACTTCGAAATGGCAACAAAATGGGAGCAAGGAAATCTCAACAGCAAAATGGGCAAAGTTAATTTCAACGGCAATTTCACTGAAGCATGGGTATCAACAGTGTCAGTCCGTTTAGCTGTAAGGGGATTTTCCTGTACGGGGATCTACCCGCTTAACCCAGATGCGATTGAGGATTGGCGGTTTGCTCCTTCTGAAGCCGTAAGAGTAGTAACAGAAACAACCACACAGAATGGTGCAAAAACCGCGGTAACCTCAACAGCTACGCCAGAAGTCTCCATGCGAGATATTCTTTCTCCTCCACAGTAACCTCGAGAGCTGTGCGTATCGCTCGTCACACATCTCCAGAAAACACTGCTACAGTAATGGCAAAGAAGGAGTTACTGATGTAAAAAGAAGAGAAGAAAGAAAACTTCTGAACCTAATGACGACGGGAAAAAGGGTATCGGTACGAGAAATAGACAGTGTAGATACATTTAAGAAAACGGCTACCAAAATTAAAAGAAAGTTTTAGGCGCCGATTCAGATTGAAGATTCGACGATATGCCCGTAAATGATTCAGAAGAAGAGGCGATGGAATGGAAATGGATTCTGCCAGGGAAAACGGTCAAGTGTTGCAGCTGAAGATAAATGTCAGAGGATACAATGCCGAAAGTGCACCACCTGGTACGTCGGTGCGAGAGGCCACTCGCAGGCAGTTTCATTGTGGATATTGCGCGTGATTTATGCGAAAATGGGAGCATTTCACAAAGATTAGTTTCTGTTAATGTGAAATTATTATTGTGTCATTAGTACTGGTAAGTTTAATTAAAAATTAGTAGCGTTTTAAGGTAAACGTACATCTAATTTAATTGTACATATGTCCATAATTAACCTCATTCAGATAGCCCAAATCACTGACCGAATGGCCCCCCTCACAGGCATTTTTGGCAGTCAAGGGGATAAATTGAATAACGGCATAACATAAACGTTTGACATTCTGGAGTAACCATCTTTCGTAGATACAATAGATTTATCCTGGAAGTATAAGGGGCGATCAAACAGCTTCCGTTTGAGGACGTTGCTCCAGCATGCAACGTAGCGCGACTCTAATGTAGGTTTGGAAGCACTGACATGTAGGTAAGAGATTTATGTGACATTCGTGTCTTTCCAATGTGCATGTGGTAATTGCGGAAACGTGAACTATGGCGATATTATCAAACGCAGCCAAAAAGCAACAACGCGCTGTTACTCTTTTCTTGGATGCCAAAGGACAAACACCGGTAGATATACTATTGGAGAATGAAGAATGTGTATGGGGTAACGTGTTCGTCGAAAACCACCGATGTGGAATGGCGTGGCAAGGGGTGCTGCTGCTTCGTGATAACTCAAGTTCCCATATCGAAAGTGTCGTAATGCAGTAGTTACGCCAAATCATATGGGAACATTCGATCATCCGCCCTATAGTCGTCATCTCTTCCAGTGCGTTTATTAGACCTTCGGCCCCCTAAACTTCTTGAAGGGTCCTCTCGGACGAAGATTGACAGCAGGCAGTTACGGGCTTCTTCAGACGACAGGACACGGCGTTTTACCAAAGGCGTACCTTCAATCAGTGCGTCGGTGGCATGACTGCCTCAATGTCCACTGCGATTTTGTCTGACTGGCATACCTATTCTGGACTGTACGGCCTTCGACTGCAAACTTTTTGATCGCCTCTTACTACTCACCTAAAAGGAAAATTTAGTTAATAATTTCACGAAAAAATGTATGTAGTTGAAGTTATTTCTATAGCCACGCTGTACACTAAATGCTAACCTGGAGCAAGCAAATGCTACCTTAATTTTTCTGTAAACTGTGCTTTTCTTCTATTTCCAGTTATCTGTAACTTGTGGTTTCCTAGGCAACTCATGAAAATCTGTGTTATTAATTATGTTACTTTCTGAGTCTCCAAATATAATAATCCCTTTAGCAAATTTCTACAGTGAAGCTTTTTACTGTTCATTTTGTTCTTTTCGTGTATTATCTATAGCCTCCATTACATTTTCTATGAAAGAGTGTAACAGCTATGCAGAAAGAGAGCAGTCTTGTCTAACATCTCTTTTTATTATAGCTTATTTCTTAAAAACGCCATTACTATCTGTTTTTTACATCGGTTTCTGTTAAAATTGAGGATTTGTCCTTAGTCTTTCCAATCCCTTCCAGTTTTGCTCAGTTCTCGAAACAGAATCTTTCAGTCTACTTCCTTGCATGGCGACTCTAGGTCAATAGACGTTGCAGATGATGTATATAAATCTCGATTCTTTCTGACATTTATATTTAGTGCCAATATGGCTTTCCTCATTCCTTTGCGTTTTCTTGACCCCATCAAGAAAGTTGTGCTCTCAGACGTTGTTTTGCGTTGGCTGTTAGTTTTCCTTCTATAACATTTAACAGAGTTTTTGAGCACAAGATAATGCTCAAAATCTGCCGTTTGAGGAGTCATTTTCTTTTTCTCTGTTTGGTAAACTAATTGTTCTACTTTCGTGACAACCTCATATAATTTTATACCGCAGATCCTTCATCACTCTAGTTGTTAACATCGTTGTGGAATTATGACCAATCAAAATATTATATGTGATTCTTGAGTTTCTCCCGGCGTATTTGATAATCAAAATATCCACGGGTATGCTGCCGGTCTATAGTGTCCAACGGGCACAATATTTCGGCGATCAAACATGTCGCCATCATCAGGTGAACTGACGGACTGAGCTCCTGTGAACGTACCGGCACGGAGATCCGTACGCTATGGCTGCTCTGAGGGAACTGGGTTCGGTCGCGGCGGCGGCCGATTTAAATACCCTCCGCCCGCGGCGCGCTCCCTCCGCCGTCCGCGCCCAGCGCCACGGTCGCGCGGTGGAACAGATTGCGACGGCGTCTGAGATGACGTCGGTGTGATGGCTCTGTCCGCCGTGGTCGTCACAACTAAACGTCTGCTCGATTTACTCTTGATTAACCCGATCGCTGGTTCCCAAGCCTTGCTAAGATTATAGCCACAGTCCCGGTTTATGAGTGTGGCTATAATCTTAGCAAGGCTTGGGAACCAGCGATCGGGTTAATCAAGAGTAAATCGAGCAGACGTTTAGTTGTGACGACCACGGCGGACAGAGCCATCACACCGACGTCATCTCAGACGCCGTCGCAATCTGTTCCACCGCGCGACCGTGGCGCTGGGCGCGGACGGCGGAGGGAGCGCGCCGCGGGCGGAGGGTATTTAAATCGGCCGCCGCCGCGACCGAACCCAGTTCCCTCTGAGCAGCCATAGCGTACGGATCTCCGTGCCGGTACGTTCACAGGAGCTCAGTCCGTCAGTTCACCTGATGATGGCGACATGTTTGATCGCCGAAATATTGTGCCCGTTGGACACTATAGACCGGTAGCATACCCGTGGATATTTTGATTAAAATATTATATGATTTGCAGTTTTATTTCTAATATTTTGTATCCTTAATGTCCACTCAATGAAAACTACACCATGTGCGCCTAACTACTTTTTGAGTTGTTCACATATTGTAGTCTAGTTTTCGTTGACTCCTTTGATTATGCATAGTGTTCCACACAGTTCTGGAGTGGTGTGTCAGGAGATGGAGAATGTGACTTCCACTGTGTTTCAGCGCGTCAGTGGCTGTGGCAGACCTGCACGGAGTTCGGCTACTACCAGACCACGGACTCCGCCAACCAGCCGTTCGGCAACAGGATGACGCTGCCTTACTTCACTGACATGTGTGCCTTACTTTACGGCTCAGAGTAAGTACTCGCCACCAGAGCTACAGGCTGCTTGTTTCCCTTCTCAGTAGACAGTATCCCAGTAACATCACAGCACCTAAACGTCGAGGCATTTCCATTCCTTTTGAAACAGCACGTTACTCGAGGGACAGATATGATGGTTGACGCATGTGGCGTGTCAGGGCGCCTCTGTTAGGTCGTTGAATTATCTGAATTTCAGGCGGAGATCACTGCCTTACTCTGGTATACTCCTCCTCTGCCTGTACCATTCTTGAACAAACAGTCGGATCCACAAGCTAAGCCCCTTTTCTACTTTAGTGACCAACTTTTTTTATAAAAGATTTTCAGGATACAGCCGTGAAATCAGTAGCGCTTAACTCAATCGTTTATTGAAAGTATGTTGGCGATTACTTGAAAGTGTAGCCTCATGGATAGGATAAACTGCATATTTCAGCTCACTTCGTAACAATTCCCAGATCACCATGCTGACAGAGAAAGATAGTCGTTTGCCGTTCCTGTGTTGTGGTCAGATGGCTCTGGAGTATTCAGTTGATCGTAACACCGGTCACACTGATTTTTATTTTCGGCCTTCACGTCATCATCGTTCCTCAGAAAACGCGAGTTTGCTTCAAACACGCTTCTGTAGAGCACACACTGCTTCAAATTCAGATAGTTCAAATTCATATTGTCTATATATAGTGTTCAGCAGTAACGGTTGGCAGATTAAAAGGGCAGGCTAAAGCCAAGGACCAGTCATTGCATACCGAGAACAATACACCAGCAGAACTCATACAGGAGCGCAACCACGTAGTCAGCTGTTGCCAAGAACTGTGTCTCCGCAGGGCATTCAATGGAATACGAGAAAACCATTTTTAAACGGTCACATCATTTTTAGACTCCATTACTAAGGAGTCCATGGAAATAAACATTGCGGGAAACCTTATTAACCATGATACCTGCTACAGGTTTGGATAACACATGGAAATCCGTCATTTCCACTTCCTGTTCTCAAGGAAAACGACAGTTCCACCATAGATGCCACTGTGCGTGTCACGAGGCAGAGTGGATAGCCTTGTTGTTGCGACCAAGATTTTGCTCGAACTGCATACAGTGCGTTAATAAACAGTGCGACTTAAGTCTATGTCTTCTTCCTGCTAGCCATAATGCTGCCGTCAGTCTCCCAGTAAATAAAGGCACTGTTACCATTCGGACCCTTCCTTGTGAAAGGGCAGAGGAAATACGCACTGAAACAGCCAGGATACTGCGCCGAGCAAAACCACCAGCTTGCAACCTGAAGAAAGAAGAGGTACAAGCCATTAAGAATCTCAACGCCGACAAGAGTATATTGGTACTGCCTGCCGGTAAGGGGAATGCGACCGTCGTAATGAAGACCGAAGACTATGAGCAAAAGATCCGAGACCTACTAGATCCGACGACGTACCGAAAACTAAGCGCAGATCCGACACAGCGTATCACCCGGAATACGAATCGATTAATCAAGGCGTCTTCTCTGCCGGCGGACATACAGAGAAACCTGTGCAACACAGCAGCCCTACCTCCTAGGCTGTATGGATTACCCAAGATCCATAAGAACAACGTTCCACTGACACCGATCGTTAGCGCTCCTGGCTCACCAACGTATAAACTGGCGAAACACTTGGCCTCTCTGCTCCAGCCACACGTGGGGAAGACCGACACATACATTAAGGACTCAGGACATTTCATTGAGAAGCTGAAGAAACTGAAACTTGCGCCAAACGACATCCTGGTCATTTTTGATGTTGTTTCGTTATTTACGAAAGTGCCACTCAGTGACGCTCTGGAGCACATCGGTTCCATGTTCCCGCAAGACATCAAAAAGCTCTTCCATGCATGTCTCACCACGAGCTATTTCACGTGGAATGGCGATTTCTACGAACAGCTGGAAGGTGTCGCCATGGGTAGGCCTCTCAGTCCAGTGGTGGCCAACTTCTTCATGGAACAAAATCGAAGCACAGGCACTGGACTCGGCGACTTGTAAACCTAAGGTGTGGTACAGGTACGTTGATGATACTTTCGTTTTGTGGAGCCATGGTGAAGAACAGCTCGGTGAATTCCTGAGACACTTGAACAGCCTCCATGCCAACATAACATTTACCATGGAAGTAGAAAAGGACAAGAAACTGCCATTTCTAGATGTGCTGGTCACAAGGGACGGCGAAAACCTGGGACACAGCGTGTATCGGAAACCGACACACACGGACCGATACCTGCACAATCTGTCAAACCACCACCCGAGCCAGAAAAGAGGCATGATTAGTACGCTCGTAACGAGAGCAGGACGAATATGTGAGCCTCATCACCTCAAACGAGAAATGCAACACCTGGAAACTGTTCTGCGGAGCAATGGGTACTCCACAAATTACATTAGAAGTGTAACAGAGCCAAACACTCGACGAAGTAAGGAACCAGAAAAAGAAATGTCGGGTACGGCCTTTCTGCCATACATTCCCAGAGTGACGGACAAAATCGGCCGTATATTGCGCAAACAGGGCGTAAAGACGATTTTTAAACTGACAAGGAAGATCAAAGAGTGTCTTAGATCGGCGAAGGAGAAAAGAGACCCACTTGCAATGTCGGGAATATACCGTATACCAAGCACATGCGGAAAAGCTTATGTCGGTATGACTGGACGATCAATTAACACCAGGATCAAAGAGCATAAGCGACATTGCAGGTTGGGGCAGGTGGAGAAATCGGCCGTGGCAGAGCACGTACTGAATGAGACCGACCACGTAATAAAATTCGCCGACACGGAAGTTCTGGCTGTAGAGAAGCACTATCACACGCGCTTGTTCAGAGAAGCTGTAGAAATCCAAAAACACGCGAACAGTTTCAACAAGAAAGAGGAAAGCCTTAAGGTAAACGGATCCTGGCTGCCCGTACTGCACCGAACGACCGTCGCAGGTAGCAAGAGGAGAACCGCACCGGAAATGACCGCGGAGAAGCCCTCGGACGTTGGCGCGCCAGGTACATATAGTCTGCGGCCGCGAGCTCGCCTCCAGTTCACCACCGGCAATGGAGGGTGAAGCTTTGACAATGCCAGCCACTCGTGCTGGCGAAACGTCAGAAAAATCATTAGATGAACGTCGGCCGAAGAACCCGAGACAGAAGCCAATAGGCAGTTTGTCAACAAGTGTCCACTAAAGCCTTAACAATTTTGTACTATCTACTAAGTCATTTATATATATTGTGAAAAGCAATGGTCCCATAACACTCCCCTGTGGCACGCCAGAGGTTACTTTAACGTCTGTAGACGCCTCTCCATTGAGAACAACATGCTGTGTTCTGTTGGCTAAAAACTCTTCAATCCAGCCACACAGCTGGTCTGATATTCCGTAGGCCCCCTACTTTGTTTATCAGGCGACAGTGCGGAACTGTAACTAGGTAGATGTGCTGACCATGGTGTCTTTTTTTTTCGGTATTGTTCGTTGCGTTTGGTCTGGGCGGACGTCAGAAGACATCCGTTCAAGGATTTGGGATAGACTGTGCCTCCTAGAAAGGGAATAGGGGCAGTGTAGGTACCCTTCGAGCAACTGTGTCGCAGCGTTTCCATGATGTTTCTGTTTCAGGTACACGGCGGAGCGCGTGGAGGCAGGCGTGACGAATGCCAACTTGCTGTACGGGGGTCGCAACCCCGACGTCACCAACGTCGCCTTCGTGAACGGCGGGCTCGACCCGTGGCATGCACTCGGAGTGCTCGAGGACATCAACGAATCGTCTCCAGCCATCATCATTGAGTGTTAGTATCTCGCACCAACACTGTATTCATGTAATCACCTACAGAGGGGCCCACAAAAATGTATCCCCTGTTTAAAAGCCCATAACTGGCCAACTAATTGACGAAGTTGTCTCATCTTTGGTAGTGTAATAGTTTGTAGTTCCGGCAATCGCAACACAAGCGTCGTATTGAGTTGTTTTGTTTTGTCAAAGGGTTCAAATGGCTCTGAGCACTATGGGACTTAACTTATGAGGTCATCAGTCCCCTAGAACTTAGAACTACTCAAACCTAACTAACCTAAGGACATCACACACATTCATGCCCTAGGTAGGATTCGAACCTGCGACTGTAGCGGTCGCGCGGCTCCAGACTGTAGCGCCTAGAACTGCTCGGCCTTTGTTTTGTCAGATGACAGTCGCCAAATAGTCAGTGTTTTGTTCTTAGTTGCACCTAGTTACTCGAGTAAACATGGCTGGCGCAAGGCTTACATTCGATGAAAGGAAGTCAGTTTTGAAGTGGTATTTTAAGTACGAAAACATTAATGATGTTCAACGGCAACGGCGAAATGAATATCAAACAGAGCCACCGACACGTTTAACGATTCGTCGCATTCGAGACAAATTTGAAGCCGAAGGCTGTGTTAAAGATGTACACAAACAACGAGCTGGACGACCTGTAACATTAGGAAATCAAGCTAACTCCCGTCGTGTGTTACATTTCAGTCGTTCACCTTAGAAGTCTATGAGACAGTGTGCCCGTGAAACTGGAGTGAGTCGCTCAAATGTTCGGCGAACTTTGAAGACAGCAGAGTGGTAGTGCTACATCCCACGATTGCTACACGCAATGAACGAGGACGACCCAGGTCGTAGAATGGAGTACTGCGAGTGGTTTACTAACATGGTGCGCAACGATGAAGAGTTTGCAGAGATGATTTGTGTTGTCTGATGAGGCACAGTTCAAACTCAATGGTACAGTAAATCGCCACAATTGCATCTACTGGGACGCCGAAAATCCGAATGTCTATGTAGACAAAGCCGTGAATTTGCCAGGAGTGGTGTGGGTTGTCTTACCGGGGCTCGATTGGGCCATTCTTCTTTGATGGCGCAGTTACCGGTGAGGTGTACCTTCAGAAGCTTCACACATTCATTTTACCTGCCATCCGAGACTTGTATGGAGATGAAAGAGTTTACTTTCAACAAGATGGTGCCCCAGCCCATTACCAAAGTCGTGTTAGGGCGTATCTCGAGGAAAATCTACCAGGAAGTTGGATAGGCCGTAGAGGTGCAGTGGAGTATCCACCACGTTGCCCAGGCATAACTCCTCTGGACTTTTACCTGTGGGGAACACTAAAGGACGTCGTTTATCGACAAAAGGCACGCACATTGGATGAACTTCGAGAATCCATCGTACATTCATGTGCAAATATCCAGCTGAACACGTTGCAGTCAGTAGTTCGTGCTTCAGTTCGGCGGTATCGTTTGTGTGTGGATGTTAATGGTGACCATTTCGAACACCTACAGTGATATCTTTAATTTGACTTTAAGCTACACTTTCGCCAAAAATGAGACTGTCGCCTGACAGTACGGTATATGAGTACCAAGTTTGATTAAAACCTGCCCTGTGGTTTAGAAGGAGATGTGGAACATACGTACACACACATACATCAGTCCAATTTCATTATATATGTGGATTTCTAACTTTCATTCATTTGCTGTAGAGCAAGTCCCTTACAACGAGCTACTGGACAAAACAATGAGCTACTGAACAATGTCTGTTTCCACGTTAGCAGGACACAGCCAGCTGTGTGCCATATGAAAACTGCTGATGTAGGCATACCAGGTGCACCGACTAAGAGACCATTTGGCCCGCAGTTTCCTCCTCATTGTATCAGAAGTAACCCTAACTAGACGCAACCGGCAGTATGGAGGAAGAAAACAAAACATTATACCCCCATCCCCCCACCTCCCCGCCCAGCGTAACTACTTCATGTCACAAGCCTACAATTGCCGATTGTTCAACTGCATGCTGTCTACATCCTCTACGTTTACATCTAGCGTTCGGGAGGAGTATGGCTATGTTTGAATTCCTCTACCTGCTCATTAAATTTTAAAAATGGAGATGCTGGATCTTCATAGTCATTTAAAAACTTTGTACGAACTTTAGTAGGTAATAAAACATCCAAAAGATAGAGTGTTAGGATGGCACTGTATTAGTTTACACACACAGCACGGGCAGTAAACGAAGTTATTCCCCAGATGAAACTGACACTTGACTTACGTTACTGCGCAGCATGTATCAACATTATAATAACAAAATTTCACTGATATCAACGCCATCTGTAAGCCACGTCGAGAATTTACACACTGCCTTCGTTTGTAGTTACTGATGATTATTTGTATGGAAAGTGTAGTCTTGTAGGGTAGGGAGACGAGAACGGTAAACAAGTTGACACAAGACAAGAATAGAGAATATCTTCTTGCATTGTAGTGCTACAGAAGAATTCAGAAGATGAGGTTAGTAGACAACAACAAATAATGATGAGGTACTGCAGTGAAATCGGGTAAAAAAGAAATTTATGGCAGAAGTGAACTACATGGAGGTATCGACTGACATTGCACACTGTGAGACAACCAGGAAATCTACATCGTAATGGAGGGAAGTGTGGCGGATAAGAACTATAGAAGGAAACCAAAGGTTGATTACGGTAAGCATGTTCAAATGGATGAAGGTTGCAGGAGTTTTGCAAAAATGACGAGGCTCACACAGGATAGACTAACGTTTCCAGTTTATTCTTGATTTGAAAAACCATGTAGTTTGATAAAGAAACAAACCACATTTAACATGTAATACATTGGAACTCGCAGAGACGGTGAAGCATCATCAACAGAGAAGGCCACAACTAAATGCATTGGTAATTCTCGGTGGAGGCCCAATGTTGCACTATCTTATGATACACGAGCTTTCATGTCCCTACTTCATTCCTGGAGGTGACCTGGTGTTTTTCCTGTTTACAGACCAGTCTCACTGCTCGGACCTGTACTCCCCGTCACTTGTGGACATCCCACAGCTGACGGCAGCCCGAGAGAGGATCGCGGAGCTAGTCGCCCAGTGGATCAGCTAGGGTGCACACAGCAGGTCAAGAGTGCTGAACAAATGTGTAATCAATTACTACTAATAAAGCAAGAAATAAAAACTATCTTAAATCCTTTCCAATCCCCCTTATGTACTGGACTTTATCACACAGAGCACTGAAGGGATTGGAACACACTGGAATACGCATCGTCTGTGGTTTGCATATGAAGATTATTTTCAAGTTAATTTAAATGGTACGTATAGAACACTAAACACTGAATACCAAACACGACTTATACAGCGACATTATATTAAATATTACCTAAAAATCGAAACAGCACTGTATTTTATTCAAATCTGGTACTGTCTTAAAACCAAGCAGTCCAACAAGAAACATAAATGTTGCAAGGAAAATATTCATACACACATCCTACATGTACAGTGTTTCATCCCACGCATTGAACCCAAAAAACTTTAGAACATTAGTAACAATTAATGAAAGCATTGTAAATATATTATCAATAGAGAGAAGCAATATTGTGGTGTAAACATCTGTGTTGACTGAATCGTAGTTATTAATAATTTTAAAGCCAGACAGTGCCCCATTAATATTTAATTAAATTTATTGTTGCAAACACATATAACACAACAATAGTTATTCAACAGATAAAGTACACATTTAATTGGAGCTTAAAAATTCCCACAACACAAATAGAAGTGCTCAGCTCTGAATAATAGTACAATATGTTAAGCTATTTTTCAACTACATCAGCGCATCACGAAAAAAGTTAATGAACATTGATACATACATAGTATAAATTGCAGTACTGTCACTGTATAATTTATCTACCTTTACCTTCCTCTTCCTCTTTTGGTGCAACGATTGGATCTTTGACTACTAACCATAATGTTATGAATCTTGTGTTCGATTCACTCCCAATATAATGAATCACCCTCAATCTGCCGACGACCTTGTCTAAATGTTGAAGGAGCACATAGAGTTCAGTGTAACGAACTTGCCTTTGGGATGGGAAACTACCCTGAAGGTGGAAGACTCAATAATAACCAATGTAGCATGATGAAGCAGAAGACAATTGAAACGCCTGCTTTAAATACACATTATGTGCATAAAAAACATATTTCTGTTGAAAAAAGATTCCAGATCATTTACCTATTCAAGTCTCCAAAATAGAATTGTTAAGGCGGAGTGTATCCATAAGAAAACAACAAAACACCGAAAATCGAAATCCACCTAAAGGGCAGCATTCTATGAGTTTGAAAACGAAAATATACTGGCTGAATTTAGATTTAGTAGAAGTGAATGAACCTATAAAAGGTCAATTAATAATGCATCAGTCATTCTTTCTATTAAATCACACAACGTCCCCATTTAATCCTCATACCAATGTAAAGAAGATATTAGTGTCAGTGGTGTTGAGCGACAGCTGAAATCATGAAAACTGACCGAAGTTCCAGAGCCCAATAAAATCCGTATCAGATCCTATATTGCACACGCAGGTGAGGCAGCGGCTGTCTGAAATATAATCTATCACGTATGCCTCGAACAAAAACCGTGCTCAGTAATTGGGACGAAAGCACACGTCACACACTTCTACGAAGGGTAGCCGAGGTAACTGACAAAACTGATATCCAGTAACTTTGACATCGATTTGTTGTAGGATCTTAGAACACATTATCAGCTCAAACCCAAGGGAAATGTGTTAGGACCTTTGCTGTTCACACCGCATACTAATGACATTGCACACAAAATTAATAGTAACCACAGATTTTTTGCAAATGATGCAGTTGTCTACAGTGAAGTAGTGTCTGTAAGGAAATACATTAATATTCAGGCAGATCTGATTATATTTCAAAGTAGTGCAAAGATTGCAACTTGCCTTATACGTTCGGAAACGTAAAATTATACACTTCATAAAATAAGAAACGATGTATCCTATCGCTATAATATTAATGGAATCGGTCAATTTGTGCAAATAACAACGTGTAACAATTTGTGTGGGTATGAAATACAATCATCTAATAGTCTCTGCCGTAAGTAAAGCAGTGGGCAGTCTGTGGATCACTGGTGGAATACCTTGGAGGTGCTATCAACATAAGAAGGAGACTACATGGAAAAAATTCATGCGACCCGTCGTAGAATATTGCTAAAATGTACAGGACCCATACCAATTAGAACAGAAGATGTTAAAAAAAAAGGCAGCTCGAATGGTCACATGTTTGTTTGACGCTTGAGACAGTGTCACAAAGATGATGAAATAACTGATCTGGCAGACAATTGAATACAGATACAAAATATGGCGCAAAAACGTACAGGGTATCAATAATTAAAATTCCAGTTTCAAAACGCTGTACGAAAAGAACCACCACTCTCAGTGACGTCATATTTGAAGAGAATGTTATTGACGCACGAGAAAACGTCTTGGGGGAAAAAATAATAGATGGTTCTGTAAGCGCGTTAAGTATATGGGGTCTCCTACAAATGACATGAATCACAATACGGCAGCTATGGTTCGAGTCGCGCATTACGCTGTCCATAGTATTCAATGTGCATGACTGCTGCGCCAGTTCGGTAATCAATAGTTGTGGCACTGTTAGTTGGGTAAGCTCATCCACCACGGCCAAATCGTACTACATCGGATGGGAAAAACCGGTTTTTTTCTGCCCTGAGGTCAAAAATCGCATAAAAAGCAATGTGCCATGGGATTTAATTGTACTTAGCAGCCTAAAAATGAAAATGACGTCGGGTTTTAGTTGTCCTTCTACCAAGGACCAAAAAAAGCAAAATTACATCTGTTACTAATTGTCGTGAGCCTGGTGCAAGACATTATTGCGTAGGCTTCCGCGGCCAGAGTCAAATGGTTCAAATGGCTCTGAGCACTATGGGACTTAACTTCTGAGGTCATCAGTCCCCTAGAACTTAGAACTACTTAAACCTAACTAACCTAAGGACATCACACACATCCATGCTCGAGGCACGATTCGAACCTGCGACCGTAGCGGTCGAGCGGTTCCAGACTGTAGCGCCTACAACCACTCGGCCACACCGGCCGGCGGCCAGAGTCGGTCGACATAAAAATTTCTTAGGTATGGTTCCGCGTAATATTGTATAAAACTACTGCTGGAAAAAACCAGGATGATAGCATGCGCAGTGAACAGTAATAACAAAATATAATATATAGAACGCACCAGTAGACCCAGAAGAAGGCCGCTGCAACTGCGGCCGAAACGTTGGTTTTCTTGAGCAGTAGTTTTATACAATTTAACGCGTACCATTCCCAGAAAACACTTATGTCGACTGTCGCAAGATATGTTTAATAAGCCGTAGACCGTTTTCCGCCACAAGCTGAAGTCGAGAAACAACACGTTCCACAAGAGATTGTAGTGTCTCGGGCGACACGTTCAGAATGCGTTGCGCAACGCGTGCTTTCAGTTCAGCTATGTTCGTAGCTGGAGCACTGAACACACCATCTTTCAGATGACTCCACTGCCAGAAGTCACACGGATTAAGATCAGGTGATCTGGACGGCCGGCCATCTTGCATAAAAATGATCCCACCGATACATCCACGCTGTTGAAGAGTTGGAATGACGTTGGTGCGCAAAATACTCTCATAGCGTTTACCAGTGACGGTACACGTAACAAGGCCCGCAGGATGAATGTCCTCGAGAAAATACGGCCCTACTATAAAGGATGCCATCAACCCGCACCACACAGTCACCTTTGAAGAATGAAGCAGTAGCGCCTGATGTGGTTGCAGAGTTTCCGTTGCCCACATTTTAAAATTCTGTGTATCGACCTGTCCGCAGAGATGCAAATTCACGTCGTCTGTCCACAGAATGTTCCATGGGCATTCATTGTCCACTTTCATGCCAGAAAGCAATTCCAGAACGAACGTTTGTATTGCTGGCAGGCCAACAGGCAGCAATTCCTGAACAATGGTGATTTTGTATGGACAGCAACGCAGGATGTTTCATAGAATTTTATGCACCGTGCTCGCAGGCATGTCTAACACACGGGTAATTCCCCATGCAGTGCATGTTTAGACACGACCGTCCGACTCCTTCTGCAGTGCTGCGGTCACGTCTACGACAGACGTCGGAGAAACAGCTTTCCTCCCTCTGCCACAATGCACTGCAGAAGAATCTGTCTTTTCGTATTTTGTAATCATTTTCTCCGGGCCCTTAGCAGTCATAGGACCAATGTATTTTTTTCATACCCTTGAGTGTGCAGAACTTCTGCAGGACTACTGGCTCAGAGTCATCTTCCTGTGAAAGACCTTTACCAGGCACGTAGGGCGTCTCAGACGAAAACTGAAGAACAACCGAGTGCTGCGCGTTTCTTGATGTGCATATTCTGACGCATACAGAGCCATCTGTTGGATTTTTTTTTTCAATGACGTTTCCACATGCGTCAGTAACAATCTGTTCAAATTTGACGTCTTTTTTAGTTGTGGTTTCTTTTTCTACTATGTTTCCAAACTGGAACTTTACTTGTGTAACCCTGTACCTACAACGTTTCTAGAAACAACTTTAAGTGATGAATCCAGGAATTCAGGTTATGGATGTAGATGTAGAGGGTTCTAAGATAAGAACATTCACATTTAGGATACAAAACATTATTTCACTTGTTCAGTAATGATAAGTCGCATATATGTACAGTATTTAATAATCACTTTCTGAATATAGCAGATGAACTAAATAGAAACCTAGTCCCAATAGGGAATCATATAGCGCTCTTAGAAAAAAATGTTCCGAGACTGTTACCTGAAATGCTCCTCCATGATACTGACAAGAGGGAGATTGAGTTAATAATTAAATCACTAAAGGCCAAGAACTCTCATGGATATGACGGGGTATCTAGCAGAATACTGAAGTATTGTTCTATGTATGTTAACCCAGTACTTAGCCATATCTGTAACTTTTCCTTTAGGAGTGGTCGGTTTCCTGACCGATTAAAATACTCGGTAGTGAAGCCACTTTATAAAAAGGGAGACATTGATAATGTTGACAATTTTAGACCTATTTCTATGCCATCGGTGTTTGCTAAAGTTATCGAGAAGGTAGTATATACAAGGTTACTGGAGCATTTAAATTCACATAATTTGCTGTCAAATGTTCAGTTTGGTTTTAGAAATGGTTTAACAACTGAAAATGCTATATTCTCTTTTCTCTGTGAGATTTTGGACGGATTAAATAAAAGGTTGCGAACGCTAGGTGTTTTCTTTGATTTAACGAAGGCTTTTGACTGTGTTGACCACAAAATATTACTGCAGAAGTTGGGCCATTATGGAGTAAGGGAAGTAGCTTACAATTGGTTCGCCTCTTAATTTAAGAACAGAAAGCAGAGGGTAATTCTCCGCAATATTGAGAGTGGTAGTGATGTTCAGTCCCAATGGGGCACTGTTAAGTGGGGCGTTCCCCAAGGGCCGGTGCTGGGGCCACTGCTGTTTCTTATTTATATAAATGATATGCCTTCTAGTATTACAGGTGATTCAAAAACATTCCTGTTTGCTGATGACACCAGCTTGATAGTGAAGGATCTTGTGTGTAATATTGAAACAGTAACAAATAATGTAGTTCATGAAATAAGTTCGTGGCTTGTGGAAAATAATTTGATGCTAAATCACAGTAAGACTCAGTTTTTACAGTTTCTAACTCACAATTCAACAAGAACCGATATTTTGATCAGACAGAATGGGCGTATTATAAGCGAGACGGAACAGTTCAAATTCCTAGGCGTTCGGATAGATAGTAAGCTGTTGTGGAAAGCCCATGTCCAGGATCTTGTTCAGAAGCTAAATGCTGCTTTATTTACCATTAGAACAGTATCTGAAATAAGTGGCACTTCAACACGAAAAGTAGTCTACTTCGCATATTTCATACGCTTATGTCGTATGGTATTATTTTTTGGGGTAATTCTTCTGATTCAAAAAGGGTATTTTTGGCTCAAAAACGGGCTGTTCAAGCTATATGTGGTGTAAGTTCGAGAACCTCTTGTCGACCCCTATTCAAAAATCTGGGAATTCTGACATTGCCCTCACAGTATATATTTTCTTTAATGTCGTTTGTTGTTAGCAATATTAGCCTATTCCCAAGAGTTAGCAGCTTTCACTCAGTTAATACTAGGCAGAAATCAAATCTGCATGTAGAATGCACTTCCTTGACTCTTGTGCAGAAAGGAGTGCAGTATTCTGCTGCATCCATTTTCAATAAGCTATCACAAGAACTCAAAAATCTTAGCAGTAGCCCAAACGCTTTTAAGTCTAAACTGAAGAGTTTCCTCATGGCTCTCTCCTTCTATTCTGTCGAGGAGCTCCTGGAAGAGCTAAAAAATTAAGCAAATTCCAGTGTTACATTGTTGATTGTCTTCATTTAAACTTACGACTTGTCACCCGAATATGTTTTTTTTTTATATTTCATTTTATCTGTTTCTATATCGTGTTATAATTTCATGTATTGACTCGTTCCATGACCATGGAGACTTCTCCTTAATTTGGTCCCACGGAACAATAAATAAATAAATAAATAAATAAAAATAAGTAATCTTTCAGCACACCATAAAACATGATATGCCAGAAGGTATCACAAAAGCGTTTCACAACGAAATTCGAAATCGTATATTTGTTCCTGACATGGATGCGAAACTTCATTTTGCAGTTCGATTCTCTCTGTATTCAGATATTAATTGAGTCATTCTAGCACTACTTTTTCCATTGTTAAACGGCACCATGGCCCATGCTGTAGTACTACGAACACAGGCATCTCTAAAGTTCCTTCTCTATACCCCACTGTTGGTAATTGGTGATATACTTTATTTGTTCTTTCTACAACCATGTACACTACTGGCCATTAAAATTGCTACACCACGAAGATGAAGTGCTACAGACGCGAAATTTAACCGACAGGAAGAAGGTGATGTGATACGCAAATGATTAGCTATGCAGAGCATTCACACAAGTTTGGCGCCGGTGGTGACACCTACAACGTGCTGACATGAGGCAAGTTTCCAACCGATTTCTCATACACAAACAGCAGTTGACCAGCGTTGCCTGGTGAAACGTTGTTTTGATGTCTCGTGTAAAGAGGAGAAATGCGTACCATCACGTTTCCGACTTTGATAAAGGTCGGGTTGTAGCCTATAGCGATTGCGGTTTATCGTATCGCGACATTGCTACTCGCGGTGGCCGAGATCCAATGACTGTTAGCAGAATATGGAATCGGTGGGTTCAGGAGGGTAACACGGAACGTCGTGCTCAATCCCAACGGCCTCGTATCACTGGAAGTCGAGATGACAGGCATCTTAACCGCATGGCTGTAACGGATCGTGCAGCCATGTATCGATCTCTGAGTCAACAGATGGGGCCGTTTGCAAGACAACAACCCTCTGCACGAACAGTTCGACGACGTTTGCAGCAGCATGGACTATCAGCTCCGAGACCATGGCTGCGGTTACCCTTGACGCTGCATCACAGACAGGAGCACCTGCGATGGTGTACTCAACGACGAACCTGGGTGCACGAATGGCAAAACGTCATTTTTTCGGAAGAATCCAGGTTCTATTTACAACATCATGATGGTCGCATCCGTATTTGGCGACATCGCGGTGAACGCACATTGGAAGCGTGTGTTCGATATCGCCATACTGGCATATCACCTGGCGTGATGGTATTGGGTGCAATTGGTTACACGTCTCGGTCACCTCTTGTTCGCATTGACGGCTCTTTGAACAGTGGACGTTACATCTCAGGCCGGCCGGAGTGGCCGTGCGGTTCTGGGCGCTACAGTCTGGAGCCGAGTGACCGCTACGGTCGCAGGCTCGAATCCTGCCTTGGGCATGGATGTGTGTGATGTCCTTAGGTTAGTTAGGTTTAATTAGTTCTAAGTTCTAGGCGACTGATGACCTCAGAAGCTAAGTCGCATAGAGCTCAGAGCCAATTGAACCATTTTTTTGTTACATTTCAGATGGGTTACTACCCGTGGCTCTACCATTCATCCGATGCCTGCGAAACCCTACATTTCAGCAGTATAATGCACGACAGCATGTTGCAGGTCTTGTACGGGCCTGTCTGGGTACAGAAAATGTTCCACTGCTGCCCTGGCCAGCACATTCTCCAGATCTCTCACCAACTGAAAACGTCTGGTCAATGGCGGACGAGCAACTGGCTCGTCACAATACGCCAGTCACTACTCTTGATGAACTGTGGTATTGTGTTGAAGCTGCATTGGCAGTTGTACCTGTACACGCCATCCAGGCCCTGTTTGACTCAATGCCCAAGCGTATCAAGGCCTTTATTACGACCAGAGGTGGTTGTTCTGGGTAATGATTTCTCAGGATCTATGCACCCAATTTGCGGGAAAATGTAATCACATGTCAGTTCTAGTATAATATATTTGTCCAATTAATACCAGTTTATCAACTGTATTTCTTCTAGGTGTAGCAATTTTAATGGGCAGTAGTGTATTATTTGTCCTGCTATTGATTGCCAGTAACAGTCGATAAGAAAGAGTAAGTAAATAAAACTAGAACATCATATGACATCAAATATAAATAGGAAGGTTAAAAAGCCCTTACATAATAAAATATCTGCAGTGATTAAGTTATACTCTGTTTATTCACCACAGTTCAGAATTAATACACAGATCATAATGTACATTGACGGAAGAAAATTCGCAACACCAAACAATAATTAGAATAATGAAATTTCAGGAACGCATTTGTCTAGATAACACATTTAAGTGATTAACTTCACACGATCACGGGGTAATCTCAAATTCTTCTTACAGTACTGTATCATATCGTCATCTCATCTTCACCTACTTCCTCTCCCCTTTCTATGATATTGCCCGCAAGTCTGGTTCCCTTTCATAGACTCCCTATAAGTATATTCTACCTTTCAGTTTTCTTTTCTTTACTTAGTACTGCCTTGTCGTCTGAGCTTTTGACATCCATTTAGCTGTTTCTTTTTTCTCAAAAGAGCTTTCTCCAATTCCTATATGCGGTGTCTATCTTTCCTTTACTTATGCATCCTTCTACAGCTTTGAATCTGTTCTGTAGCCATTCCCGCTTAGCCACATTAAACTTTCTGTTAGTTTTATTTTTTAGGCTACTATATACTTTTGTCTGCTTGATTTTCTCGTTTCGTCAGCTAAATTCGGTATCTTCGGTATTTTCGCTGGGCCTTGTCTTTTTACCAGTGTGAACCTATTCCGCCTTTCTTATCCAATCTCTTAAGGATAACAAATCGTCTTCTATTGTAATCCTTTTCCATAAAAAAAATGGCTCTGAGCACTATGGGACTTAACAGCTATGGTCATCAGTCCCCTAGAACTTAGAACTACTTAAACCTAACTAACCTAAGGACAGCACACAACACCCAGCCATCACGAGGCAGAGAAAATCCCTGACCCCGCCGGGAATCGAACCAGGGAACCCGGGCGTGGGAAGCGAGAACGCTACCGCACGACCACGAGATGTTGTTGTTGTGGTCTTCAGTCCTGAGACTGGTTTGATGCATTTCTCCATGCTACTCTATCCTGTGCAAGCTTCTTCATCTCCAGTATCTACTGCAACCTACATCCTTCTGAATCTGCTTAGTGTACTCATCTCTTGGTCTCCCTCTACGATTTTTACCCTCCACACTGCCCTCCAATGCTAAATTTGTGATCCCTTGATGCCTCAAAACATGTCCTACCAACCGATCCCTTCTTCTAGTCAAGTTGTGCCACAAACTTCTCTTCTCCCCAATCCTATTCAATACCTCCTCATTAGTTACGTGATCTACCCACCTTATCTTCAGCATTCTTCTGTAGCACCACATTTCGAAAGCTTCTATTCTCTTCTTGTCCAAACTAGTTATCGTCCATGTTTCACTTCCATACATGGCTACACTCCATACAAATACTTTCAGAAACGACTTCCTGACACTTAAATCTATACTCGATGTTAACAAATTCCTCTTCTTGAGAAACGCTTTCCTTGCCATTGCCAGTCTACATTTTATATCCTCTCTACTTCGACCATCATCGGTTATTTTACTCCCTAAATAGCAAAACTCCTTTACTACTTTAAGTGTCTCATTTCCTAATCTAATTCCCTCAGCATCACCCGACTTAATCTGACTACATTCCATTATCCTCGTTTTGCTTTTGTTGATGTTCATCTTATATCCTCCTTTCAAGACACTGTCCATTCCGTTCAACTGCTCTTCCAAGTCCTTTGCTGTCTCTGACAGAATTACAATGTCATCGGCGAACCTCAAAGTTTTTACTTCTTCTCCATGAATTTTAATACCAACTCCGAATTTTTCCTTTGTTTCCTTTACTGCTTGCTCAATATACAGATTGAATAACATCGGGGAGACGCTACAACCCTGTCTTACTCCTTTCCCAACCACTGCTTCCCTTTCATGCCCCTCGACTCTTATAACTGCCATCTGGTTTCTGTACAAACTGTAAATAGCCTTTCGCTCCCTGTAGTATACCCCTGCCACCTTCAGAATTTGAAAGAGAGTATTCCAGTTAACATTGTCAAAAGCTTTCTCTAAGTCTACAAATGCTAGAAACGTAGGTTTGACATTTCTTAATCTTTCTTCTAAGATAAGTCGTAAGGTCAGTATTGCCTCACGTGTTCCAACATTTCTACGGAATCCAAACTGATCTTCCCCGAGGTCGGCTTCTACCAGTTTTTCCATTCGTCTGTAAAGAATTCGCGTTAGTATTTTGCAGCTGTGACTTATTAAACTGATAGTTCGGTAATTTTCACATCTGTCACCACCTGCTTTCTTTGGGATTGGAATTATTATATTCTTCTTGAAGTCTGAGAGTATCTCGCCTGTCTCATACATCGTGCTCACCAGATGGTAGAGTTTTGTCATGACTGGCTCTCCCGAGGCCACCAGTAGTTCAAATGGAATGTTGTCTACTCCCGGAGCCTTGTTTCGACTCAGGTCTTTCAGTGCTTTGTCAAACTCTTCACGCAGTAACTTATCTCCCATTTCGTCTTCATCTACATCCTCTTCCATTTCCATAATATTGTCCTCAAGTACATCGCCCTTGTATAAACCCTCTATATACTCCTTCCACCTTTCTTCCTTCCCTTCTTTGCTTAGAACTAGGTTGCCATCTGAGCTCTTGATATTCATACAAGTGGTTCTCTTCTCTCCAAAGGTCTCTTTAATTTTCCGTAGGCAGTATCTATCTTACCCCTAGTGAGACAAGCCTCTACATCCTTACATTTGTCCTCTAGCCATCCCTGCTTAGCCATTTTGCACTTCCTGTCGATTTCATTTTTGAGACGTTTGTATTCCTTTTTGCCTGCTTCATTTACTGCATTTTTATATTTTCTCCTTTCATCAATTAAATTCAATATTTCTTCTTTTACCCAAGGATTTCTATTAGCCCTCGTCTTTTTACCTACTTGATCCTCTGCTGCCTTCACTACTTCATCCCTCAGAGCTACCCATTCTTCTTCTACTGTCTTTCTTTCCCCCATTCCTGTTAATTGTTCCCTTATGCTCTCCCTGAAACTCTCTCCAACCTCTGGTTCTTTCAGTTTATCCAGGTCCCATCTCCTTAAATTCCCACCTTTTTGCAGTTTCTTCAGTTTCAATCTGCAGTTCATAACCAATAGATTGTGGTCAGAATCCACATCTGCCCCAGGAAATGTCTTACAATTTAAAACCTGGTTCCTAAATCTCTGTCTTACCATTATATAATCTATCTGATACCTTTTAGTATCTCCAGGATTCTTCCAGGTATACAACCTTCTTTTATGATTCTTGAACCAAGTGTTGGCTATGATTAAGTTATGCTCTGTGCAAAATTATACAAGGCGGCTTCCTCTTTCATTCCTTCCCCCCAATCCATATTCACCTACTATGTTTCCTTCTCTCCCTTTTCCTACTGACGAATTCCAGTCACCCATGACTATTAAATTTTTGTCTCCCTTCAGTACCTGAATAATTTCTTTTATCTCGTCAAACATTTCATCTATTTCTTCATCATCTGCAGAGGTAGTTGGCATATAAACTTGTACTACTGTAGTAGGCATGGGCTTTGTGTCTATCTTAGCCACAATAATGCGTTCACTATGCTGTTTGTAGTAGCTAACCCGCACTCCTATTTTTTTATTCATTATTAAACCTACTCCTGCATTACCCCTATTTGATTTTGTATTTATAACCCTGTAATCACCTGACCAGAAGTCTTGTTCCTCCTGCCACCGAACTTCACTAATTCCCACTATATCTAACTTTAACCTATCCATTTCCCTTTTTAAATTTTCTAACCTACCTGCCCGATTAAGGGATCTGACATTCCACTCTCCGATCCGTAGAACGCCAGTTTTCTTTCTCCTGATAACGACGTCCTCCTGAGTAGTCCCCGCCCGGAGATCCGAATGGGGGACTATTTTACCTCCGGAATATTTTACCCAAGAGGACGCCATCATCATTTAATCATACAGTAGAGTTGCATGTCCTCGGGAAAAATTACGGCTGTAGTTTCCCCTTGCTTTCAGCCGTTCGCAGTACCAGCACAGCAAGGCCGTTTTGGTTAATGTTACGAGGCCAGATCAGTCAATCATCCAGACTGTTGCCCCTGCAACTACTGAAAAGGCTGCTGCCCCTCTTCAGGAACCACATGTTTGTCTGGCCTCTCAACAGATAGCCCTCCGTTGTGGTTGCACCTACGGTACGGCCATCTGTATCGCTGAGGCACGCAAGCCTCCCCACCAACGGCAAGGTCCATGGTTCATGGGGGGGACCACGAGATGCGGGCTCCTTTTCCATAGTTTAATCATTTGATGCCCAATGCTACCTCCGAAAATCTCAAAATCCTCGGATTACTTCAACTTGTCCAGGCCCGATCTCGTTAATTTCCTACACTTTTGCAATTTCTTTAGTTTTAATCTGAAGTTTACAGCAAAACAGTTGTGGTAAGATTACACACCTGCCTCTGGAAGTGTCTCACAATTTTAAATTTGGTTTTGAAATCTCCGTCCTATCATTATATATTCAATCCGAAATCTTCTTGTGTCACCAGGTCTCTTTCACGTACACAACCTCCTTTCACGATCCTTAAACAGTGTTAGCGATGATTAAATCACGGTCTGTGAACAATTTTACCTGCCGGCTTCCTTTTTCGTTGGATGTTGGCTGTTGTCTTGGCGACCTTAGTGCGTTTAGTATGCTGATCATATTAGCTCACCTGCACTACTATTTCCTTATGTATTATTAGGCCCTCTCCTGCCATACTGCTGTTTGACGTTGTGTTGATAATCTTCTACTAACCCGACCAGAAGACCTGTTCTTCCTGTCACCGCAGTTCAAAAATTCCCATTACATTTAACTTGGACCAAGCAAAGAATATCTGAAGCACTATGCCATATTTGCCTGCACTAGGTTGTGATGGGAGGATGGAGGCGATGTATACCTTTACCTCTTAACTTTGATAATCTTGGTTAATGAACGAATAAATATCGCCACTTTTGAGATAACGACTGTCCTTCAGCTAAATGAGTCGATATGAATGATATCTTATAGTTCTTCAAAATTTTCTGATAAGCCTTTTGAATATATATATGTTCTGGCGACAAGAATCGTAAGGTGAGACTAGTTACAAACCTAATGGTAAGTAGAATTTTACTAACATATTTTGTTTTATATTTTCAGTAACTCGATAAGTTACAATAAACTATATTAGTTAACGTATTCGTGAGTTTGCAACGCCCCCGCTTAATGCTCACTTCCTGACAAATGAGAAAAAACGTTTCATTACTTCCTTTGCATGGAAGACATTTCTTCGAACACGAACAAAGTGTGTCATAAGGCGCTAAATGCTCACAAGGCGCCAAAAGCTTACTGATAAACCCCATCAATTGTCTTGTCCTTAGCTTTTTTCTCTCATCAGTGGACTAAAGTGCACCAACATTCATTGGCATCTTCCAGCGACGGAGTTGTGAAAAATGTTACACAACAGAATATTACGCAGTGAGAATGTGGCGAGTAATATTCATTTCAAAAGCACAAAAATTTTACGATATCAACGTAACGGGAAAGACGGCTACAATCATCTCGGTAATTGTAGTACGAACTGCTAAACATGCGAGCTTTGTGATGGATAACAGAAGAGTCGTTGAGACTTTTTAGATATCGGTTCTAAATATTTAGTTAGAGAATTGTGAGATGGGGATCGTCTGGTCTATCAGTTACGTGACTGGAAGTGTGTGTTACACAGGAATTCTATATCCTTATACCAAATCGGTGGCTACTGTGGCCATTTTGACTGCTATCCAGTTTAAAATTTGTAGTTACATTTATGTAAATAGACGGCCAGGCTCCAGTATTTGCTTCAAGCGTTCGCCATCTATCAGTCTTTCTGTATGTTACCTCTCATTTCATTTCTAGTGACTTGTCCACCCTGTATACGACTGTCATCTGCGAACTGGATCACACATGTAAAAAGGCAGCCTGTTATGTTAGTGCTGTACACTGTGGACATTACCGGTTCGGTCATACATCTTGAGGAGCGTTACACACCACTTCCGATTCTGATGATGCGCTTCATTAATAACGTTGTACCCTGTTCTGCCAGTAAGCAAGTATCTGAAAGTATTCAGCCCATAAAAATTGATGAGTTCCACAGCAAATCTGTTTGCATGACCTCGTAGGAGCTACGAATCTGTTGTGCGAAGTGACGTGGGTATAATGAAGTCTAACTCAGTTACAGCAGTATCAGCTGTAATCGGTGTAGGCTGTTAAACCTAACTGTAAACCTAATCACGTGGAGTTTACAGACGAATTTCTACCATCTTTGGAAAAAGACTAACGGGTCACAAAGAAATTGTTCTTTTCAGAAGAAATAATATATCCTGGGCATGGAATAGCCACAAATAGAAAATACGCATCTGAGTCGCAGAAAACTCAAGTTCAAGGAAATGTAGTGTCTAAGCCATGGATAATGCAATATCATCTCGTAATAAATGACTTAGAACGCGTTTTGAGCCACCTGCACATCGGCGAACTTATCTGCGTTTAGAGTCAAGGGAACAGAAATGGAAGAATGTGACTTACGATATTAAAAGTAAGTTATTGTGAAATAACGAGAATTTAAAAAAATATTAATCAAAATAAAGGCAGTCTGTTCGAAAGTGTCAGTCTGTGAAATGAAAGTCTGCTGATACGTTAGATTCCGTACCCTGTTGCTCCATCGCTGACATGCTCGAATCTTGACTATGTAGCACTGAATAGAAAATTAAAGGTGAAAGTACACTAGCGACTTCGAAATGTAAATCATATAAATTGTCAATGATCAAATGATTTTTTTTTCATTACAACTACATCACATGTACTCCTACATCGTGCCTTTCGACTGTTTGTATTCTTGTTATTGAATTGTGACTGTACATACCTCGAAGTGAGCTTTTTAGAAATACACATTTTGTTAAATGCTATATGCTGGATGGTGACCGCCAGCTTTATAACTGAGCTTCTTGTACCTGTAAAACAATGCTGGCCCCCCAAAAAAAAAGTTTTTAAAAAATTTAAAAAAGTTTTACCCACCTGACGTAATTTAAATGTTTTAACAATAATAACGGACTCACAAGGAGTGAACACGGAAATTTTATTACTTGATAATGAATATGAAATAAGTCGGACGACAATGAAAGAATTTTACTTATGTTTAATTTCATGTAATTAAATTTGAAGCAGTTTACTTCCCTTGAGGTTTATATGTAGTTCACACAGATGGCGCCATGTAACCAACCGATGTGTTCTCCATACAGCCCGCCATCCGCAAACATTAGTTTTCAATGAACTGTGGACGAAGCCCGACCAACAGGCATTACATGCATGATCAAAAACGACAAACCAGATGAGTTAAGCCACTAATTGCAACTTTTTAATGACATCATCTATGTACCTCTTGTATTCTTAGCATCGAGAATGGCTAGTTTGTAGCTGAAATCTAGACCTGCCAATAAAATTTAAAAAGGAAGACTGATAGCTGAAATCTATTATTTACAAGTCAATATAACATTCGCTGCGTGCAACAGCCTTCTGAATGGAAGGTAACCTGATAGTAGATTTCTCTTGACCAGGAAAGCGTTTCTTGTCATTGTCATCTGCTTTTGGTATCCTCTTTGCTCCTTTCGACATGGGTTATTTTGCTGCCTAGGCAGGACAATTCCTTAACTCTGTCTGCTTTGTGATCACCAGTTCTGATGTTACGTCACTGAGCATTCTCATTTCTGCTACTTCTCATTACTTTCGGATTTCGATTTAGTTTCAATCCATAGTCTGTAGTCATTGCACTTTATTCCATTCAACAGATTCTGTAATTATTCTTCAGTTTCTCCTTAGGATAGAAATATTATCAGCGAATCTTGTCATTGATATCTATTCACTTCCACTTTTAACCCCATTCTTAAACCTTTCTTTTATTTCCGTCACTGTTTCTTCGAAAGTATAGATTCATCAGTAAGGGAGATGGACTGGGCCCTTTCTAATCAGAGCACTTCGTTCTTGGTCTTCTATTCTTATTATTCACTCTTGGTTTTTGTACATATTGTATATCACCCCTCTTTCCATATAGCTTAACCCTATTTTTTTCAAAATTTGAACATCGTGCACTATTTTAAGCTGCCTAACGCTTTTTCAAGCTCGACAAATTCTATGAACATGTCTAAATTTTCCTTCAGTCGTACTTCCATTAACGCCCGCAACTTCAGAACTGCCTCTATGGTGCCTTTATCTTTCCTAATGCCAAACTGATTGTAAGCTAACAGATCCTCAATCATCTTTTCCGATCCTGTGAATAACATTCTTGTCATCAAACTTCATCGCGTGAGCTGTTAAGCTGACTGTACGATAATTCTCTCACTTGTCGGCTCTTGCTATCTTCGAAATTGTGTGGATGACGTTTTTCCGAAAGTATGATATGTCGCTAGCCTTACACATGATGGAATGTATCAGTCCCTTCCGTCATATTTGATCTTAATTCTTCCAAAACTGTTAACTTCTGATCCTAATACTTCCCTACCTAATATTTCCCTACCTAATACTTCCCTACCTAATACTTCCCTACCCAATACTTCCCTATCGACTCCCATTTCTTCTTCTGTCGCATCATCAGATAAGTTCACCCAATCATAGATGCCTTCAATGTACTCTTTCCACCTTTCCACTCTCTTCTCCGCGTTTAACAGTCGATTTTTCTTTGCACTCTTAATGTTATCGCCCTTGCTTTTAATTTCAGCAAAGGTCGTTTTGACTTTTCTATATGCTGGGCAGTCCTTCCGATGGTTAGTTCTTTCTCGATTTCTTCACAATTTTAATGCAGCCTTTTCACCTTAGCTCGCCTTCACTTCCCATTTATTCCATTCCTAAGTGACTTGTATTCCTACATTCCTGCATTTCTCTGAACATTTTTGTACCTCTTCCTTTCATAGATCAGCTGAAGATTTTTTTCTGTTACCCATGTTTTCCTCACAGCGACATTCCTTGTACCTATGTTTTCTTTCCAGCTTGTCTGATTGCTCTTTTTTTGAGAGGCGTCCATTCCCCTTCGACTGAACTGCTTACTGAAATAGTCAATATCACAGTATAGATAGCCTCAGAGAACTTGAAGCATGTCTCTTCATTCCTTAATACCTACATATCCAGTTTCATTGGGCACTGACTCTTCTTCACTACTCTTCATTTCTAAATTGTAATATGGATCTGTATCTGCTCCTGAGTACGCCTTCTAGTGTAGCATCTGATTCTTTTGTAGGGTTTGCTCAAGAGATAGGATTATAGCTGAACAGGAGGAGAAAATTAGAGCCCTTCAGGCTGATTTGGACAGTGCGAGGGACGAACTCAAGAGGTTAAGGGGGGAGGAGGGTAAACAGCGGTGGGAAGTGGTAGCTGGGAACAGGAGCCACAGAAAGAGAACAGTGTCTGACAGTTTCACAATTGGTACAACCAACAGATTTGCCTTGCTGCCACAGTTAAGTAAAGAATGTTTCAAAAAAGTAGAAAGTAAGAGGAAAGTTCTGTTGCTAGGTAGCAGCCATTGAAGAAGAAGATGTGTGCACCAGATTTTGCAAGAAAAATTAGGTGACAGGTACCAGGTCACAAACTTTTTCAAGTCAAGTGCATGTCTTAGCCAGGTGGTAGAGGGTATAGGTTCCTTGTGCAAGGATTTCTCAAAGCAGGATCATGTGATGATAGTGGGTGGAGTGGGAAACGGTATTGTTAGGGATCAGGGCTACAGTACTGATTGTGAATTGGTGATAATATCCTCTGCAACGTACCATACCAATGTTGGGCTGGTGCCTGCTTTCGTGCAGCATGATCAGCCCCAGTTGAACCGCTCTGTCAGAAGAGTAAATATGGAGTTGTATCAGATGCGTAGGACGGCCACTCTGTCAGACATTGGATTGGTTCCTGTCAAGGCTATTGATAGGGGAGGGGGGCCGGGGGGTGTTGCACAACGTATGGCCTACACCTCAGTAGGAAAGTTAAGGGTAAACTTGCAGGGTTGTTAGCGAAATCCATAAGGGGGCACACTAATACTCGTGGATGTACTTCTTTTTAGACTAATATCAGTGTCCAATAAGAAGTTCAGGCAGGCAGGTGATAAAGAGGTCCAAAATTCACAAGATTCTCACAACAGTAAAGTAAATAATAATGTTACCACATTTAACCAAAATATTGGTGAATTAAAGAAAAGAGTAGGTTCTCACCAAAGTAAAGTAAAAAATAATGTTACCATTTTTCACCAAAATATTCCGGGATTGAACAATAAAGTAGATGAGCTCCTGGTTTGTTTAGATGACATTGAATCTGATAAAGTAACAGATATACTATGCCTGTCTTAGCATCACATTGTGTCTGATATGGAAAAGGTAAATATCAGTGGTTATAAACTAGCTGCACATATGAGTAGAGAGAATAAGGTGACAAAAGGAGTTGCCATACATGTCAAAAGTTAACACTGCATAAAAAGTTTAGATACAAAAAAGTTTTGTCTAGAGCAACATATAGAAGCATGTGCCTGTCAACTTAAACTGAAGGAGGGCTCTTTTATAATTGTAACAGTATATAGGTCCCCATCAGGAAACTTTCACTTATTCCTGGAAAACTTGGATGCCTATCTGTCAGATAGTGGAAAGCAAATTATTATTTGTGGGGACTTCAATGTTTATTCACTGAAAGAGTGTAATAGGAAGAATGATCTGGAAGTCTTGCTTGGTTCTTTCAATTTGACATACATCATTGATTTTCCTACTCGGGTAGTAATGGACAGCAGCACATTGATAGATAACACTTTTATAGACCAAGATAAGATTAAAAACATCAATTCTTGTCCTGCTGAGAATGGCCTTTCTCATCATGGTGCTCAGCTACTACCCTCCAAAGTTGTGCATTCAATTAATGACTCACCACTTAGAAATTTCAGGGAAAATCTTCAGCAGTTAGACTGGGATGAGGTGTACAAGGAACCCAATGCTAATTTAAAATATAACTTATTTCATGATACACTTGTAAGAGAATTTGAAAACTGTTTCCCAAAGAAAGTACTTAAATCTAATTATAAGAAACCATGCAAAAAACATTGGCTTACTAAAGGAATAAAAATATCCTGTAACCACAAAAGGGAACTGTATCTAACAACAAGAAAGAGTAATGACCCAGAAACAGCCAAATATTACAAAAACTACTGTGCAACATTAAGAAAGGTTATTAAAAAGTCCAGAAGCATGTGCATCATGTCTGAGATTAATACCTCTGATAACAAAAGCAAAACAATTTGGAATATTATTACAAGGGAGACAGGGTAACCAAGAGTACAGGATGATGGCATTACCATCAAAGCAAATGGAAAATTGACAAACAACAAGATGGACATTTTGAATAATCACTTTTTAAATGTTAAAGAGAAAATAGGATCTAAATGTTCATTAGAAAAAGCAAGGCAGATAATGGAAGAGGCCTTACCCACACAATTTGATACAATTGAAATTCCACCCACCTCTCCTTCTAAAATTAGGAAGATAATAAACTCTCTCAAGAATAGAAGCTCACTTGGAATTGATGTCATTACAGCAGGATAATAAAAGCTTGTTCCCAAGAGATAATTGGGAGTCTTAGCCACTTATGTAATAGCTCTCTGAAGCAGGGTATTTTCCCCTGATAGACTGAAGCATGCCATTGTTAAACCACTGCATAAAAAAGGGGATACGTCTGATGTCAACAACTACCACCCAATCTCTCTTCTGACTGCCTTATCCAAAATTCTTGGAAAAGTTATGTATTGCGCAGTAGCTTCACACCTTTGTAAAAAAAAGTTTTAACAAAATGTCAATTTGGTTTCCAGGAAGGTTTTTCAACGTAAAATGCTATATATACTTTCACTAATGAAATATAAATTCTGTGAGTAACCGAAAGTCACCCATTCGGATTTTTTTGTGATCTCTCAAGGGCTTTTGCTTATGTAAATCATGGAATACTTCTAGATAAGCTCAAGTACTGTTGTATGAAAAGGACAGCGCTCGAATGGTGTAAATTATACGTAACTAGAAGAGTGCAGAAAGTTGAAATAAGGAATTCACATAATATGCAAAAAACTGGCGATTTCTCAAACTGGGGAACAATCAAGAATGTGGTGCTGCAAGGTTCTATCTTGGGTCCTCTGCTGTTCTTAATATATATTAATGACTTGCCATTCTATATTCACTTAGATGCAAAGCTGGTACTTTTTGCTGATGATACAAGTATAGCCATCACACCCAACAGACAAGAATTAACTGATGAAATTGTAAACGAAGTTTTTCAGGAAACCGTTAAGTGGTTCTCTGCAAATGGGCTCTCATTGAACTTTGACAAAACGCAGTATATACAGTTCTGCAGTAAATGGAATGACACCATTAATAAATAAAGACTTCGATCAGAAATCGGTAACTAAGGTAGAATATTAAAAATTTCTAGGTTTATGAACTGTTGATGGGTTGAACTGGAAAAGACACACTGATGATCTGCTGAAACGTTTGAATTCAGCTACTTATGCTATTAGGGTCATCGCAAATTTTAGCGATATACATCTCAGGAAATTAGCTTACCACGCCTATTTTCATTATCTGCTTTCGTATGGCATCATGTTCTGGGGTCACTCATCATTGAGTAAAAGAGTGTTCATTGCACAAAAGCGTGTAATCAGGATAATAGCTGGAGCTCATCCAAGATCATCCTGCAGACACTTATTTAAAGAGCTAGTGAGCTTCACTGTAGACTCACAATATATATTCACTTATGAAATTTGTTATTAACAATCCGAACGAATTCAAAAGTAATAGCAGTGTACATGGCTACAACACTAGACGAAAGGATGATCTTCACTACTCAAGGTTAAACCTAACTTTGGCTCAGAAGGTGGTAAATTATGCTGCCACAAAAGTCTTTGGTCACTTACCTAATAGCATCAAAAGTCTGACAGATAGCCATACAGCATTTAAAAGGAAATTAAAAGAATTTCTGAATGGCAACTCCATCTACTCATTAGATGAATTTTTGGATATAGTAAATGAGTAATTCCCCCCCCCCCAAACAAAAAAATTAAGTGCGTGTAATATTTTGTGTAATAATGTAATATCTCGTATAGACACGTTCCACATCATTAGGAAGTGTCGTATTCATGATCTATGGAACAAGTACTAATCTAATCTAATCTCTAATCTAATCTGAACTGTCGATTCGTCTCTGGGCCATCGTTCAGATGCAGTCATGTACAGCTGCTGTCTGGTGCTGATTGGTACACTCTAACTAGTTTTGGAAAATGAAAGTATCGCAAGTTGTGGTAGTGTGATCTTCATACTGGGCAGCTCGTTACTTGCTTACTTGGGCACAAAACATGTGTTGCTTAACTTGGCTATAATTTGTGACATCGTGTTGTAACATTAACTTTGATTTCATGAGCTGCCCAGATGAGCAGATCTTGTGTCCCTCCATACGGTCTTCAACACTTTTTGACACTTCGTTAGAATGTTAGAGAGAATTTTAGACACCTTTGCTCTCTATTAATTTTACTATGATATATGACAATCATTAGAACAAATAAATAACCAGTCTTGACTTAGATTTCAAGATCCCTTACTGTTCTGCGACATTTCCACGATTAGGCGACCCACAAAAATAACAAACACAACATGTTGTACATCCAGTTAGATGTTCGCACTCTGACGGTATTTTCGTTGTGGACAGTGACGAAACTCAACGATCAGTTATATTAACATTTCACGGAAAAGAATTAGGATTGTACTCAATCGTCCTGTATGATCAAAGATTTTTTTTATAACTAACATTGCACTTACACTCATTGACTCACTATAAACGTAGGAAGTTAAAAAGAAGCAGAAATATATATAAGACTTTGCACACTTTATGAGGAGATATCTTCAAATGCAATGTAGTAGACATGTGATACATTTTAATATCTTATTTACCTTAATATGAGAGAATTCATCTGCGACGTTTTAAGTCAAAATTTTAAACTACTGCACTTCGCCTTGTAGAAGTGGGCAGATGGTGTAGTTAGATTATTTCAGAATATAAATGAAACACATATTTTAAACCATCAAAAATTGTTGAAAGAGTTATAACTGAAATAGGAAACTACTGCAGTTATAGTTCATTAGACAGCTTTTCCAGTCCACACTGCTAACTACACTGTGGTGTAGTGATAAATGGTCCCTATCAGAAGGACTGTACAAAACACATGACCACACCTTTCTATAAGCAACAGAATTAGAGGTATGAGCCCTACAAGAATCTCGTTTTTATCCACTGCGTTTTGGAAAATAATAGGTAGTGCTTGCTGTCGCAAGCTTACCGACAGAAAAAAAGTCGGAGATTTCTTTCTTGGCGACTTCTGCCATACAACCGAAAACCATTCATTCCACCTACTAAATTACCTCAGACTAAGCCTCGATTAAAAATTAAACAGTAATTTGAGCCTTTTGGTCATGGCAAAGAAAATCTCACAGCAGACTATTATCACTAAGGGACCGAACATGGGGGCTAAGCCCCATGAGCATCAAACTGCACGAATCTCTTCTGATCCTTCGTCGTCTATGTAAATGTAGCACAGACTTCCGGTCCTTAAGTCTTATAGCTATCTTCATGCATTCCACCTCAGTTTTTCACTTTTTATATTCCACTACCTTGTCCAGTCTATAACCACCACCAATTCATAATATTCCTTTTCAAATACACGGAATGCCTTCGCCTACCTTATATTTTCCACAAACACGATTCTCAACACACTATTGTCTTTCCCTCCCTGAAGAACAGTAAGTAACTGTGGCAACACTATCACTTCATATAACTTCCTCTTCACTTCCAAGCACTTCCTAGCTTTCCCCAGCAACAATTCCATACGTGCCCCCACACCATGTCATCATCTCAGTGGTATACACTTCGGGTCAGTTATAACATACACGTCCCACCTTAATGAAGCTTCTCACCTATTCTTTCCCTGTCTAGCTCCAGTTATTACAGCGCCCCCCCAACCCCACCCGCACCTCCACTGACCCTAGTTACTCCAATACCATCCATTACTTCTTTACCATACGTTGTTGTTGTTGTTGTTGTTGTAGTCTTCAGTCCACAGACTAGTCTGTTGCAGCTCTACATGCTACTCTATCCTGTGCAAGCTTCTTCATCTCCCAGTACCTAATGCAACCTACATCTTTCTAAATTTGCTTAGTCTATTCATCTTTTGGTCTCCCTCTACGATTTTTACTCTCCAAGCTGCCCTTCAGTATTAAATTCGTGATCCCTTGATGCCTCAGAACATGTCCTATCAACCGATTCCTTCTTCTAGTCAAGTTGTGCCACAAATTTCTCTTCTCCTCAATTCTATTCAGTACTTCCTCATTTGTTATGTGATCTACCCATCTAATCTTCAGCATTCTTCTGTAGCACCACATTTCGAAAGCTTCTATTCTCTTCTTGTCCAAACTATTTATCGTCCATATTTCACTTCCATACATGGCCACACTACACACAAATACTTTCAGAAATGACTTCCTGACACTTAAATCTATACTAGATATTAACAAATTTCTCTTCTTCAGAAACGCTTTCCTTACCATTGCCGGTCTACTTTTTATATCCTCTCTACTTCGACCATCATCAGTTATTTTGCTCCCCAAATAGCAAAACTCCTTTACTACTTTAAGTGTCTCATTTCCTAATCTAATTCCCTCAGCATCACCCGATTTAATTCGACTACATACCATTATCCTCGTTTTGCTTTTGTTGATGTTTATCTTATATTCTCCTTTCAAGACACTGTCCATTCCGTTCAACTGCTCTTCCAGGTCCTTTGCTGTCTCTGACAGAATTACAATGCCATCGGCAAACCTCAAAGTTTTTATTTCCTTCACTGCTTGCTCAATATACAAATTGAATAACATCGGGGAGAGGCTACAACCCTGTCTCACTCCCTTCCCAACCACCGCTTGCCTTTCATGCCCCTCGATTCTTACAACTGCCATCTGGTCTCTGTACAAATTGTAAATAGCCTTCCGCTCGCAGTATTTTACGCCTGCCACTTCCAAAATTTGAAAGTATTCCAGTTAACATTCAAAAGTTTTCTCTAAGTCTAACAATGCTAGTAACGTAGGTTTGCCTTTCCATAATCTATCTTCTAAGATAAGTCTTAGGGTCAGTATTTCCTCACGTGTTCCAAAAGTTTTGTAGAATCCAAACTGATCTTCCCCGATGTCGGCAGCTGCTAGTTTTCCCATTCGTCCGCAAAGAATTCGTGTTAGTATTTTGCAGCCGTGACTTATCAAACTGATAGTTCTGTAGTTTTCACATCTATTAACACTTGCTTTCTTTGGGATTGGAATTATTATATTCTTCTTGAAGTCTGCGGGAATTTCGCCTGTCTCATACATCTTGCTCGCCAGATGGTATTTTGTCAGGGCTGGCTCTCCCAAGGTTATCAGTAGATCTAATGGAATGATGTCTACTCATGGGGCCTTGTTTGACTTAAGTCTTTCAGTGCTCTGTCAAACTCTTCATGCAGTATCATATCTCCCATTTCATCTTCATTTACATCCTCTTCCATTTCCATAATATTGTCTTCAAGTACATCGTCCTTGTATAGACCCTCTATATATTCCTTCCACCTTTCTGCTTTTGCAGTTTCTTCAGTTTTAATCTACACTTCATAACCAATACATTGCGGTCAGAGTCTACATCTGCTCCTGGAAATATCTTACAATTTAAAACCAGGTTTCTGAATCTTTGTCTTACCATTATATAATCTATCTGAACCTTCTAGTGTCGCCAGGCCTCTTCCATGTATACAACCTTCTTCCATGATTCTTGAACCAAGTGTTAGCTATAATTAAGTTACGCTCTGTGCAAAATTCTACAAGGCGGCTTCCTCTTTCATTTTTTACCCCCATTCCATATTCACCAACTAAGTTTCCTTCTCTTCCTTTTCGTACTATCAAATTCCAGCCACCCGTGACTATTAAATTTTCGTCTCCCTTATCTAAATAACATCTTTTATCATAAATTTCATCAATCTCTCCGTCATCTGCGAAGCTAGTTGGCATATAAACTTGAACTACTGTGGTGGACGTGAGTTTCGTGTATACCTTGGCCACAGTAATGCGTTCACTATGCTGTTTGTAGTAGCACTCCCATTTTTCACTCATTATTAAACCCACTCCTACATTACCCATATCTGATTTTGTATTTATAACCCTGGAGTCACCTGACCAGAAGTCTTGTTCCCCCTGCCACCGAACTTCACTAATTCCCACTATATCTAACTTTAACCTATCCATTTCCCTTTTTAAATTTTCTAACATAACTGCGCGATTAAGAGATCTGACATTCCACGCTCCGATCCGTAGAAGGCCACTTTTCTTTCTCCTGATAAAGACGTCCTCCAGAGTAGTCCCCGCCCGGAGATCCGAATGGGGGACTATTTTCCCTCCGGAATATTTTACCTAAGAGGGTGCCATCATCATTTAACCATACAGTAAAGCTGCATGGCCTCGGGAAAAATTACTGCTGTAGTTTCCCCTTGCTTTTAGCCGTAAGCAGTACCAGCACAGCAAAGCCGTTTTGGTTGGTGTTACAAGGCCAGATCATTCAATCATCCAGACTGTTGCCCCTCCAGCTACTGAAAAGGCTGCTGCCCTCTTCTGGTACCACACGTTTGCCTGGCCTTTCAACAGATACCCCTCCGTTGTGGTTGCACCTACGGTAGAGCTATCTGTATCGCTGATGCACGCAAGCCTGCCCACCAACGGCAAGGTCCATGGTTCCATATATAATCCAATATTTTTCCTATAACATCCTGCAGCCCAAAGGCCTTACCGAACCCTCCCATCTAGCACTGCCAGGAGCCACCTTCACTAGCTGTACTGAGATACTTGCTTGCTTGCAGATGATGGGCAGAGTGCTGCTACTTGTGGTCGCCTTGGCGACGTTGCTGGCGTTGTGCACCGCCGCCCCCACGGACAGCCGCCCACGACGCCGCCCCACGTTTGACTGGATGCGCAGGAAGCTCCGTCCCCCACAGGTCACATCCAGAGCTGGCATCGAGCAGCTGTGGTTCGAGCAAGTCTTGGACCACTTCGATTCTACCAACACTGCAACCTGGAATCAAGTACGTAAATAGGATAAGAAGGACATCACGGAAACGCAGCGCAATGTATTCCTGTTTGGCATCTTAACGACATTCGAAAGCTCTTGAAAAGACGATTACCATGTTACAAAACCTGTTAATTTCCCGAAAGTAACCGAGAAATATGCGGAAACTGAAAGGTAATGCGGCTGGAACCTGCTACTGCGTTGTAAACACCACGAAGTGGGTCTCTCATGCCAGGCTCCGTCGTTATATGCCACTAACATAAAACTGTATTTCCTCTTGGGCCTGCTTTAAACCACTATGTGCTAACTTCCGTTGCGTCAAAATAGGGCTTAGGAAAACTGTTTCAAATCTGTGTGTGTGTAAATAAACAGCTCTGGCAGAAACTAGTAAAGAGTTATAAGGCGTGATACAACGACGGAACCTAGAATGAAAGACCAACTGCAAGTGTCCAACCCACAGTAGCCGAAACAAGCTGCCTTGCACTTTTCAAATTTAGTACATTTATCAGATATTTTTGAGAAAATTTTAACGCGAACATTAACGAGCGTTGTATTGATCTTTTCATGAACCTGCAAACGCCGTCAAAAATATACCACCAGCAACGATCCTGTCGGAGCACAAACCAGGCGTATGTTTCTCTTTAAAGGACTTTGACAGAAAATTGAGGAAGCAGCTGTTTCAGTCTTCATTCCCCCTTCCTCACCCAAAATTTTTGCATGCGAACATATTCGCGTTCTTTTAAAGAGAAATTCTAGAACCTTTTACCCAATCTCTCCTTGTTGTTAAGCATATACAGGGTGTTACAAAAAGGTCGGCCAAACTTTCAGGAAACATTTCTCACACACAAACAAAGAAAAAATGTTATGTGGACATGTGTCCGGAACGCTTAATTTCCATGTTAGAGCTCATTTTAGTTTCGTCAGTATGTACTGTACTTCCTCGATTCACCACCAGTTGGCCCAATTGAAGGAAGGTAATGTTGACTTCGGTGCTTGTGTTGACATGCGACTCATTGCTCTACAGTACTAGCATCAAGCACATCAGTACGTAGCATCAACAGCTTAGTGTTCATCACGACCGTGGTTTTGCAGTCAGTGCAATGTTTACAAATGCGGAGTTGTCAGATGCCCATTCGATGTATGGATTAGCACGGGGCAATAGCCGTGGCGCGGTACGTTTGTATCGAGACAGATTTCCAGAACGAAGGTGTCCCGACAGGAAGACGTTCGAAGCAATTGATCGGCATCTTAGGGAGCACGGAACATTCCACTCCATGACTCGCGACTGGGGAAGACCTAGAACGACGAGGACACCTGCAATGGACGAGGCAATTCTTCGTGCAGTTGACGATAACCCTAATATCAGCGTCAGAGAAGTTGCTGCTGTACAAGGTAACGTTGACCACGTCACCGTATGGAGAGTGCTACGGGAGAAGCAGTTGTTTCCGTACCATGTACAGCGTGTGCAGGCACTTTACGAATGAGGCTTAATTCCAACGTGATCCAATTGTAAATTTTCACACTCAACATGTGTGGGCTGACGAGAATCCGCACGCAGTTGTGCAATCACGTCATCAACACAGATTTTCTGTGAACGTTTGGGCTAGCATTGTTGGTGATGTCTTGATTGGGCCCCATGTTCTTCCACCAACGCCCAATTTAGCAAGTTATGGTTTCATACGGGACACTCTACCTGTGCTGCTAGAACATGTGCCTTTACAAGTGCGACACAACATGTGTTTCATGCACGATGGAGATCCTGCACATTTCAGTCGAAGTGTTCGTACGCTTCTCAACAACAGATTCGGTGACCGATGGATTGGTAGAGGCGGACCAATTCCATGGCCTCCACGCTCTCCTGACCTCAACCCTCTTGACTTTCATTTATGGGGGCATTTGAAAGCTCTTGTCTACGCAACCACGGTCCCAAATGTAGAGACTCTTCGTGCTCATATTGTGGACGGCTGTGATACAATACGCCATTCTCCAGGGCTGCATCAGCGCATCAGGGATTCCATGCGACGGAGGGTGGATGCATGTATCCTCGCTAACGGAGGACATTTTGAACATTTCCTGTAACAAAGTGTTTGAAGTCACGCTGGTACGTTCTGTTGCTGTGTGTTTCCATTCCATGATTAATGTGATTTGAAGAGAAGTAATAAAATGAGCTCTAACAAGGAAAGTAAGCGTTTCCGGACACATGTCCACATAACATATTTTCTTTCTTGTATGTGAGGAATGTTTCCTGAAAGTTTGGCTGTACCTTTTTGTAACACCCTGTACATATTGTGAGAGGGAGATGTTCACTACGAAGGCTTAACAACAAGGAGACACTGGAGACTGGGTAAAAGGTTTTAGAATGTTCTGCGTTAAAAGAGTGCGAATATGTTTTCATGTCAAAAATTGTGATGAGGATTTAAACCGTCGTTTGCCCGCTCCACAAGGGTGTCCTAAAACGAGTTCTGTTTATCAGTAGGCTTTGAGTTTATTTATATACTGCGACACATTTCTATACTTTGATACAAATAAACAAGTAAGTACGCATACAAGGTTACAGAAAATCGTTTGCTTTATATTTCTGTGGATACTTTCCTCATAGATCGCAGCTCATCGATGTGTATCTTAAAAGAGCAAAAAGATTATTAGAAACATCTTATTAAATTTACAGTCTCAAGTTTTTACATATTTTTTGGCAGTTATTTTATGTTGTTTTTTTTTCAGGCATGTTAAGACCCGTAAGTCTCTTTTTAGTCCATTGTTCGTCACTGTTGTACTACTTTGGTCACATTAGTATAGACGTGAAGTGTGCACTATATAGATACAACACATCGTAAACTCTTGTTTGTGAAAATATACTTATTAAACTCATAGTTTGGTGACCCTGAACCCTTGCTATGATCCTTGGACCCTTTCCACGTGTTAACTACGTCAGTTAAAACTACATTTACGTCTGAGACCGGACATTACGTACATGTTTTACGTGCCCAAGTACGGTACCTTTGAAGCTCTAGATCTCGGTAACGGATAATGTTATCGAAAAAAGTTTCAGTCTACTGATACTTTTGGTACCCAAAAATCATCGTTTTTAGGATGTGTCTTGATAATCGATACAGATTTTCGAAAACCGGAAAAAGGTGTTTTTAGATGTATGTCCAAGGAATGTACAGTTAAAATCTGAGCCATTTGCTATGGTGAGGTGTTTAGATAGTTGAAACCCACCATGCGAAAAAAGGCTAAAAATCGTTTTTTAGATTTCCTGCGTAAGTTTAGTAACTTTGAACCTGTCGAGTTCGGTAACAGGTAACGACACTGAAAAAAGTTTCGAAGTTCCCAGAGAATACAATCTTAAGAACATATGGTTAAAATTTCAACTATCTGCCATGAATAAAAATTATAGAGGTGGCTATCCCCGCAGTTGGTACTTTTCATGTCCAAAAATCATGTTTTTTTGTGTTTTCTCAGGAACCTTCCACGAACAAATGGTGCTTCCATAACCCTCCTAAGGTCAACCCTAGACCACATTCAATGCAAAAAATGGTTTGTGCACTGGACTCACATTCTCGAAGACGACGGTCAAACTCGCGTCCAGCCAATCTGATTTAGGCTTTCCGTGATTTCTCTAATCGCTTAAGGTAAATGCCGGGATGGGTCCTTTAGAAGGGCACTGCCTCTTTCCTTCTCCATGCGTCCTTCATCCGAGCAACGACCCCGTTGATGACGGGACGTTAAACACTATTCTCTTCCTCCTCCTCCTAACGCAAAAGAACCAATCGATTTGCTAAATTTGCCTGGGCTGCAGGAAGTGTGGAACATTTAAACAGGTCCAGAAAATATTCTTTCTTATCTCCTTCTTGCAAACCTTTATATAAAAGAAATACATCTCCTTGTGTTCTTTCTTCTTCCTCTACCACAATCAGTAATATCTTCACTTTTATCAGTTTAATTTTCCTATTTCTCCCATTTCCTTGCTGCTTCATATATTCTTTAACTTCACTATAAATCTAGGAAATCATTTAATGCAAGACCCCACTGATCCCACATTGATTTTATCGCTAATCGCAAGTACATTCTCTTCAGTCACCAGGATCTCAGTACCACATATTCCATCGCCATAATTAGTATTGCTGTTATTACAAACCATTATGCTTCCTGCTACACAATGGTGACTTGTAACATTGGGAGGCCCAAAAGTTTGACCGATCCTAGCATGGGTGGTGACTGTTGCAGGGGCTCGTTTCCCATTTGGGACTCTCCCACTCTTTAACGACGTCTATTATTACCCCTAAAATTCTTCCAAACTCCTCCTCCTATGCATTTTACATTCATTTGGTTCATTCAGTTTGTCTGATATCTTTTCTCGTGATACCTCTTAGAATTTTTTCCGTTACAAAATAAACGTTATTCAGAAAATTTATAATATTGTTATTATGTCCTACCAATCCACATATTTTATTAGGAGGCAATTTCCACATTAGCGTGCCTACAGTGTCTCTTTCAATACATGGGCTATCCAGATGTTTCAATTTACTGATCCAGCTTTCACACAATTCTTTCCCACTCTCCCAGTTCCTCCTATCATATAATGGAGAATTAAAAAGCTTTTATAACACCAGTATGTTTTTCTTTAGACCAGTCCTCTCTCAGAAATTCTGAAACAAAGTCCGCATAGATTCATTCTTATCTGGTGCATCTTCTCTCGAATCAGTTCTTCCTTCAAGCAAACACTTTCCTTCCCCAATTTATCTTTCTTTGCCCATTCTGCATTAAATAGATCTCTCGAACTGTTTGTAAAAGACAGAGAATGCACATTTCCATTAGGATCAGAAAGTATATTGTGAAAACTACTACCGTCTCCTATCTCCAACACCACCGATGATGCTGTAAAATTTTTATTTACAAATGTCGTTTCTAAACAGTTTCCTACCCTGTTCTCGGTCCCAGAAGTGGTCACTTGAATTCCTTCCACGTCTGCCTTAGTCTTTTTGCTATATTCCTGGAAAATTCGTTCAGAATAGTCTTTCATTTCAATCTTCCCTTGTTTACACTCAGCCGGCCGTTGTGACCAAGCGGTTCTAGGCACTTCAGTCCAGAACCGCGCTACTGCTACGGTCGCAGGTTCGAATCCTGCCTCGGGCATGGATGTGTGTGCTGTCCTTAGGTTAGTTAGGTTTAAGTAGTACTAAGGCTAGGGGACTGATGACCTCAGATGTTAGTCCCCTAGTGCTCAGAGTCATTTTTGATTACACCCAAGAGCTTGGACTTTATTGTCTTTATCCAAATGTTCTACCATTTGCTTTCCACTTTCCAATTTCCTTTTTCTTCATTAACTTTGAATTCTGTTTCGTTAAGCTTCTCTTTAACTTGATGTCTCAATTTCTCAGATACTTTATTGACCTCTAACTTGACCACATAAACATTCTAGTTTAACCCAGCTTCCAAATCCTCTTTAAATTCCTACAGGTTTTACTCGGGATTTTTTATCTAGCTTTTTTATCTCTTCTTCCATTTCCTTTTGTTATTTACAGACCTTTTTGTTAAGAGCTTTTGCTTCTTTGCTAACAGTTTCTCTCTGTTTGCTAACACTTTCTGTGTGTTCGCTGATTTCTTCCTACTCTGCCCCCCATTTCCTTCCGTTCTTCTATTTTCGTCAACAGCAGTGCAACGTAATTTCCACTTCACCCTTCCCATTTACTTCTCTTTTGATGTCAAGAAGAATAAAACAATCCAAGATGAAATACATATTCTACAAAATTTCTAAATTATTATCTGAAGACTGACAGATTTCGTCCAGACAAAATTTTAAAAAAAGTGTTCCGTTCAAACAGGGCGCTATAACGACAATAAAATACCATGTTACTCAGTCCTGTCACAGAACTGAGCAATATGTGAAGAAACCGGTTCAAAGACACCTCCTTTGCGAAATTTTGACCGTGAATTTATCTAAATATTTAATTTGTAAAGGTAAATAAATATTAATTATTTTTTAAACCCGAAATTAACAACTAAAGTTACTGAAATAAACTGTGTCAGAATTTGGTTATCAAACTCAAAATTACATTATTGCTCGGTAAATAATCGTGGAACAGGCTGGGTAATATTGCTCAGTTGTAATTACGAAAAACAAATAAGCTCACACCTGGTCCTAGGCATGCTCTAATATGACGATCTACGGAATGTACACATCATACTCGTAGTCAGAGAGCTGTCAAATTTAAAGTTCCCACCGATTTGTGCCTTGCACCAATGAAAAGCGAGTAGCCTGGCTTCTGTTGGTAGGAGCCTGGAAGCTAACGGCAGACGCCACGTATTATACGATTTTCCACATTCCACAATTAAATATGTAAATTTGCGTAGTGGAAATACTGCAGACATATATAAAAGCATACCCCTCCAAAAGATACGTAAAAACACATGCAACAACAAGTACAATAAAATAAAAGGGAAAGATGTAGGTTGTAAAAAGTAGTCACGACTGCTAAGTTCATATATCCATCACAATAACATTTTTTTCATACATGATGCCCTTATTAACATATAGTACACGTTTTGAAGCAGTTTAAAATTTACTTTAAGCTGCGAAGCGATAGTCAGTCTAATTTCTCAGCATGAGCATGACGTTCACGAATTCACAGTTTGGTGAACCAATTCCACGTATGTTAAATACACACACCAAAAATGTTTTGCATCACCTCGGTTCCGAGAGTTCCGGAACCTGTACAGAAAACTGGAATAGAGATCAACATAAATACCATTTCCGCCCTTTTTATCGCTCATGAAAACCACACATTGCATGTTGTACCACCATACAGAGAGACCTTCAGAGGTACACACCGGTACCTCTAATACCCAGTAGCACGTCCTCTTCCATTGATGCATGCCTGTATTCGTCATGGCATACTATCCACAAGTTCATCAAGGCACTGTTGGTCCAGATTGTCCCATTCGTCAACGGCGATTCGGCCACGTCTCCATAAACAGCCCTTTTCAGTCTATCCCAGATATGTTCGATACGGTTCATGTCTGGAGAACATGCTGACCACTCCGGTCGAGCGATGTCGTTATCCTGAAGGAAGTCATTCACAAGATGTGTAGGATGGGAGCGCGAATTGTCGCCCATGAAGACGAATGACTCGCCGGTATGCTTCCGGTATGGTTGCACTATAGGTCGGAGGATGGCATTCACGTATAGTACAACCATTACGGCGCCTTCCATGACCACCAGCGGCACCCGTCGACCCCACATAATGCCACCCCAAAACAGCAGGGAACCTCCAGCTTGCTGCACTCGCTGGACAGTGTGTCAGGCGGGTTACCCCCAAACACGTCTCCGACGATTGTCTGGTTGTAAGCATAAGCGACACTCATCGGTGAAGAGAACGTGATGGCAATCCTGAGCGGTCCATTCGGCATGTTGTTGGGCCCATCTGCACCGCGCTGCATAATGTCGTGGTTGCAAAGATGGACGTCAAGAGAAAATTTGCGCACAGTTTGAGTCGTAACACGACGTCCTGTGGCTCTACCAAAAGCATTATTCAAAATGGTGGCGTTGCTGTTCAAATGTTTTCGCAGCAGCAGTTAATGTTTTAACTTGTGCAGAATTTCATTAAATTTCAAATAAGATAAGAATTTTAAAGTAGATTACTCTATACAACTCGGTAATAATAATGAAATCACTCGTGAGTACATTGTCACTGCTATTCTGAGATTCTGTTAAGTTTGTAGTATTGAAACAGTAACGCGTTTTCTGTCGTTACTATCACGCCAGTGTCTAGTTCAACCCCTGTAATAAATGTGAGTGCAGCGTATATTTTCATGTGTTTTTATCCGACACGGTACAATCCTGTTACACAGAGCACACCTGCCCATATTCGTAACTACACACCCATAGACTCTCTCCGTTCAACTGCAGCTACTGATATCGGTATCGCATCACAGTTCGAAAACAGTTCTGCGTATCATATGTTTTACATAGTTAATTTAACAAAAGCATTACAAAGAATGAGAAAATGAGTTGAAATTTTCTAAATTCAATTAGTAAGAAATTCATGTAGCAACACAAGATTATGTAAAACACAGTGACATTTTATGCTACAGAGCAAAACAAAAAGTATTCGAAACCATCAAAGATATACCTTTACAGTAAATCAAGCAAAGTAACAGAAAGAGGAAAAAAATTATCACTCGCAGTTGACAATGTGTCACACACAGTCATCCGTCATAGACTGATCATCCAGAACATTGTGACCACAGCCCAGGCGATAGCAGCGTCACCTGGCGAGGAATGACTGCTAATCAGACACAGAGGTTACGTTTACATTTGACGAACCTGTATGGGCAGGAGATCTACGGAAACATCAGGTAGCTCGAATCACTGAGGCTGAAAAGAAGTAAACTGCTGAATGATCTTGCGGCCCTGAAGAGATGCAGGGACGTCGATGTTGTGCCAAAAATTTACGGCTGTCGTCCCACATAAAAACGTACAAGGCCAGGAATATCTGTGTACAAGCCAGCAAAGCTTTGCTGCGAGAAAGGACCTCGACGTGAACAACATGAAACTGTTTCATCTGCTCCTCTTTCTGAGTGGATGAGTATGACTGGGAGAAGGTTAATCTTCCAACAGGCCACAAAGTCAAGTGAAAATACCATCAGACGCCAGATGACAAAGTTCGATAAGTTGCAACGGAAAATGACAGATGAAGGACTGATTCTGGACACGCGACGAACCGTGGCGAACCTCTCCAGCCACACCTTGAGCGATGCAGCCACACAAATTCTGGCTTAAGGGATGAACTATACAATCGCACCAAAACTAGTATCGAAAGACAACATTATCGAATCAGTGGAGGCCTCGGTTCGTCATCAACCACAACCAGAGGCAGAGAAGATCCGACAAGAAACAGTACGAGTCTTGGCTCACGTAAAGCCTCTGAAGCAAAACATCAGTAAGGAGGAACGTCTTGCCAACAAGGAGCTGAAGAACAACTATCAGATGATGGTAATACAGGCGGACAAGGGCAATACCACTGTAGTGTTGGACACAGTAGATTAAGACAAGCGGATGGAGGATCTCTTGAATGAACCCTTTGGCCATAAACTTAAGGGAGATCCGACGGCCAAGGTAATTAATCGACGCAAGCACTGCTGAAGCAAACTAGGATGAATTTTGACACGACCCGAAGACTCATTCCACAAGTGTCACAGGCACCAAAGATCCACAAAGAAGACTTTCCTTTACGGCGGATAGTGAGTAGTACTATCTCACCGATCGAAATTAGCGAAAGAATTGGCTCCGCAGCTTAGACGTTTAGTGAGCCACACACATTCATACGCCATGGGCTTCACCCATTTTATAGCACTTTTAAAAGAAAACGGTGTCTCGGATACCGATCTGATGGACAGTTTTGACGTCAAGTCTTTGTTCACGAATGTACCCGTGACGAACACCATGAACATCTTAGAGGAACGCATGGCACCTGATATTTCCAAGCTAGTGCGCCACTGTTTGACGAGCACCCATTTCAGGTGGAAAGAGGATTTTTATGAGCAGACGGACGGTGTAGCTATGGGTTCCCCTATTTCGCCTGCCGCAGCAGACATTTTTATGCAAGCGTTCGAAGAAGCAGCACTCCAGTCCGCACCATTACGCGTAGAATGCTGGCTACGGTACGTTGATGACACCTTTGTTACCTGGCCACATGGAGAAAAAGAGCTTCAGACTTCCACCAACATCTCAACCAGCAGCACAGCAAAAAAACTTTACCATGGACATAGAAAAGAACGGGTGTAATGTCTCTTGCAGCGGTCTCTCCGCGATATTTTCAGAAATTTTATAAATTACATAACTCAGTACATATCTCGAAATATCTCTTCTTATCTTACCGATTATCAATGCAAAGTAGTTTCAAACCCAATTATTCCTTGGAGCGTCCATTTACTCCATGGAATAGCTTCTCTGCTATCTATGTTTTCTCTTATGAAAAGAAGGAGGACTTCTTGCCGATTAGTCGTGAAAGGAGGATGTATATGTATGTATTGTTGGGCTAGTCGCCATCTTGATGAGATTCTGCATGAGAAGGAATTTAATACATGAGCTAAACTAAAGTAAGTGTGTCCGCGTATAATTTAACTGTTTATTATTGACAGTGTCTGCTTACTACGCTGTGTTGCACGGGATCAGTGGGGAACGTCTGATTTACACTGGACGAACCTGCCGTTTTGTATGCTCAAGATATCCAGTTACGTCAAATAAATAGGCTAACACGGTGTTACCAGCAGATCTCCGGTCTTCACCATGTGATCACCGAAAGTTAATAATTATTACAAATGTTTCCAGCAGATCGACTGACAATTTTCGTCGCACCGAGACTTCGAAATTGCTTCACTGCCTTATGGAATTTAAGTTAAGCTCAATTTAATCAGGATAGAACAGTATTGAACTGTGTGAATGTGATAAGCCTGCTTTGTCAATGAAAATTCCCTTAATATACGCATGTTTTTACTATCCTGATCAGTGAAGCTAAATCAGGCCGGTGTGAGAGAGGTTTTTAAATTTTTGATTCCACAAAGAAAAAAAAAATATTAAACGTGTTATTAGAGAGCCTACAGGATCAGCGATGAACACAATCTGAAAGCTGAACTACAGAACCTCACGTCAATTTTTGGAGCTAATGGCTATGACAGGAGGATGATAAATAAAACCATGGCGCCGAAGGAGGATGGCAACAGGTAAATGCAGAACGAAGCACAGAACACCGTCCTGCTACCATACGTACAAGGGGTTACTGAAAGTCTGGGCAAAATTCTACGTCGGGCAGGTATTAAGACAATTTTTCGCAGCAACAACAAAATAGAAGACGTTCTGGGTGCGTCGAAGGATATAATTGACAAGTTTCATGCCGTCGGAGTTTGTGAAATCGGGTGCGAATATGGACTGGTGTATGTAGGTGAGACTTGGCGTCCAATAAGCACAAGGTTAACTGAACATGAGAGATATATCCGCCTCAAACAATACAACAAATCAGCGGTGGCAGAACATCAGGAACAGTGCAGGATGAAGATCGAATTTCGAGAGGCCTGCGTACTGGCGAAACAGCCGTTTAGTTTGAGGAGGCAGATTAGAGAGGCTATAGAAATAGCCAAGTGTCTCGACAACATGAATAGAGAAGACGGGTGCCGACTTCCAGCGTTTTGGCTGCCAGCAGTGACAGCTTTGCGGAAGGACAGCTCTCGCAGAGCAACAGGCGCGCGGCAGGCCACAGCGGTGGAGAGGGTACACAGAGCGCTGACGCGCCCTAGTCGATACTAAGTAGCTAGTAAACAACGCTACGCTCCAGTCACCGCTCAGTTTCCTATTCGCCGATTTCCACCATTGGCAAGCAGTAAAAGAAACTCCAATGGAAAACGCCTATTTCCGCCAATGGCAACACGCAATGCAAAGACCAATAAAATGAACTCCTAATACCCTTCCTCCTCATCCTGATATCCAATGACAGCACTCCTCCATAGTATATAAGTAACCAAACTAGTGCTCATTCAGCAATTAGCAATACACCCTGAGGAAATTGTAGCGAAATGCAGGAAGATCTGCAGCCGATAGGCACTTGGTGTAGGGAGTGGCAACTGACCCTTAACATAGACAAATGTAATGTATTGCGAATACATAGAAAGAAGGATCCTTTATTGTATGATTATATGATAGCGGAACAAACACTGGTAGCAGTTACTTCTGTAAAATATCTGGGAGTATGCGCGCGGAACGATTTGAAGTGGAATGATCATATAAAATGAATTGTTGGTAAGGCGGGTACCAGGTTGAGATTCATTGGGAGAGTCCTTAGAAAATGTAGTCCATCAACAAAGGAGGTGGCTTACAAAACACTCGTTCGACCTATACTTGAGTATTGCTCATCAGTGTGGGATCCGTACCAGATCGGGTTGACGGAGGAGGTAGAGAAGATCCAAAGAAGAGCGGCGCGTTTCGTCACAGGGTTATTTGGTAACCGTGATAGCGTTACGGAGATGTTTAACAAACTCAAGTGGCAGACTCTGCAAGAGAGGCGCTCTGCATCGCGGTGTAGCTTGCTCGCCAGGTTTCGAGAGGGTGCGTTTCTGGATGAGGTATCGAATATATTGCTTCCCCCTACTTATACCTCCCGAGGAGATCACGAATGTAAAATTAGAGAGATTAGAGCGCGCACAGAGGCTTTCAGACAGTCGTTCTTCCCGCGAACCATACGCGACTGGAACAGGAAAGGGAGGTAATGACAGTAGCACGTAAAGTGCCCTCCGCCACACACCGTTGGGTGGCTTGCGGAGTATAAATGTAGATGTAGATGTAGGAAGGCGCTTTGCCACAGTCGCCGAAACGTCGGAATTTTAAAGTTGACAATGCAGCCTCAAACCCAGAAGAATTTTATTGACTGCGACAACGGCCGCGGAATCCTATGTTTACAAAGGGTAACGAAGTTATTTTTTTGCCGTGTATTGTAACTGTCCACACTTATGTTCCTCTCATTACAATATTGTCTCCTCCAGCTGCCTTCCAATCAAATCTTGTTGTTATTCAGCTGTGACACAAGGTATGAAGTATATTTTTGTATTAGAAAGCCTTTCTGCTGTGTGATCACTTGTGGGGCTTTCTGCAGCTCTACTACAGCAACGGCGAGTACTACAGCCCTGGAGGCCCCGTCTTCCTCTTCATCAGCGGGGAGTCTGAAGCCAGCGACACGTGGCTGGCTGGAGGCTACATGTACGAGCTGGCCGTGCAACATGGCGCCTTCATGTTCGAACTGGAGCACCGCTACTATGGTTCCAGCAGGCCCACGTCGTGAGTACACTACATTCCTACTGTGCAGCATTCGTAGCTTGAATACAGAAATACACGTTGTCTATTCGGCAGAACAAAAAGTGATGGACAAACTAATATGAATAAGTGTAACGAGACTAAGTCTGTATCAGTGGGCTGATGGCCCTTCTTTTGCGCTTCCGAGTCCTTTACATGGCAGTCAGTCACGCTGTTGCCTCAGCTCTGAGCCAGACTGTGTATATCTTGGCAGCGAACATTTTTCCGGATAATTAACAGTGGAGACTTTTCGATCTACAGACATGCTGAAGCTGATAATGGTTTTATAAAATAAAATATTATTAACGACTTTGTTAGCTCTTCAGGGGAGGTTACGCCACGCGTCAATATTTGTTGTCGAGTTCTGAGGCGGGATTTCCAGAATTGTGCCAAAAGTCAGGCCCAAGGCTGGCAGAAAAGCGAAATTTACGCCGACTGTTATGTATACAGGACACTCAACAGTTTCAGCCCCATTATCCACACAGGCTCCTAACTAAGTATTCAGATGGCACAAGATTTTAAATTTGTCGAGAGGAAGTGGAAGACGAATCTCCTGAGGCGAGATCTTCAGCCTCAAGAATAGATGGCAATGTGAAAAGAGTGAACTGTCATATGATAATTATATAGTCAATTGACGCTGACAATGAGCAGCAGAGAGTTAAATTTGACCTTGTTTGTATATCGTGAAATTTTACCACAGGATGTAGAGAACCGTCACGTGTAACTTCATGAACTGCGTAGAAAATAATTGTAAGAATGTACATACTGATTTTCTGGATTACCTTCAGAGGAAGCCAAAATTTTACAGCCGTGTTATTTTTCCCCCCTTTTTCCCTAGCGCCTGTTCTGTCAAGTACAGAAATCGGCGATTTTTATTTCATCGTTTAACTCCGTGGCGGATGCCCTTCTTTGCGTCACTGTTATGAAGGTAACCTAAAGGTATACCCACACGATACCTTTTTCGACGTGCGCAATCACAGACGCACGGGAATAAAAGGGCACACACAAAAATTTGTGGAAAGAACGCATGTACACGTGGGCGTTCTCTTGTTCACACGTTGCCGCACTGCGTAAGCAGTCTGTTATGAATCCACTTCTTTGCTTGAGTTGAGTTTAGTGTGAAGAAAAGGTGACAGAAAAAAAGCAAAAGATACTGCAGGTAAAGAAGATTGTAAATAATCGAGGTACGAGAAATACTAAAGGATGGCAACGTTTTGTTTGTAAATTTCAGAAGGAGGTCACAGCAACATTTCAGATTTTCTGCTTGGAAAACTGCACCGATGAGGCTGGCCGTAAAATTTCGTTAGCTACTAACCAGGGACTTATATATCAGTTTGAACTACTTTTGAAAACAAAACATTTCAGCAACTATTCCTGAAACTGATAAATACTTAAGCGGGGTTCCTAGTCAAGAATGTTAATTAACTTTTAATGCGTCTTTGGATTTAATCATGAAAGATGATGTGTAGATTAACATCTTCGGAATCGATAAATTTGGGAACTTCATAGATTCCATCATCCACTAGAACGGACGTTATGGTTTTCAATTTCGTATTTTTTGCATTATCAATGTACTTCATTTTTGTTTCTAGTAGTTTGTTGAGGAGCTACATATACCCCATCATTTCTTTTATTCAGATGTCAGGCTCCACTGTTGCTATGTTTCTAACGCGCCAAAGTATGAATATTCAGCCACAGTTTTCATATATACCTTTCATAAATTTCTGGCTTATTCTTTTTTTCTAACTTCGAAACTTACTCTAACTTTACAGTAATATGATCGGAGACTTTATCTGAGGCTTGACGCTCAAGGCACCACATGTCAAATTTTTATTCAAATATGAAGCGGTATTCAATATGAATTTTCTTTGTCTGTAATCATGTATAAACTTAAGTGTCACCAGACATTACTGCAAATAAATCGCTTCCCATCGTGACCTCAACGCATTATATAGTCAAACACTCATGGGTCCCAGCTGCCTGTCATCTACTGCAAAGCGTAAGGATTCCTACTGAATGAAGGCAGCAATTTACTTTACTCACGACCTCCATTTCCAGGAACTTATGCATGCACAAACGCGCAAGCATAGTTGTTCTATTGCAAATTTATGCAAACGCGCCAAGTTGAACACCAAAAAGGCATCGTGCAGAATCACCTTAGAGGAGACAAGGCGTGTGCACTAGCTGTCAGCGAATCGTGTGTAATTGCTTGTGTATCGTGTTCTCTGAGGCGCACTTGTGGAAAAAGTACAGCATTTGCCCAAACGAATGCGAGAAACCGCCTGAAAACCGCAGTCAGGCAGCCCTCTGTACCTCCCACGGCCCTCAATAAAATCGCGCGCATGCGATCCGTGTCTGGCTCACCTCCCTGTGTCGCAAGATAGCTCACTGCTTGTTTCTCTGTACGAGCAGTTTTTTTTTCAGTCGTATTTCACAGACGCCGAGGCACGTATTTTCGAATGTGTGCCCGAGATCAAAAGCCAAAGTCGAGATTAGCACATAGAAAGTCTCCCCGACCTCAGTAAGCAATAATGAGCAAATCCAAAATCGAATGAATGTTTGTTTGGTTTCCGACACAGAATAATCCAGAAAGTATTTGTACCTTCAGGATAAACTGTGTACAAATTTTTATCGAAAAAGTTTGAGAACTTCAAACTAAAGTACGCAGGTGTAAGGTCAGATATTGCACAGGTATAAGGTCAGATATTGCACGCATCTGAATACCACAGCATGACGATGTACCTTGCCACTCGGCAGTCTTCAGCAACCCATTTTTGGCAAGAAAAGGCGTTTCAATTGTTCCTCAGCTATTCGAGTTATCTGATTTCCTGTGACTTATTTTTAATTCCCTGACCCAAAATCTACTTCAATCGGCTTCACGTTGTGCTCAGGATACATGCAGTGGGGCGTAACTGACGAGCTGCAAGGAAAAAAGTCCTTTTTCTCTTACACAGCTTTTAATATACGTATTATTGTAGAAGAATGAATCGAGCTAAGACACCCTTCGTAGAGAGCTGCGCTCGCTCTAAATTTATAGTATAGGACATTACTGTGTTGAATGCCAGCTGGAGTGGGGTCCTCGTGCATGGATGTGTGTGATATCCTTAGATTAGTTAGGTTTAAGTAGCTGTAAGTTCTAGGGGACTGATGACCTCAGAAGTTAAGTCCCATAGCGCTCAGAGCCATTTGAACCACTTTTTTCAGTGGGGTATGAAGCAGCCACATGTGTCAAAATACAGAGCCCGCCAGAGCGTATACACTCTTTGTCAGGCTCTATCGGGATATCGACATTGTCGTTCGATTAGAGTTACGACTCTGTTGTAGCATGGTCTTTGGCTCAATAGATGTTAGTATCTCGTACTTTCATCTCGGTATAAAGAAAACAAGATGGCTGGAGCACGCTTGACATTCGAGCAACGAAAATGTATTGTGAAGTGGTTTTTCAAGTTTGATAATGCCGTTGAAGTGCAACGTCAGTGGAGTCGGGAGTTTGAAACAGAACCACCAACTCACCTAGCAATTAAACGCATCATGGACAAGTTGGAAGTGCTTGGAACGATTTGTGATATTCACAAAGAAAGATCAGGAAGACAGCGTACAGCTACAAGTCCTGCGTAGACGGCTGTCGTTTTGGAAACTTTTGTTACTTCTTCACAGAAGTCTGCTACGCAACGTCCACGAGAATGGGGGTTAGCAGCACAAGTGTACAAAGACTTATGAAAGCTGCAAAGTGGAAAGTTTACATTCCACCATTACTGCACGCGATTAATGATGACGATCCCGATATAAGAATGCAATTTTGCGAATGGTATCAGCAAATGGAAACTGATAACGAACCATTTGTGACAAATATAGTGTGGAGTGGCTCTGAGCACTATGGGACTTAACATCTATGGTCATCAGTCCCCTAGAACTTAGAACTACTTAAACCTAACTAACCTAAGGACAGCACACAACACCCAGCCATCACGAGGCAGAGAAAATCCCTGACCCCGCCGGGAATCGAACCCGGGAACCCGGGCGTGGGAAGCGAGAACGCTACCGCACGACCACGAGATGCGGGCATGTGGAGTGACGATGCACAATTTAAACTTAATGGAACCATGAATCGGCATAACAAAGTGTACTGGATGAAGCGGTCAATCTACCAGGTGTTCATGTGTGGTGTGGACTGTCATCTAGGGGCTCAGTAGGACCCTTTTTCTTTGATGCTACTTTCACTGGAGAAGTGTACCTGGAAATGTTACGCACATCAATTTTGCCAGGTATACGTGCACTTTATGGAGGTGATGAAGAGGTGTTCTACCAAAAGGGCGGGGCGCCACCACACTACCACCGAGCCATACGAGATTTCCTGGATGACAATTTCCTGGGGCATTGGATTGGACGAAATGGGCTCATTGAGTTCCCTCCATGGTCGCCAGATCTAACACCTATGGACTTGTGGGGAACTGTGAAAGAAGCCACACACGCTGGAGGTATTTCGCCAGGAGATTACAGTGACATGTGCACCGATCTCCACTGTAACATTGACTGACGTAGTTGCGGCGACCGCTCGTCGTTCTGTTATGTGTATTGCAGCCAGTGGTGAACATTTTAAACATTTAAGGTAACCATGTGCTAAACTGAAGATTGTACAACATGTCTGATCAATTATCAAATGTAAAATAAACACGTAAGTAATACTTTCGTTCCTTAAAATGTGCTTACATTTTTCCGGCGGACTCCGTGGAGAGTTATTCAAAAAAATTGTTCAAATGGCTCTGAGCACTATGGGACTCAACTGCTGTGGTCATAAGTCCCCTAAAACTTAGAACTACTTAAACCTAACTAACCTAAGGACATCACACACATCCATGCCCGAGGCAGGATTCGAACCTGCGACCGTAGCGGTCGTGCGGTTCCAGACTGTAGCGCCTTTAACCGCTCGGCCACTCCGGCCGGCGGAGAGTTATTCGTAAGTGCCTCTAGGACACCGGAAGATGACTGGGTGAAAACTACAACACATACGGAAAAATAACACATATCAGTGGACAGAGCATCTCCACAAGTTTTAATTCATACATTGATAAGCCAAAACATTATGATCACTGCCCACCGCGACGCTGAATGCCGCCTGGTGGAGGTGCGGGCACGTGACGTGATAACAAACATATGTAAGCAGAGCAGACACGGACGGGGCACTACCCTAGCGAAGATACGGACTGCAAATTGGAAAATCCATTGAAATAAGCGACTCTTACAAACGGCAGATTTACTATTACTCAGAGCTTGTGAACAATTATCTCGAAAATGGCGAAGTTGGTCGAATGTTCACGTGCTACTGGCGTGAGCAACTGCGGAAAGAGGTAGGAGGACAGTGGAACTACCACTAGGCGCTAAATGCTTGGACGTTCACTGTTCTTCACAGAAAGTGGCGCTCGGTGGCTTGTCTACTCTGTAAAGTGAGATACATGGTGATCTGTGGCATCTCTGCCAACAGAGCACAATGCTGGTGCATGCAGAAGTGCTTCGGAGCACACCGTTCACTGTACATTATTGAACATGGACCTCTGCAGCAGACCATCCCTACGTGTTCAAATGTTGATCCAACGGCCATCGGTAATTACGACTGCAGTTGGCACGAGACCTTCGGTATTCGACCATCGATCAATGGAGGAAACGTATCGGCTCTTCGAGAGATCACATTTTTGCTGACGGCGTCAGGCCGTCACCACAAACGCCGTCATCGGGGTGAACGGCGGCTCGAAACGTGCAATGTGCCACGGTCGCAGGCTCGTGGGAGGAGTATTATCCTGCGCTTGCATGGGAGCTGTGGCTGTAATCGAAGACACGTTGAAAGTTGCGAACCACCTGCATTTCTTCATGCTCTATGCCTTCTCTGACGGGGATTTCATCTTCCAGCAGTATAATTGTCCATGTATCGGAGCCAGGATCATTACAATGAACTTACGTTGATGGCTTGGTGAGCAAATTCGCCTGAAGTAAATCCTGTGGTATCCATCTGGGCCACCATCGTACGGCTTCACCGCCGACGTAAATCAACGGCCCGTTATTTACGCCAATTACATCACGCGCGCGTAGACATCTAATGCTACATACATCAACAAACCTACCAACAAACTGTTGGATCGATGAAATACAGAATCAGTGATGTACTTCGTTCCAAGGAGGGAGAAACAAATTGTTAAACAAGGGGTCATAATGTTTTGGCTCATCAGTGTACTACAGGTGTTCAATACGGCGGCGATTTGTGACGTGGGGAAAGTCAAACTAAGGCGCTGCAGTCATGGACTGTGCTGCTGGTCCCGGCGGAGGTTCGAGTCCTCCCTCGGGCATGGGTGTGTGTGTTTGGACTTAGAATAATTTAGATTAAGTAGTGTGTAAGCTTACGGACTGATTACATTAGCAGTTAAGTCCCGTAAGATTTCACACACATCTGAACATTTTTGGAAAGTCAAAATGCAGGTCACTGTGGCGCGGTAACAGCAGCCCGCTTTCGTAATCATTTCATTCAGTTGCCTTTCTGCAGCCGCGTACTAAGATGATGCGGCAATACGGAGTGGATGATATGTCTACATGTTCTGGCACGCCTGTCCCTACTCGAGAAACTACGCCACAGCGCCTATTGTGGATCGAAACTTGGGGAAATGCTCCGTTCACTGATACGCATCATTTTTCTGTGTGTCTTCTGAAATCCCAGAGGTACTTATGAATAGCCCTGTTTTTCACGGAAACACTAGATACATTTATTGCCAAAACATTAGCTATGTGTCCTTATCGGATATGAGCAGAATAATTAAATTTTATCACTGGCTAGAGAATGTCGTTTCCATTGGCTTACACTTGCTCCTGCAGCGACACGAGCGCGGCGAACCTGCGCTACCTGAACTCGACGCAGGCGCTGGAGGACCTGGCCACCTTCATCCGGCAGCAGCGCCAGGAGAACCCTCAGCTGGGCGCCGCCAAGTGGGTGGTCTTCGGCGGCTCGTACGCCGGCAACCTGGCCGCCTGGGCGCGCCTCCGCTACCCGGACATCATCGACGGAGCCGTCGCCTCCAGCGGACCCGTCCTCGCACAGGCCAACTTCCCAGGTAACCTTCTGGTTCAAATGGCTCTGAGCACTATGGGACTTAACTTCTGAAGTCATCAGTCCCCTAGAACTTAGAACTACTAAAAGCTAACTAACCTAAGGACGTCACATACATCCATACCTGAGGCAGGATTCGAACCTACGACCGTAGCGGTCGCGCGGTTCCAGACTGTAGCGCCTAGAACAGCTCGGCCACTCAGGCCGGCCAACCTGTGGACGCTAGCAATAGCTGCATGTGTTGTTATGATTTTTCGTTTCGTATTTCAAATTTCCGGAGTGCTGTCGGGATTCAGAAAAGAATAGTCAAGTGATATTTCTTCCAATTTTTTTGTATTTTCAGCAAGTAGAAAGACAAGTGTAAAACTGCACATATATTGTATTGATCTTAACTGAGAAATTGAGTAGCCAATGAAGCCACCACAGGCTCGGCAAAGTGATTGAGGAACTGATACGCAAACGGCCCCACATTGGGCACCGAAATGCAGTAAATTTAACAGAGGAATGATAAATGTATGGAAACATTTATGTTTAATACTGCGACGTGAATTTACGATCTTCAAGCCAGTCACAAAAGGCAATCACAAGAAAACGCAACCATAGGCTTGTAGTTCACAAAGATTTATTACACCTATCCCCAAAAACAGTTATACAAAATCTTTTACAAAACCGACATTCCAATAGTCACCAATAACAAATATAATTAAAAACCTTGTACAGTTTTTACAAGAGTATATGGAATGAAACAAATATACCTAAAAACCTTATATAGTCTTTACAAGACTATATGGAATGAAATAAGTTAAGTAATTATTTAATTAAATAACAAATATTCCAAGATAAATATAGATGACAAGCATAATTGCCAACAAATTTAACAGGAATTTACCAGGACTAAATCCCCATTGGTAAAACAAGCAACAGGACAGAATATTAAATAACAAATTTTAAGTAAAAGAGCAAATTCCCCAACGGGAACCTTAGACCAATAGACAGATCATAAAACAATGGGATTCCACCAATTATATAGTGACTTATTCTACTGAACTCACTCGTGAAATCCCTTTGAAGTAGTATAGCAATATTTAGGCAGAAAGACAGTTATCTTAAAAGGGAGTTTAAGCTCCACGCAACAGCAGGCACACCCCAACGGATGACCCACCCCGATACAAGAGTGACCAAACTGCTAGGAACAGGGGACGCACCTTGGCGCAGCCTGAACACATTAACGACAGGAATCTCCAAATAATTACAAGAGAGAATACTCAACTTCTGTCAACTACTGGGGCGAGCAGCGACTCTGAAAGGATACAGCCAAGTAGCGCCGAGCGTCAGCAAGACGTAGCTGGCCGAACTAACGCAGTCCGAACATATTTCAATCAACACGCCGTCCCGTATACTGGTCAGTCCGGAACTGATTGTGCCCGCCGCTTGTAGCACACTGGAACATACACTCCTGGAAATTGAAATAAGAACACCGTGAATTCATTGTCCCAGGAAGGGGAAACTTTATTGACACATTCCTGGGGTCAGATACATCACATGATCACACTGACAGAACCACAAGCACATAGACACAGGCAACAGAGCATGCACAATGTCGGCACTAGTACAGTGTATATCCACCTTTCGCAGCAATGCAGGCTGCTATTCTCCCATGGAGACGATCGTAGAGATGCTGGATGTAGTCCTGTGGAACGGCTTGCCATGCCATTTCCACCTGGCGCCTCAGTTGGACCAGCGTTCGTGCTGGACGTGCAGACCGCGTGAGACGACGCTTCATCCAGTCCCAAACATGCTCAATGAGGGACAGATCCGGAGATCTTGCTGGCCAGGGTAGTTGACTTACACCTTCTAGAGCACGTTGGGTGGCACGGGATACATGCGGACGTGCATTGTCCTGTTGGAACAGCAAGTTCCCTTGCCGGTCTAGGAATGGTAGAACGATGGGTTCGATGACGGTTTGGATGTACCGTGCACTATTCAGTGTCCCCTCGACGATCACCAGTGGTGTACGGCCAGTGTAGGAGATCGCTCCCCACACCATGATGCCGGGTGATGGCCCTGTGTGCCTCGGTCGTATGCAGTCCTGATTGTGGCGCTCACCTGCACGGCGCCAAACACGCATACGACCATCATTGGCACCAAGGCAAAAGCGACTCTCATCGCTGAAGACGACACGTCTCCATTCGTCCCTCCATTCACGCCTGTCGCGACACCACTGGAGGCGGGCTGCACGATGTTGGGGCGTGAGCGGAAGACGGCCTAACGGTGTGCGGGGCCGTAGCCCAGCTTCATGGAGACGGTTGCGAATGGTCCTCGCCGATACCCCAGGAGCAACAGTGTCCCTAATTTGCTGGGAAGTGGCGGTGCGGTCCCCTACGGCACTGCGTAGGATCCTACGGTCTTGGCGTGCATCCGTGCGTCGCTGTGGTCCGGTCCCAGGTCGACGGGCACGTGCACCTTCCGCCGACCACTGGCGACAACATCGATGTACTGTGGAGACCTCACGCCCCACGTGTTGAGCAATTCGGCGGTACGTCCACCCGGCCTCCCGCATGCCCACTATACGCCCTCGCTCAAAGTCCGTCAACTGCACATACGGTTCACGTCCACGCTGTCGCGGCATGCTACCAGTGTTAAAGACTGCGATGGAGCTCCGTATGCCACGGCAAACTGGCTGACACTGACGGCGGCGGTGCACAAATGCTGCGCAGCTAGCGCCATTCGACGGCCAACACCGCGGTTCCTGGTGTGTCCGCTGTGCCGTGCGTGTGATCATTGCTTGTACAGCCCTCTCGCAGTGTCCGGAGCAAGTATGGTGGGTCTGACACACCGGTGTCAATGTGTTCTTTTTTCCATTTCCAGGAGTGTATATATTTAAAAAAACAGGACAGACAACCAAACCAAATGACACAACACAAACTATCTTATTTCAGAGTTACGGCCCCTTTTAAATTTAATACCCTTATCACATGCAAGACCTCAAACAAATAGCATGAAAAATTATTCACTTCTAACAGCTCATAATCTTTTACTCTTACAGGCAGTCCACAATAACAAGCATACGGTCTGGAAAAGTTAATGGCCTGCGCAACCAAGAGCGTAAAAACCAACAATACAAGACACCAAAGTCACGGCCCCTTCAAATTAAGACCACAGAATAAATCATAAGATACTCAAGTAAAATTACAAAAATGGTTCAAATGGCTCTGAGCACTATGGGACTTAACATCTATGGTCATCAGTCCCCTAGAACTTAGAACTACTTAAACCTAACTAAGCTAAGGACATCACACACATCAATGCCCGAGGCAGGATTCGAACCTGCGACCGTAGCAGTCGCGCGGCTCCGGACTGAGCGCCTAGAACCGCTAGACCACCGCAGCCGGCAGTAAAATTACAAGCACACTGTCTTCACACTAAACATGGCCTGCGCACTATCCTAGAATGACTCATGCAGCCTTCACACTACTAACGCTTAGTACTCCCGTCACTGAGCAGTGTTTTACACTCTTGACACCTCTACTCAACATATCCCGGCGCCAAGGCTGAATTCCGTTTTCCCGCCACGGCGGGGATAATCACATACAAATTACTGTTTCCGGCTGTGAACACAAATTACGATCAGCTTGATCACAAAGCACAACTTCAAAGAAATAGCAGAAACCCACCGTTAGTAGCAGGAAACGACGAGAATCCACACAGGTATCCAGCATCAGGTAGTACTGTACAATATACACACTTGCTAGTGCATGGGAGGCCAACACCACCAGCCCTCCGCCAACACACTCCTCAAATCATAACAGAGCTCCTCGAGCAACCAACGCTCCTCCGTAACGGTCACTCCCAGACTCGCCAACACAACATATGCCCAAGCAACGGGCAAGCACGACTACTAGGGCCCGGGAGCGGAAAAACAAGAGACCATAGCTGGGAGTGCCGCGCTTAAATAGCGGCCACAAAAGGAAAACCAAAGAGAGAACGTGCATGCCAGAATGAACGGGATTAGTGTCCCTATTAGATAAGAGAATCAATGACGCCAGCGACTCCCCCACAGCTCCATTATTATTATTATTATTATTATTATTATTATTATTATTATTAACACATCAACAATACAAATATAGTATCAGGAACGATTTTATTTGGCATAGACACTGAAGGTTGAGTGTGAAAGAAATAGCATAGATTAATCTCGTAGTCAGTGACAAATAAACCCTGACACTTTGAAGATAAACAGAATGCGTATTTCTAATACCCAAGAAAACAAACTTAGTTCTAATGTGACCAGACTTATAAAACACTGATACAACATACACTTTCCTAAAATTCAGCACAACGAAAAATGTGGAGCCTACCTATCTCATCACATTCTGAACAAGCGCTAACTTTCCGCCTCTTGTCTCCAGCTGTGCAGTAGGCTGTATCCACGCTGTGTACATACACTGGTCAACCAGAACATTAGGACCACCGACATACTGTCGATATAAACCAGTCCAGGCTTTAGCATCGTCTCCTGGTGAGGAATGACTGCTAGTCGGACACACGCGCGGAGCATTTAGTATCAGTGAGATTGTGTCCATTATAATTATCCGGGCTGTTATGCCGTGGTCGGTTGATGAATTCTGTGGTGATTCCCAACGTTTCGTCTCCGACTGCGGGAGACATCTCCAAGGGGGTCCGTAGCTCGATGGAAGGTCCAACACACACACTGGCTCGCTACTGACTGCCGCTAAATTCCGTGTCCGCGCGCCCCCGCGCCGCGGCATGACATCACGTGTTTTGAAAACGTCAGTGCAACTGGCCGCTGTCCGTCGCCGTCGATCGCCGTTGCCATCACCCAGTAGTGGACGAGTGGTACACATCTTGTTTAACACCGGCATCCATATACCGTTTAATTTGACGCCCTCCTCCTTTCGGTAGAAATTATTTGGGTGTTTAGCGATTTCGATTGCCTCCCTGTAGAGCCTTTCGTAATATCCGCTCGTGGCCGCTAGTACTTGCGTCTCCTCGAAACGAATATTGTGGTTCCCTGGCTGGAAAGCATGCTCCGCAACAGCTAATCGTTCCGTTTCTCCTCTTCTACAATTTCCCTTGTGCTCTTCCAAACGTGTCCAAGAATAATGACAAACTGCTCCCAAACGAGAAGGACTACATGTCTCACAACCGACGTGAACGAATACTATCGGTCGAGAGCAAACCAACTGCTCAAAGACGTGAGTTTGTCGCAGTGAGATTGCTAAAGACTTTGTATCAATAGACCGAAACGACGTAGAACCAATTTTCGTAGATTTTAGGTAATATAAGCATCGCATTTCACAAAATGGGAAATTGTGCTGTGTAGAAACGAAAGTGCTGAGTAAACAGGTCCCCCTCATCACGAGTCAGTAATTGCGAAAGCTGGGGACGAAGAAACCACTTTATCTCGTCACAGAACGGAGTCGGTGATAGGTGCAAAGCTTAGGCAGCAGATGCGATAGGTACCGCTCTCTGATGTGTAATGCCTTCCCTCTTCCGCTAGTTAGGAATCGGCTTAATCCCTCCATGGAGACGCTGTCCGGTGGCCAAGGCGTTGTTTTTTCCCACATACACGTTTTCTATTGTCTTCGATGAGCAGCATCAATGTAATGAACTGCCTGACAAAAAAAAATTAGGCCGCAAAAGGGTAGGAAGGAAACAAACTGAAATTTCACGTGTTGAGGGGGTATGTGATGTTATTTCAGTGATTACAAAACCGAGGAAATGGTTGGCTCTGAGCACTATGGGACTCAACATCGGAGGTCATCAGTCCCCCAGAACTTAGAACTACTTAAACTTAACCAACCTAAGGACATCACACACATCCATGCCCGAGGCAGGATTCGAACCTGCGACCGTAGTAGTCACGTGGTTCCGGACTGAAGTGCCTAGGACCGCACGGCCACCGCGGCCGGCAAACCGAGGAAAATTTTTAAACAATTTTGCGGTATGATGCCACTTATCAGTGCGATGCTTAACCCCCTCTGGCCTCTATGCATCCACAGATTCGCTTGAGAACGGTGTCATAAAACAGCTGTGTACTGTCCTGAGACAAGCCGGTCCACAGCTGCTGTAACTGGCCCTTGATATCCTGGACACTGGCACTGGGACAGAGTTGATGTCCGAGCTGTGCTCGTACATGCTCTGTCAGGGACAGAACTGGGGATCTTGATGGTCACAGGAGTTCCTCAACATGATGCTGAGGGTTCTTAGAGATACGTCGAGCGCGTGGACGAACATTGTCCTTTTGAAAAATGGGATCACCATACTATCGCATGAGACGACACACGCGAGGACGAAGAATATCCATGACATAATGTTACGCCATCAGAGTTGTCTCAGTCACTACCAGCCGTGACGTGAGGTAATGCCTGATGACTCCCCCACGCTATGATGCCGCTAGTAACGTCGCTGTGCCTCTCTTAAAGAGTGAAAGAATGGGACCTCTCCTCACTTCATAGCCGTGCTCGCCGGCGATACTCGTCCGGAATAGGACGGCACTGCGGTTCTTCATTGAACACAGTGTGACACATCCAATGACAGTCCTTGCTTCCCAGTCACGACACCACTAAGATGCGCTGTTAGTGTTGTGGTGCTACCTTTCCAACCATTGTTGTGGGATGACACGCAGTGTTGCACGCAGCCCATTACCTGGAATGGTAGATATAAATGTGAAGTGGTTACCATGTACTTGGTGTATAATACGGGACCCTACTTTGTGGGAGTCAGTAATGGTCGACCGGGAGCTTGATGACAAATATGCCTGACCTCACTTTCCCACGCAGTCCACCATCTGGGCACTGTCACATATGAATGCCTAATATGCATATTGCGCGATTGACCAGTCAGATAAATGGAGACCGTCAATGAGCCTCTTTCAAAGTCTGTCAGGTGGTGATAACTCTGTCTCATATCAGTATGTGGTATCTCCGCATCCTTACCAGTGACCACTCAATACCTAACGCCTTCACGGCTCTTACGTATGCTACCGGGCCTCATAATAACACTACACACGAATAACACAACGCAGTCTGGTGGATGATGTACCTATTATAGAGAATTGCAGCTCTAATCATTTCATATACGCTGACGTGTGCATATACAGTGTTGCAGTGACGTCCGATCATGTCTTCATGATGTTTCACATTTTTTTTCAGGTACTATATTTTGAATGTGATACGCTCATTTGCGTCATACAGAGAAGGGTAAAAGCCACGAACCTACTATAACTTTTATTCCACAATATTTCAATTTTTTCATGAAGATATGGTATGTCACAAAATATTTTCAACGACATTAATTACTGATTTATTGACTACAGCAAGTCATCTTTCCAGATAAATATAACCTGTTTAGTTGAGAGACCTTTTCGAAATTGAAACTGTTTGCTTACTGTGTTTTTCTGCACTCAGTGGTTACAAAGTCTACAGTACATCACTCTCTAATTTTTTTTAATATATTGGCAAATATAAAAAGGGACGGTGATTCTTTGCTAATGCTATCTTCACTAATCTTATTTTTGTGGTTTGACAACAGCATATGTAAGTCTGTCTGAGAAAGCAGCATTATGAAGAACTTCTTTACAAAACTAAGTTAGTATATAACAAATTTCACCTGAATAACATTTTATTGTTTTACCACTTATTTATTACAACAAACTGAGCATTTCTTTTTTTTACGATTCAGCCCTTCTTTTGGAGATACGAGATGTAGTTTCATTTCATAAAACTTGTTTTTGAATGCGTCTTTTAGAAGCTTCAGAGGAAGTGTTACGACGTAAATAATACGACAGTGACAGACAGTGAAATGGGATAAACAATCAGATGTTTGCGGTACGTTCCTGTGGGACCAAACTGCTGAGGTCATTGGTCCCTAGGCTTACACATTACTTAATCTAACTTAAACTAGCTTACGATAAGGACAACACACACACCCATGCCCGAGGGAGGACTCGAAACGCTGACGGGGGTAGCCGTGCGAACCGTGGCAGGAAGGCTCAGTTCGCGCGGCTGCCCCGCGCTGGAGATGTTTAAAATTTCAAGAACGGGATCATGAGAAATATCATCTGTCATGAAATGGAAAACTAGGATACCACAAAGTGACGACACACATCAGAGTGAATGCAGGGATCCTACTGTAAAAACTGAGACGACAGTCTACATGTATATCCAGGAAGTCACCTTGTGGTGTGTGGTGGAGGGCACTTTATGCACCACTGTCACTTCCCCGCTTTCCTGCTCCATTCGCAAATGGTTTGTGGGAAGAACCATTGCCAGTGGGCAATGTAATCTCCCGGTCTTTTCGTGAAATATACTTAGAACAAACCAACACATTTTTTACTCTTCTAGGAATCTACGCTCTCGAAAAAATTAACGGTAAACCACAATAGGCTGATAAGCCACCTGAATGAAATTCAAATAAATTCTTCTCGGGCATCTCTGGGTCCTCGTCTCGCTGATCGTTCCCTAGGCTACCTGATCCGCCGTTTTGTTGATATTGCTCCATTCTGAATTTTCCATTGCATCTTCTTCATCACTGCAGGACTCAGTTTGCAACCTCAACAAATGATCAGTCGGCACTGGGTACCATTACCTAATAGTTTTCCTGCAGAAACCTAGAATTTTCGGTCTTCCAAGTCGGAAAGTACCTTGGCGGCAACTGAAGTGTAGCAAGGGAACACCCACACTGTTTCGCGTTGCGGCATTTAACACTGTGGTCTGCAGGTATCTTAGCCGCATCCGTATCACATTTTCTTGTGTAAACTGGTGAGAACTCCTACAAGTGTTTATCAGAACTCCTGGGTTGTCAAGAAAGCTGGAACCCGAGAACAGATCCGCTTGTTTGCAAAGGGAGTGGCCGTGAGCTTTGCGGGCGTTTGGCGCTCGGCAGTAGCTCTCTGGTGTCACTCGTTAAACTGGACAGCCCTTTCAGAGCGAAACAAACATTTCAGTTAAACAGTACCTGTCGGACTTTCGGGGGGAAGTCTCACTACATCTATGTGTGGAGTAAGAGGAATTCTCTTATTCTGAGCACTTTGCAGTGAATTATTACGCTATGCAAGATCGAAACTAATTTTTGAAGACGTTAGATGAACCAAAAGATGAACTGAAACTTTTTATTCAGCGAAAACAATTGGTAAACGTGTTTAATACAGTATTTGCAAGAGATATAACTAGTTAATATGGCTTCATGAAGATTGCACATTTCATGAATTCTCGGACCATTTTAATCCTACACTTGAAGAACGTTTACAGGACCTGTTAGAAAGCATTATGATTAAAATAATAAAAAAGTAATATTCGTAGGAACCAAAAATCCTCATCATTAATGCAGGATCCATATTTTTGTTGGAAGCAACTAGGCCTTTCTCTTGACAGTGCTACGGTCCATGCCGCTGCAATACATCACGTATGAATACATCTGAGCAGTCCTTGTCACTCACTGTGCTAGAATCGTAACCAATCGATAACGTCATTCATGCTTTGATTAACATTTGGGTCATTAATCTCATATTAAAAGGTGCGGACAGGAAAGAATCAGGTTTCCAGTGCAATTGTTTATTTAGTTTGCTTGAAACACGACAAGTTCGTATAGTACAGTGTGTTTCTGAAGTGGGAATCACCTGTCAATGGCAGGCATCTGAGGCGTTACATGTCTCTTCGATGTTGACAAATAGGCAACCCAGGCACCATTTGTTACAAGAGAAAAGACCAATACAATGGAGTATTTACCTAAAATGATTTCTCGATTTTATTACCTTATTGCTTTACAATAGGAACATTACCCAGGATATCAGACCATGCAACATGCTTAACTCCAGTTCGTTTTCCACCTAGAATATAACTTCGTCAGCAACAATGAGGGTTGGCACTTATCGTCAAAACGTCCTTTTCTTGTACTGCTTGCCGGCCGAAGTGGCCGTGCGGTTAAAGGCGCTGCAGTCTGGAACCGCAAGACCGCTACGGTCGCAGGTTCGAATCCTGCCTCGGGCATGGATATTTGTGATGTCCTTAGGTTAGTTAGGTTTAACTAGTTCTAAGTTCTAGGGGACTAATGACCTCAGCAGTTGAGTCCCATAGTGCTCAGAGCCATTTTCTTGTACTGCTTGTTGCATGATGTATCCTAACACGGAGACTTGCTTCAAGTTCAGAGTTAAAGATTACTATGCAGTTTCAGGATTGCAGTTCCCGTTTACTGTATGAGCGGGTATGGTCTCCCTGACGTCATCTTGTATGGTAACGTGTTTCGTGAAAAACGTTTCAAGAAAGTAACCCTCAGGACTCTAGCTTCGTTAAAAATAATTTAGATCCGCTGTTGTACATTAATTAGTTACACGTTCCATGCAACTTCTGAACTGCTGTCTTGTCGAAATGACGTGCAACTTGTCAATTTACGACAATTGTATAGATGATTAGTTTCAGTAGAAACCTGCATCGTGTGCCAGAAGAAAGGTCCCATTTGAATATAGCGACGATTCTATTGTAAAACATTTTGAATCACAGCAGCAAAACTTCTGCTCACTGCCATTTCACGCACAGTTCATGTTCTGAAAATGATGTGCTGTAGGTGGCCATCACTGTTACGTTGACATTCAGACAATCTGCAATGTAAACCATTCACGGCACGTTCAAGCCTCTGTATAGGATTGTTTCTGATTTCTGCATAAATGGTGTCTTTCAGTTCCACGATTGTCTGTAGACTTCTAGCGTATACCTTGCATCTGAGGAACCTCCAAAGGAAGTAATCACAGGCCGATAAGTTGGGAGATCTGGGAGGCCCCATTCCTAGAAATGACGTGCTTACCAAACACTCTCCGCACGGCTGTCACTGAAATTTGAAGACAACGAGCCGTAGCACCATCCTGCTGAAATCGTGACAGCATACCGATGTGATGTGACTGCAGTTGCTCTCCATGTTAATCCTCAAAAACGAAAGGACCGATGATACCAATTCAAGAGACAGCACGCTAGACAGTGCCTTTGTGACTGTGTAAGGGGCGTTGACGGAGTTCGTGAGAATTACTCTCGCATCAGTAACGGTACGTTTGTTTGTTGGCATAACTACTGAGATGAAAACGTGCCTCGTCACTCAACTATAATAAATTTAAGAAGCCCTCTTTGTCCTTAATTTTAATCAACTGTTCAACGTACAAAGTCATTCGCTTTTCATAATCATTTTCATTTAACTATTGCACAACATATATCTTATGGACATTCACACTATACATCTACATCTACATGATTACTCTGCAATTCACATTTAAGTGCTTGGCAGAGGGTTCATCGAACCACAATCATACTATCTCCCTACCATTCCACTCCCGAACAGCGCGCGGGAAAAACGAACACCTAAACCTTTCTGTTCGAGCTCTGATTTCTCTTATTTTATTTTGATGATCATACCTACCTTTATAGGTTGGGCTCAACAAAATATTTTCGCAATCGGAAGAGAAAGTTGGTGACTGAAATTTCGTAAATACCCTCCTGGAAATGGAAAAAAGAACACATTGACACCGGTGTGTCAGACCCACCATACTTGCTCCGGACACTGCGAGAGGGCTGTACAAGCAATGATCACACGCACGGCACAGCGGACACACCAGGAACCGCGGTGTTGGCCGTCGAATGGCGCTAGCTGCGCAGCATTTGTGCACCGCCACCGTCAGTGTCAGCCAGTTTGCCGTGGCATACGGAGCTCCATCGCAGTCTTTAACACTGGTAGCATGCCGCGACAGCGTGGACGTGAACCGTATGTGCAGTTGACGGACTTTGAGCGAGGGCGTATAGTGGGCATGCGGGAGGCCGGGTGGACGTACCGCCGAATTGCTCATCACGTGGGGCGTGAGGTCTCCACAGTACATCGATGTTGTCGCCAGTGGTCGGCGGAAGGTGCACGTGCCCGTCGACCTGGGACCGGACCGCAGCGACGCACGGATGCACGCTAAGACCGTAGGATCCTACGCAGTGCCGTAGGGGACCGCACCGCCACTTCCCAGCAAATTAGGGACACTGTTGCTCCTGGGGTATCGGCGAGGACCATTCGCAACCGTCTCCATGAAGCTGGGCTACGGTCCCGCACACCGTTAGGCCGTCTTCCGCTCACGCCCCAACATCGTGCAGCCCGCCTCCAGTGGTGTCGCGACAGGCGTGAATGGAGGGACGAATGGAGACGTGTCGTCTTCAGCGATGAGAGTCGCTTTTGCCTTGGTGCCAATGATGGTCGTATGCGTGTTTGGCGCCGTGCAGGTGAGCGCCACAATCAGGACTGCATACGACCGAGGCACACAGGGCCAACACCCGGCATCATGGTGTGGGGAGCGATCTCCTACACTGGCCGTACACCACTGGTGATCGTCGAGGGGACACTGAATAGTGCACGGTACATCCAAACCGTTATCGAACCCATCGTTCTACCATTCCTAGACCGGCAAGGGAACTTGCTGTTCCAACAGGACAATGCACGTCCGCATGTATCCCGTGCCACCCAACGTGCTCTAGAAGGTGTAAGTCAACTGCCCTGGCCAGCAAGATCTCCGGATCTGTCCCTCATTGAGCATGTTTGGGACTGGATGAAGCGTCGTCTCACGCGGTCTGCACGTCCAGCACGAACGCTGGTCCAACTGAGGCGCCAGGTGGAAATGGCATGGCAAGCCGTTCCACAGGACTACATCCAGCATCTCTACGATCGTCTCCATGGGAGAATAGCAGCCTGCATTGCTGCGAAAGGTGGATATACACTGTACTAGTGCCGACATTGTGCATGCTCTGTTGCCTGTGTCTATGTGCCTGTGGTTCTGTCTGTGTGGTCATGTGATGTACCTGACCCCAGGAATGTGTCAATAAAGGTTCCCCTTCCTGGGACAATGAATTCATGGTGTTCTTATTTCAATTTCCAGGAGTGTAGATCTCGCTGCAACGAAAAACGTCTTTGCTTTAATGACTTCCATCCCAACTCGCATATCATATCTGCCACACTCTCTCCCCTATTACGTGATAATACAAAAAGAGCTGCCCTTTTTTGCACCCTTTCGATGCCCTCCGTCAATCCCACCTGGTAAGGATCCCGCACCGCGCAGCAATATTGTAACAGAGGACGAACGAGTGTAATGCAAGCTGTCTCTTTAGTGAACTTGTTGCATCTTCTAAGTGTCCTGCCAATGAAACGCAACCTTTGGCTCGCCTTCCCCACAATATTATCTATATGGTCTTCCCTACAGAAGTTGTTCGTAAATTTAACAGCCAGGTACTTAGTTGAATTGACAGCCTTGAGAATTGTACTATTTATCGAGTAATCGAATTCCAACGGATTTCTTTTGGAACTCATGTGGATCACCTCACACCTTTCGTTATTTAGCGTCAACTGCCACCTGTCACACCATACAGCAATCTTTTCTAAATCGCTTTGCAACTGATACTGGTCTTCGGATGACATTACTAGACGGTAAATTACAGCATCATCTGCGAACAACCGAAGAGAACTGCTCAGATTGTCACCCAGGTCATTTATATAGATCAGGAACAGCAGAGGTCCCAGGACGCTTCCCTGGGGAACACCTGATATCACTTCAGTTTTACTCGATGATTTGCCGTCTATTACTACGAACTGCGACCTTCGTGACAGGAAATCACGAATCCAGTCGCACAACTGAGACGATACCTCATAGGCCCGCAGCTTGATTAGAAGTCGCTTGTGAGGAACGGTGTCAAAAGCTTTCCGGAAATCTAGAAATACGGAATCAACTTGAGATCCCCTGTCGATAGCGGCCATTACTTCGTGCGAATAAAGAGCTAGCTGCGTTGCACAAGAACGATGTTTTCTGAAACCATGCTGATTACGTATCAATAGATCGTTCCCTTCGAGGCGATTCATAGTGTTTGAATACAGTATATGCTCCAAAACTCTACTGCAAACCCACGTCAATGATATAGGTCTGTAATTCGATGGATTACTTCTACTACCCTTCTTAAACAATGGTGCGACCTGCGCAATTTTCCAATGAGCAGGTACAGATCTATCGGTGAGCGAGCAGTTGTATATGATTGCTAAGTAGGGAGCTATTGTATCAGCGTAATCTGAAAGGAACCTAATCGGTATACAATCTGGACCTGAAGACTTGCCCGTATCAAGCGATTTGAGTTGCTTCGCAACCCCTAAGGATCTACTTCTAAGAAACTAATGCTAGCAGCTGTTCGTGTTTCAAATTCTGGAATATTCCATTCGTCTTCCCTGGTGAAGGAATTTCGGAAAACTGCGTTCAATAACTCCGCTTTAGTGGCACAGTCGTCGGTAACAGTATCATCGGCACTGCGCAGCGAAGGTATTGACTGCGTCTTGCCGCTTGTGTACTTTACATACGACCAGAATTTCTTCGGATTTTCTACCAAATTTCGAGACATTGTTTCGTTGTGGAACCTATAAAAGGCATCTCGCATTGAAGTCCGTGCCAAATTTCGCACGTCTGTAAATTTTAGCCAATCTTCGGGATTTCGCGTTCTCCTGAACTCCGCATGCTTTTTCCATTGCCTCTGCAACAGCGTTCGGACCTGTTTTGTGTACCATGGGGGATCAGTTCCACCTCTTACCAATTTATGAGGTATGAATCTCTCAATTGCTGTTGCTACTATATCTTTGAATTTGAGCCACATCTCGTCTACATTTGCATAGTCAGTTCGGAAGGAATGGAGATTCTCTCTTAGGAAGGCTTCTAGTGACACTTTATCCGCTCTTTTAAATAAAATTATTTTTCGTTTGTTTCTGGTGGATTTGGAAGAAAAGGTATTGAGCCTAGCTACAACGACTTTGTCATTACTAATCCCTATATCAGTCATGATGCTCTCTATTAGCTCTGGATTGTTTGTGGCTAACAGGTCAAGAGTGTTTTCGCAACCATTTACAATTCGCGTGGGTCCGTGGACTAACTGCTCGAAATAATTTTCGGACAAAGCATTTAGGACAATCTCGGAAGATGTTTTCTGTCTACCACCGGTTTTGAACAAGTATTTTTGCCAATATATCGAGGGAAGATTGAAGTCCCCACCAACTATAACCGTATGAGTGGGGTATTTATTTGTTACAAGACTCAAATTTTCTCTGAACTGTCCAGCAACTAAATCATCGGAGTCTGGGGTCGGTAGAAGGAGCCAATTATTAACTTAGTTCGGGTGTTAAGTATAACCTCCATCCATAGCAATTCGCACGGAGTACCTACTTCGACTTCACTACAAGATAAACCACTACTGACAGACACAAACACTCTACCACCAATTCTGCCTAATCTATATTTCCTGAACACCGTCTGAGACTTTGTAAAAATTTCAGCAGAACTTATTTCAGGCTTTAGCCAGCTTTCTGTACCTATAACGATTTCAGCTTCTGTGCTTTCTATTAGCGCTTGAAGCTCAGGGACTTTCCCAGCACAACTACAACAATTTACAACTACAATTCCGACTGTTCCTTGATCCAAGCACGTCCTGTATTTGCCATGCACCCTTTGAGATTGCAGCCCACCCCGTACTTTCCTGAGGCCTTCTAACCTAAAAAACCGCCCAGTCCACGCCACACAGCCTCCGCTACCCGTGTAGCCGCCTGCTGAGTGTAGTGAACTCCTGACCTATTCAGCGGAACCCGAAACCCCACCACCCTATGGCGTAAGTCAAGGAATCTGCAGCCAACACGGTCGCAAAACCGTCTGAGCCTCTGATTCAGACCCTCCACCCGGCTCTGCAACAAAGGTCCGCAGTCGGTTCTGTCGACGATGCTGCAGATGGTGAGCTCTGCCTTCATCTGGTAAGCAAGACCGGCAGCCTTCACCAAATCAGATAGCTGCTGGAATCCAGAGAGAATTTCCTCAGATCCAAAGCGACACACGTCATTAGTGCCGACATGTGCCACCACCTGCAGCTGGCTGCTCCCTGTGCTCTTCATGGCATCCGGAAGGACCCTTTCCACATCAGGAATGACTCCACCCGGAATGCACACGGAGTGCACACTGGATTTCTTCCGCTCCTTAGCCGCCATATCCCTAAGGGGCCCCATTATGCGCCTGACATTGGAGCTCCCAACTACCAATAAGCCCACCCTCTGCGATTGTCCGGATCTTGAAGGCTGAGAATCAGCCTCTGAAACAGGGCAGGCTGCTGCATCTGGCTCAGCCAGAGACAGCACCTGAAACCTGTTTGTCAGACGCACCGGGGAGGCTTTCTGATCAGCCTCCGGGGACGTCTTTCGTCGCCTGCCACGCCTTGGACGACCTCCCAATCAACCACAGGCGAGGGCTCAGCCCCACTGCGGGCAGCAACAGGGGCAACCACAGCGGCAGACCGGTCTGGAGACAGACGTGACGAGGTTGACATCCCCGTGATACCCAAGTCCAGCTTCCCACAGTGGTGCCCATTGGCAACAGCATCAAGCTGCACGACCGAAGTCAGCGCCGCCTGCAGCTGTGAATGAAGGGATGCCAATTCAGCCCTCATCCGAACACAGCAATCACAGTCCCTGTCCATTCTAATCGCTGTTGAACAGAGGGAGGGAGGGAGGGAGGGAGGGAGGGAGGGAGGGAGGGAGGGAGGTCGCAAGGGAAACATGCAAAGAATGTTTGAACTAACGTGTACAAATGCCTAACGACTGCGCTACAATCTGGCTTAATTTACTATTACAGTAATTAAAACTCGAAATTACACCTCCTATACGAAACTATGTAACAAATAAGTGAGCTAAGAGTATACGACTTGCTGCTGGCAGCTGCTTACCCAACGGCGGCAGGAAGCACACTGGCTGTGACCAACCGACACTGGCCGTTCAAAACAAAAACAGAAGACAAAGGACTACGCGAATTTACACTATTCAGGTACTAAAGCGCGATGCTACAACTCTCAGATCTTATAATACGCCCGAAATTTATGAATTAAACAATGCAAGTACCCAAAAACACGCAAAGAAATTAAGAATTAAACTATGTAACAAATAAGTGAGCTAGAAGTATACGACTTGCTGCTGGCAGCTGCTTATCCAACGGCGGTAGGGAGCACACTGAAACCTTTGTTTCATAGAACGCTTTGGACTGTTGGTTACAACATTTCGCATTTGGTGGCCAGGCGACACAGGCTGTGTAGAACTTCCAAACGACACAGGCTGTGTCGCCCGGCCACCAAGAGCTGTTGTGGATGATTTGATTCACGGATCCAGTTATATGGCTCCTTCCGTGTCTAGACATTTTACGACTATGACGCGTGGGGCCTGAAGATAGCAGCCAGCCGGAGTGGCCGAGCGGTTCTAGGCGCTACAGTCTGGAACCGCGCGACCGCTACGGTCGCAGGTTCGAATCCTGCCTCGGGCATGGATGTGTGTGCTGTCCTTCAGTTAGTTAAGTTTAAGTAGTTCTCAGTTCTAGGGGACTGATGACCTCAGCAATTCAGTCCCATAGTGCTCAGAGCCATTTGAAGCATTTTTTTTTTTTTTCGAAGATAGCATCAATGTAATGCCGAAACTGGTAGCACATAGAAATTCATAAAATAAAATAAATTTCTACAATACATACGGCTGTTGGTAAATTATTGCATCAAGATCTTCAGTTTCGGTTGACAGAAACCCTGTGTAGTGTGTACCATACATAACAGAGAACGAGGAGAACCACTGCACTGAAAAAATTTATAGCAGTGGAAGCGAAGCAGAAATATTTCTTCGCAACTAAAATTACTAACAGACATTAGTGTGGTTACAACTTGTCCAATAACAGCCAATTCGAAACCTCATACTAAAATATGTTTTCATACGTAATTTTATGTTGACAAACAACATAAATTGTATTTCATTGTTTGAAGAAACTATTTTAAAGCTAGGAGAGTTCAAATATTTTCTTAACAAAATTTTCAGTAAAGGAACTAGTACTGGTTTTTATTCTTCTTTTGTATAATATGTAAAAGCATAAAACTGACGCCCTCTTATAATCCTAGTAAAAGTTCAGTTTTCTTTATCAAAAACGAGAGGAGCCACAACAGAGTCCTGCGGTACATTGTTTCTCATTATTTAAAATTCTGAGTGCCTATTGCTATGTGATCGACATGGAACTGAAATACTCTGATTTGCGATGCAGAGAAGGTGAAAGCCATTAACCTACTGGCCTTTTATTTCATAACATTTAAATTTTTGCACGAGGGTATCATGGTAGGTCACAAATTATTCTCAATGATACTAATTACTTATTTAATACAGTATGTCATCTGTCAAGATAAATAAAATCTGTTTAGTTGACAACCCTTTTTGATAAAAAAACTGTTTGCCTACTAAGCGTGTTTCTCTGTCTTCTGTGTTTACAAACCAAGTGTACATTTTCTTCTAATTATTTTGAAAATATTGGCGGTGATTAGATGAGATGGTAATTCTTTTCCAATATTATACATGCTGTTTTTGTGAAGAGGTCTGGCAACAGTATGTTTAAGTTTTTGTCACTATGAAGATATTTATATGGGACTAACTCGATGTATAATGGAGCTTATCTGAATAACATTTTGCTAGTTATTCACCATAATCAGCTGTCACTTGCTTTTTAAGACAACATAAGATTCTACCCTTCTTTTGGAGATACAGGATGTTGTATAATTTTATCCAACTTGTTTTTGTATGCTTCAGGCTATCTACTAAGGAAAAGTTTTGACCTCCATTATCCAATACTGACAGATAATTTTGGGATTACCTTTGATCAGTTTACTGATCTCTTTTTCCTTTTTAATATATTCGAAACAGATCTTATACGGTTTCTGGAGAAAGTACTAAGTTCTTGGGGTGGTGGTGATGGTAGTGGTAAGTTCCTACGGGATAAAACTGCTGAAGTCATCGGTCCCTAGGCTTACACACTACTTATCTAACTTACGCTAAGGACAACACACACACCCATGCCAGAGGGAGGACTCAAAGTTCCGAAGGGGAGGGTGAGCCGCGCGAACCGTGGCAAGGTGCCAGACCGCGCGGCTATCGCACGCGGCAACTTCTTGAGGGTAGGTGATCACATAGATCACTAACAATCGGAAAACCTACATCTCAGAAGTAATGAATAGCTGTACTTTGCTACATTTGCTGTACACATGATGATTTAAAATTGAAAAAAGAACTAGTTCATTCTACACGTTTCCATTTACTAGATCACTGTTTGATGAAAAAAACTTGCAGTGACATTATTTAGAGCAACGTAAGTATGTTATAATAATTAAATCTAGTGTTAGGTCCAGAATATCCCGAAGAGACCTCTTCAAAAAAAATTAGAATTAGCGCTGTTGTTTCACTCTACCAACACAATATTTCTCTTTTCTAAAAGAATGTACAAAATCGTGTTTACTTTCCAATGTAGAATTTTGATCGTTCGTTGCTATACAGTGATGACAAAAATCAATGAAGCATTAGTTGTAAAGCCATTCACAAAGTAAGTGGAAACTATTATGTGTTGGAGTGAAGGCAGCTGTGAACCGAACGCTATAGAACGAATGCATTCAGGTGATTGACGTGGCGTGTCTTCCGTTGCAGAGTACCTGGAAGTGGTGGCCGAGAGCATGCAAACGTTTGACCCAGAGTGTGTCTCTGCTGTGGCCGAAGCCACACAGGAGTTTGAGGAGCTGCTGCAGAGTGACGCCGGAGTCTCCACCATCAACGAGATGTTCGGGTGAGTTGGACACTCTAGGGGTTGGGGCTGCTGATTCCACTGACCTCTTCAGCGAGTGGTAGTATTTGATTACTTGTTGCTCGTGACTAACACCAGAGACAATTTTAGCAGCTTACGATGGCTCTGTAGACAAACTGTCGTTATCCATGTTTCAAAAGTCTATTTTAAGATTTTCATATTGGGGTACAGATACGTTACTTCTGGTAGAATAAGAATGTTGAAGTTTGAAAGACGCACTACGAAGGAACTATCCGAATCCGACGACATCGGTAGATGTAACGTACATGTACAGGCAAAAAAAAATATTAAAATTTCGGAAAATTTGGATGATTTATTCAAGAGAAGGAGTTTTACAGATTGATCAAGTCAATAACCGATTGGTCAACTACTGACATTATGCAAGCAGTTAATCGGCTAGAGCAGTTGAGCACCCATAACCTTCCAACACACACACTATTCGGCTTGACATTGAGTGAGAGAGAGTTATTGGGTGTTCTGCAGAGGGATACCGTACCAAATTCTGCCCGATTGGCGCTTTAGATCGTCAAAATCCTGAGTAGGTTGGAAGGTGCCGTCCCTAATGCTCCAAACGTTCTCAGTTCGGGAGAAATCCGGCGATTTTGCTGGTAGAGATCGGCAAGTACGAAGACAAGCAACAGAAAGTCTCGCCGTGTGTGGGCAGGCATTATCTTGTTGAAATGTAAGCCCAGGAAGGACAAGAAAACGGCGCATAGAACTTCGTCGATGCACCGCTGTGCCGCAAGAGTGCCACGGATGACACCCAAAGGGGTCCTGCTATGAAAAGAAATTAGTAGTTCGAATAACTAATCTAGAGGTACAAAACTATGAAGAAAAGACAATTATGGCAAACATGACTAAAAGGAATCTCTTTATAATGACACGGACGTAAACATACTATTGTCAAAGTACTTCGCAAAAAGAGGATGCATAACGTTAATAAAGAATCCCCTATCTTTCAGCGTCTATAATAAAATTTAGGTAGAACAGTCACAGGTGGGCACAGCTTCTAAATGACGGACGTTTGGAAGTTCTTACGCTGAAATAGTCATTCATTTGCGGCTCCAAATCTGATTTACTCTGTTGGCGGTCGCCACTTCGGAAAAAATTCTCAGACTTCGTGTAGCTGTTACGGTCAAGTCGTAACTACACCTTCGTCTAACACTGAATCATGTTAAAAATATTTGACTAAGAGTCAACAACTCGCCGTTCATTCGGCAAACACACCTCTCTCAGCCATTGGCATCACACCAATCCTAGAACCTGCCAGCAGGTAAATGTTCAAATGTGTGTGAAATCTCATGGGACTTAACTGCTAAGGTCATCATCCCCTAAGCTTACACACTACTTAACCTAAATTATCCTAAGGACAAACACATACACCCATGCCAGAGGGAGGACTCGAACTCCGCCAGTAGGTAACTGTTCAGTTACTTTCCTTCTTTTCGGAAAATCCACTGGTCCAAACCACTAACGACATTCCACACATTTACCACAGATAAGTCCTAGTATGTTGCATGTTTATAATGGATGTAGGGTGCTGCAGTTATTCAAAAATTAAAAGTCTTACTTAAGATAGTGTGGAGAGTTGTGTCAAATCTTACAGGGGTCAAAACAGATGTTCCGTACTGTTTTATTGTCACTGCCGGACATAATAGGACACAAAAACGGTTTTGTTCTGTCAGATATAGTAATATGAAAACAAAAACGGAGAAGATAAACACAATTCCAACCGACAAACATAGAACCCGCTATGAATCACGCATCTTGGCGTTGGTGGGAGGTGGGGGTGGGGAGTGGGGGGGGGGCTTGAGTGAAGAGAGACGAAAATTTAGTGGTCATGGGGGACTGGAATGCGATTGTAGGAAAAGGAGGAGAAGGAATAGTAGTAGGTGAATATGGACTGCGGGTAAGGAACGAAAGGGGAAGCCGCCTGGTAGAATTTTGCACACAGAGTAACTTGATCATAGCTAACACTTGATTTAAGGATCATAGAAGAAGGCTGTATACATGGAAGACGCCTGGAGACACTAGCGGGTTTCAGATACATTATGTAATGGTAGGACAGAGATTTTGGAACCAGGTTTTAAGTTGTAAGACATTTCCAGGGGCATAAGTGAACTCTGGCCACAGTTTAATGGTTATGAAGTGTAGATAGAAACTGAATAAACTGCAATAAAGAAGGAATTTAAGGAGATGGGACCTGGATAAACTGAAAGAATAAGAGGTTATAGAGACTTTCAGAGAGACTATTAGGGAACAATTGACAAATACTGGGGAAAGAAATACAGCAGAAGAAGAATGAGTAGTTTTGAGAGATGAAACAGTCAAGGCAGCAGAGGATCAAGTAGGTAAAAAGAAATCGTTCGGTAAAAGAAGAGATATTGAATTTAATTGATGAAAGGAGAAAGTATAAAAATGCAGTAAATGAAGCAGGCGAAAAGGAATAAAAATGTCTCAAAAATGAGACCGACAGGAAGTACAAAACTGCGAAGCAGTGATGGCTAGGGGACAAAATATTAAGGAGACCTTTGGAGAAAAGAGAACCACCTGTATGAATATTAAGATCTCAGATGGGAAACCAGTCCTAAGCAAAGGAGGGAAAGCAGGAAGATGGAAGGAGTATATAGTGGGTTTACACAAGGGCGACGTTCGTGAGGGCAATATTATGAAATGGAAGAGGATGTAGATGAAGATGAAATGGGAGATATGGGAGATATGATACATAAGTAAAAAAAAAATGCCCCAGGAGTAAACAAGATTCCATTAGAACTACTGATAGGAGAGCCAGTCATAACAAAACTCTTCCATCTGATGAGCAATATGTATGAGACAGGCGAAATACCGTCAGACTTCTAGAAGAATATAATAATTCCAATCCCAAAGAAAGCAGGTGTTGACAGATGTGAAAATTACCGAACAATCAGTTTAATAAGCCACAGCTGCAAAATACTAACACGAATTCTTTACAGACGAATGGAAAAACTAGAAGAAGCCGACCTCGGGGAAGATCAGTTTGGATTTCGTAGAAATACTGGAGCACGTGAGGCAACGCTGATTCTACGACATATATTAGAAGATAGGTTAAGGAAAGGCAAACCTACCTTCCTAGAATTTGTAGACTAGGGAAATCTTTTCAGAACGTTGACTGGAAAACTCTCTTTCAGATCATGAAGGTGACAAGGTTAAAATACAGGGAGCAAAAGGCTATTTACAATTTGTACGGAGACCAGATGGCAACCATAAGAGTCGAGGGGCATGGAAGGCAAGCAGTGGTCGAGAAGGGAGTGAGACAGGGTTGTCACCTACCCAGATGTTATCCAATATGTATATTGAGCAAGCAGTAAAGGAAACAAAAGAAAAATTTGGAGTAGGAATTAAAATCCATGGAGAAGAAATGAAAACTTTGAGATTTGCCGACGATATTGTAATTCTGTCAGAGACAACAAAGGGCCTGGGAGAGCAGCTGAACGGAATGGACTGTGTCTTGAAAAGGAGGATATAAGATGAACATCAACAAAAGCAAACCGAGAATAATGGATTGTAGCCGAATTAAATCAGGTAACGCTGAGAGAATAGATTACGAAATGAGACACTAAATGTAGTAAATGAGTTCTGTTATTTGGGGATCCAAATAACTGACGATGGTCGGAGTAGAGAGGATATAAATTGTAGACTGGCTATGTCAAGGAAAGCGTTTCTGACGAAGAGAAATTTGTTAACATCGAGTATAGATTCAAATGTCAGGGAGTCATTTCTAAAAGTATTTGTATGGAGTGTAGCCATGTATGGAAGTGGAACATGGAAGATGAACACTTTATACAAGAAGAGAATAGCAGCTTTCGAAATGTGGTGGTACAGAAGAATGATCAAGATGAGATGGGTAGATCGCATAGCTAATGAGGAGGTACTGAATGGAATTGGGGAGAAGTTGTGGCACAACTTGACAAGAAGGGGAGATCGGTTGGTCGGGCACTTTCTGAGACATCGAGGGATCACCAATTTAGTACTGGAGGGAAGCGTGGAGGCCAAAAATTGTAGAGTAAGGCCAAGAGATGAATACGCTAAGCATCTTCAGAAGGATGTAACTTGCAGTAGTTATTCGGAGATGAAGAAGCTTGCACAGGATAGAGTTGCGTGGAGAGGTGGATCAAAGCAGTGTTTGGACTGAGAACCACAACAACAACAACAACAAACATAAAAAACTTACAGAAGATTACGCTGCAAATGCTAAAGTTTAATCTCACTGTCATCTTGCATGAGACATTGTCTATGAACCAGTTGGCCCTCCTCGTAATTGGAGTTAGGTATATTCCTTGTGGGGATAACACTGTGGAATATTGTCCCATTCCTCGATAGCAGTCTCTTTGAGACCCTGTAAGGTCTCTGGTGGGACAGGACGACTGTAAACCGTTCGTTTTACCATGACGCATACATTCTCGATGCAGCTGAGGTCTGTAGAATACAGACGCCGTTGCATACGCAAGATTCTATGCTCCAGCAGGAAGGCGTTCACAAGATTATGACGACGAGGGCGTGCATTGTCGTCCATCACCGTGATTCGTGCCCCAATATATTCACCAAATCTAGCCACAGTCCGTACAAATATGTCGTACCAGTACTTCAGTCATCCTCCCATGTGGCACAAGGAGTGTCCTGCGACCATACATGATTCCACGCTAAAATATGACTGAACAGCCTTGATAAGAGCGGTGGTGTACGGGAGTTAGGGTGTAACCGTTGCCCTCGTCGTGTCCGTATACGAATATTAATTTTGTCAGAGTGGAGACTGTGACGTTGTGCCCCACTATTACCTAATCCACAAAGAGTGGTTTCGTGCCCATGCGACACGAGCCTCTCTCCGAAACCGATTTAGAGGAAGGGCTTTCAAAGGTTTTCGGACACGTAATCCCTGCTCTTGGAACCTATTTCGTATCGTTCGTGTTGACACCTGCACTCCTGTTGCTGTTTGGAACTGCCGCCGTAGACTTGTTGCATTGTATTAATGGCTTCTGCCTGCTGTTATATGCAGATATACGCACCTGTTGTTTTTCTTCCTCGGTAATTGTCGCTCCGATTCTCAGCTAACCCTGTCGCTAGAAACTTGCTCCAGATTCTGGAGGCATTACTTTGACTCAAAGCGACATTCTCTGCGGCATCCCTTACAGAGAGTATACGGAAACTCTGATCATATGTTATTGTTGTCGGACCCATCTTGAAGGGACACAACTCTCTTAAAGACCCATAGCACAAGGATTGCGATGCTTGCAGATGACACGGTTGTCACAGACTGCACATATTGCCTCCTCTCTGCAGTTTCGTCGTCTGTTTCTGGTAGAAACAAACCTATGTATTATTAAATGATAATTAAATCGCCCCCCCCCCCCATGAACCATGGACCTTGCCGTTGGTGGGGAGGCTTGCGTGCCTCAGCGATACAGATGGCCGTACCGTAGGTACAACCACAACGGAGGGGTATCTGTTGAGAGGCCAGACCAACGTGTGGTTCCTGAAGAGGGGCAGTAGCCTTTTCAGTAGTTGCAAGGGCAACAGTCTGGATGATTGACTGATCTGGCCTTGTAACAATAACCAAAACGGCCTTGCTGTGCTGGTACTGCGAACGGCTGAAAGCAAGGGGAAACTACGGCCGTAATTTTTCCCGAGGGCATGCAGCTTTACTGTATGATTAAATTATGATGGCATCCTCTTGGGTAAAATATTCCGGAGGTAAAATAGTCCCCCATTCGGATCTCCGGGCGGGGACTACTCAAGAGGATGTCATTATCAGGAGAAAGAAAACTGGCGTTCTACGGATCGGAGCGTGGAATGTCAGATCCCTTAATCGGGCAGGTAGGTTAGAAAATTTAAAAAGGGAAATGGATAGGTTAAAGTTAGATATAGTGGGAATTAGTGAAGTTCGGTGGCAGGAGGAACAAGACTTCTGGTCAGGTGACTACAGGGTTATAAACACAAAGTCAAATAGGGGTAATGCAGGAGTAGGTTTAATAATGAATAGGAAAATAGGAATGCGGGTAAGCTACTACAAACAGCATAGTGATAGCATTAATGTGGCCAAGATAGATACGAAGCCCACACCTACTACAGTAGTACAAGTTTATATGCCAACTAGCTCTGCAGATGACGAAGAAATTGAAGAAATGTATGATGAAATAAAAGAAATTATTCAGATAGTGAAGGGAGACGAAAATTTAATAGTCATCGGTGACTGGAATTCGAGTGTTGGAAAAGGGAGAGACGGAAACGTAGCAGGTGAATATGGATTGGGGCTAAGAAATGAAAGAGGAAGCCGCCTGGTAGTATTTTGCACAGAGCACAACTTAATCATAGCTAACACTTGGTTTAAGAATCATGATAGAAGGTTCTATACATGGAAGAACCCTGGAGATACTAAAATGTATCAGATAGATTATGTAATGGTAAGTCAGAGATTTAGGAACCAGGTTTTAAACTGTAAGACATTTCCAGGGGCAGATGTGGACTCTGACCACAATCTATTGGTTATGACCTGTAGATTAAAACTGAAGAAACTGCAAAAAGGTGGGAATTTAAGGAGATGGGACCTGGATAAACTGAAAGAACCAGAGGTTGTATAGAGTTTCAGGGAGAGCATAAGGGAACAATTGACAGGAATGGGGGAAAGAAATACAGTAGAAGAGGAATGGGTAGCTTTGAGGGATGAAGTAGTGAAGGCAGCAGAGGATCAAGTAGGTAAAAAGACGAGGGCTAGTAGAAATCCTTGGGTAACAGAAGAAATATTGAATTTAGTTGATGAAAGGAGAAAATATAAAAATGCAGTAAATGAAGCAGGCAAAAAGGAATACAAACGTCTCAAAAATGAGATCGACAGGAAGTGCAAAATGGCTAAGCAGGGATGGCTAGAGGACAAATGTAAGGATGTAGAGGCTTATCTCACTAGGGGTAAGATAGATACTGCCTACAGGAAAATTGGAGAGACCTTTGGAGATAAGAGAACCACTTGTATGAACATCAAGAGCTCAGATGGAAACCCAGTTCTAAGCAAAGAAGGGAAAGCAGAAAGGTGGAAGGAGTATATAGAGGGTCTATACAAGGGCAATGTACTTGAGGACAATATTATGGAAATGGAAGAGGATGTAGATGAAGATGAAATGGGAGATACGATACTGCGTGAAGAGTTTGACAGAGCACTGAAAGACCTGAGTCGAAACAAGGCCCCCGGAGTAGACAACATTCCATTGGAACTACTGACGGCCTTGGGAGAGCCAGTTCTGACAAAACTCTACGATCTGGTGAGCAAGATGTATGAAACAGGTGAAATACCCTCAGACTTCAAGAAGAATATAATAATTCCAATCCCAAAGAAAGCAGGTGTTGACAGATGTGAAAATTACCGAACAATCAGTTTAATAAGCCACAGCTGCAAAATACTAACACGAATTCTTTACAGACGAATGGAAAAACTAGAAGAAGCCGACCTCGGGGAAGATCAGTTTGGATTTCGTAGAAATACTGGAACACGTGAGGCAATACTGACCTTACGACTTATCTTAGAAGAAAGATTAAGGAAAGGCAAACCTACGTTTCTAGCATTTGTAGACTTAGAGAAAGCTTTTGACAATGTTGACTGGAATACTCTCTTTCAAATTCTAAAGGTGGCATGGGTAAAATACAGGAAGCGAAAGGCTGTTTACAATTTGTACAGAAACCAGATGGCAGTTATAAGAGTCGAGGGACATGAAAGGGAAGCAGCGGTTGGGAAGGGAGTAAGACAGGGTTGTAGCCTCTCCCCGATGTTATTCAATCTGTATATTGAGTAAGCAGTAAAGGAAACAAAAGAAAAATTCGGAGTAGGTATTAAAATCCATGGAGAAGAAATAAAAACTTTGAGGTTCGCCGATGACATTGTAATTCTGTCAGAGACAGCAAAGGACTTGGAAGAGCACTTGAACGGAATGGATGGTATCTTGAAGGGAGGATATAAGATGAACATCAACAAAAGCAAAACGAGGATAATGGAATGTAGTCGAATTAAGTCGGGTGATGCTGAGGGAATTAGATTAGGAAATGAGACACTTAAAGTAGTAAAGGAGTTTTGCGATTTGGGGAGCAAAATAACTGATGATGGTCGAAGTAGAGAGGATATAAAATGTAGACTGGCAATGGCAAGGAAAGCGTTTCTGAAGAAGAGAAATTTGTTAACATCGAGTATAGATTTAAGTGTCAGGAAGTCATTTCTGAAAGTATTTGTATGGAGTGTAGCCATGTATGGAAGTGAAACATGGACGGTAAATAGTTTGGACAAGAAGAGAATAGAAGCTTTCGAAATGTGGTGCTACAGAAGAATGCTGAATATTAGATGGGTACATCACATAACTAATGAGGAAGTATTGAATAGGATTGGGGAGAAGAGAAGTTTGTGGCACAACTTGACCAGAAGAAGGGATCGGTTGGTAGGACATGTTCTGAGGCATCAAGGTATCACCAATTTAGTGTTGGAGGGCAGCGTGGAGGGTAGAAATCGTAGGGGGAGACCAAGAGATGAATACACTAAGCAGATTCTGAAGGATGTAGGTTGCAGTAGGTACTGGGATATGAAGAAGCTTGCACAGGATAGAGTAGCATGGAGAGCTGCATCAAACCAGTCTCAGGACTGAAGACCACAACAACAACAATTAAATCGGCACCTTAGCTGCAAACAGGCGTTGAGATACATCATTGGAGACTCGTTGAAAATGTGTGCCCCGACCTGGGCTCGAACCCGGGATCTCCTGCTTACATGGCAGACGCTCTATCCATCATTTCTTTATTTACTTTTTGCTAGATATAGTTCGTTGCGTTTGGTCTAGGCAGACGTCACAAGACATCCATTAAAGTTGATCGTTGATTTCTTAGGTTTTTTTTTATTTTTTTTTATTACATAGGCAATCAGCCCTGTGACCGAACACGCTGAGCTACCGTGCCGGCTATCCATCTGAGCCACCGAAGGCACAGAGGACAGTGCGCCTGCAGGGACTTATCCCTTGCACGCTCCCCCTGAGACCCACATTCCAAACATGTCCACACCACTAAATTCGTAGTGCGCCTGATAGATGTTTGCCCATCACACTCATTACTCGTGACAGATTAATCTACCAAGTCCTGTACGAGTTGGGGCACAGTGTGTGCGTTCCCACAAGAAGGTCAATGGCCGGGTAGCCATATTTTAACTATATATGAAGGTAGTATCTGTGTCCGAAAGAAAAAATACTATTGAAGACCGTGCAGCGTCTCTAGAATGAAGTGATAATTAAATCGACACCCTAGCTGCAAACAGGCTTTGAGATACATCAAACTACATACATACATGGGCAAACATCTGTCAGGCGCACTACGAATGTAGTGGTGTGGACATGTTGGGAATGTGGGTCTCAGGGGGAGCGTGCAAGGGATAAGTCCCTGCAGGGGCGCACTATCCTCTGTGCCCTCGGTGATTCAGACGGATAGAGCGTCTGCCATCTAAGCAGGAGATCCAGGGTTCGAGTCCCAGCTGGGGCACACATTTTCAACATGTCCCCAATTATGTATATCAACGCCTGTTTGCAGCTGGAGTGTCGGTTTAAGTATCATTTCATTCTAGAAAAGCTACACGGTCATCAATAGTATCTGTTGTCTCGGGATCAGATACTACCTTCATATATAGGTATTGATATCTTAACTTATTCCTGGATCATAACGTTCAATATAAAAGTTTCGATAATATGTAACAGTTATTCTGACTACTATACGTAAGCGCTTGGGGACATTGAGGACCTTACTGTAAGTGTTTCGAGTACAACAGGGAGGAGTTAACTGTTGACCACTGACTCTGCGCAGGCTCTGCTCACCGCTGGACCTGTCCAAAGAGTACGATGTGGCGGGGCTGATCAGTTTCGCCGCCAACAATTTCTCCGGGCTGGTGCAGTACAACGCGGTCGACAGAACCGGAATGAGCACTGTGCAGCAGTACTGCGAGGCCCTGCGCAGCACCAGCGGGGACTCGGCGCTGGAGCGACTCACCAACTACTTGGGGTTCGATGACGAAACATCCTGCGTCGATCCCGACTACGAAGCTTCTTACCAATACTATCAGAACACTGACTGGAGTGGTGATGGTAGTGAGTATTCGACTCGTATTCAGAGATTCTCAAAAGAATGTTTAGTTGTCGTGTCCTCCACGAATCTTTTTTCCAATAAACCTTGTGACGTTCCCAACGCGAAAGGTACACCACTGGCCATTAAAATTGCTACACCAAGAAGAAATGCAGATGATAAACGGGTATTATACTAGAACTGACATGTGATTACATTTTCACGCAAGTGCATAGATCCTGAGAAATCAGTACCCGGAACAACCACCTCTGGCCGTAATAACGGCCTTGATACGCCTGGCAATAAGTCAAACAGAGCTTGGTTGGCGTGTACAGGTACAGCTGCCCATGCAGCTTCAACACGATACCACAGTTCATCAAGAGTAGCGACTGGCGTATTGTGACGAGCCAGTTGCTCGGCCACCATTGAACAGACGTTTTCAGTTGGTGAGAGATCTGGAGAATGTGCTGGACAGGGCAGCAGTCGAACATTTTCTGTATCCAGAAAGGCCCGTACAGGATCTGCAGCATGCGGTCGTGCACTATCCTGCTGGAATGTAGGTTTTCATAGGGATTGAATGAAGAACAGAGCCACGGGTCGTAACACATCTGAAATGTAACGTCCACTGTTCAAAGTGCCGTCAATGCGAACAAGAGGTGACCGAGACGTGAAACCAATGGCACCCAATACCATCACGCCGGGTGATACGCCAGTATGGCGATGACGAATACACGCTTCCAATGCGCGTTCACGGCGATGTCGCCAAACACGGATGCGACCATCATGATGCTGTAAACAGAACCTGGATTCATCCGAAAAAATGACATTTCGCCATTCGTGCACCCAGGTTCGTCGTTGAGTACACCATCGCAGGCGCTCCTGTCTGTGATGCAGCATCAAGGGTAACCGCAGCCATGGTCTCTAAGCTGATAGTCCGTGTTGCTGCAAACGTCGTCGAACTGTTCGTGCAGATGGTTGTTGTCTTGCAAACGTCCCCATCTGCTGATTCAGGGATCGAGACGTGGCTGCACGATCCGTAACAGCCACGGGGATAAGATGCCTGTCATCTCGATTGCTAGTGATACGAGGCCGTTGGGATCCAGCACGGCGTTCCGTATTACCCTCCTGAGCCCATCGATTCCCTATTCTGTCAACAGTCATTGGATCTCGACCAACGAGAGCAGTAATGTCGCGATGCGATACACCGCAATCGCGATAGGCTACAATCCGACGTTTATCAAAGTCGGAAACGTGATGGTATGCATTTCTTCTCCTTACTCGAGGCATCACAACAACGTTTCACCAGGCAACGCCGGTCAACTGCTGTTTGTGTATTGGAAACTTCCCTCATGTTACCACGTTGTAGGTGTCGCCACCGGCGCCAACCTTGTGTGAATGCTCTGGAAAGCTAATCATTTGCATATCACAGCATCTTCTTCCTGTCGGTTAAATTTCGCGTCTGTAGCACGACATCTTCATGGTGTAGCAATTTTAATGGCCAGTAGTGGACTACGAGAGTGGAGAAAGCTGCAGAGTAGATTCCAACGAAACCAAACCCTAGCAAAACGTGAACGAAGTTTAAATAAGCGTGAAGACAGCTGTACCATACATTGTTTATCATAAGAACAAACCTGATGTAAACAAACGCAAACGCATTGATTGGTCAGTAGTCGTAGCACACGTACGTTGGTGTTGTTACGCTTTGGAAGTAGGTCCTACTTGCGTATTAGGTATCTTATTACTATGGTACTGTAAATGAAACTTCAACGTATTCTAATGTATTAACAGTCATCTACGTTTTTCTTAATCATATTTCAGCTATGTAATTTTATTTCAAAAGTCATGTACTGTCGCAGTCTGTATACTGTTGGGCACTGATTGTTCCGCTGTTAATACGTAGTGTGACAATGACCGACGCTGATTCCTGCCCCGTACACAGCATTAAAAAGTGACGTGAATCAGGTTGTTGTTAATGTTCTTCACAAGTTTACAGAAGAAAAATCAGCTCTGAACCTTTACGAGGGACTGTATTTACTAAAGTTATGCAGTTTTTTTAATCCGGGAAGCGCAGCTGAATCGGCAGCGTTGTAGAATGGCATTTCAGTGCCACCCATTGATCAAGGGTTCAACACTCGTTGTTCTTTTTATCGGTCGTAATTATTTTCGTTCAATTTGGTTTTGTTTTCTAGTTTTGTTCGGTTCTCAAGATAGAGCATTCCAGTCTTCTTCGTCGCATGCCTTCTCAAGGTCAATACACGTTGGGAAATTTTTCTGTCAGTCTCGATTCTTTCTAAAATTGTGCTTAGTGCCAATATTGCTTTTTTAATTCCTTTGCGTTTCTTTGATCTCCAAAATATTTTCTGCTCTTAATTGTTACTTTTTCCTTTATAACATTTAACAGAATTTTTCAGTAAAAGATAACAATGCTCAAATTTTATAGCTCGAATATTCATAGACTTCTCTCAGGTAAGTCAATTGTTCTACTTCATTGTTCAGTAGCTCAGCAGGAAAAATAATTACTGCAGCTCTAGCCCTCGACACTATTCAGTCACATTAATGTGACCGCTAGTCAAAAGTGTAAATAACCATCTTTTTCAGCGCGAGACGTTCAGGAAGAGAGTCGGTTAGATTTTCGAAGGTGCCGACAGGGATGTCGAGCCATGCCGACTTCAGTACTGTGATCATCTGCGCTAACATTCTCGGTTGAGGATCCACGGCGCAATCAGCCCACTCGTGGTGGTCCCACAGATCCTCGATTGGGTTTAAATCCGGGGAGTCTGGTAGCCAGGGGAGTACCTTAACTCATCCTGGTGCTCTTCAAACCACGCACGTATACTGCTAGCTGTGTTTCAAGTTGCATTGTCCTGTTAGTAGATGCCTTCGCGGCGAGGAAAAACAAACTGCAAGTAGGTGTGTACACGGTCCCCAAAAATACACTCCTGGAAATGGAAAAAAAGAACACATTGACACCGGTGTGTCAGACCCACCATACTTGCTCCGGACACTGCGAGAGGGCTGTACAAGCAATGATCACACGCACGGCACAGCGGACACACCAGGAACCGCGTTGTTGGCCGTCGAATGGCGCTAGCTGCGCAGCATTTGTGCACCGCCGCCGTCAGTGTCAGGCAGTTTGCCGTGGCATACGGAGCTCCATCGCAGTCTTTAACACTGGTAGCATGCCGCGACAGCGTGGACGTGAACCGTATGTGCAGTTGACGGACTTTGAGCGAGGGCGTATAGTGGGCATGCGGGAGGCCGGGTGGACGTACCGCCGAATTGCTCAACACGTGGGGCGTGAGGTCTCCACAGTACATCGATGTTGTCGCCAGTGGTCGGCGGAAGGTGCACGTGCCCGTCGACCTGAGACCGGACCGCAGCGACGCACGGATGCACGCTAAGACCGTAGGATCCTACGCAGTGCCATAGGGGACCGCACCGCCACTTCCCAGCAAATTAGGGTCACTGTTGCTCCTGGGGTATCGGCGAGGACCATTCGCAACCGTCTCCATGAAGCTGGGCTACGGTCCCGCACACCGTTAGACCGTCTTCCGCTCACGCCCCAACATCGTGCAGCCCGCCTCCAGTGGTGTCGCGACAGGCGTAAATGGAGGGACGAATGGAGACGTGTCGTCTTCAGCGATGAGAGTCGCTTCTGCCTTGGTGCCAATGATGGTCGTATGCGTGTTTGGCGCCGTGCAGGTGAGCGCCACAATCAGGACTGCATACGACCGAGGCACACAGGGCCAACACCCGGCATCATGGTGTGGGGAGCGATCTCCTACACTGGCCGTACACCACTGGTGATCGTCGAGGGGACACTGAATAGTGCACGGTACATCCAAACCGTCATCGAACCCATCGTTCTACCATTCCTAGACCGGCAAGGGAACTTGCTGTTCCAACAGGACAATGCACGTCCGCATATATCCCGTGCCACCCAACGTGCTCTAGAAGGTGTAAGTCAACTACCCTGGCCAGCGAGATCTCCGGATCTGTCCCCCATTGAGCATGTTTGGGACTGGATGAAGCGTCGTCTCACGCGGTCTGCACGTCCAGCACGAACGCTGGTCCAACTGAGGCGCCAGGTGGAAATGGCATGGCAAGCCGTTCCACAGGACTACATCCAGCATCTGTACGATCGTCTCCATGGGAGAATAGCAGCCTGCATTGCTGTGAAAGGTGGATATACACTGTACTAGTGCCGACATTGTGCATGCTCTGTTGCCTGTGTCTATGTGCCTGTGGTTCTGTCTGTGTGATCATGTGATGTATCTGACCCCAGGAATGTGTCAATAAAGTTTCCCCTTCCTGGGACAATGAATTCACGGTGTTCTTATTTCAATTTCCAGGAGTGTAGATCATTACTTACGTTGATCCATTCTTGCTTCCAGAATGACGAGATCACTCAAGGAATGCAACGTAAACGTCTCACAGACCATAAACGTACCTTCCGGGTAGTAGGGTGTTTGCTTTCAGACGTTTCAAGCCGTACACTCCAATGACCATGCACCAGATGGAGCATAAAACGTGATCCACGTGAAAAGACCACCTGTCACCACTCACTGGACGTCCATTTGCAGTACTGGCGTGCAAATTCCAGCCTTCGTCGCCGGTGCACAGCCGTCAGCAGTGCCTTAACTAGACGTCTGCTGCAGAGGCCCGTACGCAACAGCAACGTTCACTGAACGGTCGCCTAAGAGACACCATTGGTAGAGTCTTCACTCATCTGGGCAGTCAGTTTTTCAACAGTTGCCTGTCCATTCGCCCGTACACATTTCTTCAGCCGTCCTTCAGCCCCTTCGCCCGTGGCGCAGTACAGTTGCCTCGGTGCCGATTTTGGATCGCGTTATTTGACATGCACGGTATACCTAAACCGCTGCGGCACGCGAGCAGTTTACAGATTTAACCGTTTCCTAAATGATTACACTCCTGGCCCGATATCCGCTGATCACCTCCTTTTCGACGTCAGATAAACCGCTCCGTTTCTACATTACGATGACGACTGTTCTGTTTTCCGCGTCTCCCCTACGTTCTTTATACAGTGTGTTACAAAAAAGGTACGGCCAAACTTTCAGGAAACATTCCTCACACACAAATAAAGAAAATATGTTATGTGCACATGTGTCCGGAAACGCTTAATTTCCATGTTAGAGCTCATTTTAGTTTCGTCAGTATGTACTGTACTTCCTCGATTCACCGCCAGTTGGCCCAATTGAAGGAAGGTAATGTTAACTTCGGTGCTTGTGTTGACATGTGACTCATTGCTCTACAGTAGTAACATCAAGCACATCAGTACGTAGCATCAACAGGTTAGTGTTCATCACGACCGTAGTTTTGCAGTCAGTGAAATGTTTACAAATGCGGAGTTGGCAGATGCCCATTTGATGTATGGATTAGCACGGGGCAATAGTCGTGGCGCGGTACGTTTGTATCGAGACAGATTTCCAGAACGAAGGTGTCCCGACAAGAAGACGTTCGAAGCAATTGATCGGCGTCTTAGGGAGCACGGAACATTCCAGTCTATGACTCGCGACTGGGAAAGACCTAGAACGACGATGACACCAGCAATGGACGAGGCAATTCTTCGTGCAGTTGACGATAACACTAATGTCAGCGTCAGAGAAGTTGCTGCTGTACAAGGTAACACTGATCACGTCACCGTATGGAGAGTGCTACGGGAGAACCAGTTGTTTCCGTACCATGTACAGCGTGTGCAGGCACTATCAGCAGCTGATTGGCCTCCACGGGTACACTTCTGCGAATGGTTCATCCAACAATGTGTCAATCCTCATTTCAGTACAAATGTTCTCTTTACGGATGAGGCTTCATTCCAACGTGATCAAATTGTAAATTTTCACAATCAACATGTGTGGGATGACGAGAATCCGCACGCAATTGTGCAGTCACGTCATCAACACAGATATTCTGTGAACGTTTGGGCAGGCATTGTTGGTGATGTCTTGATTGGGCTCCATGTTCTTCCACCTACGCTCAATGGAGCACGTTATCATGATTTCATACTGGACACTCTACTTGTGCTACTACAACATGTGCCTTTACAAGTACGACACAACATGTGGTTCATTCACGATGGAGCTCCTGCACATTTCAGTCGAAGTGTTCGTACGCTTCTCAACAACAGATTCGGTGACCGATGGATTGATAGAGGCGGACCAATTCCATGGCCTCCACGCTCTCCTGACCTCAACCCTCTTGACTTTCATTTATGGGGGCATTTGAAAGCTCTTGTCTACGCAACCCCGGTACCAAATGTAGAGACTCTTCGTGCTCGTATTGTGGACGACTGTGATACAATACGCCATTCTCCAGGGCTGCATCAGCGCATCAGGGATTCCATGCGACGGAGGGTGGATGCATGTATCCTCGCTAACGGAGGACATTTTGAACATTTCCTGTCACAAAGTGTTTGAAGTCACGCTAGTACGTTCTGTTGCTGTGTGTTTCCATTCCATGATTAATGTGATTTGAAGAGAAGTTGTAAGTAGGCTGTTTAGGTTTTCTTATTGGTAACGCCACGTAGCGCTCTGTATGAAAATCACTGGCTGTGCTGTGTGCAGTCTGTGGCTAGTTTGCATTGTTGTCTGCCATTGTAGTGCTGGGCAGCTGGATGTTAACAGCGCGTAGCGTTGCGCAGTTGGAGGTGAGCCGCCAGCAGTGGTGGATGTTGGGAGAGAGATGGCGGAGTTTTAAAATTTGTTATACTGGATATTATGAACTGCTATGTATATTATGATTATTAAGGTAAATACATTGTTTGTTCTCTATTAAAATCTTTCATTTGCTAACTATGCCTATCAGTAGTTAGTGCCTTCAGTAGTTTGAATCTTTTATTTAGCTGGCAGTAGTGGCGCTCGCCGTATTGCAGTAGTTCGAGTAACGAAGATTTTTGTGAGGTAAGTGATTTGTGAAAAGTATAGGTTAATGTTAGTCAGGGCCATTCCTTTGTAGGGATTTCTGAAAGTCAGATTGCGTTGCGCTAAAAATATTGTGTGTCAGTTTAAGCACAGTCCTGTAAAAATTGTTCAAAGGGGACGTTTCATATGTCGACCCTTAGCCGAGGATACCTCACTGGAATCTTCTGATTTTTTCTTGTAGTTTTTGTAATTAGTGTAGATTTTGTTTATTGCTAGTGCGTAATTGTAGAGAGAATCTCCTTTGTAGTTGCAGTCTTTCATTGTTGTACAGTAAAACAGTTGTGGCACGCATGTAGATTTGCACCAAGTATTTCGCAGCTGCGCTTGCAATTAACTAGATATTATTTTCAGTGCTATGTTAATGTGTTCCCCTATTTTTGCTCTTCAAATTGTGTTTTTCTGTGTTGTCATGTGAAATATTGTGACAATAATGGCGTGTTAAAAACGTAATACTAGGCTCCAAAGTAAAATGAGAAATGACAGTGAAGACGAAAGCAGTGTGTTAGCGCCACCGAGTAATGAATTAACTAATGTTCAAAGTAGTAATTTGGTAATTGTGCATAGGGAAATGGAGCGGGCTGCAAACAATGGAGGTAAGTGATTTGTGAAAAGTATAGGTTAATGTTAGTCAGGGCCATTCCTTTGTAGGGATTTCTGAAAGTCAGATTGCGTTGCGCTAAAAATATTGTGTGTCAGTTCAAGCACAGTCTTGTATAATTTTTCTAAGGGGACGTTTCATAAAGTAATAAAATGAGCTCTAACATGGAAAGTAAGAGTTTCCGGACACATGTCCACATAACATATTTTCTTTGTGTGTGAGGAATGTTTCCTGAAAGTTTGGCCGTACCTTTTTGTAACACCCCGTATACCCTCCATTGCTAGTACTGCCACCTCTGTCTGTGAGTGGTTGTTGCACGTTGACGTCGAACATACGCAGTGGTCACATTGATGTGACTGGACAGTATGGTTGTTACGATTGCTGGGGATCTTGTGGAGTTACGTTACATGAGATTGTAGTTTTCCATCTCTCATTTTGTACTGGTTATGTTCAGTGAAATAAAACTATACCATATATTCTGCACTACTTCCTGTATTTCGCACAAATATTATAATCTGGTTTCCGTTTATTCATTTATGCGTGGTGGTTTACCTTTTGGAGTGGCTTGTTAGGAGAGAGAATGTGACTTCTACTGTGTTTCAGTGCGCCAGTGGCTGTGGCAGACATGCACAGAGTTCGGCTACTACCAGACCACGGACTCCGCCAACCAGCCCTTCGGCAACAGGATGACGCTGCCTTACTTCACTGACATGTGTGCCTTACTTTACGGCTCAGAGTAAGTATGCGCCACCAGTGCTACAGACTGGTTGTTTCTCTTCCCAGCAGAAGTATGACAGTAACATTACAATATGTAAACGTCGAACCTTTTCGATTTTTTGAGACAGCACGTTTCTCTAGCGACAAACATGGTCGTTGACGTACGTAGGATGTTAGAGCATCTCTGTAAAGTTATTTTAGTCTCTGATAATCAGAAAGAGATCACTACTTCGTTCATGCATACTCTTCCCTCTATCATATCATATTCAACCAAGATATTTTTTAGTATAATGTCGGGATCGACGAGTTTCAGCAGAAAGCTCTGAAATCAGTATCCTTAAAACAATCGTTTTCTGAGAATACAATCTGTCGACGATACAGTCAATGAACAGTCTTATGCAGAAGATAAATCACATCATTTTAATTCAATTTATAATCATATGCAGATCACCATTGAGACAGAGAACGATTGTTGTTTGCTTTCCGTGGATGTTACGGCCAAACGGAAGAATGATAGATAGCTCTGCGGTATTCACTTGATACTGATATTTATTTTTGGCCTTCAACGTATTATCACCTCTCATAAAACGCAGGTGTGCTTCTAACATGTGTGCGTGGAGCACACACTGTTTCAATTTCAGATAGTTTGCGTAAGGAGCTCGTCCATATAAATACAGGGAAAATGGCTGACAGATTAAAAGGTCAGGTTAAAACCAGGACCTGTCCTTGCATACCAAGGATAGTACACCAGCAAAACTCGTGGAAAAGCGTTGTATTGCATATCGATGTTGGACTCATCTTTTTCAGACCACATAATCTGCTGTTACCGATATGTGTATCTCCACAGGGCATTCAATGGAATACGAGGAAACAATTTTTCAACGGCCTCATCATTTTGAGACTCCATTATTAAAGAGTCCGCGGAAATACACACTGCGGAAAATCTTGTGAATCGTGATACCGGCTACAGGTCGGATAACAAATTCAGATCCATCACTCATTCAACCCGAAAACAACAGGTTATGTAGAGTGGCAGAGAACCAGCAACGCTACGGTGAGGTGAGTTTTTCAGTTTCACCACCGAAGCCACTTAACGTGTCACCACGTAGACTGGATATCATTAATGCTGTGACCATGGTTTTACTCGAACATTGCGCTAATAATCCTTCCTACTAGCCAGTCCTCCGTTTCCTCTCCCTCTCTGTTAACTGTGCTCCGGTTTCTCTTTCCATATTTAAATCCATTTATAACTCCATTTCCAGCTCTCCTACTAAACCAACACCAGGCATCTGTTACCCTTGTCATCACACTCTTCCACGTACGTACACAAACCAAGAGTAACAACACATTTATCTGCTGCACATGACAATAAAACTATGAAGATCACTCTATTATTTTAACCTGGTTTGAATATTACAAATAATACTGAAGATTTTCAAAATCTTGTAGGGGCATACAGGCAACTGACAGCCTGCCCTCATGATGCAGCAATGAAATGAGAACTAAATGAAACAAAACTTGTGTCCGTCTTCTGCGGCGCACCTGATGACTAGCAAGTGGGAAGATGGAACATCATGCTTGCAACTCTGAGACACTGCCGAGCAGTCGTTCTATGTTTTGCCAACAGCCTTTCATGTGCTACTGAATTTCAGTATTATCACTGTGCTCTCTGGGCGTGAGAGTATGTAAAGGAAGTAGGTGGTGGTGGTGGCGGTTGTGGTGGGAGGGGAAAAGAATAAAGCGCTTGTTTCAAGGATTTTGGGATAACTGAAATAAAGAAACAGAGAAAAGTCACTAGAAAATACTCAAGTAAACATGAATACCCAGGGCTGTGACTCTTTCTGCCAAGTTTGAATTTTTTCTGGTCAGTTGAAAACACCAACTAGGGAATAAAATATGGAACACCCTCACATCAACCAGTTTATTATACTTCAAGGACGGAGAATATTCTGTCATTCTCATGTTGCTATGTGGGGTCTGCTGCACATTCATGATCCAAAAATTTATAGTGACAGAGGCCTAACGTCCATCGGTAATTAGTGAATACTGGAAGAATTTATTTATCTAACCATGGGTGATCTTTGTCCAACCCGAGCTTATAGTCCCAATTTACCGACCTCAATGCCGACGAGACAAACTACAACCTTGCTTCCCTCGTCCCTTCTACTCCAAGCAAAGTCTTCGATTTCGTCTAAGATTCAATACTCACGGAAGATTCATTAGCCAAAGCAGGTGAAAACTCTGCCACAACTGAGCTTCAAATGAAATTAATGGTACAATCTTCTGGAAAAGTGATGGCGGCCGTATTTAAAAAATCAGACAAGCTAGTTGATCAGTTACATTCTTGAGTCTATAAACAGTGAGAGCAGTACAGAAATGATGACGAATCGGGATTAGAATATCGCCAGTGAAAAATTGTGGCTACTATCTAATTTTATGTAAATGTTTTCTCAGAAGCATCTGGCGGCGTTCATCCTCTGTTTCATAAAGATATCGACATGTACAATCCTTCTGGACCATATATACCCGTGAAAGTGTGAATGTTCCATGCTGTGCAGTCATGGTCTGTGAAACTTTGTTGTTTCTAACATTTCGTCCACAGTTGCGTTGGACATCTTCAGATGTTCTTCTGGTTCATTTGAAGATGTCCAACACAGCTATGTACGAAACTGGGAATGAAAATGATATGACCAGACGTAACTACAATCGACTGGCCATAACTGTGGGTTCTTTGATTGCTGTGAGAGATGGCTCATTGGAACCACAACATATGAAATACTAGTTCGCTTTACCATATGAATGAATAAAAAAATTACTTAACTCGATTCAATCCTTTGCCACGGAAGTGCTTGATAATCTACAAGTGTCAGTTGCTATTAAAGTATCACCTGATGCACTTGCTAACTGTTCTCTGGAAGTACAATGTTCAACATTTAGAAAAGTATGTTTCCATCTGAGACTTGAATAGCGCTGCAGTCTTACTCGATAATGTTGACTGCTTCAGTTGCGGTGACACACTGGGCAGAGTATTTCCATGCTTGGCTGTATATTGACCTCTGTGGGATGGCACTGCTGTGCTGAGAGAAGCGTGGTCCTTAGGAGTACGTCCCTTCGTCATTGCGATTTATTGCGAAACATCGCCAACTTCTGTGGTAACGATGTGCGGTGTCGACTTTGGTGTGGCAATGTGATCTTTGGACGACACCAGACAACAGGTTTAGTAGACTTCAACCTTACAACCAAGAAGGCCCATTAGTAACTAAGACAATCAGTCGTGAAAGTCTTAAATGGCTGTGAGCACTATGGGACTTAACTTCTGAGGTCATCAGTCCCCTAGAACTTACAACTACTTAAATCTAACGAACCTATGGACTTCACACACACCTATGCCCAAGGCAGGATTCGAACCTGCGACCGTAGCGGTAGCGCGGTTCCAAACTGTAGCACCTAGAACCGCTTGGCCGGCGTGAAAGTCTTAATTGTGTGATCAAAGTGTAGATATCATCTAGCTTCAACTAATCCGCGGAGTAGTTTTACGTTATACAAACAATTCATTTGAAAATCTTCTTGTTGAAAATTGTACAAAAATTTGTTTAAGTGGCTTTTAATCATTGTTATAGTGAAAGTGCTTCTTCATTTCAAAAGACTGTTACAAAGTTGATCTGTATTCGTCTACGTTTATAGATTTCACAACCAGGTAAGCTTCAATAGTTTCAAAATTACAAGTCATGTCACAGGGTAAATCGGTTTTCTTCGGGAAGAAGCTCCGTGAAGTATCGCCAATTATTATTCTTAAACTGTTTGTCAAATTTTTTTGTAATATGTTTTATAAGGCTGGGTTCTTACATGGCTCCTACAGTAACTCATATAGTGCATTCAGCATTGAACTATTGCTCCCTACTTCGACTGTTTGATCGAACGCACTTTTTTTCAACTTTGTTACCTGTTCTGTATTTTCAGTGATTTCATAAAAACACATGTACCAAACTTAATGCAAACTCTTCCATTTTAAATGAATACGTTCCCGATCTTGAAGATCCCGTTGTGGTACTACTTCATAGTTCTGCTTTATATTTGTGCTCAGAGTTCCCAAAAGTCTCTTTTATGGGTTCCAAACAAATTGTACACATATTTGGTCAGTATGTCAGCAGTTTTCAAGCTCCCGCTAGTATTTTCCGTTTTCATAACATTACAACAGACTTTCCGGGATTTGGGGTAGACATGTGCCGCCTAGAAGCTGAAGTTTGAGTCAACTATCATGTTTAGATAGGGAATAGGTGAACTGTAGGTACCTTCGAGCAACTTTGTCGCAGCGTTTCCATGATGTTACTGTTTCAGGTACACGGCGGAGCGAGTGGAGGAAGGCGTGACGAACGCCAACTTGCTGTACGGGGGTCGCAACCCCGACGTCACTAACGTCGCCTTCGTGAACGGCGGCCTGGACCCGTGGCACAGACTGGGAGTCCTCGAGGACATCAACGAGTCGTCTCCAGCCATCGTCATTGAGTGTTAGTATCTCACAACAGCACCGTATTCATATAATTAACTGTATACATTTCTATAGCTTAACTTTAGTCCGAGTTCTGTGATTAATTTACATTCGTACTCTGAATGCGCACTAGAATGTTTAAAAGAAGTCCGTTTCTGGCTGCATAATCTGTTAGGGAATTTCGACCGATATCCCACTTCCAAGTCAGGATCTTTTAAGACTTTAATGCTTCGTGTATAATCGTGTTATACATTCACCATAAAACATGTACCGGGTATCTCACATTTTTTTGATGAAAATTATGCATACGGGAGGGGATGCTAAACTGAGCTCTCTGAAGCAAGAGACTAACATTCGGAGTGTACTTATTTTTCTACAGTTGAAACTCACAGTAACTTTTCAGAGTAGGTCAACAGTCGCAGAGCATACCTCACAAGTCAGAGAAAAACTTTTGCTGAATTCTCTGAAATGTCTACATCTACGTCCTTGTTGTCTGGGATCAAGGTTTATCGACAGTCTCAACGCATACTTCATAAATCACAGATAAAACTTCTGCTGAATTCTCTGAAATATCTCTGTTGTCTGAGATCGAAGTTTCTCGCGGCAAAATCCTTGCATAAATCATTCTCAGTTTACATACAGTGTCAAATTTAGGTTAGAACTCGAGCTCAAGTCAAAATGCTCCGTCATCCTCATCAGAAACAACTGACTGTCGAGGTTGTTGTTATGGTGACTATTCATAGCCTATAGATTGAGGGTGTTCGGTGTACGTCATCATTATGTAATGCTACCAGATATACTGTCCATGTTTTTAAGCGCTGGTAGTGCCACCGCTATCGTAGGACAGTAAACAATCCAGAGCACTTCTCTGCGACTGCCCAGCGTCCAGAGCTCCCTTTCATGCATCACTAAGATTACTTCCGCTGTTCCAGTTGAAGCTGTTCTCGCATTTTCTAACTTCTAGTGGTTCTGTAACAACATAATACTAGCATGTAGAAGAGTGGGACGGAATTCTAATTCCATCACGCATTATTCTGTGTTTATTTGTGAGACTGTGCTCAGCAACTGATCATTTCTCATGTTATCGAGTTTCTGTACGTTTGGCGTTGAGTACAGCTTCTGCAGCTCAAGAAATTTTGCAAATTCCAGAACCCTGAGAGCCAGATTGTCCCTAAACGTACACAGTTCCTCCGTCCTCTTAGCTGGTCAGAAAATAGGCCTCGTACCTCTTCTTCCCAGGACCCTCCCTATTTTCGTAGATGTAACGTCACAGAAAAGAAGAAGCACAATAGGTAGATCTTTACATCGTTGTTCATCATCTCAGCGTTTTCGCTGTACAGAGCGCAAACCAGTCTGGCTCCTTGCGACCAGCCCTTTCCATTTCCTACTTTAGTTTCAAAAAGCCGTCCTGGACCACTCAGGTTTGGCATCACGTTGCCTTCACCGATGAGTGTCGCATATGCCTTCAATCAGACAATCGTCTGAGACGTGTTTGGAGGCAACTCGGTCAGGCTGAACGCCTTAGACACACTGTCCAGCGAGTGCAGCAAGGTGGAAGTTCCCTGTTGTTTTACTGTGGGGCCGACTTACGCCGTTGGTGGTCATGGAAGGCGCCGTAACAGCTGTACGATATGTGAATACCGTAGTCCAACCGATAGTGAACCATATCGGCAGCATATTGGTGAGGTATTCGTCTTCACGGACAATTCGCGCACCCATCGTGCACATTTTGTGAATGACTTCCTTCAGGATTCGAGTGGCCAGCATTTTCTCCAGACATGATCCCTATCGAACATGCTCGGTATAGATTGAAAAGGGCTGTTTACGGACGACATGACCCACCAACCATTCTGAGGGATCTACGCCGAATTGCCATAGAGCAGAGGGACAATCTGGACCAACAGTGCCTTGATGAACTTGTGGATAGTATGCCATGACGAATACAGGCATGCATCAATGCAAGAGGACGTGTTACTGGATTTTAGAGTCATCGGTGTGTACAGCAATCTGGATCACCGCCTCTGAAGGTATCGCTGTATGGTGGCACAACATGCAATGTGTAGTTTTCGTGGGCAATAGAAAAGGCGGAAACAATGTATATGTTGATTTCTACTACAATTTTCTGTGCAGTTTCCGGAACTCTCTGAACGGACATGATGCAAAACTTTTTTGATGTGTGGATATATAAACACTCCTGAATGCACGCATACGCAATTTGCGTATATGTGAAAATACAAACAACTTCTACTGTCCGGTCGTACACTGTTATTGACCATAAAATGCCGTCAAACTGTATACTTATGGTTCGATGATAAGTACATAATTCGACACTCACAGAGATGATGAAGTATTCTCAGCAAAGAACGCCCTCGATTAGGCCTCTACACAAGAAATGAGACAGACCTTTGGTTATATGTGGGAGATCTACAGACTGGGAAGTGTCATCTCTGACTAAGACATGGGAAAATGAAAAGTCGTAACAAACAACAAAGGGCACTGGTGAATCTCTTGGAGGTCCAATGTTCCACTGCGAATTACAATATCTGATAAAAAATGTTTCGTGTTACTACTACAGTCCTCGAATTGATGTGTTGTTGCCTGTTTACAGACGAGTCTCACTGCTCGGACCTGTACGCCCCGTCACTGCTGGACATCCCACAGCTGACGGCAGCCCGAGAGAGGATTGCGCAGCTAGTCGCCCAGTGGATCAGCTAGAACCCACATAGCAAGTCAAGAGCGTTGGTCAAATTAATTTTAAATTAAGACCAATAAATTATGAAACAAAAACTATCTTAATTTCTTTTCTACCCCCTTCTCCATTTGCACTGAAACGCCAAAGAAACTGGTATAGGCATGTGTAGTCACATACAGAGATATGTAAAAAGGCAGAATACGGCGCTGCGGTCGGCTACACCTTTGTAAGACAACAAGTGTCTGGCGCAGTTGTTAGATCGGTTACTGCTGATACAATGACAGGTTATCGAGATTTAAGTGTGTTTGAACGTGGTCTTATAATCAATGCACGAGCGATGGGACACAGCATATCCAAGATAGCCATGACGTGGGGATTTTCCCGTAGGACCATTTCACGTGTATACCGAGAATATCAGAAATCCGGTAAAACATAAAATCTCCGACATCGCTGCGGCCGGAAAGATATTCTGCGAGAACGGCGCCAAAGACGATTGAAGAGAATCGTTCATCGTGACTGAAGTGCAACTCCTCTGCAAATTGCTACAGATTTAAATGCTGGGACATCGACGTCAGCATGCCAACCATTCAACGAAACATCGATATTGGCTTTCGGAGCCGAAGGCCCACTCATGTACCCTTGATGACTGCTTGACACCAAGCTTTACGCCTCGCCCTTGCCATTGCACTGTTGATGACTGGAAACATGTTCCCTAGTCGGGCGACTCTCGTTTCAAATTGTATCGAGCGGTTGAACGTGTACGGATAGGGAGACAACCTCATGAATCCATGGACCCTGCATGTCAGCAGGAGACTGTTCAAGCTGGTGGAGGCTCTGTAACAGTGTGGGGCATGTGTAGTTGGAGTGATATGGGACCTCTGATACGTTGAGATACGACTCTGACCCATGACACATATGTAAACATCTTGTGTGAACACCTGCATCCATTCATGTCCATTGTGTATTCCGAAGGACTTGGGCAATTCCAACAGGACAATGCGACTTTTCACATGTCCACAATTGCTACAGAGTGGCTTCAGGAACACTCTTCACAGTTTAAACTCTTCCGATGCTCTCCAAACTCCCCAGACATGAACACTGTCATGCAACGTGCTGTTCAGAAGAGATCTTCACCCCCTCGTACTCTTAAGGATTTATGGACATCCCTGCAGGGTTCATGGTGTAAATTTTCTCCAGTACTATAAAAGACATTAGTCGAATCCATTTGTGTGCCAGTTTCTTTGGCTCTTCAGTGTACATTTTGTCACCCGGAGCACTGAAGGGTTTGCAACCTGATGGAAAGCGTTGTACACTTATGCATCGTTCGTGTTTCGGTGTGAAGAGTGTTTTCAAGACCATCTTAGTTTATGTAAGTGTGTTCATTAAACTGAAATACAAATCAATGAATTCGTGAACGAGTGTAGTGGCAATGAAGCGCTGTGCAGAAAAGGAAAGGAAGCTGACGATTTTTTCGTTAGTAGACAAGACATGACTACAGCTGAAAACTCTATATTTCCACTCTCTTATGTAGCCTTTCAGCATTACATACATGGTGCCTTTTCAACTAATTAATGTGGTACTAAAAACTGAACATTAAACTACTTTGTACAACGTTATTACACTAAATATCACCTACAAAAATCGAAACAACACTGTTTTTATACAATTCTGGTACTGCATTGAAACCAAGCAGATCAGCAAGAAACAAAAATGTTGCAAGGAAAATATTCATACTCACAGTTGTGTATGTACACTGTTTTGTCAGCTGTATTGAACACAGGAAATTTTGCATCGTTAGTACTAATTAATGAAATCGATACTGTTTACCTACTATCAACAGCGAGATGCAATGCTTGTAGGAAACATCGATCTACTGCAAAATACTGCTTAGCACAGAGCACCTGGGTTGACAGAAAGTACCTGAGTTGACTGAATTACACTTAGTGTACTAATGATTTTAAAGGCTAACAGTCTTTGTCCTAATAATTCAAATGGTTCAAATGGCTCTGAGCACTATGGGACTTAACATCTGAGGTCATCAGTCCCCTAGAACTTAGAACTACTTAAATCTAACTAACCTAAGGACATCACACACATCCATGCCCGAGGCAGGAGTCGAACCTGCGACCGTAGCAGTCGCGCGGTTCCAGACTGTAGCGCCTAGAACCGCTCGGCCACTACGGCCGGCTTTGTCCTAATACTATAATTAAATTTATTATCACAAACACATATAATACAGCAATAATTAAATAGATAAACTACACAATTAATTGGCCCAGCAGTTAGCGTGACACAAACAGACGTGCTCCACTTTGAATAATAGCGACATATTTTACATTCACTTCATTTTCAGAAAAATTACATTTATTTTTAATTTAGGAGATTAACACTCAGAATACCTAATTCAACAACATTTCCAGATTTTCACATCCTTCAGCTACATCAGCATACCACGAAAGACATTGATAAAAATTATGATATGTAAGTAGCACAAATTTCAGTTTTTTCATTGGGTAATTTACCTTCCTCTAAGTTCCTTTTTCTCGTTTGATCTATAGGTAGAGTCTTTTACTATTAACCATAATGTTAGGCGCCTCATGTTCCATATCGTCCACGGAGCCACTTGTGGTATAAAAAGTCACTCTCATTTTACCAGCAACTTTGTCCAAAACATGGAAGGGGTGAATAGAGTTCAGTGCAAGTATCTCGCTTTGGGGCTAATCAATAATGCTTGAGAAAGCAGAAGGCAATAGGAACCACTGCAGTAAGTACGCGTAATTGATACTCACGACAAAGATTCCATGATTCCGTGCAACTGGCATCTCTTTATCAGCAAAAGATTCCAGATTATTGCCCCATTCACAAGTGCTGGAGGGGACAGTCAAGGGGGCATACGACCATAAGAAAGCACTGAAAAACCAACTACAGGATACTGTCCTGCAAGTTTCAAAACGGAAATATAATGGTTCTCTTTAGATGTAGTAGAAGTGAATGAAATTAAATGGAAGGAAGGTAAATATTTCTGATCACACTGAAACGCCCGCTAAATCACGCAGAGCTAACAGGTAATTAGGATTGTGGAAAGGGCCAAGGGAGTTGCGGTCGGATTCACTTCACAATTTAATTTACTATCATTTAGTTCACAAATACACTTTTGAAAGAATTAAATTTGCTTCGCAGCTGAAGGTCTCCAAACAAATGCTATAGAATAAGTTCAATTTTGAAAAGACATGACACACAGTTAAATTTACGAATAAGATAAATCGTATACATATTTGAGATCAGCATGCGGAGCGGCTGAAGGCCGCTGGATTAAATCTTCAAAATTCAAAATATACTATGATGATTATTGGAAGCAGAAGGTCATAATGTTTAAAGATCCTAAAGGGGCTGATGGCCCGCAATGGTGCACAGAAAGAGATAAACAAACGCAACAAGATGGCTGAGGGCCGCAAAGTTAAATTCTAAAAATTAAGGAAATATATATACAATCGGTAAAACAATACATTAAGTTTACAAATTTCCTTTTGCAACACCAACGGCGGAAAGCCCACAATAACTCGTAAAACCTTTCAGAGGAAATTACAATAACCTTTCAATAGCAGAAGGCAATAGTGTATGGACTTGAAGAAAACTCTCAGAACATGTTTCCAGGGCTGCAGACCCACAACTAACCTTGCCAAATTAAAAATATAAAATACAGTTAAATTACAACATTAAGACTGCCAAAAGGATAATTAAGAGAACGGCACTCAGGAGTCTCCAGTGGATCGGTCTGCCCTCGTTCACTTAGGCGAGATGGATGGTGAGTCCAACTACACTTAATTCATGCGAACCCAGCCAAGGAACAGTCACGGACCGACCGACCAATCGGTTGCTTGCCACGACGGAGTACACGAGAATTCAAGGCCAAAAAAAAAATTTAATAAGTATCACTATCCCGAAACAAACGCGCATGTGAACTGAGCTGCCAAAACCACACACCATGTTGGACAGCAACAACAGGTGAGGAAAAGACACTGCCTAAAAAATACGTTAGCGGCAAGGGCAGGTAACCAGAACATTAACGGCCACAAGGCAGAAAATTCTGCTGGTGCACTTGACTGTGGATAAATTCATTTGATCAATTCCCCCTGACGGCGGCTGTCTCGAACACTTCACTCGTTGTTGCTCATAGGAAAACCTCCGCAACAGCAACGCCGGAACCAACAACGTAATGCTCAAAACCACTCAACCTTCGCCGGCCGTTGTGGCTGAGCGGTTCTAGGCGCTACAGTCTGGAACTGCACGACCACTACGGTCGCAGGTTCGAATCCTGCCTCGGGCATGGATGTGTGTGATGTCCTTACGTTAGTTAGGTTTAAGTAGTTCTAAGTTCTAGTGGACTGATGACCTGAGAAGTTAAGTCCCATAGTGCTCAGAGCCATTTGAACCATTTTGAACCACTCAACCTTCACTTCCTGTGCCGGCGAGCGACGATGCTCGTACCGATCGGACAGCTCCAGACACACTCCGACACTGCGCAGAGACCGACAACGGGCCCAGTCGACTATGACGCACGGAGATGTCCTCGGACCAACCGGCCGACCAACAATCCACCAAAAGTCAGGCCCGGCTTACGCGATGCGTGGCGGCAACGGTCGGGCGGCCGATGTCCACGCAGAACTCACTGCTGCTGCAAGCCGGCGATGGCTGGCCCGGGCTGCGCTACAGACGCGTTGCAACTCCCTGGCAGGGCCCAACTCACGACCCGAACGGCCGCCGTCAGCTCTCCTCCTCGCACGTTCCGACTGACTCCACGACATATGACAACCGGGAAGTAATAGCAGCCGAGCAAAGATACTACGAAAGGGGATACATCGATACTCGCTGCTAATGCCACTCACGGTCAGGCAAAGCAGCAACTCAGTGACAGCAGTAATTTTAAATTAATGTAGTGAGGTGGAAGTACGTTAAAAACAGGGTGTAAAATACATAATGGCGGTAACACGAGCCACGCACGGCTCACACACTTGTATAGGTTAATATCAACAGCGGCAGAAAATGGTATAACGGCAACAGCAGCAGAAAACCGTATAACGGGAGTAGGATTCACTATAAATGGAAAGGTGGGACTGAATAGTTTATAGGATTGTTCTCATGACACTAACACAAAGTCAAGAAGATGAAGAAAGAGAGAGAGAGTATTTGAAGGAATTGAAAGGATAACTCAATATGTAAATGAAGCTGAAAGGATAACAATCATGGTGGCGGGAACGTAAGACAGAATTAAGAGACAATAGTACGTAGCAGGAATGAGAGGGGCTGAAGACTCTTCGAGTTCTACAATGAATTTTAGTTAATAAAAGAAAATGCACTGTTCAATACCACCTAGTCATGGTGAGGCAGAAATTCAGATATATATTGGATGGCAAGGCATACGCAGGAGCAGACATAGATTCATATCAAAATTTAGTAATCATGAAAAGCAGGTTGAATCATGAGGAAGAACCAATGCGTAAAGGAATGCAATACCAAAATACTCAGAAATGATTACGTGCGTTTGAAGTTCACTGAGCTTGTAGATACTGCGATAATCGGTAGCACAAAAGGCAGTTTAGACGAAGAAGGTGAACATAGCTATACAGATTGATCATGGTAGGTGAACATACAAGTATAGAGAGATGGGATTACGAGTCCAATTTTGATATCAAATTGATATGCAAATAAATTAAGTTGATCAATTAATCACCCCCAAACCCGACCATCCAGCCCGACCACGACCACCCCCACCCCTCGATGATGTCATGTGTTTTTCTCAGCCTGTACTTGGGCCCCAGCCCCCTCCCCACTCCCCCCTCCCCCTTCCTCAACCTACCTCATTGATGGAAATTTCGAATTTTGGCTGGAATTTCTTTGTCACAGGGCTGTGCTGATGTCCTACCCTACACCCCTTCCCACCTAGGAATTGGTGGAAAATTAAAATTGGCGGTACCCCTCCCGTGATTCGAACCCTGGTCCTCCTGGACGGGAACCTCAAGTGCACCCCCCTAACACATTTAAACCACCAAAGGTGCTCGGAATTGATGGGAAATTAAAAATGTGATGCCATTTCTTGGGCTCAAAACCTGATTGTACTGGATGGAAGGCCCAAATGCACGACCCCAACACATGGGAACTGTCCAGATGCAGGAGAGGAAGGTTAGTGAGCTTCATCTATTTTGGTCAGGAAACTGAAGTGAAGATGGGTACTAATTATGTAATAAGTTATAAATATTGGGTCTAATTACACAACAATATGTATAGTGCTATACAAAGACGGTCTAAAATCGCAATACAGCTCAAAAATTGATATAACCATACAACTGGTGTTATCCTTCTGGGAAAAAATTTCGCAATACCACTCGAAACTAGTGACAGACACACTCAAGCTCTACCCCTCACCTACAAACTGGTGGGAAAAAGGAAGGGGTGCAAGGTACTATCTTTATTCTTTTTGGTGGGAAATACATTCAACTGACGAGATGCTGGTGTTGGACAGAGACCAGTTTAAAAAGTGTATTACCTGTAAGCATACAGTATCTATCGCTGTTTGACATCAAAGTGCACTACAGACGCTTGCTGGAAAACCATCCTACGGCCAACTAACCAAAGCCAATACACGGAACCATAACTGATGCAAACGAATGCATCACAGTTCTAATTTTACTTTGGAATCTTCGTGAAAACACCAGCACTCGTAATGAATGGGTCATAACGCAACACATGTTCTGGGGAAAATCGTCGTCCTAAAAGACTGAAGCAGGGCCAGTAGTTGAACATATGTTCTCCTCGACTTACAGTCACAAACTGCCGAAAATCCAGGCCCTCTCCCCTCCCTTCCTCCATCCATCTACTTGGAGGACACAGGCTTTTTCAAACGGTCAGTGCTGGTTGCCATCCACCTTGAGGCAATGGTCCTTCGCCGATACAAAAGCAGATATAGTTAACTAAACAATAGGAGATAAAATGGCAGCTGTCCCAAGTGCAACTTGATCATCTAAAGTACAGTGATAGAGCCCCCATATACCGCCCCCTGGACAGAGAGCGGCCCCATCCAGCAACCACCCATAGCAGACACGCCCCCCTCACCCACTGCAGCCCGCCCATTCTGTGCTGGAGAACAGTTGTATTTGATGTCTATGCATCTACATTCAAGCATCAATTAAAAAAACACACAATTGAGACGATAATAAATGTCCTGTTTCCACGAAAATAGGTGCAGTCTTTTTATTTTTAGTTTTATGAGCAAAATCGGTACAGCTTTTACAACCACTGCAAGATACAATCTGCAGCTCTTTATTTTGCGACATCCTTCGAAGTGTACCGCCAACGATTACAGATGATCAGCAAAGACATGTCTACCCCGTATAAAATCACAGATCAGCACAGAATCTCCTCGTTATCTCGAAACCGTCATTGGAATAAAGAACTACGTCGTTTCAATTACTTTTCAAATTCATCCAACCACCTACTTACAATTCCGAAATACATGCTCGCAGATCGTTGTATGTAGTAAATGTCTTGGAATTTTTGGTACATTAGCAAATAAGAAAGGTAAATATTCTCGTACAAAATCTTTATTAACTTTTGCATATACATTTACACACAGAAATCAACTCTTTCGTCATTTTTATTAGATGTAGTTTTAATAATATCGAATTTAATGTTTAACATATAACTTAAATCCACATCTGGATCAAATATTTCTTTCTCCAACCAGTAATTTGATAAGTACAGTGAATGTATATTCTCGAATTCCAATACATACCTAATTTTCTTCCTGTAAAACACTTGTTTCATGGCTTTAACTATTAGCTCAGTTCCTTCTTGCAGTTCTTCTAGGCGAGAGCATTCGGGGATTTTAATTTTTCCTTATATCTTCTCCATGACGCTATTGTTAACCATTCCACATCTCCCTGCGTGTATGTTGGCAACTCTTCTGCTCTACATTCTTGCGGGAGTTCTGTATAGAACTCTAAGTTTACAACTTTTACAAACGAGTGTCCATTAAACGTAGTTATTCCATCAGTTTTAAACTCGGAAAACCTCTGTTCTGTTGCTAGGTGGGCAACATCTAGCTCTCCATTCTTAGAAGGAATATAACTATCTGTTTTAGGCCGATCCAAATGGAAATTGAGCTTAATAAGACATTTGTCATGTATCCCTTAATACAGTAAACGTTCTTGCATCCATTGATTTCGGCCAGTACTCCAACACGTGACCAGTTTCCATTGCTGTTTACTGTAAATGCTAATATTTTGTATTCCCCCTTCATAGCCAGATTTTTCCATACAGTGCGTTTCTTCCTGTGTGGCAATTGTCTTCTCCATATTCTCCAGTTTCCTTTTCTTTACTTTGAGGTCCCCCATTTCCAGCTTTCCTTTCTGTGCTCTTAATACATTAACTGCACTTAAAGGAGTGATTTCTTTAATGGGGAATGGTTTAAGTCTGTTTGATACATTGGTTCTTTTACTTAAGACTTGTGGTATAACATTATCCTTAGGAACCAGTCTCAATTTGGCGATATCTATATCAGACGGTACTGTGGAGAACACTGTTCTAGACTGAGAAAAATAAGTTTCTCCTGCTTTAACATAACACTTCTGCGTAATACTTATATAGCCTTTGTTGGAGTCAGAGTTAAGAACCTCCATGTAGATTGCAGGTAGGTAATTAAAACTGTATACATACAGAGCATAACTTATAAGCTTTTCACAGTCTTGTGACTCCGGTAGATTTACTTGCACACCAGTCAATTTTCGGGTGTTCTTATTATCCCAGTAGACAAACTGCAGAACGTTGTTCACCACAACACAGCAACTGTTCTGTAAATTATTAGTTAACTGACACCACATGGACGCAGTTGGCACAGAGTAAAGTGGAGCACTTTGTAAATGCTGCTTGTTGGTGTCTAATACACTTAAAAAGTTTTGCACTAGTTCGAACACACGATCCATACCGTAGTTGTAAAGTGCAGCCTCCAGCCTGGTAATGCCATGCTCCTTAGCCAAAGAAGACATAAAAGTTTCCTGTAGTCGCGTGTCTGGACACTTTATAAACTCTGTGAGATGGTTACCGATAACTTTGTTTACTCCTCGACTTGGGATTTGACATACGAATCTGTTATATACCTTTACTCTACAATTGGAGTTCATCCACGTTAAATAGTCTATTCCAGCTGTCTTATCGTTGCCCACAATGTATGAGCTCTACATTTAATCCCATGCTCCACAGCGACAAATAGCAGATATCCAGTGTTCCACCAAGGCTCCCTCCACCTCATCAATCATTATACAGTAATCAACAGTGTACCCAGTGGATGGTCGGGATGGGAATGACAGGGCTGATATGGTATGATGTGCTGTAGTACACACTGCAGTTGATAGCGATATCAGTTTTAGCAATTTTACCCAGAAGTCGGAGAGAATTATATCTACCACATTCAGCAACCCACGTAGAAACAGAGTGAGCTGACTTGATGCTATGGGACCATGTTTTGATCTCTCGGTGGAAATGGGAACATGTTGTCGTAGCTCCGCCAACAGTGTATGATGTGTAAGGTCATCGCCAAACCAAGACTGCTCCTGTAACACGACGTAGTATAAAATACAGTACGAACAGTTACGGTGGTGTTTCTTATCGGGAAAATTAGGATAACTCAACATCATACAGGTACTGCAGTCTGAAGCAGATCTTCATCCCTCAGGGTCCATTCACATCTATCACCCAAACATTCTATCATCGTTATTCTGTACCATCCAACAGAGAAAAATTACAAACTGTAAACACCCTGCTAACTTCATCTGATAGATTTTTACTGCATCTCTCTCTTCTGATACATCGAAAACAAACACCATCTGCGTGCCTATTAAATGTACAGGTATTGATCTATTGGAGCAGGCAGCCGATGATCGACGTCGTTTTCACAGACCGGTGTAAAGTTTCATCGCCTGTACTGTACGATGACCATCTCTCATAGATTATCAGTCGCAGGAGAGGGCCCCTGTTTCGTTGTTTGACACACTTTGTACCCTGCCATACATATTGTTTTTTCCCGTCACAACTTCGACGTCTGTCAGATTCTAAGCTGACAGTAACACATTTTGGTCCATTGGCGTCCCCAGAAAGCTAGACATTGCACGGTGTAAATGATGTTATTGCTGCCAATTTCACAGCACATCCACACACTGGGTGACTGAAGTAGAAGACAGTCACAACATAAGAAGACTGGAAGAGTTTTGAGGCATTGTGGAGCGTTTCCAAACTGCTGTCCGAAGGTGACTGACGACCTCTACATTTAAACTCATCATTCATAGTGACGGGATAGCTGATGACAATGTGTTCCATTTGGTTTATTCCTCTTATTGCTGCCATGTAGGCTATCACTGTTTCGGTGTTAGCCGTCCCCGGAGGGTGTTGCCCCCTCCACCAAGACTCTTTCTCCATCTCAAACAAGCGATGTCAGTCAATGATCATGTAGTAAGCAACAGCATATCAGTGGACAGTTGGGGTGGAAAAGACACCGTCGGTGTGCTGTAATAATAAGCATCATAGTTCATAGTGCGATCAGTTTTAGCAGTTTTATCGTAATTTCAGCACTGCCCAATGACGCGGCAGCATGCTTACCGATTTCTGTATCATCGCTAAACAACCCCTCGACTACTTTGCGAGAACAAATGCGAATGTAAATAGATGACTGTGCAGTATATTCATTCATTGTTAATTCTTGAACATATACATCAAAGTACAACCTACATATCTCTTCTAGCACTTCGATCATAGTGCGTAATTTACAGTCTTTCTCTGTGTGGATGGGTGTCACTGGGCATTCTCGCATTCCTAGGATAAAGTTAGGGACCTCAAGATCTCCTCGTATTGTCTTTGACCAATGCTACCTGCAACACTGGCACCGATTTAACCAGCAGCTGACCATGAGTAGACCGCTACATTCCACGTTTCGTGAAGGAACAGTGCGAACCGAGTCTGTAACAGCTGTCCTGCACCAGTCGAAGAACACAAGATTTCTCCAGATGCGCGAGTGTCGAGGAGGTTGGCACCCCTTATCGGTGTATAGTAGATATGAATCTGTTGAGATGATATAACAGATGGTTTTTATGCTTGATTGAGCTCCAGACGGACGGAGTTTGCTACATTTTACGTAAATCAACTCCCTATCACTTCTAAAGTACGGCTCTGGCGTCTGGTGTCCAAGAAGGTATTATTAAGAGAGAACATAAACATATGCACCCCTAAGGCTACCAGGTTCTGCACTTAAAACAAGCTATAATGTTAGATCGTTGCGGTTTCCGACCGTTTAGTCATATGGAATGCAACGCTGTTACTATCCCAATGTAAGAAATATATTTCCAGTGCATGATATACATTCTCCTTGCAGATTTCTCTACAATAAACTATGGTGACAAACTGTAAAATGAAGAACTACTTCCTTAAAACATCAATTCCTTGTGATACATGTACAGTATAGCTTTCCAGAGGTATATGGCCCCCACTGTTCACGTCCGATCACGGTTCAGAAATTATACTATGCTCACATCAGTCAATATATAAAATGATAGTTAGTAACGGAGAACGCCTCTTACAAAGAAAGAGACAAAAGCATACCAGCGGTGTTTGACATGTGACATTACACATCATGCCGCCACTAACTCCATAAATAGGACATCTGTCAAGCAGATATATACACGGGGATTGTAGTACCTCACAAACACCTGTCGCTAACTTGGAATCACCGTAGTCATGAACCGGAAGACTCGATTTTATGCCCAAGATGTGGCAGGGGAATGGAGTACGTCGCATAAATCTTCGTTCGTCTAGAGCAATGTGTCGAAATAGGAAGGAAGTCCTCTCATGACCGAGAGGTTTGCTGACACACAGAACACGCAGTTGTATGTGAGTCGAACCCAGGTTATGTCCCACAACTGATGCATGCCAACAGAACAACGGAAAAAATGGTCAAATGACCAGCAGCACCATGTCTCTCTCTCTCTCTCTCTCTCTAGAATGCATCATTAGTCTACCATTAAATCCTATCTCGTTACAACTCCATCTCACCCTATCACTCCATCCACTCTCTGTCATCCTTTAACGCATATGCAAGTAAGTTTAGAGACAGATGGTTCTCTTTTCTTTTTCTTTTTTTTCAGGAAAGCATCAAAGACAGCAGTCAATCTCGTGTATCACTATTACCTCAATAGGCAAACAGTAGAATGTTCCCAAGACTAAAAACAGTAGACTGCTTCCCTGGTTTCCGGTGCTTCCATCTCAGCGTTTCCCCATATTCCTCTTGCTGTTGTATACTCGTTCCCATCTACAAGAATTTCTCTGCACCAATCAGAAGACATGCAAGTACTCCCTCAATTGATCTGCATTTAGGCGTATTTTCCCTCAATTTATACATATTTTTCCGTCATTTTATCGATTTTACGTCACTTCTATCCATGCGATCATGACATCACTTCTCGTTCCGTGTCCTAAAATTGCTTGTAAATGTAGTACACCTGGCAACACCTAGCGCAGATTCACTATTTTTCTAGTCGGGCTGCATAGTATAGCACTGTACTGGAATGTATCCAGTCACCTCCAACAACATATTCTACTGTTGCAGCTCGGTTGTTCTGTTTTCTGTGTGTCTGTCTCCATGGATGTGTCACAGATGGATCCCGGGTCCCGCAGTAGACCCGAATTAGCGTTCGAGTATGGATCTATCGGAGCGATGTTGGGATACGGTTCCACAATATACCACGTCCGGAATAGGATTTGAACGTGGATCTGCCGCGCGTTATATCCGGAGCGATGTTGGGATGCGGATCCACAACACGTCACATCTTGGATAGGGCTCCAAGGTGGACCTATCACGCGTTACGTCCGGAGATGTGTTCTATGTTCGAAGTTGGATTGACCAGCGGGAAGAGTACGTCATGGCAGCCTTCTTCCCACATATTTTAGTGTCATACGAGGACCAAGGGCCTCAATATTCCCATGACTAGGTGGTGCTGCCAAATGTAGATCAGTATGAGAAACGAAGTGAAAAAAACCGCCACTGCCAGCAGTCGCACTGGCAACAATAGACGGAGTCTTATGTGACTGCTGTGCTCAATGTGGCGGCAGGATGATGTTTTGGTGTTATTTTGTGGTTTTGTTTGTATATCTGTAGACAGTGGCGTTTTTATGTAGCTCCATGGAATATATTACTTATTTTATGCAATTCTCTTGATGCTAATACAAGAAAGAAAGTTTCTAGTCGATTCTAACACATCAAAAATATGTTGTAAACATGTGCGAATACTTGCTCGCCTGGTCCAAACTGGCCATACGTCTAGCACTGTTCCACACTTTTAGTGTAGGCAATATACCTGTTTACTGAGGTATTATTAGGCATATTCACTTAGCTGAGGTATTTCTGGGTGGGAAGACATGCTAGAGTATCTCTTATCACTTCCTGATGAGTCAGTTTCTGACATAGAATCAGACGGTACTTCAACAGATGAAAAAAATAATACATTGAACATCCATCCACAGCCTCCCGCTACTCTTCAACAAGTGCCCTCATTAGTGGACAATGTTTCAGTCCATGTAGGGTGCTCGGTCTCTGCATGTTGTCCCACAGAGTCGACAAAAATTCCAGCTCTGAATGACAGAGATGAGTGCCCCAAGCTGCCTCTGTGTTTAGTCATAGATTCCGTTACAGTAAGCTTAGCATTGCCAAAGAAAGAGTTCTCCAAAACGAGTCATCCATGTGACTACTTTCTTGTTATCTTTAGTGAACGTATCATTTCTGAATGATACGTTGAACAGACAAACTTGTATGCATCCCTAGAGCGACAAAATTTTCAACTGAGCTCCAACACACCTGTAATAAGTAACTGGATGGATACGACAGAATCTAAAATCGAAGCTTTTATTGAGCTTTTCATCATTGTGGTCATCCACAAATTGCAATATTTATCAAATTACTAGAGCACAAATAATGTGATATACGTTGAACGAGTGTCGAAGGTGGTGACTTTTAAGAGCATCAAAAACCTTTCAGAAAACCTTTATCTCAACGACAATTCAAAGTCAGTAGGGATGGGTGCTCCTGGTTATGATAAATTATGTAAAGTGACACCACGGCCTGAAGCTCTAAATACTAATTTCGTAGAGACTAATCATTCAGGCAAATTACCTGTCGATGAAGTTATGACACCTTTCCAGGGAAGATCGATCATAAAACAATATATGCCCATGAAGCTTATAAAAAACGGGTACAAGTTCTAGTGCCTGGCTGAAGCTAAGGCGAGCTATCAACTGAAGCTCCAGATCTGTTGTGGAAAAGTGTAAGACAATAACGCCAATATTCCTGTTGGTCAAAGGGTTGTATTTGATTTGTGTTCACCTTTGAAAAAGAGTAAATGGATTGATGCACTTGACAATTATTAAACTTCGTAGGACATAATGAAAACACTTGTGGATAATGAAATATATTCTGTGAGTACTGTCAGAGTCAACATAAAAGGTCGGCTCAAAATGACGATGAAAAACATCAAATTTTCACGAAGTGAGTTCAAGGCGCAGATCAAAGATTCAGTCGTTGCAATAGTGGCAAGACATCAAGATATCCCAAGGATGTATCATTCATTTCCAGGAAAGGAAGGGATGAGTCTATGTGTAGCGTAGCTTGTCCAATTGCCATAAGTTTGTACAACAGTGTAATGGGCCGTGCGGATCTCTTTTATCAGAGGCAACAACGGCATGGCGTTTAATGCCGATCTCGAAACCGGTGGCACTGAATGTACTTTTTAGTTGAAGCTGCCATTGTGAATACGTTCATAATGCACACAGGACTCGCAGGAGCGCAGCTAATATTCCGTTTACAACTAGCAAGGGAATTACTGTCAGGATTGTCAACAAGTAAACGACGTGGGCGTCCACCTGTATTCGTTTCAAAACAAAGCAGACGGCATTGGTGTTCCTGATGAGCTGAGGCTTTCAAATGTTGGTCATAATCTACCAAGGAAAATTGTTAAGTATACTGGTTGTCGTACGTGCAGTACAAGAAAAGAGGAAAAAAGAACAAGAATAATACGCTCAAACTCTAAAGTCACTTTCTGTTTAGATCCATGTGTCAGACTGTTCCATAACATCCAGTAATTAAATTTCCCCTAATATTTTGTGAATAAAAGATAATCCATCAGTCTTTCTTTTTTTATTTTGTTTTGCAGTGTCCATTTTCATAAAAAAAATTCTAAAGAATTTGATAGTATCATCTCACGGTCCATGGGAGGCCATCTTTACATGCAAATTTTCAAAAAAATGGGAGATTTTTTCTTTGTTGTTGCTTGGTATGGCACAGGTGTTTCATAGCAATCATTGAACCATCAACTGTCACACGTAACAAGTTCAGGAAAACGCGCCCACGAAAGGGTTAACTACAGAAGCAGTGGCGTTTGCATAGAGCTATCAGTGCTAGTAGACAAGTGACACTGCTTGAAATAACCGCAGAAATCATTTTGGGACGTACGACGAACGTATCCGTTAGGACAGAGCGGCTAAATTTGGCGTTGATGGGCTATGACAGCAGAAGACTGTGACGAGAGCCTTTGCTAACTGCGCGACATCGCTTGCACCACCTCTCTTGTGCTCGTGACCATATTGGTTGGTCCCTCGACCACTGAAGAAACTTGACCTGGTCCCGATCTCTGTTGGTAAGAGCTGATCATGGGTGCAGACCCGACGAAGTCATGGGTCCAAGCTGTCAATTAAAGCAAATGACAGGATGATTCCTTTGAAAGGGCAAGGCCGACTTCCTTCCCCATCCTTCCCTAATCCGATAGGACCGATGACATAGCTGTTTGGTCTCTACGCCCGAATCAACCAACCAAACTCTTAACAAGGCACTGTGCAATCTGATGGTGGATCCATAATGGTGTGGGTTGTGTTTACATGAAATGATTTGGGTCCTTTGGTCCAATTGAACCGATCCTTGACAGAAAACTGTTATGCAACTTGGAGACCATTTGCAGCCATTCATGGAGTTCATGTTGCCAAATAACGTTGGAGTTTTTATGGATGAAAGTGCATTAGTCCTCTGGGACGCAACTGTTCGCTATTGGTTTGAAGAACTTTCTGGATAATTCGAGCGAATGATTTTTCCATACAAATAGTCCGAAATGAATCCCATCGAATATTTATAGGACATAACCGAGAGATCAGTTCGTGTACGAAATCCTGCACCAGCAACACCTCCACAATTATGGACGGTTATAAAGGCAACATGGCTCAACGAATTGTTGAGTTTATGCCACGTCGAGTTACCGCACAACGCTGGGCAAAAGGAAGTCCGACACGATATTAGGAGGTGTCTTACGACTTTTGTCACCTCAGTGTATTGTACTGTATTGTAGAAAGAAAAAAGATAAAAAGCGTTATATCACTTGTTGTCTAGTTGTTTCCACAGCTTTGGTAGCACTCGTAGGTGTGAGCAACCGAAGTTTCTTTTATTACGTTGACGATACAAATGCATTATGAAGAACGAATAAAAACTGAACAGATGATGTTATTAATATAAATTTAAAAAGCTGTGTTGAGAAGTTATTGTTGTAAGAGTGTTTGTGGTTATTGAACAGAAGCCCTGTTGATAACTGAGTGAGGTTGAGAAAGAGGGAAGTGGAGACGGATGAATTTCGGTGAAGTGACATCGGGTGTTGGAGGCAATATTAACATCTACAATCAATTTTGAAAGGCTGTTACAAGTTGTTTAAATGATCTAGAGTTTTCGAAAACGAAAAGGCGCCATAATTTTAACGTCAGCTCAGGGATATGAGTTAAATAATTGCGCTGGTGATTGATGAGTTGCATGTGCTAATATCGCTTGTTGTCTTAGCAACGGACGACAACAACTCTATGTTAATGTGTGAAAAATATGTAATTGCTTGAGATTATGAGCAGATTTATTCATTACAGATAAGCAATTAATGCTCGCTTGTCTATTAAGCAAGAACCTGGTAGGATAAAGTATTTCTTCGTAAGAGTTGGGTTTTTTTGGGGGAGGAGACGAGACAGCGAGGTCATCGGTCTCATCGGATTAGGAAAGGACGGGGAAGGAAGTCGGCCGTGCCCTTTCGACGGAACTATCCCGGCATTTGCCTGGAGCGATTTAGGGATATCACGGAAAACGTAAATCAGGATGGCCGGACACGGGATTGAACCGCCGCCTTCCCGAAAGCAAGTCCAGTGTGCTAGCCACTGCGCCACCTCGCTCGGCTGTCTTCGGAAGAGGCGACGGTGATACCGACCCAATTAGTCTTGGAACAGTTAGTCGATTGACGGGCATCGTGAAGAGACAGTATGTGAACTTCGAACGGCCGCATGGTACAGGGAAAGTATATGCGAAGTAATCTTGAGTAATATAAGAATGCTTCATTTGGTCGATGCAAGAAGGAAATTCAAAAGTTTCACGAAATAAATGATATGCAGCACAATATGTCACTCAAGAATGAAACTGATAGGAACTGCAGGGAAACGAAGGCAAAATAGCTTTAGCAAAATTAAGAAAAAATCGGAAAGAAAATGGTCTTCGGAAGGACTGATTCTGCACAAAAAAAATCCAAAATTTTGAAATATTAAATTAAAACTACAGGTGTCAACATTAAGAGTGTAGAAACACTTCCACTTCTAAACACAAAATAGTGATCGGATAGGTGAAAATAGGAACCTGAGAGCCCCTGCGACGTAAAGGCTCGTGACAAAACGGAGTGGCAAATTGAAACACATAGGACGGTCAACATTAGAGTCAGATTTTGTGGAGTTTTGGAAAAATAACGAATAAACAATACCGAAGACACAGATTACATTCCAACAGGATCTGTAAAATCAGTGGCGGCAGTGGCAAGCAAACCGTTGCTCAAATTGATGTGTAAAAACTGTGAGAATTAAGATATACCATTATCTTTTCGGAACAGAATTATCCACACAATACCAATATAGAAAATGCAAACAAATGTTCCCACGATCTTGACAAGAATAATACACAGAAGAATACAAAAGTAAATTGAGAATTTGCTAGATGTCGATCAGTTACGCTTAAGGAAACATAGAGGAATCAAACGGACACTGCTGACGCTGCCCTTGATTATGATGACAAGATATTCAAGATTTTTTATATTCTCAGAATGACAGGTGCAAGCTATAGGAAAAGACAGATAATACACAAAAATGTACCAGAAACAAAAGGGAATTATAAGAATGGAAGACCATGAGGCAAGTGTTCGGATTAAATGGCGCACGAAGTAAGAGCATGGATTTTTCCCCTCACTGTTCAACATGTGCATCGAATGACGGAAATAAAAAGGACTAGGATAAAATGTAGGGTGAAAATATATCAATTTCAATATTGTTGAAATAACTTACTGGTTTGCTGCCGGGTGACTTCGTCGACCACCGCCGATATTTCGACAGGAACACACCCTGGCATTCTCAAGGCACAACTGCAAGGAGGAAGCAATGTGTAAGGGAATTTAATACCTCGGTTCACAGAGGAGAAACAAGGAAGACACCACACACAGAACAAGTAACTGCAGTGTCAACACACAACCGAAGATAACCAACATCAGATATATCGATAGTGACTATTAATCAACAGGTGAGGTAGCACTAATTCTCTCCCTCTGTTTTTTGATGAGAGACAGAGCCGGATTCCAAGCAGAATTTAAACAGAATCCACCGCTGTTTATAAGGTTGCTTGGTAGTTTGAATTCAACAGCTTCCTTAATAACACTATTCCAATAGTTGGACGTGCAAGCCAGAATCTCCGTGTTGTTGTATTCCATAGGATGACCGGTGTCAAGGCAATGTTCTGCAATAGCGGATTTGCTTGGCTGTTCCTCCACAGTCCTGATTGTCTGACCAATATATGATATGCCACAGCTGCAAGGAATACGATAGACACCAGCCTTACGCAAACCAAGATCATCTTTTTCTGACGCCAACAGGGCCTTAATCTTAGACAGTGATCGAAAAACACATTTCACATCATATTTCCGCAAAATACGGCCAATCCTATTGGAAATGCTTCCTGCGTAAGGCAAAAAGGCCGTGGACTTAGGTGCCACTTCGTTGCTATCATCACTCATCCGTTGCACAGAAGGCTGATAGCGCAACGCACGTTTGATCTGCCTCTCACTATAACCATTGTGACGAAAGGTGACTTCGAGATGTGACAGCTCAGCTGCCAAACTTTCAGGGTCTGAGATAACGTGGGCCCTGTGAACCAAGGGGCGAAGCACTCCTTCACGCTGAGGTGGATGGTGACAACTATCAGCTCGCAGATACAAGTCAGTGTGAGTAGGCTTCCTATAAACAGAATGTCCCAACGTACCATCAGTTATCCTTTTGACCAACACATCAAGGAAGGGAAGGCATCCATTCTTTTCCACCTCCATAGTGAACTGAATATTCGGGTGGATTGAATTCAGGTGTTCCAAAAACCGGTTTAAATTCTCACTACCATGAGGCCAAACAACAAAAGTATCGTCTACATATCTGAAAAAACACGCAGGTATCTAGGTCGTTGACTCCAATGCACGTTCCTCAAAGTCCTCCATAAACAAATTGGCCACAATAGGTGACAAAGGGCTTCCCATTGCAACTTCATCAGTCTGTTTGTTGTACTGACCATTGAATAAAAAGTAAGTGGAAGTCAGCACATGTTGAAACAAATTTGTTAACTCGACACCAAACTTAACATCAATTAGCTGCAACGAATCAGAGAGAGGAACGCGTGTGAAAAGAGAAACCACATCAAAACTGACTAAAATATCAGAGTCTTTCAAACGCAATCCCTGCCATCGACGTAAGAAATCTGCAGAGTTCTTAATGTGGTGTTCACTCCTACCTACTAGTGGACTCAACAAACTAGCAAGATGTTTAGCTACACAATATGTCGGAGCACCAATATTAGAAACAATAGGCCTCAACGGAACAGCCTCTTTATGGACCTTAGGGAGGTCACATAAGATAGGTGGTACAACACAGTATAAAATTAAGACTCTTGATAGTCTCCTGTGACAGAGAACTTTTCTTCAGGAGGTTATTAATCTTTCTCTCAACACTCTTAGTCGGGTCAGCACCGATTTTGCGATACGCCGAATCAGAAAGTAGACACTGCATCTTTTGAATGTAATCGTGCTTGTTCAACAAAACCGTGGCATTTCCCTTGTCCGCAGATAAAATAACAACATCAGGATCCATTCTGAATGAACGTAAGGCAGTCGCCTCAGCTGCTGTAATGTTACACTTGGGTGGAGCCGGCCGAAGTGGCCGTGCGGTTAAAGGCGCTGCAGCCTAGAACCGCAAGACCGCTACGGTCGCAGGTTGGAATCCTGCCTCGGGCATGGATGTTTGTGATGTCCTTAGGTTAGTTAGGTTTAACTAGTTCTAAGTTCTAGGGGACTAATGACCTCAGCAGTTGAGTCCCATAGTGCTCAGAGCCATTTGAACGATTTGAACTTGGGTGGACGGGCCCCAGTCAACACACGACAAGCTTCCCTCCCAACCTCATACGCAGCCTCGGAAGGTAGTTTATAAGCAGCCTGTTCAATACAACTAATAAAATCAACGACTAGCAAACTCTTAGGCGATCGGTGCGAAAGTCAAACCTTTCCCCAGCTCAGACAAAGCTGCGTCGTCAACCTTTTTCTCCGTGGAATTGATCACAGAACGTCGAGAATTAAAATTGGAATTAGACACTGAGCCAAGGAAACTTTCAAACTTCGCCGAATGACGAGCAGCTACAGACTGAAATTCCCAGTCAGACTGCGACCAAGAGACACCGTTCACCTAATCCCCAGAGCAGGCCGCGGTGGCCGAGTGGTTCAAGGCGCTTCAGTCCGGAACCGCGCGACTGCTGCGGTCGGAGGTTCGAATCCTGCCTGTGGCATGGATGTGAGTGATGTCCTTAGGTTAGTTAGGTTTAAGTAGTTCTAAGTTCTAGGGGACTTATGACCTGAGATGTTGAGTCCCATAGTGCTCAGAGCCATTTGAACCATTTCTCTTCTCGTATCATATCTCATATCATTTGAACCAATCCCCAGAAAATTCAGAAACATTAGACGCCGACGGACACAGAGCATAAAACATGTTTCATTTGAAAAGATCACTTGTCCCACTCAGTGGTCGTCTAGTTGCGATACTGGCTTGCAATTTCCAGTCTTCGTGGGCGATGAACAGCCGTCAGCATGGGCGCATGAACAAGGCGCGAATGCCCATACACAGCAATGTTCGTTAAACGATCATTGGGGAGACACTGATAGTAGTCGCTTGGCTCATGTGAGTGCTCAGCTGCACCTCTATTCATCCGTTGAACAGTTTACAATCTTAGCCGTTTCGGAAATGGTTCTACCCTTAGTCCGAAAACCATGACCATGCCCGCTTGGACGTCAGATATATTTCGTTTTCTCATTACGACAACGATTATACTGTTTTCTGCTCGACCCCCTCACTCCCCCCTCCCCCCTCTCACCCCCCCATTCTCCCCCCTGCCCCCCCCCCCCCCCCCCCGTCACGCCTTACGTAACTTTCACTGCTAGTGCTACCACCTGCCATCTGCGAGTGGTTACTGCACATTCATGTTCAACATAGGCAGTGGCAACATTAATGTGACTCGACAGTGTATTAGACTCCTCAATCCATTGACGGTGCCTCGTGATTATTCTTTAGTTCCGCTGAGTACAGCAATGTATCGTTGCTAGCAGCAGTAGAGTAAGGTTGGAATTTGCATTATCGTTTTTATTGAAGTGTCGAAATCACAGTGTGCTTCCAACATTTGCTAAGGTTGTGCATCATATTAATTCTCCTGTCGACAATCGCATCAAGCAACGTGCTGGTTTAGCCCTTGTTCGTGAAAGGATCCACTATACTAGCCGTCAATTAGACTTTGTTTCTAAGGAATTGCTTTAGCTTCATTTAATGATGCCGTCTAATGTTTTTGAATTTTCTTGGGATTAGGTGGACGGTGTCTCTTGGTCGCAGTCTGACTGGTAATTTCAATCTGTAACTGCTCGTCATTCGGCGAAGTTTGAACGTTTCCTTGGCTCAGTGTTTAATTCTAATTTTAATTCTCGACGTTCTGTTATCAATCTCACGGAGAAAACGCTTGACGACGCAGCTTTGTCTGTGCTGTGGAAAGGTTTATGTGTATGTATGATCAAATGATTTTTTTTAAGTTATGTTTGGCAGCATGCTGTCAGCACTGATAAATGATAATACTTTAACCATACTGATGTAAGTTATAGATGCCCTAGAAGATGTCGGCTGGTCTGAGACGATGGTATCTCTACCAAAGATAACTGTGCTTTATGTATCAGGCGCCTCTCCTACGGGTTGTTAGGTGCATTTTCTCTGTACTCCAACAGATATTTGCTATTTTCCCAATGTGTAGACGGAGTCAGTTTAAACAAATTCTACTCATCACGTCTGTCATGCGATGTCGACCAAAAGCATCGGATTGTTTCCTCTTACGAGCTAAATTATTTTTAAATAGGAATTTTATGCGTCTAATTCGATACAGAGGTCCCAAATTAGACTATTGCGTTATTTGTTTTGTCGAAACGTATTAACATGAATACTAAAACGCTAAAAGAGCAAGTACTCCACCAGTGAAATAGCAGCACTTTGTGCACGGTGGTAGCTGTCAGTGCAGACCATGTTGGTACTGTTGGAATGCTGGTTATTCTCCGTGTTTTACTGTTTCTGTTAATGTATATCGGTAAAACAAATAATGCACTAGACTAATTTGGGACCGCTGTGCCGAATGGGCACATAAAATTCCACTTTTTCTTTTCTCTCTCTCTCTCTCTCTCTCTCTCTCTCTCTCTCTCTCTCTCTCTCTCTTCCTTTTTCTTTCTTTTCACTGGATCCAAACTAAAGCTTTCCACTGACACTGGGCATAGCGTGAAAGACTTAATGAATACTATTTGTTTGCAAATATCTGCCGAAGCACCAGAAAAAATGCACCTGACGACTCATAGGGGATGACTCACTGATGTGAGATGTAATTGAGAGGTCGGTTGGTACATGTAAGTGTGCATAAACACTCCGGTGACAAACGTCATGGGATAATGATAGCCAGATCTACAGATGGGGTGGTATTGCGTACACAGCGTGTAAAAAGGTAGTGCATTGGTGCAGCTACAATCTGCACTCAGGTGATTCATCTGAATCAAAGGTTTCAGACATGATTATGGCTGCACGGCGGGAATTAACAGAGTCTGAAGCATAACGATAGTTGGAGCTAGTCGCATTGGCTTTCCACTCAGAAAATTGTTAGGGAAATCAATATTCCGAGATCCACAGTGTCAAGTGTGTCCCGAGATAACCAAATTTCAGGCATTACCTCTCACCACGGACAATGTAGTGGCTGATAGCCTCCACTTAATGACAAAGAACAGTGACGTTGGCATAGAGTTCTCAGTACTAACAGACAAGCAACACTGATATGAAATAACTGCAGAAATCAATGTGGAACGTACCCGTTGGGACAGCGAGACGAAATTTGGCGTTCATGTGCTATGGCAGCAGACGGCCGTAGTGAGCGCCTTTGCTAACAGCACAATGTCGCCTAAAGCACATCTCTTGCGCTCGTGGCCACATCGATTGAATCCTAGATGCTTGGAAAACCGTGGCCTGGTCATACGAGTCCCGATTTTAATCGGTAAGAGCTGATGGTAGGATTAGAGTATGGCTCAGACCTCACGAAGCCATCCATTGAAATTTTCAACAAGGCAATGAGCAAGCTGTTGGTGGCTCCTTAATTGTGCAGGCTATGTTTATGCGGAATCGACAGTGTCCTTTGGTCCACCGGACTGGAAATAGTTATTTTCGGCTGCTTAGAGACCATTTGCAACCATTCATGGACTCCATGTCCACAAACAACTATAGAATTTTTATGGATAAAGATGTGCCACATCACCAGACCACACTTTTTGCGATTGGTTTGTAGATCTTTCTGGACAAATCGGGGAAATTATTTGGCCACACAGATCGCCTGATGTGAGATGTAATCGAGAGGTCGGTTCGTACACAAAATCCTGCTCTGGCAACAGTTTCGCAATTATAAACGGCTATGGAGGCAATATGGCTCAATGTTTCAACAGGGAACTTCCAACAAATTGTGGAGACCATGCTATGCCAAGTTGGCACTACGCCAGGCAAAACGAAGTCCAACACGATATAAAGGAGTATCATATATATGTATATAAGTGTTTGTGTGTGCTTGTGTGCATTTGTGCATGCAGACAATCTAATGTATGATTGTACATGGTGCGTTGAGTTTTTTACTAACATTTTTAAATTATGTAAATGATCACAATACTGGTTGTATGTAATGCTGATATTTATGAGGACCAGCCAGGTCATCGATGATAAGGCTGATGAATCACCAAACAGATGAGACCTTGAAAATAAATCTATGATGCCATTTTCTACCATTATCTCTAAGGGCTAGGCCCTGGTTGTGGAAGAATGTAAGAAATAATTCGCATACGTCATTTCACAAAAATAATTTATGCTTGAATACAATATGTATCAAATGTTTTATTTCTGGGATGCTGGATAATGATATAATTATGTCTGAATGGGTTGACTCCACAGCAAATGGCATTGTCCAACTAAAAATCGATCTTATCGAGATGCACTCCATATTAGAACCTCTTGATAAGGGGATGAAATCTGCAAGGAGTGATACTGACGCCAATGAAATCTTACGTAACTACAAAAAAAAATTTTTACTCGTCCATATCGTTAGTATCTATCATGTTCAAAATCGTCAGGCACACACATACACACACACACACACACACACACACACACACACACACACACACACATCTTATCTATTTCGTTTTTTCTACATAGGAATATTGTAATTGTCTAGAAAAGGTATTGTGCAAACAACATTCAGGCCTGGACCGTAGTCGTCATGATGTCCTTGACCTGCAAATTAACACTGTTACAGTCACCTTGGCCTTAACCATCAACATCTGCTAGTTATGGTAAAATACTAATAATGATCAGTTTCTCGAACCATCATTTTAGCATCAACCAGCATGAGATATACCACACAAGAGCTTTAACTTTCTCAGTAATTTGAGGCACATTTGGGGATAGAATCTCGTAATTACACAATGATAATTCTGCCATCGCTTGCCGAGATCCAGTATATCTCGTAAATGTGTGTCTACCCATTTTGGAAAGGGAGCTTCCTAAAATCATAAACGAACTCCGGTACACCAACATTAAGTGTAGTACAGTATTATACTCTGAAACTTTGAACCCATATGCCACCCCCCCCCCCCCAAAAAAAAAAAAAAAAATACGAGGGTCATGTCGAAACACAAACCACTGTGCATCTTGAAGCATGATACTATTTTTAAGATTCAACTTCATTTTATACATTTTTGTGTTTATTGTTCATTTATGAGACAACAGTTCATGCTTTTAATGTTGGCAAGAACGAACAATGAGTATGCCTCCAGGAAAAACGCAACAGTGTTGCTGAAGAATGTAATCATAAATACTCAAAATAAATTGATGGTTCATTTGCTTATTGTCATCGTCACTGTCGCATTACTTACCAGGTATGAGCACTGATACACAAATATCGATATACTCTATCTACATTGCAGCAGATACAAAGAAAATAGTTCTGTGACAGTTAGTTGATTATTTTGCCCGTTAAACGTTTCGATGGTTCACACCATCATTTTAAGGTGGAGAATTGTTCATTTTCATGGCTGGTGTTGGTGAAGAGTACAGACGTCCTTTCACAGTCGCACATCAAGGGTAGTGTAGTTATCTTGCATCTTTTGCTAATGATAACAATTTTTTTAAAAGGCAATTTAGAGGTTATAAAACATCAATCTCTGGCAGTGAAGTGTACTTACACGGACGGTAGAGTTGTAAAAGGTCTGAATACTGTTGCCTGATGTATGTAATCTCCACTGCACGTTACATTTACACTGTTGTTTCAGAGAAGTTGTGTATGTTACAGGTATGTTTGTTTACCTTGGATAGAGAGATACAAGGTTGAATGGTTTCCACAAAAATATGTTTTCCTCTTTGAAATACACTGAAGAGCTAAAGAAACTGGTACGCCTGCCTAATGTTGTGTAGGGTCCCCACGAGCACACAGAAATGCCGCAGCACAACGTGGCATGGACTCGACTAATGTTTGAAGTACTGCTGGAGGGAATTGATACCATGAATCCTGCAGGGTTGTCCGCAAATCCGGAAGCGTACGAGGGGATGGAGATCTCTTCTGGATAGCTCGTTGCAAGGTATCCCAGATACGCACAATAATGTTCATGCCTGGGGAGTTTGGAGGCCAGCGGAAGTGTTTAAACTCAGAAGAGTTTTCTGGAACCACGTTTTAGCAATTCTGGATGTGTAAGGTGTCGCATTGTTCTGCTGGAACTGCCGAAGTCCATCGGAATGCACAATGGACATGAATGGATGCACGTGACCAGACAGGATCCTTATGTACGTGTCACCTCTCAGAGTTGGATCTAGACGTATCAGGGCTCCCATATCACTCCAGCAGCACACGCCCCACATCATCACAGAACCTCCACCAGCTTGAACAGTCTCCTGCTGATATGCAGGGTCCATGGATTCACGAGGATGTCTCCATACACATACATGTCCATCCGCTCCATACAATTTGAAACGAAACTCGTCCGACCAGGCAACATGTTTCCAGTCATCAACAGTCCAATGTCGGTATTGACAGTCCCAGGCATTGTGTCGGGCTGTCATCAAGGATACGTGGGGGGGCTCTTGGCTCCGAATGCCCGTATCAATAATGTTTCGTTGAGTGGTACGCACACTGACATTTGTTGATGGCCCAGCATTGAAATATGCAGCAGTTTGAGGAAGGGTTGCACTTCCGTCACACTGAACGATTCTCTTCAGTCATCGTTGGTCCTGCTTTTGCAGGATGTTTTTCCAGCCACAGTGGTCAGAGATTACTGGATTCGTGATAGTCTCGGTACACTCGTGAAATGGTCGCACGGGAAAATTCCCACTTCATCACCACCTCGGAACTGTGGTGTTCCATCGCTCATATGCTGACTATAACACCACCTTCAAACTCACATAACAAGTCTTCATAATTGCTGCAGTATGACAGTTACCACATCCCAAACATTCAAGACTTGCAGTTGCAATTGCAACTGTTTTTAATGTTACTGACCGCAAAAAGACATTCTCAAAATACGAATGCATCTAGGCAATGTCGCTAAGATGGCTATCATAACACCTTTCAACCTCTTCGAAGTTCTTCTATTGAAAAACATAGCAATGGTTTGTCAGTGGTGGTTTCTTCAAATTATGCTATTACTACGTGTACCTTAATGATATGTTAATCTTTTCTGTCAAACCCCAGGATCATGAACTACATCTCTCACTAGTTGTCAGTGGTCTCCATGACACATAGGTGGTCATTAACGAAGAGAAAGCTCAGTTGTACAAATGCTAAGTGACCTTCCTCGGACACATCGTCAGTATCGAAGGCGTCAAATATATGTCCAAATTTATGGAACTAATTCCATAATTACCACCCAAACAAACTTATTACAACCTATGACACTTTCTAGGAATCCTTAACTTTTACTTACGAGACCTTCTCCATGCAGTGGCAATTCAGGAGCTACTCACCAATGACCTCGCCAGGTCGAATACACAAGGGAAGAGGACGCAAGTGGACTTCTGCCATGGAAGTTGCTTTTGAATGCGCCGAAGTTGGCCACGTGAAAGTCGACGCCCAAGTACACCCCATACTAGACGCACAACTCACGGTCACATTGGACATTAGCAATTCAGCCATAAGAATGATTCTACAACTAGCTCTCACAAGTGAAACACGGCCACTCCGTTTCTCCTCTAAGAAACTTACTTCCTCACGATCAAAATGAACTGTGTTTGATCACAGGCTACTAGCTGTGCATGAAACAGTTCAATGTTTCAGGTAGAATATCTAAGGCGGACACGTTGAGATCTATACAGATCACAAATCACATGCTGATGCGATATGGCATCCGTCAAAGGATGTGAATTCCTGCCACTTTCGCTATATTGACCTAATCACACAATACACAATAGACGTCTGTCACTTATACGGTGCCAACAACATACTCATCGACTGTCTCTTGTGCATTAATACTGTTTCACTCCACCTCAACTTGTAGAGCTAGTGGACAGACAAGACCATGCTCTGGACAGCTCTAATTTGCACATTGAATGATTCTTGGTACCAATGCGCACATCCTGTGTAGCGGTTGACAGAACAGGATACAACCTCTCATCCCCTGATAAATGCGTCAACAGCTCTGTTATCAGCCCCGCAACCTGGCGCGCCCACATGTCTGAGCAATAGTCTGGCTTGAAACCAAACGACTCTTTTGGCAGAATGTCAAACAAGATTGCCACACCTGGTTGCAGATCTGTTTAGTGCGCCAATGTACCAAGGTCAGTCACAGTATGCTCGATTTCGACATGTCCACATTGACTTCATCAATCCTCTCCCATAATCAGAAGACCACAAACACCTATAGTCAATAATTGATCAAGTCTCAAACAGGATAAAGCAGTGCCAATCAAAGACATCACAGTGGAATCTACTGCTCAAGCTTTCATTGATGTGTGGCTACCTTGTTTTAGCTGTCCTGAAACTATTGATACAAACAAAGGGATACAATTACAATCTTCTCTGACTGTCACACTGACACTTCTGTGGCATTACTCAGAATCATATGGCTGTGTGTCACCCACAGGATAATAATCTCAGGGAGCACTGGCACCTCACCCTGAAGACTGCACTCATGTGTCATACCAGGTGGTGGATAGAGCCCTGCCATGGATGTTGGTCAGTATTCATACAGCATTTAAGGGGGACCTACAGGTTTCCCTGGTGGAAGCATTGTGTGAAGAAGCCCTTACACCCCCAACAGAGTTTGTCCTACCAACATCAACACCAGACCAGGCAGACAGCCCAGCATTAGTGTAATGGGTGATGAACCACTTCCTAATTCATAGATACCAATGCGTACAGCTCACGCCAGTCTGAAAACCTTCTTACACAAAACGCTATCAGACTGTGACTACATCGTTATGTGACAATAGGATCCAGGCAGCTCTACAGCCACCATATTCTAGACTGTTTCAGTTGCCAAGCGCAGCCTGCATAGTTTCAATCTCTTACTCAATGAGAAAACAACGATGATGTCTCTACACAGACTCAAACCAGCTTGGGTCTTCCATGAACACACCACAACATGTCCTGCAACTTTAACCAACCCACGTGTAGAACAAAAAAACAATTTCACTACTGGAAAGAAATTGGCCACTAGAAAGTCCAGCAGGCAGGCATGGTTCATACTCATTGTTCAGGACCTAAACCCTGAAGACATCAGCATCAAACTAGTTGACAGCAATCTCATAATGGACACCTCCCACAACACTCTCGACACAACCACCGCTCTAGTCGCTCGCCTCGTCACCCTTGTCTACTGATTACTTGCACATGTTGGCTATGGGCCTTATTCTCATATCTGTTGGCAGATGGCATGCTCACCATCACTGTACCAGCTCATTGCCAGCTGTTACCATACACCGCAACACTGACTCTACCTCCAACATTGCCCAAGATAAAACCCCTGCTGGTGTCCTCACAGTCACTGTCCGCATCCAGTATATCCCACTTCCGCCACCATCGGTGGACACTTACTCAACTGGTACCATATCATCTCTACACCACTGCCACCTAGCAGCAGCTCTCAAGAAATGGTCCAGTTATGATCCGCATTGCAGCTGACGATGACAAAATGGGCCAAATGCTTCTGTGCATGCTCTCTGCCACCAATGGCACTTACCAACCATCACTACCCAAAGTGCTCCACACAGTGTGCGAGGAGTGATGGGCTTGTAGCGAGATCAGCATTAGCAACACTGCTGACCAGAGTGTCTCCACATGGCAAAGACAGTTTGATATAGGACCCCATGTAATGTGGATGTGCTTAATCGAATAATAAAGGGTTATTACACGAATAATAAAGGGTTATTACACAATTTCATCTTCAGAGTTCTTGCTATACCAACAGGAAAAGTGAACCACAAGGAGTTCCCAAAACAGCTTCTTCCAGTTTCAATTCTCATCAATACGGACACCTAAAATTTTTGAAGTTTCCGTCCAATTATATCCTCAGTGCGTGTTAAACTTATCATTGATGTAGTACCTCCAGATCTTCAAGGCTGAATATGCTTGTCTTTTTAAAACTGAAAGTGAGACCATTCACAGAAAACAAGTCAGTCATACTGTTAAGAACATTGTTTTCTATTTCTTCTGTTGTGGTTGGCAGGAGAGCCAACACCGTGTTACTAGAGGAAGCCGATAGGCACACGTTTTAGCTCACGCAGGCTGGCGTGAGGTCTGGAACAGGACAAGGAAATTAGAATTTAGAAAAAACGGACGTAGCTGGTGGAATACTTAACTTTAATCGATTAATGGTGAACGTCGCTCTTGACGGTACATGATTCAGTATCAATAGTAACTGGTGATGGCGCCTTGCTAGATCGTAGCAAATGACGTAGCTGAAGGCTATGCTAACTATCGTCTCGGCAAATGAGAGCGTATTTTGTCAGTGAACCATCGCTAGCAAAATTGGTTGTACAACTGGGGCGAGTGCTAGGAAGTCTCTCTAGACCTGCCGTGTGGCGGCGCTCGGTCTGCAATCACTGATAGTGGCGACACGCGGGTCCGACGTATACTAACGGACCGCGACCGATTTAAAGGCTACCACCTAGCAAGTGTGGTGTCTGGCGGTGACACCACATCTTCTGTTGCTGTATGTATGCTTGTATTGATTACAGTACTAGTGTCAACTGCAAAAAGAACTAATTCACAAAATAGATGAAGATTATTTGCATATAGGAGGACCAAAAGTAGACCTAAGATTGAGCCTTGGGGAACCCTACACATAATCTCTCCCCAGTTTAAGTAATATCTGCAAAAGACATTGTTTGAGTTACCAAGTACAATTTTCTACTTTCTACATTTTCTTTATTGTGGTTCACAGAATCAAATGGCTTAGATAGATCACAGGAAATATCTGTGAGTGCTATTTTATTGTTTAATGCTTGTAAATTTGGTAAGTGAAGATGTAAATGACATTTTCAGTATCACAGCTCTTCTGAAATCCACATTGTGATTAAAGTGGATATTTTGTTGCTCAGGTGGGACACTGTTCTGGAATACATCACATTCTCAAAAATTTTATTAAATCATGTCAGTAGTGAAACTGATTGATAGTTACTGATATCTCTCCTACTATCTTTATTACAGAGAGGATTAACAGTGGTATATTTCAATTTCTCTGCAAACATGCCTTGAGTAAACGATGCATTTCATATTCAGACAAAATGTGGCTTATTGCATCTTTAGTAGTGTGTTAGAAACAACATCAAATCCAAATTAGCTTGTCTTTCTTAGGCAAGATAAAATTTTCTTAATTTCAGTGGATGAAGTTGATGATACATTGGGTTGGAGATAACACACACTAAATATCGAATATGCATTTATTAATCACTGATATATAATAAACAGACATGGCAGTACAAGTTATGAGCCAAAAGTGAGAAACAGAGCAAAGCAGTTCAAAGAAGCGAAAGTCACAAATATAGGGCACTCTGCACCAGAGATGCCACAGACCCCTCCCCCCACAGTAGTGTGGAGCGCGGCGGAGGGAAGCTTCATTACACGAATTCGTAATGTTGGCGCCAGCGCGGGAGTTGTAGGCGGTCGCAGGCGCGGGAAGTGGAAGCGTCAGGGTCAGCAGTGCAGGAGTCCTGTGGTTCCTATGGCTGCACAGGGGGAGACGCATCAGCCGAAGGCAGGTCGGCAGCGTTTGGAGGCAGCTCGGTTAGTGACCACGCTGGTTGATTAACAGATGCAGTCTTTGGCTGTCCATGAAGGTGGATGACGAACGTGTTCGTACCATGACGAAGCATGTGGTGAGAGCCAGAATAAGGAGGCTTCAGGGCTGCTCACACAGTTTCGTCCCGCACTATCACAAAGTGGCACAAACAAAGTCTTCGTGGATGAACAAAGACGGGGTGGAGTGGGGGCAGAGAAAGTAGGGGAGGGGAGGGGGGAGGGCGTGCGGAGGTGTGCGATGTGCGTACAAACCTGCTCGACCAGTGCAGGAAAATCCTCGGTTGAGGCTGACGGTGAATACTCAACGAACTCGGCGGGAAGAAGGAGGGGTTCGCCGTATGGAATCTCAGTGAGCAACACAGTCAAATCTTCTTTCTAAGCCGAGCGAATACCCAGGAGGACCCGTGGGAGGGCCTCCAACCACAGGCCGCTATGGTACATTAGCATGGTCTTGAGTGTGCAGTGCCACCATTCGACCAGTCCGTTCACCTGCGGGTGATAAGCCGTGGTGTGAAATTTGGCTACGCTGCAGAGTTCGCAGAGTCGTGCAAAGAGGGCAGGCTCAAACTAGCATCCCTGGTCAGTCGTGAGAGACAGGGGACAGCTGAAAGATTGGGCGATTGTCTCAGCTGTGATGTCAATAAGTGGGACCACCTTGACCCAGCAGGTCACACGGTCGATGATCAAGAAGATGTATCTGTAACCCTTGTAAGGGGGCAGAGGACCAGTGACATCGATATGGACTTGTCATAAACGCCCCTTTGGAATGTCAAACTTTCCCAGTGAGGGTTGAGTATGCCTGCTGGCGCTGCTAAAGTGCGATGGTCATACTTCCTGCCAGGCCAGACAATGTTTTCCGTAACTAGCCACAATGTGGCTCACGTCCTAAGGTGGGCTAAGCTGTGCAAGGCGGTATAGACCCTTTGACGAAGGGCAGTAGGGACCAGGGGGCAGAGTGTTCCCAGAGAGGTGTTACAAAGGACAGACATCGTCGACTGATGTATTATATGGGGCTGGACAGAGAGCGATGATTCGTTGTCTGATATTATTTGCTGTATATCGTCCTCGTCGGCTTGTAGTCGGGTGAGTTCTTCCAGATTCAGCGGTGCAGTTAGCACATAGATGTGGGAAAGGTAGTCTGCCGCAACGTTCTCTATGCCCCGGATACAGCATGCGTCAGAAAGATGTTGACAGATGTAGTCCATTTGGCGGAAACGCCTCGGCGGAAGGTCCTTAGCCAGATTACGAAAAGCTCCACCAGTGGCTTGTGATCTACATAGATCGTGAAAGGTGGCCCCTCGAGGACACTACGGAAATGTTGATCGCCTCATACACAGCGAGGAGCCCACGGTCGAAAGTGTACCACTTGCAATGGCTCTTAGTCAGTTTCTTAGAAAAGAAGCAGAGGGGTTGGCTGGAGTCGGCTGTGTGCTGTTGTAAAACAGCGCCCACAGCTGAGGGACTGGCATCCATTGTGATCGAGGCACAACCCCTGGGTCAGGATGGGAGAGTGTGACAGCTTTGGCGAGGGCAGTTTTAAGGTTACCAAAATAGTCGAGCATTGGTTTGGTCGACTCCAACTTCTGTTTTCCAGTGGTGTTTTTGCTGGAGAGAATGTCAGTGAGGGACATTTGGACAGAGGCAGCGTGAGAAATATGGTGGTGGTAAAAGTTTGCCATACCCAGAAAACGACACAGCTAAGCATAATCCTCAAGGGGAGGAAGATCAAGTATGGTTTAAACACGAGAACTCGTTGGTCAGAGGCCGTCGGCCGAGACAGTATGGCCTAGGAAGGTAACTGATGTGGAACACAGTTAAGATACATCATGATTGATCAACCCGCAATTGGCAGCGAGGGCCAAACCGACTGCATCAAGGTAAACTTGATGCTCGTCAACAGACGAAGAAAAGATCAGCGTATCATCTAAGTAAGTATAAGCAAATGGCAAAGGGAGCAAAACGGAATCAATGAACCGCTGCCACGTCTGCACAGCCTTTTTCGATCCATAAGTCATATAACAGTACTCAAATAGGCCGAAGGGTGCGATTATGGCCATCTTCGGAATATCAGGTGGATGCATAGGGATCTGATGATATGCTTTGGAACAATCTACAACAGAGAAAAAATTATAACCATGTAGTAATTGTGTGAAATTCTGGATATGAGGAATGGGGTAGTTATCAATAATGGTGCAAGCATTAAGGGACCTGTAGTCCCCACACTTGCGTAAGGTGCCATCGTTTTTAGGACCTAGGTGAATAGGTGAAGACCAGCTGCTATCAGAGGGGCAGAAGATGCCCGAAGCCAACAATCCTGAACGATCTCCTTTGTACTCAGAAGTTTGGACGCTTTAAGGCACCTGGCCTTACAACAAGCAGGTGGGCCATCGGTGGTGCTAATCCTGTGAAAAGTGCCTCATACTCGCGGAGGAGGGTTGGCAATAGGGGTAAAGAAGCTACCCACAGGTAAAGTCAGTTCACTGACCTTGGTGAAGTGGAGCGGCGTAGGCGGAGCGTCAGCTCAAGTCGGCAATGGAAGATGCACTGCAGGAGTGGAATATGCAGATGAATCTTGTAGATACATCAGCGGCAGTGAGAAAACAACAGCAGGTGGTGGAATGCTCGACACAGGAGCAGACTGGTGAAAAGATGCAATAGAGGCATCTGATAGGCCGCCTCATTGCAGGTCTGCAGATAGGCAATGTATGGTACGCCATGCATGTGATAATTCAGCACAGGTTATGCGGGTGCATAAGGTGGTGTTCCGGAATTCGTCGATTTGTGAGCACACATCCAACAGGTCAGAATGCCATGTAGTAATGTGCTTGACCAGGGATACACATGTGGAAAGCGTAGACAAGGAGGCAGAGAGCAAAGTCATGTCGAACTCGTGTGAGCACGGAACAGTAGAGCCAGATGCGTTGTGGAGCGTGGCGGCCTGCAGGTCTGATAAAAGTTTGTAATGGTGTAGCAATTCAACCCGATCACAGGTTCATCCACATCGGCAACATGGAAGGTCCAATAGTAGGGTGAACTGATGATAGGTGAAGCAACATCTTGATGGAGCCATGGACCGCAATAGAAGAATGACTGATGTCTATCAAGGCTAGGTAGAAGATGATAGTGCATCAGCAGCGTGCTTGGCCGGGATAACACTAATGTTGGCTCCAGTGACGACAAGAAAGCGGATGCCCGTTGACATGTCTGTGGAGTAGAGACGTCGCGGCACTGATGCGAGTGGTGTAGCATCGGACGATAGGCGCCGTGAAGGAACATGGTGGAATGTGGTGCCCAAACGAGCCTGCCAGCATTGATTGGGTAGGCGCAAGGCACGTGGCAATTGTGGGCGGCATCTCTGTAAGTAGCGTGGAACCAGCACAGCAGGTAGTCCGGTTGGCGGGGCAGTGCAGTGTGGAAGAGGGCCGCAGCTGACTGCGTCTGGGCCGGTAGCCGATTGGGTTGCTGCTTGGGCGAGGTTGGCGGCTGTCAGGAGCCTGCTGTCAGTACCTCCTGTAGACTGCTAGGTGGTAGCTCCTGACTAGCAGCTGAGGTGAGTGCAATGTTTGCCAGCAGGGCACGGAACGGAAGGTGCAGGCATGATGGAGATGTCATTCGTGACAGGCAGTGACGGTGATGAATGATAGCATAAGCCTGATCCACAATGCTTAAACAAACCTCTAGTTGGTCAGCAACATGAGACAGTAGATGATGTTGCAGACCCGAGGGCATCTTCACCATCCAAAATGTTCAAAGTGCGGTGCCAGGCAATGCTTGATCATCAATTAATGCACGTAGGCGCCGCTAAAGCTGCAAAGCGATTTGGTTGTCGAGGTGCTCATCATGATTAATGTGGTGGATAGCCTCCGCCTGAGGGCAAGAAAGACTCTTGATAAGCAGTGCTTTCACCATCGAATATTTGGGCGAGGCAGGTGGTGAAAGAAGCAAGTCACTGATGAGGTCTGTATGAGGGTGGAGGTGGCTCACCAGGCAGAAAAAATTGACATCGTCATCTGAAATGTCGTGGATGTCCAGTAGGTGATCCACTAAGGCAAACCAAGACTCTGGGTTATCTTTTTGCAAATCAGATAGCTTAGGAAACATGCCGCATAACACATGTTGAGGCAGAAAGGCAGATGGAGATTGGTGCGAGCCGAACAGGACGCCTACGACACTGGAACTGTAGTAGCAGTAAATGGTGCGTCGCTCGAAGTCTGCATGGGGCGATGGCTGCGGGCTTATAAGTTGGCACAGTGTGTCCAATCTGCAAGCCCGATGAAGAACACGGCGCGGGTGTAACAGCTGGTGCCGTTGCTACAGCAGGCAGGAGGCAGTCGTGGTGAAGCCACTGGGGGACTGACCCAGAAACCAGCATGGCTGGAACAGATGGCACCATTATGAAAGCGAGTGAAAGGCAGTATGGTGCAACCACAGTGCAACGGTAACGGAAGCCAGTGCGGTCGAGGCGACCAGCAGTAACGAGATGGCGGGGGGAGGGGGAAGGGTGCTGCAACACAATGCATATTACAATGTGCTACCCTGTGCACAGACATGTTCGATTCATATTTCTGGCACTTCATCGGCACATCAAACCATACTGAAGATAATGACATAGATAAAGGCTAAACCACAATGTCTTTAACTGGAAGGTCGTCCACATTGTCATTAGGCGGCTTGCACTGTCCATATTGTGTCTGTCGTCGTGCTGCCACACTAGGTGGTGGCCAAGTTGTGCCTGATAAGGTTAGGTTGCTGCCGACATGGCCGGGCGAAAATAATTGCTCACTTTTAACCAAATTCGATCTAGGTACACTTGTCCATTCATGATCGCAAGCATAGTTAATGTGATCCATTACACTTGCACCGAAAGACATTGGTAGATCCATTGTGGCGGAACAATGTGGGCCGGCACACGAAGTTTTTAAAAGACGAAAATGAGCACAAAAATAACTCGCAGTGAGACGATGATGGTATCTCTGCAAACATGCCTTAGATAACGATGCATTATGTGGTTTCACCGCCAGACACCACACTTGCTAGGTGGTAGCCTTTAAATCGGCCGCGGTCCATTAGTATACGTCGGACCCGCGTGTCGCCACTATCAGTGATTGCAGACCGAGCGCCGCCACACGGCAGGTCTAGAGACACTTCCTAGCACTCGCCCCAGTTGTACAGCCGACTTTGCTAGAGATGGTTCACTGACAAATTACGCTCTCATTTGCCGAGACGATAGTTAGCATAGCCTTCAGCTACGTCATTTGCTACGACCTAGCAAGGCGCCATTATCATTTGCTACTTATCTTGTGATGCATGTACCGTCAGACCGATGTTCACCAATTATGGATTAAAGTTAAGTATTCCAGAAGCTACGTACTTTTCTTCCTACTATAAATTCCCTTAACTGTTCCAGACCTCACGCCAGCCTGCGTGAGCTTAAACGCGTGCCTTTCGGCTACCAATCATAGTGGCTTGGCTGTCTTGCCAAGTCACAACACATTACATATTTAGACAAAACATGGCTTATTGCATTAGAATAAATCTTTAGTAGTGTGTTAGAAACACCACCAAATCCAAATTAGCTTGTTTTTCTAAGGCAAGATATAATTTTCTTAATTTCAGAGGATGAAGTTGATGATACATTTGTGATTATCATGTATGATGGGTTGGAGGTAACACACACTAAGTATCGAATATGCATTTATTAATCACTGATATATAACGTACCCCTCCCCCCCCCCCCCCCCCCCATGAACCATGGACCTTGCTGTTGGTGGGAAGGATTGTGTGCCTCAGTGATACAGATAGCCATGCCGCAGGTCCAACCACAACGGAGCGGTATCTGTTGAGAGGCCAAACAAATGTGTGGTTCGTGAAGAGGGGCAGCAGCCTTTTCAGTAGTTGCAGGGGCAACAATCTGGATGATTGACTGATCTGGTCTTTTAATACTAACCAAAACGGCCTTGCTCTGCTGCTACTGCTAACAGCTAAAAGCAAGGGGAAACTACAGCCATAATTTTTCCCGAGGGCATGCAGCTTTACTGTATGGTTAAATGATGATGGCGTCCTCTTGGGTAAAATATTCCGGAGGTAAAATGGTCCCCTATTCAGATCTCCGGGTGAGGACTACTCAAGAGGACATCGTTATCAGGAGAAAGAAAATTGGCGTTCTACGGATTGGAGCGTGGAACGTCAGATCCCTTAATCGGGCAGGTAGGTTAGAAAATTTAAAAACGGAAATGTATAGGTTAAAGTTAGATATAGTGGGAATTAGTGAAGTTCGGTGGCAGGAGGAACAGGACTTTTGGTCAGGTGAATACAGGTTTATAAATACAAAATCAAATAGGGGTAATGCGGGAGTGGGTTTAATAATGAATAAAAAAAATAGGAGTGCGGGTAAGCTACCACAAACAGCATAGTGAACGCATTATTGTGGCCAAGATAGACACGAAGCCCACGCCTACTACAGTAGTACAAGTTTATATACCAACTAGTTCTGCAGATGATGAAGAAATTGAAGAAACGTATGATGAAATAAAATAAATTATTCAGATATTGAAGGGAGACGAAAATTTAATAGTCATGAGTGACTGGAATTCGACAGTAGGAAAAGGGAGAAAAAGAAACGTAGTAGGTGAATATAGATTGAGCGTAAGAAATGAAAGAGGAAGCCGCCAGGTAGAATTTTGCACAGAGCACAACATAATCATACTTAATCATAACTAACACTTGGTTCAAGAATCATAAAAGAAGGCTGTATACATTAAAGAAGCCTGGAGATACTAGAAGGTATCAGATGGTAAGATAGAGATTTAGGAACCAGGTTTTAAATTGTAAGACATTTACAGGGGCAGATGTGGACTCTGACCACAATTTATTAGTTATGAACTGTAGATTAAAACTGAAGAAACTGCAAGAAGGTGGTAATTAAGGAGATAGGACCAGGATAAACTGACTAAACCAAAGGTTGTACAGTGTTTCAGGGAGATTTAAGGGAACAATTGACAGGAATGGTTGAAAGAAATACAGTAGAAGAAGAATGGGTAGCTTTGAGGGATGAAGTAGTGAAGGCAGCAGAGGATCAAGTAGGTAAAAAGACGAGGGCTAGTAGAAATTCTTGGGTAACAGAAGAGATACTGAATTTAATTGATGAAATCCATGGGTGACAGAAGAAATATTGCCTTTAATTGATGAAAGGAGAAATTAAAAAATGCAGTAAATGAAGCAGGCAAAAAAGAATATAAACGTCTCAAAAATGAGATCGACAGGAAGTGCAAAATGGCTAAGCAGGGATGGTTAGAGGACAAATGTAAGGATGTAGCCGCTTATCTCACTAGGGGTAAGATAGATACTGCCTACAGGAATATTAAAGAGACCTTTGGAGAAAAGAGATTCACTTGTATGAATATCAAACGTTCAGATGGAAACCCAGTTCTAAGCAAAGAAGGGAAAGCAGAAAGGTGGAAGGAGTACATCGAGTGTCTATACAAGGGTGATGTACTTAAGGGCAATATTATGGAAATGGAAGAGAATGTAGATGAAGATGAAATACGAGATATGATACTACGTGAAGAGTTTGACAGAGCACTGAAAGACCTGAGTCGAAACAAGGCCCCAGGAGTAGACAACATTTCATTAGAACTACTGACAGCCTTGGGAGAGCCATTCCTGACAAAACTCGACCATCTGGTGAGCAAGATGTATGAGACAGGCTAAATACTCTCAGACTTCAAGAAGAATATAATAATTCCAATCCCAAAGAAAGCAGGTGTTGACAGATGTGAAAATTACCGAACTATTAGTTCAATATGTCACGCCTGCAAAATACTAACACGAATTATTTACAGACGAATGAAAAAACTGGTAGAAGCCAACCTCGGGGAAGATCAGTTTGGATTCCGTAGAAATATTGGAACACGTGAGGTAATACTGTCCCTACGACTTATCTTAGAAAATAGATTAAGGAAAGCCAATCCTATGTTTCTAGCATTTGTTGACTTATAGAAAGCTTTTGACAATGTTGACTGGAATACTCCCATTCAAATTCTGAAGGTGGCAGGGATAAAATACAGGGAGCGAAAGGCTATTTACAGTTTGTATGGAAACCAGATGGCAGTTACAAGAGTCGAAGGACATGAAAGGGAAGCAGTGTTTGGGAAGGGAGTGAGACAGGGTTGTAGCGTCTCCCCGATGTTATTCAGTCTGTATATTGAGCACGCAGTAAAGGAAACAAATGAAAAGTTCGGAGTAGGTATTAAAATCCATGGAGAAGAAATAAAAACTTTGAGGTTCGCCGATGACATTGTAATTCTGTCAGAGACAGCAAAGGACTTGGAAGAGCAGTTGAATGGAATGGACAGTGTCTTGAAAGGAGGATATAAGATGAACATCAACAAAAGCAAAACTAGGATAATGGAATGTAGTCGAATTAAGTCGGTTGAAGCTGAGGGAATTAGATTAGGAAATGAGAAACTTAAAGTAGTAAAGGAGTTTTGCTATTTGGAGAGCAATATAACTGATGGTGGTCGAGGTAGAGAGGATATAAAATGTAGACTGTCAATGGCAAGGAAAGCATTTCTGAAGAAAAATTTGTTAATAACGAGTATAGATTTAAGTGTCAGGGAGTGGTTTCTGAAAGTATTTGTATGGAGTGTAGCCATGTATGGAAGGGAAACAAGGACGAAAAATAGTTTGGACAGGAAGAGAATAGAAGTTTTCGAAATGTGGTGCTACAGAAGAATGCTGAAGATTAGATGAGTAGATCGCATAACTAATGAGAAGGTATTGAACAGAACTGGGGAGAAGAGGAGTTTGTGGCACAACTTCACTAGAAGAAGGGATCGGTTGGTGGGAGGTGTTCTGAGGCATCAAGGGATCACCAATTTAGTATTGGAGGGCAGCGTGGAGGGTAAATATCGTATAGGGAGACCAAGAGATGAATACACCAAACAGATTCAGAAGGATGTAGGTTGCAGTAGCTACTGGGAGATGAAGAAGCTTGCACAGGATAAAGTAGCATGGAGAGCTGCATCAAACCATTCTCAGGACTGAAGACCACAACAATAACAACAACATATAACGAACAAACATGGCAGTACAAGCTATGCACCAAAAGTGAGAACTAGTGCAAAGCAGTCCAAAGAAAAAGTCACAAAGATAGGGCGCTCTGCACCAGAGACGCCACACATTCATTTGATTGAATTTTATGCATTACTTTTCCAACACATTGCTCTACTTGATTTCTTGAACTGCTTGTGCCTATATTTTCTGCTATATTCACGAAATGGTTGTTAAACACATTTGCTACCTGTGACTTCTCATTTACAGCTTACACTTAAGTCAACAGTGATATGATCCAGCTCTTTGGCTGCTTGACTTGTCTCTTGTTTCTCTAAATTTCATAAAACCTCGAGTCTGTTGTCAAGATTACTGATTTCTGACGTAATCTGCATGTTTCTTGAGTTTTAATAACTTTCCTTCGTAATTTTGCGTAGTTTTTGTAGTGTGCAACTACTGTGGCGTCTTTACTGCTTGTTGCCAACAGACACAATTCGCTTTTTCTCTAATATCTCTATTGCTCTATGGATTCTTACAAGGTGTTTAGTATCGTTTTTGATTAGCTTATGCTGAAAGCTATTTCCAAATAATGACATGAATTCATTGTGTAATAGATTAAATTGTATGTCAGCATTTGGTTCACTATAAATTTCAACCCAGGTTCTCTCTTATAAACTATTCTGGAGTCATTAATTATTCTGATTTCCACTCAAAACTATCTATACTGTAAGTCACTGTCTCGTCCTAACTTACTGTGCATCATCATCATCAGAGAGAGATTTTTGTTCTGGTTATACACACATTTCATTTCTTTGAGCATGATCAAAGAAAACATCATCAGTTAGGTTCCTACCGTCTTCACCCATCCTTGCTGAAAAATTAATTACTGACACTAAACTGTAAAAATCAAATATGGTTTCCAGATCATTTTTCCTATCATAATCCTTTAAAAACTCTACTTTGAAATCAAAACAGACTATTAACTGCTCGTTGCCATCTGACACATAGCATAGTTATATGAATGTGTGGCGCCTGTTCTTTTGGACATGTCCAAAAGAACGGACAGCACACACACACACACACGCACACACACACACACACACACACACACATATATATATATATATATATATATATATATATATATATATATATATATAATTAACACAAGGACAGCCAATGACCTCTTCTGTGCATATGCACAACAGACTTGAGCTCTTACAGGGATTGACAAAATGCCACCAGTTATAAGGATAATGAGTAAGGACACGACAGTAGTGAGTGGTTGAGAGTTTGGTTTGATGAGAGGCATGCTAGGATAGTCTGTGCAGTTGGGATGGCCACTTTAGCAGTCTGAGCATCTGCCTAGTAAGTAGGATACCTGGATTTGAATCACAGTCACAATTTTCAAGTTTGCCCATTGATTTAAATCTATGTCCACTCATAAGTCAACGTCTGTAATTCTTAACAAATCTTATTGTTATGAAAAGATAGGTTATGTTGTCCATTATTTTCGTACTCAAATGGTTTGATAAACATTATAAATGTTTTCTGTAAAATATTTATTCACTTACCTTCAAAAATTTCCTGAATTGGGAAGAAGGTTAGCTTATTTGATTTTTCCTTTAAACAGCATAAATTTTCAGCTCATATCCTTCAACATTCAAATAATCTCTACAAACTCAGATTCTGGTGGGAAATCAGGTTAGGAAACAATCTGGTTGTATCATTCAGGTACTACAGAAGATGTATAGGCTGCCTTATCAATGAGAATATTGGTTGCTTTGTACTTCTTTGTACAAAACTATTCATGTATTTTGGCAATATGTTGTATAGTTTGTTATGTTTAAGAACAAGATGTTTGGTCTGAGAAATGACAGTTCAGTCTGAAAATCAATTACCATGCAGCAATAAGCTGTATATTCATGCAATTGAGAGGGACAATACAAAAATTTATTAAAGTTTTCTCAATACTATACAGTTGTGAAACTACCATCCCAAAATAGCAAGCCTTAAATCAGTCATTATTTTTTAATTTGTATTCTGCCTTAATATATACAGCAAACTCTTCCTTTCTCCCATATTAGTTCTACATGAGTAATATTTTAGGGTCTGACTTTTTACATTTAACTTCTGTAATCCTGTGGTTGTATAGTGCTCAGACAGGTACAGGATGTCTGTCTTTTCAGAACTGACAAAATTTTCTAAACAGACACAAAACTTTTCTACGTTTGTACTCAGTCCTCTAATTTTCTGATGAAATAAGCTACTGGTGAGCTCATTTTCTGTGAATTCTTGACCGTTTTGTGTGACTCTCCTGTTATTTTAACTTCTTTCACTATTGAGTACCTGAATGCTGACTCAGACCCAAAAAGATGCATCTCTGGCAACAGTAACCACACACATCTTGCACTATGTGATGGTGGCCCCCGTGTAAATTTTCTGCAAGAAGCTCAGCCAACCCATGTTTCCCTAAGTTATTCAAGTGCAGGTCATACCAACATATACCTATCTCCCAACTGTAGCATCATGTGCTGCACTCCTGTGCTATTTCATTAGTTGCCTTAACAGACGTGCCATATTTCACCATTTTCTATGAATGACAGAGACCTTACAGTTCATATAATGTATGAAACTTAAAACTATATCTGGAAGGAGAAACCCAACTGATCGACATTTGAGCACAGTTTAGAATTGAAGGGGTACAGTCAGTTTGGTATTACTGGCATGCACTTGAGTAAACTACAGTAGTGTAGATCTATTCTGGATATGCTGATTTGCTACCCTTCATCCCACAGTATTACTTACAAGAAAAGTCCACAACTATGTGTTGGAGGTTCACCAGTATCTGTCTTCTCCTACAATGTTTCCCTCTTCGGCTGCCTCTAGTATCATGAAGCTATTCCCTAATGTCCTAACATTTGTCCTATCATCCTACCCCTTCTTCTAGTCAGAGTCTTCCACATATTCTTTTCATTTCTGATTTTGTGGAGAACCTCCTTATTTCTTAGGTTATCACTCTACTTTATTTTCAGCTTATTCCTGCAATACTTTATCACAAATGCTTTCATCCTTTTCTTTTGTGGTTTTTGAACAGTCCATTATTCATTTTCTTGCAATACTGCACTTCTTAGAAATTTCTTCCTCAAATTAAAGAGTATCTTTAATACCAGCAGTCTGCTTTTACTAAGGAATGACCTCTTTGCCTTTGCTTGCCTATTTTTTATATCATTACTACTAAGGCCCTTGTATGATATACTGATTCCTCTTCATCTACCACGTGGTCCCCAATTTTCATGTTAATTTTATTACTGAGCTCATTTCTGTTACTTCTGATTAGCTTCATCTTTCTTTAGTCTCAATCCAAGTTCTGTGCTCATTAGACTGTTCATTTGTATAAGCATTACTTTCACTAAGGATAAAAATCTCATTGTTGATATTCTTTCACCTAATTTCTAATCTGCCTTCTAAACCTCTCTTTTATTTCATGTTTACTATTCAGTTTATACAGCAGAGGAGAAACACTGTGTCCCTCCCTTACACCTGTTTTAGTCTGAAAACGTTTGTCTTTGCCTTCCATTCTCATTGCTTCCTCACAGTTCTTATGCGTATTGTGCTTGTTTTCAGCCCAGCTTATATACATATTTTCATGAGAATTTCAAACCTCTTGCAAAATTTTACAATGTAGAAAGCACTTTATTTGGTCTGCAAATCCTATGACATTGTATTACGTTTTCTTTAAGTACCAATTCCATGATCAAGTGTAATGTCAGAATCACCACTCTCATGACTTTACCTTTCCTAGAATCAAAGTAACTGTCACTCAACAGATCCTCAATTTGCTTTTCTGTTTATCTGAATATTACTCTTGTCATGAACTAGGATGCATAACCTGTTGAGCTGGTTGTATGGTGATTCACATTTATCTGCCCTTGAGATTATGCGAGTGAGATATTCCTGAAATTTTGTAGGAATGTCTCCAGTCTCAGAGATTCTAAGTGCTAACATGAGTATTTGTTTGGTTGGTACTTCCTCAACAATATTATGAATTATGAAGGATGCTTAGGTATCCCTTCTGCCTTGTTTGATCACACGTCTTACAAAACTGTGTCAAACTCTGACTCTAACACTGAACCCATTATTTCTTCCAAACTGACACCCATTTGTTATTCTACTGTGTCAGCAGCCAGTTTCTTATTCTCATAGGGACCCTCAGCATATTTGCTTGACATATTTACTCTCTCCTCTGCATTTAACAATGGTGTTTCTTTCCCTCTCTCACTGTAGACACCCTTGCTTTTAATTTTCTCAAACATAATTTTGACTTTGTGTATGTTGAATTCTCATGACCATTTCCTTTTAAAGTTTATTCACATTTTTCATCCAGCCAGTTCAGTTTCACTTGATGTCATGCCTAAGTGATTTATATTGCTCTATTCTTTTCTTTCTCTGAAAATTTTTGTATTTTGTCAATCAATAGAAGTATTTTTCCGTGACCCAAAGTTCCCTCACAGTTATCTTCCTTCTACCAATATTTGTCTAACTTCTGTGATTAGCCTCATTAAGGATTTTCATTCCTCTTAAACTAAACTACCTACTGTGGTATTCAATATAGCAGTATCTGCAGTCTCACTTCTGATATGTGAGACAACATTTGCTACTTAGGTATTGAAAATCAGCCATCAATACATTATATGGCTGCTGAGGCAGCTTTTTGGATTGATGATATTTCAGGAGAAATGCTACCACATTTTTTGTAGGTGTCTAACATATCATATTCCCTGTTGAAAAGTTAAAGATGTAGGGAATGTCAATCAAACAAGATTTGTGAGCAATTGATGCCCTTGACAACCACAGTATGAGAGAATAAATGCATAATGGGTCAAAGAGCCTATTACCTTAAAATTAATTAGTTACTTTCATGTTCCATGGATCATTTTGCATGATAAATTGTCATGATGTGGAACAAGTCACTTTACATTCATATTTCAAATGAATTTGTACTTCTATTTGTACTATAATGATCACCATGTTATTATTATTATTATTATTATTATTATTTCCTTGAAATAAAAACAAGATATAGAGATTGAGTTACCATTTCCCACCCACCACCTTTTACATATCACAAACATAGAAATTCTTCTACAGATTAGAAGGAGTTGTCAAGGAGAAACTTTTTCAATTTATTTTCAAATTTTTCTTTGCTGTCTGTTAGACATTTTATATCACTTGGTAAGTGGTCAAAAATTTTTGTTGCAGCGTTGTGCACCCCCTTCTGTGGTAAAGACAACCTTAATGTTGAGTAATGAATGTAATTTTTTTCTTCTAATATTGTAGTTATGTACCTCATTGTTCCTTTTGAACTGTAGTGGATTATTTACAACAAACTTCATGAGGGAATAACTATACTGTGAAGCAGCAGTCAGATTGCCTAACTCTTTAAAAGGATGTCTACAAGACGATTGCAGGTGATCACCACATACTATTCTTACAGCACATTTTTGGGCAATGAAAAACTTCCTCCTTAAAGATGAGTTACCCCAGAACATTATTCCACATGACATTACTGAATGAAAATAAGCAAAATATGCAACTTGCTATTATTCTAAGTGCAAACGTGGCTGAACAAAGATATTTTGGGAGTCCCAAAATGTGCTTTTTTTCAGTTTCATCAATATGGACACCTAAGAATTTTGAAGTTTCCACTCTGTGTATTATTTCATCACCATGAGTTATACTTATCACTGGTGCAGTACTCCTAGAGGTACAGAAGTAAATATGATATCTCTTTGTGAAAGCCAGGGTGAGACCATTGGCAGAAAACCAGTCAATGATACTTTTGAGAACGTTGTTCACCATTTCTCCTACTTGTGTATGTTTAATGGGAGTGATTACAGTACTTGTGTCATCTGCAAAAAGAACTAATTCTGCTTGTTGTACATTAGACAGCAGATCATTTACATATATGAGAAATAGTAGTGGACCTAAGATTGAGCCTTGGAGAACCTCATACATGATTTCTCCCAAGTAAGAATTATGTCCCTGGATTCTGTTGGTTGAATTACTACTAAGCACAACTTTCTGCATTCTTTTAGTTAGATATGACATGATCCATTGGTTGTCTATACCACCAATCCCTTAAACTTCAATTTATCAAGGAGTGTACTATGATTCACACAATCAAACGCCTTGGAAAGGTCACAGAAAATACCTGCCAGTGCTGTTTTGTTATTTAATGCTTGTAATATCTGGTGTGTGAAGATGTAAACGGCATTCGCAGTAGAGCAACCCTTCTGAAACCCAAACTGTGATTTTCTGAGGATATTATTGTTGCTGTGGTGAGATGCTACTCTATAATACATCATATTCTCAAACGTTTTGGAAAATGATGCCAGCAGTGAAATAGGTTGGTAGTTACTGACATCTCTCTTATCACCTTTCTTAAAGAGGTGTTTAACAATGGCATATTTTAGTCCCTCTGGAAAAATGCCTTGAGTCAGTGATGCCTTACATATTTTGGACAATATGGGACTTATTATATTGGAACAAATCATAAGTATTCTTTTGGAAACACTATCAAAGCCAGAAGAGCTTTTGAGAGAATGTATGACCCTCTTAATTTCAGAAGTAGAAGTTGGTGGTACATTCATATGATGTAATTGTATGAGAGTTCAACATATTGATGTGATCTTTCTCTTGAACTGTTGGTCTGTATGCTTTCTACTATGTTTAAGAAATGATTATTAGATACATTTGCTACCTGTGACTTGTTGTTTATAACCCTTCCATTCAATTCATTAGTAATGTCATCCTCTTGTGTGGTTGGTTGTACTGTCTCTTGCTTCGCTATATTAGATATTGCCTTGACTCTATTGTCAGATGTGCTGATTTCTGACATTATGTGCATGTTTCTTGACTTTTTTAATAACATTTCTTAGTAATTTTGAGTTGAGTCTAAGTGTGCATCTACTGTAGGGTCTCATCTTGTTCTTGCCAAAGGATACATTTCCCTTTTTTCTTTCACAGGATACTTTAATCCCCTAAGTGACCCATGGTTTTTATGTGGCTGTTTAATGTCCGTTGTGAGTAGCTTATGTGGAAAGATATTTTCACATACTGATATGAATTTATCATGGAATAGATTAAATTTTATATTGGCATTTGGTTCTTTATAAATTTCATCCCAGGTTGTTTCTTGTAAACTACTCTTGAATACATTTGCCCGGTAGTCATTAATGATTCTGACTTCCACTGAGGTGTACCCACACTCTGAGGCACTATGTCATTTATCCTGACTAACTGAGCATCATGATGAGAGAGAGTATTTGTTACAGGGCAAGCAGTTATTTTCTTACTTTGTGCCTCATCAAAGAAAACATGATCAATTAGGGACCTACTGTCTTTATCAATCCATGTTGGAAAGTTAACTACTGAGAGCAAATTGTAGAACTCAAATAAGGTTTCCAGATCATTTTTCCTATCAGAATCCTTTACAAATTCTACTCTGTAGTCACCACAGACTATTACCTGCTTGCTGATGTCTGACAGACAGCACATTAAGGATTTCTAGTTCCTCATAAATAATTCAAAATTTCCCAGTGGGGATCTATATACTGTTACAATTAAAAATGAACAGTTTTTCAGCATTAATTCACAAGTGCACACGTCTATGTGCTGATTGCTACAAAATCTACTTGTGTCAATGCTGTTGAACTTGTGTTCTGTCTTAATATATGCAACAACTCCCCCTTTTCCCATATTAGTTCTGCATGAGTAAGCTGCAAGAATGTAATCTTTTATATGTAACTTATCTAACTCTGTGGCTATGTGGTGCTCAGACAGGCACAGGATGTATATCTTTTCTGTTAAATTTTGCAATCAGGCGAGAAGCTCTTCTACCTTATTACTTGGTCCTCTAATATTTTGGTGAAATATTCTAACCGTACTTTCCTGTGCATTCTTGTGTGGCTCTTCTGTCATAGTGACCTCTTTCAAAAAAGGTTGCCTGAAACTTGATTCTAACCTAAGAAAGGTGCCCTTCTGAAACCAGTAAATGCTTTGAAGTTACAGTTCAATAGCCTGACACATGACTAGCAGTCCTCCTTTGTTGGTTGAAATGACAGAGATGCTGGAGAGAGTGACTGTGATGCCATGGATTGCAGTTTCAGTGCTGCTGTGGTGCACTGTACACAAAAGGATCAAAATTCTGAAAACAAAGCAAAGGATATTCGAAACATCATTGAAATACATAAACTTGGTAAGGCAAGTAATATTCAACTCCCCAATGAAAATAGCTGCAATGCAGATGATGTCATATTCCAGTTAATGGGTATTAAATTCAGTGAAATACACAGAGAAAAAATGACCATGAATAGTAATTAGATTTTCTTGGAAAGGCCATGCATACTGCACCAGCAGACATCAGTTTTGCCATCTCAACAGTTATGACAAAAATCAGTTGGTCACTGAGACACAAATAAGTCTTTTGGTTGTGATGGTATTTCAATGAACATATCAAAATCTTGTGCTACTTTGACAGCACTTATCTGAAATTACTATATAGTGTACATCAATGAGCCAGGGTGTAGTTCCTGAATGATTGTAACATGGATCATGATATGGCATTATGGATGCACTATAGGAATAGTGGAGATACGGAAGTTGTTCTGAACTCATCTCCATACCTCCTGTTTTGTCAAAAAAATAGTGAAAATAGTTTGTAATAGGTTACAGAACCACTATTTTCACTTCTGAATTAATGCTGAAAACCTGTTCGTTTTTAATTGCAACAGTATATAGAACCCCACTGGGAAATTTTGAATTATTTATGAGGAACTAGAAATCCTTAATGTGCTGTCTGTCAGACATCAGCAAGCAGGTAATAGTCTGTGGTGACTTCAGAGTAGAATTTTTAAAGGATTCTGATAGGAAAAATGATCAACCTTATTTGAATTCTACAATTTGCTCTCAGTAGTTAACTTTCCAACATGGGTGGATAAAGACAGTAGGTCCCTAATTGATCATGTTTTCTTTGATGAGGCACAAAGTAAGAAAATAACTGCTTGCCCTGTAACAAATACTCTCTCTCATCATGATGCTCAGTTAGTCAGGATAAATGACATAGTGCCTCAGAATGTGGGTACACCACAGTGGAAGTCAGAATCATTAATGACTACAGGGCAAATGTTTTCAAGAGTAGTTTACAAGAAACAACCTGGGATGAAATCTGTAAAGAACCAAATGCCAATATAAAATTTGATCTATTCCATGATAAATTCATATCAGTATGTGAAAATATCTTTCCACATAAGCTACTCAGAAGGGACATTAAACAGCCTCATAAAAAACCATGGATCACTTAGGGGATTAAAATATCCTATGAAAGGAAAAGAGACATGATCTGAATAACGAGAAAGACCAAGTGCCAAGCGAGATCGTTATCCAATAATCTGTAGGACAGAAATGATAGTAACCAACAGTGTTAGATACGACTACAAAACTGACTGACTGTTCGCTGAGCGTCCACACTTATATAGGATGCAAAGAGCGCTATGGGCAGCCGTATTCATGTGGTAAGATGAGTGGCACCTTCGTACTGCGACTTCAGTGCTGCCTCGAAACCCAGCCCTCTAACGGCCAATCAATGTGTGTCTATCTCAGCGTCCAAAAGAATGACATCACAGACAAATGAGAACCTGAGAGAAAATGTTTTAAGGAGCTGAACTCGTTCGCAAACCAGCAAGGTGAGCCGGCCGGAGTGGCCGTGCGGTTCTAGGCGCTACAATCTGGAGCCGCGAGTCCGCTACGGTCGCAGTTTCGAATCCTGCCTCGGGCGTGGATGTGTGTGATGTCCTTAGGTTAGTTAGGTTTAAGTAGTTCTAAGTTCTAGGGGACTGATGACCTCAGAAGTTGAGTCCCATAGTGCTCAGAGCCATTTGAACCATTTTTGAACAAGCAAGGTGATGTGAGTTAGCCAGCGAAGGGTCACATAGCAGAGGACCAGTGGCAAAATTGTGTCCCAGCGCATGGGAACAGTGACACGAGCAGCCATAATTGGGAAGCTATCCCATGTATGTTGCTGCTCGGTATCGATGTGGATGCGTTGGCTTGGTTGAAGTCAGGGTTGGGCCAGCGAATGGATATGACAGTGCATCGGCACTAGAATGCTGTGCCGTGGGCTTTACTGAATCGTGTAATTCTTTGCACTCAGGAGCAAGGCCCAGTGCTGGAAGTATTGGAGTATTCATTCTTGGAGGCTGGAGTGCAGCTCAAATAAGAAACGGACGATTTGTGATTCATAAAAAGGTAGACATGAATTTCTTTAACAGCAAACATTGTGGCCAACGACTCGTTTTCGATCTGCGAACAGTTTCACTGTGCAGGATTCAATGACTTTCATACACGTGCTATAGGACGTTCAGAGCTATCCTCATTCCTGTGCACCAAGACTGCAACAATGCCATAGGCAGACGCGTTAGCTGCCACAACCAACAGGCCACGAGAAGAAAATGTCATGAGGCGATGGGCAGGTTCAGCATGTTTTTCAGTTGGCTAAAAGCCCAGCCGCAGGTGGAGATCAAGTTGTGAGGCACACCCTTTCAACTTAACTGATTGAGAGATTCCTTAATGTGGGCCACGTGGGATAAGAATAATAGTTGATTTTGGCACAAAAAGCCTGCAATTCAAGTAAATTTTTCATGTGTGGTAAGGAGTCTATGGTGACATTCTGATCAGTTGGCCTGATTCTCTCTTTGGTGAGCCAGTGCATCAAATACTGCACTTCTAGCTTAAAAAATCTGCACTTCTGTAAATGGAAACATAGGCCTGCATCCCACAGGGTTGTAAAGAGTTTACAGGGATTTTGTGAATGCTCCTGGCTGAAGAGTTCTGTGACCATATCATCCAACTAGTTCATGCAAGCCAGAATATGCTGTATCAGCTGTTTCAAAAACCTTTGGTAAATTTTTGGGGCAGAGGCAATACCAAATGGGAGCTGCTTGTACTTGTACAAAGAGAAAAACATGTAAATGACAATGATGTTCTATGATTCCTCATCTAAGGATAACTGGAGCTAAAAACTGTTGAGGTCTCTCTTAGAGTAGTATTCTCCTCCAGCAAGTTTGGTGAGGAAGTCTTCCAGGTGGGAGATAGGACAAGTTTCCACCTGTGATTGATTGTAACCATGAAATCTCCACACAATCTGAGAGAACCGTTGGGCTTACTGATGACTAGCGGAGTAGCCCATGTGTTACATTTCTTCAGTTCCATAGCAACAGCAGCCTGGAGACGATCAAGCTTCTCCTTCACATCAGCTTTGTAAGGTAATTATAACTGATCAGGCACAGTAAAAACGAGGCTTGGCATCCTGCCGAAGAGTGATGAGTGCATGAAAGTTTGAGGCATACCCCAAATATGGCTGAAATACAGATGCAAACGCAGTGCAGTGATCGTCCAGTGTCTGAAAAGGAACTACAGTTGATACGACTGTGGCTTCATCAGAAATAGAAAACACAAAAAGTATAGGCGTCGAGGTCGAAAATGTTGGTAGCAGATGGGTGGTCCGCCACAAACTGTGATTAGGCGTGTACCGCTTTTGTCGGCCACAGTGACCGAGATATGCCCACGAAGAGGAACACAACTATCTCTGTAGGCCACCAAACACCGCAGGGATGGGGACAACTTGGGTGAGACCAGTTGTGCGTATGTTATCTGGTTTATCAAAGAAACGGTGGCGCCAGTGTCCACCTGGAAACGGACGTCCTGATGAGAAATGCGAAGCTTGAGAAATAATTACTGTGTGAAGCAGTCTCGTGGGGGAACTATCAGCTGCACTGCATGTATGGTGTCCTGGTGCACTCATGGAGTTCGATGGGAGTGGACTGCGTGGCTTCTACACTCTCTGTAACAAAGCATGTGCAGGAGACCAACCTATCTGGACAGTCTATTCAGAAGTGAACACAAATACACTGCGGGCATGAAGTGAGTGACCATCGACAAGGGCGACTGGAGGCTTGGGCGCTATAGAGACATCGGATAATGACGAATCACAATGGTGCTGCAACTTGGGGGTTGCCCTATAGACGGTTGTAATCCATGGTGGCGCTTTAATCGCAGCAACTTGTGGCCTCGCCATATGTCGTTCATTAGCAACATGCACAATCCAAACTAGTGAGCAAAGTGAAGGTGTCCTCCAACAGTAGGTTATTCGGTTTCAGTGCTGCAGGGTGAACCCCAGGTTCTGGTGCCAGCTGAACCACGGCATCATGAATCAAGCAGTCTGCACACGAAGCCTTGCAGCCTTATCTGGAGCAAAGGAAATCGCATTTGTGGCTTAGACCTTGCAAGTCAGTGACCTGGAAGCAGTATGATTATTCATAATCTTTGTAGTATTGGTGAAACTCGAACCTGGAGGCAACCACGTAAATAATAATTAGTCAACAGAGCGCACGTTCTACGAAAGGTGGGTGCGATGGGTCATACAAAGGCACCAATTTGCAGAGCAGAAAGAACTTCTTTGACGACGCGCAAAACAGAAATAATGATCGCTGGGAGGAATCATCCATGTCTTTAAAAGTCGTGGGATAAGAACTTGGAATAATAGTTGATTTCGGCACAAAAAGTCTGTAATTCAGGTAAATTTTTCAAGTTACAGTCCTCCATAGCCTCACTGAAAGGCGGAAACAATGGAGAACGAATCGGAGCGTCGACTGTAGGGGGCACTGAGTCCTGCAACAAAGTGACCTCGGGCACTCGGAATTTGTCCCTCTGAAGCTGAAGCGACTTTTATAACAAGCCTATCTGAAGCTGCTGCTCTTGTATTAGCTGCTGCTCTTGCTCCAGCAGGCAACTCCAATGTAGTGTCCATTCTAATGAACAACTTCATTTTTCCTCGGCGCCAATGCTGTTTTCACGAGCAGCCAGATAGTGCACGCATCAGAACCTAGGTGAAAACCACATGAAGCCACAAACCGTAAGGACCACATGCAGAAGAGAACATGACACCAAGCGGTAGCCGAGCTAAACACAACTGACTGAGGGAAGACAGGTCATAGACAAGAAAGACAAGACCAAAGCAAATGATGTAAGCAATGAACCACATATGGGAAACCTTCGCCACAACGATGTCAGCAGGTCAAGAGACACAATCCGAATCGTGGCCAGAGTGAAAGACCAACTGCCAAGCCGGGTTGTTATCCAATAGCCCATAGCACAGCGATGATAGTAACCGACAGTACTAGAGGTGGCTACAGAACTAACTGGCCGGTTTTTTTTTCTTTATTGTTATTTAAACCTTTACAAAAGGCAGGCCGGCAGCGTCCTATCCAAGCCGTTCTTCGGCCACAGAATAAAACATACGTGAAACATGAAGACATAAAAACAGATGTACATGTACTATAAAAACAGGAGACAGACAAATGTAAAAGAAATGAAGTCTTTCACGGAAGGCACTGGTCGCACAGGGAAGTTCAGCTCAGTGCACTAACGTAGACAGATGGTTGAACACGTGAATGTAGGAGCACTGACGAAGAAACACCGTTTCACTAAGACGAAGAGAAACACTAACACAATGATGGCGATCTTCAGCACACTATAAACACATTGTTGCACGTAAAAAGGCGGGGCTGCCACAGGGAAATATGGGAGGGTAGGGGGGAAAGGGGAGAAGGATGCCAGGTGGAGAGAAGATGGGTGGAGAGGGGAGAGGGTATGAGGGGTGTGAAAACCTCTCTCCCTCTTCTCCCCAGAAGAGGGAGAGAGGAGGGAGGAAGTGAGGAGGGAGAGAAGGGAAAGACGGTGCCCTGGAAAAAAAACACAGGAGGAGGAAGGGAAGGATTGAATCTGGTAGGAGGGGTAGACGAAGGGTTCGAGGGCAGCATCCAGGAGGGGCAGTTGGTGGAAGCCACCTTGGGCAAGGGTATGGAGTGTAGTAATATGGACAGCGGGTGGGATGTAGGTGTACAGGCGTGGCAGCAGATGGGGGTGGGAAAGGATGGGAAACAGAAGCGGGTGAGGGGGATCAAGTTTACGGACGGTGTAAAGGATCCATATCTGTTCAAGGAAGAGGAGGAGGTGTGGGAAAGGAATTAAGTCGTGGAGGAGCCACATGGGGTATGGGAGGTGGACGTGATAGGCGAGGCGGAGTGCATGATGTTCCAGGATTTGAAGGGACTTGTAGAAGGTAGGAGGGGCAGAGATACAGGTGGGATGGGCATAACAGAGGATTGGGCGGATGAGAGACTTATAGGTGTGGAGGATGGTGGAGGGGTCCAGACCCCACGTGTGGCCAGAAAGGAACTTGAGGAGGCGGAGTCGGGAGTGCGCCTTCGCTTGGATCGTCCAGAGATGGGGGATCCAGGAGAGGCGACGGTTAAGCGTGACGCCAAGGTACTTGAGGGTGGGGGTGAGGTTGATTGGACGGCCGTAGACAGTGAGATAATAATCTAGGAGGTGGAAGGAAGGGTTGGTTTTGCCTACAATGATCGCCTGGGTTTTGGAAGGATTGACCTTGAGCAGCCACTGGTTACACCAAGTGGTGAACCGCTCAAGACTGGATTGGAGAAGGTGCTGGGAGCATTGCAGGGTTTCGGCGAGGGCACGGAAGGCGGTGCCATCGGCGTATTGGAGAAGATGTAAGGGAGGTGTCTGAACGGTCGCTTGGCAGTCGTATTTATATCGGCCACAAGGAACACTATGAGCCAATGCACTCATGCGGTGAGACGAGTGGCGCGCTTGCGCTGCGAGTGCAGTGTTGGGCGAGAGCACTCCCTCTATCGATCATCTAGGTCCATTACCTCCGGAGGGCATTCAGTTTCTGCGGAGCTGGGTACTAGACAGAAGATGAGAACTAAATAATATTGGACAAAAAAAGCAGAATAAAAGAAGCTTATCCGAACTCACGTGGACCTTAGAAGGTCAAAACGTAAAGCAAAAAAACAAGCCAGTGTTCGTGCACCTGTGCTTATCTCAGTATCGTCCAACGTGCCGTAGACAGAGGTTCACATCAAGTGCTATATACTGTAGCCCTGACAAAATAATTCTGGATGTTACCGTTGCTTGTCAGTTTTGGTTGTCCAGAAGTGAAACGGAGAATGATTTCCTATGCCATTACCCGACCACCAACAGACAGCGATCAAATGCGTCGACATAGCGTATCTTAACAGTCTGTACCAGAGCTGTTACTGCAATGGCTGTAGGCCTATCATTTTTGTTGCTTGGTGGTACCAAATATTAAAACGACCTACATAATGAGAATTTCTAACTATCGTCAATAGGTGTAAAAGTCATTGACACTTCATTATGTTTTATAGCGAATACGAAATACACATCCCGTCAAAAGAACGAATGCTCTTATATTTCCATTCTCATTACTAAACAAAGTAATATCACAAATTTGTCGAAGTGTGTTGGATGGCTGGGCTGCAGCTTCTTCAGTTTCATAGTCTTGAAGTGACTGGTCTCAGTATTGATTGAGGACCGGCTGGATTTCTTTTTTGTCTGATAAAGTGCAATCTGCAATATAAAATGAAATATTATTTCCTTGATGTCGCAGCTTATTATTGATGAACTGTCAACATAGGCAATAGGGCCTACTTACTTTTGTGTTTCTTGCAGTTTGCCATGTGAAGCGCACAGCAGTTGGGGAATTTGACCTCCTCCCCATCGTCGCACTCAGCGAGCACTGGTTCAAACAGCAGACTACATACTTCAGGGCACGGCTGCTTGAGCTCGTGAGCACAGTCGTTGGATGTATCGGAAGGTGTGTCGTCCTCCACGTTTGGAACGGCATAATTGGGGGACTTGTGGTAGGGTGGTAAAGTGTCTTCGTACGACGAGTGTTCAGCAGGTATTATGTGCATGATCTGAGGAACCTTATCAACTCGCTGCCTATGGTCCACAGGTACCGTGTCATCACTGTGGAAGTTGTGGTGGCGGTGGTGGTGGTGTCGATGATGTTCCAGATGTGCATTGTGATGTTCTCCACTGTCTGCCAGCACCAACGTCGCAGTCGCGGCTACAAGAAACAAAAAGAAAAAGTTTTACAGTGTACAAGTTGTCTAGCTTTTCCCGTTGTATGAGGGACGCAAGTTGGAAATCAGCAATAATGATCGATAACAGACATTTCAATTCACTCACAGAAGACAGTTACGTCTTATAATTATCAGCTTCAGGTTTTTAATTACGGTATGTGGCTGAAGAAGCCATACACCCTCTGTACTATTTATGACATTTAGTCAAAATATTCCCACACAAGGTGCACTTCGACATCACTGCATTAGAGTGATAACTGATTATTGGATGGTCCTACAAGACTTTCATCACCAGTTGATCATAAATCCCAGCTATGTCTCAGCGAGGGAAGAGGAAATTTTTACACTGTCCTTTGAAGCACATAACATGAGCACCATGTCTAATACACTATATGTTCAGGCTGTAGCATTTTCTTGCAATCTTCCATCCAAGACTTAGGGAGCGATTACCTAGTTTTAATTCTGCTGCCGGGTGTTCATGATGTGTTGCGCTAAGGCACGTAAAAACAGCTCCTGGTCATGCTCTCCAGAGGGTCCTGCCATAATCTACGAATTTCTACGAAGTGAGTCTCACATATGATTGCAGAAAACTTGATGTATGCTACCATCCCATTTGAAAGACACCACATAATCTGTCCAGAATACATATCTTTACCAACCTAGATCTTTTTAGGATTTATATGGCTATGTTAGTTGTTTTGTTACAATATTACGGTCCATTAATTACAATGGTGCTGCATTCCTTAGGCTGCAATCATTTAAATTATATTCTGTAATAAATTAGACAAGATATCTGCATGGTGTGAAAAGTGGCAGCTGATCAGAACAGTAAACAGCGTGAGGTCCTAAACACTAGTACTAAAAAAAAAAGAATCTGTTAAATTTCAGTTAAGAAGATACATCACATAAATTTAAAGATTGCCAATTAAATATCAGGGATTACATATACACGAAACTTAACTGAAAACATCACATAGAAAATGTTATAAGGAAGACGCGCCAAAGACAATTTTTTGGTAGAAATGCAATATAATGCAATAAATCTGCTAAAGGAACTATCTATACTACACTTGTGCGTCGTGTTCTGGCATATAGGCGTGCGGTACGGGAATCTTATGAGGGGGGATTTACAGAGGAAATTGAAAGAGTGCAAAAAAGGGCAGCTGGTTCTGTATTATCATGAAAAAGGGGGAAGAGAGTGTCATGTAAGCAAAGGGGTACAGTTCTGATCCAGTGATCTATGACTTGCCATTGTTATCTTCCCCTCCTCTTCCCCTCCCTTGATTTTCAGCATCTGTCCCCTACCTGTCAGTTTCAACATCATCCCAAACGCCCTCCCCCTCCCCTCTTTCCCTCAAGGCCACTTGAGCTGTTATACAGTGTTTATTTAGTATCAGATTTATTATCCTTACTGTAACAATTTATCACCCTATTAGTACTACCCTTTTCCTAATCACTACAATATATTACCCAATTTATTTACCTTTTCACCAAACTTTATTACCAAATACAGGCTACCCTTTTCCTTGTTGCTATAATTTATTACCCTGTGAGCCTTACTCCATTCCTTATCGCCATAAAAATATATCTTTATTACACAGTTTCAGTATTCACACCATAGCCAACCGATGGAAATGCGCACCATGTTCAAAGGTTGAATAACTCCTTGTCATGTCCAATTACAAGTATTTCAATCATCAGGAACACAAAAACATGGAAATGCACCCTTTCGGGGCCGTGATGACGTCTCTGTAATGGTTGAAGGAGATATTTACAGCTCATTAACATTCCACGATTGATGCAGTCTGCATGGTTATTTGATTTCCCATCTCCTATTAAGTTTCCTTTGACATCATAGTGGAGCTAGATCATTTGTGTTGATTTTAGAATGCAAGATGGCCACTCGCACTAAGTATAAATCCAAGATGGTCACCCATCCTAATGGTTTTTCCTTCTATTTGATTCAATTTGTTTATAATTTTGCTGTAACAGATGGGCAATTTGTTACAATCTCGCTGTAGTATGGCGCAGTTTGTTAAAATTTTTCTGTAACATATTGGTATATTATACTGGTATATATTCTTATTGGTATATATACTTACCTTAGAATAAAGATTCAGGAAAGGCAAACCTACATTTCTAGCATTTGTAGACTTAGAGAAAGCTTTTGACAATGTTGACTGGAATACTCTCTTTCATATTCTAAAGGTGGCAGGGGTATAATACAGGGAGCAAAAGGCTATTTACAATTTGTACAGAAACCAGATGGCAGTTATAAGAGTCGAGAAACATGAAAGGGAAGCAGTGGTTGGGAAGGGAGTGATACAGGGTTGTAGTCACTCCCCGATGTTATTCAATCTGTATATTAAGCAAGCAGTGAAGGAAACAAAATAAAAATTCGGAGTAGGTATTAAAATCCATGAAGAAGAAATAAAAACTTTGAGGTTCGCCGATGACATTGTAATTCTGTCAGAAACAGCAAAGGACATGGAAGAGCAGTTGAATGGAATGGACTGTGTCTTGAAAGGAGGATATAAGATTAACACCAACAAAAGCAAAACGAGGATAATGGAATGTAGTCGAATTAAGTCAGGTGATGCTGAGGGAATTAGATTAGGAAATGAGACACTTAAAGTAGTAAAGGAGTTTTGCTATTTGGGGAGCAAAATAACTAATGATGGTCGAAGTAGAGAAGATATAAAATGTAGACTGGCAATGGCAAGGAAAGCGTTTCTGAAGAAGAGAAATTTGTTAACATCGAGTACAGATTTAAGTGTCGAGAAGTCGTTTCTGAAAGTATTTGTATGGAGTGTAGCCATGTATGGAAGTGAAACATGGACGATAAATAGTTTGGACAGAAAAGAATAGAAGCTTTCGAAATGTGGTGCTGCAGAAGAATGCTGAAGATTAGATGGATATATCACATAACTAATGTTGAAGCATTCAATTGCATTTGGGGAGGAGTTTGTGGCACAACTTGACAAAAAAAAGGGACCAGTTGGTAGGACATGTTCTGAGGCATCAATTGATCACAAATTTAGCGTTGGAGGGCAGCATGGACGGTAAAAATCGTAGAAGGAGATCAAGAGATGAATACACTAAGCAGATTCAGAAGGATGTAGGTTGCAATAAGTACTGGGAGATGAAGAAGCTTGCACAGGATAGGGTAGCATGGAGATCTGCATCAAATCTGTCTCAGGACTGAAGACCACAACAACAATATTGGTATATTCTAATTTTTTTTTTTTTTTTTTTGGAGTGGGTATTTTGTTACAATTTCACTTTAACGTGGGGTACTATGTTATTTTTTTGCTGTAACATGGCGGTGTAGGGGGCCAACTGCCATATAGTCGCCAACGCGTTATTAATTAAGTTAAAAGTATCAGCAGAAGGTGACAGGTATTTTGTACTACAAGATAAAGTTAACGCCGTATCATGGAGACACTGTCAGTTTGAGTGACTCTGAAAAGTACTCGAATTAGGATAGTTGAAAGCATGGCAACCCTCATTTCTTTCCTATATAAATGTGTGTTACTAGTGTTCAGCACACTATTTCATCAAAGTGTTATGTAGTTTCTACTGCATGAAGCAAAAGTTGTTGCATCAGATGAAACAACACTCGTCAGCACAGTGGTACATACAGGGTGTTTCAAAAATGACCGGTATATTTGAAACGGCAATAAAAACTAAACGAGCAGTGATAGAAATACACCGTTTGTTGCAATATGCTTGGGACAACAGTACATTTTCAGGCGGACAAACTTTCGAAATTACAGTAGTCACAATTTTCAACAACAGATGGCGCTGCAAGTGATGTGAAAGATATAGAAGACAACGCAGTCTGTGGGTGCGCCATTCTGTACGTCGTCTTTCTGCTGTAAGCGTGTGCTGTTCACAACGTGCAAGTGTGCTGTAGACAACATGGTTTATTCCTTAGAACAGAGGATTTTTCTGGTGTTGGAATTCCACCGCCTAGAACACAGTGTTGTTGCAACAAGACGAAGTTTTCAACGGGGGTTTAATGTAACCAAAGGACCGAAAAGCGATACAAAAAAGGATCTGTTTGAAAAATTTCAACGGACTGGGAACGTGACGGATGAACGTGCTGGAAAGGAAGGGCGACCGCGTACGGCAACCACAGAGGGCAACGCGCAGCTAGTGCAGCAGGTGATCCAACAGCGGCCTCGGGTTTCCGTTCGCCATGTTGCAGCTGCGGTCCAAATGACGCCAACGTCCACGTATCGTCTCATGCGCCAGAGTTTACACCTCTATCCATACAAAATTCAAACGCGGCAACCCCTCAGCGCCGCTACCATTGCTGCACGAGAGACATTCGCTAACGATATAGTGCACAGGATTGATGACGGCGATATGCATGTGGGCAGCATTTGGTTTACTGACGAAGCTTATTTTTACCTGGACGGCTTCGTCAATAAACAGAACTGGCGCATATGGGGAACCGAAAAGCCCCATGTTGCAGTCCCATCGTCCCTGCATCCTCAAAAAGTACTGGTCTGGGCCGCCATTTCTTCCAAAGGAATCATTGGCCCATTTTTCAGATCCGAAACGATTACTGTATCACGCTATATGGACATTCTTCGTGAATTTGTGGCGGTACAAACTGCCTTAGACGACACTGCGAACGCCTCGTGGTTTATGCAAGATGGTGCCCGGCCACATCGCACGGCCGACGTCTTTAATTTCCTGAATGAATATTTCGATGATCGTGTGAGTGCTTTGGGCTATCCGAGGCTATACAGGAGGCGGCGTGGATTGGCCTCCCTATTCGCCAGACATGAACCCCTGTGACTTCTTTCTGTGGTGACACTTGAAAGACCAGGTGTACCGCCAGAATCCAGAAACAATTGAACAGCTGAAGCAGTACATCTCATCTGCATGTGAAGCCATTCCGCCAGACACGTTGTCAAAGGTTTCGGGTAATTTCATTCAGAGACTACGCCATATTATTGCTACGCATGGTGGATATGTGGAAAATATCGTACTATAGAATTTTGCCAGACCGCAGCGCCATCTATTGTTGAAAATTGTAACTACTGTAATTTCGAAAGTTTGTCTACCTGAAAACGTACTGTTGTCCCAAGCATATTGCAACAAACGGTGTATTTCTATCGCTGCTCGTTTAGTTTTTATTGCCGTTTCAAATATACCGGTCATTTTTGAAACACCCTGTAGGTTCTTCGCTGTACACTTGGAGGATGCCTAGATTATAGTACAACACATAAAATATTGGTGCACTTTATTATAACATGAACAAGACGAAACACTTAACTTTGGTACAATCTATGTCTACAGGAATGTCTTAAGTAATTATTACTGTCACTGAACGTTAATGTATCACTTGATACATAACAAGATACTAATCTCTTTCACAGGGTACAGTTTACTACAAAGCTTTATACAGAGTTCTGTGTAACACAGCTATAACACTGCTGGATTGGTAGAGAAACGATGCTGTCATCTTCAGTGAAAACTGCTGGCTGGGCTGAGCTGTACGGTGCTCAGATGTTAAGGACACAAACTAATCGAGTGGCGTATAGAAACTTTTTTGTATATTTCTATCCCAACTCCTCATATTCGTCACTGCTATTATGCTTACTTGTAGTTTTGTCTCAAGGTACCAAACTAGCCTTGTCATCTCGCTCTTTGGACAGCATCATATTCTTCACCACCAAACTTCTGCACCATCATTATGTAGTGCTAAATCACATGACGATGGTTGACAGGACCGAATGAGGACGCAGATGAGTAGACAGGGAGTGGACGTACAGCCAATGGCATCTCCCTGCCTGCGCTCTGGTATCCAGCTTGCGAGTTACAAAGAGCGCTGACTGAAAACCAATAATATGGTACACGTCTGTATCCAGTGACACAGATGCTGTGGTCTGTCCTGTGGCTGGGGCCCCCACAGACATCCAGGCTTAGGACGGATGCCGACTCCAGAAACGTCAGCAACAGTGGCAGTGGCAGCAGTGGGCCATTAATCTCCATGGGCAGCACGCTGGATGGTGCCAGCATAACTGGCAGAGAGATGGAGATGACCGCTGTGGCACTGGTGCAACTTTGACAGCCATGGGCACCACCCTAATGGTACCAGCCATGGCTGGCAGAGAGGCGGAAATGACCATTGTTGTGAACCCCAACAGCAAGCTGGGCCTGCGGGCAAAAATTCTTCAGCAGCATCACTGACATACTCATTATAGAAATGAAACTGGTTCTTGTGATGTCAGAGCCTTATACAATTTAAGACGAATATCTCATAGCTTTTATTACGATACCGTGCCCCCAAGGCCGACACTTCCAAAAACCGTATAAGAAAGATTCACCCTGAAGCTGAAACTTTATCTGACCTGTCAGAAGGAATTGTTTCCATTGTGGCTGCAGAAGATGAAACAGGGTACGGTGGAGATGACTGTGTAATAATTCTGCCAGCAACTTCCCCTCATGTGGCAAGAATAAGTAGGATGAAAGAAAAATCTTTAAGGCTTGCTGCACGTGTGGCAGAAATTGAGTTCCTCTATGTAACTTTTGAGTTTTCAAATAAAGTGTTCAGCTTCACCATTAGACGAGGGTGAAAAGATGACCATTAGACTGAGGGTGAAAAGGTGCAGTAGTGACTGATGAATGACATTGTTGGAACAAAATCTGTGAAAATCGGGTCCATCTTCTGAGACTAAGACCTTAGGAAGACCTTCAAAACAAAACATAGAAGACAAAGTCAGCACAATACTTGCAGTAGTGGTGGATGTCTTGGGGACATCAAAAGGAAATTTACCATATGTGTCTGTCACCAACAGCCATTGCATGTTTCAGAATGGAACTGTGAAATCAGTATGGACATGTTACTATGGCCCAGACGGATGTAGCCACTGAAAAGAGTTGCAGCAGAGCTGATTGATGTACCACACAAAATTGCCACGAGAGATAATTTCCTCGATCTGAGCATCGATGCCCCACCAAGTACAAAGACACTGGGTGAGTCGTTTTGTGCAAACTATGCTCCAGTGACCTCGACGCAACAAAGACAAAACTTCCTGTTGGAGGGTGTGAGGAATCATAAGATATAGATAGTCATTCTCTGAATGCAACAGCAGAACGCCAGCCCATGCCCATGCATGTATCATGAGATGATGCGAAAAATAGCTACACGCCACTGTGTGGGAATTTATTTCAAACCACACATTGCAAAACAACCTGCATAACTGGGTCAGAGGGCATTGCTACGAATATACACTGGAAATTCCGAGAAAATTTTTGTAGACTTTCAAATTTGATAAAATATTTTCTCAGATGACTCAAATGCTGTGTCGGTACTGACCGGTATCTGAAATAACAAGTCAGCATTTGAGTGTTGGGCAGTGGACCTGAACAACAATTTGTATTGACAGTTAGACAATGTCAGAACCCAACGTAGTCAATTATCTGTAATCAAACAGAACTTTTGACCGTACGAATATTGCTGGAACTTGGTAACACCGTAGATAACGGCCAACACTTCTGTTTCAAGCTGACTGGAATTACACTTCACTTTGCTAAGAGTTTTCATGTCAAAAACAACAGGCTTATCAGCAGAACCAATTCTGTGGAAGAGCACATCTCCAATCCCATAAGAAGATGTATCCACAGCTAACACAACTGGCTTATCTGGATCAAAACGATTCGAAAATAGATGACTTAACAATGCACTCTTCAACTGCTGAAATGCGTGTCTGGACCACACAAGGCGAATACATTTCTGGTTAAGCCATTTCAGTGGAGCAGCAATTTGTGCAGCATTTGCAACGTGTTTAATATGAAATGTCTGCTCCTTAATGTTACTGTCCGCTGGAAGATCTTTTATCACAGACAAGTGCAAGTTAGCAGGATGAATACCCTGTGCGTTTATAACATGTCCTAAATATTCAAATTCTTCATGCAAAAAGCAGCACTTTCGCTTGTGGAAATTTATGCCAGCCACAGAAAGAACATGAAACAAGCAGTTCAGATATACGGAAACGTTCAGCAGACATTCGATCCGTGTCAACAATGTTATCCAGATAGTTTGTAAAAGAAAGGAATTTTGCTCTCAATTGTTCCAGGAATCGTTGAAAAATGGCAGGAGCTGAAGCACTTCCTAAATGCAGTCTTTGAAACTGGATCAGACCAGGTGAGTTTTGGTAACAAAATATTGCTTGTACTGACCGTCCAGCAGCAACTGTAAGTATGCATCATGTAAATCGATGTTGGAAAAGAACTAGCCCCTCTCAATCTGTCCATTAATTCCTCTGGTCGTGGGAGAGGAAACGAATCCACAACAGTTTGTGGATCTACTGTAGCTTTAAACTCAGCACACAGACGTTAATCTTGTGGTGGATTTTTGAGCATGACTAAAGGTGACGCCCACTGACTTGCAGAAATGGTTGTATCATGCCATTGTCTCCCCATCATTGCAGTTCTTGAGCAACTTGCTCACACAGTGCATAGATTGCAAGCGTTGCATAGAATAGCAGCTGCACATTGTCTTTAACAGTAACGAGCATTTCCAAAACTTTATCCTTTCTTAAATACACTCCTGGAAATTGAAATAAGAACACCGTGAATTCATTGTCCCAGGAAGGGGAAACTTTATTGACACATTCCTGGGGTCAGATACATCACATGATCACACTGACAGAACCACAGGCACATAGACACAGACAACAGAGCATGCACAATGTCGGCACTAGTACAGTGTATATCCACCTTTCGCAGCAATGCAGGCTGCTATTCTCCCACGGAGACGATCGTAGAGATGCTGGATGTAGTCCTGTGGAACGGCTTGCCATGCCATTTCCACCTGGCGCCTCAGTTGGACCAGCGTTCGTGCTGGACGTGCAGACCGCGTGAGACGACGCTTCATCCAGTCCCAAACATGCTCAATGGGGGACAGATCCGGAGATCTTGCTGGCCAGGGTAGTTGACTTACACCTTCTAGAGCACGTTGGGTGGCACGGGATACATGCGGACGTGCATTGTCCTGTTGGAACAGCAAGTTCCCTTGCCGGTCTAGGAATGGTAGAACGATGGGTTCGATGACGGTTTGGATGTACCGTGCACTATTCAGTGTCCCCTCGACGATCACCAGTGGTGTACGGCCAGTGTAGGAGATCGCTCCCCACACCATGATGCCGGGTGTTGGCCCTCTGTGCCTCGGTCGTATGCAGTCCTGATTGTGGCGCTCACCTGCACGGCGCCAAACACGCATACGACCATCATTGGCACCAAGGCAGAAGCGACTCTCATCGCTGAAGACGACACGTCTCCATTCGTCCCTCCATTCACGCCTGTCGCGACACCACTGGAGGCGGGCTGCACGATGTTGGGGCGTGAGAGGAAGACGGCCTAACGGTGTGCGGGACCGTAGCCCAGCTTCATGGAGACGGTTGCGAATGGTCCTCGCCGATACCCCAGAAGCAACAGTGTCCCTAATTTGCTGGGAAGTGGCGGTGCGGTCCCCTACGGCACTGCGTAGGATCCTACGGTCTTGGCGTGCATCCGTGCGTCGCTGCGGTCCGGTCCCAGGTCGACGGGCACGTGCACCTTCCGCCGACCACTGGCGACAACATCGATGTACTGTGGAGACCTCACACCCCACGTGTTGAGCAATTCGGCGGTACGTCCACCCGGCCTCCCGCATGCCCACTATACGCCCTCGCTCAAAGTCCGTCAACTGCACATACGGTTCACGTCCACGCTGTCGCGGCATGCTACCAGTGTTAAAGACTGCGATGGAGCTCCGTATGCCACGGCTAACTGGCTGACACTGACGGCGGCGGTGCACAAATGCTGCGCAGCTAGCGCCATTCGACGGCCAACACCGCGGTTCCTGGTGTGTCCGCTGTGCCGTGCGTGTGATCATTGCTTGTACAGCCCTCTCGCAGTGTCCGGAGCAAGTATGGTGGGTCTGACACACTGGTGTCAATGTGTTCTTTTTTCCATTTCCAGGAGTGTATGCTTCAGTAGTTCACTACACTTATTATACTAGTCCTAAACATTGACATGAGGCACTGAGACACTGATTTGTAACAGATTATCTTATATGCACAAGCTGAAAAAATCAAACAAGTCTAAACCAAATATGAGTACATGAAACGAAACACATTTTGTGATTGCTAGAAAAGTTTGAGACAAACTTCACACACCAAGTATTAGATTTTCCCGTCCGTTATAAGAAGACAAAACGTAAGTAGCCCTCTGCGGCTAGTCTTTGATATGTGTCTTTATTGCTAAGGGAAACAGAGACGCCTGTGTCGAACTGAAATTTCTCTTTGGAGGCCCTATTAATTAGACAAAAAGTTTTTTCTGCTACGTCTGTATTACAGCAGAATATTTCTGAGATACATAAATGTGAGCTTTCACTTACGCCGCCTCTAAAAGCACTGCTGACACGACGTACACTTGTTGATAGCTTCACCAAAGCCGTGGGCCCTCTCAATGCTGGCTGTGGTCCAAGCCGTTACTGCCTTGTAAACACGCTGTTTGCAAATGACCTTGCCTACCACACTGGAAACATTTTGCATCATGACAGAGACAAGCTTTCCTGTCATGATCCTGAAAGCACTGAGAACAAGACTTTCTCACTATGTTCTGTAGTACCTACACCTCGTGAACCAGGAGACTGAAAGTTTTTAGCTGTACATTTAATTTTAGTCTGAGCCATGTTTTAATCACTTTAACATTAGCATGAACTTTGTACTGTGTCGTCTGCACTTTTAACAACAGAAATACATGAAGCTTCAAATTCTGCTTCAGTTGAGTCTACAGTAGTTCGAGATTCCACAATAAACGGAACTGTTTTCAGATCATGATATGCCAATTTTAGAATAGCAATACGAATGCGTGCAACTGACACCTTCTGAGTGATGACATCACGTAGCATGACGTCACTTTAGCTGAGTCCACAAGAACAATAAATCTCCAATGTCTTGTTAGCACTCTAAGTTCGACAATCCACTGTTTTAAGTTTTATGTAGGCTAGTTCTTGAGCTGAAAATATTTAAATCTTTGCTGCAGCAACGTGAACCTGAGTTTCAAAACGTTCATCAAGCAGCAGACAAGTTCTCATAAATGGCAGTTACTGGACGAAAATTGGAACACTTCGGTTCCGACCGTTGGAAGGAAAAAAGCATACCTGTAACATTGTATGCGGCGAAGTGGGCGTACATTTCCGTTCAATACTCTGACCAGATCCTCTTCGTTACTATAAAACGGGCGAAACTCGGGTGCAGCAACGGGCGGTGTTGCTTGCTGCGATAGTACCTTAGTCATCTGTTGGAGACCGAGCAGCAGCCGTTCAGTCAGCTGCGTCTGAAACTGACCAGCTTCATTTAGAGACATTTCCTTTGGTGGCTCAGATATGGTTAAATACTTTGTATGAGACACGGAAAAATCCAAAATAAACAGGACGGTCTATGCATCCATACACTGTATACACACCACCAACTTCGTGATCAGGCGATAACAGTCTATATAAACGACGAGAGTCCTCGACACTTCTTGAGCTGGATGAAATAATACTCATCGGCACATTGGTAGGTTTTTAGCTTTACTCCTGGAGGAGGCTAAGTTCATAGTACAACACATAAAATATTACATCACTTTTTTATAACATAACAAGACAAAACACTTAACTTTGATACAATCCAATGTTTATTACTGCCACTGAATATTAATGTGTAATTTGATACAAACAAGGTGCTAATCTCTTCTCACAGAGTACAACTGACTGTAAAGTTTTACGCAGAGCTCTGTCTGATAGAACTATCCCACTGATGAGTGAGTAGAAAGATGATGCTGTCATCTTCGGCAATGCCTGCTAACTGGGCTAAACAGTACATCACTCACACATAAGAAAGCAAGCTGGTGTGGTGGCGGGGTCCGCAGCTCGTGGTCGTGCGGTAGCGTTCTCGCTTCCCGCGCCCGGGTTCCCGGGTTCGATTCCCGGCGCGGTCAGAGATTTTCTCTGCCTCGTGATGACTGGGTGTTGTGTGATGTCCTTAGGTTAGTTATGTTTAAGTAGTTCTAAGTTCTAGGGGACTGATGACCATAGATGTTAAGTCCCATAGTGCTCAGAGCCATTTGAACCATTTTTTGGTGTGGTGGCGTATGGATACACTTCTGGGTATGTCAACGTCAGCTCTGCATCTGACAGTGACTATGTTTACTTCTGGTTTTGTCACGAGGAGCCACCCTTGCCTTGGCACCTCGCTCTTCAGATGACACCAAAAAAGTCAGTTATCAACACAAATAATATAACTGGCAGAAGTAAAGCTGTGAGGAGATGGTGTGAGTCGTGCTTGGGTAGCGCAGAGGTAGAGCACTTGCCTGCGAAAGGCAAAGGTCCCGAGTTCGACTCTCGGTTCGGCACACAGTTTTAATCTGCCAGTAAGTTTCATATCATCGCACACTCCGCTGCAGAGTGGAAATCTCATTCTAAGAATAATATAGTTTGTGACTTAAGCATTAGTAGTGCCATGTATGTTTAATGTTTCCGGACAAATCTTTAAGAATTTTGATAAATAATTCCCAAAACTGTCCTTAAATATGTACGGGCATGAAAAAAAAGGTCGAAGAGTTAGATTTTCTAGTACAGCTTTTCGCAGTTTCATCCAAGAGTTGACAGTTATCAAACATCTTCCTATCGCATTCCTGTAGTACCAAAAATCTATCTCATAGACATTTCTTGTTTACATATATACCACGTGTTATCAATATACTTGGAGATTTGGTCTATAACATTACAAGACACACATGGTACCACCAGTGGTGTAACTCGCAAAAGTAATTGTCGGTGACTGACTTTTGCTGTCATGCAGTGGACACTGCGTAACACTTTGATGAAATAGTGTACCGATCACTAATAGTACACATTTGTATAGTTGGGAAACGATCGTTGCCATGCTTTCAAGTATCAGCATTCAACTGCTCTTCAAAGTCAGTGACATTGTAGTGTCTCTATGAAAGGGTATTAACTTTATCTATGGTATGTTAAGTAGCTGTTACAGAGACACAACAGTTACAGAGACACCATCACATTCCCAAAGTAGTGCACAACTGTTACAGAGACATCGTCACATTCCCGAAGTAGTGCATTTACATGTTGTCACGTCCCTGACAGTTGGAATAGACACGTAAATTTGTGACTCAGAGATATTCAGCTTCTGAACGCAGCGTGAGTTTCGACAGGTAGGCTGTAATTGTGAATGCTCAGAATGTGGAATTAAGACGTATAACAGCCTTCCAACCAGTTTACATTTTCATATCTACATTAACAGAACGTTGCATATCTAACTAGATATGAGTCCTGCTGCTGATTCGAACCGAACGGGTTCTAGAATTAGATCCTGCTACAATCCAACCAGGTTACATTTACATGTTTGCTCTGTAAGTTCGTCACATTCCCAGACATCTTTAACTTCACAAATTACATTATACATCACCATGTTACGACAAAATTGTAACAAATGACGCCACGTTACAGCAGAATTGTATCAAAATGCATGCATTACAGCAAAATTGGAACAGAGCCGCTCCTGCTACCGATGAAATTGTAACAAAATGTTCTACATTACAGTAAAATTGTTACAAAATGCCCCTCTTACATCAAAATTGAAAAAAATTACTCATTACAGCAAAATTTTATAAAAATACCTCTTAATGCAGTGAAATTCTAACAAACCACGTTATATTACAGCAAAACTGTTACAAAATCACTCATATTACGATAAAAATTTTAACTAAGTTCTCCATACATAGTTGTATGCCTTCTGCAGTTCCCATCCCAGTGTTTCCGTTGACATTCCCTTGTAGAAGTGTGTTAAGCGTGGCGATCATCTTCAACGCAGAGACCAACTGTTATATTTTTTAAATAAATCTAATTATTCTTCTTGTATTATATTCAGCACATGAAATTTCCCCATGAACTATTTATGCTCCTGTAACTCTAGTTATATTACCTCTATACTCCTCTAGTAGATTTATGAGTATTGTCTCTCATTTGCTTTTGTTCAAATTTGTTAGGTCCTATGTTAAGGCTTATTAACACCACTATAATATTTTCAGATGCACTGACAGCTACAGAGAATTTGAGACGCCGTCGAATGTTAACTCTGAACCAGCAATTTAAGGGAATTGTATAAACATGTGATGGCAGATACCTCTGGAAAGCTGGAAGAATCTGCTGTTACATTGCTTCACCAGCAAGCTCCATCTGCCAACAATCCTAAGCCATCATGTGGAGGGCAGTGTAAGTCGTAACAGCGGACCTCGCTATCAAGACCTTTTGCAACTTTGGTCACCAAAAGTCTTCCCACACGCACGCCCTTATTGATGTAAACATACCTGCGTTTGTCAGAAATGCTTCAGAAATCCTGTGGAAATATTCAGTGTTTATGCCTGACAGTTAACTGACTGCACATCTTCTGCAACCCTTCCGAACGTGTTTCTTGACCCGTCAATTATATCACAAACCTCTGAAAGTAGTTGTTGTTCGTCTATTTGTAACTAGACGAGACTTTCGTTGACGAAAAGGACTACTCTGCCACGTTTACATTTATTTGCGATAGTCGCAGACTTGCATGCTGCTTCTGCGAAGTTATAACTATGATCTTAGAAATACAACTGAGTTGAGCGATTGAGGGATTGGTTTACGTCGGAAACAAAGTGATTCAAACTGCTGGAAAACTTTGTCCAGAATCGAATGACCGAAATCACGAACAGCACTTAGCGATCTCAATATATTTCCATTGTCCAAAGGAAGACAATCCCACACATTTACTCTCGCGAGCTCTATCCATATAGTATCTCTGTTCACGTTTCTTATAGTGACATTGAGCTTCATAGCTCACAGATCCTCCAGACGTACAGCCACAGAAGACAGTACCATTCTCGAGACTTTCACAGATTTTAAAGGTGCAACGCCAAGAGCTCATTGAAAGCACCAATTAACTGGTATTTGACTTAAAAAAGTACACCTATTGTCGAAAATACTGCTCATTACAGGATAGATTATACACTTTGTGCGAGATTATAGACGTATCATTTTCATCGACAGTGACAGCTGAAGCATCCTCACGTCACCATGTCCGAATAGACAGAAGGAATTTCGATCTTGCTTCATCGTCAAACCGTCCAGAAAGTTTTAGTACAACGGCTGAACAATAATATGGAAACAACAAAAACACAATTTCACTCAGTTCCAACATAACGCAGTCAAGCTTTATAGAACACTATTCTGACCACCACTGACACTTGCAACGTACCGAGGACATTGCATAGACGGCAGTCGTCAGTTACAACAGTACAGCCTGCTGGTTTGGCAAAAATATGCATTTATGTTCAAGCACGCGTTTCTCGAGGAGTTGGAGGGAGCAGAAATATCAAACGGTTTTCCTCGAATATCAATCCTATAAATTTACCCAATATGTTTTCAAGCAAACAACATCGTCTTTTTTTTAATGATTCATTTCAGTTCTTCGAGTATCTGCTAGACTTTCATAAATGTTATACGGAACTGTTACGGTTCAACAGCACGTTCCTGAACTCGTTCTGAGCCTGCTGTAATGCCTACTTCATACGGCTTCAAACGCTGGAACAATTCTCTAGAACTGGTCACAGTAGCGTCTTTTATGAGATTTTAATTAGAAGAAATCTCGTTCCCAGAATTCTTCCGCTGTCCAAAGGAATACAATACCATACACCTACTCTCGCGAGGTTTATCTGTAAAATATCTACGTTCATCTTTCTTATGGTGAAACTGAGCCTCATTTTGTCTTCTATTGGAGTTCTACTCCACTGATGTATTGTGTTCATCACTTTCCATGGTACTCTGTTACCTGTAAATGTGTAATTACTGAAAAGGGGAATTATTAACGCCCACCAGATTGTGTACCTCATCAGTTTTGAAGAGACAGAATAAGTTGTAACTTTTCATGTTTATGGCATATTAGTTGAACAAATAACCTTATTTATCTATTCACTTATTGCGTAAAACTCTGCTAAGGTCTGCTGGCAAAGCGCAGAACGCGATGTCCAGTACAGACACTAAGGTGTTATAGCATACTTATCGTCAATAAAAATACAAATAACGAAAATAGCTTGCTCTCTCATTATATCTTTTATACATTAATTAGATTTTACACCAAAATCAGAAATGGAGTTCCTAGTGACGCTGCAAGCGCCTATTGTCGATACGGACACTAGCACACAGTCTTCCTGTAACAATTTTCCACATTGAGACAGTAATGAGTTTTACTGCGCTGGAACTCACCAGTTATAAGAAATAGGTGCGCCCTCATGGTTTTGACTGCCCTTCTGTGACGAGATCTTCCGTTATATAACGCCGTTCTAACCTCTTACAAAGAAGTAATGCTATGAGCTCAAGTGCAAGTAAAACGCTTCTTGTCTTCCTCTGTGTAGTTACAACGCTGCCTTGTCAGCTTCTCGGAACATTTGTGTTCTATCAAAGAAAGCAAACTGCTTTTAGACGTGACTCTTCCGTGGTTTTGTTTAACAAGCGCAGAAAAACGTGAGGAGCCAGTCAGTTTCATGCCTCCGTTGGCAATACTCTGATCCGAGGCGGTTTTGAGTTCTGTACGTTTGAGGCGTCCGTGACCTGGTTGCTGAACCCATGCAGATAGCACTGGCCATAATGGCTGCCACATAGAGCCTTTACAGTCAGAACTCAATGGGCAGCGTTTTTTCTGCACAAGAAATATATAGCTGTACGGTCGCTGCTCAAACGTTAGGACATTATTTACAAGATTAAACACCGCAGTGCAGTAAATGGAATATGGTATCAGGGAACTTATTAATTCAGCAACAAAATGGATGTAGAAAAGGCAGATGAACAATGAACACCGTTTTTAAGGTAAAGGACGTAAACAGAAAGAAAGTTCAACAGGAAGATTATTTTAGGTTTTATTGATCTTGAAAAAGTATTCCGCAATATCGATAGGGAACATTTTGCGCTATTACGAAGAAGGGTAAGATATCTGCACATATAATAAATGCTTTTAGAAAAAAATTCCTTCTTGGCGGCAGTTGCCTGTCACTGTACGTCACGGGAAACGTAGAGTGCAAGTAACGATGGAGCATTTCACACACACTTTCAAATCTTCCTTTAGTTGCTAAAGATTAATAATATACAACTTATTTCAAAGAAACATATTTTAATGAATACTGACGTTCATTACTTAAACTGAAATTCTAGAACACTCCCAAAATGATCCACAACAGCAGTATTTCTATCAAAAACGAATTAATAACAGCAGGTATTAGAAAGACCTCGCAAAAGCTGAAGTAGGCTACCTTGGTTCCATGAAAAAAGGTCAAAATGTGCCAGAGTTCTTAAATTCGTGTGATATGTGTAATATACAGTGCACAGCATAAAAATAAGCCATCTAAAATATCATTGCACTAGACAAACAAAAGCGTAATAATATACAGATAAACGACGGAAATAAATTAAAAAATGGTTCACAACAGCTAGCAACCTTAGTGCAATGAACATTTTTCAACTATTGCGGCGAAATTACAACGAAAATACCCAACCACAAACCTAAAACCTGTAAATAATCAAGCACTAAATTCGATTACCAACTACAGAGCATGAAGTCAATAAAACTGTACAAAACTTAAAAAATAAAAAGTCACCAGCCTTAGGTGAAGCACCAATCTCTGTGCTGATATGGTGCATACAGAATATATAAACTCCATTAACAAACACCATATGTGAGCTATTCACATCAGGGAACTTTCCAGAGTGTTTAGAATAGACAAGAGTTTTGTCTGTGATAAAGAAAGATAACGTATAAAGCAAAGAAAACTATAGGTTCATTTCCCTGCTGTCGTCATTATCAAATATAATAGAATCCATTGTGAAAAATGGATTAATGAACTGCCTGAATAAATACAATCTTCTAAGCAGATCACAGTTTGGTACACAAGTACAAAATCTGCAATAACAGAATTCACAGAAGTGGTACTCGAAACTCTTGTCAAGTATGACTGCATTACAAGCATATTCCTCGATCAGACTAGGGCTTTTGATACTGTTGACCGTAATATTCCACTAAATGAGTTAAAATCAGTAGGCATAAGTCGTGTAGCTGTGACTTGTTATAATCATACATATAAGATAGAGTACAAAGGGAAGGATAACACAAACCTCAATAAACCTGCACTTTGAATGAGAAACATAATAGAACCAAAATGCCTCAATATCGGTGTTCATCAGAGTATCATTTTAGGACCAACACCGTTACTGGCACACATGACTAAGTTTCACAGTTGCGTTAGTTATGGCAAAAAAATTCTATTTGCTGGTGTCAGCCTTGCTGTAGTCTCTGAAAAAACAAGAGGGCGACTTGCAGAGAATGTTAATTACACCCTCAAGGGGCTTTACAATCGTTTAATATGACTGCATTCATATTGAACATATAGAAATCAAATGCCATGAGCCTCACTCTGAAGATGCAAAATGACACAATTAAATCAAATGTAGATGATATGGCTATAGGTTGTATAACAAAGACTAAATGTCTAGAAATGAATATTGATTTTCAGTTGAAGTGGTGTGAACACACGAAGCTACTACGGCATTAAACAGAATGTCATCAGTTGTTATGCTATTTGAGTCCTGTCATCACTGTGTAACAGGCAGTGTCTTCTAGATACTCACTATTCAGAGTACAGTTGTTATCTCAATACATAGTTACTTTCAAACAATGAACACAGACCACAAGAATAATGTGTAGTTATCAATTGAATTTTTCTAAAGGTATGTTTGAAGCCTAAGGGATTTTAATTGCACAGTGTGAGTAGATTTATCAATAGCTTATGCACAAATAAAATAACTTAAATAATGAACAGCTCTGTCCATGACAAAGGAAGAAATTTATAGACTGGATTTACATTTACCAAGAAAGAAAAAAATATAAAACTAAAAACAGCATTTTGTATCAAGGAATAAACTGCCCAATAATATTAAAAGATTACTAAAACAAACTCATTTAACACGGAAGTTAAGAAGTACCGGTACCTGTTAAACAGTATATTTTATGTTGTGGAGGATCAGTTAAAAAACACATAGTAAGGGTTTGGTAAAAGATGGGGGACAATAACAATAACGATAATAACAACATAATAACCAAACATCTGAGTGATTTTGCATCACATTTTCGCATTATAATGTTTTTTTTTTTTTTTTTTGCTCTTATGGAAAACTCCAAATCTCTTAGGTGAATAACAACAACATTTGGTCCTCCTTTAGATCTACATATCACGCTTGTTATGGAGGAATACTGACTTAGTGTTTCAGGCATGCAAATGGGAAGTTGTGGTACAACAAGTGGACACCAAACATCTTTGTCATGGTCCTGATGTCAGCTGACAGTGTTCTAGTCGAACATCATGACACAACGCGTGAGTAGTGTGTGTAATTTGATTAGTGATTCGTACTGAGAAATAAATGAAAAGGGTAGCACAACCCTTTTCCGTTAGAAAATAATTTCTTATCAAAAAATATTGCACACTATTGATGAGTCAAATAAAGTAGCACTGTTTGAAACTGGCGGCCTTGTATTGAGGAGGCTCCAATCACCAACCAGCCTCCTGATTTAGATTTTCTGTGGTTTCGCTAAATGAGTAAAAAGAAACGTAGGTACGGTTACTACCATCCCGTTCCCTGCCAAAATTTACCTCTGAGTATGTAAATGTCTGTACATATGGCGTCTTTTGTCTTTCAACTGTAATACTATTGCATGTCCAATGTCCTCCTAAAAGTGATCCATGGATGAATAAAAATACTCCTACTTATATCACAAGTATTGCTATACCGTGTTAATTTGGCCTGTAAACATAGGTGATTTCATTTAGCTAAGTCAAACAAAAAAAGAAAATCACAGGAAGCATGCTACATTTGAAATACTTACGCTGCATGAAAAATATGTATAAATAAATCAAGGAAGATAAACAAACTGGGAAGAACTTTTGCGAGACATAAGGATGCGAGTTATGGGCTGCACACAAAGGAGCAGATGAGAGATCTTAGAATATCAGGCAGATTTTGAGCACTAATAATAAAATAACTAATATTACAAGTAACAGGATATGTTGGAAACAACATGTTTAAGAAGACGAAACTTACGCTTATTCCTAGTAGTGTATGTAATGCTTAAATTTGTCCGGAAGAGTGCTATAATCAGTAGTTGTATGGTGTACAAAGTAATGGAGACACTCACCGACACCTATCAAGACAATATGCTAGGTACAAATGTAATGACTTTACCCTACTAATTACTTACTCCTTGCACAACGTCTTGTCATAAAGTGGAATAGTTTGAAAATATGACAAGCACCTCTGCAGACTGCGACAGCCTAATACAAGTAATTTAATAACAGAGAGGGGAAGAAAGAGATAGACATAGAGAGTGAGAGAGTGAGAGAGAGAAATACACCCAATGACGGATATGTAGGTGCACAAGATGTAGAACTAAAATGAGTAACTTGCATAACCGGCTCCAGCGATCTTGTTCTTCGGTGTGTAACAATGGCGCCGCTAGAGAACGGCTTCTGCAGTATATGTGACCGCTGGGAGCGCCGCCGCGGTCCAACTCAGCGAGCAACAGTGTGTGATGGGGAGTTGCTGGAGAGATGCTGCAAATGGGGGACCCTGAGGAATTAGGTTTTACTGGCTGGCTAAAGTTCATGACTTTGTATCTTGATGTAGACTCTCACTTCAGCCAGTCCGGATCCCTGCTAGTTTTTAAGGGGTATAATGCCACATTCCAACAAGTGTTTTATGTGCAATGAAGTGTTACAGACGCACGCCTCACAGAGTCGTCGCGAGCATCGACACCGAATGGATAAAGTCAGCACGGGAGGCGCTAGCATGGACAACAACTTGTTGGAGCGTGTGCTACTGTTTCCACCAGTCGAACACATTGTATTGCAGCAAGGTTCAAATGGTTCAAATGGCCCTGAGGACTATGGGACTTAACTTCAAAGGTCATCAGTCCCCTAGAACTTAGAACTACTTAGAACTACTTAAACCTAACTAACCTAAGGACAACACACACATCCATGTCCGAGGCAGGATTCGAACCTGCGACCGTAGCGGTCGCGCGGTTCCAGACTGTAGCGCCTAGAACCGCTCGAAGAGCGGTCAGAGTGCTTTTGAGCTAATTTTCGTATCCTGGTGCTCTTGTGCCCAAGTAGTCATGTAAAGGTGCATTACTTGAAGTCATTTTCAGCTCACTTCATCCAGAAGTTGTGAACATTGAGTTACAGCTTATCGTGTCTATTACATGTAGGGCTGTGCTAAGTACATAGTATGTGTGGCATGTGGAGCTTGCTACGATAAATATTGTCTCATAAAGCAAGCTGGTTCATATCACTACGTGCAGTGCACGTTATTGTGTAAAGATAAATGTAACTTATATCTCGTTACAACAGTAATCTGTGGTTTTAATGTTGATTCATCACGGATCTCGTTATTGAACGTATGATTCATTAACGTGTATTGTGAATTGCTGTATTCGCTTATTTGAACGAATTCCATATGCCACTGATGGAAAAAGAAATCGCAGCACCAAAAAATAATTAATGTAGTGTACTGAGATTTCTGGAATACATTCGTCTGGGTAACATATTTAAATGATTAATTTTGCAAAATCATAGGTTAATATAAGCAAAAGGTGAACCACAGCAAATGTGAATTGCTGCAACATTAATAGCCGGTGTATCCGCCAGAACGTTGAATGCAATGATGCAAACCTGCATGTATTGTGTGGTACACGTGCCAGACGTCAGTTTGCGGGATGGAGATGGAGTTCCAAGCGTGTTGCAATTGGTCAGTCAATACATGGTCGGTTAATGGTGGTTGTGGATTTCGGTGGAGTTGTCGTCTGATGATGCCCCATATGTGCTTGACGGGAGACAAAACTGGTGGTCGAGTAGGCCAAGGCGACATATCGACATTCCGCAGAGGCTGTTGGGTTACAACAGCGGTATGCAGATGCTGCTCAGGAATGGCAACACAACAAGTCGAATCGCCCGATTGACTACAAATTTGCAGTCAGAGTGCTCTTGCTGTCGTACGAAATCGCACACAAGCCTGTACCTCCAGCTGTAGTTAAAATGTATCTAGAACACACACAGGTTGGGTGCAGGTCCTCAATTTTCCTTCTTCTAACCAGCACAGGGCCATTATTGGCACCCACGCAGAACCACCTTTCAGCAGAAAACACAAGAGACCTCCACCCTCCAATGAGCTTTCGCTTCACACCATTGAGTTGCTAATGGTGGTGGTTTGGGGTCAGTGGAACGCACGTCAGGGCGTCTGGCTCGGAACTCTCCTTGAAGTATCCCATTTGTAAGTTTGTTGTGTCACTGTGTTGCCAACTGCTGCTCAGATTGCTGCTTCAGATGCAGTACGATGTGCCAGAGCGATACGCCAAACACGACGGTCTTCCCTCCTGATAATTCCACGTGTCCGGACAGAAACCTGCCTTCTCGCGACAGAACATAATCGTGTCCATTGCTCCAGCAGACATGTACAGTTGCTACATTCCCGCCAAGACTTTGTGCAGTATCGCAGAAGGAACATCCATCTTCTTGTAGCCCTATTACATGGCCTCGTTCAAACTCAGTAAGGTGCTCATAATGGCGTCTTTATCGCGTTCAAGGCATTCTTGACTAACAGCAACTCACCACGTCAGATCTCAAAGATAACCAACCCTCACGACCGTTTCAGCGTGTATTTAAAGCAAACCTGATTTGCATTCTTATAGTGTCTCTACAAGCGCCACTCTTATGTGACTGGCACGAAATTTGGAAAGACATCATTTTTCAGATTTAGAAAGAAGCCTATCAACTTTCGTTTATGTCACACGACGACTTCTTGGTACTGTAATTTTTTCCGTCAGTATACAGGGTGTCCCATTTATCTTTTTCACCCAAAATAACTTTTTTCTGATGAGTTAAATGAAAAATGTTTCAACCAATGTTTTTTAACATCATTTGGTAGTTCCTGCTGAGTGTATACGTTTTGCGTATCCCTACGGATGTATGAGCTACGGGGAGGACGTTTAGTTTTTAAATGGAACCATGTACGTTTTATCCAAGAATACACCCAGTCTCTCCAAGAGCTATTCAAAAATGTATCACACTGTGCCATTTTACGTTCGAAAGTTTTAGCTATAAAATTGATAAGTAATATATAACTTGTCTAATTTAAAATATCGCTTCGGTGTATTTCATTAACTCAATCATTTAACCTATCCAAGTGGTGTTTGAACATTTTATAAATTACCAGTAAATATTGAATGCAACAATACTGCACTGAACAGTAAACTGATCTTGTTATTGTACACTACCGTATTACAGTATTTATGACAATGCAGAAATACCATGGGCCTTTGTAGAAACTTTTATTGTGATACTAGCACTACATGAAAAACGAAACGTTTACATCACATGCTCAAAATGGTGACCACCAGCAATTACACAAATGGTCACCCTGTTGATGAAGGGCGCCCTACATCGTGCTATTGCTTCCTCTCTGATGGCTGTACAAATATCAATAATGCGTTGCTGCATGTCCTCTGGTCTTGTTGGAACATTCTGGTAGACAAGATCCTTGACTGCTCCCCTCAGAAAAGAATCCAGTGGTGTAAGGTTCTGAGACCAAGCACACCAAATAAATGGCCCACCACGTCCAATCTACCTATCAGGGTATTTAAGGTCACGAATTCGTCTTACTCGTAAGGCGTTATGTGTAGTGCATCCATTATGCTGATGCCACATGAACATCCTCTGATTCAGATGTACGAATTCCAAGAGAACAGCAAGAGTGTGTCTTAAAAATCGGGAATATTATCTGCCATTTTGGTAGCCATTTACAAATTGGAAGTCCCCCGTAGAAATATTTAGCCATACAGCCCCTATAGCCGTTCATAACTGCGAAAGTGTTGCCCTCCTCGATTATGTCTCATAAATATTCGCTGGGATTCATGGCGAGTGTTTTGGGTGACCAAATCATTTGCTCGAATTGTCCAGAAAGCTCTTCAAACAAATCACAAACAACTGTGTTCCGGCGACATGACATCATTTTTGGGATAATGAAGTCTATGAATGGCTGAAATGGTCTCCAAGTATCGAGTATACCCATTTTCAGTCAATGAATGGACCAGAGGACCCAGTCAGTTCCATGTAAAGACTGCCCACACCATTATGGAACAACCACCACCTTGCACAGTGCTTTGTTGACAACATGGGTCCATAGCTTCGTGGGTCTGCACCACATTCGAACCCCACCATCAGCTCTTGCCAACTGGAATGGGACTCATCTGAAAATGCCACGGTTCTCCAGTCGTCAGTCATCCAACCAATATGATCATCAGCCCAGGAGAGGCGCTGCAGGCGACGTCGTGCTGCTAGCAAAGGCACTCGCATAGGTCGTCTGCTGCCATAGCCTGTTAACGCTGAATTTCGCCACATTTTCCTAACAGATACGTTCACCGTACGTCCCACATTGACTTCTGCAGATACTTCACACTGTTTTGCTTGTCTGTTAGCACTGACAGCTCTACGCAAATGCTGTTGCTCTCGGTCGTTAAGTGAAGGCCATCGGTCAGTGCGTTGCCTGTGGCGGGAAGCAATGCTTGAAATTAGGTATTCTCGGCACACTCTTAACACTGTTGGTCTCGGAATACTGTATTCCCTGGCGATATCCAAAATGGAATGTCCCATGCGTCTAACATGAACTACCATTCCGCGTTCAAAATCTGTTAACTCCTGTCGAGCAGCCACAATGATGTTGGAAACCTTTTCACATGAATCACCTGAGTACAAATGACATCTCCGCCAACGTATTGCCATTTTATACCTTGTGTACGCGATACTACTGCCATCTGTAGATGTGCAAATCACTATCGCATGACTTTTGCCACCTCAGTGTGTTTTTGCCTCGACAGCATCTGTGATTGCCCTTTTTAGCGATGTACAATCTCTTCAACAAAACTGCCTATTGCGGTTATCCTGATAATGGTATGTACATCCTTAACGAACTCAAAACGCATCTCATCATTCCTCATTACTTCAGTATCCCATTTCCTTCCCTTGTAGCCGAGTGGGGTAGCCGTGCGGTCTGGGGCGCCTTGCCACGGTTAGCGTGGCTGCCCCCCCCCACCCCCACCCCCACCCCCCACCGCCGTCGGTGGTTCGAGTCCTCCTTCGTGATTGGGTGTGTGTCTTGCCCTTAGCGTAAGTTAGTTGTAAGTTATATTAGGTAGTGTGTAAGTCTAAGGACCGATGACCTCAGCAGTTTGGCCCCATAGGAACTTACCACAAATTTCCAAATTTCCTTTACTAGTAGCTGTTCCTTACGATTCTCTTCAACTTCAATTTACTCTTCATCATTGTAGTCCGACCCTACATCTGCCCCTGCCTACGCCTTACAGCCCATTATTTGATTTTGGAGTCTCCGATGTAATCCATTTGGAATATATCTATTATACCCCCTCTTTTTGTGATTCTTGAACAGCTATTACTGGCTGAAATTTATTTTAGAACTCAATTAGTATTTCTCCCCTCCCATTCCTGATACAAAACCCTTACTCTACCGTCACTCTTTCTTCTACTCCTTTCCCTACAACCGCATTCCATTTCCGCGTGACTTTTAGATTATCATCTCTGTTTGTCATAGTGAATTACCTGTTCAGTATCCCCACATACTTTTTCCATCTCTTCATCTCCGGCTTGCAATGTCGTTATATATGTCTGAACTTTTTTATCGGCGTTGCTTTGCTGTCGGATTTGATCGCAACTCTATCACTGAAATATTGATGGTAACTCTGTCTTACCTTAACATTAATGCTGAATCCTACTCATGTTACACAATTTTCTCCTGCTGTTGATATCCTCTATTCATCTGACCAGAAATAGTAATCTTCTTTCCGTTTCACTCTCCTGTCCTCCACTATAGCTAGATTGAGCATTGGATTTCCATTTTCAAATTTTCTAGCTTTCCTACCATGTTCAAATTTCTGACAACCCACATTCCGTCTGGTACAGTCTTCCCCTTTCGTTGGCTATTTCATCTTTTTTAGATGGTCATCGACCTCTTGAAGACCGCTCCCAGAGATCCGAATGAGGGGCTAATCTGGAATCTTTTGCCAATGGAGAGAGCATCATGTTACTTTTTTCAATTACTGGACACGTGTCCTGTGGATACACATTATGTGTCTTTAATGTAGTGGTTTTCATGCATTTCTGCATGTATTGTATTGTATTGTACGGTATGTTAACTGGGGGCCTAGAAACGACGGAGAGGCTCCGCCCCCACTGCAGACACAGTGCTTCACAACCCCAAGACGACTACCGCAGTCCACTTCACCCCTCCGCCGCCCCACACCGAACCACTTTTTCAGGGTTATTTTGCGGTTTGGCCCCCAGTAGACACCCCCCCCCCCCCCCCCCACGGAACGTCTTACACCAGACGAGTGTAACCCCTTTCTTGGCGTGGTAGAGTATTAGTGGTGTATGCGTACGTGGAGAACTTGTTTGCACAGCAATGGCCGACATAGTGTAGCTGAGGCGGAATAAGGGGAACCAGCCCGCATTCGCCGAGGCAGATGAAAAACAGCCTAAAAACCATGCACAGACTGGCCGGCTCACTGGACCTCCACACAAGTCCACCAGGCGGATTCGTGCAGGGACCAGGCGCTTCATCCCAATCCCGAAAGCCGTGCATTAGACCGAACGGCTAACCGGGTGAGTCCCTTCGGCATACTCAGGCCGTTCATCATTGCTGATCCTTCCGGCGTTTAGGGGCAGCTTTTCACCCCAAGAATAAGAAAGTCCCCTGAACCTCAGTCTGCTCCTCTGCCCTCTTTGACAAGAGTGTTGGCAGATAGAGGGTGACTGCGTTCGAACCCGTGACCAAAAACGTTTTCATTATTGGTCAAATACGCTAACCCTAGACCACTGGTTCTTGTCATTAAGATTGGAAGACCAAGTACGAGGCGCTGTTACTAAAAAGGGTATAAGACAGGGATGCAGTCTTTCAACCCAGCTGTTCAATCTATACATAGAAGAAGCAACGCCAGAAGATTCAAGAGTGAGATAAAAATTCAGCGCGAAAGGATATCATTGATATGAATTGCTGATCGCAGTACTATTCTCATAAAGGTCAGGAAGATTTATAGTATCTGTTGAATGGAGCAGTCTAATGAGTATAGAATACGAATTGAGACTACACCGAAGAAAGACGAAAGGAATGAGAAGTACCAGTAATGAGAAAAGCGAGAAGCTTAACATGAAAACTGGTGATCGCGAAGTACACCTTAATTTGAGGAAGAAATTTCTGAGAATGTGAGTCATGAACTGTGGGGAAACCGGAAAAGAAACCATTTGAGATGTGGTGCTACGAAAGAATGCTGAAAATTACGTGGACAGATAATGTAAGGAACAAGCAAGTTTTCTGCATAATTGGCAAAGAAGGGAACATATGAAAAACATTGAGTAGAAGAAGGCAAATGATAATAGGACATGTGTTAAGACATCAGAGTATTAACTTCGTGAGGGAGCTGCAGAGAGTACGAACTGTTGAGAAAGACAAAGACTGGAATACACTGAGCTGACGAAAGTATATATATATATATATATATATATATATATATATATATATATATATATATATAGTTGGAGCTAGACACATGAGACATACCGTTTCGGAAACGTTAGGAGATTCAATATTTCGAGATCGACAGTGTTAAGAGTGTGGCAAGGATACCAAATTTCAGGCATCACCTCTTACCACGGACAACTCTCTGGTCGACGGCCTTCACTTAACGACCAAGAGCAAATGCGTTTGCGTAGAACTGTCAGTGCTAACAGACAAGCAATACTGTGTGAGATAACCGCAAAAGTCAATGTGAAACGCACGAAGAACGTATCCGTTAGGACACTGCGTGAACGGACTATGGCAGCAAACGACCAACGCGAGTGCCTTTGCTAAGAGCGCGACGTCGCCTGCAGTGCCTCTCCAGGGCTCGTGACGGTATCGATTGGACTAGAGGACTGGAAAACCGTAGCCCTGTCAAATTAAGTGCGATTTAAGTTGGTAAGAACTGATGGTAGGGTACGAATGTGGCGCAGACCCCACGAATCTATGGGCCCACGTTGTCAACAAGGCGCTGTGCACTGTGGTGCTGGTTCCATAATGGTGTGGACTGTCTTTACATGGAATGGGCTGGGTCCTCTTGTTCTACTGAACCCATCATTCAGGGCAAATGGTTAAGTTCTGCTATTTGGAGACCGTTTCCAGCAATTCATGGACTTCATGTTCCCAGAAAACGAAGGAATTTTTATACATGACAATGCGCCTTGTCACCGGGTCACAGTTGTTCGTGATTGGCTTGAAGAACGTTCTGGACAATTCCAGCAAATGATTTAGGCACCCAGATAGCCCGACATGAATGCCATTGAACTTTTATGAGTCATAATTGAGAGACATTATGTATGCAAAATGTTGCACCGGCAACGCTTCCGTAATGATGGACATCTATACAGGGTGAAAAGTATTTAAACCGACAAACTCTGGGAGGTTGTAGGGGACATCAAAACAAATATTTTTCCCTAATGTCATTTTTTCCTATGAGGATTATTTAAACCGGTGGAGGCCGTACTACGCTCGTCAGTTGTTAGACGCCGTATTACGATCTTCAGTTGTTAAAGGGCGTATTACGCTCTTCAGTTGTAGGCAACTGCTGTCCACCAGTGTAGTAGTGCATTGTCTCTGTTTACTAACGGAGCGATACACCTGGAGTGAGTACACTGATATGGTTGGTGCGTACTACGTAGCGCACCACAACGGACGAGCTGCACGGCGGGTTTATCAACAACAATATCCTAATCGCCGTATCCCGCATCATACGACCTTTGCTGCTGTGTACCAACGTCTGCTTGAGACCGGGTCATTTAGCAGATTACCTGGACAGGGACGCCGTGGCACGGTAAGAACGCTGCAATTTGAGGAAGCTGTCTTGCAGCATGTGGAGTGCGATCCTTCAAGCAGTGCGGTTCTTCGTTAATGTGTGGGTCGGTGTTTTTGGGGACTGTTTAATTGGGCCGTATCTGCTACCTAGGCCATTAAATGGCAGGCACTATTACAATTTTCTCGCCAGAGCATTGCCAGAATTGCTGGAAGACGTCCCGCTCCCTACAAGGCAACGGATGTGGTTCCAACATGACGGGGCGCCGGCACATTTCGTCGATTCCTGGACCGACGGTTCCCAGAAGCGTGGATTGGCAGAGGTGGTCCTGTACCATGGCCTGCTCGATCCCTAGATATGTCCCCTCTGGACTTTTTTGTGTGGGGCTAGATGCGCAACCCTGTTTACGCAACTCCTGTTGCATCAGAAGAGGATCTGGTTGCCCGGATAGTATCAGCAGCAGGAACAATTCAGGATACTCCTGGGGTTTTTGCCCGTGTCAGACAGAACATGATCCGTCGCTGTAACCATTGTTTACGTGTCAATAGAGGTATTTTTTAAAATCTAATGTAACTGAAATTGAATTGTGTTAATGTGTTGTCTCTTGGTCATAAAGAAATGGAAAAGTGTTTGTTGGTTTAATTAATTGGAGACCAGAGAAATCTTTCTCTGCCGGTTTAAATACTCCTCATAGGAAAAAATGACATTAGGGAAAAATATTTGTTTTGATGTCCCCTACAACCTCCCAGAGTTTGTCGGTTTAAATACTTTTCACACTGTAGAGGCAGCATGGTTAAAAATGTTTGCAGGGGACTTCCAAGTCGAATTGCTGCACTACACCGGGCGAAAGAACAGGGCTGGCGGCTGCTCCCACAGCGGCCAATGAATCTCGTGACTGACTTTCAGTCCCAAAAGAATAATTAAGCACTACGTTTTTGCCTCTCTGCGCGAACATCAAAGAGCAAGACACCGCAGCAGCATCTGACCAGCTTGAGAGAGACATTGCGTTCGCTCTCAAAATAGTTGCATCATTCTAGACAACATTCTTCGTGTGCAATGCCGACCAGTCGTGAAGACATTGCTTCGGCCCAGTACCTACTTCGTGTTTGAAAATGTGCATCATGTACGCAAAAGGAGGGAAGTTTTGTGTGCTTTCTTCTGCTTTTTCATGTATTTAGCAATAATTCTCGTCTCTCACATTGGTAACAGCGTAGAGTCATCCAATCCATGTAGCGTTTTTTGAAATGGAGAGTTGGGAAGGAGCAAGAAATGTGGAATCAATTGATGGCCTGCTACCGTCTGGAGAGGTAACCTCGAGAGGTCGCAACTTAACAACCATCTAGTGCTATTCCACACACTTTGCTGTTCTTGACGAAATCTGAGTTCGCAACCTGAGATAATGCGATTCATATTCTGAGCTACTCACTTACGTGTTTCACGTAAGCAATTTATGTCGCTGACGGTTTATTCTGAGTTGTCATTATGGTTTCTTTACCTTTGAATTCACAAGTTGCACGGATATAGATGTCGGTGCTGTACTCTCCATACGGTCTTTCACGTAAATTTTGGTATCTCCCATAATGATAGCGTCAATCTTTGTCAGTTTCGTGCTTTCACACTTGATTTTCTTCTGGAGAAAGGAAAACTTTTCTTTATGTGTTATTGCTCTTAGGTGATTTTTTAACGATTTTAGATGCAAGATTTATCAAAAATATATACCCGTTTTCAAAACATGCTTTGTACGCTTGGCTTCGTTTTATGGGCTAAAATAACTTATTACGAAATATACATTGTAATCAATAATTATCATGCAAAATAACAATATTATACAGTAAATATAGCAAACCAGCCACATCCGTGAATTCTGTTTGTCACGAACTGCTGTGCACTGCTAGACTGACTTGCTCCTGTTTTCATACTGATGCCCAACAATTTGCTACGCTTGCGCATGACGAAAAGGTTGAACATTCATAAATGTGTGTCTCAGGTTTTCATTGGAAAAATGCTTCTATTGCAGCTAAGTTCATGTAGACAATTGTAGCCAGAGGATCTGAAATGGGTATCCGAAATTTAGATAACTTTGCTCTCTGTTAATTTCTTGTTAATTTCTTGAAGCCTACAGAGTAAATAGACCCCTGTTATACGCAAACTTGAGTTAAATTTCAAGATTGTTTAGCCAGTCCTACAATTTACCCTGGTTAGGCGACCCAATAAAAATAAATAAAACCTCTTCTGTACCCAACTGGTTAACGTCACTGCGTCGGCATTGTCCTTGTATATAGTGGCCAAGTACAAGGACAATTTACTTATTGTTTTGTAAAATCAACGATTTTTGCATTCTTTCGTCCGGTAGCAGTATGATTTAGTTTTAGTTGTTATTTTGTGATAACAACGAGTATTGTACTCGCTCGTCTGGTATCAGTTCGATTTTGTTTTACTTTTAGTTCTGTGACAGCGACGAGCATTGCACTCCATCTTTTCGTATTACTACAATTTTGTTTTATTAACTAGCGAGAACTGAGTGCTCTTCCCCTTGAAGCATAAGTTGGTCGTGGGCTGGCATTAATACCTAATTTAACCATCAGACAAAAAACTTATAACATATACTCGTAATTACTGTTATGTGATGAATATCATCACAGAGTTTGATAAAAACTGGGAGATTTCAGGGCACTCTCACTTCTGATACCGTGTCAAGCTTCTTAATGTTCATAGGGAAGGTGATCTTTATTACTTGGTTTCTACATTTGATATGATCTGACTTCACTCATATCATGAATTGGCCGGCAGTAGTTAACGATCTTGCTTGTATGCTCTAGAGAAGGCATAGTAGTAGGCTTTACCTGTGTTCAAAGGAAGAAGACGCTGAGTTAACCGACAGCAGTAAAAGCGTACGGTGGCTGAGAGCCGAGGGGAGCTTTTTCCTGCGGTACGGATGGGGGTATCTGGGTGGAAACGTTTGCTGACAGCCAAGTCCCCGATCTCACAGTGCAGACTCAGTGGGTGGAGCCAGTCAATCGGAGGCCACATCCAGGTAGGCTGACTAGGGCCGAGGAGTCACTGCAGCTTTGACCAGCTCATTGTATGATCTGATGGCCGGCAATAAAGCAGAGTATGGGTACTTGTTAGATAGAAAGCAGATGAGAAGACAGAGGTTTTTCAAATTCAGTGGGACAGGGCAGTGGCGCTCAGGCATACAGACTCTGTTACAAAACATATTTGTGAAGGCATGAGTCTTTTAGCTAGCTTATGGCTGTTCTTTAGAAGGTTCGAAATTGACGCAGCAGGGGAGACAACGATATTTTTATGGAGGGTTGTGGTTCCATCCAACTCATGCTTTTGGCAGAGACATGGTGTAGACGTGTGGGAAGGAGGGAGTGAAGCTGAATCTTTTTTCCGTTTCTCCCAATTAATTTTTAACGTCGCTGGTTGGTCAAATCTGTGTATGCAGCTTCGAATGGCGATCTCCAGCTCGTGATTGGCTTGTGCTAAAGTGGGTGTCGCCTAAGTATGCAAATGCACTACGCTACCAAGCCGTGGAGGAAAGCTGTAGAGAATAGAGAGGTTCTCTCTTGTACTGTCGCTTCACTAGTAAAGAATAGTAGGTCTTTACCTAGACTGTGAGACTTGTGTCCTTCTCTAGTGTGCCACTTAGAGCCTGTGCCACTCACCATTTGAACCATCAGGTACTGCATCTTGCATCTTGCACACAACGATTTGTGTGTGGGTGTACTTATTTGTTTTCAGTCGGCCAACTAAACGTTTGGAATATTCTGTCAGTCATAGTCATGCCACGGAGTCAAATTAGTTTGGCACACCAGCAAATGGGTCCATCTGTAATCTCAAATCCACCAGGGTTTCAGAGGCTCTTAGGGGAGTATCTGTGTTCCGAATCAGCCAAATGAGAGCCGCATACTCGCATCTTTCCAGGCGTGCGTCATTAAAAACAGATTGCCGCTGTCTGCAACTGCACTCAGGGAGCCCGTCATGCTGTGCTGCCCTCACCTGCAGCAGGGTAAAGTATTCACTGCTACAGTGTATGGCTCCAAAATATGCTTCTCAGCACCCTGTTCATTGGAACTGTATATTTCTTTGTGCAGTAGTTGAGTATAGATACTACACTCCTGGAAATTGAAATAAGAACACCGTGAATTCATTGTCCCAGGAAGGGGAAACTTTATTGACACATTCCTGGGGTCACATACATCACATGATCACACTGACAGAACCACAGGCACATAGACACAGGCAACAGAGCATGCACAATTTCGGCACTAGTACAGTGTATATCCACCTTTCGCAGCAATGCAGGCTGCTATTCTCCCATGGAGACGATCGTAGAGATGCTGGATGTAGTCCTGTGGAACGGCTAGCCATGCCATTTCCACCTGGCGCCTCAGTTGGACCAGCGTTCGTGCTGGACGTGCAGACCGCGTGAGACGACGCTTCATCCAGTCCCAAACATGCTCAATGGGGGACAAATCCGGAGATCTTGCTGGCCAGGGTATTTGACTTACACCTTCTAGAGCACGTTGGGTGGCACAGGATACATGCGGACGTGCATTGTCCTGTTGGAACAGCAAGTTCTCTTGCCGGTCTAGGAATGGTAGAACGATGGGTTCGATGACGGTTTGGATGTACCGTGCACTATTCAGTGTCCCCTCGACGATCACCAGTGGTGTACGGCCAGTGTAGGGGATCGCTCCCCACACCATGATGCCGGGTGTTGGCCCTCTGTGCCTCGGTCGTATGCAGTCCTGATTGTGGCACTCACCTGCACGGCGCCAAACACGCATACGACCATCATTGGCACCAAGGCAGAAGCGACTCTCATCGCTGAAGACGACACGTCTCCATTCGTCCCTCCATTCACGCCTGTCGCGACACCACTGGAGGCGGGCTGCACGATGTTGGGGCGTGAGCGGAAGACGGCCTAACGGTGTGCGGGACCGTAGCCCAGCTTCATGGAGACGGTTGCGAATGGTCCTCGCCGATACCCCAGGAGCAACTGTGTCCCTAATTTGCTGGGAAGTGGCGGTGCGGTCCCCTACGGCACTGCGTAGGATCCTACGGTCTTGGCGTGCATCCGTGCGTCGCTGCGGTCCGGTCCCAGGTTGACAGGCACGTGCACCTTCCGCCGACCACTGGCGACAACATCGATGTACTGTGGAGACCTCACGCCCCACGTGTTGAGCAATTCGGCGGTACGTCCACCCGGCCTCCCGCATGCCCACTATACGCCCTCGCTCAAAGTCCGTCAACTGCACATACGGTTCACGTCCACGCTGTCGCGGCATGCTACCAGCGTTAAAGACTGCGATGGAGCTCCGTATGCCACGGCAAACTGGCTGACACTGAAGGCGGCGGTGCACAAATGCTGCGCAGCTAGCGCCATTCGACGGCCAACACCGCGGTTCCTGGTGTGTCCGCTGTGCCGTGCGTGTGATCATTGCTTGTACAGCCCTCTCGCAGTGTCCGGAGCAAGTATGGTGGGCCTGACACACCGGTGTCAATGTGTTCTTTTTTCTATTTCCAGGAGTGTAGATAGTTGGAAAGTTTTTGGGCCATACCACAGCCTCACACTTATGAAGTCAGATAAGGCGATTAGTTCTAATAAGTGTGGGTGCATTGATCCCCAGCTGATCACTTTGTTAGCCATAGACCGCATATTGTTGATAGCACTTGTCAGATAAAATGTTTGTGTGGTATTTACTTAGCCATCATTTGTCATTTGATATTAAGAAAGAATAAATCAGTTGTTATTTAGACCAAAACTCCTCTCAGTTTTCTGATTTACATTACCTTTGCCATTTTATTAAAGTCATGGATTTGTCAAAAATCAAGGTTCAATAACAATGAAATTGAATATACTCATTAACATTTTTTGATATTTTGATTAATATGCACGAATATTATTTTTATTCAAGGTATTAATGTTCAATGGCAACCTGTCAGTCAGGTCCTGTTCTTTTACGCACTAGACAACAGCTTGCAATTGTTGATGAAAACAACCACCATCTTACAATTGGCAACCACTGCCAGAATCTTGCAATTAGTAAACCCAGGCACCTTGCAATTGGCGACCCTTCCAGGATTCAGGTCCTTGGCACTTCTGTGATGCTGTCATTTAGCATCCTTGCCAAACAGGTCCACATTATGTTGGTTTAAAAGAAAAATATGGTTCATTAGTATGTTGTAGGTACTTATTTCTCTGATTTGTTTTATTAACAGTGTATTTGTGTCAGTGACTTGTGTGTCACTTGTCGATCATTTTCTCCTGACATTGCCAGCAGTGTTGATGTATTATTTGTGTGGATTTTACTATTGTATTTTTTTGCATCTGGTTGTGTGTTGATTCAGGACCTCGCGTACTATAGTCGTAGTCTTGGACTGCAAACTGCTTTGTTATTTTTTTATGTCATTGTATTGTACTGTGTATGTCTTGCAAGTTAGATAATACAGTTGTCCACACATTGCATGGATAATTAAAGTTTGGTGTTGAGACAGAATTTGAATGATAATGATAAGCAGGGCACGGAGACAACTAGACTAGGAGTGGGAAAATGAACTGTACGTCATGGAGGAAGAGCGCAATGTAATGGAGGAGGTACAGTTTGAATGTAGGGAGGTGTTGCTGTTAAACAGTGTTAGCAACAATGATCTCATACAGCAAGGAAAACAGGGAGGCGAAAGCTTTATGGTTTATCTTGAAGGGACTCAGAGTGTCATATCACGTGTGATAGAAGATGTAAGCATACCTCAACATATCGAAGCAGAGGTGGTTATTAGAAATCTGGATAGAGAAGACATCGAGATATCAGAACACAATGATGTGGAAACAACACAGCAGAAATCATGTATGAGTTCGGTCGATCACAATACGAGGAAAAGGAAAAGGAATTCAATCTGGTGACATTTTTAATGGGAATAGAGAAGGTAATTGATTGACTAAATGGAATGGAGGCTGGACTAAAGGGAATGGAGGAGAAGATTAATGGACTAAAAGGAATGGAGGAGAAAATTAATGAGTTGGTACGAGATAATAACGAGACGATGTTGGACATCAAAAATATCAGTGCTCAGGTAAAACAGATGCGAGAGGAACACAAGTCATGGGCAAATCAACTAAAGGAAAACCTACATACAGTAAACACCAAAGCAATCAAAAGTTTAAGGATTGCGCATGATGCTAATAAGATGGCAGAGGGCGCCAAGACAGTAGCAACTTCCGCAAGACGAGTAGCAGTTGAAGTATCGAAGCATCGAAGCACAGAACAGTAAGGATGAGAGGCAGTTTGAACAAGAAGGTCGAAAGCGTGGAAAAGCGGCAAAATGACACGGAGCAGCGCATCGACACGAAAATACGTGAAGCCACTGATCTTCATGCGACAGCGGCCACTGACAAATTAGGGACTGGTTCGGACGTGACAAATGCAACTGCAGTGAGCGAGACTGGGGAGGTCCGGGCTCTTCTTTCGTTCAAATCTCAACACGCGTATGGAGAAGAAATTGGAGGAGGCGATAAGGACACAATTTCAAATGCTGCCCAGCGCGAACGCAACACAACCAAAAACAACGTCGGACGGCACGGATAACTGCATACCGTTAGCAACGAGCAGAGGACATCGTGATATAAACATTGCATTTTCTCGAAGCCGTGAACGCAGCACAGATGGGGGAACGTCGAATGAGGACATCCAAAGGACTGATATTTTCCGCAGGACTTTTTCAACATTTCTTAAAAGTCCGAAAATTCGAAATTATCCGAGATGAGTGTAATTTTACTCACCCACGCACTTGGATATCGCATTTTCACCTCTCTTTACCTCCAAATTGGCCTTTAAAATACAAATTGCACTTAATTTTTGGACACTTGCAAGGGTCAGTTGGCGAGAAAATGGGCGGAATATCAGCGACGAGTGGAAGTTACCACGGGCTCAATGACAGCTTCCTAAATATCTATTGGTCCAAGGAGACGCAAGAACGCATAAAGCACGAGATGACTGATGGCAAAGATTTCGAGAGTTCAGGCTACAGAAGCCCAGTCAAATTCCTTGATGCAATGATTGACAAGAACCAGTATCTTGACGTACCATGCTCTACCGGTGAAATCATACGTCACTGTTACACCAAACTTCCGTCAGCATATCAACAAGTATTAGCTGGCAGGTGTAATGTCGAGCTCAGTACCTCCCGTAACACTCTTTACGAATTAGAGTACGCATTCCGAGCAGACAACATCAGAGAACACAAAAGAAACTCTGACAGATATGTAGCAAGTCCTATGTCGCGTCCACGAAATAACAATTATAGTAACAGGAATGGAAATGTACGAAATGGAACGCCTTACGAAAACCATTCACGGTCCGGAAATTTCGGGAGTAATGAAGTGGAACAACGAAGAGACTGGAATGGGAACCGCAATGGTTATATACTATGCAACAGAGGCAGGAATGGAAGAAGGAATGAAGGCTACGGACCACAAAACAACGGCTGGCGATACCACGGGTCCGGTTTCAGTACAATGGAAGATGTGTGCGAATGAACAACGGAGGAAACGGAAATGGAGGACAGGCCTAGGAAAATGAGATTCGGGGACTGAACCCAAGATGAGGGGCGCCAGGAAACGACAGCCAACGTCAATACTAGTTGAAAATGCAGAAGAGGCAAAAACGCATCTCCAACTAGAACCGTACCTAGTCTCATCAATGTTATTAGATACGACGACCTTGAAGAAACGTTGCTGGAAGATTCCTGTTCTAAAAAAGACACAGATAGTTTGATGGTCGATGTCAGCCGAACATAAGCATAGTAGCATAAGTTTCGTTTAGTTATAATAGTGTTAGAGACAACACTCATTTCTTTAGATTTTTTGTGATTCACTATGGTAATTAGCATAGGAACTTCTCCCATTACTACTGGTCTTAAGAGCTAGGCATTGATAGAATTTCACTGTACAAGTATTTCTTCGTCACGTGTATCAATTTTATAGATGTGCAGATGTTCATTCCATAGCTGACTAGTTACAATAGTGGAGAGTGGAAATGTGCCGATTTCACGACAGAAACTTTGTTGTTTATTTGAGTCCCATTTTGCTTGAATTAATATGTTCCCATAACAGTTTTTCGTTTTGCACGGTACCACAGAATCAGGTGTCACAACAACGATAGAAATTTATGTCTTCGAGTACGAAACAAGTGCATGAGTATTGGGCACGGAATTCTTCTCATAACGTCTTGGAGTTCGCTACAATCAAATTTCTTCTGTTTATTGTTTGTGCGTTGCAGTAAACCCCCTTGTACGTTCCGTTATACAATTCGTAGCATAGTGTGTGACAGGGCGACGGTGAGATTAGTACCCGTGGGGTATTTTGCAGGATAGTCGTGTATTGTCCACGCAAGAGGCGTGTTGACTTTCTTGTGTGTTTTCGCCGTGGTTTGTGACCATTGCCTAGTGCCGTGTGTCTTCGCTGTGGGTTCATTATTGTCATCGCCAGTGGCGCGATGTATTTTTGGTGTGTTTTTCGTTTATGGATATCGACTTTGGTGCGATGTATCTCGCGAATGGGATATTTTATTCGAGTGTGGTACTACCGCGTCTTATGCGATGGTTGTTCACTGTGGTTATTCTCTTAGAGTTTTTGCACGTGGTCTTCCGCACTATCGTGTGATTATATTTGTGTGGGCTTTCGCGAGTGCTTCGCAAGTGGCTGAGTGGTAGATCTTGGACGATAGTTTGTACTACGTGGCGTGTGCACAGAACGTGCGAGTCACTTTGCTATATTTTTACAGAGTGAGCTATCTGTGCGAAAGAGAGGAATGGAATTAATGTAGCTTTGCAATCGAATGTAACTAATACCGTGTGGTTTTTTTAATGTTTGTTTCAGCAGCTTTAGTGGAAAATTTATACACTAATTTGAGAAATTTTTGTATCAGTTTCAGCAAAAAGAGAATTTCGCAGCAGATTTGTTTTGCCCACACAGCACAGAGAGCAGACTGGTGACATCGGTACTCATCGAGATTCACGCCATATACCAGTGTTAGTGTCTCCATAACGACTAAGTAATGGGCAAGTAATCTCTAGTATCTTCAGTAGTTCGTATATATTTTATAGCAGTGGCGTTGCAGGAGAAAGTAGTAGACTTAGATGGTGTGAGAGTGACTGAAGTGAACATTCAGTCTAAGCCGGCTTAGTACTTTGAGTTGCATGAAAGGTAGTTGGAAATTAACACTATACTATCATACATCACAACATCATGACCTCACCACTAGTTAAGATTATAAAGATTTGGACACAGAAAATTAATCATTTAAAATTATTGCTTTAATACAATTAAAGAATAATTGAAGAATAGAATCAGATTTTATTTTTTGTCAAAAGAGCTCTGTAAACCAATTTATTTATTTTTATTTTTCTTGGAGTACTCAGATAAAGCAATCCTTTATAATTTCTTTATAACTCATTCTTTATTTATCCTGTGAACATACTTACAAAAACACGGCACTAAGCCTACATGTAAGCATTGTGTAGATTACGGGAGTGGGAGCTGAGTGGATGGCGATGTATCAGGCAGTTGGAGATGTCGTTGACACCGAGAAGTAAAGGTCGTCCGCCAGCACTTGGAGCTGCTGGGGGGTGGGTGGGGGGGCAACTACTTTCTCCACCGCTACCGGCTTCCAAAGTCCCATAGCACTGAATGAAAGAGTATGCGGAGCGCTGAATGGAGTAACTTACATCACTGAAGACACGGGACGCCACAGACGGCGACAGCAGGTGGTGATTCACCTCAAGCCTGTGTCCATATGTTGCCTGGCTCGACCCATGAACTTTGTCGACGACGGTAACAGGTTGCCGACTACCATATCATCCAAGATGGTCAGTAATCAAGACGCCACTGATTGCTGCCCAGACAAGGAGGAGATCCTACCACACTGAGGTTGCTGCTGAGTAAAAGGGGTAACCCATCTTGGCAAACTCATCCAGCATGTCTGCCACATCCAACCTGTTACATGGCACGTGTAGTGCTGTGCTTAATTGTGTGACAACTGTAAATTTTAAAAATTGGAGTCCCTAAAGACCTTTGAGAAGGGAGCTGTTATATTTGTTGCTTTTCATTAATTTGTTTTACATGTGCATTGCTGTTTTCACTTTCATTAGATTGCATGTATTTTCTGGGTTTTCGTAATAAGTTTTATTTTATCTTAATGAACTCATGTATTTTTTTTTTCATTTTGGGTAAATATTCACTTGTTTTATGTCACTTATGTGTTGTTTTGTTGTTCAAAATGGTTCAAATGGCTCTGAGCACTATGGGACTTAACTTCTAAGGTCATCAGTCCCCTAGAACTTAGAACTACTTAAACCTAACTAACCTAAGGACACCATACACATCCATGCCCGAGGCAGGATTCGAACCTGCGACCGTAGTGGCCGCGAGGTTCCAGACTGTAGTCCCTAGAACCACTCGGCCACCTGGCCAGCTGTTTTGTTGTGTTCACACATCTTTGTACTAAAGAATCAGACTGACTCTTGTTAAAGAAATAAGATAAACAAATGACACATACCGCAAGAACACTATGATTCTTTTATAATTGGTGAATGTGAGAACACTTGTGATCAATGTTCTGTCAAGGAATTAATGCAGCCTTGTGTATGGTTGAGTAGGGGTTGTAACTTTCTATGGGGCAGAGAGTCCTCAAGACAAAAATATTACATTCTGGTTAGGAAAACAAAATTCAATGGTACCAATTTCAGAATGAATGTGTAGATAAATGTCTGCATGACCCTGTAACTGTTAAGTAATGGTCATCATAATCTGGATATACAGGCTTATGACCCGATGGTATGCCCATCACATCTTTTTTCTCACTTTAATTTTATAGTCATGCAGCAGAGAGTGTATGTATGATCCCTGGTTGAATCTGGTAAAACCACTGTAAAACATTGTGCTTGGGCTTATGGTGAACAGAGATTGATTCATGTTTATTTCTTTGATAATGGCTCAATTAAAGTCTCACAATTTATTTTGTTCTGTGTCACACTAACCATTTTAAAGTGTGACACTCCCCAAGAATAAATCAGAGAGGAAAGGGGAGGTTATGAGAGACTGCACAGCAATCCCACTTTTCATATGGTGTCATGCTGTTTAATGTTCATTGGGAAGGCGATATTTATTACTTTGTTTCTACATTTGATACGATCTGACTTCATTCATATGATGAAATGGCTGGCAGTAGTTAACGCTATTGCATGTGTGCTCTAGAGAAGGCATAGCAGTTAGCTTTACCTGTGTTCGAAGGAAGAGGGTGCTCAGTTAACTGACAGCAGTAAAAGCGTACAGATACTGAGAGGCGAGGGGAGCTTTTTTCTGCGGAACGGATGGGTGTACCTAGGTGAAAACGTTTGCTGACAGCCAAACCCCCGGTCTCATTGTGCAGACACAGTGGGTGGCGCTGGTCGGTAGGCGGCCGCATCCAGGTAGGCTGACTAGGGCCAAGACATTGCTGCAGCTTTGATCTGATGGCCAGACTTCTTAGCCAGAAAGCAGATGAGATGACTCATACTTTTTGCAAGTTCGTGTACAGGGCAATGGCACCCAGGCGTCCAGACTCTGCTACAAAACATATTTGTGAAGGCATGAAGCTTTTGGCGAGTTTATGGCTGTTCTTTACAAAGTTCAAAATGGACGCAACAGGGGAGATAGCAATATTTTTATGGAGTTTATGGAGGGTTGTGGTTCCATCCAAGTCATGCTTTTACAAGATACATGGCGTAAACGTGTGGGAAAGAGGGCATGAAGCTGAATCTTTTTCCTTTTCTTCCACTTAATTTTTAAAGTCGCTAGTTGGTTAAATCTGTGTAAGTAGAGCAGAGGGGCAGTCTCCCAGCTTCGAATGCCGACCACTAGTTCGTGGTTAGCTTGTGCTAAAGTGGGTGTGGTCTAAGCATGGAAATGTGCTATGCTACCGAGCCATGAAGGAGAGCTGTAGAGAATAGAGAAGTTCTCTCTTGTACTGGCACTTCGCTAGTAAAGAATGGTAGGTCTTTACCTAGACTGTGATACTTGTATCCTTTGCTAGCGTTCCAGTCACCATCTGTACCATCAGACGTACTGCTTGTTGCATCTTGCACACAACAAGTTGTACATGGGTGTACTTATTTGTTACAGTCGGTCATCTAACCGTTTGGCATGTTCCGTCAGGCATAGTCGTGTCACGGAGTCAAACTGGTTTGGTAGATCAGCAAACGGGTCCACCAGCACACTGGAATCCATCAGGGTTTCAGAGGCTCTTAGCAGAGTATCTGCATTCCGAATCAGCTAAACGAGAGACTGCATATTCGCACCTTTCCGGGTGTGTGCCATTAATAACAGACTGCTGCTGTCTATGACTGCACTCAGAGAGCCCATCGTTCTGTGCTGCCCTCACCTGCTGAAGGGTAAAGTATTCTTGAAAGCTTCAATGTATACTTCTCGACACCCTGTTCTTTGGAACCATATTTTTCTTTGTGCAATTGTTGAGTATAGATACTTGACAGTTTGTAGTTTTTGGGCCATACCACAGGCTCACATTCATGAAGTCAGATAAGGCGATTAGTCCTATGTAGTATGAGTGCATTGATCCCCAGACGATCACTTTGTTAGCCATAGACTGCATATGGTTGAAAGCAATTGTCAGATAAAATGTTTGTGTGGCATTTTATACACTCCTGGAAATGGAAAAAAGAACACATTGACACCGGTGTGTCAGACCCACCATACTTGCTCCGGACACTGCGAGAGGGCTGTACAAGCAATGATCACACGCACGGCACAGCGGACACACCAGGAACCGCGGTGTTGGCCGTCGAATGGCGCTAGCTGCGCAGCATTTGTGCACCGCCGCCGTCAGTGTCAGCCAGTTTGCCGTGGCATACGGAGCTCCATCGCAGTCTTTAACACTGGTAGCATGCCGCGACAGCGTGGACGTGAATCGTATGTGCAGTTGACGGACTTTGAGCGAGGGCGTATAGTGGGCATGCGGGAGGCCGGGTGAACGTACCGCCGAATTGCTCAACACGTGGGGCGTGAGGTCTCCACAGTACATCGATGTTGTCGCCAGTGGTCGGCGGAAGGTGCACGTGCCCGTCGACCTGGGACCGGACCGCAGCGACGCACGGATGCACGCCAAGACCGTAGGATCCTATGCAGTGCCGTAGGGGACCGCACCGCCACTTCCCAGCAAATTAGGGACACTGTTGCTCCTGGGGTATCGGCGAGGACCATTCGCAACCGTCTCCATGAAGCTGGGCTACGGTCCCGCACACCGTTAGGCCGTCTTCCGCCTACGCCCCAACATCGTGCAGCCCGCCTCCAGTGGTGTCGCGACAGGCGTGAATGGAGGGACGAATGGAGACGTGTCGTCTTCAGCGATGAGAGTCGCTTCTGCCTTGGTGCCAATGATGGTCGTATGCGTGTTTGGCGCCGTGCAGGTGAGCGCCACAATCAGGACTGCATACGACCGAGGCACACAGGGCCAACACCCGGCATCATGGTGTGGGGAGCGATCTCCTACACTGGCCGTACACCACTGGTGATCGTCGAGGGGACACTGAATAGTGCACGGTACATCCAAACCGTCATCGAACCCATCGTTCTACCATTCCTAGACCGGCAAGGGAACTTGCTGTTCCAACAGGACAATGCACGTCCGCATGTATCCCGTGCCACCCAACGTGCTCTAGAAGGTGTAAGTCAACTACCCTGGCCAGCAAGATCTCCGGATCTGTCCCCCATTGAGCATGTTTGGGACTGGATGAAGCGTCGTCTCACGCGGTCTGCACGTCCAGCACGAACGCTGGTCCAACTGAGGCGCCAGGCGGAAATGGCATGGCAAGCCGTTCCACAGGACTACATCCAGCATCTCTACGATCGTCTCCATGGGAGAATAGCAGCCTGCATTGCTGCGAAAGGTGGATATACACTGTACTAGTGCCGACATTGTGCATGCTCTGTTGCCTCTGTCTATGTGCCTGTGGTTCTGTCAGTGTGATCATGTGATGTATCTGACCCCAGGAATGTGTCAATAAAGTTTCCCCTTCCTGGGACAATGAATTCATGGTGTTCTTATTTCAATTTCCAGGAGTGTATTAAGAAAGAATAAATCAATTGTTATTTAGACCATAACTCCTCTCAGTGTTCTGATTTGCATTACCTTTGCCATTTTAATAAAGTCATGGATTTGTCAAAAATCAAGTTTCAATAACAATGAAATTGAATATACTCATTAACAATTTTTTGATATTTTGATTAATATGCAAGAATACTTTTTTTTCAAGCTATTAATTTTCAATGGCAACCTGTCAGTCAGATCCTGTTCTTTTACACACTAGACAACAACTTGTAATTGTTTATGAAAACAACCACCATCTTACATTTGGCAACCACTGCCAGAATCTTACAATTGGCAACCACTACCAGAATCTTACAAATGGTAAACCAAGGCATCTTGCAATATCAGACTACAAAGAGTTCTTTTGATACGTGAGATGCTACTGTTCATGTCCAACAATTGTTGAAGTATACAACGACTGTTTCAATTTCTACATTTTGTGAAAATATCAGAATGGTGCTTTATGGTTTAAAACCTTCCATTTCCATTACTGAGTGAACTTTGTCTCAAAATGTCTCGTAGTAGGTGTTGGAATCTGGCTCTGGTTGTGCTTCAATGGGTACTCAGTGTAACTGGGCTTAATGGAATACTCTACAGTGTACACCTATGTACTCTTTTTACTTTTATTGCAAGAGACAGCTATATGCTCCCCTTTCCTGTCAGTTATATCAAGGATTGACTGAATGACGCTTGTTCTTTTAAAGTGATTGTAACATTTTTGTATCTGTTTCCAAAAACTGTTCCCTTTTTGTTGATGAGAAAAGATATAGCTTGTTGTTATACATAATGATGGTCTTAAGAAATGTATAATTTTTGTATGGAATATTTATAATTGTTATATCATATTAGCACATGCATAGTGCCTCCAACCTACTACAGGGCTTGTAGTGTGTTATGCTCAACACTTGTGTGACTTACCAATACTGTGCTAGATATTACATTCTAATGTTTGATATGATACCTGGATACTTATATTGTTATATTTTTGCCTGTTCTTTCATAGTGGCAGTTGCTTCGTTGTGTCCAGCCTACTGCAGGCAGTGTTTTCATTGCTTAGCATTGGTCACGTGACTTAGTTTCCAGCTTTATTCCTTGATTTCAACCTACGGTGCGGGCAATGTTGCAGTTGCTTAGCTTTGGTCATGTGACTTGGTTTCCAGCTTTGTTCCTTGATTCCAACCTAAGGCTGTGCTACATTTTAAGCATGTTGTCAGCATCTCGTGATCTTGGCGTTAGAATTGTTGACTCTAGGTTACAGAGTACCAGGTTCAATTCATAGCAGAGTGAAGATTTTCTCCACTCAGAACTGTGTTTGTGTGTGTATGTGTGTGTGTGTGTGTGTGTGTGTGTGTGTGTGTGTGTGTGTGTGTGTGTTGTCATAATCATTATCGATCGCACAAGTCTGTGATGGTAAATGAAAAGTCTTGCACAAGGTAGCCAAACTCCTCAGAAGTGACCATATGCTTACATTACTGATTCTGACTATTTCTAATTTCTGTTGTTTTTCATTAAATTACATTCTTGTGTAACTGACTTCCTTTATTTCATTATACTCTTGTACAACTGACTTGCAAGTTTGTAGTATAATTCGTATTGTTTTTTTGTATGTCTAGGGTCAATGATTTGTGTAATATCTAGTAATAACTTCTAACACAGTACACATGAAGGAATATTACTTTTAAAACTTTTATCCAATATGAATGTGGGACACTGGGATTGTGATAAATGAAGTTTTCTACAACCAGTGGCCTTTTATTTTGTTACTCAATCTTTATTTTCGATTGCCGATTTCGAATCACCTAGCAGGTAATTATCAGATGTTATTTATTCATTGCATGTAGACAAAGAAGTAAAGATGGATCTCGTGGAAGAATTAAGAGATGTTCAACAATAACAATCAAATGAACAAACTGTCTTAGCAAACAACCCATTGTATCAAAATTTCAGACAATTTTTAATTCTGGAAAGCTAACCAACCCAGAGGAAAAGAAACTCTTTCTCTCTCTATCTCTATCTCTCTCTCATACATACACACACACACACACACACACACACACACACACACACACACACACACACACACATGCACACAAGCTTCCTGCAGAGTTCTAATGTTTATCTCATAAGTGATGATGAATGCCTATTAAACATCAAGATAAATGTCGAACGTAATTTCAGCACTAACATCAGAGAATAATACCATTCCAGTCTCATTGTTTAACAGATATTGTAGATAGTACATGTCATGTTTGTAATGTAAATATGTTTTATTTTTGCAGTAATGCACATAAGTAGTACATATATACTTACTGTCGCCAATGTGCAATGCAAGTGCTGAACAAAGAGACGCTCTGCTCCAATACAAACGTTTATAACATAACTTTAATCACGCTCTTTGATTTATTTACGTTTTGTAAAGCATGTGAAAATAGCTACCTGTGGCTAAACTTGTTAAGTGGTGTAAAATTAACGTTACTGAAAAACATTCGGTATGTTTTCTAAAACAATGTGTGCACCAAGAAGAATCCAAAAGACACTACTAACGTAATGAAACTAAATCGATCTCATAATGTAAATAATTTTCGCCACATTCAATGCTTACATGTTTCGTTCATACATTCTGCCTTAGCTAAATGAGCCCCACAATGTTGCAAACATGCAGTGAATGTGTACGATCTGATGATGAGTTGCTAGGTGATTCGAAACCGATAATTGGACATAAAAATTAAATAATAAAACAAATGCGACTAGTTGCAGTAAATTGTGGTAACCAACATTACTTACATCTTTACTTCAGTTTTTTCATAATAACTAACATACGGTTCGATACTCTTTGATAAATTTACACTCAGCTGATGATCAGTTATAACTGAGATTTCAAACCAGGCCATCTAACTTTTGTACAAGGATATCTATTTGGTTCTGTAGATGTTCACCAGTTCAGATGATGCAGTAATTATGTGAACTGTCATATTGATATAATATGCTGTGACATGTGATTAATATTTGTTCTTTTGTAAGTATTAATTTATGCAACCTAGGCATAACTGATTAGACTTTATGTATTTATAGTTGTTTCATGCTTTGTTTTTATGTATACATATACCATAATGATGTAAGCCACAACTAGTAGTGATAATAAAAGGCAAACAGCTGCATGTCACGCATTTAAAAAAATACGTTACAGTTATTGGCAATCGGTTTTAAAAAATGTTCAAAATGAACTATTAGTTTGGTTTTTAAATCACGAGTTCATTCGTATATACGCTTGAATGGTCGTTTATTTTATTTTAATTGCCCTCTTCTGCACCATTCATGAAATCAATATCGAAAAACTTGTTGAAGATTGTAGCGTAGTAATTTCAAATGATTGTGTTAAAGTGAACTAGTTAATGAATTTACTTTGACATAATTTCTACATATAAAGAAGGTATTTGGTACTCATGTTATATATCAGAATACCATTCACCACCTTAACCCCCCCCCCCCCTGCTCTCTCTCTCTCTCTCCCAACCCTCCCTTTTGCAAAACACACACACACATCTGCACTGAGTTTGTGGTGGTTCCTTCAAACCTGGTGGCTTAAAACTCTGTGACCGAGGCTCGAAAAAAAGATGGAGGAAAAAAACACATGTATGAAAGCATACACTCTTATGTACGTCAATGAAAAGTACTTTCAATTAATAAAGTAACTGATTCTGATTTAACTTTACAACCACCTGAACGCGAAAACGAGAATTACAAATTAGAAGTATATGCCAGAAAATCTCATTCACCATAAAATCCAAATCAGTCAGCCACATAATTAATCCAGAGACAGAAAGATAAATGCGAAGTTAATGTAAGTATTACAGGAACTGCAAAAAAAGTATTTTAACTATACTAGCAGCTGCTGTTTATAACATTTATGCAAGAAGGAAACAGAAAAGCAATAAATGTATGCGTTGTTCATAAAGTAGAAATAAACGTTTCTCGGTTGGGAAGTATATTAAAATCAAAATTCGAACAATAACATCAAACACCAACCCTGTTTAGCGGTTGGAAGCTGAACTTTGTACACGAACCAACGTTGAAAAATTCTTAGAAAATATACAATGTAGTATTGGGTATGATTTTATAGAATATTATCCACAGCAAGAAAACTGGTATTTCTTCATTAACAGGAAGAGGGAAGACCTAAGTTGTATGTTGTGTTGACATTATTTCATAATCGAAAAAGCTTTACGAGTACTGTAGTTGGAAGTTATAGGAGAGTAAACATCCTGTGACCTTGAAAAATGATAAACCTAAGTTATCACATGATGTGCAGGAAAACCAGGCTAAAATTTAACGGGAACGTAGAACGGTGATTTGAAGCCGAAAACCAAGCATTTTACTGCATATCAGTGCGTTACAGAGATATAAGTTCGCTTTCGAATGCGAAGATCAAGAATCTGATCACAGTTTCCTGATATGTAAAGTGGAGGTAAGGAAAGCCAAAGAGAAAACGTCTTTTTACATATATTTGAACACGTAAACAACAAAGTGAGTAGCTATCATGATGATCTGAAGTGTAGTAGTCGATTTGTCTGCTTCGTTCAGTCCTCGTCTTATCACTTCCTTGCCCATTCAGAAGTCTAGTGCCACCCCTCAGGATGGTGAGGATCCCATTCAGGTTTGAACAACACACATTCTGCAACAGAGGAACAAACAGGACGATCAGAATCTCGAGCTTACGACTGTAGAGCCTGCTAGTCCCAGCTGACCACTAACACTTACTTCTGTTCAACAGGCAGACTTCCCGTTGCAAGGCGCAGTGGTTGACGAACACGGCCAACCTGCCTGGCTCGCATAGGGCGATCCTTGGATCCCAGTGGAGTGGGCAGAATGCCGGACAATTGTCTCCAGGATGAAAAGGGGCGTTTGGGTCCACGCCGGGGACTGGGAATGGTGGAGGCAGGTGTTCGAATACTGGAATTGGGTCGACAGCATACACATCGTCCGCCGCCAACACTGTTGCCGCCACAGCTGCCAAGAATAAGTTAATCTTGAAGAGTATGCATTCTGTATTTTGTACTGTAAGACGAAATACAATTTTGGACATAATAATGGAACACTTAGTTTACAGAGCTCAGTACCTATGTAATGTGTTATAAGTAACACTTTTACTTCTGCGCAGTGATTGGCTTTTATTAATGCAATGAAGGAAATTAAGGAATCTGGGCAGGTGGGTAATCCCTATCTCAAATAATGTGAAATTTATTCATGTGAAAAATGCCTTTTATCAGAAACTCTTAGGAATCAAAAATTGTAAAAAAATTCAGCTTGTGGTTACACATTTCTAACCACTTTGACAGAATTATTTCTAAAAACACTGATTAGTTTTAAAATAATAATTATTTCTGTAAGAAGTGGACATCAAAATAAGGAACTGTCTACATTTTTCTACGTCGTAAGGTTCTAACTTCCCTGAGATTTACAAAATAGGAAAACTCTGTGTTAAAATATGCTCAATGCTCAGATAAATGTATCCCGTAATTTTGAACAAATTCTAACAAGTAGAAGCTGAGAAAAAGTACACATTATCCTTAAAAAAATACAGCTTATGGCAAACAGTCATTGAAGTTGTCGATACATTCCGGTTCCATAAGATGGGTTGTCTGCATGATCTTCCATTTCATCTCGCAATGATCTTTTCCCTACTCCTCTGCGATGTTTTGTCCTTGTTTCAAGGTCTCTAATAGCTGTCAGATGCCCTAACCGTTTCTTTATCTAAATTTAACTTTGTTTCAGTGATAAATGACTAACAATTTGCAGCAGTCTTTCCAGGACGTCATACCTTGCAACATTTCTCTCATTGAAAGTTGTCACTGCATCACAAAGACACCAAAGTGCAGTGGACTAATTGATACTAACACTGTCTTGAGAATTGTGGCCCAGATGGACATATTAGAATTCTGGGTACAATTGACAACTCTATAAAAGTTTCTTTCAATATCTCCATTGTGTCATAAGGTATATCTGTACTGTGAACACGTTTGTCACAATTTTGCCTTCTCTGTTGAATTCGTATCATGACTCACTTCCTGGAGAACACGGACTATGAATGTGTTTATCGTCTGTTGAAGAGACATGAAAAAAACTCCCCATATGGTTTTTCTCATATTTTCTACCCTACTAACATTATATTTATATCTGTAATGAACTAAATTATATTCTACCAACTCTGATAAATTCACTGTATACTCGGGAAAATTGTAGTTATACGCAAAACAACTAATACTTTCAAGCTTATTAAAAAAATTAACAACGCAAAGTAAACAAATTAACATCAAAAGGCGATCTTATGCAGTGCAGGAATATGCCATCGCGATAGGGCGATTCAAAACTTTAATTTTAGTCTGAGAACTGTCAAATGTACGAGGTCACGCCCACACAGTGTTTTGTTTAAAATAATGAATAACCCATGAATAAGACAATAATGTTTATGAATGATACATCGTTGGAAAGGGGAAATACCGTAGATTAACATCTATGAAAAAAATATAATTTCATTTTTTCTGCTGTTATGGAACCCCTAAGGAACAGAATATCTAGGCAACGTAAACGGGTTCCCATAAACTAACGGGAAAAGAACTTTAGTAATAAGTCGAATGTGCACAGTAACTGTTTTGAAAATCGCTACACTAAGAAGGAGTTGTTGAAATGAACTTTATAGCATAAATTATTACCAATTGCACAAATATTTAGGATTTAATAACCGAGTTGATATCTGATAATATATGAGGGTGTGAAGATGTCTTATTTCACAGTCAAAGCTTCTAACATCCAGGGAAGGACGCATTGGGGAGGGCAACGATTCAAATCCCCGTCCAGTCATCGAGGCTTTATCTTTCCCGTTAGGCCGGGATGGTTAATCTGGAAGGGCACTGCCGACGTCCTTCCTCATCCTTCTCTAATCCTGGCTTGTGCTCCGTCTCAGACGACCTTATTGACGACAATTTAAACTCTGATCTTCCTTCTTTCATAGAAAGGGATGAAAGAGGTTCTAAATGCGTCCACACGATTTATGCACGGAATCAGAAAGCATCAATTCTGGCTGCTGAAGGACCGAGACGAGGAAGTTGCCGAGCACGTGTACTGAAGGCATGTTCGATGGGGCACAGATTAAGTGAACATGTGAACAAGGGGAGTGCTTTCACCAGCACTCTCCCAAAAAGGTTTCCACATTTTTCACCACTTTGTCTAGCTGAAACAAAACATGGCATGTTAACCGAACGAGGGGGCACTTGAGTCTCTAAGACGCCCATGATGTCCAGATTCCCGTTCATCTGCTTCTCCATAAGAGGGACTAGAGATTGTTGTATCGAATGGCTTTCCAAACAGTCACGCTTAACATTTATGCTCTGTGCCAATCGAAAAGATAGGAGCTGAAATGCTTTCACCACGAAAACTCTATCACGAAGTGGTCACTGTAAGGAAGGCTGACAGAGGACGCGTCTGAAATTACTACATTTTATTTCTCAGTGCGCTATTACCATCATTAACAAACGTGTTCCGGTCTGAGTTTCGCCACATTTCTGATCAGTGCAATCCGACCCAATGGCATGCGTGCTTCCAGCCCAACACGCAACAGACCGTTCCCAACAGTCGACGCAGACAGGTCCACACTTGCTGCAGTGCAAAATCGTCGTACAAACTCTGTGGGTGATGCAGTAACTTACGCGGACGAGAGGGAAGTCGTCCCGTATTGTGGCCACACTGCATGACGTAGAATTCACCCATCGCTGCATACCACCGTCTTACATACACTACTGGCCATTAAAATTGCTACACCACGAAGATGACGTGCTACAGACGCGAAAGTTAACCGACAGGAAGAAGATGCTGTGATATGCAAATGATTAGCTTTTCAGAGCATTCACACAAGGTTGGCACCGGTGGCGACACCTACAACGTGCTGACATGAGGAAAGTTTCCAACCGATTTTTCATACACAAACAGCAGTCGACCGGCGTTGCCTGGTGAAACGTTGGTGTGATGCCTCGTGTAAGGAAGAGAAATGCGTACCATCACGTTTCCGACATTGATAAAGATCGAATTGTAGCCTATCGCGATTGCAGTTTATCGTATCGCGACATTGCTGCTCGTGTTGGTCGAGATCCAATGACTGTTAGCAGAATATGGAATCGGTGGGTTCAGGAGGATAATACGGAACCCCGTGCTGGATCCCAACGGCCTCGTATCACTAGCAGTCGCGATGACAGGCATCTTATCCGCATGGCTGTAACGGATCGTGCATCCACGTCTCGAACCCTGAGTCAACAGATGACGTTTGCAAGACAACAACCATCTGCACGAACAGTTCAACGACGTTTGCAGCAGCAAGGACTATCAGCTCGGAGACCATGGCTGCGGTTACCCTTGACGCTGCATCACAGACAGGAGCGCCTGAGATGGTGTACTCAAAGACAAACCTGGGTGCACGAATGGCAAAACGTCATTTTTTGATGGATCCAGGTACTGTTTACAGCATCATGATGGTCGCATCCGTGTTTGGCGACATCGCGGTGAACGCACATTGGAAGCGTGTATTCGTCATCGCCATATTGGCGTGTCACGCGGCGTGATAGTATCGGGTGCCATTGGTTACACGTCTCGGTCACCTCTTGTTCGCATGGACGGCACTTTGAACAGTGGACAATACATTTCATATGTGTTACGACCTGTGGCTCTACCCTTCATTCGATCGCTGCGAAACCCTAGATTTCAGCAGGATAATGCACGACCGCATGTTGCAGGTCCTGTACGGGTGTTTCTGGATACAGAAAATGTTCGACCGCTGCGCTGGCCAGCACATTCTCCAGATCTCTCACTAATTGAAAACGTCTCGTCAATGGTGGCCGAGCAACTGGCTCGTCACAATACGCCAGTCACTACTCTTGATGAACTGTGGTATCGTGTTGGAGCTGCATGGGCAGCTGTACCTGTACACGCCATCCAAACTCTGTTTGAGTCAATGCCCAGGCGTATCAAGGCCGTTATTATGGCCAGAGGTGGTCGTTCTGGGTACTGATTTCTCAGGATCTATGCACCCAAATTGCGTGAAAATGTAATCACATGTCAGTTATAGTATAATATATTTGTCCAATGAATACCCGTTTATCAGCTACATTTCTTCTTGGTGAAGCAATTTTAATGGCCAGTAGTGTACAAACCTCAGTACCGTAGGGCGATATCGCGTTCGAACAGAAATTGTTCGGTACAATAAACCTGCTTTCCGGAGACAAATGATTTTGCTACCTTCTAGATCACTCAGATTCTGATACTTATTAAGTCATTATGGATAGATAGGGTGTGCGGTGTACTTAGAAAATAACCATTCGTATGACAGGTAACGATATGGTTTTCTCTTAGGTTTTTAAGGAAAGGTATAACTCTGAGTTACATAACGAAAACTTGCTACATGTGAAACCTGTTATTGATCTGTTAACAAATACAGAGGGTGAGGATATTTAAATATTGGTGTTCAACTGCTGAATGGTCTGCTGGGAGGTCCTAGAAGTTCTAGAAATCAGTGTTGCTCACATATTATTACGCACTGAGAGTAGGAAAACTTTCCACATAAAGTGGACAGTACATCGGAGAGATAAATTGAGATGAATATTGACAACAATGACCAGAAACGTTAGATGTAAGAGGTCCAAAGTGAACCGACAGCAAAAATGTGGTTCTCCAGTGCCTAAATTTGACAACACTGAAAAGTCTCAACCATGCAGAAGTAGAAGGGAATGAGATAAACTTATTTATTATCCGCTAGGAGAAAATGCGTATACGTTATCGACTGTGATGCCAACCAAGGTTGCTAAGAAATATTGGATTCCTTCTCAAACAACTTCTTTGTCAATTAATCCGACAGCCAACACGCAGGAGAAATATTTGATGTCATGGCTGCAAAGAAACCCGATCTTTTCTAGACTGTTGCCCGTGGTAATATTACAAGAATAGTGTGTGCCAAAGACAAAAAATTTAACAAGAAATTCAAGTTTTTATTTGACAGAACTAATAGAGAGCCACTTATAACCTGCTTAAAATATGGACTGAGAACATTTTGTGCTAATCCGAAAGAAGGGCTGGGATTAAACGTCAAACATATCTTAAATCGTACTCTAGATTGTTACTTCGTGAGTATAGCAATAAAAGACGGAAAAGATCCGATCCACCACGGTTTAATGATATCATTCGAGGAATATTACAAAATGGAGGTTCCTACACTCTCGCTTCAAAAGAGATGTTAGGAAAGTCTTGCATAAAATGGAAACTTAACGAGGACTATGTGTGAAGTCTACAACAAAATATCTAAGGAAGTTTTGGTTACATGTACCTATAGTTCAAGGATACAAACCTTCCATTCGGTGTTACGTTGATAAGTTAGTTGTAGAAACTAAACACCACATACAGAAACACCAGAGTTAAATTTAAAAACGTATTCATTCATTTGGCTATTAACATATCAATACACACACACATCGACACACACAACTGACGGACATTGAAGAATAGCACTGAAAGCGGAAAGTAATTTAGACAATACAGAGAGAACAAGACACGAGGTCCTGACGGAATACCTCTCACGTTGTAGAATTTAACAGAACACTAAGAGTCCAAAGTCGAAACGAGGCACCTAGACTGTACGGCATTATTTGAAAATTATTGACGTCCTTTGTAGAAACAACCATTAAAAAACTGATACACTTTATATGGAGGATACATGAGTCAGGCGAAATAATACCAGACTTCAAGAGTAATGTAATAATCCCAAACATTCTGACAGACATGAATCTGACGAAATCATCAGTATAGTAAGTAAAGACTCGATCTGGCGCTCAGTTTTAATCTGCCAAAAAGTTTTAAAAACTGCAGAGTTAATACGAATGTTTATACACTCCTGGAAATGGAAAAAAGAACACATTGACACGGGTGTGTCAGACCCACCATACTTGCTCCGGACACTGCGAGAGGGCTGCACAAGCAATGATCACACGCACGGCACAGCGGACACACCAGGAACCGCGGTGTTGGCCGTCGAATGGCGCTAGCTGCGCAGCATTTGTGCACCGCCGCCGTCAGTGTCAGCCAGTTTGCCGTGGCATACGGAGCTCCATCGCAGTCTTTAACACTGGTAGCATGCCGCGACAGCGTGGACGTGAATCGTATGTGCAGTTGACGGACTTTGAGCGAGGGCGTATAGTGGGCATGCGGGAGGCCGGGTGGACGTACCGCCGAATTGCTCAACACGTGGGGCGTGAGGTCTCCACAGTACATCGATGTTGTCGCCAGTGGTCGGCGGAAGGTGCACGTGCCCGTCGACCTGGGACCGGACCGCAGCGACGCGTGGATGCACGCCAAGACCGTAGGATCCTACGCAGTGCCGTAGGGGACCGCACCGCCACTTCCCAGCAAATTAGGGACACTGTTGCTCCTGGGGTAACGGCGAGGACCATTCGCAACCGTCTCCATGAAGCTGGGCTACGGTCCCGCACACCGTTAGGCCGTCTTCCGCTCACGCCCCAACATCGTGCAGCCCGCCTCCAGTGGTGTCGCGACAGGCGTGAATGGAGGGACAAATGGAGACGTGTCGTCTTCAGCGATGAGAGTCGCTTCTGCCTTGGTGCCAATGATGGTCGTATGCGTGTTTGGCGCCGTGCAGGTGAGCGCCACAATCAGGACTGCATACGACCGAGGCACACAGGGCTAACACCCGGCATCATGGTGTGGGGAGCGATCTCCTACACTGGCCGTACACCACTGGGGATCGTCGAGGGGACACTGAATAGTGCACGGTACATCCAAACCGTCATCGAACCCATCGTTCTACCATTCCTAGACCGGCAAGGGAACTTGCTGTTCCAACAGGACAATGCACGTCCGCATGTATCCCGTGCCACCCAACGTGCTCTAGAAGGTGTAAGTCAACTACCCTGGCCAGCAAGATCTCCGGATCTGTCCCCCATTGAGCATGTTTGGGACTGGATGAAGCGTCGTCTCACGCGGTCTGCGCGTCCAGCACGAACGCTGGTCCAACTGAGGCGCCAAGTGGAAATGGCATGGCAAGCCGTTCCACAGGACTACATCCAGCATCTCTACGATCGTCTCCATGGGAGAATAGCAGCCTGCATTGCTGCGAAAGGTGGATATACACTGTACTAGTGCCGACATTGTGCATGCTCTGTTGCCTGTGTCTATGTGCCTGTGGTTCTGTCAGTGTGATCATGTGATGTATCTGACCCCAGGAATGTGTCAATAAAGTTTCCCCTTCCTGGGACAATGAATTCACGGTGTTCTTATTTCAATTTCCAGGAGTGTAGAAGAATCATAGGACTGGTAAAGCACGACCGGTGAAAGATCAGTGTGGATTCTGAAGAAATGTAGGAACACGCTATTTTATCGCAAACTGACATTTTGAGACTGCGGCTGTGAATAAAATACAGGTTGATGCAAACACGAAAGCAGAAATGACCCACTGTTAAAATGCTCTCTATTTATACAGATTTTGGACGCACATAACCTAAAATTGAAACAATACTACCTTAAAGATTTGTTTACATTGTGTACATTTGTTATTAGCTATGGTTACAATAAAACAGGCCGAATCACACATAGTTTTTTGTCGTACAGCACCATCACCACAGTAAACTTTCACCACAAGGGGAAATAAAGAACACTAAGACTAATGTAACAATCAACAGGCGTGAGTCTACACGTAAACAGCCGGCTGAAAATGGAACTGTCGACTCTACACCGATAACGGCACTGTTTGTGTAAATAAACAGCATTATCAACAGTGGCTGAAAGCTGTTTCCTTCTTTGCAAGAATTGAGCTCTGAAATGTAGTAAACTGAAACCAGTACTGATCATACGACTTACATTAGGAGATAGATTGAATAAAGAAAGACACACCTGCATTAATTATAGCATTTTCAGAGCCGGAAAAAACTTTTGACAGTGTTTACTGTCTGAAATTCTGGAGACAAAATATGAGACCAACAGATCGAACAAGACTTGACTTAGAGTCCACACAAAATACCGTTGCCGGTAGATGGGCAGTTGGCAGGGCATGCGTGGCGAGAGTGCTGGTGATGGGGGTTAAGGGCAGGCGCTGTAGGGGAAATACCGAGTGCTGGAGGCGAGGTGCCGTTCTAAACTGAAGCTTACATGTCTCGTAAATATTAAGTGGAGCGTCTCCACGCCCCCATTTGCATGGTATCCATTCAAAAAGATCTGTCACTTCTGCTTTGGTTAGTACCTAAAAAGAATTCGGCAGCAAATGCAACGATTTATTTTCGCTTGATTTGTTAACCATTTGTAACAACTTTCAGATAAGCATCATGAAAGGCGAATTTTTTTTCTTGATGCCATGTTGAAATTTGCTTATTTTGCCAAAATACAGGAGGGTTTAGATAATGTCACCTCACTGACACAATTTCGAGAGAATACTGAAATAGCGGTTTATCAAGTTATGTCCCGCGGAGTGACTGCGTGCTTAGAGGCGCCATGTCACGCATTGCGCGGCCCCTCCCGCCGGAGCTTCAAACCCTCCCTCAGGCATGGGTGTGTGTGTGTGTGTGTGTGTGTGTGTGTGTGTGTGTCTGTGTTGTTCCTAGCATAAGTTAGTTTAAGTTAGTGTAAGTAGTGTGTAAGTCTAGGGACCGTTGACGTGAGCTGTTTGATCACTTAGGAATTCACACACAGTTGAAAAAAAGAATGGTTCATATTGCTCTGAGCATTATCGGACTTAACTTCTGAGGTCATCAGTCCTCTAGAACTTAGAACTACTTAAACCTAACTAACCTAAGGACATCACAAACGCCGGCCGAAGTGACCGCGCGGTTCTGGCGCTGCAGTCTGGAACCGCGAGACCGCTACGGTCGCAGGTTCGAATCCTGCCTCGGGCATGGATGTGTGTGCTGTCCTTAGGTTAGTTAGGTTTAACTAGTTCTAAGTTCTAGGGGACTAATGCCCTCAGCAGTTGAGTCCCATAGTGCTCAGAGCCATTTGAACCATTTGACATCACAAACATCCATGCCCGAGGTAGGATTCGAACCTGCGACCGTAGCGGTCGCGCGGTTCCAAACTGTAGCGCCTAGAACCGCTCGGCCACACCGACCGGCATACACAGTTGAACACATTAAGTTTATTAAGGGAGGAAATGACAAAAAGTAAGGTCAGTAGCTTATGAAAAAGCACATCCCTGGTACAAAATAAATTTGTAATGTCTTCAATTGTGTTGCTCCCATATCCACACCATTTCTTGTTTCACCAGCTATCTATGGCCCTAAAAATTAAATTATTTCATTACAAAGGCCGTAGTTAGTGGAATAACACAGTAGATATAGAAGCTTTGCATAATAACGATAAGGGAAAATACTCTCCTCTTTGTGCGCTATCATTTGCTAAAATCTCTTTTCAGTATCGCAAATCGTTTATGAAATACGAGGAATGTTGTGGATATTTCACTATGGCTTCTCGAGATTGATGACAGATAGAGACCCCCATCCAAATCTAAAGAAAATTTCAGTATGTTAGCTGTCTTTCATTTGCAGCAACATACTATGTAACATGCACCAAATGCAATCTCATAGCGACCCATATTTGCCACTCCAAACTTTTCCGAACCTCACGCAGTGTCTTACTTCTACGCAAATATCACTATAACTATGACCATTAACGAAATGATGGGCACATCATCATGAACCTGACATATAAAGCCACAAGTAAAGCAAAAGTGAAATTTTATTTGCCAAATAGTTTCCGTAAAATCGGTTGAGAACGATTATAGGGCATGCGCCTCGATTCTGTCATCGCCGACCGACGGAAAGGTGGCAACCGCTGTCGGCCTCCCCTTCTGAATAAACTAATGAACTCGCCCAGCGCGTTGGACGAAAACTGATCGCTGCACATCGGCCACCGTCTCCAGTGCGGACTCTTAACTATGGGACCGCGCCTATTCGTCCTCACCGAGTTCGTCCAAATTTTTACACGCAGATCTCGCCCAAAAAAGAAAGTGACAAAACTGGGAGCTCCGGATGGTCAACCGTTTAGAAAAAATAGGATTTTTGCCGCGAGACAGGCGAGGCGTGAGCTGTTTATGTGAACATGCTTAACTGCTTAACGGACAGCTGTTGGCGCAGCGGGAAGAGTAATCCGAGGGCCGAGGGAGCGAATTATTATGACAACCTTTTTTAAAAATTCAGTTTTTACGTTGTATTGTATTGTAGTGTATGTTAACCGGGGACCTAGAAACGACGGAGAGGTTCCTTCCCCGCCGCAGCCGCAGTGGTCCACAAACCCACGACGACTACCGCAGTCCACTTCACCCCTCCGCCGCCCCACACTGAACCCAGGGTTATTGTGCGGTTCGGCCCCCGGTGGACCCCTCCAGGGAACGTCTCACACCAGACGAGTGTAACCCCTATGTTTGCGTGGTAGAGTAATGGTGGTGTACGCGTACGTGGAGAACTTGTTTGCGCAGAAATCGCTGACATAGTGTAACTGAGGAGGGATAAGGGAAACCAGCCCGTATTCGTCGAGGCAGATGGAAAACCGCCTTAAAAACCATCCACAGACTGGTCGGCTCACTGGACTTCGGCACAAATCCGCCGGGCGGATTCGTGCCGGGGACCAGGCGCTCCTTCCCGCTCAGAAAGCGGTGCGTCAGACCGCACGGCCAGCCGGGCGAGCCAGTTCTTACGTTACTTACACTACAAATTAACCGCAACAATGTTCAATATATTGTATTCATTCACATTTTCACAAAAGTCATGAAAAGAAAAGGCAAAGAAAAATTACTGATTGTAATTACATCTCCAGGAAGAGGTTGTAAGATGTACACGAGAACGTCGTATATAAAAACAGATACTGTTATTACTGTACCAGATATTGTTATTACTGTACAGTTGAAGATTTAGACGTTCCGGCATGATATACGTCGTATGAAACATGGGAAGTAGTCATTTTCTCTGCATCTAGCACCCGTTATAAACGTTTAATTTTTACAGTTACATGGTCATTTTAAATTTTTATAGAAAAACAAACTTTGTTTACATTCATAAGAGGTTCTCTCTACGCACAGTTTGGCAGCAAACCACCCGCATCGCATAATTTCGCCAAATACTGGCGAGGATTGCCTAGTGACGCAAAAGGAACGTATTTTTATACAGTATCCCCAAGCTCAATTTATTAAATATGGCTGTTTTTAAAATAAACAAAGAAATAGAGGAATCTAAAGGTGGCTCTTTACCGATCATGGTAAAATGCTAGTCATTACAAAAAAAAAAAAATCATGCATCATACTGCGCCTACTTGCGGAATGAAGGATGAACAGGGTTTATCGCCCGGTCGACAACGAAGTCATTAGAGAAGTACCACAAGGTAGGATTTGCAATGGATAGTGGAGAAAATGACTGTATACTTTTCAAAGAAAATATCGCGACAGTTGCCTTAGGCAGGGTTCACACTGAGCCGAGGCGATACGCGATACGATAGGTGATGCGAATCTCGATACGACGCAAATGCAACCTGTTTCGGCGGAGCGCATAGAAACAAAGCTGAAGCTGATTAAATGGTTCACACTGGGATGACAGCGATACGTATCACTGCCGTGTCGCCCGGCGTAACACGGGGTGCTGGTCGCTCCACGCTCTTGTCGTACGATACACGGCAAGCGAAATTTCAGGTCAACCGTTGTGCCTAATAGAAACTGTTTTCATGTAGATAAAACAAAGCTACATCGCTCTCTCTAGTTAGTTAGTTAGTTTCTAAGTAAAGTTAAAAACTACTGTTTTAGGATAAATGCGTGTTCTCCGTTATGCAGTCTTTCGCATTCGATTTAGAGAAAACTCTTCCGTCAAAAATACTGATTTATCCGTATCTTATAGTCTGACATCACAAATTGATGCTGAACTTGTTGTCTTTGTGTTATTACCTATGGTTACTTCGCAAATAAGTAAACCACTGGACATATCTTGAAAAGTTTGCAGTGAAGAATGTAGTTGCTGCTTAGTTTACGTGGAATATAGATTTCTTCACACAAAATATAGCTAGTATATCGATATTATTTTTAACAGTGGAAGGAAAGTCATTTCTGAATCCAATAGGGCTGTTGATAAAATATCGTTGCATCGATATTTCTTCCAAAAAGCATCGATATATATCGTCTCCACTTTTCCCTGACATATCGATATATACATATCGGAATGGCGAAGGTGACTGCCGATATTTTTATTTTGTAGTATTTTTTCCCAATTTTTGGTAATTATTTGAAACTGTCCTTTGGAAATTATACTACAACTCAATTTTGCTTTTACAGTGTGATGGAGTCTTATCACTTTTTGAGCTTTCATCACTTCCAATCTTTCTCTGTGTGAAAAAGTATAGGTGGCGCAAAGAACATGTCCGATTGCACTGGGAAGTGGCGGTGTGGATGGAATAACAAGATTTCCGATGTGAAGAAGTAGCTCACTAGTCACGTTAAAAAAAAAATTTCTACCAAATTATGAAGAAAAATCTAAATGACAATATTGGTCTTTGCGGTGGGCGGAGACGAGTGAGGGGAAATGCTGACGTAATCGGCGCTCGGTGCTACAAATAGAAACTGCAACGTTTGACTTCACCACACAATTTTGACATTACAACTGCTAGGTCGCTGGCGTTTGCAGAAATGAAGAAACAGGAAACTCGACGTGAAGTGTGCCGGACAAATCCGATATGTGACTAAACCGAACGACGGACCCATCAGACAACTTTCATTCTGCCACTAACATGCAGTTACCATTGTTATCAAAGTGGTTATCACCAAGCGTGAATGTGCATCGTTTTCCTCTCAATTCTTACTCTAAGGGAGATGCGCAAGCTGCTAGCTTGTTGATGTATAGAATGTCTAACACTAAACCAATACTTAATCATACAACTCTAAAACCGGCAATATACACTCCTCGAAATTGAAATAAGAACACCGTGGATTCATTGTCCCAGGAAGGGGAAACTTTATTGACACATTCCTGGGGTCAGATACATCACATGATCACACTGACAGAACCACAGGCACATAGACACAGGCAACAGAGCATGCACAATGTCGGCACTAGTACAGTGTATATCCACCTTTCGCAGCAATGCAGGCTGCTATTCTCCCATGGAGATGATCGTAGAGATGCTGGATGTAGTCCTGTGGAACGGCTTGCCATGCCATTTCCACCTGGCGCCTCAGTTGGATCAGCGTTCGTGCTGGACGTGCAGACCGCGTGAGACGACGCTTCATCTAGTCCCAAACATGCTCAATGGGGGACAGATCCGGAGATCTTGCTGGCCAGGGTAGTTGACTTACACCTTCTAGAGCACGTTGGGTGGCACGGGATACATGCGGACGTGCATTGTCCTGTTGGAACAGCAAGTTCCATTGCCGGTCTAGGAATGGTAGAACGATGGGTTCGATGACGGTTTGGATGTACCGTGCACTATTCAGTGTCCCCTCGACGATCACCAGTGGTGTACGGCCAGTGTAGGAGATCGCTCCCCACACCATGATGCAGGGTGTTGGCCCTGTGTGCCTCGGTCGTATGCAGTCCTGATTGTGGCGCTCACCTGCACGGCGCCAAACACGCATACGACCATCATTGGTACCAAGGCAGAAGCGACTCTCATCGCTGAAGACGACACGTCTCCATTCGTCCCTCCATTCACGCCTGTCGCGACACCACTGGAGGCGGGCTGCACGATATTGGGGCGTGAGCGGAAGACGGCCTAACGGTGTGCGGGACCGTAGCCCAGCTTCATGGAGACGGTTGCGAATGGTCCTCGCCGATACCCCAGGAGCAACAGTGTCCCTAATTTGCTGGGAAGTGGCGGTGCGGTCCCCTACGGCACTGCGTAGGATCCTACGGTCTTGGCGTGCATCCATGCGTCGCTGCGGTCCGGTCCCAGGTCGACGGGCACGTGCACCTTCCGCCGACCACTGGCGACAACATCGATGTACTGTGGAGACCTCACGCCCCACGTGTTGAGCAATTCGGCGGTACGTCCACCCGGCCTCCCGCATGCCCACTATACGCCCTCGCTCAAAGTCCGTCAACTGCACATACGGTTCACGTCCACGCTGTCGCGGCATGCTACCAGTGTTAAAGACTGCGATGGAGCTCCGTATGCCACGGCAAACTGGCTGACACTGACGGCGGCGGTGCACAAATGCTGCGCAGCTAGCGCCATTCGACGGCCAACACCGCGGTTCCTGGTGTGTCCGCTGTGCCGTGCGTGTGATCATTGCTTGTACAGCCCTCTCGCAGTGTCCGGAGCAAGTATGGTGGGTCTGACACACCGGTGTCAATGTGTTCTTTTTTCCATTTCCAGGAGTGTATTTACAACGTGCACCCGACATTTATATAGGCCGGTACGTCGAAAATATTTCCGTCGATATATCGGTAGCTTTATGATATATCGACGGCCGATAACGATATTTTTTTAAATATCGGTATATTAGATTCCCGGTATCTTTTAAAAATATCAACAGTCCTAATTTCCAAACACGAGGAAATACGTGAGATGTATTGGAGTTTGTCTGCGACTAGGTTGGAAGCTAAGCTCCTCAGGCACGTCTATGGCCGCCTGTTGCCCTTTGTGCGGAGTGTGGACCAGCCTCGTGTTTCTCTTCTTCAAATGCCGTCAATACAAACAGAAGTTAGAAACGAAAAACTTACTGAAATGAAAAAAACACCGGGAGTCATCAGCTGATAGTCCAGACTGTATGTTTTTTCTGTCTATGCTCACTGATTTCAGGAAACTTTGTGACAGGCGTAAAAGAGATCTCAAACCTAAATTCTTGGTACTTATAAATGAGCAGCTGGATGAAGCTGAGAATACCACGTCGGGAGTTTTCTTTTGAGTGCGGGCTTCTTCCATTTCTTCAAATGCATTGTCTATCTGTGCGCAGATGTCGCCGCCCAATGCCGAACCATCTCGCTTCAAATTCAGCAACTTTTCTTCTGAATACTCCTAAAGTTGAATCATATACCACTTTGCGAAACTGAACAGTTGGAGAAGTACTATCCTAGATTTATCAGTCTGTAACCATTATTTACACAGGATAGTCAGAGACAGCCTGGAAAACTAGGTATTGCAGGGCAGGTTGTGCAGAGAAATAATTGTCAAGAAAAACAATGCGATACGTTGCGCCATTTCCGAGTTTATTTAGCAGTGAAGTTAGACAATCAAGTCGTCGCGCGAACAAATTCAAGTACATGCGTGCGCTAAAATGAGGTAAAGCAAAGGCATTCTCTGTGGGTCTGCTGAGTTAAATGCACATTACCATTTAAGATATGCCTTTGTCGGAACTCACAAATTTAAGCTAGGTGAACAAAACAAGAACAGATTTGGCGACAACAGTTCTGGCAGTCTACTTGAATTTTCGCACTCGTTGATCTGACTGGATAACTTCAGAGCTAAATAACCCGGAAATGACGGAATACGTCGATTTTTTTCTTAACAATTATATCCGAGGGGGACTTCCCCTTTACGAGCTTTTCAGACTGATTATGACCATTCAGTATATGTATCACATTGAATAAAGTACACTATGTGATCCAAAGGATTCGGACACCCCCGAAGACATAAGTTTTTCATATTAGGTGCGTTGTGCTGTCACCTGCTGCCAGCTACTCCATATCAGCCACTTCAGTAGTCATTACACATCGTGAGAGAGCAGAATGGGGCGCTCCGCGGAACTCACGGACTTCGAACATGGTCAGGTGATTGGATGTCACTTATGTCATTCGTCTGTACGAGAGATTTCCACACCCCTAAACATCCCTGTAATGTACAGGCCTGCACAGAGTCCTGACCTCAATTCTATAGGACACCGTTGGGATGTTTTGGAACGCCAACTTCGTGCGAGGCCTCACCAACGGACATCGATACCTCTCCTCATTGCAGCACTCCGCGAAGAATGGGCTGCCATTCCCCAAGAAACCTTCCAGCTCCTGACTGAATGTATGCCTGCGAGAGTGGAAGCTGTCATCAAGGCAAAGGGTGGGCCAACACCATATTGAATTCCAGCATTACTGATGGAGGGCGCCACGAACTTGTAAGTCATTTTCAGGCAGGTGTCCGGATACTTTTTATCGCATAGTGTACCATACTAGGTAAAATGGAAACATCGTGTGGCTAGGGCCTCCCGTCGGGTAGACCGTTCGCCTGGTGCAGGTCTTTCGATTTAACGCCACTTCGGCGACCTGCGCGTCGATGGGGATGAAATGATGATGATGATCAGGATAACACAACACCCAGTCCCTGAGCGGAGAAAATCTCCGACCCAGCCGGGAATCGAACCCGGGCCCTTAGGATTGACAGTCTGTCACGCTGACCACTCAGCTACCGGGGCGGACACCATACTAGGTGGTCTTACAAAAAATAAGCTCTTCATCGTGGCTTTTTTTTTTACGTCATCCGCACACTTTCACCACCTTACCTTACTGTAATGAGTAGGTTCCCAGCAGAAATAGGAAGTCGTAAATTTATGTCCTGCTTTGTCATAATAGCTGATACCAGTTGCTGCAAGAAGTGGAAACTCGCTCATCCGATACCATTTGTGGAATTTTTCGTTTTGAGAGACTCCTCGAGATACTACAGCCGAGTTACGTTTGATATTTATAGAATTATACGATGGCACTCAATATTCTGTTTTATTTTCGGTTTTCTGAGCTTCAATAGGCCACAACAACGTCGTCCTCATAAAAGATCATCATTGCACCTGAAACTGAAACAGAAATGTGATTCGTACTGTCTAGTTGCTTGTCGTATGGCGGGTCGCAACGTGTATCGTATGACACATCTTAGCATTATGAACCGCGCCTTAAACGCAGTGGTCCCTTAAGGGACCTATTGCACGGCAACGTTGTATACGACAGTAAAACGGGTAAACTTTTCAAAGTCCCAGAGCAAAGCTATTTCGCTATATTACGGCAATGTCGACACGGGGCGGCCGCAATGAAAACATTTCGCCACCGAGACAGGGTCAGCGCAAAACACAACATCGGCGTTTCTGGCAAGTCAATCAGAAAATCTCAGCAGAATGCAGAGGGTCAGGGCAGCCAAACAAGGTCACGTCACCTTCGTTATGTTACGAAAGAAAGGCTAAGACGAATGCAACTGATGGTACCAAAAGCTTTTATGAACCAGCTCTATACTATAACAAACTCGTTAAGCAAGAACGGCAGAAGGAAAATCGCCAATACTTTCGTAATATCCTGCCCTGTGCAACCATGGCGAGTGATGTGGGGTAAAAATTAGTCACTGATTTGCTCCATAAATGCCCCGGAAATTTATCTCATAAGGTAGTTGGTCAAACAGATCGATGGCGTACATGACGTTCGCACTCGTTTCCCTGATTGCCGTGACGTCTAGTACAAACCTGTTGTAGATTTCATGTACACTACGGACTACAACAGCAGCTACTGGGAGAAATGGATACCTCGCAATGATCACCAGTCGCAGTGTTCAACACCACAGCCTGGGTCGCAGATGGGAGGACCTGGAGGCCTTTCCATCCCACTACTATCAGGGCACGAACTACCCTGATATTCCGGCGGACTGAATACGGCCTACCTGGACGACAGGCCAATATCATCGGACCTCACGGCTACACGGCAACCGACATCGCAGTACGACGGATGACGAAGAAGGGTGGTGAGCAGGAGGGGACAGAGCGCCTTCCAAGTCGGCGTGTGTAGGTTCAGTACACGCGCCTCCGTCATTCACAGCCGCCAGTGCAGCAGCCGGGTGGAAGGAAATGTGCGGTGTCAGCTGCCTTGAGTGGGTTGAAGGCCGCTTACGACACGATTCCTCAAAGGGCGTTGACAGACGGTGCCAACCACGAGTCAAGGTGCTACTTTTTTTTAAAAATAAATAACTAATTCTGAATCTTCTTTCACTGCGCCTGCCATCGACCAAAGATCATTGCCAACCTTCCGAGGGAATTTGGCAAGGAGTGAACTGGGAGAGTGCCTCCTGATACAGAACGAACTCTACTTACACCCTCCCAATAGTCGCCTCTTGCAGACCTGTACATGAACACAGCGAAAGCAATAGGGTGACAAAGCATTTGCAAGAGATTTCGAAAACCAGCTTGCTTCAAGGTATTGTTGCAATAAAAAGTATTTTGAGTATTTTCAATGATCTTTTTTTTTTTTTTTGCCGGCCGTAGTGGCCGTGCGGTTCTGGGCGCTACAGTCTGGAACCGCGTGACCGCTACGGCCGCAGGTTCGAATCCTGCTTCGGGCATGGATGTGTGTGAGGTTTAAGTAGTTCTAAGTTCTAGGGGACGTATGACCTCAGCAGTTGAGTCCCATAGTGCTCAGAGCCATTTGAACCATTTTTGAACCATCTTTTTTCCACAAGTGAGCGATACGGAGCTTACAAGAGACAGCATCCCCTCCGAACAGAGGCCTGCGCTCCTTAACGTATCACTCAGATTCGAAATTATCATCACTACAGAGAACCTGTACACTACGATGATAAAGACTTTTCCTATATAATGATGTCCTCAGTCGGTTTAGTGCACACAAATGGACCCCTTAGTCTCAACATTTGAGCATGTTGTGCAGTGGAGTCGTTGACTGTGTTAAGCTGTTCACCATCTTACGTCATCATCATCATCATCATCATCATCATTTAAGACTGATTATGCCTTTCAGCGTTCAGTCTGGAGCCCCCCTTATACAGTTCCTCCATGATCCCCTGTTCAGTGCTAACATTGGTGCCTCTTCTGATGTTAAACCTATTACTTCAAAATCATTCTTAACCGAAACCAGGTACCTTCTTCTTGGTCTGCCCCGACTCCTCCTACCCTCTACTGCTGAATCCATGAGTCTCTTGGGTAACCTTGCTTCTTCCATGCGTGTAACATGACCCCACCATCTAAGCCTGTTCGCCCTGACTGCTACATCTATAGAGTTCATTCCCAGTTTTTCTTTGATTTCCTCATTGTGGACACTCTCCTGCCATTGTTCCCATCTACTAGTACCTGCAATCATCCTAGCTACTTTCATATCCGTAACTTCAACCTTGTTGATAAGGTAACCTGAATCCACCCAGCTTTCGCTCCCATACAACAAAGTTGGTCGAAAGATTGAACGGTTCACAGATAACTTAGTCTTGGTACTGACTTCCTTCTTGCAGAAGAGAGTAGATCGTAGCTGAGCGCTCACTGCATTAGCTTTGCTACACCTCGCTTCCAGTTCTTTCACCAAATGAAACAGTCTTCTGTTATGTGGAGTCTCGTGTATCATCTTACGGTTGTTTTCGTGACTTGAGGCTCTTACATTACATATTTGTACTTTTGGGAGAGCTGCCTGTATCGCATCCGCTCTAAATTTGTACCATCTCTATGAAAGTCGAACCCCTTGTAGTAACCGACATATGGTGAGATCAGCAAGAAGTACATACTTCTTGGGCCCTTATTGTCAACAACAGGTTCTGCGCATTGAGGAGCAGATCGTCAGAAGAGAACGTTGATTTTACTGTAGTTACAATGTTTTACTTGAAACTTCCTAGCAGATTAAAACTGTGTGCCGCACCGAGACTCAAAGTCGGGACCTTTGTCTTTCGCGGGCAAGGGTTACCCAAGCACGACTCACGACCCGTCCTAACAGCAATTCCGCCAGTAGGGGGAGGGTGCGGGCACAGTGGCCACTGGCTGTTGCTGCACTGTACGGTGCTGCTACACAGCGGCGGACGCCTCAACTATTTCATTGGTACGCCATCTTAGATGTGTTGAAGGTGGAAGCTGTTCTGAATACTTGTTTAAAAGTTATTGAATATTTTCGTTTTTTCAACGTCCTGATGTAAGGTAAGTGTATTTAATTAACTATTATAACCAATCTTTCATTCATAATATGGGCAACTGATAGTAACGTCTTAAAATAGGTGTATTTAGGCTACAAAAGAATGTGTCTGTGTAACGCATTACTCGATTCGTTTAGCCGGTGGCATGGCATTTATGTAACGGCGGCGAAGAGGGCAAAGTAGCCACGTCTGTGGCCACTATGCCCGACCGTGGTCACTTTGCCCAACATAAAGTAAAATATATGTTTTATTTGAATTCTTACAGATTAAAGCCTGATGTAGGGGTTTTCACCTGCAACAAAGCTATTTTAGCAACTAATGTAGAACAGTAATTATATTCCAAGATCCATTATTGTACTACGTATTTCATTTATACAATAAATTAACATTACTTTATGAGATTATTGCAGCTTTATTTAAGGTGAAAACGCCGTGTTACTTTCATATTTTAATGCTATTTAAAGTGTAATACTAAAAACGTTGTTTTTTTTCCAGGTGTAGCGATGGTGTCAAAATATCACAGGAAGAGTCAGCAGCAGTCATGGGACCCCGCAGTGTTGCAAAGAGCAATCGAAGCCGTGAAGAAAGACGGAATGCCTTATCAAATGGCTGCTAAAACTTACAATGTGCCTAGGAACACACTAAAACCTCATGTACTAAATAGAAATCAAGACGCCACTGACAATAAAAAAGTATTAGGCCATTTTCGAGCTGTTTTCAACGAAGACCAAGAAGAGCAGTTAGTAAATTATCTCTTGGATATGGAGGTACGTTTTTTTTTAATTACTGTAGCTGTCTTGCGCAGCCTTGCTTACGAACTGGCTGAACGGAATAACATCCCTCACGATTTCAACAAAAAAACGAAATTAGCAGGCAAAGACTGGGTAACCAGGTTCAGAAAGCGCCATCCTGAACTTGTGTTACGAAAACCTGATACGACTTCAGCAGCAAGGGCGCAAGCATTTAACAAAACAAATGTAACCAAGTTTTTTGACATTTTGGAGGATGTTCAAAAACATCACTTGTGTCCTCCTCATAGGGTTTACAATGCTGATAAAACTGGACTTACGACTGACCAGTCAAAGTCTTCAAACGTTTTTGCTTTAAAAGGTCGACGGCAAGTCGGCTCTGTTACATCTGCAGAGAGAGGTGTTCTCTCCAAATTTGTAATATCTATGTTGGCTGGGGGAGTTTTTATTCCGCCTTTTATCATCTTCCCTAGGCAGCGGATGAAAGTGGAACTTCACGACGGCGCTCCACCTGGAAAAGCTTTTGTTTGTCATCCTTCAGGGAGCATGCAAACTGAGATTTTCACACAATGGTTTGACCATTTCTTAATGTTTGCGAAGCCATCCGAAGACGACCCAGTCTTGCTCATACTTGATGGACATTCCACCCATACAAAAAATCTAGATTTCATTGAAAAGGCTACAGAAATTCACACAACTGTAGTTTACATTCCCCCCCCTCCCCCCTCCCCACCCCCCCCCCCCCCCCCCAGTTGCAGTCATAAGCTGCAGCCACTCGACGTTTCTTTCATGGGACATTTCAATACTTATTGTGTCCAAGCGATTGAAAGATTCTTGCGTTATAATCTTGGTAGACTAGTGACACGGTATCAGGTGTCTAAACTACTTGATTTTCCCTTGCAGCTACTCCAGATATTGCGGTAAAGGGGTTTGGAAAATGTGGCATAGTTCCAATAAACATACAGATGTTTACTGACACGGATTTTGCTGCAGCCATGACCACAGAAATCTCTGTGCAAGCTTCTACCTCTCTTCAAGAAGCTGAAAATCAATTAGCAGGGGTTGAAGACCAACAGGAAACTTCTACTGTGGTGCCAGGAAAAGAGTTTGCAGGTTCATAACACAAGATTGCTCGACGTCAAGAGACACCTCCTGCAAGTAAAGAGAACCTGCCTTCAGGAGAGATAGATTGCCGACCAGCAACCTCTGCATCCAACGCTGCACTTCCTGTGTTTTCCAATGGCCACAGACAAAATGTCACTGTAGGATCTGGAGATCCAAACTCCACATTTGTTCTAATCTCTAAAGACTCGCCAAAGCCAAGTAGGCCTACTTGTAAATGCCAACCCCAGCCCACTGCCTCATTGCAGTACTTCATGTGATTTAATCAGCATTTCCAAGACCAATAGGCCCTATACTTTTGCTGTAAGCCCACATAATATTGTTCCAATCCCTAAAGCAAATATTATCAAACGAGAAAATAAACGAAAAAAGGAACAGCTGCAGTTTTGACCTCAAGCCCTTTCAAGATGGAACGAGTAGCCGCAAAAGCAGAAAAAGAAGAAAAGGAAAGACTTAAGAAAATAAAGCTGGAACTGAAAAAAGAAAAACAGAGTAAGAAGCGGAATGAAGGAAGCAAAGAAAAAGTGAAAGGAAAGCAGAAAACGAAATCAAAATCAGTGAAGCGTGCTTTGTTTAATGTCTCGGACAGTGACGTGAGTGGTACTGATTGCCTTTTCTGCGGGGACTTAAATTCCAAGTCAAAGGAAAATGAAGGATGGATAAGGCTGTTTACGATGGGCACATGAGGCTTGTGCCGGGTGTGAAGAAGAAGACAATGGCTTTATTTGTGACGTTTGCACTCAGTGTGAAACTTTCTTTTTCTACGATGGTAATAATGTTTTCATTTTGAAAATACACTTTCATTTAGTATACAAATTCAGTTTAAATTTTGTATTTTATATCGACGAAAGTGGCCCCACCCCGAAGGGCAAAGTGACCATTTGGTAGGGTTAGAGTAAAATTTACCGAGATAATGTCAAAATAAAAATTGCCTTATGTAGCTAAGTATGTAGGATACAGTATATTAATATATAGTTTATTTCTTATTTATTTTCTTCAAGGTAAAAAAAAATCCTTAGCATGGCCACTTTGCCCACCGTTCCCGTACCTCGTCTCCTACCTTCCAAACTTCACGGGTCGTGAGTTGTGCTTGGGTAGCTCAGTGCTGCCGGCACGGTAGCTCAGTGTGTTCGGTGAGAGGGTTAGCTGCCCTCTGTAATAATAAAAAGAAACTGAGTGAACGGATAAATGATGAATTTGAATAGGTACCATGAGACGCCCGCCCTGGACAAATGAAGCGAACAATAATGAACAAAATGAGATAGAAAAGTGGTAGAGGACTTGCCACCGAAAGGCAAAGGTCCCGAGTTCGAGTCTCGGTCCGTCACACAGATTTAATCTGCCAGGAAGTTTCATATCAGCGCACACTCCGCTGCAGAGTCAAAATCTCATTCTGGAATGTTTTACTTATGGGCGAATACGCATTAAATAACCTTAGTTTTCAGACAGTCATGAATCGTTATTCGCTTTGGTTTGTCTTCAGGAAAATAACAAAAGGAAAATGGTGACATTGCCTATAGTCACTGCTATGGATTTCCGATATTTTGCCAGTGAAATTTAAGAAAGTTGCTCGTTTAGTAACTTTTAAAACTTGTATTTAGCATTTTTAATCTAAGTCGCCGTTTGCAAATAGTTGCGTTTATTTTATAATGCGCTCTTTATCCTAAGTTATTAATTACATAATTATTTCGTATTTCAATATGAGAAGAGAAAAGTGTTATGGAAAGTGGAGCTCAAATGAATTACATTTAACTGTAACCGCATATTTAAATCAGAATCATGGATTAAATGAATGTGCCCGTATATAAAATATATGCCTAGGGCAACAATTAAGACGCATGCTTAAAATAAAAACATTAATTAGACGGAGCCACAAAATTTTTTAGCTGCAGTAACATATTTTCCAATGCATTTTAAAATGAACTGGAAGAACATATTATTACATTTGAAGAGATCATATTTGGTTTAAGAATTTCGGACGTATGAAAACTTCAGAACTTCTGTATTACAGAACGAAACGTACTGCCCTAATTCCAATGCAGAAGAAGCCAGGGCAGGAGAGAGAACGAGAGAGAGAGACAGGCAGTGTGAAAAGAAAAAAAAGGCTCTAGCTCCACCTTGGCAAAGGAAGTATTTTGGAGACTCTGTGTAGATGGCAACAAGAACCTCATTCGAAAAAAAGAGGAATTGTATAGCGTCTTGTGAGAAGGCGAAAGATTGGAGAAATGATCAGATGCATGAAACGCAAAATGTGGATTCGTGTAAAATGTGCAGGGGTATAGAAAGTTAAATTGCAAAGCCTGCAAATAGTGCTGTAATAACTAAAATATGGACCATTTTCTTGAAGTTAGTCTATCTCAAATATTTAAGTTCAGGGATAAAGTTTGTAAAGGTAGTACAATTTATACATCCATTGGTACAAATTAGGAAACCAGATTCCTAATTTGTAGCACTTCTTGACATTTAGAAAATTAAGTATATTGTGTTCATTTCCCTCAGAATTTCCACTCCTTAAATCGGATACCAAGAACAACATCCTGAGATCGAAGGTGATATCGTTTAAACAATTTTGTAACTTACTGTTTAAGCGATTATAAATAAAACCTAAAAATTGGTAAAATTCAGGTAGCTGTCCCCTACCCGCGTGTTCAAAAGTATTGTGTCACTTTACGATAGAGGTCTCTGTCTCATTTGAAAACTGTCGTTGAACATGTAATTATACTGGTAATTAATTTATTCTTTAGTGAAATACTCACTTCTGCGTTCTTATTTAAAACTGACGTCATGGGACTGATTTTTCCCATTAAGTGTTGCTCTTGGATCGTCCGGTACTTAACAGTGTTCTTTCGTATCACGAACTTCACTTAGCTTCGTTTATTAGGACTTACGTCATCAATAACATATTTCTAAATTTATTCAGACTGTTAACTATCCAACAGAAGGCCGATAACATTAATAGCACTCTCACTTACCAATTATAAGAGAGGCGAACATCGTCATGATGTTACTTTTTCTTCCCTACTGGAGTCTTCAGTAAGCTGACATTTGCGATATATACAGCCAGTTTTGCTCACACGAACACGTCAGAGTACGTGCTCAGTGACAGCAAAACGAAATGTCAGACACTGACACGTACAGAAACCTTTTGTAACAATTCATCCAAAGGAAACAACACGTGCGCCTAAACTTGTTTACAGTTAGTGAAAGAAAACAAGACAAAATAAACTTTTACTAGACAGTAAAGAACACGGGGACCTCCTTTTTCATTTTACTAGTTCTTCCAAACTTCTCATTTGTTGACAAGATGTACATGGCTATTAAGGGTACTGTCCTTTGTTACTGGTACCATACTTCAATTCTCCTACAAAATCCTCCGTTTTCCTAAGTCATTTTGGCCTATACCGCCTTTGTTCCAGCACGACAATTTGATTTTTGCATCATTACTGTCAACAAGCCATTTTATTTTGCTCTGTACCAATAACAACTTCTCCTCTCTTAAAGTACTAACAGAGGAGGCCCAATGGTTAGACAATGGACTCGCATGTGGGACGACGGGGAATCAAATCCCGTTCTAGCTACACAAGTTTTAACTTTTCTTTCACTTCCCTAAATGGCTTCAGCAAAAACCGTGCTGGTTCCCTGAAATGAACGCGGTCGATTTCCTTCCCCAATCCGAGTTTGTACTCCGTCTCTAATGACTCGTCGCGGACGGTACATTAAAATCATCTGGGTATACATAGTTTACGTGCGGGAATGGTTGAAGGCAGAAAATCGTAATGTTTTCAGGGGTATGGGTTTTCGTTTCGGTAGGTATCAGTTTTTGCACTTGGTTTCGCGACATGGTATCGGTTAGTACGTTTTGTAATTTTCGTAACGTGGGTTATGAATTTGATCACTTACATTTTACCCAGACAAATTTTATGAGATTTACAAATACGAGTGGTTCTGTCCATCCAAGTCAGCTTTGGGCCTATCTGCAAGTTTTCGAATTTTCGTCATATCGTAGACTACCTATAATTGAAAGAATTGTTTTAAATTTGCAGTATCAAGTATGTCATAGGAATTTTTATAAAATATATTTTAATATTCAAAAAGTAGTTCACTAGATCAATTATCTTAAGAATAACTTTTACATCTCTGAAATGCATTTCTATAGTTTTCACACCGTCTTAGCAGACACACATCTTTTGTGCAGTACGTGTTGTGTAGGAGATAAGACGGGAGTCGACCGATAGATAGAGTCGCCGCTGGAACAAATGAATTGTGGATAGAAATAATGTATTTCCTCATTTCCTTTTATGTAAAACCGGAACATTTGTTCAGCATGACATGTGTGAGTTTATCAAAGAATCCTGGATACACGAAAAAGCTCTTTAACAATAGGCATCAATGAGCTGCCCGTCAGCACCAAGATACACAAGCGAAAATGTAGTTTTACTGCTTGTTCTCAATCACTTTTCTGTAAGTATAAATTACCCGTTTATTACGATAAATTTCACTCAGTTGCATCGTCCGGATTCAAACTGTACGGACGTCCCAAATATGAGAGACCAGACGACACAAAGAGACGGCACCTTTAGCGTTAGTAGTCACTGAATCCGAAGAGTTGGGAGAAGTTCAGTATTCTGATGGATCTTATTACTCATTTTCTTTTCATTATAGGTGAGTCATAATGGACCGTGAAGTAGATGTCAGGTTGCCACAACGGTCGAGACCGGCAATGACTCTCCCACATCGATTCACAGGAAGTTGCTCCCTGTTTATGGGGAGGACACAGTGGATAGCAGCAGTATCCATCGGTGGCCGCAGAGGTTAAAAGAAGGTGATTTCAGTCTACTGGACAATCCACGATGAGGTAGACCATCGACGGCAGCGAGTGATGTGAAAAAGGAAACCATTGATCAAATCATGCAAAATGACAGATGTGTGACGACACGACAGCTTGCTGAAATGACTCGTTTGTCATTGGGTATTGTGGTATTACTGGTACAGTCACTAGAGTACAGAAATAACTGTGCACGTTGTATGCGCAGATTATTGACAAGATAAATGAGGAAAAATATGTGGAAGGGTCTCATGAAGACTTTTAATGAAGAATGGAAACAGTGTTTTGACGGCGTCATTACCAGGATGAAACATGGTTCTTTTTGTCCGAACCTGAGAGCAAAGCCCAATCCATGGAGTGGCGTCATCCGGGTTCCACTCGGAAGAAGAAACCAAAGCTTTCACGAACAGCAGGCCGAAAAGTGATGGCCTCCTTCTTCTGGAATCAGTGTGGTGTCATTTCCATTGACTTTTTGGAACCTGGCTCCACAATTAACCATGACCGTAACTGTTTGTCACTCGACAAGCTGCGACGTGCCATAAAGACCAACAGACCACAGCTTCAGGGTCAGCTCATCAGACTACCCTATGAGAATGCCAAACCCCGTACAGCCCTTATGACGCAGGAGAAAAATCAGGAAAATGGGTTGGAAAATTGTTCCTCATCGCCCCTACAGTCCGGACTTGACTCCGTCTGATTTTTACCTCTTTGGTCGTCTGAAGACCCACCTGCACGGTAAAACATTTGATAGTGAGAAAGACATTATTTCTTGTGTCAAGTGATGATGTAAAAGTCAATCTCCAGATTTTTATCAAAGTGCATTTACATCATGGAAAGAACGTTGGGCTAGATTCATCACAGCTGGTGGAGGCTACACTGAGTAGGATCAGTGTATAGGTAAATGTTCCAAGTATGTTCACAAAAAATTTCATTCTCGCAAAAAATAAAAAAATTAGAGACAACTGTGCAAAACTTTTTGAACGCCATTTGTAATACAGTCAATATAGTCACGTGAGGATGCCGATGAGCGAATGCATGAACATCCTCCAGTAGTCACCAAATGAGATAAAAAAGAGACTACTTCTTGTGTTAAAGTGCGCTTAGCAATAGGGAACAGAGGAATCTTTAATAAATTAATTGTGAATACTGGTAACTCCACTGATCAGCATACCACCGTACATGTCTATGATTTAGACGAATGAATAAGTACAACTAGCCGCTATATTAGCAAATACGACCTTATAAAGGCCGCGGCATTAAATTTAGTGGTCACCAATGATGTCAGCTTCTTTAATTTTGCGGATACAAATGGAGAACTCACATCTTATCCTTTAGGACCCAATCCATTATCGATTGTGATAGAACCGACAGTGCCGGTAACCGTGGGAGAATATGGTCAGGTACCGGGAAACTTATTGTAACCGCAGAGATACGGGTAAGAGTGTTGGTTTTTCCTGCTGAAACAGAGCACCGGCGTGTCCATTCACAAACGGCAGATTCAGCGGTTGCAGAAGCCGTTTAGCATAATATGGTGTACATATTGAAAACGTCGGCTGAACGTCCAGCTCTATACCGTAACATCTTGCTGAAAAGACCAATGTCATTTAACAACAAATTGTTCGTTGTAGTATCGCCCAACGTTGCACACGTACACACGGAAACGATGGGCGTCGCCACCAACACAGGAAAGCAGGACACCTCACTGAAACTAATCCATTGTCTTCCTGTGAGCATCCATCATCGTCGTTCACGAGGCCATTAGAATCTATGGCTGTACTGCTGTGGTATCTCGGACACTCTCTGCAGCAGTCTACGAGAAGTCAGACCAGCCCCGCATATCCGCCTGCCGACGCCGCTGACACTCGCTGGGTCCCACGCAGAGCGCGTCCCTGGTCGCTCGCTGAAAGGTCGCACCCTTGACAGTTGACGCAGTGTACTCTTTTCAACAATCCGTCGGCCCATCAAAATAATGTCATTCGTCAGTGCCTTCCTATGTCAATTCCAGCCAATACCTGTTGATATTAATGTCTAGACGACTGGTGTGATACACCACACAGTGGAATGACCGTCAGATTCACGGGAGGCCTACAATGCGGGCGACCTCAAACGCAAATCTAATTCTATTGAACTCAAGACATTATCGACTTGACACGGAATGCTTGTGCACAGACGGCATAACTTCTATATTATTTACGTGAAAAAAAGACGTCAGGTTCACTTTTATTACCCTTCGCTACTTCACAAGTCTGTTTTCTATTTCTCTTCTTGTGGAAGAATGTCTTGAAGACAACATGTTAATCCACTCCATTAATTCTACTATACATGGAATATAAACAAAAATAGGCCGGACACCGTCCGAACAGGCCTTCTCGAAGGCCTAACGGTGCCACGGTAGCGACCGGCCGCCGTGTCATCCACAGCCCGTATGCGTCACCGGACGTGGATACGGAGGGGCACGTGGGTAACACACCGCTCTCCCAGCTGTTGTCAGTTTTCGTCACCGGTGCCGCTACTTCTCAATCAAGTAGCCCCTCAATTGGCATCAAAAGGGCTGAGTGCAGCCCGCTTGCCAACAGGACTTAGCAGACCCGAACCGTGACTCATCCAAGCGGCAGCCAAGCCCGAGAGCGCTTAACGTCCGTGATATGACGGGAACCGATGTTACCACTGCGGCAAGGCCGTTGGCATATATGTAATACATACATGTTACTCTATTAGACAAACTCGACTATCGTATGAGCTTTTTTATTCCCGATGTTGTATCCAAGATTCCTCACTGAAGAATAGTTCTTCAATTTTTGTTCAACGTTCACAGTAAAATACGCCATTATCATATTGTAGTAGGGATTGCTGTCACTTATCGGTTTCTGTAAAAATATATACTAATCTAAGCAGACACCGATCCATCAAGGAGGAAGTCAGAAATGTAGAAAATGAGAATTTCTTAGGAACAGGAAGAAACACAAGATGAAATTAAAAACATATTCACTAGTTTAAAAAAACTACATATTGACAGTAGGGACATTTGTCGAATGCAGGTACTTATGCAAGCAATAAAAGATGTTGTAGGTGCACAGAAACCAAAAGAAACAAAATTTAAAAATCTTAAATGGAACAAGCCAGCTACACTCCTGGAAATTGAAATAAGAACACCGTGAATTCATTGTCCCAGGAAGGGGAAACTTTATTGACACATTCCTGGGGTCAGATACATCACATGATCACACTGACAGAACCACAGGCACATAGACACAGGCAACAGAGCATGCACAATGTCGGCACTAGTACAGTGTATATCCACCTTTCGCAGCAATGCAGGCTGCTATTCTCCCATGGAGACGATCGTAGAGATGCTGGATGTAGTCCTGTGGAACGGCTTGCCATGCCATTTCCACCTGGCGCCTCAGTTGGACCAGCGTTCGTGCTGGACGTGCAGACCGCGTGAGACGACGCTTCATCCAGTCCCAAACATGCTCAATGGGGGACAGATCCGGAGATCTTGCTGGCCAGGGTAGTTGACTTACACCTTCTAGAGCACGTTGGGTGGCACGGGATACATGCGGACGTGGATTGTCCTGTTGGAACAGCAAGTTCCCTTGCCGGTCTAGGAATGGTAGAACGATGGGTTCGATGACGGTTTGGATGTACCGTGCACTATTCAGTGTCCCCTCGACGATCACCAGTGGTGTACGGCCAGTGTAGGAGATCGCTCCCCACACCATGATGCTGGGTGTTGGCCCTGTGTGCCTCGGTTGTATGCAGTCCTGATTGTGGCGCTCACCTGCACGGCGTCAAACACGCATACGACCATCATTGGCACCAAGGCAGAAGCGACTCTCATCGCTGACACTGACGGCGGCGGTGCACAAATGCTGCGCAGCTAGCGCCATTCGACGGCCAACACCGCGGTTCCTGGTGTGTCCGCTGTGCCGTGCGTGTGATCATTGCTTGTACAGCCCTCTCGCAGTGTCCGGAGCAAGTATGGTGGGCCTGACACACCGGTGTCAATGTGTTCTTTTTTCCATTTCCAGGAGTGTATTAAAGAGAAAGCAAGAGTTCAGGCAACTAATAACAGTAACGTGACAGAATCTAATGAACTAAATAAAACAACTGACGAATATCTTGGAGAAGATGCGAGAAGTTAAACGTCAATTCCCTATGAGCTAAACTGAAAACAACAGGAGTATGAACGAAAAAAAACGTGAATTTTTTTTCTGTAAACATCATATTTCATTAGTCACGAATTCCAAGCTGCAGAGTAATTAGCGTAGGATAGAAAACTGGACACGCATTCCAAAATTTCTTTCAACGTTTGTATAATTCTAGAGATGAATAAGAAACACAGATAATTAACATTCAAAATAATGACGTTCCGAAAATAACACCATTATAAATGAGTAAAGTAATTTTGGATAAGAGGAAAGGAAATTCGCCAGATGACGGTGGTGTTAATAGGTCAGAGTCAAAGTAATAGAAAAAAAGCTTACAAAATGAATGCACAATGTTTGCAGAGGAAGCTATTCCTAGAACTGGAATAATACTGTAATTATTCTATTCCACCAGTGGAGACAGAAAAGACGTACATAGCAACAGACTTACCGACTTCCTTTACGTGGTGTTCAAGATATTCACTAGAATTTTCACCAAGGACACTCAAAAAAATCATTGTATTTTTATCAGGTAACGTTTAAGTTCACTTTGGAAATCGATAACCCACAAAGGATCAATTGCAAATCATGAACGAAATTATGGAACGGGAAAATTAGTATGAATTACACTATGTGATCAAAAGTGTCCGGACACCTGGCTCAAAATGACTTACAAGTTCGTGGCGCCCTCCATCGATAATGATGAAATTCAGTATTGTGTCGGTCCGCCCTTAGCCTTGATGATAGCTTCCACTCTCGCAGGCATACGTTCATTCAGCTGCTGCAAGGTTTCTTGGGGAATGGCAGCACAGTCTTCACGGAGTGTTGCACTGAGGAGAGGTATCAATGTCGGTCCGTGGGGCCTGGCACGAAGTCGGCGTTCCAAAACATCACGAAGGTGTTCTATAGGATTGAGGACTCTGTGCAGGCCAGTCCATTACAGGGATGTTATTGTCGTGTAACCACTCCGCCACAGGCCGTGCATTATGAGCAGGTGCTCGATCGTTTTGAAAGATGCAATCACCATCCCCGAATTGCTCTTCAACAGTAGGAAGAAAGAAAGTGCTTAAAACATCAACGTAAGCCTGTGCTGTGATAGTGCCACGCAAAACAACAAGTGGTGCAAGCCCCCTCCATCAAAAGCACGACGACACCATAACACCACTGCCTCCAAATTTTACTGTTGGCATTACACACGCTGGCAGACGAGGATCACCAGGCGTTCACCATACCTACACCCTGCCATCACTTCGCCACATTGTGTACCGTGCTTCGTCACTCCACACAACGTTTTTCCATTGTTCAATCGTCCAATGTTTACGCTCCTTACACCAAGCAAGGCGTCGTTTGGCATTTACCGGCGTGATGTATGGCTTACGAGCAGCCTCTCGACCGTGAAATCCAAGTTTTCTCATCTCCCACCTAAGTGTCACAGTACTTACAGTGGATGCTGATGCAGCCTAGAATTCCTGTGTAATGTTCTGGATAGATGTCTGCATATTACACATTACGACCCTCTTCAGTAGTCGGCGGTCTTTGGCATTCAACAGACGAGGTCGGCCTGTCCGATATTGTGCTGTACGTGTCCCTTCTCATTTCCACTTCACTATCACATCGGGAACAGTGGACCCAGGGATGTTTAGGAGTGTGGAAATCTCGCGTACACTAGTGACACCCAATCACCTGACCACCTTCGAAGTCCGTGAGTTCCGCGGAGCGCCTCATTCTGCTCTCTCACGATGTCTAATGACTACTGAGGTCGCTGATACGGAGTATCTGGCAGTGGGTGGCAGCACAATGCATCTAATACTAAAAACGTATGTTTTTGGGGGTGTCCGGATAGTTTTGATGGCATAGTGTACCATAGAAAGGAGAACCAATAGAGGTACTCAAGGTACCCTCCACCATACACCGTCAGGTGGCTTGCGGAGTATGGATGTAGATGTAGATGTAGGTTTCAGAACACCAGATTTTTGAGAAAGCATTTGATAACAGTTCCATTAAATCTTTTTTAAGAACCAGCTCTGTATGTACAGCCGTTGGCACACAGGACACTGATACACTATTGTTAGAGAATAAACACGCAAAGCCCCTGCTTGCATTGGACGTCATCAGGATTATGATAAATTAAGAATTGAATGACGTGTGAGACAATGAGTTACCGTATTTCAAAACGGTCTCAGCAGTTCTAATGTTTTATGGTCCTAAAACTGAAAGCACAAAGAACGAAAATGGTTTAATGGAACTTACCTGAAACATCTTTTATTTAAGAGACATTGTACTGTCGTCTCTTGCGCTGTCCACCAACAAATGAAAGAACTTAATACAGCTAGTTTGAAAGTCTACCTGAAAATCACTTACGGTAAGACTAACGGAATTTAAAATGATTCAAATGGCTCTGAGCACTATGCGACTTAACTTCTGAGGTCATCAGTCGCCTAGAACTTAGAACTAGTTAAACCTAACTAACCTAAGGACATCACACACATCCATGCCCGAGGCAGGATTCGAACCTGCGACCGTAGCGGTCGCTCGGTTCCAGACTGTAGCGCCTAGAACCGCTCGGCCACTTCGGCCGGCATTTAAAATGAACTCATCGAAAGTATAACGGGATAAATTAACAGTGAAGTCTAGTAACAGATGGTAAGTTTTAATATTGAACGCAGCTGAGCACAATGACTATACGAAACCAAAAGAAACAAAGGAAAAGGTAAAAATGTTCTGAAATCTTTTTGATAAAACAAACTAGGTTTCCAAAACTAAGTTTCCGACTAGACTGAAAGTCTGCTCGTATAATGGGTACTGCTAGTTTTTACTAAGGCAGTGAGATACGGATTTTTAATGCGACAGCCACTCTCAAAACTAAGGACTGTGAGAAATGGAAAGATATGTGTTTGGAAAGAAAGAGGATCAAATAAATGAATCACGGAACAGACTTTAGTGGAAGAAGTAATCATGACTGTAATGAAAACGAAACAGACTTGGGTGGTGCGTCATGAAGCCAAGCAAATGGTATATCTGTCAAGAAGGTTATTCGAGAAGACGACATAATGGAACATTGACAGATAGCGCAAGAACAATGTGGTTGTGCATAGCTGAAGACGTAACCCATGGATAAGCCTATGGAACCCACATATCCAGCAGTATTTGCCTTATGGCGACGATTGAAGATGCTGATGCTGAAGATGATGATGATAAGATGAAAATTGGTGCAGTAGCTGTTTATGTTTCTGTTAACTATTATTCGCGAGGTCTGTTGTGCATTGCAGTGTTCCCATCGCCACGGCACGGAGGACAATAGAAAGCGCGCATTCTGTGTTCCTCTTATTTCGTCTGCAAATACAGAAGTACGGTGTGCGTGTTCTGGGATGAGGACTTCTACTCGGACACGACAGTGACGATTAATTCAAAAAAAATTAATAATTTTTATGTCTAAGTGGATCTAATCCGCCTCGCTCCTGATAGAATAGTTACTGTTTTAATCACGAGTGTAAACTGTATTTTTACATTAAAATTACGACGTTCACAGATTTATTAAAACAGCCATCAATACGTAAAACTTCTTATTACTTGCGAACAGGATTAGAAATAAAAACATTCCTGTCTTCATTTACTGAGTTCTGGCTCAGAGTTTGTGACCTGGCATCAGTAGAGATACTGGAACTTCGTGGCTTCTTATAAGGGTTTACTTCGTATATGATAACTGGGCAGGAAAAAGTTAATTGAGCGCTGAATAACAAATCTGTGTGCTGCAGGCAATGTGGGAGGATAACTTTTCACCATCTCAGACTCGACATTCACGCGAAGTAAAGAAAACACTGTTCAACCTCGGGAATGCAGTTCTTCGAGACGAAATTCTTGAATAACATTTTCTCTGTTAAATTGTCGCGTCAGGTTCGGGTGAGAAATCAAGCTGCCAGCTGTTTCAGCCGATGTCATCACAAGGAGGTAATTGTGGTTACTGATTCCTTGGTGCTTTATTTGCATATAACCTTGAGAGCTGGTTTCTTAGGATGGGGCAGTATAAGGTTACGTTGTGGATGGGGCCGTAATCAGTTACTCTCGGTTGCACAACAAATACGTAAACGTTATGTAAAGAAATTAAACTTTTAAAACAATCTCTTAAAAAAACAGAATTGACTGTATGACGGCTGAAGGCCTTATCACAGAAAAAAAATTTCACAATTTTAGGGCCGAAGGCCACCAACAATAACCTCAAACAACAAACGGCTGAAGGCCTGAATTAGAAGTCAGAAGAACAATTCCAAAAAGCACATATTAATATAAATATTTCGTTTTAAAACAAACTGTAACATGGCTGAAGGCCTTATTATAAAAGAAGTGAAATTATTACTCCGCTGAAGGCCACAAACAATTTCAAATAACAACGGCTGAAGGCCTGAATTAGAAGTCAAGAAAACAATTTCAAATAGCACTTTTAAGATAAATCCCTTGCTTTTAAAACAAGTTTGCTTAAAGGTAAGGTCAGACAGGCAGCCAAGACTTGTACTCACGTAACAGGATGGTAACTCAAACTAGGGGCAGCATAAGCGCCGACCGACCGACCAACCATTCCGCCTAACGTCCACTCACCGGTCAACGATGGAATATTTTTAGGCAAGGGCGAAGAGACAAACAGCACTACGTTATTCAGAAAACACCCAAGGCCAAAGGAAACAGTAGAATCAAGGTAGACCTCCCCAAAAAATATGCACAGTACAGTACAAGAGGCTGTCGAACTACACGCTGTGTCAGACAGCATCAACACGACGAGGAAAGGTACACTGCCGGAAAAGTACACTAACCTCCAGGACAGGTAACTGGGTCGTTAGCGGCCACAAGACAGAAAATACCGCTGGTTACACTTCACTAATAAGAATAATACTAAATTCAATGATGAATAACAAATACAGAAAGACAGCTGCAGTATTTCACCGCCTCAAAACACTTCAATCATTGCCGCCAGGCCCAGCGGCCCTGGGAGCAACAACCAGCCGACCAAAGGCGAGATCTCAGAATAGTCGAGGCTGCATTATCAGTTAACCCTTCACTCAACGTAAACGTCCAGGGTACGGTGTGCAACGACGTCGTCGCCCTCCTTGATCCAGCAGTGGCATCATGCCGCCAGCGGCCCTGGCTTGCCCTCGCGCTGCATCATGGACCTGCTCGCTGCTGCGCCCCCAACCGACCAGATGTCCGTTCGCAACTCCCCAATCCACACAACGCGACCCGGCAGTACTAGCGGTTGCTCCAAAGGTAGTACCACAGTACTCGTATGGATAAGCGCAGGCAGAAGATGTGTCTGGAGACGTCCCGGACAGTGGTGAGATACCAACCGAATGTCGCTCGCCATGCGACCTGACAACCAGAAGTGATGGTTTGGCGTCATACCCTTACATAGCGTCATACCCTTACATAGCAGGACTCTTTCGGTTGTCATCCGCAGGACTGTTTCAGTACAGCGGTACGTCGCTGATATTCTACGCCACGTTTCATTGCCGTTCATGGCAGCCTATCGAGGGGTTACATTTCACCAAGATAATGGCTATCCCCAACGGCGAGAGTTTCTGCTGCTTGTCTTCGTCCTTGCCAAACCCTACTTGGCCAGCAAGATCACCAGATCTCTCCCTAAATGAGAACATTTGGAGAATTATGGTCAAGACTCTCGAACGAGTTGGGATTTTGACGATCTGACGTCCCAGTTGGACAGAGGAGACCAGTAGAACAAGACATGAAGAAGAGTATACAGCGTTAAGAGTAAACGATGCATTGATGACAGATGTGTGTAGCATTGCAGAACGTTTTAACAAACATTTTATAATTGTTGCTGAAAAGATGAGGTTGTCAGGTTCTGTACATGCTGCCATGGTATACCTCAGACCAGACATTTCAGGTAACTTCCATAATATGAATATGACCCTCTCTACCCCAGCAGAAATAATGTCCATCATAAAATCTTTAAAATCAAAAATATCTAATGGGTATGACGAAATATCAACAAAGTTAATTAAAGAATGTGATTCTGATTCAAGTAACATATTAAGCTATCTGTATAACCAGTCGTTTATCAGTGGAATATTTTCTGAATGGTTGAAATATGCTGAAGTTAAGCCACAGTTCAAGAAGGGAGATAAAGAAATAACGTCAAATTTCCGTCGAATTTCACTTTTGTCAGCATTCTCACAAATTTTAGAAAAGGTAATTTACAAGCAGCTTTATAACCATCTTATCACAAATGACATACCGTTAAACTAGCAGTTCGGATTTCAAAAGGGTTCCGATATGGAGAAGGCTATCTATACTTGCAGTGAAAATGTACTTAATTCGTTAGACAAAAAATTGCAGGCTACTGGTATATTTTGTGATCTGTCAAAGGCATTAGACTGTGTAAATCACAATATCCTTTTAAGTAAATTAGAATATTATGGTGCAACAGGAAATGCTGCAAAATGGTTCAAATCTTATATCTCTGGCAGGAAACAAAGGGTGTTAGTAGAAAAGAGACAAGTATTGAGCTATCAGGCGTCATCCAACTGGGAACTAATTACATGTGGGGTCCCACAAGGTTCCATCTTAGGGCCTTACTTTTTCTTGTGTATGTCAGTGACCTATCAGTAACATTACCAGATGTCAAGTTTGTTTTCTTTGCCCATGATGCAAACATTGAAATAAATAGAAAATCAAGTGTAATCTTAGAAAGACCGGCTAATAAAATATTTCTGGAGATTAATCACGGATTTCTAGCTAATTCTTTGCCACTAAACTTCGAAAAAACACACTACATGCAGTTCAGAACTTGTAAGGGGTGTCCCACGAGTATATACCTAACATACAATGACAAGCAGATAGAAGAAGTGGACAGTATTAAATTCTTGGGATTACAGCTAGATAATAAATTCAACTGGGAGGAGCATAACACAGAACTGTTGAATCGTCTAAACAAATCTCTATTTGCAATGCGAAATCTGTCAGACAGAGGGGGTATAAAAATGAAAAATCTGGCATACTACGCTTACTTTCACTCCATAATGTCATATGGGATTATTTTTGGAGTAATTCATCAAGCCAAGCTAAAGTTTTCCGGGCACAAAAACGCGCAATAAGAGTAATATGTGGTGTGAACTCAAGAACATCCTGCAGAAGCCTGTTTAGGGAACTAGGGATAGTAACTACTGCTTCCAAATATATTTATTCCTTAATGAAATTTATCATTAAAAATATATCACTTTCTCAAACCAACAGCTCAGTTCATGGAATCCATACTAGAAATAAGAATAATCTTCACAAGGATTTAAAGTCACTTACTCTTGTACAAAAAGGTGTGCATTACTCAGGAATACACATTTTCAATAACTTCCCAGCAGCCATGAAAAGCTTAACAACCAATGAAATTCAGTTTAAGAGAAGCCTAAAGGATTTATTGGTGGCCAACTCCTTCTACTCCATTTTGTGTGTGTGTGTATATGGGGAGGGGGGTTGTATATAAAGTACAATCTAACTGCTGCACTATTTCAGTGCAGTGATGTGTTCATTGTAAATAAGCATTGTAGCAGTTCTGTTATATGTTTATTACCTTACAAATAAAAACATTTTTTTTTTTAATTTTAAATTCAGCGTATTAATGTGATCTTAGTAAATGCGTGTTGCAAAATGATCCTTTCATATAGTGTTCATTTATAAAACAAATGACGATCATTCCACTTGTAACCTGCGGAAGGTACATTAGTTTATTTGTTTTAATTGTAAATATTTGTGACGTACTATTGTTTTTCTAACATGTTCTATATCCTGGAGGACCTCCTCAGTGAGAATCAACTGGAATGAAAGTAAATCTAATCTAATCTCAGAATTTCCCTGTGAGGACATCCGACAACTGTACCAGTCAGTCTATGCCAAGCCCAATAAGAGCTTGCATAAGAGCCATAGATGAACCAACGCGTTACTGACTTGCTCGGTTTATGAAGCGCTTTCTCTTGAATAAATCATCCAACTTTTCTGAAACTGTTATCATTTGTTTGTCTGTACATGTAGATAACATCTACCCATTCGGATAATTCCTTTATGGTGCATCGGTTTATACATAGTTTAATACTCTGGAGACATATAGAATTTCTACGTCATTATCGGACTTCACCTGCCGAGAAACATTGTGTATTTACTGCTCAGAAAAACGACAGGTAAAGCACTTGACTGGGAAGGAATAACAGACTCTGAACAAGGCGAAAGCGTCCTGTTAGTTACACGGTAGCACTAAGAAAAAGCAATGTTTTACTTTGCAGTTCTCCGTCAGGATTACACAATAACTTAATTAAACTGTATGATTCAGAGACTTTGACACATTTTGTTAATCTGCACAGACAAAAGATTCCGGCTTTTAGACGTCTACAGGAGGAAATAAAAATAACGCTATTTCAGAATTTGTGAAACACGGACATGAATCTGTTAAATGCAAAAGGAAAAACAAGTGAACTTATTACCATATGAAGCAGCGACTCAAAGCATACGTAATCGTTAACTGAATTTACTAACAATGTACGAGGTACTTAAATAATTTGCTACAGTTAAAAATCCAGGCCCTGGTGGAACGAGTGCTGTCAGATCTTGAATTGCAAGGATGACGGTTGTATAGGAAAAGCATGTTGTCTGTGTAAATAAAATGAAATGAGTCCAGGGCTGTATTTTCTGCTGTTTATAAAGGTATCAGTGACATTCCTCCGAAGATGAAACAGGCGTTATTCTAGAAACAAAAAATATATATTAACAGAAATAGAAACTGTTACCAAATGAACGCTTCCAAACCGTCTTTCCAGAATTTTCATGCTCCTTGACCACGAGATCGTTAGATACTGTGCACTTGTTCGGATGCTAGAGGGATAGGTAAGGAAATCAGCAAGGCCCATTTTAAACGAACAGCACCGATATTCGATTTGAATAGATTTAGGAAACCACAGAAAACCCAAATATGTATCTCAAGGCGGTGATATGAACCCTGCTCCTCGTAAATGTGGGGCCAATGCGCCACCTCGGAAGGTTCACAAGCTGTAATTATTGCTTCGTCGGAACTAGTTGGTCCAAGATGTTTATAGTCCCAAATCGACGACAGAGCACGTCCGGTTGTGTTAGCAGCGCGTGACAAGCACGTACCGGCACAGGTGAAGGCGAGCCGTGAGAGAAAAACATCGCCAGATAAAAAGCAGCGTCCGCGGGCCACAGCCACCTACTGTGCATCACCGCTGCCACCATGGGGGCGCTCGCTTTCCTTGTGACAGGTGAGTCTCGAGAGCAGTTCCACCCTCCAACAGTCTACAGGCACCTCGTAATTTGGGACAGTGCATGTCTTAATGCCAGAGGCTGGGAAATAAGCTGCAACGTAACACTATTTAAGATGTAGAAGGTCTGTGACTTGTTGGACGGATTGAGCAAACAAGTTAGTGACACAGAATATTAAACTCAGCTCCTCTCCGTTATAAACGTGGTGACTAAATCAGTGGAGCATTTTACTAGCTGCTAATCATAGTCAAGCCTGCATGATTCTTCCAATAACCATTACTCACGACCTTTTGATGCACTATGATGGATGTTCCTGATTAAAACAGGGCCGCTCTTCTTTCGCACTCGTGGCACACCAAGTGCATACACTGATAAGCCAAATCATTATTAAATCTGCTTACTAGTATGTCGGTCCACTTTTGGAAAGCAATACAGCTGCGATTCTGCGTGGTATGGATTCAACAAGTCATTCGTCTGTTTCTGGAACTGTGTTGATGATGTTTGGTTTGTGGGGCGCTCAACTGCGTGGTTATCAGCGCCCGTACAATTTCCCAACCTTTGCTCAGTCCAATTTCGCCACTTTCCTGGATGATGATGAAAGGATGAGGACAACACAAACACCCAGTCATCTCGAGGCAGGTGAAAATCCCTGACCCCGCCGGGAATCGAACCCGGGACCCCGTGCTCGGGAAGCGAGAACGCTACCGCGAGACCACGAGCGGCGGACGATGTTTCTGGAACTGTATTGCTCCAGACGTCCACCTACAGTTCCCGTAAATTACAGGCTGGCGGTTTGTGGGAGCGGAGCTCATGCCCGATAGTGTCATAGCTGCGTTCCACCAGTTCCAGATCAGGTGAATTTTCTGATCAAAATGTGAGTTCACTATCACACTCCTGAAACCATTGTAGCGCGATTCTGGCCTTATGACACGGACAGTTATCATAACCCCTCCGTGATGCACAAAAACTCTCATGGAGTTTGTTGAGCACCTTGGTAACGCTCTCGCGCCGGTTAAACGATTCCGTAACAAAATGCACCACTCTCCGTTGGATCTTCTCAGTCGCTTCTGTAAATCCATCCTGGAAGGGTTTCTAGACTGATAGGCAATGCTCAAGAATCGGGGAATAAGTGCTTCGTAAGCCGCAACTTTCGTGGATGAATTACATTCCCTTAAGGAGCTATTACGCTCCTGAAACCAATACAGCACGATTCTTCCCTTTTGATACGGACAGCTGTCCTACTGGAAGATATCGTCACCGCCGCGGAAGACATCAAGCTTGAAGAGATGCAAGTAGGCAGCAATAATGTTCACGTAGTCCAAAACTGTCGTAGAGAATTCAGATATTACCACAGGTCGGATGGGAGCCAAGCTGACTGCCCTCTATCGCAGAACTCTGCACCTGCCGTCCTCGTCCATGCCACGTTGTTTGTTTCGAGTAGCCCTTCCCCAGCATCACAGCCTATCCGGAGACGACCATCGACATGGCGTAACAAGAAACGTCATTCATCCGTCCAGTTAACACGTTCCCATGGTGACACGTTCCTATTGAGCCAAGATCCGATCTCGATGGTACAGTGCCCACTGTAATAGTAATTGACAGTGTCGTTGGATCAACATAGGAACATACAGGCTCGTCTTCTACGGAGTCACAAGTTCAATAACGTGTTCTCGACAGAGTGATTCGAAACTCTTTTGGCGGCACAAGCATTGTACTCTGTGTGTCATATCTGCTACAGATCGCTTCACATAGCGGACCATTCTTCTCCGGCCTCCACGTTCTCAGATGACGCAAGCACTTAGAACACTTACATCTACATCTAAATGACTATTCTACAATTCCCAATTAAGTGCCTGGCAGAGACTTGATCGAATCGCTTTCAAGCTATTTCCCTACTATTCCACTCTTGAACAGCACACAAGAAAAATGAACACTTAAATCACGTCGTGCGAGTTCTGATTTTTGTTACTGAATCATTATGATCATTTCTCCTTATGTACATGGACGCCAACAAAATATTTTCGAATTCGGAGGAGAACGTTGGTGATTGAAATTTCATGAGGAGGTGCAACCGCAACGAAAAACGTATTTGTTTTAATAATTGCCAGCCCTAATCGGTATCATATCCGTGATATTCTCCTATTACGCAACAATACAAAACGAGCTGCCCTTCTTTGATCTTTTACGATGCCTTTCGTCAATCCTGCCTGATGTGGAACGGAACCCTCGTCACGCAGCAATGCTCTAGAAGAGGACAGACAAGCATAGTGCTAGTAGTCTCATTGGCGGATTTGTCGCATCTTCTATGTATTCTGCCAACAAAATGCAGACACTGCCTCGCTTTCCTCACAACATTATCTTTGTGATCGTTTCAGTTTAAGTTGAACGTAATTGTAATCCCTAGGTATTTAGTTGAATCGACATACTTTAACATTTGTGTCTAACCGAAATTAAACGGATTTTTTTATTACTCGAGTGCAGGACCTCAGAATATATATATATATATTTTTTTTTTTTTTGGGTGATTGCCGTTTTTCCACCATACAAATATTTTGTCAAAGTCATTTTTCAATTGTTTTTGATTATCTCATGAATTTACAAGACAGTATGTGACAGCGTCATCTGCAAATAAACTAAGAGGGCTGCTCATATTGTCTTATAAATTGTTTACATAGGTCACGAACAGCAGAGGGCCTATAACACTTCCTTGTGGAACGTCCGATATTACTTCTGTTTTACTCGACGGCTTTCCGTCAATTGGTTCAAATGTCTCTGAGCACTATGGGACTTAACATCTAAGGTCATCAGTCCCCTAGAACTTAGAACTACTTAAACCTAACCAAACTAAGGACATCACACACATCCATGCCCGAGGCAGGATTCGAACCTGCGACCGTAGCGGTCGCGCGGTTCCAGATTGAAGCGCCTACAACCGCTCGGCCACACCGGCCGACATTCCTCAATTACTACGAACTGAACGATTAGAATCTCTTTCGGTTTTCTGTCACATTTCGAGTCAGTTTCGTTGTGGAAAATATTAAAAGTATCTCGCACTGAAGATCGCGCTAAATTTAGATCTCTTGTAAGACTTCGCCGGTCTTATGGCTTGTGTGTTCTTTTAAATTTGGCATGCTTTTTTAGTTGCTTGTGCAACAGCGTTATGACCTGCTTTGTGAACCATGGGGGGATCAGTACCATCACTTATTAATTTATTTGGTATATACCCAATGCCCATAGATACTATTTCTTTTAATTTGAATCACATCTGTTCTACGCTTACATAGATTGGAAGGAGAGGAGACTCTCTCTCTTAGGGAAGCGTCAAGCGAATATTTATCTGCTTTTTTAAAGTATGTATATTTTCATTTATTTTTGGTGGATTTGGATGTTATAGTATTCAGTGTTGCTAAAACGACCTTGTTATCACTAACCGTCATGATACTCCATATCTGCTCCTGAACTAACTGTTCAAAATAATTTTCTGAGAATCATTCAGTACCGTTTCGGACGACGTTTTATACCTAACACCGACTTCAAACACGTATTTTCGATAACATGTCGATGGTAGATTGAAGTCATCACAAATTATAATTGTATGAGTGAGGTATCTGTTTCATGTGATACTCAAGATTTCTTTGAACTGTTCAACAACCGAAACATCTGAGTCGGGAAGTCGGTAAAAGGAACCAATTACTAATTTATTCTGGCTGTCAAGTACAACTTATACTCTGTCAACTCACAAAAGCAATCTACTTCAATTTCACTACAAGGTAAACTAATTCTGACAGCAATAAACACTCCACCTCCAGCTGTATTTAATGTAGTCTTTCTGAAGACAGTTAGGTCCTTCGTAAAAATTCGGCTGCACATAGCCAGCTTCATTTACCTATTACGATTTGAGCTCCAGTGCTTTTATTAGCCCTCGGAGCTCTGGTTCTTTCCCGACACAGTTACGACAGTCCACAATACCAACTGTTTCTAGGTCTACCCTAGCTCAGTGTTTTCCCAGCACCCTTTTAGACCGAAGCGCTTTCTGTATTTTCAAGAGACACTGTAAACTTCAAAACCGCCCAGTCCTCTACACAGCGCCGCCGCTACCCCTGTAGCTGCTTCCTGTGTGTAGGTGACCCCTGCCCTATTAAGCGAAACCCAAAAACACACCATCCCATGTCGCAAATCGAGGAATCTACGGTCAGCCTACACAGTCGTAGAATCTTCTGAGCCTCTGTACCAAAGGTCCGCAGACGATCCTATCGATAATTCTAGAGATGGTGAGCTACACCTTCATCTCACAAGCAAGACGCAGTCTTTACAACTTCAGCTAGTCGCCTGAAACGAAAGAGAATCTCTTTTGATCCAAAGCGACAGGCATCGTTAGTACAGACATGAGTCGCCACCTGCAGTTGACTGCATTCTGTGCTCTTCATGGCATTATGCTCACAGTGTGAACACTGGACTTTTTCTCAACTTTGACAGGCACGTCCCTAAAGGCCACATTACGTGCCTACCAGTAAAGCTCGTAACTAATCCACTACTGGCCATTAAAATTTCTACACCACGAAGATGACGTGCTACAGACGCGAAATTTAACCGACAGGAAGAAGATGCTGTGATATGCTAATGATTAGCTTTTCAGAGCATTCACACAAGGTTGGCGCCGGTGGCGACACCTACAACGTGCTGACATGAGGAAAGTTTCCAACCGATTTCTCATACACAAACAGCAGTTGACCGGCGTTGCCTGGTGAAACGTTGTTGTGATGCCTCGTGTAGGGAGGAGAAATGCGTAACATCACGTTTCCGACTTTGATAAAGGTCGGATTGTAGCCTATCGCGATTGCGGTTTATCGTATAGTGACATCGCTGCTCGCGTTGGTCGAGATCCAAGGATGTAGAATCGGTGGGTTCAGGAGGGTAATACGGAACGCCGTGCTGGATCCAAACGGCCTCGTATCACCAGCAGTCGAGATGACAGGCATCTTATCCGCATGGCTGTAACGGATCGTGCAGCCACGTCTCGATCCCTGAGTCAACATATGGGGAAGTTTGCAAGACAACAAGCATCTGCACGAAGAGTTCGACGACGTTTGCAGCAGCATGGGCTATCAGCTCAGAGACCATGCCTGCGGTTACCCTTGACGCTGCATCACATACAGGAGCGACTGCGATGGTATACTCAACTACGAACCTGGGTGCACGAATGGCAAAACGTCATTTTTTCGGATGAATCCAGGTTCTGTTTACAGTACCATGATAGTCGCATCCGTGTTTGGCGACATCGCGGTGAACGCACATTGGAAGCGTGTATTCGTCATCGCCATACTGGCGTATCACCCGGCGTGATGGTATGGGCTGCCATTGGTTAGACGTGTCGGTCACCTCTTGTTCTCATTTACGGCACTTTGAACAGTGAACGTTACATTTCAGACGTGTTACGACCCGTGGCTCTACCCTTCATTCGATTTCTGCGATACCCTACACTTCACTAGGATAATGCACGACCGCATGTTGCAGGTCCTGTACGGGCCATTCTGGATACAGAAAATGTTTGACTGCTGCCCTGGCCAGCACATTCTCCAGATCTCTCACCAACTGAAAACGTCTGGTCTATGGTGACCGAGCAACTGGTTCGTCACAATACGCCAGTCACTACTCTTGATGAACTTTGATAAAGGTCGGATTGTAGCCTATCGCTATTGCGGTTTATCGTATTGTATCGTATCGTATCGTCTGGCCAATGGTGACCGAGCAACTGGTCGTCACAATACGCGAGTATTGTAAAGAGAAATTTTTGTGCGGTCATCAGTGGCCGAAGTATTATGCAAATTTGAGCTTTAATAAATGGTTAAATAAGGCCAATGTAATTCAGACTCACTTAAACGCTCCACCCTCTCCCACTGCGGCCCAGATACCTGTAACACTGAGGTACCTGTAACACTGGGCATATTAATTGTAATACGTTGCTGACATGGGTCACGAACACTGCAGCGGGTTTCTCACTTAGATAGCGCATTTGAATGCTATCTGTTTATAAGAAGACGTTGTAATACCTGATGTAAGCAGGAGAAACGCCTACCAACACTTTTCGGAAGTCGATAATGGCAGGATGGAGGTTCATCGAGACACTGTTTATTTTCCTGCGACATACAGCCCGCATCGGTTGGGATCTCACGACTGTTGTACGAATACGAATTAGATGGGTTCAGGAGGGCCATACTAAACTAGATCGTTCGTAATAGTAAAGGCAGATAGTGGTACCGAAAGTACCCGCCGCCACACACCATTTGGTGGCTTGCGGAGTGTGATGGAGATGTAGATGTGTACTGAGGAAATAGAGGAAAATTGTTTTCTTTTTTTCTTTTGTTAACAGTTTCCTCCAACAGTCACAATAACGGATAGAGTAGTCTCGAAAATAACTTGTGATTCTATTATCCCTGGTCCATTCCAGGGCCGTAAGTAGGTCCTTGGAGTAGGCGACGTAAAACTACGAAGTCCATTGTTTCCATTGCTAGCCATGCAACATTTAAGGTAGGTTGGATTTGAATTTGATGTTACTATTAAAACTCTTCCTTGTAGCTGATGCAGATAACTTCCTCTAGTTCGTGCCGTTAGCGGCGGAGATAGTGGGTTCTAACGCAGGTGAAGCAAAAACAGCATTGGTCAGCAAAGGTATCCTGTGTTCATCCCGTAACCTCCGCGAGTGTTTCATGAGGCGCGGTTTTCGCTGTTGGTCGTAATCTGTTCGTATGACTGAGATACTAAGCTCGGTAGTTAGCTTCTTACCCCCTCTATTTTGTTTCTAGAATCGTCTACAACAATACGTTTATAGAACAACATAGCACCACACTCACCATAAACATCACATTAGGAAGTGACACTGATGAGCCGGCACATTATGACCACTGCCCACCATGACACTGAATCCCACCTGGTGGCATTGCGGGTATGTACCGCTTTAAGGAAAGTACATAAGCGAAGCAGACGTGAAGAGGGGATCATTCTAGTGTGGATAGGAGCCGTAAATGGGGAAATCCACTGAAAGAAGTAACTTTACAGAGGGGAGAGTATGTTCCGCAGTTTGTGACCAAGCATCTTGGTAATGGCGAAGGTGGTCGGCCGTTCGAGTGCAACCGTCATCGGTGTCTACAGAAGTGACAGAAAGCCTGCAATATCATGAGTAGGCAACAAATTCAGTTGACTGGTACCTTTCGTTACTGCACTATCGCGTCGTAGTACACAACTTCTCATAAGAAGCGAGTTACTTTAATTTTCTCTGTGCTCTTTAGTTTAAACTCCATAATTTACTGTGTATTTATCAGGCATAGTTCCTCGTTTTAACAACCGTCTAGAGTATATAACCGCCGTCTTTAGGATGGACAGGAAGTATGACTGCAGTGTTCAGATGCAAGCTGAGTTTGTAGACCCTTCGTTCAGAGCTCTAGGCGGTGCATGCTTCGATCACATAGCTTCAGGCTGTTGCCAGTGGGCGTCATTGTGGGTGTACTGCCCGCATTGAGGTTGACTACTCGCCTGAGACTCGACTGGGAGGTCTTCCAAAATGTGGCAGCCAGCGAAAGCCCTAGGGGGGGGGGGGGGGGGGGGGGCGATCAGAGGGCCTCGCCCGTTTGTCTGACAGACACGTTTCAGGTGCTAAGCGTGTCCGATAAACATCCTGATCCAGATGCAGATTTCAGGGGAAGCCTCCCGCCCTGCAAGTGTGGCCAGTCACACAGAGGGAGGGTTCACTACACTACTGGACATTAAAATTGCTACACCAAGAAGAAATGCAGATGATAAACGGGTATTCATTGGACAAATATATTATACTAAAACTGACATGTGATTACATTTTCACGCAATTTGGGTGCATAGATCCTGAGAAATCAGTACCCAGAACAACCACCTTCGGCCGTAATAACGGCCTTGATAAGCCTGAGCGTTGAGTCAAACAGAGCTTGCATGGCGTGTACAGGTACAGCTGCCCATGCAGCTTCAACACGATACCACAGTTCATCAAGAGTAGGGACTGGCGTATTGTGACGAGCCAGTTGCTCGGCCACCATTGACCAGGCGTTTTCAATTGGTGAGAGATCTGGAGAATGTGCTGGCCAGGGCAGCAGTCGAACATTTTCTGTATCCAGAAAGGCCCGTACAGGAACCGCAACATGCGGTCGTGCATTATCCTGCTGAAATGTAGTGTTTCGCAGCGATCGAATGAAGGGTAGATCCACGGGTCGTAACACATCTGAAATGTAACGTCCACTGTTCAAAGTGCCGTCCGTGCGAACAAGAGGTGACCGAGACGTGTAACGAACGGCATCCCATACCATCACGCCGGGTGATACGCCAGTATGGCGATGACGAATACACGCTTCCAATGTGCGTTCACCGCGATGTCGCCAAACACGGATGCGACCATCATGATCGGAACCTGGATTCATTCGAAAACGTCCCATCTGTTGACTCAGGGATAGAGACGTGGCTGCACGATCCGTTACAGCCATGCTAGTGATACGAGGCCGTTGGGATCCTGAACCCACCGATTCCATATTCTGCTAACAGTCATTGGATCTTGACAAACGCGAGCAGCAATGTCGCGATACCATAAACTGCAATCGCGATAGGCTACAATACGACCTTTATCAAAGTCGGAAACGTGATGGTACGCATTTCTCCTCCTTACACGAGGCATCACAACAACGTTTCACCAGACAACGCCGGTAACTGCTGTTTGTCTATGAGAAATCGGTTGGAAACTTTATTCATGTCAGCACGTTGTAGGTGTCGCCACCGGCGCCAACCTTGTGTGAATGCTCTGAAAAGCTAATCATTTGCATATCTCAGCATCTTCTTCCTATCGGTTAAATGGCCCCTCTGTATCACGTCACCTTCGTGGTGTAGCAATTTCAATGTCCAGTAGTGTACAACCAGTTTCCGACGCTAACATTGTTACATACGTTGGTGCCAACTTGCTTCGCATCGCAAAGCTCACTCGTTTGCAAAGATAAACCAATTTGCAGCAGAGAGGTTCCTTTAGAATGGGACGAGGAAGTCTCGACAACCTACTTAAGCTGTAGCCAACCTGGTTCAAAATGCCATACACGGTACACCAGGTAGCAAGGAAAAATTATACTTTAATTAAATCTAATGGACAGAATACATTTATACAGCTCCTTGACACGTAAGTCCGCACTACTTGGTTAAAGCTGAAAGTCAATCACTGAGGTTGCGCTGCAATGTTCTTGTAATGTTACTTAAAATCCGTCTTGATTGCAAAAAATTTTTTATTATTCATATGACCGGTTTCGGTTCATTCAGAACCATCTTCAGATCTGATATTTCAGTTACAGGAGTAACCCGTCCAAATCCAGCACCTTTCACATGCTTTCACATGAACCGAAACCGGTCATATGAATAATAAAAAAATTTTTGCAATCAAGACGGATTTTAAGTAACATTATAAAATCACTGATTGCTGTTGTCCCAAAAGACATTATGTCTGTTTTTGCAAAGCAATGTTCTTGGTTGGTTGGTTGATTTGGGGGAGGGGATCAAACACCGTTATCGGTCTGATCGGATTAGGGAAGAATGGGGAATGAAGTCGGCCGCTCCCTTTCAAAGAAACCATGGCGGCTTTTCACTGAAGCGATTTGGAGAAAATTACGGAAAACCTAAATCGGGATGGCCGGACGCGGGCTTGAATCATCGTCCTCCCGAATGCGAGTTCAGTGTGTTAACAGCTTCGCCACCACTCTCGGCGCAATATTCTTGGCCTAAAGTTGCTTACTGGTCTTACACAGAGGATGCCAATGAAACTGATGTATGCCGTGAGCGACAGGCTGCCCGAGAACTGATTGAAGATGGAGTCTAGCGAGGCAGTGAGCTCGACGACAGTGATGTCGAAGCCCACCGAGGTGGTGAGAGGAAGATGCACTCGGGGACGGCTGGGCTCCACGGGTGCTGCAGGGAGATCCTCATTCTGCTCGGCGACGTGAACTAGCTGTACAGTAACCGACCGGCTCTACAGTCAGTGGGCACGTGACTCGCGGAAGCGAAGCACTGTAACGGCTGCTGGAGGTTCATCTGCAAACAACCTGGCTTGATTTTATTGTTCTCGGACTTTTTTTCGGTCTCCCGAGGTACACTACTGGCCATTAAAATTGCTACACCACGAAGATGACGTGCTACAGACGCGAAATTTAACCGACAGGAAGAAGATACTGTGGTATGCAAATGATTAGCTTTTCGGAGCATTCGCACAAGGTTGGCGCAGGTGGCGACACCTACAAAGTTCTGACATGAGGAATGTTTCCACCCGATTTCTCGTACACAAGCAGCAGTTGACCGGTGTTGTCTGGTGAAACGTTGTTGTGATGCCTCGTGTAAGGAGGACAAATGCGTACCATCACGTTACCGACATTGATAATGGTCGTATTGTAGCCTATCGCGATTGCGTTTTATCGTATCGCGTTGGTCAAGATACAATGACTGTTAGCAGAATATGGAGTCAGTGGGTTCAGGAGGGTAATACGGAACGCTCTGCTGGATCCCAACGGCCTCGTACCACTTGCAGTCGAGATGACAGGCATCTTATCCGCATGGCTGTAACGGATCGTGCATCCCTGAGTCAACAGATGGGGACGTTCGCAAGACAACAACCATCCGCACGAACAGTTCGACGACGTTTGCAACAGCATGGACTATCAGCTCGGAGACCATGGCTGCGGTTACCCTTGACACTGCATCACAGACAGGAGTGCCTGCGACGGTGTATTCAACGACGAACCTGGGTGCACGAATGGCAAAACGTAATTTTTTTGGATGAATCCAGGTTCTGTTTACAGTATCATGATGTCGCATCCGTGTTTGGCGACATCGCGGTGGGCGCACATTGGAAGCGTGTATTCGTCATCGCCATACTGGCGTATCACTCGGCTTGATGGTATGTGGTGCCATTGGTTACACGTCTCGGTCACCTCTTGTTCGCATTGACGGCATTTTGAACAGTGGACGTTACATTTCAGATGTGTTACAACCCGTGGCTCTACCCTTCATTCGATCCTTGCGAAACCCTACATTTGAGCAGGATAATGCACGACCGCATGTTGCAGGTCCTATACGGGCCTTTCTGGATACAGAAAATGTTCGACTGCTGCCCTGGCCAGCACATTCTCCAGATCTCTCACCAACTGAAAACGTCTGGTCAATGGTGGCCGACCAACTGGCTCGTCACAATACGCCAGTCACTACTCTTGATGAACTGTGGTATCGCGTTGAAACTGCATGCGCAGCTGTACCTGTACACGCCATCCAAACTCTGTTTGACTCAATACCCAGGCGTATCAAGGCCGTTATTACGGCCAGATGTGGTTGTTCTGGGTACTGATTTCTCAGGATCTATGCACCAAAATTGCGTGAAAATGTAATCACATGTCAGTTCCAGTAAAATATATTTGTGCAATGAATATCCGGTTACCATCCGCATTTCTTCTTGGTGAAGCAATTTTAATGGCCATTAGTGTATAATTGCTAGCGAGCCGCAGTTGCAGCAACGCGCGGTACATGCCTGTATGGTTGGTAGTTGTGTCGCTGGTGATAGCCGGAGGTGTACAGCAGCCACTGTATAATCCTTCCTAATACTCACAATCAAGAAATCGTTAGTCCTATCTTCTTCTTGCGTTTGCACAGAAATGTTAATCATCTGCATATCGAAGCACGCAGTACACTTCCTGCCAGCAACACGTTTGTTGCATCCCACTTTCATGATGTTGCAGTCTTAATGTGCAGTAGCAAATATACTTTGGAAGCTCCTTAACATGTGAAGAGTTTATAAGAAACACCATAGAATCTGAAACTGGTAAGGTTGGCCTTTCAACACCAAAGTTGGGGTGAGTTCCACTGGTGAATTTACAATGAGCACATAACTGTTGATATTCAGATGCTGCTAATTACATTCATCGCAGTTCGTGGCACTGACGACTATAGTGTTGAAGTTCGGTTACAGTAGCTTTGATACAAGACCTACTGCTGGATACGTGACTGCAATGTACGACCAACTCCTGAAATTTTCAGTGTAAATCTGAAACATGGAAATTACTTGTTATGATTTGCATCACTGATGCAGTATGGGACATGGTGGGAAACACTCTTTGTAACACAGTCGGTATGAAACCTGATATAGAACTGCAGCATGGAATCTTCTCTTGACGGACAGTTGTATTACACTTATTCACATGAAATCTGAACAAATAGCACAAATGAGCTGTTCTCCAAGTAACTACACAACAGCTTTGCAGTGTTTGCAGAAAGCTATCAGAATTAGTCCAACAAACTACATTTCAGTATCAGTGTGACCCATGTATTGTAGAATCTTGGAACGCATTCAGAGCTAAGACATTATGAGGTATATCAAACGATTTATTCGAAGGTACAGAAAAACATATTCTGAAATCATCGGTCGTGAGATACCTAACTCGCGCTTTTCTCTTGTGACGTTCTGAAAACCCTGGATCAAGGCAGTCGGATAGATGCACTATTTTTGACTTCTTAGGAGGAATTGCTGTGTGCCACACCAATGTCTATAAATGGAAGTATGACTATGTCAAACGCAATTTGTCTGTGACTAGGTTAGGAATTTTTGGTAGGTTAAACGGCATGTTACCTCGAATGAAGAGTCGACAGATAAAGAATTAATTTCAATTGTGCTCCAGAGAAGTGTGCTAGGATCATTACTGTTCAGGGTTTCTGTTAATGACTTGGCACGCAACATTAATAGTAACCTCTGTCTTTTTTCAGACTAGTTAGTTATTTATAGCGAAATATGGTGTGAAATAATACGCAATTATTCAGTTGGGCTTTGTTATGACTTCAAAGTGATGCAAAAACTGACAGCTTCCTTTAAATGTTCATAAATGTAAAACTATCCATTTCACAAAACCTAGAAACATAATATCCCAAATTACAATTTTTAATAAAATGATATGGAATAATCACACACGATTAATGATAAGTAAAGCAGATGGGACCCATACCAAATAATATATAATAAGAAGGACAGCACAATTGGTAACAGATTTGAGGATAGACGCCAACTAATGGCGTGAAAGCCTATTTGAAAAGTTTCAGGAACCAGTGTTTAGTGAGTGAACTAGGAATATACTGCAACCAGCCATGTACCGTTACCATATGGATCGCAAACACAGGACTCGACTTATTACAGCAGGCACTGTGAAATTTAAACATTCACATTATGCGATTGGAGCGGGGAGGAACCCTAATAAGTGGTACAACGGGCAGTACCCTTTTCCACGCAGTTCACGGTGGTTTGCAGAGTAGATATAGATAAGTGATCCATTCCTGACAACTGAGCTACATGGTAATACTACGAGGGCTGCACCAGTTGTGAACTGCTTTAGGACTGCAATATGAAACCTACAGGGCGTCTGGTTCGGAGCTGTCCTTGACATAATCGATTTGTAACAGTTTGCTGTAACACAGCGGTGCCAACTGCTGCTCATATTGCTTCTGCAGATGCAGTACCATGGTCTTGCCTCTCGGTAGTGTCACGTGGCCGTCCGGCATCCTTACATTCTTGCGACCCACTGCCAGCAGTCATGTATAGTGGCTACGTTCCTGCCAAGTCTTTCTGCAATATCGCAGACGAAACTTCCAGCTTCTCTGTGGACCAATTACACAATCTCGTTCAAACTCAGTGAGGTATTGATAACGGTGTCTTTGACGCCTTGAAGTCATTCTTGACTAACATCAACTCACCACGTCCAGTCACAAAGATAACTAATGCTCACGACCGTTACAGCGTGTATTCAAGGAAAATTTGTAAATTTGTGGTAAGGTCTTATGGGATCAAGCCGTGACAAGACGCCCTAGACCACGCGGTTACCACGCGCGGCTATATTTAAGGCAAACCTGATATGCATCCTCCTAGTGGCGCTACTAGCGACAGGAGCGAAATTTTAATAGACATCTTTCAGACGTAGAAACACGCCTGCCAACTTTCGTTTATGTCCTACAACTCCTTGTTGGTACTGCAATTTTTTACGTTGGTTTAACGTTGTCACTTTATGGAGGACATGGATGTACGAAGTAGTCTTGGGAGCACGTGGAGGTGTAGTAAGAGGGTCTGATTTCAAAATTAGGAACAAAACAGGAGAGGGCAAAAATGAAGTTACCTTCCGGCTACAGTATGGAGCTAGTTAATCAGGGCGGAAATAATATATTTAGTGCAAGTTTTAGAGAGAGATATTTTTTCTAAGAATAGTACTTAGTGGTTCAATGATGAACAGCGGATTGATTGCAAATTTTATTAATCTTAAATAAATGCCTTAAACACAGAAAAATATTAATAGTTATATTCTACTTATGCCATTAGTGTGATCATGCGTTTACAAGTTACAGCAACCTATTAATCACTAATGTTCTTCGTCTTTCTATGACAGCTGTGATGGCTGCGGCAGCGACAGCGGACAGAATGCTGCTTCCAGTTCTGGAGCCGGAGCACATGGAACACGGGCCGATTCACGATCCTGGACATCTCCCTCCATTTCATGGCCCAGAGTACGACCATCACGAACCAGTTCGAGAGCTCAAAGTTCCAGATCCTCTCGATCCCATAAAACTCCCTCCTGTTATCCCAAACGACATGAGCAAACCCATTTTAATTCTCGGGAAACTTCCCATGGGCAGCCCTCCATACCCATTTTCACCATTTGATGACGGCACATGTAGTATGGCACACCTTCAGTGGCCCTGTCCGAAAACATGTTCACTCGAATGGAACCCTGTGTACGCCGCGAACGTGGAGGAGAAGCGCGTGGTAACATTCATCAATTGTTGTGCTTGGCGATGGCATGTCTGCCACTACAAGAAAAGTAATTATCAAAGCATCAAGTGAAGTGACCTTCATAACTCTAAAAATACTAACATATCACTAATACTGCATTTTTTTGTGTTGCAGCTCTCACATATCTTGGCAGAGGTAACCCCAACCCATGTCCTAAGGAAAAGCCCACTGGTTGGCCCAAAGACTGGCCCAAGGAATGGCAAAACAATTGGCCTAAGGAATGGCCCAAGGACTGGCCAAAGGAGTGGGCCAAGGATTGGCCAAAGGAATGGCACAAGAATTGACCAAAGGAATGGCAAAAGATTTGGCCTAAGTCCTGGCCTAAAGAATGGCCCAAGAATCCACTCACGGATATGGTGAAGGAGTGGTGTAAATAGAATGAATGCTAGCACGTTACTGTGTATAAAAATGAATATTAAGTTCAGGCTCTTCTCTTTTGTTATTTCTTGCTCAACTTATTCCCTTTGATTATAGCCCAGTTTCAGTACCATCATAATGATCTAGAACTTACTGGTGAATTATTCATACTTACAGGTTATCAATAAAAGTCACCAGATGTTTGCTTCAGAGTTTTCATATTCCTTCATTAATGAATAAAATATAAACATACACTGTTATAAGCTTTATAATGTTTCATTAATTTGCGGTAAACATGTATCCCCTAACAGACCTACGTTCATAGTGCAGTACATACATTATTACTTCAAGAGGCCAATATTTTTAGGCCCTTGCGAAATTTTTCTTCTGATGCAGAAAATAACTGTACTATTTCACAGAAAACCCATCACTATCCTATATTTTGTCAAATAATTTGCTCCGAGATCTGCACATACTGACATAAATTAATGTGACAAAAATTTCTGTAAATGTGTGAATTTTTGTAGAAGAAGAGAACTAGAAATAGCTACTTTCATTTGTCGAAGATAAAAAGTGACATTAAAACTATGAGTGTGGATGTAGATAGCATATCCCAGTACAAAGTGATTTGTGAATTATTGATGTATACAGGGTGTTACAAAAAGGTACGGCCAAACTTTCAGGAAACATTCCTCACACACAAAGAAAGAAAATATGTTATGTGGACATGTGTCCGGAAACGCTTACTTTCCATGTTAGAGCTCATTTTATTACTTCTCCTCAAATCACATTAATCATGGAATGGAAACACACAGCAACAGAACGTACCAGCATGACTTCAAACACTTTGTTACAGGAAATGTTCAAAATGTCCTCCGTTAGCGAGGATACATGCATCCACACTCCGTCGTATGGAATCCCTGAAGCGCTGATGCAGCCCTGGAGAATGGTGTATTGTATCACAGCCGCCCACAATACGAGCACGAAGAGTCTCTACATTTGGTACCGGGGTTGCGTAGACAAGAGCTTTCAAATGCCCCCATAAATGAAAGTCAAGAGGGTTGAGGTCAGGAGAGCGTGGAGGCCATGGAATTGGTCCGCCTCTACCAGTCCATCGGTCACCGAATCTGTTGTTGAGAAGCGTACGAACACTTCGACTGAAATGTGCAGGAGCTCCATCGTGCATGAACCACATGTTGTGTCGTACTTGTAAAGGCACATGTTCTAGCAGCACTGGTAGAGTATCCCGTATGAAATCATGGCGGTGAATCGAGGAAGTACAGTACATACTGACGAAACTAAAATGAGCTCTAACATGCAAATAAAGCGTTTCCGGACACATGTCCACATAACATCTTTTCTTTATTTGTGTGTGAGGAATGTTTCCTGAAAGTTTGGCAGTACCTTTTTGTAACACCCTGTATATAGTTACTCTAAGTACGAAAAGTGTAACACACACATTTTATGATAACTGCCGATACTCTGAAGAAGTTCCGTTGCAGAATATACCAAGCAGAAACATTAGTTCGACGCTATACATACACAGGTCTTCCAAAGGTTCTTTGTACGTAATTGTGAACTCGCTGTAGGTTTCATACTTCTATTTGAACGTGACAGAACAACTCTGTTGCTTCGAACTGTAATTAGAAAGCAAAACGTTTTTGCAAAAAGTCGCAGGTAGTAAAATACCAGGTAAATAAGCACATGTTTCCTACGCGTTTAGTTGAACATTGAATAGCGGCCCACCCACAGCCGTTCATGACGCACCTCACAGGCAGCTGCAGCAGGGGAGTCGCGGTAGCACCCCAAGTGTCGTCCGTCGCACACAGGTAGGTGTGGGCGCAGAAGAAGTCCGGCGGGCACCACTGTCACTGAAAATCACGTCGGCGTCACGCATCGGTAGAAAAGAAGTGGTACTGAGGAACAGTTTTTACTATCGTCTGTTCGTCCTGATTATGTAGCTTCGTGTCTTTTGTCTTTACAACAGCTGACCGGCTACAAATTGTTCTATACATACTTATCCGTATGACATTCCAAACTACTCTGTTTTATGCACAACTACTCACTGGTTTATCAAGAAATTTAAACAGATATGTCTCGTTGCATATTTTCAACCACGAGCAAGTGTTAGCAGTAAGAGTGAAACGCGGCTACCTTTCGGAATCAATAGTTGTCCATAAAAGTAGATGAGTATCTGTCACTGATAGTGTACACATTGCTTATAAGGAACCTATTGCTTTTCAGATTACTGCGTCGAATAGCTGTTTTAGTTGTTAACTAACTTCACTTCCATATAAAAGGAAAAGAATATACCTGGAGAAATTTAAAAGTAAAAGTATATTTACAATAATCGGTATGTGCAATCAAACAGAGGGTATTATAGTGCATTGGTAAATAAAAGTCTTAGAAATAAATAGTTACTATTGGAACAGTTAAAAGATATTCTTTTAACTTCTTGTGAAATGTATAGGCACTGTGTGTCGACGAATTTGGGATCTTTCTGTATTTTTTTCAGGAACATGATAGCGAAGTAAAAATTATGAGCACTGTGTAATTTCATAATTTGTTTATAGTGGATAAAGATTTCATCCGGCTTGAGGGCACCACAATAAATAACGTATTCAGTCGCCAAAAAGAGCCGTGGCAACTATTCTATGCGTTGATTCATTGTATTATATTCTCTTAATGTTGTACAAATAATATAACAAGCAGAAATATCTGCACCTACATCTACATCTACGTGATTACTCTGCTATTCGCAATAAAGTGCCTGGCAGAGGGTTCAATGAACCACCTTCAAGCTGTCTCTCTACCGTTCCACTCTCGAACGGCGCTCGGGAAAAACGAGCACTTAAATTTTTCTGTGCGAGCCCTGATTTCTCTTATTTTATCGTGATGATCATTTCTCCCTATGTAGGTGGGTGCCAACAGAATGTTTTCGCAGTCGGAGGAGAAAACTGGTGATTGGAATTTCATGTGAAGATCCCGTCTCAACGAAAAAAGCCTTTGTTTTAATGATTGCAACTCTAATTCACGTATTATGTCTGTGAAACTATCTCCCCTATTTCGCGATAATACAAAAAGAGCTGCCCTTCTTTGTACTTTTTCGATGGCATCCGTCAGTCTAACCTGATGCGGATCCCACACCACACAGCAATACTCCAGAATACGGAGGACAAGCGTGGTGCAAGCAATCTCTTTAGTAGACCTGTTGCACCTTCTAAGTGTTCTGCCAATGAATCGCAGTCTTTGGTATGCTCTACCCACAATATTATCTATGTGATCGTTCCAATTTAGGTTATTTGTAATTGTAATCCCTAAATATTTAGTCGAATTTACAGCCTTCAGATTTGTGTGACTTATGGCGTAATCGAAATTTACCTGATTTCTTTTAGTACTCATGTGAATAACTTCACAGTTTTCCTTATTCAGGGTCAACTGCCACTTTTCACACCATACAGATATCTTATCTAAATCATTTTGCAAGTCGTTTTGATCATCTGATTACTTTACAAGACGGTAAAGGACAGCATCATCTGCAAACAATCTAAGACGGCTACTCAGATTCTCTCCTATGTCGTTAATATAGATCGGTAACAATAGAGGGCCTATAACACGTCCTTGGGTAACGCCGGATATTACTTCTGCTTCACTCGATGACTTCCTGTCTATTACTACGAACTGTGACCTTTCTGACAGGAAATCACGAATCCAGTCGCACAACTGAGGCGATGCTCCGTAGGCACGCAGTTTGGTTACAAGACGCTTGTGAGGAACGGTGTCGAAAGCCTTCTGGAAATCTAAGCGATGTAAATTTTACTGTGGCGTCAAGTAAATTTCTTTTCCCCTTTCTTAGTTTTGCACGAAAATTTTCTATAGTTGTAAAACAACATTCGAGTAGGATGTGAGACAAATTCTCAGATTTTAACTCTTACGGTAAATTTAAACTGGAACGCTCTTAACATTATATACAAAATGCCCAGACATAAACATTGTTAGTCACGTGTGAATTTAATAAAGTGTTCAGTCATTACCACGGAGCCCAGCAACATTAATTCAAAATCTAAGAGTGTGTCAAAACGTGTCATGCTTTGCTGGCCGGCGTTGCTTGAGAACAGGGTATCTAAATACCACAGATCAACGTCCAGACAGGTAGCTAAAATCTTCAAACTACCTTCAAACTCTTCTCATCCCGCTGGCTTCGTTTGCCTTGGGATCACGCTTGATCACTCTGATGGTGGCTAATCTTGATTAAAGGGCAGAAGAGAATAGCAAAACTTTATTTGCATAAGAGTCGACTACAGACTTAAACAGATATATTGTTCATAAAGGTCCATGAGCATATTTCCAAGGTGGCTCACCCATTTCATTAATTAGAAATAGCTGGAACGAGAGGTGAAGGTGCTGATATTGTAGATAATCGCCGTTTAAGGGACCAGCAGACGGCGATCTGCCAATAAGAGGAGGAGCACATACAAGCAATGATGAAGCAAGGCGAATATGGAGCTGAATATCAAAAACAGAGACAAAGGGCGACAATTTCTGTCCAGTGATGGGACGCGACCGTAGAACGTCGAACATTACCGTAGCGAGTTCAAAGAGTTGTCAGTGGTCCGCATGCAGTCGTACTTGCAAGTTGGTAACGTAATTCCGATATACACTCCTGGAAATTGAAATAAGAACACCGTGAATTCATTGTCCCAGGAAGGGGAAACTTTATTGACACATTCCTGGGGTCAGATACATCACATGATCACACTGACAGAACCACAAGCACATAGACACAGGCAACAGAGCATGCACAATGTCGGCACTAGTATAGTGTATATCCACCTTTCGCACCAATGCAGGCTCCTATTCTCCCATGGAGACGATCGTAGAGATGCTGGATGTAGTCCTGTGGAACGGCTTGCCATGCCATTTCCACCTGGCGCCTCAGTTGGACCAGCGTTCGTGCTGGACGTGCAGACCGCGTGAGACGACGCTTCATCCAGTCCCAAACATGCTCAATGGGGGACAGATCCGGAGATCTTGCTGGCCAGGGTAGTTGACTTACACCTTCTAGAGCACGTTGGGTGGCACGGGATACATGCGGACGTGCATTGTCCTGTTGGAACAGCAAGTTCCCTTGCCGGTCTAGGAATGGTAGAACGATGGGTTCGATGACGGTTTGGATGTACCGTGCACTATTCAGTGTCCCCTCGACGATCACCAGTGGTGTACGGCCAGTGTAGGAGATCGCTCCCCACACCATGATGCCGGGTGTTGGCCCTGTGTGCCTCGGTCGTATGCAGTCCTGATTGTGGCGCTCACCTGCACGGCGCCAAACACGCATACGACCATCATTGGCACCAAGGCAGAAGCGACTCTCATCGCTGAAGACGACACGTCTCCATTCGTCCCTCCATTCACGCCTGTCGCGACACCACTGGAGGCGGGCTGCACGATGTTGGGGCGTGAGCGGAAGACGGCCTAACGGTGTGCGGGACCGTAGCCCAGCTTCATGGAGACGGTTGCGAATGGTCCTCGCCGATACCCCAGGAGCAACAGTGTCCCTAATTTGCTGGGAAGTGGCGGTGCGGTCCCCTACGACACTGCGTAGGATCCTACGGTCTTGGCGTGCATCCGTGCGTCGCTGCGGTCCGGTCCCAGGTCGACGGGCACATGCACCTTCCGCCGACCACTGGCGACCACATCGATGTACTGTGGAGACCTCACGCCCCACGTGTTGAGCAATTCGGCGGTACGTCCACCCGGCCTCCCGCATGCCCACTATACGCCCTCGCTCAAAGTCCGTCAACTGCACATACGGTTCACATCCACGCTGTCGCGGCATGCTACCAGTGTTAAAGACTGCGATGGAGCTCCGTATGCCACGGCAAACTGGCTGACACTGACGGCGGCGGTGCACAAATGCTGCGCAGCTAGCGCCAATCGACGGCCAACACCGCGGTTCCTGGTGTGTCCGCTGTGCCGTGCGTGTGATCATTGCTTGTACAGCCCTCTCGCAGTGTCCGGAGCAAGTATGGTGGGTCTGACACACCGGTGTCAATGTGTTCTTTTTTCCATTTCCAGGAGTGTAACAGTGTTGCGAGCAACGAGATAGTCTCCCGTTTCACTCGACAAAACCACCACTTTCCTGTAAACGTATGATGTCACGTCTCAATATTTCTGCCGAAAACGTGATGATGTGGGCTGGCTGTAAAAGCCAAACGTTTCGCGTGGGTGTTTCAGGTGAACATTTACGCTCCAGCCACAAGTCTCTAAGGTTCTTTCCACTCACTGTGCGTCTTCTATAGACGTGTCCATTACACAGAAGGTATGGAATGGTCGTAGGTTCAGTGATATTACTCACCTCACCTGCAACGAGGATCGACACATATGATTAATAGGATTTTAGAATTGTTAACACATTTTTATTGATCACGAGGTCTATACTTGACGGATGTGTACCACTCTCGCTGAGTTACTTTCAAATAATCACACACATTTTAAGTCAAAAGTACGGGTTTCAGTCAATAAGTTGCAAAAGCCAGAATACCGAATGTTGTTGTTGTTGTGGTCTTCAGTCCTGAGACTGGTTTGATGCAGCTCTCCATGCTACTCTATCCTGTGCAAGCTTCTTCATCTCCCAGTACCTACTGCAGCCTACATCCTACCGAATCTGCTTAGTGCATTGATCTCTTGGTCTCCCTCTACGATTTTTACCCTCCACGACGCCCTCCAGTACTAAACTGGTGATCCCTTGATGCCTCAGAACATGTCCTACCAACCGATCCCTTCTTCTGGTCAAGTTGTGCCACAAACTCCTCTTCTCCCCAATTCTATTCAATACCTCCTCATTAGTTATGTGGTCTACCCATTTAATCTTCGGCATTCTTCTGTAGCACCACATTTCGAAAGCTTCTATTCTCTTCTTGTCCAAGTATTTATCGTCCATGTTTCACTTCCATACATGGCTACACTCCATACAAATACTTTCAGAAACGATTTCCTGACACTTAAATCTATACTCGATGTTAACAAATTTCTCTTCTTCAGAAACGCTTTCCTTGCCATTGCCAGTCTACATTTTATATCCTCTCTACTTCGACCATCATCAGTTATTTTGCTCCCCAAATAGCAAAACTCCTTTACTACTTTAAGTGTCTAATTTCATAATTTAATTCCCTCAGCATCACCCGACATAATTCGACTACATTCCATTATCCTCGTTTTGCTTTTGTTGATGTTCATCTTATAGCCTCCTTTCAAGACACTGTCCATTCCGTTCAACTGCTCTTCCAAGTCCTTTGCTGTCTCTGACAGAATTACAATGTCATCGGCGAACCTCAAAGTTTTTATTTCTTCTCCATGGATTTTAATACCTACTCCGAACTTTTCTTTTGTTTCCTTTACTGATTGCTCAATATACAGATTGAATAGCATCGAGGAGAGGCTACAACCCTGTCTCACTCCCTTCCCAACCACTGCTTCCCTTTCATGTCCCTCGACTCTTATAACTGCCATCTGGTTTCTGTACAAATTGTAAATAGCCTTTCGCTCCCTGTATTTTACCCCTGCCACCTTCAGAATTTGAAAGAGAGTATTCCAGTCAGAATTTGAAAGAGAGTATTCCAGTCAGAATACCGAATATCGTTTTAAATTTCGCACTTATGCGTATCTAGAAGGTGGCAGCACATGTCGCGTAGAAGTTAGGAAGTTAGCCGATACACAGCATTCCGCTGCCAATGATTAACGATCTGCTGTCAGACCAAGATAGTGGGTGTGCTAAGAGCGTGTACCCGTCTAGAACTACGTGATTTCTGTGAGCCGAGGGACTGTCCGCAGAGTGCGTCTACAGCAAAATTCGTCCCGTGTATGGTTAATGTGTGTGTATGGAAACTAGTGTTCAGGTGGATACAGGGATTCAGCTAAGGGCAAGAAAAGTCATGAACAAGGCCGCCCTATTTGTCCAGTGGTGGCACATTGTTTCTACATCCACGGGTATTTCGCTACCCCCAGGAAACATCAATCTTGGGGACTGTAGCAATTTAAAGAACCAAACAAACTTGTTATATCCCGAGAGGTCACTCGGTAGATGCAAACACAGCCACAAGAATTCTATGTTGCAGGCTTTTAACACCTTATTGAACGCTGAGAGGTTTACAAGGGGAGTATGTTGAAAAGGAATGAGTAGCTCTGATGTCTATATCCAACTATGTGACTTATTTATTGACTCACACTCGTAATACCGAAATAAGAATCATTTATAGCATGCGCCCACGCGATTCATATCTTTCTCCACATGACTTCACCCTCAACCTTGGTAATGACTAAATGCCTAAGACAGGTAAAGTATCCATTGCATAATTTTTGACCTGAACAGTGCTGCTCCCATCCGGGAAATCCTCAAATTATTTTTAATATTCCCACCACTGTTATTAGTGAATCTGGAAATTTTTTCGTTATTTTTTCTTCGACGCTTTTCTGATTTTCAGTTGTCTGGTTTCAAGTAGTCCATTGATATTATTCTTGTTACGTCATATACATGCAGAGTAATATTTGATTACAATATCAATGTATAACCAATGTCTTTTGACCTGAAAATGTAATTCCATGTTCATTCTTACGGTATAATTGTTTAATTGTTTCATATGTGAACCTCTAATACCGATATGGCGTCAGATGGGGGAAAAGTTACCACACTATAATGGTCGGGAAAACTGGCCAAGGTGTTTACTCCAATAAGGGTTAGTTACTTCCAAATATCACGCATATTACTAGAGAGGAGATTTCATTATACTCTTTTAAATCCAAATACATCATCCGTGTGATGATTCTGAATAAATTAACTTTTACCATTTAAAAATGTCTCCATTCTATCATATTATGCCTAATACAAAAACTCGAACGAAAACGGTCTGCTGCAGCCGATTAGTATTGTTTCAGCTACTCAGCATCAAGATGACTGGAAAATATGTCCAGAAATTAGAAAAGCAGACACGGGATTATGTTGCGATGGCAATGGACACACTACCTCCTTAGGTGGGGAATAGTGGTCACTATTTAAGGCTTCAGAAAAATGCTGGTAGTTACAGCATATTACTTTCTTTCTTACTTAAAAATACATCGCATGATCTCTTGTAACTTGTAGATTCAAAATACGTAAGCGGAACGCTCCCGTTAATTGCAATGCTTTGGTGAAATTTCAGTTTCTCTTAGAGTGGCCAATTTGCCCTCCTTCCTCATCCGCGATTTTGGTTGATTTGACTGTCTCCCAATAAATCAACTTCATGTTTCAGATCTGGCTGGTCTCAATACTCGGCCAATTAGCCATAAGCATTATAGCTCTCTACCACTAACCTTTTTTTTTTTCAAAACTGTAAATACTCGAATACAATTAATAAATGAAACAAAGGAAGAGTGACAAACAAACTCCATTGCTAATATGGAATAAGCCTCTTCCGCTTCACATATGATTGTTCAATACAGTGAGTTATCGTTTAGAATATAATTTAAGTATCATCTGCATTATATGTTAAATGATACTATGATAAAAATATGACTAAATAACTTATTCAAATTTCATTCAAACTTTTCAAAAAACTGAAGACTACTTTCTTCGAATATGGTTCTAACCTTATCTCGAAACATGTTGCTCATATCTCTGTCAAACACTTTGAACAGTCACAACTGTATGATTGAATCAATATTTTGACAATAATTTTAACTTTAAATACGATGAATGAACCATCAAAGCAATAAACAAACAGACACACAAAACAGAAATGCTTTTCTCTATAATCTTGATCATGTTGAGGATCTCTGCTGAATTTGCACTAATATTAATTAAAACGCCTCAGCAGTATTATTACACTACTGGCCATTAAAATTGCTACACCAAGAAGAAATGCAGATGATAAACGGGTATTCATTGGTTCAAATGGTTCAACATTAACATCTGAGGTCATCAGTCCCCTAGAACTTAGAACTACTTAAACCTAACTAACCTAAGGACATCACACACATCCATGCCCGAGGCAGCATTCGAACCTGCGAGCGTAGCGGTCACGCGGTTCCAGACTGAAGCGCCTAGAACCGCTCGGCCACCGCGGCCGGCGTGGGTATCCATTGGATAAATATATTATACTAGAACTGACATGTGATTATATTTTTACGCAATTTGGGTGTATAGATCCTGAGAAATCAGTACCCAGAACGACCACCTCTAGCTGTAATAACGGCCTTGATACGCCTGAGCATTGAGTCAAACAGAGCTTGGATGGCGTGTAGAAGTACAGCTGCCCGTGCAGTTTCAACACGATACCACAGTTCATCAAGAGTAGTGACTGGCGTATTGTGACGAGCCAGTTGCTCGGCCACCATTGATCAGACGTTTTCAGTTGGTGACAGATCTTGAGAATGTGCTGGCCAGGGCGGCAGTCGAACATTTTCTGTATCCAGAAAGGCTCGTACAATAACATGCGGTCGTGCATTATCCTGCTGAAATGTAGGGTTTCGCAGGGATCGAATGAAGGGTAGAGTCACGGGTCGTAAAACATCTGAAATGTAACGTCCACTGTTCAAAGTGCAGTCATCCGTCAAAATGGCGGCGCACACAGCCATATAGAACACATATAACACATACACCATCCTAAAGTGACCCATAGATAATCACAGAGTACCCCAGAGAGCATCCCAGAGTGCCCCAAAGAGCATCCCAGAGTGGACCAGAGAGCATCCCAGAGTGCCCCAGTGATCTAAAACACTAAGAAGAATCGCTTCTCGGCTTTTGGCAAGATCAATGTGTATCAGTCTCTATGACATCACAAAGTAAATAAACAAATATTGCGGTTTTTCAGCGCGCTACTTCCTGCCGCGCCCAACTGGCTTCTAATTACACTCCTGGAAATTGAAATAAGAACACCGTGAATTCATTGCCCAGGAAGGGGAAACTTTATTGACACATTCCTGGGGTCAGATACATCACATGATCACACTGACAGAACCACAGGCACATAGACACAGGCAACAGAGCATGCACAATGTCGGCACTAGCACAGTGTATATCCACCTTTCGCAGCAATGCAGGCTGCTATTCTCCCATGGAGACGATCGTAGAGATGCTGGATGTAGTCCTGTGGAACGGCTTGCCATGCCATTTCCACCTGGCGCCTCAGTTGGACCAGCGTTCGTGCTGGACGTGCAGACCGCGTGAGACGACGCTTCATCCAGTCCCAAACATGCTCAATGGGGGACAGATCCGGAGATCTTGCTGGCCAGGGTAGTTGACTTACACCTTCTAGAGCACGTTGGGTGGCACGGGATACATGCGGACGTGCATTGTCCTGTTGGAACAGCAAGTTCCCTTGCCGGTCTAGGAATGGTAGAACGATGGGTTCGATGCCGGTTTGGATGTACCGTGCACTATTCAGTGTCCCCTCGACGATCACCAGTGGTGTACGGCCAGTGTAGGAGATCGCTCCCCACACCATGAAGCCGGGTGTTGGCCCTGTGTGCCTCGGTCGTATGCAGTCCTGATTGTGGCGCTCACCTGCACGGCGCCAAACACGCATACGACCATCATTGGCACCAAGGCAGAAGCGACTCTCATCGCTGAAGACGACACGTCTCCATTCGTCCCTCCATTCACGCCTGTCGCGACACCACTGGAGGCGGGCTGCACGATGTTGGGGCGTGAGCGGAAGACGGCCTAACGGTGTGCGGGACCGTAGCCCAGCTTCATGGAGACGGTTGCGAATGGTCCTCGCCGATACCCCAGGAGCAACAGTGTCCCTAATTTGCTGGGAAGTGGCGGTGCGGTCCCCTACGGCACTGCGTAGGATCCTACGGTCTTGGCGTGCATCCGTGTGTCACTGCGGTCCGGTCCCAGGTCGACGGGCACGTGCACCTTCCGCCGACCACTGGCGACAACATCGATGTACTGTGGAGACCTCACGCCCCACGTGTTGAGCAATTCGGCGGTACGTCCACCCGGCCTCCCGCATGCCCACTATACGCCCTCGCTCAAAGTCCGTCAACTGCACATACGGTTCAAGTCCACGCTGTCGCGACACGCTACCAGTGTTAAAGACTGCGATGGAGCTCCGTATGCCACGGCAAACTGGCTGACACTGACGGCGGCGGTGCACAAATGCTGCGCAGCTAGCGCCATTCGACGGCCAACACCGCGGTTCCTGGTGTGTCCGCTGTGCCGTGCGTGTGATCATTGCTTGTACAGCCCTCTCGCAGTGTCCGGAGCAAGTATGGTGGGTCTGACACACCGGTGTCAATGTGTTCTTTTTTCCATTTCCAGGAGTGTATCTGCAGGAAGTGTAACGTATGGCGCCGCTCTTATCAGTACTTGCAGGCAGCTACGGCATGTTTGGATCGTTTACAGTTGCTTTATATTACGAAGCTGCTGCATTTATTTTAACACGAGACAACTGCATGTATTACACAGCCATGCAGCGTTTTTATTGATTATTAATGATTATAATCATATGTTTCTCTATTTCTGGAGGAGTTCCGACTCCTGGGGAGCTGGGTGGGTCATTTGTTTATTTACTTTGTGATGTCATCGAGACTGATACACATTGATCTTGCCAAAAGCGGAGAAGCGATTCTTCTTAGTGTTTTAGCTCACTGGGGCACTGGGATGCTCTCTGGTACATCCAAAAGATAAGAATTTTTAACTTAAAGTAGAGGTATACTTTATAAAAAAATATCTCACGAGATAGATAAGGATGATTCGCAACTTTAAACTGAACAATAACATAAAAAATAACACATACACCATCCCAAAGTGACCCATAGATAATCACAGAGTACCCCAGAGAGCAACCCCAGAGTGCCCCAAAGACCATCCCAGAGTGGACCAGAGAGCATCCCAGAGTGTCCCAGTGAGCTAAAACACTAAGAAGAATCGCTTTTCTGCTTTTGGCAAGATCAATGTGTATCAGTCTCTATGACATCACAAAGTAAATAACTTCTGTTGTTGTACAAGAAAAATTAATCTTCGCTCCAACAAAAGTAGTTGGTCCAGTCAGCAGCTCTTCTTGGCCAACATTATTCGGTGTCATAGAAAAAGAATCAACAGTCTTGTAGACAGGCATTCTTGACCTTCTTGTATATCTTCTCCTCTTGTGCGGCATGGCTGTGTGCTTCGTGCGACTGCCTCGAGTGAAATGAGCGTGCAGCTGCCTGCATAGCGGATGTACGTCACTGATAAGCTGGGCGCGGCAGGAAGTCGCGCGCTGAAAAAGCGGAATGGCGGCGCCGGAAGTGCCTCTTTCATGCGGATCGCGCTTAGTTAAAACTAGAGCGCGATCCGACGGGCGACTCGTGCAGCGGCTAAGTCCCGTTCAAAATGGCGGCGCACACAGCCATATAGGTGACCGAGACATGTAACCAATAGCACCCCGTACCATCACGCCGGGTGATACGCCAGTATGGCGATGACGAATACACGCTTCCAATGTGAGCTCACCGCGATGTCACCAAATTCGGATGCGACCATCATGATGCTGTAAACAGAACCTGGATTCATCCGAAAAAATGACGTTTTGCCATTCGTGCACCCAGGTTCGTCGTTGAGTACACCATCGCAGGCGCTCCTGTCTGTGATGCAGCATCAAGGGTAACCGCAGCCATGGTCACCGAGCTGATAGTCCATGCTGCTGCATACGTCGTCGAACTGTTCGTGGAGATGGTTGTTGTCTTGCAAACGTCCCCATCTGTTGACTCAGGAATGGAGACGAAGCTGCACAATCTTTTACAGCCATGCGGATAAGATGCCTGTCATCTCGACTGTTAGTGATACGAGGCCGTTGGGATCCAGCACGGCGTTCCGTATAACCCTCCTGAACCCACCGATTCCATATTCTGCTAACAGTCATTGGATCTCGACCAACGCGAGCAGTAATGTCGCGATACGATAAACCGCAATCGCGATAGGCTACAATCCGACCTTTATCAAAGACGGAAACGTGATGGTACACGTGTTTCCTCCTTACACGAGGCACCACAACAACGTTTCACCAGGCAACGCCGGTCAACTGCTGTTTGTGTATGAGAAATCGGTCGGAAACGTTCCTCATGTCAACACGTTGTAGGTGTCGCCACCGGAGCCAACTTTGTGTGAATGCTCTGAAAAGCTAATCATTTGCATATCACAGCATCTTCTTCCTGTTGGTTAAATTTCGCGTCTGTAGCACTTCATCTTCGTGGTGTAGCAATTTTGTTGGCCAGTAGTGTACATATTTGTTGTGTTACGACCAGTTTCGTTCTTAAAACATCTTCAGATCTCCTGCATTTAAACAAAACAAGAAATTAGGCTAAATCTACAGTATTTTAAAGAATAAAATAAGCTACTCGCGCTGTCCAAAGCCTTATAATAAAAAATCACTGAGTTGTCCCAGAGTCATAATATAAATTGTATGGCTGTCGTATATAATATTAAAGACCAGACGACGGCAACAATGATCACAAGCATTTTGCTCTCCCACTGGCGGAAGTATGACGAGCAGACACAGCGTGCTGCATGTAAAGTACAAACTTACCTTTGTGCACCTGTCAACTATTCATGCACAGAGCGAGATATTTACTATTGGCGAAGTGAAAGAGATGTGTTTGACATATCTTATTGTTTGAACGCTGATATCACTAACGGAACAAAGAGAGATCTTAGCCACAGGTGTTGACAAAGTAGCGACCCACATAGCATGCATGTTTTTATATTCAATAATAAATGAATGGCTTAGGAAGAACAAAAATAATTAGCAGGAATACTGAATATTGTTACTATATTGATCTCAAATTGAGCAGATAAATAATATAAACCACATGGGTTCTCAGAGCAACAAGTCCTGTAAAGTAATAAACTAATATTAACGCAGGAGAGGGTGGTGAGATTGAGTGTATAATGCAATGGATGAAATAACAACAACTCAACTCGGCAATCAGCTTCCAGTCAACGAGAAACGAATGATCTCTGAGTCGTTGTGATGCTGTGCACTTGAATACCAAATCACATTACAGTTCGTCACAAGTTCCTCACAGGGAATTACAGAAAAATAACTGTGCGAACACTTGTTTCATATGATTAAACTAATACAATCATCGTCTATTAACAACCACGGCAAAAAATGAAATCAATCTCACCATAACAACCAGTATTGCACACGTCGTCTCTGACCTCCCTCACTTCGAATTCAGGAGCACAGTACTCTATTCAAACACTCACGGCCTCAGGAGGGCAGACAACAATCAGCGCCCCTTGGTGCATCGTTAAATTTTGTCGTGTTAGAAATTAAAGTTATTTAGTCCTTTTCAGTGCTAATACATAGGTTTAGCTAGAGAGAAAATTACTGTCAAACCCTAACGCCTATGGAACGAGCTGCCTGTAACAGGAAGTGGAACCCTAACTGACAACGTACAATGAAACAAGCTGCCTGTAATAGGAAGTGGAACCATAAATGTTGTGCGTGACTCAAGTTAGAACAGATACCCAGGGGTTGATACTATGTTTTCAAAATTCACCCCCACATAGTCGATCTGTTAACCATACCTGACTACTTGTATTGCTGCACTCCACCATATGAACTCTGGTGAAGATTTGCTCCAGCAGAGCAACAATCTGGACGAGGTTGGTACACCATCAAGTGAAGAGTGTTGGATTCTCTTTAGCCGCCTTCATGTCGTCTTGGTGTCTCTGTAGAGCTGTACCATGGAAAGCAAGGAGAGGACGTTGGTTGGTGACCGGTATCCTCGTTCTATAACAATTAATAACTGGGTTCTTTATTCATAAACAAAGAGGTACTTCACTTTAAGTTTCCATGCGCTGTGGCACAATCTCTCTTCTCTACAGTCCACGTAGCCTCAATGCTGTTGAAGTAGAAGTCTGCTATGTTCACTATAATGTTGCTATGTGCTGACTGTCTCTGTGGTAGAGGCTAAGTCTGCAGCTCCGTCCCCGTGACACGCTGGAACTCCACGGTGCACAGACTCGAACTCACTGGCACAACAAGCTCGTACTGTCTGGCTGAACTGGAGCGAAATGACTAACTGGCCCTGTGGTCTGAGACGGCGATCCTAAATACTGGCAGCTGAGAGGGCGTTGGCGGCACGTTTCCAGCGAATCCTGACGGTGGCCTCATCGATACTTCTTGTGACCTCTATGCTGCATGGTGTGCTGGCGCCAGCATACACCAGCACAAAGAGCAAACTAATCTGGTATAATTTCTGTATATTGTCGAAGCATAGTGGCCTACATTTGATAGACGTGCTTTTGTTACAGCTATTATGCAAAGTTACAACTGCATTTAGCAGAATTCGAGCTTAAGCAGCTTTAACTGCTTCTATATGATATTGCAGTGCCTGCGTAGTTCAGAAATACATGGCAATGCAGCACTGCGGCGATACTGCCGTTATGAAATACATGAAGTGTATTCGCAATTGCGAATACGGACAACCATCAGCTGTATATTGGAATGAAGACGATAAAAATTTTGCCAGACCGGGACTCGAACCTAGATTTCCCACTTATTGCAAGTGGGCACTTTACCATTTTTTTGTTGATACCGTTTTGTTCGTTATTGTCTGTTGCATTTGTTCAGGGCGAACGCCCCATGACAGCTGTTCAAGTTCATCGTTGATCTGTTCACTCAGCATTTTTGTTTATTTATTTTGTACAGAAGGCTGCTAACCCTCTGACCGAACACGATGAGCTACCATGCTGGCAGACCATTAGGGTACCAGAGCATGCTCCATGGCTTAACCCAAACTTCCATATATTGCCAACCATCTGTCTTTGAAAGTTTATTGCCCAGAGTTGGTGGATAAATATGATATTGCAGCGACTGTGTTATTCAGAATTATGATGTAATGTTTCTTCGAACATGCATGCATTCGCATAATATAATGGAAAAAAACTATTACTACATTGGAGACACTCTCAGAATGAAACATGAAATAATTTCCCCTCACTCCAAGCTCTATCAATATGTAATTTTATGATGGACTATTTTTCCTGCTGGTAGCTGGCAGTAGCCACCAGAAGCCACTGTTACGCAGAACCGCTTAGAAGCGCGCGCCCGCACACACACACACACACACACACACACACACACACACACATACACACAAAACCGCAAGTAAACATCTTTGGAATTAAGTGTGGTGTCTAAGCGGTTCTGCGCAACAGTGGCTTCTGGCGGTTACTGCCAGCGGCCATCTACTCTGATTATTACACTCAATCAAAACTGAAATCCCAGGCTTGGATTATGAAACAGTTTTCCCCAATCTCATTTTAATAAGTAGTCTCATACATACACGTAAATCTCACTAGATTCACCTTTATTTTAAGCTACTAACACAGTAAATCTGAAACAAATACTTGCAGTGAAGTTACATACCACTGCCACGTCTCACCCCGATTGCCTGAAGGCCCAAACAGAATATCAAAGACGAACACACGCTTCAGCACTTCCAGAAATAGACAACTCAAAGAGTTTCTTCGGCTAATCAAAGTTGATCATTGAATATCTTTTCTCACTACTGCGAAGATAATTTCACGATATAAACAGAATCAGAAACCGTGTGTAAAAATGAAAGTGAAGTTTAACACGCAATTTCCAGCGGCCCCTCCTTCTTAATTAGAACATATCTGCAATGAGTTTTGTAGGATACTGTCAGAAGAAAATAGAAACTGGTGTGAAACATCCTAAAATTCTCACGAAGGAAGAAATATATCTAATAACGAAAAGTTTAAACTTACCGATGGCTATTTTGCAGTTGTTTAAGTAATGGTAACAACCTGGCAAGCCCTGCAGATTCGGAGCTATGCAGTGCTCAGCCATGCATTCCAAATTCTAACTTCAATAACCCTAGAGTGAGTTACGTAATATTGAAAAACCAACAAGCAAAATTAGTTAAAAACTAGTATTAAAGAAAGCTCATTACATTTTACCATAAATGATATGTCAAACATTACATGAGGAACCTAAATATTTTAGATTAAACACTGATTTCCCAACGAGAACAAAGAATGCAATGAGAAAATCAATGCGCGTTAATGACAACGACTATCCAAATATACACATCATCTTATTCCAAGATTTCAGGTGAAAATTAGGGTTGCGTTGATTCAGCAAAGTGAAAACTTTACATACACTTCCAGAATGAAATTTTCACTTTACAGCAGAGCGTGCGCTGATATGAAACTTTCTAGCAGGCTAAAACTGTGTGGTGTACGGGACTCGAACTCGGCACTTTTGCTTCTCACGGGAAAGTGCCGGTACAGCACTTGTCCGTTAAAGGCAAAGGCCCCGAGTTCGAGTCTCGGTCCAGCAAGCAGTTTGAATCTACCGGTAAGTTTCATTAGATTCACTTGTTTCTACCAAATATTTCCAGATATAAAGAAATTGTGTCTGAAAACACGATACAAACACAAAAAATAGAAAATTTAAACTTTCCGTTCTTTCACCAAAGAAACAGTCGATACTTATTATTGAGCACAGTACCTCTTGTAAGGACAGGTAGTAAAGAATTGATGATTTTAGATCTGGGAATGGGACATGTTTCCCAACAAAAAAATAACGAAGCAGTAAGATGACACAAGAAATGAACAGGTTACTCAAACAGAGTACAATTCAAATAAAACGAAAAAATTACAATATTACATAGTCAATTAATATTCATTTGTTAAAAGAATATACGACATGTTTCATCTTTTGTTAGCTGTCAGAAGTTCAAAACAAAATAATGAATGCAAAATGCGATTTCATTGATTAATCCATAATTGCAAAACTTGCAGTAATGGAAAGATCTATTTACACCTCCCTATTAAAATTAGAACAATAATTAAAAGGAATTACTTTAATCTAGGATCACAAAGACGTTGTTTGACAATGAGGTGATGGTTTGTATCTACATTGACTTATGCACACAGGCACAGATTAATAATAATTTTCTTGTTGGGCAATTTTAGAACTAAGAGGTTACACTGAACTCATGGTAACATCTTGATGTTCGATCTTGATTACATCGCTTCTTGGGTGAGCCGACGCAGTTTTAACAGTGCGTGACATGCCCCAAGCAGCACAAATTTGGCATTGTATCCAGACCGATCCAAGGACATGAAACTCCTCTCATTTGTGCCATATGTGCAATTAGCGCTTCATCTGGAACGGTAATTGATCCCAGCATTGGTCTTGCATGAGTGCCATTACGTTGGTTAGCACCACTGACCTCTGCGCATCTCTTGATAGAGAACCTAACATGGCTCATCGAACAGCTGTCCAGTTAACCCTTGCCTCTTATGTCAGCCTGTCAACCTCTGCCATGCTATTCGTCTCTCTTTTTTTTTTCTTGGGCGGGGGTGCTCATCAGTCTTCTGACTGATTTGATGCGGCCCGCCACGAATGCCTCTCCTGTGCCAACCTCTTCATCTCGAAGTAGCAAGTGCAACCTACGTCCTCAATTATTTGCTGGATGTACTCAAATCTCTGTCTTCATCTACAGTTTTTGGGTTCTACAGCTCCCTCTAGTACCATTGAAATCATTCCCTGATGTCTTAACAGATATCCTATCATGCTGTTGTCAGTGTTTTCAACATATTCATTTGCTCTCCGATACTACGCAGAACCTCCTCATTCCTTATCTTATCAGTCCACCTAATTTTCAACGTTCGTCTGCAGCACCACATCTGAAACGCTTCGATTCTCTTCTCTTCCGGTTTTCCCACAGTGCATGTTTCATTACCTTGTATATTCTCAGAAATTTCTTCCTCAAAGTCAGGCCTATGTTTGATACTAGCAGACTTCTATTGGCCAGGAATATCCCTTTTTACCATTGCTAGTCTGCTTTGATGTCATCCTTTCTACGTCCGTCATTGGTTATTTTACTGCCTACACAGCAGAATTCCTTAACTTCATCTACTTCGAGACCACCAATACCGATGTTAAGTTTCTCGCAGTTCACATTTCTGCTACTTGTCATTGCTTTCGTCTTTCTTCTCTTTACTCTCAATCCATATCCTGTACTCATTAGATCGTTCATTCCATTCAGCAGATCCAGTAATTCTTCTTCACTTTTACTCAGGATAGCAATGTCATCAGAGAATCTTATCACTGATATCTTTTCACCTTGAATTTTAATTCCACTCCTGAAACCTTTTTATATTTCCATCATTGCTTCTTCCATGTACAGATTGAGCAGTACAGGCGAAAGACTACTTCCCCGTCTTACACCCTTTTTAATCCCGGCACTTCGTTCCTGGTCGTCCACTCTTACTATTCCCTCTTGGCTCTTGTATATTACCCGTCTCTACCTACAGTTTACTCTATTTTTCTCAGAATTTCGAACATCTTGTACCATTTTACAGTGTGGACGCTTTTTCCAGGTCGATAAATGATACGAACATGTCTTGATTTCTCGTAGTCTTGCTTCCATTATCAACCGCAACGTCAGAATTGCCTCTCTGGAGCCTTTACCTTTCCTAAAGCCAAACTGATCGTCATCCAGCACATCCTCAATGTTCTTTTCCATTCGTCTGTACATTATTATTTGTAAGCAACTTGGATGCACGAGCTGTTAAACTGATTGTACGATAATTCTCACACTTATCAGCTCTTGCAGTCTTCGGAATTTTGGGGATGATATTTTTCCGAAAGTCAGATGGTATATCGCCATTCTACACAGCAACGTGAATAACTGTTTTGTTGCCACTTCCCCGAATGATTTCAGAAATTCCTATGGAATGTTATCTATCTCTTCTTACTTATTTTATCTTGAGTCCCCCAAAGTTCTTTTAAATTCTAATTTCAATATTGTATCCCCTGTCTCTTCTCAATCGACTCGTGTTTCTACATCTATCACATCAGACAAATCTTCCCCCGCATAGAGGCTTTAATTATATCCTTTCCACCTATCCGCTCTCTCCTCTGCATTTAACAGTGCAATTCCCGCTGCACTTTTAATGTCACCACCCTTACTCTTAATGTCACCGAACGTAGTTTTGACTTTTCTGTATGCTGAGTCTGTCCTTCCGACAATCATTTCATTTTCGATTTCTTCGCATTTTTCATGCAGCCATTTCGTCTAAGCTTCCATGCACTTCCTATTGATTAAAAAAAATGGTTCAAATGGCTCTGAGCACTATGGGACTTAACTTCTGAGGTCATCAGTCCCCTAGAACTTAGAACTACTTCAACCTAACTAACCTAAGGACATCACACACATCCGTGCCCGAGGCACGATTCGAACCTGCGACCGTAGCGGTCGCGCGGTTCCAGACTGTAGCGCCTAGAACCGCTCGGCCACTCTGGTCGGCCCTATTTATTTCATTCCTCAGCGATTTGTATTTCGCTATTCCTGAGTTTCCCGGAAAAATTCCGTACTTCCTTCTTTCATCGATCAACTGAAGTATTTCTTCTGTTTCCCACGGTTTCTTCGCAGTTACCTTCTTTGCACCTATGTTACCTTTCCAACTTCTGTGATGGGGCTTTTTAGAGATGTCCATTCCTCTTCAACTGTACCGCCTACTGAGTTAATTCCTATTGCTGTATCTATAGCCTTAGAGAACTTCAAGCGTATCTCGTCATTCCTCTGTACTTCTGTATTCCACTGTTTTGCATGTAGATTCTTCCTGACTAATGTCTTAAACTTCAGCGTACTCTTCATCATTACTATTTGTAATCTGAGTCTATATCTGCTCATGGGTATGCTTTACAATCCAGTACCTGATTTCGGAATCTCTGTCTGATCATGACGTTATCTAACTGAAATCTTCCCGTATCACCCTGCATTTTCCAAGTAAACCTCTTTCTCTTGTGGTTCTTGAACAGAGTATTCTCTATTACTGACTGAAATTTATTAAAGAACTCAATTAGTCTTTCTCCTCTCTGAATCCTTGTCCCAAACGCATATTCTCCTGTAACGTTTTCTTCTACGCCTTCCGCTACAACTTCATTCCGGTACACCATTACTATTAGATTTTCGACTTTCTATACGTACTGTATTACCCTTTCAATATCCTCGTATACTTTCTCTATCACTGCATCTTCAGCATACCTGAACTATTGTTGTCGGTGTTGGCTTCTGACGATTCTGATAAGAACAACCTATCACTGAACTGTTCAAGGTAACACATTCTCAGCCCTACCTTCTTGTTCATAATGAATCCTACTCTCGTTATACCATTTTCTGCTGCTGCTGATTTTACCCTATACTTAACTGACCTGAAATCCTTGTCTTCTTTCCATTTCACTTCACTGATTCTTACTATATCTACACTGAGCCTTTGCATTTCCTATTTCAGATTTTCTAGTTTTCCTACAACATTCAAGCTTCTGAAATTCACGCCCCGACCTGTAGAACGTATCATATAAACACACCTTATATTAAAACTAAAATTGGAAGTATATGATCAATGGTCGTAACTGATTATACCACACAAACAGGTCCAATGAGCGTCATTCAAAATTAAAAGGACATGACATAGATCTATGGGCACAATAAACATAAATCCACACTCTACAAACTGCTCGTTACATCCACACAAAATTCAAATTAAAAACACCTCCTACTTCAGTTGCACATTCTCATATTCCTAACATCATACATCACTACTTCCTACTATTTACAGCACTACATACAACCAATATATTCTGATTCGTTGGCGCCTTCTCTCTCTATGAAATTCTGTATCTCAATCGCCAAATATATAACAGTGTGGTGTAGTGTTTAGCGTAACAGTCTGGCATGCTGTGGGTCACCACTTCATAGCTACCCTCTAATAAATATTTTTCATTCTGTATTTACTGTTTCTGGAAGGTTCTCGAAATATATTATGTTTTTAATGTTCCTACACCTGCGTTATTCGGCAGTTGTATAAATACTAACATTCTGGAATATGCGATGCTCGTATAAATAGCTTCACTCTCCATCTAGGAGATCAGTAGTATTCTGGGTGTGTGTTGGTGTCAGTAATTCACGTGGTTTCAGTACTAAGAGCTGAGCTTCGTAGCAGACCCTGTCTTTGGTTTTGATTTGACTGTCGTTTCGACATGACATTGTCTGGTGGAGACGTGGGGCGCTTCAAAACTTCTACAACATTGAAGCTATAAGAGGCTATGTAAAAGCTGTAGCCTGTACAGATAGAAACCAAAATATAAGCAGTACATAGTTTTTAAGATCCCTATATGCCAGAAATAGATGGATTGAGAAACAGCAGTAAATCAGCTGCACATCAGACATCCGACAGCGTTGTCTGGAGACACTGGTCAGGACTTGACGAAAAGGGTGAAAGGACTACGCTGAATTACCAAATACGACAGTTGGGGTGCGTCTGGCAAGTGGTTCAACAACAACGAAGAGAGGCCAAACTGAAGAAAACATTTGCTGAGAATCGACAGCAAGTCAGCTTAGCTGAAGAACAACTGAAGAACGGGACCCAAAGTAATGGTGAAACGACACAGTCATACGTACAGCCCTTTGCAGCGGTATGAATCTGAATATGACAGAAGCCGACAAAATCTCACATTGAAGAAAAAAGTCGCAGAATACACATAAAAAGGTTTTCTGATAAAGTATGACACAACAAAAACTGAAATTATCAAGTGTTCCCAGCGCATCAAGGAAATTCGTTGTACCACCACAATCTGCACAGAATGACTCAATAGCATTCAGTTACCTTACTCACTTCTACCAAAGGCAAAGTAGGTTAACAAAATCAAATGGCTCTGAGCACTATGGGTCTTAACATCTGAGGTCATCAGTCCCCTAGAACTTAGAACTACTTAATCCAAACTAACCTAAGGACATCACACACATCAGTGCCCAAGGCAGGATTCGAACCAGCGACAGTAGCGGTCGCGCGGTTCCAGACTGAAGCGCCTAGAACCGCTCGGCTACAACGGCCGGCCAGGTTAATATTTAGATGATAATTTGAAAATGAACTAGCATTAAATGCATTAAGAATACAATGCATTAACCCCACGTAACACGATAGCTTACAAACTACCATATCAAACACATTTACTCAAAAGTACTCCAAGGATTTTCTCCTTTTCATTTTTCTTAAATAACACAGTTCGTGAAATAACCAGTGGGCCACACGTCGTTAATGCCACACGACTGAATGTATAGCTCACGCCCTGGGTAAGAGCCAATGCATTCGGTAGTGAGCAGTAACTGTCCCAACAGACCAAGCTTTGCAAAATATTAGCAATGTGGCTCATGATATGTCCCGGAAGGGAAGGTGACATGAATAACATATTACTATGCAGACAGAATCTGTTATTCGTTTCACTATCAATAGGTTGAATCACCAATTTCGAACCACTGCTGCGAATATCTGTACTCAGAGTAAAGTCCCAAAAGCAGATCACACTTAAGGAAGACAGAGTACAATTACAGTCCAGTACCTTGTAATTTATGGGCACTTAGTACACAACGTGTCCGCTGCTCGTGGTTTGGCGGTAGCGTTCTCGCTTCCCGAGCACGGGGTCCCGGGTTCGATTCCAGGCGGGGTCAGGGATTTTTCCTGCCTCGAGATGACTGGGTGTTGTTGTGTCGTCTTTATCATCATCATTCATCCCCATCATGGTCAGAGGAAGGCAATGGCAAACCACCTCCACTAGGACCTTGCGGTGCGGGTCTCCCGCATCGTTCCCCTACGCTCTGTAAAGAAGCGTGGGACTTCATTTCCATTTCAGTACACCACGTGCCCCACAGTCCTTAAATCAACTATTATAGTCAGTGTGGCCCTCCGCAACGACTCACTCCCAACTGTGAAGACGATCAGTCATCCACTGAACATAATTTGACTAAACGCCTTTTCTTACATATGTTGGCCACTCTCGTCTCTCCAGCATGAGCATCCGTTACAGCCACAGGAAATTTCAGAACCGACTTGTCTAGTGATCTGGAGCCAAACAGCCTCGTCTTTACAACTGATGATGACTATCTCAGTCCGTGATCTGGAAACTCCCGTGGAAGGTCCCTAATCTTGCTAGCATACTCGGAACCCAAATGCTCCACACCTGCTTCAGTAGGTTTTGAGTTCTTTTCAAAACTATTTGTATGTCCCATTCCTGCAATATACTTGTCAGACCCACAGCCTTGTCTAATTCACTCATGCTGACAAAATGTCACTTTAGATCTTCAAGAGGTTTAAAGCAAAACTTTCCCATCAGTCCAGTTATTGTTCTCCACCATAACTCACATGAATTCATTCACACAGTGCCCTGCGTGGAATTAGCTGCTCTACCAAATTCTTATGAATATCGGTAAAGTTAGAACCCCAAGGAATTACATGTTGAACTAAGTGCAATAAACTGCCGTTTGATTGACCGCCATTACACGTAACAAATTATGGCTGGAAATACCCACTGCTTCACCCCTGCTCCGCAATTCGACCATCAAATGTAATAGCATCAACGATTGCAGAACTGATCTAACCTCCTTGATGCTGCGAAATGTCCTCCAATGAGTTAGAGAGTTTTGAAAATAATATTCCTGGGTGAGTTGATCATTCGACATCATCCGGCCAATGATCAACTCTTCTGCACCCACAACTTCCTTTCTGCCGCCCGACAAGCTTTGACTGATCCTTCTAACTTGGAACCCAAATTAAGGAATTGCAACACTGACTGCCGCCCTACCTAAATCACTTAAATGATTTCTGTAGTGTTCCAACCGTGTTTGCATTCTCCTAACCTGACTACTGGAGGGAGCTGTTTCTCAGCCTGAAATTTGGCAATTACACAACAGATGGTGGCAACAGCCGAAATTATCTTAGCCAGATCCATTGGCGGGCTTCAGTTAGTTTGTCAAGAACCTTCATGAACTGTTGTACATATTCACCACTATTTCCTTTACACTCTTCCACCCTTCTAATTTATAATTCGCGGACTATTTCTTCCTTTCTCAAACAAGTTGGGTCACGTACCATTTCTTAGTTCCATACTGAAACTGAAAACCTTATACAGTATCGAATTCCAATATTGTCGAGCTGTATGAAACCGACACATAGACTCGCACTCTGCTGCAAGTTATAGACTGGGCACTAAAATCCCCACTCGCTATGGGTAGCATAGCCGTTGTACTGCGAGCGTTGTGTGGTAGTACGCGTGAGAGCGAGTCACTGAGTGGGCACATGTATAGCAGGCCGCACTGTTCTCACGTCTTTATTTGGTAGTGCGGTTTATTTTTATATGTAGGGCTGTCTATGTGGCAGTGACACATGGTTATTACAGGAACTAACAATGATCACAGTATTTTGTGAAACCGATAAAATAAATGTAGTCCTTGTTCCAATTTGGTCGACTTACGTGTTCACCTGTAACCGTCACAGATATCTCTTGTACACGGTAATACAGGATTGTGAGCGCACTCCCTATGCAGCACGCACGTCAGGAGGAGTAGAAAATCGTACCCAGCGTGACGATAATTGGAGAGGAGCTTACAACTGTTATTTCAATATTTTCACAACTTGTCGTGGTTATCAGATATGCCTCGTCTAAGAGTGAATCTGTAGAAACCTTCTGGGGTAGTTAGTTTTCTTGAATATGTGTAATAACTGTAGCACAATCACTCAAATTATTTCTCAGAGCTACAATGGTGCAGCTGTCATGAGTGGTCATTATTAATGTGTACGAACTGTTCTAGAGAAGCATTTTAGGCATCCCCATTTTGTTCATCGTTATTCTCCTAAATACAGTCTGTGGCCCAAGTGTCGAATCAAACTACGGGCAACGTCAATTTATTTCTGAGAATTCTAGATTTTTAGTAGTTCTTCCCAGCGAACAATTATGCTAATTGACGTAGTGATAGGAAAGTCCTTAATGCTTGCAACATGAGGTGGTATTGTAAATCGGGAACTGTACAAGTAGTATATAAAAACTGAGAATCACTTACAGAAAGGTAGAAATTTCAGGTTACATCTCAGTAACCTACGATGCTGACCATTGAAAATGCAACAAAAGAAAGGGTAACAAGTAATGAAATTCCACTTACTGTGCGGACACAGTACATATTAGGAAGAAAGCATTATTAAATTTCTAGGTAAAGGTCGCGAAATTTAGTTCACAAAGCCGCCGTTTCTGGCAGCAAAAATGGCTCTAGCCCAACCGGGCATCAGCTCAACTAATTGCGAGTTTCAAAGATATTGGCGAATACTTCAATTCACGCTGCTTCAGCTCTATTCCAGAGTTCATCAGTTCTAGAGGCTGGCGACTGGTGGTGTGGCAGTCTCTAGGCACCCGTGGCGAGATGATTTCATTGGGCGATACGAAGAAACTGCTGACCAGTTCACCCTCCCTCTCCCTGTATCGGGATAAGTCGAATCAGTAAGAGTACATTTTCGTGGTGTAACCTCACGGAGATCCCGAAGGTGATGCAACAGAAATGCAAAAGTTGTTTTCCAAATTAAGAGCTATACCCATCACAGGTGATCCTACTGTGTACTCACTGACGCCTCACACAATCACGGCTGGTGCTGGGCCTGTATGACGACGAGGTGCGCGATCTGACGACGTTCGTTCTCCTCGGAGCCGCTGCAAATGGATACGTCCACCGTCTTGCTGTATGCAGGGCCAGGACTCTCCTGAAAAGACGACGTAGTGCCACTTATGCATCCAGCGGTGGCATTGCGCGCACCACGTTCGGCGTGCCACTCTCTGCTACCGCGTCAAGGCAGTCCACAACAATGGCAGCTGTTCTCACATCCGTGGTCCACGTTGCTCCAGACGTTGTTGTGCTGCCCATGTCGATACCTGTCTCGCTGAAAACGAGAAAAAAGTCTGTTTCTGGAGTCAAGTTATGGGATGTGCCTGTATGAATCAGCAAAGCTGAGCGAAAAATATGTCTGTCCTCTTCAGTACTAGTCGCGTGGGGTCGTTGAGGAGGTAAATCAACTGAGTACCTAGTAATGCCTGGGTACGTATTTGTTACAGTCTTCTATTAGTCCATCCTCTCCTTCCCCCTCTCTCCGACAATTTCCACCTCCTCTCTTTCTGCCCATCTCCTCCTCCACCTTCTAACCCCACCTCCATCTAATCCTCACCCCCTCTATCTTCTCATCCCCTTCTCTTTGTCCTACTTCTCCCCCTATCTCTCACCATCTCCTACAACTCTCTCTCCTCCTCCCCCTCTCTCTGCCCATCTCCTCCTCCCCTCCCTCTCTCTGTGCAACTACTCTCGCTATCTTATGGACACCTCCTCCTCTTTCCTTCCTCTTTCCATTTCCTCCTCCTCCCCCTCTCTCAGTTCAGCTCCTCCTCTCCCCTCTCTCTGTGTCCATTTCCTCCTTTTTCCTTTCCATCCATTTCACACTCTCTCTCTCCATGCCCATCACCTCCTCCCCCACCATCTGTGTCCATTCCTCCTTCCTCCTCTCTGTCTGTCCATCTTCCCACTTCTCTATCTATGTTATCACCACCACCCGCAACAGCAGCAGTATGCTGAATCTTAAGCCACAGCATTTCTTTTCACTGTCCAGTCACATTAATGTGACCACCTGTCAAAAGCCTGAATAAGCACCTTCTGTAGCAAAGGCCATTGTGAGACATGAGCAGGAAGACTGTCAGTGAGATTCAGTAAGATACCGACAGGGGTGTGGAACCACGCCGAGTTCAGTGCAATGGCAATCTGCGCTAGGTTTCTCGGTTGAGTGTTTGTGGTTGTAAGGGATCCGTAGGCCCTTCCTATACCTTTGCACTCGGCACAGGTCGATAGGGCGAACAATCGATTGTGACGTGTTGCGAGAGTGAGTGTCGAGATGCGCCAGAGTGGTTGGCGAGAATGGTGTGTGTGTGTGGAGGCGATTATTGGAATACAGGGTTTTTAACCGAGAATGGTGTCACCATCGCCGTGGTTAGACCCCTAAATAATAAATAAATACCGGAAAAGTGATGAAGTATCTTTATAAAAGTGATCAGTGACGTTACTAGTGCCGATATTTAGTTTCGCGTCTATCGCGCCGGCCTAACCTTGGATTGCAGTGTTGGATGCAGTGATGGATTAGCGTGTGACGGTAATGGAAAATGAAGAAAGCCTGTGCTGAGATTAGCCGTAATTAGATATGTATGACGAAGGCAGTGGCTGTCTCCTTTCTGTGTTTTGAGAAGTATATAAGTTCGTAATTAGTAAAACAGTGTTGGTGTTCCTTATTACCATACATTCAGTATTATAGTATTGAACAGGACGAACTGGAAAGTAACAACTTCCGTAGCAGTCAATTCCGATTACCAGCCCCATTAGGTTCACGGTCTTGTTAATAATAAATATTGGGCTGCTATTCGATCAGCTCAGGTCGGGATAAAAACGGAGGTGTTACATGGTGCGATGGGGGAGGTCCCAAAGATTCTCGATTGGGTTTTAATCTGGGGATTTTGGTTGTCAAGGGAGTATGTGAAGCCATCCTGCCACTCTTTGATCCACTCATATACACTGCAAGCTGTGTGTCGCGTCTCATTGTCCTGCTATTAGATGCCATTGTGCCGAGGAAAAACAGACTGCACATAGTGGTAGTCATGGCCGCCAAGGATTATGCATAATTGTGTTGGCCCATTGTGGCTTCCAGGATGACGAGATCACCCATGGAATTCCAAGAAATAATGCTCCAGAATGTAACGCTCCCGCCTCCGGCCTGGACCCTTCCGACGACCGTTGCAGTGTGTTTTCTTTCAGACATTTCACGCTGATGGAGCATAAAAAGTGGTCCCCTGAAAAGGCCACCTGCCGCCACTTTGTGGACGTCCAGTCGCGATATCGGCGTGCAAATTCTAACCTTCGTCACTAATTAAAATTAGTCAGCATGGGTGCATGAACCAGGCTCGTGCTGCGGAATCGCATACGCCTTGATGTTCGCTGGACGGTCGCTCAGTAGGCGCTTCCCCTTACTTCACCTGGGTGGTCTGTTGCTCAACAGATGCACGTCTGTTCGCCCATAAACAACTCTGCAGCCGTCGTTCACCCCTACCATTTATGGCCCGTGATGCAGTACACTTGCCTCAGTGCCAATTTTGGATAGCGTCATTCTGCCATGCACGATTTACTTCAACCACGGTGGCACACGAACATTTTAAAAATTTATCAGTTTCGGAAATGCTTCAGCCCTTGGTCCAAAAACCAATGATAATGCCCTCTTGGGAGTCAGATAAATCACTCCTTTTTCGAATTACTACGACGAATGCACTGTTTTCCGCTTTCTCCCGATACGTTTTATATACCCTTCAGTGCTATTGCTGCCACCTGCCGTCTGTGAGTAGTTACTGCAGGTGGACGTTTGGCATAGACGGTGGTCACATTAATGACACTGGACCGTGTAATAAGTAATACGTGTATCAAGTTTGTTCCAGGGTAGTCCCATAAGTAAGGTCTCCTATTTTTTTTATAAGTACATAGACCTGTTTATTTCTACAATGGTTTACATCAGTTCACAGCTTGAACATTTAGCTATTTTTCGACATAATCACCATTTATGTCGATGCAATTTTGTAGACACTGTGGTAGTTTTTGTATGCCCATGTCATACCAGCTCGCCGCCATGCTGTTCAGAAAGTTATGAAACTCTTCTTTCACCTCGTCGTCGGAGATGAATCGTTTTCTGGCAAATGTTCTTTTAACCTAGGGAACAGGTGATAGTCACTGGGGGCCAAGTCAGGACTATAAGGTGGGTGGGTGGGTGATTATGTTCTACTGAAACAGTTGCAAGAGAGCAACGGTTTGCCGAGCGATGTGTGGGCGAGCATTGTCATGGAGAATGTGTACGCCCTTGCTCAACATCCCTCTTCTCCGGTTCTGAATTGACCGTTTGAGTTTTTTCACAGTCTCACAGTACCTGTCAGCGTTAATTGCGGTCCCAGTGGGCATACAGTCGACCAACAATACCCTTTTCCGATCCCAAAAAACGGTTGTCATGACTTTACCGGCAGACAATGTTTGTTTGAATTTCCGCTGCTTTGGCGAAAAAGGATGCCGCTAAGCTAGGGTGACCAAATTATTTTCGGTGAAAACTGGGACACATTCACCCGGGTGCCAATGGACACCTCATTCCACATGTACCCAGGTTTCTTAATTTTAAATATTAATGTTTTGTTGATACATTTTGTTAACCCGATTACTATAACTAATAAGAGGGTACAAAAGATTGATATAATCTATATTATCTGTATAATTAAGGACATTTAATAAACGTATACAGTAATAAAGAAATGTATTACGATTTTACAAAATTTTACAGCCATTCAACTTTTAATCAATTAATATTAACATGAGCTTTAATATTACTGAGCACTTGTAGATGGAATAGACTGTCCTTGGAGAAAAGGGTATTTTTCACTGCCTCCAGCCTTCTTGATCATGTCTTTGTCCTTTGAGACACAGTGATAAAACTCGGCACAATCCATTTTGTAGTTGTACAGGATCTGCAGGATTGCTTCAAGAGAATCCACCTCCATTCTGTTTCTTTCATCAGTCCACTGGATATTCATGAACGAAAATATTCTTTCAACATTGGCATTATGGGCTGGGATTGCAAATAAATAACTTGCAATTATTACCAACTCAGAGTAATGCTGAAGACAGTCACAGCTTTTAAAGAAAACTCACCTTCTCATGACATTCCAATGGTGTTTTCTTTTTCATCATTCCACTTGTGAAGACTTTCTTCAACAAAATTTGTCAGTATGCCGAACTGATCAAAGAGAATGGAATCATCGATTTCAATCTCTTTACTCTTCAAATAAGAAACTGTCTCTTCAATACTTTCCCATTTTGGCACTCTCTTCAGTAACATCCAAACCAACACCGGCGATGAGGGTAAATATGAGGCTCTCCACTTGATGAGATATTCTGCACAAGTGTCATAAAACTTGTTAACTTCTTCTCTAAAACTCCTTTCCGCTGCTTGTGATACTTCTACTCTTTTAAGGACAGATTTAACATTAAAAGAAATAAACTGCTGTTCTCTCCTCTTAGTAACAGTTTCCAGAGTATTTTTCAAAACATCATTTACCTCTATTACACTTTTCGTGCTTCCCTCAATTTCCTTTATCCCATGCTGCAAAGTGCTAAGCTGACTGTGAATGAACCATAAGTAGGCTTCACTTAAAGGGTTACTGAAAAACGGAACCAATACTTTGGGGGCTTTGTCTTCATTTACGAAAAAATCTTTTAACGGTTCAAACAGGCGAGTTACTCTTTCAACTGCTGGAAACAGAGATAACAAGCGAGTTTTCGAGTGACACATTACATTAATATATTCAGTTCCCACATAATCACAGAACTCCTTAAGCCTCTCTGTTCTAACAGTATACAGGGTGAGTCACCTAACATTACCGCTGGATATATTTCGTAAACCACATCAAATACTGACGAATCGATTCCACAGACCGAACGTGAGGAGAGGGGCTAGTGTAACTGATTAATACAAACCATAAAAAAATGCACGGAAGTATGTTTTTTCAGAATGAGATTTTCACTCTGCAGCGGAGTGTGCGCTGATATGAAACTTCCTGGCAGATTAAAACTGTGTGCCCGACCGAGACTCGAACTCGGTCCCGAGTTCGAGTCTCGGTCGGGCACACAGTTTTAATCTGCCAGGAAGTTTCAGTATGATTTTTAACACAAACCTACGTTTTTCTAAATGGAACCCCGTTAGTTTTGTTAGCACATCTGAACATATAAACAAATACGTAATCAGTGCCGTTTGTTGCATTGTAAAATGTTAATTACATCCGGAGATATTGTAACCTAAAGTTGACGCTTGAGCACCACTCCTCCGCTGTTCGATCGTGTGTATCGGAGAGCACCGAATTACGTAGGGATCCAAAGGGAACGGTGATGGACCTTAGGTACAGAAGAGACTGGAACAGCGTATTACGTCCACATGCTAACACTTTTTTATTGGTCTTTTTCACTGACGCACATGTACATTACCATGAGGGGTGAGGTAAACGTACATACGTAGTTTCCGTTTTCAATTACGAAGTGGAATAGAGTGTGTCCCACTGGAAACGCGTCGACGTATGTGGTATCAGCATGATGGTGCACCTGCACATTCCGCAATTAACACTAGGCTGACCCTTGACAGGATGTTCGATGGGCGTTGCATAGGACGTGGAGGACGCATAAATTGGCCAGTCCGTTCTCCTGATCTTACACCTCTGGACTTCTTTCTGTGGGGTACGTTAAAGGAGAATGTATACCGTGATGTGCCTACAACCCCAGAGGATATGAAACAACGTATTGTGGCAGCCTACGGCGACATTACACAAGATGTACTGCGACGTGTACGACATTCATTACGCCAGAGATTGCAATTGTGTGCAGCAAATGATGGCCACCACATTGAACATCTATTGGCCTGACATGTCGGGACACACTCATTCCACTCCTTAATTGAAAACGGAAACCACGTGTGTACGTGTACCTCACCCCTCATGGTAATGTACATGTGCGTCAGTGAAAAAGACGAATAAAAAGGTATTAGCATGTGGACGTAATGTGCTGTTCCAGTCTCTTCTGCACCTAAGGTCCATCACCGTTCCATTTGGATCCCTACGTAATTCGGTGCTCTCCGATACACACGATCGAACAGTGGAGGAGTGGTACTCAAGCGTCAACTTTAGGTTACAATATCTCCGGATGTAATTAACATTTTACAATGCAACAAACGGCACTGATTACGTATTTGTTTATATGTTCAGATGTGCTAACAAAACTAACGGGGTTCCATTTAAAAAAACGTAGATTTGTGTTAAAAAACATACTTCCGTGAATTTTTTTATGGTTTGTATTAACCAATTACACTAGCCCCTCTCCTCATGTTCGGTCTGTGGAATCGATTCGTCAGTATTTGGTGTGGTTTACGAAATATATCCAGCGGTAATGTTAGGTGACTCACCCTGTATATGTAAAAGTGTGAGTATACCTTCATGACGATAGTTTCAACATCACAGCTTCAACTGTCAGCAGATGTCTGCACGCCATTGTGTAAAACATGTGCAGGGCACCCTATGCCTTCAATGTTTTCATGCAATGTTGCCTTTAATTTGGTAAATACGTTGCATTTGCCTTGTCTTTTTAAACCACCAAAGTTTGTGTTGGTGTTGTCTCCACAAAATGCCACACATTTATTTTTCTCAAGATCAAACATTTGGATTGTATTCATACAAAATCTTGAAATTTCGTCAGATGTTTCATTAGGTAGGGAACTCATCTTCAAAAGTTTGGTCTGAATTCCCTGATTAATATCGAAAAACTGAACAACAAACGGAAATATTTTAGTGGCCTTATGATTGCTGGCATCAGTAGATATCCCGTAGAAAGAAGACTTTTTGATGTATTCAAGGCTTTCCTTTACACTCTGGGGAGCAATAACTCCTTTCACTAAGGCTGACACTTTAGTTCTTGCTGAACTAAACTTTTTTGCAATGGAAGAATCATCAAATATAATGCTATTAAACTTATTAGTACAATCACTAGATCTATAAGTTTGGTGATGTTTTACCGTGTGGTAGGCTAGTGTAAGCTCGGCTGCTCGAACTTCGTCTCTTCACTTGACTGATGTTTCACAAAATAATTTTGTAGAGTTTTACTGCAGCTCGGTGCACTGTATCTGTTTATGTGTTTCTTTGACCTGATGTGCTCAACTATGTCGGAACGTCCACCATGACTTCTACTAATAAAACATTTACATACGGAACACTCTGCTTCGTAATAAAAACGACCTTTCTTAATGAAATTCCATTCCTTGGAATAACAGTCACTGAACTTGCAGGCACGTTTCGGCATTGCGTTTCGCAGTACTGCAGCAATAATACCACTAATATGAGAAAACACTATTGCAGTTTGTCTGACAAAACATCAACTACTACACTGTTCTGACAAAGAATGTGTGAGTAAGTGGCGCGAAAATCGGACGGTTTCATAGCTCTGTTACAATAATACAACTTACTACTTGTTGGCCAAAGTACCGCTCAAAGTAAATTATTGCCTGAGTGTGTCAATATTGATACTGTGATTACTAGTATGGGACAATGGAGGTTTTAGACAATTAAGCTAAAATATATTAATTTCTTGTGTTGTATTTCCTTTAATATAGCGGAATCCCAAAAATTTGAGAAAGTTTCACGAAATGTATTTAAAAACTGAATTCCGGGACTTTTGAGCGTCCCGAAACAAATTTTCGGGACACCGGGACACAGGGATGAAAATTGGGACAATCCCGGTTTTCCGGGACGTTTGGTCACCCTACGCTAAGCGTGATTGTTGCTTGGTCTCAGGTGTAAAGTGGTATGCCCAGGTTTCGTTACCCGTGACAATTGAGTCCAGAAAGTTGTCCTGTTCGGCTGCAAGACGGTGAAGAAATGCGCAGGAAGCATCAACTCGTTGCCGCATGTGGTCCTCAGTCAGCATGCGTGGCACCCATCTGCGCACACCTTCCGGTAGTTCAATGTTTCCGTTAAAATTCTGTGAGCGGTGCTTCGGGAAACCTCAGGAACCAAAGTGCAAAGATCATCCAGGGTGATCCGCCGATCTTCACGCATGCTTTGCTCAAACTTCAGCACTGTCTCCTCAGAAATTAACGGTCTCCCGTTCCTTTGTTCGTCGTGAATTTCGGTCCGACCAGCTGCAAACTCTCTACACCACTTACCTACATTTTTTACATCCATGCACGACTCTCCGTACACTTCCGTCAATTGGCGATGGATTTCAATCGGCGCAGTGCCCTTTGCGTTCAAAAACCGAATAACTGCGTGCAATTCGCACTTGGCGGCAACATCCAACGGGAGCACCATTCTCAACGGCTGCCAAGCTACGACTGAGCGCCTCAGCGCGGCGTGTGCATGTTTACACACAGCGCGTGAAGCACTCTTCGTGACAGTGTGACCAACTGTCACACAAACAGAGTTTTGTACTTCTACAAATAATAGGAGACCTTAGTTTTGGGATTACCCTCGTATCTCTAGATAACTTCGTCCCGCACTTTCGTCTTCACGTAGCCCAGTGCTTATATCTCCAGAAATATGTGTTGTGCAATGATACCACTTCGCAGTTATAAGCAGTGCTATATGTGGATTCTGTCTGCGAAATATGTTGCGAATAGATTTTGTAACATAGAAGTAATAAATTAAAACGTTATGCATGACGCGGCAGCTTCAAGCATCTCAATGTTTAAGACGTCATATCTCCTGAATTATGTCTCGTACAACGATATATTTTTTGCAGTTACGTCCAGTGCTATACATGAATACTGCTGCAAGCTGTGTTTGTACTAAAGAAGTAAGAAATTGAAAGGCCATGCTTGATGCGGTAGTTTTGCTGCAAGAATGGCGAAAATGTAGTAAGCGATCAACCATTTTCCTATCATCATTGGTGTTCAGCGAGAAACTACCTCGCAAAAATTTGAAATTACGTGTAAAGTTTGTTGCAAGTCACGAAGTGCTCCCAGTTTCAAATACTGGACGACTATAGTCTGGCTATCTGCGCGTCGTGAGCTGCTCTTCTTTTTCACCCCACCCCATACTTTGAGGGGGAGGTCGTTTCTACCCCTAGAGTGGTTCTTTCCAGTGAGTAATACGTGTACCAAGTTTGACTGAAACCGATTCGATGATTTAGGAGGAGATGTGGAACATACATACTTCCATACGTCATACATACATACATATACACATACGAGTACATACACTTTAATAAGATGTACGGATACACAGATGCAGATAGTGTCCCTCCTAGATTTTTTTTTCGCACTGAAATGTTAATCAAGTGCACATTAACTCGTGTGGTATACTCATGTTAATTTGGTATTTATTACCGTTTCCAAGATATTGTAGTTTTAATAACCGCAGTATAGTAATATAAAGTAGATGTTCATGGGAATGAGAATTTTTGAGACGATGGTTTGCAAAAATGTTATATAGGTCAGACGGGTCGTAATTTCAACACCAGATTTCAAGAGCATCCTAAGTTGATTAAGATCAATAATTCCACAGCGGAAGGAATTTGAAAGAAACCGCCCACGCAATGTCAGAAGAAAGGGATAATTACGGATGCAGTCGAGGAAATGGAAATATACAATCATGCTAAAAGAAAGCAGGGCAATATATTGAACGAATAGACAGAATTACGTACCGGAAGATCATTACAGAATTTCAGGTGAATGAGAAATAGAGCACTATGAATGTAACAAATAAGTGGAAAGATAGTGTATAATTACTTGTGCTCTGTTACGTGACAGCTTACAACTTCATCAAACTTGTGAAAGTTCTAAATTTCAATACTTGAAAATGTATTTTTTCCTGCAGTTTTGACTTTATTTTTGTAGAATAGCTTAATACATTCGAATAGCTTATTAGAAAACCACCACTTTTACACTTTTTGAACGCTATATGAGTTATTCATATTTTCGTGACTGTAGAGGCAATACCTACAGTCATATTCTAAAAGAACACTTCTACTATATATCCATGGCCTACAGGCAGAATGAAAATTCCATATTAGTGCAGAAACGACACTTGTCTTGGATATGTCATGAGGGGAAACACAGCAAAATTTTGTGTATATCTTGCGGAGGAGGGTATCAAAATCCCGGATGAAGTTTGCTCTTTCACCTTAAACGACGTTAATAGTGAGTTACCATGTTCTACCCAGCACCTCCACATATTTTCTGATGGGTGTCCCAGTCAGAAAAAAAATAACACTTATAACACTACAACAGCGTTTACGTAGCTTACGTAATCAAATACCAAATTTGGTTTATTACGTAGTATGCCCCAACAGAACAAATAGTCCTGTCACGGTAAAGCCACGTATAACACTCCCTGTCCGCTACTGTTATACCATAACCTCGAAGCTGGAGGCAGTGTGCAAAAACAGAATTAATTTGTTAGGGTAATTATGGTATAACGAAACAGAGCAGTGTTACCCTCTGAGAGGAATTTTATTATGTTGACCGTATTATACCTAACGGAAGTGGCTTATCGGAAGTGAAAGTCAGAATTACGTAAATATTTGAACAGTACGAACAAAATTTTGCCTATCTGCACTGTTCAACTGATAAAGAAAACGGTCGCCAGCCTAACTAGGCAAGAGAATGGTTAACATTCTCGTTCAAGAAAGTAGTTATTAGTAACTCTAATGGATAAACACAACCTATACTTGGCCACACGCGAGTGCAATGAACTCTGACGCATCCATTTGTTTACGTTAAGATTGAAGCTAGCAACTGGAGCAGCACAAACTATTTGCAAAATTATAACTTATACCGAAACACACCATTACTTTCAGGTCTTACACAAAGTGAATGGTCTTTATAACATTACTATTAATATGCACTTCTAATACACAAGAGAGACAAACACTTAGCAATCATGAACATATAGTTTTCTACTACTGCAGTTTACCACATTAACTACAGCGAAACACAATGTTGACGAAATTGCAAGAAACTGACTCACCTTTTAGAATTTACTACGGACAACAATGTGTTCATTTACTTTATAAGCCTCAGTCTTAAGAACTTTTAATTTTGAAGTTAGCAACAGCACTTTAATAAGCAGTTTTACTAGGAAAATTATTTTCAGCAAGCATCATTGACTTTAACTCACTCTATTGCCACATTAACTTTAACTTTCTCTTTACTATGTTCAAGAGGCATTAATTAGAAAAGAAACACTGGTTTTTAACACTCTAAGCGCCAAGCCCGTAAAATTTACGGGCCTGGGATCGCGCGAAAATCACCAAGCCCGTAAAATTTACGGGCCGCTACATTTAATTTCATTCAAAACACTGCAACGTTATTTCTACGGGTTTGGCCAGCGCTATACGTTTTTCAGATGTTTATTAACAAAATGCGTCCATAGATGTCACGGCAGCGCTGTAATTCATGTTAAAACTTATCTTTGCGTTCTCAGTCTGTATATCATTCAGTTGTTTGTCATCATGTTTCGGCGCGGTTTATCAGACGCAGAAATTGCGGATTTGATCAATCATAGCGACACTCTGGATAATGTAGAGAGTGATTCAGACGATTCTGAATGCAATGGTGTGTTTGAAGGTACGTATTTCCGAATTTTCCACGTAATTGTGCAGTACGCACATATCTGTTGAACATGTGTAAACGATGTATGTAGTTACACATAATGTGATATTCTTTTTAGAAGACGAGATTGATGACAGTTTGTCTTCAGATGAAGACGAGAATGATGTTGAAGGTGTTGCTTCAAATCCAGCAGCTGTGCCGTATCCGAAAGACAGTGAGTGGACTGCAGTTGACACCTACCGACCTCTGCCTGTCAACACGACACCCAGGCAGATACTAGTGGATATTGATGAGTCGAGTTCTGTACTGGATTGCAGTAAAGTGTTCCTTACTGACAGTGACGTAAATGAACTCAAGAGACAGACAAATTTGTATGCATCACAGACAATACAGAAGAAAAGAAGAGGAAATAATCTGAAGCCCCATTCAGTTTTGAGTTCGTGGAAGCCAGTGACTATAAGTGAGATGAGGCGTTTCTTGGGTATTATTTTCCACATGTGTGTTTCGAAAAAGCCCAAAATTGCGGACCATTGGAGCACTAATCCTGTTCTTAGTTGTAACTTTTGTCCCCATGTCATGAGCCGTTTGCGTTTCACTCAGATACTGTCATGCTTGCATCTTGTTGACAATTCAAATCAGAAAAAACCAGGCGAAGATGGATTTCATCCACTTTACAAAGTTTTGCCATATTATAATAATTTGAAGGAGCGATGTATCCAGGCATATCGTCCCTCAGAAAAAGTGACAATTGATGAAGGAATTTGCCCATTTCGAGGTCGTGTGAGTTTCCGTGTTTACATGCAAAATAAGCCTCATAAGTATGGACTGAAAGTATATGCTGTTGCTGAAGCCAGTAGTGGCTATGTTGTAAATTTTGAAGTTTATGCTGGTAAGCATATTGTTGACAATTCTTCGTCTGCGGTTATTTTGCGATTGTTGTCTGACAGCAGCTTGCTGAACAAAGGCCACACTGTGTATTTAGATCGATTTTATTCCAGTCCAGAGCTATTTCAGCAACTGGCAGAGAAAGGCACTGGAGCTGTTGGTACTGTGAACAAATCCAGGAAAGGATTGCCTAAAGATTTAGTATCTGCTAAGCTGAAAAAGGGCGAAATGTCTTTTCGGCGTAAAGATAATGTATTGGCAATGAAGTGGAAAGATAAGAGAGATGTGTATACATTGTCTACAAGGCATCAAGCAACATTTGGTACGCATACTAAGAGAAATGGGTCTGTAGTATTGAAACCACTTCAGGTACTTGATTACAACCTCAATAAAATTGGAGTGGATATTGGAGACCAACGCCTGCAGTACAATCCGTTCCAGCACAGAACTGTGAAATGGTGGCGAAAATTATATTTCCATTTGCTGCTTATGGGAGTATCAAATGCATTTTGGCTGTACAATGCAGTGCACAGGAAGAAAATTACAATAACAGACTTTATAACAGTGCTTGCAGTTCAGCTTGTTGAAGACGACACACTTGAATTCATTCCAAGAAATGAAGGAACTGTAGGTCGGCTAACAAAGAGACATTTTTTGCAGCACATACCTGCAACTACTAAGAAGTATGCTGCTCGTGTGTGTCACGTGTGCAGTTCCAGGAGCAAGAAACAGAGTGGCAAGGCTTCTCGCAAAGAGACACGATACGAATGTGAACAGTGTGGCGTTGCACTCTGCCTGGAACCTTGCTTTAAAATTTTCCACACTAAAAAACAATATGATTCTGTGTGAAATTTATATGTAATACTGTATACTATCAGAAACATGTAATGTAGTGCCACAATTTTGGTTAAAAATAAATCACAATTGTATTCCCTTATTCGTATGACTTTTTCTAAATTCTTAAAACATCTAAGTGATTTCTATAACTGTACCTTAAAGCTGTGCATTGTAAAGTAGTTTCTTTCACTCAGAATTAAAGTAGAAATGTGCAGCTTCAAGATGGTACCAAATTTGCCACAATCCAAACAGTAGATTTGATGCAGTAATTTTTTTAATATTGGTAAAATTGCCCGGTTTCTAGGGACGGGTGCATAAAATAGGCCTGGTACAGAGAGTGTTAATATTCTTTCAGTAAGGACACTCGGATATCACTTTAGCTCAAACGGAGAGGAACCTGAGAGGTGTTATGATAAGGAAAAAATCAAGGTAGGTACATAAATTCAGATATAAATTACCTTATATTTGAGCACACTAACACATCCATTAGGCTGATCCTTCACTGTACATCATTATAGTATTACGTTGCAATGATTGCGCAATGTGGTGGCAACTGCATGTTGGTAGGTGGAATTATAGGCAGAATTGCTGGACTCTGTCATTTCTTGGTGGCGATGATAGATACAAACTCCAGAATAGTTCCAGCTATTTATCCATTCTTCCGAGGCATTGGGAAGCGGCAGGAAAAGCCTCTCTCGGAACCAGCACAATATGCATCTGTTACATGGCAGTGCACGGACTCGTAGCTCGTACCCGACTCGTAGCTCGTCTCCGACTGACTATCAGTTCCACCTTTTCCACCTAGGCCAACCACAATTTGCGCGCGCTACACAGTTCCGTTCCCAAGGGGAACCACTACACCTTTTACATACAAACTAACTAAGAACCCTAAGTGAGGATCAGCAGTTTACATAACAGTAAACAATCATTTTAAACAAAACAGAACATTTGCACATATTGACATTTCTACCAAAAATTATTCACACAAAATTACAATCATATACAGTAAGTTTTGTTCCCTCCAAATGGGACAAAGCATTTAATATATAGATACACTACTTTGCATAGAACCAAACCATGACATCAAAGTTTTAACAAAGAAAAGAGTATACAATTTTATGTTATCGATTCAAATAAACACATTTACAGATGCTCAATGTTATAACATTAAACCAAAACAAAACGCAAAATAAATCCGTACAGCATTAGAGTTATGGTGTTACACACTGTTGTTAGTCTTCTCCCAACCCTTATTTCTACTGGGAGATTACAAATGGTACACCATCATTTTACCGTACGTGAGCATTCTTTCACGCCATGTGATCGTGATTTTCGTGATATAAAGAGAAAGATCCGCACACCAGCCAAAATATATTAAATGGGTGAATACGTAGAATTAATAGTAGCTTCGAACGAGAACAACCGATTTATTGTTGAAATAGCACGGAAAGCAGACATTTCTTGTTTCACAACTGGTGGCCAAAATACTTCAAGAAATCAGTACTTTCAGTGAAGCCTATGGGAAGAAGAGTGAAAAAAGACGAAAAGGCAAGATTCCTTGTAAGTGAATTTATGGAGGATCACGTCGGAGGAAGGAATTTCATTCATGGACTGCTTTTCATAGTCTTAAACCGTTGCTTTCTACTATCAGCCGTTCTATGTAGCCATGTGCTCCTGCTTACCCACTAGTCTATGTGAAACAGATGAAAAGAAACTGACATAAAGAAATTGCAGCCATACGTACCAACAGAATATTGGGACTTTTATAATGAATACTTACTACACTCTCCACAACAACTGGTGAAATAGATACATACAAGATGTTATGTTTTTATCTTCTCATTCTTTATTCAGTTCCTAGTAGAGTAGCTTTATGATGTAAATGCCGCAAAACTATTTTATTTTTATTTCAAACAACGTATTTTTGTGTCGAGATTTGTGAGTCATAAACAATGGTATTTTTTTTTTTTTTTTTTTTTTTTTTTTTTGTTACTAAGAACCCCTGGCATAGGACGGGAAGAATGAGTCCTATAATATTATCAATGTCAAACTTTTCTGTAGTAAAAAAGTGAAGTTTCTAGATTTGCCACGGACTATTAAAATCGGTTTACTGCCTTTTAGTTTCTATGTTATTATCGTTTATTTCAGAAACAGCACTTCTCCTTCACTTTTAAAGAATTCTATAGGCTTTTGTATTGGTCTCATAATATCGAACAAGAAATATGCACTCCGTAGTAGATAACCCAAAAAAAATCCGTAGCTCTCCTCACTAGATGATCCCTTACAGAATGGTTTTTTCATTTCGTGGGAAACGTGACAGAAACGAGAAGTGTTGTTTCAGAAATAAACGATACGCTTACGTAAGCCATAATGTATGTATAGAAATAGTGTTAAACTCGCATACAATAGTAGTCAGGCACCATGTCCCCAGAACATATAGACATGTGCGATCAGCTGGGCAATGGCGACTGTTCGTTGGTACATCTATGAGCTGCTGTTTCGTGTAGGCAGTGTAGACCGTTAGAGATTGTTCCATTATGAGAAGTTGCAACTTTCCTTGAGTATCCAGAATGAGATTTTCACTCCGCAGCGGAGTGTGAGCTGATATGAAACTTCCTGGCAGATTAAAACTGTGTACCAGACCGAGAGTCGAACTCGGGACCTTTGCCTTTCGCGGCCAAGTGCTCTACCAACTGAGTTACCCAAGCACGACTCACGCCCTGTCCTCACAGCTTTACTTCTGCCAGTACCTCGTCTCCTACCTTCCAAACTTTACAGAAGCTCTCCTGCGAAAGGCAAAGGTCCCGAGTTCGAGTCTCGGTCCGGCACACAGTTTTAGTCTTCCAAGAAGCTTTCCTGAGTCCATGTACGGAGAAGACTCTCGGGACTCCAAAGTTTATAATGTTCTCAATTACTCAGTTTTCGTAGGCAAGCACTTCTGTGTCGAACGTTTGATGAAGTAGGTGTGTGCTGGCGTGAAGGCCTGATTTCGCAGTGCTGTTGCTGCAGCTTGATGTACAGGGTGAACAGTAATAAAATTGACAAACTGCAGGTGCTGATTCCTAACTGGAAATGGAAGAAAAAAGGTCCTATGAACGTGTGTCTGGAAATGGACGGTGTGCGTGCAATACTCCCTACAGAGCTGCATTGCATCCACGTCACAACAGACGTTCAAAGTGGCCTCCATGGCATGCAGTGAACACCTTCACACGTCTCATCACAGATTGCCGTACTCTTTCGCACATTCCGGCCTCTCATCGATTAGCGTCACAGACGCTGTTGAAGGGTCTGCACACCGTGAAATGGTTCCCCATGCATAACGCTTTTCAGATGACCCCAGAGGTAAGAATCCAGTTGATTTAAGTCCGCTGGTCTAGTATGTACCTGTACATTGCCTCCGCGTCCTATCCAGCGTCCGGGGAAGTTGTTCTTGAGGTGTCTCAACATACTACAGAAGCCAGTCCTCCAACTCTAGTGCGCTCAAAGTCCGTCGTCTCTCTGCACGTTCGTCTGTCTGAAAGGACTCACGATCACACAAACGCTCAAGAAGGGCTTGAAATGTTTGTGTGACGTGGTTTCTGTCTGTGACGATACTTGTTTTTGGTGTAGCCATGCTGCCTCTTGACCGTTTCCATCTGCTTGGCCGTATACAATCTCGGGTTGTTCCCGACATCAATACCAGATCATTCTGCTGCTTACAGCACGTTGTGTTAATCACACAACCTACAACACACAAGGAACATACGGCACTGTGTCAGAGGAACTTACAATCGTCGGCGCCATGTACCGTGGCAACGATGCATTTCTGGACACGTACTCATAGGGCCTTTTTTCCTCCATTTCCAGGCAGTAATCGTTCCCTGCAGTTTGTCGGTTTTATTAATGTTCGCCCTGTATAATAAATCGGCAATATCCGGCTATGCATTCGTGTGCGTTAGTATTCCAGGAAGTGGTATGTCGTGTTTAGGGAACATTTTTAGTTTTGGTTTGTAAATTATGTGACTCGAATTGTTTGACTATTACGAAACGACATACATGCATGAACTCATGAAAGGAACATATCATTGTTAAAGCTTTTTCCTTTTAAATCTTTGAATGTAAATTTTGTTTAAAGAATTAATTTAATGAACGTTTTGCCTAAACAGTTAACTTTGTTAATTTACTGTTTATTTCCAAACAATAACAATTTGTTACGAACAGTGTCCAATGATGCAGGCATGTTCATATCTTATAATTTCTGCTAATGAATTAAAAATTGAAATGCAATCATTTTTCAAATTATTGCACATTTAGCCATCACATTCCATTTGCTGTTTAAAAGTTTTTAAAACATAGCAATTCGGAATCACATTGCACCACGCAAGCTCTCACTACAAACTTGTCATCTGCTGGCGTTTAGCGAACTTACGTTGCGATCCTCAAGTTGTATCTAAGCAATAGCAAAAGCAGCATGACTTTCAACGTGCCCCAGACAAATGCAATTGCACTGCAACTGCCTGATTAACCGTTGTCGCACAGATAAGCCAAGTGATTATTAGAGCGAGAATTAAACAGTTTTGTGCGCCTAGGGAACAATGATTGGGTATGCTCGGTGAAACAAACATTGGTTTGAAATATATTCTGATATTTATTTAGTTAAGTGGTTGTGTGACTATTTTGCATTGGAGATCCAAATATTGAGATTCCATGTAATGTTTATACGGTAATATAATATTCATATCTTGAGATCAGATGCGCGTTGTTTATAACGATTGCGTATAATGTGTGTTCTTATGCAAGTGGGTACTTCAAACACGGCAACTTCTTAGCTAGTTAGTTGGTTGGTTGATTCGGGGAAGGGGCTCAACAGCGGGAACATCGGACCCATCGTATTAGGTAAGAGTGGAGAAGGAAATCGGCCGTTCCTTTTCAAAGGAACCATACCAGCATTTGCCTGGAGCGATTTAGGGAAATCACGGAAAACCTAAATCAGGATGGCCGGACGCGGGTTTGAACTGTCGTCCTCCCGAATGTGAGTCCTGTGCGCCATCTCGCTTGGTCGTAGGTAGTACAACGAATGGTTACATACGGCTGTTAATGATCATACTGTTACACGACGTAGACACTCACACAGTAGAAATTTTTTTAAAGTTGCAGAGGCACAAATCTTAAGAACAGTCCTAAATGGAGTTATGTTACACTTGAGAAGATAAAGCATAAGAAATACAACTGCACAATATCAAAAATGGTTCAAATGGATCTGAGCACTATGGGACTTAACATCTGTGGTCGTCAGTCCCATAGAACTTAGAACTACTTAAACCTCACTAACCTAATGACACCACATACATCCATGCCCGAGGCAGGATTCGAAGCTGCGACCGTAGCGGTCACGCGGTTCCAGAGTGAAGCGCCTAGAATCGCACGGCCACACCGGCCGGCTGCACAATATCGAATCGACCCATATAGGACAATGATCTGTAGGTTATGTTGTGAGTTTTTATGTTTACGTATGTATGTCACTAACGCAGTAACGCTTTTTTAAGTACGTGACGAGAATATAACTTTTCTATCGTCCAAGTCTACTACTATAGCAGTTATATATTTTACTGGCAGATCCACGTTTGTACACACACTCGTTGTGACGGTGTAAAATTATGTCGACAAAATTATCACTCGAAAGTAACACATCGTCGCGGATCGTGTTATGTAAAATGGCAGTGACTACAGTGATTGTATAATAGATGTGAAAAATACAAATGTCCTTTCGTAAGTTCGCATTCATATTGACAGTGAGCTAAAGGTTTGAAGTTGGCGATGACACAGTACACACTGACAGGACTCAAAAACAAGTGCAGATCAATGACCTAAGCGTGATACATGCATGAGCACAGGTGCTTCCTCTGTTTCTAGCGGGCAAAACATGCGTCGAAAAATGTTTAACTGTGCCACTTTCTGTAATCGCTTTGAAAGAGGCGGTGATTTGCATTGGTAATGGAGCCCCTCCAGCTGGGCTGCTGACGCGTGAGCCCAGGCGGGAAGGCGTTGCTGGCGACGGCGGCGGACACCGGGCAGGTAGCACTGCCACAGCCAAGCGGAGACACGGTGAGTAGCGCGCCGCGCCGCGCCGCCTCCACGCAACACGCTGCCACTAGCTATCCCTTATCCCTTGCCAGCCGGGGTGGCCGAGCGGTTCTAGGCGCTACAGTCTGGAACCGCGCGACCGATACGGTCGCAGGTTCGAATCCTGCATCGGGAATGGATGTGTGTGATGTCCTTAGGTTAGTTAGGTTTAAGTAGTTCTAAGTTCTAGGGGACTGATGACCTCAGAAGTTAAGTCCCATAGTGCTCAGAGCCACTTTGAACCTTATCCCTTACACATGGTCACTCCTTCTTCCCAGTGGCTTGCCGGTTTAGCAGCTTCCATCTGTTTGTGCAACACATCACCAACGGAACTCCAAATGCTGCGTAGTCTATTCTTATGAATCGATATGCAAAACATACTAGAGTTTCGTTTCTTTGGATGCGTATTACTATAAATAGGTTCAAACATAAAGAAGACAGGGATGGGTAAGTGGAAGTCACCTTTTAGCTTGACTTTGACGCAAGCCACCTTCCCGTAGTTTTATTGAATGTTGAGCAGTTAATGAATGTATAGTGTCTTGAAAAGTATAACAAGGATAATAGAATGGAGTCACGTCACACACCACACACTTGTTTCCCCTCTGGTGGCAGTTTAAGATTAAGCTTTAGACTCAGAAACTGATCGTGGGATAAATACTAATTATTGGTAATTAGAGTGGATTTTTTATTCTATTAATATGATCCTCATTTGTGGATGTTCGCCTGATGAACTATTTTGTTACCGGGGCAGCAAAAACTGACAGTGGCCAAAATAAAGAGGATATAAAGTGCAACAGGTGACAGCAACAAAAGCTTATCTAAAAAAGATAAATTAGTTAATATAGGGTATAAATTTAAATGTTAGGAAAGTTTTGTCTAAAGTGTTGTCTTTTACGGAAGTGAAACTAAGACGATAGTTGAAACGAGAAGAGAATAGAAACTTTTCAGATTTGATGCTACAAAAGAATTCTGAGATTAGGTGTGTGTATCGAGGTAACTAATGAGGAAATACTGAAACGAAGTGGGGGGAGGCACAACTTGACTGAAAGAAGGACTAGAAGAAATATCAAGTATGACACTTGCAATAGTTATGCAGAGGTGAAGAGGCCTGCACAGAGCAGAGTAACGTGGGGAGGTTCAGCAAATCAGTGTCCGGACTGAAGACAACAACGACAATACGTTGCATTACGTTTAAACGGGCTGCCTGTAGAGATGTCTTTACTGTTGGCTTAACGTAAAGTCACCTGCTCCGGAAACTTGGCTCCTATATGTGCTCTAGGGCGTGGGAGCTCACTCTGTTCCAAAATATCAATGCAGGGCAACGAGTAGATTCCATTGCGTTCGACACTGCAGGACTCTATATAGTAATAACCAAGATATAATCATATGGTCATAAGAGGTATCTTCACAGCTTCGTAATTGTCATCTTATTTTTAGGTGATACGAAACATTAATTGAAAAAAAGATATTTTTACACCAAATTGCTGTCTGTTTATTGGCTGACTGCCCACTTTCACAAGCTACGTATCTGCATTTAGGAGATGGTTGATGGGGACAGTTTTATTTGTTTCATCTCACTTAAATGTATCTTATATCCTCTACATTCAGCGTGATGTGATCCTCGTGACGAACTGCATAATTTGCTCTCATTGGCCTACACTGTGCGTCCCGCTGGCTTATTTATCGCAGCCAATATGACACACAGTGTAATCCAATAAGAACAAATCATTCATTGCGTATATAATATTGGAGCCACGTAGATCACATCATGATGAATAATGAAGATAAGAGATACATTTAAGTGTGGTGATATAGGTAGAACTGTCCACACCAACCATATCCACAATAAAAATACGTGGCTTGTGAAAACAGGCTAAGGATGAAACTCATCTGCCAATAAATAAACAGCAGCTTTGGTGTAGAAAAAAAGTTTTTCTTCAATATTTCAGAGCTGCAAGACGCGACGTACTGAAAACGTCTGTACCATCCATTAAATTGTACTGGACGAAAAATTCACGAAACCAACAAATATAATACGACTCCTGATGTTCACTATGTATGTAAACGATTTATCAGAAAAGACCAGCAGCACTGCAATCTTGCTCACTGACAGCGCTGTTGTCTATATGAAAATGTCATCGTTGGACAGCCGTCAGAGAAGCAGAACGACTTGAACAAATTTTGCGCTTGCTGTAAGGAATGGCAGTACATCTGTTTATATGTAGATAAAAGTCTGCAAAGAGAAAGAACCTGATAGCATTCATTTACGAGATTGGTACTGGAGATGTAGAGCAGTCACATCCTTTAAATAATAAGCGGTAATATTAAGGAGCCACAGTATATGGGACGTTCACATGAAGTTTGTAACAAGTAAGACGAATGAAAAAGACTTAGGTTTCTGGGAAACTACAGTGTCTCCGTAGATCGCAGACAGGAACTACTGTGCTCAGTTCTAGAGTAGAGATCCAGCGTTTGGAGTCTTGATAAAATCGCGACAGGTTGGCACAACTTATAAAAGTGGAACAACGGTTGCAGGACAGCTTAAATGGGAATCTTTTGGAGAAAAATCCTGATAAGTGCGAATAGCACTCCTGCACCGATTGTTCCGTACATACTTAATTATGTACACAGATAGCTCATCCATCCCAGGAATCCAGAATCTTGACGATTTTTGCCTGTTATAGTTACCAATACAACCAATATATGAGTCTACCCATTCCTGTGAGAAAGGATATACAGACACTCGGATAATAAATGACAAAGAATATGTTTTTGCGTGGTTTAATCACAGAGTAATAATTTTAGAATTTTTTTCTTTGCTTGTATGTGGCGGTTGCCCCTGCTTTCTTTATCTCTTCGTTTGCTGTCCTCAGTTTCGACGTACTGCGTTGCTACACTGGCTGAAAAATGGATTGTGGAAGTACAACACTGACTACTTTAAACGATGTAGCCGACAGGTGCACATTTCCGTTTCACGGTGCTATAATTTTCACTTTGCACAACCCACAATATTACACAGTATATGGCCAGTCGACTATTATGTAACCTTCGATAAGCCTCATTAATAGTTAGCAAGCGAAACTCCACATACTGCTACAATAGTTTCTTGTTGAACATCTACGAGCAGTAAAAACCTAACCACAAAGTTCACAGTTCTTGAAGAATAATCAGTTACAAATGGAGCAGACACTGACATTGTTTTTACACACGGCCTAATTGTTTAACACTTACTACATTGTTAAGTTGAAGCATTGTTGTTCTAAGTAGCACAGGTTACTCGACTGAAATTCGGCCATGGACTGGCTGTCTCGTGACCAAAAATCGGTCCTTTATATATCATAACTAATCAGTACTGAAACTGCACATTGTTCGAAGCTAAATTTACAGAAATTACAACTAAAACTTAACTCATGGAATTAACTGAATACATCGAAAAATTGGTTATTTTTAACAGTTTCTTCTACTATGAGGGTTAAGCCGAATTATTTGTTTAAATCGTGAAATTAACAAATATAGTTACGTAAACAATACTTTTGACAAAACTGTTAAATACTTTGAAATAAATTCAGGGCTGCTTTTGTTAACATATTTTTGAATAGAGCTAAATAGATACTTCAAGATTACTAGTACTTCGTCTTCCAAATGTTTACAGTTGTTACAGAATTTATACTTGTTTATATGTCAACAATAGGATCTAAGTTACGAAACAATCACTGACTTCACCCTATAACAAACGATACTAACCAGGAATAGTCAAAATAAATTAGAAAATGTATTACATACATAAAACTAAGCACAAAATTAGATCTGGTGTTAAATCCTTTAGAACTGAGGGCCAACCTTTCACTTTTACAAAAATACAGAGTATATTCACGTATGCTAATGGTAAATAGTTAAAAGTAACAAAACGAATTTAGAGGAGGCAGATGGCAAAACAAGAGGGAAATTGAAATTATCCCAGCTTGATTCGTCACATGTACTGTGTCATCGTGAAGAATTCTATAGGTTTTATCAAAAACCTATGCTATGCTATAAATTAGTATTAAAATATATAACAGAAAGAGCAGTATCTTTTGAGTTCCTTGACTTAGAAGTTTACATTTATTACACTGCGAAGGGACTATAGACCTTAGAATGCGACATAGATTCCAAATTGATAAGTATAACTGTTCCTGAGAAGAAGGTGTCTTGATAGACGAACGGATTGACAGACAGGCCGTCAGATAACAAATGACCAATAAAATATTTTTAAGGATGCTATAATTACATATTAACGATGTTCATATTGTTTCCTTTAGTTTTACTGCGAAATCTTATTTCTTGCTAAATTTCATGATTCTAGGTCAACGGGAATTACCCTACGTTTTGAGGAGTGAGTTTGCAAGTATCAAATGTGTGACACAAATGGTCGTATCTTTTGATTTCATTGACGTAGAAGCTTCAATTTTTTACACCGTCCAGAAACCGTAGAGCTGAGTATGTGACATAAATTACAACTTGATACGTCTACGCATTTCTGAGAAAAGGGCTTTCTAACAGACAGACAGACGGAGAACAAAGTGATTCTTCCGTTTTTACCGATTGAGGTACGCAACACTAAAAATGACTTTATTTCAGTGAAACTCGAATGGGTAAATTTATAACCGGCGTTTGAAGAAGAGTGCTCGAAAATTCTGTTGGCCCCATCGTAAATCTCCTTTGGGGATCATGAGACGGATAAGAAGGTGTTCAGAGGCGAGGACAGAAGTCGCCAACATGGTTACGAATAAACCCTAGTACGTACCTTAGATAGGTCTGTGGAATATGTAAACTGCGTGGCAGAAGGAGTGAAGCACCGAGAATGCATGATCGGACGTCAATATAACTTCGTACGCGTACACTCAGCCGGTGGGTATGTAAATGGTTAGAGTTGCAATTCTCTTTGACAGCTAGAACAGTCACAAATGTGTGTTAGCGTTCTTCGTGTATAGTTTTGTTGGTACGTCTGTGTATGGACAGCGTCAGATACTGAGTGATCACTGAAGGACACGGAAATGAGGCGTACTCGTGTTAGTCGCCGTTATCAGCAACTAGCAGAGTTTGAAAGGGGCCTCATTGTTGGTCTGAATTTCGGCATCTGGCCGAATCGTGCAAGAACCAGATTTGTGGGGTATTCGCACGTGAAAGTAGCCTGATGTTGGACTGCGTGTGAACGCGAGGAGAGGTATACTCGTCGTCACCAAGGAGAACCGCTGTGTTGTGTACCAAACACATCCTAATCTCTGCACATCAGCTTCTTCCTTCCGTGAACAGTCTAATGGACTCGATCCGACATTCTGTATCACCCCACACCACTGACCGGAGACTAGGCGCAGCGAGACAAGGGAACTGCCGTCGCAAGCATAGGGTGCTGTTTACACCACAACATAAGCTGCATTTCGTGTGATGTCGTGAGCGGGAAGCATGAACTGCTGACGAATAGCGTCGCACTGCGTTGAACGATGAATCGTGGTCGTCAGGGTGAGCGGATACATCGGGAGTAGCTTCTGGTTATGGCTGGTAGTGATTGAGAGAACTCTGATGGTACAAAGTATGTTATGCACCTCCTGCGTCCTCTTGTGTTACCTCCCATGCGACAGTATCGTAGTGTCATGTTACAGTAGGACAATCAACGCTCTTTCACACACGTCACGTGTATCTATAAACTGTCTTGTGGCCAGCAAGATACCTGGATCTGTCCCCGCAGGACATGTGTAGGGTCCGCAGAGGTGTCAACTCTGACCCAGTGCCACTACCCAGTCTGCCAAGACCAGATGCAACAGTTGTGGGCCAGCTTACCTCAGGAGAGGACACAATGGCGTTATCCTTCTAACCGAATCGTTTCAGATGGCCGGTGTGGCCGAGCGGTTCTAGGCACTACAGTCTGGAACCTCGCGAACGCTACGGTCGAAGGTTCGAATCCTGCCTCGGGCACGGATGTGTGTGATGTCCTTACGTTAGTTAGGTTTAAGTAGTTCTAAGTTCTAGGGGAATGATGACCTCATATGTTGAGTCCCATAGTGCTCAGAGCCATTTTTTGAATCGTTGCGGTTCAGGTCTATTAGTCAAAGATAGACATGAGAGTGCTTATGGCGAAACAGGGTGTAGTGCCCGGGAAGCAGAATGAATTTGTAGAAGAAAGTCTCACAACTGAAACAAACGATGTCCGTGAAGATGTGCAAAAGTGCCAAAGGTTCTCGACAAAGAATTTTTCGAACAACAGAACTTGGCAGGATGATATCGGATTCGTTAATGAATGTCTGTCCACCTGTCGTCCGCCCCGGTAGCTGAGTGGTCAGCGTGACGGATTGCCGTCCTACAAGCCCGGGTTCGATTTCCGGCTAGGTTGGAGATTTTTCTCCGCTCAGGGACTGGGTGTTGTGTCGCCTTCATCGTCATTTCATCCCCATCCGGCGCGCAGGTCGCCCAATGTGGCGACGAATGTAATAAGACCTGCACCAAGGCGACCGGACCTGCCCCGCAAGGGACCTCCCGGGCAATGAGGCCAAACGATCGTTTCCATTTTGTCCACTTGTCCATGGAATGCAAGTGTAGAAGACTACACTGCGGAACAGGAGTTACACGCGTTTCAGAAACAACATTTGTACACAACAGGACTCAAAAAATTTTAAGCCCAGAGTTCAGTTTGCCAGTGGAGTACCTCGCAATTTATGGACTAATAGTAGTCATCTCTTTGAACAATTCCAGTGCATTAGTTGTTACTGTAAGGAGTAAGTTACGAAGAAAAACTAAAAAGCCATTACCGACAATTATTTTCTTACCACAAACCACTTATTTCTGGAGCTCTCGCATCAATATACTGAAGATTTCGCGCTTGTATTAGGTTGATGCATAAGTTCGTAGTGTTTTTGTATTCGCTTACATGTTTATTAGTGAATGAATGGATCTCTGGCAAGTGATTTGCAAACAGAAACTGGGGGAAGTTAGCCCATGTCGAACTTTAGCCCGTGTGGAACTCTGCAGTCTACTGTACGTTTCTTGTGCCACAAAATTTTTCTGTGTTGCCACCCAGTTTAATTTAAATTGGAGAAATTTAATATAAGAACTGAATTAATCACTGAATAGGTGAGCATAACTAACGTCCTAATATGAATAAAATGATCCAAGTGAATGTATGGAACGATCATGTGGTAACAATTTAAGTACAAACGTTAAATCAAGTAATTCAGAGCAATCAGGTGCTTAAGCCTCAACAAAAAGAATAAAATAATCAGACAAAAGTGTACAAACATAAGGCCTTCGTTTTGCGGTTCAGAGATGTAGTAAAAACAATCTTACATAAGGGAGGAATCTGTCTGAGAGACAGTCGTCACAGTTTAACATAGTATATTAAAAGAAAACATATATTATAAATACACAAAGTAGTTCTGAACTATGATCTGTCTTTGCCTGTTATGTAGTTACATAGTTAATCAACTAACTTATATTGAGTGCTGCGGTACATTGCGGGCATTAATGAAAAGGAAATCTTACGCGCGCGTGGAAAAAGTGCACACAAACATATACGATTCACACAAAAGACTAGAGCCAAAAATGTTTTTGCCTATAACACTAAGTCAGAGGCTCAGAGCTTCGTCCTAATCGCTGTGATTGAATTATTGTGAACAAGAATACTATGGAATACTTTCCGACAAAGAAATTTATCTGCATCACCTTGTACATCAAACTGAGCTACGCTGGCGTGAAACGTCCGCAAATGCCATGAATATTCATGAACAAAGCAAAATTATTAAGACTCGTGAAAACTTCAAGAATACAAACGTAAACCGCATAGACACAAATAGCAACAAGATATTACGTGGAATTAAGAACAAAACTTATTCAAGGTGGCGAAATCATCACCGCGTGGTATTGAGAAAAGCTACACAATCTTCAAACTGAAACGAAATAAAACACATACACTCGAGAGAAGTTCGCACATACATTCCAGCTAAAAGAGAAGTCAGTAAACTTCATTCCAAACCTGTGATGGAGTAACGAGCTTCCTACACCGCGTGTTCTGCTTACACAAAGCGAGGTCTGTAAGAGGATATTACAAAAATTCAAATGGTTCAAATGGCTCTGAGCACTATGGGCCTCAACATCTTAGGTCATAAGTCCCCTAGAACTTAGAACTACTTAAACCTAACTAACTTAAGGACATCACACACACCCATGCCCGAGGCAGGATTCGAACCTGCGACCGTAGCAGTCCCGCGGTTCCGGACTGCAGCGCCAGAACCGCTAGACCACCGCGGCCGGCAGGATATTACATACCTCGAAAAATATACTCATGACTACACTCTGAAAAGTATAAGAATTCGACTAACGAACTTGAAACTGGAGTAGCAAATCAAACATGTACATCAGCTGGAGTAGCTACCCACCATCACACATTAACACACTCACCAGCGCCAAATCGCTCTTAAGAGTACCGTCACAAAGGTCCAGTTGCGACTTGCAGCTAAATTCCCCCAGGTAACTGCAAGGGACCAGAGGGGTCCTTTCCTATTGTCGAATGACTACCGAAACGGTACAAATCTCTTTGCCTTGACTGTGAAAGCTAGTTGGCTGCACTGTTGCTACCACACCAGACAGCCAGATGCTGCACTGATACCAAAAATAAGACAAATTCAACACACACACTCACCCAGTCATTCATATAGATGGTAAAGAGAGAAAGGTAATTTGGCAGCACAAAATGTAGGTAATGTACATAGGATTAGATGCTTACTGGAAAAACTGATACTTTAATATAAATGTGTACTACTCTTTGGGGACAAACAGGCAGGGCAAAACTAAATTATAAATAACGGAGCGTGACAGCACAAAATACAAGTAAAAAATAGTGTGAAACTAATCTAGCAAGGACATTTCAGCTTGTTGATATTCCAGTTGCTACGGGCTTTTTAACGATTGTCGTTCTACCATTCCTAGACCGGCAAGGGAACTTGCTGTTCCAACAGGACAATGCACGTCCGCATGTATCCCGTGCCACCCAACGTGCTCTAGAAGGTGTAAGTCAACTACCCTGGCCAGCAAGATCTCCGGATCTGTCCCCCATTGAGCATGTTTGGGACTGGATGAAGCGTCGTCTCACGCGGTCTGCACGTCCAGCACGAACGCTGGTCCAACTGAGGCGCTAGGTGGAAATGGCATGGCAAGCCGTTCCACAGGACTACATCCAGCATCTCTACGATCGTCTCCATGGGAGAATAGCAGCCTGCATTGCTGCGAAAGGTGGATATACACTGTACTAGTGCCGACATTGTGCATGCTCTGTTGCCTGAGTCTATGTGCCTGTGGTTCTGTCAGTGTGATCATGTGATGTATCTGACCCCAGGAATGTGTCAATAAAGTTTCCCCTTCCTGGGACAATGAATTCACGGTGTTCTTATTTCAATTTCCAGGAGTGTACTTTAAGCCAAAATCACAACCATCAGCGTGTGGTCATATGTGCATCTCTGCTTGCTCGTCATCAATTGGTTGGCGAACAACAATGATCATTCCTATCCTGTATCGTTATTGGTGACGAGAAGTGGTGTATTTATGCTAACACAAGGACAAGAAAGGAATGGTTGGATCCAAATAAAGCAGCAACTCCTGGTTCAAATACCTGCTCGCATCTGCAAAAAATAATGTTATGCATGCGGTGGAACATGCATAACGTGTGATGTGCTACGAATTGTTTCTTCGAAGTGTAACCATCACTACTGACATTTGCCGCGCGGTGTTAGCCAAGCGGTCTGGAGCGCTGCAGTGATGGACTGTGTGGCTGGTCCCGGCAGAGGTTCGAGTCCTCCCTCGGGCATGGGTGTGTGTGTTTGTCCGTAGGATACTTTAGGTTAAGTAGTGCGTAAGCTTAGAGACTGATGACCTTAGCAGTTAAGTCCCATAAGAATTCACACACATTTGAACATTTTGAACTACTGACATTTATGGTCAAGAACTGAGACGTCTTGCAGACGAAGTCCGAGAACAGTGATCAGGAAGACTGCGTGAAGTGATGCTACTCCAAGATAACAACCGCCCGCATTCTGCTAGACCAACAAAAAACCCTATACATGAGTTGGGTTGGGAAGTCATTTCACACCCGCCTTATTGACCTGATGTCGCGCCCTCAGATCTTCACCTTCGCGGAATTTCCTTTCCGGGTGAAACAGCTCTCCGAACACGGTCCGTAGAGTTCTTTGCCTCAAAACCACGTCATTGCTAAAGTCACGGAATGAAAAAGTTACCCCGGCGTTGGCAAACTCTTGTAAATTAAGTCTCTGTCATGTGTATCTGTTGTGTTTAAACTATGGAGAATCACTAATAACTTATGCACCAACTCAATATTTCGAGAAAGAAGTTGTGAGTGTACAGGAATGACTGTGTTCGATTCCTCTAGTCACTCAAGTTTAGTTGTTACTCGATTTCGTTAAATAACTGACAACAAACCACGGGCTGCTTCCTTTAAACAGTGCGAAGTTGACTTCCTTTCCCTCCTCGTCCAACTTACTACCGAAATTAAATTAAGTTGTTAGAGGGACACTGGTCATTAAAATTGCAGCACCATTAAACCAACACGCAACGAACGTCAAATTAGCACGTGCTGTGCTACATTGTTGGATATGCAACCGATTAGCATTTCAGTCCAACCGCACAAAATGAATATGAGTAACACCAACTACATTCTGTGCATAAGCAGAGATTACACAGCGGTCTTCTCGTTCATAAATCGCATTGAAGCGTTGCTTGTTTGTGAGAAGACCGTTCTATTATGCCTCGTATAAGAAGCATAAAGGCCAGTCGGCATGGAAATGGACAACGGCAAGATCATGGCCCATCGAGACGGCGATTTATCGATCCGCAAAATTGCCGAGACTGCGATTTATCGATTCACAATATTATTGATTGGCGACTCCATGTTGTCTTGTGCACTACGACCAGGTAACAGGCATACTTGAAAAAAGAGACAGCATTGGTCGTATATTTTTTCTATTGGAAAATCGATTTTCTGTCACTGAGTGACCATCTTCAGTGCTATATTGTATAACAAATCCCACTGACACACAATATTTTTTAGCGCAACGCAGTCTGACTTTCAATAATCCCTACAAAAGAATGGCCCTGACTAACATTAACCTATACCTTTCACAAATCACTTACCTCACAAAAATCTTCGTTACTCGAACTACTGCAATACAGCGAGCACCACTACTGCCAGCTAAATAAAAGATTCAAACTACGGAAGGCACTAACTACTGATAGGCATAGTTAGCAAATGAAAGATTTTAATAGAGAACAAACAATGTGTTTACCTTAATAGTCATAATATATATAGCAGTTCATGACATCCAGTCTTACAAATTTCAAAACTCCGCCATTTCTCTCCCCACATCCACCACTGCTGGCGGCTCACCTCCAACTGCTCAACGCTACGCGCTGTTCACATCCAGCTGCCCAACACTACAATGGCAGACAACAATGCAAACTAGCCACAGACTGCACACAGCACAGCCAGTGATTTTCATACAGAGCGCTACGTGGCGTTACCAATAAGAAAACCTAAACAGCCTACTTACAAACTGAGTAATGATGAAGAGTAAATTTTAAGAGAATCGTCCGGGCGAATCAGTATGGAAAGAAGCAGGGTACTGAAGTACCGAGGGATATGACATGCGTATGAAATTCGCTAAGGCTGTAGATATTCCCATAATTGACAACATAGCATTCAGTTTAGTTGCAGAGAAATGAAAAATTCTAGAAGGGCAATCCCAAAAGTTTGCCAGACAAGTATGGATACAAGGAAGTTAATGGCGAAGAAACCTTGGGTAACAGAAGAATCAACTGACCGAGGAAAGAGGAAAGAACAAACACGTTTAAGGAAAGAAAAGAATATAATAGTGGAAGTCACTCAGCAGTGAAATAAATGGAAAGTTCAAGGAAGCGAAGGCGAAGTGGCTGCAGGGAAAATGAGAAGAAATCGAAAAATAAATGGTCGTCGGAAGGACTGAGTCAGCACATAGAAAAGTCTAAACAATTCGCTGCTTTTAAACGCAGATGACAGAGCGGATGAGTGGAAAGAGGGCATTGAAGGCTCCTACGTGTGAGAAATATGTGATGACGTGATAGAACAAGAAAATGAGAAGCGATGTGGAAGACATAGCGGATTCGGTATTAGAGAGACAATTTAAACAGAGAATTGGAAGACTTAGGATCGAATTAGGCAGAATGGATAATTAACATTCCTTCGAAAATTCTAAAATTATTGAGGGAAAGCGACAATCAGACCAGTAAGCAAGTTGGTGTGTAGATCTATGAGACTGGACACCTACCATCAGAGTTTCGCAAAAAATATCATACCCGTTATCCTGAAGATATCTAGAACAGATAGGCACGAGAACTATCATTTGCTTAACACTTAATGCATCCAAGTTCCTTTCGAGAATAATACACAAAAGAATGGAAAAGAAAATTTAGGATCTGTTAGATGATCATTTTAGCTTTAGGAAAGATAAACGCACCTGAGACGCTCGATAGTTGAGCAACACTTAAGAAAAATCAAAATACGGCCATAGTATTTGTCGATCTAGAAACAGCCTTCAACAATGTAAAACGGTGCAAGATGTCCAAAATTCTCAAAAAAAAAGAAAATACAGGTAATGAACACCATGTACAAGAAACAAGAGTGAGAAATAAGAAGTGCTGAAATTAAAAAGGGTTTAAGACAGGGATGCAGTCTCACATCACTACTGCTCAATGACGGAAATAAAAGAAGGGTCCAAGAGTGGGATTAAAATTCATGGTGAAAGGACATAAATGATAAGATTCGCTGATAAAATTGCAATCCTCAGTGGAAGTGAGGAAGAATTGCAGGATCTGTTGAGTGGACCCAATACATATAATGGTCTGAGAGTAAACCGAAGGAGACAGATGTTACGAGGAGTAGCAGAAATGAGATTAACGACAAACTTAATATCAAAACTGGCAACTGAAGGAATTCATCTACCTTGGAACAAAGGTCAGAAGACTGATGATTAAAAAAAGAACCTATTATTATAGTCATGTGTAACGGGATTATGCGTATGCTTGATATGTTATTAGCAACTGTCGTGAAAGAGACAGAAATTAGAGTATGTGCTTTGCAAAGTCCGTGTTCTGATGTTCGGGACTTGGAGATCGTTCTAGAAATATTGTTAGTTATTTCTTAATGTCTTTACTGCTATTCTTTCTTTCAAAAGCAAATGCTTAATTCTAAGTTACGCGGAATTACAGATGAATCGTTTGGTAACTCAATTACTATTTCTGATATCTGATACAAAATGTCTTCGATTGTTGGAGGAATGTTTACTATCAGTGCAGTTATAAAACATATTTTACATTGAAGCACCGTGTGGGATCGTCCAGTGGCTAAGGTACTGGAGTCATATTGCAGGGCCGGCCGTTGTGGCCGAGCGATTCTAGGCGCTTCAGTCCGGAACCACGCTGCTGCTACGGTCGCAGGTTGGAATCTTGCCTCGGCCATAGATGTGTGTGATGTCCTTAGGTTAGTTAGGTTTTAGTACGTTTAAGTCTAGGGGAGTGATGACCTCAAATCTTAAGTCCCATAGTGCTCAGAGCCATTTATTCATATTGCGGGTGAGTGGAGTACGTATCGTCGCCGAAGATACCATAATTTTAGTTTCACGGTTCCTTTAAATCACTGTATAGCTCTTCAATATGATCACAGTCGAAATCGTTCCGCATACTAGTCTAAATGAGCGAGGCTCCATCTCGAACAATCTTAACGTCGGCGGAACCTACGTGTCTGACCTTTATCCTTGTACGGATAGGCATCAGTACACACAGTTTCCAGAAAATCTACGTGCTGTGGGGTCTACCATTGCCGATTATCATCTTGGTGATGTAACTCCATCAGTGAACCGGAAATAGACGCCGTATGTAGATACTTAGCCTGCTAATGGCATCACAGAAAGTGAATGTTTACGAAAAACAGCATCATTAGAACACGAGCAAAATCATGGTCAGGACGAAGTACAAAACAGCTACGTGATGTGGAGTGCTACAAATCCGTCTTTATTTTTTTCAGTTGTTATAGTAATTCCGAGAAAGTGTCCTGTTAATGTTGGACGTTAAATTGATGGAACTTCTTGACAAACGAAAACTGGGAACAGTAACGGTCGTTAAAGCTTGGTTTTCGTCTACAAATTGTGCCAACCACAAAACATCGTGGCCGAACTCAAACCGCTATTCCAGCTGTACGTCTCTGATACTGTCCCGCTATGCACACAGTGGACTCCAATTCGTGAGGGAGTGGATTTGAAATATCTACTCAGCCTACAGGTTTATATTCTGAGTGGTTTGCGTAAATCGTGTCAGATGAATGCCTAGTTTATTCCCTGACAAAGGCCGTCACCATTTCCGTGATCCCATCCTTCTCCAGCCCGAGCCGTGCTCTGCCCCCCCTGACTTGGATGTCGATGGTACACTAATCCCTAGTCGCCCAACTTTTGAACCCAGTCTCTGGTGCATCACCAACGTCGATCAAACACTGTTCTTCCCTGCCCTGGCCGCCGGAAGCACAGCTCCGCTACGGCAAACACTTCTAATCTGCCAGGAGGCACTGATGCGTTGCGATCCGGAATCGAAAATCAGTCTGTAATTTAGCCATTTATTTATCCAACTCTTTGATCGTTTCTACATTTACATGTATACTCCACAGTCCACTATGCAATTATTTCCGAAGAGTGTTTCGTATCAGTATTTGTGATTTTCAGTACTATTCGCTCCTGGTTTCGAACGAAGGAAAACTGACTATCTGTTTGCCTCTGTGTTTGCCCTAATCCGTCTAACTTATTCTCGCAATTCCTACACAACATATGCGATGGAAGCGGGAGAATAATCGCACTGCCGTCTTCACGTGCCGATTTTCTAAATATACTCAAAAGGGTTTCGCAAGGAAAGCGACTTCTTTCTTCCAAAGATTCTCATTTAATTTCCGCAAGAATCACTATCTTTTCGTATGGTTACGATTCTAATAGGGTGCCTCTGAAATAATCTATGTTTTTTGTCATTAGTACTCGATAAGAAATCCATACAATGGAACTGTGCTATAGATAGATTCGGTTTCGTAAAGATTTGTCCCTATCTGCGATTTCGTTTGCCGATGCTCCGTACTTACCCCGATCCCTTCCAAGTCTTCCATTAGCCTTCCTCACTATTAATTTCGCGCGTTCGCCTCATTTCACATCACTTCCCGGCTTCCCCCCTAAATACATTGACGGAAAAGAATCGCAATACCAAGAAGGAGTTGGGCGACATAAACGAAAGTTCTTAGGCGTGTTTCTACATCTGAAAGATGATGTCCATTCTAATTTCCCGTCAGTCGCCTAAGAGTGCCGTTTGCAGTGCCACTATGAGGATGCCAATCAGTTTTGCTTTAAATAAACACACTAACGGTCGTGAGTGATAGTTACATTTGAGAGTGGACGTCGTGATTACAGGTGAGTGAAGAATGCATTTAAGGCAACAAAGACTCCATTATAAATACCTCACTGAGCTCGAACGAAGTCGTGTAATAGTGCTACCAGAAGCTACACTCATGCTCATAAAATAAGGATAATGCTAATACATGGTGAAACAGTGCTCTGGTGGGCGGTTTGCGGGTTTAAATCACCTAGGGGTATGACCATGCGGTGCATTTGTCCTGCGGTCGTCGCACGGTGGCGCTGGGAGCAGTCCACATACGCAGAGGTATGTTGGTGCATGTCAGAGTACGGTGCAGCGAGCAAGTGTGCAGACGTTTTCAGATGTGCTAATGGTGACTGTGTGTTGAAAATGGCTCAAAGAACACTCCGTGTGGCACAAAGTGTGATCTCAAGATTATGGCAACGATTCCAGCAGACAGGAAACGTGTTCATACGCTACAGTAAGGGACGTCCACAGTGTACAACATCACAAGAAGACCGATACCTCACCATCAGTGCCCGCAGACGGCCACGAAGTACTGCAGGTTGCCCTGCTCCGGACCTTACCGCAGCCACTGGAACAGTTGTCTCCAGACACACAGGCTACAGACGACTGAACAGACATGATTTATTCGCCAGGAGACCTGCAAGGTGCATTCCACTGACTCCTCGTCACAGAAGAGCCCGCAAAGCCTGCTGTCAAGAACACAGTACATGGTCATTGGAACAGCGGTCCCAGGTTATGTTCACGGACGAGTCCAGGTATAGTCTGACCAGTTATTCTCGCCGAGTTTTCATTTGGTGTGAACCAGGAACCAGATACCAACCCCTTAATGTCCTTGAAAGGGACCTGTATGGAGGTCGTGGTTTGATGGTGTGGGGTGTGATTATTATTGGTACACGTACACCTCTGCATGTCTTTGACATAGGAACTTTAACAGGTTAGGTGTATCAGGACGTCATTTTGAACCAGTATGTCCGCCTTTTCAGGGGTGCAGTGGATCCCCACCTTACTCCTGATGGATGATAACGCACGGCCCCACCGAGCTGCCATCGTGGAAGAGTACCTTGAAACAGAAGATATCAGGCGAATGGAGTGGCCTGCCTGTTCTCCAGAGCTAAACCCCATCGAGCATGTCTGGGATACTCTCGGTCGACGTATCGTTGCACGTCTTCAAACCCCTACGACACTTCAGAGCTCCGACAGGCACTGGTGCAAGAATAGGAGGCTATACCCTAGCAGCTGCTCGACCACCTGATCCAGGGTATGCCAACCCGTTGTGCGGCCTGTGTACGTGTGCATGGTCATCATATCCGATATTGATGTCGGGGTACATGGTCAGAAAACAGTGGAGTTTTGTAGCACATGTGTTTCGGGACGGTTTTCTCAACTTATCACCAATACCGTGGACTTACAGATCTGTGTCGTGTGTGTTCCCTATATGCCTATGCTATTAGCGCCAGTTTTGTGAAGTGCTACGTTGTGTGGCACCACATTCTGCAATTATCCTTAATTCATAAGCATGAGTGTAGATGTTCCTTCTGCGATGCTGCGGAATGTAGCCACTGAACATGACTGCTGGCAGTGGTGCTCATTGGAATGTACGGTCGCAAGAAGACCGGCCTCTGGATGGCCACGTGGCACTACCGTGAGGGAAACCCTCGTGTTCGGCGTATGGCTCTGGTGCGTCGTGCTGCATCTGCAGCAGCAATTTGAGCAGCTGTTGGCACCTCAGTGACATAAAGAACTGTTACACATCGGTTACTTCAAGGACGGCTCCAAGCCAGACGCCCTGTAGCGTGCATTCCAGTGACCCCAAACCACCGCCATTTGCAACTTCATTGGTGTCAAGTGATAGCTCATTGGAAGTTGGGTTGGAGGTCTGTTGTGTTTCCTGGTGAAAGCTGGTTCTGCTTTGGGGCCAGTGATGGCCATGTTTTGGTTAGAGGGAACCCAGTTGAAGGTCTGCAACCAACCTGTCCACGTGCTAGACACACTGGATCTACACCTGGCGTCATGGTCTGGTATGAGATTTTGTATGACAGCAGGAGCACACTCGTGGTTATCTCACGCACCCTCACTCCGAAACCGTACAGCAGTCTGGTGATACGACCTGCTTAGCTGTCATTCATGAACAGCATTCCAGGGGTTGTTTGCCAAAATCATTACGCTCGCTCACATAATGCTTTTGTAATACAACATGTTCTACAGGGTGTCGACATGTTGCCTTGGCATGCTGGATCACCAGATCTGTCTCCAATACAGCACGTATGGTACATCATCTGGGGAGAACTCCAGCATCATCCACAAACATCATTAACCGTCCCTGAATTGACAGACCAAGAGCTACAGGTAAGGAAATCAATCCCACAAACTGACTTCCGGACCTGTACAACACAATGCATGCACGTTTGCACGCTTACATTCAACACTCTGGCTGTTACACCGGTTATTAATATACCAGCATTTCACATTTGCAGCTTATCTCATGCTTACATTAGCCTTTCTGACACGAAGATCGGGAATGCTACGCATGTATGAGAAAGATGGCTGTAGGTGGGCCACATTTAACGCCATGCAGTATCTTAATGGTCCCACGCGACCAGCCCCAGAAACGACAGATAAATTGTTTGTTCGGCTGTGGAGGATCGCAGAGTCACGTCACGTACCTTGATTCAAGATCTCGTCTTGTTTTCAGTAGGACAAGTATCCACAGGCAGTACTAAATCGTCCCGAACACCATTATCTGTCAACTCGGCAACCGTTCTTGCAGCTTCCCTTGACGCGGCTGCAGAGGCATGTGCGCCGACGCTGATTCGCCCAATAACGACACTGAACACTTTAATAGAACTACGCTGTCTCTTAAGGCAAGTCAGATTTTGCGTACTGTATCACAATGGACGTATCCTAATGTGAAGGCTCCAAGGAGAATGAAGTTTGCCACATTGCAATCGGTATCATCATATGTGCCTAGCACCTCGAGCGGTGGTATGCAGTGTCTTTGAGTACACAACATGATCTCCGTTCCACATAGCCGGTAATTCGGACAGCCGTCGTTACACTTCTGATGTGCTGATGGCGTGAACTATCTTCGTCGTATGTGTGACGTCATCTCTCAACAAGACTACGGAAGTCCACATGTTGCTACAAGAGAGGTGTTGTGATCGCGAGAGGAGCTCCTATTGATATTCCGAACGAGTTCCTTCCGAGGAGAGTCGGACAACATGCACTCTGAGACAAAAAAAGAGACACACCGCGATGGAACTATTCGAATGGGAAGGAAATCGGCAGATGTTATGCACATATACAGACTAACAAATGATGACAATTTCAAAAAAATGGATGATTTATTCAAAAGAAACAGCTTCACAAACTTAGCAACTCAATAACACATTCTACATCTCTAGCCCTTATGTGAGCAGTTATTCGGTTTACCTTTGATTGATAGAGTGGTTGGCTGTCCAGAAGTACATGAAGCAAGTAACGTGGATGATGTTCCACGAGGATACTGTGTTATTAAATTTTCCTTTACGAAGACGTAACCCTCATTTTGGGAACCCAAGGTATTAACAATTCAATGCTAGTTTCCACAGAATTCCGTAGTTATTTGCAGATTCTGAAATACTTGGTAGACTTGTGTCTTGTGTAAAGCTGACAGGACGTTGTAGCTGATTGCTGCCTTTTGACCAGCATGAGTTTCCTTACTTACATATGCAGTAAGCACGAATCTAGTTTCACGAGTTTTTATCCCGTCGGTTACACATCGTTTGTGTATGTGATAAAGGATAACAAGAGCCATAGAGGCTCACATCGCCGTCATTAATTTTGTTAATGTGGCTGCTGCTCTCTTTTCAGCCCCTGTAACCGCTTGAAAGTGACCTAAGTTCGAAATTACAGTCGCGGACATCAAATACACTCCTGGAAATTGAAATAAGAACACCGTGAATTCATTGTCCCAGGAAGGGGAAACTTTATTGACACATTCCTGGGGTCAGATACATCACATGATCACACTGACAGAACCACAGGCACATAGACACAGGCAACAGAGCATGCACAATGTCGGCACTAGTACAGTGTATATCCACCTTTCGCAGCAATGCAGGCTGCTATTCTCCCATGGAGACGATCGTAGAGATGCTGGATGTAGTCCTGTGGAACGGCTTGCCATGCCATTTCCACCTGGCGCCTCAGTTGGACCAGCGTTCGTGCTGGACGTGCAGACCGCGTGAGACGACGCTTCATCCAGTCCCAAACATGCTCAATGGGGGACAGATCCGGAGATCTTGCTGGCCAGGGTAGTTGACTTACACCTTCTAGAGCACGTTGGGTGGCACGGGATACATGCGGATGTGCATTGTCCTGTTGGAACAGCAAGTTCCCTTGCCGGTCTAGGAATGGTAGAACGATGGGTTCGATGACGGTTTGGATGTACCGTGCACTATTCAGTGTCCCCTCGACGATCACCAGTGGTGTACGGCCAGTGTAGGAGATCGCTCCCCACACCATGATGCCGGGTGTTGGCCCTGTGTGCCTCGGTCGTATGCAGTCCTGATTGTGGCGCTCACCTGCACGGCGCCAAACACGCATACGACCATCATTGGCACCAAGGCAGAAGCGACTCTCATCGCTGAAGACGAGACGTCTCCATTCGTCCCTCCATTCACGATGTTGGGGCGTGAGCGGAAGACGGCCTAACGGTGTGCGGGACCGTAGCCCAGATTCATGGAGACGATTGCGAATGGTCCTCGCCGATACCCCAGGAGCAACAGTGTCCCTAATTTGCTGGGAAGTGGCGGTGCGGTCCCCTACGGCACTGCGTAGGATCCTACGGTCTTGGCGTGCATCCGTGCGTCGCTGCGGTCCGGTCCCAGGTCGACGGGCACGTGCACCTTCCGCCGACCACTGGCGACAACATCGATGTACTGTGGAGACCTCACGCCCCACGTGTTGAGCAATTCGGCGGTACGTCCACCCGGCCTCCCGCATGCCCACTATTTGCCCTCGCTCAAAGTCCGTCAACTGCACATACGGTTCACGTCCACGCTGTCGCGGCATGCTACCAGTGTTAAAGACTGCGATGGAGCTCCGTATGCCACGGCAAACTGGCTGACACTGACGGCGGCGGTGCACAAATGCTGCGCAGCTAGCGCCATTCGACGGCCAACACCGCGGTTCCTGGTGTGTCCGCTGTGCCGTGCGTGTGATCATTGCTTGTACAGCCCTCTCGCAGTGTCCGGAGCAAGTATGGTGGGTCTGACACACCGGTGTCAATGTGTTCTTTTTTCCATTTCCAGGAGTGTAAATGGTACAGTCGATGGCAGATATAACATAAAAATTCTGCGAGACTGTGATCCCACAGCAAATATGATTGTGAGACCAAGCCGCCTTGACCGCCGAAAATCAGGGGCAGCATATTTTGCTAGTAGCTACTAGCACGTTCTGTTATTTTAAGTGATTGTATTTGCTGACGTGACAAGTTCTACATATGGACATCCAGACCGTTGCCCATGAATGTCAAGTGGAGACAGCTTTAACTGAGTGAATTTGTAACGTGAATTCTGTCTGTCCTTCTGAAGAATACGGCTTTAGATCAACCGAAACCGTGATCAATGTTATTTAAAAACCACAATTTTTTCAAACTGGTTGGCTGTCCTTTATTCCTACTATTAACAAAAGCAAAATCGTTTCATTAAACGTGGGTCTGCAAACCAGACATTTGTGAAAAAATTATGAATGTGCTCTCCCAGGGGACACCGCCTTATCGAAGGCGCCTTCAGTGCCGCGCGGGAGAAGTTTGCGTGCTTCGACGAATTCGAGAGCTGTGCCGGCGGTGGCGTAGCTACTGGCAGGGTCACCTTAGCCGGAGTGGTCTCGACTGTGGATCCAGACGAAGAGTGTCCCACAACACAGGGCAGGGAGGGCTCTAGAGACGAAGTGAAGTCAGCTTCCCTAAGGGAGACAACTCCGGCAGAAGATGAAGCAGGTCGCGATACCAACAGGTGGCAGCCCCACCCAGCGACTTAACCTGCGCAGCGATCGTAACGCAGCCAGGGGACTATAAAATTACTGACAAACTCACAGACACCCACGATAAAGGACTGTATCAACAGGCGACAACCAAAAAATCTTAAAGGACAAACGATTTCGCATTACGAATTGTATGTCTTTGACAACGTGGAATGTTCGAGGATTGACCAGCAAATAAAGTGAATTAAATCAAGTACTCAAAGAGAGGAAAGTAATAATTGCAATAATAACAGAAAATCAGAAAGAACTTAAAAGGAACAAAAGATTTTACAGACTACTGGATGGCTTACAGGGGCGACCCACAAAGAAGACGAGCTAGTGCTGGAGTAGCAATTTTAATCAATGATAAATGGAGGGAAAGATTCATTAATACAGTTTCTACATCTACATCTACATGACTACTCTGCAATTCACATTTAAGTGCTTGGCAGAGGGTTCGTCGAACCACAATCATACTATCTCTCTAACATTCCACTCCCGAACAGCGCGCGGAAAAAACGAACACCTAAACCTTTCTGTTCGAGCTCTGATTTCTCTTATTTTATTTTGATGATCATTCCTACCTATGTAGGTTGGGCTCAACAAAATATTTTCGCATTCGGAAGAGAAAGTTGGTGACTGAAATTTCGTAAATAGATCTCGCCGCGACGAAAAACGTCTTTGCTGTAATGATTTCCATCCCAATTCGCGTATCATATCTGCCACATTCTCTCCCCTACTACGTGATAATACAAAACGAGCTGCCCTTTTTTGCACCCTTTCGATGTCCTCCGTCAATCCCACCTGGTAAGGATCCCACACCGCGCAGCAATATTCTAACAGAGGACGAACGAGTGTAGTGCAAGCTGTCTCTTTAGTGGACTTGTTGCATCTTCTAAGTGTCCTGCCAATGAAACGCAACCTTTGGCTCGCCTTCCCCACAATATTATCTATGTGGTCTTTCCAACTGAAGCCGGCCGAAGTGGCTGTGCGGTTAAAGGCGCTGCAGTCTGGAACCGCAAGACCGCTACGGTCGCAGGTTCGAATCCTGCCTCGGGCATGGCTGTTTGTGATGTCCTTAGGTTAGTTAGGTTTATCTAGTTCTAAGTTCTAGGGGACTAATAACCTCAGCAGTTGAGTCCCATAGTGCTCAGAGCCATTTTCCAACTGAAGTTGTTCGTAATTTTAACACCCAGGTACTTAGTTGAATTGACAGCCTTGAGAATTGTACTATTTATCGAGTAATCGAATTCCAACGGATTTCTTTTGGAACTCATGTGAATCACCTCACACTTTTAATTATTTAGCGTCAACTGCCACCTGCCACACCATACAGCAATCTTTTCTAAATCGCTTTGCAACTGATACTGGTCTACGGATGAACTTACTAGACGGTCATCCCAATTCGCGTATCATATCTGCCACACTCTCTCCCCTACTACGTGATAATACAAAACGAGCTGCCCTTTTCATTAATGAAAGAATAATGACAGTCAGATTTCAAATTCCAAGAGGTCATCTGTTATAGGTGCCTGCGGCCCAAGGGACGGAAGGAAGGTTGATGCTGAACAAAATCAACAATGTAGACCATGATGTCATCGCAGGTGATTTTAATGCAAGAGTTGGAAATCTACCTGTACCAGAAATCGTAAGACTATTTGGAGAAAAGGCCCTTAATAATAATGGATATGAACTACGCCAATTTGCCTCCTTCAACAATTGTAACATTACTAACACATTTTACAGAAAGAAAGACATTCACAAGTTTACATGGGGTGCACGAGGATTAAGGTCTGTGAATGATTATATATTAATTAATGATGAAAACTTATGCAAGATACATGTGTTTCTAGAGGAAGCGAAATAGGTAGCGACCATTTCCTGTTAAGCAGCAAGATAACGCTACTATCAAAATGGAAGAAGACAAAGAAACTATAAAAGAAGCCAGAACATGAGTCGTTCAAAGTACATCACTTGTTGGAATACAGTATTAAGAAACTTTATCAGTTCAGTTTCCAAGGAAAGCTTGCTTCACTACGGGTCAATAAAGACATCGATATAGAATGGGATAACATTCGTATCAAAACCTGCGTCATTGAAGCAGCCTCGGAAGCACTTGGTAGAAGGCAGAAAACAGATGGCGAAAAACGATTCAGGATTTGGTACACGGAAATTAAAGAAGCCATTGAAGAATTACTCATTCGAAGTTTCTACAGACGAAAACATCAGAAAGCTGGGAAACATACAAAATACAAAGGGATGCTGCGAAACAAATAGTGCGCAAAGCACACCAAGAGTCGTGGGACTCATTTATAAGTATCTTAGAACACGACGTGCACGGTGGACAGCAATGTGCATACAAGGCATTGAAAGCCCTCAGCAAGGAAGTAAAAGACACAGCCCCACTGAACATTAAGCCCAATGAACAATGGATAAATCATTATACAGATTTGTGGTGTACACGGAAGGTCGAAGGTGGAACTGGAGAAAGTATGTACAATGAAACAGTAGATCCAATTACTGTGGACGAACTACAAGAAGCTTTGAAAGGCATGAAGAAAAGAAAAGATTCTAGAAGAGGTAGAATAAATGCAGAGCTAATTAAATATGGAGGGTTAACAGCAGTAAAAGATGTTTACAATTAATACATGAATGTTGGACGAACTGCAAGAGCCCAGACCCCTGATATACAGCAAAAATACTCTTTTCAAAAAAGAGAAACGGGATGACTGTAAAAACTATCGTGGGATCAGTCTTCTAAACAATAGCTATACACTACATTTAAAGATAATTAATAACCGAATGAATAATATCACAGAGGCTATTATTTCTAAAGAACAAAATGGTTATAGACAGGTCGTTCATGCACAGACAATCTATTTGTAATTCAAAACACTAAAGAAAACCCAGATAATTTAGTACAGAAACCCATAAGGCTTTCATCGACCTTGAGAAGGCTTTTGACGTTGTGAGCCGTGATAGCCTATGGAAGATTATTTCTGAAGGTGGATATCCCTGTCACCTAACAGAGGTAATGAAAAGTCTTCACAAAACTACACGCATTGTAATAAACATAGATAGGAATCGATTGGAAGAAATAATTATTAACCAAGGCATTACATAAGGATATGGACTATCACCTACCCTTTTTAATATTTACAGTTTCTTCATTCTTCGCAAATGGAAAAGAAAAGTAAACAAAAGAATTAGGGTAACAAATGAGGAATACCTGAATGTACCATTGTTTGCTGATGATGTCTTTGTTATTCAAAAGAATGAAGGTGGCCTCCAAAGAATGAAATTTGCAAGAAGTAGGACTTCAAAATTTTTGGCAACAAAACAAAAATAATGGCATTCCTAGGAAAATATTCAATCAGATCAAAAATTGTTTTGGATAATTCAGTTTTAGAAGACGTATCTCAAATCTCTTATTTAGGCTGTGCCGTTAGTTTTGATTTCGTCTCTGATACTGAAAACAAAATACACAAATTCCAAGCTGTCTGTGGTACCATTAGCAGCACACAGGGCCATAAGGTACAAAAAGAAACCATCACGAAATTTTGTACAGTAATGGCGGTTCCTGTGCTATCGTATGGAAGCGAAATCTGGATTAGCATAAAAAATATATATAATTCAAGCAGCAGAGATGAGGTTCCTAAAAAAGATGAACGGCTGCACAAGAAGAGATGTGATTAGAACCGAAGATATTATAACACAATAAAATATTTTCAGGATGTATGAAAAAATTCAAGAATATCGTGAAGATTGGAAGCATCACCTCATGAGAATTCCAGGTCACAGAGTTCCTGAGAAATTCCTGACCTACAACCCAATGAGAAAAGAGATATTAGAATACCTCGCAAAAGGTGAGAATGACTTTGTTTGTGAGCTGGTAACAGGCAACAGCCTAATCCTTGAAAGGAAGATGGTGATGATGATGGTTATGAACCTGTGGCCGACTTCAGTATGAAATAATATCTTGCTTGGTACAAGAATATTTGAATTTCGTGTATAGTCTGCCATAACCTTTTATATTACAGTTCACTCATGCCTGTTGCAGAAGATGCCGTCCTCATATCTGGACGCAATACTGCGCTCGTCCCTGTAATGAGTTACGACTTGTTCCAGACGCCCCCGTATGATCTCATAAACAGTAACATTCACTGTTCCATGAGCCGTGGCGCCTCATATCGATAGTGCCATTCTGGTGGTTTATCTTTCCTGCCACGGTCAGGGCGGTAAGCAGCGCCCTATGGGGCCTACGCGAGGAGAAACGAGGTGAGGTCCTGTGGTGGGTGTGCTCCGGGACGTGGTGGAGGACGGTTGTCGGGTTGACGCAGCGAGTGTGGGACCGGGCCTATCGCATGGAGATATACAAGTTGGCTCTGAACGGAATGCGCCGTAGCAAGCAGCGGGAAGCGGCCGTCCTGTAATTTGTGTGAAGGAGTAACGATTTTTGCATTGGATGTCCCAGTGGTTCCCGAGAGTTGCGGTGGCTGCTTTCGGAGAAGAGAATTGGTAAGATCTTGTGTCTACGCTCTTTTCCGTACGATTTTGCTGCCTGCCGTTATAAACGGGTGAAAATCAGGCGCTTGTATTGACTATACGGGAACTGGTGATGTAAAATTACATTTGTGATTGAGTCTCACTTGTATTGTGACAATTTAGAGGCGAAAACTGTGGTGGATTCATTAGGTCTGGTTCTTTGCTGTGCAACTAAGGGAGTCAGTTATTTGGAGTAGTTGAGGGAGCACCAATATGTTGGTCTAAGTGATACGTTCTCCACTTTTTGTCTATGGCTTTGCGAATCGAAATCGTGGGGGAGTACACGTGTGAGTAATTTGCTATTATATTGATGGTTATGTTGTAAAGACTATTCTCTGGTGTGTTAAATCACGCGCTGATTTGTAGCCAATCTAAGCAGAAGTTACCATTGCTACTTGCTTATGTGTTACTGTCCCTATGATTGGCGTTGTTTGTCTTTTGATTGTGGGTGTGCTCACGTTTAAAAAAAAAATAACGGCTACTATTCATAAGGGTTGTCTAGTAAGGAAATTGCTTAAGCTTTTATCATTTATCATATGCTGGTCTGTTTGCCTATCACATTGGCTTTCTATGCAGTAACTGAAGGAATATGTATGGTGGTTCAAGACTGTAGGCTGACTAGTATTTGAACTGGTGTTGAGATTAAGGGCGAGATCAGTATCCCGCAAACCCGCACGCTGCGCGTGGTTAAATGTTCCGCTATTGGGGAGCCGGCACTCTGTTCTTGGATTTTGTAAAGGATACGTGTTGAGTGCATAGCTGTAGTTTTTCGCGTACTAAATTGCGGGGTGTCGGTGCCGTCCTAGGGCTAGACTTGTGATGTATGTTATGTTGAAAGGGAATTAACTGTACCAAACTTAAGAGAGTTTTTAGTTTGTTTTAGGTCTGTACATGGAATGATGTTGATATTTTGTCGATTGCGGCAATAACTTACTGCGTGGGGAGATCCTCTGAGGGACTTGTATTGTACTGTTGCAGGGCAGTCCATCTGAAACGAGCTGCTTAAAACTTGGGACTGCAGCTCTCTGATGTTATTATATATTACTGTTTAATCTTAAATGTCTTGGATGTAATATGGTTGTTGAGGATTATGTAATTAATTTTTATCGCTGGTTCCTTAAAGGAAGTATTTCGTTTTAAAATATGTGCTCGGTCAGAGCCTATTTAAATATGATTTTAACTCATCATTCAAATTTTCTAGTCTTGCTTTCTTAAAAGGCTTTCAGTTAAATGATTGCTATTTGCCTGTTTAAATGTTTGAGTGACTTAAAGGAAAAGAATATTATTTTGTAATTTGTACTGATTGTTCGTTTTCGGTAATACCTGACTTATGTGTTCAATAAATGAGTGTCTAGTCAATGGTGATGCACTGTTCTATTGCTAGCCTACCCCTTCCACTCCACAGCCTATTGAGCTGCTTTGTGTCGAAATTTTGTTCAGAAGATCCCTCTGACCTGACACCTCATTGGTAATACTTGATAGAAAAATCGACAGGAGTGACGTCACTTGATCTTGGAGGCCGAGCTACAGGCCTTACTCGACCTCCCATCATAGCCCAGAATGGTACGCTGGCTGTCGTCTTACATCAGCAGCAAACTGTGCCATTGCACCATCACGGATGCACCACATTGCCCAGCCAACCATTGGTGAATTTGAGCCCATTTATATTGCAATTTTAAATACATTCGTATTGACTAGAACAATATTCAATGGCAGCTCGTAACCGCACATTCGCAATTATACAGCCTGAAAAGAAAAGTGAAACACCTGGAATGTATGGTTGGATGTCAGTGTAACTATGTACTCATATACATTATCGGTGTGTATGTAAATGATCATAGCTGCAATTCTCTGCGACATGTAGAACGGCCACCAGAATGAATTATTGTTCCTCGCGTTTAGTGTTGTTACCAGGCCTGGTAGGGTATACAAGACGCGTGAACTACGTCAGATGTTGACTGATCACTGCCATTTAGTTGGCAGATATAATCGCACAATATCCAGATTTGTGGGGCATTCGGATGTGATAGAGGCTCGCCGATGGACTGACGTGAACGTGAGAGCAAGCACACGAGTCGAACCACCACAAGGGAGGATCGCCATTTGGCACCAATCACTTCGTAGCGTCTTCACATCTGCGCCTGCCACCCGAAATCGGGTAGTGGACTCTGTGCAACATTCTGTGTCACTGACTAGCAGCAGTCGGACACTGCCGCCCCGTGAGTAGGCTGCCATTAACACCACATCACAAGCGGCTGCATCTGGAGTGGTGCCGTGGCGGGGAAGCGTTGACTGCTGATGAAGTGCCGCATTGTGTTCAGCGATGAATCGCGGTTCTGCGCTACCTCGGATGACTATCGTCGGCGAATACGGGGGCAACCTGGAGACAGGACCGATTTTTCCAATGTTTTGGAGAGGCACAGCCTGTTTGCACCTGGTGTCTTGGTGTTGGGAGCCGTTGGGTGCTACTTCGAGTCACGGCACTGATGGCAGACCGGTATGTCACTGACATTCTCCCTTGCGACACTACTATTATGAAACGTCCCCTTAGAACAATTATGCAAGACTGCTTAAACTGACACACAATACTTTTAGCGCAACGCAATCTGACTTTCAAAAATCCCTACAAAAGAATAGCCCTGACTAACATTAACCTATACCTTTCACAAATCACTTACCTCACCAAAAATCTTCGTCACTCCAACTACTGCAATACAGCGAGCGCCACTACTGCCAGCTAAATAAAAGATTCAAACTACGGAAGGCACTAACTACTGATAGGCATAGTTAGCAAATGAAAGATTTTAATAGAGAACAAACAATGTATTTACCTTAATAGTGTTGAAAACCATAATAAACATGTTCATGACATCCAGTCTTACAAATTTCAAAACTCCGCCATTTCTCTCCCCACATCCAGCACTGCTGGCGGCTCACCTCCAACTGCGCAACGCTACGCGCTGTTCACATCCAGCTGCCGCTGCCAAACACTACAATGGCAGACAACAATGCAAACTAGCCACAGACTGCACACAGCACAGCCAGTGATTTTCGTACAGAGCGCTACGTAACGTTGCCAATAAGAAAACATAAACAACCTACTTACACTATGACGCCATTTAGCAGCACGACAGTGCTAGTCCACTCATGCCGCGTGTCTGTATGAACTGTCTGACTGATGTTGAAATACTCTCATGGCCACCAAGGTCTCAAGACCTGTCTCTGATAGAACATGTGGATGTCAACTACACTATGTAATCGATAATATGCGGACACCTGGCTGAAAATTATTTACAAGTTCGCGGTGCCCTCCATCGGTAATGCTGGAATTAAATATGGTTGTTCGTCTACCCTTAGCCTTGATGCCAGCTTCCACTCTCGCAGGCATACGTTCAATCAGGTGCTGGAAGGTTTCATGGGGAATGGCAGCCCATTCTTCACGGAGTGCTGCACTGAGGAGAGGTATCGATGTCGGTCGGTGAGGCCTGGAACGAAGTCGGCGTTCCAAAACATCCCAAAGGTGTTCTATAGGATTCAGCTCAGGACTCTGTGCAGTCCAGTCCATTACAGGGATGTCACAGGCCGTACATTATGATCGATCATGTTGAAAGATGCAGTCGCCATTCCCGAACTTCTCTTCATCAGTGGGAAGCAAGAAGGTGCTTAAAACATCAATGTAGGTCTGTGCTGTGATAGTGCTACACAAAACAACAAGGGGTGCCAGCCCCCTCCATGAAAAACACCATAATACCACCACCTCCGAATTTTACTGTTGGTACTACAAACGCTGGCAGATGACGTTCACTGGGCATTCGCCATAGCCATACCCTGCCATAGGATCGCCACATTGTGTGCCGTGTTTCTTAACTCCACAAAACGTTTTTCCACTGTTCAGTTTCCCAATGCTTACGCTCCTTACACTAAGCGAGGCGTCGTTTGGCGTTTACCGGCGTGATGTGTGGCTTATGGGCAGCCCCTCGACCATGAAATCCAAGTTTTCTCACCTCCCGTCTAACTGTTATAGTAGTAGCAGTGGATCATGATGTAGTTTGGAATTCCTGTGTGATGGTATGGATAGATGTTAGCCTATTACATATTACGACCCTCTTCAACTGTCGGCGGTCTCTGTCAGTCAACAGACGAGGTCGGCCTATATTCTTTTGTGCTGTACGTGTCCCTTCACGTTTCCACTTCACTGTCACATCGGGGATGTTTAGGAGTGTGGACATCTAGCGTACAGACGTATGACACAAGTGACACCCAATCACCTGACCACGTTCGAAGCCCGTGAGTTCCGCGGGGCGCCCCATTCTACTCTCTCACGATGTCTAATGACTATTGAGGATACTGATATGGAGTACCTGGCAGTAGGTGGCGGCACAATGCACCTAATACGAAAAATGTATGTTTTCGGGAGTGTCCTGATACTTTTGATCACCCAGTGTATGTCCCAGTGTCAGTATCCGTGATATCCAGAGCGAGTTACAGCAGTTGTGAGCCCGTGTGCCTTAGGAGAGAACAGAACGGATTTAAGTTACCCTTCCTATCCTAACCAGTGCATGCGTCCAAGCCAGAATGGCTGCAACGTCGTACTACCAAGAGGGCTCATTCTGCCAAGTTCTTTGTAAACTTGAATCGATTTTTAATCACTTGAAACGACATCACGTACTCATTCAATATGTGAGGATTCGTACCGTTTCATTTCTCCTCACCTTAGCCGGCCGGAGTGGCCGAGCGGTTCTAGGTGCTACAGTCTGGAACCGCGCGACCGCTGCGCAGGTTCGAATCCTGCCTCGGGCATGGATGTTTGTGATGTCCTTAGGTTAGTTAGGTTTAAGTAGTTCTAAGTTCTAGGGGACTGATGACCTCAGAAGTTAAGTCCCATAGTGCTCAGAGCCATTTAACCCATTTTTTCTCCTCCCCTTCTGGATGCTTCAACTTTTGTTATCAGGGTGTGTATTTCGGAAACGGCTTCTTTGCGAACCCATGATTACTGGAACGTTCTTGCTTATTTCTCCGAAACACCGCAATTGTCTTCCATTGCGACGCTGAAGTTTGAAACTTGGCTCGAATTTGCGTTCAACCTTCCTCTATAACAGCGCAAAAGTGTAGCGACCGGCGACGTCACCCTCGGGTTCGGCGATGCTGCAAAAATACAGGTGTCGACATGTGTGGAAAAAGGCCTGAGTTTAGAAGTTCATGTTAGGTGTAAGGTGTGTTAATGATTTCACATTGTCACCAAAATACTCCAAAATTCTGCCCAGTGGCATCGTGGACGTGCCACACAGTGGGAAAGTTGACACATCATCTCTTTATTACATTTCGCACCTTCTTTTAACACCTCTGGGGTGGAGGTAAGAACTGCGACGCCCAGTGTTGAAATCATACGGTTTCTTATGGATGAACGAGGAAAACATTTCAAACACACCGCCGCTAAAGGTCGACACAAAAAGGTTCCGGGGGGTGGCATAAAGGGTGTCAGTGGAACCACCCCTTACCTTGGACCATTGATTGCCACACATTTCGCGGTCAAAAACGACAGCAGCAGGATTACGTTCTTGATAGCGTTGACACTGCAGATACCCCTCACGCGATTCAATCCTTGTCTAAGGATATATATCTGGTGTCCGTTCTTTAGGACTCATCTGAAAGAACAGACGCCGTTTTGATCCTGCAGCCACTATGGATCAAGACACATAGGAATTAAAGACATTAGTTGCTAGTGGGCATTGGTTTATATCAATGGGGCAAGTTGAAAATTTGTGCCACACCAGGATTCGCAAGCAGATCACATGCATACTAGACAGTTGCGCTTAGCACTACATCATCCAGACGCAGTGGTCTCCACAGTCACATGGACTACCCTAGCAAACCTCCCGTCAGACCCAAATTCTCGATTTATACCACACACTACTGATGTAGTGCCGCTGCGCATTAGCCTGATGACTCGCGGCATCGCTCCGATTCCCGTAACGGCTCGAGCTTGGTCTACATCCGCGTTTAAGGGACCATTGGCCGTCGCCGCCACAATTTTAGATATAAATAGATATATATAAGGTAAAGGCGCCAAATTTCGTCTCCGTGCCTACTTTCGTCCCCCCCCAAGGTTCTCTGTTCTGCCGGTAGGGGCGCCATCGGTGATATTTTTCGTTAATTTTGCTCAGGGCCACCAGTTAGTTGTGAAAGTTTCATGCGACCAGTTCTCTGCGTGGCAGTTTTGACATAACTTATTATAATTCGACACAAGGTGAGTTGTCGAAATACTATTTGTAAATGCTCTTTTCGAAGTATTATAATGTGATTATTTAGTTGCATTTGACACGTCAAGAGTAAGCTGTATAGTGAATGGTCTGAGCGTTTTGCCCTGTTTGGTTCACTTCACGTAGAGTAGGAAGCCGGCATATTGGCAAGTAGATTGCTCCTATTTTCGTCCCCCCCATCTGTTCCTAAATTCGTCCAGGGGAAGAAATTTAGAACATACTTTTCCATTTTGTTTCAGATGCCGCCTAGGAAGAAGTGGGACAGAGACGCGATGAAATAGGCAATAACTGCAGTGAGAAACAAGGGAATGGGATACAAAGCTGCGAGTAAGACATTTAGAGCGCCTAGGGCAACTCTCAAGGATTATATAAAGAAAGTGGACGGTAAAAATGCTGAAGAGTTAACTGAAAAAGCTATTCGTAGAAAACCAGTTTTTGCACTTGGGTTAGAGGCTGAGTTAGTGTCTTACTGTAAGGACACGAAGAAAAATTTCTATTGCCCTTCTCTGAATGATAGGCGAATGGCTTTTCAAAAAATGGCTCTGGGCACTATGGGACTTAACATCTGTGGTCATCAGTCCCCTAGAACTTAGAACTACTTAAACCTAACTAACCTAAGGACATCACACACATCCATGCCCGAGGAAGGATTCGAACCTGCGACCGTAGCAGTCGCGCGGTTCCGGACTGAGCGCCTAGAACCGCTAGACCACCGCGGCCGGCAATGGCTTTTCAGCTTGCTATACGCAATAATGTTGCTCACCCACTTTCAGTCGGGCAAAAAACAGCTGGACGGAAGTGGTTGGGTCTGTTTCTTCAGAGACATCTGACACTTTCTACACGAACGCCGCAGTTCTTGTCACTAGCCAGGGTACAAGGTTTCAACAAGGGAAGTGTTAAGCTCTTTTTCTCTATTTTGAAGCCGGTCGGAGTGACCTAGCGGTTCTAGGCGCTTCAGACTGGAACCGCGCTACCGCAGGTTCGAATCCTGCCTCGGGCATGGATGTGTGTGACGTCCTTAGGTTAGTTAGGTTTAAGTAGTTCTAAGTTCTAGGGGACTGATGACCTCAGATGTTAAGTCCCATAGTGCTCAGAGCCATTTGAACCATTTTTTTCTACACTCCTGGTAATTGAAATAAGAACACCGTGAATTCATTGTCCCAGGAAGGGGAAATTTTATTGACACATTCCTGGGGTCAGATACATCACATGATCACACTGACAGAACCACAGGCACATAGACACAGGCAACAGAGCATGCACAATGTCGGCACTAGTACAGTGTATATCCACCTTTCGCAGCAATGCAGGCTGCTATTCTCCCATGGAGACGATCGTAGAGATGCTGGATGTAGTCCTGTGGAACGGCTTGCCATGCCATTTCCACCTGGCGCCTCAGTTGGACCAGCGTTCGTGCTGGACGTGCAGACCGCGTGAGACGACGCTTCATCCAGTCCCAAACATGCTCAATGGGGGACAGATCCGGAGATCTTGCTGGCCAGCGTAGTTGACTTACACCTTCTAGAGCACGTTGGGTGGCACGGGATACATGCGGACGTGTATTGTCCTGTTGGAACAGCAAGTTCCCAAGTTCCCTTGCCGGTCTAGGAATGGTAGAACGATGGGTTCGATGACGGTTTGGATGTACCGTGCACTGTTCAGTGTCCCCTCGACGATCACCAGTGGTGTACGGCCAGTGTAGGAGATCGCTCCCCACACCATGATGCCGGGTGTTGGCCCTGTGTGCCTCGGTCGTATGCAGTCCTGATTGTGGCGCTCACCTGCACGGCGCCAAACACACATACGACCATCATTGGCACCAAGGCAGAAGCGACTCTCATCGCTGAAGACGACACGTCTCCATTCGTCCCTCCATTCACGCCTGTCGCGACACCACTGGAGGCGGGCTGCACGATGTTGGGGCGTGAGCGGAAGACGGCCTAACGGTGTGCGGGACCGTAGCCCAGCTTCATGGAGACGGTTGCGAATGGTCCTCGCCGATACCCCAGGAGCAACAGTGTCCCTAATTTGCTGGGAAGTGGCGGTGCGGTCCCCTACGGCACTGCGTAGGATCCTACGGTCTTGGCGTGCATCCGTGCGTCGCTGCGGTCCGGTCCCAGGTCGACGGGCACGTGCACCTTCCGCCGACCACTGGCGACAACATCGATGTACTGTGGAGACCTCACGCCCCACGTGTTGAGCAATTCGGCGGTACGTCCACCCGGCCTCCCGCATGCCCACTATACGCCCTCGCTCAAAGTCCGTCAACTGCACTTACGGTTCACGTCCACGCTGTCGCGGCATGCTACCAGTGTTAAAGACTGCGATGGAGCTCCGTATGCCACGGCAAACTGGCTGACACTGACGGCGGCGGTGCACAAATGCTGCGCAGCTAGCGCCATTCGACGGCCAACACCGCGGTTCCTGGTGTGTCCGCTGTGCCGTGCGTGTGATCATTGCTTGTACAGCCCCCTCGCAGTGTCCGGAGCAAGTATGGTGGGTCTGACACACCGGTGTCAATGTGTTCTTTTTTCCATTTCCAGGAGTGTATTTTGAAGCCCGAGTTGGAATATACAATGTGATTCACTTAAAGTGTTCAACGTAGATGAAACCGGCATTACAGCGGCACAACACAAAGTAAGAAAGATTGCTGCTATGAAAGGGAAGAAGTCTGTGCACAAGCTGGCGTCTGCGGAAAGAGGTGCACTAGTGACGGTTGTTTTGTGCATGGCGCAATCAGGTACATTTGTGCCTCCTCTTATGATTTTTCCCAGAAAGCTGGCGAAGAACGAACTCATGGATGGAGCTACACCTGTGTCAAGAAGACCATCGAATGAGTCTGGGTAGATCACAAGTGATCTTTTTGAAATATGGTTTCGACATTTCATTTCAATTGTAAAGCCATCAAAGGAAGGTCCTATTGTGTTGACATTGGACGGACACTATTCACATTCTCGTAATGTGAATGTTATTAACATTGCTCGTGATAATGGTGTTGCCATGGTCTGCTTGCCTCCTCACTCCACTTCAAAACTGCAGCCTCTCGATGTGTCGTTCATGTTTCCTTTTAAAACATTTTATAAGCAGGCAACAGAAAACTGGCTGTGTAACCATCGTGGCAGGATTGTTGGTAGCTTGCACAGCTATTCGATGAAGCCTATGAAAAGGCAGCGGTTGTAAAAACTGCCGTGAATGGTTTTAAGAAAACTGGGATTCTGCCATACAACCCGAATGTTTGGGGCCCAGAAGACGTTTCGGCGATTGTTGACGCCTCGTGAGCTCCTCACCCGCATGCAAAAAATCAAACCCCAACAAGCACAGCTATACAGCCGGCCATCCCAGCCGATCAACCTTCAAGCAGCACACAGATGCCATAGTTGACAGCAGTTAGCCCAAGAGATATCATTGGGGTGCCTGTTATCCGTTCATGTTCATCTAAGTGTCGAGGCAGTGCTTCTCTTATTACACGCTCACCTTACAAGATTGAACTACAACAATTTCAAGAAAAAAACCAATCGTAATGTGAGAAAACGGTTAGATCTAATTCCAAAGACATTGCGAGGAAAGGTAAAGAAAACGTTAAAAAAGAGAACAAAATCGGAAATACCCAGTGACTGATGACGACTGTGATGTCCCACACCACGATTGAAGTGGAAGCGAGGATAATGAACATGATGCAGAGTCCCTCCATTTGTCTAAAACGTTTTTCTCAGGACAATCACGGAGAAAAAATGAGAGTGTTGCACTCAATATTCCGTGTGGCAACACGAAATGTGCTCAGGAGCAAAGAACAAAAAAAATTATTTGCGACTCTTGTTTGGAAAGGTAAAAAATAATCGTACAATGCTAATGAATGTTTTTTGTACCAAAAATTGATCGTTTGTAACCTGTATCTAATATAAATAAATATTGTAACATCTCTTTATTATTATTACTTTGTTTTTAAACTGTTAATACTTCGTTTACAAGACGTATTAGTAGAGGACGAAGATAGGACCTCTTTTTCAACTTTGAGAAAGTATATTATTTTTGAAGATTTTTTTCTGTAAAGATAACAAATCGTTCTGATATATTTTGAGCTGAATACCGTCTGTAGGCTTAGTTGATGGTGTTACATAATTTTTTTTGGGAATAACTGATTTAAAGATATCGTGTTCAGAGGCCAAAAACAGACTGCGTGACGAAATATTGCTATGTCTTTTCTTTAGGACATATCGAAAAGAACATGCACCGTGTGTATATAATTATGATCCCATCAGTGCAGATGCACACCAAGTACGAATTCTTAGGGGGACCGGCAGGATGCCGTGAGTAAGGGGCACTATATCAGTGGTGTGTGACGTAAGTTGAGAAATTTGGTCTGATGGGAGGCTTGCTAGGGTGGTCCGAGTGACTGGGGTGACCACTGTGTGTGTATGATGTAGAGGTCAGCGCATCTGTCTAGGAAGCAGGAGACCCAGGTTCGAATGCCGGTGTGGCACAAATTTTTTACTTGTCCCGTTAATATAAATCAGTACCCACTGGCAGCTGTTTTTTTAACTCCTTTGTGTCTTCTCTGAGAACATATTGCGGCTACAAACCCATTGTATGTGATCGCAACACTTTGGACCGCAGTGCGTTCGCAAGTTTTGCTATTGTAGTAGGGATTGTTCAAAACCGTTCGACGAAGTTGGAACGTGAGTCGAAACAATAATGGGTGTTATACTTTTTCAGGCCCCTGTTTCGTGTACTCTTGTAATGTGTTCATGAGGGGGTGTAACGTTGACACATGCTTGAATAAAATGTCAGATGATCCCTTTAAGAACCCCCAGGTCGGCAAAACCCGTGGTGCCACCTGTGCACCTTTTGCTGAGAAAAACGTACTTGAAGGAGAGAGCCAGTTATCGATTCGTAGCCACTGGTGTAACAGCCAGTTCGACACCGCTCAACTGTTGTCTGTTGGCCACATGCGATATCTAAGAGGTCACACTGGCGCCTAATTATCAAACACTAGCTGTCTCCATACGGGTATATTTTTAAAGTGTTCAAGAAAGTTGCGGCGGTGGCATTGACGATGTTGCCAAACTGGGGAGGGGGGGAGGGTTCTTTGAAGGACCCCTTGCGTTTTATTCGTGCATGTGTGTAAATCTCACAAACCCTGCCCCCTCCAGTTGCACTCAAGATGGCACAAAACAGGAGGGCTGAAGAGGGATGAACGTCCTTTGCTGCTTCTGACCGCGTTGAAATGTCGTCCCTAGTGACTCCACCCTACATACCAGAACTAAAATGGCTGTCGGCCTACACCCCAAAGGGGTGCGATTGAGTTAAATGGGGTTGCAGGACCACGATGTCCTTAGAAAAGGGTTGAATCACGTGGGGGTGTTAACGGTGTCAAAGGCTGTCAAGGACGTTCTCCTGTTGTTCATCGTCCCAGGGAAGGGGTGGTTTCATTGACGCCCTTTATGCCACCACCGGAGCGCTTTTCGAGTCGATGCCAAGCGGTGGTGTCTTTGAAATGTTTTCCTCGTTCACCAATAAGAAAACCGCACGATTTCAACGCTGGAAGTCGGGGTTCTGACCTCCATCGCAGAGGCGGCAAAAGAAGGGAAGAACTATCGATAAGAGGAAATCTGACAATCTTCCCATCGAATGAAACGCCCACGAGTGGCGATGGGCAGAGTTATGTTGAACTGTGATGCCAACGTGACACCATTACAGCTCACATGAACTTCGAGATCTGGCCTTCTGTCGTATGTGTCGACACCTGGTAATATGACGTGCCAGGGCTTCGCGCTTTTATACTGTTGCAGAGGAAGCTTGTAGGCACCTTTGAGCCAGATTTCAATCTTCTGCTCCATGCCGGCCGCTGGTGGCCGAGCGGTTCTGGCGCTACAGTCTGGAACCACGCGACCGCTACGGTCGCAGGTTCGAATCCTGCCTCGGGAATGGATATGTGTGATGTCCTTAGGTTAGTTAGGTTTAAATAGTTCTAAGTTCTAGGGGACTAATGACCTCAGTGGTTGAGTCCCATAGTGCTCAGAGCCATTTTTTTCTGCTCCGCAATGGGAGACAATTAGGTGTTTCGAAGGTATGACCCCTTAAATGTGTTGCGCACTGTACTGTAGTGAATTAAGTACTTTGCTCTTTTGCATAAAATGATTCGCAGATTACTAATCATACTGCCTCACGTTGGGCATCAAAATGGAATAAGTCAAGAATTCTTTGATCTCTTGCATAAACTGACATGCAGATTACTAATTATATCGCCGCATGGTGGGAACCAATAATTAAGATTAATGATTAATAGAAAACAAAGCAAAAGGTTATGATATTAAGGGATTAACAAGCTAATGGAACAGTTTGTTTAGATGAAAGAAACATGAAATGACTGCTTTTATTTCAGTATCTTTCACACAAAAGAAAATATTACAAATGTCAGCCCGATTCTAGTGCGCGTGGTCAAATTTATTAAGGAAAACGAGAGTGGAGTGAATCATGTCACCATTCTTCGTAGTCATTTATCATGTGCTGACGACGGCGGCAGGCGCTGGGCCGGGGTACGGCGCGTCGCCTCGGAGCTGTGCGGTGGTGAGTCTGCTGCTCCCCTCTGTGTCCCGGCTTTGCAGCGAGGCCCGGACTGGTCTCCGCATGGACAACTTGTTGTGGGCTGCATGGCCCAAGACGCGACATCTGTTGGCGTTCGTGATTCGTAAGCACCCTCCAGACCAGAAAACCTTTTTTTATACAGTTCTTTATTCTCACACGCATCTCTCTGCGAAGTCTTGTCGCGTTGTGTCTATACTCGTCCCAGCGTCTGTAGGGGTGCATGTATCCTAGACAAGTTCTCACTTTTCAAGTCACCTGATGGCTGTTGCCAGGCTTGAGTTTGACACGCTTCCACATGCGCATTCTTGACGCTTTCGTGTCTGTGTTCTATAATAGTGACCACAGGTGTGCAGAGTTACCTCTACATTTCAAATTGTCCGCCAGGTTCTACGCAAGATGTTCATTCCTTAAACGAATGGAGGGCATCCGCCAGCCTATCCCACACCTGTCTGAAAAATGCTTCTCTGGCTCTCGACCTATGAGGTCCGACTTTCCCCTCGTCCTGCGCTGCTGGCGCTGCGAATCGGCGAAAGTGGTAACGAGCGAAGATACTACAGTATTATTGATAAATCACTGGTTGCAATACCAGAAGACTATAGTTAAATGCAGAAAGATTTCTACATGATGCATCATTGGTGCAGGGACTGACATTTGATCCTGAACGTATAAAAAATTAAACATATTGAGCATTAGACATGCAAAACACTGAGAAGAGGAAAAGCCAGCGTGAAAGGACATGTGTTAAGACATCAGAGAATAACTTTCTTGGTACTAGACGGAGCCGTAGAGGTAAAAGTTCTGGAGAAAGACGGAAATAGGAATATATCGAACAAATAATCCAGGACGTTATGTGTAAGGGCTAACCTGTGATATAGACGTTGGCACAGGAGAGGGATTCCTTGCAGGGCGCGTAAAACCAGTCAGAAGAATTTACATCTACATCTGCATCTACATAGATACCCTACAAATCACATTCAAGTGCCTGGCAGAGGGTTCATCGAATCGCCTTCACAATTCTCTATTATCCCAACCTCGTGTAGCGTGCGGAAAGAAGGTACACCTGTAACTATCCGTACGATCTCGGATTTCCCTTATTTTATCGTGGTGATCGTTTCTCTCTATGTAGGCCGGCGTCAACAAAATATTTTCGCATTCGGAGGAGAAAGTTAGTGTTTAGAATTACGTGAGAAGATTCCGCCGCTACGAAAAAGGTCTTTCTTTTAATGATGTACACCCCAAATCCTGTATCATTTCACTGACACTCTCCCCCCTATTTCGCGATTATAGAAAACGTGCTGCCCTTCTTTGAACTTTTTCGATGTACTCCGTCGATTCTATCTGGTAAGGATCCCACACCCCGCAGCAGTATTCTAAAAGGGGACGGACAAGAGTAGTGTAGGAAGTCTCCTTAGTAGATCTGTTACATTTTCTAAATGTCCTGCCAATAAAACGCAGTCTTTGGTTTGCCTTTCCCACAACATTTTCTATGTGTTCCTTCCACTTTAAGTTGTTCATAATTGTAATTCCTTGGTATTTAGTTGAGTTTACGGCCTTTAGATTTGGCTGACTTATCTTGTAATCGAAGCTTAACGGATTCGTTTTAGCACTCAGGTGGATGACCTCACGCTTGCAACAATCAAAGAAGTAAAAATTATGAGCAAGTAAGAGAAGAGATTCGTTGTTTTGGATAACGTTAGTGAAAAGTGAATGGAAGAGTGAATGGAAACAGTAACAACCTTAAAATAACTTGGAGTAACAGTCGGCAACGACCTAAAGTGAAATGGCCGCATAAAAGAAATTGTAGGAAAAGTAGATGCCAGGGTGACATTCGTTGGAGGAGTTACATTAAGGAAATGTAATTCACCCACGAAAGAAGTGGATTATAATACATTTGTTCCACCCACTAGGAGTAACACAAGAGATAGAGAAGATCCAGCGCAGAACGGCACATTTCGTCAAGGGATCGTTCAGTCGGAGAGACAGCGGTACGGAGATGCTGCACAAACTCCGGTGGTAGTCGGTACTAGAGAAGCGTTTGTATCACGGAGAGTGCTACTGCTGAAAATCCGGGATTGTACATTCGAAGATGAATCGGCAATCATGTTACTTCCTCCCACGTATATCTCGTGAAATGACCATGACCGCAAAAAGAGAGAAATTAAAACATACGGAAATTCATCGAAAGTCGTTCTTTCCATGCACCATTCTCGAAAGAAACAGACGTGAGAAAATGATACTGGTAACAAAGGTGCCCTCCGCCACACACTTTAAGGTGGCTTACGGTGTATACAGGGTGGTCCATTGATCGTGACCGGGCCAAATATCTCACGAAATAAGCATCAAACGAAGAAACTACAAAGAACGAAACTCGTCTAGCTTTAGGGGGAAACCAAATGGCGTTATGGTTGGCCCACTATATGGCGCTGCCATAGGTCAAACGGATATCAACTGGTTTTTTTTAAATAGGAACCGCCATTTTTATCACATATTCGTGTAGTACGTAAGGAAATATGAATGTTTTAGTTGGACCACCTTTTTCGCTTTATGATAGATGGCGCTGTAATAGTCACAAACATATGGCTCACAATTTTAGACCAACAGTTGGTAAAAGGTAGGCTTTTTAAATTAAAATACAGAACGTACCTACAGAACGTTCGCTTTTTCCAGTGTGATACATGTACAGTCGTGGACAAAACGAGCGAGACCCCTCGCCTTTTCGTTACGCTGATCCGCACGGCTTTAAAGTCTGCTACACAGCATAACAGGCAAGGCGGCGAAGTGCTACCAACATACTATGCACTTGCGTGAAATTGACAAACTATCTGAACTTTTTTAGGCTGTTTTCAATAATTTGTAAGACTATATTAATGCTGATTAGTGTGTTAAATACAACACGTAAATATAAGACAGAACTGAAAGAAGAAACGCTAATTGGTATGAACTGTACCAATAAAAATGAATTTCAACTTATCGAGATAACATAATTGTTTTAGTAATACAAAGAACGCCGGATCGTTACGAATTAGCAAAATATTATCCGCTTTCGGCCGCGAAACGGTCTGTGTCAACGTTCAGACCAGTCATACTGGATTACCGTTGCTGACCTACCATGAAAGTGTGCAAATTTAACAATGCGTGAAGATTCATAACGAAATTCAATTAAAAATCATTCAGTGCCACACTTAAGTCAAATCCATTATTGACAGAAGCGGAAAAAGTAGGCAGTAACATGTATGAAATTCTACAAAAGTGTCATATTGACATGCACAGGGCGCCAGTACAGAATAAAGGTAGCGATAAAAAGTATTGAGGGCGCGAGAATTTCTTAAAATTGCTTTACTGATATTCTACCTGCCTCCATCGAGATTAGAACCGAAAACAAACCAGACCTTCCTTTCACTACGCTAGCAGACAACCCATGCAAACCTCTATTATTACCCCAGACATGAATAAGCCACCAATTTCGCAATGAAAATAGCATATTGATCTGCAGTTTCTGTTGCATAGAGCTTTCTGGACTAAAAAACATGAATTTTCTTCCTTTATGTCACCCCTTATGTGACAACCATTCGGGATGTTTATCGAAATAGCAAAATACTGTTATTAGAGAGTAAATTCAGTAGGATATTTCTGCACCACCCCAGGAAATAAACGGCTCCACAGCTGCCAAACGTATTCTACACAGTTTCGAATTCTCCACTAGACTCGCCACAGCCGCAAAACGTTCATTAGCCTCAGTGTTTCTTAAGCTAGCTAGCAATGGGAATCTTGGCACTTCTAAAACGCGGTAGCATTAATACTGGGATGTGAACTACCACGTGTATAGGCAAATGGATTCTATTTGCATTCCTGTAAACGTGATTTGGATCGAAAGCGTAGCTACGATTAATATGCTGATGTATCGACTGCAACTAGAACATTTCGAATAAAGAGTAGGGGGTGTTATTTATGCAGCCCTCATCTTCAGTATCTGTCGTAGCTGTTTTCGTTGTTAGGATTTCGTCACCTAAACCGGTAAAAACGGAACCCTACAAGTCTCACTTTCTTGACCGTCTATCGGTCTACCCAAACTTTAAAACCCGTTTACCTCCAGAACGGGTAGACATAATAAGCGGAAATGTATCGCATTTCTTGTGGTAACCGGTCCCTTGGTGGTGTAAAAAAGTGAGCTTCTATGTCAACGCAATCTAAAGATACGGCCGTTTATGAAAAAAAAATTTACGTGAAAGGTCAAAAAATGGCTCCAAGAACTATGCGACCAAACTGCTTACGTCATCAGTCCCTAGCCCTATAACTACTTAAACCAATCTTACTTAACACACATCCACGCCCGGTGAAGGATTCGAACTGACGGCGCAAGCAGACGTGCGATCCGCGATATGACGCCGTTGAAAGCACGGCTAACCTGCGCCGGAAAGCTGTTAATATCATCTGATGTTGCTAACAAGTTATTTACTTCTGGTGAATGATTTTCTGCGCAGTTCATTTAAGATAGAATAACTAAAATATATTTGATGTTATGGAAGACGAAGGACGCCTAATTCATTTCCCTCTCTTTACTTATTATGTTACATTCGCAATCTGAGCATACGTATTATCCATAACCACACTTTAGCGCCACATAGATACGTGAATGAAACACATTGGAGTACAGTTTTAGACATAAAAACTGACCGCCGGCCGCCTGCCACAGAGACTAAGTCCGAGTATATTCACTTAACGTAGCCAATAGAACTGACCGGCCATCTGCACAATCTGGCAACACTGTAAGATGCGGAAGCGTTAGGAGGAAGTGTTGTCTACTTCCGAGATGTTCTCGGATTGTGTGAGCCCGTGGTCTAGTGCTAGCCGGCACGGTAGCTCAGCGTGTTCGGTCAGAGAGCCGGTTGGCCTCTGTAATAAAAAAACTGAGTGGAAGGATCAACCACCGAACTTGAACAGGATGTCCTGCGACGTCCGCAATGACCAAACACAACGATCGATAATGAACAATAAAAAAAAAGAAAAGAAAAAATGGTAATCGTCATGCATTCTAAGCTTATGGTCTCCTGTTCGTGTCCAACAATTTTTTTTTCCACATTTCGGTCTAAAGTTATGATTCTGATTGAGCATCGAAGATAATTCGCTTAACATTCTACCCACCAGCAATGACAAGTATTCCAGAAACAACTGCGCAGGACAGCTCGTGGCTGCGCCGCGATCATAACAGCTTACGCTCGAGCGTTTCCTCACAATGCAGCGGCTACCGGCCACCGGCCAGACGCCACCCGCCGCCTGAAATCCGGCGCCGCCCATGTGAACGCGGCGCCGCGTTGTCAGTGTATGTATCAACCGTCATTTTCGAATTTGAAGTTCTAGTTATCATCTTGCAGTTAAGCACTGGATTTTGCATACTTGAAAATCATGAACTACAGTTAAGCATTGTAAAATTGAGTCGCAAGTGGAAAAAGGTGTAACACCTGAAACACAACGTTTATTTTTGGTATAACAGAGGGGTGAACGCAGAGGAGGCAGCTAGAAAGATTTGAACTATGTTTAGAGCGAGTGCTTTTGGTAAAAATACGCCAGAAAAAGATATTCATGTTTCAACAAAGATCGTTCTGGCATGAATGATTTTCCACATTAAGGAAGTCTCGACTACTGATATATGTGATAGAGTACCATTTAACCATCATGCGACATTTGCATTCAACAGGCAAAGTTCAGAAGTCTGGTGTAGGAGTACTGCATGCTCTAATTCGAAACAACAAAAATCAACGGAGTGACTATTATTGAACGTCATCAGGTCACTCATCGAGCATTCCTTTCGGTCGGAGTGTAAGAAAATCGAGCAACAAAACTACATCACCTGTGCTACTGTATGATAACGCACTATGTTGATTTGAGAAACAAAACAATCCAGGAGATTGATAGAAAAGTCGTCTGTCAGGCACTTGTATTGATAGGGAAGTCCTCTCTCAAGCACTTGTCCCTCTCGTCATATAATTGTAAAATTTTACCTTTCCCGCTCTTGATCGATCAACCGTCAAGGCAATTCATTTCTAGACGGAAATACTCTTAAAACTACTCTGGTTTAATGACATCGTTAGAACCAGTAGGTTTCTACAGGCGTAGAATTTGTAAACAACTTTAGCATTGTCAGATCGTTTTAGATATCGTGAAAGAAAATTCTGCTGCTGATTAATTTCTCTTTGATAATTACTGTTGCGTTTAGTAAACTAATGGAAAATGCAATTAAAATATTCACTGTACTAATACAAATTAAATTCAGCTTCCTACAGAAACATCACGACGGCAGTCTATCTTAATAAATCATTAAGTGTCTTTGAGACGATTGAACCAATTTTAACACGAATTAGTAGGATATTACCAACTTTTGACTTCGAAAAGATCTGTATTTATTTCATTTCCTGTACCATTCGCAAGTATTATGAAAATGTGACATTTCATAGGTAAAATTATGTATTCACAACAACAAAAAATATGTCGGTAGAAAACAAAAGTGGCATTATGAATTTGGCAGTACCGTAAGGTTTTCGCTCTGACACTAAGAGTTACTGAAAGTAGCAAGACGAATTTTGCTCGAGCGTTGTCTTACGATTCCCTTATTGAGTTTTTATCAGCCTGCTTGTAGCTGTGCTACAAAAGAATTAAAAATCTGGCTTTCAGCGAGTCGCGAATGGCGAACGAAAGCAGCTTGCACCTGTTAGCTAAGCATGTTACCTGGGAACTGGTTTTTTCCTAAATTGGGAAGACGTCCTTTTGTGGTTGAATTGTTGGCAAATGTCAGTCAGACGTGTGGCGTTGGTCTAAGTGTTACGGTGTGTTGAATTTGTGCCAATGATTTTTCTACAGGTTTCTTCTGTCCCAAATAGAGAGTTGAAGTATCCCACTAATATTTTCACGTCATTCTGGTGAAATTTGCTCATAGTATTTTCGAGTGTGTTCCAAAATTTTTCGATATTTTCGGAGTTTTTCTTATTTTCGATGTTGGTGGGGACACGTGCATTGATGAGTGTATATTTTTTACTGTGGCTCTGAATGAGCATAGTCATAAGTCGCTTGTTGATGGGCCGGCCACGGTGGCCGAGCGGTTCTAGGCGCTTCAGTTAGGGAACCGCGCGACTGCTACGGTCGATGGTTCGAATCCAGCCTCGGGCATGGAAGTGTGTGATGTCCTTAGGTTAAGTTAGGTTTAATTAGTTCTAAGTTCCATGGGACTGATGACTTCCGGTGTTAAGTCCCATAGTGCTCAGAGTCATTTGAACCTTTTCATTGTTGATGGGTGTGATTTCTTTGACAGAGTTGATGATAGATCTGTGTTCGAGAAATGCAATGCCGAAGATTGGTACGCCTTTCGCTACCTTTTGTTGTATTTTGCTTTTGAAGGCGCAATGGTTTCCCTAATGCAAGGTTTCATTGTCAGTTAGTCGTGTTTCTTGAAGAGCAAGGATGAGAATTTTTTGTCGGTGGATTTCTTTTGTGAGATTATTTAGTTTTCGTGTTTGGATCATTGTATCGATGTTTACTTTTAAATGTATGTTTCTTCCTTGTAGGGAAATTTACCAGAGATCTTCGATATTCTCTGCCGTGCTAACTTGGACTCCCCAGAATCCGAAAATCCAACTGCCGCCTGTCGACAGCCGGGTTGTGTACCACCTGGGGTAAAGTTGACTTTGCTTGCATAGTTCATGTTTGCTTGTGTTTCATTGGTTTGGCTTGGGTGATACGAGGACCGGACAGGACCAGAGGGTGTTGAAGCCTTTGAAAGCAAATATTTTCAGCCAAGCTCATAGAGCTAAGAGACGGTGACCAGAATAGCGGTGAATTTCACTCAGACGTGTCTGGATTTTGGGTTCAATGGATTTGGTAGCCGTTCAGGATTGTGTTAGTATTTGGTTCACCCCTAGTATTTGATTTCCTCGGTACCACCCATATGGGGGAGTGTTTCCCCTATCCGCCACACGCGATTATTATTATTATTATTGTCATTATGTCATCAGCAAATCCGATATGGTGTATCTTCCCACCACTGAAATAGATGTGTATTGTTCGATTCAGTATTTCCATCACATACATGTGGGTTATAATTACGTTACATTGCGCCTAGAAGACATATTTCTCACTTTTTCTTAGCCACTTGCTACCTGTTACTCCATCATAGGAATTTATGTGCGCAGCATTGTTGCAATACAGACGTTCAAATTATCCGATTTCTGTAATTTCGTTTCGATACCAGATAGTTCTAATCGGATTCAGCTAGGCAGTCTTAATGTGGATATCTGACTACGACTCTCATCATGTGATAGACTGGGCAAATCACATTCTTAATCGGACTGTTGAATATAGATCACTTATCTCTGACAGGGCCTGAATTCCTTAACACTGTGGAAAATAATAATCCAATGTGCTTATTACAAATACGTTATTTAAATATAAATACATGGACTAACGAGATAATAGTTTATTTACAGGAGCAGAGCCCCATCCATCATAGCAGAGCAGTGCGTGATTGGTTTCAGGCCCAAGAGAGGATAAAGCTGTTGCCGTTTGTTCCACGATCACCAAACATCAACCAGATAGAGAATATGTGGGCAGAGGTAACAAGGCCATTGCCACGTGGATCTACAAAAGCAAGCGACCTTTGGACAAATATAGAAAACATATGTTGGGAAGTAAACCATCACGCTACACTGTCGACGACTTAATGAAATCAATTCCCTAAGCCTTCCAGAAATCTTACGTAATGATCGTGGGTGGGTTGGTTACTAAAAGTATAAAAAAATGTTCAAATGTGTGTGAAGTCTTATGGGACTCAACTGCTAAGGTCATCAGTACCTAAGCTTACACACTACTTAACCTAAATTATCCTAAGGACAAACACACACACTCATGCCCGAGGGAGGACTCGAACCTCCGCCGGGATCAGCCACGCAGCCCATGACTGCAGCGCCCTAGACCGCTCGGCTAATCCCGCGCGGCTACTTAAAGTATACTCGTCCACAAAACCCATGTGGACAATTATCTGATAATCGGTCAAGATTTGCTTTGTGGCAGCTCTTTAGCATACAAGACCATTTACTTTCAGGCTCCTCCTTACAATTCTTGCAATGCAAGGTAATTGAAAAAACTCATCCACTCGACGCCAACTGAGGAACTGACTGGTGCATGTGTTGTTCAACACACAGTAGTTGTCAGCCTCACTAGAATCAACGACTGTGTGTGTGTGTGTGTGTGTGTGTGTGTGTGTGTGTGTGTGTGTGTGTGTTTTCGTGTTCATGCACAATCTGAATCAATACTATTAACATTAGAGAGACAACCAACAATAAATAATTCATCAAATATGACTGTAAAGTATTTTAATGCGATGGGAAGTTACTAACTGAATTTTCACCCAACCCACGTCCAGCACATTACGTTAAGTAAGATGTATTAACTCCATAGTATCGTTAGCAGAGACAGTGCGCTCTTGTTGTCGCGGCTCGCGACAAGCGCAGCGATCAGCAGTGCCCAATGCCGCCGCGATTTGTTTATGTTGGCTGAGCGTGGACACTGCAGCAGACGCTTCGCCATAAACAGAAAGAAATCACCTTGTCTCTGACCGCAGTGAGCGGATATCACTGCCTGCGTGTTCTTATAGTAACCAACGTGAGACTCTACTCACAGGAGCCATGGACCAATTGCAATGGGTATCATGTCATTAGTCATCAGAATATTAACCAGTGATAAAATGTCCACTCTATATGAATCCCAAGAAAATAGGAACCTTCTCACAAAGGAATGTGAGGTGATATCAAAATTTATCCAATATACAAAAATTAACTGCAGGGCTTTCATGTATGCAGTAGTAGCACACAAGGAAATATTATGTCTTGGAAGCGTATATTTCATTTCCTCTTCTCATTTTAACGCCCTTGTTTTAGTATGAAGTGGGAAAATAAACACGAAAAACTCTAGTTTCTGAGAAGCATATAAGTCATTTCCTCTTCTCATATCATAACTTTTGTTTTAGTATGAGGTAAAAAAATAAACAGTTTAGGGTTCTGAAACATAATATGACACCAGATTCTTATCGTAGGCGCTATCGGAAACGCAAAAAGCAGGGAGCTGTCCATTGTTTTGTCCAAAAGTCTGTTTCCTTTCATGCATTACTCACGTTAGGAGATTCTTATTTAAGGACTTGTGGGCATCAAGTTCTTCAGCAGAACAAGCCTTATGTTATTGTGCTAATTACGGTATGGAAAAAATGCAACAAAGACGAGTTCCCCTGGAGCACATGTCTGTATTCAGCAATGACCGCCAGCTGCCACAACACTTCACAGAATCCTTGCGGCAGGCAACACAACTGTGCGTGCACTTCAGACTTCATTCAGTAAGACGTCAGGAGATGGATGGAAACGTCAAATTAACGTTTCTTTCCGAGTCGTATTCAACACAGAATGAGGTGTTATTAAGGTAGTTGAACGTTCTAGCAATTACACTTATATAATTCCAATATGAGTATTCAGATAGCCAAAAGAACCCGTTAGTGCGAAACCATCTGGAACTGCATTAACATCAAACTGCAAGAACTTGAGACAATACGTGGACTCTTCTCTTCGCTAGGTGACCTATTACTGATATTTAGTATTCTCACCTGCCTAGGCGTAATGGAAACGGAACTTCAGAGGCGCTTTCCGCTATTCTTGACAAACATGAGAAACTTGTAATCACTGCGAGTGGTTCAGGTTGTCAGTAGTTGTGGTGGTGTTATGCTGTCAAACTGCTTACAGCAACGTTAATGGTGGCGCACATAATTTAGCGCTGACTACCTACCTAAGTAAAGATAGTGTTGTGGCGTCGTCGCTTGTCTTTATTTGGCCTCAGCTTGAGTAATCCGATTTAACGAACATAGTACTACATTCGCGGGCTGCTAATGATACAGTATGACTACAGAGATCATCGTGCGGGTATTACATTAATTCTGCAATGAATTGCTTAAAAAATGTTACCCTCAGCTATGCAGCTGGAATGACTCATTACACAGGTACTCTATGTTGCACTTGGTTAAGTGATCAGTTCGCTGCAATCCTGCTTCTTCTGTTTGTAAATGCTTGTATACGTCAAAAATGGTTCAAATGGTTCTGAGTGCTATGGGACTTAACATCTGAGGTGGTCAGTCCGCTAGAACTTAGAACTACTTAAACCTAAGTAACCTAAGGACATCAGACACATCCATGTCGGAGACTGGAGTCGAACCTGAGACCGTAGCTCTCGCGCGGTTCCAGACTGTAGCGCCTAGAACCACTCGGCCACCCTGGCCGGCATACTTGTATACTGACCATTCGTTATTTGACTAAATATGAACTACAATCTAATTCGCATGTATATGGCATGGGTTAGCTCCGGCACGAAGGTATGACTAAGGATTGGTTTCCGTTGGAGTCCCGTTATTTTGATGGCAAGACTAATGTTCGCAAATCACCTCTATTGCCTCAAAAAACAATTGCATCTTAAATATCGAAGGACCGACGTCCGCACTGTCACAGTGCGTTGAAATTCAGCAACGACAGCAGATGAAAATTTGTGACCGACTGAGCTTCGAACCTAGACCTGCTGCTTACTAGACAGACGTTCTGACCACTGCACTATTACTTTCTTTTAAAGTTTGAGAAGAATTTCAGCACCAGGTAGGCGGAGGCAAAGAGGGCAGGGGTCGAAAATCCGAGGCCTGGCCACAGTGCCTCCCCCATACCTGTCACTGAGCAGCTGCATTATTCACATGTATTCCATGTTTGCACTCATATATTCCTTTAAATTGTTGAACAAAATTGAAGTAGTAATTAAGGTAAAATAAATTACAGATTGTCGCCTCCAATCGTGTGCGATCCTTGTGGAACATAACTTATAACAGTGAACAGGGTGACGGAAAAATAAATAACAACCATTCATTCAGAAATATATTCACAATTTACGTTATTATGCACTGGATGCATATGAAGTCTGTAAGGAAGCCATATATTTTTCAACAAATGGAAGAAGTTTCGGAGCCGGAGGGGGTTTGCCAAATTAGAACAGTTGTGATTTAAGAACCGACGTAAAAGAATATTCCAGGAATAAAAAAAAGTGAAAGAATAGTATTCTGCTTCTAATCAATAAAACTGTCCATCTCTTTGTAGCCCACATAAAGCAATAGATAAAAATTTTTTAAAACATTCCTTATATTTGTTATTCTTCTTCAGCTTAAAATGTTCTTCTGCAATATAAAACGTGCACTCTTCTAAATTCTAAGTTTTGTTTATTACGACGTACAACACAAACTGTCCCAGAAGCCACGAATAACTGTTATTCTTTGCGGACGGGTAACATTTCCAGTCAGGTTTAAAGCTTCAGTTATCGGTACATGACTTTCTGCGGTTCTGTGGATAGTGCTAATTTCTTCCTAGAACAGAAAACTTTAGATGAGCCGCGGAGACCCAAATAATTATACAGGAAGTTTCAGGAGGAATAATAAATATTGTAGGAGATGGTAGTATAGACAAGTTGCAGAAAAAATGCCATATTACATGTGTCCAATTTTTATTTCGTATATACAGCTGGGTTCAATGCATTTATGTTTCGTATGTTGGTCCTTACAGGACCCAGTTGTCTACATTTCCTTGAAAATGACTTCCAGCGTTATTGGAAGAGGTTTATTTGGCTACAGGAATGTTCCTCCAGCATGACGGGGCTCCTGCAAATTCTAGGGGTCAGGTGACACATTATCCTAACCTAACATTTTCTGGAAGATGGATCATTAGATATGGGCACTTTTCTTGGCCTTCGAGGTCCCTGGACGTTCTCTCTTTGGATTTTTGCCTGTGGGGATGGTTAAAGGCGAAGTCTACAAAGAAAGAGTAAACCCAAGAGCCGATTTGATCGTTCGGATTATGAATAGTGCAGCCCTCATAAAAGAACACAAAGACGACCTCAGAAGATCTAGACGTGGTGTTATCAAGAGAAGTCAAATGTGCATTGAAGTTGGTGGGGAAATTTTTGAAAATCAACTTTGAACGTCCTCATTTGCCTTTGATTTGAGTTTGTTAGGGTTACGTACAATCTTTGCCATAAAACCCGACCGGCGGCCGGCCGCTTCAGAGGCTAAGTCCGCACCGATCGCGACATGGGACAAAAAAACTGGCCAACTTGCTAATTCTCTAAGTCCGGTTATCTGCACAATCTGGCAACACTGTAGACTGCGGCACTTCCTGGAGGAAAACTTGTCCCAAGATAGAGAGACTCTAGGCTGATTACGCCTGAGGTCTAGCGGTAGCGTGCGTTGTTTCTGTTCATAATGTCAGTGGATCGAGAGCAGCTGGCATAAAATATTATTATAGCCTCTTCTGTCTGAATGCTGAAGACGTGAATGTAATGGTAGCGCAGATTCAATCTATTTCGCTTTATGACACACCGATATCAAAATTTTATCTAGTAACGATTTTGCGGCAGATTTCCTGCAGACTGTCCTCCTCTGGACGCCGTATGCGGCAAAGCTCCGGGATCCATTTGCTGGCTACTGGCAGCGGCCGTGGCGACAGCAGCGGCGCTGCACTCCCCCGTTCTTTATCGAAAGCGCCTGCTACCGCTCATCGCTTTTGATGATTTAAAACGCTTTATTATTAAATGTTGCTCCACAGAAAATTTCTACAATTTCCATTCACGCTCAAAAGCAACGGAGACAGACGCCCTGATTAGTAGGCGGGTAATCGGCAAGAGCTGAGTATGGCCCGAAATTAATTTTATAGACTGGGACGAAATTAAACCACCTCACTACATTCGATGAATTTATAAATGCTTCATACCTCGTTTCTTTTCCTTTCAAACTTAATTATTTGTGCAACTTTTGGTCAATGTTTGGATGTTTTCGTCAAGCCAGAGTGAGCGTCTGTGGTGTAAAGTGTATTACAGTTCTTGTTTCATTCCTTATGGTAAGTCTATGCGATAAACTGTGTGAATACCTTGCAATGCATGCTCTGTAGCAGTGCAGGCACACTGCACATTTGGAGTTCCATGTACGGGTTCATGAAGTATTTATTGTTGATCGGAAGTGATAGTTAAGGTCATCAGATTTCAACCAGAAAAATTTGTCGTTTTGAAGGTTTCAGAGAACGGAAAGGAATTGCTAACGCCGGTGTTAGAAAACGTCTACAGTTAAATGCTATTGCAAAAATTTAGAAGGTGGGAACTATATTAATGAACAGGTGCACTTCATAAACAACCTTCCGACATGTTAGACCTATATGACGAACAAAGCTCAAATTTATATCGTTGACAGTCGGTTTGAATCTTTTCAGGACCTATTTTACAGTGAAGCACCTTGGAATTTGCAAAGCAGAAATCCATGATATTAACTTAATTTACTAAGTCGAAATCGGACGAAGATTGATGTTTAAAGGCATTCTTCAGATTTCGCATAAGAAATTTTTACTAGCAGTTTGCAACTCCATTAATTAAAATGAAAAATAAAAGGTTGTAGTCAGCGGCTTCTACCGTGATTCGAACTTATAGTACAAGCACTGCAACGCACAAGGGAACCTCTGCGCTAACGACACACTGGCGGCCAGAGGCTGACTATAGTCACTGCGATGTTGCCTGAGCCTCAAAACGCAACCTTAAACACACAAACAGAGGAGGTGGAGATTACTGTTTTAACATCCCGTCGACCACGATGTCATTAGAGACGGAGCACAAGCTCGGATTAGGGAAGGATGGGGAAGGAAATCGGCCGTGCCCTTCCTAAGGAACCATCCCGGAATTTTCCTGAAGCGATTTAGGGAAATCATTGAAAACCTAAATCAGGATGGCCGGGCGCGGGATTGCACCGTCGTCCTCCCGAATGCACACACAAACAGGTGTTACTTATGTGAAGAACGCCGTTCTTGGAGTCCAGAAATTAAATATACTTTCTAATTGTGTCATCTTGCAGTGGATTATATCGTACGAGTCTTCGATGTGAAAAACGAATGTCAAGTGAATTTAGCGAGGTAACGCCGACCTACACCCGGAAGTAAATGCACTATCAGAGTGTTGACAAATACTTGCTACGACGCTGCCATTTCTCGGCTCTCTGACGAGGCAGCTCTTCAGCGAAATGCTTGCCGTGATTCTCCGATACGGTTCTTCAGAGTGGAGACGCGCGCGCACGCTTGGTTTTTATACGGCGTTCTCCCCTGATGGTTTCTGACGTCGCCTTGTGGGCTATGTATACATATGAGACATTCAATTATCATTAATCCAGAATGATACAAGTTTCAGCTTCCGGCGTGGAAGAAGGCTGTTGACGCCGACATTATATCATTTCAACGTAGGGAAAGCAAAACGGATCATTCAATGTTTCTCATTCAACATAAAGCATGTGAGATCAATTTCCGTAACGTTCATAATCATCTAAAAATACAAACGAAGTAAAAATACACCGGAAGCTTATTCGAATTGAATATAATGTAAGATACCAAACGCTTTGCACCTCGATGTCGAATTTGTCCACTTGCAACCGTTTGCAGCATGCACATAGAATGTCATGATTACCACGAGAATGAAGAAATATGTTGGTAAGGATGGAAGCAAGAAGAGACGCAGTCAACAAATATTCTATTCCTCATGGCATTCATTTCATTTGACACGTAAGAAGAGGTAAAGCGGGAATTTACTTTCGTTAACACGAAAGATATGCCGCACATATTGATAACGAGGAAGTCTGCGTCTTCATACGTTTCCTCCTTGAAATCTGTATGCTCTATTATATACTAAGTAGCCCGATCATTGTTTCAGTAATGTTACCCTCTTGTTTGACCCCGTAACGATGAACAGATTCCAAATGCATGTCTCTGCGTGAAAGTAGCTGTTCGAACCCTTCCTGGGTTGTTTTTTGTGTTTTATTGCTTGAAATTCCTGGAGCAGACCACTGTGCCTTCCCCCCTCGTGGGTTAGGTCTCAAAACTAAACCGCTTTGTATCCAATGGCATAATTTATTCATACAGCATCAGCATAAGACTCTTCCGAGTGAGAGAATGACAATAACAATCGTAACAAGAACAAGCAAATAATGAATGATGTTTATTCCAACGCAGAACGAGAATGGCTTTAAATATAAAAATCTATATCTATATCCATATCTATTGATCTCTGAGTTGGCACAATGCAAATATATTCTTAGCATTTAGTTACTGAATTTAGTTCTGGATGTTTGCAGAGAAAAGGAAAAGTCGGTACTTATCGCTAGTGTAATATAATGTGAACACGACTCAAGCAGGTCCTCAAGCAGGCACTGCTGCATTCTGTTCCCTGACATTGCTCTGATGACGGTTAATGCAGATAGTTCCGATTATGAAATACAAAACGTATTGTAGGTTAGTTCCTAGGATAGTAACATTGAATTTGCGTTGTAGATGGCACATGAACGTGATGACTATCCATATTACTCATCAATATAAAAAGACAATATTTTGGGAATTTAGTAGGATTACTCAAAATGAATTCTGAAATTGGGTGACTGACCGCACAGGTGCTAAACGTCGTCAAGAGTATACGATGTCCTAATCGCATTAGGAATATGAAGATCGTCTTCGACAGCTCGCCACTTTCACATTGCTATCTCCACCCTACTCCAGACAGCTCTCGGTGGAGTTGCACTACGTTGCCGATGTTATGGAAGGCCTTCAAACCGACAACAGACCACATACTGAAAAATACAAGCGAATTCTCTTGCATCGTAAGCTTATTGTAACTAATCTAAAAATTATTGGAGAGGAACATTGTCCTATTCAAAAAAAGTAAAATGTTACACACTGTTGACGTCAAACGGACATTATCTATGTCCTGTCTTGTGTCCTACTCATCTATAATATCAAGTGTACTATGAAAATGATTATATATAATGGATTATAAGGTAATGCATTGATACCAGATGGTGGGGGCCGGCCGATGTGGCCGTGCGGTTCTAGGCGCTTCAGTCTGGAACCGCGTGACCGCTACGGTCGCAGGTTCGAATCCTGCCTCGGGCATGGATGTGTGTGATGTCCTTAAGTTAGTTAGGTTTAAGTAGTTCTAAGTTCTAGGCGACTGATGACCTTAGAAGTTAAGTCCCATAGTACTCAGAGCCATTTGAACCATTTGAACTATTTAACACAAAATGACATTAAAAATTTAAGTTATTCACGAGCAGCTAGTTGAGAATATGTATGAACATTAAATGACACGACGAACCGTCTTGTTCTGCATATGGATTCAAACCCAGCTCATGCAGACTAAGCAAAGATTTCGTGACTGACGGAAACTAACAGTCATTCCTGATTAGGCATACAGAGAGTGATATACCTCGATTTTAGACAGTATCAGTTAGCAAATATCAACTTTAAATTGCATAACGCAAACACTTTTAACAGACGCGAATTCCTACCCAGCATCTATTGTCCCTGTTAACGAACTACGAGACATGTTAAATATTGCTTCTTCACAAGTAACTTACTTGAAATGCCGTGAGGTAAAGCTGTGTGTTGGACACGGATTCGAACCCGGAACCTAATCGGATTGCCATCGAAGCACAGTCAAATGTGACATATCGGAATTTCGCGGCAGTAACTAGATGTTTTAACTGAAATGACGAGACGAAACATTAATTTTTTCCTTCCCAGGACTCCAACCCGGCACCTATCGCTGTTATATTCTAGAGAAAACTAACGCTAAATATGGGTTTGTTGCACCAGCAGTGACATGTGAGCATGTTTGAACTGAAATAATATGACGAAGAGTTCAGCGCTCACTGGGAATAGAGCCCCACACATATCGTTGTTGACTACACACAAAGAGACGTCACCTACCGAATTTTTCTCCACCAGCTGCTCAGAATAGCATCTTGAACTTACAGTCATCTCGCAAATAGCTCTGTGTCTCACTGGGAGTTAAAAACGTCGGATATCGTTAGTGTTGACAGCGAATGAAAATACATTTAAAATCAAAATTATTATCCACCAGCAGATAGGTGTTCTCATGCTAGAGCTTGATAATACATAATTAAATCTTTAGTGCGTGGCCAGGATTCGATCCCATTCACGCATAATATGTGAAGGTGTTGAGGAATCTGCAGTTTTGAACAAACAACAAATTGTAGTCGAGCTGTATTGCCACGAAGGGATCAAATTCCGCGTTAAGGGCGGTCTGAGTTGCATTCCCAGTTCAGAACCAATTTTATCGACATACACAAGCCCAAATAAAAGATGGAATAAGTGTCCTGTGACCATACATAGCGTTTGTGTCGTCACTTGAAATAAATAACTAGTATAAGAAAGGTTACTGGTGATAGAGTTTCTACATGTCGCCACTCCAGACTTTATTGTGGTTCAACCTACCGTCTACTTGGTACAGAAGGAATATCATCTTTAATGTGAATTTTCAGACCACGCAGCCATTATATCTCCTTCACTTGGTCTAGCCAGGAGAGAATGGAATCTGTCTCACCCTATCTAAAATCATTGACAGAAGTGGGAATCGAACCCAGACCATAGGTATAACAACCTACCATCCGTCCAACAGACCACGAAATCCTCTTCTCTGCGAGTCATTTTTCTATCGTAACGCAGTTGCGCCACACTGGATGAGAATTCTGACACACAGGCTCCCTGTAGTAATTTGCAGCATGTTCAGTAAATTCATTTACTTGGTTGACCGAATCACAATGAACTAGCTGCCTCGGCTACCCAGTGCATACATTCGACTATTTTGTAATCACAGAAATGAAATCACGTTACTGCCACCTACACACAACTGCCAACATTGTAGGATGCAGAAGTTTAAATAGGAAGTGTTCCTTTCCACTTGAGCTATTCTATTGCGCTATCTGTTACTAGAAAACGTCGTTCAGTCCAAAAGAAAAGCTGTAACTGTTTGTCTCTCAGAAGTCAAGACCTGGCCATATGCATAATCTCACAGTGCTGTGGAATCCAAAAGTTCTGGAGGAATAGTTGCCGAGCTCTGGAGCTGTTGTAGCTACGTGTCAGCTTGTAGCATAGATAAGATGTCGCGAGTTCGAATACCTTCAGTGCTACATTTTTTAAAACGCAATTCTGCTCTCTGGTGAAGTTATGAATCTAATGGAACTTTGAACATAATTCCCTTCACTTCTCAACCCAAAGTAGTCGCATGTGGAAAAAGGACTAACTACTGTGACATTTTGTTCTATTCAGGTTTAATAGACAGCAGGCAGCAGATGCATCTCGAAGATGTGCAGGGAGAGCGCATCGTGCCATAATATGTCAGAAAAGTATTTTCTACATTAGCCGTCGTGTGGTAGTGATATTTGATTCTTCTTCAAACTTTGATTGACAGCTTTAACTCAGAACAAATTTTCTACATGCATGTAATCAATAAACTGCATGTGCATTGTCAGACTGTCATAGGTAACATCAGAGAATTCGCATATATCGTTGATGATTAATTTCTCTCTCATATTTACTATTGTTTTAACAACACTAAAGGAAACCTTACGAAAATTGTGCACTGTATTATAAGAAGTGAAATAAAACTAACCATGATAACCTTACGACGAAAGTATCTGTACACAAGCATGCCTCTATCGACACGAATTAATAAAATTCTACTCACTTAGATTTTGATTGGGTCTGTGTTTAATTGGTATGCTGTGTTATACTCAAGAGGTATGCAAATGCGGCATTTCATAAATATAGTTACGTATTCCTAGAAACCCAAAATTCGCTTGTCAGCAGCGGAAAGAGGCGTTACCTGTTGTGCAGCATTGTAAGTTTTTCAACATTGCACTATGAGCTGAAAGCATTTTCTTGCGATTTCCTTATTGATGTTTGATCTGACTGCTTGTTGCTCTTTCACAGAAGGGATAAAAACGTTTCAGTCAGTGAGACTGGAACTGCGAACCGTAACAGACGCTGTTTCACAGGTCAGCACGTTACCACAGAGCTGGCGAGGAGGTATGGGTCTCAGCTTCCTATTACGACGGCAATAGTAACTAGAACTCGTAAACCGCTATTTAAAGGTCGAGATTAGTTGCGATTTCCACCTGCAACGACTTTCCTGGGCTGAAAACCGTAAATTTTCAATCTTTTGTTACCCTTCAAGCTATAATAACTCAGATTATTCAATGGAAATGACAGGTAAAATCAAGTGAACTTTGAGGCTTAATTCCGTGCACACCAGGAAGTAACTCGTCGATCACAGAGTTGCCAAACATACGTTGCCTTGTTGCCAAATCTCAGTTACAGTACCAGCAGGAAGAAGACGAACCGATGTGATCCTACAGCGGTCTGGGAAGTGACCATAGCTGGTGACTCCAAGTCGCGGCTGCTACGGCCTGGAATACGTAATGCGTCTGATTCGCTTTCTGTAACTAGGTTTAGGGACTGGAGCGTAGTTACTAATAATACTCAGAACTGACTGCAAACTGAGCATCATAAATCAGTAACTCTCATTATTGTTTTTATATTTCTTTCGTAAGTGCACTCAAAACTAAGAAAGTCATTCACAGGCGTTTTCGTGCCTCGCCGATAGTCGAGCACAACATACAAATAAAAATAAAAAAGAATGTGTGTGTGTGTGTGTGTGTGTGTGTGTGTGTGTGTGTGTGTGTGAGAGAGAGATAGAGAGAGAGAGAGAGAGAGGGGAATAAAAAGCAATGAGAGAGAGTGTAAAAAATTGTTGTAAAGAAATTGAATCATGGTATTTAAAGAAATCTTTCATTAAAATGACACGTTCCACATCATTACGAAATGTCGTATTCATGATCTATGGAACAAGAGTTAATCTAATGTAATCTAATCTAATCTAATCACATCATATTGATGATTAGCCATGAAGAGTCATGAATTACCGAAAGTTTTGCCAATACCAGTAACCAAATCTAAACTTGAAAATAAAAGACGACAATTTTTGTAATAAACCGTGACTCCTATCAAGACCCTTTCATCCCTGTTATCTAACCACGAAAGATGTCTGATATACCTCCATTCTGAAGTAACAAAGTGTGCATGCATTTAAAGATGAAGTGCATGATGTGAAGTTCTGTGACGGAGATACGAACCCAACACGTAATCCGATTGTTAACTAAGAAAAATCAAATGTTACGTATCGGTTTTTCTTACGAGCCGCTAGGTGTCTCAATCTAAAATAAGGATACAAACTTTTGTGCCTAAGCGACAATCGAACTGCACACCTACCGTGCATCCACGAATATAGCTTAAGTATCAGTTGCTTACTCATGAACAGTAAGATGTGTGCGTGTTTGACCAGAAATAACGACACCTGTTGCGATTGTTGGCAACACATGAACAGACATTGAAATTGCGCGTTAATTTTCACTAGCAGGTGGGTGTGCACTTGATAAAGCTAGAAATGAAATTATGAATATTTTTGTACTGGATCAGGTTTCAGACCCACATACTTACCTTTGGAGGAGACCTAGAGAAGATTGCAGTCTTGGGAAAAGGAACGAAATGACTGAACTATACTGTTCCGAGAGATTCAGATCCTCGAAAGAGGAGATACGAATTCGAATCACAGTCCAGCACCAAATTTTTAAACGTCTCTAGTTCAATCAAGTACAAGTAAAATAAGAGCCCTGTCCCTTTAAATGGCTATCGGTTCATCAAATAAAATAAAATTTTCTAATGTAAGTAAGCTTACTGGCGACTGTATTTCTTTTTACCATGACTTCCGCTGTGTCATTTCCCAACGTAAACCGGCTCTGCCCAGTTGGTAATGAAGGAACGTGATGTTTAATGCGGATTCTGGATTATAACGTCTTTCTCTTGAGGTTACCAGAGGTAAAATAAATCTGTTTGTGCCTCTTAAAAGTAAATGCCTGAGCCCACGCATTGCACCTGTGATAGCTCGTTCCACCAGACCATTGTGGCCACATTACCCAGCCCCAGGAGTGTGCTGTGACGGATGATGTGCTTAGCTTACAAAATTAGTCACGGTGGAAAAAATGCGAGTCTATTAAATGGTCAAGTAGAAGCAAGCTTCTGACGCAGAGATTATGCTATTCTCATGTCAGCAGGATGTAAAGACTCTTCTAGGCATCATAGGCTGGATGTGGCGACATGTGGCGACATGTAGAAACTCTATCACCAGTAACCTTTCTTATACTAGTTATTTATTTCAAGTGACGACACAAACGCTATGTATGGTCACAGGACACTTATTCCATCTTTTATTTGGGCTTCTGTATGTCGATAAAATTGGTTCTGAACTGGGAATGCAACTCAGACCGCCCTTAACGCGGAATTTGATCCCTTCGTGGCAATACAGCTCGACTACAATTGTTTGTTCAAAACTGCAGATTCCTCAACACCTTCACATATTATGCGTGAATGGGATCGAATCCTGGCCACGCACTAAAGATTTAATTATGTATTATCAAGCTCTAGCATGAGAACACCTATCTGCTGGTGGATAATAATTTTGAATTTTAATGTATTTTCATTCGCTGTCAACACTAACGATATCCGACGTTTTTAACTCCCAGTGAGACACAGAACTATTTGCGAGTTCAAGATGCTATTCTGAGCAGCTGGTGGAGAAAAATTCGGTAGGTGACGTCTCTTTGTGTGTAGTCAACAACGATATGTGTGGGGCTCTATTCCCAGTGAGCGCTGAACTCTTCATCATATTATTTCAGTTCAAACATGCTCACATGTCACTGCTGGTGCAACAAACCCATATTTAGCGTTAGTTTTCTCTAGAATATAACAGCGATAGGTGCCGGGTTGGAGTCCTGGGAAGGAAAAAATTAATGTTTCGTCTCGTCATTTCAGTTAAAACATCTAGTTACTGCCGCGAAATTCCGATATGTCACATTTGACTGTGCTTCGATGGCAATCCGATTAGGTTCCGGGTTCGAATCCGTGTCCAACACACAGCTTTACCTCACGGCATTTCAAGTAAGTTACTTGTGAAGAAGCAATATTTAACATCTCTCGTAGTTCGTTAACAGGGACAATAGATACTGGGTAGGAATTCGCGTCTGTTAAAAGTGTTTGCGTTATGCAATTTAAAGTTGATATTTGCTAACTGATACTGTCTAAAATCGAGGTATATCACTCTCTGTATGCCTAATCAGGAATGACTGTTAGTTTCCGTCAGTCACGAAATCTTTGCTTAGTCTGCATGAGCTGGGTTTGAATCCATATGCAGAACAAGACGGTTCGTCGTGTCATTTAATGTTCATACATATTCTCAACTAGCTGCTCGTGAATAACTTAAATTTTTAATGTCATTTTGTGTTAAATAGTTCAAATGGTTCAAATGGCTCTGAGCACTACGGGACTTAACTTCTAAGGTCATCAGTCCCCTAGATCTTAGAACTACTTAAACCTAACTAACCTAAGGACATCACACACATCCATGCCCGAGGCAGGATTCGAACCTGCGACCGTAGCGGTCACGCGGTTCCAGACTGAAGCGCCTAGAACCGCACGGCCACATCGGCCGGCCCCCACCATCTGGTATCAATGCATTACCTTATAATCCATTATATATAATCATTTTCATAGTACACTTGATATTATAGATGAGTAGGACACAAGACAGGACATAGATAATGTCCGTTTGACGTCAACAGTGTGTAACATTTTACTTTTTTTGAATAGGACAATGTTCCTCTCCAATAATTTTTAGATTAGTTACAATAAGCTTACGATGCAAGAGAATTCGCTTGTATTTTTTAGTATGTGGTCTGTTGTCGGTTTGAAGGCCTTCCATAACATCGGCAACGTAGTGCAACTCCACCGAGAGCTGTCTGGAGTAGGGTGGAGATAGCAATGTGAAAGTGGCGAGCTGTCGAAGACGATCTTCATATTCCTAATGCGATTAGGACATCGTATACTCTTGACGACGTTTAGCACCTGTGCGGTCAGTCACCCAATTTCAGAATTCATTTTGAGTAATCCTACTAAATTCCCAAAATATTGTCTTTTTATATTGATGAGTAATATGGATAGTCATCACGTTCATGTGCCATCTACAACGCAAATTCAATGTTACTATCCTAGGAACTAACCTACAATACGTTTTGTATTTCATAATCGGAACTATCTGCATTAACCGTCATCAGAGCAATGTCAGGGAACAGATTGCAGCAGTGCCTGCTTGAGGACCTGCTTGAGTCGTGTTCACATTATATTACACTAGCGATAAGTACCGACTTTTCCTTTTCTCTGCAAACATCCAGAACTAAATTCAGTAACTAAATGCTAAGAATATATTTGCATTGTGCCAACTCAGAGATCAATAGATATGGATATAGATATAGATTTTTATATTTAAAGCCATTCTCGTTCTGCGTTGGAATAAACATCATTCATTATTTGCTTGTTCTTGTTACGATTGTTATTGTCATTCTCTCACTCGGAAGAGTCTTATGCTGATGCTGTATGAATAAATTATGCCATTGGATACAAAGCGGTTTAGTTTTGAGACCTAACCCACGAGGGGGGAAGGCACAGTGGTCTGCTCCAGGAATTTCAAGCAATAAAACACAAAAAACAACCCAGGAAGGGTTCGAACAGCTACTTTCACGCAGAGACATGCATTTGGAATCTGTTCATCGTTACGGGGTCAAACAAGAGGGTAACATTACTGAAACAATGATCGGGCTACTTAGTATATAATAGAGCATACAGATTTCAAGGAGGAAACGTATGAAGACGCAGACTTCCTCGTTATCAATATGTGCGGCATATCTTTCGTGTTAACGAAAGTAAATTCCCGCTTTACCTCTTCTTACGTGTCAAATGAAATGAATGCCATGAGGAATAGAATATTTGTTGACTGCGTCTCTTCTTGCTTCCATCCTTACCAACATATTTCTTCATTCTCGTGGTAATCATGACATTCTATGTGCATGCTGCAAACGGTTGCAAGTGGACAAATTCGACATCGAGGTGCAAAGCGTTTGGTATCTTACATTATATTCAATTCGAATAAGCTTCCGGTGTATTTTTACTTCGTTTGTATTTTTAGATGATTATGAACGTTACGGAAATTGATCTCACATGCTTTATGTTGAATGAGAAACATTGAATGATCCGTTTTGCTTTCCCTACGTTGAAATGATATAATGTCGGCGTCAACAGCCTTCTTCCACGCCGGAAGCTGAAACTTGTATCATTCTGGATTAATGATAATTGAATGTCTCATATGTATACATAGCCCACAAGGCGACGTCAGAAACCATCAGGGGAGAACGCCGTATAAAAACCAAGCGTGCGCGCGCGTCTCCACTCTGAAGAACCGTATCGGAGAATCACGGCAAGCATTTCGCTGAAGAGCTGCCTCGTCAGAGAGCCGAGAAATGGCAGCGTCGTAGCAAGTATTTGTCAACACTCTGATAGTGCATTTACTTCCGGGTGTAGGTCGGCGTTACCTCGCTAAATTCACTTGACATTCGTTTTTCACATCGAAGACTCGTACGATATAATCCACTGCAAGATGACACAATTAGAAAGTATATTTAATTTCTGGACTCCAAGAACGGCGTTCTTCACATAAGTAACACCTGTTTGTGTGTGCATTCGGGAGGACGACGGTGCAATCCCGCGCCCGGCCATCCTGATTTAGGTTTTCAATGATTTCCCTAAATCGCTTCAGGAAAATTCCGGGATGGTTCCTTAGGAAGGGCACGGCCGATTTCCTTCCCCATCCTTCCCTAATCCGAGCTTGTGCTCCGTCTCTAATGACATCGTGGTCGACGGGATGTTAAAACAGTAATCTCCACCTCCTCTGTTTGTGTGTTTAAGGTTGCGTTTTGAGGCTCAGGCAACATCGCAGTGACTATAGTCAGCCTCTGGCCGCCAGTGTGTCGTTAGCGCAGAGGTTCCCTTGTGCGTTGCAGTGCTTGTACTATAAGTTCGAATCACGGTAGAAGCCGCTGACTACAACCTTTTATTTTTCATTTTAATTAATGGAGTTGCAAACTGCTAGTAAAAATTTCTTATGCGAAATCTGAAGAATGCCTTTAAACATCAATCTTCGTCCGATTTCGACTTAGTAAATTAAGTTAATATCATGGATTTCTGCTTTGCAAATTCCAAGGTGCTTCACTGTAAAATAGGTCCTGAAAAGATTCAAACCGACTGTCAACGATATAAATTTGAGCTTTGTTCGTCATATAGGTCTAACATGTCGGAAGGTTGTTTATGAAGTGCACCTGTTCATTAATATAGTTCCCACCTTCTAAATTTTTGCAATAGCATTTAACTGTAGACGTTTTCTAACACCGGCGTTAGCAATTCCTTTCCGTTCTCTGAAACCTTCAAAACGACAAATTTTTCTGGTTGAAATCTGATGACCTTAACTATCACTTCCGATCAACAATAAATACTTCATGAACCCGTACATGGAACTCCAAATGTGCAGTGTGCCTGCACTGCTACAGAGCATGCATTACAAGGTATTCACACAGTTTATCGCATAGACTTACCATAAGGAATGAAACAAGAACTGTAATACACTTTACACCACAGACGCTCACTCTGGCATGACGAAAACATCCAAACATTGACCAAAAGTTGCACAAATAATTAAGTTTGAAAGGAAAAGAAACGAGGTATGAAGCATTTATAAATTCATCGAATGTAGTGAGGTGGTTTAATTTCGTCCCAGTCTATAAAATTAATTTCGGGCCATACTCAGCTCTTGCCGATTACCCGCCTACTAATCAGGGCGTCTGTCTCCGTTGCTTTTGAGCGTGAATGGAAATTGTAGAAATTTTCTGTGGAGCAACATTTAATAATAAAGCGTTTTAAATCATCAAAAGCGATGAGCGGTAGCAGGCGCTTTCGATAAAGAACGGGGGAGTGCAGCGCCGCTGCTGTCGCCACGGCCGCTGCCAGTAGCCAGCAAATGGATCCCGGAGCTTTGCCGCATACGGCGTCCAGAGGAGGACAGTCTGCAGGAAATCTGCCGCAAAATCGTTACTAGATAAAATTTTGATATCGGTGTGTCATAAAGCGAAATAGATTGAATCTGCGCTACCATTACATTCACGTCTTCAGCATTCAGACAGAAGAGGCTATAATAATATTTTATGCCAGCTGCTCTCGATCCACTGACATTATGAACAGAAACAACGCACGCTACCGCTAGACCTCAGGCGTAATCAGCCTAGAGCCTCTGAAGCAGCCGGCCGCCGGTCGAGTTTTATGTCAAAGAGTATACTAACAGCTGTATCTCTGTCCTCAATAAAAGGTGGACGCATTTATATGGAATTTTTTATGCATTTCGTCTGTACTACCACCTGCTAAAATATCTACTATTCCTCCTGAAACACCCTGTATATGGATATATGTGTGATGTCTGTTCTTTCGGACACGTCCGAAAGAAAATGTTTCATGGCATTCTGCAACGACCTTCGATCTAGTTGTACGGGCTTATAGAGATTTCAGAGCTGCTTGGCTGTCTGAATAAAAGTGGATGCTACGATTTTTGTAGGGTCTACTCTAATTCTCCTCCGTGCACTTCCTGATAGAAGTGTGGAGGGTCTAAACCAGAGGCTCAGACGACTCTGCGACTATAATGGTTGCAAATTCATCGACCTCCGTTATTGGGTGGAGAACTGTAGGGCCCCCCTAGACAGGTCAGGCGTGCACTACACACCGGAAGCAGCTACTAGGGTAGCAGAGTACGTGTGGCGTGCACACGGGGTTTTTTTTAGGTTAGAGGGACCCCCCCTTGGGCGAAACGATAAAATACCTGACGGCTTACCAGAGAGGACATTATCATCGTTGATAAAGAACGTCCGTCCTCAGAGACCAAAAACAGGAAAAGTTAACGTAATATTGGTAAACTGCAGGAGTATCCAGGGCAAGGTTCCTGAATTAGTATCTCTTATTGAAGGAAATAGTGCGCATATAGTATTAGGAACGGAAAGTTGGTTAAAACCGGAAGTGAACAGTAACGAAATCCTAGACACAGAATGGAATATATACCGCAAGGATAGGATAAACGCCAATGGTGGAGGAGTATTTATAGCAGTAAAGAATTCAATAATATCCAGTGAAGTTATTAGCGAATGCGAATGTGAAATAATCTGGGTTAAGCTAAGTATCAAAGGTGGGTCAGATATGATAGTCGGATGCTTCTATAGACCACCTGCATCAGCAACCGTAGTAGTTGAGCGCCTCAGAGAGAACCTGCAGAACGTCGTGAAGAAGTTTCGTGATCATACTATTGTAATAGGGGGAGACTTCAATCTACCAGGTATAGAATGGGATAGTCACACAATCAGAACTGGAGCCAGGGACAGAGACTCTTGTGACATTATCCTGACTGCCTTGTCCGAGAATTACTTCGAGCAGATAGTTAGAGAACCAACTCGTGAAGCTAACGTTTTAGACCTCATAGCAACAAATAGACCGGAACTTTTCGACTCCGTGAATGTAGAAGAGGGTATCAGTGATCATAAGTCAGTGGTTGCATCAATGACTACAAGTGTAATAAGAAATGCCAAGAAAGGAAGGAAAATATATTTGCTTAACAAGAGTGATAGGGCACAAATCGCAGAATATCTGAGTGACCACCATCAAACGTTCATTTCTGAGGAAGAGGATGTGGAACAAAAATGGAAAAAATTCAGAAACATCGTCCAGTACGCCTTAGATAAGTTCGTACCAACTAAGGTCCAAAGCGAGGGGAAAGATCCACCGTGGTATAACAATCATGTACGAAAGGTACTACGGAAACAAAGAAAGCTTCATCATAGGTTTAAGAGTAGTCGAATCGTAGCTGATAAGGAAAAGCTGAACGAAGCGAAAAAGAGCGTAAAGAGAGCAATGAGAGAAGCATTCAACGAATTCGAACATAAAACATTGGCAAACAATCTAAACAAGAACCCTAAAAAGTTTTGGTCATATGTAAAATCGGTAAGCGGATCTAAATCCCCTATTCAGTCACTCGTTGACCACGATGGCACCGAAACAGAGGACGACCGAAGAAAGGCAGAAATACTGAATTCAGTGTTCCGAAACTGTTTCACTGCGGAAAATCGTAACACGGTCCCTGACTTCAGCCGTCGCACGGACGCCAAAATGGAAAATATTGAAATAAACGATATCGGAATTGAAAAACAACTGCTATCACTTAGTAGCGGAAAAGCATCCGGACCAGACGAGATACCCTTAAGATTCTACAGTGATTATGCTAAAGAACTTGCCCCCTTTCTATCAGCAATTTATCGTAGATCGCTGGAAGAACGTAAAGTACCTAGCGACTGGAAGAAAGCGCAGGTCGTTCCCATTTTCAAGAAGGGTCATAAATCAGATGCGAATAATTATAGGCCTATTTCGCTTACGTCAATCTGTTGTAGAATAATGGAACATGTTTTGTGTTCTCGTATTATGACGTTCTTAGATAATACAAATCTCCTTCATCATAACCAACATGGATTCCGCAAACAGAGATCATGTGAAACTCAGCTCGCCCTATTTGCCCAAGAAATTCACAGTGCCGTAGACACTGGCGAGCAGATTGATGCCGTATTCCTGGACTTCAGGAAGGCATTTGATACGGTTCCGCACTTACGTTTAGTGAAAAAAATACGAGCTTACGGAATATCGGACCAGGTTTGTGATTGGATTCAGGATTTCCTAGAAGAAAGAACACAACATGTCATTCTTAACGGTTCAAAATCTGCAGATGTAGAGGTAATTTCGGGAGTACCGCAAGGAAGCGTGATAGGACCTTTATTGTTTACAATATACATAAATGACTTAGTTGACAACATCGGTAGCTCCGTGAGGCTATTTGCAGATGACACGGTTGTCTACAAGAAAGTAGCAACATCAGAAGACTCGTACGTACTCCAGGAAGACCTGCAGAGGATTAATGCATGGTGCGACAGCTGGCAGCTTTCCCTAAACGTAGATAAATGTAATATAATGCGCATACATAGGGGCAGAAATCCATTCCAGTACGATTATGCCATAGGTGGTAAATCATTGGAAGCGGTAACGACCGTAAAATACTTAGGAGTTACTATCCGGAGCGATCTGAAGTGGAATGATCACATAAAACAAATAGTGGGAAAAGCAGGCGCCAGGTTGAGATTCATAGGAAGAATTCTAAGAAAATGTGACTCATCGACGAAAGAAGTAGCTTACAAAACGCTTGTTCGTCCGATTCTTGAGTATTGCTCGTCAGTATGGGACCCTTACCAGGTTGGATTGATAGAAGAGATAGACATGATCCAGCGAAAAGCGGCGCGATTCGTCATGGGGACATTTAGTCAGCGCGAGAGCGTTACGGAGATGCTGAACAAGCTCCAGTGGCGGACACTTCAAGAAAGGCGTTACGCAATACGGAGAGGTTTATTATCGAAATTACGAGAGAGCACATTCCGGGAAGAGATGGGCAACATATTACTACCGCCCACATATATCTCGCGTAATGATCACAACGAAAAGATCCGAGAAATTAGAGCAAATACGGAGACTTACAAGCAGTCGTTCTTCCCACGCACAATTCGTGAATGGAACAGGGAAGGGGGGATCAGATAGTGGTACAATAAGTACCCTCCGCCACACACCGTAAGGTGGCTCGCGGAGTATAGATGTAGATGTAGATGTAGAAGATGTCATGTAATACTGTGGCCATCTTCCCTAAAGAAATCCTAGGCAGTACACCAGACCCGGTACATTCATCTGTTCTCGACCTCTCAGCAAACCACTATATTATGTCTCCTGCACGGTTTAGTGGTTCGTTCTTCCACTGCTCCCTGCCTCCAACTGTTACATGGCAGGGTTTATTGAAACAGCTACAAGTTATTGTATAGTTAGTCGGCATTTCCCGAGCCAGCGCCATACTAATTTGGGATTCCGTATATTCTAACTATATCCAGCTATTTCCAATTTTTAGCCTTTATGTCCCTGCCGCTGTCTCCATTTTAAGCCACAGGTGTAAGGCTGGCATGTCTAGCGTAATATCAATCCCAAGAGTGGATGTCCTGCTAATTCCATCTGTTTGTGAAAGCAGATCAGTCTCTGCACTTTGCCAGTCTCCTTAGCAGCCACCTTCTGTTCGACTTTGTTCATATTATAGGCCTATAAATTACCAATACAGAGGTGTATATCCAGTAAGTACTGGGTTTAGACCCAATTTTACCCTACAGCAGCTTCTAGTGCTTATAAGATTGTCTTTCGCAGTGGAACAAATTATTTATGTGAGGTGTTCATAATATTTTTCCATCTAGGGCTACCTCTAGATACATTACAACCCAGCTATATGTATGTTCAATAAAAATTGGACACATGTTATATGTCATTGTTTCTGCAATTTGTCTATACTACCATCTCCTACAATAATTACTATTTCTCCTGAAACATCCTGTATAATTATTTGGCTCTCGACGGGTCATCTAAAGTTTTCAGTGCTAGACGCACGGCATCGTCCGAACCCTGACGCACGACATCGTCCGAACCCTCGCGGGAATACAGTGTGGCCGCGAGCGAGTGGAATAATGGTCGGTGAGGAGGGGGGTGGGGGAGGGAGGGGGGAGTACCGCACATGTGGTATACGGCAAAGATGGGAATTCGCGTCTGATGAGGAGCGTGTGTAGATATGTGCTGCAGAGAGGTTGGTTGCTGTGTCCCGACAGTGCCCACCGTCGGAGCTTCGAGTCCTCCCTCCGGCATTGTCCATAGTTTAAGTTAGATTAAGTAGTGTGTAAGCTTACTTGGTCCCATACGTTCTCACCACAAATTTACAAAATTTTAAATCCAAAATACTGCATCTCGGTTCCTACAATAGTGCAATAAGTGCGCACTGGTTAGATGTAACTGAAGTGAGTCTCCATCTCGGATTGTGGTTAAGGGCGAACCCCAAGCGAATGGCCACGAACAGTTGGAAGCGGAAACTTAATGTCATCGGAACCGTGTTGAAGGACCATGATATGCGATCGTTAGAGTGACTGCAGAAAGTTCAGTTTATAAATACATACATACGTAGCAAAATTTATCATGTCACAGCTGTCTTACCGATACTGCAGGTCACTGCACATAAAATATTAGCTGCAGCCTCTTGGTATGTGTGGAAACAAAATATCTTCAAAGTACCCTTCCACACGGCGACATTGCACAGGCAAAGCAGAGGACATGGAATTAAAGACGTGCCTTTAAACTAATAGATGCCACTAAGACAAGCATCACGAAACTTCTGTTCCTCTCGCTAGATCCTGGAGATAGGAACGCTCCTGTTAATGTAGCACGCCAGCCTAGATTACGTCCGAAAGTACTATGGCGATTGGAGCTGTATAAGGCTTCCACCAGCACAAACCAACACTAGAACCGTCTATGATTATATTACCAGACATCGTCTACACAAACCAATTCCGGTGAATTAACCTACAAAAAACTGGAGAAACGTCTGGAAAAATATCAACAATAAAATTATACCAACTAGAGTCAGTGCCGTATGGTGCGACGTTGTAAACGAAACCATACCCTCAGCGGAACGATTATGAAAAATCAAATTGAGACCATCTTCATACTGCGACAAATGTGGGCTTCTAGAAACTGTAGCGCACATCTTCTTATGTGAAAATAGAATCAGAATTTGGAAGTGAACTACGAAGAAATTAGCACTATCCACAGAACCGCAGAAAGTCATATACCGATAACTGAAGCTTTAAACCTGACTGGAAATGTTACCCGTCCACAAAGAATAACAGTTATTCGTGGCTTCTGGGACAGTTTGTGTTGTACGTCGTAATAAACAAAACTTAGAACTTAGAAGAGTGCATGTTTTATATTGCAGAAGAACATTTTAAGCTGAAGAAGAATAACAAATATAAGGAATGTTTTTAAAAAAATTTTATCTATTGCTTTATGTGGGCTACAAAGAGATGGACAGTTTTATTGATTAGAAGCAGAATACTATTCTTTCACTTTTTTTATTCCTGGAATATTCTTTTACGTCAGTTCTTAAATCACAACTGTTCTAATTTGGCAAACCCCCTCCGGCTCCGAAACTTCTTCCATTTGTTGAAAAATATATGGCTTCCTTACAGACTTCATATGCATCCAGTGCATAACAACTTAAATTGTGAATATATTTCTGAATGAATGGTTGTTATTTATTTTTCCGTCACCCTGTTCACTGTTATAAGTTATGTTCTACAAGGATCGCACGCGATTGGAGGCGACAATCTGTAATTTATTTTACCTTAATTACTACTTCAATTTTATTCAACAATTTAAAGGAATATATGAGTGCAAACATGGAATACATGTAAATAATGCAGCTGCTCAGTGAAAGGTATGGGGGAGGCACTGTGGCCAGGCCTCGGATTTTCGACCCCTGCCCTCTTTGCCTCCGCCTACCTGGTGCTGAAATTCTTCTCAAACTTTAAAAAAAAGTAATAGTGCAATGGTCAGAACGTCTGTCTAGTAAGCAGCAGGTCTAGGTTCGAAGCTCAGTCGGTCACAAATTTTCATCTGCTGTCGTTGCTGTATTTCAAAGCGCTGTGACAGTGCGGACGTCGGTCCTTCGATATTTAAGATGCAATTGTTTTTTGAGGCAATAGAGGTGATTTGCGAACATTAGTCTTGCCATCAAAATAACGGGACTCCAACGGAAACCAATCCTTAGTCATACCTTCGTGCCGGAGCTAACCCATGCCATATACATGCGAATTATTTAGTCAAATAACGAGTGGTCAGTATACAAGTATGCCGGCCAGGGTGGCCGAGCGGTTCTAGGCGCTACAGTCTGGAACCGCGCGAGAGCTACGGTCTCAGGTTCGACTCCAGTCTCCGACATGGATGTGTCTGATGTCCTTAGGTTAGTTAATGTAATACCCGCACGATGATCCCTGTAGTCATACTGTATCATTAGCAGCCCGCGAATGTAGTACTATGTTCGTTAAATCGGATTACTCAAGCTGAGGCCAAATAAAGACAAGCGACGACGCCACAACACTATCTTTACTTAGGTAGGTAGTCAGCGCTAAATTATGTGCGCCACCATTAACGTTGCCGTAAGCAGTTTGACAGCATAACACCACCACAACTACTGACAACCTGAACCATTATCATCACGCAGTTGTAACTCGCAGTGATTACAAGTTTCTCATGTTTGTCAAGAATAGCGGAAAGCGCCTCTGAAGTTCCGTTTCCATTACGCCTAGGCAGGTGAGAATACTAAATATCAGTAATAGGTCACCTAGCGAAGAGAAGAGTCCACGTATTGTCTCAAGTTCTTGCAGTTTGATGTTAATGCAGTTCCAGATGGTTTCGCACTAACGGGTTCTTTTGGCTATCTGAATACTCATATTGGAATTATATAAGTGTAATTGCTAGAACGTTCAACTACCTTAATAACACCTCATTCTGTGTTGAATACGACTCGGAAAGAAACGTTAATTTGACGTTTCCATCCATCTCCTGACGTCTTACTGAATGAAGTCTGAAGTGCACGCACAGTTGTGTTGCCTGCCGCAAGGATTCTGTGAAGTGTTGTGGCAGCTGGCGGTCATTGCTGAATACAGACATGTGCTCCAGGGGAACTCGTCTTTGTTGCATTTTTTCCATACCGTAATTAGCACAATAACATAAGGCTTGTTCTGCTGAAGAACTTGATGCCCACAAGTCCTTAAATAAGAATCTCCTAACGTGAGTAATGCATGAAAGGAAACAGACTTTTGGACAAAACAATGGACAGCTCCCTGCTTTTTGCGTTTCCGATAGCGCCTACGATAAGAATCTGGTGTCATATTATATTTCAGAACCCTAAACTGTTTATTTTTTTACCTCATACTAAAACAAAAGTTATGATATGAGAAGAGGAAATGACTTATATGCTTCTCAGAAACTAGAGTTTTTCGTGTTTATTTTCCCACTTCATACTAAAACAAGGGCGTTAAAATGAGAAGAGGAAATGAAATATACGCTTCCAAGACATAATATTTCCTTGTGTGCTACTACTGCATACATGAAAGCCCTGCAGTTAATTTTTGTATATTGGATAAATTTTGGTATCACCTCACATTCCTTTGTGAGAAGGTTCCTATTTTCTTGGGATTCATATAGAGTGGACATTTTATCACTGGTTAATATTCTGATGACTAATGACATGATACCCATTGCAATTGCTCCATGGCTCCTGTGAGTAGAGTCTCACGTTGGTTACTATAAGAACATGCAGGCAGTGATATCCGCTCACTGCGGTCAGAGACAAGGTGATTTCTTTCTGTTTATGGCGAAGCGTCTGCTGCAGTGTCCACGCTCAGCCAACATAAACAAATCGCGGCGGCATTGGGCACTGCTGATCGCTGCGCTTGTCGCGAGCCGCGACAACAAGAGCGCACTGTCTCTGCTAACGATACTATGGAGTTAATACATCTTACTTAACGTAATGTGCTGGACGTGGGTTGGGTGAAAATTCAGTTAGTAACTTCCCATCGCATTAAAATACTTTACAGTCATATTTGATGAATTATTTATTGTTGGTTGTCTCTCTAATGTTAATAGTATTGATTCAGATTGTGCATGAAAACGAAAACACACACACACACACACACACACACACACACACACACACACAGACACACAGTCATTGATTCTAGTGAGGCTGACAACTAATGTGTGTTGAACAACACATGCACCAGTCAGTTCCTCAGTTGGCGTCAAGTGGATGGGATTTTTCAATTACCTTGCATTGCAAGAATTGTAAGGAGGAGCCTGAAAGTAAATGGACTTGTATGCTAAGGAGCTGCCACAAAGCGAAGCCTGACCGATTATCAGATAATTGTCCACATGGGTTTTGTGGACGAGTATACTTTTAGTAGCCGCGCGGGATTAGCCGAGCGGTCTAGGCACTCCAGTCATGGGCTGTGTGGCTGATCCCGGCGGAGGTTCGAGTCCTCCCTCAGGCATGAGTTTGTGTGTTTGTCCTTAGGATAATTTAGGTTAAGTAGTGTGTAAGCTTAGGTACTATGCTCCTTCAGAGCCCCAGTAAAAAATATACACTCATCAATGCACGTGTCCCCACCAACATCGAAAATAAGAAAAACACCGAAAATGTCGAAAAATTCTGGTTCAAAATGGTTCAAATGGCTCTGAGCACTATGCGACTTAACTTCTGAGGTCATCAGTCGCCTAGAACTTAGAACTAATTAAACCTAACTAACTTAAGGACATCACACTCATCCATACCCGAGGCAGGATTCGAACCTGCGACCGTAGCGGTCGCTCGGTTCCAGACTGTAGCGCTTAGAAGTGCATGGGAAAAATTCTGGAACCAAGTCGAAAATACTATGAGCAAAGTTCACCAGGATGACGTGAAAATACTAATGGGATATTTCAACTCTCTATTTGGGCAGAAAAAACCTGTAGAAAAATCTTTGGTACAAATTCAACACACCGAAACGCTTAGACCAACGGCACACGTCTGACTGACATTTGCCAACAATTCAACCACAAATGGACGTCTTCCCAGTTTAGGAAAAAACCAGTTTCCAGATAACATGCTTAGCTAACAGGTGCAAGCTGCTTTCGTTCGCCATTCGCGACTCGCTGAAAGCCAGATTTTTAATTCTTTTGTAGCACAGCTACAAGCAGGCTGATAAAAACTCAATAAGGGAATCGTAAGACAACGCTCGAGCAAAATTCGTCTTCCTACTTTCGGTAACTCTTAGTGTCAGAGCGAAAACCTTACGGTACTGCAAATTCATAATGCCACTTTTGTTTTCTACCGACATATTTTTTGTTGTTGTGAATACATAATTTTACGTATGAAATGTCACGTTTTCATAATACTTGTGAATGGTACAGGAAATGAAATAAATACAGATCTTTTCGAAGTCAAAAGTTGGTAATATCCTACTAATTCGTGTTAAAATAGGTTCAATCGTCTCACAGACACTTAATGATTTATTAAGATAGACTGCCGTCGTGATGTTTCTGTAGGAAGCTGAATTTAATTTGTATTAGTACAGTGAATATTTTAATTGAATTTTCCATTAGTTTACTAAACGCAACAGTAATTATCAAAGAGAAATTAATCAGCAGCAGAATTTTCTTTCACGATATCTAAAACGATCTGACAATGCTAAAGTTGTTTACAAATTCTACGCCTGTAGAAACCTACTGGTTCTAACGATGTCATTAAACCAGAGTAGTTTTAAGAGTATTTCCGTCTAGAAATGAATTGCCTTGACGGTTGATCGATCAAGAGCGGGAAAGGTAAAATTTTACAAACATATGACGAGAGGGACAAGTGCTTGAGAGAGGACTTCCCTATCAATACAAGTGCCTGACAGACGACTTTTCTATCAATCTCCTGGATTGTTTTGTTTCTCAAATCAACATAGTGCGTTATCATACAGTAGCACAGGTGATGTAGTTTTGTTGCTCGATTTTCTTACACTGCGAAAGAAAGGTGTCTCAGTTGTGGCAACAAATGCCAGCTGTGTTGCACACACCCTGGGGGCAGAATTCGTAGCCCAAAACACACTTTTAGAATTATCAGATGTAAAATATCATGTTTACGTTACTCTTTCCTCGAGTTTACGTCTTTTGATGGGGCACAGCCTTTATTTCTTCTTAGGACGTTGACAATAAAGGCAACAAAATACGTCACCAGTAACAGTACTGCATAGGAATGGTCGATGAGTGACCTGATGACGTTCAATAATAGTCACTCCGTTGATTTTTGTTGTTTCGAATTAGATCATGCAGTACTCCTACACCAGACTTCTGAACTTTGCCTGTTGAATGCAAACATCGCATGATGGTTAAATAGTAATCTATCACATCTATCAGTAGTCGAGACTTCCTTAATGTGGAAAATCATTCATGCCAGAACGATCTTTGTTGAAACACGAATATCTTTTTCTGGCGTATTTTTACCAAAAGCACTCGCTCCAAACACAGTTCAAATCTTTCTAGCTGCCTCCTCTGCATTCACCCCTCTGTTATACCAAAAGTAAACGTTGTGTTGCAGATGTTACACCTTTTTCCACTTGCGACTCAATTTTACAATGCTTAACTGTAGTTCATGATTTTCAAGTATGCAAAATCCAGTGCTTAACTGCAAGATGATAACTAGAACTTCAAATTCGAAAATGACGGTTGATACATACACTGACAACGCGGCGCCTCGTTCACATGGGCGGCGCCGGATTTCAGGCGGCGGGTGGCGTCTGGCCGGTGGCCGGTAGCCGCTGCAGCGCGAGGAAACGCTCGAACGGAAGCTGTTATGATCGCGGCGCAGCCACGAGCTGTCCTGCGGAATTGTTTCTGGAATACTTGTCGTTGCTGGTGGGTAGAATGTTAAGCGAATTATTTTCGATGCTCAATCAGAATCATAACTTTAGACCGAAATGTGGTAAAAAAAAAAAATAGTTGGACACGAACAGGCGACCATAAGCTTAGAATGCATGACGATTACCATTTTTTCTTTTCTTTTTTTTTCTTATTGTTCATTATTGATCGTTGTGTTTGGTCGTTGCGGACGTCGCAGGACATCCTGTTCAAGTTCGGTGGTTGATCCTTCCACTCAGTTTTTTTATTACAGAGGCCAACCGGCTCTCTGACCGAACACGCTGAGCTACCGTGCCGGCTAGCACTAGACCACGGGCTCACACAATCCGAGAACAACTCGGAAGTAGACAACGCTTCCTCCTAACGCTTCCGCATCTTACAGTGTCGCCATATTGTGCAGATGGCCGGTCAGTTTTATTGGCTACGTTAAGTGAATAGACTCGGACTCTCTGTGGCAGGCGGCCGGCGGTCAGTTTTTATGTCTAAAACTGTACTCCAATGTGTTTCATTCACGTATCTGTGTGGCGCTAAAGTGTGGTTATGGATAATACGTATGCTCAGATTGCGAATGTAACATCATAAGTAAAGAGAGGGAAATGAATTAGGCGTCCTTCGTCTTCCGTAACATCAAATATATTTTAGTTATTCTATCTTAAATGAACTGCGCAGAAAATCATTCACCAGAAGCAAATAACTTGTTAGCAACATCAGATGATATTAACAGCTTTCCGGCGCGGGTTAGCCGTGCTTTCAACGGCGTCATATCGCGGATCGCACGGTGCTTGCGCCGGCGGTGTTTTTGTGTCTAAGGCTGTACACTTGAGATATTTCGTTTCCCATGAAATGGTGGCAGACGATGCTGTGGTGTCTTCGAAGCGCGAGCTTCGTCAGTGCAAGATATCTCATCACAGCTGAGCGTACGTTTTCTTCCTGCTGCTAGTCTAATGGACAATGGCAATACTGTAGACTACTTTTTTACAACTATGTGATCATCGATTTATGTTCGTGGGTGGTTTATAATTATGTTAGTAAAATCACTCGATATTTTTATGTCCTTTAAATTACATTTGCTTCATGATTCGTATGGAAGACGTAGGAAACGTATGTTATTTGGTCCAGGAAGCACGTTCCAACATAAATTGATGCTTACACTGACATTTATGTTGCGAATTAGTCGTCTTATCCATCACATGGATAACGAGGATGCTCCGTTTCGCTACAGTTGTTTCATAGCTAACAAGGGAACCTCCCTATAAGTTGGCGCAGTGGATAGGCCATGAAAAACTGAACACAGATCAATCGAGAAAACAGGAAGAAGTTGTGTGGAACTATGAAAAAAAAAAGCAAAATATACAAACTGAGTAGTCGATGCGGACTGTGATGTCCTTAGGCTAGCTAGGTTTAAGTAGTTCTAGGTCTAGGGGCTGATGACATAAGCAGTTTGGTCGCATAGTTCTTGAAGCCATTTTTTGACCTTTCGCATAAATTTTCTTTACATAAACGGCCGTATCTTTAGATTGCGTTGACATAGAAGCTCACTTTTTTACACCACCAAGGGACCGGTTACCGCAAGAAGTGCGATACATTTCCGCTTATTATGTCTATCCGTTCTGGAGGTAAACGGGTTTGAAAGGTTGGGTAGACCGATAGACGGTCAAGAAAGTGAGACTAGTAGGGTTCCGTTTTTACCGGTTTAGGTGACGAAATCCTAACAACGAAAACAGCTACGACAGCTACTGAAGATGAGAGCCGCATAAATAACACCCCCTACTCTTTATTCGAAATGTTCTAGTTGTAGTCGATACATCAGCATATTAATCGTAGCTACGCTTTCGATCCAAATCACGTTTACAGGAATGCAAATAGAATCCATTTGCCTATACACGTTGTAATTCACATCCCAGTATTAATGCTACCGTGTTTTAGAAGTGCGAACATTCCCATTGCTAGGTAGCTTAAGAAACACTTAGGCTAATGAACGTTTTCTGGCTGTGGCGAGTCTAGTGGAGAATTCGAAACAGTGTAGAATATGTTTGGCAGCTATGTAGCCGTTTATTTCCTGAGGTGGTGCAGAATTATCCCACTAAATTTACCCTCTAATAAGAGTATTTTGTTATTTCGATAAACATCCCGAATGATTATCACATAAGCGGTGACATAAAGGAAGAAAATTCATGTTTTTTAGTCCAGAAAGCTCTATGCAACAGAAACTGCAGATCAATATGCTATTTTCATTGCGAAATTGGTGGCTTATTCATGTCTGGGGTAATAATAGAGGTTTGCATGGGTTGTCTGCTAGCGTAGTGAAAGGAAGGTCTGGTTTGTTTTCGGTTCTAATCTCGATGGAGGCAGGTAGAATATCAGTAAAGCAATTTTAAGAAATTCTCGCGCCCTCAATACTTTTTATCGCTGCCTTTATTCTGTACTGCCGCCCTGTGCATGTCAATATGACACTCTTGTAGAATTTCATACATGTTACTGCCTACTTTTTCCGCTACTGTCAATAATGGAATTGACTTAAGTGTGGCACTGAATGATTTTTAACTGAATTTCGTTATGAATCTTCACGCATTGCTAAATTTGCACACTTTCATGGTAGGTCAGCAACGGTAATCCAGTAGGACTGGTCTGAACGTTGACACAGACCGTTTCGCGGCCGAAAGCGGATAATATTTTGCTAATTCGTAACGATCCGGCGTTCTTTGTCTTACTAAAACAGTTATGTTATCTCGAAAAGTTGAAATTCATTTTTATTGGTACAGTTCATACCAATTAGCGTTTCTTCCTTCATTCTGTCTTATATTTACGTGTTGTATTTAACACACTAATCAGCATTAATATAGTCTTACAAATTATTGAAAACAGCCTAAAAAAGTTCAGATAGTTTGTCAATTTCACGCCTGTGCATAGTATGTTGGTAGCACTTCGTCGCCTTGCCGGTTATGCTGTGTAGCAGACTTTAAAGCCGTGCGGATCAGCATAACGAAAAGGCGAGGGGTCTCGCTCGTTTTGTCCACGACTGTACCTTTGTGAACTTATCATTTCTGAGAATGCATGCTGTTACAGCCTAATTACCTGTAAATACCACATTAATGCAATAAATGCTCAAAATGATGTCCGTCAACCTGAATGTGTAACGAAATTCCTCTCAACAGCGAGTAGTTCGCCTTCCGTAATGTTCGCACATGCTGACGCATTTTACCAGGCGTTGTCGGTGGATCACGATAGCAAATATCCTTCAACTTTCCCCACAGAAAGAAATCTGGGTACGTTAGATCCGGTGAACGCGCGGGCCATCGTATGGTGCATCGACGACCTATCCACTTGTCATGAAATATGCTGCTCAATACCGCTTCAACCGCACGCGAGCTATGTACGGGACATCCATCATGTTGGAAGTACATCGCCATTCTGTCGTGCAGTGAAACGTCTTGTAGTAACATCGGTAGAACATTACGTAGGAAATCAGCATACATTGCACCATTTAGATTGCCATCGATAAAATGGGGGCCAATTATCCTTCCTCCCATAATGCCGCACCATACATTAACCCGCCAAGGTCGATGATGTTCCACCTGTCGCAGCCATCGTGGATTTTCCGTTGCCCAATAGTGCATATTATGCCGGTTTACGTTACCGCTGTTGGTGAATAACGCTTCGTCGCTAAATAGAACGCGTGTAAAAGTCTGTCATCGTTCCGTAATTTCTCTTGTGCCCAGTGGCAGAACTGTACACGACGCTCAGAGTCGTCGCCATGCAATTCCTGGTGCATAGAAATATGGTACGGGTGCAATCGATGTTGATGTAGAATTCTCAACACCGACGTTTTTGAGACTCCCGATTCTCGCGCAGTTTGTCTGCTACTGATGTTCGGATTAGCCGCGACAGCAGCTAAAACACCTACTTGGGCGTCATCATTTCTTGCAGGTCGTGGTTGAGGTTTCACATGTTGCTGAACACTTCCTGTTTCCTTAAATAACGTAACTATCCGGCGAACGGTCTGGACACTTGGATGATGTCGTCCAGGATACCGAGCAGCATACATAGCACACGCCCGTTGGGCATTTTGATCACAATAGCCATACATCAACACGATATCGACCTTTTCCGCAATTAGTAAACGGTCCATTTTAACACGGTTAATGTATCTCGAAGCAAATACCATCCGCACTGGCGGAATGTTACGTGATACCACGTACTTATACGTTTGTGACTATTACAGCGCCATCTATCACAAAGCGAAAAAAGTGGTCCAACTAAAACATTCATATTTCTTTACGTACTACACGAATATGTAATAAAAATGGGGGTTCCTATGGCAGCGCCATCTAGCGGGCCAACCATAGCGCCATCTGGTTTCCCCCTTCAAGCTAAACGAGTTTCGTTCTTTGTAGTTTTTTCGTTTGACGCTTATTTCGTGAGATATTTGGCCCAGTCACTATCAGTGGACTACCCTGTACATGTAGATGTACATGTTTAAGTATTCGCTATTAGTTACGCTGTAGTCCAGGCTCGTCCAAACTGTGCTCCTGGGGCGCTAGCGCCCGCGATCGCCCGCGGCCAGCGCCCCGGGCGAATTCCTATGTTGCTGCAGTGGCCGAGCCGTGCCGCTTAGCTGGCGGTGCGGACCGTCCGAACGCCAGCCGTTAGATATATTTGTTCGCCCGTTTTCCCTTCTGGCAGAGGACGTCTCACAAGTGCTTCAACTAGAGCTTATTGACCTACAGTGCTATATCCGCCTGAAGGACAGCTTTCTTATGTGTAACTTCCTAAAACTAAGAACCGTTCATTTCTTGGCGATAAAAATTTGACCAATTCTTTGAGGTTAGCAGTCTCACGGAGTATTGTACCAAGCCTAGACAAAATCGTTTCCTCGAAAAAAGAAAAACGTGTAAAATGTTAATTGTCTTCTTCAACATTGTTGACTGTAAGAATAAAAGAGCTTTATAACCTTAATTCTATTTTAATAAGTTTTCAAATTTTGTCAATTAAAATTATTTCGTACAAAACAGCAAACTAAGGATCAGATTTCTAAACTCTGAAAAGGGATACAAAAAATTGTAGCACAAAGTATAACAAAAAATACTTACTTGTAACTACTAACAGTAAGAATGAGATTCTATATCCATTACATAAAATTAATTCTAAAATAGGAAGATTTTGTTTACGTTAGATCTGACCGCGGGACAGATCAGAGCAGAGCAGTGCTGTGCGGTCTCTCTCTCTCTCTCTCTCTCTCTCTCTCTCTCTCTCTCTCTCGCTTGCTCGCTCCTATCCTATGGCGACACTAGCGACACACGGTCGCGGACGGGGCGCTGAACTACACTGTCTTGCGCCCACGTGGCGCGGGCGCGCCCGCCCGGCGCAATTCTTGGATGATCCTGCTGTAGTCTAACACAGGCGAGTATAGCGGTGGCAGTAAACAGCAGTGGCGCGATGTTCTCCAGATGCGGCGCTGGTTACTGGTGGCGAGTGTGCCGCTGCTGGTGGTGGTGGTGGTGGTGCGTCGGACCTCGGCGGGCAGCGGGCGGAGGGGGGTGACGCCGCTGGGTCTGGCGCTGGCCACCAGGCGACGCCTGCCGCCCCCGCCGCCCGTGGCGCGCGCAGCCTCGGGAGAGACGCTCTGGTTTACGCAGCGCCTCGACCACTTCAACGCCTCCAACAACGACACCTGGAAGCAGGTACCACGAGCGTCCTCACAGTATTGGCCAAATTTTGTAGAACACTTCCGGTCCACACCCGTCAGCTAGTGCTGATTGCTGTTGTGAACACCAGCGCTGGTGTACTGATTTCCAGAAACATAGGGCAGTTCCCCAGCATGCAGATAATGCACCGGTCGTCCCTTAATCCAGCTAAATGGTTGCTGTCTGACCTGCTCTTTTCAAGGCCGGGTGATGTTCACAGGATGATGGGTGTTTCCTACGAGGGTGAGTCAAATGAAAACCTTAAAAATTTTTTTAATATTATTTATTGTGCAGAAGTGGTACAAAACTGTATCACTTTTCAACATAATCTCCGCAAGCTCAATGCAAGTACTCCAGCGCTTACATAGTGCATAAATTCCTTTAGAAAAAATTCTTTTGGTAGTCCACGCAACCACTCATGCACAGCGTGGTGTACCTCTTCATCAGAACGGAACTTCTTTCCTCCCATTGCGTCTTTGAGTGGTCCAAACATATGGAAATCACTTGGGGCAAGGTCTGGTGAGTATGGTGGGTGAGGAAGACACTCAAAATGCGGGTCTGTGATTGTTGCAACTGTTGTACGGGCAATGTGGGGCCTTGCATTGTCATGTTGCAAAAGGACACCTGCTGACAGCAATCCACTTCGCTCTGATTTGATTGCAGGCCGCAGATGATTTTTAGGAGATCTGTGTATGGTGCACTGGTGACAGTGGTCCCTCTAGGCATGTAATGCTCCAAAATGACGCCTTTTCGTCACAAAAGAGAGTCAGCGTAACCTTCCCTGCTGATGGTTCTGTTCGAAACTTCTTTGGTTTTGTTATGAGGAATGGCGCCATTCCTTTCTCGCTCTCTTCGTTTCCGGTTGGTGGAAGTGAACCCAGGTGTCGTCCGCAGTAACGATTTTTGCAAGGAAGCCATCACCTTCTCGTTCAAAGCGCCGAAGAAGTTCTTCACAAGCATCAACACATAATTCTCTCATTTCAGGAGTCAGCTGCCGTGGCACCCATCTTGCAGGCACTTTATGAAACTGGAGCACATCGTGCAAAATGTGGTGTGCTGACCCATGACTAATCTGTAAAGATGCTGAAATGTCATTCAGTGTCAGTCGGCGGTTTTCCTTCGCTATGACTTTAACTGCTGCAATGTTCTGTGGAGTCACAACTCGTTGTGCCTGACCTGGACGAGGAGCATCTTCGACTGAAGTCACACCATTGGCGAACTTCCTAGTCCATTCTTAGTCTTGCTGCTGTGACAAACATAGGTCACCGTACTGAACCTCCATTCGTCGATGAATTTCAATAGGTTTCACACCTTCACTATGCAAAAACCATATAACAGAACGCTGTTCTTCCCTGGTACAAGTCGCAAGTGAGGTGGCCATCTTTATACTGATACTGCGACGGTATGTGCGCATCTGCACTATGCTGCCACCTACAGTCCATTCTGCACGCTGTTTGTAGCACGCTTACCAACTTACATGATAATGGCGCGAATTTTCGATTTGTTATTACAAATTTAAGGTTTTCATTTGACTCACCCTTTGGGAAAGGAACTGCTACAATTATTGGCAGGCCTACTGAACTGCCTACATTCTCCTCTGAAGGTTCACTGTCAAAAGGTCTGCATATTACGTGTGGCATTCAATAACTTATGCAAAACATCTTTTTTCTGAAAGCAGGTTGGTTTTCTTCAGGATTCCAATACACCACATTATCCCCCAGTATTCGGCTGCAAAACCCTGTTTTTCAATATATTATCCGCTCAATGCGACCGCCTTACGCCACCTTATCGTGAGGGCCTGTGTGCCTGCATTGTACCACTCTACTGGTCGATGTCGGAATGCCTTGCTGCATCAATAATCTCCCCTTCATCCACATATTGCTTCCCGCAGAGTGCTTCCTTCATTGTGCCGGACACACGGAAGTCGGAATATGCGAGATCCCGGCTGTACGGTGCTTGAGGAAGAACAGTTTAGTGATGTTTTCTGAGCTCCTCTCCGGCGCGCAGACTTGTCTGAGACCCTACGTTGTCATCGAGAAGGAGAAGCTCGTTTGCATTTTTGCAGTGAAGAACTCGCTAAAGTAGTTTCTTCAATTTCCTAATGGTAGCACAATACACGTCAGAGCTGATCGTTGCACCATGACGGAGGGCATCAAGCAGAATAGCCTCTTTAGAGTCCCAGAAGACCGTCCCTGAGGATGCGGTTTAAAACTTTTTCTTCGGAAGAGAATTGATGTGGCGTTTCTCCACGGATTGCCGTTTTCTTTGCGGTTCGAACTGATGAATCCTTGTTTCATCGCCTGTGACGATATTTGACGAAAAATAGAGTGCGATCAGCCTCGTAACGCACAAGCAGTTCAGCACAAATGGGCCTTCGTTGCTCTTAATGGTCTTCTGTTGGGCGGTAAGGAGACCAGCGGGTATACACCTTTCATTACCCCAACCGGTGGACGAGTGTGTCAGCGCTACCAACAGAGACGTCCAGTTGTGCAGCGAGGTCTCTGACTGTGATCTGTCGATCACATCGACTGAGAGTGTTCGCCGGCACGTTCGAACACATCAGGAGCCACAGTTGTCTGCATCCGGCCGGCCCGCGGAAGAACAGACAGTTTTGCGCGACCTTGTTGCTTTGCTGATAGACAATTCGCCCAAAGACTCACTGTGCTTTGGTTCACTGCCAGGCCTCCGTGGACATTCTGCAGGCGCCTATGAATATCTGTGATTCTCTGGTTTTCCGCAAAATAAACTCAATGACAGCCCTCTGCTTGGAACGCACCTCCATTTCATACGCCTTTTTTGAAAGCTACGTGTAGCTCCGATACCTGTCAAAACATCATGAAACTATAGGGGCAGAATTGGGAATATTCCACGATACCCCACAACAAATTCTGCAGTTTTCAACCGGAACTGGCTGAGAATAAAATGTGTTGCATTACTTACTGAAAGCCCCTCATAAAATAATTTTGTGGAGCGGTTTTGCAGCTCTCGGAACCGACAGTCGGCTGGCAGACCTCGTAAAGTACATAGGGCCAGTTTGTGTCCTTTGGGGCGGATGTAATGTGGCGGAGCGTATTTTAGAAGTTTTGCCCGTGCGATACAATTTGAAAGAGTTCGCGAGTGCGTTCCCTCGCGTTGCTGTAGCTCCTGGCTTAATGGTTTGCCTGTTTTCAAAGCAGACGTTGATGCTGTGTAATGGGCATACACCTTACTCTGCAGAAAGAGGGTGTATAACAGAAGGAGGCGCCATCAGCTAGCCGATGGTGTCACTAAACGGACGGCTTGGCGACTGCAGAGGTTCCTTAGAAGGTAACACATTCCTTTTTATTCCAGTAGAAATTCTAAATATGACTTTATGCTGTGATTCTATCAACATGTAGAGGAAATGGTAGTAACCGGTTAGTGGCAGTGTAGTGATTTATCGCGGTGTTAGTTTTCCAATCCAGTGGTCGGGCATGAGAGTCTTTTGAAAGAATTTGGATTGCTTCAGGGCACTGACTTGTGATATAGGAGTAGTGCCAATTTAATCGTGTCTCACGGGTCGAAACTAGGCTGGCGACCCTTATTTAGACTGGTTATACTAATAGCAGTGTAGTGCCGGGTATGCCAACAAACGTTTCCGAGAAGTCTATGGAGCAATACGTCGTTTGGTTTGGTTCCCGCAGTCGCCAGTGGGATTTCCCCCTACGTACGGCAAACTCCGAGACGACAGACGAGAATGAACGTTCCAGACTCTACACAGATCTCTATTAAACTTTTAAAATTCCTTCGCTGTGACAAGGCGAACTAGGAATGAAATGAAAGATGTTCATGAAAAATCGTAACCGGAAGAAGGGGAACATTAGAAGAAAATGTCTTAAGTATAAATGTGCTAAACTGTTAATTACAAGTAAGAAATTAAAAAGATTTGTGTTTCATGTAGGCTATGAAATACACCGAAATAAACGAAACAGTCTGGTGTAGCAATATTTTGTAAAGGTTTTATTTGGTTAAGGAAATCATTTTGAAAACTACTTTGTTCAAGTGTTACAATTGTAGACGATGTATCCCCGCTTTCACCAACATATAACAAATCATATATCAAATAGATAATATTTTTGGAAATTTGTGGTAAGAACTTATAGGACAAAACTGCTCAGGTCATCAGTCCCCAAGATGACACACTACTAAATCTGACTTAAAGTAACTTACGCTAAGGACAACACACACCCATGTCCGAGGGAGGACTCGAACCCCCGGCTGGGGTAGCCACGCGGACCGTGACAAGGCTCCTAAAGCCCGCGCGGCTACCCCGCGCGGCAACATAATATTCTCTATCAGTTCCCCGGGTATGACGGTAGTTGCGAACTGGTAAATTTGTTATTGGATTCCTTTGCTTACAGATGTATTCTCAGTTTTCTGACTGTCGTTTACAAACACAATGTTTACCACGTATATCGCACTGCTCTACTTCGTTAATCTTGTATCCCCACAAACTTTTTTTTTTTATTCATTGTTGACAATCACGCGTAGCTACACTCGAAGTCGACTGTAAGATTTCTGTGCTTGACTCTTCTACACACTGGGGTGACAAAAGTCGTGGGATACCTTCTAATAACGTGTCGGACCACCTCCTGTCCGGCATAGTGCAGCAACTCGACGTGGCATGGACTAAACAATTCGCTGGAAATCCTCTGCAGAAATGTTGAGACATGCTGCTTCTATAGCCGTCCATAATCGCGAAAGAGTTGCCGGTGCAGTATTTTGCGGGTGAACTGACCGCTCGCTTATGGCCCATAAATGTTCAATACGATTCATGCTGGGTGGTCTGGGTTGCCATATCATTCGCTCGAATTGTCCAGAATGTTCTTCAAACCAATGGCGACAATTGTGGCCCTGTGACATGGCGCATTGTCATGAATAAAAACTGCGTCGTTGGTTGGAAACATGACGTCCATGAATGGCTGTAAATGGTTTCCAGAGAACCAACCCATTCCGTTTAAAGAGAGCCCACACCATTATGAAGTCATCACCGGCTTGCACAGTGCCTTTTTGACTACTTGGGTCCGTGGCTTCGTGGGACTGCGCCACACTCGAACCCTAGCATCAGCTCTTACCAAGTGAAATCGGGACTCATCTGACCAGTCCGCGGTTTTCAGTCGCCTGAGACCCAACCGATATGAACACTCCGGGGTCCAACCGATACGGTCACGAGCCCAGGAATGACGTTATAGGCGAAATAGTGCTGTTAGCAAAGGCGCTGCCGGCCGGTGTGGCCGAGCGGTTCTAGACGCTTCAGCCTGGAACCGCGCGACCGCTACGGTCGCAGGTTCGAATCCTGCCTCGGGCATGGATGTGTGTGATGTCCTTAGTTTAGTTAGGTTTAAGTAGTTCTAAGTTCTAAGGGACTGATGACCTCAGATGTTAAGTCCCATAGTGCTCAGAGCCATTTGAGTCATTTGAGCAAAGGAAGTCGCGTCAGTTGTCTGCTGCTATAACCCATTATCGCCAAATTTCTGCGCCCTGTTCTGTAAGATAACTTTGTCGCACCTCCCACATTGATTTGTGCGGTTATTTCACGCAGTGTTGCTCGTCTTTTACCACTGACAACTCTACTCAAACGCCGCTGCTCTCCATCGTTAAGTGAAAGCCGTCGGCCACTGCCTTGTTCGTGGTGAGATGTAATGCCTGAAATTTGGTATTTTCAGCACACTCCTGACACTTTTGATCTGATCTCACAATATTGAATTCTCTGACGATTTCCGAAATGGAATGCCCCATGTGTCTAGCTGCAACTACCATTCCAAGTTCAAAGTATGTTAATTCTCGTCGTGCGGCAGTATAATCAAGACGGAAACCTCTTCAGATGAATCACCTGATTGCAAATGACATCTCCGCCAGTGCACTGCCATTTTATACCTTGTGTACGTGATACTACCGCCATCTGTATATGTGCATGTTGCTATCCCAGGACTTTTGTCACCTCAGAGTAAAGCACCAAATTTGCATGATGCTCGAGACTGCAGTCAAGGTGGCATTGGTACGGTGCCACTGCTCGTGCAGTGGTACTGCTCTGTTCTTGGCAGTCCGCCCCTGTTAAACGTTACCGGAGGAACGGATGTTCGAGCCGCAAGTAACATCGTGACCATGCGACGCTATAACGGAATGAGTTACGGCTGCAGTGCGGGACGGCTGCGATGAAACATTCCATGCGCCGAAAAACAACCTGGCCGCATGGAGCTATCCGCGTATAATAAGCTGCCAGACGGAACTCTTAGCCCGTGTATTACAGTGACATGGTAAGAGTGATACTAACTGCTGATATTTCAACAGCATGAAAATAGCATTGTTATTAAAAACCGCATATTTTGCTCACTGTTATCCTAAAACAGGTGAAACCTCGCTTTTCTATTGGTGGCACATTCCAGTAAACAGTAAACGCAACTCATCTCAACGAATATTTTGTTGGGTTGTTGCATGGCACAGACCGCGTTAGATTACGCGTCCTGGTTTCAAATATGCAGATGTCATCAGCGTGTGGGTCAATGTGTAAGTGTTCCGCTTACGAAGTCGTTCTGGCAACTTTAAAAGGACAAAGAGTGTGTGTGAAATTGTGTTTCCTACTTTGAAAATTGGCAACGGAGACCCACCAAATGCTTCAAAAGGCTTTCTACGGGGATGCTATGAGCAACACAAAAGTTTTCGACTGCTTTGGCCTCTCTAGAAATGATGAGACCAACATCGTTCTGAACGCCCTGTAACCTCGCAAAACGAGGAAAATATCGAACAAATATGCCAAAAAGTCAGTGAGGATCGTCGTTTCACGACCGACCAAATTTCAGTACAGACAGCCGTGAGGTGGAGCTCGTGCCAGCGGATTTTGAGTGAGGATTGCACATGCGGAATGTTGCCGCTAAATTTGTTCCGCGCCTTCTCACACAGGAACAAAAACCGTGCACATGGTTGTGCGCCAGGACTTGAAAACAGAGACTGAAAGTGATCCAAAATTTTTGAACAAAATCATTACAGTTGATGAGAGTTGATGTTACGGGTATGGCCCAGAAACCAAGCAAGTGACAAGCCAATGGACAACTTCCAACTCTCCACGACCAAAAAAAGCAAGGCAAGTGTAGTCGAATGTGAAGATGAAGACATTGTCTTTTTTGACGTTCGTGAAAGTGTGCATTGGGAATTTTTGTCCCCTGGTAGCAGTTTTATTTGGAAGTGTTAAGACATCTGCGAGGGTATGTGTGGAGGAAATATTCGGAACTTTGGTATCAGGTGACTGGTTCATTCATCACGACAACACCCCCGCACATGCAGCCTTATGAGTGACCCACTATTTTTCATCTCAGGGATGGTCTGTCGTACCCCACCCGCCGTATCAGCAAGATCTTGCCCATTATGACTTTTTTCTATTCCCACAAATGAAAAAACTTTAAAAGTGAATCGTTGCAATGATGTGGAAGCAATGAAAACAGCTTCGGAAAGGGAACTGGCGATATCAAAGTTGAAGAAGTCCAGACATGCTTCAAACAGTAGTAAAAATGACTTGAAAAGTGCATCACATGTAATGGAGAGTACTTTGAAGGTGACTCAAGGAACTATGTAAAAAAGTGAGAACTTTTGACTGACATTTAATATTGTTATTCTGAATGGTACCGGATGTTTAATTTTGCTTTTAATTAAAATTTACCTTGGGTAGAATGCGGTATTAGTTATGTTCAGTAAAGCAAGGATGAATATAAAAATAAAATAAACTACTTTTTTAGTTACTTATTTCGCTTTTTGTCTGAAGTGTAAGTCGAGAGGAATGGACGGGCTGAGGATGGTGTGGTGTAGTGTGTGTGTTTGTGTGTGTGTGTGTGTGTGTGTGTGTGAGTGTGTGAGTGTGTGTGTGTGTGTGTGTGTGTGTGAGGTGCCTCATTTTGGGAGGGGAGGCCGTGGCTGGCTTTCAGTGACGATGTGTATGTGACAATCTGTTAAGAATGAGGAGGGATTCACATCTTCATGATGAATACGCTATCTTGGAAGATGACAATAACTGTGTTCACATGACTGCGCACATATGTTCATGGTTTAGCGAATACTCAGGCATTCTGTCGCATCTCGATTGGCTTTATGCTAATCCCACAGAAAATGTCTGGTACTGTCTGAAACAGCGCATGAGCCATGTCAGTCAACATCCATGCGATTTGGTATCTCTGTGGGATCTAATCATCAGCAAATAGCTTCAACTGGATGTGGCATTCGTGAAGAAACTTTTACATTCTTTTCCTTGACGAACTGAGGCCATTATGAAGACTACAGGTGATGTTACACCACATCTGAGTGACGTTTGAGAGGGTGTCTTTTTTTTGGTGTACATACACACCAATTAGGATTTATGAGCATAATGTTCAGTTTAAAAGAATGCTTGACAATAATTCAACAGATCATTAATACGATTTCTTGGAAGTATCTCTTTGTTTAACTTAAATAGGTAAATGGGTATCGTTACGATTCCATCTGCTATGAACTGCTGAAAATTAATATCTTTATCAGATATCTTGTAGAGACAGAATGTTTTTCACCCTTGAGTCCCTACTCCGTCTATACCGTAAGGTATCGGAGACTAAGTATATATTTTCTAGAATCTCCAAGCATTATACGTTTTATGTGCCGCCCAGTAGGAGTTTCATCTCTTGGACATTTTAGTACATTGATTAGTGGGAACCTGCCTTACAAGTCGATAGGAACAAACAATGAACTCTAATCTAGCGGTCCAGTCGGAAGGTACCCAAGAAGCTCTTTCACTGACTACCTCTTTCATTCGATACCTTGACATAATAATTGTTCCACAAGCTTTAATGCCCATACTATTACCAGGCTTATATTTTTGGCTATATTTCAACTGAAATAATAACTTCAACGCTTTTCTGACGATTTATCGACAATGTAACAGCCGGCCGGAATGGCCGAGCGGTTCTAGGCGCTTCATTCTGGAGTTAGGTTTAAGTAGTTCTAAGTTCTAGGGGACTGATGACCTCAGATTTTAAGTCCCATGGTGCTCAGAGCCATTTGAACCTTTTTGACAATGTAACCATTTACAAATACTGTCGATAGCTTTGCAGCTGCATTCACCAGGAAAGTGAAACACACATCAAATATACACTGATGGACGTTGGAAGTGTTATGCCATGAAGCATCATTCCGATATTTTTCAAATTTTGTGCAGATATTCATCGTATAACGGGTATTACATTACTTAACTCTCATTGCATTTCTAACTTATCATCTACATAACTGTGAAGTATGAACCCCTTTCGATAGGCCACTACTGATGACAAAGATTAATTAAGTTCTCATTCAGGGTAAACATACAACACAATCTGCAAGCGCGTCCATTTCTTTGCCTAAAGCGAAACAGAATTTTACATATCTGCTATCTGAAATTCTACATTACTACCACCATTTATGCTGCCACTCACCATGATCCAAGAACATATTGAAAATACAACAATGTACTTCAATGGGATGTTATATATCGAGTTTTCACGAAGACTGAACTTCTGCGGACTCCACATGGTTTATTTTGGCAAAAAACACCTACAAGGTGAAAAATGGCTCTGAGCACTATGGGACTTAACATCTATGGTCATCAGTCCCCTAGAACTTAGAACTACTTAAACGTAACTAACCTAAGGACATCACACAACACCCAGTCATCACGAGGCAGAGAAAATCCCTGACCCCTCCGGGAATCGAACCCGGGAACCCTGGCGCGGCAAGCGAGAACGCTACCGCACGACCACGAGCTGCGGACACCTACAAGGTGACAATCAGTGGATTTTTTGATGGGATTCGTCAGTGTCTAACGGTAACACCGACCACCTTGAACCGCAATAGATGTTAACGTTAAACCTCTGCGAGGAATCCTTGAGAAAGTTTTGACCGTGAGATAACCTAATTGGAACAGAAAAATCAAAATGAAGTTTGTTTCCGAAACACTCCAGCAGAGTATAACCAACAGTAAACAGGTGGGTCAGGAACAAACGTTCTCCCAGCACAAAACCAAGTTGTAACATTACATGTTAATATCGATCGCCAGTGTAATGAGGCCTTCTTTTTTCAAGCAATCTAATAAAGCAGAAGGCAGTGCTAAGGCTAACCTAACCTTGCTTGACACACACACTGAACTCTGTTCAGATCACAACACAGTAACCTAACATTGCAGATAAATGTACTACTAACTGGAAAGCCAGACAAACAAATGGCCAATGATATAGCAAACAGTAACATATGCCTCTCGCCAACACATACCTTAAATAAACTAGATGTAACAGTGAAACGCCCGCTAAACCCGCAGAGCAGAACAGGTGATTAGGATTGTGGAAAGGGCCAAATAAGGTGGCAGTCAGTTTCACTTCAAAATTGAAATTTATTGTAATTTAATAACACATTTAAACCAAAACGGCACATAGTCGAACCTTTACAACTACGAGATTCAAAATCCAATTCTCTCACGGCTGAAGACCTCCAAACAAGAAATATATATATATATATATACTCCTGGAAATTGAAATAAGAACACCGTGAATTCATTGTCCCAGTGTACGTGATAGCGGGAACATGAGCCACGCACGGCTGAAACAGTTTATAGAACAAATCACCAACACACATGAAACTAGTAGCAATACTAAACATGGTAGAGAATACAATCATTCTGATTTAAAGGCTGGATCTGTTAATGATAATACTTTTCAAACTATAAAACATAACTTTAAACACTGTAACTCCACACATTAGAAATCAATCACAACTATTTTTACAGTTGCCGAATAAGTCATTCTATAATAAATTAGGATACTCGGAATGAAATTCACTAGGATAGCACGTGTGGTTCCTGAAGAGGGGCAGCAGCCTTTTCAGTAGTTGCAGGGGCAACAGTCTGGATGATTGACTGATCTGGCCCTGTAACACTAACCAAAACGGACTTGCTGTTGTGGTACTGGGAACGGCTGAAAGCAAGGGGAAACTACAGCCGTAATTATTCCCGAGGCCATGCAGCTTTACTGTATGATTAAATGATGATGGCGTCCTCTTGGGTAAAATATTCCGGAGGTAAAACAGTCCCCCATTCGAATCTCCGGGCGGGGAATACTCAAGAGGACGTCGTTATCAAGAGAAAGGACTCTGGCGTTCTACGGATCGGAGCGTGGAATGTCAGATCCCTTAATCGGGCAGGTAGGTTAGAAAATTTAGAAAGGGAAATGGATAGGTTAAAGTTAGATATAGTGGGAATTAGTGAAGTTCGGTGGCAGGAGGAACAAGACTTCTGGTCAGATGAATACAGGGTTATAAATACAAAATCAAATAGGTGTAATGCAGGAATAGGTTTAATAATGAATAAAAAATAGGAGTGCGGGTAAGCTACTACAAACAGCATAGTGAACGCATTATTGTGGCCAAGATAGATACGAAGCCCACGCCTACCACAGTAGTACAAGTTTATATGCCAATTAGCTCTGCAAATGATGAAGAAATTGATGAAATGTATGATGAGATAAAAGACATTATTCAGGTAGTGAAGGGAGTCGAAAATTTAATAGTCATGGGTGACTGGAATTCGACAGTAGGAAAAGGAAGAGAAGGAAATGTAGAAGGTGAATATGAATTGGGGCTAAGAAGTGAAAGAGGAAGCCACCTGGTAGAATTTTGCACAGAGCATAACTTAATCATAGCTAACACTTGGTTCAAGAATCGTGAAAGAAGGTTGTATACATGGAAGGTGCCTGGAGATACTAAAAGGTTTCACATAGATTATATAATGCTAAGACAGAGATTTAGGAACCAGATTTTAAATTGTAAGACATTTCCAGGGGTAGATGTGGACTCTGACCACAATCTATTGGTTATTAACTGTAGATTAAAACTGAAGAAACTGCAGAAAGGTGGGAATTTAAGGAGATGGGACCTGGATAAACTGAAAGAACCAGAGGTTGTACAGAGTTTCAGGGAGAGCATAAGGGAACAATTGTCAGGAATGGGGGAAATAAATACAGTAGAAGAAGAGTGGGTAGCCTTGAGGAATGAAATAGTGAAGGCAGCAGAGGATCAAGTAGGTAAAAAGACGAGGGCTAGTAGAAATCCTTGGGTAACAAAAGAGTTACTGAATTTAATTGATGAAAGGAGAAAATACAAAAATTCAGTAAGTGAAGCAGACAAAAAGGAATACAAACGTCTCAAAAATGAGATCGACAGGAAGTGCAAAATGGCTAAGCAGGGATGGTAGAGGACAAATGTAAGGATGTAGAGGCTTATCTCACGAGGGGTAAGATAGATACTGCCTACAGGAAAATTAAAGAGACCTTTGCAGAAAAGAGAACCACTTGCATGAATATCAAGAGCTCAGATGGAAACCCAGTTCTAAGCAAAGAAGGGAAAGCAGAAAGGTGGAAGGAGTATATAGAGGGTCTATACACGGGCGATGTTCTTGAGTACAATGTTATGTAAATGGATGAGGAAGTCGATGAATATCAAATGGGAGATAAGATACTGCGTGAAGAGTTTGACAGAGCACTGAAAGACTTAAGTCGAAACAAGGCCCCAGAATGGAAAAACTGGATGAAGCTGACCTCGGGGAAGATCAGTTTGGATTCCGTAGAAATGTTGGAACACGCGAGACAATACTGACCCTACGACTTACCTTAGAAGAAATATTAAGGAAAGGCAAAGCTACGTTTCTAGCATTTGTAGACTTAGAGAAAGCTTTTGACAATGTTGACTGGAATATTCTCTTTCAAATTCTGAAGGTGGCAGGGGTCAAATACAGGGAGCGAAAGGCTATTTACAATTTGTACAGAAACCAGATGGCAGTTACAAGAGTCGAGGGACATGAAAGGGAAGCAGTGGTTGGGAAGGGAGTGAGACAGGGTTGTAGCCTCTCCCCGGTGCTATTCAACCTGCATATTGAGCAAGTAGTAAAGGAAACAAAAGAAAAGTTCGGAGTAGGTATTAAAATTCATGGAGAAGAAATAAAAACTTTGAGGTTCGCCGATGACATTGTAATTCTGTCAGAGAGAGCAAGGGACTTGGAAGAGCAGTTGAACGGAATGGACAGTGTCTTGAAAGGAGGAAACAAGATGAACATTAACAAAAGCAAAACGAGGATAATGAAATGTAGTCGAATTAAATCGGGTGATTCTGAGGGAATTAGATTAGAACATGAGACACTTAAAGTAGTAAAGGAGTTTTGCTATTTGGGGAGCAAAATAACTGACGATGGTCGAAGTAGAGAGGATATAAAATGTAGACTGGCAATGGCAAGGAAAGCGTTTCTCAAGAAGAGAAATTTGTTAACATCGAGTATTGATTAAAGTGTCAGGCAGTCGTTTCTGAAAGTATTTGTATGGAGTGTAGCCATGTATGGAAGTGAAACATAGACGATAAATAGTTTGGACAAGAAGAGAATAGAAGCTTTCGAAATTTGGTGCTACAGAAGAATGCTGAGGATTAGATGGGTAGATCATATAACTAATGAGGAGGTATTGAATAGAATTGGGGAGAAGAAAAATTTGTGGCACAACTTGACTAGAAGAAGGGATCGGTTGGTAGGACATGTTCTGAGGCATCAAGGGATCACCAATTTGGTACTGGAGGGCAACGTGGAGGGTAAAAATCGTAGAGGGAGACCAAGAGATGAATCACTAAGCAGATTCAGAAGGATGTAGGTTGCAATAGGTACTGGGAGATGAAGAAGCTTGCACAGGATAGAGTAGCATGGAGAGCTGCATGAAACCAGTCTCAGGACTGAAGACCACAACAACAACAAGGATAGCATGCCTGTCCATATTTGTGACTTGGTATAATAACGGGTGTAAGATTGAGATTTTACCAACACCACGATTATTATTAAAATCAACCACATTTCACAAATACCTGGTCCATTCACAGAGTGCCAAATATAAACAATGTAGTGGAAGGCTGTTGGGACTGGTGGCGAAATTAGCAGCGGCTGTTAATATGGCGGCTATACAGTCATGACTTGGTTACTTGGTGGTAAGGTATTATGGGACCAAACTGCTTAGGTCATCAGTCCCTTGGCTTACACACTAATTGACCTGACTTAAACTAACTTACGCTAAGGACAACGCCCACACCCATGCCCGAGGGAGATTCAAAATGGTTCCAATGGCTCTGAGCACTATGGGACTTAACTGCTGTGGTCATCAGTCCCCTAGAACTTAGAACTACTTAAACCTAACTAACCTAAGGACATCACACACATCCATGCCCGAAGCAGGATTCGAACCTGCGACCGTAGCGGTGGCGCGGTTCCAGACTGTAGCGCCTAGAACCGCTCGGCCACTCCGGCCGGCCCGAGGGAGGGCTCTAACCTCCGACGGGGAGAGCCATGCGAACCGTGGCAAGGCGCCTAAGACCACACGGCCACCCCGCGCGGCTGCAGTCATGACAGTACTGTTGGCCTCGTCCTATTACACACCTTCTTGGCATCAGAATCATATTTTTATGGGACCAAAAACCATGCCATGATAATAATATCACCAAATGCATCATCCAACGCCCATAAATACTGCTCTTAAGCTCCTCTGGCCTCAAAACTTCAAGAATATGAGCCACAGTGATCCGCTACTGCTAGCAAGATGTTAACCACAGCACTGCTCAGCCCTGACTCCTTACCTGTCACAATGGACGAGTGGCCACTTTCTCGCCAACAACATTTTTCCGTGGCTGCGGGGTTTCCCCTCATCTTTTACATTGAACCCTACGTTCCCTAAATATGGACCAATTCATTTACAGTACATTATATAACAATCATTGCAGTAGTTATTTAAATCCACGAGCACAGTTTAAACATCATCGTTCAAAAATTCACATAACTGAAATATGTATACATATTCAAAGAATTTCCATGACAGAAACAACACTCTACATAAGCAACACTACAAATTTACCTAGAAATATCAATACAGATATAAAATAGGTCGAAAATAGGTATTACATATGCCCCATGGTTGATTGATGTTTCCTGTTAGGGACACATTAATGAAACACCAATAACACCTAAATGGTGTCAAGCAGTCAAAGAAATAATCAATCCAACCAGAGTTGGGCATGAAAAAAAATACACCACAAAACACACTAAAACACACATCATTACCAAAACAAGACATAAGCATCAATCTTCAATTCTGTACACCTATCATAATTAACTCATATTTTGTGAAACAATAAGTTGAGTAGTAATCATAATTTTTCAGTATTGCCAAGACTATCGGGTATAATGTTGGAAACATTCAAAAATTGTAAGTACACATACAAAAATATACACCTAACAATATCACAAGAATTTTTAACACTGTACGTGCATAATTTTGAAGTTAGTAAGCAAGAAACTTTCATTGCTGCTTCTAACAACAGCAGTCCATTATTTGATGTTTACATAAACATACAAAAATATTTAAATTGAACCTAGTATTCTTTGCTCGTTGCCCTTATTTGAAACAGACAGTCCTTCTTTGATAGCCACAGCAAAACGCACACAACACTAACCAAGATAATCAAATAATTTTCCTGCTTGCAGTCAAAATAACCTTTGGTGAAATTAAAAGCAAGGGTGGATAAATTAAGAGAACAACGGAAATTCCTCTATTAAGGGCAGAGGAGAGAGCGGAGAAGTCGAAAGAGTACATTGGTCACTGCTATGCGAGGGAAGATTGGTCTGATGTGATAGAATAATAAACAGGAGACGATTCAGAAGAGATGGAGATCCAATATTAGAATCAAAATTTAAAAGAGCTTGGAGGACTTAAGATCAATTAAGCCAGCGGGGATAGATAACATTCCATCAGAATTTCTAAAATCATTGGGGGAAGTGGCAACAAAATGACTATTCACGTTGGTATGTGGAATCTATGAGTCTGGCGACGTACCATCTTACTTTAGGTAAAATATCGTCTACACAATTCCGAATACTGCAAGAGCTGACAAGTGCGGTAATTATCGCACTATCAGCTTAACAGCTCATGCATCAAATTTACTTACAGTAATAATATACAGAGGAATGGAAACGAAAATTGAGTATGTTTTAGATGACGATCAATTTGACTTTAGGAAAGGTAAAGGCACCATGGAATCAATTCTGACGTTGCGGTTGATAATGGCAGGAAGGTTCAAATGGCTGTATGCACTATGAGACTTAATGTCTGAGGTCATCAGTCTCCTAGAACTTAGAACTACTTTAACCTAAGGACATCACACACATCCATGCCCGAGGCAGGATTCGAACCTGCGACCGGAGCGGTCGCACGCTTCCAGACTGTAGCGTCTAGAACCGCTCGGCCACACCGGTCGGTGATGGCAGGAAGGCTAAAGAAAAATCAAAACATGTTCATAGGATTTGTGGACCTGGAAAAAGTTTTCGACAATGTAAATTGGTGCAAGAAATATGAAATTCTGAGAAAAGCAGGGGTAAGTTATTGGGAGTGACGGGTAATATACAATATGTACAAGAGCGAAGAGGGAATAATATGAGTGGACGACCAAGAAGGAAGTGCTCGCATTAAAAAGGGTGGTAGACAGGGAAGTAGTCTTCCGCTCCTATTGTTCAATGGAAGCAGTGATGGAAATAACAGAAAGGTTCAGGAGTGGGACTAAAATCCTCGAGATGTAGTAGAGTTCTCCGTCCAGACAGTGTGGAAATGCTGTGTAAGTTGTAGTGACATAGTAAATTCAACGGCAATAACACAGATTCAAGACACACACAAACTCAAGACATTAATAACTACACGATTTTCTTCCTTTAATTTGTCGGGTTTTAAACGATCCGTTCTAAGTACCTTAAAATTAAGGCCAATATTCTGTAAATACGACAAGTAGTGCCATCAATTAGTGGTGTGGGGAATTACTTGTATAAATTTTTATTTATTGTTATTTTTATGATGTAATTTCTTAAAGGCTTGCTGTGAACATTTTTCTAATGTTTGAAAGGAAACTGCACGGAGTAGGGCAAAGACGTTATTTCTTGTTCAAAAGAGTCAAGCAGTAACAGTCTGTTGCTGACAGTGAATGAGTGCCTGTACTTTGGATATAGCGATGTATGCTTGCCATGTTCGCAGAAAACGTGTGGCTTGACGTGTGACATGTACTGAGCTGTCGCAAGAAGAAGTTTATCGCCCTGGATTACTAAATATAAAATCACAACCTGGACTCAGAGGGAGACAGAAACGATACCAGTCCTCCACAGATTTATGACATTTACTTGAATAATGCGTTTGCTCAAGAAAGTCAAGCAAGAGATTTAGTAAAGTGCAGCTTCTCGATGATTTTTTTCTGAATCTTCAATGCGCTGTTGCCTTGAAGCGGCATACTGACATAACGCCCAACGTATAATACACACACAAAGAAATGCGACGAAAACCAATATTTAGGCAATTAAAAATGATTTCGACGAAGCTGCGTTTTTAATCACTTTAAACCTATTTTAACTATGCTCTGTTAGTGATTAGTTGCAAATGGAAAGACAAATTTGTATCAGTAACGTTATTTGGCACTAAAGTTCATTTTATTTCGCTTCACGAATTCTTCGGATAACATTTCACATATAGAAGATCATTATAGAATACTGTTACCTGTACAACATCATTGGGCATTAATTATAATGTTATTTGATGCATTGTTAACAACGTTGTCATTATGAATGTGTGCACGAATGTTTTCTAATTACAGTAACATATTATTAATATGTAAACATAGTGCTGCAGGGTATTAAATCACTGACTATACCTATTTCTATCCTCCAGTCATTGTATGAACAAAAATCTTACTTTTCTTATTTCAGTTTCAAAGGTGAGCACATAGGAGTAAAATACAGGGTGTTTGAAAAAGAACTCTCTAGTTTTAATGTGACCTAGAATCCGCACAAGGTGACATATACTATTCTTGTTTGTGGTTTTTGATTCATCAACTCTCCAAGTTTGGCTCCCCTGCAGTTGGCAGGACTGCTTGACCTTGAGACGGCACCAGTGCTGTTTCTTTCCTCTGTTTAGTCCAGGCATGACTGAAATCCAGTGCAGAGCAACTCAGGAACAATGTCTACTACGCAACAGAAAGCGCAGTGTGTTATTTGGCTTCTGAAAATTGACTCAGTTATAACAGTGCAACGTAATTTTTGGCGTCAGTATTGTGGTGAACAACCTACAGCAAAAATTATCCGTCATTGGCTAATGTCTTTCAAGGAAACCAGTAGTGTTTTAAAAGAAAAATCACCAGGTATACCGAGAACTTCTGAAGATGATGTTGAAGAGATCCGTGTTTCGTGTGTTCGTAGCCCGAAGAAGTCATTGGCCAGACGTAGTCTACAATTAGGAGTGCCCCACCCCATTGCAGTAACCATGTGCGTGCGGCTCTTGACACTCGCTTTCCAGGAAGGTGGATAGACAGGGCTGACCCAATACCTTGGCCACCACGAAGCCCTGACTTAAACCCACTGGACGTTTCCTCTTAGGGCCACATAAAAAATGTTGTGCACAGTGGAAAGATCGGAGAAATCAATCATTTACGGGAAAAGATCGTCGCGGCGGTTGGTACAGTTACACCGGAAACGTTGGTGAATACGTGGCGAGAAATGGAATATCGTCTCGATGTGTGCAGGGCAACAGATGGAGTCCTCGTTGAGTCTACTAACATTAAGACAAAGCTTGAAGGAATTCTCTTTCATGATATGTACCCACTGATGTAATTTTTCATTAATTTCCCCATTAAATTTATACTTAAAACTAGGGAGCTCTTTTTCTAACACCCTGCATTACCGTTTCGTATATTTATGAAACTTCTTTGTAACACGGCGGTGGAGGTGCGATATGCTAAAGGTCATTGCTTCTGGTTGGGAAGGGTATTTAAGAAGTAAATCCCGGCGGTCGCTTTTGCAAGGTACATAGCGCCATACAGTTCAGGTTACTAGTAGTGACTTACCTGACGCTTGGGTAGCTTTCCCAACAATTTTCATGATGATTTGATGTACAGAGAGTATAATGCACTGCTGTCGTGGAATAATCGAGGCATCTGTTTGCAGCGGTTCTTCCGTAACACGGCACACCACGAGGCGGGGGGCCCGGTATTGCTATACGTGGGGGCGGAAACGGAGGCCAACGTTGCGTGGGTGCAGGCTGGCTTCATGGCGTCGCTGTGCGCCCGGCTGCGCGGCCTCTGCCTCGAGCTGGAGCACCGCTTCTACGGGCAGAGCCGACCCACTCGGTAAGCCAGCAACGTAGCTGCACAACGGTGGATTGATTGCTAGCGTGGCAGCGTTCTCTAACGCCGATTATAACCTTCTTTAATATTATACAAATGCGCTGATGTGGTTGGAAAGCCTTACATGATGAGTACCTTGAGCGAAAGCTGCTAATCTGATGCTTTGGTGCCGGACGCTGTTGACGAGCGGTTCTAGGCGCTTCAGTCCGGAACCACGCTGTTGCCACGGTCGCGGGTTCAAATCCTGCCTCGGGCATGGGTGTGTGTGATGTCCTTAGGTTGGTTAGGTTTAAGTAGTTCTAAGTCTAGGGGAGTGACGACCTCGGGTGTTAAGTCCCATACTGCTTAGAGCCATTTGTTTGATGCTTTGGTGTTTACATGCCTGTGGTGTATATGATCAAAACTTCCTCCCTATGCGAACTCGCTCTCAGCGCAGAAGAAAGCCATTTCTACAGATGAAAAATGGTGTAGGTATATGCTGGGTATTGTGTGTCTCTAACATTACTGTATTTTTTTCAGTGAAGATAGCAACACAGCATGCACGTGTAGCTCATCGCCATCGTTTCGACTTTCAGATAGTTCTAATCATTGGCATGGGGGGCATGGGACTATCATATACTGTAAACATATAACACAGACAGTTGACAGTAGTGCGATACCTGCAGGCTGAGTGGTGATGAAATGGACTCAGGACATTACATCAGGAGCAGTAAGCATAGATCCTTGGAGAACAACTATACCTTGAGATGATCGAAGAATTGTTCAACTGGCTCTGAGGAATAGACTGATGTTTTCAGCTGAAATGCAGGCAGAGATTACACGCAGGATGTCACATTCGGGAACAGATTACTGCAAGCAGAATTGAAATCTTGCATTTCATAGGTTGTTGACCCCTGACACCATACCACAGGCACCAGAGACTTGCACGATGTAGAGCCAGCGTCAACTGGAACATTGAGTGGCATACTGTGATGTTCAGCGAAGAATTTCGCTTACATTTTTGGAGGTCAGATCGACGCCAACGTGTCCATAGACGCCCTGACAAAAGGCTACAGGAAGCACTAATTATTATACTTCGAATACACTGGCGAAGTTTCGGTGTGGAAACCCTAACACATACTTCATGCTGTCCCAATCTCTCTCCATGCCATTAACATAATTTTGGAGCTGTAAAAAAAGACATTCATGGCCATCGATTTCGTTGGTCGGTTGGTTTAAAAGGGGGAGGGGGGGGAGGACCAAACTGCAAGGTCATCAGTCTCTTGTTTCCAGTAGAACAATTACCAAAGGGAAAGAAGTAAACAAAGACGATATACGGCACAATAACACGAGAAAGGAAGAAACAGAAGAACGACAGGAGGACTATAAACATTACAATGGTCAAAGCAAGAGAGACGCAAGAAACAGGGAGAAGTGATTAAAAACAAGAAATCAGATTAACATGGCTGGCTGACCATGAGGATAAAAAAGGAGAAGCCAGCCACTCTGCCAAACATTAAAACCTCCACCCTAAAAGCCCTAAGGTGGAGGATACAGAAGGACAAAGGACATGCGCTAAAACTCAGATCAACTGATAAAACCCACCCACACGAATAAAACGGAAAACTAAAGCTGCCGTTGAGGCATTGTCGCCAAACACCGAAGGTAGGGTGCTGGGAAAGTTAAAAGTCCGCCACAGAGCGGCTAAAAGTGGGCAGTCCAGCAAGAGGTGAACGACTGCCATTTGGGAGCCAAAGCAACATGAGGTGGGCCCTCGTGACGGAGGAGGTAACCATGTGTGAGCCACGTATGGCCTAAGTGGAGCCTACAAAAGACAACTGATTCCCTGAAAGAAGCCCGCAGGGAAGACTTCCGCACACTCGTAGTATCCTTAATGACACGCAGTTTGTTGTGAATCTGTTATGCCACTCCGTCTCCCAAAGCCGAAAAACCTTGAGGCGTAAGACAGAAAGCAGGTCAGTTGCAGAGATGCCCATCGCCAGGAGTGATTTCCGCGTAGCCTGTTTGGCCAGCCTGTCAGCAAGTTCATTGCCTGTGATTCATACGTGACCTGGGGTCCACACAAACACCACTGAACGACTGAACTGTTCCAGGGCAGAGATGGACTCCTGAATGTTCGCTGCCAAAGGATGGCGAGGGTAGCACTGGTCGATAGCTTGTAAGCTGCTCAGGGAGTCAGGATAGAGAAGAAACGACTCATCAGAACAGAAACGGATGTACTGAAGTGCGCAAGATACGGCCAAAAGCTCTGCAGTGAATACACTCCAACCAGTGGGCAAGGCATGCTGTTCAATGTGTCCTCTGTGGACACAGGCGAAGTCAACATTACCATCAGTCATTGAGCCGTTAGTGTAAACATCTTCGGAGCCCCGGAACACGTCAAGAATCGAGAGGAAGTGACAGCGGAGAGTGGCGGGGTTAACAGAGTCCTTAGGGCCATGCCAAAGGTCCAGACGAAGCTTCAGCCGAGGTGTACACCATGGAGGTGTACGTGAATGGACCTCAAGTAGAGGTGATGAAGGGAAGGACTCCACTTCGGATAGAAGGGTTCGCATGCGAACTGCAGTCGTGAGCCCTGACCTGCTGGGCCGCCGATGCGTGAGATGAACTGCCGCGGGTGGGAAAGGAGACGGTAATTCAGAAGCTCATCCAACGTAACTGGCGAACAGTTGTGCACGTAGGATCCGCAATGGAAGGACTCCGGTGTCCACCAGGACACTGGTCACCGGACTCATTCTAAAAGCTCCCATCGCTAGGCGAACGCCACAGTGGTGCACTGGGTCGAGTAAACGCGCCGCCGAACCGTAAACCAGACTCCCATAGTAAAGGCGGGATTGAGCAAGGGCTCTGTAGAGCTGCAGCAGCGTAGAACGATCTGCACCCCAGGTGGCACAACTAGCTCTTTGTTTGGATGAAGTGCTGAGTGCTATTGACAAGGGATTTCAGATCGATTCCGTATTTCTGGATTTCCGGAAGGCTTTTGATATTGTACCACACAAGTGGCTTGTAGTGAAATTGCATGCTTATGGAATATCGTCTCAGTTATGTGACTGGTTTTGTGATTTCCTGTCACAGAGATCACATAGTTGACGTAAAGTCATCGAGTAAAACAGAAGTGATTTCTGGCGTTCCTCAAGGTAGTGTTATAGGCCCTTTGCTGTTCCTTATTTATATAAAAGATCTGGAAGACAATCTGAGCAGCCATTTTCAGTTGTTTGCAGATGACTCTGTCGTTTATCGACTAAAAAGCATCAGAAAATCAAAACAAATTGCAAAACAATTTAGAAAAAATATCTGAATGGTGTGAAAATTGGCAGTTTCCCTAAATAAAGAAAAGTGTGAGGTCATCCACATGAGTGCTAAAATCAATTCGTTAAACTTCAGTCACACGACAAATCAGTCAAATCTAAAGGCCGTAAATTCAACTAAATACCTAGGAATTACTATTACGAACAACTTAAATTGAAAGGAACACATAGAAAATGTTATGGGGAAGGCTAACCAAAGACTGCATTTTATTGGCAGGACACTTAGAAAATGTAACGGATCTACCAAGAAGACTGCCTACACTATGCTTGTCCGTCCTCTTTTAGAATACTGCTGCGTGGTGTGGGATCCTTACCAGATAGGACTGACGGAGTACATAGAAAATTTTCAAAGAAAGGCGTTTTGTACTATCGCGAAATATGGGAGAGATGTCACAGAAATGATACAGGATTTAGGCTGGACAACGTTAAAAGAAAGGCGTTTTTCATTGAAAAGAAATCTTCTCGCGAAATTCCAATCACCAACTTTCTCCTCCGAATGCGAATGTTGACACCGACCTACATAGGGAGAAACGATCACCACGATAAAATAAGGTAAATCAGAGCTCGTATGGAAAGATATAGGTTTTCGCTCTTTCCGCATGCTATACGAGATTGGAATAATAGAGAATTGTGAAGATGATTCGATGAACCCCCTGCCAGGCACTTAAATGTGATTTGCAGAGTATCCACGTAGATGTAGAATAATGTAACGGTCAGATACAGCTACAAGATGGCCCGCTGACCCCACCAGTCTCCATGAACCAGGCAAGAAATCTCGTCTTGCAACACCCAAGGGTTCAAACACAGAAAGTTTCACAGCTGTCCGGAAGCGCACATGGTATGCTAACTGATCTGGGCAGATTAGAATTTAAAACACAATTAAAAGAGCACATTAATCATAAATGTTCATGACAGAACCAGTAGCACCTGCGACTGCCGTCAAATTCCCACAGTTCACACAGATTGTAGCAGTAGTAATGCTAGGCATCATTTGGCAAGGAGAAAAACTTAAGCGAGAAGGTTCACCACGCCCAATATAACTCCATTACCGGAGGTATCTTAGAACGAAACAGTTAAAAAAAACTTTCACCGCAATCGTCACCCCCGTTAGTGTTCAGGAAAGCATCAAAGGGTGCTCAGCGAACCCCGAAGTGGACAGGCTTAAACAGTTTCTATAATCGATGCAGACCAACTAACGGCGGATACAAACTTCCCCCAAACACAAATTCACAGCTCAGGGAAGAATCACATAGGGCAAGGCAATAGCAACAGAGCCCGCAAACGCAACCAAACGAGATCACACGACATGATTCGACAACAGAAAGAGGTAACCTTTCAGCGCACGGAGTCAGCTAATCATAATCAAAGCTGTTCCTGTTGCAACAGTTCCCTAAGAGCAAATCGGTCGGGTGACAACACATGTTTCCTCCGACTTCCTACCTCCTCGTCGCCGGTGACTGTCCGTTCCGCACTCTTCGTCCTCACAAACATCTCAAACCGGAAGACGCGGTGCAAGGGCGCCGCCAAGCGACCAGAGGGAAAACGAAGCAGAGATTCGATATACGTACTGCAGTCAATACAAGCCGACTCGGCTCACTACCGAGCACCAGCTTCAACGTCCGAAAACATCAGCCTGTAACATATGGCTAACGCTGGGCACACATGTCTGTTACCTCCAGTAACCTACCGGGGACCTGACAAATACGCTACCCTGTATCGTTGCTGTAATGCATTTCAAATGCAACACGCTATTAAGCAGATGGTCATAACGTTAGAGCTAATCAATGCGTGGAATAGGTACACTATCTTATCAAAAGCATCGAGACACCCCAGTGTAACGCGGAACTGACCAACAGATGTCAGACGCGCAGGATTAGCCGAGCGGTCTCAGGCGCTGCAGTCATGGACTGTGCGGCTGGTCCCGGCGGAGGTTCGAGTCCTCCCTCGCGCATGGGTGTGTGTGTTTGTCCTTTAATTTAGGTAAAGTAGTGTGTAAGGTTAGGGACTGATGACCTTAACAGTTAAGTCCCATACGATTTCACACATTAACAGATGTCACGAGAACGGAATGCAGAAGTGTAAAAGTTGCGTCAGAAACAGCTGAGTGGGTCGGTCAGTAGAGCTCAGTGACCTCGAACGTAGACTAGTTACTTGATGTCACTTGAGTAACAAATCCATCAACTCTTCTAAAGTTGTTGTAGTCGACTGTTGGTGACGTGATTGTGAAGTGGACAAGCGAAGGAATAACCATAGATAAAACAAGACGATGTAACGTCATGTGTTGAGAAAAAGGACCTGTGGAGCATTGTCGAGGGTGCTTGAAAAAATGGCGTGAAATCAGCGGAAGAAATTACTCTTGAGCGCCAAATCGTTACCAGCAGTCCAATTAGCACAATGACTGTGCATAGGCAGTTAAAAAGAATGTGGTACAGTGGTCGAGAAGCTCATCATATGCCACAATTTTCTGTAGTCAATACTAAACGTCACTTGAGCTGACGTAAAGAGCGACGGCACTGGAGACTGGATCACTAGAGTTATAATCACACTATTTCTTGTCGAATTTCGATGGAAGTGTTTAGGTTTGGCGAGTACCTCGTGAACACTAGCTGCCATCATGCTTGGTGCCAACGGAGGAAATTATGTTAGGGTACGGAGGTGTTTTTCGTGGCGCATAAGATACTGTTAAATCTATATATGATGAATACATTCAACATTGTTTACTGCACACAGTAGATGAAGTTTCTAACACCGATTTTGGCGTGTAAAGCTTGTCTTAAAAATCATCCTTAAGTAATACATGTAATAATATCAAGGTGCGATTGCACTGTCTGTGTATACTGGGTGACAGTTATTGAACTATATGAAATAAAATCGTCATAGCTTCTGAACGGTTTGCATTAGGACGTTCAAACTGCGGAGCTGGCCGCTGGACATCATGGGAGCCTTGTCGTTACCGGCAATTTGCACTTGAAAATGTCACGGCAAAGTGTGCCTGAGCGTATAGGCTTGCGAAAGCCTACTATGCAAGCAATAACAGCCCAGCTGTAGCTCAAAGGAGGTTTGCGACAGAATTCAAGCTGAAGACAACCGGTCCAAACAATCAAGAATTTGAATCGGAAGGTTGATACAACGGGTAGTGTTTGTGATGACAGTGTTGGCAGTATCGGTCGTCCAAAAAGGGCGAAAACAACTGTACTCATCGGGAAGACACGCGCTTTGTTTCAAATCAACCCTAGGAAATCGATCAGACGAGCTGCATAACAGGTGGCAGTCAACCGTGAGGCACTGCGTCAAATTGTTGTTGAAGACCTGCATCTCTTCCCAGACAAAATTCAAATCATTCAGCCGCTAAGCCACAGGGCTATGGGACAGCGGTTGTGTTTCACCAACACTATTGTCCACAGAATTGACGAACACGACTTTGATATGAATATGGTTGGGTTTAACGACGAAGCCCAATTTCATTTGGATGGGTTCGCAATAAACAAAATCGGCGCATTTGGAGAACTGGGAATCCTCATTTCGCGATCGAGAAGTCCCTTCACCCTCAACGGGTGACTGCGTGGTGAGCAGTGTCCAGTCAAGGAATAATCGGTGCGATATTCCCTGATGACACTGTAACTATTGAACGGTACGTGAAGGTTTTGGAAGATGATTTAATGCCCATTATCTTAAGTGACCCTGATTTCGACAATATGTGGTTCATGCAGGTCAGAGCTCTACTCCATTGAAGTAGAAAAGGGTTTGATGTCCTGGAGGAATACTTTTGGGACCGCATACTGGCTCGAGAGTATCCAGAGGCCACTGGAATGGGCCTTGACTGGCCACTATATTCTCCCTGTCTGAAGACATGCGACTCCTTTTCGTGCGGTTATATTAAAAACAATGTGTACAGCAATAACCCCAAAACCATTGCTGAGCTGAAAACAGCCACTTAGAAGGTCATTGTCAGCATCGACGTACTGACACTTTAGCGGGTCATGCAGAATTTCGCTTTTCGTCTGTTCCACACCATCGCTAATGATGGCAGGCATATACACTACTGGCCATTAAAATTGCTACACCAAGAAGAAATGCAGATGATAAACGGGTATTCATTGGACATATATATTATACTATAACTGACATGTGATTACATTTTCACGCAATTTGGGTGCATAGATCCTGAGAAATCAGTACCCAGAACAACCACCTCTGGCCGTAAGAACGGCCTCGATACGCCAGGGCATTGAGTCAAACAGAGCTTGGATGGCGTGTGCAGCTACAGCTGCCCATACAGCTTCAACACGATACCACAGTTCATCAAGAGTAGTGACTGGCGTATTGTGACGAGCCAGTTGCTCGGCCACCATTGACCAGACGTTTTCAGTTGGTGAGAGATATAGAGAATGTGCTGACCAGGGCAACAGTCGAACATTTTCTGTATCCAGAAAGGCCAGTGCAGGTCCTGCAACATGCGGTCGTGCATTATCCTGCTGAAATGTAGGGTTTCGCAGGGATCGAATGAAACGTAGAGCCACGGGTAGTAGCACATCTGAAATGTAACGTCCACTGTTCAAATTTCCGTCAATGCAAACAAGAGGTGACCGAGACGTGTAACCCATGGCACCCCATACCATCACGCCGGTTGCTACGCCAGTATGGCGATAACGAATACACGCTTCCATTGTGCGTTCACCGCGATGTCGCCAAACACGGATGTGACCATCATGATGCTGTAAACAAAACCTGGATAAGTCCGAAAAAATGACGTTTTGCCATTCGTGCAGCCAGGTTCGTCGTTGAGTACACCATCGCAGGCGCTCCTGTTTGTGATGCAGCGTCAAGGGTAACCGCAGTCACGGTCTCCGAGCTTATAGTCCATGCTGCTGGAAACGTCGTGGAACTGTTCATGCAGATGGTTGTTGTCTTGCAAACGTCCCCATCTGTTGACTCAGGGATCGAGACGTGGTTGCACGATCCGTTACAATCATGTGGATAAGATGCCTGTCATCTCGACTGCTAGTGATACGAGGCCGTTGGGATCCAGCACGGCGTTCCGTATTACCGTCCTGAAACCACCGGTTCCATATTCTGCTAACAGTCATTGGATCTCGACCAACGCGAGCAGGAATGTCGCGATAGGATAAACTGCAATCGCGATAGGCTAGAATTCGACCTTTATCAAAGTCGGAAACGTGATGGTTCGCATCTTTCCTCCTTACACGAGGCATCACAACAGCGTTTCACCTGGCAACGCCGGTCAACTGCTGTTTGTGTATGAGAAATCGGTTGGAAACTTTCCTCATGTCAGCACGTTGTAGGTGTCGCCTTGTGTGAATGCTCTAAAAAGCTAATCATTTGCATATCACAGCATCTTCTTCCTGTCGGTTAAATTTCTCGTCTGTAGCACGTCATCTCCGTAGTGTAGCAATTTTAATGGCCAGTAGTGTAGAACATGTCATAACCTAAATCCGAATATCTGTAGTGACGCTTATATTGTGAATAATGTGTGTGCAAGCTGTAGCTCGTAACTTATTTACGTTTTTTCCCCATATAGTTCTTTAGTTGTCACCCTGTAGATGACGTTAACTACTAGCCTGAACTCGAGAAGAACGGTGCAACCGGAGCCGGTTGCCCTACTTTGCACTTCACTGCCGCAGGGACCTGTCCACGGAGAACCTGCGGTTCCTGAGTGCGGAGCAGGCGCTGGCGGACCTCGCCAACTTCATCCGGCAGTACCGCCAGGAACACGCCGACACGCTGCTCGCGCCGTGGGTGGTGTTCGGCGGCTCGTACGCCGGAAACCTGGCCGCCTGGGCGCGCCTGCGCTACCCGCACCTAGTGGATGCCGCCGTCGCCTCCAGCGCACCCGTCCTCGCCAACCTCACCTTTCCAGGTCAGCCTGTCTCCCTCCTCTTCCTCTCAACTGTCAGCTAGTAAATACTTATGCAATAAAGGAGATCACTCACCGAAAATCGGAAGCACTGAGTAGTCGATAAGCGCGCACAAAAAGTAAGAAAATTTTCTAGCTTCCGGAGTAATCTTTTCTCAACCTACAGTAAAATATACAAAGGAAATACACACACACACACACACACAAGCCTACATGGGCTGACCGAACAGTGTCAGTGCTGCATTTCGATTGGTGGAGTACGTTGCATGGAGGGTTGTGTCAGGACGGGTGGATAGTCGGAGAGAGATGGTTCAAATGGCTCTGAGCACTATGCGACTTAACTTCTGAGGTCTTCTGTCGCCTAGAACTAATTAAACCTAACTAACCTAAGGACATCACACACATCCATGCCCGAGGCAGGATTCGAACCTGCCATCGTAGCGGTCACGCGTTTCCAGGCTGTAGCGCCTAGAACCGCTCGGCCACTCCGGGCGGCACGGAGATACGCGACGAGTAGTACTGCCAGCGCTGCATTTCGGGCCGCTCGGGGTAGCCGCGAGGTCTATGGGGCCTTGTCACGGTCCGTGCGGCTCCTCCCGTCGGAGGTTCGAGTCCTCCCTCGGGCATGGGTGTGTGTGTTGTCCATAGCGTAAGTTAGATTAAGTAGTGTGTAGGCTTAGGGACCGATGACCTCAGCAGTTCGGTCCATTACACCTTACCACAAATTTCCAATTTTGCTGCATTTCGGCAGGTGGAATAGGTTCCGGTAGGGGTTGTGTCAGGTAGGGTGGGTAGAGAGGGAGACAGGCTCCTCCCATCCCTCTTTCCCACTACCCTCCCTACCTGACACAACCCCTACCACAACCTATTCCACCTGCCGAAATGCAGGAATTGTACTGTTCATCCAGCTAGCACCATAAAGTGCCATAAGTGTGATATGCATGTGAGTACATGCATGTGTGTGTGTGTGTGTGTGTGTGTGTGTGTGTGTGTCTGTGTGTGTGTGTATCTTTTCTTTGGGTATTTTACTCTATCTCGAAAAAGGGTTACTCCTAAAGGTAGCAAGTTTTCTTACTTTTTGTATGTGCCTACCCACGACTGGGCACATCTGCTTTTCGGTGAGTGGTATCTTTTATTCCAAAAGTATGCAAACTGTAGAACTTTCCAACAAGTGTTACTTGTTTTGAACGATTCTTTCATCTAAGCCATGTGAAATGAGTCGTTTTACAGGATATGTATGTATGATTATTGTTAACATTAATGAACATATTACTTTAGTCTTACGCGATTATACTTAAGCATTCGTTCTTTTTACAGTATGTCAGTTTTTAAATAGAAGTTCGTCCATGAAATAGAGAGAGAGTTGTCCAAGAGAAGTGGTTTTCGGTTAGATGTGTACTTACTTTATGTCAGACACCTTATGTTATTGGGAAAATGATCACAAATTTTTGCGTTTGCATATTGAACTCCTCTCTGGGCCACTGACGGCGTTAATAGTGGGTAATAAAGGACATTATTTCCTCTAGCGTTGTTTGTATGTACTTCACTATGCTTCTCAAATTGTGATGCATTAGTTATGACTAATTTCATTTGTATTTCATCAGTATGGTGCTGGTGCAATTAAAATAGCTAACTCCTTGAAGACGTACCTACATGTTGATTTCTGATGAATCCCACTCGTTATTCCTATTGCTAAATTTTGTTCAATAAATACGTTCTCTCTACATCTACATCTACATCTACATCCATACTCCGCAAGCCACCTGACGGTGTGTGGCGGAGGGTACCTTCAGTACCTCTATCGGTTCTCCCTTCTATTCCAGTCTCGTATTGTTCGTGGAAAGAAGGATTGTCGGTATGCCTCTGTGTGGGCTCTAATCTCTCTGATTTTATCCTCATGGTCTCTTCGCGAGATATACGTAGGAGGGAGCAATATACTGCTTGACTCTTCGGTGAAGGTATGAAATTAGTCATAACTAATGCATCACAATTTGAGAAGCATAGTGAAGTACATACAAACAACGCTAGAGGAAATAATGTCCTTTATTACCCACTATTAACGCCGTCAGTGGCCCAGAGAAGAGTTCAATATGCAACAGCAAAAATTTGTAATCATTTTCCCAATAACATAAGGTGTCTGACATAAAGTAAGTACACTCTGACAAAAGCCCGTACCGAGCTACTGAGCGTCTCTCCTGCAGAGTCTTCCACTGGAGTTTATCTATCATCTCCGTAACGCTTTCGTGATTACTAAATGATCCTGTAACGAAGCGCGCTGCTCTCCGTTGGATCTTCTCTATGTCTTGTATCAACCCTATCTGGTACGGATCCCACACCGCTGAGCAGTATTCAAGCAGTGGGCGAACAAGCGTACTGTAACCTACTTCCTTTGTTTTCGGATTGCATTTCCTTAGGATTCTTCCAATGAATCTCAGTCTGGCATCTGCTTTACCGACGATCAACATTATATGATCATTCCATTTTAAATCACTCCTAATGCGTACTCCCAGATAATTTATGGTATTAACTGCTTCCGGTTGCTGATCTGCTATTTTGTAGCTAAATGATAAAGGATCTATCTTACTGTGTATTCGCAGCACATTACACTTGTCTACATTGAGATTCAATTGCCATTCCCTGCACCATGCGTCAATTCGCTGTAGATCCTCCTGCATTTCAGTACAATTTTCCATTGTTACAACCTCTCGATACACCACAGCATCATCTGCAAAAAGCCTCAGTGAACTTCCGATGTCATCCACCAGGTCATTTATGTATATTGTGAATAGCAACGGTCCCATGACACTCCCCTGCGGCACACCTGAAATCACTCTTACTTCGGAAGACTTCTCTCCATTGAGAATAACATGCTGCGTCCTGTTATCTAGGAACTCCTCAATCCAATCACACAATTGGTCTGATAGTCCATATGCTCTTACTTTGTTCATTAAACGACTGTGGGGAACTGTATCGAACGCATTGCGGAAGTCAAGAAACACGGCATCTACCTGTGAACCCGTGTCTATGGCCCTCTGAGTCTTGTGGACGAATAGCGCGAGCTGGGTTTCACATGACCGTCTTTTTCGAAACCCATGCTGATTCCTACAGAGTAGATTTCTAGTCTCCAGAAAAGTCATTATACTCGAACACAATACGTGTTCCAAAATTCTACAACTGATCGACGTTAGAGATATAGGTCTATAGTTCTGCACATCTGTTCGACGTCCCTTCTTGAAAACGGGGATGACCTGTGCCCTTTTCCAATCCTTTGGAACGCTACGCTCTTCTAGAGACCTACGGTACACCGCTGCAAGAAGGGGGACGAGTTGCCCCAGAAAATTATTCCATAAGACATTATTGATTGGAAATAAGCTAAATATGTCAGGAGGTTGGTCCGTTCATTGCCAAGACTTGCAATTACACAAAGAGCAAAAAGAACTGAATTTGTTTGAGAAGTTAAGTAATATACAAGGTTGTTATAAATAACGGAAGAGATTTGACAGGCTTGCTATAGTTATATTATTTGGCATATTGTCACAGGCCTTTAGACAAATATAGAAATCTTGAAAAAAATATTTTAAGCGGTCCACATGTGTCTCCTGACTGGTTCCACATATATGAAGTCGATAACCAAGTTCTTCCCACGTGCAGTGCAGCATGTCTACATTAATGTCTTCAAAAGCACTGCTGATACAAGCTCGTCGTGTATTTATTGGTAGAGGAGGCGTAAACATTGAATATTTCACATAACTCCACACAAAAAAAATCACATGGGGTTAGGTCGGGAGAGTGTGGATATCCTGACATAAAATGTTGATCATCAGCTCACCACGACCAATCCATCAGTTTCTCAGTTCAAGAATTCACGACCATGATAATGAAGTGGCTTGGCATCTGTTGGTAGATGTAGCCCACACTTTTGGTCTCCAGTGGTGGTATGAGGCAATTTTCCACCTTTGGTGGATCTGAAATGTTCTGAACTATAGTGGGGGGATTCTCTGTCCTCCAGAATCACACATTGTACATGTTCACTTTGCCATTCACAAAAAATGTTGTCTCATCACTAAAACTGAGTTTCTCATATAGCATATTCTCTTCCATAAGCTGTTGCAACTGTGCCGAATATTGAAAGCATCTGACATTCCCAAAGGGAGTCAGAGCTAGTAGCAATTGCAAGCAATAATGCTTCAGCTTCAATCGTTTCTTTAAGGCCTTCTAAACGGATGGTTGTGGTATGTTCAGCTCACTTGCTCTGTTCATCGGATTCTGCGGGGTACGTGTGAAACTCGACGAAATGCAGTCAACCGTTTCTTCACTCACTGGAGGCCGACCCTTTGATTTCCCCTTGCAGAGGCTTCCTGAAGCTTTAATCTGCGCATACCATCACCGAATGGAGTTGACAGTTGGTGGACCTTTTTTGAACTTAGTTCTGAAGTGTCACTGCACTGTTACGGCAGACTGCCGTGAATAGATTTCAGGCATAACATAAGATTTCTCCACGCCTGTCGCCATCTTACCTAACTGCTCTATGCTGCGCTCTCGTGGCAGAAATCTGAAGTGTGGCTGAAACAATACAAAACTTTTTGAATCATTTTATGTGAGTTTTGAGCTTGGTGACAATATCCCAGTTACTGTAGCTACAGTAAATTTATGAAATCGCTTGAGTCATTTATAATAACCATGTACTTCTTCTATTTCAAGATTTTATCAGAATGTACACCAAAAAATTTGGAGCATTCTACCCTGTTTACTGACTCCTTTTCATGTGCTGTATCAATTGTTTCTGTGACTCTATTTGTTGCGCAGAACTGAAAACTGTGTTTTTTCTAAAAATTTAGAGCGAGACAATTTTCAGAGAACCACTTAATAATTCTTTGGAAACTTCCATAGGAGTGAATCCAAGATTGAACCCTGTGCGACTCCATTTGTGATTTCTCCAGAGTCGCTCAAATTTTGTCCCTTCCAGCATTTCCAATTCATTTCACAGGAATATACGAACAAAGAAATTATTGTGGCCAACCTCACTCATCCAATTTCTTCTACGAAATTTCAATTCTGCACCTACATGTGTACAGTACTCCAAAAGCCACCTTAAGCTGTGTGGCGGAGAGCACTTTGTGTACTGCTATCTGATCCCCTTTCCCTTCCCATTCGCGAATGGTGCTCGAGATAAACGATTGTTGGTTGACCTTTGTAGGTCAGTTTTAGGCGCAGTACAGATGGTCCCAGGGATAGGGCGCCGAGAGAAACTGCAGTACCGACAGGCCTCTATGGGCCCTTGAACACTGTGGTGGCAAAAGTAATGGTACGAGGGCTATTCTGAAAGTAAGGAACGACAGATCGCGAAATCAAAACTGTTTCATTTGCAGCAGTTAGCTACAACTTCCAGCTTCTTATCTCCATAGTCGCCCATCTGACTTAGACGTTTGTCGTAGCGTTGGACCAACTTTCCAACACCCTCGTTATAGAAGGCAGCCGCCAGTGCTTTCCGCCAATTCTCTGTCCTGGCCTACAGCTTTTTGTATGTGCCAAAATGTTGTCTCCATAGCCAGCGGTTCATGTGAGCAGACATGAAACTCAGAGGGAGACAATTATGGGCTGTATTGTGGGTAATCAAACATACCCAATTGAAAACGGTGCAGGAGCATCTTCATTCACCCTGCAGAATGCGGCTGAGAGTTGTCTCGAAGAAGAAAACGCACGACAGTTAAGTAATGTTGGCTGCATAGCTTCAGGCGAAATTTCACACCAGGCCCTCGTACTTGGTGGCAGAAACTATTGTTCTAGGTATCTTTATGCGCTCCCTGTGTGCTCAAAAAAAATGGTTCAAACGGCTCTGAGCACTATGGGACTTAACTTCTGAGGTCATCAGTCCCCTAGAACTTAGAACTATTTAAACCTAACTAGCCTAAGGACATCACACACATCCATGCCGGAGGCAGGATTCGAACCTGCGACCGTAACGGTCGAGCGGTTCCAGACTGTAGCGCCTAGAACCGCTCGGCCACCCCAGCCGACCCTGTGTTCCCAGAAATAAAAAGAACGACGGAATGCGGTCGATGGGCATACTAGAGACACTGCCCAACACACCTGCGCAAAACTTCACCGGATTTTCACTGTGGTTTCCATTTCGCGACCGATTGTTCCTTACTTTCCGAATAAACCTCGTTTATCTCCTGATATCGTGTTGGACCTCCTTTTCCTCGGCGTAGTGCATCTCGACGTGGAACAGACTCAACAAGTCGTTTGAAGTCTCCTGCAGGAACAGCGAACCATATTGCCTCAACAGCCGTCCATAATTGCGAAACTGTTCCCGATGCAGGATTTTGAGCACGAAATGACCTCTCGATTATATCCCATAAATGTTCGATGGGAGTCATGTCGGACTATCTCGGTGGCCAGATCATTCGATCGAGCTGTGCGGAATGTTCTTCGAACCCATCGTCAACAAGTGTTTCTCACTGTCATCCAAAAAAGTTCCGTCGTTGTTTGGGATCATTATGTCCGTGAATGGCTGCAAATGGCCTCCAAATAGTTGAAAATCCAGATGACCCAGTCCATTCCATGTAAACCCAGCCCACACTATTAGAGAGCCACCACCAGCTTATTTCAAAAAATGGTTCAAATGGCTCTGAGCACTATAGGACTTAACATCTATGGTTATCAGTCCCCTAGAACTTAGAACTACTTAAACCTAACTAACCTAAGGACAGCACACAACACCCAGTCATCACGAGGCAGAGAAAATCCCTGACCCCACCGGGAATCGAACCCGGGAACCCAAGCGTGGGAAGCGAGAACGCTACCGCACGACCACGAGCTGCGGACACCACCTTATTTGTTGGCAACTTGGGTCCATGGCTAAGTGGGGTCTGCACCTCACGCGAACCCTACCATCAGCTCTTACCAATAGAAATCGTGACTCACCTCACCAGGCCACCGTTTTCCACTCGTCTACATACAGTAACGGGCCCAGGAGAGGTTCTGTCAGCATATACACTTGCATCGGTCGTCCGCTGCCATAGCCCATTAAACGCCAAAATTCGCTGCGCTGTCGAAACGGACACGTTCGTGGTACGTCCCACATTGATTTCTTCGGTTATTTCACGCAATTCTGCTTGTCTGTTAGCACTGACAACTCTATGCAAACGCCACTGTTCTCTGTCGTTAAGTGAAGTCCGTCGGCCACTGTGTTTTCTGCTATTAGAGGTGATGTCTGAAATCTGGTATTCGTGACACACTCTCGACACTGTGGATCTCGGAATATTGAATTCCGTAACAATTTTCGAAATGGAATGTCCCCTGCGTCTAGCTCCAACTACGATTCCGCTGTCAAAGTCGGTTAACTCCCGTCGTGAAGCCATAATCAAGTCGGAAGCCCTTCACATGAATCACCTGCGTACATATGACAGCTCCACCATTTCACTGTCCTTTTATACCTTTCGTGCGCGATACGACCTCCACCAGTGTATGTGGACATTACCACCACATTACGACACGTAAGAGAGAGAGAGAGAGAGCAAGACGGATTTACGCGTGTATGATAAATCTCTTTTTAATTTTAGTAATTAATTAATTACTGAGTTCCAGTACAGCACTCGTGGCTGCCGCATCGCGGTGGCGAAGTGGGGCCGAGGCAGTTCCAGATAAGTCTTATAATCTGACGACAATTTATGGATTTGCAGTTTTAGCTTGACGATGTCCACTATGGAAAGACAGTAGTTCTGTTATTCTGAAGAAGGTTGGGTTGGGTTATCCCGACTGAAACCTAAGTAAATTCTAGGCAAACAGTGCAACTGAGGCTGTTACTTATTAAAATTAATATTTACACAGTTTCTGACAGAGCCGCGAAATGTTGAAGATATATAAATCTCTTCCCCCAAAAAATTCCTTCCTTTATACCTCCTCTGTGTTACCACAAATAACGTGTCACTGATCTCATTTGTACTAAGTTTGCAGTAGACGCGAGGTGCCTAGTTGTTTCCACTGCCCTGGATGGGATGCATAAGTTCTGAATAATGTTCACAAACCTGCAGGGTTCTGTAGTTGATATCTCCTGCGCAGAAAACAGCACGTACATTGTGAGTCCGTTATATTGAGCAAGGAAATGGTATTGTATAAATAATTAAATGTAGGATGGTTTGTTTAAACGGGTTTGCCACTAGCGTTTTATTAACAGAATACCAGAAACTATACAATTATAGTCCACTTTATGAATCACAAACAATTTCACGGAGAATAAACAAAATAATTAAATGCGTGGTTGCGTAATTACTGTCAAACTAGTTCTCAGTTACATGTCTAGAAAACAGAGATTGCTAATTAAATTCTTAACTGATACCGACCGTGACAAACAACATATCTGCCCTCCGAGACTACCCACTACCGATCGAGCTCTGACCTTACAATCGTACTACCACGCCCACCATCCAAGTTAGGCGCGATCCAAAGATCTACGAAGTGCTTCATACGCTTTTTCGTTTAGCAATTGTTTATTATTCTCCTCGTTATTAACACTTCTGAAATAATGGAAAAATAGCCTGCTACTGAGAGATGCTTTTATATGAAATGCACGTAAATTCACTGTCTAGTTTTTCTAATATTAGCCGGCCGCGGTGGCCGAGCGGTTCTAGGCGCTACAGTCTGGAACCCCGCGACCGCTATGGTTGCAGGTTCGATCCTGCCTCGGGCATGGATGTGTGTGATGTCCTTAGGTTAGTTAGGTTGAAGTAGTTCTAAGTTCTAGGGGACTGATGCCCTCAGAAGTTAAGTCCTATAGTGCTCAGAGCCATTTGAACCATTTTCTAATATTAATGACACAAGTTGATCATTTTGGAACGCTACTTCCGTACACACCAACCAATAGCGGAAACAGACCAAAATTTAGGCAGTCTCGCTCACAACAAACGTACCGGAACGTCACACCACATTACGTCTTCCCACTGCTGCCTTCACAGCTGCTCTAATAAGAGCTTCTTGTAGTTGAATATGATGACTTTAAAACCAGAAACATTAAACATCACCTCTCTTCTGAGATTTGAAAAAATTTGGCTGTTCTCCCACACAACAATCAATTTTGAAAATAGGCAATTTTTACCATTCCACTATACTTGTGATTCGTTATTATTTCTCAGAACATTAGTCCGCTATATGCTTTTTCACTCTCAAATTATTAATTAATATACACAGTCATTGACTTCATTATTTTGTCATTAGAAAAAACTAGTTTTTACCCTCAATAAACTCATGAATAACCTTATATCCCAAAATCATTGATCTTTAGTTACACTTTCAGCTAATTATACTTTTAATAGTAAAGATTTTCTAAGAATCAATATTTTGCACCTTTATGTTATTGATAGTTTTTTGTTAACTAACAGTTTATCATTTCTGCTACCAACACTCCATAGCAGTCCACTACCTCCTAGCCAAGTTTCAATCGCAAAATTTTATACTTCTGTTAAGCTGCTGACGAGGCATTGTCCTCCATTAAATTCAACAAAATATTTATCATGAGAAATTAAACCGCTGTGCCACTGCCATTGACAGATAGCTGTTATTTAAATTGACCAACTATTTGTCATAAGAAGTTGCACTGCTCAAAACCACTAACCGCACTTTACTCCACATTCATTTCATATTTAAAACCAGTGTGTGTGTGATAACTCTCTATAAGTTATGTTACGTGGCCTTCTCTTTAAATCTGATGTACTAAGTTTATGTCTTTTATGAGATTTCATGTCAGTGGTGTGCCTTATGTTGATAATACGTCCGCTCTCTTGTACTTCGTAAAGTAGTTGGCTGAAATCACTTCGTCCATAAATACTACATGGCCGACATACACGTCGCCTTTTGTCTTTCCTTCCACATTTATAAATCACTGACTAACTTTCCTGTCATGTAATAACTACCAGTCGTGTAATAACCGTACTTCTCCTGTCCCTCTCCTTATGTAAACAATTGGCTGACTGCCGGCCGCGGTGGTCTAGCGGTTCTGGCGCTGCAGTCCGGAACCGCGGGACTGCTACGGTCGCAGGTTCGAATCCTGCCTCGGGCATGGGTGTGTGTGATGTCCTTAGGTTAGTTAGGTTTAAGTAGTTCTAAGTTCTAGGGGACTTATGACCTAAGATGTTGAGTCCCATAGTGCTCAGAGCCATTTGAACCATTTGAATTGGCTGACTTTTCTGTCACCTAATCTACAACTCTACATTTACCTCTATTCCCTCTTCGTAAATAATTGGCCGACTTTTCTGTCACCTAATAACCATAACTCTCCATTTACCATAAACCTCTTTAGCCTGTCAGTTTATCACAATTCATTAAAGCGGAAACCACTCCACCGCTTCAGTTCGTACTGAAGAGTAACAATATGTCTATTGTGACGTACGTCACCTCAAGACAACATTTCGGTATTTCCGTATTTTTGCCACCAGAATTTTTTCTATTGTACATTGACACTTTCATTACCTGGTTTAGCTTCATCGTTTTCTTCCGCAACCTTCGGCTTACTTTTATGCGTTATTTCATCTGCGTTGTGTATAACAGCCCTCGTCTTGCTTTCCTATTCTTAACATATTTTCAAACATAAAGGTTTGTTTATAGTTTATGTAAATATTTAGAAACTGTTCCACTACATGCTTTATAAATTTCTTTTATTTTTTTTTTTTTTTTTTTTTTTTTTTTGCTATGTGCTTTGGTATGATACTGGTGTCTTGTTATAACTGTATACTGTGCTGCCTTGCTGATGTATTAGTAATCCTACACTTGTTATAGTCTGGCCTGTCCACATATATTCCGTCAAATGACTGTTTCTCACCCGCACTACGAAGATTTGTATTCTGCTGGGTTTTAGTTGTTACATTCAGTGTATAGAAATGTTTTCATTTTAACCTTAAATGTGAATAATGTTAAAGAAGACAGATATAGTTCTGAATGAAACAAGGGGAAGAACTAACAACAAGGAAAAAATGAAGCATGCTGTCCGTTAACTCGGGCACGTAGTAATCGTCAGCTACCTAACGAAACAAAGAACATTATTGTCCCTGGGGTTTAGTAGTCAAAGTATTTTTTCATTTCATTGATTGAGATTTCATCTAATTATGGTTGTGGCAGTATTTCTATTGCAGAATGAGACACTTCATTCACTACTTTTTCAGATTCAGTCACGTAATCTGCCCATTATGATGCTTCTTAAAACTGAACTGATAGTTTTGTCTTCCATAGACGAATGCAGTATACATTCGTCCATTTTTTGCTATCTGCCTGTTACAGAAGATGGCTATCGAGTCTATGATCACTGATATCTTGATGCCATTGAACTTCGGTACGGGACCTAGTACCTTACTCCTACCCATTTGCGGTATAATGATTTTTTTCACCATCAAATCTCTTGTTCACAGATACTTCACTTCTCGCTCTGTTTTGTGTGCTGCAAGACCAGTATTGATTCAAGAATGCTTGAACAAATTCCTAATATGTTTTACATGTATTATTGCCCCTGTTCCCCGTAATATAACTTCTCCTTCTAACCTAATGACCAAAAATTAGCTTTTTGTTATTCAGTCATGTTTTCAGATGTGACATCCTCAAACTGTCTAATGAAGGCCACTGGGCGTACAGTTCCCTTACTAGAGAAATGATGGCATTTATAGGCATTAGCGTGATCTGCTACGTCACTTGTACAAACAATAGCTCTCTTCCTTTCTTGTTCACACCAAATCTCGACTTTTTGTTGAACTTCATCTTCTATTTTGTCTTGCATCTCAGGAAGTATTTTATGCTCTGTTTCTCTTAATTTGTCCTGAATGGCACTAGTGTTGCCTTTACAAGAGGATACACAAGAAATATTACGACTAAGTATTTCGTGGCCATTTTTGATACTCTGTAAATTACTCCATTGTATATCACGTGTTTGTGTTACATGCTTTCATAGCTTTGCTTTGATCTTGTGTTAGTTTAATAATGTCATTAATTGTTGTTTGTATTACCCCATTTTGATTCTGCAAATCCTTGTTTAACTTTTTGATTTCACGGTCGGCCTTTTGATTTATTTCTAACTAATGAACTTCTAATTTTTTTACTCCGTTCTTTTGTTTCATAACCTATTTTCTTGCAACACCCCTCAGTTTTAGCTTATAGATTTGTTACCTCTTGTTCCAAAGCATTGAACTTAGCGTTAAGGTAAGCCATTCCTAAGCGTTAAGGTGAGGTATTGCTACATTAACTTCTTATGTATTTTCTTTTGTGCTTCCTTTTTTTTTTGCTCCTTTTTGTTCTTGTAAAATCAATTTTTGGCATAGACCTTGCAACCTCCCCCTTCCTAATCTGCCTATTGGATTTCGAATAAATAACCATGATCGCTTACAGCTAATGAAATTTTACAATGAGTAAGGCTATCGTTACCAAAGGAAAATAATACCTGTTAATAGGAAGAACGTGTACAACTGAGAATCTATTCTAAGTCTTATCTAAACACTAACAATTTTGAAATGGGTAGAATATAATGCAATCGCTCACGAACAACACAGGACGGGGAAAGAGTACAACATAATATTTAATACAGAAAATGCTGATTAGCAAGAAAGGTATGATTAAACGGTCGTCAGCCCACTAGGGCAATGAATATCCAAAATTCTATGAAAGGTAATGGCAAAGAAAATTAAGCAAATAATCACTGGCACGGCACCAGAAGATTGTCAGCCTTTTCCGCAACACAATAGTTCACCAGAAAATAAATGAACCAGAAACCACAGAGTTTGCGGTTACTTAACCTAAAATACTACGATCTGAAAGCAAAGTTAAATGAAGTTGCTGGTTAAATAAATGATTGACTGTTACTCAAACTTTATTACGTACAAAATGATTTTCAGTAACCTTATCGCAACTTAATGTAAAATTTGGGAAAAGGCAAACAATTATTGAAAGACTGAATTGAATTTACATTAACAAATGAGCAACCGTAACGTACTTTTAACATAAGAACAACTGAATATGTACCAAGTCGGCAGAAGTCACTCGCTAAGCTAAATACAGAATAAATGAAATTGCGCACTTTTAATTTGTTCTGTACCTTTAGCTCTTAGTTTTGCCAGTGAAATTTTACGTTACTTTAACTGAGTTAACAATCAAAATTGTAAATTAGCGAAACCTCTGTTATGCAATACGAGAATGAACAATTACTGAGGCAGCAAAATTTAGACTGAAACTGGTCATTAGCAAACAAACAAAACTGGCCGTGAATAGTTCATCAATTTTCATATTTTTTACGACATTCGGTGACTGCATGGGAAGGAAGAGACCTTGCTTGGCAATAATGCCTTAGGAAATGATAGCGCAGGTGTCCTACAAGTTTTAGCAATTGCAGGTTATTATTCAGGAAAGTTAGTCATTGAAGTCTGTTAAAGAAATTCCACTGGGTAATGCCTTTACAATAAACCCTATAGAACACAGCTGGATAGTTGTGACTTGTACCCTGCCTCCACAGTTCCAATTACAAATCTTAGAGTGCTATATGCACGCGCAACGCTTGCACTAATTTTCTTCCTCGGCGTAGCGCCACTGACTGTGTCGTTGTTGTGGGCTGCGTCGCTGCCTGATACTCCACCGTCGTGGTCTACTAAGCTGACGCTTCAGACTGATCCGGCCGCTGCTTGCCGTGGCTGCACCTGGCTTCTGTTGTTGCTTGCTGTTGCACGTAACTGCACTCCACGCTGCGACGCATGAAGAATCTTGAAGTGACGATTTTTAACGTAATCACTTGGACCGCGCACACAACATTAATTTCTATTCTCGTAGCACTTCAGCTCTTCCGATTCCTGCTTTATATCGATATTGCTATGGCGATAAGAAAAAATTTGATTTTGCGGCATCAATTATTATAGTTCAACTAAAGATCAAAAATAGTTCAAACACAGTTCAAAGCCTATTAATGACAGTTCTTGTGAACGTGTATACCTTATTCCTTTAAATTCTTATTCTCATTGGGGCAAATCGTTAGTGACACGGAGTACCGGATACGTTTAGTCATTAGCCATGTTTGCTTTCTAATATTTCTGTGCAACTTGGGCGGAGTCGGCAGTAATCGTAATCCCTCCAACTGCTTCGTTTCACAACAGTGTAGTTTCCGCTGTAACCGCAAATCGCCAGCTTTTTCCTTTTCTTTTTTTTCTATTCGAAGGAGCAGATCTGGTCCATTAAAGAGTCGCGGTTCTTTTCAGACTGTAATTGGAGCAGAGGGATTCCTGATTGGTATTTAGGAGGAAACTTCCAGATGTAGCATTCGCCTTACGAGCAAGGTTGGCTCAAATGGCTCTGAGCACTATGGGACTTAACTTCTGAGGTCATCAGTCCCCTAGAACTTAGAACTACTTAAACCTAACTAACCTAAGGACATCACACACATCCATGTCCGAGGCAGGATTCGAACCTGCGACTGTAGCGGTCGCGTGGTTCCAGACTGTAGCGCCTAGAACCGCTCGGCCACCCCGGCCGGCCTACGGGCAAGGGAAATCTCCCGGATACCTCACCTGGAACCGGACCAATGTGATTTATTTTTGAGATAATGTTATCAATTGTACTAGACAAAAGTTAAAATTTAGTGTATGTGTTTGTTGCGTATGTATGTTGCGTGTATGTACGTGTATGTGTGTCAGTGTGTCCTTTTCGATAACGTTGAAAAGTGGTTTTAAGGGGTCTATGACAAGAGGTCGGAGCACCGCTAGTGCCCACGTGTGATCGCACAGGAAGCTACCGTCCCGTGCCACAACAGAAACTGGCTGCCTTATATCAAAATTGCCGTGTTTTCCTACAGTGGCAGGGTCGTGGCAATTCAGTTTTGAATTATTTTGACATGATAACGAGTTCATTTCTTGCAACTTACGCTGTTAGCATTAATGCCATTACAGCAGAGTTGCGCTCCACCAAAGCTACGTTTCTATAGTTTTGGTACAGTACATTAATGACGTAGTAAATGGTAGGATTACGGTAGTATTGGTAGCACTGGTAGAGACAGAAATTAGGAGCCGACGACTTCTCTTTGTTCGTTTTGCACATAACTAGAACCGTACATCGTTCATTGCCAGTCTTTGTGCATCTTATATCCATAAATATAAATTCCTTTTTATTAAGAAAAATTAGTTGGTCGCTTTAATTTCTCTGCTTTTATAGAACCAAAGGATTTAATTTTTGTGCAAGTACAATTTATAAACTCAAACATAAAAAATGTGTGTAATTATTATAGTTGTTTAATACTTAATAGAACGTTCTTCATCATGACCAATGGCAAGAATTTGGTGTTATTATTGCTAACTGCGAAAGTTGCTTATGAATAACATAAACATTTTTTTATATAAGCTCGACGGAGTATTGAAGCAATGTTTTTTTTTTTTTCCTACAACGTTCCTCTGTTTCACGTTACAAATCAACATTTCCGAATTAAACATCAACAATTTCAGTTTTGCTATAAATACTGTTTATTTTTACGTAACAGACAAGAGGATAACTGTGTCTAAATCGTTCACCGCTTCCAGTTTATAGGCGAATCTAGTAAGACTGTTGGCATTCAAACACAAAAAAAACGATCGAAATGAGGTAACGTTCGAGAGATATGAAGCACACCTAACGTACAGGTACCGCCGTTACGTCCTTAACCGACCTGCGTTGCTAGGAAAACTGCAGTCTGCGCTGACTTGTGACTACGTTAGCCTACGGCGGTCTTACAACTCTACAGTACATCCATGGATACTAAGGACAGACAACACACTCAAATGGCGCATTCAGGAACACGGCTATACTCATAATGTTCTAGAATAGCAAAAACGTATTTATGTCGAATGGCTACGTCACTAAAGAAACTAACGAGTAACGAATGGTTTGTCAGCGGTCATGTATCTCGACAATACGGAATAAATACGGACAAAATTTATCCGTCACCTTACCGCCCTCTTGAAGGGCGATTGGCCGCTGGTGTTTCGGAGCCGTTCGTACACAGGCTAATATTGCTTTGGTTGTCACACTGATTTCTAAGTACCCCACATCTTCCTACGGTCACACAACTGCACTCCTCCCACAGTGCGATTCGCGTGATATAGCAAACTTAGATCGGAATAAAAAGTTACAATAATCGACTTCACCCACCCCCCCCCCCCTTCCATGAAAAATGAGTGATTGTAGGACAATGAAACTTTATAGAAACATTTTTAAGGACATTCGGAAGAGAAAAATCGAATGAACCATTTTAATTTCCAAAACATTTGTTTATTACGTACGATGTTTATGTTCCGGGTTATGAACGTTGATCAGTGTGACGACCATCTGAAACAACAACAGCCTGGAACGGCACTAGAGGTTTCTCTTCGGCTGCCCAATTCAATGGTGGACCACGGAATGTTCGCTGTCGTGACACAGCTCGTGCACTGCGTGAAGATCGTACACTGGGTGCAACATTCTCAGCCATGGCAACAGTAACTTCTTCAACAGTCTGTGGCGGAATTGGCCGTCTGTCTTTCTCAAGAACAATTACGAAATTGCCACTTAATACGAACGTTTGAATTGTGCTCTTCAACCCCGGTGCGGAAAGATGATCTCCCTGTATTCTTTTCATGTGTCGATACTCGCAAAGAGCTGCAGCGCTATTGCTGTCGTCTCGATAAAAGTGCTTTACGAGTAAAGCCCTGCTCACCTCGTCCAGACCATTCGTTGACTGTAATTCACGCTGATGCTTGTGCTTCAACCCTACGTCGCCGCACGGGTACCGAAGCCTCACGGCAAGTCGTGACACTAACACCATTAACTAAGCAAATCCTGCAGCGCACATCCTGAACATCATTCCTATAAAGCTAGATACCCATACGGTAAATGGTTTTCCGTAGACACATGCTCAAGTAGCGAAAGTTCAACTAGAACCACCATGCAGCTTGGCGCCAGTTGTAAGTTGCCGGTGACTGTTGGTAGGAAGGGTCACGATGGTGCAGCTAGCTGGAGTGGTAGCTAGATCACTCGTTGATTACCCAGTGCGTGTTGATTTGAGACGAGAACAACGGAGCAACGAAAGTCAATTCACGTTCTCTGCCTCGTGATGACTGGGTGTTATGTGCTGTCCTTAGGTTAGTTAAGTTTAAGTAGTTCTAAGTTCTAGGGGACTGATGACCATAGATGTTAAGTCCCATAGTGCTCAGAGCCAATTCACGTTCTCCGTTTCGGGAGGTCCAAATCAGTTACAACTGTGCGGCGTGACTTTGTCTGGGGTGCAGCATAGCAGCTCCTACAGCGTAACGGACATACAAGATATGCCCTTGGCCCACAAGGTCAGCAGGTCTCGTCATATGAGACCTTTCTGTGAGGCTTTCTGAAAGGCTCTGATCATGTGCCTCCCCATCCAACGACTTTGGGTTTATTGAACCACCGCATAGAAACAGCGGTGAATGCAGAACTCCAGACATGCTCGCAAAAATATGGGAAGAGTATGACTATCGTCCGGATGTTTGTCGTACGTACGGTGGAGTGCAGGTTCTTTTCAAAATAAAAAACAATATAGCGAAAATTTACTCCAAGTTTCAGCGTTCAATTTAGAACATTTAGTATTCTGAAATCGGATATATCTTTTTGAAACAATCTGTCCTTGTGAAAGGTAGGATTTTGTATTCTTTACTACTGTTGACTGACTACTGACAAATAGAATACATGGGTTTTCTAATGAGTACGTTTTATGATTCATGGAAGAGTTAGTACTTACATCTGGTTCCGTATTGGAAGTCTCAATATTTCTTCGTTGTTCCCTGCGTGACGTGAGTCGTCTCAAAATTCCTCTGCAAGTGAGAGCGTGAAACCCTACATTGAAAATCTGCAAAAAAGAGAAAAGACAAATGTCCAGTGATGGAGTGACGATATCCAAAAGTCACAACGAGTAAAATTTGGACGGGACATGATGAAAGAGAAACACCGATGTCAGCCGCACGAGGGTATTGTAATAATTCAGTGGAGACAAGTGGAAATTGGTGCCGAACCGGCATGCCGACTCGGATTTCCCACTTTATGTGATCGATCGCCTTACCATTTTCTTGCTTTATTTTTCGTCATATTAGGTCTTTTATTTTTTTTATCTTTGTATTTATCTTTTTTTATCTTTGTTTTATATTTTTATTTTTTGTTTTATATACTATTTTTTTTATATTTGTATTTTCTTGCGTTCTATTTTTGTTCAGTTCTTTTGTTTGTTTTCATTTTTAATTTTTTCGTTTAGTTTTCTTTTTTCATAACTGTTTTTTTATCGCCTTATCTTCTTTTAATTTCGCAGACAAGTGCTCTACCGCCCTTTTTTTTTCCTCTAGTCTTCTTTCACTTCAAGCATTGGCCCCTGCCACCCTTACTATCACCAAAACCTATCTAACCTACAAACGAATCTAGTATCCAATGTCACCGCCACTTTCGCTCTAAAAAGTAACTAGGACGAATGTTTGTTACCACTTCAGGCTCCACCCACGAACGAAAATGAAACATACCTACGACTGTTTCGTGTAAAAAGCAGGGAGAAAGGAAAGGTTACAACGCTTCTTTTTCAAATGTTTTCGTTTACCACCTCGTCCATTCGAATACACGTCTCGTCCACCGCTTATTTCCACCCCGTATTCACAACTTGTCGCACATTACTTCCATAGCGCCACCCTGTCCACCATCTTCATTCCTCACAACATTTTAGCATGAGTCCCGCAAGAGGTCGGAGCTGAGGTGCATCCACATTGAAGATATTTCATAAAATGGCATCAAGGTGTATGGATATTAGTACTATATGTGTTGTGTCTGATCTTTTGGACATGTGCCACAGTCTGTAATACTAAAACAAACTCCATCCGAATGGTGCGAGCTCAGTGGACACTACGCAAACGCTTGCACCTTTGTTGAGAGGCCTCCTGCGTAACATCGGTGTCCCCTCGTCGCAGGCTACCTGGAGGTGGTGGGGGAGGTGGTCGGTGCCAACGACGCCGCTTGCCTGGAGGACATCCGCGCTGCGGCAGCTGAGCTCGAGGAGCGCCTGCAGACAGAGGCAGACAGCGCCGTCATCAACAAGTTCTTTAGGTGAGTAGCAGTCCCTCCAGCCACGCACTGGAAAATTTCTCTCAGATACGATGAGAGAACATTTACTTGAAACACTTCATAAATAATGTTCAAAAATGTGTTTGAAACCTTATGGGACTTAACTGCTAAGGTCATCAGTCCCTAAGCTTACACACTACTTAACCTAAATTAGCCTAAGGACAAACACACACACCCATGTCCGAGGGAGGACTCGAACCTCCGCCGGGACCAGCCGCACAGTCCATGACTGCAGCGCCATAGACCGCTCGGCTAATCCCGTGCGGCCATAAATAATGCACGGGTTGGTATTACTGTGGACTATTTGATGCGACAACAATGAAAATTACGTCAGATGTAGTTGAGAGCTTCAGGAAGAATTACTTGTCCTTCTTTTTTTCGCTGTGAACCCTAATATAAAATTGGCGACAGGTAGAAATGGATCCTGCATGGATCTCGGGTACAGTGACTGTTGAAGACCAGAGGTCGTACATTAGGATCGAAATTTTACGCTGCAAAAATCCGCAGCAAAAACAAAAATCCACAAGTGGGTTAAGTGATGTTTGCGGTGAGTTTACAGCCGACCGTAGTTACAGTTTCACGACGGGGTAATTCATTTCGTGGTGGTCGTATGAGCACAGAAGATAAACCAAGACCCGGAAGGCCAAAACTGTCGACTGATGAACGAAGTGAGAAACTTGTGGCAGACGTTCTTGAAGAAGCCACATGAATGCCTCCAGTATCAGTATTCAGTATTCTGGCAAATAATTTGAAGAAGAGAGAAATTTCTGCGAGATAGGTCCCACACTACAGAAACGCCTGGACATTGCAATCTTGCTCAAACAACTATTCGATCGCGAAGGTGAAGGATTCTTGTGTCGAATTGTCACTGTTGATGAAAGGTGGGTTAGAGACTTTCAACCGGAGTTGAAATCACAGTAAAGTGAGAGGAGAGTTTCAGATCCACCACGTCAAAAAAATTTCGGCGCGCTCAATCAAATCTCTACCAGTTGATGATTTCTGCTTATGATCACCAAGGAATCATCATGACAGAGTCCCATGTGGAACAAGTGTCACAGTAGTGTGATATCGTAACTTCATGCGAAACCTGCACAGAGAAATACACGAAACACTACCTCAGTTGCTCGAGGCTGGGCCACTCATTCTTCACGACAATACTCGCCCGTATGTCGGCAATGCTGTAGCCCAAAATGTTGCCGCAACCTCCCTACAGCCCGGCCGTGAGTGCACCAGACTTCGACTTGTTCCCGAATTTGAAAGAACCTATGCATGGATATCGTTATCTTTCCCTGGAAGAGCTTCCTACCACCGTTACCCGAGCCATTCGACATATGAACAAGTGTCCTGGGTGTAATAATCGATGGTTCCATACAAGAGGTCGATGACTGAAGCCCAGAAGCCGGCCGTGGCTAGCGAGTAGGAAGTGAGAACGCTGAGGCAGCAGAACAGCAGCCGGCGACGATGGCGGTCTTGCTGACGCGAGTCAGTTGTCCACTCTACAGCAAGCGATGTTAGATGGTTGTCCATGACCCAAGGCAGCTGGCAGGAGCGTCGAACCCAGGACAATCAGAGACTGGGCAGACTGACTGCAGCATTTGGCGAATGTATGCAATGGGGGGGCCTCACCTCAGCGTGTCCAGGTCAAAGCCCAGAACCATCAGGGCTAGCTGACACGTCGTGGACCAGTTGAAGATGCAGATTAATGAGGCTGTAGCTGCTTGACCACACATTTCACTGATGACTCACGTGGAGACACGGCGCTGACGGAATGACACTAACAATTGAGCGGGGAGCATATACAGGGTCATTCAGCTGCCCCTACTGGCCATTTATGCAACCCACAATGTTACGTCTCGGCCTCAGAAACCATGACTGAGATTTTCATATTCTCTTGCTTTCTATGTGCTAACTACTACTCCCACAGAAAAAAGAACGGGACCTTTTTTATAGAAAATTTAATGCAGTTAAATTTTGTGCTGCAATACGTTTTCACTAGAGACCGTAGTTTTAGAGTTATTCAAGCAAAACATACAAAAGTGACCTTCAAACACACCTCCACGCCCACACTCATCCCTCGCCACTCAGGATGTCTAGTGTGGTGTTCGCTAAAGCTAATTACGTTGACAATTCGATCCAAACTGAATCGTCACAAGCACGGTAGCCAGAGAGCTTGACGAAAACAACGATCTAATTGTTTATTTTATGCCGCTAAAATTGACGAATTAGTTAGCTAAAATTTACGCAAACACAAATTTTACAATTTGTAAGAGTTCGACCAAGTTGGTGGCGTAATAAGGCCAGTCAGTAAGGACCGAAAAAGATCGAAATTGGGAATAAATCGTGCAGTTGCAAATTTTTGTACAGTGGTATGAGGGAGTGCCATGACAACTTACTGTGTGTGAAAATGGTGGTAGGTTTGAAGGCCACTTTTCTCAGTTTTTCTTGAATAACTCCAAAACTATGGCCTCTAGCGATAATTTATGCCCATACAAATTTAACTACATTAGATTTCCTACAAAAATTCATTAGTCTGCATGTAGCGAGTGAGAGAATATGGAAATACTTGCGCCTGCTTTTTGAAGGCCTCATATAACTCCGTGTGTTGGATAAAACATCGGTAGGGGCAGCTGAATCGCCGTGTAAACGCGCTCACTCTAGCCAGGGTGTTATGGCAGGAGTTCCCATCACATCACTTAGTTAGCTGTGGAAAAGTGGCTTTGTGCCACAGCATGTAACAGTTCGGCCCATCGCTGACGGTGGAATGCCACGTTGCAGAATGCTATGCCTCCATTCCTACCGTGTCCAGATGCAGAATTATGTGTATGACTGGGCTGCACACTTGCTGTGTCTTCCTGCCTTAGTCGGATGCTGCAACAGTCTAAATATAAATAGCACAAACATAGTACACGATTAACTATAGAACATTAACGTTTCATAGTATTCTTAGTTGTGACACCTACTGTGTGTCTCAGCACCGACACAAACAAGGAACGAGGGAAGTTGCAATGGATGGTGGCAGGTATCCAAAATGATCTGTACATTAAACTTTCTAATTAATAGGACACTGTATTTCTAAAAAGAAAAGAAACGTAACTTAACTTCTTGTTATAAAGTGGCTTCCTGTGCTTCCTGCGCCTCCTACATACAATTACTTTTCTCTATTAAGTACTCAGGCTAAGTACTGTCTTTCTATTAGTATTCATGCTGTCGAAATCTGCAACTAAGCGGGGCACGATCAGCGATGGGCGACTGGTTAAGTCAGCGTCGACAGCGGGCGCTGAACTATGTCTTCCTGGGAGTGTGATGCTGCCCGCTCTTTCCACTTGCGCGCGGCTCAGAGCCCTCTTAAAGCCGTTTTGCGGCGCAGCGCTGGCCGGTGAGCAGTCGATGCTTTAGGACTACATAGTCTTCATGTCAGCTCCAGGTTTGAACATGTGTTTTACAGGTTATGGCTTTGTTTACAGGCGAAGTAATGGTCACAATTACCTTATACACCACTGGCCATTAAAATTGCTACACCAAAAAGAAATGCAGATGATAAACGGGTATTCATTGAACAAATATATTATACTAGAACTGACATGTGATTACATTTTCACGCAATTCGGGTGCGTAGATCCTGAGAAATCAGTACCCAGAACAACCACCTCTGGCCGTAAAAACGGCCTTCGTACGCCTGGGCACTGAGTCAAACAGAGCTTGGATGGCGTGTACAGGTACAGCTGCCCATGCAGATTCAACACGATACCAAAGTTCATCAAGAGTAGTGACTGGCGTATTGTGACGAGCCAGTTGCTCGGCCATCATTGACCAGACGTTTTCAGTTGGTGAGAGATCTGGATAATGTGCTGGCCAGGGCAGCAGTCGAACATTTTCTGTATCCAGAAAGGCCCGTACAGGACCTGCAACATGCGGTCGTGCACTATCCTACTGAAATGTAGGGTTTCGCAGGGATCTAATGAAGGGTAGAGCCACGGGTCGTAACACATCTGAAATGTAACGTCCACTGTTCAAATTGCCGTCAATGCGAACAAGAGGGGACCGAGACGTGTAAGCAATGGCACCCCATACCATCACGCCGGGTGATACGCCACTATGGCGATGACGAATACACGCTTCCAATGTGCGCCCACCGCGATGTCGCCAAACACGGATGCGACCATCATGATGCTGTAAACACAACCTGGATTCATGCGAAAAAATGACATTTTGCCATTCGTGCCCCAGGTTCGTCGTTGAGTACACCATCGCAGGCACTCCTATCTGTGATGCAGCGTCAAGGGTAACCGCAGTCATGGTCTCCGAGCTGATAAAATGGTTCAAATGGCTCTGAGCACTATGCGACTTAACTTCTGAGGTCATCAGTCGCCTAGAACATAGAACTAATTAAACCTAACTAACCTAAAGACATCACACTCAACCATGCCCGAGGCAGGATTCGAACCTGCGACCGTAGCGGCCTCGCGGTTCCAGACTGCAGCGCCTATAACCGCACGGCCACTTCGGCCGGCTCCGAGCTGATAGTCCATGCTGCTGCAAACGTCGTCGAACTGTTCGTGTAGATGGTTGTTGTCTTGCAAACGTCCCCATCTGTTGACTCAGGGATCGAGACGTGGCTGCACGATCCGTTACAGACATGCAGATAAGATGCCTGTCATCTCGACTGCTAGTGATACGACGCCGTTGGGATCCAGCACGGTTCAATATTACCCTCCTCAACCCACCGATTCCACATTCTGCTAACAGTCATTGGATCTCTACCAAAGCGAGCAGCAATGTCGTGATACGATCTACCGCAATCGCGATAGGCTACAATCCGACCATTATCAAAGTCGGAAACGTGATGGTACGTATTTCTCCTCCTTACACAACAACGTTTCACCAGGCAACCCCGGTCAACTGTTGTTTGTGTATGAGAAATCGGTTGGAAACTTTCCTCATGTCAGCACGTTGTAAGTGTCGCCACCGGCGCCAACCTTGTGTGAATGCTCTGAAAAGCTTATCATTTGCATGTCACAGCATCTTCTTCCTGTCGGTTAAATTTCGCGTCTGTAGCACGTCATCTTCGCCGTGTAGCAATTTTAATGGCCAATAATGTATTAACAACGCAGTATGTGTCGTAGATGCTCAAATTTTTTTTCGCTAAATCGATGACCATAGAATTTGACACTTGTAGAATCAGCCTAAGAAAGAAGCGAGCTTTATTATTTTTAGTTCATGACCACCATTGCTCCGTGTTGCAGACTGTGCACGCCTCTGGACGCCAGCAACACGGATGACGTGGCATCAGTGGAGGACGTCCTGGAAGTTCCTTTTGCGAACGCAGTGCAGTCGTCGTCCAACAAGGTGGGCGATGACGTCAGGCGGCTGTGCGCCGCGGCGCGCAGCTCCCCAGGGGAGACGGCGCTGCAGCGGCACGCGGCGCTCGCCGTCGCTGACTTCGGCGCCGACGCACGCGGCTCCTGTCTCAACGCCACCTACGTCGCCACCATCGCCGACCTGCGCCGCACAAACTACTCTTCCTCCAGCTGTGAGTACTTGGGCGATGGCTGCGCAGAAGGCGCGTCAGGGGAGGGGACAACGGTAGTGATGGGGGGCTCTCTCCCTGACGATACAGCACAGTAGGCGACGCGTGGTTCTAACGAATTAGCCTACACACAAACGCTTGCCACCCAGAACTCGTAAGCTAGAGCTAGCGAGCCTGCAAACAATCACATTAAACGGTTATGCACGGCAATACAGAATCAATGCTTTTTCTGCGCGATAGCAATGGAAATACTATCAATGAAAGTGCTCCTAAAGCAGAGTTACTAAAGACAGCCCTCCGAAATTCATTCATCCAGGAAGACGAAATAAATATTCCAAAAAACGAATGATGAGCCAGCATGAGTAACTTAAAAATAGATTTCCTCAGAGTAGTGAAGCAACTTAACCAATTAATGAAAGAAAATACTTCCAGTCCAGACTGTATGCTGATTAGGTACCTTTCACAGTACGCTGATGTAATAGCACCATATTAAACAAACATATAAAAACACTTTCTGGACGAAAGATCCGTATCCAAGGACTGGAAAGTTGCACAGGTCACACAAATAAGGTAGAGGAGTAATCCACTAAATTTCAGGCCCACATCATTAACGTTGATATGCAGCAGGATCTTGGAACATACACTACTGGCCATTAAAATTGCTACACCACGAAGATGACGTGCTACAGACGCGAAATTTAACCGACAGGAAGAAGATGCTGTGATATGCAAATGATTAGCTTTTCACAGCATTCACACAAGGTTGGCACCGGTGGCGACACCTACAACGTGCTGACACGAGGAAAGTTTCCAACCGATTTCTCGTACACAAACAGCAGTTGACCGGCGTTGCCTGGTGAAGCGTTGTTGTGATGTCTCGAGTAAGAAATGCGTACCATCACATTTCCGACTTTGATAAAGGTCGGATTGTAGCCTATCGCGATTGCGGTTTATCCTATCGCGACATTGCTGCTCGCGTTGGTCGAGATCCAGTGACTGTTAGCATAATATCGAATCGGTGGGTTCAAGAGGGTAATACGGAACGCCGTGCTGGATCCCAACGGCCTCGTATCACTAGCAGTCGACATGACAGGCATCTTATCCGCATGGTTGTAACGTCTCGACCCCTGAGTCAACAGATAGGGACGTTAGCAAGACAACAATCATCTGCACGAACAATTCCACGACGTTTGCAGCAGCATGGACTATCAGCTCGGAGACCACGGTTGCGGTTATCCTTGACGCCGCATCACAGACAGGAGCGCCTGCGATGGTGTACTCAACGACGAACCTGGGGCACGAATGGCAAAACGTCATTTTTTCGGATGAATCTAGGTTCTGTTTACAGCATCATGATGGTCGCATCCGTTTTGGCTACATCACGGTGAACGCACATTGGAAGAGTGTATTCGTCATCGTCATACTGGCGTATCACCCGGCGTGATGGTATGGGGTGCCATTGGTTACACGTCTCTTGTTCTCATTGACGGTACTTTGAACAGTGGACGTTACATTTCAGATTTGTTACGACCCTTGGCTCTACCCTTCATTCGATCCCTGCAAAACCCTACATTTCAGCAGGATAATACGCGACCGCATGTTGCAGGTCCTGTACGGGCCTTTCTGGATACAGAAAATGTTCGACTGCTGCCCTGGCAAGCACATTCTCCGGGTCTCTCACCAATTGAAAACGTCTGAGTAATAGTGGCAGAGCAACTGGCTCGTCACAATACGCCAGTCACTACTGTTGATGTACTTTAATATAGTGTTGAAGCAGCATGGGCTATTGTACCTGTACACGCCATCCAAGCTCTGTTTGACTCAATGCCCAGGCGTATCAAGGCCCTTATTACGGCCAGAGGTGGTTGTTTTGGGTGCTGATTACTCAGGGTCTATGCACCCAAATTGCCTGAAAATGTGATCACATGTCAGTTCTAGTATAATACATTTCTCCAATGAATACCCGTTTATCATCTGCATATCTTCTTGGTGTAGCAATTTTAATGGCCTGTAGTGTTTATTGTGTTTTAACATAATGAATTACCTCAGAGAGAAAGTTCTATTGACACACAGTCAACTCGTATTTAGAAGACATCATTGGGTGTGCTGTCGATAAGGGATTTCAAATTGATTCCGTATTTCTAGATTTCCAGAAGGTTTTTGACACTGCACCTCACAAGCACCGTATTATGAAACTATTTGTTTGTGGAATATCGTCTCAGTAATGTGACTGGATTCGTGATTTTCTGTCAGAGAGGTCACAGTTCGTAGTAAGGGACGAAAATTCATCCCGCAAAACAGAAGTGATTTCTGTCCCTCTGCTGATACTTACCTATGTAAACGATTTAGGAGGCAATCTGACTAGACGTCTTCGGTTGTTTGCAGATGATTCTGTCGTTTATCGTCTAGTAAATTCATCTGATGATCAAAACAAATGGCAAAAAACTTTGAGAAAGATATTTGTATGGTACGAAAATTGACAATTGGCCCAAAATAATGAAAAGCGAGATCATCCATATAAATTCTAAAAAGAATCAGTTAAACTTCGGTTACACGATAAATCAATCAAATCTAAAGCCCATAAATTCAAGTAAATACCTAGGAATTACAATTACGAACAACACAAATTGGAAAGTACCCTTAGAAAATGCTGTGGAGAAGACGAACCAAAGACTGCGTTTTATTGGGAGAACACTTAGAAGATGCAACAGATCTGCCAAAAAGACTATGCTTTTCCATCCTCTTTTGGAACGCTACTGGGGGGGTGTGGGATTCTTACCAGATAGGATTAATGGACTACATCGAGAAAGTTCAAAGAAGGGCTACACGTTTTGTGTTATCGAGAAACGGGTACATGTCATGGACATGATACAGGATTTGGGTTGGACATCATTAAAACAAAGGAGTTTCTCGTTGCACCGGCGTCTTCTCACGAAATTTCAATCATCAACTTTCTCCTCCGAATGCGAAAATATTTTGTTGACGCACACCTAATAGGGAGAAACGATTATCATAAAATAATGGAAACTAGAGCTCGCAGGGAAGGATATAGGTGTTTGTTTTTCCCATACGCTTTTCGAAAGTGGAACAATAGAGTACTATTGTGAAGTTGGTTCGATAAACCCTCTGATGGGCACTTAAGTGTGATTTGTAGAGTATCCATGAAGATGTAGCTATGACAAATAAATCGACAGGTCAACCTTTTACTATTAAAAATGCAGTGAGTACAGGATTACACTGATATTCCAACAGAGAGGGAGATTTATTTTTGCCTGTCTTGTACCCCTGTTCTTCTTTCTCTTGTTGCCAAGTTAAAAATAGTTTCTTTTGCCAGAACACAGCGGTGTTTGCACAGTTTAACCTCACTAACATGTTACTTCAGTTGTGACAGAATCCTGAAACAGCCTACTATTAATCAAACAACTAAGGACAGAGATTCCGAAATCAGATACTGGATTGTAAGGCGTACCCAGGAGCAGATATAGACTCAGATCACAATATAGTAGTGATGAAGAGTAGGCTGAAGTTCAAGACATTAGTCAGGAAGAATCAATACGCAAAGAAGTGGGATACGGAAGTACTAAGGAATGACGAGATACGTTTGAAGTTCTCTAACGCTATAGATACAGCAATAAGGAATAGCGCAGTAGGCAGTACAGTTGAAGAGGAATGGACATCTCTAAAAAGGGCCATCACAGGAAGTTGGGAAGGAAAATATAGGTACAAAGAAGGTAGCTACGAAGAAACCATGGGTAACAGAAGAAATACTTCAGTTGATTGATGAAAGGAGGAAGTACAAACATGTTCCGGGAAAATCAGGAATGAAATAAATAGGAAGTGCAGGGAAGCTAAGACGAAATGGCTGCAGGAAAAATGTGAAGACATCGAAAAAGATATGATTGTCGGAAGGACAGACTCAGCATATAGGAAAGTCAAAACAACCTTTGGTGACATTAAAAGCAACGGTGGTAACATTAAGAGTGCAACGGGAATTCCACTGTTAAATGCAGAGGAGAGAGCAGATAGGTGGAAAGAATACATTGAAAGCCTCTATGAGGGTGAAGATTTGTCTGATGTGATAGAAGAAGAAACAGGAGTCAATTTACAAGAGATAGGGGATCCAGTATTAGAATCGGAATTTAAAATAGCTTTGGAGGACTTACGGTCAAATAAGGCAGAAGGGATAGATAACATTCCATCAGCATTTCTAAAATCATTGGGGGAAGTGGCAACAAAACGACTATTCACGTTGGTGTGTAGAATATATGAGTCTGCCGACATACCATCTGACTTTCGGAAAAGCATCATCCACACAATTCCGAAGACGGAAAGAGCTGACAAGTGTGAGAATTATCGCACAATCAGCTTAACAGCTCATGCATCGAAGCAGCTTACAAGAATAAAATACAGAAGAATGGAAAAGAAAATTGAGAATGCGCTAGGTGACGATCAGTTTGGCTTTAGGAAAAGTAAGGGGACGAGAGAGGCAATTCTGACGTTACGGCTAATAATGGAAGCAAGACTAAAGAAAAATCAGGACACTTTCATAGGATTTACTGGAAAAAGCGTTCGAGAATATAAAATGGTGCAAGCTGTTCGAGATTCTGAAAAAAGTAGGGGTAAGCTATAGGGAGAGACGGGTCATATACAATATGTACAACACCCAAGAGGGAATAATAAGAGTGGACGATCAAGAACGAAGTGCTCGTATTAAGAAGGATGTAAGACAAGGCTGTAGCCTTTCGCCCCTACTCTTCAATCTGTACATCGAGGAAACAATGATGGAAATAAAAGAAAGGTTCAGGAGTGGAATTAAAATACATGGTGAAAGGATATCAATGATACGATTAGCTGATGACATTGCTATCCTGAGTGAAAGTGAAGAAGAATTAAATGATCTGCTGAACGGAATGAACAGTCTAATGAGTACACAGTAGGGTTTGAGAGTAAATCGGAGAAAGACGAAGGTAATGAGAAGTAGTAGAAATGAGAACAGCGAGAAACTTAACATCAGGATTGATGGTCACGTAGTCAATGAAGTTAAGGAATTCTGATACCTTGGCAGTAAAATAACCAATGACGGACGGAGCAAGGAGGTCATCAAAAGCAGACTCGCTATGGCAAAAAAGGCATTTCTGGCCAAGAGAAGTCTACTAATATCAAATACCGGCCTTAATTTGAGGAAGAAATTTCTGGAGTACAGCATTGTATGGTAGTGAAACATGGACTGTGGGACAACCGGAACAGAAGAGAATCGAAGCATTTGAGATGTGGTGCTATAGACGAATGTTGAAAATTAGGTGGACTGATAAGGTAAGGAATGAGGAGGTTCTGCGCGGAATCGGAGAGGAAAGGAATATGTGGAAAACACTGATAAGGAGAAGGGACAGGATGATAGGTCATCTGCTAAGACATGAGGGAATGACTTCCATGGTACTAGAGGGAGCTGTAGAGGGCAAAAACTGTAGAGGAAGACAGAGATTGGAATACGTCAAGCAAATAATTGAGGACATAGGTTGCAAGTGCTACTCTGAGATGAAGAGGTTAGCACAGGAAAGGAATTCGTGGCGGGCCGCATCAAACCAGTCAGTAGACTGATGACAAAAAAAAAAAAAAGGTCAAGTGAAGGTGAATGACTCGTACTGTCTTTACTGTCTTTACTGAAATACTTAAATGTATGCCTGACCTATGAATATATAAAAAAACTGTAGTTACCATGTAGCACGTTGTTGCTGCAAGTGGTGTGCTTACTCTGTGTTATTGTTAGCAAAACTTTATGCGAACTGACTGGGCAATACAACTCCGAATGCCAATAAAGAAATACAGTCACTGCAAAATACGAGGGTTATTCCAAAAGTAAGGTCCGATTGATTGCCAAATTGAAACCACAGTGAACATCAGAAATGTTTTACGTGTAACAATTAGCTACACCTTTCACCTACTTCTCTACGTAGTCGCCGTTCTGACTTAGACTTTTGTCATAGCGTTGTACCAACTTTTCAATAGCCTCATCATAGAAGGCAGCCGCCAGTGCTTTCCGCCAATTCTCCACGCTGGCCTACACCTCGTTGTCTGTGTCAAAATGTTGTTTTCAAAGACAGCGGTTCATGTGACCACAGATGAAACTCAGGGGGAGACAATTGCGGACTGTATTGTGGGTAATCTAACATTTCCATTTGAAAACGATGCAGGAGCATCTTCATTGCCCCTGCAGAATGCGGCTGAGAATTGTCGTGAAGACGAAACAGCACGACAGTTATGTAATGTTGGCTGCATAGCTTCAGGCGAAATTTCTCACCAGGTCCTCGTACTTGGCGGCAGACACTATTTTCTAGACATCTTTACGCACGCACTGCGAGCTCAGAAATGAGAAGAGCGACGTGATGCTAACTGGGGTTATACTAGAGACACTTCCCAACACATCTGTGCAAAGCTTTATCGGATTTTCATAGTCGTTTCCGTTTCGCGACCGATCGGACCTTACTTTTGGAATAACCCTCGTACATCCAGCCTCTTAGGTACTGAATCCTCTGGCCCAGTCAAAACTGATAACTATGGGCCCTGTGCACATAACAAATAAATAAATTGTCTTACCTTTACAGCAGCTATGGTGGATCACGTTATATTCTGACGAAATAAATCTCGGGTGAACAGCCTGGTATGAGTGTGCATAGGACACAATATTTCGGCAATCGACCACGTTGCCATCATCAGGTGCGCTGATGTACTGAGCGGCGGTCACTCACTCACTTACTCACTTTTCCTAACGAGCAGTCCTATGCTCGTGGTCTGGCAGGATGAGCGTCTATCGCTATTCCTGCAGAACATGACTTGCTGAATTAAGAGAACTGACTTACTTTTGAACCGGCCTTTCGGATGCATGGCATCCTTTGACTGTTACGAGATTTTAGTCTCGCAACAGGTCAGGCCAACGTGTCGTCGGCCTGCGGTGGATGTTGTGGCCCAGTGCCTGTACGAGCCTGTTCTGTGACCTATTGGTCTCCTGGTAGAACTGTCTTGCCGTCTGACGAAATCTGTCCTTGAGCAGCGGGATCCCGGTCTGCTCATGTAATTGGGCTGTCGGGTAACGCCATGGCAACCGGAGGGCGAGCCGAAGTGCCCGGTTCTGAACCCTCTGGAGCTCGGCAATGTGAGTCTCGGCTGCGTTGCCCCACACCACGGCTGCGTACTCCAGCACTGGACGGACCAGTGCTAGGTGCAGGGTGATGCCGTGGCGGGGGGGAAGCGTCGAGGTCGGGTTTAGTAGAGGGTATAGGGTCCGTAGACGTCCTATGGCCCTACCCTTTACATCCTGGATGTGGGGGCGAAACGTCAGTCTCTGATCGAGGGTAACCCCGAGGTATCGAGCTGTCTTGCACCACGGGACGGGGCCTCCCGCAATCGTGACCGGCTCAAGATCAGGTGGAAGCAGTCGTTTGGTGAACACGACTGCTTGGCTTTTTGCGGCATTGAATTTGAGCCTCCATTTTGTGGACCACCTTCCAAGCTCTTCGCAACCAAGCTGGAGTCGGCGCCTCATTTCACGAACATTCATGCTGCGGACGAGTAGCGCCGTATCGTCGGCGTAAAGCGCCAGCGACACTTGCGCCACTCGTGGAGCGTCAGCAGTGTAGAGGGAGTACAGCAGAGGTCCGAGTACGGACCCCTGTGGCACTCCAGCCCGAATTGGGCGTTGGGTGGACGCTCCCTCCTCCAAGCGCACGTGGAACGTGCGGTTTTCCAGATACGATTTGAGTAACACCGCGTGTGGCGTCGGGACGCCGTGCACAAAAAGTTTGTACACGAGGCCGTCGTGCCACACCGAGTCGAATGCCCTGGAGACGTCCAGGAACACCGCCCCTAGGTATTCCCGGGTTTCCAGGGCTCGCATGGCCTCCTCCACGAGTCGCAAGAGTTGGTGTGCGGTGGAGTGGCCTTTGCGAAAACCGAATTGCTCATCTGGAAGCAGGTGTTCGGCTTCCACGTGCCTGAGGAGCCGCTTTGCATATATGCGCTCGAAAACCTTAGACAGCGTGGGCAGAAGGCTCACGGGACGGTAGGATGCCGCTTGTCTGGGGTCCTTGTTTGCCTTGGGGATTGCTACCACTTCCGCATGCTTCCACGCGGAAGGGTAGATCCCCGTACGCAGGATCATGTTGAATATGTCGGTCACGCTCTGGTGGGCCCCTGCTGGAAGATCGCGCAAATGAGTCGGTGCGGTCCGCGCCCCGCACGCGGTCCAGGTACAGCATCCCTTCTCCCACCCTCTGAGCACTGCGTCCCAGGTCTTCTCGTTCAGGAGGGTCTGCTGGCACCACTCTCGTTATTCTTCCCTCCTCCCCCGAAGTCGGTACACTCTGGGAAATATCCTTTTTCTTCTTAATCCGGGTGATCGCGGGTTCCCATGCCTTGCTAAGGATGTAACCGCTGTCACGATTTAGTTGTGGCTCCCTTACTCTGATCTCTATGACTTCTTTGATGACAAAGTTCCAGTATTTGTAAGTCTGTGTCAGACTTTTGTTTGGTCATAATCCATGCTGTGGAGTTCCGACAGGCAATGCTCAGCGATTGCCGACTTACTGGGCTGTTGCAGTCTAGTGCGCCGTTGATGTTCTCGGCATCAGTCCTCAATGGTACGAATGGTGTGCCTAATACATGTTTGTCCATCACAATCACTACTCTGACAGATTAATCTGCCAAGTCCCGTTGGGGTGGGGGCATAGCGTGTGCGTTCGCACAAGATGGTCAGCGGCCGGGTAGCATATTTTAACTATAAATGAAGGTAGTATCTGTTCTTTCGGGAAAATAAGGGGTGTGGACCTGATCAGAGTTCACATGAACTGTGTCGACAAGGTAATCGTGGATTTATAGAGACCAGGGCAGCACGTGTCGCGTTGTTTTATCGAAAGTAAATATCACAGTATCTTTTCGTGGAATATCGCGTGGAAACCATGGAAGCCATAGCGGAGCGGCCGACGCCGCTGCAAGTAGACGAACACAGCCAGTAAGGCGGAGCCGAGGCGCTATTACTCACTCGGCAGACAGAACAGCACTAATGAGGAAAACTTCAAACAAGCGACGCTGCGGCGCTAAAAGGGGAACTGGGGCTATCGGTGCACGATTCAAAGCCAGAGTCAGACATCCCGATGTCATTGTTCCCCATCACACTGTGTACTCCTACACACATTGTATAATAACCTTACAGGGGACGACATTTTCAACTGAAATTCACTGTCTGGTGCTGATGGATAAATACATTGTCCTGCCTGTGCTGTCAAGAAGAATGATACGATGTTCCTCTGGACAGGCATACATGTGCAGGTATGCAGGCAGGAACATTACATAGTATTTATCCGCCGGTACCAGTTAGTGACTTTCAATTAAAGACGCCTCCCTTGTAGGGGAATTATACAGGGTGTTACAAAAAGGTACGGCCAAACTTTCAGGAAACATTCCTCACACACAAATAAAGAAAATATGTTATGTGGACATGTGTCCGGAAACGCTTAATTTCCATGTTCGAGCTCATTTTAGTTTCTTCCACCTACGCTCAATGGAGCACGTTATTACGATTTCATACGGGATACTCTACCTGTGCTGCTAGAACATGTGCCTTTACAAGTACGACACAACATGTGGTTCATGCACGATGGAGCTCCTGCACATTTCAGTCGAAGTGTTCGTACGCTTCTCAACAACAGATTCGGTGACCGATGGATTGGTAGAGGCGGACCAATTCCGTGGCCTCCATGCTCTCCTGACCTCGACCCTCTTGACTTACATTTATGGGGCATTTGAAAGCTCTTGTCTACGCAACCCCGGTACCAAATGTAGAGACTCTTCGTGCTCGTATTGTGGACGGCTGTGATACAATACGCCATTCTCCAAGGGTGCATCAGCGCATCAGGGATTCCATGCGACGGAGGGTGGATGCATGTATACTCGCTAGCGGAGGACGTTTTGAACATTTCCTGTAACAAAGTGTTTGAAGTCACGCTGGTACGTTCTGTTGCTGTGTGTTTCCATTCCATGATTAAGGTGATTTGAAGAGAAGTAATAAAATTAGCTCTAACATGGATAGTAAGCGTTTCCGGACACATGTCCACATAACATATTTTCTTTCTTTGTGTGTGAGGAATATTTCCTGAAAGTTTCGCCGTACCTTTTTGTAACACCCTGTATAATGTGTGAACAAGTACAGGTTGCGGCCCAGGAACGATAACATACGGAAGTTTGGGTCGGGCTGTGAGTCGTGCACGGAAAGCCAAAGCGCTTAAGGCGACCGCTTGTGTAAAGCGCTAAATCTGGGTTCGAGTCCTGGCTAGCCATAAATTTTCATTGTCACCTGGAGAGGAATGACTGCTAGTCAGACACACGCACGATGCATCTAGTATGAGCGTGATGACCTTGTGTAGAATGGGGAAGGCGCGCGATGTATCGGAGTTCGACCGTGGGCAGATTGTGATGACCTGGAAGCTCGGCACGAGCATTTCGTAAACTAAGCGACTTGTCGGGTGTTCAAGGAGTGCTGTGGTGAGTGTCTTCAACATGTAGAGAAACTACGTCCAAACTTCGTGAGTTTGGGCAGCCATCCCTCATTACAGATGTCGGACATCGTAGGGTGGCCAGAGTGGCAAAACAGGACAGGTGGTGAAATGCTGCAGAACTAATATTAGACTTAAATTCTGGGTAGAGTACAAGTGTGTCTGAGCACACAGTGCACCGAACAGTTCTAACGATGGGCCTCTGCAGGCAACGACCCATGAATGCCCCAATGTTAACATCATGACATCGGCAACTACGACTGAAATGGGCACATGACCATCGTCACTGGACTAGAGATGGGGGATCCGGTCTTGAACTAATTCATAGAATTGAATCTTTCAAAGGAGTGAACAATCAGTGATTCAGAAAAAAAGAACGGTAGCTCCAAACGTTTCCCACGGCAGAGAGAGAGAGAGAGAGAGAGAGAGAGAGAGAGACGGAGCATATCAGCGGCACCTCTGCTGGTCAGAGCACAGTGCACGCCACACAACACAGCCAGCGCCGGCCTCTGCCCTGCTTCTGCCTCGGCTGCCTGCATCGTGCAGTGAGTGCCCCATTGGAATTTGTGTTTCACATATGCCGTGCCGTCCCTGTGCTTCCTCTGCCGTCTGGCGCAGCTTAACTTCGCATCGCACTCTGTCGGCGATCGTTTCAGTCGCACGTCCTGCCCTCTGGGCAGTTGATGCGAGCATCAGGACAGAGAGCCACCTAGCGGATAACATAGGAACTACTTGCAACAACCTGCTCGCAAGGGAACGGACGATTTGTCTCGGAGCGGGTGAGTTCACCGCTTCCCCCACCCTCGGAACTCGCCCGCTCAACGCTCACCCCACCGTCTCGACTCTAGCCAGAGCGTTGAGCAAAGCGACTCAGGTGTCACTCTGGTCTCTGCGGTCTCAGCTCACGCAGTAATACAGCTCGTGGCTCGACCTGCTCGACTCAGCGCCTCTGCATCGGAGTTCGTCCCTACTGGATATTGTTCTTCGTAGTAATACTGCTATGTATATTACATTATTATGTTATGTATACATCAATTGTTTTTATTTAATTTTTATTTGTTTAAACTGATTAGATTAGGTTCCTGATGACTCCTCTTACTATAGGATTTTTATTATGGACACTCGAATTTACGCTTTAATTACGAGCGAACCGATAAACGTATTGCAAAATGTGATACACCAGTATTTTCCTTGTTTTATTCTGCGTAAGGCTATATGCAGCACTTTTGTTTTACAGTCAAATTTATATTTTTTTTCTTATTCTGGTACGGATTTTGCGATTTTAGGCGTCTTCAGAAGGAAACGTTCACTTTAAAAATATATGGCTTGCAATGTATTTGTATGAGGTTAATGAAATTTTAATACATTATAGCCAAATATATTGTTAATTGAAATCTCAAGTTACAACATTTTCCGATCACCCAAAAAACCACGATAGTGCAAAATAAATCAATAATCAAAAACTTTGTCATATCGTGGAAATTTCAATAAACAATACAAAATTCTTACTCATTATCTGTGTTACTTCAAAATAGGATCAAATAAGATCAAAATACAGGTATAGTACTGGAATAAACCAAGTTTAAAGGGCAATGTGCCTTCCATTTATTTTCTATTGTAAATGAGTGGTGAGTCATGAAAAAGAGCTAATTCATTTCAGGGAGTGAACAGTTCTGATCCAATCTCTGAAAAGAACAGTTTTGCCCATCTCTACACTGGACGTTGGCACAGTAGGAGAGCGTTGCATGGTGTGATGACTCCCGATATCTTCTTCATTATGCCGATGGGAGAGAGCGAATCGGCCGTCTTCCAGGTGAATAGCTCTTTGACACCTGTACTGGGGATGGAGATAAGACGGCGGCGGCTACACTATGCTCTGGAGAACATTCATGTGGGCATCCATGGGTCCAGTGGAGCTCGTGCAAGGTACCATGACAGCCAAGGAGTATCATACGCTGGTGATGACCACCGTACACCCCTTCATGACGATCATGTTTCCCAATGGCAGTGGCTTTTTTCATCAAGATAATGCGCCAGGTCACAAGGCCAGGTGTGTGATGGAGTGGTTCGAGGAAGACAGTGGCGAGTTCCATTTAATGTGCTGGCCCTGCAACTCGCCAGATCTGGACCTGATCGAACACTGCCCTGAGTTTACGCGAATTAGGTGACTTGTGTGTGCAGATGTGGTGCCAACTCCCTCCAGCGACTTGCCAAGACCTCATTGCTTTCACACCACGACGCGTCGCCGTTGTTATCCGTGGAAAAGGACTATCATGGAGGTGGTCATAATGTTCTGGCTCATCAGAGTATTTAAAGGTTAACGTAGTACAATAGGTGCCTGAGTGTTCTTCAAACCGAGAACATAACGACGTAGCCGTGTGACCATGGCTGTGTCCATCTTGGAAGACAACATACCCACCATGAATATGTAGGAGAAAGGGCAAAACCTGATCACCGATAACGTTGAAATACCTGTCCTGGTTCATGTTCATGTTATCTTGAATGAGTGGGCTCACGTCAAGGCACGAAAAACACAAGCAAAACTTCACAGTGCCATATCAGATCTGAACTACGTCCTCCAGGCATTGTGAGTTAAACACCTCATTGAGCCGCCGAAGCATTCAGCACACTGCATAATTTGGAAACTGGCTACATCGCGACTCGTCGGACAACACAGGCAGCTACTTATATCCATATGAGTGGTGTATAGTCTTTAGGACATTTCCGAAAGAACAGACACAATTTTTGTGTTTGATCCCGCGGCCGGACATAGAATATGTTCAGAAAGGAGAAATTCCGAGCTCTGCCGCATTTGGGCAATGAAAGAATTCATTGTCCAAATTGAAATTTGTACCAAGACCAGGATTCGAACCAAGGTCTCCTGCTTGCTAGGCAGATACAGCTGCACGGACTACCCAAGCGCGCCTCCCGTCACAATCCAAATTCCCGTTTGCCGCACACTACAAATGTAGCAGCCCCTAGCTCTTTGTCGTTTGTTGGTCACATCAAGCCCAGTCACGGCTATGAGTGCTCCGCACCACTCGTATGCGCCATGAAGGCTAATATGATCATTCAGTGCAGAGCACTCTTCGTCGGACCTCATGCGGGACTGTGCATGATGTGACGAACAAAATGAGAGCAGAGGGCTAGGGGATGCTATGTTTGTAGTGTGCGGTAAATGGGAATTTGGACTGAGAGGGGAGGCGAGCTTATGTAGTCCGTGCAGTTACCTGTAACCGTTGTGCCGCCTTGGCGTTGATGGTTAACGCATCTGACTAGTAAGCAAGCTACCCAGGCTCGAATTACAGCCTCAGTGCAAATTTTCATTTGTTGCTAATGAATACCTCCACTTTCTAAACGCGGTAGAGGTCGGAATTTGTTCTTTCCGAATAGAGTCACCTACTGTCCAGTTTCTGCGTTGTTTGGCCTATTGAAGACATGCCGTTTTATGTGCTATTGTGGGCAATGGCGTTTTGCGAGGTATCCTCTCTAAACCTGCAACATACACAGTTCTTTTGCAATGTTCACTGAGATACTGGTTGATATGGATGTGTATTCATTAAAAGCAGAAATTTCTATGGGGTTTGGAACCGACTGACATTGACAAAGCAAGACACTCATCTCGAGCCCTCGTCGGCTAGGATCTTTCTACCACCACAGATTTCACGCTGTGTTTCAGGGATGCGAGTGGTACACCGTTCTTTGTAGACACATTGAACGGTCTACGTTGCGCCATCAACAATTAGGATAATTTTATTCGCGGTATGTAATAGATACATGCAAACACAAAACGTAGTTCTTTTTATTTTTGTCATTCTGTCACGTCAGCACATCGACCCATATTAAGGCGTTGGTACCATACAATCAAGGCCACTGCCATGACTTAAGTCAATGGTGGCGGTTCGCTGACCGCTTCCATACCAATCACAGCCCTCAAAAAGCGAACAGTCTGCTGTTTTAAAGGGGCGACTAAAAATTTTCACTGTTGAGCTTATTTTGAATATTTCCTATGGTTTATGACTTGAGTACTTTGTGAAATGTCCTGTTCTTAAAAACACAAAAACAGTAGCTTTTGTATGTATATTTATGAGCACTTTTTCCTTTTTTTTTTTTTCTTTTAGTGAACAACCACCCCCAGTGGTTGTAGAAGTGTCCGTAACGCACTCTGTATTTATAATTTTGCAAATTAATCAATGGTATATATGACTGAAGAGTGAACAGCTGTGGGTAATGACATAGATATTACTGATGTTTGTTCACAGCAAGACAGTGGCTATACCAGACGTGTACAGAATTTGGCTACTTCGTGACGACGGATTCTGATAAGCAGCCATTCGGCCACAGAATAGGCGTCTCCTTCAGTGGGGGTATCTGTGAAGCAGTATTTGGACCAGAGTAAGTAATTGGATCTTCAGTTATTTTTGACCACTGTTTATCTGATAAATGAAACAAAGATAACAGAAAATCCAAAATTTAAAATAATCCTTTTTCCTTTATTACTTCGTACTGATAGAAGTCTGCAAGAAAGAGTACTTCACTTGTTTCAAGCCTCCACAAAGAAAATGTGAAACTGGATAGCGTGAAGGATGGCTAGTAGTGGGGCAGCGTATATTCCACTTAAAAAACAAAAGCATACCCATTTTAGTGTAATTAACACATGGCATAACAGAGGTAAATTTTCTTCTCACATCGAAAGAAAAATTTTCTTTCCTACACTACTGGCCATTAAAATTACTACACCACGAAGATGAGGTGCTGCAGACGCGAAATTTAACCGACAGGAAGAAGATGCTGTGATATGCAAATGATTAGCCTTTCAGAGCATTCGCACAAGATTGGACCCGGTGGCAACTCCTACAACGTGCTGACATGAGGAAAGTTTCCAACTGATTTCTCATACACAAACAGCAGTTGACCGGCGTTGCCTGGTGAAACGTTGTTGTGATGCCTCGTGTAAGGAGGGAAATGCGTACCATCACATTTCCGACTTTGATAAAGGTCGGATTGTAGCCTATCGCAATTGGGGTTTATCGTATCGCGACATTGCTGCTCGCGTTGGTTGAGATCCAATGACTGTTAGCAGAATATGGAATCAGTGGGTTCAGGAAGAAATTAATAGTTTAGTCTGATTGTCAAGTATAACCTCTGCCCATACTACACTACTGGACATTAAAATTGCTACACCAAGAAGAAATGCAGATGATAAATGGATATTCATTGGAAAAATATATTATACTAGAACTGACATGTGATTGCATTTTCACGCAATTTGGGTGCATAGATCCAGAGAAATCAGTACCCAGAACAACTATCTCTGGCCGTAATAACGGCCTTGATATGCCTGGTCATTGAGTCAAACAGAGCTTTGGATGGCGTGTACAGGTACAGCTGCCCATGCAGCTTCAACACGATACCACAGTTCATCAAGAGTAGTAACTGGCGTATTGTGACGAGCCAGTGGCTCGGCCACCATTGACCAGACGTTTTCAGTTGGTGAGAGATCTGGAGAATGTGCTGGCCAGGGCAGCAGTTGTAGTGGGACGCGAAATTGAAGCGTCACCCATCCACCAGTGTCAGCCCAGTTTGCAGGTGACTATAAGTTTAATTTAGTTTGTTTATATATTTTTCTTATTATTTGTAATAGATGTGAATTATCTAAAAGTTTTGTATTTTTTGTGTGTTTCATGTACGGAGAGGGCGGCGCAACGAACGGAGACAGCATCTTCGTTGCCGCGACCAGAGAGGAAATTGCTGGCCACTATACGTTGCGGGTCGACAGCCAAAGAGCAACAGAAGATCCTGGAACCGAGTTGTTGCGTCGTGCTTCTAAAAATTGAAAAGAATGTTTTATACTCTTTTTGTACAACAATGACGTCATATAGAGCTTAATCTTGTTGAAAAGTCAGTCACTAATTCTCAACGCTCAAGTTCACATCTGTATGTGTAGGAAGCTAATAAAATAGTGTATGCTACTAAAGTTGAAACACGTGTCTTGAAGATTTATTTATGAAGAATTATGTGAACGGATTAATAATATATTTGACAAGATTAGTGATTCTTGCGGCGTTCACCGAAACTTTGAATCTCAAAAGTTTGTTTAATGTGTGATTCTGGTATCGATTAGATCAAGATAACGTGTGTCAATATAAGTTCTGAGGAGAAAACAAACGAAATTTAAAATCGAAAAGTTTACGCAAACCAATTGGCCCGAGTGATGAAATTCTTTGCATACGACTCGACTGATGTTTTACAGTTTCGTTCAAGAACCATTCTGTGACAATGTAAAAAGAATATAAATCATTTTGAAGTGGGTTGTAACTGACGTAGGTGACGAAGTCTGCACATGGTCATATGATAAACGAAAGTCATTTATAAACAAACCAATACGTCGTTACACTACACAGTCGAACATTTTCTGTATCCAGAAAGGCCCGTACAGGACCTGCAACATGCGGTCGTGTATTATTCTGCTGAAATGTAGGGTTTCGCAGGGATCGAATGAAGGGTAGAGCCACGGGTCGTAACACATCTTAAATGTAACGTCCACTGTTCAAAGTGCGGTCAATGCGAACAAGAGATGACCGAGACGTGTAACCAATGGCACCCCATACCATCACGCCGGGTAATACGCCAGTATGGCGATGACGAATACACGCTTCCAATGTGCGTTCACCGCGATGTCGCCAAACACGGATGCGATCATCATGATGCTGCAAACAGAACCTGGATTCATCCGAAAAAACGACGTTTTGCCATTCATGCATCCAGGTTTGTTGCTGAGTACACCATCGCAGGCGCTCCTGTCTGTGATGCAGCGTCAAGGGTAACCGCAACCATGGTCTCCGAGCTGATAATCCATGCTGCTGCAAACGTCGTCGAAATGTTCGTGCAGATGGTTGTTGTCTTGCAAACATCCCCATCTGTTGACTCAGGTATCGAGACGTGGCTGCACGATCCATTACAGCCATGCGGATAAGATGCCTGTCATCTCGACTGCTAGCGATACGAGGCCGTTGGGATCCAGCACGGCGTTCCGCATTACCCTCCTGAACTCACCGATTCCATATTCTGCTAATAGTCATTGGATCTCGACCAACGCGAGCAGCAATGTCACGATACGATAAACCGCAATCGGGATAGGCTACAATCCGACCTTTATCAAAGTCGGAAACGTGATGGTACGCAATTCCCTCCTTACACGAGGCATCACAACAACGTTTCACCAGGCAACGCCGGTCAACTGCTGTTTGTGTATGAGAAATCGGTTGGAAACTTTCCTCATGTCAACACGTTATAGATGTCGCCACCGGCGCCAACCTTGTGTGAATGTTCTGAAAAGCTAATCATTTGCATATCACAGCATCTTCCTGTCGGTTAAATGTCGCGTCCGTAGCACGTCATCTTCGTGGTGTAGCAATTTTAATTGCCAGTAGCGTACTTTTTTTGGCTCTCTCAAACATTCCTTTCTTTTCCTTGTGTTAGGAGAAAGATACGATTTCTAGTCAACAGTAACGATAGTGGACTGGAATGGTCTGTGTTGTTCACGAGCCAACTGATGACGGAAAGGGAACATGCCCATGTGGCCGCCCACTGATTTTCGTGGTTTTGGCTTAGAGCATGCAGTATCCATGCACTCGATTTTTGAACCTTATCCATTGAATGCAAATATCACTCGATGGTAGGATGTTCACAGGTCATCACATTTGCCTTTTCTCGAGTACATTGACTTAGATCACCGTGGATTAATGCCTTTTACGATCTTCAGCAAACCCCAAGGTCTTCCTGAACGTGGAGAGTCACTAATGTCAAAAACATCCTTTCCTAACATAGAAGATCATTTCGTTGCCGGGCTCTGTCCAATGGCATTACCCTCACACATGGCACAGATGTTTCTGGTTGTCTCCACTCCTGTCACCTCTCTATTGAACTTAAACAGAAGAATATGACGGAAATGTTCCGATTTCTCCAGTTGACACTCCATTTTTTACAGTCCACAGCTCCACTCACTGCTCCGTAAACTCAAACAGCAACAGTGAACTACAAATAGAAAATGACGATGTCTGCATGAAATGGTGTACACTCCCATTTCTAGGTGAGGTATCACAGATTGTTGCCAAAGCACTGAAAGCCTGCAAGTATAGGATTTCCTACTATGTTAAGAACACGACAGCCCAATGTGTTTTTAATAGCAAAGATAAGATCCAGTTATTAGCCAACAGTGGGGTATACAAAATCACCTGTTCTGATTGTGACAGATTTTACATCGGTCAGTCAGGCAGAGACATAGCAACTAGGCTGGTTGAACACGAACGCAGCTGGAGGTTGCAAAATTCTGACTCCACATTTGCTGAGCATGTACTGAGTGAGGGGCACAACTACCAGCCAGTGCCCCACGTACTTCACTTAGCAAACAAAGGTCATAAACTCAACCTGCTGGAAGCTCTGGAAATTAAAAAACATGTTGTGATTCTTGAGTTTCTCCCGGCGTATTTGATAATCAAAATATCCACGGGTGTGCTGCCGGTCTATAGTGTCCAACGGGCACAATATTTCGGCGATCATACATGTCGCCATCATCAGGTGAACTGACGGACTGAGCTCCTGTGAACGTGCCGGCACGGAGATCCGTACGCTATGGCTGCTCAGAGGGCACTGGGTTCGGTCGCGGCGGCGGCCGATTTAAATACCCTCCGCCCGCGGCGCGCTCCCTCCGCCGTCCGCGCCCCGCGCCACGGTCGCGCGGTGGAACAGATTGCGACGGCGTCTGAGATGACGTCGGTGTGATGGCTCTGTCCGCCGTGGTCGTCACAACTATACGTTTGCTCGATTTACTCTTGATTAACCCAATCGCTGGTTCCCAAGCCTTGCTAAGATTATAGCCACAGTCACGGTTTATGAGGTCGTCATTGGTGCGAATTTCGATGGCCTCTCTAGCAACGCTGTCCCAGTATCTCGACGTCTGCACCAGAATCCTCGTGCGGTCATACTCCATGGCGTGATTTTCCGACAAACAATGTTCAGCGACCGCCGACTTGCTCGGATACATCAGTCGAGTGTGCCTCTGGTGTTCACGGCATCGATCTCGACGGTACGCATCGTCTGACCAATATACGACTTGCCACATTGACACGGAATCTAGTACACGCCGGCCTTCCTCAAACCGATGTCATCTTTGGCGCTCTCCACCAGTGTACGAGTTTTATTTGGAGGACAAAACACAGTTCCGACCTGGTGTTTCTTCAGAATGCGGGCGATTTTCCCCGAGAGTGCGCCTGTGTATGGAATAAATGCAGTGCCTACCTCCTCCCTCGTGACTTCATCCATCTCAACAGGTTGTGCTGCAGTGGTTGGGCGGAGAGCACGTTGAATCTGCCACTCTGAGTACCCATTTTTTCGAAATACAGTTCTCAGGTGTTCCAATTCCTGGGGTAGACTCTCTGCGTCAGAGATAGTGCGCGCCCTATGTACTAGAGTTTTAAGTACCCCGTTCCTCTGTGAAGGGTGGTGGCAGCTGTCTGCGTGCAAATACAGATCAGTGTGCGTTGTCTTCCGATACACCCCATGACCTAGGGTGCCGTCAGCCCTTCTCTTGACCAAGACGTCAAGGAAAGGTAATTTACCCTCCGTTTCAGTCTCCATAGTGAATTTGATGTTGGGGTGTATGGAGTTTAGATGTGTAAGGAAGTCAAGGAGTTTATCCATACCATGTGGCCAGATGACGAACGTGTCGTCCACGTAACGGAAAAAGCAAGTAGGTTTCCATACGGATGACGACAGGGCTTCCTCCTCGAAGTTCTCCATGTACAAATTCGCTACCACCGGTGAGTAGTCCAGTTCCCTCTGAGCAGCCATAGCGTACGGATCTCCGTGCCGGCACGTTCACAGGAGCTCAGTCCGTCAGTTCACCTGATGATGGCGACATGTATGATCGCCGAAATATTGTGCCCGTTGGACACTATAGACCGGCAGCACACCCGTGGATATTTTGATTAAAAAACATCTTGTTCACAGTCCAGATCTAATCATAAATGACCAGACACAGCTCAACACTTCCCCTCTCCTAAACTTTATACAATCATCTCTGTTGTTCATTACTTCCCACACTGTGTGTTCCTACATATTCCCATTTTCCTGTATTCGTTAAGTTCTCTTGTTTTATCGAAGTTGTCTATGTATTCCATGTAGATTGTAGTTACAATAGTTAAGCCTTTTTTTAATTAGTACTTGTATTACTGTCCATGTTTAACACCTCTTGTAGTTGTCTCACCAAATATTGTTTACAGTTTACTTTGTTCATTTATTTAATGCAAACTGTTACATAGCCACTGTTTTGAATATAATGTTATGTTAAAATGCAGTACCACCACACTCTCAAAGATTGCATTTACTGTATGTTCCCTCAAATGCCTCCATTTTCCTGCATCTGTTTATTTCTGTTTATGTTACTGATATTGTTTAAGTTCCTTATGTATTCTGTAATTAATAATTGTTTCTTCTTTTAATTGGTTTGTGTATCACTCTCCATGTTTCCCGATATAGCCTTGTCAAGTACTAATTTTATTTTATTTTATTAGTTTGTTTATTAATAGAAACTATTATGTGGCATGCTGTTTTTCCTGTCTACTCCATTTTTATTTATTTAATGTTCAATTTTTTACTTTTTCATTGCATTACCACCACACTGTCAAATATATTACTTACTATATGTTTCTGCTTCAGTCTAGAAGTGTTACTTTTCTGCCAATGTTGTTTGCAAACTTTGTAACTTCTTTGGTAACAATACTCAGTAAATGTCTGAAGATGGCCTTGTAAGCCGAAAACTGGTTAACACAATAAAAGTAATATTGTAGAACCAAAGCAAACTGGTGCTTTTCATTTATTATAATGTTGTTCTACCAAGAACCGACGGAAGATTCTGTTAACATGATAAAAAAAGTAATTAATGACTAAACCAACATAAACAACAACTCACTGATAATGTTAGTCACTAAAGCAATAAGAAACAGAAATGTGGAATATAACCACAATAAATAATTAATTAATCCTCTCTCTCTCTCTCTCTCTCTCTCTCTCTCTGTCTGTCTGTTTCACAAACACACACATGAAGAGTAAGACATTCACACATAACAAAACACAAACACACGCATACACACACACACACACACACACACACACACACACACACACACGCACACAATAAATATCAGGTCTCACAACACAAACTAAAGATGGAAGATAAAGACACAGGTACACTTGGGAATACTACGATACAGTAAACACGCACATTCAACAAACAATGAGAATGGAAAGTGAAGTGTTACGACAAATTTTGTTGAAAAACGCCGGAAAAATTAAATTCTAGTATGGGGATCGGGCAAACACATCTCCAGGAGCACACTCGCGGAATATCAACACTGGAAATCGAAATACCATACTTTACGAAACTTGTGGCGCAAAAGTTGTTTCTAACCTGAGAAACGAGAGAATAACATGAGAAAACGTAGCATAGTAACATGCTTGTCACTACTACATAATACATTTATATCTCCATGAATTTTGAAGCAGCTAGGGAACGCTGAAGAACGGTAAAAAATTACTATTTTTGCTGGAGAGTTGGGATGCTACAGGTTCATTCCTCCACTACCTGGCACTATCGAATGTAAAAGTGATACATTCCTCGAAAATCAGTATCGATTTTGAAGGAATGATAATCTGATGCCAACAAAGTACCTTAGGGGTAATACAATAAAAGTTTACAATAACAGTTTATACACGTCGTAAGAGTTTTCCTACACAGAATCTTTGCTTCCTGATATTTATCATCAGAGCCAAAAGTATAGCTCTGTTTTGATCTGAAATTACTTAAGGAAATGGCGTCTCTGACATTTCAACTTCACTGTTTCCGAACTATCTCGGTCAGGTTAGTGTACGTTTCTCAGCAAAGCACTGGAGCGAACGCGCCAGCGGCTGTGAAATACATATCATGAAATCTTCAGAAAACTATTTGGTAAAAAAATGATGCTTTCTCATCACACTGCTTGACCTCTTCGCTCGGTAAAGGACTGAATTTATGTTTGTTATTGACCGTAGTTACTGTACTGCACGAAACTAAGAAAATGACTGCACGAAATTTTTAAGCGTTTGCAGAGGTAAAAACGCACCGCATACACTTTGCATATAGTTCATTTACGTCTTGCATGTCTGTGTATAAAATGTAGCGAAGATATCTAAATTATATTTAAACCTGAGAACAGAACGATATGTCTCTTACTTCACGAGATTTTGGATTGTGAATGTGGCATATGGGCCGCACGTGGCGCACCCAATTCTGTCCCTGCACATCACAAATAGTGGTCATAATAATCGTCAATTTCATATACGATTCAAGATTTCGAAACAACGTTTTCTGCAAATGACAGTACGCAAAGAGGACGTATTTTGTTGTATGATTAACACTTGAAAGGTCTTGGTCAAATGTTAAATTACACAATGAGTGTCTGTCAGAATTTTCATAGGCCAATAAAGAAAGAGAAATGTACAAATGAGATATCAAAGTGACCAGCGTGAGGTTTAGTTTCGCAAAAAGAAAATATTTATTTATTTGAAAGTAATCAGGATAATTAAGGAAAATTTACTTAATAATTTGAGGAGAAATTGAAATATTTCACGAACAACTGCTGTTGGCTATGTAAATGAAAGTGTCAAAAAGTTCATTTCTTCACGGCCTAGCTGTTTTGTGCATAAAAAGATATTTAACTAGCTTAAAGGCTTCCTTCGAAAAAAAATCTGAATTTAGACATTTCGAGAACAGAAGACACTAGGAAGGCAAATGAGGTGTCATTAAGATCATGCTTTCTGAGTAAAACTTGAAAATAAAAAAATGAAAAAAATTGGTCAAATGTTATGTGAAATGATGTGTGTAAAAGAAATAAAGTAGATTAGAGAATCACTTGACGTACCTTTGAATGATGCTCGAAATCGTGTACAGCAAATGAACTGCATCAAATGTTTTTCTAATCTGTTTTATTTCTTGCTTTTAGCCAAATAATTTCACAAACCATTTAAACTTTCTTTCAAAAATTTTGTATGCTTTATTTATGCAGACTATTTAGATTAATTGAAACACTTGGCATTAACAGTCATTGCTGGTGAATTACGTTCCCAACAAACAAAAATCAGTAAAATTTCTTGGTTGTTCCTGAGATAGGTGCGTAAACGCTTAAAAATCAAATACTTTGCCAAGAACTTAAAAAATATGCTTTGGGATACAGGGTACAGAGTACATATAAAACTTAATACACAGATCTAGTGTTAGGATGGTACACATCAAAAATAATATCGGTTGAATAAAAGCTACGACCAAAAAACGAACACAGACCAGTGATTTGGTAGTTTAATTACCTCAGACACCTCATCAGGAATGTCACTCATTTTTCGATATTTACGTTAGTCAACGATTCTTAAACACTCATCGGCTGTCGAAAGTTCGTGGTCAAATACGATACACTCGTCTTTAATTCATTGATTAGATAGTGTAATGTATCTCTGCTCGTCCACGTGTGTTTGAAGCATTAGTCTGGTGATCTTCGTAGTCAGTGCTATAAATTATGAAATTCTGTAAGAAGAGTCCTAGCTCTGCAAATATCATGCACAGCACATCACTTTATTTTCCTAAGTGATGCTACTGTTGCTGCCTTGTCTCGAGATACAATATTTTGTGGTTTATGGGCGCCGTTTTATAGAAACAGCTAGTCGACTCCAGCAGCTATCTTGTAGCGGGGTTCGTCACTCGCACGCAGGACGCGATGGTATGTTGCCCAACGCTGCTGTTTGTAACTGGAGTAGCCCGAATTCAGATGTCGCCTGCTCTCGGTCACTTCAGTCGCTGACACAGGATGCGGCTTAAGGCCAGTCACATATGCTATGTGATCAAAAGTAACCAGACAACCCGAGAAATACACGTTTTTCGTATTAGGTGCAATTTGCTGCCACCTACTGCCAGGTGCTCCATATCAGCGACCTCAGTAGTCATTAGAAATCGTGAGAGAGCAGAATGGGGCCCTCCGCAGAACTCAACTGGGGTTAGGCGATTGGGTGTCACTTATATCATACGTCTGTACGCGAGATTCCACACTCCTAAACATCCCTAGGTCCACTGCTTCCGATGTGACAGTGAAATGGAAACGTGAAGGGGCATGTACAGCACAAAAGCGTACAGGCCGATGTCGTCTGTTGACTGACAGACACCGCCGACAGTTGAAGAGGGTCGTAATGTGTAAGAGGCAGACATCTATCCAGACCATCACGATGGAATTGCAAACTGCATCAGGATCCACTGCAAGTACTATCACAGTTAGGCGGGAGGTGAGAAAACTTGGATCTCATGGTTGAGCGGCTGCTCATAAGCCACACATTACGCCGGTAAATGCAAAACGACGCCACGCTTGGTGTAAGGAGCGTAGACATTGGACGACTGAACAGTGCAAAAACGTTGTGTGGAGTGACGAATCACGGTACACAACGTTGCGATCCGATGGTAGGGTGTGGGTATGACGAATGCTCAGTGAACTTCTGGCTTTTAGGAAAACTGGCTGCTAGGGAAGCAGTGGAAGAAAATGATGGATGTTCGGGTATTGCAGTTGCACTTGATGAAATTTGGCAGAAAATGGGACATACTTCTCTGAATGGAGTAGTGACTGCCACGAGTGTAGACACCTGTAAAGTGTTAGACGTAGAGATAATGTCTAAATATTGCAAATGTTGTAAGGTCAACGAACATAAAGAACACAACTCTGTGGCTAATTTTAGAGAAACAAGTGGTGGTATGGAAGTTCATGGAGTACAACAAATATTTCATCGCGCCATAGAAACAAGAGGCGTACGGTACACCAGATATTTGGGCGCTGGTGACAGTAAGGCATACAACAATGTGGTGAACTCTAAGCCATATGGAGATGCCATTATTATCAAAATAGAATGTGTAGGCCATGTTCAAAAACATTTGGGAACAAGGCTGAGAAAACTAACTGTTGAGATGAGAGGAAAAAAATTAGAAGATGGAAAATTGCTGACCGGACAGGGTCGATTAACTAAAACTGAAACAGAAAACTTGCAGGTATGCTATGGACAGGCAATTAGGAGAAATAAAGAAAATCTGGAGGCAATGAAGAGAAATGTTTAGGCCATATTCTTCCATAAGTCCTCTACTGATGAAAAGCCATGTCATGGATTGTGTCCATCAGGAGAAAATTCGTGGTGCAAATACAATAGGGCTCAGGCAACTGGAGAATCTTATTCTCACCAGCATTCTCTTCCTGCTGCTGTTATCATGGCAATTAAGCCTATTTTCAGAGACTTGGCTCGTCTTGACCTTCTAAGGAAATGTCTGCATGGGCAGACACAGAACCCAAATGAATGTTTCATCAGCATAATTTGGAACTGCCTTCCTAAAACTGAATTTGTAGGCATGCATACAATGAAACTAGGAGTTCATAATGCTGTTATTACGTTGAATTGTGGTAATATTGGAAAGTGTTGGGTACTGAAAAAGCTGGGAATTAATCCTGGTGAAAATATGATCAGCGGGCTGCAACATTGCAATAAAATGAGGATAGCCGATGCAGACAGGTCTGCATCTAATATAGCCAAGAAAGCAAGACAAACATCCAGGAAGGTGAAAAAGAACCTAGAAGACCTGCTAGAGGCCAAAGAAGGTCCATCATATGCAACAGGACAGTTTTAATTAACTGAAAATAACAAATTTCAAAAGTTTTTTCTTTGAAGTCAATTTCCCGCAAACTAAAATTTTCAGTACGTATGCCCCATTATATCAGAAACTATCATAGATAAATGAATGAAATTTTCAGAGATTCTGCATAACATAAAAAGCCACCTTTGGTACTACATTCATTAATATTCCCGCATTAGGAAGTTCACAAAAAATATTTTCTGCAGAAAAAAATTAATATTTTTGTTAATAAATTTAAAAAAGTATTTCTTAAAAACTATAAAATGGATAAAGCAGATTTTAGTACAGTTGACTCTATTAGCATCATGTAACATACAGTAAAAATATTAAGGTCCTGCATCAAATAGTTTTTTCAGAAATGGGTCAAATATTTGTCTAAATTAATATGGGTTAGATAAGTTAAATAGGCATCATGTGGTCCTCTTAACATTGACTGCACAACAGAATAATATCACGGGATTAATTCAAAAATGAACGAATGAGTACCTCTAATTTTCATTTCCAGAAAGACTCTTTAACGATAATCGATTGGAGCAGAGTCTACAACTTTTAACTAAGCTGACCATACAAAATATTGGTCGCACCATTATTAGAGCAAAGGGGTCGCTTTGTAGCGGTATACGAAGGACGTCCCCAAAGTAAATTTCGCCGTTGTTTTTCACATGGGAACTTTATATCCAAAAACAGATACACCATGGCGTCATGAAATATGCTCCTTGCATTATTCGACATACTCGCCATTGACATCGAGAGATTTGTCGTAGCTTGCAATCAGTTTGAAGATACCACTCTGGTAACAACTGGCGCCCTGCTATGTAAGGAATTTTCGTAGAGTCTGCTCCACCTCATCATTGTTTTGGAAGTGACATCCTTAGAGTGCAGCTTTCAATGTAGGAAACAGGTGAGAGTCCGGTGGGCAGGTGTGAGGCTGTAGGCTGTGTGACCCAATCATTTCCATCCGAAGTGACGAATCTGACACTGTGTGAGCCTTGCTGTGTGTGATGTTTTGTTGTCGTCCAAGATCACAACAACCTCATTCAAGAGTCCTGATCTCCTTCGTTGAATAGTGGACCTGAGTTTTACGAGGGTGCTTGCAACTATGATGGTCCCTTGCTAGAGGAAATCGAGGAGAATCACACCATTTTGCATCCCCCGCGTCATTGAGGTCTTGGATTCTGGGGTAAACTGATTCACGCATGTCTCATCGCCTGTGATGTTTCTCAATGGGAACTCATTTCCCTGTCACGCGTACTGCAGCAAGTGATCGTGACTGATTCCCATTCTCGCACTCTTGTGATCCAAGGTCAGGTTTCTTGGCACCCGTTTTGAAGACACTTTTCTGTGATCCAATCTATTTTGGAGAATGTGATGAGCCTGAGCACGGCCAATACCTAGTGTGGACACCACGTCTGACAGCTTTATGCTCCTGTCCGCTAACACCAAGTCCTGTACACTAGCAATGTTGTTTTCATTCGTTGATGTGGAGTGACGCCCACTTCGACCTTCATCCTCCACACTCTGCCTTCCTTCTCTGAACTTGCAACACCAGTGACCAGGTATTTTACGAGACATGACCTCTTCTCTATACACGGTCTACAGGTGCTCACGGATGACAAACACACTAGTCCCACGGTGTCAGAACATGTCCCTCTGAACATGTTCCTCCGTCATCGTGATTTGTAATCGAACAATCTCGGGCACGCCGCTCTGCTGCTAATCTCTCTTCTTCAGCGCTTTGCGCATGCATCATTCCTCCTCTGCTGACACCCCTTCCATTGCTGAACCAGCAATGTGTGTGGATTCTTATGGCGTTTGTTTGTGTCACCTGTTGTACCATCTTCTCTTTCAAAAACAGTGAGGAAACTCACTTTCGGAAAGTCCTGCGTAAATGGTGTGGAAACGGTACTAGGCGGTAACGTAACCCTCAACCGTTGATGTAAGTTGTGGCAATGAAGTGGCGTGTATGTGTCAGTTGGCTGTACGGAATCAACAGAGTGATATGGATCGAAGTACAGCGGTGACATAATGAGAAAAAAAGACCTACAGTTTGGTTTTTGAGCATACCCATGATCACACTGTAAATGAAATTATCCCATTTGTTGGTGTTTCAACGTGTCTGCGAGGTATGGTCTACCTCTCACAGCCATGCTGAATAAATACGTGATACGTTTATGGGCAGGTCTATAGAAGAGGAAGTGCGCTTCTGATTAAAAATACAGGACGCTATTTAAAAAAGACATATTGCTGTTCACATCTTCACAACGAACAGAGGCAGTCATGTTGGTTAATGTCCCCCTTTTAGCTAAACAGCCTTTGCTTGATTTTTTTTTTTTTTTTCAATTTGCTTCTGGACAAAAAGTTATTTAGGGTGATCAAGATAATTGGGCACCTTGTGTAAACTTCTAACACATACGAAAAGGTATACATGTCACTATGGTCTCTTCCTGTGGCCGGACGGTGTGGCCGAGCGGTTCTAGGCGATTCAGTCTGGAACAGCGCGACCGCTACAGTCGCAAGTTCGAATCCTGCCTCGGGCATGGATGTGTGTGATGTCCTTAGGTTAGTTAGGTTTAAGTAGTTCTAAGTTCTAGGGGACTGATGACCTCAGATGATAGGTCCCATAGTGCTCAGAGCCATTTGAACCATTTCTCTTCCTGTCAACAGGTTTACGCTGGAACGCACCAGCCACGGGGTGTCGGCAACTAACACTCACTTCGGTGGCCGCTCCCCCAACGTAAGTCACGTGGTTTTCGTCAACGGTGCACTGGATCCCTGGCACCGCCTCAGCGTGACACACGATCTCTCAGACACCGCTCGTGCTGTCGTCATTCCGGGTAAGTATACATAAAAGCTCACTAACCACGTCATTCGTAAGTATTATTGTTATTGCTTTGCTGATAACAAGTTTCTCTGAGAAATAATTTCTGAACTGTGGTATTGCACCTTTTCTTGAATAAAGCCAAGACCCTATCATGAAATGTAAAATGAAAACAAAACTCAGGTTATCATATTTCAGACAGATATAAAAGCAGGGAAAAGAATGATTGCTTCAGAAACATAAGGATAATGCTAATTCTCCCTCATGTGCACTGTGAGAACACTTGACAAAATAGACTTTGTACATGCACTGATTAATTTAATTGGAGACGAGTAATGTATTGGAGTGAGATAAAAGGAGAACACTTCTTTCATTACAGAAGTTAATTTTACTTACTGGCGTGTCGTCAGACAGGCGTGGCAGTCAAGTGCAGGATGGGCAAGAAATGCAAAATCAGTACACTTGATTGCAGCCACACCATTGGTGCTCGATAATAGGACACTCCATCCAGCACAAACACTGAGCTGGGATTTGCAGGTACCAGCATGTTCAGGGTGTCCCATGAGTACCCCAAGTAGACCAAACCAAAGCCTCCAGATTCAAGTGCCACAAGCAAAACCTTAACGACAGGGTTAATGCATACTACTGCAGATTAAAATAATTGATCGACAGGCCACAGTGCAACAAAGCACTCGTCAGACCAATGCTGGTCAGCAACTAGTGATCAGCTGCACTAGTGGCGGCTCGGGCCAGATTTTACAAATGTACTACAATGTGGTAACCTATAGTCTTTTGACTTACAAGGGTAGTAATCGTAACTAAATTCAGCATATTAATCTTACGTATATTAATTGGACTGTTGAAATATATTTGGATTTTATAATTAATCGTTTAACATTGCGAGGAATAAAATAAAATAAAAATAATGGGACCAGGTGGGAACTGAACCCATGCCACCACATCTCCAATCTGTGCTAAATCAATTAACTGCCGCCCCACTGCAAGTTTCGCAGCACGAAGTCTCCTCTCACTATACAATTACATTTTTAGAGACCGTTTTTACCATTTCCTATGGCCAAGACAGAATATTCTAGAACTTGGAAGGTGCATTTGCCTGCTTCTGTTCCCATAGTTCGAGCCACATCGGTAAGCCTCGTCCGACGCTCTTGTATTTTTAGATTTATCGAGTAGACGTATCTAATTCTTTAAATCTCACTTTCTCCTCCAAAGATCTACTGAAAAAGGTCCGTTTTAGCAGGTCACCTATAGAAAACACTTTCATACTAAAAGAAGGTGACATTTTCCACTTTTGCTGTATTCATTTTATTTGTACTCCACTAGTTTCAGCCATCTAGGCCATTCTGAAGTGATTTTGTGGTCCATCAGTAGAAAATTATGCCTAACGTATTGAAATACCAGCGTCTTTAAATTTGTGTTTTCTATTCGGTTTTGTTCACAAATGCTGTCTTGTACGTTTGACAGCTTGACGTTTACAGAGGTATCGAGCCTTTGTAAGTTTTAAACTGTCAAACCAACAAGACAGCATTTGTGAACAGAATGAATAGAAAAGATACTTTTAAAGACGCTGACATTTCAATACGTTAGGCATAGTTTTCTATAGCAGAACCACAAAATCACTTGAGAATGGCCTTGTGTTTTCTATTCGTTTTTGTTCACAAATGCTGTCTTGTAGGTTTGACAGCTTGACGTTTACAGAGGTATCGCGCCTTTGTAAATTTTAAACTGTCAAACCAACAAGACAGCATTTGTGAACAGAATGAATAGAAAAGATAAATTTAAAGACGCTGACTTTTCAATACGTTAGGCATAGTTTTCTATTGCAGAACCACAAAATCACTTGAGAATGGCCTAGAACGCTAAAATTAGAGACGAGGTGCTGGCCCAAGTAAAATTGTGAGGACGGGTCGTGGGTCGTGCTTGAGTAGTTCAGTTGGTAGAGAACTTGCCCGCGAAAGGCAAAGATCCCGAGTTCGAGTCTCGGTCCGGCACACAGTTTTAATCTCCCAGGAAGTTTCAGGCTGAAATTAGTCGCGGAAAAACAAATTGAATACAGCAAAAGTGGAAAATTTCACCTTCTGTTAATAATTTCATTGCTGTGGTACCCAATATGAAAAGAAACACTTCCATACTAAAATTGCTCCTACACTCGCTTTTTTTACGATTATCTTTAGCCTTTTGACTTGCAAGGGCAGCAATCGCACCTAAATTGAATATAGGAAATATATTCACAGCTGCGAATATGAACCACCTTCGGCCATACATTGGAATGATGACAATGAAAATTGTTGCCGGACCAGGACTCAAACCCAGATTTTCCACTTTAAGCGAATGTTGTTCTCGGCATTTGGTCTCAGCAGATATGTTATGACCCTCTGTCATGCTGATCGTTAAATACTTCACTTAGTTTTTTTTTATTATTACAAAGTGTAGCGAGCCCTCTGGTCGAAAGTACTGAGCTACTATGCCGCTGACCAAAATGTTTCCACCACCAGGATTCGAACCAGCTTACCCCTGGATCGAGCTTCACCACACAAGCGTGCGTTGGCGACCGCCACTTCAGCCATCTGAGCAGAAATCACTGTAGGAGCATTGCATCTCTTAATAATAATAAAGTCATAGCTATTTCGTAAATCGAATATTTAATTTTTCGTATATAAATTGAAATCTTTGAAAACTTTCAATTGTATTAACAGTTGTTTAACATTGTGAGGAATAACATAAAATGAAAAAAGTTGGAAGCAACAGAAATCGAATCCAGGCATTCAGAGTACCACTCAGTGAATTTCACCACTCCCCCAGAGACCCACTACCGGAGCTGTTCTTTTAAAACGTCACGTACTTCACCCTTCGACATTGCATGCAATTTCAAAGGAAAACACCAACCTTGTGCTTTGAACAACGTAGTACTCATAGCGCGAGATTCGATGATGTCACATCAGAGCAAACACAGTTGTAAACAGACAGCTGCGTCCCTTCTCTAAGCTGATCGTAGCATGGCTGACCATCATTTCAGCACTCTACACTGGTTTCCAGTTACCTCGGAGAGAGATGTTTTCGTCCATTTTATTTGCATACCAGCACATATTCAAAGAGAAATGGTGTGATGTTAGTGCAATTTCCGACTCGTATTGAAAGAGAAATGGCAGAATTTTAGTGCTCTATTTATCATGTGCTGTGGCACATTAGCACATGACAACTGGTTGCCACTGCATGAGTACCTCAAGTCAGACCAAGCCAATGTCTCCAGATTCAACAGCCGCAGGTAAAACATTAACGACAGGGTTCACGCATAATACTGCAAATTAAAACAGCTGATTGATAGGCCACAGTGCAACAAAGCTGTCGCCAAATCAATGCTGGACAGCAACTAGAGATGAGCCACACTATTAGAAAATCTTCTCCACTACGGAGTACACGGCCACCCTCACCCCCACCCCCACACCCTCCACACATGTACTTCCCACCATACGCCACAGGTCATACCTTTTGATCCTCAAACTATGAAGAAAGGTCACATTGACAGATGGTGCATATCACACTTGTTGCATTTGATGGAGTACTTCGATTCAGTTTTTCCCTCGGAAGTACAGTCAACAGTGGAAACTTTAACGGATTCGGGAGTGTTACGGTTTTTGCTGTAATTAAATTGAGATTTGATTCGGAACTTCCATAGTTAACGAACTGAGGACAGTGGGATCAACATTGCGTTCGCCAGCATTATGGTTCGTAGTTTGTCCTGTGAAATACTCGGTGCAGAATGCATCAATTAGTGCGAAAATTAATTTTTACAATGCCAGGTTGTGCTGTTACGGGCTGTTTTCCTACAACAGGAACATAAAGGGAACTGACATAACGTATCACATTTTCCCGCGTAATGAAACATTACCAAAACTATGGCTGTCCAAATGTTGTAGGAAAGACAGCGTAAATGTTGTGCATGCACGAATATGTTCTCGCCATTCCGCAGAGGCAGATTGCATGAGAGATTTACAGTCTGAATCGCTCAATTTGTCCCGAAAAAGAGTGCTCAAGCCACATGCAGTGGCGTCGTGCAGTTTCCCGCGCAGTAGTGCGACTGTCAATGTGTCACCTGCAACAGAAGCGAGAAGCAAACGGTTTAAAGAAACGAAAACTACATGAAAGATCTCTCTAGAATCTGGAAAAGCTGTCACCAAATAAGAAACATCTTAATAAGGGCATATTTACGGATGACAATCTTTCTTCTGGCACAGATAGTAACTTTGATGAATGCTATAGAGGCGTTGGAAAGAAGGAAACAAACAAGTGCGAGCAACTCCGAGCGCGTAATAAAGAACTTCGGGGTCAGCTGTCAAGAACATAACAACTTCTGCGCGAGGAAGAGATTAATAAGGGGGCTCATGTGTCTAATGAAATTACCCATGTGTTGAGATAAATATTTTTACCTCATCAGATAAAAAGTTTGTTAAATGACTCAAAAGGGGTTCGGTGGACTAACGAGGACATTCGTAAAGAAATTACTCTGCCTGCTGTAATGGGGAAAAAAACCGCGTATCCTCTACTGGCAGTCTTGACGTTGAGGGCCTAGATAAACCGCTCTTTTAGTTGCAGTCCTAGCATTTTAAAACACGTTTTCATTATGATGAAAATACAGGCTAAAACTTTCGCCGAGAGGGAAATTGTTTGCATTTGGCCTTTGATGAAATGAACATTGATAGCAGGATCGCTTAGATCAATAACAAGACAGGGTGTTAGTAATGTATCAGGTGTTCCAGTGGGTAGGCTATTTGGAAGTTGGAAATAACCTGTTCATTTCGATTACGGTATTCGTTTGACAGCTGTCCTCTTGTATGAAATTATCACAATGTCACACAATAGTATTGGGGCAAGGGCAGTATGGCCCCACTTTCCATTGTTTCCAGATGTATCCAAGTTGTCAGCAATGACTTCATCCAAGATGGCAGCGTGTAGACTTGGTAACAGTGCATGACGTCATCCAGGATGGCGGTCATACGTCATTCTAGATGGCTGATTTTGGCGGCAAGTTTGAATTTTGGCAGGAAGATAGGTCAGTTGGGCTACCTCTGCTAACCTAACCCCCCTCCCCAGAAAAATGGCGGTAAGTTCAAATTCCAACAGGATAATGCATCACACCATTGTTATCTCTACTAACCTAAGAAAATCGCAGGAAGATAGCTCACTTGATCTACCTCCACTAACCTAAGTCACCCGACGGCCACTTCTTCCTATGAACTGGCGCCAAGTTTGAATTTAGGCAGTAAACAAAAGTCAATTTGCTTATCTCTACTAAGCTAAGAAAATTACAGGAAGATAGCTCACTTGGCCTGCCCCCACCAACCTCAGTCGTCCAACAGCCCCCTCCTCCTAGGAACTGGCGCCAAGTTTGAATTTTGGTGGTAAAGAAAAGTCACTTGGGCTTTCTCTACCAGCCTAAGAAAATCGCAGGAAGATAGGTCACTTGGGCTACCCCCACTACCCACTACATAAGTCACCTGCCCGCCACCTCTTCCTAGGAACTGGCACCAAGTTTAAATTTTGCCGATAAAGAAAGGTCACTTGGGGTTTCTCTCCCACCCTAACAAAATTGTGGGAAACAAAGCCCACCTCTAAAAACCTAAGTCACCTGTCTGCCACCTCTTCCTAGGGATTGATGGGAAATGGACTCAGCCTGCACTAGCTGCTGGAGAGAGGTAGGAGTGTACTTTATTTATTTTGAAACCGTTCATTTGTGGATGGAGTATATTTATCACAGTGATACAGAACACATGCTCTGACATGCCACACAGCATACAGACCTGCAAACTACTCCTAAGTAACTCATATATAATGCTCTACACACAAGCTTGCTAATTGTAAACTGTCAAAATAACGCATTGCACAGCCCACAGACATGCAAAACACTCGTAAATAATGCAATACATTTACGCCCAGAGATCCAAACAACTCGTAAATTGTCAAAATAATAATCCATCTAAAATACTTTGCAAACATGCTTGCTAATCGTGAAATATCTAAATCATGCACCAGTCTTTATTTAAACAATTAGAGACAGCACCACCATCCAGTGTGTTCGCCAGGAGGTCTGCACTCCAACTGACCTGGTACACTACAACCAGCAGAGAGCACTGTCGTCCAAGATGGCAGCCATGATATCAGCTGATGATGCAAGTACAATTATCCAAGATGGCTTCAAACAGTGTGTTCACCACAAGGTCTGGACCTAGTACTCAGTACTACCTCCAGAGAGCACTTTCGTCCATTTTGTGACGTAACCCAAGATGTTGGGGGTAAATGGCAGGAAAACGACTCTGCCTGTGCTGAATATGAGTTTTTATTTTGCAGGAATTTTCTCCACCACGAGATCTAGATCCAACTGACCTAGTACACAATACTGCCACCAGAGCGCGCTGTCATCCCTCCTGTGACATAACCCAAGATGGTGGTCTGTAGGGGGAAAATGGCGCGAAAATGACTCAGCCTGCGCTGGAATGCTGGGGAGAGTAAGGAAGGAGTGCACTCTATTTATTTTGGAACATTTTATTTAGGGATGGCGTATATTTATCACACTGACACAAAACACTCGCCCTGATGTGCTTGAGGTCACAATACACAGTCTGCAGACAAGTAAACAACTCATAATTTACTTAAATAATTTCAGTACAGACAAGCAGACTCCTCCTAAATAATACAGCACAGTGATGTATAGACAGGGTCAGTACTCATAAACTGTCCAAATAACGCAAAGCACAGCCTACAGACCTGCTTGCAAAATAATGCAATCAACATACACAAGCACCTTCTGGCACCCCCCGTCCACTAGAGAGCACGGGAGGTTAGCAGCAAGCCTCGCCAAGTGATGCGGCTATCAGCTGTCAAACTACACACAGGACGGGGTGTGAGTCGTGCTCGGGTAGCTCAGTTGGTAGAGCACTTGCCCGCGAAAGGCAAAGGTCCTGAATTCGAGTCTTGGTCCAGCACACATTTTAATCTGCCAGGAAGTTTCATATCAGCGCACACTCTGCTGCAGAGTGAAAATCTCATTCTGGCTACACACAGGTGCCCCCAGGCATGAGGCAGCGATATCCCTTTCATACTTGACACCAGACAAATTCCTATCCAAATACATGTTCACCTGGACACTGGTGCTGGTGCGTCTGGCCAGGGACGTATGCACTGTCATAGTGGTGAGCCACCACTGGACGCATGTGAAAGTTGCATCTATTTTCAGGTATACAGCCACTGTTATACTGATGTCACAGAACTCCAAGGCGCAGCCCCCATATGTGAGACACCTCCGGGCAGCACATGTCTTTACTGTTGATAACAGAGTAGCTACAAACCTTCGCAAACACATCTAACAATGTTCTCAATCTTATACTCATGTCACGTGACTATGTAAAAAGCAAGAACTGAGTACACTTTAGTGCAAGTTTATGTACGTTAGTACATGTTAGTACACAATAGTACACGTTTATGTTCGTTAATGTGTGTGACATTTTGTCTAGAGAAATAAAAACTCAAACACAAATTAATATTGTAAATATATTTATGTATTCGGTGGGAATAGGTATAAACTGACCAAAAATACACCAAAACACAGGTAAATTGAGGAAGTACTTGCGTATTTTTTAGTTCGCGCCGAACAATTTGTACAGAGTTATTACAAATGATTGAAGCGATTTCACAGCTCTATAATAACTTTATTATTTGAGATATTTTCACAATGCTTTGCACACACATACAAAAACTCAAAAAGGTTTTTTTAGGCATTCACAAATGTTCGATATGTGCCCCTTTAGTGATTCGGCAGACATCAAGCCGATAATCAAGTTCCTCCCACACGCGGTACAGTATGTCCCCATCAATGAGTTCGAAAGCATCATTGATGCGAGCTCGCAGTTCTGGCACGTTTCTTGGTAGAGTAGGTTTAAACACTGAATCTTTCACATAACCCCACAGAAAGAAATCGCATGGGGTTAGGTCGGGAGAGCGTGGGGGCCATGACATGAATTGCTGATCATGATCTCCACCACGACCGATCCATCGGTTTTCCAATCTCCTGTTTAAGAAATGCCTTTTCCGTAAGATTTTCCAAACCGTCGGCTGTGGTATGTTTAGCTCCCTGCTTGCTTTATTCGTCGACTTCCACGGGATACGCGTGAAACTTGCCAGCACGCGTTCAACCGTTTCTTCGCTCACTGCAGGCCGACCCTTTGATTTCCCCTTACAGAGGCATCCAGAAGCTTTAGACTGCGCATACCATCGCCGAATGGAGTTAGCAGTTGGTGGATCTTTGTTGAACTTCGTCCTGAATTGTCGTTGCACTGTTATGACTGACTGATGTGAGTGCGTTTCAAGCACGACATACGCTTTCTCGGCTCCTGTCGCCATTTTGTCTCACTGCGCTCTCGAGCGCTCTGGCGGCAGAAACCTGAAGTGTAGCTTCAGCCGAACAAAACTTTATGAGTTTTTCTACGTATCTGTAGTGTGTCGTGACCATATGTCAATGAATCGAGCTACAGTGAATTTATGAAATCGCTTCAATCATTTGTAATAGCCCTGTACATGGGAACAAGTATGCAGCAACAGGAGGAATCCGAGAAAACACCAACATCGAAACAAAGGGAATCAGGGAGGCAGCCATTGAGGCAGCATTATGCTGTATGTCTATTGAGGTACCAGCGATGCATGCGAGTTGACTACTGTATTTGATGCTTTTCAGGAGGAGGACAGAGAACCATTCACTTCTAAACTTACTTGCATTACTTGCATCTGCGTTAAAAGATAACAGAGAGAGGACGGAGTTTTTGATTTAGATAGAGCTGTAACAAGGAATGATTTAATGCTTGACTAATGCATTCTAGAGAAGAAAGGTCAATTTTTTTTCCAGTGCTCTGTCCGGATGCATCAGTCGCGTGACATAGCCTGTGTTCTACTCGTATACAGCCACGTGTTCTGGATGTGGTTTAAAGCACTGTCTACTTGCGATCGTTAATGGTAAACCTGTCGAACATCAGAAGACTTCCATCTCATTTGTGATGAAACTTGACAAATATCTCTAAACGAAATTTGATTTATGCGATGTACTCCATCCCCCCTGTCGCATCTTAGGTGTAAAATCGAGACTTCAGTGTCATAACTAAGTTAGCAATAGGAGCTTGTGAGGCACTGCAATCCCCGCGTACACATCTGCCTGACAGAGGTGCTGTTTACAGAGTTATTGTTGGAATGACTTGTAATTTTCACATGTCGGACGCTGCTGCTATGTGTTTTATCTGTATCCCCAACTACTAACGATCATTTTATATAGGCCTAATGCAGGTACCATATAATTTATGAACGGTGATCGAATGTGAACAGTGAACACTATACGTCTCCGGAAAGCTATATTGTGCTCGTATCACGCAGAGCAATGGAAGTATTTTTTTTTAATTTTTGTGAGCAGTCTTATTCTGGTCGGTTGCAGATTAATTCGTTAACGGTGCTGCAGGGTGGGTAGATCAATGGTAGTGTGAGGAGGGTCTTTCACTCTAATTTTACCCTAAGACAGCGAGAATGCTCTGTGACTCCCATACACAGAGAGGTAGATCGTAAATTAAACACTATGCTCGCTGTGATAGAAATATGTGGAGCGCTGCCTGGTATACTCTGATGATTTATGTGTTCGAGAATTAACACTGAATGGACGTACTGCACAGTCATCTATCCATGTTCGCAATGATACTCACAAAGTGGACAGCGGGTGGTTTAGCTATGATACTGAAATTGGGAAAACATGCTGTCACATCATTGGCCAGTGTTGAAGTTACTGTAAAATTGGTAAAATCGTTCGTGCTATCAACTTTGATGCTCATTATTATACATAGATGGTGCCTTTTCCATCCCATCCATGCAGTGGCACGCTATTGGTCACCACATAATGACTGACTGACATCGCTTGTTTGAGCTGGAGAGAAAGTTTTGATGGATGGACAATACCTTCTGTGGTGGATAGCACCGAAACACTGATTGCGTACATGAGTGCAATATGAGGAATCAGTCGACATGAAACGTAGAGTTATCAGCTATTCCGTCAGTGTGAGAGACGAGTCTAAATGCAGAGCTCGTGAATCACATTCGGACTGTAGTTTGGAGACTCTACACAATGCGAGCAAACTCTTCTGGTTTCCTTATGTTTTAAGTGTCTTCTATTTAAAATCAGCTGATGTGTTGCATGTTATGGTATGCACCGTAAGAACATGATTTACACTGTGCAACGTCTAGTTTCCTGCGAAAGGCTGTGGATCAGAACTTCTTAATGTCAGTTTAGAACCTGGCACAGGCCTCGAAGTCATGGTAGAAAAACGATGTGTTTGGCATTGTACAAAAGCAAGTTAGAAAACAGTGTTTCAAACAACTAAACAGGACCAGAGGGAGCGTCTTTTGCGACTTAGTATAGTGAGATACGACCATTCGCCTAGAGTATAGGTGATAAAACTTTAAAGTGGCCTCTGCAGTGACTGTATGTTTAATAGGACTGTGCCACAAAGGAGGCAGTAGCAGCAGCAGTTTGAGGTGTAAATTCGGAAGGGACTGTGTATACCGTTAGGAATGCATGGATGGCCGCACGCTGCACTATTCTGGGGAGTATTGCGAAATTTCTTTCTCTGCGCTGGAGCCCCAGTGCAGCTTTGCATCATCAAGCCAGCATTGGTGGCTAGGTGACTTCTATATCAGATGAAGTTAGTTGAGCTTTTATAGTTCGTAATTTTTCTCTGTTCATGGGTAGAGAATAACGATGATAGCATGTTGGGCTGACTGATTTGCATGCTTGCGGATCTGCTACGGGCTGTAGTATCTGTATCTAGTTAGGAGACATACCCCATTGTGTGCATTTCCACCGAATGGTCAAAACACGGTCCTGTTGCAGTAACTCTGGTCGTTCTGTTTCTACGTGGGTTGCAGAAGTTGGTGGATATGTGTTTCTCCGACTTATGCTCAGTTCTGACTTAAACTGTAACGATCTCATGTGGAAATCTGTAGAAATGGGAGCAGTTGCAAGATGCATAGGGGATGACTAACACCACATTCGAATTTTATTGTAGCAGATAGGTTTGGGAAAGGTGACTCGTATTGAGATATGGGAGTGCCAGAAATATTATTGAGCAGTGGTTGTAATAATTAAAGGAATTGTCAATAGGATGCAATGCAGGTATGTGCCTGAATGGAAAGACCCAATTCCAAATCATGGACATCATTTCTAGTGGATAGCTTAATACTAGAGATCTGAGAAGCTAGTGTGTATTTTCTTATGACCTCAATCGGCACATCATCTACTACTACTGTTTGTGCGCCTTCTCAATCAGTCATCGCCTATAACTCAGTGAATATATCACGGAACCTGTGATATGGTCTTGAGACGGAATACACTAAAAATACTATAGAATTATCGGTTTGAGGGAGTGGCAAATACAGCTTACATACTACGTTCCTTAGCTGAATCAACTTCAAAATGTGGTAATTTTATCACAAGGTTGCATCGTGGGCTACGTGTTGGTCTGGTTATACATATTCCTATGATCACCGTCACAGTATTTGTCTGGAAAAAACCACCTCATTCAGAGGTAATGTTGTACCTCGATTCATAAAGCGGGTGTAGCTTTTAACATGGATACTTGTGTGCACTTGTAGAACCAAGATCGCTTGTGACAGTAACATGCAGTAGTTGTTGCGATTGGGTTTTTTTAACATCTGGCCGATTACATCTCTCTTTCTAAGACACAGTGGCAGCACTCGCAGGAAGAAATCTAAGAGACATGCACACCCATCGTTGATTTTCGGTCAGTATTATTTCGTATCGTAGGCAATCATCTGTTGACGAAGTATTATACTTAGTAGTAGGGGATGCATGATATGTTCGCATTTGAGCATCAGGTTTATACAGTATGTGTTTGTGTAAAGGAAATGACTATGTCCACTCATAAAGAAGGTACATATATTTCCATTTCCAGAGCCACGGTTTTCTGCAATAATTCTGTGTATGCATGGCCTGTGGTGGGAATGATTCACATTTCCCGTTAACATCAGCATCCGCCTGCATGCACAGGCCTGTCGGACTGTAGGAATGTATCTGAGTTAACTTTACCATCCTCTAGACGATCGAATAGCGAACTAATACTTAGTAAGTGTTGAATAGCTTTCGTGATCAAGTGGAAATTAGAGATTGAATATGGAGGTGTGTTTACATTGGACTGCTATTACCTCCCATGTAAATTGTTTGGTTGATTACTTCTGGAGATTTCGCGCCTTTATTTAGTTGAGTGAAGATCGATTGTGGGGTGTGCATCTTTCAGGTGAAAGAGACATTTGCTTGTTCTCTAGACATGAGAAACACCTTTGTTGGCTTGTAAAATATAAGGATGATTTGGAATCTGTTGCATCAGCGAGATCGATATTCGTGAGTGGAAATATCATTTTTCATCTGTTTCTTTCTAGTTACTCACAAGGGAACCTCCCCATCGCACCACCCTCAGATTTAGTTATAAGTTGGCATAGTCGATAGGCCTTGAAAAGCTGAACACAGATTAATCGAGAAAACAGGAAGAAGTTGTGTGTAACTATGAAAAAAATAAGCAAAATATACAAACTGAGTAGTCCATAAGCAACATAGGTAACATCAAGGTTAGTGTTACCTTACGAGCGTCGTGGTCCCGTGGTTAGAGTGAGCAGCTGCGGAACGAGAGGTCCTTGGTTCAAGAGTTCCCTCGAGTTAAAAGTTTAATTTTTTATTTTCAGACAGTTATTATCTGTCCGTCCGTCCGTCCGATGCGAGGTAACTGCGCCGTAGTATGGGGACGCTACACCTAAACAAACATCGAAACAAAACACATGTTTTGACAGAGCACAGGGACAATTGTGCGACTGTGAAACTGTTGCATTCATTTGTTGCAGTTTATGTGACAAACTCTTATGTTTTCGTCACTTTTTTGGGAGTGATTATCACATCCACAAGAAAACCTAAATCGGGCAAGGTAGAAGAATGTTTTTACCCATTCGCCAAGTGTACAAGTTAGGTGGATCGACAACATATTCCTGTCATGTGACGCACATGCTGTCACCAGTGTCGTATGGAATATATCAGACGTGTTTTCCTGTGGAGGAATCGGTTGACCTATGACCTTACGATCAAATGTTTTCGGTTCCCATTGGAGAGGCACGTCCTTTCGTCTACTAATCTCACGGTTTTGTGGTGCGGTCGCAAAACGCAGACACTAATCTTATTACAGTTAACAGAGACGTCAATGAACGAACGGACAGATCATAACTTTGCGAAAATAAAAAAAGTAAACTTTTCACTCGAGGGAAGACTTGAACCAAGGACCTCTCACTCCGCAGCTGCTCACGCTATCCACGGGACCACGGCGCTCCTGAGCTCCTATAGTCCTTGATGTTGCTTATGTTGCACATGGACTACTCAGTTTGTATATTTTGCTTATTTCTTATATAGTTACACACAACTTCTTCCTGTTTTCTCGATTGATCTGTGTTCAGTTTTTCAAGGCCTATCCACTGTGCCAACTTATAACTAAATCTGAGGGGGGTGCGATGGGGAGGTTCCCTTGTCAGTGGTCTAGAGCACGCTCCACTTAGCTTAAGTTTCGGGTTTGTAGAGAAATAATTTCCAGTCTATATATTCAGGATCGGGAGGCTACTGCTGTGTGCTTGATATCGAGAAGTACCGCGAAACCGATATAATATTATGGTAAACCATGCAAAAATACTTGTGTTCTTGTATTCAAGCTCCTGTCGTCAGTGGGAGAGCAGTGTAATTGAGTAAGAGTATTTCCGTATTTGACGTTATGTATGGCACTTTGCGAGGTTTAGTTGTCGCTGCAATATGGCGATCAGTGTAAAATAGTTTCTTACCGCTGAAAGTCTCGTCTGTAGAAAGAAAGAAGAGGTCGACGGAGCTCCCCTAGGACTGAGGAGCATCGTGACATATAGCCGATGCGAGTGTAGGTACGTCATAATTTTTTTCGGTGCTGTACAGATATAAAAGATAACTGCACTGTTTGAGTAAAATGTTTATATATTGCATTGTAAAGTTACTGTGACTTATGTTCTGTAAAATCTGTACATATTGCATTGTAAAGTTATTGTGGTTTATGTTGTGGCATGACTAGAGAGGATGATTGTGTGTCCTATCGTGACGTACGTATAGATTTAGCACATTGATAACCGCGGGGTATGGGAGAGATTTTTTACGTGGAAAATTATGTGCGCTACAGATACTGAAATTGGTTCCAGAAGCACAGCTGTCAGGAGGAGACATTACCTGTACATCAATCGCTGACAGACTGTAGCAGCAATCGTGATATTTAATTGTAGTTACACAGATATGTTCCAGGCTTCCAATATCCTTGTGAGTGTGGTATGTATTTGATGATCTATAGACAACTTTACGGGTTTAACTGTCAATGCAATTTAACCACTCCGTCTTCAGGCCGCAAGTGGCCCATCGGGACCATCCGACCGCCGTATTATCCTCAGTTGAGGATGCGGATAGGAGGGGTGTGTGGTCAGCACACCGCTCTCCCGGTCGTTATGATGGTTGTCTTTGACCAGAGCCGCTACTATTCGGTCGAGTAGCTCCTCAATTGGCAACACGAGGCTGAGTGCACCCCAAAATGCAATTGAACGATCTGTGCAAAATAATTTTACAGCTGAAAGTCCTGTCTTCAGAAAGAAAGATACCTACGACATCAGTAATTCGGTGGGTAAATTCGATCACATCCTTTGTGCTGGGACATTGGAGACTCTACATAGGAGTGAGAATATTTGCATATGTTGAGAGCACGAAGGGTAACACACGATGGAGTGGGCACCACGTTAGGTCCATGAGGAAGACTGCATTCGACGTTATTCTGTGTTATTTCCGTAAACAGGTTCTGTTAGGGCAAGAATTTCGTGCATTCAAACTGAGACATAAAGAAAGCGAGCGTTAACTATTTCTGAGACACTATACAATTTCCGCGTGGTCAACTCAGTTCTTGTTTTTTACATAGTCATGTGACATGAGTATAAGATTGAGAACATTGTTAGATGTGTTTGCAAAGGTTTGTAGCTACTCTGTCATCAATGGTAAAGACACGTGCTGCCCGGAGGTGTCTCACATATGGGGGCTGTGCCTTGGAGTTATATGATGTCAGTATAACAGTGTCTGTATACCTGAAAATAGATGCAACTTTCACATGCGTCTGGTGACAGCTCACGACTCTGACAGTGCGCACATCCATGGCCAGTTGCACCAGCACATGTGTCTAGGTGAACATATATTTCGATAGAACTTTCTCTGGTGTCAAGTATGAAAGGGATGTTGCCACCTCATGCCTTAGGGTACCTGTGTGTAGTTTGACAGCTGATAGCCACATCACTTGGTGGGGCTTGCCGCTAACCCCCTGTGTGCTCTAGTGGACAGGGGGTGGTAGATGGTGCTTGTGTGTGTTGATTGCATTATTTTGCGAGTGGGTCTGTATGGTGTGCTATGCGTTATTTGCACAGTTTATAAGTACTGACCGTGTCTACACATCACTGTGCTGCATTATTTAGGAGTAGTCTGCATGTGTGTGTACTGAAATTATTTCGGTAAATTAGGAGTTGTTTGCTTGTCTGCAGAGTAGCACATCAGGGTGAGTGTTTTGTGTCAGTGTGATAAATATACGCCATCCCTAAATAAAATGTTCCAAAATAAATAGAGTGCACTCCTTCCTTACTCTCCCCAGCAGTCCAGCGCAGGCTGAGTTGTTTTCGCGCCATTTTCCCCCTACAGACCACCATCTTGGGTTATGTCACAGGAGGGATGACAGCGCACTCTGGTGGCAGTATTGTGTACTAGGTCAGTTGGAGTCTAGATCTCATGGTGGAGAAAATTCCTGCAAAATAAAAACTCATATTCAGCACAGGCAGAGTCGTTTTCCTGCCATTTACCCCCAACATCTTGGGTTACATCACAAAATAGACGAAAGTGCTCTCTGGAGGTAGTACTGAGTACTAGGTCCAGACCTTGTGGTGAACACACTGTTTGAAGCCATCTTGGATAATTGTACTTGCATCATCAGCTGATGTCATGGCTGCCATCTTGGACGACAGTGCTCTCTGCTGGTTGTAGTGTACCAGGTCAGTTGGAGTGCAGACCTCCTGGTGAACACACTGGATGGTGGTGCTGTCTCTAATTGTTTAAATAAAGACTGGTGCATGATTTAGATATTTCACGATTAGCAAGCATGTTTGCAAAGTATTTTAGATGGATTATTATTTTGACAATTTACGAGTTGTTTGGATCTCTGGGCGTAAATGTATTGCATTATTTACGAGTGTTTTGCATGTCTGTGGGCTGTGCAATGCGTTATTTTGACAGTTTACAATTAGCAAGCTTGTGTGTAGAGCATTATATATGAGTTACTTAGGAGTAGTTTGCAAGTCTGTATGCTGTGTGGCATGTCAGAGCGTGTGTTCTGTATCACTGTGATAAATATACTCCATCCACAAATGAACGGTTTCAAAATAAATAAAGTACACTCCTACCTCTCTCCAGCGGCTAGTGCAGGCTGAGTCCATTTCCCATCAATCCCTAGGAAGAGGTGGCAGACAGGTGACTTAGGTTTTTAGAGGTGGGCTTTGTTTCCCACAATTTTGTTAGGGTGGGAGAGAAACCCCAAGTGACCTTTCTTTACCGGCAAAATTCAAACTTAGTGCCAGTTCCCAGGAAGAGGTGGCGGGCAGGTGACTTATGTAGTGGGTAGTGGGGGTAGCCCAAGTGACCTATCTTCCTGCGATTTTCTTAGGCTGGTAGAGAAAGCCCAAGTGACTTTTCTTTACCACCAAAATTCAAACTTGGCGCCAGTTCCTAGGAGGAGGGGGCTGTTGGACGACTGAGGTTGGTGGGGGCAGGCCAAGTGAGCTATCTTCCTGTAATTTTCTTAGCTTAGTAGAGATAAGCAAATTGACTTTTGTTTACTGCCTAAATTCAAACTTGGCGCCAGTTCAGGGGAAGAAGTGGCAGTCGGGTGATTAGGTTAGTGGGGGTAGCCCAAGTGACCTATCTTATCGCGATTTTCTTAGGTTAGTAGAGATAACTGTGGTGCGATGCGTTATCCTGTTGGAATTTGACCTCCCCACCATTTTTCTAGGGGAGAGGGGTTAGGTTAGTGGAGGTGGCCCAACTGACCTATCTTCCTGCCAAAATTCAAACTTGCCATCAAAATCGGCCATATTGAATGACATCAAGACCGCAATCCTGGATGATGTCATGCACTGTTGCCAAGTCTACATGCCGCCATCTTGGATGACGTATTTGCCGCCATCTTGGATACATCTGGCAACAATGTAAAGTGGGGCCATACCGCCATGGTCCCAATACTCACGATTAATTCAATTTTTTTTATTGTCAGCTTAACCAGTAATTAGTATAAGGCAGCATTTTGGGTAGCAGACATGGGACAAAACACATTTCCGTTTGCAACGTGCTTGGCGTGACGCATGTAATTAGTTGTCTGCCTCATCCTAGCAACACACGGAAACGTGTGTAGTTGTCTGCCTCATACTAGCAACACACGGAAACGTGTGTAGTTGTCCCACATTTTCCGAAGCTGCTGTGGAATCATTTGCTGGAGGAAGGCATTATCATAGAATAAAAGGCAGTGACGATGTCTGTGTTCGAGAGACCTTTTCCTTTAGACAGTGGCGAGGTGAAATGTGCCCAAAGTTAACTCAGCAACACATCACCGTTAAGGGCAGAGACTGACAGAGAGTACATTTATAGCTGAATTGCTGTTTCACACAATTTCTCAGGTGGTTCGGTGTTTAGTGCTAGAAGAAGGGCATGCTAGTGACTTCATATAGCTTGGTGATGACACGTTACATGTCCTCAAATCAAGGACGTTTGAAAGTAATAAATCTATGGCATGTGGATTCGGAAATGGATTCGAAGTACAAGAACAACGTCTGCGCAAATTCTACAAATGCTGTGAGAGCATGAGCATTTGATCATCAAGACATTTGTAACCTTTTCAGAAAGGATTCAAAAAATGTATTCGCTCACTTTTAGGTCTACTCAGTGACTTACGAGAATACAATATCAAACATATAGTCACTGCCAGGCTCGATCAGGGCGGTCTGAAAAACTTCTCTTATAATTAAAATTTACGCTAAAACTCGCACATTTATTCGTTTGCCGTGGCTTTCATTAAAGACAGACTAGGAATATCTGACACAGCTCATGGAAGAAAAGGTAGAAAATGGCTTATGTCATCACAGTAATCAATTCAGTACACAGCCTAACTGCTTTGTAAATAAAAGTTGTGTATGCAGGTATTATGGGCACTTTTCTGAACTGTAGTTGCGTAAGATACCGGTAGAGGTCGGTCTTGAACTACCACTGCCAACCGTAGCAAACAGTTGTGCACTAGCCACTACCAAATGCTTTGTGTACTACAGATTGCTTTGTTTTGTGGATTGCTTCTTTTTATCTTTTTTGCACGGTTTTCTGCTGCTCACTTGTTTCATTATTCTTATAATTGCCTTTTGTTTCCTGAAAACTGTTACGGCCTGGTGTACATTTCTCCAGAAAATGATATCATACTTCAGTCCTGAATGTACACAAGCAAAGTATACAGCCCTAACTGTTTCTGCACTAGTATTGTTGCAGAGAATTCTTACTATATAGCTCATTTTAGCTAGTCTTGAATTTAGGGATGTGATATGAGTGCTCCACTTAAGATTTTCCTGGATATGAATCCCACGAAATTTACAGCACTCATGTTTGGTTGTGCCAGATTTTTATTTTGATCAGTGTGGAAATTCATGAGTACTGTTTTTTGGGGATTAACTATTACCCTGAATGACATTTTCACTCTGCAGCGGAGTGTGTGCTGATATGAAACTTCCTGGCAGATTAAAACTGTGTGCTGGACCGAGACTCGAACTTGGGACCTTTGCCTTTTCTTGAGATTGGTAACAGATTGAGATTTCCACTCAAGTCTAAAAAAAAAATTTGACATGTTAGCTGAATTCATATACAGCAACATATTCTGTAATAGGCGCCCTATTTTTCAATGCAAACTTTTTCAAATTTATTGCACTGTCTTACTTCCATGTTAATATCACAATGATTATGACCATTAACGAAATGGTGGTCACATATTCATGAACCTGACATATAAAGTTATAAGCAACTCAAAAATGGTTTTTTTTTTTTTTTTTTTTTTTTTTTTTTTTTTTTACCAAATCATTTGAGACAGATTGTAGGGTGTGCGTCTCAATTCTGTCATCCCTGACCAGTCGAAAGGTAGCAGACACTGTCGGTCTCTCCTTCTGAACAAATAAATGAACTCACCCAGTGCTTTGGACAAAAACTCATCACTGTGGATCAGCCACTGTATCCTGTGCAGACTCTAATGGATGGTAAATGGACAAAGAAAGTTTCTTCCTGGATTCCCAGACATAAAAAAGACCAAAGTGTTTATCTAATGCAAACAGAGTAAATAACATTGGAAAACATGCAACAGCAACATGGATTTGAACACTGTAATGCTTGGGAAACTCTAGAGGAGGCCTTTAATCTTTAGTGGATGTCAAATGAATGAAGATGTTGTTGATGATGATGATGATGATGATATATTGGTAGCAGACTGCACCATTCTTTGAATTCCCTTATTAGCTTTTATGGTTTCTGTATATTTTCCATAGTCTAATTTAATTTTGATATGTGTTGACTAGTATAATCCTTATACTGTGCTGACTCAATTATTTAGAACTTGATAATTTTTAACTACCTGCCATAGGTAATGTCTTCAGTTACATGACTTTTCAAGTAGTAATAACAGCAATTTAAGCGAAAGTTAAATCGCTTTTCTTTCCTATGTTAATCAACTATAATTTGGCATGCAAACACAAATAGAATGCAGGCTTTCTCGGCGAATCTTGATGATAAAATCTTCTCGTGTTGACAGCCAAGTCAATGCGTCATTCTCTGCAATGTTTCAGCAAGTTTCTTATTTGCAATCTTCAGGTGAAGACTGAAGCCTGAAGATGGCAAGTAAGAAACTTGCTGAAACCTTACCAGAAAATGACGCATTGACTCAGCTGTCAACCCGAGAGGATTTTATCATGAATAGACCTTCTTAAATCTGGTACTGATCTCTAAGTTTTCATTCCTTTTTCTATGTAAAGCTAATGACTACTTTAATATAATGTTTCAGTTAGAAACATAATATTTAAATGAATAGGATATCAGTGTTGTCCTGACACGATGTGTGCTTGCAGACACATCGCATTGCGCCGACATGCTGGATGATGGGCCTGGGGATTCCAACGCACTACACACTGCTCGGCGCCGCATTGCAGAGCTAGTGGCCACATGGACAGCAGCAGCCATCAAACATGTACATGGAAAAGCACCCTCAACAAGAGCTACAACCATACACGAACTACTTCTGCAAACTTAATTTCTCCCATGTTGGATTCTACCTGTTATGTACTGCAGCAAAAGATTCCATTTTGCTTGCATTATTTACATTTGAGTTACTTTGACGTTTGGAATGTAATAGTGGTGAGTGAAGAGAATAATTCCAACAACTGAATACAAATCTGCTGCACACGTAACCAACAGAAGGAACTGTTAGTTTTCTCTGGTTGTTTCTTTCACATCCACAGCAACAAACAAAAAATTGTGTGTCAAGAAACATTAATTAATGCCATGAGAGGCTATAAACACTTGTTATTTCACTCAAAGTTTTTTGAATTTGAAACTTAAGTGGAATTTAAATTGAGGTCATCAGAGATGGAACAAATATTAGGACTGCACGGAGATTATACAGCAACTTGGTCATGGCTTTTTTGAGGGAACTATGACATTCCTCCCAAGAAATTTAGAAAAACAATAGAAAACTTGAATCTGGTGTGCCACAGTGGATGCTGAAACTAGCTCCTCTCAAACATGAATTCAGTGCCTTTACTGAGCCACTTAGCTTGGTAATCACATTTTAATCAATTTAGAACTATAATTATCATGTATGCTACTTATACAGTGCCAACATGAATGGCATAGGATGATGGAAAGAGCATTGCGTGGCAAATAACTTTTACCAAGGAACACAAATTAGATTCTAGAGTGAAAGTTTCATTCTTCAGTGGAGGCAACTTTTCAGCAGACTAAAACTGGGAGCCAGACAACAATATGAGAACAAATTGCTGCTTTCCATCAAAAACACTACACTGTTCAGCCATCCCAACAAGCTTTACAGTCCAGCCAAAGCTTCAGCTCACCAGTACATTCCTCCTACTTCTTGAAATTCCACAGAAGCTTTTCATTGCAAACTTTAGAGTTCCAATCTGGCATACAGTTTTAATTACACATTTCAGTCTAAATTGAAAGATTCATTGTGAAGCAACCCTTTATAGTGCTTAGGCCAATTCATCAAAATTTTTCCACACAAGCAACATAAATTTTGTGCTCCATCCTTTCTATTTTTCCACACCAGTGATATATTATTTGGTGCCCCCCCTCTCCCCTCCCACATCTTTCCCCCTCTCCCTTATGCATTATTTGCCATTATTTGGGCTCTTGGTAAAATATTTAAAAATAAATCGAAATCCAGCGAGTGGGGAAATGGGTTGTTTTCACTACTAATTATGATACACCTGTGTACAAATTCTGAATTCAGGGCATGTCTGGTGTCCCTCTCAGCTTGGCCACTTGTGTTAGTTGGACATTAAACTGGCCCTGAATATATGGCTTTCTCCTTGGCTTGCTAATTCAGGAAGGTGTGCAAACAAATTTCTTCAGAAATTGGAAAAGTACTGGTACTATCAGACAGAAGCTCTGAGTCGAATCATGTAGTATATTTGAATGGCTCAGTCAGTAACAGCCTAAGCTGTCTTAGAGCAGTTAGTGTCTCTGTACATGGTAGTTTCACTGTCTGTTTTTGAGACAATAACTGTGAGAATTTTATAGTCTAACTAATGCAGCAAGTGGAACAGAATTTCACACCCACCGACAAAGTACTGAAGTCTGCTAATACACACTCAGTAAGGTCACATACTTTTACAAATGTATATGAGAAACAAATATCCTCTAATAACTTTAAGACCAGAGGAAAATGAAAGTCACAGAAATGAACTTAGACTTCCAGTCATTCATGGCAAAAAACACATTCACAGGCAGGGAACAAAAGCTTATGAGCATACTGTCATGCTGATAAGCTTATGAGCATACTGTCACGCTGATATCAGAAAGCAGAATGTCTGTTTTGAGAAGTCCTCCACTAGATCCGGTGACTAAATCTATAGAAATATGAAACTATTGCATTCGTTGAATGATTTGGTGAGGTGGTTCAGTGATATCGTTTCCCAGTGATCACAATGACAGTTGAATTTGCAGTGCTTTATACATGGCTATAGCAGTAGTCAACAATACATTTGCATTTTTCCTTATACCCTGTAAGTCCAGAAAGTTCTGAGACTAGATTATTAAAAAAACAGTGAAATATTACGATGGTGGTTATAGTGTTTCAGATGTTCTACATAGTCTCCCCCCCCCCCCCCTCCCCCGTGTGGCTGAGTACAGTGCACAGAACGTTCATACTATCAGAAAAAGCCTTCTTTGGTAAGTTCTTACAATCATGCATCACACTGTATTGAAAGTCAATCATGTCGTGACCCGTCACGTGCGTTTTGCACTTTCTCATTTTGTGCTAGGTTCGTATTGATAACAGCATGTCTTTTCACTTGTGATGGTTTTTTCCAGACGTGAACTGTCTGCATTTCAATCAAGTTGTGGCAGTTGTCCATGCATCATTTTGATTCATAAGTCAATGTGGGACAAATTTTGCACACGGTCTTTCTTCTTCATAACATTCTGAAAAATGTCTTGATCGTACGATTTAGAGGTGTTACTATATTGGGATTCGTGACACAACACTGGCAAACTACAGCCACAAGTCCACTAATTCACACTGCCTGCTCACAACTGAAATGAAATGAAATGAAATGAAATGATTGTATGGCATTGTTGGCCGGGAGGCCCCATGCTGGTAAGTTCGCTTGACTGCTGTTTACAGATGTTATCTCAAGTTGCCACTATAGTTACTGTGCTCATGCCTCTTGTATACCAGGAATAAAATCAATCTCTGAACTTTTTGGACAGATGGTGTTCATTATGAGTTGCAAAAAATTCAGGGCAGCACAACAGTATCATGAAACCATTGTAAAAAGTATAATTTGTGCCAGCATAAAGTTGTCTGATTACTTGAAAAAAATATTGGTGAAAAAGATTTATATTTTCTTTGTTTACAATATATCAGTCGTGATCAATTAAGCTGCGTGAACTACTGTACTGGCAGCTATGTACAATAGTACTGGCAACTGTGTGTTCCAGAAATTTCTTCTGGTTCAAGCCTCATTGGACATGGATGATGTATGTCAGTTTCCCCCATTTTATAATATACACTAATACTTTACCTATCTGGATATTTTTCCACTTATGCCTGCTGTGATCTTTCCCAAAAAAGCCATCAGCAAGTCATTTAAAGATGCATACTTTTGAAATTGAGATTGCTTTAATAACAACTTTACAAACAGAAATTAATTTACACACCACAAACAGTTATTGTTCCCATAAACATGTAGCTAAGTTGTATGGATATGTCACACATCCACAGAATAAACATGAGATAGCATTTTGCTAATACTGTATTGCCATCTTATATATGGAGAAGATTGGCTGTTGCAAGGATAAAAATGCCATGCTGAACAGATAGGGCCTACTACACTATTCCATTTAAGGCTATGGATTTCTATTTAAGAAGTGTCCATCAAATAATTTTCTACAACATTCAAAATTTTTAAAATGCCATGTATTTGTACATTATATAAACAAAATGCATTTGAACATTTTAAATTGTGGTTTTTGTTTCTAGTATAGGTTTCAAAATCTGAAATGTTGTTTCATCATTTTGGTTCTTTTATACATTTGTTTCATATCACAGATTTATGAAAGGAGCATTTTGTAAAATAATTTTCAGGTTTTAAGATTCAGTCTACCAAGTCACACTTTGACTGCACAAGAAGAAAATATTGACAAGACAGTTTCTTGTGTAGCACTAGACAATGATTCATCATAAGTACATTTGCAGTTCACAAACATATTCTGTTTTTTGATAAGTGAAACTGATTATTGTAATGTTTACAAGTCTCATAGGCTATTTTAACTACACAAGTACTTATACAAGCACATAGACTTTTTAATTAGTATTGGCACATGATGAAGTGGCTTGCTATAGTTAGGCAGTATAATTCAAATAGTTAGGCAGTATAATTCAATTACATTGACCAGATAATGATATTGCTAACAAAATTAGCTGTCAAATAAACTGAAGTCTTACTGCAGCTTGCCAGCAACCACGTCTTCTTTCTCAAAGAGAATACTCCTGAAAAGTGGGTAGTTCAATTAACAGAAAATGTGTTTCATCTGAGCAGGTTTTTTTCAACTTTCTATACATATTTTCTTCTATTCTTAAAAAAAGGGGGGCAGTGGGGGGGGGGGGGGGGGCACACACATTCGTGCTTGTTTTGTTTTTTCCTAGATAGTAAGTCATATGTGTACCAAGTTTCGTTGAAATTCCCCAGTTCCCCCTTTCATTCCATTTACCATTACATGGCATCCCATTCCCTCCTCTACCACATAACTCCATCCCTAGGAGTGCTGGGATGTCCTTCATTGCAGACAGCATATCTCACCACTGCAAGTTGGCAAGAACGTCGTCAGTGAGCCATATGCCAAGGCAGTGTGTTGGCCAATGCATTTGCAACTAACTTCATGCCAGTGACCAACACTATACATGAGATTGTATACAGTGACTCAAAAATCAGCTGCCCATATTCCTAGTAGCCAGGGCTGAAGAAGACATCATTTCACCAATCACTGAGGAAGAAGTTGTAGTGCAACTCCTTTGGCTGAACACCAATAAAACTGGAGGCAGCAATGAAGTCAACAACCACCTGCTGAAGAAGTGCACTGGCCACTAGCTGATAAGGTACTGCATTTGGGGTCTATCCATCCACAAGGAAACGTGGAAGTTGTGGCTATCCCCAAAACCAACAAAGACCCATGCTGGGCAGCCAGCTATTGGCCCATCAGCATATTCCACTCTCTCTCAAAGGTATGCAAGAGGCTGTACATGAAAAGGCTCATGCAACATGTCACGCAGGAGAGTGCCATACCAGACAAACAGTTTGGATTTTGGAGTGACCACTGCATCTGTCACCAGATGCTGTGGTTGGTGGAGCTGGTAATGAAGGCATTGGAAAAGAGGGAGTATCTTGGGGCACTGCTTCTTAATGTGTCCAGGACATTTGATTCTGTGTGGCGCAATAGCCTTGTGCACAGACTTTTTGTGCTCAAGATACAAGGTGCACATTGAATTGGCTCTTTATGCCAACAATACAGTGCTGTTCACATGCAGCATGAGTGTTCAAATCATAAAATGCCACCACCAGCTCAGGTGTGACTCACTAGTTTCATGGACAATGAAGTGGGGCCTCCAATTCAATACTACAAAGAACCATACAGTAGTCTTCACCCCAATGATGCTGCTGCCATATCTGCTGCTTTTCATCATCCTGCAAGGCTTTATCCCATGGTCAAAGATAGAAATATTTGGGTTGACCCTCGATCAGTAGCTCATGTGGGTGCCATGTATTTTTTATGTCAGAAGGATAGCAGTAGGGTGCCTCCATGCTTCATCCTCAGTCATCACTGCCATCACACCATGGTATTACACTCTACCTAAATGTGGTCAAAGCAGTATTGGAGTATGCAGCTGTGGTGTGGGGAAAGGTCAGTGACATGCACATCATAGAAATGCAAATGGTGCAGAAACAGGCAGTGAAGGTCACATTATACCTCCCAAGGCCATATTCAACTCGTATGCTGCACAAAGACATGGGCGTCCTGCTGCAGCAGGACAGATTCTGGCAGACTGTTCATGCTTTCTCTGAAAAGGCTGCTCATTCTCTCAATCCACTCATCCAGGAGTTGGGTCTCTAACAACATTGTACGCTGACAATATGTTGATCAGAAATGTTGTGAGAATAACATTCACCACAGCAGCCTGAGGAGAAATCATATCCACATCACCTAAGGCCAGTCCAGCAAACCAACCATGCCAAGAGGAACAGCAGAAATAACATACACATTTTTAACCTGTACACATACCAAGCAAGGAATGCTCAACAGATAAGCTTCAGCATCAGGCTAGTACCACAGTGGTTTTTTTCCAGATGTCTATGTCAACTCCTCTGCTGAAAGGAAACATTTCTCACTTTCAAGATAACAACAACTTTCAGAGGAGGATAAATATACTAAAGTATTTCAAGTATTTTTTTCATGTTTAATGCCAGTAGTTTGTTAATCATCATCATCATCATCATCATCATCATCATCATCATCATCATCATCCTCTCCTTCTTCTTCTTCCTGAAACATTTCTGGTTACACAGGACATTCACAAAGTCACTTCCAGTATTTTCGTTTCTCCCACAGTCTATAATTCAGCATTTCCTTCCATTGTAGTCCTCTCCAATTCTAATCATCCTTCATGTGGTCTCTCCATCTTGTTTGTGGTCTTCGAATTGGTCTTCCAGTCTCTCTCCAATCCAGAGCTCTTCTTCGTAGCCTTCCTTTTCCCATTCTTTTAATGTAGCCAAACAAATTCAGCCATTTCTCTCAATATTTCCTTTTAGGTGATTGATCTGAAGTATGTTTTGAATTATTTTATTTCCTAACCTGTCCCTTCTTGTCTTATCCAGGATCCCTTGTGGAAAGCGCACTTGTATTAAACTATGTTCTTTCTTTCTCCAGGTCCAGGATTCTGATCCATAGGTCAAAATTTGTACATTATATGATTTCTATATCATGGTCTTTGTTTTGGTAGGTATTTTGAAATTCCTAAGTACATCTGTTGCACAATAATAAAATTTTACGCAATTTTCACTATCCTCTCTGAAATATTTCCCTAGATACTTCCTTTCCTGGTTACCTTAATTCTTAGATATCTGAAAGGTCTACTTCATTGCAAATTTTTTCATAACAACTCGCATTATTAATTTTTATTTTCTCTGGTGATTTTCATTGTCTCACTTTTTTTGAGCTTATTTATGTGCCTGTTTCTTCAGTTACCCTCTACCATGTATTATCCTGTACAACGTATTTAGCCGCTCTTGCACTTTCTTGTAATTGTCTTCCCATATCATTACACTGTCTGCATACACTATGATTTTTATATCTTCTGCTGTTGACCCTTGGTGAACTTTCTGTATGCTGGGTTCCCATGGGATGTGAAATGCTAACTGTCATGGAACACTACCTGTGTGAATGAAGGGCCATGTGTTTGACCTTGACATCAAAGATGGTATTAAGTTGCAAGACATTGAAACTTCACAAATGCTGGAAGTTTACACTTCTGAGCAAGTCTTCTACACTCCTGGAAATTGAAATAAGAACACCGTGAATTCATTGTCCCAGGAAGGGGAAACTTTATTGACACATTCCTGGGGTCAGATACATCACATGATCAAACTGACAGAACCACAGGCACATAGACACAGGCAACAGAGCACGCACAATGTTGGCACTAGTACAGTGTATATCCACCTTTTGCAGCAATGCAGGCTGCTATTCTCCCATGGAGATGATCGTAGAGATGCTGGATGTAGTCCTGTGGAACGGCTTGCCATGCCATTTCCACCTGGCGCCTCAGTTGGAACAGCATTCGTGCTGGACGTGCAGACCACGTGAGACGACGCTTCATCCAGTCCCAAACATGCTCAATGGGGGACAGATCCGGAGATCTTGCTGGCCAGGGTAGTTGACTTACACCTTCTAGAGCACGTTGGGTGGCACGGGATACATGCGGACGTGCATTGTCCTGTTGGAACAGCAAGTTCCCTTGCCGGTCTAGGAATGGTAGAACGATGGGTTCGATGACGGTTTGGATGTACCGTGCACTATTCAGTGTCCCCTCGACGATCACCAGTGGTGTACGGCCAGTGTAGGAGATCGCTCCCCACACCATGATGCCGGGTGTTGGCCCTGTGTGCCTCGGTTGTATGGAGTCCTGATTGTGGCGCTCACCTGCACGGCGCCAAACACGCATACGACCATCATTGGCACCAAGGCAGAAGCGATTCTCATCGCTGAAGACGACACGTCTCCATTCGTCCCTCCATACACGCCTGTCGCGACACCACTGGAGGCGGGCTGCACGATGTTGGGGCGTGAGCGGAAGACGGCCTAACGGTGTGCGGGACCGTAGCCCAGCTTCATGGAGACGGTTGCGAATGGTCCTCGCCGATACCCCAGGAGCAACAGTGTCCCTAATTTGCTGGGAAGTGGCAGTGCGGTCCCCTACGGCACTGCGTAGGATCCTACGGTCTTGGCGTGCATCCGTGCGTCGCTGCGGTCCGGTCCCAGGTTGACGGGCACGTGCACCTTCCGCCGACCACTGGCGACAACATCGATGTACTGTGGAGACCTCACGCCCCACGTGTTGAGCAATTCGGCGGTACGTCCACCCGGCCTCCCGCATGCCCACTATACGCCCTCGCTCAAAGTCCGTCAACTGCACATACGGTTCACGTCCACGCTGTCGCGGCATGCTACCAGTGTTAAAGACTGCGATGGAGCTCCGTATGCCACGGCAAACTGGCTGACACTGACGGCGGCGGTGCACAAATGCTGCGCAGCTAGCGCCATTCGACGGCCAACACCGCGGTTCCTGGTGTGTCCGCTGTGCCGTGCGTGTGATCATTGCTTGTACAGCTCTCTCGCAGTGTCCGGAGCAAGTATGGTGGGTCTGACACACCGGTGTCAATGTGTTCTTTTTTCCATTTCCAGGAGTGTATAATGTAAGCAGCAAATAGTGTAGAGATTGAAATGTCAGAATGACAGCTGTCAAAAGAATTACTGATATGCTCCAAATTCCAGCATTCATATCAAAGGAAGTAATCACAAAATTTAAAAACTTAAGGGGTTTGTATTGTCTATAATTGAAAAAAAAAAAAAATAGCCCAATGTGAGTGGTCTCGAGCTGGCACTGGCACTGATGACGTTCATAAACCAAAAATCTTATGGTTTGAGACAATGATTTTTTTTTCATTCATCCATTCATTCAGCAACAGCCCACACTATCTAATCTGGTAAGTGAAATAAAATTTTATGTTTTCATTTATAAAACTGTATATATTTTCAGAATTGTTTTGTACATTTACAGTATGTATTTGGAGTGTCACTGAGTAGTTCACTTTGCCAGGACATAGCACCTTTTTATCAATGTAATTATGGCACTTATCCCAAATTTGCTATGCCTGTAGTTGTGAATGTGTGTGAGCAGTTTGTGGTAGGTTCCATAAGCCAGTAAGTTCTTTTTGACACAACAAGCCTGGAAAGCCCACTGGTTTTCATTCTAGAAGTCAATTAAACATTGTGAAATGCAGGTGGTATTAAAAGTTGCATGATGTAACTTACAATTACAAACTTTTTCATTATAATGAAAACTGCAACATTCTACTACCTGTTTTTATTCCATATCTTTACTTCAGCTTTGATATGTTTTCAAATCTTTCCCTTTTTGGTCTCAAGTGAATGAAATAATAAGGATAATACACAAACATTTTTTCACCGTTACTTATAAGACATTATTGGTTTAAAGCAAAAAAAAAATGGCTTACATAAACCATAGAGACATATTTAAAATTCAGAAGAGACATAAATTCTTCACCTTTTAGTCTTTGCAGAGTTTGTTAGTCCTTACCATCATCATCTTCACTTTTATTAAGGGTAGCTGTAGGCTATTTTAAAATATTGTTATGAAACTCTTTGTATACATCAGGCGAACCATCTTTAGGATTTCCTTCCAGCAAGCCAGGTAGGAACTTTGTGAATGATATGCCTCCATTAGTTTCTGTCCTGGTATAGCTTTTCAGTCTGCACTAGACCCCATGTTACTACTCTCCTCTTGAGATCTTCCTTAACGTGGTCTGATCATCTCTTTCTTGCCTGCCTAATTGGTCTTCTTCCTGGTATCTCCATCTCCAAACACTGGCATGAAGTTCGAATTGGATGCATTTGCTTCACATGACTGAACCATTTCGTATTTGTATTTGTATTTCTTTATTGGTCCTGTAAATCGTGTTTAGGTACATATTTTGCACAAACGATGTAGGACAAGTCAGGTTGGTACAGTATATACATCATCATACACATTGTTATTTTGAAAGGATAAATAATTAAAAATTATTCAATACTTGTCGAATATTGATGACAAATTTAATATAATAAAATCAAATGATTGACTTATTAAGAATATTTGAGCAATTACACTACACTTTTCTGGTACTCTAAAAACTCAGAAACAGAATAGAAGCAGTGGTAAAGAAAGTACACTTTCAGTTTCACTTTAAACTTTTGTAAATTTTGCATATGTTTCAAATAGGATGGCATGTGATCGTACAGCTTTATGCCAGTATGATACACTCCTCTCTTACAAATGTTTGTACTTACTGTATTGACACGCAAGTAATGCTTCTGCCTAGTATCATGAGGGTGATAATCACAGTTGTACTTGAACATATTTCCATCTTTTAAAATACTTCCTTTTGTGAAATTTAATATTTCATACATATATAAGCAAGGAAGAGGCAGTATACTGAGATTTTTAAATATTGGTCTAGAGGAGTCTCTGTACATAGCATGGTTTATTATTCTAACAATCTTTTTCTGTAGCCTAAATGTTTTGTTTGTACCTATGGAGTTCCCCCAAAAGATAATGCCGTACATCAGCAGTGACTGAATACTGCCATGGTATATTGTGATCACAGATGCACGGCTTGTATTTTGTGTGAGGATTCTTACTGCATATGTAAGTGTGTTTAGCTTTTTATTTACGTGGTTAAGATGTCTCTCCCATTTTAGGTTTTGCTGTATATGTATACCTAAAAATTTTGTGTCACTCACAGATGAGACAGTTTTTCCATCAATTTTAAAAATTGGTCTTGTAGGATGTAGCTTCTGTGAATTGTGGAAATTGACTGTCACTGTTTTTTCATTATTTATTATTAGCTTGTTTGTTATGAACCATTGTGTCAAATTTTGTATTATACCTGTAGCTGTTTTTTGTAGGCTTTCCTCATCACGTGATTTGATTAGGATATTTATATCATCTGCAAAAGTACTGTTGTCCCTTTAGTTATTTTTTCTGACAAATCATTAACATAAAGAATGAAAAGAATCGGCCCAAGGACTGACCCTTGAGGAACTCCATGTGTAATGTTTTGTGCATTACTGTAAAAATTACATATTTTTTGTGTTTTTATGTCTTTGTATTTTATCTGAGTGATCTGTTGACGGTCATGAAGGTAGGAATGTATCCACTTGTTTGGCAGGTCTCGTATTCCATAATTACCTAGCTTCTGCAACAGAGTATTATGATCAATTACATCGAAGGCTTTACTAAGGTCAAGAAATATGCCAGACACATGTTGCTTATTATCTACTGCAGTTAGAATTTCATTTAAGAAGGTATAAATAGCTGACTGTGTTGATCTGCCAGTTCTGAATCCATGTTGCGCATCACTTATTATGTTTTCTTTATTTAGAAAGGCTGTCAGCCTTCTAAGAAACATTTTTTCAAGAATTTTACCACAGCCTGACAATACTGATACAGGTCTATAGTTTGCAGCTTCATGTTTGTCCCCTTTCTTGTACAGTGGTATCAATTTTGCCATTTTCACTCAAAGCACTCATCCACTCATCTGTAGTCAATGTCACCTGCAGGTCTCTCATTACATAATCACTCCTGACTCTGTCTCTTCTAGTTTTTTGTAGAGCTGACCTAAAGAACTTCATTTCACATGCTTTTATTTGACTCTCTTCTCTCAAAAATATGACACAGGCATCTAGACTATACATCATGGTTGGCATGAGATAAGTTTTATACAAGGTCTGTTTGGCTCTTTGAGGGACTTCCTTGTCCCAGATTATATTTCATACTTCGTGTAAGACACTAGATCCTTTTGTTATTCTGTTTAAGACTTCTAGTTTGGAACTTCCATCGCGTGATATGATGCTACCCAGATAATTGAAGCCTTTCACACACTCAACCTTCTCCCCCTCCAGTATGATGTGACAAGGTGTGGGTGTACTGCTCATCTTCATTGCCACTCTCTTGTTCCTACTCACAGTGAACTTGAATTTTTTAAATTTTGTGTTCCAGTAATCTAGTCTCCTCTGAACCTCCATTTCCGTCTCTCCCCAAATGGCGATATCATCAGCAGAAACAAAAGGCTGTGATCTTCATTTTCTTCTTCCTTGGTTTCTTTCATGGTTGTGTTCATAAGTGTAGTGAAGAGTAAAGGGGAGAGTGAACTGCCTTGCTGAACACCTCTCTTTGACTTAAACCATTTTGAACTTCCACCTCCTACTTGTACACTGCTCTCACAACCATCGTACAGCATCTGGACCTTTTTAATTAATGAATCAGGAACATTATGTTTTTTCAAGCATTCCCATATTTTATCCCTTGGTATACTGTCATATGCTTTTTACAAATCCATGAATACCACTATCAAGTCCTTTCCTTTTTCCCAATACTTTTCCATTAACTGAAGGAGGGAGAAAATGAGATCTATTGTTCTCCTATTACTTCTGAGCCCATGCTATTGTTCCTCTAATTGATGTTCTCAAGCTATCCGCAATTTTTTTCTATGACCTTTTCCATTATCTTAAGGCAGTGTGATTCCTTAGTTGGTTGGTTGTTTTGGGGAAGGAGACCAGACAGCGAGGTCATCGGTCTCATCGGATTAGGGAAGGATGGGGAAGGAAGTCGGCCATGCCCTTTGAAAGGAACCATCCTGGCATTTGCCTGGAGCGATTTAGGGAAATCACGGAAAACCTAAATCAGGATGGCCGGACGCGGGATTGAACCGTTGTCCTCCCGAATGCGAGTCCAGTGTGATGATTCCTTAGTAGTTGGTGCATTTCTTTCTACTGCCTTTCTTTAACAATGGTATTACAGTTCCTTTTTTCCATTCATCCAGAACTCCTTTCCACATCTCTCCCAGCACCCGGTGTAACCATTGTATTCCACGTATTCCTGCAGCTTTAATCATATCCGTTGTCAGCTCATCTTCTCCAGCCACCTTCCCATTTTTCAACTGTTTCAGGGAATTCTCAGTTTCTAACCAAGAGATTGGATCCTGCTTTTCCTCTAATTCAATGACTCCAGTGTTACTTTCTTGTGCACCTTCCCCATTCAGTAAGATTTCAAAATAATTTTTCTTCTCTTCTCCGATACCCTCCATGTCCCTGGTAATATCCCCACCCTCTGTTTCAATCACTTTTATGTCTTCTCTATCAGATCTTTTACATTTCAATAACCCATATAACAGTTTATGGGTCCCTTTGCTATGCTGCTCCATTTCTGGGTGATTATTTCCCAACTCTTCTCCTTTTCTTCTTCCACAATTCTCTTTGCTTGGAGTTTCTTTTGTCGGTATTCGTTCTCCAGTGTTGTCACCCTGTGTTCGTCTTTTGGTACCAGCCCCTGGTTCACATCAGGCACACAGTGTATTATTTTTGCAATGTCTTCAAGTTTCTTCTTTTTAATGGGAACCTTACCATTCTACACTTTTGCAACAGACAGATTAGCTTCATCTCCTTTGTGCAACTTTAAAACTTCATTGTTTATACAATCTACAAGTGTATAAGCAGTAACATATCATCTTTTTGCTACTGTGAATGTGAGGAGCTTACACCATACTTATCCAAATGCAAATCAATCTTTTTTTCTAATGTTTGTGATCCTAAAATGTGTGTGCAACTGAGATTCAGGGGCACAGCCTAAGGAAGCTAAAAAAAATGCCGCTAGAGGCTGCTGTAAGTATAGTAGTTACTTTGCCACAGAAGCCATTGTGTTAGTATTTCAAGTACTGAATGTTACTTATTTTTTATCAAGGGGGAAATTCATATTTAATATTGCTCATCTTTGAATTTAGTAATTTTTCAAATATTCATAGTAATCTCTTTAAATACACTCCACCAAATTGGATGTTCTTAGGAAACTTGCAGAAGCTGGCAAGCATGATAAGTGTGTTTTACATTTTGACAGCTCCATCTCCGTCAGGAAGCTGATGGTACATGTCGATATACTTTGTAGGTTGGAAAAGTCACAATTCCCATCTGTAGATTTATGTGTTGTTGATTATCTTAATGAGCCTGTGCCAAGCACATCTCAGGTCCCAGCAGAAATTGAGAAACCTGGTGCAGTTCTAAGACAACAAATACCTTCATCTCCACTGCAGCCTTCATCATCCAAAATAAGCAAAAAAGTTTTGCATGACACCCTCAAATCAATGCTTTCTAGCTGCAACTGAAAAATTACAAGTCATTTCAAATTGTGCTGCAGTAATTAACTGAGAAGCCTCTGGCAACTATTTCAGCAAGTATGTTGAGTCAGTGCTATGCAATATTGGGTGTCCAATTACCATGAGGCTTTAGGAGTCAATTATGTCACAAATAACAAAGGCAATGTGTCCACCCCCACAACTGTCTCCAACCAGTCAACATTGCAAAGTGAAAATAGAGTCAAAATATGGATGATGATTTAACAGATTAGTGTTTGTTTGAAATTTTGTAGGTCAACATTATTTTTATTAACCAAACAAAAAATTTATTTCCTTTCAATTACTGTTAATATTTTAATGACCATTGTTGTTATGCTGATCAATCATTTTCATGTTGTTATTATTGATTTCTATTCTTTAAATTCTTAGGCATAGAATACATTACTATGTTGAAAATTCAAAATAATAATAACAATAAACACACAAATTAAAAAGTTGTATATTATATATTATTGTAATTACCTGTCTGAATTTCTTAACCACCTTGTGGACAGCTTCACAGATTTCAGGTATAAATTTACTAATTGAATTTTTTTGGAACATAGAACAAATATTCCAAACTTTTAAAAGCAGCATCTTCAGTGGCAAAACAGTGTACAGTTACTAGAGTTTAATTTTTGCTTTTACTGCTTGTCTCATACTCATATCTGATTTTGAAATCAGTGGTGAAACACTTTCCAAAAGGTAGTAAAACTGAGCCAAGACATTTGTACTAAGTTTCTGAAATCTTTAGGGTAATGATTTCTAAGTTCTATGTCAAGCAATTTATGTGTTCTAGATGTTCTTTGAAGTATCCAGCTCCTAACCCACCACCATCTTTTCTTCCATTTTTCTTGTGGTTAGACCAGCCAATTCATTCACTGTGCTAAAACAGCAGCAAAAACCAAACTCACCACAGCACAACTTTCAATGAGAACCCTGTTAATGGCTGGCTTCATGCAATCAATGGAATATTTATTTATTTATTTATTTGTCCATATAAATCTCTTTTTAAGTACATATTTTGTACACAGGATATTGACAGAAAACCTTTTTAGCTATTGGATTTTCAAATGTCAAACATAAATTTTATAAATTTTTATGAGAAATTGGATCTATACAGTTAATAATTACAAATTTTTGAAACACTGTATATTTATAACTTATTTCTACAATTAAAGATACAAATTACATTTTTTCTTGCATAAGATACTGTGAGATTGAATAGTAGCAGTTTTTCAGAAGGTAGGCTGTCACAGACTTTTTAAAGCTTTGTAGTTCTGTAAGAGATTTTATATGTCTTGGTAATCTGTTGTAAAGTTTTGTTCCTGCATGATATACAACTTTTTGGCATTTCATTGGCACATCAGTGCATGTAAACTGTCTGCTGCCCATGACTGATGGGGTCACTCCAGTCATGACATGACAGCATGTAAGAAGGTGCAACACACATCTATGTTGATGCCCCATGGGAATGAGCTTTATGATGTTGTCCATGACTATATTGAACAGCACTGGTAGAGACCATACTTCTTTGTCAAACTGCCCTATCTGTTTAAAATAATTCTCATTTTTCACTGTCTATTATAATGTAATTCAGGCATTGGTAATACATGTTTCTGATTCTGTGTTGCATTTCTTTTGACAGTTCCAGTCTGTCCAGACTTTGTCATCTCTCTTTCCTTCTAACAGTGCCATAAGTCTTCTTTATACACTGTGATGTCTTATTTCTCTACTACCTCCTGCCTAGCTATAAATATGGCATCTGTAGTTGATTTTCCATGCTGAAATTATTGTTGTTCTATCAATTTGGGTTCTATCTTGTTACTAATATTCTGTAAAATTATCTTTTCATAAATATTCATGCATTGGCACAGTAATGCTATTCCTCTGTAGTCCACACAGAAAGCTTTGTTAGCCTTCTTAAAAATAGGTACAAATATTGCTTTTGTCCAAACATCATCAGTCACTCCATAGGACAACACTATCCTCGTGATTCTACACAGCCACTGAATTTCAATAGGTCCTGCAGCTTTAATCATATCCACTGCAATGTTATCTACATTTGTTAATAATGAATAATACAGCATTAAATCTCTAAGATATTGCCTATCAGGGGTACTATCACATATATGTTTCCTTGGTTCCTCATCTCAAATGCCCTATGTCCTTAACTTCAGTTATGACTTCTCTCTTGTGTGGCAGCATAGTATCATCACATGTTGATAAGGAATTTCTTTAAAGCTCTGTGTTTCATTTCAGTGAAGATATTATGCTGTTTAGTATGTGGTTCAGCAACACCTTGAGCTGTGCGTAAATATTTATTGCCAGACCAGTATTTGAGGAGCCTATGATTAATGGCATATTTTATGTACCTCTATATCAAATGATATATCTAAAAATAAAGATGCTGTAACTTACCAAACGAAAGCATTGGTATGTTCATAGGAGACAATTAAAAAACACACAAACACACACACAAATTTCAAGCTTTCGCAACCCACGGTTGCTTCATCAGAAAAGAGGGAAGCATCTTTATTTTTAGATATATTTTTCCCACATGGAATGTTTCCCTCTATTATATCTATATCAAATGAAGCACATATCAGTTATAAATTCTCTAACTAGTCCATGAAGTGTGTGCCAGTTATAAATTCTCTAACATACCAAAATCTGTGTTGATCTCTCAGTACACAGGTCACTGTTTGCACTTGTTATTGTTACCATTTAATAGCAGTAACATGTATACACAGTGATCTTTATACTGTAAGATCAACATTTATTTTGACAACACAGAGAAATTTTAATTTATGCAAATTTAATTTGATGCAAAGGTACATAAAATATGCCTCTGATGAGAGACTCTATGCCCAAATACCAGCCCAGCAATAAATATTTACATGCAGCTCGTGGTGTTAATAGGATGTCTTAACAAATCTCCACAAAAGGTAAGCCAGTTTGAACCCAGATGAACTAATCCTTCATTTATATTTGATGAATATTAACCAAAAAGCAGTCAAGAAATCCTGACAATGGCAAACAAAGACTGAGTTAATTCTTTTTGTGTGTCTTTCAAATCTCAGTTAGTGGTCATGCGTGTGAAATCCTGAAAGCCATAGCAGAAGGTAGTCACATAGAAGTATTGCTTTTGACTCAGTATCATACCAACATTTATTAATGGAACCATGATTACATGGGGTACAAAATTTATGACTGAACTGAGGATTTATTGGTAGGGAGAATGCAGCATGTTATCTTATTTCATTTCTGTTGTACTGGTTATGGAAATTGGTATGGTGACAGACAATTTATAGAAATGTGTTTTTAGTATCATCAGTAATAATGGCTGCAAAGATCGCACTCATGACACCCATCTCATTTCACCTTCTTATCTTACTGTCTAACTATACGTTCCCTTACTAAATGAACACCACATCTCTGCAGAAGAAACGTATGAGCTACGGAAAAGACTGTCTTGAAAGCAGTGTCCTAGGGTTGGGTTGAATCCTCAAGGAAGGTCCACCTGAAGAGAGGACAGTGTCCCAACTGTTCAATGGTAGGTAGACTCTGTTGGCTATGCCATATTGTCACTATGGCACCTGGTGGTTGCATGTGGCTACAAGTACACGGAATTGTGGATATCATCTGGCATGGCAGGGACGACTTTTTAGAAAGCTGGGTTTGAGAACAGTACTGTGTGTCCAGCCAATGCAAAGTTAATTATTTTACAAGCCACTTTCCCTTTTAAAAAGAACTCTTGGTGGTGCATTTTCACCAACAGGACTTCCAAGAAAGCTGGAGGAAGCTGTCCTGGCAAGCGGTAGCGAGCGCACTATTTTCATGTGGAAAAGCTATGTAACAGTGCCATGAAAGTTTTTTTCTTCCTTTTTGTGAGGGAGGAATAGCACCATCCAGATGCAAAACAATGTGAACAACAAATTCCTCTCTTGTGACATGAGAAAGCACGTAATTGGGTGGTTTAAAAAGATACCAGCTATGTGGGATTCAGAGCTACTACTAAAAGTTTCACTGGACAATCTTTTTCTGAGTCTTCCCATTGGTGGAATAGAGTTTATGGAAACTATTCTGTGAGACTGTGACAGAGAAAGGAATAAAATTTTGAAGAACACACTTGTTCGGGGGATGCATGAAGACAATTGATTGAAAGATGCAGATGAGAGGTGCGGATTTGCATTCGACAGTCAGCTTGTCACTCCATAACTCTAGAGTTACTTCCAGCAGGCCGCAGAGGACACAGATCTTGCTACTCTAAACTGTCAGTTCCGAACAGCTTGCTGTGTGGGCTATCACAGGAGGATAAGGTTAGCTGTGTTCGATTTATTTCTTTTAAACTTGATTAGACATCACAACTCAAGCATTCACATTATAGTAGAGGGCTCATCCACGACTCGGCAGGATTAGAAATTTGCATGTGGAACCCATATTTTGTTACCTGGTATGATAAGAGCAACCACTGGACATTTTACAAGGGACACCATGTTGAGATGACCATCACTCTTGCTTCATTCATTCCTTTTGGCCCTACCAAACAAATCTAAGATTATTAAACTATCACAATGTTCACTATTATCATTTTCTTTTTTTGTATATCTTATTAATCACAATAATGTATGCTTCCTTTTTGTGTGTTGATTCAGAAAGTTTAACTAAAACTAGCATTAATTTGGACCAATATTATCAATTCAGTAATTAGACAGCCTATCCCCACTGTTAATCATGAGTGATTTTCTAAGATCCAACACCCATAATTCACATTTATGAGGAGCTTCCTTATTGTTACACAATCCACTGCATGACAAATTCAGTTACGTTCCTGAGTTCATGTGAAGTGATTCATTCTCTCTCTCTCTCTCTCTCTCTCTCTCTCTCTCTCTCTCTCTCTCTCTCTCTCTGTCGGACTAACCAGAAAAGATCACAAAAGCAACAGAAAGGTTCATTAGGTCCAGACAACAGAAAGGTTCACTAGCTTGAATCATGGTCTTGCAAAATACCTGGATGTAACAATCTGTACAGTTATAAATATGAATGATCACATAGGCTCAGCTGTAGGTAAAGCAGATGGTTCAGTTCTTTGGTAGGATACTGGGAAAATGCTGTCATTCTCACGTGTGACTCATTCTATAATTTGCTCAAGTGTGTTGCCCCAGATGAATAGGACTCAAAGGGATATTAAATGCATAAAAAGAAGGGCAGCATGATGAAGCTGAGAAGCCTGAACTGGCACGCTCTGTCAAGAAGCATGGGACTTCGTTTCCAAACATATCTATATTTCCACAAATGCAGCAAGAACGTGTCTTAGCGCAGATACAATACTTCTGTATTTTAACCTGTAGCACAAAAACTGTCACTCCTTGCTCAAAAACTGAAGAAACAACATGAGACAGCGTTCAATAAACATTGAAACATCCAAATACTTTGCAAAATAACATTTAGATATTTCAGTCCTTATTGAATACAAGCCTATGCTATTGCTTTAGTTTTTGAGTAAAATGGGGCAGTTCCAATGCTTCACATTTAGGGGTGGAATTGTCATATCTGAATCAAGACACAGTGTTGCCGTTGAGCCATGGTGACTGGTGCTAGTTAGGCTCCATTTGCGTCGCTGATATCGACACTTGCCTGGTCTTGTGTCTCTGACTGTTCGGCCTTGGGTTTTCCGGCTTGGCATGTGGCTGAGAGCTCTCTCAGTTGACGTTCAATGAGGTGACATGTTTTGAAGGCAGGCCCTCATTTCCATCTGCTGTACCTGGGCCTCACCGTCCTCGCTGTCCTTGACATTTTGCTGCATGGCAGGTGTACGGCACTGATTAGTCAATGTGTTTGCATGCAAAATGGTGGGAGGTCCGTCATCCCTTGCTGGACATCATCTCATCGCGTAACTGGAAGCATTAAGTTATGTATGATTCATATCCTGCTGTTAACCTGTGAAGATTTGTGAAACTTATGGGGGCATGTTGTATGTGCTGGAGGTCATTTAAGGATGGTAAGGAATAACAGAATGTTTACTGTAGTTACAAAGTCTAAGGCTATGAAGTGTTGTTTCTGTGGAGCAGAGTCTAATTATTTCATCAAATGAAAAGGGAGTAGAGTTCGACTGCTTGTTTCAAAGGTTCCTTGCAGTGTTAATTTGATATAGTATGTTAGTTAGTGTGCTCTTTGGCCAGTTTTGGTTTTAGACTTTCTTTTAATATGAAGGACAGAGCTTTTGTTAAGTCAGTGTAATTTTAATTGTTCTTTTTATTCAGTAAATGTCTCGGGTTGGTTTTCAGTTATGTTACAGATAGTCATGTAGTTAGTAAGCCTTGCATGGTCTTGAAAGAGGCGAGTCATGAGTTGAATTTGTCTGCCACATGAATTATTTGCTGTTACAGAATGTCTGGTATGTGGGACAGGTAGGGTTTGTTGCCTTGGCGGGCTGGCTGACATTGTGTGTGTGTTCGGCGTGTTTTCTCCCCTGGCTTCCAGCCTGATCATCTTCAAAATTGTTTGGCAGTTGCTTTCTACTCGTTTGTTCTGAGTACCACCAAGTATAAGACACACTTCCATCCTTTAGTTAAATATCCGGCCTGTCTGCCGGGACGGACAAGATCTTTTCATAAGTAACTCAAGGTGAACCATTAGTGTTGTGTAAATTTTGGTTACATACGAAATGAACTTAATAGTGTGCTTATGGTGGTGACTGACTGTGATCCTTTTGCAATCAGATCTAATTATTATTTTTAAAATGATCTTTGTTATATTAAGGAAAGAGTAAGCTAAGGGCATACCAAGCATACCATCTCCAGTGGGACCATAGTTAGTAAAGCACAGCAGTATTCAAACCAACCCTTAAACTGAGACATACTTCTTACTTTGGTTTATTTCTGAAATAAAGATACAGAACTAACTATGTAACAAAAAATTTGCTGGTGTTTATTTCTCCAACATACATTTAGTATTTCTTTTATTTCATTAGAGAATTATTATTTCTAAAACATTAGTATGTTTACAGCTACTACTACTTTTTTGTCACTTCAAAAACTCTATGAACTTCCAATATCAATCCCCTAAACAATGTATGTCAAATTTTGACTCTGGAATGTCAAACTGCATCTCACTGAGGTGCAACTCAATACTTTCATAAAAGTGCTTGCACTTTGACAGTTGGCATTATGTAAACAAAAATTAGCCTCTCTCAAGAGCTGTGTTAATGGAAAACATTTTAATTTAGATGCTGATCTGATAGATAAATGACAGCCGTTCTCACCATTGCCATCACTTGTAGCCAAATAAAGATAGGAAACTTCACCTTATCCAAAAGCAAAGCACACCTGAAAGGCTAAAAAAATACTAGCTTTTAGAACATCAAACTTCCCTGTTACCTTTCACTCCGATAAAACTCACTATCCAGGACAACTTATTGGGCTCTATTGTGCAGAAAGGCACCCTGTTCCTTATGCTAAGTCCTCTGCTAACAATCTGCAGAGTTGTACAGTACTGGATGCTTGCTGGAAATCTATGAATATGTCTACCTGTTGGTATGTATTGGAAAGTTTAGGGAGGAATATCAACAATATTATTGGTGCACATTGGAAAGTCCAGGTAGGAATATCAACAATATTATGAAAAGGGATAGACTGTTATTCACAGTAAAAACAATATGTTGAGTTGGAGGCAGGCACAACACAAATACTTTTATAGTTACTACACACTGTAAAGATGACATGCTGAATAGCAGACAGGCTCAATCAAAAGTCCATTACAGCTGCCACTCGCTGTAAAGATGACACATTGAGTTGCAAACAGACTCAACAAAGAGATTGTTACAGTCTTTTCATTGTGCCTGTCTGCAACTCAATGTGTCATCTTTACAGTGAATAACAGTCTATCCTTTTCATAATACTGTTGGTGTGCATTCATGGTAGCAAGATATTGTGTGTAAAAAGGGAGGCCCACGTTTCATAAGAGTGATGATACTTTTTAAATCCTTGCTTATTTATGAACCAAATTATTTCTCCCTATGAAATTCATACATACCAGAACCCAGGTAGACAGAGAAAGTTATGCTGAAGAAAGAAACAAAGCCAAATAGATAATTGCAGCATCCAAGAAGAAATCGTGGGAAGACTTTGGAAACAGGTTGGAGACTATGGGTCAAGCTGCTGGAAAACCATTCTGGAGTGTAATTAGCAGTCTTCGAAAGGGAGGTAAGAAGGAAATGACAAGTATTTTGGACAGGTCAGGAAAACTGCTGGTGAATCCTGTGGATGCCTTGGGCAGATGGAGGGAATATTTTGAAGAGTTGCTCAATGTAGGTGAAAATGCGATCAGTAATGTTACAGATTTCGAGGTAGAATGGGATAGGAATGATGATGGAAATAGGATCACATTTGAGGAAGTGGAAAAAAATGGTCAATAGATTGCAGTGCAATAAAGCAGCTGGGGTGGATGAAATTAAGTCGGAACTCATCAAATACAGTGGAATATCAGGTCTTAAATGGCTACACAGAATAATTGAAATGGCCTGGGAGTTGGGACAGATTCCATCAGACTGGACAAAAGCAGTAATCACACCTATCTTTAAACATGGAAACAGAAAAGATTGTAACAACTACAGAGGTATCTCTTTAATCAGCGTTGTGGGTAAAATCTTCTCAGGTATTGTTGAAAGGAAAGTGCGAGTATTAGTTGAGGACCAATTGGATGAAAATCAGTGTGGGTTTAGGCCTCTTAGAGGTTGTCAGGACCAGATCTTTAGCTTACGGCAAATAATGGAGAAGTGTTATGAGTGGAACAGGGAATTGTATCTATGCTTTATAGATCTAGAAAAGGCATATGACCGGGTTCCTAGGAGGAAGTTATTGTCTGTTCTACAAGATTATGGAATAGGAGGCAAATTTTTGCAAGCAATTAAAGGTCTTTACATGGATAGTCAGGCAGCAGTTAGAGTTGACGGTAAATTGAGTTCATGGTTCAGAGTATTTTCAGGGGTAAGACAAGGCTGCAACCTGTCTCCACTGTTGTTCATATTATTTATGGATCATATGTTGAAAACAATAGACTGGCTGGGTGAGATTAAGATATGTGAACACAAAATAAGCAGTCTTGCATATGCGGATGACTTAGTTGTGATGGCAGATTCGATTGAAAGTTTGCAAAGTAATATTTCAGAGCTAGATCAGAAATGTAAGGACTATGGTATGAATATTAGCATCTCCAAAACGAAAGTAATGTCAGTGGGAAAGAAATATAAACGGATTGAGTGCCAAATAGGAGGAACAAAGTTAGAACAGGTGGACGGCTTCAAGTACTTAGGATGCATATTCTCACAGGATGGCAACATAGTGAAAGAACTGGAAGCGAGGTGTAGCAAAGCTAATGCAGTGAGCACTCAGCTACGATCTACTCTCTTCTGCAAGAAGGAAGTCAGTACCAAGACTAAGTTATCTGTGCACCGTTCAATCTTTCGGCCAACTTTGTTGTATGGGAGCGAAATCTGGGTGGATTCAGGTTACCTTATCAACAAGGTTGAGGTTACGGATATGAAAGTAGCTAGGATGATTGCAGGTACTAGTAGATGGGAACAATGGCAGGAGGGTGTCCACAATGAGGAAATCAAAGAAAAACTGGGAATGAACTCTATAGATGTAGCAGCCAGGGTGAACAGGCTTAGATGGTGGGGTCATGTTACACGCATGGGAGAAGCAAGGTTACCCAAGAGACTCATGGATTCAGCAGTAGAGGGTAGGAGGAGTCGGGGCAGACCGAGGAGAAGGTACTTGGATTCGGTTAAGAATGATTTTGAAGTAATAGGTTTAACATCAGAAGAGGCACCAATGTTAGCACTGAATAGGGGATCATGGAGGAACTGTATAAGGGGGGCTATGATCCAGACTGAACGCTGAAAGGCATAATCAGTCTTAAATGATGATGATGATGATGATGATGAAATTCATTATATTTGAACTAAAAATAAGGTCAAGAATCCTGCAGTAAATTCACAGTAAGGACATTTATTTATTATTTACCAGTGTAGCCTGCACATTCTTTTCTAATTGCTTTGAACAATCTGCTGTGTAGAGATCCACAGTAAATGCTAGCTAAAAAAGGGGCCAGTGCCACAGAGTACTCTTTATAAAACCTCTCTACCAGCTTTAATACTTTGGTTTTCTTCCCCCCCCCCCTCCCTCCCTCTTTTCTCTGACAAACTGGTTTGTGGGTGACTGAATAAAAGCTTTTGACATTCTTATCAATTTTTTGTTCAGCCAAAAGTTTCAACGGTTCTTGGAAATATGTTTCGCTAACATATGACAGTGCAACTTCCTACAGTTATCACATGTAGCTCTCTTTTTATACATATACAAATTTCGTCTAACTTTTGCCTGTTGGGATTTCTGCAACACTCTCTGCTTCCTCACATTTTCAAAATTTTATTGCTAAACCAGGGTGGGTTTAATCGATTGTTAATCAACTTGGTACATACAAGAGTAGTCTGAAAAGTTCTTGACCTCACCCACACATCACAGCACTAGGTACGTGATTTTTTTCTGTCCAGAGGCCAATACAACTTTCAAAATACCTCATGTTAAACTGCATGTAGTTCTACTACATAACTGACTGCAAGCAGCTATCTGGACAAGGCAGCATGAGAGAATTCTAGGAAATGTAGAAAATGAAATATCATGCAGTGATAAAAGTATTTTGTAAAACAAGGTTTGTAACAAACTGAAATTCATTCAAGGTCTGTAAAAATTTATGGTGATTCTTCACTCTCAGTTTCCACTGTGAAGTAATGTGCTGCCAAATTTAACAAGGTTGTGCATGTGTCCAGCACAACCCAAAAGCACATCCAAAAAGTACAACCACACCAGAAATCACTGAAAAAATGTAAAATATGGTATTGGAAGGTCAGCATATGAAAGTGCATCAGTCTGCCAAGATTGTCGGCATTTAAAAACATGCCAGCCATTTTGCATGAATAATTGCATATGAAAAGTCTTTTGTGTAAGATGGGCACTGCACCAACTCACTGTGGATCACACACAAACTTGCACAACAATTTCCTAACAGTGTCTGGCATATTTTCATAAAAACAGAAGTTTTTTCTAGATCACAACAGTGAACATAGGTCGGTCCTTCAATTGTAAAAACTGAAAATCTTCAAAAACATGAATCAATAACTGGGAAATATTATCCTAACCTTCTAACTGATCTCAATGCAAAAAAAGTCTTTGCAATTGGAAAATTGATACACCTGCACTAATGAAGTGTTGGTAAATGCACATTATTCCCCAGACTTTGCTTCCTCTCACTTCCATCCCTTCCAAAAACTCAAAATCTTCCATGCTGGCCAGTCTTTTTTTTTTTTTTTTTTTCAACTGAGAAGCAATTGTATCTGTACATGAGTATTTTGCAACAATTTCAGAGGAGCACTATTGGGATGGAATAATGCACTGTAACACTGTTGGATGAAGTTTCCTAATATTGAAGAAGTATACACTGAAAAATGAAATGTTTTTGAATATATAAATTTCCATTTTAACTATCAGCCCAGGAACTTTTCAGACACACTCATACTTACTCAGAATAAAATACATAATAAACTTAAACTTTGTTCACAACTCCTCTACAGCGATCGCATTTGAATTAAATGCTGTAACAAGTACAGGGCTATTACAAATGATTGAAGCGATTTCATAAATTCACTGTAGCTCCATTCATTGACATATCCTTTTGTAGGTAACACAGAACCCTGGGGCAGTCCACAGCAAATTTTTTTTTTTTTTTTTTTGCAATCTGAAAGGTATTCTTTGCCTTCATGACATGTTTTTAAGCACTGTTGTCTTTAACAATTTGAAGGCCAGTTCCCATATCCCACAACAATCTATTTATATAAACAGTAAGTCATGGCTGATTAGATCAAGTGCTTTACATACATCTAAGAATATCCAACAGCTTAATTTATTCATATCCAAAGCATTTAGGTCCGTTTTCATGTACTGAAAGACTACATTTCTGTTGATATGTTCTTCCTAAACCCATTTACAGCATTATTTAATATTTAATTTTTATTCAGGAAGTCAGTCAGTCTTTCATACATTACTCTTTCAATTTCCTTAGAAAATCCTGTCAATAGTAACACTGGTCTACAATTGTCAGCAGTACTATCCTCTATATAAGTGTCTTTATTATAAGCAGCTTTAGTTTTGATGGAAACAACCCTGTCCAGAAAGATATATTAACAATGTCAGTTAGCTGAGAATCTATACTGGTGGAACTATGTTTGATATTTGCAGTTATTGTAACAAACACAACCATTACTACAGTGGTTTCCAACCTTGGGGTAATTATTCGCTGAGGGGTGAAATGAAATTTTCTGAGGGATGGAAACTAAATGAGTCAATTCTGTTTCAGTCACAAAACTAAATTATTTTTTAAAGATCATTGCTACTATCTCAATTTTCTAAGACTAATCAAACAATGCAAAATCCAGGATGGTATGTAACAATATTATGAGAAGGAAAGTTGCCACTCACCACATAGCGGAGATGCTGCCCAAAGTCCCACCGTTCGGCCACAGAGGAGCATTCCCCTCATAACTCAGTACCACAAAGGACTGGAGCAACTGAATTACATTCTCTGTCAGGATTTTGATTACCTCTCATTGTGCCTTGAAATGAAAAATGTCCTGCCCACTATCCTTCCCACAGTGGTATTCCGCTATCCACACAATATACTTGTCCATCCTTACACAACCCCTGCTCCCAATCCCTTACCTCATGCCTCATACCCCTGTAAAAGACCTAGATCCAAGACCTGTCCCATGCATCCTCCCACCACCACCACCACCACCACCACCACCACCTACTCCAGTCCGGTCACTAACATCACCCAATCCCATCAAAGGCAGGGCTACCTGTGAAACCAGTCATGTGGTCTACAAGCTAAGCTGCAACCACTGGCTGCATTCTATGTAGGCATGATAACTAACAAGCTGTCTGTCCACATGAATGGCCACCGACTAACTGTGCCCAAGAAACAAGTGGACCACCTTGTTGCTGAGCACGCTGCCAAACCTTATATCACTCATTTATTGAAATGCTTGATGGTCTCTGGAACTAAAGAGGAAGACTTCAAAAGTACACATGTCTTCGGTTGCACACATACTGTTGGGTCTTGATCAATTCTCTAATACATAGTATCACTAAGTAGACTATACATCATCTCCAAATACAACCCACGAGGTAAAAAAATGGTAGAAGACCACATGGCAGCGTACCACCAAGACTGTATGGTCTTTCTAAAGTGCATAAAGAAGGTCTGCCTTTATGGCCTATAGTGAGTAATATTGATGCACCCACATATGATTAAGGCAAACATCTAGCTTCTTTGCTGAGACCATTTGTTGGCAAATGTTCACATCACATACGGAACTCTGCTGATTTTATCAACAGACTGGGGGCTCTCCACTTAAGTAGTTCAGATCTTCTAGTGGGTTTTGATGTAGTTTTCCTTTTCACAAAAGTACCTCTTGCAGATTCCTTGATTCTAATTGGTCAACAGTTTGAATCGGACATCACTGCTTTGTTTCGGCATGTTTTTCCTCAACTTATTTTATGTTTAAACCAGGAATACTTTGAACAGTCTGATGGTGTCGCCATGGGCAGCCCTCTGTTTCCTCTGGTGGCTAATGTTTTTATGGCGGATTTTGAGGGGAGAGCACATGAATCAGCAGTTTGTAAACCAACTGTTTTTTGGAGATACATCAATGATACTTTCATAGTGTGGCCCCTCGGAAAAGAAAAGTTAATGGAGTTTTTTCATCATCTTAACTCCATCCATGAGAATGTTCGATTTACTATGGAACTAGAGAAAGATGGCTTGCTTCCATTCCTGGACGTTTTGGTTAAATGGAAGTGGCAGCTCAGTGGGACATTCTATATATCGTAAGCCCACTCACACTGATTTGTACTTGCATTCTTCAAGTTGCCATCACCCATCCCAGACCATGAGTGTACTTAAAACCCTTGTGCACAGGGCACATACAGTGTCGGATGCATAGAATTTGCCTAAGAAACTTGCACATTTGAGGGCGGTGTTCAGAGACAATGGATACTCGACCCAGTAAATTAACAGGGCCTTCTCAACTAGAGCCAGGAACCGGGAAGTGGATAAAGAGAATGCACCAGCCAAGGCCCTAGCTTTTCATCCCTTTGCTGGAAATACCTCCTTCAAGATAGCAAGGATTCTTAATAATTTTCATGTGAAAGTTGTTTTTCGTCCGCCTTCTAAGATTTCGGATTTGCTGGGATCGCTGAAGGATGACTTGTTACTGTGGAAGGCAAGAATTTACACAATACTGTGTCAATGTGGTATGGCCTATATAGGAAAGACAATGCATACAGTGGAAGAACATTGTATAGAACATCAACTTTGCACTCACCTTCTGCAATCCAGTATGTCTGCAGTTGCGGAACATTGTACTTCTAACGTACATTCAATGGAGTACGACAAAACTTCGCTTTTGGCCACAGCAACAACTTTTTGGGACTCCATTATCAAAGAATCAGTTGAAATATGCATTGGAGGAAATTTAATGAACCGTGACAGTGGTTACAAATTGAATAATGCATGGAAGCCGATCATCTCCAAAATTTGCTCTAGATGAAGACGCCAGAAGACTTCGATAGCTGTGGCCAGCGACAATACCAATGGCAGCTGAGTATTGCAGTTCCACCAGCAAGGGCACTGTTACTGGGCGATGCAGCCCTTCTGTCTCCACGACTGCAACACATACGCGGCAGTACTATCAGCGCACTATATGAGACGGAGCGGAGAACATCTTCGTCAGTCCTCATTCGGCTCCCCTGAAGATGGCTGGCAGTTTTCCAACCAAAATATCGTGCAATGAAGTTTACAACGACCAGCTGCAAGATCGAAATCTTTCTGGACAGTTGCTTCACCGGGAAACTTTCAAATTTTATAGAGCCTACAGTAGTTGTTGCCCCATACAAGTCCTGATGCCTGGCCAATCTGACCTCTTGTCATCATCCAACATCATCTTTCTATATCCAATACTGTGAATGTCAGAAAGCAAGCTGTTATATTTTCTGGGGACCTGTAGCTCTACAGCACTTTAATGATTGTGGCATCCACTTGGATAAAATATTCCACCAGTAAAAAGTCCTCCATACAGATCTCCAAGTGGGTCTCCTCAAAAGGATGCTGTGATCAGACAAATCAGAACTGTCATCCTATGGACCGAGCAAGGTGTGTGAGATCCTTAACCAGATAGGCTGATTAGAAAATTTAAAATGAGAAATACATAAACTGACGTTAGATATAATGGTAATCAGGGACGTTGGATGTCAGGGAGAACACAACTCCTGGTCAAGTCAGTACACTGACACAAAAAAAAAAAAAAAAAAAAAAAAAAAAAAAAAAAAAAAAAAAAAAAAAAAAAATGAAATATAGGTTATGCAGGAGTAGGTCTAGTGAAGTATAAGAGAACAAGGATTTGGACACGCTACTATGAACAGCATAGTAAACACTGAATCATATGCCCACCACAATACTAGAAGTTTGTGTGTCTAGTAGCTCCACAGATGAACGGATTGAAAGAATGCATTGTGTACTAAAAGGAAATATGCCCGATGCAATAAAAGGAACTATGTAAATAGTTAAAGGAAATAAAAATTTAACTGTGAAGGTGGATTGGAATTTCATAGCAGGAAAACACAGGGAAGGATAAATAATAGAATAGCATGGACTGTGGGTTGGAATGATAGGGCACCTGACCAGATAGAATGTAACCATCAATAATACTTTATTTACGAATCACAAAAGAAGGTTGTACACATGGAAGAGGCTTAGTTATGAACTGTAGATTGTTGTTGTTGTTGTTGTTGTTGTTGTTGTTGTTGTGGACTTCAGTCCTGAGACTAGTTTGATGCAGCTCTCCATGCTACTCTATCCTGTGCAAGCTGCTTCATCTGCCAGTACCTACTGCAACCTACGTCCTTCTGAATCTGTTTAGTGTACTCACCTCTTGGTCTCCCACTACGATTTTTATCCTCCAAGCTGCCCTCCAATACTAAATTGGTGATCCCTTGATGTCTCAGAATATGTCCTACCAACCGATCCCTTCTTCTAGTCAAGTTGTGCCACAAGCTCTACTTCTCCCCAATTCTATTCAATACCTCCTCATTAGTTATGTGATCTACCCATCTAATCTTCAGCATTCTTCTGTAGCACCACATTTCGAAAGCTTCTATTCTCTTCTTGTCTAAACTATTTATCACCCACGTTTCACTTCCATACATGGCTACACTCCATACAAATACTTTCAGAAATGACTTCCTGACATTTAAATCTATACTTGATGTTAACAAATTTTTCTTCTTCAGAAACACTTTCCTTGTCATTGCCAGTCTACATTTTATATCCTCTCTACTTCAACCATCATCAGTTATTTTGCTCAGCAAATAGCAAAACTCCTTTACTACTTTAAGTGTCTCATTACTTAATCTAATTCCCTCAGCATCACCCGACTTAATTCGGCTACATTCCATTATCCTCATTTTGCTTTTGTTGATGTTCATCTTATACCCTCCTTTCAAGACACTGTCCATTCCGTTCAATTGCTCTTCCACGTCCTTTGCTGTCTCTGACAGAATTACAAAGTTTTTATTTCTTCTCCTTGGATTTTAATACCTACTCCGAACTTTTCTTTTGTTTCCTTTATTGCTTGCTCAATATACAGTTTGAATAACATCGGGGATAGGCTACAACCCTGTCTCGCTCCCTTCCCAACCACTGCTTCCCTTTCATGCCCCTTGACTCTTATAACTGCCATTTGCTTTCTGTACAAATTGTAAATAGCCTTTCGCTCCCTGTATTTTACCCCTGCCCCCTTCAGAATTTGAAAGAGAGTACTCCAATCAACATTGTCAAAAGCTTTCTCTAAGTCTACAAATGCTAGAAACATAGGTTTGCCTTTCCTTAATCTAGCTTCTAATATAAGTCGTGGGGTCAGTATTGCCTCACTTGTTCCAACATTTCTACGGAATCAAAACTGAACTTCCCCGAGGTCGGCTTCTATCAGTTTTTCCATTCACCTGTAAGGAATTCGCGTTAGTATTCTGCAGCTGTGTATTATTAAACTGATAGTTCAGTAATTATCACATCTGTCAACACCTGCTTTCTTTGGGATTGGAATTATTACATTCTTCTTGAAGTCTGAGGCTATTTCGCCTGTCTCATACATCTTGCTCACCACATGGTAGAGTTTTGTCAAAACTGGCTCTCCCAAGGCTGTCAGTAGTTCTACTGGAATGTTGTCTACTCCAGGGGCCTTATTTCGACTTAGGTCTTTCAGTGCTCTGTCATACTCTTCATGCAGTATCATATCTCCCATTTCATCTTCATCTACATCCTCTTCCATTTCCATAATATTGTCCTCAAGCACATCGCCCATGTTTAGACCCTCCATATACTACTTCCACCTTTCTGCTTTCCCTTCTTTGCTTAGAACTGGGTTTCCATCAAAGCTCTTGATATTCATGCAAGTAGTTCTCCTTTCTCCAAAGGTCTCTTTAATTTTCCTGTAGGCAGTATCTATCTTACCCCTAGTGAGATAAGCCTCCACATCCTTACATTTGTCCTCTAGCCATCACTGCTTAGCCATTTTTCACTGCCTGTCGATATCATTTATGAAACGTTTGTATTCCTTTTTGCCTGCTTCATTTACTGCATTTTTGTATTTTCTCCTTGCATCAATTAAATTCAATATTTCTTCTGTTGTCCAAGGGTTCCTATTAGCCCTCATCTTTTTACCTATTTGATTCTCTGTTGCCTTCATTATTTCATCCCTCAAAGCTACCCATTCTTCTTGTACTGTATTTCTTTCCCCCATTCCTGTCAATTGTTCCCTCATGGTCTCCCTAAAACTCTGTACAATCTCTGGTTCTTTCAGTTTATCCAGGTCTCATCTCCTTAAATTCTCACCTTTTTGTAGTTTCTTCAGTTTTAATCTACAGTCCATAACCAATAGATTGTGGTCAGAGTCCACATCTGCCCCTGGAAATGTCTTACAATTTAAAACCTGGTTCCTACATCTCTGTCTTACCATTATATAATCTATCTGATACCTTTTAGTATCTCCAGGGTTCTTCCATGTATACAACCTTCTTTCATGATTCTTAAACCAAGTGTTAGCTATGATTAAGTTATGCTCTGTGCAAAATTCTACCAGGCGGCTTCCTCTTTCATTTCTTAGCCCAAATCCATATTCACCTACTGTGTTTCCTTCTCTCCCTTTTCCTACTCTTGAATTCCCGTCACCCATGACTATTAAATTTTCGTCTCCCTTCACTACCTGAATAATTTCTTTTATCTCATCATACATTTCTTCATCATCTGCAGAGCTAGTTGGCATATAAACTTGTACTACTGTAGTAGGCGTGGGCTTCGTGTCTATCTTGGCCACAATAATGTGTTCACTATGCTGTTTGTAGTAGCTTACCTGTACTCCTATTTTTTTTATTCATTATTAAACCTACTCATCCATTAACCCTATTTGATTTTGTATTTATAACCCTGTATTCACCTGACCAGAAGTCTTGTTCCTCCTGCCACCGAACTTCACTAATTCCCACTATATCTAACTTTAACCTATCCATTTCCCTTTTTAAATTTTCTAACCTACCTGCCCGATTAAGAGATCTGACATTCCACGCTCCGATCTGTAGAACGCCACTTTTCTTTCTCCTGATAACAACGTCCTCTTGAATAGTCCCCGCCCGGAGATCTGAATGGGGGACTATTTTACCTCCGGAATATTTTACCCAAGAGGACGCCATCATCATTTAATCATACAGTAAAGCTGCATGCCCTCGGGAAAAATTACAGCTGTGGTTTCCCCTTGCTTTCAGCCGTTCGCAGTACCAGAACAGCAAGGCCATTTTGGTTAGTGTTACAAGGCCAGATCAGTCAATCATCCAGACTTTTGCCCCTGCAACAACTGAAAAGGCTGCTGCCCTTCTTCAGGAACCACACTTTTGTCTGGCCTCTCAACAGATACCTATCCGTTGTGGTTGCACCTACGGTATGGCTATCTGTATCGTTGATGGACGCAAGCCTCCCCACCAACGGCAAGGTCCATGGTTCATGAGGGGGTTGGGGGGGGGGGGGGGGGGGGACTGTAGATTAACACTGTCAAAATTAAGAAGATAGGACCTTAATATAATGATTTCAGATGACAAATAAATGCCCTGAATGCCCCAGCACATCATCATATGATGAAGTTTGTCAAAAAGTGAAAGAATTTATTACAAACCATCAATGACACACACTCCGAGAATTCAGTGACGATGTTGGCACATCAGCTAGCTCATGCCATGAAACATTTCCAGAATTTTGGGTACAGAACTTGTGACAGAAATGACGAATTCGAAAAAAGGCATTGGTGAATGCAAGTTGCTTATGAGTTGCTAGATGAAGTCAACAATGATGCAAAACTACTAAAATGTGTCACAACTGATGATGAAACATGGGTTTACAGCTATTCTACCAAAACTACGGTTAATCATCCCAGTAAAAGGATTCTGGATTGCTACAATCGAAAAAAGCTGAACAAAATCAGTCAAACATGAAGGTTCTGCATTCTTCGATTGTGATGGTGTAGTGCACCATGAGTTCTTGCCATAGCACTGAATGGTCAATAATGATTACTACTTACAAATTCAACACTGTTTGTGTTAAGCAACAAAAAGCCCTGGTACACAGGGAAACAATTCATCAATTTTGCACCACAATAATGCACCTGCTTACACTTCATTGTGGATCCATGAATTTTTGGTAACAAACAATACTGTAAAGGTGACCCAGCCTCCATATTCACCAGTCGTTTTCCTGTGATTTTTGCTGTTCCCAAAAATAAATAAACCGTAAAATGGGCACTGTTTTACAAGCATAGATGAGATTAAAAACACAGCACTAAGAGCTATCCCAAAGATTAAATTATGAACGTTTTAGGGGACTGGAGAAAGTGATAGATTCTGAAGTGCAACACTGCAAAGCAGGACTGGCTAGAGAAGAAATGCAAAGCTACAGAAGTAAGCACGATTATGGGAAAAGATAGGTCCCACCTACAGAAAAATTAGAGAGATCTCTGGAGGAAAGAGGAGCTCCTGTATGAGTATTAATAGCTCTGATGGCAAGCCAGTACAATGCAAAACTGGACAACTGAAAGGCGGAAGGAATACATAGGGGACTGCAAGGGACAGGAATTCAATTGCAATACAAGGTGTGATTCAGAATTTTCAAGACTGATTCATTTCTGCGTAAGGGAATGTGCGCGGACCAGTTCCACTGGGTGGGGTAAGTAGTGTGGGGGTCTCAAGGAATGAATTGACGCTGCGGCAGTTGCCTCCAGAACCCTAGTGAGTGCACTTCACTTGCAGCGTGAGTGCGTGTCATTGACCTCGGTCAAAAAATGGGAGAGACAAAAATGAAGCAGCACTTGAAGCAGCGCTATGCGATTAAGTTTTGCCTGTGACTGAACAAAACTGCGACAGAGACTCTCGGTATGATTCAAGAGGCCTTTAAGGAAGAAGCCATGATTTTCATGTGGCATAAATGTTTCAAAGATGGCCGCGGGAATGTTGAAGACAACAACCGCTCTGGGAAGCCATCATCAAGCCAAATGGATCAAAATGTGGAGAGACTGCGGGAACTTTTAAACAATGACCGTTGTCTGAGCACTAGATTAATTGCCGATGAACTGGGTCTCAGTCAGAGTATGGTGTGGAGGATTGTGACGGAGAATTTGATGATGCGAAAAGTGTGTGCCAAACAGGTGCCAAAAGTTTTGTAGGTGGATCAGAAGAAACGGCGCATGACTGTGTGCCAGGACATGCTCCAACAGTTGAATGTTGATCTGAACCTTCTGGAGAAAGTGGTTACTGGTGATGATACCTGGGTCTACACGTACGATCCTGAGTTGAAGTGTCAAAGTTCAGAATGGCATACTGCTTTCTCAATGAAGCCCAAGAAAGATCGAATGAGCAAGTTGTGTGTGAAGTGCATGCTGATTGTTTTTGTTGATGGTAAAAGGGTTATTCACAAGGAGTTTGCTGCTCGTGGACAGACTGTACAGGTGAATTTTACACTGGAGTGCTCTGCTGATTGAGGGATCTAGTTTGTTGCGTCCGCCCGGCGATCAAGGGCGATTGGATTCTCCACCACGACAACGCACCCGCTCACACGTTGCGCACCGACACCGAACTTTTGGTCAAGTTCAATGTGACAACACTACAGCCCCGACTTAACTCCAAGTGACTTTTTCCTCTTCCCCAAATCAAGACAGGCCTAAAAAGGAAGCGATTCGACTCCATCAATGCCATCCAGCAGGTTTCGACGAGAGCCCTTGACAGCATGACGCCCGAGGCCTTCCAAAGGCCTATGAACAGTGGAAGACGCACTGGCAGCACTGTGATGATGCTGAAGGATCATGTTTTGAAGAATTTTCGTCTGCTGTACTTAAATGTACAATAAATTTCTAGTTCTGAGTTAAGTCTTGAAACTTTTGAATCACACACTGTATTTTGGAAAGGAAAGAGGAAGTAAATGAAGATGAGATGGGAAATAAAGTACTGCGAGAAGAATTTGATAGAGCACTGAATGACTTAAGGCTCCATGAGTAGACAACATTCCTTCAGAATTATTGGATCCTTACGAGAGCCAGCCATGAGAAAAGTATTCCACCTGCTGCGCAAGTACCTTCAGCCTTCAAGAAGAATGGGGTCAATGGAAGCATCCAATTCCACCTGTCTGCTTTGACCCATGATGTAAGGGTGTAATGGTGTGTGACGTCATTATGGTGCAGAAATGACCGATTCCAATTACCGTAGTTTTATATGTAGGTACTGGTGTTTTGGTATCATCAGCTGTGATCAAGAGAAATGTCTGCTTCCAATTTTCTTAGTTTTTGTTGTGGGCATTGGGGTTTGGTGTCGTCAGCTGTCGTTGACCTATGTACATCAAAGGAAGTGTCTGATTCCTGTAGATTTTGTAATTTATTCTATTTATTTTTATTTATTTATCTTTTTCTTTTTTTGTTCATCATTTTGTGCATTTTGGGATCATGGCGTGTCTTTTTTTTACTGTTATAAACCCCCATTTTTCCGCGGCTGCCCTGTTACTTTGATTGTATTTTTGGATGGAGATGTTATTTATTTATATGTATTTTCATGTTTGTTGCCGTGTGTATGTAGTGACATCATAGGCGCCATACTGGAGACGCTTAGAATAGCCATTTCCGCCATACTGATGATGTCATGAGTCAAAGCAGACAGGTGGAATCAGACACTCCTGTAATCCTGAAAAATGTAATAATTCTATTTATAAAGAAAGCAGATTTTGGCAAGTTTAATAACTCATGACTGCAAAATACTGTCATGTACTGTTCAAGAAAGACTTGAAAACCTGGTGGACACCAACCACAGGGAAGCCAAGTTTGGGTCCTGGAGAAAAGTACGGCACACAAAGCAATACCAACACTATGGTATATCTTAGAAGATAGGTTGAAGAAAGGCAAACCCTCTTGTATAGCATCTGCCAATTTACAGTAAGCTCTTCACAATGTTGACTGGATTACTCACGTTGAAACTCCGAAGGTAGCAGAGGTAAAATACAGGGACTGAAAAGTTGTCTGCAACTTGTACAGAAACTAAACTGAAGTTCTAAAGAGCTGAAGAGTATGAAAGGGAAGCACTGGTAGAGAAGGGACAGACTAATTTGTAGCCTCCCCCCAACGTTATTCACTATGTCCAATGGGCAAGCAGTAAGGGAAACCGCGAAAAAACTGGTATAGAAATTAAAAGTTCAGCGAGATGAAATTAAAAACTTTGTAGTTTGCCAGTGACAGACAATTCAAACAGAGACAGCAAAGGACTTGCACAAGCAGCTGAACAGAACGGCTAGTCCTTGAAAAAGAAGTTGCAAGAACAATATCAACAAGGGTAATGGAACGAAGTCACACTAAATCAAGCAATGCTGAAGGAATTACATTAGGAAATGAGACACTACAAACAGTAGATGAGCTTTGTTATTTGGTTGCATAATAACTGACGATGGCTGAACTGTGAGATATAAAATGTGGACTCTCAATAGCAAGAGTACAATTTCTGATTAAAAAAGTCTATCAACAGTGGTCATAATTTAAATATTAGGAAGTCTTTTTCTAGATATTTGTATTGAATGTAGTCTTCCACAGAAGTGAAACGTGTGATGCTACAAAAGAATGATGAAGATTTTATGTGTAAATTGGGTAACTAATGATATGGTATTGAATCAAACCAGAGGAAAAGAAATTTATAGTGTAACTCATGTAAAAGAAGTTATCAGTCGTTAGGGCACACCCAGAGGAATCAAGGAATCAACAGCCTGTTAATGGAGAGAAATGTGAGAAGTAAAAATTATAGGACGAGACAAAAGATTGACTACAGTAAGCAGATTCAAACCGATGTACGTTACAGCAGTTCTGCAGTTGCACAGGATACACTAACAGGAAGAGTTCCATGAATACAGTCTTTCTACTCAAGACCACAACACAACACAACACTACCTCTGCAAGAGTGTTAAGTGCTACTAGCAATTATTCAGTTTTTGTCTATGCCATAGCTAGTATACAACTGAAGAAAAATATTACCTTATTCATAGGGCTTTAGCTGTTTTGGTGAGTTTTTCCAAAGTGTTGGTGATGTGGATACCATAAACTAAAAACTCTCGTGGCTTGAAACTTTTCTAGTTATTAAATGCATCTTAGAAAGCAATAAAAAAATTAACTGTAGCAGAAGGTCATTATCAATATCTAAATTCTGTTTGCAACTTCTGTGACCACATTCTACTGCTGTTTATATAATTACGGTTCTAATAAATATCTAATGGAAAGACCAAGTTGCTAAATTTATATATAGATACAAATACCATTTCTGGGATTCACAACCACCATCTCACTTCTTAAAAACAGCAGGAACCACGTTCTTTAGCTAATACATACTTCCACAATATTAGAAGTTTTGTCCCTACATTGCATTTATAAAGAACACACACAACAGTGCCCTAAAATGATGCTCAATATGTTAGCATTTGGCTGCCTGGACAATAGTTACTCTGAAATTACATTTTAATAGAGACAAGGAAGTAAGGCTGTCACCTATCAAAAGGTTGGTTTGAACGCCACAATACTTTACTGTATTTCCCCCAGTTAGAGAAGATTTCTGACACCTGGCAGTGCTGCTGCCAACTTTCAACTGCAAAACTGAAAAAAGCTACTGCCGATACTGCCCAACAGCCACAGTAGCCTAGAACTGCAGTAACACTGAGGCATTGTCACTTTAAGATGAACAGAGCTGTGCTACGCATCTGGTTGTGATAGATGTACAAAGCCTAAATTAAGTTTCAGAAATCTTTCATAATAAGGAATAAATGAATTGTCATATTGCAGCTGGTATGTGCTTGTCTTACTTTGACATTTGAACTGATTTACCATGTTAATTTACAGGAGGGTCCTATAGTTTAATGTGAATTCTGAACCATGGTGCAATTGGAATTTTTCAAATACATAAATCATTGCCAAGAGGTGAAAGAAGCAACAAGAGAAAAAAAAAAAATCCTAGGGCTGACAAGGGTTCAACCACAGACCTTTGGACATATAGTCTGGTGCTACCAGAAGAGAATGAAATAAATAGCCTAGTTGTTTACAGAGGGGGCTCAAAATCATATGTATTTCAAAATAAACTCACAAATTGTCATAAAAAGGTAAAATACTGACAATTCTGTATTTGCTCTCCTTATTGTTCAGCTATAATATTTTTTTCCATTGCAGAACTGTAAAAGATCCATGACACTTGAACTGCCAATGGCAAGAATAAACCACATTTCACCAGCCAGTCTACTTGCTGGTTTCCAGTGATCACACAAATCTCACTCAGCCCAAATCTGGCCCATCGTTATGGTGGGACTAAAAGTAGTAAAACAGTGGCTCTTACCTCAAGTCACATGAGTAGTTGAAAGGAGACACTTAGACGTCATGCTCAAATGAACTAAAGGAACAAAATTGATTTACTGAATGTCCACACAATCCCACTAACAAGGACTTCTTCAGACCAGTGTCAGTGCAAAATATCCTATTTTAGAATTCTGGTCAGTAGCTACGGTGTTACAACATACCGATTAAATAATATTATGAGTTCCTATTCTCTTCAGTAAAAGGATATCATTAATATATTTACAAGCTGTGATAACACATGCCTCAGATAATTCTGTGTTTGGAAATTCCACATGTTAACAAAGTACAGCTTAGACTAAGAGAATGTAATTCATATTTCCTTGTCCAGTGTTTAAAGTGCAATTCCATACTCTGGTGACAATGTCTTCATCAAGTTCTCTCACAACAAAAAGCTGGAAATCCCTATCATACTGTTCACTAGGACTGAAGATTCTTGATAACTACACGACATGTGGCAATGTTCACTGAATGCAGGATTTTATTCTTACGGCATATACATACCTGTTGTTCTCTGATAAATAGACACATACATACCAACAGATGATAAACTGTAGCTATTTCACATAACTGCAAAAGCAGCACCTTTTTTTAAGTAGTAGTTTCCCTCCTAATCTTCTGACATAGTTAGACTTTGTAAGCACAAACAGTTACCAGCTCTTATATAGTTCTCTCTTTATTAATATGTAAACCCACTCCACCACGATGAAAGGTCTACAAGATGTAGACACTGTAAAACAAAAGTATTGGGTTACTTAATGACTGGACCCAAATTCCATCAAATAAAATTCTGCTCTCACATTCCAAATTAAACTGCAGGTCCTAATACAAAAGGCTGCCACCTGTGCTCACATAAAATGGATTAACTTCGAAAATCCAGTCCCTCAGTACCTGTCTTCACATATGCATCTAACTAGGACCATTATTACAAGATCACAGCACTTGGGCAACATTACACAAAATCTTTCACGTAGGGTCATGTTCTGCATGGCATTCACAAATGGAACACTGACAATGCATGACGAATAAATAACACTAATACCACTACCTTTCTATATATGTTGTGCTGCAACTTGTGTTATTTAAAAAAATCTGTTCTTGCATAAAACTCTAAAATCAACTTATCATTTAGGATGTATGTTTTACTTTACACATGATATAAGACAAAAAAGCTTCATAAATAGTGCAACAAATTTTATTAACAAAGTGCAATTACAAATATGCATCGATAGTTGCTATTTTTGATATCACTTAGTAATATCATAACACACCAAAACTCCAAAATTTGTTGGTTGAAAAAAACCTGCAATGAAAACTTGAGTTTTCTTTACAAGTACCAACTGCTAACTCACATTGTGACATGGGATGACACGACTCAAACTTGGGCAAGAGCTAATATGTTGCATTTGCAGAGTTCAGATTCGTTACAATGAACAAAAGCAAAATATGTGCTTTACATAAAACAGTTGTGTATACAGCTGTAATGAACACTCGCGAAAGTGATAGAGTGGCCTCTTCGTGATTTTCAAGTTATGCAAATTATTCTGACAATGATCGGTTAAAAAACTCGCTTATTCGGATTTAGTTGCATCTTTAATAATAAGTCGCTTATCTTTTACTCCTTCAATGTCAAGATGAACTTTATAAACATCCCATTCCATATTCGTGTTTTCACGTTCTGCCCAGAAGTACATGGTGCCTTTTGACTGGGGTCCTTTTACAGGTACTTGGAACTGTGCTTTATATCCGTCGCAAAAATTTTTTGTTGTATCGCCGAGATCTAACTGGCCCATCTTAATTGGTTCTCCAAGTAAAGAAACTGCTCCAGGATGAACTCTCAGTATCTTCATGGCTTCTCTGAAATATTCACTCTTTTGCAGCCGTGCCTGTATTTCCCAATTGGCAAGCAATCCAGCACTTATTGTGGCAATCCCTCCGTATACGGCAACCTTCATAAGCGTCTTTGTAGAAACCATTTTTCATGTTGCTGCAATAACCTGAAGAATTACATCGAGCGTAAATTAGCTTTATAGACCTTTTGAGAGCACAGTTTAATCTACTATAACTACGTTACTAAAGTGACTGCGATTTCGAACAGTGAAGTGCCCTGCATTTAAAGGACTTTAATCTTATGCCAAACGTACAGTGAATTAGGCAACAATGTTTAACAAATATCGGCGCATTAAAATCGGTTTACACATCAAATAGATGAACTAACAAGAATCGTTCATGGCACATCTCAAACGTAACCTAGAAATAGTTTTCGATAATTAATTCCCAGTTATAGCAGAGAAACTGAAATACGTGTTCCCACTTCCCAAGGCTACTGTATATTTACAACACGTTCTCAAAGATAGTCATATATACATTCGTCTACCAAGTACTGAACTGTGTAGGTGACAAAGTAACTGTACATTACAAATAATTGGGGATAATTACACTGTATGAGAGACGTTAATGAAAACAACTTCTGAAGATGTAAGATACTAGTGAATATTTTCCCCGCATCGTTAAAGCGGTGAATTTCTGTTATTTAAAAGGTTACTTCGTGCAGCTGTCTTAGTTCTACTTTCTAGCGCCAGAAAACAGCGTCGTGTTCGGTATCTGCACTGTTCAATCTCAATTTCGCTTGCAATTTTGTTGCTTGGTCACCTGTGGCGTGGTTGTCGACCCCCAATCAATTATTACGCCCTGTTGGATTTCATCGTCCCAAAATTGTAATGCCGTTTTGGCAGTTTTCGAGTTACAATTTGCGTCCTGGGACTAAGAAAATCTATGCTTACAAACACTGATGATTCAAAGCTCTATCAAAAAGCACGTCAATTTTCGGTTAAGTTGGTGTGCCAATAATCGAAAAAGAGGGAAATTTAACGTTAGTGTACAAAGACCAACCAACACTTGCCGGCTATTTACGGTCGCTTCCATCAGCCACCACACCAAGTGGCAAGTGTCAAGGTCAACTTTGTTTGCGCCCATATGTTTGTGCCTGTAGTAAACACAATCACGTCACAGTATATCCACTCGGCACTCAAACCTTCGACCATAGATACTAGTAGACTGGCCTTGCTGTGTAGAAGCTATAGGGCTGATGTGGCTCCAACATAAACCACGTGACTGTTGGCAAAACGTGGCGGGATTTCAAATCAGCGGTCTGCCATCCTATGTTTGTATCGTATTTTACCCACATTTCTCAATTGACTGCCAAACGGTTCCAACAAAAATTACTTTTTTATTTGCGAAAAATTATGTCAGAACTACATTTGACCTGGATTTGTTCACAGTACCATTTATAATATCTAACAAATACATCGAGCGCCCCTTTGGTGGGCAGCAGGACGAAATTACTATAAACTATCAATTAAAGTAAAATGTCGTTAAAATTCTTTTAAACAGTATGATTGGGCTCGTGTCAAAACTTTAAACATTGGATTCGCCGTGTTTTGAGCTCTAGTCACTTATAAAATAAAATGGAATATGGGAATTATGTCAACTATAGGTGCCAAAATTGTCGACTTTAGGAGCAGGTCCATTTTAGAGAATCAATTTTAGGTGCACTTCAAAGGTTCAGTTCCTACTATTTTTACAAAAGTTTAAACTACCAGTTTAAAAAAAAATGATATTTTAGATGAAAGGTGAGACTTCGAAGTTTCAGAAAATAATTTTGGAGCCTACATTTATTTAATAGTATTAGAAGTTAGAAAAACATTATCTTCATGTGTCGACTATAGGTGCTCTTACCTTATTATAATCTCACTTGTATATACGAAAAGGCGCGTACGTGCAGATGGCTTAAAGTTTTTCCGTTTCAGGGCCTGTACCCAAAGCTGCCTTCGGTTTTCATGTTTAGGGACCCTATGAGCAGAAACGAGAAATGGTTATACTTACTTCTGTAACCAAATTATCACAGATACTTTCCAAAATTTAATATGAGTCTGACTTTACAGGCATCACTTTCAACACTTTAATTTACGTGATACTCTATTTCAAGTGTGAAAAACATATAAAAGTCACGTCGGCAGATTTCAATAAACGCATCTGCACTATCATAGAAACACACGTGAAATGTAATGCCATTTTCCCCAACAAAACGCTGAGTACAGCCATAAGCGCAACACGAAACAACCATGTTTTGCCAACATTCACGTGACTTTAGCCCAGAGATGTTGGAGCCACGAAAATGACGTCAGGGCCAGTCTATTGTATTTATGGTCGAAGACTCAAACTCAAAGTGTCTCCTTCGACCATAAATACAATAGACTGGCCCTGACGTCATTTTCGTGGCTCCAACATCTCTGGGCTAAAGTCACGTGAATGTTGGCAAAACATGGTTGTTTCGTGTTGCGCTTATGGCTGTACTCAGCGTTTTGTCGGGGGAAATGGCATTACATTTCACGTGTGTTTCTATGATAGTGCAGATGCGTTTATTGAAATCCGCCAACGTGACTTTTATATGTTTTTCACACTTGAAATAGAGTATCACGTAAATTAAAGTGTTGAAAGTGATGCCTGTAAAGTCAGACTCATATTAAATATTGGAAAGTATCTGTGATAATTTGGTTACAGAAGTAAGTATAACTGTTTCTCGTTCCTGCTCATAGGGTCCCTAAACATGAAAACCGAAGGCAGCTTTGGGTACAGGCCCTGAAACGGAAAAACTTTAAGCCATCTGCACGTACGCGCCTTTTCGTATATACAAGTGAGATTATAATAAGGTAAGAGCACCTATAGTCGACACATGAAGATAATGTTTTTCTAACTTCTAATACTATTAAATAAATGTAGGCTCCAAAATTATTTTCTGAAACTCCGAAGTCTCACCTTTCATCTAAAATATCATTTTTTTTTTAAACTGGTAGTTTAAACTTTTGTAAAAATAGTAGGAACTGAACCTTTGAAGTGCACCTAAAATTGATACTCTAAAATGGACCTGCTCCTAAAGTCGACAATTTTGGCACCTATAGTTGACATAATTCCCATATTCCATTTTATTTTATAAGTGACTAGAGCTCAAAACGCGGCGAATCCAATGTTTAAAGTTTTGACACAAGCCCAATCATACTGTTTAAAAGAATTTTAACGACATTTTACTTTAATTGATAGTTTATAGTAATTTCGTCCTGCTGCCCACCAAAGGGGCGCTCGATGTATTTGTTAGATATTATAAATGGTACTGTGAACAAATCCAGGTCAAATGTAGTTCTGACATAATTTTTCACAAATAAAAAAGTAATTTTTGTTGGAACCGTTTGGCAGTCAATTGAGAAATATGGGTAAAATACGATACAAACATAGGATGGCAGACCGCTGATTTGAAATCCCGCCACGTTTTGCCAACAGTCACGTGGTTTATGTTGGAGCCACATCAGCCCTATAGCTTCTACACAGCAAGGCCAGTCTACTAGTATCTATGGTCGAAGAGTGTCTCACACTGTCGGACTGTCGGTCACGTCGATTCAAGTCATAGAGTAAATATCTCTGGAGTAAGTAATGCGTTCTGCGCATGTTGTCAACATTAAACCCGGATTGTCACGTGTTTTCGGGACTTCGCTGTCCGTGTGCGCGTTCTGCAGCGTTTGAAGTTTATATTATAAAGAGTTCTTGTTGTGGTTCACCGTTGATAGTGTAATAGCGATGGTGAATTACTGTTGTTGCTGTGGATGCAAAGAAAAATATGTGAAAGGAGGGATAGTAACTTTTCATGGGTACATACCATGTAGCTCTAATTATAATTATCATATTGGTAAGAGACACTGTATATGTTTAAAAATTTCGAGACGCATTATAATTAAGGCTTGATTCTGTAAACCTATTTTTCTACGATTTTATCTATATGATAGATATTACGGATCGTACAAAACGGTACAAACAATCGCTTCCTCTCGTAAATTTGCTAGTGGAACAGGAAAGGGAATGGTTAGTTGTTTCAGCAAGTACTATCCCCCATGCATTTATCAGTGACTTGTCGATTATGTATATAGATTACTCAGTCTATTTATTTAATAAACTAGGAGCAAGTACGCAAAATGCGTTAAATAAATACTTCAAAGTGTCACCAGTAATATAAATTGTGCTTTAGGTCGCAAAAACTAGAAAATAAATACGCAGAAATAGCAGAAAAAAAGGACGAATTAGCAGGGATTTTCGGACACAACACTATAAAGTGCCTTATCATACCGAAAACTACCAAAAATCGAGTGCATGTGAACTGTGACACCTATTGCAAAGAAGCAGGATGTAATATCACTTGTCCTCAAAAGTTACGCAACTGGTTTATTCCCGGTATCAAATCGATACTGTTAGAATGTCTGCGCAACATATATAACTAATCCACGACACGTACGAAAAGAACCCGTCTGTATTAGAGATGTAGTGACATTCTACATATACAGGGTGCTATACCGTCAAACACACGAGACACGACGTCCTGAAAACACGTGACTAGGCCGGCAATGTCTGTTATGTTGACAACACACAATCTGTTCTGCGCATGTGAATGCTCACTCCAGAGATATTTACTCTATGATTCAAGTCACGTACTCTCAGCTCGCATGGCTGTACTCAACTGTTTCTTCGCGGGAATTGTGGTCTTCACAACATGATTCTCAATCTGAACTCTTTTTATGCAAGACGTGCATATAGTCACATACATGATAAAGCTTATTCGTCGATACTGCAGCCCACATTTGTGCGAAAATGACACTTACTGGACTCAAAATAGATGTACAAATTAATTAGCAATATGAATGTCAAATGACTCGTTCCACATCATGCCGATTTATCGTGCAAAATGATCCATGGAACATGAAAGCAACTAACTAATCAAATGGTTTGCAATTTGCAGTGATAGCTCGTATGTTAGAGAAGGAAGACAGAAGAGCGAGGAAACGCAAATAAAAGTGTGTGGGCCCAAAAAATACTCCTTACATGGTACAGAAGAGGAATTTCATACTCTAAAATAGCTCGGGGGAGAGGAATCTGCATTTTATAAATATTTTATAAAGTCGAAGCACCAATTTCTTATTCGTTACGACAAACTGCACCCAGAAATATTAATAGAAACATGGAGTTACAAGCTGCCATAACACCCCGTGAAAAATACGTTTGTGGCGACAGGCGTACCCGGAGCTGTCAAACAACGATCAGCTGATCGCTTACGATATGCCAACTGAGTTACCGCAATGGCCGCTATGAGCGCTGGCATGTTGTTACACCTTGCCAATGCACGCGGTCATTCCACGATTTTCTGAATGTTACACAGAGGGGTACTTAAAATTGTAGCAACTCTTCGATAGTGAATATCTTTGGAACAAAATGACGTATCGTTGCAGTTTTTCACGGCAGCGTAGTTCATTGTTTTCTCAACAGCTCTTGGTGTGCGTGCAGCAATGAATGAAGTAAGACTACCGTTTGAGCGACGCAAGGCTTTATTGAAGTGGTAATGGAAGTACGAAAATGTGATGGAGGTACAACGGCAATGGCTTAACGTATACGGAACTCAGCCACCAACATGTACATCGATTAATTGTGCTCTGGATAAATTTGAAGCCGACAGTAGTGTTCTGGATGTGTATAAGTAAAAGTCTGGCCGACCAGAAACATCAACAAGTCCAGCGTTGCTGTGTTGCAACGTTTTATAACACCTCAAAAATCTGTGAAGCAGGAAGCACGTGAAAGCAGCATATGATGAATTCTGATGGCTGCAAAGTGGAAAGTGTATATTCCAAGATCGCTGTAAGCTATGCATGAGGGTGACCGGGATCGGTGAATGTGAGCGGCTTGAAGGCATGCTTAGCGCTGATGAACAGTTGGTAGGGATGGTTATCTGGTCTGATGAGGCGCAATTCAAACTGAATGGTACTGCAAACCACCACAGCTGCATATACAGGGTTCCTGAAAATCCTCAAGTTGATGTGGTCAAACGTGTTAGTCTGCCAGATGTTAATGTGTGGTGTGGTCTGTCATCGCATAGTTTGATTGGTCATTCTTCTTTGAAGGTACTAGAGCCAGTAAGATGTACCTCGATGTGCTGCAACAGTGTTATAAGTTATTCTGTGTCGAGTCTCCTGACCCAATGACACCATCCTCTGGCCTGGCATGGCTGTCAGCTTAGCATGTACAGTGACCAATTTCAAAAGCTGCCATTACTGTGCTGCTGCCAGTCCGCCAGCGTTGTTTCAGCATCCTCAAACACATGGAAACATAAGAAGACAGAAAACATCCAACATCTTTTACGTAATTTTAACCTATTACATTTATGAATATTAACTCTTAAACTCATTAACTACATGCTACTTCATATATTATAGTATTCTTACCCCAAGATCATACATTGAACAGAGCTATGAAGGAAGGCGGTGCTGATCGGCAAAAAAAGTGTGATTCACTCATGAATATAAGCACATCCCCCCCCCCTCCAGCGGTTCAACATATGATTGCAGTCATAATTCAATCTTCACTACCACACACTGAGTACTTTAGCAACATCATTATTGTACATTTTCAACGAAGTATTGTAGATATTATGGCGCATTCAATAGCTATTTTTTGTCTAACTAATTTGTTCCCCTTATATAAAGAATTCATTAAGCCTTTTCATACATACCATGTACCATTATTTATGAATCTTTTTCTGATCGATTGTAGGCATGTAATTGTCTTTGTCTAAATGAATCGCTAATACAGACAGTTTCATATTTTTAAGTTTACAGTCACTGTGGTACCTTATCAACTAATAATGTTATATTTTGTTTCTTTACTCGAGATCAGTGTTTCAGTTGGCAAGTAATGTAACTGTGAAGCATTTGTAATTACGCAGAATATCTAACCTTCTAAGGCCGTTTCAACTAGTGCTACATATATATTAATTATAAGGGAATCTCGCTCATACTTTGATAAGTAAAAATCCTTTATTCTCTTACTATATTATTATGGCTAGGAATACAAAATAGCATCTTCCATCTTCCAGGAAATTTCGTAGTACAGTAACTTGTATACCAGACTACTACAGGCTACAAATTCTAGACTGCTCTGGTTTTCTTTTACACTTAATAATAATTATATGATCTCTTCCTATATTGTTTTTAAAACTAAGATACTGTTCCTATATCACAAATTTACCATAATGTGACCAGAAGTTGGGCTGGCCACGGTGGCCGAGCGGTTCTAGGCACTTCAGTCCAGAACCACGCGACTGCTATGGTCGCAGGTTCGAATCCTGTCTCGGGCATGGATGTGTGTAATGTCCTTAGGTTAGTTAGGTTTAAGTAGTTCTAAGTTCTAGGCTACTGATGACCTCAGATGTTAAGTCCCATAGTGCTCAGAGCCACCATTTTTTTGACCAGAAGTTACATACTCAGCAGTAGACATCCCCCCATCGTTATCCAATGGGAGAGTAGCACGCAAAACATTCTTATTTGCTGAAATCATGGTTCTCCCACAGTACTTTTTTCCTAAGTTTTGGCCATTCATGCCTATAAGTTCTCTTATCCTAATTATCCTTTCATTTACTTCTATACTAAAATAATAATCACCATTGCTTACACCTTTCATCAGCAAATTGAATCTCACAAGACTAATTTCATTATCCCCACCATTTGCTACTTGTGCACTGACGTTTATAATACCTAGGATATGCCTCACTGCATATGCTTTCCTTCAGCACGACTTAGTGAATGTGTATGTACAGTAACACCTACGTATTGATTATCCTTTTAGTCATAACCTCTTATTTTATACCCCAGCACTCACCATAATATAAACTGCTATTCGAAATTTCCTACACCCAAGAAGGTTATATTATTTGGCATGATCGTCACCTGGATTACTTCATGTATCTTTTCCTGAATATTCTTCACAACTATGATTAAGTTAGTTCTTGCTTTAGAGAATCTTAGTATGCAGTTTTACACAGTGTGTTCTATTAGGTCTTGTGTCCTTAGGTTTTCCTCGCATTCTAATTATTTTTCCTCTTTACCCTTTCGATTAAGGAACGCTTTATACTCTGATCTATCTCCCTGTTATTTTTGACAGCGAGAAGTCTCAGGTAGTTAGTAACTTCCAGTGTGTTTAACCAAGTCACCTTGTATTTTCCGACACTCTATCTATATTGTACAAACCTTTAATCTTTGCTGCCTTAGGATCTCCAAGTTTCATTGCTTTCGAGTGTGGCTTGCCAATTACTTCCCATGGACCATCGTTTCTTAAACAAAAATTACCGATTTTCCTTTTGAGTTTTTTACTATGCCCATGAGCCTTAACTAATATTAGATTCCCTTTACGGAACGTGGATATTCTGGCATTTACATTATGTCTCTTTACTCGACTCTTCCTACATGAAATACGGTTTTGCTTAACTTGTGTCTTTAGTATATGTTCCTGTGATTGGTGTCCCTGGAGCCATTATAACTTAGCTTATAACGGTTCCGCTATTATCTTTTGGTCCACGAGTTCATAAGGTGCTAAACCTGTGCTTAGATGTTGTAGTTCATTCAGTATGGTTTCTAATTCGCTAATCATTTTGGACCATTTGTTGTGTTGTTTGTTACAACATGTTCTACAAAGGCGTCTGATTTCTTTCATAATTCTCTTTTCTGCGTTACTGGATGGGTGGTACACCGAAATTTTCACATTTTTACATTATGATTGTTTAAGAGTTTTTTAAATAATTCTCCACAAACTGACTACCATTATCAGATAATAGCTTCTTTGGTACCTGATACCTAACGAAGTAATCATTCTTAAGACATCGAATTATTCCTAGAGCCATAACCGACTTTAAGGGATACAGTTTTACAAATTTTGACCAGCAGGCTAACACTACGTAAATATAAGACACTCTACTTTTTCTCCACTAGTGGACCACAAAAATCGACGGCAGTGAGATTCATTATTCCTCTACGTATTATCAAGTAAAGCGTAAATAGTAGAATTTTTGATATGTTGTAGGCACTTTTTTATACCAAAATGACCCTATCCTTAATGTATATAAGTAAGTAGCACATCTAGTGCATCCTCAGGAACACAAATTCCCCACCTCTTGTCTCCAAGTTGGCTGTGCCAATACAATATTCCCTTGAATGGCAGTCAGTGATCTTGCTTATCCTTTTCCAGTAGATCTACTATCCCTGCTAGATAGTTAGCTTTATTCTGTCCCCCCATAATACTGTCAGCTAAATCCTTTTCATATCATTTTGTACTCTGTGATTTAAAAAAATAAATATGTGTTTCCTTACCTCCATCTTCTAACAGTGGTTAGCTTTCTATCCAATGGGTAACATAGAGAGAGCGTCTGTAACGATATTCTCACTTTCCCTTACATATCTTATTTCAAAATCAAATTCCTGCTAAAGTAAAATCCAACGCATTAATCTTGGATGTAATGACTTTCTTTTCATTAGGAATATGAGTGCATGATGATCTGTATAAACTATGGTCTTTCTACCTGATAATAGGTAGCTAAATCTTTTAAGCTTCCACACAACTGACAATGTTTCTTTTTCAGAAACTGTGTAATTCATTTCATGGGAATTTAACACTCGCCTTGGAAATGTAATGCCTCTATGTTCAGTATTTAAATTAGAGAACTCCCCTTGAAGAACCTTGCAAGCAATCCCAGAGCAAGGTGCATCAATGGACATTTTAAAATCCTCGTCCGTCTGTGGATGGTTCAATAAACCAGGCGTAAGGAAATCCTGTTTTATCTGCTCAAGCCTTTCTCATTCCTTTTGACCACATTCCCATTTAATATTTCGTTTAAGTAAGAAAACAATAACCAGATGTACAAAACTCATTTGTGGTAAATATCTACGATAACATCCCACCATTCCTAGAAATGACTTTAATTGTTTTGTTGTTCTAGGATACGGACATTTCGTTATAGCTTCCAGTTTCTCTGGATCTTGTCCTACCCCTTTACTATCAACGATGTACCCTAAGTATTTTACTTACTTTGCCACAAATACAGACTTACTCTATTTTATAGTAATTCTAACATCAAAAAACCTTTGTAACACTTGTTGTAACAGTTTGATGTGTTCAGTCCAGAATTTTGTTACTATTAGCATATCATCTACATACAACAATATTTTCTGGACTTGTTCTTGTCCTAGAGCTTGTTCCAATGCTCTCATGAACTCACTGACACATTGAAGCCGAAAGGTAGCACTTTAAATTGGTATCACCACCCTGCAAATATGAAGGTTGTTGCAGGTCGTGAGCTAGGATGTAGTGCGACCTGTCAATACCAAGCGTGAGATCCATAGATCTCATATACTTAATGCCTTTCAATTTTGATAAAATTTCTTCTGTCGGTACTGGTCGGTCCCTTTCCATTTCAGAATACTGATTTAATGTCCAGGCATACAGAACCAATCTCACATTTCCACGTGGTTTCTTTACCACCAACAAGGGATTATTAGATGTGCCAATAGATCTCTCGATTAAACTTTGATCACTCATTTATTGATCTCCATAGTAGCAGCTTCCTTAAATGCTAGAGGTATCGGGTATGCTTTTTTAAAGGAACTTTTAACTTACTTTCATATCTTTTAATTATATCGGGCTTGTCCAAAATTACTTCTTGGTATTTACTCAGTACTATCTTTAGCTCTTCCTTTTCTTTTTCATTCAGTGCCTGGCTTTCTCTTATTTCATCGTTAATACTATGCATGGCCTCCGATAGGTTTACATCTGCTTCCCCTTTATTTTCTTTAGTTCACGACATCTCACAGACGTTATAATTTGCCCAAACTTCGTCTGATTTACTCTCTGGTCTTCCTATGCTTCCCCTTTTACCAAAACTAATTTCCTGTATTGGTTGTGGAGTGGGAAATTTTATCTTCCTATTTTCAAAATCGATTATGATTTGATTTCCACCAATCCAGTCTACACCTAGTAATATAGGAACATTTAAGTTTGACATTACTAAGAAATTATGGATGAACTTCACGTTTCCCAAAATAAACTGTCAATAACATCTCTTATTTAATTCTTTCCCTCGGTTCCCACAAATACGTATTACTCGTATTCCTTCCACTGGTGAAGTGGGATAATGTGCACTTTTCTTAAGTGGTTGTAAATACTTCTGTTTATAACACTAATATCGCTACCCGTGTCTAAAATGAATTGGATTGTTATCGAGCCTATTTTTCCAGATATAACGGGTTTTATCACCTCTTCCTGCCTCTCAGATTTTCTTTCCTCAAACAATTCTTCTCTTAACAATCGGTCTTGGTTCAAAGTTTGCACACAAAGCAACTGGGGCCCCCTATTTCTATACCTAGGTCCTACAGCATGGCCCCTACCAAAGGACCTTCTTCATTTTCCACTGATATGATCACGACTGTTCCTATCGGATATCCTGAGTCATTCTCATCTCTCATGTACTGTCTTTGATAAGAACTTTTATTCGAACATTTATTAACCCATCGATTTCCCTGGTCATTACCACAGTTATTATTATTATACTTTTCTCTCACAGTTTCGTAACACAATATTTTCTATCACCTTCCCTCTTTCCGCTTACATCACAACTGTGACCTGAAAAACCATTCCTATTTTTTCGAGCCAATTTGTCTTCCTTCACTTTACTTAACATATCTAGCTCGCCCAAGTATTGTAAAATTTCATCTGTTTTGGTGTAATGTTTACCTATAATGTTCTCCCTGACGTATGTTGGTAGTTGACTAACCAGAGCTTTTATTAATTGCGTTTTATTCAACTTAACATCTAACAATTGTGCCTTGTCTAGTTGCCACTCGAAATATTGTTTGAAACCTCCCCCCCCCCTCCCCCATATTCTCTCATATGGGCTGAGCATCATAAGATCTAATGACAACTTATGTCGCTCAGCTGTAGTCCAATATTTTCTTTAAACCTTTTACAAAGTTGTACCTAGTAAGTAAATTCACCACAATGCAATGTACCCCAGTTCGCGGCTTCTCTTTTCAGGTATACTAACGCGCATTGTACTTTCTGCTCCTCATTTCATGAATCTGGCACTACATCTTCAAACCCTTTCAAAAAAAGTTATAGGGTGTAACCCATTTCCTGGTTCAGATTTCGACAACTTTCGCAAGAGTCTTCTGTTGCTTTGAAACTGAAATTCTTCCCAGCATTCTCTAGCTGTTCGGATATAATCTTCTCCTGATTATCACCCTTGATTATCCCATAGTCTTCTATTACATTAGTGTGACCTATGTCGCTACTACAGCTGGTTTAATGACTTCACATAACCTTAGTAACGTAGCATCAGTATTCCTATTGTTAACAGAACATAACAATCCCTGCTGTCAGTATCAGATAGTTTAGTTACATCTCTCTCTCTCTCTCTCCTGAGAAAGAGATAGCTTGGTGATTTCATCTCTTACTTTTTATAAATCTAATTTATCACCATCATGTTGTAGTTTTAAATTATTAAACTAATTTTTAACTTCACCAAAACAGTCTTCACTCTCCTTTCTCAGTTTATTAACTGATTCATCTACATGATCTACTGCTTGGTCAGGTTTATTAGCTACATTATTTCTAATCTCTTCAGTACCAACAACACGTTCTTGTACCCTCGGAGTCTTTAGTGGGACATGAATGGATAAAATCTTCTCGGTTTTCAAGCCATGTCAATTTCAATAACATTTTGACAGTAATCTTAAAATTACGAAGTTCTTCAATTGTCTTATTTATTTGGATCTGCATATTATCCTTTTCCTCCCTAGAATAACTAATATGTTTTTCTTTTCGTCTGTTCACCGCTTCTAACTCGGTTCCCAAGCTTATGATTCCTATCTTTACTTCCTGAAGCTCGTTCTTGAACACTTCTATCATCTTATCGGTCATAGCATTCTCCAAGACAGCACTATAATCAGTCAAAGCATTCTTCATTTTATCAACCACAAAGTCACTTTGAACGGCCAAAGCATCCCTAAGAACAACACTATGATCGCGCAAATCATTCTTAATCGTATCATGTGTGGAATTACTCTGGGCAGTCAAAGTGTTCTCTACGGCACTTTTTTATCTTATCTTCCATAGCATCACTTTGAGCGGTCAGAGAGTTTTTAATGACGACCCTTTGATCCACCAAAGCATTTTTAATCTTATCATTCATGGTGGGCAAAGCTTCCTAAATAGTGTGTGCCCATTCAGTCATAGATCTCTGCATTTCAACAATTTTCTTATCGTATTAATTAAGTACTGATCATAAAATCCCTTTTCTTTGAATAATTACATTAAATATTAGGGGTTATCTGCTTAGTTATATCCTGACTTTACGTTTATTCTGTGTATTTAGCATAATTACTTAAGCAATTAATTCTTTAACTTGTCAGGTAGAAGATACAAACCGCCTAACACTCAAACTGAGATCACCAATGAAAAACACTATTAGTTGTTGTTCACTAAACTCACCGGATTTCTTTCAGTTAATAATGTTGAATATCCTAGCGGTGAGACGACTCGTCGAATGCAGCTGGCCGGCGGTGGCTTCACGTCGTATCTTTGTGCTGGCAGGCCGCTGTACCCCTCCCTCCTCCCCCCCCCCCCAAAGGATCCGCCACAACACGTATAGTCTGTCTGTAAACTGAAGAGCGAGCAGCGCTTTTGGTGGGGGAAGTGGCATTTCCCGGAAGAACGCTGCCACCGGACTACAGGGGCACCCAAAATCTGTTGCCCATTACCTGTGTAACGGTGCAGATCGGCGTGCAGTGATATACGTTGTTTCTGTTCGTGGGATTTTAGTTGCCAGTGTCAGTAACTTTGTATACTTACTGATATACTTCGATATCCGGAAGTGATGGATAATCGTCTAGCATTGTAAGAAAATATGCAGAATACGAAGAAGATATTTGCGGAGTAACAAGCGTTCGATCGTCTCTAATGTTAGTACAGCGTATGTTAAAGAGGCGACGCAAAAAGAACTGTTGGCTAATATTACTACTCCCAACCAAACGGCTGTAATTTAGGCAAACGTCAGCCTCGCCCAATAGGACGCATAAAGAAGAAACGCGGAAATAAGCTGCATGGTTTACTGGAATCGCCACGAAGGAAATTAATAATTTTGTGAGGAAACCCATCCTTATAGACTGTCTCGGTCACTATTCACCCGATTCTAAGACATACTGCTTAAGACATGTGCACAATAGCTATCGTAAACACTTCGAAACACATACCCCGATTCTGGACTTCCAAGCAGAAAGCTTGACATACGAGGTGCGCTTACATATTACCATTTATTTTTTGGTAATAACTTTATTTGTTAGTCTTCAGCAATGTTATACTCTTCAAAATATTCCACATTACATACTACACACTTATGCCAGTGCTTTTTCCAATTCCCGAAACACTTTAGGAACTGTTTCTTTGGGATAGTTTATAGGTCTTCTAACTGCATATTTTTAATCTCATCCATACTTGTTAAAACTGCTGCCCTTTAAGACCCACTTTGAAATGTTTATACCACTTGTATGCCCTTGGTTTACTCATAACAAGTTCACCAAAAGCAATATTCAATATTTCTAAAAATTTCATACATTTTATTCCATTCTTACAACAAAATTTGATACAGATTATCTTATCTATTTTTATACAAAACAAATAATCGTTGATGCTACCAAAACACATGTAATCTTTTTGACAACTGACAACAGAGTAAATAGCCAATATGCATAACATTGTACACATACTTTAGAGACATGTTCACGAAGACAGTGACAAAAAAGTAGTGCAAATCGGACTAACACATAAAATTATAAATTTCTGCTTACTTTTTTAACACTCTTCATGTTGCAAGAGTTGTTAAGTTTCAACACAGTCCTTCAATGAAAACTTCTACCTTTCAGTAGAAACACAAAGTAAGAACAAACCATAAATTCTACAGATTTATTGAATTATGTGCGGTTCGTTTTACGAATAGCAGCAGAGGAACATATACCATATTCACATGAACAGGCATTCGGTTCTATGTTTGTAGTAGAATCCTGACTTCAGTTCTTATGTTAATATTATTTACTCTATTGTTGTATTTCGAAAGAAGCTATCGTCTTTTGTATTCCTTATGGTCTTAATGCATTTGTCTGAAAATAAACGCAGCCGAGACGTATCTGTGTACGGCGTCGCCACAGAATTAAATCGCGCGCCGCGGCAGGGCCGCTACTACGTTGTGAAACAGCTTGTAGAAGCGCCTTGTGACGTAGCTGGGTTGGCAGAGTGGGGACTCGCTCGCTCGCTCTTCAGTTTACAGACAGACTATACCAGCTACTCTGTAGACGATTCCGTGACGCTGCTAGGCTGATGGTCAGGTGGCTCGTAGAAACCTATGCTCACCAACACCAGAACCTGTAAGAAACTTCTCCTCGTTTTTTCTTTATCATCAGATCCTCTTTCTTGTGTTTTCGTCTTCTTACTTTTCTTCGCCTTCCGTCTTCACCATCTTTCTTGCCCCTTCTCTCTTCTCCATCGTCTTCTTCCTTCTTAGTTTCAAATTATAAGGTTGAGTCGTTAGTTAATTTCGTTTACCCTTAAAATTTTCATGACCGTACTTTTATCGTTTCTAGTCCTCTCTGGCGATGCTGTTACCACATATCATCGTTAATTATCCAGTATTCTTCCGACCAGGTCCTGCAATCTCGGGCGCCACATACAATGCACAGACACCTGGACACATACTGGCCACAGAAATATATCCACAGATCAGCCCGACCAAGGTATCAGTTATATTGAATGGGCCAATATTTAACGTTGTCTCTTCCGAAGAATTATTCTCTATATTTTGCAGGTGCGTATTTTAAAAAAGGACAAACGAACGCTAAATATTTTACTCTAGTAAAGATTCATGCTGGAAATATCAATTTCAAGCTACGTTTCCTATTAAGATATATCGAAGTTTGTATCTGTTGTCAAGACAACTAGAGACACTCGTGCGTATTAACAGTATTGTAATCTATTGTGTGTCGAATCTCCTGGCCCAGCGACGTCGTCCTCTGGCGTGGCATGGCTGTCGGTTTAGCGCGTACAGCGACTAACTTCCGAAGCTGCTGTTTTAATGTCCTCGAATCTGGGCGGGAAGGAGCGCCCGGTCCCCAGCACGAATCCGCCCGGCGGATTTGTGTCGAGGTCGGTGAACCAGTCACTCTGTGGATGGTTTTTAGGCGGTTTTCCATCTCCCTCGGCGAATGCGGGCTGGTTCCCCTTATTCCTCCTCAGTTACATTATGTCGGCGATTGCTGCGCAAACAGGTTCTCCACGTACGCATACACCACCATTACTCTACCACGCAAACACAGGGGCTACACTCGTCTGGTGTGAGACGTTCCCTGGGGGGTCCACCGGAGGCCGAACCGCACAATAACCCTGGGTTCAGTGTGGGGCGGCGGAGGGGTGAAGTGGAATGTGGTAGTCGCCATGGGGTTGTGGTCCACTGCGGCTGCGGCGGGGACAGAGCCTCTCCGTCGTTTCTAGGTCCCCGGTTAACATACAATACAATACAATACAATACAATGTCCTCGAATACATGGAACACTAGAACACAAAAAAACACTACACACCTTTTACATAATTTTAACCTATTACATTTATGAATATTAACCCTGAAACTCGTTAATTACGTGCTACTTCATACATTATAGTATCGTTACCGCAAGGTCACACATCGAACAGCGTTATGAAGGAAGGCAGTGCTAATAGGCAAAAGAAAGTGCGATATTCACTAAAGAATATCAGCACAACTTTTTCCCCTGGTTACCAAAATTTCTGCTGGAAGAATTTTCTGCACCCTTTTCTCTTGGTAATTTCATTCCACGATGACTGTATCTGTTTCTTAATTTGTTTCACATTTATATTCCAATATACTGCAAAGTGTGAAAGTACAGTTCCAATTATTGGGGTAAAATAATGTTCAGTGTGCTGCCAGCAGCTACGATAATTTAATAATTTTATGGGAAAAGAATAGTTATAATTCTGGATATAATTAGTGAGAAGATTATTTTTGCTGCGCAGTACATCTGTAGCCAACAATTCTTTCTGCAGCTTTATAGTTTTAAACCTACGTTGAAACATAAATGATTGTAACACTAGATGAAGGAATGATTACCACGAGGAAATTAAGCACCTAAAACAAATGGATAAAATCCAGTTGGTGAATGCTGTACTTTTTATAATACGCTTCGACACAACACACAGAATATCAAAGTGCTGTCAGCATTCAGGAGTAAATTAATGCAGCACTTGACTCTGGTTGTAAGGTTTCATACTAGCGAAATTTTTTTAGGTAATCATATATTCCGTGATCTATTCTGTTGCCGTGAGTCTTCAGTAGCTAATGATAATCGCTGAATGCAATTTCTTTAGCGTAATCTCGTAGTTTGTTAGAGTTTTGCTTTATTTATTAGAGATGAAAGGTATCAAGAATACGTGCGCTAACTTGTTCATTGTGCATTTTAAGGCTGGTTAGTTATTTATGTATTTGTCAGTGATTTCTTTATTCTTGGGAATATTTTAGAAATTTTCGTGATTAATGGTAACTTATATCGCGTCGATTTAATTTGCACAGAGAAGATGTAAAGCTGTATTTCAAGCAGAGAGTGTTTGGAACAAACGAACGTGTACAAAATGTTCCACGCAAATGGTCCTTACAGCGACAAGGGAGCATACAAATGGATTCCAGTGGTGTTACAGAAAAGATGGATCCCATATACGTCGTTTCAGCAAACTAATTGTGACATGTTGGCGTTGAAATTTCTGTTGGTCAATAAATATTATAATATTCTCGTCTCATCAGAATTATATTTGGCGAGGCATACCTTCGTGAAATGGAGGAGGTTCTGCCGAGAAGTTTGTGTCTTGCATTCTGTTCATAGTGGTGATCTACTGCGTGGCGTACGAAAAGTAGCTGTGATAGAGCAATCTAAATTGAGCAAGTGCAAAATTTCACTGGCGGAAGTGTATAGTTGGCTGGTGGGTGTCTGGTGCACAGAAGGCCTATACTTCTCAGAGGCCTGAAAAGGTACGTTCTGCCTATAAGTACAGTTATTGCAGACTGTTTCACGACGTACAACTGCCTCAGTGATGAAAGTTCATTATCTATATTTCAAAGTCCCACAAATAGGTGCCCGTACCAACAGCACTGGGGGCACCTGGTTTGCCATAAAACGGCCATTTCGAGTCCCAGAAAAAGCAAGGACACTTACGGTTCATTTTTATTTGAATACAAATGGAGAAGGAGGTTTTTGAGTATTCTGGAAGCTGTGAAAAGGATTTATAATCAAATATGAAGTTATGTTGTTATCTTCATTGTCTTTTCATGTTACTGTTAATTCATTTAGGTGATAGACACGTTTTTCATTTGAACTGAAGGCGTAATAAAGAATTATAAATATTTAATAAATTTCTCTTCTTTCCTCCATTTCTTTTTTTCATTTTTTTTCTTTATTGACAAGAAACGTTGTTGGGTTTGAAAATAGATCAGTTACAATCAATGATCTAGCAATGGTGGTGAAATCTGCGAAGCAGTAGACAATGTAAAGAAATGAGACAAGCCCATGATAATAAGGAAAATCCCGACGTGTCCTTGCCGGCTTCGTCCGGCTACTCATTCAGAAGTAAGATGAATATAGTTTTCAGATCTATTTTATGGGTGTCACAAAGTTTCCTGAAACCATGGAGCATGACTGAAAAAACGGCACCATAAGCTGATGATTGCCGTCTCTTTTCATTTCGGAGGCACGAGATAGCTAAGCACTCCGCACAGCAGGCTACAGCAGGCGGCAATAGCCGCGAGGACGGCGCGTAGCTGTCAGCCTAATAGCAGACAATCTCGATTACACTGCACGGATTTTCTCGATAGTGGAAAGAGGTATCGGTCTCCTTCCACCGTTAAAACCAATTTTGATATATTAGCTGTGCTGCGTATGCAGTAAAGTGCGGCAATAAACGCCCCAAACGAAAACTGTCCAGCGACTACCTTTTTCAGAGTAAACTTTTCAAAATATGCGCGCTGTGGTACTTTACTTTGAAACATCGCACTAACTATGAGCAATAAGGAAAAGAAAACCAGGTCATTATCGGGCTGTGATGTGTAGTTGTAAAATGCACGAAACTATTTTGTTTTCGAATAGAGTCCTCAAAATTCGAATGTGAAAGACTGCATAACGTAGAACCGAGCAAATGCCAAAACAATGATTTTCATAGTTTTTATGTACAAGAAGTAAAAGTTTCACTGAGAAAATAACTACAGAGACGAATGTAGCTTTGCTTCAAGTACATAAAAGAAGTTTATAATTTTGTAAGGCAAATCGGATGACTTGACATATCCCTGCCCGTGAATCGTGTGATACCAGATGCGTGGAGCCACCAACGCGCTCTGTTTAGCCAGGCAACGCGACAGAGACACGTGTATCGGGGTTGTATCGCTGTCATCCCATAAGTCGCTTCCACTATGATTCGATGCGCTCCTCCGATACGAGTTGTTTCTGCGTCATATAGCGCGTCGCGTCAAGTATCGTATCGCATATCGAATCTTCTCTGCCTGGACTGCGCCTACAGGAGAGCTACGTGATTTCTTCCGTCTTCCTGTACCTATCTGTGCCTACCAGAAGAAGACCTTTGGTAGTTCCGCGGCTATTAATGTACACATCAACAGTTTCATTTCTACAGTGTCGTTTCGTCCGATTAGCATCATAAAGAAACGCCGAATACCGACCAGACGGTTCTGTTGCTAACATAGTTTATGTGACAACAATGCGCTTTGTTCACATAGTCCGCGCCTTCACAACTCGTTCATATTCAACAACAGAGTTCTGCTGCTACTTCACTACGGTATTAAAGTGTCTCAAAAGTAGGCAAGGAAGTGCAGCAACAAACATTCCACTTGACAGAAGACATGATTTTTGCCGACTGACTAGAGCGAGAATGCGCCAGAGGGCTTAAAAGTATTGATAGAACAATAAGTGCATGAAAACAGATGTCAAATGGATCACACCCTTTCATCTGACTTCAGTTTTCTGTTACCAAACTTCTTACACGAATGCTTTGTAAACTTGTCTTGAAAAATATGCCGCTAATTATGGCGCCAAATACGGTTTGTATTTTGTTACATGTGTTAGCTCTGTTGGTTGATTTTGGAATAACCGTGCTGAGAGGTAGCCCAACAGCTAACACTAAGAGTATGAATCGGCATGAAATTTATATTATGAGAAATAATTGCTACTTACAGTACTGGAATTAAAGCACAAATGCTTGTTGTAACTAAATTGGTGTCATGAACAATCTTCCTCGCAGCGTAAGAAAAATACAATGCAACGTACCAATACGGAATTCACGCAGACCGTATTTTGTAACAAAATTGGTGCTTAAAAAAAAGTCAGTTGTTCGATTATTACGCAGATATACATTTAATAGAAGTCACTATTAAGTTACGCTGACTTTATTTTACCTATAATGTTCTGTGGTTGCCGATCATACATTCCACCCCATTATATCTTGATGATTAGCACATATATATTTTAAGATGTCTTGCAGGATGGAAGAAATTGCTGCCTCTTCTTATGACTGCAGGTAAAAGTCATGCCTGTACAGAATGTTGGCGTAATAAATAAAAATATTTTTGCGTCTATGATAACTCTTAATATATGAATATTTTTGGATTTTTATCACACATAGCATTTACTGCTACAGTGTTGACGCACGAGTAAAAATTACGCGTCCTTCTGGTGTGAGATCTAAAACATAGGTACTCTCAAGCGAGATTGAAACAAAAGTTGTTAAAAACAGTGAATGTTCTCCAGACATTGTTCTTTTGTTACAAAGATAATGTTAAAAGCCTGTCTTTGCCGTCTTCTGTGGCAATGTACAAATTTCTTATTACTAACGAGAAAAATAAAACATTAATAGAAACTGATATTGCAAGAAACAATAAAAGAAGGTATTACACAATTTCCCCCCACTGTACACTGACATTGTTTGGAGATGTTCGGTGTTAGGCAGTCTCATATGATTAATCGGGCCGGCCAGAGTGGCCATGCGGTTCTAGGCGCTACAGTCTGGAGCCGAGCGACCGCTCCAGTCCCAGGATAAAATCCTGCCTCGGGCATGGATGTCTGTGATGTCCTTAGGTTAGTTAGGTTTAATTAGTTCTAAGTTCTAGGGGACTGATGACCTCAGAAGTTAAGTCGCATAGTGCTCAGAGCCATTTTGATTAATCGGTTGCTGGGAGAGCCAGTCCTGACAAAACTCTACCATCTGGTGAGCAAGATGTATGAAACAGGCGAAATACCCTCAGACTTCAAGAAGAATATAATAATTCCAATCCCAAAGAAAGCAGGTGTTGACAGATGTGAAAATTACCGAACTATCAGTTTAATAAGTCACAGCTGCAAAACACTAACACGAATTCTTTACAGACGAATGGAAAAACTAGTAGAAGCCAACCTCGGGGAAGATCAGTTAGGATTCCATAGAAACACTGGAACACGTGAGGCAATACTGACCTTACGACTTATCTTAGAAGAAAGATTAAGGAAAGGCAAACCTACGTTTCTAGCATTTGTAGACTTAGAGAAAGCTTTTGACAATGTTGGCTGGAATACTCTCTTTCAAATTCTAAAGGTGGCAGGGGTAAAATACAGGGAGCGAAAGGCTATTTACAATTTGTACAGAAACCAGATGGCAGTTATAAGAGTCGAGGGACATGAAAGGGAAGCAGTGGTTGGGAAGGGAGTAAGACAGGGTTGTAGCCTCTCCCAAATGTTGTTCAATCTGTATATTGAGCAAGCAGTAAAGGAAACAAAAGGAAGATTCGGAGTAGGTATTAAAATTCATGGAGAAGAAATAAAAAGTTTGAGGTTCGCCAATGACATTATAATTCTTTAAGAGACAGCAAAGGACTTGGAAGAGCAGTTGAATGGAATGGACAGTGTCTTGAAAGGAGGATATAAGATGAACATCAACAAAAGCAAAACGAGGATAATGGAATGTAGTCTAATTAAGTCGGGTGATGCTGAGGGAATTAGATTAGGAAATGAGGCACTTAAAGTGTAAAGGAGTTTTGCTATTTGGGGAGCAAAATAACTGATGATGGTCGAAGTAGAGAGGATATAAAATGTAGACTGGCAATGGCAAGGAAAGTGTTTCTGAAGAAGAGAAGTTTGTTAACATCCAGTATTGATTTAAGTGTCAGAAAGTCATTTCTGAAAGTATTTGTATGGAGTGTAGCCATGTATGTAAGTGAAACATGGACGATAAATAGTTTGGACAAGAAGAGAATAGAAGCTTTCGAAATGTGGTGCTACAGAAGAATGCTGAAGATTAGATGGGTAGATCACATAACTAATGAGGAAGTATTGAATAGGATTGGGGAGAAGAGAAGTTTGTGGCACAACTTGACCAGAAGAAGGGATCGGTTGGTAGGACATGTTCTGAGGCATCAAGGGATCACCAATTTAGTATTGGAGGGCAGCGTGGAGGGTAAAAATCGTAGAGGGAGACCACGAGATGAATACACTAAGCAGATTCAGAAGGCTGTAGGTTGCAGTAGGTACTGGGAGATGAAAAAGCTTGCACAGGATAGAGTAGCATGGAGAGCTGCATCAAACCAGTCTCAGGACTGAAGACCACAGCAACAACAACATCTACAAGGTGTGACTGGAAAGTTTTGAGAATGGATCTGCTACTGCTTATTGGTTTGGCAGGCAGGTACACAGAGTGTGCGGAGTGAGTCATTGCCTTGTCCTTGAGCGCCCTCTGACAGGAAACTGCGTTTCCTTCATTCAGTTTGTTATGGCAGCTGGTTGAGTGCGGGGCTGCTAGGGTTTGTTGCCGGATTCTGTCCGCGTGAAAATGGACGTATAAACGGAGCAACGAGTTTGTGTGAAATTTTGTTTTAAAACCGGGAAATCAACTTCTGAGGCTCACGAACCATTAAAAACAGCTTTTGGAGATAACTGTATGAGCCAGTCAAATGTTTTTGTCTGGTTCAACAGATTTAAAAATGGCAGCAAATCATTTGAAGATGAACCATGGTCCTGCCGTCCTTCCACCTCAGAAATGAATGAAAATGTTGTGAGAGTTCGCGACTTAGTGTGCTGTGGTCGTAGACTTACAATTAGGGAGATGGCTGATGAACTTAATTTCAATTTCTATGCAGTTCAGTCAAAGATCTGAACATGAATCGAGTGTCCGCAAAATTCAATCCGAAAGTGTTGTCAAGTGACGAGAGACAATACCGACTTGAAGTGTGCCAAGAGCTGATTAATCGGACTAAAAATGACCCAGATTTGTTAAATAGGGTAATTACAGGTGACGAATCATGGATATATGGATATGATCCTGAAATCAAAGAGCAGTCTTCGCAGTGGAAGACTCCAGGTTCACCACGGCAAAGTCGGTCGAAGGTGAAGACAATGTTAGTGATTTTTTTCGATTCTACTGGTATTATGCATCATGACTTTACCCCTGGACAGACAACCGGGAATATTACAGATGTGTCCCTGAGCGTCTGCGCGAAAAAGTGCGGAAGAAAAGGCCTGCATTGTGGAAAGTCAGGAGTTGGGTGCCACACCATGACAATGCTCCGGCTCATCGTGCTTTCTCCATTGCTGAATTTTTGACCAAATACAAAATTCCTGTACTTCCACAACCGTCGTATTCCCCTGATTTGGCCCCTGCGGATATCTGCCTGTTTCCTAAACCGAAATTTTCACTGAAAGGGAAGCGCTTTGACTCGATTGAAGACATCCAGGCAAATACGGAGAGCGTCCGTAACACACTTCAGGAAAAAAATTTCCAGGAATGTTTCGAAAAGTGGAAACACCGTTGGAGTTGGTGTGTTCAATCAGAAGGGGCCTATTTTCAAGGAGATTCATCACAGTATTATACAATTACAAGTCCATTCTTAAAACTTTTCAATCACACCTCGTATTACCTATGTGAGAGGGTCTTTTAGATATGTTAAGTGGAGATGTCAGCTTTATCTTATTATATCTATGTGTATATTAACACAAATAATCAAAAGTGACACAAGTTATAAAAAAGGGTACAAATATCAAATACTGTGCTTATTCAAAACGCTTGGTCAAGTCTCTTCCATTATTGCGCCAGCGCGCATGGCAAGTAGTTGGCGGCCAGGCTCTGGGACTTGACCGGTTGCGTTCTCCCTGGATGCTTCTAACTCCACGTGTCCATTTCACGCGGAATGAAACACGAAGTCGTCGTGTTGCACCGTGGATTTCTCCACACATAGTTGTTCATTTCTTGGAAACGGTGTGCGAGCTCGTGGCAATTTCGATGCTGTGACAGCAGACCTCCAAATTTTACGGCCCGGGATCCATTGTTTACCCGTCGTAACGCGCTTATTCAGCGGATAGGAAATCCGTCGATCAACATCCAGCGGTAAGGTAAGTTCCTTATGAAACACTTATCCATTTATTCAGAGTTAAGTGTAGTTTAGTAAAAAAATTTGTAGGTTTGCACACGCGTACTAAGCGTCAACACACTTCACTTAACAAAAAAAAAAAAAAAATCACTTTTACACAGGTTCCTTGCCGAATTTGCCGTCCATCTTTAGTAATCACGAGAGTTAAACATTTTTGTGCACCCGAGAAACAATGATCGGGTATTCAGATTACATTCAGTGAAATAAACATTGCTTTGAAATACATTCTAATATTTATTTATTTAATTCAATGGCTGTGTAAGGTTTTTGCATTGGAGAACCAAATATTTAGATTTCGTATAAAGTTTATACAGTAACACAATATTCACATCTGAAGTCCAGATGGGTGTTGTCCGTAACGATTGCGTATAATGTGAGTACTTACGCGTGTTTGGTGCTTCAAACACAGAAGCTTCATAGGTAGTTGGCTGGTTGGTTGACTCGGGGGAGGGGATCACACAACTAGGACATCGGACCCATCGTGTTAGGGAAGGAAGGAGAAGTAAGTCGGCCGTTCCCTTTCAAAGGAACCATCTCAGCATATGCGTGGAACGATTTAGGGAAATCACGGAAAACCTAAATCAGGATGGCCGGACGCGGGTTTGAACTGTCGTCCTCCCGATTGCGAGTCAAGTGCGCCATCTCGCTCGATCATAGGTAGTACAACCAGTGGTTATATACAGCTGTTAATGATCATACTGTTACGCGACGCAAACACTCACACAATAGAAAATATAGAGTATTAAAGTTGTGAGAAGTGTGTCAGAAATCTCCATTACATAAAACAATATATCCAGCGTAACGCTATTCTTCGCATTGTGTAAGCACTCAGCAGCTGCTGCGCATTGCTGTAAACCATTTGGAAAAAGCCAGTCATCTAAAGAGGTGAGTGCAAAACTTAGTGCCAAAACAGAGACACTGACACTCCACAACATGTCATGTACTCTAGTCCAGTAAATGCCATAGCACAAGTCAGATTCTGTATCACTTGTAAATACTTGTTCAAAAATGCAGTCAGATAGCATATCCAAATGTTAGGTTTAAGTTTTTGGTAATTTCCAAGAATGATTGCCTATCGAAGTCGCGGGGTCCAAACAATACATATCGAACGTGCAATTGTAAACCGATCATGCGACTGGTGGCGGGCGATATGATCAATTATTTGTGATCGTCATTTTTATCTGTTTTTCGTCGTTCCCTTAGTTGCTCTAAGTTACACACTTCCACGAATTATTTGTGAGTCGCTAGGGATACCCAGACGATTTATGTCGGTAGTGAGTGGGATGTCTGGTGTTCTTGACGTTTCTTCGGCGGATCCTCTCACATGCTTATCCAGCGTAGAAAATTGTTTCACTTTTTGTCGCAAATATGGAGTATTACAGGACGAGGAAAGGAGGGACCGCGTAGACTGTGGTGTTGCGAAGTGCTTAAAACTTTGTAAGAAGAATTTTGATCCTGAAACACCGTTGCAATTTCATTGCGGATTCTGGAATGCTGGATTCGAGACTGCACCTTGCAAGTAACAGCATCGGAAACTGACTTTTCTGCTATTACCGTGTGCGACTATTTCGGGTTTTGCAGAGAAGTGTGTTATGTGGTGGTCACGAACGACAGTGTACCTATTGGTGGACCGAGTAAAGTTGTTGAAGTGGACGAATCTAACATAGCAAGAAGCAGAGAGGACGACCTTCAAAGAGTGAAATCGATCATATTTGGGTATTCGATGGAATAGAACTAATCCCGGAAGTGTTTCATTATCACAGTATTGTCCACAGACAAGGTCACTTTAGTGCGTCTGATAACGCACTTCCTACTGCCTGGTAGTAAAGTCTTTACAGACGGGCTTCAGTCCTGCACAACACTCAAAGCAGAAGGATTCGAGCACGAGTTCGTTAACCACTCCGTGAAGTTCGTGTCTTCGGACGACCCCAGTGTGCGCACACGCAGAACATCGAGCGGCTATGGAAATATGTGAAGTCTTCCATTAAAAGAGAAGGGCGTCCAGGACAAAGAGACGAACTATACTTGTTTCAGGACCTCTATTTCCACAAGTTGCGTTTTCAGGGAAAAGTAATGCAAGTGGCAGTCTACCCATATTCTTGCCTGATATTGGCAGAGTTTACCCAGGCTACGGCAAAAAGGGAATTGTTCCCGTAGCGTACAAATCACATGGACTTTCACATGACGACAACACCGACTTCGCCTGCCTCCTTTGTAACGACAAGTATTTTTGCAACGCTCTTCTTTTGTCGTTGCTGCAGTGACCACCGTAAACATATTCATAACGCCCGCCGCAGAGTCGCATGATCGATTTACAATCGAACGTTCGATTTGCATCTTTTGCGACTTCGATAGGCAATCTTTCTTGGAAATTATCAAGTTTTTCATGTAATGATCAGTTGAGGGCTTAAATGACAGTGAAACTGACACTCATGCAACACGCACACAGTGCTATGCAGGTTAGATTCTATTTACTGATAGCTTGGGTTGCTTATCGAGTCCAGTTTCACAGGCGAACATAGGCAATATTGGCTGTAGCTACGTTACATATTTGTTGCATATACGTTACATTAGTCGCTGTTGCTGCGAAATTGGTTGTAGTCTTCTGTGAAAATTGGTAGCCGAAATGACTGTTACTCACAAGGGAACCTCCCCATCGCATCCCCCTCAGATTTAGTTATAAGTTGGCACAGTGGATAGGCCTTGAAAAACCGAACACAGATCAATCGAGAAAACAGGAAGAAGTTGTGTGGAACTATGAAAAAAATATTCAAAATATACAAACTGAGTAGTCCACGCGCAAGATAGGCAACATTAAGGATAGTGAGCTCAGGAGCGCCGTGGTCGCGTGGTTCGCATGAGCAGCTGCGGAACGGCAGGCTCTTGGTTCAAGTCTTCTCTCGAGTAAAACGTTTACCTTCTTTATTTTCGCAAAGTCATGATCTGTCCGTTCGTTCATTGACGTCTCTGTTCACTATAATAAGTTTACTGTCTGTGTTTTGCGACTGCACCGCAAAACCGTGCAATTAGTAGACGAAAGGACGTGCCTCTCCAATGGGAACCGAAAACATTTCTCCACAGGAAAACACGTCTGATATATTCTATACGACACTGGTGACTGCATGTGCGTCACACGACAGGAAAATATTTCCATGTTTGTTTAGGTGTAGCGTCCCCATACTACGGCGCAGTTACCTCGCATCGGACGGACCGACTGAAACGTCCCCTTAGAAACAATTTATACACGACTGTGCTTAACCTGACACACAATATTATTTAGCGCAACGCAATCTGACTTTCAAAAATCCCTGCAAAAGAATGGCCCTGACTAACATTAAACTATACCTTTCAGAAATCACTTACCTCACAAAAATCTTCATTACTCCAACTACTGCAATACTGCGAACGCCACTACTGCCAGCTAAATAAAAGGTTCAAACTACTGAAGGCACTAACTACTGATAGGGATTGTTAGCAAATGAAAGATTTTAATAGAGAACAAACAATGTATTTACCTTAATATTCATAATTGACATCCAGTATTACAAATTATCAAAACTCCGCCATCTTTCTCCCCACATCCACCACTGCTGGCGGCTCACCTCCAACTGCGCAACGCTACGCGCTGTTCACATCCAGCTATAGCAGTTCATGACAACAATGGCAGACAACAATGCAAACTAGCCACATACTGCACACAGCACAGCCAGTGATTTTCATACAGAGCGCTACGTAACGTTGCCAATAAGAAAACATAAACAGCAAACTTACATAAAGAAAACATAAACAGCCTACTTACATAGAGAAAACATAAACAGCCTACTTACATAAAGAAAACATAAACAGCCTACTTACATAGCCCCCATGCTCCCTACAAAAAATTTTACAAATGGTGTTGGGCACTGGCCAATACAGATTTGAAAAAATTTTTCATAATTACAATACCAAAGATATCAAATGCACACACTTATTTATACAATGTTGGTCAAAAGCTAAAATTTTCTCACAGTCCATAAAGACAGTCCAGATTGTTCATCATAATAGTAATTACAGTTTTTGTTTTTCACAAAGTCTCATTAGTAAAAGAAATTGCACACAGAAGTAGTGGATTTCCATGCAGTCTTGAAGAAGTAGTGTTGTCCTTCCAACGGAAAGACAGTGCTGACTCTTGACATGCTGACAGGTAATGGGCCACAATGGAGCAAACCCATAGCAGAGTCATTCGACGTTTGGAAGAATATTGGTAGGTAGGTCATCACAGAGCAGACCCACTGTAGTCCTGGTAGAGATTGTGGTATTGGTGGGCCACCAGAGGTGCAGACCCACTGCAGTCCTTGTAGAGATTACGGTATTGGTGGGCCATCAAAGATGCAGACCCACTGTAGTCCTTGTGGAGACGGCCAGCAGCCATCTGTTGCGACTGTGCAGGTGCACATTCACCATCGAAGAGTCTTGCAGAGAATATAGCAAGTCCATAAACCACCACTTGTCCACTCACAAAGTTTTTTTTTTTTAATTGTCCTTAGAACCAGCAATGCTGTTATCCAGTCCCTTGCTGAATTATTAACACACGTGCAAACACTATCAGTCCCTACTTCTCACATATTGTCCATATACTATGACCAACAGAAATGTGTGCAGTGAAATGGAACTTACAAGTTACTTGATGAACTGCTGTCAATTACAATTTTATAACATAAGAATACGATTACAAAGGTACAAAATACATCATTAAAAACATAACAATACAGATAACATTTTTAGTAATACAGGCTTTACAAAAGAATAGAAATAAACATATACATCAGTGTTACAGAAATTATGACATAAGTACATACATAAAAGCTCAGAAGAACGTTTTAAACATCACCTTCACATGTGAGCAACCAAACAGTATAAATAATGTCGAAACATCTTTACAAATTAAATAACAGAATATTAGAAAATGTCTACAACATAGCTCTCATCAGCTAAACACATAAAGACAGGAAAAACACAAATACACAAGGGTACACAAACATATAGAGGGATGACACAAAAGGAAAGGACAGGGTTTGTTTTACTGCAGTATTTTGCATGGAGATCTCCCTTCGTTCATCATTATTCCCAAAAAGTCCTATCTAAGCCTGCTTTCTGTATTCAGTTCACATCCTCTGTCAAAAATAGTTTTTCTCCACTGTACACTATCTTTTTTTTGCCAAACCTTTTTCGTATAGCTGCTCAATGCATTTCTTCCAACTCATCATAACTCATTGTCTTATAGGCTACCCCCTCTTAAGCTAATTTAAATCTACTGAGCTCAGATGCTAAACTAAGGGACGAGGCAATGCAGCAGCACATAACAAATTAACACAAACCACAAGGACAAAAAATGCCAATTTGCAAAGCAAGCAGCAGTAAATCTAAATTAACAGATAAAATGCAAAATTACAACTAATATGAGCCAATGTGCAGCAACAAGAAATGCTTAACAGAGTAATACAAAGTTAAATTTAGCAGCACTATGCCTGGCAAACAGCAGCAGCAAACATGACAAATCACAAGCAGAAAAAATATTACAGTAAAGACAACAATGCAGAAAAGGGAAATGTCTATTCACATCTTAATGTCTATGTAATTAAAGTGGTGCACCACAACAACTTATTGTAAAAAAAAATATTACCATGTACTAGAAAAGAAAATTATGTGTTACTGTTACTAGTTCCTTCTTATTGTTCTTTCCTTTCCAAGTGCTCCTTTTTTAAAGAATGTGGATCATAAAATAATTATTTATTAGATCTGTTGACAGAAAGTGTTCACATTAGCAAATGCATTTCATTTTATAAAAGCAATGCTGCAACACAGCTGGAAACCAGATATCAAGTGAAATAAGCAAGTACGAAAAGCAAAGCATAAAAATATCATTCAATAGTCATGTGACATTTCATAAGTTAGTAGAAATTCTCTCAACTCTCATAGAAAGACGCTTGTCATAATCAGGTGTGCAGATGTAAAAATATTTCTTGTCATTTTATTAGGCATTTCAGTAAATATCATAAATTAAGAGCTCAACAGTGTTATCATATGTTTTTAATTTCGACCAAGTCGTTTTTGCGATGCTTTCTACAAACGAATGTCATTAGCGGGAGTATAGGCCTCCTTTTTTTTCTACCTGTGCTTCCGGAAAGGCACACCCTAATGGCTTGTTCTCCAGGTGTCTGACACAGCTGTGTGCCGACGACGCACGTGCAGGTGGTCACTTAACTTTCTTATGGAAATATTTACGACATTTTTCCGCTACAGAGACAGTCTCATATACAAAATTTCACGGGTCGAGAATTTGCGTTGCAAATGTGTAGAAACCAAATCTTATGAATATAACAGTGTCCAAAAAAAATTTTCGCCGGCATTGTGATACATTCACGCATTTACACACACATTTCAAAACTCTTAAAGTACGATTCTCGGTTTCCAACATCCTATTTAAAAGTCAAGAGTCCTTAACTTCTATTCATTATTCATATACATATAAACACGTAATCACATTCCTCATATATGGTAGCATCATCTTATTGACATAAACATACCTCAACAGCATAATACACATCGTCGTCGTAAAAATAACACCATAACACCTCAGTCAAATGTCAAAAACGTCGTAGCTTCCTCCAATAATTTCAAAACCTAAAGAAAATTCTCTGCTCATTTCAGTAGTGTCATCTACCTCAAACGTACTTTAAAAATCATGATCTCATACCAAATACATCATTCAAAGCTCTCATTGTATCACAATGGTTCCGAAAAAATATGAAGAGTTCACACAGTACAGACAAAATATAATTTCTTAAGTGTGAAGTAATCCAACTCTGTAATTGCGTAAACATGTGTCACTGACGTAGTAAAAAGATGTTTGTTTCTCTGTTAAATGATTAGATAGCTGTGTAATTTATGTGTTAGAGAAATATGGTACCGATGTGTTAAATTGTACAAGCAAATACCATATTAGCTAGGGCTCCTTGTGCTTGCCAAACACATGGTACACAAAGTAGGCGTGTACCCCCATGAGGTTTATTGTAATTATACCCTCAGGTGTTACAGATTACAAGAATGGAATGAAATGTATTACGGAAAACCTTTGTATCATTGTATTTCAAATATCTTTGAAAATAAATGTTTTTAGTACAAAATTAATCACTCAAATACGTGTCCTGTAGCGCTAAATATGCGTCTTGCTGTAAGATAATCTCTGTGGAGTAGTTATCGTCCTCCAAAAGCTAAGTTCTGCAGAAGTCAATGTACTGACCTCATGATAAACAAAGTGAAATGCTTTGCGTATAGATATCATACTTATTACGCTTATTGCCGTGATGAAGAAAGTACTGTGCTGTAACGTATTGTTGTGCTACAGAAAAGGCTGTCTCCTTGTAGCTATACCATAAAAGTTACTACTAAAACATGTTTCGCTTTCCAGAAGAATTCAGAAAAACTGTGCAGATATAAAACAGATACACCGCAAAAGCAACAATGTAAATTGTGTCGCACATTAGTAGTGTCGTAATATAACCGTGTAGCTGTCAAAGAAACCAAATACTAAGTCATCTTTAATCTCACAGAAAGTACTTTAAATCCCAAATGTATTTTCAAGTAAACCAAAATGTTGCATTAAAATCTCATTAGCAGTACTGGTAAATGTTCTAATCGTGCAACTAACAAGCAAGAATGTACCCACACAATTACACTGTGTCGTCTGTTCGCAATAACAATGCATTCGTAATTTCTGTTTAAATAAGTTCTCTTGGTTCTTGACTGGATATTTAACTTCAAACATTGTTGCATGGTAACAGTTTCTAAAGCATACTAGTAACGTGAAGTGAAACGTTTTATGGCAAAGACAAAGTTAAAAGGCAGATTATCTTTCAATAAACGGTTTTACATGTGAAATGTGGTGTAAACCTTTACTCTTCCTAGTACGCAGAGTTTCAACTTCAACGCAATTATCATGGGGTATACGTCGGATTCTGTAAGGTCCATTGTAAACTAGAAAGAATTTGTGACTCAAGTGTTTCTTCTTATGTGACAATGAATGAGCTTTAATGAGAACTTTCTGACCAATATATAATTTCTTTGCATTTGCTTTACCGTGTAGTTTTCTCCTTTTGTCTGCTGCAGATTTTATATTTTTAAGAGCCAAATCAATTATGTCTTTGTGTCAAAGTTTACATGTATTCGGGAAAGGTACAAGCTCTCTGATTCTGTTCGGAGGTTCTACATTCTTCAGTACAAGAGTAGGTGGAAAAGCAGTGGAATCATGAGGCATTTCATTCAGCACATTTTGAAATAAGTGTAAATATCTGTCCCAATGCTGATGCTTTCTGTGACAATAAAGTCTGCAAAGCTTATTGATTTCTTTCATAATCCGTTCAGACGGGTTACAATGTGGTGAATACAATGAAATAAAAACAGGTTTGATTTTATGATTCCGAAGCATGCGTGACCAAACAGCAGATCTGAATTGCGGTCCGTTATCTGAAATGACTTTACTAACGTGTCCAACTTCACGTAAGAAATTCTTAACAAAGGCGTTGGATACAGACCGTCCAGTGGCTTTACGTAACGGAGTGAAAGAAACAAATTTTGAAGTAAGTTCAACAGCGACTAGAACGTACGCAAATCCATTAGATGTTCTGACAAGTGGTCCCAAGAGATCAACAGCAGCAAATTCTTTTAATTTAGAAGGAATGATAGGAAACAGCGGAGCACGATGTGAGACAGTAGATGGTTTCGCCTTTTCACAAAGTTTACAAATAGACAAGACTCTTCGAATTCTCTTTTCCATATTGTTAAAATAACAAGTCGTTCGAAGAATATGATAACATTTTTGTGGACCAAAATGTGCGTAGCTGAAATGAATGTACCAAATGAGCTTATTAACAAAATCGTCTGGAATGCAAAGTACCCATAGCTTCTCATCAACAGTGCAGCGTTTGAAGAGTATGTTGTTTCTAACCAGGTAATAATGCCGAATCTGAGTGTGTGTCTTTTCATGCCATTTACTTTTGATGTCTTTCCAAATCGGATCTTTATCTTGTTCATGAGCAATGTCCTTTAAAGATGTGGTGATGAAGTTTTCAAAGGCGACTTTCTGAATGTAAAGAATACTGAAATTTTTCTCGAGGCTGCCTTCTGTGTTGCTTTTCTCAAGCCCAGCCGGTGCGCGTGACAGCGCGTCCGCAACAATGTTCTCCTTGCCGGGAATGTAGACTATTGTGAAGCGGAATTCTTGCAGAAACAATGCCCAACGTTTTAACCTATCATGATTTAATTTTGAAGACATAAGAAATTGTAATGCACGATGATCACTGTATACTTTTACGTGCTTACCAGAAAGAAAGAAACGGAATTTGTTAAATGCCCAAACGATAGCTAAAGCTTCTAATTCAGTAACGGAATAATTTTTTTCAGATTTTGTTAGCACTCGGCTAGCAAAAGCAATGGTTTTCTGAATAGTAGTGTCATTTTCTATGGCTTCTTGAAATAAGTGGGCACCAAGACCGACTTTAGAAGAATCCGTGCTAAGGCAGAAATCTTGTGACAGATCTGGATGAGCTAGTATTGGCGCGTGAAGTAACGCTTCTTTCAAAGAATTGAATTCCAACTGTGCTTGTTCGTCCCAGTTTCAAATAGTATTTTTTCCAGTGAGAGAACAAAGTTTTGGTGTAACTAGAATTTGCATATTCAGAAAACGACGGTAAAAATTTACGAGACCTAGAAAACTGCGGACTTGTTTTTTTGTGGATGGAACTGGAATGGCTCTGATTGCTTCTAACTTTTCAGGATCCGGCTGAATGCCTTCAGAAGAAATAATATGTCCCAAAAACTTCACCTTTGACCTACCGAATTCAGTCTTTTCCAAGTTAACTGTAATTCCAGATTCTGCAAAAATACGTAACAAACTGTTGAGGATGCGGTTATGTTGTTCCCATGAAGCTTCTGCTATTAGAATATCGTCCACATATAAGGTGATGTGACGTTTTAAGAACTCAGGTAATATGGAATTTAACCCGCGAATGAATGCTGCCGAAGAAATGTTCAAACCAAAAGGAAGTTTCCGAAACTGATAACAAACGCTGAAACAAAGGAAAGCTGTGTATTTTCTGCATTCTGGATGAAGTTCGATCTGCTAAAAGCTGGATCTGAGATCAATGGAAGACAACACTTTTACATCATTAAAATTTTGAAGAAGTTCTTCCATCGTCTGCGGCCTGTCTGTTTCAGGAATGATGATAGTATTGATTTGTCTCGAATCTAAAACAAGTCTGATCGATCCATTCTTCTTCTCAACAACATGTAATGGGTTGTTGTATGAGCTTACTGCAGGCTCAATAATGCCCTCATTAAGCATAGATTGTATTTCTGTTCTAACACGGTCCCTATAATGCGCCGGAATTACGTATGGTCTAACACAAAATTTAGTATGCTCACGAACACGAAATTGGTATTGAAATCCCTTGATTGTTCCTGTTTTGTGAGTGTGGAATGTGCTTGTAAAATCTCAAAAAGGTCCTGCCTATCAGTGTCATTACAATTCTCAATTGTTTGAATTTTATTCTGAATTAACTCATTAATTTCAAATATGCCGTCGATGTCATCCCTGTCAGTACTTGCAGAGTGATTGTTAGTGTCTAGTTCCGTAGAAAATTCCGAACTGTTATCTAACAGAAGGTAAAGCCGATTAATTTCCTCATCATGGTTTGAGAGCCAGTCTTCAAATTTCAAAGCTATTGACTTACCTTCTTTCTCTAAACTTATTTCAGCATCGTGAAAGCTTAAGATTGCTTTGTATTCATTCAAAAAGTCTACTCCCAGTATAATTTCCGTCGACAATAATGGAACAATAAGAAAGTTCATAGAGAAGCTGTAGCTTTGACAAAAGAATTCTAAGTTGGTTTGTTGGCGTACATCTACACTTTTTCCAAAGATTGCACCTTGTAATTTAATCTTACGTAACGGAAGTGTGGGGCAATCGTTCGATTTGTTGCATTTGCTAAAAGCTGTTTCACTAATTACTGAAATGGGACTGCCAGAGTCAAGTACTGCCGTAAATTTTACGTCATTTACTGTAATGTGAATCACAGGATATGCAATGTTGTTATGTTTTACGTCGTGTTCCTGGAGTAAGATGTCTCTAATGTCTTCCATTCTTACGTAATTACTAGCTACGGCAGCTGTATCGCCAGTTTCATAAGTACGTCTTGTGGCTGCCAGCGTTGTGAGTCATTGCCTATTATCTCTTTGTTGGCGCGCGTCGTTATTGGGATTTGGAGACCTAACTTCTACAAATTCACCGTGACGAGAATCCCGCCAGTTCTGATGTAGTTCAGGTCTGTCGTTAAGATCATATCGTCTGTCGTCATGTTGGTAGATTCCATAGTTTCTTTCTAGTCGGTCACGTGGTGGAGAATTTCTCCCTGAGTCGTAACTGCGCGCTGGACCGTTGCGTCTAAAGTTATTCTGTCTCCCTTGATAATAATTGTTTTGGTTCCCATATTGTCTGTTTCTCTGATTGTCTCTGTGATAGTCATTACCGTGGAAAGGTGATCTTTCCCTGTAACTATTACTCTGCCAGTGGTTGTCATATGGGTGGTGTCTGTTTTGGTCACGATTTACATTGTAAGAATAGGTTTGTCGTGGCCATTTATTGTTTCTGTCGTCAGGGAATTGTGACGGATGTGACCTGTAGTGATTGTTTTCCTGTTTTCGCATCCCGCGACTGTCTGTGTCAATTTCTAATTCTTGTAAGAGTCCCTGAAAAGCTTCAATGTCGGCTTTGCAACGTCCTGCCAAAATAATATGCCGTAAATGTTCAGGTAATTTGATTAAAGAAATGCGGATGAGTTCTGAGGGGCTGTATGGGTTTGACAGGTACTGATTCTTGTGCAACATGTCTTCAAAATATTTCACAAGACTGGAAAATTCAGATTGTTCAAAGTGTTTCATCATCATGATGCTATGTTTTACTCGGTCTTGTGTAGCTTTTGACCAATATGCTGAGAGGAACGCATGGTAAAATTCTCCTTCACTGTGACAATCGTGAATGACCGATCGCATTCTTACAGCTGGTTCATTCTCTAAGTAGCCACACATAAATTCTAATCTGTGCTCCAATGACCAGTTGGGAGGAAAACAATGAGAGAATTGATGGAGCCATGCTTGTGGATGAATGTCGTTGGCAGAATTCTTAAATGTTTTGAATTTACGTGTAGTAATGAACAGCTTATAGTCAAAGTCATCGTGTCGGCGAGTAGCATATCGGTCATTGTTATGTCGTGTCGGCGTTTCCATCTCAAAATTCGGTCCACCTTGCCAATTCCTTTCATAATTGCCGAATGCCCTGTGTTATTATTTTGTGGCTTTTCCGTATTTCTAAGTTCCTCTTCCCGTGTTGGAGCGCGAGTGTCATCTGAAATATGTAATTCTTGTATCACCTGCGTCAACTGATCTTGTACTTCCCGGATTTCTCTTTTGTACTGTGTATTGATTTGATTTTGATTTTGTTTGAATTTTCTTATTTGTTCATACTCTTCTGTGTCAGTAAAGGCTATGGGTCTTGTGTCATTCAGATCATCATCTACCTTTGCAGATAAGTTAGTGAACTGATCCGAAAGTTCGGCTATTTTCTCCGATAGTGTACTTATTTCCTCAGTGTGTTTTTCTGAACCAAGTTTCAGAGTGTCCATTTGTGTTGAAATCGTATCTACTGTGTCCTTTAAGTTTTCCTGAGTTTTTGCCAGTTGCGTAACCGAATCGGTAGATGCAACTGAGTCAATTTTAGCCCACAAGGTCTCATGATTTTCATGAACAATGGTTTGCAGTTCTTTTATGGCTGCTTCGTGATTCTGTAATGCATTTTCATGCCGCGAAAAAATAGGTTGAAAATGCTCACAAATTTGTGTTTTTACGTCATTACAGACCTTCTGACATTTCGATTCAATGTTATGTAATTCAGTAGTTAAATCTTCACGTGTTTGTTCAAGTGTGGTGTCTAACTTTTGAAGCTTTTGCTGTGTTTGTCTCTGATTTTGTTCCATTGTGTCTAACTTTTTAAGATTTTGTTCCACTGTGTCTAACTGTTGCTGTGTTTGTCTCTGGTGTTGTTCCATTGTGTCTAACTTTTGCAGCTTTTGCTGTGTTTGTCTCTGATTTTGTTCCATTTGTTGCATTAGTTGTAATAACAATGCATTAGTGTCTGGAATCTGTTCCTCTACTCTTTTCGGCAGTGCATTTGCACCGGCAACATTCACATTTTGACAAGCTGAAAATGTGTCTTGACTTATTTGAGAAAACGGTGAGGACGCAAAACCTGAATCTACAGTATTTGTAAAATTGTGTCCTGTCATTTCGGATTCCTGAGGCGAGCTGTTGCCGACCGATCGATCGATAATGCTTCCCTGTTCACAACCTGTTTCACTGTCTACACCATTATTTGCCGCCCGCTCCATTTCCCTATGCACAATTACCAAATTACTACTTGGAACGTCTGTTAATTCACTACACAGTGGTGCTGATAAGCTACGCTCGTCGTCACTATCATTTCTCAGTTTACTTTGGAGCCTAGTGTTACGTTTTTCACACGCCATTATTGTGACAATATTTCACACGATAACACAGAAAAACACAATTTGAAGAGCAAAAATAAGAGAACACATTAATATAGCACTGAAAATAATATCTAGTTAACTGCAGCTGCGAAATACTTGGTGCAAATCTACATGCATGCCACAACTGTTTTACAGTACAACAATGAAAGACTGCAACTACAAAGGAGATTCTCTCTACAATTACGCGCTAGCAATAAACAAAAGCTACACTAAACACACAAACTACAAGAAAAAAATCAGAAGATTCCAGTGAGGTATCCTCGGCTAAGGGTCGACATATGAAACGTCCCCTTAGAAACAATTTATACACGACTGTGCTTAACCTGACACACAATATTATTTAGCGCAACGCAATCTGACTTTCAAAAATCCCTGCAAAAGAATGGCCCTGACTAACATTAAACTATACCTTTCAGAAATCACTTACCTCACAAAAATCTTCATTACTCCAACTACTGCAATACTGCGAACGCCACTACTGCCAGCTAAATAAAAGGTTCAAACTACTGAAGGCACTAACTACTGATAGGGATTGTTAGCAAATGAAAGATTTTAATAGAGAACAAACAATGTATTTACCTTAATATTCATAATTGACATCCAGTATTACAAATTATCAAAACTCCGCCATCTTTCTCCCCACATCCACCACTGCTGGCGGCTCACCTCCAACTGCGCAACGCTACGCGCTGTTCACATCCAGCTATAGCAGTTCATGACAACAATGGCAGACAACAATGCAAACTAGCCACATACTGCACACAGCACAGCCAGTGATTTTCATACAGAGCGCTACGTAACGTTGCCAATAAGAAAACATAAACAGCAAACTTACATAAAGAAAACATAAACAGCCTACTTACATAAAGAAAACATAAACAGCCTACTTACATAAAGAAAACATAAACAGCCTACTTACACGACTGACAGATAATAATTGTGTGAAAATGAAAAATTAAACTTTTCACTAGAGGGAAGACTCCTTGCATCGGACAGACAGACTGACAGATAATAATTGTCTGAAAATAAAAAGTGAAACTTTTTACCCGAGGGAATATTTGAACCAAGGACGTTTCGTTCTGCAGCTACTCATGCTAACCACGGGACCACGGCACCCCTGAACTTACACTCTCCTTGATGTTGCCTATCTTGCGCACTGACTACTCAGTTTGTCTATTTTGCTTATTTTTTTTCATAGTTCCACACAGCTTCTTCCTGTTTTCTCAATTGATCTGTGTTCAGTTTTTCAAGGCCTATCCACTGTGCCAACTTATAACTAAATCTGAGGGGGGTGCGATGGGGAGGTTCCCTTGTTAGAGCAGATAATGCCCGACCTTGATTTGCGTTGCCTTGACATTGATTGTTGTAGCTGTCGGATGGATGGTTACCAACATTTTCAAAACTATACTGATCTGCATTATCATAATGCATGTTCTGGGGAGCATTGTTTCCCTGGAAACTGTCACTGTTATAGTAATTGTTTCTTCTGTTACCCTTGTTTCTAAAATTTTTCTTACCATTAAAGTGCCCATTCTGGAAATTTCCATTGTGTCTGTTTCTTTGAAAATCACCAAAGTTGCCACTGAATTGTTGATTGGTCTCATTACCTTGATCATAATGTGTTTGCTGATGGTTTTGTTGGTCGTAATTGTTGCAATTGTTAGGACTACCGTTAATATCCTGCGTAGGCTGACTGTTCTGCGCAAACTGTGGGTTCTTTGCAAGTGTTGCGAATAGTCATGTTGGTATACATGTTTTTCGTAATTATTGGCCATTATTACCGTAGTGGTTCACAGAAGCTTGCATTTACCTATTATTTCTACTTTTGTTATTATTACAGCCCTGCGTATTGAGGTCATCATCTACTAGTTCTTGCAAAAGACCTGTGAACTCGTCAGTATTGTCTTTGCATCTACTAGCTACAATGGCATGTTTTGCGTAAGTGGGAAGTTCTGTTATGGAAATATCGATAAGTTCTGCTGGACTGTGCGGATTGTCAAAATACTGGTTTCTACGCACCATGTCCTCAAAGTATAACGTTGGAGTGCTAAATTCAGATCTTTCGAACGGTTTCTGGTTTAATATGTTGGTTTTTACGCGCGACTGAGTTGTGGGAGACCAGTATGCCGTCAAAAACGCGTGCTGAAATTCAGTCAATGATCGGCATTGTTGCGCTATTGAACGCATTCTAGAAGCCGGCTCATATTCCAAATAAGAGCACACGAATGCCAACTTGTTTGCAGTCGGCCACTCAGGGGATAAAGAATACTTTAACTGATCAAGCCAGGCCCTTGCGTGTATTTCTTTACTAGCACTATGAAATTTTTTAAATTTTCATAACTGAAGGAACTGTTTGTAATCGATCCTATCGTCCCTTCATGATTCAAAATTGTGGGGATAGAATCTCACCGATTGTTCTGGTTGTTGCCTATCGTACACTACTGGCCATTAAAATTGCTACACCAAGAAGAAATGCAGATGATAAACGGGTATTCATTGGACAAATATTTTACACTAGAACTGACATGTGATTACATTTTCACGCAATTTGGGTGCATAGATCCTGAGAAATCAGTACCCAGAACAACCACCTCTGGCCGTAATAACGGCCTTGATACGCCTGGGCTTTGAGTCAAACAGAGCTTGGATGGCGTGTACAGGTACAGCTGCCCATGCAGCTTCAACACGATACCACAGTTCAAGTGTAGTGACTGGCGTATTGCGACGAGCCAGTTGCTCGGCCACCATTGACCAGACGTTTTCAATTGGTGAGAGATCTGGAGAATGTGCTGGCCAGGGCAGCAGCCGAACATTTTCTGTATCCAGTAAGGCCCGTACAGGACCTGCAACATGTGGTCGTGCATTATCCTGCTGAAATGTAGGGTTTTGCATGGATCGAATGAAGGGTAGAGTCACGGGTCGTAACACATCTGAAATGTAACTTCCACTGTTCAAAGTGCAGCCAATACGAACAAGAGGTGACCGAGACTTGTAACCATACCATCACACCGGGTGATACGCCAGTATGGCGATGACGAATACACGCTTCCAATGTGCGTTCACCGATGTCGCCAAACACGGATGCGATCATCATGATGCTGTAAACAGAACCTGGATTCATCCGAAAAAATGACGTTTTGCCATTCGTGCACCCAGGTTCGTCGTTGAGTACACCATCGCAGGCGCTCCTGTCTGTGATGCAGCGTCAAGGGTAACCGCAGCCATGGTCTCCGCGCTGATAGTCCATGCTGCTGCAAACGTCGTCGAACTGTTCGTGCAGATGCTTGTTGTCTTGCAAACGTCCCCATCTGTTGACTCTAGGATCGAGACGTGGCTGCACGATCCGTTACAGCCATGCGGATAAGATGCCTGTCATCTTGACTGCTACTGATACGAAGCCGTTGGGATCCAGCACGGCGTTCCGTATTGCTCTCCTGAACCCACCGATTCCATATTCTGCTTACAGTCATTGGATCTCGACCAACGCGAGCAGCAATGTCGCGATACGATAAACCGCAATCGCGATAGGCTACAATCCGACCTTTATCAAAGTCGGTAACGTGATGGTACACATTTCACCTCCTTACACAAAGCATCACAACAACGTTTCACCAGGCAACGCCGATCAACTGCTGTTTGTGTACGAGAAATCGCTCGAAAACTTTTCTCATGTCAGGACGTTGTAGTTGTCGCCACCACCACAGACGCAATCCGATTGCTGTGTAATTTCACCGTCTGTTTGCGCTTCAGTAGGGGCTGGTATTTTTTCAGCGTTGAGAATTTTTCGTTCTAAAAAATTTAATCTATCTTTTACTTTCGCGTTAACCCTTTCATGGATAAAATTCATTTTTTACAGATTTTTAAAAGATTAAGGTTATATCGTTTTCTTTTCAGTCCCATTATTATATTTTCACCACCAAAATATTTTTTAAGGTCTCCATTTTTTCACAACAGGAAGTGGGACATATACACTCCTGGAAATTGAAATAAGAACACCGTGAATTCATTGTCCCAGGAAGGGGAAACTTTATTGACACATTCCTGGGGTCAGATACATCACATGATCACACTGACAGAACCACAGGCACATAGACACAGGCAACAGAGCATGCACAATGTCGGCACTAGTACAGTGTATATCCACCTTTCGCAGCAATGCAGGCTGCTATTCTCCCATGGAGACGATCGTAGAGATGCTGGATGTAGTCCTGTGGAACGGCTTGCCATGCCATTTCCACCTGGCGCCTCAGTTGGACCAGCGTTCGTGCTCGACGTGCAGACCGCGTGAGACGACGCTTCATCCAGTCCCAAACATGCTCAATGGGGGATAGATCCGGAGATCTTGCTGGCCAGGGTAGTTGACTTACACCTTCTAGAGCACTTTGGGTGGCACGGGATACATGCGGACGTGCATTGTCCTGTTGGAACAGCAAGTTCCCTTGCCGGTCTAGGAATGGTAGAACGATGGGTTCGATGACGGTTTGGATGCACCGTGCACTATTCAGTGTCCCCTCGACGATCACCAGTGGTGTACGGCCAGTGTAGGAGATCGCTCCCCACACCATGATGCCGGGTGTTGGCCCTGTGTGCCTCGGTCGTATGCAGTCCTGATTGTGGCGCTCACCTGCACGGCGCCAAACACGCATACGACCATCATTGGCACTAAGGCAGAAGCGACTCTCATCGCTGAAGACGACACGTCTCCATTCGTCCCTCCATTCACGCCTGTCGCGACACCACTGGAGGCGGGCTGCACGATGTTGGGGCGTGAGCGGAAGACGGCCTAACGGTGTGCGGGACCGTAGCCCAGCTTCATGGAGACGGTTGCGAATGGTCCTCGCCGATACCCCAGGAGCAACAGTGTCCCTAATTTGCTGGGAAGTGGCGGTGCGGTCCCCTACGGCACTGCGTAGGATCCTACGGTCTTGGCGTGCATCCGTGCGTCGCTGCGGTCCGGTCCCAGGTCGACGGGCACGTGCACCTTCCGCCGACCACTGGCGACAACATCGATGTACTGTGGAGACCTCACGCCCCACGTGTTGAGCAATTCGGCGGTACGTCCACCCGGCCTCCCGCATGCCCACTATACGCCCTCGCTCAAAGTCCGTCAACTGCACATACGGTTCACGTCCACGCTGTCGCGGCATGCTACCAGTGTTAAAGACTGCGATGGAGCTCCGTATGCCACGGCAAACTGGCTGACACTGACGGCGGCGGTGCACAAATGCTGCGCAGCTAGCGCCATTCGACGGCCAACACCGCGGTTCCCGGTGTGTCCGCTGTGCCGTGCGTGTGATCATTGCTTTTACAGCCCTCTCACAGTGTCCGGAGCAAGTATGGTGGGTCTGACACACCGGTGTCAATGTGTTCTTTTTTCCATTTCCAGGAGTGTATGTCCCATGAACCAACGCGAGATACCTTTCCTGCTGACTGACTGATTTTGTAATTTTATTTTTTTAGCCATAAACTGCAGTTTGTGGAGAATAAAACTACAAATTATACATGCATGTAATCTTTTTATTTGTGTAGAGCCAGTGTAAAAAATATTCATTACATTTCAGTTTTCAGGATACATGACCAATACTTACAAAACTTTACATTCCACGAAACGTGGAAAAACATGGTGTGGCACAAAGTGGAACACCACAAGCAGTGCAAACAACTTTTGTTCTCAGAATGAGATTTCCACTTTGCAGCGGAGTGTGTGCTGATATGAAACTTCCTGGTAGATTAAAACTGTGTGCCGAACCGAGACTCGAACTCGGGACCTTTGCCTTTCGTGGGCAAGTGCTCTACCAACTTCTTTTTTTCCTAATCTCATTTTGTTCGTTTTCGTTCGTTGTATCTGCTCTGGGCGGACGTCGAATGACACCCGTTTCAGTTCGCTGATGATCCATGAACTCAGTTTTTTTATTACAAAGGGCAGCTAGCCTTCTGACCGAACACGCTGAGCTACTGTGCCGGCTGAACAAGTGAGCTACCCAAGCACGACTCACGCCCCATCCCCACAGCGTTACTTCTGCCAGTATCTCGTCTCCTACCTTCCAAACTTTACAGAAGCTCTTCTGCGAACCTTGCAGAACTAGCACTCCTGCCTTTGCAGTGCAGTCCCGATTTTTTCTCAGGTTCAGTACAGTCGTCCCTAGATGGCCGACACTCAAACTGGCGCTCAATGTTAGTGGGACATATATGACCCATCAACCACGAAAGGGTTAATGAGCACTTGCCCTTCTGGTACACGTTTCATTTTTAAATACTCTTCCGTTTGGGAGAGGTGTACAGGGGCAGTGACGTTGCAGCTTGCGTCTACATTTTTGGACAAATCTATAACTCTTTAGGTCGCAGTTTTCTGAGAAATTGTGCCTAACTGCTCTCCAATAGACTGCACTGTTTCTTCTACAGAGTCTGTTTGGTGCTAATTTCTGCAATTTTATAGGAATTTTGATCGCAATGACGTTTGAGATCTGTGATCAAAGTGCTGGGTATTGCTGCCTTAACGGCAGTTAACACATCCAGTTTGCGCTTTTGGAAACATGTCTCAGTTCTTGAGATTCGTTGTGTTTGTTGAGCTTGCACAGTCTCAATGGTGTTAATTTTAGTTTCTAAAGTCTGCACGTTAGGGAATCATTGTTCATGCAGTGCTTTGGTCAATTCATTCAGAATTGTTTTATTTTCTGTTTGGGACGTATTAATCTGCGAGATTTGAGTTTGCAAGCCTTCTATCATTGTTTGTGTGTCATGTTTGGACCCAGTAAGCATGGTTTTTGTGTCTTGTTGGAGTTTTGTAACCATGATTTGTTGGGACATTCGTATATCTTGTAGGAACTTGTTAAACATGGCTTCTAACAGTGTTTGCTGTGAGTTATTCTAACCAAATGGAACATTGCTGTTATGTGAATCCGTCTGAGGTGCTGCTTGTGCCTCAGAATGAATTACGGAATCTGTATTTACTGCCTCTGAAAAGATTTGTCGTGATGTGTCACTGTGCTAACAGTCAATTTGAATACACTTTATTATAATTAAAGAAAAACGCCTTCTTGGCATACACCAAGTGTTAAACGCAAGAAAAAAAAACAGACAAAACCCAACAACTCTTGTGGTGGCAAAGCAGATAAGGAAACAAGACAATGGAAGAAAATACTGACCAAAATCTAACCTATAGAATACAAAACACAACATGCTACTACAATGCTATGGGGAGTGAATAAAATGCTACAGCCGGAGTAAGTACTGGCCGGAGATGTTCTTAACGGCTGGTAAACTCTGCTGGTCTGACGGTTTAGGCGTGCTTATAAAGCCAGGTCGGCAGAGTGTTACATGAGTCATATGAGTTCCGATTGGTGGAAAGCTATTACATGTTATCTGGCGAAGTAGTTCCATGTTTATTTGGAAAGTCTGTTATTGTTTCAGTCTGCCCCCTTTTTTTTTTTTTTTTCTCCACACTCCTGAAAGGGGGTCGGCAACCCATCTTGTGTGTCGGTTGTGTGGACCCTCTAACGATAATGGCCACTAAAACATTTCTCCCCCTGGGAAAAAAATGCGCAGCATCATAAACTTCCCTAGGAGTAGGGGCGTCCTGGCCGATGTCCATGGGTTCGTGGCCAGCAGTGACAGGCGGCGGCGATGCGGCACAGGCAGCTGGTGGCGGAAACAGTGGCTGAAGTTCCGCCACAGGGCGGTCGGCGATAGGCACTGACCTCTGGGGCGTCGTGGTCCATCAGATCTGGTTGAAGTGCCGGTGGGCGGCGGAATCGTTGGCCCATTGGAGAGACGCCATCGCCTGACCACAGAGCTCAGTGATGACTGCAGGCGCCCAACGTGCCCATGGATGAGAGAAGGTCTGCACCCAGACCTCCTGCCTGACACGAAAGGAGTGAGCCAGCATATAGCCAGGAGAGTGAGAAGCATCAGGAACCAGGACAGACAAGGGAGAGTGGAAAGGTCAACCGTGGACTGTGAATTATCTCTGCTGGACTTTTACCAGCTTGGGTGGCGGCGCAGTGTGTAGGCAAAAAAAGAAGCACAGTCTCCTCCAGTGCATGACAGCTTAGCAGCTTATTGAGCTGGGTCTTGAACGTTGGCACAAAATGTTCTGTCCAGCCGTTTAATGGAGGGAGAAATGGGGCGGTATGAACGAGGGAAATTCCATTGGCAGTACAGAAATGTTTAAGCTCAGTCGAAGTAAAATGTGGACTGTTATCCATAACAATCGTTTTGGGAGGTAGCAAAGAAGCACTGGAGAATTTTGATAGTCTTAGTGGAAGTGGCGCTCATCTTGCAGGAGACATAAGGGTATCCCATCCCGAGTCAATTAGTATGAGCCACTGGGAACCATGAAACAGCCATGCGAAATCCAAATGGAGATGAACCCATGGAGCAGCTGCATCCGACTACAAAAAATACTGGCGTGGTGCTGGCTGACGTGTGTGGCACATGGTTCAGGCTGACACGAGGGAGGCAATGTCTTTATCCAAGCTGCACCAATAAAGGTGTCGGCAGGCCAACTGTTTGGTGAGAAAGATGCCCCAATGGCCCGTGTGGAGGAGGTCGAGGACACGCCTACACAACGCATGCGATATGACCACCTGGGGAACATTGGAATCAGTATGCAAAAGGACAATGCCACTGTGGAAAAAGAGACTGTGCCGATTATCTCGAAAATGCTGGACCTATGCATCACAGATGCTACAGTGGCTGGTTGGCCAACCTGCAGCATCTGATCCTGAACAGTGTCCCGCCGGACAGCATTGGCATCCAACGGAAGCGTGTCCAGGGCGTATCCACGTTTGGTTCCACAGGGAAACAAACCAAGGAGGAGGCGTCAAGCTAACGATTCGCCCAGCAGGCAGCCAGGACAGAAAATGGGCGTTTGCGTACTGTTCAGAGGTATGGTAGACAATATCAAAGTCGAACATCGCCAGGAAAAGCGCCCAACGCTGGAGGTGTCATGCTATCTGGGTGGGCACAGTAGCACCTGGGTGAAACAAGGAAACCAAAGGTTTGTGGTCGGTCTGCAGCGTGAAGTGGCGACCATACACGAAATCGTAGAATTTTGTCAGGACGAAAACCAGTACAAAAGCTTCCTTTTCAGTTTCACTGTATTTGGTTTGAGCGTTGGACAATTTCTTGGATGTGAAAGCCACCGGCCTCTCAATGCTGTCGACCACTTGTGAGAGGATCGCACCCAGGCCATAGTCCGAGGCATCGGCGGCGATGATGAGGGGTGTGGATGGATCTTAAGTGGCCAGATAAGGAGAGCGGGAGGGAGCTGACTTGAGATGTGGGAAAGCCTACTCACACGCCATGTCCCAAACTCAAAGTGCACCTTGCGCAGTAACCTGGTCAGGGGGGGGGGGGGCAAAATCTCGGCAGGGTGGGGTACAAAACGACAATAATAGTTGATCTGACCGAGGATGGATTGTAGTTGCGTCATGTTGGTGGGAACAGGCAGGTTTTGAATCACCTCGACATACTCCTTAGAGGTGTGCAGGCCATGGGATTCATTCGTGAACCCGAGACAGGTGACCTCTCGCGCAAAAAAGTCACACTCTTCTTTCTGGCAATGCACGAGAAAACCTGAAACATCCGATCCAGCTTGTCAGCGGGGCCACTGCGGACGAGCCACCGATGATGACATCGTCCAGATAATTGGCTGCCCCGGGTACATGGCTTGTGAGGTGTTCCAAATAACGTTGGAAAATGGCAGGGATGCTGGCAATGCCAAATGGGAGGTGGTTGAACAGGAAAAGGCCACACGGGGCATTGATGACTAGGATTTGCTGCAATTCCTCGTCCAACGGCAGCTGCTAATAAGAAGGTAGTGTCCTGCGATCGGCAGGAAAGAATTAATAGTCAGTTTGAATACACTTTATTATAATTAAAGGAAAACGCCTTCTTGGCATACACTAAGTGTTACACGCAAGAACAAACAGAAAAAACCCCACAACTCTTGTGGTGGCAAACCAGATAAGAAAACAAGGAAATGGAAGAAAATATTGACCAAAATCTAATCTACAGAATACAAAACACAACGTGCTACTACAATACTACAGCTAGCGAACACAATGCTAGGGCCAGCGTAAGTACTGGCCGGAGCTGTCCAACTAGCGATTGGTAAACACTGCTGGTCTGACAGTCTAGATGTGCTTATAAAGCCTGGTCGGCAGAGTGCTACATGAGTCATATGAGTTCCAATTGGTGGAAAGCTGTTACATGTTGTCTGGCGAAGTAGTTCCATGTTTACTTGGAAAGTCTATTATTGTTTCAGTCTGCTCGCTATGTTTCTCTGCACACTCCTGAAAGGAGGTCTTGTGTGTCGGTTGTGTGGGCTCTCTAACAATAAGGACCGCTATGACACTGTGATACTTCACTATTTCTTAATTCGGCAGTGCGTTCAGCATTGCCGCTGAGGTCATCCATTACATTGTTTGACTATTGTAGTGAGATAGTAGAAACTTGTGTCTGTGCAAACATTTACCGCTTCAGTCTCTGAAGGCTGGGAATGTTCTGGAGAGATAATCTCATCATTAGTGGTGTCTGAATTTGGAAGTTCCCTGAAGCTTTGTCAGAAAGCAAAGCCACCCACTGTGTCACTTCAAGCCCCACTGTCTCCTATTACCCCTGTAAAACTGAGGCATTTAGCAGCAGTTTATTTATTAGGACCTCTTGTAAGGTCGGAAAATGGGTGAGCTTGGATTTTTGTAGCAGTTGAATTGACATCAAAACACATTTCTCTTACTCCCTTGAGAAAAGCCATCGCAAGGACAGTTGCTGCAGCTTTCTTAAAAAAAATTCCTAAAAGAAGTAGGGCATGTTGATAAGGTTGTATCCGTTAATGGCTCCCAGTTCATTCATGTACTTGGGTACACATGCTACGTTGATCCAAGAGTAGACAGTAATGCTGCAGACAAAAACACTATCAAAATTTGAGGCAAGGATGGCGTGATATTGTGTGGCAAGTCTGTGCCAAATTGGTATGGAACTTTTACCGAGAGCGCCATAATGAGCCATTATGCCGATATGCAGGAATGAGGGTCTAATAAGACGCACAACGATATATTCTATCTTGATGTGTACTTGCATATTTCTGATCCAGTTAATGGGGGGATTCAGTTTTATACCTCTTGTGGAAGATATTGCTGCTATAAAAGCATGTATTAATATCCAGAATACCAAAAAGGGGACTGCTTTCTCTGATCGCTTCTGGTTTGCGATAGAAATTACCTGAAACATGCAAATCATGTGGATGCATATGAAACATTGGCGAGCTTTATAACTTCTAAGGCATCTCATTCACTGCCACAATCTCGCCACTACCAAGTTTCGAGAACTGAGCGGTTCATGTTAACAGCTTCGCCATGAATGAGAAAAAAAGCAAAACTGGAAATGTAAAGCATAAAGTAGTTGGAGTCATCTACATTTACAAAGCAGCTGGTCAGTGTCCCAAACGTGTATACTTACTAATAATCTCCGAATGTAGGAAACATCCCTACATCTCGATCTTACAACATGTCTGCGCACATTACTCGTAACTGAATAAAAGTAGAGGGGACAAGGCATTTTTGCCTTAGATGCTTCAACTCTTAGAAAGGCATCATTTAATTGACTATTGGAGCAGGGGACCAATACGAGTGGAAATGTCCACTGAGGATAAGAAGTTCATACAGTTGAAGAATTCCCACCAACAGGAAGGCTATCCTTTCATCGTATACACTGACTTTGAATGCTTTTAGTTCCTGTGGTGCACTGTGAAGCTGATCTTACAGCCTCTCGTACCACTTTCACAGAATGACATGTACCATATGTGGCAGTGTATCAGGCTGTATGCTCACTTGACTCCAGTCTCAACAAATTAGATTCATACATGAGCAATAATCCTGTGAGATGGTTGCTCTCTGAGCTAGCACTGAATCTTGATGTTTATAGCAACAACATTCCTATGAGCAAATCGCAGGAGGTGATGCCTTATACAAGCAGTCAGTGAATGTTGTATTTGTGGGCTCTGCTGGATTGAAAAGCAGAAATTCAATATAGAGGGCACTGTCATCCAACGGAGAAATTCTGTGGTGCAACTCACAATGCATGCAACTTGAAATACAAACTGCCATGACACATAAGCGTCTGCTTCCATAATTTGTGTTGGTTTGATGCTCACTTTCTTGTTGAACCTTGGCTAATTTTGGGCTGAAGAGTAATAAGATAAACTTCATTCTCTAAGCAAACCACGTCGAGAATAGCGCTCTGCCTCCTGGATTCATTTTGATTGAGGCACGTGCCTCATTAGAAATTTGATGAGACAAGTGCCAGGTTAGTATGCATATCACTAGACCTGTATACCTTGATGATGCAAAGTTTCAGCTTCTGCTGAAGAAGGAAATTTTTCATATGAATGCCTGGATTCTGTAGAGAGGTACTCGATAAAACCACATTGCCTGATATAACCGCATTCATCAGCATAATGGATGCAGAGTATAGGCACACAGTGAATGTATGCCTCGGCACATAGACTCTGGATCCTGCCTTGTATGCTGACATGACAAAAGGCATATAATATCTCCTAATATCATGTCGGATCACCTTTTGTCCATTGTAGTGCAGCAGCTTGACGTGGCATAGATTAAATAAGTTATTGGAAGCCCACTGCAGAAATATGGAGCCATTGTTGCCTCTATAGCCACCCATAACTGCAAAAGTGTTGCCAGCACAGGATTTTGTGGACGAAATTACCTCCCAATTATGTCCCACAAATGTTCAACGGGATTCATGTTGGGAGACTTAGGTGGGCAGATCATTCCTAACTGTCCTTGATGTTCTTCAGACTAATGGCGAATAGTTGTGGACCAGTGACATGGCGCATTCTCGTACATAAAAATCCCATCGTTGTTTGGGAACATGACGTCCATGAATAACTGCAAATGGCCTCCTGATAGCCAACATCACCATTTACAGTCAATGGTCGGTTCAGTTGGCCCAAAGGACTCAGGCCGTGCAAATAAACACAGCCCACACCATTATGGAGCCACACCAGCACGCACAGTGCCTTGTTGACAACTTTGGTCCACTTTTTATGGAGTCTGCTACAGACTCAAACCTTACCATCATCTTTTACCAACTGACATCGTGACTCATCTGACCAGGACGCGGTTTTACAATCATATAGTGTCCAACTGATATGGTCACAAGCCCAGAAGAGGTGCTGCTGGCAATCACATGCTGTTAGCAATGGCACTCGCGTTGGTCGTCTGTAGCTATAGCCCATCAATGCCAAATTTCGCCGCACTTTTTAGTGGAAACGTTCGTCTTATTGTCCCAGATTGATTTCTGCGGTTATTTCACGCAGAGTTGTTCATCTGCTACCACTGAAAACTCCATGCAAACGCCACTGCCCTCGGTCATTAAGTAATGCGCCTTCAGCCACTGTGTTGTCAGCACTGAAATTTAGTATTCTTGGCACACTCTTGATTTTGTGAATCTCCGAATATTGAATTCCGTAATGATTTCGAATGGAATGTCCCATGCATCTAGCTGCAAGTACCATTCCACGTTCAAAGTCTGTTAATTTCCATCATGCGTCCATAACAAAGTAGGAAATCTTTTCACATGAATCGCCTGAGTACAACTAACAGCTTCGCCAATGCACAACTTCCGCGGGACACTGTTAGTAAAACACATATATCAACATGTAACTGTTGACTGATGTTAGTACATTGCTTCTTTTCGAATGCAGGATTCACTGGGGACTTTTCCAGTGTATGCACAGATATGCCAATGCGAAAAATCCTCAAATAAGTAAGAAGGAGTAAAGATCATCCGATGATTTTAGTCGCACCCTTTACTTGGATGTAATCAATCACTACAGGCACACAATTTAATCATTTCTGTCGTGTGAAGCGTTGCAATGGCTGCCTGAAGATCAAATCGCAGATTGGAAACTGAGATTCAATATGTGGCTGAGATGCTAGTGTGAGTTACGTCATGAAGGCAGACATGGGATATCCCACCAATTTGTATAACGAACACAACAACTTGCTACTATGTCCAGAGCGCCTCGTTCTGTCAAATTCTTCCATCCCCAAGCTGATGTCAGCACTGTACACAACAGCTTCCAACAGTGTTCCAGGCTGGGGTTAGGACTAATTAGAATCACCCAAGCTGCCCTGCTTGAAGTAGTATATTGAAGTTGATACCAAAAAGAGAACTCTCACAAAGTGTGGTTTTTTTTTTATAAATTAATGAATAATTCAGTTTTCGCCAAGCCTTGCAGAATGTTAGAACCCACTGCGATATTTACCGCTGGGATGAACGTTATGGCGTTTGTTGTTGTTGTTGTGGTCTTCAGTCCTGAGACTGGTTTGATGCAGCTCTCCATGCTACTCTATCCTGTGCAAGCTTCTTCATCTCCCAGTACCTACTGCAACCTACATCCTTCTGAATCTGCTTAGTGTATTCATCTCTTGGTCTCCCCCTACGATTTTTACCCTCCACGCTGCCCTCCAATACTAAATTGGTGATCCCTTGATGCCTCAGAACATGTCCTACCAAACGATCTCTTCTTCTGGTCAAGTTGTGCCACAAACTCCTCTTCTCCCCAATCCTATTCAGTACCTCCTCATTACTTATGTGATCTACCCATCTAATCTTCAGCATTCTTCTGTAGCACCACATTTCGAAAGCTTCTATTCTCTTCTTGTCCAAACTATTTATCGTCCATGTTTCACTTCCATACATGGCTACACTCCATACAAATTATTTCAGAAATGACTTCCTAACACTTAAATCTATACTCGATGTTAACAAATTTCTCTTCTTCAGAAACGCTTTCCTTGCCATTGTCAGTCTACATTTTATATCCTCTCTACTTCGACCATCATCAGTTATTTTGCTCCCCAAATAGCAAAACTCCTTTACTACTTTAAGTGTCTCATTTCCTAATCTAATACCCTCAACATCACCCGACTTAATTCGACTACATTCCATTATCCTCATTTTGCTTTTGTTCATGTTCATCTTATATCCTCCCTTCAAGACACCATCCATTCCGTTCAACTGCTCTTCCAAGTCCTTTGCTGTCTCTGACAGAATTACAATGTCATCGGCGAACCTCAAAGTTTTTATTTCTCCTACATGGATTTTAATACCTACTCCAAATTTTTCTTTTGTTTCCTTTACTGCTTGCTCAATATACAGATTGAATAACATCGGGGAGAGGCTACAACCCTGTCTTAGTCCCTTCCCAACAACTGCTTCCCTTTCATGTCCCTCGACTCTTACAACTGCCATCTGGTTTCTGTACAAATTGTAAATAGCCTTTCGCTCCCTGTATTTTACCCCTGCCACCTTCAGAATTTGAAAGAGAGTATTCCAGTCAACATTGTCAAAAGCTTTCTCTAAGTCTACAAATGCTAGAAACGTAGGTTTGCCTTTCCTTAATCTTTCTTCTAAGATAAGTCGTAAGGTCAGTATTGCCTCACGTGTTCCAGTATTTCTACGGAATCCAAACTGATCTTCCCCGAGGTCGGCTTCTACTAGTTTTTCCATTCGTCTGTAAAGAATTCGTGTTAGTATTTTACAGCTGTGGCTTATTAAACTGATTGTTCGGTAATTCTCACATCTGTCAACACCTGCCTTCTTTGGGATTGGAATTATTATATTCTTATTGAAGTCTGAGGGTATTTCGCCTGTCTCATACATCTTGCTTACGAGATGGTAGAGTTTTGTCAGGACTGGCTCTCCCAAGGCCGTCAGTAGTTCCAATGGAATGTTGTCTACTCCGGGGGCCCTGTTTCGACTCAGGTCTTTCAGTGCTCTGTCAAACTCTTCACGCAGTATCGTATCTCCCATTTCATCTTCATCTACATCCTCTTCCATTTCCATAATATTGTCCTCAAGTACATCGCCCTTGTATAGACCCTCTATATACTCCTTCGACCTTTCGGCTTTCTCTTATTTGCTCAGAACTGGGTTTCCATCTGAGCTCTTGATGTTCATACAAGTGGTTCTCTTATCTCCAAAGGTCTCTTTAATTTTCCTGTAGGCAGTATCTATCTTACCCCTAGTGAGATAAGCCTCCACATCCTTACATTTGTCATCGAGCCATCCCTGCTTAGCCATTTTGCACTTCCTGTCGATCTCATTTTTGAGACGTTTGTATTCCTTTTTGCCTGCTTCATTTACTGCATTTTTATATTTTCTCCTTTCATCAATTAAATTCAGTATTTCTTCTGTTACCCAAGGATTTCTACTAGCCCTCGTCTTTTTACCTACTTGATCCTCTGCTGCCTTCACTACTTCATCCCTCAAAGCTACCCATTCTTCTTCTACTGTATTTCTTTCCCCAATTCCTGTCAATTGTTCCCTTATGCTCTCCCTGAAACTCTGTACAACCTCTGGTTCTTTCAGTTTATCCAGGTCCCATCTCCTTAAATTCCCACCTTTTTGCAGTTTCTTCAGTTTTAATCTACAGGTCATAACCAATAGATTGTGGTCAGAGTCTTACAATTTAAAACCTGGTTCCTAAATCTCTGTCTTACCATTATATAATCTATCTGATACCTTTTAGTATCTCCAGGGTTCTTCCATGTATACAACCTTCTGTCATGATTCTTAAACCAAGTGTTAGCTATGATTAAGTTGTGCTCGGTGCAAAATTCTACCAGGCGGCTTCCTCTTTCATTTCTTAGCCCCAATCCATATTCACCTACTACGTTTCCTTCTCTCCCTTTTCCTACACTCGAATTCCAGTCACCCATGACTATCAAATTTTCGTCTCCCTTCACTGTCTGAATAATTTCTTTTATTTCATCATACATTTCTTCAATTTCTTCGTCATCTGCAGAGCTAGTTGGCATATAAACTTGTACTACTGTAGTAGGTGTGGGCTTCGTATCTATCTTGGCCACAATAATGCGTTCACTATGCTGTTTGTAGTAGCTTACCCACGTTCCTATTTTCCTATTCATTATTAAACCTACTCCTGCATTACCCCTATTTGACTTTGTGTTTATAACCCTGTAGTCACCTGACCAGAAGTCTTGTTCCTCCTGCCACCGAACTTCACTAATTCCCACTATATCTAATTTTAACCTATCCATTTCCCTTTTTAAATTTTCTAACCTACCTGCCCGATTAAGGGATCTGACATTCCACGCTCCGATCCGTAGAACGCCAGTTTTCTTTCTCCTGATAACGACGTTCTCTTGAGTAGTCCCCGCCCGGAGATCCGAATGGGGGACTATTTTACCTCCGGAATATTTTACCCAAGAGGACGCCATCATCATTTAATCATACAGTAAAGCTGCATGCGCTCGGGAAAAATTACGGCCGTAGTTTCCCCTTGCTTTCAGCCGTTCGCAGTACCAGCACAGCAAGGCCGTTTTGGTTATTGATACAAGGCCAGATCAGTCAATCATCCAGACTGTTGCCCTTGCAACTACTGAAAAGGCCGCTGCCCCTCTTCAGGAACCACAAGTTTGTCTGGCCTCTCAACAGATCCCCCTCCGTTGTGGTTGTATCTACGGTACAGCTATCTGTATCGCTGAGGCACGCAAGCCTCCCCACCAACGGCAAGGTCCATGGTTCATGGGGGGGGGGGGGGGGCGTAAGAGATTAAAATTACAGGCGAAATTTGAAGCAGACCACAATTTTCATGAAGGTCTAGTTACTGTGGATATGGCTAAGGTTCCAGTGGAGTTAATGAAACCTGTCTATATCGGTATGTGTATTCTGGACATCTCCAAACTCCACATTTAACCAATTCCACTACATGTTTGCAAACCTAACTTCATTGATCCCAGGTTATTTTATGTGGATATAGTCAGGTTCATCTAGTGGTAAAAGACTGTAAGCCAGGTGAAATAATTAGATACAATCCCAAGAAACTGACATGTCTGGGTATGTGACCCATAATCCTTACAGGATAACATTTCAGAACAAGAAGGTTAAAGACCTCATGAAACACAAGGCAAATGGTGTGCAGATTTTCGAGTTTGTGGGGCTCAGATTCAAATGTATAGGTAACATACAGACACAGGTGCACACACAGGTGGGCTAAGGGCATGAATCGTGCAGCCTCAAAGGCTCTCACAATTGAGGACTTGCAAGGAGTACCTACACAGTGGAGCTGCATCCCCACATATAGTGTGCCTACTGGTCTTTCGGCCTGTGAATAATGAGTGCCATAAGGTACACCGTAACTGAAATCAATCTGTTGTGTCATGACAACAAACACTTCACCTGTGTGGATGAGATTGGGATTCTCCCATTCTTAGAACTGCTCACCTGAGAATGACTGAGACTGCACACAATATGTGCATGTATATGCATGTGTGTATGTGTGTGTGTGGGGGGGGGGGGGGGTGTATAACTTCTCACTATACATGTATACTTGCAAATTGCATATATTGTTGTAATTATTATGTGGACCATGTGCTCATTTTTTCACACTATGTATGCTTCCACATATTTTACATGTATGTGTGAGTGTGTGTATATATGGTTCTTTCTTCTTCACCAGTGTCTGATACAGTGTAAATATTGTATATAAAAATCCATAGTACTAGTGCTAGTATGATGTATCTCAGCAGAAATAAGCAAGCATCTGCTGTTAGTCATGTAAATATTATGTAAAACAATGAACTGCGTTAGTGTGCTGTATCTCTGCACATCAGCAATCAAATGTTGCTAGTCATGTAAATATTATATAAAACAATGACCTATATATTAAAGCCTTCTCCTTTCTTTCTTTTTAAGTATTAGTGTGATGTATCTCTAAATATAAGCAGTATTTTTTTTAAAAAGTTATTTAGAAATATTGTAAATAACTTTGAAAAAAGTATTGTTAATGATAATAAACTATAAGTTAATTTGTTCTATTACTGATATTATTTATAAAAGATCCTATCTTTTCACTATGGAAGTTATTATAGGGTGGAAAAAATAACATTTTATTCAAATATTCAGTTTTACAGTATTATCCCAATAATTGCTGTTATGTACCTTGAGTACAGCCTGATTCATACTCAGACTTATAGGTGCAATGACTTACATAAGCATTCCTTCAGTAAATTTGGCCTCCACAGATTTTATGCTTGCAGGGTTTTCAGTAGCATTTTTTGTATTGAATGAATATAACCATTTATGCACTGTTCCAGTTGACACATTCACACCGTTCTCATGCAGTCAACAAACTCACAGTGTGTGCCTTTAATATAAGGACACCAGTGACTCAGTCTGTCCATCGCAATCAGAAAAGCATTGTACTCCTTGTTCAGATTCACCATTCTTGACTGCTTAATGTACGTGACCGCACCCTCAGATTTTAACTCAACTACTGACGCCTCGCCCCTTAAAATACTGAGTATGTGGTGGGTTGTATTCAGTTCTCATATTTCTCTCTATGATCTCTACCATACATTGCAGACAGTCCTATTTGTACCACACATACTGCACTCTGGTACCAAGATCCTGAACATTCTCTATTTCAGTCACTTCATCAAAGTCACTCTGTTCTGACAGGTCTAGATTCACACATTTAGATATATTTGTAGTCAAATTGTGCGTATTGGCGAATAGCAGCATTCTGCTAGCACTTAGCTCAAACACAAGTTCCTGCTGTTGCTGTGCTACCCAACAGCCAAACTACAGAAGGGTCGATAGGTCAGGAATACATCCTGTGGAGTGGGATGAAATAGTATCATGGCGCTATTTTTCGACAGGGCACTCCTCGTCCACACAAGAAAAGTGAGTCCATGTATTGTTGTCTGACGTTTATGTACTTCTGTGGCCATCAAAATCTGTCGATCTGTCCCCAATAGAACATGGGTGTAACCAGCTAGGACGTCAACTCTGTACCACTGCCAGTATCTAGGATATAAAGAACGAGTTACAGCAGTTATGGGCCAGACTGTCCCAGGAGACGATACAATGGCTTTATGACAGCTTTGCCGGCCGGAATGGCCGAGCGGTTCTAGGCGCTACAGTCTAGAACCGCGCCACCGCTACGGTCGCAGGTTCGAATCCTGCCTCGGGCATGGATGTGTGTGATGTCCTTAGGTTGGTTAGGTTTAAGTAGTTCTAAGTTCTAGGGGACTGATGACCACAGAAGTTAAGTCCCATAGTGCTCAGAGCCATTTGAACAATTTTTTTATGAGAGCTTTCCCAACCGAATCAATGCTTGTATCCAGGCAGAGGGAGTGCTCTGTCACAGTGGGTTCATGCTGCCAAGTTCTTTGCAAATTTGACTCGATTTTGTAATCAATAAAATAATATCACATACCCTTTCAACCCCGAGAAGTTTCATTTTGTTTCCTTCTCTGGTACTTTGTGCTCCCCTTTTATCATCAGGCAGTGCATTAATTACTCATTGCCATTTATTTGTAATTATGAAATGCAATCGAAAATTGCAAATACAATTTACTAGTAAAATACGAAAATTTGTGCCAGACCGGGACTTGAACCGAATTTCCCGCTTTGCGATAGCGATCGTCTTAACTGCCTCAACCATTCAGGCATGTGCCCAGATCGACCCAAAATTCCCTATGTCGTAGTGTCTACGTCCAATAATCCTCACAAGCAAATCGTATGATTCCTGCATGGGAGACATTCTTTTGCTCGTCAGATTGCCTAACTTTGGTACCAAATACAGTAGGGCAGTGTCTGTATTTTACAATGTCTGTACAGTTCGATGCAATGTTCCTCTGGACATGCATGCAAGTCCGAAGGAACAGACACTGCTGAAGATTGACATCCGTATTAAATTATGAAGTGCATTGGTAAATTGCAAACACAACTGTGCAACGGCTATACGATTCACTAATAGCATATGAAAATTTGTGTTGCACCAGGATTCTAACCTGGATTTCCCGCTTTTCCGATAGTGGTCACTTTAACTGCCTCGTCCATTGAAAGACGCGTCCAGGACCAACCAAAACTTCTATATGCCCTAGTGTCTACATCCCATAGAGCTCAGATACAAATCGTATCTTTCCCGGAAGCCTTCCTGTAAAGCAGGAAATGTGGGATAGAATCTTGGTCCGGTACAAATTTTCATATGTTGCTTGTAAATACACTCCTGGAAATTGAAATAAGAACACCGTGAATTCATTGTCCCAGGAAGGGGAAACTTTATTGACACATTCCTGGGGTCAGATACATCACATGATCACACTGACAGAACCACAGGCACATAGACACAGGCAACAGAGCATGCACAATGTCGGCACTAGTACAGTGTATATCCACCTTTCGCAGCAATGCAGGCTGCTATTCTCCCATGGAGACGATCGTAGAGATGCTGGATGTAGTCCTGTGGAACGGCTTGCCATGCCATTTCCACCTGGCGCCTCAGTTGGACCAGCGTTCGTGCTGGACGTGCAGACCGCGTGAGACGACGCTTCATCCAGTCCCAAACATGCTCAATGGGGGACAGATCCGGAGATCTTGCTGGCCAGGGTAGTTGACTTACACCTTCTAGAGCACGTTGGGTGTCACGGGATACATGCGGACGTGCATTGTCCTGTTGGAACAGCAAGCTCCCTTGCCGGTCTAGGAATGGTAGAACGATGGGTTCGATGACGGTTTGGATGTACCGTGCACTATTCAGTGTCCCCTCGACGATCACCAGTGGTGTACGGCCAGTGTAGGAAATCGCTCCCCACACCATGATGCCGGGTGTTGGCCCTGTGTGCCTCGGTCGTATGCAGTCCTGATTGTGGCGCTCACCTGCACGGCGCCAAACACGCATACGACCATCATTGGCACCAAGGCAGAAGCGACTCTCATCGCTGAAGACGACACGTCTCAATTCGTCCCTCCATTCACGCCTGTCGCGACACCACTGGAGGCGGGCTGCACGATGTTGGGGCGTGAGCGGAAGACGGCCTAACGGTGTGCGGGACCGTAGCCCAGCTTCATGGAGACGGTTGCGAATGGTCCTCGCCGATACCCCAGGAGCAACAGTGTCCCTAATTTGCTGGGAAGTGGCGGTGCGGTCCCCTACGGCACTGCGTAGGATCCTACGGTCTTGGCGTGCATCCGTGCGTCGCTGCGGTCCGGTCCCAGGTCGACGGGCACGTGCACCTTCCGCCGACCACTGGCGACAACATCGATGTACTGTGGAGACCTCACGCCCCACGTGTTGAGCAATTCGGCGGTACGTCCACCCGGCCTCCCGCATGCCCACTATACGCCCTCGCTCAAAGTCCGTCAACTACACATACGGTTCACGTCCACACTGTCGCGGCATGCTACCAGTGTTAAAGACTGCGATGGAGCTCCGTATGCCACGGCAAACTGGCTGACACTGACGGCGGGGGTGCACAAATGCTGCGCAGCTAGCGCCATTCGACGGCCAACACCGCGGTTCCTGGTGTGTCCGCTGTGCCGTGCGTGTGATCATTGCTTGTACAGCCCTCTTGCAGTGTCTGGAGCAAGTATGGTGGGTCTGACACACCGGTGTCAATGTGTTCTTTTTTCCATTTCCAGGAGTGTAGTTTACCCATTGTACAATGGTATGCGCAATTTTGCCAATGTATTTCGTAATTTAATAGGGCTGTCAATCGTCAGCAGTGGCTGTTCCATTGATCGAGCATGCATCGAACTATACAGACACCATACAATACAGCCACTGCCCTGCTATATTTCATGCTAATTCAAGGCAGTCTGACGAGCTGAACAATTTCTCTCCCTGTGTGGAAAACATAAAATTCCATGCGAGCACTATGGAATGTAGACACTAGGATGTCGGAAGATTGGGTTGATTCTGAAGCTGTGCTTCGATGGCCAAGATGGTTAAGGGCGAGCACTCACATAAAACTGGAAATCTAGGTTCGAGCCTCAGTCCAGCACAAATTTTCATATGTGCCTAGTGAATCGTATAGCCACTGTAAAATTGTATCTCGTAACTTACACTGGAGTGAGAAAAGTCGCGGGATACCTCCTAATATCGTGTCGGACCTCCTTTTGCCCGGCATAGTGCAGCAGCTCAGTGTGGTATGGACTAAACATGTCGTTGGAAGGCCCATGCAGAGGTACTGAGACATTGCAACCTCTGTAGCCTTAAATAATTGCCAAAGTTTTGCCACTGCAGGATTTTGTACACGAACAGACCTCGTAATTGTGTCCCATAAATGTTGGACTGGATTCTTGTCTGGGGATGGGTGACCAAATCATTCACTGCAACAGTCCAGAATTTTCTTCAAACGAATCACGAACAATGGTGGCCCAGTGACATGGTGTGTTAATGTCCAGAGAAATTTCATCATTGTTTGGGGACGTGAAGTCCATGAATGTCTGAAAATGTTCTACAAGTAGCCGAACATAACTATTTCCAGTCAATGATTGGTTCAGTTGGACCAGAGCCCCAGCCCATTTCACATAAACACAGCCCATACCATTACGAAGCCACCATCAGCTGGCACAATGCCTTGTTGACAGCTTCAGTCCATGGCTTCATGCGGCCTTATCAACAGAAATTTGGACTCATCTGTCCATGGCAGGGTTTCCCAGTCGTAGAGGGACCAACTGATACGGTCTCAAGTTCAGGAGAGGCGCTGCTATAGCCCATTAAAGCCTGATTCCGCCGCACTGTCCTAACGAATACGTTCGTCGTACGTCCCAAATTGATTTCTGCTGTTGTTTCACGAACAGTTGCTTGTCTGTTAGCAGTGACAACTCTATGCAAAGGCCGCTGCTCTCGGTCGTTAATTGACGGTCATCGGCCAATACGATGACCGTGGTGAGAGGTCATGTGTGAAATTTGGTATTCTCGGAACACTCTTGGCTCTGTGTATTGCGAAATATTGAATTCCCTAACGTTTTATGAAATGAAATGTACTATGTATCTAAGTACAACTACCGCTCCACTTTCAAAGCCTGTTAATTTCCTTTGTGCGGCCGTAATCACGTCGGAAACCTTTTCACGTGAATCACCTGAATACAAATGAAAGCTCTGCAAATACTTTGTGTACATGATAATACCGCCATCTGTATATGTTCATATAGTTATCCCATGACTTTTGTCACATCAGTGTAATATGACTGTCAATTGCCAACAGTGACTGACTGTTCCTTCGATCACACATTATTTTAGGAATACTATAGTATGGTTCTTTTCCTGTAGTTGACCGTTGTGCACTTAATATTATAGCACTTCCTTTCGTTTCTTGGACTAATCGATAACTTCTTCCACCCATCACTCAAAATATCAATATCCTTAATTTTAAAAAATGAATATATTCAAACAAACTGCCCATCTTATCTTCATTAAAAGTATCCCTTCCACAACTGCTGTTTCTGAACTCTCTCTAAAACGTGGTTTACATTTCATCTGGCTGGCCCATTCATTTGTGTCACAGACGCTTGTACAATTGGCAGTGCAGCCTGGATATAGAACTCTGGTCTCTGAGCTCAGAGGTCTACAGCCGTCTTGGGTTTGGGTTACGTGTCTCATATGGGAAGGGGATCATGTGGCACAACATTTTGAACTGTCTTGTGCTCAGGAATGCACATGTCTAATCTGTTTTACAATATCTTAATTTTATCAACTGATTAGTAAGTGTACTCATATGGTGTGGTTAAATTTCTTGTTGCTTTGAACATATCTATACAACGAGCTCAACTACTATTTTTTATTATTATTATTATGGTACTTTCATGAAATCTGAAAACTGTGTTCATATTTTGTGCATTTGTTCTCCAGAAAAGAGTTTTATAGCTAATTGAGGGTATAACTGAATGGTATGTAACTAAAAGACGATGGTTATTAAACATTGATGACAGAACTCTTAAAGGCATAACAAGTTGATGACATTCTGCTTGCAAGTATTTTTGTGTGTTCATATAACTTCAGCTGAGAATCAGTATCCCATCCTAGCAATTTTATGTTTGTTGTATAGTCTATAGAGGTGGTATGTACATTTAACAATGTCATTTTCAATTTCAAAATGAAATCCATGGCATTTGTTTTCTTTATGCTCAGTGTCATTTTATTGTTTATTGATCACTTCTAAACTGCCCTGGAGGTTTCACTTGCTTCTCTAGAACGAGTTCTCTCGTATTTTGAGATACTAATACTGATATCATCAGCAAAGAGAATTTTTTCACTATGACTAACACTACTGGACAAGTCAGAGACGTGTATCAGGAACAGCATTGGTCCTAATATGGTACCCTGAGGAACTTTACTAATGTATTTTAGTTCTGATAAGTGTTCCACTAAATGTTTAACCATAATTGAGATATATGTTTTTTCCACTCTTTGGACCCTATCTGGTGGGATGAATGGAACCAGTGACTAGCTATTATTCCTAATAATTCTAGTTTTGTCATTGAAATCTTATGCCAAACAATATCAAAAACCTTAGAAAGATCTAAAAGTGCCTATAACACCTCATATTTCTCAAGAGCATTAAATACCACCTTTGTGAATTCTAATATGGCTGATTCTGTACTTGTACCACTTTGGGAATTAAGCTGTGCTTTGCATAATCTGGTATGTTGTAGTTAGGCAAAAGGTTTTTGTCAGCTTGTAAGTGATTAAGATTTATTTACCATTTGAGATTATAACCCTTATTTTTTAATTGATTATAATGGTAACTGAAACAGGGAATACTGAGGACAGCACAGGACTGCTGTACTTCATTAGCAGAGGTGGTCATAACCAGGATAATTGCTCCCTTCACATATACTATGAATCTTAGTCTGTCCCATTGTTTTGTTGCTGCAAATGGTAACATAAAATTTAGTGCTTCAGAAATATATCATGAGCTTTGAATCTTTAAGGTGTAAATCCTGTCAGAAATTAACAAGATTTGTAACACCTTTCTCGAAATCTGTCAAATATGTTGTCAGAATAGACCACATGTAACGTCTATAACAGCAGATAATTTTCCTGAAATCCCCATATTTGAACACCTGTTGAAAGAGATCTGTTTTTATGTTTGTCTTACATGTCCCTATAATATTGACTGGCATTGTAGATTACAGGAAGTAATGCATCACTTCAGGTACCAAATATGAAGCGGAAAATGTATTTCGCTTTAGACTGAGATGAAGATGCCATCTCCCTTTTTAATATCAGTTTACATTAAACAAGTTCATGATTTGTTAATGTGTAATATTTATTAGTAGTGGTATGTTCTAGAGGTGCGTGCATTATTTAGAACACCTGATTTTAGGAAAGAAATATATTTAAAGTCGATATTGCAGTGCCTGTGTTGTTAAGAAGAACATGTCTCAAGGAACAGGCACTGCAGCATCTACAGCCATTGTGCACACATGAAATTTATTCACAGATGCAGATACGAACAGCCATCAGCTGTACAAGAGAATGACAAAAGTAAAAATTTTGCCAGACCGGGACTTGAACCTAGATTTCCCACTTTACATGAGCAGTCCTCGTTATTGCATCACAACCTGTACTCCTACATATGTTATGTAATAATCCTACAGGGGATGACATTTTCAATTTAAAGTCACTGCCTTGTGCTGGTGGATATATATGATATTGTGGTGCCTGTGTTGTCAAGAAGAATGATGTGCTGTTCCTCCAGACATGCATGCAGGCAGGAATATTGCCTCGTTCTTCTTAACAGCACAGGCAGTGCAATATCGTATTTATCCGTCAGTACCAGGCAGTGAGTTTCAATTAAAAATGTCCTCACTGTAGGGGAACTATATAATGTGTGTACAAGCACAGGTTGTGACACATGAACGACGACATATGGAAATTTACGTCTGGCCATGAGTCGTGCATGGATAGCCAAAGTGGTGAAGGCGACAACTTTCACAAAATGGGAAAACCGGGTTCATGTCCCCATCGGACCAAATTTTCATTGTCATATTACCTTATTTAGTTGATGGTTTTTCGTATTCGCAATTGCAAGTACATTTCATGTACACACTGATCATGCAGAACATTATGATCACCGACCTGCTATCGATATAAACACGTCTAGGCGATAGCAGTGGCAATCAGAAAGGAATGACTGCTAATTAGACACACGCACAGTGCATACAATAGTACCAGGGAGTGCGCTGTCCATGTGGAGAATGGTGAAGGTACGCGATCTATCTGAGTTTGACAGCTTGGCACAAGCCTTTCAGAAATGGCACGTCTTATCGGGTGTTTGAGGAGTGCTGTGGTGTCTTCAACAAGTGGAAAAACCAAGGATGAACTTGTGTTTGAACAGCAATCCCTTATTACAGATGTCGTATGTTGTACACTGGGCAGACTGGTAAAACAGGACAGTGGTGAATTAATGTTAGACTTTAATGCTGGCAGAGTATAAGTTTGCCTGAACACACCCTGCACACTGCTAACGATGAGCCTCCACAGCCGACGATTCATTCATGTGCCAGTGGTAACTCCACGACATCAGCAACTGTGACTGAAATGGGCACATGACCATCGGCACTGGATGTTGGCACAGTGGCAGGGCGTTGCATGGTATGATGAATCTCGATACCTTCTTCATCATGCCAATGGGTGGGTGCGAATGTCGTCATCCAGGGGACACCTGCACTGCAGCACAGAGATAAGCTGGCAGCAGCTCCATTATGCTCTGGAGAACACTCACTTGGGCATCCATGGGTCCAGTGGAACTCGTGCGAGGCACAATGATGACCAAGGTATATCATACACTGGTTCCAGACTACCTTCACCCCTTAGTAACGATCATTTTTCCCGACGGCAGTGGTACTTTTCAGCTAGATAGTGCGAGATGTCACTACACCAGGAATTTCATGAAGTGGTTCAAGGAACACAGTTGCGAGTTCTACTTGATGTACTGGCCCCCCAACTCGCCAGGTCTGAGCCCCATCGAACAGTACAGGGTGCATCAGAGCTCATCGCCCTGTAACGTGCGCGTGGGGCACACAATACTCATTAAAGCCTTTACTATGGTAAGTGAGCGGGGCTCACCTTATGAGAAAGGAATTTTGTATAGATATCGACCGCGTGTACCTGAATGGTGGCAAATCAGACTTATGCCCACTCTGTAATAACAATGATCCGTCAAGTAAGTTCAAAATGCAATTACACGTCAAGATGGACCAAAAGCAACACTGAAGATGCTACCAATTTGATAATAATATGGTCGCCAGCCTAATTAGGCGTTAACTGAGTTTCTTCCCTGTACAAGTTAGTGTATATTCATGCAAAACAACACGTAGTAACACTACATAATATAGTAAAATTTTAGAACCAGAAAATCTATTGAACTGATAGTTTCACGTTCTGACCCAATATGGAAAAACCATAACATACATACAACAACCATACATACATACATACAACAACCATACATACATACATACAACAACCATACATAACACTACACTATAATGTATACTACAAAACTTTGCACTGTCTATTGATCTGATTAAAATCGGACATAGGTTACCCTAGAACTAGCACTTTCGAGCCACACACAAAATGTAAATTTTGATAAAGATAAAACACTGATAAATTTTGGCTTTTATATTGACTCTAACTTTTGCTAGTCAAACCAATTTAGAACATTTCAGAATTCAAATGAATAAAAAGGGGGGGACTCAAACTGTATAAAATAAAATTTGATTACTGAAATTATTATGCGTTCAAGATTTCCAGTATATGAGTTACTACTCTTTTTATCTTATTTACTGCTCATTTAAATACTTTTATATCTGTCTCGAAATAATTAAACTTCATTACTATATCAATATTAAAGTTATCTTTCAACTTCGTTAGACCTTCATTATTCATTTACTGGTTCATTAACAAAACAGTTCTTTAAACACCATTCTAACATAGCTAGGTCTGCAAGTAATTATTATTAACACAAAATTTAATTTTTCATTTCGGGACACTCGGATTGCACAACATTTGGAAAGGACCCTGTCTAGGTTAGTTGTGAGGATAATTAAATGATGGGAAAGTTCTGCTAGAATTTAGGTTATTATTGAACAGTTCACTCTATGGTCCACACGAATACAGTACCAAAAGTTTCAACCTGCTTGTATCGATGCGGCAGTTGGCGGGCGGCGAGATGGCGAGGCACAGAGCACACATACAACCACAGCTATGACTCTTGACGTATCGGCACTTTAATTCTTCATAGCGTTGCAATACTTTTCCATTTAGTGCCTATGGAATTTTGCCATGCTGCGTGGGATTTGGAACGGCATACCCGAGGCTCAGTGAAACTACGTCTCCCAGGAGAGCCTCCTCGCTCCAGAAGGTGTTGCTCAAACCAATGCCAGACTCCAACTAACTGAGCCCGTTGTGCCTTGCAATTCCCGTCTGCATTTTCCCGCGCTCGCCTGCCATCCACCTTTTACCGCTCCGTTACAGACAGGGTATTCACCCGAGGTTTTGCATTCTACATATCCTAACACATTGCCTACGTATGGACCAGATGCACAGTTACAATTTTAAACATGTTACAACAGTCTCAACATTTGTTATATTTCTATTACAATATTGCTTGACATTTGACATAAACATTAATATTCACATTGAAACTTGTTTACAGTTTTCTTAACACAATGACATGAAACAAAAAAGAAATGAAATCAGAACATCAATTACACTAGTTTATCGAAAAATCAGATGGAAAAAAATTACTTATATGTACAATAGTACAACGTCGTTGTTGTTACAGCCCCTCACCGCAATTTACACATATTAGGTGACTTGTGTTTGCAGATGTGATGCCAGTTACCTCTAGCGACCTACCAATGGCTCATTGCTTCCACACCATGATGCGTTACCACTGTTATTTGTGCCAAAAGGTTGACATACTGGCTATTAGGTAGGTGGTCATAATGTTTTTGCTGTTCACTGTTTATTTTAAGATTAACGTAATACAGTAGGGTTCCTGAGTGTTCTTCAGACCAGGAATGTAATTGCATACCTTTGTGTATATGGCCGATGCCATCTTGGAAGACAGTATACTCACCATAAAAATGTAGGAGAAAGGGCAACAATTAAGTACAGACAACGTTGAAAAACCCGTCCTGGTTCATGTTCACTGTAAATTGAATGTGTGGGATCACGTCAAGGCATGAACAACACGACCAAAACACCACAGTGCCACATCGGATCTGAAATACATCCTCCATACACTGCGAGTTAAACGTCTCGTTGATCTGCTGATGCATTTGCATCTCATTGTTTTCAAAGAGGCTAAATCGTGACTCGTCAAACAACACAGGCAGCTACTTATATCCATATGATGGTTTCTGTTCTTTTGGACATTTCTGAAAGAACAGACACCATTTCTGTGTTTGACCCAGAGGCCAGACATAGCATACATTCACAAAGGAGAAACTTCGATATCTGTCACATTTGGACAATGAAAGAATGCACTGGCGACAAATGAAAATTTGTACCCAGGTCTCCTGCTTACTAGGCAGATACAACTGAATAGATTACCCAAGCACGCCCCCCCCCCCCTCAATTCAGATTCCTAATGACAGGCACTACAAAAGTAAGGTCCCCTAGCCCTTTGTCCTCATTTTGTTCGTCACATCACGCGCTGTCCTGCACGAAGTCGGGCTGAGAGTGCTCTGCACCACTCAATGCGCCATGAAGGCTGATACAGGGTAACTGTTATTGACCTATATTAAAAAAACGTAAATTAGTTAGAAACCACAGGATGCATACACTTTATTCAACATGAACATGTCACAACAGATATTCGAATTTACGTTATGATGTGTTCGACATGCCTGCCATCATTGTCGATGACTTGGTGCAGACGAATAGCGAAATTCTGCTTGATTCGCTGAAGTGTCGAAACATCAGTTATATCGATGACCTCCTGAACGGCTGTTTTCAACTCGGCAGTGGTGTTTGTGTTATTGCAGTACACCTTTTCTTTAATGTAGCCCCACAAAAAGGGGTCGCATATGTTCAAATCCAGATAAAATGGCGGCCAATCGAGGCCCATGCCAGTGGCCTCTGGGTACCCCAGGGTCAGAATGCGGCCCTCAAACTGCTCCTCCAAAACATCAAACACTCTCCTGCTTCGATGGGATCAAGGTCCATCTTGCATGAGCCACATCTTGTCGAAATCAGCGTACTTAATGGGGATGAAATCATCTTCCAAAACCTTCACGTACCATTTGGAAGTCACAATGCCATCAAGGAATATCGCACCAATTATTCCGTGACTTACATTACACACCACAGAGTCACCCATTGAGGGTGAAGAGACTTCTCGATCGCGAAATGCGGATTCTCAGTGCCCCAAATTCACCAATTTTGCTTATTGACGAACCCATCAAAATAAAAGTGGGCTTCGTTGCTAAATCAAATCATACAGCGGATATAATTCCCATCATGCCCCATAGCCAACCACGCAGTTTGAACATCCTAACTGTAAACCGTTCAGAAGTTATGATGATTTTATTTCATGTAGTTCAATAATTGTCACCCTGTATGATCATTCAGCCCTCTTTGCTGACCTCGAGGGGGACTGTGTGTGATGCGACGAAGAAAATGAGGACAAAGGGCTATTTGCAGTGTGTGGCAAATGGGAATTTGGATGGAGAGGAGAGGCATGCTTTGGTAGTTCGTGCAGTTATATGTAACCATTATGCCAGGATGGCGTAGTTGGTTAACTCATCTGCCTAGTAATCAAGAGACTAGGGTTAGAATTCCACCCTTTGCGCAAATCTTCATTTGTCGCCAGTGCATTCTGTCCCAGCCCAAATGCGATAGAGTTCGGAATTTCTTCTTTCTGAATACGGTCAGCTACTGTCCAGTTTCTGTGTTGTGTGGCCTATTGAACATATGCAGCTTTATATATTGTTGCGAGTAATGGCGTTTACTAAGGAATCCCACTCTATATGTTCAACGTATGGACATGCAAGACGCACTGAGATGCTGGTTGATATGGACTTGTATTCATTCAAAGCAGAAATCGCTGTGGGGTTTGGAACCGACTGACAAAGACAAGGCGTGACACTCATCTCAGGTCCTCGTTGGTTAGGGTTTTTTTACCACCACAGGTTTGACGCTGTGTTTTATGGAGGCGAGTGGTACGCCTTTCTTTGTGGACACATTGGAAAGTCCACGTTGAAACTTCAAAAACTAGGATACTTTTATTCATAGTGTGGTCATGGATACGTGCATACACGAAATCGTAGCTCTTTTTTTGTCATTCTGTCACATCATCTCGTTGACCGGTATTACTGTGTTGATTCCATAGAATCAACGGCCACTGCCATGACTCCAGACAATGGTGGCAGTTCGCTGACCGCCGCCATACCAATCACAACCATCCAGAAGCGAATAGTCTGCTCTCAAAAGGGGTGACAAACAATTTCTTTGGTGAGCTTGTTTCGAATATTTTGTATGGTTTGTGACATGAGTACTTTGTGAAATACCCTGTTCTTAAAAACACAAAAACAGTAGCTTTTGGACGTATATTTATGAGAAATTTTACCTTGTTTTAGACTGAACAACCGTACCCTACGATGGTAGAAGTGTCTGTAATGCATTCTGTATTTATAATTTTGCAAATTAATCAGTGGTATATATGATCGTAGAGTGAATGGCTATGAGTAGTAACATGGATATTACTGATGTTTGTTCACTGCAAGAGGAAGGCAGTGGTTATACCAAAAGTGTACGGAATCTGGCTACTTCGTGAAGACAGATTCCGAAAAACAGCCATTTGGCCACAGAATTGACGCCTCCTACAGAGGGGATTTCTGTAAAACAGTATTTGGACCAGAGTACGTAATAGGATCTTCAGCTATTTTAGTCACTATACGTGTGCTAACTGAAACACACATAACAGAAATTCCAAAATTTAAAATAAAACTTTTTCCTATATTACTTCGTACTCGCAGCAGTCTGTAAGAATGCATACTTCCCTTATTACACGCCTCCGAAAAGGACTGTGTAACTGGATGGCATTAAGGATGGCTAGCAGCGGGTCTGTGGACATTTCACTTAAAAAAACACAAACACACTCTTTCTTCATGTAATTGACACGTCGCATAACAGTGGTAAATTGTGTTCTCACATTGAAAGAAAAATTTTCTTTTGTATCTTTTCGTTTCTCGCTCTATGTAGATTTGAAAACTATTGAGATGAAACATTATATCTGATTCAAGAGGTTCTCTGTACCTACTAAAAGTTGACGTTGTATGTGATCGAGGCTGTATTAGGATCGTTTGGGTCGTGATCCACACTGTTTACAGTAAAACAACAGTGTTAAGTGCCGATTACCGAACTGGTATGTCAGATTATGTGAGTTCCTAACATTGTACGTTTTGCGGATCTTCATGTCCGCCAATGATTGCTTTTTAATTGCTACAAACAGCTTTCTAAGGAGAGTAACCACAGCTCAGAGACATTGTGAATAACAATAAAAAACGTTCAACACTCAATACTCGTTCAAATTATCATAAAAATTTTAACAATTTAATAAGTCAAGAATGATGAGGCGTTTCCAAAAGCAACATAGCTGTATGAAGGTGCTTTATTCGCAACTACCAGTTTGACGTCAGAATAGACGCATCTTCAGGGTTATAATGGCTGGTTCGTAATGTCATAGCGTTTTTCCGTAATACACATAACAGAGACTTTAGTCACGAATATTATAGTCTTCTTCACTACTTACAACAGCCTGCCAACATTGGGGTAACTTTCCAATTCTGCGAGAGTCATGTTCGGAACGCATTTTTATCCTAGAAGGAAGTTTCTTGAAGGTTGTTCGATAGAGAGCGGAAAAGGTGAAAATCTGAGGGCACAAAATCAGGTGAATGAGGTGGGTGTGGACTGTCTTCCCATCCCAATTTCTATATAGTGTTTTCTATCATTCTAGCAGAATGTGGGAGGGCGTTATCGTGGAGTAGCATCACTTCAAGCAGTCTTCCTGGTCGTTGTTCTTTGATTCCGTCTGCAAGACGTCTCAATAGTTGACATTGTCAGCAGTGAATGTTATACCACGCGGAAGCAATTCGTAGTAGACCACGCCGTCGCTGTTCCATCAGACGCATAACATTATCTTATGTGGATCCACACAAGTTTTGTATAGGGAGCTGCTTATTGTTTGGGGTCGTTCAACCACTCCTTTCTTTCGCTTAAGTTAGCATAAGTACACGATTTCTCGTCACCAGTAACGGTCGAGGACTGCAATGGTCTGTGTTGTTCGCGAGCCAATTGATGAAAAGTAAGCAAAGAAGCACATGCGACCATCTGCTGATATTCGTGGTTCTGTCTTGGAGCCTGTAGTACACGTACACCCGATTTTTGAAGCTTCTCCACTGAATCTAAATGTCACATGATGGTGGAATGTTCATAGTTCACCACATTTGCCAGTTCTCGAGTACAGCGACGTAGATCACCGCGGATTAATGCCTTTAAACGATCATCAAATCCCTAAGTTCTTCCTGAACATGGAGAGTTCCTAATGTCAAAAAGATCCTCCATGACACGACAAAACCATTTTCTTGCTGCACTCTGCCCAATGGAATTACCCTCATACATAGCGCACATGTTTCTGGCTGCCTCTGCTGCTGTCACCCCTCTATTGAACTAAAACAGAAGAATATTTCGGAAACGTCCCAATTTCTTCAATTGGCACTCCATTTTCTACCGTCCACAGCTCCACTTACTATCTCCAAAAACTCAAATAGCAACAGTGAACTACAAATAGAAAATGACAATCGATAAATAAACCCATAACAACCGTAATACCAACATGAAAACAAAAACGCAACGAACTTAATACACCAACCTAATGTTTTCGTAATGTGGATGGGCAACCCATGCAGGAACTCCATAATTAAAAACAATACAATTTATGGCCACAAACAATGGCTGTAACATCAGTATAGTACAAAGACTCTACCACAAAAGCAAACTACAACCAAACAAAAATTAAAATAAGCAGACAACAAAAGCACCAAAGAAGCCCACAAACAATGTAGGCACTACGACACACACAGTAACACTCATGACATGTCTAACGGAAAGAAATGGACCCTTTTAACATACAAACACCAATCAACATGCATAATAGCATATATAACGAAGAAACAAGGATTACACATTGCTTACAGAAGAAGAAACACACCTCACTCTCATTTACAAACTGCAGGAGACAAACCAGGTAAATACCAAGGAGCAGGTGTATACCAGTTAGAATGTCAAGAATGTGAATAAGTATATTTGGAAATGACAGAAATTTCAAAACTAAGTATAAAGAACATAGAAGAAGCTGGAAGTGTAAAAATAGCCTTTCTATCTGTACTGAAGAGCTAATGAAAAATGGACGTGTACCACCCAAACTTGGAACAAGACAGGAAAATTATTGGATTGAACCATGACAAACAACCCTGACATTACAAAAAAAACTTTCATATACAAAGAGCCCTTGTAATGAAAAAGAAAGTAATTAATAAATACCGCATTATATATGTTATTACAACCTCAAAATATGCATGAAAAATGCTTAAAAATGCATGAAAAGTGTCGAAATTTGCAAGATCAAATAAAAACAACATGGTAGTTACTGCGTGCATTATATCGCAATGTCGAACCTGTGCATTTCAGTAACAATCAAGAGTGCTGGTCACGCGAAAAATCGGCACATTTAGAACGCTGATATTATTTTCTGAATACTTTCTGGCAGACGTTGGAAGAGGTCCTTTCTGGGTTTGTTTTCTAAGAATTTGTAAAATGGGGACGCACAACGTGTTTCAAGAATTGTTCCTTCTTTGCTATTGTTGTCGGTAACAAGCGGATGCGATGCGAGTGAGTCTCAGCGTACCAATCGATATGTGCCAGACCAACTTCGAGATCTGTCGTACGCAGAGGGGGGCAAGCTCAAAAACTACGTAATATTTTATAATTGCGTAGGCTTCCGCGGCCAGAGTCGGTCGACATAAAAGTTTTCTGGGTATAGTACCACGTCATAATGTAAAAACTACTGCTGGAGAAAAACCAACGTTTCGGCCACGATTGCAGCGGCCTTCTTCTGGGTCGAAGTAGTAGTTTTTACATTATGACGCGGTACCATACCCAGAAAACTTTTATGTCTACGTAATATTTTGTTTAAAAACCAACATACAATCATGAATTTTTCTGAACAGCATTAGCTTTTAATTAATACCATAGGACCTAAGCATCATTTACAATTTATTTCACATTTTTTTGCCACTGTAAACATAAACGACCAAGTGCTGTTCCAGATGTTCGGTAGTAAGATTGTGTCTTCGATCACTCAAAACAATTTTATAAGCAGAAAAGGACCGTTCTACGTCAACTACGGTGACGGGCAGTATTTGAATTTGAGTGCTATGTTGGCATAAATGGACATGCACCTACAAATGACAAGAACAGGAAAGACAAGAAAGTTGCTGATAGTTTCTGGGAAGAACTAGATGATACACTGAAAAACATACCATATAGACATGTAAAGACACTAGTAGGACATTATAATGCACAGATTGGAAGAGAGAAGCAACATAAAGGAGTAGTGGGCCAGTACTCTGCACACCAGCGGACAAACAAAAATGGAGAAAGACTAATTGAACTGTGTCGAGAACACAAAATGAGATTGATGACAACACACTTCAGGGCCAAACCGTGTAAGAAAAAGACATGGGCAAACGCATGCACCCGCCTTGGGGAATTCCAAATTGACCACATAGCAATCAGCTGGACAAATGCTAAAGAGATCATAAACACAAAGGTCAGGAAGAACACAACAATAGAATTGCATCACTATCTTACAGAACTTATGTGCCTTTGGATTCCAAACAGGGACAGACTGCCACAGACGAACAGAAGAACAGAAAACATGAAGGTAGACAGAGACAAATTAAGACACAATCGATCCAGATATGAGGAAGGAATTGAATCATTCAATGAATGGGACGACATGAAGCGAAATATGGCGCAGGAATGTGAGGAAGCGGTAGAGATTCGCAGGAAAGCCTACTGGAGCAGCAAGAAGGACCCGGAAAAATGGGAAGTTTTCTTAGGAGCAAGAAAGAAAGCTGCCCGAACAATAAGATGGACCAGAAGACAGAAGATTATGCAGGAACTGGACGAGATTGAGACTAACTTCAGGAAAAACAACAGCAGACACTTTTTCGGGAAATTCAAAAAGAGTCTGATTGGATACATGGGTAGAGAACTGTTTATAAGAGATAAGAAAGGGGAGCTGGCTCTCAGTGCGAAGGAGAACTGTCAGATTTTTGCAGAGCACTTTCACGACCTGCTGAACTGTGAACCACCTGAAGAAGAGCTGGAACTGGGGACTGACACAGAAGAGAGCCACGCCCTCCAACCAGGGATGAAGTCGCATGTGCCATAAGCGATCTGAAGAATAATAAGGCAACTGGAGAAGATGGTATAGCAGCCGAGATGATAAAGTGGGGAGGCAACAAAGCAATAGACAACATGACCAACATAATTCACCAGATCTGGAAAACAAAGAAGTTGCCAGAAGGATGGAAGAATGCAATTGTAGTACCAATACACAAGAAGGAGGACAAGAGAGACAGAAACAACTACAGAGGAATGTCGTTACTAGAGGTCGGATACAAGGTGCTGTCAAAACTATTGCTCAAGAGAGTAGAAGAACAGGTAAACAGTACAGTTGGCGACTACCAAGCGGGATTCAGGAAGGGAAGAGGTTGTGTAGAACAGATATTTATCCTGAAGCAACTGATAGAACATAGGGCCTTAAAAAACAAAAAGACAGTCATAACTTTCGTGGATTTCACAAAGGCATATGACTCCATCGACAGACAGACTCTTGTTAGGATCCTGAAGAACAGAGGACTTGATGGAACTACACAAGAACTCATAAAAGAAATTCTGACAGACACAAAGGCAAGGGTGAGATTCAGAGGAGCACTGTCAGAAGAATTTGTGATCAAGACTGGTGTTAAACAGGGAGATGGATTGTCACCATTGTTGTTCAATATAGCACTGGACGAAGTGATCAGGCAGTGGAGAGCAATAACCGAGGAAATGGGAATACCAAACACCCATGTGGGGGACAAAAAGGACAACAGGGCTCAAGTGGACTGCCTAGCCTTTGCAGATGACATAGCAATACTAAGTGAGACGGAAGAAGACGCAAAGACACAACTCGACAACTTAAGTGAGGTAGCCAGAAAGGTGGGACTGAGGATCGCCTATAACAACACAAAGACATTAAACACCACTGCAGACTGGGAAACACTGGAAGGCACTGTGCAAATGGTGGACAAATTTAAATACCTGGGAGAATTTATAACAGGAAGGAATAGGAGCAAGGAGGGAATAACAGAGAGGATAAGGAAGATGAGGTCAGCCTTCTGCTGCATGACGAGAGAGATATACAATAAAAAGAATATGTCCACAGAGGTAAAGATAAGCCACTACAAGGCAACAGTGAGGAATGCAGTATTCTGTGCTGCTGAGACGATGACACTAGGAAGAAATGGGGCAGAACAACTAGAGAAAGAAGAGAGAAAAATACTGAGATTAATACTAGGTCCCAAAAGAGGTGGAGACAGGTGGATACGAAGACCTAGGAAAGAATTGTACCGGAACATGAGAACAATATCTGGGCATGTAGTTAGGATGAGTATGGACAGAATGACGAAGAGAGTGTAGGAAACAACAGGGAGGACAAGGGGAAAGACAGAAACCAAGTGGATTGTTGAACTTCGGAAGGACTAGTTGGAATTGGGGATCAAGGTCGAAGGAAAGGAAAATTGTAGGAACAAATATACACCGACCAATATGCCGGAGATCAATGACAGAAAAGAATACAGGAAAAGATAATAATGTCACCAGTGGAGCTGCCAGGAGAAACGGAAACTGAAGATCTTGGAAGAAGAGCGGGAGAGAAGAAGAGAAAGAATGAAAAGGTTCTGGGAGAAGAGGAAAATGCAGTCCACGAAGGGGCTACCCGTGGTACTATAGAGGCCGTAACGCACGAAGAAGAAGAAGAAGAAAGCTTCATATAGAGCCATATTAAACCGACTTTTTTGGTTAACTTTAGACACATCCCTGCTACTGTAACTTTTTACTGTCAGAAGTCGTTGTCGTGGTCCTTTCTTCTGCATTCCTGCGACATGAAGACTTGTCTTAACATGCAGGTCTGTTTGAAACGTTTTTGCATGAAATATTTCTCGGTAACTCGACAATATAAAGTAGTTCCGTCATATGTAAATGTTCCAGGACGGTCGGCTATCCACGAAACGACGCTTCTTTTTCGAGTGGCTTGGCGCACAACACGTTACACGTCGTAAACAAGTTCAACTGTGCACAATAGACTTGGCCACTGTTTCTATGTTTCGATACAGTGTATCGATCGTGGAACTGTTTCAGTGTTTTGGAACGGTTGTGGTCCATTGTTTCGAAACAGTGGTGTTTCATTCGGCCCCTGTCTCGGACCAGATTCGATCTCGAGCCAGAAACAGAAACTGTATCGTTGTTTCAAAATAAGGCTGTTTCAGTCCACCTGCGCCTGGAACGGACTAATTGTATCGAAACAGTGATGTTTCATTCCACTCTGTGTCGGACGAGATTCGGGCTCGGCACAGGTACTGAAACACAACATACCACTTCATGAAACTCTTTCAAGAGTGTCGAAATCTTTTTGACAAGCAATAGCATGAAGCTTAAGATATCCGAAAATAAAGCTTCGTTTCTAGCTGACTGTCCTGTTTCGAAATGGCGTAACATCTGCTTTATAAACACTAACCAAACAATAAAACAACGCATACTATTCACATTCAAAATAATAAACATGTGAAAATCATTCAGTTAAATTACACTTTTTTTATAACATACGCTTCTCTGTTCATGTACAGTAATCATATTAAGAAACGCAAGTAAGCCTACAACATTTTGAATAAAAAAAGGCGTAGAGTTACAGTTATTAGACATATACATAAATTTGATGTAGGTATAATTGCAAGCAATCTGTTTGACAAATCACTGATAGTGTAATGGTGTACGGGAAGGGCTGGGAAGCATGGTGAATTTATAGTAACGGTTCGAAACACCTTGAAAGACAAAAAAAAAATTCTGTTATATTTTGTTATTTATTCGAATTATTTGGCGTTATTTGTGAGTGTATAGTCACTGTGCCTATTATCCACAATGATTCCCTTTGTGTAGATGGAAATTAGCAGGATGGGTATATTACCCATATTAACGGAATGTGTGTTTCTGCAGTTTGCTCCCACCTCCAGTTCCGTTCCTGGGTGGTTCTTCTGTCTTCAGCTATGGCTGTCCTCGGCCAATTGAAAAGTATGAAAGTCACGCGAGACGAAAGCAGCGCATTTGCTGCAGGAAATACGAAACTGCCAAGACGCCTAAGTGATAGTTTCATACTTTCTGCGACATGAATAGCGCTCTCGCACCTCATTTGTGTTTATATGGACATACTTACATAGTAGACATTCAAGATGATAAAATGTGTAGGTTTATTAGAATACAAAACACAAACTGTTTCACTGTTTCGAAACAACGTATCGGAACATTAATTTGTACTGTTTCATTTGTTTCGAAACAATTACGTGTTTCAGTTTGCCCATCTCTAGCGTACAAGTAAACAGGAAGCTGTACTTAAACAATGGAAGTGCGACTAAAAGCTTGCGTAGTTTAATTGTTGCTGACGCGTACGGTATGACAGCGGAGCGGAATAACCGGGCGCATGAGCATTCACTCTGTCTGCCTCTTCCTGCTCATCTTCTGTAATGATTTCGCTAGGCAGTGGCTTCTCGGTTAGCGATTGAACGTAGTTCTATGTCGCGGTCAGCCTGTGAGACATCAAAACCAGATCGAGCTAGAGGCCGCCCGTCTAAATTTTTAAAATATTGCAAACAGGGCGAAAATGTGCATCGCCGCTAGTTTTTCTTTAAAATATACAACAACCGATGAAAAGGAGCCAAATATGCAACATGCAAATAATCCGGTCTCTAGTAATTAATATAATTAATGACGTAACCAACATAAGGAACAACTCACTGGTTATATAAGCCACTAAAACAATAACAAACAGAAATGTGAAACCTACTCACATTAAATAATTAATTAATACTCTCTCTCTCTGTTTCACACATACACACAAATCCAATCACATGAAGAATAAGGCATTCACACGTACAAAAGACACACACAACTACCAGGCCTCACAACACAAACAAAAGATGAAAGATAAAGAAACCGTGTCAGTTGGGAACACTACGACACAGTGAACACACGCACGTTCAACAAACAATGAGAGTGGCAAGTCAAGTGTTATCATAAGTTTGGTTGGGGAAAAAAAAAAAAAAAATTTGGGGACTGAGTAATCACATCTCCAGGAGCACACAAATGGACTGGCAACACTGGAAATCGCAATACCAAACTATAATTTAACCTCACGAAATTTATGATGCAAAACTTGTTTCTAGCCTGAAAAAGAAGAAAATAACATGAGAAAACGTAACATATAACATACTCGTAACTATATATTTATATACTACACGCCACTTCATAAATAAAAGAAGCTAAACGCGTATGCAAAAAACAAACTACCTTTATTTAGTTGTAAAGATAGAATATACCTCAACGAATTTTGAAGCAACTAAGAAACGACGGGAAACGGAAAAAAAATCACTGTTTTTGCTGGTGAGTTGGGATGCAATGGATTCATTCCTTCACTACTTAGCATTATCGAAGGTAAAACGGATAAACTCTCTCTGGATAATCAGTGGCGTTTTTGAAGGGATGACAAAATGATCCCAAAAAAGTACCGTCAGGGTAATACAATATAAGTATGTAGTTAATACTAGTGGTAAGAAGTTTCCGGGACAGAACCTTCGCTACCTGATATTTATCGTCAGAGTCAACAGTATATGACATTTCAACTTCGGTGTTACCGAACCAACTCGGTCAGGTTACTATAATTTTCTCTGCAAAGCGCTGGAACGGAAGCACCAGCTGCTGTGAAATACAACATGCAATTTTCTGAAAACTATTTCATGAAAACATTTGATTTTTTTCTTGGCTTACAGCTTGACACTTCACTGGATAAAGGACTGAATTTCTTTTCGTTATTCGTTGTTGTTACTTTGCTACACAAAACTAAGTAAATGACTGAATGTAATTTCTAAGAGTTCGCACTGCTTAAAATCTGCGGATAATTCATTTTAGGTCTTACATATCTCCACATGAAATGTAGCATATATAAACTATATTTAGATTTGAGAGCAGAACGATATTTCTCTCACTTCCCGAGATTTTGGATTGTATATGTGGCAGATGGGCCGCACGTGGCACACCCAATTCTATCCCCGCACCTCAAAAAAGCGTGGTCATAAAAATTCTCAATTTCGTAAATCGTTCAAGTTATCGAAACAAGATGATTTTTTTTTTTTTTTTTTTTTTTTTGCAAATGACACCGCACAAAGAGGACGTATTTTGCATAAGTGTTTGGGGTATTGAAGTGACCAGCGTGATGTCTAGCTTTGGGGTGGGGGGAATTAATTGGTTAAAAGTAATCACGGTAATTAACATAAACTTAGTGATCTGAGGAAAAATTGAAATATTTCACGAACAGCTGCCGCTGGCTATGTAAATGAAGTGTCAAAAAGTTCTTCTCTTCACGGCCTAGATATTTTGTGCATAAAAAGGTATTTAACTATCGAAAAGGATTCTTTCGGAAAAAAGTATTAAATTTGGGTCATTTCGAGAACAAGAGACACTAGGAACGCAAATGAGGTGTCAGTAAGATCATGCTGTTTGAGTAAAATAGATTAAGGAATCATTTGACATACCTCTGAATCATGCTCAAAATCATGTACAGCAAATGAAGTGCATCAAATGTTTCTCTGATCTAAAAGAATAGCTGTATTAAGTAATGGAATTTGTAAAGGATTAAAAGGTTGAATTTCTATTTGTTTTTAGATAAATAATTAAAAAAAATACAATTTGACTTTTTTCTTCAAAAATGTTGTATGCTTTATTTATGGAGACTATTTAGATTAATTGAAACAATTGGCATTAACATTGATTGCTGGTGAATTACATCCCCAACAATAAAAAATCAGTAAAATTTCATGATTGTTCAATGTGTTTTATTTTGAATTTTATCCTGGGATAGGTGCGTACACATTTAAAAATCAAGTACTTTGGCAAACCTTAAAACTATACTTTGACGCGCAGGGTTCTGAGTATAGATAAAACTTGGTACATAGATCAGTTGTTAGGACTGTACACATCAAAAATATCGGTTGAAGAAAAGCGTCGACCAAGAATCAAACACAGACCAGTGGTTTGGTAGTTTAATTACCTCACCCAACGCATGAGGAATATCACTCATTTTTCCATACTTACATTAGTCAGCCATTCTCAAACACTCATCGGCTGTTGAAAGTTCATGGTCACATAAGATACACTCGTCTTAATTTCATTGATTATATAGTGGAATGTATCTCTGCTCGTCCACGTTTATTTGAAGAATTAATCTGGCGATCTTCGTAGTCAATGTTCTAAATTATGAAATTCTGCAAGAAGATTCCTCCTTCTGCAAGTATTATGCACAGCATTCCCTTATCACCTCATTTTCTTCAGTAAAGCTAATTTCATTGCCTTACTCTCGAGATACAATATTTTGTGGTTTATGGGCGGTGTTTTCTGGAAACAGCCGGTCAGCTACAGCGGCCATCTTGTAGCGGGGATCGTCAATCGCACGCAGGACACAATGATATGTCGTCCAACGCTGCTGTTTGTAACTGCAATGACCTGAATTCAGTGTCGAATGCTCTGTCACTTCAGTCGGTAACATAGGACACAGATTAAGGCCAGTCACACTGTTGGACTCAGTTGATGCAGGGTGGGTCAGCGCATGTTTCTGTGTTTCCCAGCAGAAGTTGAGGCACATAGCAGGACGACACAGTAGTGCACGTGCTTCTGCCTGCCCCACACAACGTTCTAGAACAGTTTACTGTACATGTACAATGTAATTTCGGAAGTGGAAGCCTCTTTCCTTGGCATTCAGCTCAAGAATCTGCATCAGTTCATCTTTAACATTCCTTAATTAGCTTTCAAGTTCATCTAATGGATCTCATGCTAACAATTTTTCTAATTAATTTTTCTAAAACTACTTCTATAATTCTAATTATTTCCAGATGCGAAGGAATGAGAATAATGAAATTAATGAATAGCCATTTGTTAAAAGGGCAGACGTCACAGTATTTATGATTTTTTACTTTTTCATTGATTATAAAACCTGAAGGTGGATATATAATTCTGTATTAAAAGGGCAGCAATGTCTTAATTGCAAATATGTTTAAAATGCTGTTATTTCCTTTGTATTGTATGAAAAGGACAAATTTCCTGAACATTTGGGTTTTTAAGAAAATAATTCATGTTACTTTGTTATTGAGTTGACGATGTATTTTGTCATCTTTTAGGGGAGAGCACAACAATGCATTGTAGTTGATATCATTGTGTAACGATTTTATTCTATTGTTTGAAAGCCCATTAAGCACCATGATTTCCTCAGATGAAAGTGAATGTGTTACTGGAGAGAAGAGAAATCAAACCCCCAAAATTATAAGATAAATATAATAAAGAAGCAAGACTGAGAGGAGCGTCTTATCCTAACGATCCAAGAAAGAATGAATGCCAAAATGGTAGAGAATGATGGTACTTTCATATTATTAGGTATTTTTGTCCCTTAAGCTAAATCATTTCTACAGGAGGACAACCATTTTCTTAGAGAGGTGAATCAAACAGAGGAACGGGGTAATTCATTTTGTGTAAGTTCTCTACATCACTTTATTTATGCTTCCACCAACACTGGCTATATTGTGGGATTGCCATTCATCAGTGGTCTAGTCAAACATACCTTTAATGTTGGCCTAAGCAAGCATGTTGAACAACAAAGAAATATATACACTCATGCTCATAAATTAAAGCTAATGCTAATACATGGTGAAACGACGCTCTGGTGGGGCGGTTTGCGGGTTTAAATCACCTCGGGGTATGACCATGCCGTGCATTTGACCTGTGGTCGTTGCACGGTGGCGCTATCAGCAGTCCACGTATGCAGAGGTGTGTTGGTGCATGTCAGAGTAGGTGCAGCGAGTAAGTGTGCAGACGTGCTAATGGTGACTGTGTGTCGAAAATGGCTCAAAGAGCACATATTGATGACATTATTAGGGCTAGAATACTAGGGCGACTGGAGGCTAGTCGAACACAGCAGGTCATAGCATGAGCCCTCCGTGTGCAACAAAATGTGATCCCAAGATTATGGCAATGATTCCAGCAGACAGGAAACATGTCCAGGTGCTACAGTATGGGACGTCCACAGTGTACAACACCACAAGAAGACTGATATCTTACCATCAGTGCCTGCAGATGGCCCTGGAGTACTGCAGGTAGCCTTGCTCGGGAACTTACCGCAGCCACTGGAACAGTTGTCTCCAGACACACAGTCTACAGACGACTGAACGGACATTGTTGATTCACCCGGAGACCTGCAAGGTGCATTCCACTAACCCCTGGTCACAGGAGAGCCTGTAAAGCCTGGTGTCAAGAACACAGTACATGGTCATTGGAACAGTGGTCCCAGGTTATGTTCACGGACGAGTCCAGGTATAATCTGAACAGTAATTCTCACCGGGTTTTCACCTGGTGTGAACCAGGAACCAGATACCAACCATTAATGTCCTCGAAAGGGACCTGTATGGAGGTCGTGGTTTCATGGTGTGGGGTGGGATTATGATTGGTGCACGTACACCCCTGCATGTCTTTGACAGAGGAACTGCAACAGGTCAGGTGTGTCAGGACGTCATTTAGCACCAGTATGTCCAACTTTTCAGGGGTGCAGTAAGTCCCACCTTCCTCCTGATGGATGATAACGCACGGCCCCACCGAGCTGCCATCATGCAGGAGTACCTTAAAACAGAAGATATCAGGTGAATGGATTGGCCTGCCTGTTCTCCAGACCTAAACCCCATCGAGCACGTCTAGGATGCTCTTGGTTGACATATCGCTGCACGTCTTCAAATCCCTACGATACTTCAGGAGATCCAACAGGCACTGGTGAAAGAATGAGAGACTATACCCCAGCAGCTGCTCGACCACCTGATCCAGAGCATGCCAACCCGTTGTGCAGCCTGTGTACATGTGCATGGTGATCATATCCCATACTGGTGTCAGGATACATGTGCAGAAAACATTGGCATTTTGTAGCACATGTCTTTTGGGACAGTTTTCTCAACTTATTACGAATACCGTGGACTTATGTATCTGCGTCGAGTGTGTTCCCTATGTGCCTATGCTATTAGTGCCAGTTTTGTATAGTGCCAAGTTGTGTAGCACTACATTCTGCAGTTATCCTTAACTTATGAGCATGAGTGTACTATCCTTCTGGTAAAATGCCCATAATAGCAACATATGGACCTTCACAAAATCATTATGTGGAAGATAGTTGGAGTGAATTTTATGTGGGAATTCTGAAGGACGCTTTGGTGAAAGAAAATACCGAATTAAATTACTAGTATGAACTTGTTACACATGTTTTTCTTTTTAATTTTCTTTCCAAGCATAATAAAAAAGCGGGGCCATGTACAATCATGAAAAAGCCAATAAAATAGTTATTTTTTAATTTATGTGTTTGTCATTTTTCAAAATTTGTTAAAAGGGCACCATTTCAGAGTTTTAAAAATGTAATAATATTATCATTCTTCTCAATTCAAGAGATTTCAGATCATCTATCTTCATTGAGAGTAGTAGTTTTGTGTTCTGTAATGGAAAATTCGGAGAAAGCTCCCTAAATATAGTAATGCTGGTTTTTTCTCCGCACCTGGAAAGTCATTCGGGTACACATCTGCCTTTTAACAAAAGACTAATCATTTAGTTTCAGGCTAGTTTTGTAGGAAATTTACATAAAACTTACCTGAAGAAGATACCCAGCTTTTTCAGTTCCAGCTGGGATTTGGACATTATTATCTTAAGAATAGGTAGATTTCTGCACAAGCTCGTGAACCTCGCGGCATTAACTCCTATCCAAAGGGCAATAGTTAATTAATCATTAACCAGAAAGCTCAGACATAGAAGCAATTCACAGCGAGTTTTCCCGTTAGTGATGAATCCGTTTTTCCAGTCTGATATGTTCTCTTTTAAGGTGTCACATAAAAACAGATGACCATATTCCAGTCAAAATCCGACTCTGAACTAAGAGCCATGAATTCAGCCATTTGTTCCCAAGAAAATAATTGCAAAACTGGCTAAGAAACAGCCTCCCAGCATGTGCTCCTCTTGTGTTTCATAGCTTTCCGTATGCTGCACTGTCATATCTGTGTCACACGCTGCCCAGTCAGCAGTCATTGGAGCTAATCGCCCTCTCATGTCTGTACTAGGAACCATTTCACTCCACAAGTGCACAGTCATAAGGAAGACCACAACGGCTCTAGGATATCGACCTGAGATTCATTTACAATCATCAGTACTCCATAACAGCTTTCAAAAACACAGCTGAGTAGCGAGCATCACTCCTGGGGCTAAAAGGTGACCAAGGTGATGGGCTAGCAACCCTCCCCCTCCTAGTCTCACAGCGAACGAAGGGCTGCATTCTACCTGCAATCAAGGCAGAAGCCTGTTCGCAGCTTGAGCGCCAAAGACTTTACTTTTCACTAAGGTCTATCAGGCTACAATGTTTTGAGACAAGAACATCAGAGTTCCAAGAACTTTTAACTGAATGAATCACAATAAGTAAAAAATTAAGGAAGAACGTTTTTCATTCTTGTCTTCTACTAGGTCTTCCTCCAGGTATACCAGTGGAACTGTTTACTGATTGTCTCCAAAAAAACTGTGTATATGCTTAAGCAAGCACAGCAGACAGAAAGTCAGACTCCTTCAGGAGACATCTCACTAACATTGTGCAACACTGCCTCTATCCTTGATAATAGTCTCAGTTCAGTGAGAAAGAGAGTTCATAAGTTTCCTCATGCACACCACGACCAGCTGAAGTTACATATTGGTGATGAGCTCTCGTAGAGCTACCAAACTGAGAGGATGTTGGTTGCTACATTTCGCTTATTGTTCCAAATAGTTCCAAACATTTTCTTGGTGTTAATACTGGGTGGTTATAATTAAGTACAACAGCTCACGGAGATCCCGTGTGGGTTGTAATTATCATGTGGCACCTAAATTTGGTAGATTTGCTAATGCATTAATTCAAAGCAGATCTGTGTTGGAAAAAAATTAGTTCCTATTTTGGCCACCAGTTGCAAATATGGCGTCGTACACCTTTTGTATGAAGATATGACATTCATGCAGTCACTGGACAAGCCAGAGTGAAAGTGGCTGAACAGTACATTTAACTAGAAGAGAGACCGTACACTGTTAGCGAAAGTGTTGCACGGGAACGGCAGCAATTACAGTGATGCATTGAGAAACTATCCCAAACTGAAAGTTATGAGGTGGGACCCAGTTTAAAAACGATGCCAATGAAATTCGAAAACACGAGTGAGCTTGGTGTGGCACCTTCAAGAGAAAGGCGTCCTATCCTGATGGCTGTTATTGACAAGGTTGCTATCACTGTGAGTGACCATGGGGTATGTGCCCATGGTGGTGCTAGAGCTCGTGCAATGTCACGAGAATTGTCCAGGCCACAGTCAACACGAAGATGAGTATTTGAGTATTTTCTACAACCTGTTACACAAGAACAGTGTATTAACTTGAGATAATTTGGGATCCCCCCCAGTCCAGTTTTATTTCATTCTAACATCTAGTATAATTCAGGAGATAAACAGCTAAATACGATACAAAGAAAATTCCAAACACATGAAGGTAAATAACAATACAAAGAAATAATTATTTAAATTTTATATAATATCTGATTTGCTTATTTGCATTTCACCATCAGAAATACAATGTTTTTGTCTGACAAAATACTGTATTTTAAGTTTTCTGGCTCTCTTATTCAACTTTATGTTCTCCTACTCATCTCCACCTAGTGTGCTCTATCCATTACAAAACATCACTGAGGAATTCATATCTGCAAATATGATTATTTGACAATATATATGTAAACTGTATCTAGGGTCACAGGAAGTAAAATACAGCCATGAAGATCAAGTTATCTTTGAACCTGCTTGCAGTGGTAAACAAGAATCAGGCTTATAATTTTTCTAGTTTCCCTACACCAAACATAGTGCATCTGGACAACATATGATAGCTTTGCAATTTACAAAGGTATTAGATGTATCAACACATTTACACAGCAATGTTTTCCACGAGACAAAAATTCATAAAGAACTTCTTGACATTAAAAAACTATCACATTCCTGTAGCAGCTTCTGCATCTCAGGATACTTTGCCAGTTCACATGCTGCTTGAAGTTCAAGCCATTTGTACTCTTGGTGTTCCTTTGACAGTTGCACTGGAGTATCTATATTCTTTAACTGGGCAAGCCAGTAAACAACTTCTTTTGGTCGTCCACGAACGTTGTACTGTAAAAAAAATCGAATAAACAAGAAGTAAAGGTACATCAAATACCCAAAAACTGTGTGCTTCAATAAGAACATTCTGCTTTTCTCAGTAACTGATTTGTGCTTAGTGCTCAGGAATTTAGAGTTAGCTTCAATTGTTGAGAATTTATATGCATTGTCTTCCAAGTGAAGGAGAAAAAATATAATAAAATATTTTTATAGCCACCTATTTACAATCACTTTTTTTTCTTTTTTTAAATAATGTTCCTTTAAAATGTGGCTGTATGTACTATATGAGAAACATTTCAAAAGTACGCACCAACCGATAACAAATTAAGGAGAAGTAACAAGTAATTTAAAATACATACTTCCTCAGATCATTTTTTCTCCAAGATGATAACTGTTTTCCAAACTATTCAAACAATGGAAACTCCAGGTAGGAATATGTCCTATCATCTCCTTACCATTCTCGTCTCCCACCCTGTTAATTTGCAGCCCTCTGCTGATGCAGCCATCCATTTTTCTCCACTCCTCTCATATTTTGTTCCTTTTTTTCGCCCCACCTCCCTGCCCCACAACCTCCTGAACTGTCCCTGTTGGAGTCTAGTCGCTGCACACTCCACCAGACAGCGTTCGTCTCTCTCCCTGCTTGTGCACTACTACCCTTCCCCTTTCCCTTTTCCTTCCCCCAATCCAACCAGATTGCTGCTTCTCTTCAAAATCCACTATTAAGCACTAAGGAGCTCAATTACTGTTTGTGGAGTTTTAATTCCTCTAGTTTTTCGCAAATCATTGAAATATACGTCAATATTTTAATCACACGAACAGATGGAAGTCACTTAATAACTTTATCATTGTTTTGAATGTTGGATGCTATGACAATAAGTGACAAGTGCTAAATTTTTATTTCATAAGAAAATTGTGCATAACCTTTTGGAAATAACTGACTCTTGCCAAACTTTACATCTGATTCAGATGGATAAATACATAGAAAACATAGAAATACAACTAAAATGATAGCATGATCACTAAAATACCTTCTGGATACAATAAAAAGTAGCTGTAAGTAATGTAGGATTTGTAGCTCTGCCTGCTTATAAAACACAAACCAAATTACCTTTGGCAAATTTTTGCCACCAGGAAGTTTTTAAATGTTCCTTTTCTTGCAAATCATATTTTTTGGTTTTTGTCGAACTTTTACAAGATGTGTTTGCTAGTACATCACATTATGTACAAGGATAGGTCATCAAATACAGGAACTATAGTAATGCTATCATGAAAATGTAAACAAAGTAACAGCAATGATAATGTATGACAGGACATCTTTGTAGAGGCCAGCAACCATGTTTACACACTTACAAAGACAAAGTTTTTTTTCTCTCTTGGTATTTATTATTTCTGATTAGGCATTTTGGTTTTGCTTTCTCACCTGTGGCTGTATTAATGGCTGTACACACTTATACTTGGTATGATCATGTACTGTTTGATGAAATTCACTGTACTGATTCTTTAAGTTTTAGATCTGCCCATTTAACATGTCATTGTATGTCCCATATGAGGTACATTTCAAAAATAAACACCTACTGGTTACAAATTAAGGAGAAACAAGACTATTTGTCCTTCATCAGTTTGTGAGCACATATGTTGAAATAATATTTATTCCATGTTCACCTATTTTTCCCCTAAAACACATCTTTCTTGTAATTTGTAAAATAATGTGTATCCCACGTTTATACTTTTTGTCTTGGAGCAGCTGTGAAGATTGTGGAGAGCAAAACACATAATCAGAAACAATAAAGTGCAGCTAAGACAAAAAAGATGTTGGGTACAACAACAGTGGTTTCTGGAAAGTATGCTCCAAAGTTGTCACAGTGATTGAGTAGTGTGCGACTGTGCAGTAGCACTTAGAAATGGCTGTGTTACTGCTTACATGCTGTGCAAAAACAGTGAGGTGTTATTCATCATTTGTGATCAGAAAGGGTGCCACTCATATAAAAATACAGTAGAACTTTCACTCTCACTCTGTTACAATCTGGTGATCAATCCTGAACCACATGACATACTGTAGTATTAAATACATCTTGTACAAGTCTGAAAAATCAAGAAAGATGAAAAATGACAAACAATGAGTTAAAATCCTGCTGACAAGCAGTTTGACAAAGACAAAGTGTTTTGCATCAGTGTGTATCTACAAATCCTAATGTAGATGCAACTCAATTAAGAGAAGAGCTGAACTGTAGAATCACTGTAACTGAAAATCTATCACGACAGATCAGTTTGTTAAAAGTTCTCCCTGACACTATGAAATCCATTAAACAAGCATATAGTTATCGCCTGCACACTGCAGGAAACACAATTCACATATTTAATTAAAGTATTCCAACTGGAAATGTTTGATAATCTGCCTTACGCAGTGACAGAAATGGAAAGCAACACAGCGCGAATTTTAGACTGACCAAACAGTACCAAACTGGTGCTTCACTATTTCTATGTTTGTGAAATACATTGATTAGTGTTTCATCTTTGTGTAAGCCTATTTTCAGAACAGAAAAAAGGTAGAACAAAAGAGGTAAAGAAAGAAGAAAAGATGTTGACTGAGGGTGTTGGACTAGCAAATATTCAGGCTACTGGGTTTTCATAATATTGAATGATATGGTGTGGTGGATATCATGATGGTGTCAAACATGTGTCAGCTACCAGAGTAATTGTAATTGTATTGGAAACAACTGAATGTAAATGGTTCGCTTCTTTCATAGGAGAAAGACAATCTTGAAAATTTCTCGGGTATTCAGCCAGGTAGCATCATCCAAAAAGCGCGATATTTCGGCAAGCCGACTTCTTGCCATCTTCAGGCGTTCTTGGAGTCTGGTTGACCTCTGATGGATGCCGACTTTATATAATCTACACCCCTTTCCTGCAGCCTCTGTCTGGGCACTTCCAACCAGTCCCCGGCCGGTGGTGGGGGAAGGGCGGCACTGGGTGGGTGGGGGAAATGCGGCGCCCCGCGACAGTACATGGCCCCCAGTCCTTCTGCGGCTACGGCCACTTGCTGAACTCTACCGTCGTGGTGACAATGCTTCTTCTTCTTCTTCTTCTTCTTCTTCTTCTTCTTATTCAGGTGTCCTGACAGGAGCAGATTTCCGTGTAGACTGTTGTTGTGTTTTAGTCATGCTTAAAGCTGGATCCAAGGCTTTACTTAACTGGAAACCTCTGTATTTATTTATTAGTTCGTCATGCAGCTGGATCTCCACTGCCTGTTTGACGAGACAATCCCAGAAGGTGTTCAACTGCCTTAATACCTTTGTGCCATCGTAGTTCATGTCATGTTCATTTGAGATGCAGTGCTCTGCCACGGCGGACTTGGTCGGCTGTGCATTGTCTGTGTGGTGTTTATGTTCACTACATCTCTCCTGTACCATCCAGGTGGTCTGGCCTATATACATTTTCCCGCACAGGCAAGGGATGCTGTAAAATCCCGGTTTCCAGAGTCCTAAGTCATCCTTGACTGATCCTAACAATGTTTTCATCTTGGATGGAGAGCGAAACACGCACTTGACATTATATATTACATTTTTTGAGTATTCTGCCAATCTTTGCCCATGTGTTCCTGACATATGGTAAGATCGCTGTTGCAACCAGCTTGTCTTCATCCTCAGTTGTTGTAACCATTTGTGCGGAACATGGCCTGCAAGTGCTGCAATTCAGCTGCTAGGCTGTCACAGTCCGAGATTTCGTGTGCTCTGTGCACCAGTGTGCTTACAACACCCTCTCGCTGTGAAGGAGCACGACAGCTGGAGGCATGCAGGTACAAATCTGTATGTGTTGGCTTACGGTAGATGCTGTGTCCTAGTGTGCCATCTGGTCTTCGCTTGACGAACACATCCAGAAATGGAAGCTGGTTGTTTTCTTCTACCTCCATTGTGAACTTGATATTCTGGTGCAGCGAGTTCAGATGCTGCAGAAAGTCTTGGAGATGTTGTCGTCCATACGGCCAGATTACGAATGTATCGTCTACATATCGAAAAAAGCAAGAGGGCTTGTAGGCTGCCGACTCTAGAGCTTCTTCTTCAGAAGCTTCCATAAACATATTGGCCACTACTGGTAATAGTGGACAGCCCTTTGCTACTCCATCAGTTTGTTCGTAGTAGTTCCCATCGAACAGAAAGTATGTTGACGTAAGTACGAATTCAAAAACTTTCATTACTGTTGGTCCGAATTTTTCTCCCATGAGGCTTAGGGAGTCTCTTAGAGGTACCCTAGTTAACAGGTATACCAGATCAAAGCTCACCATGATGTCTTCTTGGCCCAATCGGAAGTTCTGGAGCTGCTGGACGAAATGTGCGGAGTTTCTGGTGTGGTGCTGACATTTGCCCACAAAGGGACTGAGCATCGATGTCAGATGTTCTGCTAATTCGTATGTTGATGCTCCAATGTTGCTAACAATCAGGCGGAGAGGCAATCCATCCTTATGGACTTTAGGTAGTCTGTAAAGTCTAGGAGGTGCAGCTGCTCATGGACGAAGTTTCTTCACAGTCTTCTTATCTTCGAAGGTGTACTGGAGAAGCTCAAAGTCTTCCTTTTCACTCTGTTGGTAGGATCGTCTTCGATTCTCTGGTAGATTTCGTCTTCTAATAGGTAGTATAATTTTTCTTAGTATACATTACATGGTAGTAGGACCATGCAATTCCCTTTATCTGCTGGGAGGACGACAGTTTCGGCATCTTCTCGGAGCCGCTTCGGTGCTTTCCTCTCTTCCTTGGAGATGTTTGGCATCGGCGGAGCCACCCTGGTGAGTACATGGCATGTTTCCCATCGTATTTCCTCTGCAGCATCACGTGGAAGTGCAAGAGCGGCCTGTTCCACCGTGCTGATGAATTGTTCTATTGGTAATGTTGTCAATGTTGGTACGAAATTCAGCCCCTTTTTAAGTACGGATAAGGCAGCATCATCAATTACTTTCCCTGTGGTTCTCTGTGGTTCTTCTTGTGGTGGTTTGGCTCCAACAAGGCATTCGTATTTTGCAGTTTGTCTGCAGGTGGCCGATTGCCAAGCATTGTTGGCTTGAAGACCAACTAACTGCATCTACCCACTCCCATGAGTCAGGGGAGAGTGTCAAGGCAAGCTGCAAATGGAGTGAGAAGAGGTCTCTAAAGGTCTTGCCGAGTCTGCATCAAGTGTACCAGATCCTCTCCTTGACCAGGACCAGGCTAGGTCTTCTGGTGATCTGGGTGGTGGCTGCGGTTCTGATATCATGAGTGACCTTCACAAAAGATGGTATGATTCAGTCCTCTCGGCATCTCAGTAGAAAGACAAGGGAGGCCAAGAGGCGCTCCTTCTTGTTCCAAAGCTTGTCCAGCTTCTTGATTTTGCTGTCCTCCCCGTAGAGGTACTTGATGTGTGATCTGAGGTTTTCCCGGCGTACAGAAATCTTGAAAATTTCTCGGGTATTCAGCCAGGTAGGGTCGTCCAAAAGGAGCGATATTTCGGCAAGCAAACTTCTCGCCATCTTCAGGCATTCTTGGTGTCCGATTGATCTCTGATGGAACCCGACTTTATATAATCTCGACCCCTCTCCCCCAGCCTCCGTCTGGGCACTTCCGAGCGGTCCGTGGCTGGTGGTGGGGGAAGGGTGGCACTGGGTGGAGGGGGAGCGCGGCGCCCCGCGACAGATCATGGGCCGCAGTCCTTTTGCGGCTACAGCTGCTTGCGAACTCTGCCATCGTGGTGACAAGGCTTCTTCTTCTTCTTCTTCTTCTTCTTCATGTCCTGACAGGAGCTGATTTCCGTGTAAGATAATGTTGCTAACAAACTGTTCTGGGATACAACCGGTTAACCTCTGTAAATTTAACAGGGATTGTATAGTAACATGTTCACAAGATATTTGGCATTTTGAAGTGTACACTGACTATAGAGGTCATCAAGTTCTTTCAGTCACACCATACTCAGAGCTGTTCACATCAGGCCCAACCACATCAGCTGCTGCCAAGGTGTGATGGCTGTTGGAGCAGCATGTGGGCATGCAATTAATCCTAAGATACAGAACAAATTGCAAACCTCATGCTCAGAGCACGGCCCATACAATACACAATCCATAAAATACATGAGCCTGGATTCTGGCAAACAGATGTAAAATTCATATTTCACAATAGCAAGTTCTCCATTGCAGAGTGGACTGCTCATTCTGTGAATTATTTATTGGGAGAAATTTCAGTTCCTACTACATATTCAGTATCATCTGTGGCTAGACCAAGCCACACTCCATTTAGTACAGTCTCTTGACTTTTGTTAAGCACTCTTATGGAGTTATGAGCTTTGTCATTTCTCACTGCCTGGAGACCCTACAATTTACAAATGTGCAAATGAATCTCCACTGCTGTCACACATACTGCAGTTAATAAACAGTAATTGAGCTTGTTTCAAAACTTACTAGGTTAGTTTAAAACTTCAGTAACATATTAAAAAGGTTCACAAATTCCTAATTTGAAAGCTAAGTGCCTGTGTTTGTGACAATGTAGAGCTGAGAGTGAAGTGCAACATTATGAACACAGAAAATTTAAAATGTTCCAATACATGGTTTTTGCATACAAAATGTTCTCTTAGTAATGAAAAATGCAGTGCACATATTATAAAATTTTATAAATGAATTGTATTTGCAGGTTGCAATATGTACTACACTGAAGCACCGAAGAAACTGGTATAGGCAAGTGTATTCAAATACAGAGATATTTAAACAGGTAGAATACTGCACTGCTGTCGGCAACACCTATAAAAGACAACAAGACTCTGGTGCAATTGTCTGATTAGTTATTGCTGCTACAATGGGAGGTTATCAAGATTTAAGTGAGTTTGAACATGCTGTTATAGTCTGTGCACGAGCAATGGGACACAGCATCTCCGAGGTAGCGATGAAATGGGGATTTTCCCGTATGACCATGAATATCAGGAATCCAGTAAAACATCAAATCTTCAACATCACTGTGGCCAAAAAACGATCTGCAAGAACAGAACCAATGACAACTGAAGATGATCGTTCAACGAGATGGAAATGCTACCCTTCCGCAAACTGCTGCAGATTTCAATGCTGGGCCATCAACAAGTGTCAGTATATGAACCATTCAACGAAACTTCATCAATATGTGCTTTCAGAACAGGTCTACTCGTGCACCCTTGATAACTGCATGACAAAAAGCTTTACGCCTTGCCTGGGCCCGTCAAAACTGCCAGTGGACTGTTGATGACTGGAAACATGTTGCCTGGTCAGACGAGTCTCATTTCAAATTGTATCAAGCAGATGGACGAGTATGAGCATGGAGAAAACCTCATGAATCCATGAATTCTGCATGTCAGCAGGGGATTCTGTAACGGTGTGGGACATGTGTAGTTGGAGTGTATGGGACCCATTTTACAACTACACTCCTGGAAATGGAAAAAAGAACACATTGACACCGGTGTGTCAGACCCACCATACTTGCTCTGGACACTGCGAGAGGGCTGTACAAGCAATGATCACACGCACGGCACAGCGGACATACCATGAACCGCGGTGTTGGCCGTTGAATGGCGCTAGCTGCGCAGCATTTGTGCACTACCGCCGTCAGTGTCAGCCAGTTTGCCGTGGCATACGGAGCTCCATCGCAGTCTTTAACACTGGTAGCATGCTGCGACAGTGTGGACGTGAACCGTATGTGCAGTTGACGGACTTTGAGCGAGGGCGTATAGTGGGCATGCGGGAGGCCAGATGGACGTACCGCCGAATTGCTCAACATGTGGGGCGTGAGGTCTCCACAGTACATCGATGTTGTCGCCAGTGGTCGGCGGAAGGTGCACGTGCCCGTCGACCTGGGACCGGACCGCAGCGACGCACGGATGCACGCCAAGACCGTAGGATCCTACGCAGTGCCGTAGGGGACTGCACCGCCACTTCCCAGCAAATTAGGGACACTGTTGCTCCTGGGGTATCGGCGAGGACCATTCGCAACCGTCTCCATGAAGCTGGGCTACGGTCCCGCACACCGTTAGGCCGTCTTCCGCTCACACCCCAACATCGTGCAGCCCGCCTCCAGTGGTGTCGCGACAGGCGTGAATGGAGGGACGAATGGAGACGTGTCGTCTTCAGCGATGAGAGTCGCTTCTGCCTTGGTGCCAATGATGGTCATATGCGTGTTTGGCGCCGTGCAGGTGAGCGCCACAATCAGGACTGCATACGACCGAGGCACACAGGGCCAACACCCGGCATCATGGTGTGGGGAGCGATCTCCTACACTGGCCGTACACCACTGGTGATCGTCAAGGGGACACTGAATAGTGCACGGTACATCCAAACCGTCATCGAACCCATCGTTCTACCATTCCTAGACCGGCAAGGGAACTTGCTGTTCCAACAGGACAATGCACGTCCGCATGTATCCCGTGTCACCCAACGTCCTCTAGAAGGTGTAAGTCAACTACCCTGGCCAGCAAGATCTCCGGATCTTTCCCCCATTGAGCATGTTTGGGACTGGATGAAGCGTCGTCTCACGCGGTCTGCACGTCCAGCACGAACGCTGGTCCAACTGAGGCGCCAGGTGGAAATGGCATGGCAAGCCATTCCACAGAACTACATCCAGCATCTCTACGATCGTCTCCATGGGAGAATAGCAGCCTGCATTGCTGCGAAAGGCGGATATACACTGTACTAGTGCCGACATTGTGCATGCTCTGTTGCCTGTGTCTATGTGCCTGTGGTTCTGTCAGTGTGATCATGTGATGTATCTGACCCCAGGAATGTGTCAATAAAGTTTCCCCTTCCTGGGACAATGAATTCACGGTGTTCTTATTTCAATTTCCAAGAGTGTAGATGTGGCTCTGACAGGCGGCACATACATAAGGATCCTGTATGATCACCTGCATCCATTCATGCCCATCATGCATTCTGACAGCTTGGGCACTTGCAGCAGGACAGTGTGACACCCCACACATCCAGAATTGCTACAAAGTGGCTCCAGGAACACTTTTCTGAGTTTAAACCCTTCTGCTGGCCACCAAATTCCCCAGACATGGACATTATTGAGCATGTCTTGGATGCCTTGCAACATGCTGTTCCGAAGAAATCTCCACGCCCTTGTAATCTTATGGATTTATGAAGAGCCCTACAGGATATGTGGTGTCAGTTCCCTCCATCACTACTTCAGACATTAGTCAAGCCCATTACAAGTCATGTAGCAGCAATTCTGCATGCTCACAGTGGAGCTACATGATATTAGGCAGATGTACAAGTTTCTTTGGCTCTTCAGTGTATTTTGAAATGGAGCTTTGAAATTACTGACAGCTATTGTCCATATTTTAATGACTTACGACGACTGCTAGACTGCACATCAGATCGACATGACACAAGCTAATTAACATGTACATTGATAGTTTCAAAAGACAAAATGGTGAATATCTGAGGCCAGAAGTCAAGTGAAACATATAATTTGTATGCAAGTACAAGAACAAAATGCAGTATTGTACTCTGAAAGTTTCACAAACTCCTCATATACGCATGACAATCAAGATTTCATCTTCTATTTCCACCCCTTCCTTTGCTTTCTTGTTTTTATTTCAAATGTAGAATCATCAATTCTGAAACTGTAATACTCACATCTGTTTGTAAGAGTGTAGTGCAATACACAGTATACTTTAACCTGAACCTAAAATGTTGTTAATGTAATTTTTTATGTGTGTTGTGAGAGCATGCAATTCTGTCAGTTATTCTTTGTTTTGATCTTGGCAAAAATTTAAATAGCCCATCTCATCCAATTTTCTTTTTGTCTTGTGGTATTTATATGAAATCAAGAAAATAGTAGATTATCAAAATTACTTTCAGTCAGTGTTCAAGTATTTCACATTTCATTACTATTCACAACTGATCTGCACTGTCTCTATTCTGAAGAGTTTTCTTTCTGTGTAACTGCTTTTATCATTGACCTGTAACTGTTTCCTTCCTTCACATTCTTCTGTATTGTGGCTTCTCGCTGCTACATTTCACTTCCTTGCTCATCATTTCAGTTCTTCTTTCCATCAGCGATAAAGGAATTCTTCTTTCCATCAGCAATAAAGGAAGTTTCTTGTGCATCGTATTTTGTACTTTCCTCTGCCTTTCAGTAACTTGACACTTTCACGTTACATTGTTATATACGTCCTTATATTCTAACCAATGTTTATACATTGAGTTGATGTAATTTCCTTGCCCCAAAGCTACTTACCTGCTCATCCCCAAAAATTGTCCTCAAATACAGACAAGTGGATTGCTTGCCTTCTGATGTTACTTTTAAAAATGCAACCAAAAGTGTACCAATATTTAGTTTTAGTTCTTTCCATGAATTACCAGTACTTTCTCAGAATCTGAAAAATCTTTGCATGTTACTGTATATGTGTGAGATACCCTAACATATTTGCTAAACTAATTTCCATGTTAGACTCAAGACATAAAATATCTCTGATATTGTACAGTCTACAATAATACCTATAACCAGCACTTACGGATTTCAGAAATACCCTGGAACATCTTGCAATCTGAAAATTGTTATTTCATTTTAATCCAAATATTGTCAATCATTATTTATGGTAGTCAGTACCACTAAATATGTAAAAGGTGATCTTACTAAGATTTTCACAATTGTGAGGAAAATTCTCATCCTCCTCTCAAATATTTATTGCCTGATAACAACAGATGTTGTTAGGAATAAAGCTACTGATAAGCCCACTTGTCAACATATACAATAAAAAATAGTTTGGAAGTAGATCAAAAGAAAAACAAATTATTTCAGATGGAATAATAATCCCTACCTGTAGAGTCTTTTCAAAATCTTCAAAAATTTTCAAATCATCTTTCTTTAATCCAGCTTCTTCTTCAGTTTCTCTGTATGCAGTTGTAATATCCGATTCTCCTGGATCTACATGACCTGTAACATGGACGGAAAAGTCAGTGGGCATCCAGATTGATGCAGGCATTGTTTCACATTAATGTGTTAGAGAACACAGAGAGGCTAAACAGTAACTGACTATTATTACAGCTAAGTAACAATTTTGAATATACTTTCAATCTGCTGCAAAATTAAATGCAAAAATACTTTCTTAGCCTGCATATTTTTTATTTAAATTTTATTTTCTTGTTGATGATGACATTATACCCTACACACAAACTAGGCATGTGTGTGTTGTAATACACTTATGAGCAGTTGAATTAGACACATCTATCTATTAACATAAAGCAACCCTCATCCTCATAATGACAGCAACATCTCATTCAGTGCCTTCCCAAATGAGCTCAACAGAAATGAGGTCAAGTGACCTGAGGAGCCACACAGGAACCGTCATGTCTGTGGAATATTTATGAAACACTACTGACACAATTCAGGAGGAATTGTTCACCTGTAAGTACAGGTTAACTGGAGTGTTTTTGCATCCCATATAAAAAACATTTCCCACATATGAACATATCTTCAACCAACCTGATGGCAGTCTGTTGGCAAACAGGATGCAACAGCTGATGCGGCTTTTGATGTACTCGTATCCTGTCATCAGAATATACAACTGTATGATACAACTTTTTTCTTGTCTTGTAGGTATGTTTCTCCAGTATGGTATGGTGTTGCAGGATTTTCCCTGGCCTAAACATCTTCTTATAACCCCCCCCCACACACACACACACACACACAGACAGAGAGAGAGAGAGAGAGAGAGAGAGAGAGAGAGAGAGAGAGAGAGAGAGAGAGATAGTCATGCAAGCTGTACACACGTGACCACTGTCTGGCCACAGACGTCTGATTGCAGGCAACTTAGCCTGATGGTAGAAGCAATCTGGGCAGTAGGGGTCAGGAGGTGGATGGGTTGGGGAGGTGCAGGGATAGCAGAATAGGGGTGGGTAGAGTGTAGTGCTTGGTGAAAGAGCATACAGGGACATTGTGGGGACAGCATGAGGCTGCTAGGTGCAGTTGTGAGGTTTGAGGCGTCAGGGTGGGGGGCAGAAAAGGAGAGAAGCTGAGGAGGGAAAAAGAGAAAGACCTTTCAGAGTGATAGTGAAATAGAAGGCTGTGTTGTGCTGGAAGGGGACCAGGGAAGGGCATAGGTGGCCATAGGCTAAGGACTAGTGAAATCTGCAGCCAGAGCAGGAATGGGAAGGTAGGATACATTGCAGGGAGACTTCCCACCTGCACAATTCACAAAAGCTGTGATTGGCAGGAAGGATCCAGATGGCTCAAACTCTCAAGCAGTCAATATAGCGAAGCATGTTGTGTTGGGCAGCATGCTTAGCAACTGGCTGGTCCAGCTATCTCTTGGCCATAGTTTGTCGGGGACCATTCACGAGGACAGATAACTTGTTCATTGTCAAGCTTCTATGTTGAGGAATTTGGGAAATGATTTTGAGCAAGGATTGAGGATAAGAAATTCTGGAATGTTGATAGAGAGTAATTTGGGGGCAGCGGCGGTGGATCAGGGCTGGATGGAGGAGAGAACTGAGTCAGGCAGGGTTCAACATTGGCTTTGAATTGAGTTTGAATCAATGTTGAACCCTGCCTAACTCCATTCACTCTCCTATCCAATCATGATCCACCTCTGCTGTCCCAAGCACATTCCCTATTAATGTTCCAGAATTTCTTAACATCAAATCTTGCCTCGCCATCGTTCCCTAAACCCTCGACATGGACGCTAATAAATCTGCAGAAAGAACCATAAACCACCACCCAGAAACTGGTTATCTTATAATCTTACCACCCGACCAAGGCTTCACCACTGTGGTTTTGAACTGCAAGGATTACCTGGCAGAAGGATTCTATCACCTATCAGATTCATCCACCTACAAATCCTGCCACAGTGACCTCATTCTGGAAATACAACAGGATTTCCAGTCTCTTCTCAAATCCTTAAGCCTATCTAAGAATCTCCTCTGAGTCTCTCTCTCTCTCTCACCCCTGCCACTCCCCATACACTTCCATCTTCCACAGGCTTCCCAAAGTCTATAAACCCAACCACACAGGATACCCCGATGTGGCTGGTTACTGTGCCCCCACCCAGAGGCTATATTCTCTTGTTGACCAATAGCTTTAGCCTATTACCCAGAATCTACCCTCACATGTCAAAGACACCAACCATTTCCTCCACCGACTCTCCACAGTTCTTGTCCCTTTACCGCAGGATACCTGGCTTGCCACTATTGATGCCAATTACCTCTACACTAACATTCTTAATGCCAATGGCCTTGCTGCAATTGAACGTTACCTTATCACGAGCAGTCGCTTTACCATTTGTCTTTTCGTGCATGACCCACGGCCAGAACCAAGTTTCCCCATGTTGTCAACCATGTGTCTACGACTTGTACTTATGCATACATTATGTATATTCCCGTGCAGGTTAGACGTTGTACTCGCAAGTCTCATGCCCAATATCAACAGTTAAATATGATATTACAATGCCTGTGTTATTCTGATTACAATGCAAAGTTCCTTTGGGCATGCATGCAGAATAACACAGACACTGTAATATCATATTTATATATCTCTCACCATGTCCTGGAATGAGGAATTCCCTACCCACCATCCTCCTCACCTCTCCCACAGTAGTATCCCAATGCCCATCAAATCTATGCAATACCCTTGTCCATCCCTATTCCACCCCTGCTCCTAACCCCTTGCCTCATGGCACATACACCTGTAGTAGACCTGTATGTAAAACCTATCTCATACATCCTCCTACCATCACCTATTCCAGTCCAGTCACAAGCACCATCCAATCAAATGCAAGGCTACCTCTGAAAGCAATCGTGATCTACAAACTAAGCTGCAACCACTGTGCTGTGTTCGATGTGGGCGTGACAACCAACAAGCTGTCTGTCCACATGAACAGTACCTGACAAACTGTAGCCAAGAGAGAGCTGGACCACCCAGCTGTTGAGCATGCTGCCCAACACAACATGATTCACTTCAATGACTGCTTGAGAGCCCGAGCCATTTGGATTTTTCATATCAACTGCGGCTTTGCTGAAATGTGCAGATGGGAACTCTCCCTACAATATATCCTACCTTCCTGTACCTTCCCTGATCTCAAACTTCACTAGACTCTGTCCTCCTCCCAGCTATCCTTTTCCCTTGTGCCACTCCAGTGCTACACAGCCTTCTATTCTACAGTCACACTGAATGGTATCTCTCTTTTTCCTTCTTCAACTTCTCTCCTTTTCTGCTCCCCTTCCTCCTCCCCTTCCCCACCCTCAAACCTTACACCACCTAGCATCACCATCCTGCCCCCACAATGTCCCTGCATGCTCCTACAACCACCACTACACCCTGCCCATCACTACTCTGCTATCCCTTCTCCCCCACAGCAGATTATTTCTCCCATCAAGCACAGTTGCTCACATTCCAGCCTCTGGGCTAGAGGCAATGGTCATGTGTGGGTGTGAGTTGTGCTTGTGTGAATTTGTGTTTTCAACAACAGATGATGGCCTTTTGGCCAAAAGGTCACGTGTACAGCAATCTTTTTGTGTGTGCCTGTCTGCATCTCAGCATCTCCTCTAAACGGTGAGTAGCAGTTCATTCTTTCCATAAATTGTAATTATTATAACCAGGATTTTCCATTGTTTAAATAAAATTATAATATACTCATGGCAAAATTTACAAAAAAACAAGAATTAGCTAAAAAAGCTAAAAAGGTGCTAAAAGTTATTTCCTTGTACTTGTGAAGGTCTAATAAATAAAAACAGGGAAAGTGCAGGCCCACTGTGAGCACAAGTGAATGCTGGTTAACAGTTCATGAAATGGATGACAAAAGTGATTACATAAAAACCTGAGTCTCTGCTTCAAAATACTGATTAATAATGAAATGGAAAAACATACAGAATTGTCATATTATGATCCAAATAATCATGGTTGGCTTGGTCACTGACCAAGAAAGAAGGAACCAGCCACTATGAGTTACAACACAATAACCTACACAATAATTTTTGGCAGGGGTCCAGACAACACGCAAAACCTTCAAATATTTTCACATTTGTCTCAATGTTATTTAATACAGTGGAAAAACATAAAAGATTGCCATCCTGTTGTCTGCACTTTGGTGTGGCACATTGTGATATGACAAGCACTGCATAGTAGTGGGTCCACCTGCTGGAGGAGGTGCCACTGTATCTGAGGCCAGCGCCCTATGCTCAGTTATGTCAATGGCAGTTCTTTCCATTTGTGTGAGTGGAGCAATGTTCACCATGGAAAAATTGTCAGCTTCACCATTCACCAGCCTTAATTCGTTATTTTTGTACTTCCAGCCATACATTCTCCCACTGACATATAAATCTCCTGCTCAATTATTGGGTAACAACACACAATGGGATAGCAGGAGGCAGTACATTCCTTGCCTCATGTGCCTCACTTACTCCCATGTCAGACTGCTTATTTCCCAGCGTATGCATGTGGCTTGGTACTTCTGTTCCATGACATAGTGAAGTGCATTTTATATGTTTGGGGCTGCTGTGTCTGCTGGGCACATCTGCTGAACGGTCTGTAGGGCACTTAAGGAAACAGAGAAAATGAGAAATTTATTGCGCCAACTGCACCTCGTCTGCTCTTGTGTCTTTAGCATTCCACAGAGCTCTGCATGAAATACTGTCAATTTGTCTGGAAGTCTAACCATAAAGATACTGTCTGGAAAAACTATTGAGCAGTGAGCAGTATGGCCTGGCATAGACCAAACAGTGTAACTAATTTTTAAATTAAAGGGCACATCTTAAAAATTTGTACAAAGCTTGTTTAAAACCTGTCACACAAGATTTCTTGTACATTTCCAAATTTAAAAACAGCCTTGGTCTCACTACTAACCAACAGAAATACTTGCACCAAATCTGTGTTAAAACATTCAGGTCCATTACACCTAGCTCTGCAAGTTGCTCCTCAACTCCAGTCCCATCTTCTTATGTTATTAAAATAGATTCAGTCATTCTGTTCTTCACTGGACAAGTAGAGTAAAGATCAGAGCCTGGGGGAATTGACCAGACTTTATATGCACTGTGAGGAACTTTTGACAGATGGTTAGAAGTGGTTCCCTAATCTCAGAACAGAGAATGGATATAGTGCCTGTCCTGAAGGCTCCTGTTGCCATCTAATGCCCCCTGTAGTTAACTGAGTCCAAAATCTCTAAATATGGTGACTGTGCTGAAACATGTACGGTCTTATATTTAAAACCAGGCTGCTGCTGCTGCAGAGACTGAGTAGAAGTCATTCACTTAAGGTGGCCAATGTAATCGGCTGTCTCTCAGATTTCTAAGCCAGGCCAAATGCATCTTCTGGTAACAGTTTAGGATGTTGTATTGTATGGAGGAAGTGCTGTCACTCTTCACAAGCTGTTAATAGTGCTGTATCTGCACATGGCCTAGAGCTAACTGTCATGCTGTGTAGAAATAACATCTTTAGTTTGAGTTCATTTCATTTCCTGTATTTTTAAATTGCATTTTGGTTGATTGCTAGAGTCATCTGATTCATATCCGCCTTAATAGATGAGAGGTCAAAGCAGCAGGGGCCTGGGTTCGATTCCCCGCTGGGATGGAAATTTTCTCCACTCACAAACTGTGTGTTGTATTGTGTTCATCATATCATACCCATCGACACGCAAGTCACCGAAGTGGTGTCAACTAAGATGACTTGCACCAAGTGACTAGTCTACCTGATGGGAGGTTCTAGCCACACGGCACTTCATTTGATCAGTTTCACGGAACTCAATGATCATTTGCTTCACTTTCTAACCCACTTGTAACTGCAAGAACTTCCAGAAACAATTCTGCCGAACAGCTCTTGGCTGCATCAAGATGAGATCAGTTTATGATTGAGTTTCCTTACCTTGCAGTGGCCACCAGCCACCGGCCACACGCCAAATAAATGCTGCACTGGGTTATGAGTGTATTTATCAACTGACATTGTCTTACCTGGAGTTCTAGTATTTATCTTATAGCTATGTATTAGATGTTGCATGCTTGAAACTTAAGAACATTGTACAAGAGTTGTAAAATACACTTTCAAGTGGGAAAAGGTCAAACACTTGCGACATATTATTCGCTCTGGATTTAAAAGAGGAAGGCAGCAGAAGTGGCTCAGAATCTTTTTATTGCATGTGACATGAATGCCTTTGGGCAAAACATGTTGGAAAACGATTTTATTGTTTCAAGAAAGATCATTCTGGTATAAATGATTTTCCACATTCAGGAAGACTCAGCAGCATACACGTGGTTAACTGTAATGTGACATTTGGATTCTATAGGCAAGATTCAAAAGTCAAGTGTAGGAGTACTCTAAGCTGTCATTCCAAGCAATAAAAATCAAACAGCAATTATTACTGCATTTCTATGTGAACACCATCAGTTCATACACTGAGCATTCCTATGCAATATTGTTACTGATGGCTATTTATGATACATAAGCTACTTAACTAGGTTGTTGTTATTATTATTATTATTATTATTATTATTATTATTAATAGAGGTGATCAGTGCTCAACATCGTGGTCATCAGTGTCCTGAGCAAAAATTCAGCATGCTAATCTCATGGGTGGGGACGAAGGCTGTCCCCACACGCGGAGCAGTTTATAATGTATTAAAATGTGCTTCCCTTCCCCACCAATTTAGGGCATCCTACAGTGTTAGACCATGCATTTGGCCTGGCTTAGAAATCTGAGAGACACCGGTGATCTTGACCACCTTACGTGGATAACTTCGAGTTAGTCTCTGCAGCAGCAGCCGGGTTTTAAATCTAGGACTGTACATGTTTCAGTACAGTCACCATATTTAGTGACCTTGCAGACTTAGTCTCTGCAGCAGTAACCAGGTTTTAAGTCTAGAACTGTACATGTTTCAGCACTGTCACCATATTTAGAGACCTAACACTCAGTTAATTTTGTAAACTGTCAGTTCACAAAACTTCACCACCCTTGTAATACTGAAATCAGTATCTGTGAGGATGGTGGGCATATCTCCATCGAGACTGAGGGCTGCCCTAATGTCAGTTTATAGGACACATGTTGCCACAATATGCTGAACTGAAAGTGATACACCACAAACTTTACAGAGTGGTGGATCCTCCCGCTGGAGGAGGAAGCCAAGTGTTAAATGGCTATTTCCAATGCATAGTCTGTTAAGTAGAACCTCCTTCCAGCGGTGAGATTGACACGAAGTCTGCCATACCTTTGTGGTTGATTTGAGTGACTGCAGTTTGTTTTCTGTCACCTGCAACCATTCAGTCTCCCACTGATGCATGATGAATCAGTCAGAAAATGAGATGTTGGTGTGCAACGGGATGGGACATTGGTGGACAGCACCATCCTGACATGCTTTCTTGGCGGCTTTGTTGTTGTCCTGTATCCTAATGTGACTGGGTACCCAACAAAAGAGCAGAACAACTGACAACATTCTCTTGCTGCGATCCACCTGTATAAACAACGTTAACACTGTGGTACGTACTTAAAATGGACGAACACAAAGTTGTAAAAACATAACCTGGAGTACAAGTTTTCTCATGGGGCCGATTCCTGAACAGCTGTTCAAAGGTGGGTTGGACCACTGAACTAAATGTCACTGACTGAGGTGATGTTGAGATTTTCAGTGCCTGTCAAGCCAAAAGGATACGTTACAGAAACTAGAGTGGTGATACACCAGCCTCTGCACACAGACTCTGAACTGGGCTAATCCGAAAAGCTCCAGTAGGTATTCGAATGCCCTCATGGTGGACAGCATCTAACATCTTGAGGTAGGAAGGATGGACTGGTCCACAGACCATGCTACCATAATCTAAACATGATCAAACAAATACCCTAAACTGCAGGAGACGGGACCTGATAGCTTCCCATGTTTTTCCGCTAAGGCATTTCAAAATATTCAAAGACTGGAAGCCCTTTGTTCGTAGGTATTTCAGGTGTAAGAGCCAAGTTAATTTCAAGTCAAATAATAAACCCAAAATGCTCAGTTTCTTGAAACCATAAAATATTTTCCCTGACTGTGAGCACAGGTTGGTTAAAACTTCGACAAGAATGGTTAAAAATGACACACATAGTGTTCTCGCATGAGAAGTGAAAACCAGTTGCCCTGAACCAGGTTTCCAGCTCCTAATGGTCAGCTGTAGCTGCCTCATTGTCTTTATAAGATCAGAGGAAGAGCAGAAGACTGCAAAGTCATTCACAAACAAAGGTTCCTGACTACAGACGAAATGGGAAATGCCACTATAACGATGGTAACAATGTGACACTGAGGACACTGCCTTGGGGGACCCCATTCTCTTTAACATAGCAGTCGGACAAGGCATCGCCAACACAATATCGACAATGCTGTTCCTCAAGTAAGAATTGGATAATAAGTGGCAGGCGTCCACATAGTTCCCATGCACGAAGTTGGCGAAGAATGTTTTAACTCCAAGTAATGTCATATACTTTTTTTAGGTCAAAAAACACACAAACCAAATGGTTCTGCCATAAGGAGGGCTCCTGTATTGCCATCTCCAGTAGCATTAAGTTGTCAAGGGTGGAATGGTAGCACCTGAAACCACACTGGGAGTGGCTCAGGTGACCTAGGAATTCGAGTAGCCAGATGAGGCGGCAGTAAACCATGCGTTCAAGAGTCTTACCCATACAAGTGATAAAGGACTACACTCTGGTAACTGTTAGGGGCACTATGGTCCTTGCCTGATTTCCAGAATGGAATTAATATGGTCTCCTTTCAAGTCGTGGGGTACTGTCCATCAAACCAGATCTGATTGAAATGAGAGAGGAGCTGTCTTTTTGATTCAGGGCACAGGTGACGAAGCATGGCATAATAGATCTCATCAGGACCTAAAGCAGTGTTTCTGGCTGCAGACAAAACTGATTCCAGTCCCCATGCGGTGAATGAAAGGTTGTAGAGAAGAAATTGAGCTCCCTCATCTCTAAAGTCCCATGGAAAACCTGGAAAGTAGGAGCGTGTCTGAATGATGTAGTAACAGTAAAGAAGTGCTTAGCTAAAACCTGAGCCATGTCTTCTGGCGTGTCCACCAAGACCCCATTATTTAACAAGGCCGTAAGGGGACGTGTGCTGCCCTTGTCTGAAATTCGTCTTATTGATTCCCAAACTTGTGCCGTGGAAGTGGACCCATTAATGCATTAATGGAAGTCATGAATTCCCTTCAGGAAGCCCTCTTCCATTCTTTTATCACTGGCCTCGCACGAGCTCTCCCACAGATCTAAAGTCCTAAAGATTTTCTGCAGTTGGACAGTGTCTGAAGTTCTGCAGAGCTGTTCATTTGGCCCTGAGTGCCAATAGACAAGTTGTCTTTCCACCAAGGTACAGGCCGTCATCTGAGGTGGTTACTAGACCAGAGGGATGGACTCTGTGGCAGCCCGTTAGATCTCACAAGTGATATGGGCCACCGTCTCCTGTGCACAATCCTTTTGTTTAAAAACAAGCTGTCAACTGTACTGCAAACAATTTGGTCAAAGGTTGTGATTTATCAGGGAGGTTAGGGAGAATGTTAGCCGGTTTCCAGCTCTCCAGTTTCTCTGACTGGAAGTCCATATCTTCCAGAGCATAGTTCCCATCAGAGAGGGAGAGAGCTCACTGATCCTCAGGTTTAACTACCACTTTCTTGGACTTTGACCTACTTTTCGAAGGATGTTTTTCTTTACTGATGGGAGGTGGTGGTTGCTTGGGTTGTGGGGGCAGGTTAGTTGGCTTCTGCTGGTGGGCTGTGTTTTGTGCCTTAGGTGGTAAGCCTATAGCCGACGGCTTCTGAACGATTGCTGCTTCAAGTGGAGAGTTTTGCCTCGCAGGTACACTGACAAGTGCATGTACTCTTACTTGAATCTGTGGTCCGAGTTTGTATGGAGCTATCACACTTAGTGATTGGCATCTTAAGGGCTGATACAAAAGAAGCAGCAAAAACCAGAGGTTGCATAGCTTTGAAAGCTTTTTTAGCTTCACCATAGGGTATGCGTCTCCTGACTTTCAACTCCTGAATTTTCCTCTCCTTGTTGTAAACCTCACACTTTCTGCTCCACACTGGGATCCCCAGAGCAGTTTACACATTTTGGAGGGAGTGTACAAGAATTGCCTGATTCAAGAGCTAAGCCTCCACAATTGCCACATGTAGCCCTTCCATTGCATTCCATAGTGGTATGGCCAAACCTTTGAGATTTGTAGCATCAGCAATAAACAGGCGAACCTTAAGATGGATACAGCCAGCAAGGATATGTTCAGGTAATTCCAGAGTACTAAACATTGCCGATTTTTGCAATTTGCCATTGACTCTCCTCACATAGTTCTGCACATCCGTGACACCTATTTTTTTCCATTATTCACATAACTTCAAGGGGTCCACCTCCACTATATTGGAGCAGGTAACCACACCCTTACTAATGTTGAGGGTGTTATGCATCGCAGACTCAACTGGATAGTCACCTAAGGCCTTACACCCCAGGAACTTAGATATTTGGGTTGAATTAGCAGTTTCAACTACAAGTATTCCATTACAAAGTCATTTAACACTTTTTAGAGACCTAGCCCATCAGGAGCAGTAGTTTGATGAGACCATTCCACAGCAATCCCACAAGATGCTAAGGAAACAACCGTCGACACAGGCAGAGCCCTGCAAGCCTAAGTAAGCCTTATACAACTGTGGAGCAGCAGGTGCCCCAGAGGTTGCCCGCTACAGACTGTTTTAGCTCAACAGCCATTCACCTCATCAGCAAGTAGCACACCTAGAGGTTGAGAGGATTTTTAGAGATGTGTGTACCTCCCTCATTGTCCAGTAGGTGAAGCAAAGACACTTGTTCTCCAAAATGCACAACATTCCACTGCTGTGCTGCATAGTGGTCTCTGAAGCAAGCCCAGAGTTTACAGTGACAGAGGGCTGGCGACACTTACAAGTCCCCAGTTTAGGAACCCTGGGGTCATCCAGCCCGTACTCAGCAAACGAATGATGAGCCCCTGAGGGGTACTTAAGAAGAAATTAATGTCCCGAGTCATGACAGAAGACACATGCTTGAGTAAAGGTCACTGCGAACACATTTTGCATTCATTGATTGAAGAAGTTCGCTGTGCATTAGGAGCTCCTCTCCACAGGTGTGTCCACTGCAACTGACATTTGTTGCGAACAACTGAGACACTGTTCAGTCTCAATGTAAGAAAAAGACAAACAAAATACATTACTCGTTGCACCTAAGTGATAACACACTCTGCTGACTTTTCCGCTACTTATTGAACAACTGCCAACAAAATTTGTTTCCAGACTAAAATGCAGTTAGACCTAGTTTGCCAACATCTTTAACTCAGATACATTAGGTTACTACAGGCATGGGATCGGTAAACTACCTGAGCATTTTCAGACTGTTTTAGACAATGTTGGAGAATATATGTTTCATGACTGGTTAATTTTTATGATTGTTTACAATAAATTAATAAATAAATTAAAATAAATTAAATATTTTACATTGCTGTAAAATATGCACTTCACCAATACAAATTAAATACAATTTACAACAATAACCTTATGGTGAAAATCTATTTTAATAAAACAAAGTATTTGTACCACAAGCGTGCATATATCAGCATGAATTAGTAAGGTATTATTCACGTTGGGCTTCAAAACTTGATGTTCTGTGTTACACTCAAATGGTATAAAAATGAGGAATTTCAGAGGCATTATCAACTGCGCAGTATCTTAAGTCTTTCGCCCTTAGGAGTATGAGGTGGCGGAAGTAGTGAGAAGATATTTGATGGAGAAGTTTTCTTAAAATTTCCTCACTGATTTCTGATGTGACTGTTAGTAGCTCTGCAACAGAATGGCTAAAAATATTGCCTTTAGTGAGACTGGAACTGCGAGCCAGCACAGCCTTCATTTGACAGACGATCACATTACCCCTGAGATGTCAAACAGCTGAAGTATCAGTGTCTCACTTATCACACCAATGATGGGTAAGACAGATAAATTGCAATATGTAATATGAGATTAGTTGCAATTTACAAATGGAATGAATTTCCTAGACTCGAAACTACAAACTCATATCCTTACCACACACCTTAAGTGAAAACCACACGTTATTCAAAGGAAGTACTATGGAAAATCAAGCGAATGTAGCAGGACAATTCAGTCCCACACAGAAGGTAACTTGTCGATCATAAAGTTGCCAAACTTATTTTGCAATGTTGCTAATATTCATTTATACTACCAGCAGGAAAAATACCACCCGATGTATGCCCTGAGCAGGCTCAGAAGTGATTAAAAGTTACGTCTCAAAGATATGGCTGTTGAGGGTCAGAATACCTGAAGTGTATGTCTTTGAGGTTTATTGCCATTTCTGTAACCAGCTTTAGGGACCAAACCGTAGTTACTTACAATACTAAGATGCACTGACTGCAAATTAAATACAATAAATCAATAAATATAACAATTATTTCTGTTTTTCTGTCTTGGGAACACTGAATTCTGGAAGGCTCATTCACCAGACAAGATTCACACAGTAAGTATTGCTAACTGAGTGACACCTTTGGCCCCATTCACAAGCCATGGTCAATGGGGGCACAAAAGATCAAGTGGTAATCTGGACATGGGCTCTGGACTCTGGTCACAGTGGCCACCATTCCAAGCTTCAGCAACTGCCTCAATTGTATACCCTTTTATTATGAATAAACCCTCCAGGCCTCCTTTTCAAACCAGTCATATTATTACTTAAATGAACCATACTGACCCAGACTCTCATATCGAACCCTCTCCCACCATCCTGCACAAATCTGGTGTCACATGAGTAGGTTATGTTCTCACCTTTTAATCTTTTTGTAGGTTGCTGCCATTATCTCTTGTCATCATGGCCAGGGGCCACACACAACTGCTTGTGCATCCTGTAGCCACCTCTGGTTTGTGTTAGCCAGAGCATGCAGACTCTGCCCTTGCATGCAGACTCTGCCCTTGCTACACAGTGCATCCCTTCTGAACACATGCACATGCACACACAAGTGGTCTACCTCCGGTCTGCTAGGCTTGGCTGTGCCACCACTGCCAGTCAGGATCTGCTCATTGTGCTGCTGCCTGTTGCTGCCATTCCATGGCCAGATGCCATGCTGCGTCCAGTGTTGCTGCTGCAGCTTGTTCCTGCCATTGCCATGAGGTTCCATATGAATATACCACTGCACAGCCCATCTAAAATGTTCAAGCTGCCCTCAGTGAAGCCAGAAGATTGAAAACCAGCTCAGCTTTCCCCCTGTCTGCCAAAGCAAGTAGATTTCCTGTATTTATTTTATTCTCGGGAGACTCTGCAGAAAATTTCAATACATTTTTGCAAAATGTCCACAGTCTGGGCTGCATTTGCACACAGCTGGACAATTTCCTGTTGAATGTGGCATGGCTGAAGATGATCAGGGATGCACGCATATATGTAGAGTCAGTCGACACTTTGAAAAATGCCGAAATATTTGAATTCCCAATAAAAGGTTTAGAAGAGAAGTATTCTGATACGTGGCACATTAGTTACAACTGTGAGAAATTGTCTACATTTAGACAAAAATTAGTGGAACAAATTGCCTACTATTAGACAAATAACAAAGGAAGATTTTGAACAATTTTTCAGATGGCACAAGAACTATCTCACACAAGACATAACGTGCCGGCCCTTAAATACCCTGCAATTTTTATTCAAATTTCAGACTCGAAAAGTCAGGGTGCAGCTTATATCCGCTACCTTGTCTTTTTACATACCATTGTTGTCCAAAAAATATGCTCATTTGCAACACTGCAACTAACACCTGTAACCAAAACTGTCGGCAGGGCATTTTAATACATAACAATGCAAACTTTTAACAGTACTTTATTGGCGTTTCATAGTGTAGGTCTACCAATGTTAGCTTATAATTCAGTTTCAGTTTTATAATGGTAAGAATGCCTGATTTATGTCAATATAAATGACAATATGGGGCAGAAAGCCTGATTTATGTCAATATGAACGACAATATGGGGCAGAAAGCCTCACCAAGCTAAGGAATTCGGTGCAGTTATGTTGAAAGCTTCATACTTACAGTTACCCATTATGCCAAACTCACAATCAACACAGAGGCTGGAAGACAGTATGGACTGGATGAATCTAAAGTGTGACTTTGGGTTGCTTCAGAAGAAAAATGGAAGAAGGCAATTTCCAATGAAATGCGGCAAATATCTGCAACTTGAGGCTAAGGTCCTTTCCTATATGCATGATCAGAGGAAAGATAGGACACTTGTCTCAAGAGATATAATCCAACTGAAGGCCTTCGACATCGCAAGAGTCTTAAACATGTCAAAAGGAGAATACTGTGCAAGTACTGGTTGGTGTCATCGGTTTATGCGGAGAAATAATGTTGCTCTCCAATGAAGTATTACTACAGCACAGAGAATGTCACCAGATGTTAAGGAGAGATTAGATTAGATTAGTTAACTCCCAGTGATATGTCATTCACTTACAAAAGTGTCCTCATACCTTTTACATCAGTTTGGCAATACTGATAAAAATGCCAGTCTTTTCTGACACGGCAAGAAATACCACAGCAGACATGAAAGGAGCAAAATGTAGCCCATTAAGAGTAATCAGGAATGAAAAAAATTGAACTGTGATGTTAGCTGTTACTCTGTTATTCTGAAGAGAAATCTACATCCAAAGAAAACTTTCCTAGGGACTTAGTTGCTCGCAGCCGAGAAAAGGGTTGGATGACAACGTAACTCAAGTTTGACTGGCTATCTACTGCTTGGAATTGCAGACCTAGTGCAGAGCTTGCTGAGAGAGGCATGCTAGTTTTGGATGTGTTTAAGGGACATTTAGCTGCTGAAGTAAAACATAAACTTGCTGCTCTAAAGACTGACCTTGTCATAATACCTGGAGGAATGACTTCAAAGCTTTTGGGTGGGCAGTAACAAGCCATTCAAGGACAACCTCCAAAACATGCGTTCCGATTGGTCCCTGGAAGAAACCCATGTTCTTACATCATCTGGTAAGGTTAAGAAGCCATCAGCGAGAATGTATTCTTGCTTCATGGTTCTCCATATAATCAGAGTCCGTTATCAAGGGGGTTGAAGAACTGTTGTATATCGAATGCACTGCACAGCAGTGAGGAGGACTTACTGTGGGAAGAGAATGAAGAAAATGATGCGAGTAAAAGTGAGAGTGATGGGGTGAACACAGGTACTGATATAATTTTTCTCCTCTCAATCAGTGTGCAGCTTATTTTGTGCAATTTTTTTTTATTTCTTCCTTGAAATGTAGTGGTGTGGCTTATATGCGGTGGCGGCTTATATGTGGTGGTGGTTTATATGCGGTGGAAGCTTATTATCGGGGCAGTATGGTATACCCCTGGTTGTGATACCATCCATGACGACATGCTTCTAGAACAAGCAGAAGCACACACAATTCGTTTTTATCTTTAGTATCAACCCATAAATTGAAGGAGAGGTTAAAATACACACTTCATGTGAAAATTCATTTGACGTTATTACATGAAGAAGCAGCAGGCTCTGTTACTGCCCTGGCACATAACAGTGAGTTGCTCTGTGTGTTTACCAGCGAGTCAGTTTGCGGACGATGTAGGCAAGCTGGTCATATGGCCGATAAATGCTTGGCTTCTTACTGCCCTAATTGCCTGATTTTGGGCACCTAAGTACCCACGGAATCTTAACAGGTTGACCCGTGGTTGCAGCAATCGTTCCTGTTTCTGAGGAAATGCGTGCTTGAATTAGTGAAACAGCAGAGGGGCAAGGAGACACGGCCACCCAACGCAGGCCCCCATACGATCAGTCAACCCCGTAAACTATGGAGATTTCAAGGTGGCGGCGAATGTGATTGTGAAGGTGAATTTTGGTGGTTACGGTTGCTCAGATATGTCTCACTTTTCTTTCTCCTGGCAACATGTGGCTGATAAAACTGCCCAATTGCCATATTAGCGGTTTGGGTACTGCAGTGATAAAATCCACAGAGGCATGTTCAGTTAAGTTAAAAATTATTGGCACCTCTTACGACTGAGATGGAAGCTATATGGCAGACAAGGTCTAATTTTGATGTCATACTAGGACATGATATTCTGCACCAGTTTCAAGGTGTAACTGGTTTCTGGTCACTCATTGTCAAATTCATGAAGCAATTCAACATTTTGGTGGCAACAGCACCTTACGGACCTGAGGAAATCCGGGGAAGGGCACTATGCCCTGATATTCTGATACACCGCATATCTGGCGTGAAAGGCAGCCATCACTGTAATAGCAAACAGCAGCAACAGACGAATTCCCTGGGTGACAGTCAAAATGGAAGAATGTAAAGTAAATGTCTCTTTGGTTAATTTGCTCAACCAAAATGACATTCTTGACACAGTACAGATGCAAGTGAGATGGGGAATGTGTAGGGCAGAAACAGTGGGAGAAAAAGTAAGAATTATGGTGTATTTCAACAATTTTAGAGTAAGAGACTTAGTTACAACATGAGAAAGCATAGCAGCCAGTATGCACAAAATAGCTGAGGGTGAAGAATCCTTCTCTGAAGAGACAATTAAGAAAAGAAGGAAATTATTACCAGTCCAAGAATTGTATACAGTCGTGCCATCACTTAAGCAGCAATTGTAAAGTAAGTTGTCACATTTGATTGACTCTGAGCAGAGTTTGCTAAATTCAACTTCAGAGGAGTTTTTGCAGTTATTTGAAGAGAGGCAATACTTGCTGGCTACTGATCTTGAATGCCATGAAATTCCTACCAGAAATGCAAGGCCAGTTGCTCAGAAACTGTAACTAATCCATATCAATTACAGTCTGTTGTGAAAGAAACAATCCAGCAACAACTTGATGCAAGAATTATTCAACCATCTGCCAACCATCAGCCAAGTCCGTTTGTAATTGTACCAAAGAAATCAATTAATGGTGGGAAGACCTATCACCTACATAAAGATGAGAGAGATGCTGACAAGGTTACGATCCCTGAAGCTATCCCTTGCTATGTACTCACAAACTGTAGATAGATTAGAGAACTGTACATTTTTCACTACTTCTGATATGCACTCAGGCTACCACAGATACCAATAACCTCATCAAGATTTGCCAAATGCAACTTTCATTGTACCACATGGTTTGTACGAGTTTTTGTGGATGCCTTTTGGTTTAAGAAATGCACTCGCCACATTTCACTGATTTGCTATTATGAGGCTTGAAAACCACTACCTGTTTGGTCTATTTAGATGATGTTACAGTTTTCTCTTCAACCACTGAAGAGCATACACAATAATTAACAAAAGTACTGATGAGGTTACACAATGGCCATTTAAGTTTGAAGTTGGAAACCTGCTCCTTTACAGAGTGCCAAGTTCAGTACTTGGGGCACGCTATTAGCTGCAATGAGATAAAGTTGGACCTGCAGTTGATAGAAGCAATAGATAGTTTCAGAGTAAAGGAATTACAAAGCTTCCCCAGGTTAGTGAATTATTACCACAGACTGTAAAGGATTATGCTAGTGTGACTGAACCCTTAACCAGGTTGTTAAAAAAAGGAGCAACTTTTGAATGGACTGCAGAATGTGAAACTTCTGTAACATATTTGTAAAGAAGTATTGATAAGTTTGCCTTTATTGGTCTATGCTGACATTGAAAAATTGTCTACCCTCTCCTGTGATGCCTTGAGCTTTGCTGCATGTGTTATCTTAAGCCCAGAACACAACGGCCAGGTTATGCAGACGTCTCCATTCCAGGAAAACGATTTCCTTGTTCTTGGGGACGTAGGGCAAATCACTTTCCCCTACTCTCTAGTGGCAGCTGTTTTATTAGCTATATACACATGTTTATATTTTTGACAGCTGGGCAACATCCTCAGCTGGCTCAGAACAAACGATCTTTGTGCGTCCTTTGAAGTGGTTCTGGTGCTTTAGTGAAATGTTACTAACTATACATGTTTATTGTTGGGCTGCAAGAACTATGTCCTCCTGGCCCTATTTCCTGACTTTCTCCTCCCCAGAATAGGGCAACGTTATTCAATCAAACGTTTTGTCCTGCTGTGCTGCATCATGCTGTTCACTTGTGAAACACACTGATTAAGATCATGTATAATTGTAGTTCCAGTCTTCATGTCATTTCATGTGGGTATTGCATATACATTGGAAGTGAGAGTGGAGGGTACCCCAATTGGGTCAAACCACTGTACTCTCTGGTCTTGATTTTGGTCTTTAGTGAGTATAAGGTTCAAATGGCTCTAAGCACTATGAGACTTAACATCTGAGGTCATCAGTCCCTAGACTTAGAACTACTTAAACCTAACTAACCTAAGGACATCACACACATCCATGCCTGAGGCAGGATTCAAACCTGTGACCGTAGCAGCAGTGCGGTTCTGGACTGAAGTGCCTAGAACCGCTCGAGCACAGTGGCCGGCTGAGTATAAGGCCTATGACAATATGATCGTAGGTTAATTATTCTCATCCACGTGCAGTTTCCACGATCATGTACTCCCTTATGTGAAGTGTTATGATGTGGAAGTTAAATTTATGACAGCTTCACACAGGTGATGATCACACTGAACAGTGCTTGGGATACTTATAAAAATAATCACATCTCAAGCTGTGTGTCACAGCTGAGACACTGTTCACGATAATATACAATATTGGATAAAATTTTTCAATCACCCATGATTAAAACTATATATTTTATTTCAATGTACAAACACATAACCCTCAAAACAACTGCACAAAGTCTTGGAATTCAGGAAGTAAGATTTTCTAGTGTTTTAGCACGTATTGCAATCCAACACATTTGCAAATTATTCCATAGATTTTGCAACATTAGATGACCTCAGTTTTCTGACCTCATCCCATTAGAACTCAATAGGATTTAAGTCTGGTGATTGACTCACCATTTCACATTCATCAGTTGTGCACATTTCTTTTTCTATTGGCACATTTCTGTTTCTATTGGCATGCTGTATTTTACAGATTATAAGACATTACAGCCTGTAAGATGCACCTTAATTTTTAACCATTTTTTAAATAAAATTTTTACCATTTCTTGTCATAGTTTATAAAAAAACTACTTAGTTTATAAAACCAAACTGACCTTTAAAATCCCTGGAAATCGTCTGAACTTTCTTGTTCCCCTTCTTCTCCTTCCTCTTCCCCTTCTTCGTCATCATCATTGCCCTCCTCATATATACGATGGTTTTTACTGCTATCGAGAGCATTGCTTATCCGACACTTCCTGAAAGATTTGACAATAAAGTCTTCTCTCACTCTAGACCAGTGTTTTTTAACCTGTGGGTCACGACCCCCGAGTGTTTGCAAAGCCTTGCTCAGGGGGTCACGGTCAAAAGAAATTTGTCCATTTTACACTCACTCAGAGTGAAGACAATAATCATGTCCTTAATTGCTGGAGTATTCGGACAACTGATTGTAGAGTCTGAAAATGCGCGACTGTGTCCCCACTGACCCCTTCTCACCCCCACACCTCTACCGTGGCTAAGAATATAATTATATCTCTGCCCACAGAGCACTGTGACTTCTTTTCACATAGCACTTGATTTTACAATCAGTAAAGTATCACACAAAGAAAATTTCTTCTGGACATGCTATTACTTTCAATTTATAGCTCACATCATATGAACACCTTTTATTCTTTTTTATTACAAAACTAGCTACTAACAAAACTACTGTACTGTTACCAATAACATAAATAACTTTCAATTCAAGTTCACTGGCACCAGAGACTGCAATGATGAATTGTAGGCTTGACAGTGTTCTGGGTTTGTGATGGCGGGGAGGGAGGCAGACAGTGTTAGCAAGCTTGTGAATCCCCGCAACTCTTGTTTGTCACATCAGTGCACTGCTGCTGCTAGCTAAATCCAATGTTGCCAGACAGAGAGAGATTCCCCATGGCATCAAACATATGGCCATTTTTAAGAATGGTAGGAATTTTAAATCAAACACTGCACATTTTTATATTAATTTCGAGTACAAGACACACATGAATTTTGAAGGCAATCTTTCAAAAAGGTTTCATTTTATAGTCAGTAAAATGCATTAGCCTCTGCACAATTTAGAAGCATGTCTGGATCCTTTTCCTGCTGCAGAGCAAACCCACAATGAGTAACTCTCTTGCTAGACGGAACTGCATCGTTTATCAGTATCCTGTGACACCCTTTATTGTTAGATATTCCATCAATTCTCATTAAATCACTGACTTTATCACCTACAAAACACTCTCATACCATGACTGATCCTCTAACACGCTTCATCGTTGGCATCACACACTAACTTTTCATAGGTTCTCCTTGAAGCAAATGAACAATATTCGACAATAGCTTTCAAATACTTCAAATTTTGATTCACCTGTGATCAACATCTTTAACCATTGCATGCTCTAGTTTTTATGTTGATGTGACCATCACAATCTGTTCACCTTATTTTATGTGTGTAATAAAGGTTTTTTAGCCGCTATGCACCTCTTTAAACCTTGTTCACGAGATTGAAGCTGTTTGCATACTATTTACTTCCTGACGAATTTCAGGTGTCCTCTGAAATTTGCTCTGTACACATATTAACTGATCTTCCATGTATGATGTTGTTAAAGGGCTTCCAAACAGTGAAACACTTGCATTGGCAACAATTTGCTTTGCAATATATACTATACTGTATGGACTTTGCCATTTTTTGTGGCTATTGCATTACTAGAATATCCATCTTGATGCAGAGCTAGAATTACAGCACTTTTCAATTCCAATTGCATACTTCTGTCGCACTAGGAGGTAATCAGATGTGAAACTGATCAGGTATACAAACAAATGGCTAGATGCGTACAGTGTACTGTAAACTAATGCGAACTGATTCTACCCAGACAGCTGAAGGAATGAGGCCTATTCAAATGGGACTGTCGCAGGCAAAAGCATGTCAGTGCTGTTGTAGATACTCATCAGTGCCTCTCTATGCGAATAACACTTCAAATAAACAAAAGAGATGCTTAATCTTTATACATTTATACCTCTTTTATTATCATAACATGGTTATGATAGAATATTCAAAATGAAATCCCTGTTTTAACCACAAATCCATAATTGTCATGCATGAACGAAAACTTTTGATCAGTAGTATATCTTCCTCTTTTATGGTGTTGGCATTGAAACAAGTAGCCAGATGACCTGGGACATTATCGTGTCTGTTAAAGGATGAGCTCTGCGTGTTTCCTGTTCATGCCTATTGGTATTTTCATGGATTAAGACTTTGCCCTGTGACTTTTGTTTTACCTACAATCCCCCTCACGTGCACTCATAGAATGTCGAATACATCTTCATCTATCTTTTCATGTGTTTTGCAGTTTCTCTCACAGTGTTGCTAGTTAACAGGTTGTGCATGAGTAACAGAGCACAAATCATTTGGCTATTCCCCTCACTGTGGGTTATTTGCTTCTGGTAAACTCTGACGTTGTCAGGTGCATCATTCTTGTGCAACGGGATTGTTCATGGTAAATAATACAAATGATAGGGATTGCTGTGAGTACTGACAATAGATAATCATGTGTTACTCACCTTTCTCAGCCGCAGCCTAGTTGTCAGAGCTAGATCACATGCCTGTTGTTTAAAGGCGCAGTCTGCAATATGCCACTGCAAGAGGAGCCTTGCCCATTAACCTGTTGCACTTTGTCACCACAAGGCATATCCTCAGCAGATAGTGGTTGTGTTATCACCTTGGCCCCTACTATCAACTGCATGGACCACTAGTGGTGCAGGCATGCCTTGCCATGACAGTACTGCATTCACCTGGCTGGACCAGCACAAATCAAGCCAGGTTCTGACACAGCCTTCTTGTATCTACATCGGGACTGTACTGATAACAAACTCATTAAAAGTGCTAGCCACGTAAAAATTTATTAACTGTGCAGAGCTGTATATAACTAGACAGGTAAAAGCCAACAGAGCCACGGCTGAGACAGTATGAAAATAGAGGAACAGAATCTTCTTGCAGCACACTGTCCTTATGCCTCTTTTACCAACACAGCCAGCACAAGTGATTGCATTTTGGTACAAGCACTTGGCAATCTTGATACCTAACAAACTTAGGCAAGTCATAAGTATGAGTGTCCTCAATCCTCTCAGTCTTATTTTCACTTTCATTCTCAGTATTAAAGATGTTCCAGCTATCTCGGCCAAGTTAAGAATGTTTAATGTGACACACTCCCCCTACTCTATGCAATACCAACTTGCCACCCTCTCCATCAGATGCTCATTTGGAAGAAAAAGTAATTGCACATGAAACTCAGTTGTTTTTCACTTGCATGGTATAAATTTGCAAAGTCACGCAGATATCAAGAAATTATAAAACACTAAACAGTACTAACTGCATCACTCGTCATGGTTTCATGATGTGTATTTTGTTCTTCGACCACAAGATCTGCAACTCGGTTCAGTGGCCAGACAATACAATAAGGTTTATAACATTTTATGGGCTTTTAATTAATATCAGCTAGTACCTATCTCACATCTATTGAATCGATCACCCTCATACGCAATACACACACACACTACAATAACACACACCACACTGTACTGTATGCTTTTATCTCCATCTGCCACCTCCTCTCCAGCCAATGGTGAATTGCTGTTACAAACCGGGGCTCTATATGCTCACCTGTGGCCAAGATGATCATGCCAGTCGGACTTCATGCCACATCCTGGAATCCACAGTGTCACCTGCTGAGCCCATTTATTTATTTATTTATTTATTTATTTATTATTTGTCCCGTGGATCAAATCAGTACAATGGCTTGTACAACTGATATGGGATAAGTCAATACAAATATACAGTTTACAGGAGTCTAAAATAGTAAACAAGAATACAGATGAAAGATTATTTTACATTACCTACAAAATTATGTTTCTTAAAGTTACAGCTTTACAGAGAATTGTTACATGATGTGACAGAACTGACTTAACAACATTCAGCTTTGATACTTTATCATGCACTAAGACAATTTTGATTCCAAATATTCCTGGATGGTATAAAAGCATTCTTTTAATAAAAGAGATTTCACTGTCTGTTTGAATTTATTTATTTCTTGGATTTCTTGTATAAAAGTTGGAAGATGATTATATAATTTTATTCCCATGCACTTGACACCATCACTGTACAGTTTTGTTGAGTGGGGAAGTATTCTTAGAGAGGTTTTTGATCTTGTGTCATAATCGTGGTAGTCCATATTTTTGCTAATTTTGTTGATACTTTTTTTGGTAAAGAATAATAATTCTAATATGTATTGGCATGGGAGGGGCAAAATATTTAGTTTCTTAAATAATGGTTTACTAGTGTCTCTTTGTTTTTTGAACATAATTGTTCTGACTACCTTCTTTTGCAGTTTGAATATCTTAATTGATTCAGAATTTTGGCCCCAGAAGATGATTCCGTAGTTAAGTACGGAGTGAAAGAGTGCATGGTACATTGTGGTTAGGGTACTTGTGTTAGTGACGTTCCTTATTGATCTAATCATGAAGCATACTTTGCTAAGTTTTGTGCTGGTAACGTCAATGTGCCTTTTCCATGTGAGCGTATCAGTAATAGTGACCCCCAAAAATTTTATTTCATTTTCAAGTTTAACATTATTTTTTTCCAGTGATATAGTTGGTTGTGATGGATTTCTGTTTTGGGCAGTGTGAAAGGTTATTCCAATTGTCTTTTTTGCATTAATCAGCAGCCTATTACTTTGGCTGTGCATGCTCAACTATGCCATTACCACCGCTCCACAGTCATAGCTTGGAAAAATTATTGACACTGCCCTGCAGACTTTTGCATCTGCACAATCTTATTAGGACAACTTTACATATATAACATACAATAATTATGTCAATTGCTACTTACCATAAAGAAGATACATCAAGTTACAGACAGACTGTGTGTGTGTGTGTGTGTGTGTGTGTGTGTGTGTGTGTGTGTACCTGACGTGTCTTCTTTGCGGTAAGCAGCAATCCGTCTTTTCCTACATTGTTAATTATTATGTTGATAATCTCATGATAAAATGAGGAACAACCATAGATAAAATTATCTACCATAATCAAATGCCATTTTGATTCCACCACATCTGAGTTGCCACTTCTTGTAGCTGAACTTGTAAACACACACTATTTATGACCTTCTGTTTGTATGGTCTGCGGTCTATCATTTCGGTGGGAACGTTTAATTATGTGGACTGCTGATTGGCCAGAGCTATTACTGCCTTGGTTACAGACTGAAGTATGCTTACCTGAATTTTCACATAGTTGAAATTTGGGGGGGGGGGGGGGGGGGGCAATACAAACTTTATCTCTTCCCTTAGATTTCTTTTACAGACACACTGGCATATGTCAGCAAGCCATTTTTAGTACCCAAAAGGGACCATTACTCAAACTTCCTGTAATGCTTATGAGATGGCGGCAATATAATCCACAATGACTTGGCACTACATGGTAACTAGTTTATGAATTAAATGTTATGATTATTATATGATGTGTTTATTATTTTGTATGTACTGTATGATCATTTATTTCTTGTGATATTGGCATGTGCTGTAAAAGTCTCTTCTGAATACTACATGCTATGAATCAGGCTGTATCATCACACCATAATACTGCAATGGAATTCTTTGCTGTTTGCAGATACGAGTGTATACAGTGGTTCTTAGCTAGTAATCTATGGCTCTGATCTCTTGTATCTCAAGAGGGTTCATCTACCCCTCTGTTTTCTACACCCATGCACCCAGCATAGTGCAGTGCTCCACTAGCACAAGAATTTAGCCCAGTCCGCACTCGACTGAGCGTCCTTCCGGGTGTCTGTATGCAACTATTTCTACCTGCCTTTTCCACTAAAATGGTTTCATAACCTTAAGACAGGTAAGACTATATGTATATTTGACACACAAGTGGTTCCACTGGATCTGTAAGCCTTACTACGAGTTCCTGGAATACGTAAACTTCACCTTTTCCCAATGAAGTGAGTACCTTAGTGTAAAAGGTGATCACTCCTAAACAATGTCTATTGAACCTACACAGATATTCCGCAAGCCACTGTACAGTGAGTAGCAGAGGGTACTCTATACCACTACTTGTCAGTACCTTTCCTGTTCCACTCGCAAATAGAGCAAGGGAAAAACAACTGTATATACATCTAATTTCTCGTATCTTATCTTTGTGGTCCTTGCACACAATGTATATTGGCAGCAGTAGAATCATTCATAAGTCAGCTTCAAATGCCGGTTCTCTAAATTTTCTTAATAAGTGTATCTCAAAAAGAACATTGTCTTCCCTCCAGGGATTCGCATTTGAGTTCCCAAACATTTCTTTAACACTCATGTGTTGTACGAGCCTACCAGTAACAAATCTAGCAGCCCACCTCTGAATTGCTTCGATGTCTTCCTTCAATCCAACCTCGTACAGATCTTAAGCATTTGAGCAGTACTCAAGAAGCAGTGCCCTATAAATGGTCTCCTCCACAGATGGGCCACTCATTCCTATAAATTCTCCCAATAAACCAAAGTTGACCATTTTCCTTCCCTACCACAGTTCTCACATGCTCGTTCCACCTTGTATCACTTTTCAATGTTATGCTCAAATATTTAAACGACTTGACTGTGTCAAGCAGGACACTAGTAATACTGTATCTGAGCATTACAAGTTTGATGTTCCTGGTCATCTGCATTAACTTACATTTTTCCACATTTAGGGCTAGCTGCCATTCATCACACCAACTGGAAATTTTCTCCAAGTCATCTTGCATCTTCCTACAGTCACTCAACTTTGACACCTTACCATACACCACAGCATCATAAGCAAACAACCACAGATTGCTGCCTGCCCCGTTCGCCAAATCATTTATGTATATAGAAAACAACAGTAGTCCTATCACACTTCCCTGAGGCAACTCCTGACAATACCCTCATCTGTGATGAACAGTCGCCATCAAGGACTACATACCGTTTTCTATTATTTAAGAAGTCTTCAAGCCACGCACATATCTGTGGACTTAATCCATATGCTCGTACCTTTGGTAACAGCCTGCAATGGGGCACCATGTCAAATGCTTTCCAGAAATCTGAAAATATGGAGCCTGCCTGTTGCCCTTCATCCACAGTTCTCAGTATATCATGAGAGAAAATGGCAAGCTAAGTTTCGTATGGGCGATGCTTTCTAAAACTCAGTCTCAAAAAAGTTTATTATATTCTAAGTAAGAATACATTGAAGGATTTGGCAGCAAATAGAAGTTAGGGATATTGGTCTGTAATTTTGCGGGTCTGTTTTTTTATCCTTCTTATAGACTGGAGTCACCTATGCTTTTTTCCATTCGCTTGGTACTTTGTGCTGTGCAAGAGATTCTCAATAAATGCAAGCTAGGTAAGGTGCCATCGCCATAAAGCTCTCTTTGTAAAATTGAATTGGGATTCCATCCGGACCTGGTGATTTACCTGCTTTCAAATCTTTCAGTTGTTTCTCTACATCAGGTATGCTTATTACTATGTCGTCCATAAGGGAGTCTGTCCGATGGTCAAAGGATGATATGTTTGCATGATTCTTGTATGTGAACGATTTCTCCAGTCTGAAATTGAAAACTTTGGCTTTAGTTTGCTATCTTCAACTGCCAAACAAAACTGGTCAACAAGGGACTGAATGGAAGCCTTAGACTGCTTAGTGATTTTATGTAATACCAAAAATTTCTCAGGTTCTCTATCAGATCTTTTGCTAAGGTGTGATGGTGGTAGTAGTTGTACGCTTTGCTTATACATTTTTTGACAGACGCACGAATCCCTACTAACCTTTCTTTTATCCACTTACAAGGCACATAACTCTCCAGACCATGATTTACAATCTGCTTAAACTTTGCCCATAATTTCTCTACATCCTTCTTACTGGAACTAAGTGATTCCAATTCACTGTCTAAGAGAGATACTAATAACTGATGATTTGCTCTATCTAGCAGAAACACACTCCTAGCTTCCTCGACTGATTTATTAACTTTCGTAATCATAGTTGCTATAATAACATGATCACTAATCCCCATCGCTATACTGACATTGTCGATAAGGTCCGGCCTATTTGTAGCTACAAGGTCTAAGATACTTCCATTGTGTGTGGGCTGCTGAGCTAGCTGCTCAAGACAATTTTCCGAAAATGAGTTCAAAAGTATTTCGCATGACTGTCTACCCATCCCCCGCAAAGAATCCATAGACATCCCAATCTATAATCGCAGTTTAAAGTAACCTCCAATTAGTATTGTATGATCTGGGTTTTTACGCACTACTGACACAGACTTTCTTTTAATAACTCTAGAACTGTCACAGCAAATCAGTTGGACAGTAAAAACATAACAGGTGTAGGTAAAACCAAGTTAATTGTTGACGTGTTCAGGTGTCTTCACTGACACATTCAGCTTCGACCCCAAAAGAGACAATATTTTTGTCAACTGCAATGAACACTCCCCCTCCTGTGGCCTCTAAACTGTCTTTCCGATATACATTCCACATGACCCAATAAATACCTCTGAGCTCTCCACTTCAGATTTCAACCAGCTCTCAGTCCCAAGAATAATTTGAGCTAGAGAACTTTCCTGGAGGGCAGTAAATTTGGGAACTTTATTAAGAATACTTTGACAGTTTACTTATAAAATTGTGACAGTTGAAGTGTCTTTATTCTGAATGCCGTCTGACTTCCCTTGCTGCATATCAACTAGCGAGTGTTCATGAGAACACCTCAAACTACTGCCTAGCCTAAACAAACCTCATGTGCATTCCAGAAGTACTCTGCTACTGGAGTAGCAGCTCCCTTTGTGTAGTGCACCAATGACCTATTAAGGGGAGTCATACAAATCCCCACATGATAATGCAGGTCTAGAAATCTGCAGCCAAGAGCATCACGAAATTGACGAAGCCTTGGTTGAGAACATCCACTCAGTCCAAACTAAAGGACCCCAGTCAACTCTGGGAACTATGCAGCAAATTGTGAGCTCTGTTTGCTCCCCGCATGTGAGATCAGCCACCTCCATCAGCTGCCTGTACGAACTGAAGATAGCCTAAGAACCCAAGCAATAGGCATCATATTGTTGGTGGCGATGTGAGCACAACCTGCAGATACCTGCACACTGCACATTCGACAGCCACAAGTAAGGCCTCCACATCTCTGATGAGACACCCCCCTCCCCCCCCCCCCCATAGACATACCCAGTGCACATTGGCTTTCTTTCCAGAACAGAATGCTATCTTCCTAAGGGGTTATATAACATGCCTAACATTGGAGCTCCCAATAACTAGTAACCCCCCCCCCCCCCCCCGTTGTGCCTGCTTGGACCCTGCTAGAGGAACAGCCACCTGTCCACTCACAGGGTGAATGGCTGAGAGGTGAGGCCAGGTGGTCAGTGTCCATATTAGCCCTCTGCCTCAATCGACACCATGGTGTTACCACCTCCCACTCACCCTGCTGTGAGGGCAGATCCAACGTGTCGTGTGCACTAGGCAGTGCCTCGGAAGCCTGCGATCAAAATAAGTGACACCTGAAGTGTCCCATGCTAAGCGCCAGATTCTCAGCCACTGCTACTTCCCGGGCAGCAGCCTGAAGGTGACTGACTGTAGCCAAAAGCACATTCAGCTGTTTGCGAAATGCGGCCAGCTCCTCCTGCGTCTGCACACAGCCTGAACACATCCTAGTCATCCTAACAGGACTAACTGAAGAACTGAACTATAAAAGCACACAATTCTAGATATGCAACTTGCTACCCTCCTGATGGACACTAACGTGTTAATGAGCTACATAGCTGCCTGTTCACTGAGCAAGTATTGCTCTAAGGACCAAATGAATGTATACTTACAAAAATGCAAGAGAAAACATTGCAAACAGAGAAAAAAAGCACGAAATTTAATAAATATACTCAAGGAAGACACAGAAAAATATAAACACTTAACTTGTCACTCTGTATCTATATATCAGCTGAGAGCTGGAACCTGACTCTGAATCTTCATAATGACTAAAATTATCTCGCCTCCAGCATTGCATTCCCATAGCTGCCTTGTTATTAAACACTTGTATACCTCAACAACAGTTTCCATGGAAATAGAATATCCTGGTACTTGTTTCACTATACACACTTGTGTCATCATCATTAGTTTATGTACTTGTTTCTAAAAACAATCTTTCCAGCTACTGTCTAGTGCATTCATCCCTGGAAAAATACTAAAGGCTGCCATTGCTGCTTTCAACTGACTGTATGAAAGCTTTGATACCTTACTAAGTGCCCACCTATTGGGTATCAGACCCGGCCAATAGATAAACTATAAATACATACGTCCAAAACCTATTCTGTAAACCCCTATCTCCAATCCAATGCCTGTGTGGCAATTTCACAAAGTGCACAATGTGTAGATTGATTGGAAAGCTGTGGTTTGGATGAAAAAGCTCTATCCTAATCCTATACAGAAAATGATCCCTTTCAGTTACCTGTACCTTTCCTCCACAGTCAAAATTTCTAGTCTGGCCTTGTTCTAAGCATACTGCCAACTCTGTTAGCTTAACCCCAGTCAAGTATGTCGCAGTCCTCATTTTGTATTGTACTGCCTTCCATGAAATATGGATGTCGCTGTTGGTGGGGTGGTTTGCATGCCTCAGTGATGCAGATAGCTGTACTGTAGGTGCTACCACAACTGAGGGGTATCTGTTGAGAGGCCAGACAAATGTTTGATTCCTGAAGAGGGCAGCAGCCTGGAAACAGTCTGAATGATTGACAGAACTGGCCTCGTAACATAAACCAAAATGGCCTCACTGTGCTGGTACTTCGAATTGCTGAAAGCAAAAGGAAACTACAGCCATAATTTTTCCTGAGGGCATGCAGCTCTACTGTCTGGTTAAATGATGATGGTATCCTCTTGAGCAAAATATTTCTGAGGTAAAATAGTCCCACATTTGGATCTCTGGGCAGGTACTACTCGGGAGGCTGTCATCTGGAGAAACAGAACTGGTGGTCAAATGGATTGGAGCATGGAATATTAGATCCCTCAATCAGGCAGGTAGGTTAGAAAATTTAAAAAGGGAAATGGATAGGTTGAAGTTAGATACAGTGGGAATTAATGAAATTTGGCGACAAGAGGAACAGGGCCTCTGGTCAGGTGAATTCACAGTTATAAATACAAAATCAAATAGGGGTACTGCAGGGATGGGTTTAATAATGAACAAGGAAATAGGAAAGCAGGTAAGAGGCTATGAACAGCATAGTGAACACATTATCATAGCCATGATAGACACGAAGCCCAAACCTACCACTGTAGTACAAGTTTACATACCAACTAGTTCTGCCAATTATGGCAAGACTGAAGAAATGTGTGATGAGATAAAAGAAATTTAATTTACGGAGACAAAAAATTAATTGTGACTGGAACTAGACAGTAGGTAAAGGAAGAGAAGGCAAATAGCAAGTGAATACAGACTTGGGGGAAAGGAATGAAAAAGAAAGCTGCCTAGTAGAATTTTGCACAGGGCATAATTTAATCATCACTAACATTTGGTTTAAGAATCATAAAAGAAGGCTGTATATGTGGAAGAGACCTGGAGACACTGAAAGGTTTCAGATTGATTACAGAATGGTAAGACAGAGATTTTAAAATGTCAGGGACAGATGTGGATTCTAACCACAGTTTGTTGGTTATGAACTGTAGATTAAAACAAGAAACTGGAAAAAGCTAGGAAATCACAAAGATGGGGCATGGTTAAGTTGAAATGGCCAGAGGTTGTTGAGCATTAGGCAATTGTGGACTAGAATAGGGGAAAGGACTGCAGTAGAAGACGAATGGGTAGCTTTAAGAGATGAAATAGTGAAGGCAGCAGAGGATCAAATATTTAAAAAGATAAGGCGTAGTAGAAACCCTTAGATAACACAAGAGATTTTGAATTTACTTGATGGAAAGAGAAAATATAAAAATCTACCAAATGAAGCAGGCGAAAGGGAATGAATACAGAAAGTGTAAAATGGCTAAGTAGGAATGGCTAGAGGACAAATGTAAGGATTTACAAGAATATTTCTCTAGGCGAAAGGCACATACTGCCTACATGAAGATTAAAGAGGCATTTGAGGAAAAAAGAAGCAGCTGGGTCAGGTGTCCTAGGGCTCCCAGCTCGACCATCCACAACTTTAAAGAAATTTATACAGTCTGTACCTGAGGGACCTGCATGAACTTCTGCAAAGTTTCAGGTTCACCTGTAACTTGCTTGAGGTACTAGAGCCATTTTTGTGAATACCATTTTTTCAGAGACCGAAAAGTCACAAAGAAATCTTCATGTTTGGCATGCCACTGTTCCTTGCTTCTGTGCACAGTGGTACAACGTTTTGTACTCAACACATAAATGGTGCTAATAAAGGTCAGAAAACAATGCTTTTGGCATAATCTCAGTTCAAAGTGGGCAACAAATCATCTTGCGACAAATTTGCATCTTGCGACAAATTTGCTCTGTAGTTTAACAAGCCATAAGTAGTGAGGAAAGGGCATTATGGACCTTGTCTTTTGCCAAACTATTGTCTGTCTGGCTGTCAGATGTTTCACAAATTAGGATCTAGTTTGTGTGTTTAATTACTGTGCTACCATCTTGTAAATTTGCTAAAAAATGTGAATATACCAAATTATACCTGCCTTCTAAATCACGTGTCCAAAATGGACACCTATCACATTACATTCATTAACACCAGTCAATGGAGCACATTTCATTTCATTGTATTAGAAATACTTACTTCCATTTTGGTGTGTCTTTGGGTAAGGTGCAAAAATTTCACCTGAACTATTAACCTTTTTTTGTAATTCGAGAAAAATCCTTGCACTGGTCCACGGTGGCTAAGTCACTACCAATCCCAGTGACTGGTAACCCCACTGCCAAGGGGCCACCCCTTATAGACAGGCACGGTCAGCCACAGGTGGGTTTCTTTACTGGAGGTTCCCAAGCCTGAATGTGGGAGTCTTTTGTAGTTGAATGCTTTAAATTGATTGCTGATGTCTGAAACTACTGCTTGTGGCAAATGATATCACCACCACATCATTGATGCGGCTGGAATTGGAATGGCTGCAATTATCTGTTGTTCTCGAATCCAGCATATATCTCTTCTAGCAGGCCAATGAAATGATTGAGCAGCTCCTTGAGAAAACACAAAATTACTCAAGGCATCTTTTTCCTTGTGTGAAACTTCAGATATTTCTTATCTGCCACTTTCCGTCATAAATACAAGCATCGTACTTGCCAGATTATAGTTCAGTAATGGCTACACGTTTAGAAGTAACTTAGCATTTCGGTCAATATTTGCTATAAAGCACAACATATTATGTGATACTTCACAAATCTGAAGTCGCTTTTCATCAACTGGCAAAAAATGGCGATGCTTTCTTGTACCAGAAACGGTACATCCATCCTCAAAACACTTTTCTTGATCAATATTTGCATCTTCAAGAATTTCTTTTTTGATATAAATAAAGTCAGTGCCTTGCACATTTGCTTTGCAATATTGAAACAGATCAGTTGGTGCTAAGATTTGGTTTTCAATTGGACGCTGGCGGATAGCTCTAGCTGCTGAACATTAACTGTGCCCCCAGTACCACCACGTAGTGATTTCCCATGGCTTGTTCCAAAAAAATTCCATGCTGCAGTGATGTCAAAATCTTTTTGATGATGGCAAAGATTTGAAATATTCTTAAAATTCTTGTATTGGGCAGCAGAACCGTCACTAAAATGATGAATATGCTTAATGTCTGCAGACATGCACTTCAGGGATTTTATGTCGGAGGCAGTCTTGATTAGGCAGTAGCTGATCCTTTTTTAAGTTCTTCATTATCATTGTAGTACTTAAGAAATGGATGTAACATAGCTTGGCTATTTTCCCAATGAAATCCTTGAACTGTTTGCTGGACAATAAAGGAATAATTTTCAGCAACATCCATTAATTTGATCTATTCTCCTCGTTTGAGACCTTCTTTAGTCAATTGCAAATGCTTGCCCTGATGCTTTGCAATGTAGTAGTGAGAACAAAGGGCCAAAAGCGTTGTAACTAATTCTTCAATGAATTCCTCCACTGTCATATCTCTGGTTTCAGTTGTATCTCTGTCTGTGTCAAAACATTGCTTAAACTGAATTGGATCCTCAGAATCAATTTCTGCGAAAACACTTTACAAATAGTCCTTCAGAGCTTCTGTTGCTGGGCACACTTAACAGCGATTAAGTGTACAATCTTTCTTTTCCAAATTACACACAATTTTGCTCAAGAAAATATTACAGTCTTCTTTTATTGGGCAGTGTGCCAATCTTAGTTTCACATTCCAATGTACTGTGCAGATGCAAACTGAATGTGAACCAGCTGCACCAACAGTCACACACCACTTTGGCCTTAATTTACAAAATTTTGGAAACTCCAGTTTCCAGTCCATTTTTATTGCAGTAAGCAACAAACATTTCTTTTAAGCTTCTCAGTAACAAATACTTTTGTTTTTAAACATTTTCTCCATCTAATTGAACAGTTATACAGTCCTTTTTACCTGGATATATCTGGCCAAATTCTTTATCATAAAAATACTCTGTGACTCTTGCCTTCATAGCCAAATTTACCTTATGGCTGTGCCAATATTCCCTGTTCGGCTTTTAACTTTCTAGTCTTTCTTACCATTCTTTCTGGAACACTGAATCCTTCCATAGTCTTTTTGATAGACCAGCTATGGGGAACTAAGGTCGACATTTGAATTTCCTCATTATTATTTGATGTACTTAATTTTTCTCTCAATTTTTCGATCAGCTGGCTGTAATCTAAACAAGTCAAGCATTGCTTGCTTGTGCATGGCTGCTCCAGTTCACTGGGATCAAATCCTCCAATTGCTGCAGTTTTCTTAGTAACTCCACCTTCAAGTTGATGTATTTTTCACTTTGCATAGCCTTTTGTATCCTTGCACCAATTCATTAAAATTTTAATGGTGATATTCCAACAGTTGTTAAGCTTCCATTCAAATTGTGGTAAACGTTAGTCTCGTCATCTTCATCTGACTGAGGTGTAACCTCCATTTGTGAATATTTCATTGTATCAAATTATTTTCTACAGGATGGCACATTTTTTGGGCAGGTTTAATATCAGATGTCGTATATCCTTTTTAACTGGTCAGCTGTTTCCATGTAGACTGAACACAAAACATTTCTGTGCAGTATGGTTTTTCTTACCGAAAGGGTCGCAGCATCATCTTTGCAAAATTTCAAACCTTTGTAAGAGTAAAGCTTCACGATGGAAGCATAGTTGAGCATTTTCAGCACTCTGTCAAGTAAGCAATTGTTGTTGTCCTAATGAAAGTTCCTTTACAGTTTTCAGTCCCTCTAAGGCACTGTACATCGTTAACTGGCATGGGGAATCAGCATTTCTATAACTGCATGCACTGACTTGATCTTGTTTCTCCATTTTAACAACAACTTGATAAGCTTCAGGCACTAACATCAAATTGTTGAGTCCTAACTAAAGAAAAGAAATAAAAACAATAAGCAGGCAATTAGTATTCAGAAAAGAGTTATGTAGCAGTTTCACTACAGTGAAATGAAGCAATGAACCTATGACAAGAGGTTTAAATTTTTATTAATCAAAAAATAAAAAATGAATACTTAAGCTACAAAATTTCATATTTTAGGCAAAAGTTTTGCACATTACCCAAAGAGACACCAAAATGGAAATAAATATTTGTAGTAGAACGAAATTGTGCTCTACTGACATGTTAATGAATGTAGTGTGGTAGGTGTCCATTCTGTGATATGTGACTTTGAACATGGGCATAGTTTGGTACATTCAGTTTTTAGCAAATTTACAGAATGGTAGCACAGTAATTAAACACATAAGCTAGGCCATGGTTTGTGAAATATCTACAAGCCAAACAAACAATAGTTTGGCAAAAATACCAAGTGCACTTTCCTCACTACCTACTAGTTGTAAAATGATTTGTTACCCACTTTGAACTGAGATTATGCCAAAAGCATTACTTTCTGATCTTTACTGGCATCATTTATGCATTGAGCATAAAACATTGTACCACTATGCCCAGAAGTAAGGGGTTTGCTCTTTGAGATTAGCAACAGTGGCACGCCAAACTTGAAGATTTCTTTGTGATTTTACAGTCTCTGAAAAATTGATATTCACAAAAATGCTCTAGTACCTTAACCAAGTTCCAAGTGAACCTGAAACTTCGCAGAAGTTCATGCACATCCCTCAGGTACAGACTATACAAATTTCATCAAAATTGAAGCTGGCCGAGCTGGGAGCAAGTTCTAAACTAGGATACTTGACATAGAACAACCCAGCAGTATAAATATCAAGAACTCAGATAGGAAGCCAATGCTAACAAAAGAAGGGAAAGTGAAAGGTGGTGTAGGGAGTCTATACAAGGGAGATAAATTAGAAAGCAAGATTATAGAAAGGGAAGTGGACAGAGATGAAGATGAGGTGGGAAATATGAGACTGCGAGAAGAATTTGACAGAGTTCTGAAAGACCTAAGTCGAAACAGGGGTCCGGGAGTAGACAACATTCTGTCAGAACTACTGATAGCCTTGGGAGAGCCAGCCATGAAAACCTCTTCCATCTGGTGTGCAAGATGTATGCGACAGATGAAGTGCCCTCAGTCTTTAAGAAGAAGGTAATAATTCCAATTCCAAAGAAAGCAGTTGCTGACAGGTGTGAAAATTACCCAGCATCAGTTTAATAAGTCAAGGTTGCAAAATACTCCCATGAATTCCTTAGAGAAGAATGGAAAAACTGGTAGAAGCCAATTTTGGGGAAAATCAGTTTGGTTTCTGGATAAATATAGGAACACATAAGGCAATACTGACCCTATGACTTATCTTAGAAGATACATTATGGAAAGGCAAACCTACATTTCTGGTATTTGCAGACTTAGAGAAAGCTTTTGACAATGTTGAATGGAATACTCTTTGAAATTCTGAAGGTAGCAGGGGTACAATACAAGGAGTGAAAGGCTATTTACGACTTGTACAGAAACCAAATGGGAGCTATATGAGGTGAAGAGCATGAAAGGGAGTCAGTGGTTGAGATGGGAGTGAGACAGGGTTGTGGTCTGTCCCCAATGTTATTCAATCTGTACACTGAACAAGCAGTAAAGGAAAACAAAGAAAATTTCGGAAGGAATTAATGTTCACGGAAGAGAAATAAAAACCTTGAGGTTTTCTGATGATGTTGGAATTCCATCAGACACATCAAAGGACTTAGAAGAGCAGTAGAACAGAATGGACAGTGTCTTGAAAGGAGGATATAAGATGAACATCAACAGAAGCAAAACAAGGATAATGGATTCTAATCAAATTAAATCAGGTGATGCTAAGGGAATTAGATCAGAAAATGAGACACTTAAAGTGGAAGACGAGTTTTGCTATTTGGGCAGCAAAATAACTGATGATGGCTGAAGTAGAGAGGATACAAAATGTAGGCTGGCAATGGCAAGAAAAGCATTTCTGAAGAGGAGACATTTATTAACACTGAATATATATTTAAGTGTTAGGAAGTCTTTTCTGAAGGTATGTGTCTGGAGTGTAGGCCTGTGTGGAAGTGAAACATGGACAACAAACAGTTCAAACAAAAAGAGAATAGACACTTTTGAAATGTGTGCTACAGAAGAATGTTGAAGATTAGATGGGTACATCATGTAACTAATGAGGCAGTACTGAATAGAATTGGGGAGACAAGAAGTTTGTGGCACAACCTTACCAAAAGAAGGGATCAATTGATAGGTCACACTCTAGACATCAACGGATTACCACTTTTGTACTGGAAGAAAGTGTGTGTGTGTGTGTGGGGGGGGGGGGGGGGGGGGGGACCAAGAGATGAATACAGTAAGCAGATTCAGGATGTATGTTGCAGTAGTTTTTTGGAGATGAAGAGGCTTGCACAGGGTACAGTAGTGGGGAGAGCTGGATCAAACCAGCCTTAGGACTAAAGACCACAACAACAGCTGCCTTCCATCCATGGCAGGCAATAATATTGAACTGGAAACTCAACTCTACCCCATAAACATCTCAGATTACAAATGCTGATTTTGGTTTCCTGCGAAATCCAGAAAGTGTTGCCAATGCCTTATTTCAGTCTTGTGGTAGACAAGTGCCTTCTTGTAGCTGCCACACCACAGAAAAAGCCAAGAGTCAACACTCACAAGCAATACCAGATAACAATCCCTGGATGCCAAAGACTCCTTTTTTAAACTTTCGAGAGTCCACAGCTGGTGATCACTGTGCGACTACATGTTGGTTCCACTACATGTCTATTAAACACCAAATGTTGATGCCTCTGACACCAAGCACAGATAATTACTTACACTGTTCTTGTCATCATACTATATGATATGCATTTTCAACTCCATCTTAAGATGCAAAATTTGGTCTTCTAGGTAGTTGTGCCTATCAACATCACTGTGGCTGCACCACCTGCCTGTCGGCTTGCAAACCAAGTTGACTGCTACATTACCACTGTCTGTCATGTGAATTTCCGCATTCTACACAATGCATCAAAATACAGTGTGGCATCATGTTCATTTTTATAGCCATAATAACTGGGCTACTGCCATTCCACATACAGCCTTCTCAATTAGGTGTGCTATTTGAATGAGTGAACAACCTACTGCACACACTGCTCCAGGCTGTAACTCTTGCAGAAATTAAATTTTCACTGTTTCACAATGAAGAAGCTAAACTGCAGCATGTAATTGGAGGACGAGAGAAGTGAACATACTTCGATCAACATGAAACAACCTAAAGATCTCTGTTCCTTACGAGACGTAATCAAAATGATTAATAATGCCCACAAACAGTTACTTGGCATTGTGGTGTCATCCCACCAGATCGTCTCAAGACAGCATGGTTCAGTGCAGGAGGATCAATACTTAGAACTGTATTCAGAACATCTGACCAGGCAGATAGCAAACACAGGAATGCAGCTATCCACCATGCCACTTCCCTTGAAGGTAGCTATCACAGCACTTTCGTCCACCAACACATTTGCCTTCTGCATTTGGAAGACAGTCTGCTCACTACTAAAAACACCATTGTCCAGAACTTACAGTCGGTAGATGAGAACATGGACAACCTCACTGCTACATCAGAGGTAACAGGAGTTATAAAGATTCTTCCTTACAACACCCATGCAGCTCAACTGCATCTTACATACTACTCTCCAGTTGGGTTTACAGCACAAACTTAGTCCTGCCCTCTTACCTGTCAACTTGTTCATGCATGTGTTAACTAATGCTTCCACTTGTCTTATGATACCCTCACACGTTTTATCCAGTAACCCTACCTTACCTGTCTAACTATTACATTGCCACCCACATTTTGACAGCTAGGCTTTATGACAGTCTTACTGTGCATGTAAAACTACAAATCACATGAAAAAACTGTGAGCTCGAATGTTATCGGTTATATTCTTTTCCTGTTATGTGGGAACCCGTGTGAAAGTATATCACTTGACAGATGCAAGATTTTCTGACTGTTTGTAAAGATAGGAAAACACATGCCACTCTAACGGTTTCCGAGTTACAATGCTGTTTCCAAAGGAAACAGCAATCGTGTGAGACCCAACTCGCTTTATTTGTTCATGAGACCCAGAAAATATTAGATGCAGGCTTTCAGGTAGATGCCATTTTCCTTTACTTCTGGAAGGTGTTCGATACAGTTCCACACTGTTGCCTGATAAACAAAGTAAGAGCCTATCAAATATCAGACCAGCTGTGTGGCTGGATTGAAGAGTTTTTAGCAAACAGAACACAGCATGTTGTTCTCAATGGAGAGACGTCTACAGACGTTAAAGTAACCTCTGGCGTGCCACAGGGGAGTGTTATGGGACCACTGCTTTTCACAATATATATAAATGACCTAGTAGATAGTGGCAGAAGTTCCATGCGGCTCTTTGCAGAAGATGCTGTAGTATACAGAGAAGTTGCAGCATTACAAATTTGCAGTGAAATGCAGGAAGATCTGCAGCGAATAGGCACTTGGTGCAGGGAGTGGCAACTGACCCCTAACATAGACAAATGTAATGTATTGCGAATACACAGAAAGAAGGATCCTTTATTGTATGATTATATGATAGCAGAACAAACACTGGTAGCAGTTACTTCTGTAAAATATTTGGGAGTATGCGTACAGAACGATTTGAAGTGGAATGATCATATAAAATTAATTGTTGGTAAGGCGGGTGCCAGGTTGAGATTCATTGGGAGAGTCCTTAGAAAATGTAGTCCATCAACAATGGAGGTGGCTTACAAAACACTCGTTCGACCTATAGTTGAGTATTGCTCATCAGTGTGGGATCCGTACCAGGTCGGGTTGGCAGAGGAGATAGAGAAGATCCAAAGAAGAGCAGCGCATTTTGTCACAGGGTTATTTGGTAAGCGTGAAAGCATTACGGAGATGTTTAGCAAACTCAAGTGACAGACTCTGCAAGAGAGGCGCTCTGCATCGCGGTGTAGCTTGCTGTCCAGGTTTCAAGAGGGTGCGTTACTGGATGAGGTATCGAATATAGTGCTTCTCCCTACTTACACCTCCCGAGGAGGTCACGAATGTAAAATTAGAGAGATTCAAGTGTGCACGGAGGCTTTCTGGCAGTTGTTCTTCCCGCAAACCATACGCAACTGGAACAGGAAAGGGAGGTAATGACAGTGGCATGTAAAGCGCCCTCCGCCACACACTGTTGGGTGGCTTGCGGAGTATAAATGTAGATGTAGAAGATTTATTTGTGCTCAGACTTAATGGTTCAAACAAATGGGTCTGAATGTGAGATAGCCGTCATGCTACGTGAGTTCATTAAACCCTCGTGTCCACGCACTGTGATTGCATTACAGTCACCTGTATTCCTTCCTGTTGGTAATAGCAGACTGTAGCCCATGCCTATGCTATCAATTATTACCTTAGTCTGCTATGACTATACCCTGGCCCCTCAAACTTATTGCGTATCTTTAGCTGGTAGTGGATTGCTCCCAGTGTGATATTATCATGGTCTTTTAAACTGTCCACACAGTTGGAAAACAAATTCAATGTTTATTTGAAACCATTTGTGCTGTATTCACCCTACTTACCTCTGTAGGTGCGCTGCCATGACAGTTCGCCATGAAAAAGAACAAATCAGTCTGGATCACTCTTTTACACACATTGATTGTCACCAGTAAAAAAATATGTTAATTACAACACTACCTAGCAACATTTCCACTCCTCTATATCTAGTCTTGCTTGATGTTACAATGTGGTTCTTAGACAGAAAAAGGTACTGTAAATGCTTTAGAAAACCACCTCAACCAATTGTACCTGAGTGCTGCCAGCCACCAGAAAACTGTGACAATCAATGACAAGATCTGGATGACACTCTCAAGAGACTAATTACCCACTTGTTTTTGTTTTCAAGGTAAGCCATAGTTTAAACTATTTAGGGAAACCAGAGACATAAACATGGAGGCAGGATGGGGATTTGAATGCTACTCCTCCTTCTCAATGCAAACGCAGCTTCGGGGCTTCTGGTCTGTATGTATACCCTTGATGAAACGAAAACACTATCAGTTATTATAACAGCAGGCATGGGAACATAATTGCTGGAAAATATAATAAAGGACTGGAGTTCGCTCAGATACTTCGAACAGCCAGTTAAATGTCAAAACGTGTGACAATATATGGCATCCTGAATAACTTCTTCATACAAGCACAGCAGTACATACAAAAACTAGTGATGTCATGTTATATGACAGGAAACATTTTGCTACAACCAAGTGCATTATAAATGCTGTGGACTATGGCAATAATATCATTGTGTTATTGTTTATATATGGCACTAATATTGCTAATCCTTTCTTAGCTAACATTTTTTGCAGTAGTATAGAATTTTTCAGTATAACAAGGCAGAAAATACTTTCACACTTTACGTAATATAATAATTTCCAGCGTACCCCATGACCCTGGACCTTGTGGACGGCGGGGAGACTTGCGTGTCTCAGCGATACAGATAGCCGTATCATAGGTGCAACCACAATGGAGGGGTATCTGTTGAGAGGCCAGACAAACATGTGGTTCCTGAAAAGGGGCAGCTTTATTGTATGGTTAAATGATGATGGCGTCCTCTTGGGTAAAATATTCCGGAGGTAAAATAGTCCCCCATTCGGATCTCCGGAAGGACGTTGTTATCAGGAGAAAGAAAAGTGGCGTTCTACAGACTGGAGCGTAGAATGTCAGATCCCTTAATCGGGGAGGTATGTTAGAAAATTTTAAAAAGGAAATAGATAGGTTAAAATTAGATATAGTGGGAATTAGTGAAGTTCGGTGGCAGAAGGAACAAGACTTCTGGTTGGGTGAATACAGGGTTATAAATACAAAATCAAACAGGGGTAATGCAGGAGTAGGTTTAAGGCAAACAGAATGCAGGTAAGCTACTACAAACAGCATAGTGAACGCATTATTGTGGCCAAGATAGATATGAAGCCCACGCCTACCACAGTAGTAAAAGTTTAAATGCCAACTAGCTCCCCAGATGATGAAGAGATAGATGAATGATAAGACAAAAGAAATTATTCAGGTAGTGAAGGGAATCAAAAATTTACTAGTCATGGGTGATTGGAACTCTATGGTATGAAAATGAAGAGAAGGAAATGTAGTGGGTTAATATGGAATGGGAGTAAGGAATGAAAGAAGAAGCCGCCTGGTAGAATTTTGCACAGAGCATAACTTAATCATAGCTAACACTTAGTTCAAGAATCATGAAAGAATGTTGTATACATGGAAGAAGCCTGGAGATACTGGAAGGTCTCAGATATATTATATAATGGTAAGACAGAGATTCATGAACCAGGTTATAAATTGTAAGACATTTCCAGAGGCAGATGTGGACTCTGACCACAATCTACTGGTTATGAACTGTAGATTAAAACTGAAGAAACAGCAAAATGTTGAGGAGATGGGACCTGATAAACTGAAGGAACCGGAGGTTGTAGAGAGCTTCAGGGAGAGCATTAGGGAACGATTGACAAGAATGGGGGAAAGAAATACAGTAGAAGGAGAATGGGTAGCTTGGAAAGACGAAATAGTGAAGGCAGCAGAGGATCAAGTAGGTAAAAACATGAGGGCTAATAGAAATCCTTGGGTAACAAAAGAGATATTGAATTTAAATGATGAAATGCAGTAAATGAAGCAGGCAAAAAGGAATACAAACGTCTCAAAAATGAGATCGACAGGAAGTGCAAAATGGCTAAGCAGGGATGGCTAGAGGACAAATGTAAGGATTTAGAGGCGCACATCACTAGGGGTAAGATAGACACTGCCTACAGGTAAATTAAAGAGACCTTTGGAGAAAAGAGAACCACTTGTATGAATATCAAGAGCTCAGATGGAAACCCAGTTCTAAGCAAAGAAGGGAAAGCAGAAAGGTGGAGGGTCTATACAAGGACGACGTTCTTGAGGACAATATTATAGAAATGGAAGAGAAAGTAGATGAAGATGAAATAGGAGATATGACACTGCATGAAGAGTCTGACAGAGCACTGAAAGACGTAAGTCGAAATAAGGACCCGGGAGTAGACAACATTCCATTAGAACTACTGACAGCCTTGGGAGAGCGAGGCCTAACAAAACTCTACTATCTAGTGAGCAAGATGTATGAGACAGGTGAAATACCCTCAGACTTCAAGAAGAATATAATAATTCCAATTCCAAAGAAAGCAGGTGTTGACAGATGTGAAAATTACCAAACTTTCAGTTTAATAAGTCATGGCTGCAAATACTAACACGAATTCTTTACAGACAAATGGAAAAACTTGTAGAAGCCGACCTTGGGGAAGATCAGTTTGGATTCCATAGAAATGTTGGAACACATGAGGCAATACTGACCCTACTACTTATCTTAGAAAATAGATTACAAAAAGGCAAACCTATGTTTCTAGCATTTGTAGACTTAGAGAAAGCTTTTGACAATATTGACTGGAATACTCTGTTTCAAATTCTGAAGGTGGCAGGGGTAAAATACAGGGAGCGAAAGGTTATTTACAATTTGTACAGAAACCAGATGGCAGTTATAAGAGTCAAGGGGCATGAAAGGGAAGTAGTTGTTGAGAAGAGAGTGAGACAGGGTTGCAGCCTCTCCCCAATATTATTCAATCTGTATATTGAGCAAGCAATAAAGGAAACAAAAGAAAAATTCGGAGTAGGAATTAACATCTATGAAGAAGAAATAAAAACTCTGAGGTTCGCCAATGACATTGTAATTCTGCCAGAGACAGCAAAGGACCTGGAAGAGCAGCTGAAAGGAATGAACAGTGTCTTGAGAGGAGGAAACAAGATGAACATCAACAAAAGCAAAACGAGGATAATGGAATGTAGTTGAATTAAATCGGGTGATGCTGCAGGAATTAGATTAGAAAATGAGACACTTAAAGTAGTAAATGAGTTTTGCTATTTGGGGAGCAAAGTAACTGATGATGGTTGAAGTAGAGAGGATATAAAATGTAGACTGGCAATGGCAAGGAAAGTGTTTCTGAAGAAGAGAAGTTTGTTAACATCAAGTATAGATGTAAGTGTCAGGAAGTCGTTTCTGAAAGTATTTGTATGGAGTGTAGCCATGTATGGAAGTGAAACATGGACGATAAATAGTTTAGAGAAGAAGAGAATAGAAGCTTTTGAAATGTGGTGCGACAGAAGAATGATGAAGATTAGTTGGGTAGATCATATAACAAATGAGGAGGTATTGAACACAATTTGAGAGAAGAGAAATTTGTGACACAACTTGACTAAAAGAATGGGTCGTTTGGTAGGGCATATTCTGAGGCATCAAGGGATCACCAATTTAGTAATGGAGGGCAACGTAGAGGGTAAAAATCATAGAGGGAGACCAAGAGACGAATACACTAAACAGATTCAGAAGGATGTAGGTTGCAGTAGGTACTGGGAGATGAAGAAGCTTGCACAGGATAGAGTAGCATGGAGAGCTGCATCAAACCAGTCTCTGGACTGAAGACTACAATGACCACAACAACAACAACAACAACAACAACAACAACAATTTCCAGTTAGTGTGCAGGCTTCAAAGTTTAGTGGATATCATCCACATCATACATCATGAAGACAGTGACCCAAATCCGCTTTTCTGATATGATTATATACATGTTGTTTCCCTTATTACTTACTATCTATTTGGAATCAGTGATACGATATTTAAATACAGAAATTTCATTTCACATGCAACCACTAATATGTTCTTCTAAAATTTATAAATGGAACAGCAACAGCTACCTATCTGCAGACAGATACAATAAAAATCTAATGAGTTAACTGGATGATAGTAGATTCACAGACACACAAAAAATACAAGTTTGAGCACCTTAACATAATATATAGAGAGGATTGCACAGGAATGGTATTCAGGAGCCCATGCCAAAGGATATATATACAGACAGAATGAGCTGAATGTTAACAATTACACGCACGTAACACACGATATCTGGAAATTTAACAATTTAGAAGGGCATTTGAGAAGTGACAAACAAGAGGAGCACAAGTGAAGTAAATATGACACAAAGATCGTAGAGGAAGCAATCATCAAAAAGAGATTCTAGGAAGAAAGAGGATACAATAAATAAATAAAAGTAAATGCACAGAGAACATAATATGGCATGACTCTGCTCTGTGACATAGCTATGCTATGTTTAAACCATGTATCTGAAATGCATCATGTTTGGAGATGGCATTTTGTTTTTAGTGGTGGCACACTGTTGCTGAATGTCTATCTTTAGGAGTTGTACTTCAGTGATGTTAGTGAAGCTAACAGATTAAGTGCTGTTATATTATTCGCTATTCTAGAAGTCTATTTTTGCTGGCTTGTCAGGGTCATTTTAATGTTGTTGACTACTGATTTGTTTTCAGCTTTGGAAATGGTATGTTACCTTGTTGTTAATGGTTGGAAATTTAATTTTTGTTTATCATTTGTTACTAGTTATGTACCTTAACAACAAAATTTGCCAGTCATACATAAGATGCCACCATGGACAACAACATGAACACGACATTTAAATCTCAGCAGTTATTTGCCCTTGTGGTGGAATGTATGAAGGATCAACAGTGGGGTGAAGTAATGAAATTAATTGAAGTGGCTGAGTCTAACAAGGGACAAGTAGTATAGTTTTCTACTGACTTATTATCTTTGACAGGGTTTTGTACCCATTAGACGGACTTTAGCAATATGTCTGGAGTTTCATTCTGAGTTTATGAAGTATAGAGGATCGTTTTGAGGGGTATTGGGTGCACAGGATTAGGTGCGGAAACTGACAAGTCTGTGTTTGGGAAAGCTAAATAATATGGGAGGGGTAGTGGTGTTATTGGAGTCTGGTTGTGGGCGGCATCATCCCCCCCCCCCCCCCCCCCCCCCCGGCTGGCTATGTTTACTGATGTGATTTTTCAGTGTGGCAGGTAGGCAGACAAAATGGGTTTTGGTTGGATTAATTGAGCAATACAATGTAGAGGGCTCTACTATTATTTTAGATTAATTTTCTTTAGGGAGGAGGGGTTCTCTACATTAAGTGATGAATCAAGTGTGCAGAATTTTAAAATTATGTAATGGGGGCTGGTGCTAATACTGTAGAGTCTCAACTTTATGAGCTCTGCTGAAGGAAGAGTTTGCCTGAAAACTATTGTCAATTGCAGTGTTGAAATTTGTTGGTAAAATATACAGCCCTAAGTTTGTAAGTTAAATCTAGTGGTTGGGAGAGGGAAGGAGGAGGGGGAGGGGTGTTTATGTGCATAATTTTCTTAGATATGATGGAGTAGAAACTGATTTTGGGGCAAAGTTTTATGATTTTGTGTGCTGAATTGTTGACTGAAGTCCATAACTATTAGTTGATATGTGGGTATCATGGTGTGTTTTGCAGTTATTTTGCTCAGGTTGGGTTTTTGATAATAGTTTAGACATGGGAGTTTTGGTTTGTTGGCATTGTGGGCTTTGGTTCAGCTATACAGGATACAGGTCAAGTGAACTTTTTGATACCAGCCTTTGGAGTGATTTTCACTTTCATGGTATCGTGGGGTTTGTTTGAGCTGAACAAGTAACATTTTCGATACCAGATTTTTGTGAATTTTTGCTACTTTCTTTTTACTGTGTATTGTTAGCAGGTATGTTGTTCACTTTGTCCTGTCCAAAACCCCAAATTCCTGTGGGTGTCCTGCTAGACTGATACTCTTTCTTGAATTAATTGGGTTATAGGTGATGTCATAATAATGTTTTTCTTCATGTGCTTAGTGTGTGATGTCTTGGATGACACGCTGTGTAAGTGTGAAATGATAGTGCCCACCATTTTGATGACATCACAGGTCAAAGCTGACTGGTGGTAATGGATGCTTTGGTATTCACATGGAGGCACAAACTCAGCAGATGAGCAGCTGTTGATGTGTGCACTCAGCAGCAGGGTATCATCCATTACCAATTTTGACACAATACAGGTGTCTTTCCATCCTCAATGACTGGCATTATTTTTGTAGCATATCTAATGAAGTGCTAACAATGGCAACTTAACATTACCAGGACCTGTTTGTTTTCTCAAAAGTAATTACCTAATAAATGTTACTCGTTCATCTAGATTGACTTTTTTCCACTGATTAGCAAAATTTCTGGTGAAAGAATTAGTGGCACCCTTCTTCCTTGGGAATATCATTTCACAATGAATTTGTCTGTTTCTTAATTTGTTTTACATTTATATTCCAGTATACTGTAGTCTTGAGTGTACAATTTCAATTAGTGAGGTTGAAGTAATGTTCAACCTGCTGCCAGCAGATATGATAATTTCGTAATTTTATGGGGGAAAGAATAGTTATAATTCTCTATATAATTGGTGATTTCTTCAGCTTTAGAGTTTTCAACCTACATTGCTCAGTCATTTCCAACTGAGACATATATGACCACAACACTAGATGAAAGAATGTTCAAATGTGTGTGAATTCCTAAGGGACCAAGTTGCTGAGGTCATTGGTCCCTAGACTAACTTATGTTACGAACAACAAACACTATCACGTATAAATTAAGTGCTTAAAACAAATGGTTAGGTTGGTTAAGGCAGTATTTTCTACAATACTCTTTGACACAACATACTGAATAGCCAAGTGTTATCAGCATTCAGCAATAAATTAATGCAACACTTGCCTCTGGTTAGCCCATAAACCTGTAAGGAATGCTTAAATTTAAATTCATGATAGCAGGCAATACTTGCATAGATTACAGGTCATATGAACGTTTGATGCTGCTATTTTATGTTTGCCTTTTTTTTTCATCCCCCTCCTCCCTACCAACAGACTGATAGAAAGTGCAAATGGTGACAGGCAAAAGTTAATAGAAAATCATGCATCAGTAAGAAGATCAATGCAAGAAGTACGCAACAGCTTCCACCATTATATCTTAGCAAAAGATCTTATCAAGAAGTGAAAACTTTGCTGGTGCGTAAAATCACTAGATAGGCCAAAGGCTTCTACCCCATCATTTGTCAACCAGTCTGGGGTGGCAGTAGAAGACAGTAAACAGAAAGCTGAGGCTTTAAATTTCACGTTTAAGAAATCATTCACACAGAATAATCATAGAGACACACTGGCACACAGACTGCTGAATAGAGGACATAGAAATAGACATCCCTGCGTTAGAGAAGCAACTGAAAGAGTTGAAAAAAAGTAAGTTCCCAGGTACAGACAGAATTCCAATTTGGTGTTACAGAGATTACTCTGCGGCATTCGCCCCTTACTTAGCTTGCATATATCACAAATCTCTTGCCCTTTGCAAAGTCCCAAGCAGCTGGAAAAAAGTGCAGGTGACTCCAGTGCACAACAAGGGAAAAAGCACGGATGCACATAGTCACATACCAGTCCTTAACATCAGTTGGTTGCAGAATCCTTGAAAACATTTCAAGTGCAAAAGTATTACATTTCATTGAGACAAGAAAGCTTCTGTTCACAAATCAGTATGAATTTAGAAAGCATTGCTTATAGAGAACTCAGATTACCCTTTTCTTATATGATATCCTGTGGACCACGAATGAAGAGCACTCGCAAATTCCACATTCCTAGATTTCTGGTAATCATTTGACACAGTGCCCCATGCAGACTGTTGATGAAGGTCTGTGCATACAGATTAGTTTCCCAAGTGTGTGAGTGAAGACTTCTTAAGTAACAGAACCCAGCATGTTGTCCTTGATGGCGAGTGTATACATCAGACAGAAGGGTATTGTTACGAGTGCTCCAAGGACGTGTGACAGGCATATTCCGATTTTTTATGTACATAAGTGATCTGAAAAACAGGGTGAACTGCAGTCTACAGTTGCTTGCTAATGACGTTGTGCTGTACAGTAAGGTGTCATTGCTGAGTGATCTGATAAAACGAAGCTTGCTACAAATGTAGAAAAATGAAGTTAATGCAGATGAGCAGAGAAAACAATTCCACAAGATTCAAATACACTATTAGAAGAGTGCTACGTGAAAAGGTGTGTCAGTCAAATACCTACGCCAAACGTTTTAGAGCAATATGAAATGGAACAAGCATTTCAGGTTGGTTGTAGGGAATGTGAATGGTTGACTTTGTTTCAGTACAAGCATTTTGGGGAACTACAGCTCAGCTGCAGAGGAGACAACATATATAACTCTATTGTGACCTTTCGTTGAGTACTGCTTGAGTGTTTGGGATCTCTGCCAGGTCAGGTCAAAGGAAGACATTGAAGCAATTCAGAGGCATGCTGCTAGATGTGTTAGCAGTTGGTTCCCTCTGCAAGCAATTATTATAGAGATGCTATGGGAACTCAAAATGGAATCCCTGGAGGGAAGATGAACATTTTTTCACGAGGTCCTGCTGAGAAAAATTTAGAGAACCGGCATTTGAGGCCAGCTGCAAAATGATTATACTGCCACCAGCCAACATTTCACATGACGGTTGCAAAGATAATACGGGAGAAGTTAGGGCTCATAGCATGGCTGACAGACTGTCATTTTCCTTCACTATTTGAAAGTGGCACAGGAAAGGAAATGAATAGTAGCATGTGAAGAATTCTCTCATACGTTGTGACAAATATGCAAAAGAATAGAGCTACATAGCTAATAACCATTGCCTATTCCGGTTTACATGGGTACTATGCACGTTTCCACCGCTGAATGATCGTGTGGACGCTACTAAGTGGACCTCCTCCTTTAAATTTTCCATTGTCGTATACGACATACGTACATAATTTCTTTGTGACGAGAGAGGTGGAGCGTGATGTCATGTCACCTGTAATAAAATTACCGTTATCGGCTAGATAAAAAAAAATCACTCTTACCTTTTGGAGGTGTCCAATGATGCTCCCCATATGACGCCTGTAGTAACAGGTACTCAATTTTACTGCTGATGTACCTAAAAATTACAAAACCGGCTGCACGGACACTTCGAGGCATTTCCTTGTGGTTAGAAACGAATTATTTCGTCGGTTTACTATCCTTCGCTTCTCCAACTTTTTTAGTCATAAAACTGCAAAAAGGAAACACTAATCATTCACAATATAAACCAAATTATATGCTACACACACACACAGCTGTATTACACACCCTCAAGCTAAAACCGGCTAAAACAAATCACCTGTACACTGTTTACAAACACCTTTGTTTTTTTTTTTTTCTATAAACGCAACAAACGTCAATAATTGTAATTCGATAGATATCGATTTATGTGAATAGTGAGAGAATTTCATATTTTATCACTTTTAACTTCGGCGTGTTATCATGGATGTAGTGGTGCGGGCATGCACATTCGAAAATAATTCATGCCGGTTAAACGACTTATTGCATTTCAGAGTCACGCTGAAAAAGTTCTTTGACAATACTAGCACAGTCTACAACAGTCGCCGCTCTCCTCTCGATTTTGTTACCTGCAGCGACAGCAGCGCCCCGAGCGGCAAGCCAGTACACTTCTTATACCGATCTGTATCATAGTTTTTATGACAGGGAATCTATGTAGTGCGATAAAAATAGACAATAACAGCAACTGCAACATGACACCACATTTCTTATTCATTAGTTTCCTGAGGACCCTGGAATTTTCGAAACGATAAGTTACAGCACAGTTTTGCCATGTACACGATTATTTACCGAAAAATGTCGTTTTCCTTTAATAACAAAAAATTGTTAGCAAACACCGTAAGACCTGACCTTTTGCAGAAAGTCTTTGTGTATTTAGCCAGAAAAGTGGAGATCTGTTCACTACATTTTCAGCAAACTCACCGATTTGGATATTGGGAATCCTATATGGAATGTAATACCTACATTAATTAATGTACGAAATAAGCCACAACAGCTGTATCTTAAGAGAAAACGACACAAGCGTGATACTAAACCATCAAAAACAATCAAACCGTTTCCTAACACAGAACAAACCAGTTCCACAACTGTTGCTAAATTTTAGCTACAAATGGTAAGACTCTTCAACAAATTCGCTTTTGAAGCAAAAATACGAGGGCTATCCACAAAGTACATTACGTTTTGGAATTAAAAATAAATAAAGTATTGGAATTTTTTTTATTATATACAGATGAAAGCCACACTTAAATACTACTTTTCTACATAGTTGCCATTCAAATTAAGGCACTTATCGTAGCGATGGACGAGCTTGGAAATTCCTTCGTCGTAAAATTCGGCCGCCTGCGCCTTCAACCACGTGGTTACCTATTCTTTTGGGACAGAAAAGGTGTCATTTTTGTGGATTTCCTGGAAAGAGGCACTACAATAAACTCTCAAAAGTATTTCCAAACTCTGCACAACCTCAGAAGAGCAATACAAAAGAAGCGCAGGGGAAAGTTGGGTTCAAAGATCTTGCTGATTCACGACAACGCCGGGGCCCACACGGCAAATGCCACTCGTGAAGTTCTCGAATCTTTTAAGTGGGAGTTGTTCCCTCATCCGCCGTACAGTCCCGACCTGGCACCGAGCGACTTCCACTTATTCCCAGCAATGAAGAAGTGGTTGGCTATGCAGCGTTTTGATGATGACGCACAGCTTCAAGAAGAGGTGACCACGTGGTTGAAGGCGCAGGCGGCCGAATTTTACGACGAAGGAATTTCCAAGCACGTCCATCGCTACGATAAGTGCCTTAATTTAAATGGCAACTATGTAGAAAAGTAGTATTTAAGTGTGCCTTTCATCTGTATATAACAAAAAAATTTCCAATACTTCATTTATTTTTAATTCCAGAACGTAATGTACTTTGTGGATAGCCCTCGCAATTACATTTATAAAATTATTCATGTATTGGAAAGTAGAGTGAAGTGTAAGAAGTGTAGAATTCACAAAATACATTTAAAGTGTCAAGCAGAGCGCCTGTGATAATAACAATAGTCAACAACAGAAATATAGGATTCACATGAATGAAATAAATGTTAATATTCTCTTGCTTTCAGCGGAGTAAGGTGCAAATACACATATATTGGAAAGTATTTTTTCATGATTAAGTTGTAGCTTATGTCATTGATTCAGTGTGATTATGCTGGTTTTACATGTATTTCACGATAATTCATGCCTCTTGGTAATTTACCAACGCATGGAATGCACAGTTGTTATAAATATTTCGTTAATTAAGTAGAAAATAATTAAAAACGAACATTATCCTTACGACGCATGTGACTGACCAGTCTCTAGTCGCTTGAAGCGCTAGTGTCGCTCCAGAAATCAAACGGTAACAACATTGACACCAGAGAGCGTCGTGACTGTATTTATTAGACTGTGATACTAGTCTGTCAACCCTTTGATATATTGAAGAGACTCTCACATCATTTCCAGTATTGTAGACATCAAAGGCATGGTGGTTTGGGAAGGTTAAGAATGATACACAAAAGAAAAAGTGTGACGAAATTTTACTAGCTACAGCTGGGAAAGAAAAAGAGGAAATGTGTCTGAGAATAACTGTAAAGAAGCGACTTGTCACATGTTAATGTACTGCAGTAGTATTATTAGTAGTAGCATTATTTATCCATAGGTTTACTTTACAAGGCTATTGGACACGTCTTGGAGTTAAACTTTAAAAACAACAGAAATAAAGTAATTCCCATATACAGACGTTCAGGTGTAGAATGATAAGGATGGACAGGTAGTTCACTGTGGCCTTATAATAGGAACCATCTCGACATTTTCCTGAACTAATTTAGGGAAACAGTGGAAAACCTAAATCAGGATGGCTGGATGAAGACTGGAGCACCCATCCTCATGAATACAAGGAGACTGTTTAGAACAGTGTTACCTCATTAGGGTTGCCCCAGGGTACAAACAAGTTATTTAATAATGATGAAAGCCTAATGTTACACTGTTCATTACTGTCTAATTCCCAGCCACTGCACACACAGCATACAGTACACACACTGTTTCATAGCACTACACACACTATCTGCCGATGTCAGTGCTGGAATATGATACATTATATCGATAGTATTGATTGTGTCGATAGGGAAATCAACAATGAGCATTATATATTTACTGTACATACTTTAGCCAGTCAGCTGCATGTGCTATGAATCGTTCACTGTGTAAATACCGATGTGTCTGTATTTACCTTTTTCCAAATAAATATTCTTAACATGGTAGCAGTCTCCTGTTGTAAACTAAAAAAGGAGAATGTTATTCGAGAAAATAGTGATCGGTTGCGAACTAAAAGGAAGATCGTTATTCGAAAAGTGTCGTTTGTGAAATGGAACGTGGCTGACATAAACATACCGCTTTTTGATGGAGAAGACTCTGGGAACTGGAAAAGGCGAATGGAAACGTATCTGAAAAGGAATAAATGCTATATAGTAGCTTCAACAGCGAAAACGAACATGGCAAAGCGGATACTTGGGATGGAGAAAATCTGACTGCAGTCAACTATATAAGGCGTCCAGAAGCAAAAGGCAGTGATTGCACTAGAACATTTTTTTTAGGAAACGCAAAAACCTTCTTACTTACTTCATATGGCAGATATTCGAAATTCTTTTTCATCATAGAGTTATGCTTACCTAAGGAGTATATTTCTGACAATCCCTGAAATATTCGGCTTTTATTTTGCTAGTTGTTATCTAAAATAATTTGGATTCACCGAGTTTTGCCTCTGTTCCCAGGGATCTACCGAGTTATGCTGCTATAGAGATCGATGTGCATATATGAAAATAACGATAAAATAAAAAGACACCTTAATACTGTTACAAAAGATTTAATGACTAAACCTGAATGTGATTACAAATTATGTGACATTAAACAATAGTTGGAAAGTAGTTAATACGCCACAAGCTTTTAAGTCCTGTCCCGTCCCCTCTAAATTACACTGGCAACTCGTTGTCCTCTGGATGAATTTCAAAGTCTGAATCTTCATCTGCATTGTTCCCAGGTGTCTGACAATGGATTATGTTCTTGTAGAAAGCAAGATTTTCGTTTACTTCCCAAGTGTGCACGAAATGCTTTTTGAGCAGGAAATAAATATCACTCAATTTAGCTTCCTTTAAGGCTCTTCCAATTCTGATAACGTTTGGCTCCATGGATGAGTAGGCTCTGCCTCGTCTGCATATCCCTCTTCCTTCACCAGCGTCCATTCTACAAGCCAGTTCACCTCTTACTAGTGCGTTTCTTTGTTTACTTCTGGTGGTCACAACCCGTTTTACAGGGGCAAATCTGAAGTGCCATTGACAAGGTGGCTTAATGACATCAGCAACTGCATCCTTCCAACACAGATTGTTGACATCTACTCCTAATTGCAAGACTATCCTGTGATCCTCAAACACTTCATTATACTCGCTTGGTGAGGTAATTGTGACTTTAGACCTGAGGACCTTTTCTATTCGGCCAAAAATTCTGTCGGGCGGTAGAAACGAATGTCCAACTGCTCGTTTCACATTGACAGGAGCTTTTTGCGTTGAGCAATAGCACAGCATACCCAACATCGTCTGGTTTTTGTTTAGCCCTCCACAACTGTCTGACGTCAGTTGGATGGTGTTGATGTCAGTTAGGTCGGTAGATGTTAACCTGTGCTGTACACAAGAAACAATTTAATTGGATCCCTTTCCAAAGTCTGTTTCTTTCCATGTGTATATAAATGTGTTCTCTTTGTTTTGCTGTGAACCAGATGGTCCTTGACAGATTGTAAAATTATACATGTACATTTGACATGCATAATAAGCACTTTGAGCTTGCAGTTTAGGCAATGGAGGGTTTTTCTGTCAGTAAAATGCCAGGGTTACTTCATCATTGTCTTCAACTTTAAATACATCATAAAAAGCATTTGCTGTAGCTTTGTGTAAAGCAAGTTGTGTTGTCAATTCTTGTTTCTTCACCTCATCTCCAGTATTTCGGGTTAATTGCTTTATTTGTTGTTCTAAACTGATGCACACTGAGCAACAGTCGGTTGCGGCGGAAGCGAAACTGATATTATAATCAGATACAAAAATAGATCTAAAAAACTCGTACGTAACTTTATCCACAGTTTTCTCTGGATCCAAATTAAACATTTTCCAAAGCTTTGCAATCGATTTTTCAATGGACATAAAGAGTCTACTGATGTCTTTTTTTCCGTGGCAGTAGTGTGATTGCACTGGTTTCAGCTCCTCAATAAACTCCCTAACCGCACTCGTTTTCCTTGATAAATATTCGACATTACGTCTCCACCTCGTCTTTCAATTGGAGCTTCTCCTGTCTGTAAGTACCATCAACAGACTCGCTGTTGATATGCCAAGAAACACTAGTAAACATCTTTTGGCCACACGCAATTGCTGAGTTTGGTTTACCTCTTTCAGATGGGTCAAATAGTAGCTGATGTTTTTCCTGGAATCTGCTGCATCAATCCGACGCCTCCTCGGAGACTTGACTGATGTGTGTATAATTATAATCAAGTCCTGTTTAATTTTGTCTGCAACTTTATAAAAGGCCTGATGTGATCTCCTTATATCTTGCATTGATACTCTTGCACACTGATATACTAATGAAGCTGCAGGCTTGCAATTGAGACGAACTGGAAACCCACTTGCGGAATATCTACCAAAGAACAGTACTAATAAGGAGAAAGCTACGATAAAGCACTAAGAAAATCGTATACTGTACTACGTTTTCCTAAACAAATGATTATAAGTCAATGATGCACTGTTCATTCAAGGAAAACGTTCCTGACTGCAGCCATATGAAATGAACATAATTTATATTAACATAAACCTAAAACATCACAGTTTTACTTACTGTTTACAGAAATGTTGGTAATGAAGTTCTTATTATTTCCATGCAGTGAAATCGCACAAAATACTAGGGTTGAGGACTCAGTCTTACCTCATGCGTTTTGCTTTGTTCCTCGTCCAGTCACAAGGATTGGCCCATTTTTATGGCCTTTTCCTTTTGGAACTGATTGTACATATCTTCCATCAGTAACATCCATGATTATGGAGGAAATGATAAAGCACTCTTCGTATTTTATCCAACAACAATACCACAAACGCTCTCCATGTACTCACAAACAAGCCAAGCCAAGAAAAACCCACAATAAGGGTAGGTAACAGTTGACTTGCTACTGTTTTTTGTTTCACATTAGTTTTCAGTAGGGACAACTTGACAAATTGCCACCCGTAGGCTCAAAAGTAAAGTGTATGAAGTAATAAGCAGGGAAGGCTGTATTATTCGGACAAAATTCATAATGTGCACAAAGCGAGTTCTGCATCTTCAAACCTTATTAATAATGGCGCATGCTTAGGATACACCAAGTTCTTCTTTATCATACAATGGATTCACTGAGTATTGCTTTGCAACTAGAAGTGGAAAGACAGAGTTTTACATCTGTAGACGATTTTTGAGGTACATTTGAGGGCAGAAAAAAACTGTTTTGTTAGTGTTTTAAGAGCGTAATCGATAGATGACAGCACAGAGAAAAAATGATGGGATAAACTCATTTTCGAGAAAAAGTGGATTTACAGCAATTTGCATTTTAACGCCTCATATATATGGAATAATCTCGAACAAGCTCAAGAATTCGTAGATGATAAGGAAACTGTATTTGAGGTCATGAAAAAGATCGACAAATTATACTCCAAAGAATCAAGAGCACTACAAATTGTTTACAGAAAGAACTTGGACAAACAGCTTCAAAAATTATAGGCTCACAGCAACATTCTTCATTATTTTCGGGAAAAAGCGAATAAATTAAAATCAGCAGATTCAAAAGGGACAGAAAAGAAGAAGCTGAACTACTTGTTGAAAACGTTGCCAGGATTCGTAAACTGTATTTGGGACTTGATCGATGTTATCAAAGAAGGTGATCAAGCAGTCGACTGTGTTAAAAATAAACTTCAGGCGATGGATTTAAAAGCCAGGGATGGATGTGAAACCGTAAAACCCAATGGATTTCACAGTGAAGAGAAAAGTAGTTCGAACTACCAGGAGCGGCTCCATTACAAATATGGCAAACAAAGATTTTTCAAGATTGACTGTCGCCAATCAGGAACGAGCAAAGAGTCATAGATGCATGAGGCACATCGTCGAGATCACCAGACTGAAGAGCATGTTCCGCCACAGCTGACTTGTCTGCTTTCCCTTCAATTGGGTGATCACGTAGTAAACTGAAATTTTATGTATTATGACGAACTATTATCCACAGCTATAGATAGAAGTCATCGAAATATATAAACATGGGGATAATTTTAACAGAAATGAAGAAGCCATGAAACTCAGCGATATATGGGCAGTGGTGCTAAAGAATCAATGAAAAGTTTTTATCTTTGACGTCCTATGATCTATAGTTATATTTTGTCTTTAACAAGGTTTATGTCTGCTGTTGTTGTTGTTGTGGTCTTCAGTCCTGAGACTGGTTTGATGCAGCTCTCCATTCTACTCTATCCTGTGCAAGCTTCTTCATCTCCCAGTACCTACTGCAACCTACATCCTTCTGAATCTGTTTGTGTATTCATCTCTTGGTCTCCCTCTACGATTTTTACCCTCCACGCTGCCCTCCAATACTAAATTTGTGATCCCTTGATGCCTCAGAACATGTCCTACCAACCGATCCCTTCTTCTAGTCAAGTTGTGCCACAACTTCTCTTCTCACCAAACCTATTCAATACCTCCTCATTAGTTATATGATCTACCCATCTAATCTTCAGCATTCTTCTGTAGCACCACAGTTCGAAAGCTTCTATTCTCTCCTTGTCTAATATCCTCCTTTCATGACACTGTCCATTCCGTTTAACTGCTCTTCCAAGTCCTTTGCTGTCTCTGACAGAATTACAATGTCATCGGCGAACCTCAAAGTTTTTATTTCATCTCCATGGATTTTAATACCTACTCTGAACTTTTCTTTTGTTTCCTTCACTGCTTGCTCAATATACAGATTGAATAACATTGGGGATAGGCTACAACCCTGTCTCACTCTCTTCCCAACCACTGCTTCCCTTTTGTGTCCCTCGACTCTTATAACTGCCATCTGGTTTCTGTACAAATTGTAAATAGCCTTTCGTTACCTGTATTTTACCCCTGCCACCTTCAGAATTTGAAACAGAGTATTCCAGTCAACAATGTCAAAAGCTTTCTCTAAGTCTACAAATGCTAGAAACATAGGTTTGCCTTTCCTTAATCTAGCTTCTAAGATAAGTAGTAGGGTCAGATTTGCCTCACGTGTTCCAATATTTCTACGGAATCCAAACTGATCTTCCCCGAGGTCAGCTTCTACCAGTTTTTCCATTCGTCTGTAGAGAATACGCATTAGTATTTTGCATCCGTGACTTATTAAACTGATAGTTCAGTAATTTTCACATCTGTCAACACCTGCTTTCTATGGGATTGGAATTATTATATTCTTCTTGAAGTCTGAGGGTATTTCGCCTGTCTCATATATCTTGCTCACCAGATGGTAGAGTTTTGTCAGGACTGGCTCTCCCAAGGCCGTCAGTAGTTCTAATGGAATGTTGTCTACTCCCGGGGCCTTGTTTTGACTCAGGTCTTTCAGTGCTCTGTCAAACTCTTCACGCAGTATCGTATCTCCCATTTCATCTTCATCTACATCCTCTTCCATTTCTATAATATTGTCCTCAAGTACATTGCCCTTGTATAGGCCCTCTATATACTCCCTCCACCTTTCTTCTTTCCCTTCTTTGCTTAGAACTGGGTTTCCATCTGAGCTCTTGATATTCATACAAGTGGTTCTCTTTTCTCCAAAGGTCTCTTTTATTTTCCTGTAGGCAGTATCTATCTTACCCCTAGTGAGATAACCCTCTACATCCTTACATTTGTCCTCTAGCCATCCCTGCTTATCCATTTTGCACTTCCTGTCGATCTCATTTTTGAGACGTTTGTATTCCTTTTTGCCTGCTTCATTTACTGCATTTTTATATTTTCTCCTTTCATCAATTAAATTCAGTATTTCTTCTGTTACCCAAGGATTTCTACTAGCCCTCGTCTTTTTACCTAGTAGGTCCTCTGCTGCCTTCACTACTTCATCTCTCAAAGCTACCCATTCTTCCTCTACTGTATTTCTTTCCCCTATTCCTGTCAATTGTTCCTTTATGCTCTCCCTGAAACTCAGCAAAACCTCTGATTCTTTCAGTTTATCCAGGTCCCATCTCCTTAAATTCCCAACTTTTTGCAGTTTCTTCAGTTTTAATCTACAGTTCATAACCAATAGATTGTGATCAGAGTCCACATCTGCTATCACGTGAAATCCGGACCGCGCAAACTTTCCACGTTATTTATGCCGCTCTTAGACGTCAGACTCGTCATTCGGCAAGACTCAACACAATCGGGAGCACCTCTGGAGATGTCCAACGTAGCTTTGGACCAAAAGTCAGGGATAGAAGAGTTCCATGTTCCACAGCCGTACAAGCCCGGAGAATTCTCGGCAGCTGAAACATCCGGTCGTGAAATCCGTCATTCTTGTATCTGTACCAGAGCCGCTAAGAAAGTCAGAGTTGGATAGTAAAAAAGAGGGATTTCAACAGGGTGTAGTACAGTTGGACTCAGAGTGTTGATTAACAACAAAGTAATAATTTCAGTCAAGTTGATATTGCGGAATATGACGTCAGATGTAATGGTTTTGAGGACACTGCACCATGAAGTGACCATTTTAGTGATTCTGAGCGAAAAAGCACAGACGATGAATCAATAAATGGGCAGATGGAAGAAAGGAGTACCAAATTGTGTCCAAGCAAACACAAAAAAAATAGGAACAAGATGTGAGGAGGTCCAATAGATAACATAGAATCCTCGAGAGAGTTTTTGATTATGTCATGTAAACTTCTGTAGTGCTGAAGTCTAGAAAATTTTGAGGAGGCGATGAAATGTAATGAGTCAGAAATTTGGAAGTGAAAAACGTAAAAATAAATCGAAAGTTTAAATCCAAATAAAACCTGTAACCTTGTACCTTAACCACTGAATGTAAATATTCTTGATGTAAAGTGAGTTTCTATAATAAAATCAGATGACAACTGTAAAACAAGATTGGCCGTATGGTAATTTCATCAAAAAGAAATTGTTATTTATTTGGAAGTTGCTATGACAGAAACATTGAAAGTTTTGTTGGCATTCTGTTGTCAAAAGGGTTTAATTGTACAGCATTTTGTAATGGTTAAATTTTCTCAGAACTTCATGTGAAACATCCTCCTTGATACAAGGTTGAAACACAGAGAGCTTGTGAGTTATTTAAGGCATTATATGGCTTGAGGGAAAGTCATACAATATGGTATGATAGTTTGGATGAGCTCTTAAAAGTTCAATGTTTTAAAAGAAGTATGTACGATTACTGCTTACATGTACTGATGACTACAAATTATATGATCTATAAAAGCGTGTTTGTTGACAATTTGTTAATTTGCTGTAAAATAAAAGGAAAAATGCGAGAAACAAAAAATCAGTAACCCAAGCGATTTTAGATGAAAGACTTAGGTGAAGTAAAGAATTATATTGGGATAAACTTTAATTATAATAATGCAAGGATTCTGAGTCAGGGAAGCTGTATTGAATCCCTAGCTAAGAAATATCAGATTGAACATTCAGTGTTGTACAGTACTCCAATGGAAGCAAATTTGAAACTAGAAATAGCACAAGATGAGAGTCATGCTACTAAACACAGGAACTAAGCAGGTGCTCTCCTGTACATTAGCTCAGGAATACACAAGTTAAAGTGCAAACTATTTGAGTAGATTTCAAAACTGTTACAATGAATCTCACTTTAAGTATGCTTTGCAAGTACTGAAATATTTGTATCAAACAAAAGTTTTTAAATTAATGTATAAAAATGCTGAAAATATTAATTTTTTTAGATTATTTTGTGGACATGTATCGTGCAGGCGATTCTGAAGATCGTAAGTCCACATCAGGCCATGAAATTAGATTATTTGGAAATGTAATATTTTGGAAACCTAAGAACTAAGGAAGCATTACAAAACCTTCTACTTTTGCTGAGTATGTAGCACTGTCAAAGGCTATCACTGAAATTCAGCTAATCCAATATATTTTGAATATTTTTGATGCAAAGTCTGTTAAGCCTTTAAGTATATCAAGACAACTTGGCGGAATTCAGTATTGCTAGATGTGGTAACCTAGCTACAAATTGAAACCATTTTGTCAATGAATGCTATATGAATGGAATTGTAGACATTTTAAAGTTGCTTCAGAAAGCATTGCAGCAAACATTTTACCAAATCTTTCAGCAATGATGAATTTTTAAAATTTTAGTAAATGTTGAATGCAACTTGAGTTGGTTTAAATATAAGGAGGCATGTTGGAATTTGACACATTTATATCGATGCATTGACTGTGTCGATAGTGTTCCCAACAATGAGTATTATACATTTGAGAACTTTTAACACTGCAGCACATCAGCAATCGTGAATAATTTAACGATTACAAAGTATCCGCCTCAATTGGAAATAGAAACAGGATGTTGACCTAGATTATGGCGTGGATAACCACGCCTTCTTCGGAACACACTAAAACTACAAACTGCCTAAAGAAGCAAGGTCCAGCATTAATACAGAACGCCCAAAACGGCAAAAGACTCGCATAAAATGTAAAATAGATGGTACGTGTGTACCATATCAATAGCTGTACTTAGCTCAAACGTCAGAAGCGTGCTTCCTCACCCCAGCCAATGTTCGGTGGACCGTGGGCTCTCAAGTAAACTGGGGTAGCGCCAGCAGCTGAACTGTGAGAATGTTGGAAAGGAACGTGCATGTGCAAATTGAGAAATCGTCTTCTTCCATGTGATTGGCAGAAAATGTGTTATGAAAGTGATCTGATGACCAGTTCAAAGGCACAGGAAGTTAATGCATGTGTTTGTATAATATCCTAGCTCGAGGACGATTTTATAGAACAACAGAACGTGGATAGGCAGAAACTATATATGTGGGATAGCACATTCCATGGATGGTCAAAATGCATGCATGCGGGACAGACAAAATACCATCATCTAGAAGCAGGCTAAAAATATGGGGATGAATAACCCATTTTTCAATTAATTGGGGTCGGTGATAGTATTTGATGATTACACTTGGATAAGTGTGTAAAGTTACTATATTAAATTCTAAGCGCTATTGACCAGAAAGGCTCAAATTAGTATGACAGGCATAATGTAATTGCGTGAAAAGAGGTACAACGTCGCCTTCATCGCCCTAAATATCTAATGACCGACAGAGGTCATTTTCAATAGTGCTATCAGATATGGCCAAAACAGTGTAAAAAGAACCTAAAGCTAAACTAGTTTCTTAAAATCAGGTGCTTGTGGTACTGAACCAAGAAGTTTATTCAAGTGAGGTCTGTGAACGCATATAGTGTGGAACAGACAAACTACCTTTATGTTCTAATACCTGTTGACATGAAAGGTCAGATAATGTAATGGGCCTAATATACATGAGTGAAAGGACATACAACATCGCTTTCATCGCCCTTATTATCTATTGACCAACAGAGGTCAAAGTGATCAGTACTATCAGGTGTTACCAAATTGATATGCAAAGTTATGTGTATAGACATGAAGAGACGTGCAACATCACTTCAACGTTTTTAAAAAAAGGTTAAGGATTTATTTCCTAATTTAAGGCCAGAGCTTGGACTTGGAATGAATATGACGATAAACATCCTTGCATCACCGTATTCAACGTGCATAATTATAACTAAGTGCGAATGGCTATTTGGGCCATATTAGAAATATTGGAGCTTGTAAGAAGTGAGAATACTGTCAACATGTACAAGAATCACTCATTATAAGGCGTTAAATGAAAGAAAAAAACATGTGTATTGTATCAGTGTGCCCACGTTTGTAAGGGCAGCCATCATAACTAAATTTAAGGGAACCGAGAGTGTGACTGAATGAACTAACCATCCGTGACACCAAGCAACCATATGAATGCATCAGCTATCTTCTGTGTTGTACGGTATTATGTGAAGCACTGAGCAAAGGATAAAACCTTTGAAAAAATGTTTGTTTTTTAACTGGAGTTGGTCCTTAAGGATGCAGTCTTTGTCACATCACAGATGTTTAAAAATCCCCAAATGTCTAATTTCATACTTCAGAATGAAGCAGCTCGGTACTGGTTGGGGGATTAGGTGCATGAGCCATTTGTACAAGATGTTCAGCGAAGGTGGAACCTCGCGTACCATCACCACTTCTGGTGAGAATAAGTTCCTTATATCTAGTAGCTACAGCTCGACCTGTTTGACCGATATAATATTTCGATTTCAGACAGTCACCACAGGTAATTTTGTAAACCCCAGACTGAGAAAGTTTATCACCAGCGAATTGTAAAGAGTTGATTAGGTTCTTATTCAAACTATTGTTAGTGGAGAAGGCTACTCTAAATCCATAGGTTTTAAGTAAATATCCTAATTTGTAACTTATTTTGTCAATGAAAGGAACAGATATAATTGCCATTTGTTCGTCATCTACTGCATCACCTAATGTGGAAGCCATATTATTATTTTTATTTGTTTTCTTACTATACATTCGTCTTACTAAGTGTGAATTGTAACCATTATTTTAGCGATAGTTTCCAGCGTAACTAATTCCGTTTCTAGCGCCTCTGTGGAAAGGGGGGTAGCCATGGCACAATGTAGACTTGAATGAAGGAAGGCCATTTTTTGGGCTTGCAGATGTGCAGAGTCAGCAAGAATAATGTTATCAGAATATGTATTTTTTCGTATATAAAGCAATGTGGCTGTTCACTACAGTCAAAGTGAGATCTAAATAATTTAAGGACCTCGTAGAGGACTCAATTTCATCTGTGCAATCGAGGCAGATTCTTTATAATCATTATATTATACATTTACTGCACAACAGTTCATCAGTTAGTTCTGTGCCACGAATGTGTTAACTTTGTAAACACAGAGCCATTTGTATTTACCTTTCACTAAATAAATATTCTTAACAGTTAGGACCATATTTGGGCACTGCAACACCCCATTAGCCAGCCTGGGAAACTAAGGCAGGATTCCTCTATAACAAGTGATTTGTTGAGCCCAGAATGAGGGTGAGGTATTAGTGTTACATATGGCTTAGGTGTGGGAGTAAGTTTTTCCAGAAAAAGATAAAAAGGAGGAAAAATATATTTTGAAAGTGTTATATGGGCTGATAGACATTTTCATTATCATTACTATTATGTGTGGCATGTATTATATTTTTTGACAAACCCATATGCTGTGTTATCTAACTAATCTTCCGATTTCTGGGGATATCGAAGGTGACACTCTTCGCTGTCCAGAGAGCAGAAGAATACCTGTGCATGAGTCAAAGACAGCGCTCCATTCTGAGTCATTATATGATGATACGATCTAGACATGCTGAAGTGTCACACTTTGGTAATAAAGTACGTTAACTATCAACCATCTCAACTCCACTATTTGTTTCGTGTAATCCAGTAGGGAAATACTTCTGTAGTTTTGACCCCACATCAACAAAGAAACACGTAATGCAAGTTTTCATATGAATCGTTTTAACGTGCGTTAACAATAAAGCCATCTATTGCTGTGAATACAGCTCTGCCAGTTCCACGGAACATTGCATATGGTATTAATGTGGGTGAAGTATACCGACAGTGCAGTCATTGTGTGGATCATCGACCTGTGATAGAACACGGGTTTACCATAGCTACAAGTGCAACATTATGAACCACCATGACTCCTACTATGTTACGACAATGGCAGCCAACAGACAACTTGCTGCTGGACTTTGAACAGGAATCTATCGCAAATTCACAATAGTGTGCAAAAATCTGCAAGCAGATCTTATTTCAAACTATGATATGCTTCATGTATCAACCACATCTGTACCAAGTAATGTGAAAAGAGATTTGCCCAATTTGCGTGTGCTTACGCAGTTGGTCGGGTATTATGACATCTCAGGAGCCACGTTTCCTACCACAGTGATCTCATCAACATCTCTCATTGCCGATATCGGCTCAGCCTACGATAACTGAGCCACATTGCAGCCACTACCTACCTTACAGGCTAAGCTCCCAATACAAACTGTCACCGTCTCGACCAGAAAAACTCACTTTCTTGTTCGCCAGAGAGGAGTGTGTGTTTCGAACATGGCTGCAATCCAGCAACTGTTTCAGAATAGCAGGTTAATAAGACAACCAGCCAGTTACAGTAAATGATGGTATTCAGTTAACATTAAGCATGGTACCAACGTATTTAAACCTATCTTCTTCAGAAGGACAAGACGGAAACTTCACATTAGTAAACAGTCAGTTAGTAAAGCAATCTAACATCCCCACATGAAATATGTCAACAACGATCGTCACATCCATCATGAATCAGCATGTACCACTTAACACGGTCTGACTTTTATGTAATGGATTTTTCTGATGTGACAAGCCCTTGATTTTAGAGGCCTAGACCTATGCAAATGTATGTACAGATCGTTACCAACACATTTCATGTAGGGATGTTAGATTGCTTTACTTGGCTGTTTGCTAATGCAAAGTTTTTATTTTTTCCTTCTAAAGAAATCGGGTTGAAACTCGTTGAAACCATGGTTAAAGTTAATTGAATAACGCTATTTATTGCAACTGGTTGACTGTCGTATTCACCTGAGTATGTATTTAGTTGATTAGGCGCTTCAGATGATGACACACGCCTACCCACAATAAGTGTGATGCAGCTAAATCCACTCTGTTGCAACGGCTCTCACAGAACCCCAAGCAACAGCTAAAACAAGCTATCTATGACAAACAATTGACTGGTAGGATGCCACCTCACCTTTGGTTGCACTTGACATTAACCTCATGCTGGATGCTGCCCTCTGGAATCTCTAGAATGTTAAATTTTCACAACTACTACTGGCAGTGATATCACACAAACGTGAACCCCTGGAGAAACAGATGAATCTGGCTGACTGCATGAAACAATCCCTAGACAATTACCTGGCTGACCTGACCGCCTGATCTTCCATGTTTACACATAAAGAGGACAACACACTCCCTACCCCCTTCTCCCGAAACGACCAACAAGATGCCTACGCATCATGTCAGTGTTACCTGGCTATGGGGCTGCAGGCACCACAGACACCTCAAGGCAGCAGTTATGCTGGTAGCATTGCCACTTTGGCGACATTGGAAATAACTGTCACGCACCTTGCGCGATTACAAACTCTAGACATGAACTGCCATAGATGCACTGGCTTGCATCATACTGTCAAGTCACAGACAGTCACTGTTGTCGACTCAAACTACCCACCCCTCTCGACCACATGCATGGGAGGCCAACCTCAATTCAAGAAAGCTCTTTTTAATAGACACTGCATCTTACATGCATCTTACAACTGATGCCTCATCACCAACTCAGATGGACCTTTTACATAAGAGACATCATTGATCTGGTAATAGGAATCGACTTCCTGTGTTACTTCCATCTTTCTTCAGACATACAACATGCTTCACTCCTGCACCAAAATACGGGCCGCCACATCCCAGGGCTATTTGCCCTGTCTACCTCATTTCTACTTAACACAGCAACTGTCCATTCAAGCTGCAGGATGACGATTTTGCACTCTCACAGTGTGTGTCATGACTGCAGAAAAACTACTGTTAGCGCATCAGTATTAGAATGACTGTCAATCAGCTTCCTACACTCACCATTGCAAGATCATGCTCCTCTTATAAATAGTAGCTGGGCCTTTCCACTCCAAATAGTTCGCAAAAATAACAATGGGCAGCGCTTAAGTGGTGACTAACCTCAGATTACTACCAGAACAGTACATCCCATGTCACATATCGAAGACTTTGCTTGCACATTCACTGTAAGACTATTTTCTCCAGGTTCGACATTGTGCTTACTTTGTATCATATGTCAATTGCACTGGAATTATACCCAGAACTGCTGTTTCCATTCCATTCAGACTTAAGGAATTTGTGTGAATGACATTTGGACTATGCAATGCCACCCAGACATTAAAGCACATAAGGGCTGAAGTAACTGTGGACGTAGACTTTTGTTAAATCTAAATTGATGACCTGTTTCTAATGTCATGTAGAGAGGCTGAACATCTAATGCATCTACAATCTATTCACTACACTACAAGAACATGGTACTTTGAAGTGGCAGAAGTAACACTTTTAGGGTAACGTACACTACTGGCCATTAAAATTGCTACACCACGAAGACGATTTGCCAAAGACGCGAAATTTAACCGACAGGAAGAAGATGCTGTGATATGCAAATGATTAGCTTTTCAGAGCATTCACACAAGGTTGGCGCCGGTGGTGACACCTGCAATGTGCTGACATGAGGAAAGTTTCCAACCGATTTCTCATACACAAACAGCAGTTGACCGGCGTTGCCTGGTGAACCGTTGTTGTGATGCTTCGTGTAAGGAGGAGAAATGTGTACCATCACGTTTCCGACTTTGATAAAGGTCGGATCGTAGTCTATCGCGATTGCGGTTTATCGTATCGGGACATTCTGATCGCGTTGGTCGAGATCCAATGACTGTTAGCAGAATAGGGAATCGGTGGGTTCAGGAGGGTAATAAGGAACGCCGTGCTGGATCCCAACTGCCCCGTATCACTAGCAGTCCAGATAACAGGCATGTTATCTGCATGACCGTAACGGATCGTGCAGCCACGTCTCGATCCCTGAGTCTACATATGGGGACATTTGCAAAACAACAACCATCTGTACGAACAGTTCGGCGACGTTTGCAGCAGCATGGACTATCAGCTCGGAGACCATGGCTACGGTTACCCTTGACGCTGCATCACAGACAGGAGCGCCTGCGATGGTGTACTCAACGACGAACCTGGGTGCACGAATGGCAAAACGTCTTTTTTCGGATGAATCCAGGTTCTGTTTACACCATCATGATGATCGTATCCGTGTTTGGCGACATTGCGGTGAACGCACAATGGAAGCGTATATTCGTCATCGCCATACTGGCGTATCTCCCGGCGTGATGGTATGGGGTGCCATTGGTTACACGTCTCGGTCACCTCTTGTTCCCATTGACGGCACTTTGAACAATAGACGTTACATTTCAGTTGTGTTACGACCCGTGGCTCTACCCTTCATTCGATCCCTACGAAACCCTACATTTGAGCAGGACAATGCACGACCGCATGTTGCAGGTCATGTACGGGTCTTTCTGGATACAGAAAATGTTCGACTGCTGCCCTGGCCAGGAAACTCTCCAGATCTCTCCCCAATTGAAAACGTCTGGCCAATGGTGGGCGAGAGACTGGCTCGTGACAATACGCCAGTCACTACTCTTGATGAAGTGTGGCATCGTGTTGAAGCTGCATGGGCAGCTGTACCTGTACACGGCATCCAAGCTCTGTTTGACTCAATGCCCAGGCGTATCAAGGCCGTTATTACGGCCAGAGGTGGTTGTTCTGGGTACTGATTTCTCAGGATCTATGCACCCAAATTGCGTGAAAATGTAATCACATGTAGGTTCTAGTATAATACATATGTCCTATGAATACCCGTTTATAATCTGCATTTCTTCTTGGTGTAGCAATTTTAATGGCCAGTAGTGTATCAATGCACAAGGAATTCCGCAGCTTCAAGCTTTATCTCAGTTTCCCCAGTCCACTACAGTATAAGAATTGCCTTACTTGCATGTGACAAATTTTTACCACAATTTTGAGCACCGTCATGCATTGTTGGCACCACCTCTCAATGAAATGCTAAAAGCTAAAGGGTGGAGCCACACTACCGTGGTTTGATAAAAAGAAAGCATCCTTGGGCAAAGTAAAAGCTGCTTTTGCTGAGGCTGCTTTCCTAGGTCAGCATCTTCCTGATGCACATCTTGTCGTTATAGCAGATGTGTCAAGTTGCAACAAGAGCTGTGAAACAACAATGTGTGCGAAACGACTGGAAAGCTCTAATTCTCTTCAACAAGAAACTATCACCTTCACAAGCATATTGGTCAACATATGTCTGCTACCTCACGCAGCCTGCGCCTCGATCAAAATGTTTAGGCAGATGTTTGAAGGCAGACATTTTACAATATTCATGAATCATGAGCCATTTTAGCTTGCATTCCCCCAGAAGCCAGACAAGGCATCACCGCATCAGCTGCAGTATCTGTGTGCACTCCATTGCACAATTTACTATGGACTTGCAGCATGTTGAAGGTGTACAGAATTTAGCAGCAGATTTACTAGCTTGCACTGATGCCATATTGAAGCACCTTCAATTCATAGCACTTGTCAATGCCTAAGAAGGACCATGCCTTGAAGCATCTTTAAAGTTAGAATTACGATGCATCTGGATACTGAGCTCTATAATGCGACATATCAGCTCCACAAGCGCGACCATTCGTTATGGCAAGCCCTTGCAAACACCCAACATTATCTCTTTGCCGGATCTCTCATCCAGAAGTGAGAGCTACTGTAAGACTGGCGAAGAAGGCCTTTATTTCGCAAAATATCGAGAAAGATTGTAAGGCATTTGTTCATCAGTGGAACGCTTTACTTGTCTGCACAAAATAGTATCTCGGCACACAACGGTCCACTTGGTACCTTCGCCTCACCAAGGGAACAGTTTCAACAAGTGTGCATTAACATCATCAGAACTTTAGCACCATCGAAAGGGTATCAATATTGCCTGCAGTAACTGACCATTTTTCTCATTGGCTTGGAGTCTATTCCATGAAACACACAATGGCAGCAGCTGTAGCCAAGGCCCTTCCTTGAGTGCTTCCCACTCTTTGGCATTCCTTTTCATGTCACTACTGATGGGAACAAGGAATTCGAGTCATATTGCTTTAAAATAATTTCATCATTTACTTCACCAAGCATCGAGAAAGATTGTAGTGGACTTATTTACCAGTACAATGCTTGTCAGCACAACAAAGTAACTCAGCACATACTGGCGCTGCATGGTACCTTTGCCCCACCGAGTCAACACTTTGAACAAGTCCACATCGATGTCACTGGTCCTTTGGCACCATCCAAAGGGAACCACTACTGCCTTGCACCAACTGACTGTTTCTCTCCTTGGCCTAAAACTTATCCTATGACAGTCATAATGTCAGAAAATGTAATCATGACCTTATTCCAAGAGTGGATCCCAAACTTTGGCATTCCTGTTCGTGTAATTGCTGGTCAGGGCAAGCAATTCGCGCCACATCACTTTAAAACATTTTCAGCATTGTTCAACATGACCCATATTCGAGCCTGCACCTACCACCCTTTTGCTAATGGTCCTTTTGATTGGCTTCATCGGCAGTTACAGGCCTCTCTCGGATGCCTTGCCATAGAGCATTCGACTGACAGCCTAACTATTGTTCTGTTGGGCTGGTGGACAATTTTCAAATAGCTCAGTGCAACAATAATAGAATTAGTGTATAGGCAGACTCTTAAACTGCCGGAAGAGTTATTTACTGACACTTCTAACAGTACCGAAGCTTTGCACTTTGCGCAACAACTTTGCTTGCAGATCTACGAGCCCCAGTCTGCACAAGAACTTCTGCCCAGCTACCATTTGTTTTCTGTGATTTAATGTCGTGCAAACAGGTTTTCATCTGACACAATGCTATTCGAAAACGTATGTAGTCCATACACAGTTCTGTCACACCGCAACAAAACATTTGATGTCAATATCAATGACCCTCCTAGCACAAAATCCACCAACAGATTGAAGGCAGCCTCCACCACAGCTAATACCAAGATGCCACCTACGTGTAACTCTATGAGAACACTGGACATATCTAGTGTCCAGCACCACAGCCCATCCCTTCAACAACAGCAAGTCACAACTCGTTTTGGGTACTGCATACATTTCAATCCCAAGCACTGTTGAGATTTGGGATGGAATGATGCGAATAGTGAATCAGTGGCTACATATTTCATATGTAAACTCTTTTATCTCTACGTCATCCCTGTGCAAAGAAAATTTAGGTATGGTCACTGTCAACGGTCTTACAACCTCAATTACTCATTGTAATGAACTATCACATTGTGCTCTTATTCATGATATAAAAAGTTGGAGTGTAGTATCTGAATTGAGGAACTAACAGGGATAAAGTTTATTAATGGCGAAAGTACTCTTCATAAAGGTTTTCACAAGTTTTGTATGGTAAATTGCTGAGTAGTGAAACAACGCTTCAGATATTTATTTGCTGGGAGAATACTTGCACCAAACACATCAAAAAATATTTATAAGGGAATATATAGAGCCTCTTTACCTTATCCTTTGCGTTTTTACCTAAATATCAAATAATGTCACAAACAATGAAAATGGCTTCATCGACTTGTGTCCTTATACACACAGTGTAGGCATCAGCTCTGTTTTGTTATTGTAAAACAAAAATCATTCTTCACTTCCAAATATCTGGCTCGTTAATGGAAAAGTATTCAAATCATCATGGAAGATTAAGAAGAAACAGAAGCATAGAATCCACTACCACACCATGACTGAGTGCAGGGAAAATAACTTAGTTCCCATGTTAGCAGACGACAATACCATTCCCTCCACAAACCACACCGCGGAAACTGGCTTCCTAAGAAACAGAGACGTGACGTTGATGACCTGTGTGAGTCTCACCATTTGAAATATGTTTTGATGTGACATGATGGGAAGTGTGAATTGGTCTTAAAAGAGTACTTGAAACTTGAATCTAGTGTATGATATGCACAATAAAAGTCCTGAAAACGTAAACAGTACACACTAGCAGCATTTGGCTTTCATGAAGTTCTGTCAGTATCTCAGTGTTGAATATTGTCCATCTGTCAATGGGCCTACTCGACTTCACATGTTCAGTATGTATTGACAAAAGTGACAATATCTGGAACCACAGATACTGATCGTCAATATATCTAAGACTGAAAATATATCAATATGCGCCCAATGTATTATCGATTTGACAATGTTATTTAATGTGGTATGGTAATACCCCAATACATCGTCAAAGATTTTATGAAGCGTCTTTTATAAAAGATCTTTGACAAAGATATGACTCTCATGCCAGATGGTATTACACATTGAGGAAAAATTGCGTCTCTATGGTTTTACAGCGAGACAGGAGGGTGCTCCCTCAGAAAAGTTGGCTACTGCTGAGAATAGGGCAGTGAGCTCAATACTAAACTGGAAAGACTACTACACGAAACAATACAATGAGGTGTGACCTCACAAAAGCAATGTTAAACTGGTGCATGGTGTCAAATGGTTCTGCTATATAAGAAAAATGTAATTTCCACTTACGTACATTACTGATGCTGGGTGTGTTTAGTTTATAGTTGACAGTTAGCTAATGTCTTGTACCTTCCAACCTTTCCCTTTTTTCGCAGTTATTTTGCTGTGTTTACATATATAATTTCCGTAGTGCCGCTAAAGCTGCTGATACATTATTCTTCTCAAAAATCTTAACTCTCTGCAAAAGATGTTTTGCTGTCACTTTTCACATTTTATTTCTTGAATGACGAAACTGTACAGCAATACAAAGTGACCGAAACAAAAAGTCTTATAATTACTTCATCAGATACGTGGCGAACTTTCACACAACAACATATGACACAAAGTTCATTTTTCTCTACACATAACGAGACAAGTTCTGTACACCTCAATAGAAAACGAAACTGCTGAACCTTTGCTTTGTTACCAATTTCAGCTGTAAACAGGATGAAAAAACTTTAATGTTAACACAGATGGGTGAAGCAAACTACCTGTGTCAACCTGCATAGTAAAGGCAGGTGAATCTGACACAAGAGACTTGCAGTAAGTGTGATCATTTGGTCATGTATGGAAAAGCAGTAAGTTCTTTGTACTCAGCACATGTTAACATTTGCATAATCTTTTTCACAACTTATCTTGATAAATAATAAATATCATCCTGGTATTCACTAAGTAATGCTGAATCAAGAGCCTCAAAGTAACTAGTATTTTCACTATCATCAGTGAACTTATGATTTTCCTTCTTATGGCATTTCATTTCAAGAACACTGAAAAAGCTCACTTTTTCACTGTCATCTACATTACTCTTGACACTTGCAGTAACATTGTTCTTCAGCAGCATTGTTCTCAGACAGGCTGAAACTGTAATGTGGTGGTATTATTGTTTCCCAAACATAGAACTGATGCAGGGAAAAAAGGAGTTCTAGATGATCTTGTGAGAGGTTGTATCTCAAAAAATACTTTAGAAGTTCATTATCCCAAAACAGAAACTCCTGATAGAGGTTTCTAACACCTTGTATGCACATAAAAAATCCCAGCACAAATGTTTTTGTGGATGTACTAATGTACATACACCATCAATCCTAAACGTCTGAAGGAAGTTTCCTTCACAATAAAGAAATTCTGTCAATAATTTACATTTTCAGGTCTCAATGGCTGTTTACAGCCATTAGCGTAAAGACTCCTGGAGTTGCAGTTCATCAATAATTCTGACGAACTCTACAGTCCCAGAGGCGTCCTGAACATCTGGGTACTGGGAACTCTCTACAAATTCAATGGCATCAGCAGCATTGGAGTTCATTGTCTGGGCTGCTAAAAAGACATTCATTTTCTTATTATAGAAATTCATTTATGAACCAGAGAGTGAATTGGAAAATTTTAAAGATTCACTCTTGCAGATAATGTAACTTTAAAATAAAGTCCCACTTCATATCTCCAGCTATACAGTTAATAATTTTCTTTTCACATAAAGTATTACAAACTAATTTCTGCATATGGCACGAATTAAGGATTGCATGAACATTACTGTCACTGGTAAGATTCTTGAAGTAAAGGGTAAAATTTTCTATCTTCAGTAAGCATTCAAGATTTTTCAGTGTCTGAATATTGACAGCAGCACCATCACATGTCACTGACCTCATAAAGACAACAGTTTCAGTATATAAACTCTCACAATTTCATTCGTTACATCTGACAGCCCGCCCCTCTAGCCGCGCAGTCTAATGTGCTGCTTCCTGAGCCTTAAGGTATGCTGGTCCCTGGCAGGAATCCACCCGGCAGATTAGTGTCGAGGCCCGGTGTACCAGCCAGCCTGAGGATGGTTTTTAATATGATTATCCATCTACCTTGGCGAATGCGGGCTGGTTCCCCTTATTCTGCCTCAGTTGCACTGTGTCGGGGATTGCTGCACACACACAATTTCCATGTACGTGTTCACCATAATTCAAGTCTATGTGATTGCCGTAAGCTTAGTGACAACAGTGAATCCCAATTTGTTATACAATATAGCACTGAAGATGGTCACTCAGTAACAGAAAATCGATTTTGCAATAGAAAAATATACGACCAATGCTGTCTCTTTTTTCAAGTATATCATAATTATTCTACAACATAAACATTTGGGGCTGCACTTGCCTGGTATGAGACGTTCCTGGGAGGATGACTGGGCGCCGAACCGCACAATAACACTGTGTTTGGTGTGCGGCGGCAGTGGGGTGGGTGGACTGCTGTGGGGTTGTGAACCACTGATGGCTATGGTGGGACGAAGCCTCGCCGTCGTTTCTAGGTGCCCCGTTTAATGTATACATACATACATTACATCTTATGACAGTTTATTCACAAAGCAATATGCAATTGGTCACTTAAACTTTCCAGTATATGACACAATCTGTCAGTAGGCAGTTCTTCTGCGTCTGTATTCACAACGTTTCCCAGATCAATACAGCCTGCATACATTGTTTTGTTCTTGTCCCACACAAGCTGTTTCCTAATAGACATTATATCAAAAGTGCACACACTTTAAGATACCGTTTGTCACTGGTATTATGTCTGAGATAGTTGAAAATCTTTTGTAGACAACCAGGTTCATAATTTACTGATGACACCAAACCACGAAGAATACTGGAGAGGGGCAAAATAAACATAGGGTGTACAAATCTATATGCCCTAGGAGAACAGAAATATAGAATGAGGGCAAATTATTTGGTTAGTTCAGGGTACCACCTGGATTGCTTCTTTGCACCACTGTTTTTCAACTGTAAAGTCTAAAGGAAACCACTAAAACGTTCTCTAAGAATACTTTCCCGGTTGTCATTTGCACAGTTTCCTTTTTTCAGCACTGTAATCAATTATGCCATTGTTCCCACCCTTCTTTTCACGCCACTCAAGTTTCATCTGCAAATGTCCCACTTTTTTCTAAGGGTCACAGTTCTATGAGAGACATCAGTCTTAATACTTGCATCACACTTCTCATGATTGCCATTGGTTTTACACAACGTAATTGTCGTTTGGATCTTATTCATTTCCTGAAACAAAATTAAAAGAATCACTTAGCAACAATTATGAGCTACTACAAATTCAGAACGATATATTAACAGCAAGATGTACTCTTGTTGCTAGTTAAATACATGGTTTTTACCTCAGAAACGGATGGTTTATTCCGAACAACTAGTCTTTCCGACTGAATTTCACTTGAAAATGGCCTGGAAAACTGAATGAACTTGGGATAGCGTCATACTTCAGCAGCCATCCATCAGCTCCTGGTGGAAACCTGTAGCTGTCTTTTGTAAAATGAGAGCTACAAATGATGCTACGTTTCGATGATGTTGCAAGTTATGTGTGTTGTACTTGCGATCTCGTTATCGTGTTCTTGTCCGCAGCGAGAATACGTATGACGTATAATTCTGTTCAACACTTTATTTAGACTTGAAGTTTTTTTAAGCTCACATAACAGTAGGAAAAACATTATGAAACATTTCCAGTGCACCGAATATTACCAATTTTTGGTAAGTAAATGAGGAAAACAGTAACAGGACTACTAAAAAAGTCAAAGCAAATTATTAACTCATGGAGCGCACGCTGCAGCCTGGAGAAAGCGTCGCACAGTGCTGCTGCCAGTCAGCGCGCGAACCCTGTTGACATGCGCCGGTTACAGAGTCCAGTAATGCCTTCGTAATGCGTAAATCCATTCCATTAAAAGTTCTGGACGTGAGTGAGAAAAACTGAAAATATTTTACATGTCTTTTTACAGAATCTGAATTTACCAAACACTATTTCCTTTGACATATATTAAAGTATATGTAACTTACAGGTGGAATTGAGTACCACTTCCTGTTGTGTATCGATTACTATATCCGTGTGCAACAAGACTGTTGACCATGTTTATTAAAAAGAAAAAGAAACATTATCACTTTAAATTCATAAGCAGAAGAATGACAATAGGTACTACTGCCCTGTTACAATGTGGCAACTGCATCACGCTCATAGATCATATATATATGGAAGTCAACCTTAACGTCTTTGCCGTTGAATTTGTGTGTGCTGTGTGTCTGCATGTGTGAACAACCGCGAAGTTATCGATTGATCATTGAACACAGTTTTCCGAAATAGCGAAGTGGGAAGGCGTTTCAGTACATCTGTGTTTCGGTAGTGTGGTTTCGTGCCGCATATCTGTAACTTGAAAGGTGGGTCCCGATTGTATACCTGCGTTTATAAGAAGGGTTCTTTTTCTTTTGCCTACAATGTCACATAAAAAGTTTTTCTTTTAGGGAGTTCTTTTGTAAATTTAATTAATTTATCCGTTTTAGCTCAAAGTTGTTTCTCGATTCTGTTATTTACACGTTCGTCATGAGCGCCATCGGTGGTAATGATGAAATGGTAACGAATAGACTGAAAGCCTTAACAGATAAGCTTGGTGAGTAACCTCTAGTACTTCAAAAGTAACATGTATCAGTAGGCAAATTTGAGATACGTAACAAAATTTCTAAATCTCTTGCAGAAGAAATGGATGCAAATTTATTGAGAGTTAAGAGGGAATATAAAGAATTTCTGGAACTTAACAGGACTGTTTGTAGTTATATTCAAGCCTCCATCAGAAGTGTCAGCTACGATGAAGAAAATCCTGACACAAGAAACCCTGGGAGTCAGCAACGATGAAGAAAATCCTGACACACAAAACGCTGGAAGTTAATAAAACAGAATTTTGGTGCATTTCGTTGGTATTATCAGTTCTGAATTTGTGCACACTCAGCAGCAAGCAATGTATCGAGATGTTCAAAAATTAAAATTTGTTTCCGATACCTGAGTAATTGCTTCTACATCAGGTGCTTTATTTGGAATGTCTTTTTATTTATGAAATGCCATCAATTACGGTTAAGTGTGGTGATAATGCAATTTCTGTAGAGGTATATAAGTAATTCCAGGCCTTTTTGTCTTTCATGTGTAATCGAAAAGTTGATTGTGACTGCGACATACAGCGTACACGAAAATGTTTCCATGTTTGTTCCAGTGCAGCCTGATGAAGACAGTTCCATAAGTAGAGAAGCATAATTGCAATACTGTATGCTAATGGATGGAAGAGGTGAAATATCCACAACATGTGTGATGGTCTCTGTACTTTAAGTTGGCTTTGATATGAGGCTGTTAAAGTAGGCCTAGCCTACAAGCTGATAGATCTTGCACATATACTTATTCAAATTTCATTGGACATACTTGTTAATAAGCAGCTTACAGCTTTTAGTGAATTTGAGTATGTGATTTTTATTTTGAAGGTGTCAGCTTTGCTTTATATTAGTGTCAAGAAGTTGCATGTAATGAGACTGAAATAAAAATATATAGACACAATTGTTTGTTGCATAATGCTGACTTTTTTCACGTTATTCCTTGACAGAGAAACCAAAGAGAGTCTAAAATGATGTTCTGATAATAGAATAACCAAATAAATGGAAAAATGACGTTTCATGTGATGAATATGTGCCTTAGGATAATCTTACTGTCAAGTGAATTTGCTCTTAGATTTGATGCATCTTGTGGAAAAACAAATTTTTCTTCTTTTATCTGGACATGGGTCTCTGAAGTAACAGCACAAGTGTTTTTTATTTTTTTTATCACATGCTGTGGTTTTGTGTTTTGTAAAACAGTTGTGATTTTTGTTTTTTCAGTTTCATTTGTGCTTGTTACAAGTTTCACTTTAAAATTGCAGTTTTTCATGATGAAGATTGAGGAAACAAAAACAAACTGTGTAAGAAAAATGTAGAGAACCATAGCATGTGGTAACAAGAAAGGAAATAAACTGATGCTGTAACTCTATTGGATTAATTATCTGGTATAATGAAGTACATCACTTTCATTATGACAATTTCAGAACCTCCTAAAATCCTGGTGCCTGGAAAGTAGATAGTGGAAAGTTCATTTGTGTATGTATGTATGTATAGTTTTAAGAGTGTATTGGATAAGTTGACGAAATAAAATATGTACAGTTGTGGAAATGAACATAATACATTCACTTTGAGAGTTTATCGGAATATGTAGACTTAGGTATGTAAATTTCACTGACTCTGCTTGCATTAAACAGACTTTGACTGTGCTAGTGTGTACACCATTGGTCATTAAAAGCTGTGACACCAGATAGGGTAGCAAATAATGAAACATTACTTATTGTATGTATGCTGTGTAGCAGGAACAATACTTGGTGATTAATTTCTTAGATACTTTAGGAGTATACAGGGTGTGAAATAGTGCTCAGAGCTGCCATCTTAGGCAGCAACAATGGATGTGACCCAACTTGGCACTCTGTCGAATTGAGCTTGGGTCACGTCAGTTCTACGACAGAGTTGATGGTCATAGTTCGTGGCAAGTGATGAAGTTCCAGAGGATTGCAATGGGTGAGAGATCTGGAAAACATGCTGCCTCTAAAGTAACACTTTCTGTTTCAGTCTTAGGCCATCATGTTGGAAGATGGCAGGGAGACCTCAAAGATAGGGCACACTTACTGACCTTTACATGTCATAAATGTAATTGCGGCTGTTCAAATTATGTTATACACAAAGTGGAAGGGATAATTGTGTGCTCAGTGGCACAACATATCATGTCAGGTGCTGGGTTTGAAATGAGGATGACAAATGCAGTCGGGCAGCATTTTCCCATGGAGTTTCCTCTCATGGACACGACCATTGTGCTGCTGTACATAGGGGTGGAACGTGCCTGAAAAAATGACATGGTGTGCAGTGTTGTCATTGCTTGCCTCTCTGCTGCTGTGTTGAGAGTATGTAATCAACACTTCCATGGAAGAACATTTTCTTCCTCACTACAATCGACACAATGTAACTGCACTCTTCAATTTTCCGAAGGCACTCCTAGTTAAACAATGTTAAGTCAGTGTTCATGTATGGTTGATCACCTTTATAAAACCTAGTTAGACACAATTAAATGAAAACAAATGAACAAATTTGCTTCTGTTTGTTTTGTATAGAATCACACCAAGAATTAAAGTAATTGGTATGATGGAAATAACATTATATATTACGTTTTTGTTCTATATTGACATTGTCATTACAGTACCTACACTGAATTTAAAAGTGGCAAAATATGCTTAAAATTAAGTTCTTATCTTTTGTTTGTTTAAATCTCATAAGTGAAAATTGAAATTCACCTTGATATCATGCCGGGTAGTTCATTTTCATTGACAAATAAAAGATCGCTTCTGAATGGTTCTTAGTCATGAAGCAGTATGCAGTAAAATATTTGGATGTGGAAGAGTACATTTATGGTATCGCCCCTGTTAGGCTGTCTGATAATAGGTATGATAGTTCAGTCAGATGGTATTGAAAGGTTCTCCAGTACTGCTGATAAGATAATCTGTAAAATCCAGATGTTTCCCAGTGGTTATATGTGATCTTTCCTATGTGCTACTTGCAGAATTGGACATTGGTCACAACTTGCAAAATTCATGTGTTGTGCAATGCACTAAAAGAAAAGCCAGTTTCTTATAGGCCTTTAATTCAATACCCATTCACAGTAGATAGCTTCCAGCAGATTCCATCATTTGAGATCTACACAGCTGACATTCCGTTGTCAGAGCTGTCTTTACAGCAGATTGGGAGGCAACAGTATTACATAGAGCATCTTTATGTGGTACTGGAATGCTATGACATGGATACCATCAGTGTAATTTGAATCTATTACCTGAACATGTTGACAGTGCAACTCTTTCATGTGAGTGTGTTCACAAATTGGACATAACAGTACTTTTAGTTTCTTGTGTGTTGTACTGTGGCGTTGCCAGTTAAGCTTTTGCTACTCGCGACATGTTTAGTGCAAGCTAGTCAGTAAGTTTCTTTGGAAAAGCCTGGATATGTTGCAGAATGTCTTAGCTGCAATGTAGGGAGTTTTTCAGAATAAACATTTTAGTTAACAGTAGTGTATATGGTGAAATGAAACTTTGACATGTTAGACTTTTGTTACACACTAGAAGCTAAATCCGACAACTATTATGGCTGATACTAAATAGGTCAGAGTGTTACATAAGACTGGAGAATAGCATAGGTGATAACAGATTTGTATAAATCTTTCACAATGGCTTTGCAGCATATAAACCACATTGATAACATTTTGTTGTAGAAAAATTACACAACACACCTTGTACCTGATGTTTCTGGAGTCGCCCCATTTTTTTATTTGTATACCAATGTACTTCTGCAGACTATTGCAGTGAAAAACTTGACTGTTCTTATTTCTTCATAAAATCCAGAATGATGTAGATACAGCTGTCTTTGTTGGCTAAGTCTTTGCATCATTCCAGTGCTGCCAGTCGATTACAAAATATTCGCCTACAGGATGCTGAACTAAGTACGTAAGCATCAGAAAGAAATTGTTGTCCACAGTGGAGACAGGCTATGTCCACGGAAGAGTAATTGGACTGATGCTATTTAAAAGTAGTAGAGACTCTAGTATCATTGTGCCTTGACTGTCGTGCAGAGGGATGACATTAACAGTACTGTATTGTAAAATGTCTGTATTTGTAGATTAAAGAAGCGAGCTATTTATGTTCATTGAACGTTTTATGATGACAAATTCTATAGAGGCGTCATTCTATCCCGTTTTTCAAAAGTTTCCCACTGATTTTTCCTATCTGATTTTTGTTTAAATTTACTGTGGATAAAGATATACCATAGAACTGAACTTACACAAAATTTGAGTTCGTAATACCCACTATGTTGGAAACATCTCTTTGGCAAAGGTGAGCAAACCCCAATGTTAGAACCTTTCTTAATGCAGGGGAACAGGAACTTCTTGTTTTCAGATCGTACACAACTTTTTGTCTGAGTTGGAAAAACAGTGTGTGGCAGTGTGTAAAACACTTTCTGAGCCAGCATAATGCTTCAGAGTACCCCAAGAAACCTGCAGAGGAAAGCATTAGAATTTTTTGGCCTACTCTGGAGTCAGATGTGTCTGGAAGGAAAAAAATCCAAAAGACATAAAATTAGGCACATACATTAACAGCGCCTGGGGCAAGACTGTTATCAGTATATCTTCCTGCCTTAGACTTTTTTGGATTGTACTCAATCAGCTACATCATATGCCAAATATAAAACTGCAGAAAGTGAGCCAACTTAAGGTGCAAGTATTGCAAACAGGTCACTTCAGAAGTTGTCCTTTCCAGCACCACTGGAAAGAACACACATTTCTGCACTAGAAACATCTTTTTGTCTCTTAAGAGTCGATTCAGCAAAGGGATGGAAAGTCTGGTAGAGTTTCACCAAAAATTATGTGCAGCATGCTACCATCACAAGATTGTACAGCTTGTTAAATGCGCAGTGATAGTTCAAGTGACAGTGGTGATTGGTAAACTGATGTAAAGAAATAGAAGACGAAAGAAAACTACAAGAACAACGATTTTCAAACACCCATACTTCAGTTGGAACTCGTGAAAACACCAATTTTTGGTAATGGATTTGAACCACATTCAAGTTGGTTGGGTTTCAAGTGATACAACTTCTTTGGTGGCCTCTGTTTATCAGTAAACTGACATTAATGTGGCTTTGTCAGTTTTAAGCCTTATTCCTGGACGATACACAGCCTGCATCTACTGCAGTCGCTGGTGGATTGGCAACATACGAGGGTTGGAAGTTAAATAGTGGCAACTATTTATTTACAGCTCACACAAAAAAGGTATGTGTTTCAAAGTTTTACTGAGCTTCAAAGTAGTCACCAGCATTGTATATAACCTGTTGCCAGTGATGTGGAAGTCGTAGGATACTGTTAGCAGTGTCAGTTGTGTTGACAGTTTCGAGCGCCGCGGTCTCTTGCCTGACTAATTGTAGCAGTTCTGAAGCGAATGCCATGAAGTGTTTACTTCAGTTTAGAAATCAAGTTGACCTCACGAGGGCTTAAGTCAAGGAAGTGCAGTAGGTGGTATAGCACTTAGCAGCCCCATCAGTCAATCAAATCAGTAATAGCTTGCACGGTATGTGCTTGAGCATTGTCGTGCAAAATGGTGGCCAGGTCCTGCAGAAAGTGTCATCACTTCTGTCTCTAAGCTGGTCGTAGGTTGTGTTCCAAAAATGAACAGATTGAGTTCAGCTCAATTTCTAAACTGAAGGGAACACTTCACAGCATTCGCTTCAGAACTGCTACAAATTTGTCGGGCAATAGACTGCACCGCTTGAACTGTCAACACAACTGGCACTGCTAAGAGTATCCTACGACTTACACATCACTGGCAATGGGTTATACACAATGCTGGTGACTACTTTGAAGGGCAGTAAAACTTTGAAACACACATCTATTTCGTAAGAGCTGTAAATAAATAGTTGCACTATTAAAGTTCCAACCCTCGTATGTGTGACTGGCAACATGAAGAATATTATGCTCAGTTAAAATTCATGCACCCTTTTGATCCAGCTTGTTTGTTCTGTTGGCCTGAAAAAGGAGATAAATGTTGAATTCCTGAACAGTACATCATTATGAACATTGTAGCAACTTCAGCAAGTTGAACAGGACGAGAGTATAATTTTCCATGAGCCATATTGAGAACTATTGAAGGAAAAATTTAATTCCATGAATCAGTATTTTAAATGGCACTGGCTTGGGAACTAACATGAAAAGACCCATATATTGTATTGAGAGCCATGCCAAGAAACCCAATTGAGGCTTTGGAACCTCTATGAAGAAACCGTCTAACACAGCTTCAGAACCAAGGCTAGAAACTCAACTGAGGCTTTGGAACCTTGATGAAGAAGTTAGCAAAAACAGTCATCTATATGTAACAGGATAAGCAATGTCTGCTAACGTGATGATTCCAATCTTGCCTTTGCAATCATACACGGTCACTACCAGGATTTGGGCAGAAACTGACAACTAATGGTTTTGAACTGGTTGAGTCAACAAGTTTCCATGGTTTTCATGGCCAATTGAACACTAGCATTAATTTACTAGTTGTCATTCTTGCTTGTCTTGAAGTTATGTGTTCAGCGACCTGTATTGTGTTGCAGTTGTAACATATTACACGTCTTTTGTTGAAGTTCAACCTCATATTTGGTCCCTTTGGTGAACTGGCTCTAAGATCCAACAGGATGTTGCTAGTGCAGAAAATTGTGTTCTTTACAATGGGGCCAGAAAGAAAAAATTCTGAAATGACACTTTTACATATTTATGTCTGAACTTGGCTTATTTATTGTAATTTTAAATTAGACACCATATTTGTGATTGAGTATAACTGAAAACAGTTGGCTAAGCAGGAAGATGTGCTAATAGAATCTATGCACTTTTGTGTGCAGGTTTTCTGAGTCACTTTAATGCATTATGTTGGCTCACAAAATCCTTTAAATTCTGCCACGCTATATTTATCTGATTCACAGCCAAAAGTTGTCCAGGACCTTAAAGTAAGAGTTTCCTGCTTGCTTTTGTCTTGTAATAAAAGAGCTTCAAAAATTGGTTTTGTTCATTTTCACCCACATTCATCGAAAGCCTTCAAATAGAAGGCCACAGTTTCTCAAATACTTAAGCTTCTACTTTAAAATTTTGCATGGATTCATTTTTAGAACTGATCTACACCCACGGCAAATTTCAGGGAAACTGAAGCACAAGGGGCGGGAGGTCTATGATCGTACGAAATGGTGTGACCCAGAGGGGTCCAGAAAAATGAAGACGCTCTTTGATAATCAATATCTTTGGAACAAAATGACATATTGTCACAATTTTATGTGGTAGTGTAGTGGTGTAGTCCATTGTTTTCTCAAAAGATCTTGGCATGCATTTTCCAGCAGATGACAGTGCAGCAATGAACGAAGTAAGATTGTCATTTGAGCAATGCAAGGCTGTATTGAAGTGGTACTGGAAGTACAAAAACATGATGGAGGTACAACAGCAATGGTGTAATGTGTATTAAATTCAGCTACATATGCATACAACAATTTATCATAATCAGGATCAATTTGAAGCTGTCGGTACTTCTCAGGATGTGCATGAGGAAAGGTCTGACCGACCAAGAACATCAGCAACTCCAGCTTCCTGCACTGCTGTGTTGCAACATGTTACTAAGTCACCTCAAAAACCTGTGAAGCACGGTAGATGTGAAAGCAGGATAAGCCAAGCGTGTGTCGAAATCTGAAGGCTGCAAAGTGGAAAGCGTACGTTCCAAGATCACTGCACGCTGTGAATGAGGGTGATCTGGATCGGAGGATAGAGTACTGTAAGTGGTTTGAAGGCATGCTTTGCGATGATGAACAGTTTGCAGGGATGGGCATCTGGTGTGACGAGGCGCGATTTGAACATAACTGTACTGTAAACCACCTCAAGTGTGCATACTGGGCTCCGGAAAATCCTTGCCTTCACATGGACAAACATGTTAATCTATCAGGTGTTAATGTGCGCTGTGTCATCATGCGGTTCGATCATCTCAGTCTTCTTTGAAGGTACTGCAACTGGTGAGGTGTACTTCATATGGTGGAAACATCAATTTTTCCTGCCATCAAAGAGGTGTTTGAAAATGAAAGATTTTACCTACACCAAGATGATGCTCCACTGCACTAGCACTGACATGTCAGAGCCTACTTGGTTGGAAATTTACCTGGATTATGGATAGGTTGAAGAGGAGGTACTGAGTACCCACCAGTCTCCAGACCTTACACCTCTTGACTTCTACCTATGGCAGACCTTCAAAAATGAAGTTTATCGACAGAAGCCAGCTACACTGAACGAGCTATGAGACACCATTGAGGCATCCTGTGTGGCTATCACACCGGCAACATGACAACTGTAGTTTGGTCAATAGTTCAGCAGCTTCGGCATCATTTCGCTGTTAACTTTGAACACACAAAGTAACATCCCCCCGCTTGCAAGAATTGTAATGGTATATCATCTGGTTACTTTAATTTTGAATATCAAAGAATGTCTAAATTTTTATGCACACCTCTGCATATCATCGAGATGTGATTCCTGGATGAATAAATAAATATTCTCATGTTTGATTATGCTATTGATCAGTCACAAAAAAGAAAGTGAGGCATTACCACCCTTGGTGATTTCTGTGGAACAACCACAAAAAAACAATTTTTCATAAAGCAAATGACAAGTCCAGTTTATTACAAGATTATCAAAAAATGTAGGAGGGTCACAACTGAATTCCAACTTTAGTAGTTATTGAGTAATGCTCCATGGGCTGGAATCCACACCAAAAATATTTAATAAGAAGGTGCTAAGGGCTCAAATAATAGTTGCATCATTATTAGATATTTGCTTAATCAGTGTGTGTTATATACACTCCTGGAAATGGAAAAAAGAACACATTGACACCGATGTGTCAGACCCACCATACTTGCTCCGGACACTGCGAGAGGGCTGTACAAGCAATGATCACACGCACGGCACAGCGGACACACCAGGAACCGCGGTGTTGGCCGTCGAATGGCGCTAGCTGCGCAGCATTTGTGCATCGCCGCCATCAGTTTCAGCCAGTTTGCCGTGGCATATGGAGCTCCATCGCAGTCTTTAACACTGGTAGCATGCCGCGACAGCGTGGACGTGAACCGTATGTGCAGTTGACGGACTTTGAGCGAGGGCGTATAGTGGGCATGCGGGAGGCCGGGTGGACGTACCGCCGAATTGCTCAACACGTGGGGCGTGAGGTCTCCACAGTACATCGATGTTGTCGCCAGTGGTCGGCGGAAGGTGCAAGTGCCCGTTGACCTGGGACCGGACCGCAGCGACACACGGATGCACGCCAAGACCGTAGGATCCTACGCAGTGCCGTAGGGGACCGCACCGCCACTTCCCAGCAAATTAGGGACACTGTTGCTCCTGGGGTATCGGCGAGGACCATTCGCAACCGTCTCCATGAAGCTGGGCTACGGTCCCGCACACCATTAGGCCGTCTTCCGCTCACGCCCCAACATCGTGCAGCCCGCATCCAGTGGTGTCGCGACAGGCGTGAATGGAGGGACGAATTGAGACGTGTCGTCTTCAGCGATGAGAGTCGCTTCTGCCTTGGTGCCAATGATGGTCGTATGCGTGTTTGGCGCCGTGCAGGTGAGTGCCACAATCAGGACTGCATACGACCGAGGCACACAGGGCCAACACCCGGCATCATGGTGTGGGGAGCGATCTCCTACACTGGCCGTACACCACTGGTGATCGTCGAGGGGACACTGAATAGTGCACGGTACATCCAAACCGTCATCGAACCCATCGTTCTACCATTCCTAGACCGGCAAGGGAACTTGCTGTTCCAACAGGACAATGCATGTCCGCATGTATCCCGTGCCACCCAACGTGCTCTAGAAGGTGTAAGTCAACTACCCTGGCCAGCAAGATCTCCGGATCTGTCCCCCATTGAGCATGTTTGGGACTGGATGAAGCGTCGTCTCACGCGGTCTGCACGTCCAGCACGAACGCTGGTCCAACTGAGGCGCCAGGTGGAAATGGCATGGCAAGCCGTTCCACAGGACTACATCCAGCATCTCTACGATCGTCTCCATGAGAGAATAGCAGCCTGCATTGCAGCGAAAGGTGGATATACACTGTACTAGTGCCGACATTGTGCATGCTCTGTTGCCTGTGTCTATGTGCCTGTGGTTCTGTCAGTGTGATCATGTGATGTATCTGACCCCAGGAATGTGTCAATAAAGTTTCCCCTTCCTGGGACAATGAATTCATGGTGTTCTTATTTCAATTTCCAGGAGTGTATGATCGATGTCTTCCAGTGGAAGACAAAACAGAGTTGACTCGTTGAAGGTGTCTGCCTTCCCAAGGTGGCAGGGGATGCAAAAATCACAGACTATTAGAAATAGTGTTTTAATGGTGTAAAATTACTGTTTACTGTTAAATGAAGCATGTTAAATACAAGTATTACATGAGTGTACCACACCTAGGTGCAGTAGAGGCACATTAAAGGATAAATTGTTTTCTGGCATTGTGAAAGGGGTCAGGGGCAGGGGTGCAGGAAAGGGGGCAGGGGCAGGGGTGCAGGGTAGAACCACAAGGAAAGGTAGCTCACTGGGTTCTGTTCATGAGCTTCCCTCTTTTTTTAAGTCTGCAAACTGAAGGGCAAGAAGGTGATTCTCAACTCTGTCTACCCTACTATGACAGAAGGACCAAATACAGGGTGCATCACAAAGTTACACTGACCCTCTGCAGTGCACCTTATGAACCACTGGTGACACTGTGTGCAGACATTCCCGGGGGATGTTAGCTTTCCACAAAGTGCATTAACACTATATGGAATATAGCTATACTAACACAAGAAACACATACATATAGGAACTGTTTAAATCTGTGCACACTGTTCTACACTGCTAGAGGGGAAACTGAATCTGTCATCCTGTACGGGAGCTGTAGCAGTTTGGAAAAGGTATCTTTGATACTGCTAATTTTTTATTTTGGAGATGGACCATACCTCCGCATCATTTCCTGTTCAGTTCTCTTATGTGAGTAGACAAAATGGCTTCACCAAGCTCGGGTTTATATAGTGGAATTATTTTCAGCATATTAAATGAGTACTTATTTGCAGTTGTTAAGTGAACTTGAATGTAAAATATGTTCCTATAAGCAGTGTTGAGAGGCGCATAATTTGTAAGTGTGATGTTGTCAGTGACCTTTGAAGTGTTGGGGGAAAGAGACTGTATTGGTAAATGTGGCACCTTGCTGCTGTCAATCATTGACAGGATATTGTAAAGCCAGGCAATTGTGACCTGTTCAGATGTTTAGCTCAGATATTTAGCGATAAATCTGATACCCCTAATGCTGTGAAAAAAATTGCAGGCAGTGACTGTGAAGACAATGAAATAGGCATTGTCAAATACGTGTTGACAGCATGTTACACAGGGGACAGGCTCTTCAGTGTGGCAGGCAGTTGAAAGCTCCAGCTGTTGAACTTTTGTACACAGTAGCTCACTTAACAACTGCAAATACAAGATCTGTTCAAAAAATTCTGGAGCATTTGTAATTTCTCACCAATGGTGTGTTGGAGAGAAATGTGGTTGGTATCCCTGCACACACCTGCGTTTAATGAGTAACTACTGGACGTTTCATTGTTGTATGTCTGTTAGTGATTGTTCAGTGTTGTATTGAGTAGAACATTGTGTCGCACTGTTTACGAATTCCAAGATGGCAGAGTTAGAGGAGCAACGTGTCTAAATTTTGCGTGAAACTTAAGAAAACCTTTACAGAGAGACACCAAATCATGCAGCAAGCCTACGGTGAAGGTTCACACAGTTTAAAAATGGCCAGATGAAAGTTAAAGATGACCCTCATTCACGGTGCCCTTCAATATCTACCAGCGACACTCATGTCAGGAACATCAACAAAATTGTGTGTGCCAATTGAAGACTGACTGACTGACTGAGAGATTACAGAAGAATGTAACATTTCAGTTGGATCATGTCATGAAATCCCGACACAGCATCCTGGAATGCATCGTGTTGCTGCCAAGTTCATCCCACTGCTCACGAGTCAAGACCAGAAAGATCTTTGCCTCACAATCTGTGAAGAGCTTTTGGATTGCACAAATGAGAATAATATGTTCCTTAACAGAGACATAACTGATGATGAGATGTAGGTCTACAGTTACGATGTTGAGACCAAGATTTAGTCTTGACAATTGACAATGGGTCGGGAAAGGTTCTCCACAACCGAAAAAGCTCACTAGGTCAGGACAAGTGTCAAAGCCATGCTGATAGTTTTCCTTGACTTTGAAGGATTAGTTCATCATGAATTCATGCCACAGGAACAAATTGTTAATCAATGGTGCTATCAGGATGTGTTGCATTGCCTGCGAGAAGGAAACGAATTGCACAAAAAACGAAATCACTGTGCTGCCTTATCCTCAGTATGCTACTCACTTGGCCCCAGCAGACTTGTTTTTTATTTCCAGAGTTGAAAATCCCATGGAAAGGGTGAAGATTTCAATGATAGGTGAGGTAAAGGAAAATTTGTGGACATGTGATCCAGCAAGAGGCATACCAGGATTGTTTCCAGAACTGCAAATGGTGATGGGAGCAGTGCATCAATCGTTAGCGAGAATATTTTGAAGGAGACCATGCACAATAACTAAAAGGAAAGCATAGAAAAATTTTGTGGATGAAGTTCTGGAGTTTTTGAACAGACCTTGTAAATGTAATATAGCTGTGTTGTTCATTGATGCTAAGAACAATTATGACATGAAAGTTATTTACACATTGAGGAAAGAATGACACTAAGAACAATTGTGATTCAAAAGTTACTCAAACATCAGGAAAAGACTGATAATTTACACTTAAGTCATTATCACAGCTATTCAGCAGTTGTGTCATTTTTGCTATAGGCTGTTATTTAAATTTTCCAAGAAAAACATTAAAAAGTGACCTTTAAACACACCTATACCAATGTTCATACCCAACTGCAATGACGGGGGGGGGGGGGGGGGGGGGGGTTGCGATTTTAGTAGGTTTTCATGACACTCCCTCATTCCCTCATACCATAGTACAAAAATTTCCTACTACACAAATTTTTCCCCCTTCTTGACCTTATTTTATCTTCGTTGAGAGCACTTATTACAGAACTATAAAATTTAATGTAATTGGACAGATAAGAAATCCACTCGCCAAGCAGTGGCAGGAGAACACACTTATAAAAAAGGTTTTATGTATGCAAGCTTTCGCAGCCAGTGGCTCCTTCTTCTGGCAAAAAGGTTGAAGGGAAAGGAAGAGGCTTGAAGGGAAAGGAATTGGAGAGGTTTAGGACAAGGGATAGAGTTCAGAAAAGTGACCCAGAACCCTAGGTCAGGGGAGACTTGCCAGTAAGTCTCTCATGAACTGGGGTTCTGGATGACTTTTCTAAACTCTAATCCTTGTCCTAAACCTCTCCAATTCCTTTCCCTCCATCCTGCTTCCTTCCCCTTCAACCCTATTGCCAAGTATGTACACTGAGTGGGAGTGGGAGTATGTACACTGAGTGGGGTGAAGTGGGGATGGGGTTCATTGGAGAAGACACTGGACACAGTTCTGAAGTGATAGTTTTCTCAGATTAGTGAAGGTGAATGCCAGGATGGTTCCTTTGAATGGCCAGGTTCTTTCCTCATGTTTGCTCAGTTTGATACTCGTCTCAAATAACATCACGGATGAGACACTAAAATTAATCTTCTTTTCTTCTACAGAATTCCCTGCAATAATGTGAATTTCTATCATGGGCCCTGCACATATTTATTCCTCTTTGTTGAGACAGATAAGTTTATCACAATTGCTGGAAAAGAGGTAAATTTTCTTTTTAGTATTCCTTCTATTTCCTTAACTTTAGAAGTATACGTTAGTTTAACCCTGGAGTTTTTCATTTGTTACTGTGCATGCACCACTGCACATACACATTGTGCTGCCACCAATGTAAATTCAGCACTGAGTGAGACCTAGTAGAGGACAGACATTCAAAATTGTGTGACATTGAAAGGAATATTTTTTGAAGGGTCACTGTGACTGTGGAGTACACTTTGTGTAACTATTTGGTTGCTGAGTGAGAAGTATATTTAAGTGAAAATGGCATGTAGGATTACTTACGGAAGATGTTACATGGGAAGCATTGTTAGAACAACTCAATTGTGGAAGTCAAACAATGTAAACTCCAGGCAGAAATATCAGCAAGGTAGGAAAAAGATAGATTGCTAGTTACCATAAAGAAGACACATTAAGTTGCAGACAGGCTCAATTAAAAGACACTTACATAAAGCTTCTGGCCACAGCTGTCGTTAGTAAAAGACACACACACAAACCATTCACACATAAAAGCAAGCGGACTTCATGCACACACGACTGCCAACACCAGCATCTCAGGCCATAATGCAGCTATCACGTGGGATGCAAGTAGCAATCTGGAGAGGGCGAGGAAGAGATAGTAATGTATGGGTGGAGAGAGAGAGGAACACTGTCTGGTGGAATGTGCAGGGACTAGAATGCCAACAGGGGCAGCAAAAGGAGGTTGTGGGGCATGGAGGTGGGGGAAAAAATGGAGCAGAAAACACTATTGCACCCAAAGTGTTCCTCCTCAGCCACCCCTCATAGCAGCTAAACCCTGCCTATCTGGCCTTTTAAATTGCCACATTCCCCAAAACTCCTAACCAACTCTCCACCTATCTAGAACCAACACATTCTTGTAACATTGTTGTTAACCTTTCCAACTAAACTCTCAGCTCCGCAGAAGTCTCAGTCCTATTTAAAAGCCTCACCTCTAGCCCTGCAACCAAATTTAACCATGTTGGACTTGTCAAAGACCTATTCTCCTTCTCCCAATCCATGCAATGGGAATCCCCTGGGGGTTAGGGGTTACAATATGCCCGAGGCATTCTTGTCTGTCACAAGAGGCGACTAAAAGGAGTCTCACACTTTTCGGCCAACTCAGTTATGGTCCCCTTTCAAGGTTTGACCTGCACATCATTCAAAACTATCTGAAATGTGGACCATTTGGGGATGGATGCCTTACATTGTGCACTGTATATCAAGTGGGTGGTTAGATCTTTAACACCTGATATTGTCCTGGGTCTGCACCTCCACCTGCAATCCAGTTATCTGGGCAAGGACACATTACAGGGTACATCATCTACTTCCATATTGTGCTGCCCTCATTCGCCTAAGACAATATTGCGTTCCTTGGGACCCAACAACCAGTACGGTTGCCAGTCTACTGTGGCGAGGACGTCATTTACCGATTTGGTAGTAGCCTCCTGACAACACAAGGACCGCACTGCCGATGCCAGAGCTGCAACCTCCCCACATCTGCCAAGGAGTAGATGCCCATCTTCTAGGGGCATCAGGACTCCCGGCAACGACCATTGTGCCAGATGGTCTTTGCTGAAGCTGGGTGGTGCCCTCGGGGAGAGCCCCTGGTCGGAGTGGATGACATCAGGACAGATGACCCACAATGAAGTGGGCCAAGTCCTCTTTCGCTGGGGACCAAATAGCCCCCGCAGTCTCTAAGAAAGGGAAGGTTGATTATATTGCTGATAGGTATGACCCTAAATCATATTCCCATTTCTAGCAACACAATGGGAGGAATGTAGGGCTACAGAAGGAAGACATCCATATTTGCCTCATTACTTAGTGTGCAACGGAACTGATGGGAACTCCTTTCTGGATATGAAGCCTCTGTTTTTTTGTTGAGTACCTTTAAGATAATTTTGGGGAAGTGACAGCACTGTCCAAAATGTGCAATGTGTCAGTTTTGATTCAGACAGCATCCCCAACTCAGTCCCAGGCGTTACTCACCTGTGACAAGCTGGGTGGTAGTCCTGTTTTGGCCGCTCTCCATAAAAGCCTCAACATGGTCTGGGGAACAATTTTTCATTGCGACTTCATATTGCAATCTGACAACAAGCTACACACCAATTTAGAATGGTGGGGTGTTCATTTCATATGACACATTTACAGGGGCTGTAAAGACAATAGGGTTGCTACCGGTGCTTTCCTCTTGGACTTTAAGGGTGATTCATTACCTGAAAAGATCAAAGTTATGGTATACCAATGTGATGTCAAAACTTACGTCCCTCCCCCTATGCAACACATTGAAGAAGTAGTCTGCTAACAAACAGGAGCCTCCAGTGGCCCCCAGACCACCACTTACCCAGGGGCCTGCATCTGAGGATAAGATGGTGATTCTGGCGACTCCTGAGGACCTAGATCTAGCTGATGCTTTGGATGCAATGGTACTGGATGCCAACTCTCAACCAGTGGTGGGAGGTAATACTGAGGTGTAATGTACTTCCATTGTCACTTCATGCCTTCCCAGTTGATACAAAGAGTCATTTTCTGTGGAACTGCAGTGCTTTTCTCCCACCTGGCTGAGTTATGTCAACTTTTAACCATTACACCTGCATTTTGCATTGTCCTTCAGGAAACCTGGTTTTCCGCAATGCAGATCCCAACCCTTCATGACTATCGGGGTACTATAAAAACTGTCCTGCCTGTGACAGACCGTCAGGTGTAGTTTGTATCTTTGTCCTGTCTGTAGCGAACCTGTGCCGGTTCAAACACCTTTAGAAGCTGTGGCTGTCAAGACAACGCAGGAAATTACCACCTGCAATATCTACCTCCCTCCAGATGGTGACGCACTGCCCCAGGTATTGGCTGCACTCATTTTGCAACTTGTAACGGAACATATTAAAGGCTTTACTTTACCAAAGTATGCACTACCTTCCAAATTCAACCAGTTTAACGAGTATTTATGATTATAGAAAAGTTATTGTGTATGTTAACAATGATTGCATAACATGTCTCCATAAACTGTCAACCCATTAAATTATACTGAATAACTGACCCACACAAAAGTTAATATCACTTGATCACTGATACAGCAAATGTCATCATGTAAAAACACTAAGTTCATCTTAAGTAACTAATATGAAGTACGAAAAATAGTGGCCAACTTAGATATTTTGGATCTCCTTAAATAAAAATCACCCAGTAAAACCTATTTGTTCACTAGGAGCGTTTTCACTCAGTATTCACGTAAGCAATCCTATTTTAGACGAAAACCAATGTAATTCTTAATAATTCATGTTATTTACTTATTTATGCAAATTAGAGAAGTCAATTGACAAATTTCTAAAAAACGGCCTTTTTGTAACAAAGAATTATTCTGTCAAGTCAACAAATCTGTCTGTCATTTTAATAACATGTTAAATTATGTCACTCGATGCAAATTAATAACTTTTCTGCACAAATTATGATAACAGATGTACATGTGACTTATAAACTTTATCTCTTTTTAGTAGTTCTTTGACAATGTTATAAATACGAGCAGCAAGAACGGTTGGGAGGCAGTCGGAATGTCACTTTGGTAAAGTGTGTTTGTGTGTTATTGTTTGAGGTGGATAAACAATGCATAGAACATGTAACGGAAGTACTACTTTGTGTTGTCATGGTCTTTGGTGGACAGTGGAATTAAGATGGCCACCAGAATAATAAATATTTGAAGTTTACATATTTGTTGGTTTCGCTCGTTCTTTATCATCAAAAGCACGTAAAAAACACGGGACCTCATGTTTTTAACCCTAGACAACCAGATGTAGAGCCAGCATCAGCATCGAGAGACAGCAGCGATCCAGCAAGTAGCAGCGATTACCACAACACAATGCATTTTAATGGCGCCAACCTAACATCAAGTGCTAACAAGCTCCGTAAATGGGAGTGAAATAGTGCGATTATAGCAATTAGCAATATCTACGACCAGGCGACCATTACAAAAGTGGGGGCTCGTCTGGGATCTTTAAGTGCATCGATGATAATAGTGCAGCGATAAATTTCGTAAGTGCTTAGCATTCCAAAAAAGTTTTTTTTGTGCAGTGTGGCAACAGTGAAAATATGTCCAAAATAAATAAATAAAATAAAGTGTGTTAGTGTGACTACGAAAAACTATCATCACACCACTCGGAAGATTAACGTCTGGATTATGTCAATGGAATTCATCAATCAAGACTTCAGCTTCGATAAAACCGAATAGAAGGGAAGAAAGCCAACAAGAACACTGACCACGACATCTTAGCATAGCCACATAAAGCAAGGTATTTTGTTGTTGTCATTTACAAAATTAATAGTGAACATGTCTCTACCTGAGAGTGATGAGATCGTAGGAAATGTAAAAATTGAACCAGGGGGTGGTGAACAATTAAACTTAACAGAGTGGTTAGCAGAGTTTGCAACTCAAATAAGCTCGCAACTTAAACAATCGAGTGAACAAGTAAGTTTGAAACTTAAAGAAAACACAGATAGACTGGATAAGTTAAGTTTGAATTTTGATCTATTAAATACTCATCTCAATGAGAAGTGTGAGGAAATTAAAACTACCCTCAGTAAGGACACTAGAGAACAGTTGATACATTTCAGAAAAGAATTTCAAGTTAAAGTTGAAAGTGTAAATGAAAACATACAAGCTAACACAGACAGCATTGCTGTCATCTACAACAGAGTAGATACTGAAGTTGAAAGATTAGATCAGAGAATAGACAAAACATCAGAAAACCTTAAACATGAATACAACCTGTATACCACTAATGTAGATACAAAAGTAGAAAATATACACACTAAATATACACAATTGGAAGATGCATTGATGTCAAAACAAATGTTTTACAATCAAAATACAATGTATGGGCACAACCAAGTGAAATGCTTTCCTGGTGAAAATCTGCACCCTATTGACTTTATTCACCAATGCAAGGATATGTTTGTTGTAGGAATGTCAGATAACATAAAAATTAAGTTAGTAAAACGGTTTCTAGAAGGGGAGGCCCTATCCTGGGCAAATGAGAATAATGATTCTTGGAATACTTTTGAAGAGTTTGAAGCTAAGTTTATTTGCAAATTTTGGTCACAATCCATACAAGTCAGATTAAAGCCAGAATTTCTAAATGGACCAGTGTATAGAGGGAAAGTAGGGGGAATGCAAAAATTTTGCAGAGATCAATTGAAAAAACTTGCTCACTTGAATAACTCTTTTGATATTATGACACAAATTGATGTTTTAAAAAGAAGGTTACGAGAGAGACTGCAGTGGGAATTGGTCCATGGACCAGACGATTCAATGGAAGAGTTCCTGAAATTTGTAGATAGATTAGATAGGGCCTTCGAAAGAGAAAATAACCAAAGTTTTGGCTCTGGCAACAGCCAGTATGGGGGGTGGAACAGGAATGTAAATAGAGATTATTATGAGAGGAGAGACTTTGAAAATTCCGGAAATAATGCTCCAAATAGGGGAGATAGGAGATATGAAAATGATTTCAGAAACAATACACAGGAGGGAGGATGGAGGAGAGATAACAGGAATGATAGAAATAGGTATTGGGGAAGAGAACAAGATAGAAGGGGGTTTGCTGAAACTAGTGAACAAAACGACAACTACAAACGGACAGACCGAGGGAACCAGCCGGGAAATGGTGGACAGTCCCACTAGATGTACGTAGTTTTGGGGCTAGACAATATTATGACAGGACAACACATAACCGAAACTGGAGAAGGAGAAGATACAATGTAAAGAGTAAGTACCATGAAAATACTGATGTTGTTAGAATGAATAAATTAGAATTTAATAAAAGGTTTTGGGATACTATGAGTAAAAGTGATACAGTTAATAAAAACAGCGTTCAAGCACAGGTAGTTAGTGAAAGTGCAGAAGTTGAAGGTATTGCAGAGTTCCATAGTTGGGCTGAAAAAGATACTGGTGTTAATAACAAGTCAGACACACCACAAATAGAATCTATTTTGGGGGGTTTATTTGATAAGAAGGGGGATGACGAAGTGTTTAATGGAGCCAAAGACTCAATTGCTGAGATTCAGATACATAGGGGGGAAACTGAAGATGGGGTTGTTGTGGAGGAGAAGGAAGAAGTAATAGAGGGACATTTAAATAATGATCCTAAATCACGTGATGTTGTTGATGAGAGTGTGGAGGAAGAAATAAAAGTATTTGTAGAATTGAAAAGTGATTATGTGGTAAAGGTAAGTGATGTGACAAACATGGGTAATAATGAGGTTAATTTAAGTGAAATGCAGACTAGGGAATGTGTATCTGAGGACAAGCTATTGCCTATTGGGAACTATGAAACACTAATCTATGAGAATGGTAATAATAATAATATTAAAGAAAATATGAAGGGATGGAATGTAAATGTGTGTTTTCAACAAAAAGGGGGAGAGTTTTTAGAAGTTTTGTGGAACAACTATGGAAACTGTATAAACAACGATGCCTTTTGGAAAGAATTAGCAAAGGTAAGTGCAACCTTGTATCCTACATGGTGGACAAGAATCCGTAGTGGACTTTATAAAAAAGGGGGTGAAAACAGTAGTTTGTTAAGTGACAACATAGTGTTAAAAGGAACAGATGAAAACAAAGGTTTATGTTTAAATGTCAATGCTTTGCAAACAGATAGGGATGTGTCTAAGTGTAGGAAAGAGACATTAGACTTAGGAACTAAAGAAATTGAAAATGATCTATTGTTTGAAAATACTGAAATAGACAAAGATGTTGAGCTAGGTTGTCCATATGTTAAAGTAAACATTGACATTTGTCCATTTGAAATAAAAGAAAGCCCACATCCTAATGCGTATAGACTTATCTTTCCCAGATCAAGAATGTTATTTGGATTAAGAAACATCACTGAATTGAAACCATATAAACATGATTAAGCTTATTTCCCTGTTTGAATACAGTTACTTACCCATTTTCCATAAAGCATGTTATCAGCAAAGATTTTTACTGGGTGTGTCAAATAGCAACTGCCACTCATCCTACAGACCCTGGAAAAGTTCCAGATCTCTGAGAGAATGTTTTTATATTTTTATTGTCACTATTGAATATTAAATTTTGAGACATCTTCTTTACTTGCAACGGGCAAGAAGGTGACAAACATTTATTACTTTCTTTTTGTATTGTTGAATATGGGACATACTTGCACCAAATAAGACAATGTAAAAATTGTTGTGCAAGACCCATCATTTTGATACTATTGTGTTCTTAGGCATAAGATTTGCGTACAATTTTCTACAGCTAATCAGATGTTCACCAAGTTTGATGTTTGTGTTATGTTGTGACAAATTTAAGTGTCCAATTTTAGTATTAATATGTTCTTGTACTGTCTTGACTATGTGTCTCAATGGGAGACAAGTTTTTTAATTAATTCCTTTTTTTTCAAATGCATATTATATTCATACATGTGACTTCTCTAGTGTTTGTGTTTATATATCATGTCTATACTTATAATTATTTTCTTTGTTTTCATTTTTTTATGTGGCTCAAAAAGAGCAGACAGTTGCAATATTTTCCTATGGACATATGACCTGTCCATCTATGTAATATGTTTATGTTCCTTCTATTATCTTGATTACTCTGTGACTCAATGAGAACTGACTTTGAAATAATTTACGTATATTTTTTATATATCTTAAAATCGCATGTGATATATTTGTGTCTGTTTTTGATCATTTTCCATGTGGCTCACTGGGAGCAAAGATTAACATTTTTTTTTACTTTCATATATTACTAAATATTTTTATTATGCTGTCATACTGAATGACATAACACTAAGTGCATTTGAAACAACACAACTAAAATATTTGCAGGAAAAAGTCATTTTGAAACGTTGTAACGGTCCTTGTATACATACACATTATGCATAGTAAAACAAAAAAAATATTAAAGTAGTACGTTTCCAAATTTTAACAATTTGACACATTTGTCCTAGTTGGCTAATATCATTAACGTTCTGTAAATGATATTACCCAAGGGGGGGTATTGTAACGGAACATATTAAAGGCTTTACTTTACCGAAGTATGCGATACCTTCCAAATTCAACCAGTTTAACGAGTATTTATGATTATAGAAAAGTTATTGTGTATGTTAACAATGATTGCATAACATGTCTCCATAAACTGTCAACCCATTAAATTATACTGAATAACTGACCCACACAAAAGTTAATATCACTTGATCACTGACACAGCAAATGTCATCATGTAAAAACACTAAGTTCATCTTAAGTAACTAATATGAAGTACGAAAAATAGTGGCCAACTTAGGTATTTTGGATCTCCTTAAATAAAAATCACCCAGTGAAACTTATTTGTTCACTAGGAGCGTTTTCACTCAGTATTCACGTAAGCAATCCTATTTTAGACGAAAACCAATGTAATTCTTAATAATTCATGTTATTTACTTATTTATGCAAATTAGAGAAGTCAATTGACAAATTTCTAAAAAACGGTCTTTTTGTAACAAAGAATTATTCTGTCAAGTCAACAAATCTGTCTGTAATTTTAATAACATGTTAAATTATGTCACTCGATGCAAATTAATAACTTTTCTGCACAAATTATGATAACAGATGTACATGGACTTATAAACTATATCTCTTTTTAGTATTCTTTGACAATGTTATAAATACGAGCAGCAAGAACGGTTGGGAGGCAGTCGGAATGTCACTTTGGTAAAGTGTGTTTGTGTGTTATTGTTTGAGGTGGATAAACAATGCAAAGAACATGTAACGGAAGTACTACTTGGTGTTGAGTCATGGTCTTTGGTGGACAGTGGAATTAAGATGGCCACCAGAATAATAAATATTTGAAGTTTACATATTTGTTGGTTTCGCTCGTTCTTTATCATCAAAAGCACGTAAAAAACACGGGACCTCATGTTTTTAACCCTAAACAACCAGATGTAGAGCCAGCATCAGCATCGAGAGACAGCAGCGATCCAGCAAGTAGCAGCGATTACTACAACACAATGCATTTTAATGGCGCCAACCTAACATCAAGTGCTAACAAGCTCCGTAAATGGGAGTGAAATAGTGCGATTATAGCAATTAGCAATATCTACGACCAGGCGACCATTACAAACTCCCCCCACCTTTTCTCCTTCTGGGTGATTTTAATGTCCATAATCCTTTGTGGGGTGGAACCGGTGTTGTTGGCCATAGCAAAGATGTCAAGAACCTACAAACTCAACTTAACCCAATCTTTGCCTCCTAAATACAGGTGCTTTCACATATTTCAGTCTGGCACATGACACATACTCAGCCATTGATCTCTTGGTCTGCAGTCCTCACCTTCTCCCATCTATCCACTGGAGAGCTCATGAGGTAGTGACCACTTTCTGCTCTTCCTGTCCCTACCCCCTCATCTCGACACTTGCCTCAGTGGGCTCTTCTCGGGGCTGACTGGGACACTTTCACCTCTGCTACCACCTTTGAATCTCCGTTGCATGCCACCATCGATGAGGTGACCCTCGCCATCAATAACACCATTATTGCTGCAGCTGAAACAGTAATCCTTTGTTCCTCTGGTTGCCCCTGGCAGGAGTCACTGCCTTGGTGGTCACTGGAAATTGTTGCGACCATTAGAGACCACAGACGGGCTCTATAACATCGTAAGTGCCACCCCTCCCTGGAGAACCTCACTGTCTTCAAACAGCTCCGTACCTAGGTTCACCAACTCATCAAACGATGGGAGGAGGAGTGTTGGGAATGCTGTGTCTCCACCACTGGAACATGAACCCCCCTATCCATGATTTTGACCAAGCTCCGCCGACTTCATGGTTATCAGACACCTGTAAGTGTACCTGGAATTTCCACAAATGGAGCTGTATCTGCTGATCCAGATATAATCACAGAGCATCTTGCCAGCAATATGCCCACATCTCTGAATTTGAGAATTACCATCCTGCCTTTCATCTCCTCAACCAGCATGTGGAATGACAACACCTCTCTTTTGCTCCACACCAACCTGGACCACATAGTACTCCCTTCAGTGAGTGGGAATTTCTCAGTGCCCTTGCCGACTGTCCTGACACATGCCCTGGCCCAGACCGCATCCATTCCCAAATGATTCAACATCTGTCAGTGGATTCTCAGCACCACCTCCTTCCTGTCTTCAACGTCATCTGGAGTGACGACGAATTCCTATCGCAATGGTGGGAAAGTATCATCGTCCCAGTGCTAAGGCCTGGTAAGAACCCACTAGATGTTGAGAACTATTGTCTCATCAGCCTCACCAACGTCCTGTGCAAGCTGCTTGAACATATGGTGAGCAGGCGTTTGTGTTTGCTCCTTGAGTCTCATGGCCTTCTGGCTCCATCCCAGGGCTATTTTCACCTTAGGCACTCCACCATTGATAACTTAGTCCACCTGGAGTCTGCCATCTGATCGGCCTTTTCCCAGTGACAGCATCTTATTGTCATCTTTTTCAACCTGACGAAGGTCTATGATACTACTTGGTGACACAACATCCTCACTACTCTGTATGAGTGGGGTCTCTGGGGCCCACTCCCTATTTTTAGTCAGAATTTTTTGTCGCTCCGCACTTTCAGAGTTTGTGTCAGTGGTTCCCACAGTGCACCCCATATACAAGAGAATGGGATCTCACAGGGCTCTGTCCTGAGTGTCCCACATTTTTGTTGCCATCAACGGTCTCACATTAGCCATAGAGTTGTCAGTCTCTTCTCTCCTATATGCTGATGATTTTTGTATTTTCTTCTGCTCCTGTTCTATTGGTGTGGCTGAACACCAGCTGCAGGGAGCTATATGGAAGGTGCAGTTGTGGACCCTCACTCACGGTTTTCAGTTTTTGGCTGCCAAGACTTGCGTCATGCACTTTTGTTGTCGTCATACTGTCCACCCCCATCCAGAACTTTACCTCGATGATCAACTACTAGATGTAGTGAAGACTTACCGCTGTTTGGGACTGGTCTTCGATGCCAGCTTAACTTGGCCCACCGTCGTCAGCTTAAGGACAAGTGCTGGCAACATCTTAATGTTATTCGATGCCTGAGCCACACCAACTGGGGTGCTGATCATCCTACACTGCTGCAGCTGTACGAAGCCCGTCCTGAATTAACTGTGGGAGCCAGTGTCCGGTTCAGCATTGCCCTCCGCACTGCATCTGCTGGACCCTATACACCATTGTGGAGTTCAGCTCACAATGAGAGCCTTCCAAACGAGTCCTGTGAACAGCCTCCTTGTGGAAGCTGGCATTCCTCCACTGCAACTCTGGCAGAAACTACTGCTTGTAAATGATACTGCTCACATTCATAGTTTGCCTCATCTTCCAAATTACTGTCTTCTTTTCCATAACACAGTTGTCTATCTCCCACAACGGTGGCCCAGAACTGGGAATACCCTTGCCCTCCGTGTCTGGTCACTTCGTAATGAACTCAATGCTTCCCCTCTACCACCTTTCCTGTGGGACCACTTACGTATACCTCCATGGTCCATACCTTGACCACAGATTTGGCTGGACTTATCGCAAGGCCCAAAAGGCTCTGCTCCACCTCTGCTGGCAATTTTTTTCCCTTCTCAGTGTGTTTGAGGGCTCAGAAATAGTCTACGTGGATGGATCAATGGTCTTGTTGGCTTCTCTTACGCTCAAGTCCTTGTCTGATGGCTGCAGTATTTTCACTGCAGAGTTGGTAGCCATCTGTCGCAATCTTGAGCATATCTGCTCTTGCACCAGTGAGTCCTTTTGTCATCTGTTGTGGCTCCGTAAGCAGCCTCCAGGCTCTCAACCAGTGTTTCCTTCAACATCCTTTGGTACCGACCGTCAAGGAGTCTCTTTATGCCCTTGGGAAGAGTGGAAGTTCAGTGATCTTCATTTGGATGTCAGGGTGTTGGGCAATGAACTTGCTGACAGCCTGGCCAAACAGACTACAGGTGAACCAACTCTGGAGATCGGCCTGCCAGAGACTGATTTCCAATCGGTCCTCCACTGCAAAGTTTTCGCAATTTGGGATACTGAGTGGCGCATCCTCAACACCACAAACAAACTCTGTGTTATCAAGGTGACAACGAATGTGTAGCAGTCAACTATGTGAGACTCTGGCAGTGACTCTGTTGTCCTTTGCCAGCTCTGCATTGACCATACTTGGCTAACACATGGACTGATGACCCTTTAGTTTGGTCCCTTTATACCCCAAACCAGCCAACCAACCAACTAACCAATCAACCTGCAATGGAAGCATTTCTTTGCTGCAAATCCCTCCACCCAGAACCACCCTAATTCTAACATTAAATCCTGCCTCTTCCAGTTTGTACCACCATCCAACCGTGGTCCTCTCCCCTTCCCCTCCCACCTCACCACCCACTGGTCTCCTTTCAGGAATTCCTTACCTTCAAATTAGCCTTATCATCCTTCCCCAGGTCCCTTCCTCAGAACACCAACCTTTCAGCAGAAGAAAGAACAGCCACACACAGCCTCAAAACAAATCCTGACCTAATAATTCTACCTGCAGACAAAGCTTCCACTACTGTTGTTATGATTCGTGGTGGAAGGCCTCCGTCAATTATCTGACTCAGCAACCTATAAACTCTGCCAGAATGATCCCATCCCAAAAGTCCAACACAACCTCCAATCCATGCTTAAAGCCTTAGGCCCATCCCAGAACAACTCCCCTGAATCCATTTTTCCAAACTAACAATCATGTATGTCCCATTGTGGCTGGTTATTGTGCTCCCACTGAAAGCATTTCAGCTCTCATTGAATGACACCTCCAATCGGTTACCTGTAATCTACCCTCCCACATCAAAGACACCAACCACTTCCTTCACCAACCCTCCACCAACCCCACCCCTTTACCTCCTGGATCTCTACTCTCCAATGTTGATGACACCACCCTATACACCAGTATCCCTCATGCCCATGTTCTTATGACTATTGAACACTACCTTTCCCAATGACCTTCAGACTCCATACTCACTACCTCATTCCTTATACTAACATCATCCTAACCCACAACTATTTCTTCTGCCCTCCTATGCCAACCTTTTTATGGGCCATCTAGAGGAGACCGTCCTAGCCTCCTGAAACACCAAACCCATAGTCTGGTTCAGGTTCCTTGATGATATCTTCACGATCTGGACTCAGGGCCAAGACACCCTATCTTCATTCTGTCAGGACTTTGATTAACTATCATCATGCCCTGAAATGAGGGACATCCTAGGTGATATACTCCCCATCCCTCCTTGTGTTGTTCTGTTGCCCACCCAACCTCCACTGACATCCTAGTCCATCTCCATGCCACTTCCAATCCCAAACCGTTGCCACAAGGATCATATCCCTGCGGAAGACCCAGGTGCAAAGCCTACCCAATCCACCTACCTAGCACTTCCTACTCTACTCCTGCCACAGGTTTATCCCACCCCATCAGGAGCTGGGTCACCTGTGAAAGCAGCCATGTCATTTTCCAGCTCTGCTGCAATCACTACACAGATTTTTATATTGGTATGACAACCAACCAGCTGTCCACCAGGATGGACGGCCACAGACAAACTGCGGCCAACAGCAAAGTAGACCATCCTGTGGCACAACACACAGCTGAACATAACACACTTGATTTCAATGGCTGCTTCACTACCTGAGTCATCTGGGTCCTTTTCTCCATTACCAGCTGATCCTTACAACACATTCTCTGCTCCTGTAATTATCCCAGCTTCTACCTATGGTAACTAATGTCTCCACACACTCTCCACCCAAGAGTTTTCGTCCCTTCTGCCTATCATCTTCTCTGCTTTCTCATCTCCCACCCTGTTTATATTCATCCTCTGCCAATGAATCTTTCCCTACTCCCCTCCTTTTTTGTTCCTTTTTCCCCCCACCTCCTTGCCTGACAATCTCCTGATGCTGCACCTGTTGGCTTTCTGGTCCCTGTACATTCTAGCAAACAGCATTTGTCTCTCTCTCTCCCCACCTGTACACTACTATCCCTTTCCCTTCCCTGCCCCCTCCAGATTGCTGCTTGCATCCCACATGATAGTTGCATTCCGGTCCGAGATGCTGGAGTTGGCAGTCATTTGTGAATGAGGTGTTCTTGCTTGTGTGTATGCATGGTGTGGGCCTCTTTTTTTTATGAAGGCTGTGACCAGATGCTTTATGCAAGTGTCTTTTAATTCTGTCTGTCTGTGACTTAATGTGTCTTCTTTATGTTAAGTAGCAATCCATGTTTTTCCTACATTGTCAATTGTGGAAGTGACATAAGTGACTTTGGTGATAAGAGTGGTTCTGAAGCTGATGCTCTGGCAGCAGTTACGAACAATGGCAAAACTGGTCAGTCTGCCAAATTTCAGACAGTGATGAACAAAATACAGTTGTCCAAGGTAAGAATGGTCATTGTGGGACACCATTGTCCCCTAATAGAATAGACCTACAGTTCCTACAACATTGTAGTCCATATTCTAAGTGTGTGGAAATAATGAATGAATTGATTTAGAATAATGGAGAACACCACAAAGCACTTCTGTAATATATGCATTTTATTAAATGAATAGCATCTTCATCCAATTAACCTGCAAATAAAGTCATTAAATCCAAATCACTATCAAGTTGCATCACTGATAAGCTTCCATGGCAGTTTTTACTTAGTCTCGAATTTTAGATGTATTAATAATAATATTGCTTGAGAAAGTACATGACAGAGGTGAAAAAATGAATTTAGTATATGGGAATCCAATTTCATTTCAAAATAGTCTATATTCAGGAAATTTCTCCAGAAAATAATTGAGGGTCACTGTGATCCTCATACACAGTTTGCATAACCATTTCAGAGGTGTACACCACTAGGGTTAATTCCCGAACTTCATGCTGCAGCTAAATGTGATCTCTTATTACTTAATCAACATTAAATTGTGTTGAAAAGTTTCAAAAATTAGTATGTTGCTATATTATTACCTTTGATTGTAGGTTTTTTGCTCAAGATAAGTCCCAGAAAAATATTTGGTGCTATTTTCACTAATTTATATCTCTACACTCAGTATCAAATATGTGCATCTCATAATCATTTAGTGGGCAATCAACCTCTTGTACTATTGTGGCAAAACTATTGCTAGTTTCCAGCTTTTCTTTGTAGAATTCTGCTGCTTTGATGGTTGAGGTAAGGCATTGATAGGATGTGGATGCCATTTTCAGTTTACCTACAAACCTTATGAAGGCATTCAGTGCAGGTCCACACTGTTATGCAGTGAACCAAATACAAAATCCAATTTATCGGACCGGGCTTGTGATTGGATTTAGGAATTCCTCGCAAATAGAACTCAACGGCATGAAATGCATATGTGCTATAGTGGCTTTGGGAGTGCTATGGTGCAGTTACAGTTTACAATATATACAACTGATGTTGTGGGTCATACCTGATGCTCTGTGAGGTTGTTTATGGACAATGGTGTTTGCTATAGGAAAACTGTAATGTCAGAAGTCTAGCACTGTAGAGGGTTGATGACTGGTGGAGGGACTGGAATTTTTGAAATTTTTGACAATCTTGACTGGAATACACTCATTGAAATTTTGCAGGTAGAAGGGATAAAATGTAGGAAGCAAAGAGGTATCTACCACTTTTGCAGATACCAGACTGCAGTTGTATGAATTAAAGGTCGCTAAAGAAAAACCTTGGTTGAGTAGGGTGTGAGACAAAGTTGTAGCCATCCCTAGTGTTGTTTGATCTGTACAATGAGCAGGCATTAAATAAAACCAAGGAGAAAGTTGGAGAGGGAATTAGTCAGGGAGAAAAAAATAAAAATCTTAAGGCAGAAAGTACCATCACTGTATGTTACGAGTTCATTTAGAACGAATGAAAGTGTCATGGAGGTACTTAGCTCTAGTCACAGAAGTTATAAGAGAAGTATCATTCACTGATGTGTAGTTTACTGTTGAAATTCTGTGAATGTATGTTTATAGAGAGTCAATGGATATATTGCTTCCTCTTGTGTATTTGTTGTGAAGGGAAAACTGGAGAGATTAGAGCTGAGAAAGGGGCTTAGAACAGTTGTTTTACCTGCAGACCATCCATGACTGAAACAGGAAAGGGAGAGAATGACAGTGGTACACAAAATATCCTCAGCCGCAAATCGTAATGTGGCTTATTGAGTGTAGATGTAAATGATCACCTGGTGTCTTAGGAATTCTGTTGGTATCAATGAAGGAGCTAGAAGATCAACAGAAAAGGCAAATGCCTTGAAAAGAGGTTATGAAATGAACATCCACAAAAAAAGAAAAAAAAAACAAGAGTAATGGAGGTTGTCTGAATTGTCAGCTGATGCTGATGGACTTTATGAAATCAGTCACTAGAAGCAGTAGATGAGTTTTGCTTCTTGGGCAGCATGATAACTGAAGATGTCCAAAGTAGAATGGTTAAAAATGCAGTCGAGCAGTATTAAGAAACAAAAAGTTTGATAACATCTAATAAAAAATTTAAGTCTTAGTTAGGCTTTTCTGATAGTCTTAGCTTTTAGTGTAGCCTTACTTGTAAATGAAATGTGGATGATAAGCATTATAGATAAGATGAAAATAGAAATATTTTAATTGAAGTTGTATAGGAAAGTGCTGAAAGTTTGATGGATATATTGAATAACTAATGAATAGTTACTGAATCAAATTAGGGAGAAAAGTGTTTTATTGCACAGCTTGGCAAAAGGAAGGGATTAGTTGACAGAAAACATTGTGAGAAATCAAGAAAAACTCAATTTGGTGGTGGTGGTGCATGTGCATGGGGCGGGGGGGGGGGGGGGTGAGGAGTAGGAGGAATAATTGTAGATGGAGACTGAGATTTGACTGCAATAAGCAAGTTTAAGCAGATTTATATATTTATATTGCAATTGTTATTCAGAGATGATGGTTGCACAGGATAAACAAGTATGGAGAGTTGCATGAAACCATTCTTAGGGTTGAAGACCACAGCAATCCCCATTTATAAAACTGAACATAAGCAAACAGCCTCTACTTACAGACCTATTCCACTCCTGTTAGCCTTCTTGTTTGAGAAAGTGATAGCATAATTACTGACTTACTTAACTAAATAGGATGTCTTGTTAACTGCCCCTCAGTTTGGTTTTGATAAACAGTTTACCACATAGAAAGCAGTACAAGATCTTACAAATGAAATGCTGACAGAACTAAGCAATTAAAAAATGTCCTGTTGGTGTATTTTATTACTATGTGAAAGCCTTAGATTATGTACGCCAAAAAATCCTACTTGGCAAACTACAGTGTTAGTGCAGTAATTGCTTTCCAATTATATGTGAGGAAACTTTACTTTCACATCAGAAAGCAGACAGTGTCATTGACTGACTGTACCATAGTCCTGAAACTGTTCTCACGAGGGTGGTACATAACATCTGGGATCCCACAAGGATCAGTACCAGGCCCACTCTTGTTCTTAACCTAAAAACACAGAGTTTGGTGGTGACACAAGCACACTAACCACAGGTCAAAATTTAAACTTCAGGGGGGACAGCTCAAGTGATAGCTGAAAAAGCTTGCAAGTGATTCAGTGCCATTTTTCCTAATCTCACAGAGATTTGAGTGCAATTCAAAACAATGAAAAATGACCTGTAACACAAGAAACAGACACTAATGGTCATACACTAAATGTAACACATTTTATATAATTTCTTGGGGTCCAGTTGGATAACATGTTAAAATGGAATCAAATCACAGAGAAATTAATCTAGAAGTCCAGTTCAGGAAGTTTTTCCCCCCAGAAGCATCTAATTTATTTTGCCCATTTTAACTCTATTTTCCTATGAAATTATCTTCTGCATCAGTGCACCAAAAGTAAATAGTGTATTCAACTGACAATGACAGGTTTGTCATTGACGTGTGTTGGTGCTGGGGTCTCTGGTAGAGGTAGGTGGGTAGCACAAGGCACAGACAGCTTGCATTCAGTTGAAGCCTTTATTTCTTTCCTAACAGAGTATTACAGAAGACTCATGTTCACATCAGGTGAGGGCTGAATGTCAAACCAACAGTCCTTGATATGTAGATGAGGTGTGACCAGCTGACACTACAATCAGCTCAGCCTAACAGTGAGGCAACTTTGCATGGCTAGCATTCCTGGGCAGCGATGCTGTGCAGGGTCAGCTGCTGGTGAGGCAGCTGAGCCTGGCTGGATGTAGGCAATGCAGGCTGGCAGACTGTCTCAGTGTATGGCAGACACCCAGTGAACCAGTGGCTGGAAGGATTTCAGTTTGACCCTTGACTCATAGGTGGTGCAGCTGGATGCTCAAGCAGTTTGTCATGTCAGAATGAGGGTTGTGCAACATTGGTGTTTTGGTGTTAAGTCCACCACACTACAGTTGACATTGACTTGGTGACTTACCGATTTGATGCCCCATCCTGGCTAGGCTGCCAGTATTCATACGTACAAGAATGGGCTTCTTGTTGAGTGGGCACCCCAAGTGTCATGTGCACCACTTGCCACAACACTGTTAAAGTATCCCATTTATGGTAACACCGCTGGTCATTGACTGAACAGTTGTACTGAGATAGGCAGGATGGAGAAATGCTGCACCAGCTGGTTAGGTAAGCAATGTGATTATGGAAATGTGCCTGTGCCTCAGCTCGCACTGCTGCACTCTTCCCCTCTTAGAATAATTCTGCTCTCCAAATTTCTTGCTGTGGTCGAACCAATAACCTTTTACTTAGTTCGTAAAGTACATGTCCTACTGAGCCTTTGGCTCATACTATTTACAGGCATTCACTTGCAACTTCTCAGTAGCTAAGCTGCTTGCTGCATGAGCACTGGCACTATTGGTATAAGTCTGCAGGTGGAAGAATGGTAGGTTTTGGATCTGTGTGACTTTTACCCTTAAGCCAACAATGATCAGAATTGGGAATGTGACTGACACAAATGTTCCTGATATCATTAGTATTTTCTGATGTTCTTTATGGCACTGCCTTAGAGGCTCCATTGAAATCCGACCATACTGGATGGTTAGCATTTGGTCAAGTGGGATGAGAAATCTCATGTCTGAGGTAGCATTCATATAGGTCAGAGTTTCTTTGTGAAGAATTTCGAAATGGAGGTCAGGTAGATAGAGTAGTGAATATATAATGTGCAAACATGTAATTACAATAATAATTGCAGATAACCAAAAAGAGGGATGAGATGTGTTATAACGAGTGCTGTTGATTATCATACCTTGACCCTCTAGCTTGTGTGTTACTTAAGCGACCCTGCTCATAACTTGCAGATGGTAATTACAAGTTCTTTCACCAAAAAGAACCAGTGTGAACTCACCCTCTGAATGTAGCTGGATTTACCAGTATCACTTCCTGAGGACACCCATACATGGGCTTTTCAGTATGGAACAGGATGAGGTCACGAAATCCTGGAACAGTATGTATTAGCCTTGTGGGACATAATTTGACAGGTTTGACCCAACACTATTGTAAATCTAATGCAGAAAGTAGTGCGTGGGAGCTGCTGTCAGGTGTAATTAGTGGTATGTCATGCACTTTCAATCATATGAACTTCCTTAGAGTTCCTCATGACACTGGGGAGGAATGGATTACAAAGTACTTTACACATCAACAGTATTTGTATGGGAACATGTGACGGGGCTGCACCCTGGGTTATGTCAGTATCAGAAGTATGGTAATACAAGGGTAAGGAATCCACTAGTATTGCTAACAATTCCAGAGGTGCCAGTAACCCTTTCTGAACTCTCTATAGTCCCTTGAGAAACCATCCCAGTGGTAAGAGTGCTGGGGTTAGGTGCTGACAGGTAGCTTGACTGAGTGTTTCCTGCATTTAAGCAGCCTCAATGTGAGCACCAGTGGTTCTATTTGTGAGTGTTCTAAGGAGCCTAGTAATGGTCATCTGAGAGTCAATAACATCCAATCAGATCCCAATAAGGCCTAAGCCTGGGTTCACAAAGTTGTTGTCTCCTGAATGTGAAACACTAATGTGGCAGTCAAAGTACCACACTGCCAAGTACTGTATTATGAACTATGTCTTTCTCTAGGCTTGCTAATTGAGTGGTATGTAACTTGATGCTTTTCTTATCATCCTCTATGTGTTTCTGTCTAACTGGTATAAAACAGAGCTTACCTTTTAACGGGTCTTCTGTATCAGCTACACCAAGAACTGCTTTCAAAATCCGCTCTCCTGCATCAATCCAACCACTCTTCTGCTGATGCCAGATTTGCGGTAAGTGTTCTGTTTTCTGGCAGAGTTGTGCACCAAGGCATTCGGAGGAGGACCATAACAATCAGTATTCTGCTCAAGTGTTGTTCATCACCAGTTCATCCTGAATCATGACTTTTAGCTTCCCAAACATTTCATCCAGTTTCCATGTTTTGTTTTTCACTGCCCACATCCTTAACACCCATCTATGGTTGGACAATACTACATCTGATTGCTGGATGAGCAGTACACTGCTAACCAATGTACATGTGATGTACCTTAAGGCCCCCCATCACTGTCACTATGTTAATGCCTCTTGGTCTCCCAATTCCTCTTTCCTCAAGTGGTGCTGCCATCTATCATTCTTGGTCTGCGTTGTGTCTGGCCCATACTCTAGAGGAAGATGTAACCTTCAGTCAGTTTGCTAGATCACCCTGTGACAGTGCATACTAAGAGATATGAGTAACTGCAGGGATAATTTGCTCATTTCCTTGGGCTTTATCTCTTCGCTCTACAATTTTCCCTCCTTCTATTGAGCAAGAGGCCAATAATTGTGGCAGGACTTCAGGAGCACTCATAAATGGATGAACTCACCATATTTCCGTCACAGTGCTTCGAGTTGTGAACTGTGATTTAACATTGATTGGGGATGCCACTTCAATCATGTGATAGATCTCCTGGTATTGTGTCATGAATCTCTTTGTCTTCTCTTTTGGAGCATACGAGTTGGTCAACATCTGCCACTGCCAAGTGAGGTAATTGGGCACACTGCCCTTGCTCTGTGTGTGTGCCGTGTTGTCACTCTAGGGCTTTCATATTTATCTACTATGTCTAGCACAATATACCGCTTACCCTTTTAGCAAAATTATGGATGGCAGACACATGCTCCCTGTTGGTTAGTCTGTATAATTCAAAAGCATCATCTGTCCACAAACTACCACACATGGTGATAATCCTGTGCTCTGATGCACCTTTGAGTTGTATGCTGCTACCACATGTGATAGTATTGTCCCTAGTCACTATGGTGACTATTTACATAACAACATTTCTCCTAAGGTCCTATGCACTCAAGCTGTCCTCCCATTTGCTTGCGGACGGAGTGCACCTTTTTTGAACTTTTGAATCCGTAAGTATCGACATAACAGCTTCATCAGCTCAGGCGTGAAATTGTTACTCTGGTCAGTTATCATGACACCAGATATCCCGATCTTCAACACCAAATGGTTAACCACTGCCTGATCTACTATTTTTGCTTGCTGACTGGGCACATCAATCATAGATAAATAATGCAAAAGTAAACAGTTATGGTCAGAACATATTGATTCTCCACCAATGTATGTCTAAAGGTTCTAAGAATATCTGTACTAACCATTTGGAATGGTCTATTGGTCTCTGGAATCTCTGCAATAGAATTCACTGATGACTAAGCTCTACTCTTAGTAAACAGGGTATGCTGTTTGTTCCTTGTCCTGGTTGAGTGATTTCCGCTAATAATTTTCCGCAGTGTGTTGCTCAGTAATTCAACAACATCCATGCCCTGGTAAGGTAGAATCTTGGGCCTGCTTCAACACCTCATCACATATAATTGCCGGCATGACTATATGCCAGCCACACTTTGTTTGTTTATATGAGGGTGATTTGGAAAAAGAAGAAAATTTCGTTTTGACACATGACTGCATCCCCCTGTCCCCCCACCACCACCACCACCACCACTGCTGACCAACCATTGACCTTGGTACTCATCCGCTTCAGTTTGATGGCAGATACAATCCAATACTGCTGTTTACTGCTTAGCTATGCAACTTTAAAATGTGTGACAAAACTGACAGTCCCACTAAGTGTGAGGTGTGCAGGGTAATCCATTTTTTAAATATGTGAAGCATCTGACCCATTGAAATTTATAGACAGATAACTCAGGATTATGGTTACGTGATGAACAAAGTATCAGTTGGGAGGTGGGGTATCATGTTTAATAGCAGTTGGAAGAATATACACAATGAAGATCGCTCGGGGTGGCCCTCGGTGGTAGTTGATGGACTCAGAACAAAGACTCAAACAAAAATCCAAGAAGACAGGTGTTTCACATTGATGGACTGCACTTATTCTTTCCAGACATTTCAAGAACTGCGTTGTATGAAATTAATAGTGCAGATCTGGGCTATAAAAAAGTGTGTGCCAGGTGGGTTTCTCGCATTTTGTCAGATGAACACAAAACCGAACGAATGGCAGCTGGATTGGCTTTTCTCAGACACTATGAAAAGGATGGTGACGAATTTTTGAATCACATTGTTACTAGTGATGAGCCATGGATATCATGTTTTACACCAGACACAAAGTGCCAATCAGTGGAATGGCATCATTCACAATCCCCAACAAAAACGAATAAAGCAAAACAACTTTTGAGCGACAGAAAAATGATTACTATTTTTTGATCAAAAGGCAGACATGCCCAACTTTCAAAAGTGAAAAATCAGGAGAATTTTAGCGGTGTACTATTGTGAATTACAACACATCCCTGACCATTAAAGTTGCAATAATTCAATAACTGTAACAATTCAATTACATTTGCTTTATTATTTACATGTAAATACTAAATAATGGACATACCTGAGCCTTCGGACTGTATAATTTATCATTAAGCATGCTGAACAATATGAATGATGAGCTCTGCAGGTTTCTTTGGATTCACACACATTCAAATGAAGCACTCTCAAGAGAACTACAGTTCGAAATTACGACCCGAGGAAACAAATTAATGTATATTAGATTTCTGTTTTGACATTAGCAAAGTTTTTGCATGAATAAATCACTGTTAAATGATCACAGGTTTTCATTTCATAATGCAACCCATATTTGCATGGCATCTTATATCCGTAAGACATCTTTCCCAAATTTAAATCAATTTTATACAGGATGTACATGTTAGGCTTAGCAAATAATCTGAATAGTTTATCAGTCTGAATTTGTCTGATTACGGTAGTTACTTATTCAGCACACCCGTAGCTGACTTAGCCTTCTTCAAAAACTCTGAACTAAATTTCTGCTCAAAGCACTTGCCTTTTTGAATTGATTTTAAAATCAAAAATTTCTCCAAAGACGTTTCTGAAAGTGTGGACCTGAACTGAGTTTTGGTCTTTGTAACTGTGCTAAAAACTCTCTCACATTTTGGATTACTAAATTTAGGGGAAATCCCCTAACTTGGCAACACTGCCTTTTAGACACAACAATGCTAATCACTTCACTTGGAACAACTATCGACTACTCCTTGTCCATGATAACTTTATGATTGCGCTGAAGCTACCAGAAGCGGAGGAAATTAGTACTAGCTGAAAGATATCCATTTGTCTCCAAACGCTGCCAACGATAAGTTCCTTACTTCCTTGTAGATATGAAGTGTGAGCTACGCCTACTGCTGCCCCCAACAGCCACCGCACCAATCTACCAAGTTAACATAGACAAGTAGCAGGATTTTCAAATAGAAAGGAAAGTATTGAAACTGCTCTAAAAATCGGGAGATCGGTCTTCACTGTCGGGAGTTCAGCAGGAAGAAGGAAAAATCGTGAGTCTCCCGCTTAAATCAGGAGAGTTGGCATGTCTGATAAGGGTATCCTGCTTATAGATAACATGCATGGAAGTGAGACAATAAATGCAGCAGCCTCTTGTCAGATGCCTCAATTACTTCACTGCACCATTAAAAACAAGCAACATGGAATGCTAACCAGTGGAGTCCTCTTTCTTCATGATAACACATGCTACAAGCAGCGGGATCGACACAAGACTTGCTGGAGCAGTTTCAGTAGAAAATGTTTCAATAACCACCATACAATGCAGCCTTAGCTCCAAGTGATTATCACTTATTCCCCAAATTGAAAATTTTTTTGAGTGCGCAACTCTGCAGAAGTGATTACAAACTTAAAGGAGCTGTTAATCAGTGGTTCAATAACTTGATGGTGACTGAGTATACTGAAGGCATAGCAAAGCTGGTAAAAGCGTATAACAAGTGCCTAAATTTGAACAGTGACTATGTAGAAAAGTAGCTTGGGTATCAAATTATATGTAAAATATAGTTATCAAATAAAAATTTTTGTGGTAAAAAAGTTCTTTACTTTCTGAATGACCCTCATACAAAATACCATTGTCATCACAGAACTGAGCTTCTTACAAATTTCTCACAGTCTTGGTCAGCAGCATTCATCTGCATGGGTGTCAACATGTTCCATCAATTGCACCTTACGACTTGGTCCCATGACATTACTGTGCATTTCCTGGGGTGGTGTATGACTTCAAAGTCAAATTCACTAAGCCATAAAACCCATTAGGTCAATAACTAATTAGATTTATAAGAATCATAAGCAATTTAATGACATGTGATCCATTATAACTTTGGAGCACCTGTTGTAAAAGTAACAACGAAAATATGTGGTATTGTAAATCAGGCTAAGCATCTCCTTTTTGTGGTTGTGTAATTCTCTACCTTATTTAGTTCCCTGGAAGTGTAGGCTACAGGGTGCTCTGCTCAGTCTAGTTCCTGATTTAATACACATCCTAAGACATCTAAATTATTTCTGATAGTCCAGGAAAGTGAGGGTGGAACTAATGGTCAATAAGTCCTTTAATGCCACAAAGGCTTCTTCTCAGTTCAGGGTCCAGTGAAACTTTATTCCTTCTCGAACAACGTGTGAAAGATCTCACAACTTAAGCAAATTTTGGAACAAACTTCCTGTAATACTTGGCCAAACCTAAAATGGATTGCAACTCGTTTTCTGTACTGGAAATGAGAAATTACTACATGGCTTGTATGAGCTGGTGGTATGTTCACACACCATCCAGTCAGATAATATGGCCCAAGTAGCAAACTTAAAATAAGACAAAATGACATGTTCCAAACTTTGCGTCAGCTGTGCTGCTCGTAATCAGTTACATACACATTCTCTGGGATGCCATTAGAAGACGTTATAGTCTTATCTAGGTGTACCATACATTGGTTTGGTTTTAGACCCTCTAGCACTCTGTGTAGGAGGTGTTTGTACATTGCTGGCACATTCTTTGATCACAATTGCATTGGGCTGTATTGGCAATGACCAGATATAACTGTAAATACTGTCTTGGCTCAATCCTTTGGCACTACCTCCAACTGATAGTACCGACTTTGAAACAAGATGGTTGTAAAACAAAGGCATTGCCTCAAATTATGTAAAGTTTCTGTGACATTTGGCAATGGGTGCACATCCATGAACAAACATTGATCTGAATTCCAATAATCATAACAATTATAAGCATTATTCCTACTACTGGGACTCACTCCCTCTTCCCGCCTCCTCACCCTGCAGGGGTTGGTACTCTTCTTTATAATCCCACCATGGAGCTGTTAATTCATCGCTGGTTGGAGGTGACATGGAACTCACTTTGATTTTCTGTATAATGGCAGTTCATTTCCAATGTGGAACCTATGCTGCATTACTAGCGTAGCTGTTGGTATGCCAGGAGGTTCAAAAAATTCTGCACATTCCTTTAACAACTCTTCCACCCCCTCCATATGGCTTCTTTGCAAATGTGATGCTTTTATCCATAGTGCTGCTAAATTGATAGACTGTTCTTGCTTAGAGTATTCTATATTGAAATCCCTGGCTAACTGTTCTTCGTCCAGTACATCTAGGTTGACCATCAGTGCACCGTGTGCTAATTCTACTTCCTTTAGACCAAAATTGTCCATTCTGACAGACGATACCCAGCTTCTGCCAACCTCCTGCATGTACAATAAGCTACAATGTATAAAACACTGTGTCTTGTCCATTTCCTTATTTTCTGCTAAGGATCCAACTGTACACTCACTCACTCACTCACTGGTCATACCGGACTCAAGAGTCCATTACCGCAGCAACGTATTTTCGCCATCTGTCCCTGTCTTGGGCTATTTCCTGCCTTTCACCTTCAATACCTAGGCTCCTCAAATCTGCCTTCACATTGTCCTCCCATCTACACCTCGGTCACCCTACAGGACATTTTCTCTCTAAGTGCCCTACCAGTACTCTGCGCGCTGCCCTGCCCTCACCCATTCGAGCTACGTGACCCGCCCATCGCAGCCTACGTGGTTTAATAATACTGATTATGTCAGGACTTGAATAGAGTTTGTGAACCTCTTCGTTATGCAGTTTTCGCCACTCTCCGCTAATGTCATCCCTTTTTGCTCCAAAAATTTTGTTTTCAAATACTCGAAACGGCTTTTCATTTTGCACAGCATAATTGGTAGAACAGGAAATACTAATTGACAAATCTGCTGCTACATGTAATCCTGTACTTTTCAGTATTCTATCCCAGAAGCTGATTCTAAAGGATTGGCAGTAATACCCAGACAGAATGAGGTCCCATCTAGTTTTCCCAGATCATGATGTTTACAGAAAATCCAGCAAGAGAATGGCATCATAGGTGTTGGAAACTCAAGGAAGTACTTCCATGCAGGTCTGGAAGTCTTTACCTACCCACAAACTCCTCATTGCTGAACTGAGTATGTGAGTATTACTCTCATCCAAGCCACTTAACCTACGATGAAGCAGATTTAGATTTGGTAATCCATGTATACTTTGACTTCCTATAAATACTTGTAACCCTGTATCCAATAAAAATTTACACACCCTTCCTACAATATAATTGGTGTCACAGTAATCTGCCACTAATTCTGCAGATGCATCTTGTGTGCTCACATTTATTTGGAATGCTGCACACTGGCTGCACCATTCCCTTTTTTGTTTAAATACAGGAGTGCAAACTCTTAACCTGTGACCACCTTCTCTGTGGACATTCTGGTCACTGCATCTATTCCTGATAAACCTGCTACAGTCTCTGTAGCTTTGTTTAATGACTTTAGGAACTCTAAATGCATTTTATGAGAAATTTCAGCTGGAAAAACCTGCAAGAATGTTGCTGTGGCACGGTTAGGAACTCTAAATGCATTTTATGAGAAATTTCAGCTGGAAAAACCTGCAAGAATGTTGCTGTGGCACGGTTTCTTTTTGGGTTTCAACCAGCACCTGCCTGTGAACTAGTCCCAGCAGATCGCCAGTCGGAAAGTCGAGTAGAAACCTACCATATTGCGACTCCCACCAGGCTGCATACAACGTAACTATTCTAAAAATTGGGAAAAGGTCTTAATTTTGAATGAAAGGAGAAAATACTGGCAAAATTTTGGTATATTCTGAAGTTGAGAATTACATGTTCCTTACCAAGCCCATACTAATCCTAACACAGTGATACAAAAACCCTTTCATTCATGTTAGCAAGTTCATGGTAATGTACTTCCCGAAATCTGAACAGCTACTAAACATGGATTGTTCTTAAATGAAAATCCTTGCCACACTACTAAGTTTATCGGTGTCTAATGCACTCATGTTTCTGATCACTGATCTGCTCACTATGCAACACAGAATTACTGCCTTTTCTCATAAACAAAATTACTTAAAAATCCGTACTTTCTAAAAAACACCGGAATAAATATGCCTATATTTTAAAGCGCCTCTGGGGCATGTAGCACAACCAAAACCGGCAAACTGTATCTTCCTCCAGAGCTCATACTACACATGACCGTACCATTGAAAGGCTGGGCTCCAATTCTTTTAGACTGCTATAAGCACTCTCTATCTCCAAGAGAAAAGACGTGCGAGGAATACTCCGTTCTAATTGGTCCGTTTTCTTTACGGCCAATAGAAACATATTATTCTGCTGCGCTAGTCCGCACTTTTCATGACTAACCAATCAACAAATAAAACACTTTTCAATTGTACTTTTCCCCAAAATAAATATTTAACGTTCTGATATTTTATTTATTCTTTACATAATTAACTATTTTCATTTGTACTCAAATTAGCTTTCCTTTTACAATAAACATGCTTAACATATTATGATACAAAATCCCTGTTGTCTGCATTCACACTGTTTTACAAATTTCTCAGACTAGTTCGTACGGCATTTGTAATTATAACAATGATCTATGTATTTACTTCAGACCACGTTCACACATCATTCACACTACTAAAAACATATACAAAACTGTACAAACATAAATAAACAAGAAAGCCTTCAAGAAATAAACAGAACAATTCACAAAAACATTCTTTTGACCTGTTTCTTGAATGTCTGTCCGCTACTGTACATCTGGTGGATGAAGCTTCAGACCATCTGTCACTGTGCATGCACGAGTCATTCTCCCGATACACAGGCTCCAGACAGGGGTGACGTAAAGGCATCCCCTACAGTTATACAGTTTTTTCCAAAAATGTAGAATTATACAAAATTATCGATCCTGGCTTCAAATTTGAAATCTTTGAAAAAATTCTCATTCTTATAGACTAAAATTACAAATTTATGACTCCGGACTTGGCAGTCTACAACTAACCTAGCCTATTCTTTCAATTTATTGATGAAAAATAATTTCTTACTAAAAAAATGATACAAATTTTCAATATTATAGCCTAATAACTTTTTCATGAAAGTCTTTTGAAGCAACTTTTTTTGTTTTTTGTTTTTTTATTTAAAGGCATTGTGATCTGTGTCCTTCCATTTAATAATGGTATTTTATCCTACCGTAGCACAAGCACATCACTGTAGTCGTCACAACATTGTCACTGAACCCATACTTTCTTTACATACATCCTAACACACAATCGCTCGTTATTACGGCATTATTTACAAGTATTATATTTTGTTAACCTTGACTTCAAATGAAAGTAAATTAACAGGGTATTGGTTTTTTAATTAGCAACACCAAATCTACTAGAAATTTTTTTTCAAGAATTTATTTCCTTTACAAGACTTAACAAAGTTTTTTTTTTTTTTTCTTTTTCTATTGAAAGCAAAACTTAAACTTTTTCTTTACTTGAACTCAACTGGAGAAAATTTAATTGCAAAAACCATATTTCACACCAAGCAATTATTTACAAACATTTTATAATACATAGCCTAGTTACCACTTTTACGTAGTGTCTCTTTGCATGACTTCTTTTTCGTATTTTTTTACCACTATTGAACAGAAATAAAAAAAATTTTATTTACAATATATATATAATCTCCACATTTATTCATATTTCCTTCATAATAAATGTTCTTCGCCTTTATCCAAGTATATTTTTCATCATATTTGTTAAAGTTCTTTACCTATGTGGCCACTGTATATCCCTTTTCATCAATACAACACACCTTTTCGTGACCACTACACTTTAGTGTTCATAAGCAAAATTTCCTTTATTAACTGCACTTGTCACATCCTGTTACTTTCATTTCCCTACATTAACATACTTATGTCGTCACTTCACTTCATTACAACTTGAGCCCCATTGCTCTCACCATAAAACGTATTTCATCCTAAGGCACCATAACGCCCTCTGATGCTCTCAAACACTTTACCTTCACTGACAGAGAGGAAAATTAAAGGTGATAGATTCAGTTCAGAATGACAGAAGAGGGAGATTGACAATACGAAAAGAAATTTAAATAGCATTGTCAATAACTTGAGCACCTGGTGTTTGTCAAACACCTAGCACTGCATAGCTTGCAAGTCCTCTGAGGCCTCTCTATGATTTCTTGTACCACCTTCATTTCCTCAGGGTCCACCCCCACACCATCCCCATACTCATAAATCTTCCATCCTTCTACAATGTAATTAGTATACTGGCTACTTCTTCTTAGGTCAAATTATTTTTTCAAAAAAGTGATACAATCACAACTTTCCCATTTATTTAAAAAATTACTACATTTTCATTAAACCCTTTGTAGTGGTTAACAAAATCTACACCAATTAGAATACATAGATCAGGGATTATAAGTAAATTATGGAGTACTTTCACGCCATTTATTTTCACTGGCTACAGAACTTTGTGTTTAACAGGTTTTTTTAACTTTTCCTGTAGCTACAATCATATGGACCCCCATTGCTGGCATTATTACAAGTTAATTTCTATTTGGCAATGATTCTAAGCAACTTATTCTCACAGCACATAAATCACTGCCACTATCTGCTAAACACTGTACATCTTCATTACACACTTGCAGACTAAATACCGGCTGACTCAACACCTTCCTTTCATTGCTAGCCCCTCCTCCAACAAATTGTTCACAACCTCTCTTCTATCGAAACCTTCCATGTTTCCAGAAATTACACAGATTTTTGCAGAATTACCCTCATCACTTTTCTTCCTCATACTAACTGTTCTGTCCACTAATGACAGCACAAAATTTTTTTCTGTCATTTCACCATTCTCCCTTTCCTCTCTCTCTTCCTTTTTTCCACAATTAGTTGGCTGACCCCAATTTTTGTCACCATTTTTCTGCCTCTCCCTTTTAGCCCCACAAATGTCAACATTTATGTATGTTAGTATTTCTTCTACACTGACATCACTAACCTCCTGTAATTCTGCAGCTTTTGTACTTTGTCCTTCCTCAGAACATAACTCGACTTCAACTTGGTTGCTGAAGACTTTTTGGCAATCAGGTTCTGTCACATTTTCTGCTAATACGTCACCCATTATGTCTGCAATACAGTGATTATTTTGTTTATGTCTGTCCAAAAACTCCCCTAAACCTCCATTAAATGTAGAGATTTTTATGTGGCTTGTTTTGTCTGTTGTTACTACTTTGTTCTGCTCCTCATTTATAATCCCTGTCTGTTTAGTTTTAACGCGTACGAAGGATTTTGCTAGTGGTTTCAAATTACTACTTCCCGTCTTGTAAACGCTAGCCCTTTCACAGATGGCATTTAGTTTAATGGATTCTGTACCATTTATTACGTTTACCCCATTGGCTGTCGCCTTGGTGCAACATCATCCTCTCACACCAGAGAATACGACTGATAATTGTGCACCTGATCCCTACTATTTCACCAGTCATTGGTTGGATAGCTTCACCTCCCGGCACCTCTACTCCTGCTGTTTCCATGGTACACACCAATTCTGTTAATGTTTAAATTCTGCACGGTTCTGCATTATTTGGTGGTCTAACATTACGATTCACATGCTGCTCCTCAGGCAAGAACTCCTCAACTCTCTCCAAATAACTAATGAATTTATGAACATCATCCCTCGGAGATGCAGTAATTTTGTTTCGCCAGTTCATGGGAAGTTTATATTCCAGGCCCATAACAATTTGTTCTGGCTCAACTTTATTGTTTAAATATGACAAATTTGTCATCCACTTTCATGCAAACTTTCTTACGCTTTCCTTTCTGGGATTAAACTTTTCCCCATTCCAAAAGCTATTTGGCAATTCTATTTGTTTTTGCTTGCCCCAATATTCTTTAAAAATGCCTCTTTAAATTTATCTACAGGGTCATACTGTTCAGTATCAATAAACCACCAAATTCTAGCCTCTCCCCAGAATTTAGACGTTGCAACGTTCTCCTTGGATCGTTACACTTAACTTAAATTTTTTCTGCCTGGTCCATTGATGAACGAATACGAAATTTTCATGCTTCACAAAATTTATTTACATTAATTGACAACCGAGTAGCACACTCGTCACCAAAAGAAAACACAGACAGACTTCACTGATCTTTTTGACTTCCAAAACCAACTTCCAAACTGACTCTTCGCAGAATCGCTGTGTTGCTTTACATAGGATTTTAACAATAAATTCCAAAATAACCCATTATTAATTTTGTACAATTTCTATGTTACAATTAAAATTTACAAAACGTAAAGAAACTGATGTTACAGCCAAATAAGGTATAAAATACAATATCAAATGATATAATCTTTTGTAGTGATATCTTTAGGTTTCCATAAGAAAATCAATCTGAACTTTAATTACAGTAAAGTCTCTTGTATTATTTTAGTTACATAATTAATTACAGTTTGGATTTGGTTACTAACATTCAATGGTAGTACAGAACTCGAGCTTTATCCAATTACATACATAAAATTTGCAAAAAAGACCTCAAATTCTGGAAATCGGAAAGTTGTGTGTTGTAAACAATTGGAGAGTTAATTAGAAATGTAATTACAAAGGATATGAATTACAGAGGAGGACCTGAAAATAGATAGCAAATAAACATACATCATTTGGTGATAACTTATAAGCTGTTTCTCAAGATAATGACGTTTTCTGTGTTTACTCGTTACTCAATTCCAATTATGGTAATTAGAGACTTTAGTTATTTATGCTAACATTTCCACAGCCTCTTATTTTCTGTTGTTGAATATTACTCCAATTTCTTGATTGGATGTTTAATTTAGCATATGTACATAATTTTATTAATGACAACAATCTATTGACAATCACAACAACGCACATCCTTCCAGAATATTCTATGCGCTTTCACAATGAATATAAAATGTTTTAGCAAACTGGACAGAATGACATATATATAGACACACATACAAGGCCTTAGGAAGCACTGAATTGTCCGATAACTATTCAGATGCATAAAAAACGGTGGTATCACACATTTCATATGAATCTTCGGGGAGGCTGTACTATTATAACATAATAAACCCTAATATTTGTCTGTCTGACCACAAACTAGGTAGAACACCTTCCGAGTCATACCAAAATCCTTTTGGATCTACATTTCCTGTTGGATCAAAACATTAAAACTGCGGGAACGATGCGGGAGACCCGCACCGCCGACTAGGATAGGTCCTAGCGAAGGTGGTTTGCCATTGCCTTCCTCCTACCGCAATGAACAGACCTTACACAAAAATCCATTGTCAAGCGCCCAAAGTTTGTATTACCCACCATCAGAAATCTATACTCTGATCACATACTATTATAGTTGTTCATTATTATTTGTTTGTTGTCTGATATACTCAGACTAGATCGGAAAAGCCAATAAATCAAACTGGCGACTTCGTGTCTGTACCTTTTGTTTTGTTTCCTACATTGTTTTTCTTTGTTGCATGGATAATGGGATCATGTCTGATGAGCCATTGCCATTGAATATTTGTAAAGACCAAACAAAAAGACGAACTATTGGAATTGTTGATGAAAGCTGGAATCTACACTGCATACTTGGATCCAAGGTAAGACATCGCATTTTTACATTAGCACGCTTTCTGTAATTTTAGCTTGCTTCCTAGCTTTGTCAAAATTTTCCGTAACTGGAGCAGTCATTTTTGCGCAAGATCGCGTGTTCCAAATTATATATATATCATACAGTTTATGACAGTCATACCATTCCACAAAATGGCCGAATAGCGTCATGTGCAACATAAACTGGCAAGCAGCCATTAACGTTAATTATTTCACCAGTAATTGCAATTCTTGCTCAGTTAAGCCAACATCAATTTCATGAATTCATTCTCAGACAAATTTAAAGATTTTTCTTACAATACACATTACATGTAGCATGGTGGTAACACGTAAACAATTAGCAGAAATGGACCACGACAGACAACAAATGCAAACCGAATCTGACTTGGACATTGAACAAAACATTGACATTGACTCAAGAGTTGACTCCAATAGTAACGATCAGTCAGCAGTTAACATGCCTAGTGACGGAACTTTCGTAAATAGCTAAATCCAGCTCAGAGCCTATTCTTGTTCATGATGTCATGTCCAACGACGTGGCGGAGGCAGAGAAGTTTCAGTTGGCAAATGCTGCCCGTATATTTGACGCTGTTATGAAGAAATGACTGAAAACAAAAATTACATGACATCAGTACAAAAATCAGTTGACTGAAAACAAAAATCACATGACATCAATACATATTCAGATGATTGAAAACAAAAAAGACATTGACGAACACATGACAGTTCTAAAAACGCGACATGACGAAATTAAGGAAGGATTAAGAGCACTAAAAACTTGTAATGACACTTTGTGTGAAAGAGTAGACGAGATTAACGCGAGACTCAGCGGCCAAGTGTCCAGACTTAACTCAAAATTTTCCAAATTGAACTTACAGCAGGAAAAAACCACAAAAGATTTAAAAGATATTCAAACTGAAGGCAAACATTTAAACGCCACACGCGAAGCTGTTGCCACTCAAGTCAAATCATATCCGTCAGTTCATGACTCAATAAAAACACGCATTACTGTAATTGAAGGCAAAATTAACACTATCGATAAACAACTTACAGCGTTGATCAGAAAAATAAATTTTTTTTACCAATGTATAGAGAAAAACATACCGACGGTTCTGCACGACACCGTAGCCAAATTTGTCAAAAATAATAAACATGTCACAGCTGAGGCAGCTCAATCTGACACAGGACAACAGAAACAACTAAACGATGGCATACGACTTGAGTGTAGTAATGCTAATAATCAAAATGCTCGCTTTGGTAATGAAAACAGCTACATTCATGATCCGTATCCTCAAAACACAACACGCACCTCACAACAATAGTACACATGCGTACACATGACAACTCATTACAATCGTGACATTTATGGGCATTACATTCCTTTCCATTCACCAACCGATCACTACAATAATTACAGTAAAAGCAATCGACATTACAGTGTCGAAGAAGAAGGAAGTCTGATTAAACGATGGCACTTTCAACCTTTCGTCCCAGAAAAACAAACTGTACATCATGTAATTTTTCTGAAAGCGTTTAGAAATGCGTTCCAAAGAGCACGGAGTGACCGAAAGAGAATTTCGTACATTGTAGGTTACATCCAGGATGACGCAGCTGTCTGGGCATACAATGAAGTCGAAAGGTGCGTGACATGAGCAATTTGAAAGAGCTATTGTGGCCAAATTTTGGTCGATTGTGGACCAGAACCTTTCAGTGCTAAACATGGCAATTTGCTACGGTATTTTGAGAAAAATTTAATATGGGACACTTTCTTGATGAACCAGTAGCTACGCGCGATATACTCTGCGCACTGAAAGCCAGGTTGCCTTTTAATATTAAAGGAAGTGCTTGATTCTGTTGATATGTTATATGAGGATCAATGTTCCACGCGGCAAAACAACTGCCACAATGTTTATGTCAGTGGCATGCAAAACGTGCAGGCTAGCCAACTTAATCCTGGCGCGAAGGCGGCTGTTCTGTGGGTTACAAAGTGCAGCAGAATCTACAGCCTCCTTCGACGAACCAATACACGTACCAGAATCAACAGCCACACCCCAGTATGAATAATAATCATAACATATCATACAAAACACGCAGAAACCCACACGAGATGCGCCGCAACATCAATAATGGAAATAACAGAAAAAGAAACAACAGGAACTGGAACAAAAACAGTAACAATTACCAGCCAGTACAAAATCAACAGCAAAACTTGAACAATAACTACGGTAATGCGTACTAAAATACTGGTCCACCACCTCAGTGCAGCATCAACACATGCCCGTGGCAAATGCCGCCACAGCTTGTACAAAATCAAAATTGGACTTTACCCACCAATCAGCAGGTAAATCAAGGTGCTCAACCACAAAAGCCACAACATATTGGAGAGTGGAATACACAATACTCTAATGTAAACATATTAGAAGTGTCAAGTGAAACTCCGCCTCCGCATGTGTCAACACCTGTACCAATTACAGAGATGTCATACTAAAGGCAGACACTAGCATGCCCAAGGTCGTGGCTGAAGGAAGTTTGTGGGGCGACTTCAATAACCAATCACTGTTTCATACACCCACTGATAAATAACACAATGATTATGCAGCTAATAGTTTTAAGCACCAGCTACTATTATTTATACGCTACAATCATGATGAGAGCTTACTTAATGAACTATTGCAGGCAAATACACATTTTCGTTAATCTAGCAATGAAATAGCTTTAGCAACAACTATTGCTGCAGTAGGAAGTATTCCAACCAGTATTGGTTTGGACAAGGGAGTTGCTGTGAGTGTTTTGTCATCTAATTTCTACAAGAAAATGACCAAATTAAACCTGTACCAGAGTTTCCTATCCAAAAGTATAAGATTTTAACTGCCATAGGTAATAAGTCTACTAGAGTTACGAAACAGGTTTTGCAACCATTAGGATAGGTAATGGAACAATACAATGGCCATTCCCCGTGGCCCAGAATCTAGTTACTAATTGCATTATAAGTTTAGATATGTTATGTAAGAAGGACAGTATTACTGACTTCTCGAAATGTAAATGTTTCCTTAGACATCAGGGCAGTGAAATCACGATTGACTTGTATACCAGGACTCTCAAACATGACAAGTGTTGTACTGGCTACAAAATTCAATTTTTGCAAGGCAGCGAGGAAACACACAGACACTCGCACCACAAGAAAATATGATGATTTGAAAAGGTAGATTAGCCATAAGTTAAATGAAACTACTGCTATTACTGGTGATGAACGCAACGAGCTTTATCAAGTACCATACTATCTAAGTGTAGGCAGGTCTTTACTAAACGACCAAATGTTATTAAGACATATGTTTATAAAACTGAGGTCAAGCCTCACCAAATTTAAATCACAAAACCTATGATGTACCACTATCTCAACGATCTGCAGTGCGCCAAGAACTTAACCTTATGTTACAGTGGAAGATCATCGAACCTTCCACATCTCACTACTGTAGTCTACTACTTGTTGTCAAGAAACCTAACGGAAATATTAGAGTGGTGGTGGACGCACATGTCATAAATAAAATTATACTACCTGTACGCAGTAAACCAGAAAATCTAGAGAAACATTTACAGAAATTTTTAGATGCTAGGTACTTTTCCACGACCGACTGTTCCACATTTTGGCAAGTGGCAGTCACTACTGATTCTAGAAAATATTTTATATTCCGGAGGCCTACATATCAATTCTGCGTTCTTCCTTTCGGACTGAGCGTGAGTTCAGGCGCATTTATTACTGGTTTGGATACTGTACTTGGTGACAAGTTATTGAGGCTGTTACACATTATGTCAATGATCTTTTGGTAGCCACTAAGACTTGGAATGAACATCTTGACACCCTTGAAAAGATTCTGCGTAAATTTTCGCAGTCTGTGATAGCATCTAACCTAAGGAAGTCAAAATTTTCTTGTGCTGAGATTAGGTATCTTGGACACACAGTTAATGTACAAGGTATACGCCGTGATCCAGGCAAGTTGGACCCTATTAGGAATTTTCCTTTTCCTCACACTAAAAAAACAACTGAAGTCATTTGAAGGACGCTGCTCTTTCTGTCGACGTATCCTGTCACCAACAACTATTGAGCAGTAAGCATCTTCTAGAATTCCTTAAGAAGAATAAAGTACTGATCTAGTCTGAGCAGTGCTAGCAAGATTTTGATAACATTAAGCACACATTGGGGAATGCAAACATTTTAGACCATCCAAACTTTAGCTTAGATTTCTGTATGATGTGTGACACGTCAAGCAGTGGCTTGCGTTGTTGCCTATTTCAAGTAGTTAAGAACGGAGAAGAGGAACAGGTAAAAATCATTGGCTTTGCAAGCTGTACTTTAAGTGAATGTACTTATTCAACCACTGAACTTTAAACTGTTTCTATTGTCTGGGCTTTCAAAAAGTTTAATTAGACACACCAAAAAAAGTTTTGCATCACCTCGGTTCCGAGAGTGCCGAAAATTGGAACAGAGATCAACATAAACATCATTTCCACCCTTTTTATCGCTCATGAAAACCACACATAGCACAGCGAGACCTTTATAGGTGGTGGTCCAGATTGCTGTACACACTGATGCCTCTAACACCCAGTAGTACGTTCTCTTGCATTGATGCATGCTTGCATTTGTCGTGGCATACTATACACAACTTCAACAAGCCACTGTTGGTCCAGATTGTCTCCTCAATGGCGATTCGGCGTAGATCCCTCAGAGTGGTTGGTGTGTCACGTCGTCCATAAACAGCCCTTTTCAATGTATCCCAGGCATGCTCGATAGCGTTCATGTCTGGAGAACATGCTGGGCACTCTAGTCGAGCGATGTCGTTATCCTGAAGGAAGTCATTCGCAAGATGTGCACGATGGGGGCACGAATTGTCATCCATAAGGACTAATGCCTCGCCAATATGCTGCTGATATGGTTGCACTATCAGTCGGAGGATGGCATTCACGAATCATTCAGTGGCCGAGCGGTTCTACGCTCTACAGTCTGGAACCGCGCGACCGCTACAGTCGCAGGTTCGATTCCTGCCTCGGGCATGGATGTGTGTGATGTCCTTATGTTAGTTAGGTTTAAGTAGTTCTACGTTCTAGGGGACTGATGACCTCAGAAGTTAAGTCCCATAGTGCTCAGAGCCATTTGAACCATTTTTCGAATCATACAGCCGTCACAGCGCCTTCCATGACCACCAGTGGAGTACGAGGCCCCACATAATGCCATCCCAAAACAGGGAACCTCCACCTTGCTGCACTCGCTGGATGGACAGTGTGTCTAAGGCGTTCAGCCTGACTGGGTTGCCTCCAAATACATGTCTGGTTGAAGACATATGTGGCACTCATCAGTGAAGAGCACGTGATGCCAATCCTGAGCGATACATTCGGCATGTTGTTGGGTCCAACTGTGGCTGTACGAAAAGCATTATTCAACATGGTGGCGTTGCTGTCAGGGTTCCTCCGAGCCATAATCCGTAGGTAGCGGTCACCCACTGCAGTAGTAGCTCTTGGGTGGCCTGAGGACGGCATGTCATCGACAGTTGCTGTCTCTCTCTGTATCTCCTCCATTCCGAACAACATCACTCTGGTTCACTCCAAGACGCCTGTACACTTCCCTTGTTGACAGCCATTCCTGGCACAAAGTAACAATGCGGACACGAACCAACTGCGGTAGTTTACCATCCAGGCATGGTTGAACTACAGACAACCTCGTGGAATGACTGGAACTGATCGGCTGTCGGACCCCCTTCGTCTAATAGGCGCTGCTCATACATGGTTGCTTCCATCTTTGGGCGGGTTTAGCGACATCTCTGAACAGTCAAAGGGACTGCGTCTGTGATAAAATATCGACAATCAACGTCTGTCTTCAGAAGCTCTGGGAACCAGGGTGATGCAAAACCTTTTATGATGTGTGTATTATTTGTATTGTAACCACACGAAAATTTATACAGAGCACCAAGCTCTGACATTTTTGTTAACATGCAAGTTAGTTCATTCTAGAGTATCCCGTTGGCTTTATCTCTGCAGAATAACTCATCTGAGATTTATACATTAAGGGTGAAGACAAGATCGTTGCTGATGCTTTGTCTCATTTTCCACAAGGTATGAATGACTGTAACACTGACTTGTTAATGTGAACGACTACAGAATACTCGTACAGGATAAACAATATTACATCGATTGATGTAGAAATATGGCAGCTTTACAAAAATCTGATACGCACTGGAGCAAGGTAACAACTTTAGTCATACATCAACCTACCCATCCACTATCTAGCCGTTATCTGATATATAAGGATGTGTTATTTTATCATCGTCATCCTGATGGCTCTAACTGGTGCCGATGTATTCCCAAGGACTATGCACACAACTTAATCTGGCACACACACATAGTTTGGGGATATGATGGAACGAAAAATGGCTCTGAGCACTATGGGACTTAACATCTGTGGTCATCAGTCCCCTAGAACTTAGAACTAATTAAACCTAACTAACCTAAGGACATCACACATCATCCAGTCATCATGAGGTAGAGAAAATCCCTGCCCCGCAGGGAATCGAACCCGGGAACCCGGGCGTGGGAAGCGAGAATGCTACCGCACGACCACGAGCTGCGGACTGGATCGAAGAAGTGCCTTGGAAAACTTATAACGTATTGTTACTTTGCTACTATGAGACGAAAGATTCACATTGTACTTAAAACATGCATATCTTGTCAGAAATCTAAACCTCAGAACCTATCTTCAAAGACAGATCTACATTCCGTACTACCCAACAAACCTCTGGAGACTGTGAATACGGACACTAGTGGTCCAAATCCAACAAGTAGTGGTGATGTGAAGTATATTTTAGCGTTTTATGACATATTTTCTAAACATGTTAAGCTGAACGCCATAAAATCTGGAACTGCTAACGTAATCATCAGACGATTCACACGTGACTACATTCCTCACATGGGAAAACCCAAGGCATATTGACAACGCCACATACTGCACAGGGTACAAATGGCGTAAATTCTTAAAGGACAATATCATTAAAGGCATATTTATCTCGAAGTTTAGTCCGTAATCTAATCCAACTGAACGAATTTTCAGAGAACTGAACAGATTCATGAGGACATATATACCTACACAGCATTCTAATTAGGCAAGTTATTTGTCACTGTTTAAAGAAGTTCACTACAAAATGAATACATGTATGACACAACCTATACACCTAACGAGCTAATGTTTGAGGAGGATGCTAAGTTCACCCAACCTGGATATGATGTGACGTCATTATGACGTATATACGCTTTAGTCGATTAACACACCTATCGACTTTTACGAACGTTCGAGGTTCTAAACTGTCGTCAGCTAGTAGTTTGTTTTGACACGTGCGATTCTGAAAACAGCTGTGTGGCAGCGTATATGTATTTCGCCTAAATAAAAGTAAAAGAGCTGGATATTAATAGAAATATTCCTGACCGTGGCCTTGAAAACACCACGGACAACACGTTTCGTAAAAAAGTGAAGTCTTCTTATGTCCCGACCAGATTAGATTGTGTGATTGTTGTATTGAATGCTTACGCCGAAAATAATACACTCCTGGAAATTGAAATAAGAACACCGTGAATTCATTGTCCCAGGAAGGGGAAACTTTATTGACATCAGATACATCACATGATCACACTGACAGAACCACAGGCACATAGACACAGGCAACAGAGCATGCACAATGTCGGCACTAGTACAGTGTATATCCACCTTTCGCAGCAATGCAGGCTGCTATTCTCCCATGGAGACGATCGTAGAGATGCTGGATGTAGTCCTGTGGAACGGCTTGCCATGCCATTTCCACCTGGCGCCTCAGTTGGACCAGCGTTCGTGCTGGACGTGCAGACCGCGTGAGACGACGCTTCATCCAGTCCCAAACATGCTCAATGGGGGACAGATCTAGAGATCTTGCTGGCCAGGGTAGTTGACTTACACCTTCTAGAGCACGTTGGGTGGCACGGGATACATGCGGACGTGCATTGTCCTGTTGGAACAGCAAGTTCCCTTGCCGGTCTAGGAATGGTAGAATGATGGGTTCGATGACGGTTTGGATGTAGCGTGCACTATTCAGTGTCCCCTCGACGATCACCAGTGGTGTACGGCCAGTGTAGGAGATCGCTCCCCACACCATGATGCCGGGAGTTGGCCCTGTGTGCCTCGGTCGTATGCAGTCCTGATTGTGGCGCTCACCTGCACGGCGCCAAACACGCATACGACCATCATTGGCACCAAGGCAGAAGCGACTCTCATCGCTGAAGACGACACGTCTCCATTCGTCCCTCCATTCACGCCTGTCGCGACACCACTGGAGGCGGGCTGCACGATGTTGGGGCGTGAGCGGAAGACGGCCTAACGGTGTGCGGGACCGTAGCCCAGCTTCATGGAGACGGTTGCGAATGGTCCTCGCCGATACCCCAGGAGCAACAGTGTCCCCTACGGCACTGCGTAGGATCCTACGGTCTTGGCGTGCATCCGTGCGTCGCTGCGGTCCGGTCCCAGGTCGACGGGCACGTGCACCTTCCGCCGACCACTGGCAACAACATCGATGTACTGTGAAGACCTCACGCACCACGTGTTGAGCAATTCGGCGGTACGTCCACCCGGCCTCCCGCATGCCCACTATACGCCCTCGCTCAAAGTCCGTCAACTGCACATACGGTTCACGTCCACGCTGTCGCGGCATGCTACCAGTGTTAAAGACTGCGATGGAGCTCCGTATGCCACGGCAAACTGGCTGACACTGACGGCGGCGGTGCACAAATGCTGCACAGCTAGTGCCATTCGATGGCCAACACCGCGGTTCCTGGTGTGTACGCTGTGCCGTGCGTGTGATCATTGCTTGTACAGCCCTCTCGCAGTGTCCGGAGCAAATATGGTGGGTCTGACACACCGGTGTCAATGTGTTCTTTTTTCCATTTCCAGGAGTGTATTTATTTATTATCAACATTTTAGTATGGTTTCATACAATTGGTCTTGTCAGTACATATTAGATTGTAGCAGCATACTCTTGCTGACTTCTTTTTCTTAATTTGTATAGCTGAAAGAGAACTCGTGCAAGTTTGTTAGCTAAGTAATTTACATGTCCATCCCAAGATGGTCTTTTATCAACCGTAATTCCAAGTAATTTTACACTCGGACCGCAGAGACAGGTACCTTAGTGTCCAGTAATGACTGGTGTGTAGAATGATTGAATTTCGAACTTAAAAAGAAAAATATGAGGCATTATTGAAGAAAAATCGTCGACCGGAGATGAAATACGAGGGGAAGTGGATTTCTCAATGCAATCTTAACCAAAGGTTAGTATCTAGTACTGATTGACGTATGAAGTGATTAAATGCAGTGTCAAAGCATTCCATGGTGGTATGATAAACCAGATGTACTGTTAATTATGTCATGTATACAACCACAATAGTTTTAGCATGTACCTGGCCATGTCAATCTGCTTTATGTCAGCAATATAATTTTCTAAGACAAGATTATGCAAAATACGAATTGCTTCACAACATGAGCGGATAGCTACAATAATTAGAGACGATGAAACGAAAAACAACGCACAGGACACAAACACAGTGCAATACACGATTTAAACGCAAGGAACGCAAAACGCATTTAAACGAATGGCGCAGAGCACAGCGCTACCCTGTCACAACCTCTCGAAAGTTCACAAAAGCCGAATAGTCTATATACGGTTTCTATCGTTTTCGATGTAGCGTGTATACGTCATAATGACGTCACATCGTATCCAAGTCCGGTGAACTTAGCATCGTCCAATGTTCGACTGCAAAGAATTAAATGTGTGGTGTGATCTGTTGCCAAAGTTTTTATCTTAGCAGCTGTCCAATAATGAAAAAGTAAGAGAAGTACTAATCATGCTGATGCAGCATGCTAATGCAAGAAATAGATGCTACTGTAATAGTATTAAGGGAAAGTAGGAATTCGAGGTAGGCATGCAAGTACTATTGCGTTCTCACCACAAATCTGCACTATTACTGTTATTTAAACTAGTTGTCACTTGACAGGCAACGGGCTGCAGGGCTCCCGCCACTAATAAATCAACGGCAGCCGACGCTGTCGGCTGCCACTGCGTTGCCACTTCGCTCTGCTGAGCTGATTAAGGCATTGTGCCAGCCAGTCCTCAGCGAGCCGTTGTAGACGTGCGGGTGAGAGATTTCAGTGACTTGTAGCTTCGCATGTTTACGATGTCTGATGAAAGCAGTCGCAAGAGAGGGAGGCCGAGGCTGTACACTCCTCGGAAACCTCCAAAAAGTGGCTGACATGGCGTCGTTATACGCAGTCAGGCGCGTGAATACGTGTGTTCCTTAAGGGAGTATTTTGAGAGAGAGAGGAATGCAGGAGGGCCTCTCGTTCCTTTGGATAAGGTGGTGGAGCGAACTGCAGCTGCTCTGCAAGTTAGCGAACGATCAGTAATAAGAATCTGCAAGGAGAAATTCACGAAAGAAGGCTCAAGTAAATTATCTAATTTGGAGACACCTGGGAAAAAGAGGCGACTAGAGAAGAGGGTCACAAAACTTCACCCTTTTCAGGAAGATGCCATTCGTTGTCAAATATACGCATTTTATTCGAGGAAGGAGTATCCAACACTCAAAAAACTACTTGCTACCCTAATAGCGGCTGACCTGTATCAGGGTAGTAAATCGTCTTTGTTACGAGTTGTAAAAATGTTAGGATTCCGCTATAAATCCATCTCTGGCAGAAAGTTACTAATGGAACGCCAAGATATTGCCGCTTTCTTAGGAAATTAGTGGGGACAAATTTTGATGATATCGTTTGGCTTGATGAAACGTGGGTGAATGCAGGACACAGTTTTAAAAAAGGCTGGATAGACGGTACCATCAGCGGTAGTATGGCAGCTCCGATCGGCAGAGGAAAAAGGATAATTGTAGCACATGCCGGAAATTCAAAAGGTTTCATTCCAAATTGTCTGCTGCTATTCAGTTCAAATAAGACCTCCGACTACCACGAAGAGATGAACCGCAATACTTTTGTGAAATGGTTTGAAGACTGTGTGCTCCAGAACTTAACAAAAAACTCTATCATTGTTATGGATAACGCTCCTTATCACTCAGTAATACAAAATAAAGCACCCACAAAGGCAATGAGGAAAAACTACATTGTTAGCTGGTTGCAGAAACATAAGGTATAGTTCGACAGTAATTTGACAAGTGCAGAATTATTAGAACTTGTATCGCAACACAAGCCAAAGAACCCGATTTACATTGTGGATGAAGTAGCAAAAAAATATGGGCATAAAGTGCTCAGAGTGCCTCCTTACCATTGCCATTTCAACGCAATAGAGCTGATTTGGGCTCAGGTTAAACGGCATATTAGTGCAGAAAATAAGAAATTCACATTAACCGAAGTGGAACGCCTTTTGAAAGAGGCAATGAAATTGTGACATCGGAAGACGTGAAAGGATTGATACAGGACGCATGGAACAATGAAGGTATCTTACAACAAAGTGTCGAAGACTTGATTATATCTGTCAATACGAGCAGCGACACGGATAGGTCCACTGACTTTGAATTAAGCGGTGTTTTCACATAGTCTGATTAGTGTGTAGTGTACTTACTGCCATTAAATACTGTGTTTGTGAATTTATTCGATTAATTCTTATTCTTGTTGTGAGACTAAGAAATACTGTTTGGCCGGCTCTCGTCATCTCCTTGTGGTAAGTTAGACTGAATTTTAATTCTATTTCATTTTGTATATTCACCAAGATGTTATTCAATGTGTGTAATAGTTTCCGAGATTTGCAATCTAAAGAAGAAAACTTTTCCGGATGCGAATGTTTCTCACACTTCAATAGTTAATGTAACAACGGCCCTAATTAAAATTAAGAAAAGATATTTGATATGCTTATAGATACCACAGTGACCGATACTGTACGAAAATTTCAAAATATTTACATAATATTTATAGGTGATAGAGATTTTAAATGTCATACTTGTTTCGAGTTCAGTACTGATAGGGTTGCTTAAAAACGCTGTTTTCAGAAATTTATATACAGGAAACGTAATGCACTACGAAAACTTTTAAGGATTCTTTGCCGAGTGCATTATTTTGGTAATGAACGGAAAAAAATATTTTGCTGTGACACCAATAGTTTTTCAGTAATGACGTGATAAGTTAGAAGCTGTTTGCGAAATCGAGTATTTAAATGGTTTCAAACAAATTAACGTAACTCTTGTCCTAATTAAAATTAAGAATAGATATTTGACAGATTGAGCGACATTGTAGAGATATACATCATGTGTGGGTTTGAAATTACTTACTTACTTTTTGTAGAAGACACAGGCCTTAAAACTATTTTCTATCGCCGGGGGTAGCGATGTGCTGAGGCAGCGCAAACGTCAAGTGAAACTACTTTAAATCAGACTGTAAAGCGGCGCAATGTGAAGTGATGTCTGCTGTACGATGGTCCATATGTAATTGTCAACATACCGCGTTCTGGTGCGTACCTGTTGCAGAACCCAAAAACAAATAGAATCATTGGGCTTTACTCTCATCGAGACTTAAAGAGTATTTCATTGTAAGCAGTAAACATATATCTATAAGTAATAAATAAGTAAACTGCGTATTTATAAAACACACGTCCCTCTCAGTACTACTGCAAGGAAATTAGGTTTTATGAATTGATGATCTATCTCTGCTTTGCAAGTATGATTACCCTCATCACCGGCCGGCCGCGGTGGCCGAGCGGTTCTAGGCGCTCAGTCCGGAACCGCGCGACTGCTACGGTCGCAGGTTCGAATCCTGCTTCGGGCATGGATGTGTGTGATGTCCTTAGGTTCGTTAGGTTTCAGTAGTTCAAAGTTCTAGGGGACTGATGACCACAGATGTTAAGTCCCATAGTGCTCAGACCAATTACCCTCATCAATTCATAAAACCTTTTAATATTTAATCACGCTCATGGAATGGATTCAGGTATTGAAATAGCTACAGCCATCCCTAAGCCACGCTCGTTCGGCCTGCGGTTGGGACGAAAATATCTGTGAATAAATTTTTTTGAATGAAGCACACTCATAACAAGGTACATTATACAGGAATCGCTTGGCTCTCGCTGCTGCTGAAAAGCGATGAAAACACCTGTCAATACAATTTGTTTTAATAAAACAAAGAGAAAACAAAATACGCTATAAAAAAATGGCCTAGCCCTCGACGCTTTTCAAATAGTGTTTCAATCTTACTGCTGCCACTGTTACAGCATACCTACCCAGCCACGCAGGTCGTTATGTCTTTAGTTAACATGTGTTGCCCAGTTGCCGCATTGTCTGGCTGGTTGTCTTACCTCTGGTAATTTTGGTCGTCTGTACTGATCGCCTTCCTTACGTCTGCTGCTTGCTGAAACTTAAGGGTAAACTTTAAAGTAACTGTATACGCTCCTTTTTATGCACAACCTTGTGATATTCTACCTGATGTTAATAAATTTCCATCTCGAGAAACAATGTGGTTGTTTTTCAATCTGCTGCTTGGTCAACTGCCTCCTTTGGTTTATCTGATCGCCATGTGATCACGACGTGCACTCTGCGTGCGATGTACATGGGCTTTCTAATATAATTACAAATCGAACGCCTGTTCCAGTTCCGATGACGTCGGGCTAAATCAACGAAGACTCCAATTGAATGCCACAAGACCATACTATGACGTCGGGACTATTCCAGAGAAGAATCAAATCGAATGTCATCCGATCGTCGGGGCTACACTATCGAAGACTCTATCAAATGCACCACGATCGTACTGTGACGTCCGGGCTACTCTAATAAAAACGGGATCCACTACTGACACAATAGCGCGCCGTACGTACGTATAGGGTGCACACTACCAAACTCCAACGAAAGAGACTCAAAACTGGAATGACCAGTACTACCAATGGAGTATACACCTTATTCTGGCGAAATGGATGACCAAGACTTGAAATTCACCCACACACAGTTCTTCCAAACTAAAATAAGCTCTTTTTAAGATGAAGTTTATAGCAGTACACTGATTTCAATCCCAACAGTGACTTATCGATTACAATAGTTATCTCATTCGTAAATTTCATTTGTGTACGCTCGAATATCACGACACAGAATTATCGTACGCTCTATCAGGTGACATGATTTCTCTTAATATCTAAGGGATTCGCAATTAGTCGACCAAACCTTATAACCTATGTAATATTCAAATTTACAACCATATACAAATCTGTTACGAGCTGGATCCACAGTGACAACTAGTCAATTTCGTATCAAGCTAGCAATGCAGAGTTTTACGGTTGGGTTTGGAGGTAGTACTTCATTAATCTCGACCAGCTGTCGGTTCACATCTGGTTCATGTAAGTTTCTTTCGAAACATTGTTGGTTGTTGTTTTTCGAAAACTTATTCCACTCCTATCCCCTATCAGCTCGTGGACCGTCTCTACGTTGCCTCTCATAACAGTCACTCCGGAATTTTCACTTTGAGACTTGTTTCTTCTGTCGTGATGTCTGTTCGCTATGATTTCTTCATTTCCTCTTCTTCTTTCTCGTGCATTATGTGCTTCATAAGCGAAATAAAGCTCAGTGTTATCGCCACATCTCCCAGCCAATACTTTCTGGTAGTGAAATGCTAATTTAATCTAACAGAAGCGTATCAATTCACTTGCATTGCAGTGTGCATCGAGAAACTGGCTTTTCTAAACAATTAATTTAAACAATTTCAAAGGGCTCTTGAAATCCGATGATTCCAAGTCTCAACAAAACATTATCTCTTGCTTTATCCTTTGATGTGTCTCTTTAGACCAATACTTGGCGAGGAAACCGTTTCTAAATTCTTGGTACACACTAAAATTTGTTTGTTTGGTACATACTACGATTTGTCTGTCACATCTTCTCTGCGACCGAATCTTCCGTGTTCACACAAATAAATTCTACTTTGTACTCTATCAACAGTGACGGCGGTCTCTGTGTTGTTAGTGACTACGGGTGCTTCACTGTTCGGTAGGGAACTCACATGAGTTGATCCATAAGCCGGCGCATCTGCCATATGCACGGGCCCATATGCACGGGCTTTTGATTTATCGGCGTTTCCGGTATGGTTTGAATATATCAGACAGCATGCAAATAATAATAGAGAATGATAATAGTACGCGATCAGAGTATAGACTTCTAATGGTTGGTAATACAGACTTTGGGCGCTTGACAATGGATTTTTGCGTAAGGCCCGTTCATTGAAAGTTTGACAATGAGTGGCCCCTCTGAAAATATTTCTTTATCGGACGTTGTAGATTGAATAACTCCAAAGTTTTGGCTCGTGCTGGACCATTCATAAGGTTTGTAACACGGAACCTTTAGCCACGTCAAGACGCCGTTTAATTGGAACAATAGCACGCAACATAAATGAAAAAGAAGATTCAATAATATCATTGGATTCACAAAATATTATACTAAAATTACATAGACACTTACATTAATTCTGTCGCTGTGTGTAAGATTGCGTCTCAATAACATAGAATAATGGCGGTGTGCCAAATAATAATCTGCAGCGATGGCAGATAAGCGTCCAGTCTGCACCACTTCAAGAACAAAAAAGGTGCTGTCTTCTGGGCAAAACAACTGAACGCGTAATTATTCTAATGTTTCAGCGGTTGCACGCCACAATAGACACAACCGCTTATACTAATTAATATCTTAAGTAATTCTTTATTTATATTCTCAACTTATATCTACGTTTTTGCAATATATCAATGCCCATCCTGCAAATGTGCCTTTAAATTACCCCCTTAATTGCGAGGCGAAAAGACGCACCTGCAAGCGAGCAATTCACCCTAAAGCACAATCAGTACAGCATTTACATACATATTCAAATACAATTCATGGTATATCATATTTGAATGAGGCGCGTGAACGTTGGTACTGCGGCTGCCACGCATGCACAGTCGCGCGCATTTCAGTGTGGCAGTAGCCGTTAGAGTGTCAGTTGCAGTGTTGCCAATTTAGCGACTTTGTCGCTAGAAATGGCGACTTTTGCCTTCGTCTTAGCGACAAAAAAAACTTTTTAGCGACAAAAATTATTTAGCGACTTATCTGGCGACTTTTGGAGTACTGGCAGCTTTTGAAGTACAAATCAAAACTATTTTGGGCCAGTATTTTCATTAACAGAACTAAGATTTTAACTATAGAATGGCTACTACACTGACTTTGTTCTAGATTTACTAAGTTAAATTAAGTTCTTAGCAAATCATGTAGCATTGTTCAACATTTAGTAAACCTTAATGTGGGAATTGCCTACAGAGTAAGAAAACCTTGACTGTAGAACAATACATTATTCATTACCCAGTAGCCTGTTATCATCGATAGCGTATCGATCTATAATTCTTCAACTTTTGAACTCCGTTTATTTTTCGAATTGACAAAAAACGTACGTAATATTAAGTATAGTAAAATACATTTCTGTCCAGCAACCTCTAATTTTTCGAAATGTTAACTCGCAGTCAAATTATTATCACATGCACACTGGTAACGCAAGAACAATTCGTTGGGGGTATCTCAGACATTGTTGTTGTGGTCTTCAGTCCTGAGACTGGTTTGATGCAGCTCTCCATGCTACTCTATCCTGTACAAGCTTCTTCATCTCCCAATACCTACTGCAGCTTACATCCTTCTGAATCTGCTTAGTGTATTCATCTCTTGGTCGCCCTCTACGATTTTTACCCTCCATGCTGCCCTCCAATACTAAATTGGTGATCCCTCGATGTCTCAGAACATGTTCTACCAACCGATCCCTTCTTCTGGTCAAATTTTTCTTCTTCAGAAACGCTTTCCTTGCCATTGCCAGTCTACATTTTATATCCTCTCTACTTCGACCATCATCAGTTATTTTGCTCCCCAAATAGCAAAGCTCCTTTACTACTTTAAGTGTCTCATTTCCTAATCTAATTCCCTCAGCATCACCCGACTTAATTCGACTACATTCCATTATCCTTGTTTGCTTTTGTTGATGTTCATTTTATACCCTACTTTCAGGACACTGTCCATTCTGTTCAACTGCTCTTCCAAATCCTTTGCTGTCTCTGACAGAATTACAATGTCATCGGCGAACCTCAACGTTTTTATTTCTTCTCCATGGACTTTAATACCTACTCCGAATTTTTTCTTTTGCTTCCTTTAGTGCTTGCTCAATATACACATTGAATAACATCGTGGACAGGCTACAACCCTGTCTCACTCCCTTCCCAACTGCTGCTTCCCTTTCATGCCCCTCGACTCTTATAACTGCCATCTGGTTTCTGTACAAATTGTAAATAGCCTTTCCCTCTCTGTATTTTACCCCTGCCACCTTTAGAATTTGAAAGATAGTATTCCAAGTAACATTGTCAAAAGCTTTCTCTAAGTCTACAAATGCTAGAAACGTAGGTTTGCCTTTCCTTAATCTTTCTTCTATGGTAAATTGTAAGCTCAGTATTGTATCATGTGTTCCAACATTTCTACAGAATTCAAACTGATCTTCCCCGAGGTCAGCTTCTATCAGTTTTTCCATTCGTCTGTAAAGAATTCGCGTTAGTATTTTGCAGCTGTGACTTATTAAACTGATAGTTCGGTAATTTTCACATCTGTCAACACCTGTTTTCTTTGGGATTGGAATTATTATATTCTTTTTGAAGTCTGAGGGTATTTCACTTGTCTCAAATCTTGCTCACCAAATGGTAGAGTTTTGTCAGGACTGGCTCTCCGAAGGCTGTCAGTAGTTCTAATGGAATGTTGTCTACTCCGGGGGCCTTGTTTTGACTCAGGTCTTTCAGAGCTCTGTCAAACCCTTCACACAGTATCATATCTCCCATTTCATCTTCACCTACATCCTCTTCCATTTCCATAATATTGTCCTTAAGTACATCGCCCTTGTATAGACCCTCTATATACTCCTTCCACCTTTCTGCTTTCCCTTCTTTGCTTAGAACTGGGTTTCCATCTGAGCTCTTGATATTCATACAAGTTGTTCTCTTTTCTCCAAAGGTCTCTTTAATTTACCTGTAGGTAGTGTCTATCTTGCCCCTAGTGATGTGCGCCTCTACATCCTTACATTTGTCCTCTAGCCATCCCTGCTTAGCCATTTTGCACTTCCTGTCGATTTCATTTTTGAGACGTTTGTATTCCTTTTTGCCTGCTTCATTTACTGCAGTTTTATATTTTCTCCTTTCATCAATTAAATTCAATATTTCTTCTGTTACCCAAGGGTTTATACTAGCCCTCGTTTTTTTACCTATTTGATCCTCTGCTGCCTTCGCTATTTCATCCCTCAAAGCTACCCATTCTTCTCCTACTGTATTTCTTTCCCCCATTCCTGTCAATTGTTCCCTTATGCTCTCCCTGAAACTCTGTACAACCTCTGGTTCTTTCAGTTTGTCCAGGTCCCACCTCCTTAATTTCCCACCTTTTTGCAGAGTCTTCAGTTTTAATCTACAGTTCATAACCAATAGATTGTGGTCAGAGTCCACATCTGCCCCTGGAAATGTCTTACAATTTGAAACCTGGTTCCTAAATCTCTGTCTTACCATTATATAATCTGATACCTTTTACCTCAGACATTATTACATTTTAAACAATGAACAATAGGACTGATATCGAGTTACCGAGTGAGTAGATTGTTTCATGACCTTTAGTTTGCCTGAGTTTTAATGTATTTTCAGTGATTATAAACTAGTGAAACTTATGTTGTGGTGGCTTACATAATGGATTTAAGAAGAAGCAGTACGCTCAAAAATATTAGGATGCGTGAGAAGCACAACCTGAATTATATGGGTGGCTGAAACCAGTCATTGGAGACTTATCCAAGGCAAGATGTCAAGTATGTGCAACAGAGTTTTATGCTAAATTGTGTTATATTAGAAATCATTCGAAAACTATTAAGCATAAACAAAAAATTGATTAAAAAACACAAACCACCTTACCTGTGAAAATTGTTTCGCAAACTACAGTTAGAATAGCAAGCAGACTGGAAGGCGCCCTTTCTTTATTTATTGCTGAACATTGTTCTATTTTAGCTGTATATCATTTAGGAATACTGTGCAAGAAGGTGTTTTCCGGTGATGGGGGCGCTAAAAACATGAAATTACATCGTACAAAGTGCACTAACATTATAACTGAAGTTTTGGCTCCATATTTTATACGATCATTGGTTGAAGATATAGGTAACCAAAAATACAGTGTACTAATAGATGAATCCACAGATGTATCAATATCTAAAATGCTAGGTATCTTTATACGGTACTGTAGTGTAAACAACCACTTTGTCACTCTCTTAAGCTTGGAATTTCGCATGGCTCAGAGAATACCATACCTACAAACAGAGTTTCTTAACCGGGAAACATACAATTGGTTCTCAATTTCACCTAAAAGGCAAGAGGACTATAAAAAGGTTTATGAGACAAATTGTGGTAAACAGCCACTAAAAATTTTGAAGGTCTGTGCAACACTTTGGCTTTCAATTGAACCAGCAATATGAAGAACTCTGGAGCAGTGGGAAGAACTAAAGGTACATTTTTCACCTGCCATGGTTCAAGACAATTGTTACACCGCCGATATTTTGTACAAGATGTATTGTTACAACTCAAATCATCTTTACATGTTTTACCTTAAACATGCTTTGAAAGACATACAAATAGCAAGAAAAGCTTTTGAAGGAGAAGACAATGACCCCACTAAATTACTAGATACACTTGCATTTCTCATGCAGTCACTCAGACAAAACAATTTTTCCAACTGTTGATTTGTTGACAACACCAGTTTCAAGCAAATGTATGTAGACAAATCCGAACCTAGGCTTTATGTTTGAACAGAAATTGTCTGAGTCAAGTTTGTCTGAAGAAAATAAAGTTTATTTGAAGAAGAGATGCATTCAGTTTAGTCCGAAAGTCAACAAAGACTGCCAAGTAACGTTACGATCCTGAAAAAAAATGTCAATGCTGAATGCTGAAGAAACACTAAAAGTAGATAAAAATAATGCTGTAGCAGATGTGGCCAAAGAATTGGGTTTTAGTGGCGATTTCATAGACGGTATGCTGCAAGAATGGCATTATATCAACTTCATTAGGTGGAATAACACTACTAACACTGTACGATTTTGGAGTGAGGCTTTGCAGTATAAAAATGCTGCAGGGGAGAGTCCTTTTTCTTTGATTTCACAGCTAGCAATGACTGTTCTATGCCTACCGCATTCAAATGCAGAAGTGGAAAGAATATTCAGTTCTATGAACATTATAAAAACTAAACAACGTAACAGATTATCGTTAAAGACAATTAATGCTTTGATCATATTGAGAGACCAGCTGAAGAAACAAAATAAAGATTGTGAATCTTTTGACATACCGTCAGACGTATTGGAGCTTCTTGGAACGAACAAAAGTTATTCTTTTGCGACAAAACCAGTCGAACTGCAACATCATCTTTTGAGCGACGTTCAACCCTCTACATCAACTACAGTTCTGTCAGAGCATGAAACAGAAGAGTTATTCGATCTTCTGCATGATGACGATGAATAGCTCACATACCGGTATGTATATATTTTGTAACCTAATTTGAGTTTCTTTTGTTACAAATATAGTTGTATATTTCTAGTATATTTGACTACTGTGATTGAAACAACAATTTGTGTTGCATCAATTATGATAACATGTTTAATTAAACGTTAGCATGTTTTATATGTGTGTTGTTGCAAGCGATGCGTCATTTAATTAAGACAGTACAGCAATTACATATGAGACAATTTTTATTAATATTTCATTCCCCCCGCCCCCGCCCCCGCCCCCGCCCCGCTTTAGTGCAGAAGACTTGTGGTGAGTACGCAATAGTACTTGCATGACTACCTTGAATTCCTGCTTTCCCTTAATAGTATGAGAGTAGTGTGTTTCTTACATTAGCATGCTGCATCAGCATTTCTCTTACTTTTTTATCATTCCACAGCTGCTAAGATAACACCTTTGGCAATGGATCACTCCACTCATTTGATTCTTTGCGGTCGAACATTAGCTTGTTAGGCGTGTAGGTTGTGTCATATATGTATTCACGTTGTTGTGAACTTCTTCAAATAGTGACAAATCACTTACCTAATTAGAATGCTGTGTAGATATATATGTCCTCATGAATCTGTTCAGTTCTCTGAAAATTCACACAGTAGGATTAGATTACGGGCTAAACTTCGAGATAAATATGCTCTTAATGCTATTGTCCTTTAAGAATTTACGCTATTTGTACCCTGTGCAGTATGTGGCGTTGTCAATATGCCTTGGGTTTTCCCACGTGAGGAATGTAGTAATGTGAGAATTGTCTGATGATTACGTTAGCAGTTACAAATTTTATGGCGTACAGTTTAACATGTTTAGAAAGTATGTCATAATATGCTAAAATATACTTCACACCACTACTACTTGTTGGATTTGGCCACTAATGTCCGTACTTAATGTCTCCAGAGGTTTGCTGGGTAGTAAGAAATGTAGATCTGTCTTTCAAAATAGGTTCTGAGGTTTAGATTTCTGACAAGATATGCATGTTTTAAGTACATTGTGAATCTTTCGTCTCACTAGCGAAATATCAATACGTTCTAAGTTTTCCAAGGCACTTCTTCGTTCCATAATGTCCCCAAACTAAGTGTGTGTGCCAGATTAAGTTGTGTCCATAGTCCTTGGGAATACATACACACCAGTTAGAGCCATCAGGATGACGATGATAAAATAACACATCCTTATATATCAGATAACGGCTAGATAGTGGATGGGGAGGTTGATGTATGACTAAAGTTGTTACCTTGCGTATCAGATTTTTGTAAAGCTGCCATATTTCTACATCAATCGATGTAATATTGTTTATCCTGTACGAGTATTCTGTAGTCGTTCACATTATCAAGATCAATGTTACAGTCATTCATACCTTGTGGAAAACGAGACAAAGCATCAGCAACGATCTTGTCTTTACCCTTCATGTACACAATCTCAGATGAGTAAAGCCCAGCAGGATAATCTAGAATGAACTAACCTGCTTGTTAACAGAAATGTCAGAGCTTGGTATGTGTATAAATTTTCGTGTGGTTACCATACAAATAATACACACATCAAAAAAAAGTTTTGCATCATCCTGGTTCCCAGGACTCCTGAAGATAGAGATTGACTGTGGATATTGTATCACAGACGCAGTCCCTTTGACTGTTCAGAGATATTACTAAACCCGCCCAAAGATGTAAGCAACCATGTATGAGCAGCGTCTATTAGACGGAGCGGGTCCGGCAGCCTATCAGTTCCAGTCATTCCACCAGGAAGGAGGTACAAGGCTCGTGTTGTCTGTAGCTCAACCATGCCTAGACGGTCAATACCGCCGTTCGATCGCGTCCGCATTGTTACTTTGTGCCAGGAAGGGCCCTCAACAAGGGAAGTGTGGAGTGAACCAAAGCCATGTTGAAACTTCCTGGCAGATTAAAACTGTGTACCGGACCGAGACTCGAATTCGGGACCTTGCCTTTAGCGGGCAAGTGCCCTACCATCTGAGCTACCCAAGCGTGACTCACAACCCGTCCTCGCAGCTTCAGCTTCAATTCTGTCAGTACCTCGTCTCCTACTTTCCAAACTTCACAGAAGCTCTTCTGTGAACCTTGCAGAAATAGCACTCCTGGAAGAAAGGATATTACGGAGTCATGGCTTTGCCACAGCCTGCCTTCCTGGCAGTTTTATATCAGGGCACACTCCATTGCAGAGAGAAAATCTCATTCTGGAAACATCCCTCAGACTGCGGCTAAGCCATGTATCTGCAATATCCTTTCTTCCAGGAGTGCTAGTTCTGAATGGTTCGTAGAAGAGCTTCTGTGAAGTTGGGAGGTAGGAGACGAGGTACTGGCAGAATCGAAGCTGTGAGGACGGGGCATCAGTCGTGCTTGGGTAGCTCAGATGGTAGAGCACTTGCCCGAGAAAGGCAAAGGTCCCAAGTTCGAGTCTCGGTCCGGCACACTGTTTTAATCTCCCAGGAAGTTTCATATCAGTGCACACTCCGCTGCAGAGTGACAATCTCATTCTGTAAAGCGATGTTGTTCGGACATGGAGGAGATACAGAGAGAGAAAGGAACTGTCAATGACATGTCTTGCTCAAGCCGCCAAGAGCTACTACTTCAGTGGGTGACCCTACCTACGGATTATGGCTCGGAGGAACCCTGACAGCAACGCCACCATGTTGAATAATGCTTTTCGTGCAGCCACAGGACGTCATGTAACGACTCCAACTGTCCGCAGTAGGTTGCCTGATACGCAATATCACTCCTGACATCCATGGCGAGGTCGATCTTAGCAATTACGACACCAAGCTGTGCGGCACAGACCGGCCCAACAACATGCCGAATGGACCGCTCAGGATTGGCGTCATGTGCTCTTCACTGATGAGTGCCGCATATGCCTTCAACCAGATGTGTGTTTGGAGGCAACCCAGTCAGGATGACCGTCTTAGACACACTGTTCAGCGAGTGCAGCAAGGTGGAGCTTCCCTGCTGTTTTGGGGTGGCATTATGTGGAGCCTCGTACTCCACTGCTGGCCATGGAAGGCGCCCTGACGGCTGTACGATACGTGAATGCCATCCTCCGACCGATAGTGCAACCATATCAGCAGCGTATTGGTGAGGCATTTGTCCTTATGGACGACAATTCGCGCCCCCATAGTGCACATCTTGTGAATGACTTCCTTCGGGATAACGACATCGCTCGACAAGAGTGCCCAGCATGTTCTCTGGACATGAACGCTATCGAGCATGCCTGGGATACATTGAAAAGGGCTGTTTATGGACGACGTGACTCACCAACCACTCTGATGGACCAACCGTGCCTTGATGAACTTGTGGATAATATGCCACGACAAATACAAGCATGCAACAATGCAAGAGGTCGTGCTACCGAGTATTAGGTGTACTGGTGTGTACAGCAATCTGGACCACGACTTCTGAAGGTTTTGTTGTATGGTGGTATAACATGCTACGTGTGGTTTTCATGAGCGATAAAAAGGGCAGAAATGATGTTTATGTTGATCTCTGTTCCAATTTTCGGCATAGGTTCCGGAACCGAGGTGACGCAAAACTGTTTTTAGTGTGTGTAGTTAAACTTTTTGAAAGCCCAGACAATAGAAACAGTTTCAAGTTCAGTGGTTGAATAATTACATTCATTTAAAGTACAGCTTGCAAATCCAATGAGTTTTACCTGTTCCTCTTCTCCGTTCGTAACTGCCTGAAATAGGCAACAACGCAAGCCACTGCATCACGCGTCACACATCATACAAAAGTCTAAGCTAAAGTTTGGATGGTCTAAAATGTTTGCATTCATCAGTGTGTGTTTAATGTTATCAAAATCTTGCCGGCACTGCTCACACTAGATCCATACCTCATTCTTCTTAAGTTAATCTAGGAGATGCTTATTGCTCAATAGTAGTTGTGATAGGTATCGTCGAAAGAAAGAACAGAGTCCTTCAAATGACTTCATTTGTTTTTTTAGTGTGAGGAAAAGGAAAATTACTAATAGCGTCCAACTTGCTTGGATCAGGGCGTATACCTTGTACATTAACTATGTGTCCAAGATACCTTATCTCAGTACAAGAAAATTTTTACTTCTTTAGGTTAGCTGCTACGCCAGATTGCGAAAATTTACCCAGAATCTTTTCAAGGTTGTCAAGATGTTCATTCCAAGTCTTAGTGGCTATCAAAAGATCATTGACATAATGTGTAACAGTCTCAACTAACTTGTCACCAAGTACAGTATCCAAACCAGTAATAAATACGCCTGACCTGACGCTAAATCCAAAAGGAAGAACACAGAATTGATATGAATATTGAATATGAAATATTTTCTAGAATCAGTAGTGACTGCCACTCGTCAAAATAAATTTGTTAAGTCGCTTGTGTGTTTCCTCGCTCTCTCGCAAAAACTGAATTTTGTAGCCAGTACAATAATTGTCATGTTTGAGAGTCGTGGTATCCAAGTCAATCGTGATTTCACTGCCCTGATGTCTAAGGAAACATTTACATTTCGAGAAGTCAGTAATACTGTCCTTCGCACATAACATATCTGAACCTATAATGCAATTAGTAAGTAGATTCTGGACCACGAGGAACGGCCATTGTATTGTCCATTAATGGCCACAAAACCTGTTTCGTAACTCTACTAGACTTATTACCTATGGCAGTTAAAATCTTATACTTTTGGATAGGAAACTCTGGTGCAGGTTTAATTTGGTCATTTTCTTATAGAAATTATACGACAAAACACTCACAGCCACTCCCATGTCCAAAACAATACTGGTTGGAATACCTCATACTATAGCTATAGTTGTAGGTACAAACTATTTCATTGCTAGATGAACGAAATTGTGTATTTGCCTGCGTAGTTCATCAAGTAAGCTCTCATCGTGATTGTAGCCTTAAATAACAGTAGTTCCTGCTTAAAACTATTAGCTACATAATCTTTGTGTTGTTGTTCATCAGCGGGTGTATCAAACAGTGATTTAATATTTAACTCCCCCCACAAACCTTCTTCAGCCACGGGCATGCTATGCTAGTGACTGTCTTTAGTTTGATATCTCTGTAATTGGTGGAGGTGTTGACACAGGCGGAGAGAGAGTTTTACTGGACACTTCTATTATGTTTACATTAGGGTATTGTGTATTCCACTCTCCAGTCTGTTGTGGCTTTCGAGTTTGAGCACCTTGATTTACCTGCTGATTGGTGGGTAAAGTCCAATTGTGATTTTGTACGAGGGGGAGTTGGAAAATAAGTTTCGCCTGTCGACTGTGGTCAGAGTTGTGTGTGAAAGGGGAAAAAAGAGAATGAGACATTAAAGGTAAGACATATCATCTATTTATTTTTCTACATAATTTCCAAGTAGATTGAGACATTTGTCATACCGCTTTAGAACGGCGGGGTCAGGGATTTTCTCTGCCTCGTGATGGCTGGGTGTTGTGTGCTGTCCTTAGGCTAGTTAGGTTTAAGTAGTTCTAAGTTCTAGGGGACTGATGACCATAGATGTTAAGTCCCATACTGCTCAGAGCCATTTGAACCGCTTTAGAAGCTTCAAAAAGCCTTCCAGGAAGAGATCAGGGCGTTGCATACGGAAGAAGCGTTGAACAGCTTGTTTGACGTCAGCATTTCTGCCAAAGCGCCTTCCGTCGAGAGTCTTCTTCAAAGCAGGAAACAGATGGAAGTCACTTAGTGCGAGATCCGGACTGTAAGGCAGATGGTGTAGGCGCTCCCAACCAAGAGTTGCAATATGATTTTGCGTTGCCGTCGCCGTGTGTGGTCTCGCATTGTCATCCAACAACAGAGCGCCAGGTCTGAGAAGGCCAGGCCACATTTTCCGTATCACCTCCTTCAATTTCGACAGAGTGGCACAGTACTGCGCAGCATTGATGGTTGCATACTCCAGAAAGTCCAGCAGCAAAGCTGCTTTGGCGTTCCAGAAAACGGTGTGTAGCACTTTACCTGTAGATGGAGTGCTTTTGAACTTCCTTCGGACATGTGATGACGGATGTTTTCCTCCATGGATGCGGCCTTCGATTCGGGCGTGTAATGGTGGACCGATGTTTTATCCCCCGACACAATCCGAAACAGAAGGTCATTGCCAGATTCATGGTAACGCACGAGCTGTTCCAAACTGAGCGCTATGCGTTGTTCTATGTGTGTCGGGGTCAGTGTGCAGGGCACCCATCGTGCTGACACCTCCCTGTATCGAAGAATGTCGTGGATGATCGTGTGAGCTCGCTCATGTACGATTCCAAGTTTTGCCTCAACTCCATCGATGGTGATACCGTTTACTTTAATCACTTCATCCACCTTCCTGACATTTGCATCTGTAGTGGCCATGCGCGTCCGTCCAGGTCTCTGTGTGTCCTGCCCTTGCTGACGTCCATCACTGAATTGCTGGCACCATCTCCCCACCATTTGCCCTGACCCATAAAACCTCAACAAGGGGGTTATGAATTTATTTGCCTGATCTCCACGTGCCCAATCATAACGGGTAACAGCTCTCACTTCCGCCATTAACCACGACTCCAAAAGGCACCTTCTCTCCATAGCTCCGGGAAAAGACTGAGCGACTGGCCTCCGTTTTGCGCAGGCTGTGCGACAGTGCCACCTGCTTGATCGCGGTCGACTTCTACCCAATGGTGTATCGGTGTCTTGGACGTGCGCGTTCACCTGCCGTGTTGTCTTTCACAGGTATCACACAACTCTGCCCACAGTCGACAGGGGAAACTTATTTTCCAACTCCCCCTCGTACAAGCTGTGGCGGCATTTGCACGGACCTGTTTTGATGCTGTTCTGAGGTGGCTGACCAGTATTTTGGTACGCATTAACATAGTTATTGTTCCAGGTTTGCTGTTTATTTTGTACAGGCTGATAATTGTTTCTGTTTTTGTTCCAGTTCTTGTTGTTTCCCTGTCTTTTTTTTCCATTATTGTTGTTACGGCGCCTCTTGTGTGGATTTCTGCGTGTTTTGTATGATATGTTATGATTAGAGCCTCAGGTAGAACGAGGAGCAGGAAATGTGTAGCACACTTCAACTGAGGCCAAGAAGCCTAGGAATGTACAAAGTGTTAGGAAAAAGAAAGTGCTTCTGCTAGGTAGTAGCCATAGGCGAGATGTAGGCCCTCAGTTACAGGAAAGTTTAGGGGCAGCGTACCAGGCCATCAGTATCTTCAAGCCAAATGCAGGGCTAAGTCATGTGCTAGAGGAACTAGGATCTATATGTAAGGACTTTACAAAAGAGGACCACGTAGTGATAGTGGGTGGTACAGGAAACAGTTTGGACAAGGATGGGGCCTATGACATAGGTGGTGATCTGGACAAGATAGCTTCCCTCACTCATGGCACGAACGTACACTTTGTTGAGCTATTCCTGCGTCATGATGACCACACCTTGATGGACCTGTGAGGCGAATCAATGTGGGGTTAGGGATGGCTCTGAGGACAGCCAAGTTTGCTCATGTTTCTCTGGTGCCCGTCGGGACTACCAACAGATGCGGTTTCACTAGGCATGGCCTATACCTAAACAGGACTGCGAAGGGAAGATTGGTATAGCTGATCCATGAAAGTATAGGGGGTGGATCTCGGGCCACACATGGTCAAATACCTGTTGTCATATGTAGGGAAAGTAGGCCGTTTTTTAGGATAAATCCAGACAACAGGTTCCCCTGCCTAAAGAGTATCTGCAGCACTTTAAAAAATACTGGAACAATCACTGACAAGACAAATTTAAACACCTCAAATATCACATATACCAGATGTCACAAAGAAAAACAAACCATTGGAAAGAGTAACGTGGAACATTTCACAGACTTAACAATCCTCCATCAAAACATGCAATCAATAAAAAATAAAATACAACTATTAGAAGTTGAGCTCCAATCTTTGAACTGCACAGTAGTTTGTATTACTGAGCCCTGGTGTAGAGACACAGAAATCCAACATGTAGTACTATCATTGTATGAAAGGCAAACTCTTACTGCAGAACCACTTCAAGGGGTGGAGGATCATGCATTTATATCAGAAAAGGAACACAGTTCAAATCAAGACATGACCTCAGTACTGTAAGTGAAGACAAACACTTTGAACTATCAGCTATTGAATTAACAGGGCTTCATATCACCAAGAAATTAATCATTTTGTGTGTGTGGACACTTTTTTCAATAAATTAACAGAAGTTCTAGACAAAGTCTCAAGTACAAAGGTCAACATTATTCTGTGTTGAGACATTAACATCAACACTAACATCATAAATGAATCCAGCAGCACCTTCATAAACATCCTTCAATGCTTTGACATGTCCCTGTTGGTTAATAGTGCAACAAGGGTTACCACAACGATTTCAACAATAATTGACCATGTGCCCACCAATATGGACAGGTAAAAATGTGATGTAGCTGTAAAAGATCTCTGACTATCAGACCATATCTGTCAAATAACAGCAGTAAAGTCTGGCATTGAATCATTGCCTGAACTAAAAATGACATCTATCAGAAATAAAAATAAAAGGATTTTCAAAAGAACTAGAGAAACAAAGCTGGGATTAAGTGTATAAGGAAAGCAATCTGAATATGAAATTCTCTAAATTCTCCACATTGTTTAAATTGAACTTTGAAAAGGCATTTCCAGAAGTATGCATGTCTGTATCAACATCTTGCAAAAACAGATGAATAACAGCAGGTATTAAGAAGTCCTCCCAAACACTTAAACAACTCAGTTCCATGACAAAGATTCACAATGATCCAGAATTCTTAAATTTCTATCATAGATACAAAAAGATCTATAGGAAGGTGCTAATTGCTGCAAAAACGTCATTTATTGACAAAATAATATATAATACAGAGAATAAAAGCAAAGCAGTCTGGTATGTTATAAAAAAGGAAATGGGGAGAGACAAACAAATGCAGAATAACATGCTGCTAAGGGAGGGGGATAAAGTAATAAATGATCTACAGCACATAGCAAACTGTGTAAATGAGCATTTTTCAAGTATTGCAGAGAAGTTACAGCAATTATTCCCCCGAACAAATATAACACCTGTAAATAGTGTTGCACTAAATACAATGATGGTACTTCCAACCACAGAGAATGAAAGCAGTAAAACAATTCAAAAACTAAAAAACAAAAAGTCAGTAGGCTTAGATGAAGTACCAATGTGAGTACTGAAACAATGCATAGGGGTTATACAAGGCTCCTTAACAAAATTAATAAATGAATCCTTCACATCAGGGACATTTCCAGAGCAGTTGAAACAGTACGAGTTGTACCTTTGCTTAAGATAGGTAATGTAGAAGACAGAAAATTACCGGCCCATTTCCCTGTTGTCAGCATTCTCAAAAATAATAGAAGAAATTCTGAAAGACAGGTTAATGAATTACCTGAACAAATAAAATCTTGTAAGGGAAACAAGTTTGGTTTCCGAAGTGGCAAAAATATGGAGTCAGCCATAGTAGAATTCACAAAAGTTGTACTTCATGCTCTTGATAAAGATGAGTGTGTCACAGATATATTTTTGGATCTTTCTAACGCATTTGATACAGTCGACCATAAGATTCTATTAAATAAATTAGAAGCATTAGGAATAAGAGGGGTAGCTAATGACTGGTTTCGATCATACCTAACAGATAGGGTACAAAGAGCAGAGATAACACGTACTTCAAATAGATCTACACATTTACTGAAACACTTATCAGAACCAAAATACATTAATATAGGTATTCCGCAAGGTAGCATATTAGCACCAATACTGTTCATGATATACATCAATGACTTTCTCAGCAGTGTTACTCATGGTGAAAAAATCCTCTTTGCTGATGACAGCAATATTATAGTCACTGAGAAAACAAGAGAAGTCCTTGCCGAAAAAGTAAATGAAACTCTCAAGGAAGTTTATAATTGGTCAATAAGTAATAAAGTGACAATGAACATAAATAAAAGTAATGACACGAATTTCAGTTTGAAGAGGAAAAATGTCAGTGTCAATTTAAATGTAAATGGCACCTCTATAGGCTGTGTAACAAATGCAAAATATCTAGGAACGAATATTGATTCTCAGTTGAAGTGGTGTGAATACACAAAGGTATTTTCAAACAGAATGTCATCAGCATGTTACGCCCTCAGAATCCTATCATTAGTGTGCAACATGCAGTGTCTAATAGTTACATGTTATTCATATGTGCACTCAATTCTTAGCTATGACATTCTTTTTTGGGGAACAAATGCATAAAATATGAACACAATTTTTAAACTCCAGAAAAGAGCCATACGAATATAACCAAAAACACTAGTCGAGCTCATTGTAAAGATCTGTTCAGAACACTGGGGATTTTAACTGCTCCATGTGAATACATTTACCAGTCAGTTATACACATCAAAAATAGCATTGGCTGTTACTGCACAAACAGCTCTGTCCATGACCATGCAACAAGAGATAGATTCAACTTACATTTACCAAGAAAAAATAAGCATAAAATTCAAAATAGTATTTTCTGCCAAGGAAAAAAACTTGAGAGGCACCTACATGCCTTGCTCATACTGTGGCATCAAGCAGTCAGGCCTGCAAGATGAGTGGTCTGCCAAGCGAGTGGATTCATTTTTTATTTATCAAGTAACATGAACTCTAGTACTCACAATTATGTTAAAAGTTATCCTCCTGCTTGGATATTACGCAACGAAAACGCACATCTGACTATTAGTAATTTACACAACACTGACTGTTCACTACGTACTGGCAATACCACATTTTCTTTCTTATTTAACGGCTTTTATCAACACGTGGTCATCGCACTGAATATGAATGGCGCACACATTATAAATTCTGGATATCATGACAACATACAATTCGAAGGAAAAGGCCACCAATCTTTTTCTTTTCACTATCTTATTTATTCCGATAAATTCTATAACCTAAACACACAAATTCTATAACCTACAACAATAACACATGAGAATTTCCGCCCAGTGGGCGTGGCTTTACATTGGTGATTCTCTATCTTACGGTCTCATAATTATGTAATGCTACAGTGCACTTTCTGGATAGGATGGTGGATCTTTTTTTTTATATCTCACTCTTCGACTCTCACAAGCATCATCACGAAACTTTCCTCCAGACCGAGCGGTACAAAAGGAACATGCATAACCGTCTACCTCTGAAACTACCTTGCTACTCTCCCATGCAAACCACACATCCTTAAATTACATGACATGGATGAGTACTTCTCTTTATCCTTTGTCTCTTACACAGATTGAGACTCACACAGTGCTCACCACATGGAAGTACTCGTCTCTAATTTCAGGTCCTGCACACGCAATTTCTTAAATATTTCCAACTTATAGTACACACGCTAGTAATTCAGCTTAACTTAAGCACTCTGAAGTATTTCAACTTATTGCTACACGTGGTTTCATTGTGACCGTTGGTCACTTCCGAAGATTACTATGATCCCATTAATATTACCTGCCTGACATTTAATTCTCCCCACAAAAGTTCCTGAAATAGAGAAATTATTATTCTAAACTACTCTTAAGTATTTCACATGCATACCATGTCTCCACTCTTCTGTCCTTATGGAGCACGCCTAAGACAGGTCTTATCAACACTAGATCCAGCGGCAGAGTGCTGAAACATGGCCGTTCTTCAGGTCATCTCGCACCTCCGTTGAGGTGGGGGAAGACTATGCTACCGTATTGGTCAGCCACATTTCAGGCGCTCAAAGCTCCGGTAAGTTTCATCTCTTTGGTTCCACCAAAGATGACCAAAAGAACATCTCAAAGATGTTCATATATTCACATTCACTATCTGCGGTTAGCAGACGACCATACATTCATTCATTTCACAGATCTCACCAAACTGGATGTAGGGATTTATTTTGTGGGAGTGCACATGTGATCAATTAAATAAATAAATTGTCATTCTTTCCCACACTGGTATCCGGCTTCGCTGTATTAATTGAAATTGAGTTATTATTAGAAAAAATATGTTGTTCTGACAAGAATAATGAAGTATGTTGTACCTATTTTCAATGTAGGGCGGTACTGTACCCTTTCACCACCGGCTACCCATGCAGAAAAAAATGGCACGGTACTATCCTTGCAATGCAAGGGTAGTTCCGAACATTTTTTTAAGAAAGCTGTGTTAGAACAAACGTAGCAAGTCATCATAATAACCAGGAGGAGACCTTAGCCCCTGGTGACCTCAAATAGACGACCAAATGCTGTTACTTTACCAGATTATTGACACAGTTGTTGCATTATTGTACTCTCCACAATCCGGAGTAACGTACACATACATATTTACAACAATCCAAATGACAAATAAAACATCACATCATACAAATAAAAAATAATGGTGAGATAAAAATTGGCTTAGTTACCGGGATCTCCGTTATTTTTAGGAGTAATCCAAACTTCAATAATTCTAAAACAAATAAAAAAATACTAATTGTACTCATGAAGTTTTAAATAGCTCACTGTCCAAACACAGAGCAAGTAATCTGACATTCATAAATTGTGGGGTAAAAAACCTTTACACAGCAAAGTCTAAATACAAAACAAAATCAACAAAAGAAGAACATTGCGCACACTAGTTACATGTAGAATGTCAGGCTCCATACCATTATTCTAAAATATATATCAAACCTACAGAGAAATAAAACTGACAAGAAAAACAATGAAATATACCACAAGTTACATACTGGTTACGTAATATTTTTATAGTTCATCTAAGACATCATGTCATACCTAATTAACTATCACCACTTAAGCAATTGCCACCACTACTCGACTCTGAGTTTAACCTTATCGTTATCCACCAGTACAAATACCTGATGCTGAGCTAGTCAGCCCATCAACTTTGATCAATACACGCAGTAAATAGTTAGTAATAAGTCCTTGAATCCACCAATAGCTCTCGTATCTTACTCTACTGCTCATTACTCTGTTGTTACACATTTAGACGACAAGAACTTGCATTTCGACTAGCCTTCATTACACTTCATTGTGAAATATCACCACTGCGATAATGCAATTAAGTGGCTTCATTCAACACACCAAGAAGATCATTACACTACACAACGTAGTTCGATAGATTTTTAAGCAAATCATCCAATCTATCATGTGTAAAGTATTGTTCTAGAGTCCATGATTGGTGCATAGCGTTGTCTGGTATAATTTGATCGCATTTATGTGTTCCAGAATTAAGTGTGAATGGACGTGCTGAGCAGTCATCTATGAATGGTCGCAATGATACTTGCAAAGTAGAGGATGTATAGTTTAGCTATGATTCTGAAATTAAGAAAACAAGCTGTGACATGATTGGCCAGTGTTGGACTTACTGTAAAATTTTTCGCGATATCAGCTGTGATGGATAATATTACAGTAGATCGGTGGTGTCTTAACCATCGCATCTGTGCATTGGATACGACATAATGATTGACTGACAATGCTTGCTTGAGTTGGGGGAGATATTTTGGTTGATGGATTGCAACTTCCAGGGTTGCTAGCACCGAAAACGGTGATGCTCTACTTGTGTGCAAAAATGACCAATCACTAGAAGTTGAATGCAGAGTTATAAACTATTCGGTCACTGTGACATATGAGTTTAAATGTAGAGGTGGTGAAATACTTTCGAGGAAAGTGGCTACAGCGCCAGCAGGCTCTTCTATTTTCCTTGTGTTGTGGGTGTCCTTCATTTAAAATCATTCAATGTTATGCTAACGACTGTAAGAATATGATTTATAAGGTGCAAGGTATAGTTTCCTGTGAGAGACCGTGCATCAGTCCGTGTTAATGTCTGTTTAGAATCAGAAAATGACTTCAAGGTCGCGGCAGAAAGACGAAATGCTCAGCAGTGTGCAAAAGCGTGTTAGAAAACACTATTTGAACAAGGGCCAGAGGCAGCTTCTCATTCGCTTAGAGCATGGGTGATCAAACTTTAAAGGAGTTTCTGCAGCGTGTGTGTATATTTAGTATGATCTTGTTCATATAGGCATTTGTAGTTTGAGGTGTTGGATTTGGCGAGTTGTTAGGAATTCTTGGATGGCTGCACTCCGATTTATTCGGGGGGAGTATTGTGAATTCCGTTTGTCCGCGCTGGAGGTGGATCACATTGGTGCCTTCGTGACTTTTTCACTGTTTGGTGGTAGAGGATAAAGATAATAGGGTGTTGAGGGTCTGTTGTACTTGTACCTAGTTTGAGGCGTACAACATTGTGCGCATTTCCAGCGAATCGTCAAAACAAGGTCCTGTTGTAGTAACTGAGATCGTTCTGTTTATAGACAGGTTGCAGAAGGTAATAGATATGTCTTCCTCTGACTTAAATTGCAGAGATCAGATGGGTGAAGATAAATCCATACTCATATATGCTTGGAAAGGGAGAATGCTTTTTTATTGTTAAGTGAGTTTTGGCAGGAGTGAATATGGTTTTATATATGCGAGTGGAAATTGTGAGCGAAGGGTGAATGACGTCGGGTTCGCTGGCTGGGGGAGACACTGTTTACATGTCCTGTTGGAGATGCAAGGGGGAGATAGAGATCTGCACTATTCAGGAATCCATTTGTGCACTATATGTCGTTAGACAATAGCTGGAGAGCAGGTATAGGGAGAGCCCACTTCAGCATTCTGGTCCTGGGGCTGAGTGGACGGCTGTTTAGATGGACAGCTATGTGGCTTTGACATGCCGCCGGTGGCGCTCGGACACTCGCTTTGTTAGGCGCTATGGGATTAGTTTGAGCATTTAGTACTTGTTTCGGTGGTTATTGGATTAAGAACTGTAATCTTGAAGGTCATGTCCTCAGCGAGACCGCTGTGTAATTGAGTAAGTGTGTTTACGTATTTGAAGATATGTTTCGCGAATGGTGATGTTAAGTTGATGGCTCAGTTTAGGTACCACTGTAAAAAAAAAAAATAGCTGTCTGCTGCTGAAAGAAAGAAAGAAAAGAAAGAAAGAGAGGGATCACTTTGCCCCCAGACCTGACGGATGAGTTATTAGATAAGAGCAAGTGATAGTTGAATGATGCTATGTGTTCGGATTTAGGAGTCTCTAAACGGCGGGGCGAGATTTTTTTATGTGGAAATTTATGCAATCTATAGATAGTGGTATTCGACCGCTAGTGACAACAGTTAAGAGCGGAAAAATAGGTACAAATCGAGCGCTGGTAGAATGTTGCGGCAATGGTAATAATTTTAAATTGAAGGTGGAGGTAGTAAATATGGACCGGGCTTTGAATATTGTCGTATGTGCTTGATGCTCTGTATAAAAGTTTGACTCTTTAATTGCGTTTGGTATTTCTGGGTGTGTGTAAAATTAATTTTACTGTTGAAAGTGCGAGAAAGATGAGTTGATTGGTGTTTAGATAGAAGCTACGTTTGTAATTAGAAAAGAGGGTATGAGAATGGTAAATTGATTGATGGACATGGTTTGTGGGGTGATATATGAGTGTCAAATAGGGTTGAGGATGTTTGCATATGTTGATAGTGGGACAGGTGTGAGATTAGGTGCGGTGGGAGGTGTAAATTAGATCTTATTTTTTTAAAAAAAATGTTATAAAGTAAGAAGAATATTGAGAAGGTTTTAGATAGCTGGTCACGCGACGAGGTGAGAGCAGGGATGTGTAGTTATGTTTAATTAAAGGGCCGTGTAATGTCGTGTGAGGAGCAATGCGCAGTGTGCTACAGTGTCAGGTAAAGACATGTGCTGCTATGATGTGTCTAGCATATGGAGGCTGTGCTTTGGAATTATGCTACCTTAATAAAAAGTTGACTTTCACCCGCGTTCGGTGGTCGCGGCTCGGGATCACGGTCCTGGACGGACGTATGTGTGTGCTTTGACCTCTGACGAGCGCGTTGACCAAGCCAACTCACGCTTGCAGAAGCTGAGCAGGGGCTGCGCGAGGTCTGAAATCAGACGGATGGGTGACTTCACGATCCTGTGGGCAAGGGGCGGAGTGGGGGGTACCTGCGCACGTCAGCTAAGTTAATTTGTGAGCGGATCTGCAGGCTCTGCTATGCGTTATTAGGATAGTTTACGAGTACTGAGCGTATTATTTAGTAGCAGTTTGCTATAGTGTGTACTGAAATTATGATTGGGTGCGTGCCTGTGGGCTGTGCAACATGGCCAAGGGCACATCTGGGTGGGTGTTTTGTGATAGCGTGATAGATACACTGTTTGGTTAAATAAGTTGTTCGAAAAAACAAACACAGTGTTCTCAATGATTACATGCGCTTGCAGCGCAGATCAGAGTGATTGGTTTTCCCGTCACCATCTCGGATCTCGGTTGCATGCGAGTAGTAAATGTTTTCCCGGCCGCGTTAATCGTGTGTCAACGAGCCATGAGCTATTCTGACAATAGACTTGAAGGCAGGTCCAGACCTGAGACGCCGGCGGTATACATGAGAAGGACAATGCAGCTTTCACATGTGTCAGTGAAACGTCCCCTTTGAACATTTATACATGACTGTGCTTAAACTGACACACAATATTTTTAGCGCAACGCAATCTGACTTTCAAATTCCCTACAAAACAATGGCACTGACTAACAGTAACCTATACCTTTCACAAATCACTTACCTCACAAAAATCTTCGTTACTCGAACTACTGCAATACAGCGAGCGCCACTACTGCCAGCTAAATAAAAGATTCAAACTACAGAAGGCACTAACTACTGATAGGCATAGTTAGCAAAGGAAAGATTTTAATAGAGAACAAACAATGTATTTACCTTAATAATCATAATATATATAGCAGTTCATGACATCCATTTTTACAAATTTCAAAACTCCGCCATTTCTCTCCCCACATCCACCACTGCTGGTGGCTCACCTCCAACTGCGCAACGCTACGCGCTGTTCACATCCAGCTGCCGCTGCCCAACACTACAATGGCAGACAATAATGCAAACTAGCCACAGACTGCACACAGCACAGCCAGTGATTTTCATACAGAGCGCTACGTAACGTTGCCAATAAGAAAACATAAACAGCCTACTTACATAGCCCCCATGCTCCCCACAAAAAATTTTACAAATTGTTTTGGGCACTGGCCAATACAGATTTGAAAAAATTTTTCATAATTACAGTAAGAAAGATATCAAATGCACACACTTATTGATACAATGTTGGTCGAAAGCTAAAATTTTCTCACAGTCCATAAAGATAGTCCTGATCATTCATCATAATAGTAATTACAGTTTTTTTTCACAAAGTCTCATTAGTCAAAGAAATTGCACACAGAAGTAGTGGATTTCCATGGAGTCTTGAAGAATTAGTGTTGTCCTTCCAATGGAAGGACAGTGCTGACTCTTGACATGCAGACAGGCCACAACAGAATAAACCCACAGCAGAGTCATTCGACGTTTTGAAGAATATTGGTAGGTAGGTCATCACAGAGTAGACCCACTGTAGTCCTGGTAGATATTATGGTATTGGTGGGCCACCAGAGGTGCAGACCCACTGTAGTTCTGGTAGAGATTGTGGTATTGGTGGGCCACCAGAGGTGCAGACCCACTGTGGTCCTTGTTGAAATAATGGTACTGGTGGGCCATCAAAGATGCAGACCCACTGTAGTCCTTGTAGAGATTACGGTATTGGTGGGCCACCAGAGGTGCAGACCCACTGTAGTTCTTTTATGGCTGCTTCGTGATTCTGTAATGCATTTTCATGACGCGAAAAAATAGGTTGGAAATGCTCACAAATTTGTGTTTTTACGTCCTTACAGACTTTTTGACATTTCGATTCGATGTTATGTAACTCAGTAGTTAAATCTTCACGTGTTTGTTCAAGTGTGGTGTCTAACTTCTGAAAATTTTGTTCCATTGTGTCTAACTTTTTAAGATTTTGTTCCATTGTGTCTAACTTTTGAAGCTTTTGCTGTGTTTGTCTCTGGTTTGGTTCCATTTGTTGCATTAGCTGTAATAACAATGCATTAGTGTCTGGAATCTGTTCCTCTACGCTTTTCGGCAGTGCGGTTGCACCGGCAACATTCACATTTTGACAATCAGAAAATGTGTCTTGACTTATTTGAGAAAACGGTGAGGATGCAAAACCTGAATCTACAGTATTTGCAATATTGTGTTCTGTCATTTCGGATTCCTGAGGCGAGCTGTTGCTGACCGATCGATCGATAATGCTTCCCTGTTCACTAATTGTTTCACTGCCTACGCCATTGTTTGCCACACCCTCCATTTCCCTATGCACAATTACCAAATTACTATGTTGAACATTAGTTAATTCATTACATGGTGGCGCTAATACACTGCTTTCGTCTTCACTGTCATTTCCCAGTTTACTTTGGAGCCTAGTATTACGTTTTTCACACGCCATTATTGTCACAATATCACACGACAATTCAGAAAAACACAATTTGAAGAGCAAAAATAGTGGAACACATTAACATAGCACTGAAAATAATATCTAGTTAATTGCAAGCGCAGCTGCGAAATACTTGGTGCAAATCTACAGGCATGCCACAAGTGTTTTACTGTACAACAATGAAAAACTGCAACTACAAAGGAAATTCTCTCTACAATTACACACTAGCAATAAACAAAATCTACACTAATTACACGAACTACAAGAAAAAATCAGAAGATTCCAATGAGGTATCCTGGCTGGGTCGCCATATGAAACGTTGTGCTTAAACTGACACACAATATTTTTAGCGCAACACAATCTGACTTTCAAAAATCCCTACAAAACAATGGCCCTGACTAACATTAACCTATACCTTTCACAAATCACTTACCTCACAAAAATCTTCGTTACTCGAACTACTGCAATACAGCGAGCGCCACTACTGCCAGCTAAATAAAAGATTCAAACTACAGAAGGCACTAACTACTGATAGGCATAGTTAGCAAAGGAAAGATTTTAATAGAGAACAAACAATGTATTTACCTTAATAATCATAATATATATAGCAGTTCATGACATCCATTTTTACAAATTTCAAAACTCCGCCATTTCTCTCCCCACATCCACCACTGCTGGCGGCTCACCTCCAACTGCGCAACGCTACGCGCTGTTCACATCCAGCTGCCGCTGCCCAACACTACAATGGCAGACAACAATGCAAACTAGCCACAGACTGCACACAGCACAGCCAGTGATTTTCATACAGAGCGCTACGTAACGTTGCCAATAAGAAAACATAAACAGCCTACTTACATCAGCTGTCACGAGCGCTCGGAAGCTGAACTTGGCTGGAGACTCTGGAACTCCTTTCCCCGCTGGCCGCACGCGCGCGCGACCTGCCTTGGAGTGTAATCTAAGGAGCATAGGCGATATCAATTTCTCCTGTATTAGGTGCGAATGCGGCTGTGTTGAGGTCATGTTTGGGGGATGCCGAGCAGAGACTTTTGGTCGGTTTGGCAGCTGAGGGTGTTTGGGCGCGTCTGTTGCACTACTTTGCGAGCATGTCTGTGCAGTGTGCGGTGCTTTATTTGGAGAGTTTAAGAGTATTGAGCTTGTCTGCTGATATTGTGTACTGCATTATTTAAGAGCTGTTTGGTATTGTGTGGTGAAATTAGGAGTTGTTTACGTGTTTGTGGCGTGTGTCAGATGACCACAGTCGGATCAGTGCGGGTGTTTTGGGACAAATATACTCCACGACTAAATAAAAGGGCTCCAAATAGAGTGCAGCCCTTCCTTACTTCCCCAAGCAGCAGAGAGCAGTCTGAGCCGTTTTTGCGCAATAACGGCAATCTGGTCAGAATGTGAGTGAGTAGACAAATAACTGCACAAATTTATCTGTAGAGGAGTTACAGGTCTGGATTGGAATGAATATCTTGATGGGTGTCGTTGTGTTGCCAAGTGTAGTGCACTACTGGAGTTCAGAAACTGCCTTATGTCAGCTATACATATCGAAACCTATGAGAAGTAAAAATTTCAGAAAGATATGTTGCAAATAAATAAAGTACACTCGTTCCTCCTTCCATCAGCCTATGCACTGAAATTATTTTCGAAAATTAGCAGTTGTTTGGCTATTTGGAGGCAAATGTTTTGCATTATTTACGAGCGGTTCGCATGTCTGTAGGCTGTGCTATGAGTTATTTTTAACTGTTTACAATTAGCAAGCGTGTGTGTAGAACATTATAAATGAGTTATGTAGGAGTGTTTTGCAGGTCTCTATGATGTGGGACATGTCGGCGTGATACATATACTCCATTCCTAAATAAAGTAAATTCGTTCCTCCATCCATGGACGTAGTGCAGGGTGAGTCCGTTTACCAGAAACGTGTAGGAAGAGGTAGAGTGCTGGTGGCTTAGTTTGAAACAATTTTCTTAGGTTGGTGGCGAAAGTGCAAGTGAGCTTTGTTTACTGGCAGATTTCAAACTTGGCGCTGGTTCCTAGGAGGAGGCGGAGGTGGCGGTCAATTCCTCGAAAAGTAGTTGAAATTAGGGAGTTGAACACGTTTGAATATTTATATGAAATTGTAAATGGAATTATTTAATATAGCGGGATGGTGAGAGTGAATTAGCGAGCGTTCTCGCGACGAGCAAACGCGCTGTTACACGGTCATGGTGGATTCCACTGTCGGTCAAACTCTGGCGCCAAACGTATCCTTTGTACGGCACGCAGTCGACAGGAAACATCGTGTCCGGCGTTAAGAGTTCGCAGGCGCGGCCGACCGTTTGTGGCGGGACCCTCAGGCGCCGCTCGCCGCCGCCTACCTGGCGCGCTGGCCGTGGGGGAGTGCTTGACGTCAGCGGGCCCGGGAGCGGTCTCAGTCGGCAGCGCGTACGTCAACTGCGCTCTGGAGTTTCGCTGTGTGAGCATGGAGAAGTCAGTTGGGACACACCTGCATGATCGTAATGTCTGAAATGTTGTTTTTGTTGTTCTCTTCAGTCCTGAGACTGGTTTGAAGCAGCTCTCCATGCTACTCTATCCTGTGCAAACTTCCTCATCTCCCAGTACTCACTGCAACCTACATCCTTCTGAATCTGCTTAGTGTATTCATCTCTTGGTCTCCCTCTACGATTTTTACCCTCCACCCTGCCCTCCAATGCTAAATTTGTGATCCCATGATGCCTCAGAACATGTCCTACCAACTGGTCCCTCCTTCTTGTCAAGTTGTGCCACAAACTCCTCTTCTCCCCAATTCTATTCAATACCTCCCCATTAGTTATGTGATCTACCCATCTAATCTTCAGCATTATTTTGTAGCACCACATTTCGAAAGCTTCTATTCTCTTCTTGTCCAAACTATTTATCATCCATGTTTCAGTACCATACGTGGCTACACTCCATACTAATACTTTCAGGAAACGAATTCCTGACACTTAAATCTATACTTGATGTTAACAAATTTCTCTTCTTCAGAAACGCTTTCCTTGTCATTGCCAGTCTACATTTTACATCCTCTTTACTTCGACCATCATCAGTTATTTTGCTCCCCAAATAGCAAAACTCCTTTACTACTTTAAGTGTCTCATTTCCTAATCTAATTCCCTCAGCATCACCCGACTTAATTCGACTACATTCCATTATCCTCGTTTTGCTTTTGTTGATGTTCATCTTATATCCTCCTTTCAAGACACTGTTCATTCCGTTCAACTGCTCTTCCAAGTCCTTTGCTGTCTCTAACAGAATTACAATGTCATCGGCGAACCTCAAAGTTTTTATTTCTTCTCCATGGACTTTAATACCTACTCCAAATTTTTCTTTTGTTTCCTTTACTGCTTGCTCAATATACAGATTGAATAACATCGGGGACAGGCTACAACCCTGTCTCACTCCCTTCCCAACTGCTGCTTTCCTTTCATGCCCCTCGACTCTTATAACTGCCATCTGGTTTCTGTACAAATTGTAAATAGCCTTTCATTCCCTGTATTTTACCACTGCCACCTTTATAATTTGAAAGAAAGTATTCCAGTCAACATTGTCAAAAGCTTTCTCTAAGTCCACAAATGCTAGAAATGTAGGTTTGCCTTTCCTTAATCTATTTTCTAAGATAAGTATTGCCTCACGTGTTCCAACATTTCTGCGGAATCCAAATTGATCTTTGCCGAGGTTGCCTTCTACCAGTTTTTCCATTCGTCTGTAAAGAATTTGCAGTTAGTATTTTGCAGCTGTGACTTATTAAACTGATAGTTCGGTAATTTTCACATCTGTCAACACCTGCTTTCTTTGGGACTGGAATTATTATGTTCTTCTTGAAGTGTGAGGGTATTTCGCCTGTCTCATACATCTTGCTCACCAGACGGTAGATTTTTGTCAGGGTTGGCTCTCCCAAGGCCGTCAGTAGTTCCAATGGAATGTTGTCTGAAATAAAGAGTCATTTTCCAGGTATTTACAGAAGGCTATGTCCGTCACGTGTATGGAGGGTGTGTGACGTTAGCGGGCGGCGGCGCAGCGATTGTACAGTTATTACACGCGCGCTGAGAGCGAGTCAATTAGCGGGCGTTCTAGTGCGGTCCTAAGGTGCTGTTATATAGTCATGGCGGATTCCACTGTCGAGCAAACTTTGCCGCCAAAAGTGTAGCACTGCGTTCTCGCTCGCACAGGGACACGTGGCGAACGGCTGTGTGAGGTCGGCATCGACAGGTTTGAACGTGGCGCCGAAAGTGTTGCAGGGAAACGGCCGACCGTTGTGCGATTCGGCTCTGAGGGAGACAATTTTAGCGGGAAATGTGTTGAGGTGACGAATACAAGTGGTGAGTGGACAAGGGGCCGCTGTGACGTCAAACTCGACAAGTTCCAGTGTGTCCAGAGAAAATATGTTTACGACGTGGCAGCGATCGCTGGGCTCGCCCCCCGCGCTAGTGGCCGGCCACCTCTCGTGACAGGCGTAGCCAGTGTCTCCATGCCCTGGGCAGGGGGTGGCGAGGATTTGAACTAATTCAGTTGGAGCGCGGACGTCGTGGTGACTGCTCTGCGATATCAAAGATGTGTGTGTTGACTGTGTTGGAGAACAAGTGATGACCGTACTGCTTGAAATAAAGTCTTCAGTCCCTTCCCCCCTGCAAAATCAAAGGATGTGAATTACGTTACTATAAGTGCAGTTTATTATTTGACAGAATTATGATAGGCTACCAGTGAAAAAAGATAAGTGATGGAGAAAGCTCGTACAAGTGATCAATTATTGTATTGGGGATTTGAACTTGTGATAGATTTTTGTTATGGATGTAAGGAGAATGGCTTTCTCACCGAGAAAATCGGACATCTTGATTAAATAATAAATGATAATAAGACACAGAAGTACAGTTTTCGAGAGAATATCATGTTGGAATTTGAATTTGGAGCAATATTCTAGTGGAGGTAGGCCTATAATAATAAATGATAATGAATGATAATAAATGACAATGAATGATAATGAATGTTAATAAATGATAATGAATAATAATAAACAATAATAAATGACAATGAATGATAATGAATGTTAATGAATGATAATCAATAATAATAATAAAAAGACAAGTACGGCATGCATTATCATGTTGGAATTCAAACTTGCCGCCATTTTTACTTCTGGACGCTTAGGTTAGTAGACATAGCACAATTGGACTATTTTCCCGCCAAAATTCAAACTACCCGCCATTTTTTCTTGAGGTTAGGTTAGTGGCCGTAGCACAATTGGCCTATTTTCCCGCCAAAATCCGCCATCTTGGATGACGTCATGCGCTGTTGCCAAGACTACATGCCGCCATCTTGGATGATGTCATCGCCGCCATCTTGAATAAATTTGGCAACAATGGAGAGTGGGGTGACGCACTCTTTGTCCCACTACTCATGACTCTCGCTGTTAAAAACGGCTCAACTTTATGTGTAAACAAACTCCTGTGTGAAATTACTCTGCCTACGGAGTGATGATATTACCTGCACCTGCCGGCTGGGTGGCCGAGCAGTTCTGGGCGCGTCAGTCTGGAACCGCGTGACCGCTACGGTAGCAGGTTCGAATCTTGCCTCAGGCATGGATGTGTGTGATGTCATTAGGTTAGTTAGGTTTAAGTAGTTCTAAGTTCTAGGGGACTGACGACCTCAGAAGTTTAAGTCCCATAGTGCTCAGAGCCATTTGAACCATTTTTACCTGCACCCAACACAAGTTCTAAGATAGTTGATAAATTGTGCAGTGCGTTGTTTCAGAAGTAATCTTGAATGGATTCTCGTCTGCTCTGGAACTTGTCCAAATAGGCTCCTATAGCCAGTGTCTTTGATGAGTAACTCTGTTGGCTGAAGTCTCCTTTTCTACAGCGTCCACAGGCGAAGTTCTTACTCTCCGGCTCCCACGGCCATAGTATCTTCACTGCATGTCATCCACAGATGAAGTTGTAATGTAGCAAGTTATTGTAGGATAACATTCATTGCAGTAAAGCATGCAGCCGTGTAACCCGGTGGCTCCAGGATTGTGTCTTTGCTATGACTCAGCACAGCTGACGCTACTAGCCGTGAGAACGGTCTCAAGTAACATCTAGTAGGAATGTAAATTCATACCACCTACGAATCTAAATAAACCATAGTAATTATCAAACGATTTTGTTAAAACTTGCTATACCATCTTTCGTTATTAAGAAAATAATCCTGACAAAATTCGAGATTTCTATCTCATATAGTTTCGGAGATTGGGAAAAACCGATACTTATGTTTCAAAACTCAGTTAGGAAAAATAGCAGTTTGTCTTTTATTATCATCTAAAGCTATAAACAGAGTTCTCAGTGTATAAAATCACTGGAATTGTCTTTTCAAGACTAATTACTTTGCAATTTCGAACTGTAAAAATCATGCAAAATTATTATTTTATTATTATTTTGTTGTGTGTATACATGGGAGTGAATGAGAGAGTGTCTGGAGGACATACGTAAAAAATTAATGTTTTTTTTATGTAAAAACTTATGAAATTGAATCATGTGAATATTGTGGTGCAACCATGAAGCTGATGACGTATGTCGATGTGTGCTTGCTTTTGTAAGAGAGCAGCCAGAATAGAAGTCGGAAGTGGAATAAATTTCTAACTTAAAGATTACTTTACATTTCGATCTATTTTTATTAAATATTATATTAGAAATTGGAAGTGTAAATGATGTAAACGATTTTCTGATTAATGATTGGCTCAGGCAAGTTTTGCCGCGAGAATGATCTAGAAGGATCATTCTGATTGGTAATTCAGACCAGTAGCCAATCAGAATTAAGCTGATCCTGCGTGCAGAAAGTTAGACGGGCATAGAGTGGGGTGGCATCGAGAGAGTCGCTATCCAAAAATTTGTAAGTGAAACATTATGCTAAATGTCGCCGAGAAAATAACTTGTAAAATGAAGAACTGTTGAGTTCATTGTCGTTAGGAAGTGTCGTGACTTAGGCAGTTTAAGTTACGAAGATTGTGAGGACAATTTCATTAATTAATTGATGTGTTATGAGCATGTGATATTTCGGTCTTAGTGAAATTCCGCGTGGCGCATTCCATATACTTTATGGAATACTTGGGCGAGCACTTTAAGAGTCTGGCTTTTAGCCACAGAATAGCACAGCCCACTATTTCAAAATCTGTTGCGGATACATGCACTGCAATTTTCAGCACTTGAAAGGACCAATATTTAAAAGGTGTACTTGTGTTATTTTTCCAAGTTTCGAATATACGGTATATAAGTGCTACTCAGAGTTTTTCAGTCCTCGTCTATCGCACTGGGCGAAACTGCACAGACTTTGTAACCAATCATTGACAGTTTCTCTTTTCTGGCATCCTGAACTAAAGAGGTGCAATAAAAACAAACATGAAATTTTCTAAGCTAAGGCATTACGATACAAATCGAAAATCACCGTGTGGAGTTATATGCATATCACTCAGAATGAAACGATTGCTGACGTATCTTGTGATACAGCGAGTCACATGTACCACCTTTCCTCGCTGTACACCTGAATTAAACCGCTTAACGCCTCACTGCTCCATTTAATTTCTAGAATATGAAGCTATCAACAGAAAAAATCCTTTCACAAACAGCTAGTATAAAAGAGTCTACTAAAAAAAAAAAAGTTTCTTTTCTGAATTTATGATCCCTGCTTACTGAAAAAATGCAGAAGATCCCCTACGCGAGAAATCCACAACACGAAAATATGAAATTAGACACTGTTTAGGTTAGGTTAAACGCCTGACAATAATTAAACAACAAGCAGAAAGCACTGTGGTACACCCTTCTGCACATGCAGAAGTTATCACTGCGTACAGCATGTGTGTGGTTTGACGGCAGTTTAGAACTGCTCTCTGTTCTGGCACGTGGATGTCTATCTACCGCTAGATGACTCTCAAGCTAGAGCAGTACCGTTCGCGGCGGATCGTCGTGTAATACCCGCTTAAAATTTCGCTGGTGGCGCTCTACCGGTGTCGCAGGCTACGTTTGACAGAATCCGCCCAACACAACAGAATAACCTCCCATTGCACTGCCTGCCTGAAAGGCGCCACATTATTGCAGACCTCATAATGTGCTAGAAGTAACACCTGCTCGCACCCCTCCTTCCAGTGAACCCTAGTAACTTTCAGAATGTGCAGCCTGTGGCGTTCCAGTACTTGGCAGCAGTAGCGCCAACGTCTCCACTAGGGGTTAAAAGATTTACTCGCCCTGGTGAGGCAAAATACCTATATTTGTCCCACTGCTAATCCCAGCAAAAGATTTTACCTTCATTCATAATCAAATCCACAAACAAACACTTATCAATAATACACTTAATCGTGTAGCACAATTAATTACTGAATTAACTTATCCCATAATAGCATGTGATAACCTGGTTATGATCTTAAAGTGAAACAGAGGCAAGTCTAAATGACGTGCTTCGTTTCAAGTACATACACAAGAGGTATGGTCATGGTTGTATCCAAAAAAGTATTCGAAACTACAGGAATATGTCTATGTTTACGATATGACCAAGGAAGTAAGAAAAAATTGTCAACTTACGATAATGTCAGAAAGTCAAGGTAAGTAACAGATTATATCAAGATGAAATCAAAACATCATTCTTGAGCAACCTATGGACTTGGTCACTGTTGATTTTTGTGGTTCTTTGCCGAAAAGTAGAGGTGGGCGCTGCTTTATTTTTGTCATGAGAGATAGTTCAAATGGCTCTGAGCACGATGGGACTTAACATCTGAGGTCATCAGTCCCCTAGAATTAGAACTTCTTAAACCTAACTAACCTAAGGACATCGCACACATCCATGCCCAAGGCAGGATTCGAACCTGCGACTGTAGCAGTCGCACGGCTCCGGACTGAAGCGCCTAGAACTGCTCGGCCACCACAGCCAGCTCATGATAAATGTTTTCTTTAAATTGACTAAATGGTACCCAGTCAGGAAAGAAATTATTTCAAAAAATGAAAAGGATTATTTCAAGTATGTTGGGAAACAAAAGCTGTCTTATCAGACAATGGTTCACAGTTGCTGTCTACAAATTGGAAATCATTGATAGAAAGATCTATATAGGATCCATCATCAAATCTGGCACAAAGATACTGCATGAAATTCGTTGTGTTTGTCACATATATTCTAGTCATAAGCATCCTACACGGTATGTCTGGATACAGAATTTTGAAGACATGATGAACAGTCTACATCACAGCCCTACAGAGTTTTCACCTTTTATGACTGGTTTTCACCAAAGACCAGCATACTTCATATCTGAACTAGCAGAATTTCCACCATGGACAATTATGCTATCACAAGAATGTGAAACTTGAAGAAAGAGGGGGACTGAGGAAGAGGAGGCATAATACTAAATTAAAAACAACAAAATTTAAAATCAGAGAGTAGACACTGATCAAATCACATGGAAAGTCATAAATATTATCTAGAAAACTAAAAAAATTCTTTGATATATATACTTCGGCCCTTTCAAGACTGTGGAATATCCTAATGTGTATCACTTAGTCTATCTAAAATCGAAGAAAGTTCCTGGGCTTAGAAACATTGTTTCATTAAGACTATATAAAGCAAAAGAGCAGAGATGATACCTAAAAAATTTTTAGTCAAGAATGGTGAGTCACTGGAATGGAATGTAAACTATTTTGTTGTAGTATTTGTCTTGCCATGATTTAATATATTATTTTTGCAATCCTTTTACTATTTCTCTTGCTATTTATTGGTTTGAGATATATTTGTAATACTATGTGACATTAACCGAGAGGAACGAGTTCATCAGTATGTTATGTGCCTGATGCAACAGGACCTCAAGCTGACATATCATTGCTTCCTCCTCGTTTTCAGTGCCAGATCCTAATCTCTTATCTGTCAATCTACTGATGTTATCTCTTTCTGTTCATCCTATCGTTCTACAACTTAAATGAATGATTTTGATGCCTGAAACGTTTGCTATATTGTCTGAAGTTTTTGTCACTTATCCAAGTACATTATTGCAACATGTTGCATTTTCAGATACTTTTCAATGAATACTCACACTGAGTTGCTGATAATTATTCTTTCTAAATTATATATAATATCCAGCTCAGTGTAGTCTTTAAAAATTATGTTGTAATTATGTTACATGATAACTGTATAAGTAAACTTCAGTGTCATTATTGAAACCACTTTTTCATTTGGAAGTTCAGTTGAACTTGGTATGTTATAAAGCTAGAGTAAATATTTAACTTTTTTGAAAGATCTATGAAATTTTATGTATACTAAGACCTCTCAGCAGGAGGGGCCACCAGTATAAGTAAGAAACAGGTGACAGAAGATGATAGCAGTTTAAAGATATGCTCAATAAATGGAGAGAGATTTTGTAATAAAGTGGGAAATACCAGTGACATCGCAATAATTTTTTATTGCCAGTTGTTAACACAAGCAAAACTAATTAAATGTGATCATATAAAGAAGTTATACTAATGTGAAGTATAGCAATTTGCTGACTTGCTAATTTCGGATTCTTCTGAATACAATGATGACATTGATCTTTCAAGTCAGAAATTTACTATATGTTGCTCTATAATATGGAGACATGCATGTTCAGTGAACGTTTGTGATAATTGGAGTGTTTTTTGAACACTTCATGTCACTTGTTGAGCATTACTAAAAAATATGTGCAAACTTTACCTTTACCATTTTTGGTGACATCCAGATGGATTAACCAGGATCTTACCCTGTTGGGATTACTATTGTATCTTAAGTGCAACCTGTGTATTCTATTTTATTTTTAGCTTTTATACTGTAAAAGATGTAACACCTAATCTAAAGGCAATATGGACTGACATGTGTGCAGTTTACACTATTTTACCATGAAACCAAGGCAAGGGATAGAGAGACAAATAGACTACAGAGAATGGAGTGAAAAGTCACAATAACCAAAACAAATGGAAACTGCAGATAATGAAAGCAATTTGGACACATAAGTGTTGCTATTTACATCTGTATTGTAACGGTCATACATACGAAAACTGACATTTAAAATGCTGTGTATAAGCACCATTGTGCCTCATTGGTGGTAAACAATAGTAAAAACATTTCAACAGTAATTGGTTAATGGTAGTATAAAGCTACTTGGACTGCTTGGAGAACGCATTTCTACATTAAGAAGTATTTTACAAAGATGTCATATACATATATTAGTTTAGGTGATGATATATTTTGTTATTTGAAAATTTGATTTTTTTATTTGTTTAACCCAAAGTCAGTAATTCAGACTTGTTGTATATTTTGTTTTGATCCGCTTTATAAAGAATTTAAGGTCTTGAGATATATTTGTCACAGTGAATCACAGGTCACAGGGTTGAAAATCCACCCACTTTCAGAAAAATAGCTGTCGCAAAAATTGGTTGTATATTTTCAAAATTTGCACCTTTTGGCCAGTCCCATTACTCTAGAAGCAGAATTTTGCACGCATATTCATGCCATCAAAAGTCTTTGAGGGGCAGTTGTAATGGAACTGACCAATAGACCTTGTTTGGTTACATATCATAGTGAACGATACTCAAAGTAGTGGATCTCTAGATATTAGAAGTATAAATCTTAAGGATGCAGAAGAAATTTTTCTGAATATATACAAATTCTTTGGTTTGTTATCACAGCTAGACCTTAACAAACCATCATGCCAAGGTACAGACATTAAAACATCTTTAATTAAATGTTAATTGAAACTTTTGCTTGTTAGTGTCTTATATTTAAGTCAATAATTATTATCAATAGTGGTATATATTTCACTTTTAAATCTGAAGTGATATAAAGAATGTTTTGTAAATGTAACTTCGATAATCAATGCATCATCTTTTGGCTAGCATGTATTGCAGCTTTTTGTGTATCTGGGCAGAGAGTTATGTGGCCCATTCTGTTGTACATTAGGATGTCTGGTTGATGTATCAAGTTTCTTGTTAATTTGTGCTTTCATTTACAAATGTGAATACACCAACTAGCTGATAGTAACAGAAGAATAAATTGAAGTTAAAACTAACTCACATATGAAACTATTTTTGTGTAGTCAACATCTTAGAAGAATGTAAACTCATCACCTTTTTACAACCAAGCAAGAATTTATCATGCTTTACACAAAACGAAGCCAACATGCCTCATTGAGATGATCTGTAAGATTTGGTAAAAAAAAGCTAAGTGAACTGATTATTTACTGTACAAATATAAATATCATTATCAACATTCGTGTACTACTAGGTTTTGCATGAATGTATTCAATCAACAAACTCATTCTAATGGCAAATGTTGAAATATCATGAAACCGAGTAGATGTCACTATGAAATAAAAGCAAACAGAGAAGGACCCAATACATGTGTGCCTCATTCCTATATTGCTCAGCTCTGATGTGAACCTTCTGTGTTTATAAACTAACCCAAAGTATCCTGTGACAGCAAGCTACAGTTGCAATAAGAATAAAAAACTTACTGATATATAAAAAGGAAGAAATATATTCTCACACTTGGGCTACGAAAAGGTAATCAAAAACGAATTAAAAATGAGAAATGTCACATTAAATCCATGATGTTTTTTGTTGGATTCCCATTACAACAAATTTTGTGCAAAGAGTTGGCTCATTTCAAGACTTCATACAAGAAATCTTAAAAGAAAATTTAAATATTTTACAGGAGACTCTCCCATCAACTATCAGATGAAAAGTTCAGACTGGAGCAGCAGTGACTCAATGTCAATGAAGAAATAACTGAGATAACTGGCCTAACACACACATACTGGGAACACTCAATCAAGAAAAAATAAAATTCCTAAGTTCTGGACATGTGGCTTAAGGTCAAAGGTAGATGTAATACTGCAAGAATGAATTTCACAATGAGCAACTCAGTATCAACATCCTTAAGATTGAAATTTTAATATAAATGAATATTAGAGAAATGGTGTCCAGCTATCACAAAGACTATTCTACTTCATCGATTTCATGAAGGCAAGAAGAAGTTTACAGAGAGTTATAAGGGCTCTCTGTTCAGTGTAATGGCAGTTCCCACACATTTATAAAACATAAATTTTGATAAAGGTGACTTAAGATCCATTCACACAGTTATCTTACTGACAGTGGAATATAAAAAAAAAACGTTCACTTGATATGTTGGCTATCTTCAGAATTGAATCAAATAACATTCATGAAATCTTATATAAAAATTCATCCTAATTAACAAAACAATGTACTTTTGTTGCAGTAGCTCTTAATATGCATGTTGCTCATCAAGAATATTTACATATGATTGTGAATTAATGTGAGTCAGGTTTTACAATATTGAGGAACACATTAAATCTCAAAGTATTATACACTATTGGCAATTAAAACTGCTACACCAAGAAGAAATGCAGATGATAAACAGGTATTCATTGGACAAATATATTATACTAGAACTGACATGTGATTACATTTTCACGCAATTTGGGTGCATAGATCCTGAGAAATCAGTACCCTGAACAACTACCTCTGACTGCAATAATGGCCTTTATACGCCTGGGCATTAAGTCAAACAGAGCTTGGATGGCATGTTCAGGTACAGCTGCCCATGCAGCTTCAACTTGATACCACAGTTCATCATGATTAGTGACTGACATGTTGTGATGAGCCAGTTGCTCGGCCACCATTGACCAGACGTTTTCACCCGTTCCATATTCTGCTAAAAATCATTGGATCTCGACCAAAGTGAGCAACAATGTCGCGATACGGTAACACACAATTGCGCGTCTGTAGCATGTCATCTTCGTGGTGTAGCAATTATAATGGCTAGTAGTGTATCTTATAAACATAATGATAAAGCCCAAGTCTGATATATTCTATTACTTGGTGAAAAAATAAGTGTACCAATAAGGTTTTACAAGGACAGTCCAAAGTATTACATAGATTCCTAGAGGCTAGTTATGTTTCATGATAAACAAGTGTTGTGTATCAAGGAACGAGTATGACATTCAGTAAGTGATCAAACCCTTGTGTCATTGCAGATAAAGAGACAAACAAAGAAGAAGATTATTCCCAATAAGTCTTGTTTTCCTATATCTGCAACACTGAAAGTTTTTTAAACCTCTAACCATTGGGCTGAATATGGAGCACAGACACACACTAGGAAATTAGTATCAAAAAACTGTTCAGATGGAGCGAAAGGACTCAGTATGCCATGAATGTGTGAAAGACAAAGTTAATTGCTTACAATGGCACTGCATTGTTGCTTCATCCTTCACAGGCTGTGGTAACTTGCTGAAATCCTTATTGTCTTGGTAATCGGGAAGGATGTCTGCTTGTCAGTTGGCAAGAATGATGACAGATCGTCCTCTTCAAATATGTTTCTAAATATATTCATTTACATATGCACAGCAAAACACACAGCTTGTGGCGCTGGGCTGTAGAACATCGTTCCTAGGTAAGTGACACTACCAGTATTCCTCCCATTGTAACTTCTACTACTATAGTCCTTTTTCTCGAAGTTCTGATAAGACATCAGCTCTGTATTGCATGTGTAAACGGTATTTTTCATCTTCTCAGGGCAATAGAAATTAGGGAGTATCATTGATCCTATTCAAATGGTATGGCACAGGAGGATTTAAAGGAATAACTCAGGTTCAGTACAATAGTTCTGAAAGTAGGATAGAATTTTTCTTGGTGTTTCTCCACCTTGATGATACTTTGTTGCTACACCCTGCTGAGTGTGAGTGCAGTACTTTGCAAAGTCATTACTCTGTTGCTAGCATGACATGAGTGCCAAAGCTTTGTTGCACAATACTATTAAGAGATGCACTAACAAACGTGACGTTGCTGGCATTACCTGCTGTCTGCCAGGTGTCTTATAGAGAGAGAGAGAGAGAGAGAGAGAGAGAGAGAGAGAGAGAGAGTTGTGCTCGCTGGGTTCTGCATTCCAAAGTCGCCAGAGGCATCTAGCCCCCTTTGTTAGCCTGCTTTATGGCGCATAACAGGCATGTGTCGATGTTTGTCTGCTTTCTGGTGTGTATCAGTACGCTACACTGTCGACCATGGAGGTTATACCTCCATGCTGTCGACCCTCAACATGATTGCCTTTCCTCCTCCTGTTGATCATTCTACAGAAACACTGTCGTCTGTATTGGTATGCCTCTTCCATTAAGAGCTCACCACCTCTATGCAGACTAACAAAAACTCCCTTAGATACATACTATGTACAATGTTACAAACAGGTAACTATTAGCCTTGAGACAAAACTTTAGAAATTCCTTTAGTAAAAATGTTACTATGAACTAGATCTAACTTTATAAAAAAATTATTTTACAGAATTGTGACAATTCATAAGAGGTTCTGTTTGTTAAACAAACAAAATAAATAAGTAAGCAAATGCACAACACAAATCGCCAAGTTCTTAGGTACATGGAAAGATAAAAAAAATTATCGCCAGTCTCATCCATGTTTTGCTCTGGCTAACAGTACTTATCAGGCCAATGAAGTTGACCTTTCCCTTTTGAATATACAGTTTAGTGATCTTTCCTTCCTCCTTTTGTTATGAATTTATTTTTGTCTATGGCTTCCTTCTTCACTTGTTATCTTTTAAAGTATCTCAGGATTTCTCGTTGATTATTTCATTCCCTGTGCGACTTAACATAAAAGTATTCTAAAATAATATAAGACTATATATATATATATATATATATATATATATATATATATATATATATATATATATATATATATATAGAATCACTTTTGCACAGCACAACTTCCTAACATCTCCCCGAACTCCTCTATAACCACATAATTATCGCACTGTTGGCAATCCAAAAACAAATCCTTATAAATTCACAAAAACACTGTGCAGATCCACCAGTGAAATCTAGCTACCAGTTGTTGCATTATTCTAAGAATGCTTTGATAGGACTGATGCAGTGGTCACTAATTGATTTCTTGCTCTTTAAGGATTCCAGTTCAAAAGCTTTGATTTGTGCATTTCTCCAAATTCTCAATAGACCGTTGTAGATCGAGAAGAACTGATGACATAGTGACTTCTGCTTGTCTGAGAGGTGATGTGATTTGGCAAGAACCTTTTGCCTGGCCTGGAATTTTCTTAGTTTTGCTCTCCTGTCTATCCACAGTTTTTGTAGGTGCCATTTTGATTTTACTCAGCACCACATTGACAGTTGCTGAATGCTGTGTCCGATTACAGAGTGAAAATTCCACTAACCCCCTGATCTCATCCTTAGGTGGTCTATTTCTTCATACTGTAATTGGTAGAAGCTTGGTTGAGCCATGTGACAACTCATTCACTGATGGCTGGAAATCAAAGATGTCCCAGTTCGAGTGCTGTTTTGCACAATACACTCTGCATAAGTTGCCAAGATCCTTCGTAGTCCATGCCGCGAGATTCGAAGCAGGGTGAACTGAAGAAACGAAGATATGTTTAACCTTAGGTCTCTTCAAAGCAGCTACCCATCTCCGTGAGAGGAACTGCAGACCTTTGTCAGTAATTATACTCTCAACGCGCTCTACTTGCACCAAAAAGTCCTTGCAGGGTGCCATGGATATTGTCAGTGCTGTATCTTTTCACAACGTTGCATATGTCACGAATTTAGATGTTTGTTCTGTAGCTACGAGAACATAGCTGTACTCTCTCCTTGTCCTGGGAATGGGACCTAGGAGGCTGTTTCAATTTAAGTGGGATGATTGGAAAAGAGGCCCATGATAGTTTTGATTATTGTGTTTCGTCTTTGGCAAGTCTTGAAGACAGAAAGGACGATCGTGATGCGCCTTTCCATATTTTGAAAGTGGTATACTGTTGTTGATTTTAAGAAACGCTTCGTGAGTCAAAATGTGCCTAACTCAAATTAATGTATCATATGAGTTTATCAGATCTTCGTGGATGTAGTGGACCCATACAGAGTCGTCTCCATTCCTGTTGTAGAATAAAATTTTTTCTTCATACAGGATAAAAATTGCTGAGCCATCACTTGACTTCTGTCATTCCGCCTTTGCTTGTGTGAGGATAAGACTGGATCTCGGTCTTCCTTTGGTACGTTTCGAATAGAAGCTTTTATAAACTTTTCAAATGCCATCTCTCGCAGGTAGAAGATACTGAAATTGGTTTCTTGCACATCTTCCCGCATTGTATCCATCAATCCAGCAGGGGATCCGGATAAGGCATCGCCAATGATATTCTTTGAGCCTGGTATGTTCATTATAGAACAGACCTTCGGATGCAGTGCGTTTCCACAACCTTTGTAATTTTGGCTGTTTTGTACTGACACGAATTGTTTGAAGTCGAAATCCCCTCTGTTTCGTTGCAGCGCTGCGTCTTTAATTGCGCCTACTCGTACTACAGAATCAGAACTCCATGACTCATTTAATTCAAAACCTGTGTGTATTCCGCCAGCAGACCTTTGCAATGGTATACAGTTGACTGCCATGGATTCTTCTACACTCTTACCCCTCACTTGTGGACTTGTGGCCTGCAAGTTTGCTATGCGTTCCTCGAACCTTTTTATAAATTCTTCTTGCCATTTACTATGCACTTTCCCTAACATTTTAAATGCCATCAGATCCTGGAAGTGGATTATGTGCCTTCCAGCACCTTGCGAAACTCTCGCTCCAAAATATAACGATTGTTTAATGTTGACTGTTCTGTTGCCTCACCTAGTATGTTTCAGTGCGTTCTCCAGTCTGGTGGATTTTATATTCATTTGCTTTAATGTGTTGTTCGTGGGTTCCTGTAACTCATTACCGGCCATCTTAACCGCTGGAATCCAATCTGTTTGTAATTCCATTGCAGACATCATGTTGGTTAAATGTCTGATGTTCTTACTATTTGTACTGCATTTTTTACTGCTTTTCTTTTTTATTCATCGAAATCCTTTTCACCTATTCCTCCATTTATCTGATTTCTTTAATTTGATTGCATTTCTCCTTTACATCTTTTATCTGCTCTCCTAGATCCTTTTCTATTTTCGTATTTATGCATTCAGTTTGACTGGTTACAACTTTGTTCTGCTCACTGAGGTCCTTGATGGAGTGTTTCATGAAATCAAGTAACGTTTGGAATATGTTGTTCTCATGTATTGCACTACCAGTCCTCTTGACTGATGACAAACCAAATGAGGTCATACAGGGTGACAATTATTGAACTACTCGTATACGAAATAAAATCATCATAACTTCTGAATGGTTTGCGTTACGCCGTTCAAACTGCCGGAATTACTATGTACATGTACGGTTTGGTTTTGTGACGAAGCCCACTTTCATTTGAATGGGTTCGTCAATAAGCGAAAATTGGTGCGCTTTGGGGACTGAGAATCCGTGTTTCGCGATCGAGAAGTCTCTTCTCTCTTAACTGGTGACTGGGCGGTGTGCAATGTTCAGTCACGGAATATTTCTTGATGGCACAGTGACTACCAAACGGTATTTGAAGGTTTTGTAAGATGATTTCATCCCTGTTATCCAAAGTGACCCTCATTTCGACAAGATGTGGTTCATGCAAGACGTACCTCGACACCATCAAAGCAGGAGAGTGTTTGATGTCCTGGAGAAGCACTTTTGGGACCGCATTCTGGCTCTGCGGTATCCTGAGGCCACTGACATGAACCTCGATTGGCCGCCATGTTCTCAAAATCTCAACAAATGCCACTCCTTTTTGTGGGGCTATATTGAAGACAAGGTGTACAGCAGTAAGCCCAAAACCATTGATGAGCTGAAAACAGCAATTCAGGAAGTCATCGACAGTATCGATATCTCGACACTTCACCGGGTCATGCAGAATTTCACTATTCGTCTGCGGCATGTCATCGGCAATGATGGCAGGCATATCGAACATCTCATAAAATAAATTTGAATATCTGTAATCACATTTGTTTGTATGTTGAATAAAGTGTATGCATGCCATAGTTTGTCACTAATTTGTTTTTCTCATATAGTTAAATAATTGTCACCTTTTATGAACATTTTTATGGCTACCGTTTAATCTTCATCACCCCTGAATTATTGGATTGTTACTATCGCATCATCATGTGGTGGAACTGTATTCATGGATTTACAACAGACCAGAGAATTCGCATTTTCTACTTCCAACATTTTGACATGAGGTATTCCCATTTCTAAAGCCCTAGAATTTGGCTGGTCTGCTGGGACAATTAATTTCTGCTCTGTCTCATTTAAATTTCTGCATTGTCCAGCGATTGTTCCAAGACGTCTTCTGGACTATCAACTCATTTAGCTTCCTGGAGCCTTGTCTTACTTCAAGTTAAGAATCAGTTTATGACTAACATAGAAATGCAAAAATAGCTGTTCAGCATTTCTCTCTGCATTGACACAAAAATTGTCATGACTATTTCATGTGGTACCAAAATACCTACTATCCTAAATGTTACACAAGTATTTGTCACAAACAGTTTACAGCGAAGAATTATATACAAGAGGATCTAGGTCAGAATCTATAAAACCATGCTGAAAAGAACACAAATGATAAGCAAATGCGCAATTACTCCATTACTAAGGTCATGAAACTGAGGTTAATTTTGAAGATTTAAATTTCAAATCTGAAGGCATATTCAAAGCTTATTTTGGAGACTGTTTTACAGGAGATCTATGAGATTTTGAATCCTGACTGGGTCATCATTTTTATGCATGACTCCATGAGTGTACTTTATTAGAGTTTTTTTCGAATTCTATGAGTGTATGTGAAACACCACACTACTACAAGTTAAATGCCTAACAAAATTATACAAAGGATACTGGATAACATGGGAAATAAATTAGCCCTGACGGTTGGGCATCTTGAGATATGGATAATCTCTTTCTACAAACTTACTAAAAATTATGAAACTGACCGAAATAATTGCATGAAACTGAACTAGTGGCTCTCTCACCCTTAAGAATCACATACAGATGTAAATGATGGCTGATGCTAGTTACTTTATTTTGAACAAACAAAAAAGGGGTATATTGAACATGTTTCAGAGGCATTGCTGATTGAATGGTGAATATGAGAAAGAATTATTAAAGAACAAAAATTAATTTAATTGTTTGACAAATGTTTTTAATGCAAGGGAAATGAATGGAGTGACCTAACGGTTTTCTTACTGCTCATTCATGATAGAGTTTACTCTTCCTAATCAACAATAAATGTGCATTATGAAATTAAAATTGTCATACAGGTCTATGGATCAAATGAATCGTGACCAGGGCTGAACAAGAAGTGGACATCGAGAGTCCCTAATCTGATAGAGCTAAGGTGTACTTTACGATATCAAGTATGTATTCTGCATCATTGTAGCTGTCACCTGATGTGCTGGCATGGCTCATGTGCTGCATGAGGGGTCTGTTTGTTCAAAACTTTGTGTATTTCTCTTGAAATGGATAACCACGATTCCTATCTAGTGAAGGGAATATAAATGCCTTGTCTGTATCTGCCAAATTTATCCACTTGTTTCTTACGTTCTTAAACAGATGCACAGTGTCATACATGAATATATGACATCTTTACCTTTAAAGGAAAAATAGAAGTAATCATTGCTTTTACAGTTTTTTGTCAATTTGATAAACAAGTTTCTAATTACTGTACAAGTGTCACAAATTATGGTTATGGCTTTAAGTCCACAAGACATTGTAAGTTTTAAAACTTACAGAGTTTGTTGATGTAATTCCTGCAACAGGATGTTTTTCATTGGATGTAATGAAACAATTTTCTTCATGGCTGACAAATGCAGATGATATGAAAAAGTTGTCACTGCTGTGGCTTAAGTTCTTAATGAATTCTCACCACACTTCCTTTGAACTGAAATTTTGAATTAATACAAATCTCATCCTACTGTAAAATACATATTCGTTCTTCTTATGACAATGTGGCTACTACAGTATTAATAAAATGACAATTGACTTCTTTTGTACTGAAATGTTTAATGAAGCAATAAGTTCTTGTATTTCCTTTGCTTGTGGTACATATAGAAGGCACTTCAGACGAAGAGCAGTGTATGCTGCACTGTACTGTTGAAATTTTAAGAAAAAATATGGCAACATATTTGTGAAATACCTTTTCTTTGTCATTCTACATAGCACAATCTGTTCATACAAGAGCCTGACACAGGTGCTATTTCCATTGTCTTCAGTAAAATTTTGCTCCAAATATGCAACACAGTTTTTTTAGTTTTGTGACACAATCATGCACAACTTCCACTGCAGAATGTTCTATAGTTGTGACAACAGAGTTATTTTCAAGTTTAGAGGCTCTATCCATTGCATATCATGGGTACTTACAATATTATTGCAGACACATGTTTCAACACACATACAACTGTCAATCTTTACACTACCTTGAATTTTCAGAATGCCTTCCACTGATAACCTATAGAAACACAAAAAATTGTTGGTTACGGTATAGCGCCACATGTCACTTCACACATTTCGTTTTCACGCAAGTCTGTTTAATAAAATCTTCTGTAAGCCACTCTTCATTTCTTTTACCAAGATCTTGATTTCGCTTTCGTTTGGATCTCAAGGGCATCGCTATGTGCTGTGTAACACGATGCATGAGTAGTGATCATTTTTAATGAATATTTTTGATGCGGTCATTGATTTACATTTTCTCTTGGTTTTTTATATGTTCTATTCTTTCATTGGATGTGCTTTTTAACAAGTCATGAGTTATGGCTTAGTTTTTGTGTTGCAATAAAGCTAATTACCCAGTTCTGAAATAGTTGGTGACCTGATCTCTGACAGTCACTGACGTGAAATTCGATACTCATTAATGCTTCGCATCCTGCCACATCGCACTAAGTACGAACATCTGCGTCACGCACATCGCACATCTTCTGCCCCCAGTTCACCATAACTCCACAATGTCAGACCCACTACCAACTGTAGACATGTCTACTGGTGCAGTAATTAATCACGTGACATTAAATCCACCACTGTTTTGGCAACAGAATCCCTTGTTGCAGCTAGCGCAACTATAACGTCAGTTTGTGCTAGTACATGTGATATGACTGCAGACGGCACAAAGTACAGTTATGCAGTTGCTAAGCTCAGTGACAATATAGTCACAGATGTGCGAGACGTTCCGCCACCACCGAGCAATGATCGTTGCTTAACTATCGAGAACGTCTTGATTTCCCAGCTCTCGCAGTCTACGATGACGAGACTGCAGAAACTACTTCGCACTGAAGAGCTAGGCGATTGCAACCCATCACAGCGAGTGATATAGGTCTGTAGTTCGACGGATTACTCCTACTACCCTTCGTAAACACTGGTGCAACCTGTGCAATTTTCCAATCTGTAGGTACAGATCTATCGGTGAGCGAGCTTCGCAAGGGATCTGTTGGCCATCAAACAGTAGTTGGTAATCTTCACTTCACGTGGTTGCATAAAAGAACAATGGATTGGGTCCTTGTGGCGATTATAGACAGCTCAATGCTAGAACCATTCCAGATCAATATCCAGCACCACATATCGAAGATTCTATGTCCAATGTCAATGGTAAGCATATCTTTTCTATGTTGGACTTAGCTCGTGCATATTACCAGATACCTGTGGCACCTGACGACGTTGGTAAGATCGCCATCTGCACTCTGCTCAGACTATTTGAGTCTACCTGAATACTTTTCGGACTTAGTAATGTTGCCCAACTATTTCAACGTTCATGGATGAAGTCAGATGTATCTTAGATATTTGTTACATGTATATTGACGACGTCCTGATACCTTAGATACCTTAGGGATTGCGAAGCAACTCAGATCGCTTGATACGGGCAAGTCTTCAGGTCCAGATTGTATACCGATCAGGTTCCTTTCAGATTATGCTGGTACAATAGCTCCCTACTTAGCAATCATATACAACCGCTCGCTCACCGATAGATCTGTACCTACAGATTGGAAAATTGCACAGGTTGCACCAGTGTTTAAGAAGGGTAGTAGGAGTAATCCATCGAACTACAGACCTATATCACTGACGTCGGTTTGCAGTAGGGTTTTGGAGCATATACTGTATTCAAACATTGTGAATCACCTCGAAGGGAACGATCTATTGATACATAATCAGCATGGTTTCAGAAAACATCGTTCTTGTGCAATGCAGCTAGCTCTTTATTCGCACGAAGTAATGGTCACTATCGACAGGGGATCTCAAGTTGATTCCGTATTTCTAGATTTCCGGAAAGCATTTGACACCATTCCTCACAAGCGACTTCTAATCAAGCTGCGGGCCTATGGGATATCGTCTCAGTTGTGAGACTGGATTCGTGATTTCCTGTCAGGAAGGTCGCAGTTCGCAGTAATAGATGGCAAATCATCGAGTAAAATTGAAGTGATATCAGGTGTTCCTCAGGGAAGCGTCCTGGGACCTCTGCTGTTCCTGATCTATATAAATGACCTGGGTGACAATCTGAGCAGTTCTCTTAGGTTGTTCGCAGACGATGCTGTAATTTACCGTCTAGTAAGGTCATCCGAACACCAGTATCAGTTGCATAGCGATTTAGAGAAGATTGCTGTATGGTGTGGCAGGTGGCAGTTGACGCTAAATAACGAAAAGTGTGAGGTGATCCACATGAGTTCCAAAAGAAATCCGTTGGAATTCTATTACTTGATAAACAGTACAATCCTCAAGTCTGTCAATTCAAGTAAGTACCTGGGTGTAAAAATTACGAACAACTTCAGATGGAAAGACCACATAATGATATTGTGGGGAAGGCGAGCCAAAGGTTGCGTTTCATTGGCAGGACACTTAGAAGATGCAACAAGTCCACTAAAGAGACAGCTTACACTACACTCGTTTGTCCTCTGTTAGAATATTGCTGCGCGGTGTGGGATCCTTACCAGGTGAGATTGACGGAGGACATCGAAAGGGTGCAAAAAAGGGCAGCTCGTTTTGTATTATCACGTAATAGGGGAGAGAGAGTGGCAGATATGATACGCGAGTTGGGATGGAAGTCAAAGCAAAGACGTTTTTCGTTTTTCGTCGCGGCAAGATCTATTTACGAAGTTTTAGTAACCAACTTTCTCTTCAGAATGCGAAAATATTTTGTTGAGCCCAACCTACATAGGTAGGAATGATCATCAAAATAAAATAAGAGAAATCAGAACAGAAAGGTTTAGGTGTTCGTTTTTCCCGCGCGGTGTTCGGGAGTGGGATTATAGAGAGATGGTATGATTGTGGTTCGATGAACCCTCTGTCAAGCACTTGAATGTGAATTGCAGAGTAATCATGTAGATGTAGATACAGATGTCAAAATCAGAGGCAAAACATGTCAGACTTACAACAGATCTTCACTCGTCTATGTGCATTTCACCTGCTCAGCATCATGTGGAAGTGTATCTTTGGGACAGCTGAAGTACAATTCCTAGGCTACAGTATGAACATGCAAGGAATGCAGCCACCGCAATAGAAAAAAGAAGCTATAACTAATTTTCCACAGCTTATGACAGTTAAAGAATTACGACGATTTCTTGGTGTAATTTTTACCGTCGGTTTGTTCGCAATAATGCCCTCCTAGATGCACTAATGAATGAATTCTTGTTTGGTTCACCAAAGGACCAACTCCAGTGGAATAATGAGGCCGAGATGGCATTTACCAAGCCGAAAACTGCCGTTGCAACAGCTACACTGTTAGCACACGCAGTTCCACAGGCACATCTCGCCCAGATGGATGATGTGTCTGTCACTGCAATTGGTGCTGCACTGCATCAGCAAATAGACGAGCACTAGCATCTCTTAGCCTTTTTCAGTAAAATGTTATCGCCATCTCAACAGAATTAGTCCACATATGATTGTGAACTATATGCTGCCTATGCATCACATGTTGGAGGGACAGCTGTTCACTCTCGCCTCAGATCATAAGCCACTACCTTATGCTTTCTGCCAGCGTCCTAAGAAAGCGTCACTTCGTCAGCTGTGACATCTCGACTATATCAGACAGTTCACCACCCATAATGTTCACGTTAATAAAGAAATGTGCCAACTGACGCTCTCTCTTGGATTGAAGCGATCACTGGTGCAGTCGAGTTTGAAGCTCTGGCCACAGAGCAACAATCAGATAGTGAGTTACGAGATTTGTTAGCGCAACCATCAAGCCTACAACTCCGCTGTATTACACTGCCAACGTCAACCACGGTGCTGTATTGTGACATTGCCACCAACAATTTGCGACAATTTGACTTTCGCCAACATGTCGCTTCATGGAGTGTGAACCACTGCCAACACGGTGAAGTGAGCTTTTGTTTGGATACACATGGGCAAAGATTCCAAGCAATATGTGCGACACTGAGTAGCCTGTCAGCGAAATAAATGCATCTGGCATATTAGGTCACTCTTGGCATGTTTCTTCCTCCAAGTCATCTATTTCAGTATGTCCACCTAGACCTCGTAGGACCTCTCTCACCAACAGAAGGATACACCAACCTCCTTATATCATTTTACACATTGGCACGAGGTGTTCCCGATTGGCGACATTACTTCCGAAACTGTTGCGACTGTGTTCTTCCGGGAACCCACGAAGACAATGTGAGTTGTATTTGTTCAAAGCACTCACCATCGTACTGTGTACAAAGCGTATTAGAACTACAGCTTACCACATTACAGCAAATGATTTAGTCGAACGCATGCACTGCCAACTGGAAGTGTTGCTTTGATGTCACTACTCAGAGCAGACATTGCCCACCAGCCTCATGAGCCTCTGTGTGTCACTGAGAAGGCCTGAAAGCCATGACTGCAGAACTTGTTTATGGCCTGTCAATATGATTACCTGCTAAGTTCTTTGCCAATGTGCCAGACCCATCAGATTTTGTGCAAAAGCTATGGCCACAAACCTGGTAACTGTGTCCCATTGCTCCAAGTGAGCAGAAGACTCGATGCCGTTTTATTTTTGATGAGCTACAGAAGTACCATCATGTCTTCATATGGCATGACAATATGCAAGCCACTGCAGCTGTCCTACGATTGACCTTACTGTGCCATCAGTAGGGAAGACGAGACATTAAAAGTTGATGTGATCGATATGCTAATCACCTTCACTGTCGACAGGCTTACACCAGCTTTCTGCACACCCTACATTGGTATGACTCACCTTCATACACCAAAAACTGGAAAAATTCTCCAGCCACTCTACTGCCGATTACAGATCAGCGCACAATGGAAATCGGAGGCAACCTATAATGTGTCATCAGCAGCCTGTGCACAATCCGTTGTTACCTGGTCCAGATGACAAGTCCGATTCAACAGAAAATAATGTGACAATAAGGGGGTAGCGGTGAAGTGCTGTGTCATGTGTTGCAAGTTATGACCATTTTTAATTATTATCTTTGGTACAGTCAGTGACTTACATTTTCTCTTTGTTTTTATATATGTTATATTCTGTTGCTTTTTAATGGAGTCATATGAGTTACTGTTTACTTTTTATATTGTAATAACTGCCACCAACAGACACACTCGATGGGCCAAGGCAGCTCCGATTACAGACATACCAGCAGAAATGGCGCAATAACCTTTTTGTCAACATGGATAGCACAGTTCGACTGCCCATCACAGATCACCACAGATCAAGGCTGGCATTTTGTCTCAGTGCCATTCATTGAGTTGCCGATCTGTGCAGGTTTCGACCCCATCATACCACTAGCTACCACCCATCATGTACCAGGATGGTGAAGTGTTGGCACAGGACATTAAAGGCCATGTTCATGTGCTATTTAAACAGTTGGACCTGGAAGACATCAGGGTTTTCACAGCGCAAGTGGTATATGGAGAGACTTTATGCCTACCATCAGAGCTATTTTGCATGACCAAGACTGCCTCAGCAATTGGGAATTGTGAAGCTACGACCAACTCCAGCATGATGGTACGGGGATCGCAATATTTTCGTACACAAGAACATGCAAACATGCTCACACATAATGTCAAGGGCCAAGGTAGTTCGTCCCCTTTGCAAGCATTGTACACTGGACCGTACAAAGTGTTACAACAGAATGAAAATACCATGTGCATACAATGTAATGGCAAGCAGAAGATGGTATTGAAACGTTCCCATCTCCTCTATACCTCTTGTGTTATTGATAACCTTCCCTTTTACAACAAACTATGTAACCTTATCTTAGTATTTCTATCTCTTGCTTAATAATAACAAATGAAATCTTCCCTTTGAAATTTATTGTCTTTCTCTATCTTCGCATGCAAATTTAATTGCTGCTTATTAAAAGTGATTTTCTGATTATTTCGACGAAACCTAGATTGCGTCGTCGTCGTGGCCCTCAGTCGTTATCTGCAGTAACGCAAACTGTTCCTTACCCTTTTTTACTGTTACTGGATCGCCATCTGACTGCTACATCGAAATGCGACATGAATATACTTACTATGTTTTACTATACTCTATTAGCTGCTGGTGGGCTTTCATAATAACTGGCTGTATTTATTACCAAAGCTGACATTCTTTAATAGCAAAGCTGACGTTGTTCTTTAATTAATTTGACTGAAATTACGTAATTCAAAGTTAAACTTTTTCTTGACAACAAAATTTTGCAAAGTTTTACGTTGATGGTTTTTGGGATGGATTATAATTAGAAAGTTAATTGTATTCTGAATGAAATGATTTTACAAACGTTCAAATGGGACTTACTTTTTACAATAATCTTACAACTAGCAATGCACAAACATGCCTCCAGTAGTCCTGAGTTTCTCAAAAAAATTAATTCAATAATATTAGTTCCTCTTATTATAATACTTAGCTGATGTCTCTGTACATCCGTTTATAATCTCTTGTAAATCATAGCTAGTGGCTGGCAGGCACACTGCTCCTCTCAACCTCTCGCTTAAGACCTGCTACCGACTCGCTTCACTTCTCGCTTACTACTGACTTCCTGCGAACGATGAAGTGCGGTCTCTCCTGCCAACAATGCTTTCTGGTGCAGACAATCCCCGCTACCATTACAAAATGTATCCATACGCGGTCTCTCCCGCCCTTTTTAAAATTATATCAATTTGCGGTCTCTTGTCAACAATACTTTGGTGCAGACATTCCCTGCTACCACAATTATTTCCAACATGACAACTATTAATTATTCCTACTTAATCCTATTAATAAAATATAAATATCTTTCATAAATTTTGATTTGACAATAAACAATAGAAATATACACGTCTTACAGTATCCATCGAATGAGTGAAACTTGTTTATATCCCAACATGAGACAATGAAATAGTTCAAGAGGACCAGACAGAACCAGCACTATGCCCACAGGCTGAAGAAGATGAGCAAACAGTGGTAACAGTGGTAACTGCTCCAGACAAGCCAACAGATAACATCGAAGACTCTACTAATTCATTTCAGAGCATGGCAACGAGTGTTTCAAATGCCTAGGCATTCTGGGAGCTCTGCTCTACCATGGGTGGCTGTGTTGGAATTGCCACCAGAAAAGTAACCTGCAAAGTGATTTGTGTGTGTTTTGGAACAGAGACTTTACATTATGGTAGCTCCTTGGAGCTGAGATTATTCTTTGTTTGTTCAGCTCTGACAATTGTATATTAGAGAGAGAGAGAGAGAGAGAGAGAGAGAGAGAGAGAGAGAGAGAGATAATAACGCTATTGTAGTCCAGTAATGTGACTGATTAATTTGCTACATGTAGCATCATTAGCATCTTCTTTGAAAGGCTTGGCACAGACGACATATTTTTTGGAAGGTAATCAGTCTTTTCTTGCTGTGGCTTTCAACCATTCATGATTCATGGTGTGTATCAGTATCTGTTGGAAACTAGACAGATTTGTAAGCAACAACAAATACACGTAAGTCCACAGAACACCACACAATGAAAGCAGCTTCTGTTTTATATGGGAAAAAAGCAAATATGGAATCATTTACCCCACCCAATATTACATATGTGAGCAGAACACAACCAGAACACAAGCAACACATGTACAACAATTTAAAGGGTGAAATATACACGAGAAATAATCGGAAGCACAATGTGATAACACCAATTTTAACTGCGAAACGAAAAAAACATGTGTTGTTGTTGTGGTCTTCAGTCCTGAGACTGGTTTGATGCAGCTCTCCATGCTACTCTATCCTGTGCAAGCTTCTTCATCTCCCAGTACCTACTGCAACCTACATCCTTCTGAATCTGCTTAGTGTATTCATCTCTTGGTCTCCCCCCCTACGATTTTTACCCTCCATGCTGCCCTCCAATACTAAATTGGTGATCCCTTGATGCCTCAGAACATGTCCTACCAACCGATCCCTTCTTCTGGTCAAGTTGTGCCACAAACTTCTCTTCTCCCCAATCCTATTCAATACTTCCTCATTAGTTATGTGATCTACCCATCTAATCTTCAGCATTCTTCTGTAGCACCACATTTCAAAAGCTTCTATTCTCTTCTTGTCCAAACTATTTACCGTCCACGTTTCACTTCCATACATGGCTACACTCCATACAAATACTTTCAGAAATGACTTCCTGACACTTAAATCTATACTCGATGTTAACAAATTTCTCTTCTTCAGAAACGCTTTCCTTGCCATTGCCAGTCTACATTTTATATCCTCTCTACTTCGACCATCATCAGTTATTTTGCTCCCCAAATAGCAAAACTCCTTTACTACTTTAAGTGTCTCATTTCCTAATCTAATACCCTCAACATCACCCGACTTAATTCGACTACATTCCATCATCCTCGTTTTGCTTTTGTTGATGTTCATCTTATATCCTCCCTTCAAGACACCATCCATTCCGTTCAACTGCTCCTCCAAGTCCTTTGCTGTCTCTGACAGAATTACAATGTCATCGGCGAACCTCAAAGTTTTTATTTCTTCTCCATGGATTTTAATACGTACTCCGAATTTTTCTTTTGTTTCCTTTACTGCTTGCTCAATATACAGATTGAATAACATCGGGGAGAGGCTACAACCCTGTCTTACTCCCTTCCCAACCACAGCTTCCTTTTCATGTCCCTCGACCCTTATAACTGCCATCTGCTTTCTGTACAAATTGTAAATAGCCTTTCGCTCCCTGTATTTTACCCCTGCCACCTTTAGAATTTGAAAGAGAGTATTCCAGTCAACATTGTCAAAAGCTTTCTCTAAGTCTACAAATGCTAGAAATGTAGGTTTGCCTTTCCTTAATCTTTCTTCTAAGATAAGTCGTAAGGTCAGTATTGCCTCACGTGTTCCAGTATTTCTACGGAATCCAAACTGATCTTCCCCGAGGTCGGCTTCTACTAGTTTTTCCATTCGTCTGTAAAGAATTCGTGTTAGTATTTTGCAGCTGTGGCTTATTAAACTGACTGTTCGGTAATTTTCACATCTGTCAACACCTGCTTTCTTTGGGATTGGAATTATTATACAGGGTGTTTCAAAAAGAATACCACAACTTTAAAAATGTATATTTAATGAAAGAAACATAATATAACCTTCTGTTGTACATCATTACAAAGAGTATTTAAAAAGGTTTTTTTTTCACTCAAAAACAAGTTCAGAGATGTTCAATATGGCCCCCTCCAGACACTCGAGCAATATCAACCCGATACTCCAACTTGTTCCACACTCTCTGTAGCATATCAGGCGTAACAGCTTGGATAGCTGCTGTTATTTCTCGTTTCAAATCATCAATGGTGGCTGGGAGAGGTGGCCGAAACACCATATCCTTAACATACCCCCATAAGAAAAAATCGCAGGGGGTAAGATCAGGGCTTCTTGGAGGCCAGTGATGAAGTGCTCTGTCACGGGCTGCCTGGCGGCTGATCCATCGCCTCGGGTAGTTGACATTCAGGTTTCATAACTAACCTTTTTCGTAGGACTCTCCATACAGTTGATTGTGGAATTTGCAGCTCTCTGCTAGCTCTGCGAGTCGATTTTCCTGGGCTGCGAACAAATGGTTGCTGGATGCGTGCTACGTTTTCATCACTCGTTCTCGGCCATCGAGAACTTTTCCCTTTGCACAAACACCCATTCTCTGTAAACTGTTTATACCAACGTTTAATACACCACCTATCAGGAGGTTTAACACCATACTTCGTTCGAAATGCACGCTGAACAACCGTCGTCGATTCACTTCTGCCGTACTCAATAACACAAAAAGCTTTCTGTTGAGCGGTCGCCATCTTAGCATCAACTGACGCTGACGCCTAGTCAACAGCGCCTCAAGCGAACAAATGTACAACTAAATGAAACTTTATAGCTCCCTTAATTCGCCGACAGATAGTGCTTAGCTCTGCCTTTTGTCGTTGCAGAGTTTTAAATTCCTAAAGTTGTGGTATTCTTTTTGAATCACCCTGTATTCTTCTTGAAGTCTGAGGGTATTTCGCCTGTTTCATATATCTTGCTCACCAGATGGTAGAGTTTTGTCAGGACTGGCTCTCCCAAGGCCGTCAGTAGTTCCAATGGAATGTTGTCTACTCCGGGGGCCTTGTTTCGACTCAGGTCTTTCAGTGCTCTGTCAAACTCTTCACGCAGTATCGTATCTCCCATTTCATCTTCATCTACATCCTCTTCCATTTCCATAATATTGTCCTCAAGTGCATCGCCCTTGTATAGACCCTCTATATACTCCTTCCACCTTTCTGCTTTCCCTTCTTTTCTTAGAACTGGGTTTCCATCTGAGCTCTTGATGTTCAAATACAAGTTGTTCTCTTATCTGCAAAGGTCTCTTTAATTTTCCTGTAGGCAGTATCTATCTTACCCCTCGTGAGGTAAGCCTCCACATCCTTACATTTGTCATCGAGCCATCCCTGCTTAGCCATTTTGCACTTCCTGTCGATCTCATTTTTGAGACGTTTGTATTCCTTTTTGCCTGCTTCATTTACTGCATTTTTGTATTTTCTCCTTTCATCAATTAAATTCAATATTTCTTCTGTTACCCAAGGATTTCTACTAGCCCTCGTCTTTTTACCTACTTGATCCTCTGCTGCCTTCACTACTTCATCCCTCAAAGCTACCCATTCTTCCTCTACTGTATTTCTTTCCCCCATTCCTGTCAATTGTTCCCTTATGCTCTCCCTGATACTCTGTACAACCTCTGGTTCTTTCAGTTTATCCAGGTCCCATCTCCTGAAATTCCTGCCTTTTTGCAGTTTCTTCAGTTTTAATCTACAGGTCATCACCAATAGATTGTGGTCAGAGTCCACATCTGCCCCTGGAAATGTCTTACAATTTAAAACCTGGTTCCTAAATCTCTATCTTACCATTATATAATCTATCTGATAGTTTCTAGTATCTCCAGGGTTCTTCCATGTATACAACCTTCTATTGTGATTCTTAAACCAAGTGTTAGCTATGATTAAGTTGTGCTCTGTGCCAAATTCTATCAGGCGGCTTCCTCTTTCATTTCTTAGCCCCAATCCATATTCACCTACGACATTTCCTTCTCTCCCTTCTCCTACACTCTAATTCCAGTCACCCATGACTATTAGATTTTCGTCTCCCTTCACTATCTGAATAATTTCTTTTATTTCATCATACATTTCTTCAATTTCTTCGTCATCTGCAGAGCTAGTTGGCATATAAACTTGTACTACTGTAGTAGGCATGGGCTTTGTGTCTATCTTGGCCACAATAATGCGTTCACTATGCTGTTTGTAGTAGCTAACCCGCACTCCTATTTTTTTTATTCATTATTAAACCTACTCCTGCATTACCCCTATTTGATTTTGTATTTATAACCTTGTAATCACCTGACCAAAACTCTTGTTACTCCTGCCACCGAACTTCACTAATTCCCACTATATCTAACTTTAACCTATCCATTTCCCTTTTTAAATTTTCTAACCTACCTACCCGATTAAGGGATCTGACATTCCACGCTCCGATCCGTAGAACGCCAGTTTTCTTTGTCCTGATAACGACGTCCTCCTGAGTAGTCCCTGCCCAGAGATCCGAATGGGGGACTATTTTACCTCCGGAATATTTTACCCAAGAGGACGCCATCATCATTTAATCATACAGTAAAGCTGCATGCCCTCGGGAAAAATTACGGCCGTAGTTTCCCCTTGCTTTCAGCCGTTCGCAGTACCAGCACAGCAAGGCCGTTTTGGTTATTGTTACAAGGCCAGACCAGTCAATCATCCAGACTGTTGCCCTTGCAACTACTGAAAAGGCTGCTGCCCCTCTTCAGGAACCACACGTTTGTCTGGCCTCTTAACAGATACCCCTCCGTTGTGGTTGTACCTACGGTACGGCTATCTGTATCGCTGAGGCACGCAAGCCTCCCCACCAACGGCAAGGTCCATGGTTCATGGGGGGGGGGGGGGGGGGAACATGAAAGGCTGAAAACCCAGCCAATAAGAAAGCGAGATGATTTATTGCTAAACCTGCACTGCCAAGTGGCCTGGCAGCGAATCAAGGTCGTATTACCCCCAGATCACCTAAGAAACAGATTGACCGTCCTTACAGCGGAACAGGCAACCGTAAAAATAGTTTTCCCGTCGGTCAACAGATGTCGCAGGCGACGCTACAATGCTAACTGACCTGTCCATGTCGCGGAATTGGCAACGCTGTATCTTTGGTGACGTGAATGACGCTGATTTGTGTTCGGCTAGAGCGCTGCGCGCGAAATGCATTCGTCACACAGCTGACTCTAGACCATGATCGGCTATGTTTTTTCCAGAGTTTTCAATCGAAGAATGTAGATTAGCTCCTGTAATTCTACAAACCAAGTTTATTTCTACTGTAGGGATACTTCTCACAATCATATGCGAAATGAAAAGTAATACACAATCTGCACTCACGCAGACCTGTTACTATAAGCAGTGTTTTCGAGTGAAAGCTGTGTGAGGATTATTAGCGCACAGATAAAAAAAAATTAAAATAGGCAGCGTCTATAGTTTGCATGCTATGCTCGTTCTCTTCTATCCTCCTCCCTTCATTCCAGTATAAACGTTTGTTCACATGTATAAACGAATGGCAGTGAACATTGGCGAATTATCTATGAATACTCATTTGCAGCAGTGTAAACGAGGTTTTACACTCGTTCACTTCGTTCGCTCTAGTATATACCAGGATTTAGAGGGACCGATGACCTAGCAGTTAGATGACGGCTATTATTCATTTACTTCACTGTTGCCATCTCAGCTCTAGAGCCATTTTCAAGTACCGAAGGAAAGGTCTTTTAAGGTAATGCTACTTAAATTGTTTACCAAATGTTACCACACTATGCTTTGCATTTTGTTATCCATATCTTATATTGGTTTCAGTTTTCACATTGCACACAAAAACGCCTCTACAGCTAAAATTACGATAGTGAAGTGAATAAACAGTTTAAAAAAGTCCGAATCGCAGCAAAGATTTCATTTAAAAATTATATGATATGATTCTTGTACAGGAAGGGCTGCAACGTTATATCAGAATATAAGATCGACAAAATGTAGATAGGATCGAATGCTTAGGGCTCTTTATTAATTCTTACTCGCAACTAATTTATAGATTTACCTGAATTTAAAATCCACTCGCATAACCTTTCTTTATTTTTGACAGGAATCTGAACATTTTTAGTTCAGGATTTGTTCGTCTACTCCTTCCACAGTTGATATACTCGCAGGCCCTCGGCATGACGACTCGATCCACTACCACCGGTATGTCGGAAACAGCTGCACTTCACAGACGCCAAATAGTGGAAAGCTGCACGCGTTCGGCCGATGTTGCAACATATTTCACAGAATGGAGTGCCATCTAGTGGTTGATTCCACAAGTAAGGGTGTGACGCTGTTGCCGCCTGGTGGCCGTTCCCTGACAAGGGTTGCCTGCTAGACTAAGCGATTGGGCAATCTGTTTCTTACGTGATCTGAGGTATTACCGGAAGTCCATACGAGTTTCACCTCAGTGTTGTGTAAAGTGGGCTATGCTACTTCCCCCCCCCCCCCCAAATCAGAGAGCTCTTTTAGTGTATCTACCTATATAAACTTAATATGTGTTGTTAATTTAATATATATTTTATTATTAATTTGATTTTGGTTCCACTGAGAAGATATGCAAGACATGGACCGTTCTTAGATTTCACTGACACAAAAAGTAGCGTGGGATCCTGGTCAATTATTGAAATTACTTGGACGACTCCATGCTCAAAAACAGTTAATCATTGTAGGCTATATGCTTTATGTGTATTTCACCATTTTCAATACGTAAGGACTTACATGTCATTTAGCTAAGTCTTAGTGCAGGCCAATCTGTGTCCTAGGTACGTAACAAAAATCGTCTGAATTATTCGATAAGAACTTTGAAAATGTCAGTTTCCTGTATATCATGAATGAAATAAATAAAATCGCCGATCTCCAGCGTCGCCTGTGGAAAAAACGGGATAATAATTACGATACTTTGATATTGCTTCGTAATGGCGGCCAATTGTCGCCGTCCAGCTATGTTAAACTTGCTGCCGGCGCGACGTCTGAAATTCTTTTAAAAATGGAACGAGCTAACCTTACAGTTAAAATTAACAGCGGTATTTTACACTGCTCAAATAATAAAACATGTACACACCTTATTAAGATTGCGCACAATGGCGTCCTACAAGAACAAGCAAGACTGTGGCGCTTTTAGTTTCACGCCGATACCAATAAGAAAGATAATACTTGTGTTACAGATAATAGTTTATCTCTGTAATCGCATTATTCCTTGACTTTCAGTATAGTTTCTTTTACATATGACAAATAATTGCTCAATATGGTGAAAAATATTTAGGGATTTATAGTTTGCCTAATCTGGGCCAGGGGACGTCATAAGACCCCCTGGAATGCCATGGTCACATATTTTGATGTCTGGGCATGGCACTCCACATTACATCACATGAAGCACTTTCACTAAAGTTTTCACTTCGCATCACAATATTTAACGTAATTCCAGTCAGATTTCTGTTATTGATATCTTGATTTCACAACAATACACTTTACAATGTTCAATAAGGTTACAAAATTTCAACATCTTCGGTACATATATTTAAACAATATATTTTATCTTATCAGAGATAGTTATTAAACTGAACCTGCGGACATTTACTTATCACTCTCCATTCCGACGAGGGCTCTAAGGGAAACCGCAGAAAATCTGTGTGGAGCGAAACAGACTATCTTCATCTCTCTCTCTCTGTTTGGATAATTTGACAGTTGTATGACGATGCTGTTGGTCGACAGTGTCGCCAGCTGGTAGGAGCCGTCGTCAGCTGTCTGATGTTCATGGGACGTTGCAGGTACAGCGTCGCGCCTCCATTGTCTCACCAAACAGCTCGTAATGTCAAGGGGTGACCATGAAACAAGTTCGATTACACAGGATTATTTGTTTAACATGCAGATGGGAATTCGCTACGGCAAAAAAATGCACATGTTATTAGTCACTGCTATTGTATAGGTCAGGGCCAGCTCTAACTGTTTATTACACCCCATATGCGTAGTTCCAGTAATTACATATTCCTGCAAACATGGCTGCTTTTTTCACTTTATGATATTCTTAATGTTTCGCGCTATATAAGCATCCTAAAGTCGTCACACGCTCTCCACTTCACCGTGTGTTAGAAACGATGACTGTTCACTGTTTATAACATGTTCTAAAAACATCACGCTGTCTATTCCAAATACATTGTTCGCACGACATGAAATTACAGTTTTTCCATACTCATCACACTGTGTGCACGTAACAACATTTGTTCATTAAGGACGTCCGCCAAAGTCTGTACAAAGTACGACGATCGTTCACTGAACACTTTCTCATACTACAGATTGCGACTTACACAGTTCCATATGGTTCAAGTTACGGTTTTTATCGTCTCTGTGACTACACTAATTTTCTCCACAGAACAACTTAAACACAGATACTGTCACATTATCTGTCCTTTCGTTTTGTGGCAGTTATTACAATTTGTGAATTACACAATTCATTCCCTATATTCCTGCACCCTATGTCACGTTTGTCTGACCAATAGATCATCAAGACTTGTTCTCCGACTCTGGCCTGACTTTACAATAATAATGACTTTACCATATCATACTCAACAAATAGGCTAAATTTTTATATTGCCTCAGGACTGCCGTGCATTTTCCTGTGTTACACGGCGTCTACTACGCGTTTCTCAAGCCGCATCTGAGTTCAGCCATGGAACCAGAAATCTAGCGAAGTCATGCAGTAAAATTGCATGACATTCTTCCTCGATTGATTCTAAAATTGTTTCTTCGAAATCTGCTTTGTTGATGACCCATGGAGTTTTCCCTTTAACGTGGGTTTTACTCATGGTCACCTTTCTCCATACTCTAGTAGTTTAAACGTTACCAAATAAATAGGAATTACATATTTAAGAAAATTAAACTTACATCTGTACTAAATCTTTCACAAGCTGAACCTTCCAATGAAATGATAGTCCTACCTTTCCATTACAGTATGGGATTAAATCAAATGTTCTCATTAAAAATAGATATCACTTTATATTCACTACTCTACATCCATTTCACGAACTTGCGTTCCTTCGTTACACTGTTCTGTAACTAATGTCTTTCCTATAAATCTTTGAAAAGCAGGTAATATTGTTCTTTTGTCAAGTACACTCACATGGATGACACTTTCTATGTCCTAAATACAGAAAAATATACCATGGAAAACATTTCTATACTACTGTTGTTGTTGTGGTCTTCAGTCCTGAGACTGGTTTGATGCAGCTCTCCATGCTACTCTATCCTGTGCAAGCTTCATCTCCCAGTACCTACTGCAACCTACATCCTTCTGAATCTGTTTAGTGTTCATCTGAATCTGTTTAGAGCTTAGTCTCCCTCTACGATTTTTACCCTCCATGCTGCCCTCCAATACTAAATTGGTGATCCCTGTATGCCTCAGAACATGTCCTACCAACCGATCCCTTCTTCTAGTCAAGTTGTGCCACAAGCTCTTCTTCTCCCCAATTCTATTCAATACCTCCTCATTAGTTATGTGATCTACCCATCTAATCTTCAGCATTTTTCTGTAGCACCACATTTCGAAAGCTATTCTCTTCTTGTCCAAACTAGTTATAGTCCATGTTTCACTTCCATACATGGCTGTGCTCCATATAAATACTTTCAGAAACGACTTCCTGACACTTAAATTTATACTCTATGTTAACAAATTTCTCTTCTTCAGAAATGCTTTCCTTGCCATTGCCAGTCTACATTTGATATCCTCTCTACTTCGACCATCATCAGTCATTTTACTCCCCAAATAGCAAAACTCCTTTACTACTTTAACTGTCACATTTCCTAATCTAATTCCATGATCCATGTTTTGCTTTTGTTGATGTTCATCTTATATCCTCCCTTCAAGACACTATCCATTCCGTTCAACTGCTCTTCCAAGTCCTTTGCTGTCTCTGACAGAATTACAATGTCATTGGCAAACCTCAAAGTTTTTATTTCTTCTCCATAGATTTTAATACCTACTCCAAATTTTTCTTTTGTTTGCTTTACTGCTTGCTCAATATACAGATTGAATAATATCGGGGAAAGGCTACAACCTGTCTCACTCCCTTCCCAATAGCTGCTTCCCTTTCATGCCCCTCGACTCTTGTAACTGCCATCTGCTTTCTGTACAAATTGTAAATAGCCTTTCGCTCCCTGTATTTTACCCCTGCCACCTTCAGAATTTGAAAGAGTATTCCAGTAAACATTGTCAAAAGCTTTCTCTAAGTCTACAAATGCTAGAAATGTAGGTTTGCCTTTCCTTAATCTAGCTTCTAAGATAAGTTGTAGGGTCAGTATTGCCTTACGTGTTCCAATATTTCTACGGAATCCAAACTGATCTTCCCCATGGTCGGCTTCTACCAGTTTTTCCATTCGTCTGTAAAGAATTCGCGTTAGTATTTTGCAGCTGTGACTTATTAAAGTAGGTAATTTTCACATCTGTCAACACCTGCTTTCTTTGGGATTGGAATTATTATATTCTTCTTGAAGTCTGAGGGTATTTCGCCTGTCTCATGCATCTTGCTCACCAGATGGTAGAGTTTTGTCAGGACTGGCTCTCCCAAGGCTGTCTGTAGTTCTAATGGTATGTTGTCTACTCTGGGGGCCTTGTTTCGACTCAGGTCTTTCAGTGCTCTGTCAAACTCTTCAAGCAGTGTCATATCTCCCATTTCATCTTCATCTACATCCTCTTCCATTTCCATAATATTGTCCTCAAGTACCTTGCCCTTGTATAGACTCTCTATATACTCTTTCCACCTTTCTGCTTTCCCTTCTTTGCTTAGAACTGGGTTTCCATCTGAGCTCTTGATATTCATACAAATGGTTCTCTTTTCTCCAAAGGTCTCTAATTTTCCTGTAAGCAGTATATCTTACCCCTAGTGAGATAAGCCTCTACATCCTTACATTTGTCCTCTAGCCATCACTGCTTAGCCATTTTTCACTTCCTGTCGATCTCATTTTTGAGATGTTTGTATTCCTTTTTGCCTGCTTCATTTACTGCATTTTTGTATTTTCTCCTTTCATCAATTAAATTCAATATTTCTTCTGTTACCCAAGGATTTCTACTATTACCCAAGGATTTCTACTAGCCCTTGTCTTTTTACCTACTTGATCCTCTGCTGCCTTCACTACATCTCTCAAAGCTACCCATTCTTCTTCTACTGTATTTCTTTCCCCCATTCCTGCCAGTTGTTCCCTCATGCTCTCCCTGAAACTCTGTACAACCTCTGGTTCTTTCAGCTTATCCAGGTCCCATCTCCTTAAATTCCCACATTTTTGCAGCTTCTTCACTTTTAATCTACAGTTCATAACCAATAGATTGTGGTCAGAGTCAACATCTGCCCCTGGAAATGTCTTACAATTTAAAACCTGGTTCCTAAATCTCTGTCTTACCATTATATAATCTACCTGAAACCTGTCAGTATCTCCAGGCTTCTACCATGTATACAACCTTCTTTTATTATTCTTGAACCAAGTGTTAGCTATGATTTAAGTTATGCTCTGTGCAGAATTCTATCAGGCGGCTTCCTCTTTCATTTCTTAGCCCCAATCCATATTCACCTACTACATTTCCTTCTCTCCCTTTTCCTACTACCGAATTCCAGTCAGCCATGACTTAAATTTCCATCTCCCTTCACTATCTGAATAATTTCTTTTATTTCATCATACATTTCTTCAATTTCTTTGTCATCTGCAGAGCTAGTTGGCATATAAACTTGTAGTACTGTAGTTACCAAAAGTCTTGTTACTCCTGCCACCAAACTTCACTAATCCCCACTACACCTAACTCTAACCTATCCATTTTCCTTTTTAAATTTTGTAACCTACCTGCTCGATTAAGGGATCTGACATTCCATGCTCTGATCCGTAGAACGCGTTTTCTTTCTCCTTATAACTATATACTTCTACTATACACATGAAAAATACATCAAAAACTGAAAAAATTCTTATATCTACATTGTCATTATGAATCATTTTATATACAGTTTGATGAACTGGTGTGACAGAAGGTTTCGTGGGGCAACACTATGTTGTATTTGTAACCCTTTATTACTCCAGGTTTCTCCTAAAAAACATTTAAATGATTTGACAGCAAACAAGTGAGCTCATGTTGCTGGCTACTGTTCAAATAATCCAATTCCTTAACCTTGTTGTAAACCATTTGCTGTGTTTCTGTAGTGTTCTCTATTCCCCGTTCAGGATCACGGTATTCCTTCCCTTTTAAATCATAGTTAACTTCTACAATCTATAAACTGTAGCATGTGATTTGAATACTCCGGCAATACTTGGCATGTACTTCTTTCTTTCTGATCATATCCAGTACAATTCTCCTCCCACCGTACAGTAAACTAACTTCCCCAGTGGAAAGGTCAATATTTACCTTCCTGCTCCTCAGGAACTCACAACTCAGGATACACGCTACTGATAAAACTTACTACTAGGAAAGTGCATTTGATCACTCCTTCCCTAAATTTCAGGTCGACCTCTACATGGAATTAAGCTATTTGTGCCTGTGCTCCAACAGCGCCAGACACCTGACAGTTTTGTACTGGGTAAGTTGGTATTTTATTTGTCTTACGTAATGCATTATACAAAATGGCTCTGAGCACTATGGGACTCAACTGCTGAGGTCATTAGTCCCCTAGAACTTAGAACTAGTTAAACCTAACTAACCTAAGGACATCACAAACATCCATGCCTGAGGCAGGATTCGAACCTGCGACCGTAGCGGTCTTGCGGTTCCAGACTGCAGCGCCTTTAACCGCACGGCCACTTCGGCCGGCAATGCATTATACAGTTCCAAACTCAGAACACTACTAGTCGCGCCAGTATCAATGTACGCGTCGACTGGAATGTCTTGTATTTGAGTTTTAATCACAGCTTGTATCTGTTCTAGATTGTTACTTTTGCACTTACTAGGTTCATTTAATAATTCATCCTGCATTGCGATATTGTCATTATACCACAGCAGGTCAACGTTTGCTCGAGTCTGTTTTGGCGTGCCCCCACTTCGCCCGTCGACCAACAATAGGGAGCTTATTGCGGTAGGAACTAATTTGTTGTCTGGAGGGGTCTGGATGGTTGCCGTCTGACACCTCCACTCTTTTAACATTGGACTGCTGTGCTGCCCAATGTTGTTGATTTACGTTTCTTTTCTTTGTTCACTGTTCGGGAACCTGTGTTTTCATTCCACAGTGACGAGAAATTACTCTACCACTGATGTTGGTTGTGACTGTTGCTGTTTCGCCACTTCGAATTGCTTTGGTATCCGGTGTTGGGTCTGTCATCCCACTTTCTTTTTCTATTCAGTTGCGGATAATCATCGCCATTTGCTTGCCTTCCATTACTGGTTGGCTGATCATAACGTTTACCATAGTTATTATTGTGGCCTTGTTTGTTACTTCTATTGTCATTTTTCTGTGAAGAAGGCGAATGATTTGTATCACTTTTTTCTGCCTTCGTCTCCTCTAATGCCAAATCATTCTTGTCTAATACTGATAGGTATTTGTCTAAATCTACATCATCAACATTAATTAACTTCTCTTTGATATGTCTGGGCAACCATAAATTTAGCAGCTGGATCACATCTTTACTAGCCATTGGCTCATCCCAGTACCTGGTCTTATTAATGTATTTCTCAAAATATTTCCTTACACTACCGTGTCTGGGATTGTACATTTCTGGGCAGTAGACTACATTTCATAATCTCTCCTGAGAACTCTGTGACCAGTACTTGCCTAAGAAAGGTTTTTCAAATTGCTCAGCATTGTGACACCTATCCATTGCGTCATTTGCCCAAAGTCCAGTATATGAGATACAATAAACTGAACTTTTTACTTTTCTGTCCACATACTGGGCAAGATATTCCTAAAACTTAATGAAAATGACTGGGTGAACGGATTTATTTTCACTATTAAAAATTTGTGAATTGCTTATGTTTACGTTGGCTTTCCTCTATCATCAGGTTCGGTGCCAGTACCGCCGCCCCAGAAATACTAGGTAGCATTGTCGGTACACTATTAGGACTGTACTGTGGCTGTTCCGGCCATTATCATATGGTTCATCATAATTAGTAACCATACTCTGTGCATTAGCATACACTTTACGAGTAGGCGTAATACTTTCTCCAATGTTTTGACAGCCAAGCGCCTCGCGCTCTACGTGGGCAATATGCTCTCACTTCACGCTGTAAGTGTGGCAGGTCTGCGTGTAACTTATCGCTCAGCTGTGCGACTTCTGTTTGCAGCGTTTCCTTTACTCGGCTGTTAGCAAGGTCAACGCCCCCAGTCACTCGCTGTATCGCACTGTTTACTTTTTCGTCTACCTGTTGTCGATTCCACCCATTCCTAGAAGTCTTTCTGAATTTTGTCAGCCTGATCGGCTATATTATTTTCAACACACTCTCGCTGTGAAACTTGTAGTTGCTCCATGCGAGTGGTGATTGAAACTACCTCCTCTAACTCCAAAGCTAAGTTGCTGACTAAATCAGGCAGCCCCTGATAGGAATTCTTTAATTCATTTACCTCCGAGGAAATTTTCTCAAGGTTTAGTCTATTCTCACTCAGCTGTCCGCAGATCATCATCATCCCCCTCCTCATCATCATCAACATCCTCATCATCATCCCCCTCCTCATCATCATCATCCCCCTCCTCATCATCATCATCCCCCTCCTCATCATCATCATCCCCCTCCTCATCATCATCATCCCCCTCCTCATCATCATCATCCCCCTCCTCATCATCATCATCCCCCTCCTCATCATCATCATCCCCCTCCTCATCATCATCATCCCCCTCCTCATCATCATCATCCCCCTCCTCATCATCATCATCCCCCTCCTCATCATCATCATCCCCCTCCTCCTCATCATCCCCCTCCTCATCATCATCATCCCCCTCCTCATCATCATCATCCCCCTCCTCATCATCATCATCCCCCTCCTCATCATCATCCCCCTCCTCATCATCATCCCCCTCCTCATCATCATCCCCCTCCTCATCATCATCCCCCTCCTCATCATCATCCCCCTCCTCATCATCATCCCCCTCCTCATCATCATCCCCCTCCTCATCATCATCCCCCTCCTCATCATCATCCCCCTCCTCATCATCATCCCCCTCCTCCTCATCCCCCTCCTCCTCCTCCTCCCCCTCCTCCTCCTCCCCATCCCCATCATCCCCATCCCCATCCCCATCCCCATACCCATCCCCATCCCCATCCCCATACCCATCCCCATCCCCATCCCCATCCCCATCCCCATCCCCATCCCCATCCCCATCCCCATCCCCATCCCCATCCCCATCCCCATCCCCATCATCCTCATCATCATCCTCCTCCTCCTCCTCCTCCTCATCCTCATCATCTCTTTCCAACAATCCCTCTACACTTGTAACCAATCCCGTTCCTTATGACGTTCTTCCAATTTGCGTAGTGAAGCTGCAAACGGATGGGGCAGTGGAGAGCACACAGGTGACATAGAAATTCTCTCCACTAACCTGTTCAGTGTCAAAACATTTTCTGTTGAAGTTCTGACATCCGCTACATCCAACATTTGTTGGTGTCAGGTGTTCCACCTGACTACTGCCAGCTGCCCCCAGCATCTCACCTACCGAGGCAGTGGCTGTATTATCATCAACAAATCCACTCATGCCCAGCACGTTATCATTCTGAACAAAATTTTAGTTTGATTTCGCAATTTTAACACGTCTGCACACACTTAGACACAGTACATAAACATATACACTTACTATCACTCAAGTTAAAAGCAAGTACTATTATAAATGCACAATGTTAACCTTCGTTGTTGTGGCAAAGTGAAAGTTAAACTCTATAGTATTACACGGTCTTTATATCAGTAATTGTTCTAAAATTTTAACTTGAAATGAATTTCTGCCTTACCATGAGTCATCACTTTAACAGTGCATGTTAAACTTCAGCGCAACAACAAGATAGTATTTATGGCAGGCTTTACTTTTATTACTGTATTCGGTATTGATTTATTTGTCTGGATTTTCAGCTTGGCAGCTCTCTCTCACTCGCACTCACACACCTATTATTCTGGCTTCACTGACAGGACGCTAGTAATTGTGTATCTGCCTAATGTGCGTGTTTTATTATTTTATTTGATTTACTTTATATTTCATATATTATTATTAATTGCCAAGTGGCCTGGCAGCTAATCAAGGTCGTATTACCGGAAGTCCTTGTACAAGTTTCACCCCAGTGTTGTGTAAAGTGGGCTATGCTGCTTCCCACTCCAAATCAGAGAGCTCTTGTAGCGTATCTATATAACCTATTAATGTGTGTGGTGTTATTTTAATTTAATATATATCATATTATTAATTTTACTTTGGTTCCACTACAAAGATATGCAAGGCACGGATCGTTCTTAGATTTTACTGACAAAAATGTAGCTTGGGATGCCGTATAATTATTGCAATTACTTAGACGAATCCATGCTCAAAAACAGTTAATCATTATTAGCTATATACACAAACAAAAAGTATTTCATTTTCAATATGTAAGGACCTACATGTGATTTAATTACATCTTGGTGCAGGCTAAATGTTTCCTATTGCACGTAACATAAATCGTCTGAATTATTCGATAAGTGCTTTGAAAATGTCAGTTTCCTATATATCATGAATGAAATAAAATCGCCGATCTCCAGCGTCGCCTGTGGAAAGAACTGGCTAATAATTACGATAATTTGAAATTGTCGCTTAATGGCGGTCAATTGTCGCAGTCCAGCGATGTTTAGCTTGCTCCGGCGCAGCGTCTAAATTCTTTTAAAAATGATGGTACAAGCAAACAGGATATTTGGTGCAGGCTACAGTTAAAATTTACAAGAGATATTTTATACGTATATTGGAACTCACTGCTCAAATAAAACATTTACACACCTTATTAAGCTTGCGGACAATGGCGTCCTAGACGAACAAGAACAAGGAAGAGTGAGTGGCGTTTTTTGTTTCACGCCGATACCAATAAGAACAAGATAAAAATACTTGTATTACAGATAACAGTTTTTCTGTGCAATAGCATTATTCCTCGACTTTCAGTATAGTTTCTTTTGCATATGACAAATGCAATTGCTTAATATCGTGAAAAGTAAAGGATTTATAGTTTGCCTAATGTGGGCCATAGGACGTCATACTCTGCGTATGTGTGAATATAGCAGCTGGGACGCCCCAGACATGTATCTGCTTGCTGCAACTGCTCACAATTAAAGCTGTCAGATGCGGGAGAAAGCGCTGCTCTTGCACGACTTAAGCTCTGCATATGCATGTGAGCCTGCTGACAAATGCTCAAACAAATCCCACGAGATATTTCAGAGGGAGGATTCATTGAAGTACCGAAAGAATTATTGTCGGTAACTACAAGTAGTCTGTCTTATTTACTAACATCAAAGCTACAACTGTGCAAGCTCGTGATACAGTAAGAAATCGTAATGCAGCTATATTCTGCTAAACATGTTCGGCATAAGAACGTGATTGAAAGTATGGTAGCCTGAAGTAATGGTGTTATAGTGCGTTTAAAATTAGTTGCCACTTTTGACGGTTCAGTATGGAGTGAGTGGAAGGAAGCGTAGTTGCCAGTGTGTGTTGAGCGCGTCAGCAGAAGGAAGTACGAGTTCCAGGACCATCTGTCAGGCAATCTTGACTGTGTACTTCAAGTTGCGCAAGTGGGCGATCTGCAATCATTCCCAGACGATTTTAAAGAAATTACCAATAAACAGTGATTCTTGCACGTATTTTAGCTTAATTCATTAGCTTACTGATGAACTGCCCGTCATTTCGTTAACGGTCATAGTCATTGTGATACTTAGGTATTCGGTAAACTACTGCAATATATTCTTAAAGTTTGCAGTGAAAAACAGGAGTCGCTATGAATAACGTTTGGTGCATGTTAGGTCGTATGTTGCTGTGTATAAAATGTACGCAACATATTAAATGACTAAATTGGAACGATATCGCTGTCTCACTTCAGAAAGTATGTGAACTGTTCCACCACAAACTGATGCGCCAGCGAAAAAAGCCAGAAAGAAATATTCACAAATCCCTCAAATCTCACAAATGGTTTGAGATATTTAAACAAAATTTTGCCAAATGATAGCACACAAAGGGAAGCTGTTTTGCCATTTGATTAATAAGCGATACTTCCATATCTACTACAATAGCCAGGCAAGTTAAATATTTTTTTCAGTGAAATAATGTAATTTTCAAGGACCATCGATAGCTGGTGAAACGATAATTGCTGTGGATTTTGCAACAAAATAACCGAAGTTGTATGTTTACTTTTATTCTGAGAATGGGCTTTTTCATGAACTGTTGAACTTTTTGGCCTCAGTTGCTAATACATTAGGTCTACAACTTCGCTACCGCCGTTTTGCAATAGACGGCAGTAGTGGAAAGCAGCGAGGCAAGTCGTTCGTCGTGTCATACAGTAAGCTTAGGCAATTGAGAACATAACGCCTTCAAAATATCGGTCGATTTTTAATTGCATCATAAAGTAATTCTCGACTGAATACGTCAAATTATGAGCCCAATTATTGTTATCTGCGGGAGGTTTTAATTTTCTGTTTTTATATGAAGAAATCTTCGGCTGAGGCTCATAAAAAGCTGGGTAAGACCTATGATGAGGCGCCTGTAAGTGACAGAACTTCGCAGAAAATGGTTTCCATGCTTCAAGAATGGTGATTTTGACGTTGAAGTCTGGCATCGTTGTGAACGAGAAAGCTTTCGATGATACTGCAACAGACAGGAACAATCACAGGAGATCGTAATCGAAAGCAGTTTATGCGTTTGAGCTGAGCACTGAAAGATAAATGGCCACACTACAGCGATAGACGTGAAAAATGATTTTGCAGCATAACCGTGCACGACCCCATGTCGAAAATCTCGTCAAAACATACTTGGAAACGTTGAAATGGGAAGTTCTTCCGCACCCGCTGTGTTCTCCATATATTCCTCCCTCTGACAACCATCTTTCTCGATCTATGACACACGACCTGCTGACTAGCGCTCGCGGCTTTACGATGTTTCATACTTCGGTATCGATAAATGAAACATCGATATTTAGATTCCCAACATCGATATAAGGTAAATCATCGAACATCCAAAGTGCGGATTTTGGATTGGCGGGTTGTGACAGGAATCATTAGGAATGATACATATAGTTCTGTGGGACGCAGTTGTCTGTATAGTGTGTTACGTCTTATGTCAAAGCGCGCAACAGGATTATAGAAATAGTATACGAAATCTCTCGTGTATAGAGAGCAACATCACTTGAAAACAGTAAGTGGATAGGGGTACAGTATTGTAAATTATTACGGTACAACATTCGAATATTTTTGTGATGATGGCGTTAGGGTTGAAAGTTTGGAGTTGTTTGGCAAAAGGGGGAGGTGTCTGTTGTACCCAGACGTTGCATTCGTGTGCTCGCACGGGTGTCGTTAAAGACATATTATCTGGTGTTAGTCGTGAACTTTAAACACCCTTTCAGCTGTCTATAAAACTTGTCATATTTTGCTGTAATTATCAATTTTATGACGACGTTAGTTGTAAAGTTGTTAGGCGAATCCGTATTTGACATGGTCGTCGAATCTAAGCTGTTGGTTTAGTAAGGTTGCGAATTCGCGTCAGTAACGGAGAAATCATTTCGCCACCGCTGTATGCTTCTAATATACTTAAATAGTGTGACTGTTCTAAGACCACCCGTCGCTACATTTACGTGGATTCTAAAATCCTGCGAAATTAGTTTTCTTTGGTTTGTCTGGATGGCCCGTGTATCCGCGTGGTTCCTATGTAAACAGTTCTCTAAAAGATCCACTTAGTATTTGTTACCGTAGGCCCTTGCTAGTGAGTACGTCCGATATATGCTAATTCTACCTAAAAACATTTGAGTAGACTGTGCCCAAGCCAGAATTCACCTTTCGAGTGTATTGCTGTCACCAATAGGTCTCTGATTGGACTGACTAATAAGAGTTTTTCGGCTAAGGTAACGCTTGTAGTAGGCTGTTCGTTGTAAGAATTTGAAAGATTCAGAAATGTGTGATTCATAGTGTAAAGTGCTTATGAACACGAGACACGGATAAGCTCTAAGAGACATGATAAAATTTTATTGAGACTCCTAATAATTTTGTACTCTACAAAACTTTGATTTAAAAAAAAGCTTACAGTAAGTCACTCCCCAGTGACACTCTTCACTAAGCACCAAATAGTAAGATACCTACTTTTGGTTCCCCAGATGTAGAGGGATTGCATCCTTCAGAATGTACGTATGAACTAAATTTTGGTTTACCAGTCCTGATGGAAAGCTAGCTACTGTCCTTGTGGATGATGGTTAACCAAGTTACATTGTAGGAGCGATGAAAGACTCTGCCATAGATAATGTGTTGGTTCAAAAAACAGTTTTCAAATAGTTGAATGTTATATTAAATATGAAAGTATTTGGGATTTAGTGCAGACGTCGTGTATGACTCCTGGAGAAGCAGTTTACAGATTTTTGTTTCTGTAATTTGGTGTTTCTTTCGATTTCTTCACACCTTTGAGAGTAAATATGTAGATAAAGTTAAAGCATTAGTTTAAAATGTTTAGCTCAACAGGTTTCAGTGGGCCATAAAGTGTGGCCGACAGTTTGTGTAAAAGTTTCTTGAGTAAAAGGTTGTAATATAAAATATATAAGAGGATAAACAAATAAGAATTAAGGATACATAAGACATAACAAAATAGTTGTACACAGCGAACTGTTCTATGTGGACTGATAATGAGTTCACTGTCTTGCTGGGGAAGCATATCATGGGCAGACTATATGGCATGGTACTAGATTATCTGCGTGTCAGAGTTCTTGTTGTGAGTAAAGGTTGTTTGTCTAGGGAGTTACCACCCACATCATCATGAGGGACGCCTACAAGGAACGTTCCTTACAAAACTGCATTAACACCTTCATCACTAATATTTATCTATGTATGACAGTTTCTAGGTAAATTAGAAATAAGAGTGATTAAAGATAGAAAGTTCAATGAAGAGTTGTGAAATTTATTGTGTGTAATGTAGAAACATGTTTCCCATTACTAATATTATAAAAGATTCTTTCTGAACTTTTCCTTTTTTGTTTTCAGGTGAAAGAAAATTTTTAATTTACAGAAAAATGGCATGGCCTGTTGATTCAGATGACTCACCAGAGTCTGCAGAAGGAAATGTTACTAGCAGCACAGGTCACTTAAATGAACTACCATATGGCTCACAAAATTATGCACGAGGCGCTGTAGGCTTTGTACCCTCAAATGAAAGAAGACTAAGCCAGCTTGATATGGGGGACCTGAGGATTTCAAATCCATATATCAACAGGATAAGGAATGGTCGTAGGCATTCAATAAGTGACTGTAATCCAAGTAATGCTCAACAATCTGGAAGTAACAATAACATTGCTCAAAGGCATTCTGTGCCATGCTGTCACATTAATCCTAATGTGAGGCATAGTTGTTGCTTCCATATTAATAGACGCCTTTCGCTGCAAAGTTTGAATATAAACAGAAGAAATTCGTTTCCTCAGAACTATATTCGTGACTATCATAACCCAGAGAGCAGCACATTTGGTTACACCAATGCTCGTCCAAGCTTAAGTGTTAGCCATTTGTTTCTGTTTTGGAATGAAAATTTCCAGGCAGATCGGTACTTGCAACAAGCTGTGTCTGCTGCGGGACCTGAATTTTTCATGAGATTTTTGGCATCTGAGATGGATCGCCAAGGCATGCAATTTCCTGATGACATGTAAGTTGCTCATTTGATATTAAGACAGTTGATTTTTGATAACTGGAAAGCTGAGTATTATTTGTGCATGAAACTTAATGCATACTGCATTACCTAACAAATAATATGAACCCTTTTATTTCTGTGAAATGTCCAAAATGCTTTATGGCACCAAACTTAAGTATTTTTATTTTTGTGGAGGACATACCGAAATGTCAGATATTGGTAACATAGGCTGTAGAAAGTACTTTTATCTTTTTCTTGAATAGGCAGAAAAATTATTGACTTTCTGAAAAACCAGACTCCCTGCTAATGTTGTGAACCTGTGGTGCAATTGTATCATGACTGCAGTCTGTGGATTGCAGTATAGAAGTCTAAATGTGTGACCGAAAGGTGGCGCAGTGGTTAGCGCACTGGTTCAAACCCATGTCCGGCCATCCTGATACAGATTTTCCATGATTTCCCATGATTTCCCTAAATTGCTCCAGGCAAATGCCGGGATGGTTCTTTTGAAAGGGAACGGTCGATTTCCTTCCCTGTCCTTCCCTAATCCGTTGAGACTGATGACCTCTGTCGGGTCTCCTCCCCCAAACAACCCAACCTAAATGTGCTATCCATTTAAAATGGAACATTTTTTTGGAAAGACATGATCCTAATACCACATTCCGTGAACAAGGATGAAATCACTCGTCCCATACTAATGTACACCTATTGGATATCTATGTTGTCTTAGTAGTCCATATAGTTATCAGTAAATGTTATGCCGTTAAGCTGTCAAAAATTTGTGATTTGAATCTGTGTAATTATTTTCAGCATGCAGACTAATTTTGTGCAGCTATCTGACACTCTGTCTTGTACAAGCCTCTTCAGCTATCGTTAACTATACACCACAGTGAATCCTATAATGCCCCATTTACAGAGTGGGACTTCCTCAGTGCCCTAACATGTTGCCCTAACACAGCTCCTGGGCCAGATCAGATCCACAATCAGATGATTAAACATCTCTCATCTGACTAAAAGTGTCATCTCCTCGCCATCTTCAATTGGATCTGGTGCGATGGCATCTTTCCATCGTAATGGTGGGAGGACACCATCATTCCAGTGCTCAAACTCGGTCACAACCCGCTTGATGTGGACAGCTACTGGCCCATCAGCCTCATGAACTTTCTTTGTAAGCTGCTGGAACATAGTGTGTCTGCGATTGGGTTGGGTCCTGGAATGACATGGCCCATTGGTTCCAAGTCGGTGTGGTTTCCGCCATGGTTGCTCTACCACTGATAACCTTATGTCCATTGAGTCTGCCATCCAAACAGCAATTTCCAGGTGCCAACATTTGGTTGCCGTCTTCTTTGATTCACTAAAAGCGTATGACAAGACCTGGTGACATCATATCCTTGCCACATTATACGATTGGGGTCTCAGAGGCCCACTCCAGATTTTTGTCCAAAATTTCTTGTTGCTTCGTACTTCCTGTGTCCAAGTTGGTATCTCGCTTCACCCCCCCCCCCCCCCCCCCCATATCCAGGAGAATGCGGTCCTGTAGTGCTCTGTATTGAGTGTATCTCTATTTTTAGTGGCCGTTAATGGTCTTCTAGCAGCAGCTGTAGGGCCGTCCGTCTCACCTTCTCTGTATGGCAGACAACTTCCGCATTTTGTACTCCTTCAGCAGTACTGGTGTTGCTGAGACTCATACAGGGAGTCATCCACAAGGTGCAGTTGTGGGCTCTAGCCCACAGTTTCCAGTTTTCAGCTGCAAAGTCGTGTGTTACGCACTTGTCGGCATTGTACCGTTCATCCAGAACCAGAACTTTATCTTAATGATGATCCATTCACTGTTGTGGAGACATATTGAGTCATAGGACTGGTTTTTGACACCCGATTGACATGGCTTCCACACCTTTGTCAGCTTAAGAGGAAGTGCTGGCAGCACCTCAGTGCCCTCCGTTGCCTGAGCTACACCAGCTGGGGTGCAGATCACTCTGAGCTGCAGCAGCTCTAGAGCCCTTGTTCAATCCCGCCTTGACTGTGGGACTCTGGTTTATGGTTTGGCAGTACCCTTAGTGTTGCATTTACTCGATCCAGTGCACCACTGTGGCATTCGCCATGCGACAGAAGCTTTCAGTAAGAGTCCGGTGACCAGTGTGCTTGTGGAGGCCGGAGTCCCTCCATTGCAGGTTAGAAGTGCACAACTGCTGGCCAGTTACATTGCACACGTTCGTGGTTCTCCTGTGCATCCAAATTACTGTCTCCTTTTCCCACCCATGACTATTCATCTCCCACATCGGCGACTCAGGTCAGGGCTTCCAATTGCAGTTTGTGTCCGATTCCTTCTTTCTGAACTGGAGTCCTTGCCTTTACCACCTATACTTGAGGTCCATTCATGTACACCTCCATGGTGTACACAGAGGCTGCGGCTTTGCCTGGACCTTTCACATGGCCCTAAGGACTCGGTTAACCCTGCAGCTCTCCACTGCTACTTCCTCTAGATTCTTCAGTGTACCGAGGCCATGAAGTGGTTTACACTGATGGCTGATGATCACCTCGGATTCGTGTATGTCCATGTAGGACATACTGAACAGCATTTCTTACCTGATGGCTGCAATGTTTTCACTGCTGAGCTGGTGGCTAAATCCCGTGCTCTTGGGCACATCTTTCTGTGGACGGACTCCTTGAGCAGCCTGCAGGCTATTGACCAGTGCTAACAGTGCTAATCTCGTCATCCTTTAGTAGCGACTATCCAGGAGTCCATCTATGCCCTGGAACAGTCCAGTTGTTGAGTGGTGTTTGAGACCCAGGCCATGTTGGCATCCCAGGAAATGAACTTGCCAACAGGCTACACGGAAACTGCTGATGGAGATTGGCTTCTCTGCAACTGACCTGTGTTCAGTACTACGCTGCAAGGTTTTGTGGTTTTGGGAGACGAAATGGCATAATCTCGGTACACACAACAAACTACATGCCATTAAGGAGACAATGAATGTATGGAAGACCTCCATCCAGGCCTCTCGCCAGGAATCTGTGGGTTCTCTGTCGGCTTCGCATTGGCCATGTTTGCGTGACACAGAGCTACCTCCTGTGCTCGGATGACTCGCCTCGGTGTTGGTGTGGCGCTCGGCTGACAGTGGCTCGTATCTTGATCTGTCCTCTTTTGGCTGTCCAGGGATGTACGTTTCAGTTACTGAACTTGTTGCCATTTATTTTAGCTGACAATGCCTTATTGGCTAATTTAGTTTTATGTTTTGTACTTGAGAGTGGGTTTTACCATTCTATATCAGTTTTAGTGCATGTCCTTTGTCTTCTCCACTCTTAATGCTTTTAGGGTGGATGTTTTAATGTGTCACAGTGTGGCTGGCTTTTCCTTTTATTCTTGTGGTCAGCCAGCCATGGTCATCTGCTCTTTTGTTTTTATCCCTTCTACCTGTTTCTTGCTTCTCCCTGTGGTTATTTTTTCCTGTTTTGTCTACAGTAATGTTGGTTGCCCTTCTGTCATTCTTCTGGTTCTTCCTTTCTCCTGTTGTTGTGCTGTACATTTCCTTTCTTTCCTTCTTTCTCTTGTGTAATTTTACCGGGAACAAGGGACTGATGACCTCGCAGTCCCCCCCGCATACACACACACTAGCTCACTTTTAAACCAACAAACGAACCTCTTCAGATATGCATTACTGTTGACAGAGTACATCCAATTGAATCTGTTTCCAATAGTCAGAACTTGAACCGTCTCTACACGTTTTAACTCTCGGGCTTCCCTTCATTTCCAAAGTGACAGTTCCTTGATGCATCAGGTTGTGTTGTATCAACTTCTTTGGCCAAGCTTTCCATTTCTCATTTATTCATGCCTACTTTACTGTTTAGCACAACCTGAATTAATGACTTTAAGTTATAGCTTCTTGAGTGGCTTAATTTAGGAATGAACATACCTTATCACTGAGCCTCTAACCTCCAGCCTCAAACATTCTATAGTACTTTTATTTTGCAACTTTTCCTGATTAGTGCCTTCCTGGAGTTTTTCCTGTACCCTTCAGGTGCATTTCATTAATCAAAGTAGCATCTGTACTCCAAAACAGCAGCTACCAGTCATTTGTTATCCATGTAAAGAATACTGTAGACTACTGTTGGCTGTTGTAAAATATTTAGTGACTGGGAGTGTAACGAGCCAGCTGTACACATAGTCACAGTTTTATGCAAGTCTTGTATTGGATAAGGAAATCTCTACATGTGTTTACCAAAGGTAACAGGCCCTGCATGATGTGTGTTCATTACAGATGTTGTTGTAGACAGGTGCATATTATACCAGTTTCACAAATGTTAATCACGTGTGCTCCTATGTCTTCATTTATTTAAGAAAGGTATTTGAGGTAGGAAAATTGCATATGAAAGAAAATTAAATTTTTTTGTAAATAACTCATTCCATAAAATAAATGCTAACTGATAAATTGATACATTCAATATTATGAACTTTATTGGCAACATTGTACTACATGAGTCATTCTGTGATAAGTTTTTTTGTGAAGCAGATATAAATAAAAAATACACAATGCACATATATTCGTGTGAATGTCAGAATACAATAAATTCAGTTCCACCTCCTTCCTCCTTTTACTTCATACAAATTCCCACCTACCATGATCAGTTAACATAGCAATTACACAGAATATATATATGTATTAATGATCCATTTTTATACTTTACAGGTACAGGGACATAGACCAAAGTGGTGACATGCCGCCATCACTCACATACTTAATTGAAAGGTTTTCATCATCGCTGGAACGAGACATGATTTCGTATCTAGCGCTGAGGGTTCAGTTTCCTCTTGATTGGAGGTCTTTTTTCGCCATTGTTGATGGCATGAATAAAGTAAGTTTCAGAACTTTAATTATAGTAAAAAGCTATAGTCGCCAAAATCAGGTTACACACATTAGTAATGTGTGTCTCACATTGGTATTGAACTGTAGCCTTCATCAGAGCAGCTGTTAGAGGGCAGCATTGTGTGACCTTTGTTTGCTAGTCTAGATTCGCAACATTTATTTCATATTGTCCATTTTGACTATATTTGATTTTCTATGAAAATTCTTCTTCATAATTGTAAGTTCTAGTGACTAAATAGAAAGATTACCTTTTAACAAATTAGATAACAGGACATCTGGAACATAATTCAAATGAACTGCACAGTTTTCAATGGAAAACACATTGAATTTTTAGCTTTTCTAACTTGCATTGTACTTGAGTGATACCAACAAAATATGGTACAAAATCATGTGATTCAAATTAGAATGAGAGATAAAGGCAAGAGGCAGAACAAAGAGGAAACATAAAGATAAAAGGTGAAGGAAGTAAAATGCAGACAGATGTAAGGAACCTCTGTTTCGTCAAAAATAAAGGAAGAAGAAATTAGATGTCCAGATTACCAGTAAGAAAGAAATAGACTTGATCAACAGACTATTCTAATTGGTTTCTTATTTTCAGAGACATAATGTGTGGATAGTATGTATCTTCAGGAGGTAAAATTCCAATACTGTCGTGTGCATTTAAAATCCAGGTAAGTGCAAGTAGGAGCTGCACATAAAGGGTCTCATGCACACTTCATTCAGCATAGTCTGTATAACTTTGGGCAGGGAGGTTACCTTCATTGTATCAGATGCTATTGAATTTATCATATATTAAAATCCAGGAGTAAGGAAGACATCTATTTTTTTTTCTCCAAAAAAATTTGTGCCCTGAAATACAGGCCTCCAAACATGACACTGCGAACACCATTTTGAAGATGGGAATTACAGGAAGTTTTTTAAAATGCTGTATTTCTGTAAAAGTTGTAGATATTTTGCTAGTTTTGTAATTTGAAAGATAATTGCTTTCTGATTAGAATGGTATTCTCTGTTTGGACATGTCACTTCTTTTACTGCTGCCTTGTAAATTTTTTATATTTTACAGATTTTTTTTTTTTTTCAGAGGCCAATCCAGAAACGTTAGGACTTATCTGTTGATTAGTACCATGTAGTACTATATCCTCTGTTAAGGAGAGCTTCCACTTTGAAGTTGGACATGTTTTATTTTAAATTATTTTTTAACTTTCAGGAGTAATGTGTGTCTTAAGTGAAGTTGTTTCTTACTAATTCCTTTGTTACAATGTTTATTTCTATTCTCTTCGTTGCAGTTTTCTTTTCACTTTCATTATTGCAGATATTTTATAAACTGTCAGTTTCTTTGTTGTGGTTGTTCATTGCAGGTTTCTGTATTGTAGTTGTTCAGTGCTAATTCATTTACTGGAGACTTCTATGAAATCTGAGACCTTCCAGTGAGTTCTGTGTTCTTGTGAGGAATTTGCTAGTTGACAAAGTTGCAGTGTGTTTTGTGAAAAAGACTGTTTGAAATGTCTTCTGACTGGGGCCAAAGGAGTGTGAAGTGGCTGACTATTTGCATATCCATAACAGTGATATATAAGACAAACAAGACTTGTTCAGTTGGGAGTAAGTGATCTCATTTGAAAACTGTTTCAAAGTTAAGATGTTTCCAGTGATGACTTTTTGTGTTCTAAATGTTTCGACAGAATAACAACAGATAGTATCTGGACAAGGTGAAGCCTTCCATAGTGCAGATTTTGCATCGATAGAGGAAGAATAAAATACCCTGAATCAGTGACCTACAGAGGTAGGTGTTAGTCCTGTTAAGAAACCGTGGTCAGTGAAGTAGGGTTATAAGCTCTGTGCATCAAGAAAGTGCAGAGAAATTACTAAAGCTATGGATAAATACACTACAGCAAAACTGACCACACTCTTGAATGTAGAAATTCCACCTTCAGAAGAAAATGAACTAAAGCACTCCTGCACCTCTTGACAGAAATTTATCAGAAATATCAATTCAGTTGTTGAATATTGTGCATCCTACAGTGAAAAGGTGCAAGTTTAACTATTATTCCAGAGACATTTTCAAAGAAAACAATTTTGAACCACGTTCCTTCAGTATCGAAGTACATGGTAGACAAATAAAGAAATGTGAGGTCTGTAAATGGAGTCTTTGGTAGACCAGAGCCCTGTTATAGTCATCCTGTAGAAGCAGCTAAAGTTCAAATAGAGCAGTCATTTTATCTGGAAGATAAGTGGGACTGTTGTCACCAGAGTGCCAACAATACACTATAACTGTAACAATTGAAGGTCAAAAAGTTGTGAAAGTGAAGAGGCACATAGCTCGCAGTATTAAAGAAACTTTTGCAATTATAAGAGCAACTATACAACTTTAAATATTGGAAGCTCAAAATTTTATGCACTACGACCTAAGTGGGTAGTTCCACACCCATCTAGAGATGTCTGTGTGTACTGTGCGAATTTTGAACTTTGTATGGTAACTTTGAAGAACTTACTGGGCCATGTGACACATGGCACCTTTGTTGGGTGTGTGTGAAGTCATTAGCAGTCTGTTATGTAAAGTGTGACTTGTTTTAAGAATGTGGTGACTGCCCTGGAAGATGTAGCAGATAACTGCAGAAATTACATATGCTACAAGGGAGGAAAATAAACTGATAAAAAAAAAACTGTTGCCTTTGACAGTTTCATTGATGGACTTCGGAAGTGGTCAGTGAAAGCAGTAACACACCAGCCTCTGAAGAAATTGCAACACTGCCACATTGCAGAAGTGAAAGGGTGTGTACAGGCTGAAGAACTATTTAGGGCTGCACTGTGATTTTATTGAGAACTGCTCTGTAATTCTCCCACAAGAAATACAAGGTTATTATTGGAGTAATGACCAGGTTTGTTTTTACAGGAGTGACATATTTTCAAAATAAGACCACAAGTGTTGCAGTTACAAATGACGACACAGGACATGACTCGGCACATGATTTGCTAACAATGTGCAAAATTCAAGTGCAAACAGGGACAGAGTAGATCATTATTTCAGATGGTGCTCCTAATCATTTTAAAAATCATTAGCAGCTGTCTGAATTAAGCCGCTTGCACCAATTGACTGGATGTACAGTGCTACTGGTCACGGGAAGGGACCTTGTGATGGTGTAGGAGGCCTGCTGAAGTGACACCAGTTAAGAGTTAAACAAAATTCTGGTGAACTTTATGTTACTACATGGAGCAGCTGCTGGATATAGGTTTCCAGCTGAAGGACAGCAACAATGCCATCAGTGCTCACTTCCTGATCATAATGTTCTGAAAATTGTAAGTGCTCCAGTGCGTATTGGTTCAACATGAAGGCATCAATCTATATCAAAGGAAGAAACTGAAGCAGTGTAACACATTTTTAGTTCATTGACCGGCTAATTTCAGTACAAAACAGAGTGCACAGAAGTTGTATAAATTGAAACCTTAGTCTTTTGACCTCAATACTTCAAAAATGAGTCTCTTATCTTTCAAAACATAAAATTGTTAAATAGGGCTAGGGTTTGATTTTTATGAGCCTGTTATGTGATAATGTGGTAATAAAACAGGTTTTATGTATGCAAAAATGTCAATTGTTTATAAAACTTGTTCAACCTGAAAGTGGAAGCTCTAGTTTTCAGGGAATGTAGACCTATAGGGTACCAATCAATAGTAAAAATCAAAGTTCAGAACACTATAGTAAAAGAACTTTGACAGATAAATCCAAATGGAGGATGTCTTTGTAATCATAAAGCAATTATCTTGCAAATAAAAAAAAATCCCAACAAAATATCTAACACTGTTCCAGAGATACAGCATTTTAAAATTTTGTCCAAAATTCGCATCTTCAAAATGGTATGCGCAGTGTCATCTTTGGAGAGCTGTATCTCGGAGCACAATTTTTTTAAAATACGTGTTCCTTACTTAGTCCTTCATTTGAACATATACTACATTCAGTAACATAAGAGACTATGAAGGTAAGGTTTTCTCCTAACCTGCCTGAATTGATATGGACTTCACCATTCATATTATTAACTTATAGTGTGCTGCAGGTGGAAAAATGTCTGCAACTTACCTTATAATTGAAATACATGGCTGTAGCTATGTCTTAAGTTGCACTGAAAAGTGCACTTTTTTAATTTCTGATGGCGACTACTTTTGGACATGTATGTTCATTTTCAAACCATCTGTATTGTACATGTGATAATAGGAGACAGCCTATGTACAAAAACTGCCCCTGCAGTAATGATCAAAGTGGCACTATGGGACAGTTTTTGATTGTAGACTGTCACCTGTATTTATTACACTTACGATATGGATGGTTTAAAAATACACACAGGTTTCCGAAACTAGGCACCACCATGAAAAAAGGATTCTTTTCAGTGGAACTTAAGACGGGGCTACAACATTTATTTCAAATTTGTGTGTATAGATAGTTCATCCATTCTGGGAATCGAGAATCTTTATGGTTTTTGCCTTTCCTCGAAATCAGTATGGGAAACACATACAGATGGACAACAAAATGACCCTATAAGTGTTCAGTTTTTACTGAGAGAGATATGAAACCCAAAAAATAAAGAAAAATCTTTTTTCTTCCTCGGGGAGGAAAGAAGAGTCAGTTGGGAAGGTAAGAAAGGAAGGTCATGTTATTCAGACTCCAGGATGTGTGGAACCAACTTACTTTAAGGGTGAGGGGAAACTTTCCAACTCCTAAATGTGTGTGTGTATTAACAGTACTTGGCACATCATCTGCTATAAGTAAGTACATGTCAACCGCATTGCATCTTCGTAATTTTAGTTTTCTCAAGGGAATAAACCTTTCGATACAAACTCTAATTATTGTCTGTAAATTTAAGGGCCTCTGTTTTTCAGTTTGATGATATGATGATGATAGTGAACAACTCTGATAAGAATGATTCATGGGTAAATTAAATGGATTCCTTCCCTTTTTAAATTATTGTGCATTAATGTAAAATGCTAGGTTTGTTAATGAAATGTAAAATATTGACTTTATAGGAGGCTGTTGTTGTTTTTTTATTAGCCAATAGGTAACCCTTGACTGAAAATGTGGCAATGGGTGCCAGCTGCTGCAGTAGCTTCTCTCCATCCCCAAAATCTCCTGCTATGCAATGCCAAATTCCTGGAACCCATAACATACATTGCATTTCTTGCTCTCCAAGAACTAGAGCAACATTCACCTCAAAAAGCTCTTTACCCTGCTCACTTCCTACTCTCACCTTGAAGTACCACTGTCCACCACCTTCAACAACCACCATGTCCCCACGTAGCTGACAAACCCTGTCTCTCAGACCTACTACATTTACCCAACCCACCAAAACTTTCTCCCACCACCACTCAGAATCCAGAACCTAAACAAACCCGATACAGTCGTGTACCTTTCTTCCAGTAGCCTTAGCCCCACAGAAATATCAGTCTTTCTCAAAGACTTCACCTTCCACCCCACTCCCAAATTCAATCATGCAGGACTTTGTTAGAAACCTTCTATCCTCCTCCCTGTCCCTATAATGGACAATTTTTTTCACCACCAGTCCTACCAGTCAGACTCAACCAGACCAATGTTGAACCATGTCTAACTCAATTCACTCCTCCATCCAACCGTGATCCACCCCCACTGCCCATGAATCACCCCATTAACTTCCCAGAATTTCTTAGCCTCGAACCTTGTCACCATCATTCTCCAAATCCTTCAACATGCAAACTAACCTTCCATCCAGAGAAAGAAACCCAGTCCACCATCTAAAAACTGATCCCAACCTTGTAATCCTACCTGCAGACAAAGGCTCCACCACCGTTCTTTTGAACCACAAGGATTACCTGGTAGGACGACTCCATCAGCTGTCAAACATCCACCTACAAACCTTGGCACAGTGACCCCCCCCCCCCCCCCCCCCCCTGCGGGTCCGGGGATTAGAATAGGCCCGAGGTATTCCTGCCTGTCGTAAGAGGCGACTAAGAGTCCATCCCCCTCACGGGGGTAGTTAGCGCCTGCGTCCGGAGACGGACGGTTCCACGACCTATAATTGTGGTCTTTTTGGTTTTTCACTTCTCGTTTCTTCCTTCCTTTTGTTGGTTCCTTTCTTTGCTCTTCTCCACCTCACTGTCTTCCTTACTCTTTCCCTTGACTTCTCCTTGCCTTCTCATTGCCTTCTTCTCCTTGCCTTCTCATTGCCTTCTTCTCCTTGCCTTCTCTGGTCTCCGCCTCGGCGTTTGAGACAGTCTGTCCTCTTTCTCCCTCTCTCTTTTTCCTCTTCTTCCTTCCTCCCTGTGCGTGCCTGAAGGCCGACCCACGCGTTCGCATGCGTAGCCGGTGACGGGGTAACGCGTAATTCCCCGCCCTGGGTAGACATGTAAGGCACGCGTGTACCCCCTGGTAAAGGCCAGGCCCGGGGAGGGGTGATTGCCTGAGCTGATACCTTCTGACCATGCCGATTGGTCCCTCCGTCTGTTTCTCGGGAGGTGTGACCTGAGGTGTAAACATTCACCTAAGGCGGGAGTGCCCTCTGAGAGGGTCCCCACAAGGAAGGAGCGCGCCATCGGAGACACTGGCAATCATGGGGGATTCCTCCGCAATGGATTCTACTCCATCTCTCTCGACTTCTGCCCAAAAACGGAAACGTGACCAGCCACCAGTGACAAAAGTACTACCGCCTGCCCCACAGTTCCTCGTCGTTTCTCGATCTGAGGACGGAAAGGATTTTTCCTCTGTCAACCCTTTCGTTATCCAGAAGGGCGTAGATGCCATAGCCGGATCTGTCAAATCTTGTACCAGGTTGCGTAACGGTACCTTATTACTAGAAACTGAGAGTGCCTTTCAGGCACAAAAACTGCTTCGGGCCACACTCCTGTACACGTTCCCAGTCTGGGTGGAGGCCCACCGAACTTTGAATTCGTCTCGTGGTGTAGTCTATACTAGCTCCCTCGACGGATTGACTGATGAGGAGATTCAATCTTTCCTCGCTGAGCAGGGCGTGACGGCTGTCCATCGGGTCATGAAAAAGGTCAACAATGACCTTGTACCGACCCGGACACTTTTCTTGACCTTCGATAGTGTTAAGCTGCCATCGTGCATCAAGGCGGGCTACGAGGTTATTTCTGTTCGCCCCTATGTCCCGACACCTACACGCTGCTACCAGTGTCAGCGTTTCAATCACACTCGACAGTCTTGTTTCAATGCGGCTAAATGTGTCACTTGTGGCAGGGATGCCCATGAGGGTGACTGTCCACCTCCGTCTCCTCGTTATGTGAACTGTCAGGGTGACCATGCCGCATCCTCCCGCGTCTGTCCTGTCTATAAGGAAGAACGCTGTAACCAAGAAATTCGGGTCAAAGAGAAAGTGTCCACCTCGGCTGCTCGCAAGCTATTGGCTAGTAGGAAGCCCGCGCTGCTCCCAGCGGGGAAATACAGTACTGTCCTCGCCTCTCCTCGGACTACCAGGGAGGTAGCAACCCAGACATGCGATCTGACCTTCAGCACCACGGTCGTCCGTTCGGCCAGTGCTAAGATCGCGCGGTTGACGTCTCCTCTTCCTCCCATCACCCCACAGACACCAGACCCTTCATCAGCTTCTGCTAAGACGAAGACCCCGAAGTCAGATGCACGGGCCTTCAAGAAGGAACCATCCCGTGCAGACTTCCTACGTACCTCGACCTCCCAGCCTTCGACCGGTACTTCCACCAAACGTCCTTCCAAAAAGGCTCATAGGAAGCACAGTTCTCCTTCTCCGCCACGGCGCATTTCTTCTCCTGCGCCACCCAGCGGTTGCCGCCCCAGGCCGTCATCCGTTTCGCCTGGCCGCACCGCTGGTAGCCGTACATCTGGCCGCTCACCGGCGGAGGAAGCTCCCCCTCCCGGCCATCCTCCCGAGATGGCTGATGAACCTATAGACCCAATGGACGATGACTGTCCGCCTACTGATAGCGGCGGCAGTGCTCGCTCGAAGCCAGGCCCTCAGCGGCCTTCGAGGTGACCCCTTCCTTCATCTTCCTTTTCTTACGATGGCACTTATTCACTGGAATATTCGCAGCATTCGCTCCAACCGAGAGGACTTGAAGTTGCTGCTCCGCTTGCACCGTCCGCTCGTCGTAGCCCTCCAGGAAACGAAGCTACGCCCATGCGATCAAATTGCCTTGGCACACTACACCTCTGTGCGTTTTGACGTACCCCCTGTGGTAGGTATCCCAGCTCACGGAGGGGTTATGTTGCTGGTCTGGGATGATATTTACTACGATCCCATCACGTTGCACACCGGCCTGCAGGCAGTTGCCATCCGCATTACTCTCCCCACTTTTACGTTTTCCTTTTGTACCGTTTACACTCCATCGTCATCTGCCGTTACCAGGGCAGACATGATGCAACTTATTGCTCAGCTACCTGCACCATTTTTGTTAACTGGAGACTTCAATGCCCACCATCCCCTTTGGGGCTCTCCAGCATCCTGCCCGAGGGGCTCCTTGTTAGCAGACCTTTTCAACCAGCTCAATCTTGTCTGCCTCAATACTGGCGCCCCTGCTTTTCTTTCGGACACATCTCACACCTATTCCCATTTAGACCTCTCTATATGTACTCCCCAACTTGCACGCCGGTTTGAGTGGTATGCACTTTCTGATGCATATTCGAGCGACCACTTCCCGTGTGTTATCCATCTCCTGCAGCATACCCCCTCTCCGTGCTCCTCTAGTTGGACCATCTCCAAGGCAGACTGGGGGCTCTTCTCTTCCCGGGCGACCTTTCAGGATCAAACCTTCACAAGCTGCGATCGTCAGGTCGCACACCTCACGGAAGTCATTCTCGCTGCTGCTGAATGTTCCATCCCTCACCCTACTTCTTCTCCACGTCGCGTACCGGTCCCCTGGTGGACCGCATCATGTAGAGACGCTTTACGTGCTCGTCGACGTGCTTTATGCACATTTAAACGCCACCCTACAGTGGCGAATTGTATCAATTATAAACGATTACGTGCTCAGTGTCATCGTATTATCAAAGAAAGCAAGAAAGCCAGCAGGGCTGCTTTCACAAGCACCTTCAACAGTTTTACTACTCCTTCTTCTGTTGTCTGGGGTAGCCTGCGGCGGCTATCTGGCACTAAGGTCCACTCACCAGTTTCTGGCTTGAAGGTCGCGAATGACGTCCTTGTGGCCCCTGAGGCTGTCTCCAATGCCTTCGGCCGCTTTTTCGCAGAGGTTTCGAGCTCCGCTCATTACCACCCTGCCTTCCTCCCCCGCAAACAGGCAGAGGAGGCTAGGCCACCTAACTTCCGCTCCTCGAATTGTGAAAGTTATAATGCCCCATTCACCATGCGGGAACTCGAAAACGCACTTGGCCGATCATGGTCCTCCGCTCCAGGGCCTGATTCTATTCATATTCAGATGCTGAAGAACCTTTCTCCTGCGGGTAAAGGTTTTCTTCTTCGTACATACAATCGCATCTGGATTGAGGGACATGTTCCCGCATGCTGGCGCGAGTCTATTGTTGTCCCGATTCCTAAGCCGGGGAAGGACAAGCACTTACCTTCCAGTTATCGACCTATCTCGCTTACCAGCTGTGTCTGTAAAGTGATGGAGAGAATGGTTAACTCTAGATTGGTTTGGCTGCTCGAGTCTCGACGCCTACTTACCAATGTACAATGTGGATTTTGTAGGCGCCGCTCTGCTGTTGACTATCTGGTTACCTTGTCAACCTTCATTATGAATAACTTCTTGCGGAAGCGCCCGACCGCGGCTGTGTTCTTTGATTTGGAGAAGGCTTACGACACCTGTTGGAGGGCGGGCATTCTCCGCACCATGCATACACGGGGCCTTCGCGGTCGCCTCCCTCTTTTTATTCGTTCCTTTTTAATGGATCGACAGTTCAGGGTACGTGTGGGTTCTGTCCTGTCCGACACCTTTCGCCAGGAGAATGGGGTGCCACAGGGCTCAGTTTTGAGTGTCGCTCTCTTCGCCATCGCGATCAATCCAATAATGGATTGCCTCCCAGCTGATGTATCAGGCTCCCTTTTCGTGGACGATTTTACCATCTATTGCAGTGCGCAGTGTACACGTGTCCTGGAGCGCTGTCTTCAGCGTTCTCTTGACCGTCTTTACTCCTGGAGTGTTGCCAATGGCTTCAGTTTTTCTGCCGAGAAGACGGTCTGTATTAACTTCTGGCGATACAAAGAGTTTCTCCCACCGTCCTTACGACTCGGTCCCGTTGCTCTCCCAATCATGGAGACAACCAAATTTTTAGGCCTTACATTTGACAGGAAACTTAGCTGGTCTCCACATGTGTCATCTTTGGCCGCCCGTTGCACCCGTTCTTTAAATGTCCTCCGTGTTCTCAGTGGTATGTCGTGGGGAGCGGATCGAACCGTCCTACTTCGTCTATATCGGTCGATCGTCCGCTCCAAGCTGGATTATGGGAGCTTCGTATACTCCTCTGCACGGCCATCCATCTTACGCCGCCTCAACTCCATACAACATCGGGGCTTATGACTTGCGATCGGAGCATTTTATACTAGTCCCGTAGAGAGTCTTCATGCTGACACTGGCGAATTGCCACTCACCTACCGGCGCGATATACTGCTTTGTCGGTATGCCTGTCGGCTACTGTCAATGCCCGACCATCCATCTTATCGTTCCTTTTTTGACGACTCTCTCGACCATCAATACGGGTTGTATGTCTCTGCCCTGCTACCCCCTGGAGTTCGCTTTCGTCGCCTCCTTCAACACCTTAATTTTTCAATCCCTGCAACCTTTCGAGTGGCAGAGAGCCACACGCCACCTTGGTTCCAGGCTCAGGTCTGCATTCACCTTGACCTCAGCTCGCTCCCAAAAGACGTTACCTCCGGTTCGGTCTACCACTCCCGTTTTGTGGAACTTCGTTCGAAGTTCATCAATATGACTTTCATTTATACAGATGGCTCTAAGACCAGTGACGGGGTCGGGTGTTCTTGTATTGTCGGGGCACAAAGTTTCAAATACCGGCTCCATGGCCATTGTTCGGCCTTCACAGCTGAGCTCTTTGCCCTCTACCAGGCTGTTCTTTACATCTGCCGCCACCGACATTCTGCTTATGTCATCTGCTCTGATTCCCTGAGCGCCATCCAGAGCCTCAGTGATCCGTATCCGGTTCACCCTTTCGTGCACCGGATCCAACGCTCTCTTCGGCAGCTGGCGGACGTCGGTTCTCCGGTTAGCTTTATGTGGGTCCCTGGCCATGTCGGTATCCCTGGGAACGAAGCTGCAGATGCCGCGGCCAAGGCTGCGGTCCTCCAGCCTCGGACAGCTTCTTGTTGTGTCCCTTCGTCAGATTTTAGCAGGGTTATTTGTCGGCGCATTTTATCGCTGTGGCATGCCGATTGGGCTGCCCTTACAGCCAACAAGCTTCGGTCCTTGAAACCTCTTCCCGTGGCTTGGACATCCTCCTCACGCCCTTCTCGGCGGGAGGAGGTAGTTTTGGCCCGGTTAAGAATTGGACACTGCCGGTTCAGCCATCGCCATCTGCTGACGGCTGCGCCGGCGTCGTTTTGCCCCTGTGGGCAATTGCTGATGGTCCGCCACATTTTAATGTTGTGTCCGGATTTTAACGCACTGCGTCTCAATCTTAACCTGCCATGTACTTTAGATGCCGTTTTAGCGGATGACCCACGAGCAGCTGCTCGTTTTCTTCGTTTTATCCATTTGACAAACCTCACTAAGGACATTTGATGATGCTGTTTTTAATCCTATGCCTGTCAGACTGTCTTCTATCGTGTTTTCCCTTTTAGTTGTTGTTTTAAACTTGTGCCTCGCGGTGCATTCTTAACGTCGTCAGGGCGCTAATGACCATTGAAGTTGTGTGCCCTAAAACCACAAAAAAAAAAGAAGTGACCCCATTCCAGAAATCCAGCAGGATCTCCAATCACTCTCAAATCCTCAACTCTCCCCAGAGTCAGTCTCAGCTCACCCCTACCACTTCCTGCACTTCTACCTTCTACATGCTTCCTAAATTCCATAAACGCAACCACGCAAGATACCCCATAGTGGCATTACTGTGCCCCCACTGAGAAAATCTCTGCATTCTTAGACCAACAGCTTTAAGCTACTACCCAGATCCTACCTTCCTATATAAGGGGCAACAACCATTTCCTCCACTGACTCCCCACAGTTCCTGTCCCTTTACCACACAGTGCCTTGCTTGTTGCTGTTGATGCCATCTCCCTTTACACTAACGTCCTTAATGCCCATGGCATTGCTGCTATTGAACACTAGCCTTCCTAATGCCCAATGGATTCCAAACCAACCACCTCCTTCTTAGTCACTATGACCAACTATATCTTCACCCACAATTACTTCAGGGTGTATACACCCTGGGAAATCTGGGAAAACCTGGGAATTTTTTAAATTCCGATAATTTTTCATTGTTTTAGTTTTCATATAGATTTTTGTAATTTTGACTGGTAAGAACTGATACTGCAAGAAAGAATATAACTGTATCCTGCTACTGCAGAATGATACTGCAGCAATAAAACAAGAGAAAAAAAACTTAAATTGCAAAGGAAATGTGCCATTTACAACAACAAAACACAGTGCACACACAAACATCTGCCAACAGAAAATGTCAAAGGCTTTAGGACAAAGACTATGCGATACTTCATAACAACCAGTTGTTGGTGATGAGTGTGATGTCACAATTTCACACTAGCATTTGCCAGTGGGCTCATGCAAGCCAGATGATACTAAGGAAAATTTTTCCTGGCATGCTATAGCTACCATATTCATGCTTGGGCAGAGCCATCTGTGTTGTAGTGGGGAGGGGAAGGGAGGGGGGGTAGTCTCCATGTGATCCATGTTTGTGATTTTGCTGCCCTCTTAGTTTACAGCTCTAACATCAAATGAAAACAAAACAATTTCTAAGGCTGGGAACTATCATGTGAATTAAAATATTCACATAATTAGTAGGGAAGGCTAAAATATATTAATCAGTTTTTGGCAGTCGAGCATGAATTGCCTTACAGAACAAGGAAGTTATTTTTGTTGGTTTGCTAAAAAAAATTGGCTTTTACTAATCTCTTTTGTTGAGGCAGTCAAATTTATTTGAAAAAGTTTCATTGCACAGTATTGGCTAGTTTCAACTGTTTGCTGAATTTCAAATACACGTTTTGATATTCTGGCATGTATGGCATTATACCATGATAAAGAACCAAACATGAGCTAATACAGTACTGGACTCCAAGAAAATTTAAGTCCCGAAAACAACACTGAAAAGCTTACGTTGGGTTCTACTTGATTATGAATCTGAACATATGAATGTACACTTTAAGCTGAATTATGCATTTAAGTATGCTTCACAAAATTGCGATGCTCCTGCAGTATCCTCTGATGTCCTGTTTCTTTTATGGCGTAATGCACAATTTTAATGCTTTATATGTTCAAACATAAGTGTTTCCTATGTCATTGTAGCTGTGCACGCGCAGTAACGCTCATTTTCTGGCGTGCACTGGCAACGGTTGAAACAAAATTATTTCTGACATGTTGCAGGAAAATTTTGTGAAAGGTGGTTTGAAAAACATTACTTTAAAGGTAAACTTCCTTTCATGCAAGATGAATTAAGTTATGTGTGAGCATGAGCGATGCATTTCTTAAGTCACGGAGCATTTGATTTTCATTTACAATTTAGTACTTAGAGAACCAGCCACTTAAAAGAATTTTGAGCCCAGAAGAACATACATTTATTTCCTTGTATAAATTTTACTGCCAATTTTGTGTGATCTATCTTTAAGTGTAACAGATGCAAAAAAAATGTGAAAAAATAACTTTGCTTGTAGCTACATTATGTTTATTAATTTAAATCATTAACTTTTCCTATTTGTGCATTTCCACTACTAAACAGTGGTGTTGCTACTGGCTGACTATGTCATGTGTTGTATGCTCTGAATATCTGCTGTCATCGCCTGGCGAGATGGCATGACATAAGCTGTGGTGGACTTACAAAAGCACATTGTAATCTTGGTTTCAATGCTTCGGAAACTAACATGCTGTTTTTGGTGGAATTGAGTATATATGTTCATAATACGAAAATATGCAGGGTACACGTTGCTGCACATAAACATCTTTCAAAACTTTATTTTTTTTTTTGCCATTTTTCATTTTCTAAAGTGTTAAGTTTTACATTGCTGTATAAAACCTTAACCATTCAAAGGATTGACAAGTTTCCCAGTCCAAAGGGAAAGGATGCAGTCACTTAACACCGAAAAAATGTAATTCACTTGGGAAATCAGAATTTTTTTTTCCTTGTACGCGTACACATTGCGTACTTCTCCTTCGAAGACATTACCCACAAACAAATCCGAGGTATAGCTGTCGGCACTTGCATGGCACCATCCTATGCCAACCTATTCATGGGCCATCTAGAGGCCTTCTTATACACCCAGAATGCTAAACCCTCACCTGGTTCAGATTCAGTGATGACTTATTCACAATGTGGATCTGTGGATCAATGGTGAGGATACCCTATCCACATCTCTCCAGAACCTCAACTACTTCTCCCCCCGTTTGCTTGACCTGGTCCTATTCAGCCCAATGAGCTGCCATTATATTTGTTGACCTCCACCTCAAAGATGGCTACATCACCACCTCTGTCCATACCAAACATATAGTAACCACCACCAATACCTCCACTGTTGAGAGCTGCAACCCATTTCATACCAAGAAGTTCCTTCCGTACAGCCTATCCACCTGTTGTCACATCTGAGTGACGAGTGGTCCTCCTTGAAATATACCGAGGGTCTCACGGAAGCCTTCACAGACGGTAATTATACTCCCAACCTTGTACAAAAACAAATCTCTAGTGCCTTACCTTCAGAGTCATCAACCACCCCCAAAAGTGTCCGCCGCTTGTGGTCTCGCGGTAGCGTTCTCGCTTCCCGAGCACGGGGTCCCGGATTCGATTCCCGGCGGGGTCAGGGATTTTCACCTACCTCGAGATGACTGGGTGTTTGTGTTGTCATCATCATCCAGGAAAGTGGCGAAATTGGACTGCGCAACGGTTGGGAAATTGTACGGGCGCTGATAACCGTGCTGTTGAGTGCCCCACAAACCAATCATCATCATCACCCCCAAAAGTACCACCGCCCAGCCACAGAGCAGCATTCCCCTCGTAACTCAGCATGACACATCCACCGAACCTACACAATATACTCGCCCATCTCGACACAACCCTGCTCCCAACCCCTTACCTCATGGCTCATACCCCTGTAATAGACGTAGATGGAAGACATGTCACATACATCCTACCAGCAACACCTACTCCAGTCCGGTCACAAACATCACCTATCCCATGAAAGGCAGGGCTACCTTGAAACTGGTCACATATCTACAAACTAAGCTGCAACCACTGTGGTGCATTCTATGTGGACACGGCAACAAGAAGTTGTCAGTCCGCATGAATGGCCGCCAACAAACTGTGATTGAGAAACAAGTGGACCACCTGGTTGCTGAGCACACTGCCAAACATGACATCCTTCATGTCAATTACTGTTTCACAGTCTGTACCATATGGATCCTTACCACCAACACCAGCTTTCCTGAATTTCACAGGTTGGTACTTTCCCTGCAATATATCCCATGTTCCCCCATAACCCTCCTGGCCTCGGCCTTCATGAGTCATTGTCCTCACCCATGCAGCCTCCCTGTTCCCATTCCAGCATTATGCAGCCCTCCTTTCACCATTGCAACCAGTCTTCTTACTTATCTTCCCAATCCCACCTCCCTCCCCACCTTTCCCTTGCACTGCACATAGCTGCCCTATACTCTCTCCACCTTGTCCATGCACACTCCCCAGCAGCATTGCACTGTCTGCCACCCCTACCCTGGTAGCCCTCCCTCCCCTAGCCTCTTCCTTACCCCCACCCTGTTACCACTCCCATCATACATTGGTGTTGCTGCTCGCGGTGTGACTACAATTGCCTGAGACTGCAGTAATGTGCGTGCGTGTGTTGTCTATTTTTGACGAAAGCCTTACAGGCTGAAACCTTTATTTTTGACAGTCTTTGTTGTGCTTTGTGGAGCTGTATGTCTTGGTACCCATGAGGTGCTTTTGGTGCCTGCATTTTGTGCATATGTTTTTCTGTTGTATGATAGACCCTCTGTGGGGTGCCCGTGGTCACCCTCTCCCTGAGGGAAGCCCCTGTATTTCGCCACCTGTGAGTAAATTGTCATGACTGCCATCTTCCATGCTTACCAGATAACCCAGCTTACAAAAAAGAAGGAAAGATCCAAGAGTGTAAGTCCCTGAGTCATCTATCTTATACTGAGCCTTGTCAAAAAGATGATGGACTTCAACCACTGCCAGTATCCTTTGCTTTTGCCTCTGCTACATGGTTTTCAGCTCCTACCTCTTCCCTACTCCAGTCCAGTACACCTCCCCTGTGCCGCCCCCCCCCCCCCCCCCCCGTCTCTCCCCTCCAGCAGCTCCTGTCCTTCCCCATCCAGGAACTGCTCCTCCTCCTCCTCCTCCTCCTCCTCCTCTTGAGGAAATCTCAAGACAGGAAGCCTACAACCTTGGCTTGGTCAAGGGACACGTACTCAGAAGGCCACAAAGCCAATCGTTCTCTACCCAATCTGGACATTCCTGCCACCTGTTCCCTTACTGATAACACCTCCTCCCTCCCTCTGAAGAGAAGCAGAAGCAGCACAAGTCAAAGGACAAGACTTCACCAGCATCCTGGGGAGGGGGGGGGGGGGGCGCTATGTCACCCCATCCTTATTGACGACGACGACGACGACGACGACGACGACTGACCTGATGATACGACCACCTCTTGGCTGCTTCATGTCCATCCTGGACTCTCATCACACGATAATCCAGTGGACTTCCAGTGGAAATACAACTTGTTTTCTCTTGTTCTGCATTTTGACTTTCTCATCAAGAAACTCACTTCTGTGATGACGATTCCCTAATGTTTCGTGGTTATTGGGTGTCTGTCAGAACTGTGTCCGTCCAGAGATAGCATCTGGAGGGGTCTGCGCTTCAATTCGCACTGACGCCGTTAGTGACAGGATCCCTCTTTATACCAACCAGTAAGCAACAGCAGTAAGAGTGTGAATGACCCCAGCCATCACCATTTGCTATGTCTACCTCCATCCAGGTAGGCCACATCCTTATTTTGAACTGTGTTGTTGTTTTGGTCTTCAGTCCTGAGACTAGTTTGATGCAGCTCTCCATCCTGTGCAAGCTTCATCTTCTCCCAGTACCTACTGCAGCCTACATCCTTCTGAATCTGCTTAGTGTATTCATCTCTTGGTCTCCCTCTACGATTTTTACCCTCCACGCTGCCCTCCAATACTTAATTGGTGATCCCTCAATGTCTCAGAACATGTCCTACCAACTGATCCCTTCTTCTAGTCAAGTTGTGCCACAAACTTCTCTTCTTCCCAGTCGTATTCAATATCTCCTCATTAGTTGTGATCTACCCATCTCTAATCTTCAGCATTCTTCTGTAGCACCACATTTCAAAAGCTTCTATTCTTTTTTTGTCTAAACTATTTATCGTCCACGTTTCACTTCCATACATGGCTACACTCCACACAAATACTTTCAGAAAGGACTTCCTGACATTTAAATCTATACTTGACGTTAACAAATTTTTCTTCTTCAGAAACGCTTTCCTTGCCATTGCCAGTCTACATTTTATATCCTCTTTACTTCGACCATCATCAGTTATTTTGCTCCCCAAATAGCAAAACTCCTTTACTACTTTAAGTGTCTCATTTCCTAATCTAATTCCCTCAGCATCGCCAGACTTAATTAGACTACATTCCATTATCCTCGTTTTGCTTTTGCTGATGTTCATCTTATACTGAACTGCTGACCTAAAATGGAAACTCTTGCCCTGTACCTTCCCTTTGGGGACTGCAATGCACACCACCCTCTGTTGGTGAGGGGAGTGCCACTTGGACAGGTAGGGGGGCTTCCAACTTACTACAGATGTTTTGTGTCCGTTCAATGACTGTTCTCCTACACACTTCAATGCCGCTCATGGCACATTCTCTGCCATCAATCTCATGATCTTCTCCCCTGCTCTCATGACTTCACTACACTGGTCACCCCATGATGATCTTTGTGACAGTGACCACTTTCCGGCGATTGTATCATTTGCCTGCCACCGCCAGGCAGACAGGCTCTCACATTGGGTATTCCGCAGAACCAGTTGGCTATTATATAGGTCTGCTGTGTGCCTCAACATCTCTCTTGGATTGCATTGATGTGGTCTTGCGAGATGTCACACTATTCTTAACGCTGCTGGCACTGCTATGCTCCTATTCACACGTCCCCCTCACCATTGACTGATGCTGTGGTGGACCAAGGACATAGCAGTTGCTATTCAGGACCACTGAAGAGTGCTGCAACAATGTAAAAGACAGCCTTCACGGACTAACCTTACCGCTTGTCTCCATGCTAAGGGTTGCAACCTTGTAAGCAGAGTAAAAATGAATGCTGGGGCACTATGTTTACTCCCTGGGGACGTATGCCATCTCATTGCAGGTTTTGTCCAAGCTCTGTAGCCTTCTGGGCCACCAGCAACAATCAACTGTTCAGGATATTAGCCTACAGGGTGCTCTGCGTACTAATCCATTGGTCTTTGCAACAAAGCCTCGCAACATGCTTTGCGGCAGTCGGTGTCTTCTTCCTATCCTACATCGTTTCTCTGGCAGAAACAAGGAGTTGCCCCCTGTGGGTCTGGAGTTAGAATAGGCCCGAGGTATTCCTGTCTGTAATAAGAGGCAACTAAAGAGTTACACGCGTTTCGGCCTTTGTGATGGTCCCGTGTTGGGTTTGACCTCCATCTTTCTAAATTTTCGCAGAGAGCCAATTGGGGAAGGGTGCCTTACATGGTGCATTGTGTCCATTGTGCATTGAGATCTTTAGTCCACTTTCTCATCGTTGCATTGCAGTCCTGCTAATTCTCCATCTCTTGGGTGAGGACATCTTCCTGGGTGTGTTTGCCACCATGCACTATCACTTTCTGCACCAACGATGACCATGGAGTTCTTAGCACCTCATAACCAACACGGTAGCCAGTCCGTTGTGGTGGTGCCACCATGTACCCTGTTGGTTGTAGCCCCCTGACAACACAGGGATCACTCTGCTGATGTCTCCACTGTTAGCTCCCCGTATATGCGATGGACTAGATGCCCATCGCCCTGGCAATTGCCATCCTGCCAGGTGGCTCTTGCTGAGGCTGGGTGGTGCCTGTGGGATAGGGCTCCTGGTCGTAGTGGGTGGCATCATGGTGGATGACAGACCATGAAGTGTAATACAACATCCGTTGCTGATGGTCCACTGCCAGCAGTCTCTAAATGGTCAAAGTCTAACTTCAATGCCAAAAAATATGACCCCAAATCATTACCCTCCCTGGCCACACCATGGGAGGAATGTCAGGCGAAGGAGGGCAGTGAAGCTTATTCGCCCTGGTACCTCGTATGTACGAGAGTTGGAGAATCTTTAATGTCCACGAAGCCTTAGTTTTTTGTGGAGCGTTTGGAGGACAAGTTTGGGGAACTGCAGGGCGTGTCCAAAATGTGCTCTGGGTCAGTCTTGATAAAGACAGCATCCTCTGCCCAGTCAGACTTTACTCACTTGTGACAAGTTGGGGGATATTTCTGTTACCATCATGTCCCAGAAGAGATTAAATGTGGTACAGGATATTGTATTCCACAGGATCTTCTTTTGCAGTCTGACGATGAGCTGCGTGCCAATTTAGAGTGGTGAGGTGTTAATTTTATCCGGCGCGTCCATCAGGGTCTGAGGGATAATCAGGTTGCCACCGGTGCCTTCAACTTGGCCTTGGAATGTCCTCTCGTTCACTAGACTCCACACTGAATCCTATAAAGCCCCATTTACAGAGTGGGAGCTCCTCAGTGCCCTTGCACATTGCCCCGATACAGCTCCTGGCCCAGATCGGATCCACAGTCAGATGTTTAACCATCTCTCATCTGACTACAAGCAACATCTTGTCATCTTCAACCGGATCTAGTGGGATGGCTTCTTTCCATCGCAATGGTGGGAGAGTACCATCATTTCGGTGCTCAAACCTAGTGAGAACCTGCTTGATGTGGATAGTTATTGGCCCACCAGCCTCACCAATGTTCTTTGTAAGCTGCTGGAACATATGGTGTGTTGGCAGTTGGGCTGGGTCCTGGAGTCAAGTGGCCTACTGGCTCCATGTCACGGCTACTTCTGCCAGGGTCGCTGTACCACTGCTAATTTTGTTTTTAAGAACCTCTATCTTCTCTTTGAATGGACAAGTATTAGCTGCAGAAACTGTGTGGCTGGGGATCAACTTTGTCCCTTGAGTCTGCCATCCGAACAGCATTTTCCAGACACCACCACATTGTTACTGTCTCTTTTGATTTACGAAAAGCGTGTGACACCACCTTGTGACATAATATCCTTGTCACATTATAAGAGTGGAGTCTCAGAGGCCCGCTCCTGATTTTTATCCAAAATTTCGTCTCTCGTACTTTCAGTGTCCAAGTTGGTGCCTCCCATAGTTCCCCCATATCCAGGAGAATGGGGTCCCGCAGGGCTCTGTATTACCTCTCTCTCTAGAGTCTCTCTATTTCTAGTGACCATTAATGGTCTAGCAGCAGCTGTAGGGCCGTTCGTCTCACCATCCCTGTATGCAGATAACTTCAGCTTCTCATACTGCTCCACCAGTACTGGTGTTGCTGAGCGCCGCCTATAGGAAGCCATCCACATGGCGCAATCATTGGCTGTAGCCCATGGATTCCAGTTTTTGGCTGCAAAGTCGTGTGTTACACACTTCTGTCGGCATTGTACTGTTAATCCGGAACCAGTGCTTTGCCTTAATGACTATCCACTCCTTGTAGTGGAGACATATTGATTCTTAGCACTGGATTTCAGTGCCCGGTTGACTTGGCTACCTCACCTTCGTCAGAAGCGGAAGTGCTGGCAGCACCTCAGTGCCCTCCACTGCCGGAGCAACACCAACTGGGGTGCAGATCTCTCTATGCTGTTGCAGCTCTACAGAGCCCTTGTTCAATCCCGCCTTTACTATGGCAGTCTGGTTTATGGTTCAAAGGTGCCCTCAGCATTGTGTTTATTCAACCCAGTGCACCACTGTGGCGTTCGCCTAGTGACAGGAGCTTCTAGGACGAGTACGGTGACCAGTGTCCTTGTGGAGGCTGGAGTCCCTCTGTTGCAGGTTAGAAGTGCACAACTGCTGGCGAGTTATGTTGCACATGTATGTAGTTCTGCATATCTGAATCAGTCTCCTGTTCCCACCCATGGCGGTTCATCTCCTGCATCGGTGGCCCAGGTGTGGCCTTCCAATTGCAGTTTGTGTCCGATCCCTTCTTTCCTAACTGGAGTCCTTGCCTTTATCACCTATACTTGAGGTCCATTAACACACACCTCAATAGTGTGCACCTAGGCCACGGCTTTGCCTGGACCTGTCACGTGGTCCTAAGATCTCAGTTAACCCCGCAGCTCTCTGCTGCCACTTCCTCTAGATTCTTGAAATGTACCGAGGCCACGAATTGATTTACACAGACAGCTCAATGGCTGATGATCACTTCGGCTTCATGTATGTCATGGAGGACGTATTGAACAGCATTCCTTGCCCTTGGCTGCAGTGTTTTCACTGCTGAGCTGGGGGTTACACTCATGCTCTTCAGCACATATGTTCATGCCCTGGGGAGTCGTTTCTTCTGTGTACTGACTCCTTGACCAGCGTACAAGCTATCAACCAGTGCTACCTTTGTCATCCTTTGGTAACAACCATCCAGGAGTCAGCCTGTATTCTGAAACGGTCCAGTCGTTCAGTGGTGGTTGTCTGGACCCTAGGTCACGTTGGAACCCCAGGCAACAAACTTAGCAACAGACTACGCAGAAACCGCTTATGGAGATTGGCTTGTCTGCAACTGACCTGTATTCAGTACTACGCTGCAAGGTTTTGTGATTTTGGGAGACGGAATTGCATAATCTCAGTACACACAACAGACTGCGTGCCATTAAGGAGACAACGAATGTGTGGAAGACCTCCATGCAGGCCTCTCGCCTGGAATCTGTGGGTTCTCTGCTTTTTGCGACTTAGGCTACCTCCTGTGCTCGAATGACCTGCTTCAGTGTCGCTGCGGTGCCCGGCTGACAGTGGCCCGTATCTTGATCTGCCCTCCTTTGGCTGCCCTGAGACAGACTCTTCAGTTACTGGACTTGTTGCCATTTATTTTAGCTGACAACACCTCATCAGCTAATTTAGTTTTAATTTTTATATGTGACGGTGGGTTTTATCATTCTATGTAAGTTTTAGCGCATGTTCTCTGTCCCTTTGTGTTCTCCATTCTTAATGCTTTTTGGATGTTTTTAATGTGTTGTTGCAGAGTTGCTGGCTTTCCCTTTTATTCTCGTGGTTGACCAGCCACAGTCATCTGCGCTGTTGTTTTTACCCCTTCTACCTGTTTCTTGCTTCTCTGTGTGGTTTTCTTTCCCCATTTTGTCCATAGTACTGTTGGTTGTCCATCTGTTATTCTTCTGGTTCTCCATTTTCATGTTGTTTTGCTGTAAGTCTCTTCTTTTCTCTCCCCACCCCCTTACGTAATTATTTTGTTGGGGCAAGGGACCGATGACCACACAGTTTGTTCCCCCCCTCGCCCCCTCCCTCTTCTACACCAACCAACAATGAGTTGAAGAAACCACCCTCTGTTTCAACCCCTGCAAAGATGAAGCCTATAATGAACACTTAAGTGAATGGGAATTCTTGGAGGCTCTTACCTCTCACGTGTCTTGGCCCCAGACCCTATTTACATCTGCAACCAGACAATCCATGCTTTGGACATTACCCAGAGACATCTACTCAGCCCCCATGGGGCTTGCCACTTGTTGGTGGGTTCGTGCTTGGCTACCATGGGACCCCAGACTTTGCAGCATTTTTCCCTTGCATGCTGAATGTCTATCCTCTTGCTATTCTTTTTCCTCTCCCTTGGGGAACATGTCAGGGGTATTATTAGGAATATTCTGCATTCTGTCACTGATGTGTGAACAATCTCACCTTTGGTTTTTCACTCCCTTTTCCTTTCTTTGTTTCTCTTCTCTTGTTCCTCTGCTTCGGCATTTGAGGATCCTCTCCCCCCCCCCCCCCACCCCCCCCCACCCCACCGCCCCGTGTGCTCCTGAAGGCCAGCCCATGTGTGTAGGATTTGCACGTACCCCCTGGTACTGGCCAGGCCCAAGGAGGGTGACTGCCTGAGCTGCAACCTTCCCAAATTGCCGATTGGTCCCTGTCAGGTGTTCGGGGGGGGGGGGGGGGGTGACCTGAGGTGTGAACAATCACCTAAGGTGGGTGTGCCCTCTTGTGAAAGGGGCACCCAGATGGAAGGAGCACACCATTGGAGATGCTGGCAATCGTGGGGATTTCCTCGCGGTGAGTCAATCATCTTCCCACTCAACAACTACTAAACTTAATGTAATGAGACTGATGAGTCACAGACCCCACTGCACCACGGTTCCTCATGGTCTCACATACTGAAGATGGTCAGTCCTTCCCCACAGTAAATCTGTTTATTATTCAGAAAGGTGTTGAAGCAATTGCTGGCCCTGTGAAATCGTGCTCTCGTTTATGGAATGGCACTTTTTCTTTTGGAGACCACTTCTGATTCATAAGCACAATTGCTTGCTGTATCGCTTCTCCATGGTTACCCTGCTTGTGTTGAGGCCCATAGAACTTGGAATTCTTTCTGTGGTGTAATTTACATCAGGCTGCTAGATGGTCTGAGGCCAAAATCTGATCTTACCTCTCTGATCAGGGTGTCATTGGCATCCATCGTGTATTGAAAAAGGTTGATTCCTACGTTGTGCTCATCCGCACTCTTTTTCCTCACCTTTGGTAGAGTGGTGGTTCCGTCCAAGCTCAAAGCAGGCTATGAAATAATCATTGTCTGGCTGTACAGTCCAAACCTGATGCGCTGCTAACAGTGTCGTCATTTCAACCACCCTAAGACGTCTTGTCGACACCCAGCCAAATGTCACCTGTGGTAGGGATGCACAAGAGTGTGTCCACCTCCTCACTGCTGTATCAACTGCAATGACAGCTATGCCACCTCCTCTCGGGATTGTCCCATGTATCTTTATGAGCAGGCTATTAAAGAGATCCGGGTATAAAGGAAAAGGCGCCTTACCCAGTCACTTGCAAGTTACTCGCTAGTCGCAAACCCTGTATTCTCCTGTCTGGTACCTATAGTTCTGTTCTTGTTACCCCTCGCTCCGTAAAGGACATGGCCATGCAGACAGGCTACCTACATTCAGATCTGAGGTTGTGAAATCGTCCCTTGTGGATTGAGTGTGCGGCATTCTTCAGTTGACCATCTAGTTACTTTGTCCGCCCATGTTATGAACGGTTTTGTTGAAATCCCAGACTGTAGCAGTGTTTTTCAATTTGGAGAAGGCCTAAGACACATGCTGGAGAACTGGTATCCTCTGTACTCTTTACATGTGGGTCTTCTGTGGTCACCTGCCCTGTTTCCTTCAGGCATTTTTAAAAGATAGTTTTCAGGGTGCATGTGGGTTCTGCCTTGTTGGACCCCTTTATCCAGGAACACGGTGTGCCTCAGGGTTCCGTCCTGAGTGTCATCCTCTCTGCTATTGCCAGTAACCCTATATGGCTTGTCTCCCACTGGGTGTCTCCAGCTGCCTTTTCGTTGAAAAGTTTGCCATCTACTGCAGTTCTCCACGGACCTGTCTCAGTGAGTTGCTTCTTCAGTTGTGTCTTTACCCCTGGAGCATCAGCAATGGCTTTCACTTTTCCACTGACAAAACCATCTGTATGAATTTCTGGTGACACAAGTGGTTTCTCCCACAATCTTTAAATCTTGGGCCTGCTGCTCTTTCGTTTGTTGAAACTACAAAATTCCTTGGCTCATGCTCAAAAGGAAACTCCCTTGGTCCTCCCATGTATCTTAACTGGCAGCCCGCTGTTCGTGGTTCCTCAGTGTCCTGTGTGTCCTCTATTGCACTTCCTGGGGTGCCGATCGAACCACCCTCATCAGTTTGTACCAGTTCCATGTCTGTTTGAAACTCAGCTATGGATGCTTTGTTTATGCATCTGCGTGCCCTTCCCTCTTACACCGTCTTGACACTATCTACCTCTGGCCATTCGTTTGGCCATGGGTGCATTTTACACCAGCCTGGTTGAGTGTGTGCATGCTGAAGTTGCTGAACTACCCTTGTTCTACTGCTGTGACTTTCTCCTCAGCAGGTATGCATGCCGTTTGCCATGTGTGGCCACCCATCCTATGCCTCCTCCTTTGATTCCTTTGATCTTCAGTATGGGGCTTGGCCTTGTCCTGTTACCTCCTGGAGTCCGCTTTCAGCACTTACTATGGTGATTCAACTTCACGCTACCTGCAACTCCCCCTGTGGGTGTGAACCCTTCACCACCTTGGCTTCATGAAGTGAAGTGACCCATGTTAACCTTGGCCTTCATTAACTTCCTAAGGACCCTACTCCCAGCCTTGGTCTATCGCCTGCAGTTTCATGATCTTCGCAGGGTACTTCACGATAGTACCTTTGTATACACTGATGACTCTCGGACTGACTGTGAGGTCAGGTGTGCCTTTGTCATTGGCGCCCGTGTCATTAGATACCAGCTTCCGGCACACTCCTTAGTATTAAAGCCCTTTTTCCACAAGTCTGTTTTTAGCTGTTTTCTATTACATCAATTGAGACTGATGTATAGTCATCTTTAAACTCCTCTCTGTCTTTGTGTTCTATAGTTTTGACTTGGGCATGTATGACCCAGTTGTTTTTTTGCCTTAAAGCATAACGTAACGTAACGTAACAAAACAAAACATTAACGCAGGGTTTTCAACCACATTTGGCTCATGGGTGTCTTCCACTTGCAATGGTGAGACAGTATAGTTATCCCCATACTTAAGCCCGAGAAGAACCCAATGTCTCTAGACAGCTACCAACCGATTAGCCTGACCAACTTACTTTATAAACTGCTTGAGAGGATGGTTAGCTTCAAATTATGTTGGGTACTCAACTCTGTCTTCTTTGACCTACGAAAGGCGTATGACACGGCTTGGTACCGTCACATTTTAGTTACCCCCTCCCCTCGTGACTGTCTTTTGCTGCCCTCTTCAGGTTTTTATCCATGATTTTTTACCCCACCGGCTCTAACCCAAAAGAGTTGGCACTTCTCTCAGCACCTCTAGAATCCAGGAGAACGGTATCCCACATGGTTTTGTGTTAAGTGTAATACTGTTCCTCGTCACCAGCAAATGGGCCTCTGGGTACCCTGGCATTACATATCGAGAGTTTTTCTACAAATACGGTGGAGCCCACTCCTGGTTTCTTATGCAATCGCCGTGTGATGATACCCTGTACCCCGTCCTTATTGCAAATGATGGGTATCTCTCTGCTGATACCATCCTAGGGTGGGATTGCCGGTTGGAATATGTCTCACCACCCCCCCCCCCCCACCCCCCCCCCCACCCCCCCCCACACACACACACACACACACATACACCTCTTCTCCTCAGATGGTGTATGCTCCATTGATTAGGACCGACCTATCCCAGGATCCTAAGGTTTCTGTTGCTCCTACACTATTCTAGCATCTGCTACGCTCCATCCTTGAAGAGTTCTGGGGTGCTACCATTTTTTACACAGATGGTTCTAAAATGATGGATAAAATTGGATATTATTTTGTCTCCTACTGACATGGTATGCAATTTCCTGCTGGGATCATGTAGTGTGTTCACAGTAGAGCTGCTAGCCAGTAGCAGGATCCTCCATTTTGTTACTCAGGCCTCCCTCCAGTGTTTTAATGTGTACAGACTCGGTGAGCAGCCTGTAGGTTATAGATTGATGCTACTCTCCTCACTTTGATCTCTGCTATCCATGAACTTCTCTTTACCCTGCCTGCTCAGTTGTCTTTCTCTGGGTCTTGAGTCATGTGGGCATCCCAGGGCATGAACTGACTGTTTGGTTAGAGAGGCAGACACTTACCTGCTGTTACCTTTCATGATTCCAGGTGCAAATATATGGATAAACATCAAACACACTCTTCGCCCAAAAGTGGAATGACCTCTGGTGCTCTACTGCTCTCAGTAATAAACTCTTCCTTCCACTCTTCTGGGAAGAAGTCCACTGTCTTATGCCGCTGCATAATGGTCATACTAGGCTCATCCCCTGTTTTCTCTTGTGTAACAAGCCACCCCCACAGTGTGGCTGTGTCGACCCACCTAACTTGTACACTTGGCGAATGGGTAAAAAGATTCTTCTACCTTGCCCGATTTAGGTTTTCTTGTGGATTTGATAATCACTCCCAAAAAACTGATGGAAACATAAGAGTTTGTCACATGAACTGAAAATAAAAAATTGAAATTTTCACTCGAGGGAAGACTTGAACCAAGATCCTCTCGTTCCACAGCTCCTCACACTAACCACGGGACCACAGCGCTCCTGTGCTCACATTATCCTTCATGTAGCCTATCTTGCGCATAGACTACTTAGTTTTTATATTTTGCTTATTTTTTCATAGTTCCACACAACTTCTTCCTGTTTTCTCGATTGATGTGTGTTCAGTTTTCCAAGGTCTATCCACTGTGCCAACTTATAACTAAATCTGAGGGGGGTGCGGTGCGATGGGGAGGTTCCCTTGTAAGTATAGCCTTCCAGATTCCTTGCCTTTAATATTGACAGACGATTCACAGATGGTTGACCTGGTCCTGAGTTTCCTATGTGAAAGTGGATTTTATTTTCAGTTAAGAGATTTTGTTTCCCTCTTGGAGCAGCAGGGTGGTTGTGGTTGGGGTCTCTTAGTTTCCTGTGTCTAGGACCCATGATCACTCCCCTTGCAAAGACTGCTTTTAGCCCTCTGTTTTTCTAGTTTTTAGATTTGGCCTACCCTGTCACGCCCTCTACTGTGTATTCTTTAGCTTCCTCTCTTTATGGTATGATCCCTCAGACTGGATTTGCCCACTTTCATCAGATACCACTGTCTTATGCAAGTAATTTTTGAATCTGGCGGCTGATGACCTCGCCATTTAGTCCCATACTCCACCTCAACCAGTCTGTCAGTCACTTAACGGTTAAAATTCATATGGAGGTAATGTGCGTGTGAGAATGTCAACATCAGTTTTGATTTAAACTGCGCAAAAAAAAAACTAAAACTTAAGCTCATTTAATTTCCATAACATTTTGTGTTGAACCGTGTTGATGTGTGCAGTCAGTTTTCCTGGATGTGAGTACTGTCACATGCAATTGCATTGTAGACAAATATTTCCTTGGTAGCATTTTGGGCACTGCTTTACTATCCAGAATGCAATTAATATTCATTAGCAAACTCTCATTTAGATAAACTAAACTTTCTTGTTATTATTGCTATTAAAATAAAGCATCTGCAAATCTTTGACACTACCCTTTCCCTTTTGGTACCACTTCTTCACCATTTTGTGAGTTCCTGCTGTTACATTCATATTTTCAAAGCTGTTAATACCCTAATATTAATAATCATTGTCTAATAGTATTTTAATTGCAAATGATACTGTCACATTTGTAAACTGTTTTTGGCAATAAGTGATGTGTAAGAGAGGGTTTCCCTAGCTTTATTTTGCTTAAAAAATGCACAAATAGATATCAGTAAATTTACATTTTGAAGTACCTGTTACTACTTTTTACTTCTAGTTGACTGAAATTTTAATTTTCTCGATGTGAACATCACGTAAAAGATTTCAGGTGACATATTGAACTTCTTATTTTCAGGGAACTATGGGTATTGAAAGAATAGTGACATTGTTCTTTTTTTGTGCTGATTTGGCTGTAAGAGCTCTCTATGAGGGCAATGTTGCTCTCTTTCATGAAATAGTGTCGTGGACCATATTTTATTTGCGAAGGAGTAATTCTCTGGTAAGTTACTTTTAATGCAGGCAAGCAACCATACAGTTTTGTGTATTTTTTATCATTCATTTGTGCTGCTGCTACAGCCGCTGCCATTGACATCACCATTATTATAGTCAATTTGTTATATTTATTGTTTACTCTACATATTCTTTAGGCTTCCAGCTGTGAAGTGTTCTGAACAATTCTGCTTAACTTTCAAGGTTTATTCAGCTAATTGTAAAGGTCAGTTTGTGGTATCATGTTAAAGAATAGGGACTGAATCTTTAGATGGGGGTGGTATGTGTTTGGCAATATTTTGTCTGCAATAGATGGAAACTTCACAACCTTACTGAAGAATTTGTTATTAGTATGGCAAGCATTTAATTTTTTTAAACTCTCATTTTTAGCATTTTTCCTCATTTACAGATTATTTACCATCAGTTTTGCTACTTTGTGCAGGTATTACACTCTTTGGCTTATATATTTTATAAAATGATCTATTAATACTAAAGTTTTGAAGAGAGACTGTAATGTAATTGTCAGACTTACTATAATTATTGTATCTACGCAAATGTAAGACGACCCTGAATATAAAATTATCCTTTTTTTAAGAGTCCCCACGAGCAAAATTTTTTTACCGTATTGTGACTAATAAAAATTACAAACTGTTTCACTGACAAAAAGTATCTTCCAAATAGTTAACAAACTTATGGCTTGACATCTTGGATATTCGCGTCGTTCTCGCACGATATTTCAACAGCGTGCCTCACTGTCTTCTTCAGCGGCTACCTGAGGCTCTCAACAAGTCATCAAGAAGCTATGTCCCAAAGCGCCAGCACCACCTAGACTTCATGGACTCCCCAAGGTTCATAAGAATGGGGTTCCACTGCGACCTATTGTCAGCTATATTGGCGCAGCAACTTACCCTACTGCGAAATACCTGAAGATGATGTTGACACCACATGTGGGTAAATGTGCACGTCACATCCGGAACTCAGAGGAATTCCTGCAGCGACTGGGCCAGCAACACATCAGACACAGACATCATGGTTAGTTTCGATGTGGTGCCTCTCTTCACACGGGTACCACTGAAGGAGTCACTTGAGCTTATTGGAGACAAGTTCGATGGGGCTCTCCTTGATCTATTCAGGCATGTACTCACCTCGACGTACTTCCTATATGGGGGTCAATTTTACGAACAAACAGAAGTGGTGGCTATGGGCAGCCCTCTATCACCAGTGGTGGCCAACCTATTTATGGAAAGGTTTGAAGAGGAGGCACTCTCTTCAGCCACATATCAGCCCAAGTGCTTTTTTCGGTATGTGGCTGATACCTTTGTCATCTGGCCCCATGGTAGAGAGAAGTTAGATGAGTTCCTGCTACATCTGAACTCTTGCCATCCGAACATTCAGTTCACAGTGGAAATGGAGAAGGATGGACTACTTTCGTTCTTGGATGTGCTGGTGAAGAGAAAGGCAGATGGCACATTTGGACACAGTGTGTACCGCAAACCTATGCACACTGACTTATACCTACAAGCCAGCAGTTGCCACCATCCAGCACAGAAGAATAGAGTGCTCAAAACACTGGTCCACAGAGCACAAACTCTGTCAGATCCTGATAGTCTGGCCACAGAAATAGAACACTTACCAACAGTGTTCAGCAGGAATGGGTACTCCTCTAGAGATATCCAGAAGGCACTTCAACCTGCTAACCGGCCAAAGGATCAAGAAGAAGAACAAGAAGAAGAACCAGAAGAGGCAAAGAAGATGGCATACCTGCCATATGCCGGACCTATCTCTGCCAAGATCAGCAGGATTCTCCAGAAATATGACATAAAGAGCATATTTTGCCCACCCACCAAAATTGGGGCTATGCTGGGGAATGTAAAAGATGACCTGGGGCTACGCAAGCCAGGTATTTACAACATACCATGCCAGTGTGGGATGTCATACATTGGCCAGACCACCAGAACTGTGAACATCAGGTGTAAAGAACACCAGAGACATACCAGACTCAGGCAGGCAACTAAATCAGCCATAGCAGAGCATTGTCTGGAACTTGGTCATTCAATGGATTACAATGACAGCAATATTGTGAAACAGACCTCAAGATTTTGGGACAGTGTCATTAAAGAAACCATTGAGATTAAGGTCACAGACAATCTAATCAACTGTGACTCGGGATACAAAATCAGCACTGCCTGGAATCCAGCGCTTGAGCTTGTGAAAACTCAACGCAAGACACTCCAGGATTCTACAAGAAATAAGTGGAGACCGAGAGAACAGCTGTGAGACAAGGTGTCTGACATTGGAGACCAGATCTGACACACCCCAGATCATGAACTCTACTTCAGAAGACGGCCAGGTCGGGCGCGGACGGCGGAGGGAACACCAGCGACCAGAGAGGGACAATGTAGCTGCGTCTGGCAGGCGTGGACCTCAGATGGAACACATGACGCGGTGCGGACCGATTAGGGAGCGCCCAGCTCGAAACAGAAGTGGAAATCATAGTAACAGTCAGGAGATAGAGTACCCAACATCTCAGACCGGGTCTGACACACCTCAGATGATAACCACATCCGTTGAGGACGGCCAGAACGGGCGTCGACGGCAGTCGGAACATCTGCGACTGGAGGGGTCCGTTGAAGCTGAGACTGGCGGGCGCGGACCACAGATGGAACACTCGACCCGGCGCGGATCGATTAGGGAATGCCCAGCTCCTCCCAGGCATAAATACTGGACTCGATAGACCCAAGGACCTGTCTCAGGTAGGACCTGTCTCAGGTAGCACCTGAAGAAGACAGCGAGGCACGCTGTTGAAATATCGTGCGAGAATGACGCGAACATCCGGCTGGATTCGCGAACATCCGGCTGGATTCCCGAATATCCAAGATGTCAACAGATCGCCGGGAAAGCATGAAGAATTAAAACTTATGGCTTAATTGTCTACCGTTTGATAATACTAAGAATTAAAATAAACAAAAGAAATGGTTTACATTAAGTTTTGGACTGTTTTCTTTTCTGCCATTTTTGCTTAACAGCAGTGTTGCCAGTGGTGTCACTGTTTTTAATCATTACCATCCTGCTAGAACAACTGTGATATTTGTCTTTGTAATAAATATTTGGCTGTTCCTTCTAAATATGTTGGAATTTCTGAGGTTGTCATGGTGGGACCTGAGAGCGCACACGTTTCTTTTCAAATACATATCTGATTTTACTTATATACTGATATGAGAATATTACAATCTACATTGATCCCAGTCGTATCGTCCACCTGCCTGTCTCTCATTGGCTGTGTAGAACCAGCTGGCCCAAGCCCTTCGATTCTCATCATAAATCTTGGTGAGTGTTGACAAGATTGTAGCAGAAAACACCCATGTATGCCACTGGACCCTATTTGGACATGGACCATCTCCTGCAGAAATGAATACTCAACCATAGTATTTGCTCAATTTTCATTTCAGTTTGATTCTGACTACAAAACGATTCAGACAAACTGCAGTTAAAAGGTGGTAGAAATTCATAAAAAAGCAAAGATATGTGGTATAGATTCCCATGGTTGGTAACACAATGAAATTTGCTGCTTGATTACTGATCCCCTCCCTGCAATCTCCATGGCTCTCAGCCAAGCTGGTGTCACTGTTCCCCTTCCAATCCTTCTGTAGTGCTGAGCTTGAGCAACTGAAAAACAGATCACAATATCTTCTAGTGTGCAGGTCATTTGTAACAACACCAAGTGAAAGCTCACAATTCCAAATTCAGTCCCAGTATCTACATGTTCATTGTTCTGCGATCTAGTGACATCTCTTGGTACTATCTCCATGACGGGTCTTGCTGCTTTAACTTATTCTCATGATAAAAGTTACTTTAATATGATTTACTTCCTCTGTTAAAATTTCATTCTGGATTTTTTCGTTCTTGTTTCAACTGAATGTCACTGTTATGTTCTAAAGGTGATTAAATGCTGGCAACACATTTGTTTTTGAATGTTATCTTTACTCAAAAAACAGTGTTATTATTTGTATACAGTATCTGCATATATGAGAGTTTATTGCAAACCTGTTCAAACGCAACAAAAATTGGTAAGATAATAGAATTCAATGCTATTTCCTCCAGTGTTTCACAAAGTTGTCAAATTATAATACATTGTTGTAGTGGCTCGTTTATAGTTTCTCGTGTATCTCTTGCGCTAGTGTTTTGGCACATGATAATTCGAGTAACTTTGATATTGTATCAGCACTGCTTTGTATCGGGAAATCTCGAGCCTGTTGGAATGCGAATATTGTTTGCTGAGCCCTGCCCTTCTGAATTCTTCAAATAGCCACAACAACCAAAGCTTCATCTCTAAATGTAAGATAACTGCTATAAATGTTAGACTGATATATTCAACTAAACATGTAAAAATGTTGACCTCGGCAACAATAGTCTCATGTGAAAATGATGAGCCTGCAGTTTTTTTTTAATTGCAAATTTGGGATAAAATCTTGTCTTATAATCAGGTAAATATGGCAACTGTAAAGTGGCAAAAGTCAATGGCTGGTTGGTTCCTATATATGAAACACATGTCTACACTTGCTGCAGCTTTAGATCAACAAGATGGCGTTTGTATTCTGATGCATGAAGTTCTGCTATGTTATTTTTATCATCAGATTATTCCAAAACTTCTGCTACTTCCAAACTTCAGATCCGCTATCTGTTGTTTTTCCTCATTGAAAAGTACTATAGAACTGAAAACCTAGAAATGCTGAACGTAGTTGCATGGTAAAAAAGATTTGTTAGCCTTAGAAAAAGACTTAAAAATTACAACATCCAGTAATTACAGTAGATTAGTGGGTGTAATAAAACAATAACTGTTTCTATTAGCAAATAAATCAACTTTGTACACAGTCCTGTTACATACAACCCAAGTTGTATGTGACTGTTGTCGTTACAAACAACATACAGGTTTTGATTGTAGTGGAAGTAACCTTAACTGTGCAAGGGGGGAGGAAGTGAGGTCACATTACTTTATTTCACAATTGTTTAAACTGGAGATGGTAAGCTGAAGTAAATCCACATTTCTGACCCCAATGATAGTTGCATTGTCAAGGATGCCTCACTATGTAAAATAAGCTGTTGAACTCCGAACAAAGTAATTTTGTAAACACCAATATCATTCTCTGGGTGTAGAGGTATCTGCAAGTGTATTCCTCACTATAACTGACTGTGTTGACAGTATGGGAAATGCGAAAGTAAAAAGTTAAAACAATAATATTGTCAATTATTAGTACTATTGTATCTTAAAGTAATATAATATACTCTCTAGAGAGCTAATAAATTTCAGGTTAATGATGTATGAATGATTGAAGTATGCACTCTTGCGGTGGGAGTACATCATAATTCTAAACGCACATCAGAAACTACTAACAACATTCATAGATTCTAGGATCCCTACCATTTTTCTGGTGAACTTGAACATTGTTAAGATAGGTTCTCTGCTCAGTTAAGTCCTTCACTGGCTAATGGGTTTAAAACAGAATTGCTACTCTTACTGGGCCTTGACTGTGATATTACATCAAAATTTACTAAAAATCAGCAGGTCAATTTCCTTGGACTTCATCTGATTTTGGCTGACAGGGCACAGCATAGTACCTAATGCAATTGCAAAATCAAGCTGAACGTCATCTAGTGTTCATTGTGTACATAGATCAGTTTTTCTCCTCTGCATGGGCTCTTGATATGACTGAGAGAATAGAGTTAATTGTACTGGTGATCTTACAGGAGCTTTCCATAATACAAGGGGCAATAATCCTGTAATATGCATGTAATCAAGTAAAATGATTACAAAAATACACCTTGGCAACAGAAAACAAACCAACCATAAAAAAGGAAAACGGAGAGAACATAACGTTGGCGAAGTTTAGTCGCTAGCCCAAAGAACAGTATTTACACTTTTAATCATTGTCCAGACGTCGCTTTCCGCACAGCCCCTGCCGCGCATCACAGTAGAGTGCAACTCCAGGAACGTGTGGGTATTTGTAATGCATCCCTTAGCCTACTATAGTGGAAGCTACTGGTGTGTCGAGTTATTTCTGTGGACTTGTTTACAGAGGTGAGGGTAACCCTGAGGTTGTGATTATGCCAACTGCTTGGTTGGTTTGAAGTAGCTGATGTTAAGTCCCAAGTTTCCTGCTTGTGCAAAGGGGCATTTGGTGTCAAATATGATGGTTTGACCAGTTCCAGTGATTCTAGTAGTGGTTTGCTGTTCCATTATTTTCACCATACGTTCATTGCGTTAGAGTATTTGGAAAGAAGCAGAGTATCATGGTTTGCTGGTTGTAACTGTAGGTACACTGCATCTGTCCTTAGCATCACATTGCACTTCTGACATGCAACTTATTCTCAAATGACAATCTTTTTTAATGTTGGGCCACACAAATTTGTGTAATTAGCTTAATGGTGGCTTTCGTGCTGGGGTGGAAGAGGTTTTGAATACGGTCAAATAGTTTTACATAGCATTTCAGGCACAAATGGTGATTAGAGACAAGCATGTATTAGTGTTTGTTTGAGCTAGAGAACAGTTGAATTGCTTGGTAACTACTCCTCTAGGTGTCTCTCTGTGGCTTGTGCTGCACTGAGCTGACTAATTTGTCATACAAGATGTGACGCCAAGCCTGCAGAAAAATTGGCAACTAGAAGAAAAGTCAGCAACTGTTTTCTCTTCCTCTTATGTGTTTTATGTACATCGTAAATTGACTAATGAACTGTAGTTAGTGAAATTGTTGGGGAGAACCACCCCTCTTTGAGTTTCTTGAAAGTGTACCTGATTGGTTTGTGGTCCGTATAGATTACAAATGGTCTAGCATAAGGGAGTACATCCCGTACTGCTTCATAGATGGCCAGCAGCTTGTGGTTGTATGCACCCAATTGGTTTGTGCTCCTGTCAATTTCTGGGTAGAAAAAAAATCTGTTTCCAACACTTCTCCACATATTGATGGAGAGCTGTGATGATAGCATGAACGCTAACATCTACCACTAATGCTAATGGCACATTACAGACCAGGTGAGAAAAGAGAACTGCTCAACTTTTCAAAGGTTTGTTGCATCTCTACCATCCATGCAAGGTCCATGGTGGTGTTAACTTGCCAGTGCCGCTATCAGTGGCGCGTGTTTCTCTGCTGCTCCTGGCAGGTGTTGGTGGTTGATGTTAACAATTCCTAGGAATCTTCTTAGCTGCTGTAAATCCTTTCAGTGTGGGATGTTTTTAAGAACCTCTATCATTCTCTTTGAATGGACAAGTATTAGCTGCAGAAACTGTGTGGCTGGGGATTGTTACTTGTTTCTTGCACAGAACACATTCTATTTAATTTACTATCGCACTATTTCCACATCCTGTTGAACACCACACTGAGATGTTTGCCATGTAATACTACTGTTTGAGGTAATACAAAAATATTGTCAAGAGATAAAACAAATTGTCACACTACTTTATGGTGGCAACAGCAACGCTTTCTCCCCAGGCTGTCTACAAGAGGTTGGGGTTGGTCTTAGCCCCCGGTACATTTTATCAGAGATGCTCGCACATTCGTGAGTCAGATTTAAAAACCTGGAATAGGCAATGGCTTCATACGGTTCAAATACAGCCTTTAATTTTTTGACATGAAGCACCTGAAGATGCAAATTTAATTTGCGAAACAGGTCGTATTCTCCAGTAAAGAATTCTAGCAGTTGTAGGACCTGGTTCACTCAAATCATAGGAATTGAATATTCATAGAACTTCATTTACAAAATGTACCATGACTGGACAGCATTTTTTAGCCCAAATATCATCCATAGATACTAAAAAAGACCAAAAGGTGTTATCACTATGGTCATGGGGAGAATCCTTTTGCTGTGGAATCTGGTATAAGCTTTTTTACTGTCGGTCAGGTGCGCCACAATTGTAGCTCTGGCTAACAGTTTTGTGACATCCCTTACACCAGGGAGTGGGTAGCAATTGGGGATGATATACTTGTATGAAGCACAATATTATCTGCACGGCCTCTACGTGCAATCCTTTCTCACTAGATACAATGGTGATGCTGAGAGGCTGTCTGATCTGCATGTTATACATGTCTGTATCATTTCCTCAAGTTTTGCTTTTACAACTGTAAAACGGTCAGGTGCCAATCTATGAGACTGTTTGGCCGGGTGTTGTAAGGTGGTGCACAATGCTAGGTAGTGCTTTACCTAAGTGGCCAGTAATGGTATTTGAAGCACTTTTCCTATATTACATAAATATGTATACAGGGTGGCACATTGATCGTGACCGGGCCAAATATCTCACGAAATAAGCATCAAACGAAAAAACTACAAAGAACAAACCTGGTCTAGCTTGATAGGGCAAACCAGATAGCGCTATTGTTGGCCTGCTAGACGGCACTGCCATACGTCAAACAGACGTAAACTGCATTTTTTAAAATAGGAACCCCATTTTTTATTACATATTAGAGTAGTACGTAAAGAAATATGTTTTAGTTGGACCACTTTTTTCGCTTTGTGATAGTGCTGTAATAGTCACAAACATATGGCTCACAATTTTAGATGAACAGTTCGTAACAGATAGGTTTTTTAAATTAAAATACAGAGCATAGGTACGTTTGAACATTTTATTTCGGTTGTTCCAATGTGATACATGTACCTTTGTGAACTTATCATTTCTGAGAACACATGTTGTTACAGTGTGATCACCTGTAAATACCACATTAATGCATTAAATGCTCAAAATGTTGTCCGCGAACCTCAATACATTTGTCAATATGTGTAACGACATTCCTCTCAACAGTGAGTAGTTCACCTTCCATAATGTTTGCACATGCATTGACAATGTGCTGATGCATGTTGTCAGGCATTGTCGGTGGATCACGATAGCAAATATCCTTCAACTTTCCCCACAGAAAGAAATTCAGGGATGTCAGATATGGGGAACGTGTGGGCCATGGTAGGGTGCTTAGACAACCAATCCACCTGCCATGAAATATGCTATTCAGTACTGCTTCAACCACATGGGAGCTATGTGCCGGACATCCATCATGTTGGAAGTACATCGCCATTCTGTCATAAGGTGAAACATCTTGTAGTAACATTGGTAGAACATTATGTAGGAAATCGGCATACATTGCACCATTTAGATTGCCATCGATAAAATGGGGACCAGTTATCCTTCCTCCCATAATGCCGCACCATACATTAACCCACTAAGGTCGCTGATGTTCCACTTGTCGCAGCCATTGTGGATTTTCCGTTGCCCAACTGTGCATATTATGCCGGTTTACGTTGCCGCTGTTGGTGAATGATGCTTCGTCGCAAAAATGGGCGTTCCTATTTTAAAAAATGCAGTTGATATCAGTTTGACGTATGGCAGTGCCATCTAGCAGGCCAACCATAGCGCCATCTGGTTTCTCCCTTCAAGCTAGAAGAGTTTCGTTCTTTGTAGTTTTTTAGTTTGATGCTTATTTTGTGAGATATTTGGCCCAGTCACTATCAATGGACCACTCTGCGTCAAGCCTAGATATTTAATCAATGTGACTGTGTCGGCTAGCACCCTACTAATGCCCCCCAGGGGGTCCACAACTCTTTTGTGGATACGTGCGTGGCGAGCACGGGACCCCGAGCTAATGTGGCCTTCCTTCCTTTCCGGGCTGCATACCTTCCCATTCCGCATCCTTCCCCATCCCTATCTTCGCCCCTCCTCCCCTCACCTCTGGCTCTTTCCTTCTCTTTCTCCCCATCTGGGAGTATGGTTTGTGCCTACGTCCGGAGACGGACGCTCGTAAATGTACTGCATTCCTTGCCTTCCTTGCTTTTATGTCTTCTTCCTTCCTTTGTCCTTCTCTGTCTTCTTCCTTCCTTTGTCCTTGTCTTTTCCTTACCTCTTCTCTTTCTCTTTTCTCCGCTGCGGCGTTTGAGACCTCTCTTCCTTCCTTTCCCTTTCTCTTTCTTCCTCCCTGTGCGTGTCTGAAGGCCGACCCACGCCCTTCGTGCGTAGCCGGTGACGGGGTAACGCGTAATTCCCCGCCCCGGGTAGACAGGTAGGACACGTACGTACCCCCTGGTAACGGCCAGGCCCAGGGAGGGGTGATTACCCGAGCTGATACCTTCCGAAAATGCCGATTGGTCCCTCCGTCCGTTTGTCGGGAGGTGTGACCTGAGGTGTGAACAATCACCTAAGGCGGGAATGCCCTCAGAGAGGGCCCCCACAAGGGAGGAGCGCGCCATCGGAGACGCCGGTAATCATGGGGGATTCTTCCGCAATGGTTTCCTCACCTTCCACTAAGTCTAGTCACAAACGTAAGCATACTGAGTCTCAGCCACAGACGATTCTTCCATCGTTGCCACAGTTCCTTGTTGTTTCTCGGTCTGATGAAGGTCACGACTTCTCCACGGTCAACCCTTTCATTATTCAGAAAGGTGTCGACGCAATAGCAGGTCCTGTAAAGTCTTGTTCCAGATTACGGAATGGCACCCTGTTGTTAGAAACACACAGTGCCCTCCAGACACAAAAATTGCTGCGTACTTCTCTGCTCCACACCTTCCCTGTCCGGGTGGAACCGCACCGTACCTTGAATTCCTCGCGTGGAGTCGTTTATACACGCTCCCTCGATGGATTGTCTGACGAAGAAATTCAGCACTATCTGTCTGACCAGGGCGTAACGGCAGTTCATAGAGTAATGAAACGGGTTGACACGAACATCATTCCAACCCGCACTGTCTTCTTGACATTTGACACAGTTCAACTCCCATCGAAAATCAAAGCAGGCTATGAGATAATTTCCGTTCGCCCTTACGTCCCAAACCCTACGCGTTGCTATCGATGTCAGCGGTTCAATCACACCAGCCAGTCCTGTTCCAATCCAGCCAAATGTGTTACGTGTGGCAAGGATGCCCATGAGGGTGCTTGTCCACCTCCATCCCCTCGCTGCATCAACTGTATGGGTGACCACGCTGCTTCCTCTCGAGATTGCCCCGTTTTTAAGGATGAGAAGCTCATCCAGGAAATAAGGGTGAAGGAAAAGGTGTCGACCTTTGCTGCTCGAAAATTATTCGCCAGTCGCAAGCCCACCGTGCCTCAGACAGGAAAATACAGCACTGTCCTTGCTTCTCCTCGGCCAACAAAGGAGGCGGCCACGCAGACTTGCGACCTCACCTTTAGTACCACGGTCGTCAGATCGGCCAGCGCAAAGATCGCTCGTTCAACCTCACCACTTTCGCCTGCCCACTCTATGGCTCACCCTTCGTCGGGTTCTGCTGCATCTCGAGCCCAAAAGTCGGACGCCAAGTCTTCGAAAAAAGAGCATACTCGTGAAGAGTTTTTATGTACCGCAGCTTCACAACCATCGGTTCCTCCTTCATCTAAACAACATTCTTCCAAGAAGGCTACAAAGAAACCCAGTTCCTCTCCTTCTCCGCCAAGGCGTGCCCCCTCTACAGCACCACCTGGCGGAAATCGCCCTCGGCCATCTTCTGTGTCGCCGAGGCGCACTGCTGGTGGCCGGTCAACCGGCCGATCGCTGGTGGCAGGGACTGCTCCTGACCAACTTATGGATCAGGATCTTCTGCCTTCGGCTGAATGCCATTCCATGCTGTCGGTTGCTAGCTCCGAGCAGTCTTTGAGTTGACAGCGACTTTGGTCACATTCCTCCATTCTCTTTTCACCCCATGTCCATTATCCACTGGAATATCCGCGGCATTCGAGCCAATAGGGATGAATTGTCGGTCCTCTTACGCTCCTACTCGCCGGTCATCTTCTGTCTTCAGGAAACAAAGCTGCGTCCCCATGACCGCCTTGTTCTCCCTCATTTTCAGTCTGTCCGATATGATCTCCCCTCTGTTGAAGGCTCTCCAGCCCATGGAGGACTCATGATTCTTCTCCGTGATACTCTCCATTATCACCCAATCCCCTTAAACACTTCCTTCCAAGCTGTCGCCGTCCGTCTTTCACTTTCCGGATACACGTTCTCTCTTTGTACTGTATACATTCCATCGTCCACACCAATGGCACGAGCTGATCTCCTTCATCTTCTTGGTCAGCTTCCACCCCCCTATTTGCTGGTTGGGGACTTCAATGCCCACCACCCGCTTTGGGGATCTCCACACCCTTGTCCCCGTGGCTCCGTATTGCTAGACGTCTTCCACCAAGCGGATCTAGTTTGCCTCAACACTGGGGTCCCCACATTTTTGTCTGCCTCCACGACAGCCTTATCTCATTTGGACCTTGCGGTCGGTACTGTTCCGCTAGCTCGGCGCTTCGAATGGTTCGCCCTTGATGATACACACTCGAGTGACCACTTTCCATGTGTCCTCAGACTGCAGCCTCAACTGCCATATATGCGCCCGCGACGCTGGAAGTTTGCCCAAGCCGATTGGACACTTTTTTCGTCTCTCGCGACATTCGATGACCGTCGCTTTCCCAGCGTCGACGATGAGGTCACACACATTACCGACGTTATCCTTACAGCTGTGGAACGTTCAATACCACGCACCTCCGAATTGCCCCGGCGCACCCCAGTTCCTTGGTGGAACGAGGCATGCCGTGACGCAATACGTGAGCGGCGACGTGCTCTTCGCATTTTCCGTCACCATCCTACTTTGGCCAACTGTATCCGCTATAAGCAGCTCCGTGCGCGATGCCGTCGCGTCATCCGCGATAGCAAGAAGGCAAGCTGGAAATTCTTTATTAGCTCATTTAACACCTTCACTCCCTCCTCGGAAGTTTGGAGTCGGCTTCGACGGTTCTCAGGCGCGCCTAGTTTCTCCCCGGTTTCTGGGCTCACTGTCGCGCATGATACCTTAGTGGACCCCGTCGCAATTTCTAACTCGTTGGGTCAGCACTTTGCTGAGATTTCGAGCTCTTTAAATTACCCGCCAGCGTTTCTCCCGAAGAAACGTGCAGCGGAAGTGCGACCTCTTGCTTTCTCCTCCCAAAATCTCGAAAGCTACAATACTGTTTTCTCCATGCGGGAACTCCAACATGCCCTCTCATCTTCTCGCTCCTCCGCCCCAGGACCGGATGGTATCCATGTCCAAATGTTGCTGCATTTATCCACCCATAGTCTGCGTTACCTCCTTCGCCTTTATAATCGGATTTGGACCGACAGCACCTTTCCCAGACGGTGGCGGGAAGCTATTGTCGTTCCCGTTCCGAAACCTGGAAAGGACAAACATCTCCCCTCTAGCTATCGCCCCATTTCTCTCACGAGTAGTGTCTGTAAGGTTTTGGAGCGTATGGTGAATTACCGTTTAGCTTGGTGGCTGGAATCCCGCAGTCTTTTAACACCAGCCCAATGCGGATTTCGGAAGCATCGTTCTGCAGTTGACCATCTTGTCGCTCTCTCCACTTATATCATGAACAATTTTCTCCGGCAACGCCAAACGGTAGCAATATTTTTTGATCTGGAGAGAGCATACGATACCTGCTGGAGGACAGGCATCCTCCGCACACTGTTCTCTTGGGGCTTTCGCGGCCGGCTGCCCCTTTTTCTTCGCGAATTTATGGCAGAGCGCACTTTTCGGGTGCGGGTGAACACTACTCTCTCCCGTACTTTCTCCCAAGAAAACGGGGTACCCCAGGGATCCGTGCTGAGTGTTGTACTGTTTGCCATCGCCATAAATCCAATTATGGATTGTCTCCCTCCTGATGTCTCGGGCTCCCTCTTTGTGGACGATTTTGCGATCTACTACAGCTCTCAACGGACCAGCCTTCTTAAACGACGTCTTCAAGGATGTCTCGATCGCCTCCACTCGTGGAGCATCGAAACTGGCTTCCGTTTTTCACCCAGTAAGACCGTTTGTGTCAATTTTTGGCGACGTACGGAGTTTCTTCCGCCCTCCTTACATCTAGGTCCTGTCAACCTTCCGTTTTCAGACGTCGCTAAATTCTTGGGTCTTATGTTTGACAGAAAACTATGCTGGTCCTCCCACGTTTCCTATCTTTCGGCTCGCTGTCTGCGATCGCTTAACACCCTCCGTGTCCTGAATGGTACCTCCTGGGGAGCGGACCGAGTGGTCCTTCTCCGCCTCTATCGCGCCTTAGTGCGCTCGAAATTGGATTATGGAAGCATAGTCTACTCCTCTGCTCGGCCGTCTATTCTTCGGCGTCTCGACTCTATCCACCACCGTGGATTACGTTTAGTGTCTGGAGCTTTTTACACTAGCCCTGTGGAAAGCCTTTATGCTGAGACTGCTGAACCTCCGCTGTCCAATCGGCGAGCAGTCCTCCTGAGTCGTTATGCTAGCCGTCTGTCTTCCATGCCTGCTAATCCAGCCCACGACCTTTTTTTCGACGCCTCCTTTGATGTAGGGTATGCAGGCCGCCCCTCCTCCCTACTACCCCCGGGAGTCCGCTTCCGTCAACTGCTCCATTCTCTTTCCTTCCGCTTTCCTAAAACCTTCCTGACAACTTGGGGTACAGCACCGCCTTGGCTCCGTCCCCGGATCTGCCTGCTCCGTGACCTTTGTCAATTTCCCAAGGATAGTACCCCTACACTTGTTTATCGTCGGGCATTTGCTGCTCTATGTGCAGAAATGACGGACGCCACATTTATTTACACCGACGGCTCGAAAACATCGTTAGGTGTAGGGAGTGCCTATATTGTTGGCGACACCCCAAATCGCTTTCGGCTTCCCGACCAGTGTTCGGTTTATACTGCGGAGCTTTACGCTGTTCTCCAGGCTGTCCACTACATCCGCCGCCATCAGCGGATACAGTACGTTATCTGCTCAGATTCTCTCAGCTCTCTCCTCAGTCTCCAAGCTCTTTACCCTGTGCACCCTCTGGTCCACCGGATTCAGGACTGTCTGCGCTTGCTTCACCTGAGGGGCGTCTCGGTGGCGTTCCTCTGGCTCCCGGGACACGCTGGTATCTGTGGGAATGAGGCGGCCGATATAGCGGCCAAGGCCGCAGTCTCTCTTCCTCGGCCAGCTATTCAGTCGCTTCCCTTCACCGATCTTCGGAACGATTTATGTCGCCATGTTGCGCATTTATGGCATGCCCATTGGTCGGCACTTCCCTGTAATAAATTGCGGGAAGTGAAAGCCCTTCCTTGCGCTTGGACCTCTTCCTCCCGAACGCGTCGTCGGGAGGAGGTAATTTTAGCTAGACTCCGGATAGGGCATTGTCGTTTTAGCCATCGACATCTTTTAAGCGGCGATCCTCCCCCACTCTGTCCCCACTGCTCTCAGCTGTGGACGGTAAGACACCTTTTAATTGAATGCCCCTATTTTAATCCGTTACGCTCCCGTCTACAGCTATCGCCTGATCTATCGTCGATTTTAGCAGATGACACGCGCTCCGCCGACCGCGTTCTACAGTTTATTAGTGACAGTGAAATGACGTCAGTCATTTGAAGCTTTTTTGGGGACAATCACCCCCTTTCTGTAGTGGATTTTTAAGCAGTTTTCTATTTTTAGTTTCTCCAATTTTCTGACTTTGTTCCCATTGCTGCTGGTTTTAAATTTCGGTTTTTTACTGTCTTAAGTCACGGGCTGGGCGCTAATGACCATAGAAGTTTTGCGCCCTAAAACCACAACAACACACCACCCTACTAATGCAATATTTGAGTATTATTGGATTACAGGATTATTTTTTATACTCATTTGCATTAGCTTACCTTTTTCTGCTTTTAGAGCCAGGTGCCATTCGTGACAAACAAGAAATTTTGTCAGTCATCATGTATCCTCCTGCAGTGACTACAATGACACATTGCCATACACAACAGCATCATCAGTAAACAACTGAAGAGTTCTGCTCACTGTATCTGCTACATAATTTGTTCTGTATATAGAAAATAATAGTGGCACTATCACACTTACCTGGACCACTACTGATAACACCTTTGTCTCCATTGAACAATCAATGTGGAAGACAACATAAAGGGATCTCTTACTTAAGAACTCTGTGTGCCACTCACATATGTGGGAACCTATCCCATATGCTTACTTTCATTACGTACACAGTGGGGCATTGTGTCAAATGCTTTTTCAGAAATCTAGGAATAGGATATTGTGAGAGAACTGCAAGTTGTTTACATCTGGTTTGCCGAATTCAGGCATGATTGAGCAACTGTCAGTGACAACATTTGTATAGCTCCAAAGTAGGCTGTTGTTCCAAATAATACTGATTCTTTGCACAACTTGACTGAAGTGATAGGTTTCTGCCTTGTGGGTGAGATAGCCATATTCTTGATTGCAGTACATTTGATTTTCCATGAACATTTAGCTATGAATATAGTATTTTTCCAGTGGATTCTGCCCAATTTCACTGAAACTCAAAAGCATGATCATGTTAATTGATGCAAGAAAATGCTAAAAAAAATTTGTCTGAGAAAATGCAAATTGTATATCTACCATATTAAGAAATGAGACTTAACTATTAGGCATATTTGTACGAGCTACAAACCAGGCAGCGCTACACTGTTTGGGTATTCGAAGAGGAGCCAAAACCACTAAAAGTGGTTCATTCGCAAAGCTCTTCCAAGAAAATTATAGCTCGATTCTTTGGTTATACTAGAGATCACTGTAGGGCAGAGTCACTTCTTTTTTATATGAGGAACAGTTTTTAATGCTCATTTCATTTTGGAACCTCTAGTTTGTTTCGGTAGTGTTACAAATGCAACTTTCTGTAAATAGATTATTTGCAACACAAATAATTTATACATATGAGTTTCAAAAAGTAATTTCAAAATTAACTTGTAAGTTGTTAAAATTTGCATATAAAATAGCACAAACAAACGGGGATTGAAAGTTTAATGGTAAGAGTGGCATTGGTTCTTACTTTCGCAGATGTACTCAATACTAGGTTTAAAGATGAATGTTGAATTCTCATGACAAATTCTTCAGGGCTGTTGACATACATGCTGGGAAATCTGTTGTACGTATATGTTATGTACTTGAAAATGGTGAAAGCACCAAATAGACTTTTTGCAGCAATAGAGGATATTCATCTTTCAAACTGCACCAAAATTTCACTAACACACAATGACTCAAATGTCCAATACAATAAAAAATTTTGCATTCTTCTGCTGACACTGTGTAACTTGTGTTGTTGTGGTAAATGGTAGAGGGAAAACAAGGCTTGTGAAGCATTGGAGTGAATTCACTCTTTGTGACAAGAGTAACTGAGAGAAAAGGTGGAATAACTTTGATCTAAAATATACGTGGAGTTCTGCTACTCCTTTCCACAATTCCACTGATAAATCAGACATTGCCTGTAAAACTGCATACCTCTCAGCATTAGCATCAGACCTGACAAACAAAACAGATGTTTCAGTTGCGGCTTAGTGAAGGGTACTTACGGACTGTGTGAAGGGTTATGGAAGTAACTGAGATTCTTAGTTAAGATAGCTATAAGGGGCAGTCAAATGAGAAGAAGAAAATGAAACCATTTATTTCAAAAGGAAACCCATAAATGTTAATACACTGATATCATTGTGAGACAAGGTGGTTCTGTAACCAACTATAAACAATTTTGCATGAAGATAGTGACAAAGTGTGCACTTCATCCAGAGCAAATCGACAGCCACAGATATTTTTCTTCAGGGCTCCAAAAATATGGAAGTCACATGGCGAGAGATATTACCGTATGAAAGATGTGCAAGGGCTTCCCAGTAAAATTTCTATGTACTCGAAACAATGGGTGGCCCCACATGTTGCCTAGGTTTTCAGCTATGCTGCAGAAGTTTTGGTGGGAGTCCTTACAAATTCTCCATGCAGTCATGATCTCTCCTGTCTTCTTCAGGCAGAGGTGCATTCCTAGGTACAGTCGTGGTTTAATGGATAACTTGATAACATTTATCCATGTAGGTATTTCTCACAGTGGTAAGTGTATTAACTGTTATGCCAATTATATTTTAAATAATAATAAATAATAATAAATGCATGGGATAGTGATGTGCACATACAAAGATAGTGGTAGTATTGTGTATACAAGGTATAAAAGGTCAGTGCAGTTGTGGAGCTGTCATTTGAGCTAAAGTGATACATGTGGAAAGGATTCAGACGTGATTATGGCCACACGATAGGAATTAAGACTTTGAATGTGAAGTGCTAGTTGGAGTTAGATGCATGGCATTTCCATTTCAGAAATCATTATGGAATTCAGTGTTCAGGGATCCACATTGTCAAGACTGTGCTAAGAAAATCAAATTTCAGGCAGTACCTTTCACCAGGGACAACAGTGGCCTTTGGACTTCACTTAACGACCAAGAGCAGTGGCTCATGTGTAGAGTTCAGTTCTAACAGACCAGCAATACTGCATGAAATAAAAGAAACCAATGTAGGATGTACATTGAACGTATCCATCAGGACCGTGTGGCAAAATTTGGCATAATATGCTGTGGCAGCAGCTAACCACTGCCACTGCCTTTGGTAACATACAGTGTCACCTGCAGCGCCTGTTCTGCGTCATTGACTATATTGGTTGGATTGTAGATGACTGTGGCCTGGTCAGATGAGTCCAGATTTCAGTTGGTAAGAGCAGATGGTAGAGGAAGTGTTGGGCACAGCCCCCCCCCCCCCCCCCCCCTGAAGCCATGGATCCAAGTTCTCAAGGCAAGGTGGTGGTGGTGGTGGTGTCGTGGGCTGCGTTTACCTGGAGTGGACAGGGTCCTCTGCTCCAAGTGAAGCAGATTTTTGACTGGAAATGATTATGTTCGGTTACTTGGAGACTCTTTGCAGCCAGTCATGGGCTTCACATTTCCAAACAATGAAATTTTTATGGATAACAGTGCACCATGTCTTGGGCCACAATTGTTCAGTTACATTGAAAAACATTGTGGACAATTGTAGGGAATAATTTGGCCACTCAGATTGTCTGACACCAATCTCATCAAACATATAGGGAACATAATCGAAAGTTCAGTTTGTGCACAAATCGTGCATCAGTATTTCTGCAGGGGAATTGCAGCAACTTAATGAATCCATGCCACATAGTTGCTGCACTGCACCTGACAGAAGGCAGTTGCTGCACTGCACCTGACAGAAGGCAGTTGCTGCACTGCACCTGACAGAAGGCAGTTGCTGCACTGCACCTGACAGAAGGCAGTTGCTGCACTGCACCTGACAGAAGGCAGTTGCTGCACTGCACCTGACAGAAGGCAGTTGCTGCACTGCACCTGACAGAAGGCAGTTGCTGCACTGCACCTGACAGAAGGCAGTTGCTGCACTGCACCTGACAGAAGGCAGTTGCTGCACTGCACCTGACAGAAGGCAGTTGCTGCACTGCACCTGACAGAAGGCAGTTGCTGCACTGCACCTGACAGAAGGCAGTTGCTGCACTGCACCTGACAGAAGGCAGTTGCTGCACTGCACCTGACAGAAGGCAGTTGCTGCACTGCACCTGACAGAAGGCAGTTGCTGCACTGCACCTGACAGAAGGCAGTTGCTGCACTGCACCTGACAGAAGGCAGTTGCTGCACTGCACCTGACAGAAGGCAGTTGCTGCACTGCACCTGACAGAAGGCAGTTGCTGCACTGCACCTGACAGAAGGCAGTTGCTGCACTGCACCTGACAGAAGGCAGTTGCTGCACTGCACCTGACAGAAGGCAGTTGCTGCACTGCACCTGACAGAAGGCAGTTGCTGCACTGCACCTGACAGAAGGCAGTTGCTGCACTGCACCTGACAGAAGGCAGTTGCTGCACTGCACCTGACAGAAGGCAGTTGCTGCACTGCACCTGACAGAAGGCAGTTGCTGCACTGCACCTGACAGAAGGCAGTTGCTGCACTGCACCTGACAGAAGGCAGTTGCTGCACTGCACCTGACAGAAGGCAGTTGCTGCACTGCACCTGACAGAAGGCAGTTGCTGCACTGCACCTGACAGAAGGCAGTTGCTGCACTGCACCTGACAGAAGGCAGTTGCTGCACTGCACCTGACAGAAGGCAGTTGCTGCACTGCACCTGACAGAAGGCAGTTGCTGCACTGCACCTGACAGAAGGCAGTTGCTGCACTGCACCTGACAGAAGGCAGTTGCTGCACTGCACCTGACAGAAGGCAGTTGCTGCACTGCACCTGACAGAAGGCAGTTGCTGCACTGCACCTGACAGAAGGCAGTTGCTGCACTGCACCTGACAGAAGGCAGTTGCTGCACTGCACCTGACAGAAGGCAGTTGCTGCACTGCACCTGACAGAAGGCAGTTGCTGCACTGCACCTGACAGAAGGCAGTTGCTGCACTGCACCTGACAGAAGGCAGTTGCTGCACTGCACCTGACAGAAGGCAGTTGCTGCACTGCACCTGACAGAAGGCAGTTGCTGCACTGCACCTGACAGAAGGCAGTTGCTGCACTGCACCTGACAGAAGGCAGTTGCTGCACTGCACCTGACAGAAGGCAGTTGCTGCACTGCACCTGACAGAAGGCAGTTGCTGCACTGCACCTGACAGAAGGCAGTTGCTGCACTGCACCTGACAGAAGGCAGTTGCTGCACTGCACCTGACAGAAGGCAGTTGCTGCACTGCACCTGACAGAAGGCAGTTGCTGCACTGCACCTGACAGAAGGCAGTTGCTGCACTGCACCTGACAGAAGGCAGTTGCTGCACTGCACCTGACAGAAGGCAGTTGGTGCACTGCACCTGACAGAAGGCAGTTGGTGCACTGCACCTGACAGAAGGCAGTTGGTGCACTGCACCTGACAGAAGGCAGTTGGTGCACTGCACCTGACAGAAGGCAGTTGGTGCACTGCACCTGACAGAAGGCAGTTGGTGCACTGCACCTGACAGAAGGCAGTTGGTGCACTGCACCTGACAGAAGGCAGTTGCTGCACTGCACCTGACAGAAGGCAGTTGCTTGGATGTTTTGTCTGTGTGTATGGAAATGCTAAACCATTTCGTATGTTACATTTTTGTAAGTACACCAAAAACTGTGCCACAGCCCCTGTTGACCTGACATCACTGCGTTAATTTATTGATCAGTTGATAAGTTTTTTGAACTGTTGTATTTTTAGAGCTTTGTTTAATGAGCTGTTGGCTCATTCACTGGCTTTGTGGTGGTGGAAGTGTGTGTTTATCCATTTAAGCTTCATTCTAGATAGCACAGAGTTTAATTGAATTTCTCACATAAATTATAGATCCTAATTTTGTCATTGGGCTCAGCATTTAGAGTGTAGTATTATTTAGAAATGGCAAATGAGAACTGGGTTTCTTGTGACCCATGAGCAGATCTGTGTAAAAGTGCTGGCAGTGATGGTTTTCTTCCCTCAAATTTACAATCATCTTCATTTATTTTAATTTTTTTGCAGGTTGCGGTTTCTTCGAAAAGATCATCGTACATCATTACTTTAACAACATGCGTTGTTGGTATAGTAACTCTCATGTTCTTAATGAAAAGGATTTAATTGTGAAAAATGGAATTATGCAACTTATTTGTATGTTGATATTTTTGTTAATATTCTCAAAGAAGTAAATCTGTTAAAGGAATTGTTAATTATACAAACACTTTATCACATGTGTTCCGAAATAAGTTAGTATGTGAATATAGATCTAAATTCTGTTCGTAAGGAATATACATATTATGTATGTAGGTATTATTCTTTCTTGTGTTTTAAGGCTATTTATTTGTTACATGTTTTCATTAATTTTCTCCATTTGTAGTAACACTTTTTAAAAATTTATTTAAAAATAAATATTATTGAGACTTTCGACATTCATAGACTTATTTGTGGATCAGGTGCATTTATTCAGGAAATGGGTCTGTTTTCTTTTCAGACAGCAGTTCTACTGTTGCATAATAGGTATGGGTTACATGTAATTGTCCTTGTATTTCTTGAGGATTTCCAAAAGCTTCTACAATATATTTTGTTAAAGAAGAATTTCTGTGAGCAGTATACGCTAAATGTTATTTTGAATGTTTAATTATAAATAATTCACTTGTTGGATGATTAAGTCTAGCACGTCTATTCACATGCCATAACCAGGCTACACCACCCAGTCAGTTTCAGTGGCAATACTTCTTATGAATCTCCTCATCTCATAAATCACATTTTATAAAAACGCAGTTGCCCACAATTCATTATTAAAGTCATCACAAACGTTTTGTGTGGCACTGCTGCTCAGTTGACAGCCACTACTTGTAGATGGAGTAAACAGTTATTATTTTCAAGAACCAAAGTAGTTCATTTGACCAGAAAAATTCAGGCAACAAAAGTATAGAGGATAAAAGCTGACAATTTTGGTCATATCCAGACATAAATACCAATTATCTTCTAATGTAGTGTCCCAAAAATTAAAACCCATTATTGTAAAGTCTGGAGTCTCGGCTTTCTAATAGTAAAGTGTCAGTACAGCCAAAAATACTCATCAGCTCACTCAAAATCTATCATTTAACGTCATTATAAAATGTTCAGTTACTCACTACTTTCAATTAACAATGTTTACAGTAAAACTAAATTCTCTCCTGTAATAGACACCTTGAAAATTTTCCTATGAATACTAAATTTGCATGGTATTATGATCTGAATAATTTTTGGACACAACATACTAGGCATACAGGACATGGGTAACTAAATTTAGGTGAAAAATAGATACTAGTAGTGCAAAAAGTGCAGATGAAAAGTTTCTAGCTTGTGCTGTTTCAACCTGATGATTGTAACCAGGTCCAGTGAAATATTAAGTGTGAGAATTCTGAGTACTGTTAATATACCATCAATTAATTACACCAAGAAAAATTCTGAGATTTAATGTAAATGTTTATCCAAATGTACTTAACAAATGGATGTTGCATTGGTGGATCAGGCTTCCCACATTTTAAGTCAGTGGCCTAAAAAATATAGGCATAGGAACAGGGTTTGCTTCAGAAGCAAAACCTGCAAGTACTACAAATAAAATTAGTGGACCAGTCTTTAAATGAAAGATTTGAGGTAACAGTAGCAAAAGCATTGCTACTCGATCATGAAACTGGAAGAAAAATGCTTTCCAATAGCCTTCCATAATCCAGTATATATGTGCCAAAGGATGCCAAAATAATATTGGTATTTCAGGTACATTTCTAAGAAGAAGAAGAAGAAGAAGAAGAAGAAGAAGAAGAAGAAGAAAACATTGAGGTTTAACTTCCTATCGATGTCATTAGAGTAAAAGCTCAGATTGGACAGTGGATGAGATCAGATATGGTCCTTTCTAAGGAACAAACATGTTATTTCCTATTATGATTTAATGAAATGATAAAAACCTGAACTTGTTTGGGTGGATAGAAACTTTAAATGGTCAGCTATTTTAGGTACACAAATTCTGATTCTACAGTCTGTTGGCTGTGTGTGAAACTTAGTATTCTGCCACAAATGTAATTTGATGTTGAAGGTAGTATGAGGATAAATTATATTGCGATACAATGGAAGTGGCCTGGGGTAACGAGCCACTTCGGTGCAAGGGTGGTTTGCAGCAGTGAATCGTTGAGGGTGGAAGACATTGGTATCTCAGAATAATATCAGAGAGTTAGTTTTATTGAGATTACTACTACTACAACACTTGTAGTGCTGTGCCACATCCCCTGTAGCACATGGCACAGTTGACTTGGGGTGCACGGCTGTGACCAACTCTGTCAAGAAGTCTGCCATGACATTGTGTCTGGGAATGCTGACACCCAGGAGGGCCACTTAGCAGCACATATTCAAGTTGGGTGTGGTGTGGCACTAGTGCTACGGAAGCCTGCCAGAACTCCTTTAGCGGATGAAAGCCCCTGGGAGTAGTACTTGTGCCATGAGTGAAGGTGTGAGGGCCTGGTCACTCCCACCAGCATAGGAGGGCGGTAGCTGAACCACGCGGGTCACAACCTGGTGCTTCCCTGGGCAGAAGTATGGCTGCTGCTGGAGTAGACCTGAAGGTGGCCCTCCAGTTAAAAGGCACCAAATACAGGGAGGATGACTTGGTACTAAAAGATGGCACAGTGGTGGTGAATTCCCAACCTCATGGCAGTTACTCGCTGACTCATAGCATTCTGGCATCCATTGTAGTCCTCTCTTCGTAGTACATGCTGCGGGACAGAAAATACATTTGCTAGAAGTGATGGTTATTATTGCTGGTTATTACCTCATTAGTTGTACTAGTTTACTGGTTCCAGCTATATACAGAGTAACAAATCTGTGGCTCATGCTGCAAGAGCCCCATCTTTCTGCTGCATGGACAAGTGTGGTACTCAGGTTGGCTCACCTCAGAATGCATAAACACTCCTGTTGCTGCAACTGCCATACTGATGCCTTGGTGCCTGCTAGCTTCTCAATGCCTTAACTGCTGTGGCTGAGCTGGCATTTTCCACAGTAATTACAAAAAAGTAGTTGTGATGTTAGATATCTCCCTCCTCCAGGAGACATGGCTCCCTGGACATGAACAAAACTCGCCATACTTGTACAACAATGTACTATATTTAGTTTCCTTCCTCAGTGCTATGGGCTTGAACCACAAGGTTCAAACACTATAAATTTGTCCTGCAGCATTAGCCCTCTGATTCATTGTTCACGTTTACTCAATAACTTCCCTGAAACCTTAACTTACAACCAACATGTGAAAACTTCCACTACCAACTAACTGTTCCTCATAAAATACAGTGCAAGATGGCTGACATCTTCCACCTCTCACTAGCCGTGCCACCGTGGTACTCTCCACATGTTGTTTAACATACAACGTATGTCCACAAAGTAAGTTCTGTTTAGTTATATAAAACAAACTTGTACAGATACAGAAAAATATTTATTGTACAAAAATCTAAAACTGTTAAACTACTTTTCTACATAGCTTCTGAAATTTTCGAGGCACTTGTCATAGTGTGGCACAAGTTTTTTGTATGCCTTCTTCATAGAAGGTTGCCATCTGTGTATTCAACCATATGGTAAAATGTTCTTTCAGCTCATCATCATTGTTGAAGTGTTGACCACCAAAGACAGATTTTAGGAGTAAGAAGAGATGAGTCACTAGGAGTGAGGTCCAGGCTATATGGGGGATGATCAAACACATCCCAGTGAAATTACCCATAGATGGGTGTCCATTTCGTTCTTAATCATGCACTTGATCATGTTCTTCATTGAACAGTCTGACCCATCTTCTAACCATTGAATCATTCGTAGCATTTTGTCCGTAAACCTCGCAGATTTGCCGATGAATTTCCTTTGGTTTAACTTTCTTAGCATTTAGAAAACGAATCACAAATCTGATTTCACACGCAGTGGCATTTTCAATTAAAGTTGATATTAAAAAGAAGCACTACAAAGTACACATCACCAGCAGAGATCTGAAAATGGCGTACACGTCTTCTCCTTGAGTCAGAGTAAGTGCAGCGCATGCTTGGAACTTCGATCGTAGTGCTGCCACAGGTAGAATAGAAATGGAACTTACTTTGTGGACGACCTTCGTATATAGCTAACTCGTTGCAGCAGGTTCCGGAACTCTGTTAGGAGATGGCAGCCTTCAGGAATGGAACTTGTCCCTGTGACTGATGCTGCAAGGCACCAGGTCCTCTCCCCCCCCCCCCCCCCCCCCCCCCTACACACACAGTCTTGCGGTGCCTGTGCCTGCTTGCTGACCTATAGTGTTCTGGCACCAGTCTGAGTCCTTTGCTGTGGTAGGTGTTGCTGTACTGTGAATACCTCTGCTAAAATTGGTGATAATTTATACTGATTTGAAGCTCTGTTATTATTGATGTGCTGCTTCCACCCATGTACAAATAAGTAATCTGTGACTTGGTGGTGTAGAAACTGCTTGGTCCATCTTGCGAGAGGCCTGTCTCCTGCTGCGTTGGTAGGACTGCAGTGCATGGCTTGTCTGGCCTTGAAATGCATAAACAGCCCTCTTACTGCAAATGCAGGCCAGTGCCTTGGTGCCCCCTGGCTGCTTATGGCTTATTTAACTGTTTTAATGCTAAAAAAAGTAGTGATAACTCTAAAGTATCAATTTATAGGGAAGAGTAAAAATTCAAAACTGTGATTTATCTTTAAAAGGCTGGGACAGAAAACAGAAAAACACACAGCATACACTGCATCTGAAGTATGAGCATAAAATTTTCATTTGCATAAGAATATTTTTAGAAGCCTATATTACTTGATACTGTCAATTTTGATTTCTCCATTGCCTCTATTTTTCTGCTATGCTTACAGAAGTGGCTTGATCATAGTGCTTTTGTTTGCAACATCACTGCTTTTAGTATAAGATTCTAGGATGTTTCACAAATTTTCAACATATATAAATCAGGGGATGAGGATAGTTTCAGCTATTTAAAGTGCTATGCAAGAATCACATTGTTTTCTTAGCAGTTATTAGTACCACTGTCATTTTGGAAGATAAAATTGTTTTCATCGAAATCTGTACTCTGCAAGTGTATATCACAGTATCAAACCCAAAGAAAGTTTTTGGCCATCATGCAGAGTTGCCTTCAGTACATCTGTATATCATGTTGCCCATTTTTTCTTCAGTGAAATACAGGTTTCTGATTCCAGCCTACTTTCTTATGTATTCCTAAAAATATCCGTTGATAGTACTGAAGATTCTGAATTGGAAAAAACTAAAATAAAGCAAATGAAATAGGCAAAATCGAATACAGATCTCGAATGGGGATTGACGGAGAGTGCAAAATGTTAAGCAGGAATGGTCAGAGAAAAATTGCAATGCTGTAATAACATGCATGACTAGGAGAAAGATAGATGCAGACCATAAGGAAACTGGAGAGACCTTCAGAAAAACAGAGAAGTTATTTCACAAAATTGCTACTGTTGACATTCAAGAAATGTTCAGAACAAACCATTAACTTGCACCATGAACACTGAATGAAAAATGGTCCTCCAGTGATCACAAAGGTCTGCACTGTCAAGATCAAAGGTGAAGACCTTGGGAGTTACAAACTGTGCAGGATGTTCAGCTAAGTATCCACTCTCAAAGAAAGCATATAGAATCATATTGGAGTAACATCGTGACAAGAACTGCTGGAATGTGATGGCATGCAACCTAACGTCTGTTGTGGAGCTTACTGTGGAACTGGCTGTCCTTCAAGGTGTAGCTGCAAATAGTGCAACAATATATCTATAGGCACAGAAAAAAAAAAACAAAACAAACTTGCAGAGGCTGAATTTGTCCAGTGGTTCCAGGTGGTATGAATTTCAATGTTAACCGGCCGGGGTGGCCAGTGGTTCTAGGCGCTACAGTCTGGAACCGCGTGACCGCTACGGTCGCAGGTTCGAATCCTGCCTCGGGCATGGATGTGTATGCTGTCCTTAGGTTAGTTAGGTTTAAGTAGTTCCAAGTTCTACGGGACTGATAACCTCAGAAGTTAAGTCCCATACTGCTCAAAGCCATTTGAACCCATTTGAATTTCAATGTTACACACTTACCAGAAGGAATAGTTTGCTCTGAATATTAAGATTTTTATATGAAGACCAGGAATTGAGTGAAAGTAAGTTATTTTGACCAGCTATTGGCCAAAAGCAGTGCTCGTACCGTAGTTGTAGTTCTTTGGTTTATTTTCCCACTTTTAGTTTGCTGTGACATAAATTCAGTGGAACCTCAGATAGCGACATAATTAATTTCAGAATCTTACTCAGAGTGCAAAACACTGGTTAATTGAAACAATTTATCCCATGTAAATTAATTTAAAATATGGTGATGCAGAAAGAGTACTAAAAGTTGTATCCTCTTCATGCCATTTATTCAAAGAAAATTATACAGTTTTATGTACTTTATTATAAATGATACATAACTAATTCTGTTTTGTTAAGAAGCTATCTGTAGTCATTTGTTTCTGCCGATGCTTCAACACTTTGCGAAAATGCGACACTGCATTGTCAAATTGTAGCATGCATAGCCACTGCTTCATTTGGGGTGATTATTTTCAATGCAGAATGCGACTGATTCCCATGCTTCCAGCATTTGTTACTGCAGCAGAGGATTGCTACTACGCTGTTACCATCACTGCCTCTTCCTCCAAGAAACTACTCTCCACAACTTCAGTAAAACATACTGTAACTCAATAAGCTTTTCGGTGGTAGTTTCATGGCTGAGATCTTCCATAAACTCATCAATATCACTGTTATCCACTTCAAGTCCCTTTCTCCTGGCCAAGACACAATCTTGTTGACTACCCTCTCCACAAGTACTGACACAAATGCCTCAGTCATGTTCAACAACGTACGCAAGCAGAAGTGAGAGTTGTCTTAGTAACCCTCTCCCATGCCTTTTCGATCATCTTCATGCAGGCAATGATGTTGAAGTGGTATTTCCAAAACGCTAGGAGAATGACATTGGTAGCTTCGACTGACTCAAAGAAAGCAATGCTCAAAGAGTGCTTTAGTGTAGAACTTTTTAAAGTTAGAAATAATCTGCTGGTCCATAGGCTGGAGTGGCAGAGTGGTGTTGGGAGGCATAAATTGGATCTTGAACTGAAATTCTTGAAGGTGGTGGTTTTATAGGTCTGGAGAATGGACAGGAGCACTGTTCATAATAATTAAGACATGGAGTGGCAGATTCATTTTAAGCAAATATTTTTTCACTGAAGAACCAAACACTTCGGTAATCCAATCACAAAAAGATTCACGTGTCACCAGAAACTTGTTGTACGTCCACATCACATTTTACCTGCCCTTCTGGACTTAACACTTAGTGATGAAGCAAGCTGGGATCTCTTTACTTCCTTTCTTCTTTTGCCATCTGCCTCCTTAAATTCAATTTATTTTCATTTTTTCCTAATTACCATTAACATGCATGAGTATAATCTGTATTTCCATAAAATAAAGGTTGATCCTCAGTCTTAAGGAATATAGCACCAGGTCTAATTTCATTCTTAGTTTTGTGTATGTAATTAATTTTGTAATTTATTTTGACTATTTCTGGTTAATACCCTTGTTATAGGGTGAAATCAGTTACTGTTTCGTGACTTAGATTCTATTGTTGACTTATAGACAAATATAAATTGTGTACTAATTACAAACATATGGAAGAACTACTACTAGGATTCTTAAAGTATTTATTTGGCTCTAATTGAACACATATTACAAGGTGTACAACTTTGCTTCTGCCGTTTCTTCCCCAACATTTGAGGCTTTAATGAAACAAATTGGTTACACATGTAGCATTCAAAGTATTTTCCATTGCTGGCCACTACTTCCTCCCATCTTTTGGGCAGTGTATGAATCGTGCAAATGCAGGGGTGAGAAAAAATCAAACTTAGTCATTATTCCACCAAAATATATGTAGTCTCAAGAATAAAATAGACCAGTTGCTAATAAAAATAAAAACGAGTGTGAAAGTGAGCCTGATGTACTGTTTTTCTCAGAACATCACGTTATGGGTGGAATCCACATGCTACAAATTGAGAACTTTAGTTTAACTGCACATTACTGTAGATCTACTATGAGAAAAGGTAGAGTTGCAATATTTATATAAAAAAAAAACAATTTAGTGTATAAATCTCTTGATTTAAGCAAATACTGTGATTAACACATTTTGAGGTGTGTGGCATCGAGTTAACAAACAATGCAACAGTTGCTGTACTGGCTGTTTACAGGGCATCTGTTGGAAATCTGAATGTTTCTCTGAGACAAACAGAATCACTTCTGTACCACCTATGTAGGAAAACTAAATCAACCATTGTTATGGGTGATTTCAATGTGGACTTTTTAATAGAAAATAGAAACAAAACAGTCTTTTAATACCTGATGTACTGACTTTTAATATGTGATGTACTGTTACAACTTAGTACCAGTGGTGGACACTCCAACTAGAGTAACAGCACATATAGCATAGATAATGTGTTTTGTAGATAAGTATGTTTACAATAATTTAACTGTGGAAAGTATTATAAATGGTCTCTCTGATCATGAAGGGCAATTCCTCACTCTAAACCAAATAAATCTACAAAGGAAACAAAATTTCATTTGGAAAAACTTTAGTATTTATAAACGAATACACCATTGACAGCTTTAATCCTAGCAATTACAGCTAGTGGACTGGTCTCCTGTGTATGCTGCAAGTGATGTTAATTCAAAATTTAATATATTTATCAATGAAGTTACAAGTATTTTCGAAGAAAGCATTCCAAAAACCTCGATGAGGGAAAACCTGTTAAAATCTGGAAACAAGCCCTGGATTACTACAGACGTCAATTTCCTGTAAAACAAGAGACATATATGCAGCAGTGAAGATGTCAAATGATCCCAGTAGGAGTAAGCACTATAAACTCCACAATAAAGTTCTGAATAAGACCATACAAGCAGCAAAGAACATTTGCTTGAAGGCAGAAATCGATTACTTGAGCACTAAAGTAAAAACTATTTGGAATTTTATAGAAAAGGAAACAAGGAAAAATGCAGTTTGTAGTGAAAATATCCAAATGAAAAGGGGGAGACATTTTGGTAGCAATCAAAAAATAGTTTGCAGACACATTAAACATTTAACAGTAACAGAAAAAATTTGTTTACAAGGTTCCATGAACCAAGCCATCAATCTTTTGAAAGTGAGAGTACCTAGCTCAGCGCAGCACATGAAGGTAACAACAGTGACCATTCAAGAAATTCAGCTATTAAATCCCTGAAAAAGTAAAAACTGTACTGGAATTGGCAATATTTCTAACAAATTATTGAAATACTGCTGCAGTCATGTAAGTAAAGTCCTTTGCCACTGTGATCCACTGCGTCGGAAGGTGGAGTGTCGTGCAGTAGCGATTACCTCCATGTCCATTGGAATGCTGGAGTCGGGGGGGATCTGCCAACCCTTGAGCCGGAACCTTCGAATACATTTGGAAGTGACCCACACGAAGAGGCCCCCGTCGTCCCACACCAGAGCCCTGGACAGAACGGGTGACAAGCTGTCGAACTCTGGATGCCATTCCACCTCGGAAGGGGCAAGACCCACTGGTGGGGATGATGGGGAAGGCACGACCACAGGTGAACCAGCCTCCTGAGAAACCGGGCCTGCGAGGGGGGCAAGCTCTCGCCGGGGCATCTCTAACGATGGTGATGCCGGTGCTGGAGCTACTGGAGGCCGCCAAGGCTGAGAAGTATCGCAGTGTGGTGGAGTCACAGGTGGGAGGGGCGGTAGCGTCCCCTGAGAACAGCAATGGAGAAGCCAGCTCCTGAGGGGTTGGAGGGTTGGTGCCCAAATGTGGATGTAGCTGTTTGCGGTGACGACGTACCTCCTGGTCCGCAACCTGCAAGGTATAGAGCCGGCGGCCATTGCAGCGCAGGACCACCGCTGGCATCCAACATGGATTGTGACCAAACCCATGTGCTCAGAACGACATACCCAGTGGAAAGTTGGGTACCCCGTTTTGCGAAGAGTGGCGAGGACCAGGACGGAGGTGGTGCAGCAGAGTCCTAGGTTGGCGCCCGTGGAGGAGCTCTGCGGGGCTGCGTTCTCCCATCGGTGTGGTCCGGTATGCTGTCAGGAAAAATGTCAATGCCTCCTCCGCCGGAAATTCATGCACATGCTTTTTCATCTACATCTTAAATGTGTGCACCATGCGCTCAGTTTCCCTATTCGATTGTGGATGAAAGGGGGGAGAGCAAACGTGCCGAATACTGAAGCACCTACAAAAATCCTGGAAGGTCTGCAAAATAAACTGAGGTCCATTGTCCGATACCAGGGTGACTGGCAGACCTTCCACAGAAAAGATTTTTGCTAGTGCCTGGATTGCAACTTCTGAGGTGGTTGAGGAGCAGCGAACCACATATGGGAATCCGGAATAAGCATCAATGACAATGAGCCAAAAGCCATTGAGAAACGGGCCCGCAAAATCTATGTGAACACATTCCCATGCCTCGGTTGCAGGCGGCCATGAACAGAACGCTGACCTGGGAGACGCCTGTTGGCTCGCACACTGGGACAAGGCGGCCACCAACTGCTCAATTTCTCTGTCAATACCGGGCCAGTACACATGTCTGCGAGCCAAGGTTTTAGTATGGGAAACACCCCAGTGCCCCTCAAGTAATAACGTGAGGACCTCCCTTCGCAAACTTGCAGGAACAACCACGCGAGGAGCTGTATCATCGGTAGCCAGAAGGAGAACTCCTTCCAAGACTGAGAGGCGGTCTTGTAGAACAAAATAATTACGAAGAGGGTCCGAGGCCCGGCCTGGAGGTCGGGACGACCACCCCTGCTGAACGAGGCGAACTACTTGCCGGAGAACCGGGTCAGCTGGCGTTTCCCTGGCGTCTCTAGAAATAGTGATCGGGAAGCCATCAACCTCTTGATGGGACGCCACATCCAAATGAAAACACATAATCTCCTCCCGATCGAACTTAGGATCTGGTCTCACCGGAAGACAGTAAAGAGCGTCGGCATTGGCATGCTGTCCGGTAGGGTGAAAATGAATGTCATAATGGTACTTAGAGAGGAACAAGGCTCAGCGCTGCAGTCTGTGGGCCGCCCTATCCGGAATCTGAGAGGTGGGGCCAAATAACGATATTAATGGCTTATGGTCAGTGATTAACTGAAACTATGTGCCATACAAGAAAGGGTGAAACTTGGTAACAGTGTAGACAATGAGCGAAGCCTCTTTTTCCACCTGGGAGTAATGGGCCTGCGCAGGACTAAGAGTTTTAGACGCAAACGCCAGTGGCTGCTCGGAGCCATCCGCGTTGCGGTGGGGCAGGACCGCCACCACCCCATACTGCGAAGCATCTGTAGCCAGGACCAACGGCTTATTGGGGCCAAAAGTAGCCAAACAAGGCGCTGACGTGAGGAGGCCCTCCAACGAGGTGAACGCTCGCTCGCATGCAGGCGACCAATCGAAAGGAACACTCTTGCGCAGATGGCAGTACAGGGGGCGGGCTATGGTGGAAGCCCGGGGAATGAAACGGTGGTAATAGGCAATCTTACCTAGAAAAGCTTGTAACTCCTTCACCGAAGTGGGCCGCAGAAGGTCGACGATACCTTGGACCAAACTTACTAGCGGCTGGACGCCGTGCCGAGAGATGGTGTAGCCCACATACTCAATGGACGGTTGGAAGAAGTTCGACTTAAGCAGGCCCATGGACCTGAATTTGAGAAAGAGGGTTCGAAGGTTTTGCAAGTGTTCCTTGGTGCTGCGGCCTGTGACAGTTATGTCGTCCAGGTAATTAATACAATGAGGGATTGTCGATGTGACGTGCTCAAGATAACGCTGAAATATCGCTGGGGCACTGGATATTCCAAAGGCCAACCGCTGGTATTGGTAAAGGCCAAATGGAGTGTTGACAACAGCCAGCCTTTTGAAGTCCTCATCAAGTGGTATTTGATGATAAGCCTTCGAAAGATCGATTTTCGAAAAATATTGGCCTCCCGCCGCATCGGAGAACAATTCATCAGAACGAGGCAAGGGATAGGTGTCCACCACCAATTGGGAGTTAATGGTGGCCTTGAAATCGCCACAAAGACATAATTTTCCTGAGGATTTCCTGACAATAACAAGGGGCGAAGCCCACTCACTAGAAGAAATGGGAAGGGTGACCCATAGGGCTGTCAGCCGGTGTAGCTCTTCTTTTACCTGAGGGCGGAGAGTCAAGGGGATCTGCCTTGCGAGTAGAAAACGCGGGCGAGCCAACACCTTCAACGTTAAGTGAGCTTCAATGTGTGACACACGCCCCAGGCACTCCTCAAAGATAACCTTAAAGTCAGAAGTCAAAGCTTCCAATGATTGATAGGGAACGTCTTCGGAGACCAACTCTATGGTGTCTGCGATAGAAAAACCGAAAGCTTGAAAGGCATCCAATCCAAAAAGGTTAGCGGAGCTCGCATCACTGACAACGATAAAAGTAAGAGGCTGAGTGACTGATTTGTAAGGAATGTTGGTAGTGAATTGACCCAGTAGGGGAATGAACTGTTTACGATAACCGTGGAGACGCCAGTAAACTGGCGCCAACGGGGGTGAGCCAAGGTCGGGGTAAGTTTGTGCATTCAACAAGGAAACTGCCGCACCCGTATCTTCTTGCATTTGTAATCGGCACGACCGAACCGACACCTCGATAAAGAGTTTGTGTGCCGATGCGTCGGGAGCCTGGCCCGATTAATCTTCCTGAATGTCAATGTTCATGTCCTCTGTACCTGCTTCCTTCGATTTTTTTGAGGCTGAGCGGCAAACTTTAGCAATGTGTCCTTTATTATTACATTTGCGGCAAACGGCCCAATGCTGAGGGCACTCTGACCGATCGTGATGTATATAGCACGACACACAGGACGGTAACAGGGGCCGGTGGCCGGAACTCTGTTTATGCGCCGTGCGGGAGTGGCCTTAACGGCCGGATTGTACCGCTCGCACGTCATCCACCCCGGACGCAGTGGTTGTGGCCGCGCTACCCTGAACCGCCATGATGTCGCACCACGCTTCCAACTGTTGACCTGCGGCGTGAGAGACTTCATACGATTGAGCAATGGACAGGACTTGCCGGACCTCCCTATCAGGGGCCAAATGAACAATGACGTCTCGCACCATAACCTGGGCATACGACTCTCGCGACTGCTCCGTGGCAAAATGACACTTGCGACTAAGACCGTGCAGGGTAGCAGCCCACGCCCGGTAAGACTGATGGGGTTGTTTCTTGCATTGATAGAACTCCACCCTACCCGCCACAACATGCGTGCGGCAGTGATAATATGAAGACAGCAATGAACACAATGCATCAAAAGACAAGAACGAGGGTTCCTGCAACAGCGCTAGCTGCCTCAAAACTTGATACAGCGAGGGAGATATCCAAGACAAGAAAAGAGCACGACATACCTCCGCATCGGCAACATGAAATGCCTGGAAATGCTGCCGAAGGCTATGTTCATATGCATCCCAACCCTCCACCGTCTCGTCATACGGGGGAAAGGGAGGAGGGAATGGCGCTGGAGGAGACTGAGTGGAGAGTAACGCCAGAAGCGCTTGTTTCATGGTTGCCATGAGCTCCGTCTGCTGCTCAATCAAAACCCGCACTAAATCCTCCATGCCGTGAATAAGCAGCGCAACCGGAACGACGACGCAACATGCGAAAGAAGGACCCTACTCGCACGACCGAACCGACACCTCGATAAAGAGTTTGTGTGCCGATGCGTCGGGAGCCTGGACCGATTAATCTTCCTGAATGTCAATGTTCATGTCCTCTGTACCTGCTTCCTTCGATTTTTTTGAGGCTGAGCGGCAAACTTTAGCAATGTGTCCTTTATTATTACATTTGCGGCAAACGGCCCAATGCTGAGGGCACTCTGACCGATCGTGATGTATATAGCACGACACACAGGACGTGTATTAACATGATTCACGTTGTCCGTCGCACTTCACATAGTGTAGACCAGAAACTGTCTGCTAGGCATGCCCTATGTAAAACTGACTAGGCACGGCCCGTGCTGCCTGAGTTGTTTGTTGTTCTGCCGGCAGAGGGTGCGGCCGAATTCTCACGTGCACTCTGGTGGACGGGACTTTACTTGCAGCAACTACTGTCCGTGACGCGCTGTGCCATGCCGATGTGTGCCTCCCGTGATTTTTCTGGTGGCTACTGCATTAAGTATCTCAGGGATCAAAATATTCCCAGTGAAAGTCAGTTTGACTTTCAGAAAGGTTTGTCAGCAGAAGATGCAATATTTGTATTTGCTGGCAAAATCTTGGAATCTATAAAAAAAAAAAAAAAAACTGGAGGTGGGTGTGACTTTTTGTGAGCCAACAAAAGTGTTCGCGTCAGTCACCAGATTCTTTTACAAAAAGACGTACATCTCGGTATAAGTGTTTCATCAGGCAAATGGCTTGACTCGTACCTGTCAAACAGGAAAAAATTTGTAGTGAATAGTCAAAATGGGGTCCCATTATCTTCTGACAGGGTTACCACCACATGTGGAGTGCACCAAGGCTCAGTTCTGCGTCCCCTATTTTTTATTATCTTTATAAATGATCTGCCTCTCTGTACAGAATATTGTAGATTCACCATGTTTGCTGACGACACTACACTACTTATTGATAATTCAGTAGATAAACTCGAAGAAACAGCAAATACAGTTTAAAGTGAAACAGTGAACTAGTATAACATTAATGGCCTTTCTTTAAATTACCCTAAAAAACTATTTTCAGTTCTCACAACATTCACAGCAGTAAAAAAAAAAGTGAGCAGGTGATAACCAGGGTGGATACCTCAAAAGCCCTAGGCTTGTATATTGACAGCAAAATGAACTGGTCAAACCATGTCCTGGACCTATGCGAAATACTGAGTTCAACAACGTATGCATTATGCACTGTTTCTCCTTATAGAGGTATCGAAACCATGAAGTCAGCCTACTATGGTTATTTCCACGCCATTATGGCATATGGAATTATATTTTGGGGAAATCAGTCACTGGCTGAAAAAGTAGTGTGTGCTCAAGAAAGAGCCATAAGGAGCATGTGCGGAGTCCATCCTAGAGCCACATGCAGGAATCTTTTTAAGAAACTTGGAATCCTTACATCCACTGCATAATATATATTCTCCAAAGAGAAGGGAAAAAATCCATTTTTAATCTGAATAGTATCAAAGTAGTAAGATGAGAAGAAAACACGATATCCATTATGAACAGGCAAATCTAAGTATGGTACAGAAAGGAGTACATTTCACTGGATGTAAGATTTTTAATACCCTTCCTTCAAGAGTTAAGAGTTTGGTAGAAGATGAGGTCTTGTTAAAAACACCAACCTTAAGGCAGTTCCTATTACAAGGATGATTTTATACAATAGGAGAGTACCTGAACTACACTGTTTAGCATTTCTTGTATTGTTAACTGAAAATATAAGCCCAACTTTACATTTGCAATCTTGACTATTCTTTATTGTAAACACATACTTTACAATATTTATTTTCTGTAACACTAATTTTTTATAATATGTATTTATCTCTCAAAACTGATTTTCTGTAGTAGAACCTAAGTTACTGGTTACTGTATTATGAAATCATTTTGTTTGTTTTTATGTGCTACCATAGATTTCTAACACGTATCCTGCAGTATTGTCACCACATGGATCACTGGAACAAGAAATAAATAAATAAATAAAATGTGAGTGGAATAAGAAACTGCTAGAATTTAACTGTGTCTCAGTAAAATAACATAGGCAAAGCAATAACTAATTGTTGCACATATACAATACTGACAGCCTGTATCAAAATTTAGATGGACAGCTGTCGTGACAAGTAACTACATTAGGAAACATCCTGGTGTCATTCTGATTCAGAAAAATGGGAGCAATCCATCTTTTGGCATTCCCTGTGTAATATTGTAATACGCTGCTGTAAGTTTTATATGTATGCATATCAAAATAGTAACCTCTACTTACTTGCATATTTCCAGTGAACTACATGAGGTTTAATACAGAATTACTTTAACAGATTTCTTCATGTTGAGCAACACAGATTCAACAAACTGAAAGAAGATATAAATATTTGTGCACAGAATAGCTGGCAGACATAAAGACTTTACTAGGAAAAACTGGCCCAGTTTCAACCTTAGGCCAATATCAAGTGCACAGATGAATGTGTGCACAATCTGATAACATTTGATAATGATGAGGTTGAAACTAGCCAATAGTGCTGGAGAAAGCATTTACTTCAGTTGAATAGCCTGCATGGAAACAGTTACGACTTTCTGACATTTGAAACTGTTGGAAGCAAAGTATCCTAAAACAACAGGCTATATGGACCAAATGACTATTAGTGTGCATTCATTTGAAGGTAGTACACCAATATGGATCATATAAGCTTCCTCTGCTTTCACTGGACCGAACACAGTTTAAATGAATGTGTGACACGTAGCAGAAATTTCCTGTGACATTTGATAAATGTCTTAGCATGTAAACTGCATGTAAATTAAAATATGCTAAGCTTCCATTTCTTAAACGAAGCCATAAAGGTGTCATTCTTTTTCTTAATGTAATTGTTTAATAATGCATTGGTGGATGCTTTGACTAACAACTTCAGTATTTTGTCTGTTGAATTACAGTTATGGCAAACAAAGTCTATTAAGAAGAAACTTTTCTCCAGAACAGCATTTATGGTTACATTGTGAATAAGCATTCTTCGACTGTTGGGTGACAAAAATTTCTTTTCGTTAGGGACGGATATTAACTTCTGTACAGTAATGTAATTGTAAATAACAACATTCACATCATCTGGCTCAGGGAAAAACAGACCACCCCTGTCCAAATTTTTAATTAAAACTAAGATGTTGGTCACTATGCAGGCACATTTCTTTGTCTAGGAGAAGGTATTTGCTGCACAGCTCACACTGCTGTTTCTTCAGTGCACCACAAACACAATTTCCTGCTAAATATGTTAATTTTCTAAGGTATGTTTCTGCCTGCCTGAAATCTTCTGCCAAATACATAATGTCAACCATAAACTCAGTCTATTTGTATAGTCTCTTTTGTGTCATCATTACAATCAGAGGTAACTCTTCAGCAGCAGGCAGTTTACCAAAAAAGTACTTGAATTCAACATGAGTCGTTACGAGTTCTGCATCCTCATCTTGGCTTCCACCTCAAAAATCTGTCTCATAGATATAGGATACTGAGTGATTGAAAGGTAACTGTTAAACCTTGCTTCCAGAGACTCAGTTTGATTTTTCCCACGCAAAAAAAGTAGTGAAACCGAGCTATTTAGTACAGTACCCTGCCATCTCAATCAAACCTTAAGTTGTGTGTGTCAGAGCTATATGGGTTTCCTTTGAAAGGGTATTATTTTTCAGGCCTAAGTCCTCCCACCTATCGAGCCACTCAAGAAACTTTACCAGAAAAACTAATTTTTCATCATTATTACTTAAAGAGGACACTGGAAAGGATCATTTAATCGAACACCCTTGTGAACCGTCTTAACATTTACAAATTTTGCACCGTATTAGTATAATTTTAATAAATTCTGCAGTTGGTTGGTATCGTAATAAGTTTTTCTGTTCCCCCGTAGTTGAAACGGCTTCAGCTGTAAATTCATTGAATACCTGCAAAACGTGGCTCACACTCTGCTTCTCAAGTGAAAATGGATAATGAGACTTCAAAGTAAAGCCGTAAGAGTGCTTAAGTAGACCATTACATTCAATCTTATGAAACTGACTCAATGCTTCAAACGATGCCATTAACACCTGACACGTCATCACTGCTTCCATCGAATTGTGGATATTTGAGCAAAACTTGAGAATCCTGTTGATTAACACTTTCGCTGCGGCTGACGCTTATAAGCGTCACAAGAAGCCATGAGCCAGTGCGACTGACGCTGATAAGCGTCCTCACTCACTGTTGGGTTACTCAGTCTAGTTGCAGCGTATAAGCTAGCATCAAAGCGTGTAAACTTTGTTTTGTGTGGTCAGTTATCGAACGTATACTGTTCTTAATGGCGGCTAATGAACAGACACCTGGACCTTCCAATGTGAAAAGGAGCAGGAAACGTGTTAAATTGACAGAGAAACAGTTACTTAGTGTTAGGCGACAGTGATTTTCTGTGTAGTGAGGACGAGGCATACCACGGAGATTGCTATTTAGAGGATGCAGAAGAATTGCAGAGTGATGATAGCGTGGAAGCACAGCTTTCGAATCTGTTCCGTGACAGTTCCGAATCTGACGATACGGATCACGACGATTGTGTGGATAGCGACGACGAAAAAGAACCCGACCTCTCACACGGAGATAATCCAGGTGAGTCCTATCACAAAAAACCACATAATATGCAGTATGATCCATTTACGAAGGTAGACGTTTGCAAATTCATCCTGCTGGCAATTCTCCTCTGGATTTCTTCAGATTATTGGTAACAGACGAATTGTTGCAACTTGTAGTTGACGAAACGAACGATAACGCAGTCAACATATTGCTGAGCGAAAATACAAAAGAGGAATTGAGGGTCTGTAGATGGAAACCTGTAAGTATAGGCGAATTACTAGTTTTCCTGGGTGTTTCGTTACATATGGGTAACGTTAAATATCCGCGATTATAAGACTACTGGAAGAAAGAACCGCTGTTTGAGAATAGAGGAATAGCGATGAGTATAAACAGAGACCGATATTTCATCGTATTACGCTCTCTGAATTTTGCAAAAAACCCACTTCCAGGAAACCAGACGATCGTTTATATAAGATACGACCTATATGGGATTATTTTAACACGAGAATGCCTCAAGTGTACTACCCGGGAAGAGATTTATCAATAGATGAATCAATGATTCTTTGGCGGGGAAGATTGTCATTTAGACAATACATAAAAAGCAAACGAAATAAATATGGCATTATGATGTACATGCTCAACAATCCAGACGGTTTCATAAATAAGTGCGCTGTGTACACGGGAAGTAGTGGAGATATGGGGGGAAAAGTTAACGCTGAAAAGGTCGTTTTGTATTTGATGGCAGAAAAGCTGCATATTGGTCATTACATTTACTTGGACAATTATTATAACAGTTTTCATTTAGATACAACTCTGTTGAACCTAAAAACACTTTCCACAGGTACTCTGAAATTAAATAGGAAATATACCCCCGAAGACATTGTAGCGGCAAAACTTGGGATAGGAGAGACACTTGCGCGGTATTCTAACGAAGTTATGATTGGAAAATGGAAGGATCGACGAGAGATTTCCTACATTTCCACACAACATCTAAATGTAATGTAGCAAGAGACGAATGCGCGCCAGCAAATAGTCACGAAACCTTTGCCTATTATTAGGTACAATGCGTGTATGTCTGGGACTGGTAAACAAGATCAGATGTTATCGTATTATTTATGTGAACGAAAGACTATCCGCTGACCGGAACAGCTATTCTTTCCTGTCATTGACATGCTAGTTTTCAATTCTTTATATCTGTACAATAAATACTCAGGAAATAAAATGACGTTGTACGATTCAGAATGATGATTATAAAGGGCTTCCTTCCACCAATGGACGTTCCACGAAATGTGAGCAAGAAACATCACAAACAAAGACACTTCGTGCAAAAGCGGGAAGCTACTGCAGGGAAGAAGCAAGATATGAGGAGGCGCTGTAAGTGCGCGGAATAAGACAAGCGCACTGATACACCATACGAGTGTACAACCTGCCCAGATAAACCTGGATACTGCTTGAACTGCTGTATAATTTCCCGTAAGTAGCAAAAACACGATAATATCGGGGAAATTCCGATTATCAAAGACAGCTTCTTTTATTTCTTTTGACACTGCATAGTTTCTTTTTATGACGCGAAAGGTTATAACTTTTTTTCAAGAGTACTCAGAAAATGAGGTTTTCTTTTGCATTAGGTCGACCTATTTCTTACTGCATTGTAAAGCATTCACTTCAGTTTTCAGCGAAAGAATTTGTTGTGCTAAATTTGTTTTAATATCACCGCAATTGAAGTGATGGGGGACACGAGAGAAGCCTCCGCGTAGGGTGTGTTTCGCTTACTGATTTCTACACATCCGGGCGTCTCCTGGGCGTCTATGATAAATGTAGACGGCTAATTCTCTCATACCAGGAGCAAACATTCTACTAAATTAACGACCTCTATCAGAGTCAATCTTAAAAACGCGCATTTGAAGTAAATGTAATTTCAAATAAATCCAGTTTCCTTTTTCCTTTTTGTCCTTCTTAAGAATTTTGCGTTTTGGAATCCAAATTTTTCCTGAATGCAGTGGATTTGTTGCTTCTTTGTATTGTATTTTTTGATACATTATCAACAAATCACGAACATTTGAATGACGCCTGTGACCCCTATAGGTGTCAGACAGCAAACAGACTTTAAAACATGACTACAATACAGTCGAAGCTTATTTGAAGTAACGCATCTAAGGTGTCATCATTAAGTCAGTATAGAACATGATCCCAAAGATCTTACAAGGTCTTGAAGTCAGCCTGTAGGTTAGGTATGCTTAGGAGCTTCGGCTCCGAGCGGTACCTGCTGTTTCGAAGTCTTACCGGTCCGCACTCGAGCGTTACCGGCCCGCACTCGCACGTTGCGGAGCGGCACTGGAGAGCTGCGCGCCTGCACCGATGCCGCAGCCAAAGTGTTAATCCAGTCATTACGTACACACCTAAGGATATGGACAGAATCAGTTATGAAAAATAGTGGCTGAGTTGGATTAGCTGAGTATACTGTAAACTACACTGAGTTTTGGAGGTGAGCTAAAAGGTACCACAGATTTCCTATTTATAGCATTGTTGTCACTTGCTACACAAATAACTGTGAAACCAATGTTATGGAGGCCTCGTAATATTTTCTTCACATCCACAAATAACTGTTCAGCTACGAGGTTTCTCACTGGAAGGACATGCACTACTTCTTTAAAAGAAGGCAGCAATGATTGTATCATAAAGACGTGCTGTAGTAGCAGCCTTGTCAGTATCAAATGCTGCCCCCACAATGTTTCCTCTCTTATAATCAAAATAAGGTTGAATATGAATTTCATTTGTTATTACAGAAATGGTACAATCACTTCCCTGAAAAGATTTAAATCTTTACTTAATATACAGGAGCATACCATCTTCATTCTGTTCAATACGAGGACCATTACTGTATGTGGAACATATTTCCTGCAAAGTTCTTGGATGAGGAAGATTTAGATTGCCAGAAGACTTGAAAAATTTGTAGGCATGAGGTGAGATAGAATGCAGAATACAACAAAATACAGAAAAGTGAGGATTAAACCTATAGTTTTCCTCACTCCTACATAGCAACTTAACTTGCTCACGTAAGAACTGAAATGTTTCCGTTTTTCTTCATCTGCAGAAGCACACATACACTCCTGGAAATTGAAATAAGAACACCGTGAATTCATTGTCCCAGGAAGGGGAAACTTTATTGACACATTCCTGGGGTCAGGTACATCACATGATCACACTGACAGAACCACAGGCACATAGACACAGGCAACAGAGCATGCACAATGTCGGCACTAGTACAGTGTATATCCACCTTTCGCAGCAATGCAGGCTGCTATTCTCCCATGGAGACGATCGTAGAGATGCTGGATGTAGTCCTGTGGAACGGCTTGCCATGCCATTTCCACCTGGCGCCTCAGTTGGACCAGCGTTCGTGCTGGACGTGCAGACCGCGTGAGACGACGCTTCATCCAGTCCCAAACATGCTCAATGGGGGACAGATCCGGAGATCTTGCTGGCCAGGGTAGTTGACTTACACCTTCTAGAGCACGTTGGGTGGCACGGGATACATGCGGACGTGCATTGTCCTGTTGGAACAGCAAGTTCCCTTGCCGGTCTAGGAATGGTAGAACGATGGGTTCGATGACAGTTTGGATGTACCGTGCACTATTCAGTGTCCCCTCGACGATCACCAGTGGTGTACGGCCAGTGTAGGAGATCGCTCCCCACACCATGATGCCGGGTGTTGGCCCTGTGTGCCTCGGTCGTATGCAGTCCTGATTGTGGCGCTCACCTGCACGGCGCCAAACACGCATACGACCATCATTGGCACCAAGGCAGAAGCGACTCTCATCGCTGAAGATGACACGTCTCCATTCGTCCCTCCATTCACGCCTGTCGCGACACCACTGGAGGTGGGCTGCACGATGTTGGGGCGTGAGCGGAAGACGGCCTAATGGTGTGCGGGACCGTAGCCCAGCTTCATGGAGACGGTTGCGAATGGTCCTCGCCGATACCCCAGGAGCAACAGTGTCCCTAATTTGCTGGGAAGTGGCGGTGCGGTCCCCTACGGCACTGCGTAGGATCCTACGGTCTTGGCGTGCATCCGTGTGTCGCTGTGGTCCGGTCCCAGGTCGACGGGCACGTGCACCTTCCGCCGACCACTGGCGACAACATCGATGTACTGTGGAGACCTCACGCCCCATGTGTTGAGCAATTCAGCGGTACGTCCACCCGGCCTCCCGCATGCCCACTATACGCCCTCGCTCAAAGTCCGTCAACTGCATATACAGTTCACGTCCACGCTGTCGCGGCATGCTACCAGTGTTAAAGACTGCGATGGAGCTCCGTATGCCACGGCAAACTGGCTGACACTGACGGCGGCGGTGCACAAATGCTGCGCAGCTAGCGCCATTCGACGGCCAACACCGCGGTTCCTGGTGTGTCCGCTGTGCCGTGCGTGTGATTATTGCTTGTGCAGCCCTCTCGCAGTGTCCGGAGCAAGTATGGTGGGTCTGACACACCGGTGTCAATGTGTTCTTTTTTCCATTTCCAGGAGTATATAATTTAAAATGTCCTGTATGTGAAGGCATTGGATTTTTATTGCATTTTCTTTTGCACCGACTAATTCTTTCACTTTGTCTCATACCGTAAACAAATCATTGATATTCAAAAGTTTGTCTGAAAATTTGCTGTTGCCTATCTTTCTTATTTCAGTGTTACTTCGATAGGCAGACAACTGCAATTCGTCACTACAACGGATACAGACACAGTTGGAGCAGTTAATACAGTAAGCAATAGAAATAGGACACAGTCACTTCTTGTAATAATAGTCCACTCTCTGGAAATGGTTTCTCTTTGCAAGCACTGCAGAAATACTTCAAAAGTAGAAAATAACTTCCTCGAAACATACTCTGCTTTGGTTATTACACTATCTGTAATTACTTTTAGGAGACGTTCATTGTCTAATCTACACTCATGATCATAAACTAAGGATAATGCTGATACATGGTGAAATAACGCTCTGGTGGGCGGTTTGTGGGTTTAAAACACCTTGGGGTATGACCATGCGGTGCATTTGACCTGTGGTCATCGCACGGTGGTGCTGGCAGCAATCCACATACGCAGAGGTGTGTTGGTGCATTTCAGAGTATGGTGGAGCGAGTAAGTGTGCAGACATGGTAATGGTGACTGTGTGTTGATAATGGCTCAAAGAACACACATTGATGATGTTACGAGGGGTAGAATACTAGTGCGACTGGAGGCTGGTCAAACACAGCAGGTCGTAGCACGGGCCCTCCGTGTGCCATAAAGTGTGATCTCAAGATTATGGCAACGATTCCAGTAGACAGGAAACGTGTCCAGGAGCCACAGTACTGGACATCCACAGTGACAACACTACAAGAAGACCGGTATCTCACCATCAGTGCCTGCAGACGGCCACAGAGTACTGCAGGTAGCCTTGCTCGGGACCTTACTGCAGCCACTGGAACAGTTGTCTCCTGACACATAGTCAACAGACGACTGAACAAACACGGTTTACTCGCCCAGAGACCTGCAAGGTGCATTCCACTGATCCCTGGTCACAGGAGGGCCCGTAAAGCCTGTTGTCAAGAACACAGTACATGGTCATTGGAACAGTGGTTCCAGGTTATGTTCACAGACGAGTCCAGGTATAGTCTGAACAGTGATTCTCACTGGGTTTTCATCTGGCGTGAACCAGGAACCAGATACCAACCCCATAATGTCCTGGAAAGGGACCTGTATGGAGGTCGTGGTTTGATGGTGTGGGGTGGGATTATGATTGGTGCACGTACACCCCTGCATGTCTTTGACAGAGGAACTGCAACAGGTCAGGTGTATCAGGACGTCATTTTGCACCAGTATGTCCAACTTTTCAGGGGTGCATTAAGTCCCACCTTCCTCCTGATGGATGATAACGCACGGCCCCACCGAGCTGCCATCATGCAGGAGTACCTTGAAACAGAAGATACCAGGTGAATGGAGTGGCCTGCCTGTTCTCCAGACCTAAACCCCATTGAGCACGTCTGGGATGCTCTCGGTCGACGTATCGCTGCACGTCTTCAAACCACTATGACATTTCAGAAGCTCTGACAGGCACTGGTGCAAGAATGGGAGGCTGCTCGAACACCTGATCCAGAGCATGCCAAACCGTTGTGCGGCCTGTGCACATGTGCATGGTGATCATATCCCATATTGATGTTGGGGTATATGCACAGGAAACAGTGGCGTTTTGTAGCATATGTGTTTTGGGACAGTTTTCTCATTTTATCACGAATACTGTGGACTTACAGATCTGTGTCGTGTGTGTTCCCTACGTGCCTATGCTATTAGCGCCAGTTTTGTGTAGTGCCATGTTGTGTGGCACCACATTCTGCAGTTTTTCTTAATTTATGAACATGAGTGTAGTTTGCCTTTCCTTTGCGCTTTCTCTAGAGCTGGTGGAGGGAGTAGACAAATAGCTTGGGCAGCCTGGTAACACTGATGGAACAGCACCCTCTTTTTTAAGTCTTGGTCTTGAAAGCGTGACTGCAAGGTTTGTGCCTTTCACTTCATCATAACATTCCATATGCTGGCAGATGTCAAATTCGGTGAAGTGAAGTTCAGAAACAGACAACAAAGTAGTGTGAGTCAGTACAGTATACAGCATGATCTAGAAATATGTGTCTGTATGTGAAAGTAAAAAACACTGGACACTCATTCATTTTCCACCAATGGGTCACGGAGATCAGATGTTTTCTTTGTGGAGATGGTGGGGGCGGAGTCAAAGTTTGGGCGTTTAGCAGGTTTCTTGGACAGGGCAGGGTGGGATGGGGGATGGGTTGCAGGAGGAGGTGGTGGGGGCAGGTCCTCTCTGAGGGGCAGGTGATGCAGGGGTTGGGGGGACGGGTGTCACAGAGACTGTGGTGTGGTGGGCGGAAATCTGTGCCAGCTGGGAGCCTGTCTTAGGAGGTGCTGTGAGAGTGGGAAGTCTGAAGATGGCGATGGGGCGACAGCTAAGGGTGAGGGAGAGTCGGGGGAAGTGACAGCCGAGAACAGTGCAGGAGTGGGGTGGACATGGAGGGAAGGGAGGACAGGGATAGGGGCAGCAGATGAGCTCCATGTGATGATGGTTGGAGCAGCCAAGGGGGAGATGAAAATGATGGAGGTGGTGGGGTGGGACATGGTGGTGGTGTGCAAATGGGGGGTGAGGACGGTGACGGTGGTGACGGCGACAGAGGCAAGGGCGAGAAACGGCAGCGGCAGCGAGGATAGTGGCGGCGGCGAAGGATGGCGGTGGTGTGGATGGCAGCGTTGTCGGCGGCGATGAGAGAGCCTTCAGTGAGAGGGAGCAGCAACCCCTGGACAATGACAGCAAAAGGGGGTGGCCCAGGAGCCTCGGGTGGTGGCGGCGGCGGCGGCGGCGAGCCCCAAATGGCGGCGGCTAACAGGCAGGTAGGTACAGATGGACGGCAGCGAGCGCCGGGCGACGGCGGCGGACGGACGACAGTGGCCGACAGATAAGCAGGCAGGCTGGCAGACGGACAGACAGACGGCAACAGCGACAGCAAGAGGCGTTTCGAAACCGTAGATTACACCCTGAGGTTAGCCCAGGCAGTGTAATCTGTAGACTTCGAAGGATGTGGTCTGACAGCTGCCACATTCAATTTTACCCTCGCTTGCTCCAATAGCGAATAACTAGCTTTCATCCTATTGGTCGGTGCCCAGAAACTAAAGGCGGACACCACGATTTACGCGCGCGAACGTATCACACAATAAACTTTGCCTACTTACTTTTTGATTAATACTATACTCACATTTATATTACTTCCCTCCAAAAGGCACAAAAATACAAGCAAATGCACCAGCGTTAACTTAAAATGAAATGCAGTTTAATTGAGAGAAAACTGCTTATAAATAATGGCACGTCAACTATACCTACAATGAAAGCTAACAGTTCAATAAAAGTAGTTTTATTACCTTAGGCCAAGTTAAACAAAATTATGGTTTTTAAATGGAAATAAGTGAATTCTCAAGTTCATCCGCTGAATTACTGTTTAGTCTTTCAGTAGGGAGAGCGCAAAGCACTGCATCTTATCTTTTCGTTGCTGATGTGTTGAGATGATGACAGTGTGTTGTGATGTTGAAGATGCTGTTACAGTAACTCTTCGGCACAGGTGGCGTGTTGGATCAGCTTTGTTAATTGAGTGAAGACTGCTGATGATCTTCTCATGTAGCAAAGTATCTCATCCAGCGAAGCTGATGTCAGTGGCGTATTATAGGCCACTGGCAGACTGTACGTTGTTGTTGTTACTAACACTCAGACTGACGTATGGGCATGATTTCACGTCTATCAAACACAAGATTTGCAGTAGCACTGTTCGTTACACAGTTTCAAAGTTTTCTGATCCCGGAAATACAGTTCATTAGTTACGCAAAAACCACAACCGCGAAATCACCACACTTGGCAAGAATTAGCACGTTCATAGTACACAGTTTTTAACATACCTGTGGCATAATTAATAACTATTTACTCTGTTCTCAGCCACAACTCAAACATGTATCGAAGTTCTGAAACTTGCAAAGTGCATGCAATACAGTCAAAGCCAACTTGGTTCACCTCAAAACCTTTAACTGCAATGTCGGTTTGTACATGGCTGTATTGCCGTAGTTATGTGACCCAGTTTAGTTGGCGGTTTTACACAGACCAACTTCTATGTCCACAATAAACACTTTCAGAATATGGTACAGAAATAACAGAAAGATATATCACCATTAAAGACTTTCGTTTGCACCGATTAGAAAGAAAACAAAAACAGACATCACACCATATGTGTTTGCGTCTCCTCCATTCAACACAGACTCTATAGTAAAAACCCTACACTAGAGGTGGCAAAAAATAAATAATCAGGTACTGGAAAGTAACGGTTACTGTGATAACCACTCACCTGATACTGGCAGCTATAGCTGCCATCAGTGCCTCCCACCTTAGTTTTCCGAGATCGTACTACCCTTTCGCGTCAACTCATCGGGGATCTGGCTATGAAGGAGAGGGTTAGACCATTGGGGGCATTCTATAGGTCGTGGAAATAACTGTGAGACTGCGCGCCTTCTGTTGATAGAACTGTGTACTATTTCTTGTGCCTTCGTTACTTTCAGCACAAACCATTAAATAAAGTTAATGTCAGAGCGGTGGCTGATAGGAGCCTCAGTACAGGCATTGACACGTATGGTCGTTCCCTTGAACCACTGCCTTATTTGTCCGTTTAGTTTGGGGGGTACTACAAATAAAGTTACCATAAGGAATTCGAGCAACTATGGAAATAACTGTCAGAGGTCAGTATTTTTCTCTCGATCTCCGGCGGTAATTCGTTTGAATACCGCCCTTCGATTGTGCTGTTACGGTATGAATCGAAGTGATAGGTGTTGCAGGTTCCAGCCAGCCCGTCAACGTGCAGCAGTCCAGCCAGCACCAGCAGCCAGCAGCCAGCAGTGGCCCCCACTGGCAGCCAGCAGCAGTCCTCGCCTGCAGCCCACAGCCAGTAGTGGTCCTCGCCAGCAGCCAGCAGCAGTCCTCGCCAGCAGCGGTCCCCGCCAGCAGCGGTCCCCGCCAGCTGCGGTCCCCACCAGCAGCCAGCAGCGGCCCTAGCTGCCACCACGAGCACCAGCAGCAGCAGCAGCAGCAGCAGCAGCAGCAGAGGCGTCCAAACCGGCCAGCCAGCCGGGTCGCCCCCCCGCCAGCGGCAGCAGAGTGGGGCTTCGGCCCCAGCCTCCTTCGTCTTTCCTCATTCTCCGTCCCCTTCTACTCTGCGTCTCTCGTCGCCCTGCCCATCCCTCGTTTGTTTCTTTGCCTTGTCCTGTGTTTTTCCTCTTATCATATTGTCAACCCCCACCACCTCTTCTACAGCCACCACCACTGCCATCGTATACACCTCCCCCTCAGCCGCTGCCACCACTATCACGTGGTGTGCCGAGTCGCCCCCCCCCCCCCTCAGTCCATCCCCCCAGTCCTCACTCTCGCAGCACCCTCACTATTTGTCGCCCCATCCCCGGCTCCTTCCTCCCGCGCCTCCTCTGATCCCTTCCTGCCACTCCCTCCCTCTGCTCCTTTCGTTTCCGCGGCACCCGCTAGGCTGGTCGCCCAGAGGGCTACGGCCCACGCCCAACTTTCCCCTTTGCTCTCATCATCGTCTTCATCGTCCCCGTCGCCGTCGTCCTCACCATCTCCGGCGCCGACTCCAGTACCGGGACCTGCCCCTCCACGCCACCTTCCAGTTGCTCCCGTCCCCCACACATCCTCCGCCGCCGTCAAACGCCCTAGCGCCACCCCTGCCTCTTCTGCATCCAAAAAGGCTCCACCTCGTCCCCCTACACCTGTCCAGGATGCCATGGATGTCTTGCCGCCTGTTCCTGCCCCCTCCTCCTCCTCCTCCTCCTCCCCCTCCTCCTTCCGCTACATCCTCTCCTGTCCTGATCCCTCCCTTCTTGAGGCCCAGAACCTCACCCTCTTCCTTCTACATCCATACTCCGCAAGCCACCTGACAGTGTGATCACGGCAGTGACAGGGTGACAGGGATGCGGGAAAGGAGATCCGTGTGAAGGGTAGGGCTGGTGGAGGAGATGATAACCGAATCACGGCGAGGAGTGAGGAGGGAGATGGGGGACCGCGAAAATGCCGGCGAAGGAAGAGGGTGAGGTTCCGGGCCTCAAGAAGGGAGGGATTAGGATGGGAGAGGATGTAGCGGAAGGAGGAGGGGGTGGAGGGGGAAGAGGAGGGGGCAGGGACAGGCGGTGAGACATCCATGGCATCCTGGAAAGGTGAAGGGGGACAAGGTGGAGCCTTTTTGGATGCAGAAGAGGCAGGGGTGGCGCTAGGGCGTTTGACGGCGGCGGAGGATGTGTGGGGGACGGCAGCAACTGGAAGGTGGCGTGGAGGGGCAGGTCCCAGTGCTGGAGTCGGCGCTGGAGACGGTGAGGGCAATGGCGATGGGGACGATGAAGACGATGATGAGGGCAAAGGGGAAAGTTGGGCGTGGGCCGTGGCCCTCCGGGCGACCACCCTAGTGGGTGCTGCGGAAACGGAAGGAGCAGAGGGAGGGAGTGGCGGGAAGGGATCAGAGGAGGCGCGGGAGGAAGGAGCTGGGGATGGGGCGAGAAATAGTGAAGCAGCTGGGAGAGTGAGGAGTGGGGGGATGGACTGAGGGGGGGGGCGACTGGGCACACCACGTGATAGTGGTGGCAGCAGCGGAGGGGGAGGTGTATACGATGGCAGTGGTGGTGGCTGTAGAAGAGGTGGTGGGGGTTGACATTATGATAAGAGGAAAAACACAGGACAAGAAAAAGAAACAAACGAGGGATGGGTAGGGCGACGAGAGACGCAGAGTAGAAGGGGACGGTGAATGAGGAAAGACGAAGGAGACTGGGGCCGAAGCCCCACTCTGCTGCCGCTGGCGGGGGGGCGACCCGGCTGGCTGGCCGGTGGGGACGCCTCCGCTGCTGCTGCTGCTGCTGGTGGCAGCTAGGACCGCTGCTGGCTGCTGGCTGCTGGTGGGGACCGCTGCTGGTGGGGACCGCAGCTGGCGGGGACCGCTGCTGGCGGGGACCGCTGCTGGCTGCGGGCTGCAGGCGAGGACTGCAGCTTACTGAACTTCTGTACTGCTGCATTCGAACGTCACAGACGACGTATGTCCTGCAGCTAATGGCTAGTGAGAGCAACGATGAAGTATTGCGTGTGTCAGGAAGCACCACAACTGTTCTAACTGCCTCTGGCAACTGTACGCGCCACACATGTTGCAATGTCGACTAAGGCAGGTGCCGCCAAAATTCCAAAGTTGTCTTATCTCCTATCTTTTCACCATGTAGTGCTTGTTGGATGTCATTTGCCGAACGGCTGTTCCTTGATGCAATAGAAAAGTTCAAAGCAGCATTTTGGGGGGTTTTCAATGTCTTGTCGTAAATCTTCGATATGTTTCAACAAAGTGTCTCCCTGATCCATAGTACTCTGTGTGTCATGCAGATATGCCGACTCTGCGGTAGACGATACCAAATGGTGCTGCATTTGCTTATCTACAATGGAATTCATTATACGGGTTACCACTTTGGTCAGCTATAGCTTATATCTGTCTGCTGAAAAGATACAACATAGTAGGTTTCTGTAGCTTGAACACTAATCAACTGAAAAACATAAGTCAATACAAAGAATACTAATAAAAATCAAAGAGTAAAGCAGATTGTCTGTGCACTGGCCGCCACAGAATAATGCTGCGTTTCACTGTGTATCCACGGGTGTTCTTCTGGCGACTCCCATAATGTTCTTGAATTATACCACAAATGATTTTTATTACATGGTTTTACATGCTATAAACTTTTGCTCAGTTACCCAGAATATGATCCCTTATGAGATAATAGAATGAAAGTATATAAGCTGTTTTATATTTATGTCTCCTACATCTGACATCATTCTCACTGCAAATACAGACTTGTTTAGCCACTTCAGTAATTCTGTGGTATGCCCTTCCCAAATGAAATTATTATCGAGTTGTAATGCTAGAAATTTAACACCGTCAACCTTTTCGATCTGCATGTCTTCATTTGTTATACACATGCTGTAGCTGGAAAAATCTAGCAGTTTTCCAGACTTCAAATAAAACTTGGACTAGTGTACTCACACATTCCCAGACAGGACTATCTTTCACAGGAGTAAACGAATCTGTCACATTACATATATTTTTGTGTTGTATTACAAGGCCATACACTTATTCTATTAAGTAAACAGCACAAGAAATTAAGCTTCGAATTTAATCTACTGTATTCAGCTTACATATTACTTCATACTTAAAAACGAAAGTTGTTAGTATTTTACTTAAACGGTGCTGTGGCGAAGTTCCGCATACTTTCTGTTGCAGCTCCAAGGATATTTCTAATAGCGACCGATAACCTACACATTTATAATATGAAACACTAATAATCGTTCAGACATCAACTGAAATGCATCCGCATCTAATTAGCTAAAGTTATGTCACGATTCATACGACATTCCTACCGTTTCACACTACTCACAGTTATAGGCCTACTGATAACTTAACTGATCGGTTCCACCTACGTCGTTATTTAACTGTAACCCTATCGGAGTATTCGGTATTCGGTAGTGAAAACTAACTTGACAGTTATTTATAACCGTTAAAAAACGGTTATAAAAATAATTGGAACCGTGATAACAGTTACTCCAGAATAATCGTTTGGCCAATCTCGACTCTACACACACTGTTAGACGATTACTATCGATACTCACAGATAGTTCTCGCTCTGTTTCAAAGACCTTGTAAAAAATAACTAGACCCACTGATGGCGCTGCAGTCGCGGGATAATTTGAACCTTCGGCTGGACGCCATTATAGTGGTTGTAGTCTGATGTGTTGTGTAGTATTGTTGTTTACGAAGACCCTGATTCAACGTTGTATATTTATTAGGGCGTACATACAGTATATGTTACTCGTAATTATATTGTCTGTACGTTCCAATCAAAAGAAGTACAATGGTGAAGAGCTGTACAGCGATTAATTGTACAAATAAATTCGAGAAAGGAACGACTATTACATTTCACAGATATGTGAATATTTTAAGTTGTTTTGTATGTCAGTGCACTTGCTTAATAAATGTTTTAGTAACACGGTATTAGCATAATGTCTGTGCAACTATTTGCAGGTTTCCTTTCTCAAAACCACAGCTCTTACAAAAATGGTTACACGCTGTCAGCAGGCCAGATTTCCGACCGACAGAATACCATTTTATATGTTCTGATAATTTTGAAGAAAGTTGGCTGATCGGTAGTGTTTTCGTGGTTTAGATTAGGTTGAAACTTGATAATTTGGTCGTGAGTGGCCAAAGCACTATGCCATATATAACGCACTTCTCGTCATAAAATCTAAAGCAAGGTAGAGTCATAAAATATCTATTAATATAGTGGGCAAATCTTCGAGTATTTTGATGCATTTTGCGTACATCTATCGTTAATGAACTACGAAAAATGCTAGGGGTCCAGTACATAACTTTTAGCTACGGCGGATTCCATGTAGTACGTAAGATACATTCATAAACAGTGACTAGTTGCTGTTTGTTCATAAATTAAAAACTATATTGTAGTAACTTATTTAAATGAGGCATTATGTTTGTGACCTAACTCAAGGGAAGGCATTTTATAACCAAAAGTGATGTATAAACATTCGAACTCCGCGCGTCAGTTTACCACTCTAATGGCCGCCGCCCAGCTATTCAATTTGTCCGCTCTTCACAGTCGACCACTCGTTCGGTTGTGGGGGCCTGCTCTGTTTATACAGTATCTCAGTATAATCGCAGTCTAATATAACAGTCGCGACACTTCGTCTCGATTTTGTTGCTTACTACGCCAGCAGCGCGCCAAGCGGCCAGTAAGTTAAACTATTGAGTTCAGCGCGCTCGCGAAAGCGAAAGAAGCGAAAGTGAATAGTAATTGTTTATTTTGGTTTGTACAATGAGTTCTACAAATGGGAGCGTAGTGCAGTACAATAAATTGCATCAACGAGGAGAAGAAGAAGAAGAAGATACCACTTCTGTATTTTTTTTTAGGTTTCCTAAGGACCCTGAGCGGTATATACCATAATGTTACTAAACTGCATCGTCAGGATTCGCTTGCAAATTACATGTATATTGGTGGTAAATGTTTTGTTTTAGGAGTGGAAAATGGCTAGTGAATAGCAGACGAGAAGATATTATGAAGAAAAAAACAACATCCTGTTCACCTTTATAATAATGCCAAGTTTTGTGCGCTATACGTCGAACAATACGATTTCATGAACGCAGACAATAATAAACTCGTGTGAAATACAGTTAACCACATTGTTTTATATTCCAAATACACCACCTCAACTGATGGTGATGAGGAGACTGCCACAAAGGCTCGACAATCCGTCTAAAGCTGTAAAACACTCCTACAGCACAAAAGGAGTCAGTTCAACCCTCCATATATCAGTGCCAGATTCATCCGAACCGTTAACGCAGACCTGCTTTGACGATGAAGTGATAAAATTAAGGGCAGTTACTCGTGTTTAGAAAAAGCATGTGGAGTATCAGAATGTGCAGATCGCTACACTTCGTGCAAAACTGTTTTGGGACAAGGAAAGTCCCTATCATTTTAAGTACAGACACCAACAGAAACTGTCAGAAAGATCAAGTGAAGAAGGACAAACAAATTCTGAAGATTATAAGATCCCAATTTTTAAAAAACGATGCCATGGATTGTTAAACCAGATTAACATGCCATATGCAAGATGTAAAGACAAAACTACGTTGTTTGCTCTAAATTTATTATATTAAATCACTCAAGCATACAGATTTTGTCAGAATCTTTTATGTTTCCATCAGTGTGTACATTACAGGGGTATGTGGAAGGTATACAAATAAAATGTGGGATAAGTGACGATATGTTCCACATTTTAAAGCAGAAGGTATTGATAAACTAGTGCATATATCATTGGATGAAAAGCCTCTAATGGCAAATTTAACATATGACAGCACTTCTGACAGTGTTATTGGATTTGATGACTTGGAGTTTACACTCACAGTATATTTCTCCCACTATATTGCAGTTGCTTGTCCCACTTAGAATAATATAAAGATGAAGGTCGTACACGTGACAATGACTAAAATACGGTAGGCCTATGGAACGACAAATGAGACGTCGATTCCTTTCGCAAGTAGAGGTTCATTTCTGTGCTTCTTATGTGTGAATCTATGTGTTAATATCCCGTTTATATCAACGTGCTAAGCAGTTCTATCCAAAGTCACAAGTGTTGTTTCTTCACGAACGTATTGTAACTTGCCACTGGATTCATGAGTTTTATCCCTATTTGCGTTTATTTCAGAATCATTTTTAGGAACATCTATGTCTTCTGATATTACAGAAACTCTTGGAGGCAAAAAAAAAAAAAAAAACAATTCAAGTACTTCGTTAATCACGTCGAAAAGGGATGCAGAACAAACAGTATATTTACGACGCATCTGAAGTTCTCCTTTCTTGCCTCTTGGAGCGGTAGTGTCGCTCCAGCTGTCAAATGGTAGCACCTTTTACAAGAGTGAGTGTCGCAACTGTTATGTCAGAGTGTGGTGTAATTGTAACACAATAGACATTTTCAGCGAATGATATGCAAAGAATCAAAATATTTTACCTACTCAATAAACAAGAGAAACGGATTTACTCACATAAAAAATTAATTTCAAAAACATATTGTCTCTAACAAACACAGGACAAATAAAAACTATGCTATATCATCGGAAATATGCATATACATATGAAATAGAACGAAAGAAAAAAAGGAAGAGAAAAAAAATCATTTATCTCATACAAATAGATGACACTGATCTGTAGCGTAACCTGAAGTGTAAGTTAGATGATTATTTGGTTGTCAGGTGGCGAAGCCAATGATTGTGAATGCCTAATAAAGGGAAAAACTAACACATAGAACGACAACATAGATATGCTTTATACAGAGAGATCGGTTTTTAAACATGAAAACAGCAGTTTCAACATTCGTTAGCACTCATTCTAACAAATACGAGAGAGAAAAACAACATCCACTCACAAACAGAGAATAAAATGTAACGGTAATGTGTAACAAAATACAAATTGCGGAGAAATTTAAACACGAATCACAAATTTATATTTCATTTTCAAAATCAAAATAAAGGCACTTGAAAACAATACTATTTACCCTGAGCTTTTAATCACAATTTTAGTCAAATGCAACAAAACTTTAAGGTATTCCATTAGAAAAAAATAAAAGTAAAATAAAATAAAATAAGAAATAACTGTACTAAGTAGATAGTTTTTTTACATACCTTTGTGTGCTGAGTGGGTTGGAAATTGGCCCGATGAATCTCTGAAAGCCATTTCCGACACAGATTCGACTCTTTCGGAAAGAAAAACAACATTACTTTCGGCCCAGTTCAGTAATTCCTAAGACACCTTGGTACACAACATTCGTTAACCACATTCACAGTAGATTCACTAGAAGTAAACACTACAGTCGCCAGTTTTAAGCACGAATGCAGCACTAGAATCCAATAAACGTGTAGATACACAACCGTTTCTAAACACGAAATTGTGGCCCGCTTTGAGTGACATCACGACCTGCTACGAATTTCGCGCCACAGCCTTGTCTCTAGGTGGTGGTGATTCTTCACACATGTTGCAGCGTTGTGCCAATAACGTATCCACTATCTTACTGTAATGATACACTATCGTCATTGTTAGTTTTCCTTTGAAGTATTAACAAATGATTAGAAATCGTTAACAAAAAAACATCGAATTTACATATAGAAACCGTTTGTCTCTTCGCCAGTGAACTACTTAGTCCCTTCTTTTCCATAATGCTCACGCATCGTGCACTGAGCCCTCCAAATTCTCAATAAATACACCCCCGCACGTGCGGTCGGCTCGCTCTAACATCAACATAAAAAATCCACCACCTCGCCTGTGGTTGGGCATCGTATCACCGTAAACATGCTTTCTTTGCCGACTTCGACATGTAGAAAAATACAAATATTAGAAACAAGTCACATTGACTTGAACATCAATCTAAAAGGACACTTATATATTTAAAGTACAGAACTTCACCACTTTGGCCGGCTGATGTGGCCGAGCGGTTCTAGGCGCTTCAGTATGGACCCGCGCGACCGCTACGTCGCAGGTTCGAATCCTGCCTGGGGCATGGATGTGTGTGATGTCCTTAGGTTAGTTAGGTTTAAGTAGTTCTAAGTTCTAGGGGACTGATGACCTCAGCAGTTAAGTCCCTTAGTGCTCAGAGCCATTTGAACCTTTACCACCTTGTGTTCCCCATAACTCTGGACTCTTATATGTACCGTTTTCAGTAGGACTCCATGATTCCTCAGCACCTTATATCATTTGATTTCTCTCTCTCTGTCTCTCTCTCTCTCTTTTGACACGAGAAATATCATTGGCTTAAATAGTCTGTTCTCCATTTGATTAGTAGTCTTTACTTTCATATCTCGACTGGCACACTCTGTTCACACTCTCTGATAACATATTGTTAGTAAAAGCCTTCCTTGAATAGTGGTAGGATTTCAGTGATCGCCATCCCAGTCAGTTATTACTTTTTATTACTCAGTTCCAGAGCACAGGAATTTCCTCAGCACACTGTTCTGACACGAGTAATACCATTTCTTTTACTTCTTCCAAACTCAGTGTCCCTTTCCTTAAAAACATAAAATATGCAACAGATATGTAGCCTAATATTTACAAAATGAATGAATGCACATTTTTCATCTTACATTTTACCCTCCTCTACAAATTTCTTCATGTTGCTTACATGCTGCACTCCTATTGAGTTCCCCGAATGCAAACTTTCCAGTTCAAGGGCATTGACATGAACAGTCTGACGAAAACATACCAGTCCGAAATACGTTGGGAACAGTTTGTGATAGAACTTTCTTTGTTTGCTTGAGAGTCTGTGGACCTTCACGATACCTTCTCGCCAATCTTAAATTCTCTTCTTTTCGCCTCTCTGTGTACCATAACTTTCCTCTTCTGTCCAGCTATTGCGAAGTTCCACAGTGCTCGCACCACTATTTCCCTTTGGTTCATCCGTCCTCTCTGCGCAAAGTCGACAGTTTCCTTGATGAGATCAGGCGGTACTTTTTCTTTGAATACTGTTAAAGGAGGGAATCCAATATTGTCATACGGAAGCTCATTGAGGGCGTCTTGGAGATCCTGCAAGTACACGTATTGTGTTTCGTATCGGTTTTCGAGATAAAATCTGCACAAATTACGCTTATATTTTATAGTTAGCCCGCACTGATTTGAGCTTGCGTGGTACTTGAATACATGTCTGATATTCCTGTGTCTTAAAGTATTCTGCCACCTTTCCAGTCGGTATTGCAGACCACTGTCCATTAATATTTTATCGCGCTGATGATCTTGCTGTTTAGCGCCCTCCGTCATAAATCATATCATCAATATTTTATCAACAAGCCCCATTTGTGTTAAAAAGTCTTTGCAGAGAGTCTTGCTCACAGTCAAATCTGTCGCTCTCTTTAACGGCATTAGGATCGCGAACTTTGAGGTTAACTCTACTACGACAAAGACGTCTTTAAATCCACGCGTGGTTTTCTGGAGGGGTCCCATTAAATCTGATGCTGCAATGTCCTTTAACTTTCTGGGAAGAATGGGATGAACTGGCGCCCGCATTCTCACTGTGGATGACTTTGCCTTCTGACAATTTTTGCGTACTGGAGAGTACTCTTCTTAAGCGCCTCTCCGTGTTACGAAAGCGGCATATCGTCTTTAACGACATGAAACACTTTCATGGTCCAAAATGAGCACAGCTGAGGAGCATGTATCATATCAGTTTGTTGATCAGCTCCTCCGGAATACACACAACCCAGAGAGTACTTTCTGCGTTTCGCCGGAAAACAACACTCCTTTTCGTACTAAACAGCGTTTCCTGATTTCTGTCTCTTCTGGTCCCACTATCTCGTAGTTATCTTTCTGATTTTGGTCCTTGTCTTGCTCTGCTTCTATGTTTTTCATCGAAAGCGCGATGAAATTTTACATTCCTGGAAATGGAAAAAAGAACACATTGACACCGGTGTGTCAGACCCACCATACTTGCTCCGGACACTGCGAGAGGGCTGTACAAGAAATGATCACACGCACGGCACAGCGGACACACCAGGAACCGCGGTGTTGGCCGTCGAATGGCGCTAGCTGCGCAGCATTTGTGCACCGCCGCCGCCAGTGTCAGCTAGTTTGCCGTGGCATACGGAGCTCCATCGCAGTCTTTAACACTGGTAGCATGCCGCGACAGCGTGGACGTGAATCGTATGTGCAGTTGACGGACTTTGAGCGAGGGCGTATAGTGGGCATGCGGGAGGCCGGGTGGACGTACCGCCGAATTGCTCAACACGTGGGGCGTGAGGTCTCCATAGTACATCGATGTTGTCGCCAGTGGTCGGCGGAAGGTGCACGTGCCCGTCGACCTGGGACCGGACCGCAGCGACGCACGGATGCACGCCAAGACCGTAGGATCCTACGCAGAGCCGTAGGGGACCGCACCGCCACTTCCCAGCAAATTAGGGACACTGTTGCTCCTGGGGTATCGGCGAGGACCATTCGCAACCGTCTCCATGAAGTTGGGCTACGGTCCCGCACACCGTTAGGCCGTCTTCCGCTCACGCCCCAACATCGTGCAGCCCACCTCCAGTGGTGTCGCGACAGGCATGAATGGAGGGACGAATGGAGACGTGTCGTCTTCAGGGATGGAGTCGCTTCTGCCTTGGTGCCAATGATGGTCGTATGCGTGTTTGGCGCCGTGCAGGTGAGCGCCACAATCAGGACTGCATACGACCGAGGCACACAGGGCCAACACCCGGCATCATGGTGTGGGGAGCGATCTCCTACACTGGCCGTACACCACTGGTGATCGTCGAGGGGACACTGAATAGTGCACGGTACATCCAAACCGTCATCGAACCCATCGTTCTACCATTCCTAGACCGGCAAGGGAACTTGCTGTTCCAACAGGACAATGCACGTCCGCATGTATCCCGTGCCACCCAACGTGCTCTAGAAGGTGTAAGTCAACTACCCTGGCCAGCAAGATCTCCGGATCTGTCCCCCATTGAGCATGTTTGGGACTGGATGAAGCGTCGTCTCACGCGGTCTGCACGTCCAGCACGAACGCTGGTCCAACTGAGGCGCCAGGTGGAAATGGCATGGCAAGCCGTTCCACAGGACTACATCCAGCATCTCTACGATCGTCTCCACGGGAGAATAGCAGCCTGCATTGCTGCGAAAGGTGGATATACACTGTACTAGTGCCGACATTGTGCATGCTCTGTTGCCTGTGTCTATGTGCCTGTGGTTCTGTCAGTGTGATCATGTGATGTATCTGACCCCAGGAATGTGTCAATAAAGTTTCCCCTTCCTGGGACAATGAATTCACGGTGTTCTTATTTCAATTTCCAGGAGTGTATATAATAGACCGAGAAAGGTTCATCTTTGTCTGGTTCATCTACATTCTTGTCCAGCCCTACTGGGGAACAAGACAACACGTCTGTAATTATGTTAGTAGGTCCAGGTACGTACCCGGTCGTAAAGATATGTTTTTGAAGTATTGAGACCCAGAGCCCAAGTCTGCCATGACTAAGTGTCGCTCTCATTAGAACTTCTAATGCTTTGTGAATGTGTAAACACGGGTTCTGCGCACAAACGAAAAGTACCTGAACTTTTGGAATCACTACAAGAGCATGAGGCCTTCTGATTCCATTACGGAATAATTTCTTTCGCATTTCGTTAATACGTGGCTAGGAAGGGCAATGCTTTTATGTATCAGTTGTCCGTCTCCTTCGTCCTGATGGAAAAATAATCAAGCCATGGCCTGTCGTGGAGCTACACGCGGCCATACAGAAGTCCTGCTCAAGATTTGGATGTTATAAGATAGGTACAGACAACAATACATGTTTAAGGGAGGTGAATTCTTTTCTACGACATCCCATACAAACGGTGTTTTCTTTCCTGTTAGCGCACATAGCCTTGGTGTCGCTAAATCGTTTACATACAGAAATATTTTGTAGAAATTTACGACATGTAGAAATCCCTGTAATTATTTTTAGGTTTGAGGGATCTAAAATTTTGCTACCGCCTCTAGTTTCTCAGGATCACGACTTAACCCTTCCCCAGAAATGATATGGCCTAGGAGACGCACTTACCTAATTCACGTGCAATATTCATTTATGTTAGCGTTTAACCCCGTGATCTTTTAACTTTGTTAGCAGTGCCCTAGCACCTTATTGTGTTCGCTTCGTATCCTTTCTCCTGTTAAAGGTATCATCTACTTAGCAAGTAAGTCTATCACTTAATTCTTCATCAAGAATTTTGTCTAGGCCGCAAATGAAAGCTGCCGACGATACATGCAATCCGAATGGCAATCTTCCGAACTGATCACAACGACCAAACGCAATGAAAGCCGTCTACTTGCGGCATTCTGCCGCGAGCTCGATTTGCCAGAAACTTGACCCCAGATCAGTTGGGGGAAACACTGTGATGTTATGGAACTTCCGTAAGAATTTTTCCAATTTTTATGGTCGATTAGGTTACTCTTCAATAATTGTGTTTATTTGCCTTGAATCGAGGACAAGACGAATACTTCCATCACTCTTGTCCACTACTCTTAACGGACTGTTATAAGTTGATGAAGCCTACTCGATAATTCCGTCGTCCAACATATTTCTGAGCTCGAGCATGATTTTGTCAGAATATGACATTGGTATCAGATAGGGAGGTATTCCAACGGTTTTTGAGGCTTAACATCGAATTTTTGTTGCAGTCCTCTAATTGAACCCGTTTTAGATAAAAACACCTCTGCAGTTTCCCACAGTATGGTTTCCAGTTCCGCCTTATCTTGCTCAGGTATGTGTGTCAATTCTGTGAACTTTTTACTAATAGCCTCATATACCTAACCATTGGCCTACTGTCTTGTTCTTCACCCTGTTTCTCTTGGCGGTATCGCGGATGTTCATTCATTACCTGCTCACATGTGTCAGTTCTTTGTAGTTTTCAACAGTTTGTGGGGATTTGTGCTTTGACAATCTCATCATGAAACGTTACGTGACCTCGTCCCATATCCATAACTGCCTTTCTCTCTGTTTTAAAGTCCGTGCCGATAATGACTCCGGTTGTAACATTACGCGCGATAAAGAAGTTTTCTTCCAGCAGACGGCCTTGACAGAAGAACTCCAATCGCACGTGTTTACTGATTTCCGTGCATTTTCTCATTATTTCTCCTCTTATGTTAGTCTTTTGTGCCTTGAGCATAGGGACTTGTTCGTGCTTCACATACTCATGCGTCAATTGTTCGGATACCGCCCATAGCTGACTGCCGCCATCCAGTATTGCATCTACTTTCAGCTCGTCTATTATTGTCTGAGCGACCAGGGTAGAAGTCACAGCTTCCCTTGTCCTCGTCCTCCTGTGGTACTAATTCTCCTATGTCATCGTAATCAATCCATAAACTCAATTTTATTGTTGCAGCTGACGAATAAGACATCAATTCACATTTATTCTTCTCTTTTTCATGTGCACTGAGCATGTCCGAATCCTTGTATTCACTGCTTATTATGACTTTCTCTTCATTGTCAGTTACGTCTTCCCTATTCGTTCGTAACTACGTGCTGCTTTGTGCTCTTATCATTGTTAGTACTGGCCTCTCCGTAATGCTCCATTTTCTTTCTGAACTGATTTTTGCTTCCCCTAATTTACAGTAAATAAATTACTCATGTATTGATCTGTTTCCTTTCTCTCATCTTTACCTTTATCTGCGATATCCTCCCATTCATCTTCATCTAGTGTTACAATCACGGTTGCAACAGTGTACACAAGACCGGTAGGCGTTACGTCATTACACAAAATCGGCTCATCTGACCCCACATTTATGTCAACAACGTCCGCTCTTTCAATGTCTGGAATTACATTCCTTACTTCTTTCTCTAAAATTACATCATCTGACTCTAAATGTGCCTGTTAGAAATTACAACAATTTCTTCATCTGACGTTGCATTCAATTGTACATCCTACTGTAAAATTACGTCATCCGATGCTACGTCCCTGTTTGAAATAACCGCCATTTCTTGCTCAGAAGTTGCTTCTTTATTTACAATTCCTTTCTTTCTTGACAATCTTCATTGTCTTCAATTACCCGTATGTCAAGGAAACAAGAGAAAAATTCGGAGTAGGTATTAAAATCCATGGGGAAGAAATAAAAACTTTGAGGTTCGCCGATGACATTGTAATTCTGTCAGAGACAGCAAAGGACTTGGGAGAGCAGTTGAATGGAATGGATAGCGTCTTGAAAGGAGGATATAAGATGAACATCAACAAAAGCAAAACGAGGATAATGGAATGTAGTCGAATTAAGTCGGGTGATGCTGAGGGAATTAGATTAGGAAATGAGACACTTAAAGTAGTAAAGGAGTTTTGCTATTTGGGGAGCAAAATAACTGATGATGGTCGAAGTAGAGATGATATAAAATGTAGACTGGCAATGGCAAGGAAAGCGTTTCTGAAGAAGAGAAATTTGTTAACATCGAGTATAGATTTAAGTGTCAGGAAGTCGTTTCTGAAAGTATTTGTGTGGAGTGTAGCCATGTATGGAAGTGAAACATGGACGATAAATAGGTTGGACAAGAAGAGAATAGAAGCTTTCGAAATGTGGTGCTAAAGAAGAATGCTGAAGATTAGATGGGTATATCACATAACTAATGAGGAAGTATTGAATAGGATTGGGGAGAAGAGAAGTTTGTGGCACAACTTGACTAGAAGAAGGGATCGGTTGGTAGGACATGTTCTGAGGCATCAAGGGATCACCAATTTAGTATTGGAGGGCAGCGTGGAGGGTAAAAATCGTAGAGGGAGACCAAGAGATGAATACACTAAGCAGATTCAGAAGGATGTAGGTTGAAGTAGGTACTGGGAGATGAAGAAGCTTGCACATGATAGAGTAGCATGGAGAGCTGCATCAAACCAGTCTCAGGACTGAAGGCCACAACAACAACAACCCGTATGTGACTACATCTGAGAACGTCTGCAGGAATTCCTGTAGTGTGCCCTGCACAAGAGGCTAGCCACTGCGATGTATTTTTTTCGTTCCTCCTTCTTCTAGGGTTCGCAGATCTTATCTCCATGCCTGCATCCGTCGGCCTATTGTTCTATGATGGGTTGTTGTTTCCTTGATTACCTGCTCCATGGTTACGTCTATCATTCCAACGACTTCCGGTCTCATTTTGTCTTCTGTACTGCTGTGTATTGTTCTGCCTGTTTCCATTATTATTTCTATTGAATCACCCGTTATTGTTATTGTTTCTGCGGTTTTGGTCCTAGTTATTATCCTATCTTCTCTTCGTGTTACTATTTCGCTTTCTCCGAGAATACTTCCTATATCACGCAACGTAGTTCTAAACTCTTCAATGTTTTCCGTGAGCCACCCTACTATAATTTGGTTACATTATAATGGGAGCTTTGAGAAACAGTGACCTACGATTTCGCCATCACTACAGGAGTCATCAAAATACTGGTTCTTCTTTGTCATTTCGTCCAGATATTTTACAGGAGTTTTGGACTCGGCAGATTCCACGTCCGTTTGCAGAAACAACCGGCCGCTGTGACCGAGAGGTTCTAGGCTCTTCAGTCCGGAACTTCGCTGCTGCTACTGTCGCAGGTTCGAATCCTACCTCGGGCATGGATGTGTGTGATATCCTTAGGTTAGTTAGGTTTAAGTAGTTCTAAGTCTAGGGGACCGATGACCTCAGATGTTAAGTCCCATAGTGCTTGGAGCAATTTTTTTGCAGAAACATCTGATGTTTTATCCTGTCTTGAGTCACCCAGTGTTTGTTCAGAAACGCCATCGTAAATTCTTCGAATGTTCTTTGCGATTCGTTAATTTTTGCCATCGTGTCTGATGCCACGCCGTCTAAATGCATGAAAACAAACTCCATTTTCTTCTGTTCTGGCCAGTCTCGTGGCATTACATATTTAAATTGGTTTATGAACGTCCTTGTATGAAGCTTGTTGTTTTCCTGTTTGTATCGTTCGAATTGTGCAATAGCAAGAAAAACGGTCTTCATCAAACCCACGTTCTTCTCTTCCCGTATGTTCATCACTGCTGGTATTGCCAGCAATACGAGCAGTCCTCATTTGCTCGCACATTTCGTTTCTGTGCTCCGGTTCGCGCATAGTTATTATTTCCGCGTTGTATTCTCTCAATGGGCTGCAATTATTACATCCTTCGTTGTCTGCTATTGTTCCCGGCTCCGACACATTCCTACTTGTCTGCGCAGATCTAGCTTCTGAACACAAGTTCGCATCTATGTCAGTGTTCGTAGTATGTACTGCCGACCCTGATTTAACAGCACTCTCTCTCGTCTAAAAAGCGTACTAGTCTCTCATCTAGTTCCCTTTCCGCCTCTTGACGACTACTACTTTGTTCTGCTGTGATCGACTGTAACGAAGATGCCAACTCACCTTCCATTTCTTTTAATTCATTGATCTCTTTTCGGATCTTAACCAATTCGGCTTTTCTACTTTCTAAAGTCTTATTAGACACTGATTTAGCTTGCTCAGCAACGCGCTTCGTACTTAGTAGCTATTATCTGAGCTTGTCTGACCGTGTTTCGTGTTATTACATTCTCCTGAATTAACTCAATTAGCGTCTTATTAATTTCCTTTTCTCCTGTTTCTAGTTTATCTAAACGCTCATTGACTATTCTTTCAAGCTTGCTTAATCGCTCATTCGTATTTTTACTGCTTCAGATCTTTATTATCTGCTTCGAGTTTGTCTATTCTATTATCGAGTTACCTGGTGATTTTTTTCATTTTGTTTCTTGAAATGATTAGTGAATTAGTTTCTCATGTTTTTTAATAGTTCATACATGGGTTCTATACCGTCAACCACTACTCTTTCTCTTCGCGGCTCTCCTTGTTTGCCATAATTATCATCACGTCTGTTTTGTGGACTAGTCCGTTCTGACCCAACTGACGATGGTCTGCTTGTTCGCTTTCGTCTGCCATCAGCACTAACTGACCCGTAGTTTCGGATCGCTACCTGGGCGTCTACATGTTCTCTTAATATCACCTAATTCTCCTGAGGACATACGTTTGCATCATTTGTTAGTTGATTTTCTTGACATTCATTTGAATGATATCGACATTTCGTTTGAAATTGTGGATACATTAGAAGAAACAGGAAATAACTGCTACGTTTCCATGAATTGTTCTGCGGACGACGTCAGTTGTGTCAGTAACAGTTCTGAAGCAGGCAAAAAAAAAAAAAAAAAAATAAAATAAAAAAAAATACTGCAACAGCTTTCAGCGACAAAGAAAAGGCAGTGAAATAATGGTTAAACGAAGGAGGGAAGAAACGCTTGAGTTTACGCAGTGTGCAAAGGCGTTTTCGTTTCGTAAAATCGGAGCGTGGACTGTACAAATGGAAGAATGAATTACCTGAAGTAAGAAATATGTGCCAAATGGGAACCCGAAACCATATGAATGAAAAACTGTTCGAAAGATCTAGAGTTGCTCATGAGAGGTTATGCACCGTTACCGATGGAGATCTACGAGACTGGGCCCTCCGAATTGCATCTGACATGAACGTTGCTAATTTCTAGGTTTCGTTGACTGACTACGCAGGTTCAAGAAATCGTACAGAATAGGAAGTCGCAAAATTACCAAATTTACGTCACGTAAACGTGTAGAGTAGCTGCCAGTGATAGACAATTCTGTAGAGAAATTCATAGCTGACGTAAAGACGAAACTTGCTGTTATGCCTGCAACTGCTGTTTGTACCTGCCGGCCGTAGTGGCCGTGCGGTTCTAGGCGTTGCAGTCTGGAACCGCGAGACTGCTACGGTCGCAGGTTCGAGTCCGGCCTCGGGCATGGATGTGTGTGATGTCCTTAGGTTAGTTAGGTTTAACTAGTTCTAAGTTTTAGGGGACTAATGACCTCAGAAGGTGAGTCCCATAGTGCTCAGAGCCATTTGAACCATTTTGTTTATAACGCTGATCAATCAGGTTTCGCGAAAGAACTGCATGCACACCGCACTTTATCATTTTGGAGTGAAAGAAAGACGGAGTCGATTCCTCAATCAATGAAAGCAATGACACATTCATATACGATAATGGCAGTGATAAGTATGAGTGGTTCACTGTTTCCGCTGCTGTATATCTGTCTTCAAGAACCTCAAGGCAAATTAGGATCAAAAATAAAAAATGGACTTTTTAGTGCAAAAATATTGTAATCTAGAAAAATTGGAGAGAATACTTTTCGACATTTCGTTCGAAACGTATTCTTACCAGCTGCAGAAACTAATTCATTGCATTTTTTTGGATTCATGGTCTGGACATAATGATGCCTCTGTTTTTGTGGAGGACGATTCAACCTCTCGATAAAGAATTTTTTCGATAGTTGAAAGCTTTTTTCAGGGAATTATCAGACAACATACTTTCTTATACCTCTGTCACATTTCAGGCTTATCAGCAGAACAGTCTTCTTAAGCTCCAGTCATTTGTGCATTGACAGCCTTCTTCGCCACCCTTTACGAACTTGATCAAGTATGCCTGGTGTGCAGCGCAATATGCAGAACAACGGCCGGGACCATTTCTGACTCCATCCTAGTTCTGTCTAAATAAAACTAGTGGCTATTGCAAAGTGCCTGTCTACATCAATTTTTCCTTTTCCGGTGTGCCCAGTGCAAGAAAAATGTTTGTTTTTGTCATTCAAAAGACACTTCCCATTTTTGTGACTGCAACAGGGAATAAACAAAAAATCATTTCACTGATAGTCAAATGTATAACATTCAAACATTATTATAAGGAATGGCCTACAAGAATTGTTATAAAATGTAGTACTGCAAGACACATTTCATTTCAACGAATTACAAGTCTTCGTTGATGGAAGTCGTCCGTGACATCGAATACTGCTCTGCTAGCCATTTTTATCAGAATTGCATGTGCAAGAAATGAACTGCCGATACGAAGTTATTCAAAAAAAGTGTTTCTATACTTTAAGCCAGGTTTTCACCAGAGCAAACAAGCTAACAAGCACGAGCTAAAGAGAATTCTGGCTGGTGTACCCGGTAGGCCTATGCCTCTTGCAGGTCTTTCAGCTAGACGCCACTGCAGCTACTTATGTGTCCCTAACCTTCCCCAGTTACCTAATTGGAAAATGGAGACCTGTAGTTTACAGTGGAATCCGATCCACATGTCTTTCGTGGCCATTCCAACATCTCTGAGAAATGAATGCTCGGTTAAAAATCATAGTGCAAATGTTGTGATCTGAACGGGATTTGATTCCGCGCTCTCTGGATACAAAGTGCGCACTTTGTCACTAGATCATTTTTCTTTTAGAAAAAAAAAGAATATGACCATTAGATCTTACATGCGCAGTGGAAACGCTAGGTGTGTCACCTCTTGAGATGATGCTTGATGTCGGTAATTAGTGTTTTGTTTAAATATTTCCCCTCAGCGGTAATGAGAAGCCAGGGAAAAATGGCAGCCGACATACAAGGAAAATTTTGGACCAGTGCTAAGGGGAGATGGAGATGCAATTCCGTGTTAAGTGCAAGATCTTCACACACGTCACGCATCCATACGAATTGACAGACTTAAATTCTTCCTTCGCTGCCCCAATTTGCACATTCCGTCAAGAACAGTGCTCTCGCCATGCAAAATAATCCTCACTGAATAGCAAAGTTTCGCGATAGATTTATATCTTGTATACCGAATATTGGGTCTAAAAACTAAGAACTAATAACACAGCGTTTATAGGCAATGTTCGCTACCTCGTGTTCTCTTCTGTTCCCTCCAGTATAAACAATTCTACCCATATATAAGCGAATGGTAGCAAATTTTCAGCAAATGCTCATTCGCACGTGTTTGCTTGCATTCGCTCCATTATAAACCAGGCTTTAGATGCTTAAAATTGGTGTCTGTGAACTCCAGATATTTCCGCTACGCGGCGCTGCGTGAGTGATTCGCCAAAGTCGCGCGCTTGGCGGGCAGGGCTGTACAAATCGCTGTTATAAGCTGTTGTTCGCACAGCAAAAATGTGTAACTTCAAAAATTTTTTTACACAATACTTGCAGTGACTCTCAGCAGCTATAATTTTGGCAGTGCATTTCTTTCGTTGTCTTCTTCCTGTGTAAAAAATTTCAGGCAGGGTAGATTTCGACACGTCTTATTGTGAACAAGATGACGCACACAGAGACACTTCCTCTTCGCTCTTGGAGAAGGCTCCGACCCCAACTCTTCACGCAAAAGCTAACAGCTCCACTATTGCAAAAGAACAGCAGAAGGACTGCACTTCCATGTCCAGTCACAGAGCTGACCTGTAAATGAATATCCCCTTCCTTCTTCGAATCATACAGCCTTCCGCCAGTCCGTGCTAGTCCACGTAACAGTTGTGTGGAAATTTCCAGCAAAACTCCTACTTCTGTTTAGATTTTCAGAAATGCCAATGGCTGTTGGTTTTCTTTCAGATTTAAGCTGTGGCCATTGGACTCCAGCTGGGCTGGAGCCGTTTTGTCGCAACAGGCTTCGCTTCTCACTCCACCTTACACAGCCTCTTACGGCCCGAGCCCTTATAAACGTGTACTGCTTAGATATGGCTTTAGCACGCAGGCCGGCGTCCACTGCTGTGTCATTGACTCTGGAATGCGGCCACCCACAGCGACACACTGCATCGGAAAAAAGATACTTGACTCCCAGGAGAAGATCCATACACTGACAATAGCTGCGTTACTCGCTTGGGTAGAAGTCGGCATGGGTCCTTTAATATTTAATAGCGACGAAATTTCTGTGAAAATTCGTCAGTGTGAGGCTGCGAGGGATACAGTAAACTGGCAGTGGTCCATCAGAAGAAAAAAACTTGCCCTGACGCAGCCCATGCAGGAACGATGTTCCGTCACTGCATCGCAACACGGAGCAGCCCGCTAGTTCACAATGCCCATCCCCATTTGCTATGGTTACTCAGTAAAAAGCATTGTTCATATTCTGACAGCCAGTTATCCCTCGAGCATGGCATACAGGCGATTAGTAAAGTCATCCCCACTGTCTGCACATGTTCATCTTCTAAATAACTTGTACTCGATCTCTTACCACAATTAAAAATACAAGTGTTGTTTTAATTAATTCATGTAAGATGTCCATGAAATATGACGCCTTACAGTGTATAAGGATACTCTATCAAGGATTTCAGGACCAAGCGCTGTATCAAGTTCTTTTATAAACACACTTTCACTAATGTTCAGGATGAATTGTAGTACTCTAAATTGGTTGGTTGGTTGGTTGGTTTGGGGAAGGAGACCAGACAGCGTGGTCATCGATCTCATCGGATTAGGGAAGGATTGGGAAGGAAGACGGCCGTGCCCTTTCAGAGGAACCATCCCGGCATTTGCCTGGAGTGATTTAGGGAAATCACGGAAAACTTAAATCAGGATGGCCGGACGCGGGATTGAACCGTCGTCCTCCCGAATGCGAGTCCAGTGTCTAACCACTGCGCCACCCCGCTCGGTTCTAAATTGGTAGCTTCTACCACAAAATATGAGTTCTTTATACTACCTAGAAGCTTCAGTTTACGGAATCTGCCAGTAAGATGTTTTTAAATCTGCTGATGTTAGAATTTTTCTGTCCGTTCTTGGAGGTTCTCCAGGCCAGTGCGAACTGGTACAATGATTCTGTTTATGTCTCTAGTGCCTAAAACCAGACGGATTTTACCGCCAGCCTTATCTACAGCAGTTAACGACTGCTATATGGTGCCAAGGAAGATTCTATTATTCCCTGTTCAACCATTTTCCTAATTTTCCTGGCAAATGACTGCTTCCTGGCCCACAGTATAGAGGAAGTGGCATGACAAAATGTGTTGTATCACCTCTATGTTGTACTCGTTACTTGTATCCCTTGATGATACCTGGTTTGTCAGAAAAGACCTCTATGTTTTTACGTAGAAGTTTACCTAATTCCAATTGCTGGCCACTACCACGGTACGCTGATTCTCGTGTTTTCGAGGTGATCAGTTTTTCCACCTGAGGTAAATTATCTTCCCCAGTGTCCGAGTAGTAGACTCCCACATTACACATGTATTGCAGATATGTTACACATCTGACGCTCTACACCTAATTTTTATCCTTTGGCAGTAGTTTCCATGTATTTTCCCTTTTCCTCATCATTACCAGTGACACTTTCCTTCGCTGCTTGATAAAGCTTATTTCACCTTCGGAGAGACCAATATTTGCATTCCTCCCCCGGAGAAACTCGCAACTCAGGATACATCCAACCGAGAGACCTAAGACTACGAGAAAGGTGCTTTTAATAGCTTCCTCTCCTACCATTATTACAAAGTGAACCTGATATTTTATCAATTGCTAGTGGACGCCAACAGCATCTGTCACCCTGCAGTTTTTCACAGGTAATGTCGATAGTTTTTGGGTCTAAGAAATTTTCGTAAGGAACTCTACACTCATGACGTTCGTAGAAGCGCCTGTGTCTATGATTATATTGTCAGGTATACCACACATGGTTCCTTCTGCTGCGGCTTGCACAAGTTCTCCATCCGTCTTCGGTCATGAACGTTGTTCATTCACAAATCTTGCTGTAATTGGAGGCCATCGTTGTACTTCAACAAAATGGTTCAAATGGCTCTGAGCACTATGGGAATTAATTTCTGAGGTCATCAGTCCCATAGAACTCAGAACTATTTAAACCTAACTAATCTAAGGACATCACACACATCCATGCCCGAGACAGGATTCGAACCTGCGACCGTAGCGGTCGCGCGGTTCCAGACTGTAGCGCATAGAACCGCTCGGCCACCTCGGCCGGCTGTACCTCAACACTGATATATTATTACCATGAGTGTGAGTCATGTTGCTCTCACTCCGCCGTAAGGCGAACAATGGAGAGCGTATTGCGGCCGAGTATAATTTAGTGGAACAGATGGATCGGGCAGATTTCCGTCCGTTACCCACACTATACGCATGTTTTCATTATAATTCTGCCACTGTGCGCGATTGACTGTCTCTTATTACTTTGCATGTTCGAATCACTAGGCGGTGGTCCCAATATTTCTTCATTTCACATTATTATTAGAGCTTGGGTGGTTTCTCTCCTCGGGGCCCCTTTTTCGATTAAATGACTGATTACCATGAGCGTTTTTAGTCTATTGTGATTGTAATCACTCTTCCTGCCACCTCCATTGCCGTTGCTGTGATGCGAATGATCGCGTTTATCTCGCTTGGATGGAGGTGCGTTACCATTCCCATGCTCAATACGGGGCCTCGTGTCTTCCTGTATAAGGTCAATGGAATCAAGCTCAAACATAAGTTGCTCAGGATCATTTTAGGGTACATTGATCAACTTTCCTTTGATATTGTGATGTAACCTAGCTTGCAATAAGCGAATGACGGCTCTATTAGAGACCGGTTCATCCCAATAACGCGTTTTATTTATGCAACTTTCGAAATACTTCCTCAAAGAACCCCGTTTTGAGTTATATAGTCCTGGGCTGTAGAACGCTCTTGAATACTGGTTGACCAGAATTTTGTTAGAAACGCTTTTAGGAATTGATCTTGTGTATCACAAGTCTCTACCACCCATGTGGCCTATAATGCTGGTTTACTTGAAATCTGAGACAAAATAAACTGGGTTTTCTGCCTCTCACTCCAAGCACTAGGTAATACATTTCTGCCGGCCGCTGTGGCCGAGCGGTTCTAGGCGCTTCAGTCCGGAGCCGCGCTGTTGCTATGGTCGCAGGTCCGAATCCCGCCTCGAGCATGGCTGTGTGAGATGTCCTTAGGTTAGTTAGGTTTAAGTAGTTCTAAGTTCTAGGAGACTGATGACCTCAGATGTTATGTCCCATAGTGCTGAGAGCCATTTGTACCATTTTTAATACATTTCTAAAACTTCGAACGAACACAGCAAGGTGAATAGATTTCTTTTCATCAATATAAGCTTGAAACTATCTATGTTTAATAAAACTTTCTTCACGCAATAAGTCAGAAACCGGAGGAGCTGTCCCTGCAACTGATGAACTTTGTCTATTGATTGGATTGCTCCCGCCGGGGGTTCGAGTCCTCCCTCGGGCATGTGTGTGTGTGCTGTTCTTAGCATAAGTTAGTTTAAGAAGTGTGTAAGACTAAGGACCGATGACCTCAGCAGCTTGGTCCCTTAGAAATTCACAGAGATTCGAACAACATTTTGATTGGACTCTGACTATTTACTGTGCATGCGTAATGCTTCGCGAATGCGCGCGGAAAATTGTGCTCATTACCATACTTATTTTCACATGTCACACGACAATTTGCAATATGCCTGTTACTGCCGATTGGACTTCGCTGCCAGAGCCTGTTGCCATGTCTGTTTCTGTTCGCTGTGTCGTCTGACTCAGCCGTAGTGGAACCCGTGTTGCCGATATTAAATTGCTTGGGATTTCCCTTGTTTGGCGGTGTATCGCATACTTTACTTGAGTTTCTACCCGATCGGTAAACTCATTATCTTTGCGTCTAACCATTTATTGAATTAAAATTCTCTGTTCTTTGTTTCCTCAGCAAATTTTTGTTCGATTTTTTTTTTTTTTTCATCTACTGCAAGGTTATCAAATTGTTCAGTTAGTGACGCTACTTCTTCCTCATACAGCCAAGTGAAGCGGCTTGTAACGTTTCCACTTGCGTGGATAAGGACTGTACGAGTAGTAGTAAACCTTTGCATGGCTTTTTTAATTCTGTAAATTCATCCTTTATTTCTTTCTTTTCAGCGACTAATTTCGTATCAGGCTGTATCGTACCTGCTGCTCGTAAGTGATCGCGTTCTTTCTCACGTTCTTCCAATACCGTAACACGTTCTCTCCCGCGTTCTGCTTACAAGCGATCGCTTTCTTTGTCACGTTCTTTTAACTAACGTAAAATTTCAGCGAACGGATCTGGTATGGACGAACAGATAGGCCTATTTTGTAACCCACCGGTTTCCCTTTCCACAACTTGTCTTTTCGTCGTCTCATCATCTGTGCCTTCCATCCTATTATTTTCTCTTAAAGATGGCGCACCCAATTCACTAATTATTCCGGTTCCTTGTTGGGTATCGGTTTTAGTATGTCCTGTTAGATTGTCTACTTTAGTACCTAGCACTGTTTCTGGTGCAGACAAGCTTTGGCTAGTTTGCTGTTCTAAGTTTTTCCTAGGCTTAACAATGTTTCGTCAGTCGAATGAAGCACGTATTTGGTACAAAACACACCAAATTTCTATATAAGCAGCAAAGACACACAAGTAAATGACTCAGTACTGCAGTACTACAAGCGATAGTAATATATCCAGAAACTATCTTCTATACATTCACTTTATTAACTACTCGACAACAGGAAATTCTACGCTGCTGCCTCACTTGTTGACGATTAATCGTGTATTTCTTGTATAGTATTATATTTATTGCCGGCCGGAGTGGCCGAGCGGTTCTAGGCGCTACAGTATGGAACCGCGCGACCGCTGCGGTCGCAGTTTCGAATCCTGCCTCGGGCATGGATGTGTATGATGTCCTTAGGTTAGTTAGGTTTAAGTAGTTCTAAGTTCTAGGGGACTGATGACCACAGCAGTTAAGTCCCATAGTGCTCAGAGCCATTTGAACCTTTTTGAACCATTATATTTATTTTCCGGCTAGTCTTTTCCTCTTACGATTACAAGTATCTTCTTGTGAACAGTCTCGTATGTATTTCATGAAAAAAGAGCGTACATACGATTAATATAAGTATAATACAACAATATGTATGCTACATTCACACACACACACACACACACACACCAAAAAAAAGTTTTGCACCACCTCGGTTCCGAGAGTTCCGGAACCTGTACAGAAAATTGGAATAGAGATCAACATGAAATTTCCGCCCTTTTTATTGCTGTGAAAACCACACATTTCATGTTGCACCACCATACAGCGAGACCTTCGGAGGTGGTGGTCCAGATTGCTGTACACACCAGTACCTCTAATACCCAGGAGCACGTCCTCTTGCATTGATGCATGCCTGCATTCGTAGTGGCATACTATCTTCAAGTTCATCACGGCACTGTTGGTCCAGATTGTCCCATTACTCAACGGAGATTCGGCATAGATCCCTCAGAGTGGTTGGTGGGTCATGTCGTCCATAAACGCCCTTTTCAATCTATCCCAGGCATGTTCGATAGGGTTCATGTCTGGAGAACATGCTGGCCTCTCTGGTCGAGCGATGTCGTTGTCCTTAAGGAAGTCATTCACAAGTTGTGCACAATTGGGGCGCGAATTGTCGCCCATGAGGACGAATGCCTCGCCAATATGCTACCGATATGGTTGCACTAACGGTCGGAGAATGGCATTCATGTATCGTACAGCCGTTACGGCGCCTTCCATGACCATCAGCGGCGTACGTCGGCCCCACATAATGCCATCCCAAAACAGGAGGGAACCTCCACCTTGCTGCACTCGCTGGGCACTGTGTCTAAGGCATTCAGCCTGACTGGGTTGTCACCAAACACGTCTCTGACGATTGTGTGGCTGAAGGCATATGCGACACTCATCGGTAAAGAGAACGTGATGCCAATCCTGAGCGGTCCATTCGGCATTTTGCTGGGCCCATCTGTACCGTGCTGCATGGTGTCGTGGTTGCAAAGATGGACCTTGCCATGGACGTCGGGAGTGAAGTTGCGCATAATGCAGCCTATTGCGCACAATTTGAGTCGTAACATGCGACCTGTGGCTGCATGAGAAGCATTATTCAATATGGTGGCGTTGCTGTCAGGGTTTCTCCGAGCCATGATCCGTAGGTTGCGGTCATCCACTGCAGTAGTAGCCCTTTGGCGGGCTGAGCAAGGCTTGTCATCGACAGTTCTTGTGTCTCTGTATCTCTTCCACGTCCGAACAACATCATTTTGGTTCACTCCGAGACACCTGGACCTTTCTTTTGTTGAGAGGCCTTCCTGACACAAAGTAACAATGCGCACGCGATCTAACCGCGGTATTGACCGTCTAGGCATGGTTGAACTACAGACAACACGAGCCGTGACCTCCTCCGTGGTGGAATGACTGGAACTGGTCTGCTGTTGGACCCCTTCATCTAATAGGCGCTGCTCTTGCATGGTTGTTTACATCTTTGGGCGGGTTTAGTAACATCTCTGAGCAGTCAAAGGGACTGTGTCCGTGATACAATATCCTCAGTCAACGTCTGTCTTCAGGAGTTCTGGGAACCGGGGTGATGCAAAACTTTTTATGATGTGTGTAGTACATGGCACTCCTTTTACAACATCATATGGAACTTCATTCGGTAAGATTCGTTTTTATTTTCGGTAGAGGGCATCACATCCGATACAGCGTTAATTAAAATAATTATTATTCAACAAAATAAAATTATTTAAAATAATTATTTCATTTTTCAACAGTAAAATACAATACAGTAGTGCAGATACTGTAAAACAAACATACTGTTACATGTGTAAGTAGGCTGTTTAGGTTTTTATATTGGTAACGCCATGTAGCGCTCTGTATGAAAATCACTGGCTGTGCTGTGTGCAGTCTGTGGCTGGTTTGCATTGTTGTTGGCCATTGTAGTGTTGGGCAGTTGGCTGTTAACAGCGCGTAGCGTTGCGCAGTTGGAGGTGAGCCGCCAGCAGTGGTGGATGTGGGGAGAGAAATGGCGGAATTTTGAAATTTGTAAGACTGGATGTCATGAACTGCTATATATATTATGACTTTTGATGACTATTAAGGTAAATACATTGTTTGTTCTCTATAAAAATCTTTCATTTGCTAACTGTGCCTATCAGTAGTTAGTGCCTTCCGTAGTTTGAATCTTTTATTTAGCTGGCAGTAGTGACGCTCGCTGTATTGCAGTAGTTCGAGTAACGAAGATTTTTGTGAGGTAAGTGATTTGTGGAACGCATAGGTTAATGTTAGTCAGGGCCATTCTTTTGTAGGGATTTTTGAAAGTCAGATTGCGTTGCGCTAAAAATATTGTGTCTCAGTTTAAGCACAGTCATGTATAATTGTTCTAAGGGGACGTTTCATATGTCGACCCTTAGCCTAGGATACCTCACTGGAATCTTCTGATTTTTTTCTTGTAGTTTGTGCAATTAGTGCAGCTATTGTTTATTGCTAGCGCGTAATTGTAGAGAGAATCTCCTTTGTAGTTACAGTCTTTCATTCTTGTACAGTAAAACAGTTGTGGCATGCATGTAGATTTGTACCAAGTATTTCGCAGCTGCGCTTGCAATTAACAAGATTTTATTTTCAATGCTACCTATGTTAATGGTTTTCTTATTTTGCTTTTCAAATTGTGCTTTTCTGTGTTGTCGTGTGAAATATTGTGACAATAATGGCGTGTGAAAAACGTAATACTAGGCTCCAAAGTAAACTGAGAAAGGACAGTGAAGACGAAAGCAGTGTGTTAGCGCCACCGTGTAATGAATTAACTAATGTTCAAAGTAGTAATTTGGTAATTGTGCATAGGGAAATGGAGCGGGCTGTAAATAATGGTGTAGGCAGTGAAACAATTAGTGAACAGGGAAGCATTATCGATCGATCGGTCGGCAACAGCTCGCCTCAGGAATCCAAAATGACAGAACACAATATTGCAAATACTGTAGATTCAGGTTTTGCGTCCTCGCCGTTTTCTCAAATAAGTCAAGACACATTTCCTGCTTTTCAAAATGCGAATATTGCCGGTTCAAATGCATTGCCGAATAGCACTGAGGAACATGTTTCAGACACCAGTGCATTGTTATTACAATTAATGCAACAAATGGGACAAAAGCTTCAAAAGTTAAACACAATGGAACAACACCAGAGACAAACACTGCAACAGTTAGACACAATGGAACAAAATCTTCAAAAATTAGACACAATGGAACAAAATCAGAGACAAACACAGCAAAAGCTTCAAAAGTTAGACACAATGGAACAAATCTTCGGAAGTTAGACACTACGCTTGAACAAACACGTGAAGATTTAACTACTTAGTTACATAACATTGAATCGAAATGTCAAAAAGTCTGTAATGACGTAAAAACACAAATTTGTGAGCATTTTCAACCTATTTTTTCGCGGCATGAAAATGCATTACAGAATCACGAAGCAGCCATAAAAGAACTGCAAACTATTGTTCATGAAAATCATGAGACCTTGTAAGCTAAAATTGACTCAGTTGCATCTAGCGATTTGGTTATGCAGCTTGCAAAAACTCAGGAAAACTTAAAGGACACAGTAGATACTCTGAAAATTGGTTCAGAAAGACACATGGAGGAAATTAGTTCATTATCAGAGAAAGTAGTTGAACTTCCGGATCAGCTAAATAATTTATCTACGAAGGTAGATGATAATCTGAATGACACAAAACCGGTAGTCTTTAATGACACAGAAGAGTGCGAACAAATTAGGAAATTCAAACAAAATCAGAATCAAATTAATACGCAACACCAAAGAGAAATCCGGGAAGTACAAGATCAGCTGACACAGGTAATACAAGAATTACATATTTCAGAGGACACTCGCGCCCCAATACGGGTAGAGGGACATAGAAATACGGAACAGCCACAAAATAATAACACAGCGCATTTCGGAAATTATGAAAGAAATTGGCAAGGTGCACCGAATTTTGAAATGGAACCGCCGAAACGACGTAACAATGACCGATATGCGACCCGCCGACATGATGACTTTGACTATAAGCTGTTCATTACTACACGTAAATTTAAAACATTTAAGAATTCTGACAACGACATTCATCCACAAGCATGGCTCCATCAATTCTCTCATTGTTCTCCTCCAAACTGGTCATTAGAGCACAGATTAGAATTTATGTGTGGCTATTTAGAGAATGAACCAGCTGTAAGAATGCGATAGGTTATTCACGATTTTCACAGTGAAGGAGAATTTTACCATGCCTTCGTCTCAGCATATTGGTCTCAAGCTACACAAGACTGAGTAAAACATAGCATCATAATGATGAAACATTTCGAACAATCTGTATTTTCCAGTCTTGTGAAATTGTTTGAAGACATGTTGCACAAGAATCAGTACCTGTCAAACCTATACAGACCCTCAGAACTCATCCGCATTTGCTTAATCAAATTACCTGAACATTTACGACATATTATTTTGGCAGGACGTTGCAAAGACGACATTGAAGCTTCTCAGGGACTGTTACAAGAATTGGAAATTGACACTGACAATTGCGGGTCGCGAAAACAGGGACACAACAGTTACAGGTCACATCCATCACAATTCCGCAATGACAGAAATAATAACTGGACACGACAAGGCTATTCTTACAACGCAAATCGTGACCAAAACAGACACCACCCATATGACAACCATTGGCAGAGTAGTAATAATTACAGAGAAAGATCGCATTTCCGTAGTAATGAATATGACAGAAACAATCATAGAAACAGACAATATGGCAACCAGAACTATTATTATCATGGGAGACAGAATAATTTCAGACGCAACAGTTCAGGGAGCAGTTACGATTCAGGGAAAAATTCTGCACCACGTGACCGACAAGAAAGAAACTGTGGAATCTACCGACATGACGACAGACGATATAATCATAACGACAGACCTGAATTTCATCAGAACTGGCGAGATTCAAACAGGGGAGGCCCCTCTCGACAAGGTGAATTTGTAGATCTCCAAATTCCAATAACGATGTGCGCCAACAAAGAAACAGACAATGACTCGCACCGCAGGCAGCCACGTGCGCTGGCTGGGCTTCAGGAAAATAACATAAGCTAACCTTGAGAAAAATTCCAGTATTTCTTACCGACGTATACCACATGATAATTGCACTGAAACTGAAACTCTGCATACTAGGAAGAGTAGAAGTTTACACCATATTTCACCTGTAAAACCATTTACTGAGAGATAATATGCCTTGTAACTTAGTCTTTGCCATATAATATTTCACTTCACGTTACTAGAACTCTTTGTCACACTTAGAAACTGTTAACATGCAACAATGTTTTGAAGTTAACTATCCAGCCTAGAACCAAAGGAACATATTTAGACAGTATTCACGAGTGCATTGTTATACTGAACAGATGACACAGTGTTATTGTGTGTGTACATTTTTGCTTGTTAGTTGCACGATTATGTAACGACTATAAGGCTTACATACTTAGAACATATACTGGTACTGCTAATGAGATTTTAATGCAACATTTTGGTTTACTTGAAAATACATTCTGGATTTAAAGTATTTTCTGTGAGATACCAGATGACACAGTGGTTAGTTTATGTGACAGCAACACGATTTTATCACGATGCTACTAATGAGTGACAATTTATAATGTTGCTTTTGCGGTGTTTCTGTTTTATATCTGCACAGTTTTTCTGTATTATTCTGGAAAGTAAAACATGTTTTAGTAGTAACTTTTGTGGTATAGCTACAATGAGACAGCCTCTTTCGTAGCACAACAATACGTTACAGCACAGTACTTTCTTCATCACGGCAATAAGCGTAATAAGTAAGATATCTATACGCAAAGCATTTCACTTTTGTTTATCATGAGGTAAGTACATTGACTTCTGCAGAACTTAGCTTTCGGAGGACGATAACTATGACACTTCCCCAGAGATTATCTTACAACAAGACGCACAGTTTAGCGCTACAGTACACGTATTTGAGTGATTAATTTAGTACTTAATACATTTATTTTTAAAGATGTTTGAAGTACAATGATACAAAGGTTTTCCGTGATACATTTCATTCCATTGCTGTAATATGTAACACCCGAGAGTATAATTACATTAATCCTCAGGGGGGGTACACGCTTACTTTGTGTACCATGTGTCTGGCAAACACAAGGAGCCCTAGCTAATATGGTATTTGATTAGACAACTTCACACATCGGTACCATATTTCTCTAACACATAAATTACACAGCTATCTGATCATTTGACTGAGAGAGACAAACATTTATTTTACTACATCAGTGACAGATGTTTACGCAATTACACCGTTGGCTAACTTCACACTTATGAAATTGTATTTTGTCTGTACTTTGTGAACTGTTCATATTTTTCGGAACCATTGTGATACTATGAGAGCTTTGAATGATATATTTGGTATGGGATCGTGATTTTTAAAGTATGTTGGAGGTAGATGACACTATTGAAATGAGCAGAGAATTTTTTTTAGGTCTTGAAATTATTGGAGGAAGCTACGACGATTTTGAGAATTGACTGAGATGTTATGATATTATTACGATGACGATGTGTATTATGCTGTTGAGATATGTTTATGATCAATAAGATGATGCTACCATATATGAGGAATTTGATTATGCTACATATTTCTTATGATGAAATATTGAAGAAGTGTCGACGAATATGTATATGTATAATAAGGTAAGGAATAATGAGTAGTGGTTAGGGACTCTGATTTGTGGAAAAGGATATTGGAAACCAAGAATCGTACTTTAAGAATTATGAAATGTGTGTACATGTGTGAATGTATTACAATGCTGTCGAAAAATTTTTGGACACTGTTATATTTATAGGATTTTATTTTCTACAATTTTGTAACGCAAATTCTCAACCTGTGAAAATATTTTTATATGAGACTGTCACTGTAGCGGAAACTGCTGTTGTAAATATTTCAGTAAGAAAGGTAAGTGACCTTGACGTAATGCGTTTTGGGCGCCCAGCTGAGAGATAGTCATCCGACAAAAGAAAGCCATTAGGTGGAGAAAAAAAAAGGAGGCCATTATCCTTGCTATTGACATTTCTTTGTCGAAAGCATTGCAAATATGACACGCTCAAACTTGAGAACATATGATTACACTGTGGAGCTCTTAATTTATGATATTTACTAAAATGCCTAATGAAATGATGAGAAACATTTTACATCTATTGTCTTTGCAGTTTAGAAATTGCTCATTTTGTTTAATATCTAGTTTCTAGTTGCACTGCAGCATTGGTTAAAGTAAAATTTTATAGATGTACTAATATAAATATTTTATACCTACAGATCCAGTAAATAATAACTTTGCAATCTACTTCAAAAAACGAGGGAGCACAAAAAGACATTTCCCTTCACAGGAATTGCATACATAATTTTTGTCAATGACTGGGTAAATTATTTAATAGTGTAAGTTAAGGTGATGCATCACCCCAGTGTTAAGATGTGACATAGGTATTAAACATGGCCATTTTTACTGTAATATTTTTTCTGCTTGAGCTTTGTCATGTTTAGATATAAGTTATTGCATTTGCTGCTGCTGTTTGCCAGGCATAGTGCTACTGAATATCACTTTGTATTACTTTGTTTTACTACGGATTTATTTTTCTTGTTTGCTGCGCATTGCCTTATATTAGTTGTAATATTGTATTTGCTGCTTGCTTTGCTACTTTGCATTTTTTTGTCATTGCTGTTTGTGTTAATTGTTTTGTGCTGCTGCATTGCCTCGTCCCTTAGTTTAGCATCTGAGCTCAGTAGATTTAAGTTAGATTAAGATGGGGTAGGCTATATAAGAGAATGAGTTGTGATGAATTGGAAGAAATGTATTGAGAAGCTATAAGAAAATGGTTTGGCCAAAAAAGTATTTTGAAAGAGGATATGAACAAAATAGGGTTTAGGGACAACAGGTTTAGGTAGGATTTTCTTGGAAATAAATGATGAGGTAAGATAATGGAAAATAAATAATGAGGTAAGAAATATGTGAACATATAAATACAGAAAACATGCTTGGATTGGACTTTTTTTGGTGGAAACAAATGTTGAAATAGGACGAAATATATATGGAATGAAGTTTTGGGGTGGACTGCAGTACCAAATATCACACTGAAAACAAACCCTGTCCTGTATTTTTGTGGTATTACACTATGTGAATTTGTGTTTTTCCTGTCTTAATGTGTTTAGCTAATAAGAGTTATGTTGTAGAATTTTTCTGATAATATGTTATTTTCTTTGTAAAGATGTCTAGACATTATTTATTCTGTTCTGTTTTAATGCTCATGTGTGAAGTTGATGTTTCGAAAGTTATTCTGATCTTTTATGTATGTACTCATGTCATAATTCCTGTAACACTGGTGTATATGTTATTTCGATTCTTTTGTATGGCGTGTACTACAAATGTTATCTGCATTGTTATGTTCTTTAATGATGTATTTTGTACCTTTGTAATCGCATTCTTATGTTATAAAATTGTAATTGACACCAGTTCATCATATTAATAACTTGTAAGTTCCATTTCGCTGCACACGTTTCTGTTGGTCATAGTATATGGACAATATGTGACAAGTAGGGACTGTTAGTGTTTGCACGTGTGTTAATAATTCAGCAAGGGACTGGATAACAGTATTGCTGGTTCTAAGGACAATTCCAAAAACTTTGTGAGTGCACAAGTGGTGGTTATGGACTTGCTATATTATCCGCAAGACTCTTCAATGGTGATTGTGCACCTGCACAGTCACAACAGATGGCTGCTGGCCATCTCTACAAGGACTACAGTGGGTCTACACCTTTGCTGACTCACCAGTACCATTATTTCAACCAGGACTACAGTGGGTCTGCACCTCTGGTGGCCCACCAATACCATAATCTCTACCAGGACTACAGTGGGTCTGCTCTGTGATGACCTACCTACCAATATTCTTCAACTTCGACTGACTCTGCTGTGGGTTTGCTCTGTTGTGGCCCATTACCTGTCTGCATGTCAAGAGTCAGCACTGTCTTTCCGTTGGAAGGACAACACTACTTCTTCAAGACTGCATGGAAATCCACTACTTCTGTGTGCAATTTCTTTTACTAATGAGACTTTGTGAAAAAAACTGTAATTACTATTATGATGAATGATCAGGACTATCTATATGGACTGTGAGAAAATTTTAGCTTTTGACCAACATTGTATCAATAAGTGTGTGCATTTGATTTCTTTGTTATTGTAATTACGATTATGAAAAATTTTTTCAAATCTGTATTGGCCAGTGCCCAAAACAATTTGTAAAATTTTTTGTGGGGAACATGGGGGCTATGTAAGTTGGCTGTTTAGGTTTTTATATTGGTAACGCCATGTAGCGCTCTGTATGAAAATCACTGGCTGTGCTGTGTGCAGTCTGTGGCTGGTTTGCATTGTTGTTGGCCATTGTAGTGTTGGGCAGTTGGCTGTTAACAGCGCGTAGCGTTGCGCAGTTGGAGGTGAGCCGCCAGCAGTGGTGGAATTGGGGAGAGAAATGGCGGAATTTTGAAATTTGTAAGACTGGATGTCATGAACTGCTATATATATTATGACTTTTGATGACTATTAAGGTAAATACATTGTTTGTTCTCTATAAAAATCTTTCATTTGCTAACTATTCCTATCAGTAGTTAGTGCCTTCCGTAGTTTGAATCTTTTATCCAGCTGGCAGTAGTGGCGCTCGCTGTATTGCTGTAGTTCGAGTAACGAAGATTTTTGTGAGGTAAGTGATTTGGGAAACGTATAGGTTAACGTTAGTCTGGGCCATTCTTTTGTAGGGATTTTTTAAAAGTCAGATTGCGTTGCGCTAAAAATATTGTGTGTCAGTTTAAGCACAGTCATGTATAATTGTTCTAAGGGGATGTTTCACATGTAATCTTTAGGTTTGTAATATCACTTACGAAAAACAATTCACTAACAAAATTAGAAGTGGTCACTAAGAATTCCATAAAACTTAGAGAAAGTTAAAAGAAAGGCTAGCCGGATGGGAACTCTTGTCTTTTCTTCACTTCTACCTACGACAACTCGAGATTCGCTCATAAATAGGTTCAGTGTCTACCTGATTACCCACAATTTTTCAGTGTCTTATAAAATGTCCAGTACTATACCCTCATTATTAAAACGCGAAATGGACATGTCGTCTTCAGTGTTTTTAAGCTTATGTTGGTTCTCGTTTAAATGACATCTCAACGCACTTCCACCACTTTTGTATTCATGTTCACGAAATCAAATTTGAAACTCGCTTCCAGTTTGCCCATTGTAATATTTTTACATGAACCGCAGAAAATCTTGCAGATATCTACGCTACAGAAACCCCACTATAATCTAATGGTTGCGGAAGACATCTCCTGTCCTATCTCACAGGTACCCGTAGTGCTTTGTCCACTGGCTGCATATAGAAAAAGGAAGTTCCAACTCACTTATAAGGATTTTATTAGAAGTCTGACTGCCAACCAAAAAGAAACTACAGACACATAAAATAATTGCCCTACTAGCCACTTCTGAGGCCCACAATAAAGAAATAAAATCAGAAAATTTGTTTCAGTTCAAACACAACTTAATACCACTAAGCAAGGCGGAAGTTCGACCTTGCCGTAAAAGTTAATCAACGAAACAGTTATTCGAGTAAGCCTGGATGAGCACCGTCGGAGACCACATAACCGTCTTGATGTTGATTACGTGAAGACTTCCAGGGGTCGGCGTGGCGCCTCCGCTGCTACCAGTAGCGGCTCACTCGATGTGAATTCCTCCAGCGCCTCGGCGCGGGCCTATACAGTGTGTGCATAAAGTCTGGGAACACTTTCAATTATTTATTGCATAAGAACCAAAAATTGTACAGATATCATACATATGTCATTTTGAAGAGAAACCGTGGAAGTTTTTTTTTTCATGTATACCGCCACAGCGTAGTTTAGTAATTTGCGATAGTATATAGTAGTATTGTTCGTCTGTATGGGACCCTTACCAGTTGGATCTAATTCAAGAGATTGAGAAGGTCCAAAGAAGAGCGGCAAGATTCGTAACTGGTACATTTAGCCATCGCGAGAGCGTTACAAATCTCATAGAAAGTTTGAAATGGGACACACTTGCAGATAGACGACGCGCTAAACAGAAGGGGCTGCTCTCTAAATTCCGAAATCCAATCTTTACCGAGGATGTAGAGCATATACACTCCTGGAAATGGATAAAAGAACACATTGACACCGGTGTGTGAGACCCACCATACTTGCTCCGGACACTGCGAGAGGGCTGTACAAGCAATGATCACACGCACGGCACAGCGGACACACCAGGAACCGCGGTGTTGGCCGTCGAATGGCGCTAGCTGCGCAGCATTTGTGCACCGCCGCCGTCAGTGTCAGCCAGTTTGCCGTGGCATACGGAGCTCCATCGCAGTCTTTAACACTGGTAGCATGCCGCGACAGCGTGGACGTGAACCGTATGTGCAGTTGACGGACTTTGAGCGAGGGCGTATAGTGGGCATGCGGGAGGCCGGGTGGACGTACCGCCGAATTGCTCAACACGTGGGGCGTGAGGTCTCCACAGTACATCGATGTTGTCGCCAGTGGTCGGCGGAAGGTGCACGTGCCCGTCGACCTGGGACCGGACTGCAGCGACGCACGGATGCACGCCAAGACCGTAGGATCCTACGCAATGCCGTAGGGGACCGCACCGCCACTTCCCAGCAAATTAGGGACACTGTTGCTCCTGGGGTATCGGCGAGGACCATTCGCAACCGTCTCCATGAAGCTGGGCTACGGTCCCGCACACCGTTAGGCCGTCTTCCGCTCACGCCCCAACATCGTGCAGCCCGCCTCCAGTGGTGTCGCGATAGGCGTGAATGGAGGGACGAATGGAGACGTGTCGTCTTCAGCGATGAGAGTCGCTTCTGCCTTGGTGCCAATGATGGTCGTAGGCGTGTTTGGCGCCGTGCAGGTGAGCGCCACAATCAGGACTGCATACGACCGAGGCACATAGGGCCAACACTCGGCATCATGGTGTGGGGAGCGATCTCCTACACTGGCCGTACACCACTGGTGATCGTCGAGGGGACGCTGAATAGTGCACGGTACATCCAAACCGTCATCGAACCCATCGTTCTACCATTCCTAGACCGGCAAGGGAACTTGCTGTTCCAACAGGACAATGCACGTCCGCATGTATCCCGTGCCACCCAACGTGCTCTAGAAGGTGTAAGTCAACTACCCTGGCCAGCAAGATCTCCGGATCTGTCCCCCATTGAGCATGTTTGGGACTGGATGAAGCGTCGTCTCACGCGGTCTGCACGTCCAGCACGAACGCTGGTCCAACTGAGGCGCCAGGTGGAAATGGCATGGCAAGCCGTTCCACAGGACTACATCCAGCATCTCTACGATCGTCTCCATGGGAGAATAGTAGCCTGAATTGCTGCGAAAGGTGGATATACACTGTACTAGTGCCGACATTGTGCATGCTCTGTTGCCTGTGTCTATGTGCCTGTGGTTCTGTCAGTGTGATCATGTGATGTATCTGACCCCAGGAATGTGTCAATAAAGTTTCCCCTTCCTGGGACAATGAATTCACGGTGTTCTTATTTCAATTTCCAGGAGTGTATCATTACCACCAACTTTCAAATCGCGTAATGATCGTCATTCAAAGATAAGGGAAATAGACAGAGCTCGTACTGGGCTTTCAGACAGTCGTTTCTCCATCGCGCGGTCCGTGAGTGGCACAGAGGGGGGGGGGGGGGGGGAGAATATGGCTTTAGCACGAATTGTGCCCTCCGCCACACATCGCTTGGTGGCTAGCGGAGTATATACGTAGATGTAGATATAGTCTGCGCTAGTCGCGAACATGGCGAGTTCTGGTGCGGAACGAGCTTTCTTTGTGTTGGAGTTCGACAAAAGCAAGTGCGCTATAGCTGTTCAATGGATGTTTAGAACCAAGTACGGTAAGAAGCCATCAACAAGGAAGGCCATTTGCCACTAGCACAACAAATTCGTTATGACGGATTGCTTGTACCAGGTAAAGAGAAGCGGACGTCCCAGTGTGAGGTGGGACGGGTATGGCAAGAATTCGATTACCGTCTGGCGGGTCACTCATGGCTCGCATATTGAATGGTTGTAAAAAAAAAAACTTTCAGAGTTTCTCTTCAAACAGCAATATGTATGACATCTGTACAATGCTAAGTTCTTGTGCAATAAATAATTGAAAGTGTTCCCGGACCTTATGTACATCTTGTATAGTACGCCCGCTCCAGGATACATTGCTGTCTACGTCCCGTCACGTAAGGTGCGGAAAAATGCAGAACCATAGATACCGCGATCTCTGGTGGTGCAAGTGAGGCTTTCTAGTGGCCGCCGGTAAGAGTTTGCATACACCAGGGGACAGGCAAAGTTAACCCCTACTCGGTCATGGGCCCGTTTTACAGGTGATTTCCGCGGGTGGCCAGTGTTGCAGACGCTCGGAGTAGGTTCAGATGGCTCTAAGCACCATGTGACTTAACATCTGAGGTCATCAGTCCCATAGACTTAGAACTACTTAAACCTAACTAACCTAAGGACAGCACACACATCCGTCCCCGAGGCAGGATTCGAACCTGCGACCGTAGCAGCTGCCTAGTTCTGGACTGAAGCGCATTGAACCGCTGGGTCACAACGGCCGGCCCTAGGGTTAGGTACATTACGTAGTATGACAACTAAATATACGTTTCAGCCTCCGTGTTAACCACTACTTTCTTTCCTACTCTGTTAACAACTTTTCTGCTAATCATTCTGACTGTTGCCTCGGGGAAGGCATTAGTCCGACGTGTATAATGAATTCAATTTTCTTCTCAATCACAGCTGCTCTAGCAACTTAGCCCATCTAGTCAATAAAACATTGATGTAACAATGCACGCTTCTGAGCTGGTGGGTGGCATGAATCTTACGATGTAATCAAATTTGTAGCCGTTATCTTACGATATATCTCAATTTTAACAGTATATCCAAGTCCGGTGATTTGTAAGTTCGAAACATTAATCGAACCCTCTACTTCTATCTTATGAATGAACTTCATATTTCTGTGTAAGGAATTAAGAATATTTTCCAGCTCCTGAAGTCATTTTTATCGCCTGACCAAATAATGAGAATCTTGTCGACATACCTACGATACACTGCAATTTTTTTGCATATTGTAGTGTGTGTATTAAGCAATTTGTTCTGTAAAATATTTACCAAAATTTCTGTAAGAATGTCTGAATGACTTGAGCCAATTTCGAGGTCTTCTTTCTGGTGATATATTTTCTAATTAAAAGTAAAATATTTAAAAGATAAGAATATTTTAACTAACTCCAATACCTCAGCAGCATACATGGGAGCTACTTTTCCGAAATCCATTAAATTTTTGTAAATAATTTCAAATGTTTAAAAACCGTATAAAGATTCTTAATACCAAAGCGTACAAAAAGTACATTCTCAGCTCTGTTTTGTAAGATATATACCATCTCAAAGCTATTACTGACAGTGAATAATTTTTGAAATGTGATTCCTGAGTTTCTCCCGGCGTATTTGATAATCAAAATGTCCACGGGTGTACTGCCGGTCTACAGTGTCCAACGGGAACAATATTTCGGCGATCATACATGTCGCCATCATCAGGTGAACTGACGGACTGAGCTCCTGTGAACGTGCCGGTACGGAGATCCGTACGCTATGGCTGCTCATGGGGAACTGGCTTCGGTCGCGGCGGCGGCCGATTTAAATACCCTCCGCCCGCGGCGCACTCCCTCGCCGTCCGCGCCCCGCGGCACGGTCACGCGGTGGAACAGATTGCGACGGCGTCTGAGATGACGTCGGTGTGATGGCTTTGTCCGCCGTGGTCGTCACAACTATACGTTTGCTCGATTTACTCTTGATTAACCCAATCGCTGGTTCCCAAGCCTTGCTAAAATTATAGCCACAGTCACGGTTTATGAGGTCGTCATTGGTGCGAATAGCAGCTGATTCCGCCCATAAGAAGGCATCGGGACGTCAAACAGCTAAGTTCTCACGTCTCCTTGACAAACCATCTCTGCAGGTTCCGTGCAAGACTGTCATCAATTTGAGTGGCATGGTGTTGAGTGAGGATGCGGTCTCGGTTTTGCAGAAAGGTCTCAACTTCGCTCCCACCCCCCAAGTTCACTCCGGTCGCAGAAATTGTTAGTGCTGTTGAACAGGTTGCAGCTCCACTTCCGCCTGAATCAGCTGAGGAAATACGTCGTGAAACTTGTGCGTCGACGAAATCCAAGCCGATGACGTCAAATATCACCAGTAAAGAGAGGGCGGCCATTCGTGATCTGAGGGAGCGCTCTGAAATTGTTGTCTTACCGGCTGACAAAGGCAGTGCTACAGTTGTTGTCTCCCATAAGATAAGATGCAGAGCCTGCTAAATGACGATTCCTACCGGAAGATCAGCGTTGACCCTACAAAGAAGGTGGAGAACAAGACGAGGTCGCTTCTCAAGGACGCAGATTTACCGGAGGGTGACGCTAAGAAATTGTTACCGCAAGGTCCGATACCGCCTAGACTATATGGGCTCCCGAAGGTTCACAAAGAGGGGGTACCATTACGCCCCATTGTCAGCAACATCAGGGCACCTGCATATTTGTTGGCCAAATACCTGACGGGAATATTAAGTCCTTATGTTGGTAAATGCCCTCATCACATCCGTAATTCCGTGGATTTTGTTAAACGCTTGATAGCTTCAGGTTGGATGAGTCAGATATTATGGTGAGTTTTGACGTCGTTTCCTTGTTTACGAGGGTTCCCCTGCGAGAGTCACTAGAACTGATTAGTCAGAAGTTTGACGAGAAGACCACTGAACTTTTTAGGCATATCTTGACCTCCACGTATTTTCTTTTTAATGGGGAATACTACGAACAAACGGAGGGAGTCGCCATGGGTAGCCCACTCTCACAGGTGGTAGCGAATTTGTACATGGAGAACTTCGAGGAGGAAGCCCTGTCGTCTTCCGAATGGAAACCTACTTGCTTTTTCCGTTACGTGGACGACACGTTCGTCATCTGGCCACATGGTATGGATGAACTCCTTGACTTCCTTACACATCTAAACTCCACACACCCCAACATCAAATTCACTATGGAGACTGAAACGGATGGTAAATTACCTTTCCTTGAGGTCTTGGTCAAGAGAAGGGCTGACGGCACCCTAGGTCATGGGGTGTATCGGAAGACAACGCACACTAATCTGTATTTGCACGCAGACAGCTGCCACCACCCTTCACAGAGGTATAAGTTACTTAAAACTCTAGTACATAGGGCGCGCACTATCTCTGACGCAGAGAGTCTACCCCAGGAATTGGAACATCTGAGAACTGTATTTCGAGAAAATGGGTACTCAGAGTGGCAGATTCAACGTGCTCTCCGCCCAACCACTACAGCACAACCTGTGGAGATGGATGAAATCACGAGGGAGGAGGTAGGCACTGCGTTTATTCTACGTACAGCCGCACTCTCGGGGAAAATCGCCCGCATTTTGAAGAAACACCGGGTCGGAACTGTGTTTTGTCTTCCGAATAAAACTCGTGCACTGGTGGGGAGCGCCAAAGATGATCTCGGTCTAAGGAAGGCCGGCGTGTACCAGATTCCGTGTCAATGTGGCAAGTCGTATATTCGTCAGACGACGCGTACCGTCGAGGATCGATGCCGTGAACACCAGAGGCACACTCGACTGATGTATCCGTGCAAGTCGGCTGTCGCTGAACATTGTTTGTCGGAAAATCACGCTATGGAGTATGAACGCACGAGGATTCTGGTACAGACGTCGAGATACTGGGACAGCGTTGTTAGAGAGGCCATCGAAATTCGCACCAATGACGACCTCGTAAACCGTGACTGTGGCTATAATCTTAGCAAGGCTTGGGAACCAGCGATTGGGTTAATCAAGAGTAAATCGAGCAAACGTATAGTTGTGACGACCACGGCGGACAGAGCCATCACACCGACGTCATCTCAGACGCCGTCGCAATCTGTTCCTCCGCGCGACCGTGGCGCGGGGCGCGGACGGCGAGGGAGTGCGCCGCGGGCGGAGGGTACTTAAATCGGCCGCCGCCGCGACCGAAGCCAGTTACTCCTGAGCAGCCATAGCGTACGGATCTCCGTACCGGCACGTTCACAGGAGCTCAGTCCGTCAGTTCACCTGATGATGGCGACATGTATGATATTGTTCCCGTTGGGCACTGTAGACCGGCAGTACACCCGAGGACATTTTGATAATTTTTGAAATGTAAAAGCCGGCAGCTGTGACCGAGCGGTTCTAGGCGCTTCAATCCGGAACCGAGCTTCTGCTACGGTCGCAGGTTCGAAACCTGCCTCGGGCATGGATGTGAGTGATGTCCTTAGGTTAGTTAGCTTTAAGTAGTTCTAAATCTAGGGGACTAATGACCTCAGATGTTAAATCCCGTAGTGCTTAGACCCATTTGAACCATTTTTTGAAATGTAAAAGGTTCTCCCATTTTAGCTTGACAAAAGTTATTTACAAAGTAATTTGAACTTTTGCTAGCGTTAATTACAGGGCGAATTGGGTGGTTTTCTTTATGGAGCTTGATTTGTGCTCGTAAGAGTGACATTTTGGATTCGTCAGCAAAAACCTCTTCTTTTTCCATTTAGTATCTATAAATATAGTAAAACTATTAATAGCATTCCTAACACCGTTATCAAAAGCCGCAAGTGACTCCTTACCTGTGCGATTTCAATGTCTTCAAAAAATAATTTTCTGTTTTGGAAATGTAATCGGCATTGTTAATGAGAACAAGGGGGAACTCTCGTCAGCCTTAGTAACCAACAAATCACTTTTTTTTGCCAGTTTCTTTATGGAGTTGGGCAGACATTGCAAATGTTGATTTTTATTTGTTAAAGGATTCAATACCATCTGGATCTGTGTTACTTAGGTGACCTACCAGCATTTTTAAATTCGCTTTCGTAGTTAATAGTGGTTCTTTTTTTTTGTCATCAGTCTTCTGACTGGTTTGATGTGTCCCGCCACGAATTTCTCTCCTGTGCTAACCTCTTCATCCCATTTCCTATTATTCTATCTTTAGCTGACCACCTAAATTAATTTGTACAATTCTTGATTCAGTGAATAATATTAGAAAACGGTAATTTAAGTATTGATAGATATACAATAAACAATCAGAACATGATCATTTTAATTAGTAAATGATCAAAGTGTCATTGCCTTGGGCAATGTTTCTTCCAACTAGCTTTTTAAACATTTTAACACAATAAAAAAAGAATCGTTGTACAATCAATTTCTCATGACTGTGTCTAAGATACAACATTTTAATTTTTAATTAAAGGAACTTTGATGGTTGGATTATTGCACCAACCAGTTCATTTCTTCAAAAAAATCTAAAACTAAAATTTTATTTAAAGTTTTCCTGCTGAGACAGTGCATGAGCTGTTCAGTAATCACACTGAAATTAAGATTTTTAATATTTTTCTGCTAGAATAGTCCTAGAGCAGTTCATTAATCACATTGCAAAATTTATACTTTATGTTTATATATTTGTTATAAACAATTTTCTTGGCAGCACAGTGCTGTCCTTCAAACACTATCACTAAAAGTTTTCGTCACTTTGATGTTCTATTTTTATAAAAACATTGCACATCTTATGTCAAACCTCACCTACTGCTCCCTCAACCAAATTATGGAGTGAATCTTGGGATGGAATCTTATCACAGAAATAAATAATAAAGATGTTGTTAACACTATCCCATTGCTGAAATTAGAAATAAATGTTTCGATCTGTAATGTTAGATTAAGGAGAATGTCGGCGATGTAAGTTAATACAGAAAAGATGTAGGTAATAATTGGTCCCATAAGAATTCTTGGAGACGACTTGTCATTAATGAGAATAAAGTTTTAAAGTATTTTATAGGAACTTAGCGGCAGAGCAAGAATGGAAAATTCCAACTATTTACAGTGAACGGTGAAGTACAGCGTATGGAGGTCGACAGCAGACAAAAAAGATTGAGCTTCCATTACAAAAACGCTCAGTAGGCTTGAATGTTATTAACTACACAGTTCCCATTAAATTTTTCACTAACGAATACGTACTTAAAAATCATATAACACATGCACACGCTTTTATAAACAGAAACAGTAAGCACATGCAAGTCAATGAGCAACATCATATTTCTCGACTAATTCTTAACGAATTAAGCATCTCTATAGCTCAGTGTTTACGTGCTTGACTGTACTCCAAAAGTTCTGGGGTCGTAATATTTTCCCACTTGCCACCTCTTTTGTGTTTGGCAATATTTGTTGAAGCGCAAAAAGCCTGGATGGATAAACCTGTTCAAAGAGGAAGGCAAAGGTACACCAACTGCAAAAGGTCAATGCCCAATGCGCTGTAGTGGCAACATCAACCTCCGGGTTGCTGAAGGCTCTACCTAAGCAGATAACGCAAACATATACCCCTGCCACTCTGCGTAGATAGCTTTCTTAAATTGAATAACACATTCTTTAAAACATGCGAATCATTGAAACTTTCGCTCACAGAGAAGGCCACCTTACTCTATAGACAACGGTCTTTAACATGTAAGTCTTAATCATGCTAGGCGAACGTATGAAACCGAGACGAACGACATATCCTCTATGACACTTCTATGCAAGATGAGTCACGTAAAACGTAGCACCCTTTTATTTCGCGAACGGCTCCAGGTATGGAAACGTGGTTTTTGGCAAATAACAGTAAACTAAGGGGCACGTACTTAGGTTTGTGTCTTAACTTTTGTATCGATAGAGATATTAAGCAAGTATGATTTTTAAAAAATAGGATGAAATACTTTTTTAGTGGCATTCGAAAGTGCTTGAAAATACGACTGCAGTGATACCACAATGCTTGTTAATATTGAGATTGAAACTCTTTGAAAAAGAATACGACAAATGTACTAAAATTGGATAGCAAAGAGACCAGATTCAGTTACTGCGGTGCAGACACCGCCAAGCAGAACTCTCATGCGAGGCTTCGTCGTTAAATGGAGCAGATAAAATTTTATTTGCAATACGACATGTATACAGGGTCAGCTACGATATTCATTTATGGAACTAAGGCATATGCTAGCTTGTGGCGCATCAGATGGGGCTTAGGAAAACTATTTCAACTGCGTGTACGTTTCCAGGTGTTTGTGGAAACAACTACTGTTTCTTCAAGCAGTTTCCCATTCAACACGCCACCTCTCCCTCTCCCCCACTTGCCGTTGCTTCTTACTTGTCAAAACCTAAACATAAACGTTGGTCATTCATACCTCATAATTATAAACAGCAGCTCTTTTCAACCGAAAAAGCGAGTATTAATTTTCTTAGATTTGAAAAAGAGGTACCTGACTTGACTGTACCTGGAGATTCCTGAACGCTTCTTAAAGAAAATCATCTGTTGTCGGACAAATGTGTCTATGAATACTACGTGAAATTTTAATTAGAAGGAATACATTCTAAATAAACGAAACAGTTGTAAGTAGGCTGTTTAGGTTTTTATGTTGGTAACGCCACGTAGCGCTCTATATGAAAATCACTGACTGTGCTGTGTGAAGGCTGTGGTTGGTTTGCATTGTTGGAGTATATGCTATTGTAGTTGGCTGTTAACAGCACGTAGCGTTGCGCAGTTGGAGGTGAGCCGCCAGCAGTGGTGGACGTGGGGAGAGAGATGGCGGAATTTTGAGAGCGGACGTTCTGGACGTGTGTCCATCAGAAAGAGTAAATTTGTAATATTGGATATCTTGGACTGATATATATATATATATATATATATATATATATATATATATATATATATATATATATAATGACTTTTGAACACTATTAAGATAAATATATTGTTTGTTCCCTATCAAAATCTTTCATTTGCTAACTATGCCTATCAGTAGTTAGTGCCTTCAGTAGTTTGAATCTTTTATTTAGCTGGCAGTAGTGGCGCTCGCTGTATTGCAGTAGTTCGAGTAACGAAGATTTTTGTGAGGTAAGTGATTTGTGAAACGTATAGGTTAAAGTTAATCAGGGCCATTCTTTTGTAGGGATTACTGAAAGTCAGATTGCGTTGCGCTAAAAATATTGTGTGTCAGTTTAGTGTTGATCAAAATAAGTAAAGAGAGTAATGTCTGAGTACGTTCAGTTTTGCTCAGCTGTTTGAAAAGCAAATAATGTAAGAGGTTTATCAGCACAGTCATTCATTAATTTTTCTATGGGGACGTTTCACAGTTTATTCAGAATGACTGATGACATGCCACACATAAAATAAATTCTTTTGTTAAAGAAATGTAGTTTTACACTTTACTGCCCAAATTGTTTGCTATCGACTGCAAGGGACATATGCAATCGCCGTTGGAGAGACAGATGAACATATGAAAGTAAATTGGACGACGTGCGTTGCTTGCTGTGGCGATTCGACAGCGCATATCGTCCGGCGCAGTTAGGGCTTCATGAGAGAGATGCATCCATCAGTGCTCCCATAGAAAGAAAGAAAGAGGAATTAAACCAAGAGACCTGGCCAGCTATTATACAGCAATATTCCGTCCTATACAAAGATCTGGTTATTTTTCATTCACTATTTGCGTTGCAACACGAAAAGAGCGAACTGGGCAGCCGTCGTGTTAGAACCACATTCACTATCGCTTATCTAGTGGTAACTCTTCTAGAAGAGCAGGCAGAATGTTCGTAAGAAAGTGTGCATACTCATTTCCATTTAACAATCCTTAGATGGAGTAAGGCATGACATTGGAATTTCATATGATGGCGCACAATAGGTTTACGCTTCAGGGTCGTTGCTGTTGTATCTGACGAAAGCAGCGTGGATTTTCAGGTGCTCAATAGTGCGTGTTACGTACTTTTGCATCACGGTGCTCATTCAACTTTGCTTCTGAATGCGGTAGGGAGATGGTGTTGAGTGGTAAGCAAAATTACTGAAGCAAAATAACTTTATAATAATTAAAACAAACCACTTTATTTAAATAATCAAAATCTGCTGCAGGCGAGTAAACAGTCGACAGGCTTGATACAACGACGCAGCCTGGCATGACCGTGTTTACACCGCAAAAGCCGATACCGGTCGACTTTCAATTGCAGCATATTTCTCAGACGCCTTCGCGAAGTGTTTCAACCTCAACATATATCATACAATGTAGGCTTTCACGGCCGGTGTTGTCTTCAGTTGAAACTTCCGGGCTGAGAGGCCATGGTCGATGTATAAAATTTCCACCTAACGTAGCCTCAGAAGTCAGATGATGTCTCCCGCAGATGGAGACGAAACGTTAGGTGGAAATTTTATACACCGACCACGGCCTCTCAGCCCGGAAGTTTCAACTGAAGCATTATATCACCGCACACTTATTTTCAAGCGCTTCATTATACCATTGAGAAGTATATCATTCTATTTAAAAAATCGTACTTGTTTCAATTTCTCGGTCGATACAAGAGTTAAGACTCTTTATCACATACCAATGTACATGCTCCTTAACGTACAACTATTTCCCGAAAACTTCTTTTCGATATCTGGAACCGATCACAAAACAAAAGGGTGTCACGTCTTACGTGACTCACCCTGTATACAGTATTATACAAAAAGTATGTATGGATGTTCAACATCTTCCCCCAACCACTGTATCGATTTCAACCTAACTTGGTAAGAACCACCGACGTCTCAAAAGTGTAGGGATGGAGGTGAAAAAGAAGTACGAAGCACCGCTCGCAAATAGCCAGACTTTATTCATCCTATGTTTCAGAAAGAGAGCACTTACCGATTTACAACAAACTTCAGACATTATTTTCAAACCTTACGAAACTATTTCTCACTGACCCTCCCTACCACCCCCCCCCCCCCCCCCCTCGCCCCACAAACTGATCAAAGGAAAAGAGTTTATCGCTTACTACATTTTCGCTGTACTTGCATGAAACCTGCCGCTTCAGGAACGTCATTTTGATTTATTACTTCCTTACTACAGGGTGTTTAAAAATGACCGGTATATTTGAAACGGCAATAAAAACTAAACGAGCAGCGATAGAAATACACCGTTTGTTGCAATATGCTTGGGACAACAGTACATTTTCAGGCAGTCAAACTTTCGAAATTACAGTAGTTACAATTGTCAACAACAGATGGCGCTGCGGTCTGGGAAACTCTATAGTACGATATTTCCCACATATCCACCATGCGTAGCAATAATATGGCGTAGTCTCTGAATGAAATTACCCGAAACCTTTGACAACGTGTCTGGCGGAATGGCTTCACATGCAGATGAGATGTACTGCTTCAGCTGTTCAATTGTTTCTGGATTCTGGCGGTACACCTGGTCTTTCAAGTGTCCCCACAGAAAGAAGTCACAGGGGTTCATGTCTGGCGACTAGGGAGGCCAATCCACGCCGCCTCCTGTATGTTTCGGATAGCCCAAAGCAATCACACGATCATCGAAATATTCATTCAGGAAATTAAAGACGTCGGCCGTGCGATGTGGCCGGGCACCATCTTGCATAAACCACGAGGTGTTCGCAGTGTCGTCTAAGACAGTTTGTACCGCCACAAATTCACGAAGAATGTCCAGATAGCGTGATGCAGTAATCGTTTCGGATCTGAAAAATGGGCCAATGATTCCTTTGGAAGAAATGGCGGCCCAGACCAGTACTTTTTGAGGATGCAGGGACGATGGGACTGCAACATGGGGCTTTTCGGTTCCCCATATGCGCCAGTTCTGTTTATTGACGAAGCCGTCCAGGTAAAAATAAGCTTCGTCAGTAAACCAAATGCTGCCCACATGCATATCGCCGTCATCAATCCTGTGCACTATATCGTTAGCGAATGTCTCTCGTGCAGCAATGGTAGCGGCGCTGAGGGGTTGCCGCGTTTGAATTTTGTATGGATAGAGGTGTAAACTCTGGCGCATGAGACGATACGTGGACGTTGGCGTCATTTGGACAGCAGCTGCAACACGGCGAACGGAAACCCGAGGCCGCTGTTGGATCACCTGCTACACTAGCTGCGCGTTGCCCTACCTTTCCAGTACGTTCATCCGTCACGTTCCCAGTCCGTTGAAATTTTTCAAACAGATCCTTTGTTGTATCGCTTTTCGGTCCTTTGGTTACATTAAACCGCCGTTGAAAACTTCGTCTTGTTGCAACAACACTGTGTTCTAGGCGGTGGAATTCCAACACCAGAAAAATCCTCTGTTCTAAGGAATAAACCATGTTGTCTACAGCACACTTGCACGTTGCGAACAGCACACGCTTACAGCAGAAAGACGACGTACAGAATGGCGCACCCACAGACTGCGTTGTCTTCTATATCTTTCACATCACTTGCAGCGCCATCTGTTGCTGAAAATTGTAACTACTGTAATTTCGAAAGTTTGTCCGCCTGAAAATGTACTGTTGTCCCAAGCATATTGCAACAAACGGTGTATTTCTATCGCTGCTCGTTTAGTTTTTATTGCCTTTTCAAATATACCGGTCATTTTTGAAACACCCTGTATTAATTGTATTCGTAACACACTCCGCAGACAGTACCCACAAATACACTGATGTCCTTGCCAGTTTATATCATTGTGCGATACATAGCTCAGGGGATGTGGCAACATAAACACTGAAATGCGTGAAAACTAGATTTTCTTAAAACGGAACGCAGATTACCCAGACTATATTCGTCCAGTGTTTGATAATGAGAGCACATGAAATTTAATTTCCATTTTTTCTAAAGTTTTTCTTGCCTACATACTTAACATCAAGTATTTAACTCATCAACACATTTGTAAGGCTATTAGAAGTTTGAAGCTATTTTATACAGGGTGTTTGATTCGTAGGTTGACGGGCTATTTAGTATTTGGAAAAAAAGCGGAGTGGGTGTAGGAAACACTTACATCCCATAGGATTGGATAGGAAACTAAGATAACATTGAAGTATAACTTAGGAATACCTGGAGCAGTTTCAAACAAATATGTTACACCTATGACTTATTATTTGCATGTAAATATTGCGAGAGTTACCATTAGGGATGGGATGTGGATGAGAAGGGATGCTGGAAAAGATGTTCGAAAACGGTTTAGTTGTCTTGGAATGTTTCTCAAGGTCGCGTTAATGAGCACTGCAGCAAGAGAGTGATTTTGTCAAACTGCTCCGAGACCTAAGATGAATATCACAAATAAATTTAGCATCCTCTCTGGAGTTGCAAGGAGTAAAACAGCAGAGAATGAGACATACACTACTGGCCATTAAAATTGCTACATCACGAAGATGTACTACAGACGCGAAATTTAACCGACAGGAAGAAGATGCTATTATATGCAAATGATTAGCTTTTCAGAGCATTGACACAACGTGCTGACATGAGGAAAGTTTCTAACCGATTTCTCATACACAAACAGCAGTTGACCGGCGTTGCCTGGTGAAACGTTGTTGTGATGCCTCGTGTAAGTAGGAGAAATGCGTACCATACGTTTCTGACTTTGATAAAGGTCGGATTGTAGCCCATCGCGATTGCGGTTTATCGTATCGCGACATTGCTGCTCGCGTAGGTCTAGATTTAATGACTGTTAGCAGAATATGGAATCGGTGGGCTAAGGAAGGTAATACGGAACGCCGTGCTGGATCCCAACGGGCTCGTATCACTAGCAGTCGAGATGACAGGCATCTTATCGGCATGGCTGTAACGGATCTGCAGCCACGTCTCGATCCCTGAGTCAACAGATGGGACGTTTGCAAGACAACAACCATCTGCACGAACAGTTCTACGACGTTTGCAGCAGCATGGACTATCAACTCGGAGACCATGGCTGCGGTTACCCTTGACGCTGCATCACAGACAGGAGCGCCTGCGGTGGTGTACTCAACGACGAACCTGGGTGCACGAATGGCAAAACGTCATTTTTTCGGATGAATCCAGGTTCTGTTTACAGCATCATGATGGACGCATCCGTGTTTGGCGATATCGCGGTGAGCGCACATTGGAAGCGTGTATTCGTCATCGCCATACTGCGGTATCACCCGGTGTGACGGTATGGGGTGCCATTAGTTACACGATTCGGTCATCTCTTGTTCACATCGACGGCACTTTGTACAGTGGACGTTACATTTCAGATGTGTTACGACCCGTGGCTCTACCCTTCCTTCGATCCCTGCGAAACCCTACATTTCACAGGATAATGCACGACCGCATGTTTTAGGTCCTGAACGGGCCTTTCTGGATACAGAAAATGTTCGACTGCTTCCCTGGTCACCATATTCTCCAGATCTCTCACCAATTGAAAACGTCTGGTCAATGGTGGCCGAGCAACTGGCTCGTCACAATACGCCAGTCACTAGTCTTGATGAACTGTGGTATCGAGTTGAAGATGCATTGGCAGCTGTACCCGTACACGCCATCCAAGCTCTGTTTGACTCAATGCCCAGGTGTATCAAGGCCGTTATTACGGCCAGAGGTGGTTGTTCTGGGTACTGACTTCTCAGGATCTATGCACCCAAATTGCGTGAAAATGTAATCACATGTCAGTTCTAGTATAACATATTTGTCCAATGAATACCCGTTTATCATCTGCATTTCTTGTTGGTGTAGCAATTTTAATGGCCAGTAGTGTAGTATTTGGAAAGAAGCGCTGTGGGAATAGGAACCACCTACGTCTCATAGGAATGGATATGAAACGAGGATAACGTTGAAGTATAGCTGAGGAATACCTGGAGAAGTTTCAAACAAATTTGTTTCACCCATGACTTAATATCTGCATGTAAATATTGCGGGAGTTACCATTAGGGATGGGATGTGGATGAGAAGGGATGCTGGAAAAGATGTTCGAAAACGTTTTAGTTGTCTTGGAATGTTTCTCAAGGTATAAAGCGCAATTTGTCTCGTGTTCGCGCTTTTCGTTGCGTCGGTCAGGTCGCGTTAATGAGAACTGCAGCAAGAAGTAATTTTGTCAAACTGTTTCGGGACCTAAGATGAATATCAAAAATAAATTCAGCATCCTCTCTGGAGTTGTAAGGAGCCGGCCGGAGTGGCCGAGCGGTTCTAGGCGCTTCAGTCTGGAACCGCGCGTCCGCTACGTTCGCAGGTTCGAATCCTGCCTCGGGCATGGATGTGTGTTATGTCCTTAGGTTAGTTGGGTTTAAGTAATTATAAGTTCTAGGGGACTGATGACCTTAGCAGTTAAGTCCCATAGTGCTCAGAGCCATTTTTTTGGAGTTGTAAGGAGCAAAACAGCAGAGAATGAGATCTCATTATCTCCAACTGAACCTCTGGATCGATTTCAATCACATTTGGTACAGGTATTATTTACTATCTGGCAAGAAAGACTGTGGACGTAAAAACCAACCACTAGTTACCCAATTCTGTGGCAGTTATGACAGGCTGATGGGCAGAGAAGGAGCAGGAGGGAGTGAACAGGTCAAGGGAGCTGAGGAGGTGGGCAGACCGTCAGGGGTTGAGGAATAGGATAGAGAGAAGATGGAGAAGGAGGAGATGAACAGCGAGAGTGAGAGAGAGAGAGAGTGAGAAGAGGGGGGGGGGGGGAGGGGGGAGGAGAATGAGATGGTATAATAGAATACTGAAATGAATAAATTCCCAGGCAAAGCTGGTTTTCTCAGCTATTTGGTTCTAAATATAATTGTGATCGCACTACGTTTCGAAACCACATCTCCTGAAAATGCCACATGCTAAATTTCTAGCAGCTGTGCGAGCATCGTTGTGTCGTTAAGAGCATTAAGGGCAGAGAATTATATGATTTATTTTCGTTTACATTACGGCTACCTAACTGATTCAGTTGTCTAGGGCTTGGAGAAGTTCTTGAAGAAGTTTGAGTACTTTTCTCCACTTATTTTCCTCTGCCTTGACAACTCGAAACCTTCAAAAATAATTACTGTGTCTCTACAAAGTATGGTTAATGTCTGTGGTTGATGCACGATAATCATGTTGACAGCTGCTTTAGCAGTGTTGTCAAGTGTGTCTCGCACTAATTCAGATCAACACCGAACCCCGCTTGGCTGATAACAATGCAGTGTTATACGATATAACGGGTTTGTGATTTGCTTTCTGAACTAAGATCAGAATTAATCTCCAGTCAGTGGCGCCAGTATATCACTCCTCATTGGCTAATTTTCTAATCTAATCCTTCAACGTCGACAGATTTAAATCTTTTATGTTCATTTACGGTTGTTTTAATTTTTTTGGTGTTCATCGTATAAAATCTTTTGAAAGCGCTACTGATTCTGGCCAGCTGATCTTCCAAACAATATCATCGGCAAGGCACGAATTTCATCGACGAATTTATTATTAGTTCCCCTTCAGCCTTGATTCCTTTTCCAAATTTGTCTGTGGTTTCCATAATTGCTTGCTCAGTGTACAGACTGGATAACATTGAGAATAGGTAGCAATCCCATCTCAATAGCTGTTCTGCTACTTACCTCTTCCAGGTGCTTTAGTTATTATAGCAGCAGTCTGCTCAGCCCTGGAAATCTGTTAACTGGGTTGTCATTTCGACGCGACAGAGTGAGCGTGAATTGTCTGTATGTTTCGACATGCCTGCCCGCTAGTGCAATTACAAAATGACATGTATTACGAACCGAAACGTGGAGAGAAGGTCTATCCACCGAAACGTGTCATTTTTCTGCATGTCTTTTAGTTTTCGTGCAGCCGTCGTCAGCAACCACAGAGATACTTCTGAGTAACACTGTGTGTTTTCAATAATCGGTGAACTGTGCGCGGATAATCCACAAACCAGTTAACCGGACACCATATAGCTTGGGGCTTTCTGTATGTTGAAAAAATAAAACTACTGTTGGCTTAATCCTCAGATGCATAACAGGCGTCTTTTAGATCCGGCAGTCTTTCATTTTCTCAATAAAGTGTTTTAAATTAGTTTATTTTATTTGATATCCTGTGTAATCGTTGTAAATATAAAAATACGTGATTCGTTGTAAGACAGATTACTTATTTTGTGAATTTTGTAATCCTACATGTGTAATGCATGACTGGGATCTTTCAGAAGTCTTATCAGACAAACCCTTCTTTCCAGTAGTTCATTTGTCACCGATTTGAGTGGCGTGGTAAAGTAGCAACTGACTGATAACAGTTATTAATTCTGCACAGTTTATACTCTTTGTTCAGAGTTGGAAAGTACTTTAAAAGCTAAAACTGAATATTCACTTGAAGCTAAGTGCATTGCTCATTGTCAGAATACTTTCAGATGAACATAAGTTTACTTTGATAAACAGAATTATTATGTAAGACACTTATTCTTTACACAGAACAGTGATACAATACTACCTGTAAGACAAAAAAGTCAGCATAATTGATCGAAAATCTGAATCATCTATTACTGAACAGCTTGAAGATGAAGCTGTCTTTGATCTGGAACAGCAGATATTCAAACAATTTTGATCCCCAGGATAATCAACTCGCATCTTCTAGCGCCTCAAGTGAAGTAGGCCGTGAGGAATTAGACGATATAGACTACAATTTTAGTGATATTCTTATCGGTCACGATGGAGCTCAGTAGAGAAAATTGCTGCCACCATTGAGCAGAATGAGGGTACCTAATACTATGAAAATCGCTCCTCGTTCATTAACAGGTTATGTAACAGAACAAAAACAAAATTTCGCTATAAATCATGTCTTCCACGTCCAGAGAAATTTGATCGTCATCAGTTTGGTTTGAGTTTGACATTTATACGTGGTCAAGAAAAATAAAATTGTGATATTTCTAATTTCCGTGCACCACAGCAGCAATGTATATGGACATAAAATCTAGTGAAACAATGTTTCATTCTACAATGAATGTAAATCAGGAGTTGGTTCTCTTGGTCAGATGACACGTACATGCACTTGAAAGGGACGTCAAGAAGATGATATTTAGTCTTATAGACGTACGTATTAGATGTAGTAACAATAGCTGTCTTGTGCTTGTTTTCACAGCAGCTTCCCACCTACACTGAAGAGCCAAAGAAACTGGTACACCTGCCTAATATCGACTAGGACCCCACCGAGCACGCAAGTGCCCCAATACCACGTGGCAGGGACTCGACTAATGTCTGAAGTAGTGCTGGAGTGAATCGACACAATGAATCCTGCAGGGCTGTCCATAAATGCGTAAGAGTATGAGGGGTGGATTTCTCTTCTGAACAGCACGTTGTAAGGCTATGCTCAATAATGTTCATTTCTGGGGAGTTTGGTAGCCAGCGGAAGTATTTAAACTCAGAAGAGTGTTCCTGGAGCCACTCTCTAGCAATTCTGAACGTGTGGTGTGTCGGATTGGCCTGCTGGAATTGCACAAGCCGTCGGAATGCACAATGGACATGAATGGACGAAGGTGATCAGACAGGATGCTTAAGTACGTTGCAACTGTCAGAGCCCTATCTAGACGTATCAGGTGTCGCATATCACTCCAACTGCATACATCTCACACGATTACAGAACCTCCACCAGCTTGAACAGTCCACTGCTGACATGCAGGGTCCATGGATTCATGAGGTTGTCTCCATACCCGTACACGTCCATCCGCTCGATACAATTTGAGCCCTCCGACCAGGCATGATGTCTCCAGACATCAACAGTTCAATGTCGGTGTTGACGGGCCCAGGTGAGGCGTAAAGCTATGTGTCGCGCAGTCATCAACGGTACATAGTGAGCCTTCTGCTCCGAAAGCCCACATCGATGATGTTTCGTTGAATAGTTCGCATGCTGACACTTATTGATGGCCCAGCATTGAAATCTGTGGCAATTTGCGGGATGGCTGCAGTTCTGTCCCGCTGAACGATTCTCTTCAGTCGTCATTAGTCCCATTCTTGCAGGATCTTTTTCCGGCCACAGTGGTGTTGGTGATTTAATGTTTTATCGGATTCCTGATATGCACGGCACACTCGTGGAATGGTCGTAAGGGGAAAATTCCCACTTCATCGCTACCTCGGAGATGCTGTGTCCCATCGCTATTGCGCGGACTATGACACCATGTTTAAACTCACTTAAACCTTGATAACCTACCATTGTAACAGCAGTAATCGATCTAACAACTGCGCCAGGCACTTTTTATCTCATATAGGCGTTGCCGACCGCAGCGCAGTATCTCCCTGTTTACATACACTATATGATCAAAAGTATCCGCACACCCCCAAAAACATATGTTTTTCATATCAGATGTATTGTGCTGCCACCTGCTGCCAGGTACTCCATAACAGCGACCTCAGTAGGCACTAGACATCATGAGAGAGCAGTATGGGGCGCTCCGAGGAACTCACGGGCTTCGAACGTGATGAGGTGATTGGGTGTCACTTCTGTCATTCGTCTGTATGCGAGATTTCCACACTCCTAAACATCCCTAGGTACACTGTTTCCGATGTGATAGTGAAGTGGAAGCGTGAAGGGCACGTACACCATAAAAGTGTACAGGCCGACCTCATCTGTTGAGTGACAGAGACTGCCGACAGTTGAAGAGGGTCGTAATGTTTAATAGGCAGACGTATATCCAGACCATCACACAGGAATTCCAAAATGCATCAGGATCCACTGCAAGTACTATGACAGTCAGGCGGGAGGTGAGAAAACTTGGATTTCATGGTTGAGCGGCTGCTCATAAGCCACACGTCACGCCGGTAAATTCAAAACGACGCCTCGATACTTGTAAAAAGCGAAAACATTGGACGATTGAACAGTGTAAAAACGTTGTGTGAAGTGACGGATCACGGTACACAATGTGGCGATCCGATGGCAGGGTGTGCTTTTGACGAATGCCCGGTGAACGTCATCTGCCAGTGTGTATAGTACCAACAGTAAAATTGGGAGGCGTGGTTTTATGGCGAGGACGTGTTTTTCATGGAGGGGGCTTGCACCCCTTATTGTTTTCAATGGCACTACCACAGCACAGGCCTACATTGATGTTTTAAGAATCTTCTTGCTTCCCACTACTGAAGAGAAATTCGGGGATGACGATTGCAGTTTTCAACTCGATCGAGTACATGTTCATAATACACGGCCTGTGGCGGGGTGGTTACACGACTGGTCTGCGCAGAGTCCTGACCTGAATCCTATACAACACGTTTGGGATGTTTTGGAACGCCTACTTCGTGCCAGGCCTCACCGACCGACATCGATATCTCACCTCAATGCAGCATTCCGTGAAGAATGGGTTCCCATTCCCCAAGAAACTTCCCAGCATCTGATCGAACGTATTCTTGCGAAAGTGGAACCTGTCATCAAGGCTAAGGGTGGGCCAATACCATATTCCAGCATTATCTATGGAGTGCGCCACGAATTTGTAAGTCATTTTCAGCCATGTGTCCGGATACTTTTGATCACATAGTGTATCTCCGTATTTGAAAGCAAATGCCTATACCAGTTTTTTTGGCTCTTCACTGTACTAGGAGAACAGATGTAATAAAGGGAGAATTTCTATCATACTGAAAGGCGACAGTTCTACAAGCCACAGAACAGCTAACCAACAGGGGAAGATTGCGGAAAATGGAAGATCTCCAAAAAGACCATGGTTCATGTGCCCACATCGATTAAACAGAAAAAGTGGTCAAATATGTTACAAATACACGAAAAATCAAAGAACGGATTGATGTTATTTGTGAAGAATGTTATTTATTATGGGCAAATCTTCTGACGTGGATCAGTAAAATTGAGAGTTAGTTATTCACTCTCAGGAAAGTTACAAAGTAAATTATAATGCTGTATTTGGCTCTGAGCACTATGGGACTTAACATCTGAGGTCATCAGTTCCCTAGAACTTAGAACTACTTAAACCTAACTAACCTAAGGACATCACACACATCCACGCCCGAGGCAGGATTCGAACCTGCGACCGTAGCAGTCGCGCGGCTCCGGACTGAAGCGCCAAGAACCGCTCGTTCACCGCGGCCGGCAATGTTGTATTTCATATTGTACTAAAATAGTGGTCACAGTATCAAAAAATGCTTTCTTATCAATTCTGTCTCACCAAATATGATGATGTTTCGATTAATATCAATACCTTCTATTAGTTGAAGGCGGGGATCTCGATAGACTCCTCTCATATGTTTTTGCGAGTACAGACACGTGTCAAAGGGCTAAAAACGCAGTATGTCACTGCGGCGTCGAGAGCTTACTGCGTGTTAGAAAATCGGTGGTCCAAGAACATAGTTTTGAGGGACAACGCAAGTTACGGTAATGGAATAGCGATATGCACATATACAGATGGCGGTAGTATTGCGTACACAAGGTATAAAAGGGTAGTGCAATGGCGGAACTGTCTTTTATACTCAAGTAATTCATGAGAAAAGGTTTCCGACGTTATTATGGCCGTACGACTGGAAGTAAGTGACTTTGAACGTGGAATGATAGTTGGAGCTAGACGCTTCGTTCTGTTTCGGAAATCGTTTGAGAATTCAATAATCCGAGATTCGCAGCGTCAAGAGTGTGCCGAGAATCCAAGTTACCACTCCCCACGGACAACAAAGTGGACGACGGCCTTCACTTAACGACCGAGAGCAGCGGCGCTTGCGTAGAGCTGTCAGTGCTAACAGACAAGCAACACTGCGTAAAACGACCACAGAAATCAACGAACGTATCCGTTAGGACAGTGTGGTGAAATCCGGCGTTAATAGGCTATGGCAGCAGACAACCGACGGGAGTGCCTTTGGTAACAGCAGACATCGCCTGCAGCGCCTCTCCTAGGCTCTTTAACATATCGTTTGCATCCTAGGCGACTGGAAAATCGTGGCCTGCTCAGGTGACTCCTGATTTATGTTGGTAAGAGCTGAAGGTAAGGTTCGAGTGTAGCACAGACCCCACGAAGCCATGGACCGAATTCGCCAATAAGGCACAGTGCGAGCTGATGGTGGCTATATAATGGTGTGGGCTGTGTTTACATGGAATGAACTGGGTCCTCTGATCAAACTAAACGATCAATAAGTGGAAATGGTTATGTTCGGCTACTTGGAGACCATTTTCGGCCATTCATGGATGTTATGTTCCTGAACAACGATGGAATTTTTATGGATGACAATAGGTCATGTCACCGGGCCACAATTGTTCATGATGTGCTTGAAGAACATGCTGGACACTTCGAGCGAATGATTTGGCCATCCAGATCATCTGACATGAATCCCATCGAACATCCGTGGGACATAAGCAAGAGGTCAGTAAGTGCACAAAATCCTGCACCGGCAACATTTCCGAAATTATGGACGGCTTTAGAGGCAGCGCGGCTCAATACTTCTGCAGGGGACTTCCAACGTCTTTTGGAGTCCACGCCACGTCGAGTTGATTCGCTATACCGGGAAAAAGGAGGTCCGGCACGATATTAGGTGGTGTCTCATGACTTTTACCACCTCAGTCTACGTCGCGTATGCAAACGGCATTATCTCCTAAGCCCCTGGATCTATTTCAACCAAACTTGGTACACGTATTACTTACTATCTGGAACGAAATACTGTGGGGGTGATGACGGACTGGTGGGCAGAGAAGGGGGGGGGGCGGAGGAGGAGGAGGTTGACAATTAGAGGGGTGAGGAGGAGATGGAGAGAGGAGGGAGCAGAATATGGATTATGAAAAGAGTGGAGTAAATAGACACGCAGGCAACGCTGGTTTTCTCAGGTAGTTGATTATAAAGATAACTGTGACAGCACTACGTTTTGAAACCACGCCATCTGGAAACGCCGCAGGCTGTTTTTCTAGTTGCTGTGGTAAGCAATGTCAAGAGCATTATGCAGCTTGGAGGAGTTTTTGAAGATGTTTGACTAGTTTCGAGACCATATTTTCCTTTACTTTGACAACACGAAACTTCGACAATAAACAGTTTGTCTCCACGATGTACGATTAACAGCTGTGGTTGAAGTACGGTTATCATGTAGGCAGCTGATTTAGCAGTGTTGCCAAGTGAGTCTTATACGAACTGAGATCAACACAGGACTTCATTCGGTTGATGTAAGTGTAGTTTTATATAACGTAGCGAATTTGTGAACTGGGTCCATTTTATGATCTAACTTCGAAATTGATATACTATCAGTGGCATTATTATAAGCAGATGTTATTGTGTAATTCTGTAATTACAACATTGACTGATTTCAGTCGATTGTGTTTAGTTATTGGCTTACTTTTTTTGATATTCATCTTTTCAAGATACTACCCATTCTGGTCAACTCGTCTTCCATGTTCTTTGGCTTCTCCGATGGAACCACAGTACCCTCGGCAAATCACAAACGTATTATTTGCTCCCCCTCAGCTTTAATTTCCTTGAAGATTCCTCTTTGGTTTCTTTTGTAGTTAGCACAACGTAATATTGGGAATAGCCAACAATCCTGTCTCACTCTTTTTTCTGCTACTGTACCTCTTTCAGGAGCTCGGTAACTGCAGTTTGCCTTGGAAGTAGGTCCGCATCTCGTGGTCATGCGGTAGCGTTCTCGCTTCCCACGCCCGGGTTCCCGGGTTCGATTCCCGGCGGGGTCAGGGATTTTCTCTGCCTCGTGATGACTGGGTGTTGTGTGCTGTCCTTCGGTTAGTTAGGTTTAAGTAGTTCTAAGTTCTAGGGGACTGATGACCATAGATGTTAAGTCCCATAGTGATCCGAGCCATTTGAACCATCTGAACCTTGGAAGTAGCGACAGTAACCAGGTCTGGAAATCTGTTGACTGGGTTGCCAGTTAGATGCAACAGTACATAATGGATGATTTTTCTATATGTTGTGACGTGCCTGTTCCCTAGTGGATCAATGCCACGGCGTGGATTACGAGTCGAAACTTGGAGAGATGGTCTATTCAGCGATACATGTCATTTATCTGGACGTCTTGTAGTTTCCAGTTAGTTGTATTCCGAAAATACGGAGATACTTCTGCAAAAACATATATGTTTTCAACATTATCCTGAGCTCTGTAAAGATAACCCATGAACTAGATATTCTGTATCCCATATAACTTGGGGTTTAGTGTGAGTTGAAAAAATAAAAATACTTTCGAGTTAAAAAAAACAGTATTTCACTTCCGAATTTGAGAATGTATTGTGTGTTAGAAAATGGGTTGTCCAAGAATGCGCTCTTGAGCGCATCCCAAGTTAAGGTAGTCTAATTCTACTCTGAGGTGTCAAAAGTCATTGAATAGCGATATATACAGATGACAATAATACAGCGTCCACAAGCTATAAAAGGGCAGTGTATTGGCCGAGCTGTCATTTGTACTCAGGTGATTCATGTGAAAACATTGACGATGTAATTATGGGCTACGGTCGCAGGTTCGAATCCTGCCTCGGGCATGGGTGTGTGTGATGTCCTTAGGTTAGTTAGGTTTAAGTAGTTCTAAGTTCTAGGGGACTTATGACCTAAGATGTTGAGTCCCATAGTGCTCAGAGCCATTTGAGCCATTTGTAATTATGGCCGCATGACGGGAATTAACAGACTTAGAACGTTTAATGGTAGTTGGAGCTAGAGGCAAGGGATATTCAATTTCGGAAATCGTTAGAGAACTCAACATTCCGAGATCCACAGTGTCAAAACCAAGTTTCAGGCGTTACGTCTCACTACAAACAACGCAGTGGCCTACGGCGTTCACTTAGTGACCGAGAGCAGCGGCATTTGCATAGAATTGTCAGTGCTAACAGAGTAGCAACATTGTGTGAAATGACCGCAGAAATCAATTTGTGACGTGCGGCGAACGTACCATTTAGGACAGTGAGGCGAAATTTGGAGTTAAAGGGGTATGGCAGCAGACGACCGACGCGAGTGCCTTTGCTAGCACTTCGATATCGCCTGCAGTGTCTCTCCTGGTTTGATGCGGCTGGAGACGAATTCCCCTCCTGTGACATCCTTTTCATCTCAGAGCAACACTTGGAACCTACGTCCTCAGTTATCTGGTCGCTGTATTCCAATCTTTGTCTTTTTCTACAGTTTTTATCATCTACACCTCCCTCTGGCACCATGGAAGTTACTCCCTAATTTTTTAACAGATGTCCTATCATCCGGTTCCTTCTTCTTGTTAGTGTTTTCCACATGTTGAAGTGGAATGATCATATAAAATTAATTGTTGGTAAGGCGGGTTCCACTTTGAGATTCATTGGGAGAGTCCTTAGAAAATGTAATCCATCAACAAAGGAGGTGGCTTACAAAACACTCGTTCGACCTATACTTGAGTATTGCTCATCAGTGTGGGATGCGTACCAGGTCGGGTTGACAGAGGAGATAGAAAAGATACAAAGAAGAGCGGCGCGTTTCCTCACAGGGTTATTTGGTAAGCGTGATAGCGTTACGGAGATCTTCAGCAAACTCAAGTGGCAGACTCTGCAAGAGAGGCGCTCTGCATCGCGGTGTAGTTTGCTGTCCAGGTTTCGAGAGGGTGCGTTTCTGGATGTGGTATCGAATATATTGCTTCCCCCTACTTATACCTCCCGAGGAGATCACGAATGTAAAATTAGAGAGATGCGAGCGCCCACGGAGGCTTTCCGGCAGACGTTCTCCCTGCGAACCATACGCGACTGGAACAGGAAAGGGAGGTAATGACAGTGGCACGTATAGTGCCCTCCGCCACACACCGCTGGGTGGCTTGCGGAGTATAAATGTAGATGTAGATAGATGTTATTTTCCTCGCCGTTTCTCCAGAGAATCTTCTGACTCCTTACCATATCAGTCCATCTAATTTTGAACATTCTTTTGTAGCACCACATCTCAAAGGCTGCGATTCTCTTTTGTTCTGATTTTCGCACAGTCCACGTCTCACTGCCATACAATGCTGTGCTCCAGACGGACTTTCTCAGAAATTTCTTCCTCAAACTGAGAGCAATGTTTGCTACTACCAGACTTCTCTTAGCAAGGAATGCCTTAGACGACTGAAAAGCCGTGGCGTGTCAAATGAGTCCCGAATTCATTTGGTAAGAACTGATGGTAGGGTTTAAGTGTGGCGCAGACACCACGAAGCCTTAGACCAAAGCTGTCATCAGAGTGCTGTGCAAGCCATTATGGTATGGGTTGTGTTTACATGGAGTGGACTGGGTCGTCTGATGTAACCGAACCGATCATTGACTGGAAATTGTTATGTTTGGCTACTTGGAGGCATTTTTCAGCCATTCATGGACTTCATGTTGCCGTACAACGATGTTATGTGACCGGGCCAGAATCGTTCGGGATTTTTTTTGAAGAAACTTATGGACAGTTCGAGCTAACGGTATGGCCACCCAGATTACTTGACATGAATCCCATCGAACATTTATGCGACATCCTATAGCGGCAACACTTTTGTAATTATGGACGACTATAGAGGCAACATGGCTCAGTATGTCTGCAGGGGACTTGCGACGACTTGTGGAGTCTATGCCACGTCGAGCTGCTGCAGTACGCTGACCAGGAGGAGGTCCGACACTGTGTTAGGCAGTACACAACTACACAACGGTTTTTGTCACTTCAGTTAATCTCCTTTCCAAATTTGTTCTCGGTTTCCTTTATAGCAAGCTTAATGTGCATATTGGACAGTATCCATTTGTGTTGCCGTATTTAAGTGTTCCAGTCGTTATAACTGCACTCCGCCCTGAAAGGACCGACAGCAGCCCCCATGGAAACCTCTCAACTGGGCTGCCATTTCGTTGCAGTAATATGTAGTGGAAGATTTGTATATATTTTCTGACATATATGCTACCTAGTAGAACAAAGCTACGGCATGTATTACGAATCGAAAATTAGAGTGACGCCACCGATATGCGTCATTTTCCTAGACGTCTTGTACACTACTGGCCATTAAAATTGCTACACCAAGAAGAAATGCTGATGAGAAACGGGTATTCATTGGTCAAATATATTATACTAGAACTGACATGTGATTACAAAAATGGTTCAAATGGTTCTGAGCGCTATGGGACTTAACTGCTGAGGTCATCAGTCCCACAGAACTTAGAACTACTTAAGCCTAACTAACCTAAGGACATAACACACATCCATGCCCGAGGCAGGATTCGAACCTGCGACCGTAACGGTCGCGCGGTTCCAGACTGTTGCACCTAGAACCGCTCGGCCACTCCGGCCGGCTGTGATTACATTTTCACGCAATTTGAGTGTATAGATCCTGAGAGATCAGTACCCACAACAACTACCTCTGGCCGTAATAACGGCCTTGATACGCCTGGGCATTGAGTCAAACAGAGCTTGGATGGCGTGTACAGGTACAGCTGCCCATGCAGCTTCAACACGATACCACAGTTCATCAATAGTGACTGGCGAATTGTGACGAGCCAGTTGCTAGGCCACCATTGACCAGACGTTTTCAATTGGTTAGAGATCTGGAGAATGTGCTGGCCAGGACAGCAGTCGAACGTTTTCTGTATCCAGAAAGGCCCGTACGTGATCTGCAACATGCGGTCGTGCATTATCTTGCTGAAATGTAGGGTTTCGCAGGGATCGAATGAAGGGTAGAGCCACGGGTCGTATCACATCTGAAATGTAACGTCCACTGTTCAAAGTGACCGAGATGTGTAACCAATGGCAGCCCATGCAATCACGCCGGGTGATACGCCAGTATGGCGATGACGAATACACGCTTCTAATGTGGGTTCACCGCGATGTCGCCAAACGCGGATGCGACCATCATGGTGCTGTAAACAGAACATGAACTCATCCGAAAAAAATGACGTTTTGCCATTCGTGCACCCAGGTTCGTCGTTGAGTACACCATCGCAGGCGCTCCTGTCTGTGATGCAGCGTCAAGGGTAACCAGAGCCATAGTCTCCGAGCTGATAGTCCATGTGGCTGCAAACGTCGTCGAACTGTTCGCGCAGATGGTTGTTGTCTTGCAAACGTCCCATCTGTTGACTCAGGGATCGAGACGTGGCTGCACGATCAGTTACAGCCATGGGGATAGGATGCTGTCATCTCGACTGCTAGTGATACGAGGCCGTTGGGATCCAACACGGCGTTGCGTATTACCCTCCTGAACCCAACTTTTCCATATTCTGCTAACAGTCATTGGATCTCGACCAACGCGAGCAGCAATATCGCGATACGATAAACCGCAGTCGCGATAGGCAACAATCCGACCTTTATCAAAGTCGCAAACGTGATGGTACACATTTCTCCTCCTTACACAAGGCATCACAACAACGTTTCATCAGGCAACGCCGGTCAACTGCTGTTTGTGTATGAGAAATCGGTTGGAAATTTTCCTCATGTCAGCACGTTGTAGGTGTCGCCACCGGCACCGACCTTGTGTGAATACTCTGAAAAGCTAATCATTTGCATATCACAGCATCTTCTCCCTGTCGGTTAGATTTCGCGTCTGTAGCACGTGATCTTCGTGGTGTAGCAATTTTAATGGCCAGTAGTGTAGTTTTCACGCAGTCGTCTGCCGAAATCGTGGAGACATTTTTGTAGAAACAAGTGTGTTTCTAGACACTGGTGAATTCTGCATGGAAAGTGCACAAACCAGATATTCTGTATCCTAGATAACTTGGAGCTTGCTGTGTATGATAAAATAAAAGTGAAACATTATTCGACTGCCATTCTGGAAAGTGTATTGCGTGTTAGGGGAAAGGTGATACGAGATTGCAATGTTCAGGAAATTCTTGAGTTCCCTCAGCGAAGCCTGTCCGATTGGCCGTGCGGTCTAACGCACGGCTTTACGTGAGGGAAGGAGCGCCTGGTCCCCGGCACGAATCCGCACGGCGGATTTGTGTCGAGGTCTGGTGAACCGGCCAGTCGGTGGATGGTTTTTAGGCGGTTTTACATCTGCCTCGGCGAATGCGGGCTGGTTCCCCTTATTCCGCCTCAGTTACGCTATGTCGGCGATTGCTGCGCAAACAAATTCTCCACGTACGCGTACTCCGCCATTCTCTACTACGCAAACATAGGGGTTACACTCGTCTGGTGTGAGACGTTTCCTGAGGGGGGGGGGGGGGGGTCCACCGGGGGCCGAACCGCACAATAACCCTGGGTTCGGTGTGGGGCGGCGGAGGGGTGAAGTGGACTGCGGTAGTCAAATGGTTCAAATGGCTCTGAGCACTATGGGACTTAACATCTGAGGTCATCGGTTCCTTAGTACTTACAAGGGAACCTCCCCATCGCAACCCCCTCAGATTTAGTTATAAGCTGGCACAGTAGATAGGCCTTGAAAAACTGAACACAGATCAATCGAGAAAACAGGAAGAAGTTGTGTGGAACTATGAAAAAAAAAGCAAAATATGCAAACTGAGTAGTCTATGTGCAAGATAGGCAACATCGAGGATAGTGTCAGCAAAGGAGCGCCGTGGTTAGCGTGAGCAGCTGCGAAGCGAGAGGTCCGTAGTCCAAGTCTTCCCACGAGTGAAAAGTTTACCTTCTTTATTTTCGCAAATTTGTGAGCTGTCCGTTCGTTCATTGACGTCTCTGTTCACTGTAATAAGTTTAGTGTCTGTGTTTTGCGACCGCACCGCAAAACCGTGCGATTAGTAGACGAAAGGACGTGCCTCTCCAATGGGAACCGAAAACGTTTGATCGCAAGGTCATAGGTCAACCGATTCCTCCACAGGAAAACAAGTCTGATATATTCTATACGAAAATGGTGACGGCATGTGCGTCACATGATAGGAATATGTTGTCGACCCACTTAACTTGTTCACTTTGCGAATGGGTAAAAAGATTCTTCTACCTTGCCAGATTTAGGTTTTCTTGTGGATCAATCACTCCCAAAAAAGCGATGAAAACATAAGAGTTTGTCACATAAACTGCAACTAATGAATGCAACAGTTTCACAGTCGCACAGTTTTCCCTGTGCTCTGTCAAAACATATGTTTTCAACGGTTTCAAATTTTGACGTGTGTAGACCGTCAAATCCTGTATATGTCCAAGCATATCTGAACATGTCCTGGAATTTTGGAGAGCGAAGTTGATTATATAAAAAGCTAAACTTTACACTAGAGGGAAGACTTGAACCAAGGACCCCTTTTTTTTAATTCTCGTTTTGTTCGTTTACGTTCGTTGATTTGCTCGGGGCGGACGTCGTAAGACACCCGTTTAAGTTCGTTGTTGATCGATTACCTCAGTTTTTTTATTACAGAGGGCAGCTAACCCTCTGACCGAACACGCTGAGCTACTGTGCCGGCTTAATCTCGTTTTGTTCGGTTTCGTTCGTTGCATCTGATCGTGTCGGACGTCGTAAGACATCCGTTTAAGTTCGTTGTCGATCGATTAACTCAGTTTTTTTATTACAGAGGGTAGCTAACCCTCTGACCGAACACGCTGAGCTACCGTGCCGGCGCCCTTCGTTCCGCAGCTGCTCACGCTAACCACGGGATCACGGCGCTCCTGACCGCACATTATCTTTAATGTTGCCTGTCTTGCGCATGGACTACTCAGTTTGTATATTTTGCTTATTTTTTTCATAGTTCCACACAACTTCTTCCTGTTTTCTCGATTGATCTGTGTTCAGTTTTTCAAGGCCTATCGACTGTGCAAACTTATAACTAAATCTGAGGGGGGTGCGATGGGGAGGTTCCCTTGTTAGAACTACTTAAACCTAACTAACCTAAGGACATCACACACATCCATGCTCGAGGCAGGGTTCGAACCTGCGACCGTAGCGGTCGCGCGGCTCCAGACTGAAGCGCCTAGAACCGCACGGCAACATCGGCCGGCGACTGCGGTGGTCGTCGTGGGGTTGTGGACCACTGCGGCTGCGGCAGCGGCAGGGACGGAGTCTCTCCGTCGTTTCTAGGTCCCCGGTTAACATACAATACAATAGCTCACAAGGGGAGGCCGCCAATTGTGAAATTCAGATTCGATTCATACTGCGCATAATAAAAGCTCATGGCCAGAGGTGTAATGTGGCAAAGCACCAAGTTGCACTTCTCAGCCGTTGTCGAGAAAATCAACGGTTAAAAGAAACCGTTGCGGTGAAATACTCTCTACGATTAATAATTTTCTACAGCGTCGTGGCGCAGAGGTAAGCGCTCGGGTTCGTAATGCGAAGGTCGCCGGATCGAATATCGCACCATGCGATTTTTTTATTATTAGTTTTTTGTAATTCAAATATGAATTACTTACGCATGTTGGTGAAGGCGGATCGCTCTCCAATTGTACCGTTTCCATTTTTCCGTTTGTTTAACAGGGTGTACCAAAGCTCTCACGTCCGCACTGATTTTCGACGATGTTATAAGTTGCGCTAGGGACCGCATCTACCTTCTTTCGAAGTTAGCAGGCAACTACGCTGTTATGCGGCGGCTCGTTTCGGCCCATTCAACATCTGTGCTTCAAGTGTAACGAGCGAGTAACGGAATTTATATTTCATAGCTGCCACAGCAAATTTGTGTTCGTGGGGTCTCTATTCTAATTCGATGGTTTGACTTACGCTTTACGTATTCGCTTCGGAATATCGTTTCTACGTCTTCCGTTAACTATACGTGGTTAACATTATGAAGACAGTTAATAACATTTGTGAAATACAACTTTGTTTGCGGTTTTTCCACGACAAACGACTTTCAACAACTTATTATATGCATAATTGTTGCAACTGATTGCCAGGAATTGTATATATATTTAAATTACAAAAAACAAATACTAAAAAAAAAAGGTTGCAACGCGAGAGATTCGATCCGGCGACCTTCGGATTACGAACCCGGCGCTTACCGGTGCGCCACGACGCTTTGGGAAATTATTAATCGTAGAGAGTATTTCACCGCAACGGTTTCTTTTAACTGTCGATTTTCTCGACAACGGCTGAGAAGTGCATCTTGGTGCTTTGCCACATTACACCTCTGGCCATGAGCTTCTATTTGCGCAGTATGAATCGAATCTGCATTTCACAATTGGCGGCCTCCCCTTGTCAGCCAAATTATATATCGGTACGGCAGGTGTCCTCTCTGTTTGTTTTCTCCGCTGTGACACACTTTCATTTGGCCCGCACACCCGGCGACCGGCGCCACGGGCGGAGGACGGAGTGTAGGGTAGGCAGCGTCCCGCGCACTGGGGCAGCGCTGGCGCGGGTCCGGGCAGCGCAGGGGGAGCGGCGCTGCGGCTGACGGGGGTGGCGCCGTCGGCGGCGGCGTCGTCAGCGGCGGCGCGCGGGCTGCCTATCGACCGGGCGGCGCGCGCGGCCGGCCGGTAGAGTCAGGCGGCGGCAGCCGAGGCGAGCGCACACGCCGCAGCGATGGCGCGCCCCGCCAGCCTCCCGCTGGCCTTGCTGCTGCTGCTGCTGGCCGCCGCCGCCGCAGCCGCCGCCGACTACTACGCGCTCGGGGACGACGCCTCCGACGCCGACGCCGACGCCGCGGCCGAGCTCGCCGGCGACGCGCTCGGCAACGACACGTTCGTCAACGACACCGAAGTCCTGGTCAAGGCGCCGCTCTTCCCGCGCGACCTCTTCTCGCTGGAGCAGCGGCGGCGCGGCGCCGTCGTGCTGCACCTGCTCGGCGTCATCTACATGTTCGTCGCGCTCGCCATCGTCTGCGACGAGTTCTTCGTGCCGGCGCTCGACGTCATCATCGAGAAGCTGGACATCCAGGACGACGTGGCGGGCGCCACCTTCATGGCGGCGGGCGGCTCCGCGCCCGAGCTCTTCACCAGCGTCATCGGCGTCTTCGTGTCCTTCGACGACGTCGGCATCGGCACCATCGTCGGCTCGGCCGTCTTCAACATCCTGTTCGTGATCGGCATGTGCGCCATCTTCAGCCGCACCGTGCTGACGCTGACGTGGTGGCCGCTGTTCCGCGACTGCACCTTCTACTCGGCCAGCCTCATCACGCTGATCCTCTTCTTCCGCGACAGCTACATCCACTGGTACGAGGCGCTCATCCTCTTCTGCTTCTACCTCTGCTACGTGTCCTTCATGAAGTGGAACCAGCCCGTGGAGCGCTTCGTCAAGAAGCACCTGTACAAGAACCGGGTGACCCGCGTCCGCAGCACCGACCAGCTCATGCCATCGGTGAGTTGAGCGCTCGCGCCATTACAGCCTGCGCTATCCTAGTCGCTCGCTCCCACACCCTCCCTACGGAGCCGCGTACTTATTTCCATCTTCTAGTTCACGAGAATGGACCGTAAAAGCCCACAAGCTATTAATAATACTACGCACATTCATTAATTCTTTCACAGCGTCACTCTTATAACACGTAGTGTCCCAAATATTTAGTGTAAAAATTACGTAGACAATGGAGCATCCTAAGCGGAGTATAAGTTCTGACACAGGGTCACGCAAGAAGCCTTAAAACTGCTTCTGGCTGCTAATTAACTAGAATCCACTTATTGCATACCGGACATGACTCAGCATCATAATTTCAGACAAAGACGTTACACAAAGAATCGCCTCAGGTGATACCTCTGCTGCCGATGTTAGCAGAGTTGCTACTTGACTGGCGACTCCATGGAGTGTTCTGTGCACCACGACCAAATAGTGGATAGAATTGGAAGGAAAATCAGCATTGGCCGTATTTTGTTGTTTTATTGTCCGCAATATCGATTTTCGGTCACTTAATGACTGTCCTCAGTGCTGTAACATACAATTAAAATTGGTAGGCACTGGTTACAGCTTGAAACCAGTGCCCACCACTGGTAGGCACTGGTTTCAAGCTGTAACCAGTGCCTACCAATTTTAATTGTATGTTACAGCACTGAGGACAGTCATTAAGTGACCGAAAATCGATTTTGCGGACAATAAAACAAGAGTTGCTGCTTGATACGATGCATTATATCAAGTTCGGTTCTAGTATTCTGACGACGCCCCAACGCGCCAATAAAATTTTTATAACAAGTGGATTCTTATTATTTAGTGACTTGAAAAAATGTTAAAGAAGTGCTTACTTAACACAAATAGAGTATTTTGAGGTAAGGAACTAAAGGCCGAATATGAAAACATAGTTTCGTATTGTTCATAGCAGCTTTCCAAAGCGGCAAGTGTCAGTTTCTATGCATGCGTTACGATGGCGCATAAAAATTTGGTACACCGTCTTAAATAACCATGTTATATGTTGTATAACGAGAATACACTACGGGCAGCTCCTATGGCACATAAAAATTTACTGCACTGTCTTAAATAACCTTATTATCTGTTGTATAACGAGAATATGCTGCGGCCAGCTCCTACAGGAACCATGAGGACAAGAATATACTGACAATAGCGCTCACAAAGGCATTTAAAATCAGTCTTTCGATTCTACACACTCGAATGAATACGCGAAGGAATCGTAATACGCGCTCCAATGTGTAATACCATCTACCATGTACTTCCAAGAGGTCTGCAGGGTGTGTACGAAAATTTAGAGATGCAACTAGCAATCCTACCAGGAAGTTCCTCTTCGCTGTCAACTGGAGTTCTATGTACCAACGATTTCATAGGCAAGACACTCCCCCACCCCTCCAATTCGACTACTAGGGTATCTGTTGCTCAGGTGCTCAAGGACATTAATATCGAAGTGAGATGGTGCACCGTCGTGTTTAAACAGTATACTCTTGCAGACAACATGAGGCACAGTCTCTACCAACTGTGGTAGCCACATCTCTAATGAAAACCAAGTAACAACGTGCAGCATTGAAACTGGGTAACACCAAGAAAAATCTTTCCTATAAAATATCAGTTGCTAATGTCAATAAAAAAGTATATATTCCTTTCAGAGCATTGGTTACTACTCTCAAAGTACTCAGTTTGTGCTCTTCTATCGCCTTACAATTTTGACCCTAAAATTTTGGCACACCCTATATTGTCCATGCGTAGCTCTGAAATGTAACTCCGAGTTTTGAAAGTAAGTGGTATCCTAGTCGCTAAGAATAAAACTGACAACTGCCACTTTCATGTGTATCTTCTGCCACTGATCTGTGACAGCACGCCTAATGTTGTTGGTAGCCACAGATAACAGCAGCAGTAGCTAGTTTTACTACTGACGAATAGCATGGAGGTGCTTCTCGAAACGGCGAGTTTTTTTCTACAACTGACTAGGCTATGATATCAAATCTTTTTTACACAACTCTGACTCTGTTGAATTAACAAAAGATGTACTTCATATCTAAAATTCAATTCAGTATCGATCAACTGTAAGCACAAAGCACTGAATGTTTAGTGAATGACGTTGCGCTGGATCTTTGCTCTGTTAACTTCCAAAGTAAATAATAATAATGAAATTAGGTTACCCTTTATTATTACTGAGGAGAAAATATTTAAAGATCGAAGAAATGCAGTATAATACCACGCAGACACACAAACACGATCTTGCTGCCACAGTCTCCATCAAGAGCAGTAGAAATATCCTATGTAGCAGCGCCCTTCCTCTCTGTAATTCAAGTATCGCAAAGGTAATGTGTCAGATTACATCCGTCTCGTAAGAAGTGATCTTTCTAGTTTGTAATTTTTTATGAGCTCTTTATCTGCTTCTTGAAATTATCTTGACACGCCTTCAATTCTTACAACAATGGAAATTTTGTTGGTATCGTCTGTCAGATAATGATTAATACGTATTTATTTTGAACTTACAAAATTGTTCGTTTACTACCATCAACGAGTGTCGACGAAGGAAGAGTTACGTCGAATTTCATATGGCGGACACCGACTACAGCTAAGAGTGTTCTCTATAGCAACTGAAAGATATGGTCACTAGATATCTGGTTTCTTTCACAAAACAGTGGTAGCATTCCAGGACGAAAAGTTAAGTACAAGAACCGATTTCAAACTTTTGTTAATCAAGCTGTTACATCTTACACTGCTGATTCAATGATATAGGTGACAAGTGTCGCAAGATGGTAACAGGCATGTGAAAGAATAAAATCTTAAAAATAAATATGTACTGAGACAATTATGCCGTCAGTTCTTTCCATTAATGTTACGATCTTCTATGAATCTAGCGCCGGTCGCATCTCTAAAATTATTCTCCACCATCACGTTGTTTCATCATGTTCTGGAAATAGTGTTAACGACAGTGAGAATCAGGACCGTACGCCATATGGTTTTCACTGTGCGCTTTCAGGAGCCTGCAGTAGCCAGCTCGCAGGTCGCCTAAATACATTACCCTGGAGAGGCAGTCCAGAAAAGTTCAAGCGCAGACCAGGCCCTTTACTTCGTCATTGCTGTACGTTCAGCAAGGTGGAACATCGTGGAAGCTGTGTTCGCACAAACACCTGTCATCCGATGACTCCAAGGGCCGAGGGCGGAATTTTCACTGTCAGGCTACCAAACAGTTAGAGATACGTTCTCACATATGTCTGTGGACATTTGGAGATTGTATGGAAAAATAATGGGGTATATCGCCATCGTAAAGTCTTTCAACCTCTAGATCAAACAAAATTCCCTGCCACGTAATAATCAACTAAGGCTTGCGTTTTGAATCATGTACATAACGAATAGCGGAATACGTGACTGTTGGCCATGTTGCATCGGAAAATGTTTTTCTCCCTTTCACAGTTCTATCATGGAACAGAAGAAATGAATTAACAGAACTCCACTGTTTACTTTACTTGTCAGCTGTAGAATTACCACCAGTATTGCTATATTTAATGGTTAGGGGGGAAGAAAAAACATCTTCTCCGTAAATTTCTTTCATTTGAAATAAACAAAAATAGGGATTCTTGTGCTAATTTTAACAGTGGGAAAAGAAATCAGTCTGCTTTCTGAGCGTCTAACTGTCATTCCCGTGTTTTGAAATGATATACTGTTCGGGCGTAAACACATTTTACGGAGAACCGTCCTTCAATGGTCACTACGTGGTATCATTTCTCAGTTGTACAGTAAAGCAGTACAGATTACAGTATGTCATTTTGAACCCCACAAAATCTGATAGCGCTCTTCTTAGCTCTTTCTGACGGTGGAAACGGTTTCAGCCGATGTACTGCACTCTACGCTTTCTATAGTTTCATGTGTTTGTGCTCTGTTTTCAACACTTCGCCATTCCAAACGGAATCGTTCCAACAGATACTGCGGTAAGATGGCCACTCGGGGAACAAAAAAAATCTACGACTCGACGATGGTGGCACTGAAGCTGTCCCCTGCTACAGAGGACATCTCCTTGGTGATAATCTCTTCGTTGAGCGCCCCTAACCCCCCCCCCCCCCCCCCCACACACACACACTATTTATCTCATCTCATTGTGTGTCTGCGTTCCGCCTAAGCCTGGAAAACTGTTATGAAAATATCAGAAAATCGTCCCGTATAATTGTTTTAAGCACGAGCACGGTATTCACACATTGCAAGGCGCTGGAAAATTTGTTTAGCGGTACTAACTGAGAATATTACAAATGAGTCTTATTTCGCACGCTAGATTAATTACCAGCTTAGTAAGATGGAAGGTAGCTCGATTTGCTGTACGTTGTTTCTGAATGTATACTGGTGAAAAAAATTGCAGCACAAAAAGATAAATGTTGTAGGGTTGCGAAATTTCGGGAATTCATTTGTCTTGGTGACTTATTTAAGTGGTCAAGATGGCAAGAGCAAGGTTAACGCAGGCGCAAGGTAAGCAATTGCAAATGCGAAATGTTGCTACATTAATAACCGGTGTAGCCACCAAAATGTTGAATGCAAGCACGCTAAAATGCGCGTTCGTTTTTTTGTACAGGTGCCGGATGTCAGTCTGTTGGATGGAGACCCATGCTTGTTGCAGTTGATCGCTCCTTACAGGGACGGTTAGTGCCGTTTGCGGACGACGGTGGAGCTGTCGTCCGGTGATGTCCCATATGTTCTCGACTGCAGGCAGATCTGATGATCGAGCAGTCCAGGGCAACATGTCGACCTCCGTAGAGTATGTTGGGTTGTAAAAGTGGTACGTGGGCGAGCGTTATCCTGCTGGAAACAGGGTAACCCTGGAATGCTGTACATGAATGACAGTAAAACATGTCGAATAACGAGACTGGAGTACAAATTTGCAGTCAAGGTGTGTGGGATAAGCACGACAGTGCTTCTGCTGTCATACGAAACTGCACCCCAGGTCATAACTCCAGCTCCAGTGCGTCTGGCACGCAGACAAGTTGGTTGCAGGCCCCCAACTGGCCTCCTCTGACGAAAACATGGTCATACTGGCGTCGAGGCACAACCAGCTTTCATCAGAAAAAAAAGCAACAGACCTCCACTCTACCCTCCAATGAGCTCTCCCTTGACATCACTGGGGTCAGTGGAATGCACTCTAGACGGCGCTGGATCGGAGTTGTTCTTGAAGTAACCGATTAGTAAGAGTTCGTCGTGTCACTGTGGCACCACCAGCTGGTCAAATTGCTGCTGCAGATGCAGTATGACATGCCGGAACCCTGCGGTGTTCCCTCTCGGTAGTGTCACGTCGCGATCCGTAGCCCGGTCGTCTTGCGACGATACGATCTCGTGACTACCGCTGTCAGCGATCATGCACAGTGCATACAATTCTGGCAACTCCTTCTGCAGCATCGCGGAAGGAATGTTCAGATTTTAATAGTCATATTACACGAGATCGTTCAAACTCAATGCGGTGTTCATAATGGCATCTTTGCCGCTTTACAGGCTTTCTTGACTAACATCGATTCACCATGTCCAGCCTAAGAGGTAACTTACCCTCACGACCGTTACGGCGTGGATTTAAAGCAGACATGGTTGTATCCTCATAGTTGTGCTACTAACGCCACTCTTGTGTGACTGGTGCGTAACTTGAGATGTCGCACAACTTTTTCTTGGTATTGCGATTTTTTTCCATCAGTCTATTTTAGAAAACTCTTTTTCGTACACAATTTTAACTAATGGTAAAATCTTCTGGGTTGGGAAGCAGCGTCATATTTCTTTTTTATCCTAAAAGTTTCGACCCCCCTTTTGGTATCTTCTTCAAATCTTTCAAATGTCTCTAAGCACTATGGGACTTAACATCTGAGGTCATCAGTCCCCTAGACTTAGAACTACTTAAACCTAACTAACCTAAGGACATCTCTCACATCCATGCCCGAGGCAGGATTTGAACCTGCGACCGTAGCAGCAGCGCGGTTCCTGACTGAAGCGCCTAGAACCGCTCGGCCACAGCGGCCGGCTATCTTCTTCAGGATCTTATGGTGTCCATGGTTAACTGCTCATACAGAAGAAATATGACGCAGTGTAACAACCCAGAAGATTTTGCCTTCAATGACAGCGGCCACGAAACCTCGCAGACTTATATAGTGTTAACTGTCTTTACACCATGATGACACGTTCCCCTGAAACTAGTTCCTTTTGACAGTAACCTTACGATTATACATCTGAAGTGGTAGCAATCAAACTATTTATAACACGGATCTATTCTGCAAGTATCAACCCTCTTACTTTTCTATTTCTCCACTGTGTGTAAAGTATTTATAATATCTTAAATACGTTATGAGGTATGACAATACAGCACATATGACGTGTAGCGAAATTGTACTGCTACCCATTTCCATCAATTTCATAAGAGTACAAAAGTGAAAATTTACGAAAGTGTTAGAGTTTCTGATATTGGACCTGAAATAGATGAGACACCTAGAACACAAGAATAAATGATGTAAGTTTTCTGCGTGGCAGGTTACAATGTGGAACAACTCTTTTTGAACCATAATTTTCACTTCCATTTTGCTGCTAAATAAAGAAAATAAGCTTTCATCTTATTCGCCCATTGAAGAGAAGTAAAGATGATTGTAATGGCTATGTAGCTTAATTGACAGTTTTAGAGAAGAACGTGTGATGGTTGTCGAAATTGTTGTGGTTGGCAGGAGAGCCAACACCGTGTTACTAGAGGAAGCCGAAAGGCACGCGTTTTAGCTCACGCAGGCTGGCGTGAGGTCTGGAACAGGACAAGGAAATTATAATTTAGAAAAACGGACGTAGCTGGTGGAATACTTAACTTTAATCCATTAATGGTGAACGTCGCTCTTGACGGTACATGATTCAGTATCAATAGTAACTGGTAATGGCGCCTTGCTAGGTCGTAGCAAATGAAGTAGCTGAAGGCTATTCTATCGTCTCGGCAAATGAGAGCGTATTTTTTCAGTGAACCATCGCTAGCAAAGTCGGTTGTACAACTGGGGCGAGCGCTCGGTCTGCAATCACTGATAGTGGCGACACGTGGGTCCGACGTATACTTACGGACCGCGGCCGATTTAAAGGCTACCACCTAGCAAGTGTGGTGTCTGGCGGTGACACCACATTCCTCCCCCTCAAATCGGCGTACGGTTGTAGCATAAGGCTTCCGCCCGCCGTGGGGAGGACCCCATGTTGACGTATTCGACGAGGTGGGGAGCCTAACGACAGACGAGGCTGTGCCAACCGCACCCTGCCATTCGGACCGCGGGGAGCTAGGAAACGCCTGAAAACTGCTCCAGAGTGCACGCCAACATGCGGTGTATGCGCCCGGACAGAGACAGGAGGGGCCGAACGGTCGACCTCCATCGGGCCGGGGCGCCCGACGGGCGAAGACGACATACAGTCCGGAGCGGGCAAGAGTTCCATGTCGGAGGACAACTGGTCACGGGAAGCGATCGGCGGCGCGTGACCCAGGGAGGCGCCCGGCGGTTGCAGCGACGCGTCCACTGCGGGCGTCGCCGGCGGGAGAACAGGCGGCGGCGGCAGCGGCGGCGGCGGTGGCGGCGGCGCGTTGCCATGGGGCAAAATGGAAGGCAGTGTCGGTAACACTTGGGGCCGAGGCGAGCCAGTAGATGGGTCCCCAGGGCGCTGACCGGACGGCACCGTCGCTGAAAGCAGACGGGGAGCGGCAGATCCCGTGCGACGACAGAGGCGCAGCTGATTGAGATGCCGACGCACCTCACCAGAGGCCCCCAAAACCAGATACATAGCGCGGCCGAGGCAGCGGAGAATGCGCCCTTCGAGCGAACGCCGTGAATCTCGATAGTGGCGGTAGTAGACAACGTCGCCTGGGGCAAAAGCAGGTGTCTGCCGCTGCACAGGAACCTGATGCGGCGGATGTAGCAAAGGCATCAAGGTTCGATGAGGGCGACCGTGCAGCAACTCAGCCGGCGAGCGACCATCTCGGGGCTGAGAGCGATACGAGGACAAAAAGAGCAATAACGCGTCCTCCCGAGAATGCGACTCTTTCAACTTCAACATCTGTGACTTGAAAGTCCTGACCAATCGTTCAGCGGCACCGTTTGACTGTGGCGAAAACGGCGCGGACGTCAGATGTTGAATACCATTGGCCTTACAGAATGACTGAAATTCTGCGGACATGAATTGTGGGCCATTGTCGGAAATAATAGTCTGTGGAAGACCTTCAATGCAAAAGGTAGCAGATAACGCTTGGATGGTGGTAGATGACGTCGTGGAAGACATCCGGGCAACAAAAGGAAAATTACTGAATGAATCTACCACAACCAACCATCGAGCATTCTAGAATGGACCAGCAAAATCGATGTGTAAGCGTTGCCAAGGGGAAGTGGTTTTTGGCCATGCAAAGAATTTCCGCGGTGGTGCTGATTGTTGTTCGGAACACACCATGCAAGAAGAGCACATATTCGTAATCGCGGCATCGATTCCGAACCAAGTACAGTGCTGACGAGCAAGTTGTTTCGTTCTCACTATACCCCAATGTCCTTGGTGGAGAAGCTGTAAGACAGAGGACTGTAACGAACGTGGGACCACGACCCTGGACTGATCATTATCAGAACGCAACAGCAAAACACCTAGTCGTACAAAAAGTCTCTCCTGGTGAGCAAAAAATCGGCGAACCAACGGATCCCCGGTCTGTGACTTTGACAAGGGCAATTGCGTAGCAACAAAACGCAGAACGGTAGCAAGGACAGGGTCGGCAGCTGTGGCTGTAGCTACACGACGAAAATCAATCGGAAACGATTCGACCACGTCATCGGTTTCCGAATCAATGAACATGCAAGCAAGTTCGGAGGAATCGAATGCTCTATCCTCAGCAACAGGCAACCGGGACAACGCATCGGCGTTTCAGTGCTTAGCAGTGGACCGATACAAGATATCGTAGCGGTACTGCGAGAGGAAAATAGACCAGCGTATGAATTTCTGCGCTGGACGTGGAGGTACAGGCTTGGTCGGATGAAAAAGCGATGTCAAAGGTTTGTGGTCTGTGATGATGGTAAAGTGACGACCATACAAGAAATCATGAAACTTTGTAACACCAAATACGAGAGCCAATGCTTCTTTCTCTATCTGGGAATAATTTCTTTGCGCAACGAGAGCAATTTGGACGCAAAGGCAATAGGGCCATCGTGCGATCCATATTTGTGCGCAAGCACAGCACCGATCCCGAAATCCGATGCATCCACCCTCAATAAAAGGGGCTTCTGGGGATCGAATGGCGTAAGGCAAGTATTGGAAAGCAACGCCGATTTCAACTGGCGAAAGGCGCATTCGCATTCCGTCGTCCAGACGAACGGAACACCTTTACGGCATAAGCGATGAAGCGGAGCTGAAATGGAAGAGGCATGCGGCACATATCTGTGATAATAGTTAATTTTTCCCAGCACACTCTGTAGCTGCTTCAAATTCTGCGGCGAAGGCAAGTCTTGTATGACATGGAGGAGCTCGGGACTGGGATATACGCCTTGGGCATTGAGTACATGTCCCAGGTAGGGCAAGTCACGAGCATCTTTAGTGATAGACCAGAGCTGGTGACTGAGGAAAGTAATTATTCACTTTGCTCTCCCTGGCATATTTTCTCGTTACGGCAAATATAATAGTAGTTCACAAAGTCGTTACGCCTATTACACTACCTGGCAAAAAAGTGAAACGCCCAGAAGGGAAGGAAGAAACGAAATGAAACTTCACGGCTTGAGAGGATATGCGACTTTATTTCGGCGACTGCAAAATTGAGCCAAATTTACAAAGAACGTAGCGGTATGAGTCCCCTTATCAGTATGACGTTGCACTCCTGTGGTCTGAATGCAGTGGTTCAGTTGAGAAGGATGTCATAAACCATCACAATTCCACCTCCATGCTTTAACCGTTGGAATCATGCAATCAGGATTTTACGCTTCTTTTGGCGTTTTCCAGACGTACACTGAGCCCGATGTTGGAGATAACGAAAACGTTGACTCGTCGTACCTTATGACGTGTTTCCACTGATCAGCCGTTGGGGGTTTATGCTCCTGACACCATGTTTTACGCTTCTTTGCGTTGGTTCTCGTCACTAATGATTTCAGTGTAGCAGCTCGTCCATGAATATTCGCTTTATGGATTTCTCGGCGGGCATTGTCAATAGATATGGGGTCTCAAAGATGGTTGTTGAGTGAGCTTTGCTTCTGACACAATTCGTCTTAGCGTACGACGATCTCTGTCATTTGGTTTCGATTTGAGCCTACTATTACGTTTACACGTTGATGTCTTTCCATGTTTTGTGTAAGCTATGACAAAGCAGTTGCTCTTGAAACGTTCAATAAATTGGCTGTCTTGGTTACTGCTGCTCCAAGTAATTGGGCCCCCACAATCTGCCCTTTTTGGAACTCTGTTAGGTCTTCCATTGAACGTCGACCTCGGCCTCTGAATGCAGATACGAATTGTGCACTACTCCTAAACAACCTGCACTGATGCCTGGTCCGTACTGAACACGCGCAGTCCAGCGCGACACATGCCTTACCTGCGTTGTTGACCCTCAAACACAACCGTCCGATTACCACCACTGTTCACATTACTTTGCGTATCTCCTGTTCACTGAGGTGACAAACGTCACGGGACGCCTCCTAATATCGTGTCAGATCTCCTTTTGCTCGGCGTAGTGCAGCATCTCGACGTTGCACGAACTCAACAAGACGTTGGAAGTCACCTGCATAAACTTTCAGCCAAGCTGCCTCTAAAGCCGTCCATAACTGCGAAAGTGTTAACGGTGCTGCATTTTGTGCACGAACTGACCTATCGATTATACCCCATAAATGGTAGATCGAATTCATGTCGGGCGATCTGGGTGGGTAAATCATTCGCTCTAATTGTCCAGATTGTTCTTCAAACCAATCGCGAACGATGGTCACCTGGTGACATGGTGCGTCATTGTTTGGGTGCATGAAGTCCATGAAAGGCTGAAAATTGTCTCCAAGAAGCCGAACATAATGGCCAGACAATGACTGTTTCAATTGGACCACAGGACTCAGTCCATTTCACTTAAACACAGCCGAGATCATAATGGAGCCACGATCAGCTAGCGCAGTGCCTTGTTGACCACTTGGGCCGCCGGCCGGTGTGGCCGAGCGGTTCTAGGCGCTTCAGTCTGGAACCGCGGGTTCGAATCCTGCCTCGGGCATGGATGTGTGTGATGTCCTTAGGTTAGTTAGGGTTAAGTAGTTCTACATTCTAGGGGACTGATGACCTCAGATGTTAAGTCCCATAGTGCTCAGAGCCATTTGAACCATTTTGAACCACTTGGGCCCATGGCTTCGTTTCGTCTGTGTCACACTCGAACCCCACTATCAGCTCTTAACATCTGAAATCGGGACACATCTGATCGGGCCACAATTCTCCAGTTGTCTGGAGTCCAACTGATGTTGTCACAAGCCCAGGAGAGGCGCTGCAGGCGATGTCATGCACTCACGTCGGTCATCTGACGCCAGATTTCGCCGCACTGTCCTACGGATATATTCGCCTTACGTCCGAAATTGACTTCTGCGTTATTTCACGCAGCGTTGCTTGTCTGTTAGCACTGACAACTCTACGCAAAAACTGCTGTTCTCGGTAGTTAAGTGAAGACCGTCGGCCACTGCGTTGTCCGTGGTAAGAGGTAATGCCTAAAATTTGGTATTATCGGCACACTCTTGGGACTGTGGATCTCGGAATATTGAATTCCCTAACGATTTCCGAAATGGAATGTTCCGTGCGTCCAGCTCCAACTACAATTTCGCGTTCAGAGTCTATTAATTACCACAGTGCGGGCATAATCATGTGGGAAACAGTTTCACATGAATCACCTGATTATAAATGACGGCTCCGCCAATGCATTGCCCTTTTCAACCTTGTGTACGCTATGCTACCGCCATCTGTATGCGTGCCTATCGCTGTCCCTTGACTTTTGACACCGCAGTGTATGCACACATACTACGATAGACACTGTTATACGACAGAGACGAATCTAAACCATTGTTAGTCGCGCCCTAATCTTTCTCGTTTGTGTGGTTATTTTGTACGTCTGTAGAGTGAAGAATCTCATTGTGCCTAAAAACCTGAAATTTCTTGTCTGCATTAAGAGGAGAGAGAGATTAGTCGAGTAAGGCGAATTTTGTAGTAAGAAATTCTGTTCTGTCTTAGACATATTACACAGTCGTTTATTTACTTTGTGAGATTTATCAGGAAAAAGCACTTCGCCGATTGTCTGTGTGCTATTGAGGCGTCTTTAACCTTTTAGATAAGCAGAGACGGACGGTTCCGGAACGGGATCTATCTCAGTATAAACCACAGTGTGTCATTAAAATTTCAACACCAGGAAAGAGAACAAACAATGAAATTTTATTTATTATGCGTATTCCGTACAGTAGGATGGCTACATTATTAAACCCAAGTCAGATATTTCCTTACAGTTAGAATAAATGCGCTGGCCAGGCCAATAGTCGAACACGCTCTGTAGGCAGGGCAGGACGGGAGACATACCGTACTGAGTTACCTTATCGAAAGATGTCACGGGCGCCCTCCTCGGTAGCAGCGGTGTCAGCGTAGCAGAGTACTAACCGAAGGGTCCCGGTTCGATTCTCCGCTCAGGGACTGAGTGTTGTGTTGTCCTTACGTTCGTTTCGACGTGACTGTCAAGGAAATCGTATCTAATACATTGTCGGTCGCATCGTCTGTCCATTACGGGGATGGCTGAGTGGGCATGAAGAATGGTAAAACATTTATCTTTTTTGCTAGAGAAAGGGGCTCACTGATAAAATGCGTGAAGCTGTAACAAGGTAACGTTTAGTAAATAAATATGTAGCCGATACTGATAAATTGAAGCAGCGAATGATGGGAGCTAACGTTGACTCTGTCGTCAATTTCGTCTTGGTATTTAGCACATATTTCGTGTGTTTTCGTGAAAAATATCGCTGCAAATGAAACTGTGCATGTTCTGACGAGATTAATTCTTTTAAAGAGCTCTCGCATGGCGTTAAAAAGTACATGTTGTTGTTGTGGTCTTCAGTCCTGAGACTGGTTTGATGCAGCTCTCCATGCTACTCTATCCTGTGCAAGCTTCTTCATCTCCCAGTACTTACTGAAACCTACGTCCTTCCGAATCTGCTTAGTGTATTCATCTCTTCGTCTCCCTCTACGATTTTTATCCTCCACGCTGCCCTCCAATGCTAAATTTGTGATCCCTTGATGCCTTAGAACATGTCCTACCAACCGGTCCCTTCTTCTGGTCAAGTTGTGCCACAAACTTCTCCCCAATCCTATTCAATACTTCCTCATTAGTTATGTGATCTACCCATATAATCTTCAGCATTCTTCTGTAGCACCACGTTTCGAAAGCTTCTATTCTCTTCTTGTCCAAACTATTTATCGTCCATGTTTCACTTCCATACATGGCTACACTCCATACAAATACTTTCAGAAATGGCTTCCTAACACTTAAATCTATACTCGATGTTAACAAATTTCTCTTCTTCAGAAACGCTTTCCTTGCCATTGCCAGTCTACATTTTATATCCTCTCTACTTCGACCATCATCAGTTATTTTGCTCCCCAAATAGCAAAACTCCTCTTCTACTTTAAGTGTCTCATTTCCTAATCTAATTCCCTCAGCATCACCCGACTTAATTCGACTGCATTCCATTATCCTCGTTTTGCTTTTGTTGATGTTCATCTTTTATCCTCCTTTCAAGACACTGTCCATTCCGTTCAACTGCTCTTCCAAGTCATTTGCTGTCTCTGACAGAATTACAATGTCATCGGCGAACCTCAATGTTTTTATTTCTTCTCCATGGATTTTAATACCTACTCCGAACTTTTCTTTTGTTTCCTTTACTGCTTGCTCAATATACAGATTGAATAACATCGGGGACAGGCTACAACCTTGTCTCACTCCCTTCCCAACCGCTGCTTCTCTTTCATGTCCTTGGCTATTATAACTGCCATCTGGTTTCTGTACAAATTGTAAATAGCCTTTCGCTCCCTATATTTTACCCCGGCCACCTTTAGAATTTGAAAAAGAGTGTTCCAGTCAACATTGTCAAAAGCTTTCTCTAAGTCTACAAATGCTAGAAACGTAGGTTTGCCTTTCCTTAATCTTTCTTCTAAGATAAGTCGTAGGGTCAGTATTGCCTCACGTGTTCCAATATTTCTACCGAATCCAAACTGATCTTCCCCAAGGTTGGCTTCTACTAGTTTTCCATGCGTCTGTAAAGAATTCGCATTAGTATTTTGCAGCTGTGGCTTATTAAACTGATAGTTCGGTAATTTTCACATCTGTCAACACCTGATTTCTATGGGATTGGAATTATTATATTCTTCTTGAAGTCTGAGGGTATTTCACCTGTCTCATACATCTTGCTCACCGGATAGTAGAGTTTTGTCAGGACTGGTTCTCCCAAGGCCGTCAGTAGTTCTAAAGGAATTTTGTCTACTCCCGGGGCCTTGTTTTGACTCAGGTCTTTCAGTGCTCTGTCAAACTCTTCACGCAGTATTGTATCTCCCATTTCGTCTTCATCTACATTCTCCTCCATTTCCAGAATACTGTCCTCAAGTATGTCGCCCTTGAATAGACCCTCTATGTACTCCTTCCACCTTTCTGCTTTCCCTTCTTTGCTTAGAACTGGGTTTCCATCTGAGCTCTTGATATTCATACAAGTGGTTGGTTCTCTTTTCTCCTGTAGGCAGTATCTATCTTACCCCTAGTGAGACAAGCCTCTACTTCCTTACATTTGTCCTCTAGCCATCCCTGCTTAGCCATTTTGCACTTCCTGTCGATCTCATTTTTGAGACGTTTGTATTCCTTTTTGCCTGTTTCATTTACTGCATTTTTATATTTTCTCCTTTCATCAATTAAGTTCAATATTTCTTCTGTTACCCAAGGATTTCTACTAGCCCTCGTCTTTTTACCTGCTTGATCCTCCGCTGCCTTCAGTACTTCATCCCTCAGAGCTACCCGTTCTTCTTCTACTGTATTTTTTCCCTCCATTTCTGTCAATTGTTCCCTTATGCTCTCCCTGAAACTCTGTATAACCTCTGGTTTTATCAGTTTGTCCAGGTCTCATCTCCTTAAATTCCCACCTTTTTGCAGTTTCTTCAGTTTCAACCTACAGCTCATAACCAATAGATTGTGGTCAGAGTCCACATCTGTCCCTGGAAAGGTCTTACAATTTAATACATGGTTCCTAAATCTCTGTCTTACCATTATATAATCTATCTGATACCTTCTAGTATCTCCAGGATTCTTTCATGTATAGAACCTTCTTTCATGATTCTTGAACCAAGTGTTAGCTATGATTAAGTTATGCTCTGTGCAAAATTCTACCAGACGGCTTCCTCTTTCGTTTCTTCCCCCCAATCCATATTCACCTACTATGTTTCCTTCTCTCCCTTTTTCAACTCTCGAATTCCAGTCACCCATGACTATTAAATTTTCGTCTCCCTTCACTACCTGAATAATTTCTTTTATCTCATCATACATTTCATCAATTTCTTCATCATCTGCAGAGCTAGTTGGCATATAAACTTGTGGGCTTCGTGTCTATACCCCAATTATATACAAACTCCTTCAGAACGTCGTCACAGAAAACGTTACAAGCATTTGTGGGAGAGGGTCCTGCGTTTTTCTTTCGTGGCTTAAAATGAGCACTCTGCCTTCCCAGCGCGCTGTCCCGAGCATTGCCTATAACATCAAACTCTTCTCATACTGCAGAAATAATTCGCCTTGCAAGCACGCCTGATGACTTTGATGAGGGGGAAGTATGATTAAAATTAAAGACAGCGTAAATCTACTTAAAGCGTCGACTATTATTCCCAGAACCATGAAGAGATTTCCTAGAAGTTTCACACACTTAATAAATTAGAAAGCACTGAAATGAGGTAAAAGTGTTGTAATTGCCGATAATCAATGTTTAAGTGACCAGCAGGCAGAGTTTTGGCCAATATGAAAAAACGACGCGCAAGAAATCATAGAAGATATACAAATATAGAAATTAAACATGACAAAATAATGGTGTTAGAGAAAGACTCTGTCTAGTAATACAGCTGTAGAAAGTTGAAGATTACCTCAGCGGCGACATACTAGTGTTTGGGGTCGGATGCGGTCATAATTGCGAGTTAACATAATAATTCCGACACATTTAATCGTCGCGACTACCTAATAACTAGATTGTAAACGGTTTTGCGCTATTAAACCGGGAGCCTTTACAGAACTTCTGAGGCCATAGGCACTCAGGTAAATTACTGTAAGATGGTGCCTCAGCTGTAGGTAGTAACGTTCTGTTCACATACACGGTGATTCAACTGTCCCTACCGCTGTCGTTTTATACAATCCGCATGCATAAACCACGAGCGAGATTTTCATATTCTCTCGTTCGCTACATGAAAATCGTTATTCCTACAAAAAAAAGTAGGACTTCTTTGCAGGAAATTTAGTGTAGTTAAATTTTGTGCAGGGACACGTTTTCCAAGAAGGCCACGGTATTCGAGTTGTTCACGAAAAACATACAAAACCACCCCCTCACTCATTCCTCAACAGTAATTATTTTTACTGCGTTGTTTGTAGTATTCTCTCCTACCACTATACAAAAATTTCCAACTACATGGACTACTCTCGATATTCGACCTTTTTTGGTCTGTATTGATTGGGCTACTACGTCACCAGCACAATCTGCTACATCGTTAACATTATTAGCTTAAAAGTGCCCGTGAGGGTAATGAACGAAAAATGGCTTTTGTAAACGTTACGCTAAAACTACCTACGTTGACTTTTCGATCCAAATTTAACTTTTACAAGCACAGTAGCTCTTTAGTCAGAAGGCCAGACGAATACAGCGACGTAATTGTTTATTGTTTGCTGTTAAAATTCACAAATTCGTTAGGTAAAATTTACACAAACGTCAATTTTACAATATGTAAGTGCTCGACTAAGCCGGTGGTGTAATAAGGCCACTCAGTGAAGACTAAAAAAGGTCGAATATGGGAAATAATTAGTGTAGTCGAAAATCTTTGTACAGTGGTACGAGGGATGCCATGAACAACGTACTACAAGTCTTGACCTGTGGGGGCTGAGTGTTGGAGTGGGGATGCGTCTGAAGGTCAGTTTCGTACTTTTATCTTGAATCAATCGAAAGAATACGGCCTCTAGCGATAACGTACCCCACCACAAAAGTTAACTACATTAAAGTTCCTACAAAAAGGCTCTGTTCATTTTTTCCGTAGGGCTAATAGTTTGCACATGGTGTTCTAGAGAATATAAGAATCTCGCGCGTGGTTTACGAACACTGCTCGCTGCAGAAAACGACACTGATAGGGGCAGCCGAATCACCCTTGATATGACATAAATTAAAATTTCAGTTCACTCATTACATTGCACTGTACTGTAAAAAGTTAATGAGTTTACTGCAAGTAATAAGAGATTAATTTTTTGAGCAGTAAACGTGACGAATTTTGGGTGTCCACGAATTTTGATCAAGCTTGTAAATCACTCTCGTTTGCTGTAAAAAGTATTTGGATGACCCATCGGGAATATAATGCATTAATATGACATTACGAATAACTTTTTCACAAGCAAAATTCTTCTTCGACGTTCTCGATTTATTTGCAACTTGCAAGGAAATACGGCGTTGCCCAGTATTTATTTATAGCCGTGCGTCCACGGCCATATCACGCAGCCTGTGACGTTATGCTTAATGTGAACTATGTGTCATAAAATTATTTTATAGGTATATTCAGCGTCATATGATGATGGTGTGTGCAAAATGTTTTGCGAATGGGGCTAGTAGCAACGAAGTTAAATTTAAGCGGCATGCACGATGCAGCAGTTTTTCACGCATCTCATTGTTTGTGACGTCATTTTTTCTGACTCGATGTATAAGAGACAGGCAATCCAGTATTAGAATCATAATTTAAAAAAAACCTTTGGGAACCTTAAACTCTAATAAGGAGGAAAGGATGGATAACACTCATTCAGAAATTCTAAGTGGCAACAAAACAAGTATTCATTTTGCAGTATAGAATGTGTGAAATTGGAAATTTGTGTGGTTCCTATGGGACCAAACTGCTGAGGTCATCGTTCCCTAGGCTTACACACTACTTAACCTAAGTTAAATTACGCTAAGGACAACACACACACTCATACCCGAGCGAGGACTCGAACCTCCGACGGGGGACAGGCCCCGCGAACCGTGACAAGGCGCCTGAGACCGCGCGGCTAGAATGTAGAGTTGGCGATATAGTCATCCACACAATTCCGATGACTGCAATAGCTCCCACAATCAACATGACAGCTCATGCATGAAAGTTGTTGAAGAATGGAAAAGAAAACTGAAGCTGTGTTAGATGACTGTGAGTTTGTCTTTAGGAAACGTAAAGGCACCAGAGAGGCAATTTTGACGTTGCGGTTGATAATGGAAGCAACAATAAAGAAAATCAAGACACAGGAGAAGCGTTCGACAAGGTAAAATGATGCAAAGATGTTCGAAATTCTGAGAAAAATAGGGATAAGCTATAGGGAATGAAGTACGTAGAAGAACCAAGAGGGAACGATGAGAGTGGAGGGCCTTGAATGAAGCACTCAGATTAAAAACTGGGTGAGGTAGGGATGTAGTCTTTCGCCCCTGCTCTTTGACACAGAAAACGGCCGCCTAGGGTGGCAAATTTTTAGGGACTACAAAAGACGGAAAAAATTAATTTCAAATCAAACTGCGAAAAAAATGAGCCAATGAGAAAAAATAAAAAGGAGAAAAAATTAAAACACCGAATTGTTTTCAGAAACACACAGAAGTTACTTTTTAAGTCTTTGCTTACTTTGACCTAAGTAAACACATTTCTTCTATCTACCTCAAAACTAAAGCAGACGCCATTGAGACAGACACGGAAATAAAAATGACCTTGCTTCATCTCTGTCGAGAGCACATTATTCCTAGTTTAGTCGTTTAGGGAAATTTGAAAACTGAGGATAAAAAATAATAAGAGAAGATGTACATTTTTCGTCCTCAAACAGTTTTAAAGGGTTTGAGGACAAGGCGTGAAAACTGAGGACTCTCCCCAGAAAATGAGAACATGATATAACCTTAGTTTAATGATTAAAAGTATAATAGCGGTTAATGATCAAAAGTATAATAGCGGATTAGCACTCTTGTGCCGTCGAACATTGGTGGTGGAGGGGGATACTGAGTAGACCGATGGCAGTAAAAAACAGAGGGCGTCACTTTTCAGTTGTAGCCTAGTCAGGCGAAACATCTAGCAAAACCCCTGAGTTGCAACAGTTCGCCAGCGAACGCTCAGCTGCGCTCAGAGATGGCGGTCGGCTCCGGCTCGCCCCCTCTGCAGAGCTGTGGGCGCCTCCAGATTCGGTTACTAATTTCCCGGCGACGCGAAGCGACGCTTAGAGTGGAGCTGTTTACAATTGGGGAACCCTCAGCAGCAGGCAGCGTTAATGAAGCGCATTAAAGTAAATTTCCTGCCGCGTTACGGCGTGTCCGGCGCAATTAAGTTGAGAACGGCCAAATTCAAGTTTGCACAGTGTATTGTTTTTTGTTCGTCTCGTTCTCGAAATTAAATTTACTGTAAAAAACGGTGCTCATTAACTTACGATAAACGACGAGACAAACTTATTACACGGCTTGTGTTTAACAGAAGAAAAGCAGCTATAACTTCTTTCGTTACGACATTTTATTTCAGTGAATGACAGATTTCTTAATTTTTCCCAGAAACTGAAAAGGCAAGTATAACTAACTCTAATACATATAGTTTCCTGAAAATACTTAGTTTTACTTTTACTGTTAACGGGTTCTCCACTCTTCAGCAGTTGCCATGTTTTTCCCACTCTTCAGCGGTTGCCATGTTTTCCTAATACTGTTAACGGGTTCTCCACTCTTCAGCAGTTGCCATGTTTTCCTATTCCCTAGCTTTCACGATCATGGCAGTCTTCCTCTTTCATATCTCTCTTCCTCACCATAGCAATTACTCCCACTCTCTATATTATTCTCGGCCGTCCACGCTTCCTCCTTCCTGGTGGCGACCATTCAGAGATTGCTCTTGGCCATCATCCTTGCTCCACTCGCCGTGCATGGCCATATCTTTGAAAAGCTCTATTCTCAGTTCTTTGCATGACTTGTTGTTCTGTGTCCATTATCTCCCCGATTTCCTCATTTCTTCTCAGGTCTGTCCTGGATATTATTGTTGCCCTACTTATTCCATCCATCGCTACTGCCTCTAGTCTGCTTTTCTCCTGTTAGAATACTTTCCACTACTGTTTGCAGAATCTTCTTCTTTGTTTCTTTTGATATTGCCCGGCTGCACAGAAATCCATTTAGCATTTTACTTGTAGATAGTACCATGTTGTAAAGGAAATCTCATACCTCCGCATGACTGATTCCACCGTTCCAAATTACATCTACATCTACATCGATACTCCGTACTGCAACGCACGGCCGGCCGGGGTGGCCGAGCGGTTCTAGGTGCTACAGTCTGGAACCGCGCGACCGCTACGGTCGCAGGTTCGACTCCTGCCTCGGACATGGATGTGTGTGATGTCCTTAGGTTAGTTAGGTTTAAGTAGTTCTACGTTCTAGGGGACTGATGACCTTAGAAGCTAAGTCCCATAGTGCTCAGAGCCATTTGAACCATTTTGCAACGTACGGCGAATGGCGAAGGGTATCCCATACCACCACTAGTCATGTCCATTTCTGTTCCACTCGCAAATAGAGAGAAAAACGCCTACGCGCAGTGTATATTGGAGACAGTAGAATCGTTCTGCAGTCAGCTTCAAATGCCGGTTATCTAAATTTGCCCAGTAGTGTTCCGCGAAAAGAATGTCGCTTTCCGTCTAGTGATTCCCGCTTGAGTTCCCGAAGCAATTCGTAACACTTGCGAATTGTTCGAAGCTATCAGTAAAAAATCTAGCAAGCCCCGTCTCAATGCTTCGATGACTTCCTTCAATCTGATCTGGTACGGAGCCCAAACACTCGAGCAGTACTCAAGAATAGGTCGCACTGGAGTCCTACGTGCGGTCTCATTTACAGATGAAACTCTTTTTCCTAAAATTCTCTAAATAAATCCAAATCGACCATTCGATTACCTACCACAATCCTCACATTCTCGTTCTATTTCATATAGCCTTGCAACGTTACGTCCAGATATTTAAACGACGTGACTGTGTCAAGCAGGAGACAACTAATGCTGTACACGAACTTTACTGGTTTGTTTTTCCTACTCATCTGCATAACTTAGATTTTTCTACGTTTAATGCTCGCTACCATTTATGTCAACAACTAGAAATTTTGTCTAAGTCATATTGTATCCTCCTGTAGTCTCGGCACCTTACCGCACACTACACCATCATCAGCAAACAACCACAGATTCCTGCCCGCTTATGCCACTTCACTGGGGCACCCCTGACGATACCCTCGTCTCTTATGAACATTCATCGTCGAGGACAGCATACCGTGTTTCATAATTTAAGAAGTCTTCGAGCCTCTCACATATCTGTGAACCAGTTCCATGCTCTCGTACGTTCTTTAACAGCCTGCAGTGGGGCACTATGTCAAACGCTTTCCGGATATTTAGAAATATCCTTTCATCCATAGTTCGCAGTCTATCACGTGAGAATAGGTCAAGCTGAGATTCCCACGAGCGATTCTTCCTAAAGCCAGGCTGATTCGTGGTGGATCTTTTCCATTCATTATCCACTTATTGTGCACATAACTCTCCAGACCACAAATTACAATCTGTTTAAGCTTTGCCCATAATTCCTCTACGCCCATCTTACTGGAACTGAGTGTTGTCAGTTCACTGTCTAAGTGAGATCGTAATAAGCTTATTTGCTCTATCAAGCAGATAACGATCTCCTTACCTTTTTGACTGATTTATTAACTTCCGTAATCATAGTTGCTATAATCACATAATGATCGCTAATATCGGCTTCTATACTGACGTTGGCGATAAGTTCCGGCCTATTTGTAGCTAAAATGTCTTAGATATTTTCATTGCGTGTTGGCTGCCTAATTAGTTACTCAACACAGTTTTCAGAAAGCGTGTTCAAAAGTATTTCGCACGACTGTCTGACTGTACCCCCTGCAATGAATCCATAGACATCCCAGTCTATACTTGACAAGTTAAAATCGCCTCCAACTAGTATTGCATGATTTCGGTATTTACGCTCTAATGACCTTAGAACTGTCACAGCGGAATCAGATGGCCGGTAAAAACTACCAGCAATTAACTTGGTTTCACCTAGACTTGTTATACTTGACCACGTAACTTCACTATCTCACTCAACTTCGAACTCAACAGATACAATATTTTTGTCAACTGCAATGAACGCTCATCCTCCGATGCCTTCTAATCTGTCTTTGCGATGTACGTTCCATGACCCACTAAATATCTCAAGAACTTTCCACTTTGGGGTTTCAGCTGTTGTGGACTGGCAAGACAGTCAATCCAGTAGGAGGAGGAAGCGGAAAGGCACGCGTTAAGCTCACGCAGGCTGGCGTGAGGTCTGGAACAGGTAAAGTAATTGAGACTAGCAAATAAAGTACTTAGCTGCTGGAATACTTAACTTTAATCCATAATTGGTGAACATCGCTCTTGACGGTACATGTTTTACAGCATCAATAGTAACTGGTAATGGCGCCTTGCTAGGTCGTAGCAAATGACGTAGCTGAAAGCTATGCTAACTATCGTCTCGGCAAATGAGAGCGTAATTTGTCAGTGAACCATCGCTAACAAAGTCGGCTGTACAACTGGGGCGAGTGCTAGGAAGTCTCTCTAGACCTGCCGTGTGGCGGCGCTCGGTCTGCAATCACTGATAGTGGCGACACGCGGGTCCGACGTATACTAACGGACCGCGGCCGATTTAAAGGCTACCACCTAGCAAGTGTGGTGTCTGGCGGCGACACCACATCAGCCATCTCTCGGTTCCGAGAATAATTTGAACGCGAGAACTTTCCTGGAGGGCAGTACATTCGGGAACTTTGTTACGAATATTGCAGGTATATTTTAAACAGAGTTGACGACACACTGTATTCCTGACTAAGTCTTTTCGGTGTATAGAATGTCTCACTCAACTTTCTTCCTACTTTAACTGCTGCGTTCGATTGGTGGTATATTCTTTGCATTAGGAATATGTGTTGTGCTTCTAAACCTATATACTCAGTGGCTTGTCGTAGTCCGTTGATGGATGCAATATCGTACGCATTTCCTAAATCCGCAAATATTATGTGTACTGCCTCATCTTAGAATACACCTTTCTGAAAATAATCACAAAATTTAGTCCATCAATAACTTTTGTACGTAGGCCATAAACATTTCTAAGTACAGGTTATTCTTACAATTAAGTAAAAACAGAAACAGTGATTAATAATGTTATTTGCTCTTAATAAACAGATGATGATGATGATGTTTGGTTTGTGGGGCGCTCAACTGCGTGGTTATCAGGGCCCGTACAATTACCCAATCTTTGCTCAGTCCAATTTCGCCACTTTCCTGGATGATGATGAAATGATGAGGACAACACAAACACCCAGTCATCTCGAGGCAGGTGAAAATCCCTGACCCCGCCGGGAATCGAACCCGGGACCCCGTGCTCGGGAAGCGAGAACGCTACCGCGAGACCACGAGCGGCGGACTTAATAAACAGCAGTATTAACAATTAACTAGTTGCTATTTTCGATTTAATGTAAGAATTAATTCAAACTGTGGCACACCTCTGGTGTCAGCGTGTCGGTCATTGAGAAAATAGCACATTTTTGAATTATGTGTTCATATAAGTATTTGTTACCTTTCCGCCCACATGTAAACTATATTTTGTTGCTATCTACGTTTGGTAGTTGGACAAGACCATACCAGTAGCTACTTTTCTACAGACAATATACATCACGAAATAAATGGAATTATTTATATCAAATAATTTGAAATTTGGAGTTCGGTATGGTTCACAATTCGTACTTAAAATAAGCTCGCCGTACTCTGACTAAATTGGTAATGTAAACAGCGGTAATGTGCCAACGTAACTCTCCATAGTGTGTCTATTATAATTATCCGGGCTGTTATGCCGTGGTCGGTTGATGAATTTTGTCTCAGTTCCCAACGTTTCGTCTCCGACTGCGGGAGACATCTTCAAGGGGGTCCGTAGGTCGATGGAAGGTCCAACACACCCACTGGCGCGCTACTGACTGGTGCGATAGGCGATAATGTCTCTATCAACGAAACTTTCAAGTCCAGGAATACTAGGTACTCGTGTACCTCCACGAACAATGGCTACAGTGAGCCAACCATTAGCATGTGAGAATGTATGGTTAATGTCAATACTAAAATTAAGTCTACAACCACAAAAAACACAAGGTCCGTCGACAAGTGCAGTAGCAGCAACGCTCTTCACTGGTATGCGGTTCTTCTTGTCCCCAGCTGTTGTGACGAACTCGATGTTCTCGATAGTTTTATAAACTGTCTGTTTAGAACGACGACGAATTCTCCTGTAAGGCATCGTGGCGGCGTTCAATTCAGTTGCCTGTGTAGCAGCAGCAGCGCGAATGAGCCTCCGCGCGGCTCTCGCTCGCTTGTATAGTACATGCAGTAGCTTGAACTTCGAAAATTTTCACAGTGCCAGCGGATCGTTATCCCGGACGCGCATACTGGGTGTTCTGGAGTATGCGCGTCCGCTGGCGCGCCGCCACGATTGCGTCAGCCGGCCGCAGCTGCGAGAGGTTAACAAGGTCAAGCGATAAGAGTGATTACGTTACAAAACTGTTGCATCCTTGAGCCGCGGGTTCTAGATGTACCCGTGTCCGGTTAATGGCTGATGCTACAGATCAGTTTGCATCAAGATCATTTATTTATGAAAATACAAAGTACAGTCACCAAGGTGCGATAGGCGATAATGTCTCTATCAACGAAACTTTGAAGTCCAGGGACACTAGGTACTCGAGTACCTCCACGAACAATGGCTACAGTGAGCCAACCATTACCATGTGAGAATGTATCGTTAATTTCAATACTAAAATTAAGTCTACAACCACAAAAAGCACAAGGTCCGTCGACAAGTGCAGTAGCAGCAACACTCTTCACTGGTTTGCGGTTCTTCTTGTCCTCAGCTGTTGTGGCGAACTCGATGTTCACGATAGTTTTATAAACTGTCTGTTTAGAACGACAACTGCACTTGTCGACGGACCTTGTGTTTTTTGTGGTTGTAGACTTAATTTTAGTATTGACATTAACCATACATTCTCACATGGTAATGGTTGGCTCACTGTAGCCAGTCAGTAGCGAGCCAGTGGGTGTGTTGGACCTTCCATCGACCTACGGATCCCCTTGAAGATGTCTCCCGCAGTCGGAGACGAAACGTTGGGAATTGAGACAAAATTCATCAACCGACCACGGCATAACATCCCAGATAATTATAATGGACATGATATTTCCGGCCGTGAAAGTCTACATTTTAGTGTCTCCCTAGTTTCTTTCTTTATTTTGTAATGTTCTACGAAGACAACTCAGCACCACACTTGCGCTTCGGGAGAATTACGGATAATTCATCTGTGTATTTTTTTCGCTTTCTACCCCAGTCCGTCACCTGTATCGATTTGGTGCAATGATTAACTTATAAAGCTGTGTCGTCAGTGAAAAATCACAAAGATAGCAGTCCATCATCGAGACATATAGTTAGACAAAACTTCTAGTTGATGTATTGAGAGGCAGCTTGCTCTAAATGTAGAAAAATATAATTTAACGCTTCCGTCATGTTCGAATACAGCTGTAGCAATGTGCTGCTTGACACAGTCCCATAGATTAAATATATAGACGTAACGCTGCAGAGCGATAAGAAATGGAACGAGCATTTAAGGACGGTAGTAGGGAGGGCGAATGGTCGACTTTCGTCTGTTGGGAGAATTTTAAGAACGTGTAGCTCGTCTATAAAGGAGGCAGCGTATAGAACACTAGTGCGATCTGTTCTTGAGTACTGCCCGAGTGAATGGTTCCCCACGAGGTCGTTTTAAAAGGAAACACCGAAGCAATTCACAGGCGTGCTGCTAGATATGTTACCCGTAGGTTCGATGAGCGCATGAGTATTACAGAGGTACTTCGTGAACTCAAACGGGAATCCCTGGAGAGAAGTTGACGGTCTTTTCGCGAGGAACTAAGAGAAAATTTGAGGCTGCCTGCAGGTCGATTCTACTGCCGCCAACATACATTTTGCGTAGGACCACGAAGATAAGCTAAGAGATATTAGGGCCTATACTGGGTATACAGACGGTCGTTTTCCCCTTGCTCCATTTGCGAATGGAATAAGAAAGCGCTAATAATGCTATACGAGCTACCCTCCGCCATGGGTTGCGGAGTTTGTACGTAGTGTAGACCCAGCTTGCCTGTTACTGCACTGTATTACAAAATAGTGGGCGTTTGGGACTACAGCCTCCCGATTTTGTCATTTAACTAATCTATTTCGCGTCGCACAGAGTTCTGATTACCAGACTGTGAACTAAGAGGGGTGGCAGGTTTATATGGCCCACGAGTGCATGTATTTCCAATACACTTGACGTTATCTTCACTGAAGTCTGGCAATATGGTCGATTTATTGTTTTCCAGTACTAATGTGTTCATTAAACGCGCATAGATTACGCGTCAGTTTCGTAGCATCGGCATACCAGATTTTTTTTGGTATTTAGGCTAAACGGAAATAAAGGACATACACTCAGCAAACCGTGGCGTAGACACCACGAATGCATCGCACCAGCCAGCTTCCAGCCTCGGCGCTACGTATGTAAAACGAGTACTTCTAACGTTAACTTCGAAAAGTTTCCTGACAGCAAAAAATACACAAATTCCTAAATCTGTCGAATGTAAAATTGTTCTTTTTCGGAAATCCTGTATATTTTTTAAAAGCCAAGTTTGTGATTTATCTTATTAATTACTACCATCAACGCGGACAAGAAGTGCTAACGTAAGTACCGAAACATTGCAAAACCTCCAAAATACAAAGCCATTAGAACTACATTACATACTTCAGGACACCAATAAAAATACCACGGATTCTCTGGTTACATTGTTCGTCACTGACAAACACTGTCTACCAAGCAATCACAATATTGGCTGCTAATGACAAAAGGGGGCGGGACTGCAAGTAGCCAATGGTGAAGCTACGAACCGTAATTGAACTGGTCTGACGACGAGTAGTTCACAACAGTGCTACATTGTTAGTGGTGTTGATACAAAGCAGGACAATGGCAACGATAAACAAAGCAAACACTGCATTATATCTACGACAACTGTTTCCTCAGAAAGAAACGCAAGGAATTGCGCATAGTGAGAAAGAAGTGGCAGATGAAACATTTGCGTTTCGGTAAATGAATCAGTGGAATGTGTGATGTATGCGCTCGGTTGTGCGGACAATGTACATGAGGAGTGACGACGACATGTGCTTAACACGTGAAAGTGATATTGAAACAGGTGTCGAGCCACGTAGTTCATCATTCTCGTCGGATAGAGAGCCGTAGCTCCTATCTCCAGTGAAACGCAGTAAAGGACAATCGTTGTTTAAGTAGCAGGTACGAAACATAATTACAAACATGAAAGATCGTTCGCATCATAGTAGAGAAACAATTATGAACAGATTTCGAATAAGTCCGCAGCAATATGACAGTGTAGTGCATAAGAGAAACTACGATATTCAAGGGAGGACAAGATGCACTTATTGCAAAAACTGCTATTTGTGCGTTTCAAGGATGCTCGACACAATTTACAGGATGTGCATGATAGTGACCTAGTAAGTTAAAGACATCACATTGCGCGAGAATAAATTACAATAATTTCAAGGGAAGCAGTGGATGGTTGCTTAATTTTAAACCTGTGGAAACAGCCTGAAAATTTGTAGATGAGATAAACAAACCTATCCCATCTTTCAGCAAGCAATTTGTTTCCGACTCCGACCAACAGGGATTTGTAGAGGAAATGCATATGGAAGGATCCCTGAATATTAGACATACCAAGAGAGTTGTATCAAATTAACTAAGATCAATGCCTTAACACCTTTATCAACAATTATACCGACTGTTAATCGGGATGCGAGAAGTTGGAGGAGCTTTGCCCCATCCGATTCTTTCTCGTGAGCATGGTCTTGCAAGGGCAGTAGGAATATTTACGTCACAGCAAGGCAAGAGTTGGGAAAATGGGCGTAAGGGAACTACAGCTATGGTATGAGCCCAGCTTTTGGTCAATAGCTGGACAAGAAACATGCTTTTGCTTGATCTCTGGTCTGCGTATAATAATAATACTCCTGAAAAATGTGTGACATTGCAGTTCTTATTACCTGGTACCACCGGACAAATTCAGCCCTCGGGTGTTTGTTTCTTCTGTGCCTATAAGACGTATTATCGCACTATCTGCAGCTACGTCTTAAAGAATAGCCTGTTTCACTATAAGCTCTACGGCAGACTCTTTCGAATTCGGTTTCATGCCATCATATTCCATTAATTCTCATCACCAATTTACACCAATATGATTCTGTATGCCTTCTTTAAAGGTGAATATCTAGCTGAACGTCCTGCAAGATCTGTAACTCTCAAGGAGTTCGGCTTCGATCTTGATGGTGCGGACCTTTCTGATCACTGCGGTGCGTCATTTTTCGTTCAGTGTTCATGGTACAAGTTAATGGTTTTTCTGCAATTTATGCAATAATGGCGATTTGGTCGCTGTATCCGAATGTACAAATTGCGGACAGAACAGCACAAAATTATGTCACGCGGAGGAATCTGGAGCCAGTGTAACTGCACTCGTTACTGGAATGAGTTTATTACCGTTTAAAATTCTAACGCAGGGCTTAACAACTGGCCGGTTTTGAGCGCGAGTACTCGCGTCTGCTCAGGCACGTGCTCGCGAGCAGGTGCAAGGTCGCGGAGTAGGGAGGGAGGGGAGGGAGGGGAAATGCGCGCGCACGTTTGAATGTGATCTCGCGTTCGTAGCAGATTTAACTAGCCATCTGAATGCTTTGAACATTTTACTACAAGGTAAAGATCTGCTAATTACTCATTTCATAGATAGAATACGAGCTTTTAAAATGAAATTGACACTTTGGGTGAGTCAGTTGGAAACAGGAAACCTAGCTTATTTTTCTAAATTATCATCCATGCAAGATGTTCACAAAGACTGTGAACGTTATTCACATAGTTTAGTTGATCAGAACTTTCAAGATCTGACAGCACTAGACAGTGATTTTGATCTGTTCTCTCCATATTCGGCGAATATTTAAGAGATTCGTCCTGAGCTGCAGCAAGAAATTATTGACCTGCAGTGTGACAGAGAATACAGAGACAACTTCCAGAACAAGAAAAACATTTTGGAATTCTACAGACACTTCCCTCAGGATAGATTTCCTCGTTTGCACAAACTGGCAGCTACAATAATATCAATGTTCGGTTCCACGTATGTTTGTGAACAACTGTTCTCTGCAATGAAATGTAACAAGACGCGCCTGAGAAACGCATTGTCTGATCGAAATTTAAACTGCACACTGCACCTAAAATGCACAAGAACAATTACTCCGAACATAGACGCAATTGTAAAGGGCAAAAAGTACAAGATAACCGAGAATCCCACACTTCAGTGACACCTTTTATTGTGTAACAGTTCACAAATTAATGCGAATGTAGAGGCATACACTAAGCTAATAAAATTATGTGGCACGTGTACATTCTCCTTTAATTGTTTCATTTGTCGCAGTAATAATTCGTGAGTGATATCCCTGCAGGTGGACGCGGATTTACATCGACTGGCGGCAGCTGTTGTGTGCCCCACGTGACTTTCCCCACTCTCCGCTCTGGTCCGGTAGTGGGGGTAGCGTGCTCGCGCTGCTCCGTGCTCGCGCCTTGCTGCTCACAGCTTGCTCCGCGAGCACGTATGTTGTGAAGCCCTGTTCTAACGTGTTGAATGTGTTTAAGTGAATGCTTTCTAGGCAAAGCAATAACATTGTGGAAGTGTTAGGATATGCTTCGGGAGCTCAAGTAGGAATCCCTGGAGGGAAGAAATCATACATTTCGAAGAACACTTCTGAGAAAGTTTAGGGAACCGGCGTTTGAAGCTGACTGCAGAACTATCCTACTGGCGCCAACATACATTTCATAGGGACCACGAAGATAAGAGAAATTAGGGCTTGTACGCAGGCATGCAGACAGTCATTTTTCCCTCGCTCTGTCTGCGAGTGGAACAGGAAAGGAAACGACTAGTTGTGGTAAAGAGTACCATCCGCCACGCACAGTACGGTGGCTCGTGGAGTACGTAAATGTAGGCGTCAATGAAGTTTCGCACATGTACACACCATCGGCAGGTGTGGAAATGATTAGAATTGCAATACTCTTTGATAGGCAGAAGGGCACCAGAGTGAATTAGTGCTTAATATTGTTACGAGGCCTGGCAGGGCATGTGAGGCACCTGAACAGCGTCAGAGGTTGAGTGATCAGTATGAAGGACCTGGTGACCCCACGAACCTGTGTGTGTCAGTGTTATCAGCACGTGATAGAATTTGAAAGAGGCTCATTGTGGGTCTGCATTTGGTCGATTGTTAGAATCGTGCGATGTCCAGACTTGTGAGGCATTAGAATGTGACAGTGCACCGATGTCGGACTGTATGAGAAAGTGGGAGCAGGCACGCTCATCGTCAAGATTCCAAAAGATCGCGTCTGGCCACCACAATGGAGGATCGCCTTATTCTGAACCAAGCTGACCGTAACCCCTTCTAATTTGTGTCTGTCGTTAGAGAACATGTAATGGGCTCCCTGCAGCATTCTGTATCATCTTGCAACAATTTGTCGCAGACTAGCAGCATGTGAACTAGGGAATTACTGTCCCATGTGCAGGCTGCCATAACATAAATATCTATGTTCGGCGTGGTGCTCAAATGGTTCAAATGGCTCTGAGCACTATGGGACTTAACAGCTGTGGTCATCAGTTCCCCAGAACGTAGAACTACTTAAACCTAATAACCTAAGGACATCACACACATCCATGCCCGAGGCAGGATTCGAACCTGCGACCGTAGCAGTCGCGCGGTTGCAGACTGCGCGCCTAAAACCGCGAGACTACCGCGGGGCGTGGTGCTGTGACGGGGAATAATAAACGGCTGATGAACGGCATCCCATTACGTTCAGTAGCGACATGAGGGGAGGTCCCCCTCTTCCAGTGTTCTAGACAGACACAGTGATGTTACTCCTGACTTCATAGTGTGGAGCACCTTTGGGTGTGACTTAAGGTCACGGCTGGTGGTAATTGAAGGACAGCGGAAAGTCAAGTACCTCGGACGTCCTCATAAGTTACCTCTCATACAGCAGTATCGTGGTGTCATTTAAAAAATGATAATGTTTGTTCACACGTGGCACCTGTGTCTGGAAATTGTCTGTGTGATGAGGTACTCCCGTGTCCAGCAAGATCCCCGGATCTGTTCCTGACAGAGCATCTCTGGGACCATCTTGGACGTCAACTCCGTCCAAGTGTCAGCGTCCAGGATACCTAGGATTATTACAACACCAGGGTGCCGCAGGAGAGGACACGACCACCTCACGGCTTCCTTCTCAACCGAATCAGTGTATGCATCCGGGAGATACTGATACGTGCATTCATATTGCCAAGTTCTTTGTAAATTTTACTCGCTTTTCTAATCAATGAAAACACATCACATACTCTCCTAGCCAGCAAAGTTTCATTTCGTTCCCTTCTCCCCTTGTGGATACTCCACAGTTTTTGCTGAGGCAGTGTACATTGCGGAACTGAAACTTGTGTTTAGTTGTTTATTATTAAGCCGTACGGAGTGGCCGAGCGGTTCTAGGCGCTACAATCTGTAACCGCGCTGCCGCTACGGTCGCAGGTTCGAATCCTGCCTCGGGCATGGATGTTTATGATGTCCTTAGGTTGGTTAGGTTTAAGTAATTCTAAGTTCTAGGGGACTGATGACCTCAGATGTTAAGTCCCATAGTGTTGAGAGCCATTTTTTGTTTATTATGAAGGGTGAACAACAATTTTTTCGGATGCTGCTACTAGTAATCAATTTGTAGGAAGATGTGCATGATTATAATATGCATGGAGGCAGCACATAGCACGTAACGTTTGCGGAGCGTAGAGACATCTTTTTTAACGTTTTATCACATGGTGTAGTCTTGTTTCTTGCCCACCGAAACAGACAAACTAAATTTTGTCTTCCACTTCGTTTTATGGAAAGGTAAAAGCTACGAGGCTATAGGAGACCATTAGCGCTTATTAGCGGCCAAGTTTATCAAAATATTTTTAATAAATCATTCCACGCATCATTATCAAACAGCCACCATAAAAACGTTACGTACAACACATAAGTTGTGTCCAATTCCTTTATAGCGGACAGCAGATTAACGCGAAACAGTGCGTAGAAGAAGTCCGTAAAGGAACTTTATTACACTTACAGTATTTGAGCCACTGCTCGATTCAAAAACGGCGCTAACAAATAACTCTGAAGGCGCATTCATAGATCATGCATCAAACTAGCTGTGGACTATCCAAATGTGATATGAGGCAATTCAGCAGCCAACAGCATAGCAAAACTACAACTACAAAACAAAACTTTGCAAAGAATATGTCGTGCCGTCTAACTTTGTAGCCTCCTAAATGGTTCAAATGGCTCTAACACTATGGGACTTAACATCTGAGGTCATCAGACCCCTAAACTTAAAACTACTTAAACGTAACTAACCTAAGGACATCACACACATCCATGACCGGGGCAGGATTCGAACCTGCGACTGTAGCAGCAACGCGATTCCGGACTGAAGCGCCTAGAACCACTCGGTCACAGAGGCTGGCCATAGCCCCCTATCTGTGTTAAATTGTGGATGAAAAGACTCTGGTAGACAAGAGTTCCATAAATAAGTCACGAACGTTCTGTGATAGAATCGATAACTAGTCAAAGAAATGAAATCATTGCTGAACGTAGGCATTTGGCACTTCAACTTAGAAATAAAATGAAGCCAAATACATGTATTTCAAGTATAATATTAAGACTCATTACTCACACAACATGATGATAACGAAAAAAAGCCTTTAATTTAACAAAATGATTCTTAAGCGTCTGTTAGCTACCACTTCAGATATGGGCCATAAGTATAGGGCTTCTCGCGCGGGAAGTCTAAACAGGTACTCATTAAACGGCGACAAATAATGAAGAACCATATGATGTTAAAGAGGGAGCTAACAATTTCCGCGTGTCATATATAGGAATGGCTTTTAGCGTTTAGGTTCAAAGTCAGTACTAAAATACCTTCCATGGATGAAAGTTACGTTTTGCGAACCGAAAAAAGTACTTTTCCTGCAAGTACTGCTGATTTACGTTCGGTGGAAGGGCTGCAAGTGATTTTTCTATCCTACTCTGCTTCAGTGCATCACAGTTTATGATCACTAGCCCTGGCGGAGAAACATAGCTGTTTGGAACAAGTAGGCGGTTCCTGTGGTCGATGACGAGGAGATTGCAAAGTGAGCGGCTAGCAAGAAACAAAGTACAGAGTGCAGCGAAAGTCGTCGAAAGCGTGTGCAAACTGTCCAAGGAGCAGACAAATTGTAAACCGTAAACACGTGCCAGATCAGTCGCTTAACTACCTCTCAGGCTAAACATACCGCGATAGTGAATAGCTCAGTGAGGCAATTCAGCTGAATGGACATCCCTAAAAATGGCAATCACAGAAGTTGGGAAGAAAAAATGTAGGTACGAAGGTAACAGCGAAGAAACCATGAGTACCAGAAGAAATACCCCAGTAGATCGCTGAAAGAACGAAGTTCAAAAATGTTCAGGAGAATTTAGGAGTACAGAAATAAGACGCTGAGCAATTAAATAAATAGCAAGTGACGGGAAACTAACGCTAAATGGCTTCATGAATAAAGTAAAGAAATCGAAAAAGCAATGATTGTTGGAAGGAATGACTCGGCGTATGGAAAAGTCAAAACAGCCGAAATTAAAAGCAAGAGCGGTAGAATTAAGAGAGCAGAGTACAGAGCGGATGGATAGAAAGAGTGCACTGAAGGCCTGTATGAGAGAAAGGATTTGTTTGATGACATGGTAGAAGAAACAGGAGTCAAAATGGAAGAGATAGGAATTAGTGTTGCAATCGGCTTTTAAAAGGGCTTTGAAAGACTTAAGATAAAATAAGACAGAAGGGACAGAGAACATTCCACTGGAATTTCTAAAATCATTGGGGAGAGTGGCAACAAAGCGAATATTCGCGTAGGTCTGTAAAATCTACGAGATAGGCGATATAGCATAATATTTTTGGAACAACATCATCCACACTCTTCCGATGATATCAAGGGTAGATAAATGCGAAAACTACCGCACTATCAGCTTGACAGCAACTCATGCTTCCAAGTCGATGACAAGAATAATAGACAGAAGAACTGTAAAGAAAACTGACGTTCTATTCGGTGAGGATCACTGTGGCTTTAGGGAAGGCAAGGCACCAGGGGGGCAGTCCTGACGTTCCGGTTCATAATTTTGGAAGCAAGATGGAAGGAAAATCAAGATACTTTCGTAGGTCCACCAGGAAAAAGCGTTCGCCAGTATAAAATGTTGCAAGATATTCGAAATTCTGAGAAAAATATGGGTAAGCTATAGGGAAAGAGGGGCAACAAACAATATGAACTGGAACCGAGAGGGAACAATAAGGCTGGAAGACCAAGAATGAAGTGCATGGTTCAAAATGTGTATGAGACAGGGATGTAGCCTTTCACCCCTACTTTTCAGTCTATACATCGAAGAAGCAATGACAGAAATAAAAGAAAGGTTCAAGAACGGGATTAAAATTCAAGGTGAAAGGGTATCTGTGATAAGATTCGCTGATGACATTGCTATCTTCAGTGAAAGTGAAGAATAATTACAGAATCTGTTGAACGGAATTAACGGTCTAATGAGTACAGACTATGGGTTGAGAGTAAAGCGAAGGAAGAAGAAAGTAATGAGAAGTAGCGGAAATGGAAACAGCGAGAAACCTGACATCGGAATTTGGGATCGAGAAGTATACGAGTTTAAAGAATTCTTCTAACTCCGCAGCAAAGAAACCCACGATGGATGGATCGAGGAGGACATAAAAAGCAGACAAGCACTGGAAAAAGGGCATTCCTGGCCAAGAGAACTCTACTAATATTAAACATAGGTCATAACATGAGGAATAAATTTCTGGAAATGTACGTTTAGAACACAGCACTGTATGGTAGTGAATTACGGACAGTGGCAAAACCGGACTAGAAGAGAATCGAAGCTTTTGAGATGAGATGCTCCGCATAATCGGTGAGGAAAGAAGCATATGGAAAACACTAACAAGTACATCGGACAGGATAATTGGACGTGTGTTAAGACATCAGGGAGCTGTACAGGGTAAAAACTGCGGAGGAAGACAGAGATTGGAATATATCCAGCATATAATTGAGGACGTAGGTTGCGATTGCTACTCTGTGACGAAGATATTGTCACAGGAGAAGAAGGCGTGGCGGCACGTATCAGACCAGTCAGAGGACTGATAACAGAAAAGAAGAAATATTAATGGCGTGTGCCGAAGACTTCAGAGGGTAGCAGGGACTCCGAACTTGTGAGGCCCGTGGTATTTACGGACGCTGTCGCGGCAGCGGACGGCCCCACGTGACGAGCCCGCGGCTGCGGCGACTCCCTCTGCGGGAGCACGGCGTGTGGCTGGCGTTTCGCTGAAATCGGAAATCGGTCACGTGACGTCCGTGACGTCCGTCGCTCGCTATTTTTGAGACGCCCTGTTGGATTCATTGTTTCCATGCGACGTTTGACAGTATGTCAACCTAAGGCAACTGTGATCGAACATTTATCAGGAATACGTCACTCTCAGTATGTTGTAATTAAATGCGAAGCCCACGCCTACTACAGTAGTACAAGTTTATATGCCAACTAGCTCTGCAGATGACGAAGAAATTGAAGAAATGTATGATGAGATAAAAGAAATTATTCAGGTAGTGAAGGGAGACGAAAATTTAATAGTCATGGGTGTCTGGAATTCGACAGTAGGAAAAGGGAGAGAAGGAAACATAGTAGGTGAATATAGATTAGGGGAAAGAAATGAAAGAGGAAGCCGTCTGGTAGAATTTTGCACAGAGCATAACTTGATCATAGCTAACACTTGGTTCAGGAATCATAAAAGAAGGATGTACACATGGAAGAATCCTGGAAATACTAGAAGGTGTCAGATAGATTATATAATGGTAAGACAGAGATTCAGAAACCAGGTATTAAATTGTAAGACATTTCCAGGGGCAGATGTGGACTCTGACCACAATCTATTGGTTATCAGCTGTAGATTAAAACTGAAGAAACTGCAAAAAGGTGGGAATTTAAGGACATGGGACCTGGACAAACTGATAAAACCAGAGGTTGTACAGAGTTTCAGGGAGAGCATAACGGAGCAATTGACAGAAATGGAGGGAAAAAATACAGTAGAAGAAGAATGGGTAGCTTTGAGGGATGAAGTAGTGAAGGCAGCAGAGGATCAAGTAGGTAAAAAGACGAGGGATAGTAGAAATCCTTGGGTAACAGAAGAAATATTGAATTTAATTGATGAAAGGAGAAAATATAAAAATGCAGTAAATGAAACAAGCAAAAAGGAATACAAACGTCTCAAAAATGAGATCGACAGGAAGTGCAAAATGGCTAAGCAGGGATGGCTAGAGGACAAATGTAAGGATGTAGAGGCTTGTCTCAGTAGGGGTAAGATAGATACTGCCTACGGGAAAATTAAAGAGACCTTTGGAGAAAAGAAAGCCACTTGTATGAATATCAAGAGCTCAGATGGAAACCCGTTTCTAAGCAAAGAAGGGAAAGGAGAAAGGTGGAAGGAGTATATAGAGGGTCTATACAGAGGCGATGTTCTTGAGGACAATATTATGGAAATGGAAGGTGATGTAGATGAAGATGAAATGGGAGATACGATACTGCGTGAAGAGTTTGACAGAGCACTGAAAGACCTGAGTCAAAACAAGGCCCCGGGAGTAGACAACATTCCTTTAGAACTACTGACGGCCTTGGGAGAGCCAGTCCTGACAAACTTCTACCATCTGGTGAGCAAGATGTATGAGACAGGCGAAATACCCTCAGACTTCAAGAAGAATATAATAATTCTAATCCCAAAGAAAGCAGGTGTTGACAGATGTGAAAATTACCGACTTTAATAAGTCACAGCTGCAAAATACTAACGCGAATTATTTACAGACGAATGGAAAAACTGGTAGAAGCCGACCTCCGGGACGATCAGTTTGGATTCCATAGAAATGTTGGAACACGCGAGGCAATACTGACCTTAGGACGTATCTTAGAAGAAAGATTAAGGAAAGGCAAACCTACGTTTCTAGCATTTGTAGACTTAGAGAAAGCTTTTGACAATGTTGACTGGAATACTCTCTTTCAAATTCTATAGGTGGAAGGGGTAAAATACAGGGAGCGGAAGGCTATTTACAATTTGTACAGAAACCAGATTGCAGTTATAAGAGTCGAGGGGCACGAAAGGGAAGCAGTGGTTGGGAAGGGGGTGAGACAGGGTTGTAGCCCCTCCAAGATGTTACTCAATCTGTACATTGAGCAAGCAGTAAAGGAAACAAAAGAAAAATTTGGAGTAGGTATTAAAGTCCAGGGAGAAGAAATAAAAACATGGAGGTTCGCCGATGACATTGTAATTCTGTCAGAGACAGCAAAGGACTTGTAAGAGCAGTTGAACGGAATGGACAGTGTCTTGAAAGGAGGATATAAGATGAACATCAACAAAAGCAAAACGAGGATAATGGAATGTAGTCGAATTAAGTCGGGTGATGCTGAGGGAATTAGATTAGGAAATGAGACACTTAAAGTAATAAAGGAGTTTTGCTATTCGGGGAGCAAAATAACTGATGATGGTCGAAGTAGAGAGGATATAAAATGTGGCAATGGCAAAGAAAGCGTTTCTGAAGAAGAGAAATTTGTTAACATCGAGTATAGATTTAAGTGTCAGGACGTCGTTTCTGAAAGTATTTGTATGGAGTGTAGCCATGTATGGAAGTGAAACATGGACAATAAATAGTTTGGACAAGAAGAGAATAGAAACTTTCGAAATGTGGTGCTACAGAAGAATGTTGAAGATTAGGTGGGTAGATCACATAACTAATGAGGAGGTATTGAATAGGACTGGGGAGAAGAGAAGTTTGTGGCACAACTTGACTAGAAGAAGGGATCGGTTGGTAGGACGTGTTCTGAGGCATCAAGGGATCACAAATTTATCATTGGAGCGCAGCGTGGAGGGTAGAAATTGTAGAGTGAGACCAAGAGATGAATACACTAAGCAGATTCAGAAGGATGTAGGTTGCAGTAAGTACTGGGAGATGAAGAAGGTTGCACAGGATAGAGTAGCATGGAGAGCTGCATCAAACCAGTCTCAGGACTGAAGACCACAACAACAACAACAATTAAATGCTAGTTAATGAGAGATCAGCGGTAAAAGCCTTTGGGTGAGCTCAGAGAGGTAAGTGATCAGTTTGGTCACGTGGTTAGTGACTTGCATTTATGAAGGAATTACGTTCGTGTCGTGGGACGCTCTAATATCTTTGTTTTCATCTCCGTGTTTTTAACACAGTCTGTGGTTTTCCTATTCATGTAATAGATATTACGTTCCTCAATGTTCGACTTTATTTACATACTAGCCTTTGGCCTGTAGCTTCGCCCGCATGTGTATACAAAACATACGAGTATACATTTCCTAAACCCATTTCTTAGTCTGTCTTCTCCTCCCCCTCTCTCTGAACGTCTCCTCCCCACCCCTCTCTTTACCCATCTTCTCGCCCCCTTCTGTCCCTCTCCTGCTCCCTACGTCACTGCCCATCTCCTCCTACCCCCTCTTTCTATCTCTTCTTAGCCCCTCTTTGTCTATCACCCTCCTTCTCCATCTCCTCCTTGTCCTCTCACTCTCCATCCCCTTCTGCCATCCATTTCTCTCTCCATCTCCTGCTACCTGCATCTCCTTTTTCATCTCCTCCCACCTAATCAATCTCCTCCCTACCCCTCTTACTATCTATCTCCTCCTCACCCTTTCTGTCCCCCATCTTCCACTCTCTGTGTGTCAGTCCCTTCTGGCACCCCTCTCAACATATCCTGCCTGCCCCTCTCTCTCTGTCCATCCTTTCCTCTATCCATCTCAACCCTCTCCCAGCTGTGCCCTTCCGCACACGTAGCCCTGCTAAAAGTATTGATGAAGCAGGTAGACACTCCTCCCACAATACACCTTTCATGCTGGGAGTCTACATCTCCGGCACTAGAAAACCGTTTTTTTTTTTTGCAACAAAGGTATAGATTTCCCTGCAAAGCAGGTCAGTAACATTGGCCTATACATTCTCAGACGGCACATCTGTCGTGCAAGGCAATCTTAAGAACACATTTTTGCCCATATTTCCGCTCTTATTGCAGCTAGAAGCTTTTAAACCTCACAGTGCTGATACTTGTGAGGCCTGCTGTTTCTGTGCATAATTTGGTTGAACTAGATCGAGGGACTTGATAGGAGACTCCAGTCATACATACATACATACATTCAACACTGATCAGCCAGAACATTATGACCACCGCACTACTGTCGATATAAAGCCGCCAGGCAATTTCAGAGTCACTTCGCGAGGTGCATGTGGTGTCAGTGAGCGTGCTGCCCGGGAGTAGAATGGGGAAGGGGCAAAATCTATCTGTTTGATCGACGGCAGATTGTGATGGCCCATAGGCTCGGCGTGAGCGTTTCAGAACCCGCATGACTCATTGGGTGTTCGAGGAGTGTTGTGCTGAGTGTCTTCAAAACCACGTAAAACCAAGGTGAAACAACATCCAGACGTTGTGGGGTTTGGTGGCCCCCTCTCATTACAGATATCAGACATCACAGGATGGACAGACTCGCAAAATAGGACAGACTGCAAATTGTGACATAACTAACATCAGACTTTAACGCTGGGTAGAGCACAAGTGTGTCTGAACACACAGTGCACTTAAAACCCATAATGTTGGGTCTCCCACCGATCTATGCATATACCAATGTTACCACCATGACATTGGCAACTACGACTGAAACGTGACCGTTGTCGCAGTGACAGAGTATTGTATGGTCATCATGGCGATGGGAGGGTGCGAATTCGTCGTCTTCCAGGGGAACAGTTCCTTGAAAGCTGTACTGCGGGATGGTGAGAAGCTGGTGGGAACTCTATCATTCTCTGAGGAACATTCACGTGGGAATTCATAGAATCTCGTGCAAGGCAGCATGACAGCCGAGGGGTATCGTACGCCGGTTGCAGACCATGTGTTTCCCGACGGCAGCGGCGTTTCTCAGCAAGATAATGCGCCATCTTACAAGGTCAGGAGGGTGACGGAGTGGCTTGAGGAACACAGCGGCGAGTTCCAGTTGATGTGCTGAATCCGATCGAACACATGTGGGAAGTGGTTGAACGTGGCCTCAGAGCTCATCGTCCCCCTCCCCGGAATTTACAGGAATAAGGTGACTTCTGTGTACAGATATAGCGCCAAGTCTGTCCAGAGACCTACCAAGGCCTCGTTGCTTCCACGCTACGACGAGTTGCCTCTGTTATCCGTACCAAAGATGGACATACTTGCTGTTAGATAGATGGTCATAATGTTCTGGTTGATCAGTATACACCCTGCTTTATATATACTGGGTGAACATTAATAAGACCGACAAAGTGCTGGAATGGATTCCTGTCTGGAAACGAAGGAATAAAGGTCCTATGAATCTGTAACCAGGAACACATAGTTGCCACAGTAAATGGCGCTGACAATTGACAGTTCCTCTGACAACGTGTAATGTGTTCAGGATAAAGTATGTGAGGATATTGAACAGGTAATTCAGTACGTAAAGGGAGATGAAAATTAACAGTCATAGGGGACTGGAATCCAGTTGTAGGGGAAGGAGTAGAATAACTGGTTACAGGAGAATATGTGCTTGGGACAAGGAATGATACAGGAAAAAGAACAGTTGAGTTCTGTAATAAATTTCAGTTTGTAATAGCGAATACTCTGTTCAAGAATCACAAGAGAAGGAGGTACACTTGGAAAAGGCCGGGTGATACAGGTAATACAGTTAGATTACATCATGGTCAGACAGGTATGCCGAAATCAGATACTGGATTCTAAGGCGTTCCAGGAGCAGATATAGTAGTGCTGAAGAGTCGGCTGAAGTTTAAGAGATTAGTCAGGAAGAGTCAATAAGCAAAGAAGTGGTATACAGAAGTACCAAGGAATGACGAGATGCACTTGAAGTTCTCTAAGGCTATAGATACAGCAATAAGGAATAGCTCAGTAGGCAGTACAGTTGAAGAGGAATGGACATCTCTAAAAAGGGCAATCACGGAAGTAGGAAAGAATAACATAGGCGCATAGAAGGTAACTGAGAAGAAATCATGGGTAACAGAATAAATACTTCAGTTGCTCGATGAAAGAAGGAAGTAAAAAATTGTTCAGGGAAATTCAGGAATACAGAAACACAAGTCACAGAGGAAATAAATAAATAGCAAGTGCGGGGGAGCGAAGAAGATGGCTGCCTAAAAAATGAGAAAAAATCGAAAAAGAAATGATTGTTAGATGGACTGACTCAGCATACAGGAAAGTCAAAAAAACCTTCGGTGAAATTAAAAACAGCGGTGGTAACATTAAGAGTGCAGTGAGGACTCCATTGTTAAATGGAGAGGAGAGAGTGGAAAAGAAATGATTGTCGGATGGACTGACTCAGCATAAAGGAAAGTCAAAAAAACCTTCGGTGAAATTAAAAACAGCGGTGGTAACATTAAGAGTGCAGTGAGGACTCCATTGTTAAATGGAGAGGAGAGAGCGGAAAAGAAATGATTGTTGGTTGGACTGACTCAGCATACAGGAAAGTAAAAAAAACCTTCGGTGAAATTAAAAACAGCGGTGGTAACATTAAGAGTGCAGTGAGGACTCCATTGTTAAATGGAGAGGAGAGAGCGGAAAAGAAATGATTGTCGGATGGACTGACTCAGCATATAATAAAGTCAAAAAAGCCTTCGGTGAAATTAAAAACAGCGGTGGTAACATTAAGAGTGCAGTGAGGACACCATTGTTAAATGGAGAGGAGAGAGCGGACAGGTGAAAAGAGTACATTGAAGACCTCTATGGGGGGAAAGATTTGTCTGATGTGATAGAAGAAGAATCAGGAGTTGACTTAGAAGAGATAGTGGATCTAGTATTAGAATCAGAATTTAAGAGAACTTTGAAGGACATAAGATCAAATAAGGCAGAAGGGATAGATAACATTCCATCTAAATTTCTTAAATCATTGGGGGAAGTGACAACGCCGGCCGGAGTGGCCGAGCGGTTCTAGGCGCTACAGTCTGGAACCGCGCGACCGCTACGGTCGCAGGTTCGAATGCTGCCTCGGGCATGGATGTTTGTGATGTCCTTAGGTAAGTTAGGTTTAAGTAGTTCTAAGTTCTAGGGGACTGATGACCTCAGCAGGTAAGTCCCATAGTGGACAGAGCCATTTGAACCATTTTTTTTTTTTGAAGTGACAACGAAACGACTATTCATGTTGGTGTGCAGAGTGTATGAGCCTGGCAACATACCATCAGATTTTCGGAAAAATATCATCCACATAATCCGGAAGATTGCTAGAGTTAACAAGTGCGAGAATTACCACACAATCAGCTTAACAGCTCATGCATCCAAATTGGTGACAAGAATAATATAGAGAAGAATGGAAAAGAAAATTGAGGATATGTTAGATGATCATCAGTTTGGCTTTAGGGAAGGTAAAGGTACTAGAGAAGCAATTCTGACGTTGGAAGCAAGATTAAAGAAAAAGCAAGATACGTTCATACGATTGTCGACCTGGAAAAAGCGTTCGACAATGTAAAATGGTATTCGAAATTCTGACAAAAACAGGGGCAGTCTAGAAGGAGAGACGAGTAATACACAATATGTACAAGAGTCAAGAGCGAATAATAACAGTGGACGGCCAAGAACGGAGTGTTGGGATTAAAAAGGGTGTAAGACAGGGATGTAATCTTTCGCCCCTGGTGTTCAATCTGTACAAGGAAGAAGCAATGATGGAAATAAAAGAAAGGTTCAGCAGTGGAATTAAAATTCAAGATGAAAGGATGTCAATGATGAAAGTGAAGAAGAATTACATGAGCAGCTGAATGGAACGTACAATCCAATGAGTACAGAATATGGTTTGAGAGTAAATCGAAGAAAGACGAAAGTAATGAGAAGTAAAAGAAATGAGAACAGCTAGAAACTTAATATCAGGATTGATTGTCACGAAGTAGATGAAATTAAGGAATTCTACTACCTAGGTAGCAAAATAACCAATGATGGATGAAGCAAGGAGAATATGAAAAGCATATAGCATTGGCAAAAACGGTATTCCCGGACAAGAGAAGTCTACTAGTATCAAACATAGGCCTTAATTTGAGGAAGAAATTTCTGAGAATGTACGTTTGGAGCACAGCATTGTATGGAGTGAAACTTGGACCATGGGAAAACCGGAACAGAAGAGAATCGAAATATTTCAGATGTGGTGCTACAGACGAATGCTGAAAGTTAGATGGACTAATAAGATAAGGATGCAAATTCTGCTCACTACATCATTTACAGTGTTTGAGGTACCTTCCTGCTTCATAATTTCTTTAATTTCTTTTTATTTGAACTACTACATATGAAAAACGAGGAGGAGAGAAGAAAAGACGATCACGGACTGTGTCGTGAAACAATAGAAATTATTAGTACTTGCCGACATCGCAAGCCGAAGATGAAGAGATAGATAAAATAAATGAGGATATTGATCGGGTAGTTCAGTACTTAAAGAGAGATGAAAATCTAATAGTCATGAGGTATTGGAATGTGTCGGGGAAGGAATAAAAGAAAGGGTTATGAGAGAATATTGGCTTGGTACTAGGTATGAGAGAGAAGAAAGACTAATTTAGTTGTACAATAAAATTCAGCTAGTAATAGCGAACACTGTGTTCAGGAAGCACAAGAGGAGTAGGTATGTTTGGAAAAGGCCGGGAGATACAGCAAGATTACACTTAGATTACATCATGATCAGGCAGGGATTCAGAAATTAGATACCCAGGAGAAGATATAGAGTCATATTTCAGTTAAGTAGTGATGAAGAGTAGGCTCAAGTTAAACATATATATGTGGTGTCTACACCACATATATATAATTACGGCGAGAGCGCCCAATAATGTCGTCAGTGGCGATGCACAACATGCTATAACTCTTACGTGGATCAGAGAAATTCCACGAGTAATGGGAATAATGGGCAAGGAGCACTACATTAGTGGTGTGTGGGTAAGCTGAGAATTGAGTCTGACGGGGAGCGTGCTAGGGTAGTCCGTGCAGTTGAGATGGTTCAAATGGCTCTGAGCACACTATAGGACTGAACATCTGAGGTCATCAGTCCCCTAGAATTAAAACTACTTAAACCTAACTAACCTAAGGACATCACACACATCCGTGCCCGAGACAGGGTTCGAACCTGCGAACGTAGCAGCAGCGCGGTTCCGGACTGAAGCGCCTAGAACCGCTCGGCCACAGGACCGGCTGCAGTTGAGATGACCACTGTGTCCAGTTGGCTTAGTCGTCAGAGTATCTAGTAAGCAGGAGAGCCTGGTTCGAAACCTCATTGATTTCAATAAACACCCACTGGCAGACTTGAGTCTGTAATTCCTTTGTCGTCTGGAAGTTTAAGAGACTAGTGAGGAAGAATCAATGCACAAAGAGATGGGATACGGAAGTACTAAGGAAAGAAGAGATACAGTTGAAAGATACTGCAATAAAGGATAGCTCAGTAGGCAGTTCAGTTGAAGACGAATGGGTATCCCTAAAAAGGGCCACAACTGAAGTTGGAAATAAAAACATAGATACAAAGAAAGTAACAGCGAAGAAACCGTGGGTAAAAGAAGGAATGCTTCAGCTGATCGATGAAAGAAGGAAGTACAAAAATGTTCAGGGAAATTCAGGAATACAGATATAACAGCTACTTAGTAATGAACCAAATAGGGAGCGCAGGAAAGCTAAGGTGAAATGGCTATGTGAATAATGTGAAGCAAGCGAAAAAGAAATGATCGTCGGAAGGACTGCCTCAGCATACAGAAAAATCAAAATAATCTTCGATGACATTAAAAGCATGTCCGTTCCTCTTCAACTGAACTACTTGCTGTGGTATTCACTATCGCAGTATCTACATCCTTAGAGAACTTCAAACGCATTTCATCATTCTTCACTACTTCGGTGTCCCGCTTCTTTTCACATGTATTTTTCAAGACGATTCTCTTAAACTCAGTCTACTCTTCAGCATCAGTAAATCGTGATCCGAGTCTGTATCTGCTCCTGAGTACGCCTTTTAATCAAATAGGCGATTTCGGAATATCTATCTGACCATGCTGTAGTCCAGCTGGAGTTTTTCTGTGCTCTGCATTTCCCAGTATACCTCCTTCTTTTGGGGTTCTGGTGCAGAGTATTCGCTATTATTAGCTGAAATTTATTGCAGAACTCAGTTAGCCTTTCTCTTCTATCATTAGTAATAACAAGCCCATATTCTCCCGTCACCCATTACTCTACTCCTTCCCCTACAACTGTATTCCAGTTCCCCTCGACTATTAGATTTTCATCTCCCTTTACGTATTTAATTATCCTTTCCATATCCTCATATACTTTTTCTGTCTCTTTGTCTTCTGCTTGCGAGTTTGCACGTATACATGGACTTTTGTTGTTGGCATTGGTTGTATGTGTGATTCTGATGTGAATAACCCTATCACTGAACAGTTCACAGTAACGCACTCTATTTTACTCTTTAATTTTTCGTGAGTGAGTTTGCGAGTATCAAAATATGCGACATTAATGGCTGTATCTTTTGACTGCACTGACGTATAAGCTTCAGCTTTTTACATCGATAGTAGAGCCGTAGAGCTTAGAAAGTATCATAAATTTCAAACTGATACTTCTACCCGTTCCGGAGGAAAAATGTTCTTAACTGTCGGGCAGAAGCGATCGTACAAGGGTTCCAGTTTTACCGATTGAGACACAGAACCCTAAAAAATAAAGAATTGGACCGTGGAGTGGCATTTACACAAAGCGTCATGCCGTAAATGCATACTGCGATGTAGATGGATAGGTAGTGCTGCAATGGGTGGAGAATAATTAGATACTCTAGACCTGTGATCCCGAATTACAATCATTATTCATCAGTGGGCACAAGTTACACTCCTGGAAATGGAAAAAAGAACACATTGACACCGGTGTGTCAGACCCACCATACTTGCTCCGGACACTGCGAGAGGGCTGTACAAGCAATGATCACACGCACGGCACAGCGGACACACCAGGAACCGCGGTGTTGGCCGTCGAATGGCGCTAGCTGCGCAGCATTTGTGCACCGCCGCCGTCAGTGTCAGCCAGTTTGCCGTGGCATACGGAGCTCCATCGCAGTCTTTAACACTGGTAGCATGCCGCGACAGCGTGGACGTGAACCGTATGTGCAGTTGACGGACTTTGAGCGAGGGCGTATAGTGGGCATGCGGGAGGCCGGGTGGACGTACCGCCGAATTGCTCAACACGTGGGGCGTGAGGTCTCCACAGTACATCGATGTTGTCGCCAGAGGTCGGCGGAAGGTGCACGTGCCCGTCGACCTGGGACCGGACCGCAGCGACGCACGGATGCACGCCAAGACCGTAGGATCCTACGCAGTGCCGTAGGGGACCGCACCGCCACTTCCCAGCAAATTAGGGACACTGTTGCTCCTGGGGTATCGGTGAGGACCATTCGCAACCGTCTCCATGAAGCTGGGCTACGGTCCCGCACACCGTTAGGCCGTCTTCCGCTCACGCCCCAACATCGTGCAGCCCGCCTCCAGTGGTGTCGCGACAGGCGTGAATGGAGGGACGAATGGAGACGTGTCGTCTTCAGCGATGAGAGTCGCTTCTGCCTTGGTGCCAATGATGGTCGTATGCGTGTTTGGCGCCGTGCAGGTGAGCGCCACAATCAGGACTGCATACGACCGAGGCACACAGGGCCAACACCCGGCATCATGGTGTGGGGAGCGATCTCCTACACTGGCCGTACACCACTGGTGATCGTCGACGGGACACTGAATAGTGCACGGTACATCCAAACCGTCATCGAACCCATCGTTCTACCATTCCTAGACCGGCAAGGGAACTTGCTGTTCCAACAGGACAATGCACGTCCGCATGAATCCCGTGCCACCCAACGTGCTCTAGAAGGTGTAAGTCAACTACCCTGGCCAGCAAGATCTCCGGATCTGTCCCCCATTGAGCATGTTTGGGACTGGATGAAGCGTCGTCTCACGCGGTCTGCACGTCCAACACGAACGCTGGTCCAACTGAGGCGCCAGGTGGAAATGGCATGGCAAGCCGTTCCACAGGACTACATCCAGCATCTCTACGATCGTCTCCATGGGAGAATAGCAGCCTGCATTGCTGCGAAAGGTGGATATACACTGTACTAGTGCCGACATTGCGCATGCTCTGTTGCCTGTGTCTATGTGCCTGTGGTTCTGTCAGTGTGATCATGTGATGTATCTGACCCCAGGAATGTGTCAATAAAGTTTCCCCTTCCTGGGACAATGAATTCACGGTGTTCTTATTTCAATTTCCAGAAGTGTATAATAACACATATTTAATTTCTGCCGTGGATGCAAATGCTCAACTAGATGCGAATAGCGTCGATACACCGTAACCCCACACGCTATACGGACACTCCATTTCAATTGTTAGATAATTATTGGACATAATTTGATTTTCTGTTACCTGAAATCTGCAAGAAAAGGTCAGCATGCGAACTACCAATGTTAGTTTGTTGGTCGAAGGTATGTCAGCGGGTCCTACGTAACAATACTGTATTTTAACAAACCCAGTGTTCTGACATTTGTTTTCAAATTATTTCATGTTTTAGTATAAGATTGCAGTATGCTGTCGTATGATTATCATAAATTATTCCAATAAAGTACAGATTTTAGATCAATTAGTTGTGGCTGAAAAGGTTCACAATTAATTGACAACATATTTAGCTGTGTGTTTTAGCGTATGGGAATCATGAACAAGTACTAGGATTCAGTTTGCCACTCTTATTTTAGAAATTACAACATTATTTCCTATATTACAAGTGCACTTTAAATGCGCTATTAATAAAACTAATAACCACCGTACCTTGCAAGCCGAAGTTTTATTTTTCTCTGCTTACAATTAGCACTATCGTTTCCGAATTGATCGCTGTCGTAAGGCAGGTTATTGCATTTATAATCTATTCTAACATATAGGGCCTCTCACACCTTTTGTGTCAAACTGAAACAGGCGATAGTGGGTCCACATCTGCATATACAGAGATAGGGAACCTATGGGCAGAAATGCATATTTATTATGTTACGGACATACACAGTGTACATCACATAACAAAAATGTAGCTCACAGTAATTGTAAGACGAAATATGTATGTATAAAAGGCGAAATTTTAGCAAAAATGTCGAAGAGTTCTTGACAGATTTAGTTCAAATTTTTAAACGATACTATAATAAATGTTGGATGGACAAAGATTGCATATTTTTAAATATACGAGTATGTACATAAGTATGCATGTATGTGAGTGTGTTCAGTACCTCATCTATACCATTGGATCGATTTCAGCCAAATTTTGTGTTACACACAGTGCTTGCTGTATGATAATCAGTACTGTGTGGCTTAAGGTGGGACGTTCATGAAAAAAAAAGAAACGCTATTAAAAATGCGCAATATCTACAATTTTGAAGATACAGCAATTTTTGTATTATGCTTTACATGAAACTAACAACCTTACAGTTAAGTTCCTTGGATTATATATATTTAACTTCTTTATAGAATTCAAAAATTCTGTTTTTAGAAAACAATATTTGCACAAATTATTCAAGAGTTTTCTACAAAATTTGCATACAGTAAGCTTCTCTGACGATTTTTTTTGAATATATCGAATAGAAGAATTTCAATAATTTTTAATTATATTTCTTTAAGTTTAACATAAAATTTATGGAAAGTTCCAAGCACTTTGCCCCATGTCTCCCTTTACACCGAGAACTTCAAAATTTACTCTTGGGACAGCATTTATTGGGTTAATAGATATGAGCTTACATAATTTCATAATTATGACCTTTATAGATTCTGAGAAAAAGGAACAAAGTCACTAAAAACATAATTTTCAGGAAATGCAATTTAAAGTTCAACCTAACGTTTCCCCTTATGTCCTCTCTTCAGAAGGTCTCATATTTGTACTCAGGATCCTTTTTGTCTTATAGGCTTCTCTTCCAGTCCCTCCTTTTATCCTTCTTTCCTTTACCAGATCTTCAATAATTGACTTTTCAGCTGCAGAAAGGCGTGTAAATCTATTTTCCTCAAGATGTCTTGAGTGAAGTTTTGAAACCCATTCTGTCTAATACCTTCATCCTCCCTACGTTTCCATCATTAAATACATAAATTGACTCATAAATTGCAATTCTCGCAACTGTAGCGGATAAAAATCTGGTTTTAGGTTATCGTTTCCATATAGTGAATTCAGAGATTCATTTGGATTCTGGATTTTGCCATGAACACACTTTTTTAGAAGTTGAGGATCGGCCAGAAATCTGTAAGTGGGATTGACAGCATCCAGGATACAATTTGGAAACCTCTCGTTCTGAGATAATGTGGAACAGATGATGAAAGGGATGTTCATCTGTTGACACCATGTGGAAATATGTAGCCCATACTGCAACTTCCCTGTCACTTACACTGGATGGGGTCTGTTTGACAGCCTTACCATAATACAGTTAAAGACTGTATATCATCTTCTTCGTGAGTCGATTTTGTCCGCCATTGCCCTTTCCATCTTCCAACGTTTTGCCCTTCATATGACAGGCAAGTTTCCTCAATCTAGACCATGTTATCTTCTTGGTTTGTCCGACCCAGTCTTCTAAATATACCCCATGCAAGTTTGCTAGATAGTAATCCATGTTGTTCACCAAGCAAGTGTTGAAGTGTTGCTTAAAAAAATGGGTGTGGCAGGAAGGTCATGTGACACATTTAATCATTTTAAGGTACTTCAGATGCGATTTCATCATTGAAACTTTTGGAATTTATTGTCCATAAGTTTTACTAATAAACAAAACAGAAATTAAAATTGACATTTTGATTCACTTTCGTGAAAGTCCCCTTAAGACCTCCCAGCTCCCATAGGAACAGAGATATGGGCAAAAGCTTGGTTTCTACCCCTGACAATTAGGCTGCCCTGCATGACATATGTGTTGTGTCTATAATATTGGCATGCCTTGCAGCAGCTGCATGTGTGAATGGACACAGCTGAGCAGAGAGGGGAGGGGAAGAAGGATAATGAGAGAGGGTGGAGGATGAGGTCAACAGAGCAAAGGATGAGGAGGAGATGGACAGACAAGGAGAGGGGAGGAGGTGATGGACTGAAAGAGGGGGGGGGACGAGCCAATGGAGAGATAGACAGTGAGGAGGGCGAGATGGACAGAAAAAGAGAGTGGAGGAGATGGACAGAAAGAGAGTGGGTGTAAGATGGACAGAAAAAGATGGGGGAGGTGATGGATATAGAGAGTGTGGAAGAGGATGAGATGTACAGAGGGATGGGGATAGAGGAGATGGACAGAGTGAGAAGGATGGGGAGGAGGGATAATGCAAGAGGGGAGAGTGCGAAGTGGACAGAGAGAGGGGGAAGAGGAGATGGAAAGAGAGAGTGGAAGGAGCAGCTGCAAGAGGCAGGTGGAAGGTGTAGAGGAGTAGCGGACAGGTGGAAAAGGACGAAGGAGAGGAGGAGATGGACAAAGAGAGGGGGAGGAGGATATGGAGAGAAAGAGAAGGTTGGGAAGATGAGGTGGATACATAGAGGCTGGAGGATGAGGTGGAGAGAGAGGGGGAAGAAGGGGTGGGCACATGGAGGGCACAATGTACGATTATGTGTCGAATGCATGCACGACCAAATACACGAGAAAAAGGCTAGTATGTTTATAAAGATATTGTAATCAGTGGCATTATAGCTTGATTCTATTTTTCTGATACTGAAATTAATATTTTAGTTGCTACATCAACAGCGTTAAAACTACTGGTCATGGCAATTAGAAGGAATAAAATGTTCATTTTGGAGAAAACCACCAGCGACCTACCATACCAAACAGTTCTCGCTATCCTGTCATTTTAGAGAGCCACCGGTTGAAAACGTTCACACGGCAGGTCTGAATACTGTGGAACTCTTGGGCCTCCAGTATTTCGGAACAAAGTGTAAGGCAGGAACTCTCTTGTTTGTTCTGCCAACAAATAAGTGCTGTAGACATGGGTCAAGTGAGTGGGTCAGTGCAGCACGAATTAGTTAACAGGGTCTGTAGTGGCAAGTAGTATTCGGTATGTGAATTATCTTTGGAGGAGGGCTTGTTAAGGTAATCTGAAAAACGAAAACGGCTGTGGCTATGGACCCACGCTGGTGTGGCCGCATAGCTTAATGTGCTGGTCTGTCGGACTGGATAGGCGAAAGCCGTCTCGGATAGAAGCCAGGCTGTTGATTCGACTCTGCCAGCAAATGCGAATGTGGGTTTTAGACATGTCCTCAAAGTCATCTAGGATTACTTGGACTGGTTTGTAGTGTTCGTTTTAGTTAAATATTTGACAATCAAGAACATCGAGGAATAATTTATCTGGATCTTAGCATAACTATGTGAACAACCTTTAGAGATAAACGGGTTATATATAGACACAGAAGTATTTTACTCGATAAATAAGTATGCGTAATGGTTTCGTCTCATTCTTCTCTAAAGATTTAATTGCCAGCAGCTTAGCGATATACTGAAGGTCTGTCTCCTCATTTTGGTTTGATCAAGTTAATAGAAATTTGAAGCCTTAGTTGCAGTCGATAGTTTGCTTCCCATAAGCTAATTCACGAACTTCGTAGTGATGTAAGTACCGCTTCATTCTAATATGTCAGAAATGTCTGACTAATGTATCCAAACTGCAGCATCCTGAGAGTTATTGCTGTATTGTTCACTGAAACTTCGATAACAGGGGTGTAGAGAATAATATATCAGACGTGTAGAAATTAAAACGTTACAAGAAAATTTACATTTATAAGCAGTTCGAAAAATCCATTAACATAGTCAAAATGGTTCAAATGGCTCTGAGCACTATGGGACTCAACACCTTAGGTCATAAGTCCCCTAGAACGTAGAACTACTTAAACCTAACTAACCTAAGGACATCACACACACCCATGCCCGAGGCAGGATTCGAACCTGCGACCGTAGCAGTCCCGCGGTTCCGGACTGCAGCGCCAGAACCGCACGGCCACCGCGGCCGGCCATTAACATAGTCCATTAATGCGATCATCCCATACAAAAGAGTGCGAATCACAAGGAAAGTCACTATACTGGTTGAGATGCTATTTTCTTTCCTCATGCCAGCTCAGAAAAGAATTGTCGCTTTTGTTAAACTGTTTGTGGTCACAATTTGTTTTTCGTTAACGGCATACTTAGTTCCAGTTGGTGTCTCACTTTTGTTTGCTGTAAGATACACAAGGAACACATGTGAGCTGGCTGTAAGTTTGTAGTACATTTCTCCTTATCTGTTACCATGTGTAACGGACAATGAAACATTGCAGCTCTGAATAACGAAAAGGCGAGGGTTCTCGCGAGTTCTGTCAGAGACGGAACGACTGTATGCCTGGTGTATAGCATTAAATAAAGAGGTGTCGTATGGCATCAACGGCTAGGAGACCCTGAAGGCCAGGTTCGGCCGCCTAGTTGGAAAGGTTTTTCCTATTCTCCGAGACCACAACCACATTTCCATTGTGAAGTGTGAGAGCTGTTTGTGTAGGTGTATCGCTTGATGACCTTAATGGTATGTTTGTTTAGCGTAGTGTCAGATTCGTGTTGGATGTAGATGATAGAAGGGAGAGGGTGAAAACTGGTGGCGGCACATAACCTAATCCTCTCGAATAGCACCAAGGGGCTGTCGTGCTTAACGTCGCCATCAACAGTATCGCATACTTTCACTTTATGAGACGCTGCGAATGGGTTTGGAATTTAATCCAGGATATTGGCGCACAGATTGTTGTTCAAAAACTGTCCGCTACCGCCTCTCCTCCCGTTAATGACCAGATAATGGCAGTAAAAATTTCATCAACCTCCAGTATATGACCTGGCGTGCGTTAGCGATGTTGGCTATGGGGCGGGTGAGTATAGCATCACATTGTAGCGTAGCACTGACTGTGGGAAAAGCGGAAAAGAATTTAATATCAACTTTTGAGATCGATGTTACCGATTAATGCTGAAAATTAATGAAAAATGAGAAGATTCTTCCTCGAAGCAGCGAGGAAAGAAATATATGGAAGGTGTTAGAAGAAGAGATAGTATTGTGCGACCTGTGTAAAGACACCTGGAAACACGTTCCATGGTAAAACTTCCTGGCAGATTAAAACTGTGTGGCGGAACGAGACTCGAACTTTGCCTTTCGCGGGCAAGTGCTCTACCAACTGAACTACCCAAGCACGACTTACGACCCGTCCTCACAGCTTTAATTCCGCCAGCGCCTCGTTTCCTACCTTCCAAACTTCGCAGAAGCTCTCCTGCATACCTTGCAGAACTAGCACTCCTGGAAGAAAGGATATTGCGGAGACATGGCTTAGCCACAGCCTAGGGGATATTTCCAGAATGAAATTTTCACTCTGCAGCGGAGTGTGCGCTGATATGAAACTTCCTGGCAGATTAAAATTGTGTGCCGGACTGAGACTCAAATTCGGGACCTTTGCCTTTCGCGGGCAAGTGCTTGGGTCGCTCAATTGGTAGAGCATTTGCCCGCGAAAGGCAAAGGTCCCGAATTTGAGTCTCAGTCCGGCACACAATTTTAATCTGCCAGGAAGTTTCATATCAGCGCACACTCCGCTGCAGAGTGAAAATTTCATTCTGCGTTCCTTGGTGCTAATAATGCTGTCATCCCAAGTTAGAATATAGAAGAAAGAACTGAGGACACCGAATGTAGTGTATGCTGCTGGGAAGAATGTGTGCTACGGTGAACCTGGTAAGAAACAAAGTCGTATGGCATGATTGGACGGAACCCCAAGGGGCAGGTTCAGTTCTTTAATTGGAAACGTTTTTCCTATCCTTCGCATACACTGGTACCTTTCCTTTGTGAAGTGTGAGATTTGTGTATTTAGTTTATCTGGTACGTGGAGATAACTGTAATGGGTGTGTGCAATGTGATGTCACGTTTGCGTTGTATCATTAGATCAGGGAGAGGATGAAAATCGGTACTGCCAAATAGCGTGCTCTTCTCGAATAGCACCAAGGGGACTGACGACCTTAACATTATCAACAGTGTCATACGCCTTCACTCCATAACAGGACCTCCAATAGGGGACCCGTGAGGGAGACGTGTTGACTGGTCCATCGTTTCCACATATTACCAATATGAGGACAGCTGCCATGCTCGGACGTTAACCAGTCCCAGCCCTCCATTGCGCAGAGGGTGGATAACAGCGTCATAACATACTTTAAATACGCGTCCTGCGGACAGGAAATAGTGAAGGGCGCCTGAAGTCTGCAACCTATCACCGCCGGGAGGAAAGGACCTGTGCTATATGATTGGTGATAGAGTTTTGATGCCATATGGTGGTTCAGGTATTCCATATGACGCAGCTGGTTAAAGTACTGTTGCACGTTCTGGCGCAAGTTCACGCATACAGTCTGTGGTAACAGTCGATAGTCTGCCGTGGCCGTTCCACGCACATCATTTGTAAACGTGACTCCCAAATATCTCAATTCAGTAACTATCGAGAAAGGAGCGACTGTTTTTCAATTACAGGCCACATGCCCTGTGGATACACGTTGTGTCTTTCATGTAGTGGTTTCCATGGCCTTCTGGATCCTTATGCCGCCTTTAGGGCAGTTTCCCAACTCAAGGGCCAGAGAGTGACATGAACTTCTGTCCCCTGCTCCGCTCTCTTTGACAAGGCCGTTGGCAGACTGAGTGGGACTTCTTATGCTGGAAGTCTTCGACTGCCAATGCTAATCAAAATTTAAAGTTTTGAACCCGGGACCGACGGCGAATTGATTATTAATCAAAGACACTACCTGCAGACCGCTGGCAGACACCTTGTTGCAGCGCCTTCTTAATTGGTATTGGGCTCACCGCCCATGTGCTAACCTGGAACAGAGAACTGGCTTCTGCCATAAGGCTCCACAGGGTGTTGTTGAGCCTTGGGGGAGTCCCACATATGCTAGAGACCTAAAACCGTACTTTTAAAGAAATAATAGGAAATTTGATAATATTGCACTTCTTAGCAGCACTAAAACCGAATAATTTGTAAAAAAAATTATCATTCCGCATATGATCATATGTGATGCAGTAGGTCTCCATCAAGCAAAAGTAACCGTAGCTCACGTATCAAATGTGACATATCAGGTCTCTAGGAAGCTGAAATAATCTATAAAATGCTTATTTATTACTGTTTATTGGAATTTTAGACAATTTTGGGTTAGGAACCTTTAATTAACAGAAATCAGATTTTGTATGTACTATTTATTTATTCTTTCCAGGCTTTCATGAAACTAAAAAGCACAGTACGTAAAAATGTCAAAGATACTACCGTTTCAGAGACTAAAATTTGCAAAACAGTGTTCATGACTTATTCTTACGTAATAATATACTTGATTACGTATATATAAAGAATCTGCACTTAGGATTCTTGCTTCCAGACTCTAAGTTGTTTCATACTGTGTGGAAAGTTTTGAAGCAATTCCTTTTTGAAGAGAAAAACAGGAGCACATCACAAGTGTGGCATTTCAGGAACTTAGGACTGGAGAAACCTTGCATTCTACATCTAGATCTACATTTTTGCCTCCCATCGTAAATTTCTGTCAAATGCAATGCATTACTTGATCCTTTGCATGCTGGTGGGATGACGTGTATTGGTTTACGCTTCTTTGCTTCGTATCTTTCCCTTTCGTCCCAAGTATTTGGGTCGATGGAGATAGGCTCCAGAAGCACCCCCAGAATTTCTGAACCCGTCAAACCTAAGAACCACGTACACTTGCAATACAAACACTCTTCAATTATTAAATATTCGGTCTATAGCCTACGAAAGTATTAATTTTCTCATTTACAACAAATCGGATGAAGCAGACAAACTACATCTGTTTTACATCATTCACACAAATTTTAACATAACTGACCTGATAAGGTGCAAAATGTAGTCAATAAGTCCGATAGTATCACATTTGATACAGTACATTTACACGTGTCATGAGACACAAACTTAGAACGTGAAGTAAGTATTTAGACTTAATTGCTTATAGTTATCGCGATTATTCCTAGTAGGTAATACTATGTCTGTTTATTACCTTTTCTTTCACGTGACATCTTCGTTCGCGCGCAGACACTGTGTTTTTCGTAAGTGCTGCCACCTTCTTGTTACCGCGAGAAACTTGGAAAAATGACGAGAGTGAAGCTCAGACTGTATAGTACCTGACAGAACTGCTGCCAACTCAAAACATTGTTTCTGATTGTGAGAAAAAAATATCGCCCGACTGTATACACATTTGATAATGGGGACGCTAGAGGATATGCTCCATCACCTACAGAAGGAAGTTGTAGAGTACTCTATCGAAGGCCTAATTGAAATCGATGGAGACGATCGCCAGTCTCAAGCGGACGATCGCTGCTCTCAGGCGTCACCCCGAGACGATCGCCATTAAGTTCCTACAGTCGTCGGTGGCATGTCTCCTCTACGACGTCTGTTCTGTGGCGAGGGTCATTGACAATGCCTTGTTAATGCGTCCTTCCAGAAACCTGGTGAAGATGTTACAGTCGGCGCTCAACATTGTAAGTGGCCTATAGTCATTGACCGATTGCCTTCCCGCTGGCTTGTGTACCGGTCTGAGAAGTCCTTCCAAGAAAGTAGGCGGTACAGTTCAGGGATATGAGTTCTCGTAACGTTTGTAACCCAGCGATGGCTTTATATCACGGCAGGTCCTGTAGAACTGCCGGCCGATGTGGCCGTGCGGTTCTAGGCACTTCAGTCTGGCACCGCGTGACCGCTATGGTCGCAGGTTCGAATCCTTCCTCGAGCATGGATGTGTGTGATGTTCTTAGGTTAATTAGGTTTAAGTAGCTCTACGTTTTAGGGGACTGATGACCTCAGATGTTAAGTCCCATAGTGCTCAGAGCCATTTGAACCATTTGAACCTGTAGAACTCGATTGGTAATCCATAGCGCCCTGGATATTTATTGACTGCGTCACTGTCCAAGGCAACCTCCACCTCCTCAGACGAGACTTCCATTATGGTCGTCACTGTTGCCATGTTAATTGTGTGTGTCACCTGTTGAAACGCTTCTGCAGTGGCCGCGTCATGAACGGTTGACGAAAATGATCCTTCACGGCATTCACTATGGTTGCTTGGGTAATACAGGAGCGACCGTCTTGTGATTTAAGGGGTGTGATTAACTGACGGCGGTATTGGCGGGTGTCCGCCACAGTGTGGTGTTTGTTGGGTACCTCTGCGGCCATTCGGTCACGTCATTGCTAGCGGACTATGGCGCCTTCTGATCGACGTTTCGTAAACGATAGTATGTGAGCCTCAATTCTGTGTCGTTCTCCCTGTCTGTCCAGCGATGGAGGGTAGAGCGTCGAGATCCCTGAGCGCCGAGTAGTAAACGTCCAGGGTCTGCTGGTGCTACACAGCCGTGTCCTTGCCCAACTGCATAAGTGTCTTGCGTACTGCAAATTTGTCGCAGAGGAGCCACCACGCCAAAGTCTATTGCTACCGGAAATGATATTCACATTTTACCAACGTTGCAGCGACAGTCCGGGCCCTGGAGGTGTGTTACGTTCATCATCCAAAAGCCAGACTTGCTGGTGGAGATTCATCGTGCAGATATAGCCGCAGTGATCAGATAAGGCAAGAGACCGTCGTTCGGGAGCCCGACTCCCTGTGTAAGGCCTTGTGACCCATATATACGATACAGTCGGCTAGTAGAATAACTGGTAAAATGTATACGTCTGTCGACGTGCACTTTATACCAAGTGTCGCTCAAGTGAAGATCGTGAATTTCCTTACCCAGCTCCGGACAAGGCGTGTAGAGCGGGATGTGGTCCTTGGGATGAAGGACGCAATTAAAATGGCCGGCGAAGACACTGTATTCATGCCGTCCTAGGGAAAGGGGGACGACGTCAGCGGAGTAGAAACTTGCCAGGTAACGACGTGTGATGGTGCCCGACGGTGCATAAACATTAATGAGTCCCGCGTCGAGTGCCGTGACCACTAAATCTCGAGTGGAGGGGAGACGCATAATGACGGCGGCTTCGATACCATCACGTAATAAAATCACCATCCCGGTGTCTGCAGGACCACCAGGTGTCAGGTACGTTGCGTTATCATAAAAGTTTGGAAGTGCGTCCGTTCGCACTTCTTGCAGGACTGCAAAGATGACTCGTATTGTTTCTCTCAGGAATTGAATCTTGGAAGGGGAGCTAACCATGTTGATATTCATCGTGACCAAGAGGTAAGCCTGGTGGTGCGGGGGTTGGGCATGGTTATCCATGGCGGTGGCGTAGAGAAGCGGACACCGCGAGTGACGTCACACTACGCAGACGGCGGCCCTCTCGGTGTTGAGCCGGCCGCTGGTGGCCGAGCGGTTCTAGGCGCTTCAGTCTGGAACTGCGCGACCGCTACGGTCGCAGGTTCGAATCCTGCCTCGGGCATGGATGTGTGTGATGTCCTTAGGTTGGTTAGGTTTAAGTAGTTGTAAGTTCTAGGGGACTGATGACCTCAGATGTTAAGTCCCATAGTGCTCAGAGGCCATTTGAGCCTCTCGGTGTTGTTCAGACCTCAGAGGGCCATGGGGTGCTGCCCGGTCTCGACTTCATCGGCCCACGATGTGGGCGCGGAAGTCTGTTCATGTTCCATAAGGTCTTTATTGTTGACAGGAAGGGACCGAGCGGCTTCGCAGCCTGAAAAGGAATCTTCCTGCTGACACTGTTCACCACAAAGGACTTCGCCAGGGGTGGGATCAGTTGTCAGCCTCATGGTAGGCGTCCTGCTGCATTCATTCTTTTTTCTCCTACTAGTGGGAGCTGCCGTGTATCGACACGGTCCTACAGCGTCGCTTTCGGAGTTTTGATTAACGCTGTTTTCGTACGTGGCCTTCCGTGTCGGGGGATAGCATTGAATCATTCCTCGCCGGAGGCTTCTGTTGGTGCTATAAGTGTATCGATTGTCATCCGGCTGTTGGAGGTGGCTGCAGTGTTCGGTGATATCGATGGCATTGTACGGAGTTCTGCCACTAGATACGCTGACTAATCGGGCAAGCGTCGTCCGGCGGAGGGTTGTTCCGGCGCTGCAGTGTCGGTCTGTTGCGTCCGAACAGACAGAGACATTGTTATCGCCGCCACGTAAATTAGTGGGAGGATAGTCGGCGTCGTTAGAGGTGCTACGTCCTGCGGTGGAAGTTATAATCCGACGTTGGAAGCACTCGGAACGTAGGTGGCCCTCCTTGCCGCATCCCGATCGCGTTTTAGGCTGGATACCGTAAATAAATATGGCCTGGCAGTCTCCTGTAGGGAGGTATAAAGGTACGTGTCGTCAGAGTTCAGTTCGCACCTGGAGTATTCCTTTGAGGGCTGGATATTTCTTAAATTGGGTCCACTTTTCTGACACGTGCTCTTGTATTGTACCACAGAGGCGGAACGCCGCCACGACGTCTGCTGCCAGGAGTTTGAAGCGTAGTTCGAATATGCGTATAGTCTGCAGTCGCAGTCGGGCATGGTCAACCTCGACGTTGCCAACATTTCCGTCTGCGTGGCAGAAGCGGAGTCCTTGCTTCATCTCTGGGAGAAACCTGTCACATATGGCGTCCTTAAAAGTTTCACATACACCGTATTACGTACGATCGAAAAGTGGATGCCTCTACCTTTAACAAGCGCTCGACATCGAGTGCTTTTGGTATCATGAAACCGGCCGCTGTGGTCCAATGGTTCTAGGCGCTTCAGTTCGGAAGCGCGCTGCTGCTACGGTCGCAGGTACGAATCCTGCCTCGGGCATGGATGTGTGTGATGTCCTTAGGTTAGTTAGGTTTAAGTAGTTCTAAGTTCTAGGGGACTTATGACCTAAGATGTTGAGTCCCATAGTGCTCAGAGCCATTTGAACCAACTATTTGGTATCACGAAGTCGTTCGTAAAAGCGAATTTCGATGTTTATTTTCGGTTTTCATTCGTCATGATCTTGTCGCGCTACGTCGTCACGTTACTGTCGGCAGGAGGAAGTAAACAAGGCGAGCGTGCTCGTGCTGCAGGCAGAAACTCACAGCACATTCGCTCTGCTCGTCTGTTAAAGCCTGAGATGTATTCAACGAGGTGAGGTCGTTGGCTGTGAGCCTGCACCATTCTAAAAAATAAAAAAAAGAGTCATGGATGCAGTTACGTAATTGTAACTGAGACCAGCTTGAGCTTTGCACGACATAAATTTATTAAATAATTCAGTGCACTGACAGTTCCGTAATAATATCAGTAAAAGTCTCCACCGGTGTGTACACGGACGAGTTGCTACTGTATCAGTTATGTAATAATACTTGTATCCTGTGTGCTACTACCGAAATGCATTTTTCCGTCTCGATACACCTTTCGTTTCAATCAAAATGGTCCGGTTTTATCATTCGTCTCTTGCTTAAAACGGAGATTTATGATTTCACTAATGGTACCCTCTGTGGTACTGGTGATATACGTCAATAAATATTATACACGGTCCAGTAACATTAATGTGACCGCCACCCATGTTCGACGTCAACGTGCAATAACTACTCACAGACGCCAGGTGGCCGCACTAACAGTGGAAGATACATAAAGCGTGTCAGCCCTGTAAAAGGTGGTTACCCAGGATTTTGACAGATGGCCACTTTTACGTGACTGGATAGTGTAAAAATTGATTCCGCATCTCCTGCTAAACCACTGCATTGACGTCAACCACACGAGGTACACATATCACTTACTCTCAGGAGAAAGAGTTACTGTGGGTGTCAGAATCACTTTCCTAAAAAGGGAGGGGTGGTGGTGGTGGTGGTGGTGGTGGTGAAGAAGTATTGTAGCAGACGGCACGCGAATACCCATGCTTTATTCATCCATTTTTTGAGAATGAAAGCACTTAGTGACTTGCAACAGTTTTTACACATAATTTCAAACCTTTACGAAACTTTTTTTTTCTTTGGCAACCACAGCAAAATGGTGAAAGGAAGAAAGTTTATGGCTTAATAAATTTTCACTCTTCTTGCAGAAAACTGCACGACGCTTTAATTTTTTACCTCTTTACTAACAACTGCATTCGCGCCACATTTTGCAGACCGGGTTCACATATATCAGTGAATGTAGCAGCAAAATTGTACTATTATACGACACATAGTTGAGCAGATACGACGTCATAACTACTGAGATGCGTGAGAAACTGCCTCATCGTGCATGAATTTCCAGTTTGTTACTTCTTTGCTACCAACTCTATTCGCAACAAATATGAAATGCAGTAGACGCATATTCCACTGGATGTATCCGCAACATGATATCATTGTAAGACACATAATTCAGGAGCTACAACTCTATAAACGTGGAGCTGCGTGAACATGAAACAGTAGGGTGAAATTAGCTAGGGATACAGGTGAAAAACATGCATAAATGTTGTGAAATATGCTACGTATGTGTGATATATTTGACTCGCGCGTATGCGGGCAAAGCTACGGGTAAAAAACTCATCCTAAATCCCCAGAACGCTTTTAACCAAATTTGGTACACATATCAGTTACGATATGGAAAGAAGTACTGTGGGTGTAAGGACCACCAGCATGCTACTCAGATGAAGATGATAACGTGAACGGAGGAGGAGGAGGAGGATAGAAAGAGAGGGGAAAGGAGGAGATAACACAGACAAAAGGGAGGAGAAGGAGGAGATGGAGAGAGAAAAGGAGACGGACAGAGACATGGCGGGGGGGGGGGGGGGGGAGGGGAGGTGGAGGAAGAATTGGAATAATAGAAGACTGGAATAAATACGTACCCTGGTAACGCTGGGTACTCAGCGAATAAAATATACACTGAGATGTCAAAAGTCATGGGATACATCCTAACATTGTGTCGGACCTCCTTTTCGTCGGCGTAGTACAGCGACTACGAACTGACCTGTCGATTATGTCCCATAAATGTTCTATGAGATTCACGTCGGGTGATCTGGATAGCAAAATCATCCACTCGAAGTATCCAGAGCAAACAATTGTGGCCTGGTGACATGACACATTGCAATCCATCGCTGTTTGGGGATATGAAGTCCATGAATGTCTGCAAATAATCTACAGGTAGCCGGACATAACTATTTCCAGTGAAAGATCGGTTCAGTTTGACCCGAGGACTCAGTCCATTCCATGTAAACACAGCTCAAACATTGCGTAGTCATCAGGAGCTTGCACAGCACCTTGTTGACAGCTTCGGTCCAAGGCTTCGTGGGACCTGCGCCACACTCGAACCCTACCATCAGCTCTTACCGGCTGAAATCTGGACTCATCTGACTAGCACCCGGTTTCCATTCGTCTAGGTTCCAGCCGATATGGTCACGAGCCCAGGAGAGGTGGTGCAGGCGATGTCGTGCAGTTAGCAAGGGCACTCGCGACGGTCGTCTGCTGCCAAAGCCTATTAACGACAAATTTCGCCACACTGTCCTAACGATTACGTTCGTCGAACACCCCGTATTGATTTCTGCGGTTATCTGAGACAGTATTGCCTGTCTGATAGCACTGACAACGCTACGCAAGCGCCGCTGCTCTCGGTCGTTAAGTGATGACCGTCAACACGGTGTTGTCCGCGGTGAGAGGTAATGCCTGAAATTTGGTATACTTGGCACACTCTTGAGGAATTGCAAATATTGCATTCCCTACCGATTTTCGAAATGGAACGTCCGTTGCGTTTAGCTCCAACTACCACTCTGCGTTCGAAGTCTGTTAATTCCCGTCGTGCGCCCATAATCACTCGGAAACCTTTTCCTGTGAATTACTTGAGTACAAATGACAGCTCCGCCAATGCACTGCTCTTTTTCACCTTATGCACGCAATACTATCGTACTCTGTATATGTGCATATCGCTAACCCATGGCTATTGATCTCTCATTGCAAAAGAAAATGGCTGAACATAAAGGGCGAACGGAAAAGAACATGGCTGACAATGAAGTCTGCTGGTAAGGCAATACTTTTGTGACGGACCATGGGCAGCTGCCGAGAGGAAACGCGGTAGGGGCAGGAATGTTTCCGTGCTGCTCGCCCTACACGTCACACGCATTCATGTCAGATGCGTACTCCTTCCTCTCAGAGGAACAGATTGACACTGGGCGAGCCGAATCAAACTAATCGGAAGACCGGTGCCGCAGTGCCTCCCCCCCCCCCCTCCCCTCCTCTACCTTCCCACGCGCCACAAAAAACAAATTGGCTATGTTACTAACAATTAACTATACGTACGTATCTGATACTTCACAGTGATTTACCAGTGAGTCGTAATATTGTCTACGTTCATGTTTTCTCTGTGTTAGACCGAGAACTACACTAATGGGAAAAAATTGCAACAACAAAAAAAGAAAAAAAAATAGAATGTAGTGTAAGGAAACTTCGGAATTATGTTTGCCTACATAACATTTTTAAGAGATTAACATTGTAAGAACATAGGTTAATGTAAGCGCGAGCTAAGCTATTGAAAACGTGAAATGCCTGTACGTTAATAACTGGTGTAACCGTCAGACAGTTGAATGCAAGCATGAAACGTGCATGCGTTATGTCTTAAAGGCACCAGAAGTTGGCGGGGTGGATTTCCATGCCTTTTGCACCTGGGCTGTCAATGCTGTCAGTGTATGAGGCTGGAGTTGTCTGATGATGACCCATATGTACTTTATTGGAGACACGTTTGGCGATCGAGCAGGGCAAGGCAACATGTGACACTGCTGCTGGTGCTCTCGCTCTGGCTGTCACAAGACAACTGCTGATTCAAGTGACTAGTGGCTAACGGCCGCGAAACAAACAAAAGACGGTTTTAGGGCGCTTTCTGTTCTAAACGATCAAGAAAACACTAAGAAATCTAACACGAAAACTACGTAAAGTTTTATCAAGAACTGTTAGTTACTATGCAGAGCAGATAAACACAAATAGAATCCCTTCCTTAGTGGAAGGTCGTAAACAAAATGCAAAATAAACGCTTTATACAAACAGTACTCGCTGCTGCTGGTGCTCTCGCTCTGGCTGTCACAAGACAACTGCTGATTCAAGTGACTAGTGGCTAACGGCCGCGAAACAAACAAAAGACGGTTTTAGGGCGCTTTCTGTTCTAAACGATCAAGAAAACACTAAGAAATCTAACACGAAAACTACGTAAAGTTTTATCAAGAACTGTTAGTTACTATGCAGAGCAGATAAACACAAATAGAATCCCTTCCTTAGTGGAAGGTCGTAAACAAAATGCAAAATAAACGCTTTATACAAACAGTACTCGCTGCTGCTGGTGCTCTTAATTACAGTTCTTGATAAAACTTTACGTAGTTTTCGTGTTAGATTTCTTAGTGTTTTCTTGATCGTTTAGAACAGAAAGCGCCCTAAAACCGTCTTTTGTTTGTTTCGCGGCCGTTAGCCACTAGTCACTTGAATCAGCAGTTGTCTTGTGACAGCCAGAGCGAGAGCACCAGCAGCAGCGAGTACTGTTTGTATAAAGCGTTTATTTTGCATTTTGTTTACGACCTTCCACTAAGGAAGGGATTCTATTTGTGTTTATCTGCTCTGCATAGTAACTAACAGTTCTTGATAAAACTTTACGTAGTTTTCGTGTTAGATTTCTTAGTGTTTTCTTGATCGTTTAGAACAGAAAGCGCCCTAAAACCGTCTTTTGTTTGTTTCGCGGCCGTTAGCCACTAGTCACTTGAATCAGCAGTTGTCTTGTGACAGCCAGAGCGAGAGCACCAGCAGCAGCGAGTACTGTTTGTATAAAGCGTTTTTGTACTTATTTGCTGCGCTTAGCTTTTAAATAGTTTTTCTGGGAAAACCTAGCGTAGTTTTCGCGTCTCGTATTTCAGTGAGTGTTTCTTGATTATCAGAGTAGCTCATCAGAAGATTATCTTGGGAATTTGTCATCGTATAGAGTAGGGTAAACATAGTCATGTGTAGGGACTGTGGTTGTTGTGAGCGGACGCAAGGAGAATTGGCCACTCTTCGGGGGCAGGTGGAGGCTTTGTCTGTTAGGCTCATCGAGCTCGAGGCGCAGGCGTCGGCTCGTAGTGGCGTTGGGGCAACTGTGGTGAGACCTATGCCTACTTCGGTGGCCTTGGAGTCACATGGAACCCCTGATGTCGCTGCGTCTTCCGGCAGTGAGCATCTTACCGGTCAGCCATCACTCCAGGGTGAATGGCGGACAGTGGTGGGCTCGCGCGTGCCTGGCCGAAAGGCGAAGGTGGGATCTGGCCGCGTGGTAGCTGCCTTACCCCTTTCCAACAGGTACGGGGTGCTTCCTAGTGGTGATGACATCGTTTCCGAGCCACCACAGGATGCCTCGCCTGTTGGGCCAGTGGCCGATTCTCCGGCAAGGTCCCGACAGTCACAGAGGGCGGGCCTATTAGTTATAGGGAGCTCCAACGTTAGGCGGGTTATGGAGCCCCTCAGGAAAGTAGCGGGTAGGTCGGGGAAGAATGCCAGTGTGCACTCGGTGTGCTTGCCGGGGGGTCTCGTCCGTAATTTGGAGGAGGCCCTTCCGGCAGCTATTGAACGCACTGGGTGTGACCGGCTGCAGATAGTAGCACATGTCGGAACGAATGACGCCTGCCGCTTGGGTTCTGAGGCCATCCTTGGTTCCTTCCGGCGGCTGGCTGATTTGGTGAAGACAACCAGCATCGCACGCGGAGTGCAAGCTGAGCTTAATATCTGCAGCATAGTGCCCAGAGTCGATCGCGGTCCTCTGGTTTGGAGCCGTGTGGAGGGTCTAAACCAGAGGCTCAGACGACTCTGCGACTATAATGGTTGCAAATTCATCGACCTCCGTTATTGGGTGGAGAACTGTAGGGCCCCCCTAGACAGGTCAGGCGTGCACTACACACCGGAAGCAGCTACTAGGGTAGCAGAGTACGTGTGGCGTGCACACGGGGGTTTTTTAGGTTAGAGGGACCCCCCCTTGGGCGAAACGATAAAATACCTGACGGCTTACCAGAGAGGACATTATCATCGTTGATAAAGAACGTCCGTCCTCAGAGACCAAAAACAGGAAAAGTTAACGTAATATTGGTAAACTGCAGGAGTATCCAGGGCAAGGTTCCTGAATTAGTATCTCTTATTGAAGGAAATAGTGCGCATATAGTATTAGGAACGGAAAGTTGGTTAAAACCGGAAGTGAACACTAACGAAATCCTAGACACAGAATGGAATATATACCGCAAGGATAGGATAAACGCCAATGGTGGAGGAGTATTTATAGCAGTAAAGAATTCAATAATATCCAGTGAAGTTATTAGCGAATGCGAATGTGAAATAATCTGGGTTAAGCTAAGTATCAAAGGTGGGTCAGATATGATAGTCGGATGCTTCTATAGACCACCTGCATCAGCAACCGTAGTAGTTGAGCGCCTCAGAGAGAACCTGCAGAACGTCGTGAAGAAGTTTCATGATCATACTATTGTAATAGGGGGAGACTTCAATCTACCAGGTATAGAATGGGATAGTCACACAATCAGAACTGGAGCCAGGGACAGAGACTCTTGTGACATTGTCCTGACTGCCTTGTCCGAGAATTACTTCGAGCAGATAGTTAGAGAACCAACTCGTGAAGCTAACGTTTTAGACCTCATAGCAACAAATAGACCGGAACTTTTCGACTCCGTGAATGTAGAAGAGGGTATCAGTGATCATAAGTCAGTGGTTGCATCAATGACTACAAGTGTAATAAGAAATGCCAAGAAAGGAAGGAAAATATATTTGCTTAACAAGAGTGATAGGGCACAAATCGCAGAATATCTGAGTGACCACCATCAAACGTTCATTTCTGAGGAAGAGGATGTGGAACAAAAATGGAAAAAATTCAGAAACATCGTCCAGTACGCCTTAGATAAGTTCGTACCGACTAAGGTCCAAAGCGAGGGGAAAGATCCACCGTGGTATAACAATCATGTACGAAAGGTACTACGGAAACAAAGAAAGCTTCATCATAGGTTTAAGAGTAGTCGAATCATAGCTGATAAGGAAAAGCTGAACGAAGCGAAAAAGAGCGTAAAGAGAGCAATGAGAGAAGCATTCAACGAATTCGAACATAAAACATTGGCAAACAATCTAAACAAGAACCCTAAAAAGTTTTGGTCATATGTAAAATCGGTAAGCGGATCTAAATCCCCTATTCAGTCACTCGTTGACCACGATGGCACCGAAACAGAGGACGACCGAAGAAAGGCAGAAATACTGAATTCAGTGTTCCGAAACTGTTTCACTGCGGAAAATCGTAACACGGTCCCTGACTTCAGCCGTCGCACGGACGCCAAAATGGAAAATATTGAAATAAACGATATCGGAATTGAAAAACAACTGCTATCACTTAGTAGCGGAAAAGCATCCGGACCAGACGAGATACCCTTAAGATTCTACAGTGATTATGCTAAAGAACTTGCCCCCTTTCTATCAGCAATTTATCGTAGATCGCTGGAAGAACGTAAAGTACCTAGCGACTGGAAGAAAGCGCAGGTCGTTCCCATTTTCAAGAAGGGTCATAAATCAGATGCGAATAATTATAGGCCTATTTCGCTTACGTCTCAATCTGTTGTAGAATAATGGAACATGTTTTGTGTTCTCGTATTATGACGTTCTTAGATAATACAAATCTCCTTCATCATAACCAACATGGATTCCGCAAACAGAGATCATGTGAAACTCAGCTCGCCCTATTTGCCCAAGAAATTCACAGTGCCGTAGACACTGGCGAGCAGATTGATGCCGTATTCCTGGACTTCAGGAAGGCATTTGATACGGTTCCGCACTTACGTTTAGTGAAAAAAATACGAGCTTACGGAATATCGGACCAGGTTTGTGATTGGATTCAGGATTTCCTAGAAGAAAGAACACAACATGTCATTCTTAACGGTTCAAAATCTGCAGATGTAGAGGTAATTTCGGGAGTACCGCAAGGAAGCGTGATAGGACCTTTATTGTTTACAATATACATAAATGACTTAGTTGACAACATCGGTAGCTCAGTGAGGCTATTTGCAGATGACACGGTTGTCTACAAGAAAGTAGCAACATCAGAAGACTCGTACGTACTCCAGGAAGACCTGCAGAGGATTAATGCATGGTGCGACAGCTGGCAGCTTTCCCTAAACGTAGATAAATGTAATATAATGCGCATACATAGGGGCAGAAATCCATTCCAGTACGATTATGCCATAGGTGGTAAATCATTGGAAGCGGTAACGACCGTAAAATACTTAGGAGTTACTATCCGGAGCGATCTGAAGTGGAATGATCACATAAAACAAATAGTGGGAAAAGCAGGCGCCAGGTTGAGATTCATAGGAAGAATTCTAAGAAAATGTGACTCATCGACGAAAGAAGTAGCTTACAAAACGCTTGTTCGTCCGATTCTTGAGTATTGCTCATCAGTATGGGACCCTTACCAGGTTGGATTAATAGAAGAGATAGACATGATCCAGCGAAAAGCAGAGCGATTCGTCATGGGGACATTTAGTCAGCGCGAGAGCGTTACGGAGATGCTGAACAAGCTCCAGTGGCGGACACTTCAAGAAAGGCGTTACGCAATACGGAGAGGTTTATTATCGAAATTACGAGAGAGCACATTCCGGGAAGAGATGGGCAACATATTACTACCGCCCACATATATCTCGCGTAATGATCACAACGAAAAGATCCGAGAAATTAGAGCAAATACGGAGACTTACAAGCAGTCGTTCTTCCCACGCACAATTCGTGAATGGAACAGGGAAGGGGGGATCAGATAGTGGTACAATAAGTACCCTCCGCCACACACCGTAAGGTGGCTCGCGGAGTATAGATGTAGATGTAGATGTAGATGGAGAGTGCTGGGTTACAACAATGATATCCTGTTGAGAAACACCCATGGAATGCCGTTCATGAGTAGCAGACCAAGAGGTCGGGTTGGTTAGGTTGGGTTGGTTGGGGGAAGAGACCAAACAGCGAGGACATCGATCTCATCGGATTAGGGAGGGACGGGGAAGGAAGTCGGCCGTGCCCTTTCGAAGGAACCATACCGGCATTTTCCTGGAGTGATTTAGGGAAATCACGGAAAACCTAAATCAGGATGAACGGACGCGGGATTGAACCGTCGTCCTCCCGAATGCAAGTCCAGTGAGCTAACCACTGCGCCACCGAAAGGTCGAATCACCGTACTAAAGTACACATTTGCGGTCACAGTGCGTGGGATAACCACGAATGCTCCTGTTGTACGAAATCGCACCTCAGGAGCAGTACAGCTTTCAACAGAAAACTCTCCAATGAGCTCTCACTTAACATAATTGAACTCGCAAATGGTGAGGTTTGGCGTCAGTGGAATGCACTGTACAGAAGTCTGGCTGAGACCTGCCTTTGAAGGAACAGTTGGTCGTGTCACTGTGATGCCAAATGCTATTCAAGTTGCTGCTGCAGATGCAGTACGATGCGCCAGTGACAAACGCCGGACACTATGATCTTCCCACTCGGGAGTGCGATGTGACCGTCCAAAGCCCGGTCTTCTTACTACCGTACATCCTCGTGACCATTGCTGCCAGCAATCATGTACAGTGGCTACATTCCTGCGAAGTCATTTTGCAATATCACAGAATGAACATCCAGCTTCTCGTAGACCTAATACACGATGTAGTCCAAACACAGTGAGGTGTTGATAATGGAGTATTTGTTGCCTGAAAGGCATTCTTGACTAACATCAACTTGCCACGTCCAATCTCAAGGGTACCTAAAGCTCACGACCGTTACAGCGTGCATGTAAAGGAAGCCTGATTTGCATCCTAATAGTGGCGCTACTAGTGCCTCTCTTATGCGGTTGGCGCGAAATTTGAATAGACATTTACCTTCAGATTAAAGGGGGTAGGACGTCAAAAGGGCCGACTTCGAGAAGGAGAGGCACCACAGGACATTTTAATTTGCACTGTCTATACTTTTACAAATAAATTCATAAAACTTTGTCAGCATGACCAGGAAGGATTCAGGATTCACACTCATAGCAGTGGATTTTCAAAAACACGAAAAAATAATATTTTTAAATGTGAAATTTCATGATTTTTTTTCACTTACTGTTGGCTGCATTTGTTGCTATAGGTACACTTTTCTCCATAAGTAACAGAGATCCTTCGATGAAGTTTGCACAGCTTACAAACCATACTTACAGGTGTATCAGACTCTAGAATTTATTAAATCTATGGAAAAATGAGTGGGCTGTTACGTTTTAAACTTCGTGTTTAGAGAAAACTCTAATTTTATGGTTAATTATCTGAATTTTTACCACAGTTTTTAACAGATTTGGGAAATTCTAGAGTTTCATACACCTGTAAGTATGGTTTGTATGCTGTGCAAAATTCATCGAAGAATCTCTCTTACTTATGAAGAAAAGTGTACCTACAGCAAGAAATGCAGCTAATACCAAGTGAAAAAATGATGAAATTTCACATGTAAAAAAATGTTTTGTTATGTTTTTGAACTTCCTCTGCTATGAGTGTGAATCCTGAATCCTTCCTGGTCATGCTAACAAAGTTTTATGAATTTATTTGTAAAAGTATACACACTGTAAATTAAAATGTCCTGTGGTGAGTCTCCTGCTCCAAGTCGGCCCGTTTCACGTCCTACCCCCCCTTAAGAAACACACCGTTGTGTACGTAGTTCTGCGTAGTCAGCGCGTACACAACTTTCCCACTAGAGCGCGCCCCGCTAAGCACAACAGCGCAGGCGCAGCGCTCGTCCATCTCCACACTACGAGATGGCGCTGCCATAGAGACAGACCAAATTCTGCTTCCGCCGATCCGCGTATTAATATGTAACGCAGCCAATGAGATTGCTGCTAATGTAGAACCTTTACTCCTCGCAGATCACACTCGCGCAGTGATACATGAACGCGCGAGGCATTATAACGAGTGTACAGACGTCCGATTAGTCCCCCTCCCGGATGATGCCCTCTCTCCCTCCATTTATCCTTCCTATCAACTCTGATCCTCCCTCCCCCTCCTTTCCTCTGTCCTTTCCCTGGGCTCCCTCTTCCCCCCCCCCCCTTCCGTCCTGTTTCCTCCCCACTACACCTCTCCCTACCTCCCTTCTCCCCCCCAGTCCTTTTGTATTCCCCTCCTCTGCCTACCCCCCTCCCTGTCGCGTCTGCCCCCCACCCCTCTTATGGGTCCTCATCCTCCATCAGCTCCTTTCCCGGTTCCCCCCCCCCCCCTTCGCTTTTACTCTCCTTTCCCCCCCCCCCCCCCTTTTTGTTTTCCCATCTCCTGTCCAGTTTCCCCCCACCTGCTCTCGACTGTGGTGTCACCTTTGCCGACTTTTTCGTGCTGTGTTCTAGTGACTATTCAGTGTTGTGTTGCGAACAGAAACCATGCTGTCGCTGGGTGTGCATTTTATATACTTTGCGAACAGAATCCAGACTGTCGCCGTGTTTTTTTAATTGTCTATTGTTTCCCCTGTCTGCTCCGTATGTATTTTTATTCGCTTCATCCTCCCTCTGTTGTTTGTTTTAATTTCCCCATTTTCTTTTCACCTTGTTACTCACTAAGTCCCCGATTTTATCGCCTGTTTTTTTTATTATTGTTTATTCTCCTGCTCTTTATCAGAAAATCTGTAGGCTGCAGAGCGGCGTCCTAAGCTGCTGCCAGCCCGCCCCCTTCGGGGGGAATTGAAATTCAATAAAGGAAAAAAAAAAAAATCCGATTAGTCAGTCTGCATCAGTCTGCATTTGTCTGCACCAGTCTGTACCAGTCTGCATTCGTCTGCACCAGTCTGTACCAGTCTACATTTGTCTGTACCAGTCTATAGTCAGTCTGTGCCTAATAAGATTACCATATTCCTGTACATAGCTATGAAGATAAATGTATAGACACTTTTGTCAAGTATCAGAAATATATGTGAGAATAAGATTAACGTACCAATATCAAAGGAACTTCAGATTGTCAATTGTAAATAGCATCCAGAACCAAGTTAAGTAATTTTTATGCTTGTTATTATTTTAATAAATGTGTGTGAAAATTAATCAAGTTCTGTTTAAAGTTGGTCACCGTCAATCTGCTACTCTAAGCGTGCAAGTGGCATTTCTATCGTCTGACCTAACGGCAGAAGATAAACACGCCACGATAAGACCACGAGACATATTGCTGACACTCGCCTACTTCGTTAGAGCGACAAGTCAACTAATCTGTTGGTGTGTGTACTGAAGGTCTTACAGTATGCTCACCACACACACTTACCAACTCTCGTTTACGTCGCACCAGTCCTTTTTGGTGTTGCAATTTTTTTTTCCGACAGTGCATTTAGTACATCGCAGTTTGGGCTCCACACAGAAGGAAGCAGAGCGCGGGGATATGTCAGATTTGCCTCGCTAGGGGCAGAACGCCTGCCGGCGCTGCTGGCACTTCGCCAACAAATCTAGCGTGCAGCGCAGGAGCTTTTATCCGCATCTGCTCGGCGCCAGGCCGGGCGGGGCTCGCGATTAGCATCGGTCTGCTGCGCCAAAGCGGGCTGCATTTGCGGGTCAGGGGCCCAGCCAGCCAGCCCGCCCGCGGTCGGGACTGCGTCGATATCGGACATCGGCTTTAATCAGGCACTGTGGCAGCCTGCGGGCGCGCCCGTGAGACCCGCAGATGGCCAGCGCAAAAAGGCAGCGACGAGCGACCCTCCCGCCGGGTCCCAATCGCTGCAGTCTGGCGGCCACTCGGCGGCGGATGCGCCCTCTTTCCCGCGCTTATTAGAGGCCGCGTTCACAAAATTCCCAAAGTGGGGGAAGGTACAATTCGCTTGACACAGTTAGTAGGGAATTCTCTCAAGGGCTCGGCAGTCGATGACCATGTCGTCATTTCTTTAGAATAACAGATGTCATCATAAAATGTTTATACAATTCTGACATAGTCAGTGTGGGGGCTATCGGTAGTATTATGAACAATGGATAAATTTTCATCTGTCAAGATCGCTAAAATCATTTATTCAGACAGATTACCGGTTTCGGCAAATCCATGACGCCGTCTTCGGATCTATGTTCACATCATTACTCAATTATCTTCTTCAGAACAGCGAGGGGTTCTGTACACTTTACACTGACGAGCCAAAGAAACTGCTACACCTGCCTAATATAGTGTAGGGCCTCGCGAGCACGCAGAACTGCCGCAACACGACGTGGCATGTACTCGACTAATGACTTTAGTACAGAGAGACTTGACACCAGGAATCCTGCAGGACCGTCCATAAATCCGTAGAGTACAAGGGGGTGGAGATCTCTTCTGAACAGCACGTTGCAAGGCATCCCAGATAAGCTCAATAGTGTTCATGGCTACGGAGTTTGGTGGCCAGCGGAAGTATTTAAACTCAGAAGAGTGTTCCTGCAGCCATTCTGTAGCAATTTTTGACGTATTTCACCAGCTGGAATCGTTTCTACTGCAAATGTGTCCTCTTCATAGAGAGTTTGGTATCTTTCGAACAACAGTTTGTCGTCGCTGGACATGCCTGGAATATACTGAGTTCTGCGTCCTCTCGGAACAGTTTTCCTCAAAGCTTATTGGACGCATTTGATTAAGGTTTCGTACATTTCAGGTTGTGGTGGAATGTTTATCACTTTTGAGTCAAGCTCTTCACTGAACTTCTGCCAGTCAGCCTTCTTGAAGTTAAACCTCCTCCTGAAAGTTACCTCTTCAGTCGCTACTACAGGATTTACAGTGCTTTTTACAGGTCTATGTTGCCTACGGGGGTTGGGCTCTCCTACAGTCTTCATTCATTGTACAGCTACCTTTGAAGAAACAAAGATGTTGTCTGGGTTGTACCCTCTTTTCCACCCTCCGCTGTTAAAAGAAGGTGGGAGCTGCGGATCATGGATCAGATGTAGGTCATTAGCTTAAGCCCACGTTTCTATACTCGTTCCGTTTGTGTCGGTATCTGGGTATCCCCATGATGTGATTCTGCAGTTGAAATCGCCTATGACAAAGTTCACGTCCTGATCGTTGAAGTTGGCTGGTGTTTTAATGCTGAAATTCGCGTCGGGTAGTTTGTAGACCTATTTTACACAGAAGAATGAAGTTCGCAAGATACTTATTGATATGAAGAATATAAAGAGAGCCGCGTGTAGTCTCCGCGCGCTCTGAGCCGCCGTGTCACAGATTGCGCGACCCCTCCCGCCGGAGGTTCGAGTCCTCCCTCGGGCATGGGTGTGTGTGTTGTTCTTAGTATAAGTTAGTTTAAGTAGGGTGTAAGTCTAGAGACCGATGACCTCATCAGTTTGGTCCCTTAGGAAATCACACACATTTGAACATATAAAGCGAGTTCAAAAAATGGTTCAAATGGCTCTGAGCACTATGGGACTCAACATCTTAGGTCATAAGCCCCCTAGAACTTAGAATTACTTAAACCTAACTAACGTAAGGACATCACACACATCCATGCCCGAGGCAGGATTCGAACCTGCGACCGTAGCAGCAGCGCGGTTGCGGACTGAAGCGCCTAGAACCGCTCTTCCACAGCGGCCAGCAAAGCTAGTTCACTTTTGAACTTTATCATACTTACGAAGATGTTTTTTATTTGATACGTACTACGTGATACGATTAAAAGAAACGAAAACAATGCTATGCAACCTTCAATATGTTTAACCCATTGTGCCACGCTAGTTGTTGCGTAATGTAAACGTTGCATAATGCATAGCTTCTATGTGCGCTGTCCAATATTTGACAACGAGAGGACTTAGAGATTTACAACAAACTTTACACATAATTTCAAACCTTTACGAAACTTTTTCTCGCTTACAAACCCCACAAAATGCTAAAAGGAAAAGAGCTTATCACTTACTACATTTTAGCTGTTCATCCAGTAAAACTGTCACATCAGGCATGACTTCATGACGTTTAAATTTATTACTTCATTGCTACTAACTCTACTCGCAATACATTTAGTATCCACATATAACGGTGAATGTATCTACAGAAATATGTCACTGTACAACAGAGAGAGCGGAGGAGGAGATGGACTGGGAGAGGAGGGAAAGGAGATGGACGTAGAAAGGAAAGGAGAAATAGCCAGAGAAAGGGAGAGGAGCAGATAGATAAAGAAAGGAGAGAATAACAGATGGACAGAGAGAGGGTCGGAGAGACTTGGACAGAGAGAGGAGGAAGGAGGAAATGGACTATTATAACTGAAATAAATACGTACCTGGGCAACGACGGGTACTCAAAACAAAAACAAACACCATTCAAACAGGCCTTGAAGGCCCAACGGCACCGACCGATCGCCGCGTCATCCTCAGACCTCACCCATAACCAGATGATGCGGATACGGAGGCGCATATGGTCAGCACACCACTCTCACAACCGTTGTCAGTTTTCCTGTTCGGTGCTGCTACTTCTCAATCAAGCAGCTCCTCTATTGGCCTCACAACGGCTGAATGTACCCTGCTTATCAACAGTAGACCCAGTCAGTGACACATCCAAGTGCTAGCCAAGCCCAAAAGCACTTAACTTTGATGGTCTGACAGAACACGATGTGACTACTGAACCAAGGCCGTTGGCCTGACAGGAACTCAGCTGGTTCAGATATATAGAATGCACTAAGAGTTATACAGCATTGGCAAAAAAAGACGTATATTACACTGACCAGCCAGAACATTACAACCATCTGCCTATTATCAATAGAAACCCGTCTAACAGATAAAACCGTCACCTGATGAGCAATGACTGCTAGTCAGACACATGCACGGTGCATGTAGTATCAGAGAGCCTGATTTCCTTGTGTAGAATGGCGAACTCTACCTGAGTTTGACCTAGGGCAGATTGTGATGACCCAGAAGGTCAGCACGAGCATTTCGGAAACTGCACAACATGTCGAGTGTCCAAGAAGTGCTGTGGTTAGCGTCTTCAATACGTGGTGAAACCAAAGTGAAACAACGTCCCTACGGCTTGCGGGTTTGGGCGGCCACCGCTCGTTACAGATGTCGGACGTCGTAGGCTGGCAGACTGGTAAAACAGTACACTCTGGGAACTGTGGCGGAGCTAACATCAGACTTTAATCCTGGCCAGAGTATAAGTGTGTCTGAACATAGAGGGCACCGAACATTCCTAACGATGGGCCTCCGCAGCAGACGACACACTCATGTGCCAATGTTAACACCACGACATCGGCAACTACGACTGAAATGCACATATGACCATCATCACTGGACGTTGACGCAGTGGCAGAGCGTTGCATGGTCTGATGAATCCCGATTCCTTCTTCATCATGTCGATGAGAGGGCAAAAATACGTCGGCTTCTAGGGGAACAGCTCCCTGACACCTGTACTGCGGGATGGAGGCAAGCTGGCGGTGGCTCCATTGGGCAGTGGGGGAACATTCAAGTAGGCATCCATGGATCCAGTGGAGCTCGTGCAATGCTGCATGATGGCCAAGCAGTATTGTGCATTGGTTGCAATCCACGTACACTCCTTCATGACAGTCATGTTTCCCCTTGGCTAGGTATTTTTCGACATGATAATGCGCCATGTCACAAGGCAAAAAGTGTGGTGGAGTGGTTTGAGGAACAAGGTGGCGAGTTCCAGTTGATTGATGAGCCTCCAACTCGCCAGATCTGAACCTAATCGAACACATCTATGATGTGATTGAACGTGGAATCAGTGCTCATCACCCCCCCGCCCCCACACACACACACCAGAATTTACGGGAATTAGGTGCTGCCTCGTGTGTGCAGATGTGGTGCCAACTCCCTGCAGCGACCTACCAAGGCCTCATTTCTTCCATGCCACGACGCGTCGCCGCTGTTATCCGTGCCAAAGATGGAAATATCGGTTATTAGGTAGGTTGTTATAATGTTCTGGCTGAGCAGTGTGGAAGTAAAGTATAAAACGTAGTGTATGTTTGGCGGTGATTACGGTTTCTACATATTAATTAAAATCTGGATTTTATACAGCACATCATTTTTCAGTGTTTATCTGCTATAGTGGAATGACACTTGCTTCAGATGGTGCTGCTATCAGATGGTCAAACGTCCCGTGGAATTTTCTGTGTAGTCACACCGTCACTATGTGCTGTACTGTTTGTTGAGGAGCGCTACAGTCGCATTGGGGATTTACAGCAATTTTCCACTTAATGAGCATAGTTTTCGTTGTAGTATGCTCTCTTCTGATTCCGTTCAGGTAGCTCCGTGTTTTTCGTGGCAGACGCATACTCCAAAATATTTTGGGAACTGATTTTGTTTTAGTATAGAGGCAGCAGGAAACGAAATATTGACATTTCGTATAGCAGTGTTATAGAAATGGAAGAGGACGTAGATGAAGGTGGGATACTGCGAGAATAATTTGATAGAGCGCTGAAAGACCTAAGTGGAAACAATGATCCCCGAGTAGACAACATTCCATCAGAACTACTGACAGCCGTCCGATAGCCAGCCATGACAAAACTCTTCCATCTGTTGTGCAAGATGTGTGAAACAGGCGAACTATCCTCAGACTTTAACAACAATTTAATAATTCGAATTGCAAAGAAATCAGGTGCTAATAGGTGTGACTATTACCGAACTGTCAGTTTAATAAGCGATTGCTGCCAAATACTAACACGGATTCCTTACAGAAGTTTGAAAAAACTGGTAGAAGCCGTCCTAGGGGAAGATCAGTTTGGATTCCGTAGAAATGTAGGAAAACGCGCGGGGAAATACTAATACTTTGAATAACCTTAGAAGATAGATCAAGGAAAGGGAATGTGGCATCACCTGGAAGCCTATCTAATGTATGAAGCGATTTATTCAACTGATATGAATGAAATGTAAAAAGAGAAAACAATGCTTGTAATAGCACAAGTCAATATGTGACACATATTGTAAATATTCTCCATTAATCTCACAGAAAGAATACAATATTTCAAAAAGTTCCATGAAAACATGAAACTTCAAATGTAATATATGTACACAACAGCCATATTGCTCGCCCCTCTTCGTTGCTGTCTCTCTCCTATGGATGTATGTGTGTATAGCTAGCAATCTGTATGAGCTTTAAGGTCAGAATATATTGTTAATTGAAAGTACCTTAAGTTTTACTTCAAAAATACCTCTTCTGAACGTGAAATTTATGTAAAGATAATAATAAAATTGCTGTCGATTGACCATCTGGCTTCGACTGTTTCGGTTGCGCTGCATACGCCATTACGTGTACTAAAAATATTTCAGTGTTTGCAAGCTTCACTCGAAAAGGAAAGTTATTCTAAGTGTATTTATGAATTTTTACAGTCAGTTTTCAATATTAAAGTTAGTTAATATCTTTGATTACGAAACTTATTCAGTTTTAACACCGTAAGGCTTAGGTGAGACTGCACCCCTGGTTTAAAATATTTTCAGTTAGTTCAAAGGATTAAATGTTAACTCAATCCTTAAAGAGATAAAGTTAAAGAAATTCTTTGCAATTATTAAAAAATACGCAGGTGTTTGTGCCATTCTTTCTTTCTGTGTAACATCAAATTAATCTCCTGGGAAAAGAGATCATTTCATGCTCTGTATTATCGCTGGGTTAGTTGCAGGTTACGTTACGTTGTCATTCATTGAAAGAGAGCGTAACCTGTCCATTAATAATAAATAACTTTTTGCCTGCGTATTGAGATTAAGTCACGCTACGTGTATTTAAGACGCATTTACTCGCGGTCAAAATATACGTGGCGTTCCAAAAACGATACTCAGAATTTAAACTGCTACGTTGAATTAGCATCGCTGTAGGTTGCGACTGACTCCTGCGCGGGTATTTCAAACAACACGTTACAATGTGCACTGACTTACACGGAGTAACTAAATTAATTCAACACCACAACAATTACGCAGAAAGAAGTTATTGGTACACCAAACATTCGTTTGTAGCCATTGTAAACTGAGAGAAAACATTTGTTAATGTTGACTGGAATACTCTCTTTGAAATTCTGAAGGTAGCAGCGGTAAAATACAGGGAGCGAAAGGCAATTTATAGCTTGTGCAGTTACAGACGGCTCTTATAAGCGTTTAGGGGCATGAAGGGAACCAGTGGTTGAGACAGGGTTGTAGCCTACCGTCAGTTTTGTTTAATCTGTGCATTGAGCACCGAAGGAAACAAAAGAAAATCTGGAGTAGGAATTAAAGTCCAGGGGGAAGAACTAAAAACTTTCCGGTGTGGCCGAGCGGTTCTAGGCGCTTCAGTTTGGAACCGCGCGACCGCTGCGGTCGCAGGTTCGAATCCTGCCTCGGGCATGGATGTGTGTGATGTCCTTAGGTTGGTTAGGTTTAAGTAGTTCTAAGTTATAGGGGACTGATGACTTCATATGTTGAGTCCCATAGTGCTAAGAGCCATTTGAACCATTTTTTTTAAATAAAAACTTTGTGGTTTGTCGATGACATTGTAATTCTGTCAGAGGAAAGGATTTAGAAGAGCAGTTGGACAGAATGGACAGTAACTGAAAGGCGGATAAAAGAAAAACATGTATAATGGGAAGTAGTCGAATTAGGTGATGCTGAGGGAATTAGATTAGGAAACGAGGCACTTAAGTGGATGAGTTTTGCTATGTGGGCAGTAGAATAACTGTCGTTGGCCGAGATGGAGAGAATGTGAAATGTAGATTGGCAACGGGAAGAAAAGCGTTTCTGAAGAAAATAAATCTGTTAAGATCGAGTATAGACTTAAGTTTTAGGAAGTCTTTTCTGGAGGCATTTGTCTGGAAAGTAGCCATACATGAAAGTGAAACATGGTCACCTGCACAAGAAGAGAATAGAAGCTTTAGAAATGTGGTGCTACAGAAGAATGCTGAAGATTAGATTGGTGGATCATGTAGCTAACGAGGAGGGACTGAATATAATAGGACATACAAGAAAATTGCGTCTTAACTCAACCAAAAGAGGGGATCAATTGATAGGACACATTCTGAGACATCACGAGTTTAGTTGGGGGTTTTTTTGGGGAAGGAGACCAAACAGCGAGGTCATCGGTCTCATCGCATTAGGGAAGTACGGGGAAGGAAATCGGCCGTGCCCTGTCAAAGGAACCATCCCGGCATTTGCCTGGAGCGATTTAGGGAAATCACGGAAACCTAAATCAGGATGGCCAGACGCGGGATTGAACCGTCGTCCTCCCGAATGCGGGTCCAGTGTGCTAACCACTGCGCCACCTCACTCGGTCACGACTTTATTATTGGAGGGAAATTGGCGGGGTAACAATCGTGGAGAGAGACCAAGAGATGAGTACAGTAAAGCACATTCAGGAGGGTGTAAACTGCAGTAGTTATTCGGAGATGAAAATGCTTGCACAGGATAGAGTAGCATGGAGAGTTGCGTCAAATTCGTCTTCAGAATGAAGATCAAAAGAACACAACAACAAAGACACTCGTGATCGGTAAGTAAGACCACCTCAAGTCTCTCTGACCTGCACGTTTTTCTTTTGCGGAACAGAATTCATCGTAAGCGGCGAGTCGGAAGGGAACTAGTTTCCACTCGGTCGGTCCCTGCGCGCTCTCCGCCAGACGTCTCCTTCCTCTATTCAAAGGCGTTCGCGGCCGCTGTAAAGGCGCCCTATTTCCGTTCGAGAGCGGACTCCGGGGAGCGCGGCGCGCAAAGCTTCCCGCGGCCACATAAGCGCAGTTTTGCTTTGAGGCGCCGCCCCGCCCCCAGGCCGGCCGGCGCCTCCTCCCCCGCGGGCGCCGGCGCAGCCCCACAGCCGACTCGGGCGTCGCTTTTACTACCGCCTCCCGCCCGCCGGCTGCCCCTCCCACGCAGAGTCGGCAGCCGTGACCCGAGACGTGGCAGCTTGATGCCACCGGCCGGGCGAGCTTTCCCACTAGCTGCGGGATAAAGCAGAGGTCTTCATCACGTGCAGAGGTGCGTCTACACAACTAAACACTGCGTGTCTCAAGGAAATACGCCTCGAGTATCATTATCGTCACACTATTAGTAGATCTGTAAAATTACATCTACATCTACATTAATACTCCGCAAGCCACCCAACGGTGTGTGGCGGAGGGTACTTTACGTGCCACTGTCATTATCTCCCTTTCCTGTTCCAGTCGCGTGTGGTTCGCGGGTAGAACGTGCGCGCTCGAATCTCTCTAATTTTACATTCCTGATCTCTTCGGGAGGTACGTATAAGTAGGGGGAAGCAATATATTCGATACCTCATCCAGAAACGCACGCTCTCGAAACCTGGACAGCAAGCTACACCGCGATGCAGAGCGCCTCTCTTACAGCGTCTGCCACTTGAGTTTGCTAGACATCTCCGTAATGCTATCACGCTTACCAAATACCCCTGTGACGAAACGCACCGTTCTTCTTTGGATCTTCTCTATCTCCTCCGTCAACCCGATCTGGTACGGATCCGACACTAATGAGCAATACTCAAGTATAGGTCGAACGAGTGTTTTGTAAACCACCTCCTTTGTTGATGGACTACATTTGCTAAGGACTCTCCCAATGAATCTCAACCTGGCACCCGCTTTACAAACAATTAATTTTATATGATCGTTCCACTTCAAATCGTTCCGTACGCATACTCCCAGATATTTTACGGAAGTAACTGCTAACAGTGTTTGTTCCGCTATCATATAACCATACAATAAAGGACCCTTCTTTCTAGGTATTCGCAATGCATTGCATTTGTCTATGTTAAGAGTCAGTTGCCACTCCTTGCACCAAGTGCCTATCCGCTGTAGATCTTCCTGCATTTCGCTGCAATTTCCTAATGCTGCAGCTTCTCTGTATACTACAGCATCATCCGCGAAAAGCCGCATGGAACTTCTGACACTATCTACTAGCTCATTTACATATATTGTGAAAAGTAATGGTCCCATAACACTCTCCTGTGGCACGCCAGAGGTTACTTTAACGTCTGTAGACGTCTCTCCATTGATAACAACATGCTGTGCGCTGTTTGCTAAAAACTCTTCAAACCAGCCACACAGCTGGTCTGATATTCCGTAGGCTCCTTTGTTTATCAGGCGACAGTGCGGAACTGTATCGAACGCCTTCCGGAAGTCAAGGAAAATGGCATCTACCTGGGAGCCTGTATCTAATATTTTCTGGGTCTCATGAACAAATAAAGCAAGTTGGGTCTCACACGATCGCTGTTTCCGGAATCCATGTTGATTCATACAGAGGAGATTCTGGGTTTCCAGAAATGACATGATACGCGAGCAAAAAACATGTTCTAAAATTCTACAACAGATCGATGTCAGAGATATAGGCCTATAGTTTTGCGCATCTGCTCGACGACCCTTCTTGAAAAGTGGGGCTACCTCTGCTCTTTTCCAATCATTTGGAACCTTCCATTCCTCTACCGACTTGCGGTACACGGCTGTTAGAAAGGGGGCAAGTTCTTTCGCGTACTCTGTGTAGAATCGAATTGGTATCCCGTCAGATAGAGTGGACTTTCCTCTGTTGAGTGATTTCAGTTGCTTTTCTATTCCTTGGACACTTATTTCGATGTCAGACATTTTTTCGTTTGTGCGAGGATTTAGAGAAGGAACTGCAGTGCGGTCTTCCTCTGTGAAACAGCTTTGGAAAAAAGTGTTTAGTATTTCAGCTTTACGCGTGTCATCAACTGCTTCAATGCCATAATCATCTCAGAGTGTCTGGATATGCTGTTTCGATCCACTTACCGATTTAACGTAAGACCAGAACTTCGTAGGATTTTCTGTCAAGTCGGTACATAGAATTTTACTTTCAAATTCACTGAACGCTTCAAGCGTAGGCTACCGTAGACTATTATAAGTAAGGGTAGACTACAGTAGTAACCTTGATCAATTACGATCGTAGCCGCGTTACCTGTGAATTCGGTGTGTTGCATACCTGTCTGGTATTACCTCATTTCGATCCCTTTGTTTTTTTTTTTTTTTTTTTTTTTTTTTACCCGATAAGTGTCTTACTACATTCCCATAGAAACAGTAAGTGGTGTGACGTCTAGAAACTGAGTGAAGATATATATGAAGGGCCACGTAACCTATAGAAAATGTTTGTTCTACATAGTAACCCTTTTGTCTGTTCCTTAAAAATGAACAGTGTTCATACCATAACTGAATTTGTCGATATTTAAAACAGGTTTTATTCGAAAATTGCTGATACATACCTTGAAGCAGCATGATGCTCTAGTAAAAATAAAAAAAATAACAGTATGGATTTATCATATAGCGCTAGAATAAGCATTTTATGAAAAAATAGAAAGATAAAATTAAAAAACCGCAAATGAAAGACATGTCAGACGTTGTTCAATACTTCATCGCGCTTACAGGAAACATGTTCCTGTTGTTCTTAAAAAACGTTTCATACTTACGAGTAACAACAAGAAACTCTTTCCTTTCGTCATGATGTAGAGCAGCCTATAGAGTACAAAATAACAACAATAATAATATAGACATTTTTATGTTTGTGTAAGTAAACTCTATTTACATCAGAATTTATTGCTTTGTTTACATAACATCGCAGATGTTACGTAATCAACCAATTTGTTTCAATACTCACAAAACGCATTTCATGTTTTGTGAGGATGTGTGGTTCTAACTATATACGCCGTTGGATGTGGTCGAGCGGTTCTAGGCGCTCCAGTCGGTAACTGCGCTGCTGCTACGGTCGCAGGTTCGAATCCTGCATCGGACATGGATGTGTGTGATATCCTTAGGTTAGTTAGTTAGTTAGTTAGTTTAGTTCTAAGACTAGGGGACTGATGACCTCAGATGTTAAGTCCCATAGTGCTTGGAGCCATTTGAACCAATCTAATTATGTACAAAACAAACAAATGTCAGTTTAGCATGTAATGTACCACATGCTGGGATACGCAAACGATTATCATTTCAGCGCAACCACAAACGTATGTATGTGTAGCGCCGACGACATTCTGTATATTAGGGAAGATTACGCAAAAGGTTTGTAATTCACAAATCGCATTTTAGTTTTAATTGTTTGTGAATAAATCGTACTACGCCTCTTGTAATAAGGAGAAGAGTTTCAGAGTTCGACACTGGTAAGACTCCAGTTTATTCCGAAAACATGCAGCCGCTCGGCTCGTGTATTTTCATTTATTTGCAATAAATACGCTGGGGGTTCAATAAATAAAGCAAAAAAAATTTTCTCGGCCAGTTTCGTTGAAAAAACTACGGAATTTCTTGTGGGACATCGTGGAATATTCCCGCTTTAGCCTCTACAGCTCCACGAAGCTCCGACAGTTGGCGGCGCTAAACTAGCCTTCAAAACGGCGTCTGTAATAAATATGCGTTCCAAGCACAGAGCTGTCACTGAGTTTCTTTTAGCCAAAATCAGAGCGTCGCAGATATTCTTTGCAGAATGTCTACGGAAGCCTGGCGGTGAACAAAAGCGAGGCGTCTGTCATCAACGCAACAATGTCACTCAACCCTGTCCATCTCCCACGTACCGGCTGGCCGCACACAGCTGTGACTCCTGCAATGTTGAAACGTGCAGACACTCCCATTCGAGATTATCGGCGGATTAAAAACAGCTCGCTGCACTACTGGACGTCTCTGTTGGTGGTGCTCACACACTCGTCCACCAGATGGGACACTCAATGGAGTTTGCCCGCTGGGCTCCTCGCCGACTAATAGAAAATCATATAGAGCAACGAAGGAGCATCTGCGGGAAGTTCCAGGTTGATCGTGCAAATTTTTTGTCGAACCCCGTCACAGGCGACGAAACATGGGTTTATAACTTCGAACCGGACACAAGACCGTGATCTTTGAAGTGGCGCCTTACCGCCTCCCCTCCGACGAAAAAGTTCAAAGCCGCAGCCTCAGCCGGCAAAGTCATGGCGATGGTCTAATGTGGCTCTGAAGGGGTTGTTCTGTTTGATGTCTTACCTCGCGATGCAACGACCAACTCGGAAGTGTATTCTACTACTCGCAGCAAATTGAAGAAACGACTTCATTGAGTTTGTCACCACAATAATACAAACATATTTCTCCTTTTCCACGACAAAGCAAGGCCTTACACAAATCCGCGCACCCGAGAAGACCTTACAAAATTGTATGGGACTCTTCTTCCTCATTCCTCCTACAGCCGAGATATCCACCTTCCGACCTCCATCTCTTTGGCCTCATGAAGGATGCACACCGCGGGAAACAGTACGTCGATGATGGGGAGGTTACTGATGCAGCAAGACGTTGGCTCACCTGTCGACCAGTAATGTGGTCTGACACTGGCAAACAGATCGTCCCTGTAAGGTGGCGTAAAGGCCGTCATGTTGAACGAAGATTATGTTGAAAAATAGGATTTTGTAGATAAAATAGTGGGGAATAAATGGTGTAATTGAATCGTGAATAAAACCAACCTGCTTTCAGAAAAAAAACATTGTTGAATTACTTATTGAACGTCCCTCGTAATTCGACCGTATGGGAGTTTAGTTAGGCAGTGTCTGAGAATATAAAGTTTATGTTGATTAATGAAATTACAGTGGTTATATACGATGACTTCATTTCCTCTTTTTTTATCATTCCTTAATTTAACCTGGGTCAGCTGAGTGGTCAGCGCGACGGTATGTCATACCGAACGGCATGGGTTCGATTCCCGGCTGGGTCGGAGATTTTCTCCGCTCAGGGACTGGGTGTTGTGTTGTCCTTATCATCATCATTTCATCTCCATCGCCACCCAAGTCGTCGAAGTGACATCAACTCGAAAGACTCGCACCAGGCGAACGGTCTACCCGACGGGAGGCCCTAGCCACAAGGCATTTCCATTTATTACCTGGGGGTGCTTAAGAAGGGAGAAGCACTGCAGATACGGGACAGGAATCGCAAGTGGGAAAGCACTTCTACTAGCGTCATGCTGGCGCCTGGTCTATTGTGCAGTCCATTGAACGCATCTGCTTAGGACAGCCGGATGACGGAATTTGCTGGCAGGAGGTAGGCGTTCGGGCCACATTACGAAAAGTGCATTCAGTTTGAAACATCTCTCGGCGAAGCGGCTCTGACATACTACAGGTTCAGAAGACACCGCAGAGCTCACAGTTCGCCTCTAGCACGGTTCTCAGTTGTTCCCAAGGCCTATGATGCGAATGGATAGCTACTGTTTGAGAGAGCACTGATTCGTGAACTTCATTTGACGTCAGGAGGACATAAAACGTGGCGTGAAGTTTTTCATTTAGAAAATTGGTGCGAAAATCTAGATTTATTTTAACCTTTCGCCTCTTCTTGTCGGGATACTTTGTTAGGGAAGCAATCACGCAATTGGCGGGGCAATACAACTTTAAAAAGGATTGGTTGCCAAGATTCTTGTCGGGAATGGCTCGGAGATGAATACGGTGGTACTACTCCGCAGACTGTGCTCTCAACTGGAACAGGAGACTCCATGAACAGAGTGGGGTCCAATGTATGTTCGACTCCTTGGAAGAACGATTCTAATGTGACAGCCGGCCACGTTGGCACCGCCCTGTTCATATCGGACCGACGATAGTGGTGAGGATAACCTGCAGCTCCGGCGTGTTAGCATCATTACGAACTAGAGATGCAAAATCATGATCGGTTTCCCTTTACCATGTTTGTCAGCGCCTTCTTATTTGCATAGGCCTCTTCGGCTTCCTGAGAAGACAAACCATAACTGTAATTGATGTATAGGCAGGTCAACATCAATTTTGCAAAGTCGGATACGTGATTCCGCTCTCCACCGACTAACGTTTCCAATCGATAGTTCACTTTTCTGATTCTCATAGTTAATATGCTAGGCTTGTAAGTCTCGTGATTTCATGATTTATATAGATCCTTGTCCATTCTAATGTCTTTTGTAATAAACAAAAGAGTTCACTTACATCACGTCTTTGATTCTAGTAGATGTTTCCTCCCTGATCACATTTGTTAAAATTTCAACGATAAAATGCAAATTCCCCACCTTAAGAATCACCACTAGAGCCACGACCTTTCATAGCGTTAATCAATCAGTTGCTACATTTATTTCAGCGTTGGGTTTCAAAGTTATATCTGTATGACGATTAGTTTTGATTCAGTTAAATTCACACTCACACATGCGAGGATTTGCAATCGTTACATGACGCTGCTGCTCAAGATGAACGACAATATCACCAGTAGCTTTAACTTTGTAGATGAAGTGGAAATGGGAATGAGAGTTTGGCGTCATTAGCCGGGAGGCTCCTTGCGGGGCACGTCCGCCGCCTTGGTGCAGCTCTTATTACATTCGACGCCACATTGGGTGACCTGCGCGCCGGATGGGGATGAAAAGATGATGAAGACAGCACAACACCCAGTCTCTGAGCAGAGAAAATCCACGGCCCAGCCAAGGATCGAACCCGGGCCCGTAGGACGGCATTCCGTCACTCTGACCACTCAGGTATCGGGGCGGACTATAGATGAAGTGAAACAGTGTGACTGTCTCTCTGCAGTGCTGTTTAACTTGACACTGCGTAGTCTGATACAAAAAATAGACAAGGATCTGCAACAATGATGAAATCCTGTCAGATACGTGCATATGCACATGTTATTACAGTTGCGGGAAGAGATGTAAACAACATTGAAAAAATGTACGAAATGGTGGAAGCAGGGCCTGCCGTTGTGGCCGAGCGGTTCTAGCCGCTTCAGTCTGGAACCGCGCGACCGCTACGGTTGCAGGTTCGAATCCTGCCTCGGGCATGGATGTGTGTGATGTCCTTAGATTAGTTAGGTTTAAGTAGTTCTAAGTTCTAGGGGACTGATGAACAAATAAGTTAAGTCCCATAGTGCTCAGAGCCATTTGAACCATTTTTTGGATGGAAGCAGAAGGAGTAAGAACTGGTCTTACTGTAAACGAAAACACATACAAAATACATGGTAATGTCCAGTTCTGAGGGTAGAAGACCACCACGTGAACTGAAGCTGTCAGCGACTATAATATGACACAATGTGTCAGAGAAAGGATAAATGTAAGAAACAAAGCCTGTTAAGCGAATTCAAGGATATTTAATAGTTCTCTAATTACAATAACAATCAAGTTATGAGTATATTCAAAATTGTTAAGGCTTTCGTGGCCACTTGTTGACAAACTGCCTATTGGCTTCTGTCTCGGGTTCTTCGGCCGACGTTCATCTAATGATTTTTCTGACGTTTCGCCAGCACGAGTGGCTGGCATTGTCAAAGCTTCACCCTCCATTGCCGGTGGTGAAACGTCAGAAAAATCATTAGATGAACGTCGGCCGAAGAACCCGAGACAGAAGCCAATAGGCAGTTTGTATGAGTATATTATTCCATTGTATGATCAGTTGTTAAATATGGGCCAGAAATGTGGAGATTGACGAAAGCGGGTATTTGAAAGAAAAATTTTGCGAAAAATTTATGGGTCTGTGACCTATGAGAGAGGTTGAGGGTTGCTTGTACGAGGGAAAGATATAGTGAACGCTATTAAATCTCAAAGAATAAGGAACTACAGAAGGAAGGACGCCTAAGCGAATAATTAAAGGCAGTTTGTATTCAACCAGAAGGAAAGGCCGACCTACAGCTAGGCTGCCGGACAGTGTGTGGAGTGATTTTGCCAAGATGGGCACCTGAGGACGGAAGTGGAAATAAAATAACAGAGATGAACGTGGGCAGACTGTTGAAAAGGCCACGGCCCATCAAGGGCTGTAGGTTTGGAGAGGTAGAAGCGGAAGAAGAACAAGAAGGAGTTTGTTGCTCGCGATTCCATGACTGTACATTCTACAGTCTCACTGACCATAATAACAAACAGCGCATCGAGGAAGCTTTGTCGCTCCGGAGAGCAGCGACAGTATCTGGTCCGCATCGAGTTGTGCATTCAGAAAAATCGACCCTCGTTTGAGCACCTCACTTAAATGAACATCAATCATACAGGATGTCGTAGGAAGAATGGTCAATATTGAGGAATATGACAGGAATGATTAATCGAAGCGAAAGGTCTAGTAATCATGGATTCTAAAATTTGTTCCTTAAGAGCTACGTGCACTTGTTCACCTTCGCTACTGTGAAACATATCTCTTCTACTGAATAAGTGTTCACAGCTCTTAAGGTATGCATTTTAGAGGCTGTGATTACTAGGTAACTTTTTCTTGTTTTGGTTCATGCTGTCTCTTCCCAAAATATGGAAAGCAAAGAGCTTGCAGTAGAAGAGATTTGTTGCTGCGTCGAAGATGAGAAAGTGCTCATAGCGCTTAAGGTATGTGTTTTAGAGCCATTGTTTACTAAAAATTTTTCTTCGCGTGTTCGTTCCTGCGACACCCCTTTATACGACGATTCTTTCTTGGACACACTGTATACGACAAGCTGCAACCGCCTATAAAAGTTCTTTCTCCTTAACTAAAATGTAGAAATTTGATCTAAATTGAGTTGTACAAAGCTGATTTAAATACATTAGCTACGTGATAGAAAAAACAATGCTTCGTTTAGAAAATTATAGCTCGTTGCAGTATCTCTCTTAAAAATGACTTAAGATATATTCATAACGGCAGAGAAGGAGTAACATTTCTTAGGTTTATCTGTCTAAATGATGATTCATTTTACCTGCGGAAATGAAACGTGTTACGCTAGGAAGCACCAGTGCGATATTTGTTAAACATTGTGGAGCTGTTCATCAGATAACGAGTACTAATTAAACTTTCATCCCTTTCGGAACCGGTGTACATGATAAACATCAGTGCGAAGTGCGACCACCACCAGTACGTCCAGATACCGTCAAATGGGGCTTTCATGGAAAACTTCAGCGTTGTCTGAAGCCTTTCCGCTATTCAACATGTTTCCACAAAAGTTGTATAATTAAGCATGATTCTACTTCTGAAAGTAACTGTGTCGTATTAAGTAGGGCCAAGAAAAATATACGCTTTATCTTAGTGTCGTAAGCCTACCTTCTTGATACTGCATATAACGACAAACCCTAACATGGTAGTCCCACTTTCCTGAGTTTACACTGAAGTAGCAGGTTCCAGTCGCCTTCGTTGTAAGCATATTTTTCGGGTAAGTTTTCAAAAATGTTACGATGTCAACATTTTTTTTCTTTGTTATTTTTCTCTTTTTAGTCATCAGTCTTCTATCTGATTTGATACGGCCCACCATGAATTCCTCTGCTGTGCCGACCTTTTCATCTCAGAGCAGCACTTACAACATACGTCGTCAGTTGATTGTTGAATGTATTCCAGTCTCTGTCTTCCTCTACAATTTATGACCTCTACAGCTCCCACTAGTACCATGTAAGTTATTCCGTGATGTGTTAACAGACGTCTACCATCCTGCCCCTTCTTCTTGTCATTGTTTTCCATATGTTCCTTTCCTCGCCGATTCTGTAGAGAAACTCCTTATTCCTTACCTTACCAGTCGGCGTAATTTTCAACATTCTTCTGCAGCACCACATCTGAAATACTTCGATACTCTTCTGTTCCCATTTTCCCAAAGTTCATGTTTCACTACCATACAATGCTGTGCTCCAACCGTACATCCTCAGAAATTTATTCCTCACTAGCACGTCTCTTGTCCAGGAATATCCATTTTGCCAGCGCTAGTCTGCTTTTGAAGTTCTCCTTGCTCCGTCCGTCATCAGCCATTTTACTTCCAACGTAGTATAATTCTTTAATTTCATCTGCTTGGTGATCATCATTTTTCATGTTAAGTTTCCCGCTATTGTAATCTCATTTCTACTACGTCTCATTCCTTTCGTCTTCCAATCCATAGTCTGTATTAATTAGACTTTAATTCTCTTCAGCAGCTCCTGTAATACTTCATCATTCTCTTTGGGGATAGCAATGTCATTAGCGAATGTTATCATTGCTACCCTTTCACCTTGAATTTGTTTTTTCCGTCATTTCTTCTTCGATGCATAGATTTATCAGTAGTGGCAAATGAGAACATCCCTGCCTTATACCATTTTTAAACCGTACATTTCCTTCTTGGTCTTCCAGTCGTATTGTTCCATCTAAGTTCTTCTACACATTGAGTATTACGCAACTTTCCCTACAGATTATCCCTGGTTCTCTCAGGAATTCGAACATCTTGCATCATTTTTACATTGTGGAATGTTTGTTTTCGGTCGACAAATCCTATGACCATTAAAGAGCGTTAAATTGCGGTACTGGTAATTTCAAGAGCTTTCGTATTCCATTAAAAAATTAGATCGTTCCATAAAGAAAGCAGTACCCGCTTCAGTATCTCGGCTGATACAAGAGTAAAGCGTGTACCAATGCAATGAAATGACGTGCTCCTCTGCCCACTGTTGTCTATCAAAACCCTAGTTTCGATATCAGAAACTTATCACGAAGTAAAAACGTTGCAAATTTTAGATGATTTTACCTATAAATATGGTGACTCTTTTCTGCTGGCAGCTGGACTCAGCTGATCTCAAGGGACCTGTGTAGATAGCGCAGGGGGTCACACTGACGCAACTGAAATTTCATTCTTATTGATAACGGTTGACGAGCCCATGGTCTCATACAAGATTTTTGTATGACATTACAGAGTTTTAATACGTTCTTTCCGCGTGATTAGTATAGGCTCTTCTTGCGCTGGTCTTAATACCGAGCGTAGGTATTCAGGTTTCTTTGTGGTTCGGAAGGTCTAAAATCTTTCGAGCTTTCTGAATTTCACTCCGCTATCAGACTTTTTTGTTTTGATAATGCGCTTTGAAATTAGCAGCCATGTTATTTGCAGTCCATTGTTCAGAATAGTGCTTTTTGGTAGAATTAACATTTGTGGTTTGAACTTGGTAAGATTTCGACAACTTTCACGCACTCGTAGGCTGCTAACAACATTGCGGTAACATTTGAGCTTAATCATCGTTCATCAGGCATCGATCCATGACCAGCGCTGTGTACCCGAACATTAACTCCAACTTCAGCGGGACTGACAACTGAATCACGGATATTACGCTTGGATTGGTGCGATGCTATCAAGCGTAATTTCTTTATCGGTTTTCGTCACTGGTAGCTTTAAAGGCAGCAGTTCCATTAGTTTCTTTTTTGTACTCAGTATTTGATGAAAAGTTGTTGCTTACTATTTGCTATTTTAAGTGTGACACTATACTAGAATTTAAACTGAAAGAATGATAAAAGCAATCTTCGACCCAATTTGATAACAAATATCGAAATTCATGTTGATAGAAATACTTGTTTAGTTGTACGAAATATTTCTAAAAATTAAAAAGTAGACTAAAACACTGCTGTTATGGCGAGTGTACTGCTCTTGCAACGGAACAGTCTCAAGTGTGAATTAACGATCTTGATGAATCTTGGTGGATCTGCAGAAGCAAAGTACTGCCATACGTATTTATTTGTTTGCTGCCAATTTCGATTTTACAGGGTAAAACGCACCCCGAAGGATTATCTGCTATTTTAAGTTTAGAGTTGTTATGTAATTAATGTTATTGAAATCTGTATAATCAACTTTTGTGATAATTTGAAATTTTGCAAAATATCCCACCACCACCATTAATTAATTTGGAAAAAGGAAAACTTTTGTTAAAACATAAATTGAAGACGCTTTCAAGCCACATACATTTCTGTATAAAAAAAGCTGGTTTCTGAAATACCATTTTTGTAAAATAAGCTGTACACAGTACGCTCTCAGAGAAGACAACGTAAAACAAAAGTCAGCAGGACTTCAAATTGTCACGGGTGATCCTCTACATATTCTGACTGGTATCAAGCATATTTCAGTACATTGGTAAGCCTTAGCGAAGAAAATTGATTTAGTACTAGTGACAGCAGCTTGACTGTGTTGTTTTTCAAGTGGAGGAAGACATCATATTCATTCAACAGAACTAGATCTGAAAATATTCGCACAATGTTTGTAACACCGAAAATGCAGATAAAATACCTTCTGCACCATCCAAAATTTGCACTGTTTAATATCCGTCGATAGCTTGCACTGTAGTTTTGATCCTGAAGCTGTAAGCTGTGTTACAGTAACTACAGGGTGTCCGAAAAGTCTTTCCCTGATGACATAAATTGATAACTCAGGCTAGAAGTGAGATACAAATATGAAACTGGTGTCTAATTGTTTACAAACTATCGAAGTTTTTTGCACACATCAGTAAACTTCCACTTCCATTGTTACCCAATGACAGTACACGTCGATATGACTTTGCGGTCGAAATGCTATCACGTATTGAGGACGATGACGGTTATCTCAGACGAATTGCCTTTTCCGACGAAGCGACCTTTTTTGTCAGTGGAGTAGTGAATCGCCACAACCCAATGGCGAGGTCATGGAGTGCACCAGAGGCAGTCCAAAGGTGAATGTTTGGTGCGCGCTATTGCACGATCGAATTATCGGGCCATTATTATTCGCTGAGGCTACCATCACATCTGCAGTGTATCTGGACATGTTGCAACTGTATGCTGTTACTAAGCTGCTTCAGTATCACCCTGATGTCTTTTTTCAGCAAGACGGTGCACCGCCTCATTGGGGTTTGGACGTCAGTGCCTATCTCGATATGACCTTTCCTGGGCGATGGATTGGTCGTGATGGGCCAACGGTTTGGCCTCCACGCTCTCCTGATATAACCGCATTAGAATTCTTTTTATGGGGTTATGTCAAGGACGAGGTCTACCGAACACGCGTACCAGATCTTGAAACCCTGCGGCAACGGATAACCACAGTCGTTGAATCGATCCCTCCAGTGATGTTGGCTAATGTGTGGACAGAAATTGAATATAGCCTAGATGCGCTACGTGCTACCATGGGTGCTCATGTGGAAGTTTACTGATGTGTGAAAAAAACTTTTATAGTTTGCAAACAATTAGACACCAGTTTCATATTTGTATCTTACTTCTAGCCTCAGTTATCAATTTATGTAATCAGGGAAAGACTTTTCGGACACCCTGTATATTTAATACGTAATCGCTGTACTAGTGTTTTTATTTTCGACTGTATATAATTGATTGTAATTATAATTAAAATATTGTAAACTGCTGGGTAATAGCCAAGGGAACTTTTTGAAATATATCGATAGCAACGACGAAATGGTAACAGCTGTGCCGTTGTTTATCTTTGCGTATGGAGAGTCTCTGTCGCGTTGCGAACAGAGAGCAGCAGAGCAGCCTGAGTTATGAAAGAGTGCGGAAGCGTTTCTTGGGTTCTCCCGCCGACGCGGTATGCAGCTATGGTCGCGCCGGTGTAGACGCGGCTGATTCGTTGACGTGCGAGTAGGAAGTGTACATTCCAAGATCACTGCACGCTATGAACGGAAGTGACGGGAATCGAAGGATGGAGTACTGCGAGTGGTTTGAAGGCATGCATCGCGAGGATGAACGGTTTTCAGTGATGGTTACCTGGACTGAAGAGGCGCAATTCAAATGGTTCAAATGGCTCTGAGCACTATGGGACTCAACATATGTGGTCATAAGTCCCCTAGAACTTAGAACTACTTAAACCTAACTAACCTAAGGACATCACACACATCCATGCCCGAGGCAGGATTCGAACCTGCGACCGTAGCGGTTACGCGGTTCCAGACTGAAGCGCCTTTAACCGCACGGCCACACCGGCCGGCAGGCGCAATTCAACAGCTGCTTGTTCAGGGCTCCTGAAAATTCTTACGCTCACATGGACATATGTGCTAATCTACCGGGTATTAATGCGTGAATGGTCTGTCACCGCACAGATTTATTGGCCCATTCTTCTTTGGAGGTACCGTAGCTGCTGATGTGTATTTTTGTAAGATGCAATCATCGATTTTACCTGCCATCTGAGTGTTATTTTTTTTAACTTCCACTAAGGGGGTAAAATAGTGGGTGGAAGTATTTTTGTTTTGAAAATAGACCGTTATTATAGAACTACTATAGCTTTTTTAAAGCTACATCGATGATAACTAGTATTTGACTTTTCGGTTAGCCATTTAAAAAAACGGCACTCCGTCTCACTTAGATAGAGATGTCAGAGCTTACTTGAATGAAAATCTACCTGGACGATGGATAGGTCGAAGAGGAGCTGTTGGGCACCGACCACGCCATCCAGACCTTGCACCTTGACTTCTTGCTATGGGAGCCCTTGAAAAGCGCAGTTAATCAAGAGAAGCCAGCTACACTGGATAGGCTAAGAAAAACCACAGAGGCGCCCTGTGCGCCCGTCACACCGGCAACACTACTTTTGTAGTCCGGTCAACAGTTCAGTGGCATCGGCGTTGTTTGGCTGCTAGTTGGGGTCACTTTGTGCATGAACTGTAACGTTATGTCATTTTGTTCCACTGGAAATGGAAATACCGTGCGGCTAGGGCCTCCCGTCGGGTAGACCGTTCGCCCGGTGCAAGTCTTTCGAGTTGAAGCCACTTTGGCGACTTGCGTGTCGATGGGGATGAGAAGACGATGAAAAGGACAACACAACACCCAGTCCCTGAGCGGAGAAAATCTCCGACCCAGTCGAGAATCGAACCCGGGCCGTTAGGTATGACATTCCGTCGCGCTGACCTCTCAGCTACCGGGGGAGGACATTTGTTCCATTAATACTGACAAGCGTGTCTACATTTTTCTGGACCTCTCTGTATATAGAAGTCAATGAACTGACTGACTGCCTCATCACCGCCCAGCCCAAACTACTGAGGATAGAAACCTGGAGAAGTTGTTGAGCTTATATTGTAGGCGTCTTTTAAGCAGGAATATTGCGAAATTCCACCCATAAGGGGATGAAATAGGGCATCAAAGGTTTTTCGAAAATACGTCACTACTATGGCAATTTTGAAGCTCAAGTTACGAAAATTGGCATATGGTTTTTCGATCAGAAATAAGAAATATATATTCGGAGTTCTCCTATGGGGATGAAATAGTGGCTGAAATCTCTTACTTAAATAAATCACTCTGAAATAACTACTAAAATATTTTTAAAGCTACACCTATGGAAAGAGGTATCTGACTTCTCAGGTACAAATGAAAAAAAATACGTGTTCTACTGCTTTTGAAAGTCCAACCCTAAGGGGGAGAAACAGTGCCAAACTGATCCACTGACTCATTATTGTCCAACCTAAACTGCTAAGGATGGGAACTTGAAATTTGGAGATGGTGTTGATCTTTTAATGTAAGCATGGTTTAAGGAGGGACTGTGAGAAATTCCATTCCTAATGGGATGAAATAGAGGGATAGATGGCCTTTTGAAAATATGTCACTATTAAGGCAATTCTGAACGCAGAACAACGAAAAGTGGTGTTTGGTTTCTCAGTCAGAAATTCAAAAAAATGTGTTTCAGCATTTTTGGAAATAGAACCACTAAGCGGGTAAAATAGTGGGTGAAAGTTTTTTTTAAATACACCGTTATTAAAAACTACTAGAGCATTTTTAAAGTTATATCGGTGGTAATCGGTGTTTACTTCTCAGTTAGCCATTTAAAAAATACGTGTTTCACTGTTTTTGAAAATTCAACTCCCAACGCAGTGAAATGGAAGATAAACGGTGTTATGAAATCATTTCGTTATGAAATCGTTTTCAAAGCTAAATCTATAAAAGTTGGCTTCCGTGTTAGAAATAAAAAATAAGTGTTTCACTGATTATGGAAATTCAACCCCTAAGAGAGTGAAACTGAGGATGAAAATTTTTAAGAAAATATGTCATTGCATTAAAAAAATTTTAAAGCTAAATTTATGGAAATTGATATTTCACTTCTCGGTTAGATATAAAGAAATATGTGTTAGGGGATAAAAGTTTCTTTGTAAATATGACAAGCACGCAAAAGGCACGATTAACAAAACCTTTGGACTCCAGTTACCAGAATTACTTTATGGTCAGAAGTACACTCTGGAAAGATCATCCTATGGCTTTAATTAGCGCAAGTTTGGAAGGTATTGCGTTTTTTGAACAACACAAAAATTCGATTAAAAAAAGGTGGAGACATGCAGTCTACGCGAGCAAAGCTGCGCACGCTAATCTAGTTGATGTATATTTACGCAGTTGTGCCCCCACTTCGATCGGTAGGTTATTACAGTAAAAGTAGCGATATCAGGCAACATAATTTTCCACTGGATAAGTGCGCTACAATATAGAGACGATTGGATGCATTTCGGTCGTCCTCTTGTAGTAGGCTCTCTAAATTTCGAAAGTTTTGATTTTACATGACTGAAGTACGACTGACCGCGTTGCATTTTTCGACTAGCGAAGTGACCGCTGTGAAAATCGGCTCGAGCGGCACCACTCATTGTTACCGAGCGTCATCATAGCGTCCAGCCCAGTGACGCGGAAGAATGCAAGTTATTCAGGGCGAACGTTGCGAATATTTGGGTGGCACACGGAATTCAGTTATAACGAAGAGAAATGCCAGTAATTCTCTGGTAGCGAGCGAACTAGCAGAGGGGGTGGGGGTGGAATTCAGGTTGCACGCACGTCATCCATGCGTGTGACGCACATGGTCCTGTGGGTGGGAAAAAGCGCCGTACACCGACGTAGCAGTCGCATCCTGAAAGACACGGCCGGCTGTCTCACGTGGAGGCAAGCAAGGAGATATTTACTTAGCTGTTCATTACTTGGAACCCAGGCAACCAGGAAGTCTGATACTCATAAGACTGTTCCTCAAAAACAAGGTGGAGGTTCAACTATCGTCCCAGCACACAGTTTTAAATTTATAAGAAAATCAGTTGTAATATAAATTTGTTTGAGGAGGAGAGCCAACTTTCCTCCTCTCTTAGAACTTCTGTGAGCCATGTTGGGCGGGCAAATATTACAAAATGACTCAAATGGCTCTGACAAGGGAACCTCCCCATCGCACCCCCCTCAGATTTAATTATAAGTTGGCACAGTGGATAGGCCTTGAAAACCTGAATATAGATCAATCGAGAAAACAGGAAGAAGTTGTGTGGAACTATGAAAAAATAAGCAAAATATACAAACTGAATAGCCCATGCTCAAGATAGGCAACATCAAGGATTGTGTGAACTCAGGAGCGCCGTGGTCCCGTGGGTAGCGTGAGCAGCTGCGGAACGAAAGGTCCTTGGTTCAAGTCTTCCCTAGAGTGAAATGTTTACTTTCTTTATTTTTGCAAAGTTATGATCTGTCCGTTCGTTCATTGACGTCTCTGTTCACTGTAATAAGTTTAGTGTCTGTGTTTTGCGACCGCACCGCAAAACCGTGCGATTAGTAGACGAAAGGACGTGCCTCTCCAATGGGAGCCGAAAACATTTGATCGCAAGGTCATAGGTCAACCGATTCCTCCACAGGAAAACGTCTGATATATTCTATACGATACTGGTGACGGCATGTGCGTCACATGACAGGAATATGTTATCGACCCACCTAACTTGTACACTTGGCGAATGGGTAAAAAGATTCTTCTACCTTGCCCGATTTAGGTTTTCTTGTGGGTGTGATAATCACTCCCAAAAGAGTGATGAAAACATAAGAGTTTGTCATGTAAACCGAAAATAAAAAATTAAAATTTTCACGCGAAGGAAGGCTTGAACCAAGAACCTCTCGTTCCGCAGATGCTCACGCTAACCACGGGACCATCGCGCTCCTCAGCTCATATTCTCCTTGATATTGCCTATCTTGCGCATGGACTACTCAGTTTGTATATTTTGCTTATTTTTTCATAGTTCCACACAATTTCTTCCTGTTTTCTCGATTGATATGTGTTCAGTTTTTCAAGGCCTATCCACTGTGCCAACTTATAACTAAATCTGAGGGGGTGCGATGGGGAGGTTCCCTTCTGAGCACTATGGGGCTTAACATCTATGGTCATCAGTCCCCTAGAACTTTTAGAACTACTTAAACCTAACTAACCTAAGGACATCACACAACACCTAGTCATCACGAGGCAGAGAAAATTCCTGACCCCGCCGGGAATCGAACCCGGGCGCGGGAAGCGAGAACGCTACCGCACGACCACGAGCTGCGGACGGCAAATATTACAGTTAGCACCAATGACATACGAGGTGTGAGAGAAACGTAATGAGACTGACAACCCTGTGAACGATCTGGCAAAGCTGTGTTGCTCTACTTGTGTACAACGGTCTGTTCATCTCTTCCAGATGCTCAGTCCGAGTTTAAGCTCCGTACAACCTTCACGTGGATTTCGAGAGCGCCATCAGTGAAGTTGTGTTTTTGTTTTGTATTACGAAAATGGGGTAGCGGCATTTGGTGCAACGTTGTGCCATCAAGTTTTGAGTTAAATTCGGGGAATCCTCGAGTGTGACCTTCGAGAAACAAGCCTATGGGGAACACTCGGTATCAGGGGCTCAAGTTTTTCATTGCAGCAAATTATTTTTGGAAGGCCGAGGACATGTTGAAGATGAACGTTGCTCAAAGAGACCTTCAACTTTAAAAACCGACGAAAACGTCGGACGTGAGCGTGCTCCAGTGAGATCAGACCGATATTAAACCTGAACACTATCACAGTAGATCAAATCGTGCATAAAGAATTTGTTCCCCGAGGACAACCTTCGGCGAAGTGTTTTACAAAGATGTCTTTGAAAGGCTTCGGGAAAGGGTGAATCGAGTGAGACTGTACATTGCACACAAGTGAATGCTGCATCATGACAACGCCTCATATCACACGGTCATTTCCGTCACGGTATTTTTTACTTCTGAAGGTACTTCTGTTGTTCCACAGCCTGCCTTCGCCCCCTAACCCATATTCACCTGATCACCTGATGTGAGCACTTGTGACTGTTTTCTTTTTACGAAATTGGAAAATATCTTAAAAAGACGTAACTTTGGGACTCTGGAGCGACATGTTAAGGGTCCTACCACTTGAAGCCCTTTAGTGCTGCTACCAACACTGAGAACAACGACTCCGCCTTTGGATAGCTGCCTAAAGAAACTCCTTTGAAGGGGACAATATTGTTATTTGAAAAAAATAAAAAAACTTTGGTAGATAAGAAATTAGTCTCATTACTTTTCTCACACATCTTGCATTTCATTGAATGAAGACATATTCAGAAGGTAAGTTTGCAATTCTCTGCATTGCGAAAGACTTTTTTCGTAGCAAATGTGTAGGGGATTGTGTAGTACAGAGAACCAGGACTGAATAGTACAGAACGACGCTTAAATGAACCTCACGACTTTAAAGATAACGCTTCACGCTGACTGCGTGGTTCTACCTCGCTTTCAGGAATCCTTAGAGGCATGCGGACACCTGACGCCGCTTGCTTTTTACGGCGCAGTGATGCGTTGCTATAAAGTGGCATTGCTCTGTAGGGAGATTTAAGAGGGCGCAACGGACATGTTTGAGGACAAACTTGAAAGTCCTATTCGCAATGATCGCCGCCTAGCTGTGGATGAACCACGTGCAGTGTGTCCAGTATTTAGTTCATCGGTGATATATGGAATGATAACTGAGCAACTGAATTTCCAATAATTCTGCTTTCAAAAGTGAAAAACAGTTGTACGTTTAGTGCATAAACATAAATTTCATTGAATGCATTTGACTCTGGAACTATCATTTTCAAAACACCTTATATAAATGACAGTATAAAGTTACTATATACCTGTGTTGGATAAATACACTCCTGGAAATGGAAAAAAGAACACATTGACACCGGTGTGTCAGACCCACCATACTTGCTCCGGACACTGCGAGAGGGCTTTACAAGCAATGATCACACGCACGGCACAGCGGACACACCAGGAACCGCGGTGTTGGCCGTCGAATGGCGCTAGCTGCGCAGCATTTGTGCACCGCCGCCGTCAGTGTCAACCAGTTTGCCGTGGCATACGGAGCTCCATCGCAGTCTTTAACACTGGTAGCATGCCGCGACAGCGTGGACGTGAACCGTATGTGCAGTTGATGGACTTTGAGCGAGGGCGTATAGCCCTCATCTCGTGGTCGTGCGGTAGCGCTCTCGCTTCCCACGCCCGGGTTCCCGGGTTCGATTCCCGGCGGGGTCAGGGATTTTCTCTGCCTCGTGATGGCTGGGTGTTGTGTGCTGTCCTTAGGTTAGTTAGGTTTAAGTAGTTCTAAGTTCTAGGGGACTGATGACCATAGATGTTAAGTCCCATAGTGCTCAGAGCCATTTTTGAGGGCGTATAGTGGGCATGCGGGAGGCCGGGTGGACGTACCGCCGAATTGCTCAACACGTGGGGCGTGAGGTCTCCACAGTACATCGATGTTGTCGACAGTGGTCGGCGGAAGGTGCACGTGCCCGTCGACCTGGGACCGGACCGCAGCGACGCACGGATCCACGCCAAGACCGTAGGATCCTACGCAGTGCCGTAGTGGACCGCACCGCCACTTCCCAGCAAATTAGGGACACTGTTGCTCCTGGGGTATCGGCGAGGACCATTCGCAACCGTCTCCATGAAGCTGGGCTACGGTCCCGCACACCGTTAGGCCGTCTTCCGCTCACGCCCCAACATCGTGCAGCCCGCCTCCAGTGGTGTCGCGACAGGCGTGAATGGAGGGTCCCCCATTGAGCATGTTTGGGACTGGATGAAGCGTCGTCTCACGCGGTCTGCATGTCCAGCACGAACGCTGGTCCAACTGAGGCGCCAGGTGGAAATGGCATGGCAAGCCGTTCCACAGGACTACATCCAGCATCTCTACGATCGTCTCCATGGGAGAATAGCAGCCTGCATTGCTGCGAAAGGTGGATATACACTGTACTAGTGCCGACATTGTGCATGCTCTGTTGCCTGTGTCTATGTGCCTGTGGTTCTGTCAGTGTGATCATGTGATGTATCTGACCCCAGGAATGTGTCAATAAAGTTTCCCCTTCCTGGGGCAATGAATTCACGGTGTTCTTATTTCAATTTCCAGGAGTGTATATTCCGCGTAACTAGTTGTTCAGAGAGTAACTTCACATTAGGCTGTACTAACACGTACTTACAGGGTGTTCAGAAACAGTCTGGAATGCTTGTAAGGGTGTTTCGGGGTAAGTTGTGACGAGAAACAACTGTCAGGAAAAAAAAATCGATACGTTGCACCGTTTCCGAGGTTATCAGCACTGAAGTTGGCTAATCAGGCTTTTGCGCGCGCATATTCAAGCGGGCCGTTAGACACGGTGTCGGAAATGGTGTTCTTCGTCTGGTTTCTAAAACGAAACAAGAGACAAGAGAGATACAGAAACTGGGCATGGGATGGTATTAAGAATCGAATCCGAGTCAAAGACGGAGCAGTCTCGTGCGCTATCATCTACGCTATGAGAACAACTGATGCTAATTGTATACCGAAGAAAATAGATACCAAAAGCCGTGACTCTGTTTATTACTTTATTTAGCGGCCTGTTTCGGTGCCTCATTGGCACCATCTTCAGGCCCCAATACACGAGACTAGGTAACTTATGTAGTCGTTTGTGCTATCACAGAGACCACTCTGTGAAACAGGTTTCCGAAACAGTTGTCGTTAGAGGTGTGACCGTTGGATATAGTGGTCACTGTAATAGCACAAATGACTTGAAAAGTTACCTAGTTTCGTGTATGCAGGCCAGAAGATGGTGCCAGGGAGGCACCGGAACTGATAGCTAAATAAAATTATTAAATAAAGTTACGGCTGTTGGTCTCTATTGTCTTGAAGTCTTCGACCAGTCGCAAACCCATTCCATTTACACTGGACGGAATTACAGCCGGGCCGTTTGAATTTGCTCGCACAGCGGCGTGATTGTCTAACGTTAATGCTAATTAACTAGGAAACGACTCAAATATACAATTTTTCTCTTAAGAATTACTTCTCAGCACAACCCACCCTGAAGCACCCTTACAAGCCTTTCAGACAGTTTTTGGCCGTTGTGTATAGTAATAACACGGTGAGTTTTTTGAGTGCTCCTATTTTCACTAAGTGAAGCAGCAATGAACTAGTACACAGCTGGTCCACGTGTTCGAGTGCCAGATCAACGGGCTGTTCTATATCTCTAGGTATTTTTTTAGTTTTTTCTTTTACGATACGTACATCGGACGGAAAGCTCCATCGTTAGCATTCATTAGAGGCAGTCGCACCTGGTGATGTTGGTGTATAAAGGGGAATAACATTTGAGCTCTAGAAAAAAATGGCTCTAAGCACTATGGGACTTTATTTTTAACATCTGAGGTCATCAGACCCCTAGAACTTAGAACTACTTAAACCTAACTAACCTAAGGACATCACACAACACCCAGTCATCACGTAAGTGTATATATATCTTCGACATGTTGAAATATAAAAATATTGAAAATAAACTTCCTAATAACCGAAGATATCCATATAAAGTAGTTCTACTATATTAATGTGATATATTGGAGAAACAAGACTGCTGTCAAGGACTGGAATTTTCTCACTGTTGTAAGGAATTGTGAATACCTTAAAGAATAGAGATACTGGGTCATTTACAAGAAAAATCTGGTAAGTCGATTTTTTAAGCAACGGAGAACGATACGATGATGTAAGAGGTTACAATGGATGAGATACTTTATGCAAAAATTTCTTGAAAGTATTGTGTGTCTCGCTTTTCGTTAACATCGTGGTTTTATTTTGTTTGGGCAGATTAATTCTCACATACTGCCTAGTGAAATTAAGTCTGTCCTTTTTTGAAGTTATTGAGAAGGCTGCAGGCATAACGAATACCGAGGGAGCAACTGTGACGCTGAATTGTGGCGTCGGGAGCGTGGTCAACAAACATCGAGGCCCTGCTTGCCTCGCGCAACAATAGTGGACGAAATCGATGTAGACTACTTGAAGGAACGGTCCCTAAATTGTGTAGAGTGATCAAAGCAAATCACGGGTACAAAGAGCAGGACGTCTAGACCGAGGTTTGAGAGCAGCAACCGCGCCACTGCGGCGCAGTAGGTCTGCGTTCTGCGGCTCCGCTATCGCTGTCGTTTGCGGGGGTGAGGCAGGAAGGCGACTGTATTCCCGGCTGCCTTTGTGGGCGAGACTGAGATGCAAGCGGTGCTGAGAACACGGCTCCGCTGGCTGAACGTGGAGTATTTTCAACTTTCCCCCTTCATTTACATCAATGCCCACTCCGAGCTAATGTCTTAATTCATTTGTGTCTTAAATAAAATAAATATTTTATGTCGGTTCACTGCAGGATTCTTGCGCCTATTATAACTTTGAATGTAATAATTTTACATCATAAATAAAAGCTTGAATTCACAATTCAAAATGGATTTGGAAAGTATCTGTTGTACGAGAGATTCCTCTTTCCTCGGACAATATCCTGAGACTAACAGCCAGATTCCATATTCACAGACTACCGAAAAGCGTTTGACACAATGGCACACTACAGACAGTTAACAAGGGGCGGACCGGCCGGTGTGGCCGTGCGGTTCTAAGCGCTTCAGTTTGGAACCGCGTGACCGCTACGGTCGCAGGTTCGAATCCTGCCTCGGGCATGGATGTGTGTGATGTCCTTAGGTTAGTTAGGTTTAAGTAGTTCTAAGTTCTAGGGGACTGATGACCTTAGAAGTTAAGTCCCAAGGGGCGGAACATACAGAATAGGTTCGTGGAAACGTAAAATGTAAATGTCGTGTGACTAGGGCCTCCCGTCGGGTAGACCGTTTGCCGGGTGCAAGTCTTTCGATTTGACGCCACTTCGGCGACTTGCGCGTCGATCGGGAGGAAATGATGATGATTAGGACAACACAACACCCAGTCCCTCAGCGAAGAAAATCTCCGACCCTGCCGGGAATCGAACCCGGGCCCTTAGGATTAACATTCTGTCACGCTGACCACTTATTTCTTTTTTTAATCTCATTTTGTTCGTTTTCGTTCGTTGGATCTGCTCGATGCGGACGTCGGAAGACATCCGTTTAACTTCGTCATTAATCCATTAACTCAGTTTTCCTATTACAGAGGGAAGCTAACTCTCTGACCGAACACACTGAGTTACCGTGCCGGCTCAGCTACCGGCGGCGACTCGGATATGTGAATCGCTCAAAGAATCTTTAAATAATACAATCGATTACGTTCTCCTGGAAGGTGAGCGTTCATCTGGGGCGGAGTAACGTTGGGAGTGTCCCAGGGTCGTGTGATAGAACGGCTCTTGTTCTCTGTGTACATCAACTATCTAATGGGTACCGTGACCTGCAATTTGCTACTGTTTACTGATGACGCTGTAGGGTTCGAGAACTGTCGTCGTTGAGTGACTGTAGGAAGACATAGGATGACTTTGATAAAATTTCAATTTGGTATGATGAATGACAGATTTCTATGACTGTAGATAATGTAGATAAGTACAAAAACAGTCCTGGGATGTTCGAATACAAGGTGACATCAGATGGAACGATAATGGTAGTGGGACGGCTGTACTAAAGACGAATTCGATTCATTGGGAGAATTCTAGGACATTATAGCTAATACATAAAGGACACCGGCTTCAGAACATTTGTGCGACCCATTTCTGTGTTCTTCTCGAGTGTCTGGGATCCACACGAACTCGGTTTAAAGGAAGACATCGAAGTAAATCAGAGGCGTGCTGCAACATTTGTTACCTTTAGGTCGATCAACACGGGAGTATTACGGAAAAGCTCCGCGAACTCAAATGGGAATCCCTGGAGGAAAGCAGACGTTCTTTTCGCCAAACACCATTGAGTAGGTTTAGAGAACCGGAATCTGCAACAGACTTTCCACTAGCATACATCTCGCGTAAGAACCACGATGAGAAAATAAGAGAACTCATGACTCGTTCGGTACGGAAGGGTGTAGTCGTTTCTCCCTCGATATACTTGCCGGTGGAACAGGAAAGGGATATCCTCCATAATGCTTCGTATGAGGGTGAGTCAAATGACAACCTTAAATATTTTTTTAAGTATTATTTATTGTGCAGAAGTGGTACAAAGCTGTATCACTTTTCACCATAATCTTCCCCACCTCAATGCAAGTCCTCCAGCGCTTACAAAGTGCATAAATTCCCTTAGAAAGAAATTCTTTTGGTAGTCCGCGCAACCACTCGTGCACCGCGTGACGTACCTCCTCATCATAACGGAACTTCTTTCCTCCTATTGCTTCTGTGAGTGGTCCAAACATATGGAAATCACTTGGGGCAAGGTCTGGTGTGCATGGTGGATGAGGAAGACACTCAAAATGCAGGTCTGTGATTGTTGCAACAGGTTTCGTCCCCAGTAACGATTCTTGCAAGGAAGCCATCGCCTTCTCGTTCAAAACGCCGAAGACGTTCTTCACAGCATCAACACGTCGTTCTCTCATTTCAGGAGTCAGCTGCCCAGGCACCCATCTTGCAGACACTTTGTGAAGCTGGAGCACATTATGTACAATGTGGTGTGCTTACCCATGACTAATCTGTAAACATGCTGCAATGTCATTCAGTGTCACTCTGCGGTTTTCCTTCACTATGGCTTCAACTGCTGCAATGTTCTGTGGAGTCACAACTCGTTGTGCCTGAGCTGGACGAGGAGCATCTTCCAGTGAAGTCACACCATTTGCGAACTTCCTACTCCATTCGTGACAAACATGCAACACCGTACTGAACCTTCATTCGTAGATGAATTTCAATAGGTTTCACACCTTCACTACGCAAAATCCGACTAACAGAATGCTGTCCTTCCCTAGTGCAAGTCGCAAGTGGGGCGGCCATCTTTATACTGATACTGAGACGGTATGTGTTCATCTACACTATACTGCCACCTACAGGCCATTCTGCACGCTGTTTGCAGCACGCTTACCAACTCACAGGATAACGGCGCGAAATGTCGATTTGTTATTACAAATTTAAGGTTTTAATTTGACTCACCCTTGTATAATGGCTTGCGGAGTATGTGTGTAGGTAAAGCAGCAGGTAATGGATCGTAGTGGGGCACAAAACAACTTTATCGGTGAAATTAAAATTAACATCAGTTCTTTAAAGGAGAAGGCGCTATTTCGGAAATAAAGAATTTCCTTTTTTAACGCGACAACCGATTCCACTGTGAAACTGATTGAAACCAAAGTCTTACATTTGCAGTAAAATTCTTAAGTTGTACTATCGATTTGGCAGTCGGCAGGAATAATCTTTGTGTTTCGATAAATTAGCAGCTCGTTGGCTTAAATGGCTCTGAGCACTATGTGACTTAACTACTGAGGTCATCAGTCCCCTAGAATTTAGAACTACTTAAACCTAACTAACCTAAGGACATCACACACATCCACCATGCCTGAGGCAGGATTCACCTGCGACTGTAGCGGTAAGGAGCTGGTTGTTTCATCTACATCAGCAACGACACGTATACTCCGCAAGCCATCTTACAGTGTGTGGCAACGAGTATTTTCGGCACCACTATCCCCCCCGTCCCCCCTTCTACATCTACATCTACATGATTACTCTGCTATTACTCTACCTGGCAGAGGGTTCAATGAACCACCTCCAAACTCCAGAAGGAGATATTCACTCTTCAGCAGAGTGTGCGCTGGTATGAAATTTCCTGGCAGACTAAAACTGTGTGCCGGACCGAGACACGAACTCGGGACCTTTGCCTTCCGGGGGCAAGTGCTTTACCATCTGAGCTACCCAAGCACGACTCACGCCCCGTACTCACAGCTTCACTTCTGCCAGTACCTCGTCTCCTACCTTCCAAACTTAACAGAAGCTCTCCTGCAGACCTAGCAGAACTAACACTCCTGAAAGAAAGGATATTGCGGAGACATGGCTTAGCCACAGCCTGCGGGATGTATCCAGAATGAGATTTTCACTCTGCAGCGGAGTATGCTCTGATATGAAACTTCCTGGCAGATTAAATCTGTGTGCCGGACCGAGACACGAACTCGGGACCTTTGCCTTTCGCGGGCAAGTGCTCTACCAACTGAGCTACGGCTACATCTACATCGACTCACGCCCCGTCCTCACAGCTTCACTTCTGCCAGTACCTCGTCTCCTACCTCCTACCTCTAGCTTGGTAGAGCACTTTCCCGTGAAAGGCAAAGGTCCCGAGTTCGAGTCTCGGTCCGGCACACAGTTTTAATCTGCCAGGAAGTTTCATATCGAACCATTCAAAGAAAAATCATCGGTATGGACTTTCGGAGCCGAAAACCCACTGCATGACACAAAGCTTCACGCCTCGCCTGGGCTCGCTAACACCGACTTTGGACTGTTGATGATTAGAACATGTTTCTTGGTCGGACGAGTCTAGTTTCAAATTTTATCGAGCGGATGAGCGTGTACGGGTTTGGAGACAACCTCATGAATCCCTGGGCCCTGCGTATCAGCAGGGAGCAGGCCGCTGTTTCCGAGCGGCTCTAGGCGCTTCAGTCCGGAACCGCGCTACTGTTATGGTCGCAGGTTCGAATCCTGCCTCGGGCATGGCTGTATGTGATGTCCTTAGGTTGGTTAGGTTTAAGTAGTTCTAAGTCTAGGGGACTGATGACCTCAGATGTTATGTTCCATAGTCCTTAGAGCCATTTGAACCATTTGAACCATCAGCAGGGGACTGTTCAAGCCGGTGGACTGTGTAATGATGTGGGGCGTGTGCAGTTGGGGTGATATGGGACCCCTGATACGTCTAGATACGACTCTGACAGGTGACACGTATGTAAGCTTCCTGTTACTGATAACCTGCATCCATTTATCCGTGTCCATTGTGCATTCCGACGGACTTGGGCAATTCCAATAGGACAATGCGAGACCCCACACGTCCCGAATTGCTACAGAGTGGCTCCAGGACCACTCTTTTGAGTTTAAACACTTCCGCTGTCCACCAAACTCCCCAGGTATGACCATTAATTAGCAAAAAAAAAAAAAAAGTGGCTCTGAGCACTATGCGACTTAACTTCCGAGGTCATCAGTCCCCTAGAACTTAGAACTACTTAAACCTAACTAACCTAAGGACATCACACACATCCATGTCCGAGGCAGAATTCGAACCTGCGACCGTAGAGGTCACTCGCATCCAGACTGTAGCGCCTAGAACCGCACGGCCACTCCGGCCGGCATTACTTAGCATATCCGGGATGCACTGCATCGTGTGTGCTAGATTGAAGAGTTTTTAGCAAACAGAACACAGCATGTTGTTATCAACGCAGAGACGTCTACAGACATCAAAGTAACCTCTGGCGTGTCACAGGGGAGTGTTATGGGACCATTGCTTTTCACAATGTATATAAATGACCTAGTAGATAGTGTCGGAAGTTCCATGCGGCTTTTCGCGGATGATGCTGTAGTATACAGAGAAGTTGCAGCATTAGAAAATTGTAGCGAAATGCAGGAAGATCTGCAGCGGATAGGCACTTGGTGCAGGGAGTGGCAACTGACCCTTAACATAGACAAATGTAATGTACATACATAGAAAGATGGATCCTTTATTGTATGATTATATGATAGCGGAACAAACACTGGTAGCAGTTACTTCTGTAAAATATCTGGGAGTATGCGTGCGGATGATTTGAAGTGGAATGATCATATAAAATTAATTGTTGGTAAGGCGGGTACCAGGTTGAGATTCATTGGGAGAGTCCTTAGAAAATGTAGTCCATCAACAAAGGAGGTGGCTTACAAAACATTCGTTCGACCTATACTTGAGTATTGCTCATCAGTGTGGGATCCGTACCAGATCGGGTTGACGGAGGAGATAGAGAAGATCCAAAGAAGAGCGGCGCGTTTCGTCACAGGGTTATTTGGTAACCGTGATAGCGTTACGGAGATGTTTAACAAACTCAAGTGGCAGACTCTGCAAGAGAGGCGCTCTGCATCGCGGTGTAGCTTGCTCGCCAGGTTTCGAGAGGGTGCGTTTCTGGATGAGGTATCGAATATATTGCTTCCCCCTACTTATACCTCCCGAGGAGATCACGAATGTAAAATTAGAGAGATTAGAGCGCGCACAGAGGCTTTCAGACAGTCGTTCTTCCCGCGAACCATATGCGACTGGAACAGGAAAGGGAGGTAATGACAGTGGCACGTAAAGTGCCCTCCGCCACACACCGTTGGGTGGCTTGCGGAGTATAAATGTAGATGTAGAACGTGCTGTTCAGAAGAGATCTCCACCCTTTCGTACCCTTACAGTCCTGCAGGATTCTTGGCGTCAATTCCCTCAGCACTAAAGACATTAGTTGAGTCCATGCCACGTCGTGTTACGGCACTTCTGATTGCTCGCGGGGGCCCTACTCGATATTAGGCAGGTGTACCAGTCTCTTTGGCTCTTCGTTGCATTTTCGGTGAACACAAGAATAAATAAGTGAGGATAAGAAATCAACCGACAGAAAGCATACCAGAGGTCGCCGATACTTTATACTAAAATAATGAGAAACTCTTCCTCGAATACATCCGAAAGTTGGGGGTGGAGTTCGCGTTCAACCTGTACCGACCGTACAGGGAGCTCCGTCGAGAATAAATGTATCTCTAACCTGCAAAATCATATTTTTTCGCTCCCGGGCTCAGAGATGTTTACCGTGGCCTGGTACTTAGACGAACAGCGGTGGAGTGTAGTAAACGAGGGGCAGGAACAACGGAAGACCTCTGGGACGGTGCCAAGAGCCAGCGGGGTGGCGGCGGCTGCAGGAGGTGGCGGTGAGGTGCTGCGACGCTGGTCGCGAGTCCGGAGCAGGTGTGTCCGTCACACAAGTGTCCCGCGCTGGCGAGGCGCCAGCCTGCTGCGGCAGACGGCCTGCTGGCGGCCCGGCCTCCGGAGGCTGCAGCTGCCGCAGGCGAGTCGTCCGGCTGCGTCAACCACCCACACGCGCCACTCTTTCAAGGTGCGGGGCCATTTTGAACCAGGGGACGCTCCTTGTATGCGATCACTGAGAGGATAACAAACACGATTCCACGACATTTTACTCGAGAAGGCAGACCGAAAATTAGCCATCCCAGGAGATATCACACTAATACAGCTACATCTACATCTACGTGATTGCTATTCACAATAAAGTGCCTGGCAGAGGGTTCAACCACCACCTTCATGCTGTCTCTCTGGCTCTCCACTCTCGAACGGCACACGGGAAAGCCAAGCGGTCTAGGGCGCTGCAGTCATGGATTGTGCGGCTGGTCCCGGCGTAGGTTCGAGTCCTCCCTCGGGCATGGGTCTGTGTGTTTGTCCTTAGGATAATTTAGATTAAGTAGTGTGTAAGCTTAGGGACTGATGACTTTAGCAGTTAAGTCCCATAGGATTTCACACACATTTGAACATTTGGAACGCGGGAAAAACGAGCACTTAAATTTTTCCGTGCGAGCCCTGATTTCTCTTATTTTATCGTGATGATCATTTCTCCCTATGTAGGTGGGTGCCAACAGAATGTTTTCGCAATCGGAGGAGAAAACTGGTGATTGAAATTTCATGAGAAGATCCCGTCGCAACGAAAGACGCCTTTGTTTTAATGATTGCCACTCCAGTTCACGTATCATGTCTGTGACACTACCTCCCTTATTTCACGATAATACAAAACAAGCTGCCCTTCTTTGCACTTTTTTAGATGCCATCCGTCAGTCCCACCTGATGCGGATCCCACACCGCACAGCAGTACTCCAGAATAGGGCGGACAGGCGTAGTGTAAGCAGTCTCTTTGCTAGACCTGTTGCACTTTCTAAGTGTTCTGCAAATGAATCGCAGTCTTTGGTTTGCTCTACCCACAATATTATCTATGTGATCGTTCCAATTTAGATTATTTGTAATTGTAATTCCTAAGTCTTTAGTTGAATTTACAGCCCTCAGATTTGTGTGACTTATCGCGTAATCGAAATTTAGCTGATTTCTTTTAGTACTCATGTGAATAACTTCGCACTTTTTTTGTGCAGGGTCAATTTCCACTTTTCGCACCATACAGATATCTTATCTAAATCATGTTGCAAGTCGTTTTGATCATCTGATGACTTTACAAGACGTTAAATGATAGCATCGTCTGCAAACAATCTAAGACGGCTACTTAGATTGTCTCCTATGTCGTTAATATAGATCAGGAACAATAGAGCGCCTATAACACTTCCTTGGGGAACACAGGATATTAATTCTGTTTTACTCGACGACTTTCAGTCTATTACTACGAACTGTGACCTTTCTGACAGGAAATCACGAATCCAGTTACACAGCTGGGGCAATACTCCGTAGGCACGCAGTTTGATTAGAAGACGGTTGTGAGGAACGGTGTCGAAAGCCTTCTAGAAATCTAAAAATGTGGAATCAATTTGACATCCCCTGTCGATAGCACTTATTACTTCATGAGTGTAAAGAGCTAGTTGTGTTTCGAAAGAATGATATTTTCTGAATCCGTGCTGACTATATGTCAATAAATCGTTTTCTTCGAGGTACTTCATAATGTTCGAATAAAACATATGTTCTAAAACCCTACTGCAAATCGACGTTAGTGATATAGGCCTGTAATTCAGCGGATTACTCCTACTTCCCTTTTTGGGTATTGGTGTGACTTGAACAATTTTCCAGTCTTTAGGTACGGATCTTTCTGTGAGCGAGTGGTTGTATACAATTGATAAATATGGAGCTATTTTATCAGCATACTCTGAGAGGAACCTGACTGGTATACAATCTGGACCGGAGACCTTGCCTTTATTAAGTGATTTAAGTTGCTTTGTTACACCGAGGGTATCTACTTGTATGTTTCTCATCTTGGCAGTTGTTCTTGATTGGAATTCAGGAATATTTACTTCGTTTTATTTGGTGAAGTACTTTCGGAAAACCGTGTTTAATAACTCTGCTTTAGTGGTACTGTCATCAGTGACTGCACCGTTGTTATCACGCAGTGAAGGTATTAATATATTCCGCAAGCCACGGTACGGGGCGGGGGGTACCCTGCACAACTACTTGTCATTTCCCCTCCTGTTCCACTCGCAAATAGTGCGAGGGAGAAACGACTGTCTGTACCCCTCCGAATGAGGCATAATTTCTCTTATCTTCGTGGTCCTTTCGCGCAATGTATGTTGGAGGCATGAGAATCGTTCGGCTGTCATCTTCAAATGCCGGTTCTCTTAATTTTGTCAATAGTGTTTCTCAGAAAGAACTTCACCTTCCCTCCAGGGATTCTCATTTGAGTTCCCGAAGCACCTCCGTAACACTTACGTGTTGTTCGAACCTTACCGGAAACAAATTTAGCCGCCCGGCTCTGAACTGCTTCGACTTCTTCTTTGAGTCCGACCTGTTACATGAGGCCTCCTTCACAAGTGAACCACTCTTTGCAAAACTTTGCCCAGTAAACCGAAGTCGACCATCCGCCTTCCCTATCACAATTCTCACATGCTCGTCCCATTTCATATCGCTTTGAAATGTTACGCCCAGATATTTAAACGACTTGACTGCGTCAAGCAGGACACTAGTAATACTGTATCCGAACATTACAGGTTTGTTCTTCCTACTCATCCGCATTAACTTACATTTTTCCACCTTGAGGGTTAGCTGCAATTCATTACACCAACTGGAAATTTTGTCTTTCTTCTATCTTCCTATAGTAACTCAACTTTGACGCCTTACCGTACACAGCTAATCATCAGCAAACAACTGCAGACTGCTGCCCACCCTCCCCGCCAAATCGTTTATGTAAATGGAGAATAGCAGCGGTCCTATTACGCTTCCTTTCTTCACACTGACTCTAACCATGATAAAGGCATTTATTCGGCTACGAAGAGAATTCACAAGTTTCGTCAGGGAGGCCATATCGAGCTCATTGGTGGCTATATATTGTAGAGCTACTAAGTTAAAGAACGTTGACTGCTCCAAATACTGCCAGCATTTCTGTGCGATTGAGATTGGATGATATAGCGGGCCAGTCGACGTCCGATAGGATGCGCCAGGGTTCATCAAACCAGGAGAGCATGTGTATAGCCTTGTGGAAACGACTGTCGTCATCTTGGAAGACAGAAGTAGACACAGCATAGTAATTGTTAAGATAGAGGAAATTGGGTAGCTCTTGGACTCAGAGGAGGGGGAATCATCATGGTTCTCTTTGACGTCAACTTGTACTCGTATAAGAGTGCCCAAATCATGATACGAAGAACTCCCCCAGAATACCGCAGAAATACCTCTGGCCTGAACTATACCCATGTGTACTCCGGGGGTTAAACACCTCACTCGGTGTACTATATACCTTACATTGTTTGAAACGGGGATACACTACACGACTCTCGTCAACTTTTGTCGAATGCATATGGTCTTGGGCCCATTGAAGACGAGCAGCTGTATGGGCCGGTGTGAGCAATGGCCTTTTGCGGGGTACCTGACTCCAAATGTCCATTGTACACAGTTCTCTCTCATTGTTTGCTTGAAAACTGGTTGTGATGGACCTGTAATAAATGTCGGGTTTGAAACAGCTTATATTGACAGGTCGTGACATTCGCCTTCGGTCGGTGTCAGCGTATTTTGACGACTAGTGTGCTGATGCCTTGTTATATCGCGCTGAGTGGTACCCCAAGCTCTGCAGACACGTTGTACAGTCCGCATTGATACAGCAATGAATTTTATTCAATGCCTGGTCATGGGCACGTCCAATAGAAATACCTCCTTTCCGTCACGTCTTCACGTCGACCTAACATACTGTGTTAGTTCCATACAATTGTCTGGCACAAACATACGACTTCACTGCCATGATAGTCACATTTTTAGCTTACACCAGTTTTACAGCACTCCACAGGTCATACTATGCTCTTATAAGGTGGCTAACGTGTATACTGGCGAGTTTACTATTCAGCACGTTCAAATTGTACAGTTTCCATACAGCGAGAGCGCAGTTGCCACCCTTATTGGTATTACTGTATACCTTCTGCCGACTGATCTGACATACTGTTTTGCAGTAGATGATACCGTTATTCAGACTGGGAATGATTTGGCGGCGACGCAACTCTAACAGGGAAAATACGCTCGCTGGTGGAAATCGTATCGTAAACTAGGGCGACATCGCAACTTCGCCGTTTGAAGGAAATACTGACGTTTGAGTAAATGGCTGGTTACATGTGGCTGGTGCAACGTGTGGTCAACCATGTAGTTATATACTACGAAAGCGTTCGCAATTGTGGAGCAAGCCTGGTGACTGCCTGAAACTTCCTCCATGGAAACTGTTGTATCCTTATCATCTAAACTGTGTGTAGGGTCAATTATTCCTTCTTGGGTATGCAGCCAGGCCGTCTTCAGGTAAGTATGCTGATGCACGGTCTCTGAGTTTCCAACAGAGTTGGCGCTCCTTTACAAACGGCGGCTGGTCCACCGCGAGTGCACCGGCAACAGCGCTTCTATTCCCAAGTGCAAGTGAAATAGACTCGAAAAACGATGCAGCAGAAGCAGGACACTAATTAAAAGAATCCGATGGTCAAAACGAAGACCGCTGTTGTTTAATATAAGATAAAATAGGATTACGCGTCCAACTTAAACGGAAACCCCTATCCCTGTTAATAATATTATCAGATAATCGAAATTCAATAGATTTCTATAGAACACGATCTCAGTAGTGGGAAGAAGGAGCGATCATTTGCGTCAGGAGCCGTTGATTCTGCTGCAAACTCGGTTCCGACAAGATCGAATGGTTCTAATGGCTCTGAGCACTATGGGACTTAACATCTGAGGTCATCAGTCCCCTAGAACTTAGAACTACTTAAACCTAACCAACCTAAGGACATCACACACATCCTTGCCCGAGGCAGGATTCAAACCTGCGACCGTAGCGGTCGCGCGGTTCCAGAACCGGTGCCTAGAACCGCCCGACGAGATCGTGCATTGGCATACTCACCTGAAGATGGCGTCCAGTTGGTTCGTTGAACTACTGTGTCAAAACGTGTGCATTATCCGGCCACACACGCGAGAAGAGTATCATCGTCATCACGGCGGGAAGGTCTTCAAAAATCAAATGGTTCAAATGACTCTAAGCACTATGGGACTTAACATCTGAGGTCATCAGTCCCCTAGACTTAGAACTACTTAAACCTAACTAACCTAAGGACATCACACAGATCCATGCCCGAGGCAGGATTTGAACCTGCGGCCGTAGCAGCAGCGCGGTTCCGGACTGAAGCGCCTAGAACCGCTCGGCCACTGCGGCCGTCTAAAGGTCTACTTAATCACATGTATGTAGGGTTTATTCTCTATGGACTTGTTGTCTAGACTAAGTTTTGTCGTTGTTTTTCTTCAGATGTCATTACACTCCTTTAATTCAGCGTATACACAAACTGGGCTCTCTTTACGAGGGGCGATATCGTTGATATCCACAGCATCTACACTGATGTCTATTAAAACTGAAATATCAGAAGGGATAGCAAAGCACAAAATTTCAATTACTGTGCTTATGTAGTGTGGTAGGAAAAACACAAATTTTTATGTGAATTGGAGGCATACAGGGTGCGAAATTTAGCACCCAGAGGTGCCACTTCTAGAAGCAGCAGTGGTTCTAACGTGGCTGCGTAACGTGTCGATCATAGCTCGGATTCAAGTACGTGGGCGTCACTCCATGCTGCCTAGAATAAAGTTCACTAATCGTAGTGTCTGGTGAGTGGTGGCGTGCCAGCCGCTGGGCCACATAGTTTCAGTGGACGAACACTGTTTGTATCGAGGTAGGTCAGGACAGCACGGTAAACATGTGGTCTTGCATTATGTTGTTGAAAGATAAAGTCATGGAGACTTCGAAGGTAGGGTATAGAAATGGAACGGCTGCTTTCCAAATCACCGGATTTACGAAACAGAGGTGACCGTGTTGTGTAGCTAATGATACTTCACAACATAACGCTTGAGGCTGGACCAGTATGACGATAAGTTCAATCTGGTAACGTTTGTTCTCCTTGGAGCCTTCACGTGTGGATTATGATTTACAATGACAAGCATGTAGTATACTTCATGTAATTTCAATTTAAATGGCCAGATATTTACTTCTGGTCTAAGGGCAACCGTCATTTTATGATGCTCGTAGCATTTCTATCGTTTCCGCCCTACGCTGCATCACGGGCGAGACGTTCCTGCACATCGTGTGAGTCGCACTGTCTCTGATGTTGGAAGAAGTGACTTTGGCAGCACAAAGGGCCACATCGCTACAGAATAGTAGAACTACGAATCACTTGTATGATACTACGCCCAGGCATCTCGATGACTCCTTCAGCGGTTGATGCAGTAGGCGAGGCGGTTCAGTAGCGTAGGAGGTTCGATTGTCTTACGGGGCTCCGGAACGCCCTATACTTGCAATGTTAAAATAACGCTTATAAATTACATCTTTCCTCACAAAGTATTTGAGGTAGGAAGTTGAACTTTTTACAGATTATTTATTGGAATATGGGCTACAACTTAACACAGGGATTTTACAGAATTTTAGTTCAGTTATTAAAGATGATTTTTTTCAATTATAATGAAAATTCACAACATTTTTTGCAATTTTTTATTTATATATTCAAAAATATACAGTTTTTTGTAAAAAGGCTGTGTTAAATTATGCAGAAGGTACTGTGTAACATTTAATGAAAGTTTGAAACAAATATGTTTGGAAGATCCTTAGAAAACATGTAATTAGTATGAGAAAATAAAAGTTTTGGGAATCGAGCGACAAAGATTGGATTAACTTTTTAGTGCATTCCAGGTCCATAGGATGGATTATCTTCATCCTCTGAAAAATCCTCCTCCAGCTTCCTCTTGTTCCTCCTCCTGTTTACTCTTGCTTGTATTTCTAGACTCTTTACAGCCCTGTCTGCAGCCCGAAGGCGTTCCTTGTCTAAAGCAAGAATCGCTCGTACCATGTTAGAACCTATCCTCATTCCCAATTTCTAAATACCTTGCACCTTACAATGTTGCCATCATTGAAAGTCGCAACAGCAACTTTACTTTTACTCATTATTATACTTCAACAAAACAGAGACTCAAGAAACAGAATTAATTACGAATATTTTCGAGATAAAGACAGAGTAAATAAACATGAAACAATCGACAATCACACCAGCGATATATATATTGAACCATCACAGGTTAGCCACAACACATACTTTATCTCACATCACTAAAATGTACCTGATGAACACGGACGTTAATAATAACACCATTTGACAGCAGTTTAACAGCGCCACAGTGGGTCACGCCCATGTAGAACACATTTCAAAGAAAATTTAAAAATAGTTGTAGTCTTCGGAATTGAATAAATTATATATCTATTAAAAGGTAATAGTCTGCGGATCCAGAAAACGCAAAAAAGTAAAAATTGAACTTTTCATGATTTTGAGCCTTTCCGGAGCCCCTTAACGCTATAGACTTCCGCCTGTGAGAGGACGCTAAAATGTATATGCTACACTGGAAAGGAATGTGGCAGACAATACGGCTACGCGGTCGCAGATGCCTCGAGACGGACGGGGGTCTACTCAAAGCCTTCTAGATACAAGGCCTACGCACAGCGGCCATATTGGCACGTGACGTCACAAACTGTTGGCCATCTTATCTTTAGTCGGCAGTCCTGTTGACGTGCATGTTGTGTCGAAAGTGTATGCCACGTGAAACTGGTATAGATTTCATACAGTATTCGCCTACAGTTCTTCGAAGTATAGGATACAAGTGTTGGCGTTCCCTTTTGCCAGAGACCATATAAATCCCAAAAAGGCATGAAAGTGCACATGTTTAGATTTCCCATATGTGTGAAGTTGAGAAATCGCTAGGTTTCAGCTATTCCCAGACAGGAATTTTTGTCTACGCATCATTCAAGGGTAAGTAAATGACAAAAAATTTATAGCGTGTTATTTGTTTCCATTGCACCACATTTGCCAATTGTTTTTAAAAGCAGTTATGTATAATGTACCAGTATAATTTGTTTCTTAATTCTGGATCATTGCTGCGAGGTTAATACAAGGCTGGCTGTGAAATGTCTCTCATATTTGCGACTGTTGTCACACAGAATAGTTATATTAATTAGTGTGACTAGAAAATGTTTAGTATTCCAAATAATTCCGACCAGATTATTGAGTTTCCAGTACTTTTATTTGGAAGAGCTACAGAATGATGTTGTTCAGTTTTACATATACAGCTGTTCGGAAAGAATTTCAGTTTGAGTAAACTACCTAAGAAAATTGTTTTAATGAATTTAGTGTTCGACACATTAAGCAATATATAAAGCAGAATTTCGAGGTAAGTGCATTGTGATTAAATTAACAGCACTCTGTGACACGAATTTCAGTCAAGGATATAGGAGAAACAATCTTTTCATTTTTAAGGTTCTAAAGTTCTGGAGAAACAGGGAAATAAAATATTTTTTCGGGTTTTTTGATTTATTAAACATTATGTCAGGAGGTGCTCCATTTCGTCGAATGATCTGAGTTTCGTGTGAGGTCAGAAAATTCAGATCAGTTATTCCAAAGTACAAGCATCTGATGGTGGATAAATAACAGTAAATCTGCTTCACTGAAGTGACTTTTTTTCTGATTGCTGCCTCTCAGTCCTAACTAGGGACGAGATAAATAACGAAATTGTCCGTCTACTATTTTTAACCGACTTGGTATGATATATGGCGATAAAAGAAATCAATTGAATTTTGCTATACTCCAACCCGCAAACCAACTTTTATTAATCCAGAATGAAAATATATTCATACAGTCACTAAATAATGATAACAAGGAACTATAAAACAAAATCGCCTTCCGCCAGATAATATTATGTCTAAGAACTTTCCAGAATTTTCTCATTATAATGCATGATAAGAGTATCGATTATTAGCATGCTCCCCAAATTACCCATAAAATTTATAAGGCAGTGTATTCTTGGTTACATGTGTTACTGCTTCGAAATTTAATTATTACAATATATTGTTACTTGTAGTAAACTACTGGTCAAAAACTTCCAAACGTGGATAATCCATGATATCAACATTGTTCAGCAACTGTATTTGGTGATAAACAGGTTGTTAAAAAATGAGCCGGCCGTTGTGACCGAGCGGTTCTAGGCACTTCAGTCCGGAACAGCGCTGCTGCTACGGTCGCAGATTCGAATCCTGCCTCGGGCATGGATGTGTGTGATGTCCTTAGGTTAGTTACGTTTAAGTAGTTCTAAGTTCTAGGGCACTGATGACCTCAGATGTTAAGTCCCATAGTGCTTAGAGCCACTTGAACCATTTTTTTGAAAAATGAAAAATAATACCACAGAACTAACACTGTTAATTTAATCAACACCGTATTTTTCTTTAGTGTTAATGATCACAGAAAATATGAAAAACTGCCTAACTGTCATCAACAATAAATTTTCATTCACTTAAGTTAGTCATTTATATTACATCGGTGAATATACTGAAAACATTTAATGTTCAAATTTAGTTTTGGAGCAAATTTACTTCCTTCAAATATGAAATAAATGATAGCCACACATGAAACCAAATTACGAATAATACAACAGATCACATCCCTATTCTTTACCAGCATTCTCTTCCAGTTTCAGCCAATAACTTCCACTTTCTTTTCCTCTCTTTTGATGGTGCAATCTTACTATTGAACTTTGGACAGTCACAGGCCATCCATCTTAGGTCGCCGTCCAGTGCTGCCCTCCAGTGGTAAAGGTAGAAGTCATCTGTGTACGACTTACGAAGGACTTTTCTAAGTCTATTGTATTTCTTGTGCTATTTGCCCACCTTTCTCTTTCACGGCCGAAGCTAAAGCATGCTTATTTCTCATTTTATATGGCCGTTACGCTTTATGTGGCTCCGTAAGGATAATCTGGGATATTTTACGGTTTCTAGTGATTAATCTCTAGTTATGTAGTCGAATGGATATGAATCCTCTAGCCTATTTATGCACAAGATATATATGTATAGGAAGTGAATTAAATGAAGTGAAAAGAAACGAATGTATTGATGGGGATGAAATCAACAAATCAATGATACCAGTACAAACCATTCGGATGTGCTGTACCTGAAATGTTACCAACGCGTGGTCACAACTGAAAAAATTTCTGCTGAAAGTGTGTAGTTAATTTAGTAATTAAGCTGCCTGAGCACGGCACCAAGCCTGACTTTCCACGTCACTGCTGCAAAACACTGTAAAAATGTAATTTAAATGAGCGCAGGTCTTTGGAAAGTCGATCCACGACGCCGAGTTACTCACAACGCAGCAGTAGTACATCACCTGAAATATTGCAGCAAAAGCAAAAGGGCAGAAGCACATTTACTTTTATAGTCGTGTCAGCACTGTCCCACTGTACCCATTTGTTCGCACTCATACCACGCTGATCATAAATTGTTAGAATAATAGCATCTACGTAAGTGCCGTGTAGTGCCAGAAAATAAATCGTAATTTCACTGTGAGAGTTACCAGGTGCAACATGCAATTACTTTTTATATAATTTTGAGCCAGTAATTACGCAAATGTATTTTTGACCAATTTTTAGGCTAATAATTAAAGAAGCTTATGAATAAGGCTTATAATTCAGGACCGAGGAACAGGATTTTTCTCTTGGATAAAATTTTCCATACGACAAAAAGGCAGCGAAAGTTAATTTTAAGCACTATGTTGGCGATTGTAATATGTATGAAGTTGCGGAGTGCTGTGTCTACAAACCTAACTGGGCCTTAACTGAGGCGTAGCATTTCATTTACCATAGCTGTTGAGATGTAAGAATATGTTGTCATTGGCTCCAATTTCATCAAGAAGTAATTTCACACTTGCTAGATCTTAATACATCTCCTCGAGTAATGGTGTGGCCATCTTCTCCACACATACACGATGCAGGTAAATTGAAGTGACAATCTGTTAAAAGTCTGAATAACCACCGTTTGCAGCCTGGACGCGCAGGTGGTGAAGTTCTGGTAGGCAACGACAGGGATGTGGAGCCATGCGCACTCCAGCGCCGTGGCCAGCTGCGCTAGCTTTCTCGGTTGACAATCCATGGCACGAACAGCCCCGAGGTGGTCCCACAGAATCTCGATTGGATTTATATCCGAGGAATTTGGTGTCCAGGGGAGTACGGTAAACTCATCCTCATGCTCTTCGGGACAAGCACGTACTCTCCGAGCTGTGTGACACATTGCATTGTTCTGATGTTAGAGGACATCGTGCCAAGGAAAAAACAAACTGCATCTAGGGGTGGACATAGTCTCAAAAGAAGGATATATATATATACTTGCGTTTATGCCTCCCAGGACGACGAGATCACCCAGGCAATGCCACGAAAACATGCCCCAAACCGTGACGCTCCCTCCTCTGGTCTCCACATTTGCGATGATTGTTGCAGGTCCGTTCACGCCAATGGCCGTCAGTCCGATGGAGCATAAAACGTGATTCGTCTAAAAAAGGCCACCTGGCCTCACTCAGTGGACGTCCAGTTGTCTTATTGGCATGTGTATTCCAGCCTTCGTCTCCGATGAACAGCAGTCAGGATGGGTGCGTGAATCAGGCGCGTGCTGTGGAGGCTCATTCGCAGCATCATTCTCTAAACGGTCTTTGAGGAGACACTGTAGGTAGCCCCTTGGTTCATCTGAGCTGCCAGTTGCCCAACAGGGCACTTCTCTTAGCCCTCACCCGTCTCCGCAGCAGTCATTCATCCCTACATGGTGCATCTATGGTGCAGTTGCCTCTGCACTGGTTCTGGATAGCGCCATTTTGGAGTGCACGAATGACTCGCCAATATGCTGCTGATATGGTTGCACTGTCGGTCGGAGGATGGCATTCACGTTTCGTACAGCTGTTGCGGCACCTTCCGTGACCACCAAGGGCGTACGTCGGCCCCACATAATGCCAGCCCAAAACAGTAGGGAAGCTCCACCTTGCTGCACTCGCTGGATAGTGTGTCTAAGGCGTTCAGTCTGACCGGGTTGCGTTCAGCCTGACCGGGTTGCCTCCAAACAGGCCTCCGACGATTGTGTGGTTGAAGACATATGCGACACTCATCGGTGAAGAGAATGTGATGCCAATCCTGAGCGGTCCATTCGGCATGTTGTTGGGCCCATCTGTACCGCACTGCGTGGTGTCGTGGTTGGAAAGATGGACCTCGCCATGGACGTCTTGGGTGAAGTTGCGCATCATGCAGACTATTGCGTACAGTTTGAGTCGTAAGACGACGTCCTGTGGCTGGACTAAAAGCATTATTCAACATGTTGGCGTTGCTGTCAGGCTTCATGCGAGCCATAATCCATAGGTAGCGATCATACACTGCAGTAGTAGCTCTTGGGCGACCTGAGCGTGGCATTTCATCGACAGTTCCTGTCTCTTTCTACCTCTTCCATGTCCGAAAAACACCATTTTGGTTCACTCCGAGACGCCTGGACACTTCCCTTGTTGAGAGCCCTTCCTGGCATGAAGTAACAATGCGGACGCGATCGAACCGCGGTTTTGACTGTCTAGGCATGGTTGAACTACAGACAACATGAACCGTGTACCTCCTTCCTGGTGGAATGACTGGAAATGATCGGCTGTCGGATCCCCTCCGTCTAATAGGCACTGCTCTGCATGGTTGTTTACATCTTTGGGCGGGTTTAGTGACATCTCTTAACAGTCAAAGAGACTGTGTCTGTGATACAATATCCACGGTCAACGTCTATCTTCAGGAGTTCTGGGAACTGGGGTGATGCAAAATTTTGTTGTTGTGGGTAATATCTACGTATATTCCATGCTTATAGGAAATATGGAGTGAAAGAAGATCTGAGACGTTGAGGTGGCTGAAATGGAAGTGTAGCTGGGTTTTCATGCAACCAGCTTTGACGGTGAGATGGATAAATTATGTCATTGCTAGGTTGAACTACTGTTTCGCCGTGAATTATGTCTTCGGTACTGGCGGATATAGGGTTTTGTTTGGGTGAACAGTGTGTCAGTACTTCAGATGAGAATAGCCTGTTCGGGTTTACTTAATCTCTATTTCGCTCAGCATTTGTGAGGCAGGAATGGTCGCAATTATTAATTATTGGTGATGATTTCAGGTCGAAACAGTATTTGAGAAGGTAACATCTATTCGTCGTTTCACCCTCCTTCAGCCACTTTAGGCAGAGGACAGCGACAGTAGCACACGGGCAGCTGGCCAGCTTTGACGATTCGGAGATGCTCTTTTCCCGGCGCCGTCACAGCGAAGTGTGTACTGATATGAAACTTCTTGGCAGATTGAAATTGTGTGCCGGGCCGAGACGCGAACTCGGGGCTGTGCCTATGTCATGGGGAGTTGCAGAATTACGATCCTTGAAGTTTCAAAAACAGCTGGATAGAAAGTCAAAAGGCTTGCATTGCTACAGAAGGCACCCTGGCTGCTGATGTAATAGTACTTATCTGACACTTTGATGGAGCAGTGAAGCAAGATTAAGTTTCTTTGAGTCCTCCAGCGTTTGTGGATGAAAATTCGTCTAATCCGGCCCGAATACTGAGAGGCAGGTTCCTCGTTGATACTCCATGACGACACCCCAGCCAACAAGGCAATGGGTATGCACTAGTTTTTCGCCAGCAAATAGATGGCAGTCCTAGATCACACACTGTATTCGCCGGATCTGGCGACAGTCGACTTCTGATTATCCCAAAATTGAAGTTGCACTGAAGGGACCCCATTACGAAGCAACTGAGGACATCTAAGAAAACTGTACCGCAGTGCTAAATGCAACTCGGGACTATAGTGATTTTTTTGAGTAAACGCATTGTAATTTCAATAACTGAAAGCACACATGAGGACAAACCACGTAAGTGGAATGTGCCCTCTGTAGTGCCGTTTTAACTCCACGCTCAAGAGGGCGCTGTGCTGGAGCACCGCCGCGTGGAGAATACATTACGTCTCACACTACAAAAGATACATCTCCCAGTAGAGAGACAGGGTTACCTGCAGAAAGCGCAAATACACCTCGCCTGTGAGAAGTTATGAAAGCATGAATGGTTCCACGAGGCGGTAGCCAATAATCCCCGCCCCTACATACCATGGGGGCGGGGATGAGCGTCGTAACCTTAGCTCATCTGTGAAGAGAGTAGAGCTGGCCGGAGTGGCCGAGCGGTTCTAGGCGCTACAGTCTAGAACCGCGCGACCACTACGGTTGCAGGTTCGAATCCTGCCTCTGGTATGGATGTGTGTGATGTCCTTAGGTTAGTTAGGTTTAAGTAGTTCTAAGTTGTAGGGGACTGATGACCACAGACGTTAAGTCCCATAGTCTTCAGAGCCATTTGAACCATTTTTGAAGAGAGTAGATGACAGGAATACGTGCACCAAGATGGCCCATAAGACGAAGCAGCGGCGAAACGGTCGCTGCGGAGGCAAGTCCGCAGGTAATATGGCTTGCACGCGCTGTAAGCGATACCGACAATGGCCGCTGAGGAGAACGTTCCACACAGTTGTTTTGGTTACCCTACGCTGGTCAGTTATCTGCCTGGAGCTGATACCGCGGTCATTACCAAAGATCTTCACCTTCAAATACGATTACCATGTGACCATTTTGCTCCTTATCGTCTCAGGCATCGTTTCCTGCAGTTTGTCCTCATTTAGGATTTTGCTCAGACTGGCTTATGGTTAAAGCGAATGATCGCGATAAGCAGGAATATCTGAGCCGTAATAAAGCAGAGCAATATGAAATGAATGACCGTGTAAAGACTGTAGTAACGAAGGCGAATGGTCAACTTCGGTTTATTGGGAGAATTCTAGGAAAGTGTGGTTCATCTGTAACGGAGACCTCATGTAGGACAGTTGTGCGACCCATTGTTCGAGTGTTTGGGATCCGCTCCAGGTCGGGTTGAAAGAAGTCGTTAAAGCAGTTCAGAGGCAGGCTGCTAGACTTGTTACTGACATGTTCGAACATCACGGAAATATTACGGAGACGATTCGGGAACTCAAATGGGAATCTCCGGAGGGAAGGTGACGTTCTTTTCGAGAAGCGCTACTGAGGAAATTTAGAGACATGGCATTTGAAGCTGATGCAGAACGATTCTATTGCCGCCAACGTACATTTCGCGTAAGGATCGCGAAGATAAGATTAGAGTAATTAGGGCCTGCACCGAGACGTACAGACAGTTCCTGAGGGTATTTTTGTTCCGTCACTACAACTACAAGAAAATGCGTGTATTTCTCACCAGACGCGCTTCGCTTTATTGAAGTAAAGCATCATCATTGGTCTGTTATTAAAGATATTTGCAATTTGATCTGTTTTTAGGTATTAAAATAGTTCGTTAGCTTGTTGTTGGTTTTTACTCAGTGTAATTTCTACTTGCTTTTACCGAGTGAGGTGGCGCAGTGGTTAGACACTGGACTCGTATTCGGGAGGACGACGGTTTAATCCCGCGTCCGGCCATCCTGATTTAGGTTTTCCGTGATTTCCCTAAATCACTCCAGGCAAATGCCGGGATGGTTCCTCTGAAAGGGCACGGCCGTCTTCCTTCCCTAATCCGATGAGACCGTTGACCTCGCTGTCTGGTCTCCTTCTCCAAAACAACCCCAACCCTCTACTTGCTTTTTTTCCTACATCAGGAAATTCCGTCTGCTAACGCGTATTTAGTTTATTTCTTCTTTAGACCCTAATACCTGTGGTCTAATGTTACGCTGCTTTGCAAAACTACGCTTTTCTTTTGTTACATTTCACGCTGGATACTTTTTCGTTCACCACCGTTCACTGTTTATTTATATACTTCTAGGAGTGTATTGTGTTTTTCTGTATTGCCGACACTGCCACTGGTTTATCTTTGATCTATACTTTTTTTCTTTTCTCTGTAGTTAATCATATTTGTGTTATTCTATTTAATTATTTTGCTGTGTATTTATATAGTGTGTGAGAATAATGAAGGAATAGAGATGCAGTTTTCTTTTCTTCTGTGGGGAGTAGGTCGGACACTACTATGCACTTCTGCCCACTCATGTTTGCTTCTGTCTCCCCCATCAACTGACAAAAAAAGAAAGAAGAAGACGGACAATCGTTTTTCCCTCGCTCTATTTGCGAGTGGAACGAAAAAGTAAATGATTAGTAGTGGACAGTGTACCCTCCGCCACTCAGCATACGGTGGCTTTCGGAGTATTAGGTATATGCAGACACAGATTAAGCCAACGGCCTTGCCGCAGTGGTAACGCCGGTTCCCGTCACATCACTAAAGTTAAGCGCTGTCGGGCTGGGCTAGCACTTCGGAGGGTGACCATCCAGTCTGCCGAGCGCTGTTGGCAAGAGGGGTGCACTCAGCCCTTGTGAGGCAAACTGAGGAGATACATGATGAGAAGTAGCGGCTCCGGTCACGAAAACTGTCAAGCGCCGTGAGAGCGGCGAGCTGATCACATGCCCCTCCACATCCGCTGAGTATGTCACGGCGGCCGGTCGGTACCGTTGGGCCTTCCAAGGCCTGTTCGGACGGAGTTTAGTTTTTTTTTTAGACATAGTTTAAATGCTTCACATGAATTTTCATCACTGCATCATCTGCTTACACTGAGGTTTAAATTATCCGCTGCTGCGACGTCGTCGAAAATCTGCATGTCTTTCTGTTTCGCCTGAATTTTTTTAAGGAAACAGCGGAAAATCTAATTTACAATTCTTAAATAATATTAGGACTCAATAGCTCTCTAGGTAACGAGTCACTTAGCTCTCAAGCGCGCTCGCGTCCAAAGAGAAAACGGAAAGGTAGAGAGAGAAGTGAGACGGAGTGGGAGAGGGTAGAAGCTGGCAGCGAGACAAGCGCAAATAGCACGTGGCTGGTGTGACGGTACGGCCGTTGACAGGTCCAGCCGCGGATTTAACGAGGCAGATCGGTGGCGGCGTGGCCAGGTGGCGGCTAATGCCAAGCCCTCGGGGAACGCCGGGGCTGACCCAGTGACCTCTGGCCTTCCGGCCGTCTTTCACTCTCGCTCTGCCGGAAACACCACTCCGGGCGCTGACGAGCCAGCTACGGCGCAAACTCTCCTGCCCTATCGAGCTCGAGTGCAAACATTCCCGCCCTGTTAGCATTGCAAACATTTGTCTTGTTACGTAGTCTTGTTTCTTTCTCTGCTAAGGGCGCTAGCCACGGGATTATTACTGTAACATCAACTACAAACACGTTTCAATGTAATCTAATAGTCGTACAACTCAGCAAAATTCTTCTATGACGCATACGTGCAGACTGAAGCGACGAATGAAAATTTTTACAAAGGTCGAGATTCGAACCAGGGTCTCCTGGAGGGAGGCTGCTAAGGTTGTACGTACAATTGTGCAAAGCCACTGTGCCAGGGTTGGCGTAGTGGTTAGCGAACCTGCCTAGTGAGCAGGAGACCTGGGTTCGAATCCCAGCTTTGGTACAAATTTTCTTTCGTCGCTTCAGTCTGCATATGTGCATCATGTATGTTTGAGACTTGAAAAGTCTGTGAGACCATGTAATTTCCTTCCAAACCCTTCTACGTGTGAACCCTATCAGGATGTTTAATGACAGCAGACGCAATCAGGCTGACTACTTGCAGTATGTAATTTCACTACTGCACCTCTTAGCCTCAAGTCGTTAAGTGACAGCGGAATCTTAAATGCCTATATAATGCAGGAACGACAGGGTCGTGAATAAGGTAGTCTGCAGGGTGTTTCAAGAGAGACTCATACAATTTCACAAAACTATATCTTCAACATGAATGCAGGTAGAAACTTCGAGTAACTGGCGCAAAAAACTACAGAGTTTTTATTATCATCATCATCACCGTCATTAGCATTCATGGATTAGGTTCGAGGAACCTGCTTCAGCGTCTTAGCTTAATCATTTCCTGGGCCGACGTACTGTACCTACCCGTTTTGGCATAAACTGCAAAACGTTCAGGAATATCTGCCTTGTTGCGTTCTGTCTCTACATGTTGCTTCCATTTCTGCTTATATAAAATATTTCTGCTTATAGCAAATATTTTAAGCTCATTTGTAATAATCTTCGTTTCTTTTTCTTCCGTTTAATTTATGTCCTTTAACTGATCTGAGGAATTTCATTTCTCTCGTCACTATTCGATTTATGTCTTCCTTGTTTGCTATCAAAGATTCTGACAAGCAAAGTAGCACAGGAACAGCTATCGTTTTATAGAATTGCAGTTCCGATTCTTTAGCTGTCGTTTGTTTAATGTTCTTTATATTGTCCTATTGACAGCCTGAAATTTTGCTGTTTTATTATTTATATCTTTATCATAATCTAAAGAAATTTCGCAGCCAAGGTAGTCAAAATCATCAACAGTTTTGTTTCCCATTACTATTTTTGAGTGCACGTGTTGTTATTCTCAGAATGCCATTCCTTTCTCTTTTTTATAGATATACTGAAATTATAATTTTTACCAATTTGGTTTTATTTAAAAATATTTTTTTGTATTATTTCTCCTGAAGTGGCTGTTATAGTCTGATCGTCAGCATACATTAATGTTTTTATATAATGATCCTTATCTGGTTTTATCGCTTTGTTGTTTTCTGTTTTCTTATTCTATTTTTTAAGCATGACACTCATATACAAAATAGAATTAAATTAGAAGAGCTTTGTTTAGCTGCTAGATTAGTTGCAATGTCATTCTTAGTTCACTGTCCCTGTTTCTATTATTTTTTTTCATTGTACAAGCTTCTTATGGCCCATATCAAGTGCCGTTCAATTCCTTCTACCTGTTTTAATTTAAAAAGAACTATCCTATTTTATAAGAGTGTTTCTTCTACATGCGTGCACATCCAATCTTTTGGTTCTTTCACAATTATGTGTGAGATCACGGATTCATTTACTTTCCACAAATGTTCAAAGTGTCCTCAGCCAGACACACGAATAACATTCAGATGATAATCAAACCTGCCCAATAAATTTGCGAGTTGCATATGCTTACCACATTTACTACAGACGCTATGCAAAGTCGCAGTTCGCCCGAAGTTCTTGGAAGGAGAGGTACGTATGCGGAGTCTCCCTCGCAACCGCCCCCAGGACTTTCCTAAAAGAAAAAAAAATCAGATACCATTGACATGAGATCATGCGACCTTTTAGGCGGATGATGCAGTTTCATAGTAGCGTTTGTTATTGCAGCACCTCATCAGAGTACAACACTTAGTTCTATGAGGTTCTTGTAAGAAGCGACTTATTTTTATTTCCTCTGTGCTCTTGAGCTTAAACTGCCATAGTTCGTGTGTGTTTGTCTACTTATCAGGCCGTCTTTGGTATGGATAGGAACTGTGATTGCTGTGTCCAGATTGTGAGCTGAGGTGGTAACCCTTTGCTCATAGCTCCAGGTGGTGTTGGCTTGCGTCACGCAGCTTGATGCTGTTGCCAGTGGGCATCACTGTGGGGACCAGACGTGGGGATCCGAAGGACGTCCAGCAAGTCCCATGTGTCCGTCGACTGGTCCACTACTGTGGTCGCCCTGGGTACTGTTTGCACTAACGTTGACTTCTCACCTATAGTCGAGTGAGTGGTCGTCCCAAGGTGTGGCGCACAGTGAAAGACTTTCCGGGGGACCAGTAGGAGGGCCTCCCTGGTTCATCTGACAAACAGGTTTCGGGCGCTATCTGTGGCTAGCAGAGATCCTGAGCTAGATGATTCCTCTCGCTCTGCTGCAGAGGAAGCCTCTCGACCAGCAAGGTCTGCGCATTCACAGAACGTGGGATTACTGGTAATTGGATGCTCCAATGTTGGGCGCATAATGGGGCTCCTTAGGGATATGGCTGCCGGGGAGGGGAAGGAAACCAATGTGTACACAGTGTGCATAACGAGATAAGACATTCCACCTGTGGAACGGGTGCTTCGGAATGCCATGAAGAGTATAGGGTACAGCCAACAGCAGGTGGTGACTCATGAAGATACTACGAAGTGTGTCACTTTGGATCGCAAGAGATTCTGTCTGGTTTTGGGCAACTAGCTGAAGTGGTAAAGATTACCAGTCTTGCTTGTGAGATGAAGGCAGAGCTCACCACTGTCGACAGAACCGACTGCGGTCCTTTGGAACAGAGGCGACAAAATGGTCCGAATCGGAACCTCAGACAGTCCTGCGACCGTGTTGGCTGCAGATTCTCCGACTTCCAGGGTCGTAGGTTTTCGGGTTCCGCTAAATGTAACGGGTCCATCACACACAGGAAGCGGCTACATGGCTAGAGAGGGCAGTGTGGAAGGGTGTGGGCGGTTTTTTAGGTTAGAGGATCTTACGAATCTACAGGAAGGGCATCAGTCTAAAAGGGTGGAGGGCAAACACTGGACTAGGATAGACCTAGCAGCAGTCGGTATCATAGTTGTAAATTATTGTAGCGTGTTGGGAAAGAACCAGAGTGACAAACGCTATTAGAAAGCACTGTCTCTCAAATCGTTGTAGGTACGGAAATCTGGCTAAATCCGGAAATAAGTTCAGCCGAAATTTTTACAAAGAACTTAACCGTGTTAAGAAAGGATAGATTAAATACCGTTGGTGATGGAGTATTTATTTCTGTCAGGAGTAGTTTATCTTGTAGTGAAATTGACGCAAAGAGATTCTGTCAGTTAGTATCGGTGGAGGTTATACTCGACAACTGGAAAAAATTAGTAACTTGTTTCTTTTTTACCGATCCCCAGACTCAGATGATTCAGTTAGTGACCAGTTCAAAGAAAACTCGGGTCTTATTTCAAGTACGTATTCCACTTGTACAATTATAGTTGGTGATCACTTCAATGTACCCTCGAAACATTGGCGGAAACAATTGATTAAAGCCGGTGGTTGGCATGAAACAGCGTCCGAAATTGTACAGAATGGTTTCTCATAAAACCATTTGTTCAGGAGCCCACTAGATGCGTAAATGGTTGCGAAAACCTACTTAGCAGCAAAGAATCCTGAGTAAATAGGGATCATTATGACAGAGACAAGTATTAGTGACCACAAGGCAATTCCAGCGAGACTGAATACCATAACATCCAAAGCAGATAAAAATTCGCTTGATGTCTTCCTAAGACGATATCCACACTCCTTCCAGTCTGCCTGCTTAAGCGTAGACCAGTTGTGTTTTAGTTCAAAGAAATACTATCGATGGCAGCTGAGGATACATTCTAAAAAAATTACTGACAAATGGTACTGATCTCCCACGTTACACAAAAAAATTCAGAACACTTTTGCAGAAGCAACGAATAAAGCTTGTCAAATTTAAAAGGAAACAAAAACCTCAAGATCGGTAATCTGTTACAGAAGCGCGAAATTTCTCACGAACTTCAGTGCGATATGCTTTTAACATTTCCACATCTAAACTCTTTCGAAATCTGGCAGAAAACCCAAAAAGACTCTGGTCCTATGTAAATTATACCAGGGACAATACGCAATCAATACCTTCACTTTGAGTTAACAATGATGATATTACTGATGACAGTGCCGCTAAAGCAGAGTTACTAAACACGGCATTCCGTAATTCCTTCACAAAAAAAGACGAAGTGAATGTTCCAGAATTCTAATCAAGAACAACTGTCAACATGAGTAACGTAGAAGTAGATATCCTCGGTGTAACGAACTAGCTTAAATCAATAAAGGCTCGTAGAAAGATCTGTTCCCAAACACAGGAAAGACACAACAATACCGACGAAAGAAAATATGAGGAATCCGCCGAATTAGAGGCCCATATCACTAACGTCGAGTTGCAGTAGGATTTTGGACCATACGCTGTGTTCGAACATTAGGAATTTCCTCGAAGAAAACGATTATTGAAAAATAGCTAATGAATTCAGAAAATATCGTTATTGTGAAACACAGTTAGCTCTTTATTTTCATGAAGTTGTGAATGCTATCGACAGGTTATGTTAAGTTGATTCCTCATAATTTCAGATTTCCGGAAGGCTTCTTCACAAGCGACTTCTAATCAAATAGCGTGGCTACAGAGTATCGTCTCATTTGTGTGACTTGGTTCGTGATTTCCTCTCTGAAAGGTCACAGTTATAATAACTGGCGGAAAGTTGTCGAGTAAAACAGAAGTAGTATCTGACGTTCCCAAAGGAAGCGTTATAGGTTCTCTGCTCTTCCTGATCTACATAAGCGATTTAGGAATCTATCTGAGCAGCCTTCTTAGGTTCTTTGCCGACGAAGCTATCATATACCGTCTTGTAAAGTCATCGGACGATCAAAACTAATTGCAAAATGATTTAGACAAGATACCTGTATGGTGCGAAAAGTGGCATTTGGCTCTAAATAAAGGTGAGTAATAAATGAGTAATAAAAGGAATTCGCTAAATTTCGGTTATACGATAAATCAGACAAATCTAGAGGCTGTAAATTCAACAAAGTAATTAGGAATTACTATTACGAATAAAACTGGAACGATCACATAAGTAATTTATGGGGAGGCAAAACAAAGACTGCGATATGTTGGCAGAACACTTAGAAACTGCAACAGATCTACTGAAGAGACGGTTTACACTAGGCCTGTCCGCCCTCTACGGGAGCACTCCTGTCCGGTGTGGGATCCACAGCAGGTGGGATTTTCGAAAAAGTTCAAAGAAGGGCAGCTCGTTCTGAATTTCGCAAATAGGGGAACGAGTGCCACGGAAATGTTAGAGGAATTGGGGTGGCAATCATTAAAATAAAGGCGTTTTTCGTTGCGGCAGGAGCTTCTCATCAAGTTTCAATAACCAAATGTCTTTTCGCGACCATTTAAATAGGAAAAAATGACTGTCGTTATAAAGTAAGAGAAATCAGAGCCCGCATGGAAAGATTGAAGTGTTCGTTTTTCCCGCTCGCTGCTCGAGAGTGGAACGGTAAAGAAGTAGCGTGAAGGTGGTTCGATGAAACCTCTTCCAGGCACTTAGTTGTGAATTGTGGAGTAATCATGTAGATGCAGATGTGAGTTCCATACGCTTCTTATGCCCGATCCGTCGCTGAGTCAGCTAACTGTTAAAACATGCTCTTATACGCAGGTACCAGTGCTGTGGTGCTCTGCCCTGTTTAAAAATGAAATTTTCTACATGTGCTCGCAGTTGTCAACAATGCCACATCCGCATCGTACACAAGGTAAGCAGTTGCCATAAGCGAGCGAGCTAGCTGTTCCAGGGGAATCTACCGTCAACCACAAGATCTAGCACCTTACAACTGGCGTTAATATGAAAATTTTATGTTCAATATGTAGGTTAAAATTCAACCCAAATTTCTATCTTTATTCATATGGAAGATATAGTCTTGTAAATCATCTGAATCTTTTTGCAAACATTTTATACTTCTTCGATCGAAGTGTCTGACTGTTTTTGCAGTTGGTGTGTGCAGTGGATCTGATATAACCTGCTGCAGTGGTGTAGCACTGTTGCGCATTCTACGTCGCATTCCGGATCCCGTCGGCGCTTCCTTGTTCTTTCTTGTGAAGTGTTTACTACCGAAAACAGTGGCGCAGATGCTCATGCAATTGCTGCCAATTGCCAGTAACTGCTGGGAACTAGGACAACGAGAGTTCTCAAATTTACTCAAGGATCATGTTGCAGACCGTTTTGCGATCTCAAAGGATTCTTGATGTTACAGATATGCCTACTTATAACGCGTACTTAGGACGTAAGAATGGAACTGTCATACTACTGTCACAACCTAATTAAAATTTTATTTTCAATATATTTATGTCATTTACAGTTGCAGTGACAGTCACAAGACAGTTCACTAACGACTTAATACGGGTGTCACACCAGTCTAGACGTACTTGACAATGGCGATGAATGCCGAATCAGTCCGTCGTGAATAAAGATTAGTTATTATAAGTAGCTATTTTGGTGCATCTATTCTAAGAAACATGTCGTTATCTGACAAATATTATGCTGCTGGCCCTAAGAATGTTTTTTAGCCGTCTTGGCGTGTGAAGATTTCTTCGGCTACCATACATTGCAGATCGCCCCAATACTGAGAATGTCAGGAATATATAATCATTTAATCCGTTAATGCCTACAGAATGTTCTTATGGACATGCTCGGCGTGTCTTTGGGAACCACCAATGAAGTTGGTGCTGCTATTTCACGAGTGTTATTTTCAGAATCAAAAAATGTTCAAATGGCTCTGAGCACTATGGGACTTAAAACATCTATGGTCATCAGTCCCCTAGAACTTAGAACTACTTAAACCTAACTAACCTAAGGACATCACACACATCCATGCCCGAGGCAGGATTCGAACCTGCGACCGTAGCAGTCGCGCGGCTCCGGACTGAACGCCTAGAACCGCTAGACCACCGCGGCCGGCTCAGAATCAAAATATGCAAGTTGAAGGCGCTATCGGCAGCAAACAATTGGTGCTTGATATCGTTTCAGTCGCAGACAACGTTAGAGAGCATGTCCTATGTGCTCGTTACCGTGCTCTTAGCTACCACATTGGAAATCATGTTCACAACTTGGGTAGCTTTGTCGGCCGGGGTGGCCCAGCGGTTCTAGGCGCTTCAGTCTGGAACCGCGCGACTGCTACGGTCGCAGGGTCGAATCCTGCCTCGGGCATGGATGTGTGTGATGTCCTTAGGTTAGTTAGGTTTAAGTAGTTCTAATTTCTATGAGCCTGATGACTCAGTGGTCAGTGTTCAGAGTCATTTGAACCATTTATTTTACTCAGGCACGACTTATGTCCTTCACGTCTACCAGTACCTCTCTCCTTCCTAAAAAAGTTCACTTACAGGTCTTGTCGGAAAAGCACTCCTGGAAAAAGCATATTGCGGGAAAATGGTTTAGCTCCTATGTGTTGCTGTTCAGCGGAGTGTGCATCGTTCTGAATGTTGCCGGCAAATTAAAACTGTGGTCCTTTCTAAAACTGTTCATCCTGAAATAACTAGAATACAAAATTTATTATTCCATAAGACCTTGAAAACTAAGAAGTTCATGTTCGTAAATGATATTTACTCTAAATTACCTTCCATATACACATCCATACATTCCTATGGAGCATCAGTTCTTCAACAGCAACTGTAGATGCTCCATAGAAACGCGTAGATGCATATGCGGAAGGCAATTTAGAGTAAATACTAACGTGACGTTGAGAAAAAGTCGCTTTCCATACTTTAGTGGGAATAAAATGTCTTATAAATTTGTGGCGAGCAACTGCACTAGGATATGGAACTCAGTATATCTCGTCCAACGAGTTTGACTTCAGACTAGAATTCAGAGCATTTATCGCGTTAGTGTTGCATGCAAAACGCACCATCCCGCACTGGGAATCGTACGACAAATATGTTTATAAATTATAACGTCATACATGAAAATGCATCATAAAATGTGCCGCATTATGTTTTACACACGTTTTTTCATGAGAAAAAGAGTATTGGAAAACTGAAACAAATCCATTTTATCTAGATGTTGCTTGCAAATACAGTTCGCGTGATAGTTTACGAAACCCTGTTCTATCTACCCCACGGTTCCGTTACCGGTGATGCTTCGGTACTGTGATGGTAGTTCCATGGGTAAGATGTGGTGTGTGTTTGGGGAGGGGGGGGGAGGAGGAGGAGGGAAGGGCGGGGCGGGGGCGGGGGCGGGGGCGGGCAAACTCTTCAGTTAAGATGCACAACAAAACACCTGGATGTAGAAGTCTTCTGTGTATCAGTTCTCCTCTTTAATTTACCCAGTGGATTTGTGCAGTGGTGAAACATCTGACTGGTATTCAGCAGAACGATTGCTCGAGTTGCTGTCTGGCCATCCCGATTTAGGTTTCCTGTTGTTTCCCTAAATCACTTAATGAGAATGGCGGGGTGGTTCCTTTCAAAGGGCACGGCCGATTCTCTTCTCCATCCTTACTCTCTTCGAGATTGTTCTGAGTCTCTAACGACCTCGTAGTCGTTTGGACCATAATATTCCTTCCTCCTTAATATTCACTTAGGCACTTCAAAGCAGTATTCGTTTCTGGGCGCCGTGTTTTATGAGACAGTATGAAGATATGAGATAAGCGAAAAAACTGACATGAAAAGTGGGGACTACGTAGAACACAGAGTCAAGGGCTCCTGAAAAATGAAGCATTACTGAAAGAGCAAGGAGGATGTAGCAAGAAAACAGACAAAGATAGCATTCTCGCTAAATGAAGTCTATTAGTATCTTGTAAACACTTCAAGTTGACAAGTCTCTGAGTAGAACACAGCATTGTACGTATAGGAAACCTGTAACGAAAAGAATCGAAGCGTTTACAGTAGGATGCCGAGAATTAAATGGACTGATAAAATAAGAAATGAGTAGGTTCCCCGCAGATTCGGCAAAGTAAGGAATGTGTGGAAAACACTGACAAGTAGGACAGACAGAATGATAGGACATGGCGTAAAATACAAGGCAATACCTCTTGTGGTATTGGGGAAGGCAAAGAGGGCAAACGTTGTGCGGAAATACAGAGATATTACAGAACAATTAATAGGCGATGTTGGGTGTTGGTGCGGATTTGAGATACAGCGGTTAGCACAAGAAAGAAAATCATAGTGGGCCACATCGAACTAGCTGGAAGACTGATTTAACAAAAATCTGGCCAGTTCACGAACAGATAAACTACATTTAGCGTTATCTTTCCACAAAATATATAACGTTTTACAGGTCCAGACGTGGTAATTAAAACACAGAGTGATGAACAATATTTGAAGGAAACTTCACCAGCCAAAATCGCTAAAAAATTATTTTACTGGATGGCCGTTTTCGACAGAGCTATGCAGTCATCAACAGATTTTATCCTTTAAAATTTTTATAACATATTGTCCATCAGTCGTTTCACACTGCGTATGCACTTCCCACTACCATAAAGAACACTACACATTAGCATGTCAAATAGAAAAGTATTATGTACAAAATAAACACAAGTACTTTGCGCCGATTGTAAGCGTTCGTGTTCATGACGAAGTTTCACGATGGCGTGGTGGCACCTTGATTTTCTCGAGGTGACTGTTCTTCATATGGTCTGCTCGGAGTAGTAATGGGAATGAAATACAAGGTTATACGTACCTGCAGGATTTCAGAAGAGAGCTGCGCGGAACTAGAAGTCATCAGTGGACAGAGTATCTCTCCAAGTTTCGACTCGTAAGACGCGCTTAGGCATATTTGCAGTTGGGGGCAGGCGTGCCACAACAAGTAAACAAATTTTCCGTTCGATACTGTCGCATCAGATTGTAAAGGGCGATCAAAAAGTTCCCGTTCGAAGACCGTACAGTTCAGTATCGGTATGCCAACCAGGAAAAATCGTCGTGAACATTGAGGACGATGCGCCAAAATGAAGATACCCGTTTTGTAAGTCGCCGTGTCTTGAATCATGATGAAGTCTGTTACTGCTTGCTGCACATCTTCGTCCGACATGAATCGTCGACCGCTGAAGGGCGTTTTTTAAAGGATCGAAGGCGTGATAATCACATGGGCTCGAGTGTCTCCCACTTAAATCGTCGTAACTTCTGCTTTACGACATTTGCGATATGGGGACGTGCAGCAGCACTCATCACGAAAATTGGCACATCATTCCACAACGGTGGTTTTCGAAGGACATGCTCCACCACACACATTGTTCATTCGTCGATGGATGTCTACCGTGTTTGTCCTTCGGCAGACAGGAAAAGAATAATAGCATGTTGGTTCTGTTTGGACGCGTTTGGGAATAAAGTGCAAAGTGAGCACTTAAAGATGTCTAGAAAGTAGTGTCTTCCACCAAGTATAGATGCGTGGAGGCAGATTTCCCCTGCACACATTTCCTTCTTTATTATTAGTGCTATTACTTTTGGACATTCGCTGTACATGCTATTTGGTGACTACAGAATCCGTATTTCTCCACTTTGAAGAATTTCTTTCAGATGGTCGTTAGTTCTGATGTGATATTTCCTAACAAGATCTTTGACTTCGTTCCAGATGTTCCGTATAGGATTTAAATCTGACAATTGTGGCGGTGTCTTCAAAGCGTGGGGAGCGTTCTACGCTATCCAAAGCTTGGCAGTTTCAGAAGTGTGCTTTGGATCATTGAACTGTTGGTAGTAATAATTATTTCCCAGCCTCTCCGCACTCTTCTTAACATTTTATTCAAAAATACTTTTGTATTAAAATTTGTCTACGATCCCATCTTACGCTAAGGGAGGATTCAAACTCTGACAGAGTGAGCCTCGCGGACCTTGACAAGGTGCCTCAGACCACGTGGCTACCCCGTGCGGCAACAGGGGACTGTTCTACATCTACATCTACATACATACTCCGCAATCCACCATACGGTGCGTGGTGGAGGGTACCTCTAACCACAACTAGTATCTTCTCTCCCTGTTCCACTCCCAAACAGAACGAGGGAAAAATGACTGCCTATATGCCTCTGTACGAGCCCTAATCTCTCTTATCTTATCTTTGTGGTCTTTCCGCGAAATGTAAGTTGGCGGTAGTAAAATTGTACTGCAGTCAGACTCAAATGCTGGCTCTCTAAACTTCCTCAGTAGCGATTCTCGAAAAGAACGCCTCCTTTCCTCTAGAGTTCCTGAAGCATTTTTGTAACACTCGCGTGATGATCAAGCCTACCAGTAACAAATCTAGCAGCCCGACTCTGAATTGTTTCTATGTCCTCCCTCAATCCCACCTGATAGGGATCCCAAACGCTCGAGCAGTACTCCATAAGGTTGTATTAGTGTTTTATAAGTGGTCTCCTTTACAGATGAACCAGATCTTCCCAAAATTCTACCAATGAACCGAAGACGACTATCCGCCTTCTTCACAACTGCCATTACATGCTTGTCCCACTTCATATCGCTCTGCAATGTTACGCCAAAAATATTTAATCGACGTGACTGTGTCAAGCGCTACACTACTAATGGAGTAAGCTACTACACTACTAATGGAGTTGAAGCTGATAGAGGGTTTATAATTGTGTGGGGCGTGTGCATTTGGGGTGGTATTGGACCCATGATGCGTCTAGATACGACTCTGACAGGTGACATGCACGAAAGCTTCCTGTTGATCACCTACAGCCATTCATGTCCATTGTGGGTTCCGACAGATTTGGGCAATTTCAGCAGGACAATGCGACACCACACACTTCCAGAAATGTTACAGAGTGGCTCCAGGAAGACTCTTCTGGGTTTAAACACTTCCGCTGGCCAACAACCCCTCCCCCCCCCCCCCCGAAACGAACATTATTGGGCATATCTGGGATGCCTCGCAACGTGCTATTCAGAGGAGATTCCACCCCCTCGTATACTTTTACGGATTTATGGACAGCTCTGCAGGATTCGTGGTGTCACTCCCCTCCAGCACTACTTCAGACAGTCGAGTCCATGCTATGTCGTGCTGCGACACTTCTGCGTGCTCGCGAGGGCCCTACACCCTTATTAGGCAGGTGTACCAGTTTCTTTGGGTCTTCAGTGTATTATTCTAGTACATCTATTGACCTCTGTATTTACGAATAACCTTGTAAAATAAAACGAGTGGGACCAGACGGAAGAGGAACAGGGAGGCGCTGCTAATGAGATTCGCTGCCGGAAGCTGGGGCGGCGTGCGAGCGGCCCCGCGGGCGTCGGCGTCGGCGTCGGCGGCGGCGGTGTCCGGGTCCCGGGTCTGGGCCTCGAGTCCCGCGGGCAATCAATAGCCGCGCGCCGGCGGCAAGGCGAGCCGAGGCGAGGCTACCACAGCACAGCAGAGCAGGCGGGCGGCCGGGTACCTCCCACTCAGGCTGCGCTGCAAACGGAAGCCATCACGTGGAGCACAGCCGCGGAAATTAGCCGAGGGGCATAGACCTCACCAGCAGCTGCGACTGGCCCTCTTCTATTTTCTTGCACTTGTAGGATCTGAAGGTAAGTGCCCGGACATCAACTTCCAAAAGCAGTACGACGCAATTCTGAAAAAAAACCTTGAAAAAATCATCTATGAATTTGATTTCCAAGCTCAGTAAACTACAAAACATTTCTGTTTCGTTGGGATGGGTATCGGTACCTGACAATGAAAACTCCCCATTGCAGCCCTCTCAGACATAGTGGTAAAAACTGAACATAGATCAAGCATGAAAGCAAGAAGAAGATGTACTAAAGTGTGAAAAAGAAATACAAAACAGAAACAGTGAATGGTCCCAGCTAACAATGTGCATCTTCGAGAGTACTGCAAAAATCACGGCGTCGTGGTTGTGTCGCCGTGGTGCTGCACTGCAAAGCAGCAGATCAGGGTTGAAATCTATGTCGTCGCCCTTTCTTTCTTTTCACAAATTTATGAACTGTCTCTCCGGTCATTAAATTGTCTGTCCTCCTTCTGTAGTCTTGGCTATAGTCATTTGGTAACAATATACACCCATCAAAAAAAATTTCGCATCACCCCGTTTCCCAGAACTCCTGAAGATAGACGTTGACTGTGGATATTGTGTCACAGACACAGTTCCTTTGACCGTTCAGACGTGTCACTAAACCCACCCAAGCCGGCCGCGATGGTCTAGCGGTTCTAGGCACTCAGTCCGGAACCGCGCGACCGCTACGGTCGCAGGTTCGAATCCTGCCTCGGGCATGGATGTGTGTGATGTCCTTAGGCTAGTTAGGTTTAAGTAGTTCTAAGTTCTATGGGACTGATGACCACAGATGTTGAGTCCCATAGCGCTCAGAGCCATTTGAATCATAAACCCACCCAAGCATGTAAACAACCATGCATGAGCAGCACCTATTAGGCGGAGGGGGTCCGACAGCCGATCAGTTCCAGTCATTCCAACAGGAAGGAGATACAAGGCTCGTGTTGTGTGTATTCAACCATGCCTAGACGGTCAATACCGCGGTTCGATCGCGTCCGCATTGTTACTTTGTGCCAGGAAGGGCTCTCAACAAGGCGACTCGGAGTGAACCAAAGCGATGTTGCTCTGACATGGAGGAGATACAGAGAGACGAGAACTGTCGATGACATGCCTCGCCCAGGCCGCCCAAGGCTACTACTGCAGTGGATGACCGCCACCTAATAATTATGTCTCGGAGGAAGCCTGACGGCAGCGCCACCATGTTGAATAATGCTTTTCGTGCAGCCTCAGGACGTCGTGTTACGACTCAAACTGTGCGCAATAGGCTGCATGATGAACAGCTTCACTCCCGACGTTTATGGCGAGGTCCATCTTTGCAACCTCGACACCATGCAGCGCGGTACAGATGGGCCCAATAAGATGCCGAATGGACCGCTCTAGACTGGCATGAGGTTCTCTTCACCGATGAGTGTCGCCTACGCCTTCAACCAGACAATCGTCGGAGACGTGTTCGGAGGCAACCCGGTCAAGCTGAACGCCTTAGTCACATTATCCAGCGAGTGCAATAAGGTGGAGGTTCCCTGCTGTTTTGGGGTGGCATTATGTGGGGTCGAAGTACGCCGCTGGTGGTAACGGAAGGCGCTCCTTCAGGTTAACGACATCGCTCGACTAGAGTGGACAGCATGTTCTCCAGAAATGAACCGTATCGAGCATGTCTGCGATGGAGTGAAAGGGGTGTTTGGTGGATGTGACCCACCAACCAGTCTGAGGGATATACGCCGAATCGCCGTTGAGGAGTGGGACAATCTTGATCAACAGTGCGTTGATGAACTTGTGCATAATATGCCACGACGGATACGGGCATGCATCAATGCAAGAGGACGTGCTACTGGGTATTAGAGGTATCGGTGTGCAAGGCAATCTGTACCACCACCTCTGAATGTCTCGCTGTATGGCAATACAACGTGTAATGTGTGGTTTTCATGAGCAATAAAAAGGGCGGAAATGATGTTTATGTTGATCTCTATTGAAATTTTCTGTACAGGTTCCGGAACTCTCGGAACCGAGGTGATGAAAAACGTTTTTTGATGTGTGTATTACCATCGCAAGTAAATCTGACGAATAATTAGGACAGGTGAGATGCCACATAGCATTCTCGCAGAAATGAAAGCAACGAATAAACGGGTGTGAATTATGTTACAGCAAAGGAATTCAAGAGTTAAAAGTTCCAAAACGGAACATGAGAGTCATGACATCCGGAACTTGTGTAGAACATATAGGAGGTACGTACGTCTGAAGGTCCCTTCGTTATATCTCGCAGTTGCAAACGGGTGTTACACCACGACACAGACACAAATTTGAATACAACGAAGAGGCACATCAATATCCCGACTGACAGCTCATAATTTTGTGGTAAAAGGGTCATGAGGGAGATCTGAAAACGAATCTCCCTCGTTGCAGACCAACAAAGTGACCACATAACCTCGATGGAGTGTCTATGCAAATGCGCTCAATGTTGCAAATCTTGAGCTTGGACCGTTCACTGTTTCTATTTTGTTTCTTTTTTCGTAGTTTAGTAGACCTGCTTCCTGTTTTCATGCTTGACCCATGTTCAGGTTTTGACGGCCTCTCCACTGGGCCATCTTACCACTAGATCTGAGAGGGGTGCCATGAGGAGTTTCCCTTGCGATTGTCAAGTGGTAGAGCATTGGAATTGCACTGTCGCCAGTTAGAATCACAATAGTAGGAACTTTATTTACCGTTATGTAAATTCAATATTTATCAACAAATGGAAATGCTGATCAACAAGAACTCAAACATAATTTTTTAATAAAAATAAAATTTTTATTTTTAATTACTAATCGTATAATAGCGTGACTATTCGAAATACAAGGTGACTCAAAAGTCCGTTAACATTTGAAAATTCAGTGTTTTACGACATAATACGAGAAGAGAGGTAAAAATTTAAAACACAGGTTTCAAATGACATGGGATTTTATTCACATAAATAAAAGCAATAATTGGCTTAACAATTGATTTTCAGCATAGACAACATTCTTTTTAACATAATGGCCAAGAAATCAGCCGTTATTCATCAACAATACTTATAGTCATGGAAATGTCGTGAACAGTATTGTACAGTGTACCAGTGGGTATGGTGAGAAATGGCTGACGGACGTTGACTTTAAGCATCTCTAATGACGTCGAACAATTGCGGTAGACTTGCGACTTCAGGTAACCCCACAACCAATAATGACACAGACTGAGGTCTCCGGATCTGGGAGATCAAGCATGACGGAAGTGACTGCTCAGCACGCGATCCTCACCAAACGATGCGAGCAACATATCTTTCATATGTGTGGCAATATGTGTCTCCTGCCTTCTCTGGTAAAGTCAACATGCCGCGATTGCTGGCGCATCTGACTTCCTCCTTTTTTTATGGTTGGATGAGGTCTTGCTGTCTTGGTGTAAGGGTAAGTTTGTTCTATGCTACAATGATTTCATTCCAATGATATCACTGGAGTGCACTTTGAAGGTGTGGCGGTGGGGCTTGAAGTCCCATACTATTCTCCCATGGTGGACGTTCAAGGTAGCATGTCGATACATATCAAGTGCTTGTATTAAGACTGACACGTCATTAATGGCTGTATCAGGGCTATCGTTAGCCATAGTCCGAATCTGATTCCTCAAGGATGGTGAGAGGAACAGACTGGCGGTGCCAGTGCTGGGGTGTCGTGGTGTCAATGTTTTGTAAGTCAGTGAGCGTGTCGCTCAGGGCATCCACTTTGTCATAGAGACGCCTTGCCTTCTTTCGAATGGACATCTTCAGAGTTACCAAGTTCGTTTCCTCATGGAGGCTAACTACCCTCCTGAGGGGAGGGGCATGCAGGCTGCACCAAAAAAACATATTCTGCAGACGCTGAAGGGTCTGCATCCAGGAGGTACTAATCATGGCCCACGCAGAGAAGCCATAGGTGAGGGAAGGATGGACAACCATCCAGTACAGTCGGATCAGGAAGGACGGACAACCATCCAGTACAATCGGATCTTGATGTCCTGGTTCAGTTCCACGCTGTTGAACATTGCTACAATTTTATCAGTTTCTTGGACTTATCTGCTGCCTACGACACCGTATGGCGAGAAGACCTTCTCTTAAAATTTGTGAGCATCATTGAGCGTCAGAAACTCACAAACCAACTTAGCAACATGCTAAGCAACAGACCTTTCCAGATTTACTCTGATAACGACAGAAGCAAAGCCTAAGTCTTCAAAGTAAGTGACGGACTACCTCAAGGATCTGTATTGGCCCCTCTCCTTTTCAATTTATACATATATGAGCCGCCAGCCACAACCTCAAGGAAATTCATATGTGCTGATGACATCTGTTTGGTTACCCAGAGCTCCAGTTTCACCATTGCTGAAAGCACATTAATTGCCGACATGGAAATCCTCGACACATACTACAGGAAACTGTGCCTCCGCCTAAACCCTCAGAAAACTGTTACTTCAGCATTCCACCTACGGAACAGACACTCTGACTATAAACCAGAAGTTAAACTCCTAGTCCAAACCTTGAAGTACTGCAACACACCGAAGTACCTCAGAATAACACTCGACAGGTCCATAACTTTCCGACAACATCTCTCCAACGTGGCCGCAAAAGTGAAGACCTGTAATAATATCATTCAAAACCTTCCTGGTATCTCCTGGGGTTGCAAACCCTAAGATCAACTGCTTTGGCACTATCATACTCTGTCGGTGTATACTGTTGTCTAACTTGGATGAACAGTGCTCACTGTTGCAAGATAGATGCGCAACTCAACCAGACAATGCGACTTATCACAGGCTGCATACGTAGCACTCAAACTGCATGGCTACCAGGTTTAAGTAACATCCAACCTCCAGCTCTACGAAGATCAGATGCTCTCCTGAAGACCTGGAGAAACATTCAGAAGAGCCCCCAGCTACCCATACACAGCGATATGTTAATAGCAGAACATCAGCGTCTGAAGTCAAGAAAATCACCTTGGCGAACTGCACGACATCTTGAAGCCTCCGACTTTAACATGAACGAAGTATGGAGAAGTCCGTGGGAAGAATCTTCAGTGTTCAACGGTCATCTGATTGAAAAGCCTTCCATGCTAGTTCCAGGTTTCGCACTCCCCAGACGCCAGTGGAGAACCATCAACCCCATCCGAACAGGACAAGGGAACTGCGGATATCTAAAGACAAATGGGACTGGGAAACATCTCCAGATTGTGACTGTGGAGCTGCCCTGCAAACAATTAATCACATTGTTGGTGAATGCCCGAAACATGCCTTTGGGAGATCAATAAATGACATCCACCATCCATCACACTACACATTTTATGGAACGTGAGGAGTTGCCAAGCACATATCCTCTTTTTTTTATTAATTTATTTTGTCAACCAGTTTCTGTGGACCAGATGGAACTTAACACATGTCTGACCCACAATTCTTATTTAATATTATCTTATAAATGCCTAAACAGAACCTAATTTCCTCCTCTCCCCTCCCCCCTTCTAAACTTCACTTAATCCAAACAGTTTGATTTTCCACACTGTCTGTTCCATTTTATTCCTCCATTGTCTTGATTTTGGAGGATGATGGTTCAAATCTTGGTCCACCCATTCAGATTTTTTTGAAAGGGCATGGACAATTTCCCTTCCCAATACTTTCCTAATCTGAGCTTGTGCTCCATCTCTAATAGTCTGTGGTGGGATGTTAAACACTGAACTTTCTTTTTCAGTGGTTCATGGACATTGCATCAGATAACATTGTCTTCAGGTGCTTACTCACGTATTGTTGCAGTGGTTCACCAATTTGTGTGGTGGCTCACTTGAAAAGTGCAGGTGCAAAGGGGTGGGGGCATAATGTTGTCATAGATGAGTCATAGAGGACGTCAACATCAGAAGTTCACTGAGGCTTTTTGCGGATGATGCTGTGGTATATCGAGAGGTTGTAACAATGGAAAATTGTACTGAAATGCAGGAGGATCTGCAACGAATTGACACATGGTGCAGGGAATGGCAATTGAATCTCAATGTGGACAAGAGTAATGTGCTGTGAATACATAGAACGAAAGATCCTTTATCATTTAGCTACAATATAGAAGGTCAGCAACTGGAAGCAGTTAATTCCATAAATTATCTGGGAGTAGGCATTAGGACTGATTTAAAATTGGATGACCATATAAAGTTGATCGACGGTAAAGTAGATGCCAGACTGAGATTCAGGAAGAATCCTAAGGAAATGTAATCCAAAAACAAAGGAAGTAGGTTACAGTGCATCTGTTCGCCCACTGCTTGAGTATTGCTCACCGGTGTGGGATCCGTACCAGATGGGGTTGATAGAAGAGAGAGAGAAGATCCAACGGAGAGCAGCGCACTTCATTACAGGATCGTTTAGTAATTGCGAAAGCGTTATGGAGATAATAGATCAACTCCAGTGGAAGACTCTGCAGGAGAGACGCTTAGTAGCTCGGTACGGGCTTTTGTTGGAGTTTCGAGAACACACCTTCACCGAGGAGTCAAGCAGTATATTGCTCCCTCCTACGTATATCTCGCGAAGAGACCATGAGGATAAAATCAGAGAGATTAGAGCCCACACAGAGGAATATCGACAAGCTTTCTTTACATGAGCAATAAGAGAGTGCAATAGAAGGAAGAACCGATAGAGGTACTCAAAGTACCCTCCGCCACACACCGTCAGGTGGCTTGCGGAGTATGGATGTAGATGTAGATGTAGATCACCTGAAGGGCCATCTGGATCATTAGATTGGACTTAGAAATCTAAGAACTTGTGTAACATGTACATAATTAAGCATAATACTGTGATCATTTGATTCTGTGCATGTATTTTGCTTGTTATTTCTTACACTGTATACTCTTAAAATCATGTATTTGATTCAAGCTCTGTATCACCACACGATAAATAATAATAATAATAAATAATCAGTTTCTGTCGTTTTTGTGTGACGTACTCGCCATGAATATGGAAGATCAGTCTTTTATCCATCTGGACACCTAGATATTTCGTATCAGGGCACCATGGCACAGAGACACCTACAATAGTGATGTTGTGGCGCAGATTGGGCGCCGTTTGGTGAAGTAGACTGCACAGTTTTGGCGGCATTGTTTGAACGACACCAGGTCACTGTCGCGTCCACCTGCCTCTGCAGACGAACAATGAGCTGGCCCATGTTGCGGCCAGTCCAACAGAATGCTGTATAATCAGCGTATTGCACCATGTGTCAGTGTGGGATGACTGGCATCATTAACATAAATGTAAAAGAGGATGGGAGACAACACAGATCCTTGAGGGGTACCCATCGGCATGTGACGTAAGCTTGAACATTTTCCTTGCTGATTGACCAAGAAGGTTCTATCGTGGAGGAGATTATCCACGAACTTGGCATAGATGTTGTGGATGGTTGTCTGTGCCAGCATTTTGTACGCAAGATTATCCTGCAAAATCTTGTCATATGCATTTTGCAGGTCCAAGAAAACTGGTGGCGTCGACATGGTGGAGTTAAAGCTCTTCATGACATGTTCTTTGATCCTAAGAACTTGGAGTTTGGCCGACAGGTGGGAAGCGAATCCGAATTGTTCCAAAAAAAATGGTTCAAATGGCTCTAAGCACTATGGGACTTAACATCTGAGGTCATCAGTCCCCTAGACTTAGAACTACCTAAACCTAACTAACCTAAGGACATCACACACATCCATGCCCGAGGCAGGATTCGAACCTGCAGCCGTAGCGGTCGCGTGGTTCCACACTGAAGTGCCTAGAACCGCTCGGCCACACCGGCCGGCAATTGTTCCAGATAGATTGTCCCAGCTGCCGCCAAATACTGGGAAACGCGGTGGAGGATCAAAGATTCTAGAACTTTTGAAATGGTATTCAGAAGACTAATGGGCCTATTGTTAGCAGGGACCATAGAATCCTTCATGGACTTGGGGATGACAATCAGTTTGGCCTACTTCCACTGTGGGGAGAAAAGGCCAGTTGTGAGACAGCAGTTCAGGATGCTGGTAAATATGACCAGTGGCTTACGTGGGAGCTGGCGGAGATGTTCAGTTAAGATGCCATCCAAACCTGGAGCCGACTGCCCACGCTTCCACTGGAGCATCCGTTGGATTTCTGCTGGGGACGTAAGGCGAGGGGCAGTCTGAGGTGGTTTTTGTCTGATAGTGGCAAAGGATGCCCGAATATCGCATTCGTCCTGGAGTTCATCAGGCGTAAGGCTCTGGACGAGCAATTGGTTCTGAGCCTCAAATACACCCCCCGCCTTTTCTACCACAAAGAGGGCATCATAATTTAAGCCATCCACTATGCAGATGGGATGGTTGGCTTCACTGCGAAGTGTCATAGGGCTCGGACAACAGCCCATTCTGATTTATGCTGGGTGAGAAAGGCCGATATTTTGTCCTCCCAATGTTCTGTTTACCAATCGGCGAGGTGGTGGCTGAATTCACGTTGGAGACGCTTCATCTTACACTTATCCTGAGGGTCTTGAAACTGCTTTCACCACCTCTGATAGTAGTTCTTCTGGGATTTGAGTTTGTGCAGTAGCGGAGGCAAGTCATCTAGTGGGGTTAAAGCCCTTGGGACAATGGAAGTAAAGGCTTTCATCGCCTTCTGGGTTTTCTTGGTTAGGTAATCAATCAGATTGACAGTCGCTGTCAGGTCATGGTTGGTAAGGTAGAGGATTGGTATGCAAGGCTGCTGGAGCGGATTGCTGACCCCATTTGAGGATACAAAAATTGATTTTCACCACGTTAATTAAAACAGAGCACTGGTAAAAACACAATGATTAATTAGCATTTGCAAATTGCAGTGATCTACACCGATTATTCAATAGTATAAAAGAAATGAGAATAATTCAAAAAATTTTAAATTAATAAATTAATAAAAAATTACTTTACGCAAATATAGCTTTAACATAACTGCAGATCTTAGCTCACTAGCTGTGAAATTAAGCCACTTATCAGGCCTTGTGAATATGAAAAATAACAATTTGTAAAAGCTATTAGGTTTCAGAAATTCCCAAATAGCAAGATCTCATAAACACGTGAATTAGCTGTTATGGAAAACATTCGGCAATATGATGTTATGATAGCCTGAAAGATCTACACACCGATCATCACACTCTCGACGTTTGGCTTTCACATCGGACGCGCGTCTGAATTCAGTGCTCGGGAGTTCAAGTGACAACAACAGGCAAGGAGGGCCTGCGCACACCAATAACGGCTTCTAGAACACACAAACCCAGTATTAATAGACACTTCGCTAAAATACTAAAACCAACAGCCAAGCACTGGGTATAGCCAAATGCAGGAAGAGATGTTAAACGTTATAGTGTGACAACCGCAGTTACCATTACAGCAACAGTTCATTAAACAGTCTTCAGCGACGTGAAATTTCACTTGATAAATTTATAAACCTCAACTAACTCAAGGTGATAAGGGCTCGATAGTCCACGCATAACCTTAAATACTAGAGCACCGTTTGACGGCGCAAAATTTTTACTATTATTGTTGCCAACAAGTAAGAAGTTTGCAAATCCAGTTTAAATTATCAGCTGAAGTTTTATGTAGAGAATAAACTTTGATTCATAAAACTGACCACTTAACATTTAAAAATAATAATAAAAAAGCAGTCGCCGAATATCGGCCACACTTGTAATTCAAGATAAATGCAACGGAACCAGGGCACAGCGCAGTTACATGGACTTGCAATACCAAGTATCTCGGACCCACGTCAAAGTGGTTTAAGGAATGATAGCGAAAATCAAGATGGCTACGCGGAGCAATCATGTCCAAAAGTTCCACCACAAAATGGCTCACCATTTAAAATTAGTCCAAGAGCTCGCTGTTAACTTGCACGCCAGGGTAAACTACCGCACTCTCCTCAGGAATCGAGATAGACACGACTCTTAAACAGAGCATATGTTGACTGGTAACTGCTTCTGCACTTCAGTTCCGCTCTCCTCCAGACCCAGGCGCCGGAATGTCAACACCGTGCGCCCTCGCAGTACACCAAGCGCCGACTGACTACTCGCGTTGCTCCGTGCGCTGTCTTCCCTGCGTCACTGCCGCCGACCGGGTCTCCCGTCACTGCCCCGACAGTCTCCGTCACTGCTCCCGACCGAGCCTCACCTCGTGAGCCGTGGCCTTTCTAAATAGAGGGCGCTAGCCAACCAGGACCCCACAAAGCACGTAACTTCGACAGGGAAACTATCCTGCCAAGAGCATTGCAGGAAGTCACGACTCAAAGGTGTTGCCGAGTGGTGTTGTTGAGGATCCTGGAAAATTTGTCCCAATCCGTGATGGCCAATGCAGACAGAGCAACATCGGTAAGATTAAGATGCATGAGAACAGGGTCGTGGTCAGAGGCCAGTTTGTGGAGTGTTTCCAATGAAAACTGCACTGCGATGTTCTTGAAAATGGCCACATCCAGAACGTCCGACTGGTAGTCGGAGCAGACTGGTATATGGGTGGGAGTGTGTGGGCCATAGATCGACAGCGCCAAAGGATCTTCCAGGAGGAGTCTGCCATTGGGGTTAGCAACATGCGAATGCCAAGTTGGATGCTTGACGTTGAGTTCTACCACAAAATGAATTTTTCAAGTGATATTGAAGTACGGAGGTCCGCTTCAAGAACTGGTAGGTTGGAGCTCAAATACGCCACAGCAAATGGAATAGCACCAAGGTGGGCAGAAACAGTGACCGCCGTAGCCTCCGTTAATCCTAGTGGCTGGACAGTCTTATGATTATGGACAAATGTCTTATGTAGGAACACTGCCATGGCCCCATGTTGGAGATGAAGTTGATCAGTGCGATAGCGAACCATGTTGTGGAGACGAAAACCTTTGGTGGGTTTCAAGTGACTTTCTGAGACAAGTAAAATGTTAACATGGTGGTTGTAGAGGAAGGTGTTTAGTTCAATCTTCATACGTTTAATGCCATTAGCATTAAAAAGCCTTGGGGGTTGATGGTTGTGTGGTGGGTGATTTGCCATTGTAATAAAATCTGGCTGAGCCCATCAACAAGGGCGATGACCTTGGTGAGGCCGTCCTCCGACCGACGGATCTTTTGAGCTTTTTTGCGAATGACATCCCTGGTGTAAGGCTACTAGAACAGAGAGTTGACCTGCAGGATTCCTCTCATGTCATCCCAGAAAGAAGCATCTGTCTCCACCATTGGGGAATGTCCCAGGTGGGTTGCTTGACCCTGTAGCAGGCAGGAGTGGGCGTGGTGACTGGTGGAGAAGGTGTCGCAATGGAGGGTTGTAGCACTTCAACAGGTGGACGTAAGGAGGCTCCAGATAGTCTGTCAGTTTGGTGGGCGTTGGTATTCTTCACAGAAGACGGATGAGCAGGAGGAGACTAAGCTGCAGCAGCGGGTGTGGTCATAGGGGATGGAGCCAGAGGGGGCTCCAGTGTCGCAGATGGGTTTGGCACCTGAGCTCATGGGTGGGATGGTCGTCGGATTTTCCCCTTAAGATTTCCCCGATTCGTCCTTGGTCTCCTTCTTGGAGGGCGGGGAGGCTTCATAGCCTTCTACTATATAGGACAACCCTTCTAAGAAGCCAGATGGTGGGGATTGTGAGGGGTACCCGAACAGCAGGCACATGTGGTTGTTTATGAGGCAGGGATTTTGCAGTCCTCTGATGTGTGCGAGCCGGCACACTGACACACCGAAAGGGTAGTGAGCAGTAATTGCCGGTGTGCCGCAAACGTTAACACCTATGGCAGATGGAGGGGCCGTTACGGCTTTCATAAGATTCAGTACGCACCTTGGTGCACAGGAGATACTTCATTTGTTAAATGCGTTCGACGTCCTCTCTCCTAATGCGGGAGACAGCATGGCCGGGCATAGGGAATAATTTCCGGATCTCAGGGTCCCTCTAGTAGTATTGGTGGACCAAAAGGTCCAAGAACTTGACAAGGGGTAATAAATCCCTCACGTCTGTTTCTTTAACTTCGGAGGGAAGGTCTTTGATGACGATTCTTGTTTCTTCTGTCGCCAGAAGCCTATGAGTGTAGTAGTCCATAGCTCTCGACTTCAGAAAGTTGAGGACTTGGAGATAATCGTCCTCCTCGTTATGCAGTACTCGACGTGGTCTGTCTGGTAAACTACTCGCCGTTGGCCTGCAATAAGGCGTTGCAGTAAAGTGTTCAGTTTAATATAGTTTGTGGGATTGAAAACCACGGTAGGAGGGATCTTCTCCTTCTTTGGTGGTGGTGGTGGCAGTAGATTTTGAGAAGTGGGGTCGGGAGGGGGACCCATGTCCTGGTCCATGGCACCAACAGTTGCGGCTGCTCCAGGTGTGGAAGCATCTGAGTCCGGTTCTCGGCCGCTGTGACGAGCACGAGCGGAAGACCGTTTATATTTTCGACCACGGGGCGGACCGACAGGTTTGGAGTCCCCAGGAGGCCCGTTGGGCCGACGATACGGTGTAGACGAAACAGCACCCGACGGGGCGAACACGTGGCGGTCGATAGTATCAATGCTGGGGGCTGACATGGCTTGACCATCACTGGGTGAGAGGTCTATCACCAAGCGGCCATGGGAGCCGTCGGATGACGAAGATCTGTCCCTCACCCGAGGCTGTTGTCAGGGTTCACGTGAAACGGTGTCAGTGCCATTGGTTCTCGGTGGCTTGTGGCGGGAGACTCGATGTGCTGGGTCCTTAGCCCGTTGGCTGGTGTCAGTATCGCTGCTTCCGGCAGCTTGCCGGGACAGCCGTCGAGCGGCTGGTGTCGCATTGCTGCGCGAAGGGGCGGCCGAAGAGTCGCCTAGCCGCAGAATCCTGTCCTTGGCCCTATCCGTGCTTTGTCTCGGACTGACTGACGTAGCCAGGGCCCTGGTAGACAAAATACACTATCGCCTGTCACCTGTAAATGCCCGGCACAACGGGACGCATACGAAGAAACAACACTTCCTTAAAAGGCGAGCGGCAAATCAACGTTGACTCAAACACTACGACTAAACAACGACGAGCAACACTCATACACGTAACGAACGACGCGCATGTACTCGCAAGTAAATTCTGTCAGGTCTCCAATCTGACTACCGTGGCTTCCTCTCTCACTAAAGCTCATTTTATACACAATTCTCATGCGTCGTTACTGACGTGTTACGTGTTGCTCTCCAGCGCCATCTGTTGGCCAAGTTTTGGTTTCAATAAAACCCTATAACATTTCAGGCATGTGTTTCAACTTTTACCTGTACGTACATTCTTCCGCGAAATAGTGGATTTTCAAATTTTAATGGATTTCTTGGTCACCCTCTACATTAAAAAATGGTACAATAATTTGAAACATCAAATAGAAATTATGTTTTTTTAGTGTTTAAAGACTGAACTGTATTAGCGGTGTATACAGATTTTTCCTTTAGCGGTAACACATTTCATACAGTCAACATTTAAAAAGAAAATATGTTATTTACATTAAAAATATGACTTAATATTCGTTAATTAATGTTTCCATTTGATAATAAAGACAGAATTTAAAATAAAATTTCAAAAAGTTACCTCTATCGAGATTCCAGTGAACGACTTCACGAATACAAGGCTATTACCCTATGCACTCCACAACCGGCGATTGTTATACAGGATGGTTGCAACTAAACTTAGTAGACTGTTGTACTTAGTACGTTCGTCTACTACGGAATAGGGAAACAAATAGGAAGGACTGAACCCCTTTTGTTATCACTCGTTTTATTTAACAATCATATAAACAAATTCCTTTAAAACAACAATATCTTAATCTGCTAGCAATGTCTTGTATGAAACAAGGTCTATCTCATATATAAGAAAATCCTAAAACCACTAACAATTATGCTCCTGACGGCTCACAGTTGTATTTTGCTCTTCAGACAAAGTTTAATAAACATAATAAATACCCGAGTAAATATATTAGCATCAAAATTAATTAGCGAGGAGTGACGCCAAGTAGCTCGAAGACGGATCGAAAACTTAACTTGGAGAAGCCAAGGCCGAAGCCGGCAGTTGGTACAAGACTCACTCCTCGAGCTTCGACCCGGAGTCACCTTCTGCTACGTAGGATTTCACAGCCCCGGTTCCCGTAGGTGGAAAGGTAGCGCTTACTCCAAAACACCAGACAGCTAGCTGTAACGTTTAACAAGCGCACAGAACAGGCGCGCAGGGACAATGTAAAGAACCACCAAAAAATATTAAAATAACAGTTAAATTATCCATCAATAAAACGGCAGTCTTTAAGATCAAGTACTTTATGTTTCGATTAACATTTATAAACGTTTCTCCTCTGGAATGACGACCATGCAGGCAGAGCTAATCAACTTCCAAATATAAATACACTGTACAACAGGTCTTATCACTTAGCCGACGATGAACGCACAAAATCAGTTTTAATAAATATCTGCATCTATTTTCAATGAAAAATTCTGAATCTTGGATTAATTGTGGCAATACAGTGAAGCATACACATTTGATGGTAAAAGAAGAATTACACACGTCACTAAATAAATGATTCCTATATACAAGGATTATTACATAGCATATCACTCTGAACATCTTCAGAACTTCTACACCCAAGGTTTCAGCAATACAACCCATAGTGGATGCACAGAATGCATTCACACCACAGGAAGTTTATTATGACATAAGCCAAATGAAAAATGTTCGATACATATTAAGGCATTACAGCAATGTTGACAAATCTGCAGTCACATATCACGGACAAATTCACTTAACTTTTCGCTGGACGTCCGATATGGCATGCGTCGGGTACAGCAGGCGGCAGTAAGGCAGAGGACGACCGTAGACAGCCGTGTCCCGAACTAGCAGCACGCAACCCAAGGCAGCAGCAAGCCCCCTCACAGACGACAGGAAAGTCTCCACCAAGCTGCCCCATACACGTGGTCGGTTCCCGCTCCACCACAAGCGCACTCCGGCCTCAGGGCAAAGATAAGAGTGTAAAGGCGAGATACTTGCAAATATGCTGGCCCACCAGTAAAACGCCACGGCTCAGTATCGGGTTGTTATAACTAAACTTCCATTACTTGAGAGGGGTATGGTGAAACACAAGCGATCGTGGGACGCCGATACTATGTAGGAACATATGTAACGATATGCAGAAGAGAAATAACGAATGAACCATTGAAAGAAACACATTTTAATTTCCACGTGAGAGGGTAATATTCGTTAATTGCGTACCATGTTTACATTCCAGGTTACAAACGTTGCTCAATGTGACGACCATCTGGATCCATGACAGCCTGGAACAGCACTAGCACTTCTCGAACCATCGATCATGGGATGGTCAGCTGTCGCGACACAGCTCGTGCACTGCTTGAAGATCACACATTGCCTCCAGCATTCTTCAACATGTTGTGGCGCAATTAGCCGTCAGCCTCTTCCAGGGGCAATTCCCACAACAACAGTTAATTCAAACGTCGGAATCATGTTTTTAATCCCGATGTAGAAAGAAGACCTGTCTCTATTTCTTTAATGCATCGATGCTCGCGATGAACAGCTGTACTATTGCTGTTTTTTTTCGATAAAACAGCTTTACGAGTAAAGCCCTGCTCACCTTGTCCAGACCCATATTGACTGTCTGCAACTGAAATGCACACATACTCCTGTGTTTCGACCCTACGTTGCCCTACCAGTACGGGTGCCGAACACCAGTGCGTGACACTAACAGTACTAACAATCGAAATACTGCAGCGCATAATCTGAACATAATTTCTGTAAAATCCGGTACCCATACGGTAAATACTTTTCTGTGTACACTTGCCCAAGTAGCGGAAGTTTAATTATAACCAACTTGTACTTTAACTGCCCTCAGAAATCTTTTAAAGACAATTTCTTTTTACAAATTAGTATCATACTACTCCACTCAGTTCATGTCGAAGCGCCTGTCTACAAATTCAGTGAGTACAAAGTAGCTGAAGAGGGCCAGTCCGAAAGTTTCCTTTGTGAGTGTAGCAGCCTCTCACCAGGACTATGTGTGTGTGTGTGTGTGTGTGTGTGTGTGTGTGTGTGTATTTGTATGTGTGTTTTAAGACCTGGGCTAACTATGGTGGCAACGAAATCTTTAGCGACAACGGCCTTGATTCAGAAGTTCCCCGCAAGGCACTGTAAAATGCCTGGGGGAGGGTACTTGTTGCTAGTACGCACTCTAATCTCTCTCTCACCTTATTCTCATAATCACTACGCGAAATTTTATGGTGGTGTCAGTTTAATGGCCTCACAGTATTTTCCGAATATAGGTTCTTTAAATTTACTCAACAGGATTCGCGAGAACTACGTCGTTTTTGTTGCTACACCGACCCCCTAGGGTCATAGAAGCGTGTTTCTGAGTTCACTCGATGTTCTCATGCCTCTTCAATAACGACTTCAAATACAGGAACAATGCTCCAGAATTAGTCGCACTATCGTATGGCAGTCGTTTTTCTTTACAGATCCTTTATATTTTCTCAGAACACTTACAACAAATCTAAATCTTCCTTTCGCCTTCTAATATTGATTTTACGTGATCGTATCATTTAACATCGCTTCTTAGTATTGACCATAAACACTTACGCAGTTTGGCGCACTCAAGATTTTTACCACTAATCTTGCAATCAAATATCGAGTTCTTCATCCTTGTTATAGGCATTATCCACGAGTAACAAGAGCTGCCATTCATCATATGGACTCGAAATTTTGTCCGAGTAGTTCTGTAGTTTCTTATGAGCGACAAACGATGATATTTTCCTACGTACAACTGCATCGTCAGAGTATAATCTGACAGTGTTGTTGATCCTGTTAAATCGTTAGTGTATGATGAGAACATGAGAGCTGCTATTATGATTCCTTTGAGGGCGCCCCGCGTTACTTACGTTACTGTATAATAATCGCCTACTTGTGTAACCTACTGGGTACTGTCAGTCGAATATTCATCTAGCCAGTCGTATACCCGCGAATACACGCAGTGTGACTGTTTCATAATAAGTTGTGTAGAGGGTGGAAGCAATCTGCATTGAACACTATTGTTATTTCCTGAATTTCCTGAACATAATTTGGCGCATACAGTTCCGATAAAATCACAAGGTGCAATGACTTGTCTCCATTATCGTCGTAAGTGGGTAGAACTGACTGTCGTGAAACTTGCGATCCCCTGAGAGCGGTGTCTGATCTCCATCACGGAGATGGCGACTGCTATGTTCATGCCCTCTGCGTGGATGGAGATTACTTTTCCGTCGCTTGCAACACGTGGATGGTGAACTACGAGAGTGTGAAATGTTCCTCTGTGACCTGTCTTCGTCACATGCCGGCTTCCATCCTTGTGTACAACCTGTGTGGCCCCATGTCGCAAAAACCCTTTGGTCACGGCTTCCTTAATCAGAGTATTATTAGTGGAAAGCTTTGTGTTCATCCATTGGGCCGTACAGGATCGCTACTGGTTTTTCGACGCTGATGTTCAGCGTAGCTATTGGCAAGCTTCGTCTCGTCTGCCCTACACAGCAGCTTAGAATATTATCCCCTTCACGGCGCTGAGGGTTGCTGCGAGAAGTCGTTATCATCACAAGTTTTTCTATATTTATTCACATTAATAAAATGAGATAACATTACAAAGAAGCACATATCACAATTTGTTTGGTTGTTAAACTAAAACAGTATGACCGTTGCCGACCGCGATGTTGGATGCCGCCTGGTGGCGATGCGGTCACGTGACACGGTGACAAAAGTATGTAAATTGTGCAGACACGGACGAGGGATCACTCTAACGAAGATAAGGACTGTAAATAGAGAAATCCATGAAGATAAGCGACACTGACAAAGGGCAGTTTATTATTACGCAGGGCCTGTGAAAAAGCATTAAGATAAGCGACTTTGACGATGGGCTGATTATTATTACGCAGAGGCTGTGAACACGGCGAAGCTGGTCGAATGTTCACGTGTTACTGTCGTGAACATCTACGGGAAGAGGTAGGACATTGGCACTACCACTTGGCGCTAAATGGTTAGACGTCCACGGCTCTTCACAGAACGTGGGGTCTGGAGGCTTGTCTGCTCCGTAAAGTAGGCTTCTCTGCCGAAAGAGCACAATGATGGCACACGCTTGAGTGCTTCGGAGCATATCATTCGTGGAGCCCCGAAGCAGACCATCCCTACGTGTGCACATGCTGAACCCAATGACACCGTCAGTTACGATTGGAGTGGGCACGGGAAATCAGGATTCGACCGTCGGTCATTGGAAACGTGTCGCCTCTTCGGGTAAATCACGTTTTCGCTACACTAGGTCGATGGTCGTCTCCACAAACGCCGTCATCGAGGTGAACAGCGGCTTGAAACGTGCAGCGCGCCACGGACGCAGGCTGGTGGGAGCAGTATTAACCCATTATATCCCACTATACGATTTATCATACGCTTGCTCTTCTCAGGCATATTTGTTTTCAGAAGCTCTTTCTCAAAAACTGTTATATTTCTTTTATGTTTTATTGTTAGTTTGAAAGTCCATTGTTGAAACTGACAGTAGGTGTGACATCAGGATTGTTCTTTTCCTGGTGGAAAGCATTTGATCTAGTGCTATTAACTCTGCTGCTTCTCGTCATGGACAGGCAGTAAGTAATTATAAAATTATCATGTACAGGTTCGTAATTTAACTCATATTATTACAGATTGGTAATTTGAATACTTAAACGTAATATACAAGCACAAATTGGAAAATAGTACTTTATCTGCTTTTTGTGGTACTGGCTTATATCTTTACGCATGAAATATCATACAGTGGGCAATAAGGGATCATTTTCTCGCAGTTGGTCCGATTTATTTCAGATATAATTTTCATAAACTTCCCCTGATATAAATCTTAGAGGTAGTGACGCGGAAGGACAATCCACGGCCTTGGTGAAAATGTTGTCAAACTCGACTCCAATAGATCCTTTTCAAAAACTTCTTGATGCTAATTTGTTTGAGATTCTGACGAGAGAGACAGTAAAATATGCTGCTCAAAAGGGGCACAACATACAAATAAGTCATTATGACATCTAAAAATACGCCGCTGTTTTGTTGTTATCTGGATATTGTAAGGTCATGCATAGACGTATGTATTGTGGGTCAGACCTGACACAAAGAATGTCCTTGTTTCGAATTATATCTCTAGAAATACTTTTGGCAAAATTCATAGGTTCTTCCATGTCAATGATAATGACAGCACTGGAAAAGAAGATAAAGTTTATTAGGTTTGGCCATTAATTTCACATCTAAATAAGAAATTTCAAGACATCACAGAACCTTTAGTGTCAAACTTCTCCTTGGATGAGACCATGGAGCCTTATTATGACCACCACTTTGTGAAACGGTTTATAAGAAACAAGCCAATTCCCTATGGTTTCAAATGGTGGTGTTTAGCTACATCTAATGGATATCTCATCAAATTTGTCATTTGTCCTTTATTATTACAATGTCTTACTTTATTCATGTAATGCAGTACAGTTATTTTGTTCATTGTACTATATACATTGGCCATGTAGGTCTATATTTGACGTGTAAATAAATAATGTAACCTTAAAATATAAATAAAATGAACACGACAAAACCTGGAAATTATTATTATACTTTTTCTTCATTTATTCGTGTAATAAATGGTAATCACAAAACATTCAACATATTACTTGAGGTAAAATTGTCTAAGGAATTCTACCCTTTACTGCCCATCATATGATATATCATACATTTCAAAAAAATATGAATTTAAGGCCATCTTCATAAATTAACATTCATAATGCGATTGTTAACCCATGTGGGTAGTGGATCTGAAATTTTATCAAAATCTAAAAAAAAAAAAATAATTCTGGGATATAATGGGTTAAGCTGTGGGAAACATTCTCCTGCGCTTGCATTGGACCTGCGGTAGTAATCGAAGACACGCTAACAGCTGCGAACCTCGTGCATCCCTTCATGCTTGATGTTTTCCCCGAAGGCGATGCCGTCTTTCTGTCGAATAATTGACGGTGTCTCGGAGCCAGAACCATGCTATAATAATCTGGGGAGCATTATAGTGAACTCAGGTTGATGTCTCGGTGACTAAATTCGCCCAATGTAAACCCTGTGGAACCCATCTTGGTCGCTATCGGGCGCCATCACCGCGTATACAAATCAGAACATGCTATTTGCGCGAATTGCATAACCTGTGCCTAGACATCTATTGGCACAGACCTACACAAACCTACCAACGAACTGTCGGAACCCTGATACACAAAACACTGATGTATTTCGTTCCAAAGACGGACAAATAAGCTATTCAACAGCGGTCAGAATGTTTTGGCTCGTCAGTGTATTTCGAAACAAGGCACAACACACAGCCCCACATCAAATTTTTACAGCAGTAACGCAATTCCATTAGGTTTCTTTCTTGTTACAGTTGATGTATTTTCATATAGGTCCGCGTACTGACAATTCAACGATGCTTGGAAAGTATCTTTCTGTAAGACACACGGATTTTCCTCTCCTGGACGATCTCCTGATGCTTTCTTTTCTTGGTGGTATATTTCTAAAATTTCACAAATAAGACTGAAATAAAATTCAGTGACTGAATGTTCTTTCCTGTAAGAACATCGTAGGTAACGTGGGAATTCAGCATACACATGTCCAAGGAGCGAAAAAAGAGTTGTTTGTACCATTTAAGAGTTCTGAAACACATTCTGTTGAGATAATTAGCTTGTCGTATTTGCCCACAACACCTCTGGACTCGTTGTAATCCAAAACTTTTTTGTTTTAAAATTTTCGGTGCTAGTTTGACGGTCTATTTTCACAGATGCTTTCATGTCAGCTGTATGGCATGTCGTCAACAGACATGTGAAATACATCGTATATAATATAAGATAAAATAATAAAAGATAAAATAATAAAAGAAGACATTATACCCACGATGGTAGGCGGTGACGGTAGACGGAGCAGGAGTTACGAATCCACGAACGCTAACTGCTAATGAGAACAATGCAGGTGTTGCTTAAACACGTGGTGCTCCGACCACTTCACATCGAATTACAACAGCAATAGCCAGTAGGCATATAGAACGTAAAACAATTGTCACAATAAATTATATACGGAATGGTTACACGAAAGCTAATAACAAATCAAGAAATATGTGTCTTATACAATATAAAGTAACTGATATAAACATCATTTCTTTAATGTGTGATGAAAATGTGTATGAAAGAGATAAACAGTCATAATCGGTTGTGAAAACATCGATAGCCATCTGTGGGAATTCATGGCAAACTCTTAGACTGTATGGCAGCAAAGACGATGGTTAGGTAAAGCTAATATTTCCCATGGAGACGGCGTGGTCGTATCGATATGCTCCATCCAACAGAAGAGGATTTCATAGCTTCGACAGCGGCTGGATGCCAAATACGTACTGGCAGGCAGGGAGACATGTAGAAATGAATACAAGTAATTGGGTATTGCTCTTAGATCGTAGTATCAGAGAAAATACTGCTTGACCGACGCCGTTGTTTACCATCGAAGCGGCGTGAAGGCGACGATGTGCACTTTCCACAGGAGCCGAATTCAAAGTTACGACAGCGACTAGTTGCTACAAACTACTGGAGTTTCAACTAGGATGACTGTCGTAACATGTATCAGATCCCCAAGATGACATTAACCAAGTAACTAATAAGATAACAAGTAGGGTGATGATGACGATGAAGTCCCAATCTCCGTGACAGAGCGTGGGGGAACGATGCGGGGGACCCGAACCGCCTTACTAGGCAAGGTCCTAGTGGAGGTGGTTTGCCAATGCCTTCCTTCCACCGTAATAGGGATGAACGACGATGATGAAGACGATACAACAACACCCAGTCATCTCGAGGCAGGAAAAACCTCTGACCCTACCGGGAATCGAACCCTGGACCCCGAGTACGGGCAGCGAGAACGCGACCGCGAAACCACGAGCAGCGGACATTGAAGTAGGGTACATACTATCTAAAGCATGAAAAAGGAAAAATAGATAAGTTACAACAAAAGAACTATAGGACAAAATCTCATTGACGCACCAAGATAGTCAAAGACATAAAACAACGAGCGTAAGAAAACTTAAGTTTAAAAGAACTGTAACTTAGTTGTTTACGCTCCTTCCATAAAATAGGCGTACAAACGTTAGATGTACAGAGATATAGGTTACAACACTACGATGTAATACATCATGGACTCCTCTAAGTAGTCGTAAACGTAAAACAAATGCATAAGCTATCAAAAGTTTAAAAATAGTGTGACTGTAGTCGTTTATACTCACGAAAAGTCTGTAAAATAGCAATAAGAATGAAGTTAAAATTAATACTTGGAGAAATAAAAGAGGAATAAATACGATCTGGAGTAAAATAACGTTTTTTAGTTAGCCTAGGACACAATCATCATATTGCATGAAAGAAGGCGCTGTGCACAAATTGGTCCTATCAGCATAGTAATGTGTAAAATGTATAAAAAAAGAAGCCAAGAGTTTAAATAAAGTGTAAAACGTTTTAAATAAAATGTAAAACGTTTCTCAAAAACTACACATTTCACTAGTTGTCATGGGTGGTCGAAACACATGTATTATTGCTTGCCTCTTTAAAACTATATCTTACTGGTTGTTGAATCGAAGAATGGGAGCTGGACAATATGTTGATCCTCTTGATTTAGTTGATCACTATTGCGTCTTGGTTTCCTGGATACTGGTGACTTAATTTTATAAGATTCGAAGCCGTTTCTTCTGAGGAAGATTCATTTCGGAACCAAGGTAGTCTTTCTCAGAAGATGTCATTGGTTTGTGTATTAGGGCGTACTACATAGCTTCCTTCTGAGCTGGATGATCAGCGATACTCCCGCCGTTGTACAGGTCCGTAAGCGTCGGCTTTCGATACTCAGAACGACCAATTCGCTCCTCTACGTTACGTTCAACTAGCACATGAAACAAAGCCATCATTCTGTTGTTCTTCGTCGTCGCTATAAATTTGATGTTTGTAGTCAGGCTGTTCATATGGTCGACAAACTGCTACAGTGCCTCACTGACAGGTGGCCAAATTAGAAATGTATCCTCAGCATAATGGAAGAAGCAGGACACAAAGACACTGGCTGTGTTCAACGGTCATTATTCCGAATCCTCCATGAAAAGCACTGACAACAGTTGGCGACAGTGGCTGTGCTTTGTCACTTATTTCGTAATAGTCTATCTCTAGATTCATGCTCCGCAGATCAACATACGGGCTGCCAACCAGACTGTGCCCGATATCTCCTTTTTGGTCTTCGTGGGATGTATGTTGGTGGCAGTGCGATAGTTCTACAAGCTGTCGCAAATGCTGATTCTCTAAATTTTCTGAAGAGTGTTTCGCGAAAAGAACGTCTTCCTCCCTTCATTGTTTCGTACACTACCGCATCATCAGCAACAGCCACAGATTGCTGCTTACCCTATCTGTAAGTTCATTTGTGTGTATTGAGGGTAATAGCGGTACTTCGCTATGAGACTCCTGAAGATATGTTTGTCTCCGATAAACTCTCACCGCCCAACTGTACAAAAAAATAGAACCTGCTAGCTGAGGAGGAACCAGTTTAGGTGTTTGTTTACATGGAAGTTTGTCACTGCGTCGATGGTCGGAATTTCTACGAATATTGATCACTGCTTCGTGTATCCTAAAAAAAAAAAAGAAGGAATATGGAAGGGAATTCGGCGACTGTTTATCTGCTTCTCTTATAGCTCCTATATAAAAGTACTATTAACCCTCTGAGTAGTGTGTACATGCTGTAGAATGCGTGTTTTGACTCTATTAATGGCCGTGTAACAATTTGTTCTTTGCCACACAGACGTAAAAGATAGATATGTAACAAATCTTTACCGCAAATGTAAGCGACTGCTATGGGCTGCTTCCTAATTCTCCAGTTTTACGAATACTTTCCAAAATGCGGTTGGAATTTAGTAGTAGTACTTGCAAAAGTAATTGAAGCTTTATTTATCCGTAGATCACTTTTACAAGTATACTGGTATTACAGTTTAAGTATAAGAAAATATCGTAAATCCTATATTCAGGCAATTATATACTTACATTCTAGACTGGCAGGTATGAGCCAGACAGTCTACCGCGGCCTTATACAAGGAACCATCCTGGCATTTGCCGGGCGTGAGTTCGAGAAACCACGAGAAACTAAATCAGGATGACTGGATGGAAACTGGAGTCTCCACACGCTAGTCTGTTTAAAAGCAGTGCTACATTATTCGTTCTACCCAGAGTGTACAGTAATGTTATTTAATAACATGAAAGGCTAGTGCCACAGCATTCATATCTCACTACCAATTACTGGATGTATTACACACAATGTTGTTGTTGTTGTGGTCCTCAGTACAGAGATTGGTTTGATGCAGCTCTCCATGCTACTCTATCCTGTGCAAGTTTCTTCATCTCCCAGTACCTACTGCAACTTACATCCTTCTGAATCTGCTTAGTGTATTCATCTCTTGGTCTCCCTCACGATGTTTGCCCTCCACGCAGCCTTCCAATACCAAGTTGGTGATCCCTTGCCGCCTCAGAACATGTCCTACCAACCGATCCCTTCTTCTAGTCAAGTTGTGCCTTAAACTCCTCTTCTCCCCAATTCTATTCAATACCTCCTCATTAGTTATGTGATCTACACATCTAATCTTCAGCATTCTTCTGTAGCACCACATTTCGAAAGCTTCTATTCTCTTCTTGTCCAAACTATTTATCGTCCATGTTTCACTTCCATACATGGCTACACTCCATACAAATACTTTCAGAAACGACTTCCTGACACTTAACTCTATACTCGATGTTAACAAATTTCTCTTCTTCAGAAACGCTTTCCTTTCCATTGCCAGTCTACATTTTATATCCTCTCTACTTTGACCATCATCAGTTATTTTGCTCCCCAAATAGCAAAACTCCTTTACTACTTTAAGTGTCTCATTTCCTAATCTAATTCCCTCAGCATCACCCGGCTTAATTCGACTACATTCCATTATCCTCGTTTTGCTTTTGTTGATGTTCATCTTATATCCTCCTTTCAAGACACTGTCCATTCCTTTCAACTGCTTTTCCAAGTCCCTTGCTGTCTCTGACAGAATTACAATGTCATCGGCGAACCTCAAAGTTTTTATTTCTTCTCCATGGATTTTAATACCTACTCCGAATTTTCCTTTTGTTTCCTTTCTGACATTCCACGCTCCGAGCCGTAGAACGCCAGTTTTCTTTCTCTTGATAACGACGTCCTCTTGAGTAGTACCCGCCCGGAGATCCGAATGAGGGACTATTTTACCTCCGGAATACTTTACCCAAGAGGACGCCATCATCATTTAATCATACAGTAAAGCTCCAGCGGTCTAAGGCGCTGCAGTCATGGACTGTGGCTGATCCCGGCGGAAGTTCGAGTCCTCCCTCGGGTATGGTGTGTGTGTGTGTGTGTGTTTGTCCTTAGGATAGTTTAGGTTAAGTGGTGTGTAAGCTTAGGGACTGATGACCTTATCAGTTAAGTCCCATAAGATTTCACACACATTTGAACATTTTTAAGTAAAGCTCCATGTCCTCCGGAAAAATTACGGCTGTAGTTTCCCCTTGCTTTCAGCCGTTCGCAGTACCAGCACAGCAAAGCCGTTTTTCAAATGGCTCTGAGTACTATGGGACTTAACATCTGAGGTCATCAGTCCCCTAGAACTTAGAACTACTTAAACCTAACTAACCTAAGGACATCACACACATCCATGCCCGAGGCAGGATTCGAACCTGCGACCGTAGCGGTCGCGCGGTTCCAGACTGAAGCGCCTAGAATCGCTCGGCCACCAGCGGCCAGCGCTGTGGAAGTGTTTTCTCGCACATTCTGGTCAGCCTCTGAGTTCTGTGGACGCACTCCAACGTGCTGTGGCTCAGTTACCTCTGAGCTGTAGACGTGTGAGTTCGCACAACATTATTTCGGAATCGGTCTGCCAGATTTGTTCAAGTTTTGGTTCTTAGTGGAGTATTGGTGTGCCCTTGCTGTTGTGGTATTGCGTCGTTGTTTTGGACTTTGCATTTTTTTTAATTCCTCTGAACAATTGGCATCAGAGTGTCGTGCTCTTTGTTGTCTTGCAGTACACATGGGCAATACATTATAATTTTCGGACGGGAGTATGTTAAATGAAATAAAAGATCTATTGAGTATAGACTATGGTTTAAGAGCAATAAAAAAAAGAGAAAAGTAATGAGGATTTGCAGACGTACGCGGCAAAGATAATATCAGAATTGGTGATCACGCAGCATATAAAGTGAATGTAATTTGCTAATTTGGAGGCAACACAATGCATGGCAGAAGAAGTGAGGAGGTAAGAAGCATATTATCACCGGCAATGAGGTTATTTCTGGGAATGTACCTCTGAAATACAGCATTGTATGGAAACGGATCATGGATGGTGGGAAAATCGAAAAGGGAATGGATATCTTTGAGATGTGGTTTTAGAGAACGAACCTGACACTAAGTGACTGATAAGACAAGAAACGAGGAGGTTTTTCACAGACACTGTGAGGAAAACAACATGTGGAAAACAGTAACTATGGACAGGATGATAGGACATGTATTCAGTCGTTAGGGAATAACCTCTATAGCTCCAGTGAGAGGCATAGAGGACAAAAATTGTGTGGGAAGGGAGATATTAGAATACGTTGACCAAACAATTGAGGAAAATGGATGTAGGTGTCACTTACAGATGACAGGATTAGCACAATAGAAGAGATTGTAATGGGCCACATCGAACCAGTCACATGACTTTTTACCCTCCCTCCTCCTCACCTCCCAACCACCCACCCCCATTCATGACCAATACCCCAGTAAAAATGGATGTATCATCTTCGGTGCATAGAGGAACAAATAATGCAGATAGGAGCAACAATGTTATGAAAAGGATAGTTGTTACTTATCATATAGTGGAGATGCTGAGTCGCAGATAGGCACAACAAAAAGATTGTCAAACAAAGCTTTGCGCCAAACAGGACTTCATCAGAATCAGGAAACACGCTACAAACACACACACACAAATTCAACTCACACACACATGACCACAGTCTCTGGCTGCCAAGGCCAGACTGCGAGCAGCAGCATGTAATGGGAGAAGGGACCTCGGTGGCGGGGCAAGGATGATGCTGGGGTTTGGAGGGGGAGGGATAACAGGGTTTGTGTGGGGGATGGTAAGGCGCTACTTGTGGAAGCATACAGAGATGAGGTGGGGAGGGGGCAGGGCAGATTGGTGCACCTGGGAGGTTAGATAGTGGGCAGGGGTGCGTGGGGTGCGGCAGAAGAGAGAGAGAAGTAGAAAGACTGTGGGCACATTGATGGAATAGAGGGCTGTGCAGTGTTGGTATAGTAACAGAGAAGGGGATAGGTAGTTAAAGGTCAACAATAAATGGAGGTTGAAGCCCCGAGGGTTATGGGAATGTAGGATATATTGCAGGGAGAGTCCCCACCTGAGAAATTCAGAAATTATGGTGTTGGTGGGAAGGATCTAGACGGCACAGGCTGTGAAACAGTCATTGAAATAAATAAAGTGGTGTTGGGCAGCGTGTTCAGCAATTGCGTGGTCTAGCTGTTCCTTGGCTACAGTTTGTCAGTGGCCAACCACGCTGACAAACAGCTTGTTGGTTGTCATACCCTTGTAGAATGCAGTACAGTTGTTGCAGCTTAGCTTGTGCATGAGATGACTGGTTTCAAAGGTAGACGCCCTTTGATAGGATAGGTGATGCTTGTGATCAGACTGGAGTAGGAGTTGGTGGGAGAATTTATGGATGGGTCTTGCATCTAGTTCTATTGCAGCGATAACAGCTATGAGAGAATTGGTTGGGAGCAAGAGTTCTGTAGGGTTAGGCAAGGATGTTTTGCAGGTTCAGTGGGCAGTGGAATACCACTGTGGGAGGAGTAGGAAGGATAGTAGGTAGGACGTTCCTACTTTCAGGTCATGGTGAGAGGTAATCGAAATCCTCACAGAAATTGTAATTTAGTTGTTCCAGTCCCGGGTGGTACTGAATCACGCAGGGATGGTGGTACTTTTGGAGGTGGTGAGTGACGGGAGAGATAATGCATGGGAGAACTGTTTTTCTACAAGGTTGGGAGGATAATTACGGTCTTTGAAGGCCTCAGTGAGACCCTTGATGTATTTCGAGGGGGACTGCTTGTCACTACAGAAGCAATGACCATGGGTGACTAGGCTATACGGAATGGCTTGGTATGTAGTGGGTGGCAACTGTCGAATGAAGGTATTTCTGGTGGTTGGTACATTTGATATGGATGTAGGTACTTACGTAGCATTCTTTGAGGTGGAGTTCAACATCGAGCAAGGTGGTTTGTTGGGTTGATGAGGACCAGGTGAAGTAAACAGGGAAAAGGTGTTGAGGTTTTGGAGGAATGTGGATGGTGCGTCTTCACCCTCTATCCAGATCACACAGATGTGATCAACGAATCTGAACCAGATGAGGGGTTTGGGATTCTGAGTGGTTAGAAAGGATTCCTCTAGAGCCCATGAGTGGGTTGGCTTAGGATTGTGCCACGCGGGTGCCAATAGCCATACCCCAGATTTGTTTGCAAGTTCTTGCTGTCCTACTACGACGCTGTCACTGTCCCCCTCTTGCTCTCTCTTAACAGCTTTATCTGTATTTGGTCCTTCATTACTGTATCACAACCGGTTTCGTGGCGCTAAAAGCCACATCTTCGGGTGAACATATCATTAAAACATTAGAGCAGTGGGCTTGCAAAATCGTTGAGATGGGAAAGGCTGACAGGGAGGTAGTTGGAGAAAAAGAAGAAGGAACAAACTGATCGAAAGTGGGGTGCGGACTGTTCATCTCTTCAATGCGTAACTGAATAGAATTAGATCAGAACATAAGTCTGTGAATTGGTACAAACAGTTCACTTTACACATGGTAAATTTGTGCACTTGTGCAGTTCTGCGATACTGTGGACAATCTCGCAGCTGGTAGATTGGATGAGGGAGCGATGCTGCTTGATCCGTCAGGTCGCCGGACGTCAGCAGTTACGAACTTCTACCTGTGAGGGCACGTGAAAAGTATCGTGTCTGCAGAGCCCATGTGAGACCTACAGACTAGAACGGAGTATTCAATTTGCCTATGAAGCCTTATGGCTGCATGCAGGTACATTACAATCTGCGGGCACTTTCACTACCTCCTATAGGCCACATGACAGCTCTTGCCGACTGGAATATCCATTACACGTCGTTGTATTTTATTAATAAACTCACCCGCAATATGGAAACCATTTATTTCCGTTAGTATTTTCATTAGACCTCATTTTTTTCTGTCCTCTCAGTGACTTTTTCCACCAGTTTGATCCATTTTTCAAAATCGACCTGACAAGTCTGTGGTAGGAAAGCTATTGGAGGAAGCAAATTTTCACTTGGCGTGGAAAGCCTCACAGAAAATTAAGCAGCCCCCAGATGGGCAGCGGACTGATCGCGGCGGAACGGTAATAAATCTGCTCGAATAAATCGCCTTTGTGTACATTGTATGCTAATTTTGGAGCGCCGCCCGCCATTACCGCGTACAGCGGATTGAATTTTAGCGGACAGCGACTCTATAAATCTGCCGCCCGCTGCATGCTGCAGCGTGGCGGGTAGCCGTCTCTCCCTTCTCGATATACTGGCCCAAAGACCAATAACACTGCAGCAGCACGTCTGGAAGTCGTCATCACTCATGGGGCTGAACGCCCCGCCTTTCGTTTGTCACCGTGCAACTGTTCTGGCTCCCGAGAAGGACTACAGAATATAATACGAGCGACATTCTCAAAGTGAAGAATGTTTTGATCTGACGAGACGCCCAATTTTCTCCCCACCCTCGCCACCGCGTCGTAGGCCTTCCTAATGGTACTGAAGTTATTGAATCATTTAATAAAAGCAAGTCTTCCAATCCAGACTTATATCAGTTATGATCCTTTAAGACTATACTGATGCAGTAGCTCCATACTTAACAATCATATACGAGGTGCATTCAAGTTCTAAGGCCTCCGACTTTTTTTCTAATTAACTACTCGCCCGAAATCGATGAAACTGGCGTTACTTCTCGACGTATTCGCCCTGCATACGTACACATTTTTCACAACGCTGACGCCATGATTCCATGGCAGCGGCGAAGGCTTAGGAGTCTGGTTTGACCACTGGAAAATCGCTAAGGCAATAGCAGCACGGCTGGTGAATGTGCGGCCACGGAGAGTGTCTTTCATTGTTGGAAAAAGCCAAAAGTCACTAGGAGCCAGGTCAGGTGAGTAGGGAGCATGAGGAATCACTTCAAAGTTGTTATCACGAAGAAACTGTTGCGTAACGTTAGCTCGATGTGCGGGTGCGTTGTCTTGGTGAAACAGCACACGCGCAGCCCTTCCCGGACGTTTTTGTTGCAGTGCAGGAAGGAATTTGTTCTTCAAAACATTTTCGTAGGATGCACCTGTTACCGTAGTGCCCTTTGGAACGCAATGGGTAAGGATTACGCCCTCGCTGTCCCAGAACATGGACACCATCATTTTTTCAGCACTGGCGGTTACCCGAAATTTTTTTGGTGGCGGTGAATCTGTGTGCTTCAATTGAGCTGTCTGGCGCTTTGTTTCTGGATTGAAAAATGGCATCCACGTCTCATCCATTGTCACAACCGACGAAAAGAAAGTCCCATTCGTGCTGTCGTTGCGCGTCAACATTGCTTGGCAATATGCCACACGGGCAGCCGTGTGGTCGTCCGTCAACGTTCGTGGCACCCACCTGGATGACACTTTTCGCATTTTCATGTCGTTATGCAGGATTGTGTGCACAGAACCCACAGAAATGCCAACTCTAGAGGCGATCTGTTCAACAGTCATTCGGCGATCCCCCAAAACAATTCTCTCCACTTTCTCAATCACGTCGTCATCCCGGCTTGTGCGAGCCCGAGGTTTTTTCGGTTTGTTGTCACACGATGTTCTGCCTTTATTAAACTGTCGCACCCACGAACGCACTTTCGACACATCCATAACTCCATCACCACATGTCTCCTTCAACTGTCGATGAATTTCAATTGGTTTCACACCACGCAAATTCAGAAAACGAATGATTGCACGCTGTTCAAGTAAGGGAAACGTCGCCATTTCAAGTATTTAAAACAGTTCTCATTCTCGCCGCTGGCGGTAAAATTCCATCTGCCGTACGGTGCTGTCGTCTCTGGGACGTATTGACAATGAACGCGGCCTCATTTCAAAACAATGCGCATGTTTCTATCTCTTTCCAGTCCGGAGAAAAAAAATCGGAGGCCTTAGAACTTGAATGCACCTCGAGCAACCGCTCGCTGGACGAACGATTCGTACCCAAAGACTGGAAAGTTGCACAGATCACACCAATATTCAAGGAAGGCAACAGGAGTAATCCACTAAATTACAGACCCGTGTAATTAACGTTGACATGCAGCAGGATTCTGCAACATATATTGTGTTCGAAGATTATGAATTACCCCGAAGAGAACGGTCTATTGACACATAGTCAATACGGATTTAGAAAACATCGTTCGCTGGGTGTTGTGTGCTGTCCTTAGGTTAGTTAGGTTTAGGTAGTTCTAAGTTCTAGGGGACTTATGACCACAGCAGTTGAGTCCCATAGTGCTCAGAGCCATTTGAACCATTTTGAAAACATCGTTCTTGTGAAACACAATTAGCTCTTTACTTACACGAAGTGTTGAATGCTATTCATAAAGGATTTCAGATTGATTCCGTATTTTTAGATTTGCAGAAGGCGTTTGATATCATACCTCACAAGCGGCTTGTAATCAAATAGCTTGCTTGTGGAACATCGTCTCAGATATGTGACTGGATTCGTAATTTTCTGTCAGAGAGGTCACAGTTCTTATTAACTGACACAAAGTCATCGAGTAAAACAGAAGTGATTTCTGGTGTTCTCCAAGGTGGTATTATTTGACCTCTGCTGTTCCTTGTCTGTACAACAATTTAGGAGAAAATCTGAGAAGCCATCTAACATTGTTTGCAGATGATACTGTCGTTTATCGTCCAGTAAAGGCATCAGAAGATCAAAACCAACTACAGAACCGATTTAGATAAGTTATCTGTGTGGTGCGAAAATAGGCAACTGATCGCAAATAATAAAGTCACCCACATGAGTGCCAAAAGGAATTCGTTAAACTACGGTTACATTATAAATCAATCGGATCTAAAGGCCACAGATTCAACTAAATACCTTGGAATCACAATTACGACCAGCTTCACTTGGAAAGAACGCATAGAAAATGTTGTGGGGAAGGCGAAGCAAAGACTGTATTTTAATGGCAGAACACTTAGAATATGCACTAGATCTAATAAAGAGACTGTAGTAGCATTGCCACAGATACTACTACAACGCCGCGCCAACACAAGGTTGGAGGCCCGTCGTCTGCCGAGCACAGCGCACTCTCGCGGGCTGTGCAGCTCGACGGAACTGGAGTGTGCCTCGTTCACTTCTTAGCTAGATTTCAACCTAGGCAGACGCACTTTCATAATCGGCCCTCAGCGAGTTCTGTAATGTTTGCATTGATTCTCTGAGAAGGGCCCATCAGGCCTGGTCCCTGAGAATATGTTGTATTAGTTCATGGTATTCCATGTTACGAGATTGTCAGTTCATAGCCGCAGCTGCAGTCTTACAAACTACTGAAGATAAGTGATTTCATTGTACTATGTGTTTCTTGAATAATAATCCTTCTCTCTAACAGTGTGCCGTACCGCATATTATTGCAACCTGGACTCCTTCAGCTCCTATCAAATGGTTCAAATGGCTCTGAGCACTATGGGACTTAACATCTGTGGTCATCAGTCCCCTAGAACTTAGAACTACTTAAACCTAACTGACCTAAGGACATCACACACATCCATGCCCGAGGCAGGATTCGAACCTGCGACCGTAGCAGTCGCGCGGTTCCGTACTGAGCGCCCAGAACCGCTAGACCACCGCGGCCGGCTTCAGCTATCAACTCGGCCTACTACTGAAACGTCCCCTAAGAAAAATTATACATGACTGTGCTTAAACTAACACACAGTACTTTTAGCGCAACGCAATCTGTCTTTCAATAATCCCTACAGAAGAATGGCCCTGACTAACAATAACCTGTACGTTTCATGAATCACTTACCTCACAAAAATCTTCGTTACTCAAACTACTGCAATACAGCGAGCGCCACTACTGCCAGCTAAATAAAAGATTCAAACTACTGAAGGCACTAACTACTGATAGGCATAGTTAGCAAATGAAAGATTTTGATAGAGAACAAACAATGTATTTACCTTAATAGTGTTCAAAAGTCATAATATATATAGCAGTTCATGACATCCAGTCTTACAAATTTACTGTCTCTGATGGACACACGTCCACATCATCCGCTCTCAAAACTCCGCCATTTCTCTCCCCACATCCAACACTGCTGGCGGGTCACCTCCAACTGCGCAACGCTACGCGCTGTTCACATCCAGCTGCCCAACACTACAATAGCAAACAACAATGAAAACCAGCCACAGACTGCACACAGCACAGCCAATGATTTTCATAGAGAGCGCTACGTGGTGTTACCAATAAAAAAAACCTAAACAGCCTACTTACACTACTTATTTGCATTTAGTAACGAACTGAAAACACCCACGCGTTTTATGCCTCTAAACAGTGAGACACATTAGAAACTGCCTACAGTACGCTTGTCCGTCCCCCTTTCGAGTGCTGCAGCACGGTGTGGATCCTTACCAGCCAGGAAGGGCTCTCCACAAGGGAAGTGTCCAGGCGTTTCGGAGTGAACCAAAACGATGTTGTTCGGACGTGGAGGAGATACAGAGACACAAGAACTGTCGATGACAAGCCTTGCTCAGCCTGCCCAAGGGCTACTACTGCAGTGGATGACCGCAACCTACGGATCGTGGCTCGGAGGAACCCTGACAGCAACGCCACCATATCGAATAATGCTTTTCATGCAGCCACAGGTCGCATGTTACGACTCAAATTGTGCGCAATAGGCTGCATGATGCGCAACTTCACTCCCGACGTCCATGGCAAGGTCCATCTTTCCAAACATGTCACCATGCAGCGCGGTACAGATAGGCCCAACAACATGCCGAATGGACTACTCAGGACTGGCATCACGTTCCCTTCACCGATGAGTGTCGCATATGCCTTCAACCAGACAATCGTCAGGGACCTGTTTGGAGGTAATCCGGTCAGGTTGAATGCCTAAGACACACTACCCAGCGAGTGCCGCAAGGTGGAGGTTCCCTGCTGTTTTGGGGTGGCATTATGTGGGGCCGACGCACGCCCCTGGTGGTCACAAAAGATGCCGTAACGGTGGTACGATACGTGAATGCCATCCTCCGACCGATAGTGCAACCATATCGGCAGCATACTGGCGAGGTATTCGTCTTCATGGACTACAATTGGCGCCCCTATCGTGCACAACTTGTGAATGACTTCCTTCAGGATAACGACATCACTCGACTAGAGTGGCAAGCATGTTCTCCAGACATGAACCCTATCGAAAATGCCTGGGATAGATTGAAATGGGCTTTTTATGGACGACCTGACCCACCAACCACTCTGAGGGATCTGCGCCGAATCTCCGTTGGGGTGTGTGACAATCTGAACGAACAGTGCCTTGATGAACTTGTGGATAGTAAGCTACGACACGACAGGTATGCATAAATGCGAGAGGACGTGCTACTGGGTATTAGAGGTATCTGTGTGTTCAGCAGTCTGGACCACCACCTCTGAAGGTCTCACTGTATGGTGGTACAACATGCAATGTGTGGTTTTCGTGAGCAATAAAAAGGAGCGGAAATGATGTTATGTTGATCTCTATTCAAATTTTCACTACAGGTTCCGGAACTCTCGGAATCGAGGTGATGTAAAACTTTCTTTGATGTGTGTATTATTAATCTGTAAAGAGCCGCTGGAAACCTTTTACCAAAACAGAATGTATCCCTGAACAACCTCTGATTGTGTTGTGTTCTGCTACATACACAACGGTAAGGGAGGCGGGCTACAGACTGGTGTGGCAACTATCGCTGGAGAGAATCTGGGTGGGAGCAGAAATAATTAGTTAACACAGTGAACAAAAGATTTACTTAACTTGTATTTCTCCCAGCATCCGAAGACTCACTAAAAATAATGCAGAAAGGAAGAGAGTACAGCTATCACAATTTCAACAAGGATGAGGCTCTCTGAACTAAGCATGAACGTAGATGTCGGGGCCGGAACTAGGCGGCGTCTGTATAGCGAAGTGGGTTCAAGCGCGAGTGGACTGTGTGGCTGCCGCCAGCCGTCCTACATCGCTGCGGCAGAGGACGCTCGTAGTCCAGATCTGCTGGAGGCCTGGCTCAACGCAAGTGCTCCATTGGGTCTGTCAGATCTCGCACGGCTGCTATCGGAGTCTGACGGAACAGTGCCGTTCCATCGCCACCTTTGACGCCTGTGGGATGAGGTGATACCAGTTTGTCGGTGGAGTTCTTGTTTACCCTGTATACAGATAATATTTGTTTGTAGCGTACATACACTATGTGATCAAAAGTATCCGAACGCCAGCCTGAAAATGTCGTACAAATTCGTGGCACCCTCCACCGGTAATGCTGGAATTCAGTACGGTGTTGGCCCACCCTTAGCCTTGATGACAGCTTCCACTCACACAGGCATACGTTCAATCAGGTTCTGGAAGGTTTCTTGGGGAATAACAGTCCATTTTTCACGGAGTGTTGCACTGAGGAGAAATGTCCATGTCGGTCGGTGAGGTCTGGCACGAAGTCGGCGTTCCAAAACATCCCAAACGTGTTCTATAGGATTCAGGCTATGGCTCTGAGCAGGCCAATCCATTAAAGGGATGTTACTGTCTTGAAACCACTCCGCCACAAGCCGTGCATTATGAACAGGTGTTCGATCGTGCTGAAAAATGCAATCTCCATCCCCTAATTGCTCTTCAACAGTGCCGCGCGGGGTAGCCGTTCGGTCTTGGGCGGCTGGTCACGGTCCGCGCGGGCCCGCATCTCGTGGTCGTGCGGTAGCGTTCTCGCTTCCCACGCCCGGGTTCCCGGGTTCGATTCCCGGCGGGATCAGGGATTTTCTCTGCCTCGTGATGGCTGGGTGTTGTGTGCTGTCCTTAGGTTAGTTAGGTTTAAGTAGTTCTAAGTTCTAGGGGACTGATGACCATAGCTGTTAAGTCCCATAGTGCTCAGAGCCATTTGAACCATTTGAACGGTCCGCGCGGCTCCCCCCGTCAGAGGTTCGAATCCTCCGTCGGGCAAGGGTGTGTGTATTGTCCTTAGCGTGAGTGAGTTTAAGTTAGTTTGAGTAGTTCGTAAGCCTAGGGACCGATGACCTCAGCAGTTTGGTCACAAAGTCCTTACCACAAATTTCCAATTTTCTTCAACAGTGGGAAGCAAGAAGGTGCTTAAAACTTCAATGTTGGACTGTGCTGTGATAGTGCCATACAAAATAACAAGGGGTGCAAGACCTCTCCATGAAAAACACGATCACACCATAAACCCGCTGCCGGTGTAGCCGAGCGGTTCTAGGCGCTTCAGTCTGGAACCGCGCGAACGCAACGGTCACAGGTTCGAATCCTGCCTCGGGCATGGATGTGTGTGATGTCCTTAGGTTAGTTAGGTTTAAGTAGTTCTAAGTTATAGGGGACTGATAACCTCAGATGTTAAGTCCCATAGTGCTCAGAGCCAGAGCCACACCGTAACACCACCGCCTCCGAATTTTACTGTTGGCACTTCACACGCTGGCAGATGACGTTCACCTGGCGTTCGCTGTATCCACACCCTGCCATCAGATCGCCACATTGTGTACCGTGATCCGTCACTTCACACAACGTTTGTACACTGTTCAATCGTCCAATGTTTACGCTCCTTACATCAAGCGAGACGTCGTTTGGCATTAAGCGGTGTGATGCGTGGCTTATGAGCAGCGGTTCGACCATGGAATCCAGGTTTCTCACCTGTCATCGTACTGTCATAGTACTTGCAGTGTATCCTGATGCAGTTTTGAATTCCTGAGTGATGGCCTGGACATATGACTGCCTATTACACATTACGACCCTCTTCAACTGTCGGCGGTCTCTGTCAGTCAATAGACGAGGTCGGCCTGTATGCTTTTGAGGTGTATGAGTCCCGTCGTGTTTCCACTTCACTATTACATCGGAAACAGTGGACCTAGGGATGTTTAGGAGTGTGGAAATCTCGCGTACGGACGTATGACACAAGTGACACACTATCACCTGACCACGATCGAAGTCCGTGAGTTCCGCGGAGTGCCCCATTCTCCTCTCTCAGGATGTCTAATGACTTCTGAGGTCTCTGATATGGAGTACCTGGCAGTAGATGGCAGCACAATGCACCTACATCTACATCTACATACATACTCCGCAATCCACCATACGGTGCGTGGCGGAGGGTACCTCGTATCACAACTAGCATCTTCTCTGCCTGTTCCACTCCCAAACAGAACGAGGGAAAAATGACTGCCTATATGCCTCTGTACGAGCCCTAATCTCTCTTATCTTATCTTTGTGGTCTTTCCGCGAAGTGTAATTTGGCGGCAGTAAAATTGTACTGCAATCAACCTGAAATGCTGTTTCTCTAAATTTCCTCAGTAGCGATTCACGAAAAGAAGCACCTAATATGAAAAACGTATGACTTTAGAAGTGCGTGGATACTTTTGATCACATAGTGTATATGGTATGCTGCATATATGTTACACTACAATTAAAGCATCTAAAAAGTGGTAACTGTAACAATTGTGATTTTACTTACAAATCTTTGTTACGAGATCATAAACAGTTCGCATGTTTAAAATCACTTTTATTAGTCAGGTTTCTGGCTCATAATTATTTCCAAGCGTTATTCTGTAAACAGTCGTTCGATTATTAGCACACTGCACTGCACTGCACTGGCACAAAATATTTTCTCGTTTGTATTTTTTTATACATCTACATTAACTTCATCACCTCGTATACTTGCTTTTGATCGCTTTTGATCGTCTTTTGTAATGTTTTTGTGGTTGTGGTGGCGTCTGCTATTCCAAAAATGGTTCAAATGGCTCTGAGCACTATGGGACAGCATCTGAGGTCATCAGCGGTCGCGCGGTTCCAGACTGAAGCCCCTAGAACCGCTCGGCCACATCGGCCGGCTCTGTTATTCCGCTGTGTGTTTCTAAGCATCCTATTCTACCTCCGCAGCCCCTCGGCCCTCAGCTCTCTCTCTTGCTCTCTACGTATGAATGTATGTATGTGTGTGTGTGTGTGTGTGTGTGTGTGTGTGTGTGTGTGTGTGTGTTTGTGCGTGCGTGTATGTGTATTTGCACATATCTGCGTGCGGACGGGCAGGAGGTTTGGAAAAGGTGAGGCGAGTGCGGTGGTATGAGCCAACTTGGGAGTGTGTGTTAGCGCAGTGCAGTGCTCTGAAAATCGAATGGCTTTGTGCAGAAGAAAAGACACGGAAATAATGTAGGAACCAAAAGACATAAAAATGTAAACAATTTAAACATGAGAATTGTTCATAGTCTCGTTAAACCGATACGTAAACAAATCACAATTGTTACAGTGACTACTGAAGATGAATTGAATGAAGCATAGAGCCTCAGGTCGAAATACACGCCCATAAGACGGAATAGCTCCCACGTAACTTGCAAAACTGTGACTGAGGAAGAGAGTCGTCAAAAACAAAAAGGTAACACATCTGCATATAGTTTTCCCTTGGTTCCTCTTTTTCTAGTTCAAACACAAATATATACTTTTTGTTTAGTTTCTCTTTTTTACGATGTATTCTATTTCAAGAACACGTTAAGGTGGAAGAAAAATAAGAAACAAAGAACAGAGAGTGATACACGTTTCGACGCAACGCCTGCGTTCTTGTTTGGCTGATATGAGCCTTATGGGCCAACTCTTTCAGCTGAAGTTTCCCCTTGCTGAAAAGTTACGAGTTGTAGCGACGAAGTGAGGAGAGTGGGTGGATGCTATTGTAGAGCTGGCTGTCAGAGGCGAATGCGAGGCAGATTGGACTGCTGTGATAAAAAAGCAGGCTTCCAGAGGTATATTCTCGCGACTTCTCGGCTGCCGCTGCAGCACATTGAGTCGCCAGACGTGTCTGTATTCTCTATAGCGGCATAAAAACGCACCGTGTCGCATTGTGAGCCCTCTTCACCAGCGGCGCCAGCAGAACTTCCTCTCTCGCCATCCGCCTTCTGTTCTGAAACACTGAAACAAATCACCACACCTCATTGTCCAGATTATTCGAATCTGGTCTCTCACACACAAACGCATTTCGCAAACAAGGTGCATGCAGTAGTAACCGTTAGAGCTGGTTGAGCCGCATCTAATGATAACTGCACTTGCATGATGGTTGGTAGTGGACTAACTGTATTAGTACATTTCACTGTTGACTGGATAATACAAGTCGACCATAAGTTATCAGTTACTAAACTATGAGGGACGTGCAGTAAATAATAATCAAAATTTTTTAACCGTTAATATACACCGCCCAGTCACAATAATATGACTACTGCCTATGTTCGACGTCAATGTGCAATAACCACCCACAGATGGCAGGTGGGAGCATTCGCAGTGGAGGGTATATAAAGCGTGTCGTGAACCGCAGAAGAAAACTCATGGACCTCGGTGTGCCCTTGCCGCATGTCCGTCTCTTACAATCTTACCTCTCCGACAGAAGCTTTCATGTACGCGTGGAGGACCTGTCGACGCGCCGCCGGGTCTGGGCTGGAGTTCCCCAAGGCTCCGTCCTCGGCCCCATACTGTACATTCTGTATACTGGAAAGGGTCCACCTCGCCCTCTACGCGGATGTACACGATGTACACGCGAAGCATGAATGCAGCTCTGCTCCAACGACGCATGCAGGCAGCACCTGACACACACAGTCAGTGGGCCAGGAGGCGGCGCCTCAGCTTGAATGGGGCTAAGACGCAAGCCCTCCTCATCACCAAGAAGCATATCCCAGCCGACCTACCGCAGATCACCATCAGGGGAACAGCCATACCTTCGGGCAATGCAGCCTAGTACCTGGGTGTGACGCTGGATAGAGGGCTCACATGGAGACACCATATCGACGACATCGTCAAAAAGGTCAGGGGTAGTATGACTCAACTCTTTTTTTTTTTTTTTTTTGGTCATCAGTCTACTGACTGGTTTGATGCGGCCCGCCACGAATTCCTTTCCTGTGCTAACCTCTTCATCTCAGAGTAGCACTTGCAACCTACGTCCTCAATTATTTGCTTGACGTATTCCAATCTCTGTCTTCCTCTACAGTTTTTGCCCTCTACAGCTCCCTCTAGTACCATGGAAGTCATTCCCTCATGTCTTAGCAGATGTCCTATCATCCCGTCCCTTCTCCTTATCAGTGTTTTCCACATATTCCTTTCCTCTCCAATTCTGCGTAGAACCTCCTCATTCCTTACCTCATCAGTCCACCTAATTTTCAAAATTCGTCTATAGCACCACATCTCAAATGCTTCGATTCTCTTCTGTTCCGGTTTTCCCACAGCCCATGTTTCACTACCATACAATGCTGTACTCCAGACGTACATCCTCAGAAATTTCTTCCTCAAATTAAGGCCGGTATTTGATATTAGTAGACTTCTCTTGGCCAGAAATGCCTTTTTTGCCATAGCGAGTCTGCTTTTGATGTCCTCCTTGCTCCGTCCGTCATTGGTTATTTTACTGCCTAGGTAGTAGAATTCCTTAACTTCATTGACTTCGTGACCATCAATCCTGATGTTTAGTTTCTCGATGATCTCATTTCTACTACTTCTCATTACCTTCGTCTTTCTCCGATTTACTCTCAAACCATACTGCGTACTCATTAGACTGTTCATTCCGTTCAGCAGATCATTTAATTCTTCTTCACTTTCACTCAGGATAGCAATGTCATCAGCGAATCGTATCATTGATATCCTTTCACCTTGTATTTTAACTCCACTCCTGAACCTTTCTTTTATTTCCATCATTGCTTCCTCGATGTACAGATTGAAGAGTAGGGGCGAAAGGCTACAGCCTTGTCTTACACCCTTCTTAATACGAGCACTTCGTTCTTGATCGTCCACTCTTATTATTCCCTCTTGGTTGTTGTACATATTGTTTATGCCCCGTCTCTCCCTATAGCTTACCCCTACTTTTTTCAGAATCTCGAACAGCTTGCACCATTTTATATTGTCGAACGCTTTTTCCAGGTCGACAAATCCTATGAGAGTGTCTTGATTTTTCTTTAGCCTTGCTTCCATTATTAGCTGTAACGTCAGAATTGCCTCTCTCGTCCCTTTACTTTTCCTAAAGCCAAACTGATCGTCACCTAGCGCATTCTCAATTTTCTTTTCCATTCTTCTGTATATTATTCTTGTAAGCAGCTTCGATGCATGAGCTGTTAAGCTGATTGTGCGAGAAATCTCGCACTTGTCAGCTGTTGCCGTCTTCGGAATTGTGTGGATGATGCTTTTCCGAAAGTCAGATGGTATATCGCCAGACTCATATATTCTACACATCAACGTGAATAGTCGTTTTGTTGCCACTTCCCCCAATGACTCTACCCCTTCCTAAATCCGACACCTGCGCTCCCGCCAGAACTGGGTGTTGCGCTTTATCTTACACTTATACGCGCTCTTATCGACTACGCCGCAGTGGTTTGGGCAATGCTGCAGCGACCCACGTCGACCGACTCCAGAGACTTCAGAACCGGATTCTACGTCTGGCATTGCACCTCCCTCGGGACTTCCCGTCGGGCGACCTTAACCGAGTCTCCAACGTCCCAACTGTTAGAGACAGGTTTCGTCAGGCTGCACGCCTCTTTTACGAGACGACCGCGTGGTCCGAAAATCCGCTCCTACGAGCACTGGGCCACCGGGTACAGCGTCTTAACGCAACCAGATGGCCCCACCTGCTTCGCGACCAATGAGTTGCCAGCACGTCCAGAACACCGTCCCAGCAGATTGACAGGACATAAAACAAGAAGTAAGGACACCTCACACACACCGTCAGTTTGGAGGAATAGCCTTCCGGCTTAGACTCCACCGACCCACAGGGGCTCATCTGTCTCTGTCAGGCAGCAGCAGCAGCAGCAGCAGAAGAAAGCAGTGCAGTCGTTCTCCCAATACGAAAACGGAGCGATTTATGTGACATTCAAAAGGACAGGATCATTGGATTTCAGGCCAAGGGTAGAAGCATTTCCGTTACGGCAAAATTTGTAAACAGTTCGCGTGCCGCCGTGGTTAAGCAGTACCGTGCATAGCACAATGTTATTTCGAAAAGTATCATTATTTGTAAATGTTGTAGATAAAACAAAAGAAAAGAAAACTGTAAAAAGATGAGAAACGAAAACTGTAAGATGTACAACCTGTTTTAATCATCAGGTAACAGGTTTATAATTTGGCAATAAATAAATAAATGGCACAACGGCGCTCTCCTAAAACGACGCCAAGGCAACTGTGGTGCTCCACGGGCCCTAGATCTCTAGAGAGAACGACGTGCAACTGTCGAGCAACTAACAACACAGATGAATCAAGGGGCTACCAATAGCGTCTGCTCAACGACCGTTCAGCGAACGCTGCTGCATATGGGTTTCCGCAACAGACGCGTGGGACTTGCACGCCATCAAAGCAATTCTAAATCCACTGAGCGGCGACAAGTGGCTTTTTCAGATGAGTCGCGTTTTGTGCTCCATCGGACAGATGGCCGTTTGCGTGTACGGCCACGTAACAACCATCAGAAGGGTCCAGGCCAGAGGAGGGAGGGTTATGGCCTCGGGAATGTTTTCGTGGCATTCCCTGTCTGATCTCGTCATTTTGGAAGGCACAGTGGATCAAGGCAAGTATACATTTATCCATGGGTATGTTTCTCCTCGGCATGATGGCATCTTTCGGCAGGACAATGCAACGTGTTACACAGTTCATAGTGTAAGTGCGTGGTTCAAAGAGCACCAGGATGAGTTTACCTCACTCCCATTGCCACCAAACTTCCCGGATTAAAACCCAATCGAATATACACTCCTGGAAATGGAAAAAAGAACACATTGACACCGGTGTGTCAGACCCACCATACTTGCTCCGGACACTGCGAGAGGGCTGTACAAGCAATGATCACACGCACGGCACAGTGGACACACCAGGAACCGCGGTGTTGGCCGTCGAATGGCGCTAGCTGCGCAGCATTTGTGCACCGCCGCCGTCAGTGTCAGCCAGTTTGCCGTGGCATACGGAGCTCCATCGCAGTCTTTAACACTGGTAGCATGCCGCGACAGCGTGGACGTGAACCGTATGTGCAGTTGACGGACTTTGAGCGAGGGCGTATAGTGGGCATGCGGGAGGCCGGGTGGACGTACCGCCGAATTGCTCAACACGTGGGGCGTGAGGTCTCCACAGTACATCGATGTTGTCGCCAGTGGTCGGCGGAAGGTGCACGTGCCCGTCGACCTGGGACCGGACCGCAGCGACGCACGGATGCACGCCAAGACCGTAGGATCCTACGCAGTGCCGTAGGGGACCGCACCGCCACTTCCCAGCAAATTAGGGACACTGTTGCTCCTGGGGTATCGGCGAGGACCATTCGCAACCGTCTCCATGAAGCTGGGCTACGGTCCCGCACACCGTTAGGCCGTCTTCCGCTCACGCCCCAACATCGTGCAGCCCGCCTCCAGTGGCGTCGCGACAGGCGTGAATGGAGGGACGAATGGAGACGTGTCTTCAGCGATGAGAGTCGCTTCTGCCTTGGTGCCAATGATGGTCGTATGCGTGTTTGGCACCGTGCAGGTGAGCGCCACAATCAGGACTGCATACGACCGAGGCACACAGGGCCAACACCCGGCATCATGGTGTGGGGAGCGATCTCCTCACTGGCCGTACACCACTGGTGATCGTCGAGGGGACACTGAATAGTGCACGGTACATCCAAACCGTCATGGAACCCATCGTTCTACCATTCCTAGACCGGCAAGGGAACTTGCTGTTCCAACAGGACAATGCACGTCCGCATGTATCCCGTGCCACCCAACGTGCTCTACAAGGTGTAAGTCAACTACCCTGGCCAGCAAGATCTCCGGATCTGTCCCCCATTGAGCATGTTTGGGACTGGATGAAGCGTCGTCTCACGCGGTCTGCACGTCCAGCACGAACGCTGGTCCAACTGAGGCGCCAGGTGGAAATGGCATGGCAAGCCGTTCCACAGGACTACATCCAGCATCTCTACGATCGTCTCCATGGGAGAATAGCAGCCTGCATTGCTGCGAAAGGTGGATATACACTGTACTAGTGCCGACATTGTGCATGCTCTGTTGCCTGTGTCTATGTGCCTGTGGTTCTGTCAGTGTGATCATGTGATGTATCTGACCCCAGGAATGTGTCAATAAAGTTTCCCCTTCCTGGGACAATGAATTCACGGTGTTCTTATTTCAATTTCCAGGAGTGTATGTTGGGCCAACTTGGTCGGACTGTTCGGACCACGATCCGTCAAAGGGGAACCTAGCGCAGTTGGCCACGGCAGTGTAGTCGGCATGGCTCCTCATTCCTGTCGGTATCTTCTGGACCCTCATTATCTCCCTTTCTGCACGTCTCACAGCGCAGCAAAAGTGGTTATTCAAGCTTTTGACAGGTGATCTCCCCTAAGAGTCGTCAGGCACATTTCCTCTGCTGTTTCAGCAGAGATTTGAGTTTCGTTTTTGCGTCGTTTAACTGGAATCAGCCCAAACTAATAGTGCTCATCGCTTCTTTCATGCGATACCCATTGTCGACGGAGAATGTCGGTTTCTTTCCCGTTACAAACAAAATTACTTTTGAGGCGGAATTTTACGTGCCAATTTGATAGAGCGATCCCAGATTAGTGTGGTGGGTTATTTGTTTTATCGATATGCATTAACACCGACAGCAAAACTCTAAGAATAAACAGCGATCCAGCAGTGACTTAGTAGCACTGCTCGGCAGTGACCGTCAGCCCGGGTGAGGGCAGTGCTTTCGCTGCTTGAGTACTGGTTATTCTTCGAGTTTTAGTGTCCCTGTTAATACAAGTCGTTAAAACAAATATTGCATTAGACTAATCTGGGACAGCTCTACCAAATGGGCTCGTGAAAAATTTAAATAATTTCTTTTTGTAACGGGAAACAAAGTGACGCTTTCCGTCGACGCTGGGCGTCCCATGATAGGAGCGATGATCACTATTTGTTTGGGCTGACTCCAGTTACACAATACAAAAACTTAATTGCAAATATCTGCTGAGAGACCAGAGAAAATGTGCCTGACGTCTCTTAGGGAAGACACCCTGTATAGGATAATATCCTATGATCAGATGACAGAGCCGTAAAATCATCAAACTGGCGCCCATGCACGACACTAGTTACAAGCAATGTGCTGTATTTAAATTCTTAGTCGCGGAAAAAGAAACCGTGGCGAACAGCCATAAACGTATGTATGCAATGTATGACGACATTGCAGGCCGGACCTTATCGATGGCGTCAGTGTGGAGACGAGGTTTTGTGATCATTGGTTAATGAAGTTAATAAATCAGTCTAGAGGCCTAGGAGAGCGTTTCTGCCAGAAAGAGCAGATAAGCAGTTGTTAGCATCTCACTTAGACAATGAACTGCAATCATTTAGTTCCAGAATGATGGCCATAGAGGAATTCTGGACAAAATTTATACAGATTATAAATCGTGCTCTCGACAAGTATGTGTCCAGTCCGATTAAGGACGGGCAAAGATTAGTAGAGATTCGTGTATCTGTTAAAAGATCTGGGCGCGAAGCGTACAACATCTGCCGGCCTATCACTTTGGCTAAAGATCTGGCGGAGAAACCGAAAAACTTCTGGTCCTATGTAAAATCGCTAAGCGGGTCTAAGGCTTCTATTCAGTCACTCGTTGACCAGTCAGGTTTGGCAACAGATGACAGCAAAAGGAAGGCCGAAGTTTTAAATTCTTCATTTAAGGAAACGTTCACGCAGGAGAATCGTACAAAGATACCCTCGTTTGACCATCGCACACAGTCCCGTATGGGTGGCATAGTAATAAGCCTCCATGACGTAGAGAAACAACTGAAAGAGTTGGAAACAAATGAGTCGCCAGGTCGGGATGGAATACCAATTCGGTTTTGCAAAGAGTATTCTACATCACTGGTCCCTCACTTAGTTTGCATTTATTACGAATCTCTCGACAAACATTAAGTATCGAGAGACTGAAAAAAGACCAGGTCACTCCTGTATATAAGAATAGTAAAAAAACGGTCACGCTAAAATTACAGACCAGTATCCTTAACATCGGTTTGCTGCAGAGTTCTAAAGTATATTCTGAGTTCAAAATAATAAATTTCCTAGAGATCGAAAAACCCAAGTCCACGAAACAGAATGGCTTCAGAAATCATCGCTCGTGCGAAACATAGCTTGCTCTTTTCACATACGATATACTGCGAACTATATACGAAAGGCAGCAGGAGAACTCCATATTTCTAGATTTTCGAAAAGCATTCGGACGCTACCCCACTACAGACTGTTAACAAAGGTACGTGCTTACGGAATACGCTTTCATACATGTTACTGGCTCAACACGTATACTGGACGAGATGTTCTGATTTGGTGGCCCACACGGTCACCTAACCTCGCACCGCTCGCACGCGATTTTCTAAGGGATCAGATGCGCTGAATCAAGGTTAGTGACCTACAGGACTTGGAAACACGCATTCCCAACGCTTTTGAAAATATAGACTTGGAGTTTCTACAGCGTACGAAGAATGATTGAATACCTACTGGACGTTGTCCGTGCCACTAATATTATACACTTTCAGGTCCACGAAAGAGAAAACAAAAATTTATGAAATGTCTTGTCGCATGTTGCAAACGAGTTTTAACATCTAGTATAAGAGTAACGTTCAATTACTGTACCCTATAATTTTTTCTCATAACATACTTATCTTTAAGAGAATTTGGTGACAATATCAGTTAACATTTCTTTCGCTTGTACTATTTTTCCATACAGTCATGTTCCATGACCTTACACAAGTTTGAGTAATCTGTGTAAGAGCATGTTTTCCTTCTTGGTAAAATGTCTTGTCTTGCTTTCGTAGCCATGGCCCAAACAGATGTAAGTACGGTGGCGCCAGTTCTGGACCATAAAATAGCGTCCAACAAAATTTGGCGATGTGTTTCCGTGTTCTGAGACTTGTATGTAGGTGTGCATTGTCGTGTTGGAGCAAGATTTATTTGCTTTCTTATCATGCCGAACAAGTCAGAAACGGTTCTTGAGTTTGCTCGAGTCTTCACATTTGCCTATCAATTATTGGTTGACCGTTTTGGATCATTCTTAAAATGAATGTAGAAAACATTTTGTTAGTAAATTGTCGAAGTATTCGTAACAATGTTCCTGAATTCTCTGCCATCCAGGAAAGTTCTCAACCTTAAACTATTCTTGGGAATGAAATCTGTCTAAAATCCGAAGTAAAAAGCTCAGAGATATTTAAATTGGGATGTTTGTCGGAAAGACATCCAATAAACATACGTATGCAGTGTATGGTAATAACGCAACTGCTGGTACTATTGGACCAAGTAAAGCTTCAGAAAGTGCAGAAATTCAGCTCCATGAACGGCCACGCTCGGGAAGTTCTGTCACAGCCACTGCTCCCAACATGGTGAGCCGCGCTGATGCCAATATCCGTGTGGACCAGAGCTTCAAAGCTGGACGATTGGGACTACAGATGGCAGTAACCATTGGAAGTCCGTTTGCAATGGTTGAGACTCTTGGGTATTGAAAAGTTTGCTTAAGATGGGTTACACGAACGCTCAAGGAGACAACAAAATTCAAAGAACAGCATTCTGATCTGAATTGTTGGAGAAGCTTGAGACCAATGGAGGAGCCTTTCTGTCAGAGGTCCATTCAGGTTACAAAACCTGGGTGCAACACTTTGAGCCAGAAACAAAAATGCATTTGCTCAAATTGCACGGCCCGCATTCAACGTGTCGAGAACTGGCGGTTCTCTGTTGTGCTGTCAGTTTTGCTGTTCATGTTCATTTCTCGTTTCTTGTTAGTTGTGTTTGTCTCTTTTTTAATCCTTTGATGTGATGTTGTTGCACTTACACTTATAGCTCTCTTCTAGAAAGAGATTTTCACTCTGCAGCGGAGTGTGGTCTGATATAAAACTTCCTGGAAGATTAAAACTGTCTGCCGGACCGAGACTGACTCGAACTCGGGACCTTCGAGGTACTGGCAGAATTGAAGCTATGAAGAGGGGTAGTAAGTCGTACATGGGTAGCTCAGATGGTTGAGCACTTGCACGCGAAAGGCAAAGATTCCGAGTTCAAGTCTCGGTCTGGCACACAGTTTTAATCCACCAGGAAGTTTCAACCCTCTTCTACATCAGCTTTCCTTATATCATGAGACGCCCAGCGTATGCATCGTTTCGAGTGTGTGCTGGAACCAGAATAAGACTGGGGATTCCGTGGGGTGTGAACAACGTAAATAATGAAGCTGAGATCTCTTATTCCAAGAGGAAATTCTAAGACTTGATAACTTTCTACGGTTTAGCCAATGGCATTAATCATCTTGCACATGTTACTTGTACTGAAAAAAGTCCTCGGCGGTGCATTCTGTGTGAGAAGACGTTGGATGGGTTGTTCCAGTGACATACGGAGAAACGACCTTCGCATGAAGCACGACAAATCACGGTAGACCTCGCACATTCTGCACACCGGGTGTGGGGGGAGCGAGTTTTACGAGAAATAGAAGATGACCCTGAAACAAAAGTACTAAGAAATTAATTGACTGAGGACGTGCAGCAGCGCGAGCTATATCGCCGTTCACCTGACGTTAATCCCGCATATTTTTGCTTATAGAGACAGTTAAGTGCTTTGGTGTATTGCACGCCTATCGACAACACGTACACGTTACAAGGGGGTGTGTCTCATGCGTGTGACTAAATCCGAAGACAGCCAGGAGCATTTTCAGGACTTTGTGATTTTTTTGAGAAAGAGGACTGGACGATGTGTAATAATGAGTGGTAACCACACTGCGTATCTCAGCAGACAGGTGGCTATTGCAGGACAGAAGTGCCCGTATGTGATCAAGTATATGTTTCGAGGCAAATCTTTACAAGACTGTTTCGTCATGTTGTGACTGCTACCACCTGTAGGAATGTGGGCCATGTTTTTACATACCCTATGGCCTACCATTCGTCCAAAAGTTCAATGGCCTACCATTCGTCCAAAAGTTCATTCAAGGAGGTGCAACGACCCTAATAATTAACCGTTATAAAACTACTGTGTCGAATCTAGCTTCAGATTAACATTACGAAAATTAGCAAAGAATTTTCCTCGTATCAGGAAGCAGCTGTAAAGCGTTTGAGATTATTCCATCATTATCTAATACCCTTAAAAGAGCGGCTGCCGTTGTTTAACTCAGACTGATTATACAAAAGGATATCCAGTTTCCTGGTGCCAGCGATATGCAGCACGTATTCCATAGGGGCTATGGGAGCTGTCGTTGCACGTGGAGATTTATTGTGGCTCCAGAGACAAGTCGCGGTGGGCGTGTCTCGGATAGATTGTTCCGACGCTGGGAGTGAAGCTGACAAATGGTTTCCTCTTGTGCGTGTCGCCTCTCTGCCTCCTCCCCCCCCCCCTTTTTCCCCTTCCTTACTTCGAACAAGAAAGCAGAGCGGTCCGGGCAGACTGCAGCGATTGTCTCACAGGCAGGCAGCGCCACGCCGGTACCTGATACGCCTTCCGTAGACAAGGATACCGGGTGCGACATGCTTGTTGGTCGCTATAACCGAGAAGAATAACAGCTCTGGTAAACCGTTTGCTTTCTTCACAAGTTAGTTAATATGCCAGTCTTCTGGACTTACTATTTATGATGATGAGAATACTGTTTCCCAACAACACTGCCCTAAACATACAAAATGTCTCTCCTGCACCAACTGAATAAGCATGTTATTTATTTGTAGAGTCATTTTCAAAAAGTTGTACGGTTAGGGGTGTACAGAGCGTAACGGATATAAGTGCAGATTCTTTATATGTGGCACTTTCATAAGTACACACATCGATGTATTGTTTTTCTCTGCATCGAACTATCTTCCCACAAACACGTCACAAATTTTATGACCTGACGTCTTCTGCGTGGCCGTAACTGCACAACTAAGTGGACTAAGCCTGTCAGTATAGACTAACCGTTTTGCGTCCACTTGTCCACAATTCAACACCAGACCTGAAAAAAAAAAAAAAAAAAAAGGTTCAAATGGCTCTGAGCACTATGGGACTCAACTTCTGAGGTTATTAGTCCCCTAGAACTTAGAACTAGTTAAACCTAACTAACCTAAGGACATCACACACATCCATGCCCGAGGCAGGATTCGAACCTGCGACCGTAGCGGTCTCGCGGTTCCAGACTGCAGCGCCTAGAACCGCACGGCCACTTCGGCCGGCAGACCTGCTGCCCAGGGGAAAATAAGCATTAATAGCTTGCTCGTGACACATATACACTGATAATCCAAAACATTATGACCACTGCCCACCACGACACTGGATGCCACCTGGCGGCGTTCCGGGCACGTTACGCGGTAACAGAAGTATGCGAGAGGAGCGAACACGGACGGGGAATCACTCAAGCGAAAATATGGACTGCAAATGGGGAAATCCAGTAAGATAAGCGACTTTGACAAACGGCAGAGCCTGTGAACGAGTATCTTGAAAACGGCGAAGCTGGTCGAATGTTCACGTGCTGTTGTCGGGAGCACCTACGGAATGATGTAGAAGAACAGTAAAATGGAACAGATGGTGATCTGTGGCATCTCTGCCGAAAGAGCACGATGCTGATGCACGCAAAAGTGTATCGGAGCACATCGTTTACCGTGAATTGTTGAACACGGAGCTCCGCAGCAGACCACCCCTACGTGTTCACACGTCGACCCAACGGCATTGTCAGTTACGATAGCAGTGGGTACGGAACCATCGGGTTTCGACCATCACTCAATGGAAACGTATCGGCTCCTCGGGTGAATCGCAGCGCGCCACGGACACCGGCTGGTGGGAGCAATATTATACTATCGGGGACATTCTCCTGTGCTTGCATGGGACCTGTAGTAGTAATCGACGACACGCTTACAACTGCGAATCACCTGCATCCCTTCCTGCTTGATGTCTTCCCGGATGGCGATGTCATCTTTCATCTACATCTACATCTACGTGATTACTCTGCAATAAAGTGCCTGGAAGTATAACTGTCTGTGCCTCAGAGCCAGAAGCGTGCTACATTGGTTTTGAGGAGCAGTATAGTGAAATCATATTAATGTCTAGGCGACCAAATTCGCCTGACGTAAATATTATGGAACCCATCTGGGTCGTTTTCCGGCGTCATCACCACGTACGCAAATCAGCGGCCAATTATTTACACGAATTGCATGACCTGTGCGTAGATATCTAATAGCACGTACCTCTACAAACTTACCTACTGTCGGGTCCCTGACACGTTTCAAAGACGGACAGACAAGCTATTAATCAGGTGGTCATAATGTTTTGGCTCGTCAGCGTACTTGGAGGTACTAATCAACCTAACCTTGGTAGCCTTGCAATTGCTATAATTACTACTCTGCAAATGACGTAAATACTGATGTAATGTTGTTCAGTACACTCTCCTCAGCCACCAATAGCAATATTTGCACTTTTTGTATATGCAAAATTTTAACAAAAATGCTGTAGGTCTACTTATTGTCATGCTGCACATGAAGTATCTGATTTGGACTTTACTTGTGTCACATTGTGTCATTGCTATCAGATCGTAGAAACCAAAGCGTCCTTATCACTACATACGTCAAAGGGGCACAGCAGTCACAGCGCGGTGTCACTATATGAAAGAAAGATGTAGCAAATCAAATGTGCCCGTATTTCTTTACGAATCAAATTGACTACAGTGTTGGAATGTACATCTGGAAATATCTAAAGGGAATTTGTACTATTGCTGACCAAACGCCGAGGTTCCGTTTCAGTCGTAGTCCACTACTTTTTCACCCCCTCTTCCCCTAGGCAATGGGTAGGACGATAAAGTTTTTTGTTGTCTAACGCTCACTTGAATTCCGTAATGGCTCGATCGATTTCTACAATTAAATTATTTTCAGTAGCACATAGTAATGCTTCTTGGCGTATGACTACTTTTGAATATGTGAGGAGCCACCATTTGCGTAACGCTCGTACATGTTGACCTAGGTATACACACCACTTTTTACGTATCTCTATGTGTATTGTGTATTGAACCGCGGACCGACGGAGAGGCTTCGTCCCGGCGTGGCTCTCAGTGGTTCACAACCCCACAACAGGCCACAGCAATCCACCCACCCCACCGCCGCCCCACACCGAACCTAGGGTTATTGTGCGGTTCGGCCCCATGTGGACCCGCCCCCCACACGGAAACGTCTCATATCAGACGAGTGTAGCCCCAAATGTTTGCGTGGTAGAGTAATTGTGGTTTACGCGTACGTGGAGTCAATGCTTGCACAGCAATCGCCGATATAGTGTAACTGAGGCGGAGTTAGGGGGAACCAGTCCGCATTTGCCGAGGCAGATGGAAAACCGCCTTAAAAACCATCCACACATCCACAGGCTGGCCGGCACACCGGACCACGACACCAATCTGCCGGGCGGATTCGTGCCGGGGACCGGCACGCCTTCCCGCTCGAGAAGTAGCGCGTTAGAACGCGCGGGTAGCCGGCCGGGCTATTTCTCTGTGGTAGATATACCGGGTGATCAAAAAGTCAGAATAAATTTTAAAACTGAATAAACCACGGAATAATGTAGATAGAGAGGTAAAAATTGACACACATGCTTGGAATGACATGGGGTTTTATTAGAAACAAAAAAAAAAATTCACAAAATGTCCGACAGATGGCGCTGGACAGCAAAACGTCAGTGACTGCGCATGACAATCATGTATAAAAGGAGCTGTAATGAGAGAGAGAATCCATCGCCTTCCTAGCCCTTTATCCTACCCTTCAACGGTCCCAATGTACCCTCCAAACCCACCTTGACCAATTCACCGCTTGGTGCAACCAGTGGTTCCTCCATGTTGATCCCTCCAAAACCCAGGCGATCATCGTAGGCCGCACCACCCGCTCCTTCCGCCTCCATGATTTCTACCTCACCATTTATGGCCGTCCTATCCACCTCACTCCTACCCTCAAATACCTTGGCCTCACACTCGACCGCCACCTCACCTGGACTCCCCATCTCCTTACCATCCAAAACAAAGCTCACAACCGCCTCCGCCTCCTGAAACTCCTGTCCGGCCAGACGTGGGGTCTGCATCCTTCCACCATCCTTCACACCTACAAATCCATGATCCGCCCCATCCTTTGTTATGCCAGCATCGCTTGGATTTCCGCCCCTCCCCGGTTCTATAAAGCCCTCCAAATCCTCGAACGCCATGCACTCCGCCTCGCCTTCCGCATCCGCCTTCCGTCCCCCACGCGCATCCGCTATGACCTCATCCCCTTCCCCCACCTTCTCCTTTTCCTTGAACACATCCGCACACTATATATTGTCCGCCGCCTTGATCCCCCTCACCCCCTGGTGTCTCCCTTCCTCTCCACTCCCAACCAGTTGCCGCGCCTTTACCGTTGTGTCCCTCCCTCTCTCCATCTCCACACCCTCCGTCTCCTTTCCCAACACAACTTCCACCGTCTACCCCTCCCGGATGATGAGCTTTGCCCTGACATCTACCCTTCCTACCAACTCTAACCCCCTCTTCCTGCCTCCTCCTCAGGGCTCCCTCTCCCCCCCCTCCCTCCTTCTGAGCGGATTTCCCCTCCTACTCCCTCTCCATCTCTTGTGCCTTCTTTCAGTGTCTCTGCGCTCCCTCCTGCCCTGTCTTCCCTTTTCCTCTCCCACCCCATGTGTCTCCTGCCTCTTCGTGAACCCACGGTTGCCCCTCCTCTCTTCATCCCGCCGCTTCCCCAGCTGCCCCATGCTCTCCCCTCCTTTCCCATCCTCTCTGACCTTTCCCTCGGCAGGTCCCACCTGGTAGTTTTATTCTTCGTCGTGTGTGCTCCAAGTGGGTTTTAAGTGTGTTGTTTCGGAGTGTTTTTAATACTGTGGCCAACTTTTAACCTGTGCATGCGCATCCAGTGTCTTCTCTGTGTTTTAAGAATCGCCAACTGTGTTTTTTAACTTTCTGGTGACTTTTTTTAAACTGTCCCCAATGAACGTCTACGTGTCAGTGTATTTTAACCTCCATTTTCTCCCCTTACTCTGTTTTATGTTCCCCTTTTTATCTCCTTATGTATGTATTATTTTATTCTTGTTTTAGTTGTCATGTCACTCAGCTGAAGAGCGGCGGATTGTGCTGCTGACAGCCCTCCCCTGCCCATATGGGGGCGGGGGAATGAAATTACAATAAAGAAAAAAAAAAAAGAGAGAGAATCAGATGCGCCAGCAGTCACAGCATGTTGACGTTATCTGAAAGAGCGCTTTTAGTGAAGCTGTATTATCAGAATGGGGAATGTGCTAGGTCAGCGTTACGATACTTTCGCCATAGGAAGGGGATTCGAATGGGTAAAGGTCCGTTGACAAATGCAGCTGTGGCGAGAATGATTCCGAAGTTCGAAGCCACGGGTTGTTTAGACGATAGACCCCGTAGTGGCCGACCGATCACAAGGCGTAATGCTGCTGAGACAGTTCAGGAAGAAGTGGAGACTGTGGCGGGTTCGTCTATGCACCAGGAAGTCAGCGCTCGTGCAGTCGCACGTCGCACCAGCATTCCATACACTACTGTTTGGTTGGCGCTTAGGCGTACCCTCCGATGCTATCCACAAAATCCATCGGCATCATGAAATGTTACCTGGCGATTTAGTGAAGCGGAGTGCATCTGTGGTGTGGGCGTTTCAAAGATGGCGGAAGATGACGATTGGTTTGTAAGGTGTCAGGCAAATCCAACACCTTCCATGAAAACCCTGACATGATAAGCAAATCCAGTAGTATGTCACATAGCTCCGAGTAAATCGTGACATTAAATTAACCAAAGTAATATGATTAACGAGTGAGCAAATGGAATACCACAGACTAACACAAGAATGCTTAAATGCATGTAATACCTTCCCACCGTGAGACAGACGCAGTTCCGAGGGGAGAAACGAGAACAGAAGCCGAGAGCAGAACCGTGTTAAGCTAGAAGGCCCTACGATAAGGGACGGACACCCACGTTGCCAGCTAACCGCTAGGACCACCCCCCAGCCCATGTTAAAAGCTAGAGCCCTCCAGAATAACAGTATAGATCTTACGATAACACTAAAAGGGCCACCCCAGCCGCAAGTTTTAGCGTTAGACTTTTTCGCGTCTCTGTTACATCAGGACCACCCCCCAGCCCATGATAAAAGATAGAGCCCTCCAGAAGAACAGTATAGATCTTACGATAACACTAAAAGGACCACACCAGCTGCAAGTTTTAGCGTGAGACTTTTTCGCGTCTTTGTTACGTTGCAAACTTTAAAAACATTGCCCCACCACGAAAAGTATAACGTTTCTCATTGGATAGACAGAATTTTTGTAGGCAGAGCTTAAGGTTAACATTGAGACCCTGATTGGTCAGATGAAAACACAGCCAGATAGTTTTTTTAAACCAACTTCGCTAAATTGTAGTAAGGAGAAGTTAGGAGAGAGTTGCTTCCGAGGTGAGCGGAGCTGTGCTGCTCGCCGCCCCCTGACGAACACCGACAATGTAATGAACGCACGCGATGCCGCATAACAGCGCATAAAGCTTCACTCAGAACTGCAGAAGTCTCATCTGTTACACCCCCTTTTTGCGTAATACTAGTGTCTATCGTCAATTAAAGCTCATGGTGTTCACATTTGCCACTTGAAGTAAAAATCTGAAACGCGATGATTTTTCTGTTATATAGTTATTGAGAAGCCACATCAGCCACTGTAATTTACGACAAGTTAGATAAGTAATTAAAGATAATTGAGGGTCACTGTAGACCATTTTGATAGTTTTCTCTTTTGTGAAACTTAATTTAAACCTAGATTATAGATGTGATATGGCACAGGTCATCCTTCGATCCATTGTAGAACTTGGAAACCCATTCAGGGAATATTCGTTCACATTTTTGTCGAACGCAGTTCGTTTTTACCATCCTGTATTAAAACATTTCCTTTTATCAATAGTGCAATTTATAAACAATGTTTTGTGAATAGAATAAAATTTTCAATGGTAAACTTAACTGCTTTTTCGACGTTATTTTACCAGCTAACTAAAAATAGGAAAGCCTTGAACCCCTTCCACTAAATTTAGTTAGTATTAAGATTCTTTTACAGGGAGTGCAGTGGAACTGACGCTGAAATCATTAAGTATTTGGTTATATCATCGCTAGTCTCACTGAACTCTTCTGAACTCTACATGTCATGTGTGGTCTGACGTCTCCTTACCAGCAAAGGGTCCCAGGTTCAAACTAGTCAATTCCCTAAAAAACACGCTCAGAGCGTCGTTGCGCGAAAGTGGTAGGGAGACACGATATAGAACAACAGACACCACGCAGAATGTTAGAGGTTGAGTAACGTGTTATGGACCGACGAAGCTTATTTCACGCTCCGAGGATCTGTCAACGCCCACAACTGCAGAATTTGGGCTGCCGAAAATCCTAGAACTGTCGTGGAAACTCCACTGCACGACGAGAAAGTCACGGTATGGATTGAATTTACCACATCTTCCGTTATCGGGCCTTTTTCTTCGAGGAAATGAGTGATTCTAGTTTTGTGTAACTGCTACCGTGACGGGTGAGAGGTACGCCGATGTGTTAGCGAATCGCATCATCCTCAGCCTGGCTGATAAACACCTGCTGGAACGAACGATGTTTATACAGGACGGCGCTCCACCCCATATTGCTAGACGCGTTAAAGATCTCTTGCGCGCGTCGTTTGGTGATGATCGTGTGCTCAGTCGCCACTTTCGTCATGTTTGGCCTCTCAGGTCCCCAGACCTCAGTCCGCGCGATTATTGGCTTTGGGGTTACCTGAAGTCGCAAGTGTATCGTGATCGAAAGACATCTCTAGGGATGCTGAAAGACAACATGCGACGCTAATGCCTCACCATAACTCCGGACATGCTTTACAGTGCTGTTCACAACATTATTCCTCGACTACAGCTATTGTTGAGGAATTCTGGTGGACATATTGAGCATTTCCTGTAAAGAACTTCATCTTTGCTTTGTCTTACTTTGTTATGCTAATTAGTGCTATTTTGATCAGATGAAGCGCCCCTGTCGTACATTTTTTGGACTTTTGTATTTCTTTGGTGTTAATAAAACCCCTGTCATTCCAAGCATGTGTGTCAATTTGTACCTCTCCATCTACATTATTCCGTGATTTATTCAGTTTTCAAATTTATACTGACTTTTTGATCACCCGGTAATTATGATGAACAGAGGTTAATTCCTCCTGGTACACATTTGTATATAGTCCCAGGCGAAGAGAGTATATATTGTAGTAGTACTGCAACACAGTAAGTTACAAACTTTTGCTGTGGGCTTAAATACAAAAGACTACAGTGTGCATGTCCGAAGGAATATTGAATCGTTCTTCTTAATAACACAGGCAATGAAATATCGTATTTTTTCGATGATACCAGACAGCGCAATTCAATTAAAATATCTTCCCCTGTACTGGAAATTCATATTGTGTGTACGAGTACAGGTTTTGACGCACGTACGACGACATATGGAAGATTGGGTATGGCTGTGAGTCGTGCACGGATAGCCAAAGTGATTACGGCGACCGCTCGCGAAAAGGGTTAAATCCTTATTGGAGTCCCGGTCCGACACAAAGTTTCATTGTCCTCATTCCCTTATATAGTTGATGGCTATTCGTATTCGCAACTGGAAATACACTTCACAATACATTTGCTTTGGTTGTCACCAATTTGGAAAAGGTGACAAGTACGACAGTGTAAAGTCGGCTACGACTTGGATAGACGTAATCTCATATGTTTGTGGCTCACATACATGGAAGATTTTGCGCGCTGTCCAATCTCAGACACGGATGGGTTTTGTAGGACGTGTGCGCAGTGACGACAACAAATGGCGCTGGTGTCAGCGACAGCCGTAACGTTCCCGCTCTCTTTTTCCCTTGGGGTGGGCTGGCAGAGGGCGCATTTCATATCGCGGAGGGCGCAAAAGGATGCAACGACCCTGTAACCGCGAGATTTATGTATGTCGCCGATGGCGCCAAAGGGTGCGAAGGGAACACGCCAGGGGGAAGGGGCGCCTGGCTTGCGCGCCGGGGATGAATGGTAAATGCACCGCAAGCGACCGGCGGCGGCTGGGGAGTGCGTGTATTAAAAAGCGCGTAAGCCGAGCAGTGCTCAAGCCGCGATGACAGTCGTGGGTCGTGTATAATATTCAAGCAGTGTGGAGGCGCCGTGTGCAAAGACCTGCAGCCGTAACTCAATCCCAAATGTCAGTGTTGGGTGAGGTGGATAGCGGTATAGCCAATGGACACGCGTCAGAAACACGACCAAACCGAAGAAAAACAGTAGACACCCGCGGAGACATCAGTTAATACCGTGTAACTTAGCTTCATATTTCCACATTTTCAGAATGCTTTTCGCACCAGTTTTTCAAAATCTGCTTCTAATCAGATTGCGTCCCTATGCAGTTTCAACGAAGCTGTGCGACAGAAATGGGGATTTCTTATGAGAAATGTTACGTTTCCTGATTGTGGGGCGGCGAGTAAGTTACTACACTGGTTTAAAGTTTTGATGCCGTCTTTAATCACGTGAGCCTGGCAACTAGTTTGGTGGTCAGCCAGAAAGCGAAGTGAAACATACTGACCTTAGTTTCTAGTCTGCACGGCCACATTCCGGTCCAGCCCACTGAAAGAAAAGTGTCTATTTCCCATTTATTTGCGGGATCAGGACTATGACTTCAGTAAAATTTTGAAGTTCCAATCAAGATTTAATTTGATTAAAGTTTCTCACAAACAACACGTACAATTGCGTTATGTTCAATTGAAAACAAGTCTTTCTAATGTAACAGCGCCTTTAGCAGTTCAGAGGCGACCTCTACGGTAACTTCCTACCAGATTGTTTTTCGCCTTGACTAACATCACTCAATAAATGTTCAAAAATTAATGCTCGCCATAAAAGTGGAAATAAATTCACCACTAGCGACGCGGAATTCAATTTCACACGGACGGCACACTAGCATACCGAATTCTAAACGATCCAGGACGGTGTACAGTCCTCGCGGGTTCACTATCCGTTTTCACTGCAAAATATGGGCTTGTCACAGCTCGGATCTGACGTCATCCGAGGCAGAACGCGACCAGATGTTTAACTGGCGCGGACCTCACAATGTCTGAGAGCGAAGTGAACCTTCCTACTGCTTCAGGGGCTGTATTTATACGGTGCCGGTGCGAACTGCCGAGAAAACATCTGTTGTCTCTGTCTACTTTCATACGGCGGCAGTCTACAAACGACCGCTATCTTGGGCACATAATCTTTAATAATATAGTTACCAATTACTTCAGAAACTTCTTAATTTTTGCTCGTATGCAGATAAGCAGTTTGAAAGCACGAAGAAAGTTTCAGCTCTCTAGAATGAAAACTCTGCTTAATAGAATTTATTTAGTGAAACTAACGGTAGATTGTTACCTCTGAACCATACCTTTGCTATGACTTATATCAGTTGCTATTTTTGTTACAAGTAGCTCTATTATTTAATATATTTGATCATATGGTTTAACCAAAACACTCTGTCATTAAAATATCAAGTACTTAATCTACAACACTTAGGTATATTTTAGTTACAAAATTAGTTTTTATTTAATTACTCAAAAACTATAAGAGGTAGATTAACGTGGACTCTGTTATTATTTTTGGGGTGCACTAAAGCATAAAAAAAATTTTCAAGTTTCTAAGTCCTTATTTAGCGCTCCTGACTTTTCCGAAAAACATGGATTCTGGCGTTAATTTTTGTTTTATGGTTTTCGAAACCAGCATCACTTATTTATCACTTCTAACTGCACCTTCTGACCAAATTCTGGCTTCCTAGCGTCATTATTTAGCGCCTCTGGTTTTTTTCTTAAAACGGCATTTTTCCGTAAACTATTAAGTTTAGAACATCAAGACTTGGTATTTGGAACATTATTACACTAAACTATAATTTAACAAAGTTTTAAACATAAATTTTGATTTTTAATTTCATATTAAATTGTGGTGCAATACTTGTGCGCTGCATGCAGACGCGTTAAGGTGACGTGGCGCTACTAGCAGTGAACTGGGGTAAGTCCGGGCGCACTCGCTCGCCTCTGTATCTCACACACGATACAGCGCTTGGTTTACTTCGAGGTGGATAGCGATATAGCCAATGGACACGCGTCAGAAACACCAGCAAACCGGAGAAAACAATAGACACCCACGGAGACATCAGTTAATACCGTGTAACTTAGCTTCATATTTCCACATTTTCAGAATGCTTTTCGCACCAGTTCTTCAAAAGCTGCTTCTTATCAGATTGCGTCCCTATGCAGTTCCATCGAAGCTGTGTGACAGAAATAGGGATTTCTTATCAGAAATGTCACGTTTCGTGATTACTGACGGAATGTCATCTAGTAGAAATGGAAATTATATCTGGGATTCCCCAAGGAAGTGTCATAGACAGTCTGTTATTCTTAATGTAAGTAAATGCCTTTGGAGCCAATGTGAGCAGCACTCTTGCATTGCTTGGATAATGACGTCGTTTACTGTCTGGTAATTTCATCAGAAGATGTCGAAATAAAGAATGATTTTGACAAGATACTTGCAGGTCGCGAGAACTGGCAGCTGGTCCTCCGTGTAAAGACAGGTCGTAGTTTAAAATTGTTACCAAAAATGTCGGAAAGCTCATCACCGATTTTCTTCAGCTTTTTACACGTCACTTTAATAAAGTTTTGGGCCGACATATGATATTATATACACTACATAAAGGTGAGAGGTTTTCGGAAAAAAATCACGCGAAGTTATTGACCGATTTACTTCAAATTTTTACACGATACAAAAATAAATGTTCGGATAGTCAGAGTTTAATGTTGTTACCAAAAATCTCGAAAAGCTCTTGACCGATTTACTTCAGTAAACGCTGGACGAACTTAGGCTACACGGTTTTTAAATGTACATGGTATATAAGCATACATAAACAACATAACTAAGAAAGGATGATAGCAAAAATCCCGAAAAGTTCGTCACCGATTTACTTCAAATTTCAACAGAACCGTTGTTGGCAAAAATCTCTAAAAGTTATGGACCGGTTTTTCTTCCAATTTTTACAATACTCTAAAAAATGATGGAACGATCATATTTTTAATAGATGTGGTATATAAATATCTATATAATACATAAAAAATGATAAGTCGTCGGTAAAAATATCGAAAACTTATTAGGCGATTTGCTTCAAATTCGTATACGATACGCTAACAACCGTCTGGATGCACGTAGGCCGTATCCTTTCAGTATTTTATCATATAATATAGAAATGTTGTTCACAAAAATCTCGAAATTTTCTTGACAGAATTGCTTCAGATTTTTGCACTATACTCTAATAACCGTTGCGGGAGTCATAGACTACACATTGTTTAAATATATGTAGTACATAAGTGTATATACACAACGTAAGTGGAAAAGGCTGTTAGGAAAAATTTCGAAATGTTGTTAATCGATTTCCTTCAACTTTTTGCAAAATAGTCTAATAAACATTCTGACCGTCATACGCTACATATTTTTTAAATATATATGGTATATCAGTATATAAGCTCGAAAAGTTCTTCACTAATTTTTTTCAAATTTTTACAAGGTGCTTTAACAAACATTTGGATGCATATTGATTATATTCTTTCAAACAGAGAAACGTTGATCGAAAAAATCTCGAAATGTTCTTGACTGAATTACTTTAAATTTTTACACTGCACTCTAATAGCGGTTGGATGGACATAGGCTACAAATTTTTTACTGGCTTTCGGTCATAATAATACATATCACTTCCAAGTGGTAATGTTAAGTAAATACATTTTAGTCCGATGACAATACGAATGTGACTAACATAGAACTGTCAAATTTAACTTACTTCCTTTGTTATCAGTTGGTTAGAGTTTACGCCGTAAATTACCTACTGTACTTTTGTCATATGCAGAAGTACTAACTGCGCCTCTTGATTAAAGAAAAGTAGATCATTAACATAGAGCAAGAACAGTAATGGCTGTATGTTCGAACCCTTCGGAAAGTTCATACTGATTAAAGCTCACGCAGATGACTTGGTGTCCGTCAGTCTTGACTGAACATCCTAGTGTAACTTTGTGCCTTTTGCTTCTTAAATAGGAAACAAACCAAGTGTATGCTACACCACGCACTCTATAAAAAGTCAACTTCTCTGATAGAATTACGAAGTTAAAAAAAAAGCTGATCAGCAGGCATGGAGCTATTATTTTTGTCTCACTCCACTCTCAAATGGAACAAACACCGGGGTCATTGAAAAGTATACGCAATATCCTCCAACGAAGTGGCTAGCGGAGAATCCATGTTTACGTAAAAGAAAACGATGAGCGGAACATATCGTCTAAAGAGATGGCATGTCAAGATGAACACTTACCCAAACAGTTCTATTGGAAATCGATTTTAATCAGTCCGAGCGCGTTTACATTGCACGCGACGGCCTTAAAATATCTGTATTGACGGGGATGCGACCGAATAAATCTTTAATGGGGAACCCCAAATAAATGGCAGGAGTCGACAGTAGCCGTGCGGGGCAACGAGCAGGCAACGAGGTATAATATTTTCCGATGGGTGCGAACAGTCGTCATTCCAAGTTAGAGCGTCACATGTTATGATGGGTAAGTCACTGGATTATTGGGGAGCCGGTCACTGTGGCCGAGCGGTTCTAGGCGCTTCAGTCCGGAACCGCGCTGCTGCTACGGCCGCAGGTTCGAATCCTCTCTCGGGCATGGATGTGTGTGATGTCCTTAGGTTAGTTAGGTTTAAGTAGTTCTAAGTCTAGGGGACTGATGACCACAGATGTTAAGTCCCATAGTGCTTAGGGCCATTTGAACCATTGTGACTATTAGGGTAGATGTAAGTAAGTCGTACTGCATTCAGAGACAGATCCAAAATGCGCTACCTGCTGAACAATGTCACGCAATCACTGAACTATATAATCGGTACCGGAAGGAGTTGCACTCCAACCTCAGTCCAGTCGAATAGGGGTTTGGTTTACTGTAGTCTCAGTGTTTCTAAGTAGCTGGAGGAAAGTGCAGGGATATATCCTTCAATAAGCGAGCACAGAATTGCTCTCGAAGTTTTGTTAAAATACGTGTTATGGCACTAATCATGCCGGGGATTCCTGCCAAAGTTATAAATTTGGAGAGTAATCAAATAATAGTTGTGCAATCTTGGCTGAGGCTGAACACCCTCACTTCGCAATTACGAAGGGGGGAATAATAAATCGACGCTGTAAAACACAAGTAATTTTTCTGTGTTCTCGTAATAGGAAGGCGTTGAAGTTAACTAAAAATGGCCCGCGACTCAGTCTGTGCGACTATTCCACCGATTTGTTATATTTAATGGTGGTGTTGAACCGTCTGAAGATTCACACAGCTCCACTGTGAGAATATACTTTCTGTCCGAGTCAGTGTGATTTTATGTCAGCGCCAGAACCTTGCACCAATGAATATACTTCGAATCTTTCTGTCAAATACAATGATTTCTTGCACTGCAGTGACCTGTCATGAGAATCACGGATTTAAATCAACTTTATTCTGTGTCTGTTCAGAAAGACAAGTCTTTGGCTTTGACTGTGCAGAATTTCTTGTCTAGTCATTCCAATGTCATGCTCATTGACAACAGGCATAATTTCGTTTATAGCCAACAGCAGAACAGCTCGAAACAATTATGCTTACAGAGGAATGCAAGATGTTTAAACGAGATTGATTTTACAACGGTGGATTTTCTACTTGAATGGATAGAGAACTAAACTAAACTCCGTCACAACAGGCCTTGAAGGCCCAACGTTACCGACCGACCGCCGTGTCATCCTCAGACAACGGACGTCAATGGATGCGGATGTGGAGGGGCATGTGGTCAGCTCGCCACTCTCCCGGCGCTTGATAGTTTTCGTGGCCGGAGCCGCTACTTCTCTGTCTAGCAGCTCCTCAATTGGCCTCACAAAGAGTGAGCGCACCCCGCTGGCCAACAGCGCTCGGCAGACTGGGCGGTCATCCACCCAAGTGCCAGCCATAACCAACACCGTTTAATTTCGGTGATCTGATGCGAAAAGAAGTTTCCACTGCGGCAAGGCTGTTGGTATGGATATGGAACACTGATAAAACGGCCTTGGAGCCCCGAGAGGTCTAAGGCGCTGCAGTCATGGACTGCGCGGCTGGTCCCGGCGGAGGTTCGAGTCCTCCCTCGGGCATGGGTGTGGGTGTTTGTCCTTAGGATAATTTAAGTTAAGTAGTGTGTAAGCTTAGGGACTGATGACCTTAGCAGTTAAGTCCCATAAGATTTCACACACATTTGAACATTTTTTTGAACGGCCTTGGAGGCCAATAATGTAATGGGAGATCCGGACGCCGCGTACTTCCGATATCCGATACATCGTTGAGACAACTCTTTGGTATGAAGTGAAGGTACTAGTGCGTTGTTATTCTGTTCTGTTGAAAAATGATTTTTTTCTGAATGTTCTCGTGGTTGTGAAAAACATCAGACTACCAATATTCTCTGGTACGTGATACCAAGAACCGTCTTTTGCTCAAAAAATGAAGGGTCTTGAACCAGTTCTCGGGAGACAGTCCAAAACACTTAATGTTTTGGGGACACTCCCTCGTGTTCGACTACGATATGCGACTGCTCTCTTTTCCATGTTATTTTGTTATGAGCACTATGGGACTTAACATCTGAGGTCGTCAGTCCCCTAGAACTTAGAACTACTTAAACTTAACTAACCTAAGGACATTACACACATCCATGCCCAAGGCAAGATTCGCACCTGCGACCGTAGCGGTCGCACGGTTCCAGACTGGAGCGCCTAGAACCGCTCGGCCACCAGCGACCGGCTATGGTGTCTCACTTTTCCGCTTAGTCTAAATGAAACTTAGCCTCATCACTGAACGCTGAACGTGAAAGGAAACTTATCTTCTACCTATACGCCGAGAATGGATTTGCAAAACTCTACATGTTGTTTCTGACCATCTTGATGGCTTGTAGCAGATGAATGCTGTATTGTCTGAAACAAAACATTACTGCAGAAGACGCCAGACAGCCCCATAGCGAACAGCTAACTTTCGGCTGAGACTTCGATTGAATTTCTCTGGGATACATGCAAAAAACATGGATTACAAAAACAACAGTCGTGTGAAATCCAGCTCGCTCTGTTCGATCACAACACACAGAAGGTAGTAGATACCGGCGCCCAGGTAGATGCTTTGTTCCTTGACTTTTGTAATGCATTCGATACAGTTCAGCACTGTCCCCTAATGAACAAAGTACGAGCGCACCTGATATCAGACCAAGTGTGTAATTGAAGTGAAGAGTTTCTAGCAAAAATTACACAATATGTCTATCTCAATGGAGAGAGGTCCTCTGAGGTGTGACTTCGGGCGTACGCTAAGGAAGTTCTATAGATCCATTACTTTTCAAGGTATACGTAAATGACATAGTAGACAACACCTAAAGTTCCATAAGGCTTTTCGCTGACGATGATGTATGCAGAAAAGTCGCAATGCCAGAAAATTTTAGCGAAATGCAGGAAGACCTACAGAAGACCAACGCTTAGTGGGGATAGTGGTAACAGACCTCAAAATAAGGAAATATGATATATTTCGTGTACATAGAAACAGCCATTATTATACGATTACACGATTGCAGAACTACCACTGGAAGAAGGTACTTCCATAAAATATCTCGGAGTATTCATGTGGAACGATGTAAAATGGAACGACGCATAAAACTAAACAGATTGAGATTCACTGGAAGAATACTCAGGATATGCAATCCATCAATAAAGGAGGCAGCTTACAAAACTATCGTTAAATCAGCATTTGAACATTACTCGTCAGTATGGGATCTGCATCGGGTAGGATTGATAGAGGGAATAGAGAAGTTACAAAGGAGAGCAGCACGTTTCGTTACAGATTTATTTAGTGAGCACTAAAGCCTCATAGAGATGCTCAATCAACTCCAGTTGCAGACACGGTAAGAGAGGCGTTCTGGATCACGGAGTGGTTTACTGTTGATGTTCAGAGAGCGTAAATTCGTAGAAGAGTCAACAAGTGTAATGCTTCCTCCTATGTATATCTCGCGAAAAGGCTATGAAGATAAAATTAGAGAGATCTGAGTCCTCACAGAAGCTTACTGGCAATCGTTCTTCCCGTGAATGATTCGCGAGGGGAGCAGGAAAAGAGGGAATTGACAGAGGTACAATAAATACCCTCCGCCATACACAGCAAGATGTGGCTGTACCTCTGGAACGAGCACGTGAGCTATTGTAAAGGAGAAGGCAAAACGCCTTCTGCTCTCATATTATTACCATCTCGATTCGACTCACACTAGGGTGCATGTGTGCTACCAGCTCGCTGCCCGCTGCTCCCGGCCTGGCCGCCTTTGTTAAGATGAATCAGTCCTCCAGCACCTTACCGGTCCCTTTAACCTGCACCACCACTGCTAGCCGCTTTGCTCACTACGACCTTCGCCAGGCAATGATGTCAAGTTGGTTTATGTTTCGTGCTGCAACCATCGCTCTATGCCCTGGAACTTGAACCCCGATTGCCTGCTTCAACGTCTCTCAAGCATGCCGAATTTGACTGTGCCAGTACTCTGCTAGCTGTATGAACAGCTGCACCATAATTACTCCCAAGGAGCAGCGAGGCCACCGCGTAAACGCTACAAAGCCACCGACGAGCAGCGAGGAGCGATGTGCAAGAAGCGGGCAGCGATGCGCTAGCAGCGAGGGTCAAGCAAAAACGTACCCTAATGAATGAAAAAGGAAGCGAGCAAGCTACGCCACGGACACCACTAACGGCCACTTACAAGGTAAACTTCGAATGTGGAAATTCACTCAATATTTTATATTCATTCTTAAACAAAATATAGTCTTTTGCAATCAAACGAATCTGTCTGGAGTATGCCTAATAAGCAAAAAAAAATTTCGACTATGGTTGTGCTATTCTTTTCAGGAGAATGATGGAGACTCAACCAAAAGGCTCCGAATATGAATATAATTGAAATTTGGTCCTTTATCAGTGCTACTCTTCGATTATCACCCGAGAACTTACCAGTTGTGCATAATGAAGCTATCTCTACGTTGTCACAAATTAGTTGAGAGTGTTCGTCGTAACTTAATAATAAGTGAACTCCCTGGAGTTATCGGGCTCATAATACACTGTCCAAACGATAGTATTGTGCTTCATTCTTTTTGTAAGGCAATTCTGGCATTAGAAACAGGAGGTGCTACTTCCATTAGGTTGCAGTTGTCTTGTTGCAGCTGAGAGGCTCTGTTCCAATCTTCCCACAATGGAGAAATCAGAGTATTACAGTCGGAGAGGCTGGCCACACAGCTGCTGGGGTGGATGTCCTTCTTAACCAAAATACCAATGCGATGTTATTGTTTAATGCATATGTACATGCAGGCAGTGCGGAAAATGCGGAAGCTGTCAAGCAGTGTGTTGTCGGTAGGTCCACTCTTATCACAGATCACAACTGAGTTAATTATTTCTTTAACGTCTTAGACTTTGCCTTTAACGCCTGCTTATAGCAAATAGTCTTAAGACGTTCCTTATGATTTCCGATCCTCACATGTTTCTCCATCCTGTGTGCTTGTGTTTGTATAGTTTTTTCGGTAGTCTGTTCCTCCATGCTGGTGATGTGCTCTTTCTGTTCCATCTGTATTCTTTTATTTTTTCATTTAGAGATATTAATGTTAATTCTACTCTTATTTCTGCATTTCGCTTTCGATCTTGTCTCGAACATTCGGCTGTACATCTGAAAATTCTCGTTTCCACACTTTGGATGCTTAGTGTATCCTTTTATTTTTGTTGTTATCCTGCTTTAACATCTGTACATTACAACAGGAAATGACAGTGTTTTCTAAAATTTCAAAAATATCTCTTCCTTTACTTTTTTTAAAGATAAGTTTAATAGTGCCTGTAATTGAGTAGAATTTCACTATCTTACATTGAAAATCAATTTCGTCTTCGTGGGATGTCATGCATCACAAGTAATTAAAACTGGTTAGTTGCTCAAATATTATCTCGTTTATTACAATTTTAGACTTAATTTTGTTTTTCCCATAAAGTGCCATTACCTTTGTTTTGTTGTCAGATATGTGGAAGCGAAGAGAGTGAAATGGACGTTCTTTTATCCCTTCCAGAACCATTTCGTTGATGTTGATGTTAAAAAGCACATGTGACAGATCGCACCTTCGTCTTAAATCTAGGTTAATGCCCTGTCTGTGTTGATTACTTTTGGCTGCAGTAGATACACGTGTCTCTGCGTATACACTTTTTATGATTCCTATTAAATACTCAGGAAAATCCCTGTTGTCAAATATCTGAAAGAGCTGATCTCTCTTAAATCAATGAGTATTATATGTGTTTCTTTATTTTACTTACTTTATTTTACCTTTATTTACTGTAAGGTAATTGTGTTACGAATACACTTGAATTTACAGAACAAATTAACAGTGGGGAGCACATAGCGGAAAGAGTATGGAATTGGCAATGAGATACTGAGACCCTGAGGAGAACAGGAACACCGCCTGTGTTCGGTCTCCGATGTAATTAGATGGACAGTTTTTTGCCTTTATTTACTGGAGTAACGTCAATCGTAAATATCTGTCGACAAACTACCGGTAATTAACCTCTCTGAGTAAAACGAAATGTCCGTTCAGTCAGCATCGTCTCACAGAGATTCCATTGTATACGGTGTTCGCATTCGAGTCATCGAGTGAAAGCGAGAACAGGATAGAGGAACAGAAATATATGGAAAAGGATGGGTACATATGTGTAATTATATGAGGTTGTTCTAGGTGAAGAGAAGGGATTGAGAATATCTCCAATGGTTTCCCTAAATGCTTTTACACGTGCAATTAATTAGCAATTTATGATACAACATTTAACAGCAGCAGTAACCTATTATACCCCATATTAGTTGTTAGATGGTGCCTTGACTTTTTACATGACAGGGGAACGAGTGAAAGAGCGCATAGCCGTCGTAGGAAGGTGCTGAACTCGAACGTAAACTAACTAGCGAAACCTGGGAGAAAAGAAACGGAGTATTTGTTTGCCAGGTGCTGCGACGAAGTCTAGTAGTTATTCATTCGCTACTGCACCGAGTGAAGCACTCTTATAGCATAAAAAACTGTTCCGTAAGACTGCTTTGTTATTGACGGATGCCTTATTAGTGGTATGAAGTGGCTATGAATACCACGTGGTCTTTGTAAATTAATTGATGTCCGATGACTGTTATTAAAACCGAAACTGCACTTTTTATTCTTATCATTGATTTGTCACAACCACTAGTTGAGCGTGATGCTTTCTGCGCCGAAGCAAGTTGTCACAGCCTCGTGATTCGGGCCGTCTAGCCATAATTTTATCAAGAGAATTCTGCGACAGTGATCTTCCCTGCCAATACTGTACGCATAGTTGAACTTTGCTATTTTTGAAATAGTTTAGTGCTTGAATATTATGTCATTTAATGACGTAGAACTGGCGCTGGGCAGGACCCACTCTTAAACTGTACAATATTTTATGGTGACTAGGTATATGACAACATGTTCTCTAGACATGAATCCTATCGAACATGCTTGGGATAGATTGAAAAGGGCTTTTTATGGACGACGTGACCTACCAACTACTCTGAGGAATCTACGCCGAACCGCCGTTGAGGAGTCGGAAAATCTGCACCAACAGTGCCTTGATGAACTTGTGGATAGTATGCCACGTCGAATTCAGGCATGCATCACTGCATGAGGACGTGCTACTGGGCATTAGAGGTACTGGTGTGTACAGCAATCTGGACCACCACCTCAGAGGGTCTCGTTGCATGGTGGTACAACATGCAGTGTGTGGTTTTAATGAGCAATAAAAAGACCGGAAATGATGTTTACGTTTATCTCTATTCCAATTTTCTGTACAGGTTCTGGAATTCTCGGAACCGAGGCGATGCAAAAAGTTTTGTGATATGTGTGGTATCTAAAAAACCTTATTTCATATTTAACTACAGTGTGTTTTGAATGATCCCAAAAATTTATCGACATCTTTGCCACGATATGGGTTTGCTTTCAGTCGAGAACCATGAGTAGAGATAACGGTCTGAAGAACACAAAAAATTCAGTAAAGGATAGAAAACAAATACAAGCCCAAAATAAAGAGAAACTTAAATTACTTTCTACTGTTGCAAAACACATAACACAACCTAAACATCTATAATTTTCTACTATTGGCAAAATGCACAAAACAACCTAAATATCTATACTCCACAAACCATACTACGGTCTGTGGTGGAGGGTACTTCTGGTATCACTGTAATTTCCGCGTCCCTGTTCCATTCGTCAATGGCACATCGGATGAAAGATGATAGGTAAAGCAAAAAGTATTAGCTCGAATTTTGTCGTCGTGGTCGTTTCGGGAGACGTGTGTGGGAGGAAGAAGAATACCCTATTGAAGCTAGCGTTAAAAGAAAACAATCGTGAAATGATCGCATTGCCTGCTACTGATGGTCCATAAACCACATTCTTTGCCGCTTCACGCAGGTTAAGCTGCTGATAATTGTCGTAACGATAGGCGTCGTTCCATGTTCTTCCGGTGATCAATGCTACGTTGATTGCAGTTTATAGAACTTTATTCCTTTTCGGTTTATTCCTCTAAACGACGTCAACGTCAGCCCTATTTGTTGGTGTCACGTTGAAACATCCAGAGTGTTTTATATTTGAAGCTCTCACATTGGACACACAGCACAAGACTCCTATGTGTGTTGTCGTGCAACCCTTCCTCCTCCTCCCCCACACACCTCGCGCCCACCCACACATGAAAACCCCTGTTCCCTTGATATGTATTGTTTGTCAGTATTAAGACTTTCCAATTTATGACCTGTCTTACCTGCTCGAACATTGCTGTACGATAGACATTTACATTACTTGATCATCGCCCTAATTCTCCTTCGATAATTAAAAATAAACTTCACAGTTTCTGCAGATTTTGTGCGAAGCCAATGGGTGAGACGAAACGGTGCAGTGATTTGATAAAGGTAAGAGAACAGAAGAGATTCGAAGCATTTGAGATGTGGTGCTACAGACGAATGTTGAAAATTATGTGGACTGATATGGTAAGGAATGAGGAGGTTCTGCGCAGAATCGGAGAGGAAAGGAATACGTGGAAAACACTGATAAGGAGAAGGGACAGGATGATAGATCTGTTAAAACATAAGGGAATGACTTCCATGATACTAGAGGGAACTGTAGAGGGCAAAAACTGTAGAGAAAGACAGAGAATAGAATACATCCAGCAAATAATTGAGGACGTAGTTTGCAAGTGCTACTCACACAGGCGAGGAATTCGTGGCGGGCCGCATCAAACCAGTCAGAACAATGAAGACGAAACAAAAAAGCATATCTTCATCTCTGTTCGGACACGGCGAGAAAGTGTTCAAAGCAACTCAGTGCTCATGATAAAAGCCAATCTTCGGATCGTAATCAGTCTTTAGCCTGAATGTCTCGTTTATTCCATTTTTAACATGAATCATACCTCTCGCAACGGACGTAACGTGGAGTACTAGAATCCATCTCTTCGTTGAGCCCTTTTGGAATTGGAAAAGTACTGATAGCTTCGTATGTCGTATTGAGTCAGATGATCACTACTTTTTTTTCATAGTTGTTCCGTCCGCTGATCACCGTTTTCCCAGACATTACGCGAAAGCATTACTGTCGAGTCATATAGCCCCCTGCTTTAAAATTTCATTTGAGTGCAACGACGATACCCAGGGATAGAAATAGCATATAGTTGTGACAGTCATTTGTATTCTGATATGTGACTGCGAGATGTTTTTGTTGGCTGGGTGGCAGGACAAGCGGAATTGGTGGGAAACTTCTACCGTGTTTGAAAATCCATTTCTGAGAGAACGGGAGCGTTGCGGTAGCTAAGGCACATGTGGACCAGCAGTCAATCTCTGGGAGATTTATCGCAATATAGTGCTGACAGCGCAACAACAGCAATTCAGTCAGAATAGGGTTTCGGTGCAACAAGGGTATACCCTTCAAGAGCTTTACATCAGAGAGAAATTACCATATAGATAGAAGCGAAAGGATAGCCATACTGCTGAGCTGTTATTCACTACGGAGACCGATACTTTTATATATTAATAACATTCTGATTCAGGAGCCTGCAACTTCATGCGGTAGAGGGAAAAACATGCTCGTGTGTCCTGTTTGCACAGTCGTACGCGATAACTTTTCATTACTGGGCGTAAAAGAACCCGTAGTGAGATCAGTAATGATATCAGTATTATTTGCTACCAAAACATATACGAAGCGGTCCTCTGTACTGCATCATCTGTATACTGATGCTGCTATACCCGTGACTCCTTAGAATTGTGGAGCTGTGTATGTACACTACTGGCCATTAACATTTCAGCCCCACTAAGATGATGTGCTTCAGATGCGAAATTTAACCGACAGGAAGAAGATACTGTGATATGCAAATGATTAGCTTTTCAGAGCATTCACACAAGGTTGGCGCCGGTGGCGACAACTACAACGAGTTGACACGAGGAAAGTTTCCAACCGATTTCTCATACACAAACAGCGGTTGACCGGCGTTGCCTGGTGAAACGTTATTGTGATGCCTCGTGTAGGGAGGAGAAATGCGTACCATCACGTTTCCGACTTTAATAAAGGTCGGATTCTAGCCTATCTCGGTTGCGGTTTATCGTATCGCGATATTGCTGCTCGCGTTGGTCGAGATCCAATGACTGTTAGCAGAATATGGAATCGGTGGGTCCAGGAGGGTAATACGGAACGCCGTGCTGGATCCCAACGGCCTCGTATCACTAGCAGTCGAGATGACAGGCATCTTATCCGCATGGCTGTAACGGATCGTGCAGCCACGTCTCGATCCCTGAGTCAACATATGGGGACGTTTGCAAGACAACAACTATCTGCACGAACAGTTCGACGACGTTTGCAGCTGAATGTACTATCAGCTCGGAGACCATGGCTGCGGTTACCCTTGACGCTGCATCACAGTCAGGAGCGCCTGCGATGGTGTACTCAACGACGAACCTGGGTGCACGAATGGCAAAATGTCATTTTTTCGGATGAATCCAGGTTCTGTGTACAGCATCATGATGGTCGTATCCGTGTTTGACGACATCGCGGTGAACGCACATTGGAAGCGTGTATTCGTCATCACCATACTGGCGTATCACCCGGCGTGATGGTATGGGGTACCATTGGTTACACGTCTCGGTCATCTCTTGTTCGCATTGACGGCACTTTGAACAGTGGACGTTACATTTCAGATGTGTTACGACCCGTGGCTCTACCCTTCATTCAATGCCTTCGAAACCCTACATTTCAGCAGGGTAATGCACGACCGCATGTTGCAGGCCCTGTACGGTCCTTTCTGGATACAGAAAATGTTCGGCTTCTGCCCTGGCCAGCACATTCTCCAGATCTCTCACCAATTGAAGACGTATGGTCAATGGTGGCCGAGCAACTGGCTCGTCACAATACGCCAGTCACTACTGTTGATGAACTGTGGTATCGTGTTGAAGCTGCATGGGCATCTGTACCTGTACACACCATCGACGCTCTGTTTGACTCAATGCCTAGGCGTATCCAGGCCCGTTATTACGGCCAAAGGTGGTTGTTCTGGGTACTGATTTCTTTTTTTTTTTTTTAAACTTGTGGGACTTAACTGCTAAGGTCATCAGTCCCTAAGCTTACACACTACTTAACCTAAATTATCCTAAGGACAAACACACACACACATGCCCGAGGGAGGACTCGAACCTCCGCAGGGACCAGCCGCACAGTCCATGACTGTAGGGCCTTAGACCGCTCGGCTAATACCGCGCGGCCGGTACTGATTTCTCAGGATCAATGCACCCAAATTGCGTGAAAATGTAATCACTTGTCAATTCTAGTATAATATATTTTTAATATGAATATCAGTTTATCATCTGCATTTCTTCTTGGTGCAGCAATTTTAATGTCAAGTAGTGTATATGTAGCGGTCCTCTATACTGCATCAGTACAATGACGCTGCTATAACAGTGAATCCTTAGAATTGTGGAGTTGTGCATGTAGATCATGCAGTACCTTGCTGATGTATGTTGTAAAGGGAAACGAGGGGCGTGTGACAAAAATTTATTGTGATGTAGAAGAAGCCCCATTCTCATAATAAGAACCAGAGAAGGCTGCGACTGCTGACGTTACAGCACGGCCGAAGCATTGTCTTCCCAGGTTACTTGTGGAGAAGGCTTGTTGTGTTTTTTCATCTTGTGAACGATGGGGCACTATATGTTGTGGAGGAATATAACGAAGGTTGGTGCATTAGCTTCCAACGTTTTGGGTTTGCGTATTAGTGTTCCTGTTGCTATGGGTTTACTTGTTGCTTTCGGTTTTTTTGTAGTTTACTGTTGCTGTTTGAGTCTACATATTGTCATTTTGTCATTTGGGGGTAATTAGTGGAGCCTTGGACGCTAGAAAAGGGAGTGCCAAGTGGAGAAATCGGAACAATTCCCACATGTTCTTCTGTCTAAGTTCAATAGAGGGGTGACAGCAGCGCAGGCAGCCGGAAATATTTTCACCGTGTTTGGGGATAATGCTATTGTACAGAGGACAGCGAGAAAATGGTTTTATCGTTTTAAGGAGAATCGTTTTGACTTTAATGACTCTCCACGTTGAGGAAGATCTTCGGAATTTGATGAAGATCATTGAAACGCATTAATCCACAATGCACGTCAGTGCACTTGAGAACTGGCAAATGTGATGAAATGTGATCAGTCCACTATCGTACAGCATTTGAGTGCAATGGCGAAGGTTCAAAAATTGGGTGCAAGTGCACCACATTCTCTGAGCCAAAATCATAAAAATCAGTGGGTGGCCGTATGTACATTTCTGCTTGTTCATCATCAACTGAGTCGTGAACAACACCGGCCATTGCTACTCTGTATCGTTACTCGTGGCGAGAAATGGAAAAGAAGAGAATGGTTGAGCCCATACAAAGCAGCACCATCGCTTACAAAGACCCGTAACCATTCACAAAAGACAACGTTATGCGCCTGGTAGAGCAGCGACAGTGTGGTTTATTACGAATTGCTCCCCGAGGTATCACTATCACTGTTGACAGCAACTGAAACTTCTCACAGACGCAATCCACGAACAACTATCAGGAAGACAGCGTGAAGAGATGCTACACCAGCATAACGCCCGCCTGCATTCTGCCAGGCTTAAAACAAACACTATACAGGAGTTGTTTTGGGAAGTCATTCAGCACCCACCTTATTCACCAGATCTTGCGACGTAACGTTTTTGCCTTTTTCGCTCTCTATCGAACAGTCTTCAAGGAATTTTCTTTCTGAATGAAAATGCACTACGAGCATGGCTCGACCAGTTCTTCGCCTCAAAACCACGAGATTGAACAGTCGCGGAATCGAAAATTTGACTGAGTGTTGCAAATAGTGCAGGAAAATACATTATTTATGACTAAAGTCTCTGTTATGTGTATCTGTTTGATTATTATAGTTACGGAAAAACGCTACTAACTTATGCACGGACGCAACGCTATCTCGTTTGTGTTGTTAAGAAGAAAATAGGAAGCTGAATGATGGGAGAGAATCAAACCTGGTGCCGAAAACCGCTACTGACACGTAACTTACTCCTATAACAAAGCGCCGCGAGTACGGTGGAACTTAAGATTCCTATGTGAGAAATAGAAATAATTAAAAGCATTTTAATCCGAAGTAGTGTGAACTTCACTCCCAGAAGCTGGTGTCCTATTGAGTGATTATGATTTGAATGCAAAACACCCTCCGAAGCCAAGCACTCATAACGTAGGCTTGTGGCATTTTGTGGCGTTTGACGACAGGGAGTCAGTTACAGTCCTTGTAGTTGCAGAAAATCGTCGGCAAGAGGAGGACAGCGGGGCCATAAAGTCTTTGGCCACCAGAATTTACGCAGACTTCTTGAGATGAGTAGTAAAGCTATCCACAATGTTCCTTTAAACCAGTGCATGTGGCATAGTGGAGGAGGGGAGGGGCAGCGTGGATGGTGGTGACCCACATGTTGGACGGGATCCTGAAGCGCTGCGTTCACACGACACTCAATGGAAGAGCTCTCATTACTGTCATCCTCAATATGAACACATTTGACACTAGGTCGCAGGAAGGCGTCAGTGCAGTTCCTCTAGGAACATGGCGGCAATACAAGATAGCAGCTTCTGACCCTATCGCTCATTCCAAGAATATGGGACTGATTTTGAAAATAATGCTGACTTTTGACATGTTCATAATGAACAAATAAACCAAAACATACTCAGTGGTGGTGGGTTGGGAGTTTGAGTAGTATTAAATTGAGCGACTGCATCTAAGTGCTTGTAGCATTCTAAGTTCTTGGGACGATTCGAGAACTAAGTTATTTGCTTTTACGTAATATGTCCCGTAAGCGAATTGCAGATGTATGTCTTTTAATAATTATGCAAGGCACTACATTATATTTGTTCTTCACAGTTGATTTTTCTTAGGAACATTAAGATTTTCAGATGCCCGTCATGGAGTCAGTGTACTATAATTAATTAGTTGAATTCCCGGTGTTGTACGTTTACTTAGTTTATTCCTCCTTCCTTTCCAGATCCCCTCCAACCTCCAATATTACAAGTAAATGACGGTGTTTTTATCGATGTATGTTGGACGACGGATGATTTCGCAGACCATTAAGGCACTGGACTCTGCACGTCTCATTCCTTCTACATGGTTCTGAAGAGCTATATTAGTTTTACTCGATTAAATATGGACTTAATTTCGTAGTGACACCGTGTACTATAAATTGGACTGTAAAGTAGGTCGTATTAGATTACTTTTAAATGTCATCCTCTTTACAACACCAGATTATCACAAAGATGACAAAGCTGTTTTACGGTAGCAATTTGTTTTTTCATATAATAAGGCATATAAATACTAATTTGACTTTAAATAATTTCAGGTACTTTAGAGTTACGCTTGCATCTCACCACTTTCCCGCATCATTTCCACATACATATAAGGCTGCTAAGGGTATCGTACTCCGATGGTAATTGTCTATTGGTGCAAAGTCGTAAGTGGACGAACATTTATTGAAATTGCTCCAGCCATTTGAGAGCTGTAGTGAAAGACACACACTTTACACAAATATAGATTTGCCTGGTGTATACTCGTATTTAAGGACAAGCTCTAATAACATGACGATGAGGTAGACAACTCTGCAGTTGATTAGTGAGTAGAATTACTGTGATTACAGATAAATGGAGTGGAGATAAAACTTACTAATTCAATAGATAATGCGGACGTAGAAGTGCATCACAAGCAACTCTTTATACTCATGTCATGAAGGTCACGATCGTTCGCTGGCTAGATCTTCTGGCATTCTTACGCTTACAGTGGCGAAGAAACAAAAGCGCTTACTTAAAATCTCGATATCTGTCTCAGTTAACTACGAGGCTTGTAATTTATTAATCCTGTTTACTGCCTCGCTTTACAGTATTTCTGCGGAAATTTATTAAGTCTGTGTATGTTATGGGATATTGGAACAGTGTTTTGTAAACGTCCTTTTTAAGCAACCTTATTGTGCGCGTTTTGTTCGAATAGATAAACAGGAACGTAAATTCTCGCAGAGTTCTTAGAGGTCTATAGTACTTCATTTTCAGTTTAGAAGCTAGGCTGCGATATTCAAACATGCCAATACTTCATTCGGAAATGATCAGTTTGATGAACGTCCGAAAATGTAACCACGGATAAGATAGTGCGCTACACAAGGTGTCCCAGGAGAAATGGTCAAAATCAGAAGAAGGAATGTCATTTATCGTGATGAAGTAACGCCGAGAAAGCTTTGAGAAAGGTAGATGTCACATTTGCTTAGAGGGCAGCAAATATGGAAATAAATTTGTCAGCAACGAAATCAGGAAAACGCACTTTCTCCCAAAAATGGTTTAGACTGTTGGAAAACTGAGGGTTTTCAAGAACAAAATTGTTGGATTATACCCCATGTTACTCAGCCTTGACGTTATCTAACTTACTTATAGTACAAAATCTAAAGAAATTGTTGATCGGAAAACATTTTGAGTTCATTCAATGAAAGCTTTCACGAGAGGATGTCATAGTTCCTGATGAACCTTTCTGGCAGTACAGCCGTGATCGAAGAAACTTTTCAGCTCCTGACGTTTCGTCCAGAACAGCGCTGGACATCTCCGGAGGCTCCTAGCGACGCTAGGATGCAACGTCGCCAGGAGCAACTCCGAAAATATTCAGCGCAGCTCTGGGTGAAACGTCAGGAGCTGAAAACTTTCTTCGACCACGGCCATCAGCTCGGAAGATTCATCAGTTATTTTAAATACAGTCAAGAAATTATGACAGCAACATAAGTAATACTGAAAATTTTTCGAAAACTATAATTCGGAAATAGTATCCACTCACTGAAAGATATTGGGCAACTTGCATCGACATAAAATGGAACTACACTATGTGATATAAAGTATCTGGACACATGGCGGAAAATGACTTCGTGGCGCAGGCCATAGGTAATGCTTGAATTCAATATGGCGTTGGTCCATCCTTAGCCTTGATGACAGCTTCCACTCTCGCAGGCATACGTTCAATCAGGTGCTGGAAGGTTTCTTGGGGAATGGCACCCCATTCTTCATGTAGTGCTGCACTGAGGAGATGTATCGATGTCGATCGGTGAGGCCTGGCACGAAGTCAGCGTTCCAAAACGTCCCACAGGTGTTCTATAGAATTCAGGTCAGGACTCTGTGCAGGCCAGTCCATTACAGGGATGTTATTGTCTGTAACAACTCCGCCACAGGCCGTGCATTATTAACAGGTGCTCGATCGTGTTGAAAGATACAATCACCATCCCCGAATTGCTCTTCAACAGTGGGAAGCAAAAATGTGCTTTTGCAAGCCTCCTCCATGAAAAACATGACCAAACCATAACACTACCGCCTCCGAATTTTACTGTTGGCGCTACATACGCTGGCAGATGACGTTCCCCGGGCATTTGCCATACCCACACCTTGCCATCGAATCGCCACATTGTGTACCGTGATTCGTCACTCCACACAATGTCTTCCACAGTTAAATCGTCCACTTTTTACGCTCCTTACATCAAGCGGGGCATCGTTTACCATTTAGCGGGGTGATGTGGGCTTATGAGCAGCCGCTCGACCATGAAATCCAAGTTTTCTCACCTCTCGCCTAACTGTCGTAGTACTTGCAGTGGACCTTGATGCAGTTTGGAATTCCTGTGTGATGGTCTGGATAGATGTCTGCCTATTACACATTACGACTCTAACTGTCGGCCGTCTCTGTCAGTCAACAGACGAGGTCCGCCTGTACGCTTTTGTACTGTACGTGTCCCTTCACGTTTCCACTTCACTATCACATCTGAAACAGGGGACCTAGGAATGTTTAGGAGTGTGGGAATCTCGCGTTCAGACGTATGACACCTCACAACGTTCGAAGTCAGTGAGTTCGGCGGAGCGCCCCATTCTGCTCTCTCACGATGTCTAATGACTACTGAGTTCATTGATATGGACTACCTGGCATTAGGGGCAGCACGCTGCACCTGATATAAAAAAACGTATGTTTTTGTGGATGTCTGGATACTTTTAATCACATAATGGTGTAGATCGAAAATAAGTGGATGTTCAGTACGTTTCTTATATCACAGAAAAAAGTTATCAAGGGACAGTTACATTTTCCGCTTTGGGTGTAATACGATCAAATCAACCAATGGAGAACGAAGTTCTACGAGTTATGAGTTTTTATGTTTACCGACCTATGCCACGAAGTTTCCAGAAGGCTTTTTATACCGTTCCTCAGAAGCGACTATTAATCAAATTGCGTGCATATGGAGTATCGTCTTAGCTGTGTGACTGGATTTGTGATTTCCTCTCAGAGAGGTCACAGTACGTAGTGACAGGCGGTAAATCATCGAGTAGAACAGAAGTGATATCTGGCGTTCCGCAAGATAGTGTCATAGGCCCTCTGCCGTTCCTGATGTATATAAATGATCTAGGTGATAATCTGAGCAGCTCCCTTAGATTGTTTGCAGATGACGCTGTAATTTACCATCTACTAAAATCATCAAACGATCAATTTCTATTACAAAATGATCTAGAGAGAATTTCTGTATGGTGTGAAAAGTGGCAATTGGCACTAAACCAAGAAAAGTGCGAGGTCATCTACATGGGTACTAAAAGAAATCTGATAAATTGTGGGGATACGATAAATCGCACAAATCTAAGGGCTGTCAATTCCACTAAATACCTAGGAATTACTATTACGAGCAACTTAAATTGGAAAGACCACATAGATAATATTGTGGGGAAGGCGAAACAAAGACTGCGCTTTGTTGGTAAAACACTTAGAAGATGCGACAAATCCACTAAAGAGACAGCCTATATTACACTTGTCCGACCTCTGCTGGAATATTGCTGCGCGGTGTGGGATCTTTACCAGGTAGGATTGACGGAGGACATCGAAAAAGTGCAAAGAAGGGAAGCTCGTTTCGTGTTATCGTGCAATAGGGGTGAGAGTGTCACTGATATGATAAGCGAGTTGGGGTGGCAGTCACTGAAACAAAGGCGGTTTTCTTTGCGGCGGGATCTATTTACGAAACCAATCACCAACTTTCTCTTCCGAATGCGTAAGTATTTTGTTGACACCCACCTACGTAGGGAGAAATGATCATCATAATAAAACAAGAGAAATTAGAGCTCGAACGGAAAGATATAAGTGCTCCTTTTTCTCACGCGCCATTCGAGAGTGGAATGGTAGAGAAGTAGTATGAAAATGATTCGATGAACCTTCTGCCAGGCACTTAAGTGTGAATTGCAGAGTAACCATGTAGATGTAGATGAAGATGTTGTCAGCAGTATTCTTTAAATTTCTGGCGAGTGCGGAAAGTTGTTGTCGCTCGAGTCCACCAAAACAGCAATTACATATTTGAAAGACAGGTGTGCATGTAATAAGCAAGCACATGAAAGAAGCACAGCGCCTAAATCAGCTGATCGTGTGAAGTAAGTGACTGCTGTCTTAATGCAGTCAAGGATGAAAATGTAACTGTCGTTTAAATGAAATTCTGGCTTTTAAAACACAGTTCTTCATCTCCACAACAAGAAATGTCTGCCTCCCTTTACATGGTGACCGATTGCGTGCAGTGAGTTATATGTGGTGAGTGTGACAGTGCCTGGGAAAATCAGTGACGACCCCCCCCCCCCCCCATGTGCTGAGCGAAGGGGCTGCCCGTTAGGCTTTCGACGGTTGGCGTGCCTCACCGGGTTTCCCATCCTGCTGAGCACGTCATCGCCTCGCTCTGTTTACTGTCGGAAAGACCGGCCTTCACTGCGCCTAGTCCTCTCTCTCCACATGAAGCGACGTTTCAACTCTTCTAATGACACTCGAATCTATTGTTGGTGACGGGAGTGTGAAGTGGTAACACAAAGGTATATCTACAAATAAACCAAGACCAGGCAGGTCTCGTGTATTGATGGAAAGGCATGGCCGAGCATTGCGAAAAGTGCTTCTAAAAATCGCTTGATATCAGCGGCAGGAATCATTCGTGAATTCAGACGTGCTACCGTATGTGTAGACAGCAAAATGATTGCGCGTAAGGAATCAAAAATGTGGGGTATAATGATCGAGCAGCTCCTCATAAGCCAAACATTTTTGTAGTCAGTGGTAAGAATGCTTAATGTGATGTAAAGAGCTATGACACTGGACAGTGGATGACTGGAAACGAGTGATATGGAACGATGAACCATGCTATACCTTGTGGCAATCCGATGTAAGGGTGTGGGTTTGGCGAATGGCGACGACAGTTATACACATGTGTCAGTTCCGTGAACAGGTTAGATATCTGTGTTTTATAGCTGTGTATTTCAAGATGACGAATGTTGCCGATCGAGCTATGCACAGACAAGCATAGCATGTAATTTCTTGACTTGACGTGTCCACATCTGCTACCATGTAAATGCACTTGAGAATGGGCCGTGGCAGGAAATAGTGGTGCATAAAAAGATAATTTGCTATTCAGCCTGGAGGAATAACGTTCTTCTCTAGTTTTCTCGTGGCTGTTGTGCCCACCCAGAAGAATAATCTAAAGTGTTGCTCCACCGTCGGAAGTCTTTATTGATTGGGCATGATGGCGCACATGGGGTTAATTCAGAGATGCACTGCTAGTATCGTAACAGATCGTTATAACCAGTACGAAAATGTAACTACCACTTATGAGCCAAAACGCTATGACCGCCTGTCCATCTTTAGAAGAAAATACAGGAACGATTCTGTGTGGCTTGGATTCGACGAGTCCTTGGCAGAGTTCCGGCGGTATATGGCAGCAATTGTATGTACAGATCACACAGTTCGTATGTATTATGGGCCAGTGGTTTGCGGACACAGAGCTGGCGCCCGACTAGGTAAATTTGGCCCATAGCATAATACTGATACAACTGGCCTATGTCTATGGTACAGTGCATTTCTCGAACTTCCGTTCGACTGGATGGTTGCGTATGTGAATGCCACCTCCGATCTGGCGTAACAAGAAACGCGATCCATCGAACCTGATGACACTTTTCCGTTGATTCACCATCCAATTCCGATGACTCTGTGCCCACTGCAGTCGTAATTGACTACGTCGTTGGGTCAACGTGGGCGTACGTAGGGGTCGTCTACTTCATGGCTCCATGTTTAACAATGTGCACTGAACAATGTGCTTCGAAACATGTGACCCTGCTTCCGCATTGCACTCTGTCGCCAGACCGGCCACAGATCGCCGCCTGCCCTGCTTTACAAATTGGGCAAGCCTCCGATCTCCACGTTCGGTGATGAGGCATGTACGTTCAATTCATTGTCACCTGCATGTGGTTTGACCACGCCCCATACACTTTTCGTAGATGCTCATGGCAGTAAAACGCAAAGAGCCCGCCAGCTTAGACATTTCCAAGATCCTTACTCGCAGATATCAAGCCATAACAATCTGTTCTTTGTCAAAATACACTCCTGGAAATTGAAATAAGAACACCGTGAATTCATTGTCCCAGGAAGGGGAAATTTTATTGACACATTCCTGGGGTCAGATACATCACATGATCACACTGACAGAACCACAGGCACATAGACACAGGCAACAGAGCATGCACAATGTCGGCACTAGTACAGTGTATATCCACCTTTCGCAGCAATGCAGGCTGCTATTCTCCCATGGAGACGATCGTAGAGATGCTGGATGTAGTCCTGTGGAACGGCTTGCCATGCCATTTCCACCTGGCGCCTCAGTTGGACCAGCGTTCGTGCTGGACGTGCAGACCGCGTGAGACGACGCTTCATCCAGTCCCAAACATGCTCAATGGGGGAAAGATCCGGAGATCTTGCTGGCCAGGGTAGTTGACTTACACCTTCTAGAGCACGTTGGGTGGCACGGGATACATGCGGACGTGCATTGTCCTGTCGGAACAGCAAGTTCCCTTGCCGGTCTAGGAATGGTAGAACGATGGGTTCGATGACGGTTTGGATGTACCGTGCACTATTCAGTGTCCCCTCGACGATCACCAGTGGTGTACGGCCAGTGTAGGAGATCGCTCCCCACACCATGATGCCGGATGTTGGCCCTGTGTGCCTCGGTCGTGTGCAGTCCTGATTGTGGCGCTCACCTGCACGGCGCCAAACACGCATACGACCATCATTGGCACCAAGGCAGAAGCGACTCTCATCGCTGAAGACGACACGTCTCCATTCGTCCCTCCATTCACGCCTGTCGCGACACCACTGGAGGCGGGCTGCACGATGTTGGGGCGTGAGCGGAAGACGGCCTAACGGTGTGCGGGACCGTAGCCCAGCTTCATGGAGACGGTTGCGAATGGTCCTCGCCGATACCCCAGGGGCAACAGTGTCCCTAATTTGCTGGGAAGTGGCGGTGCGGTCCCCTATGGCACTGCGTAGGATCCTACGGTCTTGGCGTGCATCCGTGCATCGCTGCGGTCCGGTCCCAGGTCGACGGGCACGTGCACCTTCCGCCGACCACTGGCGACAACATCGATGTACTGTGGAGACCTCACGCCCCACGTGTTGAGCTATTCGGCGGTACGTCCACCCGGCCTCCCGCATGCCCACTATACGCCCTCGCTCAAAGTCCGTCAACTGCACATACGGTTCACGTCCACGCTGTCGCGGCATGCTACCAGTGTTAAAGACTGCGATGGAGCTCCGTATGCCACGGCAAACTGGCTGACACTGACGGCGGCGGTGCACAAATGCTGCGCAGCTAGCGCCATTCGACGGCCAACACCGCGGTTCCTGGTGTGTCCGCTGTGCCGTGCGTGTGATCATTGCTTGTACAGCCCTCTCGCAGTGTCCGGAGCAAGTATGGTGGGTCTGACACACCGGTGTCAATGTGTTCTTTTTTCCATTTCCAGGAGTGTAGTTACCATGAGTGAATTTACCCATTTGCAGTGTGTATTGTCGGTAGAAAGATTTTGCTTGTATACCAGGTGGCTATAGTTAAACTGACAGTGTTCCGAGTGCTGTAGAGTGATTTATATACAGAACGATGAAACATAGTAGGTACATTCATTCATCATTGCACTTGTGGAATATGCTGAAGAAGATAATAGTTCCATTTTGTGTCACAGGTGAAAAAGTGGCGCTGTAAGAAGTCAGTATGCGACGTGGGTGTAGGAAAAGAGGAGGAACGGTCAAACACGGGAGAACGGTGGTTCTGGCACATTACAAGAGTTCAATATCATCTCCCGACTCAGCAAAATGCCCATCCGTAAAACGGACTTGGTCGACTGTTCCCCGCAACATATCTGATGTATGCCATCCTTCAGATCAGGAAGAGTGCTGATAGATCCCTGATAGACACACTCTTTTACATATTCCCGCAACCAGAAGTAACGTGGATTTAGGTCAAGTGATGAGAAAGCCGACACATCTTGAAATTTCCTAGAGATGATGTAGTCGTTACTGAAGATTTTTCGAAGCAAATCTTCATCTGGCAAGCGAAATTTGGTGTCGCCCCATCTTACCTGAGAATATTGGTGTAAACACAGTTGCGTTCTTGGAAATCTGGAAACACGCATTTGCACAATGAGGTCCTTGGGACGTCCAGATGTCGCTCTACCGTAGCTCGCCCAAGAAAGTGTCATCTTCTTGAAGAAAGACCGATTGAGAATGAAGAACCTTGTGAAACCGAACCACACGGTCACATAAGCTGGGTGCAGTGGATGTTACTGCTCAGCGCATGGTGGAGTAGGACCTCTTATGCGACGATATGTGCATTTACAGGACCGTACAGAGTAAATGTGTCTCGTCCGTCCACAGAGCATTCCCTAGCCGTCCATTTCCATGAGTGCCATAAAACGAAGGCAAAGTCACGGCGTTGCAGCCTATCTTGGGGCTTCATTTTGTGCAGTGTCTGAATCTTTTAGTTATACCAGTGTAAAGGTCGACTATAGCTATATCAACAACAACTGCCATGGGGATGGGCCGCGGCCGGCCGAAGTGGCCGAGCGCTTCTAGGCGCTACAGTTTGGAACCGCGCGACTACTACGGTGGCAGGTTCGAATCCTGCCTCGGGCAAGGGTGTGTGCGATGTCCTTAGGTTAGTTAGGTTTAAGTAGTTCTAAGTTCTAGGGGACTGATGACCACAGATGTTAAGTCCCATAGTGCTCAGAGCCATTTGAACCATTTTTTCCATGCTGCACCACCTAATTCACCTGTTTCTTTAAATTTTTTGATCATATCCTTAAGCCCATTTATTGACATGAGGCCTCTTCTAAGCTGCTACTGTCGGCGATATTCCCGCAGTGCAGCGCTGCTATTGCTGCCGTTTTGATAAAACAACTATACGCAGTGCACAGCATTTCTTCTCAATGGCCACTGCGTTTCGAATGGAAAACTTCAGGCTTTTAACCATTCACACCAACAGTCGCTTCACAAAAGAAATCAACGCACGTCGACAATCAACAAGCAGTATGCTGACGTCAAAACAGGAAACATTTCACATTCTGAATGCTTAGAGCGCCATATTTGCACCTGGTGGCAGAAAGTGCAACTATTATTTTTTAGGATACTCTAAGAGCACGACTTTTACTGAAGATACCTATGATATTTCAGCACCCTGCAAAGTGTACATTCTGCAGTGCAGCACTCCGAACACAGCCAGTTTAATTAAAGCACCTAGTATGTGCCTTGCCGCCTCTTGTGACACCACAGCCAGCAGGCGGCATTCAGTCTATTAATGGACAGTGGTGCAAGGTTTCTGCTCCCCAGTGTAGATGAACGGGGTCTTTAAATGGGAATATTTGGAGGAGAGGCCTCGCTGCATAATTCTCACGGAAACCTGATATTAGAAGGAGGTTGCCACTATTTTGCTGGGATAATTGCATATCTCGCCTAGTAGTTATGAGAATAAGTTAAGACAGATTAAGACGCCTTCAAAGGCATAGAGAGAGTCATTTAATATCCGAATCGAATAGGATAGAACATTGCTAGTATTGGTACGAAATACCCTCTGCCAGTCACTGTTCAGTTACTCAAGGAGTATATAAGTGGACGTAGATTTACCAGAGGCATATGACTACAAGAAGTAGATCGCGCTATGGGTTTCTCTGCTCAGATTATCCTGACCAGTATTATTTCAAGACAAGGTAATACCAGACACCAGAAAGAGTTTAAGTCTCAGTGATACCTGTCGCCCATTAAGGGACGAAACAGGATTGCTGGTTTTCTATTTATGAGAAAATCGCATTCCTGGCATACAGTAGCATTGTGTATCATCAGATTGCACACTACATACAGTTTTTGTAATTTTTAAATAGTAACCCGGTGGTATTTCGGGATTCCCAGCAGCGACTTCAGAATTGTAAGATGCGTTACGTGCAATAGTTCTGCATGGGCTATGGCAGAAATGCCATAGCACGGGACAGGTTCCCGGAGCGAACTGTACACTGCCCGTAGCAGAAGTGAGTGTTCTGGTAGAATTCGGAATATGGCTGCTATCGACACAACTTGAAATAACATGGCGAGCAATTTGGGAAAACAAAGTGGACTCTGCTGAAGGACACTGCTTATGAATCTGACTCAATGGTGTCAAGCAGTACCTCAGTAATCAGTCTCGTATGAGCTGTGAATCAGAAACCGTTGATAGCATGCTTCCTGAAGTACCGGACAACGGAGCAACTTGGTCAATCACTTAAAGTGGAAAAGTGCATAACGATTCAGGAGGAGTTACGATTTCAAATGTTCTTCGAGTCATTCTACACTGAAGAACCAAAGAAACTGGTGCACGTGACTAATATCGTGTGGGACACCCCCGCGGGCAAGCAAAAGTGCCGCAACACAACGTGGCATGGACTCGAATAATGTCTGAAGTAGTGATGGAGGGAACTGACCTCATGAATCCTGTAGGACTGTCCATAAATTCATAAGAGTATGAGAGAGAGATCTCCCATGAACAGCACGTTGCAAGGCATCCCTGATATGTTAAATGATGCTAATGTCTGGAGAGTTTGGTGACAAGCGGAAACGTTTAAACTCAGAGCAGTGTTCCTGGAGCCGCTACGTAGCAATTCAGCACGTGTGGGGTGTCACAATGTCCTGCTGAAGTTGCGCAAGTCTGTCGGAATGCACAATGGATATGAATGGATGCAGGTTATCAGACAGTTATCAGTCAGAATCGCATCTAGACGTAGGAGGGGTCCCATATCACTCCAACATCACACGCCCCACAACATTACAGCCATTACAGAATGTCCGCCAGCTTGAACAGTCCCCTGCTGACATGTGGAGTACATGGATTCATGAGGTTGTCTCCATACCCGTGCACGTCCATCCGCTCGATACAATCTGAAACGAGACTCGTCCGACCAGTCAACATGTTTCCAGTCAATGTCGGTAGTGACCGGCCCAGACGAGGCGTAAAGCTCTGTGTCATGCAGTCTTCAAGGGTACACGAGTGAGCCTTCGGCTCCAAAAGGCCATATCGATGATGTTTCGTTCATGGTTCGCATGCTGACACTTTTTGATGGCCCAGCATTGAAATCTTCAGCCATTTGCCGAAGGGTTGCACTTCTGTCACGGTGACGATTCTCTTCAGTCGTCGTTGGTCCCGTTCTTACAGGATATTTTTACGGCCCCAGCGATGTCGAAGATTTGATGTTTTACCGTATTCGTGATATTTACAGCACACTCGTGAAATGGTCGTACGGGAAAATCCCCACTTTATCGCTGCCTCGGAGATGCTGTATCCCATCGCTCGTTGGCCGACTATAACACCACGTCCAAACTCAGTTAAATCCTGCTAACCTGCTACTATTGCAGCATTAACCGATCTAACAATTACACCAGACAATTGTGGTGTTATATAGGCGTTGCAGACCGCAGCGCTGTATTCTGCATATCTCTGTACTTGAATACGCGTGCTTATGTTGGTTTCTCTGGTGCTTCAGTGTAACTTAAGAACGATTTGTTTTCTCTTAATCGCTTGAAGGGAGTATCAATGCGGAGCCTTCGATAACACCGTGGGCAATGGCTCTGTCAATATTTGGCGAACAGCTGCTCGGTGTTAAAAACCTCCAGTCGTGGAACTGTCGCGAGAACTGGCGCGGACTTAAAACGAGACTATGTCCACTCCCTTTAACATGCCCCCGCACGCAGAGTGGAACATTGTGTCAGCGGGTGCGGATACTCCCGCTCCGCTCTCGTAATTGGGCGCGGCCAACGTAAACAGAGGAGAGTCAAAACAAACAACACGGCTGGCGCATCAGCTGCTATCCGGCACGGCTCGCCGCGCCGGCTCGTTAACAAGGAACGGCGACGTGGCTTTCGCATTCGCGGCGGGAGCTGCGCTTGCCGGTGGTAGAGACGAGACACTGCAGCTTTGTTCATGTGTCGCACATGACGACACAATTTGTGTTTTCCAGTCTTGACTCACTCATCTTGTCGTTGCTTGATTTCAGTGGTCTTCAGCCGACAATAGAAGCCCAGAATGGTAGCTGTGTACGATTACAACTGAAATACATTACTGGCCATTAAAATTGCTACACCAAGAAGAAATGCAGATGATAAACGGGTATTCATTGGAAAAATATATTATACTAGAACTGAAATGTGATCACATTTTCACGCAATTTGGGTGCATAGATCCTGAGAAATCATTGCCCAGAACAACCACCGCTGGCCATAATAACGGCCTTGATACGCTGGGCATTGAGTCAAATAGAGCTTGGATGGCGTGTACAGGTACAGCTGCCCATGCAGCTTCAACATGATACCACAGTTCATCAACAGTAGTGACTGGCGTATTGTGACGAGCCAGTTGCTCGGCCACCATTGGCCAGACGTTTTCAATTGGTGAGAGATCTGGAGAATGTGCTGGCCAGGGCAGCAGTCGAACATTTTCTGTATCGAGAAAGACCCATACAGGACCTGCAACATGCGGTCGTGCATTATCCTGCTGAAATGTAGGGTTTCTCAGAGATCGAATGAAGGGTAGAGCCGCGGGTCGTAACACATCTGAAATGTAACGTCCACTGTTCAAAGTGCCGTCAATGCGAAGAAGAGGTGACCGAGACGTGTAACCAATGGCAACCCATACCATCACGCCGGGTGATACGGCAGTATGACGATGACGAATACACGTTTCCAAAGTGCGTTCACCGCGATGTCGCCAAACACGGATGCGACCATCATGATGCTGTAAACAGAACCTCGATTCATCCGAAAAAATGACGTTTTGCCATTCGTGCACTCAGGTTCGTCGTTGAGTACACCATCGCAGGCGCTCCTGTCTGTGATGCAGCGTCAAGGGTAACCGCAGCCATGGTCTCCGAGCTGATAGTCCATGCTGCTGCAAACGTCGTCGAACTGTTCGTGCAGATAGATGTTGTCTTGCAAACATCCTCATCTGTTGACTCAGAGATCGAGACGTGGCTGCACGATCCGTTACAGCCATGCGGATAAGATGCCTGTCGTCTCGAGTGATAATGATACGAGGCCGTTGGGATCCTGCACGGCGTTCCGTATTACCCTCCTGAACCCACCGAGTCCATATTCTGCTAACAGTCATTGGATCTCGACCAACGCGAGCAGCAATGTCGCGATACGATAAACCGCAATCGCGATAGGCTACAATCCGACCTTTATCAAAGTCGTAAACGTGAAAGTATGCATTTCTCCTCCTTACACGAGGCATCACAACAACGTTTTACCGGGCAACGCCGGTCAACTGCTGTTTGTGTATGAGGAATCGGTTGGAAACTTTCCTCATGTTAGCACGTTGTAGATTTCGTCACCAGCGCCAACCTTGTGTGAATGCTCTGAAAAGCTAGTCATTTGCATATCACAGCATCTTCTTCCTGTCGGTTAAATTTCGCGTCTGCAGCACGTCATCTTCTTGGTGTAGCAATTTTAATGGCCAGTAGTGTATTTATTCAAACAAGAGCGAAATGTTTTAGAATTTTTCAAAGTTTTACTTTTTGCAATCTTACTTGCTGCACCGAAAGAACGAAGTGTGTTGTACTTCGTTTTATTTCTGCGTTTTAGTCATCAGTGGTTCGCAATAGACGCTTATTTGCGCAAGTGAAGAGGCAGTGGAGACGGTAGCAGATAAGTGAGAACTGAAGTGGGAACCTCACACCTCTGGAGTTCGTCAGTCACTTGTAAGTAGTAATCTTTTTTTAAATCTAGCAGTATGAATCTTCCCGTAGTACTCGATGTTCCCTGAGATTATTTTTAATTTCCTTATAAGCTGCCTTGTTTTACACTGTATTAAACAGTGTTAGCAGTCGTGACACAATAACAATGTTGGACTTAGACAACTCTGATCTCTATACTTCTTTTATCAAGCTGTCGGCATGGTAGCGTTGTCAGGTAGTGCGAGAAAAACAACAAAATCTCTGTCCTGCTTGGCGGTACACGTTGATACTCTTTGTATTTCCGTATCGAAGGTAAAAGTAGTACCGTCGGATCTTTCAATGCAAAAGTGCTACCATGAATTTATTACTGAAGTTAATAGAGTGATATGATACAGGAAACACGTTATCTGCTACATTATAATACGTCCAGAGAAGATGCCTCTTTGAAACAGTCTCAGTTTGCGATCGCGGTACGTCTTTTATAATAAAAAAATAAAAAAAAAAACAAAAAAGCTGGGCTTATACGGAGTGCCGCGCAAATGTGGGAAATGCAAACTATTAAAACGGCGACCTATTTCTTCTGAATTGACGTCACTACAGAGAACTCCAGTCTGGATGAGGAGCATCTGGTGAAGCCTTCTACTGTAGTTATCCAAACATTCCAGATGCTGTCTACAGTTCGCAATACCTGGTGACGTAAAGAAGTTCCTGGGCTCAGGAGCCTCAGAAATCTTAGGGAAAAGATGATTAACAGGAACGTGTGGAATGTCCTGCTCTCATGCAATGAAACCAAAAACGCTGGGGCGTGCCATCATTACCAACTGGGTGTAAAGCATAAATAAATTCTAGTGACTTGAAGCGGTATTGAAAACACTTTTTCTTGTCACACCCTTAAATACAGATTATCAGGTCGAACCTGAATAAATCGGTATCATTCACCTCAGAAGCATAAATGAATTAGGCATGCAACATAGAGATTTTTTTGGGTCATCAGCCTTCTTACTGGTTTTATGCGGTCCGCCACGAATTCCTCATGGAGATACATAAGTAAAATGGAACCTGGTGTGGTATGAAACGCCCTAATTATCTGCTACCTTCATTATTTCGTGAATTAAACGTGCGTATAAAACGTTTTATATCACTGAAAATATAGTATCATCAGGTTTTAATTAGCTTTCAAATATTCAACAGCCTGGGAAGACCAATACTTTCTCAAGTGCAATCTGTTGAAAACATCTTTTTGAGAGAGCACAAATCTGTGCGTTTTTATGTGCATTTAAATTGCATTATGCTATTTCTAAAAATGGGTCGTGTAATTACAAGTGATTTGAGCGTACTTACGTGCTGTACTAGAAATGTCTGTTGGTCTTTGTTGACAACAATGTGCGTATTTCAGTGTCGGTGAGGACAATAACAAAAGTAGATAAGAGTTATGGCGGAATGATCGATTTCTGTATGAAAGTTGTTGAGACGACAGCCCTTATTTAAAGACTCAGTATATTAACCATTTTGATATTCTTTAAATTATTTCCACTAATCTAGTTAGTAAAAGGAATTATGTTTCTAAGTAACTTTTCTCGTACGGGGTGTTGTACACGCTGAAATGTAGGCATACGTTGCAACATTAACAGACAGCGCGCTGGTGTCTAGTGCATCGCGCAGCTGACCACTAGACACGTAATATTCGCCTTTTATCAGGTAAGCGCTTGATTGGTTTTATTTATTAATGGAACATTTTTAACCTGTCCCGGAGGAGCCATTTGCTGATTTCATAAATATTCACAAAGAGATCTATTTTTCAATGTGAGTGCGTTATTTTGTCGCTCTCCATATGCGAGCAACCTTTTCGTATGATGGTCGCGTTGCCTCTAGTCTCTACAATTACCGCCTGAGTGAAACACGTGTAGAAATGATTGGTTTACAGTAATTTCGATGTTATTTATTATTAATAGTGTGATCCACATATTATTTCCTATAATCTACGTGTTCAGTGAGTGATGGTATTCTGACGGAAGACTGCGATTGTCAAATAAATTATAAAAAGATCTCGGCAGTCTCAGAACAGAAACGGAAACACATTCGTATTCTTCATTTCTGTTCGAGGTTTCGGTTTCCATCATGTTTTCCTGAGCAAAGAAATCATAGAAATTTAAGAAGCCTGCATCTAGGGGATGTAGTTGAGCAGAATTAAATTCGTACCTTATTTAAGTTTTCCTTTCTTTCCGAAATAACTGGTTCACTCTTCACTGCATAGATAGAAAAAAAACGCTTGTTACTTCTTCTCTTCCATATTTCACTAAGGCTGTAACGATAACTGATGATTTGTTAGGCGTACCATGAGTTCCAAACAATCGTTTGGAAGGGTAGCTACTAAAAACAATGCGAATTTTCAAATTTATTTATCTAGAATGCAGTTTTCTACGCTATTCAGTTGCAATATCTCGTAGGAACAACGCTTACTGCAAGAAGCTTTATTGTATTCACTTCAGTGTGTTAGGTATTTATGTGTATTACTTTTGACTGACACGCGAGAACGTGGCACTATTTCTGGGCTGCGAAGTTTGTACGAATTCGTTTCTTAAACTTTTTGTTCCTGAATCTGTTATATGTTTGTATCTTGGGGACAGGCTGCAGCCCTTGGTCCCCTCGTGTGCTCATGATATTGGGGAAGTGACTGGAAACTAGTATTCTGTCTCGGCTTTCACGGTTTTCGATGTTTCCCTGCCTGACTAAAGCGTGAGCGAAGCTGCTGTCTCAATCATATTTCGTAACGATGACACATTTTCTTTTTCATGCTCCTGCCAAACATGATGAGGTGTCCCAATGTTACTGTTACCTAGATCTTACATAATGATACACAACAAAAATATTACTTTCTGAGTCTTAGTATTTTGACTGGTTTGATGCGACCCGCCATGAATTCCTGCGCCAGCCTCTCCATCTCAGGGTAGCTCTTGCACCGAACGTCCTCAGTTATTTGCAGGATATATTGAAATTTCTGTCTTCCCCAACAATTTTTGCCCTCTACAGCTCCGTCTAGCACCAACGACGTTATCCCCTGATGTTTTAACATATGTCTTGTCATCCTGTCCCTTCATCTTGTTAGTTTTCCACAAGTTCTTTTCCTGGCCGACTTTGTGGAGAAGCTTCTCTTTCCTTACCTTATCAGTCTACCTAATTTTCAATCTTCTTCTGTTGCACCACATCTCACAAGCATCGATCCTCTTCTGTTGCAGTTTTCCCACAGTCCAAGATTCACTACCATGCAATGCTGTGCTTCAAACGTATATTATCAGAAATTTCTTCTTCCAGTTATTCTATGTTTGATACTAGTAGATTTCTGGCCAGAATGCTCTTTCTGCCAGTGCTGGTCTACTTTTCACGTCCTCTTTGCTTCGTTCGTCATGTCTTATTTTGCTTCCAAGGTAGGAGAAATCCTTAACTTCGACTGCTTCGAGATCACCAATTTTTATGTTAAGCTTCGCTTTAATTTCATTTCTGTTACTTCTTATTACTTTCGCCTTTCTTCGGTTTACTCTCAATCAATATTCCGTACTCACTAGACTGTTCATTCCATTCAGCAGAACGTGTAACTCCTCTCCAATTTCACTGAGGACAATATACCATTAGTGAATTTTATCAATCATCATATTTCACCCTGAATTTTAATAACACTCCTGAACCTTTCTTATATTTCCGTCTTTGCTTCTTCGATGTATAAAATGAACAGTAGGGGCGAAAAACTGCATCCCTGTCATACACCCTGTTTAATCGTAGCACTTCGTTCTTTCATTTCGAACATTATTATCCCCTCATGGTTGTTGTACATCTATTTCGCTGTAGCTTACTCCCATTTTTATCATAATTTCGAATGCCTTACATCATTAACTTTTCTTCTATCTCGTCATCAGTGGATTCTTCCATCTCATAGCAGCCTTGAATGTACTCTTTCCACCTATCCACTCTCTCCTTTGCGTTTAAACGTCGGCTTCGCATTTCACTCTTAATATTGCCACTAATGCTTTTCATTGTTTTGACTTTTCTGTGTGCTGAATCAGTCCTTCGGACGATTATTTCTTATTAGATTTCTCCAGAGTTTCTCCATAGTCTGTTTTCCTGTCTTTCCCTGAGCTTTTTGCGCTGCCTTCATTCATCGACAAATTATTTTCCTGTTACTCAAGGTTTCTTCCCAGTTACTTTCCTTGTGCCTTTGCCTGTCCAGGATATATAATTGCTCTTTTTAGAGCAATTTTTAATCGATGTGACTGTCTCAACCTGCACCCTACTGATGCTATATTCGAATGTTACAGGATTGTTTTTCCAGGTCATCCGCATTAACTTATATTTCCCTACAGTTAGAGCAAGCACGCCAACTAGAAATTCTATCTAGGTCATCTGGTATCTTCCAACTGTCACTCAATGACGACACCTCCCCGTACCCCGTACACCACTGCGTCGCAGCAAACAGCCGTAAATTGTTGACCCTGTCCGCCAGATCGTTTATGTATATAGCGAATAAGAGCATTCCTATCACACTTCCCTGTAGCACTCCCGACGGTGCGCTCGTCTCCGATCAACACCCGCTGTTGAGGACAGCGTACTGTGTTCTATAGTATTGTATGTTAACAGTGGGTCTAGAAACGACGGAGAGACTCCGTCCCCACCGCAGCCGCAGTGGTTCACAACCCCACGACGACTACCGCAGTCCACTTCAACCCTCCGCCGCCCCACACCAAACCACTCTTTCAGGGTTATTGTGCGGTTCGGTCCCCAGTGGACCCCCCCCCCCCCCCCCCAGGGAACGTCTCACTCCAGACGAGTGTAACCCCTATGTTTGCGTGGTAGAGTAATGGTGGTGTACGCGTACGTGGAGAACTTGTCTGCGCAGCAATCGCCGACATAGTGTAGCAGAGGCGGAATAAGGGGAACCAGCCCTTATTCGCCGTGGCAGATGGAAAACCTCCTAAAAACCATCCACAGACTGGCCGGCTCACCGGACCTAGACACTAATCCGCCGGGCGGATTCTTGCCGGGAACCAGGCGCTCCTTCCCAGTCCGGAAAGCCGCGCGTTAGACCGCACGGCCAACCGGGCGTGCACTGGGGTCTGTTACTTAAATAGTCTTTGAGCTACTCACATTTCTGGGAGCCAAATCCGTATGCGTGGACCTTCGTGAACCGTCTGCTGTAGGGCACTGTCAAACGCTTTCCGAAAATGTAGGAATATGGGAAATTGACATATCCCGTCAGCTGAACGTGTTTTTCCAAAATCACTTCAGAGGAGTATCATGATGGTTCTTCCGACAAGGCTGTTTTCCAATTGTATTGCTATTCCTGTCGAACTGAGCCAGTTTCCGTCACAGTGATCCCAACGTCGAAGAGAAGGTAAGCTGTTGAGCTTTTGTTTTGAAAATGAGCTTCAGTCAACTGGCACAGTAACTACTGAAAGAGATACAGTATGTAAGAAAGCGTGCCAGTGCATTCGAACGTCCTTTTTTATTGCGAAGAAAAGGAACCTCAGTTGTGTCACCTCCTCAAATATTGTCTCAACCTGAAGTACGCACCAATTTGTAGTACCTGCGAGCAATCTCTCCTTACAAATGCTAATCGAAACGGCCATCCGGAGAACCCGAACAGTCTGTTCACATATGATATAAGGTGAAATGTTAAAATTTATTTACAACTCTTTTTTATGAATCTGTAGACTGAAACTTTCTACATCGACACCTCCCTACATTTCGTTAAAAACCAATGGGTCACCCAAGCAATCAGATCAGTTATTCACAGGAGCGTCAAAGGCACCTACTTGCAAAACTAACTTCACTTGCAGTCCTGCCGCTTCAAAAAGCTAGTTACAAATAAATCTTCTTTCACCCAGCCATCTTCCGTACAAACATGCAATTTCCCGTAATCTCTTCACATGTCGAAACTCTACGCCACTCAGCAGCCATTGTATGGAATCCTTCTAGACACCACCCACCCTCAAAAAACCAGCATCTAAGGACCCTTCCACAGCATTAAGTCACTGTGCACTCTACGAAGGCATAAACTGGAGGGGTGCTGCAACAATTCGCGTCTCATCAACACTCCACAGCCACATCTGGATTTACCAGAAAGTCCAGAAGCTGAAACATCAAAACATCACGCTCCAACAGGAAACCATGGCAAGCATTTCAATGTCACAATGATAACCCGTTCTTTTACATTTAAACTACAACGACAACATTTGATGTATGTTTCGGTTGGGGATATCGTCAGACTGGCTTGACGCGCCCCGTTTCATATCGTATCCGAATCTTTTCACCTCAGAGTGATTTGAGGGACGCGAATAACCATCGACATGTAGGCAAGGGATTAGTGGGCCATTCGTGTCATCTTGATGTACATGCGGTAAATGCGGAAACGTGAACTATAGCGATGCTCTTGTCAAATGGTTCAAATGGCTCTGAGCACTATGGGACTCAACTGCTGAGGTCATTAGTCCCCTAGAACTTAGAACTAGTTAAACCTAACTAACCTAAGGACATCACACACATCCATGCCCGAGGCAGGATTCGAACCTGCGACCGTAGCGGTCTCGCGGTTCCAGACTGCAGCGCCAGAAGCGCGCGGCCACTTCGGCCGGCTTCTTGTCAAATGCATCCAAACTGGACCAAAATGCTGTTGTTTTCTTTTGGCTACATTCACCGGAGAATGAAGAATATGTATGAGGAAAGGTGTCGGTAGATAACCACCGATGTGGAACGATGCGCCAAGTTCCGTGCTGGTCACGATTCGACACAAGACGTCGGTCGACCCGGAACCCACCCTTATCCACTGATTTCAACGAACCCGGTGTTCCAGCACTGGGGTATGGTACTGTGCAACAGTGAAACGGCGTGCAATTAAGGCGAAACGTCTGGGAAAACTGCAACAAGGGGTGTTGCCCTTTCATGACAGAGCTCGTCCCCATATTGCAAATAGTAACTCAGAAGTTACGGCAACTCAAGTGGTAGCGACTCGAGCATCCATCCTATGGCCCTGATCTCCCACTATGAGATTATCACTCCTCTTAAAAAAGATCTTGAAGGGTCGACATTTCCTGTTGGACGAGGGTGTGCAGCCGGCAGTTATTGACTTCTTTACGCAGCAGGACACTTACCACGCGGGTATCTTCAACATGGTAGATCGGTGGGATGAATGCTCAGAGCGATTTTGCCTGATAGGCGTACCGACTCTGGGCTGTACGGAAACTTTTTGACCGGCCCTTATTCTTACCCCCAACGTCCTATTATTTGTTCTATATAATGCAGCATATTTCTTCCTGTAGAATTTTTGCACTCTCTAGCTCTCCCTAGTACCATGGAAATTATTCCGAGAGCTCTTCTTCTAGACACATGTTTTCTACACTTCTTTTCCTCCCTGTTATTACGGAGAAATTCCTCATTTATTGTCTTATATGAACTCAGTTTTTAACATCCTTCTGTAACACCTCATCTCAAATGCTTTCATTTTCAACGTTTCTGTTTTTTCCACGTTCTACGATTCACTTCCATACAATTCTGTACATTCTCAGAAACTTCTAGACATTGTCAGTGTCTAACATAAGTAGATTTCTTTCGTTGAGAAATGCTCTCTGCCCGCACTGATTCGACTGCCAAAGTAGGAGAATTTCTTCGCTTCATTCCTTTTAAGTCTGTCGATAATCTTATTTCTGCGTCTCCCCAATACTTTGGTCATTCTGTGGTTTACTTTCAGTTAATATTCTGTGCTCAATAAACTCTTCATTCAGTTTCTGTAAGCTATGAAGGATCTGTATTTACTCGAATTGAAACAATTCTGTTGCTAAATATTACTGTATGAAGTACACGTGCCGGAAGAGGGGAAAGATACCTACTGGCAGCCCGCCATGTCCGCTTGGAGTGGGGAACTGAAATGAGTAAAAGAATAAATAATTAGGAAAAACAATATTGTGCAGCCCTGTCTGTTTGTATACAACACTTCTACGAAACTGAGGTGAGAGGTTCAGAAGACGTCACCTTTAAAATGCGCTCTCTTGCCGTTAGTAGCCTCTAGTTTCCAACTTCGGTTGTTTCCTGTAGAACGAGAGAGTAGCGTGAATGAGAGGGAAGGGGGGGGGGGGAGGGTGTAGAAGTGACCTGTGTCAGCAGTGTGTTTGTGAGAAGTGAACATGACGCAATTTGAGGAAACAAGCCCCTGAGCCACGGAAGCTGCACAAAAACTGGGATGCGGTGCGAATCGACAGTGCGGCTTCCGACCAGCTAATAGCGCAGCTCCCTGCCCTACTCTGAACGGCCGCCAATTCTGCCCGCGTCATGTCGGGAAGGGTGGGTGACGTGGGACGCCTCCGTGCAGTAGCAAGAGACACGCCGCTACTTTCCGCGCTTGCTCTATCCACTTACCGAGCTTTCGTAATATTGCCCTAAAACTGATCACGATGCGGAAAACTGAGGCTGTTCCATATCTTATCCAGTAATTCGTCGTAGCCTGTCAATTCTAACAGTGACATCGTATCTGTAACATGAAATTTCCTTTTATTTGGCAGGAGTAGCCATCACCCTTCTGAAAGGATTGCTCTCGCATGTCATCTCGGAACTTCCGAAACGTCGTATGAAGTCTCACTCGCGACCGCAGCCAGTCAATGCAGTTTTTAATGCCGTGTGGTCCGCGAGACACACCATGCGAGCACCTCGGAAACGTTTGTTGGCCGAAACGGATTCAGACTCAGCACTGCTACTAATATCCAGTCAGTCTAACTAATGGACGCCAGGCAGGGTTAAAACTGTCACCACTCCTCTACACCACACACTGACCTGAAGCAAACCACTTACTTTCAGGAGACTCTCAGATCTGACTACCGGGTGGAAAACGAACACCGCAAACAGTGACTACATCACCTCCAACCGGTTTATAGACGATGCAGTCACATTAATTTGACCACCACGTATGTTATACGGCAGAGTACAACAATTATTCACGGACGGCACGTGGCAGTACTATACTACTGGGCATTAAAATTGCTGCACCAAGAAGAAATGCAGATGATAAACGGGTATGAATTGGACGAATATATTATACCAGAACTCACATGTGATTACATTTTCACGCAATTTGGGTGCATAGATCCTGAGAAATCAGTACCCAGAACAACCACCTCTGGCCGTAATAACGGCCTTGATACGCCTGGGCACTGAGTCAAACAGAGCTTGGATGATGTGTACAGGTACAGCTGCCCATGCGGCTTCAACACGATACCTCAATTCATCAAGAGTAGTGACTGGCGTATTGTGATGAGCCAGTTGCTCGGCCACCATTGACCAGACATTTTCAGTTGGTGGGAGATCTAGAGAATGTGCTGGCCAGGGCAGCAGTCGAACATTCTCTGTATCCAGAAAGGCCCGTACAGGACCTGCAAAACGCGGTCGTGCATTATCCTGATGAAATGTGGGGTTTCGCAGGGATCGAATGAAGGGTAGAGCCACAGGTCGTAACACATCTGAAATGTAACGTCCACTGTTCAAAGTGCTGTCAATGCGAAGAAGAGGTGACCGAGACATGTAACCAATGGCACCCCATACCATCACGCCGGGTGATACGCCAGTATGGCTATGACGAATACACGCTTCCAATGTGCGTTCACCGTGATGTTGCCAAACACGGATGCGACCATCATGAGGCTGTAAACAGAACCTGGATTCATCCGAAAAAAATGACGTTTTGCCATTCGTGCACTCAGGTTCGTCGTTGAGTACACCATCGCAGGCGCTCTTGTCTGTGATGCAGCATCAAGTGTAACCGCAGCCATGGTCTCCATGCTGCTGCAAACGACGTCAAACTGTTCGTGCAGATAGTTGTTGTCTTGCAAACGTCCCCATCTGTTGACTCAGGGATCGAGATGTGGCTGCACGATCCGTTACAGCCATGCGGATAAGATGCCTGTCATCTCGACTGCTAGTGATACGAGGCCGTTGGGATCCAGCACGGCGTTCCGTATTACCCTCCTGAACCCACCGATTCCATATTCTGCTAACAGTCATTGGATCTCGACCAACGAGAGCAGCAATGTCGCGATACGATAAACCGCAATCGCGACAGGCTACAATCCGACCTTTATCAAAGTCGGAAACGTGATGGTACTCATTTCTCCTTCTTACACGAGGCATCACAACAACGTATGAGAAATCGGTTGGAAACTTTCCTCATGTCAGCACGTTGTAGGTGTCGCCACCGGCGCCATCCTTGTGTGAATGCTCTGAAAATCTAATCATTTGCATATCACAGCATCTTCTCCCTGTCGGTTAAATTTCGCGTCTGTAGCACGTCATCTTCGTGGTGTAGTAATTTTAATGGCCAGTAGTGTAGTAATCTAGTAAAGGAGCGAAAGAAAAGCGTGTCGGGGGACGCGGTAGACAGTGCAGTCGTTGTCACAATATGGAAATGGAGCGATTGATACCACGCCCAAAAGGACACGACCATTGCCTTTCGTTCCAAGGGTGGAATTATTTCAACTGACAAGTTCGTAAACTGTTCGCGCCGCCGTGATGTAAGTATACCTTGCAATGCAACATGGTGTTACCCAAAACCGGCGTCTAGGCAACAGTGGTGCAGTATGAACCATAGATAACAGGAGTGAAAGACGGCTGCAGAGGTGAGTGCGGACGAATAGGCGTGCAGCTGTTGAACAGTTGACCGCCCAGATGTAGGCTAACAGCGCCTTCTCAACGATCAGTGGATGTTACTGTGTAGGGGCGTCCGAAGCAAGTGTCTGGTTCATGCACCAGTAATGACTAATAAATATTTACTGGTGACGAAGGCTGGAATTTGCACGCCATTACCGCAACTGGACGTCCACTGAGGCGACAACCGGACTTTCCAGATGAATCACGTTTTGTGCTCCATCGGACAGATACCCATTCGTGTGTACGACGTGAAAATCTGAAAGCAAACACCCAGCACCAATTGTCGGGGCGTTATCCGCAGAGGAATGTTTTCGTGGCATTTCTTGGGTGTTCTCGTCTTTCTAGACGGCGCAGTGGATTAACACAAGTATACACTAGCCTTGGAGACCACGACCGTCCCCACATGCTGTATGTTTTTCCTCGACACGATGGCGTCTATCAGCAGGACAATGCGACATGTCACACGGTTCGCAGTGTACGTGCGTTGTTAGAAGATGATCAGGATACGTTTACCGGACTTAAACTTAATCGAGAATCTGTGGGACAACCTCGATCAGACTGTTCGCGCCAATGATCCTCAACCGATAAATCTAGCTAGTGCATGTGATCACTTAATTGGTGTCGGTATGGCTCCACGTCCCTTTAGATACCTTCCACAACCTAACTGACCCTCTTCCTGCACGTCACGCAGCGGTCCGCGCTGCGATAGGTGGTTACTCAGGCATTTGACAGCCGATCGCATTAATGTGACAAGATGGTGTAGTGCAATCTCCATAAACAAAAATTAATAATAGTACAAAGTTAAAATGGGAGAGGGCACACAGAAAGGCACCGCAAGTTTCCACTGGAACAAATGGAATTTATTGTTTTCTGTAAGATCTCACCACGCAACGATTTAAAATCCTTAACTCCGCGCCACAGAGTCCACGATTCCCACCCTACCCTCACGAGAGCTGCTGGGTGACTCCCGGTTTCGCGTGCTACCGAACCACTCCACGAAATTATGTAATATTTAAACCTTTCAGCCAATCAGAGCGCAGGCTTTTTCGTAGGCCGTTTGTTGCTCTGCTCCTGCTAATAGAGCTTCTGTAAGGCGGTATTTCGTGGTGGGACCCTTAGCATTTTTTCTTCGATTGGTGCTATTTCCACGTATCTGGCCTACACTTATAACTTTCACTAACCTTTTCTGAGGGAAATGAACAGATGAGTTACAGTAGAACAAGTTCTTCGCTCCAGACCTTTTTTGCTGCGAAAAGCAATTGAAAACTGAAGGCATCTTCAGAAATTAGACCCAAATCTCTAACAAGGACGAAACATATTGGGAGTGTGTGTTTCGTTTTGTTAACTTTGTATTCGCAGAAAGCTATTGTACGACGCCTTGAAGAAGAGTTTTAGGTAAAGTCATCGGAAGACGATATCGAAGCAGCTCTTACACTCTTTCTCTTACTCTGTTGCACCACTTACGTACGTCGGTTATTAGCAACAGTGCTTGGCCGCAGCTTAATGATCTGCATGCGTTTCGGGTGGTCATAAATGTGCGCACCAGATGAATTCAATCCATTTATATTGGATTTGCCCGTGTTCTGAAAACAAAGCAAAGTTTCTGGAAAAATCGTAATGGTATTTTTAGTTTAGTTTTCGATTATTTTGTGTCTTCAGCTGAGGACGAGGAAAAAACGGGTCAGTCTGTGTGGCTTTCAGCTGTCTACAGAGACCGCTGCAACGGTGACGCCAACAGCTCTGACGGCGATTGGCAATACTGCGGCCGATTGCGCTGCACGTTACGGCCTAGTGAGTCCGCCACTGTTGTAGTTACGCAAGACGTATCCTGTGTGCTCTGTCACCAATAGCGACATGCATGGGACAGGGACAGGTGCATGGGACGGCCTCCTGCGCAGCGCTCCGTAGCGCACGCAACAGTGTGGATGGCTGAAAAACGGCGGTTGATCCTCAACAGAAAAAAAGACGATGGCGTGCCTACCAAGCAAGTGCAGTAAGTCTTGGGCGAAAGTGGCACCTCTTTACGTGCTGCAGCCTCCACGTACAGCAGGGCGCAGCGGGAAGTGAAGAGATTGTTTGCTGGCACTCTGAGCCTTGTCCGGAAACTGCAGCGCCCTCGTGTCATCCATCGACACGGTGACAGACATTTTGACACCCGCCATTGACTGCTGTAAAGCATACTGAATCCTTAATTTAATCCTTCCTCGCGCAGTTGTTACTTTTTCTACTATGTTCCAAATTCTTAAATCGAATTCTCCATACACTCCTTCATTCGTTTATCTGTGCCCTTCTGTATATTTTTCCACTTTGGGGAACTCTTATTTACTACAGATAACCATATTATCAGTTACAATACTATGTTTCTCAGAGAACGGATAGTTTTCGCTCAAAAAGGAATTGATCGTTTTGCGGGTAGACCATTATATTTCTTAAATATTATGCTGTACGAAAGTTCAAATGTGTGTGAGTTCTTAAGGGACCAAACTGCAGAGGTCATCGGTCCCTAGACTTACACACTACTTAAACTAACTTAAACTAGAATGAGAATTTTCACTCTGGAGCGGAGTGTGCGCTGATATGAAACTTCCTGGCAGATTAAAACTGTGTGCCGGACCGAGACTCGAACTCGGGACCTTTGCCTTTCGCGGGCAAGTGCTCTACCAACTGAGCTACCCAAGCACGACTCACGCCCCGTCCGTTGCGTAGCTCAGTTGGTAGAGCACTTGCCTGCGAAAGGCAAAGGTCCCGAGTTCGAGTCTCGGTCCGGCACACAGTTTTAATCTGCCAGGAAGTAACTTAAACTAACTTATGCTAGGAGCAACACGCACACCCATGCCCGAAGGAGGACTCGAACCTCCGGCGGGAGGGGCCACACAGTCTGTGACAATGCTGTACGTACTAGTAAAAGTGGAATATATTATTCATTAACAACAGTCATTTGTTTTAGCCACGTTAGTGTTTGATCAGTATGAGGGCTCCCACCAGTGGTTGTAATACCATATTTATTCCATCCACCTCACAATTTATATTCTATGCTTTTACCCATCGTTTATGTAATCATCTCCAAGCAGCTGTACTCGTGACCAGTTAGTCAACAATCCCCTAAATAATGCATTTTCGCATCAGCAGTAAAGGTGACAGCCATTAACTTATTTAAAGATGGTTATGTAACCAGCTCCGGTAACAACATTAAATATATACTGTGAGGAGGACTGATTAAATGCTTAACACAGTACGTACACAGCAGCTGATTTAGATAATATCGACGATTTTCATTGGCGCTAAACGTCTTCATCGCACATCTTGTTTAATGAAACGACGCGGTATCTGTTCAAAGTGACTTCTGTTCAAGTAAGCCAGCAACTTTCCTTCAGCAGGAAAGCAGCATTTTGATACTTATTATTCCGAATGATATGAAGATTCACTACACGCACAAGTCTATCGTAGCCCGTAGTAGATAATCTGAGAAATTTGTTCTGTCAAGGTACATACTGTAGAACAACTATGATGTATTACACGTAAACATTTTCATCTGAAGCCACACGGAATCTAAGACGTTTCAAAATATGTTGATATACTTAAAATCGCTTTTCGGCAATAATGCGTAAAAATGCTGGAACTAGTTTCAGATGACGAGACGTTTACGGGAATATTGTATTTATGAAAGAAAAAGTAGTGGGAACGCCTAGAACGAAGATCCATATGCGTATGTAGAGAGCTCTTGTTGATAGTCCCCAAACGATATTATACACCTCCAAAATAAACCTCGTGAAGTGACTATGAAGGCAATACCGAAATTCGATCTTACACTTAGCTTTGTGATCGTCTTTCCTCTCACACAACATTCGTTGATGGTGTAAGAAGGGGGAAAGGCAATCTTACTTTAAGTACCCCCTACCACACTGTCAGAAGCGATTAGAACTACAAGTGTACTGACATAATGTGGATGAGAAGGTAGCACGCAGTTTTGTCTGTGTTGTTATCAATGATAATGGAAAAGAGGGGAGAAGAGAGGTGACGCCCGGTGCAAGCGCACAGTCGACTCCTCTTGAATGATGCTAAGGAACTGGCAATAGAATGACCGATTGATGAGCATCTTGCCCTCACGCTAATAGGTTTGTGACGTAATCCAGAAAACTGGCACACAGACTGGGTATTAGGAACTTCAACGTACCTCCTACCCTCCTATTACTGGTGATGTAAATATTTAACACGTGTAGCATCACCACACAAACTCGAACCAGTTCCTTCCTGCCTGAGAATTATCGCAATTCGCCTTCGGTGGCAGGCCTCTGGAGAAGAAATAATGCCGAAAATATATAGTTCCGAATGGATGTCAAAGGAGCTGATTTTCAGTTGACGTGTACCGATAGTGACGCAGTGGTTAGTGTAGAAACCTGTTGTATAATTCCGATTTTTGTTACGTTCTAGTCGTGGTATTAGATTAATATCATTGACATGGAGCACAAACGACATACGAGACAATTTTTTCTGTATCACCGACGTCTTTCCTCCTGGTCTGATAGGAAGCAGGGTAGCGCTTAAGAGATAGTGTCAGATGGACGTGCGTGTCCGGTGCCAGTTTTGCTCGGCCCTAATTCGTATTCTGAGGGCGCCTTTCGTTGCACACACGCGAAGCCACCATTTTTCTATCGCTCGCAGGTAAGCCTAAATGCTGAATAAAACATTTCTTGTCCAAATTATAAATTGAAGATGGATGGAAATTGCATAACCATAACCGCTATTGTTTAGAGACAGTAATATTCGCTGTCTCTGGTAATATACGACTGATGGAAGTATGCGCCTATTAATTTTTGTGAAAACTGCAACACGCAAACGAAATGGCCCAAACGAATCGAAATTCGGTTGAAGTGTATGGGTGATTGCGACTGAAGGGAGATAGCGTGTATGTGGATCCAGCGTGTGGGTCAATACAGTAGAGGAACGTAAAACGAAGTTGGAACCTAAAACAAGTGCAGTATTTGTCATTGCTGTCGAAGACCACATTATTGGCAAGTGCGCGAACCGAAAGGAGCAGGGTAATTCGTCTCAGACAAGTTTGTTTGTTATGCCGTTGCACTACAGATAGTACAATGCGTGCTGAAACTGGTAACTGGATGTAAGAAATCTTGCAGATAACCAAGAATATAGGATTTTCGGATCCTCCATTTTTCTCTACAATCTATTTTGGCCATAACTAGTCATAATATGTGGATTTTATTTTATTCTGGAAGACAAGGGATTTACAGGTTACGATTCCGATAAACCTCGACTGTGTAGTGATTGTCTTGATGAACAAATTGATGATAGGAACCCACATCTGGAAATGTCGTGCAACGACGCTAAGGAATATTTAAATTTTGGGGCCAACAACTGAGGCTGAACCACCTCTTTTGCAGCAAACGTGCGCTCCTTCGCTAACACCTCTGCTGCTATTGCGCGCCGGCCACTGTGGCCGAGCGGTTCTAGGTGCTTCAGTCCGGAACCGCGCTGCTGCTACTGTCGCAGGTTCGAATCCTGCCTCGGGCATGGATGTGTGTGATGTCCTTAGGTTAGTTAGGTTTAAGTAGTTCAAAGTCTAGGGGACTGATGACCTCAGATGTTAAGTCCCATAGTGCTCAGAGCCATTTGAACCATTTGCTATTGCGGTTAGTGGTTGACGCGAGTGCTTTTGCTAACAGCATGACATCTTCTTCAGTGCCTCTCCTGGGCTCGTGATAATATCGGTTGGACGCTAGACGACTGGAAAACCATGGCTTGGCCAGATCAGTCCCGATTCCAGTTGGTAAGAGCTGATGGTAGGGTTCGAGTGTGGCCTATACGCACGAAGCCGTGGACGCCAGTTGTCAGTAGGCCGTTGTGTAAGCTGGTGGTGGCTGTGTTTACGTGGAATGAATTGAGTCCTCTGCTCTAACTGAACCATTGATGCCGCGGGCTGCTGTCGTGGTCGGTGGATACGCAGCTTTAGGGAAACAATGGAAAACCTAAATACGAATGGTCGGACGAGGGTTTCAATCGGCGTCATGCTGAATACGAATCCACCTCGCTCGTTTGAGGAGCGGAATCATGCTGGAAGGGCGTAGCGACGTTCTTTTCTAATGGCCAGAAGAATACTGGTAACATTTGGATATACAGCCATCGCCTACTGCTGCCGCATGTGCGACCTTTTACTAGCGTAGTTGGTTCACACTTACGGTACGCGGTCGACAAGGCCAAGTCATCTGTATCAATTGCCCACAAGTGAAAGCAGCAATTAAATGTTAACAGACTTAGATCATTTAGGGCAGAACGTCTTCGCAACTACGCCCAGCTTTTTATATGGAGCAAGGTCGACTGGCAATATGGTCTTGAATTGTCTAACAGCAAGTATGTTGCATGACCTAAACATATGAATTGTTAATTACATGGCCTATTTATGTTTTTACGTCATTTTTCGGTTTATTTACTTTCACAGAAGTGGAGGCAGCGTACGTTTCACAATATAGATTGTCCGCCTCTATACCTGAGTGTTCAGCGCGGCAGAATGCCATGCAAGAGGCCGGGTTCGGTTCCCGGCTGGGTCGAAGGTTATTTCCGCTCAGGGAATGGGTGTTGTGTTGTTTTCATTATCACATCATCCTGGTTGACACGGAAGTGGTCAAGGTGGCATCAACTAAAAAGACTTGCACCAGGTGACTGGTCTACCCGACGGTTACAATATAGACTGCTAGCCATTAAAACTTCAACACCAAGAAGGACAGCATATAAAAAAATTTTACTTATTGCAGTAGTATAGGAGGAAGAGTACACGATTCAATATGTAGATGATTCGTGAGTATAAAGGGTGAGAAATTTAGGACCAGAGCTGCCACCTCTGGCAACAACAACGGATCTAACTACGCTAGGTATCGCATTCAACTGAGCTTGAATGGCAGACACGAGTACGTCATTCCACGCCGCTTCAAGTATTTGGTGAGTTCGTCAGTATTAGTGGCTAGAGAGCGGTGATATGCAAGTCTCTCGGCAACCCATGAGCAATTGTTTCCAATAGGTGAGACATATGAAGAATGTGCTGGCCAGAACAACAGTCGGGCGCCCTCTGTATCTAGATAGGTCAGGTTTGCATCTGTAAAATGCGATTTCGCGTTACCTTGCTAAACGATTACGTCGCTGAAACATGACATCACAGAGACCTCGAATAGACTGAAAAAATGCCAGACTTAATGTGTCAGAAATGTAACGGATACTGACTAAACTGCCGACTATGCGCACTAGATATACGCCGTATGGAAATTGGAAATTTGTGGTAAGGTCCTATGGGACCTAACTGCAGAGGTCATCGGTCCCTAAGCCTACACACTACTTAATATAAATTAAACTAACTTACACTATGGTCAACACACACACACACACAAACACATACACACACACACACACACACACACACACACACACACACACACACCCATGCCCGTGGGAGGACTTGTACCTCCGACGGGGGGAACCGCACGGAGCGTGACAAGGCGCCCAGACCGCGCGGCTACCCCGCTCGGCTACGCCTTATGTTCAAGCCAGATTTTATTTTTTAGTTATACAATTCTGTGTCGCGTCCGCAGCTATCGTGTAGCACTGAGTGTGAATAGCGGTACTGAAGAATACACACATTCGGGAGTAACGTTTTGGCTCCCATGCTGGCTGACGGAGCCGACCCGGTGGACCACACGGCGTTGACAGTGGACGGACGGTGATAAGAGGCGTTGTGGTTAGACATGAGAACGCCCGTTATGCCAGCAGCGAGGCACCTAGGAGAAGCACAGGTATTCTGGCGTGAAGCAAGTAATCTTGCTTAGTAATTATTTGCCAATAAAAGTCGCTTTCTCCAATACATCAGTAGTTCCTTACAATATTATAACGCCAGGAATCGGTTATATTAATAAATAAACGAATAATGTCTAAGCTAACGAAAATGTGCGAACGGTTGCGAAATATCACAAGTCTAAGTACAAGGTGCATACTGCGCGCCAGAGTCGTCAGTCGTCTATAGCGTGCCTTCCGATCTTGTTCTGTGGTAAGGCCATGCGCTCAGGAAACTATTAGTTTTCAGTTAATCATTATTAGTTGTATCGTTATTATTAGTTTATGGTCTTTAGTAAATAAACACACCAAAATAAATACATCATTCGTTCCAAATATTGCACTTTCCCGCTTCATACTTAGAATCGCAGGAAGTAGAATTTCACTTTACAGAGACCCGACGGCGCTGATACTGCCTTCGCTAGAGACATAAACTTCTGGAGCTACTCGGCAAATCAGGTAGAAAGGCTCCTACACGACGACTCAGTAAGATAGTCCAAGGACGGATGGTCTTAATTTCCCAACAGTCGGATGGAAAAGCACGACCAGTCATGGTGCACACCTCTTATACCATGCACCACGGACGCACTAGCTAAGCAGTGACGTTTCTGGAGGTTTACTAGAAGTGGGGGATTCTTGCAATATGATCGTGATATTTTCCCATTGGGACTTCATACACCTACTCCAGGTCCTGGAACATAATTACGATGAGAGTGCAGCCTAACAACGTTAATTATTCCCGTAGTCTACACACGCACAGATACGCCCATGATGATGACACATGCAGAACGAGGACTCCTTTGAAGAGACGGCGTGGTGCCGTTCCTGTGTCCACTGTTGTCGTTGGATGATCACTAGAAGCACCCCGCGATCTTCTGCCGTGTCAAGAGAAGCCTCAACAATTACCCCCGACAGGAAATTCTGGCATAGGTTTTCCTTGTTTGCTTTAAGTCGGGTAAGGAGTATGTGTCACGGAATATAAACTAATCAGCCAGAACATTATGACCGCCTACCTAATAGACGGTATGTCCATCTTGGGCACGGATAACAACGGTGACGCGTGAGGCATAGAAGCAATGAACCTTGGTAGGACGCTGGAGGCAAATGGCACTACATCTGCGCAGACAAGTTACATAATTCTCATAAATTCCAATGAGAAGGTCGATGAGCTCTAATGCCAAGTTCAACGACATCCCAGATGTGTTCGATCGGGTTCAGATCTGGCTAGTTGGGGGGCCAGCATATCAATTTAACTCGCCACTGTGTTCCTCGAACCACTCCATCACACTCCTGGCCTTGTGACACGCCGCATTACCTTGTTGAAGCCACGCGGGGTAGCCGCGCGGTCTCGGGAGCATTGCCACGGTTCGCGCGGCTTCCCCCGTCGGAGGTTCGGGGGGGCATGGTCCCCCGTCGGAGGGGCATGGGTGTGTGTGTTGTCCTTTGTGTACGTTAGTTTAAGTTAGATTAAGTAGTATGTAAGCCTAGGGACCGACGACCTCTGCAGTTTGGTCCCATAGGAACTTACGACAAATTTCCAAATTCCTTGTTGAAAGATTCCACTGTCGTCGGGGAACATGATGGTCAACATGGGGTGTACGTGGTCTGCAACCAATGTAATGTACTCCTTGGCCGTATGGTAGCTTGCACGAGCTCCACTGGACCCATGGGTGCCCACATGAATGTTGTCCAGAGCATAATGGAGCCACTACCACCTTGTCTCTGTCTCGCGGTACAGGTGTCAAGGAGCTGTACCCCTGGAAGACGACGGATTCGCGCCCTCCCATCGGTATTATAAATTAAGTATCGGGATTCATCATCTAATGCAACGCTATGCCACTGCGCCAACGTCCAGTGCTGACGGTCACGTAACTATTTCATCAGTAGCTGCCGCTATCGTAGTGTTAATATTGGAACACGCATGGTTTGTCGGCTGCAGAGGCCAATGGTTAGTAGTGTTCGGTGCACTGTGTGATCGGACACACTTGCACTCTGTCCAGCAGTAAAGTCTGATGTTAGTTCCTTCGCAGTTCGCCGCCCGTCCTGTTTTACCAGTCTGCCCAGCCTACGACGTCCGACATCTGTAATGAGGGATGGCCACCCAACCCCACGACGTCTGGATGTGATTTCACCTTGGTTTCGCCACGTGTTTAAGACATTCACCACAGCACTACAGTTCGTGCTGTTTCCGAAATGCTCGTGTGGAGCCTCTGGGCCATCACAATCTGCCCTCGGTCAAACTCAGATGGATTCCACATTCCCCATCCTACACACGGACAGCACACTCACTGAGACTGCAGGACCGTTCGTGTGTCTGACTGGCAGCCATTCCTCTCCAGGTGATGCTGCTATCTTCTGGGTGGGTTTATGTCGATAGTAGGTGGGTTGTCACAATGTTCTGGAAGATCAGTGAATGAGAAACATCGTTTCAAAACGCATTCAATACAGCCGAGGTCAAAATGCTCTTTAACACTGTTGAGTCAGATCGGGTCATTTCGTGTTGGGTCAAATCGTGCACGGCAGTCGACAGTTCGTAAGGTATTACGTTCAAGACATATTTCCCAACCTGCGTTATTGGCCCGCTCTTTTTTGTTGGCTATTCCCACTATTGTGATCTTACAGTTCACAATGTGGTGTTGACTGCATGCTTGTGTTCACCATTGGGGGGGGGGGGGGGGCTATTTATCCGTGCGAGAGTGGTCGAAAGGAAGTAGACTCTGAGTAGAGCCGCGAAAACTAAAAGACAGCGTGAAAGGGAAACTCAGTAAGTAATAATACCTGAAGTACTTTACAAATGATCATTTTCAGTAAAATTTGTAATATCGGTGTACTCTTGTGTTATTCATGTGGGGAAGACTGCATAAGTGCATATTTTTATACTTTGATTAAACATCACTATTTGCAGTTAGGACGTGATGAGACGTACTTCACTTTAGGTACTTCAGCCGAGATCCAAATTTAAGTAATTTTGAGCCGGCTTGTCATCACTAAAAAGGCACATTCAAGTGTGGAAGCATCCTGATAGTATACCTGGCGTAAGCAAAAAATAACGTTTACAGCGTGCCGAATAAACTGGAAAAAGATTACAGACCCAGTTGTATGATGAAAGTTACATCTCCAAAACCACGAAGAGCAAAGCGTTATGCTGGGCAGAGCAGTCGAAATCCTTTTGTTGTGTCGCAAGAGGTAGATTACAGTGTGGTTTATAACACTGCTACTTAAGCGTTAAATTGTTAGGCTGTTTGTGAGACGTCAATATCATTTTCCAGCAAAAAGCTGAGTAGCTCATCATTGTAAAACAATAAGAATCTGGCACTTGGTCTTTATCTTGCACTAGGGAGGACTAAGTGTAGGACTGTAACACATCAGTCTAACGTCAACATGTTAATAAGTTTATTTTCTTTCGTCATGACCTGTATCTAACAATAAAATCAATAAAAAAACTGGAATGAACATTTAAAATAATATTGTATGTAAACATGATTGATGAAGTCTTATTTTCTTCAGTGTATTAGTTCAAAATGTGTTAAGAGAAATTTAAAAATTAAATTGGCGCCTTCATGCATCGGGAAATTATGTCAGACATGACCAATTCTGGAACATTATCTGAATACTTAGGTCCTGTCATCGAGAGTTTGACACATTTAGTTTGGTTAGGAAGCGAAACATTTTTTTCGCTTCCTGCGAAATTTTGACCTGTGCACTTAATGCAATTTGAAACTACTCTCCTCATACGAAGAAAAACATGGTTTGTTAGCTTCCTGACGAGTGCTCATTCTGAGCTTCTTGTCCGTCTCTAATAACGCCGTTATAGGCGTGATTAGAAACCCTTATCAGTCTTCATTATACTTCGGGATCCTGGTGCATCTGTGACTCACTCGGGTCGATACGCAGAGAAGTCGCTGTACTACGGCTCAGTGGTTGTCTAAGCCGTAATAGATAGCGGGCGCGCCCTGCAGCAGTGCACTCTGCGCCCAAATTGTGGGAGGGGTAGGGGGAGGCGCAGGCGGAGGGCCCGCTCCGCAGCGGCGGCGGCTGCGGTGGTATTGATCGTGCTCGCCTGTGAAAGGCACAGCCGGCCCGAGAATTCTTCGGATCGAGCGCGGGCGCCGGCAGTACTGATGCCCCTGTGATGCCACCGCCCGCCGCGCACGTCTCTCCCGCTGGCCTACTCTGCAGGACACGCCTCGCTAAATACTTTAGCAGCCACTTGCCGTCAATGTTTCAGCGCGCCCGAGGTACGCCGTGGTCAGTAGCCGCGGAAACGCGATGAGGCAGGCCTGGCTTAAGACTGCACTCGCCGCGCGGCTTTACAGACGGCGACATCCTCTTGACGGGGCTGCTCATATCGTGGTTATATGTCCATTACTCTATTTATTAGTTTTGAGGTCAACTGTTTTGTGATTGTTTCGATACAGGGCGTCTCGACGTCCTCTCCGTCCAGGCTGTTCACATCGGAATAGCAATTAGAACCAATGTCCTCAGTTATTTGTTAGATCTATTTGAATGTCTATCTTCCTCGAAAGTTGTTATCCTTACAGTTCGCTCTTGTACGATGAAATTTATTCTCTGATTCCTTAACACACGTTCTGTCCTCCTGTCCCTTCTTCTTGCTAGTGTTTTCCACAAAATTCCTTTCCTCGCCGTTTCTGAGGAGAATCTTCTCATGTCGCATCTTGTTACATGAAATGTACTCGCAACTGCGAATGCGAACAATCATCACCTGTACAAAGGAATGAAGAAAATGAAAATTTGTGCCGGACTGGGATTCGAACCCAGATTTCCCAATTTATGCGAACGATCGTCGTGCACGACCCACCCGCCAGACCCAACCTCCCATTCGTACCTGTAACCGTACACACATTATGTAATTTCCATACAGAGGCGGACATTTTTAGTTGAAAGTCGCTGTCGGGTATCGACGGATAAATACGATATTACGTTGCCTGTGTTGTTAACAAGAATGGTGCAGTATTCTTTAGTATTCGCAATTGCTAATACATTTCATGTATTTCGTAACGACTGCAGTCGCCGCAATGCCTGTTCCTTCGGGCATGCATGCATGTACGATGGAATATTGCATATTGCATCGTTCTTCTTAACAACACAGCCACTGCAATATCGTCGTGTGTTATTACTTAATTTGCTGTCAATGGCAAAATGGCAAAGATTAACTGATCTGTGATATACAGGTGCATGTTCTAGATGTAAACTTTCGAGCAGAGGACAAGTTTTGTTCTATGTTGGATGACAATTATCTGTTTATTTTTGATTAATGTTTACTTTTTCCGCAAGTGATGTTTTACATCCAAATTGAATCTTTTACTCTGCTTTGCAGAGTGCGCTGATTTAAAATTATTGGCAGATTTAGACTACAGGACAGGAAACCATAACTTGCCTTTCCCGGCCCTCGCTCGTAGCAACTGTGGCATAGAAGCACGCTTGACGACTCATTCCACAGCGCCGCTTCTAACAGTACCTCTCTCCTACTTTCAAAATCTGACAGACGTCTACTGTGTAGCTTTTGGCAACGGCATCGCAGGAAGAAAGGATGTTATTGAGAAACAGGTGAGCCGCAGCCTAGTGGTTTCTTTCCAGAAAGAATCTTGACCCTGAAGCAGAGTGTACGCTGTTTTGAAAGTTCTTTAAAAAAAAGCACTCCGTCTTCAGGCCACGAGTGGCCTACCGGGACCATCCGACCGCCGTGTCATCCTCGGTGGAGGATGCGGATAGGAGGGGCGTGGGGTCAGCACACCGCATTCCCGGTCGTAAGATGATATATTCTTGACCGAAGCCGCTAATACTCTGTCAAGTAACTCCTCAGGCTAAGTGCACCCAGAAAAATGGCAACAGTGCATGGCGGCCTGGATGGTCACCCATCCAAGTGCCGTGCGCGCCCGACAGCGCTTAACTTCTGTGCTCTCACGGGAACCGGTGTATTCACTGCGGCAAGGCCTTTGGCATTTTTAAAGTTCTTAACAAATTAAAACTGGACCGGGACCGAACTTTTGTTGCAGGAGTTCACGTCTCGCAAGGTTTAACTCCATTCAAACAGGCCTCGGAAGGCCCAACAGCACCGACCGACCGCTGTGTCGTCCTCAGTCGAAATGTGTCACTGGATGCGGATACGGAGGGATATGTGGACAGCATACTGCTCTACCCACCATTATCAGCTTTCATCATCGGAGCCGCTACTTCAAAATCAAGTAACCCCTCAATTGGCCTCACAAGGACTGAGTGTACCCCGCTTGCCAATAGCTCTCGGCAGACCAGGGCGGTCACCCATCCAAGTGTTAGCCAAGCCCGAGAGCGCTTACCTTCGGTGATCTCAATGGAATTGGCGTTACCACTGCGGCAAGGCCATTCGCCCCTGCAAGGTGTGCTTCTGTGAAATTTGTGAAGTAAGAGAGAAATACCGGCAGAATAAAAACAGCGAGGGCAGGTAGCAAGTCGTGCCTGGATACCTCAGTAAGTAACAGCACTGCCCATGGAAGGCAAGATCCAGGGACCGAGGTCTAGTTCGAGTCTTAACCTAACAGGACGTTTCAGTGACGCTCTTCTACATCTACATCTACATTTATACTCCGCAAGCCACCCAACGGTGTGTGGCGGAGGGCACTTTACGTGCCACTGTCATTGCCTCCCTTTCCTGTTCCAGTCGCGTATGGTTCGCGGGAAAAACGACTGTCTGAAAGCCTCCGTGCGCGCTCTAATCTCTCTAATTTTACATTCGTGATCTCCTCGGGAGGTATAAGTAGGGGGAAGCAATATATTCGATACCTCATCGAGAAACGCACCCTCTCGAAACCTGGCGAGCAAGCTACACCGCGATGCAGAGCGCCTCTCTTGCAGAGTCTGCCACTTAAGTTTGTTAAACATCTCCGTAACGCTATCACGGTTACCAAATAACCCTGTGACGAAACGCGCCGCTCTTCTTTGGATCTTCTCTATCTCCTCCGTCAACCCGATCTGGCTCGGATCCCACACTGATGAGCAATACTCAAGTATAGGTCGAACGAGTGTTTTGTAAGCCACCTCCTTTGTTGATGGACTACATTTTCTAAGGACTCTCCCAATGAATCTCAACCTGGTACCCGCCTTACCAACAATTAATTTTATATGATCATTCCACTTCAAATCGTTCCGCACGCATACTCCCAGATATTACACAGATGTAACTGCTACCAGTGTTTGTTCCGCTATCATATAATCATACAATAAAGGATCCTTCTTTCTATGTATTAGCAATACATTACATTTGTCTATGTTAAAGGTCAGTTGCCACTCCCTGCACCAAGTGCCTATCCGCTGCAGATCTTCCTGCATTTCGCTACAATTTTCTAATGCTGCAACTTCTCTGTATATTACAGCATCATCCGCGAAAAGCCGCATGGAACTTCCGACACTATCTACTAGGTCGTTTATATATATTGTGAAAAGCAATGGTCCCATAACACTCCCCTGTGGCACGCCAGAGGTTACTTTAACGTCTGTAGACGTCTCTCCATTGAGAACAACATGCTGTGTTCTTTTTGCTAAAAACTCTTCAATCCAGCCACACAGCTGGTCTGATATTCCGTAGGCTCTTACTTTGTTTGTCAGGTGACAGTGCGGAACTGTATCGAACGCCTTCCGGAAGTCAAGAAAAATAGCATCTACCTGGGATGTCCTGATGCTCAATATTAGAGATATTTCTCTCTATTACGTATGGGGCTCAGAACAGTTCAATGTAATATGTACTGTTAATATGGGGATTCCGTACACAAGCTCAACGACGATCCATCTTACTATCTTGGTTCCATACAAGAGACTGGCACATATGCAGCGCTTCACTGCCGTTGGTTACGTCATTTGTGTGTAGGGTCACATGGCAGTCTAGTGTCTGCCCTACACAACTACAGCACTGCAAAGCGATCATTGTGCTCTGTTAAACTGGTGACTAATGTTTTGTGCAGTGAGAATATCTCTCCTACATCTTTTTTTACTCGTATCATTACTGCAAGGCGTTCACGACACATCCTTTAATATTTCAAGCGTTGATGAAGACCACATTCAGTCAAGCGAGAGCATCGGAAGCGTTACGCAATGGTTAAGATGTTTAAAACCGATCAATATGTAGGTTATCTGTGACATATAAATAATTGTTTCTATCTGGCTGCTTACTGGATATTTATTATGTACCATAGCACCTGACTATAGCGCATGTACGAAAGTAACACAAAAAGTTCTGGCAAATAGCATGTAGTCTGTTTCAGCGTGTACAGTAGGTGTTTCCTTGACGCAAAAGTGATCCAGTCACAGAACCCCGATGGGTTTGGTCGTATAGAACGTCGAGTGTAGGTACTATATGAAGATAGTTTAACAAAATCTATTTGGGAAAGAATAAAAGGTTTAATTTCTGTTGCCACCTTAGGAACACAAGTCACAGTTGGCGTACACGACATAACTTTGAAAAGGACATATTCAGTTCCCTTCGCTAACGTTCCGTCCTCCTAACATCTGCAGCAATATTTGCTTGTCAATGTTTTCTGGAATGCCAAACAGAGTTTTGAAATTTTTTACCTTTCAGAGCGCAAAAACAATACTGGTGACTACTGTGCATGTCTTCTGAAATAACTGTAGTTAAAAAGCGCACGATTGCAAACATAAAACATACTCCGTCACCAGGAAATTCGACCTGCCTGTGGAGGTTATTTGAGAATGGGAAAACTAGGAGTGTTGAAGTACAGCTTGGTAGTGCATTCAGTCTGTTCACTAGACTACGCACCAACCAACTTCCAACTATTCTCACACCTTTAACGTGTGACTCGGATTCGTTTTGAATCTAAAGAAGACGGAATGGTTGACGCAGAGTAGTTTTTCAAGGATTGAATCTACATACTAGAAACGCAATGGATCATGTGTGTTGTTCTGAAAATAGCTACATGGAAAAGAGTACTCTTCTGACTTACAGAACGAAGTTTTTATTTGATGCCTAGAATTTTTTGTGTTAGTTTCGTGCATGTGCTATGGTCAGGTGGTATGGCACATAATAAATAGTAAATAAAAAGTCAAATTAAAACAATAGCTAACATATTACTGATAATCTACACTCTAATCAGTTTTCAACATTTTAACTGCAGTATAAGGCTTCTGATGCACTCGCATGACTGAATGAGGTCTTCATCGATGCTTGAAATATTAAACGGTGTGTTTTGGACGCCTTGCACTAATGATACGAGTAACGATGCAAGAGAGATAACCTTACAGAAGAAAACATTAGCCATCAACCTAAAAGAGCACAATTGTCGCTTTACAGTGCTGTAGTTGTGCACAGCAGGCACTAGACTGTCATGCGGTCCTCCACACATGATGTAACCAATGGCAGTGAAACGGTGCATATGTTCCAGTCTCTTGGATGAAATCAACACAGTAAGATCGATCGTCGTGGAGACGTGACAGAATGGCAGAGAGCAGATATCGTATTTCTATGTGCCCATGACTACACCGTGAAAGAAGAGGCCTGATGTGTTGTTGTATCAACGCGGACTGTCCAAAACTTCTGCAAGATATGGTGTACAACTCAAAGCCACGTAAAACGTCGTAGGAACAGTGGGCGTAAAAGCACACTAACTGGCGGAGACTGGAGAAGGGTGTCACATAGTCTGTTTCAAACCCGACAGGAATTACTGCTGTTAGTGGATGCAGGTCCATCCCAACGATCTTCTCAGCGAACAGTGCGAAGGGAACCGTGTATATTGGATATCTGGAGTCGAGTACTTCGCGAAAGCAACACACGAACTACACGTTTTCATTTTATAAAAAAATCCAGAAACGGGACAGTAATTGCCTGAAGGCGTGTATTCTGGATCGGCGAGATGAAATTTTGCCTCTTTTCAGATGATGCTAGGTGTCGAGTGGACCAATGGCTCAATGGGGTGTGAGACGTTTTACCTGCAGTGTGTAGAGTCTGTGTTTCAGGCCGGTGATGGTTCTTTAATGTTTTAATGTTTTTTTTTGCATCATAAGTTGGAATCATTCATTCTGGTTAAGGAACCAGGATGTTTATCTCAACATTCTTAGAGATGTGTTGTCCTTTATTCTACATTTTGATGATGAGGATGTCGTGCTGACTCCCATCTTCCAGAAAGAATGATAGCAGCCATGTTTAAAGGGTTGCAAGTGCATCGTTCCTAGTTTGACAAACTCTCAGGCACCCTACTGCACATCTATTACCTCTCTAAATCGCTTCATATTAAAGCCATAAAAAATGTCTGTGACTGCTTTGAACAGCAGGTGAAACCTGGCAGACAACATCCACATTATTTGGTATCTCTTTAGGATCTGATCAACAATGAGCAGCTTCAGTCTGTTACAGTACACTTCAAGGCTCTCTTCTTTGCTGAATTGAAGCCATTGTCAAGGCTAGGGACTTGTGCTAGATGTTCTGATTAACATGTGTGATGGGTACTACGATAAAAACTTGGGTCTGACTTCAATGAGCATGGGTGTTCGCTAACCATGTTTTGGCCTTGGTAGTAATTGTGATCCAATAAATCTGTTATGTACATAAAGCAGAGTATATGTGTGTATGTCCAAGATCTCCTCTCAAACCATTGCATCAATTCCAATCAAATGTGGCACAGAAATAACAGGCCTCATGGGAATCAGCACTGTAGGGTTTATGAACTTCTAGCTGCAATAGGAACAAAGATGGAGGCTAAAACGTGGTCTTCCCAGCTCCTGGCATGTAGATGGTCCTGTTTTTGGGAACAGCATTGGCCTGCCAAAGCAACCTACTCTGCAGGGCAGCCTGGATGTCAGGGGCAAGAAACGGTTTTCTGGGCTCCAACAAGTAGGCTCACCTGCATGACAGGCATGTTGTGTTGGACGATTAGTGTTGGCCTGCTTTATCAACTTGCTTTGCGTGGAGGATTGTACACAAGTGGCAAGTAAATGATTTTCAAGCCCCTTTTGTGTAACCTGCCCTGCATGACAGGCATTCTGTGGAAGTAATATCAGCCTGCTTCATCGTACTGTATTGCAGGGGCTACACATGTTGATGAAGATGGCTGGGGACAGATCGAGATAAAGGAGGGGATGGATACAGCAAGGGGAGGAGGAAATTGAAAAGGCTAGTAAACAAATAAAATTTAACTGGAACATCTATTTCTGAAAATAAATTTATCATGGTTCTGACATTCGTGCTACAGAGAATCTGCACATTGATCAGTTTTCAATATTTTAGCTGTACTGGAAGGGAGAAAATCTGTTCGCGTATAGGCAAAACACCTTAAATTCCCGCAGCATTAAATAATGAATCATACACAACTTGCACTGCTGATATAAGGACGACTGTTTCAAGATCCATGCAGAACTGGTTAAGCAGTGAGAGCTGTTCAGCCACCCTGTTCTCAGTTTGCAGTGCAGCGCCTAACGACGCCATTGCGGTGGCGAAATCTCTGGCAACTGGACGCCAGCTCTGTCAGCAGCGGTAACGGCCTGCACTCTCGCAGACGGAGGTTAAGCCAGCCAGCAATTCTGTCGCAGAGAATTTCCTCCTCCACCACCCGCTGCCTTCTCCTTGTTCCGAGCTGTCGGCTGACATAGTGACTGCATCGGATGTCTCTCTCGTTTTACGTCTGGCATATACCCTCAGCTAATGGAGCACAACTATCCTGTAAATTTGCTTCGTAAAAATGATGACAAATTCACTGTTAGAAATGATTAAAGCGTTCTGTAATTTTGTCCATTGCATCTAGAGCATACCCAGAATTGGATCTCGCGGTGAAGGGCAACTGATATTCATTTCATGGAAGGGGTGGAAGAAACGAAGTACAACTTATTTCAAAATAAAATTCACTAGTTTTGAAACTGTATGTTTATGAATTACAAAAATATTAGTAACACAAATTTGTAAAGGTACCTGCCGCCTACAATGTAGTTTATTCAGCGAGTTTAGTTTATATGTTTCCTGCATGCTACGCTGTTGGGACGGTAACGTTCATACACATGCGAATATGTTCTGTGTTTACATTTTAGTTGTTTCAGCTACTGACAAAGGACATGAGATTAAACACTAGGAATTGAAAGCACAGCGCTGCTGGAAGCTTTTTAGAACACGTAGACATCTAGCTTTTTCAACTTTGAGACGATGGTCTTCAGACTGACGCTGAATTGATACAAATGTCTGTGCGGCAGTGCAAGATACGAATTCGGTCTGCGAAGACCTCATTTTCAATTTTTAAAAATTTTTGTTCTAGGAACGGCAGCTGCCCATTTAGGTAAGCTCTCAAATTAAATCGTCTTGTGACCTTATTCGCGCGACAAAGTAAGAGGCTGAGGTAAGATAGGACCCTCTCTACGTTACAGTATGTTGGTAGGTTGCTATAGTTTCTAAATATACGTCCTCCTCTGCATTCTCATCTGTTGTTGAAATTCAAACATAAACGCTTGTTTTTGTGGAATTTCACTCGCAAGTTTTCACTTTGAAAATTTTTCGAATTAAGTAACGGAATTAGGCAATAAATACAGTATAGTCGCAAGGCAGTGTTGGCTAGGATCACAGTCTTTAGTTTCTCGTGCTTTAATATCTGAAGATACTGCTAAACGGGTAGGTGGTTAACCTAGTAAGTATTCAGGTCAAATACAGAGTACCAAGTATCTGCTTTCACCTTTTCTCACGTTGGCCACAGAATTTCGTAATTAGAACGGTTAAAATCTGTATTAGAACTGCTAAGCGATTGAGAGATGTTAAGACAGACACGTCTTGGACATGTGATGGTAAAAAGGAGACACAATATTAAAATATTCATTTATTCAGAAAAACTTGAAGGTCCTTATAGCATGTACGATACCTAAGTCACGAAGTCTCTTGTTGTTTCACATATTTCAACAAGTATACAAGTGTACAGAGTAATCCTAACGTATGGGACAACACTTCTGAAAGAAAAAGAGATGTATTTACATTTGAAAATTTTGGCCTGCATCCAAGATGACAGCTTTGAAATTGGATGCCTGTTGGTATCATAGCCTCAGAGGTTTCTCGTCTGTGCCGTGTCATACTACTTCACTTTAAATTATTTCTTCGTCACACATTTTCGAATTCTTTGTTACGACCGTCTGTTGCCCCCGGAAGAGTCGTAAGTAACTAAATTAGATGGATTTGGACCCAAGGTCTTGTAGAAATCTGATGTCTGAAGTGCTTGACACAATGTTGAAGTGTACTTGGAGAGGGGATGGAGGGGTGTATACCAAGAAGACTACGGCGATGCAACAAGGGTCACACGTCATCAGTTCGATTATGGTATGGGAAATACAATGAATAGGAAAGCGTTGGAAGGATTCATTTTATCTATTTACGGACAACTACAGCCTTGTGGCAAAATGCGTTAGCTGAGAGATGACTTACTTCATTTGAAATCCGCTGCAACAGTGGTTCCACGACCAAACTGAGCGTAAGTATTTTCTATACGTGTCATTGTTGTGGTGCGTCTCTTAGAAACATATCGCATGCTCTAGTACTGAAACTTTCGCCCCCATCTCTTTGTTTTGAGAAATATTATTTTGGAGGATACGTTCAATAATGATATTATTATTATTTCTTCTTTTATTTATTCTGACAACCATCACTATTTGAGATTTGTGTGAACTACAGAATCAGTGTTCCAGCGACTGATGAGTCGGCACCTCTTTGTGTACCCTCAGCTACAGTTAAAGAGGTAACGCCGGTGAGAGTCTATTTGTCCTCTGTAGAAGTAAACCTGACTGACTGGAGAAGGCTATTCCTCACCAACCAGGAGCAGTCTAGTATCGAAACTGGTGAGCGAACTCATTTCTCTTCCGTCGAAGCGCAGCCATCAGGCTACAAGAGTCCGCACCTCCCTTGTGGAGCCCTGTTTACACCTCAAAGTTGTTATGAATTATAAAACGATTTGAAACTGTGGTACATTGCTTCCTTGAATCACGTCAGTAAACGGGTAAGATATATAAAGAAACAAGTCAATCCCTTTTTAATTAATGCGCATCATATGGCATACGACATTAATTAAACCCCGCTGTCGTTTCATCTAGGAGGTACACGAGTGTTTTATTATGTATTTTTTTCCTTTGGCATCCATTCTTTTTTCCAGTTTACAGTGTTAAGATAAATGGAGTAAGCGATACAATTTGCCGTGGTACACGTCCAGATGCTGAAGCTGTGCGACACACGGGTCACGGGAGCACGGTCAGGGACTATTCGATGCGCGCGGTGTGACAAGTAGCGCAGCTGACGCGGAAATCCTTCTGCCTCAGTACACGCGGGAACCATGTCCAGCGGCTGGACTAAGCTGTTCTGCAACACCGACGCAATTACCCTCTGCTCGCTATGTGAGCTGCCGCCCGTGTAAGCAATCGGAACGACAGCCATTTGTGCACATTTGCGACCCGCCATTCGCGGTCAAAGTTGGACGGATCGCCGTGGGAGCGAGGGCAGCTGCCGCGCTGTGACGTCATCTTGCATGGCTGCCTGCTTCACGCACACTATACTCCATTGTCCTCCTACTTTATTCGGTACAGCTTCCATTGTTTTAATGTTTTTGTTTTTGGTCTTGGGTCAACATATTTAAAGGAAAATTTGGAAAAGGAATTTGAACTCCATGGTGAGGTGTAATTAAAGGTATGTCAACGACAATTCTCTCAGAGACTGTGAAAGGCTTGGAAGGTCAAATGAACATCATAAGTAGCGTCTTGAAAACGGGTAATAAGATGAACGTCAACAGGGAAAAACGGGGGTAATGGAATGTGCTCGAATTAGGTCGGGTGACAATGATGGAATCGGATTAAGAAACGAGATACTGAAAGTGGTAAGCATGTCTGACTATTTGGGCAGGAAGATAATTCACGATGACCGAAATGGAAAATATATACACTGGTATGCAAATCTCAAGGACGAAAATAACTTCAGCATGATGTGTCACTGCCAAGGAACACAAGTTGATTAAATTTGGTATATCGATGACGTAATTCTCTCAGGGACCGTAAAAGGCTTGGAAGGTCAAGTGAACATCATGAATCGAGTCAGGAAAAATGTTATATGATGAACGTCAACAGGAAAAAAGGAGGGTAATGGAATGTAGTCGAAATAAGTACGGTGATAGTGACGGCATTGATTTAGGAAACGAGATACTAAAAGTGGTAAGTATGTATGGCTACTAGGGCAGGAGGATAACTCACGATGACCGAAATGGAGAAGAAATACACTGGTGAGCAAATCTTAAAGACGAAAATAACTTTCGCATGATGAGTCACTGCCAAATAATACAGTTAAATTAAATTTGGACCATACTTAGGAATAACAGCTGCAGTACAGTACGATACAGAAGCTAAATAAAAAAAATACACGAATTGAGAGGAATGGTAATGAAACTTTTGTTCAAAGCTAATAATTACAGTGATGTCACGACGATTTATGTCGGTTCCCACGACATTGAAAAAGACGGGCATGGTTATTAGTAGAGTATGTGGTCATCACGGACGGCTATTCACGCTCTGAATGGTCCCTTGCTGTCCAGAAGGTTGGTAAGGAGTTCTTGGGGGAGGGCGTTCCATTCCCCCACCACCACGGCTGACAGTTGCTGGGTTGCTGGATGATCGTTGGTGCATGTGGTGCACGTGTTCCCACTTGTCCACACGCTTCGTTGGGATTAATGGTGGGGAAGCGGGCAGGCAGTCCATTCGCCGAATATCCTCTCGTTCCAAGAGCTCCTCCACCCACGCTTTTCGCTGCGTTCGCGATTGTCTTCCATAAAAATTAAGACAGGGCCGGATGCACCCCTGAAAAGAATAGCGTGGGGAAGGAGTACAGTGTCACAATAACGTTGACCCGAAAGTGTTCCGTGTTCAAAGATGTGGAGGTCAGTACGCCCATGCAACATTATGGGAGTACACTGTCGCAATGACGTTGACTGGTGAGTGTTCCGTGTACAAAGATTTGGAAGTCAGTACTCCATGTAATAGAATGTCTCCTTACACTATAGCAAATGTCTCACCAAAACGATCATGTTGACTGTGTTCCTGGATGGATTACTTGCTCCCACCTCTCGCCATATATCGTTATATCCATAATCACTAGTCAGAATCTGCTTTCATTCGCGAAGAACACGCGACTCCTTGTCGGTCCAGTCGCTATGCTCTTGGCACTGTCGGAAAAGGTGCCGCGGATGTGCGGGTGTCAAGGGAACACAAAGTATTGTTCGCTGAGCAAAGAGACCATCACCACGCAATCTCTGAACCACTGTGGAGCGTGAAATTGCGAACGTTAGAGTCCTGTTAAATGTGGTTGCAATTGCACTTGCTGTTTGACATGGGTAACTTCTTGCTTGTTGCACAATGCAGCGATCATCTGTTGGTATAGATGGTCGACCACCTCCTCTCCTTCGGGCAGCAGTGCCTGTGGTTCGGTACACTACCCATGCGAGTGAAACAATGCTGTGAGCAATGCCAGAATCCTGGGCTACACTCCTCACAATTCGTTCTTATTCCAGCTTCCAGTTGATTCTTATCCTTGTGAAATCATCCAAATACTGTCTCCGGGCCTTGTCTTAATGAATGCCACCATACAGCAGCGCAACTGCTGACTGGTTGACATACACTGTCTTTTCCTATTCGTTCAACTTCCTCGCGTTGCTGGGTTGCTGACCTCATGCCATATGACTGCAGCCAGTATGGGGGGAGGGGGGGGGGAGGATATTATCTTGATAATGCAACTTTAAATCGATTCTTCACATTTAATTATTTAATTTTGTATAATCGCGGCTATAACTACAGTTCCTTTATTTTTCCTTTACTTTCGTTCATTCATTTCCACCAAGCTCTTAATATGTTGTTACATTATCTATCTCGTCGCTAAGTTTTGCAGATGAGTGTAAAAAGTAGACTGGAAATAGCAAGAATAGCTTTCCTAAAAGGAATAATGTGTTACATAACAGAAATCGAAATGTTACAAAATCTTTTCTGAGAGAATATTTTTGAAGTGTACGGAATCGTGAACGATAAACAGTACAGACAACGACAGATTAAAACATTTTGAAATAAATGCCACATATCAATGCTGGTGTTTACGAGGGTTGACTAGAAAGTAATGCACCGCACTTCTTTTCTCAGCCAAAAACAGTGCTACGAATGCGAAATGTTAAGTACCTATTATTTGAAGTCTCCTGAGTGAGCGTTCAAGTTTCTGTCATTTCCGACAGACAGCGTTGCTGCAGGAAAGTTTGAAAATGTCGTCTGTAGGTGATGTACGTTACAAGCAACGTGCCTTCATTGAATTTCTCACTGCAGAGAAAGAAACTGTGGGGAATATTCACAAACGGTTGTTCAAATTCTATGGAGCATCTGCTGGCGACAGAAGTACAGCTAATCGCTGGACACGGAGGGGAGGGTGAGATCATCAGAAGGCGGTTCGGCGGAGCTCCACGGTTTGCAGCGGTCCGGGAGACCATCCACGGCTGTCACATCTGACATGTTTCAGCGAGCTGATGTTGTCATTCGCGAGGACAGACGCATTACGACTCGGCAGTTGGGGCTGCATCTGTCAATCAGCAAAGGAAGCGCGGATGCAATTATCCTCACTCTTGGGTATTCAAAAGTGTGTGCAAGATGGGTCTAGCGATGTCTAAGGGTGGATCACAAATTGCACAGAAAGAACATTTGTCTTGATTTGTTCAAAAAAATGGTTCAAATGGTTCTGAGCACTATGGGACTTAACTTCTGAGGTCATTACTCCCCTAGAACTTAGAACTACTTAAACCTAAGTAACCTAAAGACATCACACACACCCATGCCCGAGGCAGGATTCGAACCTGCGATCGTAGCGGTCGCGCGGTTCCAGACTGTAGCGCCTAGAATCGCTCGGCCACCCCGGCCGGCTCTTGATTTGTTGCTACGTATTGAAGCTGAGGGTGAGACCTTCTTGTCCGGGATTGTGACAGGTGATGAGATCTGAGTTCACCATTTTGAGCTCGAAACAAAACGACAGTCGATGGAACGTCGCCATTCCCACTCCCCACAGAAGAAAAATTCAAAGCAACTGCTTCCGCCGTTAAGGCCATGATCACCGTGTTCTGGGACTGTGAAGGTGCAACTCTCATTGATGCTGTGCCAGCAGGCGGTACCATCAATTCAGAAGCATATGTCAACACATTAACAAAACTCAAGTTGCGCTTCCGGCGATTTAGGCGCCACAGCAACACGCTAACGCTCGGCCCCATACAAGTCTCAGGAGTGCTGAACACATCGCAAAACAGGGTTGGACCGTGTTCCCCACCCACCCTGTAGCCCTGATATAGTCCCTCGGACTTCCACTTGTCTGGGACATTAAAGGATGGCATTCGTGGACGACATTTTGAGGACGATGAGGAGGTGATGCACATAGTGAAGCACTGGCTCCACCACCAGGACAAGGATTGGCACCAACAGGGCATACACGCCCTTTTTTCTCTCTAGAGGAAGGCCATAAAACGTAGAAAAATAGGGCGTGTAGATAAAACCCACTATTTCATGTGTGTAATTCTCATTGTTGAAGAAAAAAAATGCGGTGCATTACTTTCTGGGCAGCCCTCGTAAGTGGTAGTTCGGATAACTGGTAAGGTGGTACTGAATCGAACTGGGTAGAAAACAGCGTTGTGACGCAACTTGATATGAGCAAGGGATCGATTGATAGGATTCATACCGAGGCACCAAGGGATAGCGAGTTTGGTAATAGGGCGAAGTATGTAGGGTAAAAACTGTCGAGGGACTCCAAGGCTTGCCTGCGGTAGAGAGGTTCAAGTGGATGCAGGTCGATGCAGTTATGGAAATATGAAGAAACTTATACAGGATATACTAGCGTAGAGATCCGCATAGAAGTAGTTATTGGACTGAAGATCACAATAACAACAAATACGCTGTACTTTGAGCCGCACATACTTGTGCTGTTCAGGCCTACACCTAGTTTCCTGAGTGAACATGAATGACCGATGTAATGGAACTTCGTGTCAAATTATAACCGCGGTCTCGGCAGCAACTTTAATACAGTCCCTTCACTTTCACAGGAGGCAATGTAATTATCTAAATTACAATGAGAAACTTTGTGACATTTTGTGAGACGCATGTCGGAAGCTCAGTTGGTGACACCGTTACCCGCAAAATGAAATAAGTGTTCGAGTTTCTTCCTTTCATGAAGATGCATTACAGTTAACATTTCACAGCAGAATTGAAGATTAATTTTGCTAATAACACTTATATGATGGTTATCCATTCTACACCTTTTGAATGTAGATGAATGCTAGTTCTTAAAATTCTGTGAAAGGATCTCTACAGAGGTCGAAAAGATGTAGAGGTGAGAACGAGAGTAATGGGTGCTTGGATAGCTCAATGCATAAGATCATTGCACACAAAGAGCAAGGGTCTGGATCTAATATCAAGTTAATCACAAACTCTTAGCGTAGGTGAAAGTTCAGAAAATAGAGGTTCTGATTTTCTCTACGATTTCTTCCCGGGTTACATGGTCTTCTACTTAATTATGAGCACAGCACTGTAACGAAGTGAACCACTAACTGTGAAAGAAGAGATGTATTTCACTGTAGCAAATGTGTACAAATGCTCTTAACTCTTAAGATATGCATTTTGGAGTCCATGTTTACTAGAATTTTTTTTTCTTATTTTGGGCCATACTACTGACTCTGAGAATTAGCCACCCTATAATTTTACCAAGAGCAATACCGATACATGTATTCCAGAGGTATCCGAACCATTTTCACTTATAGCTTTCTACTCGGTCATTTCCCGATGAAGGTACCTTAACTAAAATTGATTTATTTACCCTTCTCCATCAACCCCGATATTTTGTAACACCATCATGAATCATCCTGTATAAAGACAAGACGTTGTTTAACATTGTTACTAAAACTCTCAAAAGTTCTTGACCGATTTATTTAAATTTTTACACAATTCGGACGGATATAGCAAAGTATTTTTGACGCGCACATGTATATATATTCTCCCATACATATTTTCTTCTTCTTATATATAATCTTAAAGAAAAATAATGGTTTACACAAAATGTGTAGTTTTTTTCTACTTCGAAGTCTATTTCAATAGAAAAAAGGAAGGTGCAATAATGGCTTATCGACTTAATATGATTAGACTACTACTATGGAATCTGAATCGTCTAGAACTTCGCGATCCTACTCGTTCGCAGATTAAAACTACGCGAAATGCTGTCATTGCAGCTACTATCCTCACAGATCCGGCAGTTGGAGAAGTCTCTCTCATACCTCGATGATCATAACCGATTTACCCATTTGTGTTAAATGACATCAGTTCCCGATCAAGGTTTCGTTAGTAATATCAACAAACTAGGATCAAGTTGAAAGAGGGGGGGAGGGGAGAGGAGGTTGAGTGAGAGGAGGGGGAAGAAATGAACATGGAGAGAGAGAGAGAGAGCAAGGAGTATGAGGAGGAGATGTAAAAAGAGAGAGGAGAGGAGGAGACGGACAGGAAGAGACGGGAGCTGCAGATTACGACATACACCTTATTTAAATTCATATTTAATAACCGCGGAGCATTTGCGGGTTCGCTTGCAAATTATACACACAAAGCTTCCTCGTGAATTAGTATATGTATTACTGAAAATCGTATCAAAATCCCTATAGTAGTTCCTGAGGAACATACAGACAGAAAAATGTGGCAGCAGATAATTTATTATATGTACAGATTTGACGTTAGCTGGTTTGGCTGGAATAGTGTCAGTGGTTCGCTGCTGAAGCATATCTGGTGCATTTGCCTCTGTGCAGTTCTCCTGTAAATGGGTACATGGTCACCACACATTTAAATCTGTAGCTGTCTGATTCACGCAAACGGTCGATCGTTTCGTATGGCTCTGTGGAGGCGATGTAACGACCATGCGTCAAACAAGAAGTCTTTCAGTGCATGGGTGTACTATGTGTCTGTGGAAACACAGTGATTTCGAAGGTCCAGCCAAGACTCATTTGTCCTCGGTAACCTAAGTACTTGTGTAATTCCCGGTATGCTATGACCAATGTTTCTTGAACCGATTATCAGCATCCCAGGTTGAAAGTCGGTTAATTTGTGGCTATTAGAAATGTTGTGTCTACATTTCCCGCAGAGGACGCATCTAGCCGCAACATTCTGGCGCCATACACGTCACACCTCCAGATTAGAAAACGCTCGCCGATATTCAGGTTATTCCATGTTAGTCCTATAAATGAAACCGCCGTGATATCCGCGTACAGCGCAGAAATTCTGCGTACTGATGTGCCCATCAATATAAAATGACGTACATATTGCACTGAAAATATTTATCTTCTGAGACTAATCTTGCAGGTGTTAAGTTTTGCATTAGATTTTTTAAATTATTTCTTTAACTTACATGTTCGGTATAAGTTTTGGTCGACTTAATAATGAGTACATGTTCGCGACAGCTTTTTGCTGGTTAATAATGACTTTTTCAAATAGTTAGCAGCTGTATAACGCTGCTTACTGGTTTTTCATTAAAATTGTTTTACGAAATTTTCAGAAACTATATCGTTAGTCCATTTGAATGTAACCATCGTCAGAAAATAATGCCTTGAAGTAGCACCGGTCATAGTTACGGTAGAACACAGTTGACCTGACTAAAGGAATAATTTCAGCTTGGATGGAATACCTGCTCTGCCGTGTTCATTTTCAACAATAGTCCAGTCCGTTCACGAGCAACGCCGTTTGTCAGGCAGTTAGTGCTCTCACCTTACCCTCCCCCTCGTCCCCATCCCCCCTTCCCCACTCACGACAGCAGTTTGAAGGGGAGTCGTGAATGTTAAGCACCGGACCCTGGCTACCAGTGTAGGGCATTCGGTGAGCAGTGGCCAATTACATGTCCCCTGAGAGGATCCTGGGACACCGAACACAGAACTACCATTTCTGGCAGTCTTTTTCCACGTGGACGATGCAATACATAATCCATTGGTGAAGTGGACCAGCAAGAAATCTAAACAATTTTCCTGAACGCTTAAGTCAATACTGTGACCTGAACATACATAATTTTTTCCTGAGACTTCATAAAGACAACAAAAGTTAGGATACTGTTTATTTTTCTTTACAAGGAAAAGCAACTTGTTGGCTGGCAGTGGCTATTTTGACATTTGACGAGTGAACGAGTGACAGCATATCACGTTGACGAAAGACGTGGAAAAGACATGATTTTGAATTGTATAGTGTTACACGAATGATATCCTGTCATACGTTTATATCATTTTGAATTAAATGCAATTTTTACTCTGTCTAAAAGTATTCGTGAGCAAGAATAGAAAGGTCTGTCAGGCTTACATTATGGACACGTTATTTCACGTCTTAACGTTCGTCGTGTTTATGAGGAAGTAAACTGTTTATTATTTCAAAAGTAATCGCCATAAATGTTATATAATTATTTTTTTCCCTCTACGAGACAAGACGGACAATGGCTTCATGGAAAAATGTTTTCGATTGCCTGAGGGACCGTGATTGTACCCATGCAAGCACCTCTTCGTTCGAAAGATCGGCGGTCAAAAAAGTCTTCTTTCAGGTTTCCAAAAAGTGGAAATTGCACGTGGAGAGAATGGGACTATATGGAGGATACGAAAGGGATTCCCAGCGAAATTCTGCAGAACTTTTGCTGGGAAGTCCTTACACATCGTAAAGTCCCGATCTCTCCCCGTGCGATTTTCGTATTTTTGGAGACCTCAAGAAAGACATTCGCGGCCGTCGATTCGCTTCGGACGAGGAAGCTGTAGTTTGCTTATATTTCTGCATCTGTCACATTTTCATTTGACTACACCTTATATTAATAGTAACACTTTTCTGAATGCATTATTGTCAACGTTTTCGTTTTAGCGTTTTTACAAAATGGCATCGTTCATTTCGATTTGTTAAAATGTATGGCTAGTGATAATGTGTGAAAATTGAAGAGCTAATGATTAAAAATAAAAGGCTGCAATGCGATTAGTTTTAATGATTTAAACTTCTTTTTTGCCGCACACATTAAACGCACTGTCAAGAAATTTAGTGCAGTTCAGTCTCTGAAGAAGACTTACCAGCAACTCAGCTAGAAAGGAACCGCCTTCCCAAATAAAAATTCTGGAGTTCTGAAGGTCTAATGTTAATTATGGAGCACTTGTGGATTCGAGTAAGTACTATAGACAGTTGAGAACCTTTTTTATTATTACTGGTGGGAAAGTTGAAACCTATATTGTGTTAGGTATTGGCTTTGTTATTAATCGACTTAAGCTATCCACTATGGTCATGAATTGCATAACTTGAAGGCCTCTTTTTACTAACATAAATTCGGTGACCACTGTATTTGTGAAGTGCACCACAATATCAGTTTCTGGCAGTAATTTGTTTGAACATGAGAGGGAGGCAACTTTTAGCAGCGCAATACATCACCAATGATTTTACTCTCTTGTACTCTGTTGAAATGCAAGGTCGCGAATTTAGACTCCTGAGGAGTTAACACACGGATGGGGATGAGGATAGATAAATGCGGTAAGTATTACACGATCGTCGTCAGACAATCCTGTCAGAAAGCTTATGACAGGAATTTTGTACAGAAAAATGGAAGAAAACATTGAAAATCTAATACATACCGATCAGTTCGGCTTTACGGATAGAAGAGGCGACAGAGAGGCAATTCTGACGTTTCGATTGGTAATGAAGGCAAGACATAGGAAAAATTAGGACACGTTCATGGAATATGCCGACCGATAAAGTCGGTTCTACGATGTAAAATGGTGCATGATGTTCAAAATTCTCGTGAAAATAAGCGTAATGTATAGGAAATGACCGACAACATACAATAAGTGCAAAAATGAAGAGGAACACGAAGTATGAAAGACCGGGTACGAGGAGCTCGGATTAAAATGGGTGTAAGACAAGATTGTGGTCTTCATCTACTACTGTTAAATCTAAATATCGAAGAAGCAATGATGAAAATAAAAATAAACGTTCAGGGGTGGGATTAAATGCCAGTGTGAAAGGATATCACTGATAAGACTCGCTGGTGACATTGCTATTCTTAGTTTAATGCAAGGAGGTGAGTTTTGACTCTACGGCAGTTAACACACAGTTCCGGATGATGACAGATAAATGCGATAACCATCACACAAATATAGAATCTGCTCAATGGAATGAACATTTTAATCAATACAGAATACGGAGGGAGAGTAACTCGAGGAAAGACGAAAGTAATGAGGATTAGCAGAAATGAGATAATCGATAAACTTAACATGAAACATGATGAGCACGATGTAGATGAAGTGACAGAAGTCTGACGGAGCAAACATGGAGAACATATAGAAAGAGCGCTCTTGGCCATAAGAAGTCTGTTAATATCAGACATCGGACTTAATTTCAGGAAGAGATTTGTGAGAACGCACGTTCAGAGCTGAGCATTGTTTAGAAGTGAATCACGAACGTTGGGAAACCGGAAAAAAATAGAATCGAAACGTTTGAGATGGGTATTTTAGAAGGATATTGAAAATTAGGTAGACGGATAAGATAAAAAATGTTCAGATTTTCCGGAGATTCGGTGAGCAGAGGAAGATATGGAAAACACTGACGAAAAGAAGGGACAGAATGCTAAGACGTGTGCTAAGACGTAAGGGAGTACCTTCTATAGTATAACTGTAGAGGGTAAAAATGTATGTAAAGACAGAATTGTAATATATTCTGTTGGTGCATAGGGTTGTAGCGCTTTTGCTTTGTATGTTGGTATTATGGTTGCTCGGGGTTTATTAATCGATTTCCATTTTTTATTTGTAGCTCAATGTTGCTAACTGATTTTACATACTGTTATTTTGTCACTCGGAGATAGTGAGTGAAGCTGTGGACCCTAGAAAATAAAGTTCCAAGTGGAGAATTAGCACCATTTCCGACGTATGATTCTGTTTGAGTTCACAGAGTGATTGCAGCTCCGGAGGCGGCCAGAAATATTTGCGCAGTGTAAGGGGATAATGCCATTGGACAGAGGACTGCAAGAAACTATTTTCTCGTTTTAAGGAGGATAGTTTTGACATTAGTGACTCTCCTCGTTTAGGAAGATCTTCGAGATTTAATGAAGATCGCTTAAGCGCATTAATGCACAATGATCCACGTCATTGTACTCGAGAACTGGCAAATGTGATGAACTGTGATCATTCCATCATTGTGCGACATTTGCATGCAATGAGGAAGGTTCAAAAATCGTATGCGTGGTTACCACATGCTATAAGCCAAAATCATAGAAATCAGTGGAAGGCTATGTGTGCATCTCTGCTTGCTCGTCACCAATTGGCCCTTGAACAACACCGACCATTCCTAACCTGTATCGTTACTGATGACGAGAAATGGTGTCTGTATGTCAACATATGGCAAAAAAGGAATAGTTAACCCAAACAAGCAGCAACTCCCCATACAAATATCTGCGCATTTCCACAAAAGATAATGTTAAGCATCGGTGGAACAGCGACGACGTGGTGAACTAAGAATTGCTTGCCAAGGTGCAACCATCACTGCTGACATTTATTATCGATAAGTGACACGTCTTGCAGACGCAATCCAAGAGCAACGACTAGGAAGACTGCGTGAAGTGATGCTACTCCACGCTAAAACCCACCCGTATTCTGTTAGACTGACAAAAAGCGCTATTCAGGATTTTCGTCTGGAAGTGATTCCGCACCCACCTTATTCAACTGATCTTGCACCATCCGAGTGTTACCTTTTCGACTCTCTATTAAACAACCTTCAAGGAACTTCCTTTCCGAACGAAAATGAGCTCCGAACACGGCTGGATGAGTCTGCGCCTCGAAGCCACGTGATTTCTGCAGTCGCGGAATAGAAAAGTTACCCCAGCGTTGGCAGACTGTTGTGAATAGTGAAAGAGAATATTGTTAATGACTAAAATCACTGTTACGTGTTCTCTTTTGTTTATTAAAATTACGGAAAAACGCTACGAACTTACACATCAACCCAATATTTAACACGTAAATGAGGACGTTGTACCTGCTAGTGTTAGTCAAAGGGTTGGCGCAGGAGAGAAATTCGTGGCGTAGTGCATCAGATCAGTCGGAATATGATGACCCAGAACGATAATAGGGATAATTTCGTAAGGTGAAATATTTTAATACTGACTTGTCCGTTGCAATTCAAGGAGGAACTGCACGCCATTGCGAGAAGAGAGTGGAAAATTTTAGACAGCTTCTGCAGGGATTCGAAGAACTGTGAGCACCTTCGCCATTCTCCACTTCAGTCCCCTCCCCCGGCCCCTCACTAGAGGATCGCTGCTGATCTCCGGAAACGAGCCTGCCCGTGGCGGCGGCAAATCGCTGTGCGATGGACCCGCCTGTGGGACCAGCGACCAATCAGGGCGACGCAGGGGGCGGGCAGCCAATAATCCCGCCACGAGGGGCCTCATCCCTCTCCCGGAGAGGACTCTTCGTTCCCAGATCTCGCTGTACCGAGTGCTGGACATGCCGGGAGGAGGTATACCTCCCTCGGCTAGCACACACGGCTGGTCCAGCACGCAGTCATGAGGAAAGGAACAGCAGTAGGCTCTTTCACGTCCGTTCTCTAATCACTTAAGGTGACCTGTTCAATCTCTTTCAGTGGAGCTATTTTTCTTTTTCGTTTCCTTTCTTCTATGACCACTGGTTCCAAACGAATGTCTTTATCCCTGAATTACGTACAGAATGAGTCAGGATAGGTGATACGAAAATATTACCCGTCGTCAATGTTCGTTCTGTGTTAGTAGAGTTTGTCATGAATCGCACATACAAGCTCAGGGAAATGGAAATGTTGGATATTGCAAAGTGTTCGTGAAATGAGGCATTTTAACTTAATTTTACCATTCTATATTGTATATCGCATAGGGCGTGAAGTGACCAGAGATTCTGCACCACACGTTTAAGAGTAACAATACCCTGTAATGTCCTTAACGTGCATGAGACACGAAGAAAGCTGACTATACCACACGACATCAATTTCGTATAATGTCACAGCTCTACTTGCATACCTATGTATTGGACTCTCCACAAAGGCGCGCCGTGTTGTCCTGTTCTATTCCCAATGACCATATCCTCGACGGGACATTAAACTCTTATGCACGCGCGTATCTGCAGATTGGTTCTGGGAGGATCACAGTTTGTTACAAAATATATTGTATGTGATATTGTGATTTATTATTATTACTATATTGAAGATTATTTTATAATTATAAATTACAATAAAATAAATACCTTTTTAATATGATAATAATAATAATATTATTATTATTTACCTAAATTAGTGCTTAGGAATAACACTACTACTAAGTACCTACATTTCAGAGAAATGTAGCATATGAAAAGCTTTCATCTGGAAATATAAGAATTATATGTTTCTTACAGCTGATGTACGAAATGCAATAGCCACAAACTCTCATCTTACATAATATACAATTGAAATTTGCACTCATTATAAGTATCTCACATCTACGATACTGAACACCGGACCGCAGACTATGGGCATGTGATTATTAAATGAGGAGAATGATGTCTTTTAGTGAGGTTAGTTTTTCTGTTTTTTTGTTGAAAGTTTTTCCTTTTTTGTCTTGCCTTACTCAAATTTGGTTGGTTGCCGGTAGTAATTGCGGACTCGTGAACTGTGTCGTATGCAGCAACTACTGTCTGCCTGTGAATGTGCGCCTTTACCTGATTGGAATGTGCGCTGTCCTCACGCAGACTACTGAAAAGCACCCAGTGTTAATATAAGGTTGAGATTTCTACAATTTCTTTCCATCGTGGAGACCTTTAGCTGTAATGCAACTTCTGCTATGTAGGGGGGTTATAGCCTTCCAGCGTAACAGCACTGCATCGCAGGTGGCCTATGCCACAAGTCGCAGGGGCTACATAGGCGAAGCTGTTCCGAGCACATGCCTCCCCGACAGGTGGCAACTGTACTGCTGCAGCAGTGCGCAGCAGGCACGGAACTACTCGTTTCCCCAGGTCACATGCTCGAAAATAGGTCTCAAGCTATCCTGCCCCATAGGAGGAGGACTGAAGTTTATGTTCATTCCAATAAATATACTTGTTCTTCCGTTTGTTTGTGCCGTTACCGGTGTGAGTCGCTTGAAGTTCACTCTCCAAAAGTTAGCTGAGAAATTTTGAAATTGGTAACTGTAAAAATATAAACGCTTTTACCGAAACCTTTTTTAGGGTGGATATCATGAACCTCAGAGTATCATCGCCCTCTTATCCCCCCCCCCCCCTCCTCGACTTGCCCCCCTTCTCCTGCTTAAAACGAAAAACGATAACGAGCAGGTTACAAATTGTTATTGACTGAATGTGGTATAGCATTCTTGGCTGGGATATCCCTTAGCCACAGTGCGGAACGGGTCTTGTTCCTCTGCGCACATTGGCTCCTTTCCTTCCGAAGATGTAAGAGTTGTGTCTTACGCATACTTGTGGAGTGTAGGTGAGTGTTATGGATACTTGTACGGTGGAGTGTCATGTCTGCATTGTATGATAATGGAACACGGGAGAGGGGGGGAGGGGGGAATCTCGTGTTGGCAGATAGCCTACTCCTATCGAAGAGCATCAAGGAAGCTGCCCAGTTGAACGTCCTCATCCGACGGATCGACCACCATCAACAGTGTCACGTGCCTTTTTGAGACACTGCGGGATATTATATTGATATTCTGTCAATGGTAATTTACATGTTCTTTAGTATTACGAGATAGCACCAATCTAACTTTGTTGGAAGAAGGACACAGCATATCACTGGGTTTCACGTTGCGAGTTACGCGTTCTGTGCTGGCTGATACTTCATCACTTTGAGTGTCAGCTACGCAGCACTCAAAACAGTTCTGATTCTAAGCGGCGCAAGATCTCTCCAGTTAGTAGAAAAGCTACCTAAGTGCAGGCGTCACGTTTGTGCGTGTTGGAGCTGTGGCTTACGGGAACTTCGCAAGAACTGTGCCGCTAACGCAAAGTAGTTGCCAAGCGCTTTAGGTTCTTGAGAACTAATGTATAACTGAGTAGCCTTCAAGTTCCTGAACAGTAACTTACTTGTCTAACTTCAAAAGCCGGGAGGCGCTGTTCCTGCCATTCAGGAGGAACTTTTAGACGCAGCGAACTGCAACTCCCGTTAGAGATGCCTCCTTTCGTTACGTACCAGTACGGAGAGTTGGAACAAAGTGCCATTGTCTTCTTCCAGTTTTCCACTATTCATAAGTGAAAACTATTTCCGACTTATCTTTGTTTGATAAAGCGACAATCTTTGTAAATATACTTTAGTCGAAGTTAGAAATACACCCTCTGAAGCAAGGTATTCAAATGAATGTCGTTTTACACGTATTTTATACAGTTTGTACACTGCGTGTGATCAAAATAATACTGTTATACTTGTAAGTTCTAATTCCTTTTATAAGCTGACTAGATCTTCAGCAAAACAAACCTGTTATATATATTGCCCACCATGGGACCACGTTAAAGAAATGTTCACGACAGCTTCGTTCGTTGTCGCAGTTCAGTACAAATTTAAGATGCAAGTAAACAGTACTTATAGACTAAATCATCATTGCCTAATCATGATCCACCTTTTACGTATAAACCTTAAAAACAAATCTAAACAGAGGAGAATACTATTTATTGCAGCAGTTTTCTTGCTGCACCAAGAGCCAGCATAAAATGTTTCACCTATTCATTTGCATCGCTACTTTCACCAGCGCTATGTATCTATATCAGTAGGCAATGCACATGAAATTGGAACACCATACCTAATTTTTTAAAAATTTGTTGATCGTAGTTAAGAATCGCTCACAAAATGAAGTTTCGAACAGCTTCAGCAGTAGGAAGCAAGACTAGGTAAATGCGTGTGACACACGCTTTTGGAATGAATTCCACAGCTAATGTGCACTGTAGTGTGTAAACAAAGGATTTATTTGAATTGAAATGAATAATTTGTGCTCAGCATTATACCCAGTGTATATAACATTACACCCACGATTGTTGCGTATTTATCTCGACGGACGTTTGTGCAGGATTATTACTGCTTAAATTTTAATGAACTTCTGCAGTGCAGCTAAGGTGACGTTTACTTTCCCACAGATACGAGTAACAAATGAAAGGATCTACACATTTTCTCCAGCAACGAAGTGTACGTGCTGGACTTGGTCGGGATGGGATAGTGAGCGGAAAACGGAGCGTCCGGTGATGTTGGGAGAAAACCTTCGAAGGCAAAGACTAATTCCAGTCACCAGTGAAAGTCTTATTTCTCCAGACGACGAGGCCTAAGAGGTTCACTAAACTCAAAGTCGCTGCGGCAACAGGAGACTGCCGCAGTTCAGTTGAGAGGCATTGCACCCCCAAAGGGAGGAACAAATACACAGGTCCGGTCGCCGGCCGAGCTGGCAGGCAAGAGCGTTCCGTCTACCGATGCACTCTCACCAAGCCGTTCTGCGCGCCCCACGTGACCGCCTCCAGTCCTCCCATTGGTGAGCAGAGGATGCTTCAGTGGGCGCCCCTCCGTCAACGGTACTCAAACGTGGCAACCCTAGAGCGGTACCACCGTGGGACGATGTTCACGTGGACTGAGCGTTGGTGTTATGGTAAACATCTGGTGCTATGACTCTGAGCACTATGTGACTTAACTTCTGAGGTCATCAGTCGCCTAGAACTTAGAACTAATCTAACCTAAGGACATCACACACCATCTGGTGCTATGCCGGCCCAGGCTCAGTAACTGTCTTACCAAAGAGGCAGTACCGTATGTCATGTGAAAACCATTTAAAATAGAAAATTCGAAAAAATTTGGAAAAAAATGTGTTTCCTCTCAATAAAACTACTCACCACCCACGCACAAAAGGCTTCTCATGACCTCTATTTTTATCAGCTTCTCACATAATAAGTCTCAACTCTCTGGCTTTGAAAATTTGGGAACTGAGCGAGCATTTGGCTTTAAAGTTTAGCGCCGACAGTTGACAAATCTAGCCTGATATTGAGGCCCTATAATCACTCTCAACGACATGTTCCTCGAAGAAAACAACATACTGAGTACTACAACAATATTATCTCTGCGGACAGGAAGACAAGAGAGAGAGATCCTTAACAAACTTGCATTCTTGTTGCACCAATATCGATGAATATTTGTCTTATATTCTAACAACTAATAACTTCCAGCTAAAGAGAGAGATTTTTTCAATGAGAAAATACTCAGATAGTAATCCCAAATAATTCTATTTGTCCTAACTGTAGCGACTTATTCAAAGATAGCGAAGCTTCCATCTACCGCAGTTCTGTCGCATCCTAAAAAGATTCATCATTTTTATCATGTTAACAGATTCTTCCGTCAGTTCTTGGTAGAACGACATTATAATACATGAAAAGCACCAGTTTGCTTTTATTCTACAATGTTACTTTTATTGTGTTAACCGGTTTCCGGCTTACAAGGCCATCTTCAGACATTTAATGAGTATTGCCACCAGAGAAATTACCATGTTTGCAAAAAACATTGGAAGAGAAGTAACACGTCTAGACTGAAGCAGAAACATACAGTAACATCTTTGACACTGTGGTGGTAATGCAATGAAGAAGTAAAAAATTGAACAGCAAATAAATAAAAATTGAATAGACAGGGAAAACTTTAACACAAAATTGGAACAGCATGCATACGTAACAGTTTCTATTAATAAACAAAACGAATAAAATTAGTACATGTCAAGGCTACATCAGGAGGTATAAAACATGGAGACTGATACACAAGCCAATTAAAAGAGGATACAATTATCAATGTAACTACAGAATACATAAACTTAAGCAATATTAATAAGATAAATTGAGGAAAATGGAGGTGTTTGAGAGAACATACAGTAAATGCAATCATCGAGAGTATGGTGGTACTGCACTTTAAAATTGACATTATATTCAAAACTATGGCTATGTAACAGTTTGCATTAAATAAATGAACCAAGTTAAATGTAAACAATATTTGATGAGACAACTACAAGAGGTGTTAAACATGGACAGTAATACAAGTTCCAGTTACTGGTACTTGTATTACTGTCCATGTTTAACACCTTCGACTCTCATAAAATATGTGCACATAAAACCCATGCTTAGAATTCACATGAAACATGTAAAGAGTAATAATGGAAAGCTACTAGCCTGGCAAAATTATATAAAACATAATTGTGTAAAAGCCAGAATAAAAAGTTTAACAGTAACATTACACGTATAAATCGAAACCTTTCAGCATGACAACAATTAAACATAACCGCAAATATACGATAATTAAAACGTCTAAAATCGATGACTCTTTGGGAATGGGATCTCAGTGGCGCCGCCTCGTGACTTCTCTGTACGAAGTTTTTGTTTTCTCGTGGTGGGGCTTGCGGAAGAAGGCCGTGTCTTCACCGCTGGTGGCCGGCAAGCACAACCGCACGCCAAGCTGCTGCAACGAGGAACTCTGCTCATACTAGTAGCTTTCTGAATACATCAAAATAAACATTCAAGCTAAAGTCATTATGTTTATTCAGCAGAAATCCCGTTTGCCGTTCTCTATGTACGTAAATGTCCATTTCTTCCAGCAGGTTCCATAATTGTCCTGTCGTATGCAACGCTTCCTTTTTATCCTCTATATTTCCTCCCATACGTTTTTCCCTATCCAGATGAGTACCGAATGCGCTCTTGTTTGAATATACGAATGTTTTCTGAAATAAAAAGGACAGTATGGAAGTGTTGCTTAAGGCACCAAAAGGAAAATTGTTGAATCTACTGGACGTAATTTCCACATATTCTATGTAAGTCGAAAATTTACTGTCAGACGCTCATTTTGTCATATGAAGTAATTTTAATGAACGATTACTCATACTGTATTTTAGCTATTGATTTTACGATACTGGTTACCCATACACCTAAGCTTTAGTGCCCTCTGATGGCCTCAGATACTCTATAAATACTGGACGTATGCAGGCCACCACCAGCACTTACGTACTGTGTACCTCGATTATAGATTTTGAACGTTTTCGTGGCATGTATGACCGATATTCAAGGCTGTTAATCAAGTTAACTTTTCTATTTTTCATGTATCACTAGGCCTGCTGCAGATTTTGCTTCAGCAAATTGAAATTAATTAGTTACTCTATTGTTTATCTTTTGTAACTGTTCTGAACATGGAGCTTGCCGTTGGTGGCGAGGCTTGCGTGCCTCAGCGATACAGATGGACGTACCGTAGGTGCAACCATAACGGAGGGGTATCTGTTGAGAGGCCAGACAAACGTGTGGTTCCTGAAGAGGGACGGCAACCTTTTCAGTAGTTGCAGGGGCAACAGTCTGGATGATTGAATGACCTGGCCTTGTAACACTAACCAAAACGGCCTTGCTGTGCTGGTACTGCGAACGGCTGAAAGCAAGGGGAAACTACAGCCGTAATTTTTCCCGAGGGCATGCAGCTTTCCTGTATGGTTAAATGATGATGGCGTCCTCTTGGGTAAAATATTCCGGAGGTAAAATAGTCCCCCATTCGGATCTCCGGGCGGGGACTACTCAACAGGACGTCGTTATCAGGATAAGATGAACACCAACAAAAGCAAAACGAGGATAATGGAATGTAGTCGAGTTACGTCGGGTGATGCTGAGGGAATTAGATTAGGAAATGAGACACTTAAAGTAGTAAAGGAGTTTTGCTATTTTGGGGAGCAAAATAACTGATGATGGTCGAAGTAGAGAGAATATAAAATGTAGACTGGCAATGGCAAGGAAAGCGTTTCTGAAGAAGAGAAATTTGTTAACATCGAGTATAGATTTAAGTGTCAGGAAGTAGTTTCTGAAAGTATTTGTATGGAGTGTACCATGTATGGAAGTGAAACATGGACGATAAATAATTTGGACAAGAAGAGAATAGAAGCTTTCGAAATGTGGTGCTACAGAAGAATGCTGAAGATTAGATGGGTGGAGCACATAAATAATGAGGAGGTATTGAATAGAATTGGAAAGAAGAGGAGTTTGTGGCACAACTTGACAAGAAGAAGGGTCCGGTTAGTAGGAAATGTTCTGAGGCATCAGGGGATCACAAATTTAGCATTGGATGGCAGCGTGGAGGGTAAAAATCGTAGAAGGAGACCAAGAGATGAATACACTAAGCAGATTCAGAAGGATGTAGGTTGCAGTAAGTACTGGGAGATGAAGAAGCTTGCACAGGATAGAGTAGCATGGAGAGCTGCATCAGACCAATCTCAGGACTGAAGACCACAACAACAACTGTTCTGAAGATGTCAAGTGTTCGATGCCGGCAATTGTGAAATGTGCAATTTAGTGATCACGACAGACCTTTAGAAATAAATTGCCATAGCATGTTAGCGGTCTTCCAGTATAAAGTGATAAATTCCTCAAAAGCCTCACCTAAACTCAGTGGAGCACGTAACCTAAATTATCCTAAGGACAAACACACACACCCATGCCCGAGGGAGGACTCGAGCTTCCGCCGGAGCAAGAGACCAAAGCTAATAATTTTTACACGTTCTAGTGCACATGAGAAAACAAAAAAGAAGTACCATGTAAAGACAGCAGTGATAGGGGTAGGTGCGGCAAAACTTAAGTCAATGCCAAAGCGACACTAGACAATTCAACGGACGACTTCCTCGGTGAAGAAATACGGAGTGAACACCGGGACACTTACATTTTTGGCCTGCGATCGCCAGCCGGGGTGGCCGAGCGGTTCTAGGCGCTACAGTCTGGAACCGCGTGACCGCTACGGTCGCAGGTTCGAATCCTGCCTCGGGCATGGGTGTGTGTGATGTCCTTAGGTTAGTTAGGTTTAAGTAGTTCTAAGTTCTAGGGGATTGATGACCTCAGAAGTTAAGTCCCATAGTGATCAGAGCCATTTGAACCATTTTTTGTGCTGCGATCCGAGCGCTGCGATGGAGTGTATAGGACGCGGTGCGTACCACCAGCGAGTTAACGCTTTTCATGCAACGTTTTTGTGATGTTTTGTCATATATTGACGACACAATGACTTTTACGTTGTTACGCTCAAGGCTATTTGGGGCCATCAAGGGCACTTCAAGGTAGGAAATCAGAGATACAATACAGAGAACAAGAAAAAGTGGTAGCGTTTAGGTTACCGCACATAAGTAATAAAAATAGAGCTATGAAAATTGCAGACCCTCTGGGCAACTGTCTCAGGAGAGAAGTTTCACTCTAGAGAATTAACTGGTAACTCCATCCACCATCTAGACGCTATCGTAAGGTGTCACTGTAGAAGGTGGCCACGAAACGGCATGTCTTAGCAGAGGCAGCGAGCTTGATACTTGCTCCTGAGTACTGCAATGTCAGCTGGTTTACACACGTTAGAGCGCTACTACAGCGGTCCCCACCCACAGAAGGACGGAGGGCGAGGCCAGGCGACGTAAAACACTGTTGTTGCTGGCCACAACAGGAGCGGCAGTGACGTTTACCTATGAGCTGAACGCTGTTGATAACAAACTTGGAGTTTTTTTAATGAAAAATCCAGAAGCATCCCTACCTACTACACAAGAGAAGGGGAGGGATCTAAATGTCGTTGGTCAGAGGCGCTCTGGAGATGTAGAACGACTCGCCAGGTTGGCCGAAGCTTGTTAAGTGCTCGTGGATTGGTGGATAGATACTTTAAAAACCCGTATTTTTGTATTTGAAGGGAATTTCCCAGTCAGATCGCTGGGGCGCGCACTCCGTGTCGCTCGTGACCAGCCTCCGTAAGCTTCCTCACGTGGAGCGCTGCTCCCAGGTTTGTACTTAACGTGCTGCTAGGGTTCGCTGCTTGTGTTGCCTTCAGACACTGACTTCCATTGTACAACCAGTTGCTTCCTTTGCTTTTCCTAATGTTTGGAACAAGCCTTCAATGTATTAGTTAGTGTGATCGCAAATCAATAGTGCTAACCAGACCTCTGAATTCAATGAGTGTCCTGCTGCAAACATCCTGTAGAGTCCCCAGATAGCCTGTGACATGGTTGGCGCTGATTCAAGTCACCAACCTGCCTTCCTGGTAATTTGTCTTTCCACATCTACTCGTCACCGCTCGGAAGGTACAGACTGACCTTTAGCCCCCTGTCTTCCCTCTATCCTTGTCAGGACAAGGCAGTTTTTTTCGTTTTTCTTGTAAACCATTACTAAAACCTGTGAAACGGGCTGGTTGGTCCTGCGTTATTCTTCCCGTCAACAGATGGCAGTAATTTCGCCAGTCTGGTTTACCAGGTTGCTTCCTTCTGTTCCGTGCTCTGCGCTCTCTGGTGGTACGGCGCGTTCTATGTTCTCCGTCGTGGTGCTCGTGTCCGCAGCACAAAATGTAAGTGTCCCTGGCGTTCATACCACACTTCTTTACCCAGGCAGTCGCTCGCTGTATGCCTGGTGTCACTTTGGCATTGACTTATGTTTACAAAACCTAGCCCGACCTCGGTTTTCTAAAATGTTGTACGGTGCGTCTTTCTTGTTTTCTCATGTGAAGTAGTGCGTGTAAACAAATGGTTCAAATGGCTCTGAGCACTATGGGACTCAACTTCTGAGGTCATTAGTCCCCTAGAACTTAGAACTAGTTAAACCTAACTAACCTAAGGACATCACACACATCCATGCCCGAGGCAGGATTCGAACCTGCGACCGTAGCGGTCGCGCGGTTCCAGACTGAAGCGCCTAGAACCGCTCGGCCAAACCGGCCGGCAGTCCACTTCTTCCTTCCCCTCTCTCTGTCCGTCTCTTCCTCCCCCCCCTTTCTTTCCCCGTCTCCTTTTCTCTTTCTCTGTCCAATCCTCTTTTCTCTCTCCATCTCCTCCTCCTCCTCCTCCTCCGTCCATGTTATCATCCTCATCTCAGTAGCAGACTGGTGGTTCTTACATCCACAGTACTTCTTTCTATATCGTAACTGATATGTGTACCAAATTTGGTTCTGGGTATTTATGATGATTTTTTACCCGTAGCTTTGCCCGCATACGCGCGTGTCAAATATATCACACATACGTAACATATATCGCAACATTTATGCACATATTTCACGTGTATCCCTCGCTAATTTCAGCCTACTCTTTCATGTTCACGTAGCTTAACGTTTATAACGTTGTAACTCCTGAATTATGTGTCTTACAATGATATCATGTTGTAGATACATCCAGTGGAATATGCGTCTACTGAATTTGATATTTGTTGCGAATAGAGTTGGTAGCAAAGAAGTAACAAATTGAAAATTCATGCACTATGAGGCATTTTTTCACGCATCTCAGTAGTTATGACGTCGTATCTGCTCAACTGTGTGTCGTATAATGATACAATTTTGCTGCTACATTCACTGATAGATGTGAACCCGATCTGAATGTGACGCGAATGCAGTTGTTAGTAAAGCGCCGTGCATTTTATTGCAAGAACAGAGAAAATTTATTAAGCCATAAACTTTTTTCCTTTCACCATTTTTCTGTAGTTGCCAGAGAAAAAAAGTTTCGTAAAGGTTTGACATTATTTGTAAGAACGGTTGAAAGTCTCTAAATGCTTTCATTATCAAATAAGCGCTCGACCACATAGGCGTGTAAACATTATTAGCTACGGTCTCTTGTTTATTTGCAGTATCAGATATGATGACGGGCACGTAATGGCGTGAAACCGTTCGTAATCTAAGCACTAAAAACAAAAAAATCTTACAACTGACGTGGTGTTTTGTATTTCCGCTCTAATGCTCAGTTGCGGATGTCCTCCGGCAAGATTGTTTCTACTCTTGATCGGCGTATTTTAAATTAGGTATTAAGACATGTTTATCCGCCATACTAGTCACTCAGTTTATGAAAAAGGGACTTCAGCAATTAAGCCTGTATTCGTTTGTTATCCAAGAACACTGTTGGATAAGGGGAATCACCACGTACAGAGGAGTGGCTTTCGGAGCATAGACGTAGACAGAGGTAGGCGTAGAGTTATGGACAGTGAGGCGCGGAGGCTTCAGCGCACGACACGCCTCGGCCGGCGATTAAAACACGGCCCGGCAATCCGCGGCGCAGCCCCTGGGGAAGAGTGGGGGTGGGTGTGGATGAGAGGAGGGGAGGGGAGGCGAGGGGAAGGCGGCGTCGGCGTCGGCGTCGCGTGAGGCACGGCGCCCGCCGCGCTCTGCTTCGCTCGCGACCGCTTCCTGCTTCCGGGGGCAGCGGCGCGCTGCCTCACACTGCCAGTAGCTTCACATCCGGCTGGCCCACATGTGGCTTCCTGGATGCGGGGCAGCTGTCCTCTAGGGACCTGACGCCAAACTAAAAACAGCAAGCGGTGCCCAGATCTCCGTCAACGCGTACTGTCTGTATCATAGACGCTCAACATGAAACCGGAGCTGAATGTCGTAAAGAACATGCTGAAGGTCAACAGCTATGACGGTTTATCTATAGAGGCGTCAAACGAAGTAGCATTAATTTTAGTATTAAAAAGGACGAGGAGCCGCCTTCTCACTCAGTAAGCTTGCAGTCAGTTTTTACAATCACTAGCGCACACGCAAAACTCTTCGGAGAAATGGCATAAAGACGACTTGTGTCAGTCAGCACAAAATAAAAGGCTTTTTCCGAAGAAAAACGAACGCACGTGATTAGAAGGGAAGTTCGATAAGCGTTACAAATGTGTAAGAATCAAAGTCTTTCCTGCCTTTAGGAAATAAATCCCAAACAAATAAATACCCAACCACAGAGCGCAAGCAATAAAAGGAAATGTAAGGGACGTTCAATAAGTAATGCAACACATTTTTTTTCCCCTGAAATCAGGTTGGTTTTATTCAGCATTCCAGTATACAATACTATTCTCCACTCATACAGCTACAAAACCCAATTTTCAGCTTAATCAGCATTCTACGCGACAGCCTTATGCAACTTACTGGGAAGGGCTTTATACCCGCATGGTCGATGTCAGAGCCAACGTTTTGCTGCATCAGTACTCTCCCCATGATCCATGTCCTGTACCCCAGGGAGTGCATCCTCCATTGTGGCAAACTGATGGATGTTGGAAGGTGCGAAATAAGGGGCTGTAGGGTGGGTGAGGAACAACAGTTGCGATGCTGACAGACGCCTTGCCCAGCGACTCAACCTGCTTTTGTTCACTGCCAGGCGCCTATGAATATCTGTGATGCTTTGGCTTTCCGCAGAAAAAAACTCAATGACAGCTCTCGCTTGGAACGCACCACCTTTACAGACGCCATTTTGAAGGGTATGTATAGTGCCACCACCTGTCGGAACTTCATGAAATTACCGCGGCTGAAGATTGAATATTCCACGATGTCCCACAAGAAATTCCTCATTTTTTCAACTGAAGCTGACAGAGAGAAAAATGTGTTACATCACTTATTGAATGCCCCTTGTACTGAGAAGCCTTCTCTGCGACAGACAATAACATTTTGTTAAACATTTCGCCTTTTATTTCTCTGCCTGTTTTCGGAACCTGTTCAATGACAATAGACCACCAATAGTAGCAGGAGAAATTTCATCTAATAACCTAATTTCCTGAGAAAACGAATCGGAAATTTCCTTTTTATTAGTGGATGCAGTATTGATCTTTTACAGTGTTTATCTAACTCAACAGCCCCGATAGCCGCGCGCGTTAGCACTCCACTTCCAGGAGTCGGGGAAGGTGCGCCGGCCCAGAGTGGAATCCGCCTGACGGATTAACGATAAGCGCCGGCGTGCGGGCGAGCCTCGAAGTGGTTTTCAGACTGTGTGAATACCGAGCCTGTACCCAAGTCTCGCCTCAGGTACATGATTCACTACCACTTCGGTCTCCGGGCGGGAAGGGGCGCCTGGTCCCTGGCACGAATCTGCCCAGCGGACTTGTGTTGAGATCCGGTGAGCCGGCCAGTCTGTGGATGGTATCTATGCGGTTTTCCATCTGCCACGGCGAATGCGGGCTGGTTGCTCCTATTCCGCCTCAGCTAAACTATGTCGGCGATTGCTGCGCAAACAAGTTCTTCACGTACGTGTACACCATCATTACCACGCAAACACAGGGGTTACAGTCGTCTTGTGTGGGACGTTCTCCGGGGGAGTCGAGGTAGTGGTGGTGGTGGTGGGGGGGGGGGGGGGTTGGGGTCCAACGGATGTCGAGCCGCACAGTAACCCTGGGTTCGGTGTGGGACGGCGGAGGGGTGAAGTGGAATCCGGTAGTCGTCGTGGGATTGTGGACCACTGCGGCTGCGGCGGGGACGGAGCCTCTCCGTCGTTTCTAGGCCCCCGGTCAACATACAATACAATACAATACCACTTCGGTAGTGCGGAAAGCCTGCAGACTTACATAAAAACAGTATGTTCAACAGACATTCTTTGATCTAATGCAGTTTCACATAGTTTAATTGCGAGCGCACGAACTCAGTGTAATACACTAAATTTTTTAAATGCCTACAGCATAGACTTGCAGTCCACCAAAACTACGTTTCGGTAGTTTTGGTAGACTACGTAAATGACATAGTAAATGCTAGGATTACTATTACTATTGGTTGAACTGGCAGGGAAAGAAGCATAAATGAATGTGTAAGAGAGAAACTGGGAGCTGACGACTTCCGTCTCTTTTGTTTGTTTCTTTGTTTGTTTGTATGGCTTTTTGTTTTGCATGTAATTAGAAAAGCCAAACATTCAATGTTAGTCAGTTGCATATTTTATATCTTTACAGAATATAAATTGCATTTTATAAGTAATAAAAATTACTTGATGGCGTAACTTTGAGTATTTACGCAACTAAAATAATGACTTTCGATGCAAGTACAGTTTAGACGCACAAACAATATGTATAATTACTGTTGATATTTTGTAGTCAACAGAACGTTCTTCATCATGGTCAAAGGCAAGAATTTCCTGTTGCTGTTCATAAATGCGAAAATTGTTTATGCATAACAGAAACATGTTATATATAAGGTCCGCGAAGTGTCGCCATCTATATATGAACAGTTTCTGTTTTGCTTTATTAAAATGTACATTAGAAGAAATTGCGTTTCCTAGCGCTATATGATAAATCTCTATTTTTCATTATTTTTACTACAGCATCCCTCTACTTCACGTTACAAATCAACAATTCGGATTAAAACCTGAATTAAACATTGATAGTTTTAGTTAGGCTATAAATACTGTTTATTCCAAAGAAACACATATGAGGATAACTGTGTAGAAAAAAACTGTACTGTAGGCTACCCAATCCCTTAAATATATAATCTCACTCAGTTTCTAAACGGTTGATCGCTACCGCATGTTAGGGGAACCTAGTAAGACACTGATCGCATACGTAAAGGTGGCGATGGTTTTGAGGTAACGTCATATAGCTGTGCAACACACCCAATATACAGGTAATGCGAGAACGACCTAAACTGGCCAACGCTAATAGGACAACTAGCATAGTCTACGCTTACTTATGATAGTCTACGGTAGCCTACTGCAGTTTTACAATTCTGTTACAGAGTGAAATCGAATTCTACCCACAAAATGTCGGATGTTGTTCTAGCAATACACGTCGCAGATGTTCCTCAGAATTATATTTTATCACACATCTGTACCATGTTTCCTGTTCACCTTTCCTTTCGCTACACATCATTCAATTGCAACACCCAATTCCTGATGAAAGAACGAGAAACGGCACATTTTTTATGATTTATATTTATATCTATTGAGACAAAGGCATTAAATTATAATTTTCAAATATTTTTTGGATATCTAGGTTCGATTAATTTTAAGGAAGGGTTTTGTAAGTGGACAAATCGTCTAAAACAAGCGTCTGTTTCTGTAGTGCTTTTACAAAACAGTAAGAGGCTCGGTGAAGTTTTTTATGGCGTTCATTATTCAGTGTCATACTGTTTCGAGGAAATATTACTCGTATTGTCAATGGAACATGTCTCTATTCAGCTTTTAGTTTTCAACGAAGTCAGAATTTTACACCTATTTGTTAGACACGATTGTACCATCTGATGCGCAAATGACCCTGTGGCAAAAGAAATGAAATGGAAATGATGTATTTTATTTAAGCAAAGAATCCAGTTGGCTGTTACTCAATATGAATCTAGATCCTGTATACAGGCTAAACTTTTAACTCCATAGGCAAAATTCGTGAGGTAGTTCAGCGATATTTTCAGCGTTTTTGGTACACAAGACAATTGTCTTTTAATGTGTCGCAATAGAGTAATTACATTTCGTGTGTTTTCTTACTCCTATCTTTTTACCTGTATTATACTGAAAATATCTGCACATCAACGTAAATTTCGATAGTATGCGCTTCGTGTCTAACTTGGAAAGAAACTAGTTCATTTCTTTCACGATACTTCCTGTGGATAACAGTTATGCTTTGACCTCCAGCTTGCATTCAGTACTGTTCATTTGGTCGCGGGTTTGTTACCCCAGCAAGGTTAGTATCACGTTAATGTTGACGCACGGCATTATAGACAGATGAAGAGATGGCCGATATGCATTTCGCGCATTGTATCACTGAAAGCATGGGAAATGCGGCACAACGACACTACGCTAAGCTATTACTGCAGCGACGGAAATTACATTATACTACTTTTCCATCTGAGAGGTGTTGCATTTCTCTGTGTTTTGTGTTGCACGTTTTGGTGGCTGCATATTACAGATATCTTCACAGCTGTTAAGGTATTTTCGCGGAAACAGAGATAACTAGGGTAACAAACTGAATTAATGATAATAATGTTATTACTCTGTAACCACTAAGGACCACAAGGCCCTGACTAAAATACGCAGAGCCTAATTAGCTCGTAATTTTATCTGTCGATTTTGGATTCATTCTATAGTTCGATACAGTTTTTACAATGCGTCCGGTAGCAGTTGCAGATCACATGTCATTACAGCAAATCGTCACAATTTTCTAGTCACCACTTTATACTCAGTGTAGTGGGGACGAGCTGCTGAGATAACTATGTATCATTTGTAGTGATCTAGACGTAGCAAAAAGTTTTGAGTCTTTAATGTGGTGGCTGATTTCACTAATGATTATACATACATGAATAAGGATTACACATAGTTGCAGACTATACAAGATGGGTACTAAGTATAGTGATAAACTTCCGGAGGTGAGTCGTAACAAGAAAAAAATCGCTTCAAATTGTATCGAGCAATAGATGGTAACTCTGCAGCAGAACATAATGTTACATTACATTACACGTTACACGGCATTAATTTATTATTTAAAGCACGAAAATTTAATCTAAATCTACATCTACGTTATTACTCTGCTATTCACAATAAAGTGCCTGGCAGAGGTTTCAATGAACCACCTTCAAGCTGTCTCTCTACCGTTCCCCTCTCCAAGGGCACGCGGGAAAAACGAGCACTTAAAGTTTTCTGTGCGAGCCCTGATTTATCTTATTTTGTCGTGATGATCATTTCTCCCTATGTAGGTGGGTGGCAACAGAATGTTTTCGCAATCGCAGGAGCAAACTGGTGGTTGAAATTTCATGAGAAGATCCCGTCGCAACGAAAAACGCCTTTGTTTTAATGTTTGCCACTACAATTCACGTATCATGTCTGTGACCCTATCTCCCCTATTTCGCGATAATACAAAACGAGCTGCCCTTCTTTGTACTTTTTCGATGTCATCCATCAGTCCCACCTGATGCGGATCCCACACCGCACAGCAATACTCCAGAATAGGGCGGACAAGCGTGGTGTAAGCAGTCTCTTTAATAGACACGCACCTTCTAAGTGTTATGCCAATGAATCGCAGTCTTTGATTTGCTCTACCCACAATATTATCTATTTGATCATTCCAGTTTAGGTTATTTGTAACTGTAATCCCTAAGTATTTATATGAATTTACAGCATTCAGATTTGTGTGACTTATCGCGTAATCGAAATGTAGCTGATTTCTTTTATTACTCATGTGAATAACTTCACACTTTTCCTCATTCAGGTTCAATTGCCACTTTTCGCACCATACAGATATCTTATCTAAATCATTTTGCAAGTTGTTTTGATCATCTGACGACTTTACAAGACGGTAAACGACAGCATCATCTGCAAACAATCTAAGACGGCTACTCAGATTGTCTCCTACGTCGTTAATATAAATAGATAAATTAGCCAAGTTGTTGGTACTAATTCAGAACGTAAATCTCCGCTTTGAGGTTGTGTTATTTTAGCTAAGTCGAAACACAACGGTCCGTTATTCGCTCTAAGAGCAAGCCGCGATGGTGTCCGTCTACAGTCAAGCATGCCGAATAATGGGTGCAAAGTTTATTTTGAGCTTGGCGGTTCTGTCTATGAGGGTATGTCACTCATAAACTACGTACGGTTTTACGGCCGTTTCCACGTACTTGACCTGAGACGAAAATCTTCTCGTCTTACTCGTGGAGTAAATAACAGACCATTGTGCATCATCTTAGGTGAAATACATGAAATGTATACGTAGTTGCGAATACGGATAACCAACAGGTGTATAATGGAATGACGACAACGAAAATTTATGCCGAACTGGGACTCGAACTCGCTTACCGCGAGCGAGAAACCCCGGTTCGAGTACCGGCCCGGAATAAATTTTTCGCTGTCGTCATGCCACTATACAGCTGATGATAGTCCATATTCGCAACCCTGCGAATTTCGTAACGGCTGTAGTCTCCCTAGTGACTGTTCCTTCGAGCATGCATGCGTGTCCTAAGGAACTTTGCATCGTATTTCTGAGGACCACAGATTTTTGAAATATCGTACGAACTTAGCTGAACTCACAAAAATGAAACTCAGAGAATAATGGTGTTCATCAGTGCCATCTAAACTGGCAAAGATGCATTAATTAAATAATAAATTAACATCATGGAACGTGTACTGTAATTTATAAACACTAATTGCTTTATTTGAGACTCACCTTCATTTCCGAAGGTATGTTGACAAGAACTCTTTGTTCCTTTTACTGTTAGGAATCAACTTCTGAAGTTTTCCTGTATACCAGAATAACTAATTTTTCTAAAAACACGGGAACAGAGCTTAAAATCCCTATATAGTACCCTATATATCACATATGAGCACATCAGGTCGCTAAGCAGACAAAATGACACAACGAATAAAATAAACTTTTCTTTACTTTAGCTTATTGACGTACTAAAAGTTCTTTTCATGCTGTTAAGGGAACTAAATTGTTAAGGTTGTCTTGATATTGTTATTTATTGCAATAAAAATAGCTATCGAACATTATTAAGTCAAAAAATTACATCAGTAGTTGTTAAAACATGAAAGAACAGTAATATTTTATGACGTATGAAACTGTGGCAATTTCTATCTGAGGTAGAGATACAGAAGGCCTTACGTTCATCGTACATCACATGTGCCACGCTTGAAAAGACCACTCCATTGTCATTTGTTTCCTTCAGCAGTCATTTCTCGCATCTGCGAAGTCTGTCTTTTGGCCAGCGATTGTAGTGACTAAACTGGTATCATCTTCCTTTTGCTCTGCTCTTTTCTTTTATCATCTTCCTCTTCCCAAGTTTTTGGTGTTTCCCTTTGCAGAATAAGGTAAAATATTGTTAGTACTACAAACGAACAAAGTAAAACACATGCCAGTTGCTCATATGTGTGTGGAACATAGTCACAGGTACGCAACGTATCACATATAATACATCGAACATAATTTTGAGTAACTAAAATAATGTTCATTTTAGAAATTTGATAACAACATTTTATCTCTGTTTTATAAGAAGATGAATGTAAATAAACATTAACAGACTTTTTATCGTGGATTCATGCTCGGTTCGGAAACTGTTATTAATTACTGCTGACGTCTACCGTTTGAACTAACAAACAACTGACGTGATCGTTCTCCACCAAGAAAAAAAAAATTAATAAATAAATGTCTTGAACTGTGAATGTGTGCCTGCCATACAGGATAATATAAGAAATGTCACTTACTTTCTATTGTAAATTAGCCTTTTATTTTTAGTATAATAACTGAAACCAAGAAATTCTCTTTGCTGGGTAAAGTTTACAGAAATTACGCAACATAACTCCAAAACTGAACTCTCAGAGCAACAAAATTTTATCTCTGCCAAAATGTAATATAATAGCTTGTCTACTAGGTATTGCGTGACTCTTACAAGAGACTGCATATAAAACTGACAAATGGATGGGGAATAAAAAAAAAACCAAAGGGGAGGAAACCTAAATAGGACGTGACAGTGCGCCACTAGCCACTATTGTGTTTACAACCACAAAACTTTTATTTATTTGAAAACATAAACTGAGACAAAAGTCACGAGTGCTCTACAATACGTTAAACTAACGAAACACGTTTTCTGTTACTGTCAGCGGTTAATTCCAACGCTTGTGCGAAATACACTCCTGGAAATGGAAAAAAGAACACATTGACACCGGTGTGTCAGACCGACCATACTTGCTCCGGACACTGCGAGAGGGCTGTACAAGCAATGATCACACGCACGGCACAGCGGACACACCAGGAACCGCGGTGTTGGCCGTCGAATGGCGCTAGCTGCGCAGCATTTGTGCACCGCCGCCGTCAGTGTCAGCCAGTTTGCCGTGGCATACGGAGCTCCATCGCAGTCTTTAACACTGGTAGCATGCCGCGACAGCGTGGACGTGAACCGTATGTGCAGTTGACGGACTTTGAGCGAGGGCGTATAGTGGGCATGCGGGAGGCCGGGTGGACGTACCGCCGAATTGCTCAACACGTGGGGCGTGAGGTCTCCACAGTACATCGATGTTGTCGCCAGTGCCGTAGGGGACCGCACCGCCACTTCCCAGCAAATTAGGGACACTGTTGCTCCTGGGGTATCGGCGAGGACCATTCGCTACCGTCTCCATGAAGCTGGGCTACGGTCCCGCACACCGTTAGGCCGTCTTCCGCTCACGCCCCAACATCGTGCAGCCCGCCTCCAGTGGTGTCGCGACAGGCGTGAATGGAGGGACGAATGGAGACGTGTCGTCTTCAGCGATGAGAGTCGCTTCTGCCTTGGTGCCAATGATGGTCGTATGCGTGTTTGGCGCCGTGCAGGTGAGCGCCACAATCAGGACTGCATACGACCGAGGCACACAGGGCCAACACCCGGCATCATGGTGTGGGGAGCGATCTCCTACACTGGCCGTACACCACTGGTGATCGTCGAGGGGACACTGAATAGTGCACGGTACATCCAAACCGTCATCGAACCCATCGTTCTGCCATTCCTAGACCGGCAAGGGAACTTGCTGTTCCAACAGGACAATGCACGTCCGCATGTATCCCGTGCCACCCAACGTGCTCTAGAAGGTGTAAGTCAACTACCCTGGCCAGCAAGATCTCCGGATCTGTCCCCCATTGAGCATGTTTGGGACTGGATGAAGCGTCGTCTCACGCGGTCTGCACGTCCAGCACGAACGCTGGTCCAACTGAGGCGCCAGGTGGAAATGGCATGGCAAGCCGTTCCACAGGACTACATCCAGCATCTCTACGATCGTCTCCATGGGAGAATAGCGGCCTGCATTGCTGCGAAAGGTGGATATACATTGTACTAGTGCCGACATTGTGCATGCTCTGTTGCCTGTGTCTATGTGCCTGTGGTTCTGTCAGTGTGATCATGTGATGTATCTGACCCCAGGAATGTGTCAATAAAGTTTCCCCTTCCTGGGACAATGAATTCACGGTGTTCTTATTTCAATTTCCAGGAGTGTAATTGCTTATAAAAATAGTTACATACGTTATGGAACTGCGAATGCAACACATGAGGTGTAAGATCAACAACACGTAAACAGGACATAAAAAGCAGCACATGTTGAATGAAAATATGTCTCACTATGTTCCACCAACTTTCCGTATGAAAGACCCTAGACGATGCGCATATGGTGTGACGTGAACAAACAAAATTTATCCCCCGCACGTTAAACAAAGGTAAATCGCGTCCCCTTCCAGTAACGGTTACTGTAGCTGGATATTTTACGCAAGAAAGAAATCAGGAGAATTTTGTAATCAAACACTACAATGTCTGCCTGTATGAAATGCAAGGGTCGCATAGCCTGACACATAACTCGTAAGATCAGTAGCAAAATTAATTAAAATAAGAGAATTAATTTTCATAGAGAAGTTGTGAAACTTGTAGAAAATTTCCGCTAATTTCGAATTATGACAGACTCATTAGGATTCATATTTCAATGTTTATTAAATAATAGGTTTATTAAGACTTTCATTTTCTAACAAAAATTTTAACATTCAATATTTGTTTCATTGACGTATGATTCTCGTAATCGAACTGAAAAACTTAAGGACCCACATCCATGCAAATGGCTAAGAAGTAAGTTTCGCTGATTTATGTCATGAATCGAGCAGTATTAGTATGAATATTGGAGGATTTGTATACAACGACAAATTTAAAAGAAAATTACAACATGCAGATTGAGTCACAGTTGTATGTACTCGTATTTAGATTCAATGTATTTTTCATTTGTCCTTATGCATAAAATTGTGTTTAGAAACCTGAGTCGTAATTAAATTAGGGCGCTGTCAGAAGGTCCTCTGTTTTCTGCTACGTTTTTAAAAGTAGAACTTTGTGGCGGGAGTAGTTGACTCTCCTGACAATACTGCCTTCCGTAATTCGTAACTCGAGCAGCAGTAAGCGGCAAATGTTCAGAGTGTGATACTCCCTCTATGCGGTGTCAGCCAGAGCCGCTACCGGCAAAGTTAGAGACAGCACGGGAGTAGTTGAGGCTCTATTGTCTGCACGTAGCACAGCAGCGAAACGAGCAGCAGGTCGAGAAATTAACATATAAATTGGAAAAGCTCTCAGAAATAACCCCGCAGCCCACGTCGTCGTTATCCAGCTGTGGGAAGCGCCTCCGACTTGACACAGCAATCTGCCGCACGGCTGGCCAGCAGGCCGCTCACAAGGGAGGCAGTTCTGCACGGGTGGGCAGCTGGTACGCAGGGCGGCGTCACTGTCTGAGGGTCAGAGCTGCTCACTGTCAACACACAAGTTCCAAGCTTACTTTTTATAAACGAATCAACTGATCCCACTCCTGAAGAATACGGGTTTGTTTGTGAAATGAAACTGCAGTATACATATGCAAGTCCCGAAACCAAATTAAATGTCTCTGGGAATTATCTAGTATGGAGAGCCGTAGAACAGGAATGAGAAAAACCCGCCGGATAAAACCGAAACCAGTATTTTGGTTCTAAACAACCGACATTTTTCGGTGTCGGTTATTCTTTTTACTCATAACCGGATGTAGAACCGATGTATGAATTTGCCATAGCAGTGGTGCTAAATTGTTTTTTTTTTTAAATAAACCTTTTCTAAACGAGTTTTCTAGGAGGTTCTGTAGCTTTTGAATGATCTGTGTCGTCTTTTAATGTTGTTTCTGAGGAGAGGAGTCATCTTACAGATAAACACATTATAGACCAAGTACATAGGGCCTGGTTGGACACTAGATATTAGCCAGTGGGTTAATTCATTTTCGGAACTTTAACCACTGTCCTATAATTATTGCTTATGGGAAGTGTTTCTTTTACGTTCTATCTAAACTGTTCATTTTAACTTTTTGAAAGAACGTTTTAGATTTTCTCAGTAAAAAATCAATTGTGATCAAATTTCCGCTAGAAAACGGCTTTTCATTTGAAATAGTGAAACAAACAGAAAGGTGGTACAAATTTTATGCAAAAGCTGATTATTTGTCTGTCATTTCTATGAGAAATGAAGTAGTAAACGAAAAGGAAGTTAAGGCAACAGTAACAAATTAAAAAGAATAAAAATAGACAGTAGATTATCTGTATCCTTTGGATTGGTAGACTTGATCCGCTTGTAGCCCTTTGGAAGAGACAACTTCACACCAAAATCAGAGTTCTTCAAATTCAGTTTGCACACTTCAGCGCTAATGCCCAAATAATGGTGAGGTCCTCGATTACAACATTATTTTTGGGCAGATATTTAAGAAAAATAGAGTCAGTAGGAGAATAATGATGAACTTGTTGTATTCGAGAAAAGCAGCGAACCGTGTGCGACGGCGCGGTTTCTTTCGTCCTTTACCTGCACCTTCATGTGAACTCATTGCAGCAGATCGCCGGTAGGAAAGTCGAGCAGAAACCTACCGTAATGCAACTCGCATCAGGCTGCATACAACGTAACTATTCCAAGAATCGGGAAAAGGTCTTAATTTTGAATGAAAGGTGGAAATACTGGCAAAACATCTGTGTATTCTGAACCTTAATAATGTACACGTTCATCAACAAGCCCATGCTAATCTTAAAATAGTCCTGTACAAACCCTTTAAATTTACCGGTGTCTAAGGCACACCGATCTGCTCAATATGCCACGCGGAATTTCAGTCTTTTCTCATAAACAAAATCACTTAAAAAGTCCGTACATTCTAAAAAACACACCGGAATAAATATGCCTTCACTTTAAAACACTTTTGAAACATACAGCACAACTAAAACCGGCAAATAATAACTTCCTTCGGAGCTCATACGACACACTGAAAGGCTGGGCTCCGACTACTTTAGATTGCTGTAAGCAGTCTATATATCGAAGAGAAAAGACGCGCGAAATTTAGCAAATCTGTGGTAAGGTCTTATGGGACCAAACTGCTAAGGTGATCGGTCCCTAAGTTTACACACTACTTAAACTAACTTACACTATGGACGACACACACACCCATACCCGAGGGAGGACTCGAACCTCCGACGGGGGGAGGCGCGCGGATCGTGATAAGACGCTTCAGACGGGGCGCGCGAAGAACACTCCGTTCTGATTGGTCAGTTTTCTTTAAGGCCAATAGAAAAACATTATTCTCCCGCTTTAGCCCGCGCTTTTCGTGACTAACCAATCAACAAAAAACACACTTTCGAACTGTACTTTTTCCCGAAATAAATATTTAACATTCTGATATTTTGTTTATACTTTACGTTATTAACAATTTCCATTTGCACTCGAATTGGCTTTCCTTTTATCATAAACTTACTTAGCCTATTATGTTATAAAATTCCCCGTCATCTGCATTCGCACGTCTTAAAACTTTCTCACACTAGTTCGTACAGCGTTCATCAGTAGATCTGCATCACGGGGCCCAGGGTTCGATTCCCGGCTGGGTTGGGGATTTTTCTCTGCCCAGGGACTGGGTGTTTGTGTTGTGCTCATCATTTTATCATTCATGACAGTGGATAGATTGGACTGTGTCAAAATAAAAAAAATGGACTGTGTAAAAAGTAAGAATTTGTACGGGCGCTGATAACCGCGTAGTTGAGCGTCCCACAAACCAGACATCATTATCCACCACCTTTCCACACGTCATTCCAATAGTCTTCCTCTAAGATGATGTTCGAGTCTGTGCATCTGTCGGTGATTGGCCGCTAAAATTGTATATGTTGTGATGATTTTAAAATCAGTGTTTACAAAGGAAGAAGACGGAACAGACTTCTACGAGATGTATATAAGTCTGTTTCGCATGTTCCTGTTGTGCTTAGAGAGATAAGTAGTAAAACTGAAAATGGGAATTGACCGGACGTGAAGTGTCAGAAAAGAGTAAACTACGGCAACATTTCAAGAAATAAATCATAGTTAGTATAATTTACAGTGCGAACATAATAAAGTGGAGCGGTTGTCGCTAGATGGCCCAGGCTACTTGGAATTCCTTGTAGGTTTATCTCGGCTACAGTTGTTGTTGTGTTATTCAGTGTAGCGGACGTTTCTGCACAGAGGGGGCGCTGCCCCGTGTGCTCGTCGTCTACACAGAACTGTGGGCGACGACGGCACTATTGACCTCTGAAAGCCTTCGGTGGTGCTCGATAACATTTGACACTGAGAACTCAAACGTTAGGAAATAAGTTCTTCAAAGATTTCGACATACACACATCAAACATATTTTGCATCACCTCGGTTCCGGGAGTTCCGGAACCTGTGCAGAAAATTGGAATAGAGATCAACATAAACATCGTTTCCGCCTTTTTATTGCTCATGAAAACTACACATTGCATGTTGTATCACCATACAGCGAGACCTTCAGAGGTGGTGGTCCAGATTTCTGTACACACCAGTACCTCCAATACCCAGTAGCCCGTCCTCTTGCGCCCGCATCTCGTGGTCGTGCGGTAGCGTTCTCGCTTCTCACGCCCGGGTTCCCGGGTTCGATTCCCGGCGGGGTCAGGGATTTTCTCTGCCTCGTGATGGCTGGGTGTTGTGTGCTGTCCTTAGGTTAGTTAGGTTTAAGTAGTTCTAAGTTCTAGGGGACTGATGACTATAGATGTTAAGTCCCATAGTGCTCAGAGCCATTTTTGAACCGTCCTCTTGCACTGATGCATGCCTGTATTCGTCGTGGCATACTATCCTCAAGTTCATCAAGGCACTGTTGATCCAAATTGTCCCACTCCTCAACGGCGATTCGGCGTAGATCCCTCAGAGTGGTTGGTGGATCACGTCCCCTTTTCAATCCATCTCAGGCATTTTCGATAGGGTTCATGTCTGGAGAACATGCTAGCCATTCTAGCCGAACGATGTCGTTATGCTGAAGGAAGTCATTCACAAGATGTTCACGATGGGGGCGCAAATTGTCGTCCATGAAGACGGATGCTTCGCCAATATGCTCCCGATATGGTCCCACTATCGGTCGGAGGTTGGCATTCACGTATCGTTCAGCCGTTACGGCGCTTTCTATGACCACCATCGGCATACAGCATAAAACCTGCACCTTGCTGGATTCGCTGGAGAGTGTGTCTAAGGCATACAGCCTGACTGGGTTGTCTCCAAACATGTCTCCGGCGATTGTGTTAATGAAGGCATATGCGACACTCATCGGTGAAGAGAATGTGATGCCAATCCTGAGCGATCCTTTTTTGGGCCCATCTGTACCGCGCCGCATGGTGGCATGATTGGAAAAATGGACCTCGCCATGGACGTCGGGAGTGAAGTTGCTCATCATGTTGCCTATAGCGCACAGTCTGTCGTAACACGACGTTCTGTGGATGCACGAAAAGCGTTATTCAACATGGTGGCGTTGCTGTCAAGACTCCTCCGAGCCATAATAGTTGGTAGCAGTCATCCACTGCAGTAGTAGCCCTTGGGCGGCCTGAACGAGGCATGCCATCGACAGTTCCTGTCTCTCTGTATCTCCTCCATGTCCGAACAACATCGCTTTGATTCACTCCGAGACGCCTGGATACTTCTCTTGTTGAGAGTCCTTCCTGGCACAAAGTAACAAGCGCACGCGATCGAACTGCGGTATTGACCGTCTAGGCTGGTTGAACTACAGACAACACGAGCCGTGTACCTCCTTCCTGGAGGAATTACTGGAACTGATTGGCCGTCGGACCCCCTCCGCTAAATAGACGCTGCTCATACATAGTTGTTTACAACGTCTTTGGGCGGGTTTAGTGACTGAACAGTCAAAGGGACTGTGTCTGTGATACAATGTCAATAGTCAACGTGTATCTTCAGTAGTTTTGGGAACCGGGGTGATGGAAAACCGTTTTTGATGTGTGTAAAATTTTGGTTGAAATCACTTTGCTCATTAAGGATACGATCAGGAAGCTGTCACGTACTGCCAAATATTTTCAAGTTCCTCCAAAATGCTGAGCTACCTACTTTTAGGAGCGTCGTGCAAAATTTTCTCAGATTATGTGCTACGTCCATTATTCTGTCTTCCAGATTTGTTAGCTGTTTTATTACAGGTGCATGTGTGTTCTTTAAATCTTGTTTCTAAGCTCAACGTGAACTGAAATGTTTGAAACGGAATAACGTACATGTCCTATAACGTTCGGTCCGTCTTCTTCTTTTGTAAATGCTAGTTTTAAAATCATCACAAAGTCTTCAATTTTGGCATGATTTCGGCACTAAAATTTTATTATTGGAACAAGTTGTTAAAATTTGATCAGCTATAAACTGTCAGGAAGCCATCAGGTATTTACTTAGTCAAATATAAAAGTTTTTGAGAAAATTTTAACTGTGTCTCTAAATGAATTTTATTTTAATTCTTTCTACAATTATCTGTACGTTAAGTATGCATCAACGACCTCTAGGACTGTATTTGCATCCTATATATACAATAGTAGCTGAAGCCATGCATTTTATTGCAGGATCTGAAGATGATAATTGCATGACCGAAACCGGTAACCTTGTTCAAAAACCTTTGCGATCAACACAATTAAATAAAAAATTATGCAAAGCGTATGATTACTCTCCAGATTGTCCTCTTATGTCAACAGTTACTTGTTTTTTTATTATTTAATTAGTGCATGTGTGCCTCCTATACTTCTTGCTAATTAATTGCTACTGACACATCTTGATGATTTAAACTTTATGAAGGGCCAGGGCTGTATTACGGAACCTTGCCCTTTTCCAACCAGTGCTCTAACCGGCTGAGTTATGCTCACGAGGCGCTCTCGTAAGTTTCATCCTTACAGAACGTATTTCCTAGTTTACAAGCTAACCAGCGAAAAGCAAATTTCAGTGTTCTAGTCCCAGTCCGACACGGAGTTTTAATACGGCAGGAAGTTTTAGAAGAGCGCACAATCCGCTGCAGAGTACACAGTTATTAATTATAATCATTAATAATAATGATAATTTCATCCACTAGCAGTATAACATGGAAGTGTTTGCCCACGGTGCTAGGTGAACGAAACTTGTGATTACGGTAGCAAGTCACCTGCACATACTCGTGTCGACTGACATCGGGGAGATCTGAAACATTACAACCAACGAACCTTAACCATATGGTTAAGCATTAAAAACGAGCTATGGAGAATATTTTTCCATAAATTAATTGCGTGTTTTTATTCCTCTAAAATATTTATAATCTAATATCTGAAATTTGCGATAGCATCGAGTGCTTATTTCGGATCTAAAGCTAACTGTTATTTGAGTTGCGCGTTATCAGATTAATGTTTCTATTTACGGGAATTACAAAGACAATTAGTTAAATTCTATAGCTTGATCGAGAGTAAAGCGCATATCTGGAAGGACGTTGATGTATTTTGGATGTATACGAAGTACGTTATGCCTAGAACATCTTTGTTCGTTACTCTATTGTATTCAGCCCTAGGAGAGAAGAACAGCGCTGATTTTAATGATGGAAAGATCCATGTATTCATGACGAATGGGGAAAATTAAAAATGCTCTATATCCCTATAAAGCAAAACAGAACACAGTGAGGTTATCACAAGTCTTAGGCTATATTCAATATACTAAGTGGTGAATCTAGTTTATTTCTATTTTTTTTAGCAAACATGCAGCGAAAAACCGAACTAATTTCTCTTCTTGCATTAATGTTTTAGGTTTTACATATTTTCGCCGAATCCTTGTGATGAATTGCAGAATGACTGCTTCTACACGCCATGACTTTTCCCTTCTAAACAAACCAGTAGATTCAGCTTATATCTGGATACAAACAATATTTGTGTGCTGAGTTCTCAATAGGCGACTTGCGTGCGATAAATATAAAGCTAGCCGCCGTATGGTGCATGGCGAAGAGTATCAGGCACCGCTGCTGGTCATTTCCTTTCCTGTTCCGCTCGCAAACAGAGCGAGGGGAAACGACTATTTAGAAGCTTCCGTATGAGCCCTAATTTCTCGCATCTTATCTTTGTGGTCATAACACGAAATGTACGTTGGCAGAGTTGAATCGTTCTGCTGTTAGCCTGAAAGCCGGTTCTCCAAATTTACACAGCTGTGGTTCACGAAAAGAGAATCGTCGTCCCTTTGAGTTCACGAAGCGCCTATATTACACTTGCATGCTGTAACGCATCCTTCGTCGAGCAGCAGTGAGGAAGTACGAAAATGATAACGGTTAATGAATATGCTCAATAGTATACAGTACATAAATTAATAGTTTTCCGTCAGAAGGACGCATCACAGCAGCAATAGCATAACCTACTGAATTTTCATTGCCCGTCTGTGTGGCCGTGCGGTTCTAGGCGCTCCAGTCTGGAACCGCACCACCGCTACGGTCGCAGGTTCGAATCCTGCCTCGGGGATGGATATGTGGGTTGTCCTTAGGTTAGTTAGTTTTAAGTAGTTCTAAGTTCTAGGGGACTGACGACCACAGATTTTAAGTCCCATAGTGCTCAGAGCCGTTTGAACCATTTTGAATTTTCATTCAAACATCGGAAAATAGTGATTATCTCATTGAGTATTAATGTGACCGCCGTAAGAAAAATGAGATTGCTGTCACTTACTGATTGTCGAGTGTATTAGGCCGTGTGTGCTGATGTACGTCCATTGTTTGATAAGCAAATTGACCGTGAAAAGGCTTATTTTAATTTCCATCTTAGATAGACGCAGAAAAACTGGATCTGAATTCCTATTTAAAAATGCGGTTTCTATTCGGAAGACAATACTCAAACAGCAAGACGCGATTCGCGATCAGTCAGATTGCTTCCGAACAATGTACGTTGCCCTTCCTGACATACCGTCTCTAAAACAGGATATACGCAGCTTATGTATGAGGAATCTGTAGGTGATTATATTAACGTTAGACGATATTAATAAAGATGCCAAGTTATTATTTAGAACAAAGTAAATTACAAGATTTGACAGTTACTCATACCTTACGTGTGTTTTGTGAGGACAGATAAAGGGGAGTGATGAAAGGGAAGAAGATTCGTCCCTCAACAAACTCCTAATGTTTAACAAATGACAGTTTCTGCACATATCGATACCTTGCCATTTTTACTCTTGTTGAAGCGGCTATTCATTTTTTATCTTACGTCTGGAAGGATGTACATTCTGTTATAGCAGTATGAATAAATAAAAAAAAAGAACGTCGCATTATTTTATTTCTTGCATTTGAGTGCTGATCGAATCTACGGTTATGAAATCTAGCAGCAAGCCTCTGAATTATTTCGATGACTTCATTTAATCCGACCCGGTGGGGTATTGAACACTTGAACGTGCTCAACAGCAACACAATGAAGGGCTCTATAGACAAAAAGTAACTTAGCTTTAAGAAAGTGTCTCTTAGGTGAAAAAGAAAATTCTCGTGGATTCGGACATCAGTCACTTAACATAGACAGCTTTCTCGTTGTTTATACAGCTACTGCGAGCGTTTACGAATTTTTACCTATTCAGTTAATATGCACTTTGTCTGTAGGTAATACCAGCATATTATGTTCGCAGAAAAGATTTTGTGCCTTCCTGGAACAGATCAGGAATACTGGCAAGGTCAGTTTCCTGTAATTTTTAAAGTGGTATTTACTCGTCTGCATTTTTCCAAGCTAAATAGAAAAACATAATGTATTGCATTTCGTCCTTGTTAGTGCTTCATGCCGACTTTAAATCTGGCTGCAATTTTCGCCGGCCAATTTTTGTGGTTGCGGATTTCGATACGTATTCAATTCTTGGTGCAGGCCGTAGTATAATTTGATGCAATGTGAATAAAAGGCAGCCAAAAATATTGGCGTAGCTGTTGATTCTCTCTCTCTACCCGTTTAATATTTCATGCAGTTAATGTTACAAGTAATAGTAGTAGAACTGATGTACACTTGAACTTAGAATATATTAACTGATCGGTAAAAGTCGTAGTAGGCCTATATACGAACCTTATTAAATTTTACTGAAGATATTAGTGTTCACGTTTGGTTACAAAAGAGATAATTGTTAAACGTTGCTTCCTAGAGTGATGGCAGTAAAAGATATATTAAAAACAAAACAAAAGTAGAGCGTGAATATGTATTCTAATCCATGCCCTGGACGTTCGGGAAATACATATGTTGACCACTTAGTCCTCCACTAGTTGCCGAAAACTTAACACTCCTGAAAAGTCAGGTTTTGTTTTCTATTGAATGTTCTGTCGTTTCCATCGTGTCAGACACGAGAGCTGCTTTTTCTTTGGGAAGCGTTTGCTTTTGATTGCGCTCTGCATTGTATATTGAAAATAGCCAAAATCTTTGAGGTCTTGTTTCCCAGATAAGACGGTTTGTCAATGCACAAAGCCTTCTTTATGTCACCTAACAAACGTATCCTAATTGTGTGTTGATGGTTAGCACAAATTGATCTGCCTTACGTCCATTCAGTAAGCCAGGATGTGGCGAGTCCTTCATGAAGTCCTTCGCCGGTACACGGCAGTCCGTGCGCAGCTGCCGTTTAATATTGGAGGAGCGAACGGTAACACAGCACGCCTTTTGTTCGGCCTTGCCTTCCGGAAGGCTTAATCACAAGCGCAGCCTCCGGCGGTTCCTCCGCCTCCGCCGCCGCCCCCAATGCTGCCTCACCGCCCCCAGCCGCCGCCCCCGCTCTGGTGCCTTATTCAGGGGCTGCTTGCAGGTGCGGATCACAGTTCGCTGACTCACCTATGCAAGTTAACCTCCCGGGATTGCCGACGTTTGCACTCTGAAAAGAGGCCAGAGAATATGCAATGCTCTGCGAACCTCGGCCACTCCCCTGTATGAAGCTGTATTGGCTATTTCTTGGTCCACTATTGTTGCATCAACCCTCCGTTGCCGGGAGCTGTGTTTTAGTTTAAAACCTATTTTCTTTTTTTCTTTTGTTGAACGGTACTTCACTTGCCTTTTGCAACGCCCTATTTCCTCCCATTCTTCAGCACTTTTGTCTTCCTTTCAAAGCTTCTGCGTTACAAATTGTCAATACTGTCTTAAATTTTCCGATCTCATATTTTGCTTCAGTATTTACTCTCTAATGTTGCCAGCGCAGTCAAATTTCAGACTTCCTCATTGTATTAAAACTGAGCGAGGTGGCGGAATGGTTAGCGCACTGGGCTCGCGTTCATCAGAACAAGGGTTCAAGTCAGCATCCGTCCATCCAAATTCAGGTTTTCCGTATTTTCCCCAAACCGCTCCAGGGAAATACCACGATGGTTCCTTTGAGAATGCATGGACGATATCCTTCCCCATCCTTGAAACATTCCGAATTTGTGCTCCAATGACCACGATGTCGAAGTGATGCTGAAAACCTGATCTTCCTCCCTTCCCTTTCAGTATAGTAACATGCGATGCAACAGTCTATATTTTTAGTGAAAGGTTTTGTATATTATAAGTCTTCTTATTTCCTTCTCTGTTGTTGTTGTGGTCTTCAGTCCTGAGACTGGTTTGATGCAGCTCTCCATGCTACTCTATCCTGTGCAAGCTTCTTCATCTCCCAGTACCTACTGCAGCCCACATCCTTCTGAATCTGCTTAGTGTATTCATCTCTTGGTCTCCTTCTACGATTTTTACCCTCCACGCTGCCCTCCAGTACTAAACTGGTGATCCCTTGATGCCTCAGAACATGTCCCACCAACCGATCCCTTCTTCTGGTCAAGTTGTGCCACAAACTCCTCTTCTCCCCAATTCTATTCAATACCTCCTCGTTAGTTATGTGATCTACCCATCTAATCTTCAGCATTCTTCTGTAGCACCACATTTCGAAAGCTTCTATTCTCTTCTTGTCTAAAGTATTTATCGTCCATATTTCACTTCCATACATGGCTACACTCCATACAAATACTTTCAGAAACGACTTCCTGAGACTCAAATCAATACTCGATGTTAACAAATTTCTCTTCTTCAGAAACACTTTCCTTGCCATTGCCAGTCTACATTTTACATTCTCTCTACTTCGACCATCATCAGTTATTTTGCTCTCCAAATAGCAAAACTCCTTTACTACTTTAAGTGTCTCATTTCCTAATCTAATTCCCTCAGCACCACCCGACGTAACTCGACTAGATTCCATTATCCTCGTTTTGCTTTTGTTGATGTTCATCTTATACCCTCCTTTCAAGACACTGTCCATTCCGTTCAACTGCTCTTCCAAGTTCTTTGCTGTCTCCGACAGAATTACAATGTCATCGGCGAACCTCAAAGTTTTTATTTCTTCTCCATGGATTTTAATACCTACTCCGAACTTTTCCTTTGTTTCCTTTATTGCTTGCTCAATATACAGATTGAATAGCATCGGGGAGAGGCTACAATCCTGTCTTACTCCCTTCCCAACCACTGCTTCCCTTTCGTACCCCTCGACTCTTATAATTGCCATCTGGTTTCTGTACAAATTGTAAATAGCTTTTCGCTCCCTGTATTTTACCCCTGCCACCTTTAGAATTTGAAAGAGAGTATTCCAGTCAATATTGTCAAATGATTTATCTAAGTCTACAAATGCTAGAAACGCAGGTTTGCCTTTCCTTAATCTTTCTTCTAAGATAAGTCGTAGGGTCAGTATTGCCTCACGTGTTCCAGTATTTCTACGAAATCCAAACTGATCTTCCCCGAGGTCGGCTTCTACCAGTTTTTCCATTCGTCTGTAAAGAATTCAAGTTATTATTTTGCAGCTGTGACTTATTAAACTGATAGTTCGGTAATTTTCACATCTGTCAACACCTGCTTTCTTTATTGTCTGTCTTAAACGTTCAGTATTTCCTTTCAGTAGCATTTTCTTCCACTCTTCCCACAGCTGTTGACGTGCTTCTCAGATAAATAACTTTCCAACTCGCTGGAACCTTTTGGATTCTACCATTCGAAATTTTATGTATTAACACATTATTTTCTTTACTCCAACTCATAAATTGTCTTCTACACTACCTATGCTGCGCGTGCTGATTTTTGATCCTCCCAAATCTTCTTCTCATTTTCACAGAGTCAATAATAAATTATGTAACGATTTTACTTTTGTTTCTCATCTTGCTCTTTATTAAAACTATTAATACACCTGCATAATTTTATAATTGCCTGAATTGATACTGTAGAATATTGTATCTGCGGAAAGATAGGAGACTGTCGGTTAATACATATTCGAGCTTGTCATTTCACCTTCACTGAAAATGCCCAGTGGCATTTTCCGTGCAGATGTCACTTAAGAACCACTGAGTTCTCACAATGTTTGAGATGATTCAAAAGGTAGTGAAGAAACTGAACGAGCTGATAGATCAATCGAAATACGGCTACATTGGAATTGAGACTTCTGGTCTTGGAAGTAGTCCTGAACCAGTGATAGATATGGAATGTGATGAACAACGAGAGTCATCACGCTGTTATTGTGTCAGGACTGGCGAGGAAGAGAAAACAGTAGGCACCCTTTGGGGTGATGAAGTTAAACATTTTATAAGAGGCATGATGGTTTGATTCAGTAAAAAGTGGTTGAAGGCAGGCCTAGAGTAGCCGCCGAAACTGAATGGGCTGCTGCCCAAGAGAGCAGGAGAGGGGAGCATCTAGCAGGGTGGGAAGCTGCCACTAGAAGAGAGCGGACGCCGTGTCCGCTTCCGGCGGCTGACCGCGGCTCCACCCCCACGTGACCACATCCAAACCTCCCTATTGGACAGCAAAATTGTAGACGCGCGGTTCGGTAGCGTTAGCTCGTCAGCAACACGTGAGTTAAGCAGCTGATGGTTCAACACGCGAGTTTCGAAGTGGTTGCGTCCGGTAAAATGCAACGTTACTTACGAACTGACACTAGCCGCCAGGCTAATATATATATATTAGCCTGGCGGCTAGTGTCAGTTCGTAAGTAACGTTTCATTTTACCGGACGCAACCACTTCGAAACTCGCGTGTTGAACCATCAGCTGCTTAACTCACGTGTTGCTGACGAGCTAACGCTACCGAACCGCGCGTCTACAATTTTGCTGTCCAATAATATATATATTATATATATAATATATATTATAATATAATTGAAATATCAAAAATTAAATTTTTGTAATATTACATCCATTCGATATTGGCCCCCGGCGTACAGCACATACAGAATGATATTCTACTATTTATTCAACGATGTTGTACAGTACGGAAGACATTCAAAATGGCGGTGACCACACTGAATATAGAAATAACGTCTTCATAGAAAATTCAGGCACGCTCTACCGAGTACACCTGGCATCGAGTAACATTATCAGGTGTCTCATGGTGAGAAGTGTTTCTTCGTTGTTAATTGGTGAGCCGGCCGGTGTGGCCGTGCGGTTATAGGCGCTTCAGTCTGGAACCGTGTGACCGCTACGGTCGCAGGTTCGAATCCTGCCTCGGGCATGGATGTTTGTGATGTCCTTAGGTTAGCTAGGTTTAAGTAGTTCTAAGTTCTAGGGGACTGATGACCACAGATGTTAAGTCCCATAGTGCTCAGAGCCATTTGAACAATGTTTTTTTTGTTAATTGGTGTAACGTACACAAGGCTTTTGATGTGGCCACACAAAAATATAAGGAGGCGCCACATCAGGCGAGTGAGTCATGTAATTGCATCTCAAGTTCCCATCCAGAGCGTAGGATATGTGGCAATGAGTACATTTTGTATAATGTATCTTCCGTAGGCGAGCCGAAAAGTAAAGGCCCAAGTACACAATGAACACAAAGTTTATTGAAGTTATGAGAACACATTCTGCCTTCCTGAGAAAGAAATCTTAAACAATCATAAACAAAGTAAACTATTGTTGTTTGAGCCGGCCGTCGATGGCCAAGCGGTTCTAGGCGCTACAGTTTGGAACCGCGCGACCGCTACGGTCGCAGGTTCGAATCCTGCCTCGGGCATGGATGTGTGTGCTGTCCTTAGGTTAGTTAGGTTTAAGTAGTTCTAAGTTCTAGGGGACTAATGACCAAAGAAGTTAAGTCCCATAGTGCTCAGAGCCATTTGAACCAGTTTATTGTGGTTTGAACACAAAGCAGTAATTCAGGCAGATGACCTAACAATGGATTAAAAAAAAGAATTGTAAGATCTTGGCCCACCTAGCGTAGAAAAGAATGCGATTAAAAGTTCTTGGTATAGTTAGAGCAGAAAGACGGTCCAAAAAGTACGCGCTTGAGTCAAAGTTCACAATGAGAAAAAAATTTTAGGTCCAGCGAAGCCAAATTAAAGACAACTCAGAAGTAGAAGTCCTCGAATTTTCTTAGTTCGGCGCAATCAGTGATAAGAAAGAATTTACATAATTTAATCCAAAGGCAGAAGGCCTCTAGAGGGAAAGCGAACACTGTTGGGAAATGTTACTAACTAGTAATTGCACAAAGCACTCCGCTAAAAGAGATTTAAGTCCCGACAAGGCAGTCTGAAGTTTAAGGTTGCGGTATGACGAAAACATATTTGAGCCCGGTGTATTATTGAGGAAGAGAAAGTTCAAAATTCCTACAAGTTCACTCGTAAAAACGCTAACGCAGTTTTAAGTCATAACTGGGGCGGCCCCAGAGTGAGTTCCCGATCGAAGAAACGCATAAGCATTCGGTCCGTGGACTAGGAATCCCACTCACAGTGAACAGTAGTCTCTGGGCTCTTGGGAAGAGGTCCACAGGACCGGCGACCTCACCGTATTGTGACAGTGTACAGCGTGGCAGCCCTACAGTGCCGTCGGCTAGGAAGCCTGCTGCTGCCGCCCGTGTAACTTGGATGTAATGTGAGTTGCTGGCAGGTTGGTCGTAAGCCCTCGATACAGCAATGTACAATACTTACTTAAAAATAGTGTGCAAGTGCTCTTTCTACTTGCATCCAAAAGTACCATACACAGGAACAGTTAGTTACCTTTGCTGAACTATGGCAAGTCTGCATTCTTTGTCCTTGTTGTTCTCGTCATTTCAGAGCTTTTCTGGGTCTCTATTTCTCTCAATACTACAAGTTCCTACTCCGAAACTGTTGTATTTCGGCTCCTCTATCAGCCCCTTCAATCTGTGCTTGATCTTTCGAATTATCCTGTATTTATTATGTCATGCTCAAGAAGATGGAGATAAAAGTCAGATGACTATGAGATCTGTAGTACTAATAAATGAATGTATTAAGAAAGAATACAGCAGGAAGGAAAATTGTTACACAGTGAAATCATCACCAACTGAACATCTCACAACTTCCACAACAGAGTGTACAAAGTCAAAGGCACATTTTGGCACACACCTGAGTGAACACAATGAGGGTTCAGGAAAGGATGGTTCATGTGCCAAACAGATCCAACTCGAGAATTAGAAATAAGAATTTCGTAGATTTAAAAAGGCTTATGATTCAATTTACAGAGTAACTTATCTGGAAATCTTGAAAAAAATTGGCTTAGATAACAAAGCAAGAGCTGTTATCCGACGGTCTCTTACTGGCAGCATCTACAAATCAAACCGTATGGGAAAGTTTTCAGATGCTTTTGAAATCTACAGAGAACTCAGTGAATGCAGTGTGAAATCTTGAAAAAAATTGGCTTAGATAACAAAGCAAGAGCTGTTATCCGACGGTCTCTTACTGGCAGCATCTACAAATCAAACCGTATGGGAAAGTTTTCAGATGCTTTTGAAATCTACAGAGAACTCAGTGAATGCAGTGTAACATCAAGCTACAGATTTGTAGGGACAGAATGTGTCAAGTCCTATGTTTCCTATTACAAGAAGTCAACGGAGAGAACAGAGTGAGTTCGAACGTGGCGAAAAAGTAGTTTGTTATGAATTCGGACTATCTATCAGAGATGATTTGTTGTAATTGTATGTACCCAGGCATATTAATAGTGAAGTTATTGTAGAGAGTAAACACCGGGGAAGCAGTAAAATCGAATATCACTCTAGTAGGCCTAATAATTGAGCCCGTAGGAAAAGAAAATCTTTCGATGTATAGTAGAAAACAAGGAAGAATCGATGGGTTGCATAGTCGCCCTGGCATCGAGGTCTCTGGAGTCTGCACGCTAGCTTCGTTAATCAAGGATGGTGATGAAAATCGGACGTATTGCAAGTACTTTACGAAAACCACTGGAAAACGACTGCAATTCTTTCTTTGTTATTTTTATTTTGCAGCAACTGATCGTGCGCCTTCGTTTTTTCGAGCTGATACCGCCCTGGAAAACGAAAGACGCTTGGCAAATACACTTCCTGTCATTCTCAAAGCAATAACTGCCAATGTCGCACGAATACTGTCTCCCTACTAGATACGTGATTTATTATTCCAGTCCTGGAAGTGTGTCAGTCACGCCGCACTGTTGCTACCGACTGGGCTGACACTTAGCAGCGTATGGGAGGAGTGGGGAACAGATACCCATTCGACTGTCCGGATTTATTTTGCCCATATTTTTCTGCTCTAGGGGAATACCGGGATGTTTCCTTCGAAAAGAACACAGTCGATTTCTTTCTATATCCTTGTCCGTTATGTGTCTGTGCTCTGTCTCTCATGTGCTGGCTGTCGTCTACATGTTAGACTCGCATGTCTCTTCCCTGCAGCAGCTGAGGAAGCTTTATTTGAGTGAGGGGGCGGGCATCCTCGTAGAGAACTGCGTTTTACTTTAGACTTATGTGCTCTAGCTATTAAAACCCCAGAGCAATCGCGGGAGTACCTCATAATATCTGCTTTACGACAAGCCTCGCTGTAGCAGCTAGTGTGATGATGTCACTCTTAGTTTTACACGTCTGCAGGCGGCGCTATTGAATTTTTTTTATGTCTGTATTAACTCCGACCTCATCTATTGTCCGAGAAGGTATTGTCACTATATTAATTCGTCGAAATGTCAGCTATTTTCACATAGACTACCCTCCGCATTCCCACGAGCTCTTACAGCAACGTGATTATTGCCTATAAGCTGCAGTTCAGCCAACTTGATGCAATAACGCCGCCATTATGTGAAGGCATCAAACCAATGTGGCTTTTGACGACCTTAGAGGTCCTGCTTGCAAGCTATTTTAATCTGGCTGTACAACCGCTGGCGTTGTGCTTTTAAGAAACGTGACTGCACCGTTGCTGCGCGTTTTTAATCACTGACACGTCAGACTAACGGAACAAAGTAAACTGTTTTCCTTATTGCTGCATGTATTTTATTTGGCATAATTAATTGTCGCTAGCCCCTATGACAGAATGGACGTAATCGTTTATCGTGGCATTTCTCTTCTCTTCATAACCTGCAAGATCCTTACGAAAGCGCTTTAGACTTGGACATAAAAACATTTCGAACGACTGCTAGATGAATATCAAGGAACGTTGACAAAGAAGACATTGGTATGCCGCACAGATAATGATTTTAATGTCTCCTATTCCAGCTGAAACGGAAAAGTAAGAAATTCGTAGTCACCTTCGTAGATTTTAAAAAGGTGTTTGATTCAATAGACCGAATATCTCTTCTCAAAATTCTGAACTGATTTGGTTTAGGTAAGAAAACAATGTGTATAACCAGCCTCTTACTGACATTACATCCAAAGTGAAGTTTATCGAAGAGATTTCAGATGTTTTTGAAATTAGGTGGAGAGTCAGGCAAAGATACGGGCTCTCGCCTCTATTTTTCAACAATATACTCGAGAACGTTGAATAATACACAATGGTGTTGAAAATGGAGTCAGTCTTTGCTGTAGCAGCATGAACTTGACAGTTGCGGGCTTGTTCCTTGTAGATGACCTCGAAATTTCTTTTCTGATTCGCCAGGAACAATTGCAGAACAAATCAGTGAACTGAAGACACAATCAGCAAAGGCAGAACTCCAGATCTCCTTCGACAAAATTAATTTATTACTAAAATCAACCCTCCACCCACGGTACCAGAGGTCTAATAATGGGAAATCAAATAGACGGAGTAGAGTGGATAAAGCTTAACACCTCTGATAAAGACGCCTTTGTATTACGGATGAGAATAATTGAAACCGAATATGAAGTAACCAAAAGTATCTACAACAAGAAATCGTTATCAGTTAATGGCTGGATAATCATCACTGTATACGACCATAGTGCCTACACCCTTTGAATTCCTCGCTATGAATAGAAAAGTTCTAGTCGAGAAACTGGAAATAAAAGAAAGACGGATCCTGAGCTAAATCCTACGTCCAATCAAAGAAGATGGCAAATCTAGGAGACGACAGAAAACGTAGAAAAGAAGGAAGATAAGTTTTTTATGGCCACACAATTTGTACGAGTCCCACAGTGTTGAGAAATCTGATCTTACATTTCCCCGAGAAAAGCAAAGAGAAATGTTTGGCCGAGGAAGGAAAAGACCTGCAGGAAGTAGGCATAATACTGGAGGATGTCCATAAACGCACTCCGAAGAAACCCCAAAACTAAATCAACTGGCGTAACGTGAAGTGGTGATAGAGCAGCACGGGAAGCGAATGAGGCAATACTAGGCCATAGTTAATGCCCAGGCACAAGAAAAAGAAAAAGCGTAGCTGAAGTAGTGTGGCCCGCAGATGGCCAGTATGAAAAGAAGAGGGAGAAGGAGGTGTTCTTTCTTGTTTTCCCTGGCACTTATCCCGGATAGTAGAGGGCTCACTTTTTTAGGAAGTGAAAAGTTTTATTTTATTATTTAACTTCGTAGCTGGATTCCCTTTCTGACACCTCAGTCGCCAAGTTTTAAGGAAGGGAAGTCCTGTGCGTCATCTGTCTGTGAATCAAGTAAACTATGATCTGTGCACATAGTAATTTAACTGTGTATCAAATTCTGTAAGTCGTAATGTGGGGTTTGTTGTTGTTGTGGTCTTCAGTCCTGAGACTGGTTTGATGCAGCTCTCCATGCTACTCTATCCTGTGCAAGCTTCTTCATCTCCCAGTACCTACTGCAACCTACATCCTTCATTATCTGCTTTGTGTATTCATCTCTTGGTCTCCCCCTACGATTTTTACCCTCCACGCTGCCCTCCAATACGAAATTGGTGATCCCTTGAAGCCTCAGAACATGTCCTACCAACCGATCCCTTCTTCTGGTCAAGTTGTGCCACAAACTTCTCTTCTCCCCAATCCTATTCAATACTTCCTCATTAGTTATGTGATCTACCCATCTAATCTTCAGCATTCTTCTGTAGCACCACATTTCGAAAGCTTCTATTCTCTTCTTGTCCAAACTATTTACTGTCCATGTTTCATTTCCGTACATGGCTACACTCCATACAAATACTTTCAGAAATGACTTCCCGACACTTAAATCTATACTCGATGATAGCAAATTTCCCTTCTTCAGAAACGCTTTCCTTGCCATTGCCAGTCTACATTTTATATCCTCTGTACTTCGACCATCAGTTATTTTGCTCCCCAAATAGCAAAACTCCTTTACTACTTTAAGTGTCTCATTTCCTAATCTAATTCCCTCAGCATCACCCGACTTAATTCGACTACATTCCATTATCCTCGTTTTGCCTTTGTTGATGTTCATCTTATATCCTCCTTTCAAGACACTATCTATTCCATTCAACTGCTCTTCCAAGTCCTTTGCTGTCTCTGACAGAATTACAATGTCATCGGCGAACCTCAAAGTTTTTATTTCTTCTCCATGGATTTTAATACCTACTCCGAATTTTTCTTTTGTTTCCTTTACTGCTTGCTCAATATACAGATTGAATAACATCGGGGAGAGGCTACAACCCTGTCTTACTCCCTTCCCAATCGCAGCTTCCCTTTCATGTCCCTCGACTCACGTCAGCATTTGCCAAAGTGAAGGTGGAAAACCGCCTAAAACCGCATTCTGGCTGGTTGGCTAGTGTTACTACACCTTGCGGATTCGATCCAGGCCAGGCTCACTGCGTCTTGCAAGCCAGCACGCTGCACGTCACTCTATATGAACGGATCAAGAACAAATAATTATGTAAATAAATTTTTTAATGTAACAAGTTATTAAAACGGACGAAAAACTATAAAACAATTTCTTCTAGCTCCATACAGATACCCAAAGCTATACAGGTAGTCTTGAAAATTTTTTTTTGTAAATTTTTAACAGCTACGAAAATATTTGTGGAATTTAAAGGGAAAAACCTGGGGCGCATGCAGTGGGTAATAGTAAGAAGATGAACCAATCATGCATCATTTATGTAGTTTATGCGCCCCACGTTTTTCTACAAATATTTTCATGGCTATTAAAAATTCAAAAACACAAATTTGCGGGCCTAACTGTATGGAGCTGGGAATTTGTATGGGTCTAGAATAAATTATTTTACAATTTTAGTCCATTTTAACAACGTATGATATTAAAAAGTTTTTAATTAATTAATTATTTTCTGCTTTAACTCTTGCATATGTTAAAATTTTTAATCGATTTGAAACATTCGATGGTATTACAACATAGACATGCGGTAAATTTCAGGATTATATCAGCTTTTGTTCACCTGAGTCAACAAATACGTTGCTTCCTTCTATGATTATCTATCGAAAAGACCTCAAAGGTAAAAACTAAAGAGAACCGAGCTCGAGCTCACACGGGACTTAACAGCAACCGTTCTTACCACTAAACATTGGCAAATGGAGCAGAAACAAGGGTTATAGCAGTGGTATACAAAGTACCCTCTGCCTTACACTAGCCACGAAATCTGCTTAATATTGTCCTGTCATCGAGTTCTGAGTTATATTGAAAGTCTGAAGGCTCTAACTTATCGGGAAATGATGTTGATAAAGCAAGGATCCTTCTAAAACAGATTGAAAGTCCTTGTGGGGGCATGCAGCCATTCGAATAAAATGGAAGAATTTATAAATGTTATGTGGTTCCTTAAAAACAGTCGATAATTTTCTCTGAATTTGTTTATTAACTGTCATGACGTGTTTCGGGTTTAACCCATCATCTGATGTTGTATTATAAAAAGACAAATGTAACAGATTTTATGTTACAAATTTTTCATGGACAAAACGCTTTTTGATACAAACAGCTGGGGTCTAACTGTACAATTAAAAGTGCTGCCTGTTACTCTACATACACGCACAAAAATATGTTTTGCATCACCCCGGTTCCCAGAACTACTGGAGATACACGTTGATTGCGGACATTGTATTACAGATACAGTCCCTTTGACTGTTCAGAGATGCCACTAAACCCGCCCGGAGATGTAAACAACCATGCACGAGCAACGCCTAGTAGATGGAAGGGGGACGAAGGCCGATCAGTTCCACTCATTCCATCAGGAAGGAGGTACACGGCTCGTGTTGTCTGTAGTTCAACCATGCCTAGACGGTCAATACCGCGGTTCGATAGCGTCCGCATTGTTACTTTGTGCCAGGAAAGGCTCTCAACAAGGGAAGTGTCCAGGCGTCTCGGAGTGAACCAAAGCGATGTTTTTCGGACAAGGAGGAGATACAGAGAGACAGGAACTGTCGATGACATGCCTCACTCAGTCCGCCCAAGGGCTACTACTGCAGTGGATGACCGCTACCTACGGATTATGGCTTGGAGGAGCCAGACAGCAACGCCACCATGTTGAAAAACGCTTTCGTGCCGCCACATGACGTCATGTTGCGACTCAAACTGTACGCTATAGGCTACATGATGCGCAACTTCCGACGTCTATGGCGAGGTCTATTTTCCTGATCATGAAACCATGTAGTTCGCTACCGATGGGCCCAACAACAAGCTGAATGGATCGCTCAGGATCGGCATCACGTTCTCTTTACCGATGAGTGTCGCATATGCTTTCAACCAGACAATCGTCGGAAGCGTGTTTGGAGGCAATCCGGTCATGCTGAACGCCTTAGGCACCCTGTCCAGTGAGTGCAGCAAGGTGCAGGTTGCCTGCTGTTTTGGGGTGGCATTATGTGGGGCCAACGTACACCGCTGGTGGTCATGGAAGGCGCCATAACGTTTGTACGGTACGTGAATGCCATCCTCCGACCGATAGTGCGACCATATCGGCAGAATATTGGCGAGTCATTCGTCTTCATGGACGACAATTTGCGCCCCTATCATGCACATCTTGTGAATGACTTCCTTCAGGATAATGACGTCGCTCGACTAGAGTCTCCAGCATGTTCTCCAGACATGAACCCTAACGAACATACCTGGAATAGACTGAAAAGGGAGTCCGCAGCTCGTGGTCGTGCGGTAGCGTTCTCACTTCCCGCGGCCGGTTCCCGGGTTCGATTCCCGACGGGGTCAGGGATTTTCTCTGCCTCGTGGTGACTGGGTGTTGTGTGATGTCCTTAGGTTAGTTAGGTTTAAGTAGTTCTAAGTTCTAGGGGACTGATGACCATAGATGTTAAGTCCCATAGTGCTCAGAGCCATTTGAACCATTTTTTTGAACTGAAAAGGGCTCTTTATTGACGACGTGACCCAACATCCACTCTGAGGGATCCACGCGGAAACGCCGTTGAGAAGTGGGACAATCTGGCCCAAAAGTGCCTCGATGAACTTGAGGATAGTATGCCACGACGAATACAGGCATGGATCAATGTAAGAGGACTTGCTATGGGTATTGGAGGTACGGGTGTGTACAGTAATCTAGACCACCACCTATGAAGGTCTCGCTGTATGGTGGTACAAAATTCAATGTGTGGTTTTCATGAGCAATAAAAAGGGTGGAAATGAATTTAATTTGATCTCTATTCCAATTTGCTGTACAGGTTCCGGAACTCTCGTAGCCAAGGTGATGAAAACTGTTTTTGATGTGTGTATTAGTAAAGACAGTATTTGACGTCAGCATCAAAGTATCAAAACTGGTATTTATTTCTGTATCAGAAAGACTTTTGTTCTTGAATATTGTTGGTACAGTATTGACCTACATAAGAAATTTGCATTTCTGTAAAATTTGTAGTACTACATCTGTTACTTTTGTCTTTTGCAGTAGGTCGTCAGATGATGGGTTAAACCCGAAACGCGTCATGACAGTTAATGAACAAATACAGAGAGAATGAGCGGCTGTTTTCAAGCAAACACAAAGGCTTTTTAAATTCTTTCCAATTATTACAAGGTAACCCCCACTACACGCCAGAAAAAATAGAGTTAATATTTTATTTTGATGCAGGTCTGAACTATACTGTGAATTTCGAGTCTCTAGTTCATAGCGAAGTTAGTTTAAAATCGATTGCAAGTTTTTTACCGAACATACTGACAAGAATACGCAATAAAAACGTGTTAAAATAGGATAATATAAGTAAATTTGAATTGTTTGTTGGGATAGCTGTAGGAATGGAGGATAAAAATAAGACGAAAGACGAGTATATAGGACTGTAGCCAGTGAACGAAGAAAGGGAACTGTTGAATTGGTAGCAGTATGTCGAAAGAGGACAAACATGTAATGAGGGAGGGAAAAAATAGGGGAGAAATGAGAATTTTATTTGATATTGAACTGTGATAACATTAGCGTCGACATCAAGGAAGTGGAAGCGTCCTTCTCGAAAGAACAGTCCTGGAATTCGCCGTTCCCGATTTAGAGAAACCACAGAGAATCAGAATGACGATTGTCGGACGGGGATTTCAACGTCACGTTTCGGGAATGAAATTCTAGGTCTTCACGTATTGCGCCAACCTGCTCGGTGACAGTTAATGAGGAGAAAAGATCCTAAAAGTGCTTAAATGTATAGGCAGGTCGAAGGCTGGAGTTAGGTTGTCAGTCGCTGCGAACACATACGTCGGCCAGAGCGTTTTTCAGTGAAGTCGATGATTTGAGACCGACAACAGCTCCATCACACATTTTTAATCGATTAGGAATATTCATAACCGCGAAAGAATCACTGAAAAGTGCAATATGGAATACAGTTACCTTTCACTGTGTGGTGGAGTGAAAGCGCAAGGTACTTTTGGTGACGATTCGTTCCTCATGGGGGTCTGTTGGAGTCAGTTCCTAATTTCCACAACGGCCTTTACTAGCTCTACAGTATCATTACAATTATAATCATCATCGTCATAAACTACAACAACAAACCAAACAGAGTCCACAGACGCATCATACCAGGTAGTCAAAGTCAGCCTCCCATAACACACAGTGCGCATACAGTTTGTAACCCCCCCCCCCCCCTCACTTATCAACCTTAATGACAGAAAAAATTAAACCGCGTGTACCTAATGGATATTTGGGAAAAGCAATCGTCACCGAAGTTAATCTGTCGGTAAAGAGGGAGGAAAGGGTTACATCTAAACGAAAGGAAAAATGCAAATGAAACTGGTGGAAATTAATTTTGAAAAGGGGAAAGTTAATAAAGAAAGTAAGTGTGCGGTCGTTACGTTAACAATTAACTGGCGTTAATTAGATATTTGAGATTTGGGGAAAATTACGGTCGCCAGTCCTATGGACAACTACTATAATAACTGAAAAAGAAAGGTTATTGCACATATAATTAGCACTAAAAGCGCGGCAACTGAAGGTTGACACGTGTTGTGTGAAAACTGAATGTTTGTCAGAAGTAATAAATTTCGCTACACTCTGGCTTAGTTTAGCAAAAGAATTAATAAAACCGGAAAATTGAAAGTTAATTTAGTGACTGAAATTAACAGTGAACTTTGTTTCTGAAGCACTAAGAAATTCAATAAAATAAGGTTAGTCTTGGGCTACCTCAACAATCATTTCAAAAGCTGCTTGAATCTACGCAATTTAGAAATAAGAGATTTAACTTTGAACTTGAATTAAATGATTCTGAACAATTAACAATAGTAAAATTTAGTACGTACCAAGCTGAGCTGCAGTCACAGGTAAGCTAAAATATGGTAACAAAACTCGCACTCTTAATTTGTGCTTGTGTAATCTAAATATTGTAGCCAGCTATGAATACATTAACTGAACTTTGCAATTAAAGCAGTGAAATCGAATGATATTACTTTAATGCTGGCGTTTGAATTTCAACGACACTCGGCTTCATTCCGGAAAAGGAAGGGACCCTGCTTGGTAATGCAATTGGGACAATGAGCAAGAAAGGTTCATGCTACGTTGCTGTAATTTTGTGGGGCAAATTGAACAGTTTGAAAAGCTGAGGTCTGCCATACAGTTCTAAAACTTTACGTGCTTCCAGTCTTCCTTGTTGGTTGATTGAAGGTTAGAAGTCGTCGATCGAGGAGGTGGCGACAAAGACTCATTTTCGGCCGTAGCTGTTGCAGAAGCTGGATGTTGGCGCCTTCTTCTCGACACGGTCACCAGGCGAAACGGGCTCTTGATGTGTGCCAGCTAATGTTTGCCGTCCGCGACACCGTGCCAGAAACTATCACATCAAGTCGAGTGCAATAACGTGCTGCCAAACCCCGAAAGCGCGGCAACTCGCGGGAGCTCCACCGCCCTACTCCATCCAGACTCCGCTCTGCCCACGCTCCACGTGGCAGAGTTAACACTACCAAAGATCCTGAATACTGGTTCTTCACACGACCTATCGATGTAATCGTTCGATAGCGTAGTTTTCCTAGGCAAGACACCGCGTAAGTAAAAATAGAAAAAAACAAACCAATTATACATCGATATATATATAGGATGTTACAAAAAGGTACAGCCAAACTTTCAGGAAAAATTCCACACACACAAAGAAAGAAAATATGTTATGTGCACGTGCATCCACCCTACGTCGCATGGAATCCCTGATGCGCTGATGCAGCCCTGGAGAATGGCGTATTGTATCACAGCCGTCCACAATACGAGCAGGAAGAGTCTCTACATTTGGTACCGGGGTTGCGTAGACAAGAGCTTTCAAATGTCCCCATAAATGAAAGTCAAGAGAGTTGAGGTCAGGAGAGCGTGGAGGATATGGAATTGTCCGCCTCTACTAATCCATTGGTCACCGAATCTGTTGTTGAGAAGCGTACGAACACTTCGACTGAAATGTGCAGTAGCTCCATCGTGCATGAATCACATGTTGTGTCGTACTTGTAAAGGCACATGTTCTAGCAGCACAGGTAGAGTATCCCGTATGAAATCATGATAACGTGCTCCATTGAGCGTAGGTGCAAGAACGTAGGGCCCAATCAAGACATCACCAACAATGTCTGTCCAAACGTTCACAGAAAATCTGTGTTGATTACGTGATTGCACAATTGCATGCGCATTCTCGTAAGCCCACACATGTTGTTTGTGAAAATTTACAATTTGATCATGTTGGAATGAAGCCTCATCCGTAAAGAGAGCCGGCCGCGGTGGCTGTGCGGTTCTAGGCGCTCCAGTCCGGAGCCGCGCTGCTGCTACGGTCGCAGGTTCGAATCCTGCTTCGGCATGGGTGTGTGTGATGTCCTTAGGTTAGTTAGGTTTAAGTAGTTCTACGTTCTAGGGGACTGATGACCACAGCAGTTGAGTCCCATAGTGCTCAGAGCCATTTGAACCATTTGAACCGTAAAGAGAACATTTGCACTGAAATGAGGATTGACACATTGTTGGATGAACCATTCGCAGAAGTGTACCCGTGGAGGCCAATCAGCTGTTGATAGTGCCTGCACACGCTGTACATGGTACGGAAACAACTGGTTCTCCTGTAGCACTCTCCATACAGTGACGTGGCCAACGTTACCTTGTACAGCAGCAACTTCTCTGACGCTGACATTAGGGTTATCGTCAACTGCACGAAGAATTTCCTCGTCCACTGCAGGTGTCCTCGTCGTTCTAGGTCTTCCCCAGTCGCGAGTCATAGGCTGTAATGTTCCGTGCTCCCTGAGACGCCGATCAGTTGCTTAGAACGTCTTCCTGTCGGGACACCTTCGTTCTGGGAATCTGTCTCGATACAAACGTACCGCGCCACGGCTATTGCCCCGTGCTAATCCATACATCAAATGGGCATCTGCCAACTTCGCATTTGTAAACATTGCACTGACTGCAAAACCACGTTCGTGATGAACACTAACCTGTTGATGCTACGTACTGATGTGCTTGATGCTAGTACTGTAGAGCAATGAGTCGCATGTCAACACAAGCAACGAAGTCAACATTACCTTCCTTCAATTGGGCCAACTGGCGGTGAATCGAGGATGTACAGTACATACTGACGAAACTAAAATGAACTCTAACATGGAAATTAAACGTTTCCGGACACATGTCCACATAACATCTTTTCTTTATTTGTGTGTGAGGAATGTTTCCTGAAAGTTTGGCCGTACCTTCACCCAGTATATATAAATATATATATACAAATAGTAAAACAATTACAATATGTATAGACACAGAAATGTCATATCTTCAGGTGACAAAATAAGGAAAAAATTTACAGTACAATAGATGGAAATAGGAGGATGTGCATTTCTGGCGTTACAAGCTCACTACGAAAATTGTTACTGTGCGCCAAGAAATAAAACCCGATCCTATTAGACGGTGCTGGGGATCTCTATAGGCGAACAGCGTCACACAGCTCCCCTTTTTCGCCCGTAATGGCAGGCCTGTACGACTCTGAAGTGCCATAGAAGCGCTCGCCCCTCGCCCGTGCCGTTCCGGTTCGGTATGCGCGTTTTGATATGACGCGAGGTGGTGCGGGGAGTGGCGGCATTCCGCGCCCTGGCACGCACATTCTCTCTCTGTGAATGAAAATATTTCTGGCTGCCGCGAGGGGTAGATGGGGGGGGGGGGGGGTCGGACCGGCGCCGCGACGACCTGGATTCTGCGCCGCACTGCGCACCAGTGGGCAATGCTGCTGTCGCTGATCGCCTTTCAGCAGATAACCCAATTTACTTTTACACAATAAAAATCGACTTCTGCCATTGAAATCGTATTACATTTCAGCTGTTGCATGTGCAGAGGCGGCCACTTCGTTATGACATTCGGTAGAGTTATCGAATAATATAGGCGTGGAACCAGGATATATATGGGCTAGATCACCGTCTACTTGTAGATGACGTCCTCACGCCAGACGTAGAATGGTGCAGACAGACAACTATTATGTAGAGATGGAAGGAATATTACAGTCTAATTTTCTGTCGACGATAAGGTTCTTAGAGTGGCCGAGCGGTTCTAGGAGCTACGTTCTGGAACCGCGCGACCGCTACGATCGCAGGTTCGAATCCTGCCTCGGGCATGGATGTGTGTGATGTCCTTAGGTTAGTTAGGTTTAAGTAGTTCTAAGTTCTAGGGGACTGACGACCTCAAAAGTTAAGTCCCATACTACTGCGAAAGCAAAGAAAGCTTCACTCCAAGTGTAAACGCAGCCAAAACCTCTCAGACAAACAGAAGCTAAACGATGTCAAAGTTAGCGTAAGCCTTCAGTGAATTCGAAAGTAAAATTCTATCTACCGACTTGACGGAAAATCCTAGGAAGTTCTGGTCTTACGTTAAATCAGTAAGTGGCTCGAAACAGCATATCCAGACACTCCGGGATGATGATGGCATTGAAACAGAGGATGACACACGTAAAGCTGAAATACTAAACACCTTTTTCCAAAGCTGTTTCACAGAGGAAGACCGGACTGCAGTTCCTTCTCTAAATCCTCGCACAAACGAAAAATGGCTGACATCGAAATAAGTGTCCAAGGAATAGAAAAGCAACTGGAATAACTCAACAGAGGAAAGTCCACTGGACCTGACGGGATACCAATTCGATTCTACACAGAGTGCGCGAAAGAACTTGCCCCCCTTCTAACAGCCGTGTACCGCAAGTCTCTAGAGGAACGGAAGGTTCCAAATGATTGGAAAAGAGCACAGGTAGTCCCAGTCTTCAAGAAGGGTCGTCAAGCAGATGCGCAAAACTATAGACCTATGTCTCTGACGTCGATCTGTTGTAGAATTTTAGAACATGTTTTTTGCTCGCGTATCATGTCGTTTTTGGAAACCCAGAATCTACTCTGTAGGAATCAACATGGATTCCGGAAACAGCGATCGTGTGAGACCCAACTCGCTTTATTTGTTCATGAGACCCAGAAAATATTAGATACAGGCGGGTAGATGCTATTTTCCTTGACTTCCGGAAGGCGTTCGATACAGTTCCGCACTGTCGCCTGATAAACAAAGTAAGAGCCTACGGAATATCAGACCAGCTGTGGGGCTGGATTGAAGAGTTTAGCAAACAGAACACAGCATGTTGTTATCAATGGAGAGACGTCTACAGACGTTAAAGTAACCTCTGGCGTGCCAAAGGGGAGTGTTATGGGACTATTGCTTTTCACAATATATATAAATGACCTAGTAGATAGTGTCGGAAGTTCCTTGCGGCTTTCCGCGGATGATGCTGTAGTATACAGAGAAGTTGCAGCATTAGAAAATTGTAGCGAAATGCAGGAAGATCTGCAGCGGATAGGCACTTGGTGCAGGGAATGGCAACTGACCCTTAACATAGACAAATGTAATGTATTGCGAATACATAGAAAGAAAGATCCTTTATTATATGATTATATGATAGCGGAACAAACACTGGTAGCAGTTACTTCTGTAAAATATCTGGGAGTATGCGTGCGAAACGATTTGAAGTGGAATGATCATATAAAATTAATTGTTGGTAAGGCGGGTACCAGGTTGAGATTCATTGGGAGAGCAGTTAGAAAATGTAGTCCATCAACAAAGGAGGTGGCTTACAAAACACTCTTTCGACCTATACTTGGATATTGCTCATTAGTGTGGGATCCGTACCAGATCGGGTTGACGGAGGAGATAGAGAAGATCCAAAGAAGAGCGGCGCGTTTCGTCACAGGGTTATTTGGTAACCGTGATAGCGTTACGGAGATGTTTAGCAAACTCAAGTGGCAGACTCTGAAAGAGAGGCGCTCTGCATCGCGGTGTAGCTTGCTCGCCAGGTTTCGAGAGGGTGCGTTTCTGGATGAGGTATCGAATATATTGCTTCCCCCCTACTTATACCTCCCGAGGAGATCACGAATGTAAAATTAGAGAGATTCGAGCGCGCACGGAGGCTTTCAGACAGTCGTTCTTCCCGCGAACCATACGCGACTGGAACAGAAAAGGGAGGTAATGACAGTGGCACTTAAAGTGCCCTCCGCCACACACCGTTTGGTGGCTTGCGGAGTATAAATGTAGATGTAGATAGTGCTCAGAGCCATTTCAACCATTTTTTAAAGGTTCTTAGAGACATAGCATCAATTTGAATGGGCGCCGATAGAAAGAAAAGTGACCGAGCCATTTCGAGAGCACTGATCTAGGCAGCCACTTTACCGCTTAGAGCAGTCATTGAAAACTCAAACTTGGAAGGCTCCTGAACCTGCTTCCGGAGTCTCAACAGTTGCGCCACGTCGTTCTGTCTGTGCCGCCCATTTACAACGTATTGACGTATATACGCACAAGATCATAATATTGCACTGAACTCTGGGACTTTTCCAGGGGCGGTATAGCTGACAGAAGAAAATCAATAACTGTTGATTTAGTACGTCGATATCATAGACTTCAAAGCAAGTACAGAACTTCATTGCTTGTGATACTGGAAGTTGGTGTATGTGGTTGAAGTAGTCGCGTTTAATGTGTAGGAGAGTGTCTAGCCAGCCCTGTAATAGAAGTTTAATAAATTTTGTTATTCCATTTTTATATGATGGCATTCATTTTCCATGTGCTGCTTTCTTTTCTCAAATTGCAAAAATGACGCCGAAAAATTAAAGTTTTTTCAAATGTGAAAACATGGTTCAATGTAAAACACGGTCATGTACCTAGGAACAAATATTCTATTAATTTAAAAGTCTTGTAATCCAGGAAATCTCGTGAATATTGTGTTTAACCGTCTGCCTGTTACGTTATTATTCTACTACACACCAACAATCAGTAAGTGAAATCAAATTAAACAGAAGTATTATCAGAAACCCACTACAAGTTAAGTACATTTTGAAACAGAAGCTGTTGGAAGCTAAAGGCACTTTCGATTCTGAAGACAAGTAAAATTAGTAAGACATTAAATAAACTCTGTTCACTGGTACGTATCGCATGTTCCACGCTAAAAGACTTATTTCTGTTTCAAATACAATATACTATAGTATATAAGTATAGCTTAAAATTCCACACACTATACAACAATTTTTAAAAATGTGTAGAATTTTACTTGTCGCAAAATTCTATACCTGAAGAACTATCATCCTACCAAAACTAACTATAACACTACCGCCTGCTTCTCTTTATATCGCGACGCTCATGAACAGTAAGGGTCTGACCCACCGTTTTTTGACAGTACCAATCGAAAAAAGTGTTGCTAAGCCTTCTGCCCACTACAGTCGCAACAATACTTGGGAAACTGGACTTCATTTTGTCTAGCACACCGAGCCATATTCGATAACATCACGTCTTCACGATCAAAACTGAAAGTTATTGATGATTGGAACGCGCATTCTACGTCACGAGCTGGCGATTCGGAGTCTCTGCTGCTGCCCAAGGTTGAAAAACTCTTCTCACCAGTCTCAGTAATAAGTATAACACATAATCGTCTCAAAGTAAAACTTTTTACTTCCATACCATGACGCCAGATTAACGTGAGCACCGAGTTCGACACTTTCAGAAACACGGCTGGAAGATGATTCTCTACTTTGAGGCAGAAGTCAGTCTCAGTGAACACCAGAACAAAACATAGCAAATGATGTACACTGTGGTAACACGTACTCGGAACAAAACGTCTGTCAAGTCATTTGTCCTCTATAGTATTTAATGAAATTAAATTAGCAGATGATAATATCATGATTTACTGTTCTAGCTCGGCACTCATTTGGAGCAGTTTTGTGTTGTTCTTCCTTGTCGATGTCATTTTGCTACTGAGTTCAGCAAGTTGATACCAACTAGCCCCGCTCCTTACTTATTATGAAATACATCTGCCCTCTGTTTAGTAAGAAATTTCTTAACGAAGTGGAATTTGTGCGCTTGGCAAGGACATTGCATAATATGTAAGTAATTTAATATACAATGCATTTTGAACCAAGACATATTTAATAAACATTAGTATATAAGGTATTGAACTATAACTTCGAACCTAAACTATAAATCTTTGAGTAAAGCGAAACTCCACATCACAAAGTCTTTGAATTTACTTGGGCAGTTTTCCAAAATGGTGGCGGTCTCTTCCTCTGTACAGCGTGAGAAAAGGTATCCATGTTCGAGACCAAGACGCATCTGATTATTGACTTACAGTTTCAGCGGTGGCAGCCTGACGAGTCGGTTTGTGCATGCGACTGAATCAGTGGGAGGGGACGGGGGGGAGATGGGATCCCTCTGTAACCTCCCCCTCACTTACCGACCTTAATGACAGTGAAAAATGAAACCGCGTGTACCTAATGGGAGTTTTGGAAAAGCAATCGTCACCGAAGTTAACCTGTCGGTAAAGAGGGAGGAAAGGGTTACATCTAAATGAAAGGAAATGTGCTAATGAAACTGGTGGAAATTAATTTTGAAAAGGGGTAAAGTTAATAAAGAAAGTAAATGTGCAGCCGTTACGTTAACAATTAACTAGCAGTAATTAGGTATTTGAGGTTTGGGGGAAATCACGGTCGCCAGTCCTAAGGACAATTACTATAGTAACTGAAAAAGAAAGGTTATTACACATATAATTAGCACTAGAAGCGTGGCTACTGAAGGTTGACATGCGTAGTGTGAAAACTGAAAGTTTGTCAGAAGTAATAAATTTCGCTACACCCTGACTTAATTTAGCAAAAGAATTAATAAAACCGGAAAATCGAAAGTTAATTTAGTGACTGAAGTTAATAGTGAGCTTTCTTTCTGAAGCACATCGAAATTCAGTAAAATACGGTTAGTCTTGGACTACCTCAACAATCATTTCAAAAAACTACTTGAATCTACGCAATTTGGAAATAAGAGATTTAACTTTGAACTTGAATTAAATGATTCTGAACAATTAACAATAGTAAAATTTATTACGTACCAAGCTGAGCTGCAGTCACAGGTAAGCTAAAATACGATAACAAAACTCGCACTCTTAATTTGTGCTTGTGTAATCTGAATATTGTAGCCAGCTAACTGAACTTTGAAATTAAAGCAGTGAAATAGAATTAGCTATATTACTTTAGTGCTGGCGTTTAAATTTCAACGCCACTCGGGTTCATTTCGGAAAAGGAAGGGACCCTGCTTGGTAATGCAATTGGGACAATGAGCAACAAAGGTTCATGCTAAGTTGCTGTTATTATAGTTACGAAAATGGTACAGTTTGAAAAGCTGAGGTCTGCCATACAGTTCTAAAACTTTACTTGCTTCCAGTCTTCCTTGATGGTTGATTGAAGGTTTGAAGCCGTCGATCGAGGAGGTGGCGACAGTCACTCATTGTCGGCCGTCGCTGTTGCAGAAGCTGGATGTTGGCGCGCCTTCTTCTCGACACGGTCACCAGACGAAACGGGCTCTTGATGTGCGCTAGTTAATGTTTCCCGTCCGCGACACCATGTCAGAAACTATCGTCGCAAGTCGAGCGCAATTACATGCTGCCAAACCCCGAAAGCGCGGCAACTCGCGGGAGCGTCACACAACACACCTGCTCCACTCGCTACTCCCGCCAGACTCCTTCTGCTCAGCCCGCGCTCCACGCGGCAGAGTTAACACCACCAAAGATCCTACACACTTTGATTCTTCACACGACCTATCGATGTAATCGTTCGACAGCAGTTTCCCTAGGCAAGACCCAGCGTAAAAGTACAAATAATATTTACGAAACAAACCAACATAAATGCATAAATATATATATACAAACAGTAAAACAATTACAATATACAAAGAGACAGAAATGTCATATCTTGAGGTAACAAAGCAAGGGAAAAAATAGTACAATAGATGGAAATAGGAGGATATGCATTTCCGGCGTTACACCTCTTCTGTTGCTTCAGTGAGTCTGCACCCGCCGACAGCTTCCCCGTAGTTCCCTAGCGCTCTCCACCAACTATGGCAATCTTCCGACATCTTCTGACCAAGACATCTTCTTCAACGTCTCTTTCACCACAGATAAACGTTCTGATCGGTGGTTCTTCACTCTGGTCCTTCACTTACATACATTATCGCCCTGTGTGGTTCACGTTGTAACAAAAACTGAGAAAAACTGACTTAACAAAAAAAGAAATCGTTATAGTCTTATGTGTAATTACCACAGCACATTTACGGTTTAACGCGGCAAGAGAAGTCTCCCACTTTAAATTTTCCCCTTAGGGTTTCCACCAATTTCTTGCTAATTTTGAGTGAAACTCGCTCCATTATTCTATCGTGTGCTATTAAGTTAGGAAATTTAAAAAAATAGGCCTCTACATATAATGATCATTACAAAACGACGCCATTGATGCATCGAATTAGTATTGCATAAAGGACAAATTTCGCAATGAAGTTATTTGAAATTTTGTTTTTGCAACGTGTACCTGGTGGCAGCCAAAACAAACATTGCTCATCGTGTCTTTCATGCGAAGCGCAATGTCAACGGAAATTTTCAGTTTGAAACTTCCTGGCAAATTAAAACTGTGTGCCGGACCGAGACTCGAACTCGGGACCTTTGCCTTTCACGGGCTATTGCTCTACCAACTTTTTTTAATCTCATTTTGTTCTATATTGTTCGTTGGATTTATTCGTGGCGGACCTCCGATGACACCCGTTCAGGTTCTTTGTTGATCCGTTCACTCAATTTCTTTTTTATTTTTTTTATTGCAGAGGGTAGCTAATCCTCTGACCGAGCACGCTGAGCTATCGTGCCGGCAAACCAACTGAGCTACCCAAGCACGACTCACACCCCGTCCTCACAGCTTTACTTCTGCCAGTATCTCGTCTCCTACCTTCCAAACTTTACAGAAGCTCTCCTGCGAACCTTGTAGAACTAGCACTCCTGGAAGAAAGGATATTGGGGAGACATGGCTTAGCCACAGCCTGGGGAATGTTTACAGAATGAGATTTTCAATGCCAGAAGTGTGCGTGTTCGGTCAGAGGGTTATCAGTCCTCTGTAATAAAAAAACTGAGTTAATCGATCAACAACGAACTTGAACGGATGGTTTACGACGTCCGCCCCGAGCAGATGCAACGAACGAAAGCGAACAAAATGAGGTTAAAAAAAAAGTTGGTAGAGAACTTGCCTGCGAAAGACAAAGGTCCCGAATTCGAGTCTCGGTCCGGCACACAGTTTTAATCTGCCAGGAAGTTTCATATCAGCGCACACTCCGCTGCGGAGTGAAAATCTCATTCTGGAATTTTCGGTTTGTTTTTCGTTATAAACAAAATCATTTTTAAAGCGGAATTTTACCTGGAAGTTCGATAGATCGGTCCCAAGTAAGTGTAGGGCGATTTTCATTTTGTCTATATGTATTAACAAGGACAGTAAAGTACGGAGAGTAACCAGTACTCCAGCAGCAACTACTCTGTCACCCTGACCCGCCCTGACTGTTACCGACATGCAGCGTCTCTGCTCAGTTGCTGGTGGAGTACTGGTTACTCTCCGTACTTTACTGTCCTTGTTAATACCTATAGACAAAATGAAAATTGCCCTATATTTATTTGGGTCCACTCTATCGAATGGGCACGTAATATGCCGCTTCGAAAACGATTTTGGGGTTGGGTTGTTTCGGGGAGGAGACCAGACAGCGAGGTCATCGGTCTCATCGGATTAGGGAAGGGCGGGGAAGGAAGTCGCCCGTGCCCTTTCAAAGGAACCATCCCGGCATTTGCATGGAGCGATTTAGGGACATCACGGAAAACCTAAATCAGGATGGCCGGACGCGGGATTGAACCGTCGTCCTCCCGAATGCGAGCCCAGGAAAACGATTTTGTTTGTAACTGGAAACGAACCGAGACTTCCGTCGACTCTGGGAACCGCATAAAAGACATGATGAGCAACAGTTGTTTCGGCTTACTCCAGCTACACATTTCAAAACGGAAACGCAAGAAAGTATGTGCCTGACGACACATACGAGGGACAGTCTGTATGTATAATGACGTCGCGGAATGACGTTTTAAAAATTTGAGACATTATAGACGATGAAATTTTGATCTTTGATATGAGGAACCTATAGTCGAAAATGTGAACTAATGTTTCGACAGCGCTATGCACTTTCTATGCATTCGATAGGCTAAACGAAACGTACGAATACCGTAGTTGGGTACACGTTTATTGACAGGAGAGTACAATCAAATACTGTAACTGTGACTTCACTACTGTAGAGTTTATTTTTAAGGTGGAAAGCATCAACTTAATTACGAAATGCAACGAAGAACTATGTTTTCTCTGATTATAAGATTCCGTGCTCCCCTTGAAAAAAAAATGTCTCTGAGCACTATGAGACTTAACATCTGAGGTCGTCAGTCCCCTAGAACTTAGAACTACTTAAACCTAACTAACCTAAGGACATCACACACATCCATGCCCGAGGCAGGATTCGAACCTGCGACCGTAGCGGTCGCACGGTTCCAGACTGTAGCGCCTAGAACCGCTCGGCCACACTGGCCGGCCTCCCCTTGAAGGTATCAAATGCTGTAAAGTTGCCCTCAATAATCTCAGGTGCTGTTAATACGGATGTTGATTACACATGGGACTTCACAGAACCGCCTGAGGAAAAAGTCAAGAGGGGTGGGATCAGGGAATTGCACAGGCTAAGGGCATCCACTTCCTACTACACTCAGCCTGAAGTTGTCTGAGACATGCCCTGGTCTGACGATCAAAGAACACTTGTACACCTTCGTTCTGAAACCACAAACTGGTGCGCAGTTGCAAGGGAAAGTCATACAGAAGTCCAGGCGAAACACTGTGGAGAAAATTAAAATATAGTGCAACATTCGAACGTTCTTGTAAGATGTGTGGTTGGATAAGGTAAAAATTGGCTCTGAGCACTACGGGACTTAACATCTGAGGTCATCAGTCCCCTAGACTTAGAGCTACTTAAAAATAACTAACCTAAGGACAGCACACACATCCATGCCCGAGGAAGAATTCGAACCTGCGACCGTTCCGGACTGAAGCGCCTAGAACCGCTCGGGCACAACGGCCGGCAATAAGGTAATCTTTAAGAATTCTAGCCCAAATGTTCATTGAAAATCTTACCATGTAACTTCTCGTACAAATATGCGTGGACTTTCAACAGCCCAGTTGTGGCTGAAGAATCATTATTTCTCGTTTCCAGCTATAGGTTTCTTAATTTAAAAAGTTCTAAATTTCATCCTTTACAACCACACCTTTGAAACTTTATTCCGTAACAATCTGTTACGTAATGATAGCGATATGCACACATACAGATGACGGTAGTATCGCGTATACAAGGTATGAAAGAGCGGTGGATTGGTGGAACTGCCAATTGTACTCACGTGATTGACGTGAAAAGCTTTCCGACGATTATGGTCACACGACGGGAATTAACAGACTTTGAACGCGGAATGGCAGTTGGAGCTAGACTCATGGGACATTCCATTTTGATATCTTTTGGGAATTCAATATTCCGAGAAATTCAGTTTGTCACCACAGTCAATGCAATGGCCCACAGCCTTCACCTGAGAGCAGCGGCAGTGCGTTGGATCGTCAGTGCTAGTAGACAAGCAACACTGCGTGAAATAACCGCAGAAGCCAGTGTCGGACTACAACGAAGGTATCCGTTAGGACAATGAAGAGAAATGTGGTGCTCACAGGCTATCGCAGCAGACGACCTACGCGAGTGCCTTTGCTAACAGCACAACATCGCCTATAGCTCCTCTCCTGCGCTCGTGATCATATTGGTTGGACCCTCGACGATTACAAAAACTTGACCTGATCAGATGAGTCCAGATTTCAGCTAGTAAGAGGCGATGGTATGGTTCGAATGTGGTGCAGAGTCCACGAAGCCTTGGACACAAGTTGTCAACAAGGCACTGTGCAAATTGGTGGTGGCTCTGTAAGGTGTGTTTACTTCGACTGGACTGGATTCTTTGGTCCAGCTGAACCAATCATTGACTGGAAATGGTTGTGTTCGGCTGCTTGGAGACCATTTGCAGCCATTCATGGACTTCTTATTCCCAAAGAATGATGTCATGCGACTGGGCCGCAGTTGTTCTCGACTGGTTTGAAAAACATTCTGGACAGTTCGAGCAAATGATGTGGCCACTCAGATCGCCGGCATGAATCCCAGCGAACATTTATGGGACATAATTGAGAGGTCAGTTCGTGCACGAAATGCTACACCGACAAATTTTCGGAATTGTGGACGGCTATAGTGGCAGACTGGTTCAATGTGTCTGTACGGGAATTCCAATGGCTTTCTGAGTCCTTACCACGTCGAGATTCTGCACTGCGCCGGGGCAAAGGTAGTCCGACGCGATATTAGGAGGTATCCCATGGCTTTTGTCACCTCAGTATATATGTTCAGCTACTCGTGGGTTTGTGGTTAGCGTGGCTGCCTCTAGATCGAGGGATTCCGGGTTCAATTCTTAGCCGGATCGGAGATTTTCTCGGTGTCTATATGTCCTGACCATTTCATCTCATTTTCATCACAAGTCGCGAAAGTGTCGTCAAATGGAAAGACTTGCACCAGGTAGCGGAGCAACCCCAGACGGGAACCCGCACTTAATAATGCGACATGATCACTTCATTTTTCTTTATCTATCAGTACTTTTCTATAACGTCAGCTGCTAGCAATAATGCATAATATGCTTCGTATGACCATAGAACAATTATGGCCGCAGTAGCCAGAAATGTTACAACCTCCGACGTACACATCAGATTTTCAGAACCCTTCTGTAGAATCACATTTCGTGTACTTCCGTTCTTACCGACGTACACCTTCATGAGGGAGCAGTTTCGCTGTCGATAGCAGAGTGAGGACTAACGTTCGACAGGCTACACGGGCGAGGCCTGAATGACGGGGTGTCCTGCCCTGCGGCAGGGCAGGGCGCGGTGTGTGTGGCCAGGTGCGCGCTGTCGCCGGCCGGATTGATCGCGCCCTTAATGGCCCTTGCTCTGCCGCCGACGCCCTTAATGACACTGCCGGTGGACCTGGCCAGCTGCCGCGCCCCACTCCACCCTCGTCCGCTACCTGTATCAGCCAGCTCCGTCCGCCTCGCCCCAGTCTCCATAACCGACAGCAACATTAGCACTGCACAGAATGCTTCATCTTGTAGCGAAAAGGTGAACCAGTCGCCCGCAAGAATTAATAGTTAAAATCTTCTGGGTTGTTATGCCGTATCATATTTCTTCAAACAGTCGGCGTTTCGACCTCTCAGCTGGGATCTTCTTCAGGATCTTTGGTGTCCACTGCAGACTGTGCCCCTACAGTGGACACCATAAGATCCTGAAGAAAATACCAGTAGAGTGCTGGGCAAAATCTACAGTGGACACCACAAGATCCTGAAGAAGATGCCAACAGAGTGGTCGAAACGCCGATTGTTTGAACAAATATGACGCAGCTCAACGATCCAGAAGATTTTAACTTCCGTGACAACGGCCTCGAAAGCCTGCAGACTTAAGAATAGTAGAATATGGAACAAATACACTGCCTCACAAAAAATGTAAAGTACCCAGAAGGCACGTTCCGATGTCAATGTAACGTTATACAAATACACACTATTGGCGGGTATGGACGTGACTGGCGTTATAATTCTTTGTAACAAATAGAATGGTTACCAGAGTGCACTGGTGTGTTGTTGTTCGAGTTTAGTGTTGTTACCAAGCCTGGTAGGATATACAGGGTGTGGCTGAAAACACCGACAACGATTAGTATCTTGCGCGAGAAGGCACACTGACCGGTTTTCAAGAAGTAACCCATACCTGGAAACACACTGTCTGGGCGTTGGAGAGCAAAGAAGTCTGAGATGATGGTGCGTTCCACATTATATAAAAAAGCCCAACATAAATAGCACATCGCGATGTATACATTACAAACGGGTTTCGAATAGCGTACCTCCTACGGCAATGACGAGCCTACATCGGTGGTGCTGAGGCTCAAGAGCATGAGCCATTACGTGCGGTTGTCTTTGAAGTACTGCAGTCGCTCCGTGGACTCGAGTAATAAGGTCCTCCCCTGACGTTACAGGAGTGCCATACACCATACTCTTCATACTGTGCCACAGAAAATAGTCGAGAGGTGTCAAATCTGGCGATGGTGCTGGCCAGGGAACTGGTCCACTCTTACCAATCCATCGATTGGAGTATGCGACGTTTAAGTGATTCCACAAATCGACATCAGTGTGAACTGGAGCTCCAGCGTGCGGCAGCCACATGTTCATCCGAATATTTAGTAGCTCTACATCCAATAGGATAGACAGAACTTCTCTAATAAATCAGAGGTAGATCAGTCCTGTTAGTCTGTTTGGCAGTAGATATGACACAATGATATGGTCACCAGTTATCCCTGCCAGATGTTAGAACCGACCCTGTGTTGGTGATTTTGAATCACCCGCACACGCGAATTATCGTCCGTCCAAACATGCATATTGTGCAGGTTTATATTCCGTCCCTAGTAAACGTGTATTCATTCGTGAATAGCACCAAGGTCGGGAATGCGTGTTGTAAATACCTGTCGTGGGTAGTCCTTCTCCCATAATTGCTGGACTTTCTGCAGAGGGTATGGATGGAGCTGATGTTCATGGGCAACATTCCACACGGCAGTTTTATCGGCGTGCAGGGCTTGTGCCGCCTGCCGAGTGCTGGTGGCTGGGTCCTGTTCGTCCTACAACTGTAGTGCTCGACCCGAACGTGCAAGACCCACATCACGTTTCGGCATCTGTCAGAGGACAAAAAGTAGACTAGGGATAGTATTTGCAAGTACCAAACACGAAGTGCTACTGCTTTACTGTACAATGGACACGTCTTACGCAGAAAATACTACACGTGCAACTTTTCGGGTTTTTCTGAAGGGTCTCTAAAGCACGCGTACGTGGAATGATGTGGGGTACGTCTGTTTGGAAAACGTTCCGATACAATCTGGCAGCAGCTCTCTCACTGCACTCAGCTTTGCCGCATGAAAGCACCATGTCGGTTATTTCCGCAGCTGTGATCTGGTACAAGTCGTACCGCTGTAGATAACGTTACTGCACTGTCTAATCACACAAAGGTCCACAGTAGGATGTGTGAAGGGAATGTAGCACATGCGAAGCAGTGTTACCAGTCCTATGTCTTCCATCTGCAGTACACAGACGACTAAAGGACTGCATAGGTTTTGTATCCAGACACAAAAACGAATCGGAAGAAACCGTCACAACCGTTCGTTCTGAGACTTCGACGCTCTCCAGCGCCCACGCTGAGCGTTTCTGGATATGGGTTCATTCTTGAAAACCGATCAATTTGCCTTTGTGCACAACGCAGTGAGCATTGTCTGTATTTTTTGGGGGCACCTTGTACAAGAGGCATGAATAGCGTCAGATGTTGAGTGATCACTGTGAAGGACACAGAATGCCACGTACTCGTGTGAGAGAGCGTTATCAGCACCTGGCTGAGTTTGAAAGGGGCCTCGTTGTGATGTCTTCATTTGACTGGAAAGTCGGATCGTACAATATCCACAATTAGGGGGGCATTTGGGTATGAGAGTGACACGATGTTGGACTGCATTGGAGCATCAGGGCACGCATACAGGTCGTCAAGATTTCGGTCGATCACGTCTGACCACGACAACGGAAGGTCGTCTTTGTGTGCTCCAAGCACGTCGTAACCGCTTCGTATCCGTACCTGCCATTCGAGAACACACAGTAAACTCGTTGCAATATTCTGTGTTATTTCGCACCATTGATTGGAGACGGACTAGGAAGTTGTCGCCCCACGTGAAGGTTGCTTTTTACGCAAGAACACAGACATCTGAGTTGGCAGTGGTTAGCAAATTAGGATTAGAGCATGCCAGTGAACCTACCTGCACCCCCACCCCTCTGCGATTCTTTAAAAAATCGAATTGCATTGTATAAAAGTTATATCTTCTCAGTGATGTGTTGTACAATGCCATGATTTTGCAGCTACACCATGTGATCGAAAGTATCCGAACACACCCCAAAAATATACGGTATTCATATTAGGTGAATTTTGCAGCCGTATATTGCCAGGTACTTCAATCAGCGACCTCAGTATTCATTATACATCGTGAAAGCGCAGAATGGGGCACTCCGCGGAAGTCTCGAACGTCGAACGTGGTCAGGTGATTGGGTGTCACTTGTGTCATACGTCTGTACGCGAGATTTCCACACTCCTAACCATCCCAAGGTCCACTGTTTCCGATGTGATAGTGAAGTGAAAACGTGAAGGGACACGTACAGCACAAAATCGTACAGGCCGACCTCGTATGTTGACTGACAGAGACCGCCGATAGTAATATGTAATAGGCAAACATCTATCCAAACCATCAAACACAGGAATTGCTAACTGCATCAGGATCGATTGCAAGTACTATGACAGTTAGGCGGGGGTGAGAAAATTTGGATTTCATGGTCGAGCGGCTGCTCATAAGCCACACATCACGATGATAAAAGCCAAACGACGCCTCGCTTGATGTAAGGAGCGTAAACTTTGGACGATTGAACAGTGGAAAAACTGTGTGGTGTGACGAATCACGGTACACAATGTGGCGATCCGATGGCAGGGTGTGGGTATGGCGAATGTCCGGCGAACGCCACGTGCCAGCGTGTATAGTGCCAACAGTAAAATTCGGAGGCGGTGGTGTTATGGTATGGTCGTGTTTTCATGGAGAGGGCTTGCACCCCTTGTTGTTTTGCGTGGCACTATCACAGCACACGCCTACATTGATGTTTTAAGCACCACTTTGTTTCCTACTGTTGAAGAGCAATTCGGGGATGGCGATAGCATCTTTCAACACGATCGAGTACCTGCTCATAATGCACGGCCTGTGGCGGAGTGGTTACACGACAATAACATCCCTGTAATGGACTGACCTGCACAGAGTCCTGACCTGAATCCCATAGAACACCTTTGGGATGCTTTGGAACGCCCACTTCGTGCTAGGCCTCACCGAGCGACAATGATACCTCTCCTCAGTGAAGCAATCCATTAAGAATGGGCTGCCATTCCTCACGAAACCTTCCAGCACCTGACTGAACGTATGCCTTGGAGATTGGAAGCTGTCATCAAGACTAAGAATGGGCCAATACCATATTGAATTCCAGCATTACCGATGGAGGGCGCCATTAACGTGTAAGTAATATTCATCCAGGTGTCCGGATTCTTCTGATCACATAGTGTACATTCAGTGGTGATGTGGTGACGCGGCCCAATACGCAAAATCATTTTTATGCAAAATGTTGGATACTGTCTACAAAATCTGTAGCCAATATGGAAGTAATGAGACATGGCTTAGCCACAGCATGGGCGAATGAAAACATCTGCTATCATATCGGCGCACACACTGCGCTGCAGGGTGAAAATTTCATTCTGGAAACATCCCCCAGGCTGTGGCTAAGCCGTCTCCGCAATATCCTTTCTTCCGAGAATGCTAGTTCTGCAAGGTATGCAGAAGAGCTTCTGTGAAGTTTGGAAGGTAGGAGACGAGGTACTGCCAAAATTGAAGCTGGGAGGACGGGTCGTGGGTCGTACTTGGGTAGCTCAGTTGGTAGAGCACTTGCCCGCGAAAGGCAGAGGTCCCGAGTTCGAGTCTCTTTCCGGCACACAGTTTTAATTTGCCAGGAAGTTTCAGGGTGAGCAGTAGTCGGCCACTCTTTGCTGATGCCGCTCTAGTGTCCGGGAAGGTGTCATCGTTGAGTGGCTGTAAGAGGACACGGAATGACTCAGACAAAAACTGTAGTTGGTGTGATGAATGGCAGCTTGCTCTAAATATAGAAAAATGAGCCAGTGAGCAAGAAAAACAATCCTGTAACGTACGAATACGGCATTAGTAGTGTACTACTTGACACAGTCACGTCGTTTAAATACACGGTGCAAAGCGATATCTAAATGGAATGAGAGCGCGTTATGTTGGTAGTGGGAAGGTGAATGCTCGACTCACTTTATTGGGAGAATGTTAGGAAAGTATAGCGTATCTGTAAAGCAGACCGCGTACAGAGTACTAGTGCGACCCATTCTTGAATACTGCTTCAAGGTTTGGGGTCCCTACCAGGTCGTATTAAAGGAAGACATAGAAGCAATTCAAAGGTATCCTGTTAGATTTGATGCCAGAAAGTTCGATCAACAGGCGAGTATCAAGGAAATTCTCCGTGACCTCAAGAGGGTTCCTTGGAGGTAAGACGACGCTCTTTTAGCGAAACACTACTGAAAAAGTTTAGAGAATCGATATTTGAAGCTGCCTGCCGAACGATTCTACAGCCGCCTACATCCATTTCGCATAAGGATCACGAAGAAAAGATAAGGGAAATTAAGGTTCCTACTGGGGCATGTAGAAGTTAGTTATACTAGTTATTCCTTCGCTCTATTTTCCAGGGAATAGGAGACGAAATGACTAGTAGTGGTACAAGGTACCCTCCATCATGCACCATTCCGTGGCTTGCGGAATATGTATGTAAATGTAGATCTGTCCTTCAATGAGAATGGCTACACCTCAGCTCATAAACTTGTGGATGTATAAATAGTCGGTTCCTCATTATCTGCTTGAAGACGAATTCGCATGGGTTTCAGATTGATTACATTTAAAACAGAAAGCAGGAAATGCAGCGGTTTGGACATAAACAAATTTTAAAAAAGCGAGTACAATTATCGGAATGTTATCTACCATCAAAACAGTTCATAACTAATACAAATGAATAAAGTCGATTTATTCTGCCTTTCCTGAAAGAACATACATGAGAAGAATTCAGTCACTACCGACACATGGAAGGAAACAATGAGAACTGGACAAAGATGAACAGACCCCAAGATGTCTCACACTAATCAGCGACTGTTTCTTGGTTACTTGTGTCGTCACATTGTCCCTGCCCATCTCTGCTCCTCCGTGGTAGAGCGGAGCTCCTGGGGTATTTGTAGTGCACCATTGCACCGGCCCTGAAGGAATTGGCGACTGTTTCTCCAGAGCCGGTGCTGCGCCCGACTGCAGCGTCACGCAATGTTCATCGCTTTCGATGTAGGCGCTGGGCGACGTTTGCAACACCGATTCGTCCAGTAATAGGTTGGAAGGCTAAACCTGTTCCAAAGATACAGCAGTAGGTTTATCATTTTGTTATATCTTCACAGTGTGTCCATCACGCGCCAAGACTGGATATGAGCCTTTGTATCGTGTTTGTAAAGCTACCCTGACAGAGCCCGTTCGTAATACCATGTGCCCTGACAGTGTCCGTCCGAAACAACTGTGCAGATCTATGTGGACGAAAATATTTGTGTCCTGCGAAGAGATGTGAACTTTCATCACACCGCAGTTTTCCAAGCACGTTCCATGAATTGCGTCAGTTATAAGTCACAGACACGCTCATTTGACTGCGGGTCAGGCGTAAGTGTATTGCCAGTGGATCAGACCAACCAAACTCTGGTAAATACTTGGCTTGCAGATGATAGCAGCTCTTGAATTCCTCTTATAGGGACAGAACACACGTTGTTGATTTAGGTTTCAAGAAACTTATGCAGTTGTCTTTGATGATAGCGGGCGTAACAGAGCCATCATAGGCACTGAGCTTTTGTATCACTATAACGCTGACATTTCTTTGTGCTGGGCGCACATCCATATTGGCTCTGAAACTGAGCAAGAAGATCATCGCTCATACCTTGCATTACATTTCGTTATGCAAAGTAGTACACGGGATGGCAAGATGATCGACACTGATCCCAGTACAGTGGCTCTAGTTCTCAAACCCGCAAATACACACTGAAGGTAGTTGTAACTTTAAAGTGTGCATACTGTGAAATAAAAGACAAGCTGTCATCCATAAGAGAGGGAAAAACGTACATTATGGTGGATCTCGCGTCCGTCGGCCGTCGTAATTTAATATATTATTATTGTTGTTATTATTTTTTGATTGTTGCCGACTTACGTGGTGGGCCTTAATAAAAATGATATTTCATTTAATTTTGATATACGATTAAATGCTTTCCTGAAGTTGTCCTTTTTAACAATATTAATCTGAAACTATTTGTTACGTTAATGAATGTTAGACTCGCTGAATCTTAAAACATGAGCATATAAGTTGAACAATGTAATAAACTTTTCATATTAATTTCCTCGGCTAGTCAGTTCACTTTAAAGCAAGAAATCTTTGGTTATTAATTACAATTGCGGCCCACACACGCGCGAGAGTTAACCATTGTATTGTAGTCGGAGTCCTGGCTCTGGCTCTCGGCTATGGTACTGAAAATAAGAATCTTAAAGCTACGTATTTCTGCAACTTCGTGCGGCTGTGGAGAAAAATTAATATTATGTTAATAGCGGGCGAGTTTTCCGCTCCCGCTAATTTTTCATAAGTTAATATCGCCACGTAATGGCGTCGTTGGCTGCATCGGCCGCTGCGATTGTTGAACTGTAAATTACTTGAATGCAGGTTAATTCAAGGAAGGCGGACATGAAATCGGGATCACCTCTTACAAATTAAACGTGCACAATAATATTAAATGAATATATTATATGCTTAACTCATACAAATATGCTTACATTTGCCAGCACTCGCAAGATGTCCGTCTATACACAATCAAGACAAGAGAAGAAGTGAAGACGACTAAAAAATTAACAAAAGAACGTATCTTGTCACCTCTTTAGATGATTTTGTCATAAATTAATTCTTTGGAATCGAAACTTACATAGAGAAATTATTATTTTACGGCTACATGATAAAAATATATTATTCAATTTTTAAATGTCTCTTCTTTATAAATACTGTTTTTTTAAGTCTTTTCGTAATATAGCACTGGGGACGCTATATGGAAAATGAAGTCTTACTTTCGAAATTGTGTGCAGTATATTTGGAATTGGAGGCTGCTCAAGCCCAACTCCTGAGCTTATTAAAAGATCGTCCTCCACGTCAGCTTGAATCGACCGCCCAAGTGACTCAGGCCACCCCTGTTAATGAGCAATCTCCGCGTCTTACTGGTGTTGCGCACAATACACATAAAATTCTGACTACACCCGGTCCTCCATCGCTTTCGACGCTCACACGCTAGAGAAGTACGTAGCAGCCAACAAAGAGTTCGACGATTTAGTAAACGCGAGAGTAATCTGACTTCCAAATAGTGCTTGGGTGCCGCCTGTACACCTTGTGAAAAAGAAAGATAGCTCTTTGAGATCGTGTGGAGACTACTGCGCATTACACACGTGCACCACCCTGGAGTGTTACATAGTACCTGACGTACATGGTTTCACTATTGCATTAGTGGAAGTGATGACGTTCACTATGATTTCGTATGGCGTACCACCAGATTCCAGTGGAACCCATGAATATTCCTAAAACTGGTGTCATCGCTCTGTTTAATGCTTATGTAAGCCATTCGACCTCAAGAACATGGCTCAAATGTGTCAGATCTTGGTAGACATCATACTACATGCACTGCCTTTGGCCGTGCGGTTCTAGGCGCTACAGTCTGGAGCCGAGCGACCGCTACGGTCGCAGGTTCGAATCCTGCCTCGGGCGTGGATGTGTGTGATGTCCTTAGGTTAGTTCGGTTTAAGTAGTTCTAAGTTCTAGACGACTGATGACCTCAGAAGTTAAGTCGCATAGTGCTCAGAGCCATTTGAACCATTTGCACTGCCTTTCTGTTTTGCGTATGTAGATGGTGTGTTGGTGTTTTGAAAGACACTACTGGAACGTGAAAAGCGCTTCGAATTAGTTTTTGACAGAGTCTCAACCAGTTGCTGATTAATGAAGAGCAGTGTTACTCTTACCATGGAGAATAGTGAATTTTTTCAGACCACGTCTACCACTAGCAGCAGCCGCGTAAGTCCTTCTCAGTGCCACACTGACATGACCTGACTCCAATGGACAAGACCTCTTATCTTCGACCAGAGAGATGCTATAAGCATTTAACAAAGCAGAGGCCTGTTTGACAGTAAACAGTCCAAAACAAAGAATTTAATTACAATATAATATTCATGTTTATCAGTTTAAGTGAAACACAAAAGTTATACTTAAACAAGCATATGAGCAAAATTACTCTACAGAGGAAGTTACAGTGTTTTAAGCAACGTAACCAAAATTTAATTAATACCAATGTCAAAGCCATGCAAATTGGAGAAACCTGTTTTCTGCCCTAGTGTGCCATATTTACACTAGATGACAGTTCAATGGATGACCGTTATATTCAAAGACGGGTCCCAATTACTCTCTCAAATTGGCGGCAGGCATTCTCTGAATTTACTAGACATCTAAACGCCTTTCCGTACATAATACTGCACTTAACGATAGATAACTTCAGAGGAATTGATGTTATGTGGAGATGTGCTTCTCTAAGCACGTGCTCAAGAGAATACAGTATAGTGCACAGTGTGATCAACTCGACAACGCGTTCTAAGAGGCATTGTTCAGTGTTCTTAATAGGGTGATTTTCGTATTTGTAGTTTGTCTTCGAGTCTTGCAGCAAGTACACGCCTGTAAAGGTGAGACTGAGGACACAGGAGCACCTAGAATTAACAACTTGTTTCTTTTGGACAGAAAATTTCCTTCAGTTCTTTATAATTCTCTCACACTTGAAAGACATGAAACTGTACACTCAAAACTGCTTTATATTGTAAAACGTCTCGCGAATAGGACGTCGAGAGCACAATGAACATACGTACTCAAGCATTATGAAGTCTTTGTACAATGCTGCCCTAATTATGGACAGGCGATATTTGTATCTGAAACTCCAGATTGAAATACTGGAGAAAGTCCACAGAGGGGAACACCAGAACGGCGACAAACGTAGTGACACATGCACTGAGGGAAAAAAATCGCAGCACCGAAAAATAATTAATGTCGGTTAATAACATTTCAGGAATACATTTGCCTAGGTAATTTTGGTTAACAATCAGAATTGGTAGCAGAAGACTTCCGGCATAAGAAGTCACCGTCATCCTGCCAACAGCCTTGCCAAAGTGGGCAGAGGAGCGGACAGGGGTTCAGGGCACTCTCTTATCCTTGGGGTGGGAAATTGCCCCTAACGGCGGAAGAATCAGCAATGATCAACGGCATGAGGATGTAGAAGGCAGTGGAAAACAGTGCATTAAAGACACGTAACGAGTATCCACAAGACATTGGCAAAAGATTCCGGAATAATCCCCATTCGGATCTATGGGAGGAGATTGCCAAATGGGATGTGACCACGAGAAAAACATTGAATAACCAACGAAAGGATAACGTTCTACGAGTCGTGGTGTGGAACGTCAGAAGCTTGAACATGGTAGGAAAGCCAGAAAATTTGAAAATGGAATTAGGAATGAGGAAACTCCCATCCCCTAGACAGAAACAGAGGCAGCCTTTAAATATATGCCTAAAGGAAAATCTTCAGGTGCAGATGAAGTGACCGCAGACGTGATAAAAGCAGCAGGTATCCAAGGCATACAATGGCTGCATCGAGTACTCAATGCCATATGGACAGATAACAAAATACCTGCGGACTGGAACAAGGATGTAACAATTCCCCTGTTTAAGAAAGGTAGCAGGCAGTAACACACCAACTATAGAGGAATAACCCTATTGTCTCATGGGCTGAAAACACTTGAGAAGATCACAGAAAAGAGACTGAGAACTCTCATAGAACCACAGCTGGAGGAGGAACAATATGGCTTCAGAAGTAACAGATCAACAATAGATCTAATTTTTAGCACCCCGTGTTGATGTAAAAATGTTGGGTCAAAGAAAAGAATCTAGTCATTGTATTCCTGGATAAAGAAAAGCCTATGATAGTGTTATAAGAGATAAGATCTGGGAATACCTGAGGAAAAAAAATGTGCCTGACGCTCTGATAAGAAAAATTCAGATGTTGTACAAAGACTGCACTAGCTGTGTACAAATTGAGGAAGGACGATTATCATGGATTAAGACCAAGAGTGGAGTTCAGCAAGGACCTGCTCTGTTTCCACTACTATTCATCACTGTTATGGATACTATAATGAAGAACGTCAAGGAGATGTAAGGTCAACTGAATGCATTTGCCGTTACTGATGACATCATGATATGGAGTGAAACTGAAGAGGAAGTACAGATCAGAATGGATGAATGGAAATCTCAGTTCCAGAAATATCACCTCAACATCAGCAAGATCAAGACAGTGGTGATGGCATTCAACAGAGATGGACAACCAGCAAGTGTAAAACTAGGAGGGCACCAACTAGAGTGTATGGACAGTTTTCCTTACCTTGAAGTGTAATCTCCAGTGATAATTTGGTCAGAAATTAAATCACCAACATAATGTAAAAAGGATCTGAATTCTATCAACAAGTAAGATCACTTTTATGGGATGACCTGATTCCAAAACCGGTCAAACTGATGATGCTTAATAGTTATTTCATACCAATATTGACCTATGATATCGAAACAAGTACCCTCACAAAAAGAGAATATCAAGGCCGCAAGCATCAGAGATGAAATTTCTCGGCTCCACCGTCCAGAAGATCAAGATGGACAGGTTAAGGAATGAGGAGGTGAAGAAAGAAAAGTCGGAATAATGGCATTCCTATTAGATCGAATTGGCGCATTTAGACTTCGATGGTACAGGCATGTCATGAGAATGAAGCCAACTAGAACAGCCAAAATAAATTTGGAAAGACAGGTGGATGGGAAAAGACCTCAAGAAAGACCTCTAACCCGATGGATGGAATTGATTAAGGCTGATCTAGTGACCAGAGGATGGACAGTGGATGATGTTCTCCGTGAACAGGTGTATTTGGACAGGACGAAGTGGAAGAGGCTCATTACAGAACATGGGAAACTGGAACTGTTAAAAGATTATGATGATGATGAAATGCGAAGGCTAAATCTAGATATAGTAGGGGACAGTGAGTAAAATGGAAAGCAGACAAGGGCTTTTGCTGAGATGAGTATAGGGTATTATCAACAGCAGCAGAAAGTGCTATAACGGAGTAGGATTAGTTGTGAATAACAAGGTGGGGTAGAGACTATGTTACTGTGAACAGGTCAGTGATACCGTTGTTCTTATCAGAATCGACAGCAAATCAATACCGATTACGATAGTTCAGGTATACATGCCAGCGTCGCAAGCAGAAGATGAAGACAGAGAGAAAGTATACGAGGATATTCAAAGAGTATTGCACTACATAAAGAGAGACGAAAATCTAAGAGTCATGGGAAACTGGAATGCAGTTGTAGGGTAAGGACTAGGAGAAAAGGTTACAAGAGAACATGGGCTTGGGACAAAAAGTGAAAGAAGAGAAAGATTAATTCTATAATAAATTTCAGCTAGTAATAACGAATACTCTGCTCAAGAATAACAAGAGGAGGAGGCATATTTGGAAAAGGCCGGGTGGTATCAGTAGATTTCAGTTACGTTACATGATGGTCAATCAGAGATTCCGAAATCAGATACTGGATTGTAAGGCGTAACCAGGAGCAGATCACAATGTAGTAATGATGAATAGTAGGCTGAAGTTTAAGAGATTAGTCAGGAAGAATCGAGATGCAAAGAAGTGGGATACAGAAGCACTAAAGAATAACGAAATACGCTTGAAGTTCTCTAAGGCTATAGATACAGCAATAACAAATAGCTCAACAAGCAATACAGTTGAAGAAGACTGAACATCTCTAAAAAGGGCAATCACAAAAGTCGGAAAGAAAACGGTAAGTACAAATGGAGGTAACTGCGAAGAAGCCATGAGTAATACAAAAAATACTTCAGTAGGTCGATGAAAGAAGGAAGCATAAAAAAGTTCAGGAAAATTCAGGATTACGTAAATACTATACAAATCACTGAGGAATGAAATAAAAAGGAAATGCACGGAAGCTAAAATGAAATGGCTGGATGAAAAATGCGAAGAAATCGGAAATGAAATGGTTGTCAGCAGAACTGACTCAGTCAAAATAACCTTCGTGAAATTAAAAGTAAGGGTGGTAACATTTAGAGTGCAACGGGGATTCTACTGTTATATACAGAGGAGAGAGCAGATAGGTGGAAAGAGTACATTGGAGGCCTCTATGAGGGGAAGATTCGATGTGATAGAAGAAGAAACAGGAGTCGATTTTGAAGAGATAGAAGATACAGTATTGGAATCAGAACTTAAGAGAGGTTTGGAGGACTTAAGATAAAATAAGGCCGAAGGAATAGATAATATTCCTTCAGAATTCCTAAAATGATGGGGAAGTGGCGACAAAACGACTATTCAAGTTGGAGTATGGAATGTGTGAGCCTGGCGAATTATTCATCTGACTTTCGAAAAAATATCATCCTCACAATTCCGAAGACTACAAGAGCTGACAGGTGCGAGAATTATCACACAGTCATCTTAACAGCTCATGCATCCAAGTTGCTGACAAGAATAATACACAGAAGAATGGAAAACTGAGAATGTGTTAGATGGCGATGGGTTTGGTTTTAAGAAAGGTAAAGGCATCAGAGAGACGATTCTGACGTCGCTGTTGATAATGGAAGCAAGACTAAAGAAAAATCAAGATACGTTCATAGGATTTTCTTGACGTGGGAAAATGGTCTAGAATGTAAAATGCTGCAAGGTATTCGAAATTCTGAGAATAATAGGGGTAAGCTACAGGGAGAGACGCGTTGTATACAATACGTACAAGAGTCAAGAAGGAATAATAAGAGTGGGAGACCAAGAACAAAGTGATCATATTAAAAAGGGTGTAAGACATGGCTGTAGTCTTTCGCCCCTTCTGTTGAATCTGTACATCGCAAAACCAATGACAGAAATATAAGAAAGGAGTGGAATTAAAATTCAAGGTGAAAAGATATTAGTGATACCATTCGCTGGTGACATTGCTATCCTGAGTGTAAATGAAGAAGAATTACATTATCTGCTGAAGGGAATGAACAGCCTAATGAGTACAGAATATGGACTGAGAGAGAATCGAAGAAAGACGAATGTAATGAGAAGTAGCATAATGAAAACATCGAGAAACTTAACGTCAGGATTGATGGTCACGAAGTAGATGTAGTCAAGGATTCTCTGCCTACGCAGCAAAGTAACCAATGATGGACGGGGCAAGGAGGACATAAAAAGCAGATTAGCACTGACAAAAAGGGCATTCCTAGCCAATAGAACTCGAACTTAGGCCTTAATTTGAGGAAGGATTGTATGGTGAAGGAACATGGACTATGAGAAAACCGGAACAGAAGAGAATCAAAGCATTTGAGATGTGGTGCTGCAGACGAATACTGACAATTAGGTGGACTGATAAGGTTCAAATGTGTGTGAAATCTTAGACTTAACTGCTAAGGTCATCAGTCCCTAAGCTTACACACTACTTAATCTAAATTATCCTAAGGACAAACACACACACCCATGCCCGAGGGAGGAATCGAACCTCCGCCGGAACCAGCCGCACAGTCCATGACTGCAGCGCCTTAGACAGTTCCGCTAAACGCGTGCGGCGACTGATAAGATAAGAAATGTGGAGGTTCTGCTGGGGATCGGAGAGGAAAGGAATATATGGAAAACACTGAGAAGGAGAAGGGACAGAATGATAGGACATCTGTTAAGACATCAGAGAAAGACGTCCGTGGTACTAAAGGAAGTTGTAGAGGGCAAAAACTGTAGAGAAAGACAGAGATTGGAGTACATACAGTAAATAATTGGTGGCGTTGTTTGCAAGTGCTACTGTTAGACGAAGAGGTTGGCACCAGCCAGAAGAGTAATGACTGCGAAAAAAAGGAGATAACCTATTGTAAATGTGAAATTCTGGTGCAATAATACCGGTGTTACCGCCAGATTTTTTTTTAAATAAAGGATGGGGACCCTCCACGCCCACACCAACGTGGTGACCAAACCAAAAGTTCTACTGTCACCTCCGTAAACATGTTAGTTTTTGAATCAGGCGTCACAGGATGCGGGCTGTGATGTTATCCATGCGTCTGGGTAAGATTACTCATTAACATGGTCCATCAAGAGATAGAAGTGGTCGAAAACGATTGAAGGGTAGCGGTTGTAAGGGCAGAGGAAAAAAAGTGCCAAGGCCAGCGCCAAGGGAAAAAAACCTCTGCGACAAGTAGGACGGGTAGTAAGGGCAGTAGCGGCTTGCTAGCTGCGACGGAGCATGCAAGGTGAGGTAAGGTTAGCGTGAGGTATCGTGCATCGTTACCTATGTGCTGCGTGGTCGTTAGCTGGGTCAGTCCGGGTGCTGCGGCTGGGCTCGCTTGTAGTCTCCTGGGCCGGCCGCAGTGGCTTGCTCCCTGTAACATAAGAGTCCGGCGCGGCAACGCATGCGTTGCTGTTAGGCCTTCTGCTGCGCCTTGTCGTCAGTGACTTGGTGCAGCTTCATCAGGCTGGTGCCGAACGGCGGCGAGCGGCTACCGTTCAGCGTCCTCCTCTACTGCACGGCGCAGGCCTTCTGCAGTGTAGCCAGAATGTGGCAAACCAACCGTGACAACAGTGAAGTCAGAAATAACAGTGGCCTGATGTCAGTAGGATGGCTGTCTGACTCGGAGCTGTGCTTGAAGTAACCGATTTGTATCAGTTCCCTGAGTCACTGTGGGGACAACTGCTGCTGAAATTGCAGCTGCAAATTCCGTTCGATGTGCCAGGGCCATACATGGAATATGATGGTCTTCCTACTCGGTAATGCCAAGTGGCTGTCTGGAGCCCGGTTATCTTGTTATCGTACATTGTCGTGAGCACCGCTGCCAGCAAGCTGTATTCTTGGCAACTTCTTCTGCTATATCGCAGAAGGAACGTCCAGCTTCTCGTAGCCCTATTAAACAACCTCGTTCAAACTCATAGAGGTGCTGCTAACGGCGTCTTTGTCACTTTAAAGGCATTCTTGACTATAATCGACTGACCACGTCCACTCTCAAAGATAACTGACGCCCACGACCGTTACAGCGTGCATTTAAAGCAAACCTGATTTGCGTCCGCATAGTGGCGCCACTAGCGCCACTCTTATGCCACTAGTGCGAAATATGAATGGACAACATCTTTCAGATACAGAAATACGCCTAACAACTTTCGTTTATGTCATACGACTCCTTCTGTGTGCTGCTATTTTCTTTCCGTCATTCTGTAGGGTGGCGAGAAGCGTCGTTAGCGATGGAGGTAATACCCTATAACAGAGGTAGAACGACATGGCGAAATATTCCTGAATAGCAACTAGTCAGCTCGACAGCTTTTGACAAGGCTGCGGTTGTACAAACACAGAGTGCGCCACTTGTAACAGCAGGCGGCAAGCAGTAGCGAGTAGCGAGCGGTGCGCGGATTAAGGCCATACGCGTCGCAGGCGAGGGACAATGGCTGCGTCTAAATGGTGCGGCGAAGCCCGGCTGCAGGCTCCAGATAGCGGCCGACTGGGCCCCGATTCACTAATCTGCTAACCCCAGAGGCTGGGCACTCGCGTCCTGTCTGGCCCACGGCTAAATGCTTCAGACTCTTTAAACAATGGGTGTGGAACTGAAGCTTCATGACCAGCATATGAAATACCTCCTCCTACGTCACCCTTTACCCCCCCCCCCGACCCCTTTCCTCTACAGTTACATCTGAAGTTTGGCAGGCACCCAAGAAATTAATTTTGCGAGGGTCCCGCAAGTCTGGAACAACAGGTGAAAAACAAAATTTCTATAGTACAAAGTGCACCGCCAATGTCGACGACAACGTGCAGTAACTACTCACAGGTGGCAGGTAGCAACACTAGTAGTGGAGAGTCTATAAAGTGTGCAGTGTGACGCGGAAGAGGAGCAATTTATCAGGCGTCAAAAAGGTCACGAGTGGAAGCATTTTGTAAACTGCAAAATGTTCGCGTGCCGCCGAGATTAAAGGATACCGTTCAAGGCGAAATGGCGTTATCCAAGTGCAGAAATGTATACAGGCGAATAGCAATTGTTTTCCCAGATGAAGAAGGTGCTACCAACAGTGGTTTCTCGTCGACTGTTCGGCGCACGGTGCAGCGAATGGGCCTTCGCAACAAATGCCGAGTACATTCACCAATACTGATTTCATTCATCAGCGACGAAAGCTGGAATTTCCACACCAGTACCGTAATTGTACGTCCACGGAGTGACTACAAATGGGCTTTTCAAACGAATCACGTTTTATGCTCCATCGGGCAGATGACCGTTGCTGTGTACGGCGTGAAACGTCTGTAGGCAAGTACCTGCAACAAGCGTCGTAAGAGTCCAAGACGGAGAATGGAGACTTGTGGTCTGGGGAACGTTTTCGTGCCGTTTCCTGGGTGATCTCGTCATGATGAAAAGCAAAATGGATCATCACACGTATGCATCTATGCTGGTGGATCCTGCGATGTGTCACACAGCTCGCAATTCAAAGAGCACTAGTATCAATTTACTATACTCCCCCGGCCACCAAACTTCCCTGATTAAAACCAAGTCGAGAATATGTGGGACCACCTGGAACCGGCTGTTCGCGTCATGGATCCTCAGCCGAGAAACTTAGCGCAGCAGGCCACAACACTGAGGTCGGTATGGCTTTGCATCCCTAACGGTACCTTCCAGAATCCCATTGGCTCTTTTTTTGCACATCTCGCAGCCGTCCAATGGGTGACTATTAGGATTTTCACAGGTGGTCATATTAATGTGACTGTACAATGTATTTGACATTGTTGATAATACGAAGGTTCCACCTTGGCAACTGTTCATGTCTGTCTGGTCCACATTTAAAATTCACTAGCCAAAATAAACGATACAATTTTACTTTCATACATTTTGGCCGCCAGGTTGATCACACCGCTGATTCTTAGGGTCTTAATGGCTTCTTATTATTTTGAAGGAATAAGGCACTAACATATTTCGATGACTAATCTGATTAAAAACATAACAGGTAGCAGGAATGCTGACAAAAATATCCGAGTAGAAAATCTAAATTTGTTCATTATAAAATTCAGGTACTTTCTCTTTTTACTGAAGCCGTCTATGGGCGAATCCATGGTTTTGCAGTTATTAGCGGAAAACCACCTAAAACCACACTCGTGTAGGCTGTTGAACTATAATCAGGCTCAACCACTGAGCGTGGTGGTGGCAGCGTTGGTACATTGTATATGTGTTCAGAAGGACGGCTTCTCAAATCCCGGTCTAGTGATGGAGGTTTTGCTTTTCCATGGTATCCTCAAATCACTTAAATCAAATGCCGCCATTATTCCTTTTGACACGTCTTGCCCGAATTACTTCCCAGTCCTCCCTCAGTACTTGCACTCACCTCGTCCCAGTCATTTCGCCGTAGGCGCAGCGTTAAACACTAATCCTCCTCTCTTTTTAGGCGTACTTCTACCTCGGAAGCTGTCTCACTACTGATTAAGGAGGATTATTCATCTAATGCCATTCTACTGTGTTTAATCTTCATCCCCATAGCAGATTACGGACTGTGAAAGTCATGAGCAGATAATGAGCTCTATTTCGCCACCACATGACGTAATTTACGTTGCTCTCCAGTCTCATCTGGGTCTGTGCAAAGAACATATTCCTCTAATTCTACCTAACAGTATGGGTTCGTGAATGAAATCGACATGTGATACTCACTGTGGGTAAAAGCCTTCATTCCCTGATCCGGAATGGTTGAGTTCTCCTCCTGACTTTCACGAGCATGCGCTACTGCAAGAGAGGCGTCCTCTATCGCGGAGAGATTGACTGTGAAAACTCCTAGAGCGCAAATTCCTGCAAAGTTCAGGCAACATAGTACTTCATTTTACTCATAACTCGTGGAACGACCGTAATTGTAAATTTAGAACAATCTGAGGCACACCGTCAGTCTTCATCCCCGTGTGTTTTACCTGAATGAATGGGAAGTATTAATGGTACCCTCTGCCACACACTGTGGGGTTAGTTGCTCAGCATGAATTTACATCTACGTTTCACACAACGATGTAATCTGGTACCATCCACATTTCTATAGCTAGTATCTAAGTGCCAATAAAGCTGAAAGCGCACTAATAAGTCTACATTTCTTAACCCACACCTGCAATTTCTCAGCGCCACTTCTCGGCACTGCCATAACTTAATTTCTTAAACACTAATAACAAACTGAAAATTGTTTATGCTATTTTTACATAGGTCTCAATGTCCTTTTCTATATTATCTAGAGACAGCTTTGTTATCAAAATATGCTGCATTTATATCGTAAGGATTTCGGGTTCGTAGAAGTTTCTCAGCTGAAGACTGATCTTACTGTGTCTTCTTGCCGCACTTCTCGCCGCGAATCTGCGAGTTCGTCAGTTTTTATTCACAGCTCCCTGTGGCACATGTCATAGACCTGAAACTGAAATTTCTGTCGAAAAGCACTGTTTTTATTGACGCGCGCTGTTATGAGCGTGTGACAGTCGAAAAACGCAGCCACAAGCGTTTAGCAACAAAACTGCCCGCATCGTGAGTGACTTCCCTGCACAGAATCTTAGCAAGAAGTCATTATTGTAATCTTTGACCAGTGGGATGAACTTTTAGAAATGACGAACCACTGAATGAATTTTCTTAAGCCCTTAACCTTTCTTGTTGGCCTTACTACACAAAGATGCAATAACTGATAGCCTTTCAGGATTTCTACGGTATGTAATTAGGAGCAGGGTGTGGTTAGAAGATCGTCCTTTTTCTACTCAGTCCGTGAAAATAGCCTGGATGTTGATGCTTTATTGTTGCCCTCACATCTATTTTCTGATGAGCCATTTATAATCTTTGTTATTTTTGTATGATTCGAAACAATTAATCCCCTCGGTCCAAATGCGACATTAACTTTCCTCTCAAGGTCTACCTTCGTCATATTTCAAACGCATCCTTCTTTTTTCAACATCAGTTGTCTTGTATATGACTGTTGATTGCCCATCATTTATGCAGTGTCAAGCAGCTAATTGTATTAATCTCAGCCGAAGTGCTGTTGACTGGAACTGCTCGAAAGACAGTTTTCCCACACCCAAATGAATTCGGGAGGCGCATTTGTAGTAGTTCTTTCTTCCCAGCCGTCGGACCAGTACTGTGTCTATCTTTTTAGTAATGACAAATATGCAGCTCTCTGCATTCTCTGCTCGCAGAAATAGTAATTTAAAATATTTCGCATGTTTACCCTTCATTGTTTGCCACACAACACATTAAACAGTACAAAGATAATAACGATGTAGTTGCATCGTCAACAATAGACCTACTATTACACGAAATATGTCACCAGTTTAAATAAAATATTTATGTGATCAAGACTGGTTTTAGAAAATTTTATTTTTATGTTTTTTGAGAGATAGACATTAAATTCAGATTATCAGATTACCCTTCAAAATATCTGTAAATAGTTTTATTTTCAGGTGTCAGATTACACAGACTATTAATTAGTAATGGAGGTTGTTTCTATTCTTTTTTGAGTATTCGTACAGGTAGTCCTATCTCTCTCATAATTCATGTATTTACTTACTGGATGTTGGTACGACATGTACCATTCATTGTAGGATATGGTCGCGGCTAAATAATCAAAGCGATGCTGTGCTGTGCTGTGAAACCACGATCGAAGAGGAAAATCTAATGTGATTGAGCTTTAGAAACATGCACTCTACTGATCTCTTTGTATCCACGGCAATTTACATGAACTTTCCTCATGCCTGCCCTACAGGTGAACTAGGTGTGTCCATCTCAACTCAATGTGAGTACATAAGCTCATCCTCTTAAAAGCGCACACCGGTCTCTTTGGATCGCTGTGGAACGCAATCATGGGATCTTTCCACAGCTAACGTAAGGTAAAGCAGTGAAGTGGTGCGTATATGCCAGTTGGCTGTGTCAAATCTGGGGAGTAAGATGAGTCGACGTGGAAACATGGTACAATGGCAGATAGGAGCTCGTGTCCGGAAGTGGCCGTGGCCACACCATCGACGGCGTTGTCCAATTTGTTGGAGTTTCAAAGCGGACTGTCCAGTACGTCTACAATAAATTGTGAACCACTGGCAACCACGTAACGCGGCGTAAGAACGGTGGTCACAAAATCATACTAAGAGACGGGGACTGGTGGAGGGTGTTACGCCCTGTCGAAGACAAGCGGTTTCCAGCTCGACAGAGATTGCCTCTGGGAGGGAATTTAGGTCCATCTCAATCCGTTTGCAAGCGAACATTGCAAAGGGAACTGGAAGACGTCTGAAACCGGGAGCCTCCCAAGAGGCCAGTGTTGACGTAAAGCAGCAAGTCTTCGATGACCTAAACAACACAGAAACTAGACAGTAGGTAACTGAAGGTGTGTAGTGTGATCCGACAAGTCATAAGCTTTACTCCTTTCAAACAATAGCAGGTGTCAAGTGCATAAACGCTCCAACAAGGCGTTTAATCTGCAATGTGGGGGTTTTACTTCAGGCCAAAGGTGGTTCAGCGTTAATTTGGCGCGTTTTTCGTAATGTGACTCGGGCCCAGTCATTCATGTTACTGTGAACATGAACGAGGAAAATTACTTATAATTATCGATGACCATTTGTTGCCCTTCTTCTACATATTCATGATGAGTATTTTGTGGACAAACCTGCCTTCCAAGACGTTGACGACCGTCTTATTAGTGCTGAACGCTTGCCTTCCTGGTTTGGCCAACACTCATGCACCCTTTCGTATCTCGACCGGCCTTCTGAATAACTCAGTCCCACAGAAAAGTGTATTTCGAACACCGGGTGAAATGCTCCTATTGATAAGAGCAGTTATGGTGGTGACGGGCTGGATGGCTCACTGGAAACACTGATAATGAAGAAGGCTTTTATTCGAACCCTATACATGCTTCGTCGAGGCTCAGCGAGGCAAAAACGCCTCATTCTCTTGACCCTGGCTAGGGCTGACACACGGTTGACGGCTTCTGTCCTGGTGAGAAGATGCTACATATGCGCTCAGCATTGCTGAAGGCAGGTCTGTGGGCAGCTGGCAACCTCAGTAGCACGCTACTGCTGCGTCGGGGATGGCGCCTGGACGGCCCCTCGGCTATGAGGCCACCGTGGCGGCGTTTGGAGACTGCTGTGCACTGGACTCAGCCCAGTGCTTACTGGGAGGAGTCGGACAGCGGCTGGCGCCTCCCGGGGAGGTGCGCATGGCAGGTTGATGGTGCTCTGGCACAAAGTTCCGTTTTGATGCACAGCTTTGTCTCGAACTCAGGGCTGCTGCTGGTGATGTCCAGTCGTCGAGTTGCCGAGCGTGGCACTGGCGTCGTGGTGTTGCTGCTGCTGGACTCTGGTGACGAGGGTGCTTCTGCTTCAAAATTGGTTCAAATGGCTCTGAGCACTATGGGACTTAACATCTCTGGTCATCAGTCCCCTAGAACTTAGAACTACTTAAACCTAACTAACATAAGGACATCACAAACATTCATGCCCGAGGTAGGATTCATACCTGCGACCGCAGCAGTCGCGCGGTTCCGGAATGAGCGCCTAGAACCGTCGGCCACGGCGGCCGGCGCCTCAAAATTCAGACATATTTATATCGCTTGGAGGCACATTTGTTTTACAAGCTGTGACATAGTGGCGAATACAAACAGTGATCCAGGCACTGTCAAAAGTTTTTTATTCCAGTCGTTGATACAATATAAAGTCCTTCGACGATGACCATCTTCAGATCTATAATATAAAATATCCCTGGGCAGTCTATCTATGAAAACAACCACGGTGTACTCTCATACAAACTGGGAATGTACAGATTAAATAAGGTAAAGGGTACCTGTTCTACACCATGTCCTAATGTGAAAAATCCGTAATGGCATTGTCGAAACATATAAATGCACTCAGTAAAGCATCGTCACATAGAAGTAAAATGTGGTGTAGAATAGGCCACATCGTCCACACAGTCATTTTGCAAATGGGCTTACTGTACAAAACCTGCTGAAGTGCGGTAGCTACCAGGAATATGTTTGCCTATATGCTTCATAGATGTCGCTACTGTGTGCTTAGATGTATTCTTCCTTTACGTAAGAACCGTAATATGATAAAAACACAGTAGGTAAAATACATGTAGCAGACCCTTAAATTTTGATTTATTTTATTTATTTTTCGAGTCCAGGACATAAAATAATTACAAAAACTAATAAGTATTGATTCACATAGCAAATTTGCAAAATTAAATATGTACAGTAGTATTTACGACACAAATTCAACAATATATACAAACAAGCAGCAGATAAACAAGCAACATGATGATTATATGTTTTGACGGGCCCAGTATTCGGCTGTTATCACAGCAGTTTCGCTGGCTGCAGCAAGATCACAGATAGTGCATGCAGCCGGTAGGTTCCTGCAGACTAGTAGATGTTGTTCGTCCTGTACGTCACCTTACTGACAAGTTTCCTCCTCGTTACTGAAGCCCCACTTCCTGAAGTTGGCTTTGCACCTTGACACCCCAACTCGCAGTCTGTTCAAAGTCTTCCAGGTCACGTAAGACAGGTGTGAACCTTCGGCTATTATTGAATCTGTGTCATAATTACGACTGTACGTATTTAATTTTGATAAGTATTATAGAAACGAATTGTGATAAAATAAAAGACGAATAACAAAATGATTCAAGGAAAATATATGAAGATAGAGGTCTGACACGTTTATGGTGAATTTACGCTCAAAAATAAAATATACGTAATAAACTGCCTGTAGCAACACATCAATTACCTATGAAATAAAAAATGTCTTTATGACAAAATAACTGTACGGAACAAAAGATAGATCAATGATCAACGCGCTCTGTTGGCTCGGCCATCAGGATGTTACGTTGTGATATGTCTTCCACGGAAAATGTTTATACAACATACTAACAGTCAATAAATCGTCATATGAAATACTGTATTGTTTTGATAGATAGACTGCCCTCTACTTTCATGTTTTTTATATTGTGGGTCTGAAGGTGGTCATTACTGACTGAAACCTGTCATCATCGAAGGACTTTATATTGTGGTCAAAGACTGGAATAAAAAACATTTTGCACATTTGTTTCACTAAAACTCGGCACCTAGCCACGTCACTTGTAACAATAGATCCTGATGTGGTGACATCGACCCACCTGCTACAGTCATTACTGCACTACAGTGCTAGATTTGTTACTGGCAGGTTTGATCATCACGCGATTGTTACGGAAATGCTTCAGGAACTTGGGTGGGAGTCTCTAGAGGAAAGGAGGCGTTATTTTCGTGAATCGCTACTGAGGAAATTTAGAGAACCAGCATTTGAGGCTGACTGCAGTACAATTTTACTGCCGCCAACTTACATTTCGCGGAAAGACCACAAAGATAAGATAAGAGAGATTAGGGCTCGTACAGAGGCATACAGGCAGTCATTTTTCCGTCGTTCTGTTTGGGAGTGGAACAGGGAGAGAAAATGTTAATTGTGATACGAGGTACCCTCCGCCATGCACCGTATGGTGGATTGCGGAGTATGTATGTAGATGTAGACGTAATTGTAGTTTTCCACTGAGAGCGGCTGGCTTCGTCTCGCAATCCCCTTACGATTGAATTTTTTCATGTTGAGAAATGAGAAGGAGCGATCTGTTTTACTTGATTAAAAAACTCTCTAGTCAAGATCGTATAAATATTTCTTTATTTCCAACTACCATTTTCGACAGACTTTGCTATTATCTTCAGGTCTTCAAACTTTTTGTTGCAAAACGTGTTCATTGTGAGTTGGAACGTTATGCCAAGCTGTCACGTTTTCTTGTCAAATCCCCTTACGATGATGTTATCGTAAATATCATGCCGCTACACTGTGGCTACCAGGCTTCGGCTGCTGATGCAGTGGCAACTTTCTCATCAATTTGGCTTTTCCTAGAAGACTTATTACTTTTGCTAGACGAATGGGTTGCGACACTAGACAGTCAACGTTTCCGTCGTTTGGTGGCACTACAGGATGACATCGCCAGTGAGAGGCTCTAGCTGGATACGGTATAGCTGAAGAAAACTGTTGAATCTGCCGCAAAATTGAGGCCGTTATCATAGGCGGTGTTATGCTGTAATAGCACCTCGTGGGGCGACTAACTTTTAGCCCGTGTGTGCTTGATCATCTGACTGCTCAGTATATGTACACAACGTGTTCTTGCAAATGAGCGTATTGCATTGTTTCTCGTAGACTGAACGTTGATAGAAGTAGCGTGATTTTATCACCCAGTGTATAGAAATAGATTTTTCAAATGCACGAAGCCAGGCCCTGTTTTCACCATGCCCGGCGCTCGTTCAGTACGCGGTCGTTAAAGCGACGAGCGCGCGATCCAGTATCAGGGGAGCTCCTGTTTAGTCACGAAATTGTGTCCGGCCACCTGCGCCCCTCCGCGGCGTGTTTGCGGTGGCCTGCGCCAGACGGCGGCCGCGAATTATCTGCGCTTCGCCATTCGCGCGACCGCACGTAACGAGCTGACGCGGCACGCCGGCCTGCGGCATTCGGCCAGGCTGCGTCACGACTTCCAATAAGTTGGGCGCCACGCGTCACTACACCGCACAACTCATAAACACCCTCGCCACAGGCTCCGGTGACGTCAGCTGCCTTCGCAGCCAGCGCGGTTCTCCTTTCGTGACGCGCTGTCCATACTTTGTAAAAACGGTCTGTGGAGTGTTGCGTTTTGTTCCTGTCGTGTGGCTACAGTTTCCTTCAGGTAAATTTTAGTACGGAATTCCAAGAAATACTCATTAGATTGGTGATTTTTTCTAGGACTACTTCTGAAATTGACATGACTGAAAATTGCTCAATAAATATTAACAGCCTCTAGCAAAGCAGTCAGGCGAAGGAGCTGCCACCATAGACAGCCTGACCTGTCCTCCTCTGTTGGGGCTGCCTGCCCCAACCCTTCAAGGCGCCACAGACTCGCCTTCCACCCACTACTTTTGGTGCACTACACCTACATCTACATCTACATGGATACTCTGCAAATCACATTGAAGTGCCTGGCGTAGGTTCACCGAACCACCTTCACAACTCTCCATCATTCCAATCTCGTATAGCGCGCGGAAAGAATGAACACCTATATCTTTCTGTACAAGCTCTGATTTCCCTTATTTTATCTTGATGATCGTTCCTCCCTATGTAGATCGGTGTCAACAAAATATTTTCGCATTCGGAGGAGAAATTTGGTGATTGGAATTTCGTGAGAAGATTTCGTCGCAACGAAAAACGCCTTTCTTTTAATGATGCCCAGCCCAAATCCTGTATCATTTCTGTGACACTCTCTCCCATATTTCGCGATAATACAAAACGTGCTGCTATTCTTTGAACTTTTTTCATGTACTCCGACAGTCCTATCTGGTAAGGATCCCACACCGCGCAGCAGTATTCTAAAAGAGGACGAACAAGCGTAGTTTAGCCAGTCTCCTTAGTAGGTCTGTTAAATTTTCTAAGTATCCTGCCAATAAAACGCAGCCTTTGGTTAGCCTTCCCCACAACATTTTCTATGGGTTCCTTCCAATTGAAGTTGTTAGTAATTGTACTACCTAGGTATTTAGTTGAACTTACGGCTTTTAGATTAGATTGATATATCCTGTAACCGAAGTTAAGCGAGTTCCTTTTAGCACTCATGTGGATGACCTCACACTTTTCGTTATTTAGGGTCAACTGCCACTTTTCCCACCATTCAGATATCTTTTCTAAATCGTTTTACGGTTTGTTTTGGTCTTCTGATGACTTTATTAGTCGATAAACGACAGCGTCATCTGCAAACAACCGAAGACGGCTGCTCAGATTGTCTCCGAAATCGTTCCTATAGATAAGGAATAGCAAAGGGCCTATAACACTACCTTGGGGAACGTCAGAAATCACTTCTGTTTTACTCGATGACTTTCTGTCAATTATTACGGACTGTGACCTCCCTGACAGGAAATCTGAAATCCAGTTACATAACGGAGACGATATTCCACAAGCACGCAATTTCACTACGAGCTGCTTGTGTGGTACAGTGTCAAAAGCCTTCCGCAAATCCAGAAATATGGAATCGATATGAAATCCCCTGTCAATAGCATTCAACACTTCATGTGAATAAAGAGCTAGTTGTATTTCACAGGTACAATGTTTTCTAAACCCATGTTGACTGGGTGTCAATAGACCGTTTTCTTCGAGGTAATTCATAATATTCGAACACAATATACAGGGTGTTTCAAAAATGACCGGTATATTTGAAACGGCAATAAAAACTAAACGAGCAGCGATAGAAATACACCGTTTGTTGCAATATGCTTGGGACAACAGTACATTTTCAGGCGGACAAACTTTCGAAATTACAGTAGTTACAATTTTCAACAACAGATGACGCTGCAAGTGATGTGAAAGATATAGAAGACAACGCAGTCTGTGGGTGCGCCATTCTGTACGTCGTCTTTCTGCTGTAAGCGTGTGCTGTTCACAACGTGCAAGTGTGCTGTGGACAACATGGTTTATTCCTTAGAACAGAGGATTTTTCTGGTGTTGGAATTCCACCGCCTAGAACACAGCGTTGTTGCAACAAGACGAAGTTTTCAACGGAGGTTTAATGTAACCAAAGGACCGAAAAGCGATACAATAAAGGATCTGTTTGAAAAATTTCAACAGACTGGGAACGTGACGGATGAACGTGCTGGAAAGGTAGGGCGACCGCGTACGGCAACCACAGAGGGCAACGCGCAGCTAGTGCAGCAGGTGATCCAACAGCGGCCTCGGGTTTCCGTTCACCGTGTTGCAGCTGCGGTCCAAATGACGCCAACGTCCACGTATCGTCTCATGCGCCAGAGTTTACACCTCTATCCATACAAAATTCAAACGCGGCAACCTCTCAGCGCCGCTACCATTGCTGCACGAGAGACATTCGCTAACGATATAGTGCACAGGATTGATGACGGCGATATGCATGTGGGCAGCATTTGGTTTACTGACGAAGCTTATTTTTACCTGGACGGCTTCGTCAATAAACAGAACTGGCGCATATGGGGAACCGAAAAGCCCCATGTTGCAGTCCCATCGTCCCTGCATCCTCAAATAGTACTGGTCTGGGCCGCAATTTCTTCCAAAGGAATCATTGGCCCATTTTTCAGATCCGAAACGATTACTGCATCTCGCTATCTGGACATTCTTCGTGAATTTGTGGCGGTACAAACTGCCTTAGACGACACTGCGAACACCTCGTGGTTTATGCAAGATGGTGCCCGGCCACATCGCACGGCCGACGTCTTTAATTTCCTGAATGAATATCTAGATGATCGTGTGATTGCTTTGAGCTATCCTAAACATACAGGAGGCGGCGTGGATTGGCCTCCCTATTCGCCAGACATGAACCCCTGTGACTTCTTTCTGTGGGGACACGTGAAAGACCAGGTGTACCGCCAGAATCCAGAAACAATTGAACAGCTGAAGCAGTACATCTCATCTGCATGTGAAGCCATTCCGCCAGAGATGTTGTCAAAGGTTTCGGGTAATTTCATTCAGAGACTACGCCATATTATTGCTACGCATGGTGGATATGTGGAAAATATCGTACTATAGAGTTTCCCAGACCGCAGCGCCATCTGTTGTTGGCAATTGTAAATACTGTAATTTCGAAAGTTTGTCTGCCTGAAAATGTACTGGTGTCCCAAGGATATTGCAACAAACGGTGTATTTCTATCGCTGCTCGTTTAGTTTGTATTGCCGTTTCAAATATACCGGTCATTTTTGAAACACCCTGTATGTTCTAAATTCCTGCTGCATATCGACGTTAACGATATGGGCCTGTAATTTAGTGGATTACTACTACTACCTTTCTTGAATATTGGTGTGACCTGTGCACCTTTCCAGTCTTTGAGTACGGATCTTTCGCCGAGCGAACGGTTGTATCTGATTGTTAAGTATGGAGCTAATGCATCAGCATACTCTGAAAGGAACCTAACTGGTATACAGTCTGGACCAGAAGACTTGCTTTTATTAAATGATTTAAGTTGCTTCACTACTCCGAGGATATTTACTTCTACTTTACTCATGTTGACAGCTGTTCTCGATTCGAATTCTGGAATATTTAGTGCGTTTTCTTTTGTGAAGGCATTTCGGAAGGCTATGTTTAGTAACTCTGCTTTGGCAGCACTGTCTTCGATAGTATCTCCATTGCTATCGTGCAGAGAAAGCATTGATTGTTTCTTGCCGCTAACACACTTCACATACGACCAGAATCTCTTTGGATTTTCTGCCAGGTTTCGAGACGAAGTTTCGTTGTGGAAACTGTTATAGTGCGCATTGTTCAAGGACTGCAATGTGCACGTGGTTGCAGGATTAGCTGACAGAGGTACTAAGAAGTTAAAGAGCACTTTTCAAAGATCTGTTATTCCAGTCCACCTGGGATGAGTTGGAAACTTTGAGACCTTACAGCCTTTGGTCTTCCAAGTTGTACATTTTAACTTAATAGGATACAACATCACCTACGATCTTGAAAGTTATATACAGAATAAATTAAATAAATATTAGATGATTGCGTTTCACAGAACATAAGGCAACAAAATGCGAAAAGGACCGAAAACATCATTAATTAATGGCTACATTAATTGTAACATACTGCTCAGAATATTGAACGTTACAAAGGCAAGGCGAATCGTGTATAGAGGTCACTGAAATTAAATTTATGAGACGCATGAAAGATTGCATTGTGAGGAAGGATCAGATCGGAAATGAACACGTGAGAGATGAGTTGGGAATTTATTAAGTTTACTAATTAGTAAAACAAAATAAAATAAAATAGCTCGGATTTATCGATAGGAGGCTAGGAGTGTGAATAAAGTATGAATAACAAAATATTTATTGAATCAGATGTCGCAAGGAAACGGGAGATATTGTCAGACTGAGATCGGATCAGTTGAGGGTACGAATCCTTGAAATGAGGAAGATGTTGAAGAAGAAGAAGAAGTAGAAGAAGAGGGTTAAAGTGACTTTCCCCGCTCGAAATGTTTCATTTGTGGAAGGAATGCCACTTGCACCATATTTGGGGTTACACCTCCTGCTTCAGATCTACACGTAACTAGCTGTTTGAACAAATTCTCAGGTGAGTGGAAGGCTGGAACGTACTGTCTGTAATAGGCACATAGCAGTTAAATACTATGGTTATCAAGCCAAACTTTGCGTATTCGGATTTTCTGATTTTAAGTCTGGTACATGATTAAAAAGCAGCAGAGGACCAAACGTTCGAGGTGAGAGACTGTGGCTGATGTATAAAACTTTTCACTTGCATATCCTCCTCGTCCGCTGCTTGTGTTTTAGGAGACGAAGCCGAAAGGTCAAAGGACCCTAAATTTACTAAGAGATAATGAGACAAGTAGAGGCACCACAATTCTGCTGTCGATACTGAATACACATGATTGTCTTTGACATGTGGAATCATTCTGAGATGAGTAATAGATAGTAAGTATTTTTCTCTCTGTAAAAAGTCGGTATCGTTATTTTAATTAACTTTTTCCACTCTGTGGTATTTATAAATTTCTGTTGCCTCTGTGTATAAGTCCTCATAACAACAGGTTGTCTTGGCTAAAGCGCTGGTAACCCTAAATATCTCACGCACTGCAAAAATGAGATTAAATATCCATAATACCTGCTAGAGAACGAACAATATCCTCGATTAATAGGAGGTGTCGGGGATTCACATTTACAAGAAATGCAGTCATAGGGACTTAAGTTTTTTAACATCACCTGATTAAGGCTTTGCAAAAATTATTACTATGCGCATAAACACCATTAGCGAGTCCCTTTAATCAAAAGAGCTTTATAGTTTCGAAAAAGTTTTCTTGTAAGAACTGTGTGTTCACATTAAAAGAATTGACATAAACGAGACAACAGCTCAACTTAGAAACCCATATTTTACTTACTGCCTATACAAAAGCATTTGACAAAATTTCCTGCCGTAAGCCTTCGATAATAATTAAATTTATTTCACCCCATACCAACTGCAACTGTTTCATTTCATTCATTTCCTATTACCACGCAAATTAGACTTTAATAAGGTGCTTGCTTTTAAGTGCCCCGGCCCGGAACTATATAGGCTACTAGTATGAAAAATGAAGCGAAGTTGACAATTGGAGGAGACATGGAGTCATTAAAGATCACTTCTTGCTGTATGGTAGCATGATAGAGATATAGTGGAGCTTCACGAGCATCTAACGAGGTTGGTCTGCGTTCAGACATTGAAGTCGTGTTCACGAGGGATGAGTTTCAGATCCTTGGCCGGATATCCTGGTTCGGGTTTCCATACTCTCTCCAAGTCGTTTCACGCGAGGAGTGGTACGTTCTTTTCAAGGACATGGCGCTTCTTTACCCACTTCTTTGCGCCTGAACCTAATGATTATTCCATAATAACGTGAGAGCAGACAACTTCTTTCTCAACGGAGTAACTGAAGCGCGAATAAAATACATGGTTATATGTTATGGCCTCGTAATAATTTGAGTGAGAAATCGTTAATACTGCAATTAACAATTCTTGTTTCTTTTAGTAACTAATGAACCCCCCCCCCCCTTCCCCGTACACACACGCACAAACATATACCGCCTGTGCTCATCTGGATAAGAAATATTTCTCGAGAAGCAGTAACGGTTTTGCTATTAACTTCCGTTATAGAACGTAACTCATATAGATTGATCTACATTTGGGCCTTACTGCGAGAAAATAAGTGTGCATGCATACATGCGCGCTATGTGTGTGTGTTTGTGTGTGTGAGTGAGTGAGAGAGGGAGAGAGAGAGAGAGAGAGGGTGGGGGTTGAGTGGGAAGGGGGGGGGGGCGGACGTCCTCCAGAAACTTCGTTGTCACGAACAGCAGTAGGAGATTACGGATGTGTGGAAACGTTCTGGGGATATCAGGAAGTTACACAGTTCGTAATGGAATTGTATGTAGCACAGTCCATTAGAGGAGCAGGGACAACTTCCAGAAGTAGTTTAGTTGATACTTAAGCAGGAACACACATCGCCAAGCGGCAAACTGCAGTGGAAATGGGCCATTGGTCTGGTGAAAGACGGCAGCGAAGTTTTAACAAGGAATTTCCGATGTGTACTACAAGGCTGTCTCCCACTTAAAATCGAGGAAATAATTAAAAAATTTGGGAAGAGTACATATGACTATATCGTGTCGAGTTGGAAGAAGGTTACCGGGGGTTCGTCACAAGGAAGCGACTGAAAATTCAAAATCTAGATACATCCACCGGATCTAGGAGTCTTACAAAACTATGTGAGTGGAAGATTTGGGTTTGGATGAAGCTTCCTCGAACGACGTGATAAAAAACGATGAGTTGATTTCTGAGAGGAATATACTTTGTAGTGGGAAGTCACCGAAAAATTAATCAAAGATGGAATCAAATTTGCACCCCAGAAAGGCGAACATTTATCCATGTCTGAGATTCGTGAGAAACTCTGTCTTACACGAACTAGATGGGCATTTATTAATTATCTGTTCAAAGCCTCAAACCGAGTAATGTGGCACACCGGTTGAAGAACTGGATTCGCATACGGCAGAACTTCCCCGCACGATCATCCATTTTTTGGTATTCTTTTTTTCATTTAATCACTTAAGCTAAAGATCGGGATGGTTTCTTTGAAGACGTCACGGCCGATGATCTTCCTTATTCGTCCTCAATCAGAACTTCATATCCATTTTTAAGGACAACGTAATTGATGAAACGTTAAACCCAACCCTTAATTTCACTCATTGTATCCCTTGTGGATGACAGACTGCGACAGTAATTTAAATCAGTCGTTTATGTGCGTCATACGAAACCAGTCGATTTTTGAATCTGTTACGATTTTTTGTACCATAAAATAGTTTTCGACGCGCTTCAAAAATGGTTAAAATGGCTCTGAGCACTATGGGACTTAACATCTGAGGTCATCAGTCCCTAGACTTAGAACTACTTAAACCTAACTAACCTAAGGACATCACACACATCCATGCCTGAGCCAGGATTCGAACCCGCAACCGTAGCGGTAGCGCGGTTCCCGACTGAAGAGTCTAGAACCGCTCGGCCACAGGGACCGGCGATGCGCTTCAGCTTTATGTCCAGAAGGAGGGGTTACAGGAACATTATGCTCTGAACCATGTACCATGTACAGCGGTGCTGACGAAAGTACCAAAATGAGAGGCAGAAGCTGCCGGAATGTTTACGAAAAGAAAAGTTGAACATAAGTACAAAGAATTTAAAGACGCTAGATATCACTCGTTTACACATCGTGATCTTTGACATGAGATACATTAAATTACAAAATAAAATATTTATAACCGCTGATAATAGACGAAAGCTGCAAGAAGTTGCAAATAAACAAACAGAGTGAAGTATTCTCTACATTATTAATGAGAGAAGAAAAGAAAAGAAAATCTTTTGAAGTGTAGTGATACGGAAGAAGATAAGGTAGATACATCGAATAACTAATGAGGATGTACCGAATTGAATTCGGGGAAAATAAATTTATGGTACAACTTGACTAAGACAAAGGATCAGTTGATAGGGCATATCGTGAGGCATCAAAGAATTGTCAACTTTCGGATTGAGTGAAGTGTGGCTGGTAAAAGTTGTAGAGAGATACCTAGATGCGAGTACAGCAACTAGGTTCAAACTAGTGTAGCCTGCGCTAGCTACTCAGAAATGAAGAGGCTTGCACAGAATAGAGTGGCGTGGAGAGCCACATCATACCAGCCTTCCGAATGAAGACCGCAACAACAATAATAAATGAGTGAACGAGCTTCTAACGTACGTGACAGACGTAAAAGACCATTGATAGACATGTTTCATCGATATCAGGAGTAGAAGTACATATGCGCAGAGTTTCAGAGCGGTATGTAGTGAGGCGAGCGCGCAAAGTTGGTAATAGGGAACACGAATGATCGTTTTCTGTTTAATGGAAGAATTCTGGGGATGGGCAGCTCGTTTATAAAGCAGATCGCGTATAGAACACTGGTGCGGCTCATTCTTGAATACTGTTTGAGAGTTTGCGGTCGGATTAAAGAAAGAAATTGAAGAATTTCTGATGGATTTGTCACCGCTAGGTTTGATCAGCACGCGAGTATTACGGAAATGCTCCGAATCCCTGGAGGGAAGAGGACGTTCTCGTCGCAAAACATTATTGAGAAAATTTGGAGGACCGACATTTGCAGAACGATTCTACAACCGCCAACACAGATTTCGCATAAAGACCATGACGATAAGATAAGAGAAATTAGGGCTTCTACAGAAGGAATAGCAAGTAGTGGTACAAGGTACCCTCCGCCATGCATCGTACGGTAACTTGTGTAGTATGTACGTAGCTGTCGATGTAGAGTATTACTGACGTAGGAAAAGTAATGGTGTTGTAAGCAGCTATAAATTTCTTATCTTTGCTTCAATTTTTGTATTTTCAATACTTTCATCTACAGGTGCTAAGAGTACTGACGCCTTTGAGTACCCATGTCTCTCTCTCTCTCTCTCTCTCTCTCTCTCTCTCTCTTTCTCTTTCACACGCATACACACAACATTTCCTCTTGAGTGCCACATTAACGGTATGGGCACTATGTGATCAAAAGTATCAGGACACCCCCAAAAACATACGTTTTTCAAAAATTTTTCAAATGGCTCTGAGCACTATGGGACTCAACTGCTGTGGTCATCAGTCCCCTAGAACTTAGAACTACTTAAACCTAACTAACCTAAGGACATCACACAAACCCATGCCCGAGGCAGGATTCGAACCTGCGACCGTAGCAGCAGCGCGGCTCCGGACTGGAGAGCCTAGAACCGCACGGCCACCGCGGCCGACCTACGTTTTTCATATTAGGTCCATTGTGCTGACACTTACTAACAGGTACTCCATATCGGCGACCTCAGTAAACATTAGAGATCGTGACAGAGCAGAATGGGTCGCTCCACGGAACTCACGGATTTCGAACGTGCTCAGGTGATTTGGTGTCACTTGTGTCATACGTCTGTACGCGAGATTTCCACACTCCTAAACATCCCTAGGTCCACTGTTTCCGATGAGATAGTGAAGTGGAAACTTGAAGGGACACGTACAGCACAAAAGCGTACAGGCCGACCTCGTCTGGTGACTGCAGAGACTGCCGACAGCCGACAGTTTAAGAGGATCGTAATGTTTAATAGGCAGACATCTATCCAGACCATCACACACAGGAATTCCAAACTGCATCAGGATCCACTGCAAGTACTATGACAGTTAGGCGGAAATCTAGAAAACTTGGATTTCATGGTCGAGCGACTACTCATAAGCCACACATCACGCCGGTAAATGCCGAAATTGGCCTCGCTTGGTGTAAGGAGCGTAGACATGGACGATTGAACAGTGGAAAAACGTTGTTTGATGACGAATTACGGTACACAATGTGGCGATCCGATGGCAGGTTGTGGATATGGCGAATGCTCGGTGAACGTCATCTGCCAGCGTGTGTAGTGCCAACAGTAAAATTCGGAGGCGATGGTGTTATGGTTCAAATGGCTCTGTGCACTATGGGACTTAACTTCTGAGGTCATCAGTCCCCTAGAACTTAGAACTACTTAAACCTAACTACCCTAAGGACATCACACACATCCAAGCTCCAGGCAGGATTCGAACCTGCGACCGTAGCGTTCGCGCGGTTCCAGAGTGTAGCGCCTAGACCCGTTCGGCCACTTCGGCCGGCGTGGTGTTATGGTGTGGTCATGTTTCTCATGGAGACGGCTTGCACACCTTGTTGTTTTGCGTGACTCTATCACAGCACAGTCCTACATTCATGTTTTAAGCACCTTCTTGCTTCCCACTGTTGAAGAGCAATTCGGAGATGGCGATTGCGTCTTTCAACACGATCGAGCACCTTTTCATAATGAATTGCCTGTGGAGGAGTGGGTGCACGACAATAACATCCCTGTAATGGACTAGGCTGCACAGAGTCCTGACCTGAATCCTATAGAACACCTTTGGGATGTTTTGAAACGCCGACTTCGTGCCGTGCCTCAGCGACAGACATCGATACCACTCCTCAGTGCAGCACTCCATGAAGAATGGGCTGCTATTCCCCAAGAAACCTCCCAGCTCCTGACTGAACTGATGCCTGATAGAGTGAAGCTGTCATCAAGGCTAAGTGTGGTACAATACCATATTGAATTCCAGCATTACCGATGAAGGGCGCCGCGAATTTTTAAGACATTTTCAGCCAAGTGTCCTGATACTTTTTACCACATAATGTAGTTAAGTGCACGTACACACGTATTCACCCAAAGACTACAAAATTTCTTTGTGAACATGAACTAGGACATTCGTTGGAAACAGGTACATACAAACTAGAAACATATACAGGCTGTGTCATAATTAATAGTGAAAAGTGACACAGGCCAAAGTAGATTATAGAAGCAAAAACGTTTCCAGTAGACGTCGTCCATAGACAAGCCGTTTAAGAGGTAACTGCAAAAACGTGAGAACAAGTCGCCACTGTCTTTAGTATGAAACTAGCAATCCACTCCGGCTTCGTACGAGTAGCACTGAGTATCTACTGCCGGACGTCTTGTCTGGCGTTGCGGTAATAAGTTAAGACACAAAGCTTCCTCGTGTATTAGTCTACCCGTTATTGAAAACCGGATCAAAATCCTTAAAGTAGTTTTTGTCATTTGTCTTCACATATAGACAGAAAAACTCACAGGAGATTTTAATTTGTAATTGCAGGTGATGTAATTCAGATGTAAACTTTCGATTAACCGTCCATCAAATTATGCCCAACCTTCACCCACGGCCTACCTTGAAAAGAAATACAGTTATATTTCAGTACATTACTGTTACAATTTACTGTATGCTCATTCATTAAAGGTGTTGTTCCACACGTGTTCCCAACATTTACACGCGATACTCAACTCATGTATACGTTGACGTGATGGATGCTCGGATCATCTCGAAAAGTTAGCAAGAGTGTGGAATTCCCTGGTGATGCGTGCCACTAAGTTGTTTGAATAACGATTCGCATTAGCGATATTTGCAGCGCTAGCTGCGCTGCTGGAGAGCGTGCGAGGGTGTGAGGACGTGGTTTTGAGGAGGAGAGTGGCGCGCGACAATGTGGAAGGAAGCTCAGAAAGCAGTGGACGTGTCAGCACACAACACGTGACGCGCTCCAGCGGGGCCGGGCTGGCGACTGGTGGAGGGTGCGACTGAACCAGCGTCGAGGGCAGCGGCGCCTGACGCGGCCCTGTTTGGCGGGGACGGAACAAGACACTGCAGCTGGCGTCCCGAAGGTTCAACAGTGCGGAGTGGGAACTACTACTCCTCGATGCGTGGTTACATCATCAAGTATCGTTCCTGGGCCCGTCCGGTTAGCCGATCGGTCTAACGCACGGCTTTCCGATTGGGAAGGAGCGACCGGTCCCCGGCACGAATCTGCCCAGCGGACTTGTGTTGAGGTCCGGTGATGATGATGATGTTTTGGTTTGTGGGGCGCTCAACTGCGTGGTTATCAGCGCCCGTACAATTATCCAATCTTTGCTCAGTCCAATTTCGCCACTTTCCTGGATGATGATGAAATGATGAGGACAACACAAACACCCAGTCATCTCGAGGTAGGTGAAAATCCCTGACCCCGCCGGGAATCGAACCCGGGACCCCGTGCTCGGGAAGCGAGAACGCTACCGCGAGACCACGAGCGGCGGACGTGGGGTCCGGTGAGCGGGCCAGTCTGTGGATGGTTCTTAGGCGGTTTTCCATCTAACTCGGCGAATGCGAGCTTGTTTCCGTTATTCTGCCTCAGGTACACTATTTCGGCGATTGCTGCGCAAACAGGTTCTCCACTTACGCATACACCACAGTTACTCTACCACTGAAACCTAGGGGTTACACTCGTCTGGTGTGAGACGTTCCCTGTGAGGTGGGGGGGGGGGGGAGGGGGGGGGGAGGGGGTTCCACTGGGGACCGAACCGCAGAATAACCCTGAAAGAGTGATTCGGTGTGGGTCGGCGGAGGGGTGAAGTGGACTGCGGTAGTCGTGGTGGGGTTGTGGACCGCCGCGGTGGGGACAGAGCCTCTCCATCGTTTCTAGGCCCCTGGTTAACATACAATACAATACAATCGTTCCTGGACAATTTGCTGGGTACTTTTTCTTTTAAAAAAATAAAACTCACTTTGTAGTGTGCTGAAAGGCTCAGGTTGTGTGGAATCTTGCGCTGGTTTGGCTAAAAGTGTGGCAGCCTTGTGGTATGCTGCTGAACTGTATCTTAGTGGGCAAATGTAAAGCATTGTGACTAAAATTGACAGGCCATGTAAATCTGAGCTAATACTGGTTTGTACACAGTAGCCATTTCTTATGTCTCTAAACTTCCTACGTGCTTAAAATCTAAAACGCAGAGTAGCTAAGGCCGTTAAAACTGCCTGTCGTGTGGCTGTAATGGTAGCCCAGTGGTAGTCATTTCTGATATTTTTCGAGTTAAACGTTTCGGGCCAACATAGGTTGGTGAACTGCTTTAGCAAAAGAAATTTTGCATGTGAGTTATATTTGATATGTAAGTGGCTAGATCCGCCTAGTTGAACTATTCTTTGTAGTTATTATTCTTACGGCAATCTTTAACATGTTCTGGTAGTACCACCACATGCGTTGTTTTAGATTAATTTGTGGCAATGAATGGTTTATGTCCTGCCTCCAAACCGCACCTCCATGTTTAAACTGTTATCAATGGCTACTCTTAAAACCTTCCACCTATTATGCTGCAGGATTTCATGGCTTGAGCATAGAGAAGTCGTAACCTTATGTCTGATTAAATATCAAGCAGCTAATGCCCATATCATTTTATGTGACTGATTGACTTGTGTCTAACGAGGTGTGTCGTCAGTGCTGATGGCACTGGTCAATGCTCAGAAGCGTACTATAAGACTCTTACATGTCTAGCCAAACCTGTGCAAGATTCTGCATAACCTGAGCCTTTCAGCACACGAGGCCGCGCGGGATTAGCCGAGCGGTCTGAGGCGCTGCAGTCATGGACTGTGCGGCTGGTCCCGGCGGAGGTTCGGTCCTCCCTCGGGCATGGGTGTGTGTGTTGTCCATAGCGGAAGTTAGTTTAAGTTAGATTAAGTAGTGTGTAGGCTTAGGGATGACCTTAGCAGTTTGGTTCCATAAGACCTTACCACAAATTAAAAAAAAAACCGAAAAAACACCTATCGTTGATGAGATGATGTTAGACAGACAATTTCTGATTGCAAAGGCACGGGTTTGGACCATATTGTCGCATTACATAGTATATCGACTTATATCAGCAACAATATATGCCGTTGCCCTATCATTCATGTACCACATTCCCCAACGTTTAATATGCATTACATCTTCAAGCAATCCTACAAGGTCGCTTCACAGATATTAAAGTTCCCTCGCTATACCAAGGTCTGTTGCAAAATTGTATCGCTCAGTCAATCAATTCATTGACAAGTGTTGCTGATGCACCGCAACAACAGTATGTCGGCTTACTTCCAGTTTTAGCCCAACTAATGGCAACATAGTCCAAACATTTACATATTAAATACGTTTGTACTAACTAGAATGATATAAAACTCCCTGGCAGATTAAAACTGTGTGCCGGACCGAGACTCGAACTCGAGACCTTTGCCTTTCGCGAGCAAAGTGAAGTTTGGAAGGTAGGAGACGAGATACTGGCGGAATTAAAGTTGTGAGGATGGGGCGTGGGTCGTGCTTGGATAGCTCAGTTGGTAGAGCACTTGCCCGCGAAAGGCAAATGGTCCCGAGTTCGAGTCTCGGTCCGGCGCACAGTTTTAATCAGCCAGGAAGTTTCATATCAGCACACATTCCGCTGCAGAGTGAAAATCTCATTCTGGTAACTAGAATGTTGTTTCATACAGTGACAGTTCAGGACAAAAAAGAAAAGGTTCAAATGGCTCTGAGCACTATGGGACTTACCTGAGGTCATCAGTCCCCTAGAACTTACAACTACATAAACCTAACTAACCTAAGGACATCACACACATCCATGCCCAAGGCAGGATTCGAACCTGCGACCATAGTGGTCGCGCAGTTCCAGACTGTAGCGCCTAGAACCGCTCGGCGACACCGGCCGGCCTCAGGACAACATGCCCTTAATAATGTATCTCGCCTGTGCTAAGCTGGCAGCAGGGAGAGTTGGAACATCCGAAGTGCTAAACCAGTCGAAACCGAACACACACCAGAAAGTCAAAAGCGCGTGTAATGTTACAAGAGAGCATACCGAGAAAGAGAATATCCCCTATACATGCAACCATCTAAGTGTGGCAAAGCATCTGCAGGTCAGGCTTCTAAGCTAGTAACAAACAACTTGCGAGAGTCGGCTGCCCCCTTAACTCCTCACCTCGAAAATCGGAGGCTCTCTGCGGTACACACGTCAGGGGCACGCCCTGTAATCAGCAGCGTTGGTTCCGCGTTTTCCGTTTCAATGGCATTGTCGGCAGTTGCAGATACCAAGCTCAACAATCTCGCAAGCAGCTCGTTTGTTGACACATGTTTACTGCAGTAATTTTGTTCTGTTTTCTTATACTTCATAGCGAGTTAATTTTCGCTGTTAATTACGATACTCTCTGTGTTTGTGTGTTATCTGGAAATGCAGAGTCGCCCTTCAGACCCTAAAACGAGTGGTACGTTTGGGATTTGATGACATAAGCCGATTAGTATTTTCACCTATTAATGTATAAGGGCGAGTCAAATGAAAATCGAACACCGCCACAACGGGACCACGGAATGGTTCCATTCAAAAATAATCACCACATAGGTTAAGACATTTAAACCACTGGGAGCCAATAGGATCAGTTCCTGATTGGTGGAATGCGATCGGCCGCTGACGGATCCACAACGGCACCTTATCTTGCACTTCCTCGTCCTACTGAAACGGACGTGTACGCGTGACTTTTTTCATGTCGCAAAATCTGGAAAAATCACACCATGGAAGACCTGGACTGTGTGGAGAATGTTGCAGTGTTCCCAACTATCCCAGACAGGACGATTCCGTCGTGCTGCACTCTTGGGCGTTTTGACTTTATGGTGCGTCGCAGTTTCTGCAAAGCGTCTTCATACCGCTGTGCATTGATTGTGGTTCCACGCTCGAGGAATTCGATGAGCAGAGGGCTACTGCAATCGAAGAAGAAGTTCACATGACCTTACTCGAACTTGGGTGAACTGCTTTGAATTTCTTTGGTGGGGGTAGGTGTGGGATGTTTCCACTGTTGGCTTTGTCATTTGCCCTTCGGCTTCTGAAATACTGTAGGACGGAATCATACAATTGTACGATAACTATCTCCCGCCCCACCCGCTCCCCACACTGCCAATCAGAAGAAGGCTACGCTTCAGGGCTTTGGTTTGGAAACATTGCAACATCCTCTGTGCAGATTGGTTCCTTTACTCTGTGATTTTCCCATCTTTGGCTATATGAGGGAAGAAATGCATGGGCGTCAGTTTCAGTAGGACGAGAAATTGCGAGAGTGGATGCGATAGTGGATTCGGCCGAACGCGTTCTACCAAATAGGAATTGACTGTCTCGTCTCCCAGCGGGATAAACGTCTTACTCCTAAATGGAACCATTTTATGGTCCTGTTGTCGTGGGCGTTTGGTTTTCATTCGACTGCCACTCATAGTGTGGTTATTGAGAAAGAAATATTACTAACTTGAGAAAAATATTTGCTAAACTGTATATTCGTAAAACGGTGGAGTTCAGTGCCGGATGGGTATTCTTACAACTTTGTCTTCGCTGACAGGATTCTTCAATATGTGGTTTCAGATGGCAATTTCACATTTAGTATAATGTACTATAAATTTTTAAGAGCGCATTGATTATTGTTGGTTGTAATTAGTATTATGTATCTCATCTGGTTTTATCATATTTCTGGAGAAATAACAGCAAAATTAGGGATGACACCTCATTTGCATTTCCAGGAGACTGTCGCAGTTCACACATCAGTTACTAGTTTGATTAATTGTCTGTAGCGATATGATAACACAGCAGCGCTTTGTAGATTATATAGGATGATTTAGCTGCCGCGACATATGGGTTGTATGCAACCCGCAACGCCTTCAGAAAAAAAAGCAACCACACGCCAGGTTTTCATATACTCTTGCTCACTATGTGCAAACTACTAGTCCTACAGAGAAAAATGAACGCTGACTTATTGTAGTAAATATAATGTAGTGCCTCCCCCATGAACCATGGATCTTGCCGTTGGTGGGGAGGCTTGCGTGCCTCAGCGATACGGGTAGCCGTATCGTAGGTGCAGCCACAACGGAGGGGTATCTGTTGAGAGGCCAGACAAACGTGTGGTTCCTGAAGAGGGGCAGCAGCCTTTTCAGTAGTTGCAAGGGCAACAGTCTGGATGATTGATTGACCTGGCCTTGTAACACTAACCAAAACTGCCTTGCTGTGCTGGTACTGCGAACGGCTGAAAGCAAGGGGAAACTACAGCCGTAATTTTTCCCGAGGGCATGCAGCTTTCCTGTATGGTTAAATGATGATGACGTCCTCTTGGGTAAAATATTCCGGAGGTAAAATAGTCCCCCATTCGGATCTCCGGGCAGGGACTACTCAAGAGGATGTCGTTATCAGGAGAAAGAAAACTGGCGTTCTACGGATCGGAGCGTGGAATGTCAGATCCCTTAATCCGGCAGGTAGGTTAGAAAATTTAAAAACGGAAATGGATAGGTTAAAGATAGATATAGTGGGAATTAGTGAAGTTCGGTGGCAGGAGGAACAAGATTTCTGGTCAGGTGACTACCGGGTTATAAACACAAAATCAAATAGGGGTAATGCAGGAGTAGGTTTAATAATGAATAGGAAAATAGGAATGCGGGTAAGCTACTACAAACAGCATAGTGAACGCATTATTGTGGCCAAGATAGCTACGTAGCCCACACCTACTACAGTAGTACAAGTTTATATGCCAACTAGCTCTGCAGATGACGAAGAAATAGAAGAAATGTATGATGAAGTAAAAGAAATTATTCAGATAGTGAAGGGTGACGAAAATTTAATAGTCATGGGTGACTGGAATTCGGTAGTAGGAAAAGGGAGAGAAGGAAACATAGTAGGTGAGTATGGATTGGGGCTAATAAATGAAAGAGAAAGCCGCCTGGTAGAATTTTGCACAGAGCACAACTTAATCACAGCTAACACTTGGTTCAAGAATCATAAAAGAAGGCTGTATACATGGAAGAAGCCTGGAGATACTGACAGGTTTCAGATAGATTATATAATGGTAAGACAGAGATTTAGGAACCAGGTTTTAAATTGTAAGACATTTCCAGGGGCAGATGTGGACTCTGACCACAATCTATTGGTTATGTCCTGTAGATTAAAACTGAAGAAACTGCAAAAACGTGGGAATTTAAGGAGATAGGACCTGGATAAACTGAAAGAACCAGAGGTTGTACAGAGTTTCAGGGAGAGCATAAGGGAACAATTGACAGGAATGGGGGAAAGAAATACAGTAGAATAAGAATGGGTAGCTTTGAGGGATGAAGTAGTGAAGGCAGCAGAGGATGAAGTAGGTAAAAAGACAAGGGCTAGTAGAAATCCTTGGGTCAGAGAAGAAATATTGAATTTAATTGATGAAAGGAGAAAATACAAAAATGCTGTAAATGAAGCAGGCAAAAAGGAATACAAACGTCTCAAAAATGAGATCGACAGGAAGTGCAAAATGGCTAAGCAGGGATGGCTAGAGGACAAATGTAAGGATGTAGAGGGATATCTCACTAGGGGTAAGATAGATACTGCCTACAGGAAAATTAAAGAGCCCTTTGGAGAAAAGAGAACCACTTGTATGAATATCAAGAGCTCAGATGGAAACCCAGTTCTAAGCAAAGAAAGGAAAGCAGAAATGTGGAAGGAGTATATAGAGGGTCTATACAAGGGCGATGTACTTGAGGACAATATTATGGAAAGGGAAGAGGATGTAGATGAAGATGATATGTAGATGTAGATGAGATACGATACTGCGTGCAGAGTTTGACAGAACACTGAAAGACCTGAGTTGAAACAAGGCCCCCGGAGTAGACAACATTCCATTGGAACTACTGACGGCCTTGGGAGAGCCAGTCCTGACAAAACTCTACCATCTGGTGAGCAAGATGTATTAAACAGGCGAAATTCCCTCAGACTTCAAGAAGAATATAATAATTCCAATCCCAAAGAAAGCAGCTATTGACAGATGTGAAAATTACCGAACAATCAGTTTAATAAGCCACAGCTGCAAAATACTAACACGAATTCTTTACAGGCGAATGGAAAAACTAGTAGAAGCCGACCTCGGGGAAGATCAGTTTGGATTCCGTAGAAATACTGGAACACGTGAGGCAATACTGACCTTACGACTTATCTTAGAAGAAAGATTAAGGAAAGGCAAACCTACGTTTCTAGCATTTGTAGACTTAGAGAAACCTTTTGACAATGTTGACTGGAATACTCTCTTTCAAATTCTAAAGGTGGCAGGGGTAAAATACAGGGAGGGAAGGCTATTTACAATTTGTACAGAAACCAGATGGTAGTTATAAGAGTCGAGGGACATGAAAGGGAAGCAGTGGTTGGGAAGGGAGTAAGACAGGGTTGTAGCCTCTCCCCGATGTTATTCAATCTGTATATTGAGCAAGCAGTAAAGGAAACAAAAGAAAAATTCGGGGTAGGTATTAAAATCCATGGAGAAGAAATAAAAACTTTGAGGTTCGCCGATGACATTGTAATTCTGTCAGATATAAATGGATATAAAATGGATATAAAATGTAGACTGGCAATGGCAAGGAAAGCGTTTCTGAAGAAGAAAAATTTGTTAACATCGAGCATAGATTTAAATGTCAGGAAGTCGTTTCTGAAAGTATTTGTATGGAGTGTAGCCATGTATGGAAGTGAAACATGGACGATAAATAGTTTAGACAAGAAGAGAATAGAAGCTTTCGAAATGTGGTGCTACAGAACAATGCTGAAGATTAGATGTGTAGATCACATAACTAATGAGGTAGTATTGAATAGGATTGGGGAGAAGAGAATTTCGTGGCACAACTTGACCAGAAGAAGGGATCGGTTGGTAGGACATGTTCTGCGGCATCAAGGGATCACCAATTTAGTATTGGAGGGCAGCGTGGAGGGTAAAAATCGTAGAGGGAGACCAAGAGATGAATACACTAAGCAGATTCAGAAGGATATAGGTTGCAGTAGGTACTGGGAGATGAAGAAGCTTGCACAGGCTCTAGTAGCATGGAGAGCTGCATCAAACCAGTCTCAGGACTGAAGACCACAACAACATAATGTAGTGAAATTTTGTACTGAAATATGTATTTCCTGGAGGCCACAGCATCAGGGTTAGTTGAGAAAAATGCGTTTGAAGGTCACTTTTGTACGTTTTTCTTGAACAATTCGAAAACTAAAGTCTACCTCCGAAAATGAATCCCTGTACAAAATTTAGCTACATTAAATTTTCTACAAAAAGATCCTGTTCATTTTTTCTCTAGGGTGAATAGTTTACCTGTAGTGAACGATATAATATGAAAATCTCGTTCTTGATTTTTGAGGGCGTTGTGGGTTGCGCAAAGCCCATTGGTACGGGAGCTGAATCACCCCGTATGTTAAAACTATTACGTAAAAGCATATCTAAACGCTGTGTTAATATATCACGATGTGTTGTAATGCATCTGTGTAATAGTTAGACTAATATGTGCACCAATGCTGTGTGTTTATGTGTGGTAGCTTCCTTTTAGAGTGTAATACGTAGCCATGTTGTTAAGGAGTGTGTGTTGTTGCCTTGCTAGAGTGTGTCCCCCCGGACCTCCTGTTCGCCTCCCTCCGACCTTTCGCAAGAGACCGCGAGCAGGGAAGAGGACTCCCTGCTGGCCGGCGACTCGGTAAGCCGCGGCCGCGCCCGCCGCCGCTCCCCTGCTGAGCTACCCGCCGCTCCGCGCCGCGCCGCGCCGCGCAGCGCACCCACTGGCGAGTACCCGGCCAGCGGCACTCACCCACCGCCACTCACCGCCAGCCTCCCGCCCCGCAGACAGCTGACTGTCGATCGGGCGCGCCACACGCACCTGCTTACACGGGAGCCTGCTCGTAAGCGTACGCGCCGTGTCCCGAGCTTACGGGCGCCTCCCGGCTCTTTGTTCGCTGGCTGCAGTAAATGCCAAATATGTAAATATCATTTAATGTACAGATAAACCGCCACAGGTCGCGTGCTCTTTGATTCACTGATTCGTTCGTCGGAGGCGAGCATCCGTAGATATTCATTGCCGTGGTAACAACACTTTAGAGGTTAAAAGCACCGCTCGGCATCACAGTCAACACAAGTTAGTGGTTTGACTTGGATCACGCTGTTTACCCTGTTAAACGGAACTAAAATATGTTTGTCAGATACATGGACTTAGTTTTTGAGAAGTATTCCCACTTCCCACATTCCACTTGATATCGTAAAGTGAGATCTAGTTTTATTACTATACGTCTCTCACACTAAAAAGATAAGCTGAACGTGCACCTCAATCGAAGATAGACACATCCGAAAGGTAGAGTTATTGCCTTAAAAATCTATGAAAGCAGATGTATCCCCTACACGCTATTCAGAGTAGAATTTTAGTGCTAATGTAAGGTTCTTATAAGCCTGAAATGTTCTTCATAATACCGTTGCCCCATTTGGAAACCTTCTCGTCACTTGGGTGTCCGTAGTCTATGTTCCGAAGCAAAAGTTCACTATATTTGAATTTAGAAGAAAGAAAAAAGGGCAAACTGGTTTCTTACGGCAACTGAGTACAGTCACTCATTTATGCCCTCTCACAACCGTGCAACACTATGTCTCAGTCACAGGAAATACAATAATGTTAGACAGGTGTGGTTGCAATGTGTCTGCATTTCTTAATAATTCATACATAAGTTAATACTGGTAGTCTAGGATGGTTAGCGTCCTGGTTCGAATTTCTCCATTGCTTAAAATTTGAATAAAAGTCATCAGCAGTCTACATCTACATCTATAATCTGCTAACAACCGTAAGTGCATGGTAGAGGGTGCGTCCCAGTGTATCAGTTATTAAGATTTCTTCCTGTTCCATTCACGTATGGAGTGAGGGAAGAATGATTATTTGATACAGTAATTGTTCTAATCTTATCCTCATGATCCCTATGCGAGCGGTACATTGGGGATTTTAGCGTATCCCGTGAGTACTCATTTAAAGCGGGTTCTTGAAATTTTGTTAATAGAATTTCCCGGGATAGTTTACGTCTGTCTTCAATAGTCTGCCAGTTCAGTTCCTTCAATAGTCTGCCAGTTCAGTTCCTTCAGTATTTCTGTGACACTCTCCCACGAATTAAACAAACCTGTGATCATTCGTGCTGCACTTCTATGTATACATTTAATATCCCCTGTTAGTCCTATCTGGTACGGGTCCCACTCACTTGAGCAATATTCTAGGATGGATCGTAGAAAAGCAATCTTCTTTGTAGACTGATTGTACTTCCCCAGTATTCTACCAACAAACTGAAGCCTGTCACGTGCTTTACCCACAACTGAGCCTATGTGATTATTTCATTTCGTATCCCTACAAAGTGCTACACACAGGCATTTGTTTGAGTTAGTCGATTCCTACAGAGACTCACTGATATTATAGTCATAGGATACTGAATTTTTTTCGTTTTATGAAGTGCAAAATTTAATATTTCTGAACATTTAGAGCAAGTTACCATTCTCTGCATCACGTTGAAATCTTATCAAGATCTGACTGAACATTTATCTAGCTTCTCTCAAATAGTACTTCATTGTAGGTAACGGCATCATCTGCAAAAGCCTGATTTTCCTGTTAATATTGTCTGCAAGGTCATTAATATACAACATCAACAGCAAGGGTCCCAACGCACTTCCCTGGGGCACACCCGAAGTTACTTCTACATCTGAGGACAACTCTCCATCCAAGATAACATGCTGCGTCCTCCCTATCAAAAGGACCTCAAACCAGTCACAAATTTTACTTGATGTAGCCTCATTCCAGTCAAAAATTTGACTTGATGCCCCATATGGGCATTCTTTTGACAATAAGCGTAGGTGCGGTACTAAGCCAAACTGCATAAAAGAGACATAATGTGTTTTCATAGGATATGTTACGTTTAACTGATAAAGGTGTCATGATGATCTCTCCATTGGCTAAAGATAACGGATTAGTCCGCCATTCGGAAAGCCAGGAGGAGACTACGAAAGGGGAGTTGACTATGAGAAAAAGATGGGATAACCAATAGCTTCTACGAGCCGGGACAAGGGATGTCGAAATTATAAGGTAGTAGGAAAGCTGAAAAGGGAAATGGGAAGGCTCAATCTAGATACGATGGGGTTCAGTGAAATGAGGTGGTAACAAAATGAGGACATCTGATCTAACAACAACAGCAGATACGATGACAAGCAAAATCCGTCTGCTGTAGTTGCGGTATACATACCGACGTCGCAAGCAGAAGATGAAGATATAAAGAAGGATATTCAACGGATAATTCAAAAGGGAGATGAAAATCTAATAGTCATGGGGTATTGGAATGCTGTTGTAGGGGAAGGAATTTCAGAAAGAGTTACAGGATAAGATGAGCCTGGCAGTAGGAATGAGAGAGATGGAAGAGTAATTTAGTTACGCAATAAATTTAAGATCTGTTCAAGAACCACAACAGGAGGTTGCATACGTCGAAAAGACCCAGAGACACCAAAAGGTTCCAGCTGAGTTACATCATGATCTGACAGAGATTACAAAATCTGATATTGGATTGTAAGGCGTACACAAGGGCAAGTATAGATTCAGATCATAATTTAGGAGTGATAAAGAGTAGGCTGAAGTTTAAGAGACACATCCGGAACAAGCAAAATGGAAGGAAGGGGGATGTTGAAATACTGAGGAGAGAGAAGACGCTTTTGAATTTCGCCAAGGATGTAGAAATTGTGATAAGAAACATCACAGTAGGCTGTTTAGTTAAAAAGGGTTGAACATCTCTAAAAAGGACAATCACATGATGTTGGACAGTCAGACATATATGCAAGGGAAGTAACTCCGAAGAAATACTTCAACTGATCGACGAAAGGAGGAAGTACAAAAATGTTCAGGGAAAGACAGCAATACAATAATAAAAATCCCTTAGAAATAAAATAAAAGTGCAGGACAGTAAGGAGAAACGGTTGTAGGAAAAATGTGAGGACAACGAAAAAGAAATGATCATCGGACGGCTGACTCAGCGTACAGAAAAACCAAACAACCTTCGGTGAAATTAAAAGCAAGGGAAGTAACATTAAGAGTGCGACGAGAATTCCACTATTAAATGCAGAGGCTAGAGATGATAGGTGGAAAAAGTGCACTGAAGGTCTTTATGACTGGGAGGACGTCCGATGACTTTACAGAATAAAAAACTGGAGTCGATAAGGAAGAGGTCGGGGATCCTGACGTAGAGCTCTGGAGGACGTGAGATCAGATAAAGCAGAACGGATAGACAACATTCCATAGGATTTTTTGAAATCACTGGAGCAAATGGCAACCAAATGAGTATTCTAGTTGGTGAGTAGAATTTATGAAACAGGGACATGCCATCACATTTTTGGAAAAATATTATCCACACAATCCTTAAGATATCAATGACAAAAGTGCGAAAACCATCGCAGTATCAGCTTAAAGTCTTATGTATCCAGGCTGCTGACAAGAAAAATATAGAAAAGAATGCGAAACAAAACTGGAGATCTGTTTGATGAAGATCAGTTTGGATTTAGGGAAGGTTAAGACACCAGAGAGGCAGTTCTGACTTTTAGCTTCATAACGGAAGCAAGACTGAAGAAAAATCAAAGTGCGCTCATAGGATTTGTCGTTCTAGAAAAAGAGTTCGACCGCGTGAAATGGTGAAAGATGTTCGAAATTCTGAGACAGGTGGGAGGAAGCTACAGAGAAGGATGGATGATATACAATATGTACAAGAAACAAAAAGGAGGAATGGGATTGGAAGACCAAGAACGAACTGCTGCGGTTAAAAAGGGTGTGAGACGGGATGCAGTCTCCCAGACCAACTGTTTAATATATACATCCAAGAAGCAATGACGGAAACAAAAGAAAGGTTCAAGAGTGAGATTAAAACTCTGGGTGAAAGGATGTCAATGGTAAGATTTGATGATGAGATTACTGTTCTCGGTGAGAGTGAAGAAGAATTACTTGATTTGCCGAATGGAATATACAGTCTAACGAGTACAGAATATGAATTGAGTGTAAACCAGAAAAAGACAAAAGTAATGAGAAGTAGCAGAAATGAGAACGTAGGGAACTTAACATCAAAATTGATGGTCACGAAGTAGACGATGTTCAGGAATTCTACGACTTTGGAAACAAGATAAACCATGACGAATGAAGTAAGGAGGACACGAAAAGCAGGCTAGCACAGGCAACGAGACCATTATTGGACAAAAGATATCTACTAGTATGAAACATTACCCTTAATCTGTGGAAGCAATTTCTGAGAATGTACTATGAGGCGCAGCATTGTATGGTAGTGATACATGGTCTGTGAGAAAACCGGTACAGAAGAAAATCAAAGCCTTTGAGATCTGTTACTACAGAAGAACGTTGTAATTCAGGTGGACTGATAAGATAAGGAATGAAGAGATTTTTCGCAGATCGCCGAAGAAAGGAACTTACGGAAAATACTGACAAGGAGAAGGGGCAGTATGATATATCATGTGTTAAGGCATCAAGGATTAGCCTCCGTGGTGCTGTAAAGGATAAAAACTGAAGAGGAAGGCAGAGAGTGGAATACACACAACAAATAACTGAGGATGTGCTATACTGAAGTGAAGAGGTTAGCGCAGGAGAGAATCCGTGGCGGGCCGCATCAAACCATTCAGAAGACTGATGACGCAAAAAAAAAAAATAAAGAGTGGCCGGATGTCCTTCCTGTCACCACCCCATTATCTTCCAAGACACAATATGTATATCCCAACTGTCTGCGTGTAGTGTTATTCATGTGGAACTGAGCGAAATGTTTGCTAATCCTGTGATTGAGGCGGACTTGGATATCACCCCAGTATTCACGTAGTGACATGTGGGAAACAGCCTAAAATCCCGAATGAGATTTTCACTCTGCAGCGGAGTGTGCGCTGATATGAAACTTCCTGGCAGATTAAAACTGTGTGCCGGGCCGAGACTCGAACTCGGGACCATTTACCTTTCGCGGACAAGTGCTCTACCAACTGAGCTACCCAAGCACGACTCACGCCCCGTCCTCACAGCTTTACTTCTGCCAGTACCTCGTCTCCTACCTTCCAAACTTTACAGAAGCTCTCCTGCGAACCTTGCAGAACTAGCACTCCTGAAAGAAAGGATATTGGGGAGACATGGCTTAGACACAGCCTGGGGGATGTTTCCAGAACGAGATTTTCACTCTGCAGCGGAGTGTGGGCTGATATGAAACTTCCTTGCAGATTAAAACTGTGTGCCGGGCCGAGACTCGAACTCGCGTCTCAGCACGGCACACAGTTTTAATCTGCCAGGAAGTTTCAGCCTAAAATACCATTCAGTCTGGCTGGTACTCAGATCCTCATCGTTAATACGCCGGGAGTATTTGATCCTTGGCCGGACGTCCCCGTCCCGGAAACGGTGCTTTAACACGCTCGGCTAACAGATCGGCATTCATTGCTTTATGTATGTTTTTTTTGTGGACAGTGAATTCGTAACATATTTTTTGTGTGCCTTTTTGTGTGGTTGGATATACTTTTAACAGTAGACCCTTGTATCAGCTATAAGAATTACACCACACGATTGCCATTCAGCCGATCCGGTAGGGTTTTTCACTCATAAAAATGAGTAGCGTCCTTTTTAAAATAGTAGCTATGAAGTAAATGACTATGGAAATTTTTTCGTTAATCGCAAACATCACTTCTACATTTACTAAATACCATGAAAGGGAAATTTAGATAATGCTCAATTGCTGTGGGTTTATGTTCATTCATGAGATACATTTGCTTAAGATATTAATTATTACAAATATCAACAATGTGGGAAAAGTAAGATTGCTGCTTACCGTAAAGATAACACGTTAAGTTACAGAATGGAAAAATTAAAAGTCACTTACACATAAGGTTCTGGCCACAGCCTTCGTCAGAAAAGAAAGACAAACACACCATTCATTCACAGAAACAAGCACACCTCTCACAAACATGATCGCCAAGTCCGGCAGTTTCCACCAGAATCTGAGCTGCCGGAGTTAGTGGTCATGTGTGCGTGAGATATACTTGCTTGTGTGTTTGAAAGGTTTGCGTTTCTCTTTCTTTTTCTGACGAAGCTGTGGAAAAAAGCATATGTGTGTCTTTTAATTGTACCTGTCTGCAACTTAACATGTTATCTTTACGGTAAGTAGCAATCTATTTTTCCTACACTGTTGATATTCCAACTTGGAGTCTCCATTGTTTATTACAAACATTTTATTTGACGACATTCTGTTGTAAAATAGATGAGGTTCCATTAGCGTGTAACTAATAACTGTTTGTTTGAGAAATAAATTGCACATTGTGTCATAAGCACCACTACCACCAACACCATAATAACCTTGTCTCCAGTGGAAGATAATGGGCAGTAAAAAGAGTTACAGATTTCAGGAAATGTCTGGGGTTTCAAAACCATTTGAAGCTATGATTTTAGGGGTCGTATAATACATTTTTCTCTATGGGAGTAATTCTTTTTCTCGGCCATAGCTCGCTTACTGGTGTCTGGAAATACCTCCGACTGAGATCGGTGTTACACTTAAGTCTCCAACCGTTGTTCCAAACTTAGTTGCTGAGCCCTTGACGTCGAGGGAGGGCGGGTGGGGGGTCGCATCTGTGCCACTATCTGTCAAAAATTCCGTTGAAACCGTGTCACATCACGGTTCTAGAAAGATTAATTTAATAATGTTGCTGCGACTCATCAGATAATTATATATAACTTGGATCAGATGGGTTGGTCAGCTACTCACCTACACTTTGAAACTTCAGAGTTTACACACAAATTCACGTACACATTGCCAAATTGTCTAGCGTCCTTCAGTTCTGTTAGACTCGCGCTGATTTGAGTTGTTGCTGCAGTGTGCTAAATGTATTATTCACGCTGTCATGTTGCACTCCTTGCAAATATACTGGCTATTAGGGGTATAAGTATAGATATTTCTATTAGTGACTGTGAACAGTTACTGAACAAAATTGCATCGGTTTTTACTTCACTACCAGACTAATAATTATAGCTATTTCGAGTAGCGTGTTTGTAGGTTGGTTAGTACCTCCAAGTACGCATGGCGCAAGCAAGCCATTCATATTTACTTTCCTCTAGGCATAAGGACAGGTACTGAAGTGGGGATGCATGGACGCAAAACGGGAAGTCTATACTAATAGGCATAATCCACAACGCAGTTATGACTGGGCAGGAAACATCAGTTAGTAAATTATGTGATGTGTTTTAGGAAGACAGGCAGAAGCAGAGAAAAAACTAACATGCTACATATTAAGGTATCAATGATCACGATATTTGCACTTAAATCATTAACACCCTATATATATATTTTCTTAAATACATTGAATTGTCTATTCGCAAAAATATATCAAGTTCAATAGACGTATGTTTTAAGTATCTTAAACAGTTGCAGAATAGAATGGGTTGGTTGCTCACGATCCGATCGGTTGTAGACTATAATTTTTTTTTCAACCAAATGCTAGGTGAGCTTGTAGTAGGACAGATAAAATGTTTTGCCGAACACCATAGTCGGAACTGGGAAATGGTGCTGTTTTCAGTTTATTTCTGGGACAGTATGTTTCAGACTAAGCAGGAAGGCCTAATACTTGGGTAAGAATCTCTTTGCTTGCGCAACAATGGAAATTCATCGAGTTTTTCAACATATACAATATATCTACTCCTGTCTCATAAAAATGTCAATAACCCCGTCCTCCCATCAATGATGCTGACCAATTAGCAGCTGCTGGCAAGTTGATAACAGCACTGAGGGCGTTTTTAGCTTCAGCTACTTTCCTCCGCCTTACCAAAATACCACCGGTGAGGATTTCTAGAGGAATGTGTGAATTCCTAAGCGCCAAAACTTCTGAGGTCATCATTCCCTAGACGTACGCACTACTTAAACTAACTTATGCAAAGAACAACACACACACACACACACACACACACACACACACACACACACACACACACACATGCCCGAGGGATGATGAACCTCCGGCGGGAGAGGCCGCGCAATGAGTGACATGGCGCCTCAAACCGCGCGGCCACTCCGCGCGGCATTCGAAAGAATATCTTATCAATGACGTAGTCAAGTTACTAACGAAGAACATAAGGAGCTAGAACAGTACTGACGGGGAATGAGCCTCAAACAACGTGAAGTGCTTTAATATAAAGGATATTGCAGCTCAGTACTTAAATCACTCTGTCAAGTTGTAGAACAAGTAATTTACTACAGATCTCTTGGGATCGTAAAAGCCTGAAACACCTCTGAACTGCCATGGAGAAATGGCTTTTGACATTTTTTTAAAGCCTCATTTGGGTCAGATACTAATCGATCAGTTTTTTCTTTCCTGAGATGCACGGAAACTTCGCTGAAGCATGCAGGATTTCGGAAACACCGCTGTAGTTTTGAAACGACCAGTGATGGGATATCTTGACACGAGTTCACATTGGAGTACTTTCAGCCAACTCGAATGGAAAAATTGCAATATATTTAAATAGCAAATCCAAAACTGTCAAGTATAATAGATGAATGTTTTAAGTACATCCTTCAGTCAGTACGGAGAGCCATTTCTCTATGGCAAAATTAAAAAGTATTTTACAGCTTTTACGACAAAAAATGTGTCAAATAACTGGTTCCCGTGTTGTCTAGGACTGTATCACCCCGTACAAAACGTGCATCATAAAATAAGTGACATGAACCACGAGATACAAAGACATTAATGGCACTGACACAGCGAATCAGCGTGCCACCTTCTTATGTTAATTTTCTGATTCCAATGGGAATTGAATACTTGGCTTTTGTTTACGCCGTTGACAGCTCGATCGTCTGTAGGTTCACTATCTCTTACGCTGATACGGCACGGATAAAATTGGTGTGAAATGTTGATTAACTCTTTGTACAGAGAAGACTCCTGCAACTAAAGAATCAAAGAAAAATCATCAAAGCATTTAAGCAGTATGCATTCTCTACGTGACCGTACAAGTTGCATTTTCCTGCCAGCTGTCATAAATCTGCATCAATGCAGGATAAATGCGCTGAAAGCTGAAATGTTTCCAAACAATCATATCTGGACGTTAAATTTACGACACAGTCTTGGAGGATTTGGGTGGACGTAGAGCGTGCGACACCTCGCCTGTCGAGCACGCTGCGAAATACAAGGTCGTGGATCCCCTCTATCCGCTCTTGAAATTGCATTCATCCAACAATCGTGATTTGGGATAATATTTGACCAAACAGCCACAGAAAGTCACCTTTGGAGACCTTCGGAGACCAATTGACTTGATATTGGGCCGCCTCTTGTGCAAATAGGAATTGTTCATGTATTCGCTTTACCACATATTTTTCAATGAAGGGAGTCTTTCAGTTGTTACGACGACATAATTTATTTAACGTTGAATTAAACACATATTTGTAAAAAAGTGTTTTAAGTCCATTTCGTCGGCAATGAAATCAGGTCACAGTTTTTTTATTTGTAGACGAATTATGATCTGTCACTTGGGTATGTTTGTGTATTGCCTTTTATCTAAGCAGTATTGCCGAAGAAAAGTAAACAGCTTCGCAGCTCTATTCCTGCTATTGCTCATTATAGCTGATCAAACTTGTCTTCCTTCCTGGTGCCTAGAAGTATTTCTGTTCGTGCGGTTTAAATAAACTCACTCTCTTACTTCAATCTTAGGGTATGACAAAAAGATACAGATCACTTTTGGGACTGCAGAAGATGTCTTGACTGTCATATTTAGAATAAAAATGTACGTCCGGAAACGCCATTTAATGACGCTACAAATTGTCTAAGTTACAGAGGGTAACGCCTGCCGCTCTTCTGCAGCAAATGCTAGTTTGTTTTTTCCACAGTGTTGTTGTGACCACTGTGGTCAGATTAGATGCTATTTGACATCCTGAAAACTGTACGACCCAATGATTCAGACTTGGTGCAGATGTGGCGGCCTAGCACAAGGGGTTAGCCCCTCTAACTTTCATTCTGTGATGCGTCGTTGAACTACGTTTTCGGACATGGGTTCCTAGCCTATATTTCTTCCTTAAGACACCCTGTACATCCCCTCACTTTATCGATATCGCTCTGTCACATTCTATATACATAGTGCGCAATTATTCGAACTTTTTGAGAATTGAAGAAGAAAATGCCAGTTAACAGGAAATACTAGACGTATTCCGAAAGTAAGGTCCGATCGGTTGCGAAATGGAAAGTACAATGAAAATCCGATAAAGCTTTGCTTAGGTGTGTTGGACATTGTCTCTAGTGCGTCTGTTGATCGCGACACATCTGTCTTTTCAGCTCTGAGCGCACAGTGAGCACGTAAAAATGCGTAGAAAATGGTGTTTCCCGCCAAGTATGTGTGCGAGCCGCAGATTTCGCCTGAACTGATGCAGCCAATATAACATAACTGTCATGCATTTCCTTCTTTATGACAGTTCTCGGCCACACTCGGTAGGTGTAATGAGGACGCCCCTGCAGCGTTTTCGATGGGAAGTGTTTGATTGCACTCCACGCAACCCGGACTTTGCTCCCTCTGATTTTCATCTCTGATGACATGAACCGCTGGCTATGAAGTCAGCGTTTTGCACAGACAGCGAACTGAAAATCAACCTAGAGAATCGGCGAAAAGTGCAGGCAGCTGCCTTCTATGACGAGGGTATTGGAAAGCTAGTACAGCGCTACGACAAATGTCTCAGATGGGCGGCGACTACGTAGAGATGTTGCTGGAAGATGTGGCTAGCTATAGCAATTAAAACGCTTTTGGTTTTCACATTGGTTTCCATTTCGCTACCGATCGAACCTTACTTTCGGAATACGCCTCGTGTTTTGTATCAGAAGCACAGTGAAATGTAATTACAGTTTCAGACCACACACGGAACATTTCGAACTTGTAATCAGGAGCAGCATGAAGTACAATAGTCTGGAACGGTGGCCATAGCGTTTACTTATAAAACAACGCGATGGCACTGTTACATAAGCGGAAAGACCAATGGCTGCAGATGCTTACACTGGTATTATTGTAATTGTTTCACTGTAAAGAGTACATCAGGAAATTCAATCGCATTTTACAGTACGTCAGATTGCATCGAACTTAGTCACGCTTGTCACAACAGCATTGTGGAGCGTACAAACTAATAATTGCTGCTGAAGGGTTAGGCTAACGACAGGCGTTGGCATTGCGGTATGTAGTCACCTTGGCAGCGAAACCATTATTTTGTAGTTTAACGCTTTTGAAAATTAGGTGATCTATAAACTGCAGACTTCAGTAAAGACGGGATGCTGTTCGACACCTAAAACTCCCAAAACTACTTTATACTGTTTTAAGTCAGTATTTTAGCTACTGTGACTTTAATTATGACAAATGATTAGTTATACTCAAGAGTCTGAACATACTGATAATTTTCTGGCACACTAAATATCTTGTATTTTTCAAAACTGTGTAAGAAAAGGCTGAGGGAACGGATTATTTAACTTGTGCTATGGTACAGAAATATTTGTTCTAATTATTAATGAACTGCACATATACAAAGCATGTAAGGAATCAGACAATAAATGTGTGTATCTAATTACAGTCCATTTGCAAAATCATTGTAATGACAAATAGGATCGTTGGATGTTTCTAATATTTGGATAACATTGTGTTTAACTACAATAAAATTAGACGAATGGCTGCAGAGTGACTCATGTATGTCAGAAAGATCGTTGTCTTTCGTTTTCTAAGAGCATTATTGTAATTACTCCGCAAAAAATTTCCAGTCCTGTGAATGAGTCGTCCTGTTGTTTTACACATCAATATTTCGGGCACTGTTGCAAGTGTCGTGTTTTCTTTTGGGACAATAGAACGATTAGACATTGTGTGGTCTCTCCTGCTGCTCAGTTTGCGAAGCAGTGATATCAGGAGCAGCATGAAGTCAATAGTCTGGAACAGTGGCCCTAGCGTTTACTTATAAAACAACGCGATGGCACTGTTACATAAGCGGAAAGACCAATGGCTGCAGATGCTTACGCTGGTATTATTGTAATTGTTTCACTGTAAAGAGTACATCAGGAAATTCAATCACATTTTACACGATCATAAATCAAGTTTTTTGTGTAGTTTAAGGATCAGAATGATCCATTAAGGGCTCTCATATCCATAATAAATAGTAACATAAAATAAGACGAGCACCTATCTTTTTCACGTTTTCATACGTCTCGTTCTCATCAACTAGGAGGATCACAAGGCGTCTTCCCTTCTTCCTTTACCAGTACAAAATAATATACACTCATGTTCAAAATTTGCAAATATGTGAAAATAAATAATATTTGTTATTGGTACAATATTCCTTCTATTCAAAGATATTATTCATTACTAATAAAAATGGTGCCTCTGGTATAGATAAAACTAGTTTACTCAAGAGATTCGTTTTCTAAGAAGCAGTATGGTTCGGCGCCGTTACTCAACAAAAATGTTTACATGCTTGTAATAATGCCTTGTAGGACAGAGAATGATACATAGTGAACTATGAAAAATGTTAAATTCAATGAATATTAAAATTACTGATTCGAGGTTGCAGTCTTTTTACTCCCAATCTTGAGCGAAAGAAAAACAGACTCTTCAAAAAAAAAAAAATGGCTCTTCGTGGAATAAACCGAGAAAACAATCACCACCTAAGGATTTTTTGAGTTAGTGTGTTTTAGCAACATTCAAAATTTATACATGTTTTGACACTGTTGATGTAGTTAATAATGTCAGTAGTAACAATATATTATTCTGCCGGTGCTTGCAAGTCCCGTAATGTGTTAAGCATTGTAAAAAAAGGCCCCAACATTGCCCCCTGGGGCGCCGTTTCGCACTGCCGCTGTTAGCTGGGCCGTGAATCTGCGGCCGATTGGCCGCTCCCTTTGTTCTTCTGACCGATCTGTCTGTCTGTCTTTCTGTCTGTCTTCTCTCTCTCTATGTGGTGTGTGTGCTGCTCGAACTAAAACAGTATTATCCTTTTTCCGTTTCCAGCACCAGAGCGCAGCACAGACGCTGGTGAGTGTGGGCGCCCTGGCTTTGCTCACTCCTTGCTCGTTGTCAAAACAGACCTTAGCTGCCTAGTTTTGTACACTCCTGCACGCGTGCATATCGCATGTCCTCACAAAAACTCACTTCTCTTTTCTACTATTGTCTCTTTTTCTCTTTTTTCACTATTTTTTCTCTCATTGCATATCTAACATTGCGAAGCAGCTTGTATCGTCGTTATTAAGCATTAAACTGTAATTTTGAGAGGTACATAAATATGCTGTATTACAGTGAGAAGAGCATGATGTACACAGTTTGGCAGACATAGTACGTGTTAAGGGAGTACTGTAGTATGTTTAAGCTTTCTCACACACTTTCTGGCACATTGTGCTGTCATACATTGGCAGTAGACATACACAGAGTTACTGACATTATTAGCAGGCGTAGTTTACATATTAAGAAGGTAGTTATGACATAGTGTAAAATTCATAGCATAATTCCTAGAAACCTACAGATAGTGAAAAACTGTTCATTTTAAAAGCACAATATTTCTCATAAAACAAAACACTTTAATGGTAGCATAATTGTGTACATAATGTATCGTATAGCTGTAGTACTAAAAGTATGTTTATTATGATCTAGAAGAAAAGTAGTTAGAGTCACAGAATGATAATGAAAAGTATATGAATTCTGGAAGAGCAGTAATTTAAAAATTTCATTGGAAGAGCGTGTGACTACTAGTAAAGCTTACTTGAATTTTCTATTTCATGTCTTGTACCTTGGTGTTTTCGAGATGCCCTCTTCTATTTCAGTGAAGCTGCTCGTATTGTTGCTAAGAACTATAACGACAGTTACGGTATAAAATGCTTACTTGGACAACGTGTACTAGTATATTATATTCCTGCTAGTTAATATTTAATGCAGCCATGGACGCAAAATTTAAAATTTCTGATACAGCGGCACTAACTCAACTGTGCACTTTACTGGAAGAAGACAGTATAGTGATAATACGAAGATCACAACAGGAATTTAAATACATGTTACTACTATGAGAAAGTAAGGTTGATTTCCAAAATTATTGCATTTATTAAAGGATCTGATAGTCCTACAGATTGGCCTCCACTTTAAGCATAAAGCAAGAAAGTAGACGTTTCCCCTTCGGCTAGCATATCACATTTAAATTCATATACACCTCCAGTGTCGATGAGTTTAGCACTGTATCGGCACCATGTTGTACTATTAACACTTTTATGATTGCAGCAACAACAATGGGATATCTTGAAGGGTCTGCACCCAATTATTCACCGCCTTAAGTAACTTGAGGACAAATCCTGAAATAGCAGGTTTTCTAAAATTACGAATATACTGAAAAGCGTGGTATCACTTTGTTCGTACACTGACATCGTTTATCGTAACGTATGTCACTTTCAGTGTAATAACTCGTATTTTTAGCATTATAATTTTAGGCCAGCAGTACTTTCACCTTTCACAAAGTCGCCTCTCTTTTTCTTCACAGATGACTTCACAGTTTCGACCAAGCACAGTTTCCTAATTTACATTGGAGAATATTCTTACATTACTTTATTCATTACAACCGACAATGCTGAAATAGATTTCTCTGCAGTTATATACACTCTAATAATCTTTCATTTCTTATGTTTTCGATCTCTGCCAATAGAATTTTTATATATATTTTAGGTGTGAGCTACAGTTCAATATGTTACTGGAAATATTTTCTCTTTAAGTGGTGTCTCTTGAGAAAATATCACCATTACTTCTGTAATAGTACCAGTGAAGCAAGTAATAAAAATCGGGAAGTAATTCCGGGTGAGGTATATAAAGCCATCTGAAATATGAATAAAGGAAAGGCAGCAAGAGATGATGGCGATTCGTAGCAATTATTGAAACTGGGAGAAGAGTTGTACACTTGGAAGCTGCAAAATTATTTATAAAATATTTGTGTGGTAAGGCAATTCCACGAAATTGGATAATGCGATAATCCTTCTACTTCACAAGAAAAGACACATACAATTTATAAATTAAAGAAGCATCAGTCTTCTTAATCTTCAAGATATTTGCTAATATTATCACCAACCGCACAGAGAAAGAAATTGTTTTAGTCAAGCAATGAAACAAGATTACTTCAGAAGTGGATGCAGCTCAATGGGGCATTTGCAAGTCCTGAATCTAACAATAAGTGTGGAGTTAATGTATTTTAAGACATTTTAAACTTCGTTATATCCCATGTTACTACACTGAAGGAAATGAAAATCAGTACAACAGCTCCCATTAGCCTTCATCAGATAAGAGAGAGGAACTATAGAGGAGTAAGGTATGAGTATCAACAACATAAAAAATACGGAAACTATTCTCAGAAGCTCTACATCAAGTTTGCAGATCCTTTAATTATGAAGAAAAACAATGGTTATCTATTCACAGGACATACTTGGAAATACTTCGTTTTGGTGACGCCATTGTACTGTATGCTTTGCTTGTAGAGCAGATAAAAATCAACAGCTAACAGTAGAAATAAATATAAAAAATTTGTAAGGAAGTCTCAAGTTCATTAGAAGAAAACTAGAATAGCATGTAATCAACCATGTAAAAGAAAATATTAAAAATTAAAAATGAATTTTTTCTGTGTAGGACTATTAGAGACGACGGCTTGATAGACACCAAAGGAGAAACAGAAGAACAAAAATCGCCTGGAGTGCTTTTGGAAAGTATACAGAGTTTTCGAAAGTAGATTTCCGATGTATGTGAAATGTAAATTTTAGGATCAATGAGTGTTACAATCTATGACAGTGAGTTGACTTTCATGGAGGAAACCATTTAAAAACTGAGTCATGAGTCAATGAGTGTGGTGCAGCGTGGACTGGAGATATGCAAGCTGAAAACTCTTAATAGACACATGAAAATAAACAAATGGGTGGAGGAGCCGACTGGAGTGAAAGCCGTTATAATGACAGGAAAATTAAATGGAAGTGTGCAGGACATGTTGCAAGGGGACTGGATGATAAATGGTCGAAGGAAGTTGCCTGCTGCATTCCATGATATAGGAAAAGATCAAGACTGCGACTTAATGGAAAGATCAATCTAAAACATGCAAGAGGATAATGGATTCACGTAGCAGAAGACCATAACGCATGGAGTGTCCTGGAGAAGACCTTTATTCTGCAGTGTGTCTCAAATTCCTCCTGCTACTGTTGATAGTTATGAAGACAATGAGGAGGAGAAGGAGCTGTAGGAACCAAAACAGAAGGAGAAGAAGGAATCATTTTAACAGGTGAGATCCTACAAGGCAGGAGCAGTTAAATGTCGAGTCATATTCATAGGGCTTATTACCCACTCACAAATTATATTTTCAGCAAGAATAATTCTCATGGATTAAGGCTGGTGGCATTGCTTACTTTCTTCTTCTTCTGCTTCTTCTTTTTTTCTTCTTTTTCTTGGAACAGACTTACATCACTGATGCCATCTGTTCTTGGTCGTCTTACATTTTCTTTCGTAACGATTTATAACAGATGCTCATTTGACTAATCTCTCTTCCCGCATTCTGTTGATATTTTGTTTTCATTTTACACATGCTTGCTCTACTTTTGTTATTTATACAATGTATATAAAGTTCTTCTATTGCAATATTGCTTGTACTTGTTATCTGAGGGTACTTCCTCTAACTTTCCTTAAAAGTTTCACTTCAGCAGACGGTCTCCTCTCTCGCATTTATTAGTTAATTCTGTTTCATCTATTAGAAAAGGGGTACCTATTATTTTGTAACATTTTTTGTACCCTTTGTCTTCTCAGCCAATGTTCAGTATTGTGTCACATTTGAAACTTGTTAGCGTTATCGTTTTCATATCCATAGCTACTATGGCACCCTAAGAAGTGGCTTTTCATCTAGTACTATTTTAGAGAGAACTGGAGACTTCCCACTGATCACCATCAGTTTCTTTGCTGAACACTTTTAGATATTAATTATTACAAATTCAGTGAACTGCAAACTAGATATCATTTTCTGTCTTCTCAATAATTATTAGATCATCGGCAAGGAACAAAGTATTTATTAAGCTGATCCATTAAGGATGTTTAATAAACTGTGGCTGTTTACTCAATGTAAAAATTGCAGCCAGTCACTTTTTTGAAATATTGTTTATTCCATAAATCTGTTTACGAACCTTTTCAGGCTCATAGTGCACAGGAGGTTACAAAACTATTTCAAATTCTGAGTGCTGGCTTGCGACACTATGGACGGCTTTGTTATTAGTTTCCATTGCGTTATTAGCCAGTGTGACTGACAGTTGGTCACACATCACTCACTTTTCGCAGGACATGAATACAGGGCGTTACAAATAGGTACGGCCAAACCTTCAGGGAACATTCCTCACACACAAATAAAGAAAAGATGTTATGTGGACATGTGTCCATGTTAGAGCTCATTTTAGTTTCGTCAGTATGTACTGTACTTCCTCGATTCACCGTCAGTTGGCCCAATTGAAGGAAGGTAATGTTGACTTCGGTGCTTGTGTTGACATGCAACTCATTGCTCTACAGTACTAGCATCAAGCACATCAGTACGTAGCATCTACAGGTTAATCACGAACGTGGTTTTGCAGTCAGTGCAATGTTTACAAATGCGGAGTTGGCAGATGCCCATTTGATGTATGGATTAGCAAGGGGCAATAGCCGTGGCGCGGTACTTTTGTATCGAGACAGATTTCCAGAACGAAGGTGTCCCGACAGGAAGACGTTCTAAGCAATTGATCGGCGTCTTAGGGAGCACGGAACATTCCAGCGTATGACTCGCGACTGGGGAAGACCTAGAACGACGAGGACACCTGCAATGGACGAGGCAATTCTTCGTGCAGTTGACGATAACCCTAATGTCAGCGTCACAGAAGTTGCTGCTGTACAAGGTAACGTTGACCACGTCACTGTATGGAGAGTGCTACGGAACCAGTTGTTTCCGTACCATGTTCAGCGTGTGCACGCACTATCAGCAGCTGATTGGCCTCCACGGGTACACTTCTGCTAATGGTTCATTCAACAATGTGTCAATCCTCATTTCGTTGCAAATGTTCTCTTTACGGATGAGGCTTCATTCCAACGTGATCAAATTGTAAATTTTCACAATCAACATGTGTGGGCTGACGAGAATCCGCACGCAATTGTGCAATCACGTCATCAACAAAGATGTTCTGTGAACGTTTGGGCAGGCATTGTTGGTGATGTCTAGATTGGGCCCCATGTTCTTCCACCTACGCTCAATGGAGCACATTATCATGATTTCATACGGGATACTCTACCTGTGCTGCTAGAACATGTGCCTTTATAAGTACGACACAACATGTGGTTCATGCACGATGGAGCTCCTGCACATTTCAGTCGAAGTGTTCGTACGCTTCTCAACAACAGATTCGGTGACCGATGGTTTGGTAGAGGCGGACCAATTCCGTGGCCTCCACGCTCTCCTGACCTCAACCCTCTTGACTTTCATTTATGGGGGCATTTGAAAGCTCTTGTCTACGCAACCCTGGTACCAAATGTAGAGACTCTTCGTGCTCGTATTGTGGACGGCTGTGATACAATACGCCATTCTCCAGGGCTGCATCAGCGCATCAGGGATTCCGTGCGACGGAGGGTGGATGCATGTATGCTCGCTAACGGAGGACATTTTGAACATTTCCTGTAACAAAGTGTTTGAAGTCACGCTGATACGTTCTGTTGCTGTGTGTTTCCATTCCATGATTAATGTGATTTGAAGAGAAGTAATAAAATGAGCTCTAACATGGAAAGTAAACGTTTCCGGACACATGTCCACGTAACATATTTTCTTTCTTTGTGTGTGAGGAATGTTTCCTAAAGGGTGGCCGTACCTTTTTGTAACACCCTGTATATGTACACCGATATTGCCAAACTTTGCCAGCACAGCACACCGTACACAGCACATGCTGGACGCTCGTAAATACAACACAATATCAACAGGTAAGAATTTATGTACCTGCTAAATTTTATCATTGTACGATACATGACTCAGAAGATTTGGCGTCATAAACACTGAGATGCTGTAATTTACCGTCTAGTAAGGTCAACCGAAGACCAGTATCAGTTGCAAAGCGATTTAGAAAAGATTGCTGTATGGTGTGGCAGGTAGCAGTTGACGCTAAATAACGAAAAGAGTGAGGTGATCCACATGAGTTCCAAAAGAAATCCGTTGGAATTCGATTACTTGATAAATAGTACAATTTTCAAGGCTGTCAATTCAACTAAGTACCTGGGTGTTAAAATTACGAACAACTTCAGTTGGAAAACCCACATAGATAATATTGTGGGGAAGGCGAGCCAAAGGCTGTGTTTCATTGGCAGGACACTTAGAAGATGCAACATGTCCACTAAAGAGACAGCTTACACTACACTCGTTCGTCCTCTGTTAGAATATTGCTGCGCGGTGTGGGATCCTTACCAGGTGGGATTGACGGAGGACATCGAAAGGGTGCAAAAAAGGGCAGCTCGTTTTGTATTATCACGTAATAGGAGAGAGAGTGTGGCAGACATGATACGCGAGTTGGGATGGAAGTCATTAAAGCAAAGACGTTTTTCGTCGCGGCGAGATCTATTTACGAAATTTCAGTCACCAACTTTCTCTTCCGAATGCGAAAATATTTTGTTGAGCCCAACCTACATAGGTAGGAATGATCATCAAAATAAAATAAGAGAAATCAGAGCTCGAACAGAAAGGTTTAGGTGTTCGTTTTTCCCGCGCGGTGTTCGGGAGTAGAATGGTAGAGAGATAGTATGATTGTGGTTCGATGAACCCTCTGCCAAGCACTTAAATGTGAATTGCAGAGTAGTCATGTAGATGTAGATGTAGAGAGTCTCCCATAGGGGTGGAAATGTAGAGGATGTGACACTTAAGCTCAGCTCAGGATCACTTGGAGCAGTTTCAACGACATTTGTTAGTTACATGTACAAAAATATTGCGAGAGTAACGTTCCTCGCTATATCAAGGTGTGGAGATGCGGATTAGAGGGGGCGACATAAAAATGTTTGAAAACGATCTGGTATTTATGTCCTGTATCTACCTGACTGGGAGTACTTACTTTTGAAAGTGCAAAGCGCGATTTGTCTATTATGAGAACGTGCTCGGAAGTAATGCCTCCGAATTTTTTATGTGAAAACTCGGAAACATTTTCAAATAAAACAAAACAATTCTGAATCTTTATTCCTCATATCTACAATTTGGTTCACAACATAGTCACCCTGGTCGGCCGTGGTGGCCGTGCGGTTCTAGGCGCTGCAGTCTGGAGCCGAGCGACCGCTACGGTCGCAGGTTCGAATCCTACCTCGGGCATGGATGTGTGTGCTGTCCTTAGGTTAGTTAGGTTTAATTAGTTCTAAGTTCTAGGCGACTGATGACCTCCGAAGTTAAGTCGCATAGTGCTCAGAGCCAGCCATAGTCACCCTGGGGACGGACACATTTCCCCGAACGAAAGAAACTTTGTTCAGTTTGTTCACACCGTCACTACAGAATGTTCGCCTTTGTTGACCGAGCCACAATGTCACCTCTGCTTGCACCGTTTAACCACTATCAAAGGGAAAGTCTCGAAATTGCTATTCAGATGGGAATCGGTTTGGGTCAGTTCGGGTCTATATGGAAGAAGGTCGATGTCAGTGAACCCAAGGCGTAGGAACGCTGCAGATGTCGCGACGCTCTTGTGTGGGCTGGCATTGTCACACTGAACATCGTGTACCCCATATGTGGATGAAATCTGCGAACGCGAAATTCGATTACAGCACGCTGTTTCTCACCCACCGCCTTGTTGCACACCACAATTTCGAGCCCTCAAGCACACCGCGAGAATAAGCCAACACTTCTACCAGCGAGTTTGGGGATCACAGATTATGCCACATAGCTGTATACCACAGATAAATTTAACAACCTCTTAGGGTCTTATGGTGTAAAACAGCGGAGAATCAGATATATGTGTGTGAAGTACTGTGAATGCAACATACGCAAGCGCTGGTGAAGCCGCTGGTAAAAGGTTAATAATTAAATTAATATTGTGAGTCTCCCGTGCAAGCCTTTAGATTTGGTGTCAGTCCAGCAGTTTGCAAATCTATTTCATTACTTGATGTATTAATCAACCGCTAGTTTGCCTCGCGATGGTGAGTGGAGCTTTCAACTACAGAAGTATCCAAGATGATCACTGGTAATTGAGCCTGGGATGCCCCGTGCCAACAGCTGGTATCAATAATCAAAGGATAACGGCAGCAGTCGGTGCAAGCAGTTTACACTGAGGTGACGAAAGTAAGGGGATAGCGATATTCACATACAGAGATGGCGGTAAAATCGCATGCTCGAGGTATAAAAGGGTAGCTCATGCGCGGAGCTGTCATTTGTACTCAGCTGATTCACGTGAAGGGGGTTACGACGTGATTATGGCCTCACGACGAGATAATTCTCTTTAATCGTCTAATGGCAGGTGGAGAGCAGCGACGTTTGCGTAGAGTCGTCATTGCTAACAGACAGGCAACACAGGGTGAAGTAACCGCAGAAATCAATATGGCACATACGACGAACGTACCGTTAGGACAGTGCAACAAAATTTGCCGTTAATGGGCTATGGAAGCGGACGACCAACGCGAGTGCCATTGCTAGCAGCACGCCATCGCCTGCAGCGCCTCTCCTGGGCTCGTGACCATATCGGTTGGGCGCTAAACGATGGAAAAGCGTGACCTGGACAGATGAATCCTGGTTTCAGTTGGTAAGAACTGATGGTAGGTTTAAAGTGTAGCACAGATCTCATGAAGCCATGGAACCAAGTTGTCAACAAGGCACTAAGCAAGCTGGCGGTGGCTCCATTATGATGTGGTCTGTTTTTACATGAAACGGTCTGAACCGATCATTGACTAGAAATAGTTAGGTTTGGCTACTTGGAGATCAGCTGAAGCCGTTCATTGGCTTCATGTTGCCATCAACGATGCAATATTTAGGGATGACAATGGGTCATGTCATCGGTCCACAATTGTTCGCGACTGATTTGAATAATAAAATGGACAGTTCGAACGAATGATTTGCCATCCAGATCGCCCAAGATTAATCCCATCGAACATTTATGGGAAATAATCGAGAGGTCAGTCCGTGCACAAAATCCTTCACCAGCAACACTACCGCTATCGCGGGCGGCTGTAGAGACAGTATGGGTCCATATTTCTGCAGGGGACTACCAACGACTTGTTGGATCCATGCCAATTGGAGTTGCTGCATTAGACCGGGAAAAACTGGGTCTAACGCGATACCAGCAGGTATCCCATGGCTTTTACCATCTCATTGTATAAGGATGCATAATACCGGGTGATCAAAAAGTCAGTATAAATTTGAAAACTGAATAAATCACGGAATAATGTAGATAGAGAGGTACACACATGCTTGCAATGACATGGCCGGCCGGTGTGGCCGTGCGGTTAAAGGTGCTTCAGTCTGGAACCGCGTGACCGCTACGGTCGCAGGTTCGAATCCTGCCTCGGGCATGGATGTGTGTGATGTCCTTAGGTTAGTTAGGTTTAATTAGTTCTAAGTTCTAGGCGACTGATGACCTCAGAAGTTAAGTCGCATAGTGCTCAGAGCCATTTGAACCATTTTTGCAATGACATGGGGTTTTATTAAAAGCAAAAAAATACAAAAGTTCAAAAAATGTCCGACAGATGGCGCTTCATCTGATCAGAATAGCAATAATTAGCATAATAAAGTAAGACAAAGCAAAGATGAAGTTCTTTACAGGAAATGCTCAATATGTCCACCAGAATTCCTCAACAATAGCCGTAGTCGAGGAATAATGTTGTGAACAGCACTGTAAAGCACGTCCGGAGTTATGGTGAGGCATTAGCGTCGCATGTTGCCTTTCAGCATCCCTAGAGATGTCTTTCGATCACGATATACTTGCAACTTCAGGTAACCCCAAAGCCAATAATCGCACGGACTGAGGTCTGGGGACCTGGGAGGCCAAGCATGACGAAAGTGGCGGCTGAGCACACGATCATCACCAAACGACGCGCGGAAGATATCTTTCACGCTTCTAGCAATATGGGTTGGAGCGCCATCCTGCATAAACATCGTACGTTCCAGCAGGTGTTTATCAGCCAGCCTGGGGATGATGCGATTCTGTAACATATCGGCGTACCTCTCAACCGTCACGGTAGCAGTTACACAAAACCAGAATCACGCATTTCCTCGAAGAAAAAAAGCCCGATAACTGTAGATGTGGTAAATCCAGCCCATACCGTGACTTTCTCGCCTTGCAATGGAATTTCCACAACAGTTCTAGGATTTTCGGTAGCCCAAATTCTGCAGTTGTGGGCGTTGACAGGCCCTCGGAGCGTGAAATGAGCGTCGTCGGTCCACAACACGTTACTGAACCAATCGTCATCTTCCGCCATCTTTTGAAACGCCCACACCGCAAATGCCCTCCACTTCACTAAATCGCCAGGTAGCCAGGTAACTGTTCATGATGTCGATGGATTTCGCACGGGTAGCATCGGTGGGTACGCCTAAGTGCCAAACAAACAGTAGTGTATGGAATGCCGGTGCGACGTGCGACTGCACGAGCGCTGACTTCCCCGTGCATAGACGAACCCGCTGCAGTCTCCCTTTCTTCCTGAACTGTCTGAGCAGCATTACGCCTTGTGCTCGGTCGGCCACTACGGGGTCTATCGTCTAAACAACCCGTCGCTTCGAACTTCGAAATCATTCTCGCCACAGCTGCATTTGTCAACGGACCTTTACCAGTTCGAATCCCCTTCCTTAGGCTATAGGATCGTAGCGCTGAACTAGCACATTCCCCATTCTGATAATACAGATTCACTAAAAGCGCCTTTTCAGGTAACGTCAACATGCTGCGACTGCTGGCGCAGCTGATTCTCTCTCTCATTGCAGCTCCTTTTATACACGATTGTCATGTGCAGTCACTGACGTTTTGCTGTCCAGCGCCATCTGTCGGATATTTTGTGAACGTCGTTTTTTTTTTTCCTTCTAATAAAACCCCATGTCATTCCAAGCATGTGTGTCAATTTTTACCTTTCTATCTACATTATTCCGTGGTTTATTAAATATTCAACTTTATACTGACTTTTTGATCACCCGGTACTTATTACTGAAAGTTATGAGTGTAGTTAGCGAAGATGTGGGGATTGACGCACTATACGAAGAGGTGTAAGACGTTATAAAATCAGCTGAAAGACCACCAAATGGTTAGAAAGAAAGGTACTAGTCGCTCATGTGCCACCCTTCTACCCTCTTATCTCCCCGATCTATTATTCAGAGGCTTTTCGGGGACTGGAATTGAATACACCTAGTCTTGTCCCCAAGTTTCAGTATACAACTTTTCTTCCATTGCTGTGAATTGGCCGGCCGCGGTCGTCTAGCGGTTCAGGCGCTCAGTCCGGAACCGCGCGACTGCTACGGTCGCAGGTTCGGATCCTGCCTTGGGCATGGATGTGTGTGATGTCCTTAGGTTAGTTAGGTTTAAGTAGTTCTAAGTTCTAGGGGACTGATGACCACAGATGTTAAGTCCCATAGTGCTCAGAACCATTTGAACCATTTTTGCTGTGAACTGACACTACTTCTAAGAATGTTTTACATCTCCATCAACGACAGTCGTTTCATAAGGGGTTGTCAATTAATTATTGTGGCGTTGTAATTTCCTGAATCTGCAGGCTACTGCTACTGACTCCTTATATCATTAAAAAATAATACAAAAATTGGAATCGGTAAGGTGTCATATACATATTTTAACCTTCCGAGAAACTAAAGACTTTCAGCCGACTGTGTGCGACGGTCTAGCAGAATGACTACATGAAATATTGGTAGTTCGTTACATCATCTGTAAATAAGAATCATAGTTTACATTACGATGGGAAAAGAGTAATATGTAAAAAAGAAAAATATGTTAATTTTCTTGAGTACAGCTCCTAAACATTTTAGAGTGTCTCTAGCTATTTTCATATCCACAGTCAGACCAACTGAGTGCACCGGATATATATTGTCCTTTTCCTTATTTGCGTGCAACATTTTCAAGCTGTGATTAACTTCAGTTAAAAATGTAACACGAGAGAGTTAAGACTCTTATGTGACAGACGCTGTAATTCTTAATTGTTTAAGTATAAGCTTACAAGTGACACACATTAGAATCCCCAAATAACTGTAACTTACTTTATCCCAGTCACTCAAGACCAAAAAATGTTGACTGGGGAAAAAATTCGTGTAATCCTCAATTTTTCTATAGTGGTATGAGCGAGTGTCATGAACAACATACTAAAAATCGTTGCCTAGCGAAAATGTTTCCCAGTCAAAATTAAACGACCACACATTTCCCACAAAGAAGTTCCTATTACTTTTCTCGTGTAGTTCACGTCTCCTCGTTGAGGGGGATGGAAATATCGCAGATTATTAAAGATTGCGGTTTTAAGGTATAAAACTTATATTTATTGTTAAATGAAGTGGGTTAAGGACAAATATTATATGTACCACATGTAGGTGCAGTAGAATCATGTTAAAGAATACTTAACGTTCTAGGAGTGTAACAGGGTGGCGAAGCGGGGCTGGATGTTAGGAGTGAGGGAAGGTAGATAGCCTGATTGTGGTCGCGCACTTCCCTCCTTCATAGATTTGTAAAATGAGAAGCGAGTAAGCAACTCCACATTCTCTCCACCGCCTTACATCGAAAAGCAACTACAGGATGTTTCATGAAGTCATACTGAGTCTTCCAATGCCCGCCTTATGAATCACTGGCGACGCAGTGTGCATACACAACAGAGGTCAACGGGAGGGGGAGGGGGGGGGGGAGAGAGATGTTTCAAATGCAAGCAAAGCATGTGGACGGACCTTACGTAAATCTCTGCACAATTGGTTGGTTGGTTGATTTGGGGGAGGGGACCAAAGTGCGAGGTCATCGGTCCCATCGGATTAGGAAAGGACGGGGAAGGTAGCCAGTCATGCCATTCCAAAGGAACCATCCCGGCACTTGCCTGAAGCGATTTAGGGAAATCAGGAAAACTTAAATCAGGGTGGCCGAATGCGGGTTTGAACCGACACCCTCCCGAATGCGAGTCCAGTGCGCCAACCACCGTGCCTCCTCGCTCGATCTGCACAGTGTTCTAGACTGCTACAGGGAAAACTGATTCTCAGTCGTCCTCTACGGGAGCTGTAGCGTTCTTCTGAAAATGTGTCTTCCTGCAATATGAGCGTCACTTGGTTTTCAGTGTACAGATGGACTATCCAGTTGTCTTATTTATGTAGGCAAAATAGCTTCAAAGAGCTAGTTTTTATATAGTGGAGCTATTTTCAGCCTATTAAGTGACTACTTATTTGCAGGGGTTAAATGAGTTTTATGTAAAATACGTTCCTGTCAACGATGGCTTAGATGTGCTTAATTTGTAAGTGTGATTTTGACAAGATCTATGTAGTGTTTGTGGGTAAGGGCTAGGACTGGTAAATGTGGCCTCTTGCTGATGTCTGTCGTTGACAGCATCTTGCAAAGGCGTGTAACCTTGTAGTCATTTGGTGAGGAAGTAATGAATAACGAGAAAGTTATTGCACTTTTCTCATCACTAATTGTGTGAACGGTAGACTGTATAAATTTCTTCAGTTCAGGAATGGCGGGCTCACCGAGTGAGTTGGCTAAGTGGTTAGCACACTGGACTCGCATTCGGGTGGACGACAGTTCAGATCCGCGTCCGACCGCCCAGATTTAGGTTTTCCGTGATTTCCCCAAATCTCTCCAGGCAAATGTTGGGATAATTCCTTTGAAAGGGCACGGCCTATTTACTTCCCCATCCTCGAGACAATACGAGCTTGTGTTCCGTCTCTAATGACCTCGATGTCGACGGGAAGTCAAACCAATGTACCTTTCTTCCTGACTGTTTGCACTTATAGAGTGTGATGCACAGAGCGGAGACACTTACCACACAACCACAGTACATCTTGCAAGATGGGTGCCAGTGTGACTGGTGGAATACTACTGACCATGTTTAAATCTAGGACCGTAATCTGCTGTAATACATTGCTTGACACTCGTTGAAGAATCTGAAGTTCCGCAACACCTAACTGACCTACTATAACAGAAGGAGCCAATTTGGGCTTTTGGGCCTCCTCAGATGTTGGGAGATATGAGGCTGAGATGATACACTTGATACCCTTAGGCTGCGAAACGTATTCCAACCTTTGATAGTGGAGACAAAGAAAGTGACATTGTTAAAAACATAGTGGCAGCGTGTTACACGTGGGGCAGACTCTTCAATGTCGTAGACAGTTGACAGCTTCAGCTGTTGAGTTTTTTTTATATAATAGCACATTGAACAACGGCAAATAAATACTTAATTAACAGAAAATAGCACCACTACATAAACACAATATCAGTGAAGATAATTTGTCTGCTCTCATCACAGATGATGATGATGAAGTCCCATACTCTTCGACAGAGCGTAGGGGACGATGTGGGAGACCTGCACCGCCGTACTAGGCAACATCCTAGCGGAGGTGGTTTGCCATTGCCGCCCTCTGACCGTAATGGCGATGAATGATGATGATGACACAACAACACCCAGTCATCTCGAGGCAGCTAAAATCCATAACCCCCCCCCCCCTCGGGAATCGAACCCTGGGCCCCGTGCTCGGGAAGCGCGAATGCTACAGCGAGAGCTGCGGACTCTTAACTGAGAGCTGGACAGCAAATGCTTGGGAAGTGTAGTATGTCTGTAAACTGAAAAGCGAGCAGTTCTCGTGTTGAAGAAAGTTGCGTTTCCCGGAAGAAAACTGCAGCTGACGTACAGAATTTGTCCTCTGGCACTGTGGAACAGTGTGCAGAGATTCTGGCCACATACGTTTCGAGAGGTAGTATTATTAGTAATTTGTATTTGTTTCCCTTATAGCGTTGCCTGCTCGCTCTTTATGTTATAGCCATATGAAAGAGGGAAGTGCATGACTACAATCTGGCGACATACCTTCCCTCACGCTTCTAACCTCCACCCACCCTCCCCACGTTTTCATCCTCTTTAAACAACCCCCCCCCCTCTCAACAGAGTTTACACCTTAACACGTTTCTACTCCCGTTGTTGCTGTGGTTGTCTCTCTGGTGCATATACTTAGTATTGGTTCTTAACTCATGTTATTTGACAGTATCCATTACTTTCTTTCATTAAAACACAATTTCTTCATTATTCGCAATTTTTCTGTCTACTGCAACTCGGGAACTATTAGTCCTAGAGAAAAAAATAGTTGAAAATTTTTTGTATGAAATTTAATTTAGTTTAATTTTTTGCAGGGGAACATTTTCGTAAGAAGCGGCGGTTTTCAAGATAGTGAAGAAAAACATGTAAAAGGGATACTTAAACACCTCCTCCCCTACCCATCGCCCCAAAACTATCGGTCAGGATTTTTAATATGTTATTCATTACCTTCCCCCTCCCCCCTCCCACTGTACAAAAATTTGCGATTACTCGAATTTTTCGACTAATTCTCCTTCGTTGAAAGGACTATTATTTGGTACTCCAAATTTAATCATTATTACAACGCAGGATAAAAATATATGAACATAAATAATATATGTTCCTGATTTCGATGTTTCGAAACTATCAATTTTTTAAAAGTAAGATTATATTAACTCATGCGCCTTAGAAGTCACTATATACTTCTCTGTAGATCAACTCAGTCTGATTCTGCCTAGTGAGCTCCGTTTGTTGGTATTTGCTGCATTAGCACACTTTTGTCTGATGTAACTGCTGTAAATGCCCGATCTGAAAAATCACTAACCCACCTTCTCCTTAGGTATATACAGAGGAACATTAAGTTATATATAGCAAGAAGATAAGAGCCACATTTTCACGGTACAGATGGAATAATGCCACTCGGTGAACTGCAAAATTTACTTAGCACAGACTACCGCATTAGTTTCGAAAATTTGATGATAAAATATATTTGTAATACAGCATTAGCGTCATAAAGACATATATTCATTGACCTGACGTAGATCCACACAAACACTTCGAGAACAAAGAAGGAAATGGATATGATGATATAACGATGCATTGTTATTTCACTGTATATGTGAAAAGACGTTTCTGTGGAATGATGCAACAAAATCAAAGGATCACTTTCTCGAAACCCCATACTTGTCTAGTTCCAACGCATAGATTGAAATTTGTCTCAAATATGCGTACAAACTTCTTATGTAATGTTATGAAAGCGTGGCGGTCTACGACGTCACCCTTGGGCTCAGCGACATATGAGAAGAAAAGGCCGCAGATCAGAAGGTCATGTGAGCTTTAAATCGGGTTAATGACCTCACATTGGCACCAAATTTCACCACAATTCTACGCAACGCCACCGTGGACGTGTCGCTTGATGGAAAGGTCGTCACACACACTCTTACGCACATTTCACTCCTTTCGCGGCCTCTGCGATGGAGATCAGAACCGCATCACGCAGCGTTGAAGTCATTTCTGACACCCCGCCCTCGGGGGCTGGCAGAAGTGACATCAATGAAACCTCCCCCTTTTCCTCTGGTATAAAGGATGGAACGTCTAGGGGCTGTTCAAAACCATTGGACGACATTTGTACGTGGTCCGAAGCAGCAAAGTGGTTTATGCTTTGTCAGCGCTTGTGTTTCGCATTCTCCTGTCGCGTGATTACGGGGGGCTAAATTATCATTTCCCCAAAATTCGGCCCAACGTCACAATGGACGTGTCACTTGACAGGAAGATCGCCACTCTCATTTCACCCCTTCTCTTTACATCTCTGCGATGGAAGTCCGACACCCAGCGTTGGAATCTTACGGCAAACAATCCGCATAAGACGCCTGAGTTCGGCAACACACTCGGTGCCAACCATGCATCTTTTCTGAGCACTTTAAGAATGTACCTGTCGGAAACTTCAACACCAATTTGGTCTCGCGGTTGATCTAACGCTAGGCAACCTCTTTGACATCGCTGATGTGTGCTTTGTCTAGCTTCAGCACCTAGAGCAGCCGCGACAGTAAATTGGTATCGAGACTAACAGGTGCATTTTTTAAAGTGCACAGCAAAGGTGAGTGGGTGGCGTAGTGGGTGTTGTGTCGCCAAAATGGGGGAGTTAGAGGAACCCTTTGCCGTTTCATTCAACCATATAATAATGTAACAACCTCCCCCCCCTTCCCTCCCCCCCCCCCCCCTGATCCCCGTGATGACGTGACAGGAGAGCAAGAAACATAAACACTAGAAAAGCATAAAAACCCTTCGCTGTTTCAAATCGTGTTTAAATTTCGTCGATTGATTTTGAAAGGTCTTTAGTGGTTCCACTTTATGTACCAGAGAAAAAACTGCGGCCGCACTACACTCCAAAGTGGTCAGATCACGTTTATTGGGATGCAGCCCCACAGTGTCCTCGGAGTAGGGCTGTAACAGCCAGTGGGTGGCAGCAGCCTCGATCGTTGTCAAGAATGCCACCCTGTTGTTCCTCACAATGTCCACTGCCATTTTCGACTGTGCAACTGTGTGAATTCCTAAGGGACCAAACTGATGAGGTCATCGCTCCCTAGACTTACACATTACTTAAGCTAACTTAAATTAACTTATGCTAAGAAGCAATCCGTGACATGGCGCTTCAAACCGAGCGACGGCTGTCTTTTATGCCACCCGTGAGGCCTCTTCATGTCGATCCTGAGCGACAATGTGTCTCAGATGTTTCCCTCGGACACTCCTAAGAAAACCGTAAGATTCCAACGCTGGGTGTCGGACTTCCATCGCAGAGATGTAAAGAGAAGGGGTGAAATGAGAGTGGCGATCTTCCTGTCAAGTGATACGTCCATTGTGACGTTGGGCCGATTTTTGGCAAAATTTCACGTTATGTGACATAATTAAAGCAACGTACAAATCGCATGAACTGAACTGTGGCCAGTTCTTTCATTTGTCGACATCTTGCCATTTGAAGCGTCGCTAAGCCAGAGGGTGATGGCGCAAGTATCTAAGCTTTTGCACCATTGCAGAAGATGGCTGCAGACACCTTTGAGCCAAATTTGAAACTTACGCTTCGTAATGGGAGACAAAAGGCTATTTTACTATGTTGAAAAAATGGTTCGGATTCTTATTATTCAGACTGATTATGACATTTAACCGCCATTTACGGTCAATATTTCCATAAAATATGTTATTTTTATGTAAATAAAGCTTAAAAATCATTAAATATCAAGATCTTGTCACGTGATCGAAAACGCTCTGTTACTTGGCGAAGCTCCGGTGACGGCACAGACTAGGAGTAAGATGAAACCATACATGTGTTACGGACGCGTTTGCCGAAGTTACGAGATTTTTAAGTACTTTATCTGCAAAAAGTTTACCTATTTTGGTATGGAAAATGTAATTACAACTTTTAAATAACAATATGAAGGAATTTTGTGAATGCTGGTAGCAGAAGCCTTGCGAAAGTTGATGCGTTTGTGCTCCGCCCATTTAGTGGATGAGATTCTTTTCCCTGCTCCACGCAACATCATTAAACTCGCTCAAAACTAAGGAATTGCAGAACTTTTGAAAATGAGTCCCTATGTTATAACTAGACTATCAGTCATGAGCTACGACCAGACATAATAAAATTATTCTTGGCAAAACTTGCTGAATTGCATTGTAGAAGAAGACACTCACCAGCGACCATCGCCCTGCAAGTATTCGGCGGCACAACGGATAGCGCATTCGACTGCACATAAAGCGGTCGTAACTTCGAAACCTGGAGCGGTAACATATTTTTAAAAGTTTCACACGAAATACGGAAATAGCGGAAGCAAAAACTGATTAAAGTAGTTGTTCCGAGTGTGGAATGTGTTATATATAGCTTCACGTTAGTCTTAGTCTGAGAAATGGACAACCGAGGATAAAGGCATTTACTTTGCGACTAACAGTTCACTTTTTTGGAAAGCTTTGCTAGTAGTGAAGATATCACCATACGCCCGCAGTGTAATGAAGAGTAGGACGATGAGGTTATACGGAGAGATATAAAGCGTGTACAGCGTGCAGGTGACACAAATGTAAGGGCTGTGATGTTAGTGAATGTACACTAACGTAACGTCTGAAGCAGACTTACTTCATCTTTATGTAAGATGATGAAACTGCAAAAGTTTAATCAATAATGATCGTAACTGGACAATACGAAGATAAATACATTGTTTCTAACAGAGTAAAAAGTGTGTGGTCACATTAACTAGAAATCATCTTTTTGAACGTGACGTGTGTGACCAGTGATTGCAAATGTAAGCGCATGTAAACAGCGAGGAAAGCACAAAAATATTCTGTTTCTTATCGGTGTGGTGAAGCTTTGTAACTATGCTTTGGTTTTCATAAGAGAGGACTACCGAATCGTTTTACGAATAAGTTAAAATGTTCTTTCGGGTAAGACTCGAACCAGCGATCTATGGATATCATCTGGAAAAATTCGACTCTCAGCCGCTCTAACAACTGAGCTACCGGATAATTAACGTGGAGTTGGGTAAAATGTCAACTGTCACTAAGAGTTTAATTTCACTGAATGACGCTATTCTTCGTTGTAACAAGGAGACAGCATATCACGGAGAAAAGTTCATGTTAACTCCACAGTGCAACACATTTTTAATTGAGTTAGTGAATTTGTGCGTCGACGTGGTGGCAAATCGCCGGTGCAGCGCAACCACATTTTACGCATCTTTTCATTCTCTAGAACACCGAAAAACAGGTTTTCTGGAGTTTTTATAGATGTAATTTTATAGTATAGTGCTACACACCATTTGTGACCCATTTTCCGAAACGCAAATTCCAAAACAAGACATCACTGTGTTTTAGCGTAATGACAGCAGGAGCAGCGAGCTAACCAGTGACATCACAGGCATCACAGGACTCGAATGGAGCATTTTAGCAGGTTCTCAAATCATTTGAACTTTGTTTCCGTTTTTATAAAAGAAAAATTCAATGTAAAAAAAGCTTGTTATGAGCATAAAATAACATACTTAATCATTTAAGAAAATTTCCAGAAAAGCAATCAAATACCCTATTATGAGCTGTTGTGAAAGTGATCCTTTGATTTTGTTGACCATTATATAAAGGAGCAAATAAGTTTGTAGAGATAAGAAACTGCCATAAATTCAACTTCACAGTTAATTTTACGACGTATCAAAGACTGTGTAGTTTACAAGCTTTGAAAAGTCCTCATTCAGTCCAGCTACTTGCTGCTATTATATAGTTAAAATACTGAGTCATAAATTACAAGTTTTAAATATACGATAATTTTTATTTGAAAATTTTATAGGAACTAGATGTGGGGAAGAAACTAACTGTGGATCGGTAACGTCTAGTTTTCGACTCGACTTGCAACTTGCGATTCGAAAAGACAGCACATAGCACGTATATGCAGTAACATAACGTCTAAGGCTACAATAGCTTTCACATCTGTGTAACGATAGGGAACGGACAAAAACATGGAAACAGAAAAAAACAACACGTTATCATGTCTAATACGTTTTGGGAAACCGATTGGCACTCAAAAGAGGTTGTACTCGACGAAGAATTTATAAATACGTGTCCTAAATAGTTTTCAACGAAGTCTTATATCTTTATTCTTGCAAAATAGTGGCAACGTCAACGATGACGGACGTGGATAGTGATCAAGCGCCTGTCTCTCCAAACCAGAGTGGTTACTGTGTGGACAGCGGGATGTGACTGTTTATCCTCGTGCTCGGAGTATGAGCCTTGGACTACGCAAGCTGTGCGAACAGAGGCTCTGTTGCCTTGGAACACTGCAGCACCATTGGGAAATAAACACTGTACTATGGATGGAACTGATCGGTGGAAACGGCCACATAATCCTTGGCAGTAATGCAACTTGGCAGAGTAACTGCGGGGCACATGAAATACCACGATATGGCTGCCCATGTTTCATTCCTGTGCGTTTCCTCGGCCAGAAGTTAGAAACAGTGTGAAACAAGACTTGTCCGACCAAATGACATTCTTCCATTGCTTCATACTCCAGATTTTCATTGCTTGATAGCTTAGGTTTTATGGCTTTGGCACCACATTTTCCTGTTACCGGCATTTGCATAACTGAGGAGCGATTTTGAAGTTCCAGCTCGCCCTGTAGTTCTCTGATTCTGCGGATCTTTCGCGTTGTTTTCGTCTTCAAAGGGTTCGTCAGGGCGACATTCGGTTCTGCAGTAACCTTTGCAGCTGTCGTCCTCTTCTCGTTCGTCACAATCGTCTTCAATGACTGTATGCTACGATCACACAACACACATTCTCGTCTGTGTTGTGACTTAGCGGATAACGTTTTTGCAATTTCCCCGTATAAAGTCGATACGGTGCCTCTGGAAATGCTAAGCACTTCGGTTCCATTGATTATGGAAGCACCCACCAAGAGTACCAACAAGTTGCCCGCGTTCAAATTCACTCATCTCCGACACAATGCACTCATCTCTACACAGAACACTAGTCTGAGCACGGCTGACGCTTGCAGCGTATTGAGGACCCTGCACAGCTACCTTTCGTGGTCAAATACAACAGCGATCCAGCAGAGTTTCGAGCATATGCATTATTTATACAAAGAAAAACACTCTAGCTAGCACAAATCACATTTACTGGTAACCGGTTTCAGAACAAAGGGGGGGGGGGGCAACTTTCGACAGTATCCCAAATTTGATGTAGGGAGACGGAAGTTCCATGCGGCTTTTCGCGGATGATGCTATAGTATACAGAGAAGTTGCAGCATTAGAAAATTGTAGCGAAATGCAGGAAGATCTGCAGCGGATAGGCACTTGGTGCAGGGAGTGGCAACTGACCCTTAACATAGACAAATGTAATGTATTGCGAATACATGGAAAGAAGGATCCTTTATTGTATGATTATATGATAGCGGAACAAACACTGGTAGCAGTTACTTCTGTAAAATATCTGGGAGTATGCGTGCGGAACGATTTGAAGTGGAATGATCATATAAAATTAATTGTTGGTAAGGCGGGTACCAGGTTGAGATTCATTGGGAGAGTCCTTAGAAAATGTAGTCCATCAACAAAGGAGGTGGCTCACAAAACACTCGTTCGACCTATACTTGAGTACCAGATCGGGTTGACGGAGGAGATAGAGAAGATTCAAAGAAGAGCGGTGCGTTTCGTCACAGGGTTATTTGGTAACCGTGATAGCGTTACGGAGATGTTTAACAAACTCAAGTGGCAGACTCTGCAAGAGAGGCGCTCTGTATCGCGGTGTAGCTTGCTCGCCAGGTTTCGAGAGGGTGCGTTTCTGGATGAGGTATCGAATATATTGCTTCCCCCTACTTATACCTCCCGAGGAGATCGCGAATGTAAAATTAGAGAGATTAGAGCGCGCACAGAGGCTTTCAGACAGTCGTTCTTCCCGCGAACCATACGCGACTGGAACAGGAAAGGGAGGTAATGACAGTGGCACGTAAAGTGCCCTCCGCTACACACCGTTGGGTGGCTTGCGGAGTATAAATGTAGATGTAGATGTAGCAGAGGTCTCCAGATGCTGTCAATTGCGTTTATGATCAGGCAAGTATTTCAAGCCGTGTTTCCATATTTTTGTCCAACCTACGTATGTAGGTATCATGAAATGGCACTAACTACGATATCATGTCACGGAAATGGTTTTACCTCCTGAGAGCAGAATACTGACCGAACGGTGTGAAACTGATACTGCAGTATTTACTTACCAGAGGCATTTATGTGAACTGATTTTCAGTAAAGAAATGTTGAATGTATATGTTGGTAATTGGTGGTGTATAACGTTACTGGTAGACATCGCAATATCCCATGCCCAAAGCACGTATAAGGGGCGATGAAAAAGTTTCTGTTTGAAGATGTTGCTGCAGAGTATATGCAGCGTAGCGTGACTGGTATATAAGCACCGACATTTCGGCAAGAGAGTAGTGTGGCATTCGTGTCTCTCTGACGTGCGTGCGGTAAATGAGGCAACGCGAACTATGGCGACGTGATTACGAAATGCGCACAAACAGGACCAACGTGCTATTATTCTTTTCTTGGCTGCTGTAGGAATAACACCGGTAGATATCCATCGGGGAATGAAGAATGTTTATGGGGAAGCACGGCTGCGTGAAATTAAGGCGAAGCGTCCGCAAAATCTGCGACAAGGGATGCTGCTGCTTCATGACAACGCTCATCCATACATCGCGAATATCGTGGCACAGAAACTACATCATCTCAAGTGGCAGACACGCGAGCACCCGCACTGTAGTCGTCATCTCTCCCCATGCCATTACCACGCCCTCATTCCCTTAAAAAGGCTTTGTAGGGTTGACAATTAGCATCGGACGAGGATGTGCTGTAGGCAGTTACGGACTTCATCACGTTTTACCAAACGGATATCTTCAACCTGTGCGTCGATGTAATGATTGTCTAAATGCTCACGGCGATTTTGCCTTATTGACTTGTCGATTTTCGACTGTACGGCCTTCGAACTGAAACTTTTTGATCGACCCTTACACATATCCCGGTTACAGCCATCTTTCGGAATTTGAGAAAGGTTGAGTCATTGGATTGAGGGACATAGTAGAATCGCACTGACAGATCACGCAGGCAGTTCACTGTAGTTCATTGACTGCAGAACAAGCGGTGAAAATAGGCACTCGGAACATCAATATAGCAAGAGTGGACACCAGCTCTTCCAAAAGCACCGCAAAGAAGAGCGGAACAGACGGATAACAACAAATGAAATCCGGTCAGAGATGCCAGGTTGGAGTGCTAACACGAACCATCGAGAACAGATACTGGAAGGTTGGTTGAGATCTCGAGTTTCCATTCGTTAATTAGCGCTAACGCCATACCATAGACAACAGAGAGTATCATGGTGTAGAGTCAGAGTGACAATCTGTGATGTCCAGTGATGGGTGTCGCTTCTGATTTTAGTGGTTATGCCGACACCAAAGTCTCCGTGGACATCCTGATGAAACATCACAGAAAGCTGTGTATCTTGAGACCCTTGTTTCTTTAACTAAGGAATCATGGGAAGAGCTTCTAGATATGACGACTGTATTGATAATTGTTGTTCATCAGTATGCGACAATAATAATAATTCAGGTTTCCATACTTTTCATGACTTGAGTACATAATGGCATATTCCAGCCGGATAAGGCAAGATCACACAAAAGCGCCCTGAGGAGTGTAAGGATACTGCCTGACATGCCAAGTCCATAACACATGTCTAGGATGCTACTGGAAGTCTTATACTTCCAACAGTTTTCATGAGATGACAGCATATGTTATAGGTGTGGCAAGTTTCCTCAAGAAGATATTCGGAGGTTATTTTCTTGTAGGCCACTACGAATACAAAGTGTATTCATGGCCAGATGGGTTATATCAGAAAGTGATGTTGTGACAGACAAGTCCCCTTATGAACCGTGGGCCTTGCTAAGATAAGGTGGCTTGAATGCCTGAGGGATACAGACAGCCATATCATAGGTGCAACAGCAACGGAGGGGTATCTGTCAAGAAGTCAGACAAATATGTATTACCTGAAGAGGGACAGCAGGGTTGTCAGTAGTTGCAGAGGCAGTTGATATAGCCTTGTAACGTTAGCCAAAATAGTGTTCTTGAGCTGGAACTGCGAACGGCTGAAAGCAAGGGAATGTACAGCCATTATTTTTCCCGAGGGCATACAGCTCTTCTGTGAGCCTGAATGATGATGACATCCTCTTGGGTGAAATATTCTGGCGGTAACATAGTCCCCCTTTCGTATCACTGGGCGAGGACTAATCAGACGGATGTTATCATCAGGAAAAACAAAACTGGCAGATGTGGATTATGCCCGTAGTTTATTGTTCATCACCTGCAAGTTCAGTTTAAAAAAAGTAGGAAATTAGGGAGATGATACCTGGGTAAGTTGAAAGAAACTGGTTATTAGGAAGTTTCAGAAGGAGTCGTAGGCAACCTTTGACTGAAATAGGGTAAGGGAATAGATGACACGACGAATGGGTAGCTCTGAAAGATGAGATTGTCCTGACACCAAAGGATCAAATACGTGCAAGGGTAAGACATAGTAGAAATCATTGGATAACACAGGAGATATTGAATTTAACTAATGAAAGGAGAAACTGTTAAAATCCAGAAAATGAAGCAGATGAAAGTGACTACAAACGCCTAGATAATGGTTTCGACAGGAAATGCAAGATGACTAAGCACGAATGATTAGAGGAAAAATACGACATAGAAGCATGCATAACTAGGAGAAATACATATATCTCCTACAGGAAAATTAAAGAGACGTTTGGAGGAAAGAGAAGCAGCTGAATAAATATCAAAATCTCATTTGGAAGATTGGTACTAAGCAAGAACGGAAAGGTAAAACCAATTTATAGAAGGACTATACAATGGAAATGTATTTAAAGGCAGTATTCTAGAAAGAGAAGAAGACGTAGATGAAGGTGAGATAGGAGATATGATACTGCGAGAAGAATTTGACAGAGTATGTGATCAAAAGTATCCTGACATCTGGCTCAAAATGACTTACAAGGCCGTGGCTCCCTCCATCGGCAATGCTGGAAATCCATACGGTGTTGACCCACCCTCAGCCTTGATGACAGCTTCCACTCTCGCAGGCATACGTTGAGTCAGGTGTTGGAAGGTTTCTTGGGGAATGGCAGCCCATTCTTCACGGAGTGCTGCACTGAGGGGAGGTAGCGATGTCTGTCGGTGAGGCCTGGCACGAAGTTGTCGTTGCAAAACATCCCAAAGGTGTTCTATAGGATTCAAGCCAGGACTCTGTGCAGGCTAGTCCATTATAGCGATGCCATTGTCGTGTAACCAATTCGCCACAGGCCGTGCATTATGAACAGCTGCTCGATCGTGTTGAAAGATGCAGTCGACACCCCCGAATCGCTCATCAATAGTGGGAAGCAAGAAGGTGCTTAAAACATCAGTGTAGGCCTGTGCTCCGATAGTGCCACGTCATAACACCACCGCTCCGAGTTTTACTGTTAGCACTTCACACACTGGCGGATGACGTTCTCCGAGCATTCGCCATACCTACAGCCTGCCATCGGATCGCCACATTGTGTACCGTTATTCGTCACTCCAAACAACGTTTTTCCATTGTTCAATCGTCCAATGTTTACGCTCTTTACACCAAGCGAGGCGTCTTTTGGCGTTTACCGGCGCGATGTGTGACTTAATAGCAACCGCCCGACCATGAAATCCAAGTTTTCTCACCTCCCGCCTAAGTGTCACAGTACTTGCAGTGGATCTTGATGCAGTTTGGAATTCCTGGGTGATGGTCTGGATAGATGTCTGCCTATTACACATTACGACTCTCTTCAACTGTTGGCGGCCTCTGTCAGTCGAAAGAAGAGGTCGGCCTTTACGCTTTTGTGCTGTACGTATCCCTTCACGTTTCCACTTCACTATCACATCGGAAACTGTGGACCTAGGGATGTTCAGGTGTGTGGAAATCTCGCTTACAGACACTCATGTACCTGACCATGTTCGAAGTCCGTGAGTTCCGGGGATCGCCCCATTCTGCTATCTCACGATGGCTAATGACTACTACGTTTATATCTTTTGTGGATTTGGAGAAAGCTTTTGACAATGCCGACTGGAACACACTCTTTGAAATTCAGGAGTGAATACCTCGAACGAAAGATTATATACATCTTGTACGGAAACCAGACGACAGTTATAAGAGTGTAGAGACATGAAAGGAAAGGAGCAGATGAGAAGGAAGTGATATTATTCTACATGTACATTGAGCAAGTAGTAAGCAAATCCAAAGAAAAATGTAAAGAAGGTATTAAAATTCAGGGAGAGGTAATAATCTCTTTTATGTTTTCGATAAATTCGTAATTCTGTCAGAGGCAGCAAAGGACTTGGAAGAACAGTTTCATGAAACGAATAATGTCTTGAGAAGATGTAAGATCTAAATAAGCAATGCAAGGATAATGGAATACAGCTGAATTAAATCGGACAATACTAAGGGTGTTAGATGAGAAAATTAGATAGTAAAAGTTACAGATGCTTTTATCTATTTAATCGGTAAATAACAGTTGATGGCCAAAGCAGAATAGATATGAAATGAAAACTGGCTATAGTAAGGTAAGAATTTCTGAGAAAGAGATATTTGTTAACATCGGATATAAATTTGTTGGGAAGTCTTTTATGAAGGTGTTCGTCTGGACTGTAGCCTTGTACGGAAGTGAAATCTGGACGACAACACGTTCACACAAGAAGAGAATAGGTGCTTCTGAAATGTGATGCTACAGAAGATTGCTGAAAGTCAGATGGGTATATGGGGAAATTAATGAAGAAGTACTGAATCGAATTGGGAAGAAAAGAAATATGGCACAACTTGACTAAAAGAAAGGACTGGCTGATAGAACACATTCTGAGGCATCTAGGAATTGTCAGTATGAGACGGGAGTGAAGTGTGAGGGGCAAGAGAGATCAAGGACTGAATAAAGTGAGTAGCTTCAAATGGCTATAAGTTGCAGTACTTACTTCGAGATGAAGAGGCTAGCACAGGACAGACTAGTGTGGAGAGCTGCATCGAACCATTCCACGGACTGTAGACAGCAACAGCACAACATCTCCTTGATGTTTTATAGGTATGTGACTGATGCTTCAGTAGTGTAACACTTTTCGTTTCCGCCAGTATGTACCCTGATTAGCCAAAGCATTATGACTGTCCACTAAGAGAAGAAGAAGAATGCCGCTTGTTGACGTTGAGGGCGCGTGACAAGGTAAGGAAAGTGGAGTACAGACGAATGGGGATTTGGTGACGATACGCTCGGTTAACAGAGAAATCAACTGACGTAAGTGACATTGACAAAGGGCAGACTATTGTGGTCTGGAACCTCCGAACTGACACCTCGGAGACGACGAATCTGGAAGGTTGTTCAAGATGCCACATGATCGCGAATAAAAAAGTGGTCCGAATATAGAATAAATTTTCTTTACTTCAGGTCTATCGTCTCAATTTTTTTGTCATCAGACTACGAGTTTCAGTCTATAATGACTATCATCAGATCTGTTTTATAAAAACATGTCCTAATGCACTGGAGCCATAGTGGAATCGTCAAATGTTAGACCCAAAATAGGCACCAGCGTCGTCAAATTGTTTATGTGCTAATGTCAAGGGCGTCCATGGAATGTGGTTGAAGAACGGTAAAGCACAAGAGGGCGACAAGTTGTAAGAAGTCCACACTTGATCGTAGAAACTGGACTTCTAGGCTTTTCTCTTCTGTAAAGAAGTACAGGCGGCGATCTGCGTCAGATTTGACGATACGGTACCGCGCCGGAGCAGGCACAAATTTTTTGGAACACATTGTCCACGCCACGTTGTTGAACGGCAGACGAACCGCGCGTATCCCCGTTTGACCCAGTGAAATCGACAAGTACTGTATCGCTTGGCAAAGTATCATAAAAAAAATTGTGTGTGAAATCTTATGGGACTTAACTGCTAAGGTCATCAGTCCCTAAACTTACACACCACTTAAGCTAAATTATCCTAAGAACAAACACATACACCAATGCCCGAGGGAGGACTCGAACCTCCGCCGGAACCAGCCGCACAGTCCATGACTGCAGCGCGCCCTAGACCGCTCGGCCAATCCCGCGCGGTGAAGTATCATCGAGAATGGACCGTGGAACAATGGAAACCGGTTGCTAGGCGGATGAATGAAATTTCGTGATACACCAGGTCGATAGTCGTGTTGGTGTATACCGTCATCCAAGTGAATAATTGTTCGAAACATGTACTGGGCCAAAGACGCAATCCGCGGCGGAGAGTGGTGGAGGCGGGGGGGGGGGGGGCGGGGAGGGGGCTGGTTAGCTTTTTAAGGGCGATAAAGAAGTTTCTACAGAATCGTTATGCCAGTCAGGCAAAATTGCCACGAAGTTTGAGGCAATCGTTTCACCCATGCACTATAATGAATATACAAAGTGTCCTGCTGCGTGAAGAAGTCTAACTATCTAATGGACATTGTCGTCCGATAAGAATCGTCGACCCTTCAGTGCAATTTTTAAGGGACCAAAGGCGTGATAATCTCACGTGGAGAGACCAGGACTATAGGGGGGTTGCTCGAGTGTCTCTCGCCTGAGTTGACATTACTTCTGCGTTACGATATTTGCGATATGGTGACGTGGGTTATCGTGAAGTAGCAGCACCTCTTGGTGCACCATTCCTCAACGGTGGTTTTCGACATGTGTCGATTAAATTACCGTGCAGAGAAAACGAATAAAGGTTCGTTCCGCGAACTGAGCGCAAATTGGTGAAACTGCGGTACAGATAAAATTAGGCCTTGTTTGTAACTGATACGAATATAACTCAGAAAGCTGGCTATTATGAGCAAAAGGAAACAACGCTATTACTACATAACGTCTTGGAGCGAAATGCTGCTGAAGTATGGTGGCCTCAGAGGAAATGGATTTTACGACTGAGCAGAAAGCTGTAAAGTTGCTGCTTATTAACGGCTCCGTGTCAGCAAGAAGTTAGGTGGAATTAAGAGCACGTTTCTACTTTACAGGTCTTGTAAGTTTACGATGACTGTAAATTTACGAACTGCCTCCGACGTCTATAATGCTAACAAGTTTCTATTTGCAGTTGTTCACGACTTTGGTCTTAAATACCCACACTCGTCAACAAGAATTTCTTCAGTTGCAGAAACACGGACTTTGATTTAATTTCAGTTCACTTTTCAGCACTTTATGTTAAATTATTGTATTACGACAAAGCATTCGATTAAAGACATTCCACTACGCTGGAGATTTGTCGTCCGCGCTCAACTTTCCTGCCGTGATATAAATCGTTTCCTGGACATATTGCACCCGTTTTATTTGCGATGTACGTCCTTTTTAAACATTATATATACCCTTGCAGAAGCGAAAAAAATGTGTCTAACTCCTTAGTATGTACGTTTGATGTCAGAGTATGAACTCTGAATTGTGCGATGAACCCAAAGGTGTTCGACTAGGTTGCAACAGTGCAACTAATGTTCGTAAAGAGATAACAAAAGTATCGACCATGTTTTCTCGGAAGATCTGAAAATCACTTTTGGGTGAAAGTTCCAAAAACTTTTTTGTAAATGAGGATCCGCGTATAAATATTGACAATTTGGCTGCGCGACTGCTATTTTGTGTGAAGATGACTCGAAGTTTATAATGCTGGACTGGATGAAACGGCTGTAGCGCGTGTGATGCGAGTCTATAATTTGACAATACCTGATACCTGACATCACTACATAATGTATGTCGTTGACAGAAGTAACGCAGTGAGCGAGAAACTGTATCATATCCAGTCCCAAATGTTCAATTCAGAATGTTAATTTTTGAACTATAGGTAATGAAGTGAACGAATAGCTAAAGTTACTGAAGAAATGCAGAGTATGGCTTATGTACAATTTCAGAAACAAACTTTTCATAATGACGACATTAAAGTCTTGTAACGGAGAACCTCACATTACCTTTGTCTACGTCCTCAATTAGCAAAGTGAAAAAAGAAAATACGGAAATCACCCAAGTAAATCATCGGTCTAGTACGCACGAGAAATTCATCGGTAAGGGCCACTAAGTTCTAAAGAGTACTGAAAGAAATAAATTGTCGACCATCCTTGTCAGATGATGTACGGGACATGGTGTGGTGCAGAGGTCACTGAGAAAATGATTCCCTGGGAGGCGATATGTTATACTTTCATGGTATTTAGACAAATAAAAGAGGTCAGCCGCATTCCGACTTTGAAATAAATCCGTAGACGACTGATGAAATTTGGATTCGAACCCGAATTTCCTGCTTAACGCTAGCAGTCGCCTCGACAGCCACGAATATTCTGCACGCTTCCCATCTGACCCAAATTCCCATTGCATCCTGTCCTATACAAGTAGCTTCGCCGTCTATTTTCCTCCTGCTGGCAACTCATGTTGATTCCCATAGGAGTTCAGACGTAAAGAGTCGTTGCGCTCATATATATGAAAATATACACACATATATGTGCGTGGTGTCTGTTTCGCCGCATTTCCGACTGAATAGACCCGACTCATACATGCAGGGTGATTCGGCTGCCCCGAACCGATCCGTTTTATGCAACCCGCAGTACATTAAAAAACAGTGCTTGAGATTTTCATATTCTTTCGCTTGCTGCTTGCAGACAATTAGTCCTACAGAAGCAGTGAACAGGATTTTTTTGTAGGAAGTTTAATGTAGTTAAGTTTTGTACTGGAATACATTCCCACTAGAGTCCATAGTTTTCTTACTATTCACTGGGGAAACATCGGAAGGTTTCTTTTGTACGTTTTTCCTGAATTGTTCGAAAACTACGGCTTCTAGCGAAAACGCATCCCAGTACAAAATTTAACTAAATTAAATTTCCTACAAAACGGTCCTTTTCATTCTTTCTGCAGGACTAATAGTTTGGGCTTGGCGAGCGAGAGAATATGAAAACCATGCATATGGTATTTGAAGGCTTTGTGGGCTTCATAAAACCCAGCAGTAAGGGCAGCTGTGTGTGTGTATATCTCAATTTGTTGGTGTTGCTGCAACCCAGCAGCCACAGGCCATTTAACGCGACTTCTCTTGGCTTGGCCTAGTGCGGTGGAAGAAGCACCATCTTAGCAACTTAGAACAGTTATTGAGTATTTTCTGGAATGATGACTCACAGTTACAGTTCGTGATGTGGCTCTCTGAGGGGAGAAGGCCTGGTGAAGCATACTCATCTAATTGTTTGTGACGACTGTGAAGCAGTGTGGTGATATGGAAATTTTTCTCCTAAATTGGACTCGTATCACTAGTTTAAGTCGATGACAAAATGATGATGACCGTTTACGTTCTAATGCTACACAATGGCGTGACAAGTTGGAAAGGTATCTTTACTTTATCAGCACAATAATCTTATATCTACACACATACTCTAAAAACGTGGTGGTGGGTGCTTCATGCCAAGATTATCTTCTAGTCCATAAGGAATCATGTTTTAAAGACTTTACAGACCTAAAACCATCCTGAACAAGTTATTTGAGCTATAACGTCAGATGAGTGCCAAATCAATACGCCAAAAGTTGTTCATTGCAGTTCGGAAATAACGGAAACAAGTCCCACCTTCAGTGCAGCATAAAATTGTGGGAACTCTTCGTCAAAGCTGTAACAGCAACAGAGGTAAGGTCTACTATTTAGAGTCCTTACAGGTAAAACATATAACGCTGCAAATTTTTGGTGATGGTGTCCATGGTTAAAGAACAAGAGAATACAATGCGATTGATATAAGAACGAGAATGGAAACCAATCTCCAGGACAGAATGCTGAAATTCGTGGGAGGAAAATGCCATAATTGTGGACTAGGCAACATGGTTTCAGAGCCAAATTCATGCGAACGCATGCGGGGTTTTCTAATTAACGTTTCTATTCTAAGAAAACTGACACAGAAACTAAATTTATTAAGAGACAAGAAAATATTCCGTGGCTTGTATTTCTGCTCTTAACAACAGTATTCATTATAACACATTGATTTTAATCTTTTTATTATCTTTCGAGCTGTTTTTACAAGGGGAATATTTGGCTGCTATTGACTGGTTATTCACTACTTTATTCAGTTTGTTGCCTTGGTTGCATGCATTACACTATTTCCCTGAGAATACTCTCACATCAGTGCAGATGCGGATAATTCTAACTGTGTCATTTTCGTAAAGAAAGCTTTTCCTTTGTCTCATAGTATTTTAAATTAAAATTTTAATTTTAGCGCTTCTGCCTCTGTCTTTCATGTTTGCCAAAGTTACTATGTCACGGAACGTGTGACTACAAAATTCGCAGAGGGTTTGTATGGAGATACCCTCACTGCTGAAAGTATGGAACTAGAACAGAAGATGCACATGTAAAGGAGGGTGTGCACCTAACATAGAAGCCAGGTATTTTGCGGGAAGAGCTGTACATATATTTACTCTGTTTCTCTTTTTTCCTTATTACAAAATGACAGGTAGTAAAATCTATATTTTGAAATGGATTCCTTCGTAGCGAGTCAAACGTGAGCTAAGTATATTAATCAAAGATTAGGTATTTCAAACGGTTGCTGTAATCAAGATAAGCTGTTAAATGATAAACTCATGTAGGGAGAGAGGGAGAGAGACAGAGAGAGAGAGAGAGAGAGAGAGAGAGAGAGAGAGAGAGAGAGAGAGAGAGAAAGGGGGGGGGAGAAGGGGAGATAACGGGAAAGAAGAAAAAAATAAAACCTGATGACGGTTTTCCGACGATGATGTCTTTTTGGCATGGCAGAAAGATATGTGAGATTCGTTTACAATAGCGGAAGAGCACAGGGTTCATTACCGTGGTTGTAATATTAATTGCAGTCATGAAAATAGGATCATACTTACAACACTACTGTAAATGATACCTTCACCATGACTCCAGAATCTGTGTTCTAGCTAAACGCGTTTCCACGCTACACTAGTTTCACAAAAAGCTGTTTCGTAACTAACTCAAATGTGCGTCCACACCGTTACGATGACGTCATAGACGAAATAAATACTGCGCGACAAGTATGTGCACACGTAATCCACCCGTTGTGTGCTCAGCCATTGTTTACACATTATTAGTTTCGTAGCTATTAGCGATTCAAACCTGACGCCATTTTTTCACACAAGAAACTTCGACAGACCACCACTGTGAAGAGCGTTTTTCACTTCAAAATTACTTAACTAGTGATGCAGGTGAGATAGACTTACACTAGAAGCAGGATAGCTTATCTACACTAGTAGTTAGTTAATTTAGGCTTTGAGGAGGCTTTCTTTCAGAATCAGTTTTATATCGGGAATATCTGTAATCTTAGGTGTGCGATTTCAGAGTTGTGTAGTTGACCGTAGCATGCAGTTCCCACAACCAGAACAGAGACATGTTTACGTTTTGAGTGCCTCTTTGGGAAACTTTATTTGATTATTAACTGTGTAATGTGTTCATGACTGAAACATTGCTTATGGAATTTAATTGATTTATCATTAAGTTTCCTAGTATTTCACTATCCCCATATTTCGTGTGAAGACGACTGGTTTACCTGTCGACCCTGGTAATGGTACCATTTGTGTTACAAGGGGCTGAAATATACAGGGTGTTACAAAACGATACATACAAATTCGAGGGGTTGTACAGGGTGTCAGGAGGAACAAATTGAGGATAGGAACCTGTGTCCGAAAGCGTATCCAACGACGTTACAGAACGTCACAGTTATAGGCGCCGGTGCCTGCTACTAGGCAACCCATTCGGCAGCAAATGTGACTTTGTATGCTGACGGATTACAGGTGGAACGTTTCACAATGTTTGTTATTCAGTGATAGCGACTGATTACCGTGATAACCAGTGAAGAAGATGGAGCTAGCTGCTGTATAGATGGACATCGTCTCCTACAAATGCGACGCTCTTTTGCCTCGCTGCATGATGGTTTCGTAAATGGATTTCCATCAGCAGTTTATTTCTCTCCTTTACATTAAAAAACTGGAGATTTTAGAGTGTTCCAGGAGAAACTTAAACTGCGAATGGAAACCTATGTTTGAAGGCGCCGTCCACCAAGGCAAGAGAGCATTGCATTCATGGGAGACAAGGTCTGTCTTTGTAGCAGCTAACTCTACCTTTCTCACTGACGATCGTGGCAATCAGTCGCGGTCACTGACTAACAAACAACATTGCGAGACTTTCTACCTATGGTCAGTCATTGTAAAAAGTCACGTTTTCTACTGAATGGGTGGCCTACCAGCAGGCTCTGGCACCTACAACTTCGACGCTCTGTATCGTTGTTGTAGGATGTTTCTGGACACCGGCTCCTATTCTCAATATGTTCCCCATGACAGTCTCTACAACCACTCGAAGTTTATGTGTGTCGTTTTGTAACATCCTGTATACGTAAAAAAAACTCTCTCGTATTCTCTAGCAACGTAGCTCATTAAGGCGATGGAGGTGAGACGAACGAATAGGACAGCACACGAAGCAAGCAGCTCTACAAACACACAGAACGCTCGATAAAGCAGGCCGGACTCGCACCTCCCTTATTATGCATGGGCTTCACTGGCACGTGGATAGCGCGGCCGATATCATCTCTGAATGGTGAAGGTCGCGTTTCCAGGCGCAGGGCGGCTACTGGCAGCAATGCGCACTAAGAAATGAGGCGTCAGACAAGGCTGCTTGTTAAGGCTTGTTGGCTATCTCTACTGAGTTGGTAACGAGCGTTTTCAGAGTTCCTAAGCTTGTCAGACAACATATCGATTCAAGGGCCTCTCATGTTAAAAATATCCCGAGTTTGTTCAGTGATGAACACTATTGGCAGTGGTTGATTGGCTGAAAGAAACTCACACAACATTGTTCAAACAATTTATTTTAAACACTAAATACACTACTGGCCATTAAAATTGGTACACCACAAAGATGACGTGCTACAGATGCGAAATTTAACCGACAGGAAGAAGATGCTGTGATATGCAAATGATTATCTTTTCACAGCATTCACACAAGGTTGGCGCCGGTGGCGACACCTACAACGTGCTGACATGAGGAAAGTTTCCAACCGATTTCTCATACATAAACAGCCGTTGACCGGCGTTGCCTGGTGAAAAATTGTTGTGATGCCTCGTGTAAGGAGGAGAAATGTGTACCATCACGTTTCCGATTTTGATAAAGGTCGGATTGTAGCCTATCGCGATTGCGGTTTATCGTATCGCGATATTGCTGCTCGTGTTGGTAGATATCCAATGACTGTTACCAGAATATGGAATCGGTGGGTTCAGGAGGGTAATACGGAACGCCGTGCTGGATCCCAACGGCCTCGTGTCGCTAGCAGTCGAGATGACAGGCATCTTATCCGCATGGTTGTAACGGATTGTGCAGCCACCTCTCGATCCCTGAGTCAACTGATGGGGACGTTTGCAAGACAACAACCATCTGCACGAACGTTTCGACGACGTTTGCAGCAGCATGGACTGTCAGCTCATAGATCATGGCTGCCTTGACGCTGCATCACAGACAGGAGTGCCTGCGATGGTGTACTCAACGACGAACTTGGGTGCACGAATGGTAAAACGTAATGTTTTCGGATGAATCCAGGTTCTGTTTAGAGCATCATGATGGTCGCATCCGTGTTTGGCGACATCGCGGTGAACGCACATTGGAAGCGTGTATTCGTCATAGCCATACTGGCGTGTCACCCGGCGTGATGATATGGGGTGCCATTGGTTACACGTCTCGGTCACCTCTTGTTCACATTGACGGCACTTTGAACAGTGGAAGTAAAATTTCAGATGTCTTACGACCAGTGGCTCTAACCTTCATTCGATCCCTGCGAAACGCTACATTTCAGCAGGATAATGCACGACTGCTTGTTGCAGGTCCTGTACGGGCCTTTCTGGATACAGAAAATGTTCGACTGCTGCCCTGGCCAGCACATTCTCTAGATCTCTCACCATCTGAAAACGTCTGGTCAATGGTGGCCGAGCAACTGGCTCGTCACAATACGCCAGTCACTACTCTTGATGAACTATGGTATCGTGTTGAAGCTGCATGGGCAGCTGTACTTGTACACTTCATCCAAGCTCTGTTTGACTCAATGCCCAGGCGTATCAAGGCCGTTACTACGGCCAGATGTGGTTGTTCTGGGTACTGATTTCTCAGGATCTATGTACCCAAATTGCATGAAAATGTAATCACATGTCAGTTCTAGTGTAATATATTTGTCCAATGAATACCCGTTTATCATCTGCATTTCTTCTTGGTGAAGCAAAATTTTAATGGCCAGTAGTGTAAATCTGAAGAAGTTTCAATCCACTACTCTGGCCTTATCCAAGTACGTATTACAATAATAACGGCCACTTACTTAATGATCACAAGCTTACCAAATGTCTTTTTTGTCCAAAATATTTACTCACAGCAAATATCTGGGGATCACTACCGAAATATTAATCTTGAAAATTACTATTATTAAAACACAATTTCTATGTAGAACTAATCAGTTTTAGTACCATTCGAACTTTATTCAGGCCTCTCTGCGGAAGCCCCCCTATATTCATCATCCTTCCCCATACACGACAGCAACAAGTTGGTCTCATGGCCATGCAACTTTCATACCAAGATATATTTATGCTTAATATCCAGACCTCTCCGCGAAACATAAGAACTTTAAAAACTGAACATCAAATGGCATTCACACTCTATAACAGAATTAGTTCGCAGCGGTCTCAGTACTGTAACACCACGTATCAACAAGCGCTCGGTGCCTGGGGTCACTCCCAGAACAGTACCGGAATGCCCAATCACATGTTAGTAACGATTACAGCAGGCTTGCAAAGCGTCATCTATTTATACACGTTATAGAAAGGACACTACAAATTTCTACAACGCTATGTACATCCTCTAGCAGCCGCAGGAACACTCAGACAGGCTAAAATGAGCCACGAAAGGAAGGAGGAACGCCACACTCAACTGCACTATCACATGAATGGGTTAGGTCGTAGGAAATGATACCACAACCGATGTCCGTTTCACGCCATTCCAACAGCAGTTATCCGTCACGGTGATTCCTAGGCCCAATCGCAACGCAACCACACTTAGCCGCTACATTGTCTGTCATGTCGTATCTCCAGGAAGCACCAGGCGCTCCACACTATCCAATCAACTCATGTGGCTAGTACAAGCACTTGTAGAGCTACCGCAATCATTAGCTTCAGAGTACCGCCTGGGTGACAAGAAAACACTGCCCTCTTTCTCTCGCGCGGCACACACCATGTACCAAAGACCGCGACGTCCACAGCAATATTAATCCTGCTTCATCGAACGTAACGACCAAAAGGGCTGTAAAACAGATACACATAATTATAGGGCTACATGGTTGGCGTCAATCTATCGTAGAAATGTGTAACATGTTACATGTTAAAAGATTATGACGTTTTTGGAGAGCGAAAATCTCCTCTATGAAAATCATCATGGATTCCACAAACAGAGGTCTTGCGGAAATCATTACCGAGTATCGGACCAGATTTGCGACTGAATTGAAGACTTCATTGCAGACAGAACTGAACAACGTCATTATTAACGGAATTAAATTGACAGATGTAAAGGTAATTTCCGGAGAGTCTCATAGTGTGTTAGGAACGTTATTACTTACAATGTATATAAACGAAAGAAAAGCAGATGCGAGACTGAGATTTGCAGGAAGAATCTTAAAGAAATTTAAAGTATCTATGATGTAAGTGGCTTACAAGACGCTTGTGCGACCGATTCGTGAGTACCGATCATCAGTCTGGGACCCTTACCACGTAGGAAAGATAGAAGAGATAGAGAAGATACAACGAAGAGCGGTGCGTTTCGTCACAGGTTCGTTTAGTCGGCGAGAGAGTGTTAAAGAGATGCTCAACAAACTCTATTGGAAGACGTTACAAGGTAGGCGTTGTGCACCACGGAAAGTTTTGCTACTGAAATTTCCAGAGAGCTCTCTCCAGGAAGAGGTGGACAACTTATTACTTCCTGCCTTATAAATCTCAAGAAATGACAACAACGAGAAAATTCGAGAAATTAGAGCTAATACAGACGTTTACTGGCATTCTTCCCACGTGCCATTCGCGAGTAGTGCAAGGAAGGGGGCTCAGTTAGTAGTAACAGAAGTAATTTCAGTCACTCGCCGTTAGCTGTCTTGCGGAGCGTGTTTTAGATGAAGATGCAGTGTATCCTTGATACAAAAATTAGTGTTATTTTTCTATCCAGCGAAAAGTAACGTGCGGATCGTGAAGAGATAGACGATAGACATACAGGTGGAATCCAAACTGCACTAACAAAATTTCATAAGTTGTTCAAGTACGTTTTCTAAGAATTTTGGGGTCAGGGACCCCTGGTCTCCGTTGACTCGTTACGGAGTAATTACTTTTCTTTTGGTTTCTTACTCCCATTTATCTTTGTATCCCTATTGATCTCGAGTTCCTAGAATATGTGGCGTTGACAGTTCGTCAGAGTATGTGCTTTCAATTCGATGAGGCGTCGGCACACTTCGCACTCGATGTTACGGAACACACTAATGTATAGTTTGTTTGCGGTGGAAGTGTTCCTTCGCCAGCTCGGTCACCAGACGTGTCACCAGTGGATTTCTTCTTCTGAGAGCATGTGAACAGCCTAGTGTATTACACGCCAGTCGATATTGACGTGAAAGCAATTGCTGGGATTGTCGCTGCACGGAAATCGACGCTGTACACTCCACCTTGATAACCATATTCGACATTATTTGAATAATATCTGTACCTGTAAGGTAACAGTCCTGCATTTGCTACGTCTGTACTGTACACCGACAGAACAGTTTGAACAAACTGAGATAAAAGTGGACGGGTTTATTATGAGGGTTATTGCATTGCTCATATTCCTTACTGTACGTTTTGGTCACTGGACATTACGGGATTTTCTACTGTTTTGAAGGTATTTTCTCAAAACATAGTTAACTGGAGTAACAAATCTAATAAATTAATAATCTAATAAATTAACACATTAACACTATGTAACTAAACACAGAAAATCCCGTATAACACTACCGGCTACTGTTAAAATAGTAATGTGCCGATAATTTTACCCCTGTGAAAGGAGTTTTACTTTGTGACCGTGGAGCTGTTTAATGGTAAGGTATCAGACTACTTTTGTTCCACTAAAGATTTCTGTTGAAAGGAAGCAGTAGCAAGACAAAAGGGAATCGAACCAAGGTTCTACTAGTAATCACGTAAACTGTAACGAAGCAAAAGCAAACGGTCGCCAACCTAATTATCTAATATTGTCCCCAGTACTGTCATGGTTCAGAAAGAAGGTTAACTATTTGGGTGACTTTACTTGATATTGAACTCCTGTTTTGCTGCTAAGATGCAAGACAGTAGCTCAATTTAGAAAGTAATATACCAGTGATTTGACCTGAACTACACAGGAGGAGTATTAGTACTTTTAAGCAACTAGTGGCTCTCAATAACACTTACTATCTGAGTTTTTACTGAGTTTAACGTAGGCGATGTTGGCCTGATATATTTGACGATGCCCTTTGGCTACTCTGCCTAAAGGATTCTTCTAAGAAATACCAAATTAAGATAACCTGAAGATGCCTAAATAAGGCGAAACGCGTCGTTGAAAAATAAAAAACTAAAATTGCAATCAAGACTGTTTTTAACCAATACTTATTATCTGCACATTACAGTATGAAGATAACACTACTGGCTTACACAAGAGGTTCTTTTGTCAGTTAAATAACAGGAAATCACTACTTATGAAGTAGTTGTAAAGTAATATTATCTTTTGTGCTAATTATAATTTTCAATCTCAAGGAACACTCACTTCCTTACATTATTTAGCCCAAGTGGAAGGTGTGACACGTGGATCTAATATAGTTTGAATACTTGTAGCCAGCTGTTTACTCTTGATTGGCGTTATCGTAATGTGATATTTAAATCTGGCTCAGCTTGGGGACCCAGAAACTAATCTCTCGGTAGACGCAGATCGAGGCTGAACACTTTAATCACCACAAAACGGTAAACACTGTTAACTACATAACACATAAAATTGTAATTACTATTATTTAAAAAAAGTATTTGAACTAAATGAAACTCCCTAGCAGATTAAAACTGTGTGCCGGACCGAGAGTAGAGTCGAGTCGAGTCGAGTCGAGTCGAGTTCGAGTCTCGATCCGGCATACAGTTTAATCTGCCAGGAAGTTTCATATCAGCACACAATCCGCTGCACAGAGAAAATCTCATTCTTTGAACTAAATACCTTAAATCCTCTCTAAGTAATTGCACTTTAATCAAACTTTAACTGTTCATTTATATAAACTACTTGGAGTATTTCAAAGGTTATGCTCACTAAATAGTTACGTACTTTAAAACTCCACAAAGTTTACTAACTTTTGTTAAAGAAGATAATTACTTTTCAGTTCAGTAAAATAGGGTACACGGATTTATCGTCGCACTTGGACACTGTCTAGGTAAATGACTAAGGATAAAATACTGTGGCTCAACACAAAATTTACGTAACACAAAATTATTACTGAAAGCGAAACAACATAACTGGTCCATGCGGTTATACAGTATTCAACTGATAATTTGAGATTAAGGTGGTGGAAACGTCGATCTCCTATACTTTTCAGAAATGCGGCGAAAGTATTCATGATTCTTCCTGTGGAACTAGCTCTGAGAATTCTCTTCTTAATGTCGGACTTTTATAGTGAAAACAGTATGCCATGGATAATAAGCCGCATTAATTCCGCATCCGACGTTATATATAATGTTGCAGTTCTTCTCGCCTCCTTCAGTTCACAAGTCCTCAATCTCTCCCTGCTAGCCTCCGACTGACTCATGCCACAAAGGAGCTCTGCAGTTCGACCGCCATATCCATCTTTTCTATTCCCGCGTACGCAGTTCCATTGCTGAGGGACTTCCCTTTCAAGTTGTACATGAGTACAAACCTACTTTCCCTATTCACGAACCAGTAAAATATAAAATTTTCATTCTTTTACTTTTGACATTACATCCCTATATTAATTACAGTTATACAAATTATCATAAATAATCACTAAAGCAATTACATGGATGTTACATCAAAGAGCATAGTTATATAGAAATGCATTAAGTAAGAGAAGACAAAGAAATTAGATAAGACCATATAGCTCCCTTATACCAAAGTAGTCAGGAAATGTTCTGGAGAAACTTTTGACATTTTTTCGGTATAGTTCGGGTTCACCACGCATAATAATATACATAGATAAATAGCAAGAAAGAAAGAAAGAAGGAGAGTGAGAGGCAGAGGAGAAAGAAAATTAGACATCCAATTGACATCGAGGCTAACAAAGGTACCAAAGCCCGAAAGCTAGGTTGTCAGTCCTTTTTAGTCTGTTGCAGTGAACACTGCCTGGCACGTTGCAACACTCGCGACAGCCATTCGCTATTAGAGGTTCATTTTGAAGCGTCCGGCCAGTCCAGCTAATTTCCGGACTAGGACAGCGATGCGATAGCGTTCATCGCGCAGCACTCTGATGGGGAAATGCTGATTTCTGTCATTGTGTCGATCTTCTTGCTCAGCTTGTCCTCTCTTTCTGATCGTGCTTAGTTTACATATAACCCGCAGAAGCTAAAACATGTTTTGGGGCCAGGGGAGACTATACTGGAAGTTGTACATTTATTCTGTCCTCAGTGTCTGATATTACATTGCGCAACCATTACCCTCAACGGAATCATGAAATGAATAATGCGCGAGTAGTTGTGAGACACGTTTGACGGACTTTCATTTTTGGGAGAGAGTGTGCTGGCAGCAACAACAACGACGTTGTCACTCACGATATCATTCAAAGTACTGTTTGCGACAACAGGAAAATCGCGGAGGAATTACCCGATTGACATCAATCGCATAAGACATTTGATGCGTAACATGTCAATCAAACGAGATCGCCGAGAATCGCCATCTCTTTTCCCTGTACTCACCAAGCTTTTGGTTTGCTTGATTGCTTCCATCATCTCTTCCCATATCGTGCTATCTTTTCATCTCAAAATACTTACTGCTGTACCCTTTCTGTATAATGTATTTGGCATACTGTGATATCTTCGTGGCTCTATTATTTTCTCCCGTACTGGTATTTGTGGAATTGTAGTTACTGCCAATTAACCTGTCTTTTCTTGAGACAGTCATTTTCCACTGACTTATTTGGTACTTTATCTGGCAGTTCCATTTTTCACATCCTTCTGTAGCATCAGATTTCAGATTCTTCCATTTTCTTCTTGTGAAGTACAATTGTCATTTTACACAACGCTCTTCTCTAGCAGTACACTTTCAATAACTTCTTTCTCAAACCAAAGTCTACATCATCCAAAGAAACTTCTGTTGCTCATAAAATATTTGTCTCGTTCATTATTCCCCAGCCCCTGTGCAGTCTGCCTTCCGAGGTAACATAATTATTTACTTCTTCTGCCACTAGAACCTTCGCAGTACTAATGTAAAGGAAATCTTTATTTCTCGTTTCTAGTACGCTCCATCGCCTTGACTTAGAATTATTGGTTCGTAACTGATATTCTGGTCTAAGTATACTGTCTTCTCAACTTCAACAATTCTATAAAAAGATATAGGTCTTGTGTATCCCTTGACATTCTTACTGCTGCTAAAAGGAGGTACAGACGCATTGTGAACTGTGATAAAAAAAAACTGTGATAAAAATGTTAAATAGAAGATCACTAAGCACTATGATATTAAAGTAATGCAGGACCTATGTCTGTACAGCGAACAGTTGAAGCAAATTGAAGACTATGTCTTTGCATAGCTTTCTTCTTTTCCGTTGTACGGAGAAAGACATGAAGGATACCTTTGTCACAAAACATGGCATTCTCCAAGTTTGGGTCCATTTTATAGGAGATGAGGCAGTGCTCTTGAATCTGTTACTCTTGTCAGTTTCCTCTGTCGTCATCAACATCAACTCATTTCACCTCGTTGATCGGGAATCTTGTATCACCCCTTCAGATGGCGTGTACTATTTTACATTCAATGTTCAACGTCCTTTCGGGGAGATACCTTCTTGTACTGATATATCAGCTTCTACGCTGCCACACGGCTGGACACTGGATTTGCTCTCATTATGCGTAGTCCTCAGGATTAAACAAATTCGAGGTTCCAGTGTAAGAGATGAATCTACGTAACTGATTAGCGAGACTTTGACTTTCCATCCTCATTTAGTTAAATATACGGCGATGCGATGGCAGCTGGAAGCTCAATTTTCTTTAGTTCGCTACATTCCAGAGTTCTGGTAAGTGTCCATTGTCCCGGGGGTTATTTTTTAAAGGTAGAGACAGAAGAAAGTGACTTAATGAGACTACATAAGATGAACTTTCCGAGAACTGAAGGGACTCGTGTAGGAATAGAGAAATAAGGACACTATCGGCAACATAGGGGGAAAGTCAACTGGTAAGATAGTAACATGCATCATATTTGCTGTCGTCAGACCTTTTCACGAGAAGAAGTCTGTATGACAGGGATTATTGATATTAAATAAACATTATCAGCTGTTAATGATAACGATTTGTTGATCAAGCCTTTCTTTTTCGTGTCTTGGCATACCCTATCTAGTCAAGAGTTTCTTGACACCGCATGTAATGCGGAATTGACAGCTATATGTCACGAGAGGCGAGGACTGAGTATTGTGTTGTCAGACGAGAAGCGGTAACAGCAGAATAGGTCTATCAAGAAAGCTCAGTGACTTCAAACATGGTCCAGTCATGCCACGTCACCTGAGTAACAAGTCCAAAGCGGACACATAAGCCCTTTTAACACTGGGAAAGTCGACTGTCGGTAATGTGACTGCCAAATGGAAACATGAAGAAATAACTATAGGTAAACCAAGACCAGATAGACCTCTTCTACTGAAAGACAGGGACAATGGAACATTTCGGAGAATAACTGTAAGAAATCTCACGGAATCAGTAGAAGGAATCAACAGCGAGTGCCAAAGTGCTACCAACACTCCAGGCAGCACAGTGACTGTGCTTAGGAGGTAGAGAAGAATAGTGTATAATGATGGAGCAGCTCCCCATAAACCACACGTCTCTGTTGTCAATGGTAATTGATACTTGATGTAGTGTAAAGAGCGACCGCCACTGGATAATGGATGACTGGAAACGAGTGATCTGAAGTTATGGATCAAACTATATCCTAGCGCAATGCGATGGCAGGGTTTGAATTTGGCGATGCCTGAAGAAAGTTTCCTGGCAGCCATCATTTGTAGTGACCACATTGAGGTACTGATGAGGTGGTGTTACGGTTTGGGGATGTTATTCGTGTTTAAGGTGTGGTCCCCTCACTGCGCTTACGCAAACTCTAAACGTGGAAGAACATCGACAAGTTTTACAGCATTGTGTATTGCTCAAAAAAATGTTCAAATGTGTGTGAAGTCTTACGGGACTTAACTGCTAAGGTCATCAGTCCCTGAATTTACATACACACTACTTAACGTAAATTATCCTAAGGACAAACACACACACTCATGCCCGAGGGAGGACTCAAACCTCCGCCGGGACCAGCCGCACAGTCCATGACTGCAGCGCCTGAGACCGCTCGGCTAATCCCGCACGGCATTGTGTACTGCGTACAGCAAAACAACACGGATGGTTATTGACTGTGTGTCATGAAAGTGCACTCTCTCATAAAGCGGCATCTGCGAGGCAACGGTTTGTGGACAATAACAGTCCTGAAATGGACTGACCTGCCCAGAGTCCCGACCAGAACTCAATGGAATACGTTTAGGATCAGGTATAACGTCGACTTCGCTCCAGGTCCCAGCGTCCAGCATCAGATCTTTCTCTGTTTCCTACTCTTGAGGAACAGTTCCTCCACAGACCCTCAGCCAGCTAATTGAAAGTGTCCCCAGCACAGACCAAGCAATCATAAAGGCGAAGAGTGGACACATCCCATATTAGTGTTCACTATATTTCTCCACAGGCACTAAGCCATATGGTTGGAAGCGTCCCCAGCACAGTCCAAGCAGTCATAAAGGCGAAGAGTGGACACATCCCATATTAGTGTTCACTATATTTCTCCACAGGCACTAAGCCAGATGATTTAAAGTGTCCTCAGCAAAGTCCAAGCAGTCATAAAGGCGAAGAGTGGAAACATCCCATATTAGTATTCACTATATTTGTCCACAGGCACTAAGCCAGATAGTTGGAAGCGTCCCCAGCACAGTCCAAGTAGTCATAAAGGCGAAGAGTGGACACATCCCGTATTAGTGTTCGCTAATAGGAGTTCGGATTCTTTCGATCAGACTGTGTGTATACCAGTGGATTATAACTGCTGCAGTTCACCCCACTGGTCAGACTTCGCGGTATCATTATTCTGGGGTTCCGTTTTTTTCTATTTTTGCGGTTTTTCTGGGCTATGTTGTTTATGATGTCTTTCTGACTCACATTTGTTCAAAATGGTTCAAATGGCTCTGAGCACTATGGGACTTAACATCTTAGAACTACTTAAACCTAACTAACCTAAGGACATCTCACACACATCCATGCCCGAAGCAGGATTCGAACCGGCGACCGTAGCAGTCGCGCGGTTCCGGACTACAGCGCCTAGAACCGCATGGCCACCGCGGCCGGCGACTCACATTTGTCTTGGTTGTATTTGGTGGACATGTGGCCGTTTATAGTTTACGACTATTAGACGTCATCATGAGGGCCAGCATCTTGTCACGAAAGTAATATGTCAAATGCTCACCTACCGCTCATTGTTGTCGCTAGGTAAACATTTTATTTGGTTCCTTCGTGACAAGATAATGGTTTTGATGATGACTCATAAGAGTCGAAATCTGATAACCGTCGTAAATCCACGAAGTGCAATCAAAACAGTTGTCACTAAAGAAATATTTTTCGAAACAAATAGTGTTCTTCAGTTTCACAATGTTATATTTCCTTGACTTGTTATGTCTTCAGAGCAAATTACACGTTCAACTAAACTAGATTTTTCTGAATTTGTTTTAACGACCGTTAATTTCTCGGATATTTGTCTGAGGGATTTGCTTTCAGCTCACGACGTTTTTACGATACTTCTCCATACTCATATCTTTGCATATAATTTTTTTCTGTCCTATTTTTGCCATTGCCCACAGCAGAAACCAGTGCTTAAAATCCACCAAAGAAATTGTGGATTAATTTGTTCTTTGTTACTGCGTCAACGTGGTTGCCTGTTAATAACATTTTTCTTCCTGAATACTCGTTTGGTCGTCGTTATACTTTTCTAAATATCCATTAAAATTCGCTTACCCGCTTCGAACTTAAATTCCCTGTCTGACTGTTTGCTCCCACTCCCCTGCTCGCCCCCACCGCGCTGATTGTGATTGTGTTTATCTTTAGCTCGGGGTTCGCCGCGACATCAGTCGAATAAACGAGGTAGCGGCACATTTAGACGCGGTATCGGATGGCAGACGCGGGCGGGCGGCAGTGGACTCGCCCCGTGGTGGAGGGTCCGCGATCGATACCCGGCAGCTGCGCCGGCCCCGCGCCTCGCGGTGGCCGTAGCCCGGCTGTGTGCCGTGACCCACTTCTGACGCGGGGCGCCTCGCCGGCCTCCACAGCCAGCTGGCCGCCGTTGCTGCACCGCCGCGCCGGCAGCCACTCGCACACCTGGCTAGGACTTCGACCGTATCAACACTCGTTACCTTGGTTCCTCAACGCCGTGTCGTAGGGGGTTCGACAAATGACACAAGGCATTCGGAATACTATAATATGCGTAAACTTCTTATCAAGAATTAATCCTAGCAATCCCAAGGCATTTTCCACGCCGGCCATTGTGGCCGAGCGGTTCTAGGCGCTTCAGTCGGGAACCTCGCTGCTGCTACGGTCGCGGATTCGAATCCTGCCTCGGGCATGGATGTGTGTGATGTCCTTAGGTTAGTTAGGTTTAAAAAAATCAAAAATGGTTCAAACGGCTCTGAGCACTATGGGACTTAACTTCTGAGGTCATCAGTCCCCTAGAACTTAGAGCTACTTAAGTTTGGTTTAAGGAGTTCTAAGTTCTAGGGGTCTGATGACCTCAGAAGTTAAGTCCATAGTGCTCAGAGCCATTTGAAACATTTGAAGCATTGTTACCAAGGAGGCGTTCTTTATGCCCACCTGAAAAAGAAAGAACAAACAGAATCAAACAAAATTTGTCAGTTGCTGTTTTTTAAAGACGTACCAATGTGTAAGTAGGATCCACAACCTGAAAATACGTTTTAGCACACTTTTGGCAACATCAATGCACTTTCAGTAATCCGTACTACCGACTTCATGATTACTACTACTTAACAAAAAAAATCGCAACTTTCGTTCACTTTTGTCTACTTTTATCCTCAACACACTTTTAAAGAGAAACTGATGCGTATAAGAAAGGCCCTGATCCTAAAAATGTTAAAAGGACATTCATCGCAGAGAGCGACATCAACAACTGAGGCTTAAATTTTTGCTTTAGGTTTAAGTAAAAAGTTGAAAATATGTATGGAATCTGGTAGGGGAATTCATTAAAAGTAATAAATGGTTCAAATGGTTCAAATGGCTCTGAGCACTATGGGACTTAACATCTGTGGTCATCAGTCCCCTAGAACTTAGAGCTACTTAAACCTAACTAACCTAAGGACATCACACACATCCATGCCCGAGGCAGGATTCGAACCTGCGACCGTAGCAGTCGCGCGGTTCCGGACTGAGCGCCTAGAACCGCGAGACCACCGCGGCCGGCCAGTAAAAGTAATAAATACTTTATTCAAAATTTTAACATACAAAAACAAAAACTGACTGTGTAACAGTACTTTCAAAAGCTAAGCACAAAGTACCCTCCTCCCCTCCCGCCCAACCCCTGGTATTGCGAAAGTTAAACCAATCTCATTGGTTCTAACCCTGAGTATTACGTTTTGTTTCCGCCGGTGCTCTGATTGGTTTGATGCGGCCCGCCAAAAATTCCTCTTTTGTGCTACCCTATGCATCTCAGTGTAGCGCTTGCACTAAACGTTCCCAGCTGATGTAAATACGAATAGAAAATCACAGCACCAACAAGAAGTTGTGCGACATAAACAAAAGTTTGGAGGCGTGTTTCCACCTATTTCAGATGATTTCCATTCAAATTTCGCCCCAGTCGCGTAAGAGTGACACTAGTAGCGCCACTATGGGGATGCAAATCAGGTTTGCTTTAAATACACGCCATAATGGTCATGAGCTTTCCTGTCCCGTCCCCGCCCCCTGCCACGCCTTCACTGTTGTGTCCCCCCTACCCTCCATCTCTACACCCTTCATCTCCTTTCCCAAGGTGGCTACTAGATTTCCCCTCCTGGATGATGCCCTCTCTCCCTTCATTTATCTTTCCTATCAACTCTGATCCTCACCCCCCCTCCTTTCCTCCGTCCTTTCCTCTTGCCCCCTTCCATCCTGTGTTTCTCCCCGCCTAACCTCTACCTACCTCTCTTCCCCCCCCCCCCCCCCAGTCCTTTTGTCTTCCCGTCCTGCCGCGTCTGCCCAGCACCCCCACCCCTCTTGTGGGTCCTAATCCTCCATTGACTACTATCCCCCCTCCCCCTTTCGCTTTTCCTCACCTTCCCCCCTTTTTTATTTTCCCATCATCTGACCAGATTCCCTCCACCTGCTCTCGGCTGTGGTATGTCATATTTTAGCGCAGTGTTCCAGTGAATGTTCAGTGTTGTTTCATCTTTTCCCGTGTTGCGAACAGAAACCATGCTGTCGCTGGGTGTCAATTTTATGTCTTTTGCGAACAGAAACCAGACTGTCGCCGCGTTTTTTAATTGTACTGTCTATTATTTTACCGGTCTGGTACATGTGTATTTTATTAGCATCATCATCCCTTTGTTCTCTGTTTTTACGTTCCACGATTTTTTAGCCATGTTACCCTTTGTCTCCGATTTTGTCGCCTGTTTTTAATTATATATTATCTTCTCCTTTTTTAAAACAAAGTCTGTAGGCTGAAGAGCGGCATACTAAGCTGCTGCCAGCCCGCCCCCTTCGGGGGAAATCGAAATTCAATGTTGTTGTTGTTGTGGTCTTTAGTCCTGAGACTGGTTTGATGCAGCTCTCCGTGCTACTCTATCCTGTGCAAGCTTCTTCATCTCCCAGTACCTACTGCTACCTACATCCTTCTGAATCTGCTTAGTGTATTCAACTCTTGGTCTCCCTCTACGATTTTTACCCTCCACGCTGCCCTCGAATAATAAATTGGTGATCCCTTGATGCCGCAGAACATGTCCTACCAACCGATCCCTTCTTCTGGTCAAGTTGTGCCACAAACTTCTCTTCTCCCCAATCCTATTCAATACCGCCTCATTAGTTATGTGATCTACCCATCTAATCTTCAGCATTCTTCTGTAGCACCACATTTCGAAAGCTTCTATTCTCTTCTTGTCCAAACTATTTATCGTCCACGTTTCACTTCCATACATGGCTACACTCCATAGAAATACTTTCAGAAATGACTTCCTGACACTTAAATCTATACTCGATGTTAACAAATTTCTCTTCTTCAGAAATGCTTTCCTTGCCATTGCCAGTCTACATTTTATATCCTCTCTACTTCGACCATCATCAGTTATGTTTCTCCCCAAATAGCAAAACTCCTTAACTACTTTAAGTGTCTCATTTCCTAATCTAATTCCCTCGGCATCACCCGACTTAATTCGACTACATTCCATTATCCTCGTTTTGCTTTTGTTGATGTTCATCTTATACCTCCTTTCAAGACACTGTCCATTCCATTCAACTGCTCTCCCAAGTCCTTTGCTGTCTCTGACAGAATTACAATGTCATTGGCGAACCTCAAAGTTTTTATTTCTTCTCCATGGATTTTAATACCTACTCCGAATTTTTCTTTTGTTTCCTTTACTGCTTGCGCAATATACAGATTGAATAACATCTGGGAGAGGCTATAACCCTGTATCACTCCCTTCCCAACCACAGCTTCCCTTTCATACCCCTCGACTCTTATAACTGCCATCTGGTTTCTGTACAAATTGTAAATAGCCTTTCGCTCCCTGTGTTTTACCCCTGCCACCTTTAGAATTTGAAAGAGTGTATTCCAGTCAACATTGTCAAAAGCTTTCTCTAAGTCTGCAAATGCTAGAAACGTAGGTTTGCCTTTCCTTAATCTTTCTTAATCTTTCTTCTAAGATAAGTCGTAAGGTCAGTATTGCCTCACGTGTTCCAGTATTTCTACGGAATCCAAACTGATCTTCCCCGAGGTCGGTTTCTACTAGTTTCTCCATTCGTCTGTAAAGAATTCGTGTTATTATTTTGCAGCTGTGGCTTATTAAACTGATTGTTCGGTAATTTTCACATCTGTCAACACCTGCTTTCTTTGGAATTGGAATTATTATATTCTTCTTGAAGTCTGAGGGTATTTCACCTGTTTCATACATCTTGCTCACCAGATGGTAGAGTTTTTACAGGACTGGCTCTCCCAAGGCCGTCAGTAGTTCCAATGGAATGTTGTCTACTCCGGGGGCCTTGTTCCGACTCAGGTCTTTCAGTGCTCTGTCAAACTCTTCACGCAGTATCATATCTCCCATTTCATCTTCATCTACATCCTCTCCCATTTCCATAATATCGTCCTGAAGTACATCGCCCTTGTATAGACCCTCTATACATTCCTTCCACATTTCTGCTTTCCCTTCTTTGCTTAGAACTGGGTTTCCATCTGGGCTCTTGATGTTCATACAAGTGGTTCTCTTATCTCCAAAGGTCTCTTTAATATTCCTGTAGTCATGAGCTTTAGTTGCCTTTGAGACCTGACGTGGTGAGTTGATGTTCGTCCAGAATGCCTTTAAGGCAACAAAGACGCCATTACTCGTATCAGCAGCTCACTGAATTTGACCCAAGTCGTGTAACAGGGCTACGAGAAGCTGGATGTTGGTTCCGCGATATTGCAAAAAGACGGGAATGTAGTCACTACACGTGATTGCTGGCAGCGGTGGTCACGAGGATGTAAAGTCACAAGAAGACCGACCTACCGAGGTCCACGTGACACTACCTAGAGGGAAGTCCATCATTTTTGGCGTATGGCTCTGGCGCATCGTACTGCTTCTTCAGCAGCAATTTAAACAGTGATTCGCTCCACAGTGACCCAACGAACTGTAATCGGTTACTTCGGAAACAGCTCCGAGGCAGACACCCTGTAACCTGCATTCCACTGACCGCAAACAACCATGATTTGCTACTTCAATTGTGTCGAGCGAGACCACATTGGCGGGCAGGGTGGAGGTTTATTGTGTTTTCTGATGAGAGTTGGTTGTGTCTCGGTCCGAGAGACGGCCGTGTGTTGATTCGAAGGAGGTCAGTTGATTCTTGTGTTTTTTCTAAAGCTTACACCTATTGCTACATCTTACGCTGTCGAACGCTTTTTATTGGTCGACATATCCTATGAAAGTGTCTCGATTTTTCTTAAGTCTGCTTCCATTATCAAGCGCAACGTCTGGATTGCTTGTCTTCTGCTTTCCTAAAGCCATGCTGATCGTCTTCTAAGCGATGATCAGTTCTCTTTTCCGCTCATCCTTGTTACTGATTATAAATTTACCTAATAAAATATTGTGCCTCGTCTTAAAAGGGCACACTGGTCGTTCTGGGTGATGCAGAACTGGTACCAGACGGTCCTGTGGGCGACAACCGCTGACTTAGGTCATGGCAGTGAAGTGGCTCCATGAAAATACCGCAGTCAGACTGGTCGACATGGAGAAATGACAGAACGACAAAAAGTAGCTGTCGTGTTTGGATGTGCCCTTGATCGCACCGTGAATGAAGTTGCTCGACTTGTTGGTGTATCAAAGCGCAGTGTCCAGCGTGCCTGTAAAATGGACTGTACCACTCGCCGCCATGTAACACGACTGTAAATTTCCTAAATGACAAGGATCAGAGAAACTTAGGAAGAACTGATAGTAAGACTTGAGCGGCTAGGGTCAAAACTTTAAAAGTCATTCTTTACCCACTAGAAATGCCATTGGCATCGATAAAATGTCCATCTGTGAATGACAAAAAGCCACTTTCTCTGTGCTGCATGCGTTATCCGCCGGTGTATCACATAGTCCAAGGCGCTTGGGAAGATCAGATTAGCTATTCTCGGCAAGCTACTGCAGGCTGCATTAATAAAAGTACTACAAAAAACCAATGTTAATATTTATCTGTATATTACAACTACGTACACTCACACGAAGAACAATTGGTGACCTCAAAAAGGCATATGATTTATTTGTTAGTTTAGCTTTGGACAATATTCGAAAAAAGGTGTTTGAGTGTAAAACAGAGAATTTAATCAAAGAAATCATCACCGGTCCGAATTCAAAAAATGGCTCAAATGGGTCTGAGCATATGGGACTTAACATCTTAGGTCATCAGTCCCCTAGAACTTAGAACTATTTAAAACTAACTAACCTAAGGACAGCACACACATCCATGCCCGAGGCAGGATTCGAAACTGCGACCATAGCAGGAGCGCGGTTCCGGACTCAAGTGCCTAGAACGCTCGGCCACAATGGCCGGCGGCCCGAATTCAAAGTGAATTTCATGTGTAGACTGTCGCAGCCGTTTGTAATTCGAACAGCTGTTAGAAACTGGAATGGAATATCATCAATGTTGATAAACGTCATTCCTGAAAGAGTGCTCCAGAAATGGAGACTGAAGACAACAGAAACTGAACTAAAACAGTGCCAATCTTAAGAACATTTCATATTAAAATCGGCCGGCAGGTAGCAGTGCTACCGGATGACATTGAAACACCTAAGATACCGATTGAAATCTTGTTGACAAAACTATCATATGAAAAGACAAAATTAATCGCGTAGAACAAAGCAGTACCAACACACGTTTTACAGATTAAGTAGAGAGTAATAAAGAAGCTGCAAAAATTTAAATTCCTAGGGGAACAGATAAGACCACCTGGACTATCAATTATTGCATTACAGGAAACAGCTTAAATACAAAAACAGCGTATCTATAATGCCAAAATACCGATTACCAAAAATTATTCTTATTCAGTGTAACTGTGACCCATAGTGAAGGAAACATATGCTAGGGAACATGTAAACAGAGAGAAAAGACATTCTGAGGAGAGTCTTAGCAGCTAAGAGAGACAGATAGTAATCCAAATTACGAATCAATTACGTACGTAAAATGAGAAACTCAGAACACCTTTTAAGAAGAGAAGAAAAAACAAAAGCAACTCGCAAAAATCCGATTTTCAGGGGATAATATGTCGGGTTCTGTTGATCGCAGAGATAGTGGGGCAAGTATATCGGATAGCCCCTGGCCTAGCGACTATTTGTACAGCTGTCGGATGAAAGGGCATACTGTAGCTGTCCTACAGTTCAGGAAAAAAATTTACATATTATACCTTCCTCCATCCCGGGCCAACCGAGCAAATGGTTCAAATGGCTCTGAGCACTATGTGACTTAAATTCTGAGGTCATCAGTCGCCTAGAACTTAGAACTAATTAAACCTAACTAACCTAAGTACATCACACACATCCATGCCCGAGGCAGGATTCGAACCTGCGACTGTAGCGGTCGCTCGGTTCCAGACTGCAGCTCCTAGAACCGCACGGCCACATCGGCCGGCGCAACTGAGCAAATCGGTTGGTTCTTTTGCATTAGTCATAGTCTACGGCAGTCCTTATAAAAACATTCATTTGTTCATTTTCGGTTCCTAATATAACCCTAGAAACCCGTGATTTCTGAATACCAAAAGTATCAATTATGGTTATGGTCATTCCTATAATTTATATTCATGGCAGATTGTCGAAACTTTTACGATTATATCATCTGGGAACTTTGAAACTTTTTTCGATATCATTATCCGTTACCGAGACGCAGAGGTTCAAAGTTAATGTACCTATGAACTAAAGCGCAAAACCGGTTATTAGCCGTGTTGTCAGCGTGGGCTGCAATGGTATAAATAACTAATGATAGAAAATGGCTCAGATTTTAACTGAACATTCATTATACATACTTCCATGTAGAAACACTGTTTTCCCATTTCCCTAAATCTCTATCCATTATCAAGATACAACCGAAAAAGCGTGATTTACAGATACCAAAAGTTCTAATTGTGGGGATGGCCACCTATATAATTTTTAATCATGGCAAACTGTTGAAATGTTTACCGTAAGTTCTTAAGCTGATGTTCTCGGGGCACCTTGAAAATTTTTACGATTTAATTATCAGTTACCGAGATACAGAGGTTAAATGTTACCATAAAATATTCACATAATATCATGTCTGAGACGAAAAGGAAGTTTTAAATTTCTCAGTGAAAACATGGCCAAGGTTTTAGGAACATCATAAGGGTTTCCAGTTAGCGTTTTTTCAGCAATGAAACTTTGTGAGCTGTTTTCTATGTGTAACAGGCACTTTAATCCTATGCAGATATGCCCTAAGTGGTACTACAATGACAAAAAAAGAGCTAAAAGTGTCTCAATATGCCTGAAAAGAACTTAAAATGACTGCCAAAAATGATGTCAAACTGGAAAAACTGCAAATTCAGTAAAATACACTGATGGAAAGAAATTCAACACAAGAAATAATTAAAGTAGAGTAATGTAATTTCGGGGACAGATTTATCTAGTTAACATATTTAAGTGATTCACAATGTTGCAAGATAACAAGTTAATGTAAGCACGAGATAAGCCACTGAAAATGTGAAATCTTAGTACATTAATAACAGGTGTAACCGCCAGAATGCTGAATGCAAGCATGCAAAAATGCATGCATCGTGTTGTCAGGTGCCTGTTGCACTCGGTCGGTCAATACAGAGACAATTAGTGTTCTTTGTGGATGACGCCGGAGTTATCGTCTGATAATGAGACAGATCTTGTGATCGAGCAGGACAATGCAACATGTCGACACTCTGCAGAGCCTATTGGGTTACAACAGCGGTATGTGGGCGAGAGTTACCCTGCTGGAAAAAGCCATCTGAAATAATGTTCATTAATGGCAGCGTAACAGGTAGAATTACCAACTGATGTACAAATTTACAGTCATTGTGATTGGGATAACCGCGAGAGTGCTCCTGATGTCATCCGAAATCGCACCCTAGACCATAATTCCAGGTGTAGGTCCAGTGTATATACCATGCAGACAGAACACACGGCCATCACTGGTGTCGAAGCTGAACCAGAATTCATCAGAAAAAACAACAGACCTCCATCCTGAACTATAATGAGCTCTCTCCTGAAACCACTGAAGTCGCAAATGGCGGTGGTTTTGGGTCGGTGAAATGCACGCTACAGGGGTCTGGCTGGGAGCTGTCCTTGAAGTAACCAATTTTGTAACAGTTCGGTGCGTCACCGTGGTGCTAATTGCTACTCAACTTGCTGCTGCAGATACACTACGATGTACCAGAGCCATACACTGAACACGATGCTCTTCCCTCTCGGTAGTGTCATGTGGGCGTCCGGAGACCGGTCCCTTGCGACCGTATATTCTCCTGACCACCGCTGCCAGCAATAATACACAGTGGCTACATGTCTTTATGCAGTCCCGCAGAAGGAACATCTTCCTTCTAGTATTCTTATCACACGACCTCGTTCAAACTCAGTGAGGTGTTGATAATTGAGTCTTTGTCGGCTTAAAGGTATTCTTGATTAACATTAACTCACCACGTCCAATCTCAAAGGTAATTATCGCTCATGACCGTTACAGTGTTTATTTAAAGCAAACCTGATTTGCGACCTAGTAGCGCCACTCTTATGCTATTGGCGCGAAATCTGACATCATCTTTCAGATGTAGAAAACGAATACCAACTTTCGTTCATGTCGTACAACTCCTTCTGCGCGTTGTGATTTTTCTTCCGTAAGTATATTTCTAATAACATTTTTCTCTTTAAAAATAGGTCAGGCATTTTCGATGACTTGCTATTGTGAGCAAAGTATCCGGGAAAAACGTAAGGCAAACGAATTTGTGTTAATATTATATTTTGGGCACTATTTTTATGTGTGTCGAAATATAAATGGCAGACCTAGTCACACTGCCGGTATAAAATCCAAGATGGCGGACCTGAGGGCAGCCTCTACGACTTCAGAACCCAAGACAACGATCCAAGGAGGCGGACTTGAGCTTGCAAGACCAGCCTTCATGGTTGTCAAATTTCTTGTGTTCTGAGTATAAATTCCAAGATAACTACAGGGTTTTCCTCTGAGGTAACAGCTCATCTGTACTAAGTTTGAAATTATGGAAAAATCAAATTGTTCATTTTAAAATGGCATGTAAACAGTTTCCTTCAGCCATCTGACGTCACAGTTCGAACAGTTTTCTCCAACCACAGTTGCTCTAGGTTTAAACATTTACAGCGCAATAAGAATTCAAAGTTGCATTTTACTTAAGCATTTTCCACGTGGGAAAAGACCCCACAGATCGTGGTGACAAAGGAGAAGGACCACAACGCCTACCAGGGGCCGGAGTCACGCCACGTGGCAGCTCCATGCACACGGCTATTCACCCATCGAATATATGTTCCCCACTCGAATGCTTGATGCAAAGTGCAGACTGTGACTGGCGATCTCCCACACCACCAACATGCCCTAAGTTAAAAATTCTGGCAAATTAAAAAATCCAGAATAGTCATTCTGATTTTCGCAAGTAGTATGCCATTTGTGGCGGCACTGTAGTCACCTCCAGAACCCATACGACTACGCAGCCCTTATGACTCAAGCTAAAATGGCCGAGAAACTTGAAAATGCAAAAAGCATACTTGTGCTTCAACTGATATTGAAAGTAGTAGGAAATTCAAGTAGTCCTACATACGCTCTGCAGGGAAATTGAAAAATTCAAGCGCAGTTATCCTTTTTGATGAGCTTATGCGTTTTCACAGAATTCCGACGGATACCAGTGTGAACTGCCGTAAGTCACAGCTCCCATTTACTTATTCGATAGGCAGACTGTAATGTCAAGGGGGTGTCCAATTTGAGATTTCAATTTTATGGCGAAATCATTGATATTTTAAGTTGAGATCAGTTAGTTTCATGCCAAAAATCAGCGAATATTGTACCCAAACCAACGAATTTTTTTGATCCAAATTAGCAAACTTTGTTTCAAATCTGCTCCAATACCATTGAACCTGAGAAGCAAAGAAGAAAGTATAGTTATTCACTCGGTTTCAAATTCTGCAAAAGACATCTGACACCAACAGTCTCACATAATATGTAGATATAAGGATTTTTGCTTCACTGTGTGTTACGTGTTCTACACGTGGCACCAAATGTTCACACAAGATTTCTGACGAATGCAATTCGGACAGAAAAAGGAATAGTTGCACTGGTTTGCTGGAGATGCATCTGTAAGCGTTGTCTACACATCGGATACTTCTATAGGATTTCTAAATAATTTGTGGCGTATGTACCTTTGCTTCCTTCAAGAAGCACCTTTGTGTGGGAAGTGTTTTGCTAGTGATGACATGGAGTGTTGGGAGATGAGCGGCGTAATGGCCACCCATGCAGACTGTACGATATTCTACAAGTCTGCTAGGTTGTAGGACATTGAAATATATTCGACAGTAACTAGAGTTTGAAATACTTCCAACAACTGACGGACTTAGACCTATTCGAGGTTGTGGAGTACTGTGATTGTGTGAAAGCTACTCTGTTCAGGCTTAGACTCTTGTATGTGAAGCTGGTATAGGGCGGGTAACTGACCACGTGTCACCTGTCAGAGTCGTATGTAGACGTATCAGAGGTTCCATATTATTCCAACTACAAACACCCCACACCATTACAGAGCCTCCACCAACTTGAACAGTCTCCTGCTGACAAGCAGGGTCCATGGATTCATGAGGTTGTCTCCGTACCCGTACACATCTATCCTCTCGATACAGTTTGAAACTAGGCTCGTCCGAGAAGGCAATATGTTTCCAATCAGCAACAGTCCAATTTCGGTGTTGACGGGCCCAGTCGAGGCGTAAAGCTTTGTGTCGTGCGGTTATCAAGGGTCCACGAGTGGGCCTTCGGCTCCGAAAGCCCATAACGATGATAAGGATGATGTTTCTTTGAATGGTTCGCACGCTTACACTTGTTGATGGCGCAGCATTGAAATCTGCAGCAATTTGCGGAAGAGATGCACTTCTGTCACGATGAATAATTCTCTTCAGTCGTCGTTGGTGCCTTTCTTGCAGGATCTTTCTCCGGCCGCAGCTATGTCTGAGACTTGATGTTTCACCCGATTCCTGATATTCACGGTACACTCGTGACATGGTCGTGAAGAAAACCTCCACTTCACCGCAACCTCAGAGATTCTGTCTCACATCGCTCGTGCGCCGACTACAACGCCACGTTTAAACCAACTTGCCATTTTAGCAGCTGTATCCGATGTAACAACTGCGCCAGATACCTTGTTTTCTTATGTAGGCGTTGTCGACCGCAGCGCCGTATTCTGCCTGTTTTTTTTTTTTTTTAAATTCTTTATTAACACAATACAATACAACTCTATAAGAAATACAGAAAATAACCCACTACCTTAATAATTAGTGGGTCTAAGTATTATACTACTTCTAATACAGCAAAATCTACTTTTTTAGTAACTGGCTAACTTATGGACAAGGTTAATCTGTTAGACTATTCTACTATTCTATTATGTTCTGCAACGATTACAGGTGTGCCAGTTGGTGTTATAAACCTACTGTTGTGAGGCCTGCTCACTGAGCTAAACCCATGTGAGCGTGCCCCTGGCACTGGGCTGGCCAAGTCTGTTTTGTCGTTGCAGTCCCTATTGTTAGTGTTGTTTGTGTTCTAAATCTACTCTACTACTAGTAATAATATGTTCTATGTCTAAGTTGAGTGCAGTTGTCGTTGCCTGCTAGGTAATGCACTCGCTGTCCTGGTCCAGTAGTGCGGCGGATTCCAGTCAAGGGAGACTGGCCTACTCCGCACCCGGCGGTATGGCGAGTGCATCTCAGTCAAGTCCGGTTCGAAGTCATCTTTCTTGATTTCTTAAAAATTCTCGCAAAACCTTCTGTGATACCTCGTTTGCCAATTTGTTTATGATACTAAAGGTATCGGCACGTCGTATTAGGGCATAAGTGTTGTGATCCGGTAATTGTAATCGCAGGTCATGCGCCACATCATCATATAACGGACAGTCATATATGGTGTGTTCCGGTGTTCCGTCTTGAGCGCCACAGTCGCACGCTGGTGTAGCTCTTTTTCCAAACCGACATAGATATGTCGGATATGGTCCATGTCCCGTGAGAAAGTGCAATAGTCCCCTGCTCGGCTCGAAGTGGGTCATCCCAAGTCGTTCTCTGATGTTTGGCAACAACTGATAGACCCTTCTTCCAGTTTCTTCGTTCTCCCAGGATGTTTGCCATAACTCTTCCCCTCTTATTTTTATGGCGGGTTTGTTTCCTACTTGGACCCCTAATATGTCCCTTGTCTTGTCTATTTTGCCCTTAGTTACCCAGTACCATGCGGCCTGTTCCCTTATTTTTATGTCTAACGGACATAATCCCATCAAAACTAATAAGGCCCACCCCCCGGGTGTCGTTCTGTAGGCACCTACAGACCGCATTATCATGTTTCTTTGCACCTTTCTCACGGCCATGGCCGGCATCACCCTCGTGAGCCTGTGGGCCCATACCCCACACGCATAACCTACTATTGATGAAAGGATGCTGTTATGATATAATTTGACGAGAGCAGGTGGCAGGTGGAATCTTTTATGACCAATGTTGATGAGGTTGTTTAATGTTTCTATTGCGCGTAATGTGATGGTTTCGATGTGAGATGTGTAGTTCCATTTTTCATCGATAATCACTCCCAGGTATCGCGCTTCGCGACGCCGAAGAACTGGAATTCCATCAATTCTTACTGTGGGATTCCTGATCAGACTGCCTTTTAAGAGGAGGTATGTTGATTTATTTGGTGCAACTTTCATTTTGGCTTGTTGACACCATTCAGTAAGTATGTTGATTGCCCTTTCAACTTTTGGTTCAAGTTCTTCTCGGCTACGGCCGCCGACCAACAGGAGGAGGTCGTCTGCGTAGGCTATCACGTCTAGCACGTCCTGGCATTGCTGTAGGTTTTCTAACAATGGTTCTAAGTTTACGTCCCAAAAGAGTGGCCCCAGTACGGAGCCCTGGGGACACCCCTTCGTGATGGTCTTGCTTAATTTGTCGCTAGGCGATGATAACCAGACCTCCCTGTCCATGCAATAGCTCCTGAGACAACCGTAGAGGGGCCCTGGGCACTCCTTCTCCCGCAAGCGGGAGAAGAGCGAGGGCCACCACAGGTTGTCAAAAGCGCCACTGATGTCCACCATGATGCCAACCACGTATTTGTGCGGGGCAGAGCCACAGACCTCGGCTGCCAAGGCGATTGCGTCAGACGCCGATCGCCCCGGCCGAAAGCCGAATTGCCTGTCGCTCATCCCGCACAAAGTTCTGTGTGCAGTCAGTCTGTCAGCCAACAGCTTCTCTAACAGTTTCCCCATGATGTCTAGGAGACATATTGGTCTATAGGACTTTGGCTCCATAGGATCTTTGTCCTTTCCCTTCTTAATAACAACCATGTTTGCCCTTTTCCAGATTTTTGGAAATTTACCAGTCCTGAGACATTCATTGTATAACCCTGTAAGAGGTGCTGTCAGCTGTGGGGCGAGGAACTGTATCACCTCCGCTACTATACCATCTGGCCCTGGTGCTTTTCCCTTTTTCAACGATTTTATTAGAACAGCAATTTCTTCTTCAGAGAAGGGGTACACCCGGGTGTTGTTGGTGTACTCCTGTTGATCTGCCCTGCGGATTCGCTGCTGGACCTCTGTTTCTCCGTCTTCCTCATCATCTGGAAGTAGAGTCCTCAGGAGGACCTCAGCGGTTTCCCGCCAGGACTCTGTAGTTCTTCCAGCCTCTCTGAGGGTGGAGAGGACCGCTGGGGACCTTATCTTTTCCCTGACCAGCTTGTAGAGAACTCCCCACGGGTCAGTTTCGAGTTGTCTAAGTACATAATCCTCGCAGCTACTTAGTCTGACCTGTTTTAGTTCCTTCTGGAATGTTTCCTTTGCTTCTCTGTATTGCTGCAACCAATATTGTTTTTCGGGCCAGATGGCACATCGCTGGTAATACCTCCTCGTCCGTCGGACAGACTGGCGCAGACGTTCGAGGTCAGCAGTCCATGGTGATGGGGAGGCCGCTACGGCCCTTCTCCTAGTTGGAACAGCGGCTTTTACCGCCCTAACCACTGATCCCACCAGTTCCTCGGCGTACCTGTCTACGTCCAGGTCACCCTCAGGCAATGGAGGAATACTACACTCTCGAGCCAAACGCTCCCAGTTGGTTTTATTATAGTTGTATTGTATTTCCCACCCCAGGTCCCAGCAGCACTCTTCCTGACTGAGTTGGAAAACAATTAAATTGTGGTCACTTGTGGTGACTTGGTCCATAACTCTCCAACTATGTATGTTGCTACTGATGTTGGGTGTGGCCAGGGTGACGTCGATGTTGGTCCCTAAACCGCCTCCACCTGTGTAGGTGGGGGGATTTCCTGGTTTATTGGCCACAACAAGCTGCTGGGCCATGATAAACTCCTCGGCCTTTCCGCCATTTGCGTCTCTAGTGCCGCTCTACCATAGGGGGGATTTTGCATTCATGTCTGCCGTGATAATGACCTTTTTTGCTTGTAGGACCGTGGTCGTTTCCGCAAGATGATCTAGGTGGTCCTCAAAATTCCCACCGTACTGGAAGTACATATTTACCATGTAGACCAGGCCAAGAGGCGTTTGCAATTCCACCACATTGCAGTGGCTGTTTGACAGCTGTGTTATGGTTGTTGCTCTTAGTGCTTTATTCGTGATAATTACTACTGCTTGGGGTTCTTCCCCGGTGGAAATGACTTGCCACGAAGCTGACATGAAAGGGATTTGCCCAGCTCGAGAGTATGGCTCCTGTAGACAGATTACGTCCAGTCTCAGCTCCTCCACTATCCTTCGCAGCTCCTGCATGACAAGGCGACTATTGTGGGTGTTAATTTGTCCGATTACAATTTTTTGTGCCATTATGGGAAATATGTATGAAAATTACATTCAGGCCATGGTTTGCTCCAGTCTGATGCTATCCGCCCATTGGCCAAAACAGACTGTGCGTATATTTCGTCCATCTCGAATCTTTCCCCTCTCCTTTCAAACACTTTTTTAAGTAAGTCACGCAGGGCTCCGAATTCAGTGGGAAGGTTCATTGACCTCAGCTGTATTCTGTCTACAGCCTCCATTGTGGAGAAAGTGACCCTTCTTCCGTATTTATGCCCTACGCGCACGACGTGCCGAAGTGCTGTAGTGAGGATGGCCGGCTGCTCCAGGCGGGAAAGCTGCATAGCAAATTCTAAATTTGGGTAAATTCTCCTAGGGTCTACTCCTGTGGGTCTTGATGTTGTTGTTTCTATTTGTATGGTACTTGTGATAGAGCTATCCTGTAGAATTCCTTTAGGGGTGACGTCTTGTATAGGAGTGGCGGTGTTTGTGTCTTGGAGTCTTGTATCCTTAGGTGGCGTGTGGGTGCTTAGTGTTGTTGTGTGGGGTTGCCTTATTGTTATTGATCGGGCGAAAAAATTTGCCGCATCAGGATTTAGTGTGGAAGTGACATCTGGGAGATCAGAATTTGAAGGTTCAGGCTGTCTGAATGTATCTTTTGTTGGGGTTTTTTGTTTGTCTGCTTCGTCTGCTAGTTCTGTTTGTGTACCTATGCTTTTCATGGTTATTCCTTTGGTGTTCTGTGTTTGAATTATAAACTGTTTGAATTTTCGTGCTCTTTCGGCATCTCTCCTTTGTTTGCTAGGGATTTTCTTTTCCTAGTTGTCCTGTTTCGATTTACAGCGTCAGCCATAATCAGTTCTGGCTATTAGACGTTGCTCTAGCATTTTGTAGGTGGGACAGTTTCTTCCAGATGCCCCGCAGGACTTTTTTCCCCTACGTGTGCATGGCACGCAAACATTTGTTTTGTTGCAGTTTTTTCTTAAGTGGTCTTCAGACCCACACCTGGAGCAAGCCGGCTTCCTAGTACAGTATTTGTGTATATGGTCAATATCAGCGCAGTTGTGGCAACGAGGTACCACCAGGAAGTCCTTGACATTTATGGCATGAAAGCCTATATATACCTTGCCCATAGTTGTCAGTCTTTTCCAGAGAGCCCCTGAGACCTCTGCCACATGGTGGACTACGTCTCGATCCCTCGGTCCTGTCCTAAATCTTAGCTTAAAATCCTTCATGAATGTTTCAATGTTCATATCATCTAGGTTCTGTTGGTATAATGTATCACAAAGGTCTTCGTTGGTCAGTGAGACTGGAACATCGTATAAGATGACCAGTGGATTCCTCTTTCGTGGGGGCTCGCATCGGACTGACTTGCAGAGTTTCTGATTTGCCAGTATCTTGTCTTTATCTTCTTCTGTTGCGACATCCACAATAACTACATTTTTGGTTGCCTTTACTCTGTTAATCTTTATCTTATCTTTTGCTGGATTTACTGTAGTTGCAAAGACCTCCTGAACTTTTTTGATGTCCTGTCCTGGGAGTGGTCGCAAGAAGACCGCTGTGTGGGGTCGTTTCGATACTCTCGCAATTGTATCTTTGGTAGATTGTGGCTTTGTTGCCGCTTGCGCTGCAACACTAGCCCATGACTTTGTAGGCTGCTTTCCAAGTCTATCATTTTCCTTCTCCAGTTCCTCTATCCTGCCCTCTAGTTTGGCACTAACAATTGACCATGCCGCCAGCTCATTTTTGATTGTTTGAACGGCTGCTTGGCTAATTTTTCCGTTCTTCACATTTTGATCTATAAATTGGCTTAGCCTCGTGAACCTTTCTAGCGTAGTTTCCTCCGTCGCTTGATTCAAGCCATCTTGTGGCGAGAAATCAGGTAGCATAGAAGCCCGCGTGGGCGCACTCGATTCGCTTGTCTCTTCTGTAGCCATCATTCCAGTTTGACAAGCGATAAAATTGGGAGCCACGTCTCTTGCCCCGGACCGGCTCCTCTGGCATGGGGGGGGGGGGGGGGACTAAGTGCAGCTCGTCCACCGGCCTCGCCCCTAGACCAAGGACTCCTCAGAGCTGCCAGGTTCAGCACGCCGTTTCCAGCGCACTGGTCCTCCTCGACAACTAGCCACCTCCGATTTCACCTATCCCGCATCGACAAGTGTGCCCCGCACTCCGGGGAGGCGGATGCACCTCCCGCCCTTCGCCCCCTACTGGCCCAAGCTTCCACCTGACGGCCAAGGACCCACTCCTACTCAGGTGGTGGGCCGGTCACCCAGTCGTTCGGGGGTCTGGACCCATCTAACCTCACCCAGGTTGTGTTACCACCTCCTGGGCTTGGCGGAGCACGCCTCGGAAGACCAGAGGCGCGGCGAAGCACACTTGCCGACTTGGGGCAGGATCCCACGACGGCAAACCAGCCACCGGCATGAGGACACAGTTGGTGTGGTGTCCTCTTTTGCGCAGCTCCCCCTGCGCCACGCACCCTTTGCTTTCGCTTTGGGTTGGGGGCGTTTAACGTCCTACCTTGACGGGAGTTTAACGTCCTGCCTTGACAACCGACAACCCTCACCGTTCCACAGCCCGGAGATGTTGTGAGAATGATGATGTGATATAAATGATGGTATGGCCCGGGTCTTATGTTGTGGAGTTTGACATCATCGAGACGGTGCGGCACTCAAACCCGAGTTACGTTCCCCGGAGGGCCTCCACACGTACTGGGGGATCATGGCCGACCATGTCTCACCCACCGCTTTTGATAATTCACGGTGGGCCAGTGCGGTTCAGTGAGGATTGCACCCATTTAAGGGCTAGCCTTTTAACGTCATGCATGGACGGCCCTTCCCGTGTTAGCTTCACCCCATCTGCGGGGGTTACTGAGCGCCGGGGCCACGTCAAGGCCACGGGATAGGACGTTACGGTCCCCGCCCCACTCAGGTTCCTCTGAGCCACAGAGTACTTCAGGTTTTCTGAAGATTTCCGGGAATCAGAGGGTCTCCTGGCGGTTTTAACCCAGTTTCAGAAGGCGACACACCTTCCCCGGGTGGCGCCACGCAGACCGCTTTCCCGTGCCTGTTTACATATCTCTGTATTTGAATACGCATGCCTATACCAGTTTCTTTGGCTCTTCAGTGTAGATGTAGAGACTGTCAAGTCATATCTCGCGGAGGAAGCGGAAACATTTACTTATGACCAGCAGGATGTAGACAAACTTAAGCCTATATAAATAAATAGCTTTTCGCGCAGAGGATGCATGTGTATCGAATAGAACAGTTCTTGATGTGAGGGACAATAACTTTTCAGTCCACTTGTCACTGTGTGGAAGAGACTTAGAACATACTGCATGAGATGAAAGTTAACAGTTCAAGTGTTGCAATGTCAGAGAGAGCGACACTTAACGTTTCATACATTTTCAGTTGCTCTTTCTGTATTCAGAACTTGGTAGTTAATATGTTTTCACTTGCTGTTCGTGGACTTACGAGTTAATAATATACAGCTCAACCATACAAGATGTCTGTGGGAGGGATACAGGATAGCGCAACACATTACTCAGTGCACTACCCAGATTATGAAGAGTTCTGTGTGGCTCCCTGAATACGATTCTCAGACTATGCCGTGTGCAGAGCGATATGTAGGATGCAGTGCCAGGACAATAAAACACACAGCATGGTATCTGGTGTGGTGTGGAGCACATGGCACTCATGAGGTGCCGTCACCCTCTCACAGATATCTTGTATTGCTTTCCTGCACGTATTTTGATTTTTGAGCTCTCACATTCTTGCATACAGTTTCTGGATGCTTACCTCAAGGATGATGAGTGCAAACTAAACTCAAAGCTGATAACTGCACAGTGGTTGCCTTCCTCTTAGATCACTACCCACCTGTCGGGAGAAAGCGCTCTCATGCAAGGGCATAAATATGTGTGAAAAGAGCCGCTCAGTCATTAAGGCTGATTAAGCTGATTCAAATAGGTTCACAGTAAAACAGGGTACCATTTCCCCCAACAAGCTGGGCTGTAATGAACTCATATTTTGTCTCTTCTAAAGATGAACTGCTAATTCCAGCAACAACGAAATTTCATAAACTACTAACTTTCTGTATCATAGCAACAATAACTGAAAATGTATGAACTCTTACGTCTGACACTGTAACAGCTGAAACATCAAGCTTTTTCTAAAGTAAAATGTGCTACGTATGCACTGTAAAGCCATAGTTCCTCACCTATATAGCTGTTCTACTAGATACATACGTGTCCCGTGTGTGAACACCTATTTGTTTAAACCAGAGCTACATTTCGTCTGCATGCTCCTGGTCATAACCAAATATTTCCAGTTCCTCCTTGAGATAAGACTTGACTGCCTCTTCATTTAGATTACTGAACATGTAAATCATTATAGCTGCCATTTGTTCTTTCGTTAAGGTAACTGTACATTTCATTCATCATGTCTGAGGCTTTTGGTGAAATAAAACACAGAGGGATACACAATCATTCTTGTTCACTTCCCTTAATTTAGACTTTCATGGCAGTACATACAAAATAGTACAGATATCCAGGGTGGTCCACTGATCGTGACCGGGCCAAATATCTCACGAGATAAGCATCAAACGAAAAAACTACAAAGAACGAAACTTGTCTAGCTTGAAGGGGGAAACCAGATGGCGCTATGGTTGGCCCGCTAGATGGCGCTGCCATAGGTCAAACGGATATCAGCTGCGTTTTTTTTAAAATAGGAACTCCCCATTATTTATTACATATTCGTGTAGTACGTAAAGAAATATGAATGTTTTAGTTGGACCACATTTTCGCTTTGTGATAGATAGTCACAAACATATGGCTCACGATTTTAGACGAACAGTTGGTAACAGGTAGGTTTTCTAAATTAAAATACAGAACCTAGGTACGTTTGAACATTTTATTTCGGTTGTTCCAATGTGATACATGTACGTTTGTGAACTTATCATTTCTGAGAACGCATGCTGTTACAGCGTGATTACCTGTAAATACCACATTAATGCAATAAATGCTCAAAATAATGTCCGTCAACCTCAGTGCATTTGGCAATATGTGTAACAACAGCGAGTAGTTCGCCTTCCGTAATGTTCGCACATGCATTGACAATGCGCTGACGCATGTTGTCAGGCGTTATCGGTGGATCACGATAGCAAATATCCTTCAACTTTCCACACAGAAAGAAATCCGGGGACGTCAGATCCGGTGAACGTGCGGGCCATGGTATGGTGCTTCGACGACCAATCCACCTGTCATGAAATATGCTATTTAACACCGTTTCAACCGCACGCGAGCTAAGCGCCGGACATCCATCATATTGGAAGTACATCGCCATTCTGTCATGCAGTGAAACATCTTGTAGTAACATCGGTAGAACATTACGTAGGAAATCGGCATACATTGCACCATTTAGATTGCCATCGATAAAATGGGGGCCAATTATCCTTCCTCCCATAATGCCGCACCATACATTAACCCGCCAAGATCGCTTATGTTCCACTTGTCGCAGCCATCTTGGATTTTGCGTTGGCCAATAGTGCATATTACGCCGGATTACGGTACCACTGTTGGTGAATGACGCTTCGTCGCTAAATAGAACGCGTGCGAAAAATCTGTCATCGTCCCGTAATGTCTCTTGTGCCCAGTGGCAGAACTGTACACGACGTTCAAAGTCATTGCCATGCAATTCCTGGTGCATATAAATATGGTATGGGTGCAATCGATGTTGATGTAGCATTCTCAAAACCGACGTTTTTGAGATTCTCGATTCTCGCGTGACTTGTCTGCTACTGATGTGTGGATTAGCCGCGACAGCAGCTAAAACACTTACTTGGGCATCATCATTTGTTGCAGGTCGTGGTTGACGTTTCACATGTGGCTGAACACTTCCTGTTTCCTTAAATAACGTAACTATCTGGCGAACGGTCCGGACACTTGGATGATGTCCAGGATACCGAGCAGCATACATAGCACACGCCCGTTGGGCATTTTGATCACAATTGCCATACATCAACACGATATCGACCTTTTCCGCAATTGGTAAACGGTCCATTTTAACACGGGTAATGTATCACGAAGCAAATTCCGTCCGCACTGGCGGAATGTTACGTGATACCACGTACTTATACGTTTGTGACTATTACAGCGCCATCTATCACACAGTGAAAAAAGTGGTCCAACTACTACCTACTACACGAATATGTAATAAAAATGGGTGTTCCTGTTTTCAAAAACGCACCATATCAGCAAATACTGAAATCACGATTTTCGCAACAGACGGTGAAATACATATAAGATATTGATAAAGGTATAGAAGGGAACATGTTTTATTCTTGGGTTTGAAACCCTTGGTTTGCCCCAACCAGCCTTCACCCGTTGTCCAAGTCTAATATTGGTGAGTGGCTGCACACATTTGTTAGTAGTTCTTACAAATATGTTGCTAGCACAATCATCGATCCTCTGAAAAGTCAACTTTGATAGTCTCAAGTCTCATAAGCAGTACGTACCTGCATGTTGTTAAACGAACACCTACATGAGTTTCACGCATTAAAGTGCGCTGTGGGTAACTCATTTGTTGAACAAAAAAATTTTTTTTTCTTTATCAGAATTTCATTAAAATATTATCCAGTATATCATCAAGAATTGATAATATCCAAAGTAAATAAGTGTAATTATTCCAGTTATGTGGACTGTTTATTATCTCTTTTTTGTGTTAAAAATATTCCAGCACTTCTGGTGGAAATAATTTATTGTATAGTCGAAAACAGTGTGGCTTTTTAGAATTGATCTTAAAATCTGTCAGTGAGAAACTGGAAATGTAGTGTCTTGAGCTTTACCACGTATCACTACAAGAAGAGTTCTGAAAGTCAGTAATAGCAAAACTATATGTAATAAATTTTAATTACTCTATTTTCTTGCAGTGAAAGTCACCCTACACGCTGTGAACCAGCACTTTCTTCTCTCCAGAACATAATTTGCGATATTAACCAGTTACTGTCCTGAATCTGTAACTGAGTCAGTACAACTAACTGAGTTTCCTGCTCTTTCTCTGTCTCTCTGTCTCTCTCTCTCTCTCTCTCTCTCTCTCTCTCTTTCTCTCTCTCTCTCACACACACACTTTCATAGAGTACAGCACAATCCATGTGTTATATCTATGATCTCACATAACAACTTGTCAGAGACACTGAATTCGCATTCGGAAGAAGAGCCTTAATTTCTCGTTGGACCGTCCAGATTTAAGTTTCACGTGACATTTCTTAACTTCTTAAGACAAATGCTGGGTTGGTTCCTCTGAAAAGGACATGGCCGATTTCATTCCCTGTTGTCCCTGACTCCATGCTTGTATTCAACCTCTATTTATCTCGTCGTTCACGGTGAGTAAAACCACAGGTTTCCTACCCATCGACTTCAAAAATTGGAGAAATGTTAACATGCTTGATATTACTTGAAACATTGTTTACGTACGAAGTTAATATACTGAAAAATGCTAAGAAAACCGTGTCTGTTCAGCTTAACATTTTATTAGGTTGCTTCATGTGTACTGAAATAAAGATATTGACTAAGAGCTTGTAAATAAAACTGCTAGTGTTTGAAAGTTTTCCTATAGCAACTAAAATTTTATAGTGACTAAGAAAATGACGATTTGTTGTGAGGAAGGTTATCGTAACATGTGAGTCGTTTGAAGCACGATAATCGAGGTTGTGAAACGATAGGTAGAGTTTTCAGTTACATGTGAATAGTTTACAGTTCCAAATTTACCTTTGTGCAATACAAAACAGTAAGTGGTATAGATTAAAGAAGAAATTACTAGTGAAATATGAGGTATCCAGTGCAAAGATTTTTCTTATACATTTGACAATGTGAAATTCGCCCCATCATTAACAACCTATTCAAATCCTCTTTCGTTTGAGATTCCAATACATTTAGGAGCTAGAATAATTAGAGTTATATGTTCCTTGTGTGAGTAAAGCACTTCACTACGAACAAGTTCATATTACTAGAACAGTTCCAGAAAGAAAATCTGTAAATGCTGCATTATTGTCGAATGATAATAGATTGTTGACGAGACAATTTCATGGTGTGGTTATGTTAGCTTAAAATAACCTTTAAATTTGCCCAGTGCGTTATGCTTTAGGGCATAGGATATGAAATCGTAAGTAAACACTAATACAGCATACAAAAAGTTACAACATGAGGATTGTAATCCTTTTTGCTGCTGAAGCTTTTTATGTGATACCACCAAGAGCATTTTCAGCATTTAGTTTTATGCTACAAATTAAAAAGCTCGAATTGAGTGCAACGGTGCTTATTTCAACTCATACTTTTTCTTTTAATTGTGTGTTGTGTCAGAAGTAAAGAACAACGACTTGCACAGTTGATTTCTATGAGTTGGGCTTTGACGCTGCTCACACTAAACACGTCACAATTATTCCATCTATGATAGGGTATTTAATTACTCTTACTCTCCTGGTACCACAAACTGCAGTCGGTCTTTGCTCTTGTCAAGGCAGATATTTTTAAATATTTTTTGTTGCAGGTTGTGGATGACATTAATGGAAGAAATCTGAAAAAAGGCCACAAGACCTGACAACGGCTTTGTCAGCAGAAACATCCAAGGCAGATGTGTTAAAAATGTATACGAAGTTCTTCCAGTGCAATTCAGGTCTTATCAGCAGTCAGATATGTTAATATGCTCTTTCTACTAAGGTTGAATTGAAAAACAAAAGAACTCAGACACAGGGATTTCTCCAGGAAATTAGAAGAAGAAATTAACATCGTAAATCCCGCATCAGAAAACTACATACTTTTCGTACAAATTCCTTAAAAAGTGTCAAGAAAGCATATTCGAAGAGGCTGTAGACAGAACATCATACCAGGTTTCTCTGAGGGCACCAGAAACAGTTTAGATAAATATGAAGAACTGTGCTCAAAAAACCCTTTGAGTAACGAGACAATAGGTTCTGGCACAACTCTTATGACATCAGTTTGTGAAACTAGGAAAAAGAAATGGTTTGAAATCTTGGGGAAAATGGACATGTCATATAGCAGAAAAACTGCACGTCATGAGAAAGCTCAATGGGAACCCAAAAGAAATCGAAGGAATGGCTAAAGTAATACCTAATCAAAACTCGCACCAATTGCTACTGAATGGCAAGCCCAACAAAAAATGTGACAACAATAACTTACAACGTGATATCCACAACTTCTCCTATCCTTTCATAATCAGAGAGCTCAATGAGGGTATAAACTCCATGAAAATCGGAAAGACGGCTGGTGTAGATGATATATGTGTGAAATATGTAAAGCATTTCGAACCGAATGCCAAAAATTGGCTGGTAAACCACTGCCGAGAAACATTTAAAATCCCTAAACTATGAAGGACGTCGAAAGGAATAGCACTCATAAAACCAGGAAAAGAGATTGACTCACCTATCAACAGTCGGCCCATATCCCTCCTGTGCCACCTCTTCAAACTATATGAAAGTCTGATCCTTAATCGAATCAATAACATCATTGATTCAAAGTTAATCCCACAGCAAACTGACTTCAGGCCAGGAAAATTTTGTATTGGCCAGATTTTGGCGCTCACAGAGCATATAGAGGAGGGATATAAAAATAAATTAATAACGAGCTTGGCTCAAGTCGATTTAATAATAAACCACCGAAAACTATTACTCCAAATGTATGAGATGACTAGCGACCATCAAGTAGTAAAAATTATATAATTTTTCTGCAGAACCGACAGTTCTTTGTCGCCCTAGAAAGGAAAAAAAGTCTCTGAATGAAGCATAGAAACGGCCTTGCTCAGGGAAGTGTTCCAGCTCCCAATCTGTTCAATATATATACGAACGATCTATCAGGACCAAAAGATTCGACACATTTTCTGTATGCTGACCATTTGGGTATCAAAGCTCAATGAAGAACTTTTGAGGAGGTAAAGTCGGAAAATATCCTAGAAGCTATGTCAACATATTACGATGACCATTTTCACAAACCAAGTCCCAATAAAACGAAAATTCCCGCTTTTCACCTGTGCACACGCCCAGCAAATAGAGAACTGCACATTAACTGTAGTGAATCTATCCATGAGCACACAGAAGAGAGGGCATACGTCGAATCGATGCTTTACAGGTCCCTCGCACACTAACGTCACTGCGAAAAAACACGAAATAAGGTAGCTGCAAGGAATAATATCCTTAGGAAGCTAACTGTCAGTAAGTGTGGCACCAAACCTACTGCGCTTAGAACCACCGCTTTAGCACTTTGCTTTTCCGTAGCTGAGTACGCGTGTCCTGTCTGGTCCAGATCGGCGCATACAAAGAAGATCGATAGAAGCCTTAACGAAACTTGTAGGCAGGTCACAGGATGCATGAAGCCCATTCCACTGGAAAAGCTCTACCAAACTTCTGATTCAACAGTTCCAAGTCTCCCAGGGTAGCTCCTGAACATAACGAGCAGTTCAAAAAGACATTTGATGAGCACCTTCTATTATACGGTAATTAAAAAGACTTAAATCAAGATATCGATTCCTCAATTACACCTTAAGTAAACCCCCTGTCAGCCACCATATTTTAGAATATCCGCCAAGGGGTGTGGAACTGAGCTACGAGTCACGGAAAATGCTAACGCGTATCAGAACTGCCCCTATAAAACTTAGTCTGATAAAATGGAGCCTATTAGAGCCTAATGACAGTAAGTGCGAGTGTGGAAAAATACAAAACACAGAACGTTTTCCAATATGACGAAATTGTCCTGCACGTTGCTCCCTAGGCGACCTGTGGCTAAGCAAGCCTGTAGCTTTTGATTTAATCCAGTATTGGGCCGAAAAATTGACAGCTCCTGACACTGTAAAGTAAGTACAGTAGAGTGAGAAGATATGACAATATCAAAGTTTGCTATCGGTTCTTGATACAACCTAACCGCGGTCGCAAACTAAGGACACTTTTATTGACTTACTTCTGAACATATTATGTCATTCTGACTGACGGTGCCATTCACAATAAGCATTTCAGTTTTAGGTTCACGGATGCTCTTTATTGATACTTGTCATATGAGCGATGTTAATAGCGACGACATCTATTTATAAAATATTTTCGGTCTTCTTCGCACGTCACACTAGAGTAATGACTCAAGTTTTCGACGATTATCACCGTGGTTTTCGTGAGAAGCAATAAATGAGGACTAAGAGAAGAAATCTCGTAATTAAATACAAAATCATATATGGTAGTTTACTTATGTATATCGACAAGCAAGATTTGGCTTTTTTAAGAATTATGTAGGCAAATGTGAGATTCAACTTGTTTTCCTGTTTCATTTTTATAGAGGTAAGTGTCATGCTTTATGTATGTATTTAATAAACAATGTAACTATGACGATAGCTAAATGCGTGTATGATACTCTAATTCACTGAATATGAACAGCTCACGTCCCTTAGTTAAATCAATCAAAAAGTAACTTTCGGGAACTTATTGTAGTAGTACACCGGGTAGAGTTAAATTTTACATCAGACAACGACACTGTTTTGAAAAGGACGTGATACACTCTCTGGTTCTGTGTCTATGACGAACAAAAATACGTCACGTTTGCGAGCATTTCCGAAAATGTTAGTTCTAGCAATACAGACTTACATGTGTTTATCAGTTCCACCAAGCAGTATCTTAGTACGAAACATGCGTTATACAAACAAGTGGGCTTGGTGCTAACTCGTTCTGCAGATAGCCTTGTTGTCTTACGTAATGTTTGTTTTTGCTCGTATAAAACTGCAGTCTTTAACAGTTACCAATTACCCGGGTTCTTTGTTACCTGTTTGCTGTAACAGCGCTGACACAATTATCTTCGAAACACAGTTTGCAAGGCTTTCATTTCTGTGCTTCATCTAAAAAATGTTGCTGTACCGCGCAGAGTAGTAACAGGAATGGCTACTGAATATTTTACGCGTCATTAACGCTTTCATTATCGTACTGCAGGTACGAGACGCTGGGATCTCGTTGCTGCTGTTTCCTACACGGCAAACCGTGCCGTACCGTTTTAACTTTGCCCTCAGAGTTCTCATTCTTTTAGCATAATTTACTCTTTCTGACGTTACTTATACCAACGTGGCAACAGAATTACGTCGAGTCTGTTTTATTACAACTTGCGAGAAGGAAGAAGGCGTGTTATGTATCCTAAACAGATTAATGCGGTGGTATTTGCCAGAATTCTTGCGTAGCATAATGGTCTTTTCATTAATCTGCTTTACCAATACTTCTAATACCGTGTTAACGTCTCCTTTTACGTAAAAAATAACTTTATCCCAATAAAAAGTAAATCATCCATAGATAATGACTTGATTGAATGCAGGTGGACAACGTGACAAAATAACTTGCAAATACTTGTGTGGATAAAATTGAAAATATTGCTGTGGGAAGAAGTCTGATAAAATCGTTTATCCAGCAGCATATAATAGCTTCATGTGATTATACGCTGCCGAAAAATGATACCAAAAAATAATTAATGTAGAATAAGGAAATTTCGGGAATAAGTTTGTCTAGGTAACTCATTTAAGTGATTAACATTGCAAGATCAGAGGTAGAGTAGGCGCGAGATAAGCTATTGCAGATGTAAATGCTGGTACATTAATAACCGCCAGAATGTTGAAAGCCAAGCGTGCAGACGTGTATACATCGCGTTATACAGGTGCCGGATATCGGTTAGTTGGATGAGGTTGCATGCGTGTTGCTCTTGGCTGGTCAATACTGGGACGGTTAATGCTATCTGTGTATGACGCTGGAGTTGTCGTTCGGTGATGTCTCATGTGTGCTCGACTGGAGACATATCCAGTGATCGAGCAGGCGAAGCCAACATGTCGACACTCTGTGGAGAATGTTGGGTACAACAGCGGTATGTGGGCGAGTGTTGTCCTGTTGGAAAACACCCTCTGGAAAACTGTTCATGAGTGGCAGCACAACATGTCGAACCACCAGACTGACGTACAAATTTGCAGTCTGGGTGCGTGGGATAACCACTAGACCTGCTGCCATACTAAATCGCACCGTAAACCATAACTCCAGGTGTAGGTAAAGTGTATATACGACGCAGACAGAGCCGTCACTGGCCCCGAGGCAGAACCAGCTTTCATCAGAACGAACAATAGCAGATAATAGCGTCATGTGATTGTACACCGACGCCGGCCGAAGTGGCCGTGCGGTTAAAGGCGCTGCAGTCTGGAACCGCAAGACCGCTACGGTCGCAGGTTCGAATCCTGCCTCGGGCATGGATGTTTGTGATGTCCTTAGGTTAGTTAGGTTTAACTAGTTCTAAGTTCTAGGGGACTAATGACCTCAGCAGTTGAGTCCCATAGTGCTCAGAGCCATTTTGTACACCGACGAAAAATGATACGAAAAATAGTTGATGTAGAATAATGAAATTTCGGGAATACGTTTGTCTAGATAACATATTTAAGTGACTAATATTGCAAGATCACACGTTAGAGTTGGCGTGAGGTAAGTTATTACTCCAATCACCTCTCTTTTGACGCCACTGAAGTCTCTAATGGCAGTGGTTTAAGCTCAGTGGAATGCACGCTACAGAGTGTTGTTGTGTTACTGTGGTTCCAAATGCTGCTTAAACTTCTGCTGCAGATGAGGTACGGTGCGCCACAGCCATACACCCCCTCGGTAGTGCCACGTGGCCGTCTGTAGCCCTGTCTTCTTCAGACAGTACATTCCCATGACCATCACTGCCAGCACTCATGTAGAGTGGCTACATTCCTGCCAAGTCTTGCTGCACTTTATTGTTTTGCTGAGTTTAAGTATTTAGACGAGCTTTCGCATCTTGAGTTCCACCGGTGGTTTCTAAATGAAGTGGAGTCAGGACAGTAATATGTCTATAGCGACTCGGACCACTTTGTACTATTGCAAAGTATTGAACCTTGCGATATTTTTGACGTCAAGTGCAACTGCTTATGTAGGCGGTTGTCTACATCTGGAGAAAATGATTCACAGTCATACAGGGTGGTAAAGAAGGCCCTCCTTATCAATGTCAATACCATTATTATCACGTGATACGACACGCCCCCTTTCAGTGATGTAATATGTGCTTCGCCTCTCTCTCTTCCCTCCCCCTCTTCAGCTAATCACAGCATAGTATTTTGGTAGGAATTAGACTGAAGCAGCCAAGGACAGGCTACTGTTTATTAAAATGTGACAGCCGATCACTTAACTTGTGTGAAAATGGAACTAAGTTCAAAGATACACAGTATTAAAAAATATGTAACACTGAACAGTGTAAAAATGACTTAATGTTTAAAAAAAAATTTGCCTCTGAAATTTGATGAAATGCTATCGTGTTCAAAGATATACAATATTTCCATAAAAAAAGATAACATCACTTAAAAATTGGCATCATGTTAAAAGATGGCTGCCTCCAAATTAATTGCGTGTACACACACACACACACACACACACACACACACACACACACACACACGTACACGCGCACGCGCACGCGCAAAAATTATACCGTGAAGACACAGTGGACCCTCAAAGTAAACATTTCCCCCATCAAAATTGCTCTGTGATGCTTGTCTTGTGTGAAAACGCTATTTTGCACACACACACACACACACACACACACACACACACACACACACACACCTGTCTAATTGCTGCATAAAATATGCATGTGAATTCTCAACTTAAGTGTCCCAATGCTATTTTCGAGCCTAAGCTGTTACAAATGAGATTCTTAACAGACAGTTGACATTACATACTGGGCCCAAGGTAAGGCAGTGTAGTGAAATTAATCCAACCAAGCAATATAAATGACTGCCAGCCACTGTAAAAATGTAATTAATTCCAATTTTATTCCTTTACTTGATTTAAGGCACACTGGACCCTCAAATTAAATTCTTCCCCATGTAAATATTTTCCATAATGTTCATCAGTTGTTACAATGTTTTTTCCACATTAAAATACGTAAAGTGTGTTGAAATTTCAATCTGATCCTACGCTATTGGTGGTGCAATCGATGATACTCGTTGGCAGTTATTCCTTTTCTTAGAAATGATTCAGGTCTACAGGATGTTATGTATATAAACAACTTTCACGGATGTCAGAAATACCTACCAGTCATAACTACAGCGTCACGGATGTCTAGAACGTTTACATACTGTTCTCCAATCCAGATGCTACGTAATAACAAAATTTAATTAAAATACATGAAGAAAACACACAACATAGCCACAGACAAAAGAAGTGATCGAACACAATTTTAGAAAGGAAAGAAGAAGGTGTTTTGACAAGGTTTACATTATGATATGACACTTAAACTACATAATTTCCTGAGACACAAAGAAGGCCTCGTTATACGAAATGTTTACATACTACACAAAATGACCGATGACAGCAATTTTATGAGACAGAGAGGGAAGATGTATGTATCAAAAACACAATATTTATCACGAAAATAAAATTATTTCTTAAAATAAGCAAAGATTACGATTACAAAACAGCTACACTTTAACAGCTTGCTTATCGCAATATGGAAGTGTAATTATAGACGTCTGATTGTGAACAAAAATTGAAATTTGAACTAAAATAAAATTGTACTATTTCTCAAAATATGTACGATCTCAAACACAAAATATATGTGGCACTACTACTGTAACCTAATTGTTCTACAAGATTTAAAAATATTCATGGGTTGAATATTGGCATAACTGATAAAATTGGGAGGTTGGGGCACACTTGTTGACGACTAAACCTGTATTGTAGTACCACACTTTGCAAGAAAAATGGACCTTCAAATGCAATATTTCCATTTCTTAATTGTATTACTTATCAAAATACGTATAACTTGCTTATTGGCACTACTGATACAATTTATGTGTTATCAGACTAGTGTAGTTCGATTTTTGTACCATGAATGAAATTCATTAAACTACCGGATGACTGAATAGAGAGAACGGATTTCAGTTGTTCATTACAGGCAGACTATACAAGATAGGAGCACATTGAATTTGTAACTCGGTAGAGGATGGCTCAAAGCTTGGACATAACTATACTACTGTTTGCTTGTGGCAACATGGCGACTACACCACAAGAGAAATAATTTTGTGTATTGGAATTTGTCAATCCATTGTCCAGGCGCAACGTGCATTCCGGGGTCAATTCAGCAAGATGCTGCCTCTGCACAAGCAGATATATGACGTGTATACAAAATTCTTGGAAGTCGGTTGCTTAAGGAAGGGGAAGAGAACTGGTTTGCCACACACATCTGATGAAAATGACGAGCGTATCCGAGATGAGTCCACACGGGGGCCTCGGAAGTCCGGAAGATGGGCAGCCCTGGAACTTCAACTCCCTCAAACTACAGTGTGGTGTGTTCTGAGACTACGACTGCATACAAAGCCTAACAAGTTTTGGTTACTGCAGAAACTGTGTCTTGACGACTGCAACAGAAAGTACGAATTTTACATTTCAGTTCTCCGTGATAGGCAAAGGACATATTTTTCCTAAAGACTCATCTTTTCGGACGAATCGCCGTTTCATCTGTCAGGTAAAATAAACTGTCATAATGTAGGAAGCTGAGACTCACAAAACCCTAGCGTTGTCGTCGAGCATGAAAGAGACTTGCCGAAACTTAATAAGTTTATGGACAAGGACATGCTTCAGAATTGGTTATTTCGTCAAATTCATTAAGATTCCAGTGATTTTATTTTTATGCGTGACGGCACTCCACCTCAGTTTCACCTATGATGTGACATTATCTTCGCAACATCATTCACGACGTTGAATTGGAAGAGCTGGACAATAAGACCTTGTTCATTGAAGAACCTTCAACATTGCAGCGCGTCAGCAGTCGTTGGTTAATATATTAAAAAACTAGAAACCCGCCTCGACTGCGAAAAATCACCTAGTATTTACCTAGGTTTCGGCGTAGTTAACTACACATTTGTAGCTGCAGTGTATGGCGGGTCGTGGCCCATCGAACATAAGCCGGTGTGAGGTGGAGGTTACACCATTAAGTTAAGTAACGGTTTAGACTTTGTACATATGTACTGTTAGTGTTTCCTTTTTTCCGTTTATATATGTATAGCCATGGTGTTCTTTTAATAACTGACAAAGGTCTTTTTAGGCACTTGTGGGTTTTATTGTTCTGAAGAAGGTGTAGTTAGCTACACCGAAACCTAGGTAAACACTAGGTGCTTTTTCGCAGTCGAGGCGGGTTTCTAGTTTTTTAATACCTTGTTCATTGCTTTCAGCCTCGCAGGCCACCAGACCTCATACCTGCGATTTTTTTCTGTGGGGTTCATAAAAGACATAGTATTTGAGCCTGCTATGGCAATTACTCTTCAAGAGCTAAGAAATAGAATTGTTGAAGCTGTCGATTCAATAAACAGAGACCTGTTGATTCGTGTGTGGAATGATGTAGACTGCCATTTTGATGTTTCTCGAGTAACGCGTGGAGCTCAAGTTGAGTGTATGGTATGGTGTCTGTGAAAATCTAAAACTTTCAGCCTTACTCTTTTAGGTTACATGCGCAATGTGTTACTATCTCAGGCAATATGTCTGTAATAAACAACTGAAACCTGTTCTTTCTTTTTGAATCACCCTGTAATATATATAAAGACTGGTTCTACAAACTTGAAAAGCACACCAGCTGATCTAACTTAGAGCTTAAAGTGGACTTTTTGACAAGATTTACTAAAGTAAACTATGTTATTCCCACATCTAAATTCGTCACAAACTCGTCTCTAAAACCAATATCAAAGTCAGCCAAACAGTATAGTGATTCCCTGGTAGGGTCTTAACTTTATATCGATATTCAAAGCTTTGTTACTCTGCAGTCACACTTCGATGAGGTAGTACAGTAATAATACAGAACAGTAGTAATATGCATTCATATTGGTAATAAGTGAGGGTTGATACACCTTCAAAGTCACTAAAACAATTTAGCAAATCTCTGCTACGTCCGCAGCTCGTGGTCTAGTGGCTAGTGTTGCTGCCCCTGGGTCACGGGAACCCGGGTTCGATTCCCGGCCGGGTTGGGGATTTTCTCTGCCCGGGGGCTGGGTGTTTGGGTTGTCCGCATCATTTCATCATCATCGTCATTCATGATAGTGGCGACATTGGACTGCGTAAAAAAGTTGGAGTGTGAAAAAATTGGGACTTTGTACGGGCGCTGATGAACGCGCAGTTGAGCGCCCGAAAAATCAAACATAAAAGAAATATAACTCTCTACTAGGGTATTAACTTTATACTGCAGAAACCTTCATCCCAGTGAGTTAAATTGACCTTCCAGTATAAAACTAAAGTCATCTCCTGCTGATAATACAGACATGCGCTGTCACACAATGGAAACTAAATTACGCTCAAGTGAAACAGCATTCTTAACAGTAGATGGCGATTGCCATACCGCTATCAGGCCACTATCACTACCCTGAATGCATGGTGGATACTATTAGGGAATAATGAGTTTCAGTTGACATGGTGAGTGACATTACTCAATCACGGGACTACCGTTACCCCAACTTCATGATGGATGCTATTTGGGGTAATGACAGTTGACATGCTCTCTATCATTGCCCCAATAATAGTGAACTTTATTACCCCAAACGAATGGTGAATGCCATTGGGGACAATGAGAGTTAACTGACGTGGTGACTGCCATTAATCCAAGCACGTTGTCTACCATTATCCAAACACATACATGTATTTTCTAGTTTTCAAATTTATTGCCGTTATCCTTGACGAGTATAGTGAATCAGTATGTAAAGAATATTAGCTAAAGTGTTAATGTAGTCCATTATCATCACTTAATGCAGATACTTATTTTACATTCTCAATATCTCAGCCAAATTCAGCTACAGCTAATGATGGATACAAAAATCTCTCGAGGTTTCGTCAGGATAGAAAATCTGAAAGAAGACAGACCAAGATGAAGTATATGTAACCAAATAAAACAATGTATTTATGAAAGCAGAAAGTGGAGCAGAAGATGATGGAGAATATGAGGCAGACGATGGTGATAATGTGAAGAAGAGTTGTGAAAAAAGAAATTCGGGGCTACCAATACTCATAATATCGCAAGTATTACAACGCGATAGTTTTAGTAACTGTCAATGCTAGCCAGTATGCCCAGAAACTGATTAAGCCACATGTGTATCGAAGATAAACAGCTGTATGGATATTTTCAGCAAGACAGAGCATGAGCGTACACTACCTTGACAACCCCGTCACGAGTGCATGACGTATTCAGTGAGGAGGGGACAATCGCCAGAGGCTGTGCAATGTCCTGGCCACCTCGATCGCCTGTTCTCTCTCCCTGTGATTTTTACGCGTGGGGTAAATTGAAGGATCAGGTGTGTTCAAATAATCCTCCCACAATGGAAGAACTACAGCACAACTTTGGAAACGCTACTGCAGCTATGCGTCGGGAAGAGCTGTTACATGTGTCTAACAGAATAATCAAGCATGGTGCTGCACCGACGCCACAGGTGTCCATTTCCAGCGTTTTCTGCGATGTTCGTTAATAGACGTGAATCCCACGTCAGTCTTACAGTAAATATTATTATAATTATTGTCCAGGCCAGTTTTATTTTTCCCATACATGTACGGGCACGTATGTACGAGAACAGTCCCGTAGATTGGACAGGACAGCCGGACACGGACCTGAATATTCTTTGCTAATACTAACTTAGCGATTAGACCAGCGTAAGACTTAGCCCTGTAAGAAAATGTGAAATTATGTTTTAAATCAGTACAACTCGAAGGAAGAAACCATTTTCGTAGTCCTACCGTCTCCAAGAAAAGAAGCAATTCTGATACTGGAAACCTTAATAAACAGAACAGACGTCCTAATAAACAGAGGTTGCTAGGTTGTATATGAATTCCTTGTCTTAAGGATTAAAATAATTGTAAAACACGAGGACGAGTCTGCTCTACGAATCATAAAGGTCATTTATGCGTTCTTACAGATATAATTCCCAAAATAGAAGTTAATGTGTTGTCGTACTTTCTTCCCCCATTCATTATTAAAGTGTAAATGTGAGTTTCAATAAAATGATTAAAACAGCTGAACAGAACAATATGAACGCTTGATTAGGACAACATGTGGACATCGTTTTCTGTTTTTTCGCTCCACGATAGTGAAGTAGCGAGCGCCACAACGATCACATTCCCCAGATTTCTACCACCAGCTGTTCATTTCCGCTGACATACATTCTAAATCAAGATTAGGCATCCACCACCCCTCACCTAACCGACTCTCGTTTGAACTGATTCTCATATCATTTGCTCACCAAAAATTATTCAAGAACTGTTTCGGGCCAAGAAACTTATATTGAAGTACAATATTGAGAGGTAAGCTCTCTTCCGAAGAAAAGAAACTTGGGAAAGTTACAAGTGAATTACTAACGTCAACGCTTACACGCAGTAAAACTCAAGTTTCGTTACCACATTTAGTAATCGTTGCATGTTGATCTGTTCTTACCATTATCTAAGTCTCTCTCACTAATGTCTAATAATTGTAATTTTGATCTATTCTTCTATTCTTATCACTGTCTAAGTCTCGCTCACTAAGGTCTGTATCTTTAAATGATTTTTGAGTTTCGAAGAAATGAAATATAAATAAAAAGCAACTTCCAACAACGTAGACAAGCATCAATTTGGCGGAAGTAAAGCTTATTTAAAACGTACCTGGTGTTTCGAGTATAAAGCTAGACGATGCAAAGTTTGAGGCACTAGTTCAGATTCCCTTCGTTTTTCTGTGGTTGCCGTAAATCACTTCAGCTATGTTAGTACTTCGACCTTAGTAGTCTCTATATGGTGGGACCTCCGGCGAATTGTTCTTCAAAAAGAGGACACTTTTCCTTAGCTTCCGTGTCCTGTACGTCTAGGAGTTTAAATACAATACCGAATATTCCCACAAGTGCACAGTGAAATTGTGAAACTTGTGGTTCGTTATTCATTTGACCTCTTTCATTAGGTTCATGTTAATTCAACCATATTTCACCAAATGTGAAATGAATCCTATCTTTGATTTCGAGCATTTGAGCAACAACTGTGGCGCGAGAAGAGCCACATCAGGCTTGTTATTACTCATTTGAACAATCCTCCAACACATCGTCTTCTAACTTGTGTATTAGTCATGCCTTCAGAAACTAATTAAAATAGAATCGTCAGTTTCAGAAATCGGGACAGTTTCTTGTAACTTGAGAATCGGTTTGCGAACTAATACAAAACAAAACTTTCTGTTACGTTTATAAACCTTCGTGTGTTACGTAGTAAACGACTGCTGTATACTGCGCGAAGGATAACATACTCTCGAGTATTACAGTGGCACTGGTGGAATGACTTTACGTTTACACTGTCCTGGCGTTGCAATCCTCCGATTTATGTATACTGTACACGTCAACGACAGCTTTTGGTCGCTTCAGAGCGAGAGAACAACGGCTTTCCCCTAAAGGTTTCTGTATCGACTACGTATCCAATTTCAGTCGTCCGATGCGAACAAGGAAATTCAGTTATAGCTTTTGCTAGAAGAATACTCATTTTTCTTCCGAAAGTGCTTGTGCACGTAGTGGCGGAAGGAAGTATTGATTGCACGTCATAATGTATATGACGCACCAGAAGCCTTACGCTAAATATCCGGACACACTTTCACTGTATAATGCACGCTTTTTTCTAGTTTAGATTGTGTTTATCATAACAGAAAGTAAAAGTTAAGATTGCTGAATTAAAATAATTCTCAATTGAAGGGTAACAAGTGAAAGTGAATGTAACATTCTTAGAGGCACAAATCATAACGATGTTGCAGGAGCTGTGTATCTTCAATATGTCGAACGGATAAGCAAATTCTTTCTGGAAGTGGCTGTCATTCAAGCTATTTCTTCTCGTATGCTTGTTGGAAAAAAATTCTCGAATTATTTTACTCAAAACTATGTAGTTTTTTTGGAAATTCTTTCCACAACTTCACAGAAAATGTTAAAATTTAAAGCATGCAGTCTGAAACTGATGCGTTATATATGTATTCAATGTAAAAGAGTTTCATCAGATCACAAGCAGAATACGCATAACTGAAACCGATCAAGAAGAAATATAAAATTGCTTTCTAGACCGACAATAGAAGAAAAGCAAAAACCAGTCCCTTCTATCCGAAGAATGTGTAAAAACATTGACGTTTTCGTTCATTAAAGAAGAGGTTTCTGATTCATGCGATGCCCTTTACTATGCTGGTCCCGTGGTTTAAGTACATTTTTTGTGTCTTGTCAGGGATAAATAAATAAATACACTCCTGGAAATGGAAAAAAGAACACATTGACACCGGTGTGTCAGACCCACCATACATGCTCCGGACACTGCAAGAGGGCTGTACAAGCAATGATCACACGCACGGCACAGCGGACACACCAGGAACCGCGGTGTTGGCCGTCGAATGGCGCTAGCTGCGCAGCATTTGTGCACCGCCGCCGTCAGTGTCAGCCAGTTTGCCGTGGCATACGGAGCTCCATCGCAGTCTTTAACACTGGTAGCATGCCGTGACAGCGTGGACGTGAACCGTATGTGCAGTTGACAGACTTTGAGCGAGGGCGTATAGTGGGCATGCGGGAGGCCGGGTGGACGTACCGCCGAATTGCTCAACACGTGGGGCGTGAGGTCTCCACAGTACATCGATGTTGTCGCCAGTGGTCGGCGGAAGGTGCACGTGCCCGTCGACCTGGGACCGGACCGCAGCGACGCACGGATACACGCCAAGACCGTAGGATCCTACGCAGTGCCGTAGGGGACCGCCCCGCCACTTCCCAGCAAATTAGGGACACTGTTGCTCCTGGGGTATCGGCGAGGACCATTCGCAACCGTCTCCATGAAGCTGGGCTACGGTCCCGCACACCGTTAGGCCGTCTTCCGCTCACGCCCCAACATCGTGCAGCCCGCCTCCAGGGGTGTCGCGACAGGCGTGAATGGAGGGACGAATGGAGACGTGTCGTCTTCAGCGATGAGAGTCGCTTCTGCCTTGGTGCCAATGATGGTCGTATGCGTGTTTGGCGCCGTGCAGGTGAGCGCCACAATCAGGACTGCATACGACCGAGGCACACAGGGCCAACACCCGGCATCATGGTGTGGGGAGCGATCTCTTACACTGGCCGTACACCACTGGTGATCGTCGAGGGGGCACTGAATAGTGCACGGTACATCCAAACCGTCATCGAACCCATCGTTCTACCATTCCTAGACCGGCAAGGGAACTTGCTGTTCCAACAGGACAATGCACGTCCGCATGTATCCCGTGCCACCCAACGTGCTCTAGAAGGTGTAAGTCAACTATCCTGGCCAGCAAGATCTCCGGATCTGTCCCCCATTGAGCATGTTTGGGACTGGATGAAGCGTCGTCTCACGCGGTCTGCACGTCCAGCACGAACGCTGGTCCAACTGAGGCGCCAGGTGGAAATGGCATGGCAAGCCGTTCCACAGGACTACATCCAGCATCTCTACGATCGTCTCCATGGGAGAATAGCAGCCTGCATTGCTGCGAAAGGTGGATATACACTGTACTAGTGCCGACATTGTGCATGCTCTGTTGCCTGTGTCTATGTGCCTGTGGTTCTGTCAGTGTGATCATGTGATGTATCTGACCCCAGGAATGTGTCAATAAAGTTTCCCCTTCCTGGGACAATGAATTCACGGTGTTCTTATTTCAATTTCCAGGAGTGTACATTTCATACGAGATAGCCGGCCGTTGTGGCCGAGCGGTTCTAAGCGCTTCAGTCTGGAACCGCGCTGCCGCTACGTTAGCAGATTCGAATCCTGCCATGGGCATGGATGTGTGTGCTGTCCTTAGGTTAGTTAGGTTTAAGTAGTTCTAAGTCTAAGGGACTGATGACCATAGATGTTAAGTCCCATAGTGCTCAGAGCCATTTGAACCATTTTTTTCATACGAGATCATTGCTTCTTCTCGCAATGAAATCACATATAGACAACAGGTGACAGGAGACGATAAAGATTTTCAGCAGAAAAACTGGAAGAAAATGAGCTGAACGGAGAACTGACGATTGACAGTGACATCTGTGACGAGAAGAACTGATCTTCGTGGTATATTTCGCCTGTCATAACCAGCCTCCACTGCCCACGTCCCTGATTCACGGGAGGGCAGTGACGATCAATCCATAGGCAACCGCTTCGAACTTTTGTTACGATGGAACACTTCAGTACCGGTATTTTACCAGCAAGAGGTGCTCAAGTGATACATTGTTCTTAATTTCAGATTGCTGGTGAATATTATGGGCTGCGTCTAAAATATCTCCACAGTGTCTCAAAGTGTGGTGTCCATTGAAACTCAGGCAAGGATTGGGAGCAACTTGTTGCTATTGATGCTGATAGGGTTACCAGCACTCTCGTATTGTATAGGAACTCCCGCATTATTCAGAGTTTTTAAGCCAAAACCTGTCACGAGTTTTTATTTCATCCGGGAAACTGTATTTCCCGTGTTTAAGAAAATACGAGTAATACCAATGAACAGGTGAAACTCACCCAGTACCTAATCACTATTTCATCGTCGTTTTGAATTTACTTCAAATTCTTAACTGAGTTGAAAATTAAGATTTCGTTTTTAAGAAAAACTTTCAAAATATAAACAGAGTTTTGCAAAGTTCACAAATAGAGGTTCTTTTATGCCATGTCGTACAAGATTTATCATCTCTAATTAGCATTTTTAATTTTCAGGAACAGCGTATTTAAAGCAAATTGGCTAGATGCGAGTAGACTTCACGCACTGGGGTCCGTACAAACTTAATTATTAGAGACCGAATTACATACATCATAAAAACGTTAAAATTTGCATAAAAATGCTTAAAAATGTATGAAAAGTGTCGAAATATGCAAGATCAAATAATAAAAAGACATGCGTGCATTACGAGCAAGAGCGCAGGACACGCGAAAAATTGGTAAATTTAGAACGCTGTTATCATTTTCTGAATACTTTCTGGTAGATGTTAGAAGGGGGCGTTACTGGGATTATTTTCTAAAAATTTGGAAAATGCGGACGCATATCGTGTTTCAAGAATTGTTTCTTCTCTGCTATTGTTGTACGCTCAATAACTCCGTAATATTTTATTTAGAAAACAACTTACAATCATTAATTTTTTGAATAGTTTTAAATTCTAATTAATAGTATTGGACAAAAGTATCATTCACAGTTTATTTTACATTTTTCTTCTACCGTAAACGTAAACGACCAAGTACTGTTTCAAATGATTCAAATTCATTCAACTACAAACCTTGAGTTTCAAGCTTTCTAATATATACAGGTACATGGGAAAAATGATTGTTAATCGCAGCAATGTCTGTTTTAATACCGGAATCATTAAAAGCTTCCTTGCAGTGGCAAATTGCCAAAGCCTCAGCACTATCGAAGTATTACCCCTATAATAGCCTCGAAATGTTCATTGTAAAACAACACATCTTCGACCCTTGTACCCCAATGAGTTACCACTGGTTCAGAAGGTAAAGGCATATTTGGTAGTTTTTCTCTGTAGGCCTCGATGCGAGTAGGAGCCTTTAGAAACAGTTTATTTACATTCACAAACGTGGAACGTACTTTTTCAGCAAGGCGATGTACTCCATGACTAAAGCACGTAACATGAATCAAATTGGTATAAAATACTCGGAGGGCTTTTCCTGCTTTGATCAAATAGGGAGCAGCATCTGAAATAAACACAGACACACTTTCATCTGCAGAATACTCTGGAAATATTTTTCTAATACCTTATTCGCAAATCTGGCGATCGTAGAACGATTTGCTTTTTCAAGTTCTTTGCAGGTCGCTAAAAAGGAAGAAGGAGACCCTTCTTTTATAGCACCAACAATTAAATTGGCGGTGTAACGGCCACAAGTGTCTGTATTTCCGTCAACTGAAACCCAGGTAATGCTTTCCTTGACTTCATTGCGTATTTCTTCCAGGACATTTGTGTAAATTGTTGGTATGTAATTTTTACGCAATGTTGATTCATCTGGTATAATTTGATTTAAGCAATATTTGCGCAGGAAGAGTTTCAGTACAGGGTTTGTAAGTTTGTCAAAAATGGTTCAAATGGCTCTGAGCACTATGGGACTCAACATCTTAGGTCATAAGTCCCCTAGAACTTAGAACTACTTAAACCTAACTAACCTAAGGACATCACACACACCCATGCCCGAGGCAGGATTCGAACCTGCGACCGTAGCAGTCCCGCGGTTCCGGACTGCAGCGCCAGAACCGCACGGCCACCGCGGCCGGCATTGTAAGTTTGTCAAGGGGATTAATACTTGCAATGAATGTTTCACATAGATCTGCGTTAAACAGACTTTTTTGTTACCTCTGGACAAATCCCTTCTTCTGCAACTTGCTGTTGTCAGAAGTTGTTGTCGTGGTCCTCTCTTCTGCATTCCTGCGATATGAAGACTTGTCTTGACGTGGTGGTCTATTTGAAACGCTTTTTGCACGAAACGTTTTTCTCGCTAACTCGACAATATAAAACAATTCCGTCATATGTAAATGTTCCAGCATGGTCAGCTATCCACGAAACGACGTGTCATTTTTCGGGCGCACAACACGTTACACGCTACATGTCCCAAACACATTCAACTGTGCACAAGTAAACAGAAAGGTAAACTGAAACAATGGACGTGCGACTAAAAGCTTGCGAAGTTTAATTTCATTGCTGGCGACACGTTCGGTATGACAGCGGAGGGGATTAGCCGGGGGCGCGGGCTTAGGAGCATTGACTCTGTCTGCCTGTTCCTGTTCCTCTTCTGTAATGATTTCGCTGCGCAGTGCCTCTCTGCTAGCGACTGCACGCAGTTCTAGGTCGAGGTCAATCTGTGAGACATCAAAACTAGATTGAGCTGGAGATCGTCCGTCTAAATTTTTAAAATATTGTAAACATAGAGCGAAAATATGCATCGTCTCTAGTTTTTAGTTAAAATACGCAATACCTAGTGAAAAGGAGACAAATATGCAAATGACAACATGCAGATGCATATAATCCGGTCACTATTAAATATGTATGTAGACAGTTCATCCATTCATGGAATAGAGAATCCCTACGGTATTTGCCTGTTATCGACTGACAAGATATCGGTCCCAGTGATACCAAGACTTTCGAGAATATTTTAATTTAAAGTCTAAAGTCGGATGACAAATGACAATGGACATATTTTTTGTGAAATTTAATTAAAAATTAACACTTTCTGGATTTTTACCCTGTTTGTAGTGTGAAACCTCTCTGCTTGGCAAATTTCATGATTTTAGGGCAACGAGGAGTATCCTGTGTGGGGTGTTGCCCACTCGTCTCGTGCAGGGTCCCTAAGCTATGCTGCGTTCTCAGAATGTTGCACAACAGTTCAAACAAATAACATTAGTAGTTTTATTTCAATAAAGCAGACTGACAATACTTAACTTTGAAATAACAATCGTGTCGCAAGCAATCGGCAACATGCAACATAAATCCCAGTCCTTTAGTATTTACAATGTTCATGCAAGTTGACACACAGTGTGTGGATCACTAATAAATGATATCGTGGCACTCTCTGCTAGGCCGCGCTAATACTCTGCGAATACTGAGCCACTAATGTCCGAGCGACGCTGGCAGGAGCGGCGCTTATATTCACTTCGGTTGGATGCCGCTCCTGTCGTAGTCACGTCCTGGTCAGCGCGATATTGGCCGACGTTGTCTCACCGCCTTCTCTTCTCTTCCATTCTTCATCTTCGTTCTGGCGCTTGTGATTACGCCAGAACACCCTGTAGCTCTTGAAGAGTGAGTGTCAAAATATATGATACAAATGGCCGTATCTTCTGATTGCATTGACTTAGAAGCCAAATTTTACTATATCACCAAGGTACCATAGTGGCAAATTTCGGCTTGATATGTCTACCTGTTCCCGAGAAAACAGAGTCTTCACTGACGTACGGATAGACAAACAATCTGATAACAATTGAGAAAAAATTTTCGTGTGATATAATTAGAAATTCACAATTTTCGGAATTATTTCCTTTAGTTATAGTGTGAAACCTTGCTTCTTGGCAAATTTCATGATTCGAGGTTAACGGAACGTACCCTGTACGTTCTGATGAGTGAGTTCACGAGTATATGTGACGTAAACAGCCGTATCTCATGATTGGATTCACTTAAGAGCGTCAATTTTTTACACGACCAAGGAACTGTACACCTCACTATGTGACGTAAATTTCAACTTTATATGTCTACGCATTCCTGAGATAAAGTAAGTGTTAAATATTCGGACAGACAGACAAACGGCCAACAAACTGATCCTATAAAGGTTCCTTTTTTCAGATTCAGGTACAGAACCCCAGAAGGAGCCCATACGAAATTTTATAGAGTTTTAAACAGATATTTAAGCCGTATACAGCACTGAGCATAAGCATAACACTTCCTTTGTTACTACAAAATTCACCAGACTACATGAGAAATTATTAAGTATTGAGAGCGGAGTTCTGTAACGACTTGTAGAGCAATGTTCAGTACGAGGACGAAGTCTTCCACGACGGCTATTTTGTATAAGGCATACAGTACGCATTGAAAGTCTCCCATGATGTTCGACGACTGTGTGGGTAACACTGCTTTTCTCACTACGTATAACAACATACACTCGAAGGGTCTATTTAATCTGCCATCACATGGCGACTGCTTTGGCCCGTGACATCATGATGATTCGGCTTATGAAGTCATACAGTCATAGAAAAAATCACTGATAAGATTTAGTTTACGTCTATTTCCCTTTTTTAAAATTTACATTATGACGAAAGTCTGATCTGTACCGCAGCCTGATGTCTAGGATGGTTAAAAGGTGATAATTTGCTGGGGCTGTCGATGAGAATAAGTAAATAAATATAATTTTTGGTATGACACGTATTTTAAGCATTATTGTATTTCGATGAGTGGTTTATTTCCGCCGTTTAAGGATGTCATGAGTTAATTACTTGTACACAGTCAGGACGCATTTAATGCTTTTGTTTTACGTGATGAAATTTCTTTCAGCAGTAGTATTTAGACTCCTGCAGATCTAAAACATTTACGAATATTAACTTGTAAACACTATCAGTCTCAGGATTTTACAAAAGGTATACAATTTAATTCTACGGGGAAGTGCCTTCTGTAACATTTGACCACTAACTTAACTACCTACTTGATTCTATAAAATTTTGATTTCACAGTTCTATTAATATTTGTGCCGATTTAGTTCATTTTTGTATCTATTTTAATAACGTCGGTCGTCATATAATTAAAAATTAACTGTCCTAGCATAGGTTATCTCCCTCACGTTTTCATTATCCGGACACACTTAATGCTGCAACTGAGTAATAAAGAAACTTGGCAGAGCACGTCTCTTATAAACATTGAATTAAGACAATCACATATATTCAATCTCTACTGGCAATATCGACAAAAATACTTTTGGAAAGACTTACCGATGTGACTTGAAACGTAATTCGGTAGTTACCGTTACTTTATATTATTCTGTAAGTTACAAATATGACTGATACAAGACTGTAGTTGTACAAATATTCAATTTTTAAAATAAAATTAAAAATGCCTCCAGTCGAGATTTCATCGTTGCACACATCGTTGTCATTTTAAATTGGGTCTTGTTATTTTGTAACATCTTAAATGTGATGTTTGCTTCGTGTATTCTGCTATATCGTTTGTAATCTCTACCGTCTCACGTTTGTTGTATATTACTCGCTAGGTGGTGTGAAACATATTATATTTTCAAATTATTTTGAAAAGATTTCGTCATATTGAAGTGCTTACTATTAGGCTGTGATAGTAGAAATTAAGAACTTTCATTCTTTACGACACGATCACTTTTTCAAAAAACAGTGTTTGTTTTTATACGCATGATAGTAGTTATCACATTGACGCATCAGACAACCTCGCAAAATAGTGTCGGTTAAAGCTTCTCTGCAGAAAATTTCTGTTTTACGATTTTAGATACTCCTCGTATGAAGCACTTGTTCCTTCTCGCCCCGAACTCCTTCTCGGTAATCCCCTCCACGCCCCTCCCGCCCTTCTTTTGAGACACAAATAACAAGAGTTAATTAAAAGAACGCCCTACACCACTAGGGTTTTACCCTTTTCAATCCCTCACAGATTGTATTTCGCTGACACCTGCCTTATTTGAAATGAAATCCGCTTCTCGCTAGGTCAGCCTTCATGGCCTCTAGCTCATTTACTGGATCAGCTGGATCACTGAAATGAAGGAAAATTTTCAGTTGGACAAGATCACAATGAAACATGTAAAAATACTTAAAATATTCAAAAGGTTAGACTATTGGGAAGGAAACACCTCAATAGAAATTCAGCTACAAAATGACAAGCATCCTAACAATTAACTGCAATCCATGTTCAGTTATCAAAATATAATCACGTTTTCTCCATACTTAGGAACGATACTCCCGCATCTCTCAAGTCTGCTATTGAATTCTGTACTGCTATGTAGATCCGTACACTAGAATGCATCAGCGTCTTCTACTCGAGCACAATCATAAGAGATTGTTCACCGTCTCACGATTATATTGGTAGGATGGCTCCTCGTTGCCAACGCCTACTATCTTTACTGCTTCTCCCAAGCCTCCCCTGAACACAACGTGACATTTCAGTTCTCGTCTGCCTCTTTCTTGTGTCTCGAGTCTTTCCCCCGCTCTTTCAGTAATTAGCTGCTTCCCACTGCCACCGAGAAACCTCCCGACTGGCTGCCTGTGAATTGTTAACAGTAAACTTCTAAGTCTGTTGTGCACGTTCTCCTTCTTCGCAAGACTCTTTAACACACCATCCCTGAACCATGCCCTAGCCAATAGCTTATTCCAATGCTTTCTACTGTGGTATTCCATAGTAGCAAAATCCACATGTTATGATAAGCGTGCCATCCATGCTGTCAATTATTGCGTTACAGCTCGTACGTCCCACGCAGCTTCTGCATTCACGAGTCTGGAACGTTTGCTAGTCCTCACTGCCCAGCTTACCTACGAGTTCCTGGCAACGCTCTCACAACTGGAGTAACCTGTAGAAAACATCCACGTCAGCTGGTTTCCGTTTGTTGTCCATGGTTTCTTCCAGAACTCTGGCAGCAGTTGCTTCGTACACGTACAATACAAATGACGCAACAGATGTGGGCTTACTACCAATCTTCCTTTAGTAACCTTTTATGTCCTGAACTTCTGTTTTTTGATTTTGACATTTCTAAGTTTATTGTCACTATAGTAGAATGTAAATTGGATTAGTGTAAAAAAATATTTTTTGTACATTTACATCGCTTTTGTCATTAAGGGTCTTGAGAGCTCTAAAAAGTCAAAATTTTATAGTCATCGACAAACATTAATTTATGAGACATGGTACAAGGTGGTGCTGTTAAAAGCATTTTTCCTCTCATTTATACATAAAAACGCCTTGATCTTTGAATGAGATCTTCATTCTATATTGTAAATAGAACAGTTTTTACATCTCCTACAACCAGCAATAAAATTTAAGATTTTTGGGTAGTAATTTCATATGAAAGTGAAGATCACTTCTTTCTTCTATCGTTCTGAAAAGAGTTGGGAGATGTTTCTTGCGATCACTGATGTCTTCAAACTGAATATCTTCAACTACTGGAGAATACGTGGAAATATTATGTTGGTGACTTATACACAGTGTAATGTCATTTTTCGTTTGTCTGACATATACATACTTGAGTTACACCACTGGCCATTAAAATAGCTACACCAAGAAGAAATGCAGATGATAAACGGGTATTCACTGGACAAATATATTATACTAGAACTGACATGTGATTACATTTTCTCTCAATTTGGGGGCATAGATCCTGAGAAATCAGTACCCAGAACAACAATCCCTAGCCGTGCTGCTTCAACACGATACCACAGTTCATCAAGAGTATTGGCTGGCGTATTGTGCGAACAAGAGGTGACTGAGACGTGTAACCTGGATTCATCCGAAAAAATGACGTTTTGCCATTCGTGCACCCAGGTTCGTCGTTGAGTACACCATCGCAGGCGCACCTGTCTGTGATGCAGCGTCAAGGGTAACCGCAGCCATGGTCTCCGAGCTGATAGTCCATGCTGCTGCAAACGTCTCGAACTGTTCGTGGAGATGGTTGTTGTCTTGCAAACGTCCCGATCTGTTGACTCAGCGATCGAGACGTGGCTGCACGATCCGTTAGAGCCAAGCGGATAAGATGCCTGTCATCTCGACTGCTAGTGATACGAGGCAGTTTGGATCCAGCACGGGGTTCCATATTACCCTCCTGAACCCACCGATTCCATATTCTGCTAACAGTAATTGGATCTCGACCAACGCGAGCAGCAATGTCGCGACACGATAAACCGCAATCGGGACAAGCTACAACCCGTCCTCTATCAAAGTCGGAAACATGATGGTACGCATTTCTCCTCCTTACACGGGGCATCACAACAACGTTTCACCAGGCAACACCGGTCAACTGCTGTTTGTGTATGAGAAATCGGTTGTAAACTTTCCTCATGTCAGCACGTTGTAGGTGTCGCCACCGGCGCCAACCTTGTGTGAATGCTCTGAAAAGCTAATCATTTGCATATCACAGCATCTTATTCCTGTCGGCTAAATTTCGCGTCTGTAGCACGTCATCTTCGTGGTGTAGCAATTTTAATTGACAGTAGTGTAGAATTCTTTAAGAACGTGTTTATTTTCAGAATCACTATTGCCCTCATCTGGTGTAACAACAGCAGATGGAAACTCTTCCTAGAGTAACTCTACTACATTTTTATATTTCTCATTTGTTTCTATTACCTCTCACGCAAAAAGTATGAAGCTGTTGGCCTAACAGGACTTTTATACAAAAATTTTCTAAAAATCTTCAATATTTTGTGCTTCTAAGAACTTACCTGCATAAATAGAAGTACCACGAAATAGAGAAAAATATGTGTATCGGATTATCACAATAAACACTCAAAATAAAGCACACGATGACCCACTCACAGCTACACGGAACAAAATAGCACGAAGACTGCTGTGCCTTTACCTCCTGTCTCTCAGTGAAATATTGACTGTGAAGGTTTTTGAAAGGGGCGACATTAAGTAGTAGCTAACAAGATAGGTGATTTCGGTAAACTCAACGGTCGTGACTCGAAGGCAACACACACTGATGACGTACAATCTCATTGGGTACCATCATAGAGTGTAGCTCACTAGAACTTCTCTTGCTTTAACTGAAATATTACCTTATTTTGGTCCATCATCGTAAAGCTTTCTTTTAATTGGGACTGCATTAGGCCATAGTCCAGGTTGCCCGTTGTCATTGTTCGAAGCAATAACAGATCAGACCGACGCAGTTCTCACAATGTAATGTTACATACAGCAACGGATATTATCGGATAAAATATCTCAGGGGTTTATGACTTTTTATTATAAAGTAGTTAACGAAAGAAAACGGATATTTTTCGGTCGTCCGCCTCTGGACAATCCGCCACCAGCCTCTCCTACTACTTCAATGAAACACATTTAAAATGGCTCTGAGTACTATGGGACTCAATTGCTGAGGTCATTAGCCCCCTAGAACTTAGAACTAGTTAAACCTAACTAACCTAAGGACATCACAAACATCCATGCCCGAGGCAGGATTCGAACCTGCGACCGTAGCGGTCTTGCGGTTCCAGACTGCAGCGCCTTTAACCGCACGGCCACTTCGGCCGGCAAACACATTTAAAAGATACGATATAAATTTATTGAATGATACAGGGGTAGGAGTATTGTCCTTTCGAAATAATGAAATCAAATAATAATGGCGGAATAGATAATTGTTAAAGCAGCAAAACTACACTCATGTCAACTTACATAATCTGATCCGTGCAAGTTACCGTTAAAATGAACGTCTCTACCTTTTTTCTCAGCGACGCTGCATTAATTTATGTTACAGTTCTGGAAGATTTTCTCAGTGTATATTTTTATCAGATATATTTAGTGGTATTTTACCCATCTTGTAAGAGAGATCTCCATGGACATCAGTTAGATAGTGAGAAGATAATAATAAAAGTAAACGCTTCGCTGAGCTTGCTGAGATGAAACTGTTCTGGAGCCAGAGGTAAAAATATATCTGTGGAAGTTCTGCAGTGTGTTAACAATGCATCAAATTAAGAATAAACGGGGCACTGCAGTCAGGCCTCAAACAATGGCGAACATTACATACTCTTTCTTTTTATGTAGAAGTCAGAAGCCCCGCCAAACCACAAGGATTCAAATCCCTGCACGATTCTTTAAAAAGGTCGCGACCATATTCATACACTATTTTTGTCCATTTGAGTTTGCAGTCTGCTTCATACAAAACACCGTCAGCTAGCGATTATATCACAGCTTCTCGTCGATTTTCGTAAACGAAATGGACACAGCTCAGAGCACTGAAGCAAAATAAAACTTACATTCGACATCACTGAAGTGAACCTTGCTGTAAGAACTATCGGGTTGAGAATAACAGAATATATTTGCAGATTAAAGCTGTCTCCTAGAATAGGATAGAAGTCGTTTCCTGAAGGCTTAACTGAATGTTGTGTAAGTTAAGTAATGCTGTACCACCACGTCTTTCTGCCCTGAAGTCTTATTACTGCCTAGGGAGAAACATTTAATTGTGACAGACAAAGAGGGCAATTTAATTCTGTTCAAATGGTTCAAATGGCTCTGAGCACTATGCGACTTAACTTCTGAGGTCATCAGTCGCCTAAAACGTGGAACTAATTAAACCTAACTAATCCAAGGACATCACACACATCCATGCCCGAGTCAGGATTCGAACCTGCGACCGTAGCGGTCGCTCGGTTCCAGACTGTACCGCCTAGAACCTCAGGCCACTCCGGCCGGCTTTAATTCTGTAGTTTTATTAAGTAATCGACACTGCATGAAACCACCACGCCTCTTAAATAATTCAACTCGTTTTTAATGGAAAATTTATTTTGCTGTTATTGGTCTTACAAATTTTTTCTAAGTCCGAAGAGTTCGTCAGATTGGTACAGTATTTTAGAGGCCAACTCTGATAACTAAGCGACTATACGCTTAGCACCAGAAATTGCCATTTATACCAATAATCCGTCATTCGCTGTTAACCGAATGCCCTATAATGAAGAAAAACGAGATTCCGCGCAAATAAATTTCGCACCGAGATCAAACAGCACAGTTAAAAGCATTTTCAGATGCTAATGGATCAGTGACATGTGATAGCCGGCGACCCAATATCGCAAATTCCCGCAATTCGTGGTGGCTACATCAGGTTAGTTTACGTCGATACTTCTTCAAAACTCAGTTACGTCATTAAATCATTATCGGTCCCCTAAGCGTCCCCTTCCGTACCCGCCGAGCTAACCGATTGTACAGGTAAAAACACACTTCAGGGTGAGTGAATTCCCAGTTCTTTTATATTTTGTGGCTCAATTAAAACTCTGACCACATTGCGTGACGACGCTCTCAGTGTGTTCACTTCGTTCCAAGTTTTCGCACGCGATATCCGTAATTTCACTAAACGAAATATTGGTCTCATTTCCAAACAGGGATCTGCATTCTGTTGTGCGGCCATAAGCAGCCAGATAACGAATACGACTGTACACGTCACGTCTAGAGTTACTCGATTACTCTATGATCAGACATTCGTCAATGAAACGGCTTACTTTTCGTTAGCCAAGCAGAAGAGATATTTTGTATCATCATCGTCTTCATACTGTCCTTGGAAAATTAGGGGAAACGCCTATTTAGATCCATTATTCTATCTCTTTTTAGGTTGATTCTAACATTTTTCGTCCATTCTGTCGGCAATCATTATCTTGTTTTGGTTACCGTTAGCTGCTATTCGAAATAGTATATGTTAGACTCATTTTGCCTATATCCTTCAATTTTTTCTAATACCTTATTATGTCTTCATGACTGATGTGACCCTATCTGCCGCAACCTTTGATTCACACCAAATACTCAATTACTGTTGCCTGAATTGGTCGCCTGTCGTTGGCCTTCATGATCCATATTTCAGTGCCTTAATGAATTTTATATGGACCACCGTGCCGCAGACTTCCTACACTCTTCTCACTCACGGGGATTGCGGGGAGATGGATCCAAGAAGCGCTTATCTCGTTCGATGGCGACCAAAATGACCTCAGTAATATGGATATAGGATACCCCTGTGGTTACTACAGTGCACAGCTGTTCTACATCTACATCCATACTCCGCAATCCACTCTACGGTGCGTGGCGGAGGGTACTTCGTACCGCAACTAGCATTTTCTCTCCCTGTTCCACTCGAAAACAGAACGAGGGGAAAATGACTGCCTATATGTCTCTGTACGAGCCCTAATCTCTCTTTTCTTATCTTTGTGGTCTTTCCGCGAAATGTAATTTGGCGGCTGTAGAATTGTACTGCAGTCAGCCTCAAATGCTGGTTCTCTAAATTTCCTCAGTAGCGATTCACGAAAAGAACGCCTCCTTTCCTCTAGAGACTCCCACCCGAGTTCCTGAAGCATTTCCGTAACACTCGCGTGATGATCAAACCTACCAGTAACAAATCTAGCAGCCCGCCTCTGAATTGCTTCTATGTCCTCCCTCAATCCGACCTGATAGGGGTCACAAACGCTCGAGCAGTACTGAAGAATAGGTCGTATTAGCGTTTCATAAGCGGTGTCCTTTACAGATGAACCACATCTTCCCAAAATTCTACCAATGAACCGAAGACGACTATCCGCCTTCCCCACAACTGCCATTACATTCTTGTCCCATTTCATATCTGTCTGCAATGTTACGCCCAAATATTATTTAATCGACGTGACGGTGTCAAGCGCTACACTAATAATGGAGTATTCAAACATTACAGGATTCTTTTTCCTATTCATCTGTATTAACTTACATTTATCTATATTTAGAGTTAACTGCCATTCTTTACACCAATCACAAATCCTGTCCAAGTCGTCTTGTATCCTCCTACAGTCACTCAACGACGACACCTTCCCGTACACCACAGCATCATCAGCAAACAGCCGCACATTGCTATCCACCCTATCCAAAAGATAATTTATGTAGATAGGAAACAGCAGCGGACCTACCACACTTCCCTGGGGCACTCCAGATGACACCCTCACCTCCGATGAACGCTCACCATCGAGGACAAAGTACTGGGTTCAATAACTTAAGAAGTCTTCGAGCCACTGACATACTTGGGAACCAATCCCATATGCTCGTACCTTAGTTAGGAGTCTGCAGTGGGGCACCGAGTCAAACGCTTTCCGGAAGTCAAGGAATATGGCGTCCGTCTGATACCCTTCATCCATAGTTCGCAAGATATCATGTGAAAAAAGGGCGAGTTGCGTTTCGCAGGAGCGATGCTTTCTAAAGCCGTGCTGCTGCATGGACAGCAGCTTCTCTGTCTCAAGGAAATTCATTATATTCGAACTGAGAATATGTTCGAGAATCCTGCAAGAAACTGATGTTAAGGATATTGGTCTGTAATTTTGAGGATCCGTCCTTCTACCCTTCTTATATACAGGCGTCACCTGCTCTTTTTCCAGTCGCTCGGGACTTTACGCTGGGCAAGAGATTCGTGATAAATGCAAGCTAAGTAAGGAGCCAATGCAGTAGAGTACTCTCTGTAAAACCGAATTGGAATCCCATCAGGGCCTGGCGATTTATTTATTTTCAACCCATTCAGCTGCTTCACAACCCCAGGAATGTCTATCACTATGTCCTCCATACGGGAATCTGTACGAGACTCAAACGGCGGTATGTTTGTACGATCCTAATTTAAAATTTCAGCTTTCATTTTGCTGTGTTAATGGTCGCTTCTTTGGCGTTTTCAATCAGATACGGTCTGCAAATGCAAGCATGGCACAGAACCAGTGGGGAGTGTCCACTGGAGTGGACTGCGTGCATTTGCAGCCTCAGGGCAGATTGAAGACGCCAAATAGGGTGCCCATTACAGTGGACATGTGCGCCACAGGTTGGCACGATTGGGGCTGGGCGTGTGTGTATGTGTGGGGGAGGGAGGGGGGAGGAGTGAGGAGGGGGCACACCAACACTTCCACGTTCATGGAGTGTTTCTCAAACGATACTGACATATCCCAAGTCATCTGATGGTAGTTTGTGCATGATAATGGTCTCTTGCGTGATGTTGTAGGTGAAGAGACGGATTTTCTGTAACCTGGGAGAGGACAGTGAACTTATTAGGGTCCCCATTTCATCCCGTGCAAAAAATTCCTACACAAGATTATCTCCACCATCTACCTTCATTATGATTAATTGAAATTCTTTTCCCTTCTTTTTTAACGTAAGTCTTGGTTGCATTTTTTTTACTAACGATACATTTCTACTTAGTGGGGCATCTTTAGATTATCTTAAATTTTTCCTTTTACAACATTTTAAAAACCATGAAACGGATCTTTGCTAGACTGAAGCACGTGTTGAACCCATAGAGATCTTAATAGCCGTTCGCAGGTTCATCTGATTCGACACCTGGGTCAATGTAGCACCTAGCCGTTTTATAGTTTTTAAAACGTAGTTAAAGGAAAATTTTAAGTTACTGTGAAGGTGCCCCACGAAGGCGAACTGCGTCGTTAGTGAAAGAATAAGTTGCAACCAAGACTATTTTTATCTGAGAATTCTACATACGGTTGCTGTAACAGGCGGTCTAATGGAGTGGAAGAAATTTTAATTGAAGTTCATCACTAAGTAAACTCCGTAATTGCACGAATGAAGCCGTTTACTCCCATATTAAAACCTTCTCTGCACAAGTCTTCTTTCTATTCATATGTACACAGGCTCTCTAGTTTTTAAAAGTTTCTTCAATTTCATTTAAACATGAAGTGTTTGATTTCCAAAATGTAGTAAATCTTTGTTTCCTCACAGCTGGGTGTTCTCTTTTCAAGGCTGCAATGTTTACTTATCCATCGACTGGGTTTTGGTGGGAATGACACACCACGAGCAGCAGTTACCTACGGGAGGGGGGGAACAGCACATGCCTTCTTTCTATTGGTATGTACTCAGGCTTTCTAGTTTTTAAAAGTTAGTTCCCTCAACTTCATATAAAAATGAAGTATTTGATTTCCAAAATGTAGTAAACAGCCACTGGGCAGTGACTCCTCCCCCATTCAAGCCCCCCAGGGAATTTCAGCCCGGTTTTCAGAGGTGGAAGCGAAGAGATGGGTAGAAATGTCCACTTGTTCAGGTACAATTCTCCAGGCCAGCTCGGGCGCCTGGGAACCAATATCCGTCAGTTTTCCTCATAATGTGCACTGCACAATACGTCAGGCCGAAGAAGCCGTACAACAGGCCGTGACAAGACACTGGGATTGTGCAGAATCTTGACATCTACAAGCTGTGCTGTTCGATCAGAACACATTTCAAAACTTTGTTTTTCACTGACCGGTCGCCTTCCTAGAACGGATTGAGGTGTCCCGTGGGACGTGAAGCAGCTATGTTTTATCTTTGTAAAAGCGCTAGGCCGATATTTCGGCACCTCTTCATATGGGTGAACGTCCTATTTCTAAAATGTAACAGTGCACCTCTTGGTTAATCTTAGGAAAATAGCAGAGGAGAGGACGTCAGGACGCAAATTTCCGAGAAATTTAGACGTGGAAACAAAAGTATTGATTTAAGTGTAAAACTCAAGTGAAGAGCATAACACGGAATGGTTTAAGAACTACATCTGAGGGAGTTAGATGATGCGTTAACACCGTTAAGACTTTTTCTAGCAATATCAATGGCTAGCGTTTTGCAGACACACTTCGTCTGGTGATCTTGAAAGAGCCACTTGGTTCTCAGAGGTTGAGAAGAACACTTCTCCATCATACGTAGGGGGACGTTGCCGAGCGATGTGTTTTTGCAGAGAGCAGCAGATCACGGCACTCACAGATTTCTGCACTGCTCTATGCACAGTACGGAGAGAAACTGCAGCGTAGGTGGGCGGGATATGAGACTTATCGATCGTTTATAGGAGCGACATTATGATCATTTAGGTTCAGCGAATCTTATATCTTTCTCGAATGCCTGAAAGCTGATTCACGACTCGACCAGTGATGTTGTTTTCATGTTGTAGCTTTCCGTTCTTCTGGTGCAGCAGGCAGTCACTGTGTGTCTATCACGAATTTATCTCGTGCTAACTGATCTCTAAGATGTCAGTTATGAAATGAGACACTTAAAGTAGAAGATGCGTTTTCCTGTTTGAGGAGCAAAATATCTGATGATGGTAGAGAGGATATAAAATGTTGACTGGCAAGAAGTGAAATTTGTTAACATCGACTACAGATTTAAGTGTCAGGAAGTCGTTTCTGAAAGTATTTGTATGGAGTGTAGCCATGCATGGAAGTGAAACATGGACGATAAATAGCTTGGACAAGAAGAGAATAGAAGCTTTCGAAATGTGGTGCTACAGAAGAATGCTAAAGTTTAGATGGATAGATCACGTAACTAATGTGGAGGTACTGAACAGAATTGGGGAGAAGAGAAATTTGTTGCACAACTTGACTAGAAGAAGGGATCGGTTGGTAGGACATTTTCTGAGGCATCAAGGGCTCACGAATTTAATACTGGAGGGCAGCGTGGAGAGTAAAAATTGTAGAGGGAGACCAAGAGATGAATACACTAAGCAGATTAAGAAGGATGTAGGTTGCAGTAAGTACAGGGAGATGAAGAAGCTTGCACAGGATAGAGTAGCATGGAGAGCTGTAGCAAACCAGTCTCTGGACTGAAGACAACAACAACAACAACAACAACAACAACAAGATGTCGGTCTTTCCAGTTCATCTAAACTATCCCGTCTTTTCCAGGTCATAGAAGTATTACCGTGGAATTATTTCTTCTTAGTAATTGTCAGTTTCTGTGTTCTCTGTATTTTTCAATTTCGAGAAGATCCTGTTGTTATTTCTTGTTCAGCTATGTTTAGCAGCGAACTTTATAATACATTGGGGTAAATTTGCACCATTATTCCATTTCATAGATGTTCTCATTTTTATTATTTAATCAGAGATGGAACACGCACAGATTCATGTTTGCTAGGGCCATTTCCTATCATTAACCAATTGCTCTGTAGTTTCATTTAAGCATAGGTGTCAACGGTTGCGATCTAACTGTTGGCCCGTCCAACCGTTGCTAATCATTTTGGCACCCACAAGAATATCTCTAAAACTCGGTGAACACCTTACACCTTACAACTAAAGTGGAGAATTTCTTGCCAAGGAAGTGAATTAGTCGGTGCTTGTAAAACAAGTAACATAAAGGTTAATACATTCGTCTCAGACAACATAGTGATTCACGAAATGTCGAGGAAACAGAGAAAAGAAATTTATTATATATGAGTACGATATTTCACACGATGTCTAAACGTCAAACACACATATAATGCCAGAAATCAAAAGATGTTACGTCGAATGGGATTTTATGAGAATTTTTTTTAGGACAGATTCTCCTACTGTGAAGGGCAAAGAAACAAAAAGCTTAACTAGAATATGCCTACCCAGCATGTCTAAGTAAATTTGAAACTGAAAAGGTAATCTAACTGAAAGAAATGAATGGAACAACAAAATACAACGTGTACAAAATACTGTTTATGGTAAAAACTGTTACCTGCATAACTGCCGAAAAGAAGGAAAAATATGGCAGTGCAATTTACAGACGATTGTGTTAGCGAATTAGCACGAAGTGGGAAAGTAAGGAAGTGATGGAGGCATCTGATATTATCCTTGCGTGACTGATGGAAAATACTTTCCCGATTGCCAGGTTGTCCGACGATTCCATTATTCTGCAGAAGAATGAAATCATCATCGTGTCTGGATGTCCAGGAATATTTCGTCCCTGATTTGTCGATGTTTGATGAAGAGCAGTAACCATTATATCTACACTACTGGTCATTGAAATTGCTACACCACGAAGATGACGTGCTACAGACGCGAAATTTAACCGACAGCAAGAAGATGCTGTGATATGCAAGTGATTAGCTTTTCAGAGCATTCACACAAGGTTGACGCCGGTGGCGACACCTACAACGTGATGACATGAGGACAGTTTACAACCGATTTCTCATACACAAACAGCAGTGGACCGGAATTGCCTGGTGAAACGTTGTTATGATGCCTCGTGTAAGGTGGAGAAATGCGTACCATCACGTTTCCGACTTTAATAAAGGTCGGATTGTAGCCTATCGCGATGCGGTTTATCGTAACGCGACATTGCTGCTCGCGTTGGTCGAGATCCAATGACTGTTAGCAGAATATGGAATCGGTGGGATCAGGAGGGTAATACCGAACGCCGTGTTGGATTCCAACGGCCTCGCATCACTAGCAGTCGAGACGACAGGCATCTTATCCGCATGGCTGTAACGGATCGTGCAGCCACGCCTCGATCCCTGAGTCAACAGATGGGGACGTTTGCAAGACAACAACCATCTGCACGAACAGTTCGGCGACGTTTGCAGTAGCATGGACTATCAGCTAGGAGACCATGGCTGCGGTTACCCTTGACGCTGCATCACAGACAGGTGCGCCTGCGATGGTGTACTCAACGACGCACCTGGGTGCACGAATGGCAAAACGTCATTTTTTCGGATGAATCCAAGTTCTGTTTACAGCATCACGATGGTCGCATCCGTGTTTGGCGGCATCGCGGTGAACGCGCATTGGAAGCGTGTATTAGTCATCGGCATACTGGCGTATCTCCTGACGTGATGGTATGGGGTGTCATTGGTTACACGTCTCGGTTACCTCTTGTTCGCATTGACGGCACTTTGAACAGTGGACGTTACATTTCAGATGTGTTACGGCCCGTGGCTCTATCCTTCATTCGATCCCTGCGAAACCCTACATTTTAGCAGTATAATGCACGACCACATGTTTCAGGTCCTGTACGGGCCTTTCTGGATACAGAAAATGTTCGACTGCTGTCCTGGTCAGCACATTCTCCAGATCTCTCACCAATTGAAAACGTCAGGTCAATGGTGGCCGTGGAACAGGCTCGTCACAATACTCCAGTCACTACTCTTGATGAACTGTGGTATTGCGTTGAAGCTGCATTGGCAGCTGTACTTGTACACGCCATCAAAGCTCTGTTTGACTCAATTCCCATGCGTATAAAGACCGTTATTACGGCCGGAGGTGGTTGTTGTGGGTACTGATTTCTCAGGATCTATGCGCCCAAATTGCGTGAAAATGTAATCACATGTCAATTCTAGTATAATATATTTGTCCAATGAATACCCGTTTATCATCTGCATATCTTCTTGGTGTAGCAGTTTTAATGACTAGTAATATAGTGCAAAAAACGGCTGTATATTGGGAGACTCGTGAGTTGTTGTACTAAATTATGTCAGTGGTGGAGTCAACATATGACACTGAAAATTTCTTGCTCCTAATTGTCTCCAATAGTTCAAATGGCTCAGAGCACTATGGGACTTAACGTCTGAGGTCATCAGTCCCCTAGAACTTAGAACTACTTAAACCTAACTAACCTAAGGACATTACACACATCCATGCCGGCTCCCTAATCTTTTTTTCTGTTCTCCATATTGATTGAGGATTACTTGTCATGTATATTACTCGGTCGACTTTCTTGCTTCGCTAAAAAAAAGTTCTTGCTCCGAATTTTTTATTCTGTTCTCAAAATTGCTTGAGATGTTACATGCCATGTATATTACTTGGTCGAGTTTCGCACTTCGCTGCAACCCTCTCCTGCCAGAGGGCTCCGAATTGTAACGTGTGACATGGAGGTATTTAACATAACTTCGCAGGTGCGTGAGAAATAGCGTGCTGTAACCGAGTTCCTAACCGCGGAAGAGTTCGTCTACATATGGAGCATCCTTTCCTTCAGCATGGCAACGCCAAACCACACGCGAGCGCTGCGACATCGGAAACAACCCGACGTCGAGGGTGTACTGTCATCGATTATATTCCACACAGTCCCAACTTGGCCCCATCCGATCATGGTTCCAAAACTTGAGTAACACATTCGAGGACTTCACTTTGAGAGGGATGAATCGGTGCAGCTTTAGGTGAGGTTGTGGCTCCGTCAACAAAATCGAACATTCTACAGTGGCGGGATCAACAAACTGCTCTCTTGTCGGGAGAAATATGTGCGTCGTATGGGTGACTATGTTGAGATATAAATCTACATCTACATCTACATCCATACTCCACAAGCCACCTGACGGTGTGTGGGGGAGGGTACCTTGAGTACCTCTATCGGTTCTCCCTTCTATTCCATTCTCGTATTGTTCGTGGAAAGAAAAATTGTCGGTATACCTCTGTGTGGGCTCTAATCTCTCTGATTTTATCCTCATGGTCTCTTCGCGAGATATATGTAGGAGGGAGCAATATACCGCTTGACTCCTCGGTGAAGATATGTTCTCGAAACTTCAACAAAAGCCCATACCGAGCTACTGAGCGTCTCTCCTGCAGAGTCTTCCACTGGAGTTTATCTATCATCTCCGTAACGCTTTCGCGATTACTAAATGATCCTGTAACGAAGCGCGCTGCTCTCCGTTGGATCTTCTCTATCTCTTCTATCAACCCTATCTGGTACGGATCCCACACTGGTGAGCAAATTCAAGCAGTGGGCGAATAAGTGTACTGTAACCTACTTTCTTTGCACTCCAACTGCACTCCAACTGCATGTATATACTGAGCACTATGGGACTTAACATCGTAGGTCATCAGTCCCCTATAACTTAGAACTACTTAAACTTAACTAACCTAAGGACATCACACACATCCATGACCGAGGCAGGATTGGAACCTGCGACCGTAGCAGTTCCGGACTGAAGCGCCTAGAACCGCACAGCCACCGTGGCCGGCAGGCATGATGAATAAAGATGTAGAATGTTAATAAAGTTTGTTTCAATTTAAAAAAGCTTAAAGAATTTACACAGAAAAATTTGGAGCCGTTACTTTTCTGCATGCCATCGTACATGAAAGAGATGTATCGTGCTCAAGAATCTCATGTGTACCTCAGTTTCGTAAACGATGACTGATCACACTTGGCGCTCACACTCTAGGCATGTGGCGACTATGTTTTGTTGAGGGGTGCGATCACACGCCAAGAACTTTCATCTTCCTCCATCGTAAAGGAAAGCACGATTCATATCCAATATCACGATCGTTTAGCGGACGAGACTACAGCTCAAGCGGCACTGAATTACGACTTCCGTATATGGAGAGGAAAATTGAAATCCGATTGAGAAGAAGTGCCAGCATCTCGCGGCAGTATGGTTCACTGTACAGAGTGCCCCATATATCGTGCATTCCCCTAATCGACGTATAACCCCTGACGACGCATCCCAGCTGTCATCTTGCTGTTCGATATCGCAGCAGAATCTCTACCACACAGTCAAAATTCACTCAGCTATTCTCATCTCCGGCTCCATTGCTTCTTCAGTCATTTTCTACTGATGTTCCCTTGTCATTTTTTATTCTTCTCTGGAACAGTTCAACTCTTCACATTTGATTCTTTCGATACTACTACCCAGTTAATATGCTACTATATCTTTCCCTCCATTTTGATAGGAATGTTGAGAAATATAATTGGCCCTATGGTAATAGGACTAAAATTATGCAGATCATTATGTCAGTTCTACTTTTAATTGACAGAGCCAATTAGCACAATTGGTAAGACACTTGAGTCATATTCATGAGTATGGTGGCTCAAATCCCAGACCGACCATCAAGATTTAGGGTTCCCTCAGCTTATTTGCTCTTCCTTAGGGCAAAGTCAAGCAGGTTTCTTTGAAAAGAACCCTAATTAGTTCTATCGGAATCCTTCGTCTGTTTGAGCTTTTGCACTAAGATGTCGCCTTCAATGGAATGTTAACCCTAATCCTCCACCTCCCATTTTAATATAAATTATTATTATTACCATTATTATTACACTGAAGAGTCAAAGAAAATGATATAGGCATGTGTATTCAAATACAGAGGTATGTAAACAGGCAGAATACGGCGCTGCCTTCGGCAACGTCTATATAAGACAACAAGGGTCTGGCGCAGCTGTTATATCAGTTACTACTGCTACAATCGCAGATTATCAAGATTTAAATGAGTTTGAACGTGGTGTTGTAGTTGGCGCACATGCGATGGGACACAGTATCTCTGAGGTAGTGATGAAGTGGGGATTTTTCCGTACGACCATTTCACGAGTGTACCAGGAATACCAGCAATCCAGCAAAACATCAAATCTCCGACATCACTGCGGCCAGAAAAAGATGCTGCAAGATCGGGACCAACGACGATTGAAGACAATCTTTAACGTGACAGAAGTTCAACCCTTCCACTAATTGCTGCAGATTTCAATGCTGGGTCATCAACAAATGTCAGCGTGAGAACCATTCAGTGAAACATCATCGATATGGGCTTCCGGAGCCGAACGTCCACTCATGCATCCTTGATGACTGCCCGACACAAAGCTTTACGCCTCGGCTGGGCCCGTCAACACCGACATTGGACTGTTGATTACTGGGAACATGTTGCTTGGTCGGACGAGTCTCGTTTCAAATGAAATCTAGCGCATGGACTTGCACGGGTATGGAGAAACCTCATGAATCCATGGACCCTGCATGTCAGCAGGGGACTGCTCAAGCTGGTGGAGACTCTTTAATGGTGTGGGACATGTGCAGTTGGAGTGACATGGGACCCTGATACGTCTAGACACGACTCTGACAGGTGACACGTACGTAAGCATCCTGTCTGATCACCTGCATCCATTCACATCCGTCGTGCTTTCCGAAGGACCTCGGTATTCCAGCAGGACAATGCGACACCCCACACGTCCAGAATTGCTGCAGAGTGGCTCCAGGAAAACTCTTCTGAGTTTGAACACTTACCCAGACCACCACATTCCCCAAACATGAACATTACTGAGCATGTTTTGGACGCCTTGCAACGTAGTGTTCAGAAGAGATCTCCACGCCGTCGTACTCTAACAGAGTTGTGGACTGCCCTGTAGGATTCATGATGTCAATTCCCTCCAGCACTACTTCAGGCACTTCTGCGTGCTCGGGGTGACCCTACACGATATTAGGCGGGTGTACCAGTTTCTTAGTGTTATTATTGGTACTGGTACTACTGCTTGTAACTCAAACAATGTCTACATTGCAACGTTTATTGTAAAGAGGATTTGCAACAATAACTGGCTAGACGAAATGAAGAATCTGAAGAACCCAGATTGTTTGTATGAAATAAACAAATACTAATGACAGAGTCTTGCTGCGAAAGGTGTGAGTGCCCAATTTTTCTGTGTAAGTTGTTTACGTAATGTAACTATTTGCCGACAAATCGTATCATCCACAGTTTATAAATAAACTACACTCTGTGCAGCTTTCGAGATCTCTTCAAGGGAGAAGTGCACATTAATTCGTACGGGCCTGCGTGACCTGCTTACGTCCTTCTGATCTACCATTACCTAACATGGTAGATCACGTCCTGACTGAGTTTGTAGAGGTTGTTTGGTGTTAGGGTTGTGTATGTACATGTTACTACGCTTCGATGGTATAAATCTACTACAGTGGAAATAATGTGATAAATCGTCACCTTTTATATATGATGTCGTATTTGCCTGAGATGTATTTTTGACCATGTGATGTACGTTATTATCTCCGGTGCAGATGCTAGCCAGTAGCGAAACCGGTAGAGAACAAATAAAATTGCATAGGTGTTGGCATAAAAAATATTTTTCCATTATTTTATGTTAAAACAACCAAACTTAGATATATACTTGGCGGTTGGAGGAGGAGGAGATTAGTGTTTAACGTCCCGTCGACAACGAGGTCATTAGAGACGGAGCGCAAGCTCTGATTAGGGAAGGATGCGGAAGGGACGTCTGACACCAGATTATAACCGCGACAATCGCCTTAGGTGTTACCAGGATACCCAGCCCAACTCGTCCTGAAGTACAGTGGTGTGTTCCAGCACTGGCGGGAGCGTGGTGGTAATGGAGTGGCATAGGGCACGATAACATCGGGCACAGTGTGACATTCAAATTCCAGACAGACACAGCCAATACAGTTCCATTCAGTCGGCTCTTGTGAGCATCTCTAGGCGAATGGCGAGGCATTGACCCGACTGCAGTCGTCCTAAGGTGCTTATTTCCTCGCTGCCTCGGCGGACAAGCTGAAACGGCTTTCCTGTTGGTCAGGGTATTCGTGATGGGGCCATTTGTGATGTGTTCCGCTTTCCAGCTGTGTTGGTCCGTTTTGTTGGTGTGCGCTTGTAATCAGTGATGGACAGCTACATCACGTAGCCACAATCACAGTAAACGACGTCTTACAACATGTATGCGAAATTCAAATACATAATTAATAATAAGTAGCTACCTATTAATACTTCGTTCTCATCACGGGTATTTGACTGTTCACACAGATGAATACCTTGACCATAGTTCTTCGAATATGTTGCTAACATTACGTGTTATCATTAAATATGATGATTATTTCAGTAGCACAAATGTGCTTTTCAACCTGATGTTAAATGTGCTTCAGCTCTTTGACGTTGATCTAATCATGATACAGCGCCCTTTTGTACAGGATGGCACAGACACCGGAAACGCTCTATTTGCACGAGATAAATCATTAATGTTTCCACATTATGTACGACAGATGGCGTGTTTCCCACACATGCATTCATCCAGTCAACTGTTTAGCAGATTATTACACGCTGCAACATCTCTGTTTACATACCAGAAATCCAGTCCTTAACTCACCATTTCTAATTCAAACGGCGTCTTTTAATGTCACGTAGACGCAATATTTCCGGCTACCCCACCTGTAAAACCACTTTACACTGATTTGTGTAATGGTGAACTCCAGGAAATGACCCTGAATCATGAATAATTACGGTTACCGAATGACGACTGAACAGCTGCAAATGATAGCCTGACTCTTTTAGATGTTATATTTCCTGTTTAAACTAGTATCTTCAGTTTACGAAAAAAATATTTATACTGCCACCAACCATCTCCAACAGTACCTCTACCTGAAATCAACTGGATCGCCAGTCTCACCATAATAAATGGTTCAAATTGCTTTGAGCACTGTGGGACTTAACATCTGAGGTCATCAGTCCCCTAGAACTTAGAACTACTTAAACCTAACTAACCTAAGGACATCACACGCAGCCACTCCCGAGGCATGTCCGCCGCTCGTGGTCTCGCGGTAGCGTTCTCGCTTCCCGAGCACGGGGTCCCGGGTTCGATTCCCGGCGGGGTCAGGGATTTTCACCTGCCTCGAGATGACTGGGTGTTTGTGTTGTCCTCATCATTTCATCATCATCCAGGAAAGTGGCGAAATTGGACTGAGCAAAGGTTGGGAAATTGTACGGGCGCTGATAACCACGCAGTTGAGCGCCCCACAAACAAAACATCATCATCACTCCCGAGGCAGGATTCGAACCTGCGACGGTAGTGGTCGTGCGGTTCCAGACTGAAGCGCCTAGAACCGCTCGGCCACACCGGCCGGCTCTCACTATAATAGATCCAAACTGTGAAACAAGATTCAGTCTGGAATCGCACGACCACTACCGTCGCTGCTTCGAATCCTGCCTCGCGCATGGCTGCGTGTGATGTCCTTAGGTTAGTTAGGTTTAAGTAGTTCTAAGTTCTATGGGACTGATGACCTCAGATGTTAAGTCTCATAGTGCTTAGAGCCATTTTTTGTAAAACAAGAGTATTTTCCTAAATATGAATCATCTGGCCCCTCGGCTGTCTCGATGACCCAGCATTTGTTCATAACATCAACGAACTGCAGAAATATCAACGCCAGAATATTGATAACAATAAATAAAATTAGATGAACACCTCTTCCGTTCACTTACTTCCACCACGTATCTCCACTGCAGCGCACCCTGGAGAAAAGAGCGACAACGTAAAATACCTGAAAAAACTTGAAGAGGAAAGGTCTAATTCTTAAAAAAAAAAAGACCGATATAAATTAAAAATGGAGCTCCATTATTTATTTCCATTAACTAACGCCGCTGAACACTTATATACTTTAAAACATAGGTTTTACCCTCACACACTTCGAGTGCCTCCTGAAAGCTAGTTACCTTTAACAAACTAAATGACCTCCAGCCTTCCACCGAACGCAATTACGTCCGCCCTCTCGTAACTAAACTACAGCGAGTTCCCTTCGGCACTTTACCTTCCGCAGCCAACACTGCACTTCTCCACTTTCCGCTACCTCTTGCAGAACTTCCAACCTCTTCTTCCTTTGTGCTGATTACTCTCTGCGTTCCTCACTGCAGTTCACATTCGCCAGCCACGCTTACGGCCAGGAACACTCGGCTTAACGCCAGCTGCGCCACATCACGACACACCCATCATCTTCTTCCTCTTCTCATTGGTTGTCAAAAGTCATAAAATAGACCTGTGATTGGTCGCTCGGCACCCAGTCGCCTCATACTACAGTGCTAGGCCCTCCATTATTCCATGTTCCGGAAACCATTGATATCACTTTACAAAAGGAAAGAAAAACTTTACAGATACATACCCTCAGCCATCTGCCGTTCAAAAATAGGCCCGGAGTTCCTGGAGACGCTACGGTTCCAGAACCATTGCAGGTGTTGCACAGGATTGGTAGCAAACACTTCCGAGAGTGGTTCACCTTGCTTATCTGGCGATCACAATGCTTTTGCAGCCGAGCGCGTAAGTAAGTCTGCCTTCAGGCTTCACCATGTCGCCGCACATCACACCTCTTTCACTGGGAAACATTAGCCACGGAAATGTTATGCTCCCTACGACCGAGGTGTGGCCATCATCCATTGCAGTGTGCTGGAGAATGTGATTAGGGAGTGGAGAGCTGTGTTTTCGCTAATGAAAATCAATAGGACTAAACAAGATTTTTTAATTCATTTTCAAGCTTTAAGCATGCAGTTTTGGGTTTTCGATATCTACCCAGAAATTCGACTTTCCAACGTATTGAAGGTGGGCGTAGCCCCACACGTGAGAAGTTGATTCAGGTAGACCTGTTTTCTCCAGTCAATAAACTTACTAAGCGAATCATACAATCATTGCTACAGAAACAACAAACTCATAGATCCGCATGGATATAATACTGCCCATTAAAACTGCTACAGCAAGAAGAAATGCAGATGATAAACGGGTATTCATTGGACAAATATATTATACTAGGACTGACATGTGATTACATTTCCACGCAATTTGGGTGCATAGATCCTGAGAAATCAGTACCCAGAACAACCGCCTCTGGCAGTAATAACGGCCTTGATACGCCTGGGCATTGAGTCAAACAGAGCTTGGATGGCGTGTACAGGTACAGCTGCCCATGCAGCTTCAACACGATACCACAGTTCATCAAGAGTAGTGACTGGCGTATTGCGACGAGCCAGTTGCTCGGCCACCATTGACCAGACGTCTTCAGTTGGTGAGAGATCTGGAGAATGTGCCGGCCAGGGCAGCAGTCGAACGTTTTCTGTATCCAGAAAGGCCCGTACAGGACCAGCAACATGTAACCAATGACACACCATACCATCACGCCGGGTGATACGCCAGTATGGCGATGACGAATACACGCTTCCAATGTGCGTTCACCGCGATGTCGCCAAACACGGTTGCACAACCATCATGATGCTGTAAACAGAACCTGGATTCATCCGAAAAAATGACGTTTTGCCATTCGTGCACCCAGGTTCGTCGTTGAGTACACCATCGCAGGCGCTCCTGTCTGTGATGCAGCGTCAAGGGTAATCGCAGCCATGGTCTCCGAGCTGATAGTCCATGCTGCTGCAAACGTTGTCGAACTGTTCGTGCAGATGGTTGTTGTCTTGCAAACGTCCCCATCAGTTGACTCAGGGATCGAGACGTGGCTGCACGATCCGTTACAGCCATGCAGATAAGATGCCTGTCATCTCTACTGCTAGTGATACGAGGCCGTTGGGATCCAGCACGGCGTTCCGTATTATCCTCCTGAACCAACCGATTCCATATTCTGCTAAGAGTCATTGGATCTCGACCAACGTGAGCAGCAATGTCGCGATACGATAAACCGCAATCGCGATAGGCTACAATCCGACCTTTATCAAAGTCGTAAACGTGATGTTACGCATTTCGCCTCCTTACACGAGGCATCAAACAAAGTTTCACCAGGCAACGGCGGTCAGCTGCTGTTTGTGTATGAGAAATCGGTTGGAAACTTTCCTCATGGCAGCACGTTGTAGGTGTCGCCACCGGCGCCAACCTTGTGTGAATGCTCTGGAAAGCATTTGCATATCACAGCATCTTCTTTCTGTCGGTTAAAATTCGCGTCTGTAGCACGTCATCTTCGTGGTGTAGCAATTTTAGTGGCCAGTAGTGTAATTGACCGTGAAAGCCACCAGATAAGGAGACTATTGGCAATTGATCTTCCAATCTGTTCGTACACGAAACATAACTGTTCCAAATTACCAACCACACGTCATTGCGGAAATATCTCAAAGCGAGCCAGAACCAGTTTCGCAGGAGGTGATATAATAATTGATTAGGAGCATATACGCTCACAGAACTCAGCTTTAAACCACGCACCCAACGACATGACGCACAATGAACTGCCATTCGAGAGGACAACGGTTCAAACCCGCGTCTAGCCATTCAGATTTAGGTTTTCCGTGATTTCCCGAAATCGCTCCTGGAAAATGTCAGGATGATTGCTTTCAAAGAGCATGGTCGATTTCCTTCCTCATCTTTGACATAATCCGAACTTGTGCTCCGTCTCTCATTACCTATATGTCGACGTGACCCCTCAACCCAACCCTCCTTCCTTCTTTCCCTTTCCTTCCTTTCAGGCCAACGAGGAAGTCAGCTTCCTGGTGCTTGCAGCTGTAAACAACACTAACTCGCAGCTGGTAGCGTATGGTCAATGGTACCCGGTCCTTTTACAGTTCGCAAGTGAATAAACAAGTGATCTGACAGATGAGAAAAAGGACTCCAATTCTTCCACTCCTGGGAGAATACCCACGTTCTCCAGAACACGACGGCCCTACAGGAACCTTTCACATTGTTCTCTACAAGCATCAGTTGACTCCTTAGCGATTCAAGGACAAAAACGCCTCTCACCACAACTATTGTTGTTGTTGTTGTTGAGGTCTTCAGTCCTGAGACTGGTTTGATGCAGCTCTCCGTGCTACTCTATCCTGTGCAAGCGTCTTCATCTCCCAGTACCTACTGCAACCTACATCCTTCTGAATCTGCTTAATGTATTCATCTCTTGGTCTACCTCTACGATTTTTACCCTCCACGCTGCCCTCCAATACTAAATTGGTGATCCCTTGATGCCTTAGAACATGTCCTACCAACCGATCCCTTCTTCTATTCAAGCTGTGCCACAAACTCCTCCCCAATTCTATTCAATTCCTCCTCATTAGTTATGTGATGTACCCATCTAATCTTCAGCATTCTTCGGCAGCACCACATTTCGATAGCTTGTATTGTCTTCTAGTCCAAACTATTTATCGTCCATGTTTCACTTTCATACATGGCTACACTCCATACAAATACTTTCAGAAACGACTTCCTGACGCATAAATCTATACTCGATGTTAACAAATTTCTCTCCTTCAGAAACTCTTTCTTTGCCATTGGTAGTCTACATTTTATATCCTCTTTACTTTGACCATCATCAGTTATTTTGCTCCCCAAGCAGCAAAACTCCTTTACTACTTTAAGTGACTGACTTCCTAATCCAATTCCCTCAGCATCACCCGGCTTAATTCGACTACATTCAATTATCTTCGTTTTGCTTTTGTTGATGTTCATCTTATATCCTCCTTTCAAGACACTGTCCATTCCGTTCAACTTCTCTTCCAAAGTTCTTTGCTGTCTCTGACAGAATTACAATGTCATCGGCGAACGTCAAAGTTTTTATTTCTTCTCCATGGATTTTAATACCTACTCCGAATTTTTCTTTTATTTTCCTTCACTGCTTGCTCAATATACAGATTGAATAACATCGGGGAGAGGCTACAACCCTGTCTCACTCTCTTCCGAACTACTGCTTCCCTTTCATGCCCCTCGACTCTTATATTGCCATCTGGTTTCTGTACAAATTGTAAATAGCCTTTCGCTCCCTGTATTTTACCCCTGCCACCTTCATAATTTGAATGAGACTGTTCCAGTCAACATTGTCAAAAGCTTTCTCTATGTCTACAAATGCTAGAAACGTAGGTTTGCCTTTCCTTAATTTACACTACTGGCCATTAAAATTGCTACACCACGAAGAAATGCAGATGATAAACGGTTATTCATTGCACAAATATATTATACTAGAACTGACATGTGATTACATTTTCACGCAATTTGGGTACATAGATCCTGACAAATCAGAACCCAGAACAACCACCTCTGGCCGTAATAACGGCCTTGATACGCCTGGGCATTGAGTCAAACAGAGCTTGGATGGCGTGTACAGGTACAGCTGCCCATGCAGCTTCAACACGACACCACAGTTCATCAAGAGTAGTGACTGGCGTATTGTGACGAGCCAGTTGCTCGGCCACCATTGACCAGACGTTTTCAGTTGGTGAGAGATCTTGAGAATGTGCTGGCCAGGGCAGAAGTCTAACATTTTCTGTATCTAGAAAGGCCCGTACAGGACCTGCAACACCCGTTCGTGCAATATCCTGCTGAAATGTAGGGTTTTGCAGGGATCGAAGGAAGGGTACAGCCAAGGGTCGTAACACATCTGAAATGTAACGTCCACAGTTGAAAGTGCCGTCAATGTGAACAACAGGTGACCGAGACGTGTAACTAATGGCACCCCATACCATCACGCCGGCTGATACGGCAGTATGGCGATGACGAATACACGCTTCCAATGTGCGTTCACCGCGATGTCGCCAAACACGGATGCGACCATCATGATGCTGTAAACAGAACTTGGATTCATCCGAAAAAATGACGTTTTACCATTCGTGCACCCAGGTTCGTCGTCGAGTACACCATCGCAGCGCTCCTGTCTGTGATGCAGCGTCATGGGTAAATGCAGCCATGGTCTCCGAGCTGATAGTCCATGCTGCTGCAAATGTCGTCGAACTGTTCGTGAAGATGGTTGTCGTCTTGAAAATGTCCCCATCTGTTAACTCAGGGATCGAGACATGGCTGCACGATCCGCTACAGCCATGCGGGTAAGATGCCTATCATCTCGACTACTAGTGATACGAGGCCCTTTGGATCCTGCACGGCGTTCCGTATTACCATCCTGAACCCACCAATTCCATATTCTGCTAAGAGTCATTGGATCTCGCCAATGCGGGCAGCAATGTCGCGATACCAAATACCGCAATCGCGATAGGTTACAATCCGACCTTTATCTAAGTCGGAAACGTGATGGTTCCCATTTCTCCTCCTTACACGAGGCATTACAACAACATTTCACCAGGCAACGCCGGTCAACTGCTGTTTGTGTAATAGAAATCGGTTGGAAACTTTCCTCGTGTCAGGCCGGCCAGAGTGGCCGTGCGGTTCTAGGCGCTACAGTCTGGAACCGAGCGACCGCTACGGTCGCAGGTTCGAATCCTGCCTCGGTCATGGATGTGTGAGATGTCCTTAGGTTAGTTAGGTTTAATTAGTTCTAAGTTCCATGCGACTGATGACCTAAGAAGTTAAGTCGCATAGTGGTCAGAGCCATTTTTTCCTCATGTCAACACGTTGTAGGTGTCGCCACCGGTGCCAACCTTGTGTGAATGCTCTGTAAAGATAATCATTTGCATATCATAGTATCTTCGTCCTGTCGGTTAAATTTCGCGTCTGTAGCATCTCATCTTCGTGGTGTAGCATTTTTAATGGCCAGTAGTGGATTTTCTAAGATAAGTCGTAGGGTCAGTATTGCCTCACGTGTTCCAACATTTCTACGGAATCCAAAGTGATCTTCCCCGAGGTCGGCTTCTACCAGTTTTCCATTCGTCTGTAAAGAATTTGTGTCAGTACTTTGCATCCGTGACTTAGTTCAGTAATTTTCACATCTGCCAACACCTGCTTTCTTTAGGATTGGAATTATTATATTCTTATTTTGAAGTCTGAGGGTATTTCGCCTGTTTCATACATCTTGTTCACTAGATGGTAGAGTTTTGTGAGGACTGGCTCTCCCAAGGCCGTCAGTAGTTCAAATGGAATGTTGTCTACTCCCGGGGCCTTGCTGGCAGTAAAACATCGAAACACCTATCTATTTTGTACGAGCTGTAAATAAATAGTTGCCACTATATATATATATATATATATATATATATATATATATATATATATATATATATATATATCCCATGTCTTGTTAAATTTTTGCACGCTTTTATGTATGTGTGTATAGTCAGTACATATAAGTTCTATCAGCTTTACGTGGAAGGAAATAATACTAACAGGGTGTCTGAAATGTGGTATTATTTTTTTTCTTTCGCAGCTGATGCAGTCGATATTGAAGATGAATCACCTAAAATTGCGGTGGCGGCAGCTACAAATGTCTGCCATGCCGACCACTAAAGATCAGCCTCGTTAACCACCTTTGACATACAGGGAGTACAAGTTCACACGTTGCCCGCCATGAAATCTTCTCTCGCCGGCAAGCAGTCCACATTCGTTATAGAAGTTGACCAACATTTATAAGTCCACGCTGCCTTCTTTACTTAGAGATAATTCCATAAAACTGGTGCTGTTTTAAAATCAACGCCAATGTAGATCCAAGTCTGCCGAGCGGCCTCACACACAATCACCGACCAGGCCGACTACCGATGTTTTGACCAGCCGGCAGCCACGAGAAAAACCGTCCATGGTCACTGGACCGCTCCCTTCTCCTCACCCGCAGAACCGCTTAAATCGCCTTCCCGGCCATTTCCTCTCTCGGACGACCAGGGAAGTCATAGAGATCTCGGAGCACAGATATGTGAGCGTAATAACTACCGAAACGCGCACTCACACATTTCAAAAAGTAAAGGCTTTTACTTCTTTACGATGACGGAAATTCTTTCTTAAATTCGTTTAAGATGCATTTATTATTATGAAAATTTCGAGTGTTATATTATCTACTTAGTACAAGGCATCTGGGAAGTCCAACGGAGGGTCTGCTTTCTCAGAACTGTTATCGCCATTTTGAGGGCTGGCTCTTCTATCGGTACATTGTTCTATGATTCACCATGGAGAGTTTCACCATGTTACTCTGTGCTGGGACCTCCATATTTATGTTCCAGGGTTTTCAGTTCCTCAGAAATTGGGTTCCCATTTTGGTCCACGGGTTCTTATTGGGTGTTCGTAGCACCCTATGTATCCGATGGGCTCTCTCAGCCACCACCGGAGGGACGTGGATTATGAGGTCCCCCATGTCCACTCATGGAAAACAAAAGTACAAGGCCTCAAGAAAAAGAGATGAGAGAAGACCGAGAAAAAGATGGCCTAAAAAGTGTGAAGCCGCACCGGGCATATCGCCTAAACCTTGAAATGAAGTAGTAGTAGTAGTAGTAGAAGAAGAAGAAGAAGAAGAAGCAGAAGAAGTTAAGAATGATCTCACTGATACCGTCTGCCAATAAAGTGGTAAACAGGACGTACAGTTCATACCATTGTTAATTAACTGTAAATCCACATCCAAGGAAATTGGATATGCGTTTTTAACTGGAAATTGTGCATGTAACATTTGAAAGAATCATAATTCTTTTTAGAACTTCCGATACGTTGTTCCGGAGGATGAACGACTGGAACAACTGCTGGCTTATACCGATACTAACCAAAGAGTTGGCGTGCACTCTAGCTCTCCCGCTACAGATACCAGCAGCGTGTCATTGGCAGGCAACGTGTCAGCTGCCGACAGGAGAGTCAATAACCAGGCATACTTCGTTAGAGCCTGCCCCGCTGGACGGATTTGTGCGCCCCCCCTCCCCCCGTCCTCTCCAACTTATTGTGTTCGGACTTGCGCTTCTATTTCCGCAGAGTCGTGTCACAGACTTTGATGGCCGCAGCACTCGCCGCAGATCGTTCGCTCTTGGCGCTGTGAGACTGCAGTAGGGTGGGCGACGTATACGCTGTCCTATTAACTGCTTTGCAGAATTATCGGTTGTAAATAGCTACACTGATTTCTTGTTTCAAAAAGACGAACGAAAAAAACGTAGATTATGTGCCACAAACTGTGAATAATCTTACTCTTGTGCCAGGCAATAGAAGAGATGGTAGTATTTCCATCGCTGTGGACCAATGTCGATCTGAAATTCCATCGCATTACATGTTTCCCAGTCAAGAATATATCACTTTCAGTGTCAAGTAATGACAACAATTTTTAACTTAAATTTTCATCGTTACACGTATGCAGAGTCTCTTTGAAATCAAAGTTCCACACAAAATAAATCCTTACTTCCCCTCAAATAATTTTTCTACCAGATAAATACTCAAGATAAACACGCCTGGATAGCCGAGAGCGCTAACGCGCTGCTTGCTGGACTCGGGTAGACGCGCTGGCCCCGGATCGAATCCGCTCGTCGGATTAACGACGACGGCCGGTGTGCCGGCCAGCCTGGATGTGGTTTAGGCGGTTTTTCACATCCTACTAGGTGAATACCGGGCTGGTCCCCACGTCCCACCTCAGTTACACCACTAGCAGACATTTGAAACACATTAATATTATTTAACGATTTAGACAAGACGCAGACAGCTGGGGTACACTAATTCTGTCCTGGGGGGTATAGGAAGGGCATCCGGCCACCCCTTAAAATTAAGCACGCTGACTCCGTACTTAACCCTGCCGACCCTGCGCACAATGCGGGATGAAGGCAGTAGCAAAAGAAACAAACAAAGAAAAGAATCAATACTCAAGATAAGAAAGAAGTTGGAACATATTTGTCGTAAACATTAGTTTAGCTCATTGATGCGAAATGGATTCGCATTTTGCGAATCTGTATTTACGTCAGCTGTTTGTGACACATGAAAATTTGTGCCGGACCGGGCTTCGAAACCGGATTCCCCTCTTGTCGCGAGAGGTCGCCTTAACCATTTTGGTGATACAAGCACTCATCAAGGAACGGTCCAAGTTCCCGTATTTCACGGAGTCAACAACCCTTAGCTTGCACATTTTGTGTTTCCCGCACCGGGAAAAACAAATACACTTCTGGAAATGGAAAAAAGAACACATTGACACTGGTGTGTCAGACCCACCATACTTGCTCCGGGCACTGCGAGAGGGCTGTACAAGCAATGATCACACGCACGCCACAGCGGACACACCAGGAACCGCGGTGTTGGCCGTCGAATGGCGCTAGCTGCGCAGCATTTGTGCACCGCCGCCGTCAGTGTCAGCCAGTTTGCCGTGGCATACGGAGTTCCATCGCAGTCTTTAACACTGGTAGCATGCCGCGACAGCGTGGACGTGAACCGTATGTGCAGTTGACGGACTTTGAGCGAGGGCGTATAGTGGGCATGCGGGAGGCCGGGTGGACGTACCGCCGAATTGCTCAACACGTGGGGCGTGAGGTCTCCACAGTACATCGATGTTGTCGCCAGTGGTCGGCGGAAGGTGCACGTGCCCATCGACCTGGGACCGGACCGCAGCGACGCACGGATGCACGCCAAGACCGTAGGATCCTACGCAGTGCCGTAGGGGACCGCACCGCCACTTCCCAGCAAATTAGAGACACTGTTGCTCCTGGGGTATCGGCGAGGTCCATTCGCAACCGTCTCCATGAAGCTGGGCTACGGTCCCGCACACCGTTAGGCCGTCTTCCGCTCACGCCCCAACATCGTGCAGCCCGCCTCCAGTGGTGTCGCGACAGGCGTGAATGGAGGGACGAATGGAGACGTGTTGTCTTCAGCGATGAGAGTCGCTTCTGCCTTGGTGCCAATGATGGTCGTATGCGTGTTTGGCGCCGTGCAGGTGAGCGCCACAATCAGGACTGCATACGACCGAGGCACACAGGGCCAACACCCGGCATCATGGTGTGGGGAGCGATCTCCTACACTGGCCGTACACCACTGGTGATCGTCGAGGGGACACTGAATAGTGCACGGTACATCCAAACCGTCATCGAACCCATCATTCTACCATTCCTAGACCGGCAAGGGAACTTGCTGTTCCAACAGGACAATGCACGTCCGCATGTATCCCGTGCCACCCAACGTGCTCTAGAAGGTGTAAGTCAACTACCCTGGCCAGCAAGATCTCCGGATCTGTCCCCCATTGAGCATGTTTGGGACTGGATGAAGCGTCGTCTCACGCGGTCTGCACGTCCAGCACGAACGCTGGTCCAACTGAGGCGCCAGGTGGAAATGGCATGGCAAGCCGTTCCACAGGACTACATCCAGCATCTCTACGATCGTCTCCATGGGAGAATAGCAGCCTGCATTGCTGCGAAAGGTGGATATACACTGTACTAGTGCCGACATTGTGCATGCTCTGTTGCCTGTGTCTATGTGCCTGTGGTTCTGTCAGTGTGATCATGTGATGTATCTGACCCCAGGAATGTGTCAATAAAGTTTCCCCTTCCTGGGACAATGAATTCACGGTGTTCTTATTTCAATTTCCAGGAGTGTATTTAATCGTCATATTAGTCCGTCGGGACAAGGATACAGCGTTGATGGTTACAATGTGTCTTTATCCACTGTCTGCATCTTTACATTCCAAGTTGACATGCATGCATATCTGAAGCAACATGCCCAGTTCTGAGAGTCATAGCTGCGATAATTATTACGAAATGCGTATCGGAAGGACATTTTAATGTGAAGATACAGAAACTGTCTATACACAGACAATGTAGCCATCAATTATTTCATTGTGTAAACGTGTGTGAAAATTCAGAACTGACTTTCTCTGAAAACGTTTACTTGTAACATACAAAATAAAACGGATTACACAAACATTCTCATAACCTGTCTTTACAGAATTGTGTTCTAAATACCCACTATATGCGTCCGAACTCGGATCAAATTATGCGAAATAGTTCACAAATAATAAACAAAAAAAGGTATGCATGCACTGTAGAACAGCCCAAGACAGAGTAGACACTTTTCCTCTCGGTGCCTCCATGTGCACAGTTCGTTACGTGAGACTTCAATTTTGTTGCAAGCGTTTCCAAATCAGCGCCAAAAATGATCGCACGTTTTTACGGCCCACTTGGAAAGCAAATATACAAAGTTTTTTTTCTTATCAGCCAGAACTATGTGGTGAGTAATGTTAGCCTTTAATGCTATGAATTTAGTGAATCGTCGTCACAGAAAGATACGAATAAGTCTGCTAGCCTAAACAGTAGAACGATAAGTGTGTCGAAGTTGCACAGATTGCCGATAGTGCAAGAAAACGTGACATTAACTAGTTCATTACAGTAACGTTGTCTGGACAATTTGTATTCTTGAGGACCATCAGTGCGATGTATGTATTGCAGAGACATGAGTAGATAAATCACAATCGCTGCTATGCCTATAGAATTTAGCGATTTATTGGTTGGCAATAGGCTATTTCAGCTACAGTGCCAGTTTCTAGCTCAGTGTAGCTGTTTTTGACATCTACAAAACATCGATTCATGCTGTCATTGTCTAATGATCTCGTTGTTACGTTTTATAAATGACGTGATGTTGTTGTAGACAAGATCACTTTTGAGACTTCCAGTAGATTAAAGCTTTGTGCTGGGCCGAGACTCGAACTCAGGACTTTACCTGTACTGACTGAGCAGTCCAAGGACGACTCACAACCCGTCGTCACAGTTTCACATCCGCCAGTACCCTCTCTCCCACCTTCCAAACTTCACAGAAGCTGTCCTGCGAAACTTGCAACACTAGCACTCCTGGAAGGAACGATACTGCAGGAACATAGCTCATCCACAATCTGAGGGATGTTTCCAGAACGAAATTTTTACTCTGCACCGTGGTGTGTGCTAATATGAAACTTCCGCCGGTCGAGGTGGCCGAGCGGTTCTAGTCTGGAACCGGGCGAGCGCTACGGTCGCAGGTTCGAATCCTGCCTCGGGCATGGATGAGTGTGATGTCCTTAGGTTAGTTAGGTTTAAGTAGTTCTAAGTTCTAGGGGACTTATGAACTCAGAAGTTAAGTTTCATAATGCTCAGAGCCATTTGAACCATGTAACTTCGTAGCAGATTGAAACTGTGTACTGGACCTATACGAACTCGTGTGCTTTGCCTTTCGCGAACAAATGCTCCAGCGACTGAGCTACACAAGCACGACTCAAGACCCGTCCTCACAGTTTTACTTCCACGAGTACTTCGTCTCCTATTTTCCAAACTTGCCCTCGAAAGCCAAAGGCCCCGAATTCGAGACTAGATCCGGCGCACAGTTTTCATCTGCCTGGATATTTCGTATCAGCGCCCACTCCACTGCAGAGTGAAGATTTCATTCTGTGACTTTCTTTTTGCTGTGGGCTTTGTGTTGTGTTTACACGTTTTTGTACTTTAGACAGCTATATTTGACAGAACACTAGTGTTATTCAATAATCTTTAGACAGTGACAGCGCAAATCTTTGGCTTAAGGGCGTCAAAAGCAGCTAGATGAAGCTACAAAATGATACTGTAGCCGAAATAGGCCTGTCGCAAGCCAATAAACCACTAGATACTTTCAACACAGCAGCGATTTGGAGTTCTGTACTTATAATGGTTCTAGGCGCTCAGTCCGGAACCGCGGGACTGCTTCGGTTGCAGGTTCGAATCCTGCCTCGGGCATGGATGTGTGTGATGTCCTTAGGTTAGTTAGGTTTAAGTAGTTCTAAGTTCTAGGGGACTGATGACCACAGATGTTAAGTCCCATAGTGCTCAGAGCCATTTGAACCATTTGAACTTATAATGTTGTTTGTACAGTTTGCTCTAGAGATCTTACAGTTGTGGTCAAACGTGGGAGGCTTTAGTACTAATGTGAAATTAACGATTTGTAAATAAATGTTTTCATGCAGTTACCAGGTGCAAAACTCGGAAAGGAGAACAAGGACAGGAAAAAATGAGAGATGCAGTCGTGGAAACGAGAGACTCGGCTGGATTCTACTGGGAGATGACACGAGGCAGCGGCACGCCGCAGCCGCAAGTGGTAAAACGCGCAGAGCGGCGCGCGCGGGGGTGTGATGCACGCTCATGAGTAAGTTGTGGCCGGCGGCAATCGATGGTCGGCGGTGCCCAGACGGGCCTGCGGGTGACGGAATTAGAAGTGGCCGCACCAGAACAGACTGTGCAGGCTGCATTATACACGAGTGACGTCACGGGCGCGCCGACAGCGGATGCTGCGTGAATAATTCGCCTGCATCCAATCGCGGGAGTGGCGCGAACCACGGGGGCGCCAACCCAGCTCAGGCTGTCAGCGGCAGAGCTCTGCTCTCAGGAGCAATCGCTCACGGCGCTGGCTTGCAACTGTCGCGGGGATTGAGACGGGACGTGGAACGCAGACATTGAGTGCAAGGGAAGATTCTGTGGCAAATACCTCTCACAAGGGAACCTTCCCATCGCACCCCCCTCAGATTTAATTATAAGTTGGCACAGTGGATAGGCCTTGAAAAACTGAATGATCTGTGTTCAGGAAGAAGTTGTGTGGAACTATGAAAAAAATAAGCAAAATATACATGCGTAAGATAGGAACATCAAGGACAATGTGAGCTCTGGAGCGGCGTGGTCCGTGGTGGTTAGCGTGAGCAGCTGCAGAACGAGAGGTCCTTGGTTCAAGCCTTCCCTCGAGTGAAAAGTTTAATTTTTTATTTTCAGACAATTATTATCTGTCCGTCCGTCCGTCCGATGCGAGGTAACTGCGCCGTAGTATGGAGACGCTACACCTAAACAAATATCGGAACAAAACATATGTTTTGACAGAGCACAGGGAAAATTGTGCGGCTGTGAAACTGTTGCACTCATTCGTTGCAGTTTATGTGAGAAACTCTTATGTTTTCATCACTTTTTTGGGAGTGATTGATCCACAAGAAAACCTAAATCTGGCAAGGTAGAAGAATCTTTTTACCCATTCGCCAAGTGAACAAGTTAGGTGGGTCGACAACATATTCCTGTCATGTGACGCACATGCCGTCACCAGTGTCGTATAGAATATATCAGACGTGTTTTCCTGTGGAGGAATCGCTTGACCTATGACCTTGCGATCAAATGTTTCCGGTTCCCATTGGAGAGGCAGGTCCTTTCGTCTACTAATCGCACGGTTTTGCGGTGCGGTCGCAAAACGCAGACACTAAACTTACTACAGTGAACAGAGACGTCAATGAACGAACGGACAGATCAAAACTTTGCGAAAATAAAGAAAGAAAACTTTTCACTCGAGGGTAGACTTGAACCAAGGACCTCTCGTTGCGAAGCTGCCCACGCTAACCACGGGATCACGGCGCTCTTGAGCTCACATTATCCTTGATGTTCCTATCTTGCGCATGAACTACTCAGTTTGTATATTTTGTTTATTTTTTTCATAGTTCCACACAACTTCTTCCTGTTTTCTCGATTGATCTGTGTTCAGTTTTTCAAGGCCTATTCACTGTGCCAACTTATAACTAAATCTGAGGGGGGTGCGATGGAGAGGTTCCCTTGTCACATGTATCGAGAGTTCCTCTCTTACACATCGTAAGATAGGTACACTCACAATGTCATTTTCGACACTGCAGTGCAAACATAATTATAAATATAAATAGGGTTGGAACTGAAACAGTGGCAACTATTTATTCACAACCCATACAAAACAGTTACATGTTTGCACCTGTTACTGTGTCCGCTCCTGGTAGCTGAGTGGTCAGCGTGACGGAATGTCATACATAGCGGCCCGGGTTTATTCCCGGCTGGGTCGGAGATTTTCTCCACTCAGGGACTGGGTGTTGTTGTTGTCCTTATCATCATCATTTCATCCCCATCGACACGCAAGTCGCCGAAGTGGCGTCAAATCGAAAAACTTGCACCAGGCGAACGGACTACCCGACGGGATGCCCTAGCCACACGACATTTCCATTTCCATACCGGTTACTGTCCTACAAAATAGTCACCAGCCTTGTGTAGAATCCGTTGCCAGCGATATGGAAGGCGTAGTATACCGTTAGCAGAGCCTGTTCTGTTGATGATGCGAATGGAGTGGTCTACTGCCTGTCGAATCTCTGGAACAGTTCTGAAGCGAATGCCACGAAGTGGTTCCTCCATCTTCGGAATCAAATGAAAGTCACAAGGACTTAATTCCGGGGAGTATGGTGGATGGTACAGCACTTCTCAGCCCCATCGACCCAACAGAGCAGCCACAGCTTGCGCTGTATGCGCCCTCGCTTTGTCGTGCAAAATGATGGGCGGGTTGGGCAGAAAGTGTCGCCGCTTGTTTCGCAAAGCTGGTCGCAGGTGATGCTCCAGAAACGAACAGTACTACCGTGCGTTGACGGTCTGCCGCGGAGAAGCGTAATGAGTTAGGATAACACCATCACAGTCGTACACGAGGATCACCATAACTTTAGCCGCTCCATTCGCACCACCAACAGAACAGGCTCTGCTAACGGTATACTACACCTTCCACATCGCTGGAAACGGGTTCTACACAACGCTGGTGACTACTTTGAAGAACAGTAACAGGTGAAATCATGTAACTCTTTTGTATGGTTATGAATAAATAGTTTTGTGAATCAATAGTTACCACTCTATAAGTTCAAACCCTCGTATAAAGGAAACTAATAATAAAAACATTAAATATTAAAAAAACAAAGTGCGTAAATTTATTTATTCCTTGGCTTTAACGTTTTCTATTGCATTACCACTGTAATCTCAAAGGTGATATTTTTACGCTGCATTTGCACCTCATTCTAGATGTCTAACATCTGTTAGATATTCTTCAACATTTTTTGACGACAATATACCATTAAATTCTGATGGTGCCCTCCAGGGCCGAAAACTGATTAATGAAATAAATTAATAATGTAAGACTAATATAATTATTTGTTTGTCCACCTTCTTGCAAGAACAAAACTTACGTTTTATTTAAATCTCAAACATATTTCATCACAGTTGTGAACTCTGCGTTTTCTCCTCAAATGGTTCAAATGGCTCTAAGCACTATGGGACTTAACATCTGAGGTCATCAGTGCCCTAGACTTAGAACTACTTAAACCTAACTAACCTAAGGACATCACACACATCTAAGCCCGAGGCAGGATTCGAACCTGCGACCGTAGCGGTCGCGTGGTTCCGGACTGAAGCGCATAGAACCGCTTGACTAGTTTTTTTTCCAGTTCTTCCTGTATTATATACATCAAAGTTTTATGTGTATTTGGAATGTCTTAACATAAGCTTTTTTACTGTTTAGATTACAAATATTATTTACCTTAATTCACATTGTGTGTGCCCTATGCCTGCCAAAAGAAATCACGCGCATACCTACAGAGTATTCGGAAAGTCCTGTTACCTACTACACAACAGGATCGGCTGATGTTATTTCACGTTTATCCTACCTCTCTGGCCTGGTCTGAGCCTCACTCACTTGCCTGTGAGCGTTCGAGCATCATAGTTCTGCACAGGTTTGGAGAATATGTCGACCATTGTTCCGAGTGGCGAAACCCACGGTATTGTAAGAGCTGCTCGTCGTCTTCATCGAGATCGTTCTCACAACATCCAACACCATCGTATACGCTTTCCGCCACAATTACTCAACGGCTTCGAGAAAGCGCACCTCCACCGTCAGCAGACGCGACTGTGGTGCCCACGGAGACGCCATACACTCGAATTTGAAGAGGCCGCACTGTATCACGTTGAAGAGAACCCGTCAGCGAGTACACGATAAATTTCTTTGCCTGTTAATGAGTGGCATTGTAAAACAAGGGATGTACTAGGCCACGCCTAATCAGCTACTTGTAAAGATGGCTACGTTACCAACATGTTTACAAATGGTTGTTTCCTAGAAGTCTGTAACCGGAACTTCCGAAGACTCTGTATATTAGTACAACATGTCACCTGCAACACAGAAATGTTTCAGCAACAGCTGAATTGAATTTTTCTTTTAGAATATGTGATACAAACTCCATTAGAAAGTGGCACATGCCGTTTTTCAAGCTTACCCATGCTATAGTTGACGTATCCTGAGCTGTACTTGATTATTACTTATCTGCTAAATGTGTTATTACTATTATTAGTTTTACTTTTAAAGACAATTGTGGGCATCGGCAATATTTCTTAGCTTTTGTTTCGGAAAACTATTTGGTGTGGTTCGCTTTTTATACAGGGTGTTACAAAAAGGTACGACCAAACTTTCAGGAAACATTCCTCACACACAAATAAAGAAAAGATATTATGTGGATATGTGTCCGGAAACGCTTAATTTCCATGTTAGAGCTCATTTTAGTTTCGTCAGTATGTACTGTACTTCCTCGATTCACCGCCAGTTGGCCCAATTGAAGGAAGGTAATGTTGACTTCGGTGCTTGTGTTGACATGCGACTCATTGATCTACAGTACTAGCATCAAGCTCATCAGTACGTAGCATCAACAGGTTCATCACGAACATGATTTTGCAGTCAGTGCAATGTTTACAAATGCAGAGTTGGCAGATGCCCATTTGATATATACATTAGCACGGGGCAATAGCCGTGGCGCGGTACGTTTGTATCGAGACAGATTTCCAGAACGAAGGTGTCCCGACAGGAAGACCTTTGAAGCAATTGATCGGGGTCTTAGGGAGCACGGAACATTCCAGCCTACGACTCGCGACTGGAGAAGACCTAGAACGACGAGGACACCTGAAACGGAGGAGGCAGTTCTTCGTGCAGTTGACGATAACGCTAATGTCAGCGTCAGAGAAATTGCTGCTGTACAACAACGCTTCTCAACAACAGATTCGGTGACCGATGGATTGGTAGAGGCCGACCAATTCCATGGCCTCCACGCTCTCCTCATCTCAATCCTCTTGACTTTCATTTATGGGGGCATCTGAAAGCTCTTGTCTACGCAACCCCGATACCAAATGTAGAGACTCTTCGTGCTCGTATTGTGGACGGCTGTGATACAATACGCCATTCTCCAGGGCTGCATCAGCGCATCAGGGATTCCATGCGATGGAGGGTGGACGCATGTATCCTCGCTAACACCACAAACACAGCAGAGGATATCAGACGCCAGGAATGCCAGTAAATAAGGTTTTAAGGCTTACTGCTAAAATACAAATATCGAACTATTTCTTTTTTCAAAGCAAATGACCACGTTCGCAGCTGAAGGCCTTACACGCCAGGAACGCCAATTATATAAAAAAATTAGAAACCTGTTGTAAAACAGCAAATACAAGCAAAAGTTAATTAAAAGAAACAGGCAAATGACCACCAAACCGGTGAAATAAAATGATGGTAACCTTGTAACACAACCCTTACACTGCTAGATTTATTCCAGAAGGCGACCGGAACTATCAACTAGACATACATAACCTTTAAGATAGGCATTACAAGGTATGGTAATAAATAATACAATAATAAAACACAATGACCATTCACAGAGGGTGCACCAGGAATCGACTTCTGAGAAGGTCCAGCAACAAACACTTTCTCGAGCGATGAGATAGGCAACCAAGAGTTGCATTCACTCTACAAGATGGTAGCTCAGACTAGTGGCAGTCTAACGAGTGACTAATGATAATCGTGTTGAAGCTAACTGATGCCCGATAAACCAAATGCAACGATGGACCAATACGCCAAAGGCGGAACCGGCGGTCAGCACTGCATCCCCAGAATACTGTGTTTAGAGAGCCTGGTACGAGAAAGGAACCGCTACCAGATTTCCGTTCGATTCCACAAACCCGAAAATCTGAACAAGTCACAGTACAGAACACAAGACGAACTAACAGTAACTAAAACCTCACTCGATTTGCGTGCGAGGCAAAACCGAAATGTAACCAACCAGAATCAGCAACCACACGCCATTGTGGAAACAATCGCAAAGCGAGCCAGAACCAAGTACCAAATGAGTGACTTCAAATTCATTAGGCACACAAACGGATACTGACTCACTGTGACAACTGTGACGATGGTTGGCAGAGTGAAACAAATCTCTTCACTGCTTTATTAATTGACAGTTGAGTAACCACACCGTGTAATCACTGAGCCAAGTGCTTTGAACACAGTAGGGTCTTCAAGTACTAAGCAGTACGCAGATCCACCAACCCGCACATGACGAGGCGACGGTAATCTGTCACATCATCACATACGTACTATGGGGCCCACATGAGTGACTGACTCTGCTCTACTTGGACTGAAATGCACTCGTCTTAAAGCTTGCTGGATCCGGTTTACGAGGAGGTCCTCCACCCTCGTGGCCACAGCCTTTCCATCTGGCAGTATATGTGCGCCGCCAGCAGTCCCGGCGTTTTCTCGCACTGCATGGACCTGGCTCCTCCTGAGTCCCCAACCAAACTGATTCACTCACACGACCCGGAAAAACAACGATGTCGCCCCAAAGATAGGGCAACACTTACTACATATCGATAACCGCCGCTGCTGCCACTAACGGACAGGCAACGCTTGGGAAACCGAGTGGCGCCAGTCGACACGAGAGGAAGACAACCAACCGCAACCATGCCAACCAAACGATACGTCTGGCCTGCAACAGAGGGCAGAAACCTACAAGCAGCAACAACGTGAGCCACAGCACGCCTCACTTATTCCTAACCATGTCAAGGCATATGTGAACAACATGTCGTCTGACACTCAGTAATCAAAAAGGAAAGCAGAATTTGATGGCTTTCAAAAGAAATCTCGGATCTGTACTCGAAGAAAAAGCTGCTTAACACCACACTACACAGGACACACACAGAATTACCCCATTACATTAAACAATCTGCAGTAATTTATAACATGATTGAGGAGATGAAAATCCACAAGGAAACAGTAATAGAGAAGAAGTAAGAGAAACAAGATTAGAAACTGATGAACCTGTTGAATACATACTCACACATTATGAATCACAGATACCAGCACACAAAACATAAATTCTATGCGAGACATGCTAATTTAACAGAAATAAAGTTTTCAACACATGAAGAAGAACTAGTAAAAAGAAGCCCAAACACAGTCTGAAGACAAGTTTCAGGCCGACATAGAGAATATTATTAAAGAAAATACACTCTTTAAAAAACAGGGCCGGCCGCGGTGGTCGAGCGGTTCTAGGCGCTTCAGTCCGGAACCGCGCGACTGCTACGGTCGCAGGTTCGAATCCTGCCTCGGGCATGGATGTGTGTTAGTTAGGTTTAAGTAGTTCTAAGTCTAGTGGGCTGATGACCTCAGATGTTAAGTCCAATAGTGCTCAGAACCATTTTAAAAAACCGCACTACGAAGGAATTACCCAAACAGCGATAAATGTGAAGCACACCTACAGAGAGAATAATGATTATAGTTTAAGAAAAATTGCATGATTTATTCAAAAGAAAGAGCTTCACAAATTGACCTAGACAATAATGCTATGGAACACCTCTTACGCAAGCAAGTACTTGTCTTGGCAGGGATTAATACAGTTGTTGGATGTCCTCCTGAGGGATATCGTGCCAAATTCTGCCCTACTGGTGCATTAGATTATGAGAAGCTGTGTGGAGTGGCCGCATGGTTAGAGGCGCCATGTCACTGACTGCGCGGCTCCTCCCGTCGTAGGTTCGAGTCCTCCCTGGGGTATGGATGTGTGTATTATTCTTAGCATAAGTTAGTTTAAGTAGTGTGTAAGTCTAGGGACCGATGACCTCAGCAGTTTGGTCCCTTAGAAATTCACGCACATTTAAACATTTATTATTATTATTATTATTATTATTATTATTTTTTTATTGTGAGAATCCCAAGCTGGCTGGACGGCCGTGCGGGTGATGCTCCAAACATTCTCAATTTGAGAGAGATCCGACGACCTTACTGGCCGAGGTAGGGTTTGAAAACAACGAAGCAATAAAAACTCTCGCCATGTGCGGTCGGGTTTTATATTGCTGAAATGTAAGCTGTGATACGCAAAACACGAGGCGCTGAATATCGTCATTGTACTTCCGTGCTATCAGGATGCCACAGATGACAACAGAAGGGGTTATACTGTGAAATGAAGTAGCACCCCAGACCATGACTGCTGGTTGTCAGATCACATGGTTGATGACAGTCAGGTTGCTGCTATCTCATTACTGTCTGGGGATTCTCCAGTCACTTCTCCGGGATAGAATCTCATTGACTGGTGTAGAATTGTATTTGGCGATGAGTCGTGCTTCGAACAACCCTATGACCAACAAAGATGTGCCTGGAGATGACCTGGACAATGGTGCGACACCAACCCGACTGTCGCCTATCATACAGCTCAACAACCGGGTATGATTGTCTGGGTACATTCCTTTTCATACAGGACATCTTTAGTTGTCATCCGCAACAGCCTTACATGACAGCGGCACGTCTACAATATTCTATGTCCTGTTATGATGTCTTTCGTGGTAAACCATTCCTGGGCTCCCATTTCTGCAAGATAATGCTTGCCTGCACACGGCGAGTTTCTACTGCTTCTCTTCACGTTTTGCAAACCCCATCTCGGCCATAATATTCATGGCACTACGAGGTGCATTCAAGTTTTAAGGCCTCCGATTTTTTTTCTAATTAACTACTCACCCGAAATCGATGACACTGGCGTTACTTCTCGACATAATCGCCCTGCAGACGTACACATTTTTCACAACGCTGACGCCATGGTTCCATGGCAGCGGCGAAGGCTTCTTTAGGAGTCTGTTTTGACCACTGGAAAATCGCTGAGGCAGTAGCAGCACGGCTGGTGAATGTGCGGCCACGGAGAGTGTCTTTCATTGTTGGAAAAAGCCAAAAGTCACTAGGAGCGAGGTTCGGTGAGTAGGGAGCACGAGGAATCACTTCAAAGTTGTTATCACGAAGAAACTGTTGCGTAACGTTAGCTCGATATGCGGGTGCGTTGTCTTGGTGAAACAGCACACGAGCAGCCCTTCCCGGACGTTTTTGTTGCAGTGCAGGAAGGAATTTGTTCTTCAAAACGTTTTCGTAGGATGCACCTATTACCGTAGTGCCCTTTGGAATGCAATGGGTAAGGATTACGCCCTCGCTGTCCCAGAACATGGACACCATCATTTTTTCAGCACTGGCGGTTACCCGAAATTTTTTTGGTGGCGGTGAATCTGTGTGCTTCCATTGAGCTGACTGGCGCTTTGTTTCTGGATTGAAAAATGGCATCCACGTCTCATCCATTGTCTCAACCGACGAAAAGAAAGTCCCATTCATGCTGTCGTAGCGCGTCAACATTGCTTGGCAACATGCCACACGGGCAGCCATGTGGTCGTCCGTCAGCATTCGTGGCACCCACCTGGATGACACTTTTCGCATTTTCAGGTCGTCATGCAGGATTGTGTGCACAGAACCCACAGAAATGCCAACTCTGGAGGCGATCTGTTCAACAGTCATTCGGCGATCCCCCAAAACAATTCTGTCCACTTTCTCGATCATGTCGTCAGACCGGCTTGTGCGAGCCCGAGGTTGTTTCGGTTTGTCGTCACACGATGTTCTGCCTTCATTAAACTGTCGCACCCACGAACGCACTTTCGACACATCCATAACTCCATCACCACATGTCTCCTTCAACTGTCGATGAATTTCAATTGGTTTCACACCACGCAAATTCAGAAAACGAATGATTGCACGCTTTTCAAGTAAGGAAAACGTCGCCATATTAAGTATTTAAAACAGTTCTCATTCTCGCCGCTGGCGGGAAAATTCCATCTGCTGTACGGTGCTGCCATCTCTGGGACGTATTGAAAATGAACGTGGCCTCATTTTAAAACAATGCGCATGTTTCTATCTCTTTCCAGTCCGGAGAAAAAAAATCGGAGGTCTTAGAACTTGAATGCACCTCGTACATCCCTTAGGAGGACACCCAACAACTCTACCATTCAATGCTACTCCGAATAAATGTTTGCATAAGGGCCAGAGGTGGACCTCTGTGTTATTGTCTTGCTCAATTTTTGAAGCTCGTTCTCCTGAATAACTCATCCAATTTTTATGAAATTATAATCATTTGTTTTTCTGTACATGTACATCACATTTACTGATTTCCATCCTATTCAGGTAGTCCTTTTGTGGTGCGTCTTTTGTTTTTGTCTTAGTGTGTATGCTACAGAACAGGAAGAACGGACAAATAAAGAAGCTTCAATGCCGGACTAATGTGAGAGCTGAGAGCAGACTATTAAAAGGAACACCGTCAGTGATAACAAGATAGACACAGAGGAGGAAATGACCAAAGATATATGCAACAAACTGAAGAGACCCCGTGTAATGTTCACAAAAGCAGACAGGGTTAGAAAAGTTAGTTGTTTTGTATGAAAGGAACTATACCAAGAAAACAGTGATATTAATTATATGAAACAAAACAGCCGGCCGGAGTGGCCGTGTGGTTGTAGGCGCTTCAGTCTGGAACCGCGTGACCGCTACGGTCGCAGGTTCGAATCCTGCCTCGGGCATGGATGTGTGTGATGGCCTTAGGTTAGTTAGGTTTCAGTAGTTCTAAGTCTAGGGGACTGATGACCTCCGCTGTTAAGTCCCATAGTGCTCAGAGCCATTTGAATCATTTTTTGAAACAAAACAGCTGAGCTGAAATGTGATCCTACTCAATGTTTCCAAAGAAATATGCAAAAAAATGATAAAAACATTAAATCAATCTTTTCACAAAGAAAAAGAAAATGAACAATGCAAAAAAACCTCCAGAGGACTCACACTCACCAATTTATCAAACGTTTACAAGCCTTGTGTGCCAATTAGATCAGTGATGAAATCTAGAACACACAAACGTGCACACATTTTTATGAAAACACTACACATATAGAAATAAGGGAAGCTTGCATTGTGCCGCTAACTTAATCCACAAAACCAAAGACAATTTACTTGATACAGCTACATCAAATGTATACACACGTACCAACTGAAGAAACAATCTATTTAATTGAAGCAGCGTTAACCATTTTCAGAGTAATCATATGGCAAGATTATTTCAAGTTTAAGGATAAATTTTACATGCAGTAGCAAGGACTCCACATGAGATAACGTGTAAGTGGCTTCCTTAACCATCTTGAAATCAAAAACTTTGAAGAAATAATAAAACCCAAGCAGTTCAGAGAATTATATTGGTACCAATATGTTGATGGCATAATTTGTTTGCTTAAGTGAAACGTATATCAGATGCTACAGTTACATAGACACATCAATACTGCCCACCCGGAAATCGACCTCACACCTGAAACCGAAAACCAAAGGTAAATAACTTCCTAGATATAACAACAGAAGACAAAAAGCGTCAACAACAGTTCTAAATACACAGAAAATCCACAACAACCAGTACAACAATTCACAACATATCTAACTATCCTGCAATACACAAACAAGCCAGCCTCAGATACCTCCTCTACAGACGAACAGAGTGCCAATTGATACATGAACTAAACAAATCAGCCAGATTGCCACAGAAAGCAGGTACAGTCTAAACACGGCAGAAAAATCTAGCTATAAAGTAAATACACAACTGGTACAGAACACACACAACATTACTACAGCATGAAACACCAATAATGATCATATAGCAGAGAACACAAAAAATACACCAGACGAGGAAAACAAAAAAATACACAAAATGAGGAAACCACAAACACCAGTGAACTTGGCACATGCTCAGATTTGACGATAAGATAACCCATATAAAAGGAAAAATCATGAGAAAACAAAAAACATGTGTGGCATACTGAACAAACTACACACTGCAGAAAAGATAAACTCAAAGCTACCTTAGACAAATTCCTCAAAACAGGTATACACCAGTTAACTTGCGAAGATTATGAATCACCATATGCGGGACCACAGCAGTGAAGTATGATTCGAAATTTTTCATTGAGTATGTGTAATCGTAAGTAAATGCTGTTATAAATTCGCAACATCCTGTAAGTAGAAGACCACATCGACCAGTTTTACAAAACAAAATCTCACGAAATTTTACCCTCTCCCACAGGTCACTTAAAACAAAAAAAAATTACAACAAAAAGACAATTACCAGGAAAATAATAATCAAGTACAGCTCTTCAAGTAAACTCTAGCAATGGCAAGTGTGAAAAGGTGCATAATTCCACTTTTTGCAAGTTATATTATAAGACAAAATTCAATACAGATGTTGTCTAACATATCTGTGTTGCTGTTGACATGCTATATTAATATAGATTTGTGGCTAATTTCTTTTGCCAGCTACAGGGCACGTATAGCGCGAAAAAAAGGGACGTACTGTATGTAATCCAAACAATAAGAAAACTAATGTGAACATATACCTAAACTCCACAAAATTTGTATATTTGTATTTCAGAAAAAAGGACAAAAGAACCCACTGAAAATGTCACAACTTGGTGAAACATGTCTGAGGGTTAAACAAAACATAAATTGTATTCTTGCAAAAAGCTGGACCGTTTTTATTCATTATTATTTTCTGAAGGCACAGAAACAGAGAATAAAATTCCGTTAGGATTTTTTTCAGTTACAATTACGAAGTTATTCTACCAAGAGCGACAGAAGAATCAAGTATCTGTAGAAGTATCTCCGTTCCTGAGCAGCATATACGAATATTTATCTATTTTCTAGGGGCTACAATTTTCAGAGAGACTGTACAATTTGGAAGAGTAGTTACACTTCCTACCTGAATCATTAAGTACGAATTGTCTCTCTGATGTCTGTCAGTGGAGCTTTTCCATGCGACATCTGCTGTCTTCACAGTGACGTAAGTTTCAGAAGTTTAGAAATATTTTATTTACTGAAAATAAGTTTATGATTCGAATGAAACAAGTTAGTGCATAAGGGCGCTATGGAGAGAGCAACGTCAATTGTCCGCTGAGTATCTGTATCAGGATCACTATAATTTCTTTACATGTTGACCAATCTTTCATAGTATCTATGTAAATACCAACTTCAAGAAGATGCCCTGCAATTACGTCCACATGACAGATCATGTTCCATCAAGGACTAAGGCATTTAACACACACGAATTTCTTTTTACCGTTTACGTAACAGTGAAGTCCTATAAAATTCCTCATATATGTTGGCCTAATAATGGATCATCACTGAATATATTTTGTTCGTGTCAGGATAAACAACGCATCGGTCCATATATTATTATCTCTTTAAGTGACAATATAGCAATGAAACACATAACAGTGAAATTCATGTCAGTATGTACTCTTTGGAAACAGTAATAAAAAAGTTGCTCAATTTATTTCCTATTTCTAAGTACACCATGAGTTATGAAGTGGTAAATGTTTACATAAATAAATCAAGAGCACAACATCTGTGCTGAAAATTTTTGAAAAAATCTGCAGGAAATTAGTATTCTTAACTTCTGTTAATAATCGTATGCCCTTAAAATGGTTCAAATGGCTCTGAGCACTATGGGACGTAACATCTCAGGTCATCAGTCCCCTAGAACTTAAAACTACTTAAACCTAACTAACCTAAGGAGATCACACACATCCATGCCCGAGGCAGGATTCGAACCTGCGACCGTAGCGGTCGCGCTGTTCCTGACTGAAGCGCCTAGAACCGCTCGGCCACCTACGGCCGACGTATGCCCTTAAGAGAAAGACATTACAGAAAAGACTGGAGTTCCCACTCTACTTTTAGACCATGTATATAAATCCACGTCTGCAGCCACCTCAGCATCAGTCAGGCTCACGACTTCCGTGAAATGCTTCTTCAAGCACGGGCTATCAGTCTACCACACCCGCTTGGTCTGTACTATGCGCTTTATCCACTGATCCACTTGACACTGTGTTACGCAGACTACGATCTGTTACTGTACTAGTGTTTGAAACTGCAGAGATAGTAGGTGCTTTAATCTGCATCAGAGATTCCTCTAAATTAGAAATCGTCTGTGTGCTTTTCTGCAACCTCTTACCAGCAATTTATTATACGATTAGCCAGAACTTCGTCTGGAGTGAAACTATGTCACCTTCATGAAGTCTTTCTTAGAGATATAAAGGAAATATTCACGAATGCCAACATGGCCCTCTAACCATAAAAACCAACTAAAACTGAGACAATAATGTGCCGATAACCATCAAGTGTGTGCATAAACTGTTTTTGTCACCTCAAATATTTTCAATAATCATCCTATATATGCACTGTCAGCGGAAATTATTTATATTGTCTCAGTGGCCAACATCTTAAGATGATTTGTGAAACAATATCATTTGCAATGTTCGTGATTTATCAGAAGAAGCATTGCACAGCTTAAAATCAGTAAAATTAGATGTAACTTGGAACAAAATTTGCTAAAATCTATTTGCTTACACGTACGGCACGGGAAAAAACTAACTTCAGATATGGTTATAATCATCTCCCGTATTGGCTCAAATGGCTCTGAGCACTATGGGACTTAACTTCTGAGGTCATCAGTCCCCTAGAACTTAGAACTACTTAAACCTAACTAACCTAAGGACATCACACACATCCATGCCCGAGGCAGGATTCGAACCTGCGACCGTAGCGGTCGCGCGGTTCCAGACCATAGCGCCCAGAACCGTTCGGCCACCCCGACCGGATGTATAATGTGGCCAGGATGTATAACAACAAGCGACTCGGTGGAACGCTTAAGATGGAGAATCATAGATCGATGGAGAATCAGAGCTCGATTCCCCATTCGACAATCCAGTTTTAGGTTTCCATGATTTTCCTCCCCCCCCATGAACCATGGACCCTGCCGTTGGTGGGAAGGCTTGCGTGCTTCAGCGATACAGATAGCCGTACCGTAGGTACAACCACAACGGAGGGGTACTTGTTGAGAGGCCAGACAAACGTGTGGTTCCTGAAGAGGGGCAGCAGCCTTTTCAGTAGTTGCAAGGGCAACAGTTTGGATGATTGACTGATCTGGCCTTGTAACAATAACCAAAACGGCCTTGCTGTGCTGGTACTGCGAACGGCTGAAAGCAAGGGGAAACTACGGCCGTAATTTTTCCCGAGGGCATGCAGCTTTACTGTATGATTAAATGATGATGGCGTCCTCTTGGGTAAAATATTCCGGAGGTAAAATAGTCCCCCATTCGGATCTCCGGGCGGGGACTACTCAAGAGGATGTCGTTATCAGCAGAAAGAAAACTGGCGTTCTACGGATCGGAGCGTGGAATGTCAGATCCCTTAATCGGGCAGGTAAATTAGAAAATTTCAAAAGGGAAAGGGACAGGTTAAAGTTAGATATAGTGGGAATTAGTGAAGTTCGGTGGCAGGAGGAAAAAGACTTCTGGTCAGGTGACTACAGGGTTATAAACACAAAGTCAAATAGGGGTAATGCAGGAGTAGGTTTAATAATGAATAGGAAAATAGGAATGCGGGTAAGCTACTACAAACAGCATAGTGAACGCATTATTGTGGCCAAGATAGATACGAAGCCCACACCTACTACAGTAGTACAAGTTTATATGCCAACTACCTCTGCAGATGACGAAGAAATTGAAGAAATGTATGACGAAATAAAAAAACAAAATAGAAGAAATTATTCAGACAGTGAAGGGAGACGAAAATTTAATAGTCATTGGTGTCTGGAATTCGAGTGTAGGAAAAGGAAGAGAAGGAAACGTAGTAGGTAAATATGGATTGGGGCTAAGAAATAAAATAGGAAGCCGCCTGGCAGAATTTTGCACAGAGCACAACTTAGTCATAGCTGACACTTGACTTAAGAATCATGATAGAAGGTTGTATACATGGAAGAACCCTGGAGACACTAAAAGGTATCAGATAGATTATATAATGGTAAGACAGAGATTTAGGAACCAGGTTTTAAATTGTAAGACATTTCCAGGGGCAGATGTGGACTCTGACCACAATCTATTGGTTATGACCTGTAGATTAAAACTGAAGAAACTGCAAAAAGGTGGGAATTTAAGGAGATGGGACCTGAATAAACTGAAAGAACCAGAGGTTATACAGAGTTTCAGGGAGAGCATAAGGGAACAACTGACAGGAATGGGGGAAAGAAATACAGTAGAAGAAGAATGGGTAGCTTTGAGGGATGAAGTAGTGAAGGCAGCAGAGCATCAAGTAGGTAAAAAGACGAGGGCTAGTAGAAATCCTTGGGTAACAGAAGAAATATTGAATTTAATTGATGAAAGGAGAAAATATAAAAATGCAGTAAATGAAGCAGGTAAAAAGGAATACAAACGTCTCAAAAATGAGATCGACAGGAAGTGCAAAATGGCTAAGCAGGGATGGCTAGAGGACAAACGTTAGGATGTAGAGGCGTATCTCACTAGGGGTAAAATAGATACTGCCTACAGGAAAATTAAAGAGACTTTTGGAGATAAGAGAACCACTTGTATGAACATCAAGAGCTCAGATGGAAACCCAGTTCTAAGCAAAGAAGGGAAAGCAGAAAGGTGGAAGGAGGATATAGAGGGTCTATACAAAGGCGATGCACTTGAGGACAATATTATGGAAATGGAAGAGGATGTAGATGAAGATGAAATGGGAGATACGATACTGCGTGAAAAGTTTGACAGAGCACTGAAAGACCTGAGTCGAAACAAGTCCCCCGGAGTAGACAACATTCCATTGGAACTACTGACGGCCTTGGGAGAACCAGTCCTGACAAAACTCTACCATCTGGTGAGCAAGATGTATGAAACAGGCGAAATACCCTCAGACTTCAAGAAGAATATAATAATTCCAATCCCAAAGAAAGCAGGTGTTGACAGATGTGAAAATTACTGAACAATCAGTTTAATAAGCCACAGCTGCAAAGTACTGACACGAATTCTTTACAGACGAATGGAAAAACTAGTAGAAGCCGACCTCGGGGAAGATCAGTTTGGATTCCGTAGAAATACTGGAACACGTGAGGCAATACTGACCTTACGACTTATCTTAGAAGAAAGATTAAGGAAAGGCAAACCTACGTTTCTAGCATTTGTAGACTTAGAGAAAGCTTTTGACAATGTTGACTGGAATACTCTCTTTCAAATTCTAAAGGTGGCAGGGGTAAAATACAGAGAGCGAAAGGCTATTTACAATTCGTCCAGAAACCAGATGGCAGTTATAAGAGTCGAGGGACATCAAAGGGAAGCAGTGGTTGGGAAGGGAGTAAGACAGGGTTGTAGCCTCTCCCCGATGTTATTCAATCTGTATATTGAGCAAGCAGTAAAGGAAACAAAAGAAAAATTCGGGGTAGGTATTAAAATCCATGGTCAAGAAATAATAACTTTGAGGTTCGCCGATGACATTGTAATTCTGTCAGAGACAGCAAATGACTTGGATGAGCAGTCGAACGGAATGGATGGTGTCTTGAAGGGAAGATATAAGATGAACATCAACAAAAACAAAACGAGAATAATGGAATGTAGTCGAAGTAAGTCGGGTGATGTTGGAGGTATTAGATTAGGAAATGAGACACTTAAAGTAGTAAAGGAGTTTTGCTATTTGGGGAGCAAAATAACTGATGATGGTCGAAGTAGAGAGGATATAAAATGTAGACTGGCAATGGCAAGGAAAGCGTTTCTGAAGAAGAGAAATTTGTTAACATCGAGTATAGATTTAAGTGTCAGGAAGTCATTTCTGAAAGTATTTGTATGGAGTGTAGCCATGTATAGAAGTGAAACATGGACGGTAAATAGTTTGGACAGGAAGAGAATAGAAGCTTTCGAAATGTGGTGCTACAGAAGAATGCTGAAGATTAGATGGGTAGATCACATAACTAATGAGGAAGTATTGAATAGGATTGGGGAGAAGAGAAGTTTGTGGCACAACTTGACCAGAAGAAGGAATCGGTTGGTAGGACATGTTCTGAGGCATCAAGGGATCAGCAATTTAGTATTGGAGGGCAGCGTGGAGGGTAAAAATTGTAGGGGGAGACCAAGAGATGAATACACTAAGCAGATTCAGAAGGATGTAGGTTGCAGTAGGTACTAGGAGATGAAGAAGCTTGCGCAGGACAGAGTAGCATGGAGAGCTGCATCAAACCAGTCTCAGGACTGAAGACCACAACAAAAACATGATTTTCCTCAAATATTTGACGCAAATTCCAGAGCAGTTCCTCTAACAGGATGGCGCAATGGATTGTCTCACATAAATGACAGATAGAAAAGTGACATAATTCTATTTAATTATCTATGTGGCTCCATAATACAGCAAACAGTATTTGTGACGTTTTGTAGAGCAGCCGAAATCACCAAACCTCAGTGATGCTCTTGAGCCTTGTGGAGTCACTCTCTAGTTCTTTACAGAATTTGCAAGTGAATTTACTTTATTTTGTAATTTGTTCTTTACTTCAGATTGGCTGATAGCGAAATAGTTCGAATGACTGCGACATAACCCAGTGATTGGGATAAAGTACAGATCGCACCCATAGATAGGAAGGAAGTAGAACTGATCCACAAGTCCACATCCTGTATTACTCACCCCTGTTTGTTGCAGAATCCCAGAACGCGTTATGAGTTCAGACATAACGATATTGCTGGAAGAAAATTAATCTCGCTACGGGAAGAAGCATGGATCCCAACAACACAGCTCACGTGAAACGCTAATCGCAGTTCACACACTCTATACCCTTGAGTGGAATCTTAGGTAACTGTGTTTGTAGATTTTCCAAAAGCATTTGCTTTAGTGCAGCAGAGATATCTAACCAGATTTGCAGTATGGCAATACTTAGTTGGTGGGTAGGCGGCTGCACGTGAGTCAGATAGGGGAGTCGTACACAGAGACGGAAGAAATGCTTGGTGGTTAATAGGGCCATTACTGTTCAAGTTACAAATGATTAATTATTTAACGGATGTTATTTTCACACTTGACGCAGTTATCTATGACGAAATTTCATCTGATTGCAATTGTAGTAATATTCTATTAGGTTTAATCGAAATATCAACCTAGTGCAAAGACTGGTAACTAACTCTCAATGCATAGAGAGGTAATGCAGCGCACATCGCGCAAGGTAAAAGTTATGTAGCTTTTGATTTCAGGATTAATAAATCAAACTACGAGTGAGTCATGTGATACAACTATTTGGGTGTAACTTTGTTTAGAGATCTGAAAAGGAATAACCACACAGGCTTTGTTGTAGAGAGGACACACTGCAAGTTTCTATGCTTACGGTATAATGACGGGAAACTGCAATTTATTTCCAAAATAGATTGCCTACAAAACATTTGTACGATCCACACCTGAATACTAGTCTACTCAAATGCATCGTACCTAAATCACGTTAGATTGCTAGGGGACATCGATCTTATACAATTAAGGGTATAGTGTTGTTTGAAAGGTTCAAATGGTTCAAATTGCTCTGAGCACTAAGCGTCTTAACTTCTGAGGTCATCAGTCACCTAGAAAGTATAATTCAACCTAACTAATCTAAGGACATTACACACATCCATGCCCGAGGCAGGATTCGAACCTGCGAACGTAGCGGTCGTTCGGCTCCAGACTGTAGCGTCTAGAACCGCACGGCCACTCCGGCCGGCTGTTTGACAGGCTAGAGGGTGTAAAAAGAATGTTGAAAAATAGTAACTGTAAGACCACGCGGAGAAAGACGTCGTACACGAGAAACTGGTTACGGAACTTCAAGATCTGATTTTCAGCGCAGAACCTACAAATATTCTTCATTCTCGTAGTAATAACAGCTAGCGGGGAGGCGCGCAAGCAGCTGTTCTTCCCGTGGTCATTCATTGATTGGTGTAGTGTAGGACAAAAGGGTCCTCTGCCGTACACAGACAGTAACCCGCAGAGCATGGATATGGTTGTACCTGCATACCGTTACCGTAATAGCTTTCTCTTGTGTCTACAGTTGTTCAGCTTGCAAGTGGTAATAAAATTCGATGCATACTGAAAAATTGAGGGAGTACAATAAGAAATCCCGAACGGGAAGGCGTGCCGGTCGCCAGCACGAATCCGCCCGGCGGATTAGTGTCGAGGTCCGGTGTGCTTGGCAGCCTGTGGATGGTTTTTAGGCGGTTTTCTATCTCACTCGGCGAATGCGGGCTCCCTTATTCTGCCGCAGTGACACTATGTCGGCGATTGCTGCGCAAACACTGTCTCAATGTACGCGTGCACCATAGTTACTTCAACACGCAAACATTTAGGGTTACACTCGTCTGGTGTGAGACGTTCCCAAGGGATGGGGGGGGGGGGGGGTGTCCACTGAGAGTGAGAGCCGAACCGCACAATAACCCTGGATTCGGTGTGGGGCGGCGGTGGGGTGGGTGGACTGCTGTGGCCTGTGGGCTACAGTGGAACGTAGCTTCTCCGTCGTTTCTACGTCCCTGGTTCAATACACACACACACACACACACACACACACACACAATACACGCACAATAAGAAAACACATACAGACTTCATTTACTTCTTTAGAGCTTTTGATCGTGTTGAAAGAGATAAACTCATTCATATATATGAACAGATGTATTGACCTAAACCATTAACAGAAATGAGCAGTGTATATGAAGAGTACATGTATCTACTGCAGGCAAAAGTAATCAAAATAGACACAGCATCAGCTTCGGTATAAGACAAGAGTGCAGTTTGTCACTGGTGCTTTTTAATATGTTCATAAACCAAATACTGTTGGTATGGACAAATAAACCAATATTTTAGTCTTCTAATCTAAAAGTTCCAGACTATACACTGACGATGCTAGTGGTAGATGATATAGTACCTACTGCTAACAGCGAGGATAATCTGCAAAGATGAGAGTATTTTCCTACAGAGAATCTGTGCTTTATACAACTTGGCAGATATTTCATGACAGAAAGTATATGGTATTTTAAATAAAATCTAAATTAGGCTGAAAATAATATGGCGGGAGACTAACTTTAAATGTCTAGGAAGCAATGTATTACGTGAAGAGGACGCTGGTTTCCTACATTAAATAAATTTGAAGTAGTGAAAGGTACTACAGAGGCAACGGCGTCTCCAAATTGTAATTACAGAAGCGAAAATGATACGCTATGAATGCAGACTTGTTTCTATATAAAAAAGTAAAAAACAACAGAAGAAAATAAAGGAAATAAAATGAGCACATCAGAAGGTCGGAGGACGACAGTTGACCAAAGATACTGCACTAATACAAACCAACAGGGCGACGAAACTTAGAGAGACTCGAAACCATATGAAAGGAATTGTTATATCTGTAAGTAAGCACAAAATGCAAAGCACTGATTATGATATTGGAGTACTGATATGAACTGCAGCGTAAGTTGCAAAAATAAGTAGCCCGTATACTAACCAAATGAGAGAGTGAAATAATCAAAACAAAGAAAGTCATATTTAAAACGGATGTTTCACTCGTGTGGGTTTCATTTCGGACAGATTGTCGGTACTATCCAGGTGCGAGAGGCGGTGTAGCCGGGTAGTGGACGTGCTCCGGCGCTGAGCCAGTTAGCCGGGGGCCCGGGTCTGGGAGTAGCGGAGTAGGGGAGTAGGGGAGTAGGGGAGTAGGGGAGTAGGGGAGTAGGGGAGTAGGGGAGTAGGGGGCCACTAGCGGATTCAGCGGCGGCTGCGGTCGGCTGGCTGCTAAATAATTCCGGCGGCAGCCCGCGCTGCGCCGCAAGTTGGCCGCAGGCCGTTCAGCGCGACGCCGCGCCGCGCCGCCACGGGCGCCCGACCGTCTCGTAAGCGCAACTTCACTTACACACCTCCCACCGGCTCTCGTCACATACTTTACTAATTCTCGCTTGGAGAATTCTGTACCAGACAGCTGCCTCTCATTGTGCTATTTTTATGCTTCCTCATCAAATACATACATAACCAAGTTTCTGTGTGTAGTTCTTACCCGTGACTGTATTGCAAGTGCTAAGGAAGGAAGATCGAAACGATAGCCAGATCTCACTTTTTAAACTCATCATAAGGCGTTTTAACATAAGATTGCAGGTTTTTGAGTCTCGTGCCCATTTCTTCTGTATTTGTGACCACGTCATACGTGATAAACCGACCAACGTTTCAAAAATGTTCACATGTGTGTGAAAATCTTATGGAACTTAACTGCTAAGGTCATCAGTCCCTGAGCTTACACACTACTTAACCTGACGTATCCTAAGGACAAACACACACACCCATGCCTGATAGAGGACTCGAACCTCCGCCGGGATCACCCACACAGTCCATGACTGCAGCGCAACCAACGTTTCACCTGTTATTGCATTCAGCTTGCAGCGACGTGACTCATTGTGGTTTCCGCGCTGTTAAGAAATAAACAGGGTGCGCCACCAAGAATAACTCCGAAAGTATCACACGAGCTGAAAAGTTTGTGCGACAAGAGTTCCATGGGACAACGGGGTCCATAATATGACGTTGGTTTTTTGTTGCTAGGTAGGGTCGCGTCAGAGATATGGAGGTCAACTTTTTTTTATGCGATGTTATAGCTTGGTACATATTTTCTGATAGCGGCTAACGAGACGAATCCAATAATGTGTAACAGTAAGGTCTTTGAAGGTCAACGAAGATCGTAAAGGTGGCATGAAAGTCCATTTACAGAAGGTTTTCGAAGCGATGACCACTGGTATCAATGCAATGCTACAATCTTCTTATCATGGACTGAGTGGTATTCCTTATCACATCGACGCCTATCGAAGCACATGCTCTGACAATTCCCTCTCACGTATCTTCAGTTGTAGTTGGAACGTCTTTATAAACAATGTGCCGGCCTCAGTGGCCGAGCGGTTCTAGGCGCTTCAGTGCGGAACCACGCGGCTGCTACAGTGTCGCAGGTTCGAATCCTGTTTCGGGCATGGATGTGTGTGATGTCCTTAGGTTAGTCAGTTTAAGCAGTTCTAAGTCTAGGGGACTGATAACCTCAGATGTTAAGTCCCATAGTGCTTAGAGCCATTTGAACCATAAACAATGTCTTTTACGAATCCCCATAAGAAAAAATCCAGAGGCGTGAAGTCTGGCGAACGAGCCGGCCACGACACATTCTATTCCTTGTTGTTAAAGGTATTTCTTCCCATAACAGACCTAATGTTTCTTGCAGGAATGTGGTGTACTTTCTATCATTAAGGTTTTCTTCGATGAAATAGGGGCCTATAACTCTGTCCTCCAGACCCCACACCGACCACGGTTTTTGGTGTTCAACTTCCCGCAGCCAACATGGATTTTCAGTTGCCTAATAATGCATGTTTATGCAAATTAACATTTCCATGGCTCGGGAATGTAGCCTCGTCAGTAAATAAAATCAAATTACTAAATGTGTCATCCCTCTGAATCTGAAGTTGAGCCTATCGACAGAATTCAGTGCGACGCATGCAATCCGTACCCGTTAATTCTTGGTGGTGACTGATATGGTAAGGATGATATTTATGGCGATGCGGAACACGAACAACACTGCTCCGGCTTATGCCAGATTCCCTACCGATTTGACGCGAACTAACACAAGGATTTCGAACCACAGTGACAAGAGTACCAATTTCCGTTTCCTCGTTAGCAACTTTCCGTTTCTGGGTTTGTTTCCGATGCGTTAAAGATGCAGTTGTTCTCAATTTATCATACACATATTTAATTGTACTACGTGTAGGGTGACTACGTAGAGTGTTCTTTCAGCGTGTAAGTCTCTAGCTCTCACTGAATTTCGTTGGCATTCTCCGTGAATGAGAAGCATGTCGACTTGTTCTTCGAAGGAACACATCATTCACACTCGCTTGATTTGACGATTCTAGTCTTACCGCTCCTGTTAGTGTTGTATTGCGAAACAGTCAAATGGTGTTTACATGCCAATAGGAATGTTAGATGGATGCGCCGTATTCGGCGAATATTTACTATTTGAACGATATACGAAAGAGAATTTCGTCTATAGTTCAATATACGAAAGATGGATGGGAAACGACCTAGAGGGCTCCCAAGAACACGGTGGAAAATGGGAGTGAGAATATCTGTTGAAAGGAGAGGTGTGACCTGGCAGCAAGTGGAGGAAGAAAAGTGGTGGGAGGACCGAGCCAAATGGAGAGGACTCGTCAGCACCCAGACCCGGCAGTAGCTGGAGCGGGATTCGGATATAGATAGATAGATAGATAGACGAAAGAGAATTGTGAGAGTAGGTGCTTCGGTAAGTTCCGAAGTGATAAGGAATACCACTCAATCCATGATAACAAGATTGCAGCACTGCATTGATAACAGTAGACATCGCTTCGAAAAGCTTCTGTAAATGGACGTTCATGCCACTTTTTTGAACTTCGTTGACCTTCAAAGACATTATGTTACACATCGTTGGATTCGTCTCCATAGCAGCTATCAGAAAATAAGTATCAAACTATAGCAGCCCATAAAAAAAACAAGTTGACCTTCATATCTCTGAAGCAACCCCAACTAGCAACAAAACACCTACGTCATATTATAACCCCCGTTGTTCCATGCAACTTTTGTCACACAAACTTTGCCGCTACTATCATACTTTTTGAGTTATTCTACGTGGAAATAGTTAGTGACTTAACATATATACGAAAGTTCTGCCAGTAGAATCGCTGTCTTGGGATCTTGATGCTCGGTTCCAATTTGAGACAGAAACATGTGGTGAAAAGTTTTTGATTTAGCCCGGACCTGTTGCCATCTGAATAGCCATTTGAACATCTGTGTTACAGAAGCTACGTTACAGTATATGAAGCAAAGTTTTAACGACGAACCGGATCTGATGTCCAAGCCAATCATGCTAATCAATTAATTTCTTTTGCAAGAGATTTTAGCTGGGCTGAAATCAATGCTCGGCTAATGGTATCATTTGTATGTTCACCGATCAGATTTTATGACCAAAACAATCACCTTCTATTGGATTTACATGCAAAACCTCTCACTGTAAATAACTCCAGACTGGAGAGAAACTGGTGGTTCAAATTTGGTTCGCCGATGTATCGAACCTAGGTCTAAGATAAGAGTGTTTGAATAAATGTTGCTTCGTTTGAATTTTACGTAAAAATTTGTTTCTCTGGCGGCCTTCGGAGCGGGACGCTTTAAACTTGCATGACTCAGTTCAAACTTTTACGCGCTGTTTCTATGTCTAAGATTTGTGCGGATCGATTTAAATTTTGTAAGAAGATACATGGAATTAGCAGTCGTCCTGTTGTTTTGTGAGAGTTTCATCCGTTGCCGTGTTATAACCAACATGGTTCAAAAGGCAATAAAAAAGCCTGTACTGGATCAGTCGTTGCCCCAGTCAACAAAATATGTACATCGTTTGCCAAACTACTGCGGTCTAACGTAAAAATTATTGTAGATTAAAAGTTGCGAACCATACTGAATAATGCTCCTATCATAACACAAAAAAGGGGAATACGTCATGGGCAAAGTTAGAGATGTAAAAGAAGGGAACTAGCTCTTCTACTTACATGGCAGCTTCAAAGACACTTAAATCAAAACGTTTTTTAAGGTATCCGAGAGTGGCGGTGCGTCTGTAAGAGGAAGTATCACAGAGTATGGATGTATGCTTCCTACACTTCAATGACGCGTTGTGTCATATTGTACTTCATGACAAATGGCATATCGGACGACATGATGGCATGTGACACATTATACGACATGGCATGTATCATGCTACTTTAGTTGACATGATGCATTATACGTATTACGTAACATTCATACTAACGCTAACGAGTAAAAAACCACGAGTGTGTCAAGATGTTTGATTTAAACGTCTTTGAAGCTGCCAGATAAGTCGAAAAGCTAGATAACTTCGTTTGCATCCGTAACTCTGGATGGATAGATCACATAACTAATGAGGAGGTACTGAATAGAATTGGGGGAATTTGTGCCGCAACCTGACTTTAAGAAAATCGGTTGGTAGGACACATTCCGAGACGTCAATAGGTCACCAATTTAGCATTGGAGGGAAGTTTTCCAGATAATCATACAGGGAGGCCGAGAGATGAATACACTAAGCAGATTCAGAAGAATGTATGTTACAGCAGACGACAGCAACAACAACTCTGCGCAGGACATATTCCACTTTATTTCTGCTACGATAGGACCATTTTTCATTCTGGTGTTTTTTATTTGAAAATGGCTAGGCATTCGCTATCCTACGTTTAGATTGGGTGTTAGGATCAGCGGGGATGGACTCGGATGCCCATTTCTGGGAATATTTGTTATTACTTTTTATTCGTGGTCGTTGCGCAAATCCGGGGGAAGTAGCCATCCTTAGACAATGCTTCTTATACAGTGGCCGGTAGAGTATCAGACCTGACGGTGCGCCGGCCGGGGTGGCCGAGCGGTTCTAGGCGCTACAGTCTGTAACCGCGCGACCGCTACGGTCGCAGATTCGAATCCTGCCTCGGGCGTGGATGATTGTGATGTCCTTAGGTTTAAGTAGTTCTAAGTTCTAGGGGACTGATGACCTCAGAAGTTAAGTCCCATAGTGCTCAGAGCCATTTGAACCATTTTGAACCTGTTGGTGCTTCCTATTGAACGTAGTGTGTTAAAGTCATGCGGTGGGCCAAATGCTCTACCACAGTCGGTCAGCAGCTTGCAACTGCTGGCAACCGAGACGGCGAGTCTACAGTAGAGCACTGCATACACGTGGTGGACACGTGTGAGCGGCAGTCGTTCCCTGTCACCCTCTGTCCACGCGGTCCCGTCTCAGTTGGTTTCACAAGGGCGAACATACGCCGATTGTGAATCGGTAGCTGAATGTCTCCTACCACACGATTAAGGAACCATGACGGTTGGCAATGTCACAACGCAGCACGATGCGTGGAGGAAGGGCACTGAGACTACGCACTGTGACTTATGGCCTGCGAGCATCTGTCTATGTAAGCTGCGGAGGCAGCTGTCTGACTAGGCGAGGTGGGGTAACTTACTAAACTGCACGGAATGTACCCACCCTTTCTCTCCCATACCGAAACCGAGTAGTACCACCCGGATCGGGTATGCGCCTACAATACTCTTGTCTGTAGGTCTCCTCGCGATTCATGTTGGATGGCGACTTCGCTGTTCCGACAGTCTTCATGATATTTCTCTGAGCTGTGTGACTGTCTAGCTAAACTTGTTTAAACTGTATGGACCCGGCACTCTTCACTGCATAATCTACAGCCGGCAATTTATTATGCTGACCAAGTCTTATGTATTGCTCGTACTCTGCAGTATAATAATGTCGATGAGGTGTGCTTCCTCACCAGTATAGATCAGTACACAATCACAGCCAAACTCCTGGTTTCCGAAGTCTGCCTGCGAAAACAGCAAGCCGGCCGTCCAGCATGAAATTTGAGGAAGGCCTCGGACTCACCCTCTTGGCTGCCAGTAACTGCAAATCGGTGGGTCGACCGTGCTAGCAAAGCTGCCCCCAATCTAGCGACGTTAACACAGCACTGGAGGTAAGGGGAGGTACTGACAGGTCTCGGGTACAGCAGGTTAATAAATAAGCAGCACTACGTCACCATGGCTGCTTCCACCGGATTCATCGATGATGACAAATGAAAATTAATAACAAATATTCCTAGCAATAAGCATCTAATTTCCTCCCGCTTCTACATCTGCACCTGCATCTTCATAGACTCCGCAAGCCACCCAATAAAAACACAGTATAACAAAAGCCCACCCACTTCAAAATACGAAAAAGATAAAGTAGCAACCACAAATGAGTCACCCTGGTGAAGACAGCCTGCAATAGCTTCACAAACATTGATAGATTTATGACAAATGTCACGGTCACAAACCCCGAAAACTTTTTTGAAGCAGTGTGTACTGCAAACTTAAATTCTCAGAAATTTCTTTCTCAATTTGCTGCCTATTACTCTTAAAAATCTTTTGTCCAGGAATATCCTTTTTCTGTGGTACTCTGCTTCTTGTGTCGTCTTTGCTTCGTCCGGCATATATTATTATTTTGCATCCACGATAGCAGAATTCGTTAAAGCGTCTACTTCGTGGTCACCAAATTTAGTGGTAAGTTATTCTTATTTCTTCTGCTGCTCATTACTTTCGTCTTCCTTTGGTCTGTTCCAAACATATTCTCAAATGACTAGACTCTTCATTCCATTCAGCAGGTCTCGTAACTCTTTTCCTCTTTAACTAAGGATAGAAATGCCTTCAGCGAGTCTTACGATTCATATCTTTTCTTCCTGAATTTCATCCCAATTTTGAATCTTTCTTTTATTTCCATTACCCTTCTCGTAACCCAGGTCTCTAACCTGCAGTGGCGCTCGATTCGGAGGTAAATGGCTTCGAATCCTGGTGATGGGCGAAATTTTCACTGCCGGCAAAGAGAGGAGAGGTGGCGCCGTAAAATTCTTGGTCACCAGTCTTTACCCCATTGTCCTGGATAACCTCTCCGCAATGTCTTATGAAGTGAGGGCATGTGACACGATGATGGCGACTCATCCGCCGGTTAGTAACGTGAAGCATGGCTGTCCCGGTGGTAAGCACCCTCAGGTGGCGAGAGAAGTGAAAACTTAATACACCAGGAAGATGGCCGAACATTACCGTTTCACTGGTTGGAGTGCTGTGGTGGGGGGAAGCATCTATTGCATGAGCACAGGGACGTCCAAATCTTTAAACACAGTGCACTTACCAGTCAACGTTATTGTGGCACTGGACTCCTTCAAAGTGTGTGTCTTGCCAGGTGTGCTTTCAGTCCTGACTTCATTATTAAGGACGACAATGCGCGACCGCATCGAAATGTGCCGACGCAGGAGGTCTTGGAGTAAGAGGGTATCCGGCGAATGGAATGGCTTGCACGTTCCCCCGACTTTCTCGTAAATCCCGTCGAACATGTTGGGACGCGTTAGGGATTCGTACTGCAGTACGTCCACATGTACAAACGGCTGCCAAGCAGTTATCAATGGAGCTGGTAGAAGGATAGAATGCCTAACCGCAGGAACTCATTACCAAGCTTGTGGACAACACGGGAGCACGTTGCAAACCGTGCACTGCCGTCTGTGGTGCTCACTCGCTCTATTAAGGACCATGTCCTGCGTTTTGTAAAGTCCAGGGGATCATCATACACTACTGGTCATTAAAATTGCTACACCACGAAGATGACGTGCTACAGACGCGAAATTTAACCGACAGGAAGAAGATGCTGTGATATGCACATGATTAGCTTTTCAGAGCATTCACACAAGGTTGGCGCCGTTGGCGACACCTACAACGTGCTGACATGAGGAAAGTTTCCAACCGATTTCTCATACACAAACAGCAGTGGACCGGCGTTGCCTGGTGAAACGTTGTTGTGATGCCTCGTGTAAGGAGGAGAAATAAGTACCATCACGTTCCCGACTTTGATAAAGGTCGGATTGTAGCCAATCGCGATTGCGACTGTTAGCAGAATACGGAATCGGTGGGTTCAGGAGGGTAATACGGAACGCCGTGCTGTATCCCAACGGCCTCGTATCACTAGCAGTCGAGATGACAGGCATCTTATCCGCATGGCTGTAACGGATCGTGCAGCCACGTCTCGATCCCTGAGTCAACAGATGGGGACGTTTGCAAGACAACAACCATCTGCACGAACAGTTCGACGACGTTTGCAGCAGCATGGACTATCAGCTCGGAGACCATGGCTGCGGTAACCCTTGACGTTGCATCGCAGACATGAGCGCCTGCGATGGTGCACTCAACGACGAACCTGGGTGTACGAATGGCAAAACATCATTTTTTTCGGAAGACCCAAGTTCTATTTACAGCGTCATGATGGTCGCATCCGTGTTTGGCGACATCGCGGAGAACGCACAATGGAAGCGTGTATTCGTCATCGCCATACTGGCGAATCACCCGGCGTGATGGTATCGGGTGCCATTGGTTACATGTCTGGGTCACCTCTTGTTCGCATTGACGGCACTTTGAACAGCGGAAGTTTCATTTCAGATGTGTTACAGCCCGTGGCTCTACCCTTCATTCGATGTCGGCGAACCCTACATTTCAGCAGGATAATGCACGACCGCATGTTGCAGGTCCTGTACGGGCCTTTCTGGATACAGAAAATGTTCGACTGCTGCCCTGGCCAGCACATTCTCCAGATCTCTCACGAATTGAAAACGTCTGGTCAATGGTGGCCGAGGAACTGTCTCGTCACAATACTCCAGTCACTACTCTTGATGAACTGTGGTATCGTGTTGAAGCTGCACGGGCAGCTGTACTTGTACACGCCATCGAAGCTCTGTTTGACTCAATGCCCAGGCGTATCAAGGCCGTTATTACCGCCAGAGGTAGTTGTTCTAGGTACTGATTTCTCAGGATCTATGCATCCAAATTGCGTGAAAATGTAGTCACATGTCAGTTCTAGTATAATATATTTGTACAATGAATATCCGTTTATCACCTGCATTTCTTCTTGGTGTACCAATTTTAATGACCAGTAGTGTAAATCGTTGTGACTTCGGTCTAATTACTGTTATTGAATAAAAGTTTCATTTCAGTTCATCTTATAGCGTATTTCTTTAAGTCACCTGTAGTACTCTGTAGCTGGTATTTCTATGTAGGATCTAAGTTTCAAAGGGACACATTACTTAGCCGTGACGCATGATGCGGGAGCTGCTTTCGTCCTTAAGTTTTCCATTCAAGTGTACAGTGAAGAATTTCATTCAAAATTTATATAGAATTACAAAATATATGCTACTAGAATTTTAAGCTAACTTGTAGCCACGTATCGAGGTGGCAGTTTAGCTATGGCAACAGTTTTCGTTATGGGTCTGACGTCTTTCATCGAAGTAGAAAATACAGAAACCATTCTCGTAGTGTTTACATTATTTGCTGGGAGAGAGGAAGAAGAAATGAATAAAGCTGATTGCTATTGTTTATAGTGCTATTATATGCATACTGAATATCACTATTACGTCTAGTATTATGAGATTCTGATTTTGCTATATTTAAATTCAACGGTGCTTGTTGGATGTGACGTCCATTTTTTTCCAAAAATTATTTTTATTGCGTTTTCTTTGTCCCCGTGTTTTATCACTCATTTGATCGTACTGTTCAGTACTGCAGAGATATTGAGCTGTATCGTTTTTAAGAAACACTCAAGACATGTACAACAAATGGTTGTTGGTCACATGTATCCTTCAAGCCATGAGTTCCATCGAACTAGCTGTGTCCCACCTAAGCCAAGAAGACACTCACTCATTTCAACGAGGAATTCTGTAGGAAGGAATAGCCGGAAGAAAGTTCGAACAGACGTCCATTCCCATGTCTCACCACTCCGCCGCCCCGGTCGATATATGCATTCGGTATTTCTATCTCGTTGGAGTACTTTCCTGTAGCTCAATGAGTTTACTACAGAGATCAGTCTGGATGGAGTACTCGCAATGGACGGCCACGCCGCCTGTGAAAATCGCGATAAAACAAGGAGTGTGAAGCGCGCAGACGCGGCAGCCCCGTGCCCCGTGAAACTGCTTCAGGGGGGCGGGTGGACCCAGCATCACGTGTTCCTGGCCGGCCACGCCAGCAATTTATTACGAAGCGCGTTTGACGCCCATCGATTATCGACGTCTATCGCGAGGAGCGATATTAGCACGCTACAGGCGTTCGCGCTTCTCTCTGAGTGCGCAGGTACGGAAATACAGCGGGAGGGTCGATAGGTCGATATACGACTCGCTGTGTCTGACCGCCGGCCACCGCTCGTTTTCCGATTCGTTTACGGCGCTTGTGATTCCATTATTGACATCCACCGAGTGTCCTTCCGCTGTAGCTGCCTCGTAAGCCGGTTGATGTAATCAGTATCGTTTCTGGACAATTGGCTTCCAGCGTGCACGAATGAAAGCGGTAATCATTGTCCTCCAGCAAGTACGGGGCGTTTTAAACGCCGGGCGTCGCTCACTGAGAGCCCTTCCGGAGTTACGGGCTTGAGCTGTCCTTGAGCCCCCGCAATGCGTCCCTCTCATTAGCGACGGGAAATACGCGTTCACCTTCAGAGTCACTATGTGGGAACAACAGAACATGAACAAACACGGAAGAGAAATAGGAACCAGTCTACGTCTCTAAGACACAGCCATCAGTCTTCGAACAAAGATAAAAGGTCAGTCGTCAGCTGTACGAGAAAATTTTTACTTGGTATATTTTATAGATTTTGACAGTTCTAACTGTCGTCTTCAGAAAAGAAAAAGGCTGAAATCATTGGTAAGCCAAAGTTAAGGTATGAATCGGACAGTGATGTCCTACAAATAATTGGTAAAAAATACAATTATAAAGCAGTATCTTAAAAGCAAATGCAAAAAGATTAAACAGCAGAAGTAAAAACGGTTTGTTCCAACAAATTTAAAATAGTTAAGCTTGAGAGCCACAACATACCTTTCCTACAGAATCAGTAAAACACAGTGAACTCGCTAAAAATATATAATATGTGCGATGAATAGTGGACAAATAACTGTTACATCGTAAATCGTACATAACACGTGCGATCAAAGCCAACTAAAATACTGGTCACATGACGGGCATTGAACATGCCTGTATACAAAGAGGGAGTGCTACTTAGCATATAAACTGTAACAAAGTCTGCATCGGTCGAAGCGCAAGTATTAATTAAACCTTATAAAAAATGGCTCAAATGGCTCTGAGCACTATGGGACTTAACATCTGTGGTCATCAGTCCCCTAGAACATAGAACTACTTAAACCTAACTAACCTAAGGACATCACACACATCCATGGCCGAGGCAGGATTCGAACCTGCGACCGTAGCAGTCGCGCTGTTCCGGACTGAGCGCCTAGAACCGCTAGACCACCGCGGCCGGCAATTAAACCTTATAAAACCAGATAGCCGGCCGCTGTAGCCGAGCGGTTGTAGGCGTTTCAGTCCGGAACCGCGCTGCTGCTACGGTCGCAGGTTTGAATCCTGCATCGGGCATGGATGTGTGTGATGTCCTTAGGTTAGTTAGGTTTAAGTGGTTCTAAGTTTAGGGGACTGATGACCTCAGATGTTAAGTCCCATAGTGCTTAAAGCCATTTGAACCATTTTGAATTTGAAAACCATATGAGACGATAAACAAAAGCGTTTACACAGTCAATAATCCACGAACCAAGTCTCTAAATAACCAGACACACAAAATTTATATATATATATATATATAAAAATCAACCCCGAGACCACCAGTCGTCTAGAGGTGGCGACTTTAATTAGTAATCAATACATTTTCGGTCCTGGGTTCAAAATCCGCAACTGCTTTAATTTTGATTAATAATCAGCATCTGTGGCCGGAGGCTTCCTTCATAAGAAGTCACCCCCATTCTGACAACGGCCTTGTCGAGGGGGCGGGAAGCGGTCCGAGCTTCAGCGCACTCCCTCGCCCTTGGGGTGGGAAATTGCCCCTAAAGGTGAAATAATCAACAATGATCAACGGCATGAGGAGGGAGAAGGAAATGGAAACCACTGAGTTAAAGACACATAACGTGTGTCCACACGACATGCGGCCTGTAATGGAAAAAGTGTAATGATGATCTTTCCACTGCAAAAGATTCCGGAATAGTCCCCCACTAGGATCTCCGGGAGGGGACCGCCAAGAGGGAGGTTACCATGAGAAAAAGATTGAATAACCATCGAAAGGATAACGTTCTACGAGTCGGGGCGTGGAATGTCAGAAGCTTGACGTAGTAGGGAAGCTAGAAAATCTGAAAAGGGAAATGCAAAGCCTCAATCTAGATTTAGGAGCGGTCAGTCAAGTGAAATGAAAAGGAGACAAGGATTTCTGGTCAGATGAGTATAGGATAATATCATCACCAGCAGAAAATGGTATAACGGGAGTAGGATTCGTTATGAATAGGAAAGCAGGGCAAGAGTGTGCTAATGTGAATAGTTCAGTGATAGGGTTGTTCTTATCAGGATCGACAGCAAACTAACGTCGACAACGACTGTTCAGGTATACATGCCGACGTCGCAAGCAGACAATGATGAGACAGAGGAAGTATATGAGGATACTGAAAATGTTACACAGTACGAAAAAGGGAGATGAAAATCTAATAGTCATTGAGGACTGGAATGCTGTTGTGGGTGGAGGAGCAGAAGAAAAGTTTACCGTATAAAATGGATTTGGAACAAAGAATGAGAGAGAAGAAGGACTAATTGGTTTGGGTAGTAAATATCAGCAAGAAACAGCGAATACTTTATTCAAGAATCACAAGAACAGGAGGTATTCTTGAAGAAGGCCGGGTGATACGGGAAGATTTCAGTTAGGTTACGTCATGGTCAGACAAAGATTCCTAAATCATACACTGGATTTTGAGGCGTACCCAGGAGCAGACAAAGTTTCAGATCAAAATCTAGTAGTGATGAAGAGTAGACTGAAGTTTAAGACATTAGTCAGGAAAAATCAATACGCAAAGAAGTGAGATATGAGTGTACGAAGGAATGATGAGAAAGGCTTGAAGTTCTCTAAGGATATAGATACAGCAATAAGGAATAGGTCAGTAGGCAGTACGGTTGATGATGAGTGGACATCTCTAAGAAGGGGAGTCACCGAAGTTGGAAAGTAAAACAAAGGTACAAAGAAGGTAGCTGCAAAGAAACCATGGGTAACAGAAGAAATACTTCAATTGATCGATGAAAGGAGGAAGTACAAAAATGTTCCGGGAAACAGAAATACAAGTCTGTGAGGAATGAAATAAATAGGAAGAGCAGGGAAGCTAATGTGAAATGGCTGCATGAAAACTATAAAGAAATCGAAAAAGAAATCATTGTTGGAAGGACTGGCTCAGCAGATAGGAAAGTCAAAGCAACCTGCGTTGAAATTAAAAGCAACGGTGGTAACATTAGGAGTGCAACGGGAATTCCACTGTTAATAGCAGAGGAGAGAGCGAATAGAATAGGTGGAAAGAGTACATTGAAAGTCTCTATTAGGGGAAAGATTTGTCTCGTGTGATAGAAGAAGAAAGAGGAGTCAATTTAGAAGACACAGGGGATCCAATATTAGAATTTAAGAGCGCTTTGGAGGACTTACGGTCAAATAAGGCAAAAGGGATAGATAGCATTCCATAAAAATTTCTAAAATCGTTGGAGTAAGTGGCAACAAAATGACTATTCACGTTGCTGTGTAGAATGTATGAGTCTATGGCCATACCAGCTGACTTCCCGAAAAATATCACCCACACAATTTCAAAGTTTGCAAGAGTGACAAGTGCGTGAATTATTGCATAATCAGCTTAACAGCTCACACATCCAAGTTACTGACAAAAATATTATACAGAAGAATGGAAAATAATTGAGGCCGTGTTAAATGACGTTTAGTTTGGCTTTGGGAAAGGTAAAGGCACCAGTGAGGCAATTCTGACGTTGGGTTTATAATGGAAGGAAGATTAAAGAAAAATCAAAACACGTTCGTAGGATTTGTTGACCTAGAAAAGGCGTTCGACGAAGTAAAATGGTGTAAGATGTTTGACATTCTGAGAAAAATTGGGGTAATCTATAGGGAGAGACGGGCAATAGGTAATATGTATAAGAGCCAAGAAGGAATAACAAGAGTGGACGACCAAGAACGAAGTGCTCGGATTTAAAAGGGGGTAAGACAGGAATGTAGTCTTTCGCCCCTACTGTTCGATTTGCACATCGAAGGAGCAGTTTTGGAAATAAAAGAAAGGTTCAAGAGTGGAATTAAAATTCAAGGTGAAAGGATGTCAGTAACACGACTCGCTGATGACAATGCTATCCTAAGTGGAAGTGAAGAAGAATTACATGGTCAGTTGAATGGAATGAACAATCTAATGAGTACAGAATATGGATTGAGAGTAAACCGAAGAAAGACGAAAGTAATGAGAAGTAGCAGAAATGAAAACAGCGAGAAACTTAACATAAGGATTGATGGTCACGAAGTATATGAAGTTAAGGAATTCTACAAAATTGTTAAGGCTTTCGTGGCCACTTGTTAACAAACTGCCTATTGGCTTCTGTCTCGAGTTCTTCGGCCGACGTTCATATAATGATTTTTCTGACGTTTCGCCAGCACGAGTGGCTGGCATTGTCAAAGCTTCACCCTCCATTGCCGGTGGTGAACTGGAGGCGAGCTCACGGCCTCAGACTATATGTACCTGGCGCACCAACGTCCGAGGGCTTCTCCGCGGTCATTTCCGGTGCGGTTCTCCTCTTGCTACCTGCGACGGTCGTTCGCTGCAGTACGGGAAGCCAGGATCCGTTTACCTTAAGGCTTTCCTTTTTCTTGTTGAAACTGTTCGCGTGTTTTTGTATTTCTACAGCTTCTCTGAACAAGCGCGTGTGATAGTGCTTCTGTACAGCTAGAACTTCCGTGTCGGCGAATTTTATTACGTGGTCGGTCCCATTCAGTGCGTGCTCTGCCACGGCCGATTTCTCCACCTGCCCCAACCTGCAATGTCGCTTGTGCTCTTTGATCCTGGTGTTAATTGATCTTCCAGTCATTCCGACATAAACTTTTCCGCAAACTTTTCCACATGCAAACTTTTCCATTGCAAGAATAAGCAAGTAGTTACAGCTCAAAGGCCTGAGCCTAGCAAGCAGCGGGTCTAATTTCGTTAAAAGGTGAGTAAATTTGAAAAACTTTAAAATTTACTTTGGTAAACGCTGAAAGAGTTAAAGAAGGGGTTCGGTTGTCACGGAAAAGGGCGTTGGAAAACACCCTTGTCATAAGATAACGTAGGCGAAACGCTGTCCGTATCACCGCCGCACCACTTCTGTACTTACAGTCGGTGCGGGCACTGCAGTTCCACTTCATTCATTGTGATGGTTGTAAACGCGTACCTACCGCTGCACCAGCTCTTCATTCTGCTATGGTTTGTTTTAACGACATGACACCTTCTTTCTTATTACTTTTATGTTTCATTCGCCTCCCTTCCACCCTAATTCGTATTACTCAACGTTTTTGCTATTTATCTTTTTACCTATTTTTAGGATTCCCCTGCGTTAACTTATATTTAATGGTCACCACCGTTTTGCAGGACAACCGGATCCTTACTTAATATTTATGCGTTCAACTAAATAAGTTGAAATGTTTTTCTAATTTACTCACCTTTCAGCGGTATCAGACCCGCTGATCGCTAGATTGGCATATTTGAGCTGTAATTATTTCCTTATTCTTAGATCTTGCGCTAAGGGCGTGAAACGGCAGTTGAATTAATAAAACAATTACGTAGTTGCAACAGAGAATGTTCACTCATTTGAATCATTTATCTACAGCTGCTGCATCTTCCATAATCGAATGGAGTAGGATGCAAGTAAACTGTTCATTATTTCGATCCCCGGTACATTATCCCTCTTTGAGACAAGACGGGTAATACCTTCATGGAAAAATTTGTGCTGATGCCTATGGAACTGTGATTGTTCACGGGCAAATAGACAGCCACCAATGTCTTTCTTCAGGGCCCCAAAAATATGGAAATCGCACGGGGAGAGATCGGGACTGCATAGAGATTCTGTAAGAACTTCCTAGAGAAGCGTTTGCAGCGTAATCGAGAAATCTTGACAACGTGTGGGCGGGAATTTTCTTGTCATGTTGTTTCGGCTATGCTGTAGAAGTTTCACTGGGAAGTCTTTATACATCTGTTTCCAGGGGCGTGAGATTTGCTCCACACTGAATTTCAGTTTGTAGTTGATATTGCAAAACTTTTCCTTTCTAATGCTGTCAGGAATCTACAATCAAGTGGATGACAAGAAATAAGGAGCTTCTCAGCAGAATCGGTGAAGAAAGGAATGTGCTAAGAAAAACAGATTGCAGGACGGGACCGAAGACGGAATAATGTTCATGGTACTAGAGGCACTAGTAGAGGGCAAAACGTGTGAGAACAGGCAGAAATTGAAATATCTACAAGTAACTGAGACATTTGCTCAGAAATAATTGGTGTAAGTGATACTCCGAGTTGAAGAGATACATTTAGGAGAGTAAAATCACTGAAAGCCACATTGAACCATCAGAACACTGATGTCGACCATGAGACTAAGACAATTACCTTGGCGTTGTAGACAGTTGCATTGCAGTTGTGTGACCTCCTCGGAATTCGTGTCACTGGAATTTTACAAGTAATAAATAAAATTTAGTGATAACCGTTAAAAGACTTCAAAATTACTTTGTTTTTCGAAATGTTAATTTTTAGACATCAGTACAGATACTAGTAAGTGTGTAGGTAATGAATTTTGTTTTGAAATCACCATTACATACTGTTTCGTCGGATATTTTGAAAAAGAACGGAACAAAAATTAACCTGTAATGGCTTATTGACTACGAACTCATTAAGGAAGGGCACAGCATCAGACTGGGGAAGGAGTCAGTACTGCACTTTCTAAGGAACCATTCCGGCATTTGTCTTAAGCGAGTTAGGAGAATGACCGGTCTGCAATTTGTACCGTCATCTTTCTCAATGCGTGTCCACGAAATTTCTGCAGGAGCGCCACACCTAAAGACAGCTAATTTATTTCAAAAGTGCACTTACAAGATTAACTCTTTTACAGTTGTAATAGACAATCAGACTGCCCACCGTTTTCTTTAGAAGAATGCCAAATACACTTTTACTGTAATAAGACTTGCACAGATAAATGACAAATTAAACCTAATTCTCGAAACCATACATTACTTTGATAACTTTCGCTGCACGTTGTTTACTATGTTTCTTCTGAGATACAGTTCCAAAATACGTTTAGGGAAACATCGTCCATAATTTTAAGACTTTTCCACAAATTTACAGAAACAGCACATAATCTCTTTACAACATTCAATCATTTCATCACAGGCATCAACACCCCCATGTAGGACGCTAGACAGAAGATTTGATATTCATCAATAATGTGGCTTTCCAAAAATTTTTTCAACTGAAGAAAACACTCCTTTCACATTAATAGAAGATACAAATGGACAGTAAAAAATAATTTTCGTCTGATACGGCATAATTTATCTCTACAAACATACTTGAGGTAGGGACAGAAACCTTAAAATTAGAGAAAAACAATTGCCCACCAAGTAGTAGAAAGGTAGAAACATTATTATGCGACTGTTTCAGGTGTCTATGGGTGGAACGCATTTTTATTATGTGACATTATAACCTCTTACATCATATAACGGTTAGTGTAAGTAATGGAGTGCATTAAATACGTGCATAGATCTAACTATATGCAACGAAGCTGAGTACCACAGAAAGAACAACAGTTTTCGTATATTACGAACAGAAAATAAGTACAGTGGCGAGAGTAGGACCAAAGATGAAAGGCCCTTCGCAACCGAAGCCATTACAATCGGAGCACAAAGCGTATTAAGCGTGAATGCTAGAAAGAACTGAACGAGATTTTGGAGAATGGTCTGACATGCTTTTGATCTATGTATTAGGAAGGTATAATAAATATAATTTAAAGAAAGGTATAATAAAGTACACTGACGGAAAAAATCGGTACACCAAAAAATTATTGACGTAGAACTTTGAAATTTTAGAGCTACATTTGTCTAGGTAACATATTTAAGTGATTAACATCGCAAGATGAGAGGTTAATGTAAGCACGAAAGTAGCGAATGAAATGTGAAATGCTGGTACATTAATAGCTGGTGTAATCGGCAGAATGTTGAATGAAAGCTTACAAACGCGCATGCATTGTGTTGTACAGATGCCGGAAGTCCGTGTATAGGATGGACTTACACGCCTTTCGCACTTTGTCGATCAGTACAGGGACGGTTAATACTGTTTGTGGATGACACTGTAGTTGTCGTCAGATAATGTCCCGTACGTGCTCGGTTAAAGACACATCTGGTGATCGGGCAGGCCAAGGAAACATGTCGACACTCTGTAGAGCTGGTTCGCAACAGTACGGCCATCACTGGCACCGAGCGGGACCAGCTTCCACCAGAAAACACTACAGACCCCCACCTTGCCTTCCAGCGAGTCCCCGTTTGACGCCACTGAAGTCGCAACGGCGCTACACGACGTCTCAATCGGCGCTGTCCTTGAAGTAACCGATTTGTTATAGTTCGTTCGTTGGGTCACTGTGTTGCCAACTGCTGCAGAAATCGCTGGTGAAGATGCTGTACGATGCTCCAGAGCCGTACTCCGAACACGACGTCTCTCAGTAGTGCCACGTGACGGTCCGGAGCCCGGTCTTCCTGCGACCGTACATTCTCGTGACCACCGCTCCAAGCAATCATGCCTAGTTGTTACATTCCTCCCAAGTCTCTCTGCTATATAGCAGAAGAAGCATCCACCTTCTCGTAGCTCTATACATGACCTCGATCAACATCATTGAAGTGGAGTTCATAATGGCGTCTTTGTCATTTTAAAGGCTTTCTTCATCAACTCACCACATCCAGTCTCAAAGATAACTAACGCTCAATACCGCTATAGCATGTGTTTAAAACACGTCTGATCGATCCTCATAGAGGCGCTACTAGCGCCACTCTTACGGGACTGGCGCGAACTTTTAATAGATATCATCTTTCAGATGCACACCTCTTTCCTGATGTGATTTCTTTCAGTGTATCTTATTTCCTATGCATAGGTTTCGTTCAACGTGCAGACTAGTATTATGTTTTTGACGCATTATAGTTATGTTCTCGCATTCCATTTGTGATGGGTTGTTCGTTATTTTCACAATAAAATATCCTTTGAAGCAGGCAATCATCGTAGGTCGTACCACTAGCTTCTTCCGGCTCGTTGATTTCTCCATTAGCATCTGCGCCCATCCTGTCCGCCTCTCCCCCATCCTGAACTACCTTGGCCTCACCATTGACCGTCACCTCACCTGGATCCCTCATCTCCGCTCTATCCAATCCGAAGCCCACAACAGCCTCTAACTCCTCAAACTCCTCTCTGGCCGGACATGGGGGTTGAACCCTTCTACCATCCTCCACACCTACAAATCCTTAATCCGTCCCATCCTCTGTTATGCCAGTCCCACCTGGATACCCGCCCCCACCCCCCCGAAATTCTGTAAGTCTCTCCAGAACCTTGAGCGCCATGCACTCCGCCTTGCCTTCTGTATATGCCTCCTGTCCCCCACGAGGATCCTCTATGAGCTGATTCCTTTCCCCCATCTGCTCCTTTTACTCGAACATATCCGAGTCCTCTGCACCTCCCACCGCCTTGATCCCACTCATCCCCTGGTTTCCAACCCCCGCCCTCTGCCGCGCATTCACCATTGTGGCCCCCCTACCCTTGACCCCTACACCCTTCATCTCCTTTCCCGAGGTGGCTTCCGTTGAATCCCCCTCCTATCAACTCTGATCCTCACCTCCCCCTCCCTTCCTCTGTCCTTTTCCTGGGTTCCCTCTCCCCCCCCTTCCATCCTGTTTTTTTCCCTACTTACCCTCTCTCTGCCTCCCTTGTCTCCCTCGAGTCCTTTTGCAATCCCCTCCTCAGCCTTGCCCCACTCCCTCTCGAGTCTGCCCTGCCCCCTCCCCCCTTTATGAGTCCACTCCCTCCTTCGGCTCCTCCCCCCCCACACTTCGTTTTTCCTCTCCTTCCACCTTTTTTATCCCCTCATCTGTCCAGTTCCCCCCCCCCCCTCCCCCCATCTGACCTTGGCTGTGGTGTGACATCTTTGTGCCAACTTTTTAGTGCAGTGTTTTAAGTGAGTTTTCAGTGTTGTGCGTCTTTTCCGAAGTGTTGCGAACAGAAATCATACTGTCACTGCATGTGATTTTTATATGTCTTGCGAACAGAAAGCAGACTGATTTTTATAATTGTCTGTCTACTATTTTACCTGTCTGCTTCCTGTGTATTTTATTAGCATCGCCCCATTGTTTTATGTTTTACCTTCGACAAATTTCCTCCATTTTACAATTTAAGTCACTGTTCTTATCGCCTACTTTTATTGTTTATTGCCTTCTTCTTCTGGTTTAAAAATTCTGTAGGCTGAAGAGCGGCGTACTAAGCTGTTGCCAGCCCGCCTCCTTTGGGGGGGGATCGAAGTTGAATAAAGGAAAAAAAGTCCATTGAAGATATTCATGCAACCAGCATAAACTGCACTTACTGAATATTGATTTATTGACGACTAGTTTTGATAGTGCTTCTAAAATTTGGACAGGTGTTCCACACACTGAATTAAGTCGTACAACGGTGACGTACCTGTGTTGTTATTTTGTGTGGGCGACATGAGACAACAATACGGAGGGTTTAGATTTAAATTTTCTTCACAAAGATAACCATCGATTTTGGTATGTTTTACGTTTTAACCTGTTCTACCAAGACGTTTTTATTATAATGCATTTACACTAACTTAAAAGTGGTACTTCGTACCAAATCTAGTCGCCAATAACAGACTCAGAAAACATTTCATGGGATACGTTAAACAAAGAGGCCAATTCTTAACAGGAGGCGGGCGGTCCAATCTCAGATAGACATAATGTTTGCACACTCTCCAGTTCAGATTCCAGAGCCCCAAGAGGTGCGCGGTTCCGTTAAAGTATGCCAGCAAATTAATAATGGGCCGGAAGTTTAATCGAGATTCTGCTGAAATTAATTTTCGGCTGACAGGCAGCGCGTAAAGTGTGGTGCGCCTGAGCTGGGCCGGGCCGGGCCGTCGAGTGGGGTGGAGCGAGCAGCTGCGCCGGCGCCCGCCCCTAGTCGTATCCGGCCGCGGGCCGCTATCGGGTTCCCCTCGCAATCTGTCTCGGCGTGCAAAGTGACAGCCGGGTTCTGGAACAGAAACTCCAACTCTTGTGAGGACGACGTTAACCGATGGTCACCCTAGAATCGGAATGATATACGGTGATTTGTATCTATTATATGGGTGCATGAGTTCGTAGCATTTTTCCATGAGTTTCATAAACAGAAACCGTACACATAACACAGACTTCAGTCATCACTAATTCAGACTTCTTTACTATTTACAACAGTCTCCTAACGATGGGGAAACTTTTCGATTCCGTGAATGTAAAAAACATGCGGTTCTGAGGCGAAGATCTCGTGGAGCCATGCTCGAAGCATATCTCGTCCGGAAAGGGAATTCCTTGAACGCTGTTCGGCAGAGAACGGGAAAGCTGAAAATCTGAGGGCTTATGATCAGGTGGGTGCGGCGTGACTTCTTAACTCACCTCCTGTATAGTGTTTTTTGTCAGTGTAGCAGAATGCGAGCGCATGTTATGGTGGAGTAGCATCATTTTACGCAGTGTTCCTGGTTCTTGTCCTAGGATTACGTCTGCAAGACGTCTCAGTTGTTGCCAATAAATGTCAGCAGTGATGGTTTCAGCTCGGGAAAGCATTTCGTATTATACGACAGCGTCACCTTTCCAGCAGATGCATGACATCATCTTTTTGCGGATGCGCGCAGGTCTTTGTACGGGAAGGTGCTGCTTTATTTGCACTCAACCATTCCTTCCTTTCCCCTGTGCAAGCATAAAGCACCATTTATCGTCACAATTAACGATGCAGCATAGAAGCTGTCGGTGTTGTTCACGAGCCAATTTATGAAGAGAAAAACAGAGATCCAAATTTGGCCATCTGCTGATTTTTTTTCTTTTTTTTGTGCGATTTGTGGCTTAGAGCATGCGATAAACATACTCCCGATTTTGGACCTTCCCCATTGCATCCAAATGTCGCACGATGGATGGAATGATCCTACTCATCACATTTGTCAGTTCTCCAATACAATGAAGTAGATCATTGTGGATTAATGCGCTTAAACGATCTTCATCAATACCAGAGGGTCTTCCTGATCGTGCAGAGTCAATAATGTCAAAATGACCCTTTTCGTGTCGATACTCAGCGGAGCCGGCCGGTGTGGCCGAGCGGTTCTAGGCGCTTCAGTCTGGAACGGCGCGACCGCTACGTTCTAGGGGACTGATGACCTTAGAATTTGAGTCCCATAGTGCTCAGAGCCATTTGAACCATTTGAACTCAGCGGGGTTGTGTCTGAATTGTTTTCCACGGCCATTCTCAAGAAAAACGCGTGATTTCAACGCTTGGCCTCGCGATTCTGGCGTCCATCGCAGAGGCGTCAAAAGAAGGTGAGAAATATGTGTGACAAGGTCTGTGACGACCTCCCCATCGCGTGACACGTCAGCGGTGGCGTTGGGCAGGCTTAGGGTAAATTTTGATACCATTATGATATGATTACCCGTTCCTACACCTAACGTGAAGTTCTGAGCTCTGGCTGTTTCTTGATAGTTGAAGAAGGCTTTCCCTCTATCTTAAATGCGGAATTTTAATTAAAATTTTTACTTAAAATTTTGTACGCCGAAGGAAATTTCCATGGCTTGGAATGGGTCAGTTCATGGAATCAGTGCTCCACATTCTCTGAGGAATATTCACTAATAGTTCCTGATAAATTTTTGTTGCAAGCATTAGGGTTATGTATAATAGTTCCCAAGATTACGGCAAGCATAAAGCATGAATACGATATCAATTTAATCCGAAAGTGACACGTTCCCCTCCACTTTCCTAATAGCAGTCTCTATTCACATCACCGTGGCTGTAAAATATCACGTAATTTTAATTGGATAACGTATACTGTAATAAGGCTCTGGCCAGTCGATTTGACCGAGAGGTTCTAGGCGCTTCAGTCCGGAACCGCGGTACTGCTACGGTCGCAGGTTCTAATCCTGCCTCGGGCATGGATGCGTGTGATGTCCTTAGGTTAGTTAGGTTTAAGTAGTTCTAAATCTAGGCGACTGATGACCTCAGATGTTAAGTCCCATAGAGCTTAGAGCAATTTGAGACATTTGAATAATGTTCTGTTGGTTGTTATAACCTTGGACCACAATTTCGGCAGAGGAGGAAGTTCGTTTATAAGTGCCGACTAAACTACCCTCAGGGTAAAAATGTATTTGTGATGTCATAATTTTAATGTTATGGCTAATGGTTTATTTAGAGAGATCACAGAAAAAGTGAATAAGAGGTCACAAAGAGAATTTACAGAATACGAATATATTATCTGTTACTAAATGGGCTCGTTGCCGGACAGGAGTCAAGAGAAATATTTTGTACGTGTTGATGCCAGTCAGCCAAGAAGGGGAATTACTTTGAAACTGCATGCAGAGATGGTACGGTTTATGGTCAGAGAATACATGAATAAGTAATAGACTCAGGAAGAATTAACAGTAGTATAGAGTATAATTGGCATACTTTATATTGACAACATTGAAACTGACAAAAATAGTACTTACGAATAAATGTTATTTAACAGCCTAAATATTGTGATCTAGATCATGAAGTTTGGTTTGATCACAGCAGTTCATTACTGAGCTTGATCAGTAACTATTGGACTTTTGAGTTCTCATTACAATAGACTAGGTGGCGGAGCACCAGAGGAAAAGTATCCATTTTGTTAGTTGGTTTTGTGTCATTATGTTTAGTGTTTTGTTTTTCTAATCAGCAACTACTAATCCAAGTAGCATTTAAAAAATATTGCGCATTAGGCTTCAAAATGACAGCAGAAACATGTTTATTTAAGAATTGTTTACTTTTCGTACACTTCCGCTATAGAATATACGTATAATGGTAACATTAAATTACGGAAGGTTTGATATCTGTACACGACACAACAAGAGACACTAAAATGCAGTCTGGCTACGCTGCGACGCGTGACATAGTGATGCAGGCCCAAGAACACTAAAAAACCAATGCCAGCCCTTACCAAATGAAATTATCCGAATGTTACATTTTCTTTTCATCAGAGTTCTCCATACTCTACCACCTTGCCCTTCTTTTACTTTTTGGTATATTCCTTTCGGTGCGGATTCTGCAGAGATCCTACTAACTTCTCATCGTATCCTCATCTTATTCACCCACTCAACGTTCAGAGATCTTTGGTAATACTAAGTATCAAGACGCTTGAATGTCTTCCTTTCCGTTTTCTCACACTTCAATATTCACTTTCGGAGGATGCTATAACTCAGTCGAACATTCTCAAAACTTCTTCCTCAACATAGTCTATTTGTGATACGAGGAATGCTCTATTTGTCAGTGGTAATCTGCTTCTTACAATGTCCGTCAAAAGGTTCCGAGACTGATTTTATTTATGGCGTATAAGTGACGTCAGTTCTGTAAGTACGGTGGCAGCTTGATGTAACAACTGTAAACACCAGATGTGCATTAAACCAGACAGTTGTGTGCAGGCTGTGTTAAGTAGTGGACGTGCGACCGTAGTATATCAAAACTGTTCTGTGACCAATCACCACGGAGCAACATCTCGAGATTACGTGTTCTAGACATTCTCCAGATTGTTTTTAATGAGAGAAAAGCGTGTGCAAAGTTTATACTGCACACCTTTACTCCTGAACAAAACCAACGATGCGTGGACGCCTGCTGCGACAGTGCAACACGCGGACAATTTTTTCTGTATACGTAATCACGAGTGACGAGACTTGGTGTTGTCAGTACGAACATACAATAAAACGACAAAACTAAGAAATTCACATGGAAGGTCAAAACGTCGACGGCAAAACCGACTTCAAGCCAATATAAAGCGCGAATTGTACTACATTGCAAACAGAAACTTTTATGACAGTTTCACAAGGTTTTATGAATGTGATATGCATTGTATTAAAGTGACAGGTGGCGTTGGAGGGGTGGGGTAAACCATGTATAACACCTGAAGCATTAAAACCACCATCTTAACTTTTCCAAATTTTTTACTGATCCAGTCTAGAAACTTTTTATGCTCTTACGGGGTTTGTTTCTTTCTTCATCCCTGGTGCGTCATTCACCTCTCAAGTACTTTGTTTATCATGTTCGACAAGTACATTCTTCCTCCCTTTGACAGAGGATAGAAGTGTCATCACCGAATCTTGTGATCGATGTACTGTCACCCTCATTTTAAATCCCACTTGTCAGTATTTCCTCCATTTTCTTCATTGCTTCTTCGATATACGGGGTGCCCCACGAGGAATGGTCAATATTCAGGGATACGACAGAAACGATTATTCTGAACGATATATATCTGGTGAACGTGGGCTATAAAATGCGTACATTAAGAGTTTTGAGCACTTGTTCAGTAGAGGAGATGGGTTTCACAGTAGCGATGATGACCAAGTGCTCATAGCTCGTAAGATCTGCACTTCACAGCCCATGTACACTGGACATTTTTTCTTGTTTTGGTCCATACTACTACCTCTCTAAATATGGAAAGCAAAGAGCATGCAGTAGAAGAGATATGTTTCACAGTATCGAAGATAAAGAAGCGTTGACAGCTGTGACGATATGAATTTTGGAGACCATGTTTACTAGAGTTATTTGCTTCGAATGATAGTTCCTGTCATATCCATGAACGCTGACCATTCCTCGTGGGACAGTCTGTATAGGGTAAATAGTAAAGTAGACAAAATGCGTTCCTATCTTATGCTCTTTTTAAACTAAGCACATTTTTCTTGGTCTTCCACTTTTATAGTCCCTGTATTTTGATTTATGTAATGTCCCCCGCCACCCCTTCAAGTACAGGCCATCATGCACTCTTTTCCATTACCAGCCTTCTCCTCTGCTTTATTCAGTGTAATACCTTTTGCGCTCTTATTGTTGAAGCCTTTGCTTTTAAATTCTGTGAAGTTTTTTTGAATTTTCTAAGAGCTGAATCTATCCTTTCGCCTATTATTTCCTGTTCGATTCCTTCAGTGTTGTCCTGCAGTCTTCGATTTAACTTCCTTACACTTCCTCTTATTTATGTTTCTACGTCACTTGTTTTGCTGTTGTCCTTTCCTATACCTGAATTTTTTATATTTTCTTCTTTTGTCGATACTTTGAATTGTGTTTTTCTGTTACCGTTTTTTTTCAGTTATCTTCTTTGTATGAAATCTTCTTTGTCCGACCTTTGTGATTTCCCTACTCAGTTATGTCTGTGTTTCCTGAACTGAACTACCTACTCCAGTGTACTGCTTCATGTTACGGCTTTGCAATTACTGTTCCATTAAATTTTTTCAGCCCTATGTCGTTCAGCTATGTTCAGAGTGAGCCGAAAGACTGACGCTCGAGCTCTCGTTCGGTGCTTTTAACCTCATGGGCCGCGGCACTAGCATTGCGGCCATAGGTATAGGCATCAGAGACGTTGATCGGCGGCAGGCAGGCAGGCAGGCACATTTTTGAATGATTTAGATCTGTGGCTGCGCGGTCGATTCGCGCTGGAATGTCGATGTATCGCTGTAAGCTGCACTGTGGCAACGTGTGCAAGTTTATCACAGAAAGTTCCTGATTCCTTGAATTATCCAAGCTGAAACAGCTATCTGTATTAATTAATACGCCATAAGAATTTAATTGCTTCTTTGATCACAGAGTCTCAAAACGAGGAAGTAGACGCTAAAATTTCTAAATTTTCGTAGAACATATAGTGACCAGTATCAGTACAGTGCTCTGCCACAGTCGATTTATTGGGTTGTAGTAAGCGGGAATACTTGCAGTGTTCCCTGCATCTTTCATGGACTGTACGTCTTTCCAGTATATGAAAAGCGCCTCAACCGCGGGTGATCTCAGAAACCCCAACCTTACCGAGAATCAAATCATCTTTAACGAAACCCAAGAGTGCTGCTGTTTTCAGTGGAAGGCGAAAAAACACTTTCACTTTGTGCTTGATGAGGTTTGTAAGGGGTCCGCAGGCCCTTACTACTAGGTTTGCACTCACACAGGTCGACAGGGCAACTATCGATTAGTGTGTCGGGTCGCGAGAGCGAGAGTTGAGTCAGGGAGAGTGCGTGTTGTAGGTTCCCGCGAGGCGGGCAGAGCTGAGCAGAGGCCAGCAATTGATAGAAATTACCGACAAAGGGAGTGGCCATCGCCGCGGTTCAACCCCTTTGTGTTAGTATAATACGGGAAGTGATAAAGTATTATTACTAAAGTGAGTCAGTGATATTTATGTGCCGATATTGAGATTCCGAGTCTACCGCGCCGGCATCATCTGGATTGCAGTGTTGGATTGCAGTGTTGGATTGCAGTGACGATTATGAATAGCGAGGAAGCCTGTGCTGAGATTAGCCGTTATTAACAGTGTATTGACGAAGGCAGTGGCTGTCTCCTTATCTTTGTGGTTTTTGATAAGAATATAGGTTTTGTTTAGTGAAGCTGTGTTTGTTGTTCTTCTTGCCACCAAACAATACATTATTACAGTATTTGCGAAGGACAATATGGAATGTAACATCTCCTGAGCAGTCCAACCCGATTGCCAGCCCCATTAGGTACACGGTCACACTAATTAATAATTATTTGGGCTGCTATCAGATCCCGATCGAGCGGGAACGTAAAAGAATAAATAAGGGAGTGTTACAGGTTCCGCCCTATTTTTCAAGACAGGCTTCCAACAAATGATAGGAACGCCATGGATTTAAATCTTTCTTTGTTTTCTTTTGCATTCCTTGTGCCCACCTTTGGTTGCATTCGTATCGCCTTGCCGCTATGGAGAATATCTGTTGGCTTCGAAAACTTTTAAGCGTAGAAGCTCGTCGTGTAGACTGCTCTCATCAGCAATGGTGTATGATCTGCGAATCAAAGTTCTGAGAACAATCGGCATCTGGGAAGGATGGTGCACGTAAATATACATCTGCATATGTCGGTCTCCGGTGTGCAGCATGTCGCGAAGTGCCATCATCTTTGCACCGAACCAAAACATCAAAAAATGGAAGATATCACTTCTTTCCGATTTCCATTTTAAACTGGATTTGCCCACGGACGGAATTCAGATGGTTTAAAAATTCTAGGAACTGATTTTCACAATGAGGCGACACTAAAACGGGTCGTCAACATAGCTCCAAGATAATGAGGGCTTCAAGCTAGCAGATTCCTCTAAGTCCTCCAAGGGCTACAAAGGATTACCCACAACGATACCGACAGTCTGTTAAAAAATTGTTGTTAAATAAAAAATCGAAGTCAAAAAACGTTCGAACAAAGCTGAAATCCCTTCATAAAAACTTTTTCCAAAAGGAAATAAGGATTTTCAAAGGGGAACCTTTGTGAGTAGACACTACATCGAAGCTGACTAATAGATCAGAACTGATCAGTTTCAGCGATTTTAGATTATCAATGAAGGACGAAGAGTTGCGTATCTGATGAGCTGTGTTACCCACAAGAGGCATTAATAACGACGCAAAGTGTTTGGACAGCCATAGTTTGGAGAACCACTGTTACTCACTATTTGACACAAAGGGACATCTTTCTTACGGATATTTGGAAGTCCATTAAGCATAGGAGGAAACGCAGCACATTATTTTAATCTTCGCTCATCTTCTGGCGGGTTAGTGGGGTCTTCACTGATCTTCCGGTATGTGCTCTCAATCCGTATCCTGCACATTTTATTATGGTAGTCAGCGTTCAAATGGTGGAATTATCTTTATCTGCTGGAGGAACCACAATATGGGCATCCTGGCGAAGCTTACGTAGTGCAGCACTTACTACCACAGATGCAACACTCCTTTGTGGGCGAGTCTTCATAACAGCGCGGCAAGTTTCAGGTCTAATTTCATCTGCCTCCAGAGGCCACGTTCATCTTCCTTTAGGCGGCATCTATCTTTCTCCCAATGATGTATTCTTCTAAATCCTTATATTTGTTCACTAGCCATTCCTGCTTAGCCATTTTGCACTTTCCACCAGCCTTAGGTTTTCGATGTTTGTATTCGCTTTCGACTGCTTCACTTACTCGTTTTTATACTTCCTCCCTTTATTAATTAAATACAACATCACCTGTGTTATCCAAGGATTTTTACTGGGCTTTATGTTTTTACCTATTTGATCCTCTGCTGCCTTCACTATTTGTCTCTCAAAGCTACTCATTAGTCTTCTGTTGTATTCCTTTCCCTGTTCTTATCAATCCCTGCTTTATGCTCCCTCTGAAACTTTCAATAACCTCTCGTTCTTTCATCTTATCAATGTCTCGTCTCTTTAATTTTCAATCTTTTTGCAATTTCTTTAGTTTTAATCTACAGTTCATAACAAATAAATCACGGCCAGATCCAATATCAGCCCCTGGAAATGTCTTACAATTTAAAATATGGTTCCGATATCTCTGTGTTACAGTTATAAGGAATCTGAAACTTTCTGGTGTCTCCGGGCCTCTTCCATTTGTATAACCTTCTTTCATGATTCTTAAACTATGTGTTAGCGATGGTTAAAATGTGCTCTATGCAAAAATCTACTTTTTTCATTCCTGTCCCCCAATCCATATTCACCTACTTACTATTTTTCCTTCTCTTTGCATATAAGTAATTAAATTCCGTATATTTCGTAGCTTTTTTACGCTGTAGAGCTTCCTCAGGCTAAGTAAACGGTAGACTAGGAGCAGATAATGTTAACAGGGTCACCGTTGAAGAGTTGTTAATTTTATGCAGCAAATATAAGAAATGCAGTATGCTGAGGATTCAGGTTAGAGATGAAAAATAGATGTAAGTTACAGAATGTGATGAAAGTAGAAATTTAAAATCTTATGAAAGTTACTGTAGCAATCAGGTAGGTGCCACTTTGAAGTATACAGTAGAAACGGGAACCTGAAGTGTCCTAACATAAACACTGCTAGTTGCTCTAATTTAGCTACCAAAAACTGTTGGCAATACATTACATAGGATGTGTAACACTAATTATATAGTAAATATTCGTTGCTGCAACTAAGCGTATGAAGAAACAAACAGATAGTGTTTATATATCCGAATCCCGCTGCAGCTACTGCCGGGTCTGGGTGCTGACGAGTCCTCTCCATTTGGCTCGGTCCTCCCATCACTTTTCTTCCTCCACTTGCTGCCACGTCACACCTCTCCTTTCTACAGATGTTCTCACTCCCATTTTCCACCATGTTCTTGGGCGCCCTCTAGGTCTTTTCTCATCCATCTTAAGTTCTTCCATAATTTTGAGGAGTCTCTGCCCATGCATCCTTTTAACATGCCCATACCATCTTAATCTCTTTTTTTCAATTTCTTCTCTTATACTTTCTTGTATAAGGTCCTTTCTAATCTCTACATTCCTTACTCTGTCCATTCTTGTTTTTCCCTTAACTGCTTTGAGAAACTTAATTTCCTCTGCTTTCAGTCTGCTCCAGTCCCTTTCCGTCATTGTCCATGTTTCTCCACCATAGATGACAATAGGGAAGTAATAATTCTTATACCTACGAAGTTTTGCTTTTTCTGAAACTTCCTTATTCCAAATCAGGTGTTTTGTTGTTTGGTAGAAATTGCCTCCCTTCTGTAACCTCCTATTAATTTCGTTAGTTATTCTTCCATCCCTAGATATTTCATTCCCTATATAAGTGAAACTTTCTACCACTTTGAGGGGTTGTCCATTCAAGTTAATATTTCCGTTGATCCCTTTCTCTCTTCCAAATACCATTACTTCACTCTTATCTTTATTTATTTTTAATCCATACCTTTTCATTATTTTCTTCCATGCATCAAGCTGTAACTTTACATCTACCTCTTTATCACCCCAAATTACCATATCATCCGCAAAAATAATCTTTTTGTCTTTTTCTTTTATCATATTTTTAACTGCCCTATTCATTCCCTCCATCACAACATTAAAAAGTGCAGGAGATAGAATACTTCCTTGCTTAAGTCCTTGTCTTATTTCGGAGCATTCAGAGTTCCCCAATGGTGTTCTAATTCTACAATTGTGTCCTCTGTACATTGTCTTTATTACATTAATGTAACCATCTTCTATATCTATCTTCTTCATTTCTTCCCAGAGTCTTTCCCTGTTAACTGAGTCATATGCCTTTCCTATATCTATAAAAACCATTATCACCCTTTTCTTATACCCCCAACTTTTTTCCATCAGTTGACGTATAGAAAATATCACGTCGATCGTACTTCTTCCTTTCCTAAGCCCATGCTGTTCTTCAATCAGCTCCTTTTCTACCTTTTCAGTTATTCGATTTCGTAAAATTCTTTCAAAAATCTTGGCTATATGACTCATAAGGGTTATTCCTCTGTAGTTTTTTCAAAGTCCTTTAATTGCCTTTCTTGAAGATGAGAACCATGTCTCTTGTTCTCCAATCGACAGGTATTGTACTATTTCTCCACACACTTGATAGTACTCTATAGAGCCACTGCATTCCCACTGGACCTGCTGCTTTTATCATGTCCACTGATACTTCGTCAGGTCCTGGGGCTTTCATCCCATTCATATTCTTCTCAGCTTTTTCCATTTCTTCCCGTGTAATTTGTCCTAATTCTGCCTCCCAACTTCTCTCAATTTCTCCATTATTTGTTGTTTCCTCATGTACCTGCTCCTCAGCGTTTAACAGTTTCTTAAAATGTTCTTTCCAGAGATCTTTTATATTCCCTGGATCTTCAATCACGGTATCGTCCTCTGTTTCTATCTTTACTGGTACTTGAGAAGCCTTCCTTTTATTTTTCATCATTTTATAGAACATTTTCTTATTGCTCTTCACATCTTCTTCAAGTTTTTTTGTAAACTCTTCCCATGCCTTTTCTTTTGCTGTTTCCACTTTTCTTTGCACTTCTTCTATTCCTCTATATATCTTTTATGGTTTTCGTCATTTTTACTTTTCCACCACTTTCTCCATTCTCCATTTTTTCTTCTAATTGCTTGGATTGTGGTATCATCCCACCAACTTGTCTGTCTTACTTTTTCCTTTCCAGATGTTCTACCACATACTTTTTGTGCTGCTTCGACTAAAGTGTTTATGTATGGATTATTATATATGAAGCCCAACAGGTTAGCCGTGAGGTCTAAGGCACTGTTTTCCGGGTTGGAAGGCGTGCCGGTCCCCGGCAAGAATCCGCCCGGCAGATTAGTGTCTGTCGAGGTCCGTTGTGCTGGCCAGTCTGTGGATGGTTTTTAAGGCGGTTTTACATCTGCCTCGGCGAATGCGGGCTGGTTCCTCTTATTCCGCCTCTGTCGGCGATTGCTGCGCAAACACGTTCTCCACGTACGCGCGCACCATAATTATTCTACCATGCAAACGTTGGGGCTACACTCGTCTGGTGTGAGACGTTCCAGGGGGGGGGGGGGGGGGTTCAATGGGGGGCATAACCGCAAAATAGCAAAATACCCCTAGGTTCGTTGTCGGGCGGTGGTGGGGTGAAGTGGGCTGCTGTGGGGTTGTAAACCACTGAGGGCTATGGCGGGGATGGAGCCTCTCCTTCGTTTCTAGGTCCCCAGTTACATACAATACAATATATATGGATGAGTCCAAAGGCTGCTGAAATAGGAGATTGTATTCTCTGGAAACAGCGTTTTCAGACGTCAGATCTCTTACACTGTCCCGGTATCAGTGAAGAGAGTTGGTAATCCTTTCCACTGAACGGGACAGTAATCGACTGTAAGCTTCCGATACCGTGTACCGTGACCCCTCGGGTCAGGATTATGTCTGGCAGTGGAAACTGAGCAGGTGAGGTGTTGACACTACAGGTATAGGAGGCCAAGGTCGGGAGCTGGGGCGGGAGGGTGTCATACACCCAAAAGCGTCAGTGAAGCAGCGTTACCTGGAATCAAATTTATTACTGTTGAGTTTACATTACAGACGGCCTCCTCCAGCGCACCTGTAGGTGTGCTGACTCGCACATTCGAGAGGACAAAGGTCGTGGACACAGCAGCCTACTTGGCAGCGCCCGCTGTGCAGGTCAAGGCTAAGCAGCAAAGTCGTGCAGGAGGCGGAAGCGGGAGTCTGTAGACGCAAGCCTACCACTGCTCACTGGCAGCTAGCCCCCCCCCCCCCTCCCCCCTTTCAGCATTCTCGAAGAGGATGTGCACTTAAGTGAATGCAGACAGAATATTGCGGACGGCGAGGGTCGTGAAGGCAGAGGCCCAGGACCTGAATTAGCAACACGCTCCACGGTGACTATACTACGTGCGACATGAGATTTGGTACTCAGGAATCTCGCCCAAAAATTTAAGGCGGTAGTTTGCAGTGACTCCGTACAGCTCTTCTCCAGGAGAAGGCCCAGAATTGGCCACATTTTCTTCAATCATGGCGGCGATCAAACAGCAGTGGCAGCTTGCAGCGCCTAAGTTTCACTGCAGCCAGCTGCAAGTGGTTGCGGAGGCGAAGTCTTCTCTCGGCAGCAAGCAGCATACCACATTCGCCACTCAAGTTCTCCTGTAACTAACGAGACTGACATTCCGTTGGAATCAGAGTTTCAGAAGGGATGACGAGGCACTGGGACTGGGGCTTCAGAAGTGATCGTATTGAAGCTGGACATAACGTCATCATAGGTGGTGACGCTGTAATTTGTCCTCATTATCAGGAGCGTCAGAGGGCTTGTCCCCACTGTGGTGCCGCAGTTCGCCCTACCTTGCCGTCAGTGCTAGGACGCTGTGGACCGGTTGATCTCGGAGGTTACATGTTATTATGGCTCCGTAGTACTAGACTTGCAAACTGACGCACTGGGTGCTGTCATACTGCGCCTTTGCGCTTCTTCATTATGACTCGGCTCGATGTGGCAACGTATTACGGGCGGCGCCCTACCTGCTGCAACATAGCACTGTTCGTGTGCCCCATATAACCTTATGAGCTGGATCTGACTCTCTGCCGTCGGCGCCATGTAATAACTTTAAAAATTCACACGCGCATCCGGGAACTGGATTTGCCGTGGAACAACTGTTTGGCCCTGGAATCAATTTACACTGAGCTATCGGAAATTTGACAGCAATTCAGCTGAATATTTCATGGGAAGGAGAACAGAAGTGGTCATCTCCTCGCGAACTTCTGCTTCCGAGATGGAAAAAATTTTCAGAAATTATTGCCTCCCACAGATAAAGGGAAAAAATATCTCAGCAGCAGATGTGAGGAAAAGAGTGGGAGAGGGATTCAGTGTAGGAATAATTCAATGTCGCAAGAAAGACAGGTCTAACGAAGCTTCTTCGAACGATGGGTCATGTATTTCGAAATGTCCATTCAGATCACATCCTGACCTAATGAAGTATGTCCATTAAAGAACAGTGCATTTCCTTAGTAGGTGAGGCACAGAACTCATAACGTGTCTTTATTTTTCATTTCTTTGCATTCCATTTCTGGAGGAGAGAACGCTGCGGGCAACAAAAATTATTCCTCCTATTCAATTTTTCATTTGCTCTGAGTGTGATAGTAACTGTTTTCTCCGAAGTACAACTCAACACATTGCGCCTCTTGACACTAAAAATGCATTTGACTTGGACAGGAAGAAAGGCCAGTGGCTATTACTAATTGAAGTCAATGACGTCCAAATAAGCCTTAGGATTCCCCGCTTTTATTCTACGTTCAATTAGAGTAGGAGGTAGCCGTCCGTCAAACTGATTTTTGATAAATGTGTGCCATTTCTGAACTATTCAAAGAGCTCCTCGGAACTTGGAATCAGTTGGTGGTTAGTTTCTTGTTATAGGTTCTAAGTCTCCATAAATGTGTAGTGAAGATTAGGGTATCCTGTTGACTCGACTTTTCGTTGACTTTCATTGTCTTTGTTATTTTACCTATCAATTTTTTAAAGTTTATTTAAGGGGAAAGGAAATTTAGCAACTCAAGGAAAGAAGTAATTTCGATCCCTCCTCCTATGCCTAGAAATCAGAGAAAATTTCTCGAGAACCTGTCGTAGTGCGCCTAACCGTCGCCTGATCTGGATAATAGAATCTACGCAGCTCTATACTTTCTGTTACTGTAGATTACGATCTATCATTCCACAGTTCGTAACGTTACGTCGCTGGGAGCGAATAGACAGCAGGCTTTCCTACGCAACAGCACCTGACTGCTATTGTAGGCATGACATACTGGGGCAGATCCACAAATAAGGCTGTAAAGTATGCATTTTTTATCTTTTTATCGATTGCTCCTCTCTTGACTGAGTTTAAACGTCACGTTTCTGATGGAAAACTTTTATAGGAGCCAATGTGGCATATACGGTGACCTAACTGACTGATGTGTCATTTCCCTACGCGTTTTTACTTCGTCACTGAGGCAGAGGTTCATATACTTGGGAGAAATCGTGACTGCAAGCGATTTACAACAAACTACCGATGCTGAAATTGGGCGTTAGACTCTGACTTTCCTTCTTCAAGACAGAGACAGGATTAAGCCACACAAAACCGTCTCCAGATGACAAATGATCTCTTAAATATGAATTTCTCTTTCTGCAGATGAGTCGCCTGCTCGCTGCTATTTTCTCGAAAACTGACAATTCGAAATCGTGTCTGTCTACAAGTAATTCTTGAAAAGTTGAAAATAGTAAGCAGCCACTGTTAATGATATTGTCTATTTACACAAACAGCACTGTTACCGGTTTCGAACGGACAGCTTCATCGTCAGACGGCTGTCCACGCTGATACTACGTTACTTGTTGGTAATTTGTTACCCATTGTGGTGAAAGTTCTTTGGGCTGAGGTGCCCTACAGAAAAAAAGGTGAAACGGCCTGTGCAACTGTCCCTGGACTGAATAGTCAATTTAAAAATAATGTTAAAAAGGCCTCTAAGATAGAACTGTTCGAGTTTTAGATTACTTTCGTCGAAATTCTCGTGTCATCACGCTGCACTGTTGACTGCTTGTTTTCACAAAACAGGAGAAAATACATATACACTCCTGGAAATTGAAATAAGAACACCGTGAATTCATTGTCCCAGGAAGGGGAAACTTTATTGACACATTCCTGGGGTCAGATACATCACATGATCACACTGACAGAACCACAGGCACATAGACACAGGCAACAGAGCATGCACAATGTCGGCACTAGTACAGTGTATATCCACCTTTCGCAGCAATGCAGGCTGCTATTCTCCCATGGAGACGATCGTAGAGATGCTGGATGTAGTCCTGTGGAACGGCTTGCCATGCCATTTCCACCTGGCGCCTCAGTTGGACCAGCGTTCGTGCTGGACGTGCAGACCGCGTGAGACGACGCTTCATCCAGTCCCAAACATGCTCAATGGGGGACAGATCCGGAGATCTTGCTGGCCAGGGTAGTTGACTTACACCTTCTAGAGCACGTTGGGTGGCACGGGATACATGCGGACGTGCATTGTCCTGTTGGAACAGCAAGTTCCCTTGCCGGTCTAGGAATGGTAGAACGATGGGTTCGATGACGGTTTGGATGTACCGTGCACTATTCAGTGTCCCCTCGACGATCACCAGTGGTGTACGGCCAGTGTAGGAGATCGCTCCCCACACCATGATGCCGGGTGTTGGCCCTGTGTGCCTCGGTCGTATGCAGTCCTGATTGTGGCGCTCACCTGCACGTCGCCAAACACGCATACGACCATCATTGGCACCAAGGCAGAAGCGACTCTCATCGCTGAAGACGACACGTCTCCATTCGTCCCTCCATTCACGCCTGTCGCGACACCACTGGAGGCGGGCTGCACGATGTTGGGGCGTGAGCGAAAGACGGCCTAACGGTGTGCGGGACCGTAGCCCAGCTTCATGGAGACGGTTGCGAATGGTCCTCGCCGATACCCCAGGAGCAACAGTGTCCCTAATTTGCTGGGTAGTGGCGGTGCGGTCCCCTACGGCACTGCATAGGATCCTACGGTCTTGGCGTGCATCCGTGCGTCGCTGCGGTCCGGTCCCAGGTCGACGGGCACGTGCACCTTCCGCCGACCACTGGCGACAACATCGATGTACTGTGGAGACCTCACGCCCCACGTGTTGAGCAATTCGGCGGTACGTCCACCCGGCCTCCCGCATGCCCACTATACGCCCTCGCTCAAAGTCTGTCAACTGCACATACGGTTCACGTCCACGCTGTCGCGGCACGCTACCAGTGTTAAAGACTGCGATGGAGCTCCGTATGCCACGGCAAACTGGCTGACACTGACGGCGGCGGTGCACAAATGCTGCGCAGCTAGCGCCATTCTACGGCCAACACCGCGGTTCCTGGTGTGTCCGCTGTGCCGTGCGCGTGATCATTGCTTGTACAGCCCTCTCGCAGTGTCCGGAGCAAGTATGTTGGGTCTGACACACCGGTGTCAATGTGTTCTTTTTTCCATTTCCAGGAGTGTATATATATAGTTTACAGCCCCACATACGCTACGAATAGTTTTTGTAGCATGGAATATTTTATACAAACATGGCGATATAACAGACGTAACACTGCCAAAGAATTTCTTACTCAGAGATATTGCGTTACGTACACTGATGTGACAGCAGAAAATTTGCATTGATTTAGCATTGGTTAAAATGACAATAAAAATAAGAAAGAAACTAATTCCTTAGGAAATTAAAAAGAAATAGATATTATGTAAATGAGTCCGAGAACCAGTATCGGGATTAATTTAATGAAAACACGGGGAAGCGTAATGTCGCATCATTTATCACTCACAAACAAATATTTTTATTTAATATCACTCAGTCATGAGTCAGCTGACAGTTAGCAAGATTATTGCGAAATACGTGTCAATAGTTAAAATCCTTAAATTAAATTCACAATCTTTAAGGACATTTCCACTAAACATAAAATTATAATTGGTACTCAAAATGTCAACTATGCAGACAATGGCGGCCCGACTTCAAACAGTGAACTAAATAAACTGGCTAAGGCACTCAGTCCCCGCAACTAGATCACAACTGTGGCTAATTCCACAACAGGACTTGAATATAAGTTCAACAAACATTAAACAAGAAACATTAAAATGCATACATCTCCACTGATGTCATATAGACAAGATACGGCCAAGCTGCCCAAAGACTACCCACATGTAAAACCGAAGCAGCAGTAATATTTCACTGACTGGACACAAGTCTCTTCCGCATAAATCACGATAACTACTTAAATAAACTACCGATTCCCTCGAACATAGTTGAAATAATAATGACAATTAAACGCTTAATTTTTTAAAGAAAACAAAAAACTCAGTGCTCAGTTTTCTCAAAGTCTTTCCTCACACAATCATATAACAACAGAAATACTGAGCCAATTACTTCGTAATCTCGCGACACCCCCGCCGTGGCATGATACCAAAAGAATAACAACACACCACTCAATTTGAGGCTGGAACGGGAGATCCGCAGAATCGCGTGCGATCTGACATCACCTCGTGCGATGAACACTTAGGCTTCGTGCGATGACGGGAAGGCCACCGAAGCAGAAGGAAAATGCGTCCCTGACCCAGACCAACAGAACAGCAACTTTAAAACTTCAGTATGGGAGCGGCCCGCTCGTAACTTGCATGATAACCTTCTCAGCAATAATAAGAAGCAATGTACAAGGTCATTTAAAAGAATAATCACAAAATTATTCCAACAAGATAGAAAAAAATCAAGCTCTGACTTTCGTGGGACCTGTTAAGGCGTAACAGACACTGTAATTGAGATACGCACCAAATGGCAGATGGCCGGTTACACTGTACAGCCACAACCCGAAGGGCTCCATAACAGGGAGTAAGAGAGTGTGCAAATACAAGCACGCACGCACACATCACCCACACGCGCGTACGTGTAAGCTGAGCGCACACTACTTTAGTTACAGGCTAAATCCAATAACTCGCCCCAGGAGGGGCCATGAGGTCTACAAACATCAAAAATTACAATCGGTAGTACCAAACACTTAATAAAAACAAACCATGATTTGAAGTACAAGATTAACACTGCGAAATACTAGCTTGCCGCACAGAGGAAGTAAATTGTGACACATAGCCAAAGATGGGTCACCGAAAGGCATTACGAATGTGGATTCCTGGCCAGCTCACAACAGGCGAAATAACAGTCTTAAAGTGCAGTACTTACTAAACAATCTACACAGAAGATTTCAAACAAATACCAAGGAGGCCAATAGCTTCAGGACTCCAGGTGGCACCGAATAATACTGCCCTGCTGTTCGTGACTGCTAACAAGCTGTTCGATATAGCTCGGCGTATTTAGCACACCACAATTGACCGATGCAAGTCGTAATCAGGTTGCACGCGGCGAGAGCCGCTTCTTGTTCACTAAATTCTCCGGTAGCAACGGTCAACAATTCAGGAAAAGGCGGGCGCCCATAGCCCAACGGTAGAGGGCGCCGAATACTCAGGCACAGCCGTCATCTCCGTGTCCGACACGCCACTCGGCACCACATAGCCACAGAGTGAACACATAATCCAGCAAAGATGATACGACGATGGCCAGAGTCGACTTAACGCACGCATCACTGGCGCCAGTAGGATCACGCACGCGTCCTCACGGAAGCCACCACGGCTAGGTAAATACTGTCATATACAAAAGGTAGCACACTTCCCGGGTTCGATTCCCGGCGGGGTCAGGGATTTTCTCTGCCTCGTGATGACTGGGTGTTGTGTGCTGTCCTTAGGTTAGTTAGGTTTAAGTAGTTCTAAGTTCTAGGGGACTGATGACCATAGATGTTAAGTCCCATAGTGCTCAGAACCATTTGAAAGGTAGCACTAAAACGATGAGAAATAATTGTATGTAAGTAAATATTATGGCAATGGTCATTATACTAACAAATGATAGCGAGCCAAAGTTTTCATTAATTTAGCTATTATATTTATGTCATGAGTAAGCAGGTTGCTGCATTTCAGTGTAGTATTTTGTCTTGGGATGTTGGCGTATTTATATAGAGCAAAATTTTCTTTTTGTATCAAACTTCAGTACCACAGCGTTCACTTTTTGAAGGTGAAGTCATCAAAATTACGATGTCAGCTAAACAACGTTTTGAACACTTTCGACAAAGTCGTCATATTGTGATTCTAGAGCAGTAGTATCACAAAATATCAATGCACTAGATCCCAAAGAAGTCCAAGAAGTAATTAAATCACCGCAACAGAAGAACAAGACAATACCCATTAAGTAGATACCACCTCATTTTGGCTTGTATGGTAATGAAAAACAAGATTTTTCTAGCCCAAAAGGAAACAAAAATTAATGGGAATGGAAAGACTAATATGTATTTTGCAGTGAAACGCACTATTCATGACGTATTTAAACGATCCAATAAAATTTCATGTGAGGAAAGATCTGAAAAACCCTCATGGATGAACCAGTTGTAACTCAGGGACCAAAAACAGAAGTAGTAACCATGTTCCGCTTGATATCTGGACACGACTGTATGGCCAGTCAACTGCATAAGATCACCCTCTCGCTTCCAGAATGTTTTCTGTGTCACAAGATTGGTTGACCACTAATGAAGAACATTTACAAGATTACAATATTGCCGTGCTTGTGTCGTAAACAAGAACGGTGGATGTTCCTTCGGACGGGCATGCACGTTCGACTGAAGCCGCATAATGAGTCCACAAGTACAGGATGTACGCAGGAACGACGACATACGGAAGTTTGGGTCTTGCCGTGGGCCGTGCATGGGCAGCCAAAGCGGTTAAGAGGACTACTCCCTTATACAGCTGACGGCCTTTTGTATTCGCAACTGCGAATATGTTTCACGTACTTCATTTCGGCTGTTGTCGCCACAGTACTTGTTCCTTTGGAGATGCGTGAGTGTCCGAAGGAACACTGCACCATTCTTCCTGACAGCACACTCCCTGCAATATTGTATCTATCCGCCGATACTAGGCATTAATTTTCAATTAAAATGTCCTCTCCTGTACGGAAATTGCATAATCTGTGTTCAGGTACAGGTCATGACGTAGAAAGGACGTCATATGGAAGTCTGAGTCTGGCCGTAAGTCTTCCTGGGATAACCAAAGCCGTCAAGGCGGCTACTCCCGTAAATCGGCAAATCCGGGTTAAAGTCCCGGTTCGGTACAAATTTTCACTATCGTCGCCCCTTATACAGCTGATGGTTGATACAATTCATTTATTTAAAAGAGTGTTAAAAATTAAGTAATCGGGATTCAGAGTTACTAACATTGTACTCAGAAACAAGAAGGCGAGTGTTAAAGTCATGTGACAGAACATTAAAATAATAATAATAATTTTTCTTTGTGTTCACCTCATAATCTCTTTTCAAGACATTATAAGCTTCGTTCAATCTCTCTTCCAGTTCAAATTTCTTTGCCGTCTCTGACAGTAAATTTTCATCAGTATACATCGAAGTTTTATTTCTTTTGCCCGAATTTTAACTCACTTTCCATATTTCTCTTCGGCTTTTTTCTTCTAGTTCATCTCTTCTCAATTGCCGCGCGGGATTAGCCGAGCGGTCTGAGGCGCTGCAGTCATGGACTGTGCGGCTGGTCCCGGCGGAGGTTCGAGTCCTCCCTCGGGCATGGGTGTGCGTGTTTGTCCTTAGGATAATATAGGTTAGTAGTGTGTAAGCTTAGGGACTGATGACCTTAGCAGTTAAGTCTCATAAGATTTCACACACATTTGAACATTTTCTTCTCAATTACTGCTACTCTTTCATGTCCTTTATTCCTTATGACTGTAGTCTGGTTTATGTACAAGTTATAGGTGACCGGTCACTCACTGTGTTCTAGCCCTGCTACCTCGGGAGTAATCCATAAAAATGAGGATTTAGGTATTTATTTATCTGTTTTGTGGGGGTAAGAACTACCTACTTGACAAAGGAGTGTGGGTGGGAGCGAAAAAATCAGTGTAGCTGACAACCCCCCTCCCCCGCCTGACACAAAATGATGAAATGAAAACAGTTCATCCCTTCCTACTATTTCGTGTTTATGCAGGAAAACTGCCGCATGAAGCACAAAGTTTTCATTTATTTCTTCTTTATTACTGTTTCTACTCACAACAAATTTCGCAGACAGTAAACGCTTGTACCGCTGGATGTATCTGAAAAATTATATCGTTGTATGAGACGTAGTTCAGGACATACGGCTCCATAGTCGTTGAGATGCGAGAAAAGAAACTGTAGGGCGAAATTCACTAGAGTTTCAGGTAAAGGGAAATATGGTAAACATACGTGAAAACTAATTGACAAGTGCGAATAATGAAAAACCGTTGTAACGTTTTCAACCCAATCTGGTACACATATTAGTTGCAATATGGAAAGAAATACAGTGGGGGTAAGAACAATCAGCTTCCTATTGGGGTGGGCGTGATACCGTGGAGGGAGAAATGAGGAGGGGGGGAGAGGAGATGGACGCAGAGAGAGGAAGGTGGAGACGAAGAGATGGATAGAGAGAATGGAGAGAAATAGAAAGGCTGAGGGGAGAAAGGGAGATGGAGAAAGGAATGAGAAGGAGATGTACAGAGGTAGGGGAAGAAAGAGATGAGCCGAAAGGGGAATAAGGAGGAGATGGGAAGAGAAGGGGAGGCTGGAATGAAGAATTGGAATAAAGACGCACCTGGGCAAATCCGGGCACTCACTATATCATTGATTAGCTGTTTACATTGCCATTGGACATGTCTGGCGTGAAGGACACAGGTCTGTTTTCGTTAAGTCGCAGTTATGTTCTCCAGCAGAATATAAAATTCGGAGCTATTGCAATAGCCCGATGTTTCTCCCGCTTCGGAGAGGCCCAGTGATAAACGGCCATCGAGAGAGCACGGCCGGCACGGCTGCGGCCCTCGGCTGGCCACGTGCTGCCGCGGCTGAGGGTCCGTCGCGCGCGCTGGCCCAGAAATAGCGTGTCCGAGGGCCAGTAGCGCCACTCGTGGTGGGGGCCGGGGGCCGGGGGCCGGGGGCCGTGGATCGATGCCGGGCCGCGTTACGTCGCCCCCGAAAGGCAGCGCCGGTGGAGGCGGAGGCGCGGATGATGGACGAGCGCGCCCGCACCCCGGCTATATTGCCCCCTCATTGTCTGCTCGTCCCACCGGCTGCTTCGGCGCCGTCACCCTGCAACCGCCGCCCCAGGGCCTTCCGCGAAATGAGCCACCTAGTCCGCTCTATCGGAAAACTGCGTTTCCAGGTCCTCTCGCAGAAGAACGGCTGCGTTGAGAACTCACGTACTGCCCCCCACTGAAAACAAGAAGTTTAACGCACCTAGCTTACAACAACATGTCTTATGGTTTTCATCTTTGTGTATTTCTCATTGGATGTGCAGCAACACGGCCAATATCCACGTTATCGAAAATACCCGTCGTGAGGTACCTAGTTCACGCACTTGGTACATGGTGTCCTAAACACCACGAATACAGCGAACCACACCTACATCTAAAGCAACACATATACAGGGTTATTATAGCTTATCGAAGCGATATCACAAATTTGCTGTAGCTGCTCGTACATTATTCGACGTATTCACAGAGCTATCCACACATATAGGAAAACTTCAGAAAGGTATTTTTATCTTTTAAGTGCTCCATGTCATCACCTCCAGTGATTCTGCGTACAGCAAGTAGGTAATCTTCTGAATTACGTTTCTTAGCTTGTTTTAAGTGCTCTTGAAATTTCCCTGGTGTCAGTGACTCATTTATTATGTTTGTATACTCTGAACGCATTGTTTAAAGTGGTTCAAATGGCTCTGAGCGCTATGGGACTTAACATCTGAGGTCATCAGTCCCCCAGAAGTTAGAACTACTTAAACCTCACTAACCTCACACACATCCATGGCCGAGGCAGGATTCGAACCTGCGACCGTGGCAGCAGCGCGGTTCCAGACTGAATCGCCTAGAACCGCTCAGCCACAGCGGCCGGCTTGCATTGTTTCAGCACACACATTGGTACTTGGTCAAGCCTTCTGACCTTTAAGTGTTTAGATTTTCACAGTTTTACTGACTTCATTCTGTGCTTCATCGTTATACTGAGCTCATAATTATTTCCAGGGGTTATAACTATTTTTGAGAATTTTTGTTGTAATTTCTCTCCATTACTTTTTACTTTCCCAGTCGATTTCATAATTTAGGTTTCTGAAATTTCGCCGTCTTTTCCTTTCTATGACAAAAAGGAAGGTTACACGTAGGTTTTAACTCTGTACTTTCAGATTACCACCAAACTCTTGTAAAAATTCCTCCATAAGAAACTGACGTGCGTGTCCCTCTTTGAACACATGAATCCGTTTACTCGAGCAAGGTATTTTTGTGGCTTTAATCTTCATTCCAAACCGTTCCAAGTTAACATTTCAAGATGCAGAAGACGACTATGAGCCGTTTTAGGAAAAAAGGCCTTGTTGGGTAAATTGGTCTTTCATCCTCATTTTGCCTGAATGGCAGACAGTAGACCTTATAAGCACATTCTTAAAAGTTTTATAGCCTTTGTGCCGCATGTTTGTTGGTATCCACAAGCTGTCGCTGTGATTCAAACATTCAGTCACATCCATAATCTGTGCCGTAAAATAAGCAATCCTTACCACATGCAAGGGTGAATACACAGTGAGCGTTGGATACCTTTCATTTTCTGAATCAATGAGACGCTCCCTCTGTCTGATGTCACGCCCTGCCAAATGGTCCGATTCTTCTACCGTTTTGTCTGCAGAGGCCGATTTGTTTTGCTGTTGAGTGTTATTTAATAATGTTACTGGTCTTCCTCAACATCCGTCTTTTCCCCGAGGCTCCTAGAAGAGTGAACTATCCATTCACCGTTTCTGAGTAGCCTGGCAAAAATGCAAATGGCTCTGAGCACTATGGGACTTAACATCTAAGGTCATCAGTCCCCTAGAACTTAGGACTACTTAAACCTAACTAACCTAAGGACATCACATACATCCATGACCGAGGCAGGATTCGAAGCTGCGACCCTAGCGGTCACGTGGTTCCAGACTGAAGCGCCTAGAACCGCTCGGCCACACCGAGTAGCATGGCGTATCTGCGCCTCTGTTACATTCGAATTTAGCCAGTGGGAAACTATCTAGACCCTCTCCACATGTCAAACCTCTTCTCGTTATGCTACACTAAACACTAATTTACTTTTTACTGTAGTTGTATGTCACTCTTCATTATCCCTCTGTCTTCAGCTATTTGTGTTTTAATTACTAGGTCAGGTCATTCACTGTGCATATGACTTCAATATTTACTAATTCCGGTCTTCCCGCTAGGATAACGTGCAGCTTCCTACGTTAAACTTAGTATGGGGGTGCTGTGGGGGAGGCCGGCTCGAACGCCGCACAACGGACACTCCAACAGAGAACAGGAGGGAATGAGCCTGTCAGTTGTCCCAGTGTATTACATTTTCGTCAGGTCCCGCTGGTCACGTTCGCCTCTTAAAATAGAATTAAACAGCCACTATTAGGTTGAGGCCTCTATCAATAATCTTAAAGCATACTGGTAGACTTTCTAAGGAATGGACAGCATTTGTCGTCAGTCACACTTCTCATAGATAGAGAAGTATTATCTGTACCTGACAATGGTCTGTGATGCCTACATTATCCGTATGTCTACTCACAAAATGTTTATCCAATGAGATTCTCTATAAACACTGAACACAGTTTCCCTATCTTCTTGTACTACTTAAGGAGTTAATTGCACACAACGCCTCGTGGAATATTAACTTTTTCCATTGGTCAACATGTCGAGATCTCTATTTCGTCCCAGATGCTTTGCGCGCTCAATAATTGGTGTCACACTCACTTCAGGAGGCCAGAGTTGGTCTTATAGCCCAGGCTGTCTTTTTCTGATGTCTCAAATTCTGTTCAGCGGGTAATCTGTTGTGATCTTCAGTCAAAAGTTAGCTTCTCAGTTTGAATTCATTTACCAGATGGTATATGGACTGGCGTATTTTGACGAGCCAGTTGCTCGGCCACCATTGACCAGACGTTTTCAATTGCTGAGAGATCAGGAGAATGTGCTGGCCAGGGCAGCAGTCGAACATTTTCTGTATCCAGAAAAGCCCGTATAGGATCTGCAACATGCGGTCGTGCATTATCCTGCTGAAATGTAGGATTTCGCAGGGATAGAATGAAGGGTAGAGCCACGGGTCGTAACACATCTGGAATGTAACGTCCACTGTTCAAAGTGCCGTCAATGCGAACAAGAGGTGACCGACATGTGTAACCAGTGGCACCCCACACCATGACGCCGGGTGATACGCCAGTATGGCAATGACGATTACACGCTTCCAATGTGCGTTCACCGCGATGTCGCCAAACACGGATGCGACCATCATGATGCTGTAAACACAACCTGGATTCATCCGAAAAAATGACGTTTTGCCATTCGTGCACCCAGGTTAGTCGTTGAGTACACCATCACAGGCGCTCCTGTCTGTGATGCAGCGTCAAGGGTAACCGCAGCCATGGTTTCCGAGTTGTATAGTCCATGCACAAACGTCATCGAACTGTTCGTGCAGATGGTTGTTGTCTTACAAACGTCCCCATCTGTTGATTCAGGGATCGAGACGTAGCTGCACGATCCGTTAGAGCCATGCGGATTAGATTCCTGTCATCTCGACTGGTAGTGATACGAGGCCGTTGGGATCCAGCACAGCGTTCCGTATTACCCTCCCGAACCCACCGATTCCATATTCTGCTAACAGTCATTGGATGTCGACCGACGCGAGCAGCAATGTCGCGATACGATAAACCACAATCGCAATAGGCTACAATCCGACCTTCATCAAAGTCGGAAACGTGATGGTACGCATTTCTCCTCCTTACACGAGGTATCACAACGTTTTACCAGGCAACGCCGGTCAACTGCTGTTTGTGTATGAGAAATCGGTTGGAAAATTTCCTCAAGTCAGCACATTGTAGGCGTCGCCACCGACGCTAACCTTGTGTGAATGCTCTGAAAAGCTAATCATTTGCATATCACAGCATCTTCTTCCTGTCGGTTAAATTTCGAGTCTGTAGCATGTCATCTTCGTGGTGTAGCCATTTTAATGGCCAGTAGTGTAATTCCGAAATGCGCCATGCATACTTTGTGATCATCAAAGACATCTTCACCTGTTGTATGATTTTTTATACTTTATGGCAGCTTAACTAGAGAACTACACATATTTACGAGAGTGTTCGCTAGCTCCTATCTGACTTTATATCACACATTCTTTATTACAGCTGCCGCTGCGTCATGTAACGGCTATATTACTCAAATGCTGATGGTACTAACTCTGCATGTAGCTACGACCCTATTCGGCAGAACATGCAGCTCTCCTAGGAATCAACCAAAGTGACATTCGGAAATTTTACTGAGACACAATTTTGTTTTCTTTTCTCAAATTATCGATGGACTGCAATAGCCCTGAGTTGTGAAGGTACAGTGTGAGCATGTTATATGGATATCAGGAAATCAGATCCTTACATACTTTGATCAGATCCTCAGTAACTGTCATTTCACCCAACGGAGAAACGATAACTACCTCTGCGTTACTGATGAATCATTTCATTTGTATTATTTCCGATCTTGATAATAAAAATATAAAATTACATGTAACAGTCCTCTAGTATCTCCACTAAATGACGTATCCATGTAACATCGTGAAATGAGGTCGCTTTGACTCTGAGAAGAGATTGATGTATCTAAATAAGTTGTAAATTTACAGTATTGGTTATTATTTGAATAGATACCCGGTTTCGGAATTACAGCCGTCATCAAGTCTCGAAAAACCAGTTTAACCGTAAACTGTTTATGTCTTAAAAGCGGAAAAAATAATATAAGACTGTGAACAAGGCAGCTACTTCTTTTCTGCAGTGCATGTAATAGAAAGTTTTCTAATTTTAAAAATCAATTAAATCTTTGTGATCATATTCGTATATGTACAGTCGCCGTTGACAACTTAAGTACAATGAAACCTAGAGCTATTAAGGTAATGACGATTTTGAAATGCTTCAACTACGGCTCTTATGGAAATGAATTCTCAAGCTTCCCTCAGCTTTACGATTGTTGTAGGGAAAACCGGAACAGAAGAGAATCGAAGCAATTGAGATGTGGTGCTACAGACTAATGTTGTAAATTTTGTAGACTGATAATGCAAGGGATGAAGAGGATCGTCGCAGGATCGGCAAGGAAATGAATGTATGGAAACATTGACAATAAGAAAGAATAGTTGTTAAGATATTAGGGAATTACTTCCATGGTACTAGAGGGAGCTGTAGAGGGTAAAACCTGTAGAGGAATACGGAGCCTGGAATACATCAAACAAATAACTGAGGACGTAGGTTGAAACTGCTACTCTGAAAATTAATGAAAAGGTTGGCACAGGACAGGTCTTCGTGGCGGGCAGCATAAAACCAGTCGGAAGGCCGTTGACCCAACATTTTTTTTTTAAAGTCCAATACGATTGCGGACAAACAGTGTTTGGGCACCTGAGTTCTATATAGCTGAAAATCAATGCATTGTTCATCATCTGTTGTAGCCGCAGGTGACTACAGAATCATGCTGACAGTGAGATTCGGAGTGGAGGCTGTTCAGACACTTACAGATCCATTGGTATCTGCTAACAGTACGTTCAAATTATACAGTCTTACCCATGAATTCTACAAATTTTCTCAAACTGCTATTGAGCCCATGTTGATAATTCGCCTGCTAGCAACTAGACCATTTGGTGTGCGCAAGAACCACGATATAGTGCCAGTTACTGTGATCCAAATTCTCACTCCTCACCTGAGCTACTGTAAATGGCAGCGGTGTCCCTTTAAGAAGCCCGCAATAACTCTCTGGAGAGCTGAAGGCACTATATTAGGCGGCATATCGTGTAATATTTTTCTGTACGAAGAGACACACGTCCACATTAGGAATGTTTTAGTTGTTTGATAGTTTTCCTGTTCATGGACTCACGAACACAGTGCCAAAGTAATTGCATCAACGACAGTGAATACATTTCTGCGAAGATGTACCTTACTTACTTCGACTTCCTAAATGGCTGTGAAGACATGAATGCATGTAGACAGCTGAGAAACACACCCACAACAGTAAAAGACACCATTAAGCACGCATTAATATTCTGAATTTTGTTGTAGATTGACTGACGATGTGTCAAATACACTCCTGGAAATTGAAATAAGAACACCGTGAATTCATTGTCCCAGGAAGGGGAAACTTTATTGACACATTCCTGGGGCCAGATACATCACATGATCACACTGACAGAACCACAGGCACATAGACACAGGCAACAGAGCATGCACAATGTCGGCACTAGTACAGTGTATATCCACCTTTCGCAGCAATGCAGGCTGCTATTCTCCCATGGAGACGATCGTAGAGATGCTGGATGTAGTCCTGTGGAACGGCTTGCCATGCCATTTCCACCTGGCGCCTCAGTTGGACCAGCGTTCGTGCTGGACGTGCAGACCGCGTGAGACGACGCTTCATCCAGTCCCAAACATGCTCAATGGGGGACAGATCCGGAGATCTTGCTGCCCAGGGTAGTTGACTTACACCTTCTAGAGTACGTTGGGTGGCACGGGATACATGCGGACGTGCATTGTCCTGTTGGAACAGCAAGTTCCCTTGCCGGTCTAGGAATGGTAGAACGATGGGTTCGATGACGGTTTGGATGTACCGTGCACTATTCAGTGTCCCCTCGACGATCACCAGTGGTGTACGGCCAGTGTAGGAGATCGCTCCCCACACCATGATGCCGGGTGTTGGCCCTGTGTGCCTCGGTCGTATGCAGTCCTGATTGTGGCGCTCACCTGCACGGCGCCAAACACGCATACGACCATCATTGGCACCAAGGCAGAAGCGACTCTCATCGCTGAAGACGACACGTCTCCATTCGTCCCTCCATTCATGCCTGTCGCGACACCACTGGAGGCGGGCTGCACGATGTTGGGGCGTGAGCGGAAGACGGCCTAACGGTGTGCGGGACCGTAGCCCAGCTTCATGGAGACGGTTGCGAATGGTCCTCGCCGATACCCCAGGAGCAACAGTGTCCCTAATTTGCTGGGAAGTGGCGGTGCGGTCCCCTACGGCACTGCGTAGGATCCTACGGTCTTGGCGTGCATCCGTGCGTCGCTGCGGTCCGGTCCCAGGTCGACGGGCACGTGCACATTCCGCCGACCACTGGCGACAACATCGATGTACTGTGGAGACCTCACGCCCCACGTGTTGAGCAATTCGGCGGTACGTCCACCCGGCCTCCCGCATGCCCACTATACGCCCTCGCTCAAAGTCCGTCAACTGCACATACGGTTCACGTCCACGCTGTCGCGGCATGCTACCAGTGTTAAAGACTGCGATGGAGCTCCGTATGCCACGGCAAACTGGCTGACACTGACGGCGGCGGTGCACAAATGCTGCGCAGCTAGCGCCATTCGACGGCCAACACCGCGGTTCCTGGTGTGTCCGCTGTGCCGTGCGTGTGATCATTGCTTGTACAGCCCTCTCGCAGTGTCCGGAGCAAGTATGGTGGGTCTGACACACCGGTGTCAATGTGTTCTTTTTTCCATTTCCAGGAGTGTATTTTATTGTTTTCATAGGTCTCTAACCTGTTTGAACAATCCCTTGGTTTAACATTTTAGGAAGTTTCGAACAAGGTAAGGGCAACCTCTTACTTCGCAAATGATGAGCGAAGCCAATTTCCTGACATAACTTAATTTTTTTTTTCGTTACATTCACTGTATTTAGTTTGTATCTTCACCAGTTGTCCCCTGGTTCCCCCGTTCTGCTCGCCTTCGAATGAACACATACTGTCAGAATACCTCTAAGAGTTCCCATATTTTGTGGCTATACTCTGACAAAATTAGCTCGCGTAGCAGCTGATCATCGATTTATAGCTTATAAATCTCACAAATGTACAATCTTTGCTTTTAAGGATACATTCACAGAAAAGAGACCAATGAGACCCTAAGCATTTTCGATTTACAAGAAGAAGTGCACGAAACAATCCTGTTATTAGATGTAGAAATATCCATAAATATCACAGACTGGTCAAAATTTCGAAGAAGCCATCCTCAGCCAATGATAGCCAAACCAAAAAATAACATATTTTTAACTGTGTTGGATTCATAGTCATAAAAATTTTTAAAAACGTCACTGTCTTCACTGAACGTTCTTTTTATTAACAAAATTAAAGATTACAGTACAGCCTTTAACCATTCTCACGTCTCAGTACAGGATGTATTCCGTTGATTGTCTCATAACAGGTTCCAATCAGATGTCAACAAGGACAGAGCATGAAAACGTTTTATACGTGTCTTATGTGTTTTGTTTGTATCTACTGTGCACTGTTCGCACAGCTATTCTCTTACTGTGTGACGAGAGATAGATGTGATGTTTAGAAACTGTATCTAGTTAATGTGAACAGTCGACGAAACGGATTTCTCTATTCAAATGATCTGAAGATGGCAATTTAACTTCGCTGAAAATAGCAATCCCTGTGTATTTTTGGTCGATCTGGACAAAATAAACTTCTGTAATAAGAAAAACAACCGTGTTCGAAGAAGAGTCAACGAATATATTGCTTTCTCCTACGTGTATCTCGCGGAAAGACTGTGAAGATAAAATTAGAGATAATTTGCGAGCTCACACGAAGGCTTACAAAAGTCTCATACTTGCTGCCAACAATTTGAGTCTGGTACAGGAAATGAGGAAAGAGACAGTCGTTCGCAAAGTACCTTCCGCCACACACCACAAGGTGGCTTTTGGAGTATAGACGTAGGTGTGGAACATTAAAACAGTTTCACACATGCCAATACAAGCCCCCTTCACATGATCCACCTCTAGTTCATAGTTTTTGGCATTGTTTGTACAAATCAGAGCACGCAGCTGCATATGTTAAGTGCTTGACGGGAATTTTAAATCATGTTGAAAAAGGAAAAGAAAAGGTTAACAATTCTCTTTATAACTACGTTTAAACAAGTTAACAAACAACTGGAATAAGTTATTTGAGTAACCCACGTTATTTGGTGGAAGATTACTCTAATATGGTTCAAATGGCTCTAAGCACTATGGGACGTGACATCGGGGGTCATCAGTCCACTAGACTTAGAACTACTTAAACCTCACTAACCTAAGGAGATCACACACCTCCATGCTCGAGGCAGGATTAGAACCTGCGACCGTCGCAGCAGCGCGGTTCCGGACTGAAGCGCCTAGAACCGTTCCGCCACAGCGGCCGGCTTACTCCAATAGTCTCACTAAATTTGTCATTTTAACGTTACGTAATGTAGATACTAAACATCATGGTTACAAAACGAGCAGATTCAGCAGATGGCATGTTGTGTTTTGAAACATACCCCGTCACAGTTATGTGAAATGCGAGAGTAGATAAAGCAAATATAGAAGCGGTGTTAAAAAGGTTCCGTTCGAAGGCCGTACATTCCAGAATCTGTATGCCAATCAGGCAAAATTGCTGTGAGCATTGAGGTAACCATCCCACCGACGCACCAAGTTGAAGGTACCCGTTTAATAAAACACAGTATGACGCAGCAGAGTGATCAGTCCGTAACTGCCTGTTGCAAATTCTCGTCCGACCCTTCGAGGCCTCCTGGGGTATCGGCGAGGACCATTCGCAACCGTCTCCATGAAGCTGGGCTACGGTCCCGCACACCGTTAGGCAGTCTTCCGCTCACGCCCCAACATCGTGCAGCCCGCCTCCAGTGGTGTCGCGACAGGCGTGAATGGAGGGACAAATGGAGACGTGTAGTCTTCAGCGATGAGAGTCGCTTCTGCCAATGATGGTCGTATGCGTGTTTGGCGCCGTGCAGGTGAGCGCCACAATCAGGACTGCATACGACCGAGGCACATAGGGCCAACACCCGGCATCATGGTGTGGGGAGCGATCTCCTACACTGGCCGTACACCACTGGTGATCGTCGAGGGGACACTGAATAGTGCACGGTACATCCAAACCGTCATCGAACCCATCGTTCTACCATTCCTAGACCGGCAAGGGAACTTGCTGTTCCAACAGGACAATGCACGTCCGCATGTATCCCGTGCCACCCAACGTGCTCTAGAAGGTGTAAGTCAACTACCCTGGCCAGCAAGATCTCCGGATCTGTCCCCCATTGAGCATGTTTGGGACTGGATGAAGCGTCGTTTCACGCGGTCTGCACGTCCAGCACGAACGCTGGTCCAACTGAAGCGCCAGGTGGAAATGGCATGGCAAGCCGTTCCACAGGACTACATCCAGCATCTCTACGATCGTCTCCATGGGAGAATAGCAGCCTGCATTGCTGCGAAAGGTGGATATACACTGTACTAGTGCCGACATTGTGCATGCTCTGTTGCCTGTGTCTATGTGCCTGTGGTTCTGTCAGTGTGATCATGTGATGTATCTGACCCCAGGAATGTGTCAATAAAGTTTCCCCTTCCTGGGACAATGAATTCACGGTGTTCTTATTTCAATTTCCAGGAGTGTATTTCAAGCTGTAGGAACTTTGTGAATTGGGCAGGAAGTCTATAAAGAGAAAGGAAGAGGGGAGAAAGCTTTTACACGTTCGTGTCGAGCTATAAAATTTAGCAGGGAAGCGTAGAGGGAAAGGTAGCCACAATGCTTCAGTGCAGCCGCGGCTGGCTTCCCCACGGGTGGAGCAGTGTCAGGCAGCTGGTAGGTCGGCCAGGTGAGGTGAGGTGAGGTGAGGTGTGTGTGTGTGTGTGTGTGTGTGTGTGTGTGTGTGTGTGTCGGCGGCGCGTGGCGTGAGGCCTACCTGCAGGGGCAGGCCGCAGATGGCAGATAGCGCACGCCGCCTTTGTCTCAGCGTGAGGGCGCGCTGCTCGCTCCAGGTCAGCGGCCAACTGCTGGCGCGCTCGGAACACTACAGCACACGTACTGCGCGGCTGTCAGAGCTCACACAGTTGCGCTCTACCAAAACTACGGCTCGGTCGTTTTGGTACACTATATAAATGACATAAGTGGTAGGATTACAGATAATATTGGTACGATTGGTGTAAAAGAGAAAGTGGGAGACGACGACTTCTCTTTGTGTTTTATTTATTGGTTGTTGTTTTGCGCATATTTAGAACAGCATACCATTTACTTCTAGTGCATTGTGTATTATATTCCTTACAGACTATAAATCGCATTTTATATGTAATAAAAATTAGTCGATCCCGTAACTTCTGTGCTTTATGTAACTTGAGCAATGATTTTTGCTGCAAGAACAGTTTACATGCACAAATATTATCTCTCTCTCTCTCTCTTTCTCTCTCTCTCTGTGTCATAGATATAAAGAATAGCAGAAACATGTTTTATATCAGTTCGACGAAATATTGAAGCTATGTTTGACATATTTTTGTTTTGCGCCTTTTCTACTTTAACTTTGTTGAGTAAGTCGCGTTTTCTTGCGCTATGTGATAAATCTGTATTGTTTTCTTTATTTTGGCTACATGATCCCTCTGTTTCGCAATAAAAATCAACGTTTTTTGAATAAAACCTCAATTAAACATTAACAACTTCGAATTTGCCGTAAATACTATTTTCTCTTGAGAAATAGGAAGATAACTATGCATAACAAAAATATTCCGTAAGTTGCCTTGTCCTTTATATATCCCCACTCAGTCTGTAGATGGTTCGTCGCTTCTGGGTTTTAGTGGAATCTAGTAAGACATGGATTGCATACATAAAGGAAGCGATCGTTGTGAGCTAATTCCCGATATGTAAAGCGGATACGTCCTTTGTTGTTGTTGTTGTTGTTGTTGTTGTTGTGGTCTTCAGTCCTGAGACTTGTTTGATGCAGCTCTCCATGCTACCCTATCCTGTGCAAGCTTCTTCATTTCCCAGTACCTACTGCAGCCTACATCCTTCTGAATCTGCTTAGTGTATTCATCTCTTGGTCTCCCTCTATGATTTTCACACTCCACGCTGCCCTCCAACACTAAATTGGTGATCCCTCGATGTCTCAGAACATGTCCTACCAACCAATCCCTTCTTCTAGTCAAGTTGTGCCACAAGCTCCTCTTCTCCCCAATTCTATTCAATATCTCCTCATTAGTAATGTGATCTACCCATCTAATCTTCAGCATTCTTCTGTAGCACCACATTTCGAAAGCTTCTATTCTCTTCTTGTCTAAACTATTTATCGTCCACGTTTCACTTCCATACATGGCTACACTCCATACGAATACTCAGAAACGACTTCCTGACGTTTAAATCTATGCTCGATGTTAGCAAATTTTTCTTCCTCAGAAACGCTTTGCTTGCCATTGCCAGTCTACATTTTATATCCTCTCTACTTCGACCATCATCAGTTATTTCGCTCCCCAAATAGCAAAACTCCTTTACTACTTTAAGTGTCTTATTTCCTAATCTAATTCCCTCAGCATCACCCGACTTAATTCGACTACATTCCATTATCCTCGTTTTGCTTTTGTTGATGCTCATCTTATACCCTCCTTTCAAGACACTATCCATTCCGTTCAACTGCTCTTCCAAGTCCCTTGCTTTCTCTGACAGAATTACAATGTCATCAGCGAACCTCAAAGTTTTTATTTCTTGTCCATGGATTTTAATACCTACTCCGAATTTTTCTTTTGTTTCCTTTATTGCTTGCTCAATATACAGATTGAATAACATTGGGGAGAGGCTACAACCCTGTTTCACCCACTTCCCAACCACTGCTTCCCTTTCATACCCCTCGACTCTTATAACTGCCATTTGGTTTCTGTACAAATTGTAAATAGCCTTTCGCTCCCTGTATTTTACTCCTGCCACCTTCAGAATTTGAAAGAGAGTATTCCAATCAACATTGTCAAAAGCTTTCTCTAAGTCTATAAATGCTAGAAACGTAGGTTTGACTTCCCTAATCTTTCTTCTAAGATAAGTCGTAGGGTCAGTATTGCCTCACGTGTTCCAAAATTTCTACGGAATCCAAACTGATCTTCCCTGAGGTCGGCTTCTATCAGTTTTCCCATTCGTCTGTAAAGAATTCGCGTTAGTATTTTGCAGCTGTGACTTATTAAACTGATAGTTCGGTAATTTTCACATCTGTCAATACCTGTTTTCTTTGGGATTGGAATTATTATATTCTTCTTGAAGTCTGAGGGTATTTCACCTGTCTCATACATCTTGCTCACCAGACGGTAGAGTTTTGTCAGGACTGGCTCTCCCAAGGCTGTCAGTAGTTCTAATGGAATGTTGTCTACTCTGGGGATCTTGTTTCGACTCAGATCTTTCAGTGCTCTGTCAAACTCTTCACGCAGTATCATATCTCCCATTTCAACTTCATCTACATCCTCTTCCATTTCCATAATATTGTCCTGAAGTACATCGCCCATGTATACGTCCTTAAGTAATCAAAACTACTAAGGAAACAACCGTACTGTACGATATTCTCTTAGCTTAATGTGCAACAAACGCGCCGTAGTAGTTTCATTGCTGGGACTCCTGGTTCCGGCTATGAGAGGTAGACAAAGTGAGACATGTTCAGTTTCGCCTACCGCTACAATGGAGGTAAATGAAATTCGGCTTTCGTCTCAAAAAATCTTCAGCTGAGGCCCATACAGTGTTACAGGAGACCTATGCAGAGTCTGTTCTTCCCTACAGAACAGCTCTAAGGTGGTTTAAAATGTTTAAAGAGGGGAGACAATCAATTTCAAAGGAAGGTGGACCCGGTGCTCTAGTTACTGCTCATGCGGAAAAAGACAACACTGCTGCTGTGAGAGATGATCGACGAATTACCTTAAGATCACTTTCTGAAACACTGAACATTTCACTGAGTGCCACCCACACGTTGGTGACAGAAAAATTACGCATGACACGTGTTTGTGCGCGATGAGTTTCAAGACTGTCGGCCCCGAACAAAAACACATTAGCGTGCAGGTCTGCGGGCAATTAAAGCCGATGTTAGAGGAAGATCCGGAGTTTCTTTCGAATGTAATGACTGCTGATGAAACTTGGCTACATCCTTTTGATCCTAAGAGAGCAAAGGGCAAAGCAGTGTGGAAATTTCCCTCATCAGCAACAACCCACAAAAAAAAGTGGTTTCTTCTGCTGGGAAAGTTACGGTCATCTAATTCTTTGATATTAATGAAGTGGTTCATCAGCATGCTGTGCCTGCTTACAATGGACAATACTACAGGGATGTAGTAGGATTGCAAGTCCATATCAAGTGCAAAAGACCACATTTCCATAAAGGAGGCAGGATGCTGCACCAGGATAATGCGCGACCTCATATTGTCAGTGTTGTTGCTGAATGACTTGCAAAAATCAACTTCAAGTGAATCCCTCACCCTCCCTATAGTCCGGATTTAGCCCCATATGACTCTTTTCTATTCCCTCTATTCCGTAACATGAAGAAACGTCTTCGTGGGAGGCATTATAAATCACCAGAAGCAGTGGTGAAGGCTACGGAGGCGATTTTGAAGGACCTCTCAAAAAATGGTTTCCAGCACGTATTTGAAGACTGGCAGAAACGCTGGTACAAGTGGGGGACTAGTTTCAGAAGGCTCATCAAAGTTATGAGGATGAGTAAAGGTACGATGTCAAAAAAAATGATCTTTCTTTATTGAACAGCCCTCGTATATATATATTAGACGCCAGAACAGAGAGGAGCAAAGAGATGAATTTAAGAGAGTATTGCACCAGACGCGTTTCGCTTCTGTGACCAAGCTTCAATAGTTTTAGGTACACGTTCATATAGATCTCTCTCTCTCTCTCTCTCTCTCTCTCTATGTTGTGTGTGTGTGCGCGCGCGCGCGCGCGCGCGGGTGTGTGCGTGCCTGTGTGTGTGAGAAAGAGGGAGAGAGAGAGACCAAATAGATCTGACAGCTACTACAGAAGATTGTCATCAAAGCAAACCCGTCATCAGTGATCAACTTTAAAACGCTATAAACAGATTACATTGCGAGAAAGCGACTAATATGCAACCACATGCATTAAAGCTAGCATATATGTTGTTAATTGCTTTGTATAAAATTAATGTCACTTTGTGTTAGGTAACAAGGGTGAGAGGTGCCTTCCGAACTCCACATAGATTCATGTTTGGTCGTGAGAAGAGTGAAATTATAGTGATACTAAAATGATCGTCATTTATCATAAATAAATGAGAAGTATGCTCCCTTACATGGTTTAATATCAATCGCAATGCTCTTAGCTAACTGCGTAAATAAAATAATGCTTTCGTACCCTCAAATGTCACTGAAGTGGGCTTCAATGAATTACTGCTGTCACTAACAGTCTCTCAAATTGCTGCAGTCTATGGTTGGTACAGTTCCACGAAAATAATTCATTACTAGACTACAGCTTCTGTGAAAGCTATACGCTGCTAGCCTCTCATCTCTTCTTGACAAGCGAAAGAACCCACGCATGCACAAATACATAAAAGCAGTTACAAATTTGATATCAGAATGACATTTATACTGAGTGTACCTCATAAAAGCCGTCAGACGCATTTTGTCTAGTGCTCCGGTAGACATTTGAAGTTTCATTTTTGTGATGTGTACCTGGAATAAACCCAAAGAAATACTGCTCATCTCGTCTTTCACCCGATGCCCAGTGACGACGAAAAGCTTCGGTTTGTTACCAATTACGACAAAAAAGATTTTTAAAGTGGAATTTTAGGTAAACCATTCGATGTAGCGGTCGAAAGTTAGTCTAAAGCGATATTCATTATATCGATATGTATGAACAGTGCAGTACAGTACTCCAGCAGCTGCATGGCGGCAGCAGACAGACGCTGCTGGAGTAGTCGTTGTTCTTGCTGTTTTACTGTGCCTGTTAATACATATCGAGGTAATAAATATCGCTGTAACCTAATTTGCGTCCGCTCTATCAGATGGGTACATAAAATTCCGCATTAAACATCGTTTTGCTAGTAAACTGAAACAAACCAAGCTTTCCGTCGCCGCTGAGCCACGCATGAAAGACGTGATGAGCAGTATGTCTTTGCATTGACTGCAGCTATACATTGCTTCCGAAACAGCAGAGAAAATGTACCTTACGACTCTTAGCAGGGTCATCTTGTGTATTTAACTCGATAGATAATTTGCTTCTCTGGTTTAAATCGAACTGCTGTGTTTTGGTATATTCAGTGTGTCTTTTACTTTAAAGAACTATGAATATATGTGATAACGTGAATTATTGACACTCAATGAGCGTTTTGTTCATCTGAAGGAGACTTTCAACATGAACTGCCTATCACCTAAATGGATATGTAACAGTGAATGTGGATTTTCTCGAGTAAAGTTACAGACGTATAAACTGTTATGAATTGTCAAAATTACTGAACCATTTTGCGTAAAACTGAAGATCGGAAGGAAAAGGCAACCTCAAGTACCTGCTATGAGATTTCTATTGTATGGTATAGGACCTACTAGCTAAACTCTGTTTTTGCTAAATATACGTGCACCTGACCAATTGCAAACGGACTTATTTACATAATTCTTAGAAATTACATCATTATCCACCACTAATTAATTACAAACTGACTTTCTAATTAGCACTTTACAATCAAGTCATTCTGATTGGCTGTCAGCTTTAGCAGTAAGACAACATTTAACTGTGAGAGAAATCACTGTTTAAGTAAAATAAAATACACGGTGAATCAGATAACGCTTGCACTGCAAATATTTCGGACATGGAAGACATTACCGATACACGGTTTTCACAGAATTGAATTGGAGTCAAGGGCGTGTACTTGAGCCTATACACAGATTTTGAGTCATTAACGGAAGTCCAGCTTTTTACAAAAGTTACAAATTTGTAATGGGAAACGGCTATTGACAGTAAAATCTTGTTTAGCATAAATTAGAATGTCAATGGTGTTTGTTGCAGGAAGGTAGTGCGAGTAATTTATGAGCTACCGTATTGTGAACATTGTAAACACAGACAGCTGTTTGATACATTCTACTGCCTACATGCTAGGCTATTTACACTGTGTTGTGTCCATAGACACTTCCACTGAAATATTTGTACTTTTTTTAAAAAAACTAACAGACATTTGAAACTCATACCTCTCAGGATATATGCTGTCCCTGCCTATCATTCCAATCTGTGAACTCGCCTTTAATGACACCTTTCATTACTGAAATATTTTTGGTTCTAGTTTTAGGTGATCTACTCTGTATATTGCTACTGCCATTACTGCTTCTACTGATAAATACATTATTCTTTTGGAAAGCTGGGTCTAAATTTCATTGTCTATAGAATATGTCTACCCTCACTTAACGTCCAAACATAAAATTCTTTTGTGACATAGATACTTACTGAGAGGCCGATAAGATATCCGTGTATCACTGTAGTCTTTCCTTGGCTCAGCTGGAACGCTGCCACCGTAGCCGACGATCAATGAAATCGACCCATTTCAGACGTTCGGTTTGAAAGATTACAAGATGGAGAGGTTCTATCTTGCAAATAAAGGAATTAATCAGAAAAATGGTAATAATTCCCTCCGCGGCTCTAGTGCGCTGTCTCATCGCACGACTCGCACTGTTGAACTATGAGAAGTATTTCAGAAATGGATGTGGGCCTGGGATGTTCAAATGTGGGATATTAACACTGTTTTGCGCACGACAGTGGACACCTATGTGTCAATGTATATTAGTGGCATCGATTTTACACACATCAAAAAAAAGTTTTGCATCACCTCGGTTCCGAGAGTTCCGGATCATGCAGAGAAAACTGGAATAGAGATCAACATAAACATCATTTGGGCCCTTCTTATTCTTCATGACAACGACACATTGCGTGTTGTACCACCATACAGCGAGACCTTCAGAGGTGGTGGTCCAGATTCCTGTACACACCGGTACCTCTAATACCCAGTAGCTCGTCCATTGAGGCATGCCTGTATTCGTCGTGGCATACTATCCACAAGTTCATCAAGGCACCAGATTGTCCCACTCCTCAAAGGCGATTCGGCGTGAATCCCCCAGAGTGGTTGGTGGGTCACGTCGTCCATAAACAGCCCTTTTCAATCTATCCCAGGCATGTTCGATGGGGCTCACGCCTGGAGAACCTGCTGACCACTCTAGTCGAGCGATGCCGTTATCCTGAAGGGAGTCATTCACAAGATGTGCATGATGGGGGGCGCGAATTGTCGTCCATGAAGACGAATGCCTCGCCAGTATGCTGCCGATATGGTTGCACTATCGGTCGGAGGATGGCATTCACGTATCGTACAGCCGTTACAGTGCCTTCCATCACCACCAGCGGGGTACATCGGCCCCACATAATGCCACCCCAAAACAGCAGGGAACCTCCACATAGCTGCACTCGCTGGACGGTGTATCTAAGGCGTTCAAAGTGACTGGGTTTCCTCCAAACACGTCTCCGACGATTGTCTGGTTGAAGGCATATGCGTCACTCATCGGTGAAGAGAACATCCTGAGAGGTCCATTCGGCATGTTGTTGGGCCTATCTGTACCGCGCTGCATGGTGTCGTGGTTGCAAAGATGGACCTCGCCATGGACGTCGGAAGTGAATTTCCGCATCATGCAGCCTATTACGCACAGAGTCGTAAAACGACGTCCTGTGGCTGCACGAAAAGCATTATTCAACGTAGTGGCGTTTGCTGTCTGTGTTCCTGCAGTAGTAGCCATTGGGCGGCATGAGCGGGGCATGTCATCGACAGTTCCTGTCTCTCTGTATCTACTCCATGTCCGAACAACATCGCTTTGGTTCACTCCGAGACGCCTGGACACTTCCCTTGTTGATAGCCCTTCATGGCACAAAGTAACAATGCGGGCGCGATCGAATCGCGGTATTGACCGTCTAGGTATGGTTGAATTACAGACAACACGAGCCGTGTACCTCCTTCCTGGTGGAATGACTAGAACTGAGCGGTTGTCGGGCCCCCTCCGTCTAAAACGCGCTGCTCATGCGTGGTTGTTTACATCTTTGACCGGGTTTAGTGACCTCTCCGAACAGTCAAAGGGGCTGCGTCTGTGATACAATATCCACAGTCAACGGCTATCTCCAGGAGTTCTGGGAACTGGGGTGATGCAAAACTTTTTATGATGTGTGTATTTTATACTCTAATTTTCCCGCTAACGTGTGTTTTTCTCCTAAAAATACCTAGTTCTTCAAGGGATGGTCTGAATTACCGCTGTAGTTCACAGTCTCTCTTCAACCAAAATAAAGCGGATAGCTGTGCAGTACACTGTCTCAGCGAATTCACCGCATACTCGAAATATGTGATGACATTTGGCTCCTTCTCGGACTTCAGATATACTGATTCTAGAATGATAGTTTCACTCTGCAGCGGAGTGTGCCCTGATATGAAACTTCCTGGCAGATTAAAACTGTGTGCCGGACGGACCGAGACTCGAACCCGGGACCTTTGCCTTTCGCGGGCTAGTGCTCTACCAACTGAGCTACCCAAGCACGACTCACGCCCCATCCTCACAACTTTACTTCTGCCAGTACCTCGTCTCCTACCTTCCAAACTTTACAGAAGCTCTCCTCCGAACCCTGCAGAACTAGCACTCCGAAAGAAAGGATATTGCGGAGACATGGCTTAGCCACAGCCTAGGCGATGTTTCCAGAATGATATTTTCACTGGGCAGCGGAGTGTGCGCTGATATGAAACTTCCTGGCAGATTAAAACTGTGTGCCGGACCGAGACTCGAACTCGGGACCTTTGCCTTCGGGTGCTATCAACTGAGCTACCCAAGCACGAGTTCTAGTCTCGGTCCGGCACACAGTTTTAATGTGCTAGGAAGTTTTATACTGATTCTGCCAAATTCTATGGCCTTGGACTATCTTTCTTGCTGTAGTATTTCTTGAAATCATCCCTTCTTGTATCTTCTTTCCTTTACTAATAATCTCAAAAATACTCTCCTGTCTGCTCTTCGGGAAACCTATTGTTTTACTGCAACAGATCTTCTGTTGTAGCTTTCTGAAAACGTCTCCGTTCCTCTCGTCTCTTCTTAATGAAACTACTTCTCCTGGCTCACTACTATATGTCTCTTCCCTACAAAAAACCTCCTGACTTTCAACACAACGAAACTGCCTCCCTTTCCTTTCGACGGCGGCTCTTTTCCACTAATTAAAAGACACATCCACGTCCGTCCATCAGTACTTCTCAGACTCCCAGCTACGACTGATTCCTTTCACTTGTCACGTCCCCCGCAACGAAATTTTTCAGAGATAAAGTTTATCCTACGACACCAAATGGTCTTCTTTACGTATACAATGCATAAATCAAAGATACATAAAACACTGTAATATATTTATGACATACATTAAATTGATTTACACTTGAATACAAAATAATAAAAAAATTAAGTATGTACAAAGTATATACAATTATCGTTACACGTGTAATTCATAACTGAAAATAAACCGAATTGTTTTGTTTTGGAGAAAACCTTACAATGCGCTGTTCATGTTGAGGTACCATGAAGCGCTTGAGGCTCTTAATCGCGGATTTCCTAACTGGTTAGTTGAGAAACTCTTCTTAAGGTTTGGGAACCTTTTAGACAGCAAGGGTAGGAAAGAAGCTATTGCTGGGCTAGCCGGCTTGTCACTGATTGTAGCAGTCTGCAAATAAGTGCTTGGTTTCTGGGTCGTGGATGAGCCAACTGAAATTATTAAACAGCCTGACAACATCTGTAGAGAGGACGGCTTCAAACTTCCGGCGTCCTGGCTGCTCACTATCCCAGTCCAACGGGTCGCGAGAGGTCGTGGGGCAGAAGCCTTACCGGGCACGGACGCGACAGCCTAAACCAACAGTTACAGAGGGTCTGTCAGTGCACTTCCGCGCACACTTGAAAGGAAAACTTTCGTCAATCACTGATGAGGCGGCTAGCCCACCAATTGCTTCTTTCCTTCCGTTTCCCTCCCCCATGACTAGCCTACTGTAGTCTAGGGCCAATAAAGTATCACAGAAGTGACGTATTGGACACCGATCGTATGCAACAAGCAGAAGCACTTTACCTCCACCAAAAGTAGCCTTACCTGAGGAAGGCATCTGTAATACGGTCGACGCGTTGGTTTTACAGTTTATACTTAAGGTATCTTAACCGATGAAGCCGTACCTCAAGCAGAAGAATAGTAATCATCATAATAGAGATTTGTACGCTTCATTAAAACTAATGTGTCGAAAAATAACGCATAAGTTTCACAAGCTGCGACATCGTCGCGAAAAAAACACAGTGACCCGTATATGTAATAAGTTTCCTTTAATTTACGTCTATGGTCACAATTTTTTCTGTTTAACAGATTACCGGTTTCGGTCTTTAATGACCATCACCAGATATGTCTCATAAAAACAAAGTCCTAATGCACTGCAGCCATAGTGGCATAGTCAACTGTTAAATGTGGAATCAGCTCCAGCATCGTCAAATACATATAAATCACTTCACATGCACGAGTCATGTTGTCAGTAAAACTACTGTTTAAAACACAGACAGATCTGATGATGGTCATTGAAGACCGAAACCGGTAATCTGTTAAACAGAAAAGATTGTGACCATAGACGTAAATTAAAGGAAACTTATAACGCATAAGAGTGTTTTACGTTATTGAGAATAGTTTATGGAATTATTAATTATTGTTTTGAAAATTATTGATTAATTTAATAGAGCCAACAGATGTGTAACAGTCTGCAGATAAAAGTGTGATGAGCTGCCGTAATTTGGTAGATGATCAGGGTGCATAAGAATTCAGCGATGTGTGCAGCGAATGCAGCTAGCATCGACTAAGCGCAGCTGGCTAGGCGGTATAGCGTATTCGCCGACAACATGGAAGACGAACGGTAGGAAGTAACCTCAAACCGTAGTCTTAAAGTATAAATATAGATGTAAAACGCTGCATTTTTCGATCACCAGAATTCGTTTGCACTGATTGTTGTCGAGGATTTGCAAGTAATTGCAACGTTTCACGTGCTGGAATCTGTTAAGGACGCCTTTAGCCCAATTGGAGTAGTTGTGACGCGGGATGTTTGCAGCGCTTGCCGATATGAGAGCCGAGGCGAGAGGAGGGATTTGGGAGCGGCGTGGGACGTGGGTCGGCTGTTATGGGATGCCGCTGGTAGAGTGATAGCGTGGCGGCTCTCATGAATAATTCTCTTTGCGAGAGAGCCCACCCGAAAGCCGGCAGCCGCGCACTGTGACAATAAAAAGGCCCGCGCCAGCCCCACTGCGCCGCCTCCGGGGCCAGCAAATAACGCAGACAGGTACTGCCTTCCGCGATACCACATTCAACTGCAGCGACGTTGATTACGTTCGTAGGCTCCAAACACAGATAACGGTAAACTGGTGTAGACACGATATCGGATACGTCATTCGTTCTTAAAGAAGGTCGTATCGTTGCAGCCTCAGCTTCGGTTTTTAACTGCCCAATTCATATATGAAATCTGGACGCTTATAACCTACTTGTTCACTGTGCTAAATCCAGTCATCAACTGTAGTATTTCACAGTAAATATGCCATACTTCTGTTCTTTATTGTTGGTGATCCCCCCTCGCCCCTGTGGGCAAAAGGTGGGGAGGGGGGCTGGTAGCCAGTAGGTATTATTCTTTAACTTAGAAGCTTAACACAAAACATGAATTTAAAATTATTATAGAAGGCGAAGTTGCTGGGAGAATACCAGAAATAAAGCTGTCTTTATGAATAGTTTAAAAACAATGATAATAATCTGGCTATATAAGACAGTTAAAATCACTTGACAAACCCATGAAGAATACTGAACACGACAGAAGAATGTCCCACTTCCTTGGACAATATCTTATACATAAAAATATTCCTATCATAGGGTATCGTTCAAAATACTTCTACAGAAAGTCTGCGTTTGGTTCAATATCTAAAGCTGCTACCTCTCATGTATTTCCATCAGTTCAGTGGTTAGCATTGTAAATCGTCTTCGGAAACAGATTACTCCATCTACGCGGTCCAGTGACATTAATGTGACCACCACGTATGTACCACGTGGAATGACCACTCACAAACGGGATGTGCAGCATTAGCAGTGGAGGGCATAGATATGATGTCGAGGTCGAGGGGGGGGGGGGGGGGACGCGGAAAAAAGTTCGGTTTTTGCCGTAAGACAGAAACGGAGTGATTTACCTGACTTCGAGATGAGGGTGATCATTGGCTTTAGGGCCAAATGTGGAAGCATTTCCAGAATGGGTAAGTCTAAAGCGTTTGAGCGCCGCTCTAGTTAAATGGGTGCTTTCATAATCGACACCGAAGAAACTATGATGCACCACGGGCCGTAGACGAGACGGGTAAACAACGGCGCCAGGCGGGGTAGCCGTGCGGTCTTAGGCACCTTGCCACGGTTCGCGCGGCTCCCACCGTCGGACGTTCGAGTCAAAAAAATGGTTCAAATGGCTCTGAGCACTATGGGACTCAACTGCTGTGGTCATAAGTCCCCTAGAACTTAGAACTACTTAAACCTAACTAACCTAAGGACATCACACACATCCATGCCCGAGGAAGGATTCGAACCTGCGACCGTAGCGGTCGTGCGGTTCCAGACTATAGCGCCTTTAACCGCTCGGCCACTCCGGCCGGCTGGACGTTCGAGTCCTCCCTCGGGCATGGGTATGTTTGTCGTCCATAGCGTAAGTTAGTTTAAGTTAGATTAAGTAGTGTGTAAGCCTAGGGACCGACGAACTTAGCAGTTTGGTCCCATAGGAACTTACCACAAATTTCCAAAATTTTGAACAACGGCTACAGAGATGTGCAACTGTTGAGCTCCTGACTACCCATATGAACCAAGGGGGTATCAACAGTGTCTCCTCTGTTGTGTAGGCAGAAGAGCCAACACCGTGTTACTAGAGGAGGCCGAAAGGCACGCGTTTTAGCTCACGCAGGCTGGCGTGAGGAGGGAAAAACTATACTGACGTGAGGTCTGGAACATGACAAGGAATTAGAATTCAGAAAGCGGACGTCATTAGTTTGATACTTAACTTGACGCTCTTGACGGTACACGAGTCACAATATTATCTGTTCAGAAGACATAGTAACTGAATATGGCGCCTTGCTAGGTCGAGCAAATGGCGTAGCTGAAGGCTATGCTAAACTGTCGTCTCTGCAAATGAGATCGTCTGTAGTCAGTGAACCACCGCTAGCAAAGTCGACTGTCCAACTGGGACGAGTGCTAGGGAGTCTCTCTAGATTAGACCTGCCGTGTGGCGGCGCTCGGTCTGCGGTCACTGATAGTGGCGACACGCGGGTCCGACGAATACTAACGGACCGCGGCCGATTTAAAGGCTACCACCTAGCAAGTGTGGTGTCTGGCGGTGACACCACACCCTCCATGGCAGTTCAGGGAACGTTCTTGCGTTTGTGCCTCCATAGCAGGCGCCTGTTTAATGAAACAATGCTGATTGCTGTTCATCGGCGACGAAGGCTGGAATTTGCTCACCAGAACCGCAACTGGGCATCCAGTGAATGGCGAGGGTGGCCATTTCAGGTGAACCACGTTTTACGCTCCTTCGGAAAGATGGCCGTTGGCGTGTACGGCATGAAACGTCTGGAAGCAAACACACTGAAACAAGGTGGGAAGGGTGCAGGCCTGAGAAGGGAGCATTATGTTCTGTGGCATGTTCTCACGGTATTCTCTGGGTGATCTCGCCATTCTGGAAGGCACAATGGACCAAGACAAGTATGGACCTATCCTTGGGGACCATGTCCACCCCTAAATGCGGTTTGTTTTTCCTCTTCACGACGGCATGTAGCAGGAAGCCAATTCAATCTGTTACACAGCTCGCGAAGTACGCGTGTGGTTCGAAGAGCAGCAGGATGAGTGTAGCGCACTCCCCTGGCCTCCAAACTGCTCGGATTTAGACCCAATCTAAAACGCGCGGTACCACCTCGCTCGGACTGTTTGCGCCAAAGATGCTCAGTCAGAAATCCTGCGCAGCTGGTCACGGAAATGGAGCCGGCAGCTCTCCACATCCCTGTCTGTACCTTGCATAACCTCACGGACACTCTTCCTGCACGTCTCGCAACGATCCAGGCTGCAAAAGCTGGTTATTCACCCTTTTGATAGGTGGTCACTGTACGAGTAATGTGACTGGACAGTGTAAAAGTTATGCGTTTACTTACGTCGTTAAACAAGTACTTAATTTTCATCGTTCAGATTCAGGATCTATATTTGATACGATACTTTATTGTCATAAGATGTTTTCTTATGGGTAGGAAGTTTTCTTTACCTGATAGTTGTTTCTCTTTTCTGTTCCAAATTCTTTCTTTCGTTTTATATAAAATTTACATTGTCGTGTCATCAAATTGCGTTGTTTTTCAATGTGAACGCCAACCTGAGATGTTACCTCTTTTCAAGGCGCCAAGCAACTCAAGCTTCCGTTGGATGGATGGCATTCTTACCATATCTGTTACAGAATTCGGTGGTATGCTGTAGTTAACAGCACCATTCATCAACAGCATCGGTCTCTAAAGACGATGCCTGTCAAACATTCAGTATATATCATGAACTAATACGTTTTAAAACTACATGATACTTGGAGTCACATACATATTTTTCTCTCCCTTTTTACAGCTCCGAAGACCGGTTGTATTGTTTATAAACGTATTCTGATACCTGAAGGAATATCCATTTTAAAAACAGTGTTAATATAATGAAATAATGAACGCTGCTCGAAAATCATGTCATACGCTATTAGCGGAGTGTATGCAGAAATAAGTTTTCGGACACTACGAGACGACAGGTGAAACATTCCATGAGATGAGCGCGTACGTTATGCATCAGTGACTGAGGACATGGGTTTCACATGCTACGGTAGGAACTACCCCACCGCTTGCAGTGTCCCAGTTGTACCGACTGCAATTATCGGCTCTCGTTCGACACTCCCACAGACCACCGACATTTTCAACTTATTCTAGAGGATTGACGGGGTGCTATTAACAAGCAGACGATGCGTTGTTGCTGGAAGTTATTTCCCCAAGGTCTCAAAACTTCCATGATGAAGAGTGCGAGAGGTGGTCTCCAGTCATATAAGAACTTGAGCACTATGTGAGGAATGCATTATGGAGGACCACCGCTTTACAGCTCTAGACTCAAAATTCCAAAAAGTCTTATAAATTAACTGCAGTTCAGGAAATTGTGTGCTAGGAGGTTGCCGCGAATAATGAAAGGTTACCAAAAAACAGAATCACATGGGAGTAACATTGTTATGACTTTCGTGGTATTACAAAAACGATGACAATTTTTAGGCACGAACGACACGGTGTGGGATGGTAATTGTATCCAATGATCCAAGCGGGTGTCAATTCATTTGGATTTGGCTTCTGTGGAAAATCAAGTTTAGGCAGAGTGTCAGAGATAAAATTGATGTACACTGCTTTAGAAGACAGAAACGCTTTCCACTCGTTGACTCGGTGATCGTTATTATCAAACACCGTGAATATTATCTCATATCATTAAAACAACAATATCAGTACTTTTGTTGGAGTTGCTCTGATACACGAGAATACTTGCTCATTTCCTGCTAAACGTACTACATAATAATTTTCTCTCAGTCACGCTTGACCATCAACACTATAGTCCTGCTCTTTCTCACTGATTTCTGTCTTTCACTACCACTGAAAACATTGATGCCCGGTGAACATTTTCAGAAGATTGAAGAGATGCAGATAGGTGTTTCGCACTAGTTCCAATATCATGCTGGAACTTTTATGGGACACGAAGACAGTATGATGTCTGATGACGAATAATTTGAGAAGAACGCAAAATATTGTTGTTTGTTCCAACAATTTTTTCCGAGTGTCTGTTCAAATGGCTCTGAGCACTATGGGACTTAACTTCTAAGGTCATCAGTCCCCTAGAACTTAGAACTACTTAAACCTAACTAACCTAAGGACAGCACACACATCCATGCCCGAGGCAGGATTCAAACCTGCGACCGTAGCGGCCGCGCGGTCCCAGACTGTAGCGCCTAGAACCGCTCGGCCACCAGGGCCGGCTCCGGGTGTCTGTTTTTCTATCTCTGTAGGAGTTCAGTGAAAGCAGTTAAGATGACAGTCTTACTGAGGTCACACATGCTCGTTATCACTGTTTAAATGACCGAAGCTTTAGAAATTTATGGTTTTTACTGCGACCGAGAGAGGTGAGATATTTACTGAGAGTATACAGCCAATTCCTTTTCTTCCATTCCCTCCAGCTGAGCTAGTTCTCCGATGTATAGTCGACGTCCAGGTTGTTACCCTCTAAACTTACCAGCTTCCAGTCTTATTTAGACTGTGTCCGACTCCTTAGCTCAGTGGTCAGCGTGTCTGGCTGCTACGCGGATTCTTGCTCGAATCCCGTTTTTCTTTGATAAGAGGACTGGAAAAGGTTGTGCTCAGTCTCGTAACCCCAACTGAGTGAGAAGTAACTGAAGAAAACTTCTCAAGGCAAAATCGCTAAAGAAGTATTTTGCTGGATGACCAGTTTCGACAGACCTATTCTGTCATCATTGAATCTTATGCTTTTGAATTTTGACAACACATTACCCATCTGTGTTACAAGCCGCTTTACACTTCATACGCACTTCCCACTACCCTGATGACCTCTACACATTAGCATGCCAAACGTAAAAGTGTTAAAATTCATGGCGAAACCTTCAGCTATCATTTATTTTGCGCAATTCGCTACTAGCTTCGGTTAATGACCATTATCAAACTTAGCTGGCATAAACTGCAGGTAACTTAAACCATAATTTTAACGAAAGTAATTTGCTCTTTTAAGCCCACCATAGTACGTAAAAAAAATCACAATTGCTTACATGTTATGGTGGGCTTAAATGAGCAAATTACTTTTGGTTCTTACAATTATTTGGCGGCTGAATATCCCAGCCTGCAAACATACATAAATGTGAAAGTATTATGTACTAACATAAAAATAGCTATATTGCGCGGATTGCAAGTGTTCATGAACAGTACCAGCTAACTGAGTTGTCAGTTGGTAGCAAACATGAACACTTGCAAGTGTTAATGCAAAGTACCAGCTAACTGAGTTGTCAGCTGGTAGCAAACATGAACACTTGCAATCGGGACAGTATAGTTACGTTTGTATATAATTTGACAAGCCGATGTGTCGTGATCTTCGTGGTTGTTGGGTGTACATATGCAGTGTGAAGCGACTTGTAGTACTGATGGATCATATGGTATAAAAATTCAAAGAAACCAGTCTTCCATGAAAATGCTTTTTTAGCGATCTTAATATTTGAAGTTCTCTTCAGTTAGCACAAACTGCAAATCGCCCCCAGACTGACCATTACAGGAATTTATGAGTTCGAAGTAGCGGTTCCAAAGTCGAAAGGCCGACAACGGACGGGACAGTGGTATGTTGATTTCTGCTCCTCCAACCCTCTTCTGTATGGCACTGCATGGCACAGGATCACACGGCGGTCGGTCGGTCACGATTGATCCATATAGGGCTGAGAACATTTATTCCAAGGCGATTGTGTTTGGCCACAGTTCCTAGGATCTTAGAAAGTATTCTGTAATCATTAAACAATAGATTAAATCAGAGGCAGAATTCGCAGTTAGTGTTGATAAGGGTGGGAAAATGAAGTTCGGGTACGCTACCATGTTTGTTTGCTATGAAATAAAGCAAGATTATTAACAAGAAACTGGAAAGTTAATTTCTGCGAGCTTCGTGGTGTACTGTTATCTAAATAAGCTTGCAGCCACTTAAATATACGGCCAGGCGCTCGCATTGCTGCTGTGAGAAAGTGACGCAGAAACCGTACATCTCGTGTACAAAAACGCATTTCGCACATTACACCGCTACTTTCATGCTGTGCAAGACCGGGTTTGCAATCTCGCAGCTGTCACGTGTGACAAGTGACTTTCTGCATCTTTATGAAAATCCTGTTTGTCGTTGACGAACGGAACACCGCAGTAGTTAACATTCTGTTTAATTAAGAAGGACGGATTGCAAATCCTAATAGTTCTTTTGACGAAAAATTAAATCTAAAATTGATAGACAAGATTAAAAAGAATAGCACGCGTCCTATAACGTCGGCTGTATGCCCGTGTCCAACTAGACAAAACAGTTATGAGTATCTACGAAATTCTACAATAGGGCAACTCATCGGAAAGATAAATAAATAAATTATGAGCTGGGCTCAAGATCACTAAACAGTTTACACCAAATTAATTAAAGATGTCCAACTCCCCATGTGGGTGACTCATTAGCAGGCTCTTTGGTAATATATTTATGCACAACCTTGAAAACAAAGTCTCCATCGAAATTGTTACATTTAAGCATTTCACCATTACAAAGAGAAACAACTTGCTTAATTGCTGAAATGTCCATGTGCATGAAACAATTACACTGCGAAATGCAGACCATCCAATAGTTAACTTCCCAAGAAAGAGTGGAACAGATAAGAAATTACACGTAAAAAGAAAACAAGAAATGACTATACTCAGGACACCCACAACCGAACACACTTAGTGGTCAGTCTACATCTACATCTACATTTATACTCCACAAGCCACCCAACGATGTGTGGCGGAGGGCACTTTACGTGCCACTGTCATTACCTCCCTTTCCTGTTCCCGTCGCGTATGGTTCGCGGGAAGAACGACTACCGGAAAGCCTCGATGCGCGCTCGAATCTCTCTAATTTCACATTCATGATCTCCTCGGGAGATATAAGTAGGGGGAAGCAATATATTCGATACCTCATCCAGAAACGCACCCTCTCGAAACCTGGACAGCAAGCTACACAACGATAAAGTGCGCCTCTCTTGCAGAGTCTGCCACTTGAGTTTGCTAAACATCTCCGTAACGCTATCACGCTATAACCCTGTGACGAAACGCGCCGCTCTTCTTTGGATCTTCTCTGTCAAACCGACCTGGTACGGATCCCACACTGATGAGCAATACTCAAGTATAGGTCGAACGAGTGTTTTGTAAGCCACCTCCTTTGTTGATGGACTACATTTTCTAAGACTCTCCAAATGACTCTCAACCTGGCACCCGCCTTACCAACAATTAATTTTATATGATCATTCCACTTCAAATCGTTCCGTACGCATTCTACCAGCTATTTTACAGAAGTAACTGCTGCCAGTGTTTGTTCCGCTATCATATAATCGTACAATAAAGGATCCTTATTTCTATGTATTCGCAATACATTACATTAGTCTATGTCAAGGGTCAGTTGCCACTGCCTGCACCAAGTGCCTATCCGCTGCAGATCTTCCTGCATTTCGCTGCAATTTTCTAATGCTGCAACTTCTCTGTATACTACAGCATCATCCGCGAAAAGCCGCAAGGGACTTCGGACACTATCTACTAGGTCATTTATATATATTGTGAAAAGCAATGGTCCCATAACACTCCCCTGTGGCACGCCAGAGGTTACTTTAACGTCTGTAGACGTCTCTCCATTGAGAACAACATGCTGTGTTCTGTTTGCTAAAAACTCTTCAATCCAGCCACACAGCTGGTCTGATATTCCGTAGGCTCTTACTTTGTTTACCAGGTGACAGTGAGGAACTATATCGAACGCCTTCCGGAAGTCAAGGAAAATGGCATCTACCTGGGAGCCTGTAACTAATATTTTCTGGGTCTCATGAACAAATAAAGCGAGTTGGGTCTCACACGATCGCTGTTTCCGGAATCCATGTTCATTCTTACAGAGTAGATTTTGGGTTTTCATAAAACATGATACGCGAGCAAAGAATATGTTCTAAAATTCTACAACAGATCGATGTCAGAGATATAGGCCTATAGTTCTACGCATCTGCCCGACGACCCTTCTTGAAACCTGGAACTACCTGTGCTCTTTTCCAATCATTTGGAACCTTCTGTTCCTCTAGAGACTTGCGGTACACGGCTGTTAGAAGGAGGGCAAGTTCTTTCGCGTACTCTGTGTAGAATCGAATTGGTATCCCGTCAGGTCCAGTGCACTTTCCTCTGTTGAGTGATTTGGTTGCTTTTCTATTCCTTGGACACTTATTTCGATGTCAGCCATTTTTTCGTTCGTGCGAGGATTTAGAGATGTAACCGCAGAGCGGTATTTCTTTGCGAAACAGCTTTGGAAAAAGGTGTTTAGTATTTCAGCTTTATGCGTGTCATTTTCTGTTTCAGTGCCATTATCAACCCAGAGTGTCTGGATATACTGTTCAAGCTGTCCGATAGTCTGACTACTTTACATTATATTTCGTATTATTGCTACAATAGTGTTAGTGTAAACTGAAGAAGCTGTACTAACGTTTTTCGTTTCAAGAATTTAGTTGTATTTCAGAATCGAATCAATGGCAGTCCATCTGCGACAATAATTTCATGACAGCCAGCCAGAACCGCATGAATGATTATCACAGACAGATTCTTGTAAGACAGAACACGAAATGTGTACGTTTTAGCTACTTTTAATTAAACGTTATTTGTTAGGACTGGTTGACGTTATACAAATAATAATAGTTATAAAAAGCTTTTCAAATCACTAATCTTACAGAGAACGTGAAAAACAGTTATCTTCAGATTACAACCTTGTTGAATGGTGCAAGAGTTGTAAAATGCCGTCTGTAGACTACGAATATCGATGGCAATTGAACTGCTTCACAGGTATTCTAGAATAATTTAGCATTTTCGTGAGGGTAGACGTCTTATTGTGGGAAGTGATCATAGGTGAGTTTTGCACAGCAATATTTTCTCTGGAAGCTCTTGCTTTAATTCCAGTTCTCGTCACTGTGTTCAGTGTCTGTAATGTTCAGTTTATTTCATGCCTCGATGTCCCTTTGTTCCTTAATTTATAACTCGAAATTAAATATCGAACATCCCCTGCTTTTTCGTCATCCTCTTCGTCGTCCATTATCGGCATGTCCTCTCAGATAATTGCTTCCAGTGACTGAGTCCTTGCTGCTTACATTTTATAAAACCTTGCGTATTCGTTGTTTTAATTTCATTTTAGATGTTAAGTTTACTAACTTCGTTCTTGTTTTTTGTTTCAGGTAAGTGTGCGTAGCTGCGTACTGCCACACGGTGGAACAAAAATTTAGTGGTGAGTACTCTAATGGAACCGTGAAAAACTACGAGCGGTTTAGCATCGCTAGCGGCTAATTTTCGGCAATAGCTTTTCTACACTGTAATTTATTTTTTACACTTTAGAACAAGAGCTCCTCTGATGCACTATTCAGATTCTTAGCAATATAGGTACTCCTATTTAACTTATACCGTAACGCGCTTATGCAATGACGTTTTGCTCATGCTACGAGGAGGTCTGCTCCTGCTATAGTCGCATTTCTTTGTGATTGACGTGTTGCTTTCGTAAAGAAATGACAAATAAAAACAATAACCGCCTCTCCAGAGATCATATGATTCCTTTCGTGATCGAACGACCTTATTTCCTTAACCTCGAGAACACATCCATGTACACTCCTGGAAATGGAAAAAAGAACACATTGACACCGGTGTGTCAGACCCACCATACTTGCTCCGGACACTGCGAGAGGGCTGTACAAGCAATGATCACACGCACGGCACAGCGGACACACCAGGAACCGCGGTGTTGGCCGTCGAATGGCGCTAGCTGCGCAGCATTTGTGCACCGCCGCCGTCAGTGTCAGCCAGTTTGCCGTGGCATACGGAGCTCCATCGCAGTCTTTAACACTGGTAGCATGCCGCGACAGCGTGGACGTGAACCGTATGTGCAGTTGAGGACTTTGAGCGAGGGCGTATAGTGGGCATGCGGGAGGCGGGTGGACGTACCGCCGAATTGCTCAACACGTGGGGCGTGAGGTCTCCACAGTACATCGATGTTGTCGCCAGTGGTCGGCGGAAGGTGCACGTGCCCGTCGACCTGGGACCGGACCGCAGCGACGCACGGATGCACGCCAAGACCGTAGGATCGTACGCAGTGCCGTAGGGGACCGCACCGCCACTTCCCAGCAAATTAGGGACACTGTTGCTCCTGGGGTATCGGCGAGGACCATTCGCAACCGTCTCCATGAAGCTGGGCTACGGTCCCGCACACCGTTAGGCCGTCTTCCGCTCACGCCCCAACATCGTGCAGCCCGCCTCCAGTGGCGTCGCGACAGGCGTGAATGGAGGGACGAATGGAGACGTGTCGTCTTCAGCGATGAGAGTCGCTTCTGCCTTGGTGCCAATGATGGTCGTAGGCGTGTTTGGCGCCGTGCAGGTGAGCGCCACAATCAGGACTGCATACGACCGAGGCACACAGGGCCAACACCCGGCATCATAGTGTGGGGAGCGATCTCCTACACTGGCCGTACACCACTGGTGATCGTCGAGGGGACACTGAATAGTGCACGGTACATCCAAACCGTCATCGAACCCATCGTTCTACCATTCCTAGACCGGCAAGGGAACTTGCTGTTCCAACAGGACAATGCACGTCCGCATGTATCCCGTGCCACCCAACGTGCTCTAGAAGGTGTAAGTCAACTACCCTGGCCAGCAAGATCTCCGGATCTGTCCCCCATTGAGCATGTTTGGGACTGGATGAAGCGTCGTCTCACGCGGTCTGCACGTCCAGCACGAACGCTGGTCCAACTGAGGCGCCAGGTGGAAATGGCATGGCAAGCCGTTCCATAGGACTACATCCAGCATCTCTACATCCGTCTCCATGGGAGAATAGCAGCCTGCATTGCTGCGAAAGGTGGATATACACTGTACTCGTGCCGACATTGTGCATGCTCTGTTGCCTGTGTCTATGTGCCTGTGGTTCTGTCAGTGTGATCATGTGATGTATCTGACCCCAGGAATGTGTCAATAAAGTTTCCCCTTCCTGGGACAATGAATTCACGGTGTTCTTATTTCAATTTCCAGGAGTGTAGGAAGCAGCGTCAACTGTCGTCCTTCCGGGTAAAAGTTCCATGAGGAACACATTCTTTTGATTTTCTCATTCTTGATTTCTTCGGGCAAATAGACTCCGTGATGTGCCACTGGTAAGTTTGGTGATTTGTTCCACGTTCTTAGCCTAACACTGTAGTTTCGTCGCCGGTAATGGCATTGTCCAAAAATAAAGTTCAATTTGCACATGTTGCACAGTGAACTCGTGATCTCTTCTCGGCAGTTTAGGTATTCGTCTCTCAACAATTGTGGTAAAGAGCTCGGTACACACTCGCTACATGTTCAAGTGTCGCTAATAATGTCGTGCACAGTGGTTTTCGGAATATTGAGAGTTTAGAAGATAACACAAGACTCATTTCGTAACTTTCGTTGTTTCATGTTTCATGGCTGTCCACCTCTTTGTGGCCTTCCTTTAAGGGCTTCAACCTCTTTGCGACTCGAGAATAAGACAAGGCTGAGTACCCGCTTGTTTACCGAATAATCGGGTGCCTTTCGGCAAGACATTGTTAGCACAGATCTTGATCGTGTACCGTTGCTCGAGTTTTGCCGTCATCGCGCATTGCAACACATGCGCTATCAAGAGGTTTGAGGAAACAGTGATGCTGACGTTCCCAATAATTAGAGCGGACAAAGGTAAGGACACCTGGAAAGCAAAGAGTCCGTGTCACGTAACACGACTGGTCTGAACGAGTTGAGACCAATATCAGAGCGGGGAGAAAATAATTGCTTTGCTTATGGGGCGCGTCTTGTAAGACAGGTCCCTCAGCATTTGGTTTGTTTCTGTGAATGCAGTGAATGAGCTTCCCTGACAATATATCCTCTAATCTGTTATGTATCAAGAACGCTGTTGTGTTTGAAATGTCATGTCAAACAGTATTTTTGTCATAAGTATATGGTTCCAACAAACTGGTTTTAGGTCAATTTTTTGCTATAGTTGGGTCGGCGTAAGTTGATGCCTGACAGTTGGAGGGGGCTGGGCGATGCAGCTTCGCTGGCCTACCTCGACCAATAGCGTAACGCGATTTGGTAAACGTCTCTAAGGCAACGCCTCAGCGTTGTAACAGCTCTACAGACGGCTACTCTTTTCGCCTGTAGTTATTAGCGTTTCGCAGTTGGTTGGTTGGTTGATTTGGGGGAGGGGGCCAAACAGCGAGGTCATCGGTCCCAACGGATGAGGGAAGGAACGTGAAGAAAATCGGACGTGCCCTTTCGAAGGAACCATCCCGGCATTTGCCTGAAGCGATTTAGGGAAATCACGGGAAACCTAAATCAGAATGGCCGGATGCATGTTTGAACCGTGGTCCTCTTGAATGTGTGTCCCGTGTGCTAACCACTGCTCCAGCTCGCAGTTGAAACGTGGCAGTAGCGCTGCGAACTGTCAGAGATCTACTTACGCCGTCTCAGCTATAGATGCATCGTTCATTGGCATGCACTATAGCCTTAAAATAAAACCTAATATCATCATTCAGTGACTTGGTGCAGGTTCTGTAATGCAATTATCATGGTATCGCCCTTCCGAGAGGTTTGTCGGTTTCATACCCTGGAGGTAAGTAAGTAAGCATTTAAACATCTTCGAAGTACTGTGAGTGAAAATTCGCGTTGCTAGAGCGAAGGTGACATACAGTAGAAAGCGATTATTGTGTGGCAAACATGAAGAGGATCTAAGGAAAAGACTCGGCAAGAGTGGAAATTTATGAGGCAGAAAATGGACACTGAGACGAGGGAATGAAGATCAGATCTAGTAAGGTCATTCCATAGTGTCCTCCGTCAGGGTGACTTATTCTGCCAATCAGACCAGTTGGAGAGGCGTGAAATCTCCTTTGTGGAATTCGAATTGTTTCGCCGGGCAGCAGACCTTCGCTGGTCAGTCGTAGGTTCATCCGCTTCAGCCTTAGTGGAGAGAGTAGGTCTGTAACTTTCAAAATCTGCATGTTTTTTCTCCGGCTTTGGTACTGCGATGCTGGCGGCTTTCTTCGAAGCTGAGGGACAGGTATTCTTGAATGGTGTTGAATATGAGGGTTATGTATGTAATAGCTATTTGCGGCAGTTCCTTTAGCGTCTTGGGATTGATTTGGTCTTGTACAGATACTCAACTTTCACCTCCGTGATTGCTTCGTTCTCCTGGTATTATGTCTCGGTTGAGAAATGTACTCCGAATCCTTCCTCATCCAGTCGAATGTGGGTGTTGTTGATTGCTACCGTCATTGGCTGTAACTTATTTTAAATTGGTCTGCAAAGACATTTGCCTTATCCACCGGTGTGTAATGCTTTCAATCTGCAGCTGTTAATGGTGGTAGTCGTCTGCGTTTTGCACAGACTTCACATTGATCTTGAGGAGTAGGACGTTGGTGTAAACACTGAATGAAGTTAGCATATGGAACGATCCTTGGAAGATTCGAGCAGGCAAGGCTTTCCATCAATGACGACTACGATATAAGCGATCCAATCACATTAATGCGACTGTTGCTATGTTCAACCTGAAATACCCACTTCCAGGCTGTAGATAGCAGCACTGGCGGTGGTGGGTATACAAAGCGTGTCCGGGAAGGAGGAGGGCCGGCCGGTGTGGCCGAGCGGTTCTAGGCGCTTCAGTCTGGAACCGCACGACCACAACGGTCGCAGGTTCGAATATTGACTCGGGCATGGATGTGTGTGGTGTCCTTAGGTTAGTTAGGTTTAAGTAGTTCTAAGTTCTAGGGGACTGAAGACCTCAAATGATAAGTCCCATAGTGCTCAGAGCCATTTGAACCATTTTGAAGGAGGGGGACACGAGAAACCATGTAGTCGCTATCGTAATGCGGAAACGGAGCGATTTATCTGACACCCAAAAGGGCTTGATCATTGGCTTTCGGTTCAAGGGTGGAAGCATTTTAATTGCTAAGTTTGTTAACTGTTCACGTGCTGTCGTGGTTAAAGTAAACCGTGCATGACAAAATGACGCAATCCAAAATAGGCACCGAGGTAACTGTCGTGCACAACGGGCCTTGATGACAGGGGTGAACGACAGCTCCGGAGATGGTTGCGAGCGAATAGATGTGCGGATGTTGGGCAACTGACCGTCCATATGAAACGTAGGGCTATAGTGTCTCCTCTACGACCGTTCAGCGAACATTCTTGAGTAGCCTCTTCAGCAGTCGCGTGGTTCATGCACCCATGCTGACTGCTGTTCATTGGCGACGTAGGCTGAAATTTGTGCACCAGTACCGCAACTGGAGTCCATTTAGTGACGACACGTTTTAAGCTGCATCGGATAGATGGCTGTTGGATTGTAGGAAGTGTCCAGGCTAGAGGAGGGAGCGTTATGGGCTGGGGAATGTTGTCGTGGTATTTTCTGGATGATTTCATCATTTTGCAGGGCACAGTGGATCAACACAGGTATGTATGTATGTATGTATCATTGCGGACCACATCCAACTATAAGAGCAGTTTGTTTTTTCCTTGGTACGATGGTATCTACCAGCAGGACAGTGCAACTTGTCACACAGCTTGCACTTTATGTGTGGTTTGAAGAGAACCAGGATGAGTTTATCATACTCCAATAGGCACTAAACTCCCCAGATTTAAGACCCTATCGAGAATCTGTGCGATCATCTCAGTCAGGTTATTCGCTCTATCGATCCTCAGCCGATGTATTTAGCGGGGATGGCCGCAGCACTGGAATCTTCATGGCTCAACATCGCTATCGGTGCCTTCAAGAACCCCACTGCCTCTTCCTGCACGTCTGCGCTGCCAGAGATGATTCTTTAGGCTTCTGAAAGGTGGTCAACATTAATGTAACTGCACCGTGTGTATTACCCTTGTAGGAAAATGTCTGTTATGTGCATGTAGCAGTCAGGAATCGGAGTCTGGGATGCTAGATACTGAAGAATTTTATGGGTCCAAACCTTGTCGTACAGCTCTCCTAGTCTAGGAAAATAGCTGCCGTTGATTTAGAAATGTTTAAGTTAGAATGATGTGCTCCGTTAGAGGGAGCTCTTTCACCATCCTTCAGACCCCCCTGGCCGAAATTTTCCATCTGCTTTTAGCGGCTGTTGGGTTCTCTGAAGTATGGCTCTTTCAAAGATTTTACTCATAGTGCTGGTCAAACTGATGGGCCTGTGGTTTTCAGGGATTTGAAAATTCTTGTCCAGTTTCACGTTGTTTCACTGTGGTGGGAAAAAATTCAGTTGAAGTCCCCTTTGAAAATTCTGGCGAGAAGCACGAGGGATTTCCTTGGAACGTTCTTGAGGTGCTCATTGCTGACAATGAAGATGCCTGGTGTAGGTGTGCTGTCACGTTCAAAAGCATCCGCCTGATCTGTATGCAACCCAAATGACGTAACTCTCCTGCAGGTCCTCTAATCTCTCTTCAACACAGTCGTTTAACTGTTCTAAATAGTAACTACAAGGGACCAGCGCATAACATTTATCTGTGTGGCTATCAGTCAAGAAGCAAATTCAAGCCACGATAAAGTGAAATCAGGGAACACGTTATTGCAGATGACAGTCTTTAACGATTGTATATTAAAACGTATTATAATAAATGTCATTTCAAAAAGCGTTTCAGCTTGAAATTCAATGGCGAAAATTTTTGTACTCAGCCACCATTGTCCCTGTTAACTAACCACAAAATATCTAAAAGTGGTTTTAACCCCAAGGAACAAAGTTTGCTTGTGATTAAACTTGAAATGACGTCCTACATTTTCGTTTTGGACGGGGATGCAAAACCAGAACAATCAAATCTTTGATATCGAATTTTTTTACCGGTAGTGAGATGACAAACCTAAATGGCGAAACGAAAAAGTTTTTTTGTTCGGGGCTTTGAACACGCTCCTATGGCCGTCGTTTTCTCGCCATGATTAGGCATTAAGTATCGGTGTATTTCAGCAGTGGTGAAATGTTCTAATTTCTGAACAGTATGAACTGTCATGATCGCCTTTCACCTATAGTTTGATGTGTGCAAGTTACAAGTTGGAATGGCATGATGAAAGGTTTTGTGCCAAACTAGGATTCGAACCTAGACACTAAGATATTGTGGAGACCTTGAGGAATTAGGAATCTCGGCGAAACAACGAAATGATGGAACTATAACGTCCCAAAGCGCTAAAATCACGCGGAAGGGAAGGTCTGAGAGTGAATCCCGGTCCAGCATAAATATTTTCCACATCCCAGTTTCAAATACAGTGAGAAATAAGTGTCCCATGACGTCACATGAAGACTGGTTCATTAATAAAATTACAATTCTGGTGTCAGAAAGCTCACTGATGACAGGGTTTCTAACTGCTATGACTTCGGCCTCTGACATGGCCTAACCTACACCTCCTCTCCTCGATTTAGCAGTGACGCTACATATGTTTAATATGTTTAATTGTATATACGGTGCAACCATGAGTTGTTAACCGGCGTTGCCGGAGGTGAATAGGGTTCGTGAAAATTGGTTGCCTAAAGTATGTATCGACCAGACCTTAAACATACGAATTATTCAATCGTCAATCAAACTGCACATATCGCTGACTCATGATTTTGTCGCAACGAAGGATGCTCCACACGGGACGAGAATTTTGCTTCCCAGGGGGTACATAACATTATGTCAAAAACACTCATTTTCTGATTTGTACGCATCACCAATCACAAGCTGCCTGGGTTCCCAATGCATACGTCGTCTAGATTTTGTAATCACTGAAATAAAATGACATAACGGCCATCCGATCGAACTGGCCACACGGTAGGATGAGGAAATCTCTGCAGGAAGTGTTGCTTTCCACTTTACCTGCTGTGGTGTTGCATGTATTTATGGTGCAGTGATAAATCCAGGGCAGTGTAAACGCAAAGCCGAAATACTGAGCACACCCTTCTCCTTAGCCGGCCGGAGTGGCCGTGCGGTTCTAGGCGCTACAGTCTGGAGCCGAGTGACAGCTACGGTCGCAGGTTCGAATCATGCCTCGGGCATGGATGTGTGTGATGTCCTTAGGTTAGTTAGGTTTAATTAGTTCTAAGTTCTAGGCGACTGATGACCTCAGAAGTTAAGTCGCATAGTGCTCAGAGCCATTTGAATCTTCTCCTTAAATACTTGTATTTTTAAATCGTATCAAGTGTCATATAACAGGGTAGGCAAGGGCATTCTGATCTCTTCTGATGCAGCATATGATGTCAAGAATGTTAAAATATGTAATCTAACTCTGCAATTAAAATTTTGGGAAAAATATATATCGGAATATAAGTTCGCGGAAATTTTGTTTGGCATGTTGTCAGGCAGATCGCTGACAGTATATTAATCAATCGTTGTTTTTTATTTGAGCTTCTAGAATTATTTTTGAGGCAACCCAGTGAATTTACCATAGTTGAGGTTTATGAAGAACGTTGATTAAGTGTTAGTGAACGAAACATGAAGCGGAAGGAAAGTCAGACATGTGTGAAATTTAGTTCTACTTGGATTAAATAAAGGGTTGTAGATAGCGAAGGCAGCTGTTGATATTTTTACCATGTATGTGATAGCTGCGTTGGAGAAATCACGTCAGAAAATTGTCTTCTGGTTTCAAGTAGAATCGTTTGAACTCCAATTATTTTCCACATTGAAGAAGACCAAGAGACTTTTTTGAAGGACTTTTTTTATGGTGAATAAATATTATTCACTCTACTATTGTCAGATACTATGAACTGCGACCATTCAACCTTCTTGTGACACTTTCATTCAGTCAGCAATTTTGAGGAAGAGAAGAATGAAAGGGTGATTATATGTACCTCTCAGCTAGCGAGCTTTTATTGCCTGCGATACAATGTCATTGCTATAGTGATTGATAAGACGGATAACTCAACATTTAAAATATGAGTTGGTTGTTGATTCTTTGCGGAATGATCTTTCTTGAATATAATCATAAATATCATAATCTACTGTTACATATTATGTGAAATGCATAGAGATAATTTATTGAAAACTCCAAGAAAATATCATGTTAATTGATAAAGATAATGATGATGGCTGAGATGGTCAGCTGTATTGGAGGCTATCTCAGAATCTATACGCGATTGTTGCTCTTATTACAGAAGTTTATTCGCCCAGATCGCACAAAAATATACGATTATTATTAGTCTCAGCGAAATTAAATCACCGTCTTCCTATCATTTGTGTAGAAAAAACTGTTTACAGGCCCAGTCCACTTCAACGACTTAACATTAAATGGACACACTTCTGTAAAATGATCTAAAGATTGCGATTTAATTTTGCTGAAACGAGTAATCACTGTGCATTTTTAAGCGATCGGGCGAATAAACTTGTGTAATAAGAATAACAATCGTGTATTATCAGGATATATTTGACCCCTCAGGGAGTAAATAGGTAGATACGTAGATGCCTAATGTAGTGTTGCCAATTCTCCATTAGACAGGCGACAGGAAGAATACGACTGCTCAGCTAAAGCTGTCGCTCATTACGCCAACTGCAATTAACAGTTTCCCAGAAATCTCGCCACATGGTGAGCTTCTCTGTGAATTACGGGCGCGTCGCCTTATTGATAGTAAATATTTGACACTGGAAGCAAAGGAGTTTTGTCCACACTGGTGCGCCCTGGCAGAAACCTCGTTTTTAGACCAGTGACCTTAGTGTGCGCGACAAGCGTCTTTCAAAGCGTCTGGACGTTATCATAACTGTGCCGAATGTCACTCTATTTTTACCGCGCGCGGCAGATACACATCATTAAGAGCAGAACTGGCGGCTGGCAGCACGCGAGCCTAAACGCGCGTGTCGCGGCCAAAGGTCAGAGGGAAATCAGCGGCTTGACTCCCCGAGGGCGAAAGTGTGAGTTTGCGGTGCTGCATGGAGAGGGAGGGGGCTGCGGTGTTCGCAGCACCGACGGGTGGACACAAAAATAAACGCACAGCACGCGGGGGAGCTGTGGTCGGCCGTTGTGCGCCGCTGTGCTACCAGCAACCGAGAACAATGCTTACAGTTGAACCTGACAGCAAAATGTTTGATATATGTTTTCATTTTTTTTCTGTGCTTCCACTGTATGTCCCCATTTCCAGTCGTCACGAGAGAAACCAACGAAATGTCACATCAGTATGGCGCCAGACAGAGTTCATTGTTTGTGTCTCAAAAACTGAATAATGTGAACGTTGAGAACCAAAGCTTCCACTTTTTATCAGGGTGCAACATTAAATCTTCATATCTATGCTGACCATATGAAAACTAGGAGCTGTATAAAATTGTTAAAGACACACACACACAGCCAATTTCGCGTTCCAGCCAAAGGAAACTGTCATAAGTGAAGTTCGCTTCAAGCGAACAAACATCTCAAAGTTACAGCATCCGTGAATCATTTGCTGTTGTTAGGGCTCCCGTTATTTCCAAAGTGCTGCTGCTGGTACTGCGCACCATACTCTTTCGTCCTGGTTTCGTTCTGATGGCCACCAAAACAATGGGTAAGACACAGAAATGTTAAAATTAAAACTGAAGATTTTTGAACGCAGCTAATATAGTAAAAGCAGACCTAGGGGACACGGGTATTTACCAGCCTCTGAGATATCCTCGACCCTTGATACGATTTGCTTTCCTTTCACCCCCTCCCCCTCCCCAACCCCACTGGTCTTGCTAATGACTAGTGGGGGTCGACATTCCCGTTTGTTCGGGGTGGTGTAGTGTCCATTGGGTCATCAGTCATAATTCTTCTTAATAGGGACAGACAACGAACCGTTTCCACTGGCTGTGAACTTTTAGCTTTGGAGTATAAGACTCCCTCCCTCCTATAAGCAATTGAAACTCGGCTTCTGAGCTTTATAAGACACTCTATCGCACCGATGTATTGGTTCCTGGCGCTTCAGGTTTTCATATGGTAATGTCGTCGAGTGGATAGCGAGTGACGATATAAAACAGTTACAATTACGTGTAGGGAAATTACCCTGTCAGTAGGTATACCAATTTTCTACAATAGGTCAGTACTTCCACTCACGTACGCTGTGGCTTCGGTTTTAAATCAGGATAGTGAGAGTATTGGCAATAGCTCATTTCAGGTAAAAATATAAAGTCTGACGCACCATTCATAAAACCATCAAACTTCGACGTAACAATTGCCATACAAAAGACCGCTAAAATCCCATTTAGTATTATGTACATACGAATATTAATTTATAAAAGCAATGTGCAGTTTCAAAAATACTCTTTACTTTGATTTTTTGTATTACGAATATAGTTAACAATGTGACAGTGGACTGGAATGTCGAAATTTGGAGTGCATGTGTGTCTGTGTGTATGTGTGTGTGTGTGTGTATATGTGTTGGCTCAAATGGCTCTGAGCACTATGCGACTCAACTTCTGAGGTCATCAGTCGCCTAGAACGTAGAACTAATTAAACCTAACTAACCTAAGGACATCACACACATCCATGCCCGAGGCAGGATTCGAACCTGCGACCGTAGCGGTCGCGCGGCTCCAGACTGTAGCGCCTAGAACCGCACGGCCACTCCGGCCGGCTGTATATGTGTGTGTGTGTATATGTGTATACGTGTGTGTGTGTGTGTGTGTGTGTGTGTGTGTGTGTGTGTGTGTGTGTATGTGTATGTCCATGTGTCCAGGACATATGCTTCCACTTCCACAACGATCCGATCTGACAATGTCAAATCAGTCCTCTCCTGGTTTGATAACATGTCAAACAAAGAGAGTTGGCCAGTACATGACACAAGCCAACAAAAACACCTATGTAAAAACCAGCATGTTGAGCCATCTAAAGATGAAGGCTTATACACTTGAAACTAGTTATTACATGCATTCCTAAAATCAAACCTGAAGTTTCAAAGTCTAGTAGTGGTGATGATTGATTTGCAGGAGCAAAATTAAGAGAGATTTCAAGTTGGACAGCCGTCAATGGCAAAAATCCGTAACTGATTACAGATCTAGATTTCGACTATAAGGTAACCACCATTAGAGCGTTACCAGAAGGGTCATGAAGGTACCAAATTGCCAGAGCGTAAACTTGTGACAAATAACACAGCTGCCATGTAAAAGCTAGAGTAATTTGTCACACATTTATGCTCTGACACCTTGATAATGAACCGATGATCACTGTGTTACAGTGGACATCTGCAATAAATTACGGATTTTGCCGATGACTGCTGTTCATTAAATTTGAACAGTCGACGGCCGTTGTGCATACGGGCATACAGATGGATCCAATTAAGTCAAAATTAAGACGTTTTACCAGCTCGGACTAATTCTTGGCATCTATAGATTATGCTCTGAAATTGTAAGCGAATCGTTGAGCAGAAGTTTTTTGCACCACCCATGTTGAAAACCAGTGAAGCTTTCCAGTCTGTCTTTTTGTGGGTCCAGTTCGTTTTGTCTCAAGCCACAGCATCCACACTCATAAGACAGTTAAGAAAGTCTTGCTGCCATTTCGAAATTAAAACAATACGCATGCCGGGAAACATAATCGATAAGGACCTCATTACCCTCGTATTGAGAAAAACTTCGGCACTTTTGACTGCCAGTTCCTCAAACGGAAGCTTATCGAGAGGCTAAGATCGTCAGCGTACAATTTATTTAACAATGAATTTTTTTAAAAATGTGTGTAGCCATAGGCAGTCCTTTGTCCACAGTGGTGGCCAGCCTCCTCAGAATTTTGAGGAGCAGTCGTTTGACTCAACAGTTTTGAAATCTAGCATATTTTGGCGTTATGTTGACGATACATTTATAATCAATAAAATTTTTCTGTGTTTGTGACCCAAATGACGAAATCTTCTAGGGAAAAAGCTAACGTAAAATGTTTCGTAAAGTGAATTAGCCTTCTGTAACAGCGCTATTTAAATATATAAGTAGCTTTGTACGAGGTGCATTAAAGTTCTAAGGCCTCCGATTTTTTTTCTAATTAACTACTCACCCGAAATCGATGAAACTGGCGTTACTTCTCAACGTAATCGCCCTGCAGACGTACACATTTTTCACAATGCTGACGCCATCATTCCATGGCAGTGGCGAAGGCTTCTTTAGGAGTCTGTTTTGACCACTGGAAAATCGCTGAGGCAATAGCAGTACGGTTGGTGAATTTGCGGCCACAGAGAGTGTCTTTCGTTGTTGGAAAAAGCCAAACGTCACTAGGAGCCAGGTCAGGTGAGTAGGGAGCATGAGGAATCAATTCAAAGTTGTTATCACGAAGAAACTGTTGCGTAACGTTAGCTCGATGTGCGGGTACATTGTCTTGGTGAAACAGCACACGCGCAGCCCTTCCCAGACGTTTTTGCTGCAGTGCAGGAAGGAATTTGTTCTTCAAAACATTTTCGTAGGATGCACTTGTTACCGTAGTGCCCTTTGGAACGCAATGGGTAAGGATTACGCCCTCGCTGTCCCAGAACATGGACACCATAATTTTTTCAGCACTGGCGATTACCCGAAATTTTTTTAGTGGCGGTGAATCTGTGTGCTTCCATTGAGCTGACTGGCGCATTGTTTCTGGCTTGAAAAATGGCATCCACGTCTCATCCATTATCACAACCGACGAAAAGAAAGTCCCATTCATGCTGTCGTTGCGCGTCAACATTGCTTGGCAACATGCCACACGGGCAGCCATGTGGTCGTCCGTCAGCATTCGTGGCACCCACCTGGATGACACTTTTCGCATTTCCAGGTCGTCATGCAGGATTGTGTGCACAGAAACCACAGAAATGCCAACTCTGGAGGCGATCTGTTCAACAGTCATTCGGCGATCCCCCAAAATAATTCTCTCCACTTTCTCGATCGTGTCGTCAGACCGGCTTGTGCGAGCCCGAGGTTGTTTTGGTTTGTTGTCACACGATGTTCTACCTTCATTAAACTGTTGCACCCACGAACGCACTTTCGACACATCCATAACTCCATCACCACATGTCTCCTTCAACTGTCGATGAATTTCAATTGGTTTCACACCACGCAAATTCAGAAAACAAATGATTGCACGCTGTTCAAGTAAGGAAAACGTCGCCATTTTAAGTATTTAAAACAGTTCTCATTCTCGCCGCTGGCGGTAAAATTCCATCTGTCATACGGTGCTGCCATCTCTGGGACGTATTGACAATGAACGCGGCCTCATTTTAAAACAATGCGCATGTTTCTATATCTTTTCAGTCCAGAGAAAACAAAATCGGAGGCCTTAGAACTTGAATGCACCTCGTAAAAAGTGGCTGGTTGCCATTGTCTTCCCTGTAATAATCAACCAGTATTTTGTACACAGCCACTGGCTCAGAATGTCAGTTTTCGACAGAATATCAACTTGTCGACAAACTTTGTTAACGCAGCATAAAAAATAGTGTTAAGCAAAATGAAAACGATATAGATCAATACAACAGCGATTATTAGGCCCATTTTTGTACCAAAAGATAACAACATAATAAATGAAAAGGAGAGAGAAAAACGATATTTTAGAGTTTATTCCGAGGAAACAGAATAGTCAGATTTAGGCATTTCTAAGTAACGGCTTTAAACCATTAAATATGTGTTATGCAACTGCAACTGTTCGTTAAGAATGAAACGGTCATTAAAGGAAAGGTGTTTGAAAATTTCTATCTCTTCAAGAATATTAGATCTGAAGCCTTTCCTCGCTTTGTGCAGATTACTGACGTCATTAATTTCTTGAGGATTATGCCCTGTAATTAATAAACGATTGGCAAAAGACGAGTTATATACGTTAGTCCTTTTTTTATAACATCTGTTTCTTGTATCTAACAGAAATTGGTCATCCTGATTGTCGCATATAATAGGCTGGACATATGTCACAGCTAATCTTACGGACACCTGAGTTTTTTAAGGGAGAATGTGATGGTTCCCAATTATGGATAAGATTATTTTTTACACTGTTATTGTTGTTGTGATATTTGTTTTGGAGGAATCTCTGAATCCTGTAAGATATAGATCCTAAAAGCATTATAGATTTTTTTTCTTTTCATTATGTTTGTTACTGGGAGAAGTGGCAAGATTGGTAATTCTGTTACTGGTTTTACTTTTGAGAGTGTTATCCACTGTGGTTGGCTCGTATCCATTATTAACTTCAATAGTTTTAACCAAATTAATCTCAGCTTCTGGACGTTTACCGAATAAATGAGTAGAAACAACTCCATGAGGGTGTGCTGGACAGGACGGCACTAACTTGATCAGTGCAGGTTTCTTTGTAAAAAAATATTGGAAGAAATTTTGCCATCAATTATTGTTTATGTTAAATGTAAATAACGTAACTGACGGAATTCGTTTGCGAGCTCACAAGTAAAAGTAACTTTTTCGTGAAGCTAACTGAAAATTTTGAACAAGTGTGCCGCTCCGTAAATAACCAAAATGTCGTCTATATATCTGGACTATGAAAGATTGCCTAAAGTTGATTCCTCGTTTTCCTCAGAGTAGATCTGAAATATCGTTGTCCTCTCTCTTTTTCATTTATTACATTGTTATTGTTTCGTACGAAAATTAGCTAATATTTCCTGTTGCATTGTCTTAAATAATTTTCATTTTGCGTCAATCATGTGAGGTCATACATGTGAGATAAACACTTACGTTCAGTTTAAAATATTTTTCGTGAGTTAAGCTGCTGTTATATTCAACTAGATAGCGCAACTTGTTGCGTTCGACGTTGGGACAACTTCGACATCTGAGCCTCTAGTCTGATGCCGACTACGGTGACTCTTTTCTCTTGCAACCGTTAGCAGCGTGTACCGTGCTACGCCACGCAGCTATAATTTCATTGGCAGTTACCAACTTTATGCCAGTTTAAATTACTTTAATTGTGTTGCAACCGAGCGTGTGTTTTATACTTATAACATAGTATATATCAACTCATCTAGAATATAAGACTTGGTTCTTTTTACTGATTACGCTGGAAAAGATATAATAGTTACTATTGAATTCAATGTAAGTCTTCTGATTCATCGCTATGAAAAAGTAAAATAGAATAGAGCTTGGCTGAAAAGACAGCAAGGATCTTTGCACTTATAGAACAGAATAATTTGAAGCAGTAATGGTTTGAAGATATAACGTATTCACACACAGACCTCCATCTTGTACCAGAAGAAAAAATAAAGATAAAAAATGACTAAGAAAACATGTTTAGTCTAATGAAGAGATTAAGGTAGCCTTAGATGAAGGTCTTCATAGTTGCCAGAATCATCGTTCTGGCACAAAATCTACTCATAGGGGCAAAATTGCGCGATATACATAGACTCAAAACGAACATTGTTACCTGTTAGAAAGGGAACTTTGCATGCCATGCCCAATATTTTTTAACCTACCTTTATGTAAAACATTACTCCACGGCAAAAGACCTAGAACAATTGATAAGCTGGCAGTAGTTTCCCGTTGTCATACCCCCGTGTTCTAAAGGACTAAAAACTAAAAAAATAAAAAAACTTAACTCCGTCCGAACAGGCCACGAAGGTCCAACGGTACCGACCGGCCGCCGTGTCATCCTCAGCCTACAGGCGTCACAGGATGCGGATATGGAGGGCCATGTGGCCAGCACACCGCTCTCCCGGCCGTATGTCAGTTTACGAGACCGGAGCCGCCACATCTCAATCAAGTAGCTCCTCAGTTCGCCTCACAAGGGCTGAGTGCACCCCGCTTGCCAACAGCGCTCGGCAGACCAGATGGTCACCCATACAAGGGCTAGCCCAGCCCAACAGCGCTTAACATTAGTAATCTGACGGGAACCGTTGTCACCACTACGGCATGGCCGTTGGCGTTCTTAAGTACACAGAAATAAAAATCATAAAGATCAATGGTAGCTCTGGATAACAAGCAGTTCTTCTCAATGTGACGAGAACGTCTCTTTAACCGGTGTAGCATCAACAGCAAGGTTTACTGACCATCTACACATCTCCAACCTGGATCCAAAAATGCGTAACTGAAACTCTCAAGCACGGGTTCTGTGTCTGACGATAACTGCCTGAACTGAGACCTTCTAGCTTCTATTGGCATTACTGACTGGTTAATGTGATTTTTGGAGAAGGTAAGGTTCCCGTTATCTCTCTTTGTGGAGCTCTGTTGCAGTGCTGCGGCTCTACAAGGAACAGAACACTGCTTCGAAGTGATCATTGAAACTCGGAAAGCGAGAACTTCAGTTCACTTAGAGGTTGTCAGAGAATTCCTTTATCCACATGTAATTAGCGTACAACTTACTTCTAAAATTACATACGTGCTGAATAGCTATCGGAAAATTTATATCCTATGTTGTAAAGCTCGACTAACAGAACTTGTTTATGACAGAGTACTTATGTGATTTTGTGATCGGTATTATTAAAGCTACCATTGCATTTTATCCAACACGGTCCCACGAACTGCTAAGAGACCTGCAAGATTGGAAAAGAGATTACCTTCCCGTTATAGTCTTGTAAATGAAACTTCATGTTTCCAAAATCAGTTATTTTTTTTCCATTTTCCACTTTGCTGTCAAACTTTCATCCAAAAGCTTTGCAACGTATTGCACGCCAAGAAATACACTTTTGCAGTTCAGTTTGTACTATAAGTTCCCCCATTATGTATTTTTCATCATGGTTACTGCCTCAAAACTTTGCACTGTAAGGTACTGCTACGAAGTACTTTTTAGAGACACATACCTCGTCAATGTTGGCGTGAAACAAAGAAAATGCATACAAATACTGGCATAAAATAATGATAACTATTGTAATTTACCGACTTTCAGTGAAGTCTTACTTTTTATTTACAGCAGCTACTGTTTTAATCAACTCTTACTTTTAAAGTTGTGTTGAAATTTGGAAATAAATATTTTGTAAACTCGAATAGCTAACTTTGTTGTGACAATGACGTTTTGTTATATAGTAAGTGAAATCCGATATAATAGCTATAAAATTTCTAGTTAAATTATTCTAAACAGATTATACCATTCCTTTCGATCTGTTGTTGTGGCCTTCAGTCCTGAGACTTGTTTGAAACAGCTCTCCATGCTACTCTATCCTGTACAAGCTTCTTCGTCTCCCAGTACCTACTGCAAATTACATCCTTCTGAATCTGCTAAGTGTATTCATCTCTTAGCCTCCCTCTACGATTTTTGCCCTCCACGCTGCCCTCCAATGCTAAATTTGTGATCCCTGGATGCCTCAGAACATGTCCTACCAACCGGTCCCTTCTTCTTGTCAAGAAGTCTTGAAGTATCGAAATTAATATTTAATGAATTTATGTTATAAATATTATTGACTCACTTTAAATTCATATTAGGTATACTTACATCCACTGTTCTCGAAGTTTTCATGTTAACTGTCAGACCCTCGACACTTCCTAGCAACTTACCCGACCAACTGTGTCTGGACATTCTTCTGTGAACGATAGAACACACCCAATTTAATTAATGGCTCTACTCGTGATCAATTCATTTCCTTCAGTTTCCGTTATTGCGGAAGCCTTTTCTCGCACACTGTACAACGGTCGCCTCTGCGCAATCTCCACTTGCTTTATAAGTCGTAATAGTCATTTAACGAAACGTACCTGCTCATATTGTTTGAGAACATTACTCCGAGGCCTTTTCTCAAGGTGCTGACACGCGTGGCGTATAGATCTCTGAGAAGGCAATGTCAAGCAAATCTTGGGTGTAAAGTACTCCTCAGTGCTACATGCGCGTTGCACAATCATAGGAATAATTTTAGTATGGCCACTCACTCAGCGATGCCACCGTCACTGTTTTGAAGCGCTGACACGTGTCGTTCGGGTTTTTTGGTTTGGCGCGTCTCTAGGCGGAACAGCAGCGCCGGCGCACGCGGCCGGCTTGCGTGACTGGGGCTGCGCGCTCCCAGCGCAGAACGGTTTGCCGCGGCTGATTAGTTGCCAGGTTCTATCGCGTGCGTCTGATTTGTTGCTGGTGAAAACAACGGATGGAACTTTAGCAGTTGTTTGCACGAACGTCCCAATTCTGTTCCGCGCCGCCACTGGCGATAACAGATGCATGCAACAATCGACCGTAGCTCAGTTAAGGCTGCAGGCGGGAACGGACTGGGTGGGCACCCACACCCGCGTCGCACGAGCGGGGCCGTCACCCAGACGTGACAGGAATATGGAGTCTCAGTTGCCGACAACAAATTCCAATGGACATACCTCTGCAAGCAGTTCGTAGCACGCATCACCTTCTTTGTGCCACAAGATGCATGACATTATCACTACGGACTCACGCAGGCTTTTGTTTAGATTTTTTTTATAAAAAAAAGGGGTCAACCAGTAACTTATTTTAACGCAGTTGATATAAAGGCTCCACGTCTTTCCATCAGTAAACATATTCGATAGATGTGCTCGATGATGGAGCTGATAACGTTCAAGCAAAAATGCATACTTGGCCACCAGTTGATTTGAATTACAGGACGCCGCACCGCTACGCTCTTGTTCGGATTTGCGGTGGTTTAGATCACCACCTACTCACCCTCATTAACAAAAAAAAAATGGTTCAAATGGCTCTGAGCACTATGGGACTTAACAGCTGTGGTCATCAGTCCCCTAGAACTTAGAACTACTTAAACCTAACTAACCTAAGGACATCACACACATCCATGCCCGAGGCAGGATTCGAACCTGCGACCGTAGCAGTCGCGCGGTTCCGGACTGCGCGCCTAGAACCGCGAGACCACTGCGGCCGGCTCCCTCATTTACATTTACCATGATTTCCCTTATTTTCTTAAGGTAAATTTTTAGATGTTTCCTTTGAAAGAACGCAGCCAGCGAACTTCCGCATCTCCAATAATATCGTTGTTGATGTGTACCCCAGTCTTCATACCTTCCTTATTTTTCTCTGTCTTTTGAGCATTGCTTGTTGCATAACGTGAATAATTGACGTCAAAACGAAATGGCTTGAAACCGCACAAACGTTACGAGCAATATCTACATTCTATCTGCCCTTCTTCTCTCCACCGTATCAATATAAAAAGCCAACAAAGGGTCGCAAATGTTGCATTCTTTCCACTTCACGATACGTTTTCTAACGCTTAAACACAGTCTTCATAACTTTCAAATGTGCACATTGAGTTTGTCAGCACAAGAAAAATATTAGAACCTCAAATTTTTTTTTTAAAAAGATTGTAATTTGAACTTATAGAAATTGGCGTAACTACACGCAAAATAGAAACGTCATGAAGTGATTGATCAGTCTATTTTTTTTTCAGGCAAAATTTGTCAGAAAGATAGATTACATAGTACGATATTCCTGCGTTAGAAAAGATAACTCCCCTGTTGTCACAACACAGTGTCCACCAGGATTGTGGAAGGTATGTAGCGTGGAAAATCAAACCACAGTAATAAATAATTTTATGCTAGTCAGTACGAGTGCTGGGACGCGCGCTGTTGATCATAGAGGCAAGGGGTGAAGCCACAGGACACATGGAAGCATGCCGGCTGGTATCACGAGGCCGGAAAGTACCACGCCACCGATAAATTCAGTTGAAATTAACATCTGATATCAGCACGTCATGCAATATTACCGTGAGTTCAGTTATATAAACAGCAAAGCTTACGAACCGAAATAACTCCCCAACAGAAACATTTACAATATCTTGACGTCAACAGCCCACCGTAACGAAGAAAAATATTCTCGATCGAAATGGAACATCATCTGAAGAAACGTCTGCCTCACGTCGGCCGTCAGGCCTCAATGGTACAGCATCGACAGTGACAAATTCCCCACCAACGGAAAGCTCCACAAAATACACCTTAGTCAGACCGACGACTACATGACTAGTAGAAATGTAGATACATTAATACACAGATTTACGTGTGGAACTACGTCCATCAGAAATTAGCGGTTATCGACGGGCCAATCTCTGCAAATGTAGGTTTAAATGAACTGATACGAGAGAAAAGACCCAGATATCCGAGAACAAAGAATAACGCTGTACTCTAAATGCTTACCCATACTGCAACATACACAGCACATCACTGAACAGTAATGTACTATTGCTGTTTATCATTCTGTGAAAACGAACACTGGAAAATCACCACATTCGCCAAATATAGCAGCGTACTAAAAATTAGAAAAACACAATACAGGCAAGAAAAAAAAGGAGAGGGGTAAAAAGACGGTCAATTGTTGAATGCTTTACTGAATCACGAATAATTTTTAAAAAGGGCAAAAAATTACTGTAATTCTGTACTTAAATTCGGACAGTTCTTTCACCAGTTTGTCCGGCTTCTTTATCCTCTGTTTAAATAATCTTCATTCTTCAAGTGTAAGTAACTTCATTCCTTTAGGAGACACATGTAAAATTTTCATAGTACTTTCAGTACCACATGACGACGAACACATTTCTCCCAACGAGAGGCCAGTTTGTTGATACCGTCACAGTCTCGCCTTTTATTGCACCGATTCATCTGTATCAAAGTGATGTCCTCAAAAGTGTTCAATTTTGGAAACAGATTAAAATAGGATGGGGCCAAGTTGGAACTGTGTGGAAGACGCTGGGTGTCGTATTGTCGCCTGGCTAATGTGCGGTCTCGCACTATCGTGCTGAGGGAGACGATGCTCCATGTGTGAACGCCCCCATCAGATTGGGGAATTCGATTACAGTACGCTGTTTCTGACGCACGGTCATAGTTACGTTACACCGCCACGCTACACGCATCCCTATAGGGAAAGGGGCTGCAAACATGAAGAATAAGAGGTGTATGATTTCAAAAAGAAAACAATCTCATTTCGCCCTTTTAGGTAATGCAGCATTGTGCAAATAAGCATTCGTCAAAACGTTTGAGATATGGCCTAGCTCCAATTATTTGCAGAATACTACCTAAACTGATGATGCCCCAAAAATATGAAACGCGTTATTAAATAATTATTATCTTGAATCCGAGACTGTATTCTTTTTGAAACATTCGTAACGGTAGCTCTACCAGCCAGCAGATGGAGTGGAAAAGATTTTTTAAAACATGTATACAATGAATGTCACAACACAGTGTCAGATCTACGTGGCATGGACTTAATAAGTCGTTGGAACTCCCCTGTAGAAATATTTAGCCGTGTTCTCTATAGCCGTCCATAAATGTGAACTGACCTAACAATTATATCCCATAAGTGTTCGATATGATCAGTGTAGGGCGATTTGGGTGGTCAAATCATTCGCTCGAATTGTGCAGAATGTTCTTCAAAAATGGTTCAAATGGTTCTGAGCACTATGGGACTTAACATCTGTGGTTATCAGTCCCCTAGAACTTAGAACTACTTAAACCTAACTAACCTAAGGACATCACACACATCCATGCCCGAGGCAGGATTCGAACCTGCGACCGTAGTAGTCGCACGGTTCCGGACTGAGCGCCTGAACCGCTAGACCACCGCGGCCGGCGAATGTTCTTCAAACCAAACACGAACAATAACATGGCGCACTGTTCATCCATAAAAATTCCATCGTCGTATCGGAACATGAAGTCCATGAATGGCTGAAAATGGTGTGCAAGTAGCCGAACATAACCACGGGCCACTCCATTCCGTGCAAACATTGATCACACCATTACGGAGCAACCACCGGATTCGACAGTGCCTTGTTGGCAACTTGGAATAAGATCTTACCAGCTTGAATCGGGACTCATCTGACCTATCATGCCGGCCTCGGTGGCCGAGCGGCTCTAACTGCTTCAGTCCGGAACCGCGCGACTGCTACGGTCGCAGGTTCGAATCCTGTCTCGGGCATGGATGTGTGTGATGTCCTTAGGTTAGTTAGGTTTAAGTAGTTCTAAGTTCTAGGGGACTGATGACCTCAGATGTTAAGTCCCGTAGTGCTCAGAGCCATTTGAACCGTTAGACCTGTCATGTGTGGTGCAACCGATATGGTCACTACCCAGGAGAAGCGATGCAGGTAATATGGTGCTGTTAGCAAGGCACTCGCGTCGGTCGTCGGCTGTCATAGACAATTAACACCAAATTTCGCCACACTGTCCTAACAGATACGTTTGACGTAGTTCCACATTGATTCCTGCGGTTACTTCAGGCAATGCTGGTTTTCTGTTAGCACCTTCAAATCTACGCAATCACCACTGCTCTCGGTCGTTAAGCGAAGGCCGTCAGTGTGTGCGCTGTCCGTAGTGAGAGGTAATGCCTGAAATTTAATATTCTCCACATGGCCTCGAGAATGTGGATATCGGAGTACTGAATTCCCTAACGATTTCCGAAATGTTATGTCCCATGTGTCCAGCTTCAATTACAATTCCGCGTTCAAACTCTCTTAATTCCCGTCGTGTGGCCATAATTATTTGGGAAACATTTTCAAATGAATTACCCGAGCACAAATGACATCTCCACCACTGCACTGCCCTTTCATGTTTGTGTACACGATATTACCGGTGTCCCATGATTTTCGTCACCTCGGTGTAGTGTTAATAATGGTTGTTTTATTTCAATGGTTCTAAGAATTTTCTTATAAAAAATTCAGAGGCGCGCCCTCGCTTTCAGAAACGGCTGCATTTTAAAAGATTGCGATTTATAGCAGAACAATGATTTCCAGTACTGCACCGCGGTTTGCACAGCGTTAATGTCGATGTGAAAGAATCCCGTAACGGAGTAGCAAGTAGGAGTCCGCTCGAGAAAATAAGGAGGCTCGTGACTGCCTGCGGTTCCTAAGACCTCCTCGATGGGGTCGCCCAGGACGGCGGGAGCAGGGTGGCGCGATAAGGCAGACAGGAGGCCCGAGTGGCGGGCATTCCGTACACGGACGGCCGTGTTTGAGAGGGGGGCGGGGGGCTGCGCGCATTAGCCTGGGGCAGTCCGCGGGCCAGGCGTGGGAGGCGGCGGCGGCGGAGGCCGCAATCGATACGCGACCTGCACTGCGCCTGCCGCCCCCTCTGCCGCCTTTGCCGCCGCCCCCAGCGGCGTCCCCGCCCTCGGTAGACGCCGGCGGCACTTTCTCCGATGCCCACCCCTTATCGCCTCCACCTGTCCTCTGGCTGCCTTACGTACGCACGCGACGCCTCTCCTGATAATCCTGTCGAGGACAAGACGGCCGGCCAGTGTGGCCGAGCAGTTCTAGGCGCTTCAGTCCGGAACCGCGCGCCTGCTACGGTCGCACGTTAGAGGTCCTTAGGTTAGTTAGGTTTAAGTAGTTCTAAGTCTAGGGGACTGATGCCCTCAGATGTTAAGTCCCATGGTCCTTAGAGCCATTTGAACCATTTTTGAACACAAGGCGCATAGAGGATCACGCCGCTGCTCACACTGCTCTACATCGCACAAAAGCTGCCGAAAATTAAATGATAGTGGGACCTCAAAATAAGTGATGGCATGCTTTCCTTCATTTTTTTACAATCAGCGACGTTTCCGTGGCGACTTGTTGAGATGTGCACCCTGCACTGAAGCGACTTGTAATATTTCTCACATGGGAACATCTGCACGAAAAAAACTAGCTAAACTACACGTGTCAACGAATGCGTGGAGTTTAATGTATTATACGTGTAAGGTTTGTTCATTGCATTATGTCTGGCTGTAACTACTAAACGAAAACAAAAGACGAACCACAAAAGAATTATTTCAATGGGACGGCAATCGATGGATGCGATGTGCATGTACAGACATACAAATGAATACAATTTCGGAAAATCTGGATGATTCATTCAAGAGAAAAACCTTCACAAACAGAGCAATTCAATAACCACTGGCCATTATGCAAGCAGTTATTCGGCTTTGCGTTGACTGATAGAATTGTGGATGTCCTCCTAAACTCTGTTCAATTGGCGCGTTAGATTGTCAAAGTACCGAGATGGTTGAAGAGCCCTGCCTAAAATTCTATAATAATTCTTTGTTTCTCCGAACGTTCTCACTTGGGGAGAGACCCTGCGACTTTGCAGGCCATGGTAGGGTTTGGCAAGCACGAATACAAGCAGTAGAAACACTCGTCCTGTACGGACTGTCATTATTTGCTGAAATGTAAGCCTACGAAGGCTTTCCGTGAAGGGCAACAAAACGAAGCGCAGAATATCGTCGAGGTACCGCTGTGCTGTAAGAATGCCGTGAATGGCAACCAGAGGATCTGTCCTATGAAAATAAATCACTCGTGGGGTGCGCGACAGTTTGGTTGGTATTCCACCTTTATCCGGGTCGTCACCAACCTCTTCGCTGGTCTTCGGGGCTCTATTTGAAGCAGGACTCGTCACTAAAGACAGTTCTACTTCCAGGCCGAAGAAGTGTCTGGAGACGCTCCGGACAGCCGTTGTGAGCCGCGGCACGCTTACACAACATCGGTACGTCGACGATATTCTGTGTCCCATTATGTTGCCCTTCAAGGCAAACCATCCTGGGCATACATTTCAGCAAGGCAGTGCCCACCTGCACACGGCGAGAGCTTCTACTGCTGTGCTTCGTGCTTTCCAAAACTTACCTTGGTCGTCAGGATCTCCGAATCACTCCCCAATTGCGAATTTTTGGAGCATTATAGGCAGGGCCCTCCAACCAGCTTGGGATTTGGACAGAACTGGTCACGATGTCTCTAGGAGGACATCCAACAACTCCATCAATCAATGCCAAGCCTAATAACTGCTTGAATAAGGACCAGTGGTGAACCAAAGCGTTATTGACTTGTGCAAGTTGTGAAGCTCTTTCTCTTTAGTGAATCGCCTAATTTTTCTGCAACTGTAATCACTTATTTGTACTAATATTTTCAACTTACAGGCCTGTCTCTCCATCTGTAGTAGCCAGCTTAAGACCTCACGATCAGTTTCCCAAACAAGACTACTTTCAATCAGGTAGTAAGCAGTCTGCAAAAACATAGGAGGATGTTCAATGGTTTTTTAATGTGCGATGTAATACCACTCGGTTCATCATTTTTTACGCTCCCGAAGTTCACTGTTATGACTGCGTAGCATGCCATGCGAAAATTATGCCTTTCAAAAGAAAGTCTCAATTCAGGGATAGTGATGAAATTTTGCGGATCAGTCTAATTCTTTATAAAACAAGTATTGCGCATACCGTTACTTCAAAGCTGACTACCTATTCCCATGGAAAAACCCTCGAAATCCTTTGTCAGTACCAAAACGCCCGAAATATCTCTTCTCTCACTGGCTGAATAACACCGGAGCCACTGAGGTTCCTGTTTCAAATCATTCAATCCGGTAACATCGCTTTTTTCAGCAATCCCACTATCTGAATCAACTTGCACAAAAATCCAAAATAATAAATCAGAAAACGAAATTAAAGCATACAAAGCCCATCTATATACATTGGAAACAACGGAATAAAAATTACATCATACTAAAAGCCGACTACATTACAACCATCGTATTCCCCCTGTATGTACCTCACATCGAAGTTGTACAATCTGGTATCCCATTGAGTTGTACAGTCTATCACGCGCTCATTGAACTTTATTACCCATTTCAACGATTCCAACTTCAGACTGCATTCCCCCCCCCCCCCCCCTTTCCCACTTACTGCCACAGAGAAAGCGAGAAAAGAACATAGGGTCATCTACCGGATGAAAAAATAGTGGCTTACAAAATGATATTTTAGCCTTTAAGCCAAATACTGTTTACTTAGTTATCTATTGCACTTGGCCTCCCGTGACTGTTATCAAAAACCCATGGTAACTATACGGTAATCAAGTAAACTGATGACCAAGGAAAACGCATCGTGGCCGGCCGAAGTGGCCGTGCGGTTAAAGGCGCTGCAGTCTGGAACCGCATGACCGCTACGGTCGCAGGTTCGAATCCTGCCTCGGGCATGGATGTTTGTGATGTCCTTAGGTTTAACTAGTTCTAAGTTCTAGGGGACTAATGACCTCAGCAGTTGAGTCCCATAGTGCTCAGAGCCATTTCAACCAAAACGCATCGAACTGTGAATGATTTCAAGACAGTTGTCCATGTACTATCAAGTGCTTCAGCATGTTCTCCGGAAATATCACGATAAAAACGCACGATACGCCGACCGAAGCGCCCTCACTGCCAATATTGTGCTCGACTGATATTTATTTAAAGCTCTTCACTGACGTTGACGTATAACATATTAATATGTCAGGGAGTTATTTGTCATGTTGTTGTTGTTGTGGTCTTCAGTCCTGAGACTGGTTTGATGCAGCTCTCCATGCTACTCTATCCTGTGCAAACCTCTTCATCTCCCAGTACCTACCGCAACCTACATTCTTCTGAATCTGCTTAGTGTATTCATCTCTTGGTCTCCCCCTACGATTTTTACCCTCCACGCTGCCCTCAAATACTAAATTGGTGATCCCTTGATGCCTCAGAACATGTCCTACCAACCGATCCCTTCTTCTGGTCAAGTTGTGCCACAAACTTCTCCTCTCCCCAATCCTGTTCAATACTTCCTCATTAGTTATGTGATCTACCCATCTAATCTTCAGCATTCTTCTGTAGCTCCACATTTCGAAAGCTTCTATTCCCTTCTTGTCCAAACTATTTACCGTCCATGTTTCACTTCCATACATGGCTACACTCCATACAAATGCTTTAAGAAATGACTTCCTGACACTTAAATCTATACTCGATGTTAACAAATCTCTCTTCTTCAGAAACGCTTTCCTTGCCATTGCCAGTCTACATTTTATATCCTCTCTACTTCGACCATCATCAGTTATTTTGCTCCCCAAATAGCAAAACTCCTTTACTACTTTAAGTGTCTCATTTCCTAATCTAATACCCTCAACATCACCCGACTTAATTCGACTACATTCCATTATCCTCGTTTTGCTTTTGTTGATGTTCATCTTATATCCTCCCTTCAAGACACCATCCATTCCGTTCAACTGCTCTTCCAAGTTCTTTGCTGTGTCTGACAGAATTACGATGTCATCGGCGAACCTCAAAGTTTTTATTTCTTCTCCATGGATTTTAATACCTACTCCAAATTTTTCTTTTGTTTCCTTTTCTGCTTGCTCAATATACAGATTGAATAACATCGGGGAGAGGCTACAACCCTGTCTTACTCCTTTCCCAACCACTGCTTCCCTTTCATGCCCCTCGACTCTTATAACTGCCATCTGGTTTCTGTACAATAATAATAATAATAATAATAATAATAATAATAATAATAGCTAACATAATGTTTAGTTTAACATCTACAGTAATTTCTGGAATACAAAAGATCAAAGAAAATACATGATTTATAACTTTCTATGATTATTTGTCATAGAAAGTTATAAATCATGTATTTTCTTTGATCTTCCGTATTCCATAAATTACTGTAGATGTTAAACTAAACATTATGTTAGCTATTATTATTACAAAATGCTGTACCCAGTTTTATAACAATTGTGTTGCTAGAAACATCTGTAGCAATTCAAAGAGATGCACGTAATACTCGATCTGTTTAAAAATACATACGTGCAGCTTGGCATGACGAACTGACCAGCTCACGATTAACATACAGTATTCCCAACATGAGAAACATTCTCTATGGCAATTAGTCACTGCACGTATCAAGAAACGATCTGATTATTTCCTTACCAGCGACGAATTTTGCTACACATCACATAAGAAGTGAATTCGAATGCAGCAGATTTTGACAAAAAATCGAGATATATATAATAAATTACAGTAGTAAAATCAGAGTCTTTGGCGGTAAGGAAATTAGGTTTTAAATGTTACTGCACTGACGCAAACGTAGAAAAGAGGGCTCAATGCCACAAAAAGAACACTTGCAGCAATACTCTGGCAGATTTTTACGCCACGGCAGCTGCTGAGAGAAACCGCTCTCCAGCTGGTGAGAGCCCGGCCAGTTACCAAAACCAGGCATACTTCTACATTAACGGCAGCAACAACACAACAAAACCGCTTTTTCACGTATAAATGCTAGTCGTCCGGCTGGCCAGGTCATCGAATTGGCAAGCCATCGAGTTGAAGACCGTCACAGAGTCGACCTCCACCATGATCTCGCTACCGCTCCAACGTTATTCTGTGAGGACTGTCTGCCAGAGACCCAGCCGCAGCATTGATGGTCTGAGGTTAGAACTGAGTTCCTCCTAGCTAACGGCCGGAGCTACCATCAGCGTCAATTGCAGTTAGCAGCCGCAAGATCGGGTTTCACTCCCAAATACGTCTACACCTCTGTCACACACTACAGAATAGCAGGTCCCAGACGCCTCGATAACGGCACAGCGGCTCAACACCACCACCGCTTGATGCAGCGCTGCGGGGAATGTTTACCACGCAAGGGCGCTCCCCTTTCGAGTCGATCTTCACAGCATCGCTCCGCCACTGAGGTTTGCGTGCCCGCAGCACAAAGAACGCCGTAGATCAACGCCAGGCTGCGCCACATGACGGGCGGGGGGGGTCGCAACTCTAGCTGCTCAAGATTCTTGAAACAACAAAGATTTTTCAAGATCACCGCCTTGCTGCAGCCAACTTCTCCTAAGAGTGACTCCTGTAACCCTCATAAACAAATGGAACTCACAACGTGCAGGTGCAAGAGCCAAACCCCATCCTGACAACGCCTCCGTTGCGGTCACTGCACACAGGTAGCTGCACCTTGGGGTCAGAAGTGTAACTGGCAGATGAGCTACCCTCATCAGCAACGGAGTCAGGAGTAAGTAGCAGTATGTGCATTTTGGTAGGCCCTTGTGTCCATTGTCCCTGAGTTTGGGCCCACTCTCTTTCTCTCGATGTACCATATCTAATACATTACTGGCCATTAAAATTGCTACACCACGAAGATGACGTGCTACAGACGCGAAATTTAGCCGACAGGAAGAAGATGCTGTGATACGTAAATGATTAGCTTTTCAGAGCATTCACACAAGGTTGGCGCCGGTGGCGATGCCTACAACGTGCTGACATGAGGAAAGTTTCCAACCGATTTCTCATACACAAACAGCAATTGACCGGCGTTACCTCGTGAAACGTTGTTGTGATGCCTCGTGTAAGGAGGAGAAATGAGTACTATCACGTTTCTGACTTTGATAAAGGTCGGATTGTAGCCTATCGCGATTGCAGTTTATCGTATCGCGACATTGCTACTGGCGTTGATCGAGATCCAAGGACTGTTAGCAGAATATGGAATCGGTGTGTTCAGGAGGGTAATACCATCTGCACGAACAGTTCGACGACGCTTGCAGCAGCATGGACTATCAGAGCAGCATGGACTATCAGCTCGGAGACTATGGCTGCGGTTATCCTTGACGCTGCATCACAGACAGAAGTGCGTGCATCACAGACAGGAGCGCCTGCTCAACGACGAACCTGGGAGCACGAATGGCAAAACGTCACTTTTTCGGATGAATCCCGGTTCTGTTTACAGCATCATGATTGTCGCATCCGTGTTTGGCGACATCGCGGTGAACGCACATTGGAAGCGTGTATTCGTCATCGCCATGCTGGCGTATCACCCGGGGTGATGGTATGGGGTGCCATTGGTTACACGTCTCGATCACCTCTTGTTCGCATTGACGGAACTTTGAACAGTGGACGTTACGTTTCAGATGTGTTACGACCCGTGGCTCTACCCTCCATCCGATCCCTGCGAATCCCTACGTTTCAGCAGGATAATGCACGACCGCATGTTGCAGGTCCTGTACGGGCCTTTCTGGATACAGAAAATGCTCAACTGCTGTTCTGGACAGCACATTCTCCAGATCTCTCACCAATTTAAAACGTCTGGTCAATGGTGGCCGAGCAACTGTCTCGTCACAACGCGCCAGTCAATACTCTTGATGATCTGTGTTATCGTGTTGAAGCTGCATGGGCAGCTGTACCTGTACACGCCATCCAAGCTCTGTTTGACTCAATGCCCAGGCGTATCAAGGTCGTTATTACGGCCAGAGGTGGTTATTCTGGGTACTGATTTCTCAGGATGTATGCACGCAAATTGCCTGATAATGTAATCACATGTCATTTCTAGTATAATATATTTGACCAATGAATACCCGTTTATCATCTGGTTTTCTTCGTGGGGTAGCAGTTTCAGTGGCCAGTAATGTATGAGTATAAATATTGGTGTATAGTGGAGAAATGTATGTCAGCGTAAAAGGAGAAGATCCATGGCGTAATTTATTAAAAGCAGTGTTGTATAAGTTATAAATTTAAGAGCCCTCCTGGGATTTGCACTAGTACGTGGACATGCTGAAAAGCAATGCCTTCGAATTTTTTTATGTGAAAACTCTTAAAGCTTTTTAAATAAAATCAACATTATTAACATCCAGCCTGTCTTCATATTTATTTCTCTTCATAGTCACTCTGGCGACAAACACATTTTTCGCAACAAGAGACCAATTTGTTGATATCGTCACAGAAGAAATTACGACTTTGTCGATGAAGTCACAACTTAACGTCTGCTCGCACCACTTCCTCGCTGCAGAAGTGAAGTCCTCAGAAGCGTCCTTTGCGTTTTGGAAACAGGTGAAAATGGTATGGGGCCAAGTCGGGACTATGGAGGATGATCGATGACAGTGAACCCCAGGCCTCAAATTGTTGCAGATGTCGCAGCACTCAGTCGTGGTCTGGAACTGTCGTGCTGAAGGATAGGGTGCTCCATGCGAGGATGAACACTTCGAATTCGAAACTCGATTACAGCACGCTGTTTCTCAAGCTCCGACATAGTCACGTTACATACTGCCATGTTAGATGCTACTATTCGGAGTCCTCTAGCGGTAGACGGCGGCAAATGTGCAGAAATGAAGAATAAAGATGTATAATATTAGTAAGGTTGTTTTATTTAACAAGCTTGAAGAGTTTTGTGGTGGGAAAGCTTTTCAGAAACCGCCTTGCCACATGTTGTTGTTGTTGTGGTCTTCAGTCCAGAGACTGGTTTGATGCATATCTCCATGCTACTCTATCCTGTGCAAGCCTCTTCATCTCCCAGTGCCTACTGAAACCTACATGCTTCCGAATCTGCTTAGTCTATTCATCTCTTGGTCTCCCCCTACGATTTTTACCCTCCACGCTGCCCCCCAATACTAAATTGGTGATCCCTTGATACCTCATAACATGTCCTACCAACCGATCCCTTCTTCTAGTCAAGTTGTGCCACAAATTTCTCTTCTCCCCAATTCTATTCAATACCTCCTCATTAGTTATGTGATCTACCTATCTAATCTTCAGCATTCTTCTGCTGCACCACATTTCGAGAGCTTCTACTCTCTTCTTGTCCAAACTATTTATCGTCCATATTTCACTTCCATACATGGCTACACTCCATACAAATACTTTCAGAAACCACTTCCTGACACTTAAATCTATACTCGATGTTAACAAATTTCTCTTCTTCAGAAACTATCCTTGCCATTGCCAGTCTACGTGTTATATCTTCTCTACTACGACCATCGTCAGTTATTTTTCTCCCCAAATATCAAAACTCCTTTACTACTTTAAATGTCTCATTTCCTAATCTAATTCCCTCAGCATCACCCGACTTAATTCGACTGTATTCCATTATCCTCGTTCTGCTTTTGTTGATGTTCATCTTATACCCTTCTTTCAAGACACTGTCCATTCCGTTCATTTGCTCTTCCAAGTCCTTGCTGTTTCTGAGAGAATTAGTCTTATCGGCGAAGGTCAAAGTCTTTATTTTTTCTCCATGGATTTTAATACCTACTCCGAATTTTTCTTTTGTTTCCTTTACTGCTGGCTCAATATACAGATTGAATAAAATCGGGGATAGGCTACAACCCTGTCTCACTCCCTTCCCAACCACTGCTCCCCTTTCACGCTCTTCGACTCTTATAACTGTCATCGGGTTTCTGAACAAATTGTAAATAGCCTTTCGCTCCCTGTATTTTACCCCTGCCACCTTCAGAATTTGAAAGGGACTATACCGTCAACATTATCAAGAGCTTTCTCTAAGTCTACAAATGCTAGAAACGTAGGTTTGCCTTTCCTTAATCTATTTTCTAAGATAAGTCGTAGGGTCAGTATTGCCACACGTGTTCCAATATTTCTACGGAATCCAAACTGATCTTCCCCGAGGCCGGCTTTTACCAGTTTTCCATTCGTCTATAAAGAATTCGCGTTAGTATTTTGCAGCCGTGACTTATTAAACTGATAATTCGGTAATTTTCACATCTGTCAACACCTGCTTTCTTTGGGACTGGAATTATTATATTCTTCTTGAAGTCTGAGGGTATTTAGCCTCTCATACATCTTGCTCACCAGATGGTAGGGTTTTGTCAGGACTGGCTCTCCCAACGCTGTCAGTAGTTCTAATAGAATGTTGTCTACTCCCGGGGCCTTGTTTCGACTTTGGTCTTTCAGTGCTCCGTCAAACTTTTGACGCAGTATCATATCTCCCATTTCATCTTCATCTACATCCTCTTCCATTTCAATAATATTGTCCTCAAGAACATCACCCTTGTACAGACCCTCTTTATACTCCTTCCACCTTTCTTTTTTTCTTTCTCTGCCACATATGCAAATCAATAAAGAAAGCATCATTTAATCAGTGTACTTAATTTACGCCAATAGACTTGATATGCCAAAGTAATAATATTTGTTAGTAGGTAACTAATGCAGCCTTTCTGTTCACTCGTTGTTAATTCGTATTTGCTTGTATTGTAGCAGCGGGAAAGTCTGAAAGCACCACAAGGCTATGAGTAGGGTCGCACACTGGTTGAAGCTGTCAAGAGAGTGAGAGAGTGTAACCCCCCCCCCCCACCCCTCAAGGAAAAGATTTTGGAAAAGCCACCAACGGTGATACGCACATAGCATCTTCCATAGAGAAACGCCTAACAGAAACGTTTTACGACCGAGAAATGCAATGAGAATTCGCCCTCTTTAGCTACAGACACATCTTTGCATGTGAGATGTCGAAAGTGGCCGTTTCCCCAGAAAAGCACAGAAAGCTTAAAATAAACATATCAGTGATGTGTAGGGGTCGCTCGGACCTAGGGCTCTGAAATCGTGGGAGACTGTTGACAACTATGAGTTTGTAGATTTGTTTGACGATAAACCTGCCTTAGCCGGCCAGGGTGGCCGAGCGGTTCTAGGCGCTACAGTCTTGAACCGCGCGACCACTGTGGTCGCAGGTTCGAATCCTGCCTCGGGCATGGATGTGTGTGATGTCCTTAGGTTAGTTAGGTTTAAGTAGTTCTAAGTTCTAGGGGACTGATGGCCTTAGAAGTTAAGTCCCATAGTGCTCAGAGTCATTTGATTTGAACCTGCCTTATTGGCTAAGTAAGCAAATTTTAAGTTAGAAAGTGACACTGGGTGATGACAAGGCACAGAACCCCATTTTACAAAGAAAAAGAGAGTGGTGTGAATTTTTTCAGTAGAGTATGGCAGACACAATTCACTGGGTAACCAATCAGGGGAAGGATACAAGTTTTGTAAAGAGCAGTTTGATCGGGCAGCACTTGGAAGAGTCAGAGCCGTGAAAGACAGAAAGGTAGCAATGTGAGGTTTCTTCTTACTTCATAGTTTGATTGTAGATCAGAAGGGAAAGTGTAGCTCTCACACTAAGATCGAGATCTGGTACCTCCACTTATGCTTTTGATGCTGAGAGCTACTGCAGAGTTTGCTGAGCTGATGCCGCTGGGCATTTGGACAGCTGCTGGCGAGGTTCCAGTGATCGATTCTATAGCTACTTGAATCACCACCAACAATACTTTGGTGAGATTAGCCCGCCCGGCTAGGAGTGCGGTCTAACGCAGTGCTTCCCGAGCGGGAAGGCGTGCCGGTTCCCAGCACGAATCCGCCCGGCGGATTAATGTCGAGGTCCGGTGTCCCGGCCAGCCTGTGGATGGTTTTTAAGGCGGTTTCCCATCCGCCTCGGCGAATGCGGGTTGGTTCCCCTTATTACGCCTCAGTTACATCATGTCGGCGATTGCTATCCAAACTCTGTCTCCATGTACGCGTACACGATAATTACTCTACCGCGCAAACATTAGGGTTACACTCGTCTGGAATGAGACGTGGGGAGGAGGATGGGAGGGTTGAGGGTCCACTGGGCGCCGAACCGCACAATAATCCTGATTTCGGTGTGGGACGGCGGTGGGGTGAGCGGACTGCTATAATCTCTTGTGGGGTTGTGTACCACTGAGGGCTACGGCGGGAACGAAGCCTCTCCGTCGTTTCTAGGTACCCAGTTCAATATATATGTACATACATAAATGGTGAGATTACTCCACAGTCACAAGATGAGGCATAAAGAAATTAGCGTCACTTTTTGTAATTTCAGGCTTCACTTTCAAGACAAAATGCCTCAGTAATAAACAATTTGCTTTCGACTTCACCCACAGGTGTGAAGCTTTCCCTCAGTGTACAGTGAGTTACCTCCATTAACCTTACGACAATCACTAGCTATTCCACTATTATATGTAAATTTCTTCTCAGATATTCCAAGGATATTAGAGTGAAGTTGCCACAGGTTGCCATTCAGTTGTTTAGTTATCTATGATTTTGTGTTATTCGTGTTCCCACTGGTTGCCACTACTTGATATTCAGTTTATTGTGATAAATTAAAGTAATTTAAAATTCGTGCGTCATTAGTCACAGTTTTGTACGCCACTCTTGTAAATTTTCTATCGACGCCTACCGGGATTCAGTTCATTAACCTGGATCGTCAGCTCCCTTTGAATCGAGACAGATGAATAAAATATCAAATAACCTCCCATAGCTTTCAGATAAAATATTCGTAGGCACTGCTTTTCAGCAAGCTCTCGTAGATATGTGGTTCGACGACCAGCGAGTACCTGATACATAGGCAGAGCTTTTCCTTCACGTTTCTACGCCGCACACCTTCTCGTTCTATATGTGATTTTTTTCTCTACTTAATTATTTTAAGCCATGGTACTGAGTTAATGGGACAAAAAGAGATCAGTGTCGCAAGAGTGGCTTACGGTTCCGGTTTCTTTCTTCTGACTATGGAACAATGACGCAAAACAGCGTAGCAAGACGCTGAAACACGGCAGATGACTAATGGATCATTGCTCGTGACATTATCGTTATGCGCCTCATACTCTTTGAAGTTCAGTCGGCGTGATAGCGCAGAATCTATCTAAAATAACCGTCGGTATCAGTGTAATGAATAATGGGAGTCGTAATGCAAGAACGTATCGGGTTTCAGGAAAATGTGACGAGAAGGAAATGTTACTCCGTAATAGAAGATGAGTTAAGGGAGTAGAGAATCTGCGGCTAAATAAGTGATGATGATGAAGTGCCATACACAGAGTTGGTCTTTTGTATTTTAAGTTCAGTGCCAAAATCATGTGCTTGTTTCACAACCTAGCAATAGACTATTAGGATAGTATATGATGTGGGAAATAGGTCTTCTAGATTTATGAAGACGAGTGATGCATTGATGTGCTTAGGTGTAGAGTTGAGGAAGATAATATGTGGGAAAGAGCGAGTTGTTGTTGTTGTTGTGGTCTTCAGTCCTGAGACTGGTTTGATGCAGCTCTCTATGCTACTCTATCCTGTGCAAGCTTCTTCATCTCCCAGTACCTACTGCAACCTACATCCTTCTGAATCTGCTTAGTGTATTCATCTCTTGGTCTCCCTCTACGATCTTTACCCTCCACGCTGCCCTCCAATACTAAATTGGTGATCCCTTGATGCCTCAGAACATGTCCTACCAACCGATCCCTTCTTCTGGTCAAGTTGTGCCACAAACTTCTCTTCTCGCCAATCCTATTCAATACTTCGTCATTAGTTTTGTGATCCACCCATCCAATCTTCAGCATTCTTCTGTAGCACCACATTTCGGAAGCTTCTATTATCTTCTTGTCCAATACTAAATTGGTGATCCCTTGATGCCTCAGAACATGTCGCTCCCCAAATAGCAAAACTCCTTTACTACTTTAAGTGTCTCATTTCCTAATCTAATTCCCTCAGCATCACCCGACTTAATTCGACTACATTCCATTATCCTCGTTTTGCTTTTGTTGATGTTCATCTTATATCCTCCTTTCAAGAAACTATCCATTCCGTTCAACTGCTCTTCGAAGTCCTTTGCTGTCTCTGACAGAATTACAATGTCATCGGCGAACCTCAAAGTTTTTATTTCTTCTCCATGGATTTTAATACCTACTCCGAATTTTTCTTTTGTTTCCTTCACTGCTTGACGAGAGCGAGTAGGTAGTTCTATAATATCTATAATAACTCGAAGAGGACTGCTGTTGTAAGACGCCTGGAATCCCAAAAGTCTTGTCCGTATGAGATGATCTGACACTGCTGCTGACTAACAAGTCAAAGTCACAGCCCGTGAATGTGTTAAGGACTCCTCAGTGATACAGCTTGGTGATTGTTGTAGGAAGCAGCGAGTGAATTAAATGAAGGTGGATAGAAGTTAAATGTGAAAACGTATCTCAGCTACCCTTGTATTTGATCACAGGACTAGCGCTACCCTTTCGATGGGAAGATGAGATTAACTGTATAGGTCATAGCTGTTGGAACCGCTGTGATGTCTTCCACATATTTGTCAGTGAGAAACATCGCGTCTGTGTTTTATTTTTACCAGCCTGTGGTGCGGTAGCTGTATAGTTTATAACATGCAACGTTCATGTTTCTATGAGAGCCAGAGGATCGAAACGTGTTAATGGCGGTTTAGCAGCAGCTGACACAGGTCTCTAAGTCATGGTAGAAGAAAACAAAGTGTATGGAGGTGTACGCTAATTGGGAGTGTTAAAACCGAAAAAACAATGTATTAAAATTCTTATGAAGGAGCAATACAGGAACCTTCTTGTTTGAATGATAGTCTGTTGGATATGGTCATTCTACAGTAGAGGTGATGAAACTTTACATCGGTCTGTGGAAGTGACTTCAATCCCAAACCACCTGCTCCGATGAATCAATACTGTGTATTCAATAGGATCGCCACACATGTGTGGGTAATAGACATGAATGCACACTGAGAGACAAGGATCTCCTTTGACTAGCTGTATGTAGTTTGGAGATGTGTCGCAAAATCTTCGTCCTTCCTGCATACCATATATTATGTGAGGTCTTCTTAATTTCCCCAACAAGGAAAACCACTGAAACTGTCCGTACTATCCCTCCTACTACCTCGTGTTGCAGGGGCAAGCTTCGTTTCGAGCTGGTCTTACACACTGTACATAGCTGGCTGAGGTATGACACGATGTTCCCATTTCCACCGAGTGGTCAAAACGCGCTCCTGTCGGATTAACTCGGCTAGTCCTGTTTCCCTACAGGATGCAGAAGGTCTTAGATATAGTGCTCTCTGAATTTCGCACATGTCAGACTTAAATTGGGATGGTCACATGGATTAAGCTGCAGGGAGGGCGTGGCAGACACTAAGGAGCAGTTACAAGATGCAGAGGAACTGTATAAAAAACAGTGCTGGAGTTTCTGTCGTATGAGATCCTTACCAGATAGGTTCGAAAAATATGACTCATTTCGAGATAAAAATTCAAATGGTTCAAATAGCTCTGAGCACTATGGGACTTAACATCTATGGTCATCAGTCCCCTAGAACTTAGAACTACTTAAACCTAACTAACCTAAGGACAGCACACAACACCCAGCCATCACGAGGCAGAGAAAATCCCTGACCCCGCCGGGAATCGAACCCGGGAACCCGGGCGTGGGAAGCGAGAACGCTACCGCACGACCACGAGATGCGGGCCATTTCGAGATACGGGAGTGCAACCAATATGATTCACCAGTGGCTGTAATCGTTAGAAGATGTCTCTACAGGATCTAACGCAAGTAATTGGTTGAATGGATAGACTTGATTCCAAATCGTGGACAGCATATCTACCAAAAGGCTTAACACTAACAGTGGCTCATTTGTGTGTACCTGTAGACTCAAGATCGCTTTTTATGCATGGTAACAGTAACGTAGTTGCGACGATCGTGTTTTTAATAGCCCGGTCTTATGCGAAATGTATGTTGTGGGCTGTAGAATCCCCGTGGTCAGCTTCGGGTGTCATTTCTGAATAGTGTTCCTCCAAAAGAACATCGTGTTCCCTCCACGGATTCCCATTTGACCTACCTGGTGATCGGTAGTTTTCGTATCAAAATAGTTGAAGCTTTTTTTTCTAATTTTACCCAGGCTGGGTATGTCGCTGCTGATCATTTGTGACTGGTAGAAGTATACTTCGATGGTTCAAATGGCTCTGAGCACTATGGGACTTAACTTCTGAAGTCATCAGTCCCCTAGAACTTAGAACTACTTAAACCTAACCAACCTAAGGACATCACACACACCCATGCCCGAGGCAGGATCAAACCTGCGACCGTAGCGGTCGCGCGGTTCCAGACTGTAGCGCCTAGAAGCGCTCGGCCACCCCGGCCGGCATTTATCATCGTCGCGAATGTTTTTTCCGTTTTTTTTTGTCAATAGTTGCTTTATTATCGGAGTCAAGCTGGTGGTAAATAGTCCAGCGTAGAATGGCAGGTGACTTCTCTATGTGACCGTGGCTCCCCCTCGGTCCCAGCTATAGCGTCATACGTGACGTTTAACAAAAGTGTTTTCCATCCCAGAACCAGATGCCTATTTGAGTCATTCGGGACCTGTCTAGTCTGTGACAGCTCGTCGCCACAGCTGCGCCACCTAACACCATAAGGGCGGCTGTGTCACTATACTTTAGACAACCAAGATGCATCTGGGAAAGCCGTCCTTTTATATCCTATTGTTTAGTTAACTATACCTGCATTTGTATTGGTGAAGGACCATCGTATCAAGGTGGACAGCAGCCAGCAAGTGTCGCGAGTCTGTTTGTGAAGTAGCTCCCTCCCTCGGTCCATCCACCCTGTAGGTGGAGAGAGGGCCTCGATTTTCGGCAGTTTGTGATTGTACATCGAGGAGAACGCAAGCTCAACTACCTGAAGTAGCTGAAATGTGTGATTTGTGACAGCTGTACCACATTTGTTTAACTCTCCACGCACAGTAATTGTGCTGACTGGACTGCTGGTGACACTTTGGAACTCATGAGTGAATCTTTCCTTTGAGGTCATGCGATTTTTCCAACCACCCTCCGCAATGCTCGACAGCGCCTGTGGATCGGTACGTGCCGTCTCCCTGGTCTTGGTCGAGTTGTGGTTTTTGTTTCGCGTTTCCACTTCACATTCACATCACCGACAGTCGACAGTGTAGCTTTGAAATAGTCTGAATGTCCCTGATGGATTTGATACCACAATCTAATACATACAGGCACAACATTCTCTGGCGCGTAAGTTCTTACCCTGTGACAGATGGAGCGACACTAGTGCTCCAACCGGTGTGACAGGATATGTTTAATGATAACGTTTGTTATACATTATTTTCTGCTTAGTAAACGAAATAGTTGCTATATTTTTGAGTTTTTTGCGTTGTCAGTTAACGAGCATTGCGCTGTCGTTTAAATGTATGGCCTGAAGAGTCAGCCTACAGGAATTGTGAAACGAACCCTGTCGTCGAGGACCGTTTGCCACAATGGATGCAGACTCACCACGAGATGGGGAAATTCACAGGTGTCTATTGTCTATTGAGGGTTAAGCGCTGTAGTGTGCGAGTGAGACAGACGAGAACCTACGCCCAATAGAAGCATTTGTGGCCAAGGAGACGTAGCAGAAATATGGCGGACCTAAGATTGGACATAAAGGGAAACATTTATGAAAACTATTTAATTCTGTAGTAATGCAGGGAATCAAGCCACAGTAATTTTAAACTGCCATTCTTCATAAATTTACATGGTGATTCCAGTAAGACTTAAATATTGATCAAATCTATAATAGTTTAGGATTTACTGTTAAAGTGAAATTAACGAGTTTTGTAACAAAGACCTGAATGCTAAAATCTGAACGCTTCAGTCGATCTTAACGATCGACATTTCGTATAGGCGCATCATTAAAATGACAAGCGTTGTAAATATTAACTCTGTAACTTTATTTGTTTGAAAGACATAGTAAATTTAACTTATCAGTATTTTCAATTAAACATCAGATCATCATTTCCTCCACACAAAACACATCGAACGATGACACCATGACACCTTACTGAACATTAGGTAATAGAATATTTGTTGTAAACTTTAGTGCGTAATAGCTACTTTTGTTCTTTATTTGTTTATTAGAAAGCACATTGGTGCAAGGCTACTGTCCGTGCTATTCAAAGCTAAGAAGGAAATTGTATTGCTTTTATGTAAAAGAATTTAACGTTTATTACATAATGGATAATATTGTTACTTTATTTAGATCGTGAAAGTGGTCAAGATTTCATTATTTAAATATGTTAAAATATAAAGTAATGTAGAATAAGCCGTAGCCAATCTGATGGACGGCTTCAGGAAAGGGAACTGCACTAGTCAGTTGAGCGAAGATGTTCGGCGGGCGGGAAACACAGTCGGAGACGTGCAGAGGGCAGTGTGGTGTAGACGCGAAAGCGGACAGTTCGGCTGTAGACATCAAAGGGTACAGTTCGGATTGAGACACGAAAGCGGATAGTCGGTCTTTAGGCAGCTAGGAAGTGAAACAACTTAGAAAATTTCGCGTTGTGTGGTATCCCGGGACTTAGTCTCTGAGCGGTGAGCAGCCGCGCGCCTGGTGTGAACTCTATCGAACTTGTAATACACGCTGAGATTGTGAATGATCGAGCTGTGTCAAATAGATATGCGCTCGAGTGTAACAGTAACTATAAATACGACCGCTTTCGCTATTAGTTTGCTTTCTGAATAAACATTATTCTAACAAAATCGCAACTTTTCTTGACACTTAAAACTTCTTTATGTACTCTAATGATTTGCCTGTTCTTCCACTTCATTCGACTTTCTGCTACACGAATATTTTTGTATATGTAATTACTTTTGCTTCAACACCGAATGTGTTGCAGATTCTTGCCGTATGTGGCTCAGATTCAGCAACAATTGTGGAATTCATTTCTTCTGTGTTGGGAAACAGATGTACACTGTCTGATCAAAAGTATTCGGAATCCTGGCTGAAAATGACTTACAAGTTCGTGGCGCCCTCCATCGATAATGCTGGAATTCAATATGGTGTTAGCCCATCTTTAGCCTTGATGACAGCTTCCGCACTCGCAGGCATACGTTCAATCAAGTGCTGGAAGGTTTCTTAGTGAGTGGCAGCCCATTCTTCACAGAGTGCTGTACTGAGTAGAGGTAGCGATGTCGGTCGGTGAGGCCTGGCAGGATACCGGCGTTCCAAAACACCCCAAAGTTGTTCTATACGATTCAGGTCAGGACTCTGTGCAAGCCAGTCCATTACAGGGATGTTAGTGTCGTGTAACCACTCCGCCACAGGCCGTATATTATGAACAGGTGCTCGATCGTGTTGAAAGATGCAATCACCATCCCCGCATTGCTCTTCCACAGTGGGAAGCAAGAAGGTTCTTAAAATATCAATGTGGGCCTGTACTGTGATAGTGCCACGCAAAACAACAAGGTGTGCAAGCCACCTCCATGAAAAAGACGACCACACCATAACACCATCGCCTCCGAATTTTACTGTTGGCACTGCACACGCTAGCAGATGACGTTCACCGGGCATTCGTCACTCCCACACCGTGCTGTCGGATCGCCACATTATGTACCGTGATTCGTCACTACACACAACGTTTTTCCACTGTTCAATCGTCCAATGTTTACGCTCCTTACACCAAGCGAAGCGTCGTTTCGTATTTACCAACGTGATGTGTGGCTTATGAGGAACCGATCGACCATGAAATCCAAGTTTTCTCACCTCCCGCCTAACTGTCATAGCACTTGCAGTGGATCCTGATGCAGTTTTGAATTCCGTTGTGATGGCCTGGATAGATGTCTGCCTTTTACAAATTACGAGGTCTGCCAGTACGCTGTTTGTGCTGTACGTGTGCCTTTACGTTTCTACTTCACTATCACATCGGAAACAGTTGACCTAGGGATTTTTAGGACTGTGGAAATCTCGCGTACAGACATATGACACAAGTGACACCCATATCACATGATCACGTTCAAAGCCCGCGAGCTCTGTGGAGCGCCCCATTCTGCTGTCTCACGATTTCTCATGACTACTGAGGTCGCTGATATGGAGTAGCTGACAGTAAGTGGCAGCACAATGCACCTAATATGATTAATGTATGTTTAGGGGGATGTCCGGATACTTTTTATCACATGGTGTATTGGGTTTGACGACTTATTATCACGTTTGTGGTCTTCAAAAATGGTTCAAATGGCTATGAGCACTTTGGGACTTAACATCTGCGGTCATCAGTCCCCTAGGACTTAGAACTTCTTAAAGTCGGGACACACACGTCCGGGCCGTGTCAGGGCCGAGCGTCGGACGAGTGACGGCCGTGCTCCGGTCCGTTCCTGCAGGGGCCACGCATGACCGGCTCACGACCGTGGCTTTGTGGTTTCTTGCAGTGACTCGGACGCGGTAATCCTGTGTTTCTGTTTGTGAAAGCTGTAAAACATGATCACTAATTTTCGTAATAGTGACTTAGGACTTATAGCACTTGCTTTAGATGAAGAGGAAAAAGAACGAAGGCAAACAAGAAGAAGAAAATTATGGATCCACAGTGCCTGGAAAACAAGACTAGTACAGGGAGAGTTTCGAACATTATTTGGTTTCATAAACGTGTTCTTATTTGAAATGACGGACGAATGAGCTGAGGACGTCTGGGAATGCCGAGTGTACTCTACCAAATTCTCTTTTTCACTACCCTGGGTTTTAATGATCCATTATTCATCTGCAGTGTCTTCTTCTGTAGACTCTTTTCCGATTTCAACAATATACTGCTCCTCTTGGGAATCTGTATTTGATTCTTGTTTATGTTCATTAGTGTCTTGCGTGTAAGGAACATTGGAAACTGTTTCTCGTTCTACCATGTAAGATAGCAGGAACTTTAAGAGATCTTCATACTTATATTTATGTTGATGAACAGCAGCTTGTAATGAAACAGTTTTCCTTTTCTGCAGGGTCTTCCTTAGTTGGTCATGAACAGATGCCCATCTTTTTTTTATTTGCATTCCTCTATTCCACCTGTAGCAAAAATATTTTAAATCGCGTATTTACATTACAAGGTTTAAAATGCTGCAAATATTTTATAGATTATGCAGTATTTCTCATCTTATACAGTTCAATTTTTTTTCAGGTTCCTTGCTACAGGAGCTTCCTTTAAAACTATTTCCTTCAGCTACAGGTTGGGAAAATCCAGTTGGAGCTATCGTCCATGACACTGAAACGTCCCCTTAGAAAAATTAATAAATTACTGTGCTGATAAACCTCTTACATTATTTGCTTTTCAAACAGCTGAGCAAAACTGAACGTACTCAAACATTCACTAAAGTGACAACGCAATCGGACTTTTAGTAATCGCTACAAAGAATGGCCCTGACTAACATTAACCTATACCTTTCATAAATCACTTACCTCACAAAAATCTTCGTTACTCGAACTACTGCAATTCAGCGAGCGCCACTACTGCCAGTTAAATAAAAGATTAAAACTACTGAAGGCACTAACTACTGATAGGCACAGTTAGCAAATGAAAGATTTTGATAGAGAACAAACAATGTATTTACCTTAGTAATGTTGAAAAGTCATAATATACATAGCAGTTCATGACAACCAGTCTTACAAATTTCAAAACTCCGCTATCTCTCTCCCCACATTCACCACTGCTGGCGGCTCACCTCCAACTGCGCAACGCTACGTGCTGTTCACATCCAGCTGCCCAACACTACAATGGCAGACAACAATGCAAACTAGCCACAGACTGCACACAGAACAGCCAGTGATTTTCATACAGAGCGCTACGTGGCGTTACCAATATAAAAACCTAAACAGCCTACTTACATAGCCCCCATGCTCCCCACAAAAATTTTACAAATTGTTTTGGGCAGTGGCCAATACAGATTTGAAAAAAATTTTTCGTAATTACAATAACAAAGAAATCAAATGCACACACTTATTGATACAATGTTGGTCAAAAGCTAAAATTTTCTCACAGTCCATAAAGACAGTCCTGATCATTCATTACAGTAAAATTTCAGTGTTTTTCTCAAAGTCTGAGCAGTAAAAGAAAATGCACACGGAAGTAGGGGATTTCCATGCAGTCTTGAAGAAGCAGTGTTGTCCTTCCAACGGAAGGACAGTGCTGACACTTGACATGCAGACAGGTAATGGGCCACAACAGAGCAAACCCACTGCAGAGTCAGTCAAAGTTTTGAAGAATATTGGTAGGTAGGTCATCACAGAGCAGACCAACTGTAGTCCTGGTAGAGATTACAGTATTGGTGGGCCACCAGAGGTGCAGACCCAGTGGAGTTCTTGTAGAGATATTGGTATTGGTGAGTCATCAAAGATGCAGACCCACTGTAGTCCTTGTAGAGACGGCCAGCAGCCATCTGTTGGGACTGTGTAGGTGCACAATCACCATCGAAGAGTCTTGCGGAGTATATAGCAAGTCCATAAACCACCACTTGTGCACGCACAAAGTTTTTGGAATTGTCCTTAGAGGTCTTGCAGACTTAGAAGTCTTGCAGACAATCAGAAGATTCCGGGTTTGAATCCTGACAAGGTCGCCATATGAAACGTCCCCTTAGAAAAATTAATAAATTACTGTGCTGATAAACCTCTTACATTATTTGCTTTTTAAACAGCTGAGCAAAACTGAACGTACTCAAACATTCTCTAAAGTGACACACAATAATTTTAGCGCAACGCAATCGGACTTTCAGTAATCACTACAAAGAATGGCCCTGACTAACATTAACCTATACCTTTCACAAATCACTTACCTCACAAAAATCTTCGTTACTCGAACTACTGCAATTCAGCGAGTGCCACTACTGCCAGCTAAATAAAAGATTCCAACTACTGAAGGGACTAACTACTGATAGGCACAGTTAGCAAATGAAAGATTTTGATAGAGAACAAACAATGTATTTACCTTAATAGTGTTGAAAAGTCATAATATACATAGCAGTTTTGGACAAAATGGCAGTTTCCAAACTGCATTGGATCTTTAGATGGAAAGCACGTAACATTACAAATTTCAAAACTCCGCCATCTCTCTCCCCACATCCACCACTGCTGGCGGCTCACCTCCAACTGCGCAACGCTACGTGCTGTTCACATCCAGCTGCCCAACACTACAATGGCAGACAACAATGCAAACTAGCCACAGACTGCACACAGCACAGCCGGTGATTTTCATACAGAGCGCTACGTGGCGTTACCAATATAAAAACCTAAACAACCTTCTTACAACACCTCTATGGCAGTTATCGATTTATTGTTTGAAGAGGTGATACCTGTGCCGAATGAAGAAAAATGGAATGCTACAGCTGAGGAGTTTTGGACAAAATGGCAGTTTCCAAACTGCATTGGATCTTTAGATGGAAAGCACGTAACAATACAGGCTCCAAACAACTCAGGAAGTCTCTATTGGAATTACAAAAGAAAACGTATTCCATTGTGCTTCTTGCTCTGGTTGATCCATGTTACAATTTTATTGCAATAGACGTGGGAGCGTACGGAAAAAACTCTGATGGAGGCATTCTAGTAAATTCAAACCTTGGAAAGTCATTGGAAAACAAAACGCTTAGCGTCCCAAAGAGTAAAACTTCACCAGGATCTGATGTTGAACTTCCAATGGTAACTGTAGGCGATGAAGCTTTTCCTCTCAGAACATACTCGATGCGACCATATCCTGGCAGAAACTTCACAAATGACAAGGCTATATTTAATTATCGTTTGAGTCGGGCAAGAAGAATATCCGAAAATGCATTTGGCATATTGCAACAGAAATTTCGAATATTTAGAAGAATCCTTTAGGGAGATCCTAATAACCTTACAATGATTGTGACGGCTCCGTGTGTACTGTACAACTTTATTCGAAAAATGGAAGGTTATAGGGTGCCCGAACAGAGGCTGGATCAAAAGGAAACTTCTGAGGGATCCGGAAGATCATCAAATCTTCGAAACCTACCTCGAATTCGTGGGAGATCAACAGATGCTGCATTTGCTGTACTAGAACAACTCAAAAAGTTCCTGAATTCTCCACAAGGGGCTGTGGAATGGCAAGAACATGTCGCCTTGGCGATATAACGATGACATAAACCAAACATCTGTTTGTAAAATGAAAAGTAAATAAATATCTTTCGGGTATTAAAACTTGTATAGTTTTTATCTTACCTTTGGCTTGTAGATCTGTAGCAATTGTCTTCCAAACTCTGTCTTTGTACTCGATATTCCTATAGTTTTCATTTCCCTGATCGTAAAGAACAGGAAACTTACGAACGTTTTCTATTAGTCGTTCCACATCCATGTTTTGTACACAGAACAGTCTTGCGCAGTTGCACAGCTCACAAGACAATTCTACCGTCAGGCCGTGTCCGTCACGTGAAAAATGAAACACGGCGAATCCCGCCCGGCCCGGCCCCGGTCCGTTGACGTTCCCCATGCACGGCCCGGTCAAGTGGCGCCCGCTACATTTGTTCTAATGGTGTATTTCGTTGTCCGGGTGACGGCCGATACTCGGACGTGTCTCGGCACGGACACGGTCCGGACATGTGTGTCCCGACCTTTAAACCTAACTAACCTAAGGACATCACACACATCCATGCCCGAGGCAGGATTCGAACCTGCGACCGTAGCTGTCTTGCGGTTCCAGAACTGAAGCGCCTAGAACCGCTCGGCCACACCGGCTGACTTGGTGGTGTTTCCTTAAGCTACAACTATGAGGTGTGGCGTCTTCTTTGGTACGTTAAATAATACAGGTATTACATTCCATAAAGGTGACCGTTCTATTTTTTCTGATTTGGCTCAAAGTATGAAAAACAAAACTCTGCCTTGTTATGTGGATGTACAACGTCTTTCTGCAAAAGGTCTGGTCTTGTGATATGTTACTAGGACTTTTTTTTGTTATTAAAGGAAAATGGCTTTATTGAGTAAATATACGTACATTTTAAGTGAACTGCATATCAGCAGTCCTGTAATTCACCATTTCGTACTTCCCATGGTGCTTAGGAAACTAAAGAATGACAAATGCGGTGACATCTTTAGTTAGTATCGATTTTTAAGGGACTACATACACTCGAAATAAGTATATTGCAAATTTGTGCTAGCGTTGGTATACGCAATCATCCGGTATCGTGTCGCTTGCTGGCCACTCGTGGCGCTGCGTAGTAACAAAAACAAGATGGAGTGCCGCGACTGTTATGTTAGACTGTGTTTCTTACTTACGAGACACCCAATGATCAGTCCCCATTATATACTCTACTGACTGACCCAGTCTGCTGTTACTGCTTCTCTGCTGAAAACAAAATACTCCTAACCTCTTTTTATAACGACGGGTCCGCTCGCGTGAGTCGTAGAGGTCAATTCCGCATTACATAGGGACGTCCAGGTACTTTTGATCAGACAGTGCAAATACCAAAGCTTCTAAAGGAAAGGAATTACGTTTGTGAGGTAAACAGAAAAGTTGGAGATCATCCTGTATTCACCCAATCATGGAACTAAACCAGCTCTGAAACGAATATTCAGGCACGACGGTCAGGCCATTGTTCGTTAATCCAACTGGAAGATTCCATCCTTATCGAGCCCACGTCAGTGTCTCGTAAACAAGGACACTGCGCGTTACGCTACGCGGCCTGAGGTGTAATTTTTGCATCCCGCCTGCTGCGAGTAATTTCCATGCAGATGGCTTGCCTTTCGTTGCGGGGCGAGCAGGGCAGCTCCTGGCCGACCTTGCCGTTGCCTCGGCTCAGCTCGCAGCGCTGCGCCACCCCACCCCTCCCCGCCCCGTGGGACGGGGGCTGTCTGGGCGCAGGCCATTCCCCACCCCTCCGCCTCTCTGCAGTTAACCCCGCCACCTCTTAGTGACGGCCCACTGGCGCTCACGCGGCGGGAAAAAAATAAAGGAGCTCCGTGCAGAGGGGTAAGGGGTGAGGGTAGCATCCCACGAGAGCTGTGACCGGCTGCAGCCGCCGGCTGCCGTAGCCACGGCTCAGGAGATGCGGGCCTGCCTGTCTGCAGGCGGCAGCAACTCGCTGTTTCTCGGGGGCGTGGCTCTTGGTTCTCTGCGGTACGCATTTGTTCCTCCTCCTAGCTATGGTGGTCGAGGCTAACTCAGCCATCGCAAGTCTGACAGAACTGTAGTAATCGCCAAGATGAGTTATACTCACACGCTCCATCGTCGAATCTTCTGTAACGTCGAGCGAAATCACTTTTCCGGAGATCCCAGAACCCACGCATTCTTGGCGATGTGCTCTGCGAGACAATTATGCGACGTAATAATCCCCAGATTAGACTGGAATTGTAAACTGGTTAAAATCACCGGAAAAAAAAGAGAAATCATTTAATGTCGTATAATTCCGTCCCTGGATTGCTGTCTACCCCTTACCTGTGTGGTCAGCGCATCTGACTGCTATGTAGCGGGCCCACGTTCGATTCATGCCGTGTCGGAGAATTTCTCCTCTCGGGGAATGAGTGTTATCCTCATTGTCACTTCATGATTATCAACACGCAAGTCACCGAATGAAGTACCAATTGTAATTCGGCGGTAGAACTTCCACAAGTGGGGACTCCTGGCCATCAAAGACATATGATCATTTCATTTTCACCAAATTGCTGATATCAGCGTCTGACCTGCTGTTCCAACACTCATACAGTTTTTCTATGGTGCCCAAGTCAGGTAATTTTGGAGGCCAATTAAGATTTAATTTGTTGTGGATTGGCAAGACAGCCAACCCACTATGAGGAAGCCGAAAGGCACGCGTTTAAGCTCACGCAGGCTGGCGTGAGGTCTGGAACAGGACACGGAAATGAGACTAGCAAAACACGTACGTATCTCCTGGAATACTTAACTTTAATCCATAATTGGTGAACATCGCTCTTGACGGTACATGTTTTACAGCATCAATAGTAACTGGTAATGGCGCCTTGCTAGGTCGTAGCAAATGACGTAGCTGAAGGCTATGCTGACTATCGTCTCGGCAATTGAGAGCGTAATTTGTCAGTGAACCATCGCTAGCAAAGTCGGCTGTACAACTGGGGCGAGTGCTAGGGAGTTTCTCTAGACTAGACCTGCCGTGTGGCGGCGCTCGGTCTGCAATCACTGATAGTGGCGACACGCGGGTCCGACGTATACAAACGGACCGCGGCCGATTTAAACGCCACCACCTAGCAAGTGTGGTGTCTGGCGGTGACACCACATAATTAAGATGTGAAAGCAGTCAGGTATTGTTCCAGACCGATGAACTCTTCTGTTGTCATCTTGAAAAACAGTGGTAACAGTACCATACTTATCAAGCAGATGATCATTCAGAATGTTTAAAGAAGCATGCTGGTTCATGTTAGGGCCACCTCAGTGAAAAAGCGCTGTTCATGATAAGAAAAACACCTCCAGCTCGACACTGACTAGCAAACATTCAGTATGAAATGCTTCATTTGGTTCAAATGGCTCTGAGCACTATGGGACTTAACTTCTGAGGTCATCAGTCCCCTAGAACTTAGAACTACTTAAACCTAAATAACCTGAGGACATCACTCACATCCATGCTCGAGGCAGGATTCGAACCTGCGACCGTAGCGGTCGCGTGGTTCCAGACTGTAGCGCCTAGAACCGCTCGGCCACCCCAGCCTGCGTTTCATTTGGCCTGCAGTGCACTAGACGATGTGCGTCACTTGAATATAGGCAAACATTATATACCACCAGACGGCTGCTGTCCATTTTCGATGATTTCCAGCAAACGTATTTGCCTGTGTGGGCAATGGCCTCTCACCAGATGAGCGACTTTATATGTTCATTGCATACAGTACCAGTCGGAATGTTCTCTCGCTGACAGATTGGGATGGATCTTCATTCACTGCCTGTAGGAATATTTATCGGGCTTGAAAGTGATTGTGATGCACAAACCGTGAAACACATCTCCGGTCCCTCTCAGTGAGGAGTCTTTCCCGTCCACATATCCGAAATGTTTCGTAGCCACGCGTGTTACGACACTGCTTGTAAACACACTGAACGGGCTGCCAAGAAACATAAACAAATCCAGCAACTTCACACACATTATGGCCAAGGGCACGGCCGAACATAGTTGCCCCTCTTTGCCACGGCGTGACGACCTTACATTTATATACGTGTGGTGAGCTTTTACTCTCAGTTCTGCTGTACCGTCACTTGGATCTCAATAAGTGTCAGAAGCCTCTCTTGGATCCGCGAGACAAGGATCCTAGCACGCTAATGTCAATAATTAAAAGCTCTTTAGTAATACAACCACTTTCAGAAATACACTCCTGGAAATTGAAATAAAAACACCGTGAATTCATTGTCCCAGGATGGGGAAACTATATTGACACATTCCTGGGGTCAGATACATCACATGATCACACTGACAGAACCACAGGCACATAGACACAGGCAACAGAGCATGCACAATGTCGGCACTAGTACAGTGTATATCCACCTTTCGCAGCAATGCAGGCTGCTATTCTCCCATGGAGACGATCGTAGAGATGATGGATGTAGTCCTGTGGAACGGCTTGCCATGCCATTTCCACCTGGCGCCTCAGTTGGACCAGCGTTCGTGCTGGACGTGCAGACCGCGTGAGACGACGCTTCATCCAGTCCCAAACATGCTCAATGGGGGACAGATCCGGAGATCTTGCTGGCCAGGGTAGTTGACTTACACCTTCTAGAGCACGTTGGGTGGCACGGGATACATGCGGACGTGCATTGTCCTGTTGGAACAGCAAGTTCCCTTGCCGGTCTAGGAATGGTAGAACGATGGGTTCGATGACGGTTTGGCTGTACCGTGCACTATTCAGTGTCCCCTCGACGATCACCAGTGGTGTACGGCCAGTGTAGGAGATCGCTCCCCACACTATGATGCCGGGTGTTGGCCCTGTGTGCCTCGGTCGTATGCAGTCCTGATTGTGGCGCTCACCTGCACGGCGCCAAACACGCTTACGACCGTCATTGGCACCAAGGCAGAAGCGACTCTCATCGCTGAAGACGACACGTCTCCATTCTTCCCTCCATTCACGCCTGTCGCGACACCACTGGAGGCAGGCTGCACGATGTTGGGGCGTGAGCGGAAGACGGCCTAACGGTGTGCGGGACCGTAGCCCAGCTTCATGGAGACGGTTGCGAATGGTCCTCGCCGATACCCCAGGAGCAACAGTGTCCCTAATTTGCTGGGAAGTGGCGGTGCGGTCCCCTACGGCACTGCGTAGGATCCTACTGTCTTGGCGTGCATCCGTGCGTCGCTGCGGTCCGGTCCCAGGTCGACGGGCACGTGCACCTTCCGCCGACCACTGGCGACAACATCGATGTACTGTGGAGACCTCACCCCCCACGTGTTGAGCAATTCGGCGGTACGTCCACCCGGCCTCCCGCATGCCCACTATACGCCCTCGCTCAAAGTCCGTCAACTGCACATACGGTTCACGTCCACGCTGTCGCGGCATGCTACCAGTGTTAAAGACTGCGATGGAGCTCCGTATGCCACGGCAAACTGGCTGACACTGACGGCGGCGGTGCACAAATGCTGCACAGCTAGCGCCATTCGACGGCCAACACCACGGTTCCTGGTGTGTCCGCTGTGCCGTGCGTGTGATCATTGCTTGTACAGCCCTCTCGCAGTGTCCGGAGCAAGTATGGTGGGTCTGACACACCGGTGTCAATGTGTTCTTTTTTCCATTTCCAGGAGTGTATTTCCAGATCAGGCTACTGGACCAGGATATATTCACTCCTAACAATTCAGAACACCGTCTCGAATTTCCTACTAGCAACGTCCGCATGTCATTTCCGCACTAACGAAAAAGTAATACTGTCACATGAAACCACAAGAATCCTTTTTCCACGGTTACAAATTTTATTCATTGACTTTAAATAAAACTTTGCCAAGCCCGTCTCGTTCACTAAACACTGCTGCACAACTAGCTACGTAGCTACTCGACTCGACAAGCTAATTTGAAGTACCTGCCTTTTCTGCGTCTGCACACTCGCTAAACGGCTACAGTCTTCTCGAAAAAGCGCCCTTGACTTGACCAGAAACCTGCGGCTATCCTCTCAGCCTTCAATAATGAAAGAAATACTTTGTTGACCACTGCGTCCCTGAACACAAAAATCAGCAGTTCTCTCGCATGAGCTCCTCCACTCTCCACTTCAGAGTTCCTAATCCACCACCCAGGAGAATTACCGATCGATTTCTCGACAACGCGAAGTCTATATTGACGCAAGAAATTATTTGACATTTAAGCTTTCCAGTCAGTCAGAATCAGGAGCAAAATGTACGCATTTTCGTAGGCCATTTGTTGCTCTCACTAACAGAGCTCCTGTAAGGCGCTGTTTCCCAGCAGAACTTTCGGAAGTTTTTCTGCCTCAGATGTTGCAAAATACTGGCCGTCCTGGGGAAAGTACTCGTCCTTGAAATCAGCCTAGTCGGCTCCGACCACCAACGACCTATCATCTCGAGGCCGAACAACAAACTACTTCTTCCTGGAAGCGGAAAGCAGCCGTCGCGTCTACAGTAGCACACCGGGCAGGTACACTTGGGCAACTAGGAAATTCTGTGTTGCAGCATATCTTTCATGAGACTTTTAAAACAACTTGCCTTTTTATGTTCGTTCAAATGGTTCAAATGGCTCTGAGCACTATGGGACTTAACATCTGTGGTCATCAGTTCCCTAGAACTTAGGACTACTTAAACCTAACTAACCTAAGGACATCACACACATCCATGCCCGAGGCAGGATTCGAACCTGCGACCGGAGCGGTCACGCGGTTCCAGACTGAAGCGTCTAGACCGCACGGCCACACCGGCCGGCTATGTTCGTTTTATCGTCACATTCCGCAGTAGCTGTTGGCAGTTTAAGCGGGTCTCGCACAAGGCGCATTTCGCTCAATGGTGTTCATTACTTCTTTTGGATGTTTCGAAGCGGACAGACTTTTTCCTCGTTTTTAGCAGAGGTTATAACCAAAATGCTTGGTTGTACTTACATCCTTCGCGATTTTACCACTTATAGGGAAACAGTTTTGTTTTGCTGAAAATTCGTTCTTTGCACTTCATTTTTGTAAAGCTTAAAATGGTGCAAATGGCTCTGAGCACTATGGGACTTGACTGCTACGGTCATCAGTCCCTTAGAACTTAGAACTACTTAAGCCTAACTAACCTAAGGACAGCACACAACACCCAGCCATCACGAAGCAGAGAAAAGCCCTGACCCCGCCGGGAATCGAACCCGGAACCCGGGCGTGGGAAGCGAGAACGCTACCGCACGACCACGAGATGCGGGCTTTGTAAAGCTTCACGCAGATGGCAAACTTATCTGTAGCTTCACCTGTTCTACATTCAGCGTCAAAAATCGTTAGTGCTGAATGCAAAACACTTGAATCGACAATAAAATTTCTATGAAGACAACTTCTCTGAAGCTTAACAAAGTGCAGTGTAGCGTGAAGAACGAAAAATGCAGCAAAAGAAAAGTGCTACAAAAAGTAGAAAACTCGGAGAGGGTGAAAGTGGCACTACGTTTTTTAGCTATAGCCTCTGCTAGCAACGAGATAAAAGTCTGTCTATTCTGAAACAAGTAAAAAGGATTGCCTTATGGCGGATGCGCGTAGGGCACAGAACTGACGGGTAGCACTGCAACTACAGTGGATATAAAGATGTAGTCATTGTGAAGACAAATGCTACAATACACTCTAATAAAAATATTACAATAGTCATGTAGTAATCGAGGGTTTATCTCCTCTTGATATCACGTCAAGCTTTCATTAAAAGGAGCAATAAACGCCGACCACCACTAATGGTGCTTTGTCAATCAAAGGGTAACTCGTATGGTGTTGTTAAGCAGCAGTGCATTTAAGAGAGAAAAAAATAATTACTGAATATTTCTTTTATTTTGCACTTCAGTACAGCTTTCTACCTTACTGTAGCGAATGCAGATGTTGTGTCATTAACTAAATTATTTCTTAACACATTCCTTTACGAATAGGATTAAAATGAAGGGTGCAAAGATACGAATAATAATGTTCATTAACAACACTGTTGTGAATGTCAAGAAGAATTACAAGACCTGGTGAATGAATGAACCGTCCACTGAGCACAGATTACGGACTAAGAGTAAACAAAAGAAAAACGGAAGTATAGAACAGTAACTGAAAGAGATAAGCGACAAACGTAGAGTCAAAATTGAGAACCTCGTAGCCTATGAAGTGGAGGATTTATTTGATCACCTTGTAATCTGACTTTTTCCTCATTTAAATGTGTACAATTAACGTAACATATATTGTTGTGTTTTGTGGTGGACTATGAAAGTAGCACTTTCTTTTATAAAATATTATGTAACATGTGCGCAAAATCTATGCAAATAACAACTTACCACTTTTGCCGTATTAACTAAATACAAAATTAAGCCTCTGGATCTAACAAGAAGACCACATGCCAATCGAATTTATGTAGTGTTTAATATTTAAGGTACGTGAAGTTCTGAATAAAGATGCATAATCTAGGAGCATTCCCGTAAAACGTAAACTATATAAATCTAAAAGAATAAAAATAAAAAAAAACGGTAGACTTGGAGTCTAGTAATCACTGGATCATTAGTTTGAGTCTCGTTTTAATAATTATTTGTTTCCTTTATTCCTTTATACCTACGTCATTTAAATATGAAAGTCGTCAAATATGATATTTAACACATATCTATCAATTTTATGAAAAATACGCTTCTTATTTCTGATATAATATCGACACAAAAATCCAGCTTTCATTGCAAATATAAATTCTTGATTACTGACGTTTTGTAAAACATTGTTAAAAATTATTAACGTTTAAATATTACAAGTTACATTTTTTTCTGTTTATGAACTTTACACTTCATCTAAATGCTAATAAAACATACAGCTTCGTTTAAGTAATTCCACCCAGGTTGCAGACGACCTTTTCACCACATAGCCACAAGATTCAATGAATAATTTAGCTTACTCTATGGTATTATATGTGCTTGAGAAACTTCCAACTGGATTTTTGAGAGTTGCATCGAACGGTTTTTAGGGATAGATGTTTGATTGCTGAACTTCACTTACAATAAGCATAAAAAATACAAATATCCGATTGGTGTCTGGTCTCCTTGTTAGTTCGGCATTGTTTGACACTTTCCTTTGTAATGGAACATTTAAACCTGAATCGATATATCAAAAAATGTAAATGAAATAAAGAAAATTCCTGTTTCTAACACGATACAAGTAGAATTAAATAATCTTTGAGGTTGGTGTTTAAAACCGGAAGCTTTCAGGCAAGCTACGTAGAACTCCTTAAACTTGTACAACTTCACTGCCAACACTGGCTTCTTTATTACAGCTGTGTCCTATGTGTTCGACTACTCTCTCGGTATTTTATTGGTCGCAGGTAATTGCTACGTACAGCCACCTGCGTAATGGGCATAAAAAGTAAGCGTACATTCGCAGCTAATTTCAACAGGACGTACTGTCCTCCAGTGATAAATGGTACAGAGAAGCTTCAGTTTTCACCACTCTGAGGCCTATTTCAAGCTTAGTCCTCGTGCACAATGTCACATTACGGCAATAAGTGTTTTCAGCAGGAGGCCGTGCACTGCAGTGACGTCAGTTGAACATTTACCCCCTGTCGTCAACCACAATCCATTCAACATCTGCTTCGTATTGCTCACCTGCTGTCAACAACACCAGCTGATGTGCGATACCTAACACATCATGGGTCGTTTGCACCCCGAGGGGAGTGCAAGGGAACTACTCGCTGCCAACTTGGATGCAATTAGGAAAGCTGTCCAGACACAAAAAGTACGCAACCGTCTTCATACGATAAATTTGACCTCTAAACGTTCATTGTGAACAACTGGAAACCAAAAGCATCACGGAGCGCGAAAAAGGTGTTCAAGGCAACGCTCAGAATGGAGTCTTGAACAGTGGCGTTGGGTACTGTGGAGTCGGGTACAGTGTTTGTCTGACACTTGATGATAGCCATGTAGAGGCAGCCGGGTACGAATGCACGTCCCAGCCAAGCAGTCCCGCCGTTTCAGCAGGACAATGGCTCAGTTATGTAAAGTAAACTTTTATAAACTGTAGCACTTTCAGCATTTTTCTGATTTTCCTGGAATATAATATACATCATCAAACTGTACCACTAATTATCTGTGATAAATGTTCCGAAAGTTTCGAAAATAAATTTTATTCAGTTATAAAAGATACAAACGAAGTAGACATACGCAGAGTGGAGCACTTTATAAGGAAGTCTAAATTATACCTCTGGTGTTATAAACTGTTGTTGTTGTGGTCTTCAGTCCCGAGACTGGTTTGATGCAGCTCTCCACGCTACTCTACCCTGTGCAAGCTTCTTCATCTTCCAGTACCTACTGCAACCTACATCCTTCTGAGTCTGTTTAGTGTATTCATCTCTAGGTCTCCCTCTTCGATTTTTACCCTCCGCCCTGCCCTCCAATACTAAAATTGTGATCCCTTGATGCCTCAGAATATGTCCTACCAACCGATCCCTTCTTCTAGTCAAGTTGTGCCACAAATTTCTCTTCTCCCCAAGTCTATTCACTACCTCCTCATTAGTTATGTGATCTACCCATCTAATCTTCAGCATTCTTCTGTAGCACCACATTTAGAAAGCTTGTATTCTGTTATTGTTTAAACTATTTATCGTCCATGTTTCACTTCCATACATGGCTACGCTCCATACAAACTGTACCGTTAAAATTTTTTATCAATTCTAACAATCAATAAAGAAATTTTGTGAGTATGAACAATGACTGGAATACTCTCTTTGAAATCGTGAAGATAGTAGGGGTAAAATGCAGGGAGCGGAAGGCTATTTACTACTTACATAGAAACCAGACAGCAGGTGCACGAGTCAAGGGGCATGAAGAAGAAGGAACGGTTGAGAAGGTAGCGAGACAGGGTTGTAGCTTATCGCCGATGTTGACCTGTACATTGATTAAGCAGTACAGGAAATCAAAGAAAAACTTCTAGAAGGAGTTAAAGTGTAAAAACCTTGAGGTTTTCCGATGGCATAGCATTTCTGTCACAGACAGCAAAGAACTTGGAAGAGCAACTGAACGGAAGAGATAGCGTCTTTTAGGACGATGTAAGATGAACATCAACAAAAGCAAAACAAGAATAACTGAGTGTAATCCACTAAAATCAGGTGATACAGAGGGAATTAGTTTAGCAAACGAGATATTTTAAGTAATAGACGAGTTTTGCTGTTTGGGTGGTAAAATAACAGATGGTGGCCGAAGTAAAGAGGATATAAAATGTAGACCGGCAATGGCAAGAAAAACGTTTCTTAAGAAACGAAATTTGTTAATATCGAATATGGATTTAAGTATTAGTATGTTTTTCCTGAAATTATTTGTATGGATTTGATCTAAACAGATATTTTTTGAAGTGTGGATGATTTCAATAGTAAAATTGACATGAAGAATCCGTACGCCCACATCCACCATTTTTTAGAACAAGGAAACAGTGAGCACATTAAATGAGATGACGTACACCATCTGTACAAAATGTTTCAAGATCAGTCTGTTCTTGACGTGTAAGCTATGTCAGCGCAGTAACTATAGAGGCAGAGTGAACTAACAACTGTAAACGTCAGATGTGGATTCGACCAGTCTGCTCTGAGCAGGCAGTGTTAAGTAGTTAACTTTCGGCTGTAGTGCGGCAAAGTTATCGTGTAAAAAATGGCAACTGGCCAACATTTCTAGACCTTCAGAATGTCTTTAAGAAGAGAAAAGCATGAGCAAAGTTGGTCCCGCGCTCATTGACTCCCGAACAAAAACAACTACCCATGGACGTCTGCCGCCACTTTGCTCCCATGCAAAACAAGGACAACTGTTTTATGGAAAAAATCATCACAGGTGAAGAGACTTGGTGTTATCAATACGAACCTGTACAAAACAACAAAGTGCAGAAATTCACATGAAGTGTCAGCTCTTTGGCGACATAGCTGGAATTCAAGCAATGTGATGCTCAGTTTGGAGAATTTACCAAAGAAGGAAAAAAATGGTTCAAATGGCTCTGAGCACTATGGGACTTAACATCTATGGTCATCAGTCCCCTAGAACTTAGAACTATTTAAACCTAACTAACCTAAGGACAGCACACAACACCCAGCCATCACGAGGCAGAGAAAATCCCTGACCCCGCCGGGAATCGAACCCGGGAACCCGGGCCAAAGAAGGACCTTTCTGACAGTTTTATGTCGTTGTATGAACGTTCTGTGCGTTGAACTCAAGTGGGAGAAGGCTACGAGGACACACCAAGAATTAAAAACTACTATCTTATATTTTCTCCTATTTTTTACTAATCCAGTCTCGAAACATTTTGGAACCACGAGATGGGTTAAGGGCCAGTGTTCACACACACACACACACACACACACACACACACACACACACACACACGTCACCATTGACTTTTAACCTTTAATACCACGTATAAATGATCATTTCAAAAATGTTTCCACTAAATCTCGTTACTTAGTACTAATGCACTTTTCACAGACTAGAGTAAATGCATTTTTCACGGACTGTATTTTACTATGATACATGTAACATAAACACACTGATATTTCAGCAGTTGAGTTCCTGGAACGGATTTCAGTTGGATGACCGTGGTTAGAAAGAAACATTGATGTAGATGAGCTGAATACCCTTTGTATGATCAAGACGGGAAAGAAAACGTCAAACGAGTTTGTCAACTCTGAAACAAAAAGAACAGTATGAGTTTATTCCGAGTGAAACGGACTCTGAAATAATTTATTCTCATTCGATCTGTCCCTTGAATAATTCCTATCGGACAGATAATGAATGGCTATTACTCTTCCATTCATCTGGAGTAAGAAGGCTCAAGTCAGTGTGTGCCCATAACTTGTACTGTCTGTAAGTAGCCTATCTTCCCCGTTCATCATAAGAATAAACCTGACGTAAACAAACACAAACGCGATGACTGGTCAGAAGCCGTAGCTACGGAACACTGGTGTTATTCCGCTCTTGGAAGTAGGTCCGAATTACGTATTAGATATTTTATTACTGTGTCACTGTAAATGAAACTTTAAGACATTCTGATGTATTAACAGCCATCAACCTTTTTCTTAATCATACTTTAGCTAAGTAATTTTTATTTCAAAAATCGTGTGCAGTCACAGTATCAGTTCATATTTATCGCGAAAATGGATGACACCGCCTCCTGCTCCGCAGCGAAACACGCGCGCGGAACACCGTTAATTGCAAGAAACAAATTGTTCTTAATGTTTTTCTCAACCTTACAAAGAAACATGAGCTTATACGTTTATTGAGAGACATGATACAATAAATAGAAGACACGTAATCGCAATTGTAATCTTGCCGCAAATGGTAGCGCAGTTGTTTGATAATCGAGCGCATGGTTCTAAACTCCTTATGGTGTACGATTTTGTTGGTCCGTTTCAATACCTAAATCATTTAAATATGAAATTTATCAGTATGTGATAGTTAACTCATAAAGAACCGAGATTTTTTTCAAGAAAAATGCACGTCTTCTGGTCTCTAAATACATACCACACGCAGAATTCTGGTTTTCATAACAAATTCGCCGGCCGCGGTGGTCTAGCGGTTCTGGCGCTGCAGTCCGGAACGGCGGGACTGCTACGGTCGCAGGTTTGAATCCTGCCTCGGGCATGCGTGTGATGATGATGATGTTTGGTTTGTGGGGCGCTCAACTGCATGGTTATCAGCGCCCGTACGATTACCCAATCTTTGCTCAGTCCAATTTCGCCACTTTCCTGGATGATGATGAAATGATGAGGACAACACAAACACCCAGTCATCTCGAGGCAGGTGAAAATCCCTGACCCCGCCGGGAATCGAACCCGGGACCCCGGCTCGGGAAGCGAGAACGCTACCGCGAGACCACGAGCGGCGGACGGGCATGGGTGTGTGTGATATCCTTAGGTTAGGTAGGTTTAAGTAGTTCTAAGTTCTAGGGGACTTATGACCTAAGATGTTGAGTTCCATAGTGCTCAGAGCCATTTTGAACCATAACAGATACAGATCCTTAATTATCGATGAATTATAAAATGTTGTTACAGATTTCAAAGTTAAGAAAACATAATGCAATTAAATTTTTTAAGAAAAATGAAAAATCAAATACTCTTTGTTTGAATACGCCCACTGTTTTATAGGACTGATGTGGCCTCACACGAGCCGGAGTGATAAGCATCGTACAAACACGGAAAACAACGGCGTCGTGCACACTGTGCAAACGCTGCATTTTCACAGTTGTCACCATACCACTGCTATCTGAACCCAACAGAATTGATCTGGAGCCAAGTTAAGGGATTTATCACGATATATGACAATACATTAAAGCTACCGAAGCACGACTCACGCCCGGTCTTCACAGCTTTACTTCTGCCAGTATCTCGTCTCCTACCTTCCAAACTTTACAGAAGCTCTCCTTCGAACCATGCAGAACTAGCACTCCTGAAAGAAAGGATATTGCGGAGACATGGCTTAGCCACAGCCTGTGGGATGTTTCCAGAATGAGATTTTCACTCTGAAGCGGTGTGTGCGCTGATATGAAACTTCCTGGCAGATTAAAACTGTGTACCCGACCGAGACTCGAACTCAGGAACTTTGCCTTTCGCGGGCAAGTGCTCTACCATCTGAGCTACCGAAGCACGACTCACGCCCCGTCCTCACAGCTTTACTTCTGCCAGTATCTCGTCTCCTACCTTCCAAACTTTACAGAAGCTCTCCTGCGAACCATATATCAGCGCACACTCCGCTGCAGAGTGAAAATCTCATTCTGGAAACATCCCCCAGGCTGTGGCTAAGCCATGTCTCCGCAATATCCTTTCTTTCAGGAGTGCTAGTTCTGCATGGTTCGCAGGAGAGCTTCTGTAAAGTTTGGAAGGTAGGAGACGAGATACTGGCAGAAGTAAAGCTGTGAGGACCGGGCGTGAGTCGTGCTTCGGTAGTTCAGATGGTAGAGCACTTGCTCGCGAAAGGCAAAGTTCCCGAGTTCGAGTCTCGGTCGGGCACACAGTTTTAATCTGCCAGGACGTTTCATATCAGCGCACACTCTGCTGCAGAGTGAAAATCTCATTCTGGAATACATTAAAGCTGTCAAACTTACTGGAACTAATCCACGAAGCTGCATGACACGTCACTGCCGAACGATGGCGAAATGCAGAACAGCACGTCATAAAAGAGGAGGAGGAGGAAATGTGGACTTTTTGGTGGTATGGGATTCTGTTGTTGATCGCCTCGTTATCAGCGTAGCAGCACTGAAATGTACCACTTTCCTCGGAGGCCGATATGGAAGCAGTTCAGAGATTATCAGACGACTAACTAACCTTCAGTGGCTTCAATATTTAACTAAATGGTGAAATCCTAGCAGTGCGTTTTCATGCCGCACATAGTTCCTCCAGAAAAGTCACCCTTCTTAAAGTCAGGAATATTTATTACTCTCGTTTTTAATTGCAGTACTATGTTAGCTAAGATCTAGAGCACGTTTTTCTTCAGATCAACTAAGAAGTATATCGTTGAGTTTCAGCATTATTTCCTTCTGTTCAAAAATTAAATAACATTCAAGACTATATTGTTCTCTGCTAGTTTCTTTTTACGCCTTTACTACAACTATTCACGTCACTGCACGTTAGTTGGACCAGGTGGCTGGCCAGAGCTTTCCAAATTAAATGCGCCGGTAAAGCTTTTGTCCCTTATTATTGCTGAGTTGATGTACGCGTAACACACAACACAAAACGTGTCCTCATTGTCGCACTTAACTGTACTCGAGACATATTGGGTTCCACTCCGCGTGGAACGAGATTCAGTGAGGTTCCAGCAAACGCGGAAGAATACATAGTGTAATATTTACATGATGTTTATTCTTATAATGAACAGAGTATAGAACTAAATCAGCGAAGAATCTCATGCACCCGACTTCTGCTCGTAATACTCAGATCACGTTTTCTCTCGATAACAGGCAATCTTAGGTCTTCTGCTGTTTCTTCACCGACGAATGCCTGGCAGTACTGTCAAATCCTGTCGAAAGCGATGAGACTCCGTTTAGTGGTTGAAAGAAATGTTACAAGTAGACGCCACATCTGATGCTTATAATAATAACCCTTCTTTTTAAAAGAGCTATGCTAAAGTATGTGGAGCCAATGGTACAAGGAAATTTATAAAACGGTTGTTCACTTACAGTTACAAAATCTTTTGTTATTGTTCACAACGGATGACGATCTGATGGAAAAAAAAATCCAATTGGTGAGTGTTATTCAGTAAAGATACAAGATTTCTACCGTCTCTTTAGGAAGTCGCCAAATTGATGGACGTAACCCAGTTACGCAGCATTTTGCTGGCGAGGCTCCTCGGCGGCAGATGCGACGTTATCGGGGCTCCGAAGCGATTGCCATGGAGAGGGGGCGTCGGGCTGTTAGCTACGACGCCTCTTTCGCAGTCCGCCAGCCTCAAATATATCGACGCGCCCGCTACCGAACTTACTGTACAACTTCAGTCGATCCGCCCCGCTAAACCTGCCGTGGCTCTTTCACCTACCAACGATCTGCGTCAGCACCGAAAGCCGGAAAGGAAAAGAGCGCATGGAGGAAGGAACTGAGGAAATTAAGAACGTGAAATGTAGTTCAGTTACTGTAGAATCCGAATCTTACTTACATCTGAACCTAATTAGTTCCCGTGAAGCGTCAACAAGCCACAAATTAACGACGACCTGAGACGCTGTGAGACGAATAACACGAAACTCAGTAGACGTGTAATGTAGCTCAGCTAGTGCACGAGGCCGGCCGAAGTGGCCGTGCGGTTAAAGGCGCTGCAGTCTGGAACCGCAAGACCGCTACGGTCGCAGGTTCGAATCCTGCCTCGGGAATGGATGTTTGTGATGTCCTTAGGTTAGTTAGGTTTAACTAGTTCTAAGTTCTAGGGGACTAATGACCTCAGCAGTTGAGTCCCATAGTGCTCAGAGCCCTTTGAACCATTTAGCCAGCTAGTGCACGAGACGGGTAAACAGAAGATGAAAGCAGCGTTCTAGTCAAAGCAGTTCTATCTCAAAACGTGTTTACATGTACAAAACGTACATCGCAGTTTCATGTATCATACGTAACATAACTATGTAGTAACATAGCTCGGGCAGCAATACAGCATATACGGCGATACCCGACATTGTTAATGACGGTATCCATTGGCTCCATGAAAAACGAATGCATTCTTCCTATGCAGCTGCTCTCCTCGCAGGAATGAAGGACACGACCAGAAATGCACTCAGCTACGTAAGTAACAACTTTCTGGTTTTCGTCGATAAAATTGATACCCCGAGGATAACAAACGAGAAACAGCTTCAGACGCATCGCCAGAACCGTCAGTTTCAGTTTCACCTCTCCAGACTGGCAAATAACGTCCAAGAGATATCTGTTACTTCAGCATACGCCAGCCTGACTGCTGTAGTACATATCGTGGCTTGTGGGTCCCTCTTGTTGATAGGATGTAAGAAAAAAAATGGTTCAAATGGCTCTGAGCACTATGGGACTTAACTTCTGAGGTCATCAGTCCCCTAGAACTTAGAACTACTTAAACCTAACTAACCTAAGGACATCACACACATCCATGCCCGAGGCAGGATTCGAACCTGCGACCGTAGCGGTCGCGCGGTTCCAGACTGTAGCGCCTAAAACCGCTCGGCCACTCCGGCCGGCAGGATATAAGAGTTCAGATGCAGATTATGATGCTCTGAATAATGAAACACAAAATTTGAAGGCCTGACATTTTATACCGAGCCGGTCCTTGCAGTCGCGGCCAATTAATTTCGAAGTGCATGAAGCGGGGGCCTCTTCTCATAGCCACTACAAGTCAGATCTCACTTTTCACTTTTCATTTACAGCAGTTTCGTTGAGCTTCACAAAGGCATTCCCCCCATGGCCCTGTTGTCTCATTGTAGTTTGTGCCACAGTTTCGCATAAGAAAACAGCCTTGCAGTACATTCAGGGGTATTCTGTAAAGTACCGTAATGTCGGAGTTGCTATAAGACTTCCTTGCAGTGCTAGGCCAAAGACGACATTGTTTACACAACTCTGTAAGCTCCAGGCCCCTGGCCAATGTTAATGGTCGTCCAGATACGTCCTCCTGTGTGTGACGATGCATCAGTTCGGGGAGGAACAGCCCGTAGTTCGTCGGTTCTGCCGGTGTAATTAGTGGCCGGTTTTCATGTTTTCGATTTCAGCTTGTGAATGTCGACGTTTCCAATAAGTTTGTAACACCTCCAAACCAATTTTGTACTTAGGTAAGGATGAATGAGGCTGTGTTTATTGAATTCGGACGGAGAAGTTGCCTTAGTCATGAAAAATGTGTAACTGCATGGTTGCGGTTCACCGACTTCAGACTGTTGTCCTGGACTGTGGCAACAATTAGGCATCAGTGGCGACAAGTAGGTCTCTGGGAATACAAGGGACACCCGACATAACTGTGTTTCCTGACGCACTTAACCTGGCTAGTCAGTCTCTTACATAGTTGAGAGGTGGATGCTGGAAAGTAGTAGAGTTCGAGAGCTGACGTTATCAGCAGGAGAGAGGTCTCTGAATTTGAATAATGCAATCTTCTTACTACAGAAGTTTATTTGTTCATGTCGCAATATATATTCAGCTTCAGATCTTCTACATACAAAACCATTTTGCCTATATGTGTAGCGCACTGTCATTTAGTCATCGCCCAATCTGGGACGACAGTTTGTCGAAGGCGCTCCATTGTAACGTTGTACACCATACAAAGGCTGAGCAGTCTCGTCCACTACCACCAACGCTTTGAGAGCAACTGACACTAACTGCGAGTGTATCTGGCGGGCTCCTGATTTAGCGAGCGAGACAATTCTCATTGGCTAACTTCAATGCTAATTAACTCGGACACGACGCAACTTATCGAGTTTTTAACAACTATTCCTCTACATCTACATCTACATGGTTGCTCTGCAATTCACACTTAAGTGGCTGGCAGAGGGTTCATAGAACGATTTTCATACTACTTCTCTACCATTGCACTCTCGAATGGCGCGTGGGAAAAGAAACACCTAAATCTTTCCGTTCGAGCTCCGATTTCTCTCATTTTATTATGATGATCATTTCTCCCTACGTAAGTCGGTGTCAAAAAAAATATTTTCGCATTCGGAAGAGAAAGTTGGTGATTGAAATTTCCTAAATAGATCTCGTCGCAAAGACAATCGCCTTTGTTTCAGTGACTGCCACACCAACTCGCGTATCATGTCAGTGACACTCTCACCCCTATTGCGCGATAACACGAAACGGGCTGCCCTTCTTTGCACTTTTTCGACGTCCTCGGTCAGTCCTACCTGGTAAGGATCCCACACTGCCCAGCAGTATTCCAGCAGAGGACGGACAAGTGTAATGTAGGCTGTCTCTTTAGTGGGTTTGTCGCATCTTTTTTTTCTGTTCTGTGTTCTGCCAACAAAGCGCATTCTTTGTTTCGCCTTCCCCACAATATTATCTATGTGGTCTTTTCAATTTAAGTTGCTCGTAATTGTAATTCCTAGGTATTTAGTCGAATTGACAGTCCTTAGATTTGTCGATTTATCGTACAACCAAAATTTATCGGATTTCTTTTAGTACCGATGTGGATGACCTAGCACTTTTCTTTGTTTAGTGCCAATTGCCACTTTTCGCACCATACAGAAATTATCTCTAGATCATTTTGTAATTGGAATTGATCGTCTGATAATTTTACTAGACAGTTAATTACACCATCATCTGCAAACAATCGCCGGCCGCGGTGGCCGTGCGGTTCTAGGCGCTCCAGTTCGGAGCCGCGCTGCTGCTGCGGTCGCAGGTTCGAATCCTGCCTTGGGCATGGGTATGTGTGATGTCCTTAGGTTAGTTAGGTTTAAGTAGTTCTAAGTTCTAGGGGACTAATGACCACAGCAGTTGAGTCCCATAGTGCTCAGAGTCATTTTTTTTTTTTGCAAACAATCCGCAGCACAACCTATCTTGCAACACCAATACAAGCTTTTCAGGCTGTTTCTGACACCGTGTCTATATCCTCTAGCCATTCCTGATTAGCAATTTTGCCTTTCCTGTAACTTACATTTGTTAAACGTTTGTGACAGGGAAGGCGAATGGTCGACTCCGATTTATTGAGACAATTTTAGGAAAGTGTGGTTCATCTTTACAGGAGACCGCATGTAAAACGCTAGTGGTCCTTTCCTTGAGTACTGCTCCACTCGGATTAGAGGAAGACATCGGATCAATTCAGAGGCGGGCCCCTGGATTTAATACCGGTAGACTCGAGCAAAATGCATATTACGGAGATGCTTCGGCAACTGAAATGGAAATCCCTGGAGGCAAGACGATGATCTTTTCGAGGAATTCAATTGAGAAAATTCAGAGAACCGATATTTGAAGCTGACTGTAGAACTAACCTACTACGGCCAACATATACCTCGTGAGGAATAGAAGTTAAGTGCTCATATAGACGTTTTTCCCTCGATCTATCTGCGAGTGGAACAGGAAAGGAAACGAGTAGAAGTGCTACAGGCCATCCTACACCGGGCACCGTACGGTGGCTTGCAGAGCTATTCAGATGTAGACGTATTCCTTTTCTCGTGCTTCATTTGCTGCATTTTTGTATTTTCTCCTTTAAACAATGAAATTCACGATCTCTTGTGATAAGCAAGAATTTCAAATAGGACTTTTCTTTTTACTTATTTGATCCTCTACTGCCTTCACTATTTCATGTCGTAAAGCTACCCATTCGTAGTCTTGTGTATTCCTTTCCCTGATTCAGTCAAACGTAGCGTAATGCTCTATCCGAAACGCTAAACAACCGTCGGTTCTTTCAACTTACCCACATCCTTCCTCACTGATTTCCTACATTTTGGCGGTTCATTCAGTTTTTATCTACAGTTCATAACCGAAAAACTGTTAGCACAGTTCACATCCACCCCTGGAAATATGATGCAATTTAAATTCTGGTTCCAAAATCTGCCTTACCATTATGTAATCAGTTTGAAACCGCACTTCCACATCAACATTCCTCTTTAATAATTCTTACACCACGTGTCAGTGGTGATTTAATTATGCTCTGTGCAAAATTCTACCAGGTGACTTCCTCTTTCGTTCTTTTCCCCAGTCCATATTCACCTACTATTTTTCATTCCATTTATTTCCTACTATCGAATTCCAGTCCCCATCATAGTTAAGGGAGAAGAAAATTTAATTATGTGAATATAAATCCTTTCAATCTTTTTATCATCCGCCGACGTAGTTGGAATGTAAACCTGTACTATTGTGTTGGCTGTTGACTTCGTGTCTACGTTGGGTAAGATGATGCGTCAACTATAGTGTTCGCAGCAGCTTACCTGAATTCCTATTTTCTTATTCATTATTAGATCTACTCCTTCATTACCCCTACTTCACTTCGTATTTATAACCCTGTACCCATCTGACCAAAAGTTCTGTTCATACTCCCACAAACTTAACTAATCTCCACAGTATCTAGCTTCAATCTATCCATTTCACTTAAATTTTCTAACTGCCTGATTAATAGATTTAACATTTCACGCTGCGAACCGTAGATTGTCAGTTTTGCTTTTCCTGACTGCGTCATCTTTCTGAGTACTCCCCGATCGGAGGTCCGAATGGGGAACTATTTTACCTCCGGAATAATTTGCCCAAGAAGATGCCATAGAGGAGAGCTGCATTTCCTCGGGAAAAATAACTGGTGTAGTTTTCCCTTGCTTTCAGCCGTTCGAAGTGCCAGCACAGCGAGGAAATGGTTTATTTTATAGGGACACATCAGTCAATCATGCAGACTATTGCCCTTGCAGTAACTGAAAACGCCACTGCCCCTCTTCAAGAATCACGCGTTTGTCTGGGCTATCTGTATCGTTGAGGCACGCAAGCCGCCCCACCACGGCAGGGTCCACAGTTTTTCTCCGTTTAGGCGTGACAAAAATGTACTTAAAGTGCATTAAGCAGTGCGAGTCAATGCAACACGCAACTTCAGTTTGTACCTAAGAAAATAGACTCAAGTGTCCCTGATTTGTTCCTTTAACACAGCTCTCTACTTTTGGCCGGCGTTTTGTAAAGACCGGTTGGGTTTGTCCCAGCACTGCCGTGTGTGGACATATTTTCAAAGGGACAGTGCGGCTGCAATTCGTGATAATGAGTTCCGATTTCAGTGCCGGATATATTTCTTATATCTCCCGAACGACAGAGAATACGTAACCACCGATGCAGCAGCGCGCTGCACCATACACATTCCAGGTGCAGTGTATAATTTATTTTTCTTATATTAAAATGTGCAAATTCACATTACTGATTTTCCTTAGTATTAATTAATATAATCGAAAAATGATGCTTTTCTGTCAAAGTCCTCCTTAATCCCTACTTTTTCAGTCAAAGTCCTATTAGTTCATTTTAGACCTTTGAGTACGATTTAGCGCTTTTTGTGCTCGTTATGGTTAATTATTGTCTTTGAATAAAAGTGTAATTTTGTTCTGTTCGTCTAATTCCGTATTTATTTCAGTTACTTTCATTAATATACTTAGCAGTTCGTTCCACGTTTGGTGTAAATTCCATAGGTCTGTGTTACTTGACAATGAAACGTAACGCAAAGTTCTGCACACCGTTGTATTATAAAAGTTGCTGATATGCCTTTACAGATGTTTCAGTTAATAAATAGCAATTAAAAATCTGCTATTTAAGTGAAACTGATGATCAAAAGCGAGATATTTTCACTTCTTCCGTCAACTGGAATACTTCAGTTACTTGTCAAGGGCCGGCCGGAGTGGCTGTGCGGTTGTAGGCGCTACAGTCTGGAACCGCGAGAACGCTACGGTCGCAGGTTCGAATCCTGCCTCGGGTAATGATGTGTGTGACGTCCTTAGGTTAGTTAGGTTTAATTAGTTCTAAGTTCTAGGCGGCTGATGACCGCCGAAGTTAAGTCGCATAGTGCTCAGAGCCATTTCAACCATTTGAACTTTTCAAGGCTTTTCTAAAACAGTGTCAAAACTAATATGAGGGGTGTTCCCATACCGGATTTTTAGCATTACTTTATGGAAGCCCAAAAAACCTCTTACGTAACTGTACCAAGGAGAAATGAGCGATCGTAGGACTACGAAACTTGGTGGAAACATTTTTAATGACATGGGGAAGGGAAATAACGAATCAACCATTAAACGAAAAATATTTTAAATTTCCACACGAGTGCATAACATTTGTGAATTGCGTACATTTTTACGTTAAAGGCTACAGATTTTGCTCAATGTAATGACCATCTGCATTCACGACAGCCTGGAACCGCACTGGAGATGCCATTTCACAAGTGTTCGCAGAACTTTTCTAGTGGTGGACCATTGAATGTTCAGCTATCGTGACAGCTCTAAGTCAATCGTTAGCACTTATTAAATTATACTCTGTGCAAAATTCTGCCAGGAGGCTTACCCTTTCGTTCCTCCTTTCCAGTCCATGTTCTCCTACTGTCTTTTTTAATATCTTCCTGTTCCTGCTGTTCCAGTCTCTCATCACAAATTGCTTTAAAGATCAAATAACTTCTTTCACCTCATTACACATTCCTTCGATGATCTACGAATTTAATAGGCTAGTAAACTTGTTCTAGAGTAGTGTGCGTTGGTTTTTCGTGTACCTTGTCTTCGTTAATGTGTTCACTGATGGCTTTATAGTGCTCATTTGTATCCCTATTTTCTTATTCATTACTAGATTTACTAAAATATTATCCCCATTTGATTTTTTGGTGACAACCCTGTATTCACCTGACTTGCAGTCCCGTTCCTCCTGCTGCTGCACTTTACCTATTCGCACTATTTCGTCCTACTTTCTGTATCTTACAAACTATTTTATTGTTCTGTTCCTTTACGTTTTTCCGGCGAATGGAATATTCTGACAACATTCAGCCATTCTCAGGGTCAGTACCTTCCCAGACAGCATTTTGCGCTGCACGCGCGTCAAAGATAACACATTTGGCAACAAAAGTGTCAGTGCAGATAGCTTTAAAAATCTTGCAGGCGACTCGCCTTGAGAATGCACTTCCGAAAAATGATAGAATAGTAGTTTATTGTTTTTTGTTAGCTGTAGTTTTGCACTGATTTATACCTCACTTGCGTGTGTATTAGTGTACATATTGCACTTTTGTGACTTACTTAAATGAAATAAATACATACCAGAGATTGTGAATATATAACTACGAGATCCAGTTGATTCTAATACTAATTAAAATGAAATTTCAATGTGTAGGTATTGTTAACGTTGTGCATTTTTCTGGGAAGTATTTTACGAATCCGGTTAGATAGTACACAAGACATATTGCGGCTAAAATTAAACATAGAGACCTTCCAATTGTAAGAATGGCCGACATTTAGTGTTTAATGTCCCTTCCAGGACGAGGTCATCAGAAGCGGCACCTTTTAAAGGTCTCACGTTTAGGCTCCCCACTAAAAAACGTTTCTGCAAATTACGAGAGGCAGGAACGACAGTTGTGAGAAGGGCAAGGGAAGTTACACAAGAGCTGTCTCACAAAAAACTATATATTGCTATAAGTCATGAATGGAAAACATGTTGACTATTGAGCTGTTAAATGTAAAATGAAAACTTCCATGGTCGGAAATATAATTAAATTATACAGTGTTCCAACGAATTTCTTGGAGAAACCCAGTGTTTCATACCAACCTGCGGAGTGCAGTTTCACTGGGTTTATAGCTTGTATACATGTTCGATACACACCTTGGTGAGCCATAAAAACTAGAACTCTAACCTCCCTTGAAAACGTTCTGCGCAGATGGGGACGACACATTGGGTTGCTCCAAGAAATGCTGAATGGAACTATACTATTTGTCTAACATCGCACCTTCCCGATCCTGGACGCACGAGAAATATTAGTTCCAGTTGAGGCGCGTGCCAATAGGGTCCTAAAATTAGTCACAAACAATGCGTAGAGGCTAGTTAAGGTGTTGACCCTGACTAAAATGTTCATCTGACTGTCCAAAAGTTACAATATTCGTCCCTGCACGCAACTGCAAAATTTTCTGATCTTTATGAACAGTTATTAACTCCAAGAAGAAAAGTCTTACTCTGTCCGATGTTGCTTTTAAGCGTAGTAACTAATAAATTAAAGTCATAGTTTTAATTCAACACACAATCACTTCCAACTGTGAAGAAAAGACCACTAACCTCAGCAATATTTACTGACAACGTTCGATATCCTTTCGATATACCATTAAAACAAAGTACTGACCGTCGCTCTATATGATCCGTCACAAAATGAGAGCAGTTCAATGTCGTAACACATATTTTGATCACGGAATCCTGACAACTCACAACTGCCCAAACTGGCATTAACTAATAAACCGGAAAATAAAATAGATGTAGAGCAGGGCTTAACAACTGGCCGGTTTTGAGCGCGAGTACTCGCGTCTGTTCAGGCACGTGCTCGCGAGCAGGTGCAAGGTCGCGGAGTAGGGAGGGAGGGGAGGGAGGGGAAATGCGCGCGCACTTTTGAATGTGATCTCGCGTTCGTAGCACATTTAACTAGCCATCTGTATGCTTTGAACATTTTACTACAAGGTAAAGATCTGCTAATTACTCATTTCATAGATCGAATACGAGCTTTTAAAATGAAATTGACACTTTGGGTGAGTCAGCCGGAAACAGGAAATCTAGCTTATTTTCCTAAATTATCATCCATGCAAGATGTCACAAAGACTGTGAACGTTATTCACATAGTTTAGTTCATCAGCGCTTTCAAGATCTGACAGCACTAGACAGTGATTTTGATCTGTTCTCTCCATATTCAGCGAATATTTAAGAGATTCGTCCTGAACTACAGCAAGAAATTATTGACCTGCAGTGTTACAGAGAATACAGAGACAACTTTCAGAACAAGAAAAACATTTTGCAATTCTACAGACACTTCCCTCAGGATAGATTTCCTCGTTTGCACAAACTGGCGGCTGCAATAATATCAATGTTCGGTTCCACGTATGTTTGTGAACAACTGTTCTCTGCAATGAAATGTAACAAGACGCGCCTGAGAAACGCATTGTCTGATCGAAATTTAAACTGCACGCTGCGCCTACGATGCACAAGAACAATTACTCCGAACATAGACGCAATTGTAAAGGGCAAAACGTACAAGATAACCGAGAATCCCACAATTCAGTGACACCTTTTATTGTGTAACAGTTCACAAATTAATGCGAATGTAGAGGCATACACTAAGCTAATAAAATTATGTGGCATGTGTACATTCTCCTTTATTTGTTTCATTTGTCGCAGTAATAATTCGTGAGTGATATCCCTGCAGGTGGCAGCGGATTTGCATTGACTGTCGGCAGCTGTTGTGTGCCCCACGTGACTTTCCCCACTCTCCTCTCTGGTCCGGTAGTGGGGGTAGCGTGCTCGCGCTGCTCCGTGCTCGCGCCTTGCTGCTCACAGCTTGCTCCGCGAACACGTATGTTGTGAAGCCCTGATGTAGAGGGACCTTGTAAGAAATATGCGGAATCACCTGAAATTCAACTTACGAAGAGTAAAATAAAAAAGGGAAGACAATTAGTAAGTGACTGGCCTTTAAACTTACTTCAGTGTAGAAACACATCGCTAATATACCTCAGTGGGAAAGTGTTTCCTATCAGTCGACACTAACGACACCAGTAAGCTGCCGCCTGAGAAATGTGTATCTGCAGAGCGCTTGTCCCTATTACGTGCCTAGTTTATGAGAAGAGCCGATTAAACGTGTAACGGGTTCGGAGTTAGTGTGAACTTAATGGCCACCATTAATTAGGGTGGCTGAATGCTCGGCCGGGTGCTTCAGTTCACGCGGTTCGCTCTAAGCTTCATGACAAAGGGCACGGCTATGCCTTATTCGGAACCCGTTGGAAGTACACGCTTTTAATGGTGTCAGCACATAAACCTTGTGAAAAAGTGTTGCATAGCAATTAAGCTAAATCTTAGGAATTTTTGTAAGAAAATTATTTGGCTATTACTCTTTCACGTGCCAATAACCATAAAAGCCTTAGTTTTCAAGGTGTAAATCGTGAAAATGCTATTTCTCCATTAATATTTATTTATTCTTAACCAGTTTCAGCTTATTAGCCCACTATCAGGTAGCAAATGACTAGCGTCCACAAATAATTAAAATATAGTGCAAAGTGGCGCAAGATTGAGCACTTAAGGTTTAATTAGCGACATACTGAACGAAACTTCACGACTGACAGTTATATTTAACTGGCATTTCATCTTAATTTTGCCTATTATATAACAATATCCGAAAGTAGTATGTACAATTTAAACTGGAATTCGCACTTACAAGGGAACCTCCCCATCGCACCCCCCTCAGATTTAGTTATAAAATGGCACAGTGGATAGGCCTTGAAAAACTGAACACAGATCAATGGAGAAAACAGGAAGAAGTTGTGTGGAACTATGAAAAAATAAGCAAAATATACAAACAGAGTAGTCCATGCGGAAGATATGCAACATCAAGGAGCATGTGAGTTCAGTCGTGCCGTGGTCCCGTGGTTAGCATGAGCAGCTGCCGAACTAGAGGTCCTTGGTTCAAGTCGTCCCTCGAGTGAAAAGTTTAATTTTTTTATTTTCAGTTTATGTGACAAACTCTTATGTTTTCATCACTTTTTTGGGAGTGATTATCACATCCACAAGAAACCCTAAATCGGGCGAGGTAGAAGAATTTTTTACCCATTCGTCAAGTGTACAAGTTAGGTGGGTCGACGACACACTCCTGTCATGCGAAGCACATGTCGTCGTCACCAGTGTCGTATAGAATATATCAGACGTGATTTCCTGTGGAGGAATCGGTTGACCTATGACCTTGCGATCAAATGTTTTCGGTTCCCATTGGAGAGGCACGTCCTTTCGTCTACTAATCACACTGTTTTGCGGTGCGGTAGCAAAACACAGACACTAAACTTATTACAGTGATCAGAGACGTCAATGAACGAACGGGCAGATCATAAATTTGCGAAAATAAACTTTTCACTCGAGGGAAGACTTGAACCAAGGACCTCTCGTTCGACAGCTGCTCACGCTACCCACGGGACCACGGCACTACTAAGCTCACATTCTCCTTGATGTTGCCTATCTTCCGCATGGACTACTCAGTTTGTATATTTTGCTTATTTTTTCATAGTTCCACACAACTTCTTCCTGTTTTCTAGACTGATCTGTGTTCAGTTTTTCAAGGCCTATCCACTGTGCCAACTCATAACTAAATCTGAAGGGGGTGCGATGGGGAAGTTCCCTTGTTAGTAAAACAAGTAATGTAAATGCACAGTCTTACGGGACAGCGGGTTAAGAGTGTGTTTCTAGTGGGGTACATTTTTGTATTATTACAAAATGAGAAAAACATATGTGCCATTCAGTTTTTCTTTTTTTTTAATTTACAGCGTACATAAACGCAATATGCCTTGTTTCTCAGAATATAACAGATACAAGATTTGGTGTAATGAACAATTCTGGGGTCTGTGAAAAAAATCTGAAAAAATATTCCTATTGAGGAAAAGCTGTTTAGCAGAGATCTCAATCTTTTCTTCTTGGCACAGTGAATTATTTCCTTTGAGTAAAGGTAGGTACTTGGCCCTAGTTGTGGTTCATTTGTAGATATCTGTGAACTTTGGCTCTGGAGAGATCCAGTTTCAACTTTGGTGGATGCATCATTAAATTTGTCACTTTGATCTGTAACAGTCAAAGGCAGGAAGACTTCCTCGGTGAATAGGCGACGATCGGTTGGATAAATGCCGCATATCTTGAACGCCTTTGTTGCCTTCGTCGTTGTTACCGCGCTTTGATAAGCGTTTCCAAACAATTCAACAATAAATTCTTGCGCAATTACATATCCAGGGCGGTTAATGAACCACCGGTCGTCTTCTTTTGAATAAAAGCCCCTCAGCGACTTGAAAACGTAGCGACACAGTGGCTGCAGTGTGGAGGAATGGTAAACACATGAATGTTGTGGTCCCTGCATTAAAGGACGGCATTCAGACTTAAACGTGAGAGTGATTGTCCAAACTTAACAAGACTTGATTTTCTGCTGTTGGCTGTGTATGTTTCTCAAAACGTTGTAGCCATGTCAGATACAGATCTGAGTTGATGTCCAAATGGCCAAACACATCATTAGTGACCCAGGAGGGCACTATTCTTCAAAGTCTCCGTTATCCTTTGACAGGAAATATTATTCCGGGAGGGATGTAGCTGCCCTAGCTCCCATACAACATACAGTCTTTATCAGCTGACCTCTTTCTCAAAATGCAATTTTGCCTATGTGCTTCTTGCCGCACGTTGCAATCTCTATCGGAGCTTTGGTAGGAACAATTGTAATCCCCACGGTCATCCATGTTAAATATTCGATGAGGTTCCAACTGATATCTCTCCATTAGCGACGAAAGATTTTCACAGAAGATGCTCGTTTACTGTTTGTTGGCCCCCATCATACGTACAAGACTAGTTTTCTGTGGGATTCGAAGCTAAGGTTTCGTGTCTGCATGAAATCATAAGCCCACCAGTCCTTTCCGGCCATCTTAGAGTTTTTGTCAAATTTTGTTTTTACTTTATTCCTCTCAGAGTAGTCACGAATTAATCTTCTGAAATTTTTCAGTTTCATGCCATAATAACATCTGTCCGAAGAGCTGCAGTGTTCAGCGAGTTTCAGTCCCTGCTCATCATTGAAAGTTCTTCCGGATCTTCCCAGTTTGTTTATCCCAAAACCCTGAAAAAAGTGGAGGTAGGAGTATTAATTTTAAGATTACGCTTACGTAGGCAGCAGTCTCCAATACGAAATATGTAGAGATAAACGTACACTTGAAACGGCGCCGTACCTCTTTAAAGTGATCTCTGAGGGCAGCTTCACTTATTCCAAGTTCCCTCGCTATTTGTCATTTAGACTTCCCATTTTTCAAGCGCTCTTTTTCAGCTTCCAGCATTTCTGGAGTGCATAGCTTCCGTTCGGTTTTCCTGCTGTAAACACTCAAAATAGAAAAAAATGACTCTTTGAACACTACTACCGGTGTATAATATCTACCTGTAACGTCCATAAACATTTCTAGCTCCACATTAACGAAAAAGCTGAGAATCATAAAGGATGGGGTAAGATGACGCACTGCGCAATTTTAACTCCACCTGCTACACGTAAACTTGTCCCGTACTACGAGACTGCAACTTTCGTCTGCACATGGAGACACTTTACGGGAAAGTCGAAGTGTTAATATATCACAAGACTGACAATACATCGTAGTACACAGTGGAACAAAGTTGAAATACGTACGTAATCCCATTATTGCCTGCGTTATAGTTTATTTTCGCAAGATAAAATTTTATACGAAAGTAACATAAAATAGTTTTTACCACATTGCGTAGTCATTAACTCCAGGATAACAACCAGACTATAGCAAAAAATAGTCAGACACACGGGCTATTTCGTGCCCCGCAGAGTAGCCAACTGCTGGAGTATTAAAACTGCGATACAACCGTTGCGCAGTCTTCCACCTGCGCAGGCTTACTCCAATCTAATGTACGTATTTGAAAGCAATGGATGTTTCTGTACGTATGGAGCTATTTGTTATGAATTAACTACGAAATGTCCCATCGAAATCTCTTCACTAGAGCAACGTGTCAAATACGTTAAAACTCCCAGTTGGGAAGACAGTAGTATAAATCCCCATTCGGCCAGCCACATATATGTTTCCATGAGTTTGCCTGCATCAGTTCAGATTATGACAAGATGGATTCTAAGAAAAGAAGACGACTGATTTCCTTGCTCATCTTTCTCCTACCCAACTTCGTTCTCTGTATTCAATTAACTCATTGCCGTTGGTAGATTGAACTCTGATCTTCGTTCTTTCGAATACCATACAATTTACAGTCGTTTACTAACCAGTAGCGTTTAGTCACTATAATTTGGTAACAATACTGAGGAAATAAAAAATGAAGTGTGGATATACAGGGTGAGTCACCTAACATTACCGCTCGATATATTTCGTAAACCACATCAAATACTGACGAATCGATTCCACAGACCGAACGTGAGGAGAAGGGCTAGTGTAATTGGTTATTACAAACCATACAAAAATGCACGGAAGTATGTTTTTTAACACAAACCTAGGTTTTTTTAAAATGGAACCCCGTTAGTTTTGTTAGCACATCTGAACATATAAACAAATACGTAATCAGTGCCGTTTGTTGCATTGTAAAATGTTAAGAGATATTGTAACCTAAAGTTGACGCTTGAGTACCACTCCTCCGCTGTTCGATCGTGTGTATCGGAGAGCATCTTTATTGGTCTTTTTCACTGACGCACGTGTACATTACCATGAGGGTTGAGGTACAAGTACACACGTGGTTTCCGTTTTCAATTACGGAGTGGAATAGAGTGTGTCCCGACATGTCAGGCCAATAGATGTTCAATGTGGTGGCCATCATTTGCTGCACACAATTGCAGTCTCTGGCGTAATGAATGTCGTACACGCCGCAGTACATCTGGTGTAATGTCGCCGCAGGCTGCCACAATACGTTGTTCATATCCTCTGGGGTCGTAGGCACATCAAGGTACACATTCTCCTTTAACGTACCCCACAGAAAGAAGTCCAGAGGTGTAAGATCAGGAGAACGGGCTGGCCAATTTATGCGTCCTCCACGTCCTATGAAACGTCCGTCGAACATCCTGTCAAGGGTCAGCCTAGTGTTAATTGCGGAATGTGCAGGTGCACCATCATGCTGATACCACATACGTTGACGCGTTTCCAGTGGGACATTTTCCAGCAACGTTGGCAGATCGTTCTGTAGAAACGCGATGTATGTTGCAGCTGTTTGGGCCCCTGCAATGAAGTGAGGACCAATGATGTGGTCGCCAATGATTCCGCACCATACATTTACAGTCCAAGGTCGCTGTCGCTCTACCTGTCTGAGCCAGCGAGGATTGTCCACGGACCAGTAATGCATGTTCCGTAGATTCACTGCCCCGTGGTTTGTGAAACCTGCTTCATCGGTAAACAGGTAGAACTGCAATGCATTCTCTGTTAATGCCCATTGACAGAATTGCACTCGATGATTAAAGTCATCACCATGTAATTGCTGATGTAGCGACACATGTAACGGGTGAAAGCGGTGACGATGCAGTATGCGCATGACACTACTTTGACTCAGTCCACCGACTCTCGCAATGTCCCGTGTACTCATGTGTGGGTTCCTGGCAACAGCAGCCAACACACCAACTGCACCCGCTTCTCCTGTGACGGGCCTGTTACGGACCCGTTTGCGTGCTACGACCATACCTGTTGCATACAGTTGGCGGTAGATGTTTTGGAATGTGCGGCACGTTGGATGCTCTCTGTCCGGGTACCGTTCTGTATACACCCTGCAGGCTTCAGCTGCATTTCGTCGACACTCGCCATAGATGAGTATCATCTCCGCCTTTTCAGAATTCGAATACACCATGGTCACAGTTCCTACAACACTACACTATCACAGACGTCTGGTAACACGGTGTACTACAGTTGGTCTGCGTGCGGAGACGAATGCAGAATAACAATAGCAGCAAGCGCTACATGCGGACACTGCGACAGCTAAACCAAACCACAACAGTGCACTACAGCGACACTCGTAAACACGGTCGTCATGGTAAACATGTCCCTGCAGATGCTGCTCGCCGACCGTGGCCCGTGTTTGTTACAACACGCAACTGAACGTCGGAGGTTTCAAGCGTCAACTTTAGGTTACAATATCTCCGGATGTACTTAACATTTTACAATGCAACAAACGGCACTGATTACGTATTTTTTATGTGTTCAGATGTGCTAACAAAACTAACGTGGTTCCATTTAAAAAAACGTAGGTTTGTGTTAAAAAACATACTTCCGTGCATTTTTGTATGGTTTGTACTAGACAATTACACTAGCCCCTCTCCTCACGTTCGGTCTGTGGAATCGGTTCGTCAGTATTTGATGTGGTTTACGAAATACATCCAACGGTAACGTTAGGTGACTCACCCTGTATATGCACTATCGCCCAGCGGTTCTTTGTAGTGTTCTTAATTTTCTTTCCTCTATAATTATACTTCACTACACTTACTAAACCTCACTATTTAGCCGAGGAGAGTTTTAACGTATTTGATACTACCACTAGTTAAGAGTTCTGCCCTCTGTATAACGTATTTTCTGCAGCCATTCTTGTGCTCAAAGATCCTGGGCATCCAATAAGATTCTTAACCTATATGGTTCAGTTCTCTTGCACTGTACAGTCTTGAAGCGACAATCAAATGGTTCAAATGGCTCTGAGCACTATGGGACTCAACATCTTAGGTCATAAGTCCCCTAGAACTTAGTACTACTTAAACCTAACTAACCTAAGGACATCACACACACCCATGCCCGAGGCAGGATTCGAACCTGCGACCGTAGCAGTCTCGCGGTTCCGGGCTGCAGCGCCAGAACCGCTAGACCACCGCGGCCGGCTGAAGCGACAATCAGTGATTGATTTAGAATAGGCCAATAAGCTAAAATCGCTTTGTATTGACCAGATACCTGTGGGACGAAACCATGTTGTATGCTCATCAAATTTATATACGAAATTGCGCAGATGAAGTGACGGAAGATAATGTTACTGGATAAAGACTTTAGATAGCCACGAATCTGATCGGTTAATGACAAAGGTTTGAAAAAACTGGAACCAGGTCGCCACCTTGCCCTTTTGATTTTGTTTTTACGCGATTTGTCTGAGTCAAGTGAAGTATCCGCCTTTCATCACATTCCTGCTCGTCCTTATCCAAATGAGCAAGCACTCTCTCTGTTGTGATCACTACTTACAAGGGCTAGTCAACTCTAACGACTGTCCTCTTCCGCCATAGTAACAAGGTATCAATGAGATTTGTTGGGTGCCTGGAAGTGATTCTGCTGTCGCTTGCGGCGGATACAGAGATAAAAATAGGTTTAAACTGATTTTTTAACATGTACCTTCAGCTCTATATATTCAGAATCCATGTACAAATGTCGAAAGACGGGCAAGTCATTATACTGAACGTTCTGCAACGAATTACATACGGGATTAGTCATGCAGAATGCGTCAGAGGCTGGCCGTTAAGAACGAATTCATAGTAATCCTAGCATGCCCCCTTCACCCCCGCCCCCAGAAAGATAGACTACCAGGAAGCTGTTGGGAACAGAATGTACGAAGTTGCTCTCAATATGAATATAGCTGTCTTTTCTATCGTGTTCATGTTTACGTTGTGTTATCGATTACGGATTTGTTACAAATGGTTCAAATGGCTCTGAGCACTATGGGACTTAACATCTGAGGTCATCAGTCCCCTAGAACTTGGGACTACTTAAACCTAACTAACCTAAGGACATCACACACATCCATGCCCGAGGCAGGATTCGAACCTGCTACAGTAGCAGTCGCGCGGTTCCGGACTGAAGCGCCTAGGACCGCTCGGCCACCGTGGCCGGCACGGATTTGTTACACAACCCTCATACGTCAGAAGGGCTTTTAGCACCTGATTTAAAACATTTCTCTTTGTGAGATCTACCTTTCCAGATATACTTCATGGTCATTGGTTCAAAAAATGGTTCAAATGGCTCTGAGCACTATGGGACTCAACATCTTAGGTCATAAGTCCCCTAGAACTTAGAACTACTTAAACCTAACTAACCTAAGGACATCACACACACCCATGCCCGAGGCAGGATTCGAACCTGCGACCGTAGCAGTCCCGCGGTTCCGGACTGCAGCGCCAGCACCGCTAGACCACCGCGGCCGGCGGTCATTGGTCCGTAACAGATTGGACAACCAGGTTTTGGGCCATTACGACGTCTGAGTATGGCATTACGTAGCTCCACAATCGATAATACAATTTAAATGCGAACATTATCAGTATAGACAACTGTGTGGAATATTTCAAAGTTATAAGTAAATACAGATACTGTAAATACAGTTATTGTTGTTGACCAGACACTGAATATTAGTGCCTATAAAATTTTTGTATATTACTTTGTTAAACGATGCCATTAAGATAATTGTAATAGTACTGAAGGCTCGAGCAAAAGCTCAAGGACACTAAAACAAGCTTTGTAGGTAGATGGATGCACTTAAAAATTCAGTTAATTCAGTTTTAAAGTTAGTGAGTAAAATGGCTTTTCTGACATTCAGTGCTAGACAAAGACTTTTTTCCTCACTGTAACGGTAGAAATCCCATAATCATAAATGCCACGGAATCAGTGTTGATTATCAGCTTACCAAATTCCTATGATGAAATTGCTTTCACGTTTCGCGATTCGAACCCCCATCCTTCGCTCGAGAGGTTTCTTTTCCATACGATTCGGTTTTATTTTTGGGGCGTGGCACGCCGTTAGAATTAACTTACTGACGAGGTCTTCCGTGAACAGGACAAATGCGTTAATGAAGTTCACAGTGGAATCGTGATACAAAGAAACCTGTTAATTTGTGCCTCTTTGTTAATGTCGCCTGCCAGATATTATCAGAGTAAGTAATCTATTAGGACACACACAATGCACCTTCATTAGTGCCACGTGAACTGTCGGCCCAGCCGTCGTAGCATGTGCGGAAACAGATCGTTACAGGACGCCGTTGTGTAAGCCCCGAGAGCGAGGACACGTGCCACCAACGCTAAGACACGAAATGACAAAAGCAACAGGCCAAACAAAAATGGGATATACCATACTGGAACAGATACTCTGGTTGGATACATTAAAATAAATCATTCAGACTCACGTTGTGCTTTAAAAATGTGCATTATTTCTTTATTTGTTGATGCATGCAAAATGATTTATAAACACCAACTCGTGACTCGAGATGACTGGGTGTTGTTGTGTCGTCATCATCATCATCATCATCATCTTCATTCATCCCCATTACGGTCGGAGGAAGGCAATGGCAAACCACCTCCGCTAGGACCTTGCCTAGTACGGTGGTGCGGGTTCCCCGCATCGTCCCCTACGCTCCTCAGAGTATGGGACGTCATCATTATCATCATCATCATCATCATCATCCATCATCATCTACTCGAAGACAACAATTCGGCAGCGTGAAACAAGCTGGTGTACCATACAAGGTAGTGGAATCTAATTAGGGACGAACGGACTTTAAATTCGTGCCTGTGCATCTATATTTTCAGTGTTCTCATACATCGCATCAGCTGAAAGTTGGAATACTTTCTTTCAAATGGTAATCGTCGAACCCCTCCTCAACTTACTCCATCTGACAAAATGTCTCGAGCCGGCCGGAGTGGTCGAGCGGATCTAGGCGCTACAGTCTGGAACCGCGCGACTGCTACGGTCGCAGGTTCGAATCCTGCCTCGGGCAAGGATGTGTGTGATGTCCTTAGGTTAGTTAGGTTTAAGTAGTTCTAAGTTGTAGGGGACTTATGACCTCAGCAGTTGAGTCCCATAGTGCTCAGAGCCATTTGAACCATTTGAACAAAATGTCTCTTATCTATACATACCGGCGAAGATGATACGTAAAACTCTAACGATATTTGGTTTTTATGGGCATGTCGAGAGGGGTAGTGCAGCGGATAGCAAATTGAATTCGTGTTAGAGAGAACATCCATTCAGCGTATTAGCTATTGTTAATCAGTGCAAAACTGTTACAGAAAAAAGTACCCTTTCGGCAAAGAACCGGACTATTTGTCTCTAATTTTTTTGGCTGCATATTGTAAGAAAAGAAAATATGCCACTCTTTAATGTCCAAATCTTGTAAGATGAACCCTGCAGTGAACAGCCACATCAAGATAAAAGTCGCACATAGTTTTAGGCCTAAAATGATAACACAGAAATATAGTCAAATATTTACCACATTCCAGAAATCACCAAGAATCACAGAAGATGAAATTGGCGTTGAACAACGTCTGGATGGCAAGTTAATCATTGGGGTCTTAAAAAATGGTTCAAAGGGCTCTGAGCACTATGGGACTTAACATCTATGGTCATCAGTCCCCTAGAACTTAAAACTACTTAAACCTAACTAACGTAAGGACATCAAATAACACCCAGTCATCACGAGGCAGAGAAAATCCCTGACCCCGCCGGGAATCGAACCCGGGAACCCGGGCGCGGGAAGTGAGAACGCTATCGCACGACCACGAGCTGCGGACTCTTGCAGAAGACAGTGTTACTGAAATACTGTTCACTCTGAAAACCATCACGAAACTGATACAAATTAGCTTCAAAATTTACGAAGGTGGTCAACTTATAGTCATGTGTTTATATGTCTGTAAGTCTCGGTGCGCAATATTTACGAAACTATTCAAGCATCTTCATGGCATCCCTCGTTCATACAATGTAATCTACTTTAGTGAATTACGAGAAGAAGGAATATGTAAACTGACTCGTCTTCGAAATTTCGCTAACGGAATTATAGCTGGAAAAATAGCCTACCTTGCAGCGTCTATCAGTAAAGTTTGTTGACCATCTCTGCGGCGCACTCACGCCCTTCTCGAGTCTGAACAAAAAATCACGTTTCACTGATACGCATGGAATTAGACAACGAGCCGGATGCTCTTTAAGACTGTTCGCAGAAGATGCCATTGCCTATATCGATTTGCAGAATGACCTGCAGAGAACTGACGAATGGTTTAGCATCTGGCAGTTGACCCTCCACGTAAATAAACGTAACATATTGTGCGTACATTAGAAAATAAAACCCTTTAGTATATAACAGTATTATTAAGGATAAACTGCTGGAATCAGTACCTACCGTATTTAGCAGTAACTATCCAGAATGACCACGTAAGGCAAATAGTAGGAAAAAATTTGCCAGGCCGAGATTTATGAGAACAATATTATGGAAATTCATTCACGAAGGAAATGGCTTATAAGGTGCCTGTCCCACCGACTTTCAGTACTGTTCATCAACATGATATCCGTACCAGGTAGAGCCGATAGACAGAGAAGATCCAACGAAGAGTGGCTCGTTTCGTCACGTGATGGTTTAGTCGGCGCGAGAGCGTTAGCGAGATACTCAATAAGCTCAATTGGTAGACATTACTAGAGAGGAGTTGTGCACCACGGAGAAGTTTGCTATTGAAATTTCGAGAGAGCACTTTCCGGAAGAGTCAGACAACAGGTTACTTCCTCCCACTCACTTCTCACGTAATGATCACGACGAGAAATTTCGAGAAATTAGGGCCAATGCAGAGGTTTATCGACAATCATTTTTCCCACGCGCCATTCGCGGGTGGAACAGGGGATCACTTAGTTGTACCAGAAGTAGCCTCGGCTTCACACCATTAAGTGGCTTGCTGAGTATGATGTAGATGTAGACTATGCAAATCGAATCGCCTCACAACAGAAGAAGCAAGACAGAGTAGCGTTCTCAGCATTATAGTGCCAGAGCATTGAAATGGCTGCACATAGTAAACGAAAGAGCTTTCGTGTAGTCCATGATCATGTGGTTCGAAATCAGCTCTGGCTGTTTCGATAGAAAGATGCCAAACAAGATGCCAGACATAATGAGAAAACGGTGGATGCCATGCCTCTACAGACGCAGTGAAATTACCCAACAATCTCCCGCAGTTCCACGCCTTCCCTTCTACCGATTGTATGCATTCATCGCAGAGAATATTGCTTAACGACGCGATGAGCTCCAGAAGTTCAAAAATAATCTCATAATCGAATACCGCTGGGGCGTTTTTTCCTTTTTTTTTTTTTTGGCCCACCCTTAGCCTTGATGACAGCTTCCACTCTTGCAGGCATACGTTCAGTCAGGTGCTGAAAGGTTTCTTGGGGAATGGCAGACCATTCTTCCAAGTGAATATTTTGCGAAAGCAATTTGCTTTTTGTTGTGCTCATTTAGCAATGTTATTCCCTGTTGACAGTACAATCGTCTGTGCATACTCTTATAGTGCTAATACGCCGATTACGTTTCCTTAAGGCACATTTGATGTTGTTTTCGTTTGTGTTGACCATTCGCCGTCAAATATAACGAACAGAGATGTTGTTGTTGTTGTGGTCTTCAGTCCTGAGACTGGTTTGATGCAGCTCTCCATGCTACTCTATCCTGTGCAAGCTTCTTCATCTCCCAGTATCTACTGCAACCTACATCCTTCTGAATCTGCTTAGTGTATTCATCTCTTGGTCTCCCTCTACGATTTTTACCCTCCACACTGCCCTCCAATGCTAAATTTGTGATCCCTTGATGCCTCAAAACATGTCCTACCAACCGATCCCTTCTTCTAGTTAAGTTGTGCCATAAACTTCTCTTCTCTCCAATCCTATTCAATACCTCATCATTAGTTACGTGATCTACCCACCTTATCTTCAGCATTCTTCTGTAGCACCACATTTCGAAAGCTTCTATTCTCTTCTTGTCCAAACTAGTTATCGTCCATGTTTCACTTCCATACATGGCTACACTCCATACAAATACTTTCAGAAACGACTTCCTGACACTTAAGTCTATACTCGATGTTAACAAATTTCTCTTCTTCAGAAACGCTTTCCTTGCCATTGCCAGTCTACATTTTATATCCTCTCTACTTCGACCATCATCGGTTATTTTACTCCCTAAATAGCAAAACTCCTTTACTACTTTAAGTGTCTCATTTCCTAATCTAATTCCCTCAGCATCACCTGACTTAATTTGACTACATTCCATTATCCTCGTTTTGCTTTTGTTGATGTTCATCTTATATCCTCCTTTCAAGACACTGTCCATTCCATTCAACTGCTCTTCCAAGTCCTTTGCTGTCTCTGACAGAATTACAATGTCATCGGCGAACCTCAAAGTTTTTACTTCTTCTCCATGAATTTTAATACCTACTCCGAATTTTTCTTTTGTTTCCTTTACTGCTTGCTCAATATACAGATTGAATAACATCGGGGAGAGGCTACAACCCTGTCTTACTCCTTTCCCAACCACTGCTTCCCTTTCATGCCCCTCGACTCTTATAACTGCCATCTGGTTTCTGTACAAACTGTAAATAGCCTTTCGCTCCCTGTATTTTACCCCTGCCACCTTCAGAATTTGAAAGAGAGTAATCCAGTTAACATTGTCAAAAGCTTTCTCTAAGTCTACAAATGCTAGAAACGTAGGTTTGCCTTTTCTTAATCTTTCTTCTAAGATAAGTCGTAAGGTCAGTATTGCCTCACGTGTTCCAACATTTCTACGGAATCCAAACTGATCTTCCCCGAGGTCGGCTTCTACCAGTTTTTCCATTCGTCTGTAAAGAATTCGCGTTAGTATTTTTCAGCTGTGACTTATTAAACTGATAGTTCGGTAATTTTCACATCTGTCAACACCTGCTTTCTTTGGGATTGGAATTATTATATTCTTCTTGAAGTCTGAGGGTATTTCGCCTGTCTCATACATCGTGCTCACCAGATGGTAGAGTTTTGTCATGACTGGCTCTCCCGAGGCCACCAGTAGTTCAAATGGAATGTTGTCTACTCCCGGGGCCTTGTTTCGACTCAGGTCTTTCAGTGCTCTGTCAAACTCTTCACGCAGTATCTTATCTCCCATTTCGTCTTCATCTACATCCTCTTCCATTTCTTTAATATTGTCCTCAAGTACATCTCCCTTGTATAGACCCTCTATATACTCCTTCCACCTTTCTGCTTTCCCTTCTTTGCTTAGAGCTGGGTTTCCATCTGAGCTCTTGATATTCATACAAGTGGTTCTCCTTTCTCCAAAGGTCTCTTTGATTTTCCTGTAGGCAGTATCTATCTTACCCCTAGTGAGACAAGCCTCTACATCCTTACATTTGTCCTCTAGCCATCCCTGCTTAGCCATTTTGCACTTCCTGTCGATATCATTTTTGAGACGTTTGTATTCCTTTTTGCCTGCTTCATTTACTGCATTTTTATATTTTCTCCTTTCATCAATTAAATTCAATATTTCTTCTGTTACCCAAGGATTTCTATTAGCCCTCGTCTTTTTACCTACTTGATTCTCTGCTGCCTTCACTACTTCATCCCTCAGAGCTACCCATTCTTCTTCTACTGTATTTCTTTCCCCCATTCCTGTCAATTGTTCCCTTATGCTCTCCCTGAAACTCTCTACAACCTCTGGTTCTTTCAGTTTATCCAGGTCCCATCTCCTTAAATTCCCACCTTTTTGCAGTTTCTTTAGTTTCAATCTGCAGCTCATAACCAATAGATTGTGGTCACAATCCACATCTGCCCCAGGAAATGTCTTACAATTTAAAAACTGGTTCCTAAATCTCTGTCTTACCATTATATAATCTATCTGATACCTTTTAGTATCTCCAGGATTCTTCCAGGTATACAACCTTCTTTTATGATTCTTGAACCAAGTGTTGGCTATGATTAAGTTATGCTCTGTGCAAAATTCTACAAGGCGGCTTCCTCTTTCATTCCTTCCCCCCAATCCATATTCACCTACTATGTTTCCTTCTCTCCCTTTTCCTACTGACGAATTCCAGTCACCCATGACTATTAAATTTTCGTCTCCCTTCACTACCTGAATAATTTCTTTTATCTCGTCATACATTTCAGAGATACGTTAGTCAAAAATTTTTCGAGCCGCACTCATATGCTTTGAGATACTTCGTATTGCTGTTTGTCAGCTATTACGCGACAACACTGCGCCGTGGATAACGTACAGGTCATTGGGAAGTATGTAAATGTTTGGAGTTGCCATTGTCGGTGACTGATAGAATGGCCACCACAGTGCATTAGGATTGCTCATGTTTAGTTTCGTCACCCGGCCTGTTAGAGTATACAGGTTTACTGATACACTATTTGATGGAAAGTATCCGGACACCACCAAAAACATACGTTTTTCATATTAGGTGCATTCTGCTGCTACATACTGCCCGATACTCCACATTAGCGACCTCAGTAGCCATTAGACATCGTAAGAGAGCAGAATGAGGCGCTCCGCGAATCTCACTGTCTTCGAACGTGCATGGGGAGACATCAGCACTATAGGAGACGGGCGCTCGAGTGTCTCCCACTTCAGTTGGTGTAGCTTCTGCGTTACGACATTTGCGATGTGTGGGTTTGCGTTATCATGAAGCTGCAGCAGCCCTTGTCGCTTCATTCCACAACGTTGGTTTTCGACAGACATGCTGCCCAATAAACGTTCTTCATTCTCCGATGGATGTCTAACGGTGTTTGTCTTTCGGCAGCCAAGAAAAGAATAAGAGCACGTTGGTCCTGTTTGGACGCATTTGGTGACAACTTCACTATAGTTCACTCTTCCACATTTATCCCAAGTCAGAAAGACACGAGTGCCACACTGATTCCTTGCTTTCGTGTTGGTCCTTATGTACCTGCATCCGAGTCGCGCTACGTTGCATACACGCTGCAGCAACGCCCTCAAACAGGAGCTTTCTGATCGCGCCATTTACAGTACATCTACCACCGATACCGGAGCAGCAAGTGGTGACACTTGTTCAGAATGTTTTGCAAGTGCGTCAGTGGCGAAAACTGACACAGGCTCTCCGACGTTTCGTTCTTAGTCAGTAGAGCAGCACGCCAGATTATTTCTCTTTCTTGCTGTCGTATATTTCCAAAAACGTGTGTAACCGAGTCACTGACTCATGTGAGACTTCTGACGGTACCACAGCATCACGGAGGTCGTAATATCCCACCATTAATACCACTTCACCCATGATAATATGAGATGAGCTAATCCAAGTCGCGCCTGGCGAGAGATGCTGTATTGCCCTCAACAGTTTCACAGACGAGCTACTTAGCCGTTGAACATGTTCCTTTCTACAGAGCAACTTCCACTCGAAATTGCCTTGAATAAGCTTTCCTCTGTTTATGAGACGTGTTAATGGCATGGTTCATGACTGAAGTAGTTAGATGCGAAATGAAAGTCGTTTGGCTACCTAGAGGGTAATGTGTGAAGCTTTCATTGACTACTACAGGAGAATATTATCGAAAAATCTCTCACGAAACCCACAGAAATTCTCGTCATAGGTACGTGTTGTCAGGTGCACAAACGTTAGTGACCAAGCATTGACTGATGACACCGGAACTGAAACTGAGAGCACCAAAGCAAAAGCAAGAATACTGAATTTGGTTTTCTAATGCTCTCCTGTTACCCCCGTTGTTGTTGACCAAATAATTATTATTTGTCGAAATACTTCACCAGCTGGAGACTAAGATCCGGCGTTACGCTCGAAAAAAACGCTTCCAACAATCCAATGTGCCTGTTGCAAACAGGCTCAGGCGTCAGATAAAGTTTGTAGACTGTGTGGCAAGCTTTATTGTCAAACGCCAAGCTGCTGCCTGGTCTGAAGAACGTAGCCGTTGTCGTTATCTTACTGGAAAAATGTAATTCGACGATCATATATTACAGAAACCTGTTGCAAAATATCAAATATGCATCCTAAAATACATTGTGTTAGGACGCTTCCCATACAACGTTCCTCTTGGTAGCTACTTTGTAAGAAAGACAATGGCCTTGTGAAACACAATGAAAGAAAGACAATGGTAAGAAAGACAAGGCCTTGAGAAACATGTAAACATTACTGTCTCGTACTATATAGTGGACCGCCAGTACCGGTCAAGCCTTACTATACCTACTTTGTTAATAATACAATAAGGAACAGGGACGGAGTTCCTATAAGTACTACATAATGCTCTGCTGTAGTGTGGTTGTTTACTTAACTTGGATAAAAACCAGTAAACCCCAGATACTGTAAAGAATTGAGCTCTCATGTACAAAACACTTTCAAACGTTTGACTGTGTTACAAATGAATTAACGTATTAAGTATTTGATGTTAAGCACGTTAACGAGAAGAAGTTGATAAAAGGTTGAATTTATGCTCAAACTTTGTTGTAAGTCGCTCTCATTGTGAAACATTTAATGAATAAAGTCTGAGTGTTTTGCGCTCCATTTTAAACGAATCGAAATTTTTCACGCATCTCATTGTTTATATTTCCTGATCTATATGTCGTATTGTGATCCAATGTTCTGTGATATATGTTCACACTGTCTCCAAAATGTGTCGCGAATACAGTTAATAGTAAATAAGTAATAAATTAAAACGACAGTTTCACTGCATGAACAGTGAAAATGTATCAAGCGATAAATTTTTTTTTTCTTTTATCTGCTTGCGGGCGTATCAGCGAGAAAAATTTCGTCAAGATTTGAAATTATATGTAAAGTTTGTTTGAAGTCGCTATGTGCTTCAAATCTCAAAATTGGATGAATATAGTCCGGCTGTTTGTATGCCGTCAATTACACTGCCCCATGACAAATTTCTGACCTTGTCTAATTGTGTTAAACTTTTAACGTAAGATTATATCTCTTAATGAGTAAGTTATGGCAGAATTTTAAATTTTTAAAATTTTGCTGCTCCTGCAAGCCGTAAGACAGGGAACTTCCAACTGGTTTCTCATTCCATGTTCCGGGATAGTCGCTTAATAATGTAAACTAGATAATACAGAACCTTAGTTGGCATTCGTGAAGCAGCACAACTGTTCACGGTTAAAGGTACTGTCACCAGCATCGCGTACTCGTCGTCAAATCCTCTCGGCGACGATACAGTTGTCCCAGTTCCTTCGACCGCTGTGTACGCGTACACACTGATATGGACGGAGCCTACTCCATATTGTATTGTAACGGAATTCTTGAGCAGTCTTGATATCCTTTCGTCTTCGAAATTTCGCTAACGGAATTATAGCTGGAAAAATAGCCTACCTTGCAGCGTCTATCAGTAAAGTTTGTTGACCATCTCTGCGGCGCACTCACGCCCTTCTCGAGTCTGAACAAAAAATCACGTTTCGCTGTTACGCAAGGAATTAGACAACGAGCCGGATGCTCTTTAAGACTGTTCGCAGAAGATGCCATTGCCTATATCGATTTGCAGAATGACCTGCAGAGAACTGACGAGCACCCTGTCAGAGAGCGTAGGTCCTCCATCACTTTTCTGTCATTCCAACCTTGCAGAAATCATAGACATCGTGATAGTGGTTGATGGCCGTATACTCTTGTAGATAAACTCCCCCACAGATGTTACACACTCCTGCAGGATTCTTCCAAAATCAGAAATCCTGTATTTGTTGACTCGTAAACAATACATACACAGTCGTTTTATCGGTTACATCTACACTGATCAGCCAGAACATTATGACCACCGGCCTACTATCGATGTAGACCTGTCCAGGTAGTAGCCTCACCCGGATAGAAATGACTGCTCGTCAGACATAACGCACGGTGCACTTAGTAGGGGTGGCCGAGCGGTTTTAGGCGCTACAGTCTGAAACCGCGAGACCTCTACGATCACAGGTTCGAATCCTGCCTCGGGCATGGATGTGTGTGATGTCCTTAGGTTAGTTAGGTTTAAGTACTTCTAAGTTCTAGGAGACTGATGACCTCAGAAGTTAAGTCCCATAGTCCTAAGAGCCATTTGAACCATTTTTTTTTTTTTTTGCACTTAGTATCAGTGAGCGTGCTGTCCGTGTCTACAATGAGGCAGGCGCACGATCTGAGTTTGAACGTAAGCTATTTGTGATCGCCCGCAGGCTCGGCACGAGCACTTCGGAAACTGCATGACTTATCGGGTGTTCGAGGAGTGCTGTGGTGGGTCTTCAACACATGGCGAAACCAAAGTGAAATCACATCCTTACGTCGTGAGACTAGGCGACCAACCCTCATTAAGGGGCTCCGGAACGCCCTATACTTGCAATGTTAAAATAACGCTTATAAATTACATCTTTCCTCACAAAGTATTTGAGGTAGGAAGTTTTTACAGATTATTTATTGGAATATGGGCTACAACTTAACACAGGGATTTCTTAAAATTTTAGTTCAGTTATTAAAGATGATTTTTTTTTCAATTGTAATGAAAATTCACAACATTTTTTTGCAATTTTTTATTTATATATTCAAAAATATACAGTTTTTTTGGAAAAAGGCTGTGTTAAATTATGCAGAATGTACTGTGTAACATTTACTGAAAGGTTGAAACAAATATGTTTGGAAGATCCTTAGAAAACATGTAATTAGTATGAGAAAATAAAACTTTTGGGAATCGAGCGACAAAGATTGGATTAACTTTTTAGTGCATTCCAGGTCCATAGGATGGATTATCTTCATCCTCTGCAAACTCCTCCTCCAGCTTCCTCTTGTTCCTCCTCCTGTTTACTCTTGCTTGTATTTCTAGACTCTTTACAGCCCTGTCTGCAGCCCGAAGGCGTTCCTTGTCTAAAGCAAGCATCGCTCGTACCATGTTACAACCTATCTTCATTCCCATATTTCTAAATACCTTGCACCTTACAATGTTGCCATCATTGAAAGTCGCAACAGCATCTTTACTTTTACTCATTATTATACTTCAACAAAACAGAGACTCAAGAAACAGAATTAATTACGAATATTTTCGAGATAACGACAGAGTAAATAAACATGAAACAATCGACAATCACACCAGCGATATGTATTGAACCATCACAGGTTAGCCACAACACATACTTCATCTCACATCACTAAAATGTACCTGATGAACACGGACGTTAATAATAACACCATTTGACAGCAGTTTAACAGCGCCACAGTGGGTCACGCCCATGTAGAACACATTTCAAAAAAATTTAAAAATAGTTGTAGTCTTCGGAATTGAATAAATTATATATCTATTAAAAGGTAATAGTCTGCAGATTCAGAAAACGCAAAAAAGTAAAAATTGAACTTTTCATGATTTTGAGCCTTTCCGGAGCCCCTTAAAGGTGTCGAACGTCGTAGGCTGGGCAGTGTGGTAAAACAGGACAGGCGGCAAACGTTGGCAGAGCTAACATCAGACTTTAATGCTGGGCAGAGTACAAGTGTGTCTCCACAAAAACGGTGTACCGAACACGCCTCCAAAGCCGACGACTCGAGCATGTGCCAATATTAACACCACGACATCGGCAAGTACTACTGAAATGGGCACGTGACCATCGGCACTGGACGTTGGCGCAGTGGCAGAGCTTTATATGGACGGATGAATCCCGATACATTCCGTCGTCTTCCACGGGAACAGCTCGTTGACACACACCACTGCGGGACGGAGAAAAACTGGCGGCTGCTTAGTTATGCTCCGGCGAACATTCACGTGGGTATTCATTGGTCCAGTGGAGCTCGAGCAAGCCACCGTGACGAACAAGGAGTATCGTACGCTGGTTGCAGACCACGTACATCCGTTCATGACTTTCATGTTTCGTGACGGCAGCGGCACTTTTCAACACGGTAATGCGCCGTGTCACAAGGCCAGCAGTCTCGTGGAGTGGTTCGAGGGACACAATCCCGTGTTCCAATTGATGCGCTGCCCCCCCATCTCACGAGATCTGAACCTGTTCGATCACATCTTGGATATGATTGAACGTGGTGTCAGAGCGCTTCGGCTCCTTCCTCGGGATTTACGGGAATTAAGTGACTCATGTGTGCAGATGTGGTGCCAGCTGCCTCCGCGACCAACCAAGGCCTCATTGCTTCCATGCCGCGACGCGTCGCCACTATCACCCATGCCAAAGGCGGACGTAACGGCTATTAGGCAGGTGGTCATAATATAGATAGGTGGTGATAAGTGTATATTCAAGACATCTTCAGTTCATCTTATGCTTTACAGTGCTTTCTAACCAGCTTTATAACGATTGAAACAGAACGTAAAATTATTCCGAAAGTGTTCAGAGGTCGGATCCATACCTATATTTTACTTCAGCAGCTTTTTGCTTCTAGAATATACTGAAAGCAAACAAACTTTGGATGTCTCACTTGCGTTTTCTGATGTTATGTGTGACCAGTAGAGAAATTGTTCTGTCGAATTCACTGTAAGTCTTTCATGTAAATATTCCTATGATTCTTGGACTCAATTTTATTTAACTGTCATTTTATCTGAGTTAATGGCGTAGCTCTTGCCATTTTGGAATCATAACTTTCGGAAAATTCAGTACGTATATTAATGATCAGTTGTGATTGGTAAAATTGTTCCTAAATACCCGCAATGGGGGAATAAAATGTAGAAATTTGTTTTTGTTCCACTGGTCTCTAGTAAATGAATTGCCTTGAAATTAATTCTAAACCAAAAGCACATACAGTTGATTACGTATACTGCAATAATGAGCGATACAAAAGCGGCAGACAGTAAAAGGAGCGTTTAAGTAAACAAAGGCTACAGCAGATCAAATAAAGCTTGTGCGACCAACTCTACATGAATGGAAAGCATCGGCCAGTTGTGTACGTAATGGACAATGGCATAAAACTGGTACCGAGCGAGGTGGTGCAGTGGTTAGACACTGGACTCGCATTCGGGAGGACGACGGTTCAATCCCGCGTCCGGCCATCCTGATTTAGGTTTTCCGTGATTTCCCTAAATCACTCCAGGCAAATGCCGGGATGGTTCCTCTAAAAGGGCACGGCCGACTTCCTTCCCCATCCTTCCCTAATCCGATGAGACCGATGACCACGCTGTCTGGTCTCCTTCCCAAAACAACCAACCATAAAACTAGTCATATTGCAGTAAAGCTCTGCCAACTAAGTGCAGAGATTAGTAACTGAGTCGCGTACCTGAACACGGTTTCTGTTTGTCAAGAAACTTCAAATAAGTTTGCAAGATAGAAAATTACAATTACAATGCGGCAAGCCGTTCAGACCCGATCTAAGAGAAGCGCCGAAATCTCCACTGAGATGGGCTTACCGAATAAAGTTAAGCTGGTTACCAGGTATAGTCGCAACTTGGAATACACACAAACTTGCAATAGTTTCCAATGACAAATAACACCAAAGAATTCGTCCCTTTCACAAGCGAATTACTAACTCAAACGAATACTAAATCAGTCCTTATATTCTTTGACATAAGCTGCTTGAAAATCAATGTGCAAACCTATACAGAGTTAGCTTAACCACACGAAGAAGGTCGTCGGCTTTGGCCAACGGTGCTATCCAAAGATTCATGTTGTCAATAGAAGAGAAACGTGGCGTGCCGTCATAGTTAGTTCCATATTTGCATAAACGATAGCATATAGATAAATTGGAAGTACCTCTGGAATAAATCCATACAGTATGTAGTCATTTGCGTCATCATGATCTGTTCATTCTCAAAGCAGAAACGCACACGCCAGCAGTTTGAAGAAATAAATAAATTAAAATGACGAAACATTTTTCTCTGCTTCAGAAACTTGCCAAAATTTATTTGCATGACTTTTTTTGCAGTATGCTGGAATCATCAGGAGCTTTGCAGTTACGTGTATATTATTATATACTTATAGAAATGACGAGGTCTATTTGCTGAATGAACCAGTGATGTTAGTTAGCGATATCTGTTCCTCTAAGGAAGACAAAAATCGAGACACTTTTGTAGGATTTGTTGATCTAAGCAAAAGGCTTCGGCAGTGTAAAGTAGTACAAGATGTATGTATCCTCAGGAAAATTGTTACATCTAAGAAACAAGGGTGGAAGTAAAAGATGTGTGATTAAAATTCAGAGCGAGTGGATTACTGGTGATTGCTGATGACATTGCTATCGTTTGCGAAACTGAGGAAGTATTGCAGGACCTGTTATGGGAACGAACAGTGTGCTGAACACACAATGTGAAGCGAGGAAAGACGGAAGTAGTGGGAGCAGCAGAAACGAGATTAGTGACGATCGAGATATCAAAATTGGGATAATGTGGGAGATGGAGCTATTCTGCTACGGTAGGAAGTTTGTCAACCCCCTCTTACCCATAGGTCATCCCTTCTTTTGAAGACTCTGCGGTGGAGGTCAAAACTGCAACACCCAGCGTTGAAATTACGTGGTTTTCTTATTGGCGGTCGAGGAAAACATTTCAGACACACTGGCGCTCAGGGTCAACAAGAAAAACCCTCAGGAGGTGGCACAAAGTGCGTTAGTGGGAAGGGGTGCTTTCATTGACGCCCTTTATGGCATCTCCTGAGGAGTTTTCTTGCAGGTTCTGTGTGGCGGTGCACCTGAAATGTTTTTCTCGCCCACCCATAAGAAACCCGTGTGGTTTAAAAGCATGAAGTCGCGGTTCTGATCTCCACTGTAGAGGAGTCGAAAGAAGGTTCAAATGGCTCTGAGCACTATGGGGCTTAATATCTGAGGTCATCAGTCCCCTAGAACTTGAACTACTTAAACCTAACTAACCTAAGGACATCACACACATCCACGCCCGAGGCAGGATTCGAACCTGCGACCGTAGCAGTCGCGCGGTTCCGGACTGAAGCGCCTAAAACCACTCGGTCACCAGGGCCGGCTCAAAAGAAGGGGTAAAATGTGGGTAACAGAGGATGTGACTATGTACCCATTGTGTGACAAGTCGATGACGGCGTCGGACAGAATTGTAATGAAATTTGGTGCCCATGCGACGTCAGTAACCCACCTTATACCTCATATGAACTGAATTCAGGCGTGTGTCGAAACCTTGTTGTTAGAAGCTTCACAGAGCCCGAGGATGACGTATCAGGCGCCACGCTTTTGCACCGTTACAGAGGAAGACTGTAGGTTCCTTTGAGCAAAATTTTAAACTTCTGCTTCCAATGGAGGACAATTACGATGTTTTGGAAAAGTGATACCCTTTTGTGCAATGGTTTTACAGGAAATACCTTCGGTAACTGCCTATGCCCGTATGATGGAACAAGTAGCCTCTGGGAAGGGAGACTTCCTGGTTCGTGTTGACAGTATGCAGGAAATGTGTGCCATGTGCCATATTTGTTCGACCACAGTACTGAAGTATCCTTTTTTCCAAACCAGAGGAACTACTAAGGTCCCAAAGTTATGATCCTCTTTCGCGTCGTCCACTACTGAAATTCATCACGCGTATTACGCCAACGTTCTTCCTTTAAGCGAAACAGCTTCATGAAATATGTATTACATGGCAAGTCGCTTGAAATAGTTGTTAACGTGTGCTTAGTAAATATTGTATTTTATTGTATATTAACCGTGGACCTAGAAACGACGGAAAGGTTCTGTCCCCGCAGCAGCCGCAGTGGCCCACAACCCCACGACGACTACCGCAGTCCACTTCACCCCTCCGCCGCCCCACACCGAACCCAGAGTTATTATGCGGTTCGGCCCCCGGTGGAACCCACCCCTCACCCCCCCCCCCCACCCCACCTCCCACCACCCCGCCAGGAACGTCTCACATCAGACAAGTGTAACCCCAATGTTTGCGTGGTAGAGAAATGGTGGTGTACGCGTACGTGGAGAACTTTGCGCAGCGATCGCCGACATAGTGTAGCTGAGGCGGAATAAGGAGAACCAGCCCGCATTCGCCAAGGCAGATGGAAAACCGCCTAAAAACCATCCACAGACTGGCCAGATCACCAGACCTCGACACAAGTCCGCCGGGCGGATTCGTGCCGGGGACCAGGCGCTCCTCTCCACTCCGGAAAGCCGTGCGTTAGATCGATCGGCTAACCGGACGGGCTAGTAAATATTACTAACAACATTTACGTAAAATTTAGCAATGCAGCATGAGTTCTAGTTAAGTACAGTCATAGGGTAACATATTTGTGTTACCCAAATTGTTTTTTCTTCCGAATATGGCCAACTATGGAACGAACAGAACGTAAGGTTTTTTGTTCTTTCTTTTGATTATTCATTCTTTCACTTCTTTACTTTCTTTCTTCATCGGAAATGTAGTAAGTGGACCTCATCGTTAGTGGTTTCTCTTCAAATGATTCTATGATGCTGACTTTGCTTTTGAATTCTTTTCCGTTTTGGATCATCTCTAGTATAACACTAGTTTCTTGTGCATCTCTTTTGACCTCTTCTACCGACTTAGAGGTGGATTTAATGGGGTTGGGGGTTGTGTTTGGGGAAGGAGACCAGACAGCAAGGTCATCGGTCTCATCGGATTAGGGAAGGATGGGGAAGGAAGTCGGCCGCGCCCTTTCAGAGGAACCATCCCGGCATTTGCCTGGAGTGATTTAGGGAAATCACGGAAAACCTAAATCAGGATGGCCGGACGCGGGATTGAACCGTCGTCCTCCCGAATGCGAGTCCAGTGTCTAACCACTGCGCCACCTCGCTCGGTTGGATTTAATGATGTGATATAATTAAACATCTTTTTATTCCTTCTGTATTCGTCCATTCTTGCTAGCTGTCCATAAAATTTCAATGGTCTTTGCCACATTGTATCCGTTAATTTTTCGGTGTACTTGTAGTGCTTTTCGTTTTCTCTGTTGTTCCATCAGTAGTCTCCTGCGAATCTTCCCTGCCTTCTTTTTAGGTTCTTCCAACTACTTCTTTTATTGAGAACAAGGCACTCCGAAGAATAGAGGCCTTCTGGTTTTATGACTGAGTCATACTACCTGACTTTGGCCTTGTAGGATATCTCTCGTTTGTTGTACCTCTTCAGTGTTCGTTTGCAAGTAAGGTCTAATTTTCTGGCTCATCCTTTGGCTGTCTCTTTATCCAGTCCATTGGGTTGGATCCATTTGAATTTATCTGTTTTTATAATCCTTCATATTTTACCTCCAAGTATTTGTCTCCTTGTTCACTGAGTTCCCTGTATTCCATTTTTTCATATGCGACTTTGAAACGCTTTTTTTTTTTCAGCGATTTCATGCAAGATTTCCAGCATGCTTTGCACATCTTTTCGGTTTCTGGCTAAAGGACAAGATCATCGCCAAAAGTTAAACACCTGATTTCCATATTGTTTCCTTTCCTCCCAAGATGTATTCCACTTATTCCTTCCAAATTCAGATCTTCTTCCAGGTTCTGAGTATTTTCTCTGGGATGATACTGAAGAGAGCCAGGGATCATTCCCGTCCTTGCCGGACCCCTGATTTATTTCAATCGCTCAGAGACTTCTCCAAAGAGCTTTACTTTCGAGATGGTGTCTGACAGGGCTTATTTTATAATTTGCCTCGTTCTTCTATCGATTCCGAATTCCTCTAAAGCAGTAATAAATTTTTTCTGTCAAAGGAGGCGTATACGTTTTTGATGCTTACAAAAATTATGCTGAGTTCTGGCTTCTTATTGCTCCAGTTCGCAGAGTGCTCTTGAACTTTATAAGTAACATAAAGAATAACATTATGCTTCTGAGTGCGAGGATGATAATACAGATCAGATAATCAATAATACTTCAAAGTATTAAGATTAAACAATATTATTTCCTCACACATTGTCTGGCGTGAGAACAATGGCATTGGTGGTTAGTATCGTGCGTTTGCTAAGCATTTTTGCACTACCCTGTGAAATATCGGACTTCTTGCAGTAAAATTGCCGTGAAGATTGACTTATGGTTATTTTATACTAGGACTTCATAATTTTCCATCAGACTGAACACAAACCTCTACCAAGTTACACCTGCTTACATCATTGTTAAAATTACTAAAATGGAAAAAAAGACGTAGAGATTAATAAAGTATACAGGGTGAGTCACTAACTATTGCCATCTAGAATAGCTCCGAAAGTATGATAGTAGCTGAAAATTTTGTGGGACAAAAGTTTCATAGGACGACGAGAGCCATAATATGACGCTGGTTTTTGTTGCTTCAGAGATATGAAGGTCAAGTGGTTTTTTTTTTTTTAATGGGATGCTATAGTTCGGTACTTATTTTCTGATAGCTGTTATCGAAACGAATCCAGTGCTTCGATAAGCGCCGATGTGATAAGGAATAGAACTCAAACCATGATAAGAAGATTGCAGCTATGCATTGATACCAAAGGTCATTACTTCGAACACCTCCTGTAAATGGATGTTCATGTCATCTTCCTGGCCTTCGTTGACCTTCAAAGACCTTATAGTTACACATCATTGGGGTCTTGGTGGCAATAGTTAGTGACTCATCCTGTATGTTCAAGAAATCGCATAAATTATGAATAGACAATTACATTGTCGTTGTGGTCTTCGGTCCAGAGACTGGTTTGATGCAGCTCTCCATGCTACTCTATCCTGTGCAATCTTCTTCATCTCCCAGTACCTACTACCACCTACATTCCTCCATGCTGCCCTCCAATACTAAATTGGTGATCCCTTGATGCCTCAGAATATGTCCTACCAACCGATCCCTTCTTCTAGTCAAGTTGTACCACAAATTTCTCTTCTCCCTAATTCTGTTCAATACCTCCTCATCAGTTATGTGATCTACCCATCTAATCTTCAGCATTCTTCTGTAGCACCACATTTCGAAAACTTATATTCTCTTCTTGTCCAAACTATTTATCGTCTATGTTTCCCTTCTATACATGGCTACACTCCATACAAATACCTTCAGAAGCGACTTCCTAACACTTAAATCTATACTCGATGTTAACAAATTTCTCTTCTTCAGAAACGCTTTCCTTGCCAGTCTACATTTTATATACTCTCTACTTCGACCATCATCAGTTATTTTGCTTCCCAAATAGCAAAACTCCTTTACTACTTTAAGTGTCTCATTTTCTAATCTAATTCCCTCAGCATCACCCGACTTAATTCGACTACATTCCATTATCCTCGTTTTGCTTTTGTTGATGTTCATCTTATATCCTCCTTTCAAGACACCGTCCATTCCATTCAACTGCTCTTCCAGGTACTTTTCTGTCTCAGATAGAATTACAGTTACCTTAAAGTTTTTATTTCTTCTCCGTGGATTTTAATACCTACTCCGAATTTTTCTTTTGTTTCCTTTACTGCTTGCTCAATATACAGATTGAATAACATCGGGGATAGGCTACAACTGTGTCTCACTCCCTTCCCAACCACTGCTTCCCTTTCATGTCCCTCGAGTCTTATAACTGGCTTCTGGTTTCTGTACAAATTGTAAATAGCCTTTAACTCCCTGTATTTTACACCTTCCACCTTCAGAATTCGAAAGAGAGTATTCGAGTCAACATTACCAAAAGCTTTCTCTAAGTCTACAAATGCTAGAAACGTAGGTTTGCCTTTCCGTAATCGTAGGGTCAGTATTGCCTCACGTGTTCCAACGGAATCCAAACTGATCTTTCCCGAGGTCGGCGTCTACCAGTTTTTCCATTCGTCTGTAAAGAATTCGCATTAGTATTTTGCAGCCGTGACTTATTTAATTGATAGTTCGGTAATTTTCACATCTGTCAACACCTGCTGTCTTTGGGATTGGAATTATTGTATTCTTCTAGAAGTCTGAGGGTATTTCGCCTGTCTCATACATCTTGCTCACCAGATGGTAGAGTTTTGTCAGGACTGGCCCTCCTAATGCTCTCAGTATTTCTAATGGAATGTTGTGTATCCTGTGGCCTTGTTTCGACTTAGGTCTTTCAGTGCTCGGTCAAACTCTTCACGCAGTATCATATCTCCCATTTCATCTTCATCTACATCCTCTTCCATTTCCATAATATTGTCCTCAAGTACATCGCCCTTGTATAGACCCTCTATATACTCCTTCCACACTTATATATAAATAATAATTGTTTCTTGGCAGTATATTAATATAAATGAGTACGTCGATGCGCCTCTTTAAATCTGCCTATGTTCAGTTTGTAACAAAATGTCTGGAGCTACGGAGCAATGACAAAATGCTTTTTTACAGAAACATTATCTCATCACTCTAAGTAGCATGAGAGGAGTCAGAGCTGAAGTACAATATTATAAAATTTGTTGTTTTTTCACCTCAACTACATATTGTTTATCGATAGAGATTCATATCAAGTCTTTGACAGGGGGGAAAAATTATATTGCCGCTCTCGCGTGCAGATGAACCCTTAAAGGTTGGATGTCTGTTCTACACATGACCTGTCTCTTCTCCAATTACGTATTCACTCTGTTCCTCAACTTTCTCAGCAGGCCTTGAGTGAACACCTTATAAGCAACTGAAAATAAGGAGATCCCTCTATTGTTGTTCGGATCCGTTCAGCTGCTTTTTTTATCTAGTGGGTATAGGACCAAACGTTTACAGACTGTCGGTATATAATCAGTTTTCCATGTTTCTTCCATAAGGCGTGTATTCCATCAGCAGCGAACTTCTCTCAAATCTTCCACATTCTTGCCACAATACCATCTTCACCTGGTGCCTTATTATCTTGAGCTCCTCGACCTCCCGCCCTATTTCACCGGGGCTTGGTGATTTGGAATGTAACTTGTTGTTTATTTCTTCCTGAACATCCAGTCTTTCGTGGGGCTCTTCACAGTCAGAAGAACTTTAAAACAGTTCGCCAAGAATTGACACCTTTCTTTGTCACTTGTAACTATGCTCCCTTCGGATCTCCTAAAGCACAGATTTGGTGGTTGATATCTCTGCAGCTCCTCTTTGAAGGTCCTGTAAAACTCACTGGTGTTATTCATTTGAGCTATTCTTCCCTCTTTTCCACTCTGCTTTCTTCATATTTCTTCTTCTCTGACCTTATAATCTTGAATGTTTCTGCCATTATTACAGTCTTCCCATTTCTCCTCGGTCTTCTTAGAGTACCGCCTCTACCAGGATTTTAATCATCTTTTAAGCGCACACTTTTCATTCCACCACCTCCTGTTTCCACCGAGGGTTTCTACAGTTTCGAGTGCCTTTGTTAAGGTTTCTTTGATTTCTTTCCAGCTGTTCATATCCATATTAGACAGGTTTTTGAGGTACTTAACTTCGTGTCTCTGTGTTGATTCTAGGTTTCCTGTTTCTCTTCGGCTTGAATTTGTTTGGTTGAATGCTTTGATTTCTGAGAGGTAGTAATCTGATTTAATGTTGGCTTTCTTTTTTACTTCGTTTTTCAGTATTCTTTTCGATTTCGAGCTGTTACTGCAATATGGTTAATTTGGAAATCCACCAGCATTGTGCTGGGAGAAATCCACGTTTTCGTCTTCCTTGGGAGGGCGTTGAAGTACGTGGACATTAGCTGGAGAGTGAATTGTCCACGGAAGGCAATATGTGTTCCCCCATTTTTATTAGTTGTGATGTGCCGAGTAGTTTCCCACTATCGTTCCATATTTCTTTTCCCTACCCAATTAGGCATTTAAATTACCGAGAAAGACTTTAACATGATTGTGAGAAATTTTGGATGCTGCATCTTCGAGAGTCTCCGAAAAGCTGTACACTCATTCTGGATATCTGTTGCTATATTTATAAACATTGATAATAGAGCACGCTGTGTTATAAACATAAAATATTTAATCAAGAACAGCAAATATAAGGTGATAAACGTGAAAGATAAGCCAATGTACGTGACTCACACTGCGTACCCAACGGCATACTTTGCTTGCAGCAACGGCACAGACAACTGAAGAGGCTTGGTTGTAAGGTGTTCCACATTTTAAAATTGTGCGTGACATAGAACAAGAGCAGAAAAGCTGTGGATTTAGGTATATCAAGTTGATGCAATAGTATAATAAAATAATGTAATTGACTGATTCACATCATCTCGCATTTTTAAGCTTTACGTCAATGTTATAAACTAATATTCTCTTACTATGTTGCAGTACTCCGCTTATATTTATGGACACTGTTTTTGTCTTTACTAGATCAACCTCAAGATAATCACATAGATTGAAACTAACACTCAAATAAACCATACGAATTATACAAATTTAAACACTCGAACGTTGTTCGCTTCACGCCACGTCGTGACATTTGTTTAGGTTTACTTGACTCACGAGAGAACCGCTTTGAAGCGTACCACTTGCGCGTTAAAAATAGCTGCAACTGGTGACTTTCACAGAAGCATTTGGAATCTGTATGAAGTGCAACTAAGGTTTTACTGGCCTAACTAACATATACTAGACACTGTATAAGAAAATTTCTTCGTGTTGTTTCATCTTTGGTTTTCGTAACATAGTTTTATTTGTTTTCCATTATACAACCACCAAAGTATGAGTTTTTGTCACTATATACGAGTAATTTTTATTAGAAAAGGCCGTAAGCGGTAATTCCTATTCTTACAAATATCTAAAATTTCATTTGAATTTTTTTCTGTTTTTCCACTGTCTCTGATGAATTTCGGGCAAATTTGATCTCGCATCACAACTCATTTCTGCATGTCAGCACACATAATTCAGTATACGGTTATTTACTCCCATCCGTATCCTTTAGGTACTTATGAAGTGGTGAAGAGACGAAACCAGATTGACGACTGCTGATTTTCTTAAATGGAATTAAGCATTTAAGAAAATGAATCGCCGGGTCTTAGAACCTGTTTAAACACAAAGCAATGAGGCGAATTAATTTTTTTCAATTTCTTTACGCAAATAAGTTTCATGACCATTGTCGCTACGAGTTATTAAAGTTATTCTTGTAGCTAATACGCAATCATCAAAATTTGTTTTCACCACAATCGCAATTATTTTGTATTGCACGGTTTTCATAGTTACCAGTTTTCTTTTTGGTGTGAGGAACAAATGCGGCAGCAGCTCTAGCCCTCTGATCCATGTGCTCATTGCCACCCGTGTTGCTACCCGACTTCGCATACGCACTGACGCCACGCTCACTGTTCTGACGTCACGAGTGCGTCACCTCTAAGCGCCTTGCGCTTGGAGGCCTCGAAGGTCGGCATTACAGGGGCTCTATGGGCTACTCCACCTTAAGGTGGTGGAATCCGACATGAATTATACTCGAGGGTAAAAAAATATACCGAAACAACAGCAACTCGACGAAAACAAATTCTTTCTAATGAACGATACATATGAAGTGTAATAAAAAAATTAATCATTCGAAACTTATTACGAGTAGGACACTTCGAATTTCAAGTAAATGAAGAGAAATGACTATCATGTGTTTTGAACTATGAGATACTTTGTAGTTTTGAACGGTTGTGTGTAAGTTGTTTCACTAATATCTATACGCATGGACTTCTCCTCACAACGCAGGTGTGCTCTAAAATCTTCGCTGCACAAGCCATCAACCACGGAAGCAACGGTCAGACGAAATATGACACTGGAATTAGCAGTCATTCGTTCCTGAGACAAGATGGCTAACACTTTCATTTAACATGACCAACGACTCGGAACCTTTCTACATTTATGACTTCTCGTAGCCCTCCCCTCTTCCCTCCGCCAGCAGAAAGTCACAAATTTTCTACTGCGGACACTTCGCGGAATGTTAATGAGGTAAACATTATTGATGAACGTCTATCGTTGCATTTAGTAGACAGGAATTCTTATGTGCTCAGTGGCTTCGTCAGGCATGAATGTTACCATCTCTTCCTTACCATGGAGATGAATTTAGAGGTGGCTATCGTAGCTGCGAAACTGATATGAATTATTAACTTCAAATATACTACATACTTAGGAAGTAGGTATTTTAATGTGTTTGGTGCATCAACTGCGAGATTACCACTGTCCATGCAGTATACGCGTACGTTGAAATCAGAAAAATGGCAGTTAAACTATTTCAATTAATGGTATAATAGTGGCTGTTTTGTAAAAATTAGTATCTATTTTCTACTTCATCTCTACAATCTCGTCGTCGATGGGACTTTTAACCTGAATCTTTTCTCTTGTTTTTGAATGTTGCAATATGGGTCACTTGTGTCTTTTCAAAGAGAAAAAAATTGTTGCTCTTAAAATCACTCCATAACCCCAGACCATAACAAGATATTGTGAAAAATTCTGCTGTTAGCATCCACTACGGAAAAGGTAATAATATAGAAAATGCAATGAAGCTGAAACGATTTGTAATGTTTGACTTATGTGAAGGAGTTCCTCAACTGCTTTACCTGTTGTGACAACACCCATGTTGTTTCAGTCATTAACTGAAAAGCACAATGACTTCTGCATGCCCCATATTCACAAGGTGTCACTTGAATGATGACCTCACGCTGATGCTAGCATCTGTTCAACTGGTTTTATAGTGAAGTACATCATGTGTGACTATTCGACGAACCGGCATTTTACCGTAATACCACAGTTTACAGCTTACATCGGCAGGAAATCAGACGTTTTGCACAGTAGCACAGGTTCGCCACCATGCATTGTGCGCTCGATGGATTTGATGGGCCTCCTCCTAAAGTGATCGTTGTATAGCGAGAAGGCTTACAAAGTGTAATTATGACTGAAACCTGTTTGTGACGATCGAAGGTTAAGAAAGAAGTCGTCAAATACGAAACAAAAAATACGTTTATTTTATCAGTTCCGTCTCATTTCCACAATACATCAATTATGAGAGTTACTAATTTATTTAATGGCTGGTTCAAATGGCTCTGAGCACTATGGGACTTAACATCTTAGGTCATCAGTCCCCTAGAACTCAGAACTACTTAAACCTAACTAACGTAAGGTCATCACACACACCCATGCCCGAGACAGGATTCGAACCTGCGACCGTAGCAGTCCCGCGGTTCCGGACTGCAGCGCCTAGAAACGCACGGCCACCGCGACCGGCACTAATTTATTTAAATGTCGGGTGACACAAATATACTGACAACCCTAACGTAATACAGATTAAAGCAGACAATAAAAGAGCCCGAACAACGCAGTATGCTACCAAGAGCAGAAAATTTCACAAGAAAACTAAATTAACTTGACCTCATATTTTGAGGAAACGGAAGCACACTTGCAAGGTATCTCGAGCGCGAATTTGCGTCATAAGAACGACTGTATGCAGGTTTTAACCTTCTGAATGTACAGCTCTCAAACTTGTATAGGGTCCGTTTATTTATCATTCGTTCCACCGCACTGCAGCCAAGCAGCGCACAGAGGAGTGTCAACCAGAGCCTCCTATTCGCAGAATGTTTATTGTGAGGGATGAGGAGAGGGGAGAGGGGAGGGGGGTCACATGTGCCAAACGTGAAAACATGATCTGAATTCTTCTTCGAGAACACGTTGTTTTAACTGCAAATAGGACGTATGTGGCGTAATATGTTACTCTCACACACACATACAGTGGTGGGGCAAATAAAAGTGGTCCGCAGGACAGAGTTCCAGGGTACAAATAAACTCAGGAGAGGAAATAAAATGCAATACTAACATGACTATAGCACATGTTGAAAGTGACCGCCATTCATCTTTCGGCAATTTTGGGCCATGCTCAGCAAGTTGCTGAGGGCAGATCGAAAGCGGACTGCTGGAACTGCTGCAGTTTCATCGGAAATGTTCTGTTGCAGTTCTTGAAGACTATGAGGATTGTTGCGATACACTTTAGACTTGAGGGCTCCCCACACAAATCAATCGCACACTGACAGTTGAGGTGACACGTGTGGCCAGCCATGGCCGCGACCAGACTGTAGGTCCAGGTGGAGTGTTCGTCCGCATATGCCGGTCTGTTGCGACTGGAGTCGGGCTGATCTGGTAGGACTCTGAAGCTGTTTCTGATGAACTTCAGCCACATTTTTTGGTGTGGAGGTACGTTTCGGAATGTCTGTTGATTTGTTCAAAAGAAATCCTGTCTGACCATCTTATGGGACCAAGCGCTCTTTTCTGGCACTTTGACACCGTTAAAATTCTCCGCAGACAACTGATCTCACCGTTTCCACGACTTTGTTGGCACGTATCATTCTACAAAGAACACCCGCTGCTCCACTGTAAGACCGCACCCTTTGCACTACTCCATTCATACTGACACATCTCGCACTACGCTCTGAACCGATGTAGATCACGTGACGGGTGTACACGTGGTGAGCACGTGATGGGGTATAGTTATATGCATACATTCACATCAGATCGTATCCATTCTTCCGGACTACTTCTATTTACCCCACCCGGTAAAAGTCAACAGTGGCCTCAAAATAGAAATGAGTAAACCTAAGCAACTGAAGAATTATTATGAAATGGAATTCCTGGTTTTAGATTTCCAATTTAGATATGGCAATCCCGCTGAAGGATAACTCAACTCCTTCACTTTAACACTGGCAGCTTTTCTTTGCAGTGCAAAAATAACAATACACAACAGCTGTGTTAATAACAAAATAGCGCTACGCTACTTGTGTAATGACGCAGTCATAATGTCTTTAATTTGCGCTGCATTTCTGAATCGCACCATAAATGTATTCAAAGCAAAGAGACCTGCGGCATCAGCCACACACTGGAAACGAAGCTCTTACAAGATGAACAAAGCACTACCACTTCTCTGTTCATCGGCATTAGCAACACGAACCTCTTACTCCGTCCATTGTACAATACTGCGCGGAAGTGCATTAGGTGGCTTGCAGCGGGACGGAGCGGGTGACTGCCGGCGCGCGCTATGTTTAAAAGCTGTACTTTCAGAAGGGCAGAACTGCATTTTGTCAAAATTGTGGCCCGAATTTTCCCCCGTGATCGACTGCCGAGGCTCTTGATAGTGTGATTTTTTTTTCTCATTAACGTGTGAGATCAAGTTGGTGATGTTTGTTTGCCAGAGACATTCGTCCACACCACGACTCGCTTCCAAGCATACTACTAAACAAGACTCGCTGCACGCTGGCCATGCACCACGGCCATTGTTGAGGAGTAGAGGATGCAGTACAGTACTCTTAAAATTACGCAGCAATATAATTTACACAACCGTTCCAAATCCCAAGCTTTGTGCCTGTTTATGCAGGGGCTGGATAAAAACATGGAAACATCGTGAGAAACCCATGCGTGAACATAAATTCACGTGGCAGCCAAGCCTGCAGATGGCTCTTTTGTATTGGTCCACTAATGGCACCAGTCAATAGCACTCAATGCGTTGCAAGTGTCGTAGTGCGAACAGTGTTCTGAATAGTTGTGAGGGCATTATGTTGGAGCTAAGTTGGTAAATTGTTGGTGTTCGTATGGTGGATGCTTCAGTAATCAAGGTAGCCGAACTGTTCTGTGTTTCAAGAGGCACCGTATCGACGACTTATACAGGGAGGTCCATTGATAGTGAGCGGGCCAAATATCTCACGAAATAAGCGTCAAACGAAAAAACTAGAAAGAACGAAACTTGTCTAGCTTGAAGGGGGAAACCAGATGGCGCTATGGTTTGCCCGCTAGATGGTGCTGCCATAGGTCAAACGGATATCAACTGCGTTTTTTAAAATAGGAACCCCCAATTTTATTACATATTCGTGTAGTACGTAAAGATATATGAATGTTTTAGTTGGACCACTTTTTTCGCTTTGTGATAGATGGCACTGTAATAGTCACAAACATATGGCTCACAATTTTAGACGAACAGTTGGTAACAAGTAGGTACAGAACGTAGGTACGTTTGAATATTTTATTTCGGTTGTTCTAATGTGATACATGTACCTTTGTGAACTTATCATTTCTGAGAACGCATGCTGTTACAGCGTTATTACCTGTAAATACCACATTAATGCAATAAATGCTCAAAATGATGTCTGTCAACCTCAATGCATTTGGCAATGCGTGTGACGACATTCCTCTCAACAGCTATAAGCTCGCCTTCCGTAATGTTCGCGCATGCATTGACAATGCGCTGACGCATGTTGTCAGGCGTTGTCGGAGGATCACGATAGGAAATATCCTTCAACTATCCCCACAGAAAGAAATCCGAAGACGTCAGATCCGGTGAACGTGAGGGCCATGGTATGCTGCTTCGACGACTAATCCACCTGTGATGAAATACGCTATTCAATACCGCTTCAACCGCACGCGAGCCATGTGCCGGACATCAATCATGTTGGAAGTACATCGCCATTCTGTCATGCAGTGAAACATCTTATAGTAGCATCGGTAGAACATTAGGTAGGAAATCAGCATGCATTGCTCCATTTAGATTGCCATCGATAAAATGGGGGCCAATTGTCCTTCCTCCCATAAGCGCCAAGGTCGCTGATGTTCCACTTGTCGCAGCCATCGTTGATTTTCCGTTGCGCAATAGTGCATATTATGCCGGTTTATGTTACCGCTGTTGGTGAATGACACTTCGTCGCTAAATAGAACGCGTGAAAAAAATCTGTCATCGTCCCATTCCTCTTGTGCCCAGTGGCAGAACTGTACACGACGTTCAAAGTCGTCGCCATGGAATTCCTGGTACATAGAAATATGGTAAGGGTGCAATCGATATTGATGTAGCATTCTCAACACCGACGTTTTTGAGATTCCCGATTCTCGCGCAGTTTGTCTGCTACTGATGTGCGGATTAGCCACGACAGCAGCTAAAACACCTACTTGGGCATCATCATTTGTTGCATGTCGTGGTTGACGTTTCACATGTGGCTGAACACTTCCTGTTTCCTTAAATATCGTAACTGTCCGGCGAACGGTCCGGACACTTGGATGATGTCGTCCTGGATACCGAGCAGCATACATAGCACACGCCCGTCGGGCATTTTGATCACAATAGCCATACATCAACACGATATCGACCTTTTCCGCAATTGGTAAACGGTCCATTTTAACACGGGTAATGTATCACGAAGCAAATACCGTCCGTAGTGGCGGAATGTTACGTGATACCACGTACTGATACGTTTGTGACTGTTACAGCGTGATCTATCACAAAGCGAAAAAGGTGGTCCAACTAAAACATTCATATTTCTTTACGTACTACACGGATATGTCATAAAAAATGGGGGTTTCTTTTGAAAGAAACGCAGTTGATATCCGTTTGACCTATGGCAGCGCCATCTGATTTCCCCCTTCAAGCTAGACGAGTTTCGTTCTTTGTAGTTTTCTCGTTTGACGCTTATTTCGTCAGATATTTGGCCCTGTCACTATCAACGGACCACCCTGTATAGGCAAGGCAGACAAAGATAATCAGCAAAGTGATAACGCTGACGGAAGCTGTGTTTAGCGAACGTGACGGATGATCGCTAAATAGGATTGTGAAGACAAATAAGAGGACAACATATGCAAAAAGACATTGCAGGGTTGAATGTCCCACTTGGGAACCCTATCAGCACTAAAGCAACACGAAGAGAGGTACATAAGCTGGGAACTGCAGAGTGACTTGGAATTCCAAAGCCATACATCAGTGATGCAAATGCCCTTAACAGGAAAACTTTGTGCTAAAGCCATAAAAACATGGGCTGCGGAGCAGTAGAAGAATGTCATTTGCTCAGATGAGCATTGTTGCAAACTGTAGCCAACGTCTGGCCGAAGAGTGAAACACGGCTGGGATTTCGGTACTCATTTGGACAGCCGTATCGTGGCACTCCACGAGCGTCGTAGATGCTCTGCAGGGTTGCATTACTGTCAAGGACTAGAACTCGTTTTGTGAGCGCGAGAGTGCATTGTCGCCTCTCTCCTGGCCAACACAGTCACCAGATCTCAGCATCATTGAACCTTTGCGGTCTATTTTGGAGAGAAAGGTGTGTGATCGCTACTTATCTGTATCATCGTTTCCTGGACTAGCCACTATTTTGAAGAAAGAATGGCACAAGATTCCCTTGAAAACCACATAGGACTTTCAACCATTCCTTGATCACTGAAAGCTGATTTGAATGCCAACCGGTTGTCCTACATCGTATTAGACATGTATATGGGGTTCTGTTTTTGGTTTTACCAATTTTTGTCCGCGCCCTGTACATATGGCCTATCTCACACGTCCCAGGCTACTACACAGACTTCCAGCTACACGGACCGTTTTACTTCTGTCAGAAGCACATACAGGGTGGATAGAAATTTGAGAAAATGTTGTGTATGATCATGTCTGTGTTATTTAATGTAGGTTGATTCTTACAAATAAAAAGACAACAACCAGCCACTATTAATACTGATATTTATTTATTTAAATAGCGCCGTAACCGGTTTCGAACTGACAAGTTCATCATCAGACGGCTGTTCACAAGATTTGCAAGATGCACTTTACATAATCGTCAGTTTTTAATTTGTATTCTTCCACTGTAGCGAAATATTCTTGGTTTGTTGTTGCCCTACGGTAGAAAACAGTGTTAGAAGCGCCCTATGTGAACATAACTAACCTCCATACGATGAAATACGGAGTAAACAAACATGTAAGGTTAAGTGGCTATAGTACTTACTTAGAAAATTTAGCGCATTTTTGTTGCGAAGTTGCAGGATTGTATTTTTGAAATATTGCAAAATATATGCAGCACTTATATGGTTTGCATATCGCCATATTGTGCAAAACACTACACACACGTACACCAAAAGTGGATGTATGGAAGTATTTACTCTTTAATGATTTAATAATTGATTCGAATTCAGCTTCGCTAGTTTTTTGTTGCTGCGTCTGATATATTCCTCCAGGAACAGCATTTAAGAGTTCTGCTTATTGAACTGTATAAACATAACATTGACTTAACTTGACAACTTTTGACAAAAAGTGGTTTTTAAAGCTTTTGCACAACTCTTGTGAATCCGCAACACGCAAGAGGTATGACATTCTGTCCTGGCGCCTCTTTCAAAATCGACTGTAAAGATTCAATTTTCTTCTGAGAGCTTTCTATCCTCTTGATGTAATGCACTGTCGTAGCCTATTTGATGACATTCTCCAGCACTTTGTAATATAATCTATGGCGAAATTCTGTAATTGTGCTGTGATTGTCCTTCATATCATGAGGCAACTCCCGTTTCATCCTACATAATATTATACTGTTATTAGTTTTATCGCACTGGTAGCTTCTCAGTGCAGTTGTTAGTAGGAAAGAGCTGTCAAAGGAAGTGACAATTGTCTTCCGAAATGTATTTCATTCATCGTCAAGTTGTCGGCACTGCAGACTTCTTGCCAAATTTGCCTTTCGAGATTAGCATTAAATGTCTGAACTGAATGAAAACTGCCGGCCGGTGTGGCCGTGCGGTTCTAAGCGCTTCAGTTTGGAACCGCGTGACCGCTACGTCGCAGGTTCGAATGCTGCCTCGAGCATGTAGTCTGAATAATGTGTGTGATGTCCTTAGGTTAGTTAGGTTTAATTAAGTAGTTCTAAGTTCTTGGGGACTGATGACCTCAGAAGTTAAGTCCCATAGTACTCAGAGCCATTTGAACGATTTTTTTGAATGAAAACTCCTATTTCCAAATATTTTGTTTACAACTTTGGGATCTATCCGGATCATTTCAGTATTAGAGTTTTGCCCCATAATCTGACAAGACATAACTTATTTTCCTCGTAGTAAGCCCTTCGACTGGAGAACACTCAATGAAGGTACTGTTTATGATATTTTCTATTGTTCCCAGAAGTACAGTTTGAAAGCACACTGTTTGTACCAGTCTTAAAAAAAGACAGAATTTTGCAGCACAAAACTCTATATCTGTATAATTAATAATACCTTCCAAATAGATTCAATATATTACACAGTGTTTAAACATTTACCAATGCTGCACAGGACCTCATGTCTTCCAAAAACGAAAGAAACTATAGAAAATGGCGGAAACTGCTTAAGACGGTCTCTAGTGTGCATTCCTTCGTGTGATTATAAAATCAGACACTAGATTGAAACACGCGCCAAAAAACATGTTTTCCTAGATACAGTATCCTCCCTAACAATAAAGTTAAACAAAAATAATTAGTTTCCATGATAACAGTAAAGCTAACACATCATAAGATTTTCCTATACAGTTTAATTTATTGATAGTTAACTGATTATTAAATGAAATATTAGTTCGTATAAAACTTCCCTAAAATATTCACTGCCCCTGAATATGATAAAAATTATTCAGACACATGGAAAGCTCAGGAAGAAAATAAAATTAACTCTATAATTTTCCATGCCTTGAATCTCACAAAAACTAATTCTTTTACAGAATTAATTGGTACGACAGCGTAAATTTTTAGGACGCTGTAATTGATGTTGTACGTCGCTGATAATGCTCAATCTGTTCCAGACCAGCGAAGGTTCTTTGCCTTAATAAAAGCTCCCACATTTTATTTGCTTTGAACAACTACTCCCCATTAGCAGAACATGTCCATCTGTTGCCGTACGGAGCGTAGCTATACACAGGCATTACAGAACTGCTTGAGTTTGGCACACAAGTGGTGGCAGAAGAGACTCAGGTCTTCAAGTGCTGAACGCGGCCGGCCGGTGTGGCCGACCGGTTCTACGCGTATCAGTCTGGAAACGCGTGACTGCTACGGTCGCAGGTTCGAATCCTGCCTCGGACAGGGATGTGTGTGATGTCCTTAGGTTAGTTAGGTTTAAGTAGTTCTAAGTCTAGGGAACTGATGACCTCAGCTGTTAAGTCCCATAGTGCTCAGAACCATTTGAACCATTTTTTCGTTTGGGGGAGGTGATCAAACAGCGAGGTCATCGGTCCCATCGGGTCGGGGAAGGATGGGGAAGGAAATAGGTGGTGCCCTTTCAAAGGAACCATCCCGGCATTTGTCTGAAGCGATTTAGGGAAATCACGGAAAACCTAAATCAGAATGGCCGGTCGCGGGTTTGAACCGTCGTCCTCCGGAATGCAAGTCCAGCGTGCAACCAACGCGCCACCTAGCTTGGTTATGCAGGTGCAGATGTCATATAAAAATTACAGATAATATAGAGATATGACAAAATAGATTACATGTACAAAACTGTTAGGAGTATTTGCAATATGGAAATGAGAATGCCGGCCGCGGTGGCCGTGCGGTTCTGGCGCTGCAGTCCGGAACCGCGGGACTGCTACGGTCGCAGGTTCGAATCCTGCCTCGGGCATGGGTGTGCGTGATGTCCTTAGGTTAGTTAGGTTTAAGTAGTTCTAGGGGACTTATGACCTAAGATGTTGAGTCCCATAGTGCTCAGAGCCATTTGAACCATTTTTTGAAATGAGAATATCGTACAAATGCGAGGAAATATACTTTACAAAAAATGTTTCACTCATACGTACAGATGCATAACAGCTGCACATTTGGTCTAGATTCATCACTACCATATAAAGTGATTCTATCTTCATAATCCATATATGTTATAAAATGGATGTACGTATGTATAAGTATGTATGTTCCACATCACCTAAGTCACTCGACCGGCCTCAACCAGACATAGGTCACACATCACATACTGTCTGGAAATCATCGTTGTGGGGATAAGAACCACTTACCTTTACAAAGGAGGGCTGAGGTTGAAAAAGGAGAGTAGCCTACGAAGGGCGAACACCTACACTTTTCCCATTCATTATTTGACAGTAAGAACACTTTTTGCAAGGTTTCTTCAAGCCTCTGAGACCACTTAGAGTCTTGGAAAAGCTTTACACATACTTTCAAACCTTTATGAACCTTTTTCTCGCTGGTGACCTCCACAGAATGATGACAGAAAAATAGTTTATCACTTACTACATTTTCGATGTTTACGCAGTAAAACTGCCGCACGTAGCATGACGTTTCAGTTTATTGATTTTTACTACTAACTACATTCGTGACGTATTTTGTACACAGTATTCACATCTAACACTCATTGTGCAAGGGGTTGGGTTTTTTGAGGGAAGAGACCAAACAGCGAGGTCATCGGTCTCATCGGGTTAAGGGAATGAAGTCGGCCGTGCCCTTTCAAAGGTACCACCCCGGCATTTGCCTGGAGCGATTTAGGGAAATCACGAAAAACCTAAATCAGGATGGCCGGACGCGGGATTGAACCGTCATCCTCCCGAATCCATTGTGCAAGGAAAATATCATTGTACGACACACCGTGCGGAATATATGACATTATAAACACTAAGAGACGTGAAAAACTGCTGCATAGCGTTTTAATTTACTAGTTCTTTACTTATAACTGCATACACAACACATTTCGCAGACAGTAGCCAAATATACCAATGGATGTAGCTACAAAATTATGTCATTACATAGCAGATACTTCAGGAGATCCGACGTCATGAACATGAGGTTCATGAAAATAAAACTGAAGGGCGAAATTTGCTAGAAACACTGGTGGAACATGCACAATAATAGGTGTGAAGTATGGGAAGTATAGATTCAATGTATTTGAATGTGCGGGCAAATGTACGGACAAAAAGCTCATCTAAATTCTCTGGAACGATTTCAACCAAATTTGGTACACATATTAGCCACATTCTGGAAAGAAATTCCGTGACGGTTAGAAGCACCAACCTCCTATTAGAGTGAGCGTGATAACGTAGAGAGATAATTGGGGAGGAGGAGATGCAAAGACAGCTAGGGAGAAGGAGGAGATGGGCCTATAGATACGGGGATAAAAGAGATGAACAGACAGAGGGAAAATGGACACAGGGGAGGGGGTTGGGATAATGGACAAAGAGAGGGGAGAGGAGGAGATGGACAGAGAAGTGAAAGAGGGGATCATCAACAGTGGGAAGGGGAGGAGGAGATGGACATAGAGGGAGGGAGGAGGAAATAGACTAAGAGAGTGGAAGTAGGATATGGAATAAGAGGTGGGAGGAGGTGATTGACAGAAGGGGAGGAGGAGGAGATACAGAGGGGAAGGCCGAGGTGGGAAGTGGGATAAATGATTGGAGCAAATACATACCCAGGAACGCCAGGTACGAATTAGCTTTATTGTAAAATACATTTTATATGTATTTTAAAATGAATTTATTAAATATCTCTATGTGACACTCTCATCAGTATATACTGTGACGGATGTAAATAGAGTATGTGTTAGTGTCATATAGAGAAGTCGTGAACGCATACAATCTAGGAGCGAATGGTTCCTAATGATTAATCTCACTTCTGTCTATCCCAAGAAAACTGTGAATCCACTTTTGGAGTTTTCTAAGCAGAAAATAGAGTTCCATTGCATACCATATCTGTAGAAGACTATGTGTCATTATCTAAGATGCCAGTACTTAGAGCACCAAGTCGTTTCTTATACTCCTTCCAGGAAAATTGTTAGAGAAGAATTACCGTTTCAGTGCAGGAAATCTAATGCGACGTTTGCCAAATACATCTCAGAGCTCATCGGAAACACTTCAAGGAACCGGCAGTGTGACCCGTTTGGAACTTGGCTTCCACACGTCCCAAATACTTACATATTTTCTGACCTCACTCACTTTCATTCCAGGTACGTGTCTCCAAGTTGATGCATCCTACAGGCAGTTATCTAAACTTCCTTTCTTTCTCTCTTGAGGAATAACAGCAACAAAATTCCCGATCTCAAGCAACTGCCATGTGGGCAAATTCCCTATATAACCATTGAGACCATCCGATGGGGCTGGCCGGTGTGGCCAAGCGATTCTAGGCGCTTCAGTCTGGAACCTCGCGACCGCTACGTCGCAGGTTCGAATCCTGCCTCGGGCATGAATGTGTGTGATGTCCTTAGGTTAGTTAGGTTTAACTAGTTCTAAGTTCTTGGGGACTGATGACCTTAGATGTTAAGTCCCATAGTGCTCAGAGCCATTTGAACCATCCGATGGGTCGCAGCATTACCTGACTCCCCTCCGATGAAAAACAGAAAAAAATGTCTAGATAACAGAATTTCACAATGCAGTAATCTGTTAATAGTGTTTCATAAGTTAAGTCACCTGGTGTTATCAGGCCTCTGCAACGATCAATGGTGATCTGTCTTATAAAACGAGTGGGGAAAAGGTCCTAGAGGAGAACAGCAGTGGGGCAATGCCTCGTGCAATAAAATTGTGTACTGTTCACTAAAATTGTAATCATTTTATACCCTCCTAACTTCTCCGTTAAATGAAAATGTACTTAGTTTGGAAGAATGCTGCTTCTACATTTCTTTTCATCTGAGAAAGTGTTTTCACGCCTCCAGTACATGCAGCTATAAACAATGTAAGTTCCACTAACTCAGCATGGAACGTTACGGCGTTGTTCACCTTCAAATGTAGAAAAACAATTACCGCACGATATTCCACTTCACAAATGGGCTGTGGCATTTTGTTTTGGCTGCTCTAATGGCGTGATACGGTACCATGTCGTGGGTATTTCAATGTGAAGAAAGAGTGCAGACATTTACCTGCAAAAAAGAATGAATTTATTGCATAACTTTCCTTTTTCATGACGATAATTAAAACAGCATTACTACTTCTCGTATATACTGCATCGGGATAGTAAAAGGCTTGACCAAACGTTACGAGCAAATGGCTCTGAGCATTATGGGACTTAACATCTGTGGTCATCAGTCCCCTAGAACTTAGAACTACACTCCTGGAAATTTAAATAAGAACACCGTGAATTCATTGTCCCAGGAAGGGGAAACTTTATTGACACATTCCTGGGGTCAGATACATCACATGATCACACTGACAGAACCACAGGCACATAGACACAGGCAACAGAGCATGCACAATGTCGGCACTAGTACAGTGTATATCCACCTTTCGCAGCAATGCAGGCTGCTATTCTCCCATGGAGACGATCGTAGAGATGCTGGATGTAGTCCTGTGGAACGGCTTGCCATGCCATTTCCACCTGGCGCCTCAGTTGGACCAGCGTTCGTGCTGGACGTGTAGACCGCGTGAGACGCCGCTTCATCCAGTCCCAAACATGCTCAATGGGGGACAGATCCGGAGATCTTGCTGGCCAGTGTAGTTGACTTTCACCTTCTAGAGCACGTTGGGTGGCACGGGATACATGCGGACGTGCATTGTCCTGTTGAAACAGCAAGTTCCCTTGCCGGTCTAGGAATGGTAGAACGATGGGTTCGATGACGCTTTGGATGTACCGTGCACTATTCAGTGTCCCCTCGACGATCACCAGTGGTGTACGGCCAGTGTAGGAGATCGCTCCCCACACCATGATGCCGGGTGTTGGCCCTTGTGCCTCGGTCGTATGCAGTCCTGATTGTGGCGCTCACCTGCACGGCGCCAAACACGCATACGACCATCATTGGCACCAAGGCAGAAGCGACTCTCATCGCTGAAGACGACACGTCTGCATTCGTCCCTCCATTCACGCCTGTCGCGACACCACTGGAGGCGGGCTGCACGATGTTGGGACGTGAGCGGAAGACGGCCTAACGGTGTGCGGGACCGTAGCCCAGCTTCATGGAGATGGTTGCGAATGGTCCTCGCCGATACCCCAGGAGCAACAGTGTCCCTAATTTGCTGGGAAGTGGCGGTGCGGTCCCCTACGGCACTGCGTAGGATCCTACGGTCTTGGCGTGCATCCGTGCGTCGCTGCGGTCCGGTCCCAGGTCGACGGGCACGTGCACCTTCCGCCGACCACTGGCGACAACATCGATGAACTGTGGAGACCTCACGCCCCACGTGTTGAGCAATTCGGCGGTACGTCCACCCGGCCTCTCGCATGCCCACTATACGCCCTCGCTCAAAGTCCGTCAACTGCACATACGGTTCACGTCCACGCTGTCGCGGCATGCTACCCGTGTTAAAGACTGCGATGGAGCTCCGCATGCCACGGCAAACTGGCTGACACTGACGGCGGCGGTGCACAAATGCTGCGCAGCTAGCCCCATTCGACGGCCAACACCGCGGTTCCTGGTGTGTCCGCTGTGCCGTGCGTGTGATCATTGCTTGTACAGCCCTCTCGCAGTGTCCGGAGTAAGTATGGGTGGGTCTGACACACCGGTGTCAATGTGCTCTTTTTTCCATTTCCAGGAGTGTACTTAAACCTAACTAACCTAAGGACATCACACACATCCATGCCCGAGGCAGGATTCGAACCTGCGATCGTAGACGTCTCGCGGTTCCAGACTGCTACGTGCGGCAGTTTTACTGCGTAAACATCGAAAATGTAGTAAGTGATAAACTATTTTTCTGTCATCATTCTGTGGAGGTCACCAGCGAGAAAAAGGTTCATAAAGGTTTGAAAGTATGTGTAAAGCTTTTCCAAGACTCTAAGTGGTCTCAGAGGCTTGAAGAAACCTTGCAAAAAGTGTTCTTACTGTCAAATAATGAATGGGAAAAGTGTAGGTGTTCGCCCTTCGTAGGCTACTCTCCTTTTTCAACCTCAGCCCTCCTTTGTAAAGGTAAGTGGTTCTTATCCCCACAACGATGTTTTTCAGACAGTAAGTATTGTGTGACCTATGTTTGGTTGAGGCCAGTCGAGTGACTTAGGAGGTGATGTGGAACATACATACTTATACAGACGTACGTCCATTTTATAACATATATGGATTATGAAGATAGAATCACTTTATATGGTAGTGATGAATCTAGTCCAAATGTGCAGATGTTTTGCATCTGTACGTATGAGTGAAACATTTTTTGTAAAGTATATTTCCTCGCATATGTTCGATATTCTCATATCCATATTGTAAATACTCCTAACAGTTTTGTACATGTAATCTAGTTTGTCATATTTGTATACTATCTTTAATATTTATATGACATCTGCACCTGCATAACCAAGCTAGGTGGCGCGTTGGTTGCACACTGGACTTGCATTCCGGAGGACGACGGTTCAAACCCGCGTCCGGCCATTCTGATTTAGGTTTTCCGTGATTTCCCTAAACCGCTTCAGACAAATGCCGGGATGGTTCCTTTGAAAGGGCACCACCTATTTCCTTCCCCATCCTTCCCTGACACGATGCGACCGATGACCTCGCTGTTTGATCACCTCTCCCAAACGAAAAAATGGTTCAAATGGCGCTCAGCACTATAGGACTTAACATCTGAGGTCATCAGTTCCCTAGAATTAGAACTACTTAAACCTAACTAACCTAAGGACATCACACACATCCATGCCCGAGGCAGGATTCGAACCTGCGACCGTAGCAGTCCCCCGGTTCCGGACTGAGCGCCTAGAACCGCTAGTCCACCGTGGCCGGCCACGTTACGAGTTCTCGACATAATTTATCGTCTTAAACGTTCATATACTTTCTGAAAATTTGGAGTTGGTTGCAATGTAAGTAATACCTGCTCGACCGTTTTCACAGTGTTTGCTTGGAACTATCTTAGGTATGCTGTCTACGATTTGAAAACTGAAAATTGTATACAGTTAAGACAAACACCTTATTAGCGTCACTTGCCTCTTAAAAAGACCCGATTTCAGTTAGTCTTATAGTTTAATATGAAGAATGTGATGCAGGCCACAACCAGATCGAGTTCATACGTCGGCGGACAGTTGTTGGTTTGATTCACTAGCCAGACTGTGCATGGCTTTTAGAAGTTATTCCAAACACGTCTTGATAAATTTCTGAGACAGTTACCTTCTTCGCCTCAGGAACAGTGCTTACAAACAATTCAAAATACAAACGTACACAGAAAAAAGTTTACAATACTCACACACCTAAGGTACACATGGATTTCGTCCTATAACACAAATCGATGATAACGGCGAAAAGAAAGTTATACCATCACAAAAATTAATTAAAAATGGTAAATTATAAATGAGTTGGTTGTCCTATCATTACCAAGGCTTGCCCCTGTGGTGTGAACGCTGAAGAAAAATAAGAATATTCCTCATTACATTTTATCAAAACACAGCACTCTTTCTGCACAACCGTTAAAGGTGAAGATGATGTTTGGTTTGTGGGGCGGTGAACTGCGCTGTCAGCAGCGCCCGTACACAGTTCCAATATTTACACAGCAAAACTTTTTACACAATCCAATCTAGCGACTGTTATGAATGATGATGATGGTGATGGTGATGGTGATGGTGATGAAATGATGAGAGACAACACAAAACACCCAGTCCCCGGGCAGAGAAAATCACCAACCCGGCCGGCAATCGAAACCGGGATACCGCAACCATTAAAGAGACTTCGATTTCTGTTAATGTTTTCATATTTAATTTATGTAATTTATGGAAACTAAAACAACGTCTGGTTTTAAGCAATTTATCACAACAGACAATAAGAAAAAAGATTTCTTTTAATGAAATTAAAAGAACAAATTAAAAGAACAAATTAATTTAAGACGTGTAATAAGATTACAACTTCTAATCAACGCTTTCCTTCTGGTTTGCGATCTGTTCACGAGATAGTGTGTCCAAAGTGAGTGCTATTGTACTGAACACAGAGAAGAGTTAGTCTTGCGCCTGGCTCGCGCTTATCAGTGGTCGTGGATATAACTCTTACGTCTGCGGCTACTCGCTGCCATCCATCAGTGCCCGTACCGCCGCGGGGCGCTCTTTGTACCGCAGCGCAGACAGGCCGGATTAGAATACTTCAGGCCGCTAGCCGAGTACACCGACCGGTCACACATGTCTTTCTGCTGAAGACCGCCGTTATGGCTTTACTTTTACTAACTGCGGCTGTGTTTAATGTCTGCCACGTAATGTGATTGTGCCTGTGTCTATTAGTATTTTTCATTCATTTCTTCAAGAAAATTTTCTCAACCTTTGTATTTCTCCCGCCTGAAAATATGATTAGTAGCGCCATCCGCTATTACATTTTGAGATAAGTATCTCATTGTGTTTTTGTGGAATTCGGCTTACATTGTTTAATCTGTGTTTCAGCCCGACTCGAACTGTTTGAACAGTTTACAGTACAGTAAAGCTAGTTTTCTGTTCGAACTTTCGATCGGTCCGCGATCTAGTGACTTTTACTGGTAATGTATTCGCGACCAAAAGCGTTTGTATGGCAATGTGGTTTTAATAATAAAAATAACTGTCAAACGCTAACTAATATATCTACTAGGTTATATATCATTTGTGCAAACGGCAACTTTAATCAATAAATAAGAGTTTGCAATTATGTTTGTATCAAACTCTCGAGCTTTCAATGTTTCTGAAATATAATGACCTCCGATGGTACTATCTCGAAGACGGAGGATGCCGCTGTAATTTATTCTCGAGAGATGAAATACAATAAGTTTACCACGATATATTTTGTTTGTTAGATATTTAACTTTTCATTTTTTTTTTAATTTGAAGTAAATCAACCAATAAATTTTAGAGATTTTTAGTAACATCCCTTCTACTTTATGTATTACATACATGTGTGCTTCAGTCAGATGAAATCTGTCTTGAAGGTAAAGTGTGCTAAACTTCATCAAGACCGAAACGAAACTATAAATTTCTATGAATTACAGACAAACAAGCAAACAAACTGACGCTCTTCTTTGTACATATAATTATTGACTTACTTAACCTGGGAAGATTGTATGTAACCAGACAATTTACATATTTGGCACTGCATTCATTACGATAAGAAATTTATAAATTACATGTAATATACAACTTTCTGAAATATCAGGTAATTACATTAGTGCAGAGAGAGAAAACATAAACACATTTTCATGAGAAGTACAGCAGTAGAGACATGTTACAGGAAGGTAGATATAAGCTACGAGGGCTAGCAATAATAGACAAAGAGGAAGGGTGGAAGCAGAGACAGGAGAACGTATTAAAACACAGTAAATGAAGAGAAGGAAGAAGGAACTGGCCTGAGCCATAGACAATGCAAAAGAAAAAGAAATGTTACTGGGAGGAGTTGTGGGAGTATTTACTTTACACACGGACTATCGGTCGTATACGCTAGTTTTTGGAAAATACACTACTGGGCATTAAAATTGCTACACCACGAAGATGACGTGCTACAGACGCGAAATTTCACGGACAGGAATAAGATGCTGTGACATGCAAATGATCAGCTTGTCAGAGCATTCACACAAGGTTGGCGCCGGTCGCAACACCTACAACGTGCTGACATGAGGAAAGTTTCCAACCAATTTGCTGGCCGCGGTGGTCTAGCTGTTCTAGGCGCTCAGTCCGGAGCCGCGCGACTGCTACGGTCGCAGGTTCGAATCCTGCCTCGGGCATGGATGTGTGTGATGTCCTTAGGTTAGTTAGGTTTAAGTAGTTCTAAGTTCTAGGGTACTGATGACCATAGATGTTAAGTCCCATAGTGCTCAGAGACATTTTTTTCCAACCAATTTCTCATACACAAACAGCAGTTGACCGGAGTTGCCTGGTGAAACGTTGTTGTGGTGCCTCGTGTAAGGAGGAGAAATGCGTACTATCACGTTTCCGACTTGATAATGGTCGGATTGTAGCCTATCGCGATTTCGGTTTATCGTATCGCGACATTGGTCGAGATCCAATGAGTGTTAGCAGAATATGGAATCGGTGGGTTCAGGAGGGTATTACGGAACGCCATGCTGGATCCCAACGGCCTCGTATCACTAGCAGTCGAGATGACAGGCATCTTATCCGCGTGGCTGTAACGGATCGTGCAGCCACGTCTCGATCCCTGAGTCAACAGATGGGGACGTCTGCAAGACAACAACCATCTGCACGAACAGTTCGACGACGATAGCAGCAGCATGGACTATCAGCTCGGAGACCACGGCTGCGGTTACCCTTGACGCTGCATCACAGACAGGAGTGCCTGCGATGGTGTACTCAACGACGAACCTGGGTGCACGAATGGCAAAACGTCATTTTTTCGGATGAATCCAGGTTCTGTTTACAGCATCATGATCGTCGCATCCGTGTTTGGCGACATCTCGGTGAACGCACATTGGAAGCGTGTATTCGTCATCGCCATACTGGCGTATCACCCGGCGTGATGGTATGGGGTGCCATTGGTTACACATCTCGGTCACCTCTTGTTCGCACTGACGGCACTTTGAACAGTGGACGTTACATTTCAGATGAGTTACGACCCGTGGCTCTACCCTTCATTCGATCCCTGCGAAACCCCACATTTCAGCAGGATAATGCACGACCGCATGTTGCAGGTCCTGTACGGGCCTTTCTGGATACAGAAGATGTTCGACTGCTGCGCTCGCCAGCACATTCTCCAGATCTCTCACCAACTGGAAACGTCTGGTCAATGGTGGCCGAGCAGCTGGCTCGTCACAATACGCCAGTCACTTCTCTTGATGAACTGTGGTATCTTGTTGGAGCTGCATGGGCAGCTGTACCTGTACACGCCATCCAAGCTCTGTTTGACTCAATGCCAAGGCGTATCAAGGCCGTTATTACGACCAGAGGTGGTTGTTCTTGGTACTGATTTTTCAGGATCTATGCACCCAAATTGCGTGAAAATGTAATCATATGTCAGTTCTAGTATAATATATTTGTCCAATGAATACCCGTTTATCATACGCATTTCTTCTTGGTATAATAATTTTAATGGTCAGTAGTGTATTATGACGGTGACTGAAGTATATGTTTCACCTACTTCCTAATAGCAGCAACGCATTTCAGTGTACTCTTGTTCAGAGAAGGACGGCGGTGCCAACGAAGGGGTTTTCAAATGTTTTTGTTTTATAAATGGGCACAACTAGGGTACCTGAGATCTTGTGTTGCAACTATAAGGAGATGACCTGCACTTAATTTCTGATGTGAGGTACCGAGGGCGATGTACACTGAGGATTCGATGATGTAGCGCATGGCAGTCACGTAATGTATGTGGCCACAATCAACCTAACTGGGTGTATGAAGCAATGAAATGGTCAAAGAGACCACGTCGTAGGTGTAACGCATGCTAGCATTAGTGGTTCGTTTTAACCGTTCAAGATTCTCACTCTTGTGGGTGTCGTGTTTGATTGTGTGCAGTAGTAGAACGAATGATTGCATAAGTTTACGTTCCGCATCTTGAGGAAATATGTTGCAAAACTCTATAAGAGCGTGGTAGCAAGCGGAAGCCTTCCTTTTTTTCTGCCAACTTAAGATGCTCACACAAAATTTCACAAAAGTTCATCGTTATTTTTTGATGAAGTATCTGAATATCGTCGAGACAAATAGGAGAAAATTCATAGTGAAATTCAGAATTATTAATATCTTAAACGAGTAGATGTTAAAATTGCTTTCATTTTTGCGCATTAAATTTGAGTTTCATGTTTTGCTGCCGTGTTGACACTGAAGACATTATCCATCTGGATAGTTGCAGTATTGATGTCTTCAGTTATGGAAAGTAGGAAAAGTTAGAGATCACTGGCACAGAAATGCTGTTTGCTGGAGGAGAGAACGCAGACATAAAAGGAAAACAATAAGGGCCCCAGGTCATACCACTGTGACACCCCTGAGACATGCTCCATGACGACTTATCAGCCCCAAATACCTCACCTTGCCATCTGTTTTTCAAACAGCTTTCAAGCTACTTCGCCGTACTGTCTGAAAATATTAACTTAGTATTTACCTGAGTAGCAAGTCAAAGTTCACAGCATCGAATGCTTTACTTTAGTCCAGTGGTTCCAAAATGTGGCATAACCTAGTCCCATGCCATATTTCAGTTCATCCGTCATTACCTTAATTAATGCCAAGTTTACGCAACAGGATTTACATATATTGGACTAATCTTTGTCTTATAAGTTGAATTTGATTAAATATTCAGTAATTTCACCTTGAACAATATATTCCAGGGCTTTCGGTACAGGGAGTAAGATGCTAATTGCTCGGTAATATTTAGATGATTCTGCTTTCTCGTTGTTTGGGATAGATCGGACGTATCTCTTTCCCATTCAGAGAGAAACTAAATATATATGTCAAAACACGTACTGGGTTATCTGCAATGTTGTTTATCATGATTATGCTGAAATTGTAGTTGCCTATCACTTGAGAAAAGATTCTCATTGCTTTGTGTTTTAGGTGGACTTTTTGTGGTTATTTTTTGGCGGCCGATAGTTCTTGGCACCATAGAAGTTGGCTGGTGCAGAGTAAAATTCTTTCATCCTCAGCTTGTAACCGAAAAACAATTTATGATTTACTCTTCTAACTGCCAGGTACGGGGATATTTCCGCAGACTCGCATCGATGCACACACGGGAACGATCGTGTCTAATTCTGGCACTGTGAACGCATTGCTTTACCCTGTTTCGCAGCTTTTTGTATTCTTTCTAGTGTCCCAGTTTCGAATTTGCCTTGAAACTTTTACAAGCAGCGGCCCTGTTGCCCATCATTTGATGTAAGTCAATTCTCAGCCAAGGAGCAGGAGCTTTTCTTACACTTATTCTACATGCAGGAGCGTGTTTGTCCTAGCGAGCTATGAGATTATTACTAAGTTTATGAATTTTTCCATGAACTGTCGACGTTCTGCTTATATGATACCATCGGTTAATAGAGCGTCACAAGCTACACGTCTAAAGTTCCCATGAGTTAGGCGATGTTATTTAAGTTTTGGGGGCTGTGAGGAGTTGTCCAGGACCGCAAATGCTGAGACGCCTGAAGCCAAGTTTTGACCTATATTTCGTACTTCGTCAACCTATTTAGTTCCTATTACATTCAAAACAATGTGACCGAGCGCCGTGTGGTCTGTAGTGTGTGGGAGAATACTTCTGTTGTTGCAGTTCACCAATCAATATGCCTATTTTTTTAGGCCTGTGACGACGCGAGTTAAGTAGTTCTACCCTTGTAGATTTATTTCAATGACCATGAATTCCACCTATATTTCTTCGTTAGGGTTCAACGTGCTTAAAGCTGGTATTACAGGATACACCTATACAAGACAGATGAAGGTGACATGGCACTTAGCGGCAGAACGAGTGAAGATACGATTTTAACAAACAGTATCCGCCGAGGAGAGTAACAGGGGTTCTGTTCTGCCGTGGATCCGCGAATGCGCAGTAGAGGGCAAAGCAGCCTTTCGAGTGCTCTTTCTGCTTGTTATTGTTTTTTACATATGGTCAGCATACGAGATATACGTGAGCTCTTGATGACTCTTTGGCTATTATGCGATTGTATTGCCGCTGAAAAAAACCTGCTTCTCGTTGTAGAATGGAATGGAACAAAGAGAGTATAAGCGTGCTTACTGCTCCATACAGTAAGGAAAGCCATGTATAAGTACACCGATGAGCCAAAACGTTATGACCACTGCCCACGGCGAGGCTGAATGCCTCCTGGTGGTGTTGCGACATGTGAAGCAGCTAGGAAAGAATCTAAACGGAAGAGAGACGAATGGGCAATCATTATACGGAAGATACGGGCCGCAAATGCGGAAATCCTCTCATAGAAGCGGTTTTGACGAAGTTCTTGTGGCCCTGCGGCTGAAAACGAGAATCTCTGAAACGGTGAAGCTGGTCGGCTGTTTGCGTTTTACTGTCGTGAGCACCTGTGGAAAGTGTTTGGAGGATGGTGGAATAACGCATAGGCCATACAGCACTGAATGTCGACATCTCATCACATAATGTAGGGGTCGGAGAACCCCTCCCTGTGTGATCCAGGATAGGCAGATATGACTACAGAGCACAATGCTGGTGCAGTGACCATTTAAACGCCATTGTTGAGTATGGAGCTCCACTTCACACGACCCATATGTTTTCCTGTGTTGACCGAATGATATCGTCAGTTACGATTCAATGGACCCAGCATCACTGAGTTTCCACAGCGTATCAGTAGAAACGTGTCGTCTGTCGAATGAATCGCATTTCTTGTTACACCAGGTTGATGGCTGGGTCCTTACACGCAGTCAATAAGGCGAATGGCTGCTTGAAAAGTGCACCGTGCCACAGATGCAGGCCGGTGAGAGCAGAATTATTCTAATGTTACATTGAACTGGGCTTCTATGGGACCTACGTTAGTACTCGACGACACCTTGACAGCAATGAACTACGTGAACATTATTGCAGACCACCTGCATCCATTTATGGCTGAAAGTCTTCTCTGATAGTGATGACACCTTCCAGCAGGACAACGCTCCGCGACATGAGGCCAGAATCGTGCAGCTGTGGTCTGAGGAGCATGATACTCAACCCACATTGATGTGTTGGCCAGTAAAAGTCCCTGATCTCTGCATTGGAACACTTATAGGAACCAGCCTCATTGTCACAAACCAGCGTCTCGCAATTTGCGAGAGCCGGCCGCGGTGGTCTCGCGGTTCTAGGCGCGTAGTCCGGAACCGTGCGACTGCTACGGTCGCGGGTTCGAATCCTGCCTCGGGCATGGATGTGTTTGATGTCTGTAGTTTAGTTAGGTTTAAATAGTTCTAAGTTCTAGGGGACTGATGACAACAGCTCTCAAGTCCCATAGTGCTCAGAGCCATTTGAACCATTTTTGAGCCAATTTGCGAGAATTTAGTGACCTGTGAAACATCTGGTGTCACGTATTTCTGGAAACCTATCAAGGACTTGTAGAATCCATGCCTAGCAGAATTGTTGCTGTACTGTGTTCCAAAAGTGTACCAGCACACTATTAAACAGGTGATCATCATGTTTTGGCTCATCGATGTATATGACATTCTACATACGCTGTGTCACAATAAGGTAAATCTATTAAGGTTTGATTCTGAGTTTACACGTTTTACGTAAATGTGCATATAATTTTACTTTCAGTATGAGTACGTAATCACCTTAATTACTGAAAGTACTGCCCTTATTTGATTTGCTTCCATCTTTGAATTAGTGCAGCATGCCTGGATGGACAGGGTTGAGATAATAGTCACAAGGATCTTCCATGTCCAAAATGCTGTGAAAAATGAACATGTACAATCATTTGCTTCTTGCAGCATGACATAAAACAACAACAAAAATGTGTGTGAAATTTCATGGAACTTAACTGCTAAGGTCATCAATCCCTAACCTTACATACTACTTAACCTAAATTATCCTAAGGACAAACACACTCACCCATGCCCGAGAGAGGACTCGAACCTCCGCCGAGACCAGCCGCACGGTCCATGACTGCAGCGCCTTAGACCGCTCGGATAAAACAACAGTTTAGTCGATAATCCTATATAATCATAACGTAATTTCATGGTATCTGCACAAGGCAAGACAAAACTTCTAAATAGGCCTAACTACGGAACAGACATCTCAGAAATTTTAGTACTGGTAAATGGTAGTTTGAGAAAACGATCGACTTCCCCACTCAACGACGTAAACAGGCCTGCGGTTCTTAATTTGTATCCTTGCGGCACTGTACCCGTTGCGTGTAGCGTGTAATAGAGCGAACGAAAAAGTCGGCAGTTCCAGACTTGCACGCTTGGGGCGCTGGTGCAGACATGTTATCGACAGGTGTACAGTGTAATACGAGCTTAAGGCCGGGTTTTAGGCCAGAGACGCGACGACACGCCCGCTACGTTCTCTTGGTCTGTCTGCCGCAAGAAACATACATCCTGGGACCTAGGATTTATGTGGTTTTACCCACGTTTCAGACAGGAGGATTATGTAAAAGTTTACTTAGTGGAAAGGAAGGATCAGTTCTCATAATGTACGGACGAGGACTAAAGGTTGCCACCTTAATCCCTGCTGCATGGTTCTGGCTGGCCTGTTGGAAGCCTTTGACAAGTTGGCCCCTACCTGCGGCGAAGGACATTAACCCTCAACAATAACCTGCTGGGTACAGAGCAGGCTACACTATACCTTTTATACGAAAATACGTCAATAGTTTATTGTGTGTGTTTATAAATTATACCATTATTATTATTCTTATTATTATTATTATTGTTGTTGTTAGCAACTTTTTCAGCTTTTTCTCTTAAACTCGTACAATGTTGAGGGTAGTCAAGTCCACTGAACACTGGGTGCAGCTTTCTGAGGAGTCGGCCTGTTGAAGTAATTGAATTTAAAATACTTTGCGCACGATATGGGCTCTTCCACCCAGTAAACTCGTATGTCTAAAAACATTCTCTGGCCTTACTACGTCCTGGGATTCTACACAGATCGCTCTGTATATGGTGTTGATACCAGAGTTCCAGTGATGACTTGAATGACATAGTTTACCATGACTTTTGCTCCGGCCACAATCAAAATTATCGGTTTTTACATTACTCATTCTACTGACCTCGATGCTCAGGTCCTTACATAGTAGTGGCCGTTAAAACTAAAACACTAGTAATGATAGATAAAAGGAAATGTTACTTATTGTTCTTACGCAGTGTAGGTGAAAGAAAACATGATTTATGTTGCAGACTATTTATAAGTGTACAAGGTGCGAAATTTGGTACACAGATGTGTCACCCCTTTTACCAACAACGGCACCGACCCGACTGAGCATATGAGAGATACGGGTACGTCATTCAGTGCTGTGGATCCGGAAAACGCGTTATCCAGGGAAATCGTCGAGTACTCTCTGTATCTACGAAGGTCATGACAGCGTGGGCAAGCTGCTGTCTTGCGATGTCTTGGTGGAAAACTATGTCACGAGAATCTCGGGACTTTATGACTTCAGAAATGTTACGCCTGATGTCCAAATTACCGGCTAAGAGAATCACAGTTTATCTTGTTCTTTACCTAAAGAAACCCCACAATAACACACCAAGTACAAGTCCCATATGACGATGGCGAATGCAGTGTGGTACATTTCATTCAACTCGGAGCCTCCACACACGGATACGTTTATGTTGATGCTGTACCTAGACCCGAGACTCGTCTGACGAGACGACGCTGTGCCATTCCTGAGGTTAGTCTTGTCTTTGGGCGCACCGCCGTGATCACCTTTCTCTCTGCTACCGCGTCATGGGGAGCGGCAACAACTGTCGCCGTGCTGGAAATCTGTGGTGTTCACAAATTTTCGCAGAGTGTAGGTATTTGCCTCTCTTGCAAAAAACCCACTTCCTGTCTCAAGAGATGTGATGTGGCCGTATTCTTCTGCATAGACGAACGAGCAACGTTGCTGTCCTCTCGTGGTCTAGCCAATGGGGCGGTTGGGATCCTGCATGGCATAGCGTATGGCTCTCCTGAATACATTGATGCCTTTTCCACATGACAGTCGTGGATCCTGACGATCGCGAGAAGTGATGTCGTGGAATGAGAGGCTGAAGTTTCGACAGACTACAATCGTGCCACTGTCGAATTGCAACATAAGGTAAACGTTTCTCCTTCTTACAAGAGGCAATACATCATCTTCTCACAAAGAAACAGCATTCATGGGACACCCCGTGCAAGCCCCTTACCTTATAGCAGTGGAGATTTAATTACACAAAAACAGCTTCGGTAAAGAACTGGGAACGCCGGTCTCCAGAATTCCAGCAACATCAGTATTACATGTACAAGACAGCTACAGCTAACCGGTAAACATGCAGCAGGGATTGAACGCAGATGTCCTAAAGTGAAGGTTATGTGGCACAATATCTATCATTCGCAAATTTTTCATTGTATCCGATAATATACTAAACATAAAATATGTAAGCTACTTGTGACTTCCGTGTAGTGTAGGGCTACGAAATGCAATATTTTCCTCTTCAGTACAAGAGAACGTAAAAACAGCGATTTACAGATGGGAGGTACGAGTGCGTACAGAGAAATAGTGCCTTCGAATTTTTTATGGTAAACCCTTAAAGCTTTCTAAATAAACCAAACGTTATTAACATTCTACATCTACAGTTTATTGATACTATCACTCCAATCTTGATGGGGCCACAACTTTACCTCTGCTTGCACGGATTCATCACTATCAAATGAATTCCTCGAAGGTGTTCTTCAAGATTTGGAAACAGAGGAAAATCGGATTGGGTCAAGTTGGGACATTATGGAGGTTGATCGATGACAGCGAACCTAAGGCGTCGGATCGTTGCAGACATGGTAGTGCTCGTGTGTGGTATGGCATTTTCATGCTCAAGGATGCTTCATGTTTGCTTCGAATTCGAAACCCGATTACAGCACACTGTTTCTCATGCACCGACATAGCTAGGTTCTGCACCGCTATGTTACACGCTATATTTCGGAGCCCTGTAGCGCCACAGGCCTGCAAATAGGAAGACATTAAGAACAAAGATGTAGAATCGTAATAATGTTTGTCTTATTTAAAAAGCTTCAAAATTCCTTGGCACCATCTTTCAGCAAGCCCTCGTAAATTTATATCCTTATTTCTAGAAAATACACCTCTTTTTTTATTAACCCAGTGTCGCTGACGGAAAATAATTGTATTTTCTGGAAATAAGAATGTCGGATACTGACTAGAATAGGGATTTTCGTAAATACTTCGAGGGTTTCAGAAGAGGACTACATTAAAACTGCTAGAGAAACAGAAAATAACATGTATCAGTGGATAAACCATCTCTCTAGATTTTGAAATAAAACTGAGTTTCTGATTATTGCCAACGATTGTGACGCGGCAAACGTCAATATGAGCGTGCAGTTCATTGAAGTCGCTGCTGCTGCTACCTACGAAGGCTCAACATAGCAGCTCGCACTGCTATGTCTGTCTCCAGGCGCGAACTCGTTCAATGCGACAATACGGAGCTGATGATTTCTCTACATGCTCTGAGTCGCCTCCTTGCAGTGGTCCACTCTCCAACTGCAGCACACCGAGTATTAATAAAGCGAAACATGGAGACGTGCTCTAACCACTGATATCTGTCGTTTTTCTGTATGACTTGTAGTTAGATCTGCGCTCTACGAAAACGGTTTGGTTCTTTGGGAAAATTCATAAATGACGTAGTAAATCGTAGAATTACCGGTAGCATTGGTAGAACTGATAGGGAAAGAGACATAATGATTGGTAGGAGGGAGACTCTCTTTGTTTTTTGCCTTTTTGTGTTTCACATATTTAGAATCGCTCATCTTTCGGTGTTAGCCCCTTGTATATTTTATATTCTTGTAGAATCGTAAATTGCATTTTATAAGGAATGAAATTTAGATGATCGCAAAACAGCTGCGCTTTTATGTAACTAAAGCAGCAAATACAGTTTAATATATAAACATTATACACTTAGTTTCTACGCGGTGTACCGCAGGCGGGTTTTAGGGAACCTAGTAAGCCACTGATCGCATATGTATATATTAGTTATTGCTGTTATTTTGTACCCAATAGGATGTTCTTCATCATGTTCAAAGGAGTTTCCTCTTGTTATCGATGGATGTGAAAGTTTTTTATTAATAGCAGAAAAGTGCTTTATATAATTTCGACGAAGTATTGAAGCGATGTTCAACACATTTTTGGTCTGTAGTATTTATATTTTACCTTTTTGATGAGGAAATTACATATTGTAGTGCTATATGAGGAACCTATATTATTTTCTTAATTTTTAGTACAATAGCGCTTTTTTTTCAAATTACAGTTCAACAGTTTTTGAATAAAACTTGACCTAGACACGAACAATTTCATTTTTGTTATAAATACTGTTTAATTTTTTAACTAACACACGTCTGCATAGAGACTCACCTCGACTACTGTAGAAAGCCCCAGTGGCCAAATGTATGTAGGACAAAAATGTACCGTACATTACCCGAAAGTTTGTATAACCTCACTTCTACGTGGCTCACCGCAGCTGGTTTTTAGGGGAATCTAGTAAGGCACTGATCGCATATGTAAAGAAAGCAATCGTTATGGGGTAACGCCTGACAGGATGCAACACACATAACGTACAAGTAACGTGGTTATGTTATTAACTGACGTTAGCTACCAGGAAAACTACCCTGTTCGACGCTTACTTATGATAGTCTACTGTAGCCGAAGGGAGCCTTACAACTCCACTTGTAGTTTTCGCTCAGTCTGCTGCAACCCTGGAAGTACTTCTGACCAACGCTGTATTATTACTTTTGATATAGCATAGGCTTATACGAGATAAAAGCGGGTTGACTCCACGGCCAGCGTAGATCGCTTAGACGTATCTCCGTGTGGGCCACAGTGCTGGTGAAGAACCGCAGTGGGCTTCTCACTTTGCACGAGACGCAAGTCGTGGCGCACCTCCGCCTTTCGGCGAGTCGTCCCAGAGGACGGCGGACGCCGGGCCCTGAATAATGGAACACAGCCGCCGCCCAAAGTTGGTCCGCACACCCCCGCGGCGCCCCGCAGGGCCATTAAAGCCGCCGATACCGTCCGGGCCGAAATTAAATTCCGCGAGCCGCGTTTTAAATTACGCTCGGCCAGCGGACCAGGCGTGAAACACTTCCGCTAGAAAGGCCCGCTGACCCTAGGCGACAAGTGTGAAGTGGGAGCCACTTACAGTCCCCCCCCCCTTCCCCTTCCCACCGAGCTGTGCTTCGCGACACTCGTGTGCCTGCCTGAAGGAGCGAGCACAGGCTGTCTCCTCAGTGCCTTGGCTTAGCACAGTAGTCCTCTAGTGAGTTATATCTCTGCGTCCCAGCGTCTAGGAAGTAAATTTGGGTGCAAGGCAAGACGAAATGGGAGCCCAAAAAATGTGAAGCGTTCTAAAAATATATTCACTGGTCCAGCATTTACACTGACGGGAAATTTCTCTTCTCCCTAATTCTGTTCAATACCTCCTCATTAGTTATGTGATCTACCCATCTAATCTTCAGCATTCTTCTGTAGCACCACATTTCGAAAACTTTTATTCTCTTCTTGTCCAAACTATTTATCGCCTATGTGTCACTTCTATACATGGCTACACTCCATACAAATACTTCCAGAAATGACTTCCTGACACTTAAATCAATACTCGATGTTAACAAATTTCTCTTCTTCAGAAACGCTTTCCTTGCCATTGCCAGTCTATATTTTATATCCTCTCTACTTCGACCATCATCAGTTATTTTGCTCCCCAAACAGCAAACCTCCTTTACTACTTTAAGCGTCTCATTTCCTAATCTAATTCCCTCAGCATCACCCGACTTAATTCGACTACATTCCATTATCCTCGTTTTGCTTTTGTTGATGTTCATCTTATATCCTCCTTTCAAGACACTGTCCATTCCGTTCAACTGCTCTTCCAAGTCCATTGCTCTCTCTGATAGAATTACAATGTCATCGGCGAACCTCAAAATTTTTATTTCTTCTCCATGGATTTTAGTTCCTACTCCGAATTTTTCTTTTGTTTCCTTTACTGTTAGCTCAATATACAGATTGAATAACATCGGGGAGTGGAAAGCCTGTCTCACTCCCTTCCCAACTACTGCTTCCCTTTCATGCCCCTCGACTCTTATAACGGCCATCTGGTTTCTCTACAAACTGTAAATAGCCTTTCGCTCCCTGTGTTTTACCCCTGCCGCCTTCAGACTTTGAAAGAGAGTATTCCAATCAACATTTTCAAAAGCTTTCTCTAAGTCTACAAATGCCAGAAACGTAGGTTTGCCTTTCCTTAATCTTTCTTCTAAGATAAGTCGTAAGGTCAGTATTGCCTCACGTGTTCCAACATTTCTACAGAATTCAAACTGATCTTCCCCCGACGTCAGCTTCTACCATTCGTCTGTAAAGAATTATTGTTAGTATTTTGCAGTTGTGACTTATTAAACTGATAGTTCGGTAATTTTCACATCTGTCAACACCTGCATTCTTTGGGATTGGAATTATTATATTCTTCTGGAAGTCTGAGGGTATTTCGCCTGTCTCATACACCACCCTGGCAGGACTGGCTCTCCCAAGGCTGTCAGTAGTTCTAATGGAATGTTGTCTACCCCCGGGGCCTTGTTTCGACTCAGGTCTTTCAGTGCTCTGTCAAACTCTTCACGGAGTGTCGTATCTCCCAGTTCATTTTCATCTACATCCTCTTCCATTTCCATAATATTGTCCTCAAGTACATCGCCCTTGTATAGAACCTCTATACACTCCTTCCACCTTTCTGCTTTCCCTTCTTTGCTTAGAACTGGGTTTCCATCTGAGCTCTTGATATTCATACAAGTGGTTCTCTTTTCTCCAAAGGTCTCTTTAATTTGTGTAGTAAATGAAATTTTGGGGGATACATTTGTCTAGGGAACGTATTTGAGTGGTTAACATTGTAAGATCACATGTTAATGTAAGCGCGAAATAAGCCATTGGAAAAGTGAAATGCTGGTACATTAACAACCGGTGTAACCGCCAGAATTTTGAATGCAATGATGCAAACTTGCATGCACTGTGTTGTATAGTTGATGATCGTCAGTTTGTAGGATGGAATTCATGGCTGTTGCACTTGGTCTGTCAATACAGGGACGGTAAATGCTGGTTGTGGACGGGGCTGTATTTCTCGTCCGATGATATCTCATATGTGCTATATTTGGGACAGGTTTGGTGAAAGAGCAGGTCAAGGCAACGTGCTGACACTCTCCGTAAGGCACGTTGGGCTACAACAGCGGTATGTTGGCGAGCGTCATGCAGTTGGAATACATTAGGTCAAATCACCAGACCGACGTACAAATTTGCAGCCAGGGTACTTGAGAGAACCATGAGAGTGCTCCTGCAGTCATACGAAATCCCACCTGAGACATTAATTCCAGGTATAGGAGGTCCAGTGTGTGCAGCATACAGGCGGGTTGGTTACAAGTCCTCAACTGGCACCCTCCTAACCCACACACGGCCATCACTGGCACCGAGGCAGGACCAGCTTTCACCAGAAAACACAACAGATCTCCAACCTGCCCTCCATTGAGGTCTCACCAGACACCACTGAAATTAACGGTGGTGGGTTGAAGTCAATAGAATGCACGCTATAAGGTTTCTGGCTAGGTGCTGCCCTTGAAGTAGCAGTTTTGTAACAGTTAGTTGTAACACTGCTCAAACTGCTGCTGCAGATGCAGTACGATGCACCAGAGCCACACGCCGAACGCGGTGGTTATGACCTGGATTTCTCACGATGGGGCAGGATAAGGGTACGATTGTGGATGGGGCCGTAATCGGTTGCACAACAAATACATAAACTTTATTTAAAGAAATTAAAATTTTAAAACAATCTCTTAAAAACACAGTTGACTGTATAACGGCTGAAGGCCTCATCATAGGAAAAAAAATTCCACAATTTCTGGGCCGAAGGCCACCGACAGTAACCTGAATCAACAAACGGCTGAAGGCCTGAATTATAAGTCAGAGGAGCACTTCCAAATAGCACATATTAAGATAAATACTTCGTTTAAAAACAAACTGCAATAGGGCTGAAGGCCTTATTATTAAAGAAGTGAAATTATTACTCGGCTGAAGGCCATAAACAATTTCAAATAACAAAATGGTGAAGGCCTGAGTAGAAGTCAGGAAAACAATTCCAAATAGCACACATCTCAACAAATACCTTCTTTTCAAAACTAGTTTGCTTTAAAAAAACTTATTCTTACACGACCCAAGGCCTTATTACGAAAGAAGTGAAATTATTGCTCCACTGAAGGCCACACACAATTTCAAATCACAAACGGCTGAAGGCCTGAATTAGAAGTCAGGGAAACATTTCCAAATAGCACCTTTAAAACAAATACATTGACTTTGAAACAAGTTTGCTTAAAATAACTTACTATAACACGGCTGAAGGGCTTATCACGACAGGAGTGAAATTATTCCTCCGCTGAAGGCCACGCCAACAATAATTAGAAAATTACAAATATTTTTAACACAAACAACACAATCTAAGGAATCAGGACAAGTGGCCCTCAACAGGTGTTCCAAGCGTCAGCCTGGGAAGGTAACTCAAACATAAGGTGGGTTGCGACAGACAGCCAAGAGTTGTATTCACGTAACAGGATGGCAACTCAAACTAGGGGCAGCTTAAGCGGCGACCGACCGACTAACCATCCGCCTAACGTCCGATCACCGGTACAACGATGGAATATTTTTACGCAAGGACGAAGAGACAGACAGCACTAAGTCTTTAGAAAACACTCAAGACCGGAAACACTAGTACCAAGGTAGACCTCCCAAAAAAATATGCACATTACAATGCAAGAGGCTGTCGAAGTACACGCCGTATCGGACAGCATCAACACGACGAAGAAAGGTGCACTACCGGAAAAGTACGCTAACCTCCAGAGCAGGTAACTGGGGCGTTAGCGACCACAAGGCAGAAAATACCGCTGGTTGCACTTCACTAATAAGAATAATACTGAATTCAGTGATGAATAACAAATAGAGAAATGCGGCTGCAATATTTCACCGCCTCGAAACACTTCACTTGTTGCCGCCAGGCTCAGCGGCCCTGAGAGCAACAACCCGCCGACCAAAGGGGAGATCTCAGAATAGTCGAGGCTGCACTAGCAGTTCACTCTTCACTCAGCTTAAACGTCCAGGGTTCGGTGTGCAACGAGGTCGTCGGTCTCGCAGCTACCCCTCCTCGATCCGGCAGTGGCAGGACACCGCCAGCGACCCCAGCTTGCCCTCGTGCTGCGCGGACCTCCTCGCTGCTGCGCCCCAACCGAACTGATCTCCGTTCGCAACCCTCACCAAATCCAGCATGCAGACAGCATTAAAATAACTGCCCATTCAAAACCACATGATACACACGAATCCGGAAAAACACAGAGAAGCCAGAAGCAGTCGGAAGACCAAATGCACGTCGTCCGCTGCGACGACTGACCGAACGACGAACCAACGGTCGTCCCCATTCAAGTCAGGCACGGGAAAGATCCCAGTATAAATCGTCGACTGACAGCTTACTGTCATGAGGTCACTTCGATGGGCAGACACACACACACACACACACACACACACACACACACACACACACACACAAGTGAAAGTTGCACTTCTCGAATACCACGGTCCATTCAACTAAAACTCTAGTAGACACTACTGCTGACCGACTGCCCCGCTATTGAATACGATTCAGGCCGTTGTCTCGCCAGCTCCTTGCCTTTGGGGTGGTAGTTGACTCACTGTCCCCCAAACTCCTTGGTATCGTGGTATTCCGTCTGCTCAATAATAGTGGGAAGCTTCTGGTGGTTCAGTGCAGGAAAGCTATTGGTTTCACGTAATAGCCACAATATTTCAAACGGACAAAGTTATCATAGTGGTAGGATATGAAGTGCCGCAGAGGAAAAAGAAAGGCTCGATATCGGCACTGAATGAAGGGAAATGACACTGAAGGGAAGTAAAACGTCAACTTGATTTCGGATCTAAAGCTGAAAAGCAGATTGGATTTAGGGATTTGTAACGCTGAGAGAGGTGACGGCGTAATAAAACATTGGATTAACATTATGGACGATGGCAGTTCAGTGTTCTGTCTGGCCATTCACACTTAGATTTTCGAAATTTTTCCCAGAAGCACTTAAAATAAATGGCTAGATAGTTCTTTCCCCATGTATGTGGATCTCCTTCCCCCTCCTGCTCAAATGTAAACTTGTATTGCGTCTATAACGACTTTTTCATTGACAGGACATAAGCCTTATCCTCTTTCCTGTACTTTTTCGAACAGCTACTCTGTCAAACACTCACTGATAAGACAAAACATTTTCACCACTGCCCACCGCTGCGTTGGATGACGCCTGGTGGCTTTGCGACCACGTGACGCGGTAACAAAAGTCAGCGGAGTAGATGCGGACGGGCGATCACCCTAGCGAAAATATGGACTGCAAATGGGGAAATCCATTGACATAAGCGACTATGGCAAAGGGCAGATTATTACTATGCAGAGCCTGTGAACGAGTATCTCAAAAACGGTGAAGCTGGTCAAATTTTTACGTGCTACTGTCATCTACGGAAGGAGGTAGAAGGACAGTGAAACTACCGGTAGGCGCTAAGTGGTTGGACTTCCACGACTCTTCACACAACAGCACACAACTTTGTAGGTAAGGCAACCACAGCTATGAGTAGTCATCTTGGGTATCAATAAACCGCTTCAGCTGTATTTAGTCCTTTATTATTGGATCACTGCCGGTTTCGTGGTACTAAAATCCACATCTTCAGGTGACATATAATAAACATTAGAGCGGAAAAGCACGGTACTTTGTACGGAACATTCGTTGCCCGTCAGAACAAATAATAAAGACCTAAAAGCAGCTGAAGCGGTTTATTAATATCCAAGGTGTCTTCACGGAATATGGGGATCGGAGGCTTCTCTGCTCTGTACAGTAGGGTAGATAGTGATCCGTGGCATCTTTGCGGAAAGAGCACAATGGTGGCGCATGCACAGATGTTTCCAAGCACACCCTTCATTATACGTTGTTGAAAATTGAGTTCCACAGCAGACCACCACTACGTGTTCACATGTTGAGTCAAAGACGTGATCAACTATAATTGCCGTGGCCCATCAGGATTCGATCATAGATCAATTGAAACGGGTCAGTTCCTCAGGTAGATCACATTTTTGCTACACTAGGTCGATGGTCTTGTCTAAAATCGCTGTCATCGATGTGAACGGCGGCTCGAAACGTGCAGCGCGTCATGGACGCAGCCTCGTGGAAGCAGTATTATGCTATGAGAGTCAGTCTCTTGCGCTTGCGTGGGACCAGTGGTAGTAATCGAATACGTGCTGACAGCCGCATCTCTTCATGCTCGATATCATCCCTGACGGTGAAGTTATCTTTCAGTATCATAATTTTGGAGCCAGAACCGTGCTGCAGTAATTTGAGGAGCATTGTAGTGAACTAACGTTGATGTATCAGCGATCAAATTCGCCTGAGTAAATTCCATGTAACCCATCTACATCGCTATCGGGAGTCATTATCGCGTATGCATATTAGGGACCTGGTATTTGCGCGAATTGTACACGACCTGTGCGTAGACATCTAATACCACATATATCCACGAACCTACTAAGAAACTATCGGATCCCTGATACGCAGAATCAGTGATTTTTTCGTTCCAAAGACGGACAAGCAAACTATTAAGCAGGTGGTTATAAAGTTTTGGCTCATCAGAGTAGGAAAAACCGGAAACACTTCAGTACACTATCGATCTGACTGTGGAACACATAGGGAGCTGGCAGGAAGCTGGAACCTGGCAAAAAGTTGCCGTCAGTTGTTTCAAATTACTGTCATTAGTGATACGTGACGGTGGTACAAAATATATTCAGCTACCAATGATTGAACAAGTTTAGTTATCAAAGATTAATAGCACGTCTACCCTAATGTGGACTGAATAAAAACATAAAACAAGTCCCGTTTTGAAACAGAACGATAATAATTCTGGTGGATGAAGACTGATTGGATTGTCACTGGGTCTATGTTCATTAAACATACACATTAAGAAAGTCAGTGTCCTGTAGGATAATCAGTGTTAAAGTACAAAGCGAGTGAACAAAGTTTAAATCCCACGGGAAGCCAAATTATCTTAGCATGGCATGTAGCTGTTCGAAAGTTACACAGAAATAAATTTACAAGTGCACAAGTCTGCCACGATGATACAGTCCCCATCTTCTTTGGTGAGAAGACCACGAACACTCAAAGTCCATAGCTGGAAACAAAAGATTATGAAGTCAGACGTGAAAAGTAGCGATGTCATGGAGACACTCTCGATTGAGAATCCTGGTTGATGCAATCCTTGCAGAATCAGCTCTGGCCCAGGATACTCACTCAGAGCCAACTGATCTGGTGTGGCATAAGCATTGCTCTAAATACCACTTGACGCCAGGATACTACTGCGCTATTTGCTATCATATGTCTTGCGAAGAGAATAGGTGCAAGCGGCCTATAGTGTCAAACAGCACTTGGATTGCCTACTGGGGGACCGTCGGATCATGGCCGTCTACCTCCCAAAAAATTTTTCTCTGTATATTAGGCATCTTCAAAACACTGATATGAAGTTGGTTGCTGACAAATCAGGCATTAAGTCTTGGTACAGTAGTTAGAGAATTAAGCTGTCACATATACCATGTATTTCAAAAATTTGAAATCCATTGTTACTACATTATTTCTGTTCTACTGTTTTTCATTTTCGTTCTCTTTCTCTCTTATTGTAACTATTATAAGTTCTATTTCATTACTACCTGGGGTACCCAGCTTTGCTCAGGGAGTTGATATGAGATTGTGCGATAAATAATTATTGAAAACATATTCTATTTACAGTACTTGTATATAATCATAAATTTACATTTTACTATCGGGGATATATATTAACAAGCTACGTATAGTTCACCTTGAGAGAAGAAGGACTCTTTGAGGTTGATGCCACAATATTTTAAACTTTGTATTTGTGCTTTGTTGACTGTAAACTGTAGGCTAATTTGACTGGAAATTGCAGTCTTTTAAATTGGACTGGCGTTTCAGTACAGAATAGTGGTATTATGGGGATAAATGGGGTATGTCCTTTGTAGTTTCCCCGTCAGAAGTTTGCTTCGACGATGTTATTCGATAACTGTTTGACTATCATCCTTGTTCCATTGCATACTTTTGGTGAGTTGAAATTTCTGAGTAGTATGATCGCAGATCCAATTTTAAGTCGAAGGCAATGTAATTAATTTTCTGGTACTTGCAAGGAATTCAGAAAATCTTGAGCGAAGTTCACACATTCTTCAACGTTTAGCATCACGTCGATCGAATTGTGCATTGTCTCTTCACCGGGAATTTTCGTTTGAATATTATAGTTGACATCGGCGACAATATTATTTTTGGTGGCCAAAATTGCCCTTTCAAATAGCCAGTTCGGATTGGTATACCTGCGAACAGTGCTTGCATACATTTGGTCGATGAGTTAGCTTCCAGCAGTGGCTATGTTGCAGAAATTACTGTTGAGTTGAATGAGGCCAGTCGTCCGGTCAGTATGATATGTGCTTTCCCCCATTTGTAAAATCAGTGGATCAAAACGTGCTGTTGTTTCGCCTTTCGATAGTTCAACTCTCAAATTTTTTGTTAGTCGCATTATTTGTATGTTTGGCCAGAGACGCGATTTTTTTAAACGTGCACTGATCTCATCTGCTGGTGTTGACTTGGGGATAACTGGAAGTGTTTGTCGAAAATCTCCTGAGCTGAATGTATGAGTTGAGCTCCTCCTGTTATATCAGAGATTCCTCGCAAGTTCGAGTTCAAATGGCTCTGAGCACTATGGGACTTACCTTCTGAGATCATCAGTTCCCTAGAACTTAGAACTACTTAAACCTAACTAACCTAAGCACATCACACACATCCATGCCCGAGGCAGGATTCGAACCTGCTACCGTGGCGGTCGCGCGGTTCCAGACTGTAGCGCCTAGAACCACACGGCCACACCTTAGGTTAGTTAGGCTTAAGTAGTACTAAGTTCTAGGGGACTGATGACCTCATATGTTAAGTCCTATAGTGCTCAGAGCCATTTGAACCATTTTGTTGTCTATCCTGTCCATGATGACGTTGTAAATTTCCTTTTGACTGTCGTTGAGGAGATCTTTGTTGTGAGCAAGTTATTGAAGTAGTTCGTTGATGCTGTAGCGTTTTTCCTTTGTGATTTCGAAGTTTAGCACACTGGAAGCATCTTTTTGAGGTACATCTTTTTGAGGTACTTGCATCCGAAGTTGTACTAAGGTCTGGTTTTTATTGTTAAACATTTATCTTCTAGGTGAATGAGTGTTTCCTTGAAATGTTGTTGGATCCGATGATCAGTTCATAATGAGATTGTCGTATTTGGTACAGTATGTCATCACTCATATGCTCTTTGAAGAAATCCCATAGCTGTTTTTGATTTGATGGGTTACATGTTATTAGAAATATGACGAATAATTCTCCCATTTGTTTAGCTATGGCTGTGAGTGAGGCCCCTTGTAGTGTTAATTCCCAGCGGTTGTCGTTTTCCAGCAGTGTTAAGCGCTGACATGCTTCTCTACGTCTTGCACAGGTAACTATCAACAGTCTTGAGATCTGTGGAACTTGTTGGTCCTTGTATTTCGTGTGGCAACACCCATTAGATAGAAACATTCGGCGCTGTCCTGATGTACGCTGCATGTTCGACCTAGTGCGCCAGCTTTCAGGATTCCTGGATGATCTTCGACTGGAATTCATTGTTTTCGTCGTTGAAAAATTTTTGTTGTTCTACATCTACATCCATACTCCGCAAGCCACCTGACGGTGTGTGGCGGAGGGTACCTTGAGTACCTCTATCGGTTCTCCCTTCTATTACAGTCTCGTATTGTTCGTGGAAAGAAGGATTGTCGGTATGCCTCTGTGTGGGCTCTAATCTCTCTGATTTTATCCTCATGGTCTCTTCGCGAGATATATGTGGGAGGGAGCAATATACTGCTTGACTCTTCGGTGAAGGTATGTTCTCGAAACTTTGACAAAAGCCCGTACCGAGCTACTGAGCGTCTCTCCTGCAGAGTCTTCCACTGGAGTTTATCCATCATCTCCGTAACGCTTTCGCGATTACTGAATGATCCTGTAACGAAGCGCGCTGCTCTCCGTTGGATCTTCTCTATCTCTTCTATCAACCCTATCTGGTACGGATCCCACACTGCTGAGCAGTATTCAAGCAGTGGGCGAACAAGCGTACTGTAACCTACTTCCTTTGTTTTCGGATTGCATTTCCTTAGGATTCTTCCAATGAATCTCAGTCTGGCATCTGCTTTACCGACGCTCAACATTATATGATCATTCCATTTTAAATCACTCCTAATGCGTACTCCCAGATAATTTATGGTATTAACTGCTTCCAATTGCTGACCTGCTATTTTGTAGCTAAATGATAAAGGATCTATCTTTCTGTGTATTCGCAGCACATTACACTTGTCTACATTGAGATTCAGTTGCCATTCCCTGCACCATGCGTCAATTCGTTGCAGATCCTCCTGCATTTCAGTACAATTTTCCATTGTTACAACCTCTCGATACACCACAGCATCATCTGCAAAAAGCCTCAGTGAACTTCCGATGTCATCCACCAGGTCATTTATGTATATTGTGAATAGCAACGGTCCTATGACACTCCCCTGCGGCACACCTGAAATCACTCTTACTTCGGAGGACTTCTCTCCATTGAGAATGACATGCTGCGTCCTGTTATCTAGGAACTCCTCAATCCAATCACACACTTGGTCTGATAGTCCATATGCTCTTACTTTGTTCATTAAACGACTGTGGGGAACTGTATCGAACTCCTTGCGGAAGTCAAGAAACACGGCATCTACCTGTGAACCCGTGTCTATGGCCCTCTGAGTCTCGTGGACGAATAGCGCGAGCTGGGTTTCACATGACCGTCTTTTTCGAAACCCATGCTGATTCCTACAGAGTAGATTTCTAGTCTCCAGAAAAGTCATTATACTCGAACACAATACGTGTTCCAAAATTCTACAACTGATCGACGTTAGAGATATAGGTCTATAGTTCTGTACATCTGTTCGACGTCCCTTCTTGAAAACGGGGATGACCTGTGCCCTTTTCCAATCCTTTGGAACGCTACGCTCTTCTAGAGACCTACGGTACACCGCTGCAAGAAGGGGGGCAAGTTCCTTCGCGTACTCTGTGCAAAATTGAACTGGTATCCCATCAGGTCCATCGGCCTTTCCTCTTTTGAGCGATTTTAATTGTTTCTCTATCCCTCTGTCGTCTGTTTCGATATCTACCATTTTGTCATCTGTGCGACAATCTAGAGAAGGAACTACAGTACAATCTTCCTCTGTGAAACAACTTTGGAAAAAGACATTTAGTATTTCGGCCTTTAGTCCGTCATCCTCTGTTTCAGTACCATCTCGGTCACAGAGTGTCTGGACATTTTGTTTTGATCCACCTACCGCTTTGACATAAGACCAAAATTTCTTAGGATTTTCTGCCAAGTCAGTACATAGAACTTTACTTTCGAATTCATTGAACGCCTCTCGCATAGCCCTCCTCACACTACATTTCGCTTCGCGTAATTTTTGTTTGTCTGCAAGGCTTTGGCGATGTTTATGATTGCTGTGAAGTTCCCTTTGCTTCCGCAGCAGTTTTCTAACTCGGTTGTTGTACCACGGTGGCTCTTTTCCATCTCTTACGATCTTGCTTGGCACATACTCATCTAACGCATATTGTACGATGGTTTTGAACTTTGTCCACTGATCCTCAACACTATCAGTACTTGAGACAAAACTTTTGTGTTGAGCCAACAGGTACTCTGAAATCTGCTTTTTGTCACTTTTTCTAAACAGAAAAATCTTCCTACCCTTTTTAATATTCCTATTTACGGCTGAAATCATCGATGCCGTAACCGCTTTATGATCGCTGATTCCCTGTTCTGCGTTAACTTTTTCAAATAGTTCGGGTCTGTTTGTCACCAGAAGGTCTAATATGTTATCGCCACGAGTCGGTTCTCTGGTTAACTGCTCAAGGTAGTTTTCAGATAAAGCACTTAAAAAAATTTCACTGGATTCTTTGTCCCTGCCACCCGTTATGAACGTCTGAGTCTCCCAGTCTATATCCGGCAAATTAAAATCTCCACCCAGAACTATAACATGGTGGGGAAATCTACTCGAAATATTTTCCAAATTATCCCTCAGGTGCTCAGCCACAACAGCTGCTGAGCCAGGGGGCCTATAGAGACATCCAATTACCATGTCTGAGCCTGCTTTAACCGCGACCTTCACCCAAATCATTTCACATTTCGGATCTCCGTCAATTTCCTTCGATACTATTGCACTTCTTATCGCTATAAACACGCCTCCCCCTTCACTGTTCAGCCTGTCTCTGCGGTATACATTCCAATCTGAGTTTAGGATTTCGTTACTGTTTACGTCTGGTTTCAGCCAACTTTCTGTCCCTAGTACTATATGGGCGTTGTGATCGTTTATTAATGAGAGCAGTTCTGGGACCTTTCTATAGACGCTCCTGCAGTTTACTATTACCACATTAATATTGTTATTCCCTGTTGCATTTTCCCTACTCCTATCTTGCCGCATCTCAGGAGGCGTCTTGTCGGGCCTAGGGAGGGGATTCTCTAACCTAAAAAACCCCCATGTGCACTCCACACGTACTCCGCTACCCTTGTAGCCGCTTCCGGCGTGTAGTGCACGCCTGACCTATTCAGGAGGACCCTACATTTCTCCACCCGATAGCGGAGGTCGAGAAATTTGCACCCCAGATCTCCGCAGAACCGTCTGAGCCTCTGGTTTAAGCCTTCCACTCGGCTCCAAACCAGAGGACCGCGATCGGTTCTGGGAACGATACTGCAAATAGTTAGCTCTGATTTCACCCCGCGAGCGAGGCTTTCCGCCTTCACCAATTCCGCCAACCGCCTGTACGAACTGAGGATGACCTCTGAACCCAGACGGCAGGAGTCATTGGTGCCGACATGAGCAACAATTTGCAGTCGGGTGCACCCAGTGCTCTCTATCGCCGCCGGTAGGGCCTCCTCCACATCTCGGATGAGACCCCCCGGCAAGCAGACAGAGTGAACACTGGCCTTCTTCCCCGACCTTCCCGCTATTTCCCTAAGGGGCTCCATCACCCGCCTAACGTTGGAGCTCCCAATAACTAATAAACCCCTCCCCCCGTGTGCCTGCTCGGACTTTGCTGAAGGAGCAGCCACATGTCCACTCACAGGCAGAGCGGGCGATGCCACACGGCCAGCCTCCACATTGACCCTCCGCCTCGTGCGCCGCGAACGCCGCTGAACCCGCCATTCCCCTTGGGGAGAGGGTGGCCCAACCGCGCCCGGTACCCGCGAAGATGTCTCGACAAAATTGTTGTGTATGATAGGTATGGACGTCGACATACTGTAATGTTTTCGCGAATGGATCCATTTGACACAGTTGGTAAAAAGCTGTTAATATCGTATTCTGAGGTGGTTGGCTTGTAATGTTTCTGGCAGTGTCTTTTGTGGAGTAAACTCCCTGTCCATTCTCCATATGTGCCGCTAGTGTTGCACAGTTAGTTCACGTTCGAGCATTGGAAAACCGAAAATATGCCACGTTGCTTCGTTACTGTTGATGTATATTCCAATTTGGTACATGAGAGTCTCGTCGTTTCTGTTTTGTTGTTCGCTGTCTTTGACTGTTTAAAATACTGCCATTTCCCTGCTTTTGTTGACATACTTAGAGACATATAGCATGAATTTAATTCAATTGCAGTATTCTCCGTTTATTTGCGCTTGGAACATTTTGGAAAATAGTGTGTTTAATTATCTGTTTCCAGTTCGTCGCTGCCTGGTATTCGTATTTTTGTTGTGAAGCCACCATTTTTGAATGATCGTCTTCCGTTTTTGAGATAGCCATCAACTCCGGTTTGTGTGTCGTCCAAGTATGGTTTTGGATATATTTTTCTACATTTTCCATCACTCATTCATGGTGAATTGGGGTTTAATCACCCGCATGGTCCATGAATCAAATTTTTCACTGCTATGCCGTACATTGCCGGATCTTCTTGTGGATTGGGAAATTCAGTTTGGATCATTTTGTCGATATCCTTGGTATGAATTCTCTCATGTAGCGGTATGAGATTGTGTGGGTGAGGCAGTCCTCGTTTTTACTGTTCAATTGTGTATATCCACCATCTAACGGTTCCAAAGATGTGGTATTTTGTGATGACTTCAATAAATCTCATTTGTTGTTGTCGTAAAACTCAGGGTGTTATGTCGTGTCGGTGAATCGAGACTTGTCCGTATCTTAGTTGTTCTTGGATTTATAGCCGCGACGAATTGCACGTGAATGTTATGAAGAGGCCAGGTCGTCCACATTTTTTTTATATAGGTCATGACATCTAGAGTATATTCGTGCATGCGTCTAGGAACTGCTATGTATGATGAGGGTAAGATTACCATTGTTCCAATGTCGTCAGTGTTTCCTTAATTTATGATGGCGTCTAGAAGGTGGCTGAATTTCTTCCGTTCGTAGTTTTTTCTGATTTAGTATCATGTAAAACGTCCGTTCCGCGTCTATTTTTGCATACGTAACTACCAGGAATTGTTGGCATAATCGGTGAGTATTGAGAATGTAATTGTACTTTTCATAGTATCTGATCATTAAGCGTTAAGCATATAAATCCTTGGAAATGACTGTTTTGTTTGTTTCTATGCGCGTTTTAGATTCGTTTTTTTTTTACATTAAAATAATATTTGTCCTCGCCTTACAGATATATTAATCGTTGCACTGTAGTCTTTCTCTTCTTCCTTGTACAATTATGTCATGGCCTTTGTCTTCATTGTCGACAATTGCAATAGTGACTTCGTCTATCTGAGGTGCATTAAATCGACGTTAGTGTTCTCCACGTGCTCTTCTGTCTGCTCGAATTATAACTTTATAGTCATCAGGAATCATTCGGTCTAGTGCAATTTTGAATACTTGAATTAGTTGATTATATTCGCGCAAAATACTCTGCACATCTCGGACTATTTCTCTTCTCAATCCACTGATATTTGTGCATCACTGATCAATTTCTCTTTTTTCATTTCCAATGAAAATACTTGCAGAAATTTAAGGTCTTCGTTGCGTAGTGGCAGTAACGATCCCATGTTGTGATAGATTTTTCCCTGAATGGAAAAACCATAATCGATTACATCTCTGTTAGTGTTGATCGAAGTAAACACTGAAATAAGTTACTTGGAAGCAGGCATTGCAGGCTTTTATATTTTGAAGAAAGTGTTTTGATTCTGGAATTTCCGCGGTGATGTAATGTAAGAATTCCTGTGGAGGTACTGCCATTGGTGGAATCGAATTTTTCCTTTCATGCAACAGGATCCTGGTGTTTCTCTACTGAATTTTTTTAGTTTGCAAAACAGGCATATGTTATCCATTTTTTCTTACGACGACGTGTTTGTGTTTGTCATATCTTTTCGTCGGGTCGTAGTGGAATGCTTCATTTGTTAAGTTACATTGTTTACTTGTCCTCGTCCGCGTTTCTTGTAGTGTGATATTTACGTGGCTGGCTTGAGTTCGCAGTCTTTTATTATAAGATTCTTTATTCTTCAGTCCTTTCATTTCGTTGTTCTTCGGTTTCTATGCTTCTCACTGTGCTCTTAATCGTTCGTTGAGAACTTAAACGTGCTGCCTGCTCTTCGTCCGTTTCGTTTTTCGCTATTCTTGTTGTTTTCACCGTTTTGCTTCAGAACTGGCAAGATGTCCTCCTCTTCTACGTTTGGGCATTATCTAAAATATAAATCAAAGCAACTCTGTATTAACCAATACACTATGTATATGCACTTTTCACACTTTATTTTCGATTCAGTCACTGAATCACTTTCACTATTCACACTTCACTGTAATTTTTATTCACTGACTGCATTACTCTTTCGCTTCCCCCCTTCGTCACAGACATGAAACGAATGTTCAGATCTACGACTGGTCTTGCTTCATATACCCCTAACAATGGGTAGCCCCATCAGTGGCGAATTTCAGAACATACCAAAGAGGCTTCGATGGTGCACAATGTTCCAGACGATTCCACGCCGTTCGAGAGTGTTCTTGAATGATCCACCTTCATCTTGGATGCTCCGGGTTGTTCTCAAACATTTTGGGATCTTCTTAAATGTTAGAGACTATTCCCGAACAGTCCACGACGCCCGGGATCGTTGTGGAACATTCCGGAACAGAATGTTGCGGAATGCCCTCGAATACTCTCGAATGTTGCGAAATTTTCTAGAAATTTGTAGAGGGCGAAACTTTCCAGCCCTTATACCTTCAAAAGTACGCCTTTCCGGTAAAATCGGGAACCTTCTTCATGGATGGCGGATAGAGGACTACCACACTATATAATTCCCTTGATCGTACTGGGAATTATTTCTGAAATTTAGCGGTACGCACGTCGTATGCTTAATTTTATAACATATATTGATTAGTTTTTTGTTTTGTAATATTGGTGGCGGGTAGTTTGAATAGTGACATTCGAAACCATCAAGTAAGTGTCAAACGTTCTTTAAGACATAGAAGTATATATCATTACAAACTACAGGAATGAACGTTTGTCACCAGACAACTAGATTATAACGTAAATTTATATGTACATTCTGTTCGACTTGTTTAAAAATTTTGTGGAAATGTATGCTCTAAACTACTAATACAGGTGATGAACAGTAAAAAGGTGAATAAGTTCAAAGCAGTTTTCCAATTTTTAACAGTAAGTCGTATAGGGTGTATGACTTCCACATTCACTTGAAGATATACAAACTATGCAACATCGCATTTAGGACTGGACCAACAGGTACTCGAGACACAGCATCCGTAATAGTGTGATTGGATTTTGACTCAGTAATCTTTGTACTACTTTTAGGCAGGTAATCTCTTAAACCCTTAACATGTAATAAATGTTTATGATCAGTTAAAGAGTAAAATTTTGGCCCAGAAAAAAGTATGAGGAATATGTGAATAGCATTGTTGATCTGCTCTGGCTCAGTGATTTTGGTGCATACTCAGTCTGCTAGTCTATTCTGTCAGATTCTCTGTGTGCAAGTCGGCACTAACTCCAAGCTCAGAAATAACAGTCATATGACGCTACAACTGGGGAATGTTATTCCGTCTTTGACGCCCTGAGAGTTACTTCCTGGTCAATCCATCCAATAAACTGCATAACTGCTAGATGGGGGGACAATGTGTAGTCGATCTTCGTCGCTGACCGACTCTCAAGTCTACGTTACTTAAGTCCAAACTGTAACTCATTTCCAATAGCTGAGAAGTTTACTTTTGTGGGACTATGAGTTTGGAGTTAAATGATGCTTTATGACACATTTATAATTTAATATTTTTTTATGCAAATTCACAGTTCAAAATCCTTGACCACTGGTGCACTGAGTAGATAAGAAGCCATGTCTATAGAATCCGCTGGTGCGAGCTAACGAAAATGCACTAAGTTACTACCTAACACCTTGCTTACATACTGTATATAAAATAATGACCGAAGTCAATCAATTATAACTGAAATCAGTCAAATATCTGAAGCAGTAGGAGTTTACGAAACTTAGATGAAATTCTGTTAAAGTTTTCACTTAAGTGCATATATGAATATAATTTTGCAAGTGAGCTCGAGCTACCATGAAAGTTGATAACCTGCTAGTACTCAGTTGCCGTTAAAATACAAAATTCACAACTGCTCTACAAGCTGAAATGAGAGATACTGTTAGTACTTCCAGTGTTAAACTCCCTATTCAGAGGAGTATTTGGATTTTTCTCTCTCTATTGGTTCAACAAGTTTTCTTCAATTTCATTATATATTTTTGGCGATAATTCGGAACTTGTAGGCTAAGCAATATGAAGCAGTTTATGTTTCCCGGAAATAATAAGTTATTTGCTGATTTGACATTTTTGAGGGGAAGCAAGATACTTAATATGAATTCCAGAAACAGACTGAAGAAAGCATTCGCACTTGAGTAGGTTGCATTTTAATGGAGCCTACTCTAACTCCAAAAAGAGAGCCGCGTCACAAGAACGGTGTAGTAGTAGTAGTAGTTGTTGTTGTTGTTGTTAATGATGATGATGATGATGATGATGATGATGCCGATGATGACTGAAACGGCAGGGGGGAGGCTGTGGAAGTGGAAGGTTACTGGATCAGAGAATGTAAACAGTTTTGGATAAACAAATTTTATTGCAACACGATGCAGTCAGTGGTAAGAATACATATGCAAGACAATTACTTAAAGTCAAGTACAGACATGAAAACGTCTTATTATACTTTTAAATCTCGAGTATGCAGTTCATGGGCAATTCAGGAAATTACAGTGGCAGAATTATTTATCTTCAAATTCACAAGTTAAACAACATTTAAGTACCAATTGTTTCAAATGACACAACTGACTATAGCTTTTCTGGCTTGCGGTTTTGACTTAAACTGCCATGTACAAGGCACCAGGATTAATGTGCAAGACGAGATTAGAATGAATAGCTCCCATCATAGATTACATGGATGTACATAATACCACAAGTTCCTCGCATTACACATTTGCATAATTTACACTTCAATCGCCATCAGAAAAATCAAGTTATCACAGTTAACCATGTCGAAGTACGAATACTAAATATTTACATCAATAGAGCCCAATCTACATGTATAAAATTTTAGCGGTAAATTTCAATACTGTAGAACCACTACAACTCATGAATAATAAACTTCATGAAGCTCTGATAGCAGAAGTACACATGATGAAGGCGAAATATTTCGTAATAATGTAATGAAAGAATTACATGGTACTGGTCAGTCAACGAATAGAACTTTAAAGCTAGAATTTCAACGGCGATCAAGTTTAGATTATTATATGTGGGGAACTTCTAAAAGATTACACTAAAATCAAACAGAACACACAAGTTTGCTTAGTTAACAGCCAAGTACCGATTTAATCAAAATGGATAAAGTAAAACAAGCACTTACCTTACTATCGTAAGACATATCATTTTACTCAGATAGCCAGCTACGCATTTCAATGAACAAATATAGCGAATGGTTCAAATGGCTCTAAGCACTATGGGACTTAATCTGAGGTCATCAGTCCCCTAGACTTAGAACTACTTACACCTAACTAAACTAAGGACTTGACACACATACATGCCCGATGCAGGATTGGAACCTGCGACCGTAGCAGCAGCGCGGTTCCGGACTGAAGCGTCTAGAACCGTTCGGTCACAGCGGCCGGCTATACCGAATGATCCAGTGGCTTCAAGCACATCAGAATCGCTCATGAGCATGAATAGCGCTATCTGGTCATAGGCAGGATACGATATCATACATGTACAATCCACTCATGGTAAGGATTCTAAGTACTGCCTGCTACATAATAAACTTTATTAATACATTTGTTACTCATATAATCCTGCGTATCACATAAATTAAAGAGCCTATAAAGAAAGGTGAAAACCAAATGAGTTAGATTTTACTAGTGAAGTTATGATAAATATGCACCAGCGATCAACATACACTCGAATATGAACACAGCTTCAACATGTCCTAGGCGCAAATAAACGCGAGTACCAACGTGACACAACCCTGAAGTAGTAAATAACATCCGCGCACTAAGGTACTGCTGACGGACATCAAACAACAGAACGACACATTAAGACAAAGAAAGACACTTGCTACACTTGAAGCAGCAAACCCACAGGGCGTAACGATCGCGAGATAAATACAAATTGCTTCTGATGGACATATCACACAAAATAAGAATAAAAAACATCGGACGTTATATAACTCATAATAGCTGATTACTCGGTGCGCTTACCCTGACGTTTAATTTCTTTCCACGGCCACACAATGATACACAATGCGACGTTCCAACACTTACAGCAAAAACAAGTTTCACAGCTAAAGCAAATTCACACTAAGGCCAGGTAACACAAGGTGTACGTAACCAAGAAGCCAGAAAGCTACAATCTTTGAGTAACAGGCAGAAACCTTCACAGAAAGGCGAAGCTGACGCTTAGTATTAACATTCGCATCACTTGGAGAAAGTAAGATTATTCTGTGCTGCAGTTAGCGCCGGAAGGATGTAAGGTGCTAGGCTGGTCGAATCTAAATCACCGGCAGCAACGTATATAACGCCGTGCTCAGCTGTGCACCAACGAGACTCACAAACGGCACCGAGCACCTCCAGTCAGTCAAGTTAACTCTCTCTCCAAGCCAGCCAGCACACAACCTTAAATCAGAGCGCGACCGGACGCCGGCCGGACGCCTCGCGGGACGACGAGGTCTCGTTCCTAGGCAACGACCAAAGACACGCAAAGCAGGACCGCAGCCGTCGATATTCGATGTGCGCGACAGAATGCTGGTGCCCACACTGCTCAATGATACCATAAGTAAAAATGATGCACACAGGTGTGTTGTGAGTCGTTCTAAAACGTACTGATATACAGGGTGAGTCACTAACTATTGCCACCAAGAATAACTCCGAAAGTATGGTAGGAGCTGAAAAGTTTGTGGGACAAAAGTTTCATGGGGCAACGGGGGCCATAATATGACGCTGGATTTTTGTTCCTAGATGAGGTTGCTTCAGAGATATGAAGGTCAACTTTGTTTTTTTTTAATGGGGTGCTACAGTTTGGTACTTGTTTTCTGATAACGGCTATCGAGACGAATCCAGTGATGTGTAACAGTAAGGTCTTTGAAGGTCAATGAAGGTCAAAAAGGTGGCATGAACGTCCATTTACAGAAGGTGTTCAAAGTGATGACGATTGGTGTCGTCAATGCAGTGCTGCAATCTTCTTATCATGGATTGAGTGATATTCCTTATCACATCGGCACTTATCGCATCGGCACTTATCGCATCTCTTCAGGTGTAGTTGGAACGTCTTTATAATCAATGTCTTTTACAAAAAAGGATATCGCACCTCAAAGCAGTAGTCTAAAAGAGGACGGACAACCGTAGTGTAGGCAGTCTCTTTAGTAGATTGGTTGTATCTTCTAAGTGTTACGCCAATAAAACACAATCTTTGGTTCGAATTCCCCGCAACATTTTCTATGTGTTTGTTCCAATTTAAGTTGCTCGTAATTGTAAATCGCAGATATTTAATCGAATATGTGACCTTTAGATTTGATTGATTTATCGTGTAACCGAAGTTTATCGGACTCCTTTTAGCACTCATGTGGATGACCTCAAACTTTACATTGTTTAGGGCAACTGCCAATTTTAACACTATGCAGATGTTTTATCTAAATGGTTTCGCAATTGTTTTTGGTCTTCTGATGACTTTGCTACATTCTCTCCTAATTCGTTTAGGTAGATAAGGAGCAACATAGGGTCAATAACACTACCTTGGGGAATGCCAAAAATCACTTTTGTTTTACTCGATGATTTTCCGTGAATTACTACGAACAGTGATCCTTCTGAAAAGAACTCACGAAGCCAGTCGCATAATTGCGACGATATTCCTCAAGCACGCAATTTCATTTCAAGCCGCTTGTGAGGAACGGTGTGAAAAGTCTTCTGGAAATATAGAAATACGCAATCAATTTGAAATCCTTTGTGTAAGTAAAGAACTAGTTGTGTTTCCCAAGAACGATGTTTTCTGTCCGTATTGACCATGTGTCAATAGACGGTTCTCTTCGAGATATTCATAATGTTCGAACACAATATATATTCCAAAATCCTGCTGCGTATTGGCGTTAATGATATTGGATTGTAATTTAGTGTATTACTTCTAATGCCTTTCTTGAATATTGGTGTGGCCTGTGCAACTTTCTAGCCTTTGGTAACGAGTCTTTCGTCGAGCTAGCGGTTGTAAATGATTCTTAAGTGTGTAGCTATTGCATCAACGTACTCTGAAAGTAACATAACAGGTATATAGTCTGGACCGGAAGACTTGCTTATATTTAGTAATTTAAATTGCTTCTCTACTCCGAGGATATCTACTTCTAGGTTATTTATGTTGGCCGCTGTTCTTGATTTAAATTCTGGGACATTTGCTTCGTCATTTTTTATGAAATAAATTCGGAAGAGAAAATGGCGCATACAGGTGTGTTGTGATTGAGTGGTTCTAAAAAGTATTGATATGTAGCCTTAGCGATGGCCACTTCGAATGAGAAATATTGATATTTAGAGGCCTGTTAATTACTATGATCCTTTTGGATTGCTCGTCGAGAAACAGCACTAGTGAGGCGCAGTATGAATAAACAAGTATTTGACTTTCTTTAATTTGACAAAAAATGAATCGCCCACAGAATAATTTGCTAATGGGTAAATGCTTCGGCAAAGTACTAATTTTAAAATCATTACACAACAATAGTGTTTCATTTGGTTTATAAATTTCCCTAAATGGAGTGGCCCAGGTTACAGAAAACTAATTCAATAACTCTTGAATCGATTAAACCAGGCAGTTCTTGTCTTCACCACATCATTAACAGGGTTTGGCTGGCCACTATAAGCTGACAAACGCCTTCAGACTGCAGTAAGCACAGTAACCCATGTTGTCCACTATAGGCTATTTGGTAGACTTATGCTGTCATCTTGGAATAGGATAGACAGCTGACTAAACTACAAATGGATCACTACTTTGTTGATATAGTTTCATCATAGTCATTACGACGTTGACCGTCGGTGCGGTAAAGAAGCGCCGCCACGTAATGCAGTTCCGACATACGCTGAACTTTGTCACAGTGCGTGCAATCCTTGTTTGCTGCAGACATTCGGGCGCAGTACGTTTGGGAAGGCAGACAGCACAGGACGGCCATCTTAGTCACAGTAACCTTTGTTGTGTAGATGAAGACGAAAATTTGGAGAACTATCTTTAGATTGTTGTGTAGCGCTTTGGGACTGCTGTTTACAGTCGAAGTTCAGTATGAGCTCTGCTGAGTTTGTAAAGAGACGCGAAATCGGCCCCTTACATGTTCAAATGATACAAATGGCTCTGAGTACTAATGAGACTTAATATCTGAGGTCATCAGTCCCCTAGAACTTAGAACTAGTTAAACCTAACTAACCTAAGAACATCACAGACACCCATGCCCGAGGCAGGATTCGAACCTGCGACCGTAGCGGTCGCTCGGTTCCAGACTGAAGCGCCTAGAACCGCACGGCCACAACGGTTGGCTCTTACATATTCAGAGTGTTGTTTTATCTACGCTGCTTTTTATGTTTAGCTCAACGGTTTACAAATTTCACTAGTCATAGTAAAAGCCAAAACTTCATAAAAACATGGAAGTGTTAGTGTCAACAATACTATGGGCATCCCCACGTCTGACCAACACCTATTAAACGAGTATTCAGTTAATTATTCTGCGTAAGACACTTGACATTTCTGGGCATAACACCCACATTTACCACGACGACTAAGACTGTGAACATAAGCCATCCTTGCTCTTCATAATTGCGTGGGTAGCTTCTGCCGATGATTACATTACAGGCGAGCGACCGCTACAAGTATTTTGCTGGTATGATATGCCGAGAACAACTTGCAGTGAACTGGATTCGACCAGAGGGATTAGCTTATACACTTATCTCCTATCCTCCTAACATTAAGGCAATACAGAAATTTACGAACTTCCAGCATGCTGGAATAGCTGTGGGTCAGCAATTTCTGTTAATCAGTACAACGAAAAACAAATCCAAGATAGCAAATTTTGCTTTTTTTTATTCATTCGATGACTTGTTTCGGTTCGAGACCCATTTTCATATCATCGTAACATTGTCACAAATGGCATTCGCAGCTTCGGAAATACCACTTCTAGACTATGTTAAGTTCCTTTGAAAATGGATCTCAGCCCGAAACTAGTCATAGAGTGAATAAAAAAAATTAAAATTTTCAACTTTGGACTGGTTTTTCATTGTACTGAATACACGAATTGTTGCTGTAAATGCATTATACTGCAGATTCAGCTCGCCTAAACGGTAGGCAATATTGTTTCCTTCCTCGGTAGTAATATATCGAAATCGTTGGTAGGAACATTAGCGATAATGTAATTTTCAGTCAGAACAGGCTCACGGTTAGCGTAAGAGCTTACGATCGGCAAGAAATCCAGATTCGTGGATCTTCTGGAAAGAATTTACACATGTGGCTAAACTTCAGGAGACAGAGCCTACAGAGCAAGAAATTGGTCATGAACTCCTCTGATATAGGCATCCCAAACCATTTCTGTTTCCTTGGTCACTAGAAATTCTGACCATGTTGGAATACTACCATACAGTGGAAGTTTGCAATGAATGGAAAACACCAATATGTGGCAGAGCAATACGAAATAGCTGCTTCTGAGAGTGCACCTCTATAAACTGAACCAGAATCCACTTTCTAGAAATCGACTGCCGCCTGCATCTTCACTGTGAGTCGTACACCTTCCACGAAGAAGTTGTCGAGATGAAAGAAATTCTCAGCAGTCTGTTGAAACAGTATGTGTGGAAGGGTACTGCCGCCTTCCAGGCGAATGCCTCCGCTGCTCTCGAGAGACGCCATGGCGAAACGGCATCGGAGATTGACTCTACCGTGTGAAATGTCAGAGGTAGCCGCACACATGCCGTCACGTCTCGCTGGTTCCTCCGCCAAGAATCCCTATGTATTTACCTGGAATTGGAACACACTTGTAGCCAGACGTCAGTAAGCCAACTGTGAAGTGTGAACTACGCATCCTACCTGAAAGATAACCTGATACATGGCTGATATTGGTGCAGTACTACCTGGAAATGAAAATTGGGGATCTGATAGACGACAATCACATTGGCTTTACGAAAGGCAATTATGGCGTTGCGATTGACAATGGAAACAAAACTGAAGAAAAACAAAGACACATTCATAGGATCTGGAAAAAGCGTTCGACAATGTAAAATGGTGCAAGATGTTTGAAGTTCTAAGAAGAAAAGAGGTAAGCTTTGGGGAAAGAAGGTAATATGCAATATGTACAAGAACCAACAATAAGACTGGAAGACCAAGAACGAATTACTCGAATTAAAAAGGATGTGTGGCTGGTATGTAGTCTTTCACGCATACTGTTCAATCTATACATCAAAGAAGGAATGACGGAAAGAAAAGAAATGCTCAAGAGCGGGATTAAGATTCAAGGTGAAAGGATATCAATGAGGTATTTGGTGATGACAGTGAATGGGAAGAAAAGTTATAGTATCTGTTGAATGGAATGAACAGTCTAATGAATATAGAATATAGGCTGAGAGTAAATCGAAAAATACCAACGTAATGAGAAGTATCAGAAATGGGAAGACGGAAAAATTTAACATCAGAATCGGGGATCACGAAGTAAATGCAGTCGAGGAATTCTGCTACCTATGCAACAAAAAAAAAAAAAAAAAAAAAAAAAAAAAAAAAAAAAATGATGGGTGGAGCAAAGAGGACATAAAAAGCAAACTAACATTGGCAATAATGACATAATGGCATTCCTGACTAAGAGAAGCCTACTGACATTAAACATAGGCCTTACTTTGAGCAAGAAATTTCTGACAATGTATGTTTGGGCACTCCGTCGTATGGTGGACTGTGGCAAACCGAAACAGAAGAGAATCGAAGCATTTGAGATGTGGTGCTACAGAAGAATATCAAAAATGGTGTGTTGATAGCCGGTCGCTGCGGCCGAGCGGTTCTAGGGGCTTCAGTCTGGAACCGCGCTGCTGCTACGGTCGCAGGCTCGAATCCTGCCTCGGGCATGGATGTGTGTGATGTCCTTAGGTTAGTTAGGTTTAAGTAGTTTCTAAGTCTAGGGGTCTGATGACCTCAGATGTTAAGTCCGGTAATGCTTAGAGACATTTGAACCATTTTGGTGTGTTGATAAGGTAGGGAATGAGTAGGTTCTCCGCAGAATTTTCAAGGAAAGGAATATATGGAAAAGACTGACAGGAAGAAGGGACAGGATGGTAGGACATCTGTTATGACATCAGAGAATAACTTCTATGGTATTAGAGGGATCTGTAGCGGGTAAAACTGCAGAGCAAGACAGAGACTGGAATACATCCAAGAAATAATTGATGTAGGTTGCAATTGCCACTCTGAGATGAAGAGCTTGACACGGGAGAGGCATTCCGGGCCGCGTCCATCCAGCCAGAAGACAGATAACTAAAAAATAAAAAAAATGGTTCAAATGGTTCAGAGCACTATGGGGCTTAACTTCTGAGGTCATCAGTCCCCTAGAATTTGCCAAATTTCATGACTCTGTCAATAGTCTATAGTTTTTGATAAGTGAGTTTGCGAATATTATAATATGACATAAATAGCCTTATGTTTTGACTGCATTGATTTGAAAACTTTTCTTTACGCCGCCAATGGGGCGTAGACTTTAGTACGTGATATTCATTTCAAAGTGGTGTATCTATCAGTTCCTGATAAAAAAGAGTTATTAACAGTGGACTAGACAGACAGACGTGATACTCTAACGGTTCCGATTTTCCCGGTTGAGGTATGGAACCATAAAAACGATAAAAACAATTTCGACACACAAATAAAAATCAACGACATCTACGCACGAGATAAATACAGCAATGGTAAGGCCGAAAATGGGCATGTACCACGATTTTTAGCGGAATGTATATTCTGAAGGTTGTGTTGTAAACATAAATGCAGTGTAGATGATATGCTAACATCCCTCATGTTTTCAGATGACATCGTTTACTAATTTACACCTGTGGCTGGTTCCGGCAGGCAGCCACAGGACACACACAATGTAAAATAAAATAACAATAGAATCCGATGTAGCACACACTCATGATCAAAAAAATCAGAACATCTTGAACGACCAAAAGTAGGACGTTCATATTTTCAATATATGTAAATTCGTATGTTTTGCAGAAATGATTAGTATTTGAACCATGTCCGCCCGCTGGTTCAACATCAACACTGGCATCGCGGCTCAACACCACCTATCGGTAAGATGAGCCGGCGGCTCTCGTCGCTATAAACCGAAGGTAATGAATGAGTGTGACTTGAGCAGACATGCAGGGAGCCTCGTAGACGTATGCGCGAACCGTACTGTCAAATCAATGAGTTTGAAAGAGGGCTCATTATTGGCATGAGAGAATTTGATGCATCCATCCTGGAAATTGCTGCTCGTGAGGGACGAATTGATTCGGCAGTGTGCAGAATGGTTCACGGAAGGCCGCAGAACACGACGAGATGGGTCAGGTCGCACCACCCGGACCACCCCCCCCCCTCCCACGAGAAGATCGACACCTCATCCGAATGGCATTCCAGGAAAGAACTGCGTCCTGCTCGGCTCTAGTGTAACAGTGTAAAACATCGTACACTATCAGTGGTGACTGTCCGTCACTGTTTATTATGGCAAGGGTTAGTGCGCGACGTCCACTTTTCCGCCTAGCTTTGACGAATGTGCAGAAACAACCTAGACGGCAATGGTACTTGTAACGACATTACTAGGGACAGGAATAGTGCCAGATAGTGTTTCCGGACGAATCCAAGTTCTGTTTGTTTGAAAATGAGGCCACGTTTTGGTTTGCCGCAGACAAGGAGAGCGACACCACATGACTGCATTCGTACAAGACATTTAGCGCCAACTCCAGGCCTTATGGTGTGGTGTACTACTGGATACAACCACAAATCATAGTTGGTTCGTGTCCAGGGCACTGTCACCAGTGTGACCTACCTGAGTGACGTTCTGCGACCAGTAGCCATACCCTTTCTGCACAACACCCCAGACGCCATTTTTCAGCAAGACAATGCATGACCACATGTTGCTGCACGAATATACGCCTTCTTGGTATCGCAGGATGTCAGCCTTTTTCCCAAGCCTGCCAGATCATCAGACTTATCGACAGCCGAAAATGTGTGGAATATGGTGAAACGACAGGTGCAGCGCTGTGAGCCAATGCCAAATCGTCTCAGATAAACTTTGGAACCAGGATAATGCAGGATGGATGGCTTACCACAGAACACCATCCGCACCTTATACACATCGATACCATCACGCAAGCAGCGCGAAATGGCCGCATGGTTAGTGGGGCCATGTCACTAATAGTGCGGGTCCTCCCGCCGGAGGTTCGAGTCCACCCTCGGGCATGGGTGTGTCTGAAACTTCCTGGCAGATAAAACTGTGTGTAGGACCGAGACTCAAACTCGGGACCTTTGCCTTTCGTGGGCAAGTGCTCAACCATCTGAGCTACGCAAGCACGACTCGCGCCCCGTCCTCACAGCTTTACTGCTGCCAGTACACAGTCTCCTACCTTCCAAACTGTACAGAAGCTCTCCTACGAACCTTGCAGAAGTAGCACTCCTGAAAGAAAGGATATTGCGGAGACATGGCTTAGCCACTGCCTAGGGAATGTTTCCAGAATGAGTACTTGCCTGCGAAAGGCAAAGATCGCGGGTTCGAGTTTTAATCTGCCACGAAGTTTCATATCAGAGCACACTCCGCTGCAGAGCGAAATTCTCATTATGGGTGTGTTGTCCCTATCGTTAAGTTAATTTACGTTAGTTTAAGTAGAGTGTAGGCCTAGGGACCAATGGCTTCAGCAGTTTGGTCCCTTAGGAATTCACACACATTTGAACCTTTTATCCATCACGCGTGGAACAAATTACCAGGATCCTGTGCCTACTACGCAACAGGAAACGTGCTAAACCGAGGTGACTGAAATGTTAGTCATTTTTGCAGAATATACTAATGTACATGTGCTGTGAACATGAATGTCCTATCTCTAGACGTGCAAGGTGTTCTGTTTCTTCTGAACATGAGTGTATTTCCCAGCCTAAGTCCAATCTGTGTGTATGTATTTCAGAAAAATAATTCATTATTACTTTAACAAAATTTTTGGACTCTATCTCTCTGTTTCCTCTCTCTCTCTTCCCCTGTCTGCAAAATGGTACAGAGAGTTTCTTAAGTTGTTGGATGCGTTTAACTTGCACATGGGTCCGTGTCAAAGTGTGTAAGGCCGCTGATATTGCAAGTCATCTGTCGTGTAAAACACAGAGTGCTATCGCGAATATCGTACCATCGATTCTTCACGAGCGCCAAGTGATATTCCATGAAAAATCTAGGACAGTACTTATGTCAATTTAATCACAAAAAAAGTTCAAATGTGTGTGAAATCTTATGGGACTTAACTGCTAAGGTCATCAGTCCCTAAGCTTACACACTACTTAACCTAAATTATCTTAAGGGCAAACACACACACCCATACCCGAGGGAGGATTCGAACCTCCGCCGGGACCAGCCGCACAGTCCAGATTTAATCACAGTTTAATATTGTGCACAAGAAAATGGTCAGATGAAGTGGTCTACGGAATTGATACTTCGTTTCTAACCGCTGACCACAATACGACTAGTGTGACAATCCGAGTTTCCACGTCCGTTCATGAAATTTTGGGTACCAAATTGGGAACGATGAAATATTTCACTTTAATCATATTCAGCACACGTGAAAAAACCGTTCCATCAGGTGCAAAGGCTTGTTCGATAACAAAAGTTATCGCCCGTGTATGTGCCAAGAGCAGCGTGTGGCCCTCGGTAACACCAGGTGTCACCCGACGGAAAATAGTCGCTCCGTCATTTGTAAACCCACGTGGCGCTGCTCGATCGACTGCCAGCGGCAGAGGTAAGAGCAACGTACGGCGCCATTCGTTCCGGCTCGGCGAGAACACATGAATATCGGAGAGCGGCGGCTGCCGACAGCAGACACGGGCTTATAAATTGCTTCTGGGCGCGGCCGACAAGCACATCGCGGATCCGGCCGCTTGCCGGTCGATAGGATCCCGGCGTCACAGGCTGGCTCCGCCGACAGTTGGAAAACTGCGCCCGTATAATTCGCCCGCCTGCTCCCGCCGCGATTTTGCCAGCCGTTCCAGGCTTCCCAGTTAATGGAAATTCCTTGCCCAGCGCCAGGTGCGTCCTCGCTCACGAACCTCCAGCTGCAGTTGCTCGAGCAGAGAATTGGCTCCGTAAATTCGGTTCGCATCCCGCATCTCAGGACACCGTGCTAAGCTTATTCTACTCGGTTCGTTTGCAGTTTGTAGATCCATGTGAACAATTCATTCCTCCTCTGCACATCTGGGACTCAGACTTCCATTCGTCCAATATTTCGACTACGTATCTATTCCCTGCATTCTACTCGCTCTGAATGTACGTACAAACTCTTATGCGAAGGCCGTTTCTATAAATAATGCCCAAATTAATTATACAAAAGTAACTTTTAATATTGAAAAGGCTAAATAACTTACATAAACGTTGGATACAGCACTGAATGCTGTATATCTTCACGTTTCATACCTGCCTCACACTGTTAGTTCCCTACATTCCCGCTAGTTGGCATGCACGAATGAGTTATTCCAACAGTCATCATGGAGTCGCGTAACAGTGAAGAGTGTGCACAGTGCAATTTATACTTTCACGAATTCAAATCGACTGCTACAGCCTAGTAGGGAAAAAGACGAGGGCTAATAGAAATCCTTGGGTAACAGAAGAAATATTGAATTTAATTGATGAAAGGAGAAAATATAAAAATGCAGTAAATGAAGCAGGCAAAAAGGAATACAAACGTCTCAAAAATGAGATCGACAGGAAGTGCAAAATGGCTAAGCAGGGATGGCTAGAGGACAAATGTAAGGATGTAGAGGCTTATCTCACTAGGGGTAAGATAGATACTGCCTACAGGAAAGTTAGAGAGACATTTAGAGAAAAGAGAACAACTTGTTTGAATATAAACAGCTAAGATGGAAACCCAGTTCTAAGCAAAGAAGGGAAAGCAGAAAGGTGGAAGGAGTATATAGAGGGTCTATACAGGGGCGATGTTCTTGAGGACAATATTATGGAAATGGAAGAGGATGTAGATGAAGATGAAATGGGAGATATGATACTGCGTGAAGAGTTTGACAGAGCACTGAAAGATCTAAGTCGAAACAAGGCCCCGGGAGTAGACAACATTCCATTAGATCTACTGACAGCCTTGGGAGAGCCAGCCCTGACAAAACTCTACCATCTGGTGAGCAAGATGTATGAAACAGGCGAAATACCCTCACACATAAAGAAGAATATAATAATTCCAATCCCAAAGAAAGCAGGTGTTGATAGATGTGAAAATTACCGAACTATAAGTGTAATAAGCCACGGCTGCAAAATACTAACACGAATTCTTTGCGGACGAATGGAAAAACTGGTAGAAGCCGACCTCGGGGAAGATCAGTTTGGATTCCGTAGAAATGTTGGAACACGTGAGGTAATACTGACCCCACGACTTATCTTAGAAAATAGAATAAGGAAAGGCAAACCTACATTTCTCGCATTTGTAGACTTAGAGAAAGCTTTTGACAATGTTGACTGGAATACTCTCTTTCAAATTCTGAAGGTGTCAGGGGTAAAATACAGGGAGCGAAAGGCTATTTAAAATTTGTACAGAAACCAGAAGGCAGTTATAAGACTCGAGGGACATGGATGGGAAAGCAGTGGTTGGGAAGGGAGTGAGACAGGGTTGTAGCCTCTCCCCGATATTATTCAATCTGTATATTAAGCAAAGAGTAAAGGAAACAAAAGAAAAATTCGGAGTAGGAATTAAAATCCATGGAGAAGAAAAATAAACTTTGAGGTTCGCCGATGACATTGCAATTGTGTCAGACACAGCACAGGACCTGGAAGAGCAACTGGTCGGAATGGACAGTGTGTTGAAAGGACGATATAAGATGAACATCAGCAAAAGCAAAACAAGGATAATGGAATGTAGTCGAATTTAATCGGGTGATGCTGAGGATGTTAGACTAGGAAATGAGACGCTTAAAGTAGTAAATGAGTTCTGCTATTTGGGGAGCAAAATAACTGAGGATGGTCGGAGTAGGGGAGATATAAAATGTAGACTGGCAATGGCAAGGACATCGTTTCTGAAGAAGAGAAATTTGTTAACATCGAGTATAGATTTAAGTGTCAGGAAGTCATTTCTGAAAGTAGTTGTATGGAGTGTAGCCATGAATGGAAGTGAAACGTAGACGATAAATAGTTTGGACAAGAAGAGAATAAAAGCTATTGAAATGTGGTGCTACAGAAGAATGCTGAAGATTAGATGGGTAGATCACATAACTAATGAGGAAGTATTGAATAGGATTGGGGAGAAGAGAAGTTTGTGGCATAACTTGACTAGAAGAAGGGATTGGTTGGTGGGAGATGTTCTGAGGCATCAAGGGATCCCCAATTTAGTATTGGAAGGCAGTGTGGAGGGTGAAAATCGTAGAGGGAGACCAAGAGATGAATACACTAAACAGATTCAGGAGGATGTAGGTTTCAGTAGGTACTGGGAGATGAAGAAGCTTGCACAGGATCGAGTAGCATGGAGAGCTGCATCAAACCAGTCTCTGGACTGAAGACCAGAATAACAACACTACAGTTCACAGACAATTCAGCACTTAATACCGTAAGCCACCATCTCTAAGACAAACTGTTATTAATTAGTACAATCGTTTCAATGAAACTGGCTGTGAATCAATAGTACGCCGGGAAAGGATCAGACGGCAGTCTCTGACGCAGAAATGGAACACGTTCGCCAGTCTCATTTCGTAGTTCGAGTAAATCAACCAGATGTGCTATCTTCGAACTGAATATGCCTCGTGTTACAGTGAAGAGGGTAAGACTGCCTAACTTGTTCAATTGTTGTGTCAGAGGCTGCTGGCCGACCCTGACCCGGCGTCTATGCGATACGCAGTCCAATTCGGCGGAACGATTGTACCAGTTAATAAGTTCGTCTTTGAAGTAGTGGCTTGCGATATTTAGTGCCGAACTGTCTCTGAACTGCAATAGTGGATTTACATTCAAGGAACCATAGACAACATTTGAATGCTCTGCACTGTTATACAACTCCATGATGACTGTTAGAATAGCGGATTCGCGCATTCCAACTAGCAGGAACATTAGGGACTAAAAGCCTAGGCAGGAATAAAACTTGAAGATATACTGCATTCAATGCTACATCAAATATTTCCGTAAGTTATTTACTCTTTTCATTTGTAAAGACTACTTTGGTATAAATAATTTTTGCTTCCATTTATATATAGTGGGTGTCCCTGGTGTCCCGCGAGGAATCGTCAATATTTACACATATGAGAGGAACGCACACTTCAAGTAAAAAGCTTCATTTGGACATATGCATTATTCCAAATGGTTTCCTTGACAGAACACATTTTATCTATTTTTGTTGGGGACAGTACTGAGCCCGCAGGTTGACCATTATTCGAACAAGCAGGACACCATGTTATCCAAAGGGTACAATAACGGTAATGTCACTTGTACGATAATGCTTAGAGATGAATCTGGTTAAATACGTATTTTTCAACCGATACTTTGTAGAACGCATGTTGCAATGTTTACTATTTGTTGTTCATCTATAAACCAGACAATGTATTGAATAACACACAAATTAAATAACAATGTACATTACATGTGGCAGGCCGGGGATGGCCGAGCGGTTCTAGGCGCTACACTCTGGAACCGCGAGACCGCTACGGTCGCAGGTTCGAATCATGCCTCGGGCATGGATGTGTGTGATGTCATTAGGTTAGTTAGGTTTAAGTAGTTCTAAGTCTAGGGGACTGATGACCTCAGAAGATAAGTCCCATAGTGCTCAGAGCCATTTGAACCATTTTACATTAAATGTGTTCTATCGTGGAAACCATTCGGAGTAGAAAAATGGTTCAAATGGTTCTTGAGCACTATGGGACTTAACAGTGGAGGTCATCAGTCCCCTAGAACTTAGAAATACTTAAACCTAACTAACCTAAGGACATCACACACATTCATGCCCGAGGCAGGATTCGAATCTGCGACCGTAGCGGTCGCGCGGTTCCAGACTGAAGCGCCTAGAACCGCTCGGCCACTTCGGCCGGCCATTCGGAGTAGAGTGCATCTCGTTATTAAACTCTCTTCTTCAAATGATCGTACTTGTCAGATCTCTGGATATCGACTATTCCTAGTGGGACACCCTGTGTGTGAAAACGTCCTTTTGCGAAGGGCGTTCAGTAAGTTATGCAACACATTTTTTTCTGAAGGGAAATTGTTTTTTTCAGGCTTCCAATACACCATATTATTGCCCACCCTTTTTGCTACAAAACTCAATTTTTCAACATAATCTCCTTTCAGTGCGACAGCCTTACGCCACCTTACTAGCAAGGCCTATAGGTCTGCATGGTTGTACTCTATTGGTAGACGCCGGAGCCAACGTCTTGTTGCATCGTTAACATCTCCATCATCCAGCTTGTACCGTTCACTGCGCCAAACAGATCGAAGTCGGAAGGTGCGAGATCCGGGCTGTAGGGTCGAGTCCAATGAAGTTTTGTGAGCTCCTCTCGAGTACGCACACTTGTGTAACGCATTGCTTTTTCATTGAAAAGGAGAAATACACTACTGGCCATTAAAAATGCTACACCACGAAGATGACGTGCTACAGACGCGAAATTTAACCGACAGGAAGACGATTCTGTGATATGCAAATGATTAACTTTTCAGAGTATCCACACAAGGTTGGCGCCGGTGGCGACACCTACAACGTGCTGACATGAGGAAAACTTCCAACCGATTTCTCATACACAAACAGCAGTTGACCGGCGTTGCCTGGTGCAACGTTGTTGTGATGCCTCGTGTAAGGAGGAGAAATTGCGTACCATCACGTTTCCGACTTTGATAAAGGTCGGATTGTAGCCTATCGCGATTGCGGTTTATCGTATCGCGACATTGCTGCTCGCGTTGTCGAGACCCAATGACTGTTAGCAGAATATGGAATCGGTGGATTCAGGAGGGTAATACGGAACGCCGTGCTGGATCCCAACGGCCTCGTATCACCAGCAGTCGAGATGACAGGCATCTTATCCGCATGGCTGTAACGGGTCGTGCAGCCACGTCTCAATCCCTGAGTCAACAGATGGGGAGGTTTGCAAGACAACAACCATCTGCACGAACAGTTCGACGACTTTTGCAGCAGTGTGGACTAACAGCTCAGAGACCATGGCTGCAGTTACCCTTGACGCTGGATCACAGACAGGAGCGCCTGCGATGGTGTACTCAACGAATAACCCGGGTGCACGAATGGCAAAAACGTCATTTTTTCGGATGAATCCAGGTTCTACAGTATCAAGATGGTCGCATCCGTGTTTGGCGACATCGCGGTGAACGCACATTGGAAGCGTGTATTCGTCATAGCTATACTGGCGTATCACCCGGCGTGATGGTATGGGGTGCCATTGGTTACACGTCTCGGTCACATATTGCTCGTATTGACGGCACTTTGAACAGTGGACGATACATTTCAGATGTGTTACGACCCGTGACTCTACCCTTCATTCGATCCCTGCGAGACCCTACATTTCACCAGGATAATGCACGACCGCATGTTGCAGGTCCTGTACGGGCCTTTCTGGATACAGAAAATGTTCGACTGCTGCCCTGGCCAGCACATTCTCCAGATCTCTCACCAATTGAAAACGTCTGGTCAATAGTGGCCGAGCAGCTGGCTCGTTACAATACGCCAGTCACTACTCTTGATGAAGTGTGGTATCGTGTTGAAGCTGGATGGGCAGCTGTGCCTGTACACGCCATCCGAGCTCTGTTTGACTCAATGCCCAGGCGTATCAAGGCCGTTATTACGGCCAGAGGTGGTTGTTGTGGGTACTAATTTCTCAGGATCTATGTACCCAAATTGCGTGAAAATATAATCACATGTCAGTTCTAGTATAATATATTTGTCCAATGAATTCCTCGTTTATCATCTGCATTTCTTCTTGGTGTAGCAATTTCAATGGCCTGTAGTGTATGTTCAGTTTCCTGAGGGTAGCACATTACACTTCATTGTTGATTGTTGCACCACGACGAAGGACATCAAATAGAATAACCACTACAGAGTCCCAGAAGATCGTCACCATCACTTTACCGGCTGAGGTTTCGGCTTTGAACTTCTTCTTCGTAACAAAGTTGGTGTGACGGCACTCCATGGAGTATTCTTTTGTTTCGGGTTTGAAATGGTGAACCCATGTTTTATCGCCTGTGATGACGTTCAACGGAAAATTGTTTCGATCAGCCTCATAAGGAGCAAGCAAATCCGCACAGTTGGCCCTTCGATACTATTTATCGTCTTCCGTTAGACGGCGAGGAACCCAGCAGGCACTCATCATTGAGTACCCCAACTGGTGGATGAGTGTGTCAGCACTACCAACAGAGACGTCCACTTGAACAGTGGGATCTTATCTTGTCATCCATAGACCACCTCTAATGAGAGAGTCCGCACGTCCCAACATTGCAGACACAGCTGTGTGCGACCAGCCGACATGCGGAAGTTCGAACACGTTTGCGCAACCTTCCTGCAACAATGACAGACTCGGCGCCCAAGGACTCACCGTGCTTTTGTTCATTGTTAGGTCTCCGTAGACATTCGGCAAGCACCTATGGATATATGCGATGCTCTGGTTTTCCGCCAAAAAGAAGTAGATGACAGCGCTCTGCCTGGACCGCACCTCCACCTATGGGTACTCATGAAACAACAGGAGTACAAGCGGAACTATTCTACGATGTCCCATAACAAACTACGTACTTTTTTAACCGAAACTGGCCTAGAAAAAATTCGTTGCATTACCTATTTAACATCCCTCCTAGGTGCTTAAAATTTGTTGACTCTTCTCCACATGTGAAAACTTTTGAACAATTCCGACAAATGGAAAGGCACTAGCGAACGATCATTATGGCGTGTTCGAAAGTCACTCGTGATGGGTAACGTCCTCTATTTGACCATTTTTGTGGAAAAAGAAACAGTGGTTAACATCTATTGAAAGTTTTGTACAGTTTACCGTAATGATGCTGTTGATAAGAGTACTATTGCTGGGCAGTGGGTGAAGAGAGTTAAAGTGATAGGAAGGGCGGAACTGAGATCCATCATCGATCAAATCCGCGACGACCTTCCACAGTCACGGCTCTCGAGATGATGAGTCGCACGAAAGGCATTATTCGTACACACAGACGCATGACAGTTCGATAATTGGTTCTACACCAATCAGGGGGCAAAAGAAGTGAGGGTGCAGTGACTGAGACTCTTCAGTGTTCAAAGGTGTTATCGAGATGGGTCGGCGAGAACTCACAGCAGACCATAAAATTTAAAGAACAGTCGATTCATCTGAACTTTTGGAGAGCTTGAGGCCTTTTTATCCCAGGTCCTTACCGGTGACAGAAAAAGGGAGCATTACTTGGAGCCGGAAAAAGAGGGAGTCACTGGAGTGGTTCAGATGGTTCAAATGGCTCTGAGCACTATGGGACTTAACATCTGAGGTCATCAGTTCCCTAGAATTAGAACTACTTAAACCTAACTAACCTAAGGACATCATACATACCCATTTCCAAGGAAGGATTCGAACCTACGACCGTAGCAGCAGCGCGGTTCCGGACTGAAGCCCCTAGAACTGCTCCACTGGAGTGGTGCCACTTACAGTCACCAAAGGTGAAGAAGTTCAAGGTAATTACAACTGCTGGTAAAGTCATGATTACAGTCTTTTGGGGTAATGATGGAGTCATTCTCGTGGATGCGTCACCAAAAGGGCTAACCATTAATTCAGAGGAGTTTTTCCGAAGTACAAACTCCAGATTCATTTCCGACTTGTTCTGTCTGACAAAAATCCAAAAGAAATATTGTTCTCCCACTACAGTGTACGCCCACACAGGTCTCATAGTTAGAAACACATCACGAAATTTGGTTCGACATCATTGCCTCATCTACGATATAGTCCAAATCTGGCGCCCTCTGATTTCCATCTGTTTGGTCCACTTAAGATTTCCCCTACGTGGGACACACTTAAAATATAGAGAGAGTGTAATTCATGCAGTGAAAACCTGGCTACAAGCACAGGCCAAGATCTTTTACCTACAGGAAACACATTCTCTTACACAGTACTGGCATAAGGCTGCAGAACTCGATGGAAACTATGTAGAAAAATAGTACATGTAAAAGATCTATTGACTGATATTGTCACCAAATGTTAACTCTTAAGAATAAATACGCACTGAACGAGTTTAGTATGTAGTTTGTCCCTATTCAATATCTTCATAACATCGGAATTAACAATAACATCCTTCCGAAAAAAATTTAAAGCAAGTAGAATATCAGTCAAGACTTCCTGATGCATTCCTGGGACTGCTTAGAGATTTACTGTAGAAAGAAGTGATTCTCCAAATATGCTTGTTAGACACGTGAAGGAGAAATGGACTACGTTTTGGAGCTCCAAATGACCTCGGTGTGCGGTGAGAGTGTTCAGTTCGATTTGGAAGATTGTGGTGCAGTTACTCACCGATGCTATTTCCTAAAATCGGTGCACAGGCGGTATGTTTGTGTGACAGAAGCTCTTCAACAAAAGTGGGAAGTGTAATTGGAATGTCCTGAGTTAGTACACTGACGTTATGCGGAAGATGAGATCACTTCCACTGACAAGGAACTGCTGAGCTTGGAACGGTTCATATAGGTGGACTACTTAGAAGACCATTACATAGTGGACGGTATATCCTGTCAGTATAACTCAGTCAGTTTTCTAGTCCTAGGACGTGTGGATTGAGCGAAAAATTTATCTACCTGTACACTCCAACAGACTTGCAGTGTTCACCTCAGAGTATTTCTAGTAGGTCATTTCCTGCTAAGCTGTTCCATCCGTTGACAAGAATCACGGTCGGTAAATTTCGGTGTTCTAATTTCTCTGATTTTCTCATTTCGCGAGACATTTGTAGCAATAAGTAACACGTTTCTCAAGCCTTCTTGGAACGTACTCTCTTGAAATTTTAAGAGTAAACCTCTCTATGTTCACAACGCCTATCTTGGAGCTTATGTTGGTGCAGTTTCTTTTTGTTATTCGTAACCTCATGCTAATTTAACGGTCCTGTGACGAAACGCGCCGAGCTTTGTTGGCTACTTTCTATCAGTTCGTGCTGTTGTGTGTTCCAAATTGATGAGCAATACTCAAAAATTGTTCGAACGAATGTTTTGTAAATCACTTCTTTCGTGGATGAACAGCATTCGCTTGAGATTTCTCCATTGAATCCTTCCCCTGCCATAGCACTGCAACCTCCCTTAAGTAGTGGTTCTTATCTCCCTTTACGCACTTAATTAACCTTTGAATGTCTTCATACCTGAACTATTGTTGTTGGTGTTGTTTTGCTGTCGATTCTGATGAGAACAACCCCAACTGTTAACAGTAACGCACTCTCTGCCTCTATTCATAAAGAATCCTACCCCCGTTACACTATTTTCTGCTGCTGTTGATATTATCGAACACGCTACTGACCAGAAATCACTGTTTTCTTTCCATTTCACTTATCGTACCCACACTATATGAAGATTGAAGCTTAAGATGTATCTTTTCAGATTTTCTAGCTTCCCTACTACGTCCAAACTTCTGAAATTCCATGTCCGACTCGTAGAACATTATCCTTTCGTTGATTATTCAGTCTTTTTTATTGATGGTCACCTTCCCGTTGGTAGTACCCTCCCGGCAATCCGAATGGAGGTCTTGACCGGAGTCTTTTGCGAATGGAGGGATCATCATGACACTCTTTCAGGTAAAGGCTACATGTCCTGTGGTTACACGTTATGTGTCTTTAATGCAGTAGTTTCTATTGCATTTTGCATCTTCATTCTGTTCGAGTAGTCGAGCTGCTCATTTGCTCGTTCATGATCGTAAGCACTCAAATGATGTCTTTTAGACATGTTAATCATCTTATCTTGCACCTCTTCCATTTGGTCCGTGTTTGCACAGAAAAACAACAATATCAGAAATTGAGTCCGCCTTGATGCAAAACATCTTGTTATTCGTTTATTTCTTTATTTTCCCAAACTACTTTCGGCGACAAATATCACCATCATCAGTGGGTTTTTTAATCTTATTTATTGTATATTACAGCATATTTTTGAGAATTATTGTCGTTGTTTGCGGCATATTTTCTGTGCGCTTTTTTTCTGTTCCTGTTTTTACTCAGAGAACGTCATGTCATCTTCAAGTTCGTTGGATGGTATGTAGCTGATTCTATACACAGAAAACCAAAACTTTCGCTCTTTGTTTATGATCAAGAATAGAAACAGTTACATACGACCCAACGAACCTACAGTTGGTATGACGTTCGCTGACTACAAACGGCAACAGAAATATATCGCACAGAAAATATGTCGCAAACAGCAACAATAATTCTGAAAAACATGCTGTAACATACAATAAATAAGATTAAAAAACCCACTGGTGATGGTGATATTTGTCGCCGAAACTAGTTTGGGAGAATAAAGAAATAAACAAATAACAAGATGTTTTGCATCAAGGCGGACTCAGTTTCTGATATCGTTATTTAGACATGTTGCTGCACTACACGGAGAGTCGCACTTATGGATTCCACAAAAATCTTTGTCAAACATTGTACAGGGCGTTAGTGCGGAAGCTCCACTGCAGTTAACACGTCCCGACATCTACATTTCCTTTTACTATCATTGATCTGGTGTTCCGTAGCAATTATCGGTAACAACTGACAACTCTTCCTTAGGAAGTGTCAGTCGTTCCTTAACAATGGTCAAGCAGAATCGGCTCCACTTCAATATAGCTGCTGTTAGTGTTGCCGCCAAACCATTATTCGGAAGCGGATATAGATAGTGTTATCTGAGAGAGTTAAACCAAAGCAGCAGCTCTCGATCCCGTCACCCTCATAGTACACGCTGTAACTTTCAGACGGTTAATAACATATGTTATTCGTTAACGGGGGTCATGGGGTCGTGAGAAGGAGAACAAACAAGTTACTGTCGTCATTGTTATCTGGTATTGTATTTATTTGCATAATTTGTGACTTGGACATCGTTCGTACTCCTTTGGTGTTCGCACTACTGGCTGTACTTTTGCCTTGGTGCGTATTTGAATTTGTGTTTTCTGCCTGAAGATGATTATTGCACCAAATTTCAGTCGAAATAAACAAGTAAAATAATGAGCTCTTAAGGGAAAAAAGACGCATCACGAAGGAAGTATACGAATAGTACGAAATTCAATAGATTTGATGTACATGTACACAGAAACAAATTTTAATTTCAGAAAAATTGGATGATTTATTACAGAGAATGAGCTTCAGAAACAGGGCAAGTCAGTAGCACCCTGGTCCACCTCTAACCCTTATGCAAGCAGTTATTGAGCTTGGCATTAATTGAGAAAGTTGGATGTCCTTCTGAGGGAATCGTACCAAATTCTGTCCAATTGGTGAGTTCGATAGTCAAAATCCCCAGACGGTTTGGGGACCCTGCCCATAATGCTTCAAACGTTCTCAATTCGAGAGAGATCTGGCGACCTTCTTGGCTAAGGTGGGGTTTGGCAAGCACGAAGACAAGCAGTAGAAATCCTCGTCGTAAGTGGGCGGGCATAAACTTGCAGAAATGTAAGTCCCAAATGGCTTGCCATGAAGGGAACAAATCGGGGAGTAGAATACCGTTGATATACCACTACGCTGCCGATGTCAACCAAAGGGGTTCTGCTATGGAAAGGAATGGCACGAAGACCGTCACTCCTGGTTTTCGGAATGTATAGCTGGCAACAATCGGGTTGCTAAGCCACTGCTGTCGGGGGTGTGACTAGACACGTCTACGCTGCTCATCGGGGTTCAGTTCGAAGCAGGACTCATCACTGAAAACAATTTTACTCCAGTCAGACTCCAAGCGGAAGTAGTGATGGGAACAACCGAACGAAAACAGTCAATTCACTCGGTTGTTGGAAAACAATCGACACATTCGGTTTTAGTTTTACGTACTGGTTGAATTATTCATTCATTTTTTGAGTGAAACCAGTCTGTGGGAGTAACTGAATGAAAGGAGTAGAGTCAGTCGGTTGTACCATTACGTGTCGGTTGGATTGTTATTCATTTATTTTTTTCCAGTTAAAGCAGTCTGTGGGAGCAACCGAATAAAAACATTAGACAACGTTGTAGCTTTGCACATGGACTGAATGATTCATTCTCCCTTTTCAAGAGAAAACAGTAGTTTATCCGTCGGTTGAACAATGTTTCCAATCTTTCAATTGAAATTAGTTGACTGAGTGAAACCAGACCGCAATACTTCCATTAGTCGAGCCAAATCAGAGCTACATTATATCACCAAAAGGTATACCTACTCCCAGGGACATACCTCAGGGCGTATGCCAAATTTAACATAAGCATCATACACGCTCATTTAATTATCTACCAAGTGAAGCAATTTTTCTTTCCATCATTTGAAACTGATTCATATATTGTTGTGGATTAAGTTCTTCCAGGTTCCACTAACGCGTAACTAATGAAGCTGACGTAGCACTGGGTACGTCTGTCGTCACCTAAATTGCGACCCCAGACGAAAGCTTCGAAAACTCCAAACATCTGGGTCAAATCGGATTATTTTTCAGGACACATACGGTCTGTAGACGATTAGTTGTTTAATGGTCGCGATGAAACGTGTGGAGTGGAGACATGAGAGGGGTAACGTTTCCTCGCTAGCGGTTCAGTGCTGAAAACTCCAGCGTGGGCGAGCCCACTACAAAAAAGGGTCATGTAAGCTACACACGAAAGTGACAAGTATTTGTGAAAGCGCGTTATAGAGACGTTCACTTCCAAACGTAGCACTCACATGCAGTAAGAAATGTGACTCTAAATTAAGTTGGCTTTAATATAGCTCAATGAGTGGAAGGCCAATGGTAATCAAAATATTCAGTTGTCTGGCGGGCGGGGCGGAGTCGCGGAGCATGCGATCGCCGAATGTCGGCGGCTTCTCATTGTCTCAGTAAAAACGTATCGCAAATGCAGGGTGTTTGCTGCATAATGTTCATACACACCAAGTAGCCGCTTAACAGGGTTCAGTGTGTTAAGTTTACCACATTTCGAGACCAAAATTGGGGACACGTTAAAAATTTCGACATTGCAAAAAGGTCTTAATTAAATATAATAAATGCAAACTATTGCTTTAATTTGTTACAAAAGTACATTAATTTATGTTTTATTTGTGCCTTCTAAGGTAAAGGAGTGGGAGCAGACACATAGTATTAGTTCGTGCTGTAAATTTTCTTCAGCATGTCTGTGCTCTTCAACAACATATGAAAACATGAAACACAGGTTTCATCACAATTCAATCCAGTCACAAAAATCTTTTCATAGTTTTTACAACAAACTGTTTTGTCACTGTTCCATCTGTTAGTACCAGCATACTGACAGAGGTGAAATGAACATCTAATTTGGGATAAATCGTTTCAATATCATTCAGTCCCGAAAAATAGTTGTCCCGAATTACTTTTGAAATAATTCGGGACAGAGGTAGAAAAATCGTGACTGTCGCGGATAAAAAAGGGGACGAAGTTTTAAATTTCATGTTACAGGAAGAGTACACACAGGACAATCGTATAAACGTGCCATCACTTGACCATCGGACAGACTCCCGTATGGACGACATAGTAATGAGCATCCCTGGCGTAGAGAAACAGCTGAAAGATTTGAAAGCATATAAATTGCCAGGTCCGGATGCAATCCTAGCTCGGTTTTACGAAGAGTACTTTGCGGTACTGACCCCGTCCTCGTCTGCATTTACCGTGGACGTCTCCGCCAGCAAAAAGTCCCACGAGACTGGAAAAATGAGCAGGTTACTCCAGTATATTAGAAGGATAAAAGAACGGACCCGCAGAATTAAAAACCAATGTTCCTAAATTCAGTTTGCTGCAGTATCCTTAAATATATTCTGAGATCGAATGTATTAAACTTTCTTGAGACTGAGAGGCTTATGTCCAAGCATCAGCATAGTTTTAGAAAGCATCGCTTGTGCGAAACTCAGCTTGCCATTTTCGCACATGATATACTGCGAACTGTGGATAAAGGCAACAGGCAGATCGCATATTTTTAGATTTCCAGAAAGCATTTTACACAGTGCCCCTTTGCAGGCTGTTAACGAAGGTACGAGCATATGGAATAAGCTCACGGAATGTGAGTGGCACGAAGACTTCTTAAATAATATAACCCAGTATGTTGTCCTCGGCGGTGAGCGTTCATTAGAGGCAAGCATATCGTCAGGAGTGCCCAGGGAAGTGTGACAGGACTGCTGTTGTTCTCTACGTATATAAATGATTTGATGGACAGTATGGGCCGGAATCTGCATCTATTTGCTGATGATGCTATAGTGTACGGTAAGGCGACGAAGTTTTGTGACTGTAGGAAGATACAAGACGACATAGACAAAATTTCTAATGAGTGTGATGAATGACAACTAACCCTACATATGGAAAAATGTAAGTTAGAGTGGATAAGTAGGAAGAACAAATCTGTAATGTTCGGATTCAGTATTAGTAGCGTCTTTCCTGACTCACTCACGTCGTTTCTATATCTGGGTGTTACGATGCAAAGCGACATGAAATGGAACGAGCATGTGAGAACTGTGCTAGGGAAGGGGGATGATCGACGTCGGTTCATTGGGAGAATTTTAGGAAATCGTGGTTCACTTGTAAAGGAGACGGTATATAGGGCGCTGGTACGACCTATTCTTGAGTACTGCTCGAGTGTGTGGGTTCCGTACAGGTCGAATTGAAGAAAGACATCGAATCAATTCAGAGGCGAGCTGCTAGATTTGCTACCGGTAGGTTCTAACAATACTTAAGTGTTACGGAGATACTTCGGGAACACAAAAGCGAATCTCTTGCGGGAAGGATACTTTGTTTCCGAGAAACAATATTAAGAAAATTTATAGAATTGGCATTAGAAGCTGACTGCCAACGATTTTACTGCTGCAAACATACAAAGCGCGTAAGGACCGAGAAGAAAAGATATGAGAAATTGGCTCTCATGCGGAGGCACATAGACACTCGTTTTTCCCTCGCTCTATTTGCAAGTGCAACAGGAGAGGGGATGAATAGTAATAGTACATGGTACCCTCCGCCAGCAGCTTACGGTGCGTTGGAGAGTATTTATGTAGATGTAGATGATATGTGTGTGCCATCTATGGCGCACAGCATATCTAAACGATATTCCAGTACAAAGTCCTGCCTAGCGTATCCTCGTTAACGTGTGGTGTTGCTGCTCTGATGTGAGATCACAGTCCTACGTGTCCCACCGAAAGAAAAAAATGTGGCGGGGTTCCGCAGGACTTGTGTGTCAGATCTGATCTGTGCCAACCATTCAACACACTATATTAACTGATGGGGTATGACCAGACGACAATTAACATGGGAAAATATGAAAAAAGAAACGGCTTTAGCTTTGTGTGAACATTAAGCCGCAAACCGACCCTTTCTACTTATTTTCATTTCTGAAATATACGTGATCGAAGCTGTAGAGATCACTTTGGAACATCTTTTATGTTTATAGGAGTGTAGGAGAGCATCTAAACCTGCTTGCCTCTGGGTTTTTAATAGAATAAAACGAAGGAAGTACCTATGGCTCTGTCCTCATTTAGTTTATATTAACTAACGTTCATTACAGTCCGTTTCTTTCCAGTTAAACGAATTTCCCACACACGAAAACAGATACGGGTTTATCCTGGACAGTTACGAAAAAATCTCTCCAGTAAGTCTTTGGACGCCCTCGAAGCTAGTACCAATGCAGGGAAACCCGCTGCTGCAAAATTATAACTTTCCCCTAAGCTAATTAACTGAAATATATTTGTGTCCCCAGTAATATTTAGAGTGTTCGGTCACACCTTATTTGAATAAGGTTACAAGATGTTATAACGTAATTCAAGTGATCAGTTTTAAGGTGATATTTTAAAAGGCCATCTCCTCGCTGTGTCCTAGTATTGGAAAGGCGAGAGGCATCTTGTTTTGACTCCCCGCCGTTTCGAGTCGATTTTGCCAGCCACTTGAGTATGGGTATTTACGCGGTTTTTCCCCACTCATCTTGGTGAATGCTGAGCCAGTTAACAATTTCAGTCTCATTTGCAAGATACGCGATCACTTATAATATGATAAACATATCAACATACTAACACTATTACGCAGACACTTTCAACACACGTAAGACTACCTTTAGAGGTAACCTGGAGTTGTATCGTCAAGATTATTGTGAGTCGATTGTTGTAAGAAACTGCAAAGTTTGAAACTTATAAATGAATTTTGTTCGTTTGTCCTGCTTACATTGAAACAAATAATACTGCAAGTGATTCTGAGGGATCAAAAGCTTGATAAAAATAAAGAAGTCTTAACTATTACATAAATCTATGTTTCTATGAATCAGAGGAGTATTTATGTATGGGATAAATCATATGACTGCGTATTAGACGTAAACCTCAAGATAAATTCAATGTTATACACAGTATCTGCAAGGGAGATACGTATTATGAAACTACATTTAAAAAAGAAATTCAGATGAAATTAACGAATAGTGACAAACTCCTTCGCGATAAAACACTTCCCACAATATGCTATACAATATGCTTAAAATACAACTGATCGAGTCACCAATAAAAAGAGTTTATCGTATCAGGAAAGGAAATATCGATGTTGGGTGCCAGCCGGAGGGAGGAGAGAGAGATAGACCTTCAGTAAATTTAAATTAAAAATAGTTATTTAAGTAAAATATTTTTAATATAACACATTTTTAAAACGGTTAAAATGTATTAACTAATACCGATTACTGACGCCTACAGATGGTTCTGAATATTTTTGCTTGTGAATTTTTATCAGCAGTAACAATACTTCTAAAATTTAAAACGAAAAACGTGGCACGAATACAATAGGTAACTGATGTTTGAATAGCTGCAACTAAGTCGCTAACAATTTTATTGCACTTCGAATGATTTGAACTGTTCTGTGATTCTTCTCAACAATTGTTACTCTGAACACTCTTTTCTATTATCTGTTGCATGCGCCCGGCGTTTTCCGTTTTCAGTTTTATAAGCATAGCTATTAAAAATTCACAACAAAAATTTTCAGGACTTCGGAATCTGTATAGAGCTAGGACAGATTATTTAACACCTTTTAGCCTCTTTTAGAAACATGTATACTAAAAGTTTTTTATTTAAACATTTATTGTCTGCTTTTTAGTCTTATGTGTGAAATTTTTGGTTGATTTCAAATATTTTAATTAGATTAGAAGAGAGACGTACGATAAATTTCAGGCTTATTTCAGTTTCTCTTCAACTAAATCAACCAATATATTGCTTCCTTCTAAGTAATGTAAAAATTAAAGAGAATCGACCACACATGGAAGCTTAGCAGCAATCATTCGCGATTTGAACAGGAAAACAGGGAAAGAGTAGCGGTACATCAAGTAATCTCCACCCTACAGCAGAAAAGAAAGCCAGATAATATTGCATTGTCATCCAGTCCCGAGCTAAGTTGAAAGTTTCAAATCTTTGGCTAGTCGGGAAATTAGTTTAAAATCAGTTTCAAAATGTGTACTGAACAGACAGATCGACCGAAGAAGAAAATACCCTCCGCCACACACTAGACTCTAAAGTGAGTTAATATTGCAGTGTCATCCAGTTCTGACCTATACGGAAAGTTTCAAGTGTCTGGCTTATCGGGAAGGTAGTTTAAATCAGTTGCAACATCTGTACTGAACAAGCAGATAAGAAACCACCACAGTAAAAAAGTGTTAAAAAGTGATCGTTCATTTTTATACACACAAGTTTCCAGAGAAGCAGCAGATGCAAATTTTTAAATCTAACCAAAAACTGCTATTTAATAACAGAAACATGAAAACTCATATTTAAGTAAGTAAATTTATACATTCTGAATATACTTCGTTTTTCAAACACACGCTTTCTTTGCTTCTTCTTAAAATAAGATACTTTATTTGACAGCAAACAAATTCTAAATCCTAGTCGTAGTTCATGTGTAACCGCAAAGTATGTAAATAAAACCACTCAGGTGGAGTGAAAACATTCAGATAAAGGCCGAAAACGAGAGAGACTTGCGTTAGTTGGTTGTATCGCAATGAATGAAACCAGTCAAACCTGGTTTGTGAATGAAAACATTCATTAAACGGCCGCAGCCGACAGAGAGTTTTTTCAGCCGGTTGTCTCACACTGACTGAAACCAGCCAAACCCGGTGAGTGAAAGAAAACATCCAAACAACTGACATAGCCGTGGAGATTAGTTTCATTCGGCTCTTTCATTAGACTGAAAAAACCGACTGACAGAAAAAACAGTCGGTTGACCAGACGGTTGTTAAAAACAGTCGTGTGTCCCATCACTAGGTCGAAGACATGCCTGGAGAGGTCCTGGACAGCTATGATAAATCTAACTGAGTACCGCCCGTCATACGGCCCGACAACCAGGACTGATGGTATGTGGTGCCATTTCTTTTCATATCGGGACGCCTTTGGTCGTTATGGGCGCCACCCTTACAGCATAGTGCTACGTCAACGATATTGTACGCCACGATCGCTGCCCTTCATGTCAAGCCGTCCTGGGCTTACATTTCAGCAAGATAATGCGTGCCCGCTAGCCACTCCCTATCTTGGCTTACAAGGTCTCAAGATCTCTTTCCAATTGAGAATGTTTGGAGCATTATGGGCAGGGCCCTCAAACCGTCTGGGGATTTTGACAATCCAACATGACAATTGGACAGAATTTGATACAGTATTCCCCAGGAGGACATTCAAAAACAACTCTATCAATCAATGCCAAGCTGAATAACTGCCTGCATAATGGCCAGAGGTGGGCCAACTACTCGTTATTAACGTGATCATTTTGTGAAACCTTTCTCCTGAATAAATCATCCAATTGTTCTGAAATTGTAACCATTTGAACGTCTGTACCTCTTCATCACATGAACCGATTTTCGACATATTCGGATAATTCCTTTTTTTTCCTCAGTGTGTGTTTATCAGCCTACTCGGAGAGTACGTTCTTTAATAAGTAGAAGGACTGATATGAGATATGATACGAGAAGAGAAATGATTCAAATGGCTCTGAGCACTATGGGACTCAACATCTCAGGTCATAAGTCCCCTAGAACTTAGAACTACTTAAATCTAACTAACCTAAGGACATCACACACACCCATGCCCGAGGCAGGATTCGAACCTGCGACCGTAGCAGTCCCGCGGTTCCGGACTGCAGCGCCAGAACCGCTAGACCACCGCGGCCGGCCGAGAAGAGAAGGATAATCCCTAGCAACTCTGCGTTGCAGCTGAAAGTGTCTGTTACGTCACATCAAAAACAACTTTTATGAAATTTAGGTTATATTGAAGAAAAATGCTTTCGTTCGAAAGCAATTATTTAGATGTAGCTCGAGTTCTTGCAGTAGACCTTACATTGGCAGCAGAGTGAGGGAGTCTTGGCGGTGTTGGTGTTGCAGCACGCGAGCAACGCGGCCACGTCGAGCCAGACGAGCGTGGGCGGCGGCTCGGGCGCGGGCGGGTCGGCGGGCAGCGCGGCGGGGGCGGCGGGGGCGGCGCCGGGCGTGGCGGGGGCGGTCACCGGGCCCGGGCTCGTCGTGGGCCGGCCCGTCGCCTCCTCCTCGTCCGGCCACCATCACCACCACCACCATCACCACTCGGGCACCAAGTTCCGGCACGGGCTGCTGCAGCTCATGATCCACACAATCGACCCGCTGCACGACGGTAAGTACAACGCCGCCCAGCTCTTTCGACGAACTGCGCTAGTGGGCGGGCGATGCACCTCCCGTTTCGACTTCCCGTGGCGACAGGTGACCACCAGTACCGTGGATAATTCACTATTTTTGTATCGGCTCCAGAAGCATACCCGAATCACAGCGCGCCATACTTCTAAAGAGTGATGAACGTAAGTGGTCGCATTGTGCGGCGACCGCTACTAGACAGGTGGGGAGATGTTCCTCCGCTACGTAGCTGCGCTCCCACCCGGGCGTTGTGGGTTCGACGGTGGATGTGGATATACGCAACCAGTCATCGAGACACCAGATATGCTCTTTATTAACATAGAATGTATGACTGTTTCTAGAATGCTGATGTTCAGATCAGTATTGGAAATCGATTCCAATTACTGATGCAGGGGCACCACTTGCAGGAATCAGCTTCATTCCAGGAATGCAACTGATGGCTGAAAGACCTCATGGACAATATGCCAGTGCCATCTTTGACAAACCCGAACTCCAGATTCTTACGACTTCCATCACAGAGCAAAATAATATTGAAATCATTACTGTAGAAGGTACAAATCTTGTAATTTTCTCTCTCTACAAGCCTCCTAATGAAGCATTGTTGTTTAATCCTCCTGCTAATTTCAACAGCCTGAAGCCATCTGTAATTATTGGTGACTTCAACAGCCATAGCACTGTTTGGGGCTACTCTCAGGATTATCTAAATGGAAATGCCGTACGAGGATGGGCAGAAGTGCATCAACTATCTTTGATCCACGGAAAAAAAACTTCCTCCGTCTTTCAATAGTGATAGATGGCAACGAGGATACAATCCTGATCTTATTTTTGTGAATGAGAAATTGGCTGAACAAAGTATCAAATCTCTTTTTACACCGATTCCTCACACACATCACCGTCCAATTATGTGTCACTTGGTACCAGCAATCCGCCCACACACCGTGTCCTTCAGTTGAAGTTACAATTTGAAGAAGGCAAGCTGGCACACATTCTCCACAATCCCTAATGAAAGAATTACAACAATTGATCCCGTTCCTGAGGCATAGGAAGAGTTTATGGAAGTAGTCCAGTATTGCTCAAGAAAAACCGTTCCTAGAGGCTGTAGGACCAGTTACATTCAAGGTCTTACCTCCGAAACATCGACGTTATTGAAAGAATATCAAGACCTATGCAAAAACGACCCTTTCAATGATGAAACTATCTCTAGGGGGCTGCGTGTTATTTCCTCCATTTCTGAATTCAAACACAACCAATGGAACAAATTCATGGAATAATTGGATTGGGAAGAAACAGTTACAATGCCTGGAGGTTATTTAGACACCTCAGTAATGATACAACGAAGTCCTCACTACATAGTAACATCTCTGCAAATCGAATTGCAAGTCAGCTAATGGAGAACGGCAAATCAAGTAAAGCTACAATTGGACCCAAACAAAAAGCCGAAAAACTGATGTGCCAGGAAAACAGCATACTCTCTTACCATTTTACAATGGAAGATCTGAATAGAACACTGAATAAATGCAGAACTGGTAAGGCGGCAGGAATGGATGACATCTGCATTGAACAACGTAAAAGATTTGGCCCTGACAATAAGCAATGGCTCTTGGACTTATTCAACAACTGCATCAACTACTGCAAATCCCTAAACTGTGGAGAAAAGCCAGAGTTTTGCAATTCTCAAGCCTGGAAAGAACGGAAGCGATCCCAAGAACTACAGACCAATCTCCTTACTGTGTCATTTACATAAAATCTTGGAAAGAAATATTTTGGACAGATTATCTGATGTGGTAGAACCATTGCTCATATCAGAACAAGCCGGATTTCGACCAGGGAGAAGCTGTACTTCACAAGTACGTCACCTAACACGTATATAGAAGACGGCTATGAAAACAACAAAGTGACTGGTGTAGCTTTTATTGACTTGACATCAGCCTATGATACTGTAACCATCGTACATTGCTAAATAAAGTGCTTAACATAACTGGGGATTAGAAACTCACCCAAATAATTGAGGGCTTTCTTCCAAACAGAAGGCTTTTTGTTAAATTTCAAGGTCAGCAGAGCAGATGGAGGAATGTTAAGAACGGCCTTCCACAAGGGATTGTTCTAGATCCTATACTTTTTAACATCTACACAAATGATCAGCCCTGCCCGCTATAGCAGTTCAAGGAACATCTTTTGAACGTGTTAAAGAGAAGCTCTCCCATGCTCTAGAAATTCTGAGTGGCTATTACCAAGACAACCAGCTGAAGATAAACCCAGCAGAAACACAGATTTGTGCGTTCCATCTTAGAAATAGACATGTAGAAAGGAAATTGCAGGTGTTCTGGGAAGGTAAGCAATTACAACACTGCTTCACTCAAAACTATCTTGGAGTAACTCTTGATCGAGCACTTACCTACAGAATACATTGCTTGAACACCAAGCAGAAGGTATCTGAAAGGAACAAAATTCTCCGGAATATATCGGGTACAACCTGGGGAACGCATCCTCGTATCTTAAGAACTTCTGCTGTAGCTCTTATTTAGCTGCAGAATATGCTTGCCCTGTCTGGTGCAGATCTAGTCATGCTAAACAAGTGTATATCGTCTTGAATGAAACCTGCAGACTCATTACGGGATGTTTGAGATCTACACCACTTGATAAAGTTTATTGTCTAGCGAGCATCCCCGCTTCAGATATCCGCCGTGAATGTGCATCCAGACTGGAAAAGTCTAAGGCATTGTATCTGAAGACACACGCATTACACGGGTGTCAGCAAGCAGTACCAAGGCTCAAGCCAAGGAAAAGCTATCTCCATTCAACTGAAAGCCTCACTGAACCACTTTCGAACTTCAGAGTCAATTCATGGCGTTCCAAATTCAGCCACCTTGCAGGGTGGTTGATCCCGACCGAAAGCTTCCCACCCGGTCACGAAGAAAGCTGGTCAATAAGGAAGACCGTCAACAGGCTGCGTTCTGGAGTTGGAAGAACGAAGACCAACTTGAAAAAGTGGGGATTTGCATGCGATTCCACAGCATCTTCTTGCCTGTAACCTATGCCCAACGTCAATTTTGCCACAGAATGTCATGTCGACGTCGGCTGAAAAAAAAAATGGTTCAATTGGCTCTGAGCACTATGGGATTCAACTTCTGAGGTCATCAGTCCCCTAGAATTTAGAACTACTTAAACCTAACTAACCTAAGGACAACACACACACCCATGCCCGAGGCAGGATTCGAACCTGCGACCGTAGCGGTCTCGCGGTTCCAGACTGTAGCGCCCAGAACCGCACGGCCACACCGGCCGGCACGTCGGCTGAAGACGGCTTGTCTTTTGAAATCAGTACACTACTACTAGCGCGGTCATAGTGTAGCCTACCTCATCGTCCGAAGGTAAAGATTTCGGACGACAGTCGGTGAATTCAAATCAGTGTGTTTTCTCCGGTCAAATCGACCGACTTCTCACATACGGAATGTGGGCTGTAAGAAGCTGAGAAATTTAGTCCAAGAAAGAGTGAGTTTGTCGCATCCTGAGGATAAAAAATCATATTTAGGTTTCAGGTTGGAGTTTAAGGACAGAAATGGCAGGTTTATATGAAACCACAAGTAGGCAAAATCTTTATCGTACATTTTAGACGTAAATTATAACTTTAAAAATAATATAATCAAGTCAGAAGTTTGGCGTACTTTTAGATGTCGATAAATTACACTACTGGCCATTAAAATTGCTACACCACGAAAATGACATGCTACAGGCGCGAAATTTAACCGACAGGAAGAAGATGCAGTGATATGTAAATGATTAGCTTTTCAGAGCATTCACACAAGGCTGGCGCCGGTGGCGACACCTACAACGTGCTGACATGACGAAAGTTTCCCACCGATTTCTCATACACAAACAGCAGTTGACCGGCGTTGCCTGGTGAAACGTTGTTGTGATGCCTCGTGTAAGGAGGAGAAATGCATACCATCACGTTTCCGACTTTCACAAAGGTCGGATTTTAGCCTATCGCGATTGCGGTTTATCGTATCGCGACATTGCTGCTCGCGTTGGTCGAGATCCAATGACTGTTAGCAGAATATGGAATCGGTGGGTTCGGGAGGGTAATACGGAACGCCGTGCTGGATCCCAACAGCCTCGTATCACTAGCAGTCGAGATGACAGGCATCTTATCCGCATGGCTGTAACGGATCGTGCAGCCACATCTCGATCCCTGAATCAAGAGATGGCGACGTTTGCAAGACAACAACCATCTGCACGAACAGTTCGACGACGTTTGCAGCAGCATGGACTATCATCTCGGAGACCATGGTTGCGGTTACCCTTGACGCAGCATCACAGACACGAGCGCCTGCGATGGTGTACTCCAATATGAACCTGGGTGCATTAATGGGAAAACGTCATTTTTTTCGGATGAATCCAGATTCTGTTTACAGCATCATGATCGTCGCATCCGTGTTTGGCGACATCGCGGTGAACGCACATTGGAAGCGTGTATTCGTCATCGCCATACTGGCGTATCACCGGGCGTGATGATATGGGGTGCCTTTGGTTACACGTCTCGGTCACCTCTTGTTCGCATTGACGGCTCTTTGAACAGTGGACGTTTCATTTCAGATGTGATACGACCCGTGGCTCTACCCTTCATTCGATCCCTGCGAAATCTTACATTTCAGCAGAGTAATGCACGACCGCATGTTGCAGGTCCTGTACGGGCCTTTCTAGATACAGAAAATGTTCGACTGCTGCGCTGGCCAGCACATTCTGCAGATCTCTCAATAATTGGAAACGTCTGGTCAATAGTGGCCGAGCAACTGGCTCGTCACAATACGCCAGTCACTACTCTTGATGAACTGTGGTATGGTGTGTAAGCTGCATGGGCAGCTGTACCTGTGCACGCCATCCAAGCTCTGTTTGACTCAATTAGTCGTATCAAGGCCGTTATTACGGCCAAAGGTGGTTGTTCTGGGTACTGATTTCTGATATCTATGCACCCGTATTGCGTGAAAATGTAATCACATGTCAGTTCTAGTATAATATATTTGTCCAATGAATACCCGTTTATCATCTGCATTTCTTCTTGGTGTAGCAATTGTAATGGCCAGTAGTGTAGTACTGTAATACTACTTACTGCGGCTTCCTTTTGCCAGTAGGGAGGTGATTTTCTTTCATGAAGTGGTTTCTGAATGTGTATGTTTTTCCACCTTTCACTGCTTTAGATGTTCAGAGTAATTTATTCTAAACTTTGTGCTTGTCTTCCATATGCATGTTGTATGACATTCATTCAAGGGTATTTGACGTATGTCTGTATAACTTCGAATGAATACAGCAAGCCAGACTGTTGGTAATATTGCTTTTTCAGGTCACCACGAATCATCGTGAGTCTATAACTTAACGTTTCTTCCTTCATCTCATATGTTCCTAAAACTTCTCTGGTTATTCCGATAACCAGAGAGAGTGTACAGTACTCGCCACCTCCTTTTCGAGACGGATATAGCTTATTCACGTGCATTCGACTTCTTTTTAATAGAAAAAGCCCCAATGCAGCTCCCACCTCCAAACACGGAGGCATCGTGGTGTCCGTCCCACTCCAGGTTAAAATCTGACCTACTTCACACATAGAAGAGTTTCTAACCTAACCGTACCAGACCTTGCCTTACCTACTTGACGCCGCCAAAAGCTGACGAAGTGGATCGGCCGAACTGTGACTAAGCTGCTGGCCGATGTTAACGGGCGACCTCTGGCGACGGCGTCTGACAAGTGTTGTCGGTGACACACTGAACGTAGCCTCAGGCTGCGGTCATCGGCTGCAGTGCTGGTCAACAGAGTCTTTGCTGGGCGGCAGGGCGGTCAGCGCGCCTGAGGCGGGACTGGCTTACGATGACGACGACTGCCCAGCGGATTCACCCAACACCGACTCAAAGGAAGGCCTCGGCGCTTGTTCGTGACGTCACGTCAGCTAGGCACGACGAACGCCAGGTCTGTTGCAGGCATACTCATGATGGTGGTGTCTCCCTCTCTGACACAGCAAAATGTGAAACTATTGGCGGTAGTTGACCAACACACATTGTTCTGAGAGATTTCTGCAATCAATTAATTGTCAAATTCATTACACTTCTTAACAAATAGGGTACTCCTGAACTTAAATTTCCATCTGTTTTAAGGATTGACATACAAAAACAACTTCATAGTCCAGCAGCAACAGAATTCGTGCTTCTTTACCTTATTTGTAAATCTGAGGAAGTTACGTTTGTACTGGGTTGCTTTTACAAGAAACTGTGAACATATTCGTGTTCTTCTTTAGGTATCTTGGTTGACTATGGGGTGAGGAGCACTGAATGTTAATGAAATATCTTGCGATTGTACACGTTGGGGGAGGGGGTGGGGGACAGAAGAAGAGGCAAAAGAGAGATACTTGTTTTATCAAATAAATTTTTTTATCTTATAAAGTTTCTCCTTTCAGTTGCAAGAGGGGAATATTTATCTTTTCTAATGTGCATGTTTAAAAAAGTTTAAGCTCAGCAGTATTTTCGATGTATGAAGCTATTTGGTTTCCTGTTTAGAATTCCTTTCGTCGAAAAGGAACTGTAATCTAATGACTGGCAACAGTTGGACATTTACACATGTAAATTAGTTCACATTTCCAGTGACGATGTCAAACGAAAATAAATAAATAAATAAATAAATAAAAGAAACGAGTTCATTGTAAGGGGGTTGGGGTAAGTTTCGATAGCAAAATGGATCAAGTAAATATAGTTTCTTGAATGTAAACTTTCCGAAGCTTGCAAAGGTGTAAATCATCTTCTCATATTGATCTACGTTTGTTTCGACAGGATTCAGTAATACAGAACTATGATCTTCATTTGTAGCTTTACGATAGTAAGAAAATCTTTCATCTAAATAAAACTGCTGAATCCAAAACAATACCAAACAGTTTGTCCAAAAATAAGAGATTTATACGCGTTTCTGCCTGCAACAGACCTGGCGTTCGCCGTGCCTAGCTGACGTGACGTCACCAACAAGCACCGAGGCCTTCCTTTGAGTCGGTGTTGATTCAGCGCGGCGGCTGTCTAGACACGACTTCCGGGCTCAGGCATCCCTGGTCGCTGGATGATCGCACATAAATAGCGCCTCGGCGGTTGTCTGTTTGGCCACTGCTGGCTGTAGTATCCCGCAGCGTAACCGGCAAAACACTGACTCGACAACACTTCCTTGCCGCAAACCGAGCGAGGTGGCGCAGTGGTTAGCACACTGGACTCGCATTCGGAAGGACGACGGTTCAATCCCGTCTCCGGCCATCCTGATTTAAGTTTTCCGTGATTTCCCTAAATCATTTCAGGCAAATGCCGGGATGGTTACTTTGAAAGGGCACGGCAGATTTGCTTCCCAATCCTTCCCTAACCCGAGCTTGCGCTCCGTCTCTAATGACCTCGTTGTCGACGGGACGTTAAACACTAACCACCACCACCTTCCTTGCCGCAAGAGAATGGTCAGTATCTGCACAGTGTATTCAATTATCCAGCATACTCCACCTAGCTCGCATTGCAGACAAGTGCTGTTCGTCGCTAAGTCTATTGATCACACGCCACAATAGTGTTTATATAATGACTCGGCATTATTATCTTGGACTACTCTCTCGCGCTAGTGAGGGCTTGGCCAGCGACGATCGTGGCTTCTTCCGATCGATGTACGGCGTGCTGGCTGGAATCTTCCACCCCTCGTGTGTCGTGCTTTCACTGTTCCACCGCTTCAGAATGTAACTTCCGCAGCTTCGCTGCTCTAAGCAGTTTACCAGGTGCAAGTGTTTCTATTGCGACTGACAGAAAGTTAGTGGTAGTGACCGTGACTAATAATCGCAAGAGAGTGTGAGCTGAACCGCCGCAGTCATGGGAAACAATGCTGCCATCTGAAAGGGAACTACAGCTCGTCGTTCCTTAGAATCCACTGCACACTGTGCTGCAAGGTACAAAAAACTGGTCTCTGCCACGGAAACTAAGCATTTGCAGATATGTGTTCATTGCGCCTTATTTGGGCTTTGTTATTTCATGTACCGCCTCCAGCAAAACAACATAGTTCTGTTAAACACATTGCCTGACTTCATTTCTCTATTCAAAAACACACCTTGAGAGTTTTTTTATTCCAAAGCATCCAAAGCAGTGTTTTTGAAAGCTTATAGAGGGGCAGTGTAAAGCTCTGAGATAAATACACAACGTATCTTTAACTTGTCGAAAAAATCAGCCAACAAGTTGCAAATAAAGCTTTATTGGAACCCTTGACCTAGGTTTTGACAATTTTAAAACTGATTTCTACGGAAGAACACAATTTTTAAAATTGTCGAAATGTAGATCAAAGGCTCCAATAAATCTTTATTTGCAACTCGTTGGCTGATTCTCTTCAACCTCTCCATGTCTACTGTCACACAGTTGCCGAGGCAGCAGCCATGTTTACGATTTTAAAACTTTCTTTTAAACTGTACCTTCACTGAAAAGTTCGGCGGGACTCAGTTCAATTCAGTTAATTGCCATAAATTTTGGACTTGTTATCTGGAAACTCTAAGCAGGTCGCACATTTTCAATAATTATCATGTGTGTGTGTGTGTGTGTGTGTGTGTGTGTGTGTGTGTGTGTGAGAGAGAGAGAGAGAGAGAGAGAGAGAGAGAGTGTTACGGGTGTGTGTACTGATACAGTACGTCACAGCATTGCTATACAGGATGACCAAACTAACTCTGCCACCTCGTATATTCCCGAAACGAAACAAAAAGTGAAAAATACAGTTGGATAGGGATGCACCTATGTGAAGGGCTCACACAAAGAGCAGAAAGGCGCAATCCATAAATGCAAACAACCATCACTTTCGTTACAAAATTAAGATGTTAGAGTCAGTTGCGCTGAGAAGCAACTGGAAATGGACAAAATTAGACAAAGCTCCACGGTCCGGTGCAGTCATTATCAGATTCTGCACCGAATTTGCGGATCTTTTCCTCTTCTAACCACAATCTCCCGTGCCCAGTAGTTGGAAGCAAGCATACGCCACACCCGCCTGCAAGAACGGTTAAGGTAGTTTACAAAACTAATGCCCATTACCCTTGAAATCCATTTATTGTAGAATCTTAGAACATATTCACAGCTCAAACGTAATGACGTATCTCGAACAGAATGACCTCCTCCCTGCCAACCGACATATATTCCGAAAACATCGATCATGTGAAAACCCAACTCGTATGTTTCTCACCTCAAGCACTGAAAAGTACGTATCAAGAAAGATACAGTATTTCTTGATTTTCGAAAATCATTTGAATCAATACCACACCTACGTCTATGATAGGTGGTACAATGGCATGGGTATCAAGCGAAAGTTTTGACCGTATTGAAGATTTCTTGGTTGGATGGACGCAGCGTGTTATTTGAATGGAAACATAGAAGTAACTCCAGGTGTGCCCAAGAGAACTGTGTAGTGACCCTTACTATTCATGGTGAATATTAATGGCCTTGCTGAATGTTAATGGTCTTGTCAACATTAGTGATCTCAGAATTTACGCAGATGATACAGTTACGTATAATGAAACACTGTCTGGAAAAACCTGCGCAGGTATTCAGCTGAATCCTGTTAAGAGTTCAAAGTGGTGTAAAAATTGGCAATGTGCTTTAAATTGTCATGAAACAGCGCACTTCAAAAAATGAAAAAAGACGTCGTATCTGTAACTCCCAAATCGGTAACTCATACAAGCACTGGTGTGTAACAATTTGTAGAGATATGCAGCGAAACGATTGCATACAATCATTCGCTGTGAAGCAGGTAGCAGACTTCGTTTCGTTGGTACAATACTAGGGAAATGCAATGAGTCTGCATAAGAGATTTCTAAACAAAAAGTCGTAAAAGTCGTGCTGTAGTGTGTGGGACCCGTACCAAATAGGACAAGTGAGGGTCCTGCACTTACAGCGAGAAGGGCAAGAGAATTGATCACAGTTTGTTTGGTCCTTGGGAGAGTGTGGGAAAGATGCTGAAGAAACTGAACTGCCAGACGGTTGAAGGTAACGCAAAATGTTCCGAGAAAGCCTATTTAAAGAGTTTCAAGAACGAACTTTAAATAATGTACCTAGGAACATATTGTCATCCCCCAGTGTCTCGCTTCCGTAGGGAATGTGAGGAAAAGATTATACTAAATAGAGCGGGCATAGAGACATCATTCCCGCGCTCCATATGTGTATGAAACCGAAAGAAGCCCCAATAACTAGTACAATGGGAATTAGCCCTGTACCATGCCCTTCACAGAAATTTTCAGAGTATGTTCGTATATGTGGATGACTAATGTGAGCGTCAAAATACATCTGACGATTACCCATAGAGACCAAAATGCAATGCCGAAAATAATAAAGAACGAACATTACTGAACGAAAGCGCCATGAATTAGACGGCTGTACAAAAATAACTTTCTTGAAATATTTATCTGCTGTGAGGCACCGCTTGCGCAAAATATAATCTCTTTGTGACTAATGATGCTTTACAAACTCCAGTGTAACTCTTATGAGCTTCAGTCGAGAATTCTGAGTTCTTTCAGTCATTGAGGTAGACTTTCCAATCTCAGCTGTATTTCTTTGTTCTTTTTCTCTTCAACACTTAAAGCATTTCTTTCAACAACGTATTTTATGCGGAACATTCAGAAGTTACGTTCTGCCTGCCTTTTCTTCAATTCTCTCGTAGTCACTCGCGTACCCTCCACCTAATTAAAACGGTTATTGTGGATATGAACTGAAAATCAGAAACATATGCCATTTAGTTTGTCGTTTTACCAACAGAGCTGAATATGATTACACTTCACTCTGAGGGTTACAAAATATTTTCAAATGGTTACTTAACTTCCTTAATTGAATACGATTCAATGAACAATTTTACATTTCTGGAATTCGATCTCGATCTCGCCTCTGTTGGTTCAAGTACTGTGCACTTCAGTTTTTACGTTGCGAGTTACCGTCACGGAGTTTATTCGCGTTTTCTTTTTCAAGGAGCTTTACTTTTTCCACAAGAGGTAATGTCTCATGCTTGATACTGTCAATACCTTATTGACAAGAAAGGACTTGCCAAGAGGTCTGCGTTGTAAACGTTTCAGCTTCCTCAGGTTTAACGGGACATCTCTTGCATTCTTTTCATACTTTTATTTTTGATTTAAGGAAGTTATAAGCACTAGAAATATGTAAATGCCTGTTTATTAAATTTTGTCAGCAACTTCTAAAAAAGTTTGAAACGTACTGATAACTTTCCTATTCTTCCTGTGTGACTGAGAAAGTATTTCACAAGTAACCATAATTTGAACACGACATGGAGAATCTCATGAGGGCCCATCTCTTATTTCTTTGTAAAATATGGGGTATTACTGATTTATCGTATTTAATAATATATTTTTAATTCCTTTAACTTAGGAAGAGTAGTGCTCTCAAGTCTCAAGAATCCTTAGAGTTTATACTGAATTGCATACAATACATGACCTACAATTATTGTTATTACTATTGTTATTACTATTATTATTGTTATTATCATTATTATTGTATACTGCTCAAAAGAATTAGGAAAACATGACTTGGGCACCTGCCATATTCTATTGAGGACTGGGTATATTACCAAATTATACCTTATCTTTCACAAGTTAAGAACACAATAAAATATTACATCCTCGACCGTTTACATAAAAAGAACTGAAACTACGACAGATGTCGAAAATAAAATGAAAACAGTCATTCATCCCGTCATCCTGGCTGATTTTCACTGGACTTTCAGAGCTTCAGTAACGTTTATGTCCTCCGTGAGCGTTTATCACTGCCTGACGCCTACGTATTAGTCTACGGAGGTCACTCAGTGTTATCTGTTCCCTTTTCTCAATGAGAACCCAAGAGAGTTTTTGGAGAGTCTGTAATTGAACAGAATGACCACGAAAACGTCTGTCAAGCGTGTTCTACATCTACACGATGGGGCTTTGATTGGGACCGACCACCGACCATTCGATTACTTCAAGGTCCAGGCTTTCGAAGACATCCTTGCTGATGCCCGCCTGCCTGGCAGTAAGGTGGCCCTGGACAATGGAAAGATCCATATGGCTCTAAATACTGGAACTTCCCCACAACACCACAGAACTTTGGAAATCTTTCCATTTCCTAAACAACATTTGGCAGGTACCGCTCTCTAAGGGTACCCACACACGGACACAGCCATCACCTCACGTCAGAGGCTATCTGAACTCGTCTGTGAATGACACGTTTCGTCGCTGACGAGGTTGCCTGTTGACATGGGAATGGCAGACCTGAAGGCTAGCTGCAAGACGTTGTCTTATCAAGCGGGGTACTGGAACAAAAAGTCTGTTTCGTAACGTCCTTTCTCATAACCTTATCATTACAGTCTGATCGGCCACAGTGGTCCTTTTGAGATAGGCTTTCAGTACTCTGGCGATATTCGTACGACGCTGCAACGCAGACGTGAGGATGTAATGCATCAGCGACTTGTCCAAGTCACCTTGTGTAATCCAGCGTGTCCACAAACTATGGAAAACACGTGGGGACGCACTGGCATCTGCAGCAACACAATTGAAAGTCCATCGTGTTTGGATCACACAGACTACTCTTGCAACATGCACTGCATTAAAATGTCGCGTTGCAAGTGCTTGTTTGAATACAACGTCCACAGATGATAACTGCCGTCAGTGTGCCTCATTAGAAAACGTTGTCACACCTGTATTCAAAATGGCTCTGAGCACTATGGGACTTAACTTCTGAGGTAATCGGTCCCCTAGAACTTAGAACTACTTAAACCTAACTAACCTAAGGACATCACACACATCCATGCCCGAGGCAGGATTCGAACCTGCGACCGTAGCGGTCGTGCGGTTCGAGACTGTAGCGTCTAGAACCGCTCGGCCACTCCGGCCGGCTCACACCTGTATTCACCTCCTTCTGAGGGGTCACTTGACACTCTAATGCATAACATAGTCAATAGATGGCGAATGATTTTAATTGTTTCCTGCACTGAGAGCGAAGATCTCAAGACACGCAATAAGACCACAGGTACCGCATGTATCGGAACAGATTTAAGGTAGCTGGCGTTGATTCACGTGTTCCCCTAATTCTTTTGTATAGTGTATTTATGAACATAGATATTACAGAAATGCTAGTTATAACAAAACTACGCAACGCAAATTTTTAATAATATGACATTCCTGGCAAATGGGACTAATGATACGCTAACAGAAAGGCAGGGCAGCAGTACCAAATTAATCAAACCTGTAGAAGAAGCTAGTTGATTAGGACAAAGAGTGCGAAGTTATGACGTAAAGTTAGAAAGAAAGACAGAAGGAAAAAATTAAAATGGATTAAATGAAGAACCAGTGACCCTCAATTGTACTACGAATATCTTAACACTGTTGATGCAGCCAGTGGAAAATGCGTGATGGAATGGTAAAATGTTTAACCAAGTTTCTGTTCCCTTTAACGTAGACTGTCAAGCCAGTCTGTAAGCAGTGTGGTAAAGCTGCTATCACTTCAGTCAGAGTCTCATACTCATGGCTCCCTTCTACTACCGAGTCGACTAATTTCGAACTGAGATGACAGAATACGCGATGCGTGACGAGGATTGGTCGTTATCGAAGATTCGCAGAGCAGTACTGTTTAAATTCGCACACAGGCGGTGGAAATTCTACAATGAGTCAAGAAGCCTATGCTATCTTTCTTTTATAGACTAGGAACATGAAGAAGAACACATCATATTAGTGTGCTCTTAAGGTCACGAAAGGCCTGCCACGGGATATGTACAAATAATATCAGTTGGTAGGGCAGTGAAATTGGAGCTAAACTTGACATAAATACTGAGATTATACACGTTACTGAACCAGTTGTAAAGTTTTACTACAGATTCTCCTAATTCAGTCACGCCCCAAGAGAGTACAGCTCGTCTACATTTGACAAAAAGCTATTGTAGGTGCAAGAATCTACACTCCTGGAAATGGAAAAAAGAACACATTGACACCGGTGTGTCAGACCCACCATACTTGCTCCGGACACTGCGAGAGGGCTGTACAAGCAATGATCACACGCACGGCACAGCGGACACACCAGGAACCGCGGTGTTGGCCGTCGAATGGCGCTAGCTGCGCAGCATTTGTGCACCGCCGCCGTCAGTGTCAGCCAGTTTGCCGTGGCATACGGAGCTCCATCGCAGTCTTTAACACTGGTAGCATGCCGCGACAGCGTGGACGTGAACCGTATGTGCAGTTGACGGACTTTGAGCGAGGGCGTATAGTGGGCATGCGGGAGGCCGGGTGGACGTACCGCCGAATTGCTCAACACGTGGGGCGTGAGGTCTCCACAGTACATCGATGTTGTCGCCAGTGGTCGGCGGAAGGTGCACGTGCCCGTCGACCTGGGACCGGACCGCGCGACGCACGGATGCACGCCAAGACCGTAGGATCCTACGCAGTGCCGTAGGGGACCGCACCGCCACTTCCCAGTAAATTAGGGACACTGTTGCTCCTGGGGTATCGGCGAGGACCATTCGCAACCGTCTCCATGAAGCTGGGCTACGGTCCCGCACACCGTTAGGCCGTCTTCCGCTCACGCCCCAACATCGTGCAGCCCGCCACCAGTGGTGTCGCGACAGGCGTGAATGGGAGGACGAATGGAGACGTGTCGTCTTCAGCGATGAGAGTCGCTTCTGCCTTGGTGCCAATGATGGTCGTATGCGTGTTTGGCGCCGTGCAGGTGAGCGCCCCAATCAGGACTGCATACGACCGAGGCACACAGGGCCAACACCCGGCATCATGGTGTGGGGAGCGATCTCCTACACTGGCCGTACACCACTGGTGATCGTCGAGGGGACACTGAATAGTGCACGGTACATCCAAACCGTCATCGAACCCATCGTTCTACCATTCCTAGACCGGCAAGGGAACTTGCTGTTCCAACAGGACAATGCACGTCCGCATGTATCCCGTGCCACCCAACGTGTTCTAGAAGGTGTAAGTCAACTACCCTGGCCAGCAAGATCTCCGGATCTGTCCCCAATTGAGCATGTTTGGGACTGGATGAAGCGTCGTCTCACGCGGTCTGCACGTCCAGCACGAACGCTGGTCCAACTGAGGCGCCAGATGCAAATGGCATGGCAAGCCGTTCCACAGGACTACATCCAGCATCTCTACGATCGTCTCCATGGGAGAATAGCAGCCTGCATTGCTGCGAAAGGTGGATATACACTGTACTAGTGCCGACATTGTGCATGCTCTGTTGCCTGTGTCTGTGTGCCTGTGGTTCTGTCAGTGTGATCATGTGATGTATCTGACCCCAGGAATGTGTCAATAAAGTTTCCCCTTCCTGGGACAATGAATTCACGGTGTTCTTATTTCAATTTCCAGGAGTGTATATGTGCACAATATTGTTACTGATGGGTTACACATATGTTGAGTGCATTTCCAATCCTCGTGCAATCAATCACCGAAGACACTTTCCCCTAGACTACACCTCCGTTAGCAAACAGCCACAGGCTGCCGCTCACCCTCTCCGTCTGTGTATGTAGAGTACAACAGTGGTCATATCACATTTTACTGGCGCTCCCCTGATGATACCAACGTCTCCGATAAACGCTGGCCGTACACGACCACATAGTGGGTTCTACTACTTAAAAAGTCTTGGAGCTACTCACATATCTGAGAACATATTTCGTATGCTCACACCTTCGTTAACAGTCTGCCCTGCGGCACCGTGTCAAATGCTTTCTGGATATCTGTAAATATGGAATCTGATTCCCTTAATCCAAGGTTCCCAGGATATCGTGAGTGAAAAGGGCAAGTTCAGTTTCGCACGAGCAATGCTTTCTAAATCCGTATTGCGTTGTGGATATATGCTTTTATCTCTCAAGGAAATGTAGTATTTTCGAACTTTGAATACGCTCAGTAACTCTGCAGCAAACCGAAGTTAAAGATATCCCATTGAATTTTGTTGATCCGTTCCTTTAACGGTTCGTGTAAAAGGAAGCCATGTGCACTTTCTTCCTGTCGCTTGGGACTTGCCGCTGGGCGAAAGATACCCGATAAATGCAAGTTAAGTAATGGGTCCATGCTGAAGAGTACTCTCCGTGAAACCGAAGTGCTATTAAACTAATTCAGTTTCTTTTCAACCCCTGAGGTACCTATTTCTATGTCACGCATACGGAAGTTTGTGCGGCTGTCAAACGATGGGACGTCTGTACGATTTTTCTGCGTAGATCAGTTGTCTTAATGCGAAATTAAAATTTCCCGCTTATCTTTTACCGTCGTCTGTTGCCACATCAGACTAGTCGACGAGTGACCAAATAGAAGCCTTCGACCCGTTTCGCCATTTTACGTAGCATCATTTTTTTCTGCTGTCTGACGGTGAAACTTGTACGCTTCGCGCATCGATCTTTTTATAGACGTACTAATATCTACGAACTTTTATCCGTCAATGTTTCTGAATTCTTTTTTGAACCGACTGTTCAACAATCTCTGTTTTCTGTATTTTCTGAATTTTGTTACTGAACCACAGTAGGTTTTCTTCCGTCCTTCATCCACTTACTCGGCACATATTTCTCCAGAGCGCGATTTAGGATCACTTTCAACTTTACTCAACATTCTTGTACTTCCGTTGAACGGGAACTACGTGACCTGGATATATTGCCGGCCACGGTGGCCGTGCGGTTCTAGGCGCTTAAGTCCGGAACCACGAGACTGCTACTGTCGCAGGTTCGAATCCTGCCTCGGGCATGGAAGTGTGTGATGTCCTTAGGTTAGTTAGATTTAAGTAGTTCTAAGTTCTAGGGGATTTATGACCTCAGATGTTACGTCCGATGGTGCTCGGAGCCATTTGAACCATTTTTGAACGTGGATATATTGTCTAGGTAGGATGGTCACAACTGCTTATTTGCTCTTTCCAGCACAAAACGTCTCCTAATCTTCTTGATGGACTTATTAATTTCAGTACTTTAGTGGCTATGTTGACATCATGGTCGCCATTCCCTGTCTCTATGTTGACCTTGTCTCTTCGTTCTACGAGGTCTAAAAAATTTCATATGGTTAGTGAAATCTTCCGCACTGACTGTTAAAATACTTTTAATAAAAAGTCGCGACTGGTTTCGCATCAGTGTAGCTGCATCTCCAGGTGACAGGTTTCTTTCTTTTTTTTTTTTTAACCATAATGGCGTGGCAAAGTAAATCCAATTTCGGGTGCAGTTGCCCGTCTACTAAAATTATACACTCGAAAATATTTCCATTGTGTGTGAATTACTGCACTAGTTGCTCAATACAGTTTTCTGAGGAAGCAGTCACATTTAATTCGCAAGACTGCCTTATAACTATGCCGGGTATTGAATTTGAACTGCATATAACGAAAGCGCTCCCAGGTGAGATGCATAGCAGGTAGCGAGCAGCGCGCACACAGACACGTGCGCTCGCTGTGGCAGCCCTTGCCCTTGCCCTTGGCCCTTGATGTGGTGAATCAAAGCCCGCCGGCGGTATTCCTGTGGCGGGGGCTTCGCTCTGTCCTAGCGTGCAGCTTTCTCCCTATGTGACAGTGTCCACGACCATAAAGGCGCACTGTTGCAAACTTTCTGAAGCGCGTCTGTGCAGAAAGGCATGCAGTGTACCAGTGTTGCGTCCCTTTGAGTACTCCTCCAGCGCTCTCCTAGGTGCACCTACGAAAGCAGTCACAGCCAAGTCCGGATACGAGCGAACTATCCAGAATACCACGAAGGGAAGAGATCATTCGCACCCGTAAAGCTGTCTGGCTTAATCACCCATTTGCGTTGAGTGCATTTCAAGGGGGGTTTACGATTTCATTGCTGTGAGGCAGTTCCAACGAAGTGGCTTTATTTGTTTGACAAATAATTAAATACGATTTGTACAGAGAAGGACGGCAGGGTCAGAGAAATTAATAAAAAGGTTAGGTTTATCTCAAACTTTTACTGAAAACACATTCTGTTGATCCCTTCATCCAGAATGTTCACAGGAAACCTCCATTGGTCGATACACTTCTCAACTCTATCCAGCGCCACCAGGACCTATTCGGAGTAATTACTTTTTTATAAAGGGTGAGACCTTTCGAGGGACAACTCCTGTTGGCCAGTCTCCCCGGGGATTCTGTACAGTAGGATCTGCCGCACCAGTACTTCAAATTATGCCACCACTACTTTAAATTATACCACAGTATCCTTACAACGTGTTGAACATGCAACAAGTAACAGCCTCTGGTAATGAACACGAAGAAGCCTCTGTAGCCGCGACTTAACCAGTTATTATCCCATTGTCACCTTCCCATTTTCTTGGTCAGAAATTAGCCTAGAGCCCTTAGCTTTCAACTCAAAATGACACCAGTGCTTCCCACTTCCTTAGCCTGTTAAGGTCTGACCATTAACGTCGACCGGCCGCTTTGATCGAGCGATTCTAGGCCCTTCAGTCTGGAACCACGGGGCTGCTACGGTCGCAGGTTCGAATCCTGCCTCGGGCATGGATGTGTGTCATGTCCTTAGGTTAGTTAGGTTTAAGTAGTTCTAAGTCTAGGGGACTGATGACCTCAGATGTTAAGTCCCATAGTGCTTAGAGCCATTTGAACCATTAATGCCTAGCTTATGAAATCTACTGAGGTCCATTAGAGAGATGACGGTCTCCCAACAGTTTGACCCGTATGTTAATCATGGGACAGACCTAAGACAGGCTGAGCAAAGCTGCTCTACACATTCAACACAAATCGGTATCAGACTGGTTCGAAGAGCTTCACCAATCAAGAGGAGGGGAAAGCAGTTGAGTACTGGCTTTTATCGACTTCCCCAGCGACTCACTTCGCGAATCCGTTCATAAAGGCACCAGGAGATGTCCTTACTTACGGCTAATCTGCTAGGAACAAACCTGCTAAGGAACCTCCAAGATTCGTCGTCTCTGACCCTGTTAGTCGCGCAACGTAACTCACACCCAAGTCCCCAGGAGCATGTACGGGAACTGAACAGAGGCATCCCAAAGGCCTGCAGCGTAATCAGGGGCGCCCACAGCTTCGGCGAGAAATGCGCACCAGAGGCCCAACAATAGCTGCTATCCACTTTCGACACGCATTGCTGGCGACGCGAATCTTATACGTCCAGCAGCATCAGCATCTATGATGGCGTCACTCTACACGAAAGCTTTTGGTGTGTGATTCTTGAAGTTTTGCGGTCCTAATGAGCATTCCACGGGGTTCTGGCATTGCAGCTCACATCTTGGCACGATATTTTAGCTGACAACCAGACAGTCACCTACAGGTACGTTTTACACTGAAGCTAGCTGGTTGACGCTGCTGCACGCCTGATCTGTAGCAATATTGAACAGATAACGCTATACTCGACTGAGTGTGGTCATGCAGCGACAACATATGCGCATGCGACAGCACAGAAATTTTAGTATAAACTTTGCGATGTGCATCAGCAGTTGCAATTGTAAAACTAGCCTGAAGACGGCTGCCTGCTTGTCAGCTGAAATATCGTAGCAATATCTCCACCTCATTCAGCTCTTAGGTGTTGAAATGTGGTTATTTACCTGTTTATGTCCGTAAAAATTCTCCACGTCAAACAGCATAAGTAGATGGTTTAAGAAAGTTATATAATTTCGGTTTGCTTGAGAAAGCAAGAACTCTAGACAACATTTCAGTTACAATACGGTCCACAAAGTCTACAAAATTTCTGAATACTAGCCTTCTTCCTTACTGGCTGTCTTTGGTTTGATTAAAATATAGTTTTATTTCTTATTCACTGGTGCGCAATTTCGGCTATGTTGCTATTTTCAGGGGAGTATACAGTACAACGTAGGTAAAACTGTCATCACACCGAAGGTTGCTTTGAACACCACAGTCGTTGCCCACCGGTGCTGCTGAAGATCGTTGCCTTTCTCTACCCTTTGAACTTACTCACCCAGCAAGCTATAGGGAGACCAATAGTTTAACATAACTTATACCAGGTTGCGATTCCGTGCTTTTCACATTACCTAACATCGCCAGAGGAAAAAGCAATGGTAAGTGAGACACGGACGGACGGGGTAAGGACGACGTACAAACCACACTAGCACAGACAAAAATGGGATTGCCGTCCACGAGAAGCCTGCTGGTATTAAACATAGGTCTTAAATTAAGGAAGAAATTTCTGAGAATACACGGTTGGAGCACAGCATTATACGGTAGTGAGACATGGATCGTGGGAAAACCGAAACAGAAGAGAATCGAAACATCTGAGATGTGGTTCTCCAGAAGATTGTTGAAAATTAGGTGGACTTTAAGATCAGGAATGAGAGCAGAGCCGGCTAGGAAAGGAATATATGGAACACACTGATAATAAAAAGGCAAGACATCAGGGAATAACTTCCATAGTACTAGAGGGAGCTGTAGAGGGTAAAAACTGCAGAGGAAGACGGATACTGGACACTTCATGAGTCGATCCGGATGTTCCTTACCAATTAATTTGCAAATCTTCCTTCACAAAATACCAGACATGCTTTCGGAAATGTGCCAGAGGGATAATTCCTCTGATGTAAATGGAGGACAACCTGAAAAAAACGGAAATACTAAGAATTATTAACATTTGGAGCTCGAAGAAAAGGCCCAACAACCCCCCAATAGTTCAAATTCACGTTTGTGGTGGAACATTCACTTAATAATTATCCTTGTGTAATTTGTGCGATATAATCGCAACGTTAGTATTTAGAATAACATTGTCAACGTAGGCACCAATACACCAGATTTTTCGATTGTACATTTGCTGTAGTTTTTTCTGTTGTTTAATTTCGACATCTACCTACTAGCACAATATATCTATCTGAATATAATGATCTGATGAATTAGGTAGATATTTACTTATCTACACTTTCCATGGACTACATGTAATTGCAGTCTCTCGCTACGACGTGAAACATTTCTGGTGTTATATTTATGCTACTCTTTCTCAGTGTTCATTTAAATAATTGTGTTTTACATTACTCTTAAGCTACCTGCTTCTTTGCGTATAATTATTTACGATTAACACACTGCGCAGTCTCTCTCTCTTTCTCTCTCTCTCTCTCTCTCTCTCTCTCTCTCTCTCTCTCTCTCCCCTTTCTGTCCTCAGATGCACTTTGTAATATTACATATTCATGTTCAGCAATTCTGTGTTCTTCTATGAAATAGGGGAGCTAGCGCGCATGTATGATATCAGTTTGTATTTGAACATAGTTTCACTGTCTATTGGATTCTTCACATCACTGGGTAAGTAATCAAAGATTTTAATGGCTGAATACTTTACGACTACCTTTCCGACACTAAATTTGAGTGATGTTTGGTGCGGGTCATTTCTTCTTCTAGTGTTATTTTTAAGAATGTTGGTGTTGTTTTCGAACTGCATTCGTCGGTGACAACGAAGTCCGTAAGAGCGTAACTGTAGTGTGAGCGGAATGCCCAACTCTTTAAACAGCTGTCTACAACAGGTTCGAGAGTGGACACCATGTAGTCGTACTTGCTATACGCTAATGTGCGACGACCATTTTCTTCATCAAGGAGGAAATGCCAAGGGTATGATGCCGTAAGACATTATTGAATGAAAGCAGGAAAAATAATACAACATAAACCGACAAGCAAATATTCTGTTCCTCTACAACCAACCGAGCCTCCCGGGAACACCTCGAGGCTCTTTTCGGAGCTGCAGTTCACCAGTATTTGCCTCTTTGAACAATGAATAGTGTAGTGAAAGGTAATGCTCTCCTAAACCACTTCAGTCGCCCAAATGAAGGCCTCATCAATCCCATGCCCTTCTTTATCGCCTATAATTGCGCAACTGAACTAATGCCTTTTAATAATCATAAGCAGGGACCCGCGCGAAACTTTCACACTTCTACGGTTTTAAATAATGACAGCATTTGGAATGAGCGCAGTCGATGGGATAAGAATAGCTGTGAGAATGAAGAGAAAACATCATTATAAATGAACCGAACGACAAGAAATACACTCCTGGAAATGGAAAAAAGAACACATTGACACCGGTGTGTCAGACCCACCATACTTGCTCCGGGCACTGCGAGAGGGCTGTACAAGCAATGATCACACGCACGGCACAGCGGACACACCAGGAACCGCGGTGTTGGCCGTCGAATGGCGCTAGCTGCGCAGCATTTGTGCACCGCCGCCGTCAGTGTCAGCCAGTTTGCCGTGGCATACGGAGCTCCATCGCAGTCTTTAACACTGGTAGCATGCCGCGACAGCGTGGACGTGAACCGTATGTGCAGTTGACGGACTTTGAGCGAGGGCGTATAGTGGGCATGCGGGAGGCCGGGTGGACGTACCGCCGAATTGCTCAACACGTGGGGCGTGAGGTCTCCACAGTACATCGATGTTGTCGCCAGTGGTCGGCGGAAGGTGCACGAGCCCGTCGACCTGGGACCGGACCGCAGCGACGCACGGATGCACGCCAAGACCGTAGGATCCTACGCAGTGCCATAGGGGACCGCACCGCCACTTCCCAGCAAATTAGGGACACTGTTGCTCCTGGGGTATCGGCGAGGACCATTCGCAACCGTCTCCATGAAGCTGGGCTACGGTCCCGCACACCGTTAGGCCGTCTTCCGCTCACGCCCCAACATCGTGCAGCCCGCCTCCAGTGGTGTCGCGACAGGCGTGAATGGATGGACGAATGGAGACGTGTCGTCTTCAGCGATGAGAGTCGCTTCTGCCTTGGTGCCAATGATGGTCGTATGCGTGTTTGGCGCCGTGCAGGTGAGCGCCACATTCAGGACTGCATACGACCGAGGCACACAGGGCCAACACCCGGCATCATGGTGTGGGGAGCGATCTCCTACACTGGCCGTACACCACTGGTGATCGTCGAGGGGACACTGAATAGTGCACGGTACATCCAAACCGTCATCGAACCCATCGTTCTACCATTCCTAGACCGGCAAGGGAACTTGCTGTTCCAACAGGACAATGCACGTCCGCATGTATCCCGTGCCACCCAACGTGATCTAGAAGGTGTAAGTCAACTACCCTGGCCAGCAAGATCTCCGGATCTGTCCCCCATTGAGCATGTTTGGGACTGGATGAAGCGTCGTCTCACGCGGTCTGCACGTCCAGCACGAACGCTGGTCCAACTGAGGCGCCAGGTGGAAATGGCATGGCAAGCCGTTCCACAGGACTACATCCAGCATCTCTACGATCGTCTCCATGGGAGAATAGCAGCCTGCATTGCTGCGAAAGGTGGATATACACTGTACTAGTGCCGACATTGTGCATGCTCTGTTGCCTGTGTCTATGTGCCTGTGGTTCTGTCAGTGTGATCATGTGATGTATCTGACCCCAGGAATGTGTCAAAGTTTCCCCTTCCTGGGACAATGAATTCACGGTGTTCTTATTTCAATTTCCAGGAGTGTAATAATCATAAATTTGTGATACATCCTTGTATATACTATATATCGCCATGCATTATTTCTTGTAATTTCTAACTCATAACATTTACATTTACCTATTGTTGAAGAGAAGTTTAATGAAAAATACGAATATAAAATACAAAGAAGTAAACAAATGTGAAATGTGTGGGTTATAACGTAGTATTCGCTTCTTACCTGGTATGACACCAAGGCCAAAGTAAAACCTAACTGGATTTTGGGCGTATTTCATGCAAACAAGTTAGGCCGTAGTAGTAATAAGTAAATCACAGTTCAAGGTAACGTTAACAAATACGTTTGTCGTTTTGTAAAGTATTTTCAATTAAAAAAATCAATATTTACGAAGGGTAGAGGTAATGGACTACCGCAGTGGTCACTCTTATTATGTATGACAACGCTGTATGCAAATTACCCAGTTAATAAGTATTTTGAAAGAAATAAAATTGTATTTTTAATAAGATAATATGAAAGGGAGTCTCTCATTCGTAATTAATAAGTTAGATTCATAAGTATAAGTATTAAACTGGGCGTCGCTGATACCCTTTCGCCTATTATAGTTAAATGTCTCTTTCATGCTAAAATTTTCCACAGATAGTACGTTTTTGCGCAAAATCGGTAAGCAATGTCAGAAGCCGACCAAAAACCCTTCCTCACGATACCTCATTCATGCCCGTGCGATTAGCATGTGCTGAGAAAAGAGGATCTTGACTTGAGAAATAATATGTATGATGTCTGCAATGCGTTAAACTTTAATCTTCCTTTCTTTCATGATTCTTTCATAGAAGTCCAAGTTCATGGCGCTATAGATGAAAACGGCAAAAACAGAAGTTCAGTACCTGTATTGGTAAAATACTATTTATTCTTCGTCAGGTTATTGAAGTTTTATTCCAGGTTTTTGTCATACAGAACCTGAATGTGAAAAGTGTAACGTAAACGTTCAGTTTCAAATGATGCAAGCATCCAGCAGCTCACAAAAACAGGGAAACCTGAAACATGTGAGCTACAATGGAACGGAAAGTGTAGACAGACAAAACAAATTGCTCCAGTGAAGCCATATTTCATATCGACAGCTATATCAAAAACTGAACATTAATGAAATAATAGAATCTCGAATAGGTCTGAACACTGGTAGTTGCAAGAAGTTTGTAGGAACAATTGTCCTTACTTACTACAAGTGCACCCTGCTCTTCCTCATATCCACAGGAATTTCGGTGCTCCTTGCAGTAATTTCGTGCCCCGATAACGCATGTAATGCAGCTATTACAGCGGACATACTGTGTAGTGTCTGGAATGTGGCCGTCACCACATGTACTGTGCCATATGGTCCACGGGGTTTAAGCGCCATGAGATCTTACGTTTGCAACAAATTGAGCTGAAATTTAATAGTAACTCTCGATAATGATGCGCACTGTAATCGTATTAGATTAGAAACATTTTCATAGACTTTCGAAATCAATTGAAGCCGTCTAATGTGCTATACAGATATAACTTCTTACTACGTGCATGAAATTTAGTGTTGGATTAACGTTTTGTTAAGTTTGAAATTATTACTCCACTTAATATCAGTCATCGTTACGGGTATCTCAAGGCTGTACCGGTCCTTTATTGTTTTAGGGTATTGTTGTCACTACTTCATTACTAAATTTTAAAAAAAAGTAAAACCATTGCCTGTTGTGCCAGTAATTTCGCTATCTCCGTGATGTATTTGAAAAATCTGTAGCAGCTTTTGCATATACGAGATTAAAAATTCATTTTACCTCTATTGATTAATAAGTGGGCTACTGAAAATTGTTTAATCACACAGTTGTCAGTTGACTAACTACGTTCTGTAAAAGATATGAAATACTCAATAAAATTTACAGTTTAAATAAACAATTGAATGAATAAATTTATAGGTCGTTTTTATTCCGTTGTGTTAAGTCATTTTCAAGCAAGAGTATAATTTCCACTAAAAATGAACTACTTTTGCAGATATATTGTCTTGAGAATGAATTCTATCGCAAATTAAATGTTCTTTGCCTTTCTAGCCCTTACATATCTTCATATTCTTCCCCTTTGGTGTGCTATTTGACTGATCCCCAAGATCATCAGTGTTTATTAAAGCTAGATTTTTTCATCATGTATTTCGTGTGGACTGTTCTTGTAACTTTTTTTACTTTGAAACTATCTTCGTCCCAGAAGCATATGCCCTTAATATCGGCCATTTTCACCTTCATAATTTGTCACGTTGGATGCCGAGACCCTACTCGCGTTTCAGAATTGTGTAGCAGCTACACGATGTCACCGTGGTCGCTTGCTGCTCGATATATGTTTTCATTTCCTCTCTGTGGTCCGCCATTTCTAATGCCATAAATTCTGGAAACGGTTATCTTATGTTATGTACTCAGTAGCAACTGACACACTATCCTTATAAGTTTCAGCAAGCATGTGCATTGTGAAAACAGGGAACGTCGGCTCCGTCCTTTGCTTATGCGTGGAACATTCTTTCCTCTCTCTCTCTCTCTCTCTCTCTCTCTCTCTCTCTCCCTCTCTCCATCCCTCTCTTTTTTTGCAATGGATGAAGTTACGAGCACCCATTTTTCGGTGATGGTATGTCTGCAGGTGTGCGAGCAGAAATCCAAGAACCGTATACGCAGGGGAATTTAGGATTCCGTGCGCTGTTCTATTCGACTCTGAAAAAATGAATGCAAAACGAAATTGTATTCGTATATGAAAGACTCAGCGGCAGAATAAAACAGGACTTTTCTGCTGCTGGAGATTGGCGAAAAGTGCAACATTCGAAGCAATAACGCAAATGGATAGTGTGTCCAAACATGGTAAAGTAAATAATATAGTCAAAAAGGATCTGGAGCTGATTGTTGTGTTGTTGATGTTGTCCTCAATTCGAAGACTGGTTTGATGCAGCTCTCTATACTAATCTATATGTGCAAGCCTCTTCATCTCCGAATAACTACTGCAACTGCCATCTTTCTGAATCTGCTTATTGTGTTCCTCTCTTGGTCTCCCTCCACAATTATTACCCCTTTAACCTCCCCCCCCCACCCTACCCCACCCCCGCACCCCCCACCCCGTACTTCCCTCTGGTACTAAACTGGTGATCCCATGATGTCTCAGAATACGGCCTATCAACCGATCCCTTATTCTAGTCAGGCTGTGGCACAAATTTCTTTTCTCTCCAGTTCCATTAAATACCTCCTCATTAGTTACGTATCTACTCATCTATTCTTCATTATTATTTTGTTTATCGTCCATGTTTCACCTCGATACATGACTACACTCCACACAAATAATTTTAGAAAGTACTTCCTGACTCTTAAATCTATATTCGGTGTCAGCAAATTTCTCTTCTACAGAAACACTTTTCTGGCCATTGCCAGTCTATATTTTATATCCTTATTTTATATCCTCTCTACTTCGGTCATAAGTTATTTTGCTGCCCAAATAACAAAACTCATCCACTACTTTAATCGTCTCTTTTCCTAATCTAATTCCCTCTGCATCACTTGAGTTAATTAGACTACATTCTATTATCTTTGTTTTGGTTTTTTGTTGTTCATCTTATATTCTCCTTTCAAGAAATTGTCCATTCCATTCAAATGTTCTCCTACGTCCTTTGCTGTCTCTGACAGAATTACAATGTCATAGGAAAACTCAAAGTTTTTATTTCTTCTCCCTGAACTTTAATTCCTATTCCAAATTTTTCTTTCGTTTCGTTTACTGCTTGCTCAATGTATGGATTGAATAACATCAACGACAGGCTGTAACTCTGTATCACGCACTTTTCATCCACTGCTTCCTTTTCATGCCCCTTGACTGCCGTCCGGCTTCTATGCAAGTTGTAAATAACCTTTTGCTCTTTGTATTAACTCTACTACCTTCAGAATTTCAAAGAGAATATTACAGTCAACTTTGTCAGAGCTTAGATACTACAAACGTAGGTTTGCCTTTTTTTTAAACCTATCTTCTAAGATAAATCGTAGGGTCAGTATTGCCTCGCATGTTCCTACATTCTCCGGAATTCAAACTTATCTTTCCTGAGGTCGGCTTCCTCCCGTTTTTCCACTCTTCTGTAAAGATGATTGTATTCAGATAGAGTTCTTTGTTCACTCGTGTTTTGTGCTTCACAGGCTGATGAAATATCGTCGAGTACAAATTATTTTTGGGATAAGCTGTGATGGAAGCAGCGTTATGGTCCGTGTAATTTTTGTGTGAGGCCTTCATGTTATAAAGACATGTGGGTAACAATGACAAGTGCCGATCACGTTCATTTGTATAGGAAGATTGCCCGCCCTTGGTGAACTCGGAATCTAAATACAAAATATTTCGCCCTATCGTAGTCCTTTTTAGATTTTTTGGCACAGATAGCACTTTATTTCCTAGCGTTTATCCTGTCATGTGTGGTCCCCAGGTTCCACGATGTTACACATTTGTTTTAATTTATCTTTGTGTCCAGATGTTGTTCTGTCTCCAAATGGCTCTGAGCACTATGGAATTTAACATCTGAGGTCATCAGTCCCCTGGACTTAAAAGGACCTAAGGACATCACACACATCCATGCCAGAGGCAGGATTCGAGCCTGCGACCGTAGCGGTCGCGCAGTTCCAGACTGATGCGCCTAGAACCGCTCGGACACACCGGCCGGCGTTCTGTCTCCACAAGGCGTCAGTTAAACAAAGGGAAAGAAGACGTGTGCACCTACTGTCTGACCTGTGGACAGGGTCAACTTTGTGATGTGGGTTATCTTATTTAACTGTTTGTATATAGGGTTTCTGAGGTGAAGATTACAGACCAGCAAAGAATTTGCCTAAACTAGCGTGGAAAACCGCCTGAAAACCGCAGGCTGGTTGGAATATCCCGCCAAACGTCGATAATCTGCCGAACGGATTCAACCTGGCTTTGGCTAACCTCCCTGTCTCGCAAACACGACACTGCGCGCTAATCTATGCGAAGAGGTCGCTGGAAAACAAAATACCGCATTGGAAATACTTCTCTGTACTTAACGCTTCACTTGAATCTTAACATAGCTGAACGTCTGTCGCACTGCTTCGCTCATCGTATTGATCGTGTGAATGTGTCGTTAAGCACTATTCGCCTGTCGTGGGTAGTAAGACAAGCAGGCAGTGTCTATCCACAAAGACAGCTAGTAGCTACCCGTGTCACTTCCTGCCCGTCCAACTTCCGTGCCTGATACAGACAGACGATACTCTGTACACAGCCGGATCTTCATAGCACGAATCTAGTATATCCCTCCTCGACGTCTCAAACAATGAAGAGCAAGAGCCACATTACATTTTTTGACTGAGAAGTCTTCAAGTCACCTGTTGCCGTTTATCAGCAAATCTGTCTAATATTTATTGAATTCAATGTATAAAAAGGTTAAAGCAAAGGAAAGCTTCGCAGACTGACGCTGATGGGTCATTCAGTACCGCCGGGCTGCTGCGTCGTTCTCAACATGTGACGTCATTCGGGTGCCCTGTGGTGGAGCATAGAGTCAGTACACCGATCTGCCGGCCGTTGCCAGTATCACCAACCTTGGAGACGCTACTTCTCATTAAGCAGTTCTTCAGTTGTCGTCTTGAATCTCTTATGTTGCAAGTCGCTTGTGTGCAGGTTCAGCTTTCCCCCCTGCGTCCCGGCTCCCGTTTTTGAGAATATTCCCCTACAGCTCATGAGTCGCAACCGACTAAAAAATTTACGGAATTGATAGACAATTGAAAAGTGAACATTTTTCATCAACGTAAATATGTCCGCAGCAGTATATGTAGCTAGAAATCGAGGAACGATTTTTTTTCGACTTGCCCTTACGTACCGGCATGTAAGGCATTCTGTTAAAGCACCACGGGCATAATGATCAAGGTATCTGGCTCGGAAGCAGAGTGCCTGTGTTAGATTCCTACTTTCTTTCTGCAGTTTTTCTTTTCTCACTAGGATAATTTTCCCCTAGGTAGGAATAAAAAAGTTAGTACGGTAAATAAATCAATAATCTCAGATCACTTGAATGAGTAAGAAATTAGAATTTTAAGCCTTGTTATATGAAAGAAACTCCGAGTCAGTTTGATGCGAAGACGAGCATTCGGCGCGCTTTATCTCAGGAGGGAGAAAAACTATCCCTTCTCGCAGTTGGTAGCGTGCATAAAAGAACGCATTCGTATACAGTGCAATATTCCATCACAGTGTCTTCAAAATGTTTTCCCGTGCTTATAAGAAATTTATGATTAATACTATCCACGAGATATAGAAGAAATCACTCGTTTAACCAACTCGTTAAATAATGTTTACTACACTTGCTCCAAATCCACATGCTAACAAACTTGTTATAGAAGAATTCAATTTACAAAACGTTGCTGATAAAAAGTTTTTCTTATCTTGGATTTCTGAGATGGGCAAACTAACACCGTCATATATGATGGCTATTTGAAGATGACAAGGGTCAACCGACTTTCACCGCGGAAGTAATATCGCATAACAGCACTCTTGTGTGCCTGCCATGTGATTTTTATTTTTATCGCCAAGATAAAAACATTATTTCGAGGTTTCATAATCCCAGTCTGCTTCTGGAAAGCCAACTGCAATTACACAACCGACCTGGTGCAATTACGATTCACGGCATAATTCATCACGAACTTTCAGCACAGATTTTTCAGACAATTTTATCGTATCCTGGTATGCGTCACAATTAATTCCCGAAAAAGAAATACTTTTAAATGTAAACCAAGTTTGTTTTCTTCCAAATCTTCGGAAGGAATGATCTACTTACCGGAAGGCTGCATTCGATAATAATTGTTCTTGGTGACGCGAATATATTTACTTCGCATGTTTGTATCACAAATATTATCCATGTAGCTATTCGAAGGAAACTGAATACGTGTTACGGAATGACCGAAAGAGTCAATGTAAAACGACCCGGATTACATTTTTAATTCCTTACTAATCCAAGTCATTTGAGAAAATCATTTGCCTACCTTGCCATTATTCCTTGTTGCTTTACTTACGTTACTAATCCTTCTATGGCAACCAATTTCGAAACAGAAAAAAATACAAAGGAAAAGAAGTCAGCAGAATGCAAATGAGGATGTAACACAAGTGCTTGGATCCGCAACCAGACGCCTTGATCGCAGCACCAGGGGTTCTTTCGTTGAACAGTGGTTGTCATATGGGTCATAAGCGTCAGTCGAAGTAGTTTCTTTTCTTAATTTCTATGAAAATGTGCATTTGCGGACCCTACATAGGTTGATGAAAAATGCTCAGTTTCCAGTTATCTGTCGATTCCTGAGTCGATTCCTCTTCATGGACTTCTGGGGTAGTTTTCTCGAGAAACGGGAGTTGTCAAGCCAAAATAACTTACAGTCTTTCATTTTAGTTTGTAAGCAAGCGACCTGCAAAATATGAACCGAATCCGTTGGCTTTGTCTGAGTCGTCCTCTTGTGAGTGTACGCGGTGTGAGCCACCCCATCAAGGAAAACTCTCTGGCGGTACCGGGAATGGGGCCCGAGTTCCACCCACAGCACTCACATGCTCTGACGAATAGGAAGTTAAAAAAAAATGGTTCAAATGGCTCAGAGCACTATGGGACTTAACATCTGTGGTCATCAGTCCCCTAGAACATAGAACTACTTAAACCTAACTAACCTAAGGACATCACACACATCCATGCCCGAGGCAGGATTCGAACCTGCGACCGTAGCGGTCACGGATAGGAAGTAAATCTCCCGTCATCTTACTAAGTAAACCCATCCACCATTCACTTCAAGGGAGTCAGTCTTTTTTTTCGTGTCATCAGTCTCCTCACTGGTTTGATTTGATTCGGCCCGCCATGAATTCCTCTCCTGTAATAATCTCGTCATCACAGAGTAGCACTTGCAACCCACGTCCTCAGTTATCTGCTGGCTGTATTCCAATCTCTGTCTTCGTCTACAGTTTTTGCCCTCTACAGCTCCCTCTAGTACCATGGAAGGCAGTCCCTGATGTCTTAACAGATGTTCTATCATCCTGTCCATTCTCTTTGTCAGTGCTTTCCACGTATTCCTTTCCTCTCCGTTTCTGTGCAGTCCACCTAATTTTCAACATTTGTCTGTAGCACCACATCTCAGATAATTCTGTTCCGGTTTTCCCACAGCCCATGTTTCACTACCATACAACACTGTGTTCCAAGCGTATATTCTCAGTCAAAACTTCCTCAAATTAAGGCCTATGTTTGATACTGGTAGACTTCTCTTGCCCAGGAATGCCCCCTTTGCCAGTGCTAGTATGCTTTTGATCTCCTCCTTGCTCCGTCCGTCATCGGATATTTTGCTGTCTAGGCAGCAGAATTCTTTAACTTCACCTACTTCGCGACCATCAATCCAAATGTTAAGTTTCTCACTGTTCTCATTTCTGCTACATCTTATTACTTTCGTCTTTCTACGATGTTCTCTCAATCCATATTCTGTACTCATTAGACTGTCCATTCCTCTCAGCAGATTATGTAATTCCACTTCCACGCAGGATAGCAATGTCATCAGCGAATCGTATCATTGATATCCTTTCACATTGAATTTTAATTCCACTCCTGACGCTTTCTTTTATTTTCATTAATGCTTCTTCGATGTGCAGATTGCACAGAAGGAGTGAAAAACTACATCATTGTCTTACACTCTCTTTATATCCGAGCATTTCGTTCTTGGTCGTCAACTCTTACTATTCCCTCTTGGCTGTTGTACGTATCGTATGTTACCCGTCTCTCCCTATAACTTAACCCCATTTTTCTCAGAATTTCGAACATCTTGCACCATTTTACATTATCTAACGCCTTTTATAGTTCGACAAATCCTATAAACGTGTCTTGATTTTTTTTTTAGTCTTGCTTCCATTATCAACCGCAGAAATGCATCTCTGGTGCGTTTCCTTTCCTAAAGCCAAACTCTTCTAAATCGACTCCCGTTTCTTCTTCTATCACATCTGACAAATCTTCCCCCACATAGAGGCCTTCAATGAACTCTTCCAACTAACCGCTCTCTCCTCTGCATTTAACAATGGAATTCCGGATGCACTCTTAATGTTACTATCTTTGCTTTTAATTTCACCGAAGGTTGTTTTGACTTTCCTACATGCTGGGACAGTCCTTCGGCCGATCATTTCTTTTCCGATTTCTTCACATTTTTCATGCAGCCAATTCGTCTTAGCTTCCCTCAATTCCTATTTATTTCATTCCTCAGAGACTTGTATTTCTGTACCTTTTTGTACTTCCTTCTTTCATCGATATACCGGAAGTCTTCGGGCGCCAATGCTGATTATTGATCACAATTTAAGGGGTGGCGGGTTTCGAACCGGGGACCGAGGACGTTTTGAATCGCAAGACGCTACCCCTTTTTTCATTTTGTTCGATATCGTTCGTTGCGTTTGATCTGGGTGGACGTCACAAGACATCCGTTCAAGTTGATCGTTGTGACTCTCTGACTCACTTTTTTTATTACAGAGAGCACGGTGAGCTACTGTGCCAGCTTTTTTTTTTTAACATGCACAAATACATCGTCGCACAAAATTCTGTCGTACCTTTTCGAACATCCGCGGCGATATTCTGACAGTGTCACAATCAGCAAGAATTTGTTATAGGATATTATTTTCAGGCTCAACATTTGTACCGTGCATATTTCATTTGACTGCGTGAGAACAAATAAAGTGAGGTCAAATCAAATGGACGAACTGCCCATGGAACAGGACAGCATGGTCTCCTTTTCCCTCCCACCTTCCTTTTCCATGGAAATCCTGATATAGGAGTTCACTAACTAGACGTGCAAGGTAAGCTGGGGCTCTGTTATGTTGGAGTTACACATCTGCACGAAGATCGAGTAAGACACTTTCCAACAAGTAGACAAGGGTTTATTAACTATGCTGGTAATGTGTGTTGATGGCACTTCAAAACTGCAACGAGGGAATTTTCGCCTGCCCATATATGACTGAAACAAAGCTCGTACATGAAACCTCCTTACAAAAAGTTATGGCTTGCACTGTGTGTGAATGGTAGTGTGTAGTTGCTACTTCCGTGTTACTTTTCACGGAGTGCTGTGTGCAACATACATTTCACGTACAAGAGGTCGAGTGCTAAAAAAAGGCACCTCATCCAAGTGGTGGTGGTGGTGGAAACGCTGGTATGGGCGGACGACAGCAAGTGAGCAAGAATTATCCATTGCATATACTGGTGCAGGTCGTTGTTCTCCTCGATCGTTGTACCATGAAACCACTTGCCTTGTTTCCTTATCCTTGGGAACCGTCACAGATTACATGCTGTTCTCGACTGGGTACATGGCTCGAAACAACCAATCTGCTCCTCTACGGCTCCTAGCCGTTCGGTAAACGAGGGTCATGTTTGCTAATTCCGTAACCCGGGAAAACGTCATTTCGCCAGGGCTGACTCTACACACCAGCCTGTAAATACAGAATTCCATTTTCATATTAGTAGTAAACTTGTCAGATTAATCATCACATATCTACATGTCATTAGGGCATTTTCCTGTCATAATGTACATCTCATAATGTACGCCTAAATGTAGACAGGCTTTGTCAACCCTACAGTCTTAGCATCTTCGTATATAATACACTGTTGGAAATTAAAATTGGAATATCATGGAGGTATCACGCAGCAACAGTCAGTATGGGCTGAAATGTAGTACATACTTTGGCAAACAAAAGATTAGCATATCAGTAAAACCGTACAAATAGGCAGGAGCAAAACATCTAACGGGTGGTTATAATTAAAGTGACACTAGTCCCGGAGCTCCAGTGTGAGCTGTAAGAATCGTCTGGTACAAAAACTTCGCAGAGACGCTAATGCGTTAATGAGGAACTGACTGACGCTGGAAAAAAAGTAGTTCCAGTCTTGGCCAACAGGTGCAAATCTGGAGCCGTAAAGCATCTAGTCGACATCCCGAATGCTCATATTAATGGTGCAAATCCGGCACTGCATAGCATCTCGTCGACATCTCCAGTGCCCATAATGAAGCTGCAAATCTGACACTGTATAGCATCTCGTCGACACCTCATCTCCTCTGTTCATACTGAAGTTGCAAATCTGGGATTGTATAGCATCTCGCCGACACCGCCAATGCTGAACAAATTTTGTAAACGGCGGTCTTCTTCTTTTTCTTCCTTTATTCCTAGGGTAAAGCCTATTTCCTCCAGTACCTCTCAGTCTACTCCGAGGTTGACGCTCCATTTTTTCCTTGGGCGGCCAATATTTCTTTTACCAGCGGTGGTTAATAGTAAAATGAACATTATGCCTTTGTCACATGTTTGACCTTCTGTTCCCACATCCTGTTCCCAATCCATTACATACAGAAACATTTCTATACGTCTTTCTTGCATATGGAATTCCTACATTTCTTCAGGTGACCCATACCCAATGCCATACAGGATCTCAGCGGCCCCACGTAATTAGCGTCATATGGGATAAAAATAATGTAGCTTGGCTGTATACGGCCTTATTACCACTTCACATACTCTTAATTGGAAATGGACTTGGATGCAGCGACGCCAATGGCCATACCAACAGTGCAAAGCGTATGGAGCACCATGGACTGTCAGCTGCTTTCCTTGACGCGGCAGCAGAGAGAGAGACACCGACAGTGGTGCGCCCAAAGACAACACTGAACACGTTGTCTTTCCAGATGAGTTGCTGGAGAACGTACAGCATCAAAATGGATCCACTTGTGGAGGCTTTTGGCAAAATGAGCGCTGAGTTGGCGTGATGGTATTGTATGCTATTGGGTATGCAGTACAGTCACCTATGTTTCGCATGACCGATAGTATGGACAATATAATATTACGCTATGACATGTTAATTACAGTGGAAGCGCTCCATCTTTGATGTCTCCTTGACTTTATCTTTCAACAATATCCCATGTTGATGTGCTACCTCGATGCAGATGGCATACACTCATTGCCCTGGCCAGTTCATTTTCGAGGGCTCTCACCCACGGAAAACATCTGGTTCTGGGTTGCCAAGAGACTTACACATCATAACTCAAGAGAAAATACCACTGGTGAACTCTGTCACACATGGAAAGAACGTAGAATGGCTACTACATTCTATGTAGCCACATGGATCATCCAAAATCAGGTCAACGAGATGCTCAGCTGGGATAGAGCAAAGGTCGAGCAGTTTGTACATTTCGCACTACAGGTGGGCTGAGTAGAGACGCCTCTACATGAAATAAGGAAAGCCGCTAGAAGACAGTGAAGTATCTTCGACGCTAATATAATATTAAGAGAGCTCAATCATTTATTCGAAAGTCGCTGTTCTTTCGCAGTAGCCTCGGATGATGATTCATTCAGCTGTGCGCTCGATTAGTGCTGAAATCTATCAATCCAGCTCAGCATCAGCATGCCTACATGCCCAGGCGAGGTTTGAATGACCTCGGCACTGAGGTGGGTTGCTGGAGAGCAAGTGCAGCCGTCGTAGCGTGAAATGGTCTCGTGCTGGCTGCTGGAGTGTCCTCTGTCCCACTCCGAATTCTACAACGACGCTTGATGATCCATTAGCGGTGCACCCTTTGTCAGGAGTCGTGCGATCAGTTGATCTCTTCCCTACCGGCCTGGTAGGTTTCAGCACCCAGTGTCACTTGGATATTGAACAGGAACGTGAACCGCAAGAGTCCTGTTTCTAACTTGCGCATTTAATTTCAATGCTGTCAGCACTATGCGATGCGGTATTGTCGGAAGACAAAGAGCTTCTCCAGACGGCGAGAAGCAGATAGCTCATCAGGTGACGACCATCATCTCGAGTACATCTTCGGCTTGATTATAGACTATTCCAGAGCATCTAGGACATAGATTCATTACAGTACCATAATCATGGAATCGAATGCTTTTACTGAGAAGTTCATAGATCCCAGTCACAAACCCATGGCGAGAACTGGAACACTCGAATATTTAAAGGGAGGTAGCATGAGGCTATGACGCTGAGCCCGGTTCGTAGTGAGTGCCTGTGTCTTTCTTATTCTGCTTTATTCACTTAAAGGGCTCTTAGCTGCTGTGTCAGTTCCTCGTTCCACGCTCTAGTATAAGCGATAGAGTTCCTTGCACCACGTATTATCAGTTAACGAGGACGCTTCTCTCGCTTCCTTTGCTTTTGTGTCGCGGTCTTCTTTCTGCTGAATGCGTATTCTCATTCGCCAGACAGGGTTGGTAATGTGTCGGGTGCCTGACCCACTTGCGACTTAAATGGCTCGCTTCCCGCTTCCACCTTAGTCTCTGACTTCGCCTGATTGCGTGTGGCAATGTCAATCAATTTTAACACAAGTTTATAATTTCCTACCCAATTACTATACTGTGCCGAAACAAAACCCTGTATATCTCGAATCATTTACAAATTTTAACCATGCATTCTTCTTACCATCCCCATACACTATATGATCAAAAGTATCCGGACACCCCAAAAAACATACGTTTTTAATATTAGGTGCATTGTGCTTCCGCCTACGGCTAGGTACTCCATATCAGTGACCTCAGTAGACATCGTGAGAGAGCAGAATGGGACGCTCCGCGGAACTCACGAACTTTGAACGTGGTCAGGTAATTACGTGTCACTTGTGTCATACGTCTGTACGCGAGATATCCACACTCCTGAACATCCCTAGGTCCACGGTTTCCGATGTGATAGTGAAGTCGAAACGTGAAGGGACACGTATAGCACAAAGCGTACAGGCCGACCTCGTCTTTTGACTGACAGAGACCGCAGACAGTTGAAGAGGATCGTAAACTGTAATACAGACATCTATCCAGACCATCACACAGGATTTCCAAACCGCATCAGGAACCACTGCAAGTACTATGACAGTTAGGTGGCTGCTCGTAAGCCACACATCACACCGGTAAAAGCCAAACGACGCCTCGACTGGTGCAAGGAACGTAAGCATTGGACGATTGAACAGTAGAAAAACGCTGTGTTGAGTAACGAATTCCAGTACACAGTGTGGCGATCCGATTGTAGAATGTGGGTATGGCGAATGCCCAGTGAACGTCATGTGATAGCGAGTGTAGTGCCAACAGTAAAATTCGGAGGCGGTGGTGTTACGATGTGGTCGTGTTTTTCATGGATGGGGCTGTCCCCCCTTGTTGTTTTGCGCGGCACTATCACAGCACAGGCCTACACTGATGTTTCAACAATCTTCTTGCTTCCCACTGTTGAAGAGCAATTCGGGGATGGCGATTGCATCTCTCAACACGATCGAGCACCTGTTCATAATGCACGACCTATGACGGAGTGGTTACACGACAATAACATCCCTGTAATGGACTGGCCTGAATTGAGACCTGACCTGAATCCTATAGAACACTTTAGGGATATTTTGGAAGGCCGACTTCCTGCCAGGCCTCACCGACCGACATCGATACCACTCCTCAGTGCAGGTCTCCGTGAAGATTGGGCTGTCATTCTCCAAGAAACCTTCCAACACCTGATTGAACGTATGCCTGCGAAAGTGGAAGCTGTCATCAAGGCTAAGGGTTGGCCAACACCATATTGGATTTCAGCATTACCGATGGAGGGCGCCACGAACTTTTCAGCCAGGTGTCCACATACTTTTGATCACATTGTTTACATACAATAAGTAAAATTTCATTGCATTAAATGTACTCGCAACTACATGGACTACCATCAGCTGTATAATGGAATGACGCCAGTATAAATTTGTGTCGGACAGGGACTCGAACCCGGATTTTCCGCTTATCGCGAGCGATCACCCTAACATTCGGCTATCCGAGCACGACAGACGGCCAGATCAAAACTTCCACATGTCATCAACCATGTTTCAGCAACCTGTACCCTTACATCCATTATGTACTCGTATATTTCTGAACAGGGAGACATTTTACGTGAAAGTCGCTTGCACGGTGTCGGTGGATAAGTACGATAGTACCGCGCCCGTATTATTCCGAATTACGCTGCAAAGGTCCTTCTGACATGCATGCGTGTCCGAAGGAACTTTGCATCGTAACTTTGTACTTCGAAATAATAGAGGCCCTGTAATATCGGAAAATTTCGTTATTCGCTTCCCTTCACAGTTATGGTAGCAGCACCTCTCGAATCAATCCCACTACTCGTCTTGTAATCTTGATCAGCTACAACGATCTTTGTAGAGTGATTATCCACTATTTCATTCAATTTCCTCCAAATCTTTGTTTCATAGCAATTTATGGAATGTGTTTTTCCTTCAGCTTTCATTTGCATTTTACTGCGCTGCCACATTTGCTCCCACATATTCTCGAATTGCTAAGTTTGTCCAAATAGAAAGTATATCACGCCTCTTGACTTGTCAAAACATAATTATTAGCCTTTTCCTTCTGTTTTACAAGATATGATGCACTTCTTCCGTCGAATACATAGGCCAACTAATGCTACAATTCCAGGGATAATTGTTCCCCATTTTCCGTTTTAGGCGATGCAACCATTCCAAAAACGTTCTCAACTTTCAGTCGGCTCCCTTTCATTAATTAGTACGCCGCGAAGCACGTCTGTATCTCTGGCATATACACACACAAAAAAAACACGCTCCATGAAGGCATTATCCGAACGGGACAGAAATTGGTAGATGTAATGTACATGTACAGACAAATAGATAATTACAATTTCAGAAAAATTGGATGATTTATTCAAGAGAAAGAGCTTGACAAATTGGTCAAATCAATAACACGTTGCTCCACCTCTGGCGATTATGCAGGCAGTTATATAGTTCGGCAGTGATAGAATTATCGGATGTCCTCCTGAAGGATACATACCAAATTCTGTCCAACTGGCGCCTTAGATTGTCAAAATCTCGAGATGATCGCAAAGCCCTGCCCATCAGGCCGAAAACATTTTCAACTGGGGAGAGGTCTGACGACCTTGTTGCCCAAGGTAGAGTTTGGCTAGCACGGAAACAAGCAGTAGAAACTCTCGATGTGGTTGCGAGCGGGCGTTATGTTGCTGAAATCTGAGCTCAGGATTGCTTTCCGTGAAGGACAACAATATGGGGCTTAGAATATCGTCGAAGTACCGCTATGCTATAAGTGTGCCCAGGTTGACAATCAAATGGTCCTGAAATTAAAAGAAATGGCACCCCAGACCATTTCTCCTGGTTTTCGGGCCATATGGAGGACGACCGGCAGATTGGTATCCCGCTGCTGTCCTTAGCGTGTCCACGTACGTCGTCGACCTGGAATTTCATTGACACAGAATTGTGTTCATTGATGATTCCCGCTTCTAAATGAACTCCGACGACCACCGAAGACGTGTATGGAGATTCAACGGACAGTGGTGGGATTCCAAGCTGACTGTCGCCCTCCATACTGCCCGACAACCGGGAGAGATGGTCTAGGCTGTCATTTCTATTCGTAGCAGGACTTATTTCGTTGTCATTCATGCACCCTTACAGCACAGTGGTACGTCGACGATATTGCACACCTCATTTTGTTGACTTCATGGCGAGCCATCCTAGGCTTATATTTCAGCATGATAATGGCGGCCCGCACACGGAATGAGTTTGAAACATCCCCTTTGAAAAATTGTTAATGACAGTGCTGGAAAACCTCTAGGTTATTTGATTTTCAAACAGCTGAGCAAAACTGAAAGTACTTAGACATTTCTCTCTTTACTTATTCTGATCATCACTAAACTGGCATACAATATCTTTTAGCGCAACGCAATCTGATGCCTTTCATGAATCACTTACCTCACAAAAATCTTCGTTAGTCGAACTACTGCAATACAGAGAGCGCCAATACTGCGAGCTAAATAACAGATTCTAACTACTGCAGGCACTAACTACTGATAGGCATAGCTAGCACATGAAATATTTTGATAGGGAACAAAGAATATGTTTACCTTAATAGCATTCAAAAGTCATTATATATATATATACTCCTTGAAATGGAAAAAAGAACACATTGACACCGGTGTGTCAGACCCACCATACTTGCTCCGGACACTGCGAGAGGGCTGTACAAGCAATGATCACACGCACGGCACAGCGGACACACCAGGAACCGCGGTGTTGGCCGTCGAATGGCGCTAGCTGCGCAGCATTTGTGCACCGCCGCCGTCAGTGTCAGCCAGTTTGCCGTGGCATACGGAGCTCCATCGCAGTCTTTAACACTGGTAGCATGCCGCGACAGCGTGGACGTGAACCGTATGTGCAGTTGACGGACTTTGAGCGAGGGCGTATAGTGGGCATGCGGGAGGCCGGGTGGACATACCGCCGAATTGCTCAACACGTGGGGCGTGAGGTCTCCACAGTACATCGATGTTGTCGCTAGTGGTCGGCGGAAGGTGCACGTGCCCGTCGACCTGGGACCGGACCGCAGCGACGCATGGATGCACGCCAAGACCGTAGGATCCTACGCAGTGCCGTAGGGGACCGCACCGCCACTTCCCAGCAAATTAGGGACACTGTTGCTCCTGGGGTATCGGCGAGGACCATTCGCAACCGTCTCCATGAAGCTGGGCTACGGTCCCGCACACCGTTAGGCCGTCTTCCGCTCACGCCCCAACATCGTGCAGCCCGCCTCCAGTGGTGTCGCGACAGGCGTGAATGGAGGAACGAATGGAGACGTGTCGTCTTCAGCGATGAGAGTCGCTTCTGCCTTGGTGCCAATGATGGTCGTATGCGTGTTTGGCACCGTGTAAGTGAGCGCCACAATCAGGACTGCATACGACCGAGGCACACAGGGCCAACACCCGGCATCATGGTTTGGGGAGCGATCTCCTACACTGGCCGTACACCACTGGTGATCGTCGAGGGGACACTGAATAGTGCACGGTACATCCAAACCGTCATCGAACCCATCGTTCTACCATTCCTAGACCGGCAAGGGAACTTGCTGTTCCAACAGGACAATGCACGTCCGCATGTATCCCGTGCCACCCAACGTGCTCTAGAAGGTGTAAGTCAACTACCCTGGCCAGCAAGATCTCCGGATCTGTCCCCCAGTGAGCATGTTTGGGACTGGATGAAGCGTCGTCTCACGCGGTCTGCACGTCCAGCACGAACGCTGGTCCAACTGAGGCGCCTGGTGGAAATGGCATGGCAAGCCGTTCCACAGGACTACATCCAGCATCTCTACGATCGTATCCATGGGAGAATAGCAGCCTGCATTGCTGCGAAAGGTGGATATACACTGTACTAGTGCCGACATTGTGCATGCTCTGTTGCCTGTGTCTATGTGCCTGTGGTTCTGTCAGAGTGATCATGTGATGTATCTGACCCCAGGAATGTGTCAATAAATTTTCCCCTTCCTGGGACAATGAATTCACGGTGTTCTTATTTCAATGTCCAGGAGTGTATATATATATATATATATATATAATTTTGTGACGCCCAATTATTCAAATTTCCTTTTTCTGACGGACACACGTCTAGATCGTTCGCTCAAAACTCTGGCATCTCTCTCCCCACATTCACATTCAGCACTGCTAGCGGCTCACCTCCAACTGCCCAACGCTACGCGCAGTTCACATCCAACAGCCCAACATTGTTGTTGTTGTGGTCTTCAGCCCTGAGACTGGTTTGATGCAGCTCTCCATGCTACTCTATCCTGTGTAAGCTTCTTCGTCTCCCAGTACCTACTGCAGCCTACATCCTTCTGAATCTGCTTAGTGTATTCATCTCTTGGTCTCCCTCTACGATTTTTACCCTCCACGCTGCCCTCCAATACTAAATTGGTGATCCCTCGATGTCTCAGTACATGTCCTACCAACCAATCCCTTATTCTAGTCATGCCACAAGCTCCTCCTCTCCCCAATTCTATTCAATATCTCCTCAGTAGTTATGTTATCTACCCATCTAATCTTCAGCATTCTTCTGTAGCACCAAATTTCGAAAGCTTCTATTCTCTTCTTGTCTAAACTATTTATCGTCCACGTTTCACTTCCATACATGGCTACACTCCATACAAATACTTTCAGAAACTAATTCCTCACACTTAAATCTATACTCCATGTTAACAAATTTTTCTCCTTCAGAAACGCTTTCCTTGCCATTGCCTGTATACATTTTACATCCTCTCTACTTCGACCATCATCAGTTATTTTGCTCCCCAAATTGCAAAACTCCTTTACTACTTTAAGTGTCTCATTTCCTAATCTAATTCCTTCACCATCACCCGACTTAATTCGACTACATTCCTTTATCCTCGTTTTGCTTTTGTTGATGTTCATCTTATATCCTCCTTTCAAGACACTGTCCATTCAGTTCAACTGCTCTTCCAAGTCCTTTGCTGTCACGGACAGAATTACAATGTCATCGGCGAACCTCAAAGTTTTTATTCCTTCTCCATGGATTTTAATACCTACTCCGAATTTTTCTTTTGTTTCCTTTATTGCTTGCTCAATATAGAGATTGAATAACATCGGGGATAGGCTACAACCCTGTCTCACTCCCTTCCCAAACACTGCTTTCCTTTCATACGCCTCGACTCTTATAACTGCCATCTGGTTTCTGTACAAATTGTAAATAGCCTTTCACTCCCTGTATTTTACCCCTGCCACCTTCAGAATTTGAGAGAGAGTATTCCATTCAACACTGTCAAAAGCTTTCTCTAAGTCTACAAATGCTAGAAACGTAGGTTTGCTTTTCCTTAACATTTCTTCTAAGATAAATCGTAGGGTCAGTATTGCCTCACGTGTTCCAGCATTTCTACGGAATCCAAACTGATCTTCCCCGAGGTCGCCTTCTTCAGTTTTTCCATTCGTCTGTAAAGAATTCGCGTTAGTATTTTGCAGCTGTGACTTATTAAACTGATAGTTCTGTAATTTTCACATCTGTCAACACCTGGAATTATTATATTTTTCTTGAAGTCTGAGGGTATTTCGTCTGTCTCATACATCTTGCTCATCAGATGGTAGAGTTTTGTCAGGACCGGCTCTCCCAAGGCCATCAGTAGTTCCAATGGAATGTTGTCTACTCCAGGGGCCTTGTTTCGGCTCAGGTCTTTCAGTGCTCTGTCAAAGTCTTTACGCAGTATCATATCCCCCATTTCATCTTCATCTACATCCTCTTCCATTTCCATAATATTATTCTCAAGTACGTCGCCCTTGTATAGACCTTCTATATACTCCTTCCACCTTTCTGCTTTCCCTTCTTTGCTTAGAACTGGGTTTCCATCAAAGCTCTTGATATTCATGCAAGTGGCTCTCCTTTCTCAAAAGGTCTCTTTAATTTTACTGTAAGCAGTATCTATCTTACCCCTAGTGAGATAAGCCTCTAAATCCTTACATTTGTCCTCTAGCCATCCCTGCTTAGCCATTTTGCACTTCCTGTCGATCTCATTTTTGAGACGTATGTATTCCTTTTTGCCTGCTTCATTTACTGCATTTTTATATTTTCTCCTTTCATCAATTAAATTCAATATTTCGTCTGTTACCCAAGGATTTCTACTAGCCCTCGTCTTTTTACTACTAGATGCTCTGCTGCCTTCACTACTTCATCTCTCAAAGCTACTCATTCTTCTTCTACTGTATTTCTTTCCCCCATTCCTGTCAATTGTTCCCTTATGCTCTCCCTGGAACTCTGTACAACTTCTGGTTCTTTCAGTTTATCCAGGTCCCATCTTCTTAAATTCCCACCTTTTTGAAGTTTCTTCAGTTTTAATATACAGTTCATAACCAATAGATTGTGGTCAGAGTCCACATCTGCCCCTGGAAATGTCTTACAATTGAAAACCTGGTTCCTAAATCTCTGTCTTACCATTATATAATCTATCTGATACCTTTTAGTATCTCTATGGTTCTTCCATGTATACAACCTTCTTACATGGTTCTTGAACCAAGTTTTAGCTATGATTAAGTTATTTTCTGCCCAAAATTCTTCCAGGCGGCTTTCTCTTTCTTAGCCCCAATCCATATTCACCTACTATGTTTTCTTCTCTCCCTTTTCGTACACTCGAATTCCAGTCACCCATGACTATTAAATTTTCGTCTCCCTTGACTAATTGAATAATTTATTTTATCTCATCATACATTTCATCAATTTCTTCGTCATCTGCAGAGCTAGTTGGCATACAAACTTGTACTACTGTAGTAGGCGTGGGCTTCGTGTCTATCTTGAGCACAATAATGCGTTCACTATGCTGTTTGTAGTAGCTTACCCGTACTCCTACTTTTTTATTCATTATTAAACCTATTCCTGCATTACCCCTATTTGATTTTGTATTTATAACCCTGTATTCACCGCCCAATTAAGGGATCTGACATTCCACGCTCCGATCCGTAGAACGCCAGTTTTCTTTCTCCTGATAACGACATCCTCTTGAGTAGTCCCCGCTCGGAAATCCGAATGGAGGACTATTTTACCCAAGAGGAAGCCATCATCATTTAATCATACAGTAAAGCTGCCTGCCCTCGGGAAAAATTACAGCTGTAGTTTCCCCTTGCTTTCAGCCGTTCGCAGTACCAGAACAGCAAGACCATTTTGGTTAGTGTTACAAGGCCAGATCAGTCAATCATCCAGACTGTTGCCCCTGCAGCTACTGAAAAGGCTGCTGCCCCTCTTCAGGAACCACACGTTTGTCTGGCCGCTCAACAGATACCCCTCTGTTGTGGTTGTACCTACGGTACGGCTATCTGTATCGTTGAGGCACGCAAGCCTCCCCACCAACGGCAAGGTCCATGGTTCATGGAGGGGGAGGGATCCCAACACTACAATAGCGAATATTCCAACAATGCCAACCAGCCACAGACTGCACACAGCACAGTCAGTGATTTTCAATCAGAGCGTTACGTGGCGTTACCAACATAAAAACCTTAACAGCCTACTTACAAGTTTATATTGTTTTCCTTCGCGCTTGCCAAACCCTACCTCGGCCAGTTAGGCCGCCGGATCTCTCTCTCTCTAGTTCAAAACGCTGGAGTATCGTGGGCAGACCCTCCTTCAAGCTCAAGATTTTGGCGATCTAACCCGCCAGTTGGACATAATTTGGCACGATATTCGTTAGCAGCACATCCAACAACTCTGTCAATCAATGCCAAGTCCAATAACTTTATGCATAACGGCCAGACGTGAACTGATGCTTTACTGAGTAGCTCAATTTGTGAAGCTCTTTCTGTTGAACATATCATCCACTTTATCTGAAATTGTAATCATTGGTTTGTCTGCACACGTACATGATATCTACCCGTTTCCGTCCCACTGGGAAAATTCCTTCGAGGCTGTATTAGTAATGCACTAATGGTCCCGTGACCGAGTATGCTATAACAAAACATGTTTTTGCACACTGTGCAGAATCGTGACGGATTTCACCACTTCTAAGTTGAGTATCCTGCCTCCTGATCCGCTCTAACAAATTTAACAACTTTTTCTTGATAAGATAACTTACCAACAGCCGTATGTATTGTATTTATGAACTTCTTATATGCTACAATGCATATATGCAAATTTTACAATACATACGGCTGTTGGTAAATTATTGTATCAAGAAATGCGAAGGGCGTTTGAAAAGTCCGTGCAAAGTCCGAGAGATGGCACCACCGGCGCATGTGTTTAGTTAGTAGCATGTTTGGAAAGAACGCACGCCAATTTTCAGCCATATTGGTCTATTTCTTTGTGTTTGGCTTTCGTGTGAATCAAGGAAGTCGAGTGATTGTCAAAAAATGGACGAAGAAGAATTTCGTGTGGTGATTAAACATTACTTTATGAAAGGCAAAACGCCTCAGGAGACTAAAGAGAGGCTTGATAAACATTACAGTGACTCTGCATATTCGATTATAACAGTTTATAGTGGTTTCAAAATTTTCGGAGTGGCCATATGGGCACAAGTGACGTTGAACGTTCTGGGCGCCCTGTGGAGGTTACGACTCCAGAAATCATTGATAAATCCATGATATGGTGATGGATGACAGAATAGTTAAGGTGCGTGAGATTGTTAGTGCTGTGGGCATCTCGAATAAACGGGTACATAATATTTTGCATAAACATTTGGACATGAGAAAGCTATAAGTTTGGTTCCGCGATTGCTCACGCTTGACCAAAAACGGAATCGTGTGAAGTGTTGCAAGGATGGTTTGCAGCTGTTCAGGAAGAATCCGAAGGACTTTAAGCGTCGTTTCGTCACTGAGGATGAAACATGGATACATTAATATACTCCTGAGACCAAACAACAGTCTAAACAATGGGCTACCAAGGGAGAATCTGCACCAAAAAAGGCGACGACCAGTCCTTCGGCCGGAAAGGTTATGGCGACTGTCTTTTAGGATTCGTAACGGATAATCCTCATCGACTATCTGGAAAAGGGTAAAACTATTACAGGTGCATATTATTCATCGTTATTGGACAGTCTGAAAACGGAGCTGCAAGAAAATCACCGGCTTTTGGACCATAAAAAGTCCTATTCCATCACGACAATGCACCAGCACACACCTCAGCAGTTGTGGCTCAGCAGCTGTGGTCACAAATTTACTGGAAACAGGATTCCAACTCGTTTCACATCCCCCCTACTCTCCAACTTCGCTCCCTCTGACTACTATATGTTCTCCAATTTGAAGAAATGGCTGGCGGAACAAAGATTTTATTCAAATGAGGTGATTGCAGCAATTAATAGCTATTTTGCAGACTTGGACAATTCCTTTTATTCGGAAGGGATCAACAAATTAGAACAGTGTTCGACGAAGTGTGTAAGTCTAAAAGGAGACTATGTCGAAAAATAGAAAAGGTTTTTCCCAAACACGTAAGTAGCTTTTGCTTTTGCACGGACTTGTCAAACGCCTTTCGTACATGTCGGCCATTGCCTCACAGTCGATAATGCATCAACAAAGAATTTTAAAAACAGCTGAAAATTATTTGCAGTAATACTCTCAAGTTTGTTCGCGATTTTTGTTGATCCCGGTACAATTTCTTGAAAAGATTCTGTGCTGCTTTCTTGTCTACTACAATTCCTACGAAGCTCCGAAAGTTACGTAGCTCTCTCTATCTGTGTGCGAGAACAACATGTTGTAAGCAGTCATTGGCGGCTAGCCACTAGATCGTTAGTGAACACAGCAGCTCGCTGAGCGGCCAGACGAAGCAATTAGAGCCGGGGACGCCACGTGCGGAGCACTTAGAGCCGTGTGGTGACAGACGCTGATTGGGCAAACTGAGGAGTGTTTACCAAACAGCGCTAAGCACTGCGGCTGCGAGCCCTTAATCAGTGCCAACTGCGACAACACCGCGCGCTATGCCGCTCTGCGACGCAGCGTCCATCTGCGAGCACTTGCTGGGGACGACATATTGGAATGTCTGCGTTTGAGACTCAGCAGACAGCATCACAATCAGTTTATTCGCCACATGCTACATGGCACACAAGCTACGATCGTAACAGCAGATCAGTAAGTCCCTAGCAGTCATGTTGACTATTCTTTTGTACAATCACGGGTCATCGATTTATGTGGCTATAACGGGTAACACAAATAGGCTGATGATATCTGCCATCATTTACAGCTTAGTACGCGATGCTTCCAATAAAATGCCTCCTCGTCGCCGCACGGTGTACTGTATATCTGTATGTGTGAGCTGTAAATTCTTTAGATGTCAGCACGTTAAAGTTCTGGTAGATTTTTGTGTAACAGGGAAAAAGAACTTCGGAAAAACGTCAAACTGGTGATTGTCGGTCGGTCAGCTACATAGTAGCGAGAAGGTGTTAAGGCTGAAATTAAGAAACTAAATATGATTTCGTTATTATCTTTCACAAAAATCTATTTCTTTTCATTTAAAAGGGAAAGGAAAATTCGCTTTTGGGACAGTTCTTCAGAATAAAATTCCAGACTGATAATAAACAGAAAACTATGAAGACTCTAATATACAAGATGCTTCACAACGTTTTGACGATTTCATAGCGCCGTCTAGTATTAGTGCAGAGAATCAAGTTTCATCCCACATACGGATCAGTAATAATGTCCCACTGGGCGAAGCAACATCGTGCGTTCGCGGTGGAGTGTGGTTTTCACTACGGAGAATCTGTCGTGCGCGTGCAACGTGCCTTACATAAGGATTTCAAATCCTGCTCGTGGAACAATATTACAATATCGAACTGGGTGAGAAACTTCCGTGCAATTACCAGTACCTCGAATCGAAAGTCAACAGGCCCTCGGAAAACAGTCCTCACACCCGATAACATTGAACGTGTGTGTGGCAGTTCAAAGGCAAGCCCTCGCCTTTCGTTACGAAAACTTGGTTCCAACACGGCGGCGTGAACCGTTTGGAAACCGCACAATTTCCAAACGCGCTTGTGTTGAAAGGCCGCCTCGCTCGCCTGATTTAACCGCGCCAGTCTTTCGCCTGTGTCGTTATTCGAAGGCAATAAACTTGAAACTATTAAAAGATCGAAATCAGGATGAAATTTTCAGAATTCCTCCAGCAGTTACGCAAGATCTGTTCAAAAACTGGGTGAAACGACTCGGGTATTGTGTAGCCGCGAATGGACGTCATTTTTCCGATATACTATTCCATAAGTAAACTTGAATGTATATTGTATCTTGTGCAAAATTTTAAGATTTCTTTCGCAATTAGTTTGTGTGTTACTCATATTTGAAACCATGAAAACAATCTTATGAGGACAACAGTTTTATGTTTTTAGGATAAAGACTATAACTGATCAGCTACCAATAAGTAACAATAAACTGTAGAATAAAGGCCAAACAGAACAAATAAACACTATGCAAGTTGCTTTGCAAGTATGATAACAGTGTTGTGGTCTTCTCACTCCAAAATGTTTTCAGTTATTCGTTACTCATGCACAACAAACTCGAAGAAACTGTTTCGTACAGTACAGCTTTAAATCTCTGATTTTGTCTTGGCATTAGAATGGGTTGTTAGATGTGATGAGGGGTCTGCAGGACTCCGTATTGCCCTGATTTAAATGATGAATTTGATAACAAACGTTTCCGATTCCAAGAAGAGTCATCGGATAGATGCACAAATTATAGGTCTATATTATTGAAGTCACTCTGCTGTAGAGTTATAATACATGTTTAATGATCACGCATTATGATCTCTATGCAGATCAAAAATCTTTCCCGAAAAAATCGGTATGAATTCTGCAAACAGAGACCTTGGGACGCTCTGCTCTCTCTTTTCGTCCTTCGAGATCGAGAGCACCATGAACAGCGGCGCCCAGTTCGATGTCACATTCTTTGACTCTGGGAAAGCATTCGATATAGAGTTCCGCACTATCGATTAACGAACAAAATTCGAGCTTCCCAGTATCGACCTAGATTTTTAATGAGTCACAGCAATCACGTCGAGTTACAACTTAATACGTCACCCTCAACGGGAAAGATGTAAAGTGATTTCGAGGGCACTTCGAGGGAGATCTATAGGATTGGTACCGTTTACAAAATGCAAAATGCGTCATAATTAATAGCTACAAGGGTGGAAGTATGCAGTAACAGAAGCAGATCCGTTCCAGTAAACAAGAGGCCACATAAGAACCGTTCAAATGGCTCTGAGCACTATGGGACTTAACATCTTAGGTCATCAGTCCCCTAGAACTTAGCACTACTTAAACCTAACTAACCTAAGGACATCACACACATCCATGCCCGAGGCAGGATTCGAACCTGCGACCGTAGCAGTCCCGCGGTTCCGGACTGCAGCGCCTAGAACCGCACGACCACCGCGGCCGGCATAAGAACCGTTTACGATGCAGTTGCGAATGTATGGTCACGTGCTGGCACTGACCTAAGTATTAAACATTGTCCTAGTTAGTACAAATATTTGAGAAATTTAAATTTACCGATTAAGACCCCGTCTAACTAAGCTCTAATTTCACAAATCTTTTTTGTTCATTTGCACGTGCTGTTACCCCTGGAGTTTTGAGCATAGTACCTTCAATATTATACACCAACCTGGAGAACACAGCTCTTGATTGTATGTGGCTTAACAGGTAGTAGTCAAAGATCCAATTTAAGCACCTCCGCCACTATCAATCACTACTTTCGATTCGACTTCTTCCAGTAATATGAAATTATATCACATATTCCCAACTCTGATGACACAAACGATAGCCTGCTATATTATCGTACAAGTTACGAACTCCCATAAGTCCTTTTCTGAAGATGTTACCGAAAGGGAAAAAAAAAGCTTTGAAAGAAAGGAGCATTTCTGTGTCTTGGGCAGAGTGGCTTCTTGTGTTACCAAGTCAATGGAGACCCTGATGGGCAAGAATAAAAACAGAATCCACAGATGTGACAGTATACTTTGCTTCTGTTATAATTGTCGTGGTTCAGCTAAGACGATGTGCAGTGTTTCTGTTCAGCCTTACCAAGTCTCTGCGATATTACAAAGGTAACCTTGAGCACCGTTTTTTGTTACACATCAGTACCTACACTTGCAATATGAAATGTTTGAAGAATATTCCGATGAATATGTTGTTTTAGAAAGCCTAATTTCGGGTTGTTCTTTAATTCGAGATCATTTTAGAAATTAATTTACGTATCGCTATTTATAATCTGACCATATGGGAGCTTTCAGAAACTCGCTGACATCAAATCGTGAATGACAGAAATCAAAACTTTTACAAAACAGAGAGTACAGTATGTCAAACGACTCGATTTCTATACAGTTTTATGATTCAGTTACGTGAGTGTCAGAGAAGTAATTATGACGACAACATGAATAAAAAGTATTATATTATGCTAATAACTGCATTAGGAGAGGTGTTAATATATCCAAACATTCAAGACAACAGTAATGTCAACAACCCTAATATTTTTGGACCTGCGTAGGTAGCACCTTTGGTCCTGGTGGTTTAGCGGGTAGTACTAGACTCGAGGTCCACCCAGCCGGCTATCATATTTGTTACTGTGGGTAAAAGGCGTTCGGGGCGGTGGGCTGGCTACCCTCCCCGTCCTAGTGCCGCGGCGAACTGAAGCCTGCCTGACCGCCCACGCGTTGAGCGCCACAGACGTTACTTTTTTGTTAGCAGCACCTAAAATACGAAGAATCAGGACAGAGGCGGAAGTTAAAGTGACAGTGATGTGAGAGAAGACAGTCTTTGCTCGGACAACAGGGATAGAAGAGAGGTTAGTCGGAGTAGAATTAACTGCAGACAAGTATGCAGAAGAAATATTTCAATAGAATGTGAACAGTACATTACCTCCTAAAGTTGGAAAATTATGTAGGCTAATTTTTCTGACATTTTGGTGAAGCTCTTTCCAGCATCACGTGCTGTCGCAGGGAAAAAAATATTTTGAGAAAGAGACAATTTTTGCAGTGGTAATTAATGTATTTTACTCCGTTGAGAAGTTTTACGTTATTAAGATAGATGAGTTAAAAATACATAAGAAGGTCTACACAAATTGTGGAAAGAGAAAATGTAGTTAATTGTAGACTTTTATCCATATGTTGGTGATGTAGGCCATTTGGTTGAGAAGACTAAAATCACAAATACGATCCAAAGAAGCGTCCATTGGAAGTTCCACCAAAATAGAAACAGTTCTTGAGCCGAAGTCATTAGTGATCAAACCCAACAGATCGAGAACTGTAAAAATAGTATTGTGTACATATGCAGAATGAAAAATGGACCGAGTGTGGGTCTCCCACACACTAGCCTCGTGCGCTAACCATTACGTTATCCCGGCATAGTTACTTTGCATTAGTGCACGGACTAACGTGGCACGTCTCCCTCCTCAATCCACATTCCCATTCGCGCCTGAGCCCACTTGATATTCTCCTAAACTCGAACAGAATTACAGAGGCTCTCCAACAGGTATTGGAATAGCACCTCAGTATTCAACGAAAGTAGGATCCTACCTAAAACCCAGACAGAAGTGCTTTTAACGGAAGCGTTCGATTCCACCCCTCTGCTTTGACCAATGACGTCACTAATAAGGTGGAAACGACCATTCACGACATCTCCCATAGAGCTCCTATGACGTCATCACGTAAACATTATGACAAACACGAAAATAGATCGAAAAACCACCAAACAGATATTCCTCCAAAAATATAATGAAACTAACGGGACAAGCGGGGGAAATTGGGGGTTTTTGGGTGGGGACAAACTAAATACACTCCTGGAAATGGAAAAAAGAACACATTGACACCGGTGTGTCAGACCCACCATACTTGCTCCGGACACTGCAAGAGGGCTGTACAAGCAATGATCACACGCACGGCACAGCGGACACACCAGGAACCGCGGTGTTGGCCGTCGAATAGCGCTAGCTGCGCAGCATTTGTGCACCGCCGCCGTCAGTGTCAGCCAGTTTGCCGTGGCATACGGAGCTCCATCGCAGTCTTTAACACTGGTAGCATGCCGCGACAGCGTGGACGTGAACCGTATGTGCAGTTGACGGACTTTGAGCGAGGGCGTATAGTGGGCATGTGGGAGGCCGGGTGGACGTACCGCCGAATTGCTCAACACGTGGGGCGTGAGGTCTCCACAGTACATCGATGTTGTCGCCAGTGGTCGGCGGAAGGTGCACGTGCCCGTCGACCTGGGACCGGACCGCAGCGACGCACGGATGCACGCCAAGACCGTAGGATCCTACGCAGTGCCGTAGGGGACCGCACCGCCACTTCCCAGCAAATTAGGGACACTGTTGCTCCTGGGGTATCGGCGAGGACCATTCGCAACCGTCTCCATGAAGCTGGGCTACGGTCCCGCACACCGTTAGGCCGTCTTCCGCTCACGCCCCAACATCGTGCAGCCCGCCTCCAGTGGTGTCGCGACAGGCGTGAATGGAGGGACGAATGGAGACGTGTCGTCTTCAGCGATGAGAGTCGCTTCTGCCTTGGTGCCAATGATGGTCGTATGCGTGTTTGGCGCCGTGCAGGTGAGCGCCACAATCAGGACTGCATACGACCGAGGCACACAGGGCCAACACCCGGCATCATGGTGTGGGGAGCGATCTCCTACACTTGCCGTACACCACTGGTGATCGTCGAGGGGACACTGAATAGTGCACGGTACATCCAAACCGTCATCGAACCCATCGTTCTACCATTCGTAGACCGGCAAGGGAACTTGCTGTTCCAACAGGACAATGCACGTCCGCATGTATCCCGTGCCACCCAACGTGCTCTAGAAGGTGTAAGGCAACTACCCTGGCCAGCAAGATCTCCGGATCTGTCCCCCATTGAGCATGTTTGGGACTGGATGAAGCGTCGTCTCACGCGGTCTGCACGTCCAGCACGAACGCTGGTCCAACTGAGGCGCCAGGTGGAAATGGCATGGCAAGCCGTTCCACAGGACTACATCCAGCATCTCTACGATCGTCTCCATGGGAGAATAGCAGCCTGCATTGCTGCGAAAGGTGGATATACACTGTACTAGTGCCGACATTGTGCATGCTCTGTTGCCTGTGTCTATGTGCCTGTGGTTCTGTCAGTGTGATCATGTGATGTAGCTGACCCCAGGAATGTGTCAATAAAGTTTCCCCTTCCTGGGACAATGATTTCACGGTGTTCTTATTTCAATTTCCAGGAGTGTATAAACACACGCCACTACACCAAACGACAAAAAACATTAAAATAACAAGACCCCACAACCTTCCCAAATTCCACTACACACAAACTGCACTGGATTCGATCACTTCCCTTGACACAATGAATCTGCACAGTGTTTCAGTAAGAGCGTGAAAATATTTAACAGGACATAGAGGATGCTCCACTGAACAATTTGAGGCAGGGAACCTGGGGTCGGAGCAGCCAGCTTACGGAGATAATAGGAATAAAATCACATTATTGTGCAGTTTTTTTATTTACTTTTTTTATTTACTTCAGTTACAGTTAATTGAAAATATTATCTTTGGCACAATGAACGTACCATTTGTACTGTATCTTAAAAAATGTGCTAAAACTGACGGCCATCAGCCTCAAAGCAAGAATGACATCGGCGAAGAAGATTCTGATGCACCCTCACAAATACCCTGGTGCGTTTAGAATCACATCACAGGCAGTTGCAATTCTGGCAACTAATTCCATCTCCGTATCCACTGGCGTCTGATACACAAGTGACTTTAGATCTCCTCATAGGAAAAATGGCTCTGAGCACTATGGGACTCAACTGCTGTGGTCATAAGTCCCCTAGAACTTAGAACTACTTAAACCTAACTAACCTAAGGACAGAACACAACACCCAGCCATCACGAGGCAGAGAAAATCCCTGACCCCGCTGGGAATCGAACCCGGGAACCCGGGCGTGGGAAGCGAGAACGCTACCGCACGACCACCAGATGCGGGCTCCTCATAGGAAATAATCAGGAGATTCAGGTCAGGTGACCTCGCAGGCCATGGAATAGGACCTCCCCTTCCAGTCCAGCGACCAGGAAATAAAGCATTGAGGTGATTGGAGACATCCACTCTGAAGTCAGGCGCTGCACCGTCATCTTGTGTCCACATCCTCCCACGAACTGCCAAGGGTACTTTCTCCAACAAGTAGAACTCTTTGAGCGAATTTCAAGTACAGGTGGCCATTCAGACGGCCAGGTAGAAGAGATGGCCCAATGAGATTGTCGCCTACAGTACTGGTCAATACATTCACAGCAAAACGAACTTGATGGCGTGACTCTGTTGCAGCGTGAGGGTTTTCCTCATCCCACTCATGGCTATGCCTGCTGTTCGAAATAGCATTACGATCAAATGAGGCCTTCTCAGTAAACAGCAACATTTGCAGGAAATCAGGTAGATCAGCCCACTGCCACAATGCGACCCTTGGTTCAAAGTCAGTCCTAGGCTTTGCATGGATTTTGTGAATGAGGTGGGTGTAATTGTCGTTCGTGGATTACTCGCGACACGCTAGTATGTGCAGCGCCCATTTCACCTTCAATACGACGAGAACTTGTGGGGGGGGGTCCGCTGCAACACGTTTGAGCACCGCCTCTTCAAACTCGTCTGTGCCAGGTCTCTCGTTTCATCTCTCCAATGAACCAGTCTTCCGCATTCGACGATCGAGAGAAGCAAACACTGGTCATGACGGATGATGCCTGATAGGAAATCGTTCCCTGTACAGCCTTTAAGCAGCGAGAGCGATGCAACGTACCTCCCCATACAAAAGGTGCATGTCAGTGAGTTCGGCAGAACTGTACCGATACTGCTCTATGGCATTGTACTGTTCGTGTCTGAATAGCACTGAGTAATGAATGGGTCTGTCGTTGATTTATAGCACGTTCTGTCGTGGTACAATGTAAATACTATACAAACACAGCCACCTTATGGGCAAGTAAAGAAAGAATACCTGCATCATGACTTCCTAGTAATCACGCTCGTCCTCCTTGTTTCCTTGCAGGAAATAAAGAATCTATATCTAAATAAACAGCACAGTACATGTAAACTGGTGCGCATGTTACTTGTAAATAAGCTGAAAACAGTAAAACTAGACAAAGCGGCAGACACATTTACTTCCATATCTCCTTAAGCCGGTTCCTCCGACCGCAGCATTCTCTATGTCTTGGTTGTGCACGCTCTTACGGAAACACCCTGAAAATGGTTCCAGAGAGCTTTTTCAAGTCTCGACCATCTATGATGTCTAAATGTAGACTGAAGTGACGAATGAAAATGAGCAGGTTACAAGTCTCAAACATCTATGATGTATATATGCAGACCGAAGCAACGAATGAAAATGAGCAGGGGACCCCGTTTCGAAGCCCGGCCTTGGTATAAATTTCCATTCGTCGCTTCAGTCAGCATACGTCGTCGCTTCAGTCAGCACATATATATCATAGACGTTTGAGACTTGAAAAGGAGTCTGGAAACGTATAGTTTCATTTTAGTGATAGTACTGTACGAATTTTTCTTTCCTGGTGGGTGGGGAGACAATGACGCCTTCGTAGAAACTACAGCTTTGTGATCTGTCCTCTTTAAGTAATAGTCCAATGTCACTCTCAGGTTGTTCGTGAAGAAAGTTGTTTGTGTAGCGTTTAGGATTAAAAGTGGGAGAGGCTCTGAGAAGCTGCACTCTGAGTAGGTGAACTTGGAACGGTTTGCACACAGCAGCAGTTAGGTGAACAACTTGAAGCGTGCACGGCCTGCCTCTTGTACCGAGTTCTCCTGGAGATGGTCGTTAGCGCCGCAGCCAGACGGGACAGCAACTCTGCATTTCTCTGAAGTGTAGTACGGTGCCTCAGTTGGAGCGGCACTTTCTATCACAACTGGAGTCGTTGTTGGGGTTAACAGAAACGCTTTACCTCCTACACCCCGTAGCTGGACAGGCGATGGACAACGGTTTAACGTTATAAGAGGGGCGTTCAATGAGAATTCCAAAACTTTTTCTCCTCGGTCAATTTCGGTTGAAAAATTGCGGTTTTCTTGTGGGAAATCGTGGAATATTCCCGCTTCATCACTATAGTTTCATGAAGTTCCGCTGTACGTGACCTTGGAAATCATGTCTGTTGGGTGCGGAGGTGGTAGATAGAAAGAGGGGGTGATGGAGATGTACAGAGAGAGGGAGAAGTGAAGTGATAGACAGAGAAAGGAAAGATAGAGAGAGGAGGGAGGAGAGATGGATAAAGAGAGGGGGGATGGGTAGACAGAGGGGGAGGGAGAGTTGAAGATGGAGAGAGAGAGAGAGGAGGGGGAGAGGTAATGGACTAATATAAAACCAGAGTAAATAAATAGCCAGGCAAGGCAGGGCACCTTAGCTAGCGGATAATAAAGGACCTTTTTTCTCTAATGTTATGGGTATGGGCATCAATGACCTTCTGAAATTTTGACTGATTATTTATGGCGAATTTCCCCACTATATATGTACACACATAAGTCAAAACATTATGACCTCTGCCCACCGCGACGTTGGATGACGCCTGGTAGCGTTGCGGACATTTGAAAAGATAACAAAAGTATGTAAGCAGAGCAGACACTGACGAGAGATCACCCTAGCGAAGATATAGGCTTCAACCTACGGAATCCATTGAGATAAGCGACTTTGACAAAGTTCAGATTATTATTGCGCAGAGCCTGTGAACGACTATTTCAAAAACTGTGGAGCTTCTCGAATGTTCACGTGCTACTGTTGTGAGCATCTACGGATGGAGGTAGAAGGACAATGAAATTACCACTAGGCTCTAAATTGGTGGCGTCCACGACTCTTCACAGATCATGGTGTTCGGAGGCTTGTGCGCTCTGTAAAGTAGAATAGATGACGATCTGTGGCATCTCTGCCGAAAGAGCACAATGCTGCTACACGGGTGCACCCACAACTGTTTTGGAGCACACTTTTCATCGTAAAATGTTGAACATGGAGCTCCGCAACTGACCGCCCCTACGTGTTCACATGTCTACCCAACGGCATCATGAATCACGATTGCAGTAGGCACGGGTTCATTGACCGTAGATCAATGGGAACATGTCGGCTCTCCGTGAATCACATTTTTCCTACACTAGGTCGATGGTCGTGTCCACTAACGCCGTCATCGAAGTGAACGACGGCTCGAAACGTGCAGCGCACCACGGATGCAGGCTGGTGAGAGCAGTGTTACGCCGTTCTCCTGCGCTTGCATGGGATCTGTGCCAGTAATCCAAGACACACTGACGGCTGCGAATCACCTGCATCCCTTCATGCTTGATGCCTTCCTCGGCGGCAATGTCATGTCTCAGCATAACTCTCCGTGTCTAGCAGCCAGAACCGAGCTGCAGTGGTTTGAGGAGCGTTATAGTGAACTCAGGTTGATGTCTCGACGATCAAATTCGCCTGATGTAAATCCTATGGAACCCATCTGAGTCGCTATAGGGTCCCTTTGCCATGTATGTAAATCAGCAGCACGTTGTTTACGCGAATTACATGACCTGCGCGTAGACATATAATGCCACATACCTCCACATACTATTAACAGACTGTCGGATCCCTGATACTCAGGTTCAATGATGTATTTCTTTCCAAAGGTGGACGAACAAACTATTAAGCAGGAAATCATAATGTTTTGGCTCTTCAGTGCATACGGTACACACACACACACACACACACACACACACACACACACACACACACACACACGTAAAATATGATTGGGGGTTAATTCTTATGTTTGTGTACCTAGCAATTATATGAGAGCAAAAGTAGGTGAACTTAACAGTTGAGAAGCTCAGTAATATGCTTCTTCCAGTTCAAATTTTTATTAATATATATATATCCAAAAATTTGGAGAATTCTACTCTATTTACTGAACTCGTATTCATCAATTACTGCTATGACTCTTTTCGTTGTACAAAATTAAGTGCACTGTGTTGTCTAAAAAGTTTTGGAATAATCCATTTGCAAATACCCATTTAATAATTCTTTGTAAAACATAGTTAGCAATATACTCTGTCGCTTTCTCCATAATGTGATTTATTATAACACCATTATCGTCTCCAGAAAGCAAAAATTCTGCATGTTGAATGTTAGGAGGAAGGTCATGCACCCATACATTAAGGTGACATAAGTCATTGGATAGCGACATGCATATATACAGATGCCGGTAGTGTCACATACGCAAGGTATGAAAGAGCAATGCATTGGCATTGCTGTCATTGGCGTTCATGTGATGATTTGAAAAATTTCCGCCGTGATTATGGCCGTAAGACAGGAATTTCCAGACTTTGAACGAGGGACGGTAGCTAGAGCTAGACGCATTGGACATTCCATTTCGGAAATCGTTAGGGGATTCAGTATTCTTAGATCTATAGTTTCATGAGTTTTCCGAGATTACCAGAATTCAGACATTACCTCTCACCACGAACAACACAATGGCCGATGGCCTTCACTTAATGACCAAGAGCAGCGGCGTTTGTGTAGATTTGTCAGCTCTACCAGACAAGTAACACTGCATGAAATAACCGAAGAAATCAATGTGGACGGGCCCATTAGGACAGTGCCACGACATCTGGCGTTAATGGGCTGTGACAGCAGACGACTGACACGCGTGCCTTTGCTAGCAGAACGACATCACCTGCAGCGCCTCTCCTGGATTCGTGACCTTATCGGTTGGACCCTTGACGACTGGTCAGAAGAGCTCCAATTGCAGGGTTCGAGTCTGGGGTAGACCCCTCGCGACCATGGACCCCAGTTGTCGACAAGGCACTGTGCAAGCTGGTGGTGGCTTTATAATGGTGTAGACTGTGTTTACATGGAATGGACTTCAGGTGAACCGACCATCGACTGTAAACGGTTATGTTCGGCTATCTGGAGACCATTTTCAGCCATTCATGGACTTCATGCTCCCACAACAACGCGCCATGACACGGCGCCACAATGGTTTGCGAATGGTTTGAAGAACATTCTGGAAACTCGAGTGAATGATTTGGCCACCCAGGTCATCCAACATGAAATCCCACCCAACATTCATGGGACATAATGGACAGGTCAGTTCGTGCTCAAATTCTTGCAGCGGCAACACTTTCGCAATTACGGATGACTATGGAGACAGCATGGCTGAATATTCTTGCAGAGGACTTCCCACGACATGTTGAGTCCACGTCCCATCGAGTTGCTGCACTACGCCGGGCAAAAAGATCCGGTACGATATTAGATCCCATGACTTTTGCCACCTCAGTGTATAAGGAATCGGATTGCAGTGTTTTATTGCATATATAACTAAGGATATTACTTATTAAACTAGAATAGCTTTTCAGAATTCTTTCTAAATCACCATCAACATATGGGCTTTTGTTTCCCATAATTTTACAATTTTATTAATTTTACTGATGGATGTTGTTGCTCCCATATGATCCCACTCTCACAATATCAACATGATTCAAAGTACTTTACTTGACTTAAAACCGGCGAGTGTAAAATTGTTAACAATGCACCAGTGGTAGTCGGCCACATCGGAGGGAACAAGTGATTCAATCACAAAGCGAAACCTTACAAACCATTGGAAACAAACTACATTCACATGTTTCTGTACCTTTCTAGTGTTGATAGAGTCTAAACTGTTCCGAATGCAGGAGGGACGTTTCGGTATGATCAGGATAACATCATTTTGCATTTAAAGACGTTGGTCGGTTGGTTGTTTGGGGAAGGAGACCAGACAGCGTGGTCATCGGTCTCATCGGATTAGGGAAGGATGGGGAAGTGAAGTCGGCCGTGCCCTTTCAGAGGAACCATCCCGGCATTTGCCTGGAGTGATTTAGGTAAATCACGGAAAACCTAAATCAGGATGGCCGGACGCGGGATTGAACCGTCGTCCTCCCGAATGCGAGTCCAGTATCTAACCACTGCGCCACCTCGCTCGGTTTAAAGACGTTCATATTCGTACTACGACTAATCAACCTCAGACTCTCGTGGTATCTCGTGCGAAGTGTAGAGCCAGGAACCGTCCGACTGATAAACATCACTATCCCTCTCTCTAGTTGGTACAGAGTTCACCTTTTGTGGAGGCCCTGTTTTAGGTAGCCGACATCATATAAAGCTCTTCTAATGAGGAACGAACTTCGGCTGATGAATCTCATAAAATTGTTGAATACCATTTAGAAACATTAGCGTATAATTACCGTTGACATTTTTAAAAAATTCTGTGATTGTCTAGGTACTACAGTATAATATATCCGTAGGTTGCGGCTAGAATTCAGCCAGTGCCCACAATCTGAGAGAACAATTTAACCATCCTTCACTTAAGCTTCTGTCAACAGCCGGATTATACATTATTGAACAAATGCGTTAAGTTTTATTTTGACCATACGTCCAGGCTGTAGTCTCCTCCTTGTCAAACCCTCGCAAGTGGGTGTGATGTGAAATTCTAGACCTGTGTAATTGTTTCATTCGAAGCTTCATCAGTGATAAAGTTTGTATCTCTCCATTTCCATCAGCTCTGTGATACTTGAGAACCGATATCACAGCCATGGTGAACATCATACGGGAGCTGCCTGAGGACTTCCGAAAATGCAAGTGCAGTCTGAAAGTCAACACTTAAGTTGAGTTACAATTTGCGACTCAGGCAATTCGTAGTCTAACAGGCACAATGAAGGATTCTTCTCGAAGACTAGTTCGACCACATACTCGGGAAAAAACAATCGGGTGTAGTCTGGTCAATGCTGTTTAACAGCAGTAAACCCTTGAACACCTGCAAGGCATAGAAACGCCTTGTGCATTTTCAACTTCTCGCTGCGTAATGAATAGTCCATTAAATGCCTTGTTCACAGAATTGTAGAATTCACCATACAAGAGAAAGTGACAGGTACACACCACTCTTCATATTCCAACTGAATAACGATAAATACTCTAATAAACAGTGCTTCTAGAAGAAGGAACAAAAAAACATGGTAAAATACGGCGACAAACGCGATGTGCACAAAATCCGAATTGCGTAAATCTTGTCTGAGGGAAGCTGAGTATCAGTAATTCTTGAATGTCACTAAAGGACAAAACCTGCTGAATATTGGAAAACTGAGATTTAGTGCACTCTGAAGTGGGAGAACAGCAATACCACTATAGATCAACATTGCGTCTACGTCAACGCCGACAGACACGTGCCAGTAGCCTATTTAGAGATCTGCAAGAGTTCGCATTAAAAATCACCCCGAGATACTAAAGATATTCTCGTAGAAAACTGCGGAGACAGAAGGTCAGAATTCAGAGCCTTAACAAAATGGTGGCTATTAGACACAGAACACTGGCTTATCGGGGATGTAAATAAAATATGGAAAAAAAACACAACATATTACCATCCCTAATACGGTGTACGGAAACCGTTGGGATTCACAAGAGGTCCCAGTCGTCTCGAAATGGGTAAATATATGTCCTGTCTCGTTTTCAGTGGCGTCTTATACCATCCTTCCTGGAAAATAGTGACACGTTCAGATAAAGAAGGCATAGGTGGATAGCAATTAAGCATCCTTTTCTCCGAAGCAGACAAGACTCAATAAAACTAATATCTGGTAACTGTGGTGTCTAGGGGGGATGCGATAATTCATCCGTGTGCTCACAAAATCAGTCCTGGACAAAACCGACTTTGTAAACAGGAGCCCTGTAGTCTTTGAACACAGCATCACCAACGCGGAACAAACATTGCACCAGGTGACGAACCTGTTCAGCCAAAGTTGGCACTAAGCCTTGTCAGTAAGGCTACCCAGCAGGGTAATCATAATGTCCAACGAATACCTCGATGTGGCTGTCCAAATCATCGCGGAACCCACTGCTATATTTCACTCTTGGGACATAACTCGTCCAGAAGCTTGAAACAATGAGACACAAGACTCATCCGACCAACTGACGTCCTTGCATCGCTGCGTAGCTCAGGTTTTACAGCTTCGGCACGACGTTTTCCTGTTACGGATATTAGCATTACTGACAAGTTGTTTGGAATTCCAGCAGGTTCGCAACGATTTTTTCATCTCTCTTCCTCTTATCTTTCACATAATTCTCTTCAACGATTGTCTGTCACGATCAGTCAACACACATTTTCTTCCGCGTTGTGACTACCGGATGAAATTTACCGCTTTGTCTGTATGCGGTATAAATTTTCGGTACCATACCTCTTGAAACACCGAACCCTTCGGCATACACAATACAAGCTGCAACAATTTTCCCACTTTCAAACTCATTTAGTTCCGACGTAAGACACTCACAACTACACAGAGCACTGTTCTGAACACGAGCGGCCGCGCATTGCGGACATTCCACAGGTGCCGTTCGTAGTCAAACACAACAGCACCAGCAGACAGCTAAGCATACATTTCTGATAGCGTCTGGATATTTTTGTCCAACCCAGCAGTCATACAAATTGGTGAAGAATAGCACACGGGGCCGCGTTACTGGAACCAACACGGCGATGTTATTTAAGGGAACCACTGCACGGATATTTTAATACTTTCTCCCAGAAAGTCATAATGCTCATGTCGCATGACTACGAGGTGCATTCAAGTTCTAAGGCCTCCTATTTTTTTTCTACTTAACTACTCACCCGAAATCGATGAAACTGGCGTTACTTCTCGACATAATCGCCCTGCAGACGTACACATTTTTCACAACTCTGACGCCATGATTCCGTGGCAGCGGCGTAGGCTCCTTTAGGAGTCTGTTTTGACCACTGGAAAATCGCTGAGGCAATAGCAGCACGGCTGGTGAATGTGCGGCCACGGAGAGTGTCTTTCCTTGTTTGAAAAAGCCAAAAGTCACTAGGAGCCAGGTCACGTGAGTAGGGAGCATGAGGAATCACTTCAAAGTTGTTATCACGAAGAAACTGTTGCGTAACGTTAGCTCGATGTGCGGGTGCGTTGTCTTGGTGAAACAGCACACGCGCAGCCCTTCCTGCACGTTTTTGTTGCAGTGCAGGAAGGAATTCGTTCTTCAAAACATTTTCGTAGGGTGAACCTGTTACCGTAGTGCCCTTTGGAACGCAATGGGTAAGGATTACGCCCTCGCTGTCCCAGAACACGGACACCACCATTTTTTCAGCACTGGCGGTTACCCGAAATTTTTTTGGTGGCAGTGAATCTGTGTGCTTCCATTGAGCAGACTGGCGCTTTGTTTCTGGATTGAAAAATGGTATCCACGTCTCATCCATTGTCACAACCGACGAAAAGAAAGTCCCATTCGTGCTGTCGTTGCGCGTCAACATTGCTTGGCAACATGCCACAAGGGCAGCCGTGTGGTCGTCCGTCAGCATTCGTGGCACCCACCTGGATGACACTTTTCGCATTTTCAGGCCGTCATGCAGGATTGTGTGTACAGAACCCACAGAAATGCCAACTCTGGAGGCGATCTGTTCAACAGTCATTCGGCGATCCCCCAAAACAATTCTCTCCACTTTCTCGATCATCTCGTCAGACCGGCTTGTGCGAGCCCGAGGTTGTTTCGGTTTGTTGTCACATGATGTTCTGCCTTCATTAAACTGTCGCACCCACAAACGCACTTTCGACACATCCATAACTCAATCACCACATGTCTCCTTCAACTGTCGATGAATTTCAATTGGTTTCACACCACGCAAATTCAGAAAACGAATGATTGCACGCTGTTCAAGTAAGGAAACCGTCGCCATTTTAAGTATTTAAAACAGTTCTCATTCTCGCCGCTGGCGGTAAAATTCCATCTGCCGTATGGTGCTGCCATCTCTGGGACGTATTGACAATGAACGTGGCCTCATTTTAAAACAATGTGCATGTTTCTATCTCTTTCCAGTCTGGAGAAAAAAAAATCAGAGGCCTTAGAACTTGAATGCACCTTGTAGTATCGTCGCTTCATATGGCGTCGTAGGACACAGCGATTATGTGGCGAGCACAGATTACAGGATTCCAGATGACACACGCATGGCACTTGCTGCTTAGTTTTTGTCGTTCACTGAGTCGTACAACTGTCTCCTAGACCTGGAGTATAACATGTGCTATAACAATGGAGGTCGACATATCCAACAGCTAAGGTAAAGATACATGTTAGTGCGAAAGCATAACAGATTTTGGGCAGTATGGTAACAAAAAATGTGTGGTTTTCATTTTTTTCGCAATACTCAAAATTCGTTGTTACTGGCTTTTGGCTATCTGTTTCTATCCATATGGCATTCTGTCAAACTAAAATCCTGTATGATTTACTGTTGAGCGTGCTTCCACAACGCGCTTGACTCAAGAATACCCAACTTCCTGGAAAAGGTCGTTAAGAGACAAGAGGTTCACTCTCGAAAATATACCTGAACAGACTCTGTACTGTGCATTTCCATACTGTAAGAGATATTTCTTGCACACTGCCATCAGAATACATATAACGTGGGACCGATGGCCTTTGTAGTGTGGTACCTTCAACCCCCAAAAACCAACCAACCTACATATGAAGGGCTTATTTCAATAGTGGTACAAGTCAATTTTTGTTCATTTTGAGATACAGAGTACTAAAGTTAAATGAGCGCTGAAAAATCTGCAGTTGAGATACCAGAAATATTCAAGCATATGGCTTCTTGATAGAGATGAACCTTTCTTTCTGTTTGTTAGTATCATTAATTTCAGAAGCATTATAGGCAGAAAAGTGGAGGTAATGGACTTGTAACACTTTTGAAATAAGCCATTCATATAACGTTACGTATTCCACAGTCATTGCTGCGAGTGCAAGTAGCAACAAAGATGTTCTTTTTTTTTTCAGTGACACCGAAGAGTTACCGAGCGAGATGGCTAGGATAGTAGCAACACGCTGGAATCGTATTCAGGAGGAGGGCGGTTAAATCCCCGTTTGACCAACCGGAATCATTTTTCCGTGGCAACCTTTGGTTCATTTGAAAGGTTACAGCTGATTTCCGTCTTTAATTCCCTCGTCGTTGACAAGATAACAAATATTAATCTCCCTTTCTTTCGTGTAAAAGCGAATTGTTGAGTTGTATCAGTGATCGTGCTGTCCATGTGTAGAATCGGGAAGGCGCGCGATCTATCTGAGTTAGATTTATACATCTAGGACCACGTTTCTGGCAGTTCAGCGTGATTGACACATTTTGATATTGCAACCTTAGAGAGGACCGCAACTCTTTTAGAAAAGAGCATATTTTCGTGGCAAACATCGGTGTCTTTCGGGACGAAGCTAGTGATCAAGCAAGAGGCTATGAATAAGGGAGATCATCGTGTCGAACAGTCCAATAATTTTAAGATGTGTAGGACACCAAAATTATGTTGTGAAACTAGTATACCGGACCCTGTAACCTACGCTTTTATCCATTTAATATGATATCCTTCAGTGAAATCCTAACCCCCCTGGTATACTGTAGATATCTTATTGTGCGGCAAGCAACTGATTAAGATCAAAGAACAGCTGAAATACTCGAATGAGGTTTCACTGTCTTCAACGAAAGCATTATAATCTTAAAGCGTTAGCAAGAGGCACTACACGGCAGATTGTTTACACGCTGATGGGTTACATTCAAAGTACGTAACATATTATTTGATACGCACGTTTGGCGTGAGAATCACAGCGATGACAGCAGTGAAAAAAGAATGAAAGAGGGAAGATCAGAGTTTAACATCTCATCGACATACTTGTCATTGCTAATGAAATCATTTAACACATTTGAAGCGAATGACAACAGAAGTAAACCGGGGAGTTGTTATTACATGATCCTTCTGAGGGCATGTAGGGCATGCACGGAGAACCTAAGACACAATCACGCTAAACAAGATTTCTGTCTTAATATTTGTGCCACATAGAACATACAAAACCGTAGAGACTGCTGTGTTCTGTACGTGATTCCGCAAATACCAGCAGAACACGAAAACAGACAACAGCTGGAGCATGTATACTCTGCCAGAGATTGTACTGTAGCTGTTACATCGCAAATTTAAATACACGTGTAGATATTGATAGCTGTATCCATTTATCCAGGATTGCAGCGCATAGAAATGATGAACGAAACATTTTTCTTTCTACTGTGCGCGGAATGGAATCCATTGCTGTTCGAAAACAAATCGACAAGTAAAGCGAATGCGATTGCAGCCTTTCTGGTCAGATGTTGACAAATTGTTTATTTCGTGATTAATTTTATTGATGCTGAATTCCTGAGCACGTTATTAGATTGTACAACACAAAAAAATTTGACGTGAAAAAGAAATGAATAGACCACTTTACCAACAGCGCGCAAAAAAGCGAGATGACCACCGTGACAGACCGATTGAATCTCGTATAGCTCTTTGCACGTTTTTTGTTCCGTGCTAACTGCCGCCGCGTGCGGTTCTGTAACCTAGATGTTTCCTGTATCAAAAGGAATTTCAGTAGCAGATTTCTGTATTAGTGAAGCAATAATCGTCTGTTCCACAATTTTACTCATATGCAGTAGACTAGAAGATCATTGAGAGGCCTTTAATGAGAAAGTTTAGTATTCCTCTTGATTCTCCTTTTAGTGTGCCCTACAGCAGTATATGCTATAACTGAAGCGAATATGTTATGAATTGGTTTTGTACTATGGGAGTTCGATGCAACAGTAAAACACCACTGATGAAGCTGCTATATTGTAGCAACGATGGTCATTTGTCCATTATTGCGACGATATCATAGTGCAACTGATGTTTAGTTCGTGTGGTATTTAGATTTTTAAAAAACGTGGGGTGCGAACGAGAAACGTTTGGCCTCTGTTCGTTCTTGATGAACAACTATAATTCCTTAGGTTGTGTTCTACATAACTTATGGTTATTCATCTAACACATTTTAACAAAAGTCTCAAGTAACCAATAAACACTGCAAGGGAGGAGCTCTCTCAAAATAGCGTTGTATTTCAATTAATTCTCTCACATTACTCACGTTGATGGATGCACACACACTGATAGCTTATTGTTTTTGGCGCTTGTGGTCACACTGGCCGTTTTTCTATGTTCCACATACAGGTTGTTCCAAACCTTTACATTTGAAATCACACAGACAATGGGGACTCATAAACTGAGTATTTGAAGATATGGAACCAACATTCCGAAATTAATATACACTCCTGGAAATGGAAAAAAGAACACATTGACACCGGTGTGTCAGACCCACCATACTTGCTCCGGACACTGCGAGAGGGCTGTACAAGCAATGATCACACGCACGGCACAGCGGACACACCAGGAACCGCGGTGTTGGCCGTCGAATGGCGCTAGCTGCGCAGCATTTGTGCACCGCCGCCGTCAGTGTCAGCCAGTTTGCCGTGGCATACGGAGCTCCATCGCAGTCTTTAACACTGGTAGCATGCCGCGACAGCGTGGACGTGAACCGTATGTGCAGTTGACGGACTTTGAGCGAGGGCGTATAGTGGGCATGCGGGAGGCCGGGTGGACGTACCGCCGAATTGCTCAACACGTGGGGCGTGAGGTCTCCACAGTACATCGATATTGTCGCCAGTGGTCGGCGGAAGGTGCACGTGCCCGTCGACCTGGGACCGGACCGCAGCGACGCACGGATGCACGCCAAGACCGTAGGATCCTACGCAGTGCCGTAGGGGACCGCACCGCCACTTCCCAGCAAATTAGGGACACTGTTGCTCCTGGGGTATCGGCGAGGACCATTCGCAACCGTCTCCATGAAGCTGGGCTACGGTCCCGCACACCGTTAGGCCGTCTTCCGCTCACACCCCAACATCGTGCAGCCCGCCTCCAGTGGTGTCGCGACAGGCGTTAATGGAGGGACGAATGGAGACGTGTCGTCTTTAGCGATGAGAGTCGCTTCTGCCTTGGTGCCAATGATGGTCGTATGCGTGTTTGGCGCCGTGCAGGTGAGCGCCACAATCAGGACTGCATACGACCGAGGCACAAAATGGTTCAAATGGCTCTGAGCACTTATGGGACTTAACATCTATGGTCATCAGTCCCCTAGACCTTAGAACTACTTAAACCTAACTAACCTAAGGACAGCACACAACACCCAGTCATCACGAGGCAGAGAAAATCCCTGACCCCGCCGGGAATCGAACCCGGGAACCCGGGCGTGGGAAGCGAGAACGCTACCGCACGACCACGAGCTGCGGACACCGAGGCACACAGGGCCAACACCCGGCATCATGGTGTGGGGAGCTATCTACTACACTGGCCGTACACCACTGGTGATCGTCGAGGGGACACTGAATAGTGCACGGTACATCCAAACCGTCATCGAACCCATCGTTCCACCATTCCTAGACCGGCAAGGGAACTTGCTGTTCCAACAGGACAATGCACGTCCGCATGTATCCCGTGCCACCCAACGTGCTCTAGAAGGTGTAAGTCAACTACCCTGGCCAGCAAGATCTCCGGATCTGTCCCCCGTTGAGCATGTTTGGGACTGGATGAAGCGTCGTCTCACGCGGTCTGCACGTCCAGCACGAACGCTGGTCCAACTGAGGCGCCAGGTGGAAATGGCATGGCAAGCCGTTCCACAGGACTACATCCAGCATCTCTACGATCGTCTCCATGGGAGAATAGCAGCCTGCATTGCTGCGAAAGGTGGATATACACTGTACTAGTGCCGACATTGTGCATGCTCTGTTGCCTGTGTCTATGTGCCTGTGGTTCTGTCAGTGTGATCATGTGATGTATCTGACCCCAGGAATGTGTCAATAAAGTTTCCCCTTCCTGGGACAATGAATTCACGGTGTTCTTATTTCAATTTCCAGGAGTGTAAGTGGCGGTCCAAAAATTTCCGTTCAAAGGTCCTACAGTCCAGCATCGGCATGCCAGGGGAAAAAAAGCCATGGGCTTTGTGGCAATCATCCTATCGACGCACTAGGTTAAAGACAACCGTTTGGTAAAAAACCATGTCCTGCTGCATTAAGAAGTTCGTATCTGCCTGCTGCCCATCCTCGTTCGGCAGTAATCGTCGACCCTTCAAGCCCTTTTTTAATGGACTATGGGCTTGATAGTCACTTGGGAAGAGATCAAGACTGTAAGGTGGTGATGGAGCATCCAGTTGAAGCTGGCCTCCCAGAGCGAGTAGCACCTTGTGTCAAATCGCGACCAGCACAGAACTTGGCGCACCATTCCACACCGATGGTTTTCAGCAGACATGTTGTCCCATACCCATTCTTCATTCTCCGATGGATGTTTGACTGTGTCTGCCCTTCAGCGGCCAAGAAAAAAATAGCGGGACGCTGGCACTGTCTGGACGCATTTGGTTATAACGCCACCATAGTTCACTTTTCCGGATTTACCGGGTAGACAAATATGCCACACTAATCCCTTGCTAACATGTCGATGCTTATATACCCGCATCAGAGTCGTGTTACGTTGCATATACACTGCAGTAACGACATCAAAGTTAAACCTTTTGATCGAGAGTTATAATTCAGGTGGAAGTATATTCAGAGTGAGCCGTATATGAGAGATACTTGGCTTAAGTTTTATAACAAATAACAGTCAGCCGAAACTACACTGACAGTGCTACCTTATATACATTACACTGTCGTATGAGTCGTGTCCTCGGGGTGGAGATCACTACAGTTTACTATTCATGCTTATCGAAGATGGGGCATCAATTATGTAGAAACGTGTAGACATTGGCGGTGCAGCAGTATGTAGTTTCTGAAAAGCCGAACGCATGCGAAATAAAAGATCCGCAACTGACAACGTTCTCGATAGAAGAAATTTACCCTTATGGGTAGAAACATACGAAAAATTGTCTTTCAAGCTACAAAGCTGACCGCCGTTCTCGACAATGAATTGTTAGCGCATTACGGACTGAGGGAATGGTTTTGGATCATGTGGGGGATTATTCGTCACTGAGAATGCATTAGTTTTCTGTAAAATGCTACATCGAAGAATAAGGAGCAGCAAATAAGGTTTGCAAGCATTGGATCAATTGAAGCTTCAATTCAATTTCCTGTCTGTCGATTTATTGCCCATTCAATTTCCTGAAGTCTACAAACTTCGTGGGGAGGCTTCTTTTAACGATGGTAGTGTTTCTGACTGTCCCAAAAACCACATTTGGAGTGAGTACAATCCATACACTGCACTTGCCTCAGGTCACCAGCAACGATTATCAATCAAGCTGTGTTCTAAAATTGTTCAAGATGAAGTAATTAGAAGCCATTTTGTAAGGTGGCCGTTTTTTCCATGCTAGACCCATGGTTTGTGTCCTCAAATATTGTTTTCTTACGAGCTTGAGAGTGTGGAAGAAAATTTACGATTGACCTTGATAAATCTTTGGACTGTCTGTCTCCTATTCTAGATATGATCGTACATCACTGCAAAGTAGTCCCAATGCAAGTTCTTTGCAGAGAACTCCAAAAAGCCAAAACATTAGGACAGTTGCCTACTGTGTGAATGAGTGCCGCGTGGTGTTTGGGCAACTGATGCGATAAGGAAAATATACTGTGTGATCAAAAGTATCCTGACACCTGGCTCAAAATGACTTACAAGTTCGTGGCGCCCTCCATCGGTAGTGCTGGAATCCAATACGGTGTTGGCCCACCCTTAGCCTTGATGACACTTCCACATTCGCAGGCTTACGTTCAATCAAGTGCTGGATGGTTTCTTGGAGAATGGCAGACCAATCTTCACGGAGTTCTGCACTGACTAGAAAAATCTATGTCGGTCGATGAGGCCTGGCAGGGAGTCGGCTTTCCAAAACATCCCAAAAGTATTCTGTAGGATTTAGGTCAGGGCTCTGCGCAGGCCAGTTCATTCCAGGGATGTTATTGTCCTGTAACCACTCCACCACAGGCCGTGCATTATCAACAGGTGCTCGATCGTGTTGAAAGATGCACTCGCCATCCCAAATTTCTCTTCAACAGTGGGAAGCAAGAAGGTGCTTAAAACATCAGTGTAGGCCTGTGCTGTGATAGTACCACGCAAAACAACAAGTGGCTCAAGGCCCTCCAAGAAAAACACGACCACACAATAACACCAAAGCCTCCGAATTTTACTGTTGGCACTACACACGCTGGCAGATGACGTTCACCGGACATTCGGCATTCCCATACCCTGCCACCGAATCGCCACATTGTGTACCGTGATTCGTCACTCCACACAATGTATTTCCACTGTTCAATTCTGCCCGCCCCTGGTAGCGTCTCACGCACGCCGAACATCCTCGCTCAGCTGACTAGTGCAGGTCCCTTTACTGAAGTTTACTGAAGCCATCCATTTGACTGGCTACAGCTCATTCTACATTATTTTACATTTTAACATATGTAAATAATCTAAGCTTAACCACTCTCACGTTCTAAATAAAATAACAATAATATCCATTACATAATAAACGTTAAATGATTTTGCGTAAAACCAATACAATTTCCTTCTTAACTTTGAATGTCACGTCCAGTCGCCTTGCACCAATGTGCTTTCTGATAATTAAATAAAGAAAAAAAGTAACTACTATACACAAAACTTTTCAATATATATTCTATTACCTAATGATTTAATAAGGTGTCATGCTGTCATCGTTCAATGTGTTTTGTGTGGAGGAAATGATTATCTGAAGCTTAACTGAAAATACTGATAATTTAAATTACTATATCTTTTAAACAAATAATGTTAAAGAGTCGATATTTACTACATTCGTCACTTTAATTATGCGCTTCTAGATGAAATGTCGGTCGTTAAGATGGGCCAAAGCGTTGATTTCACTATAACAAGAAATCCTAAACTATTATAGATATTATCAAGATTGGGATCTCCATGAAAATTTATGAAGGATGGTAGATTAAAATTACTGTGGCTTCATTCCCTGAATTACTACAGAATTAAATAATTTTCATAAATGTTTCCCTTTATGGCCGATCTTAGGTCCGCCATATTTAACACTGCTACACCTTCCTGGCCACAAACAGCTTCTAGGGGGCTTCCCTGTGTGTAGGTTCTCGTCTGTCTCACTCGCTCACTACAGCGCTTAAGCCTAATTCAGCACAATAGACGCCTGTGAATTTCCCCTGCGCTCTTTGTGGCATGCAGTCCTGGATGACAATTCCTGAAGGCCGTCTCTTTTCGCGATATATTTGAATGAGAGCGAAATGCTCTTTAACCCATTGTGGCCACTTCCTCAGCCGGCCGGTGTGGCCGAGCGGTTCTAGGCGCTTCAGTCTGGAACCGCGCGATCGCTACGGTCGCAGTTTCGAATCCTGCCTCGGGCATGGATGTGTGTGATGTCCTTAGGTTAGTCAGGTTTATGTAGTTTTCAATTCTAGGGGACTGATGACCTCAGATGTTAAGTCCCATAGTGCTCAGAGCCATTTTTTGAACCACTTCCTCAATTGTTTTAGAAATTCCGGTGGAATATTATCTATGCCTTCTGCCTTATTTGATTTTGTATCTTCCAAAGCTCTTCTAAATTCTGATTCTATTACTCGATCCCCTGTCTCTTCCCTTTTGACTCCAGTTTCTTCTTCTAGCATGGCATCAGATAAGTTCCTCCCCCCACCCCCCACCCCCTCATACAGGTCCCTCAGTGTGCTAACACCTCTGCATTTAACAGTGGAAATACCATCGCACTTTTAATGTTACCGCCTATGCTTTTAATTTCAGCCAAGGCTGTTTTGACCTTCCTATATGCTGTGTCAGTCCTTCCGACCACCATTTCTTTTTCTATTCCTTCACATTTATCGTGGAGGTATTTTGTCTTAATTTCTCTGCACTTCCCATTCACTTTATTCCTATGTGACTTGTATTTCTGTATTCTTGAATTTGGCTGAAATGTATTTCTTTCTTCCGTTGATCAACTGATTATTTCGTCTGCTACCCATCGTTCCTTAGTAGTTACCATCCTTGTACCTACGTTTTTCTCTCCAACTCCTATGATAGCCATATTTAGCGATATCCATCCCTCTTCAGCGGAACTGCCTAATCAGCTCGCAGTATCTATTGCTTAGAGAACTACCAGTGTGTTTTTTCATACTTTAGTATTTCCATATCCCACTTCCTTGCGTATTCCCTCAAACTGCGGTCTACCCTTCACCACTATTAAATTGTGATCTGGTTAAATATTCGTTTCCGGGTATGCCTTACAATCCAGTATCTGATATCGGAATCACAGCCTGACTATGATCTGTCTGAAACTTTCCTGTATCTGCCGGTCTTATCTAAGTACACCTCCTCCTCTTGTTATTCTTGAACAGAGTACTCGCTGTTACTAGGTGAAATTTGTTGCAGAACTGAATTATTCTTTCTCCTCTCTCATTTGTACTACGAATCCCACATCCTCCATTATCGCTTTCTTCTACTCCTTCCCCTACAACTGCATTCCAATCCTCCATAATTATTAGATCATCGTATCCCTTCACGTACTGAATTAACAGATCGATATCCGCATACACTTTGTGTCTTCATCTTCCGCTTGCGAATTTGGCATGTATACCTGAATTATTGTTGTCAATGTTGGTTTATGGTCGATTCTGACTAAAACAACCCTATCACTGAATTGTTTACAGTAACGTTCTCTCTATTATTAATTCTTATTCATAACTATCTCCGTTATATTATTTACCTTTCTAGCTCCTGTACCACGTTCAAACTTCTGACAGTCCACGCCTCGAAACGTAGAACTTTGTCTTTTCGTTCGTTTTTCAATCTTATTCTGATGGTCCCTTCCCCCTTTGCAGCGCCCTCCTGGATATCTGAATGGGGAATTAATCAGGAATTTTTGTCAATGGAGAGATCATCATGACAATTTTTCATTTACAGGTCACATGTCTTGAGGATACACATTACGTGTCTCTAACGCAGTGGTTTCCATTGCAGCGTCCCGTTGATCATTACTGATTCTTCCATCTTTCAAGCCTGTTTCCCACCGCAATGCCAAGGGAGTGCCCTGAACCTCTGACCGCACTTTTACCCTCTTTGAAAAGGCCGTTGGCAGGATGAGGGTGTCCTCTTTTGCCGGAAATCTACGGCCACCATTTCTGATGATTTTTATTAAAAATTGAAGTAGTTGCACTGAACATTTATTTGGCACACTTAAACAAGACAAATAACACCATCAACACATTTTTAAAATTACCATTTATGTGAGAGCAAGTTGCTTCAAAATGTAAACATTCAGCACTTATGGCCTATTACACATTTAGTAACATGAGTTAAAAATTATTTACTCAAAAACTATGATCAACATGAAGAACTATTTACTAAAATTTAACGAGGAACTGTAGTCTTTCGTTACTGCAGTGGTTGGTATTACCAAAGTAATTCAGAGTACAGGAAACAACAAATCAAATACAATGTCACACAGCCATGTTACTTAAATGGCAAGAACTCTACAATGTAGAGCACAATTTCATGTGACCAAGCAACCTCGTGGGATTCATCAATTTACGCCCAGAAGCGGACGCCTGCCCACTCTGCTGTTTCCAATACAGGCTCGGCATGGACCCCCAACCGGGAGCAGCAACTGTCACGAATAGGCACGAAAAACCCCAGAACTAGAGGGTATCTACAGTAGATTGACATCTTCCTTAAGTAACTAGAAACACAATAATTCATTGCACCACATCATCTGTAGAATTAATCAACCTATTAATGAAAATCAGCTATCAGTACACATCTATTATCTTATGTGCGTGAGGCCAATTATACATTAAGCCGCGAGCGCACTAGATACACGGCCAGCCGGCACGCGCGGGCAAAGGGGGCGGAAGACACACAACATTACAAGCAGGACGCAACCCAGGACCCCGCATCCGCTACCAAGACGAACAGCAGAAGTCCCGGTCCCGATAAAACGAAATCAAATGTAACTAGCGTGTACGCTAATGCTACATCGAGACCGCTCCCCGACGCAAAACACAAGACGACTTACAGCAAATAGCCACACTAAAATTTGTGATTAAATCAGAATTAATTACCAAATCTACATACTGTCATCGAAGGAATTCTTGTATTTTCATGAATAGAATCAGTTTCAAACTATTTGTTGTTGTCGTGTGACTAGGGCCTCCCGTGGGTAGACCGTTCGCCGGGTGCAAGTCTTTCGATTTGACGCCACTTCGGCGACTTGAGCGTCGATGGGGACGAAATGATGATGATTAGGACGACACAACACCCAGTCACTGGGCGGAGAAAATCTCCGACCCAGCCGGGAATCTAACCCGGTCTTAGTAAGTTTAAAACTATTTAAACACACAATAACACCTTGCCTCTCAGTAACTTGTAAGAATTTATGAAAATACTCATTTAGAATCTTCCTGGCAGATTAAAACTGTGTGCCGGACCGAGACTCGAATTCGGGACCTTTGCCTTTCGCGGGCAAGTGCTCTACCAACTGAGCTACCCAAGCACGACTCACGCCCCGTCCTCACAGCTTTACTTCTGCCAGTATCTCGTCTCCTACCTTCCAAGCTTTACAGAAGCTCTCCTGCGAAGGCAGGAGACGAGATACTGGCAGAAGTAAAGCTGTGAGGACGGGGCGTGAGTCGTGCTTGGGTAGCTCAGTTGGTAGAGCACTTGCCCACCAAAGGCAAAGGTCACGAGATCGAGTCTCGGTCCGGCCCACAGTTTTAATCTGCCAGGAAGTTTCATATCAGCGCACACTCCGCTGCAGAGTGAAAATCTCATTCTACTCATTTAGAGTTAGACACGTGTCTCTCAGACGCACTATCACTTCAGATAGAAATGTAACAGTAATGTTGTTGCAATTCGCAGCAAAATATATCCCCGGAAAGTTCTGTCCATGTATATATATATATATATATATATATATATATATATATATATATATATATATATATATATACTCCTGGAAATTGAAATAAGAACACCGTGAATTCATTGTCCCAGGAAGGGGAAACTTTATTGACACATTCCTGGGGTCAGATACACCACATGATCACACTGACAGAACCACAGGCACATAGACACAGGCAACAGAGCATGCACAATGTCGGCACTAGTACAGTGTATATCCACCTTTCGCAGCAATGCAGGCTGCTATTCCCCCATGGAGACGATCGTAGAGATGCTGGATGTAGTCCTGTGGAACGGCTTGCCATGCCATTTCCACCTGGCGCCTCAGTTGGACCAGCGTTCGTGCTGGACGTGCAGACCGCGTGAGACGACGCTTCATCCAGTCCCAAACATGCTCAATGGGGGACAGATCCGGAGATCTTTCTGGCCAGGGTAGTTGACTTACACCTTCTAGAGCACGTTGGGTGGCACGGGATACATGCGGACGTGCATTGTCCTGTTGGAACAGCAAGTTCCCTTGCCGGTCTAGGAATGGTAGAACGATGGGTTCGATGACGGTTTGGATGTACCGTGCACTATTCAGTGTCCCCTCGACGATCACCAGTGGTGTACGGCCAGTGTAGGAGATCGCTCCCCACACCATGATGCCGGGTGTTGGCCCTGTGTGCCTCGGTCGTATGCAGTCCTGATTGTGGCGCTCAACTGCACGGCGCCAAACACGCATACGACCATCATTGGCACCAAGGCAGAAGCGACTCTCATCGCTGAAGACGACACGTCTCCATTCGTCCCTCCATTCACGCCTGTCGCGACACCACTGGAGGCGGGCTGCACGATGTTGGGGCGTGAGCGGAAGACGGCCTAACGGTGTGCGGGACCGTAGCCCAGCTTCATGGAGACGGTTGCGAATGGTCCTCGCCGATACCCCAGGAGCAACAGTGTCCCTAATTTGCTGGGATGTGGCGGTGCGGTCCCCTACGGCACTGCGTAGGATCCTACGGTCTTGGCGTGCATCCGTGCGTCGCTGCGGTCCGGTCCCAGGTCGACGGGCACGTGCACCTTCCGCCGACCACTGGCGACAACATCGATGTACTGTGGAGACCTCACGCCCCACGTGTTGAGCAATTCGGCGGTACGTCCACCCGGCCTCCCGCATGCCCACTATACGCCCTCGCTCAAAGTCCGTCAACTGCACATGCGGTTCACGTCCACGCTGTCGCGGCATGCTACCAGTGTTAAAGACTGCGATGGAGCTCCGTATGCGACGGCAAACTGGCTGACACTGACGGCGGTGGTGCACAAATGCTGCGCAGCTAGCGCCATTCGACGGCCAACACCGCGGTTCCTGGTGTGTCCGCTGTGCCGTGCGTGTGATCATTGCTTGTACAGTCCTCTCGCAGTGTCCGGAGCAAGGATGGTGGGTCTGACACACCGGTGTCAATGTGTTCTTTTTTCCATTTCCAGGAGTGTAATATATATATATATATAGCAACTGGCCAGCTGAACTCCGTTGTATGACATAAATACAATAACTATGCGGCACTTAGACAAGAACCAGCCAAACGGTTTTCAATGGCCGTTAACACTGACATTAGCAATCTACGAACAGAATGTATCAGCTCTCCAGGCCCTAGTAAATGTTAATAATCACATCACATGCAGCTCTCTCTAGAACCTTGCGTACTAAGCAAGTTGAAATTAAACACATTCGAGGACAGACTCAGTAGGAGTAGCAACGGCCGGCCAAGAAAATGAAGTCAACAGCACAGAACCCAGTAGTCGATTCCGGCCACAATTTACAGCACAACCAAGGCCCCTACCCTCTTGCTTGTTCGTCGAAGCCAGCCGCCGCAGATCCCGGTGCCAGGAGCACATAGCAAGCGAAATACACCAACGGCTTCCCAGTAACGTAACTACTTCCACGCCGGCGATATTTCCTACGGCGCCGTCACCCGGGTAAACAGCTCGTTTTAGGTGTGCTCTTCCTGCTGCCTCGCACGTCTCCTGTACTGTCCGCCAGACTTGGAAAACGACGTTACTGCTAGGCGCCCCAAAGCAAAATTCACAGCTACTTGCTAGAACTTACCGCTCCTCCCCGATCGGCCCCGGTAGGTGGCGCCACCGCGTGCTCTGCGCACACCACCGTAAAGATGACCCGTAGCGGCGGCGGAAATATCGCTGATCGAGCCACACAGCTCACTACCCTAGACCCTAGACCTAAATAGTCCTTTTGAGATAAGGGCTGATAAAGGACATCTACATATGTCGTTTGTATCCTGCGCTATGATATCAGTTTGATATTTATGGCAATTTCAGTGAATGGTTTGCGGATGCATATCTTAATGTTTCTTTTTTCATTGTTTGTCGTTTTATGTGGTTTTTATTGTCCATTATTACTGTTCCTCGTGAATCTACAATTACTTTATTATTTCGCGCTATTGGCCAGTAAAATTGCTACATCAAGAAGAAATGCAGATGATAAACGGGTATTCATTGGACAAATATATTATACTACAACCGACATGTGATTACATTTTCACCGGCGTTGCCTGGTGAAACTTTGTTGTGATGCCTCGTGTAAGGAGGAGAAATGCGTACCATCACGTTTCCGACTTTGATAAAGGTCGGATTGTAGCCTATCGTATCGCGCCATTGCTGCTCGCTTTGGTCGAGATTTAGTGACTGTTAGTGGAATATGGAATCGGTCAGTTCAACAGATGGGGACGTTTGCAAGAAAACAACCATCTGCACCATCAGTTCAACGATGTTTGCAGCAGCATGGACTATCAGCTCGGAGACCATGGCTCCGGTTACCTCGACGCTGCATCACAGACAGGAGCCCTTGAGATGGTGTATTCAACGACGAACCTGGGTGCACGAATGGCGAAACGTCATTTTTTCGGATGAATCCAGGTCGCATCCGTGTTTGGCGACATCGCGGTGAACGCACATTGGAAGCGTATATTCGTCATCGCCATACTGGCGTATCACCCGGGGTGATGGTATGGGGTGCCTTTGGTTACACGTCGTTTACCTCTTGTTCGCATTGACAGCACTTTGAACAGTGGACGTTACATTTCAGATGTGTTATGACCCGTGGCTCTACCCTTCATTCGATCCTTGCGAAACCCTACATTTCAGCAGGACAATGCACAACCGCATATTGCAGGTCCTGTACGGGCTCGTCACAATACGCCAGTCACTACTCTTGATGAACTGTGGTAACGTGTTGAAGCTGCATGGGCAGCTGTACCTGTACACGCCATCCAAGCTCTGTTTCACTCAATGCCCAGGCGTATCAAGGCCGTTATTACGGCCAGAGGTGGTTGTTCTGGGTACTGATTTCTCATGATCTATGCACACAAATTGCGTGAAAATGTAATCACATGTAAGTTCTAGTATATTTGTCCAATGAATCCCATTATCATCTTCATATCTTCTTGGTGTAGCAATTTTAATGGCCAGTAGCGTACTTCGAACGATACAGTGCCATGCAGCTATTGCCGTATAGTTGCTTCCTCCCAGTGAGATGATTAGCTAACAGCTAATGGCTGACAACGGCGCACGCTCTGCTTTCCAGGAAAAACCGCCTCGTTTGGGCTGCTGGCTGCTGGCTGCTGGTCGAGCTGCGACAAAGTGTACCCCGGGGTGAGCGGGGCCGGCGGCGGGGGTGGGAGCGGGTCTGGACGCCGCCGCCAGATAAGGGGAGGCTGCAGCGCGCCGGGAACTTTAATTACTGCCAGTTTAAAAGTTGGCGCCGCTCAACTCGTAATGTTGGTCGCTAATGGCGCAGGCGGCGGCAAACCAAGTTCCGCTGCAAAGTAGCGGCAGCAGCCGCCGCCGCCGCCGCCGCCGCCGCCGCCGCCGCCGCCGCTTCTACTTGCTGCGTCCTGCAACATTTCCTTACGCAAATGTCCCACCAGCTTCATCTTAAGAGAGAGAGAGAACTAGGGTTTGCCACACTAACCTAAAAATATGACCTCGTAAACTTTTTATGGAACAACATTCGACAATGTTAACTTCCAAAATTTTTGGTCTGTGTTGATGCTAGATTTTGATGTGAAAGCGTCTTTATTACGGCCGTACGACGGATATTAAGACATTGAACGTGGAATGGTAGTTGGAAATAGACGCGGAAATGATTAGGGAATTCAATATTCCGAGTTGCACAGTATCAAGAGTTTGCCGAGAGTACCAATTTTCAGACGTTACCACTCACCATAGACAACACATTGGCCCACGGACTTCACTTACGGCTGAGAGCAGCGGCGTTTGCATCGGGTTGTCAGTGCTAACAGACAAGCAACACTGCGTGTAATAACAGCAGCAATCAATGTGGGACGTACGACGAACGTATCCGTTAGGAGAGTGCACCGAAATTTGGCGTTAATGAGGTATGACAGCAGATGACCGACACGAGTAGATTAGATTAGTACGTGGTCCAGAGATCATGAATACGACACTTCGTAATGATGTGGAACGTGTCAGACGAGAGCCTATTTTAACTGCACGACATGGCCTTCAGCGCCTCTCCTCCGATCGTGACCATACCGGATGGCCCTAGATGATTAGAAAATAGTGGCCTAGTGAGATGAATCGTGATTTCAGTTGGTAAGAGCTGATGGTAGGTTTCGAGTGTGGTGCAGGCGCCACGAAGCCACGGACCCAAGTTGCCAAGAAGGCACTGTGAGGCTGATGGTGGCTCAGAGATGATGTGGGCTATATTTACATGGAATGGACTGAGTCCTCTATTCCAACTGAACCGATAAGTGATTGGAAATGGTTACTTTCGGCTACTTGTAGACCATTTGCAGCCAATCATGTTCCCAATCAACGATGCAATTTGAATGGATGAGAATGCACCATGTCTTCGGGTCACAACTGTTCGCGATTAGTTCTGGGACATAATGGAGAGATCAGTTTGTGCACAACCTGCGCCGGCAAAACCTCCGCATCTACTGATGGTTCTAGTGGCAGAATGGCTCAGTATTTCTGCTGGGAAAGTCCAATGGCTTCTTGGGTCCACGTCACGTCGAGTTTCTTCACTACGCCAGCCAAAAAGGTCTACCACGGTATCAGGAGGTATCTCATGACTTTTGTCAGCTCACAGTTTGTCGGTTTTGCTTTCGATACAGGTTATGTACTGCAAGCCGCATGACTACGTGTCTTCTTTGAAACTTGAGCTACTTCGCTCTCTGAGGACGATGTGCGTTTGCATGTTAGCTAATGGAATTAATACCGATTACGTGTAGTCTCAGTCAGCTCTCCAGCTGATTAAGGAAACCGTCGTATACCGGTAAAGGAGCAGGCCTGTCGTATACTTGCTAAACTTACGTTTACTTGCTGAGCTGCGTCATAATCGAACATAAGTTTGAAGATCAAAAGCTATAAACAACCAATAAAAATTATCAAAATCTACGCAGGAACACTTACTCTGAATACAAGATGCACCACAATCAACGAAAAAGAGCTCAAAAAGGGGATAACTCTAAAGAACATTTTTAACTTTTTATTTTGCTGAAGATACAGGAATCTGTCAATTGGTATACAGAATTAGGTCATTAATTTTGTATTTTTAACAAAATTAGACTACAGCATTTAAGATGAATTATGTAACACATTTATTCTATTAAACAACAATTTAAAATGAGTGAAGAAACAAAACAACTGACAACTCATTTACCCACCAAGAAAAATTAAAGAATAAAATGAAACAAAACAATATTAACTAAAAAAAACTAATCTACCAGTTATGTGGGTGTTTTAGAAAGAGATCAGATCTGATTACACTCCTGGTATAGGGTTAGTGGCTGTTCCACATGTAACACTAGTAAATCTCAACCAGAACCACCAGCGAACTGCACTACCCCCGGTAGCTTCCCAGTTGGCAATTAACAGTACGGTTTATTCTTACGCAGCATTACAAGGAATTTGAAACTTAAGCAGAAACACAGATTAAGTAAAGAACTAAAAGTTGTTCTTATATGCTGTTTAAGATGATTCCTGGCGATCAATTAGTTACTGTTGGTGTCAGCGTAGGCTTTGAGTGCGGTTGCGGTTTTAGTTGGTATCGGCTCGGCGACTTGTGCTATAGAGCATCTACTGGAGCATTCTTTATGAAAACATCACATCTACTACAGTCTGACACATCCCTGCGCTGCCGTGTTGTCACATTCGCTACCAATCACACGTAGTCTAAGAAATCGAAATATCTAATACTACACCACCGGACAAATGAGAAAATTGGGGAATGCCGTAAGGCTAAGTCATCGAATGTGGCGAAAGAGCAGGGAGTCGTGTCGTGTAAGAGAGATCTTCGACAATAACTGCCCTAGCAGTAATCCTCTGAATCGCGTACAGTGAGTAGGGGAGCCATCTGTCGACGTTTGAGAAAAGTACACTTTAGCTGTAGACCTTTAATCAAGATAACGCCACGCATCACGTTTCCCCAACTATGAGAGAGATTTTGACCAGAAAATGCATTGCTACGATGCTCCATCCACCTTACAGTCCAGACCTGGTACCGAGCGACTTTTATGTAGAGGCGATTTTTAAGTGCATAATAAAGGACGGGATTCACTACGCCTTCCATGAGCCGCAGGTGTGACAAATGTATCGGATTGGTTGAGAGCATATCAATAATACCTTAAGTCCGTAAACGTCTAGAATGTAAAGTTTTAGAAACTATGTACCAGTCCTTACTGTACATATCTCGTAGTTAGGCGACACTGATGATAGATACACGGATAGCAAGATATCCACCCAGAGGCAAACGGAAATTAAATTTAAGTCGTCCGACACACGCCAGGGTGAAAGTGTGAGCTTCCATGAGTCGCTTGAAGTGCAGCGCGCCTAAAAAGATGCCGTATTGCATGAGAACGTACAGGAAACAAATTTAGGTATATGCTCACAGAGAACCTGTGTGTTTATAAATGTGCTGTCGGGCGAAAAGTGTGTATATGTACACTGTGCTTGAAAACCATGGAAAAAATAAATAATTTTTTAGTGTCCTCTTAGTTTTTTTAAAAACTGTAGCCACTATAAGCCATTCTGAAACATACTTACGTGCTCCTAACAGAGCAATAGTAACTTACATTTATAAATTATGCAAGTTAATCAGGCACCTGATAATGACCCCCGCAGCTCTTAATGCACTGTGTATTTCCTTTAGAAAGTAATACACTCACGAAGCAGCACTGACAACAGTGGATAAAATGAGTAAACTTCTATAGATTTATGTACCCGATTCGAAAAACATGTACCTACACTAGAGGGCCAAAGAAACTGCGTATTAGCCGGCCGAAGTGGCCGTGCGGTTAAAGGCGCTGCAGTCTGGAACCGCAAGACCGCTACGGTCGCAGGTTCGAATCCTGCCTCGGGCATGGATGTTTGTGATGTCCTTACGTTAGTTAGGTTTAACTAGTTCTAAGTTCTAGGGGACTAATGACCTCAGCAGTTGAGTCCCATAGTGCTCAGAGCCATTTGAACCATTTTTTTGAAACTGCGTATTCAAATACAGAGATATGTTAACAGGCAGAATACGACGCTGCGGTTGACAACGCCTATATAATTTGTCTAGCGCCGTTGTTAGAACGGTTACTGCTGCTACAGAGGCAGGTTATAGAGATTTAAGTGAGTTTGAACGTGGTGTTATAGTCGACGCACGAGCGATGCGACACGGCATCTCCGAGGTAGCGATGAAGCGGGGGATTTTCCCGAACGACGATTTCACGACTGTACCGTGAAGATCAGGAATCTGGCAAAACATCAAATCTCCGACATCGCTGCGGCCGGAAAAAGATCCTGCAAGAAGGGGACCAATGACTTGACACAAGTACAGCCCCTGTGCAAATTGCAGCAAATTTAAATTCTGAGCCATCAGCAAGTGTCAGCGTGAGAACCATTCAACGAAACGTCATAGGTAAGGGCTTTCGGAGCCGAAAGCCGACTCGTGTACCCTTGATAAATGCACGACACAAATCTTTACGCCTCACCTGGGCCCGTCAACACCGACATTGGACTGCGATGACTGTAAACATGCTGCGTGATCATACGAGTCTCGTTTCAAATTGTATCGATCTGATGGACGTATACGGGTATGGACTCCGCATGTCAGCAGGGGACTGTGCAAGCTGGTGAAGGCTTGTAATGGTGTAGAGCTCCGCAGTTTGAGTGATACGGGACCTCTGATATGTCTCGATACGACTCTTGACAGGTGAACGTACGTAACCATCTTGTCTGATCACCTGCGTCCATTCACGTCCATTGTGCATTACGACGGACTCTAGCAATTCCAGCAGGATAATGCGACACCGCACACGTCCAGAATTGCTACAGAGTGGCTCCAGGAACACTCTTCTGAGTTTAAACTCTTCCGCTGGCCACAAAACTCCCCAGACATGAACATTATTGAGCATATCTGGGATGCCTTGCAACGTGCTGTTCAGAAAAGATATTCACCGCCTCGTACTGTTAAGGATTTATGGACAGCCCTGCAGAATTCATAGTGTCAATTTCCTCCAGCACTACTTCAGACATTAGCCGAGTCCATGCCACGTCGTGTTGGACACTAGTGCCCGCTCGGGAGGGCCCTACACGATATGAGGCAGATGTACCAGTTTCTTTGGCGCATCAGTGTACATCATTACCCGGTACCTATTGAAAGGACCTCTGAAACTCCTCATTCCAATGGAATTTTCGTAAATGTATTCTGTTACAGAAACTTTTATATTTTTTCACATTTCCATATACATCTTGACATTAAGGCCAAAATATTCCGTAACCCTAAAACTCTTAATTACGCTCTCTACAACCCGTTCAGTTGCACTCTTGCCTCGATTACAACTTATTTAGTACGTTAGCATAGCTAAATTACTGTCTTAAAACTCCGCTCCCACCACCACCACTCCATTCTACATTGTAAAGACGGTTCTCCATCGTTCCCAGGCCAGTTCCATCCTAATTCTGAAACTATATGGAGCAGAATCAGCATTGTATTTTTAATGATATCTTGTGTATGTCCAAGTTCCCCAGAATATGAATTCTTGGTTGCCAGTTTGGAGTGAGTGGATAGTTCACCTGGGGTAATTCTGTCTTTACTTATACGAATCATTTTTGCTTGTTGTGAATTTTCTAGCTGAAACTTCCTGGCAGATTAAAACGGTATGCCGAACCGAGACTCGAACTCGAGATCTTTGCCTTTCCCGGGCAAGTGCTCTACCGTCTGAGCTACCGAAGCACGACTCACGGCCCATCCTCACAGTTTTACTTCCGGCAGTAGCTCGTCTCCTACCTTCCGAACTTCATTCTGAATTTTCCAGCTGTTGCTGGTGGTGCAGAACCAGAGACGGTGAGATCCTGGGGCATGCTTACAGCTGCATCTCCTGGTGCATAGAAACTGGCCTCACTGCCACTTGCTCCAAGTCAAACGTAGCATGGATTATGGTTGTTATTTCCCCACCTACCCTGCATATCTGCAGCGCATTCCCCTGTTCGCCAGCTGGGGACGCGCCAGATACGGCTTGACAAACCCCACACTCGGCAAGTACACAGAGGTGTAATCATTATTTAAACAGAATCAAAATTAAATTCTCATACAGAAGGAAATTCAACAGTAAACCACCTTTCATCCCAAAACTTTATCTAAATAAAATCAAAGACTCTAAAATAATAGAAAAATGGAAAGAGGAACCTGCAGAGGATTCCGAGGAATTTCAAACTAAAATCATCAAAACAGCGAAAGATATGATCTCTCTTCACAAAAAACCAAAACATCCTTGATGGAATCAACAGTGAGATAACGCACTAGAAGAAAGAAAAAAGACATTTCAATATTACAATTGCAGGAAATCAGAAGAGAAACAGAATATAAATTCCTAGAAGTTCGTAAAAAACACCCAAGATCTTAGCAAAAAATAAATGAAAATATATCAGTTAACTGCTGGACTGAGTTGAAGACAAATTCAAAAATTACAACACACACAGTTTCTACAAGACCTTCGCGAACTAAATCAAGGGGTACTCACTACAGAACCTGTGCTTTAGAATACAGGACGCTAAATTAACCTTGCAAATGAAGAAAATAGCCAAGAACTAGCCACATGTCCTGGAATGTGGATGATAGCTCTAATCCATCCACTACATAAAAGGGACAACATATCAGATGTAAACAACTATACAAGGAGCTCCGTCCTAGCAGTCACCTATAAAATCCAAAATCCCATCTCTCTTGATTAGATCACAGAAGCAAGTAGAACCCCAATTAGCGGAGTATCAAACAGGATTCAGGCCGAAGAGGCCATGCGCAGAACAAATTATTAGCCTCAATGCTATACTGAAAGTGCGAACCCGCAGACAAAAACCTCTAATATGCACGTTTGTGAATTTCAAAAAGCCCTTCGACTCGATAGAAAGGCCTTCACTATTCCAAATTTTACAAGAGAGGGGACTAGATCTTAAAACATGATAACTGATAAAACAAACACTAACAGGCACGAAATCTAAAGAAATCCTTGATGGCTAAATCTCAGGACACTTTGACATTCAAACAGCCTTGAAACAAGGAGATACTCTCTCTCACTCTGTTCAGTGTCTTCTTAGACAAGGTTATGGAAGAATGGGAGACAGAACTCGGAAGTCGTGGGTTTTGGAGCCAATAGCACTGGCACTTCCAAAAGCGACCTCTACATACCATACCTCGCGTTTGCGGACGACATGGTGATACTTAAGATGAAGAGACAGCTGCCAAACAGCTCGAGATATTTAGAGAATGTACAGAAAAATTAGGGCTACAAATCTCATTCCACAAAACTGAATTATTATGTTCGAAGACAGAAATTGCGACCCTGAAAACAAGATAAAATCAAGTGGGTCCCGTACTTTAAATATCTCGGAGAATTCATCGAATCTACGTGCCCTTAAAAAAAATCTCACTGTAAAATCATCTCCAAAAAGTCAAAGCATAAGGTTAGTCCAAAACCTTTACAACAGAAAAGTCAAGACAGACAAAAATTCGACACTACAACACATACATAAAACAACCAACAACCCTCAACGCAAGAGAAACACAGACGCTTCACAGAAAACACGAAGCTGAAGCAATCAGAAAAAGAGAGTAAGATCATTAGGAAAATTTTAGAAGCAAGACATATCCCAGATGGTTACCGACTCCAATAAAAAACAACTTAAATGTTTTCAAACATCGAAACTGACTTTAAAGAAATGCGAATAACAATCGTTGGTCACCGCAGTAGGCTACCACAAAAGCGACCGACAAAAAGGGCAATAAACGTTATTTCATATCTCAGCACCTTGGCTGAACGAAGTTCGAAAGGATCTCAAAAAAGCACCAACCAACATTATAGAGAGAGACACCTTCAGACACAAAATAGACTAATAGGAAGTCACATCAGAGCAACCAAAACGAGAACAATACAGACGAAAGTGGTTATTTGCTTAACGTCTTCCATTTGCTGTGGGAGTTCCATAATAGTATTAATATATTTGAAAATCAGTAACAAAGGTTAGCCGAATGTGCGTACACCATTTCACCGCACATTGCACAAGGGGCGTCTGTACAATGGATTTTCTTTTGCGTAATGTCTTATGAGACACCGACTGACAATAGCATTGTTTTTCAGTGTTCGATAGAGTGATCCTACTCGATGCTATGAGCGTAAAATAAGACACATTACGGACGGCGACCTTACTTGATACGAATTTTCATTACAATGTTATGACGCTTTGATGTCTGTCATTCAGATCATGCTGCTCAGTTATCTGGCGGAAATCAGTATGCAAGGGGCAGCATGCGCTGCCTAATATATTCCAAAACGCATCGCATAAAAACGGGAATTTTTCATGGCTCATACCTCGGGCTCTTTTGGTGATAGAAGATAAGGTGAAATGTCGTGGACAGCACTTGGACTAAGGACCGTCTTACTGAAATTAGCCTACAGTACAGGGTCAAAATTGAATATTGCACACTTAATCCTGCTTAGATAAATGTGGAGAATCGGTTGGCTCTTTTTGCATTACATGTGGCTTAGGTGCGCTTTCAGGGACTTTCGGTGGCACCATTAGTTCATGGGGGGTTTCGGAGAAAACCCGAAAAAACATGGTTTTTGAGTACCAAAACCGAACCGCGGATACCAAGACAGCTATGTACAGCAGTAATTTGTACGACATATTTATAAGATCCAGTTCTCGAACAACCTTGTAATTTTCTTAATATCTTCATCTGTTTCCGAGATAAAGACGTTCAAAGTTAACCTCTTTGCACACGTAGAACGCACACGTAATATCCGGTGTGAGACGAAAATATGCTTTATAAAGTGATATAGCATGGAGATATACGCTGTAAAGTGTCTCCGTTATCATCAGAAGGATTCTGGGAATCAGATATTGTAGTGCTGGAGCACATACAAAATTTTTGTTTACGTATAATCCGCTCTGAGATGTATAATTAGTTTAGCGTTTTTTTTAATATCATATAAGTAAACTACCAAAATTTTACTGATCCATATAGCTCTTTTAATAAGTGATGCGCCCTGTTGTAGAAGGTAAAAAAAGGGAAACAACGAAAAGGCGTACATGATCCTCTTGTAAAACAGTGAATGTTAAGTGGGATACCAGCTGCCTCATTCTACTTTCCTCAACACATTTAAAATTTTTTCAAAAGTTTTGTCGTGTGAACATATTAGCGCTTTTTTAAGCCAAGAGAGAAGGCGAAAATGGCAGAGGGAAAAAGACGGAGAAGTAGTAAATACTGGAAGATTTCAGAAAGTGGTTGTGATAAAGAAAGAGCGAAGGAGACATTGGAAGAGTGAGAGAAAAGGAGGGACACAGTAGCAGTGGAACATAAACTGAAGGGAAAAAATAATCCCAACACCAAGAAATACGTAATGTAGGGTAACGAAATTTCGGGAATATATTTGTCTCGATACCAACTGTAAGTGATTAACGTTTCCAGATGACAGTTTAACGGAAGCGCGAGGTAAGCCACATTAAATGTCTCTTTCTGGTACATTAATAACCGGTGTATCAGCAAGACTGTTAAATTCAAGTATGAAAATGTCCTTGGGTCGTACAAGTTCCTGATGTCAGTTTGTAAAGTGGAGTTCCATGCCTGTGGCACTTTGTCAATACAGGGACGGTTAATGCTGTTTGTGGATGACGTTGGAGTTGTCGTCAGATGATGTCCCATACGTCTCTATTGGAGACAGATCTGGTGATCGAGCGACCAAGGCAACATGTCGACACACTTTACGGCATCTTGGGTTACAACAGCGGTATGTGGGTGAGCGTTATCCTGTTGGAATGACACCCCCTACAATGCTGTACATGAATGGCAGCAAAACAAGTCGAATCACCGACCGGCGTACGAATTTGCAGCCAGAATGGGAGGGCTTACTCTGAGAGTGCTCCTGCTGCCATAAGAAATCGCACCCCCAACTATAACTCTAGGTGTAGGTTGTGTGTGTCTCGGCCGCAGACAGGTTGGTTGCACGCGCTCACCTGATCTCCTAATCAACACGCGGCCATCACCGGCGCCGACGCAGAACCGACTTTCATCAGAAAACACTATAGACATCCACCTGCCAATCAGCTCTCGCTTGACATCATTGAAGTCGCAAATGGCGATGGTCTGTGGTCAGTGAAATACGTGCTACAGGGCATCTGGTTCGAAGCCATCCATGAAGTAACCAATTTCTAACAGGTCATTGAGTCACTGTGGTGCCAACTGCTGCTCTAGTTACTGCTGCAGACGCAACACGGTGTACCACAGTCATACGCCGAACACGACGGTCCTTTCTCTCGGTAATGTCAAGCGGCCGTCCGGACCCCGATCTTCTTGCGACGTACTTTGCCGTGACCACCTCTGCTAGCAGTCGTGTAGAGTGTTTACATTCCTGCCAAGCCTATCTGCAGTATCGCAAAAAGAACATTCATCTTCCCGTCGTCCTATTACATACCTCGTTCAAACTCAGTGAGCTGCTGATAGTGGCGTCTTCGTCACCTTAAAGGCGTTCTTGAGTAACATCGAATCACTATGTCCGATCTCAAAGGTAACTAATGCTCCCGGCCGTTACAGCGCGTATTTGAAGCAAATATGATTTGCATTCTCTTAGTGGCACTGCTAGTGCTACTCTTATGCGACTGGCGCGAAAACCTTCGGTTATCTCGCACACTTCTTGATGTTGCGATTTTTCTTACCCTCAGAGTAGTTAACGGTGACAGAACAGTACTAGGAAGAGAGTGAAGGAGATAGTAGCAGTGGGAGAGGAATAAAGAGAAGAAGAACGTGCAAGCAGGTGAAAGGTCAGAGATAATGAGTGTATGACAATAGCAACGGGGAAGAGAGAGGCAGTAGTAGTGAGAGGAGAGAGCAGCATGGGTAGGAATGAACGAGATAGCAGCAGGAAGAAAGAGCAAGAAAGAGGCAGAGAGTCTGGGAGGAGACAGTAGTAGTAGGACGGAACAAAGGAGATTGAGGATGTGAGACCCGAATTAGCGACAGTTAGAGGGACACAAAGAGATAATGACAATGAGTTGGGCTGAATGAGTGAGTGAGAAATGGCAAGAGGGGGCGAATGGTATGAGCGATTTACAGCGGTGGACTAGTGGGCGTGGGCGAGTTACAGCTCCGGGAGTTTGTGGGAGTGGTATATGAGCTGCACGTTAAAAAAGAGCGTGAATATGTTCGCTTGCCAAAAGTTTTGGGAAAATTTTTTAAAGGTACCAAGGAAGGTAGAATGAGACAGCAAGTACCCCAATTTTGGGTCATAGTCTTTTAAAACAGGAGTATGTTAGCCTTTTACGTGATCCAGTTGGGGCCTTTTCCCGCTGGTGATATCTTCATTTGCGTCATTTGCGCACTATTCATTTATGAAGTCAGGCATCACTGGTTCGAGCAGCTTTCTGAGGTAATAGTGAGTAGAGCGGAGTGTCATTTCCGTGTTGTTAGGAACGATATGAGAAAGAAAGGACAGAAAGAAATCATTTTCGGGTTCATATTATGCTCTCGAATATCGTTGAAGGAGCTGCAGAGGTTAACGTATCAGTCTCACAGACAGGTAGCAATCACCGTTGCCCTAATATCGGAGACACTTTAATTCTTAAGCGAGGCAATGACGCGTAGTTTGGTGACCAGAGGCCTTATTCTGCCATCTCCCCTCTCCCTGCCATACAATTAATTGTGACGCAAATCTCACTGTCACAGCGATTCAAATCCGTTACATAGGGGTCGAGAGCTACTGTATTGCTGTGCACAAACAACATCATCTACGTAAGTGTGTCATTTTCATACTACCCATAAAAGGCAGTATAGTTTTAAAACTTGTTATACGAGGGTCAGTCATAAAGTTAAGAGAAAAACAGTCTGCTAATACTACCTCCGCATCAGTTTCGTAGCAACTAGTCAAATGCTCCCCGAGTTTTGCAGGGCTAGATGCTACTGATAGCGCCTCCTCGTGTGGCGTATGTTACGAGCCGTGACACTCACGCGGAGTTTCCAAGTCACGCCAACTATGAACCCCGTTATTTGACGTTTACAGGCGCCAAACGCCAGCCTTTTCATTCGTCACAGCCCTGCTATAAACGCTATCCGCGTTTAGAAACATAATGTCATCTTAAAGAATCTTTCAAGGCCGAAGTCCACTGAATTATATTTTATCATTCTGAGTAGTCACGTGACCGCCCATATCTCTCAGAGGGCGTAACACTGCTTTGTTGGTAAATACATTTATCATGATCTGTTCAAATAATTTGACAGTCCTTGGAGAGACAGGTGAAAAGAGAAAATTTTTCTTAGCTTCGTTAATAAACGTCGTTGCATGACAGAGCTTATTGTTCTTCCTGAATAACAGCAACTCCGTTGCCAGAGAATAGTACATCAGGTGCAAAACCTTCCAAACTGGAACAGAAAATTGTTTTAATATGTAGTGTGATTTATGAATATTTCAGTCATTTTATTCAATTTATTCTGAGACTGCAACTAAAGTTTAAAGCGTAACATTATTGCATCTCAGAGAAAATATATGCCAGTGGAACTAGGTTTTTGTCCAAAAGATATCCGTGAGTTCGAGACAGGGTAAACAGATGCAATCACTCAACAAAATGTGTCAATACCAAACAGTGAAACGAAAATAGGACAACAGCTGAACAGCAGTCGCACATGCGATTTTAAGCATCTTACCTAGAAACACATTTCGATGTATGTGCAACAGAAAAAGTAGAAAAATCGCAAATTGTCATTCAGAGATATTTGTTCTTTGAAACTGAAAATATAGAGAGCGAGAAGCAGGGAGTGGAAACTGCTAACAAAAACCAATTTATTGACGCGAAGTCAGTGCTGCTCTTTACAGAAAACAATAAAATTAACATATTTTTATTGCCGTCAGGCTTAACAAATGTTCAAATGTGTGTGAAATCTTATGGGACTTAACTGGTAGGGTCATCAGTCCCTAAGCTTACACACCACTTAACCTAAATTATCCTAAGGACAAACACACACACCCATGCCCGAAGGAGGACCAGCCGCACAGACTATGACTGCAGTAGGCTTAACAAAAGAACATAAAAATTATCACGTTCTCCACAGGCACTAAAAGAATTATTAGTAAATTTAATTAACAATAAACAGCTGGCATCTGTCACCGACAGTCCATGGTAAGATGATGAAATTTACAATTTTTCCAGGGCTTTAAAATGTCCACACACGCGAACTAAAATATCTCAAAAAATCTCATAAAACATGGAAACAGACAATTCTAGCTGATACATAGACATATTTAATGGAGTTGAGCGTAAATTTCAGAATTTTGAAAAATATTTTACAAATAATTTTTAACTGAAGTACCTACACGGTCCAATTACATAAATGTGACACCGCCTATACTCGACGTCAATGTGCAATAGCCACTCACAGGCGACAGGTGGCAGCACCAGCAGTGGAGGGTGTATAAAGTAAGTCGAGGAGACGAGGGTCAAGGGTCAAGGGTCAAGGGTCAAGGGTCAAGGGTCAAGGGTCAAGGGTGTAAGAATTTCCGAAACTGCTAAGTTTGTAAACTGTTAGCATGCCGCCGTGGTTAAAGTAGTCGTGCATGGCGAAATGCCGCAGTCCACGACCGGCGCCAAGGTAACTGTGGGTAACCACGGGCCATAGATGACAGGTGTGAACGATGCCTGCGGTATTGTGCACGGTCGAACAGTCGCAAGTGACCGCCCAGATGAACCAAGGGCTACCAACTCTGTCCCCTCAACGACCGTTCAGCGAGTGTTGCTGCGTATCGGCCTCTGAAGCAGGAACATGGTTCATCCATCCATAATGAGTGCTGTTCATTGGCGACGAAGATTGGAATTTGCACGCCAGGAACGCAGCTGGGCGCCCATTGAGTGGCGACAGGTGGCTTTTCCAGTTAAATCACGTTTTGTGCTCCGTCGGACAGATGGCCGTTGTCGTGTACGGCACTGAAACATCGTACAGCAAACATCCCGAAACAATCGTCGGAAGGGGCTAGGCCAGAGGCTTGAGTGTTACGGTTGGTGGAATGTTTTAGTGGAATTGCCGGCCGCTGTGGTCGAGCGGCTCTAGGCGCTTCAGTCCGGAACCACGTGGCTGCTACGGTCGCAGGTTCGACTCCTGCCTCGGGCATAGATGTGTGTGTGGTCCTTAGATTAGTTAGGTTTAAGTAGTTCTAAGTCTAGGGGACTGATGACCTCAGATGTTAAGTCCCAAAGAGCTTAGAGCTATTTGAACCATTTTAGTGGAATTCCCTGGTTTATCTCGTCATTCTTGGAGGCCAATTGATCAACACAAAGATTCATCAGTCCATGGGGACCATGTACCTCTCTGCATGCAGTTCGTTTTGTCTCGGCACGATGGCATCTGCCAGCAGGGAAATGCCAAGTGTTACACAACTTGCATTGTACGTGCGTTGTTCGAAGAGCACCAGGATGAGTCTACTGACTCCCCTGGAGAGCATACTTCCCGGATTTAAACCCAATCGAGAATCTGTAGAACCACCCCTGTCAGGCTATTTTCGCCGCAGATCCTCAACCGAGAAACCTAGCGCAGCTCGACACGTTACTGGAATCGGCATGCCTCCACACCCCGGTCGGTACCTTCCAGAAACTCACTGGCTCTCTTCCTGCACTTCTAGTAGCGGCCCGCGCTGCAAAAGGTGGCTGTTCAGGCTTTTGACAGGTGGTCACATGAATGTGACTGGATACAGTAGCAACATTATAGACTTCCAGCCCAAAAAGCTCTATTGGCAAAGTGGAATAGCTTTAGGTCAAGTAACGTACCGTAGAAGAGATACTTGTAGTAATTAAAACCGACATCAAAAACACAATCCTAAGGTCCCATGACCTAGTGCACATGTATGGGTACATATACTTTTCTTTGTCGTCAGTTTGATGCGGCCCGCCACGAATTCGTTTGCTGGATGTATTCCAGTCCTAGTCTCCCACTACAGTTTTTGCCATCTACAGCTCCCTCTAGTACCATGGAAGTCATAACATGATGTCTTAACAGATGTCCTATCAGCCTCTCCCTTCTCCTTGTCAGTGTTTTTCTCATATCCTTTTCCTCTCCGCAGAACCTCCTCATTCCATACCTTACCAGTCCACCTAATTTTCAACATTCAGATATAACACCACATCTCAAATGTTTCGAGTCTGTTCTGTTCCTGTTTCCCCCAGTCCATGTTTCATCACCATACAAAGCTGTGCTCCGAACGTACATTCTCAGAAATGTCTTCCTCAAATTAAGGCATATGTTTGCTACTAGAGACTTCTCCTGGACAGGACTTCCCTTTTTGCCAGTGCTAGTCTGCTTTTGATGTCCTCTTTCCTCTGTACGTCACGGCTATTTTGCTGTCTATATCGTAGATTTCCTTACCTTCATCTACTTGTGACTATGAATCGTGACGTTAAGTTTCTCGCTGTTCTCATTTCTGCTACTTGTCATTACTTTTGTTTTTTTCGATTTACTCTGTCAGTATTTTGTACTCATAGACGTTTATATTACCACTTCTCCCAATGGTTTTAGAAATTCTGATGGAATGTTGTATATCCCTTCTGCCTTATTTGATATTAAGTTCTCCAATGCTCTCTTACATTCTGGTTCTAATACTGGATCCCCTATCTCGTCTAAATCGACTCCTGTGTCTTCTTCTTTTACAACAAACAAATCTTCCTCTTCATAGAGGCCTTCATTGTACTCTTTGCAGCAATCCGCTCTCTCCTCTGCATTTAATAGTTGAATTCCCGTTGCACTCTTCATGTTACCAACCTTGCTTTTAATATGTCCATTCCTCTTCAATTGTACTGCCTACAGTTCCTTATTGCTGTATATAGAGCCTTAGAGAACTTCAAGCGTATCTATTCATTCCTTAGTACTTCCGTATGCCACTTCTTTGCGTATTGATTCTTCCTCACTAATCTCTTAAACTTCAGCCTACTCTTCGTCACTACTAAATTGTGATCTGAATCTATATCTGCTCCTGGATACTCTTACAATCCAATATCTGATTTCTGAATCACCATGATGTAACCTAACTGAAATCTTCCAGTACACCCGCCCTTTCCCAAGTATACCTCCTCCTCTTGGGATTCCTGAACAGAGTATTAGCTATAACTAGCTGAGATTTATTTTAGATGTCAAATAGTCTTCCTCCTTTCTCATTCCCTTGTCCCAAGCTCACGGTCTCCTGTAACCTTTTCTTTTATTCCTTCCCTTACAACTGCATTCCAGTCCCCCATGGCAATTACATTTTCATCTACCTTTACATACTGTATTACCCTTTCAGTATCCTCATACACTTTCTCTATCTCTTCATCTTCAGCTTGCGACGTCGACATGTATACCTGAACTATCACTGTTGATGTTGATTTACTGTCAGTTGTGATAAGAACAAACCTATCACGGAATTGTTCACAGTAACACATTCTCTGACCTACCTTCCTATTCATAACGGATCCTAAACTCGTTAAACAATTTTTGCTGCTGTTTGTATTACCCTACACCCATCTGATCAGAAATCCTTGTCTTTTCTCCATTTCTCTTCATTGACCCCCATTGTATCTGCAGGGTGTTACAAAAAGGTACGGCCAAACTTTCAGGAAACATTCCTCACACACAAATAAAGAAAAGATGTTATGTGGACATGTGTCCGGAAACGCTTAATTTCCATGTTAGAGCTCATTTTAGTTTCGTCAGTATGTACTGTACTTCCTCGATTCACGGCCATGATTTCATACGGGATACTCTACCTGTGCTGCTAGAACATGTGCCTTTACAAGTACGACACAACATGTGGTTCATGCACGATGGAGCTCCTGCACATTTCAGTCGAAGTGTTCGTACGCTTCTCAACAAGAGATTCGGTGACCGATGTATTAGTAGAGGCGGACCAATTCCATGGCCTCCACGCTCTCCTGACCTCAACCCTCTTGACTTTCATTTATGGGGGCATCAAATGTAGAGACTCTTCTTGCTCGTATTGTGGACGGCTGTGATACAATACGCCATTCTCCAGGGCTGCATCAGTGCATCAGGGATTCCACGCGACGGAGGGTGGATGCATGTATCCTTGCTAACGGAGGACATTTTGAACATTTACTGTAACAAAGTGTTTGAAGTCACGCTGGTACGTTCTGTTGCTGTGTGTTTCCATTCCATGATTAATGTGATTTGAAGAGAAGTAATAAAACGAGCTCTAACATGGAAAGTAAGCGTTTCCGAACACGTGTCCATATAACATATTTTCTTTCTTTGTGTGTGAGGAATGTTTAGTGAAAGTTTGGCCGTACCTTTTTGTAACAAGGTCGGCAAGTTAAAAAAAAAAGAATGTTAGCTAAAGTCAGTCTTGCAGTGGCCAACCTCAGAAACACACAAATCGCACTGCTGTGGTTGACAGCAGAGCTGAAAACGTATTGTTTTTAAATATTTCTCATCGGATTTTCTTTGATGCCCCACTCGTAGTTTAGTGAGCGAAGTAGGCAACTAATAGAGTATAATCGCAGCTGTGATCGACCTTTCTGACTGTAGCAAGTTCAGGCTGACGCCTTCTTAGACGCATTATAGCGAGTGTCGCCTCCTGCGAATCAGAAGGTGGAATTTTCGAACTCGTGTGACTCGAGAGGATGTAGATAGGGATATCAAGCTTCAAAACAAAGACACTTCTGTGTCCCCATCGAAGCACTTGAATCACGTTTCTAACAGTCCCGAGGCTAGTCAGACTTGCAGCCACTAAGCGAAGAACACACAATGAGCCGAAACTGCACACGCAGCACTCTCACATCTGGCAGGTGGGGAATGCCGCGGCCTCTAGTGCAACGCGATGGCGCTTGTTGCTAGGTTACAATCTGCGAAGATACGAGGTGCGTTCAATAAGTAATTCAACACTTTTTTCTGAGATCAAGCTGGTTTTACTCAGGATTCCAATAATCCATGTTATTCCCCCTCTTTTGGCTGAAAATTCCAATATTTCAACAAAATCTCCGTCAATTGCTACGGCCTTGCGCCATCGTACTGTGAACGCCTGTGTACCCACACGGTACCACTCTTCTGGTCGACGTCGGTTCAAAAATGGTTCAAATGGCTCTAAGCACTATCGGACTTAACATCCGAGGTCTTTAGTCTCCTAGACGTAGAACTACTTAAACCTAAGGACATCACACACATCCATTTCCGAGGCAGGATTCGAACATGGGTTCCGGACTGAAGCGCCTAGAACCGCTCGGCCACAGCAGCCGGCGTCGACGTCTGACCCAACATCTTACTGCATCAGTAACCTCACTAGCGTCCATGTACTGTTTGTCGAAGAGTGCATCCTACATTGGGCCAAACAGATGTGAGGTGAGAGATCAGGACTGTAAGGTAGACCGAGCGAGGTGGCGCAGTGGTTAGCACACTGGACTCGCATTCGGGAGGGCGACGGTTCAATCCCGCGTCCGGCCATCCTGATTTAGGTTTCCGTGATTTACCTAAATCACTCCAGCAAATGCCAGGATGGTTCCTTTCAAAAGGGCACGGCCGACTTCCTTCCCCGTCCTTCCCAAATCCGATGAGACCGATGACCTCGCTGTTTGGTCTCTTCCCCCAAACAACCAACCAACCAACTGTAAGGTAGAGGAGGAAAAACAGCAAAATGAGTTTTGTGAACTACTCTTGGGTTCGCAGACTTGTGTGAGGCCTTGCATTGTCATGGTGAAGGAGAAGTTAATTTGGATTTTTTGTAGAGACGAACACGCTGAAGTCGTTTCTTGTCTTCCTTGAGGGTACCACATTACACTTCAGAGTTGGTCGTTGCACCATGGAGGTCATCAAAGGGAGCAACTCGTTCAGAGCCTCAGAAGACCGATCGCCATAACGTTACCGGTTTCGGCGCACACGTGGTGTGGCGCCACTTCGAGAATTGCCGTTTTAATTCCGGTTCGAAGTTATGAACACATGTTTCATCGGCTGTGATGATTTCTGCAAAAAATTGTCACGATCAGTTACGTAACGCGCAAGCAAATCGGTACACTGGCCCTTCATTCCTTTTTACGGTCTTCTTTTAGGCGGCGGGGAACCCAGTGGGCACAAACCTTAGAGCACCCCATCTGGTGGATAAGTGCGTCAGCACTACAAACAGAGACGTCCAGACTTCCAGTTGAGGTGTCTGATTATGTTTCGTCGATCACCTCGGATGAAAGCGGCCGCACGTTCCAACATTGGAGGAGCCAGTCACAGCTGTGTGCGACCGGCCGTCGCACGGGAGATCAGACAGTTTTGCGTGACGTTGTTGTGGTGATGACAGCCGGCCGCTGTGGCCGAGCGGTTCTAGGCGCTGCTGCTACGGTCGCAGGTTCGAATCCTGCGTCGGGCTTGGATGTGTGTGATGTCCTTACGTTAGTTAGGTTTAAGTAGTTTCTAAGTCTAGGGGACTGATGACCTCAGATGTTAATCCCATAGTGCTCAGAGCCATCTTTTTGTGGTGATGACAGACGCCACGCCCAACGACTTACGGTGCTTTTCTTCATGCCACGTCTCCGCAGACATTCTGCAACTGCCTATGGATATCTGTGATGTTCTGGTTTCCCACCAAAACAAACTCAGTGACAGCTCCCTGCTTCGAACGCACGTACGTTACAGACGCCATTTTGAAGGCTATGTACGGCGTCGCCACCAACCGGAACTTGAAACTATAGGGGCTGAAGCAGAAATATTCCAGGATGTCCCACAACGAATTCCGCATTGTTCAGCCAAAACTGCGCAAGGGAAAAAATTTGTTCCTTTACTTATTGAACGCCCCTCGTAAAATAGAGCGAAAGATTCTATTGATAGTAGGTTCCCGAGACGAAAAACGGCCCAGAAATGTCTTTTCCACATTGATTCCAAACAACAACTACTGCCCCTTTGATACTACCCTTACTAATGCTGGTTGTAGAAGTGTGGGCGTCTGATGATTGATAATTAGAGGATATGTTGGTGAAGAACGGGAAGAAAATTTACTTAAGTCAGCCGTAGTGCCATTTTGATCATCACTGCAGGAGCAACCTTTGTACATAGGTTTCCACCTGTATTTTCATACTTACGATACGGTATGTAGCCAATAAGGCAACTCATAAAAGTAAATTACCATGACAAGTTTCTATAGCTTAATGTATATTAGTGTAATATAAAATAGTTCAAATAGCTCTGAGCACTATGGTACTTAACATCTGTGGTCATCAGTCCCCTATAACTTAGGACTACTTAAACCTAACTAACCTAAGGACATCACACTCATCCATACCCGAGCCACGATTCGAACCTCCGACCGTAGTGGTCACGCGGTTCCAGACTGAAGCGCCTAGAACCGCACGGCCACACCGGCCGGCTAGTGTAATATAATTGTACTGCAAATGTGTATGCCTCATTTGTATAAATTGTCATTCCTACCGTAATTTTGTTTGTAGGATGGTTTCAAAATGGCCATAGATGGCTGAAACTAGTCACCACGAAGAAATAAAGCAATACATCTTAATACAACATATGGTGAAGCTACAACCATTTATTGCAATTACGAAACAAGTTGCGGAGCTGTTTCTCACCTGCAGCGTGCTGCAGGTCCGTAAGGAAGAAAATTGTTTGGCGAGTATATATATATATATATATATATATATATATATATATATATATATATATATATGAAAAATATAGATACGGCAGCGGCAAAGAACATTACGCAAGGGGCTTCTAAAAAAAAATGGTTCAAATGGCTCTGAGCACTATGGGACTAACATCTGATGTCATCAGTCCCCTAGAACTTAGAACTACTTAAACCTAACTAACCTAAGGACATAACACACATGCATGCCTGAGGCAGGATTCGAACCTGCGACCGTAGTGGTCGCGCGGTTCCAGACTGAAGCGCCTAGAAACGCTCGGCCACACCGGCCGGCCAAGGGGCTTCTGCTGAAGAGAGTAGATAAACATGGGACCTCGCTACATAAGACATTGTACGTGACGGAATAGAGCAACAAGCTGCTGTTTAGTTGGAGGGAGCCTTGCGGGTGCCCTCGTGTTACTATATCGGAGAAGAAGAGGATCATGGATAATTCTTGCTTGTCAGGATGCGCCCGAGTCCCCTTTTGGTGTTGTGTGGGTTCGTAGGTGATTTGGGGTTAGGTGTGACGTGTGGGAAAGCTGCAGACAAACTAGCAGTTTCTTTATTAATTCTTAGTGCGCTCTATTTACTACCACAGTCCGGTATTCCCTCGTAATATTCGTCGCTGCCAGAGAGGCAGTGTTCTGAGCTGACGTCTCCGATACACTAGCTGAGGTGGCATGACACGGCCACGCCTCGGTCACAGGCAGCCACCAATGACTTCTCTACTGCGGAAGGTCTCGGCATCCCACCGACATGGTGATGGCGTTGACCGGAGTCGAAGTCTGGACCGTTGGACCGATGCTGAAGAGCAGGGGCGGGTGGCAGGTGGCTGGTCGGGCTGCGTAGAAAGGTAGCGGTCCTCTGTTCGCGACCCGGTGACGGCAGAGTATCGGGAACGGCTACGAAAGACACAGAGTGATTAGGAGCTGTGTCCGGCGCAGTTAATTACTACCTCTCCAGGCTGGTGTCAAGGTAACATCATCGTTAGTGGATCGTACAAACTGTTCTAGGCCGGGACCGACGACCCAGTTGGCGCAATCGGGCTGCACTCCTTCCTGAAGTCTCGCTCGGTGTCGGCACGTGTGTTATGTCAACAAAGAGGCGGTTGCGAGACTGCTGAACAGTCAGTCCACTTGCCTGCACCCGAAACTGTTACGGCGTAATCTGTCCTGGAAATGCATTGCAGGTTCTAAGGCTCGCTCACAACTTTTGCCGTTTACATTGCATTACGATGAACACGCTATCATGGTTGCTGCAGAGACCGTGATCTGTATTATCTGTGTCGAATTATGAACGGAAAATTCCGTCGATTATTGTAGTTTGGAGGACATGCTTTCAGAAAAACAGTTACTCCGTTTTGTAAAGCTTAAATAGCTTTCTATACGGTGTCCCAGGACGAATCATCAACATTTAATGATATGACAGGAACTGTAATAAAGCAAAAATGTCCATTAAACATGAGGTCCAATACTTTAAGAGCTCTGAGCACTTCTTCGACAGAGCGAAAGAAATTTCTTATACTGCAAGCTCTTTTTGGAGGTGGTAGTATCAACCAAATTAAGAAGAAAATTTCTAGAAAATATGATCTCTAAAATGCATACCTTGAGAACAATGGCCACTTCTTCAGTGGAGGAGATGTGTTTTACAGCAGTTTTTTTTTTAATAGAGGTGGAGCCCCTCCACGCCCACACCGGCATGATGGCCAACACAAAAGGTCTACTGCCATCTCTGCATAAGGGTTAGTATTCACTAAAGTGAGGTGTCGCAGGATGTGGGTACTGCGATGTTTGCGTACGTCTGGTTAGGATTAACCATTAATACGCGCTCATCTGGAGATAGATTGGTCGAAATCTGACGATGGGTAGCGGTTTGAAGGGCAGAGGAGAAAAAAGTGCCAAGGCAAGAGCCAAGGGAAAAAAACCTCTGCGAAAGTTAGGTCGGGTGGTAAGAGCAGTAGCGGTTGTCTTGCTGCCTGCGATAGGTTGTGCAAGGATAGGCTTTGGTCCGCAGCTCGTGGTCGTGCGGTAGCGTTCTCGCTTGCCACGCCCGGGTTCCCGGGTTCGATTCCCGGCGGGGTCAGGGATTTTCTCTGCCTCGTGATGACTGGGTGTTGTGTGATGTCCTTAGGTTAGTTAGGTTTAAGTAGTTCTAAGTTCTAGGGGACTGATGACCACAGATGTTAAGTCCATAGTGCTCAGAGCCATTTGAATCAACTTTTTTTTTTATGGGCTTTGTTAGTACTGGGTATCATGCATGTCGATACCTTGACGTTGTGCGTTTGCGCTGCTCGGCGGCTGGCGCTGGGTGCTGGTACAGAGTCCTCGTTCAGCGTCAGCAACCTGCAACAGTTAGGTTTATTATCGATCTTGTGTCCGATAGGTCATATACCGGAAGCACAGTGTGAGGGAATGTTGGCAGATTGTTTGTGCGTCTGTGGGCGAGCTCGTCGGTGTCCCTCCTGTGGCCTGTTGGTCGGCTCTAATAGCAGCTGGTAGTTGTCAGTCAGTGTTGCTGATATGCAGGGGCTTACCGACGTTTGTCGCTGTTTGCGTATGTTAGTTTACCATAGGTGGCTATGCCCTAGCTAGCAGTGTCTTTGGCCGCTTGTGCTTCCACCTGTGGTTGTAAGCAGTGAAGACGAACAACTACATATAGCTCTTAACGCATGCATCAGAGAGGCCATAAGTAATAGACGTTTGTTCTGATTTTGGTCCTTACTACCACCTCTAAAAATGTGGAAACCAGAAAGTTTGCAGTAGAAAAGATTTGTTTCACGGTATCACAAATAAAGAAATGCGCAAAGCTCTTAAGGTAACCATTTTAGAACCCATGTTTACCAGATTTTTTTTCTTCGAATGGTCATTCGTGTCATATCCATAAGTGTCGACCATTGCTTCTGGGACACAATGTATACGGATATTTCTCTCCTTTATCTCCGTTATGGTTGAATGAAAACTATGTAATGCAGGATTCGATCTGAGATGCAAACTGAGTAACTTCAGACATGGGATAAATCAGCAACCGGCGCTGTAAACTAGCGGTAAGACACCATGACTGGGATATGAAGAAGCATCTGCACATCAGGAAATATTTCATGATATGATGATGAAGCCCCGTACAAGAAGTATGTTCATGAATACGAATAAGCTGCCAAGCCTAACAGCAAGTATCTCCACGGACACAACATAGTTTACGTGAATCTTTCATTCTGTCGAGCATGAGAAGCTGCCTGTGCGTGAACACACACTGGATAGAAGGTTAGCATCAAATTAGTTACGTGAACGTTAGTCCAAATCAAATAAATATTTAACTTCTTACTTTATTCGTTTCACGAGTACATGGGAGAATAGTTCAGCAACTTAATTATAAAGTTTGGTGAATTACACACATCTAAATCATATGTTCCAGGGACTGTAGTGTGTTACTCACTGAAACATATGTTGCTCTATAGATCTACGCCTTGTTTAAAGGCCAAATAAGATGCTGTAAGCGGTTAGTAGGCTCTGCATTTGCGGATGAGTAGGTATCCGTCTCGATTATGTGTGGGTATATCCCCCCCCCCCAATCCCGCCCCCCTGAATTTCATTAAAGAATACCAACGTGTATTCAGGGCAAATCGATTAAACAGATTGCATGTTTCTAAAAGTAACATCAATTTATTCAAGTGATATCTACGAATGTGTAAAAGCGAAAGAGGATAGAAACGAAATTACCTATCTCAGAGTGCCGTTTGCTTCTGAAGACGAAATCTGCATACACCATACGATCACCAACACTCTTTTGCATGAGTAGCATTCGCTTTGAGCTTCCCCTTGTGATCGTTTCTTTCTTCTGTAGTTTCCACGAATGACTAATCTTTAACAAGAGGTTGCTCAATTTTAAGTATAGCCCACCAAGCATTGTTCCTTCGACGTTTTAGAATACGTGTCTGCTTCGTGTAAAAACGACACGGACGCAATTGTAATGAGATTTGTCACATTGCATGTTACGAAAATTAACCTTTTTTGCGTGCGCCTGGGCTTATACATTGTTATTTAGGTTTTTATTTCTACTCTGGTATCAGTTTCAACTCAATCCTTGTTTATTTTGGTTGTTGTTATGCCATATGCATTAACAAGGCCTCATTTTTTTCCCTTTTGACCCAATAAAACCATGAGAATAGCGATCCTTGAAAATACTTAATCGTTACAGTTTCAAATCGAGCCCAGAAATACGAACTGAATTGGAGAAAGTACGGTACGTGTTTCTAATGAAGAACTAATTTCAAGATGTGTTAAATCTCTCGAGAACTTTCTCAGTCAGCCTCAACCAAATTTGTACCAAAGATTTTGAACAGAAAAAGTGTGCATAGTGTAAAATGCACTCGTGTGTTTTATATGAGAATAATAAATATTATTTAATGACTAATATAAAAACCATCGAAAGGAAGTAGAAAATATATCACACAATAGAGTCTTTTTCTCATACAAAAAATGAGTGGCAACAACAAATATTCAAATATTGCAGCTGCTACAAAGCTGGAAAATAAATACAAAATCTGCCTTACATCTTTGTAAAACAAAAACCAGTACCGGAATAAATAAAAGGCCATAAAGTACTAAATCATAATAAAAGAGCGGGAATGTGTTGAAATAACTCACAAATTCGTTACAGAAAAAATATTTAATAGCTGAGGAAAGAAGCCTAAACACATAATTACGAAAACTAAAAAAAAACTGAGAACGGTCTTTTATTGTCGACTGTCAGGAACTATTAAGATATCTCTAAAAGTAGGCATGCGTACATATTATATCAACAGCAAACTGAAGAAGTATTTGAAATATAATAAAGTATCACACTTTGTAGAAGCAGAAACACCCGAGTAAAAGATATAAAAGGTATATACATTGCACGTAATGCATGCTTTGTATCACTGTACATCAAAAACTTGTATTTCGGCGTCGGTGTTTACGAAACGATTGGAGGTATGGGGCACTTTGTTAAGACACAAAAAATAGATGGAGCTAGAAACATGGAGTAAAAAGATTTTGGTTTAGCCCGGACTAGTGGCCATTTGTATAGCCATTCGAACATGTCACTTACTCATGTTACAGTACATTAAGCAATGTTTAAACGCCGATCCGGAGGTGGTACCCAGCAAAATTCTGGAAATCCATTAATTACTTATGCAAAAGATTTTAAATTAACTGAAACTAATGCTCAGATAATGGCACCATTCCGATTTTACGTGCAAAAGCAGTCAACCATGTTTGGATTTTATGTGCAAAAACAGTCACCCTTAAATAGCGGACTGGAGTGAGACTGATGGTTCCAGTTTAGTCCACTGGTGTATCTGACTTGGTGTAAGAAAGGTTGTAACTCTTTGAAAAAAAATCTTGCTTCGTTTCGATTTTACTTCTGGTAAACACGTTTATGGGAAGTTTCTGAAGCGCACCGCTTCTGTATTTCAACTTGTACGAATCAGTCAAAACCTTACACGAAGCTACATAAACGGATACGTTCAAAAAACAATTTTTTTTTCTTCAATAATCTTTATTCGTTGTCGAAATATAGTGGTTTAAAATCGAGCTACATATACCATGTAAAATTCGTTGTTACGTCAATGGAATGTGCGAAAACGATTTAAGGCGATTCAAATAAATAATAAATCCATTAGTACGACAAAACTGAAAACTTTCTTTCAGAAACGTAGTTTGATTCGGATTTTGTGTGAAGAAAAAAATGTTTTTCTATCAGGTTTTTGAAGCACGGAAGTTCTGTGGTTCCAAATTTGTAGAAACATAGACAAATACATGTAATTAACGGTCGACCTGTTGTTTAGTGGAAGCTTTATCCGTTGCAACGATATAAGCAATACGGTTCAAAATACAATAAAAAACGCCTGTACCAGATCAGCGTCGTCCAAGTCAAAAACTTACAAAATCTACATCTGTTGCCAAGAAGTGGTGGCCTAACGTCAAAATTACGGTAGAGTAAAAGTCGGCAACCAGAGTGTGAAATGTTCTTTTCATAGCACAAAATAAGCGAAATATGCTCTGGGCAGAGTTAATGGTGTAAAAGGAGGGGAGTAGTTTTTCGACTTATCTGGCAGCTGCAATAACAGATTTAACTAAAATATCTTGACGTATTCGCGCTTTCTAAAGAGTTAACCCTACTTCCCCAGTGCAGTGAGCTCTCTTAGCTGCAATGTGTTGGCACATATGTATCTGGCAATTTACAGGCTAAAGTCCATGATTCAGCTCCCAAAATCCAGAAGAGTTGCTTGCCACAATAAATGTTACGTAATATCATATTGCTAAAGAGCTTACATGTAAAATCTACAAAAGTTTTTCGGAGGAGGGGGTGGAGATAAAATTTCTGAGAGTGTATTTGTTTCTGGGGGGTCGACAGGATGTATCACGCTACTTTACTTGACACGATAGTTATGTTACACGACATGGACACTAATTAACAAATAAAACTGCGAGTATGTCAAGACATTTTAATGTAAATGCCTTTGAAGCTGCCAGATTAGTCGAAAACCTAGTTTCTTATTGCTGCATTCCTAGCTCCGCTCAAGAAACATTCGTATTTCTCTTCACGGAATATTTCACAACTGTTATTCATTGCCAATGATAATACCCGCTAGAGTTGTAAAAATTATTTATTACTAAAAAAGGAAGCACTACACCTTTTCAGAACGTATGTCCCATCTTCAGGTGCATATTAAAATTTAGTCCACAAAGGACGCATAACAGAGGATAAAAAATTAAATTTGCACTTTTTTAACATATTTTGTGACCTATTTTAACCTTAGTTGCAGTTCAATATTCACCTGAAGATGGGACAAACATCTTGAAATTGAGTGGTGCATTCCTTTTAAGACAGTGGCCTTTTTTGTGCTATGGTAGGTGCATTTTTCAATCTGGTTTAGAATATGTAGGCCCGTGACGTAAGTCGAATGGAAAGATGAAGTGATACTGCCAAGGCAAAGGCAGAATAAAATGGGGAAAAAGACAACACTTGGCAGAAGTAGTTCAAACAACACTTGGCAGAAGTAGTTCATAAATAACAACTAATGTCGACAGACTGTTAAAATTTAGGAAAAACTAGTGCCACTGCATGGGGCAGAGGCACACAGCTGCAAAAAAAAAAGCGGGTGTCAACGTGCCGCAAAGGACTAACTAAAAGGCACTCGGCAGAATTTGGAGCGGAGCTGTCCAAAGCACGGTGATTCAGCAGAGGAATTTCATTACGAGAATGGAGTTAGCGAGCGCGTTATCGTTTCATTCAGAACAGAGCAGGTATTTCTGGCCACGAGAGCGGCAGCGCAAATGAAAGCGAGGGCGGCGGCACTGCGTGGGTTAGCGAGCGCTGTGCGCGCCTGCCCTGGCGTGCCGAGGAGCGGCGGGCCATCGGAATCCGATGCGCCATCAGCGGGTCAGCCGCGTGGCCGGCGCCGAGCCCTCACCCACCACTCCGCAGCCTCACTTTATTATCGCCGCCCTCAGGCTCCCTGTCACGGCGCACCAACAGAAGAGGCACTTCATTCAGTACCTGCGGACGACACTAGTTGGATGAAGATTCACTATGGGGGAAGTCAATTACGTTACAATACACTGCCGCAAAAAAATAGTGCACCTGAAAGACGACGTTGGCTTCGATCCGATGACGGCATATGCCACGTGGGAGTAGTAGATGTACGAGGTGCATTCAAGTTCTAAGGCCTCCGATTTTTTTTCTCCAGACTGGAAAGAGATAGAAATATGCGCATTGTTTTAAAATGAGGCTGCGTTCATTGTCAATACGTCCCAGAGATGGCAGCACCGTACGGCAGATGGAATTTTACCGCCAGCGGCGAGAATGAGAACTGTTTTAAATACTTAAAATGGCGACGTTTTCCTTACTTGAACAGTGTGCAATCATTCGTTTTCTGAATTTGCATGGTGTGAAACCAATTGAAATTCATCGACAGTTGAAGGAGACATGTGGTGATTGAGTTATGGATGTGTCGAAAGTGCGTTCGTGGTTGCGACAGTTTAATGAAGGCAGAACATCGTGTGACAACAAACCGAAACAACCTCGGGCTCGCACAAGCCGGTCTGACGACATGATCGAGAAAGTGGAGAGAATTGTTTTGGGGGATCGTCGAATGACTGTTGAACAGATCGCCTCCAGAGTTGGTATTTCTGTGGGTTCTGTGCACACAATCCTGCATGACGACCTGAAAATGCGAAAAGTGTCATCCAGGTGGGTGCCACGAATGCTGATGGACGACCACATGGCTGCCCGTGTGGCATGTTGCCAAGCAATGTTGACGCGCAACTACAGCATGAATGGGACTTTCTTTTCGTCGGTTGTGACAATGGATGAGACGTGGATGCCATTTTCACAATCCAGAAACAAAGCGCCAGTCAGCTCAATGGAAGCACACAGATTCACCGCCACCAAAAAAATTTCGGGTAACCGCCAGTGCTGAAAAAATGATGGTGTCCACGTTCTGGGACAGTAAGGGCGTAATCCTTACCCATTGCATTCCAAAGGGCACTACGGTAACAGGTGCATCCTACGAAAATGTTTTGAAGAACAAATTCCTTCCTGCACTGCAACAAAAACGTCCGGGAAGGGCTGCGCGTGTGCTGTTTCACCAAGACAACGCACCCGCACATCGAGCTAATGTTACGCAACAGTTTCTTCGTGATAACAACTTTGAAGTGATTCCTCATGCTCCCTACTCACCTGACCTGGCTCCTAGTGACTTTTGGCTTTTTCCAACAATGAAAGACACTCTCCGTGGCCGCACATTCACCAGCCGTGCTGCTATTGCCTCAGCGATTTTCCAGTGGTCAAAACAGACTCCTAAAGAAGCCTTCGCCGCTGCCATGGAATCATGGCGTCAGCGTTGTCAAAAATGTGTACGTCTGCAGGGCGATTACGTCGAGAAGTATCGCCAGTTTCATCGATTTCGGGTGAGTAGTTAATTAGAAAAAAAATCGGAGGCCTTAGAACTTGAGTGCACCTCGTACTGATAGTGGTTTCAGTGTCGTCCCCCAGCAAATACAGCCGTCTGTGTCCACCCTTCAATAGGGAGGGCTCACAGCCAGAAGGCTCAGTGTGGAGCAAATGCGTAAAGCTAGCAGGCAACCAAGCCACGGAGAAGCAATCGTGCTACCCACAGCCAACTGAGTTAGAATAAAAGAAATCAAATCGTGACCATCGAGTGGCGGGGTGACCCTTTGGGAGATTTGGCACACAAGTTGGACGTGCTGCGTCAGTTGTGCAACTATGCTGGTGTCAGTGGTCACGTGAGGATTGTCACACCCGTTGACAAGGTGCTGGATGTCCATGTGGCACATACCTCTGCCAGGGTCTGCGTATTGTGAGGCCAGCAGTGGCAGATCGTGCAGCAACCACAGCGCAGATAAGACAGCTTGTGAGCCTATTCTTGTCAATGCGAACTTCTATGAACTGGTTATTAGCTGTGTGACTACGGCCACAAACACATCTAGCCCGTCATTCACTGACATCATGGCTTGACTGTTGCCGTCGGAGGATGACTTGCCGCGCCGTGGTCTTCAGCGATGAAAGATGATAGTGCTTGCACTCAAGTGATGGTCGTTTGTACGTGCGACAAAGATCTGGTGAGCGTTCTCCCGCAGAGTGCATTCGTCCAAGACATATTGGCCCCAGTCCAGGCTTTATGTCTCCGGTGCGATAAGCTACAACTCTCGTTCACCTTTGGTGTTTCTCGAGCGAACACTAACCAGCGCTCGGCACGTGCAGAAAACTGTTAAATCCGTTCTTTTGCCGTTCTAGCTGCAGGAAGGTGATGTTTTGTTCCAATGGGATAATGCTCGCCCACACATTGCCAGTAGAACTCAACATTCTCTTCTAGACCTGCAGCAACTTTCCTGTCCAACATTATCTCCAGTTTTTTTTTTCCCCTATCGAACGCTTGTGGGATATGACGGGACGAGAAGTGACACGCGTGATTCGTCAACCACCAACTGTTACAGAACTACGTGAACAGGTTGGGCTGGCGTGGCATAACGTATCCCAGGACAGAATTCGCCGCCTGTATGATCGACTGGATGCCAGCGCCAGCGCCTGAATTGCCGCTCACGGAGGCTACACCTGGCAGCAGAAATTGCTGAAAAAGCTAAGTTGATACCGACATTTCTATAATTAAGGTAACTGTGAAAAGAAAACTATATGTCGTTTATTGAAAATTTTTGCACTGTTAACCCTGGTAAAAACAGGCTTATCATATCTCAAACGGCTCAGGAAACAGCTGATGTGAACAACTTTGCTGAAACGCTCTTTGTATCATGAAATAAAAACTAATCATAGTTGATCCATCTTTTTGAAAAGCCCTGTAGAGACTGGAGAAGATAACCTACATCCCCATTTACGCTCTGTAAAACCGTTTATAAAGTGCATACGCAGGGAACTTTCCATTGAAACACTCGTTAAGGTTTATTTCCATCCTTAGATAGTATGCGTAAAGGATGACTGTTTGTGGATGGATGGATGTGTGTGGTGTCCTTAGGTTAGTTAGGTTTAAGTAGTTCTATGTTCTAGGGGACTGATGACCTAAGATGTTAAGCCCCATAGTGCTCAGAGCCATTTGATTTTGAACAATGCGTAGTGGTCTGTGGTATAAGTCACGACCAAAAAGTTCCCGTCTCAGGGCATTACTGCAGCGTATGTGCACTTTATTGCGGCGCCGATGTGGGTATATAAGCCTGATTGGCATACCGATTCTGGACTGCACGACCTTCGAACAGAAACATTTTATCACCCATTATCAAACGATCTGGAATCGTACTTCACAGACGATACCTCCTCATTTTAAAAACCAGTTCGACATATTCAAATGACGGAAAGAAGAATACTTCGAAATCTGAGTAAATATTATTTCGCATGAAATATAGCTCTCCACCACAAGGCCAAAGAGACTTTTTTCACAGTTATTTTTCTAACTTATTTATTTATTAATAATACAAAGTGACCCAACATCTTGGTAACTACGGGGGGTCGTTTGCTACTAAATCGTCGACATCTTCTACAGCTTCTCTCAATGCTGTTATTTTTCGTCGGCCGCGTATCCGAGCGGTTCTAGGCGCTACAGTTTCGAACCACGCGACCGCTACGGTCGCAGGTTCTAATCCTGCCTCGGGCATGGATGTGTGTGATGTCATTAGGTTAGTTAGGTTTAAGTAGTTCTAAGTTCTAGGGGACTGATGACTTGAGCAGTTAAGTTCCATAGTGCTCAGAGTCATTTGAACCATTTTTGTTAGTTTTCTTGCCTTGTACATAATTGCATTGTTAATTAAAAATATGTGATACGAAAAAAAACATTTTGGAAAATCAAAAAAATTTTTACTATTTATGAAGAAGCCGAAAGGAAAGGCTTAGATAATGAAATAGATTCTTTTAATTGGCTATTTCAAGTGGGAGGCCTTCCGTTAACACTTCGAGTTTGTCTCACCTGAATTAGTCTATTCTATTCTACTATGGTTACTACTGTATGTATGGGTGGATGTATCTATGTACGCCGTGAGAATTGCTCTCCATGGTTTGTGTATGAAGTATGACAGTACTATTTGCTATCATAATTACTTCCCCCTATTGCTCGCACCATAAGTGGAAGAGGAGTCTCTAGAGTCTTTTTGTAATATGCAGAAACCAAGGAGATCACTTCCAGGTGCACTAGTCTAAGGTAGAATATCCGCTGGCAGGCGTCCATGGCCGGCAGAATGAGCGCCCACAGAGCCTCGTTAGCAGCAGCCCGTGTGGCGTCAGCGCCTGCAGAGCAGTGTGGCCTACGGCGACAGGCGCAGTCGCGCGCCGCGCCAGCGCAGCGTCCTGTGTGTCTGTAGCGCCTGCACGGTAGACCCGCCCGCGGCGCAGGCGGCAGCGCGGCGCCAGGTCGCCACAACAATGTGGCGGCTCGTTGTGCGGCCACTCGGGGCAGGTAATGAAGGCTCTCTCGTGGGCCGCCAGCCGCGCTAAGCTGGGTCACGGCGGCGGGTCACGGCAGCCAAGCGCTGCCTGCTGTCACCACGTACGTCCGGCTGTACAGGGAGATTCAGCTGCCCTTACCGCGGGGTTTTTTTGCAACCCACAACACCTTCAAACACCATGTGCAGGATTTTCATATTCTCTCGCTCGTTATACGCAAACTGCTACTCCTACAGAAAAAATGAGCAAAGATCGTAAGAAATTTAACGTAGTTAAATTTTGTACTGGGGTATATTTTCACTAGAGGCCGTAGTTTCCGAACTATTCCCGAAAAACGTGCAAAAGTGATCTTAAACGCGTTTCTCATTGATAACTCGAAAGCTGCAGCAAAATGTATCCCAGCACAAAATTTAACTAACTTAAATTTCCTACAAGAAGATCCTGTAACGTCCGAGAGGAAGTGAAAATCTCAAATGCAGTTGCTGATAGCGCTACAGGTTGCGAGAAACTCAGCAGTAAATGCAGCTAAATCACAATTTATACTTAACCACACTGAAAATTAATTTGAGAATCAAGTCTACTGTTCATAGACTTCCACAACTAAGGTCATATCGAATAAAATAATTTTAGGTATTAGGCGGCGTCATTGTAAATCTAAAGGAAATGAAAGACTGACGTTTTGACTGATTTTGCAGTAGTTCTCTTCGTGGAGCTTAAACACTGCAAATCCGGTCGAAACCTTAGCGATTCAGTTACTTTAGTTTTATCATGATGTGGTCTAGTGTCAAAACCTTTTTATTCATAATACTAAGTCTATTCCTTTTATGAGAAAATACTATTCAAACGTAAAAGTAAGTTTTAGGCTATGTTTATTAGTACTACTCTATATACAAGGGGCGGTTATGTGTTGGATAACGTCTGAAGCCCCATTGAGCCACTCACAAATGATGCCATAAGAAGGTACGAATGCGAGAAAACTGTAGCGAACTGCAGAACGAAGTGCAGAGCATGGGTGCACGGACTGGCTGTTGACCCTGAACATAAATAAATGTGACACACTGTGCATAAATAGGCGAACAAATCCACTACTTTACAAATACACTACTGGTGACAAATCACTGCAAACTAACTAATGTAAAATATCTAGGAGTAACTATATGGAATGGATTATAGTGGAATGACAGCATTTAAAATAGTACGACACACTCATGGTAAGCTGAGATTCACGGGAAGAATCTTAAAGAAGTCAAATCCACTCAAGGAATAAGGTTATTTGAAAGGGGTCTATTAGATCTCTACCATAACAGTTAATCATGCTGTTGTGCTGGTTCTACTTTTCGCTACATGGTTGTGGTAGTAGCTAACTGCAGAGAAGGAAAAGAGTTTTATTTCTTTATTTTCACAATTGTATTGAGAGAATCAGCACTATCCCCTTCATACCAGTCCTGTGTCTGAATCTGAATGCGTGGTCAATTGAGTTGATTTTTTCGGGGGAGATGGAGTTCATAGCCAGCTAAATGAAGTTTGTCAATCTTTGGTACAATAGGGTGTACACAGTGAGCTTAAGTGTGATTGCATGACAACTGCCTTGGCCTGAGTAGTTCCACTAGGTTGTCGAGGGAGTGGTGAGCGTAATTGGAGTACTGTTACCTCCCCACCACAGCTTAAAACTCTTCGTGTGGACCTTCGGTAAAGCAGACATCATTGCAATTCACTCTGAAATCGTTACAGTCAAGGTGTCAGAATGTTGCTTAATGAAATTAACATACTAACACATTTTCTTTCAGTGCTAGGGTGTTGTCAGAGGTTTTATTTGGTGAAATGAATTCCTTTTAGTAGAGTTCCTGTGATTTTTTAGTGAATGTTTTATGTTCGGGCCAAATGACCATTTGCTTTTGAACACAGAAATAAATCATGTTTTGTACGACTGTTTCTCAAACTAAATTTGTCGCTATCGTGTGGAATAATATCAAGGAAGGTAAATGCGGGACTGGAAAGTAATGGAGGACTGAAATCCGCTTTACTTTGTGGGTCAGGGAGCTTAGAAAGAAGTGTCTCTGTGTCTACTTCATACTCACAGTGGTAGCTCAGAGATCATTTTGAGTGAGCTTATGTCGTTAATAAATCTATCAGTTATTTAATGTGTGTGTAAGATACGATTATCACGTAATTTTCAGTGGAAATGTTTAGTCTTTTCTCGTTAAGCGTTACTCATGTCCACATGTCCATTAGACAATGTATAGGCCATGTAGTGCTGCCTAATGAATGTAACTCAATTTTTTGAGTCTGTGTAGTACCTATACGCATGATTAAATTCGATTCACCTCCGAAACATGATATTTAATTTTGTTTTTCGAGCTTCAACATGTTCAGTTACATATCCATCAGGCAGTGTGTAGGTTCCTATTATGCTACCTAACGGATAGAATTCAGTTTTCACACACAACCTAATATCTACACAGGAGGCTACACGGGAGTTTAACTTAGACACATGTCCATCTGACAGTCCGTAAGCCCCTGTAATGTTGCTTAATGAAGAGAACTTAATTTTTGGAGTCAGTCTGACACCTGAACGTATCGTAAATTTTGTGTACTTTTGTGATTCTTGAATAAATCAACCTTTCGACCGACTTTTGCACCTTTCATGGAATACAGTTTATTGCAGTGTCAGAGAGAAATCTTTTGTGTTTGTATGAATGTTGCCCTCTTTTGCGTACAACTATCATGTGCTATTCCGTGTCAAGCCTTAATACATTGATGCAACCGATACTCTAGCACCCAATATTAAAAAAAAAAAAAATGCTGTCCTCTGTACAGCAGCTAAGTTAGTTCTTTTCCTAATCTGGACACTCGTGTCGTTCAGTCATTTACGTGTACCTTATGTTTAATGAGTTCTGCTCTTTTATCGTTCAGTAAGTCCAATGTGAAGATTATTAACAGCGCGCGATTACTATTCCATAAACCCCTAAAAAATCTTCGCTCACACTTCTTAATTTGAACCACCATTTGTTGTCTTAATTAGATCTTGGTTCGGTGAATACGGGCTGTTCACGATCACAGGTCAAGGAAGTATGACTAAAGGGCTACCCATGGTTAGTAAGAGTCTTTATCTGTTGCCCTCCACTACTTAAATTCAGTACCTCATTATGCATTAAGGGTGACCGTTTTCCTTTCTGTATCAGTGAGTAGCCTGAATAAATAACTATATGATATTTAGGTTGCCACGAGTCTAGCTTAGGAAACACTTGTTCGATAGATTCATGGATGTTTTTCTTCAGTCTGTAACGCTTAATAGGTTGGATTGATAGAACGGATAGGAAAGATGCAACAAAGAGCAGCTAGTTTCGTTTCTGGATCGTTTAGACGAAGCTAGAGCATTATGGAGACGCTCAACAAATTGCCGTAATATACAGAGGGGCAGTGCGTCACTCAGAGGCTCCCTCCTGAAATTCCGAGAGAGTGCGTTCCAGGATGAGGCGAGAAACGTATTATCTCCTACCACATACGCCTCTAAAATGTCCTAAACGAGAAAATCAGAGAAATTAGAGCTAATAAATGGATTAGCCGATATCCGTTCTCCCCAAGTGCCATTCCATATTGGAACGGTTGAAGGGGAACAGATAGTTGCACTGGAAGTATCCTTTGCTACATAACCACGACGTTGTTGGCGCCTTATAGATTTCGATGTAGATGTTTTGTAACCAAGAAAACATAAATTTATTTACTTAATCTTTTGTACAGCCCACTGATAAGACGAATTATCGTGCAGTCATTTTCTGTATATGATGTGGATGAACGTTGAGACAGTCTTTGTTGAGTCGATGGAGTCTACGGCAACAATGAACAATAACGTAATACGATGGTTAGGTGGTTCAGAAGTTTTCAGTGAGGTCACACAAGCCTGAATGGCGAATAACGAATTGGGAGGCCGTATCTCTGTGACGAATAGGGAATCGTAACGGAAATGAAAGCTCTGGTGATGATAGATCGGTGTATCGCAATCCATTCGATAACGGAAAAAATAGACTTAGTGCTTAGTGAGTATTCAACGTCTTGCACGACACTGTGATCGTAACGTCGAGTTCCGCAACACCCAGCTATTCAAGAAGCCTTCAGAACTGAGGCAACAGTGGAAATTTTGAAACAGTGTTAGGCCGACCCTGACGACCCTTTAGACACCTAGTCACCACGGATGGGTGGTGAGAGTATTAATATGATCCTGAAACAGAGGATAAAAGCAGGAAATGTAAATACATAGATTTAACACCGCTGGAAAAAGGCTGAGACCCAACTATCGTCGGGCGAGGTGGTACTAACTTTCTTTTCACATTGCCATAGTGTGGTGTAAACAGATTATGCTCGTAAGGAAACAAGCCACCACAGAACAAGGACGAGGTTACTGGAGGATGTCAAGGCGAAGCTTCGCGGTAAGCTGTGAAAGGGTGGTTCTGCTCCACAACAACGCCCCAGCCCGGTCTGTACAAGACACAGCCGCACATGCTGCTTCTTTGGGCTCTCTAATTTTTCTTGACTCTCATGCACCGAGGTGACAAACGTCGTTGGACAGCGATCTGCACACATACAGATGGTGGTAGTATCACGTACACAAGGTATAAAACGGCAGTGCATTGGCGGATCTGTCATTTGTATTTAGACAACTCGTGCGAAAACGTTTCCGAAGCGATTATGGCGGCACGACGCGAACTAACAGACTCTGACTCAGAATGGTAGTTGCAGATAGACGCATGAGACATCCAGTTTCGGAAATCGTTAGGGAATTCAATGTTCCGAGATCCACAGTGTCAACAGTGCACCGAGAATACTAAATTTCAGTCATCTCTCACCATGGACAACGCAGTGGCCGACGGCTTACACCTACAGGGTGTTTCAAAAATGACCGGTATATTTGAAACGGCAATAAAAACTAAACGAGCAGAGATAGAAATACACCGTTTGTTGCAATATGCTTGGGACAACAGTACATTTTCAGGCGGACAAACTTTCGAAATTACAGTAGTTACAATTTTCAACAACAGATGGCGCTGCAAGTGATGTGAAAGATATAGAAGACAACGCAGTCTGTGGGTGCACCATTCTGTACGTCGTCTTTCTGCTGTAAGCGTGTGCTGTTCACAACGTGCAAGTGTGCTGTAGACAACATGGTTTATTCCTTAGAACAGAGGATTTTTCTGGTGTTGGAATTCCACCGCCTAGAACACAGTGTTGTTGCAACAAGACGAAGTTGTCAACGGAGGTTTAATGTAACCAAAGGACCGAAAAGCGATACAATAAAGGATCTGTTTGAAAAATTTCAACGCACTGGGAACGTGACGGATGAACGTGCTGGAAAGGTAGGGCGACCGCGTACGGCAACCATAGAGGGCAACGCGCAGCTAGTGCAGCAGGTGATCCAACAGCGGCCTCGGGTTTCCGTTCGCCGTGTTGAAGCTGCGGTCCAAATGACGCCAACGTCCACGTATCGTCTCATGCGCCAGAGTTTACACCTCTATCCATACAAAATTCAAACGCGGCAACCCCTCAGCGCCGTTACCATTGCTGCACGAGAGACATTCGCTAACGATATAGTGCACAGGATTGATGACGGCGATATGCATGTGGGCAGCATTTGGTTTACTGACGAAGCTTATTTTTACCTGGACGGCTTCGTCAATAAACAGAACTGGCGCATATGGGGAACCGAAAAGCCCCATGTTGCAGTCCCATCGTCCCTGCATCCTCAAAAAGTACTGGTCTCGGCCGCCATTTTTCAGATCCGAAAAGATTACTGCATCACGCTATCTGGACATTCTTCGTGAATTTGTGGCGGTACAAACTGCCTTAGACGACACTGCGAACACCTCGTGGTTTATGCAAGATGGTGCCCGGCCACATCGCACGGCCGACGTCTTTAATTTCCTGAATGAATATTTCGATGATCGTGTGATTGCTTTGGGCTATCCGAAACATACAGGAGGCGGCGTGGATTGGCCTACCTATTCGCCAAACATGAACCCCTGTGACTTCTTTTTGTGGGGACACTTGAAAGACCAGGTGTACCGCCAGAATCCAGAAACAATTGAACAGCTGAAGCAGTACATCTCATCTGCATGTGAAGCCATTCCGCCAGACACGTTGTCAAAGGTTTCGGGTAATTTCATTCAGAGACTACGTCATATTATTGCTACGCTTGGTGGATATGTGGAAAATATCGTGCTATAGAGTTTCCCAGACCGCAGCGCCATCTGTTGTTGAAAATTGTAACTACTGTAATTTCGAAAGTTTGTCTGCCTGAAAATGTACTGTTGTCCCAAGCATATTGCAACAAACGGTGTATTTCTATCGCTGCTCGTTTAGTTTTTATTGCCGTTTCAAATATACCGGTCATTTTTGAAACACCCTGTATATCTTGCTGTACGAGCTCTGATTTCCCTTATTTTATCGTGGTGATCGTTCCTTCCTATGTAGGTCGGTGTCAACAAAATACTTTCGTATTCTGAGGAGAAAGCTGATGATTGGAATTTCGTGACAAGATTCCGTCGCAACGAAAAACGCCTTTCTTGTAATGATTTCCAGCCCAAATCCTGTATATTTCTGTGACACTCTCTCCCATATTTCGCGATAATTGAAAACGTGCTGCCTTTCTTTGAGCTTTCTCGATGTACTCCGTCAGTCCTTTCTGGTAAGGATCCCACACCGCGCAGCAGTATTCTAAAAGAGGACTGACAAGCGTAGTGTAGGCAGTCTCCTTAGTAGGTCTGTTAGATTTTCTAAGTGCCCTGCCAATAAAAAGCATTCTTTCGTTAGCCTTCCCCACAACATTTTCTATGTGTTCCTTCCAATTTAAGTTGTTCATAATTGTAATACCTAGGTATTTAGTTCAAATTACGGCTTTTAGATTAGACTGATTTATCGTGTAACCGAAGTTTAACGAGTTCAAATGGTTCAAATGGCTCTGAGCACTATGGGACTCAACTGCTGTGGTCATAAGTCCCCTAGAACTTAGAACAACTTAAACCTAACTAACCTAAGGACATCACACACATCCATGCCCGAGGCAGGATTTGAACCTGCGACCGTAGCGGTCGTGCGGTTCCAGACTATAGCGCCTTTAACCGCTCGGCCACTCCGGCCGGCTTTTTAACGAGTTCCTTTTAGCACTGATGTGGATGACCTCACACTTTTCGTTATTTTGGGTCAACTGCCACTTTTCGCACCATTCCGATATTTTTTCTAAATCGTTTTGCAGTTTGTTTTGATCTTCTGATAACTTTATTAGTCGATAAACGACAGCGTTATCTGCAAACAACTGAAGACGGCTGCTCAGATTGTCTCCCAAATCATTTATATAGATAAGGAACAGCGAAGGGCTTATAACACTACCTTGAGGAACGGCAGAAATCACTTCTGTTTTATTCGATGACTTTCACGAACTGTGACCGCACTGACAGGAAATCACAGATCCAGTCACAGAAATGAGACGATATTCCATAAGCACGCAATTTCACTACGAGCCGCTTGTGTGGTACAGTGTCAAAAGCCTTCCGAAAATCCAGAAGTACGGAATCGATCTGAAATCCCTTGTCAATAGCACTCAGCACTTCACGTGAATAAAGAGCTAGTTGTGTTTCACAGGAAAGATGTTTTCTACACCCATGTTGACTGTGTGTCAATAGACTGTTTTCATCGAGGTAATTCATTATGTTCGAACGCGATATATGTTCTAAAATTCTGCTGCATATCAACTTTAACGATATGGGCCTGTAATTTAGTGGATTGCTCCTACTACCTTCTTGGAATATTGTTGTGACCTGTGGAACTTTCCAGTCTTTGGTTACGGATCTTTCGTCGAGCGGACGGTTGTTAAGTATGGAGCTAATGCATCGGCATACTTCCAACAACGAGTCCGACCAGCCACAGAGTCTCTTACAAAGAAAGCGCAGTCAGAGATCCATTGCAAAGCGCTACACAGAGCTGCCAACAAAGAAGCAGCCCACTTACCTCAGCAGTTTGGTCCCTTAGGAATTCACACAAACATCAATGTGATAAGTAAGATTGATTTTGTTTCTAGCCTAAAAAAAATGGTCTGTACAATTAAAATAATTATCTGAGCAAGTTATATTTCTTTTCGTATGATATATTTTTCCATGAGTGTCCGCAGACGGATTCAGGCGTACTGCCGAAAGATATAAACTGGAGGGTGTACTGTCTAAGTTGAATCGAGGTGGATGAGGTCGCAAGCTGCAGGAAAAGGACGGAGAGCAAATGCGGTCATTTAGGATATGCTGTAGCATCAATGTAGATCTCATTTCTCCAGAAATAAAATTAATCGGTCATACCTTAACTAGAGTTCTGTCTTAAAAGAATGCATAACAGAGTCAATGCTTCTGGAGTTAAACAAAGATTGATGGGCTGCTCTCTTTCAAAATACACTCCTGGAAATTGAAATAAGAACACCGTGAATTCATTGTCCCAGGAAGGGGAAACTTTATTGACACATTCCTGGGGTCAGATACATCACATGATCACACTGACAGAACCACAGGCACATCGACACAGGCAACAGAGCATGCACAATGTCGCCACTAGTACAGTGTATATCCACCTTTCGCAGCAATGCAGGCTGCTATTCTCCCATGGAGACGATCGTAGAGATGCTGGATGTAGTCCTGTGGAACGGCTTGCCATGCCATTTCCACCTGGCGCCTCAGTTGGACCAGCGTTCGTGCTGGACGTGCAGACCGCGTGAGACGACGCTTCATCCAGTCCCAAACATGCTCAATGGGGGACAGATCCGGAGATCTTGCTGGCCAGGGTAGTTGACTTACACCTTCTAGAGCACGTTGGGTGGCACGGGATACATGCGGACGTGCATTGTCCTGTTGGAACAGCAAGTTCCCTTGCCGGTCTAGGAATGGTAGAACGATGGGTTCGATGACGGTTTGGATGTACCGTGCACTATTCAGTGTCCCCTCGACGATCACCAGTGGTGTACGACCAGTGTAGGAGATCGCTCCCCACACCATGATGCCGGGTGTTGGCCCTGTGTGCCTCGGTCGTATGCAGTCCTGATTGTGGCGCTCACCTGCACGGCGCCAAACACGCATACGACCATCATTGGCACCAAGGCAGAAGCGACTCTCATCGCTGAAGACGACACGTCTCCATTCGTCCCTCCATTCACGCCTGTCGCGACACCACTGGAGGCGGGCTGCACGATGTTGGGGCGTAAGCGGAAGACGGCCTAACGGTTTGCGGGACCGTAGCCCAGATTCATGGAGACGGTTGCGAATGGTCCTCGCCGATACCCCAGGAGCAACAGTGTCCCTAATTTGCTGGGAAGTGGCGGTGCGGTCCCCTACGGCACTGCGTAGGATCCTACGGTCTTGGCGTGCATCCGTTCGTCGCTGCGGTCCGGTCCCAGGTCGACGGGCACGTGCACCTTCCGCCGACCACTGGCGACAACATCGATGTACTGTGGAGACCTCACGCCCCACGTGCTGAGCAATTCGGCGGTACGTCCACCCGGCCTCTCGCATGCCCACAATACGCCCTCGCTCAAAGTCCGTCAACTGCACATACGGTTCACGTCCACGCTGTCGCGGCATGCTACCAGTGTTAAAGACTGCGATGGAGCTCCGTATGCCACGGCAAACTGGCTGACACTGACGGCGGCGGTGCACAAATGCTGCGCAGCTAGCGCCATTCGACGGCCAACACCGCGGTTCCTGGTGTGTCCGCTGTGCCGTGCGTGTGACCATTGCTTGTACAGCCCTCTCGCAGTGTCCGGAGCAAGTATGGTGGGTCTGACACACCGGTGTCAATGTGTTCTTTTTTCCATTTCCATGAGTGTATAAAAAGAGATTCTACAAATGTTTCAACCAGGGTTTTGGTAATTCTATTCTTGTAGTTGCTCAGCTTGTGCACAGTTTGCTGTAGAATTGAAGTCGGCTCATGATGTGGAATTAAAATATGATATAAGAACAGGTTATAGGTTGCACAAAATAAGGGAAAAACATTTTCAATAATTTAAATGAAAATGAAAACAGTAGTAGGACAGTTTGTTTTGACTTCCAGCAGAATCAACAATTATCCATTCTGTCTATTCGAGAAGTATTCTAATCCAAACAGGTGTGGTTACATAACTGTATGATCTTAAAATATTCACAAAAGAAAGCACCCAAAGTAGATAACTACACGTAGCCTGAGACTGACTCAGCACGAGGGCGTAAAGGAAATGGCATCTGCTAGTGGAAGATCTTACGAAAGAACTTGGAGAAAATCTTGGTCTCAGACTGTTTCCTGACTCTTGTGGCTCCCGAAACAAAAACACGACGTTGGCAATGGTTGTAGCTACACTGAAAATTCAAAGGTATTTAATGGAATTGAGCATTATTTCCCAATACGTGGGCATAGCTATTTGCGTCCTGACAACATTTTTGGCTATAAGAAAACACGAAACAATCACTCTGCCCCAATAATATTGTGAGATTTTGAGAAAGTCTGGGAAGGGTAAAGTTTGGGTAAAGACTGTAGTTCCGACCTCAAATCGATCACCAAACCAGTGGTGAAAGCCAAATTGCTTTTTATAGTGTTTGAGACAACAGTACTGCATGTTATAAGAAGACCTAGGACCAGTACACCATGCTTTTGCCAAAATACTTACTTTACTTCACCAATAGACGTCGAAGTGCTGAAACCTGGAAAAGGAAGTGCTTCAGTAATGCTTCACCCATTTCAGCTTCCTTCAGTGAATCACGTAAGCCAATATGAAGACTACAGCGTGAAGAAATAGTTTTGTAATTGAATCAGAGGAAAGTAAAGAGTTCTATTCAAAAGTTGTACAAGGGAATGCTAATGATACAGAAGATAAAATTCTGTATTATGAAGAAACTTTACATTAAAGAAGACTATATTTCAATCTTGTTTTGGATTACACACAACAATAAACCGAAAAATTGTATTAAAATGTGTACTTTTGCTTTAGTGGCCATTTAAACGCAGCACTAAGAGTTTCATATTCGGCTTAAGGTGTGAGAAAGAGATTTTGTTACTGTGGAAACTTTTGTTCTTTGTTAACTTAAAAGACAGATTTAAATTTGCTAGTACAGAGTTAACTTCTTATTCTGATTCTATGTACAAAGTGTAATATACTTAAGAGTCCATTGAATTTAAATGCGCAGAATGTATATTTGTAACATCTATCTTAAAAAATATAGAAATAAAAAATAAAACACTGCATGAAAAAGTGGACATGCTGAGTTTTCTAAAAATTTGTGTTTTTTTCCGACCATGAATGACCAATATCAAATTTCTGAAATTTTTGAATCAACGGTATTGAGTACAACTAAAAATTACTTCTCCTATAAAATTTAGTAAATGGCGTTTTGTTAAAACGGACCTCAATTATAACCAACCGGTACTTCTAAGCAGATGGGAAGAGCCGCGCCAGTATAACTAGAGCAGCGATGCCGGTTGAGAGCGGTGCCTTGCTGACAGGTGTCGAACGAGCGAGCGGCCGCCCCTCGGGAGTATGAGGGCCGGCCCGCCCTCAGGGATAGGGCCCGGGCCGGCTCTGCCCTTTGAGACTGCGCTGCGCTGCGCCGGTAATCCAGGCCAGCGGCCTCCGGCGCTACCGGGCCGAGTGGCGCACCAGTGGCAGGGGCGGCCGAGGGGTGAGGGTCAGAGCGCGAGTTCGACTGACCTACTTCCCTCCCCTGCCGCTGCTGCGGACGGCGAGCGCGGCAACTTTCAACTCCAATATTGCCTTCGCGCCCCGAGCGCTGCGGTCTTCCGCAGAAAGCTCCCCTGCACACTTATTACGGATCACCCAGAGACCAATCTTCATTTAATCCTTTTATTAGCACTAGAGACTATACAAGATGTGTCAAAAATTACATACTGCATGTGAGCTACCACAGGAAATTTATTTTCGTAGCGACGAGGGCTATTCAGTAAGTAAAAGCTGATGGGGCGTGAAATGAAAACCACAGTCAAAATGCCATGAAGCTTTGCACCGATGTATTGTCCAGCGATGATGGTGATTTTGGTTTGTCGGGAGCTCAGTGGTATGGTTGTCACCCCCCCATACAAATTCCCAGTCTTTACACTGTCCAGTCACGCCCTTTTCCTGAATGGCGATGAAACTGTGAGGACAACACAAACAGCCAGTCCCTGGACGGAGAAAACTCCCGACCGGACCTGAAATCGAACATGGCACCTCGTGATCCAGAGGCAGCTACGCTAACCACTAGACCACGAGCTGCGGACTGTTGATCCGTGGTTCTGATACGCCCCCGATCGCGTCACGTTGCTCTTTTCAGTTCTGAGCGCACACTGATCACGTAAAAATGCCTAGAAAATAGTGGCTCCCGACGAGTATGAGGGCGTGGTGAGAGATTTCGTCCGATGTCAAGCAACCCATGTGTCCTCCTTCGTGATAAATCTTGGCCGCATTCCGCAAGAAGATGCTTCTGCAGTGACATCGATGAGAAGTTCTCGATCTGCCACAATACAGCCCGTAATTGGTTCGCTATGATTTTCATCTCTACTCTCATAGACCGCTGGCTATGAAGACAACATTCTGGCACAGACAACAACTTGTAGACCAGCGCAGAGAATTGGCGGAAAGCACAGCCGGCTGCCTTCTATGATGAAGATATTGGAAAGTTTGTACAACGTTACGACTGTTTAGAGGAGTACCTGGAAGGTGTAGCTGACTGTTGAAAATCAAACATTTTTTTTTCCACAGTGGATTCGATTTCCCACCGATCGGACCTTACTTTCCGTATAGCCATCATACAAAATTAAATTTGTGGTAAACAGTAATTTTACTTTGTCTTAGCAACAATCAGTGCAGTCGTCGATCTGTCCGGGAAATCTAGTCAGTGGAAGGACAATGTGAAGACATACAGATATACAAGATGGTTATAATTAAACTTTTGCTACTTCAGAGGACCCCGGTTAAAACAAGTGACCAGAGGACAACGAAACTTTGTGGAAATATTTGTAAATTAATACAGAAGAAAAATAACTTATAAACCTTGCTGTTATTGAGATAAAACAGCTTTAAGAGTGAAGCACTGTTCACCTTGTCCAGACCCATGTTGACTGTCTAACTGTAATGCACACCAATGCTTGTATTTGAATCCTAAGTCGGCGTACCAGCATCGACGCCTGACGGCAAGTCATGACACTAACACTACTAACAACGCAAAATGCTACAGCGGACAGTCTTAACATCATTCCTATACATCTGGATACCCATAAGGTAAATAATTTTCCGCCTACACTGGCTCGAGTAGCGCAGTTTTTAATACAAGGGCGGAATTGGATTATCAAGTTCAATGTTGCAATATATGGTGTTAATTCGAGTTGTCGATTTCATGTTTTTCGACGAGCAACCCAGCCACCTTCTTCAGGTGCTTTTATAAGTGTTATGCCTACGCAATGCCTGAACTCCATTACGACAGAGTCACAATAACTGTTCACCTCAGGAAGATGACTGGGTCGGTTGTTGATTTAGCGTGCTGTCCTCCTCACCCCTCTCTCTGTCCATCTCTTCCTCTTCCCTTTTTTATCTGTCTACCTTCGCCTCCCCCATATGTGTCAAGTTCTTCCTTCTCCTTTACTGAAAATCCCCTCCTCCCCCTTCTCCATCTCCACGTTATCATCATCATCCCAACAGGAAGTTGTAGTTTTCACCCCTACAGTATTTCATTCCAGATAGTAAGTAACATGCGTACCAAGTTTGGCTATAGCGATACAGGAGTTTAGAAGGAGCTTTTTTCTGCCGCTTCGTCTGGTTTCGCACGTGCCATATTTCACCTGTATTTAATATATTAACACATATTTGTACACGTATTTCACCCTGCGGTTTCGTTTTCACGCAGCTCAATGTTTACGATTTCATATCTCCTTGACTATGTGGCCTATAGTGACACAATTTTGCAAGTTCACTCAGTGATATTTGTAGATACTATCGCGAAATGTGTTGCGGATAGAGTTAGTATAAGTAAGTAATAAATTAAAACACATGCAATATGCGGCACTTTTTCTCGTATCTCAGTGTTTACAACCTCATATATCCTCAAACATGTGTCGTACGACGACAGATATTTGCAAATAAATTCATTACTGTGTGCGAATACTGTTTGCGAATTGCGTTGCGAACAGATTTAGTTACAAAGAAATAATAAATTGAGACGTAATACATGATGCTACAGTTTCTCACCCATCTCAATGTTTATGACATATCTCCTGAATTGGGTTGTTTCGGGGAAGAGACCAAACAGCGAGGTCATCGGTCTCATCGGATTAGGGTAGGATGGGGAAGGAAGTCGGCCGTGCCCTTTGAAAGGAACCGTCCTGGCATTTGCCTGAAGCGATTTAGGGAAATCACGGAAAACCTAATTCAGGATGGTCGGACGCGAGTTCAGTGTGCTAACCACTGTGCGACCTCGCTCGGTCGTATCTCCTGAAGTTTGTGTCATACAGTCTTATATTTCTGTAGGTACAATCAGTGATTTACGTGAAAACTGTCTGAAAACGTGTTACGAATAAGTGGTAAGGTTTTTCCCTTTCAGCAGTTTATGGGGTGTTGTCAGCAAGAAAAAGTCTAGTAAATGTTTTAATTTTGTTGAAAGTTTGTTGCAAATCTCTTAAGTGGTCGCATTCTCAATTATTTGATGAATACAGTCTGGCTCTTTGCGCGCTGTGAGCTACGCTTCTTTTTCACCCCAACTCCTTTGATAAGGAGGTGATTCTTACACCCTCAATGGTTCTTTCCAGATAGTAAGTGATACGTCTACCAAAGTTAGCTGAAATCTAACCAGTGGTTTAGGAGAAGATGTGGAACAATCCAATGTACACTCCTGGAAATGGAAAAAAGAACACATTGACACCGGTGTGTCAGACCCACCATACTTGCTTCGGACACTGCGAGAGGGCTGTACAAGCAATGATCACACGCACGGCACAGCGGACACACCAGGAACCGCGGTGTTGGCCGTCGAATGGCGCTAGCTGCGCAGCATTTGTGCACCGCCGCCGTCAGTGTCAGCCAGTTTGCCGTGGCATACGGAGCTCCATCGCAGTCTTTAACACTGGTAGCATGCCGCGACAGCGTGGACGTGAACCGTATGTGCAGTTGACGGACTTTGAGCGAGGGCGTATAGTGGGCATGCGGGAGGCCGGGTGGACGTACCGCCGAATTGCTCAACACGTGGGGCGTGAGGTCTCCACAGTACATCGATGTTGTCGCCAGTGGTCGGTGCACGTGCCCGTCGACCTGCGACCGGACCGCAGCGACGCACGGATGCACGCCAAGACTGTAGGATCCTACGCAGTGCCGTAGGGGACCGCACCGCCACTTCCCAGCAAATTAGGGACACTGTTTCTCCTGGGGTATCGGCGAGGACCATTCGCAACCGTCTCCATGAAGCTGGGCTACGGTCCCGCACACCGTTAGGCCGTCTTCCGCTCACGCCCCAACATCGTGCAGCCCGCCTCCAGTGGTGTCGCGACAGGCGTGAATGGAGGGACGAATGGAGATGTGTCGTCTTCAGCGATGAGAGTCGCTTCTGCCTTGGTGCCAATGATGGTCGTATGCGTGTTTGGCGCCGTGCAGGTGAGCGCCACAATCAGGACTGCATACGACCGAGGCACACAGGGCCAACACCCGGCGTCATGGTGTGTGGAGCGATCTCCTACACTGGCCGTACACCACTGGTGATCGTCGAGGGGACACTGAATAGTGCACGGTACATCCAAACCGTCATCGAACCCATCGTTCTACCATTCCTAGACCGGCAAGGGAACTTGCTGTTCCAACAGGACAATGCACGTCCGCATGTATCCCGTGCCACCCAACGTGCTCCAGAAGGTGTAAGTCAACTACCCTGGCCAGCAAGATCTCCGGATCTGTCCCCCATTGAGCATGTTTGGGACTGGATGAAGCGTCGTCTCACGCGGTCTGCACGTCCAGCACGAACGCTGGTCCAACTGAGGCGCCAGGTGGAAATGGCATTGCAAGCCGTTCCACAGGACTACATCCAGCATCTCTACCATCGTCTCCATGGGAGAATAGCAGCCTGCATTGCTGCGAAAGGTGGGTATACACTGTACTAGTGCCGACATTGTGCATGCTCTGTTGCCTGTGTCTATGTGCCTGTGGTTCTGTCAGTGTGATCATGTGATGTATCTGACCCCAGGAATGTGTCAATAAAGTTTCCCCTTCCTGGGACAATGAATTCACGGTGTTCTTATTTCAATTTCCAGGAGTGTATAAAGCATTAATTAAAGCTGGTCCTGTCACAAACATTTAATAAAACCAAAACTTGCCAAATTCAAAACCGGCAAGACTAGGCTATACAATGACTTCCCTTTGCAATAACATTTCATACCAAAGGAATAACGTAAAAAAATATTACAAAACCCAAGGAATAAAAAGGTAACTTCTAAAATCTTAACGCTCCTTACTGAAGACAGCTGGAGCCCCTAACTTCTGACAAAAGCATAATCAAGTATGTGCCAATACAGATAAACACTAATTAAAATAACAAACAATTAACAAAAGAGGCCCTTGGCATCTAAAGATTTCTTGGCAACATATACCCATAAAACCTTGCTTTATAAAAATTTAAACCTTTATAACTCACACACAAGGTACAAATAACAACATTCTGAATGATAAAAAAAGGACAGTTAACCAAGTGGAGCCTTAATGAATCTGATCAGGCACTAATGATAGAGTGCCACTCAACATTTCAAGATCGAAGTCATACTGCAGGCCCAAAGTACATTCCCCAGAATGGCGGAGGAAAGGGGTACCACGCTTAACGACCTGAGGAGCCAGGGACAAAGAGCGAAGCAATACTCAGAGACGTGACCGAAGAAGAGGGCATCCTCATGGAGTCGGTCAAACGTATCACAGTTCACCTGACAACGAGCAAGTAGTGAAGCCTCGATGCCACGCCCCACCGTACCGGACGAAATTCACTGGGCTCCACATAATATCCAGTAATATCCGGCGTTCCCCAAGGAAGTGTTATAGGTCCTCTATTGTTCCTGATCTATATTAACAACATAGGAGACAATCTGAGTAGCCGTCTTAGATTGTTTGCAGATGATGCTGTCATTTACCGTCTTGTAAAGTCATCAAATGATCAAAACGACTTGCAAAATGATTTAGATAAGATACCTGTACGGTGCGAAAAGTGGCAATTGACCCTGAAATGGAAAAGTGTGAAGTTATTCACATGAGAACTCAAAGAAATCAGCTAAATGTCTATTACGCGATAAGTCACATAAATCTGAGGGCTGTAAATTCAACTAAATGCTTATGGATTACAATTACAAATAACCTAAATTGGGACGATCACATAGATAATAATGTGGGTAGAGCAAACCAAAGACTGCGATTCATTGGCAGAACATTTAGAAAGTGCAACAAGTCTACTAAAGAGACTGCTTACACCACGCTTGTCCGCCCTATTCTGGAGTATTGCTGTGCGGCGTGGGATCCACATCAGGTGGGACTGACGGATGACATCGAAAAACCACAAAGAAGGGCAGTTCGTTTTGTATTATCGCGAAATAGGGGAGATAGTGTCACAGACATGATACGTGAATTGGAGTGGCAATCATTAAAACAAAGGCGTTTTTCGTTGCGACGCGATCTTCTCATGCAATTTCTCTGATTACGCAAACATTCTGTTTGCACACACCTACAAGGGAGAAATGATCATCACGAGAAAATAAAAGAAATCAGGGCTCACACAGAAAAATTTAAGTGCTCGTTTTTCCCGCGTGCCGTTCGAGAGTGGAAAGGTAGAGAGACAGCTTGAAGGGGGTTCATTGAACCCTCTGCCAGGCACTTTATTGTGAATAGAAGAGTAATCACGTAGATGTAGATAACTGAAACATAAATCAACTACAACAGCACACTTGCATTTACACATTCATACTACACAAGTCTTAAAACCATAACATTTGAAACAGGAAACCTTGCCTAAAAAAGGTTTTTAACTCAGCAACTTAAACATTCATTTGACCACCATAACACCACGCGAAAGTAATAGCTGAGTTTATTTTAAGGACTAGGCCGAGCAGAACTATATTTTCATGAAACATGATGTGATTTTACGAGACAGCATCGTCTTTCGTTACTAGACACTAATATGTAGAAACTTGTATTTAAAAAGCACGGTTAGCACCAGCATAAACATACAATCAGTGAATAATGAGCAGCTTACCAGCCTTGCTTACATATATTTGCTGATCCTTTATCAAGTAGTAAGAGACCAAGGTGGAATGCCTAAGGTTCGTTATCATGGTACATGTGACTTCAGGGGGGTAGGACGTCAAACGGGCCGACTTGGAGCAGGAGAGGCATCACAGGACATTTTAATTTCCAGTGTCTATACTTTTACAAACAAATTCATAAAACTTTGTCAGCATCACCAGGAAGAATTCAGGATTCACACTCATTGCAGTGGAGGTTCGAAAACATAACAAAATAAATTTTTTTGCGTGTGAAAATTCATCATTTTTTCACTTACTAATGGCTGCATTTGTTGCTATAGGTACACTTGTCTTCATAAGTTAGAGAGATTCTTCGATGAATTTTGCACAGCATACATACCATACTTACAGGTGCATGAAACTCTAGAATATATTTAATTTATGAAAAAAATTATGAGCTGTTGTATTTTAAACTTCATGTTTAGAAAAAACACAAATTTTGTAGTTAATTACCGCAATTTTTACCACGGTTTATGATAGATTTTGAAAATTCTAGAGTTTCATACGCCTTTAAGTATGGTTTGTATGCTGTGCAAAATTCATCGAAGAATCTCTGTTATTTATGAAGAAAAGTGTACCTATAGCAACAAATGCTGCCATTAAAAAAGTGAAAAAAATGATGAAATTTCACATGTAAAAAAAAATTAGTTCGTTATGTTTTACAACTTCGACTGCTAAGAGTGTGAATTCTGAATCCTTCCTGGTCATGCTGACAAAGTTTTATAAATTTATTTGTAAAAGTATAGACAGTGGAAATTAAAATGTCCTGTGGTGCCTCTCCTGCTCCAAGTCGGCCCCTTTGACGTCCTACCCCCCTTAACTTGCTGCAGCACACTCGGGACCGGACACAAGTTGCAGACAACATTGATTAACCATTAATAGATTTAACTAATCACATAGTTGCACCTGCTTTAATCATACACACACTGCGGACGGTTAATTTTAGATTAGATTAGATTAGATTTACTTTCATTCCAATTGATCCGTAGTGAGGAGGTCCTCCAGGATGTGGAACATGTCAGAAAAACAACAATACATGACAAATATTTACAACTAAAACAAATAAGCTAATGTACCATTCCACAGGTCCCAAGTGGAATGATCGTCATTTTTTAATGAACACTAAGTCATTTTACAAATACTAATGCACTGAATTTAAAATAAAAAAGTTTATTTATTTATTTATAAGGTAATAAACATGTAATACAACTACTGAAATACTTATTTACAATGAACACATTACTGCACTGAAATGGTGCAGAAGTTAGATTATACTTGCACACAACCACACACACACACACAGACACACAAATTTTCAGTGAACACATTACTGCACTGAAATTGTGCAGAAGTTATGTTGTACTTATATACAAATCAGTTGGTTTTACTAAGAAATTCATCAATGGAGTAGAAGGAGTTGGCCACCAATAAATCCTTTAGGCTTCTCTTAAACTGAATTTCATTGGTTGTTAAGCTTTTTATGGCTGCTGGCAAGTTATTGAAAATGTGTGTTCCTGAATAATGCACACCTTTTTGTACAAGACTAAGTGACTTTAAATCCTTGTGAAGATTATTCTTATTTCTAGTATTGATTCCATGAATTGAGCTGTTGGTTTGAAAAGGTGATATATTTTTAATGACAAATTTCATTAAGGAATAAATATATTGGGAAGCTGTAGTTAGTATCCCTAGTTCCCTAAACAGGCTTCTGCAGGATGTTCTTGAGTTCACACCACATATAATTCTTACTGCACGTTTTTGTGCCCGGAAAACTTTAGCTTGGCTTGATGAATTACCCCAAAAAATAATCCCATATGACATTATGGAATGAAAGTAAGCATAGTATGCCAGCTTTTTCATTTTTATATCCCCTATGTCTGACAAAATTCGCATTGCAAACAGAGATTAGTTAAGACGCTTCAGCAGTTCTGTGGTGTGCTCCTCCCAGTTGAATTTATTATCAAGCTGTAATCCCAAGAATTTAACACTGTCCACTTCTTCTATCTTCTTGTCATCATATGTTAGACATATACTCTTGGGACACCCCTTACAAGTTCTGAACTGCATGTAGTGTGTTTTTTCAAAGTTTAGTGACAAAGAATTGGCTAGGAACCAGTGATTAATGTCCACAAATATTTTATTGGCTGATCTTTCTAAATCCAGGCGACGCTCCGACAAGCTCTTCATCTCGACGTTCACTGTGTGGTGAGCACAAAACCAAAAACCACGTGTCGTGCTAGAACCCAGATTCGCCGCCTTCTCCGGCCGCAGTACTCCACTCGTATCACGTGCAACAAGTAAGGAACAACGTCCCTACCCTATAGTACCTCGCGACCGACAAACCACACAGTCCGCCGCTGCGTCTACGCTGCAAACTTAAATGACCGGACCCGCAATGAACAACTGACTCGCGTCCATCCAAAGGAAAATCGAAATCAAAGATGACACCAGTGGGACAGAAGTACTTGGGCCAGTCGCGAGACGTATCAATATTCTGGAAGAATAGCGGAAATTCTTATTTCCTGTAGGGTAATTCCATAGTTACGGAGTAACATTCGTGCATTTTACTTTGAAGTATTACCATGGAAGCAAAAAACATGTAGGCCTGAATATAACATTATATACAGCGGAGGTTTGATGATGCCAGCTGTGCTGATACGTCACTATACAAAGGAGCTGGAAGTGTTCCTTACGTAACAAAACCTTAGCTTTCAATTGAATAAAACTGAAATGTTACAGGTTTAAGAAGTACAAGTAGTGTTACTTAGGTATCAAAACGGTATTACTTTCTTTCATCAACTGTTGTTTTTTATGATGTCAAATTTTATTTAAACCTTTCAAACGGATGTGGGTCCTTCATTTGTTCCCATCTCTTCTCAGGTATTATCTGTTGTTGATTACATTATTAAGGTTGTTAGAGTTTGAACAGTTCATCTCAATTTTGCGTAATAGTGAAAAGAGTTCCACAGTCTACTGCACCTGCTCCTTACGACCCGCGCCATTCCAAAATGCCGACAATCGTTTCTCGTGTTGTTGTCTACGTGAATTCGCCCGTGGCGTCACACACACACCAACCGCATGTGCTCAAAATAACGGCCGCCACTGAGTGGCCTAGTGCTAAATCTCCCATTATAAAAGCTGCAGAGAACTCGATAATGCAGTTCGTGCGGGTACTGCGGCGCGCCCCTGTGAACGTGCACCTGGTGTCCCTAAATCGATTAATCCCTGTTCCTTTGAAAAGGACACGGCCAAACCATTACCCACCCTTGTCTATTGGGATTTTACCTTCAGTGTTAATGTTGCTCATAAGAGCGTTCTCTAGTGCGAAGAGAATGTACAACGTATAGTCACGACATGTATAGGATTCTGGTGGCTCCCCGGGACATACACTGTAAGTTCGGTGAACTGATTAAGTTTCCTAAATGTTGTAGGTGTGAGACATCTTGAATGGAGTCCCCGTTCTTGCTGAGGGCTGCATCAGATTAATTCGCGTGATTACCACCGTACAGGTCAGGATGTGCTTTTTAACGTATCAAAGCTACACTTTTTTTTTTTTTTTTTTTTTTTTTTTTGGTCATCAGTCTACTGACTGGTTTGATGCGGCCCGCCACGAATTCCTGTCCTGTGCTAACCTCTTCATCTCAGAGTAGCACTTGCAACCTACGTCCTCAATTCCTCAATTATTTGCTTGACGTATTCCAATCTCTGTCTTCCTCTACAGTTTTTGCCCTCTACAGCTCCCTCTAGTACCATGAAAGTCATTCCCTCATGTCTTAGCAGATGTCCTATCATCCTGCCCCTTCTCCTTATCAGTGTTATCCACATATTCCTTTCCTCTCCGATTCTTCGTAGAACCTCTTCATTCCTTACCTTATTAGTCCACCTAATTTTCAACATTCGTCTATAGCACCACATCTCAAATGCTTCGATTCTCTTCTGTTCCGGTTTTCCTACAGTCCATGATTCACTACCATACAATGCTGTACTCCAGACGTACATCCTCAGAAATTTCTTCCTCAAATTAAGGCCGGTATTTGATATTAGTAGACTTCTCTTGGCCAGAAATGCCTTTTTTGCCATAGCGAGTCTGCTTTTGATGTCCTCCTTGCTCTGTCCGTCATTGGTTATTTTACTGCCTAGGTAGCAGAATTCCTTAACTTCATTGACTTCGTGACCATCAATCCTGATGTTTAGTTTCTCGCTGTTCTCATTTCTACTACTTCTCATTACATTCGTCTTTCTCCGATTTACTCTCAAACCATAGTGTGTACTCATTAGACTGTTCATTCCGTTCAGCAGATCATTTAATTCTTCTTCACACTTAATTATTGCAAATAAGAGACCTATAGGAGTTGATCGGGTGTGTGATATAACACCACACATTTATCTTTGTATTATTTTCGAACGTAACACTGGGTCGCTAGTGATTCTGCCAATAAGATATTTTAGCTGGTTGTAAATTTACAGTCACTTTCGTTGTCTCAAAACTGAGAATATCTATATAATGTAATAAGATAGTGGTACTCAAGGGATACCATGTTTGTTGACTTCCAAAATGCATTTGACGCTGTACATACGACGTTACGAAACATCGAACCAGGTTTCTGACTGAATTAAAGAAATGAATTCACTTCATCTCTGGCAATTAGGGGAAATCATCAATATGGAGTAGCCTGAACAGAATCTTATGTAAATGATATAACATAATAGTTGTATTAAAAGTGACTTGATGGACAGCAGCGGCTTGACAGTTTATTGGCAGTACTATTTGTTTTAGTAACATAACGAAATTGCTGTAGAGAATCGCCGTTTACTGCAGAATTTGACAGAGGACTCTCAACAAAAACATATTGTTACACAGCAGAAATGCATTACGGGGAAAAATTAAATTTCCTCGAAGTCCTCTCCAGCCAGCACTAAGCTAAGGCAAGCCAGGCAAACGCCCCATGTTGCAGTCAAAACGATCAAAACGACAAACAGACAGATAGCCGAAATTGCTGGAAGCAGAACAAAACCGGAAGATATTGCCTCGCACGAGCGAAAGGCCAGAATCGTAAACTCAGCAACATGACCTCAGCGAGAACAAGACATCTCTTCATACTAACAGCACAGCTTGATTTCACAAGAGAGAATAAAAGTTTCACGACATCTTTCAGCCTGCTGATATGGCGGAAAGGCAATAAGCTGACGCCCTGAAACCCATTCTTGCGAAATAGTGGGACACTGAAGCCCACTGATAAGCCCGGCAAAGTAGGCCACTTTTGGACATTGCTGTCCGGGCATAGTGTCGCCTCAGACGAGCAGTAGTAAATACTCAGATTTCCGAGCCTTGACATATTTACGTTGCAGTACACCAGCTATGAGGTCGAGCTTGCGATGCACAGCAGCCATTCGCCTAGATGACGTCTACCTTCGAGACTGCTACCTATCTGCTCTTCTGGACTCGGCTGCTGTGAGCTACCGACCTCACAATCGCTGAAGAAGACTTGGAGATTTCCACATTCGGCTTTCTGAACCGAACTGATGGTGTTCGGTCCACCGCCCACTTGTGGCGTATTTGGGAACCAGCTAGCCACTGCTGCCCCGAATAGTACATGTAAGCAGCCATGGACATCCCTAGCCTTCCTTGCTGTTGTTCATCACACCCTACAGAGCTACTGAAAGATTACTCGATGTCTATGATAGTACGCTGATAATACACAGTCTCTGTCCTGGGCAAAGTGTCTACTGTACGACTGTACGAGCTACTCTGGCGCCAAGCGAGGCCTGCTGGCTGCCCAGCACTGTGATTAGACACTGCAGAGCGACGTCCTCCACATATTGCTGAGACAGTGTGCGACCGAACCGCCGAATCTTTCCATCAGTAAATGGGGTATGTTCTCAACTGACTCGGTTGTTTTAACCCCCTCCACTGACGGAATGACCCGCTTCCTAATTCCGTATGTATAAAACCAATACGGACTTGTAGCTGTCACGCCTTTGCGCTTACTGCTACGTATTTTAACTGTAAATAGCTCAGTCCTAATGGTAAGAGGTAGTAGTGAATTCACGTTGTTAATATTTGAATACAGCACAGCTGCCACAAGCTCAGCTCACTTTTACTCCACTCCTACCCTCACCATTGCACCACATTAACTAGGTGCTACGTGGACCTTGCTAAATTCACTTGCGTATATATTTTTGACCGTTACTCGCCAGTATTTACCTAATGATTAGTACACTCCTAACCGGACTATTTCCCTAAGAGCTGTGATGATTGAACGGGTTCGATCCACGGCCTACAGTGCCCTACAGTTCACACGGTAACACTGCCTACCTGACCCACTTAACATGGTAGTGAGCTTATGTATCCAATCACCACTGCTAGCAGCAGTGGATAATCCTATCAGCACGACGAGAGCAGCAGACTTACCGTCGAATCCTCCTGAAAATACTTATAACTACGGTCGCCAGCTCTGAAGGAGCAAAAGAATAAATCAATTTTTGGCTCGTTTCAAAGTGAAATGGCTTGAGTTGAATTTAAACTTAATTCTGAATATTACTATTTCTGATCATTCTAGATGATTCTACAAAGCAAATACTCTCTCAATTTCTGTGAGTTGGCTTGGTAATTACTACCAAGACAGTTTATGCAACTTGGGTTAACAAAATTCTATCCTTCAACTTATTTAATGATTTTGTATATTACTCTTTGGACAATTGATATAGAATTAGTTAAGTGATTTTACTTGAAAGGTTACTCAGAAAAATTTAAGTAACTATAAATAGGCGACTCATTCTGGTGTGACCATTGCTCTTTTCAACATTCTTATACGCTAAAGTATTCTACAACCAAAAGAATTGTAAATGAAAGAGGCGATGGTGGCCTCAGTCTGATTTCACTATACTATGTTTGAGGTTACTACACTTTACAATGAACAACATGCGTCGTAATTTTACTCATTACTATATTCTGTCCTCTGCACTTGCATAAAAGAAAACCGGTATTCTCCTTTTACATGTATACAAAGTTCGACTTAACAATTGCAAGCAGTCTTGCCTTGGGTAGACGTGTCGGTGCTGGTGGTGAGATGCATGTGGCTAACGCAGCTCTTCACGCCTCATGCCCTTAATGGCGGCTGGAACTACGAGCTGTAGCACTCGTATAAGCTACTGCACGTCCGCCATAAAATCTGGGCGCAGGAACTCTTACAATCAGCCCCAGTGGCATAGAGACGGCTTCGACAACCATTCGTCGCGTTCTACTCCACAAACGGCGACGATATTCGCCTCTTCGCTGTTGCACAATCACTTTTTCGTGAGCACAGTTACGCACGTCCGATCACGTCAACACTCCCCAGGCCATTCCATTGTTCAGTCCCTGTGTCTCCAGCTACCCCTAGCTACACTCATATCACCAAGAGTGGGGGCGTTCCCCTACCACCTTCTTACCGAAATCATTTAGTATTTAAGAATATTTATATTTATTACCCTGGAGTTCATACCAGTCGTAATGATTTACTACTAGCACTTTACAACATTAAATTATACAGTAATAACTTATAATTACCAAGAAAAAGAATACATTTGACTCCAAGAGCTTAGTGCATTGTCTGACAGGTAGCGCTAATTCCCAGTTTCGCCAATAGATGGCATCAGGGTGCACTCCATGGCAGTCTCACACAAGCGCGCCCGTTTCCGACGCGCGGGCTCCTAATTACTGTCAGCCCACCATCATTTCAGTTCCGTTACAAGTGTCAGCACATTAGAAGCCATATAATGCACTGCCGCTGGCCTGGGTGCCGACAGAGAGATGAATACACGATTATAATGTTGTACATATACTTACTGAATGGACGAATGAAAATTTGTACCAAGAGCTTACGGGGAATACTAGCTGGGCTGAGGCCTGAAAGTGAATTTGGAGTGAGGAGTGAGGAGTGCTAGGGTAGTCCATACAGTTGTGTGCCAGGGTGGCGTAGTGGTTACCGCATCTGCCTAGTGAGCAGGAGATCTGCGTTGGTACAAATTTTCATTCGCCGCTTCAGTTTGCGTGTATACATGAGGGGCCCTGGAGCCGTATAGATTCATTTGAATGTACTTTAGCCAAATAATTTTTTTGTTTCGCAAATGCTGTTCATTAACGCACAGCGTGTGAATTGGCCTGCTTCACTGTACTCCACACTCTGCCATCCCAGCAACAGCAAACGATACATTGCCAATCACTTCCTCCCATCTTCCTACCGCTTGCTGTTCCGTACACTTTTCACTAACATCGAATTTGCTTAATATTACCTTTATCCTCCCTACGTGTGATTCTTGCTGAACACAACTTATTAAGTTTGACTCTATCCGAAATGCAGTCTCTCAGAGTTTCCAGCACACGCCACCTCGGTGGAGGTGGGTAGGAACAAATAAAGGCATTTCTAAAGCAGTTTCCAGACAAATTCATTGTAATAATTCTAAGAATCAATAATTCGTCCGCCAAATACGTGGCTTACAATACCTTAGTCCATCCGATTCTTGATGCTGTTAAAGTGTTAATTATCAGAGAAGGATGTTACAACCAACAGTTTCGAATTTCGCACTGCATTGTTTAGTTAGGGCCTGAATGTAACCGAGCCGTTCACGCAACTCCATGGCAATAACTATATAATAGGGGTGATGTATTACGGAGAGGCCACGGAAAAATTCCAATGGAAATGGTTGTTGTTGTTGTGGTCTTCAGTCCTGAGACTGGTTTGATGCAGCTCTCCATGCTACTTTATCCTGTGCAAGCTTCTTCATCTCCCAGTACCTACTGCAACCTTCTGAATCTGTTTAGTGTATTCATCTCTTGGTCTCCCTCTACGATTTTTACCCTCCACGCTGCCCTACAATACTAAATTGGTGACCCCTTGATGCCTCAGAACATGTCCTACCAACCGCTCCTTTTTTCTAGTCAACTTGTGCTACAAACTTCTCTTCTCCCCAATCCTATTCAATACCTCCTCATTAGTTATATGATCTACCAATCTAATCGTGAGCATTCTTCTGTAGCACCACATTTCGAAAGCTTCTGTTCTATTCTTGTCCAAACTAGTTATCGTCCATGTTTCACTTCCAAACATGGCTACGCTCCATACAAATACTTTCAGAAACGACTTCCTGACACTTAAATCTACACTCAATGTTAACAAATTTCTTTTCTTCAGAAACGCTTTCCTTGCCATTGCCAGTCTACATTTTATATCCTGTCTACTTCAACCATCATCAGTTATTTTGCTCCCCAAATAGCAAAACTCCTTTACTACTTTAAGTGTCTCATTTCCTAATCTAATTCCCTTAGCATCACCCGACTTAATTCGACTACATTCCATTATCCTTGTTTTGCCTTTGTTGATGTTCATCTTATATCCTCCTTTCAAGACACTGCCCATTCCGTTCAACTGCTCTTGCAAGTCCTTTGCTGTTTCTGACAGAATTACAATGTCATCGGCGAACCTAAAGTTTTTATTTCTTCTCCATAGATTTTAATACCTACTTCTAATTTTTCTTTTGTTTCCTTCACTGCTTGCTCAATATACAGATTGAATAACATCGGGGCTAGGCTACAACCCTGTCTCACTCCCTTCCCAACCACTGCTTCCCTTTCATGCCCCTCGACTCTTATAACTGCCATCTGGTTTCTGTACAAATTGTAAATAGCCTTTCGCTTCCTGTATTTTACCCCTGCCAGAATTTGAAAGAGAGTATTCCAGTCAACATTGTCAAATCCTTTCTCTAAGTCTACAAATGCTACAAACGTAGTTTTGCCTTTCCTTAATCTAGCTTCTAAGATAAGTCGTAGGGTCAGTATTGCCTCACGTGCTCCAGTATTTCTATGGAATCCAAACTGATCTTCTCTGAGCTCGGCTATTATCAGTTTTTCCATTCGTCTGTAAAGAATTCGCGTTAGTATTTTGCATCCGTGGCTTATTAAACTGATTGTTCGGTAATTTTCACATCTGTCAGCACCTGCTTTCTTTGGGATTGGAATTATTACATTCTTCTTGAAGTCTTTTGCATCCATGACTTATTAAACTGATTGTTAGGTAATTTTCACATCTGTCAGCACCTGCTTTCTTTGGGATTGGAATTATTACATTCTTCTTGAAGTCAGAGGGTATTTCGCCTAGCTCATACATCTTGCTCACCAGATGGTAGAGTTTTGTCAGGACTGGTTCTCCCAAGGCCGTCAGTAGTTCTAATGGATGGTGTCTACTCTCGGGGCCTTGTTTCGACTCAGGTCTTTCAGTGCTCTATCAAACTCTTCATGCAGTATCATATCTCCCATTCCATCTTCATCTACATCCTCTTCCATTTCCATAATATTGTCCTCAAGTACATCGCCCTTGTATAGACCCATTATATACTCCTTCCCACCTTTCTGCTTTCCCTTCTTTGCTTAGAACTGGGTTTCCATCTGAGCTCTTGATATTCATACAAGTGGTTCTCTTTTCTCCAAAGGTCTCTCTAATTTTCCTGTAGGCAGTATCTATCTTACCCCTAGTGAGATAAATCTCTACATCCTTACATTTTTCCTCTAGCCATGCCTGCTTAGCCATTCTGCACTTCCTGTCGATCTCATTTTGGAGACGTTTGTATTCCTTTTTGCCTGCTTCATTTACTGCATTTTTATATTTTCTCCTTTCGTCAATTAAATTCAATATTTCGTCTGTTACCCAAGGATTTCTACTAGCCCTCGTCTTTTTACCTACTAGATCCTCTGCTGCCTTCACTACTTCATCTCTCAAAGCTACCCATTCTTCTTCTACTGTATTTCTTTCCCTCATTCGTGTCAATTGTTCTCTTATGCTGTCCCTGAAACTCTGTACAACCTCTGGTTCTTTCAGTTTAGCCAGGTCCCATCTTCTTAAATTCCCACCTTTTTGCAGTTTCTTCAGTTTTAATCTACAGTTCATAAACAACAGATTGTGGTCGGAGTCCACATCTGCCCCTGGAAATGTCTTACAATTTAAAACCTGGTTCCTAAATCTCTGTCCTACCATTATATAATGTATCTAAAACCTGTCAGTATCTCCAGGCTTCTTCCATGTATACAACCTTCTTTTATGATTCGTGAACCAAGTATTAGCTATGATTAAGTTGTGCTCTGTGCAAAATTCTACGAGGCGGCTTCCTCTTTCATTTCTTAGCCCCAATCCATATTCACCTACTACGTTTCCTTCTCTCCCTTTTCCTACTACCGCATTCCAGTCACCCACGACTATTAAATTTTCGTCCCCCTTCACTGTCTGAATAATTTCTTTTATTTCATCATACATTTCTTCAATTTCTTCGTCATCTGCAGAGCTAGTTGGCATATAAACTTGTATTACTGTAGTAGGCGCGGGCTTCGTGTCTATCTTGGTCACAATAATGCGTTCACTATGCTGTTTGTAGTAGCTTACGCGCACTCCTATTTTTTTTATTCATTATTAAACGACTCCGGCATTACCCCTATTTGATTTTGTATTTGTAACCCTGTATTCGCCTGACCAAAAGCATTGTTCCTCCTGCCAGCGGACTTCACTAATTCCCACTATATATAACTTTAACCTATCCATTTCCCTTTTTAAATTTTCTAACCTACCTGCCCGATTAAGGGATCTGACATTCCACGCTCCGATCCGTAGAACGCCAGTTTTCTTTCTCCTGATAACGACGTCCTCCTGAGTAGTCCCCGCCCGAAGTTCCGAATGGGGGACTATTTTTCCTCCGGAATATTTCACCCAAGAGGACGCCATCAAAATGGTTCAAATGGCTCTGAGCACTATGGGACTTAACATCTATGGTCATCAGTCCCCTAGAACTTAGAAGCACTTAAACCTAACTAACCTAAGGACATCACACAACACCCAGTCATCACGAGGCAGAGAAAATCCCTGACCCCGCCGGGAATCGAACCCGGGAACCCGGGCGCGGGGTGCGAGAACGCTACCGCACGGACGCCATCATCATTTAACCATACAGTACCACAACAGCAAGGCCGTTTTGGTTAGTGTTACAAGGCCAGATCAGTCAGTCATCCAGACTATTGCCCCTGCAACTACTGAAAAGGCTGCTGCCCCTCTTCAGGAACCACACGTTTGTCTGGCCTCTCAACAGATACCCTTCCGTTGTGCTTGCACCTACGGCTATCTGTATCGCTGAGGCACGCAAGCCTCCCCACCAACGGTAAGGTCCATGGTTATTTGGGGGGGGGGGGATGGAAATGGTATAGAATAGAAAATGGGGAGGGGGAGTTTGGGAATCATACTAGTAGTACACAATGTGTCCTCTGACATACACCACAGGGTGAGTCACTAACTATTGCCGCCAAGAATAACTCCGAAAGTATCATACGTGCTGAAAAGTTTGGGGGACAAAAGATGCATGGGACGACGGGGGCATAATATGACGTTGGTTTCTTGTTGTTAGGTGGGGAGGCTTCAGAGATATGAAGGTCACCTTCGGTTTTCTAAATGGGATGCTACAGTTTGGTCCTTATTTTCTTATAGCGGCTATTGAGACGAATCCAATCATGTGTAACAGTAAGGTCTTTCAAGGTCAACGAAGGTCACAAAGGTGGCACGAACGTCCATTTACAGAAGGTGTTAGAAGTGATGACCATTGGTATCAATGCAATTCTGAAAGATTCTTATCATGGATTGAATGGTATTTCTTATCACATCGGCACTTATCGAAGCACATGCTCTGACAATTCTGTCTCGCATTCTTCAGGTGTAGTTGGAACGACTTTATAAACAATGTCTTTTGCGTATCCCCACGAGAAAAAATCCAGAGGCGTCAAGTCTGGCGAACGAGCCGGCCACGACACATGTCCACCACGTCCAAGCCAATGATTTGGGAATTTCTCTGCAACTTATTTCCAGCTATCAGCGAAAAATGTGCCGGACGCTCATATTGTTGATACCACATTCTGTTCCTTGTTCCTAAAGGTATTTCTTCCACTAATAGATCTAATGTTTCTTGCAGGAATCTGGTGTACTTCCTACCATTAACATCTATTTCGATGAAATAGAGGCCTATAATTCTGTCCTCCAGACTCCCACACCATACATTCACCGATCACGGTGTTTGGTGTGCAACTTGCCGCAGCCAGCATGGATTATCAGTTGCCCAATAAAACATGTTATGCAAATTAACATTTCCAGATTCGGGAATGTAGCCCCGTCCGTAAATAAAATCAAATTAATAAATGTGTATCCCTTTGAATATGAAGTTGAGCCCATCGGCAGAATTCAATGCGACACATACAATCCGTGCCAGTTAATTCTTGGTGGAGACTGATATGATAAGGATGATATTTATGGCGATGCAGAACACGAACAACACTGCTCTAGCTCAGGCCAGATTCCCTTGCGATTTGACGCGAACTAACACAAGGATATCGAACCACCGTGGAAAGAGTGCCAATATCCGTTTCCTCGTTTGTAACTTTCCTTTGCCGGATATGTTTCCGATGCGTTAAAGATCCAGTTGTTCTCAATTTATCATACACATATTTACATGTACGACTTGTAGGATGAGTTCGTTGAGGATATCTTTCAGCGTATGAGTCTGTAGCTCTCACTGAATTTCGTTAGCATTCTCTGTAAATAAGAAGAATATCGACTTGCTCTTCGAAGGAATACATCATTCACATGCGCTTGATTCGACGATACTAGTCTTACCGTTCCTATTAGTGTTGTATTGATAAACCGTCGAATGGTGTTTATATGTCAGTGGCACGTTAGATGAATACGCCGTATTAGACGAACATTTAACATTTGAAAGATAACGAGACAGAATTGTCAGAGCATGTGCTTCGACAAGTTCCGAAGTAATAAGGAATAACACTCAATCCATGATCAGAAGATTGCAGCACTGCATTGACACCAATGGTCATCACTTCGAACACCTTCTGTAAATGGACGTTCATGCCACCTTTTTGACCTTCGTTGACCTTCAAAGACCTTATTGTTACACATCATTGGATTCGTCTCGATAGCCGCTACCAGAAAATAAGTACCAAACTATAGCATCCCATTAAAAAGAAATAAACCAAAGTTGACCTTCATACCTATCAACAAGAAACCAAAGTCATATTATGGCCCCCTTTATCCCATGCAAAATTTGTCCTACAAACTTTTCAGCTAGTATCATACTTTCGGAGTTATTCTAGGTGGCAATAGTTAGTGACTCACCCCTGTAGAAAAGAGAGGCAAAGTAATAACTGTGATGCAGAGTACATACTAACTACACTAAAGAGTCAAAAAAACTGGTATAGGCTTGCTTATTCAAATATAGAGAGATATATAAACAGGCAGAATACAGCGCTGTAGTCGGCGACGACTATATAAGGCAACAAGTGATGCTGAGGGAATTAGATTAGGAAATGACACAATTAAAGTAGTAGATGAGTTTTTCTATTTGGGGAGCAAAACAGCTGATGATGGTCGACGTAGAGAGGATATTAAACGCAGACTGGCTACGGTAAGAAAAGTGTTTCTGAAGGAGAGCTGATTGTTAACATCGAGTATAGATTTAAACGTCATGAAGTCTTTTCTGGATGTATTTGTATGGAGTGTAGCTATGTATGGAAGTGAAACATGGACGGTAAATAGTTTAGACAAAGAGAGAATAGAAGCTTTCGAAATTTGGTGCTATAGAAGAATGCTGAAGGTTAGATGAGTAGATCACTTAAATAATGAGCAGGTATTGAATAGAATTGGGGAGAGGAATTTGTGGTATAACTTGACTAGAAGAAGGGATTGATTGGTTGGTAGGACACGTACTGAGGCATCAAGGGATCATCAATGTAATATTTGAGGAATGTGCGGAGGGTAAAAATCGTAGAGGGAAACCAAGACATGAATATACTAAATAGATTCAGAAGGATATAAGTTGCAGTAGTGATTCGGAGATGAAGAAGCTTGCACAGGATAGAGTCGTATCGGGAGCTGCGTCAAACTAGTCTGTGGACTGAAGCCCACAACAACAACATGTAAAACTGTGCCTTCTAGTTAAACCAAATGTTTGAAATGGTTGTTACACGAAATAATGTTCAAAATATTGGCCTTCAGCGTTGCTACATTTCTTATCATTTTTCACAGCGGCTTGCACTAAAATATCTATTCGGATTTTTGCTTACGCAGCTTGAATTTCATCTCAAAGTGTGTCCAGATTACGTGATTTACTCTGGTACACTTGCTCTTTTACCGTGACCCATATCAAAAAACCGAAGCATGTAAACAATGGAGAGTGTGCAGGAAACACGATTAGTCTGCGCTCTATCCACTGGCTAGGGACAATCCAATCCAGGAATTTTCTACAATAGAACGGCGGGACACCATATTCTTAGTAATAAAAGCTATCGTTGCCATATACTGAAGGGAGATGTAATCAGCAAGCATCGCTATGCACACTGCCATAACCGCAGAGTTGCATGCAAACATGCATTATGATGCGCCGATAACCTTAAGTACGCAGATATACAGCGTGATTCTGTGATGCTGTTGCAAAATTTCATGGGTAATGGAGAATGATACGTAAATGTGCCAATTTGAGACAAGGGACTCTGGTTGCGGAACGACCGGGTCTAAAGCTATAAACGAATATCGTTCTGATATATCTGGCTCTGGAATTTAGGTACTGGTATTCTTCTTTCAGAGGTGTCAGCACGGACCAAAACAATAAAAAATGTACTGTAAACATTGGTCTAAAATGTGTACCTTAAGAGCTATGAGCACTTGTTCATCTTGGTTGCTGTGAAACACATCTTTTTTAGTGCAACGTCTCAAGTTTCCTTGCTTTCGGAGGAGGAAGCGTCGACCAGATCAAGAAAAGATGTCCAATAAATATTCGCTCTAAAATGCATACCTAAGAGTTATGAACATTCGCTTACTAGAAGTGATGTGTTTCGCAGAATCAAAGATGAACAAGCCCATGTTTACTGGACTTTTTTCTTATTTTGATCCATACTACCACTACTGAAAGTTGCCTACCCCACAGTCGTAGTAGCAACAGTATAGGTACCTGTATCCTACTGTCAGAGATATTACGACGACTTTTGTTTATAACCTTCAAAAAATGGCTCTGAGCACTATGGGACTCAACTGCTGAGGTCATTAGTCCCCTAGAACTTAGAACTAGTTAAACTTAACTAACCTAAGGACATCACAAACAGCCATGCCCGAGGCAGGATTCGACCGTAGCGGTCTTGCGGTTCCAGACTGCAGCGCCTTTAACCGCACGGCCACTTCGGCCGGCTATAACCTTCAACCCAGTCGTTCCCATACTAGGGCACCTTACCTCAAATTGATACACTTAACCTTCTGCATCTTCTCCGAAAGTTCATAACATCATCAAATGGTTCAAATGACTCTGAGCACTATGGGACTTAACATCTATGGTCATCAGTCCCCTAGAACTTAGAACTACTTAAACCTAACTAACCTATGGACATCACACAACACCCAGTCTTCACGAGGCAGAGAAAATCCCTGAACCCGCCGGGAATCGAACCCGGGAACCCGGGCGCGGGAAGCGAGAACGCTACCGCACGACCACGAGCTGCGGACTCATAACATCATCTCAAAATCACCCTGTATATCTGCGTAGTGTGATGCACATCGACTTCAGTGGCAGATAAATAAATATCGAAGCAGAAGATGATAAAAAAGCATACTAACAATAGCAGGAAAAACTTTTCTGAAACAGAGAACCAAGATAAAATCTAACTTAACTTTAAATGTTAGGAAGTCTTTTCTAGAAGTATTTGTCTAGTGTCTAGTCTTCTATAGAAGTGAGACGTGGACGATAGAAAGTCAAGTATAGAACAAAAACTTTTGAAAAGTGGTGCTAGAGAAGACTGTTGACAATTACGAGGGTACATTGCATATTGGATGGAAAGATATCGAATCGAATGAGGGAAAAGATCAACTAAAAAAAGGAACTGATTGATGGAACATATTATGAGATATCAAGTAACAGTTTACTTGCTAATGGAGTGAGTACCGAGAGGGGAGGGTGGGAAGGGGGAATTGTATTTCGAGGCCAAGGTTTGACTATAGTGAACCGATTCGAGTGGATGTAGATGCTGTAGTTATTCAGAGGTTTGTGTGGGACGGAGCTCTAGCCGATCAGTCTTTCCCACTGATACCGTATCAGTCACTCAGGTTTCTGCATCTATACATATTATAATTGTGGGGTAATGTAAGCTCACCGGAAAAAAATTCGCCACCCTCGTGCGCACACGCTAATGAATCGTTACACCTTTACAAATGGCGCAGCGATAGAGGGAGTGCCCTCTACCTCCGGTTGAACATAAGGGAGTACCGATCAGTGACACATTTATGTTTCAAGCCTATATTGTATGTAAACATAGATAAACATGAAGACGTCACAGAGTAGTAGAAATTGACTATCGTGTTTGGCGGTGCCCCTGGCCAGACGGTTGCTGCATTTGTTGGTGTTCTGTGGTGAACTGTTGTTTCTACAAGCAATGGCGTAAACACGTGGCGAAGAAACACGACGTCAGAATTGTGGTCGGAAAAAGATCCTGACTGAGAGGGACCAGAAAAGCGTTTCACGGCTTGCGAATCATAATCGCATCCAAGCCCGACAGGAGTTGCCGCAGGCAATGAATGAAGGTCCAACCCAACATTCCAGCCAGAGAACACTGACACAGGAGCTGCATGCAATGAACATTTTGAGTCCGGTGCCTGGCGAGAGGCACATACAGCTGCGCGTGTTCAATGTGCTAAAAATCATCGAACATCGACATTAACTGACGAGCGGGACGCAGTGTGGTCTGATGAATCTCGTTTTTTGTGTATACTCAAATGACACACGTCTTCCAGTCCGCCGGAGGTCAACTGAACCACATCATCCTTAACAGGTGCAAGGTCAGGATCAAGCCGGTGTGTTAGCTATCACTGAAGTGACCACAAACATGAACCAACAAGTTTATTTAAACATTCTGGATTACCATCTGCATGATGAGTATACATCTGATAACACTATTTTTCAAGAAGACGACAGCTGAGTTTCTCAATACACCCCCCGCTCTATTGCACCTTGACTGGCCTGCAAAATCACGTGACTTGAATGTCATAGAAAATCTGTGAGACATATTGGGATGTGGGTAAAACACCGATATCAGTATCCCCCCATTTGGTGGAATTACGAGATCAAATCCTCAAATCCTCGGCGAGTTGCTTAACCTGAATGCGACGTACGTGCACTGTTTTTTGGACTCACTTCCTAACGGAATCCAGGTGGTTATCAGGTCCAGAGCTGATTAATATTTTCTCCGGTGAGCTTTCAATTTGGAATATTTCTTATACATTAAGTCTGTATTAGTGAAATTAGTTTGCCGACAGTGTTAGCCTACGCGGTCTGTAGTTAGGGCAGCAGGTTGATTAGAATCGTAACGGTGCATGGCGAGAGCAGCAGTAGCGCAGCCGTCGCGCCTTCGCGCTCGCTGCAGTTAATGAGCAGCCTTCGGAATACGGCTGAGCACTTAGGCGCTGACGGCCTGGACACTCCAATTAGAAACGGCCAGGGCCGCGCCAGCGCGCACTTCGGCAGCCTGCGAAGTGGGACTCCTAAGTGAGCGTGGCGACCTTAACCAAGTGCGCAAACTGGTCTGCGGCGAAACTTCCTCGAGATCTCCTATAGTGTTCCGCCGCCGTGTTTCCGCCCTACTGTCAGCTAAATTCTTTATGTGTATTGAGGACTGTGAAAGACACTGTAACAGAGACGGCAAAGGACTTGGAAGAAGAGTTGAAGAAAATGAATAGCGTCTTCAGAAATTTGGGCACCAAATCAGCCTGGGTGCTGCTCCAGAGCTCGAGGGTTGGACAACAACTTCGACACCTCTTGGGAGAGATTTGGCTACCTTCAGCCGCTTGACCAGCCGCCAGGCTGAATTGGTATCGAAGTTTCTGACAGATATACTTGTAACAGGCTCAACAAAGCTGAGTGGGTGGCACGGATAATTTTGCCGAACTGGGCGGTCTCAGAGGACCTTTTGCCGTTTTATTCACGCACATGTTAGCGTTCACTGCCTCGTGTTCTCGCGGGAGGAGTGCGGTAAACTGGAGGGTTGAAAAAGCATAAGTACCCTTGACGCTTCGCATCACGTTCAAATTTCGTGGAGTGTTTTTGAATGGTTCCTAGTGGTTCCAACCCATAAACGAGTGCAAAAATTGAGAAGGTGCTGCATTCCAGGGATGCGATCGCGTTCAGTGGGGCTGTAGCCGATTGCTTAGAGAAGTGTTGAGATATCGGAGAGTATGAGCAGTATCGAAGGTTTTCAACCGTGAAATATGTGGGAATTAACGCCACAGGGAAAGGGCTGGATTTATTGACGCCGTTTTTGTGTACATTCTAAGCGACGGTATGTATGAAATTGTTTCCTCGGCCACACATAAGAAAACTACTGTAACGTCCCTTAGCAAAAGTCATATTATGTAATAAAGAGAAAACATTGTGTGTCATGTTTTGTTCTTGTATAAAATTATGTACTTTTTTTATTTATTTTAGGTAATATCTGTGTCGGCGAGTACTGAAACCGCCACAGACGATACTTATTAAATATCAAACAAAGATGAGAATATGTGACTAGTATAAATAATACAGAACGAACATTAATTTCTCTGTCGTCTTCTTGGAGTTACGGGAGTCGGATAGCCTGTGACGTGATAGTGTACGCTAGCGTAGCATTCTTTTGTCAAGATCGATAGATGTACGCCATTACGTACTCATTGTAAAGGTGTGTAATAATTAATATATTTAAATGTTTTGAATAGAGTTACTTAGTGAAACCTTGCATTATGATTTATGATAAGCTTGCCTGGTATTTTATCCCATCCCCTTAAGACATTTTCAGTTAGTTAAATATTATTCGTGGTGCAGAGCTGCGCTACGAACGAACGAGCCGTTGCCGCGGCGCATTCAAATTTCATTAAATGAAATCTATCATACCGCAAAGAAGCGGGCAGGTAATAGTGAAGTAAAAATTAGTTCTTTCAGCTTTCGAAGTTGCAGAGCAGAGCAGCAAATTTTATGATGTGTTTTACAGGTTGACGCGGGCTGCTGATAATATATTACTAACAGTGCAAAAAGATAATTTACTTTCATCACATAAAAGAAATCTTGCTGTGCGTAGTTCTGGTCTGGCAACCTTATAGTAAAAACATCTTTTTTCTCCGATAATAGTCTCATGTTCTCGTGTTAGTCGTGGTACTTATTGTTGTCTTACTGTTAACAAAAATCCACTGCAAAATTATGATGTTGAACAATCATTGCGTACTGTAACATCAGTATTGATAACGAAGTAATTTTCATTAACCTTTTCAATAACTATAAAGTAAGGAAGATAGGTTGAACTTTATGGCGAGTTACAGTAACGAAAAAATGTCCCTTTAATAGAAATCCAGATCCAGAACAATAAGAACATAATATATTTTGTTTTGTTGAAAATTAATGATCCAAAGAAAGGCATAGCACAGCATCACTAAAAGGTATTTCGGGTATCTTTTCGTAGTAACATATTTTATCTCATACATTAGTTGTTACGCGAATATTAATAATAAAACAAAACAAATAGAAAAGAGACGAAGCGAAACTACGTTATTTAAACTCTGGGTGTCGCGGTTCTAACCTCCATCGTAGAGACGTCAAAAGAAGGGGTGAAGTGTGGGCAACAGAGGCTCTGACGTTCCCTAAGGCATTGAGCAGAATAGTGATGAAATTGTTTACCAATGTGACATCATTAGCCCATCTTAAAATTCAAATTACCTTCCAAGCTGTAGCCTTTCCTTCCCATGTGTTGACATCTTGCTGTTTGAAAAGATTCTGAATCCTAGGGGGCCACTCTTTTGGACTATTACAGAGGAAGGTTGTAGACAACTTTTCATCATTACGGAGGAAGATTGTAGACACCTTCAATTTTAAACTTAGGCGTCACAGTGGGGGACAATTACCAGGTTTCGAAAAAGTGATCCTTTCATTTTGTTGCGCAGTGAAGATTGGGAAATGAGACACTAAATGTGGTAAATGAATTTTTCTGTTAGGGCAATAACATAACTGACGTTGGTCGAAGTAGAGAACAAGTAAAATACAGTGTTTCTCACAAGAGAAATTTCTTATCACTGAACTTAAGTGTTAGTAAGTATTTTCTTAAGGTATTTGTCTGGATCATAGACTCGTACGGAAGTGAAGCTTTGACGATAAGCGGTTCAGACAAGAACAGAATAGCAGCTTCATAGTTTCGGTGTCAGCGAAGAATGTTCAATGTCTGATGGGTAGATATGATAACTAACGACGAAGCAATAAACCGAGCTGAGAAAATAAATTTATGACACAACTTGACAAAAGAAGGGATTCGTTTATAGTCCACTCCCTGAGGCATCAATGTAACGTCATTTTGTCACTGGACGCAAGTGTGGAGTGTAAAAATTGCAGAGGGAGACCAACAGTGGAAACAATATGCAGACTTAATTGGATGTAGTTTACATCGGGTCCGTAGACATGGAGAAACTTGAACAGGATAGACTATCGTCGAGAGTTGTATCAAACAAGTCTTCGGGCTAAAGACCACAACAACAAAAACAGTAAATAATAATAATAATATAATAATAATAATAATAATAATAATAATAATATCTAAGACCTCACACAGAATGTTTTGCTTCACGCTGTCTTTATGACCAATCAGGTTTTCTCACACGATTGGTTGATTGTTTTTGTGTGTTCAGACGAATTATTGATTCCGTTTTTCGAACAATATTTCGACTATGTGGGCAGTCATTTCTTCAGGCACTACCTGTTGTGTAGTTGCGAGTACTCGCTACGTGGACCCTAACCAAACCGGAAAATAGTGTTACTGTCTCTCCATTATTTATAGCCGAGTTCGACTCCCATTGCACACTACGCACTTTAATGCCATTTGTTTTCTAGAGCCCAGACAGTTATTTAGCGAAATGTTCATCCTCTCAGTTTTATGCAGTGGGTAACGGATGATAAATAAATTGAGAGTCGGACTCCAAGTCTTATTTAAACTTAAAGCTCACCCCGTTTTCGGGGTAGCCGTGCGGTCTTGGGCGTCTTGTCACGGTTCGCGTGGGTCCCCCCCGTCAGAGGTTCAAGTCCTTCCTCGGGCATGGAAGTCTGTGTTGTCCTTAGTGTAAGTTAGTTTAAGTTAGATTAAGTAGTGCGTAAGCCTAGTGACCGATGACTTCAGCAGTTTGCTCCCATAGTCCTTACCACAAATTTTTCCGTCCCGTTTTATTATGTTTTCCAACACATTTATTTGTATGATCTTCTCGACTACGCTTTCCTCGGCTTTCAGCTCAGTTTATTCCTGGCATGCATCTTCTTTATGCGATTCAGGTGTTACGAAGCATCTCCGTTGCTTGCAGTGCTGGAATTGTTTCCAGATTAGATCAGTCTATCCTTTGTTGTTAAACCACATACTTTTGACGAGCCTCACCTGCCCTATCTCAGTCTACGAAAAAAGACGAAAAAAAACCTTTTGAAGTACCTGAACGCATTATAGAACATATCGCTAGAAATGTCATTACCAAAATATATAATTCTGTTGTCCTCTTGAAAGAATCCCCAACGAAGAGATTATTTACTATTTAAAAATTGTATTTTGTGTTTAATTGGAAATGTTACTGTTATTTTAAACTTGCAGTCAATAAAGTTCTTATTCTCGTTCCACTATTATAAATGAATTTCTAAACAAATCGATTATCCTGTGTGGTTGTAGGCCCTTCAGTCCGGAACCGCACTGCTGCTACGGTCGCAGGTTCGAATCCTGCCTCGGGCATGGATGTGTGTGATGTCCTTAGGTTAGTTAGGTTTAAATAGTTCTATGTGTAGGGGACTGATGACCTCAGATGTTAGGTTCCATAGTGCTCAGAGCCATTTGAGCCATTCGATTATCTTGCAAAATTTACCTTAAGTGTTGTTTAACTCGTCAGTGACAGAAATGTAATTTTTATGGCATCATTGAATCAGAACAATATCAAAATTCCCGGACAAAAACGTCCACTTTTGAGTACTATAGCCAAGATGTTGACTGTGTACTCTATTTTCATTGGGAATTCTGTGATTGACTTCCTCTCTTTGGTTTTCACCAGATTCCATTCAAATTCTCTTTTGCCCAAATTTTTCAGATGTTCCTGCTTCACAAAGAAGTGCTTGTGTTTATTTTGATGGCATAAGTAATCAAACTGAAAAGGGCCAATGTAGCATCTATATTCTGAAAGTAGCTGTAAATTCGTAAGAGCTTTCCCATTCCGAACACGAAAGCTGTGTGAGAAGAACATCACTTATATGTTCCTGTGCTAGCAGATCAAATTAGAGGAATACAGCATAGCGCCAGGTTTCTAATGGAAGACCAGTCTTAAAGCGCTATAAGCAGGCTTTGCCGGGAAAATGAGCGCATCTCTTCAATCCCCGCGCGATTCCATTTTTCCAGCATTCAGACGTCTGCGTATACGACCAGACGTCTTTTGATCATTCGTCCTGTCATACACTACCTACCTCCAGAAGGCTCTTCCATGTCGTAAATGGGATTTCGTATCTTTCCCACAAGATATTTCTACTCCAGTTCGTACTTTCATTCCGTTTGCGTAGTTTCAGTCTTATTCTTTGATGACAGGGACGCGAAAGGTCTTTTGAGCGGTTAAGATTGATTCCAAGAGGAAGATTAGCGGCACTACAAACGAAACACACGAAAAAACCTTAATCTGAAACGATTACCACCCGTTTAAGTGTTTCGTGTATATTCATTTGTGCAAGAAGAGGCAACAGTGTAACACTAATGTAATTACGTTTATTTAGAACTAAAAGACACCTTCTTCTCGCCCTCTTCCCGACAGCTTTTTAGTTGGTCGACTTCATAGCAGTCAACAACAGGTACGAAAACTTACGAATACCATTAAATTAGAAGAGCTTACGGAAGTGACCACGTGAATCGGGGTGACTATAGAATCCAGTACCAGACACCTTTTGCTCCAGACAATTTTAAGTCGGTTTCAGGGACAAATTAGACAAAAGTTATCTTCATCGTCTTGTATCGCTGAACATCCTCGCAGTAGTAGCCTTTGTTCAGAAAGGTATGCTTGAAAGGTTTGACAATGAACACCAATTTGTCACATTAGGTGTTCACTATACATTGAATACGATTGTAAAATCTGTTTTCGTGTTCTGCAGAACGAAAATTACTTTTGTACTACTGGAAGAGCCTGCAGCGACTGGGGACGACGTCGTCCCAGATTGAGTTTTGTTTGTTGAATGGTATCTGCAATCAAACATGAGTGTGACTTTTTCACACTGCCTTTGATTCCGGTGAATTCGGATGCTCTGGTATGAATCAACCCTCATCCAGCATTCATGAGAGTCATCCAAAACAATTTATCTGCTTGTTCTTGCGCTAGAAATGTTGGTGATAGTTTTCTGACACCTGGTACGTACCGTTCCATCAAAATGGAATAGTTTACCTTGACGCCTTTCATAATACAGTATAGTTCGACAGCTCACGGAAAACGCTACCCTGATAGTGTGCATCTGCATACACTTCGTATGCATCTGTATAATACAAGCCAGAGAGCAAAAAAATGGTTCAAATGGCTCTGAACACTATAGGACTTAACATCTGAGGTCATCAGTCCCCTAGAACTTAGTACTTAAACCTAACTAACTTAAGGACATCACACACATCAATGCCCGAGGCAGGATTCAAACCTGCGACCGTAGCGGTCGCGCGGTTCCAGACTGAAGCGCCTTGAAACGCTCGGCACTCCGGCCGGCGCCAGAGAGCAGATCTTGCCGATGTTAGCCGTCATTTTGTTGTTCATTCGGGCATGGTGTGCAGAGAAAAACGTTTGTTTACATTCCTCTGTCCGCAAAGTAGTCTCTGTTCTCACTATATCAAGATATCTACTTGAATTTCACGCCGTAGAACTGTTTTACAGCATGCCTCGAATAGCGGTTCTCTACATTTTTCGAATAGGTAACAGCGGTAACTTGAATCCGTACTCCTTTTAATTTCGATGGGCTTCTCTATAAGACTGTCGTAAGATCAGCACCAAACAAGGAACATTGTTGAGTGTTTTAGCAGAGCCTACGCGACAAATTGAATAAGCGCTGCAATTACTCAGCTTTCCATTCGCCTTCCTTATCACTGATTCCAAGTGTTAGTCAAATTTCTTATCGGTCCATGATGTTGCACTATTAATGTAGCCCGCATCTCGTGGTCGTGCGGTAGCGTTCTCGCTTCCCACGCCCGGGTTCCCGGGTTCGATTCCCGGCGGGGTCAGGGATTTTCTCTGCCTCGTGATGGCTGGGAGTTGTGTGCTGTCCTTAGGTTAGTTAGGTTTAAGTAGTTCTAAGTTCTAGGGGACTGATGACCATAGCTGTTAAGTCCCATAGTGCTCAGAGCCATTTTATTAATGTAGACAATATTACAGTTTCCATTATTCTTATTTTGGGAATCCTTCTCTTGGTTGTGCGTAATATTTTGTATTCATCCACATTTCAGGAGAACCGTTGTTCAGAACACCAATCAAAAGCACTATCCAAAGTTTTCTACATTTCCTTACTGTCACTCAGTGCCGTTGCTTTTCTACAGGTATTAGGATCGTAGCACCGTTACTGAGCCTACATCATGAATCATTTGTATATTTTGAGAATATTAGGGAGTCTGTTACTCCGTTTTTAAAGCAGCTAAATCGGCGGAGTAACTTCAAAAGTACTCCAAGGTAGTACTGCAGGGCCTTTACTTTTCCCAATACGTGTATATGTAAGTGATGTAGTATATAATTTTTGAATCTCCTTGAGGTTGTTTGTGATCGACGCTAAGATTGTTTCAATTCCAGAAGACTGTAGCGAAATCGACAGTTAGTTCAGGACTAGAAGTTGACCTTACTCACAGAAAAGGAAAGACATCCACTATTTCCCGACTGGAAACTAAGACTAACCATCAGCCGCACAGGGTAGCCACTCCCCCGTCGGGTGTTCGAGTCCTCCCTCGGGCATGGGTGTGTGTGTGTGTGTGTGTGTGTGTGTGTGTGTGTGTGTGTTGTCCTCATCATAAGTTAGTCTAAGTCAGATTGAGTGGTGTGTAAGCCTAGGGACCGATGACCTCAGCAGTTTGGTCCCATAGGAACTTACCACAAAAACAAAAGGAACTAATCATCAGGAGCGACAGAAAGTAAGACGACGACATAAAACAAGGTGTAGAAAAAGCAAAAGCGACGCTGATTCGCAGCAGGAATGCAATTCATCCTAGGATTATGAGGCTGTGACCGAATCTTGAGTAGTGATCGGCATTCTAGGACCAGCATAAGGTTTCATCGATAGAAGAAGATCCATCTGCGTCGTTTAATAAACCCAAAAGCTCTTCAGACTCCACTGGCGTTAACTACAACAGATGTGTTGTGCATCACCATGAGATAAGCTTTTAGAATCTCGCGAGCATACGACGAAGGAAAGTCGGGCACTGTATTACTTCTCTCTCGTATGTCTCGCGAAATTACGACGAGGAGAATGCGGGAGAAATTAGAACTCATATGGTGGCCTACAGATGGGCGTTCTATCCTCGCACCATTCGCGAATGCAACGGATACGGGGAAACGGTAGTGGCACTAGGAGATCCGTCCACCGTACACCGCAAGGTGGCGAAAGCATTATACGAGTGTACATGTATGTCCACTAGTCTTTTACTCGTAGTTTTGCCCACATGCACGTATGGCCTATATACTGCTCACATCTCCTCCTCCCCCTTCTATCTGTCCCTTTCCTCGCTCTCTCTTTCCATCTCCTCCTTTCCCGCAGCTCTCCTTCACCTCCTCCTCCTCCTCCTCCTCTCTCTGTTCATCTTCTACTCCCTCTATTTCTTTGCATCTCTCCCATCCCCTCACTCCTCACTGTCCATCCAGTTCCTCCTCCAGCTCTCTCTCGATCCATCTACTCCCACCTCTGTCGATCTACTTCGCTCCTTCCTCTCTGCCCATCTCATTCTCCTTCCTCTCACTAACCATCTCCTCCTTCTATCTCTCTCTGCTCAGCCGTATGCACCCGCATGTATACACCTGGAGTGTAAGCACTCTGCGTGATCGTATTTTCATAGTAAACAATGTAATACGTATGTAATAAGTGTAACATCTACAGCTGTCTTTCCGATCTTATTTATTATATGGCTACCAGTTTTTATGATTCAGTACTCCAGCTTCAGGCCTTAACTGATGCTGAGGGGTTAACTCCAATCGTATACACGATTCCATCAGTGACCAACATCTATGAACTGGTTTCTGTAGACTTTAGCAACGATTTTGTGTCTCCAGCCATCAACTAGTTAGGGAGTTAACCCCCCTCAGCCTCAGTTAAGACCATAAGATAGTGTATTGAACCACTGAACTGGTAGGCATGTTATTACATATGTGAATGGCCGAAGTCCCTCAAACCTTGAATGAGAAGGATGGAAATATATATACAAAAATGTGATACTTTGTCGAACTTTTCTAGAAAGTCTGCCCATTAGTCTTGTCTACTATTAGTAAGATATCGTATGTGGTAAGAGTGAGCAATGTTTCACACGAGCAGAGAGTCCTCAGTTCGTGTCCTCAGCTCATGCGCATTGTTTGAGAAAAGTCCGGCTACATATCAGTCTGGTCTAATTGTAGTTTCAGCGCATCTGAGGAGTACTTATTAGGACTAAGTTGCGCTGGAGAAGTATAGTGAAAAACATATTTCCTGATTCAACTTAGTTTCTTCTGTGAAGCTTTTTAAGCGCCTCGCAAGAGCTAGCAGTAGACACGGACACTTTGAACAAATATTCGCTACTTTGAACAAATTCAACTCCAAACCAGAATATCTGAAAAACATCAAAATAATTAATGTTACATCAGGATTAATAAATTCTAAGGGTACTCAATTTTAACACTTTCTGAAAACTGCCTTTTAAAGATATTGAACAGTAAAGACGTAATCATTAAATTTCAGTTATCTAACACGTCTTCACTGATGTTTGTTATTCGGTTCATTACTTGATGTTCAAGTTCTAGTCAATCAAACTGACTTTAGTTCTGTAGTGGAAATAGAAAAACAAATAAACAGATTATAAATCTATCAGTAAACCACCGGCTCTTTAAAGAATCGAATAAAACACTTTCAAACCTCTGATTATTATCTTACAACGGAGTTGATGTATTATTTATTTGACTTTAAGCATGTAAGCAAGAAAAAGTTTATAAATCGTTTTAAATGATGCTTAAACTTGATTGGAAGTCACTAAGTGCTCTCAATGTAAAACACTGGATGAATATAATTTGGATGATTGGCGCTCCATTTTAAGCAAATGTGTGTTCTTCACGCATCTCAATGTTTATAATACCATATCTCATGAACTCTTTGTTGTAGAATGATGAAATGTTGCAGGACTTAGATAGTGGTTGCAAAGTGTGTTGCGAAATGAGTTAGTAGTAAATAAATAATAAACCAAAACGCCATGTAAGAAATTGAAACCTTTTACTGGCAGAAGTTAGGTTTTCACGCATCTAAATGTCTATGACGTTTTATTCTCTGAATTATTTGTCGTACAATATTAAAATTTGGCACGCACATTCAGTGGTATGTGAATACTGCCCGCAAACAGCGTTGCGAACAAGATCGGTAGTAAAGAAGTCATAAATTAAAAGGTCATATCTGATGCCGAAGTTTTACAGCATGTACTAAGCGATATCATTTGTCCTTTCAACGTTTTGCGGCGAGTATCAGAGAGAAAAATTTTGGCAAAGGTTAAAAATTATGTTTTAAGTTTGTTGGAAATCGGCAAGTGCTCGCACTTTCAGATACAGAATGAATAAAACAAGATGATTTCCGCGCCGTCTGGTACTCTGCCTTCAGACAAAAAACAGTTTCCAACTGCAACACTCGTCTCACTGTAGTAAACGTTTAACACGAGACTGTACCTCTTAATGAGTAGCTTATGACAGCGTTTTAAATTTTTAAATTCGATCAACAGTTAGGTCGAAATACTGTAAATCTTAGTTTTGTTGGCGCTCAAAGCCATTAGATAGGAAACCTGCAACTGGTAAAGGTTTCCATGTTCCAGGATACTCGTTTATTAATATAAGTTACCTACATAAATTTCGTAATCTGTTCCTGGCCATCACTGTAACATCGCTCCACAGTCGTGGAATCCGCGTAAACTGAACAGCGTCTGACGCAGATCACACGTCGCATTTCACGTGTAGAACGCTCTTTATAATAGGAATAGTTTCGCGAAACACGCCACGCATGAAATAAATATCCTAATTGGTCGCGACAATTTTTTTTTTTTTTGTTAAAAACCACCCTCGTCATTTCAGAAACTTCTGCATTCCTCTTCTCAAACTTCTTCTTTTGCTCATGGTTTAGTTTCAAATTTTCTTCCTTCCCTTGATTCGACGATCTATCTAAGGAGCTGTGCCTCCCCTAACCGTGAACTTGAAAACATATTTTTCGCGTATGTTGCTTCCGATTACCATTGCTTATGTTTGATTAGATCTTAATATATATACTCTACTCTGTATACGCTCTCTGCCTCATTTAATAATTCTCTCCTTGGTGTCATGACTGCCATATGTCCCCTTCTTTGATAAAAATCACGGCAGTTATGATATTAATTACGTCGAAAACCCTTCATGTTTCCCATGTCATAGTCTGACAGATAACTAGGCTTTGTAATAGCACAGTTCGAGTAACAAATCTATCTGGTCCTCATGTAATGTATATGTCAGAACTGCTCGCACACTTTTAAAAACACGTCACACTTACTCTGATTTAGTCTGATGGATGGAAAGATACCTCCACTATCTCACTGTTCAAAACCACCATTCATGACCAACGCCATAGTTCAAGTCTATCAAATAATTTATTGCAATAAAACATCTGTATCGCAGTTACCTAGGATGTCCAGATGATTCTGTGACGCACTTTACATGCCCTGCACCGTGTTTCCTACAAACACGATATCGCACACTCCTGGGTAAACGCGTTCAGGAGACAACTTTGAGTGCTACTCGCCTAACAAAATAAATATTCGATGCATGGTTTCTGTGGGAAATATCCAGCCGTTAACAACATGTAACAGATAAAGCTCATAGCATTATACGCTCACGCGTGCAGACAGTATTTTGGTGATCCGCTACAAAATAGAGCAGCCCTGGTTAACTGCGACAACATTTCCGCGTTGCCATTGGCGCCGTCCACGTTAACGTAATGTTTGTACGTCCCCTGTGGGTGTAAATAAGCGACCTTTTTTGTAGGCTTATTTAAGCACTTGACATTGTTTACCAACAGTGTAGAAATTACGATTATAGCGTCTGTGGTAATAACAGTTATTAATGAAATGTTTACGATGCACCATGAAAATGGAAAAAGGAATCATATTAATCTAATTCTCTGCGGCTGGAGAGGAAATTATTCTGCATTGTCTGCAAACATAAGTCACTGAAATAAGGGACATTAACTAGAATGTTAAAATCTGGACAAGCGCCTTCAGTATGCAATATAAAATGTATACTAATATTTGCCAATTATTCACCATATTTACGCTTATCATATTATGTCCGTAATCATAAGCATCTAAATTATCTTGACTGCTGGTAATCCCGAACTGGATATTCCGAAGTAAAAACTAAGGATCGAAAAAAAAAGTTTAAGCGATTCGAGTTCTTGATTGAGCGAGAGAAGAGTGAGCTGTGTTAGTAAATCACTTACGAGTACATTACCAACAAACAATCTGCCGCATGGACGTCGTGTTTGCTGGTTTTGAGAATAGTATTGGTACCTTGTGTCCACGGTAAAATTTACCACTGCTTGGTTGTCTCAGAAGGAGCATAAGTCGTTATAGCAACGTGTAGACTATTAGTTAATTTCTACATTTTGCGTGGATCGTAACTCTCCGTGATGTGGATCTCGTGAGTAGGTTTAAAAATAATGTAAATCGTCTTTGGGGAAACATGGCTACGTGCGGGTCACTTAGCTAAACAGATTTTTTATTGTTAAATCTACAAATTCGGTAACTGTAAACCTATCACAGACACAATGTATACTCAGAAATTCATCTGTCGAGTAGCATGAATTGTCAAGTAGAAATTACTTGATTTTATTTTTAAAAATTTGCTTATCTGCCAGTAGCTTTAATTCACAAGGGATATGGTCAAATATTTTTTATTCTTGCATACTTTCCTATTTTCTATGCAAGAGTAATGACGAGTTGAGGGTAGACGAGGGTAGACAAGTCATCAAGAAGCGCATCGCAGTTTATTACGCTGGAAAATAATTACTATTACTCTGTAACGAGCCCATGGAGACCATAGGCGTCTTATACGTACCAATGTAGTCAGAAAGTACGCTGAACATTCTCTCAAAATTTGTAGGTGGCGTTCCAGTTTACCCCGTATGTACATGGTGTCTGATTTATCTTCACCACTCCAAAATTTAAAAAAAAAAAATCCAGAAAGGAAAAAATGTATGAAGAATACGTTGTTTGGCTACTAGAAGGACATTAACCAGCATGGCTGCGTTACTTATATGTTAATTACGAAGATTTGAATAGCAGTACGTCTTTTCCAGATATCACCCAATGTTCCTTGCTCGGTAATCTACTTGTTCTTTTCAAGAACTGTTCAAAAACGTATCACAGTTATTAGAATTGTAACACAAAACCGACTTTGACTCTACTCTCATACCTAATGACACCGATGTTGGCGGGACGCTAAACGATAATCTTCCTTCCACCTTGACTGAACGGCTCTAGCATTCATTTCAGGTACCTGTGGTGACGTAGCTCATCCACTTGCTTGAGTTGACAGTAAACAAACACGAGGAAAATGCACACGTCTGAAAGAACAGACACCGCAAATGTATAAACATGTACCGTTTGACGGCCATTAAGATAATTTCAGTGCAGATGCACTCTTTCTCCTGAGCTCTCAAGGAAATCCATCGTGATGTGACAAGCAATAAGGACGGTGGACAGGGAGGCATCATGAATATGTATGGCTGATCATAATATCCGCGATCTAGGAGTAACGTCTTTGATTAGTAATCGACACATCCTCGGTCCGGGTTCTAACACCACCACTGTTTAAATTTTGAACAAAAATCATCAGTAATGGCAGCCGAAGATTTTAGGTATAAAAAGGCACCCTCATTCTGCCAAAGAGGGCGAAGGAGCGGACAGAGATTCAGGGCACTCTTTTGTTCTTGGGGTGGGAAACTGCCCCTAAAAGACGGGAGAATCAGCAGTGATCAATGGTATGAAGATGAAGAAGGCAATGCAAACCACTATATTAAAGACACAAATCTTATATCCACAATACATGTGGCCTGTAATTGATAAAGTGTCCTGATGATCTCTCCATTGGCACAAGATTCCGAACTATTCGCCCATCCGGATCTCTGGGAGGGGACTGACAAGGGGGAGGTGACCATGATAAAATGATTGAGTAACCAATATTCTATGAATCGGGGTGTGGAATGTCAGAAGTTAGAACGTGGAAGGGAAGCTAGAAAACCTGAAAAGTGAAACGCTAATGCTCAATCTAAATTTAGTGGTCGTCAGTGAAGTGAAATTAAAAGAAGACGAGGATTTTTGGTCAGATGGCTAAAGGACAATACCAACAGCAGCAGAAAATGAAATAATGGGAGTAGAATTTGTTATGAATAGGTAGGTAGGGTAGAGAATGAGTTACTGTGAACAATTCAGTGATAAGGTTATTCTCATCAGAATCGACAGCAAAACAACATTGACAACAATAGTTCAGGTATGCATGCCGACGACGCAATCTGAATATGAAGAGGTAGAGGTAGTATATGAGGATATTGAAAGGATAATTCTGTAAGTAAAGAGAGATGAAAATCCAATAGCCATTGGAGATGGGAATGCGGTTGTAGGGAAAGGAGTAGAAGAAAGAATTACAGGAGAATATGGGCTTGATAGTAGGAATGAGAGAGGAGAAGGACTACTTGAGCTTTGCAATAAATTTCATATGGTAATAGTGAACACTCAGGTCAAGATTCATAAGAGGAAGAGGTATAATTGTGAAAGGTCCGGCGATACGAGGAGATTTTAGCTTGATTACATCATGGTCAGGCAGAGCTTCCTAAATCAGATACTGGAGTGTGAGGTATAGCCACGAGCAAATGTAGACTCATATCAGAACTTAGTGTGTTGAAGAGTAGGCTGAAGGAAGAATCGATGCGCAAAGAAAGGGCTATGAAAGTGCTAAAAAGTGAAGTGAAACTCTTGAAGTTCTCTCAGGTTATAGATACTGCGATAATGAATAACTCAGTAGGTAGTTCAGCTGAAGAGGAAAGGACATTTCTAAAAACGGCATTCATAGCAGTTGGAGAGAAAAACGTTAGTACAAACAGGGTAACTGAGAAGAAATCACAGGTAGCAGAAGAAGTACAAGTACTTCAGGTGGTTGATAAAATACGATAGTACAAAAATGTTGAGAAAAATTCAGGAATACAGAAATACAAGTCACTTAGGAACGAAATAAATCGGAAGTTTGGGGAAGCTAAGGCGAAATGACTGCATCAAAAATGTGTAGAACTAGAAAAAGAAATGATTGTTCGAAGGACTGACTCAGCATACGGGAAACACGAAACATCCTTCGGTGAAATTAAAAGCGAGGGTGGTAACATTAAGCGTGTAACGGGTATTTCAATGTTAAATGCAGAAGAGAGAGGAGATTGGTGGAAAGAGTACATTAAGGCCTCTATGAGGGGGGAAGACTTGACGGATGACTTGATAGAAGAAGAAACAGGAGTCGATAACGAAGAGACAGGGAAACCAGTCTAGGAAAAATAAATTAAATGATCGTGTGACATTGTTGGCCGGGAGGCCCCACCCGGGGAAGTTGGGCCGCCAAGTTGAAAGTCTTATTTCAGGTGACTCCACATTGGGCAACTTGCGTGCCGGTGATGATCAGGACAACGCAATATCCAGTCCACGAGGACCCGGGCCGCTGCATGGTAAGAAACACATTACCACTCAGGTAAGCCGGCGAATTCCAGTTTAGAATCAAAAATTTGGGAGACTTAAAATCAAACAAGGGATGAATAATATTCCATTTAAATTTCTAAAAACATTGGAGCGTGGTAACAAAACGATTATTCACTTGGGTGTGTAAAATGTATGAGACTAGCGGCAAACCATCTGACTTTCGGAAGAACATCATGAACACAATTCGCAAAATCACAAGAGCCGACAAGTGCGAGCATTATAGCACAATCAGTTACGCAGCTCATGCACCAGGTTGATGACAAGAGAAATACACAGAAGAATGGAAAAGAAAATTGAGCACATATTAGATGACGATCAGTTTGGTTTTAGGAAAGGTAAAGGCACCAGAGAGGTAGTTTTGACGTTGCGTCTGATGTCAGAAGCAAGACGAAGAAAAACCGAAACACGTTCATAGGTTATGCTGACTTGGGAAAAGCGTACGACAATGTAAAATGCTGCAAAGTGTTCCAAATCCTGGGAAAAATAGGAGTAAGCTGTAGGGGAAGACCGGTCATATATAATATGTACAAAACCTTGGGGGGGAACAATAATTCAGTACTGGGGCTAAAATTCAAGGTGAAAGGATATCAACGGTAATATTCACCGATGACATTGCTATCCTCAGTGAAAGTAAAGAAAAACTACCGGGTCTGGTACAAATGGTTCAAATGGCTCTGAGCACTATGAGACTTAACATCTGAGGTCATCAGTCCCCTAGAACTTAGAACTACTTAAACCTAAGGATATCACACACATCCATGTCCGAGCAGGACTCCAACCTGCGACCGTAGCAGTCGCGTGGTTCCGGACTGAAGCGCCCAGAACCACTCGGCAACCGCGGCCGGCAAACTACAGGGTCTGTTGAATCGAATGAACAGTCTAATGACTACAGAATATGGATTGAGAGTGAAACGAAAAAAAGACGAAAGTAATGAGAAGTAGTAGAAATGAGAAGAGTTAGAAACGTAACATCGCAGCTGGTGCTACGAAATAGATGAAGTTAACGAATTCTACTTTCTAGGCAGCAAAATAATCCACGCAAGAAGCACATAAAGAGCAGACTAGCTCTACCAAAGAGGCCATCATTTGTCTTAACTTGAGGAAGAAATTTGTGAGAATATACGTTTGGAGCACGGCACTGTATGGCAGTGAGACATAGACCCTCAAGACATATGATATCGATACGACACAATGCAAGTACATTTAGGTGTTTGCATTAAGAGTGGAGGTTACTACAATGGTTATTAAGGTACCATCATTTCACATTCCTACTCTCAAACACTGTACTCCGTGACATGGAAATCTGAATCAAATAAACATGTTTCCTAGACTGCTGTTTGTCCTAAATTTGATTTCGCGTAACTTTATGTTTTCTTGGTGTTTACATTTCCTTATAAAATTACACAAACACTGGTTGGGTCTCCATTGTCAACATGAGAATAGCTGCAAAATTTACAGTCACACGTCCTAACGATAATTTGGTCCCCTTACTCCTTCCGGGTGCGCTAATGCATTTGTCGCGGTTCCCGCCGTACCCTCCGCGGTGATTACAGCGCCCGAGTAAGGCAGATGCATCCGACGCGGCAGCCGTTGCTCGGCGCCCAAGGAAGGCGTCCGTGAAGAATTAAAGCGGCGGCCACGCCAGCTGACCCCTGACATTTCACGGAACCTTCGGACCCCTGACTGACGGCGTAGACGGACCGTAGCTGCCGTGTCAGCGTGGCGGGCCGGTACTGGAACTGGTAGTGCTACCGCTACTGGCACAGCCTCCTCATACCGTGGTATCCCAAAGCACCTGCCCGTGGAGGGGGTTGGGGAGGGGGTGGGGGGGGGGGGGAAGGTCACCTCCGCGGGTTACTGGGTTATCGTTAACCTGCCGTTTTCTGTTAAGTACACTACTGGCCATAAAAATTGCTACACCACGAAGATGACGTGCTACAAACGCGAAATTTAACCGACAGGAAGAAGATGCTGTGATTGCAAATGATTAGCTTTTCAGAGCATTCACACAAGGTTGGCGCCGGTGGCGACACCTACAACGTGCTGACATGAGGAAAGTTTCCAACCGATCATACACAAACAGCAGTTGACCGGCGTTGCCTGGTGAAACGTTATTGTGAAGCCTCGTGTAAGGAGGAGAAATGCGTACCATCACGTTTCCGACTTTCATAAAGGTCGGATTGTAGCCTATCGCGATTGCGGTTTATCGTATCGCGACATTGCTGCTCGCGTTGAATATGGAATCGGTGGGTTCAGGAGGGTAATACGGAACGCCGTGCTGGAACCCAACTGCCTCGTATCACTAGCAGTCGAGATGACAGGCATCTTATCCGCATGACTGTAACGGATCGTGCAGCCACGTCTCGATCCCTGAGTCAACAGATGGGGACGTTTGCAAGACGACAACCATCTGCACCAACAGTTCGACGACGTTTGCAGGAGCATGGACTATCAGCTCGGAGACCATGGCTGCGGTTACCCTTGACGCTGCATCACAGACAGGAGCGCCTACGATGGTGTACTCAACGACGAACCTGGGTGCACGAATGGCAAAACGTAATTTTCTCTGATGAATCCAGGTTCTGTTTACAGTATCATGGTGGTCGCATCCGTGTTTACACATCTCGGTCACCTCTTGTTCGCATTGACGGCACTTTGAACAGTGTACGTTACATTTCAGATGTGTTACTACCCGTGGCTCTACCCTTCTTTCGATCCCTGCGAAACCATACATTTCAGCAGGATAATGCACGACCGCACGTTGCAGGTCCTGTACGGGCCTTTTTGGATACAGAAAATGTTCGACTGCTGCCCTGGCCAGCACATTCTCCAGATCTCTCACCAATTGAAAACGTCTGGTCAATGGTGGCCGAGCAACTGGCTCGTCACAATACGCCAGTCACTACTCGTGATGAACTGTGGTATCGTGTTGAAGGTGCATGGGCAACTGTACCTGTACACGCCATCCAAGCTCTGTTTGACTTAATGCCCAGGTGTATCAAGGCCGTTATTACGGCCAGAGGTGGTTGTTCTGGTACTGATTTCTCAGGATCTATGCACCCAAACTGCGTGAAAATTTAATCACATGTCAGTTCTAGTATAATATATTTGTCCAATGAATACCCGTTTTTCATCTGCATGTCTTCTTGGTGTAGCATTTTAATGGCCAGTAGTGTAGAAATGCTGTATCATCTTCAAATATATATTGCCGACGACGGAAATACTGTTGACATCAATATACAATATTTATTAATGTGTCAAATACTCTCATGAGGTTCGCGAAATCATTTCAAATCGTGTAATGACATTAGAAGAATGTTATTTACGCACGTGAAGAGTTTAGTAGCTTGGAGTCACCAACTATCTCCTGGCAACTGAAGTAATGTTCATTTATGTTATGGTTGCAGTCTTTCGTCAGTTGAACTCTTACAGCTGCGAACTGATTTCAAATTACGAGATATACACTCAATTCAAGTTTTTACTTTGTGTCTTACCATTTGCGAGTTCCGGCTTTTAGCTTTGTACTCGATAATAGCGTAAGATGTGTTCAGATGTGTGTGAAATCATATGGGACTTAACTGATAAGGCGTCAGTCAATAAGCTTACACACTACTTAACTTAAATTATCCTAAGGACAAACACACACACACACTCATGCCCGAGGGAGGACTCGAACCTCCGCCGGGACCAGCAGCACAGTCCATGACTGCAGCGCCTTAAACCGCTCGGCTAATCCCGCGCGGCAATAGCGTAAGAGCAGAAATCTATACAGTACAAAGCCAAAATACAGTAACATACAGTCAAATGGCGGTTTGTCTTTTACAAACTACTGCTTGACTGTGGCTCAGCACCATCGAAAAGTTTTTGTTTGATGTAAGTATGGCCGTTGTCAATGAAGTTAAAATCTTCTGGTTATTAGGCCGCGTCATATTTCTTTTAAAACGGTCGACGTTTCGACCCATCTGCTGGGATCTTCCTCAGGATCTTCTGATGTCCACTACTTCTATAACACTGCAGTTCTAGCAGCAGTGGACACCAGAAGATCCTGACGAAGATCCCAGCAGAGGGGTCGAATCTTCGATCATTTTAGAAGGAATATGACGCGGTCTAATATCCCAGAAGATTTTAACTTTTTGTTTTATGTTAGTCTGCAGATTTGTTACTGTTATTGAGTAACTTGTCGACACGGAACTTCAAGTTCATTGTCAGTGATGGTCAGTCAAGATACGGCACTTACAGTTCTGTGTCGACAATTTACTCCGTAACTGTAACAAACGATAGGAAGGTTGCAGGTGGCCCGAAATCTGTTACTTGAAAATAAAAATAAAATTATCTGCACAGTGAATTTCTCAGCTTTTGCTACAATTTTTCCGTTATTATACTTGTTGTATGCATTATGTAACACCGCTACATACAAGCAGTTAGTACAAGAACGTTTGCAACACTCTAGCAGTATATATCGAATTCAGATTAAATACATACAGGTCTGTCCAAGCTGATACCTAAATCGTATAAACAAGCAGTCACTTCCACACCCATCCCAGACAAAAGTCCGTTACCTTTTGCGGCAAAGGCGGTGGTTCAAAAAATGGTCAAATGACTCCAAACTGTGTGGGACTTAACATCTGAGGTCATCAGTCCCCTAGACTTAGAACTACTTAAACCTTACTAACCCAAGGATATCACACACATCCATGCCGGAGGCAGGATTCGAACCTGCAACCGTAGCACCAGCGTGGTTCCAGACTGAAGCGCCTAGAACCACTCGGCCACAACGGCCGGCTAAAGGTGGTGGTGCTCTCTGTTCAGGCTGGTGGCAGCTCTCTTTCGACTGTCCCTAACGTGACCTTCGCCCTATGCAGTTGATTCCCTCCGACAGAGATCTGGTGAAAATAGACTCCTGAAAGTTGATTATAAACCTGCCTCCACAGATAATGAACTCCGGCTATGAACTCCCGATGAACTGTCGCTCACTTGCTTGGTTGCGGGGTATAAGGCCGCGCAGATTAGTAGACTATACCCGCGCAGCTTATTAGTGCTGCAGGCAATCACGTGCACCCTGCTCGTTGGCTCTAGAAACAGAGTGATGTCTTCGTGCGTAATTGACGTACGTAGTGAGAAGGGGCGATACATGAATGGTGGCATCTGGGGATAAGCAGCCATGTTCTCGCCACTCTTGACCTCACCTCGACGCAGGTACGCTGACACAGCACTACTTCAGTTGGATTGATTCCCTGGCAATGTACAACATCCCTCCTCCACAACGGAGAGAGAGATGAAGCCTCCGCGCGGCAGAGGCGTTGCCGGCACCCGTAATCGAAACGTGGGTATACACCTAGAGGAGACATGCATCGATATGAGATCAGAGCTGATCAACAAGTTTGTCATTTGTCTCCGTCTGCCATCACTGTAACGTACATTTCATTGCCCAAATGACAAACCAACGCCCCTGAATACTATTTTTTTCCATTCCGGACGTCTTAATGTGAGATTTTGGCATTTAGCTCAAAATTAGCGTTTTGTGGCTCTGTTATCCTGTTTCCAGGGCGCCGTGACGGACAGAAGGTCCCTAACCTGCCGACTGTGTACTCCTCTCGAGTCCTTGTGGGGGAGGGGGGGGGTGACATTAGTAAAGCGTCTCTGATGAATAGTCAGCCCTAAGTTACTTAATTTGCTCACTGAACGTCTGAACGAAGTGTTCAGCAACTCAGTTCAGGCATGGGTAAAGCAATGCTCTGCAGAGGTGCTGTATCCCAGGGGCCGTGCAAAGAGACACGATTTCTTGACTGGTGAACTGGATGTCATTATTCGTAACGATGGCTCTCGGTAACCCTCCAACGCGAATACCTGTTGCAGAGCACGGACCTCTTGAGGTATCCCCATACTGTTCTTCCTGACAACTTAGGGGTGGCGCGTGTGGGCGAACAGTCAGCCAGTTTATTCCAAGACAGAGTCCGGTATCATGGATATGGAGCCGACACCACAACTTCGTTGGCTCAGACCAAGGCAAAGAAAAGTACTGCACTGCACGGTCCACAGTTTCAGCCGTGGTCTGGAAGTGTTTGCCCGAATCCTGACGTGTAAAACTCAGCCGCTGGGAAAGATCCAATCCAGTGCCACTGGAGATGGCTTCGTCACTAGAAGCGGACGTTGCACATTTTTATTTGTATACTTGATATTCGCCACACAACTACCTTTACTTTAAATTGTCTGACCACTATCACTCTTAAGTTTGCTTTGAAATTTGGATAAATGTGAAGGACCAATAATAGTGTACGTAGCACTGTTTATGATAATTTTCGAGGAGCAAGTGTCAAGTTGAAATTGAATATCGTGTCCATTTAGCTCAGCATCTAGTACCGTTGCTTTACGCGTTGAGGAAGAATACTGTAAACATTGCTTCAGAAATCTTGAACATCAGATTCAGACTTATCCACCATACAGTCGGCTTCAATGGTACAAGTAAAGTACCTGACAGTGTGGCGTTTTTTCTGCAAAGAAACGTCCGCCTTATAACATTGTTTCCAACGGTGTAAGCACTTCAAGTTTATGTAAAAACCGCCAGTGTAGCATGAATTGCAGAAGGATGACGTCCAGCGGATTAAGAGTTGTCCCCGTTGTGAGGCGCGGAATTCTTCTTGTACCTATGGGAGGTTTACCGTCATGTTGACCCTTGAAACTGAAAGATATGTCGTCGCTGTGAAAACATGTCTGAAAAACCTCGGTATCTCTGCGTTCGAAAGCTTACTCCGTTTCCTTAGTCTTTTCAAAGGCTTGAAAATCCAGTAAATACTAACTCAACGTGGGATTATTCAAACAAATAAAATCATTACTCTGCGCTGAGTTTGTAGCGTAAACGGTGAGCATATCCCTAACCGCTTTATCGGTGTAGAAAAGATTGAGTCCTGGTTTTCAAAAAATGTTCGAATGTGTGTGAATTCCTAAGGGACCAAATTTCTGAGGTCATCGGTCCCTAGACTTACACACTACTTAAACTAACTTATGTTAAGAACAACACACACACTCATGCCCGAGCGGGGACTCGAACATCCGGCGGGATGGGCCGCACAATCCGTGTCGTGGCGCCTCAAACCGCGCGGCCACTACGGACGGCCTTTGTTTTCACACTTGAATGAACTGTGAGAGCTCTGAAAAGTACTCCTACCGAATTTTTTAATGTGAAAACTTAAAATGTTTTTAAATAAACAAATATAATTAACATCCTACATCTTTATTTTTCATATCTGCTTATTTTTTCCCAACGCAGACGATCTGGCGACGAACACTTTTCTCCCGAAGAAAGACCTGTCTGTTGATATCGTCACTGCAGAATGGTTACTTTGTTGATGGAGTCACAACCATCCCCTCCCCCCCCCCCATCCCACCTCTGTATGTGCCGCTTCATCAGTATCGAAGTAAAATCCTCACGGTGTTCTCTAAGTTTTGCAAACAGATGAAAGTCGCATTGGACCAAGTCGGGACTGTATGCAGGATGATCTACGACACTGAATCCAAGATCTCGGTTGTTGCAGTTATCGCAGCGCTCGTGTGTGGTCTGAAGCTGTCGTACTCAAGGAGAGGGTGCTACAAGTGTGGGCAATCTATTAGAGTTAGTGCTTCAGTTTTCTGAGAGTCTAGCAGTACCTTTGAGTTTAAGGTGGTGCCTTTTGAGGTATTCCAAGTCCATCACATCTTCAACATGTCAACAGGGCTTTGATTGCTGATGGCCGGGTCCTGACCTTTTTTGGCGTTGCTGCTCCTTTGGGGCGGAACTCCAGTGACGCATTCTTGTTTAGCACCACCGTTTTCTTCATAACGAGCACGAACAACCCAACGTCGCACATAACTGACGTTGATACGATCATCACCGTACGCAGCTTTCATTCTTATATGGATTTCAATTGGAGGCAAGTTTTCTACGTTTATAAACTCGCTGTAGTTACATCACACACCGCCACGCTACATGCTAGAATTCGGGCCGCTCTAGCGGCAGAGCATTGCAACTTGAGTCAGTGAAGCAGAAAAGTCGACCGAGTAATCAGCATGACACGTAATACCTCACCCGGTATTGAGGACAGAATAAAAAGTTCGCAAGCATTACACGCCCTCGTGCAATCCCGAGTGAGACCTTGCAACACGACAAGCCATTGTTTAAATTACTGCCTCGGTTTCTTATATGTCCTATGAAAATTATGGCGTGCCTCCGCCACTACAAGATTACTCTCAGACCATTGAGCTAACGAATGAATCAACAATTTTACTGTTGCCACTCACTGTTTATTTACATCGACAATGCGTTTCGAAGGCTGAAATCTCCGTCATCTGGTAGATTTACGTGGTCAGTGTGCCGTATGTGTATGTAGTGTTACGATTTTGGGGTAACTTGTGGCACTGTCTCCAGTGGTCACAAGCTTGTGTACGAAATGGTTAGGTTAGGTTAGAGTTTTTTAACGTCCCGTCGACAACGAGGTCATTAGAGACCGAACGAAAGCTCGGGTTGGGGAAGGATGGGGAAGGAAATCGGCCGTGCCCTTTCAAAGGAACCATCCCGGCATTTACCTGAAACAATTTAGGGAAATCACGGAAAACCTAAATCAGGATGGCTGGAGACGAGATTGAACCGTCGTTCTCCCGAATGCGAGTCCAGTGTGATAACCACTGCGCCACCTCGCTCGGTGTATACGAAATATGACAGTTTACATGTGATATGTTACGACAGAGGAAGGAGCCTCTGACCACTGGATTATGGAGGTTTAAACTTGGCTCTGAGCACAATGGGACTTAACATCTGAGGTCATCAGTCCCCTAGAACTTAGAACTACTTAAACCTAAGGACATCACACACATCCATGCCCGAGGCAGACTGAAGCGCCTAGGACCGCTCGGCAACATCGGCCGACAGTTTAAACTTTCGAAAGCGTTGTGGATATAAGTAAACAGTGACTGGTAACAGTACACTTTTTATTGGATTCTATACAACAACAGTGACGGTAACGCCTAACCCAAAATGGTCTATTTTAAAGCTTTTCAGCTAATTTGTCCTTTACTTCCGTCTATCCTAACGCATTCGGTTGCCTATGGGGGAGCTGCACCAAGCTATAGATCCAAGCAGCAACAGTTAATTAAGAAACACGTTTGGTTATACCACCTGAAGTGCCGTCTGATGTAGATTGTTGCTCTAGTCTATGTATCCGGCGCCCTGTTCTTTTGTTGGGTCAAATGAGTGGATCGCCGCTTGACCTAGTATCTCCGACTTCGTGTTCCTCCAACCATTGTGTCCGCTCCGATAGCTAATGTTCAGCGTGACGGACTGCCGTCCTATGGGGCACGGGCTCAATTCCCGGCTGGGTCGGGGATTTTCTCCGCTCAGGGACTGGGTGTTGTATTGTCTTCATCATCATTTCATTCCCATCCGGCGCGCAGGTCGCCCAATGTGGCGTTGAATGTAATAAGACCTGCACTAAGGCGGCCGGACCTGCCCCGTAAGGGGCCTCCTGGCCAATGACGACAAACGCTCATTTCCATTTTTCCCAACCATTGTAGCAAGTTTTTTTGGGTAGCGCAAAACTTTTCCATAGTAGCAGTAATGGATTGGAACAGATTCCACATTGACATTGTAAAATCAGTCTGCTGCGCCATCTGTAATGCGTTACCGGCAGATCATTGTTCTTAGCCAGCTGCTAATGATTCAAATGGCTCTGAGCACTATGGGACTTGACATCTGAGGTCATCAGTCCCCTAGAACTTAGAACTACTTAAACCTAACTAACCTAAGGACGTCACACACATCCATGCCCGAGACAGGATTCGAACCTGCAACCGTAGCGGTCGCGCGGTTCCAGACTGAAGCGCCTAGAACCGCTCGGCTACATCGGCCGGCCCAGTTGCTAATACTTGCGGATATATTAAATAATAAATTATCAGCAGACAAGGTGATCTTTTTACAGGGATATTTTGCGAGTCCCAAACTTAACAGCAGGGTACTAAATGAGTGTAGATTGTTCTTGAAACGTGTTTGAAAGTAACTAGAGTTGTCACCGCTGTGTTCATAAAAAGGTCTTACATTATAGCTACTCTTTTTCCATTGGACTCAATTTGAGTTTGTTAAGACTTCCAATGCTGTGAACACCTTGATGATGTGAGTGGACTGTTTCCCACTATTCGCACCGAAATATTACTTGTGTTTGAAAAGCTCAGAAAGACTGTCACTGAATATTGTCTGACGGACGGTAAACTCAAAATGCGTGAAATTCTTATGTCAGTTTCAATAGTTGCAGAGTATCGAACTCTATGTAGTCAATTTTCCTAATTTTCGCCGATTTTTAAGTTAATTGTCTTTAGTTGGCAGGAATAAGATCCGAGCACCAACAGTTAATTAAGAAAGCACGTTTGGTTACATCACCCGAAGGGACCCGAGTTTCGCGTGTGATACAACTCTGGCGATTGCAAATGCGGCAGAAACTCCCGCGCCCCTGGAGGTACCCAGCTGCCACGGGACATTTCTCTGCCCCCCCCCCCCCCCTGTCTAATCCCGTTACCGCCGTGATACAGCCAGCCCCAGAGTATCGCTTACAGCCGCCTGTATCTGATATGCCAGGTCGCCTATCTGAATTGCGTAAGCTCACTAGTCCGCCCTTGCATGGGAAACGCACGTCTCATATGAGAACTGATTCACCGCAGACCGTTATTAACGAAGCTTTTGTTTATCCCATACCCAGAAACTTGAATACCTCTTCCATTTAAGTTTAAATCTTTTTGTGTTCCTGGCCACTCTAATTATGTATATTTACAATGGAAATCTACGACTGGGACATGAACCCAGCGTGTGTTAAAAACTGATGGCACCCCCGATGAGCAATCTGTTTACGAAACAAGTTCAGTTGCTTAAATCTGATAGAGGCGTAGCGTTACGAATGTTTTTCTGGGGAATCAAAAAATTTCCGTAGAACGATAACCCAGTCCAAATGGCAAATTTCACTTTTTTTTATTCATTTGATGACTAGTTTCGGGCCGGGACCCATTTTCAGATCATTATAATAGGATCAAAAACTGTATTTCCGAATATGCAAAAGCATGTCATACGTGTGCAAACGATGATTTGAAAATAAGTCCCTGCACGACACCATTGATTGGAAATTGTTTGGAAATTTGTAGTAAAATCATATGGGATCAAACTGTTGAGGTCATCGGTCTCTAAGCTTAAACAATACTTAATCTAACTTAAACGGACTTCGCTAGTGACAACACACACACACATGCCCGAGGGAGGACTCGAAACTCCGAGGGGGGGGGGGGGGAGAGGGGGGAGCTGCGCGAACCGTGACCAGGCGCCTGAGGCCTTGCGGGCTACTCCTTACGGCTCCATTCATTGAATGAATTTTAAAAAAAATTGATTAACAAAAAATGGCTCTGAGCACTATGGGACTTAACATCAGAGGTCATCAGTCCCCTAGAACTTAGAACTATTTAAACCTAACTAACCTAAGGACATCACAGACATCCATGCCCGAGGCAGGATTCGAACCTGCGACCGTAGCAAACTGATTAACAGAAATTGCTGACCCACAGCTATTCCAGCATGCTGGAAGTTCGTAAAGAGTTTCCGTCTGAGGTCGTTGCTGCAAAGTAGCGCGACTCTGATGCCGGTATATAAGCACCGACATGTAGCCAATGGGTTAGTGTGGTATTCGTGTCTTTCCAACGCGCTTGCGGTAAATGCGGAAATGCGAACTATGGCGATGTTATTACCAAATGCGTCCAAAGAGGACCAACGTGCTGTTCTTCTTTCCTTGGCTGCCGAAGGACAAACATCGGTAGGCATCCATCGAAGAATGAAGAACATGTTTAGGGCGGCATGTCTGTCGAAAATCACCGTTGTGTAATGGTGCTCCAAGGAACACAGCTGCTTCGTGATGACGCACATCCCAAGAAGTTACGTGTACACAAGTCAGACGTATAGTCCCGATCTCTCCCCATAAGATGATCGTGCATTCGGTTTTTAAAAAAGGCCTTGAAAGGTCGACGATTCCTGTCTGACGAGGACGTGCAGCAGGAGTTACGGACATCTCCACGCAGGTGAAACGGTGTTTCACCAAACGGTTATCTTCAACCTGGTACGTCGGTGGGATGAATACCTTAGCGCTCTCGGTGATTCTGCCTGATTGGCACGTCGATTCTGGACTTGTGGCCTTTTCTCTAAGGGAAACTATTTGATCGGTCCTCATAGGACAGGGAATTTGAGTAGTTACGTGTCTCGCCACTACGCTGTATCATTGGCGTTAACAGAGCAACTAGTCATAGCTGTATCCTATAAGGCTACACCATACGACAGTATTTTTACTTTCAACAATTTCATTATAATAGCCGTCCTCTATATGAACGAGTTTCCTTATTTGTAATGGTACGTCGTATTAGGCTGTTTTACAGCTTTTTATTTACATTCCTTTTGGGAAGTCGAGTCGCTGTCCACATGGCTACAGAGTCAGCTCGTTGCTACGTTAATGCGAATCACTCAGTGCTGAGGCGAAACACATAATTTTTAATTCATTGAATAGATTATTGCTTGTAGAATAAAATGTTGTTACACAAACGAAACAAAAACTCGCGAGCCGAAAACGCGCTCCGCTACGACTACTTTTACGTTTAAATAATTGAACGCAAGTTCTAAGCAAACAGATGACGGGAAACACCAACAGTTTTCAACGCATGCTACGTTAAAGGCCGCCTACATGAGAGTTTTTTTTTTGTATAGAATTCGAAAGTTGAAATCCCAGTCGGAGCCAGACTCATTAGCAATGAAACTGAGACCGACTTTACAAGCAACTAATAAGAATCGTAAAATAGTATGCCATATTCACAGCTACGTTCGTATTCCCTGTTGCACTTGATAATAGTAATAAAGTGAATGACTTCACAACTGACTTGACAATTCCTGTAAGTTCTGTCCCTTGAATGTACTTAGTCTAATCATCCTGCTGAATTCCTGGCATTTAGAAAGCCAAAACAATATCAGACGATTCTCCTCTGCTAGTTAACTGCTAAGGAGGTTTGTTCTCATAATCCAGTTATTAGGAAGGTCTTATAATAACTCTGAGAAAGGGCGCAGCTGTGGTGCTGTCTATGGTGTGACCATTCTACTTATAGGATTGAAATTTGTTAAATATGCGCTCAAGGTCTACTAAGGCTTATACAGAATTTTTTTTTTTTTTACTGTAGTCCTTCGAATGTTTCTTCGGGGTCTACTACAAAGACGTAAGATATGGTTTTATAACACGATTCCCTCTACAGTGAGATGTATTTAATGAAACAAAATTCGATTCCTCATTTTGACACTAATAATATCTTCTATACACTCAAGGCTGTCCTCTACAACTTCAGTGATTTCATATAGACGGTTCGTTACGTATTCGAAGTCTCCGCTATAGAGATTACTTACGGAGCTTCTGTATAAAATATCGCTGATGGTTATTCGGCTAACGCCGTCGTTGCTTCTTTCTTACATAACGTAAAAGAAAGTAAGCGTTATATACGTGAATAATCAAATGTTTCAAGAGCCGTAGCTGCCAGTGCTTAATTACAATTTCTGTCCTCAAAATAAGTTCCTTAAATAAGCATAGCCCACAGGCGATTCATGTCTTGCGTGACCCGTAAGCTCATTCAATGCTTCCAGTGTAAAATCCTGAAGAATGCTAACTATCGTGTCAAACGTAACTTTCGTATTAATTCGTCATTAAAAATTAGTATGTCAAACCCATAGTTCGAAATCAATGTAAACTTGATTGTTGAGCTAAGGAGGAAGAAACAAAGAAATTGATACCGCAAACAGAGCTACACAGGCTTTCTGACCACGAAACAGCACAAATTATCTGCGAGAATCGAAAACAAAATCATCAGCTTACGTGTCTGTTAACTTTACCTTTCATTTCATTTTGTGTGCAATATTTTGACGACTGACTTAGTCGTATTCATCAAATGTCATTCTTTGTAGCTGACAAGGAGAACCGCCATCAATCCAATTTTTGTAATTTTTTATATTTATCGTACGTAGTGTTCAGAACTCAAATATCAATCCCCGAAATCTCTTCGATGCCACTCTCTAAAATTCACGAAAAAAATCTACTTCGAAGTTTTCCGATGAAAATTTAATCGATTATACCAAAAGCGAATTTTTTCAGATGGTCCGTGTGGATCAACCGACTGCGTTGGACAGTGATAGTCAGATAATCAGTAGATTACTAATTTGAACTTCGCTTTTTCCGTTTTATTTTTGCATTCGATTTGAATACCAACATATTTAAAAATAAAATTCACCAAGTATATGCTAATTAACACACATGTGATCATCATTTTCTATGGAAAATGCACGTCTTCATGTTTCTAATTGTATATCACATGCAATTTTCATTGCAAGTAAAAAGGTTTTGTTTAATTTGAACAATCGTTTATAAAATATCGATAATTATGAATTTATAGTTTCAATGCATGCAATATGTAGTTATAAACAAGAAGACGTGCGTTTTTCGTATAAAAGACGATTAGATACGTCAATTAGCAAATATTGATGGATATCATATTTACATGATCCATGTATTGGAACTGAACGGAAAATGCAAAATGAAAAAGGAGCCATAGCGACATTTGAACCAGCCATCCATTGTTTATCCAGTTATCATTCTCCAAAGTTACTGTGAGAATCACGAGGTCCGTCGGGAAAACCAACTTAATTATAAAGTGTTAAAAATCCTCGGAAATCTTCAAACTTGATGTTCTCGAAAAAATTTTGAGAGTTACTTTGAACAGATTTGAGGAATTAATTTTGAGTCCTGTACTTCACAAAAAATTAAAATTAAAAAATTAAAAGATCTGGTTACCGGGTAGTCGCCTTGTGCGTTCGACTTCTGACGCCTATTATCCGCGTTTATTTTCCTGCGCTCGCTTCAGTTTTCTGCAAAATGCACATCCTCTGACATTTCTGAGTTCTAGAGGATAAGTTAAAATTTTCAGTTGAAGTTGTTACGTTCATTGGGTAGTTGTCGTTCAACTGAGGTAGGATTTATTCAACAGGTAATATGACTTTTGTTTGTATTTGACTAGACTGCACTATGAAAACGTTTTGTTTGATGCAGATCAAATACTTAAAATCAGTTCCACTGAAGAAAAGTCTTCCGACTCTTAAAGCATTTGAGCTGAGTAAAGTCACATCATGAAAACTAGGATCATTAGTCAAATGGATAATTCAAATTCAGCGACTACAACTTTCAATATTACAGTAAGCTTTGGAAGCTTGGCTCATTAATTCGGTTTTTTTTCTGATTATATGTTGCCAGTGTTTGAAATGTGTTTGTGATATGTATACTCAATACTCATAGGGAATTTTTGTGTATATCGAACACCTGGTGACATAATGTTTTTAATATGGTCGTATTTAATACCAGGACAGTAGTCATATAGTAATGTGAACGATGGCTGGTTTCGTAAGATAGGAAACAGCGCGTAAGTAGTCAGGGGGCTGAAGAATAGAATCGGTAACACAGTAAAAATAATTTAAAATGCGTGTTTTGATTGGAAATAAAAAATGAAGACGGTTTAAGAGTATACAATTTTTTCTTACCACATTTATTGTATGTTAGTCTTTCTCAGAAAAGTGATCTTAGATTTACGGTTTAGCTTCACCCATAAAAGATTAAAAGAAATCATGAAAGCACCTATTCAGTGTGATATATAATGGGAAGCGCCTAACGTTTTCACTTCAGTTCGCTTTCGACCCGTTAAAGAGATTTATATAATATGGTTTCTCAAAGACGAAGAGTGGCCATCGGCTCATGAAACAGATAGCATTGCGTCCTAGCAGTTTCTATAATAATCGAAATACAGATGTTAACTCCTTTTAATTGAATTGTGCTTTTTCTAAATGATCTTTTATAAACGGAATTATTTTATTTTCATTCACTGCTATAAATGTTTCCAGATTTTTCTTGTGATATTTAAACAACGTAGCTTGCAGTTTACATGGCTATTGATTTTTGATTTGTTTAACTGTCTTGTATAGCAACCTACGTGTGCCTTTACAAAGAAATGAAATGCCAAGTACGTTTGGCAACGGACCTAAGATTTACTCTAAGACAAATAGTACTTCATTATTAAAATATTGTACCCTATAACTCTTCGTGAATGATTTTATTTATCGCACTCTAGTAGCACATGTACAATGTCCTTGTAAATGAAGCAGGACTGGAAACTAGGAGAGGGTATTAATTTTAAAAAATAACTCGTTTTATTAGTATATGTGTAAACTGTTCTTAAACTCTTAATAGTTACAATTTCTTTTCTCTCGAGCACCGAGTTGGGAAATGAAGGTTGGCGTGAAATCTGTAACTGAATCACCAATAACCATGTGTGTTTGATGTTACGTTCCATATCCACTACCACTATGCGTTCCGTTTCTGCTTTTTTTGCGGCTTTATTGTAAAAGTCACTGTATAGTAGGAATATATCGATTGGATGTACATGCTGTACCGTTTTCGGCAATTGGTCTACACGTTCGTTGCTCCTGATACCAACTTGTCCCGTTATCTACTGTGGATAAATCAGGTGACACAGCTCCTTTGCACTGACACAGCATATTGCGTCCCAGAAGATTTATAGTTTTTCCTTCGGCTGCCTTTGTAAGAGTCTTTAGGACTCCAGTGGAGTCAGTAGGGGAGATGTAGCACGGAACACTTTTCAGACCTGCCTCTCGCCAATTCTTTGACAAAAGTGTAATATATATTCTTATTCGATTTGCAAATGATTCAGGTTGTATGGGCTGATGGCCTGAAGTCTTTTCTGGAAAAAAAAAAATTGCTCCTGGAAATGAAGGTTTTCCAAATGAAAAATTATATTCCGTCACAATCGAGAAAGTTTCAATACTGTATTTAGTCGTCTTTGTGTTACATTATTACTCTGTTGTCCACCGATAATCAGTAACTGAAATCAAGTTAAGCAGAAGTATTATCAAAAACCGTTTGCTGATTTGCTGAAGCCACTGTAAACTTACACAAATTTCTATTCTGAAGGCAGATAAAGCTGCTAAGACATTAACGAAATGCAGTTAATCTGCAAACATTACAAAATTCATGGGTAAAAGACCCTCTTCTCTTTCAAGGTACAAGATGGTGTATGACAGCCGAAGTATGGGCTAACAAGTACACACGTTGTGTAGCTAGATTCAGGAATACGTAGAATTTTAGTTGCCGTAAAATGCTGTAATTTTACGAATTAACAATATATTTCAAACAACTTTAACGTATAATATAGGACTTAAATGAGTAGAACGCGAAATATTTACAATGGTGCATAAAACACAACCTCCCGTCTAACAATAACAAAAACCGTAAGAAATGGCGGAAACTTCTTATGGCGGTTTCTAGCGTGCATGACTTCATATGATTCTAAATCAGTCACTAGCCTCAAGTAACGACCAAAAATAGCGTGCTTTCCTAGAAATACTGCCCTCTAGGTAAAGCAATCTGCCCTTTTTCTACTTGCAAGTCGGCTGTGTAACTAGTGTGTTCAAATGTGTGTGAAATCTTAAGGGACTTAACTGCTAAGGTCATCAGTCGCTAAGCTTACACACTACTTAACCTAAATTATCCTAAGAACAAACACACACACCCATGCCCGAGGGAGGACTCGAACCTCCGGCGGGACCAACCGCACAGTTCATGACTGCAGCGCCCCAGACCGCTCGGCTAATCCCGCGCGGCTATGTAACTAGTAGTAGAGATAACGGTTATCAGTGAAATAGGCGCTTTTCAGTTATACCGGTTTTCTTCATCTCCATTTTAACCTGACTGTTGAAGCCACTCAAAACAACTGGTTTCTGAAATAACCAATTTTCGTTCAAATGAACGTAAACAGTCTCGAACGCTTGAAACTCTTATTTCTGTTATATCCGGTTTCGGTCGGTATTCACCATCTTCGTATCTCATACCACATTAATAGGCGGTGGCGATGAACGGAGCAGGCGTTATGAACTCCACGAACGCCAAATGCAACTGCTCCGTTCACGGCCAACACCCACCAACATGGTATGAGCTCTGAAGATGGTCAGTAACTGACCAAAACCGGTAACCACAAAAATAAAGGTTTCCTGTGATCGAAACTGTTTATGTCCATTTCAAAGTACTAAGAAAAACGGCTGTTCTCCACGGGAAATTTGCTCAAAAATAACCAATTTCGGTTTTTTGTTACTACTATTTCCAGCAATAAATACGAACTTCGAACAGAGACTGAAAAATTCTAAGACTCCTCAGACTTTTGCGTTATATGTTTCAAGATGCATAGAATTAAAATATCAAATAAAATAGGTAAATGAAAGGAAACTCAGTTCGCCCAACATTCGCTGTTTTTCATGAATATAAAAAAATTCACCATGTTCTCTTATTGATTCTAATTATTTTAAATCTCCGGTCAAAAGAATGTTGTAATCGAGGATCACACCGCTATTTCGGCATTACGAGTAATTAGTACTAAAGTGTGAAAACTGAAGTTGGAGAATATTTTTCGTGATTAATTGTTCGTTTCCAAGAGCTACGAGCGGATAAAGGCTATGTAGGCACAGGCTGCACATCATCTACCTTCTATTTTTATTGTGAACAACGACTGCGTTTTTAACTTTGTAATTCATTATTATTGTCGTAAGTTCTTTCTTTTATTACTTCATAGAAAAGACAAACAAATAATAAGCTTTTGCATAAAATTTGTACCTTTCTTTTTCTTTAATTATTTCGATGAATACGTTTTCTGGCAAATATACACGTTTATTTATTTAGCGGAAATTTGAACAAAATAGAGTTTTTTACATATAAAACCGAAAATCCTCTTTCAAATATAAAAATGAACGCAATTTGTAAGACTTACCAAAAAGAATTACGCGACAGTAGTTAAAATTCCAAAACTAAATTAATCCAATGGCCAATATGTACTGCCCAATCTGTGCATAAATACTCGTTCTATAATTTGATGATCTGTAGGTTGAATCCTTTCATCAGAAACAATATTCAAAGATGATACAAATCATTCAGAAGCTACAGAACATCTTACCAAACCCTTTTTTTTTAAAAAAAAAAAAAAAAAAAAAAAAGATTATTTAAAATTTTGGACTACTGTTATGGAAAATTCATATATTAGTTTTTATACGGTTACCAGCAAAAATAAAAATACCCGTTTTAACAGAGACGAAACAAATATCGAAAAAGACCAGTTATTTAGAATTAAAATACTGGTGCCGGTTTTAAATAGTCGGTTTTTCCCTTCCCTAATCCGTAGCTACTCCGGACGGAGACGTGCAGTTCCATAAGTTAGAAGCTCTCATTACCGTTATAACGAACATGGTGTCCTTTGGCCGGGCAAATGTATTTTCCGGAAAAGAAAGTCATGGTTATGCATAACAGGCCTGGCTGACTGACAGTCGGGAAATTGTTCTACTTAAGAGACTCGCCTCTTAACTTGTGGCAGTAATTGTGACAGCCCCCCCCCCCCGCTTCCCCTCCCCTGCAGGCTTCCGTTCCTCGGGAGGAGCCTTCGCTGCCCCCGGGTGTGAAACTTCATTTGGGGAGAGCGCCTGCCCAGCGCAGCCCGCCGCTTGAGCAAACAGCGGGCCGCGGCTTAAACGCCGGCCTGGTTGCCACAGCGACAGGTGCCGCCGGTGACAATACAAGGCCCAGCCGCCGGGTCGATCTGCATTGCAAAGCGCCGCCTCGCACTGCCGCGTCCAGGAGGCTGGTTATGGAAAAACAGGAAATCGGGTTGGAGCAAGGAAAATTTATATCGAAGGAACGACTTATTTTATTTTTTAAAGCCTGGGCTGAAAAAATACCAAATTGCACAATTTTATGACTGTGAAGCTTAACAATAAAATAAACAATACCTCACGTCTCACACACCAGAAAACTAATACAACGTGACCAAATGAGGCAAAATACGAGCAGCAGCTGGTCTCCATTAGTAACACTGGACGCACACTGTGTCAGAGAACGTAAGAAAAAGCCAGAATATACTGTCTATTGCAACCTCCCCCATCCTTCTTAATTCCAGCTATTCTCCACGATAAGCAAAGATTTTTATGAAAAATTTGAGAGGAGCGTAGATAACAATAAATTTCCAAGTTTACTTTGCTTTTTGTGTAGAGTTGGCTCCAGTTCTCCTTGTCTAGGGGTCTGGTTCTTGAAACTGAAATTCTCACATTTCAGGTCCTCGTTGTTGTTATTGTGGTCTTCACTCCAGAGACTGGTTTGATGCACCTCTCCATGCTACTCTATCCTGTGCAAGCTTCTTCATCTCCGAGTACCTACCGCAACCTACATCCTTCTGAATCTGTCTAGTGTATCCATCTCTTGGTCTCCCTCAACGATCATTACCCTCCACGCTGCCCTCCAATACTAAATTGGTGATCCCTTGATGCCTCACAAAATGTCCAACCAACCGATCCCTTCTTCTAGTTAAGTTGTGCCACAAACTTCTCTTCTCCCCAATCCTATTCAATACCTCCTCATTAGTTATATGATCTACTCATCTAATCTTCAGCATTCTTCTCCAGCATTCAGGTCCTCATGGTTGAATTAATCTAAATAAATCTGAAGATTGCTGTTGCAGAACTCTTGTTGCTACGTTAACATATTTTTTCACATTTTAGTCTATTATACACTCTTTTGAATTTTCACTTTAACAAAGCCGAAATTCCTTCTTCGCTGAAAATACAAAAACGTGTCCGAACACATCAGTCTGCAGTGTTAACAATAGCAATAGTCCAAAGGATTTACAAGTTTTCTTGAGAAATTGATTTCTATTAGTTTCGATTATTATTTCAAAAATGAATACAAAAATAAACATAATGAACAGTACTAAACTGCTTAATTAATAATAGAAATTTTAAGTGTGTTAAATAATTCGTAATTTAAAATTCTTCTAAAAAAGTTTAACTGTATTTAAATTCAAATCTAGTATTTATCGATTATAATATCCAAATCAAAGTAATTTCTTTTCATAAATTTTAGCTTGAAATATAGCATACTACGTATAAAATTATATGAAAGTTTTCAGAAAAGTGGCTGAGATAATATTGACCTGTCCAGAATTGGAAAAATAATACTGGTATCGGCAACTAACCACTGTTGAGGAAAAGTAATGCTAGAGGAGGATGTCCCGTTACACTATACTGAGACATTCAAAAGACAATCTTACTAAAACATGGCAATAAACGAGGTTACACAGTAAAGAGATATCACATATTCCCGATATACTGTCGGTGGAACATCGTCCAATGCAATACTGAAAAAGTATATGTTTTGGTCTATAGTGTCGATTTATTTATTTTGCCAACTGTGTATCGGTTTCATAATATAGTACCATTTTCAGGCCATACTACTATCAAAAAATTCGATTATATAGTCCGAACAGTAGTGCAAGAGCAATTTGAAAACTATTGTACTCTATGACAGCAAAAGTATGGCATATAGTGAACCTTAAAATCTGTAGGTAGCGAAGCCAGTGTGACGACAACTCGCTAGGCATAAGAGGCTATACATTTTCAGGTTTATTGTATGCCATACGTTTCTTTTTTCTTTTAAATTGCTCTTGCACTGCTATTCAGACTATGGAATAGAATTTTTTAGTCATAGGAAGGCCTGAAGTGGTACTGCGTACGGAAATCGCTAGACAGTCGGCAAAATAAATATATTCCGACTACTGACTGAAAAGCATGATTCTTCAAAGAAATGTCAAACAAGTTCATAAACATTTATACCTGAAATATTTCAAAGCACTGAATATATATTTTTATGCAGAACAGGTAATTTTAAACATAGGAACTATCAAACTTTAAGAACACCTATAACGTGCCATAAACTAAGCTAATACCAAGTAGACATCACTAAGGCCGATACCAAATAGACAACAGACATCACTAGAGCACCACACTAATCCGGCAACCTAACGTCATCATGTAGAAAGACCCCAACCACTGTCTGTGGAATACCAAAATTCTGTAGACTGAAATTCTGGAAGCCTTCTCACCAAATTAAATGTCCTCCATGATCCACTGGCGGTGCATAGCATGAAGCCGCCAACAGCTGGTTCCTAGTTCTTACACTTTCCAGAGGCTTCGAACTACAAAAGAAGTCTCTTCAAATGAAGTCCAACGAGTGCCTCGCCTCCACCGGGCTGATGAGAACAGCGGACGGACCGCACGCAGCAGTTCGGCAGGCGCCCTCTACACTGGTCAGCTGTAGCACGAAAACTCCGAGAGCAGGTCCGTATGGAGAGCGGTAAAAGCCGGCAGGCGGGGCAGGACACACACTCTAACAGGATGCCATCGGACTTCTTGCTAGGTTACAGTCACAAACCTCTGTCCATACGAGACGACAGTGGCATTCGCTATCTATTTCCTTAACATGTGCTGCTGCATTTTATTCTCGCAGTTGCTCAGCAAAACTTACGACTGCTTCTCCCGCTACATATCGAGTTCTACAATTCCAATCCCCTTAACAGCACAGTGATCGTGCGCTTATAGAAGGTGTACCATAACTAAAAGCGAAAACTGACACATCTACACTACTGGCCATTAAAATTGCTACACCACAAAGATGACGTGCTACAGACGCGAAATTTAACCGGCAGGAAGAAGATGCTGTGATATGCAAATGATTAGCTTTTCGGAGCATTCACACAACGTTGGCGCCGGCGGTGACACCTACAACCTGCTGGCATGAGGAAAGTTTCCAACCGATTTCTCATACACTAACACCAGTTGACCGGTGTGGCCTGGTGAAATATTGTTGTGATGCCTCGTGTAAGGAGGAGAAATGCGTACCATCACGTTTTCGACTTTGATAGAGGTCGGATTCTAGCCTATCGCAATTGTCGTTTATCGTATCGCGACATTGCTGCTCGCGTTGGTCGAGATCCAATGACTGTTAGCAGAATATGGAATCGGTGGGTTCAGGAGGGTAATACGGAACACCGTGCTGAATCCCAACGGCCTCGTATCACTAGCAGTCGAGATGACATGCATCTTATCGTGCAGGCACGTCTCGATCCCTGAGTCAACAGTTGGGGACGTTCGCAAGACAACAACCATCTCCACGAACAGTTCGACGACGTTTGCAGCAGCATGGACTATCAGCTCGGAGACCGTGGCTGCGGTTACCCTTGACGCTGCATCACAGACAGCAGCGCCTGCGATGGTGTACTCAACGACGAACCTGGGTGCAGAATGACAAAACGTCATTTTTTTCGGATGAATCCAGGTTCTGTTTACAGCATCATGATGGTCGCATCCGTATTTGGCGACATCGCGGTGAACGCACATTGGAAGTTTGTATTCGTCATCGCCATACTGGCGTATCACCCGGCGTGATGGTATGGGGTGCCATTGGTTACACGTCTCGGTCACCTCTTGTTCGCATTGACGGCACTTTGAACAGTGGGCCTTACATTTCAGATGTGTTACGACCCGTGGCTCTACCCTTCATTCGATCCCTGCGAAATCCTACGTTTCAGTAGGATAATGCACGACCGCATGTTGCACGTCTTGTGCGGGCCTTTCTGGATACAGAAAATGTTCGACTGCTGCTCTGGCCAGCATATTCTCCAGATCTCTCACCTATTGAAAACGCCTGGTCAATGGTGGTCGAGCAACTGGCTCGTCACAATACGCCAGTCACTACTCTTGATGAACTGTGGTATCGTGTTGAAGCTGCATGGGCGGCTGTACCTATACACGCCATCCATGCTCTGTTTTTCTCAATGCCCAGGCGTATCAAGGCCGTTATTACGGCCAAAGGTGGTTGTTCTGGGTACTGTATCTTCAGGATCTATGCACCCAAATTGCGTGAAAATGTAATCACATGTCAGTTCTAGTATATTTGTCCAATGAATACCCGTTTATCATCTGCATTTCTTCTTGGTGTAGCATTTTTAATGGCCAGTAGTGTAGATCTACTCCTGTAGTTGTGCTCTCCAAGCCCGGCGTCTGCCGGTGGGCACCTCTGATACACTGTCTTTCTCCCCTCTTTTCTGCTTCATTCGCAAAAGTCCAGTGAGGTCTATAAACTTCGATAAGAACTCTAAGTTATTTGGTTTTTTGGTCGTGGTCATTTGATGAGACATATGTGTAGGGAGGCATATATTGCCCCTGCCTTCTCAAAACGTACTCTCTCTGAACATCAACAGTAACATTTTCCGTAATACACAATGCCTATCTTTTAGTGAAAGAGCAAGGTGGCGCAATGATTAGCACACTAGTCTCGCATTTATGGGGACGATGGTTCCAGTCCTCATCCGTCTCTCCAGCTGTAGTATTTCCAGGATATCGCAACATCGCTCCAGACTAATACCCGGATGGTTCCTATGAAAAGGGCACTGACGATTTTCTTCCTCATTGTTTCATATTCTGAGCTTGTGCTCCGTGTCTGAAGACCGTAATATTAAATTCTAATCTTCCTTCTTGTAGATAATGCTACTGGAGTTCGTTGAGCGTAACGCTCTCGCACCAGCTGAACGATCCCTTAACGAAACGTCCTTTCGTGGGAGAACTACATTTCCGTAAGATTCTCCAAATGAAAGCCAGGCGTCTGCTTTCCCTACAATTAAACTTCAATTGATCAATTTACTATCCATCGCTCCAGACGATTACTCAAAGATGTTTAAAGATTGTTACAGTTTTCAGTGTTTTTTTTCTCAATAGCGCAGTCTAATAGTAATCAGTCTCTCTGCCTACTTGCATGTAGTATAACACATTTACTTACATTAAGGGTCAGCTGACAGTCCCTGATCAAATCATCGATGCTCCACAGGTCTATCTGCATTTCTGGCACTACCACCTCCATTCAAATAACAGAACAGTTTGCAAAAATTTATACTTAATGTAAGCAGTATTGTCCCTATAAACCCTCTTATGGAATATCTTTCACATCAAATGAAAACACCTTCAGCTGTCTATATTTCCAGTTTTAATTTGCTTTTGCTACAAGTTTCAGCGTTACACTACGACATCTTCAGGTTCCATGACCGAGGTGTAGGAAGAATATCTTGTACAATCAAAATAGGGGACAGCATACAGACACTCGTATCGTATCTGTAGACTTTTTTTTTAACAAAGCAATTCATTCGATTATCATTTGCGGAACAAGCCTTGGGGTTGTGCGACTTAAGCTGAAAATTTTAATGCAATAAATGTTTAACCAAACACCTAAATAAAAAGGTTAATGATAATCATTAACGTAAACTGTGCGATTTAAAACGTGCAAAGATCGAAAAGTTTACTTGCCAATGTTCAGGAGTAATAACGAAAAATGAAACCCTGAATGTTAGCGGAAAGATAATCCACAACTGAAGCAGACGACATGTGCGCTCCCTACAAAGTGATAGAAGCCTAAACTGTAGCCCGATTAAAATTACTTGGTAGCTGACGTCCTTCACTTGCCACTACAGTGTTCCCACACCGGCTGCCATCTACCGATCGGTTATAGGTGACACACAAACTCCGTGGCTCCCTTCACAACTGCTGTTGATGTGTAACGAGGAGCAATGTTGCAAGCGGCCGTCGCAGGTATGACAGAAATGCAAGATGCTCTGTCGACAGCTGATTTTAAACGACCAATGACTGAACTACGGCAGACGACGCGTTTTGTAGCCCTGAATTCAAACTTTGTCCAAACCTAACCACTATCTCGTCATGTGTAATTTATCGAAAAAAAAGGCGGTCAACAATCTGTAGCAGAAATAAAATTCACGATCCCTTTGTTCACAGCGATTAAAGGTGAACTCTACGAGCAAACTCAAGACAGAAAAATTTTCCTTCCAACGCTAAAAGCAAACTATAATTACCATCACTGGTTACTTAAAGCAATTCTCAGACTTACTACACAAGCCACCACGTTACCAACCGATGAGAAGTCCTAGTTGGCACTTGGTTGCAGATTAAAGGCGACACAGGCAGATTCCAAACGAAAAAATAAGAACGAACCAAAACGCCAAAACGATGATGATAATGATGCAGCAAGATATTAGAAATAAACAATGAAACGAATTCACTGAATAAAAATAATTGATTAAATTTAGGAATGAAAGAAATTCGCTCTCTTTGACGAGATTTGAGCCTACGACATTCTACATGTCAAGTTAAAGCGCTAACCACTATGCCACTACCCTTGTTTAGGTTGTTATATTGATGACTCTGGTGATCCGGTCGCACCGATGAACTGCACCCTTCAAAAATTCGCGATGGCGTACAAAGCTTGTCTAATGTCAGCTAATCCCTGAACATGTGACACTTAAACGCGTCTGAAACGCGTCTTGTGCAGAACGATCCAGCAGTGTTTAGATAGTGCTGTGTCTGAGTCTTGTGTGTTTCGTTGGCATCGTTTTGTGTGTGTGTGTGTGTGTGTGTGTGTGTGTGTGTGTGTGTGTGTGTGTGTGCTGGGTATTAGGTTTTAGATTATTAAAGATTTTCCATTGAATTTGGTACGCTATCTGCTGGGTGGGTGTTTAGTGATTGTTTACCCAACAAGAAGACCGCACTGAAATACACTCCTGGAAATGAAAAAAAGAACACATTGACACCGGTGTGTCAGACCCACCATACTTGCTCCGGACACTGCGAGAGGGCTGTACAAGCAATGATCACACGCACGGCACAGCGGACACACCAGGAACCGCGGTGTTGGCCGTCGAATGGCGCTAGCTGCGCAGCATTTGTGCACCGCCGCCGTCAGTGTCAGCCAGTTTGCCGTGGCATACGGAGCTCCATCGCAGTCTTTAACACTGGTAGCATGCCGCGACAGCGTGGACGTGAACCGTATGTGCAGTTGACGGACTTTGAGCGGGGGCGTATAGTGGGCATGCGGGAGGCCGGGTGGACGTACCGCCGAATTGCTCAACACGTGGGGCGTGACGTCTCCACAGTACATCGATGTTGTCGCCAGTGGTCGGCGGAAGGTGCACGTGCCCGTCGACCTGGGACCGGACCGCAGCGACGCACGGATGCACGCCAAGACCGTAGGATCCTACGCAGTGCCGTAGGGGACCGCACCGCCACTTCCCAGCAAATTAGGGACACTGTTGCTCCTGGGGTATCGGCGAGGACCATTCGCAACCGTCTCCATGAAGCTGGGCTACGGTCCCGCACACCGTTAGGCCGTCTTCCGCTCACGCCCCAACATCGTGCAGCCCGCCTCCAGTGGTGTCGCGACAGGCGTGAATGGAGGGACCAATGGAGACGTGTCGTCTTCAGCGATGAGAGTCGCTTCTGCCTTGGTGCCAATGATGGTCGTATGCGTGTTTGGCGCCGTGCAGGTGAGCGCCACAATCAGGACTGCATACGACCGAGGCACACAGGGCCAACACCCGGCATCATGGTGTGGGGAGCGATCTCCTACACTGGCCGTACACCACTGGTGATCGTCGAGGGGACACTGAATAGTGCACGGTACATCCAAACCGTCATCGAACCCATCGTTCTACCATTCCTAGACCGGCAAGGGAACTTGCTGTTCCAACAGGACAATGCACGTCCGCATGTATCCCGTGCCACCCAACGTGCTCTAGAAGGTGTAAGTCAACTACCCTGGCCAGCAAGATCTCCGGATCTGTCCCCCATTGAGCATGTTTGGGACTGGATGAAGCGTCGTCTCACGCGGTCTGCACGTCCAGCACGAACGCTGGTCCAACTGAGGCGCCAGGTGGAAATGGCATGGCAAGCCGTTCCACAGGACTACATCCAGCATCTCTACGATCGTCTCCATGGGAGAATAGCAGCCTGCATTCCTGCGAAAGGTGGATATACACTGTACTAGTGCCGACATTGTGCATGCTCTGTTGCCTGTGTCTATGTGCCTGTGGTTCTGTCAGTGTGATCATGTGATATATCTGACCCCAGGAATGTGTCAATAAAGTTTCCCCTTCCTGGGACAATGAATTCACGGTGTTCTTATTTCAATTTCCAGGAGTGTACGATTTTTTTAGTTTTTTTATATAGTTATGCTAGGTTAAATTCAGAAGTGCAATATCAGTCAACCGAAACATATCGGTGCAACTGTAAAAAATTTCTTGAGAAAATCGGCTTAGATGTTTCCCGACTATTTTTAATATGCTAAAGTGAAGTCAATTTTCTTCGACAAGCAGTACACGGTTATGGTAGAGTGCTCACCAGCCACCGACGGGCAGGGGTTTGGGTTCGTTTGACAGCGGATTCAAATTTTTAAAGAAAGTTGTATGTTGTACGAGCATTTTAGTGAAGCGTAAAACAAATTAAGATGGGAAAAATAGGCAACACTTGCAACTGGTAACCCCTGGACAGAATGTTGTTTCGGTCCTTTTTTTTTTCATTTCTCACATTCAGTTCGAATACCTACGCCACTTAAACATAAACTCATGATATTTATAATCTATTGCTAATGAAAATTTGAAAGAATTAAAAATTATTTTTTTGCAGCTTTATGCATTTTAGCTTTACAGAAGAGGTAAACTGACCTCCACTTTTATTTTAAAATTTGAATCCGCCACGAATCGGATCCAGACAGCCCCGTTTAACATCCCATATGCTAAAGTTAAGTCAAACAGATACTTCAGTTTTCATCGATATTTCGACTTTAATTTGTGTTTAAAAAAACTGAAAGATCTTGAGTTTCATTTTGTTCGCCAGTCCTGTTTTCGTTTTCAGTTCAATTTGGTTTAGAAGAGAATACATCGAGAATTTCACTTAATTTATGAAAACAGTGAAATCATAATTTAAATATGCAACTCTCTAATACTGGCATCTGGTGTCTCACTGCGGTAGTAACAGATGCACTGGGTAAATCCAAGCGCATGCCAGTCGTTAATTGAAACTGAACCTCAAGGCAGGATTGTAAATGGTACCGAGAGTCCATGTTCAGAAGGCCTTTGACGATAGTGTGGAATGTTACCCGTTGAGTGTTGTCACTTACTGCGTCGGCCTCTTTTCCGCTATCTTCTTGTGGGGGACCCACTCAAGTGCTTTTAGAGAAAGCAGGCAGGCTGATACCACAGCCCTTTTATGCTTTGTTTAACGCGGGTAAAGCTTCTGCACAATCCCTTTAAAGCTGCAGTCTTTCCACCCAACACAAAGCAAACGCTCTCGAGAAATATGCGCCACCTTTGACCTTTAAGGTTTTCCTGGAGTATCAGTTGTTTATAATCTCTTCTGGTCGTTCTGCTTAATACGCGAAATGTTTCGCCAAGGTTTGTTCCTGTCACCGTCAGGTGTTGTAGGAGCAATTTTGCAAGCTTCGTGTGCGCGTGCGAGGCTGACTGGGACTATTACGCCCTTAATTCATCTCTACTGCGCGTCGAACAGAATATGTTGCTCGAGAGTCAGGGTTTGTTTCAAACTTTACTGTTGCGTTAGTAGTTAGTGCGATTTTTCTCTTTCACGTTTACTTTTGATCAGAGCTCAAGATTTAGAGATAAATTACAGATTACGATGATCATTTCGTTTGTCTGCGGCAGGTGGACAAAATATAACTGGAACCGAAAATATTTATAACTCTGACTCTGTTTTACGATTTTGTCGAAGCTTTCTCCAGAAAACGTTACAAGTCCAGCAACGCCGTGTAGCTGTGCAAGCCACACTTGTTAACATTTTCTGGTCCAGTTTTATTTGGCCCACCCAGTATAAATTGCAATTCAACCAAACGCTTATTTAACATCTTAGCTTCTACATATATCAGTTCAGAGAGTCAAGAACTTACTGCTGCCTAGGTCATTCTCATCTAGCATTACTAACATCTGAGACCACAGCCATCTAAGTTAAATAATGATGTACTTTTATTCACTTTACCAGTATATTCATGTCGTGCTAATTGTTGGACTCATATCTAGGTACCAGGTGACAGACAACAAGGCGGTGGCTAAAACGGGCGGCTGCATTTCTGTAGATCGGATTCAGACAGGATTTGTCGCATGTTGTTATTAACCATCCCTCTACAAAACTATCATATCTGGTGTTTGAAGCCTGCGTTGCCTAACGAAACAAGGTGTCAGGTTTTGGCCAAGAAACTAGGGTCCAACATATAGAGTGTTGGAGATTTCCTGTTACAGCCGTCTAGGAATTATGGGGAGGGGGAGGACATAGTACATGAAGTTTCGATGAGGAACCCACGTCCGGATCTTTGACGTTTCATATAAAATAAATCTGGATGACGGATTACTTTCTAATCTCCCGCTACACGGTACGTATACGATCCGAGAAAAGGACACAGTAGTCAATCACTATCGTAATTACAACATCACATATCACCTTCGGCTGCGGGAAACTGACACGTTCACAACGTTCACTCTCGTAGCAAGTTTTTCTGTACAAACCGAGGTATCACAATAAGGGGAAACGTCTTTCAGAGATCGACCTTCACTCATTGTTCCGATTCAATCATGTGTTGAACAGAGACCGAGGGTGGCTTACATTCCCATTAGGCCAGCCGCATTTAGATTACATTAATCCACTTAAGGGGAATTCCGGTATGTTTCTTTTTTAAGGTTAGAGCCGAACTCCTTCCTCATCGTCGACGGGCCCTTACCGTATAAGTGTTCAAATGTGTGTGAATTCTTAAGGGACCAAACTGCTGAGGTCATCGGTCCCTAGACTTACACACTAGTTAATCTAACTTATGCTAAGAAGAACACACACACCCATGCCCGAGGGAGGACTCGAACCTCCGGTGGGAGGGGCCGCGCAGTCCGTGACATGGCACCTCAAACCGCGCGGCCACTAAGAGCGGCTAGGCCCTTAAAAAATGGTTCTAATGGCTCTGAGCACTATGGGACTTAACATCTATGGTCATCAGTCCCCTAGAACTTAGAACTACTTAAATCTAACTAACCTAAGGACATCACACAACATCCAGTCATCACGAGGCGGCTGGGCCCTTACCCTCTAAACTTGGCATCTTGTCACCCCGCTTTGACGTTGCCACTTCGTACGGTGGCTTTTCAGTGTATGAGTTTAGTGTAAGTCAGAAGATACGAGATTTGGAACTAATATTACTTAACGTTGGTACAACGTTGTATACGTCTTCCTAGTTTGGATTTATTCGGGCGTGTTTTTTGCAGAAGCTTGACAAGTCTGCCATAGCGGAGCATTGCCTAGAAAACGGAAAACGGAAAATACAAAAGTGTTGGCCCATGTATCTACATAAGGGACTCGGTTGTAAAAGAAGCGGCCGAGATTCGTTTAAACAACAACAGTTTCAACAGAGACCAGGGGTACACACTCAGTAAGGCATGGGGGCGGGCGTTGGACATCGAAAGAAAGCAAAGACAGATGCGCGACCCGGGAGCGGCAGTTTCAAACGTGGCGCCTGCCCCTGGCGCCACCTGACGTCACCATTGCCGCCACGGGCAATGGCTCCGCTAGCTGCCCGGGTCGACTTACGCGCGCGCGCCACTTTGGGTATATCTGATTGGCTGCTGATAATGTCATCATGCCTATATAAGCGAGAAACCGTAGCAGCCCCAGGCAGTCAATGAGCTCCTGACAACGATGGTGGAGATGGTCATCGAAAACTCGAGGATTTTATTTTATTCAAACTGACTCGGCGTGAAAACCGAGAACGTTTTATTCATGTTTTATTCTGGTGTGCTAGATATATTGAGAGGTTTGGTTTAATGCTACTAACAAACATATACACATGTTTTAGTCTGTTGTGTTGAATGTACACTTAGATTTGATTTAACGCTAATACTTCCATCATTTTTAAGTTTAAGCGGTATTATGATTACCTGTCACTTGTAAACTTGATTTGTACACCCTTATATTACTACATGTATGCTCCTTTATTATGCAGGATCCTGAAGATGGCAAAATGAATTGCCGAAACTGGTTGCTTTCAAAATAAAATAAAATAACCTAAAGTATACGGGGCTGTTGGTAAAGTTTGTTGAATTGAAAAGTATGTGTCAGCCGATGTCCCCTGGCCATAATGGACCGACGAAGAAAAACAGACATCGTGGCTATGTTGCTAGACATAACCTCTCCTTCGCGAGTCTTTCCTAGACAGAGTAGCATCGTCGAAGGGAATTTGAAGTGATCCACTAGCCTTGGCTCCAAAATTACTGTGCCACAGTCACATCTTCGGAATATGGTCAGTACGATGAAGTTTGACGAAAACTAAGAGAATCTAGAGCATATATTATTTCCAGGTATCCTGAGCGACCCTTCAGTTGCAAATCTCATAGGTCCAAACAGTCTTCCGCATTTTTAAAATAATATATTATGTATTATTAATTAGCTTTCTCATCTTCTGTTTCAAGGGGTGATCTGTAATAATTAGTAGAGAGAAGGCGAACTTCATAGCAAAGCTTGTAAACGAATTTTATTGTTGATTACCGGTTTCGGTAAGCACCGTTACCCTCTTCAGATCTCTATAAAAGGCTATTACATGTCTCTTACAGCAACTGCACAAGTTCAAATGGTTCAAATGGCTCTAAGCAGTATGGGACTTAACATCTAAGGTCACCAGTCCCCTAGACTTAGAACTACTTAAACCTAGCTAACTTAAGGACGTCACACACATCCATGCCCGAGGCAGGATTCGAACCTGCGACCGTAGCAGCAGGGCGGTTTTGGACTGAAGTGCCTAGAACGGTTAGGCCACAGCGGCCGGCAGCTCTACAAGTACTCTTTCTAAAACATTTCCAAGTATGTGAGGGAAGTCAACGTTAAAACCACAATACAACGAGTAATTTGCCAAATGCTCTTTTCTCATGTTCTCATGCCACACTTCATTGGAGTCAGGGCACCTCTTGAGCGAAGTCCACCGTAGTATGTTGCATGGGACACAAGCACTTAGCAAATTACTATGTGAATTGTGGTTTTAACCTTGACCTGGCAGAGCATCGTTCATTTCCTCCCTCGTTTTGACAATGTTTTAGATAGAGTACTTGTATTGTTGGTATAGGAGACATGTAATATACTTTTATCGAGTTCTGAAGATGGTAACCATGATTACCGAGACCGATAACCAAAAATGAAGATTGTTTACAAGCGATCTTGGCTAAAAAGTTCAGCTTCTCTCAAATAATGCATTATGTATTGTACAGGGTGTTTATAATTAAAGTTACACTTTCAACCCGCCGTAGAAATAACACCACTGATCAGAACGACGTCTAATTGCAGCGGAATATTATCGGAGAAGGAAGAAAACGTATGGCAGAAGAAAAATAAATAGTGACAAAATGCAGCAATAGCATCATGATTTAATAGTGGTCGACTACAAATAACAAATGAATCATACAAAAATGCCTAAGGTGCACGTTTGATTCTAAACAAATTGTACTACTCAGTGTGCATGGGTGTACAGGTGTGATGCTGTTAGTCCGCCACGACAAGGTCATATCACATCGGATGGGAAAACTCGGCCTTCTATTGTCCTGAGGCCAAAAACCGCATAAAAAGCATCAATCAAACTCAAATCGGATTATTAATTTCCGTGTGACTGGCGCAAAACATGTTCAATATGCTGTCCACCGTTTTCTGCAACAAGTTGAAATCGGGAAACAGCACGTTTCACAACTGATCGAAGTGTTTCCGGGGTCACTTTCAGAACGTGAAGCGCAATGCGTGTCTTCAATGCAGCTAAGTTTGCAATCGGAACACTGACACAACATCTTTCAGATAGCCCCACAGCCAGAAGTCACAGAGATTAAGATCAGGTGATCGGGACGGCCAGGCTGTAGGGAAATGGCGGCTGACAATTCTATCATTTCCGAAATGGCGCTTCAGCAGCTGCTTAACAGGATTTGCAATGTGCCGAGATGGGCCATCTTGCATAAAAATGATCCCATTCCCACATCCATGCTGTTGGAGAGCTGGAATGACGTGGTTGCGTAAAAGCCACTCATAGTGCTTACCAGTGACGGTACAGGTAACGGGACCAGAAGCACCTGTCTCTTCGAAAAAATAAGGCCCTATGATAAATAATGTCGTAAACCCGCACCACACAGTGACCTTTACAGGACGAAATGGTACTGGTTGATTTGCATGTGGATTTTCCGTTGCCCATATTCGACAATTCTGTGTATTGACATTTCCTGTCAGATGGAAGTGGGATTCGTCTGTTCACAAAATCTTCCACGGCCAAACTTCCATGCGAGCAAGAAATTCTAAAGCAAAGGTCTCTCTTGGTGGCAGATCAACAGGAAGCAACTCGTTCACGCGGGTAATTTTGAATGGATAACAAAGAAGGATGTTTCATAGGATTTTATGCACCGTGCTCACGAGCATGTCCAGTGTTCGGACAATTCTCCGAGCACTACTCGTTTGCATACCACCACTCGTCTCCTCCTGCATTGCTGTGGACACTGCTTCCACTGACGCCAAATAAATTCGTTTCGTCTCTCTATCAGGTTGCACACCAGAAGAACCCGTCATTTCGAATTTCCGAATTATTTTCTCCAGACCCACAGCAGTCACCCGACCAACGCCTTTTTTCAAACCCTTCAGTGTCCGGAACTTCTAAAGAGAGACGTGTGTACAGTCTTCATTCTTGTAATACAGCTTTACAAGCAGACTGCGATCCTGCATTGAGACAGTCATGGCGAACGTCGCAGACCCGAAAGGAGGAAACCGTGTACCGGCGTGTTTATACCAACTTCAGTGGGTCGTGCGCAAGACAGGTGTTTCCATTTACGTATTCTGACTCACCAGCACCATCTATTGATCAATTTTCACATAATTTTTTTCTTCTGTCATACGTTTTCCCCCTTCTCCGATAATGGTTCAAATGGCTCTGAGCACTATGGGACTTAACATCTGAGGTCATCAGTCCCCTAGAACTTAGAACTACTTAAACCTAACTAACCTAAGCACATCACACACATCCATGGCCAAGGCAGGATTCGAACCTGCGACCGTAGCAGTCTCGCAGTTCCTGACTGAAGCGCCTAGAACCGCACGGCCACCACGGCCGCATTCTCCGATAATAATTTGACGTCATTCTGACCAGTGGTGTTATTTCTACAGCAGTTTGTTATCACCGTGCACACTAAACTGCTCTCTAAATCAGTAGTCATTACTCTTATTCATGACGGAAAGTTTTACAACTCAGATATCAGAATGCGTATAAGGCAGTCGCAGTTCTCTGATATTGTACTCACATCGAGTATCTGACACTCAGCGGGGGAAAATTCTCACGTTGAGTGCTATAACTTCGGTATTTCTTATCTCTGCCATTTTTTCTGTGGTGCTACAGAAGAATGCTGAAGATTAGATGGGTAGATCACAAAACTAATGAGGAGGTATTGAATAGAATTGGAGAGAGCAGAAATTTGTGGTACAACTTGACTAGAAGAAGGGGTCGGTTGGTAGGGCATATTCTGAGGCATCAAGGGATCACCAATTTAGTATTTGAGGGCAGCGTGGAGGGTAAAAATTGCAGAGGGAGACCAAGAGATGAATACACTAAACAGATTCAGAAGGATGTAGGTTGCAGTAGGTACTGGGAGATGAAGAAGCTTGCACAGGATAGAGTAGCATGGAGGGATGCATCAAACCAGTCTCTGGACTGAAGACAACAACAACAACAACCATTTTTAAAACATATGACCTACATTCGACTCTTTTCGTTATTTTGAATTTTGAACAGAAAATAACAATTAACCTTACTTCCACACGTAACTAGGCATAATCCCAATAAATACTGAAATAGACTTCCGAACTGCGGTTCCTTCAATACTTTCTCTCTATATTTATTGGTAATTTCTAAATACTTGCGACATCTATACTTTATCATTGTTTCCCTTAGAAATGTAGAAAATCGTTGATGGAAGAGGCAGCATACGTCGACAGGCCGGACTAGTTTTGTGGAATATAAAAACAAGAAAAAAGCACTCAGAACCTAGAAAGTCAAGCTGGCACATCAGGATAATACGGAGAAGTGCAAGGAACTTTACTAAAAGAAACATACGGAATGCAGCTATACACGTTTATATTCCCTGGCAGGAATAGGGAGTACAGACCGAGGAAACAATTTTCAAAGGCAATGAAGCTCGTGTGGCAGTAAGAGCAGTGACTCGGGTCGTTAGTGATTGTGAGAAGTAATTACGGTTCTCCACAGGAGAAAGTTGAACAATGGATAAAGGACCGGCAGCAGAATTCAAAGAGGGCAACATTACAAAGCCCCTCGAGGTAGTTCCTCAGTAGGAGTTAATGTAAAGCAGCTCGTAAGATTTAGTGATTTTTGAAGAACTTGAGACCCGCTGCCTTGTTGGAAAGCAGCCTTTAAAACTGCTACTCTGCTACTGAACGGCCAACCGACAAGAAATTAAGAAGCGGTACTGGAGAGCCGAAGTAAAGTCAATAACAATCTCAATGAGGAATAAGTACAAAGATTTTCGACAGTTCAACGGTCAAAAGAAAACTGTTGCGCGTTAAGAACCCTGTTAGTGTAGTAAATGTTGACGGCACCCTAGAATTACTGTGCGTGTGTGATTCCATTACAGTCTGTACTGGTCACACCACACAAGAGGAAATGTAGTCGATTGCCGTAAACTAGTCCTCCGTTCAGTGATTGATCTATTGCGTCTCTTCTTCCCTTTTTCTTCCAGATTCGTGAATGAGATCCCTAAATGTGCGATGGCTCATATGAAAAGTCCTCTTTTTTTAGATTAAATTTCACAAAATTTTATTTCATTTTTCTCCGATCTGTTGTGAGAATTTGCGTCTGTATCGACAACAAGCGCAACAGACACAAGGAAGCGAGTCCATATTGAGGAGGGCTAAAGAAGAAAAGCTATGGCCTGATGATAGACGGTCCCAGCACTTGGGTGAAATAATAAAATGGGCTTACACACAAACCAAGTTTGCAAGGCTCGTTTTAACTGAGCCACAACATTCTGCAACACAATAATAAGCTTTTCTTCCTAGCTTCGAATTATTTTCTTGGTGTACTTTATATGAAACTCGTGCAAGCTTTAATTGGAAGATAAAATGAATACTGGTAGATTATTTAGCATTCGCAGACGATATTGTGATATTCCGAAATCTTAGAAGAGGCGGTTAACCAAAGCACGCAACTACAGAGACAGGCAACTAAAGCCTCCCTACAGATCTCTATTGAGAAGTCGCTAGATTTTACAGAAGTCGAGGAAGCTCATAAATGGATGACAACAGAAGAAGAGAAAATTCAATAGGTGGAAAGATTTAAATGCCTGAGTGAATGGACAGAAACTGGGCTGACTGAAGAGGAACCAATCGGAGCACGTTAAACAAAATTAACTATGGATATCTACAATAATAACAATATTTATATCAATACCAAGCTGAGACTTTAATAGATAGTGATCCATCCTGAGGCCTTATAAGCAACAGAAACTTTAATCTAGTAAGAGAAGAAGTATTTAAGACACTATACCAGACGAAACAATATATTCTCAGGAGGATATTGGAACCTTGAAGAACAGAAAATAGTCAATTTAGATGACGAGCAAACCACGAACTGTATACCAAGATAGAGAGAATCACAGACGGCATCAGGAAAAGGAGGAGCGTGTTTTTCGATAACATCGACAGAATGCACTAGTGGAGGTCAACACCCCACATTATAGAATTTATTATGAAGAAGAGAACCAAAATACGCTGGGTCCAAGCGATCAAAGGGATCTAGAAGCCATATGAATACAGAAATGAGAGATACATAAAACATTGATTTTTAAATAAAAATTCAAGCTTTACATTGAGGAAAGAACTAGACCCAGAAAAAAATCACATTGAACAGAAGAAAGAAGAAAGTTGCAAAGTATGAGAGGAAAACAATATTGGACAAGGAGAAAGACAGAAAGAAACGAGGCTGACACAAATTAACATGGTCCTTAGGTGTCCGACACAAAAAGAAGAAGAAGAAGAAGAAGAAAAAGAAAAAGAAGACGAAGTAGAAGCAGAAGAGAAATATAAATGGAGAAAAAAGTTACATTTATTAACTTGTATGCAAGCTTCAGAAGATTTCATTCAGTCACATCAACGTCAGACCATGCCTCAACCCATGTCCTACAACCCTCTATTATTTTCTCAGCAATGTGCTCCCTGCGTGTCTCTCCTCCCCAGTTCCACAACTTTCTTCTGTAGTTCCACATCTCAAGTGCTTCGATTCCTTTCTTTACAGGTTTTCCCGCAGCCCATGAGTCACTTCCACACAATACTGTACTACAAACACACATTCTCTGAAATCTGTAGCCCTAAGTAAGGCCGATGAGAGAGTATCTTTTTCAAAATAAACATGGTCCAAAAAACTGTTGCAAGTGGAGTAGTTGGACAGTAATTACCATAAAAACCATAACTTCTGTTACGTAATCGTGTCACAAAAAAAGATGCTGCAGACAGACTCCAACTTTATAAATATTATAAAGGGCGAAGAAAAATTCACGCATTCCTTGTCTACTAGAAATACAAAAACGTATGCAAAAAAGTTTGTGTATACGGTGCCTGTTATTTCGGACATTTTCAAAGTAACACATACTATTTTGATCCTGCAGCGACTATGAATCAAGACACAGAGATATTAAAGACATTAGCTGCCAGTTGGCATTGATTTATATCGATGGGGCAAGCTGAAAATTTATGCCAATCCGGGTTTCGATCCTGGGTCTCCTGCTTCCTAGGAAGATGCGCTGAGCACTACGCCTTCTAGGCACAATAGTCACCACAACCACATGGACTAGCCCAGCACTCCTCTCCTCGTACTCAAATTCTCAGCTTATATCACACACTACTGACATAGTGACACTGCATATTAGCCACATTACTCGCGGCATCTCGCCGATTCCTGTAAGAGTTCGAGCTTGTTACGTATCTGCACTGAAGGGATCGCTTGCCACAACCACCTAAATTATATATCACATCTCATTAATTATATATGTACCACATACATAATTACTGTGATGATGAGCAATCCACCCTTCAGTGCAGATGCATGCCAGCCAGTGTGGCCGTGCGGTTCTAGGCGCTTCAGTTTGGAACCGCGTGACCGCTACGGTCGCAGGTTCGAATCCTGCCTCGGGCATGGATGTGTGTGATGTCCTTAGGTTAGTTAGCTTTAAGTAGTTCTAAGTTCTATGGGAATGATGACCACAGATGTTAAGTCCCATAGTGCTCAGAGCCATTTAGTGCAGATGTACACCAAGCTCCACCTCTTACGGGGAATCGGCACGATGCTGCAAGTAATGAGGCTAAAGAGCAGAGCCACTATATCAGTAGTGTGTGGTGTAAGTTAAATATTTGACTGGGGGTAGGGGGGAGGGGTGTTGGTAGAGTGGTCCATGCGTGTTTGGATGGTGTAGTGGTTAGTGCATCTGCCTAGCAAGCAGGAGACATTGAGATTGAAGCCTACTTACTAGAGAAATCGCATCCATTATAGATAGAGAAACAGCATAATTGGCATTTTAAACCTTTAGCGAGAATATTGGAGAGCGAAATCAGATTTTTCTAAAACTCATTAATCACTCAATCACCTGACGAGTTGTTGTAAGACCGTCATATGCTACGTGACGTCTTTCACGCACTTCTGTAATTGATCATCATTCTGTTTTTCCAGAATCACACCTAAATCTTTCTAGGAACCTTTGCACTGATGATTTTGTCAGGAATGGGGTGTTACATAAAATATAGTATAATAAGTCAAAGTTGACATCCTTAAAAAAGCCTCTAAAAGCTTCTTCTAAGAGGATTGCTGCACAAGGACAATGGTGCTCTGCAAGCGCTCTTCCACAGACAAAGAGAAGCTGCGAGCAAAATAGCGCAAGCTGACGTAGTCCACTACACAGTCGCATACATACCGTAATTTTTCCTTGTGTTTCTCGTAAAACGGCGGAAGCATTCTATAGGTAGACACAAATGCCGAATACGTTGCTAGCTTTGGGTCTTTGAGCACCTGATAACATCTCTGGGGTTGACACTTATGGATATATAGCTATGTAGCCCAGTAGACGAATCCAGACAAAAATGTGGAGCTTCGCCTTTGAGAAGAAGCTTCTCTTCTTCCACCGTTGTTTGACAGAGGTCGTCACTGGATTAGCACTACTCCAGATAAGCAAGTAACCCATTCTTGGTGTTACTCACCACGAAACCCAACGAACGACACGTGGCTTATTAATGCAGCTTAAAGCCTAAAACACGTGGCAATCGACGTGTTGTACACTGTAGGGAACCCCTTTCTTTATTTGTTCCCACAACACCAGCATTCTGCAGACCAGCATGGAGCAGTATTGAGAATGGTTCCATTTCATAAACATTGTAAAATGGTCCAATGAAGCTGCAATCATACTAGACTGGATCTTCAGTATGCACAACGCTCATCATTATTGTGAAGTTAACCCAAATGTCTTCCGCGGTCGGAATACTAATAGACTGTATCATGTTTCCCTACTGCACAAGGGCATTTCTCAAAATCTATTTGTCTGAAACACTAGAAGAGATATCATCTCACATTCCGCAGAAATTGCAGTTCTGATATGTTAGTGAACCCGTAGACATGGAAGAAATGTGAACTGATGTTTAAGCAGAGGATTTCCTGGGAAGATTCAGTTTAATGAGCTAAATCCTCTGGATTTCATTCTTTCAAGAAACTTAAATGACCACATTTGTTCTCCTCTGCCGATGAATTTGAAGCAATTTGTTGGGCACTTTCATGCTGTTCTTCTAACTTGGATGCATTTACGTTGCGAAGAGTTCAAAGAACCCTGATCTAGCGAATAACTGAATTATTAGAGATGGACACAGATTTCTTTTATCATCCTTGGTGTGTCCGTCACAGGCGGTCCACAAGTAAATCACCAGGTAAATACGACGAACAAAATTTATTTGAATAAAAAGAAACACAGTTCATCTTATTACAGACATGTTTTGAAGACTATGGACAAACGTAAGCTCGGCTGGTCAAATACAAACAACCCTTCAACTCTTGGAAAGAGAAAACAACGTTTTCAAGTTCAGAGCAATCTTAGATAAAGAAACTGCAGATAAACTCTTTTGAGTAGAATGCAAGAAAAGTCCAGCTGTTAATGAGGAAACCAAAGCATTGTACTTAGGCGAGGTACACTACAGATAAAAACCAACTCTGATCATAAGTTCAAACACTCCAGAGAAAACACTGTTTGAGTAAAGTTGTTCACCAACCTAGGAATAACTAAGTCTGTTCAAAGTTCACAACACATTTAGGTTGAGCGCAAAGTCCGACAGAAAATACATTACTGGCCATTAAAATTGCTACACCACGAAGATGACGTGCTACAGACGCGAAATTTAACCGACAGGAAGAAGATGCTGTGATATGTAAATGATTATCTTTTCAGAGCATTCACACAAGGTCGGCGCCGGTGGCGACACCTACAACGTGCTGACATGAGGAAAGTTTCCAACCAACTTCTCATACAGAAACAGCAGTTAACCGGCGTTGCCTGGTGAACAGTTGTTGTGATGCCCCGTGTAAGGAGGATAAATGCATACCATCACGTTTCTGACTTTGATAAAGGTCGGATTGTAGCCTATCGCGATTGCGGTTTATCGTATCGCGACATTACTGCTCGCGTTGGTCGAGATCCAATGACTGTTAGAAGAATATGGAATCGGTGGTTTCAGCACGGTAATACGGAACGCCGAGCTGCGGTTTGTAAGACGTTTGTAAGACGACAACCATCTGCACGAACAGTTCGACGACGTTTGCATGAGCATGGACTATCAGCTCGGAGACCATGGCTCCGTTTACACTTGACGATGCGTCAGAGACAGGAGCGCCTGCGATGGTGTACTCAACAACGAACCTGGTTGTACGAATGGCAAAACGTCATTTTTTCGGATGAATCCAGGTTCTGTTTACAGCATCATGCTGGTCGCATCCGTGTTTAGCGACATTGCAGTGAACGCACATTGGAAGCGTGTATTCGTCAGCGCCATACTGGCGTATCACCCGGCGTGATGGTGTGGGGTGCCATTGGTTACACGTCTCGGTCACCTCTTGTTCGCATTCACGGCACTTTGAACAGTGGACCTTACATTTCAGATGTGTTACGACCCGTGGCTCTACCCTTCATTGGATCCCTGCGAAACCCTACATTTCAGCAGGATAATGCACGACCACATGTTGCAGGTCCTGTACGGGCCTTTCTGGCTACAGAAAATGTTCGACTGCTGCCCTGGCGAGCACATTCTCCAGATCTCTCACCAACTGAAAACGTCTGGTCAATGGTGACCGAGCAAATGGCTCGTCACAATACGCCAGTCACTACTCTTGATGAACTGTGGTATTGTGTTAAAGCTGCATGGACAGCTGTACCTGTACACGCCATCCAAGCTCTGTTTGACTCAATGCCCAGGCGTATGAAGACCGTTATTACGGCCAGAGGTGGTTGTTCAGGGTACTGATTTCTCAGGATCTACGCACCCAAATTGTGTGAAAAAGTAATCACATGTCAGTTCTAGTATAATATATTTGTCCAATGAATACCCGTTTATCATCTGCATATCTTCTTGGTGTAACAATTTTAATGGCCAGTAGTGTATAAACACCTCCAACATTAAAACACAGTCTGGTAGGGTAGTTAACAGTTAGTTTAAATTCCAAAAGAGGCGGGACGGAACTACAGACAATCAAAGAAATATTACAAATCCAATAATCATCTCCCTTAGAGAGGCCACGCTGCAGGATCCGGGGCGATGGGGCTGACTGACCCTGACGCTGGTTGTTGCGTAGCGACGGCCTGGAATGAGATTTTGGAATTATGTAAGCATTTGGTGCTTGCTCCAGAAAGCCCATTCGGAGGAAACTCCGCTCCCCAGGGACGTGCGCAGGCCTAAGTAGAGTCCTCGGCGCCGGGATGGACTGAGTCTTGCTTGTTGTCCCACGGCTGGGGTAGAAAAAAAGATCTGTGGTGCCAGCGACCTCTGCTGATGCTTTGGTCGCCGTCTAGCGGCCTCGCCAGAACGCCATTGTCCTTTTCTGCTGGTCTGGCAGCGGGGTTTCGGTTTTCCGAGGCATCGCGTCATCTGCTCCGTAGGGCCGAGCTCGCGGCAACCGAAACGACGTAGAAGTTGCGCGTGGTGCTTTTGGCGCCTGATTCCAGGGCTCCATGACAACCTGCTCTGAAGATTACGTATTTTGTGAAAGATATTTTGTCACTGTTGGTATATTTACAATATCTTAACATGTTTGTATTTGACATCTGGTAGCTCGTACTATGTGTAGAAACATCTTCACACTGAAAATTTTGTGGTTTTATCTGTCCTTCGACAGGCAACTGTGTGGCTATTCCTCTTCTTAAATGTCCGACAAATGATTCTTACGGTCGCTGTTTAAAAAATACTGTAGTTTTGGGATAGATATGCGTTAAGAAACAGTATATACTACAGTATTTTAGGACAGAACAAAATCTGCCAATAAAACAAATTATACCTAGAAAGGGAATCTCATCCTCAATCTCAATCTCAGGTATTGTAGCTTAGAGCTCCATCCAGTAACTGAGCAGCTTTTTTGCAATACATTTAATGAAGTTACTTGTCATATGTATGATCATTCGTCACCAAATTATCATCTTTGAACTGCAGTTTGTACCGAAAATGTGCACAGGACAAAATTTTGTATTACTAGTACGCAAGGAATCACACTGAAAAGTTCGAGTGGGAGAATGTTTCTTCACCCAGTATGATAAATTCTTTTTTGTAATCTCTAACTGTGTGACAGCTACATTTTATTCATCGCACCTAACACAATATAAAGGCGAAAGTAACTACGAAACCTTAAATAAGAAAATAAATAAAGAATCAGTTCTTACTTTAGAAACTCCTTGATAGTTCCTAAAAGCAAAAATTATTTATTTGCGCGTACTCTTTACACGATCATCATCCACCTATATTAATCTTATGCCTTACCTTATCAAATACAGTAAAATAACAATCTCAATGGTAATCAGGATAAGTATCAAAATTACTGTATTTTCTACAAGAAACTACTTGTCATTAGCCACTTGCGGTAGTTTAACTATTTAAAAATTATTTTGTAGGTGCAGAAATTCCTGAAATGATACACTAAGACAAGTATTATTTCTTCCTTGAATGACCATTTATAATGAATCTGCCGGCAAATAGAGGAATAACCGTCTGTCGCAACGCGGAAGAAAGACAAAAACCAAAAAAATTCGGTTGTAGAAAATTGATGTTCTATATTTGCCACTTAGATATGAACAACTTGGAACTTCGTAGCTAAAGCAACTGCTTTTCTCTTTCAGTGGATGAATCGTGAGAGATGTCCTCTGGCGCAACGTGATTAACTTGTCAATTCCAGATGAAGTTACTCGTGTGGTACAACTGGCACACATGACGCCACCGAAACCACATAGTTTAATTAAACGGCTTGGCAATGCCTGAAGCTTACAACTCCAGAGCATCGGCGAGTTACCCAGCTGTGTGTGCAATCCGCCGTCAAGACCACATCCTGTAGACACGTAATGTTGAGTCTTAACGCAATACTTGCAAGCTAGGAGGATGATCATGTTGCATTAGAAGAATGCAGAAACGTTACTGATAGCGCCGGTTTGACATGCTAGCTGAAGCAGACTTCGATGAAGACATGTGAATATTTAGATTTAAGTTAGTGGTGCACGATCCAAAAATATTCAAGTAACAGATTCCTTCTTTCATATTAGATGTTTACCAACGTCTTACACGACTGAATTACTCAAAGACGGGAAATGTTAGTGTTTCATGTGTTTGGGAAAGAATGGTTCTCTGCAGTCTCTGTAACCAGTCTTTGTAACGCCTACGGAGACACTACGCAGTATTTTTCAGTTTTGTAATTCTGATTGAATAAACCATTTCCTTCTTGTTGAGTTGTGTTTATTTTTTCTTTCTTTTTATACAAGTGAAGGACAAACAATTTGTCATAGAGAATCTGAAATAACTGTTACGTGACGATCAGTTTAACTTGACGCGCCAATACATGTTTATATCTAAATATGAATTCATAAAGATGAATTTCCTCCAAACATTGAACTACTTGTAAGAAGATATATTTTCTTCGATTGATTTCCTTCAGCATTACAGTCTAAATGAATTCAAATAAAAATAACGTCGTTTCCGAAAAGACTGTTAAAGTAGAATAAACGAATTTTTATGTTATTCAGCATTGCTAATTGGTTTTGGCATTTACGTCATTGCCAAGTTCCCCTGTAACATAACGAACTCAAATTTCAAAAAATATGTAATCGATTCACGAAAGCTGGCTGTTGCGTAGTAACACAAAAAGCAGTGCAGAACCATATGTAGTTACTTACATAAATTAGAATCATACGGGAAAAAATTAAAATCAAAAATTGTTTGCAGTACGTACGTTGAGGATTTTATGTCGAATGTGATATTAATCTAATTTATGCACTTCAGAGGAGATGATAAGGGGAGGGGGGGGGGGTTACTAGCTGTTCACTTTCTCGACGACAGTGGAGGTAAACACATGTCGCTCAAATATGAGGACACATATTTTCATATGTTACTGATACGTGATTCGAGGTTCTTTCCTTCCTAACAGGTTATTTTTATCTCTGAAGTGACTCGGTTCGGTGCGGAAGAACTAGCACTTTGATACACAATAAACAACAGGTTTATTACTCAAAACATAAATTCACTTTTCTCTGTCGAAGAGTACAAATTCACAAGAACACAAAAGTAGTTTCATCAGTGGAAATATCTGTCTTACTAAACTCGTCTGGTAGTTTTAGTCAAAGTCTACCTGTTCACCTAAAGTGGCTAAGTCACCAATGATATGAAAGTCAAGTGTTAAGAACCACACGGTGAGACGACTGTCTTCAAACACAATCATAGTTACGAGCTGAGATACCAAAGTCCGGGTGGCCCGGGCGTCGAAAGTCCCAGACTCTGCATAGGCAGCTCCACGTACACTGAGCGAGGTGGCGCAGTGGTTAACACAGTGAACTCGCATTCCCGAGGACGACGCTTAAAATTCGCATCTGGCCATCTAGATTCAGGTTTCCCGTGACTTCCCTAAACCGCTGGGGTGGTTCCTTTCAAAAGGACACAGCCTATTTCCTTCCCGATTCTTGAAACGAACTGAGCTCATGCTCCGCTTATAATGACGTCGATGTGTACGGGACGTCAAACCCTAACATTCTTTGTTTCCTTTCTCCACGTAGCTTTGGAATGCGACCCCAGATTGGCTTGCGTGCTCCAGTTATCAGATAGGAGCTGGGTGATGATTAAGCTCCAGTCGGAGGATGAATTGCTAGTGAACTATCTGTGGTCAGATGAAGTGGCGGAAACAAATAGGTCTGCTTTAGCTGTGCCTTCTAGTAGCAATGTCGCTTTCGTCCGTTGGTGAGGTGAGTGCCTGGAGACGACGCGGTCGCCTCCTGTGTTGTTCCCCATAATAGAGCTTGTTATTGTTGCTGTCGTACTGACACTGTTATGCTTGCAGTGTCGTGGCCCCTGCGCGCTTCGGCGAACGCAACCCGTGGTGCAGTGCTGTCATGCTGGTAGCCTATGTGCATAGACGTGACAATGTTTTTATTCCAAATGAACTGTGTACAATGCTAATACATGCTAAGAATTTTGCATCTGTTATCCCTGTGGTGCATGGTTTTCACAGCAGTGGACAAATTTTAATGGTCATTTCTCTGGCGGTTTCAATCAGCGATAATGGAGCAAACGCATGTAGGGCACATCACTATTACCGTATGTACACTGGACCGGACTATGTGCATTTGTAGCCTCAGTACTGATTGAAAGTGCGAAAGAAGTGACCATTAAAAGCCGCCCACTGCAGTGAAAATCATGCACCGTAGGGTTATATTCTAGGTCGTGAACACTTGTCGACAGAATCGATAAGAACAGTATTTACCAGTATTCGTAATTCTAAAAACATGAACTGCCATACATAACGAACTGCAGTACTTTCCAGTATTTGTCTTGACTACCCGACCGTTATAGATACCTCACGTCAGTGATAACAGTGTCACTCTCTGTCTTCTACTTTTTGTAGGTATGTCCCATTTTTTGTGCAGATTGCTAGGATCTTTTTTTTTTCTCCTAGGGAAGCTATGTTGATAGCTTTATGTTGGGTGCCTTGGTTCTTTCATTGCTTCTCTTCGTCTTTACACTGAATGATGCAGTGGCAAAGGGAGAGAGAGGTGACAGTGAGAGAGAGGGGGGGGGGGGAGGGGGGCAGTGAGTACATCGCGCATATAAATGAGGACGTAGGCTGCAAGTGCTACTCTGAGATGAAGAGGTTGGCACAGAACAGGAATTAGTGGCAGGCCGCATCAACCCAGTCAGAAGACTGATGAAAAGAAAAAAAGAAGGAAAGAAGAAAAAGTCACCGAGCTCCATATCAGGAGAATACGAGAGTTGGGTAAAATTTAATAGCCCGAAGATGCAGCATGTGATTGTTTTGTGCGGTTGCTGGGGAACAAAATCATCACATTGGACAGCTTTCCGATACGCTTCGTCTTCAGCTCGGCGTAATCTCGTGGGGATACGTCGGTTCTACGCTCATGTGGCTGTTTGCCAGTTATGAGCATAATCTGTTAGTACCACACGTTAGATCACGCGTATCTAGAAAACACTCAGCGGCACCTTCCTTGATAATGGAAGAGTTGTCACCTTTCTCGACGTTCGTGAATGCACATGTTTCTACTGCTCGCTTTGCTCTTAGTTTCAAGGTTATAGCGCTACGTTCAGTATATGTGAGTGGCTGAAACTAGTAGTTGACATCGAAGGTGAGTATTCATCAGAAGCTAGGTTGCTGTCAGGAGTGCCCCAAGGATGTGTGCTAGGATGGCTGTTATTCTCTATATACATAAATGATTTGGCTGACAGGATGGGCAGAAATCTGTGGCTGTTTGCTAGTGATGATATCGTGGTGTACGGCAAGGTGTGATTGTTCATGGTGGTGTGATAAATGGCAGTTAGCTCGTAAATGTAGGAAAATGTAAGTTAATTCAGGTGAGTGGGAGAAACATACCGTAATGTTCGAATATAGCATTAGTAGTGGGCTACGTGACACAGTCAGATATAGTAAATATCTAGGTGCAACGTCGCAAAGCTATGTGAAGTAGAACGAGCATATAGATATTGTTATGGGAAAGGTGAGTGGTCGCATTCTGTTTACTGGGACAGTTTTCGATAACTTTGTTTCGTCTGTAGAGCGGACAGCATGTATAACATTAGTATGACCGATTCTTCAGTACTGATTCATTGTCTGGGATCCTCATCAGGTCGGATGGCAGGAAAACATAAAGCCATTCAGATGCGGATTTCTAGATTTGCTACCAGTAGGTTCGATCGACGCGGAAGTATTATGGAAATTTGTGGTAAGGACTGTGGGACCAAACTGCTGAGGGCATCGGTCCCTAGGCTTACACGCTACTTGATCTAACTAAAACAAACTTATGCTAAGGACAACACACACACCCATGCCCGACGGATGACTCGAACCTGCGACGGGGGAAGCCACGCGAACCGTGACAAGACGCCCAGACCGCACGGCTACTCCGCGCGGAGAAGTGTCATGGAGAAATCACAGTGGGAACGTAACGTTCTTTTCGAGGAATGCTATTGCGGAAATTTAGAGAACCGGCATTTGTAACTAACTGCCGTACATTTCGCGTAAGGACCACAAACATAAGTGAGATTAGGGGTCATACGGTGGCATGCAGACAGAATTTTTTCCTCCCCCTCGCCCTATCTGCGAATGGAACAGGAAGAGAAATAATTTGTAGCGGTACAATGAACCCTCCTCCACGCATCGTACTGTGGCTTGCGGAGTATATGTGCAGGTGTAGATGTACACTACTGGCCATTAAAATTCCTACACCACGAAGATGACGTGCTACAGGACAGGAAGAAGATGCTGTGATATGCTAATGATTAGCTTTTCAGGGCATTCACACAAGGTTGGCGACACCAACAACGTGCTGACATGAGGAACGTTTACAACCGATTTCTCATACACAGACAGCATTTGACTGGCGTTGCCTGGTGAAACGTTGTTGTGATGCCTTTTGTAAGGAGGAGAAATGCGTACCATCACGTTTCCGACTTTGATAAAGCTCGGATAGTAGCCTATCGCGATTGCGGTATATCGTATCTCGACATTGCTGCTCGCGTTGGTCGAGAGCCAATGACTGTTAGCAGAATATGGAATCGGAGGGTTCAGGAGGGTAATACGGAACGCCGTGCTGGTTCCTAACGCCCTCGTATCACTAGCATCTTATCCGGATGGCTGTAAGGGATCGCGCAGCCGCGTCTCGATCCCTGAGTCAACAAATGGGGACGTTTGGAAGACAACAACCATCTGCACCAACAGTTCGACGACGTTTGAAGCAGCATGGACTATCAGCTCGGAGACCATGGCTGCGGTTACCCTTGACGCTGTATCACAGACAGGAGCGCCTGCGATGGTGTATTCAACGACGAACCTGGGTGCTCGAATGGCAAAACGTCATTTTTTCGGATGAATGCAGGTTCTATTTACAGCATCATGATGGTAGCATCCGTGATCGGCGACATGGCGGTGAACGCACATTTGAAGCGTGTATTCGTCATCGCCATACTGGCGTATCACCCGGCGTTGATGGTATGGGTGCCATTGGTTACACGTCTCTGACACCTCTTGTTCGTATTGACGGCACTTTGAAGAATGGACGTTACGTTTCAGATGTGTTACGACCCGTGGCTCTACCCTTCATTCGATCCCTGCGAAACCCTACATTTCAGCAGGATAATGCACGACCACATGTTGCAGGTCCTGTACGGGCCTTTCTGGATATAGAAAATGTTCGACTGCTGCCCTGGCAAGCAGATTCTCCAGATCTCTCACCAATTGAAAACATCTGGTCAATGGTGGCCGAGCAACTGGTTCGCACAATGCGCCAGTCACTACTCTTGATGAACTGTGGTATCGTGTTAAAGCTGCATGGGCAGCTGTACCTGTACACGCCATCCAAGCTCTGATTACCTCAATGCCCAGGCGTATTAAGGCCGTTGTTACGGCCAGAGGTGGTTGTTCCTGGTACTGATTTCTCAGGATCTATGCACCCAAATTGCGTGAAAATGTAATCTGATGCCAGTTCTAGTATAATATATTTGTCTAATGAATACCCGTTTATCATGTGTATTTCTTCTTGGTGTAGCAAGTTTAATGGCCAGTAGTGTAGATTCCAGGATGCTTAGGTGACTAAGGAAACTGTTCCTTTCAAATACAGAAAATTAAATGTAACACTATACCATTTTATCAGTTGGTTGCGCCATTTTGTTTAGCTGCATCTAACGTTTTGTGGCGTGAGCATACAAAGCAGTTACAACTTAATTTTTTCGAGGGGGTAATCAATCTTTATGACTACCATTGTAAATCTGCTAGCTTTGTGACATGCCATGCACGGAGACGATGATGACGACATTTTGCTACGTCGGCAAAGCACGGTGACAATCCCGCCGGTTTAAGAGCAGACCGTGGTAGTGCTTCACTCCCAAACGGCTCTCCTAGGAGAGATTATCCTGAAACGAATGCATTCCGGGTTCTTCCGTGCGGCGTTTTATTGGACTCCGGCGCAACGGAAGGAATGTCGCTTCGTCGCTCCAGCGTTCCGGGCGGGACTCCGCGCTGGAGACGGGAAATCAGCCAGCAGTTAGTCGGCCGCTGTCGCCCTTCCTCTCCGGAATATCTCCCCTGTCAGCTCCGTGTCGTGCTCCGTGGTTTGTTTGTATCGCGACGTAGTTGTCATACGCTTTAACGTGAATTACTTGGAATTTCTCTGTGCCCGCTGCTTCCCCGGCAGTTTAGGTGGCGAAGTTCATACTCCTATACTCGCTGGAGGAGTGTTTTCAGATGCGCTGTTGGTTCGTAATGCTACGGTGGAAGCAATTTTGTACGTTAAGACGCAGGCTGTGGAACGTTTAAAATGGCACGGCAACATTCAGTTCAACACCAACAGACGGAATTGTTAACGAAGTGAGCTATTGCTGCCTTCGAGATTAGAGTAGCCTTGCGTATTGTATCTGGCTTAGCATTAACCGAAAACTGAAAACCGAAGTCTGAAAACTTATGAAGAACAGGGTCAAGCACAAAGCAAATGCGAAAGAAACAGGCAACAACCCAAAACTTCCGAAATAATAGAACAAAGCATTCTTTCTTCTGGTGCAAGCAGAAAACAACTCAACTTCAACAAAAAAAACATGGTTCAAATGGCTCTGAGCATTAGAACTACTTAAACCTAACTAACCTAAGGACATCACACACATCCATGCCCGAGGCAGGATTCGAACCTGCGACCGTAGCGGTCGCGTGGTTCCAGACTGTAACGCCTAGAACCGCTCGGCCACTCCGGCTGGCGGAGACTCAACTTCAACTCATAAGAACGTCTGAAGTGATTGATATTACTCCACTTGTGCAGACGACATGAACAGAACTACGAACATGACTCTTTTACAGGACTCTGTGAAGTTTATCACCATTGTCTGCTAAAGCGGTTCTCAGTGGTATGAGGCTAGTTCCGACACCCGAGGTGACAGTCTATAGAAGTGAGCGAAAGGTCGGTGAAAACGGCACTGGAAAGGCGAGGGATGCTAACTCTGAACGAAATGCAGGGAAGCCTCATTATCAAACAGCTGAAATGACTTGTGTTGCAAGAGAAGAAGAACAAACCACAGTTACTGTTGCAAAACTTAAGAAAAGAAACCCCCATGTTAAAGAAAGAATAAAGACTTCGGGAGCCTGAAGATTATCACACATAAAGGCCTCTGCAAATGTTGTATTATTTGTTCTCTTGACTATAAAGAAATTACTTTGACTAATTTATTGTTAATTTCAGTATTGTTAGCAACAAAAGAACTGTTCGTCAGCGATGATCAGGCTAAAGGACTTTCTAATGTCAATCAACAGTGTCAGGGTGTGATTAAATAACATGAGGTTCCCAGATCTAGTCTGACTAAGAACTTTATAATTTTAAGTTTCAGAATTTGGCAACAATTTCTTGATTGGTAATCAAGCAGCATTACCAGTCTTATCGTGAGCTCCTCAGACTCCGGTGCTGAGACTCCAACTGAGGTTTTTAAGGAACTGTGAGTCACGTTTCACTTCCGAAAATCATTGTTTGATCTCCTTAGGCTTGATGAAAAGCAGCCGCTTATTGTCTCAAGCTCGCAGTGTCATTCCCTCGACTACATGTGAACCAATGGTGCCACGCAAACGGCGGCAGTGAAACTGCGAGTCGCGACGAGAGGATTGTGCTCGCCAGCCACTACTGCGTCGCAGCGAGCTCGCCGATCGCTTCCAAAGAAACAGTTGTCTGAGAATTGAGTGCTGCTTGGTGCACACACGTTCGGAACTCTATCAGCAGCTGCCGTCATCTCAGGCTGCCATGGATGCAGCCGGATTTGATGCGGTACTGTTTTCTTGAAGAACTGTAGAAATAACCTGATACGTATAAGGAACACATCTCGCAAGGAGAACCGTGATAACATTTCTTAGACAGCCACCTGGTTTCGCGTAAGTTCTGCTGCGAAAATTTACGTCCATCTACACATAAATACATAGTCAATGTCACTAGCGCTCCTTTCAGCAGTCGTTAACTACGAGGGACGTTCAATAAGTAATGCAACAACTTTTTTTTCTGACACTTTCGTTGCGACATATGTACCCCCAAAACGGCGTCTGTAACGGACATACGTTCCAAGCACAGAGCTGTCATTGAATTTCTTTCGGTGGAAAACCAGAGTATCGCAGATATTTATAGGCGTTTGCCGAATGTCTATGGACACCTGGAAGTGAACAAAAGCGCGGTGAGTCGTTGGGCGAGGCGTCTGTATCATCGCAACAAGGTAGCTCAAACCCTTCCGATCCGCCGGGTGCTGGCTGGCCACACACAGCTGCGACTCCTGTAATGTTGAAACGAAAGGACACTCTCATCCCAGGTGACCGGCAGATCGCATTGAAACACCTCTTGCACAACTGGACTTCTGTCTTGGCAGTGCTGACATACTAGTCCACCATTTGCGATATTCAAAGGTATGTCTCCGATGGGTTCTTCACCCCCTAACAGAATACTGTGAAGAGCAACGAAGGACCATCTGTGCAGAATTATTTTCGCGTTATGAGGCTGATAATTACAATTTTCTGCCGAACATCGTCAGAGGTGATGAAATATGGGTTCATCAACTTCCATCTGTTTGGCACAATGAAGGTTGCATTCCGTGAGAAGCATTACGTGGGCGACAGGGAGGTTATTGCTGCAGCAAGATGTTGGCTCCGATTTCGACCAGTAGAGTGGTACCATACAGCTATACAGGCACCAGCAATCAGGTGGCGTAAGGTGTCGCATTGAACGGAGATTATGTTGAAAAATAGCTTTTTGTGGCCAAAACAATGGAGAATGTTATGGTGTATTGGAGTCCTGAATAAGACCAATCTGCTTTCAGAAAAAAATGTGTTTCATTACTCGTTGAACGCCCCTCGTAACATCTAGGTAAGTAATAAAGCTCCTGCTTTCTTAATGTTTTCGTAAAACAAATATGCAGACGCTGTCTGTTTTCTTTTACGTCCACATTTGTTGCTTTCTAATTGGATATTGCCGTGCGGCATCCATCAGTGTCACAGTGTGTTTACAACGATTTCTGACGCTGCCAGCATTTGCGGCACTAACTCCTATGTATCAAGCCTTAATACCAAACACGAGTAGTATCTCAGGATGTCACACCTCTGAGACGTTTTTACTGGTGTGGAACTCAGCTGTGGCATAGAAATGCTAGTCCAAAGCCGCAGCTCGCAGTTATTTATACTACTCTTTGAGATCAACAGATGCTGCAGCATTCATTTTTACTTACAATCGCACTTTTCAGAACTGCAGTTTCGTTGGAATACATATTATGACAGGTTGGTGTCTCACAAATGGCCGTAATGCCATCAATACGTTTATGGGTGTGAATCTACGTGAAACAACATTATCACATTTTCGTCTCGTGCTGAATGTTTTAGGGAAGTTACACTATATTGTTTCACAGGTTCCAGAACCAGTTTACAATAATTGTAATCAAATTACAGTTGCAGACGAGACAAAATAGAACACTGCCGAATATACAGTATTTTTACAGGTTTTTTCTCTCGTTGCTGGGAATTTCAGGGCAGCTGCCTGACAAATTTAATGCTGGCCGGAAAGCTGGTGGCTGGTCTCTTAGCCGGCACGCTCGTCAACAGCTCAGCTCGTGTGAGGCAGTGTCTAGTTACGTGGATCCAAGGTGATCTAGTAACGGTTCTCCTCAGTGTCTGGTTCCATTTTATACACGAGAAAACCGGTAAATAAGAGAATGGAAGTTCTTAAAATTAACAGTTGTATTTAGGAAGAGAAAAATAAAGACAGATTGGAAAGCACGAAGATTACAAGACTGCTGCCAACTAACCTGTAAAAGGGCGTACACACTAGGCCAACGAAAACCGAGACTGAATTCGACCGAACGTTGGTCGCCGGTGCGTTGGCATTCAGCTTTCCATCCGCAGCAAACAAAGGGCTTCGGGCCTAGGGATTCAGCCATTTGGAGTCGCAGTTGGCTCTGACAATTTTCCGCCGTTGCTCAGGTTTTGTTATTGTTGCAAAGTAGCGTTTTAATTACAATTCCACCGAAGGATATTACACGGAAAGAAGAGAATTTAGCAGCCGTTGCAAATGCAATATTTATTTTACCGCTAGAAGCTGATCAATACAAAAAACAAGAAGAAGAAGTAACGACGCTGGTGGTGATCCCCTTTTCAAGAGTGGGGAGGACTGTGGTGGGACAAAATTAATGTTTGCCTTAGTGCTGAATTGGAAAATGGGATACTTTCTTATTTTTGCCCTAATGAAAGTTACAGATTTAGAATTTTTATTGAATTGTTCAGGTTCTAAAATTCCCAAAAATAACACGTCCTTTAGGAGAGCTGTACCTGCAGCAAAGAGTGAATAGCCACTCCCAGTTTTCTTTGTTCCTCTTTGCCATTCACGGTGAAAAGATGTCAATAAAGACATTTTCTTTTTGACATTTTGCACATCACTTTCCAGTAGTTGAGTTATTTCCCTCCAAGTGTTTCCTCTTTTCAGTTAGGATGCTGTCTTCACTTGCCATCCTCTACGTTGTTAAAGGGATGCGGTATTTAGTTCCACTCTGCGAAATGGAATCGTAATCCCCACAGATCGTTCACTGCAAATCTATGAAATCACTTTTCCAGTTCTAAGACATAAAAGTTTACTTGTCTTTATTGAACATAATCCATAAGCTTCCTATTATCCTTTTACAACCTACTGTACCTCTATTTCTCCCTATAAAACTTATTTTAAGCTTGGAAAAAGGTGTCTTATTATACTTCACCGATTCACATTTTCCATCGCATCGCAATAGTGTCTCACGTTTGTTGCCCTGATTTCTGAACATATTTTCTAGGCGTCTTGATGCCCTAGCACCAGAAAAAATGCCAAGCTGCTGCAGCAGACAGTTTACAATCAGATAGGTCAAATATTACAGAACAGGGTGGTTTTAAGTAACAGTACTTAATTAATCCAAGACCATCACGAAGTGGCAGATTGACGGCTGATAGCTCTGTACGTAAAAACATTTAGAAGTGGGTCTGTAGTAAAATGTGTTATACATGGAAGCAATTAACTACTATTGGGGTAAACTGGTTACAAATGAACTTTTGGGAAAAGTGGCTAGCTGGTCCATTTTTTCTGACGAGTAGTGTGGCCACTCTTCCCGATCGGACGCCATGTCGGTGTCAATGGTTCACATATGAAACTATCAAACCGAAAGAAACAACCAGGAACTGCAGCTGTAAGCTATAAAGTGTTCTTTAAAAATCTCTCTATCTTTAAGACAAATGAAGTAACAGGTGTAAAATTACATCAGCCAACTGTAAAAGGAAAACTTTTTGTTAAGAAATAATGGAACAAACTTCATCTGTCAAACTCACTGGCCACAATAAGGCTACATATTAGAACTAGTCTCGCCGCTTGTCGGGAGGTATCAGCTCTGTTCAGGGTCAAAAATATGCAGTGGCCCTGTTTCCCGCCGTGGCCACTTCACCCCACCTCCCCCTACAGGTACTCTAAATTTATGCCACAGGGATTCGCCAGAACTGCGCCGTCTTCGTTAATGGGATTTCCATTTCAGTTCCGCGAGTATTTGTTTTATACTTTCGAATGTGTGATACCGAACAGTCACGGTCATAGCAGCGCGTTTCAAATCCGTGCGATGTCTGTTGTGACGACTACTTCATGGTTCAAATGGTTCAAATGGCTCTGAGCACTATGGGACTTAACTACTGTGGTCATCAGTCCCCTAGAACTTAGAACCACTTAAACCTAACTAACCTAAGGACATCACACACATCCATGCCCGAGGCAGGATTCGAACCTGCGACCGTCGAAGTCGCGCGGTTCCGGACTGAGCGCCTTAACCGCGAGACCACCGCGGCCGGCGACTACTTCATGAGTCCTGCAAACGATCTAACAGTAAAATTGGTCACAATAGTATCTTGGATGATTACTTTAACAGACTCTAGTTTCCCACAAACCTTCCAACGAATCTAAGATTCACCTTCCCTAAGACTGATTCCATGTGGTTGCTCCATTTTATATTGCTTCTTAATATTATCCTTAAATACTGACACAATTTGACCTTCTCAAGATGTTCCATCACTAACATTATAATCAGATACTGTTAGATTCTTTCCCTTTGTTACTCATTTTATCTTACACTTATCTACAAATAATGACAGCTATCATTGATTACGCCAAGAGATAATTTCACCCACGTCTTTCTGCAGGATCGTCCATCAATGAAATTTTTCTGTACAGCAGCATGGTCACTGAACAACTGTATAGTGCTTCCGACCTTGCCTGCAGTGATTGTGGTGTCGTGTGTGGTGTAATAAAAGGCGTAGGTTTTATTAAGGATGGGATTTCGCTTAAACTGCAAGAAACATTCAATGCTATCTTCCTTCATTTTCTGCGCAATGACGACTAGAAGTATGGAGAAGAAAGTGTACAAACGAACACTGGTGTAGATGTTGACACCCCCACCAAGGCGGTATGGGAGATGCTGCAGGCAGGCGGCTAAGGCTGTGACACGTTCGTGACTGTCTACTCTTGATTTATTTCCACTTGGGCCTGATGATTTTTTAACAAAAACTGAATCTACATGACTCAACAATACGACATATACTACAAAACAAATTAATACCAACAGATCAACACAATTTTGACGTCACCCCACAGTGACGTGTGCTGGCAGCCAGGAAGAACAGTGAGGTCAAGATAGGGGAACCCACATAACAAACAACAAGCAGGGAACCTCAATCTACATCGAAAATTGATTTTTTTCTGTTTTCATTCATTGTTTGAACGCTATATTTCATATTTTTATCTATTTATCACTTTACTAATTTTTATTGGCGTTAATAAGATTTAATAACAACTTAAAAAACAGATATCTTTATTTTTATTTTTTGCTGGGATACTTCTTTATTCAATTTGAGACACAGAGGTTTAGAAAATTAGAGCTAAATAAAAATCGATAGAAAGAATCTTACTATGCAGGGGAATATTTATACATAAAAACAATTGCAGAGAGATGAAAATGGAATATCCATTCAAATAAACTCAATTCTACTTTATGTATACCTCTGCACTCAAAACAAATCTAAATTTCATAACTACAATGAATATATACAAGAATTATAAAGTATTAATAGTATGTACATAATTTACCTAATGCAGGAGAATAAGGAAACAGAATCAAAAATTAGCACATAGAATTACCCCAAAGTTTCAATAATAAAAAAGTAGCACATATGTAATAACAGCAATGAAAAGAAATTAGTACTTATGGTACTCCGTATGTGTTACGCCACGGTTCGCGTGGCTCCCCCCGTCGGAGGTTGGAGTCCTCCCTCGGGCATGGGTGTGTGTGTGTTGTCCTTAGCGTAAGTTAGTTTAAGTTAATTTAATTAGTGTGTAAGCCTAGGGATCGATGACCTCAGCAGTTTGGCCCCATAAGAACTTACCACAAATTTCCAATTTTCCATGGTTGGTTTGTTTGCTGTTTGATCTTCTTCTTCTGGGAGCAAATTCAAACTATGGCCAACTGGAAATCTTGAAGAACGATTTTTTTCTGTTGGACACTTCAGGTATAAATAGTGAGTACTTACCAACATTGGATGTAATGCATTAAGTCCAATCTTCTTACCACCTTAACATCTTGTGGGAAACGGGATAATAGGAGAACATTTCATCATTGCTGTCAACGTCTTTCATATATTTATTGCATTGGAAAATCACGTTTGGTTTCTCGATTTAGCTTCCACGACGAGTTCTAGTGTGCACCATTTCGCCTCGCCTCCGAGTGCATTGGATATGGCCAGCACTTCCCGTTTGACCTTCCATTTACAAACACGCCATATTCGTTGAAACGAAAAACTGACTATTCTTTTTCAGTTTCATCCTCACCATTTCTTGAGCATTATTCTTTCGATTGGAGCGAAGACTACCAGTGCAGAAGCATTTTTTGCAAGTAATTCATTGTTGAGGGAGACACTGTTATAATAATTGTTCATAAAGGAACTGTGGCGAAAATCCGCTTTTCCCTTCCTTATTTTCATAACCACTTTTTGAAGCGTGATCCTTCCTTCCTACTACAGGGTCCTCATCGGTACTGTGTAAGTGGAGTTTATTTACTAGCCCATTAGAATCAGCTAACACGTACAGTTTTATCCCAGATTTGTGGCACTACCCCTGTACGTTTTCTCGAAACTTCAGCCTACAACCGACAATCGACTCGTCTATGGAGAGGTTTCTTTTTCTCGGATAATATATTTTCTCCATGGTGTTATTGTAATAATCTGTACTGGCAAAATTTTTTTCGATAGATGGCATTCCAGCATAATTTCTGGCGAAATGTGGGTGTCTAATCAGTAAAAGCTACGTATCTCTGATCATTTATTTTGTGATGGGCAATCTAATATGTAGTGATTTTTCTAATAGTCCTTCACGGTATTCATCCACACGAGCCCTATATAAAATAGCATGCACAAAAATGTTTTTATTTCTTCTATAGTGGTATCTAGGCACGCTCGTTTTCACTGTCAAAAAGCAATTACAAGGCAAAAGCATGCGTCTCTTCTGCTACTATTCCAAGAGGTTTTGGGTTAATAACAAGAAGAAACATGATATTGGTATAATAGGAGAGGGGATATCCACAAGTTCTGGAGAACAAATAAAAAGCATCTTCTCCCTATTATTTGGTGGGTCCTCACTCCACTTGTCTACGGGAATAAAAACGTGATGTCTATGGTGGCCTGGTGGGGTTGAGAAATAGTGCCGGGATCTGAAGCCTCATTACTGGGCCCTTCCATTGCTATGTCAGATGTAGCATCTGGCGCTTCAGTAGTGCCGCGTACTTCTGTAGCACCGGGTTCATCTTGAAAGTTAGCGGGCTCCTCTTCATCCTCATCCGGATTCGGTTCATCCGGCAAAAATTCTGACTCATCGTCGATCCATTTTCCACACACTAATCCGATAGGGACTTCTCTTTCCACTTCCCGGTGACCCCATAAATGGACTCTCCGACATCTAATAAACGCGAAAGAAGTAGAACATTGTATATTGATATGGGAAATATTACTTATAGAAAAATTAGTGTACAGTTATTATTTAGTTACAGAGGAATGGCTAAGCCCATTAGCGAACATTACAGTTGTGTGACAAGAACAAACACTACAGCAAGTACACGAAACAAAGAAAATTTAAATTTGACACTATTTCCTCTTAAATAAGTTCTTTTAACAGACGAAGAACATACCTGTGATCTCACTCGGCGGCCATCTCGCATGCAATATCTGTCTGCTTTGGACATCAAATTGTGACGGGGCGGTAAAAAAAAGAAGGAAGTGCCGTTGCAGAGAGTTCACACGAATGTGCATATACAAATGTTGGTTAAAAAATGTTGTTGCAAATTTTGGCTCTCACGTAAGTCTCAGGGGATGATTTCCACACTTGGCGCATTAGTTCACTACCACACCCGCGAATTTGTTATAGTTTTTGAATTAATTATTCACTCAGACATAAGTACAGGTTATGCTAGGGAACAAAATTAGGCGATTATTATTATAGCAAAATCAATTTTTCAAAACACAGTTCAATCACTATTTACTTGCGTTGTCCTTTTCTTTCACACAATGAAATTAACACTGGTGAGACGTTTTACAGTTTTACTTTAATAATAATTTGACTCCGAGCTCCCAATCGCAGTAATTTAGGCTGCTATAATCTAAAGTTATTCAGTCAATTCGAACAGATCCACAAGTCCCACTGTCTTCTTTGTTCTAACAGTTTTGGCGCGAAATCACAGACCGCCACATGTTCACTTACAACGATGTATACCTCGTAAATCGTACTTACACAAATAATCGTCGCACTTCCAGTTCACCAAATATATGCTTGCACACTTGCACTATTCTACTATACTCTTTGTCGAAATAAATCGGCGCGAAAATGGATCTACCACATGGGCCACCCTCAAGTGGGGCTTGCTCGCCAACCACCCTCCAAAACGACTGACCAACGACTGACCTCTGGCCAAAATGGCCGCTCGCTTATATAGGCTCGGACATCAATCCCCTCGTTATCCAAGTACCAGTCTCACCAGTTAAGGTTACAAATTGTGATACATACATCCCTCGACAGAAATAAGTACACCATCGGAACCGCGCTAAAGAGTACATCTTATGTACTGTGCTACATTAATTTCTAGGATTATTCTATCGCCCATAAATCAAGTTTTAGTTTTTGCAAAATTTCGCCACTTAGGGCAAATTTGTTTGTTGACATCTGTGCTGCAAAGTTTCAACATAGAACTGCATGTAGTACCGTTTTTAGACGTAATCTATAGCGATGTACACATTGCGCTGCTCAAAATCTTCATATCTATAATAATTTATTATGGGCGAAAAACGGTGATGATAATTTGCAAACAATGAAAACTATTGCAAGTTAAGTGTATAGTATAACTTAACTAGTTTAAAATACGTGTGATGCGACCCAAAATATTATATAGTGTCGTTCTTTACGTCATGAATTTGCTATTGAATTTTATAAACAATTTTCCCTCAAACTTTGTTTGTTGCTCTTTACGGGCTTGATTATGTATGAATTATAATATATGACTACGGCACTCGATCCGCTATGACGAAACGTTTTTAATAAGTGCTCGCTCATCCCTGTAAGTTATTTACTATTTTTATTAATCTTTCAGTATTCGTGATATTAACCGACTTTGAGGTTACTGTAACTTTTGCGTCTCCTAACTTGGAATAAAGATCGATCTTTCAGAAGGTGCATATTGCTGACGACAATCCACTGCCGCATCGCTCTTCACCGTAAGTTACATAATTTTCGCGTAATGCGCGAAAAACCAAGTTGCAGGCCACGAGCGACGGAGGCGTCCCACCGACCGTTGCAAATCTGGCGCGGGCGCGCCACGCGCTTCCGCGAGTCACGCACCATGTAGCGCGCTCGCTCTCCACAAAGCAACCCTTGCATACTAGAAATATTCATCTGGTAACGGGGGTTTGTACCGTCACAAAATCCAGTGTCTCCATTTGACATATCTCTTACCCCAACATTAACAAGAGGACCACCACTCGAAGACGAAATGCAGCTAGTGCCAGCCTCATTGCTGGATCGCCATCCAAGGATAATTTGACAAAGTCACTTGAAAGAAATGCCATCATGAAGAGTTCGTTGAGTTTTTTGGGATTGGAAGTCGTCTACTGACCGGGTTTGGAAGACCAAAGACTAGAGAACAAGGAAAATTCAACCTGCGAAACGAATGATTCTTGATCAGAGTCTGCGATGCCCAGCTACTGGGAGCGATCAGGACCTGAATAGAAAAGATTGGGACACACCAGAGCGGGAGATGCAAATTATACCCGTTGTCACAGAAAATTCTCTGAAGACACTTTCGGGCAAGTGTGGATTAAATGTGATACGTATGGCACACTTAAACTGCGCCGAGTCTGATGGAGCCGTTTACGTTTGTATTTCTGAATATAATTTTTGTTCTGATGTTCATTTAAAACGCTTAAATACGCCAGTTGTTCTTTGTAGACAAGTCCACCGTTTTCTGTTCCTTGATCCAGTTTTATTGCAACACTAGCTCACCAGCATTTCCCGGGTATTCATTCCGCCAGTTTTCTATTAGAAACGAAAACTGTGCATTTACTTGTACTACTGTAGTGGGCGTGGGCTTCGTGTCTATCTTGGTCACAATAATGCGTTCACTATGCTGTTTGTAGTAGCTTACCCGCACTCCTATTTTTTTATTCATTATTAAACCTACTCCTGCATTACTCCATTTGATTTTGTATTTATAACCCTGTTTTCACCTGACCAAATGTCTTGTTCCTCCTGCCACCGAATTTCACTAATTCCCACTATATCTAACTTTAACCTATCCATTTCCCTTTTAAATTTTCTAACGTACCTGCCCGATTAAGGGATCTGACATTCCACGCTCCGATCTCTAGAACGCCAGTTTTCTTTCTCCTGATAACGGCGTCCTCTTGAGTAGTCCCCGCCCGGAGATCCGAATGGCCGACTACTTTACCTCCGGAATATTTTACCCAAGAGGATGCCATCATCGTTTAATCATACAGTAAAGCTGCATTCCCTCGGGAAAAATTACGGCTGTAGTTTCCCCTTGCTTTCAGCCGTTCACAGTACCAGCACAGCAAGGCCGTTTTGGTTAGTGTTACAAGGCCAGATCAGTCAATCATCCAGACTGTTGCCCCTGCAACTACTGAAAAGGCTGCTGCCCCTCTTCAGAAACCACACGTTTGTCTGGCCTCTCAACAGACACCCCTCCGTTGTGGTAGTACCTACGGTACGGCCATCTGTATCGTTGAGGCACGCAAGCCTCCTCACCGCAAAACGTATTGGGAGGAGGGTTAGTAGAAAAGGAGTAATAAATTTAAACGTCATGCAAAATGAGACAGTTTTTCCCGCATCTCAGTGACTGTGACGTCACATCTACTGAACCATGCGTCGTACCTCGATACATTTTTGTATGAGCATTTAGCGGCGTATGTGGATACTGCGTGCGAAATTTATTGCGAATACAGTAAGTTGTACACAAGTAATATATTTAAACGTTATGCATGATGCTGTCGTTTTTCATGCTTCTTATTGTTTACGATGTCATATCTCCTTAAATAACGTAGGTGCTTCTTAATCCCATAGTGATTGTTGCCTGTGATTGTTCCCAGTGAGAGATACGTGTACCAAGTTTCGTTGACATCGTACCAGTAGTTTAGGAGAAGATGCATAACACACACACACACACACACACACACACACACACACACACACACATGTGTAAGGAATTTTAAAAGATTATTACGACTTCATCATTTTGGTCCTATTTTATAAGGTTTTAGTGACTCTTCGTTTATCGAATAAAAATACACTCCTGGAAATTGAAATAAGAACACCGTAAATTCATTGTCCCAGGAAGGGGAAACTTTATTGACACATTCCTGGGGTCAGATACATCACATGATCACACTGACAGAACCACAGGCACATAGACACAGGCAACAGAGCATGCACAATGTCGGCACTAGTACAGTGTATATCCACCTTTCGCAGCAATGCAGGCTGCTATTCTCCCATGGAGACGATCGTAGAGATGCTGGATGTAGTCCTGTGGAACGGCTTGCCATGCCATTTCCACCTGGCGCCTCAGTTGGACCAGCGTTCGTGCTGGACGTGCAGACCGCGTGAGACGACGCTTCATCCAGTCCCAAACATGCTCAAGGGGGGGGACAGATCCGGAGATCTTGCTGGCCAGGGTAGTTGACTTACACCTTCTAGAGCACGTTGGGTGGCACGGGATACATGCGGACGTGCATTGTCCTGTTGGAACAGCAAGTTCCCTTGCCGGTCTAGGAATGGTAGAACGATGGGTTCGATGACGGTTTGGATGTACCGTGCACTATTCAGTGTCCCCTCGACGATCACCAGTGGTGTACGGCCAGTGTAGCAGATCGCTCCCCACACCATGATGCCGGGTGTTGGCCCTGTGTGCCTCGGTCGTATGCAGTCCTGATTGTGGCGCTCACCTGCACGGCGCCAAACACGCATACGACCATCATTGGCACCAAGGCAGAAGCGACTCTCATCGCTGAAGACGACACGTCTCCATTCGTCCCTCCATTCACGCCTGTCGCGACACCACTGGAGGCGGGCTGCACGATGTTGGGGCGTGAGCGGAAGACGGCCTAACGGTGTGCGGGACCGTAGCCCAGCTTCATGGAGACGGTTGCGAATGGTCCTCGCCGATACCCCAGGAGCAACAGTGTCCCTAATTTGCTGGGAAGTGGCGGTGCGGTCCCCTGCGGCACTGCGTAGGATCCTACGGTCTTGGCGTGCATCTGTGCGTCGCTGCGGTCCGGTCCCAGGTCGACGGGCACGTGCACCTTCCGCCGACCACTGGCGACAACATCGATGTACTGTGGAGACCTCACGCCCCACGTGTTGAGCAATTCGGCGGTACGTCCACCCGGCCTCCCGCATGCCCACTATACGCCCTCGCTCAAAGTCCGTCAACTGCACATACGGTTCACGTCCACGCTGTCGCGGCATGCTACCAGTGTTAAAGACTGCGATGGAGCTCCGTATGCCACGGCAAACTGGCTGACACTGACGGCGGCGGTGCACAAATGCTGCGCAGCTAGCGCCATTCGACGGCCAACACCGCGGTTCCTGGTGTGTCCGCTGTGCCGTGCGTGTGATCATTGCTTGTACAGCCCTCTCGCAGTGTCCGGAGCAAGTATGGTGGGTCTGACACACCGGTGTCAATGTGTTCTTTTTTCCATTTCCAGGAGTGTAATTCATATTGGTCACAGTTTCGCCCCTATTATTTAGTAAACGTGTTATAGCAAAAACTAGAATAAATCCAAAACAAGTCCTTTGTGCCAAAAACGAAAGAGGACGCTCAAATTTACATCTTTTGTTTTAATAATTATCCAGTCGTACCGCCACAGACTGGCCGTGCTCCACGCGGCTGACAAGCCCGCAGTGCCGCCAACTGGCCGTGACAGCACCACTGCGCCGTCTCCAGAGGTCGCGAGTCTGCAGACGCCACGTGACCTTCACCGTACCACGAGTGTCGTCCCTGCCGGCATGTTGAGCGCGACAGGGGTCGACGGCCAGAGCCCTGGTCATGCATATGCAACGGCGGCGACCCGCTGCCCCCAACCTTGTGACACAGCAGCGTAGCCTGCACTATTGCCCACTCCACACACGATAACAACCATCTGAGTCAACACACCGCCTTGTGCCACTGAGGCCTTTCTTTTTTCTTTTAATTCATCGGTCTTTCGACTGGTTTGATGGCGACACGCATCTTTCCCCATCGTTTCGTAATCTTTTCATCTCTATGAATCTGCTTTCACAACATCCTCTGTATTCAGTTTTACGTCTTCTAGTCTTGGTCAGTTTCTACTAATTTACCCCTCAACTGCTCCCTCCAGCGCCAAGTTACTGTTTCTGGGCGTCGTGGGAAATGTCCCACCAACCTGCCCCTTTTCTTGAAAAGTGTCTGCTATTGTTTTCTGCCCTCACCTGTTCTTCTCATTGCTTCTTTATTATATACTTTACCTGACCACTCAATTTTCTAATATTATTCTATGGCACCACATTTCAGACACACTATAAGAAAAGAAATGAAAAAAAAGAAAACGGCACACATCGAATGTCACCATAAAAGTCATACGAATTTTATAGTATGGTGTTAACAGTGCGATATGACATCTCAGAGGAAGGCATGCATGGTCTGGGGTAATATCTTTGACGTGTAATTAATACGTCTAGTAATCAATACGTACTTGTCTCGGGTTAGAACTCTGCCGTTGCATAAATTTTGAAAGGATAACATCAACAATGGTGGCCCAGGATTTTTTGCGTAAAAAATCACCCTCTTTCGACCAATGTCTTGTCAAAGAGGGTGGGTAAGCGGATGGAAGTTCAGGGCACTCTCTTGGCCTTGGGGAGCGAAACTGTTACTAAAAGGAAGAAGAATCAGCAATGATCAGCGGAAGGAGGATGCAGAAGGCAAAGAAACCCACTGTTTTAAAGGCACATAATGTATACCCACAGGACATGTGGCCTGTAATTGAAAAGTGTCATGATCATCTTTCTACTGGCAAAAAATTCCGGAAAAGTTCCCCATTCTGATCTCTGGGAGCTACAAAATCTTAAGAGGAAGTGTTAAAGTTCAGCATAGATATAGTGGTCTACGGTAAAGTGAAATGGAAAGAAGGATTTCCGGTCAGATGAGCATGGGATAATATCAACAGCAGCAAAAAGTACTATAAAGGGAGTGGATCCATTACGAATAGGTTCAAATGGCTCTGAGCACTATGGGACTTAACATCTGAGGTCATCAGTCCCCTAGGACTTAGAACTACTTAAACCTAACTAACCTAAGGACATCACACACATCCATGCCCGAGGCAGAATTCGAACCTCCGACCGTGGCGGTCGCGCGGTTCCAGACTGTAGCGCCTAGAACCGCTCGGCCACCCCGCATTATGAATAGCAAGGTAGGGCAAATGGTGAGTTATTGTGGACAGTTCAGTGACACGGCTGTTTTCATCAGAATCGACAGTAAACCGACACCGACAACAATTGTTCAGATATACATGCCGACGACGCAAGCAGTGGATGAAGAGAGAGAAAGTATACGAGGATACCGAACAGGTGATTCAGTCCAGAACGAACACAAAAATGTAAGTCATGGGGGACTGGAATGCGTTTATAGGGGGAGGATGGGTTCTGACTGCCTGTCTGACAACTGCTCGGTCCTCAAGTTCGGCCGTCTTCGTCCACGGTTCTCCCATTCTTGCCCACATCGTCTAAAAGTGGCATCGCACCTTCTCAGATGTCAAGCGACTTGCCGATTACTCGAAACGACTTCTTTCAGCCCTAGTACATATCCTCTCTCAATTGCTGAAATCTGCATGTATTGTTAACGCACCTGACTGCGAGGCATAGTCCAACTGAGTACACGGAATGAAATTCGCGAAGACTTAGGCTCTGGTCCCTGCTTAGTATCCTTGCGGGGTGAAACTACGCTACAGCGTCACACATTCATCCATCGTCCGCCAAAGTTTCCGTCAGTACAACTATGAATATACGCTTGCAACCAGTCAAACTTTCGTATTAGCCAACGGGTTCATACTGCCATACACTGTAGGGATAACGCTCAAGCATCTACGGCAGCGATTTGACAAGAACAGGGAGATGAAGTTAGTGCAAATACACAAAGTTTGCAACACCTGCATTCGGAAAAGCATTTTACTCATGGCCACGTCAACTCTTAACAAGGGAAGCGCAGTCGTGTAAGTTATCAAGATAAATTTGTGACTGGATTGAAGATTTCATCATAGCGAGAACACCGCGTGTTATCTTTGGTGGGTAGTCATCAACAGATATGAGTTTAACGCCAGGCATGCCCTTGCGGTTGATACTGTGTATTTATGACCAGGGAGACAATAACATTCTCATACTTGTTGCATATATCGCAGTTGTTTCTAGTGAAATACTAGTTCCATGAGTCTTCAAATTTTTGCAAAGGCTGGCAACTTGCTTTAAATATTCAGAATTGTAGGACCGTGAACTTCAGAAAATGGGAACACTTAGTATTTCGTCACAGCAGTATCAGTGAAATCATTGTACTCACACAAATAGTTGCTTGTTAACAGTTTTATTGAGGTATGAAACGAAATGAGAACTAGGCTCTGTTGTAGGTAAAGCAGTTGGCAGACTTCGGTTTGACAGAATACTGGGAATATATAGCGAGTTTACAAAGGACACTGTATACAAAACAGTTGCCCGACCCAACCCAAGATATTTCTTGTGTGGGACTAACGAAGGATACTGAAAATATGTAGACCAGGGCAGCACGAAAGGTCACAGGTTTACTTGACTCACAAAAGAGCGTCACGGTAATGATGAAAATACGGCATTATTAGCCATTTGAAGTTGGACGGTGACCATCCCACCAAGGTCTACTTACACAGTTCATTAGAGACGGAGAAGCAGCTCGGATTACGGAACGGTGGGGAAGAAAACTGGCCGTGCCCTTTTCGAGGAACCATCCCGGCATATGCTTGGAGCGGTTTAAAGAATTTACTGAAAACCTGACAGTTGAAATGATGAGACAGAAAGTATATCTGATGAAGAAACTTTGTTCCGTGGTGTAGCCATACGAACAACGATCGATATACCAGTTGCCTGTTATAGAACGTTAAATCCAAAATTGTGTTTATAATGTTTGGTCCATAGAAGTTATTCATCTGCAGAACTGTACTCCAGTATCATTCGCCCCCGTGTTGTTTTCCAGGCACTCTTCTCGACACACACAAATGACCGCTGCAGACATGCGTAATAAGACCGTCATTATGTCGTCAGATCTTGTACGTTATCACAGTAGTTGAAATCAGCTACTTTCCATTCCAAGCGCACAGTGACAATCAAGAGTCTCTTAGTAGACCCAAATCGATGATCTTCACTTGTGGAGTTAGTGGGACAAATGATCCTGTGTCATCAACTTAATTATATGACCTCAGTATCACAGTGTGGAGCGCACAAGCTGTATTGAAATTCGTTCGAAGAATTCTTTGTAACTACAGTTCATGAGATAAACTCACTTGTACGGCTCCTGGCGTATTTTCCGAGTAACATCGTTAGTTCTGCACTCCAAAAGGAGACATTAGAGGAATGGTGTTCCACATTACGTGAAAAGCGACTTTTTGCAGCTCAAGTTTCGTGAGCAGTTACTATTTGGTTCTTCTTACGCTCTGTGATCTTGTTTATACATATTTGCCGTCCTGGAGTTGTTCTTAGTCTATGTATACCAGGATGTCCGATTTTCGGCATTTTTCAGAAAATTTCAACTGAATACCTCACTGGCACTGTCCACTGCGTTTTGGTTTGGTGTGTTAACTCTATGTCGTATTGCCAACTATGGCTATGTGTTCTTCTTTGTCTGTGTTGTATGTAGTAAATATTTTCCGTGTGCTGTACGTGTTTTTTTTTTTCTTTTTTTGGAAAATTGTGTTATTTGGGCTGGTTATGTTCTACGCCTGTTTTTGTGGCTAACATTATTAGTTAGTTACTTAAACACTGCTGAGAAAAGAATGCAACACGGATTGTGTGCAGTGGCATCAGGGAATAGTATGAGCATACTGAGGGGTTGTAGAGATAGTGATGGTACTCAATAAGACTGTCTGTGTGCCCTCTGTTTTGCCTCCGCGGATAGTAACTTTGCTGAGTTTAGAGATGAAAAGTGCTTGCAACATTCATCTAGGGTACTACCGTGTCGTTACGACGAGTACATATTCCTGTTGAACAACTTTAGTGATTTCAACAGGATTGCATTGAGGGCCTGCAGGACGCTGGATTACGTATCGAAGAACTGCTGCACATCTAGGGGCAAAAGTATCGGTGGTGCGTCGCTGCGTTTATTGGCGCTTTGTTTAACATTCGAGCCCCCATGCACTAGGTTCTGGACGCCCAGGACAGAAATCTGGGCACATGTTGTACCTGCTATGTCGCCAAATACCATTGGGAAACATCTGCTTGCAATAGAATAAGGCCAGGCTGCCACAGACACCATAATATCGCCAAGCATGGGTACTCTGGTACAGAGAAAGATTTAACTGAAGAGTGGAATAGTACTCTGTTGTTTTCAGTAATGAGAATAGCTTCTGTCTGTATGCGAGTGATGCGTTTATGGCGTACATGGTGAGCGGCACGGCCGCTACGCACTGGTCCCACCCGTGGCTTCGTCTTGTGGCGGGGGGTGGGGAGGGGGGGCGGTTAGGGAGGCATAAGTTAAAACTTGCGGTCACATTTGCAGTTTCTGCAGGGTAAATTGAGCAGTGTTCCTGCTACATTCTGCCGGTTCATATCTCCGTGCTACTGCCATTTTCTCGACAAACAGGTGATGAGCTTTTTCAGCGGGTCACCTACACGCCAACATACGTCTGCTGTGACGCAACGTCCAGGCCAGCAAGATCACCAGATTTGTCGCCAACTGGACGCGTATGGGACACAATGAATCGTGAACTTATTCGTTCTCCAGAGCTAGCAAGAATCATTTCCGAATTCCAACAAGAGCACAAGATACTGAGGACAGTCTATCGTAGGATGCCATTCAGACCTTTATGACCGATTGCAAGCAAGTTACAAGCCTGCTTTGCTGTGTATTTACGTGACTGTCTTGGCAACCTCTACTGTGACATGTATGTTTCGTCTTGCTTAAATGTGTTACCACATATTCCTAAGACGATGAACTTCGTGTCACATCATTTGTCAATGAAACTGCCTTGTTCACGAGGCTGTTTCATTTTTCCCGGCTGTGTATTATTACAGTATGAGACAAAAAACAATGGCGCACCACGGAGGAGTTATACAAACAGGTCACAAATTGATATTCTTACAGCTACCGACGGAAAATGCAAAACTGTGCATATTGGCAGCCGATTTCTGAATGTGAGACTCTGCAGCGTAATTTCACGGCTTAGCTGGTGAGGATAGTAAACAGTGGACATGTGGATGGCTCTGAGCACTATGGGACTCAACTTCTGAGCTCATTAGTCCCCTAGAACGTAGAACTAGTTAAACCTAACTAACCTAAGGACATCACACACATCCATGCCCGAGGCAGGATTCGAACCTGCGACCGTAGCGGTCTCGCGGTTCCAGACTGCAGCGCCTAGAACCGCACGGCCACTTCGGCCGGCGGACATGTCGATACCAGGGCTTAATGTCTTTGTGATTTTCATTCCATGTACTTAGATGGACAGTAACTGTGTCTCGCAGGTAGGGGCGCGAACAATATATGCAGAGCTCAGCATCTGAGAGAGGACCTGTAGTTGGGATCCAAGAAGACGGTCGGAATATTAAGGGTATCGCTCGACATTTGTATACGAGCGATGCTGCTATTCGACGATGTTGGCAGTAATGGGCGAATACTGGCCGAAAACAGCGTCAAGGATGAAGCGGTCGACCTAGAGAGACGATGGATCGTGATGTCCGAGGAATCGTTGGAGAGGCACTTACAGCCCCAGCTTCTACACGGACATCCATCTGACGTGAAACTGGTGCTCCAGTGACCGCAACAATAAATGATGGGCGGTTTACGGAAAGAGGTCTGAACTCACCATTGACCCCTGTATTCCAACAAGTCCGTTAGCAGTGGTTTCGGGCACATTCCGCTTGGAATCTTATTCCCTAGAGTAGAATTGTCTTCAGTAATTTGTCTCGCTTTGAACTGAGCCCCGATGACAAGCAAAGACGTCCTGGACAGCGGTGGAATATCCACTTGATTGTCGCCCGCCATACGTTCAAATGGTTCAAATGGCTCTAAGCACTATGGGACTTAACGTCTGAGGTCATCAGTTCCCTAGACTAAACAACCTAAGGACATCACACGCATCCATGCCCGAGGCCGGATTCGAACCTGCGACCGTAGCTCCAACGCCCCGCCATACGACCCGACAACCAGTGCCACGAGTGATGGTGTGGGTTGGCATGTTTTCATAGCAGGATCCCTTCCGTTGTCATCTGTGGCACCCTTACAGCAAAGTGGTACGTCGACAACTTTCTACGTCCTATTTTGTTGCACTTCATGGCAAGCCACCCTAGGCTTACATTTCAGCAATATAATGCCCGCCCGCCCACTGCATGGCTTGCTTGCCGCACGCTGATTTGGCCAGCAAGGTCGCCGGATGTCTCCCCAATTTAGGAGGTTTGAGCATTATGGGCAGGGTCACCCAAACATCTCGGGATTTTCACTGTCTAACGGGCCAGAATTTGGCATGATATCCCTTGGGAGGTCATCCAACAATTCTATCAGTTACTGCCAAGGCTGTAATGGCTTGCATAATGGCCACAGGTACCAGTGCATTACCGTGTTGCTCAAATTGTGAAACTCTTTTTCTTGAATAAATCATCCAATCGTCTGTACATATACGTTACATCTACCGATTTCCGAACAACTCGGATAAGTCCATCGTGGTGCGTTGGGAGCGCGCGCGCCTGTGTGTGTGTGTGTGTGTGTGTGTGTGTGTGTGTGTGTGTCTCCTCTTTTTTCGCAGAGTCTATGTACACGGAACAAGCACGTACTGCAGGCCAGTGAAAATTCTTTACAAATAAGAAGCAAAATACGTACAGAACAATACAAACAAGCTTGGGTAGCTCAGTTGATTGAGCACTTGCCCGCGAAAGGCAAAGGTCCCGAGTTCGAGTCTCGGTCCGGCACACAGTTTTAATCTGCCAGGAAGATTCAGTTTATTATTTAATTGTACTGGACGACCAATATCGCATAGAATATACACTACTGGCCATTAAAATTGCTCCACCAAGAAGAAATGCAGACGATAAATGGGTATTTATTGGACAAATATACTATACTAGAACTGAAATGTGATTACATTTTCACGCAATTTGGGTGCATAGATCCTGAGAAATCAGTACCCAGAACAACCACCTCTGGCCGTAATAACGGCCTTGATACGCCTGGGCATTGAGTCAAACAGAGCTTGGATGGCGTGTACAGGTACAGTGCCCATACAGCTTCAACACGATACCACAGTTCATCAAGAGTAGTGACTGGCGTATTGTGACGAGCCAGTTGTTCGGCCACCATTGACCAGACGTTTTCAGTTGGTGAGCGATCTGGAGAATGTGCTGGCCAGGGCAGCAGTCGAACATTTTCTGTGTCCAGAAAGGCCCGTACAGGACCTGCAACATGCGGTCGTGCATTATCCTGCTAAAACGTAGGGTTTCGCGGGGACAGAATGAAGGGTAGAGCCACGGGTCGTAACACATCTGAAATGTAGCGTCCACTGTTCAAAGTGCCGTCAATGCGAACAAGAGGTGGCCGGGACGTGTAACCAATGAGATCCCATACCATCCCATGCCAGTATGGCGATGACGAATGCACGCTTCCAATGTGCATTTACCGCGATGTCGCCAAACACGGATGCGACCATCATGATGATGTTAACAGAACCTGGATACATCCAAAAAAAAAAATGACGTTTTGCCGTTCGTACACCCAGTTTCTTCGTTAAGTACACCATCGCAGACGCTCCTGTCTGTGATGCAGCGTTAAGGGTAACCGCAGCCATGGTCACCGAGCTGATAGTCCATGCTGCTGCAAACGTCGTCGAACTGTTCGTTCAGATGGTTGTTGTCTTGCAAACGTCCCAATTTGTTGACTCAGGGATCGAGACGTGGCTGCACGATCCGTTACAGCCAAGCGGATAAGATGCCTGTCTTCTCGACGGCTAGTGATACGAGGCCGTTTGGATGCAGCACTGCGTACCGTATTACCCTCCTGAACCCACCGATTCCATATTATGCTAAGAGTCATTGGATCTCGACCAACGCGAGCAGCAATGTCGTGATACGATAAACCGCAATCGCGATAGACTACAATACGACCTTTATCAAAGTTGGAAACGGGATGGTACGCATTTATCCTTCTTACACGATGCATCACAACAACATTTCACCAAGCAAGGCCGGTCAGCTGCTGTTTTTGTATGAGAAATCAGTTGGAAACTTTCCTCATGTCAACACGTTGTAGGGGTCGCCACCGGCGCCAATCTTGTGTGAATGTTCTGAAAAGCTAATCATTTGCATCTCAGAGCATCATCATCCTGTCGGTTAAATTTCACGTCTGTAGCACGTCATCTTCGTGGTGTAGCAATTTTAATGGCCAGTAGTGTATAATCAGTTGATTAAAATTTCTACAGTGGCTTAGCTGTGAAAATAGCTTATCGTAGAGACATGAGGAGTAAGCATTAGTCAAAGATAATTAATTATTCTCACATACACTTCAAATGGGTTTATTTTGGCCATAGATATACGGTTTTACGCCAAGTATAAATTTTTTTTTACCTATTTAGTAGAAATCTAAATTGACTCTGGCATGGCCAAGAGGAGACCGAATACAACTTTTTATAAGATTCATTAGTTCATTATTCTTGCAGTGACTTCATTATAGGGTTATTATCTCCGCAGGAGCTGTGATATAGCTTCATGTTTCCTGCTTGGGTGGACGGTCGTCTGCCAGGCGAGTACTGAATCCGGTGATGTGGTCAGATTCGTGCCGCGTGGTGAACACTTTTGAAGCGCTCGACAAAACTCTGTGACATACGTGTAAAAAGAAAAAAAAGTTTTGTGATTTTAGTTAAACAAGATATTACAACTTCCTGGCAGTTCAAACTGAATGAGGAGGACGAAACTCGAAAACAGGAACCTTGCTTTTGGTAAAGCTCTTGCTCGCGAAAGGCAAAGGTCCTGCGTTCGAATCCCGGTCAGTCACTCAGTTTTAATCTGCCGGCAAGTTTCATAGCCGCGCACGCTCCGCTGCAGAGTGGAACTTTCATTCTGGAAACAAAATATATTATAATAAAAGTCATTAAATTATTTGATAGGCTACGAACAACAACGGTCTAGAGCACACCGATTTTCAGGTTTTAGCATATGTGCATGCTCCTGACATGATGGATCTTATGGTGAACCAGCTTTATCTATATCTGTAAGCCAACACACACTCTATATACGAACAGATGTATATACGAGCAGCTGCATATGCGAAAAATTGTCTCACCGATTTCTTGGGTAATCATGTCCGCAAAAGGCCGAAAGCAAAAAGCATCATTTTGTTGCTCTGCGCTCCCACATTGTTATCTAAAGTTGCCAACGTAATTTAATGTCTACATCGTGTACGAAGTAGTAGCAACAATAGTATCTCGCAGCCAGAGATGTATTGGCAGTTTTATCTGAATCCCAAGCAGCATAATGTGCTTAATGAAAATGATGACAATGGGGACCTTGAAGTATTGGAATAGTTCTCGTGCTTGTGTGCGTGTAGTGCACCTAGTTTTCGTTCTTCACGACTGATTCTGGCTTCAAATTAATTAAAAATTTTACAACTGTCAAAATACGTTATGTTTCTAGTCTTTATATGGAAATTTTGCTAATTAACATTAATAATAAATATATTCTAAAACATCAATACTAATATTATTGTGACTTTATAATATTTGTGAAAATGCTTTTATTGTTGGATGTGTTCTGCATAATACGATTTAACGCAATTAATACAGTGCTTATACAATCCTCTACGTGTTTAGTCCAAACTTCGATATTAATATGAGACATAAGCCTGTCGCATTTTAGCCGCTGGGTGTCACGCGTCGCTTATAGCATCCGAATTGCATACCGACTTACATTAGCAGCTTGTGATAATGGGGGTAACAGGGGTAATATTGCCAACATCCAGACCGGGGTCGCCCGGCCAATAAAGCCTTATGCATGTTTCATTTCATTTCACTGGTATGCGAGCGATGCCGCGGGTAACATCTAGTTAATTAATATTTCGTAACATAAAGCGGGTAATTTATTTTTCCAAAGGATATATAGGATGTTGAAACTTTGTTAGAAAAAAAGTCAGACCTGTAAGTTTTGTCGCTTGTGTACAAATCTGCTTCCACAAACATCTATTTTTCTCGAAACCTTCTCTCCATGCTTCATACCATCTGCGAAATAGATTCGGAACAGCCGATAGTTATACTGGAAACAAAATACATCCACGCTACGGCTTGTGAAAACCAAGTATGTATGCAGATGACGCCCTTGGTACTACTGCTGGTACTGCTGGTCGTTGCCCATGCAAACCATGCAGAAATTTCCGCAGTATAAAACGAGGACGAGACCTCTAAATATCTGCGAGCAAGACAGCGGAAGGTCGCCTGCATTAGCATTCGCCGCGGCAGCGGCTATATGAAGCTTAATTGCCGTGCCATCAATAATAGTGCAGACGGAGCGATGCTGCCTGGAGGTGCAGTAATCGATTTGTCATTGGAAATACCAGCGCCGCGTCATGATAAATATTTATTGGGCATTAATTCCGATATGTCGAAAGCGAGCGGTTCGTATTTAATGGGGGCCGCTCTTCGGTAGACACAATGTAACAACGCGTTAGCGACGGGCTCGGATTCATCGGTGCGTGTTGGCTCAGCGCTAATTAATCCCACAATGTGGCGAAATGAATTTGCGGTAGAGCAAACCGCGACAGAACGAATGATATCCAAGGACAGAGGATACTTCACAGACGAGAATATCAACAGCACATTGGAGGATCTGCAGAGAAAAATGTCCTTCTTAATTTTACATACGATGACTGTATTCCGATAAAAATTGGTCAGTTTTTGTGGACACATCAACTGACGCTTACTCCGCATTAACAAATGAAATAAAATTCTTGAATTTTGTGCATAAAGTCTTTTAAATTCCTAAATACACTTTTTTGTTTACGTGGGCGTGCTGAAACGTAATGCTTCCGATTTTGTATGTGAAAACTCTTAAATCTTTTTAAATAAAACAAAGGTTATTAAATTCTACATTTTTATTCTTCCTGTCTACAAAGTTTCAGCCCTCTGCCACTAGAGGGCTCAGAACTGTAGCTTGTAACATGGAGAGGTATAACGGAACTATGGCGGCATGTAGAATAAAGCTGTAGAATGTTGATACCGTTTCTTTTATTTAAAAAGCTTTAAGAGTTTTCACATAAAAAATTCGGAGACATTATTTTTCAACACGCGCTTTTATAACGACGTTTCTCCTAAGTCCATCATCTGATTAGTAATTAAGATTAAAGAAATATCAGCATGAGAGGTATTAGTTATACATTACCAGGTGGCAAAGATAAAAGACAAAAAATTTAGAAATTCCCTCACTAAAACCTAAAGTGTTAAGTGTGCAAATCACATGTTTCCTTGTCCGCAATTATCGATCTCGTGTTAGTACTAAGGACATTAACACGTTTAAGGGTAGACACTTACTCTTGCCATTCGTTCTTTCGTACATGAAATATTTGTCCTACAATACACGTTTTCCATCATATGTGGAAGTTACTATTCCGCATGTACACATAAAGGATAAAGGGGAACTGCAGACTAAGTAATCTCGTTCTGGCATTCTCCTTGTATAAATACAGTAGGACTTCATTTATCCAGGTGAATTTGGACCAGACCCGATCCCAATAATCAAATATCAGGATAATTGGATAAATCATGAAAAAGGTCATTTTTTAAGAAAAAAGCTATGTTTGTGTGTACATACTACTGTAATATTAATTTATTGACTACAAAGCAATGTTGCTAAGATTTTGTGCAGTACTGTACTTACAGTCGGTGTCAGTTCTTGAACGTATCAGTCAGTCAGAGTCAGTTGTTTTGCTGTCTTCAGTACTTCTCGTACATCCGTTTGATGGTGAGCAGCTGCGTATGGTCACATTCAGGCTGCCACTCCATCCACTTTGGCGCAGAGTCAAGACAGGCAAACGCCTCCCAGAGGACGGCCCCGCATCTGGTTCAGCGATGTCAACCTCATGGCCATCAGTTTCTGTAGGCTGACTCCTTTGGCCATGTATTTAAATGAGAGCGCAATGCTCGTTAAATCACACCTTTAATGCTTCTTCTTTGCATCTTCATCTTTCTGTGCCTCGCCTTTAATCGAAATATCTTTGAATTTATTCCAAGGTCTTTTTAATGTGGTTGTCTTCATCAGATTCCATGCTCCCTTGGCCCTTCATGTAAGAGCAGTCATCGGTGGTGAGCCGCAATGCCTCCTTCATTTCGATCATCTTTCAAAAGCTTAATCAACAGCTGTCTTCTGTAACGTCGCTTCATTGTTTGAATAACCGTTTGATCCATTGTCTTTAGCAAATTCGTTACATTTGGTAACATGAAGGGTGTATTTCAATGCCCCTCTTCTTTATCAAGAAGCCTTTGGATACATTGTCCAGAATTAACCTTACTGTCTTATGGCTTTTTTTTTAACTTAAGGCATGAAAATTGAACCGTATCATTCGCAAAACGAAGCTGCAGTCAGCCAGGCCTTTGGTCGACTTTTGTAAAAGATGGGAATATTTTAATACTTTTTAAAGCACTGGGGTTTCTCGACTTTCCCGTCAACAGAAGGGGTATTTTATGGTTTCCTGTACAGTTAGCATAGTTCAACAAAGTAACACGGTCTTTAATAACCTTATGGCGTGAGCACTAGTTTCCCTTATCGAAGCTAAAGTTGTTTCAGACAAAGCCTTCCAAATATGGCCTGTCTCATTTGCGTTGTACAAAAATTCAGGATCATAAGGTTCTGCTTCAATTTTGAATTTTTCAATAAAATTATTTGCTGCTTTTGTACGTCTGCCTTGCCTTGAAATTCTGTATTCAGCAACTGCTCGCTTTAAATGAAGACAAACCTTAGATTTTCTTGGCTAAAAGTTTTGCTGGCTTCTCAGTGTTGCAAAAACCGCTTGAGTACGACTTTTCCAAGTTCTTCGTTTTCTGCAGTTTTCATCGCTTCATTCTCAATTATATACACGAAGTGTAAAACTAAAGAATTAATATTTTTGGCTGAAATTGTTGATGTTTCCACGCTAAACATCTCAGGTAACTTCTTACCACTCACGCCCTTGTCTAATTGTTTGTGTGTCAACGATTAGACAACTCGTTTTCTTTTAGAAGACATAAGTCGCACAGTACATTAAAACACAAGCACGAAACAACAGACCCGGAAGATGGAGCTTATAGCGACGATCAGTGCACACATTAAGGTGGTGACACGGACTGCTGCACTGAATGAAGGGCACCACAAACGCAACAATGCGCGTACTGTATTAATTGTTCACTGAAGTTTTTTTTTTCTAAAACACAGTCTACGGACTGACGGTACAATGATAAAGAAACGTACAGTATACTGTATACTGTAATAATTATCCAATAAAAACCAACAATTTTAGTCATACAGTACAAGTGTACTTTTCCTCACAGCGATCCGGTAAATTGGAAATCCGGCTAGCGAGAGTTTGTATAATTGGAGTTAACTGTAAATAAGTATATAATGTCTAGTTTATCCCCACAATCGGGTCTCAATGTAGAGACTGGTCAGGACAGGTTTATCAACTGTGGAATTATCTGAGGTGATGTTTTACTTATCGAAACAAGATTATCATTTTAGAGGAGAATCCGAAAATTCTGATAATCAAAGCGTTGACAAAAAATGCTGGATCCCTTATGAATAGCAAAATGGAGAATAAAGGATGTGCAGCAAGTGTCTCACTTTAATATTTGGCGATCTACATTAAATGTACGTATTTTTACCATTTCGCACATATTTGTAAATAAAACAAAACAGCAACCCGATTTCAGGACAATTAATATTTATACCAGGAGTGCCAATTACGAATAATGAACTGGAAATTAAAAAAAACTTACGAAAAAACAGAAAATTGCAAATTGAATGCAAAGTTCGGTCACATTAAATGGAGGTTCTGGTTGGGAGGCACGAAAAATGCGTGAAGTTTAGAATTTTTCTCATACTTGTTTTTATTAAAATACGGGTTTATCAATTCGTTATATATATATTCCTGTATGAAAGATATTTTTTCTATTCCATAACACATTAAAAATGGCGGCTGCGACCGTTGTCAAAAGTGCGCGTCTCTCGTCGCGTCGTGGTATACCCGAAGTTTTGACACACTCGTGGCTATTTCTGAAATCCATAAAAATAGACAATTATGGATTTGGGGGGACTGAAAGAAGGGATTTTGAAAAATACCTCGAAATAAAAAAATAGCAGCTGTTTGAAAAACATATCAATTTCTTGACATGTTTTTCTACGTGCAAATGTTTAAAAAGAAATATATAAAATTCGAATTTAAAAAAGCTCTCACTAGGGCCCTATAAAATCAATTAGGTTTCATTTTTAAAAAATCAAATAAATCGGTTAATCTGTCGAGAATCTAGAGCGCTTCGCACGCTGAAAAATGTAATTCTGAGAAAATGACGTTTAAAGTTTGGAGTTACAAACAAAACGTAGTTTCAAAATACGGTCAATCTGCGATCCCAAGACCATAGAGATGTCCTTCCTCTTCTTCAAACATACTCTGGTTCTGAATTTGGCGCCTTTTCTTGAAGGGCTCGTTTAACAAACTGAGATATTCCTTGCTTGGCGGCGGCCACGCCTTCCCAGTCAGATAACTCCGCGAAGTTTTTGCTGTTCGTCGCTATGACGATTGCTAATACGTTCATGGTCTTCAGAATAGATGAATAACCTTTGCTGCATATAGCTGCACCTATATATGCTGCTATTTCAATAGTTTTCGTCCCGTAATGAAGATGTTTCGGTACCTGCTTCAAAATGCACTCATTGAAGTTCTTATTGTCTTTTTGCTTATTGACACCGATGCGTCTTTAACCAAATCTTTATTGGATAGAAATGTGTATACAGGTCGAATCTCTTCTTGAGCTAATTAATCGAACGCCGCATGTGTTTCGGTTGGCACACGGTTCCATTAAACGCGCTGTAATTTCTAAAATACTTTCAAAATAAAAAAATAAAAAACCTTTGGTAGGCATAACCTATATACTTCAGGGATGAAAATAATGTAAAAATTCCATTTTTCATCGGTCTCGAACAGAAAGGCCCCTTAATAAACGGCCACCCAAAAGTCAACAAATAAAATTATTCCACTATAGATGCAAATACCTTTCTTAATTGATCTTCCAAGGCCACGAAACAGCGAAATGCGCGGTAAAAGCGTATGGCGTCATATGTACTGTGCCAAACGAGACGTGCCGCAGTGGTGCGAATGCAATCCCTGCGCAACACAGTATGCCGACTTGCGGTAACGGTTTTGTTGATACTGTCACTGTAGAATGTTCGACTTTCTTGACGGAGCCACAACCTCACCTCTGCTTGCAAAGCTTCATCACTATCAAAGTGACATCCTCGAAGTTGTTCCTTAATTTTTGCAAACAGATGAAAATGGGATGGGGCCAAGTTGGCACTGTATGGAAGATGATCGATGACATTGACCGAAGGTGTGAGATTGTTGCAGATGTCGCAGCGCTCGGGTGTGTTATGCTGCAGAAAGAGACGGTGGACTTAAGTTGGGATCTCGTTTTCTGCGGCTAGAAACTCGATGTTGATGTTGCTCACCAACCGACAAAGTTACGTTACACAGGCCCATGTAGCACTGAACAGCCAAGGGACTGGTACACCTGTCTAATATCGAGTAGGGCCCTCGCGATCATGCAGAAGTGCAGCAACACGACGTGGCATGGACTCGATTAATGTCTGAAGTAGTGCTGGAGGGAACTGACACCATGAATCCTGCAGGGCTCTCCATAAATCCGTAAGAGTACGTGGAGTGGAGATCTATTCTGAGCAGTGCGTTGCAAAGCATCCCAGATATCCTCAATAACATCTGGGGAGTTTGGTGGCCAGCGGAAGTGTTTTAACCCAGAACAGTGTTCCTGGAGCCACTCTGTAGCAATTCTGGACGTTTGGGGTGTCGGAATGCACAATGCACATGAATGGATGCAGGTGATCAGAGAGAGAGTACTTACCTACGTGTCACCTGTCAGAGTCGTATCTGGACGTATCTGGGGTCCCATATCATTCCAAATTCACATGCCCCACACCATTACAGAACCTCCACCAGCTTGAACACTCCCCTGCTGACATGCAGGGTCCATGGGTTCATGAGTTTGGCTCTATACCCGTACACGTCCATTCTCTCGATACAATTTGAAACGAGACTCGTCCGACCAACCAACATGTTTCCAGTCATCAACAGTCCAATGTAGGTGTTGATGGGCCCAGACGAGGCGTAAAGCTTTGTGTTGAACATTCATCAAGGGTACACGAGTGAGCCTTCGGCTCCGAAAGTCCAAATCGGTGATGTTTCGTTGAATTGTTCGCATTTGTTGGTGGCCCATCATTGAAATCTGCAACAACTTGCGGAAGGATTGAACTTCTGTCACGTTAACGATTCTCTTCAGTCGTCGTTGGTTCCGTTCTTAAAGGATCTTTCTCCGGTCACAACTATGTCGGGGAATTGATATTTTACCGGATTCCTGATATTCACGGTACATACACTCGTGAAATGTCGTACGGGGAAATTCCTACATCATCGCTACCTCGGAGATGCTGTGTTCCATCACTCGTGCGCCGACTATAACACCACGTTCAAACTCACTTAAATGTTGATAACCTGATATTGTAGCAGCAGTAACCGATCTAACAACTGCGCCAGTCACTTATTATCTTATATAGGCGATGCCGACCGCAGCGCCGTATTCTGCTTGTTTACTTTATATTTGAATACTCACGCCCACACCAGTTTCTACATGCTACACGCTACAATTCGGAGCCCTCTAGTGGCAGACGGTTCCAACTTGCTTCCTCGAAGGTGGAAATCGATCGGTTAATATGTGTACGTCTAATAACTCAACGAACATTGAGAACAGGATAAAAAGTTCGGTTGCATTACTTTTCAGCATGCCATCTTACATATGTCCTCGGAGCAGGCTGTCCACTATACGTAAACGTGTCTCTATTGTTCCACCAGACCAGCCATCAATTCCTTTCCTGTACCAGTCTCTTCATCGCAGGGTAATACACTCAATGTTCTGAACAATGTGTTGTGTGAGTTTCAGTCTCTGTATTCCCCTACACATTTTGACCTCGACAACTCCGTCTAGTACCTTGACCTCTTAACCCGTATTGTGCCATCCTGTCTCTACCTGTAGTTACCCACATATTCGTTTCATCCCCAATTTTTATTATCATCAGTCTAATTAATTTTCAGCATCATCCTGTGATATCACATCCCAAATTCTGCCATTCTTTTCTGTTCCGGTGTTCCCACTGTCAATGATTCCATTCCACACAACGTTAAATTCCAGAGACACATTCTCAGAAATGTCTTCCACAAATTAAGGCTTATGTTTTATAGAAGTTGATTTGTTTTCACGAGGAATATGCTGTTTGTTGTGCTAGTCTGCTCCTTACGGCTCCTTGCCTTCCCTGGCATACGTTATTTTCTATCCAAGGTAGCGGAATTCCATCACTTCATTTATAATGTAATTGCCTATCACTTTGGCACATGGTAGCAGCATTATTAACTTATCTTATCATTGCTATCGTTTCACTCTCACTTTATACCCCAGTTCTCGAACTTTTTTTTTCTTCTTCGTCACGTCTTCGATATACGGCTTGATAGAAGGGAAATATTCAATCCCTGACTAATGTCTTTCTTAATTCAACTTCTCGGTCTTCCCGTTTTACTGTATATTAGCCGCGAGGGGTAGCCGAGCGGTGTGAGGCGCTGCAGTCATGGACTGTGTGGCTGGTCCCGGTTGAGGTTCGAGTCCTCCCTCGGGCATGGGTGTGTGTGTTTGTCCTTAGGATAATTTAGGTTAAGGAGTGTGTAAGCTTAGGGACTGATGACCTTAGCAGTTAAGTCCCGTAAGATTTCACACACATTTGAACATTTGAACTGTATATTACACGAGTTTCCTTCTGGCCTGCTAATGATGTTCTGAGTATTAAAAGCAGTATGCATCACTTTCAACTTGCACGCTTTTTACAGGTTCATAAATCCAATGAAATTGTCTTGACTTACCTTGAATCTTACTTCTGTTTTTAGGTGTAACTTCATTATCGCTTCTCTGGCATCTTTACGTTTTCCGAGGCCAAACTGATAGTCATCTAACAGATCCTCGATTTCCTTCTCCACGCTTCTCCACATTATTGCTATCACTAATTTGATGCCTCGGCTGTCACAAAAACAATTCTGGAACCTCTCAATATACTCTGTCGGCTTCTCCACACTATTCTATGCGCTTAACAGTGGAATTCAATTTTGAATGGAGAAGAACACTCGACACTGGTGTAATATTCTACTGTATTTATTATTATACAAACACGGTTTTTGGTTGTGACGCCATCGACAGGTATTAAGATAAATACATTTATCTCGCGTAACAACAAAAAACTGGTTTGTAAAATAATAAATATTGAAGAATATTACACCACTGCTGTTGTTTTCCTTCATAATGTTAACAGTCGCAACAGTCAAGAATGGAATTCTATTTGCATGCTTAAGATTGATAGCTTTACTTTTAAATTCTCCGAAATCTCTTTTTGACTTATATGTAGACTGTATCTGTACCTCCGACGATCACTTCCTATTCGATTTCTTCACATTTATACAGCCATTTTCCTTTAGTTTTCTTTCTCTTCCTTCTATTTACATTTATATGTGACTTTCTGCATTCCATTCCTTGTGTTGCCGTGAAGACCAACGTAAAATTAACACGTTCCGCAAAACAAAATTATTTTTAAGACCTGAAGATTTCAATGAAGTCTGTCGGTAAAGAAATATTTGCGGGATCTAGGCTGTTGAATGTTTTAGTTTTAAATTAAAGCAATTTATTTGTTTAGATTCTTCGGAAATACTTTCCTTGCACCTTTGTTTATCTGTCCTACTTATAAGAGAAACTCTCCATCATCCCCCCCCCTCAGATTCAGTGGTAAGATGTCCCAGTGGATAGATTGTCGAAAACTGAACACAGATCAAGCAGGGTTAAGAAATGTAACTTCGAGAGGACCTCAACAGCTCCTCCGTCGAGGTTAATTTGTCGCGTTGTTCAACAGTAATCCCGACGGGCCGTGTTCGGAACTCCCTCATCCCATTCACTATTTTTTTCACAGTATTATGAACTGTCATCCTGGCCACTGAAATTTTTGTTTTCTTTCTGAAGTCTTGCCAGTTGCCATACTATACATTGGTTTTAGACTATGAGTCATGTCGTAAGTACACGTCACTACCGCAAGCAAATGTGATGAATAATGAAAGCAGGCGAGATATCACATAAACGTCTCAAGAAATGAAAACAACAAATAAACGGGTGTGAACTGTGTTACAAGAAAGGAATTGAAAAGTCAAAACTTCCAAAACGGTACGCAACTTCAAAAGCGTTGAAAACATATGTTTTGACAGAGCACAGAGAAACTGTGTGATTGTGAAAATGTTTTGTTTATTTGTTGTATCATGTTTTCGTAATTTCCTTGGGAGTGATCGCATTCACATTCATACGGACACGTAAATCAGGCAAGTAGGCATATTTCATTCACTTATCAGGCGTACAAATTAAGTGCATCGGTAAGAGATTCCTATCGTGTGGCACACGTAGTGTCATTAATGCCGTGTATGATACACAAGACGTGTTTTCCGTTGGAGGACTCGGTTGACTTGTCGCTTTGTCAACAAAAGTTTGCGGTTCCCATTGTGCAGAATGAACTGTCATTATAGGTCCCCACCTTCCACCTCGCTCTTGCAAAAGGACGTTACGCCAAGACACAGACACAAATTTGAATACAGCGATTAAAAAAAAAATTGGCACGAAGGAAGTTTGAACACTGCTCGCCCGCTTGTCAGTCCAACCCCGTTAAAAACTCTTCCTCGACGCATTTTCTCATAAGGCTCTTCTGTATTGCAGTTGTTATAGTTGGACCGTTCACTGTTCTATTTTGCTTTTTTTCACTGTTCACTATACCTTCTTCCTGTTTTGATGTGTTGGACCATTTTATAGCTAAATCTGAATGGGGTGTGATTGGGAGTTTCCATTCTTAGATGATTAACTTATTTAGATACATCTCTTCCTCCTCAAACTACATGATGCTATCCATTGCCATTTCCTTGCATACTGATACCCCCGTACGATTCTCTTAAACTTCAATCTACTCTTCGTAATACCTATATCATTATCTGAGTCTGTATTTGCTCCTGGGTACGACTTACAATCCATTATATGATTTTGGAATCTCTGTTGTGTAATGATATAATACAACTGGTTTCATTGCTTGTGTACTGGCATTCTTCGAATACACCTCCTCCTCTTTTGATAGTAATTTACCTGAAATTAACTGCAGAAAAGAATTCTTTCTCCTCTCTCATTCCTTGCACTCTTACTTCTACGCCTACTACAGCGTTCCAGTCCCACACGGTTATCAAAATTTCATCTCCTTTTATATACAGAATGATTTGCTCAGTCCCACTTATTCGTCGACGTTGAAAATCCCTTAATTTGATTTAATAATACCTTGCTTAGTATCTTTTCATTAGTTCTCCAAAACGTTCCCTTTGTGTTTCGCCCTGATTTTCATGGTGTATTCAGATCGGTACTGAACCCCTTCTCACTTACCTTCATATATAGTTACTTCCTTTAGAAAATTCTCTTAGGTCCTGAGTTCCCCAGCTTACATAAATTCTCAACAGTATCAACACACAGAGATTGGGACATTGTTTAAATAATCTTTGCACATTTATAAAGCAGCCGGAGGACCTATTTATGCCCCTTATTTTAGGGGCCGCTACTTTCGCAAAATGAATTGTCGGTCTTCTTTGAAGTAAATAGTAGTTAAGAACGAAGTAGCTGTCTGCAATCACAGTGTCGTCATCTCATCTGAAGATAAATAGTAGTCTACTCCCTTCGCCATGATTTGCTGTGGCCTGGTCGTAATCCTTCTGCACTTCTTCAATGTCCTTCAGTCCCTGATGCAATTTTCCATCTGATACATAGACGCTTTGCTTGAAAATTTCAGAAACTCCCATTATCCTTGATTAGTACTCACGTAGCTTTTAACGAAGTTTAGACATCTGACAGATCAAGTAACAGATTAAAGTCTATGTTACAATTTTTAATTCAAATTTGTAACTAAGCAGTAGTTTACATTTATAAGTTGCAAATACTACGCATTGTTTATCTGTACAAAATATATGAAGAATAACCCAAACGAAGTGATTGCTTAAAATTTTCGTTGATATTGAAAAATAAATGGCACTTTCATAGGGAACAAGGTGGATGAATAGAACGGAGTGGAATGTGTGGAGAAGTGATTGATACGTATAGGTGAGCGTCGATGCGCTTAGGTGAACGTGGCAGTATTTAATAACTTGAAAATAAAACTAGTGCTATAAAACTTTTATTAATTTTAAGGGGGTTCAAGAGGTTCATCTTTTACACCTTTTCCAAACAGTGGTGAAGAGATTGTGTTTGACAGCTGCAGTCACGGTTCATTAAAGGCTAAGTAGACGTCGTCAAAATGTATACAATGTTCTGCTAAGCTCACCTTCCGTCCATTAAGCCGTCTAAATTACCAACGTAAAATTTAACACAGTTTCCATACATAATGTTACTATCTCGTGGTAAACGCTAACTTTATCTTTTGCTTCTGCAGAAAAATGTACAAGGTGCTATGGTTTGTTGTTACATGTTTATGATTTCAGTGTCTTAGCCCAGTTCTATAAAATACTTTTCCTAGTATGGAATAGTACAGAACGTATTACTCACAAGATAAGAAATTATAAACAAAGAATGGAAAAGAGGCTGGAGCATAGATTTTTGATTGAAACTTCCTGGCAGATTAAAACTGTGTGCCGGACCGAGACTCGAACTCGGGACCTTTGCCTTTCGCGGGCAAGTGCTCTATCAAGCCACAGCCAGGAAGTTTCATATCAGCGCACACTCCACTGCAGAGTGAAAATCTCATTCTGGAAACATCCCCCAGGCTGTGGCTAAGCCATGTCTCCGCAATATCCTTTCTTTCAGGAGTGCTAGTTGTGCAGGTTCGCAGGAGAGCTTCTGTAAAGTTTGGAAGGTAGGGGTCGAGGTACTGGCAGAAGTACAGCTATGAGGACGGGGCGTGAGTCGTGCTTGGGTAGCTCAGTTGGTAGAGCACTTGCCCGCGAAAGGCAAAGGTCCCGAGTTCGAGTTTCGGTCCGGCAGACAGTTTTAATCTGCCAGGAAGTTTCATATCAGTGCACATTCCGCTGCAGAGTGAAAATCTCATTCTGGAGATTTTTGATTGTTTGTTTGGTGAGACATTGTTAAGCAATGTATGTTTGCAGTTGTTCCATGTGGTATTAAATTTTGAGGTGTCACCATAAACGTGAAAATAGTACAGATTATCAATTACCCAAGGAACATTTTTTTTATTATTTAAGATTTTTTTAAAAGTTATATATGTCTGACAAAGATAAGAGTAAATAAAATTAACTGCATCTGTGATATTTATAGATCTCACGTCTTCAACAGTCTGACCAGTGATGGATATATTACAAGGAATAAATGTTGATATGTTCTGCTGTAGCTCTCTCTAAATAGTGGAAAAAAATTTCATAATTTCACTTGTCTCTTCGTGTGCAGCGCTGGAGCTACACGCATTTCAAGTCCCTTGTACTGTTGTAAGTAGGCTACATTCGATTTCTGTTGGCAACCCACCGAGCACACCTCAGACGTCGATATGAATCGAAACAGTGAAAGTGCCTTTGAGGAAAGTTCAGAAATAAAACCGTGATTTGATGTATAAATAATTAGGTGAATGTTTCGGAGATCTGTTATTGGTAAACATCCGTAGAACCTCGAGTCTTTCACGGACAGTGGCTGATGAATAACTCATCGCAGTGTGGTGGGCGCGAGAAATCCGTCAGGAGGAGAGTTTCCCGAAGCATTAGACAGCATTGGTAACACGCCGCCAGAAGTTTTAATGAGGCACATCCATCAGTGGCTGCATCCCCCAAAGCTCTGTCCCTGAGGTATACTTCACACTGCTAGTCCGCAGTCAGAGCTGAACACAAGAGAATTTTGTCTGTGTCTGTGTGCGTACGTGTGTCTGTGCGTGGGTGCGTGCTTGTGTGTGTGTGTGTGTGTGTGTGTGTGTGTGTGTGTGTGTGAGAGAGAGAGAGAGAGAGAGAGAGAGAGCACGCGCACGTGCTAAGACCGTGCAAATTTTCCTTCGTGATCCACCCTTTATCTTGCACGATGTCAGCGTAGCATCTTTTCATGGTTTTAAACATTAGATTTTAGGGGTGTATTCACACATATCGAAAAGACGTGATAAAAAAGCACATTCCATTACGATATATTTTATACTGAAGCCACAACCATTTTGCTACAATAGTGCTGATACACACTGAGGTGACAAAAGTAATGGGATAGCGATATGCTTATATACAGATGGGGGTAGTCCCGCGTACGCAGGGTACAAAGCGCAGTGTGTTGGCAGAGCTGTCATTTGTTCTTAGGCTATTCATTTGAAAAGGTTTCCGACGTGGTTATAGCTGCATGACGGGAATTAACAAACTTTGAACGCGGATTGGTAGTTGGAGTTACTTGCATGGGACATTCCATTTCACAACTTTTTAAGGAATTCAGTATCCCCAGTATCCGCAGTGTCAACAAGAGTGCGCCGAGAACTCCGCATTTGAGACATTGCCTTTCACCACAGACGGCCTTCTCTTAACGACCGAGAGCAACGTCGTTTGCGTAGAGTTGTCAGTACTAACAGACAAGCAACACCCCGTGAAATAAGGACTACGGCACTAGACGATCGTGACTGCACGACACCGCCTGCAGCGCCTCTCCTGGGCTACAGTTAAATCCTAGACGACTGGGAATCCGTGGATCCGTCAGATGAGTCCCGATTTCACTTGGTAAGAGCTGATAGTAGGGTTCGACTGTGGTGCTCACCTCTACGAAACTATGGATCCAAGCTGTCAACAAGGCACTGTGCAAGCTAGTGGTTACTGCGTAATGGTGTAGATTGTGTTTACATGGAATGGAGTGGGTCCTGCTCGTGTTTAGCTATTCGGAGAACATTTGCAGCCATTCATAGATTTCACGTTCCCAAACGATAATGGAATTTTTATGGATAACAACGCACCACGTCGCTGGACCGCAACTGTTCGCGATTGGTTCGAGTGAACGGTTTGGCACCTGATCGCCCGACATCAATCCCATCGAAAAATTATGGGACATATTGGAGCGGTCAGTTAGTGCACAAAATCCTGCTCTGGAAACAGCTTCGCAATTATGGACGGCTGTAGAAGCTACGTGGCTCAATATTTCTGCAGGTGACTTCCGACGTCTTGTTGAGTCCATGCCACGTCGCGATGCTGCACTAAGAGGGGCAAAAGGTGGTCCGACACGATATTAGGAAGTTGTTTTGTTGTGATCTTAGTCAGAAGACTGGTTTGATGCAGCTCTCCATGTTACTCTACTCTGTGCGAGCCTCTTCATCTCCGAATAACTACTGCAACCTACATCCTTCTGAATCTGCTTACTGTATTCATCTGTTGGTCTTCCTCTACAATTTTTACCCCCCAGACTTCCCTCCAATATTAAATTGGTGATGGTTCAAATGGCTCTGAGCACTATGGGACTTAACATCTGAGGTCGTCAGTCCCCTAGAACTTATAACTACTCAAACCAAACTAACCTAAGGACATCACACACATCCATGCCCGAGGCAGGATTCGAACCTGCGACCGTAGCCGTAGCTCGGTTCCAGACTGAAGCGCCTAGAAACGCTCGGCCACACAGGCCAGCCGAAGTTGGTGATACCTTGATGTCTGAAGAATGTGTACTATCAACTGATCCCTCTTTTTGGTCAAGCTGTGCCAAAAATTTCTTGTCTCCCCAATTCTGTTTAGTACTTCCTCATTACTTATGTGGTCAACCCATCTAATCTTCAGTATTCTTCTGTAGCACCACATTTCGAAAGCTTTTATTCTCTTTTTAACTAAACTACACTCCTGGAAACTGAAATAAGAACACCGTGAATTCATTGTCCCAGGAAGGGGAAACTTTATTGACACATTCCTGGGGTCAGATACATCACATGATCACACTGACAGAACCACAGGCACATAGACACAGGCAACAGAGCATGCACAATGTCGGCACTAGTACAGTGTATATACACCTTTCGCAGCAATGCAGGCTGCTATTCTCCCATGGAGACGATCGTAGAGATGCTGGATGTAGTCCTGTGGAACGGCTTGCCATGCCATTTCCACCTGGCGCCTCAGTTGGACCAGCGTTCGTGCTGGACGTGCAGACCGCGTGAGACGACACTTCATCCAGTCCCAAACATGCTCAATGGGGGACAGATCCGGAGATCTTGCTGGCCAGGGTAGTTGACTTACACCTTCTAGAGCACGTTGGGTGGCACGGGATACATGCGGACGTGCATTGTCCTGTTGGAACAGCAAGTTCCCTTGCCGGTCTAGGAATGGTAGAACGATGGGTTCGATGACGGTTTGGATGTACCGTGCACTATTCAGTGTCCCCTCGACGATCACCAGTGGTGTACGGCCAGTGTAGGAGATCGCTCCCCACACCATGATGCCGGGTGTTGGCCCTGTGTGCCTCGGTCGTATGCAGTCCTGATTGTGGCGCTCACCTGCACGGCGCCAAATACGCATACGACCATCATTGGCACCAAGGCAGAAGCGACTCTCATCGCTGAAGACGACACGTCTCCATTCGTCTCTCCATTCACGCCTGTCGCGACACCACTGGAGGCGGGCTGCACGATGTTGGGGCGTGAGCGGAAGACGGCCTAACGGTGTGCGGGACCGTAGCCCAGCTTCATGGAGACGGTTGCGAATGGTCCTCGCCGATACCCCAGGAGCAACAGTGTCCCTAATTTGCTGGGAAGTGGCGGTGCGGTCCCCTACGGCACTGCGTAGGATCCTACGGTCTTGGCGTGCATCCGTGCGTCGCTGCGGTCCGGTCCCAGGTCGACGGGCACGTGCACCTTCCGCCGACCACTGGCGACAACATCGATGTACTGTGGAGACCTCACGCCCCACGTGTTGAGCAATTCGGCGGTACGTCCACCCGGCCTCCCGCATGCCCACTATACGCCCTCGCTCAAAGTCCGTCAACTGAACGTGCGGTTCACGTCCACGCTGTCGCGGCATGCTACCAGTGTTAAAGACTGCGATGGAGCTCCGTATGCCACGGCAAACTGGCTGACACTGACGGCGGCGGTGCACAAATGCTGCGCAGCTAGCGCCATTCGACGGCCAACACCGCGGTTCCTGGTGTGTCCGCTGTGCCGTGCGTGTGATCATTGCTTGTACAGCCCTCTCGCAGTGTCCGGAGCAAGTATGGTGGGTCTGACACACCGGTGTCAGTGTGTTCTTTTTTCCATTTCCAGGAGTGTATTTATCGTCCATGTTTCACTTCCATAAATGGCTACACTCCAGACAAATACCTTCAGAAAAGACTTTGTAACACCTAAATCTATACTCGTTGTTAACAGATTTCCCTGCTTCAGAGCCGTGCGGAGTGGCCGCGAGGTTTCAGCCGCCATGTCAAGGATTGCGCCGCTCCTCCAGGCGGAGGTTGGAGTCCTCCCTCGGGCGTGGGTGTGTGTGTGTGTTGTTCCTAGCATAAGTTAGTTTAAGTAGTGTGCAAGTCTAGGGACCGATGACCTCAGCAGTTTGGTCCCTTAGGAATTTACACACATTTGAACATTCTTCTTCAGAAACACGCTCCTTGCCATTGCCAGTCTTCATTTTATATCCTCTCTGCATCGGCAATCATCACTGATTTTGCTGCCAAAATATCAAAACTCATATACTGCTTTAAGTGTCTCGTTTCCTAATCTGATTCCCTTGCCATAACCTTAATTCGACTACAATCCATTATCCTTGTTTTGCTTTCGTTGATGTTCATCTTATATCCTCCTTTCAAGACACTGTTCATTCCGTTCAACTGTTCTTCCAAGCCTTCTCTGACAGAATTACAGTGTCATTTCCAAACATCAACGTTTTTATTTCTTCTTCCTGAACTTTAATTCCTAAATTTACATATTGAATAACATCGGGGATAGGCTACAACTCTGCCTCATTCTAATTTCAACCATTGCCTCCCTTTAATGCCCCTCGACTCTTATAGCTGCCGTATGATTTTCTGTAAAAGTTGTAAATAACCCTTTGCTCCCAGTTTTTTACCCTTACTACGTTGAGAACTACAAAGAGAGGATTCCAGTCAACACTGTCGAAAGTTTTCCCTAAATCTACAAATGCTGTAAATGCAGACTGGCCTCTCCTTAGCCTATCTTCTAAAATAAGTCGTAGGGTCGGTATTGTTCCTCGTGTTCCTACATTTGACCGAAATTCAAACTGATCTTCCACAGGTCAGCTTCCACTACTTTTTCCATTCTTCTGTAAAAAACTCGTGTTAGTACTTTGCTACCATGACTTATTGAATTGATGGTTCGCTGATTTTTCACACCTGTCATGAACTGTTTTCTTTGGAATTGGAATTACTACATTCTTTTTGAAGGCTAACGGTATTTCTCCCGTCTCATACATCTTACACATCACATGGTAGAGTTTTCTTCATGGCTGGCTCTCCCAAGTCTATCGCTACTTCTGACAGAATATCGTCTATTCCCAGGGCGTTGTTCCAACATAGATCTTTCAGAGCTCTGTCAAATCCTCCCTCGCAGTGTCATATCTCCCATATCATATTTGTCTATGTTTACTTCCCTTTCCATAGTATTGCTTTCAAGTTCATCTTCCTATCTTTCAGCTTTCCATTCTTTGCTTAGTACTGGTTTGTCATCTGAACTGTTGATATTCATACAGCTGCTCCTCCCAAAGACCTCTTTAATTCTGCTGTAGGCGGTATCTACCTTTCCGCTTGTGAAATATACTTAAATGTGCTTCTAAAAACTTACATTAGCGCTCTTGTATTTCTACTTAGCTGTTTTGCATGTCATGTCAATCTCATTTTGTTGACGCTTGTATTCTCTTTCCCCTGGTTCATTTCCTCCTTTCATCAACTAAATTCAGTATCTTTTTTGTTATCCAAGGATTTCCACTAGGCCTTGTCTTTTTACCTATTTGACCTCTGCTGCCTTCACTATTTCATCTCTTAAAGCTACCCATTCGTGTTCTACTGTGTTCCTTTCCCCTGTTCTAGTCAACCTCTTGCCTAACGCTCCCTCTGAAACTCTCTAAAACCTCTGGTTCTTTCAACTTATCCAGGTTTCATCTCCTTAATTTCCTACCTGTTTTCTAATTTCTTCAGTTTTAAGCTACAGTTCATTACCAATAATTTACGATCAGAGTCCATATCTGCCCCTGGTAATTTCTTAGAATTTAAAACCTACTTCCTAAATCTCCATCTAATCATTATATAATCAATCTGAAACCTTCCGGTATTTCCAGGTCTCTTCCATGTATACAGCCTTCTATTATGGTTCTTAAACTACGTGTCCCCGATGATTAAATTATGTGATAATTAAGTTATTCTACCAGGCGGCTTCCTATTTCATTCCTTTCGCCAAGTCCGTATTCAACTATCCGTTTTCCTTCTCTTCCTTTTCCTACTATCAAGTTCGAGTCTTCCACCACAGTTAAATTTTCCTCTCGTTTGACGATCTGAATAACTTCTTTTATATCATCATCCATTTCTTTGATTTCTTCATCATTTGTGGAGCTAGTTGGCATGTAAACTTGTACTACCATGGTGGGTGTGGGCTACGATTATGCGTTTACTACGCTGTTCATAGTAGCTTACCCGCATTTCTATTTTCACTCATTATTAAATTCTCTCCTGCGTTACACCTATTTGACCTTGTATTTATAATCCTGTATTCACCTGAACAGAAGTGCTTTTCTTCCTGCCACTATAACTTCAGCCTATCCATTTCCCTTTTTAAATTATCTAACTTATATGTCAGATTAAGGGATCTAACATTTCACGCTCCTATCCGTAGAAGCCCAGTCTGATTTCTCCTGATGACATTCTCCTGAGAAGTCCCCACGCAGAGATTCGAATGGAGGACTGTTTTAACTCCGAAATATTTCACCAATGAGGACGCCATCATCATCATTTAACCATACATTAGAACTGTATGTCCGCGGGAAAAATTATGGCTATAGTTTCCTGTTGCTTCCAGCCGTTTGCAGTATTAGCACAGCGAAGGCCGATTTTGTTGATGTTACAAGGCCAGATTAGTCAGTCATTCAGGCTGTTGCCCCTGCAACCACTGAAAAGGCTGCTGCCCCCTCTTCAGGAACGACACATTTATCTGTCCTCTCATACTCCTCCAAAGTAGTTGTACCTACGGTACGGCTATGTGTATCCCTGAGGCACGCAAGCTACCCAACTGGCTATTGACGGCATGGTTCGTGGTTCATGGGGGGTAATCCATGCCTTTTGTCACCTCAGTGAACGTCCACTCACCTTAAATCATCAATCTTATTGTTTCCCATAACATCCTGTAATTTTTTTCTCCATACAAATCTGTTTATGTAACTACACTGAATTTTCCCGATATGGCTTCGGCGAGGTTGCTGTGGAACCAGAAACTTTTCATCTATTAACACACACTGTTAGTGTCAACAGATGTTCATTTCAGAATGAAGATAATGTGACGCATTTTAAGATACAGTGGGATTGAAGAAATAAGCTGCCAGGGCCATTGGCTTTTATCAGTGGGGGCAAGCTGTAATTTTTTGCTGGATCGGGATTTGCAGTCAGGACTCCTGATTACTGGGCAGATGTGCTGACCACTACACCATCCAGACACAGCGGACAGTGCAACTGCACAGACTATCCTAACACGCCTTCCGTCAGACGCAAATTCTCAAATTCTACCACACGCTACTGATGTAGTGACCCTGCTAATTATCCCCATTAATCGTGGTATCTCGCCGATTCCCCTAGAATTCGAGCTTGGTGTGCATGTGCACTGAAGGGATCATAATGAGTAGGGGCACATCATTAGTAATGTGGGGTGTAAGTTGAGAATTTTGGTGTGACGGGAGGCATGCGAGGGTAGTCTGTGCAGTTCTGTTGACCACTGCATCCAGATGGCGTAGTGGTCAATGCATCTGCCTACTAAGCAAGAGATCTGGGTTCGGATCCTGGTTCAGCATAAATTTTCAACTTTCCCAATGGCTATAACTCAATTCCCACTGGCAGCTAATGTCTAATTCCTTTGCGTCTTGATTCTTAATAGCTGCAGGTTATGTCTGTTCTTTCACATGTATCCCAAAGATGTTGCGTTTTAAGAATTACTCTCTATACCGATGTTTTTGAAGTTACGTTTATATACAACCGAATAACGGCAATTTAATTATTTAGAAGAACTGTAATCTACAGAAGGTATGAATTTATTAAGTAACATAACTAAGCCCTTGTCTACCACGTTCCCTCGACCTCTATAACTTTATCAGGTAACTAACTAGTTACCTAATTAAAAAATAATAATATCTGTTTATGCTTTTGACGTACATTAATATAGTGAATAATTTCGGCATAAATACATTTATATCAAAATTGTTTCAGTGCAACATCTGTCATCAGAGCTTGCAAAATGTATTTCTGTTTTTTTGGCCGTTTTTACAACATGACATATGAAAGTTTGGCTAATCTTCCTGATATTGCGTAATCAGCCGTAAGGAGACAATCACTTTGTTAATAATTCTTTTCAACTACTAACGCACACTGTTAGTGGCAACAGATGTTCATTTCAGAATGAAGATAATGAGACGCATTTTAAGACACAGTGGGATTGAAGACATAAGCTGACAGTGGCACTGACTTTTATCAGTGGGGATAAGCTGAAATTTTCTGCTGGATCGTGGTTTGCAGGCAGGACTCCTGCTTCTGTCTCCAAGCTGGCCGTAGGTTGTGTTCCAAAAATGAACAGCATAGAGACAGAAGTAATACTTTCTGCAGGACCTGACCATCATTTTGCAGGGTAATGCTCAAGCACATACAATGCAAGCTGTTACTTATTTGAAACTTCCTGGCAGATTAAAACTGTGTGCCCGACCGAGACTCGAACTCGGGACCTTTGCCTTTCGCGGGCAAGTGCTCTACCATCTGAGCTACCGAAGCACGACTCACGCCCGGTACTCACAGCTTTACTTCTGCCAGTACCTCGTCTCCTACCTTCCAAACTTTACAGAAGCTCTCCTGCGAACCTGCAGAACTAGCACTCCTGAAAGAAAGGATATTGCGGAGACATGGCTTAGCCACAGCCTGGGGGATGTTTCCAGAATGAGATTTTCACTCTGCAGCGGAGCCCAGGCTATGGCTAAGCCATGTCTCCGCAATATCCTTTCTTTCAGGAGTGCTAGTTCTGCAAGGTTCGCAGGAGAGCTTCTGTAAAGTTTGGAAGGTAGGAGACGAGGTACTGGCAGAAGTAAAGCTGTGAGTACCGGGCGTGAGTCGTGCTTCGGTAGCTCAGATGGTAGAGCACTTGCCCGCGAAAGGCAAAGGTCCCGAGTTCGAGTCTCGGTCGGGCACACAGTTTTAATCTGCCAGGAAGTTTCATATCAGCGCACACTCCGCTGCAGAGTGAAAATCTCATTCTGTTACTTATTTGTTTGATTGATGGGGCTGCTAAGTGCTATACCAGCTACTGCACTCACCTGACTTAAGCCCTTGTGAGTTCAACTCGATTTGTAAACTGAAGGAAACACTTCATGGCATTCGCTTCAGAACTGCTACAAATTGTTCGGGCAATAGACAGCGCCCCTCGAACTGTCAACACAACTGGCACTGCTAAGCGTATCCTACGACTTCCACATCGCTGGCAACGGGTTATACACAATGCTGGTGACTACTTTGAAGGTCAGTAAAACTTTGAAACGCGTATCTATTTTGAACGAGCTGTAAATAAATAGTTACCCCTATTAAAGTTCCAACCCTCGTATATCTGAAGAATAATTTAATTTTAAGCGTTTTTTTTCTGCAAAAGATAAATCAACTAAGAAGTTAGTGGGAGAATCCTTTATTATATCTTATTGGGCATTAAGGGAAGCAATCAGGGTAGTCGCCATTGTCCTATCTAGACATTCATACGGTTCACTGATTACCAAAGAGCTGTATTGAGTTTAGAGGTCTGTTAGCTCGTGATCAGTAAGGGAACTGGTTATGTTGACCTAAGGCTTTGTGAAGAAGCACTCCGGGATGCGCTGAGACCACAGCGAGCTTACTCGGCCGTGGTGATGTTTCTGGCCAAACTGTACAGCCGGTGACTGGGTAACGTACAGTGGAGAGAGTTGACGGTGGTCCTGCTGACACATGCAATTCGCTTGGATGTCGGAATTCCAGCCCGGATGAAAGAGTGTTGGGAGTAGTAGAACAAGGCATATAGCACGGCCAGCTACATACAGGGTGTTCAGAAGTTGCCATTAAAAACATCTACGACTTGTAGACGGTGGTGCGTACATAACATTTTGACTAGGAACTCATGTCCTGAAATGTACCACTTCCCTGCAACAGCCGTTTGAAAATGTGTTTGCTAGGTAGGTTTGCAAGAGGTTAGTCATGATTGGGGGTGGGAGGGGGGGGAGGATCTTACGTCGGACTGGCTGATGTCATTTGACGCCTCCCTCACCTGGTTCCGGACTCATTCACTGTTCTGTGAGCGATGGGGGTGGTATGGAGTGCCGGAGGTGGTACGGATGTAGCTGCTGGTCTTGGAGGTGGTACGGATTTAGCTGCTGGTCACCGACAACATACCAGACGTTGCTGGGAGAAACATCCATTGCTCGCGCAATTGTTCACCTTCTCGTTGACGGGTTCTCTTTAACATGAGCAGTACGGCCTCTTCCAATACGGGTGTGCGGCGTCTTCTTGGAGCACCCCAGTCACGCCTGCTGACGGTGAAGGTACCCCCTTCTCGACACCGATGCTTAACTGCTGCGAAAACGGCATGCGATGGTGTCGGACGTTGCGCATAACGATCTTGGTAAAACCGAGGAGTAACTCTTCCACTATCGTGAGTTTCATAATACAGAAGGATCTTGTCGGTGTATTCTGCAAATGTATACTCAACCATATTGCTCCAACACTTACAGGCACTTGAATGAGGCTCGAATCAGGGGAGAGAGGCAGAATAGACCTTAAAAGGCAGTAGCCAATCCAACAATAGCATCGTCCCACCGTGACTACCCTGTTGCAAACCTACCTGGCAAACATATTTTCAAACGACCGTAGGACATGGGTTCCTGTTCAAAATATTAAGTGTTCGTTCCCCTCTACAAATTTTAGAAGATTGTAACAAAAATTACACACTCCACAAAAAATTATCCGTGCATCCATCGTATGATTCTCTATACATGGAGTGCATAGTGGTCTGAGGGTGGTGTTAATGTGAGATGCCGAAACTGGTCGTCTAAATATAGTAACAGCTTCTGAAAACACGGCTGTTTGGTGATTGTTCTTTGGTAAGTATCTGCCCCGCCGTTGCCCCAAATCCACTATGGATCAACAGAAATTTTTTGGTATGTTTCCAGATAACGGATAAAGATTTTTGAAAACGGAAAGATGGGACTTACAGATAAATGCTTATAGAGAATACCTTCAAATTTCAACAATTTGCGGCAGTTGTTTATTTAGATTTCCGCTGCTGACACGAAAAAGTGGTGGAAAACGCTTTTTTCGGGTATTCTCGGGAATCGCCCTTGAGTTATTGTTGCCTCCATTAGCCCCTTAAGGCACACCGGAGACCACATCTGATGCAAAAGAAAAAAACGGATTTGCTCCATTTGGCTAACCTGGAAAAAGAGTGTAATATTCAAAATTTGATCCTGTACTGCATGATAGATAGAACAAGACTATCCATCTTTGGGTGTATAAATGGTCCCTAGTGCAATGGCTATCCAAAACACTCGAACCTGTCTTTTTATTACCTACAGAACCCGAGGTATCATACCCGGAAAAAACCCCGTTCCCGTTTTTATGCGGGGCGTTTTTGAACACATTGGTGACGCATGCTTTCGCATGTTTTATGTTACCTCAAAGCGCCGTGTGCCCTGGGCAGACAGTGTCGCACGGTCGCGAATCACGCCGCAGCGGCTGGATGCCAAGTGGCGAGCGTCGCATTTGCTACCGCGGCCGTTCCGCGTGCTGTGGACAGGCCGCACAGATTAGCCGTCGCCACAACACAGCTGTCGCCGTCACACGGAGCCGCTCTCTTCGGTTTATACTAGCGTGCTCTAGAGTTGTTGAAACAGCCCCGTGTTAATGCCACTGAGGGGCTTGCAAATCCACTGTTCCGCCTTCCGGTGGCAAACGCGCATGGAAAGTCCCTGCAGTGCAGTATAAGTCAAGCTGCATCATTGTTCCTCCGTCTCTGCGTAAAGACTTCCAAGTGTTACACATTATTTCCGAACGATAAATGACTTGGAGGAGACCTTCGTTGCAGAAGTCCTCTTCATTCTGGAAATGCCTACCACACAATTACGTCTTCATCGAAGGAAAGAGGAGAAAGTCATCGAATGCCACGTCAGGAGAATATGAGGTAATAAAAAATTTTATAGGCTAAACAATCAGCATGTGTAACTACGTCTTAAGCAGAACGAAGTTGAGCGTTGACGTAGCAGAAACATCCTCTTCGTCTCGACAGCGTCCCGAAACCTCGCTAGCAGATTTCTGTTGTACACTGCTGTGGCGGTTTGCTCTTGTGGACATAGTCTGTTAGTACCATATTACGGCAATCCCAGATAATATTCAGCAGCATCTTGCCCGATTGTGCTTGCGTCACGCCCTTTATCAGCAGTAGTGAATCTACACTCCTGGAAATGGAAAAAAGAACACATTGACACCGGTGTGTCAGACCCACCATACTTGCTCCGGACACTGCGAGAGGGCTGTACAAGCAATGATCACACGCACGTCACAGCGGACACACCAGGAACCGCGGTGTTGGCCGTCGAATGGCGCTAGCTGCGCAGCATTTGTGCACCGCCGCCGTCAGTGTCAGCCAGTTTGCCGTGGCATACGGAGCTCCATCGCAGTCTTTAACACTGGTAGCATGCCGCGACACCGTGGACGTGAACCGTATGTGCAGTTGACGGACTTTGAGCGAGGACGTATAGTGGGCATGCGGGAGGCCGGGTGGACGTACCGCCGAATTGCTCAACACGTGGGGCGTGAGGTCTCCACAGCACATCGATGTTGTCGCCAGTGGTCGGCGGAAGGTGCACGTGCCCGTCGACCTGGGACCGGACCGCAGCGACGCACGGATGCACGCCAAGACCGTAGGATCCTACGCAGTGCCGTAGGGGACCGCACCGCCACTTCCCAGCAAATTAGGGACACTGTTGCTCCTGGGGTATCGGCGAGGACCATTCGCAACCGTCTCCATGAAGCTGGGCTACGGTCCCGCACACCGTTAGGCCGTCTTCCGCTCACGCCCCAACATCGTGCAGCCCGCCTCCAGTGGTGTCGCGACAGGCGTGAATGGAGGGACGAATGGAGACGTGTCGTCTTTAGCGATGAGAGTCGCTTCTGCCTTGGTGCCAATGATGGTCGTATGCGTGTTTGGCGCCGTGCAGGTGAGCGCCACAATCAGGACTGCATACGACCGAGGCACACAGGGCCAACACCCGGCATCATGGTGTGGGGAGCGATCTCCTACACTGGCCGTACACCACTGGTGATCGTCGAGGGGACACTGAATAGTGCACGGTACATCCAAACCGTCATCGAACCCATCGTTCTACCATTCCTAGACCGGCAAGGGAACTTGCTGTTCCAACAGGACAATGCACGTCCGCATGTATCCCGTGCCACCCAACGTGCTCTAGAAGGTGTAAGTCAACTACCCTGGCCAGCAAGATCTCCGGATCTGTCCCCCATTGAGCATGTTTGGGACTGGATGAAGCGTCGTCTCACGCGGTCTGCACGTCCAGCACGAACGCTGGTCCAACTGAAGCGCCAGGTGGAAATGGCATGGCAAGCCGTTCCACAGGACTACATCCAGCGTCTCTACGATCGTCTCCATGGGAGAATAGCAGCCTGCATTGCTGCGAAAGGTGGATATACACTGTACTAGTGCCGACATTGTGCATGCTCTGTTGCCTGTGTCTATGTGCCTGTGGTTCTGTCAGTGTGATCATGTGATGTATCTGACCCCAGGAATGTGTCAATAAAGTTTCCCCTTCCTGGGACAATGAATTCACGGTGTTCTTATTTCAATTTCCAGGAGTGTACATGTTTTCTACTGCTTGCTTCTCTCCTTGGTCTGTGTGGTCGAGGTGCTGCATCCAAGACTGGTCCATTGTGATTACAGGGCTAAAGAACTCACTGGGATTGGTTTGATACAACCACATCACTTCCCCTACTGCCTGGAGTCTGTGAGGTAACGGGCGAGTCGTCGCGCCCTCAAATTATCCCAAGTTCTGAGGAAGCAGTGGCCGCACGGGCCGCTCGGCAGCGACCACGTGGTCCCGGACGCTAGCTTAGCAACCGCGTGATGCCGCACAACGGCCGGTCCAGCCGCGTGACTGGGAATTAGAGATGGGTAGTTCGCGAACGAACGGGTGCAAAGGAACGGTTCACCAAGATGAACGAAAGGACCGAGGAACGAATTTCAAGGAACGATCGGTTCATAGTTCACTTCGGTCGCGGCGGTCTACTTATAGTTCCCAGGAACGAGGAACGATCGGTTCATATTTCACTTCAGTCGCAGCGGTCTACTTATAGTTCCCGGGAACGAGGAACGATCGGTTCATAGTTCACTTCAGTCGCAGCGGTCTACTCATAGTTCCCGGCGGTCACTTCGGCAGCTCTCGTTCCAGCCTCGGTCGCGTGCTCGTCTCAGTCTCGGTCACCCTCGGCCGCACTCGTCGTTCTTCGCATGACCATCTGTGTCAGTTCCACTGCCGACTGCTTCCAGTTAATTCAGTATCCAGTTGTTCGTTTCGTTCACTGCGCTCGCCCATTTTACATGTGTTCCAAACTGTTCTTGCATTTGGTTCTGGCTATTCAGCGTCCACGACCGGTAATCAAAAAGTATTTCATAGTTACGTAAATTACATAAAAATTACGTTGTATGTAATAGGTAGGTCTTTTCAGGTAACAAAAGGGCATATCAGCTCACTTCATTATATCGATGAACAGCAGAAGACATACTTATAACAAGGCAAGTTTTTTTTGTTATTCGTATATTTTTTGGTTTCATCGACTAGATTTTGCAACTAACTTTCAATAATTTGCTTAATTTTTAGTGTAAGAAAATTCATATAAAACGATTTTCTTGTAGCTTTCAAATACAAAACATTACATTTAGGAAGGCTCTAACTATTTTTAAGTTTGGTTGTTTCAAATTTGCATTACCTGCTAGTTTGGTTTCTTTGAAGGAAAAAAAGTGGCTTGTGGGTCATTTTGGCTCAGTAGGAAAAGTGGTGCCTCTCCATTTGAAAAGACATAGATTGCCATAAAATCGTATTTACTTATTATCTCAAAACATTTGTTCAGAAGGAGCTTTCAAACCAAAAACTTTATTACTGCGAACTTAATTATTATTATTATTATTATTATTGCTGCATTAACTTTAATAATGCAACATAAAAACCTAATTTTTACTAAGAGTGTGACGCAAATATGATGAGAAAACCACATTTTATTTTATGCTTCCATAAAGTCTACTTCGCTTACGAACTCAGAGACAACGTGAAATATATAAAGGGTGTAAACGATTATTGTTTACAACGTAGCATAGCTATGTAGTGGAAGTCGAAACGAAGAATTTTATACAAGACACTTGTGGTCTATTAAGTTTGGAAACAGCCACCAACAGGTTTACAAGACTACATGTGCTATAGCCCATGCGAGTCGCGTGAGATTTTTCATGTTCTCTTCTCCAGCTCTCTACACATCGTCATCGATTGTTTCGCAACTGTTGCTTGCATTAGCTTGTTATTTCTTCACTGCCTAATTATTACATGTTTGTCTGTTTGTTGTACCTGCTCGTAACGGGCATCACATCGTCCGTAATTGGCGAGCAGTCTGTACTCGGGGCCGGTATTCCGTGCGCCATCCTACATGATTTCCCTGAGATCAGCCACACAACGCTACAGCTGGCTAAACGAGAGGTTCTGCAGAATTACAGAAATTACTTCTAAAAGTGTGTAAGAATTCTGTAATGAATAAAAACTCTGTACTCCAGGGGGAGTCAAGTGCCCCTTCTTGGTGCCCTCCATCCTTCAGTCACCTACACTACTAGTTTTCAGTTTTTCATAAGAACCATATACCAAGCACAAATGAACGGTGAACGAGTAAAAATGAACGGTTCCCAAAAAAGAACGATCAGCAGTGAACTAGTTCCCAAGGATGAACGAGTTTGCCAATCTCTACTGGGAATTCCTTGGTAACGCTGTATGCCGAGAGTGGCAGAGATGGCGGACTTCGTGAAACCATAGTGGCAGACATTTCACAGTTCATATAGAAATTAATAGTAGCGAGATGAATCACGATACCTCCAAAAGAAACATGTACCTTACAATTATTTTCACGACGATTCTTATGGTGTAATCAGATTTTCAATATTTGTATTAGTTTATAGTTTGGTATCTGACGGTAAATTCTGCAAGTAACACCCAGCAACGAATTTCCAAAATATAAACGCTTCATCCGATTTTTTCTAACGCCGTGTTTTTAGAAAGCTATTAGTGTAAACCTAAACTGGTATGAATTACAGGCATGTAACTGAAATAATACATGAGTTATTGGAGGTCAAAGTGGCCGATTACTATCGATCGCGTCAGGCCCTAAGTACTCCACAGTTACACGAAAAAACGGTAGCAGCATGCTTATAAATACACTCCTGGAAATGGAAAAAAGAACACATTGACACCGGTGTGTCAGACCCACCATACTTGCTCCGGACACTGCGAGAGGGCTGTACAAGCAATGATCACACGCACGGCACAGCGGACACACCAGGAACCGCGGTGTTGGCCGTCGAATGGCGCTAGCTGCGCAGCATTTGTGCACCGCCGCCGTCAGTGTCAGCCAGTTTGCCGTGGCATACGGAGCTCCATCGCAGTCTTTAACACTGGTAGCATGCCGCGACAGCGTGGACGTGAACCGTATGTGCAGTTGACGGACTTTGAGCGAGGGCGTATAGTGGGCATGCGGGAGGCCGGGTGGACGTACCGCCGAATTGCTCAACACGTGGGGCGTGAGGTCTCCACAGCACATCGATGTTGTCGCCAGTGGTCGGCGGAAGGTGCACGTGCCCGTCGACCTGGGACCGGACCGCAGCGACGCACGGATGCACGCCAAGACCATAGGATCCTACGCAGTGCCGTAGGGGACCGCACCGCCACTTCCCAGCAAATTAGGGACACTGTTGCTCCTGGGGTATCGGCGAGGACCATTCGCAACCGTCTCCATGAAGCTGGGCTACGGTCCCGCACACCGTTAGGCCGTCTTCCGCTCACGCCCCAACATCGTGCAGCCCGCCTCCAGTGGTGTCGCGACAGGCGTGAATGGAGGGACGAATGGAGACGTGTCGTCTTTAGCGATGAGAGTCGCTTCTGCCTTGGTGCCAATGATGGTCGTATGCGTGTTTGGCGCCGTGCAGGTGAGCGCCACAATCAGGACTGCATACGACCGAGGCACACAGGGCCAACACCCGGCATCATGGTGTGGGGAGCGATCTCCTACACTGGCCGTACACCACTGGTGATCGTCGAGGGGACACTGAATAGTGCACGGTACATCCAAACCGTCATCGAACCCATCGTTCTACCATTCCTAGACCGGCAAGGGAACTTGCTGTTCCAACAGGACAATGCACGTCCGCATGTATCCCGTGCCACCCAACGTGCTCTAGAAGGTGTAAGTCAACTACCCTGGCCAGCAAGATCTCCGGATCTGTCCCCCATTGAGCATGTTTGGGACTGGATGAAGCGTCGTCTCACGCGGTCTGCACGTCCAGCACGAACGCTGGTCCAACTGAGGCGCCAGGTGGAAATGGCATGGCAAGCCGTTCCACAGGACTACATCCAGCATCTCTACGATCGTCTCCATGGGAGAATAGCAGCCTGCATTGCTGCGAAAGGTGGATATACACTGTACTAGTGCCGATATTGTGCATGCTCTGTTGCCTGTGTCTATGTGCCTGTGGTTCTGTCAGTGTGATCATGTGATGTATCTGACCCCAGGAATGTGTCAATAAAGTTTCCCCTTCCAGGGACAATGAATTCACGGTGTTCTTATTTCAATTTCCAGGAGTGTATAGTGATTCATGTATGTCTTTGTCAATATCCGATATATGCTATTGATGAAGAAACTGGTCAATTATTTACTGTGTTTTAGAAAGCCCAGAGACATTAGGCTCCTGGCCTACCTTTTGCTTCTTTTCTTTTGATATATGTTTATTTAATTGTTTATGTATTTAATAATGTGTGTTAGAGCGTGTTTATGGTCCAGCCGTAGGAATATTTATTTAATTTCAAGTAGTTAAATGTAAATCCAGTATTTCGTATCTGCTTAAATATGTGTGTGAGTGCGTGAGTGTGAAGACATGGCGCGAGCGCTCTAGCCAATCACAGCGCTCGTGAATGGGGAGACGGGATGGGAGCATCGTCTCCGGATAGGACGACGGACAGTTCGACAGGACGGGACTGGACACGGAAGTGCCAGGACGGTACGGGCGACAGACGCACGGTCGCGTGAGAGACTTGGAGTGTGGAGCGGTTTGCGCGTAGTCGCGAGAGATAGAGATACTTCGGAGTGCGGACTTGTGAACTTGTGAGATTTCCAAGGTTTCTACAGTGAAGACGAAGCGTACGTTTAGAAGTGAATATCTTGCGAGCTATGTTGTTGTTCATAAGTAATTACGTGCAGTAGGAATCTATTGTTTCCCTGTTATTCAACTTATATTTTATTTAATTGCTGGACCATCGACACCAATAAGTGTTTTGTAGAAATATACTGCTTTCTCAAAAGTACTTCTACTATCGTGCTCATCATTTAAAGTCGTTAAAATAGTACCTGCAGATTTTATTTAACTGCGTTCTTTCATTTACAAATTTCTATGTAAATTCGCAATTGCTGAGCGATAAGAACCTTCGACCATTCGATTCATGTGTTATTCTTATCGCATACTGTAGACTCAGCAGTATTTGGCTTATAATGCGGCAACTACGTATCCCAGTCCTTAGGCAACAAATCCGGTAAAACTTTTAATATCGCTACTCTGAGTCGGAGGGTGCGTAGTTATTTGAAAGCCCGCAAGTCGAAGGGTTTTTTGAATCGTTGGGGGCAATAGCAGAACCCAGCAGTCGGCGATCTTTATCAGTTCAAAATCTCATGCAAGATGTTGAAAGCTGATTTTCACTTTCTCCAATATCTCCTAGGTTGTGATCAACAGGCGACTCTGGACCCTAAGGCCCCATTCACAGAGGGCTCCTGGTGGTTCAGTATGTCAAGCTCCTTGGTCCTTGTCAGACGATCCCCCTAATAGGGGGCTGTCACCGAATACATTGAGTAGGCAGCTCTTGGTGGTTCCGTTTCGAGTCCCCTCCACAGTGGGGTGCTCAAGTGCACTATACTGAATAATTGTGGTTCGGAACTGCACCAAGGTCATCCAGTAATAGATTGATGCTGGTGAGTAGAAAACGGAGTGTATGGACAAGCGGACTCTGTGGACCCAAGGAAATTGGGTAACCAGCCAGGACTATCGTTTGAGGATCGTGTTACCACGTAATCGCCAGTATCGAAGATTTCTGGCAGCGAACAGAGGCCGCGATGTAACCATGGCACACTACACCGCGAATTACCCATAAAACTGACCTTGTGACATCCAATTCCTATGAGAATAGGGTGTAGGATTTCTCTGACAGAATACAGTGTGTAGGAAAGGTGTCGCTTTAAGCATCATAGGCGGTTACTCTTCAAATCTGCTAAACATCCAGCTAACACGAGTAGTACAATACGAAAAGAAGACTAACGCTGGGACTGTCGTTAGAGGTGTCAGGTGACGCGACGGCATGAAAGTATTCGAGAGCAGTCTGTAAACAGGGTACATTCCGTTAGTGTAAAACATGTTCAGTCTTCGAGCGTCAGTATCATATTACCAACGTCCCAAGTGACTCACACTCTTCTCTCTCACGGAGTTCTTCCTTGTTTATGTCGTTATCCTGGCCAGCGACAGAACTTGTCGTTAGCCATTTGCATTGGAATTGGTGGATAACTTATTTTAGGTTTCAAATATCTTAGTCAATTTCTGGACTGTACAAGCAATATAATTTTTTATAAGCACATTTTCATTCTTTTCTGTAGACATCTTCTCGGCATTTACCAAAAGACGTTATTGATTTATAAACAGTAACAAAATTCATCAAGTTTGTAGTAACCTCTTCCACCAGTCGGAAAATCAGCGAAGTCCTTACAGGTCGCTGTGGCTACTTGATACAACTCCCTCGAGGTCGAACTTGAGAGCGATAGTTCGGCCTCGACAGCGACACAGATAACTGTTGGCGTCGCACTAAAAGTCTTCTAACCAACCAAATTTGAGATATGAATATGTAACAGCTTCGAATATCATATATCAATTGTCTAATGATTATTTTCATTCAATGTCACTCTTAATTAATGCTGTCAATCGTTTCCAATTTCACGATGCTACTGCTTACCTATCTATGCAGGGACTACAGAAAGAAACTTACACACGTCGTCCCATGCTAAGTCAATGTGCAACGAGAGTAGTACATTGTCAGAAGAGAGTACATGTTTTGTGTCACCTGCGGACACAATTCTGCCGCGATACGCTTAACAGATGCATCACAGTGTGGAGGCCAAATATCGCGGCAACTGGAAAAGTACTTCAAAGTTAAAGTGAGCACATACTACCAGTTCTGCGAGAAAGACGTCTAAATTGCACACCGATTCACAGTGGTATTTTGGCGGTATATAGATGAAACACAATGTCACGTCCAGTTTTAATGAAATGGTGTCAACAATTTGACCAGGGGTGCACAGACGTGGCTGATGCTCATCGGGAAAGAAACTCATCGCCATCGACAACAGAAGACAGGCAGTCGAGGAAGAACAACTGTGAGGGATAAAGAGAATTTCCAACGATGTGGACGTGTACACGCCGGCTCTCGAAAGGCTCCGTAACCAAGGAACGAAGTTCCACCGTCGAGGAACCAAACGACTGCTAGAACGTTTCGAACGTCGTTTACAGAGTCTTGGCGACTTGAAAAACAGTTTGATGCATCCTTGTCACTTTTAAGTTTAGGGCAGCCTTCAATAAAAGTTACTTGGTCGGCCATAATAATGTGTAACTTAATTTTTGAAGTCCCCAAGTATTTACATTTCTCTTTGTCGAGAGAAGCACATCATTTTGCGAAATTGGAGTCTGTGCCAGGCCTGGATGCTCACCGTCAAAAGGCTTCCGACAGCCACAATGACTGTACAAATGCCCAATTTTTCATCAACCTCTGCCTATGAAGCAGGACACACAAACGCTAAAATAACGGGAAAAATACGCAAGAATAACGACACAAACATTTTACTGATGCAGTGTACGGCATTCCTCCTCAAAAAGATTCAAATGGCTCTGCACACTATGGGACTTAACATCTGAGGTCATCAGTCCCCTATACTTAGAACTACTTAAACCTAAGTAACCTAAGGACAACACACACATCCATGTCCGAGGCGGGACTCTAACCTGCGACCGTAGCGGTGGCACGGTTCCAGACTGAAGCATTCCTCCTCAGAATGAATGAAAATAAGGCAGAAGGAGAGACATCCGAGCAGAAAAATATAATTTATAAAATCAGGTTAGTTGAATGACTATTATGTGCAGATTCTAAAATCTGGAATAACACTTGGAGAAAGAGAATCTGTTCACCTCCCGATGCACACAGCTTACGTAGCAGTAAGTATGTCGATCGTAGCGAGTTTCCAGTAAAATTGCTGCAATGAGGTCGTTTATTTCTGCTAAAATTGGCTAATCTGCTAAAATGACCCTAAGGACATCATACACATCCATGGCCGAGGCAGGATTCGAACCTGTGACCGTAGCGGTCACGCGGTCCCGGGAAGCGATTAGAACCGCTCGGCCACACTGGCCGGTCGTTAACTGATGTGGTCTAGTTGTTTTTTACAATTACATTTACTACATTTTTGCAGAATTATACTTATGACCACTTTACTGTCACAGACATCCCCTCTTGCATTATTAATATGTTTCCTCATGTCGGTGTTCACGAATTCAAAAAATTGTTTCGGCATCCTTAGGAGGACATTACTTATATACTATAGAAACTGAAAATGTAATTAGGATCTGCTAAAGACAATGGAAATCAATGAAATTTCATCGAGAATTACTCAATGCGTTACACCAACTATTTCTTTTAGGTACCGTATTTTATGTTTTACATAACTGCTTCCTCTCTGGAAAACATTTTGCAACTGAGTGGTTCTACAACAAGCTGTCGACAGGTGATAGTTCAGCCACTACTTGACATCTGAATTACGGTGAGCTTAACTTCACCTCCGTGTCCCAAAGACTTGCCGCAGGAAGCGGCTCGATCAACTCTCGTAGGTGCCCGCTCGGCGGCGTGAAAGTGTCCTTATCGTTTGCATTCAACAGATTTTTCCAACATGATAAGAGTCGGCCTCGGTAACTGCTGAGTCGGCAGGGAGATTGATAACATAATATTCCCGGCAGAGTTGGGCGTTTTCTCCGCTTGGGGACTTGATGTTGCGTCGTCCTTAGCTTTTTACCATCATAACTAGCACGTAAATCGCCAGCAGGGCTTCACATAACAAGTCTAAGCATATGTAAATTCGTACTATGATACGGCTTGGCCCTTATGAATGTTCTCAGTCGTCGAAACATGTTGTTATATTTTCCACTGTTGAAATGCCTACATGAGCACATGGCATAACTAATTTCTTGCTAGATAAATAATAATCACAGTGAAGGCTTCCTCGAATTTCGACGGTGAGTCTGTTTAACAAATCCGTTTAGTTACCTCGGAATGACAGTGTTCTTAATCGGAAGAGACAATTAAAACGATGTGTACTGTAATATGTTAAAACTGACGCTGCAGTTGGCCAGACTTGGACTGTGCAGTTCTGTCAACTGTCAAAACAACACACAAGTGTGCGACACAAAAGACGCTTAAGAGACTGAGGCTCTTTGACCTAGTTTATGTCGTCAGGATTTCAGGAGCACGGCCGTAGTTTTGGAGGCCACAAACCAACCATGTGTTCATTCTGACCAGGTACTGACATGGACTGAATCCAATCGACGTCTTGAATTAACCACTACTGCTCTGGTATGCTGTTAGCCCAAGTCTCGTTTTAGGTGGTTTCCCCACCCTCAATTAGAGGAATTCTGGGCTAGTCACGAATCTTTTGCTCATAAAACACAATGCATGAGAAAGCTTACTCGACTCGCAGAGAAAAAGATCACTCTCAGTTTCGCAACCTGTAACACCCCCAGGGGTACAAATTGTGGGGGTCCTTTAAACTGGTTGTCGCTTCTTGACCGTGTGTCCATACCATTTACCTGATACTCCCGCGGTGTTCGTATTGTTCTGCTACACACTGCTGCTGGCTTGCCTGAAATAAAGTATGTAAATAGGCAAGCTGGTTCAAGGGAGCCACTCAACATCAAACACGACATTGTCCTACGTCTGGTATGAACAACCATATTCTGAGTCGATAAGAAAACAGCAGGTTGCACTGTTTACACTCTAAGTCGTAAGTTTTGATACTGACTTCTAGATGATTATCTGTCCACATTATCACTTGAACGAGCGTACTCGTAAACGACGCTACGCGGGTAACCAGTCCTCCTTGACACTAGTAATAATATGACACTGTTGTAATAATATAACACGGTTGAATGTTAATGATGCAGGAACGCGATGACCAGAAAAACGTTCTCACGCTAGCTGCAAGACAATGGCACTAGAATGCTATCTTTTGTGGTAAACTATACTGCTGATTGACATTATTCATTCTGCTAGGCCGAACACGGTGCGGATGATTGATGCTGTAAGGTACGAGAGGACACACAAAATACGTTAATGGCGGAATTGTTCATTTTTTAACTACTTCTTTACGCACTTTTCTCTGAATTCACTTCCATATCTCATTACTTCACTGTAATACCACTTGTAGCAACACTCGAACTTCCATAACAATGCCTTTCACATTATAGCTACACACAGCACAACATAACAGATCCGTGTCCCCTATTCGACTCTGCAGAAACAAAAACGCGGCCGCTCGCAAATATACTCCGCAACCAAGCCATCGATATGACAATACGCTTACATTCCTGCACGAAATGTTTTCGAACTGTCGAAGAGAATATCGAAAATCTAGATAATTCCCTCCCACAAGGGGTTAAAGAGATGCTGCGGGTGGAAGGGTTATACTGCCCCATCCCACGGATATAGACCATTTGCCACATTGTGGACTACACATGAGCTATTCACACTCATAGAAACGTAAGGAACAGGAAGGAAACAGTTGCAAATAGGAAACGCTTCAGTTTCGATTTCAAAGCGCGTGAATTACTGCTAAAATTTTTGAATTTGAGTGGTAGCTTATTGAAAATGAATGAGGAAGTATACTGCCACCTTTCTGCACAAGTGTTAAGGAAGTCCGATCCAAATGCAGGTTTGATTTCTGCCGAGTATTAACTGACTGAAATCTGCTTATTCCTGGGAATAAACTAATATTGGTTCAAATGGCTCTGAGCACTATGGGACTTAACATCATCAGTCCCCTAGAACTTAGAACTACTTAAACCTAACTAACCTAAGGACAGCACACAACACCCAGCCATCACGAGGCAGAGAAAATCCCTGACCCCGCCGGGAATCGAACCCGGGAACCCGGGCGTGGGAAGCGAGAACGCTACCGCACGACCACGAGCTGCGGGCAAACTAATATTGTTAACAAGAAATGACAGTAATGAATATACACATTGAGAGGCCAATGTCAAAATACCCAGACTTGAGAACAGGGGTCTACAAGAGGTTCGTGAACTTACACCACTTATTGCCCGAACCGCCGGTTTCTGAGCCAAATATATCCTTTTAGAATGGGAAGAGTTACCCCAAAATGTAATACCATACTACATAAGTGATTGAAAGGAAGCGAAGTAGACTAATTTTCGTGTAGAACGATCACTCACTTCAGATACCGTTCGAATAGTAAAAATGGCAGCATTAAGTCATTGAACAAGATCCTGAACGTGGGCTTTCCACGATAGTTTACTATCTATCTGAACACCTAAAAGTTGGAACTGTTCAGTTTCACTAATCATGTGCCCATTCTGTGAAATTGCAACGTCAGGTTTTGTTGAATTGTATGTTAGAAACTGTAAAAACTGAGTCTTACCTTGATTTAGTGTTAGTTTATTTTCGACAAGCCATGAACTTTTCTCATGAGCTGCACTATTTGAAACCGAGCCAGTGTTGCACACAACATCCGTTACTACCTAGCTAGTGTCATCAGGAAACAGAAATGTTTTAGAGTTACCCGTAATACTAGATGGCATATCATTTATAAAAATAAGAAAATGGAGTGGCCCCAACACTGATTCCTGGTGCACCCCCCACTTGACTATACCCCACTCAGACCTCACATCACAGTCATTCTCAACATTGTGAGTAATGACCTTTTGCAGTCTGTTTCTAAGAGAAGGGGTGAACCAGTTATGAGCTACTCCCCGTATTCCGTAATGGTCCAACTTCTGGAGCAATATTTCGTGATCAACACAATCAAATGCCTTAGTTAAATAAAGAAAGATGCCTTGAGTTGGAAACCTTTTGTTTAACCCATCCAGTACCTCACAGAGAAAAGAGAATATAGCATTTGCAGTTGTTAAACGATTTCTAAAGCCGAACTTACATTTGATAGCAAATAGTGTGATATAAAATTATCAATTATCCTTACATACATAGCCTTTTCAATAACTTTAGCAAACACTGATGGCCTAGAAATAGGTCTACAATCGTCTACATTACCGCTTTCTCCCAGCTTTACTACTGAGTACTTTAATCGTTCAGGAAACTGACCATTCCTAAAGTAAAAATTACAAATATGGCTAAATACAGGGCTAACGTGTGCAGTATAGTTCTTTAATATTCGGCTAGGCACTCCATCATATCCATGGGAGTCCTTAGTCTTCAGTGATTTAATTATTGACTCGATGGATATTATTGCCAAGAAAGTTATATGATTCCCTGCAGAAACTAAATTTTTATTTAATTCACCAGAAATGCTCAGAAAATGATTATGCATATATCTGATTTATCAGAAACAGAAATATTTTTGCTATGAACTAACTTTATATCGTCGACCTTGTGCTCCTGACTAGACACTTCCTTCACATCTGATCATATGGTTTTAATTTTATCCTGCGAATTAGCTATTCTACTTCCATACCACATACTGTTTCTCTTCCTAATAACATTTTAAGCACCTTACAATATTGTATGTAATGGGCTACTGTCTCATTGATTGTGACTACTTCGAACATTTTGATTTAATTCCTGCTTTGTTCTACATGATATCCTTACTATCCCACTAGTCAGCCACCCAGGCTGCCTATTACAGCTAGTATCCCATTTAGAACGTTACAATGGAAAGCAACTCTCAAACAGCATAAGAAATATGTTAAGGAAAGCATTATATTTACCATCTATGTTATCGGCACTATAAACATCCTGCCACTCTTGCTCCCTGAAAAGGTTTAAAAACCTCTCTATCGCTGTTGGATTAACTTTCCTACATAGTTTGTAATTATATGTGACATTTGTTTGAGTACAAAAGCCTTTTAGTGTCAAAATTAGTGCATCATGGTCTGAAAGGCTATTCACCATTTTACTAACAGAATGCCCATCTAGTAACGAAGAATGAATAAAAATATTGTCTATGGCTGTGCTACTGTTCCGCTGCACCCTACTTGGAAAAAACACAGTCTGCATCAGATCACATGAAATTAGGAGATCTAACAACATCCTTTTTCTTGCACCATCATATACAAAATTTACATTGAAGTCACCACATATAAATAGTTTCTGGTACTTCTTACAAAGTGAATCTAGAACCTCCTATAGCTTGAACAAATATGCTCAGAAGTCAGAGTTAGAGGACCTATAAACAACAACAATTAGAAGTTTAGGTTCACTAAATTCATCTGCCCCCGCACAACATTCAAATATCTGTTCAGTGCAGCGCCGTGATACGTCTATGGACTCAAATCGAATACTGTTTTTTACGTACATAGCCACTCCCCCACCCTGCAAGGAAATCCTTGAAAAACAACCAGCTGATATGTATCCTGGTAAAAGAGTCCTCTGAATTGTCAAATTATTTAAATGGTGCTCCGATATACCAATAACTTTAGAGTCAAAATCTATAAGCAGTTCACTAATTTTATCTCCAATACCTCTCATATTTTGATGAAATATGCTAATTCCTTCTCTGATTGGAAACATTACATCTTCTGAAGGTGATCCCTTAGTCAGAGGGACTTCCTTTAAGCAGGTATACCTATCAGCTGACTTAAACCAAAAAAAAGTGCAGCTCTAACACCAAATACTACAGGATTTTTTCCAAGAGTGATCCCACTACCACCCACTACACTGTCACCTGTAAGCTTAGCCAGCCTCCCCTTCCCATACCTATTGAGGTGCTGGCCATGCCTAGTGAAAATCGATCTACTGATATACCTAAGTGGCACCACTGAAAAGTGACCCATGCCATCAGCGCCCTCTTCATCCCCATGTCAATGCACCTAACAGCCACATTAAGATGAGGCCCATCATAACCTTTAAACAGTTGCACGAAATGAACATTTGTGCCAACAGATTGAGTAGCTATCTTTACCTGGTCACCACCTACATCATATTCCCCGTCCCTTTCAAAACTGTTCCCTGCTCCATCCACTATCACTACCCGATCCTCCTTCATAAAATTCCTACATAACTCCCCTATGCTGTCAGTCACGTGAACCAACCCTGCAACAGACTTCACAATGCTGGTGACCTGGTACTCACTCCCCAACACTTCCTGCAACTGCTGGCCCACACCTCTACCGTGCGAGCTACTTAGCAGCAGAACCTTCTTATTTCTTTTAGACTTTGTAACTGACCTAGGCCTCCTAACTGCTGAGGACTGCTGCATGTTCCCTACATCTACAGCTACAAGAGGCTCCACTCAACTTTGACAGATGGTCAGACCTATTGCATCTATGCAAAGTATAACTGTCTGAATACCTCATCCTCCTAGCTGCCTTCTTGCCAACAGCCAGTTCCCATTCCTCAGCACCCTTCACCCACCTCAACCTGTCTAGTTCCTCCTTTGCACATTGTAACTGCACCTGAAGGACACAGATCTTACGCTCCTGCTCCTCTATCAACTTATTTCTTCTACAGATTCTACATTCCCAGGAGAGAATCTCGCTATAATGCCCACTGGCTTCCCCACTGCATTTTCCCCAATGAAAATACTTTGAACAAATTCGACACCGTAACCCACTACTCACAATCTTACGACAGAGCCCACACTTCTCACTCATGATAAAATTTTACAGTTACTGAAAAGAACTATACGTCTACGTTACCTAAGTTCAGCTACACCAGTAGAACTATTAACATAACTAACAATACCGGTCTCGAAATTCTCTGTCTACTAAGAAAGCAATTACTTGTATTAATACTTCTACACCATCGCTAATACCAATACCAACAAAACTTCACAAAATTATTAGCTAAATCCAAAAATTCAAGAGGCCACTGGAACACTCAACGAAGTTAAAACACTGAATGAATGTTTTACTGAAACATTTCACTAGAAACAATAAGAAACGTCAGCTGAAAACTGGAGCACGAAATTTACTAAACGACTTCAACGCACAGAAAACTCTAAAACACACAGCGAGCGAACTTATTGCAACATCTCGCTACGTAACTTCCTAAACATCTATATCAAAAATTCATGCAACATAGGTCTTTAACATATAGAAAATTGCAAAATTTATCGTATTATGAAGCAGTATTATAAAGAGCCTTGCAATTTACTACAGTTTACTGCAAAAGATCTTCATTTTAATTTCCTCAGTGTGATGTAAAACCATATATAATATGATGAGTTATGTGGTAATCTCTAAAGAGAAAGCGGCGCTGTTCTTCCAAAATTTGGAGAATCAGTTGCCAAGAAAGACCGTCGAACATTATGCTGCATTATGCAGTCACTTTTCCCTCGCCACATATTCGATAGGAACAGCACAAAAAGCCACCAATATTGACATGACTTCCTTCCTGTCAATCACTATACAACACCTTGCTGCAGCGTAAATGATATGGATCACTATTTCAATTTTGAGGGGCAGGGGTGTCTTAACTGGCCTTTTACGAACTCAGTCGTCGTCGACATGTATTCTATAGTTCTGACAGCATTTGTCTGCTATCCGTAAATAATTTTTAACATGATGATGGTAAGTGTGCACCGTGAATTCTATTAACTCAATTTATACACGAGCGAGCCACTCATTTGTTTCAAATTATATCTGCATAATGCGTTTCCTTGGTTACGCCCATCTTCAACTGTCTCAATGCAGTAACACTGTTATTCGTATACAGAATATTAACTGAAACACTGATTTCAGTACACAGTTAGGATCAGCTAATACACTCCTGGAAATGGAAAAAAGAACACATTGACACCGGTGTGTCAGACCCACCATACTTGCTCCGGACACTGCGAGAGGGCTGTACAAGCAATGATCACACGCACGGCACAGCGGACACACTAGGAACCGCGGTGTTGGCCGTCAAATGGCGCTAGCTGCGCAGCATTTGTGCACCGCCGCCGTCAGTGTCAGCCAGTTTGCCGTGGCATACGGAGCTCCATCGCAGTCTTTAACACTGGTAGCATGCCGCGACAGCGTGGACGTGAACCGTATGTGCAGTTGACGGACTTTGAGCGAGGGCGTATAGTGGGCATGCGGGAGGCCGGGTGGACGTACCGCCGAATTGCTCAACACGTGGGGCGTGAGGTCTCCACAGTACATCGATGTTGTCGCCAGTGGTCGGCGGAAGGTGCACGTGCCCGTCGACTTGGGACCGGACCGCAGCGACGAACGGATGCACGCCAAGACCGTAGGATCCTACGCAGTCCCGTAGGGGACCGCACCGCCACTTCCCAGCAAATTAGGGACACTGTTGCTCCTGGGGTATCGGCGAGGACCATTCGCAACCGTCTCCATGAAGCTGGGCTACGGTCCCGCACACCGTTAGGCCGTCTTCCGCTCACGCCCCAACATCGTGCAGCCCGCCTCCAGTGGTGTCGCGACAGGCGTGAATGGAGGGACGAATGGAGACGTGTCATCTTCAGCGATGAGAGTCGCTTCTGCCTTGGTGCCAATGATGGTCGTATGCGTGTTTGGCGCCGAGCAGGTGAGCGCCACAATCAGGACTGCATACGACCGAGGCACACAGGGCCAACACCCGGCATCATGGTGTGGGGAGCGATCTCCTACACTGGCCGTACACCACTGGTGATCGTCGAGGGGACACTGAATAGTGCACGGTACATCCAAACCGTCATCGAACCCATCGTTCTACCATTCCTAGACCGGCAAGGGAACTTTCTGTTCCAACAGGACAATGCGCGTCCGCATGTATACCGTGCCACCCAACGTGCTCTAGAAGGTGTAAGTCAACTACCCTGGCCAGCAAGACCTCCGGATCTGTCCCCCATTGAGCATGTTTGGGACTGGATGAAGCGTCGTCTCACGCGGTCTGCACGTCCAGCACGAACGCTGGTCCAACTGAGGCGCCAGGTGGAAATGGCATGGCAAGCCGTTCCACAGGACTACATCCAGCATCTCTACGATCGTCTCCATGGGAGAATAGCAGCCTGCATTGCTGCGAAAGGTGGATATACACTGTACTAGTGCCGACATTGTGCATGCTCTGTTGCCTGTGTCTATGTGCCTGTGGTTCTGTCAGTGTGATCATGTGATGTATCTGACCCCAGGAATGTGTCAATAAAGTTTCCCCTTCCTGGGACAATGAATTCACGGTGTTCTTATTTCAATTTCCAGGAGTATAACTAACCAAGCTATTATTTAGTACAGATAAGGGGCACCATTCAAAATGCGTTAGATAAATTAAAAGGAAACAAACAACAAGTTGTTGCATTTATTCTTTCCCTCTTTTTTTCTTTTTTGGAAACGTCTATCCATTCTGAGAGCTCTTCATTGGTGTTGTCGTCCTACTTTTCAATTGATCCTTCTGTTGTGGACCTCATTGAAGTTATGGAACCCAAATCCTCAACTGCGCTTTTCTATTTGGAAATCTTCATGGAAGTTTCATCAATGTAGTTTCCAAAGCTATTTCTGGGTGTTCCCCTTTGCTTAGTAATTGCTGGGACAGCCTGGACTTCATCCGCGTAACATGTATAACATAACATTCCGTGAGGTGTAATATCTGCAAACTACAGGCTAGCTGATAGGTGAGAAGTTGTAATGACTACAGTCGATAACAACGCATCTCGTCCTCCTGGGCAAGCGTACGTAACGAGGAACGTCGAAGCCCATCTACATGTCTTCACACCGTCTCGCTTAGAACACGGAGTCTGAACATTTCTATGCCTCCATGAATGACAGCGACTACGACGTTTGTTGAGCTCCTACGTACAGGATAACATGTTTTCATCAAATGTGTCCGGATTTTTAAGGAGAAAGAGTAGAGTCAAACAGGGGCACTATCTCACACGAATTACATTTGAATTAATTCTCAGTAATAGCAGGATTTAATATTTAAAGGGTTGTTGTTGTTGTTGTTGTTGTCGTTGTGGTCTTCAGTCCTGAGACTAGTTTGATGCAATACAGTAAAGCTGCATGCCCTCGGGAAAAATTACGGCTGTAGTTTCCCCTTGCTTTCAGCCGTTCGCAGTACCAGCACAGCAAGGCCGTTTTGGTTAGTGTTACAAGGCCAGATCAGTCAATCATCCAGACTGTTGCCCCTGCAACTACTGAAAAGGCTGCTGCCCCTCTTCAGGAACCACACGTTTGTGTGGCCTCTCAACAGGTACCCCTCCGTTGCGGTTGCACCTACGGTACGGTTGTGTGTATCGTTGAGGCACGCAAGCCTCCACACCAACGGCAAGGTCCATGGCTCATGCGGGGGAAGATTTAAAGGGCGTCACTTTATATTTGCTTATGCTGAAAGTGTAAAGAACGCGCATAAATATCACCTGTACATTCAAGTTGTCGAGTTTTCCGTAAATTTATAAGTGTTCACATCGCCACTGCATTGAAACGAAAACAGATTGCTCTATTCCTATTACTATACTTAACGTTATAATAATAATAAATCAAACAAATAGAGTAAAAACGACTTCTCGCATGAAGAGAATATACCTGAACTGTTCACGCTGAGATACTGTTAGACAGTAGCGAGACAGGCAATGAACTTGACATTTAGGTATTCAGGAAGCAACACGCCACCCGCGCATCAGTAAGCACGATAACTGGGAAAGATCTTCGTAGCTTTGGGATTTTTTTAGAATTCGGTCAATATACTCAACAGATGGCAATCGCGGCAGAAAACGCGGAAAGTTTTATAAAGGAAGTTTTCAGTACCCTGCTGCCAAGACAGCGCAGTCAGAGGCAACAAAAAACAATGTATTGCATTTTGTCATTCTTGAGCACGAATACTCTTTCATTCACGAAAGACAGGGCTGTGAACGGCTTTTGTGTACGCCTGTAACACGCAGTACTCTTGTCGACTGTATGTGTATGAGACATGGAACGGGGTCAAGGTAGGGACGTTACGTGTGGGTCTCTCATTCGGATATTCGTAACCTGCAACAGGAGCAAGGGAATGTAACTAAATATTTGTCACTGTTACATTTGCCTACCATAACTCTTATTTCTTGAAAGAGTAAAATGACAAAAAAAATTTGGATGCGTAAGGGAAGTTGTAATTCTGTTTTCGAAATGTTTTTCACATATATACTCTTGACATTGTATCAGCGAGGACCGGTCTTCGGTAGAATGGACTGGTTCAAACTTTCAAACGCCAAGTCTGCTTGTAAAGCAACTGTTAAATTTTGATATCCTGTTTCTGCATGGCTATGTTGCCATCTCCGGACATTATACTTTACAACATTACATAATCTTTTTCGTTTGTACTCTAAGAGGTATTCTCTCTCTCTCTCTCTCTCTCTCTCTCTCTCTCTCTCTCTCTCTCTCTATTCGTTTAGTCGGTTCCGACTCTTCGTGACCCCCTGAACCAAATCACGCCACTTTTTCCTGTTGCACTTTTCTCCGTACACCTTCCATGTTGGAACACATTGTTCTGTGATGCCATCGATCCATCTCATCCTCTGACGTCCTCTTCTTCTAGTTCCTTCAATCTTCCCCAGTATTAATGTTTTTTCCAGCGAGGCATGCCTTCGCATTGTGTGTCCAAAGTAGGTCAGCTTTTGTTTTAACATTAGACGTTCCAGGGAGAAATCTGGTTTTATTTGCTCCAATATTGATCTGTTGGTTCTGTTTGCAGTCCATGGAACTCTAAGAAGTTTCCTCCAACACCACAATTCTAAGGAGTCAATTCTTCGCCGTTCAGCCTTTCTAATGGTCCAGGTCTCAAATCCATACATCACAACTGGAAACACCATAGCCCTCACAATACTGATCTTTGTTGCTAGTGTTATATCTCTGGACCTTATAACATTGTCAAGGTTTGACATCGCCTGTCTACCGAGCAACAGGCGTCTCCGGATTTCATGGCTGCAGTCGCCATCAGCAGAGATCTGGGAACCGAGATAACTGAATGTGGTCACTTCCTCCATGGTTTCTCCTGCTATATCCCACGAATTGGTAGGTATAGTTGCCATAATTTTCGTTTTCCTCACATTCAGCCTAAGACGGGCATTTTCGTCTTTCACCTCCAGCAAGAGTGTTCTCAATTCTTCTTCACGTTCTGCCAACAGGATCGTATCATCCGCGTACCTGAGGTTGTTTACATTTGTTCCAGCTATTTTAATTCCTGTTTCTCCTTCATCTAGCCTCACATTCCTCATAACATGTTCTGCATACAGATTGAATAAGTACTGTGACAGTATGCAGCCTTGCCGGACCCCTTGCTGAATCCTTATCAATTTCGTTGTTCCATACATAGTTCTCACCGTGGCTTCTTGGTCAAGGTATAAACTCCGTATCAGATGAATGAGGTGATCTGGTACACCAATGTTTTTCAATACGTTCCATAATTTGTTGTGATCGACGCAGTCAAAGGCTTTGGCGTAGTCAATAAAGGAGAGGTACACATCTCTCTGGAATTGTCTTGCTTTTTCCATAATCCACCGAATCTTTGCAATTTGATCTCTAGTTATTAGAATGAAATTTTCACTCTACACTGGAGTGTGCGGTGATATGATACTTCCTGACAGATTAAAACTGCGAGCCGGACCGAGACTCGAACTCGGGACCTTTGCCTTTCGCGGGCAAGTGCTCTACCGACTGAGCTACCCAAGCACGACTCACGCCCCGTCCTCACAGCTTCAATCCGCCAGTATCTCGTCTCCTACCTTCCAAACTTCACAGCAGCTCTCCTGCGAACCTGCTTCTGAGAAGTTTGGAAGGTAGGAGACGAGATACTGGTGGAATTGAAGCTGTGAGGACGGGGCGGTGAATCCTGCTTGGGTAGCTCAGTCGGTAGAGCACTTGCCCGCGAAAGGCAAAGGTCCCGAGTTCAAGTCTCGGTCCGGCTCACAGTTTTAATCTGCCAGGAAGTTTCTGATCTCTAGATCCTTTTCCTTTCCTAAATCCAGCTTGTTCTTCTGGTAGCTCTCGATCTAGATATTAACGAAGTCTATTTTGTAAGATTTTCAACATGAGGTATTACACGAGGTATATACATGTCCGCGTCGTGAACTGCTCTGGAAATCGGATATAAAACAAACACTAAGTGCAAAAATGATACTAACGTACCGACTACGAGTGTTCACACCATCAACAGCTGGCAACTCACGCAATCGTAATACCATTAGAAACACGGATGGAACGTAGAAATTCACAAGTCCTCCGTGTGGTATCTCCGTGGGATCCAATCATCAATCAGTGGCTTCAGCTGGATATGGCACACCTGGGGAAAATGGTAGACCCTCTTTCTCGTCGAACTGAACTCGCTGAATGTGGTGTGAGCGTGTTGTCTCCCGGGGGCGCTAAGCCGATTTTTAAAATTTTGACATTGACGTTCGCCGTACAGAAATGGGCCGTAAAATGTAGACATGAACGACTGTTCCGTGTGGGTGGGCTGGTGCAGGTACCGGCGGGAGAGCGGAGGGTGCCGCTTAATAAGTGAAAGCGTGCGTACGGGGCCGGTCAGCGTCGGCGGTGGTTTGGGGATCCCAGAGGTCTGGCGGGCACGTGTGGCGAGTGGACGCCGGGGAGCCAGCGGCCGGCCGCCATCAATAATGCAGCCCTGCTGAGCACTCGCCTGCTCCATCTTTCATGGCGGCGCGCCTCCTGGAGGCGCAGGTTAACGGGCAGCCGCCCGCCTGCTACACTACGCGCCCCAGCGAACGCCCAAGTACTCCACGCGCTCGAAGCACTCTGTGGCCGGCCTCCACTGGGTGTGTGGGTGTGTGTGTGTGTGGGTGGGTGGGTGGGTGGGAGGGGGGAGGTGGGGGGGAGGGGAGAGAGAGACGCAGTGCAAGTGACTCTGATAATAGGGGACATCGCGGACTGTTCTACACTCTTTAGTATTCCTCATACATAGCTCAGGGCTGGACATCAATTCACTATGGCTGTGCGACGCGGTTTCCCAAAAATCTCAAAGAATTCGGCCTTGAGGATCAGAACATTTTATTCTCAAATAGGCCGGCTTCAAGGTATTGGTCTCAGATTTCGGCTCAACTTATCTCCGGCTTGCCTATAATAATTTGAGTATCAGTGCTTTCTATTAGCGCTTGGCGTTCTGATGCTTTCCCAACACAGCTACGACAGCTTATAACTATCATAACGATGGATCATGGATCTACGTTCTTCCTGTTTTCGATCTTCAAATGGCTCTGAGCACTTTGGGACTTAACGTCTGAGGTCATCAGTCCCCTAGAACTTAGAACTACTTAAACCTAACTAACCTAAAGACATCACACATATCCATGCCCGAGGCAGGATTCGAACCTGCGACCGTAGCTGTCGCGCGGTTCCAGACTGTAGCGCCTAGAACCGCTCGGCCACCTCAGCCGGCTGTTCGATCTTCCCCCTTTCAGACTGAAGCCCTTTTTGTGTTTCACCGAGATCCTAGAACCTAGAAAACCGCCCAGTCCACGCCACACAGCCCCCGCTACCCACATGTAATGGACTCCTGACCTATTTATCTTTACCCAAAACCCCATCATCCTATGGCGCAGCCGGCCGTGGGGGCCGAGCGGTTCTAGGCGCTTCAGTCCGGAACCGCGCAGCTACTACGGTCGCAGGTTCGAATCCTGCATCGGGCATGGACGTGTGTGGTGTTCTTAGGTTAGTTAGGTTTAAGTAGTTCTAAGTTCTAGGGGACTGATGACCTGAGATATTATGTCGCATAGTGCTCAGAGCTATTTGAACCAAGCCTCTGGCGCAAGTCGAGGAATCTGCTGCCTACATGGTACAGGACCGTCCGAGCCTATGAATCAGACCCTCCACTCGGCTGTGTACCAGAAGTCCGCAATCGACTGCTTTCATCTCGCAGCCTTTACCACTTCAGATAGCTGCTGGAAACCAGAGAGGATCTCTTCATTGGTACCGACGACTACCACCACTTGCAGTTGGCTGCACCCTGTGCTCTTAATGGCATCCGGAAGGACCTATACCACGTCTAGAATGACTCCACCCGGTATGCACTCAGTGCTCACTGGCTTTCTTCCCCTCCTTGGCAGCCATGTCTCTAAGAATCCTCACAATCTGCCTAAAATTGGAGCTCCCAGCTACCCATAATACCACCCTCTGTGACTGCAGAGGTTTCCCCTGAAATAGGACAGTCGACTGCATCTTGCTGAGGATAATTGTCAGCCACACGTAGCGCCTGGAACCTGTTTGTCAGACTAACTGGGGCGGCCTAAGTTCGGCCCCTTAGGACGTCTTTCACAGCCTGCCGCGCCCCGAGACGATCATCCACTCCGGAATGCGAGCGGTAACTGCGCTGGTCACAGGTGCTAAACGATCGGCGGACTCGGGGGACGTAATGAACGTCCGTTGGATCCCCATGGCCGGTCCGCAACAGTGATGCCCATCCACTGCAGCCTCAAACTGTGTAACTGAAACCAACACATCCTGGAGTTGATAGTAAAGTTTCACCAACTCAGCTCGCATCCACGTACACCAATCACAGACCCTGTCTACACTAAAGACTGTGAAAAAGTACACTACACAAACAAACGGCTATCGACACGCACTGCAGAATTCTACTGTATACACTGACAAAAACGCAAGAACTATGTTTAGTAAATTAGATTAACATGTAGGTGAGACTAAATTATTCACTCCTATTCACTCCTGATTAGCTACTTGTAAAATGTCACGAAATCGATTACTTTCCAACACAAATGAAAACGCAATTACTGTTTCTATTAATATTAAATTAGCAGGTAGAAATTCAAAAACTGAAGTACCAAAGCACACAAGTGTGACTAAATAATTCGCTCCCTGTTCGGAACTCTCAAACGACACAAGATCGGTTACTTCCCTGTTGCTGCTGTTGGCGGCTGGCGGATGCTGCCTGAGTGACAGTTCGGTAATACTCTCACTTGTCAGCACCCTATTTCTTTATAGCTGGAATAATTTCATCCTTGTTGAAGTCTATCGATATTTCTCCTGACTGATTTATTTTGGACACGGCATAGTTTAGTCATGGCCGGCTCTCTCAAGGACATCAGCGGTTCTGAGGGAATATCGTCTACTCGGGGGTCCTTGTTTCGGTTTAGATATTTCAGTAACTTGTCAAATTCTTATCACAGTATCATATCTCGCACATAATTTTCATGTAGTTTCTCTTTGCTTTCTATAATACTACCTTAAATATCATTTCCCTTGTATATCTTCTCTATATATTCCTTCCAACTTTCAGCTTTCCTTTCCCTGCTTAGTACCGGTTTTCCATCTGAGCTCTTGACTTTCATACATTTGATTCTCTTTTCTCCGAAGTAGACTTTAATTTTCCTGTGGGCAGTATCCACCTTTCTCCTAGTTATACGTGCATCTGTACATTTGTCCTCTAGCCACTCTTGCTTCGCCGTTTTGCACTTCCCATTAACCTCATTGATTAGACATTTGTGTTCCCTTTCGTCTGCTTCATTTGCTGCATTTTTATATTTTCTCTTTTAATCAATTAAATTGGTATCTCCTATACATCTAAGGATTTCTAGTAAGCCTTGTCGCCGGCCGGTGTGGCCGTGCGGTTCTAGGCGCTTCAGTCTGGAACCGCGTGACCGCTACGGTCGCAGGTTCGAATCCTGCCTCGGGCATGGATGTGTGCGATATCCTTAGGTTAGTTTGGTTTAAGTAGTTCTAAGTTCTAGGGGACTGACGACCACAGATGGTAAGTCCTATAGTGCTCAAAGCCATTTGAACCATTTTAAGCCTTGTCTTTCTACCAATTTGACCTACTCCTGTCGAAATTCTCAGGAGCCTCGGTTTCTTTCAGCTTATCCAGGTATCATTTCCTTAATGTCCAACATTTTAGCAAATTCTTCAATTTTAATTTGCGTCCACAACCAATAAATTACGGTCAGAAATATTTTACAGTTTAAATCTGGTTCTGAAATCTGTCTCTTACCATTACATAACGCATCTGAAATCTTCCATTGTTTCAAGGTCTCCTCCACGTATGCAACCTTCTTTCACGACTGTTAAAACTGTTAAAACAAGCGTTAACTGCTCTAAGAACTACGTATTACTAAATCATCACTACCTTGCACAAGCAAACGTTCGGTTATAACTATTTATGGAGAGTATGTGCTGTTCTTGTTATAGTCCACAAGAAGTTTATTTACATATGCATATGTGTTTAGGCATGAAAAAGGCATGAAAACAGCACTGGAGCATATATTTATCAGTTCACAATCATGTTTTAGACATCAATTTGACGGATATGTACGTGTGCGTGTACTTGTACGTGTGCGTAATAACTGTCATAAACCTTGCACATTAACATATTTTTGTGGGCATTTAGATGCGTAAGTAACATTGTGATACTTGATACGTAATATAAATGTGGGAAATAATTAATATGAACCATTAGTGTATGTTTGACTTACTCTGATACAAGTTTCACACACAAGTTTTTGACATTGAATTAACATTGTTTACTTTCCTCAACAATTGCACTTAAGGCAGTAGTACCCATAGGTGTTTCGCAATGCGGCGTGCTTATCATCTTACGCACAATGGATGTCAGCATGACAAGACTTGATGGAACAATCAAACTCCTAGTTAGCGCGTTCAGTCTTGGTTATATGTCTGCCTGCGTGCCGACCTGTCTGCCTTACGACACTTGATGTAGCAGTACTGCTAGCAGTACTTAGGTAAGCGACGTTCACAGGTAGCCCATGTCTCGGTAACACCATGAAGACATTCAGGATCATGAAGATGGGAGGTGCTTAGCTTCCACGGTGCACGACTACGCCAGACCACTTTCTGGGGAAGGAGAATGTTGCAGATGTAGGTACAGTGATCCGAAAAGGCCAAGGGTCAAATTTCTGCACCTTGGAGTGCAGTTGTGAATTCCCGAGAGACGTAAATCCTATCAAGGTGGCTCGGGGAGTGACTCATCTGGTAAGTATGTCCAGGCGCATCGCCGTGCCGAAGTTCACGGACGACAAGACGCAGTTCGTGACAGGTGCTGTAGTGGGGTAATTGATTCTTAGGGTGCAGCATACTATTAAAATCACCCCCAAGCAAGTAATGGTCACAGCGTCGAAGAAACAAAGGGGCGATTTCTTCCGAATAGAAGTGTGCCCAGTCGCATCTGCGGGTGGAGCCTGACGGAGCGTAAATGTTGACAGTACGCGTCCCCATGACGGTGACTGCCATGTCTCTGGCGGATGAAAGGTATGTGATACCAGCCACTCGGGCATAGATGGCTGCGCCGCGTCGCAGGTGGTCACCAGGAGAAACATAAGTGTTATATCCCGCGACGTCTGGAAGTGTGGTCAAGTGTACTTCCTGTGGTAGTGCGATGTCGACGTCCGATGCCTATAACATCTCTCGTAGCAGTTTAAGTTTCACGGGGGAGCTAATGGTGTTAGTGTTGAACGTCGCTACTCAGTAGGTTTGGAGCCGTACCCCGCCGTGGAAGGGAACCCCATCAGCGGGGTGTGAAGGGGGGCGAGGCAACGGCGAGTCATGTCGTACGCCATCTGACGGCGTTATCGGCAGCGTAACTAGGCTTCCGTCTGGGGTAACTCTGTCCCCTGCGTGTGGTCTGGGCCTTCGCCGACTTCGTCACTCCACACCATTGAAGGCGCTGTCGTTGTGATGTTCGTACGTTTCACTTCGGTTGTAGGGCGGAGGACGTCTCTGCGGCAGTCGCATCGATGGAGTCCATTGGTTCAGGTGCACCTGGACGAGCCAGCAGAGTAGGCAGCCGCACAGCCACAGTCGGCGTCATGTTGTCGTCATTCGTGTCGTCGTGCAGGTTCTCCGAGGCCTCGTCGGGTCGGACGGCCTCTGGAGCATGGGGGAGGTGATCCGTCTCGTTCAGAGACGGTACGGCACCTCCTCTTGCGCCTTGTAGGTGAACGTTGTTTGCGTGTTCCTCCCTCTGTGTCGGAAGATGGAAGCGAGTCACGGTGCTCTGGCAGGAAGGCTGTCGCGAGAAACATTAAGTGAAGATGTGTCCATATGATCGGGCGGGTGGGTATCGGAAGCCGTCGCTGTTGGTAGAGGCGCAGGAGTAGGGTCAGGTTGTGAGCGCGATGTGTCGACCCCGGCAGTATACGTAGCAGCAGGAAGGGTAACCGGTACGTGGTACGAAGGGCGGCGGCTGGTGGGAGGAGAAGAGAGCGCCGATGCGTAGGTGATCGGTAAAACCGTCGTCGGAATCGGAAGCGCCACGGTAGCGGCTGGCAATTGGGTGATTCGTCGCTGAAGACACTCAGAGCTGAGGTGACCTGCTTTGCCGCACCCGGAACAGGTCTTGGGTTGCCCGTCGTATATTACGACCGCGCGGCACCCGCTGATTTGCAGGTAAGATGGCACGTGGCAGCGGAGATCGATGGTGCTCTGTCATAGTCCGGGGTACACGGGGTACGTTTGGAATTGCACCCAGCGTTCGGCAGTGTGGCCATGTACTGTGCCATAGGAGCGGAAAGCCGCGATAACGTCTTCCGCCGGGGGCTCGAACGGTTCGAAAACTCGTATGTTGTGCATTCTCAAGTCTGCGTGGTCGACAGTGACCGCACCGACATTCCCGTCGGCGTGGAAAAAGCGTAGTCCGTGTTTGGTGTCACGAAGTATTTTTTCGCACACCGCGTTATTGGCGACTTTGACGTACACCGTACTGCTTAATATGGACAAATGGATGCCCAAGATGTCGGAAGCTGGGACCTTAGCAACGTCACGTAGGAAGTGTTCCACCTCCAAGACCTTTGGTAGTGTGTAGTTGCTGCAGAATCTGAATCGTTAGTGTTGATTTTCTAAAACGGTCCATTGACTGAGCTATCGTTTTGAAAGAGTGATACATTAATTTTGGGAAATTTCGTGAGCAATGCCTTTCAGAAAGTAAACTGGACAGAATGAGTTATTAAAGATGGAGAAGCAGTGAACAATTTATCTGAATAGATAGATAGATAAAGGTTTCGAGATAACAGTTTAACTATTATTGAGGTCCAACATGACAGTCGAAAGGTAATCGTATTTTGTGCAAGTTGTTCTTCATCTAGAACACTGTCACACGATATCTGCCTAGCGTAGAATATTAGTTAATGCCGTAAAACATGCCATACGGGTAGAAAGACGATATCGTACCACTACCGTAAATGAATACTCTATAAGTACCTAAATCGACTCATTCATGTTACTGATTGGTCGTCCGTGGATCGTACGTAAGGTCTCTTTAAATTTCGTTTCTGGAATTTCTTTCTTTGCACTTTCGTCAAGTAAAAATTTTACGTTCCTACATTTTCCCGCTCAAGAAGCCAGAATCGAGAAGTGCTTTATTGTAACCATCCATTCGAAGAATAATGATTGATAGTGTGTTGAAGTTTAGAATTTAAGGAATAATACTGGAAAACGCTCATGTAAACGTGGACTAACTTCCTCGTCATTGCGATACCTCGACATCGCAGTTTCTCGGACGCTGCCACACATACAGGTTTAACGAGTACAAGTGGCTATGTTTTTATATGTCATACGTTCATATTTACACACATCTCTCTCTCTTAACAGTATTCCTGCAAACACGTCACATAATTTATTACAACATGTTTTCAGCACGATCGTAACTGCACCACTATGTGGACCACGCCGATCGGTATAAACAATCGTTTTTCGTCGACACATCCATACTTCAACACCTGGCCTTCTGCCCAGGGGAAAATAAGCATTAATGGCTTTCTCTTGCGACATGTGCCCGGAGGTACCAACCAACTTAAAAGCGTAATACTCATAATAGCTATAGTTATTAGTCTGCAGATGAATTAAATTCTGATTTGATGTTGTTCAGTACACGGTCCTCAGTCACCAAGAGAAATATTTGCACTTATACCCATTACAACTTGCATACTTTCAATTACGCTAGAATGAGGACATAGCCATCTACCACGCAGACGAATGAAGCTCATACATGTCTACGGGACACATCAAACCTTGATATTTGATATCTGAATAAGTTTCTTGATATTGGAAATCACAGCCATAAATTTATCAAAAGACAATTCCGTTTTGTACTTTGGCTGTAATACAACTACAGTTATTACTTTCACACGATCAGGCGGTCTCGGCACTGTGCCATTTTCAAGTGCTGAGTCTTAAAATGTACGTCCCTCATTTAACAACTGTTGTAGAATACTGGAAGGAGAACAACCCTCCATACTCGTCAACGTGTTATTTAAATTGTTAACAGGTATGTAACGTTGTTGTCGTTCAATCTGCTATTTAAATAACGGACGTACATGTTACAGGCAAACATTTGAAAATTACGTATATATGCAGACTGCAGCAACAAATGAAAATTTGTGCCTAGGGAGGGATTCGAAACCGAGTTTCCTGCTCTTTAGGCAAATACGCTAACCACTACAACACCCTAACCCTGGCACAGTGGCTGTGCAGAACTGCACGGACTACCCTACCATGCCTCCCTGCTCAGTCTAAAATCGCACTCACGCCTCGGCCTATCTGGCATTCCCCTTAAACTTGAACAGCATTGCAGAGAGTCTCCAACTGTAATGGAACGGCACGCCAGCATCGAAAGAACCAGGATCGTGCATGTAACACAGACGTAGGTGCTTTAATCAAATGAAACTATATGGTTCCAGAGTGCTTTTCAAGTCTCAAACGTCTATGACCCCTACATGGAGGCTGAAGCAACGAATGAAAATAGCACTTCGCCTAACTCTTGTATTAGAGTGAATACACTACTGGCCATTAAAATTGCTACACCACGAAGATGACGTGCTACAGACGCGAAATTTAACCGACAGGAAGAAGATGCTGTGATATGCAAATGATTAGCTTTTCAGAGCATTCACACAAGGTGGGCGGTGGTGGCGACACCTACAACGTGCTGACATGAGGAAAGTTTCCAACCGATTTCTCATACACAAACAGCAGTTACCGGCGTTGCTTGGTGAAACGTTGTTGTGATGCCTCGCGTAAGGAGGAGAAATGTGTACCATCACGTTTCCCACTTTGATAACGGTCGGATTGTAGCCTATCGCGATTGCAGTTTATCGTATCGCGACACTGCTACTCGCGTTGGTCGAGATCCAGTGACTCTTAGCAGAATATGGAATCGGTGGGTTCAGGAGGGTAACACGGAACGCCGTGCTGGATCCCAACGGCCTCGTATCACTAGCAGTCGAGATGACAGGCATCTTATCCGCATGGCTGTAACGGATAGTGCAGCCACGTCTCGATCCCTGAGTCAACACATGGGGACGTTTGCAAGACAACAACCATCTGCACGAACAGTTCGACGACGTTTGGAGCAGCATGGACTGTCAGCTCGGAGACCATGGATGCGATTACCCTTGGCGCTGCATCACAGACAGGAGCGCCTGCGATGGTGTACTCAACGACGAACCTGGATGCACGAATGGCAAAACGTCATTTTTTCAGATGGATCAAGGTTCTGTTTACAGCATCATGATGGTCGCATCCGTGTTTGGCGACATCGCGGTGAGCACACGTTCGAAGCGTGTATTCGTCATCGCCATACTGGCGTATCACCCGGCGTGATGGTATGGGGTGCCATTGGTTACACCTCTCGGTCACCTGTTGTTCGCATTGACGGCACTTTCAACAGTGGACGTTACATTTCAGATGTGTTACGACCCGTGGCTCTACCCTTCATTCGATCCCTGTGAAACCCTACAGTTCAGCAGGATAATGCACGACCGCAGTTGCAGTTCCTGTACGGGCCTTTCTGGATACAGAAAATGTTCGACTGCTGCCCTGGCCAGCACATTCTCCAGATTTCTCACCAATTGAAAACGTCTGGTCAATGGTGGCGAACGACTGGCTCGTCACAATACGCCAGTCACTACTCTTGATGAACTGTGGTATCGTGTTGAACCTGCATGGGCAGCTGTACCCGTACATGCCATCCAAGCACTGTTTGACTCAATGCCCAGGCGTATCAAGGCCGTTATTACGGCCAGAGGTGCTTGTTATGAGTGCTGTTTTCTCAGGATCTATGCACCCAAACTGCGTGAAAATGTAATCACGTGACAGTTCTAGTATAATATATTTGTCGAATGAATACCCGTTTATCATCTGCATTTCTTCGTGGTGTAGCAATTTAAGGGCCAGTAGTGCATATGACTGTGATCTTAACATAGCCGAGATGGAAAATGAAACCGTCTTTTGATATCTGAAACAACTTTTGTTGTTCAGCGCTTCACCCACTGTACGCTTGCGGTGTTGCAGGCAAGGTGGACGAGAAGGCGACGCAGCTGCACGCGATCGCGTCGCTCAAGGTGCTGCTGGACGCGCAGCGGAGCAGCAACGGCGCGGCCACGTCCACGGCGGCCAACCACGTGGCGGCGCAGCAACAGCAGCAGCTGCTCCAGCAGCAGCAGCAACAGCAGCAGCAGCAGCAGCAGCAGCAGCAGCAACAGCAGCTGCTCGACAAGGACGCGGAGACGCGGCTGCAGGACCAGCCGAATGGCGTCGCCGCGGGCATCGACGACCAGGCCGTCGACACGGTGAGTACCCGCTAGACGCTATACTTCGTACGGAGAAAGAAGGCGCTGACATTTGTCAGCGTTGTTTCCAGCTATCACCAACGAAGCGTAAAAACCTGCTTGCGGTACCGAGGTTGCGTGGCTAAAAGCCTAGCCGTCTGTGTAGACGAACTCGAAGTTGTATTACGTGACAGGTGGTGGTAGACGTGCCAGGTAGGTGCCACAGGTCCACTTGTATTGTCGGGGCTCTTCGGGCTACAGCTGCGCAGTGCTGTACCAGGGAGTTGAAATTCTACAGCAGGTAGGAGCGGGAAAAGACCCTGCTGTACTTCAGCATGCAAATGACACAGTCACTGGACTTTTTACATAACACATTGAAGTATTGCTATGTTATGTGTAAAAGGTTGCAATATTAAATAGAGAAACAGGGTAATCGCTGCTACTAGCTCTCGTACTCCTCGGAAATTTGCTCCCTTAAGGAATATGGCTGCAGCCTGAATTGTCTTCATACTGTGTAACAATTGGAGGCCGTGCATTTAAGAATGTAAAATTCAACCTATCAAACCTTGAGCTAATTTAAATAATTCATAATTCATGACAGTCAGTGGCCTGTACTGAATTATTCCGCAAGGAAAGGCTGTAGGATCCGCCATGGATTATAGCTGGACGGAGTAGGGGATGAATTTTAAGTTACTGAAAGTCTAACTAGTACTACGGGTAAAATGAACATTTGTTGACTCCGACTTATTGATTAAAATGCTTGTAAATATAATAAAATGTGATGATTCCTGGTACCTAACACATTTTCAGTTCCATACTTATAAATCTTAAACCTTGCTTCTGCGTCCCTTCTAAATTCGTGGCTAATGGGGCGACAATGATCAAAGGATGGGCTAACCATAGACGCACTTAGTATCCACATGTAGCACAGAGGTGGTCCTATGGCCACCAATATCCTCGGATTTAAACTGAGTTGAGAGTCTGTGGCACCGCCTCGAAAGGTGTGGATCCTCAACAGAGGAACCTATGGCGCTGGAGTTGGCATGGCGCCACACCCAAGGCGGTACCTTCCAGAACCTCACTGACTTGCAGCACGTCTCGTAACGGCCCGCGCTGCAAAAGCTGGTCATCCAAGCTCTTGACAGTTGGTCACGTTAGCGTAACTTAGCAGCGTAGATTCTGTTTGTGTGCGATGCAGAGTCTCACCGCAATACAAAGCTTTCTGCATTTACACTTGTATGAAGTGGTTTTACTTCCAGAAGCTTTTCCCGAGCATATGTCAGCCAGCGTCCCTTGAGATACGCAGACTGTTTCAGAAAGATAGTTTGGTTTCACCAAAGACCGTACTTTCTGCATACGTAAATGAAGAACTGCATATCTATTACATTCATTCCCATACAAAATTTTCACTTTTACCTTTTGGATCAAAGTTTTCAGTTACCTTTCGTAACTGTTTAATGTTCGCTGCACTGGACACACGACAGACATGCATGGAATAGTTAAATTACGTTAGATACGTTTTCGAGCATTCCCAGAGTTGCCGCATTCAACGTTGCCATGCGGAGTCGAAGTTGAGCCAAATTTGTTGGAATGGGAGCTCACACACGGAGTCTATAGCAAATCCTCATGAAAATAATCAGATATCGTGAAATCAGATGACATTGGAGGCCAGTGGTGTAACGTCAGATCAGTAGGCCCCTTACTTCGGCGTATTGTTAAGAAATGCTCAAACCTGCAGTTGCCATTACGTGGTGCACTGTCATGTAGAAAACTGAAAGGATCCATGTATTCTCACAGTTGTGACAATAGCCAGACGAACGAACGAGTCAGCGCCCTAGCTGCACCAGGCGATCATAATTGGCAAGTACAGTGACCGCCAACTTACAAGTGTCCAAGGATAAACACATCGTTTTGATGCGTAAGCTAAGATCCGCCCCTTGTTATTACCTTCTTTCGTGTAGAAGATAAAGCGCTATGAAAATGAACAAATATTTTCGAGACACCACGTATTCTACCATCCCGATTAAGCCATGCTAAGGATTGTGGCGTTATCTGTGTTATAAGGGTGAATGTCGCCATTAACAGCCGATAACGGTCATAGCTCAGAGGCGCTACACATCGCAGTCGACAATCGCCACTGGAGGGTTGCGCGACTTGTCACATGGGCGAAGCTGTTCGCAGCAGCGTGGCGAGGCAGGCAGCTGTGATTCAGTCTAGTACGGTCCGTTTCACGAGCTACTATCAATCACGCCGTTCTACTCATTGGATTTCGACGCTGCATTGCAGAGTATCGGTAAAAAAAGTAATGCCTTCTTTTTATTATTTGCCTAGAATTTCAAATGCAACAACATAAGTTGAAAACCACAACATTGACGATTAATTTGTGACTTTTCAATACAATCTCCGTCTACTTCCACAATTTTGGTCCATCTTTTATAAAGATTATGGATTCCGGTGTATCAAAGCCGGTCCTGCTTCGGAAGCCATTGACGTACGGACGATTTTGCGACCTCCTCATCTTCATAGTGAATCCTGCGATGGTATTCTTTTAGCGGCACGAACAGATGGAAGTCTGATGGTTCTAGATCAGGGTTGTATGGTGGACGACGCAAACGTCCCTATCAATTTTCACGATCTCTTCAGTGGTGTGACGACTGTTGTGCAGTATCGCATTGTTATGCAAAAGAAGAACATCCGCCATAGCTTTTGTTGAGACTCGCTAGAGAGTGCCTTAAGCTGTTTAAGGGTTACGACGTTCCGGGCAGAATTTATTGTGCATCCCTGCTCCAAAAAGTGAACCGGAGTCACACACACTGCAGTCACCGGCCCGCCTCTCCGCATTTCCTCAGCCAGCGGTGTTTGCCTTTCAGTTTCGATACAGTGTCGAACCATTCGTCTAAGAGTGCTGATACCTACTGCTGCGTCACCATACAGATTTTTCAGTCTTTCATAAATGCGAATGGGCGTTTCAACCTTGAAGCATTCAAGAATTCTATCATTGAACTCTGTCTTACATGAACATCGATGTCGGCCATTTTACAAGCGACTGCAGTAATGGCATCATTTGAGGCAGAAAGTTATTGCTGCAGTGGATTGGAGACGGAGTTTTGCCGAATTCAGTTCGTTCACTTAACAAAATTTATTTAAGGAGAAAACACGTAGGAGGCAGTACTTTTCACTGGTTATCGTGCCTGCACTTTCTTGCTCTCCAAAATCTGGCTTTGTTTACTGATTACGCATTCATATCTGGAGTGGGTAGAAATAATAAAATGTTTGCAAATCTATGTATACTACGCTCGTTCAGTTACACGAGTCCTTGGAGATCACATCCAGCTCTAGCCTATCGTCTTTATTATCAAAGTAAATTGCTCCCTGTACAGCGTTATAGCAGAAAACATTTTTCCGTCCGACGAGACAGGTATAAACGTGTTATACTAGGGCTAATCGGAAAGTAAGTTCCGATTGACCTCGAAGTGGAAACCACAGTGATACTCAGAAATATTTTATCTGCAACAGTTAGCTACAGCTTCCGGCTACTGCTCTACATAGTCACCACTCCAACTTAGACATTTGTCGTAGCGTTGTACCAACTTTCCAATACCCTCGTCATAGAAGGCAGCCGCCTATGCTTCCCGCCAATTCTCTACGCTCACCTATAGCTCGCTGTCTGTGCGAAAATGTTGTCTTCATAGCCAGTAGTTAATGTGAACAGAGATGAAACACAGAGGGAGCCAATTACCGGCTATAGTGCGGGTGATCATACGCTTTCCATAGAAAACGCTGCAGGAGCATTTTCATTGCCCCTGCAGATTGAGGCCGAGAATTGTCACGAAGTTGGAACCGTACGACAGTTCTGTAATGTGGGCTTAATAACATCAGGCTAAATCTCGCACCAGGACCTCATACTTGGCGGGAGACATTAGTTTCTACGCATATTTATGTGCTCACCATGTGCTCAGAATTGAAAAAAGCAAAGTGATGCAACTGACAGGCGTACTAGAGACACTGTCGAACACATATGTGCAAAGCTTTATTAGATTTTCACAGTGGTTTCCATTTCTTGACCGATCGGAACTTACTTTCCGAATATCCCTCGTACATAGCTACCGTGTTGGTGAGGCCGTAATCCTGTCTATACTACGAGCGGAGTGGCCTGGCATTTCACGAGACTGGGATGTCGTCAGGTTTGTACCGGCCGTCAGCGTGACAGGCGAGTGCAGGGGGAGAAAGATTCGTAAAATCAGACCACAGGCACTCCATTTCCGAGATATGAGGGCTTTCCATGTGCCACTTTCTCAAGGACGCACCCCAAAGTTCCTGGATCAGGGTAAAACGGCAACCGCGAGAGTCTACTGGGTAGAAACAGGTTTAGGCCAGCAACTGTAGCTCCAAATGAAGGTTTCGTGGCGTTTCTGTGGGCCCTCTCTAATAGATGGCTATTGCTAAATATACTGAATAGGCAATGTCATGCAGGACCTAAAGGTCAACCTTGGTAGTAAGACCACTTTTTAGTGTGTGGGGGAACAAACAGTTGGCAGCAGGTCCAGCCCCCTTTAGTGGAATGTTTTCACGAATTATATTCAATAAGTGACTGATATTGGGATTGCTGTAGTGGAGGGTTACTACCAAATATACTGAAAGATAGTCCCAAATTGGTCCAACGTTTAGGGTAATTTGGCAGAGATGTCATTTGAGTGGTCGGGCTAAGTTCGTTAACGTGGGACTCACTAGTAACCAACTTCCATTCGCTCGTGGGTCTGACCACGAAGAAACGCTGTCAACCGCATGGCAATCACCCTTAAAAGCAGCCCACTATGTCGCAAATTAGTCTGCTACTCGATTACGGTCTTACGATCTTGCACAATCCACCAGTCGCCCTCATTGTGCTCATGGCCTGAAGATGGTGTAAATTACTCGTATTTACTTAAACCGTTTGCCAACCAAAATAATCATATGTTGCGATCAGGGATGTTTTACTAAAAATTTTTGAAAAATTTTACATCGATCGCTGTTCACTCTCCATTGAAAGAATGCTTTCTGAAATTTTAAATTCTTTTGCTACTTAAATTTTGAAATCATTAGTTCATTGGTCAACACTGGAACATTTTTTGATTTGTACACTTTTGGTTGGTGAGCAAACGAAAAAAAATTCGATGTTCAACTTGATATCTCTTTTGTTGCTTTGCTTGACAATTCGATATACTACATATAAACTAATTAAATGAATAAGTTGTGCACAATTAACTCTTGTACGTTTTCGTTAAGAATTCATTAAAAAATTTGGTCCGAGAGAAGTGTCAAGTAAAATACTCAACGACCACCGATCAGAAGTATTTTATGGAGGTGGTGCTGTAGAACTGCATTATGCAGTACATAGCCCTATCAATATCTTTTATTAGAGAAAATCGATTTCGGTCTAGAATAAGACCCTCTTCGGGTCTGTTCTACGAAAGAAGAACAAAAAGACACGTAGCAAAGTGTTTAATATTAAAGTTCATAGTTATTACGTGAAAAGACATTAAATCCATTACGTTTTATATCACTTTATAAAGTTCTTACATAAAAATCTTAGCTATGCATTTGCGTAACTGGAATAACAGCTATGAGACGTACATTGATCCATGACTAATAGCAGCTTTATATAGCTAACATATATATCCATTTAACCTCATAGACCTATGTGTGTGGTAATCTCACGTACCGAATAAGGTAGGTCAAAGATTATGCAGTGGAGCATTTATGACACTGCAAAGATATACCAACTACTGATTAGACCGATTGTCAATACAGCATCGATGTTAACATAACACATAATTGATGTGTAATATTAAGATCTACGTCGTATTGACAATCGGACACGAAGATTGTCCTGAAGATGGTTTGATCATAGACCGAAACCAATAATACAGTTCTTGACAATCATCGATTAGTTGAAGGAAATTTAAAAACTCGCATCATTTCCTTGGGTGTGACATTTACTATCGCGTATTGTACGTCGACCTGCGAGTGAGAATCGGCTAGGCTGGTTTCATCTCGGATTTCTGTTATAAGTGGCGGGCTTTGAGTTGTGTAGAACGGGTCGACGCGACGCACAGTTCCTTCAATAGCAAGGATAATCTCTCTCCTCCCCGTGTTGGCGACGAAGGCCGTTCCGTGAGCGAAATCCGAGCCGAAATTGCAATCTGGTGGCGCTGCTTTCCTGGGCCGCTGAGCCCGGCGCGATGGCTCGCGTTTGCACAAATAGGATTTCGGCAGCGGCGTAACCCTCAGCAGAGCACAAAATGTCACTTCTGGAAGTGTGTCACACACCGAAAGCGTGCTCCTGATATTAAACGGATGGGTTCACACAAATAATTCTCATTTCCCCAGCCATCAATTCAGCGCGTTCGTTCTTCCTTAGGTGAAGTCATTACCAAGATGATGTCACTTCGTTTATTTTGCGTGGCTTTCAAAATGCCGATGAAAAAAAGGAAGGCTTTTGCACGAAACAAGAAAAAATCATAACAGCTTCTCACGAAGAACAGTTTTAAGAGGGACTGCAATATATAGTTCGCTATTCCTCCAGGTGCTTATTAACCTGCGAGGAAAAAAAAGAAAAAAATATTCGTGGCCTGACAGTGTGAGAATGCGTTTATTTTATGAAGTATCACTTTTTAAGTTAATGAACTTTGCACGACGTTTTACACATGCGTAATTTCCATCTCTCAAGCTCGTTTTTATAAGGTCTGCTATGATCTCTTCGTTGGCGTACAAAACTTTTTTTAATTCCTTCAGGTGTAAGAATAGGTGGAAATCACAGGATTCCAAATCTAATTAATAAACCCAATTTTCAAACAATCCCTACTTCACATTCTTAGTTTTGTCTTTTCTGAAGCATCTTTGTTGGCATGTGTATTGTCTTCGTGAAAGATAACTTTTTTTTTATTTTTCAGTCCAGGCGATTTTTCGTGTATTTTTCCATATAGTTGGTGCAGACTACTGCGCAACAACACAAGTTATTGGTTCACCATTCGCAACGCATTCAGTAGGAGTTTCCCCTTTAGAATCCCACATGAAATCACTATTTCTCGTTCCTGACCTGTATCTGTGGTCCCACCTCTCACCTACAATAAATATCTGTGGCCCAAACATGAGAAATTCATTTTCTACAAAATACTGTTGGGCTTGCATCTGCGTGATTTTGAAATACAACTAACAAGTATAAAACTTATATTCCTATTGTTTTTGCAGTGGCCCTCTTCAGAACGACTAAAATGCAGAGCACATCTGTTAAAACAATCGTAACCGTGGTTGTGTACTTCTTTTTAGTGTTTCGAAATTACACTACTTTATGCCCAAAACATCTTTATTGAAATTGAATCTGGCCGTGAATGCCTCCGCAATTACATGGGAAATTCAACTTTGCTCAACACTCAACAATTGTAGAAAGCATCTTCTACAAAGTTTTTCTATTGTTAATTATGTATGTAAATTGTACCATAATTTTTCTTTTGATATTTCCATGACGTCAGTTATTTCATACCCCTCTAATCGTCAGGCTTCCAGTAATGCATCCTGGACTTCTCTGCTTTTTCATGTGTTATTGTGATTCCGGGAAGTACTTCACATGGCTTACATTGAAGAGAAATGCCAACTCTTTTTAGTCCTGTTACCAATTTCTTAACTTTTGAAAGAATAGACACTCTAGAAGCCTTCAATAAATTAAATTAATTTCCATTGCCGGGTAAATCTGCCCAATACTTCATTGTGTAACGTGTTTCAGCCTAGGAACGAACATGTACACCAAAATTACCTCTTTGCTAATCACTGAATTTTTTACTGTCTTCTCGCGCTGTACTTCACAGATTGACAGACATAGGCTCAAGCAGTTGAGTAAAGCCCTTTTTTTCTTAGACAGCAGTCATTGATTCATCTAAACTTTTAGCGATGATGGAGGAGGGTAAATGTATCAATCTTAGGTAAGGGACCCAGTCGAAAGTTATAAGCGAAAATCGTTCTGATACCACTGAAAGTGGAATACTGCGAAGACTGTAGGATAGGCAACTTTGAGAGCAATTGGCACTTATTCAGTAGAAGATATGGCTTTCACAGCACCCAAGATGAAAAGTGTCCATTGCTCTTAAAGTATGCATTTCAGATCACATGGTTACAGGACATTTCTTCTTGTTTTGGTCCCTTCTGCAACCTCTGAAAGTTTTAAGTCCCACAATCCTAGCAACAACAGTACCGGTGCATGTACTTACTCAAATTGACACCCTTCTCCATCATCGCTGAAAGTTTCTAACGTCATCACGGAATCATCGTGCAGAAGGAGTGCATATTCAGTTGGTCAAAGCGTGTGGCACGAAATCGGAGGTAGGCATTTAGAAGAAACAAAAACGATTTACTCAAACGCTCGAAACATAAATCGAGACTTGAGCAGCTATTCTGATAATGCATACAGTGTCTGTCACACATGGCTCGGAAGCGTTCACTGAGAGTATGTAATGAAATATTTAGATCAACCTTTGTGCCAAAAATAGCTTCGGCTTTATACAGTTAGTTAATTCGAGACTGCTAATGTGGTGTGCCGAGAGTGCCATGACGATCTGGTAGCGACACACTACGTAGTGTTTTAGAGTCAGACTGCTTGCCTAATTACTGAAGTCATTTCCACTTTTTTTTCATGTATTACAAATCACTTTTTTCGAAAACAGATCAGACAAAGAAATATCCATGTCCTGAAGACAGAACGTTTCAGAGAAACATCAGCTACAAGTCGTACTCTCTGCTACAAGTAGCAATAGTCCCGGTTATATGATGGTAACGTTAGGTTAACGAAGAGTCTCGTAAGACGATCGTCACTTGTAACGTATTATGCCTTGGACTCACAGCGTTCAGGACTTCCGTGCAATACTTATACTGGTTCCGTCACTGTCTTAACTAATGAGGAGACAATACTGCATTTGGATTTTTCTAATTTTATATATTTATGACATGTGAACTTCAGAATTCAAATGTCAATCAACCAACGCAGTTATATGCAACTCTCAGAACTTTACGCAAAAATCGACTCTGAAAATTTTCTACGAACATTATTAACTCACTATAGTTAAGCCGATCTTTCTGAGCGGGCTGTGCAGCTAACTCGGTAGCTTTGTACAATGATAGTCGGATAATCAATAGGTCGCTGGTTCCAATAGCGCTATGGTCTTCTGTCTCTTTCCGTTCCGTTCGAATACCTACATCGTTTCAGTACAAAATTCATCAAATATGTGCTACATAACAAGTATCTAACAACCATTTTTCATGACAAATCCATGTCCTCTTGTTTCTAATTACATACCGCACGTATTACAAATATGAGTATAAATTCTTCATAATTGATACTCTATAAAATATTGTTAACAAATATCGTTCGGATTAAAAAACATTAGACTGATGAACCAAAACATTATGACCTCCTGCTTAATAGCTTGTCTGTCCGTCTTTAGAACGAAATTAATCACTGAATCTGTGCATCAGAGATTTGAAAGTTTGTTGGTAGGTTTGTGGAGGTATGTGGCATTAGATGTCTACGCACAGGTCATGCAAATCGTTTAAATAATGGGCCGCTGATTTGCGTAGGCAGTATGGTGCCCGGTAGCGACCTATGTGGTTTCCATAGAATTTACATCAAGTGAACTTGATCGCCATCAGCTTCAGTTCACCATAATGCTCCTCAAACCACTATAGCACGGCTCTGGCTCCGAGACACGGATAATTATATTGCTGAAAGATGACATCGCCGTCGGGAAAGACATCAAGTACGAAGGGATGCAGGTGATTCGCAGCTGTCAGAGTGTCTTCGATTACTACCCCGGGTCCATTGCAAGCGCAGCAAACTGTCTCCCTTAGCATAATACTGCTCCCACCGGCCTGCGTCCGTGGCGCGCTGCGCTTTTCGAGCCAGCGTTCACCTCGATGACGGCGTTCATAGAGACGACCACAGACCTATAGCAGCAAAAACGTGATTCATCTGAGGAGCCGATACGTTTCCATTGGTGGACGCTCGAACCCCAATGGTCCGGTGGCCACTGCAGTCGTAATTGACGATGTCGTTGGGTCGAGATGTGAACTAATAGGGGTGGTCTGCTGCGGAGCTCCAAATTCGACAACAGTGTGCTCCGAAACACTTGCAGGTGCGCCAGCGTTGTCAAGGATGCCACAGATCACGGTCTTTACTACTTTGCAGAGCAAAAGAGCCGCCAAACCCCACATCCTGTGAAGATTCGTGGGCGTCCAACTATTAAGCGCCGAGCAGTAGTTTCACTGTCATTCTACCTCTTTCCCTAGATGCTCACGACAGTAGCAAATGAACATTCGACCAGCTTCGTCGTTTCTAGCTGCCCTTTGTCAAAGTCGCTTATCTCAGTGGATTTCTAAATTTTCAGCCGATATCTTTGCTAGGGAGATCCCCCGTCCGTGTCTGCTCCATTTATGTATTTTTGTTACCGCGTCACGCTACCAGGCGGCATCCTACGTCAGGTTAGGCAGTGCTCATATGTTTTGGCTTATCAGTGTATACATTTTTCATACAAAATAATAATTATAATTGTGTTAATTAGCATACAGTTGATGGATTTGGTATGAAAATGATGTAGATAACCGAGTTGAACTAACGAAATGAAATGAGAGAAAATATCAAAGCGAGATTCGAAACAGCGATCTATTGATTACCCGATTGCCACGCTCCAGCGTTACCGGGTAAGCCACGTGACCCATCATAAACAATGGCTTCAGCTTAGAGAAGTTTCCTCGGAAATCGAAGTAGATTTTCTCTAGAATTTTGAGAGTTAGGTATAACTTTGGCGATTGATATTTCAGGTCTGCAACTTCAAGTACCTCAAACATAAAAAATTACCACAATCCGATTAGAGAGTGGTCCTCTTGTAAGTCAGATCCAAATGCTTGGTATGCTGTCACTCTTCCTTTCAGTTCTGACTGATCGACCATTAATAATCCAAACAGTGAGTTGTGGAACTGCTGGAAAGCAGTTACAGGCAGCTGATGCGAGGAAACTGAATCGTTTGACACCTTCCTGTGCACATATCGGGTCACAGAAAACGAGTCTCGTGGCCACATTTAGTGTGCAACCGGAATTGTCAGTTTTAGCAGATGCAAATCGTTGTCATAGAAGAAAGCATTAATTGTCGAGGCTATTTTGATATTTCACAAAAACATTATGTTCTTGTGAAATGTCAAAGTACTGATACAAACTTGCAGTCCAAAGGCGGATGAGCAACTCGTGCCACTACAATGTCTGCAATCAGAAAAACATACTAACAACAAAAATGAGACACTGTTTTAACGTTCAGTGCAGTCTTCACAAATTTTACTTTTGCCATGCACTGGCAATGAGATCTGATGAGTAGGGAAAGACACTTGTTTCATCCTCGTTCGCAATCACCTTCTCGTCCTGAAATGCATATGTGAGATACGAATCCAGCAGGAGCAAGAACATTGCGGGAACTAACCCATTCCATTGTCATTTCGTAGCACTGATGCACTGCGAGAGACGCTAATGGAGAGGACAATCCGAGATGAAACGTGGCGCCGAGACGGCATCTCGGAAGAGTCGACGCCGTGAAATGCGCCGCAATGTATCGTTTGACAGATATGACTCCAGAAAAATTATTTTGAACAATTAGTTCAGGAGCCCATTCGAAGTGCAAATGATTGCGAAAACATACTTGACCTCTTAGCAACAAACAATCCTAACCAGGTGGGGAGCATCATGACGGATATAAGGACTAGTGACCAAAAGACTGTTGTTGCAAGACTGAATACTGTAACAACCAAACCCATCTAAAATAAACACAAAGTACATCTGTTTAAGAAATCAAATGAAAATTCGCTTGACGCCTTTCTAAGGGGCAGTCTCCACTCCTGATCTATACAAGTGTAAACCAGATGTTGCTTGAGTTCAAAGAAACAGTACCGATTGCACTTGAGAAATCCAAATAAAATAATAGGGGGTGGTACTGATCTTCCACGGTACTCAAAAAGGGGTCAGAACACTTTTGCCGTAGCCACAAAAAAGTATGCCAAATTTACATGAACGCAAAATCCCCAAGTTTGGTGAAGTTTTACGGAAGCACGAAATATAGAGCGATCTTCAATGCGAGATACCTTTAATAGCTTCCATAGAGAAACTTTGTCTCGAAATCTCGCGGAAGGCCTAGAGAGAGTCCATCTTTATACATGATGGTTGTGGGACCTCGGCTGTTCAGCACGAAATGTCAAACAAAAAATACCTTCAGAGATATATATTTTCAATTTTATAAAAATAAAATAAAACTATAAATATAGACGGATAAAGGTGTTTACAAAGAGATTCTGGTCATTTGTAAATTACACCAGCAGAAAGACGAAACCAGTACCTTCAAAGTGCGATAAGATGGATGATGTCACTCATGACAATGCCACTAAAACAGAGTTACTAAACGCGGCTCACGAAACTCATTTATCAAAAAATATGAAGTGAATATTCCAAAATTCGAATCGAGAACAACTACCAACACGAGTAACTTAGAAACACGTATCATGGGTGTAATGAAGCAGCTTAAATCACTTAATAAAGGGAAGCGCTCCGGTTCAGATCGTATACGAGTCAGGTTCCTTTCAGAGTATACTGATACAGTAGCTCTACACATATCAATTATATCAAACCACTCGCTCTTTGAAAGATCTGTACGAAAGACTTGGAAGTTATACAAGTCACCCCAATACCCAAGAAAGGAAATAGGCGTAGCCCGATGAATTACAGGCCCATATCATTAACGTCGATTTGCAGTAGGATTTTGGAACATACACTGTGTTCGAACATTATAAATTATCTCAAAGAAATCGATTTATTGACAAATGGCATGGATTCAAAAATTATCGTTCCTGTGAACGTTCCGCCTACAGTAAACATACAGTCATATTTTCTGTCGAATGGGTTGCCTAGTGGTAGGTGCCTGCACTTAAACTTCGATTCTCTATAGCGCCGTTGGATGAAATTTTCAGACACGGTTCCTGTCATCGATTTGCTTCTCAAGACATCCTCTACAACCCTTCCAAGTTTGTCGTGGCACTTCTTGGACACTCTGTATAACTAGGAACGACTTTTACATCGTTTCTCCAAATGCAATCCAAGTTCTGCTCCCCAGCTGTGGTCGCCTCCTGCAGAGACGCTACAAACTATAACTGGGAATGTCCACTCACACCGCTTCCCCTTTATTTACTTTTGTATTTATTTATTTGAATCATCAGTGTAATTAGTTTTCATCAGTTTTCTGACTGGTGTGATGCGCCCCGCCACGAAATCCTCTCCAGTGTCAACCAACCTTTCCATCTCACAGTAGCTATTGCAAGCTACGTCCTCAATTACTTACTGGAGATACTCCAATCTCTGTCTTCCTCTACAGCTTTTTCCCTCTACTACAATGGAAGTTATCACGCGATGTCCTAACAGAGTTCCTATCATCGTGTATCTTCTTCTTGTCAGCGTTTTCCATGTGTTTCTTTCCTCGCAGATTCTGCGGATATCCTCATTCCTTACTTTATCAGTCCGAAGAATTTTTAACGTTCATCTGTAGCACCACATCTCAAAGGCTTTGATTTTCTTCTATTACAGTTTCTCCACATTCTATGACTCACTACCACACAATGCTGTGCTCCAAACGTACATTCTCAGAGATTTCTACCTCAAATTAAGGGCTACGTTTGATACTTGTAGATTTCGTTCGGCCAGCAATGACCTTTTTGCCAGTGCTAATTTGCTTTTTAATCGTCCTTGTTCCAACCGTCATGGGTTATTTTGCTGCCTACTATCTACTTATGTGATCCCCAAACCTGATGTTAATTTTCTTGCTATTCTTATTTCTGCTACTACCATTACTTACGTCTTCGTTCCATTTCTCTTAATACATATTCTGTAATCATTAGACTGTTCATTCCATTCATCACATCCTGTAATTCTTCTTTACTTTCAACCAGTATGTTAATGACACCAGTGAATCTTATCACTCACATTATTTCACTTTGAACTTTAATCCCACTCATTTCAAATTTTCTTTTATTTTCGTCATTGCTTCTTCAATGTATAGACTGAGCAGTACAGGCGAAATACTGCATCCTTTTGTGCTAGATCCTTTTTAACTTGAGCACTTTATTCTTGCTCTTCCATTCTTACTGTATCTTCACGATTCTTGTACGTATAGTGTATTACCCTACTTTCTATATTACTTACACCTAATTTTCTAGGAATTTCCAATGTCTTGCAACATTTTACACTGTCAAACGCATTTTCTGTGTCGACGAATGCTAGGAGCATGACCTGCATTTCCTTCGGCCTTCCTTCCATTATCATGCGCAACGTCAGAATTGCCCATCTGGTGCCGATGACTTCGGCTTTAGAAAAGGCTAAAGCCAAACTGATCGTTATCTAACCGATGTTCACTTTACTTTTCGAATCTCCTATATAATTATTTATCAACAGCTTGGATCTATGAGCTTTTAACTTTATTGTGCGATATTTTTTGCACTTATCTCCCCATGCTGTCTTCAGAATTGTGTGGATGATATTTTTCCGAAAGTTTGCTGGCATCACCAGTCTTATATATCCTACACATAAACTTGACTTGACCTTTAGTTACCAATTTCCCCAGAGATTTTAGAAATTCCGAAGGGTTGCTATGTGTCTTCTTGCTTTATTTGATCTCAAGTCGTCGGAAGCTCTTTTAAATCTACATCTACATCTACATGGATACTCTGCAAATCACCTTCACAATTCTCTATTATTCCAATCTCGTATGGCGCGAGGAAAGAATGAAAGCCTATATCTTTCCGTACGAGCTCTGATTTCCCTTATTCTACGGTGGTGGTCGTTCCGCCCTATGTAGGTCGGTGTCAACAAAATATTTTCGCATTCGGAGGAGAAAGTTGGTGATTGGAATTTCGTGAGAAGATTCCGTCGCAACGAAAAACGTCTTTCTTCTAATGATATCCAGCCCAAATCCCGTATCATTTGTGTGACACTCTGTCCCAAATTTCTCGATAATACAAAACGTACTGCCTTTCTTTGAACTTTTTCGATGTACTTCGTTAGTCCTATCTCGTAAGGATCCCACACCGCGCAGCAGTATTCTAAAAGAGGACGGACAAGCTAGTGTAGGCAGTCTCCTTAGTAGGTCTGTTACATTTTCTAAGTGTCCTGCCAATAAAACTCAGGCTTTGGTTAGCCTTCCCCACAACATTTTCTTTGCGTTCTTTCCAATTTACGTTGTTCGTAATTGTAATACCTAGGTATTTAGTTGAATTTACGGCTTTTAGATTACACTGATTTATCGTGTAACCGAAGTTTAACGAGTTCCTTTTAGTCCTCATGTGGATTCTGATTCTAATACTGAATCCCCTACCTCTTCCCTGTGCACTCCTGTTTCTTCTCCTATCACATCATCAGACAAGTCTTCCCCCATCATGGAGGCCTTCAATGTACTCTGTCCACCTATCTGCTGTCTCTTCTGCATTTAACAGTGGAATTTCCATTGCTTCCCCTGTGATCATCAGATACCTGTGCTTTCTCTCTCTCTCTCTCTCTCTCTCTCTCTCTCTCTCTCTCTCTCTCTCTCCTCACAAGCTGATGCCTTCATTCTTCACTTCATCTAGATTCACTCTTTCTGCATGCACTACTAATTTCTCAAATGACGCATCACATTTTCAATTTCTTTTAATCTCGCTCTCTCCCATTACAATACTGATTGTTCGCATTTACGTATATTCTCATTTCTAACCAATATGTAGTACTGGTACCACATGCCACTCTTCGTGTTCTTGTACTAATATTCTTCTCTGTAGTGTCAAGCACCTCTCTAATTAAAGCGGTTAGTTTCGGTATAACAGGTTTCCAGTAACCGTATCCATTTCGCAGCGTTGTCTCCTCAACGGCTCCCAGTGACAAGCGGCGCGGTTGCGCTTAAGCTGAAACAGGCAGGGGCCAGTAATCCTCGCATCGCAGAGTTTGACGACGGCTGCGGCTGACAGGTGCGGCCCGCGAGCGCACTTCACGACAGGGCAATCAGCCTCGGCAATTAGGCGGCGTGTCGCTGCCGCTGACGCTGACGTAGCGCCGGTGGTGGTGGTGGTGCTCCAGCAGAGTGCGAATGTGCCGTGCCGAGGCGCGGCGAACAGAGCCGCCGTATCGATCACAAGTCGCACCACCAGCCCGGGGGCAGGCCTGGTGTCACCGCTTTGGTCGTCTCCAGTAGCGAGCTCTGACCATACTGCACTGAATCATTCCGATCTATAAGCTAGATGAAGATAACGAGCACATCGAAATCTAACTTACCTCGCGCAACGGTTTTTATTTCAGTTAGTTTCTCGGAGGGTGCCAACGGCCTTGCCGCAGTGGTTACTGAAGTTAAGCACTGTCGGGCTGGACTTGCACTTGGATGGGTGACCATCCGGTCTGCCGAGAGCTGCTGGCATACGGGCTGCACTCAGCCCTTCTGAGGCCAATTGAGGAGCTACTTGATTGAGAAGTAGCGGCTCCGGTCTCGTAAAGTGACGTACGGTCGGCAGAGTGATGTGCTGACCACATGCCCCCCATCTCTGCATCCAGTGACGCCTATGGGCTGAGGAAGACACGGTGGCCGGTCGGTACCGTTGAGCCTTCCAAGGCCTGTTCATCCGGAGCTTAGTTTAGTACCCAAAGGGTACGGGGCGGGCTACAGTATCTAGTACATGCTTCTTCAGACATGTTTACATCTCTTTATTATTATTAACTTGGCCAGATTATGGCCTTCAGGCCCTCTCTCACAACGGACACACACCAAAAATATTACAAACGTTTTTCAGTTTCTATGCATGTTTGTGGTATCAGTTATGCGTATCTGGTATATTCTTCTGAGAATAATTATAATTAACAGCCTAAATAATTATAGTGAATAGTAAAAAAATACCACACGATTAGTTTAACGTTCCTCAGGACGTGTTTAACATAGAATCTTTTAAGAAAGAGCAGACAATTTCAATTGAGAATTCTATAGCCACATCTACATGATTACTCTGCAATTCACAATTAAGTGGCAGGCAGAGGGTTCATCGAACCACCTTCAAGCTATTTCCACTCTCGAACAGGGCACAAGAAAAACTAACACTTAAATGTTTCCAAATTTCTCTTATTTTATTGTGATGATCATTCCTTTCTTTGCAGGTGAGAGCCAACAAAACATTTTCACTCTCTGAGGCTATAGTTCAGTTTCATGAGAAGATCCTACCGCAACTAAAATCGTCTTTGTTTCAATGATTACCACTCTAATTCGCGTATCACGTCTGTAGCACTCTCTTCCCTGGTCCGCGATAATACAAAAACGACCTGCCCTTCTTAGAACTCTTTCGATATCGTGCGTCGATCCTCTATGATAAGAACCCCACACTCCACAGTAATACTCCAGAAGAGGCGGGCAAGCGTAGTGTAAGCAATCTCTTTAGTAGACCTGTTGCATTTTCTAAGTGCTCTGCCAATAAATCGGAGTCTTTGGTTTGGTTTCTCTAGAACGTTATCTATGTGACCATTGTAATTTCGGTTTTTCATAAGTGTAATCCCTAAGTATTTTGTTGATTTTACATCCTTTAGATTTGTGTGTTTTATCCTGTAAACGAAATTTAGTTAATTTTTTTTACTACTCACGTCGATGTGTTCACACTCATAATTATTTAGACCATACAGATATCTTGACTAAATCTTTTCGCACTTCCTTTTGATGATCTGATGACCTTATAAGACAGTAAACATCATCTACAAACAATCTAAGGGGACTGCTCAGTTTGTCTCCTAAATCGTTTATGTATCTCAGGAACAGCTGATGGACTATAACACTTCCTTGAGTAACGTCATATATTACTTACGTTTTACTGAGTGACTTTCCCGCAATTGCTACGCACTGTGACCTTTCTGACAGGAAATCACGAATCCAGTCGCACAACTAAGACGATACTCCGTAGGTATGGAATTTGATTAGAAGTAGCCTGTGAGGAACGATGTCGAAAGCTCTCTAGAAATATAAAAATATGGAATCAAGTTGTCATCCCCTGATGACTACTTCGGGAGAATAAAGTGCTAGTTGTGTTGCACAAGAACGTTTTTTTCTGAAGCCTTGTTGGCTGTTTGTCAATAAATCGTTTTCTGCGACGTAATCCATAATATTCGAACATAGTATACGTTCGAAAATCCTCCTGCAAATCACCGTTAGAAATATGGATCTGTAATTCAGAGGATTACTGCTATTTCCTTTCTTGGGGATCGGTGGGACTTGTGCAACATCCCAGACTTTAGGTACGAATCTTTCGATGAGCGAGTTGTTGTATATGAGTGTTGAGTATGCAGTTATTGTTATCAGCGTACTCTGAAAGGAACCTGACCGGTGTTCAATGTGGACCGGGGGCCCTCCCCTTATTAGGTGGTTGAAGCTGCTTCGCAGCATCGAGGATATCTACTTCAAAGTTGCACATGTTGGCAGTTGTGATTGATTCTAATTCGAGAACATTTAGGTCGATTTCCTTGGTGAATAAATTTCGGAAAACTGTGTTAGCCAGACGTCGATAAAGAGCACATCCAAATTTAAATAACGTTCCATACCTGTTTTTTGTTTCAGTTCATTTCCTCAAGGTCATTTGGAGGGACACAGTAGCTTCTTCAGCCGTGTTTACGTTTATTTATTTGTATTTTATTAACTTTGCCAGATTATGGCAATCAGTCCCTATCTCTCGACGGACCAGAACGATACACACCAAAAATATTATAAAATGTTCTCAGTTTCTAAGCATATTTGTGGTATGAGTTAAGTATATCTGGAGTATTGTTGTGAGGATGATTATAATTAACACCATAAAAATTATAGTGAACAGTAATAAAAATACTCAGTATTAGTTTACAGTTTCTGAGGCGGTGTTTAGCACATTCAGAACTGGTAAGGAAGAATGGATTGTTTCAATTGAGAACTCTGTAGCTAAAGGTGAAGGAAAATATATGGGAGAGGGGGGGCTACTACAGTATATGAAAAAAATACCTATTGTGACAGTATATATAAACTTTCAGCCTAAATAACATTTAACAATAAAATAGTTTCTTTGACTTTTGATATGTATTTTTAGACCCTGACTGAAATAGCAGGGTGCTATAAAATAAGTGTGTATATGTGTATCTGTCTGTGGCATCGTAGCTCCCAAACTCAAGGTCAGACTTTATTGCAATATTTTTTTATTTGAAAACTGGTTTAATCGGGATGGCTCTTAGCTATGATCCATGACACTGTTCAACCATTTAAATTTCATTAGCTAAATTAGGTAAAAATGGTTTCCCCTAGAGCGCACTCTTTATATGCGCTACGTAATACATAATAGCTACGTCAGGTTACGTAGTATCAGATTATAGAGCTCAAAAAGATTGAAATTTGTTTGTCTTTTACAGTTTACCAGCAATGAGGATTTTTGTCTTTTGAAGCCTCCCGTTTCAGTACCTTCAACGCGGAGAAATGGAGAATGCGACTCAGCTGTAAAAGATAAACATATGTTCTCGGAGATTTTTTTGTAGTTCTTTTAGAGGTCTACAGTTCAGTACTAAATCAAATCATTTTGCCTTAATAGTTTAGGCAGCTTACTACAAGAGCACGCAACAGCAGCCCGTTTTCTTCTGACTTGATTTAGAATTATCGCCACTGCTTATTGCCCATGTTACCTAAATTAGATAAATATATACTAAAACATAATCAACGAATATATGTGTGAATTAAAAAGAAGAAACACGTAAATCTTATAAGAGAAAAAGGCCTCGCAGCGCAGTTTCGTGTTTCCTCCCGCAAAGTGTGAATGTGTCTGCTCGTAAAATATCAAGTTTAAAAAGCACGAAATAAAACTTAAATTAAAAATTTTAAAAAATCCCGACGCAAAAAGACTTTTAGAACGTAAAAAAAGTGTATTGTCCCTTTAAGGTTAATGTACCGGTACGTAGTCATATTTTCATCCAAGCAGCCAAGCATCGTTCGTTCCTTCGCGGGACCTCTAAATAAATAAAATAAAAACAGAATACATCTAAAAGTGATAAAGTATGAAATTTAAGTAGAAGTAAGTTAGCTAGGCGAAGTAGGCACACATCATAACAACAACATCATATCGTTGAGTCCAAGTCTTAATTTACTCCGAACAGCTCGCAACATAGAGACAATCGTCAACAATGCCTGCGCTCAAGCGTCTGCCCGTTAGGGTCGCCGCATTTGGTCACGGCCCGCGCGCCTCATACTGCGCACAGCGCGACTCACGCTCGCGGTTTAATGAAGCGTGAGTTAGTACTCTGTCATCAAACCACTGAAGTATGTAGGTCTCGTAAGTTAGAGTAATGCATGAAACTAAGTTCGTACGTAATTATGTAACAATATGATACAAAATATATAGGTAACTATTCTTTAACAATGTTAAGAGTATTAAAGACGATTTGTTTTTCTATTTTATATAATAAGTAATTACAACTTCACTAGCTATTTTGAGGTGTGGACGTGGGACAAAGGTGTGGACGCTGGACAGAGGTGTGGAGGCGGGACGCGAATGACTGGAATAGATCTACTGTTAACGACGTTTTCTTTTTCTTTTTTTTTTTTTTTGCGGTCTGCCTACCCGATGGCGTTTGACTCAAAATACTACTACTTATATTGAACTTAAAGGGGCAACACATACTAGATGAAAAAAATGATTTATAAATATGTAGAGAAATAATTACACAAAGTCTTGGCAGGCCATATGGTGCTGTAACAGCATTGTTGGCGATATTAATTGTAGCTTGGCAGCTCCAGGTAAAATCTATGTGAGGTGCGAAGCTGTCTAGTTCTGAAGAAAGAAACTAACGTGCGATTTAATGAAACTTTAACATCGATGTTGTTAGAAATGGACCATACGTGCAGGTTTGGAATGGGATGAGAAAGGAAACCATGTTCTTATCAAAGGAACCATCCCAGCATTTGCCATAAAAGATTTAGAGAAACTTCAGGAAACCTGAAATGGATGGTAATATTTCAAAAATGGTGATGTTCAATTGCCGTAAAGTACTTTATAAAATGCATTTTAACCACCAATTGTTTATTTGTCGCACTTGTCATCTACCGGTTTCGGTTATTAAACATCATCCAGGATGTCAGGTAGAACAGATTTGTTAACTTTTAACTAATTTGTTGTACCCTACATCCGGGATGATAGTTAATAACCGAAACCGGTGCATGACTAATGGCACAAATAAGCAGCTGATGGTTAAAGTGCATTTTATAAAAAAAAAAAGCTAAACTGGATGGCCGAACAGGGATCTGAACCACTATTCTCCCGAAGGCTTGTCCAGCGTATTACTGCACATATTGCTGGGGATAGGTCGTTAGGCGTTGACGCTTTAGGCGTGGCTGATGTCAGACTGGAAATGTGTGGGCAACATAGCGATGGTTTTTATGGAAGCAGTGTACACGCTCTGATGGGAGACGGATGGGTTTGCTATCGTACCTTGGCGAAAGGTATTGCGGTGTCCATAGCGAAAATGTTTTTAAAAATTGTCGATAGTAAGCAAATTATGATTTCACTAGTGGGAGGAGAGGATAGAAAGGAGAGTGTGTGACCGTGCGAGGGATGCGAACATTTTCCAACTTTCGTGTTGCTGTATTGCCAGAGTGACACAGCACGTAGTACACTTTCTGTCCTAGATGGTAGGGTAAATCTGACATAGCCAGTAAACGTTCGTACATGGATGTTGTCTATAGTTGATGAATTCGCGATGGCTCCGACCGGCGGGTACTGTGCGCTTGGTGAACGGAACGCTGATTGTGGTATCGCCTGTGTGGCCTGCGTTAAGATCAGAGCTGCGAACTCCTGGTGTCGACAGACTGCCGAGCGCCTGGGTAGCGTCCTATAGAGGCGTCCGGAGGAAGAATACGAGGAAATCGTGATGGCGGTACCTGACTCTCGGCGGCGGTCTAGTACGGACAACAGCAACGCTACATGCAGCGAACGTACTGGCCCTAAATAAAGTAGTGACTGCTAGAGGTGTCATGTCCTGCGGTTCAGTTGCTGACGCCTGGGACTGGCGGCAACCCGTGGGACAGCTCTGTGTTGTTGGTGGCTGGCACGCTATTGCCAGGTGACAGCAGCATTCGTATGAACAGATGATAGTGGTCACTCCATTCATTTGATTCCTGCCTCCTGGGCGAAGTTGTTCGTGAGGTGAGTGCGATGTGCTCGTGCGTAATCGTCTTGAAATACTAATCCAGATTCGAAAGGTGGCATGTAGGGCTGGGCTACAGGCCGGAAAACGTTGTCTGGATATTGCACAGCAATCAAACTACATGATGAGACATGTCTGACATCAGCGTATAACACAGACTGATAACATGACGGACCTACCTGCCTGCTGAAACTGAGGGACAACGTTCCTGACAGGTGCATTCACATCTGATCGCCTACACACTGTTTCACGAGTGTCATGAGATGTCAGACAAACCCTACACCTATAGGTGAAAAGGACCGGCACCAGCAGTCCAGGCTCCATCCCAGATGTTCCGTTGCTCGTCTTGCTCATCATTATGCAGTGGACTTCTGCTTATTTTCATAATAAACGCCAGGGTGCCAAACTGATCGTCTAGACACGGTTGCGTATTGTCTGCATCGACACTGGCCTCCCAGTTGCTTCCACAACTGCAGTGCAAAACTGTGTAGAAATGACCTCATGGTGCCTACGAGCCATTATTTTTAGGTAGCAATCATACAGGACAGGAGAATCCCAATATCGTTTCAGAAAATCTTAACTTCGAAACTATTAGAGATACAGTAAGCAGTTTGTTGTAAACCGTTTAGCGGCTCTTCAGTGTGTGCAGCACTCGTCGTTCGTATATAAGGCGATATTAGAATTCTGCTCAGCTCTTCAGCGTCAACAATAATGAGGGCATCACTGACTCGTGGACGACGGGTAGCAATGTCATTGATTGGTGTTCTGCACATGCGATCCTTGACGCATTCTAGTGTCATAACATCGCGAGAGCGCTGGTGCCATGAGATGGGACCATTCTCACCTATCCAACTCTCAGGAAAAAATGGTGCAAATGGCTCTGAGCACTATGGGACTTAACATCTGTGGTCATCAGTCCCCTAGAACTTAGAACTACTTAAACCTAACCAACCTAAGGACATCACACACATCCATGCCCGAGGCAGGATTCGAACCTTTGACCGTAGCGGTCACGCGGTTCCAGACTGAAGCGCCTAGAACCGCACGGCCACACCGGCCGGCCTCTCAGGAAATGTGTCATTATGCACGTCCTGCACGTTCAGACTCCAATGTACAGGCACACATCATGCTGGAAGATGACGGACGGCTGCAGCTCTTCAGCCTGTGGTAGCAAGAACTGTTCGATTATGTCCAGTTAAACACTTCCCATTGTGGTTTTCTCTGCGAAGAAAAATGGGCCTCTCACCCTATGTTTATTAAGCCACACCAAACATTAAGCTTCCGGCAATCACAAATACGTTTGTGTGAGTTTTGTGTGATTTCGGAGCAACAAATCATATGGTGTGGTGATTAACATGTGCAGAAGTGTGGAACGTTGCTTCATCTGAAAACAGGCACTTTTCAGGAACACAGTGTAAGAATTTATGGAGGCTAGCATGAGACATGAACGATGGCATTTCCAGCAGAGTACTAAAAGCTTGTTCCCAACAAATAAGTAGGATTCTCAGCCACATATGTAGTAGGCCACTGAAACGGGTATTTTTTCCAAATAGACTGAAGTACGTTATTGTTAAACCATTGCATAGTTAAGGGGATAGTGTGATGCCAACAACTACCGCCCACTCTCAATTCTGATAGCTTTATCCCAAATTCTTGAAAAAGTAATGTATTCAAGAGTGGTATCACATATCTGTAAAACTTAAGTACTAACAAAATGGCAATTTGGTTTTCAGGAAGGCTTGTCAATAGAAAATGCTATATGTACTTTCACTGGTCACATATTAAACACATTGAATAACCGAACATTACCCTTTGAAATATTTTGTTATCTGTCAAATTCATTTGATTGTGTGAATCATGGAATTCTTCTATATAAGCTTAAGTATTGTGGTATGAGTGGGACAGTGTACAAATAGTTTAACATACTTAACTGGAAGAATGTAGAAGGTTGAAATTAACAGTACAGATATACTACACTCCACCCGAACAGGCTATGAAGGCCCTACGGTACCGACCAGCCCCCGTGTCATCCTCAGCCCACAGACATCACCGGATGTGGATATCGAGGGGCATGTGATCAGCACACTGGTCTCCAGGAAGTGTGTCAGTTTCCGAGACTGGAGCCGCTAGTTCTCAGTCAAGTAGCTCCTCAGTTTGCCTCACAAGGACTGAGTACACCCCACTTGCCAACAGTGCTCGGCAAACCGGATGATCACCAATCCAAGTGCTAGCCCATCCCAACAGCGCATAACTTCGGTGATCTGACGGGAACTGGTGTTACCACTGCGGCAAGGCCGTTGGCAAACAGTACAGTACAATACAGTCTGCAAAAATCAGCAGAGTCGTCTAACTGGGGCGGTATCAAGAATGGTGTCCCACAGTTTTCAGTCTTTGGTTCCTTATTGTTCTTAACATACACTCCTGGAAATTAAAATAAGAACACCGTGAATTCATTGTCTCAGGAAGGGGAAACTTTATTGACACATTCCTGGGGTCAGATACATCACATGATCACACTGAAAGAACCACAGGCACATAGACACAGGCAACAGAGCATGCACAATGTCGGCACTAGTACAGTGTAGATCCACCTTTCGCAGCAATGCAGGCTGCTATTCTCCCATGGAGACGATCGTAGAGATGCTGGATGTAGTCCTGTGGAACGGCTTGCCATGCCATTTCCACCTGGCGCCTCAGTTGGACCAGCGTTCGTGCTGGACGTGCAGACCGCGTGAGACGACACTTCATCCAGTCCCAAACATGCTCAATGGGGGACAGATCCGGAGATCTTGCTGGCCAGGGTAGTTGCCTTACACCTTCTAGAGCACGTTGGGTGGCACGGGATACATGCGGACGTGCATTGTCCTGTTGGAACAGCAAGTTCCCTTGCCGGTCTAGGAATGGTAGAACGATGGGTTCGATGACGGTTTGGATGTACCGTGCACTATTCAGTGTCCCCTCGACGATCACCAGTGGTGTACGGCCAGTGTAGGAGATCGCTCCCCACACCATGATGCCGGGTGTTGGCCCTGTGTGCCTCGGTCGTATGCAGTCCTGATTGTGGCGCTCACCTGCACGGCGCCAAACACGCATACGACCATCATTGGCACCAAGGCAGAAGAGACTCTCATCGCTGAAGACGACACGTCTCCATTCGTCCCTCCATTCACGCCTGCCGCGACACCACTGGAGGCGGGCTGCACGATGTTGGGGCGTGAGCGGAAGACGGCCTAACGGTGTGCGGGACTGTAGCCCAGCTTCATGGAGACGGTTGCGAATGGTCCTCGCCGATACCCCAGGAGCAACAGTGTCCCTAATTTGCTGGGAAGTGGCGGTGCGGTCCCCTACGGCACTGCGTAGGATCCTACGGTCTTGGCGTGCATCCGTGCGTCGCTGCGGTCCGGTCCCAGGTCGACGGGCACGTGCACCTTCCGCCGACCACTGGCGACAACATCGATGTACTGTGGAGACCTCACGCCCCACGTGTTGAGCAATTCGGCGGTACGTCCACCCGGCCTCCCGCATGCCCACTATACGCCCTCGCTCAAAGTCCGTCAACTGCACATACGGTTCACGTCCACGCTGTCGCGGCATGCTACCAGTGTTAAAGACTGCGATGGAGCTCCGTATGCCACGGCAAACTGGCTGACACTGACGGCGGCGGTGCACAAATGCTGCGCAGCTAGCGCCATTAGACGGCCAACACCGCGGCTCCTGGTGTGTCCGCTGTGCCGTGCGTGTACAGCCCTCTCGCAGTGTCCGGAGCAAGTACGGTGGGTCTGACACACCGGTGTCAATGTGTTCTTTTTTCCATTTCCAGGAGTGTATGTTACCGACTTGCCACTCTATATTCATGAAGATACAAAGCTATTTTTTTTGGTGATGATACAAGTGTAGTAATCACACACAACAAGCAAGAATCAGCTGAGGAAATTGTAAATAATGTCTTTCAGGAAATTATTAATTGTTTCTCTGCAAATGGACTCTCACTAAATTTTGAGAAAACACAGTTTATACAATTCTGTACAGTAAATGGCATAACACCATTGATAAATAGAGACTGTGAACAGAAGTCTGCTGCTAAGGCAGAATATTCAAAATTTCTGGGTGTGTGCATTGATGAGAATTTGAATTGGTAGAAACACATCGATGATCTGCTGAAATGGTTAGGTTCAGCTACTTATGCTATTAGCGCTATTGCAAGTTTTGGTGATAAACATATCAGTAAATTAGCCTACTATGCCTATTTTCATTCACTGCTTTCATATGACATCGTATTTTGGGGCAATTCGTCATTAAGAAAGAAAGTATACATTGCACAAAAGCGTGTAATCACAAAAAATAGCTGGAGTCCATCCAAGATCACATTGCAGACATCTGTTTAAGGAACTCAGGATATTCACAGTACCTTCACAATACACATATTCACTAATGAAATTTGTCATTAATAACCCATCTCAATTCAAAAATAACAGCGAAGTGCATAGCTACAACACTAAAAGAAAGAATGATCTTCACTATTCTGGATTAAATCTCACTTTGGTACAGAAAGGAGTCAATTAACGTGCCACAAAATTCTTTGGTCATTTGCCAAATAGTATTAAAAGTCTGACAGATAGCCAACCAACATTTAAAAGCAAATTAAAAGAATTTCTGAATGACAGCTCGTCCTACTCAATAGATGAATTCTTAGATATGAGTAGTAACTGTAAAAATAAATAAATAAATAAATAAATAAATAAAAAATACTAAAAATATAAAATAAAGTAAAATTTAGTTAATTATTTTGTGTAAAGAAAACTTATGTTAATGTGAGACGTTCCACATCATTACGAAATGTCATATTCAAGATCTATGGAACAAGGATTAATGTATGCATGTACTTGAATGCACATTGCAGAGGAAGATCGTTTCGCTGTAGATATTGAATTATTTGTATTTTCTACGCAAAAAGGCGTATTACGCAGTAAAGTGTAACCCCTTTTATAACACTTTATGGACAATTGGTCTTCTGTCCTTCAATTGGCATGTTACATCACGAGTTGACTTCTGGGGGCTGTGATGAACTGCTACTTGAGACACGGGGCGCAGGGGGACGTCCACGTCTAGGAAGGTCTTTGATACTGTCTGTCTCTTTAAAGTTATTGAACCATCTCATTAGGGCTGTGTTTACCGGTTTTTCCCTCGATAACTACGTCGATAATTCCACAGTATCCTTGTCACAGATTTGAGTTCTGCGTACAAGACGAAAACTTGCCCCTTCACCTGGTCTATTGTCACTTTCTTGCTCTTCAATGCAAATCTCCAACAAAGGGCATAGGAGAAAACTTTGATAGCCGCTAAACGTTTTACAAAAAGCAGCGATTCTCTCTTTGAAATTATATTGGGACTTCATAGGCGCTCTGTACAGCACTTGTCACTCCACTACGTTCTCCCACTGCTGCTATCACCAAAAATCCTCACTTGAGACCGTCTGGTAGTATTGTTCGGAAATCATAGGATGTCATCAGTATCATTAAACGTTTGGGTCAGGCATGAAAATGTGCTCATATAGCCTTATAGTTCAGATGGCTTCTCGCAGTAAGCATAAAACCGAGCTCTAAGTACTGGTTGGAACAATTTTTTAGTTGTTACTAGATATTCGTTACATTTCAGGTTCTGCGCAAACGGTTTGCCCTTGTATCACTTAATATCATTGCATATTTATTGATTTCATTCGCATCGACCCATTCAATTCAGTTCAGTAGATCAACTCATATCACTTAGTATTACAGAAAAGACGAAAGGTATAGCGAATACACTTCGATACAATTAATAGCGAGCAAATAATTGCCCACAGTCAGAGGGTGGTGGTCGACTGTCACCTATATCTCCAAATCACCATTGTGGAACCCATAGGATCGTAATCTTAAGTTTCCGATAACGCTCAACCAAAACAGCACCTGACCTGGCCAGATAACTGGGAGGTAGCTTCTGGGCATATATGTCGTGTCAAACTGCCTTCTGTTGGCTTTGAGGGGTCACCCAGCAGCAAAGTACAAAGTTACCTCACCGAATGTGGAGTCTTGCTAGTCCTGAGTGTACTCCGTAACTTTGAGGTGTTGACCACCATTTTCTGCAAGCCTTGTAGTAAGGGGCCGCTTGCTTTCACCAACGTTCTCATCTGGGCAAACGTCATATTCGGACGAAATGTACCTATCCATTTTATTACTAGGGAGACTGTGACGGGTGCGGTCTAAAGGGATGACGTCTTACGTAGTGACGTGTGCCTTATTTGTGTTACATGTGCTCCTGGTATCCTTCTGACGGCTGATAAGGGCCAACCACGAAGGACTGCCCTGGTGAACGAACACTTAAGATATGAGTATATTCCGTGTCTACAGTGAGCAGTTCACCACCGTACCTTTACCCAACTGAACGTGCATGGGACGCTCTAGGTTGAAGGATTTATTCCCAAACAGCCACCACCGAACATTTCGGGTTTTTGGCGGCCGCTTTTCCCGTAATTGAAGGCGATACTGCAAGCTATACTGAAAAATTTGACATAAACTGCTCAAAACATATGGCATCATTCTCAGAACATACTTAGTTTGTTGTTTTCTAACTGAAAACCTCTTTCTCTTTGTCAAAACATCATATGTTGGCTTACAGAGCATCAATGTAGATGCAGAATCCGCACAGAAATCATTTTTTATCATTGCATCGTCATTTATTTTAATCCTATCAATCCATTCATTTCATCTAAGTGGATCTATTCTATTTTATATTGTACTAGTAGTTATTATATGGAATACCACTGACTATGGTTATCTAATACGTCTATCGTCTCATAACATCTCCACTCGTGGGCACCAGACCTACATTTAAAGCTAGATCAACATTTTTATTAGAGATTTGGAGGATGTTGTGGAAAAAATGTCAGTTTACACTTAAAGGAGATAGAGTTTGTTCTGGATATGTACATAATCAATTAATTTCAAAATGATCAGAATAACTGTTGGTCTCAGGTCATTTGAACTGGATCAAGAGCACACGACAGAGCTTGTTCACTAGCTTCTGATGTGTGAGTGGTGTCTGTGTGGACGTCTTGTCGGCTGCCCCTGCGGCTTGGTTCTGGGGCGTCTCTGTCAGCCTCAGATAAAACACTCACCCATAAAGAAACCTTCGTTTCCCCTTCCATCCCTCACGCAGGACCAGTGTTTGGTTAGAGCTGGGTGAGGTCGTGATCTCTGTCTGCCAATCCCAGCCAGTCTAGCAAGAGCTAACCTCCGTCCTTTTCCATTTTTCTTTATCACTTTTCCTTCTAGTTTTCGTCCTAACGGAAGCGTAAAGTATTTTGTAGGTTCCAGTTCATTGCTAGCTTGACGCCACAAATGTTATTTGTAGTTGCACGCTAATATAGCACATCGTGTTCGAGGGGGAACTCGGCGACCACTCCAAGTAATGGCTCAGAGAGAGGGAGGGATGGGGAGGGATGGGGAGGGGGGAGGGGGGGAGGAGGGAGGATGAGGGCAAGACAGAGATAGGGAGAAAGAGAGATAGAGAGAGAGAGAGGGGGGGGGGGAGGGAGATCGAATACTGTGTGCCAGGCTCAGCCAACACACAGTCTGAACCACTGTAAGTAACACCTCTGCCTAAACAGAGCAGAGAAGAGGTCTCGCACTGGAGTACAATGTGCCACATATTTCGTTGTTATTCCACGTCATTTTCGTCAGCATAGTTTCCCCGTGGCGATAGCGTAGGTCACTTTAATTATCGACATTAGTGGATAGATTAACGTAATTTATGCAGCCGGTAAGAGGGAGAACGACGAAGAGGTATGTACTCGAAGTAGGCACATGATGACCTAAACCATTAACGTCAAAGCTGTACAATTGTTAGAAGATTATAAATTAAATACTTTTAGCTGAGGAACTAAGTTCATTCGGCAAGATTAGGGCATTTAGGACATCTGACATCTAACCAGATATCCTTAGAGAGTCAGCATTACGGTGTGATTAGCATTTGAGCAATATATAATTATGATGATGATAACAATAACCAACTATATTAATAACAATTGACACTTTATACAAACAACTTGATCTCGTGAAAATTATTCAAAGAGTCAATCACCATTTTCAGTGCATTCAGTGCAACATAAATCATTGACAAAACTAAACACCGGGTTCAGAAACATTCTTGCAAGTATGAATGCCGATCAACCAGCGTCCTGATAACATATTCTCAGACTGTCCATTTCACGGGGATTACTCTTCGAGCTCCTGAGTTGCTTGAACAACCAAATTTCTTGAATGCTTATATTCACAGTGATGAATTTCTTCCAATTAAGACGACACTGGTTACAGAAACATTTATTTATTGATTTACACGTCAAGACCCATAACACCGAATTGAGGACCAAATCTCCAAGGTCATGGAACGTGTCAGTCCATAAAATTACAACATAAAAGTAATAACAGATAAAAATAAGATGTTTATGAGCCCAAAAACGTCAAGTCATAATTTTCAGTAAACGCAATCAACAATATAATAATCAGCTTCATTTTTCAAGGAAATCCTCAACAGAACAGAAGAAGTGATCCAGGAAGAAACACTTCACTTTAGATTTGAAAGCACGAGGATTGCTGCTAAGATTTTTGAATTCTTGTGATGGCTTATTGAAAATGGATGCAGCAGTATGCTGCACACCATTCTGCACAAGAGTTAAAGAAGTCTGATCAAAATGCAGCTTGGATTTCTTGTGCGTTAGAAACTGTAAAAACTGAGTCTTACTACCAAGCTAGTGTCATCAGCAAACAGGAATATTTTAGAATGAGATTTTCACTCTGCAGCGGAGTGTGCGCTGATATGAAACTTCCTGGTAGATTAAAACTGTGTGCCGGACCGAGACTCGAACTCGGGACCTTTGTCTTTCGCGGGAAAGTGCTCTACCAACTGAGCTACCCAAGCACGACTCACGCCCCGTCCTCACAGCTCCACTTCCGCCAGTACCTCGCCTCCTACCTTCCAAACTTTACAGAAGCTCTCCTGCGAACCTTGCAGAACTAGCACTCCCGAAAGAAAGGATATTGCGGAGACATGGCTTAGCCACAGCCTGGGGGATGTTTCCAGAATGAGATTTTCACTCTGCAGCGGAGTGTGCGCTGATATGAAACTTCCTGGTAGATTAAAACTGTGTGCCGGACCGAGACTCGAACTCGGGACCTTTGCCTTTCGCGGGCAAGTGCTCTATCTACGAGGTGCATTCAAGTTCTAAGGCCTCCGATTTTTTTTCTAATTAACTACTCTCCCGAAATCGATGAAACTGGCGTTACTTCTCGACGTGATCGCCCTGCAGACGTACACCTTTTTCACAAAGCTGACGCCATGATTCCATGGCAGCGGCGAAGGCTTCTGTAGGAGTCTGTTTTGACCACTGGAAAATCGCTGAGGCAATAGCAGCACGGCTGGTGAATGTGCGGCCACGAAAGAGTGTCTTTCATTGTTGGAAAAAGCCAAAAGTCACTAGGAGCCAGGTCAGGTGAGTAGGGAGCACGAGGAATCACTTCAAAGTTGTTATCACGAAGAAACTGTTGCGTAACGTTAGCTCGATGTGCGGGTGCGTTCCCTCGGTGAAACAGCACACGCGCAGCCCTTCCCGGACGTTTTTGTTGCAGTGCAGGAAGGAATTTGTTCTTCAAAACATTTTCGTAGGATGCACCTGTTACCGTAGTGCCATTTGGAACGCAGTGGGTAAGGATTACGCCCTCGCTGTCCCAGAATGTGGACACCATCATGTTTTCAGCACTGGCGGTTACCCGAAATTTTTTTGGTGGCGGTGAATCTGTGTGCTTCCTTTGAGGTGACTGGCGCTTTGTTTCTGGATTGAAAAATGGCATCCACGTCTCATCCATCGTCACAACCGACGAAAAGAAAGTCCCATTCGTGCTGTCGTTGCGCGTCAACATTGCTCGGCAACATGCCGCACGGGCAGCCATGTGGTCGTCCGTCAGCATTCGTGGCACCCACCTGGATGACACTTTTCGCATTTTCAGGTCGTCCTGCAGGATTGTGTGCACAGAACCCACAGAAATGCCAACTGTGGAGGCGATCTGTTCAACAGTCATTCGGCGATCCCCCAAAACAATTCTCTCCACTTTCTCGATCGTGTCGTCAGACCGGCTTGTACGAGCCCGAGGTTGTTTCGGTTTGTTGTCACACGATGTTCTGCCCCCATTAAACTGTCGCACCCACGAACGCACTTTCGACACATCCGTAACTCCATCACCACATGTCTCCTTCGACTGTCGATGAATTTCAATTGGTTTCACACCACGCAAATTCAGAAAACGAATGATTGCACGCTGTTCAAGTAAGGAAAACGTCGCCATTTTAAGTATTTAAAACAGTTCTCATTCTCGCCGCTGGCGGTAAAATTCCATCTGCCGTATGCTGCTGCCATCTCTGGGACATATTGACAATGAATGCGGCCTCATTTTAAAACAATGCGCATGTTTCTATCTCTTTCCAGTCCGGAGGAAAAAAATCGGAGGCCTTAGAACTTGAATGCACCTCGTACTGCAAGGTACGCAGGAGAGCTTCTGTAAAGTTTGGAAGGTAGGAGGCGAGGTACTGGCGAAAGTGGAGCTGTGAGGACGGGGCGTGAGTCGTGCTTAGGTGGCTCAGTTGGTAGAGCACTTGCCCGCGAAAGGCAACGTTCCAGAGTTCGGGTCTCTGTCCGGCACACAGTTTTAATCTAGCAGGAAGTTTCAGGAATATTTTAGTTACCCGTAATATTAGGGGAATGTCATTTACATAAAGAAGTGGCTCCAACACTGATCCCTGGGGCACCCCCACTTGACTGTACCCCACTCAGACCCCACATCACAGCCATTCTCAACACTGTGAATAATGGCGTTTTGATGTCTGTTGTTAAAGTAAGAGGTGAACCAATTTTGAGCTACTTCTCGTATTCTGTAATGGTCCCACTTCTGGAGCAATATTTTTATATCAACACAATCAAACGCCTTAGTTAAATCAAAAAGCATGCCTAGCGTTCGAAACCTTTTGTTTAACCCATCCAGTACCTTGCAGAGAAGAGAGAATATAGTATTTTCAGTTGTTAAATTACTTCCAAAACCGAACTGTACATTTGATAGCAAATTATGTGATATAAAATAATCAATTATCCTTACATACACAGCCTTTTCAACAACTTTAGCAATCACTGATGGCATAGAAATTTGTCTAAAATTATCTACATTGTCCCTTTCTCCATTTTTATAAAGCGGCTTTTCTACTGAGTACTTGAATCGTTCAGGAAACTGACCATTCCCAAAGGAAAAATTACGTAACTTCATTCGTCTTTCCTAACACTACATTCTACAGCACCTAACTGTGGTAAACATCAGCATGAGCATATCAAACACCTTTATGTGTTGCATTTTAGGATAGGGTCTCTACGTCAGTGCGACAGTTAGTTGGTTGTTATAAAAAGTAAGCAGTCTACTCACATGTGTCTCACACACAGTGTTCATTCAAGGTCAAAATAAACATTTTTGGAGCCTCTACCATCTGTATGAATTTGAACCTACTAGATTAACGGCCAAATCGAAATGAAGAACATAGCACGGGATGGAATGAAATGGAAACCTCTCGTGTGTGATATACTGACGCCCAGAAAATTGGGTAATCCTTGAACTGCCAGCTGAGAGCGATAGCGGTGATCCATATCGAGCAGGCAGCGGTTCACAGTTTGCCGTCACTGCGTGCAGCGCGCGTGGGACTGGATACGTGTGTACACACGGCCCGAAGTTATTACGGTCGGCAACGCTGTCCAGTTGCCAACAGTGTCAATTGCACCGTACATCGCGGACGAACGTCCATTACGACCAAAATCATTGGCTACGCCCTACGAAGCTCCAGAATACGAGCAACAAATCCACATAAACCACCTGCTTCCATACAATGGGACACTGGCACGCATTGAATATTCTCGCTACTAATTAGGAACCTAAAGTTGCTGCGTAGTCGACAGAGGCCGTTCTTATCTAAAAAGGGAACACCGAACCTCTTGGAGATGAAACTCAGCCGGAAGGAGTTAATTCATTTTATATTTTGTTTATTGACCTTCACTTTGCACCATAATTATTAAATATTCCTACAGAGAAGGTATGTAGTGTATTCGTAAAAAAGGGACATTCCACAATAAAAATATAATATGATAATTAAACGGACACCCTAGCTGCAAAGAGGCGTTGATATACTTCATTGGGGACATGTTGAAAATGTGTGCCCCGACCGGGACTCGATGCAGATGGATAGAGTGTCTGCCATGTAAGCAGGAGATCCCGGGTTCGAGTCATGGTCGGGGCACACATTTTCAACATGTCCCCAATGAAGTATATCAACGCTTCTTTGCAACTAGGGTGTCCATTTAATTATCATTTCATTCTAGCAAATGGTAACTGTTCTTTCTGGAACAGATACTACCGTCATATATAGTAAAAATATAATATGTTTATTTACTCGCGCATTTACTTCACCCGGCAAGGTTAGGGCGTTCAGGACTTCTGACATCTAACAGATGTCCTTAGAGAGCCAGCATTACGGTTTGAATAGCACTTTAGCAATATAAAATCATGATGATGATAACAATAACAGCATTAATGATAATAGTAATAATACGTTTTTACCGTACGTAAGTAGTGACAGCTAGCAGTAACTTCTTACAACAGTACAGAAGGAATCAACGTGGAGGAGTAATCCACTGATCAGAGGGAGCACGAGAAATAATATGACAAATTAAAGCACACCACGCGCAAAGAAGAAAACTTAAATAGGAAGGAATGAGAAAAACGTTAATAGTTTACATTCTGATAGACATAATGGTATCTGTTGAACAAAAAGAAAACAGCTGGGACATCCCGAGAAGGAGCCTACGCCGATAATAACGTACAGAATATTAATCCATTCTTGAATGGGGAGGGGTTATAGATGAGATGCAGGTTACAGGGAAATATGTTTCACAGTCGTGTGGCTCAAATATAGACTGCAGAACTGTAGAAACTGGTACTCCTGTGTCATATCGTGTAGGGCCGCCGCGGGCAGGCAGAAGTGCCGCTACACGACGTGGCATGGACTCGACTAATGTCTCAAGTAGTGCTGGAGGGAACTGAAACCATCAATCCTGCAAGGCTGTCCATAAATCCGTAAGAGTATGAAGGGGTGACATCTCTTCTAAACAGCACGTTGCAAGGCATCCCAGATATGCTCAATAATGTTCATGTCTGGGGAGTTTGGTGGCCAGCGGAAGTGTTTAAGCTCAGAAGAGTGTTCCTGGGGCCACTCTCTAGCAATTCTGGACGTGTGTAGTGTCGCATTGACCTGTTGGAATTGCTAAGATCCGTCGGAATGCACAAGGGCATGAATGGATGCAGGTGATCAGACAAAACGCTTATGTATGTGTCAACTTTCAAAGTCGTATCTAGACGTATTAGAGGTCCCATATCACTCCAACTGCACATGCCCCACACCATTGCAGAGCCTTCACCAGCTTGAACAGTCCCCTTCTGACATCCAAGGTCCATGGATTCATGGGACTATCTCTATTCCCATACACGTCCATCCGCTCGATACAATCTGAAACGAGACTCTTCCGACCAGGCGACGTGTTTTGAGTCATCAAAAGTCCAATGCCGGTATCGACGGGTGCAGTCATCAAGGGCATACGAATTGGTCTTTAGTTCCGTAAGTCCATATCGATAATGTTTCGTTAAATGGTTCGCACGCCGACACTTGTTGATGGCCTAATATTGAAATCTGCAGCAATTTGAGGAAGGGTTACACTTCTTTCACGTTGAAAGGTTCTCTTCAGTTGTCGTTGGTCCTGTTCTTCCAGGATCTTTTTCAGGCCGCAGCGATGTCGGAGATTTGCATCGCTCGTGGGCTGACTATAACACAACGTTCAAACTCTCATAAATCTTGATAACCTACCATTGTAGCAGCAGTAATCGATCTAACAAATGCGCCAGACACTTGTTGTCTTATATAGCATTGCCGACCGCAGCGCCGTATTCTGCTTGTTGACATATGTCTGTGTTTGAATATGCATGTCTAGGGTATATCAGTTTCTTTGGCGCTTCAGTTTAGAAGCAATAGAAAAATATTTAGTGTTATGCAAGTGTATGTTACGCAAAGATACAGCCAAGATGCTGCAATAGCTGGAGCTATAGTTATGGAATGGTGATAGCTATCTGATGTGTGAGGAGAGGTAGTGAGTGTATCTACGACTAAGAAAGCTATGAAATAAGCAGAGCGTGTGAAAATCACACCACCCGTCCGGTCGCATCCAATCTGAGCATAGGAAGAAATGGTGTGATCAAAGAAGTGAATGTTGCACAGACATATAACGCGAACATTCACAGCTAGCTCGAGTCGTTCGTGTGTGGAGTTTTCACTATTTCTGCCATATTCAACTACATTAGAGTAGTAAGATCTTAGGTGGACTAAATACTGGACTATTTCTTGTTTAATTATATTTGTTACAAAAAGATGTTTTGGTCGATTTCAGTTTCCTGCAGAATCTTATTCACTTTAACACAAATCTGTTTCACTTTTCCAGGTAATCGTCGTTCGTTTATTACTCCCCATGTTATGTTGCATCATCTTCTTCAGTATCTCTACATGTGAGACCTCCGCTTGAGAACTGGATTAGCTGGCAATAGCAGTCTTGTGTTTCCAGTCATCCTCAAATCACTGTCTACAAACCCCTTGTTTCAGGAGAAAGAAGAGATAATACTGACTGGATGCGAAATCTGAACTGTAGAGAAGGTGGCCGAAGAGTTTTTAACGTAAGTTTTGCATATTATGCGGATTCCGTCGTGGGGGAGGACTGTCCCAAACGATTATTTCCCATCCCATCGAGTTTAGATGGGTGGTCCAAGATGGGTCTTCCAACATGAGGCAGTTTGTTGGCCTCGCCACCTATCGCGATCGGATCGAAGTTCTTGATACATTTTTTTTTCGTAATTTTATCATTCTTGATAATAGCCATCACACAACGTTCTTCATCATTCACATTTGTATTTAAGTGCTGATTCCATATCCTACCCTTGCGGTATCTCATTACTCAGGCGCGTAAGTAAGCATAACTCCAAATGAATGGAAGCAGCTGCAGATTCTTTTCCACACAAAAATCGAATTACAGCGCGCACGTCTCAGCCGGCAGGAGCATAATTTTTAAAGCCATTGTCGTCTGATTTCATCAACAGGCAAACAATTATTGAACCAACATAATCATTCCTGTGTCTTTTGTGCAATGAATACTTTCTCTCTTAACGATGAATTACCCCAAAATACGATGACATATGAAAGCAATAAATGAAAACAGGCTTAGTAGGCTGATTCACTGATATATTTGTCACCAAAATTTGCAATAACCCTAATAGCGTAAGTAGCTGAACCTAACCGTTTCAGCATATAATAGATTTGTTTCTTCCAATTCAATTTCTCATCAGTGCACACACCCAGAAATTTTGAGTATTCTGCCTTAGCAACAGACTTCTGTTCGTAGTCTGTATTTATCAATGATTTTATGCCATTTACCTGTACGGAACTACTGTGTTTTCTCACAATTTAGTGAGTTCCATTTCCAGGAAACCACATAATAATTTTCTGAAAGACGTTATTTACAATTTCCTCAGCCGATTCTTGTTTGTTGGGTGTTATTACTAGTATTATCAGAAAAATAAACTAGCTTTGCATCTTCATGAATATATAGTGGCAAGTCGTTAATATATATTAAGAACAATAAGGGACCCAATACTGAAGCCTGTGGGACACCAGTCTTGATATCTCCCCAGTTAGAGGACTCTGCTGATTTTTGCAGACCATCTGTACTGTTAATTTCAGCCTTCTGCGTTCTTTCAGTTAAACATGAATTAAATCATTTGTGCACTGTCCCACTCATACCACAATACTTAAGCTTATCTAGAAGAATTTCATGATTCAAATAATCAGAAGCCTTTGAGGGACCACAAAATCCCAATGGGTGATGTCTGGTTATTCAACGCATTAATATTTGATCATTGAAAGCATATATAGCATTTTCTGTTGAAAAGCCTTTCTGAAAACTAAACTGACATTTTGTTAGTATTGCTTTTTTACAAATATATGATGCCACTCCTGAATACATTACTTTTTCAAGAGTTTTGGAGAAAGCTATCAGAAGTGAGAGTGGGTGGTAGTTGTTAGCATGACCTACCCCCTTTTTATGCAATGGTTTAACAATAACGTATTTCAGTCTCTCTGGAAAAAGTCCTCTTTCCGTGAGCTACTACATATGTGTCTGAGAATGCTACTTATCTGCTGGGATACTCTGTTGTAAATGCCATCAATTCCATGTGAGTTTTTACTTTTGAGTGAATTTATTACTTTCCTTATTTCAGCGGGAGAGGTGGGTTGAATTTCAATTTTATGAAATTGCATAGGTATTGCCTCTGCCATATGCCTTGAATTTTCTAATGAATAGCTGGATCCTATTTTCTCTACAACACTTAAAATTGATTATTAAAATTTTTTTCTACTTCTGACATTGTCAGTTATGATCGCAGAGGACACGGAACTATCGGGGTTCGGTTGTCGATCAATGGAAACGTGTTGGTTCTTCGGATGGATCACGTTTCTGCTACACTAAGTCGATGGTCATCTCCACAAACGCCATCATAGAGGTGAACGGCGGCTCTAAACGTGCAGCGCATGACGGAAGCAGGCTTGTGGGAGTAGTATTATGCTATGAGACATTCTCCTGCGCTTGCATGGGACCTGAGGTAGTAACCGAAGAAACGCTGACAGCTGCGAACCACCTGCATCCCTTCATGCTTGATATCTTCCCCAACGGCGATATCATTATTGAGCAGTATAATTGCTTGTGTCTCGAGCCAGAAACGCGCTACAGTGATTTGAGGAGCATTATAGTGAACTCACGTTCATGTTTCGGCGACCAAATTCGTCTGATGTAAATCCTATGGAACCCATTTGCGTCGCTATTGGGCGCCATATTGCGTACGTAAATCACCGGCCCATTATTTAAGCGAATTACATGACCTGTGCGTAGACATCTAATGCCACATACCGCCACAAACCTACTAATAAACTGTCAGATCCCTGATACGTTCCAAAGACGGACGGACAAGCTATTAAGCAGGTGGTCATAATGTTTTGACACATTAATGTACACGTACTTTTTAATTAATGCGACAGTCATACCAGACTGCGAAACACACTGAACCTTCTGCAATAGCACGATCCCGTTCTTAAAGCCTCCTCCCCACGGAGTGCCTCGACCAACTCCGTAATATTTTTGTGTACAGTTCCTGAAACCATCTCTAACCTGACGGAGCATTATGAGCAAGGTGACAATTTTGTTTTCGGTTTGCAAGTCACAGTCAATGTTCATGAAAAAAATCTTTAGCAGTTAAACGCCTCGGCAGCTATAGATTATGAGAAAAGGTGGCACGCTTATTCTGAGGAAAAGCCTAAGGAACAAGCTGTGCTGTTCCGAATGGTTCATTGAGTTTGACATTCTGGAACATATGTTGCATCAATAAAGAAGTACATTTACGTTCTCATCATTTAAAGTTGATTGAAACGAAATGGATAGTAGCAAGTCGAATAAAATGGGGCTAGTACATGACTGAAGAACATCAATAGAGTGTCCTGTTAAGAACATGTGCCCCGTAGTAGTAACAACTCTGAAATTTTTAATGTCAGACAAGTCAGATGGAATCGGGTAGACTAGAGATCGATCCCTCTCTCGGCATGACATCTCGGACACTTAATCTGCCAGCCAGAAAAATATACAGAAGGATGGAAATAAGAATGTAAGAGTTCTTAACGTAAAAGAGTGCAGAATCTACGAATCTAAACAAACATTATGGCAATAGGAGCTGGCATTAATATTCGCGCTGCTGAAGAGATTGGGTTCTATTTTAGGAGCAGGTGATTAATCTGTAATATCTCTAGGTTAACTTCTTTGACAGTGTGGTCATGGGCTCTCCAAAGATGTCTCCACGTCCAGCCAGCTTACTGCGCTGATTCCATACAACCGAGTGGAACATGCAAGCCCCTTTACTGATAAAACTTACATTTGCGGTCGATGGCCACATGGCTATTCTACGCCACATACAGTGCTTCAAAGCGAACAGTGTACTCTTTTATGGAGGTCACTACCATTTTGTCTGGCGAGCTTACAACCACACTGTTGTAGTCGATTTCTCCGGACACCAAGCAAACCATGCGGCCAGCCGCCTTTTCAGGAGGACGTACGTAAACGGCTTTCACCAACACTGAGATGTTCCCATATATGGCCTGGGCTGTTTACCACGGGGTACACGCCGCCTCCATAGCGTCTGGGGGTGCGAGCAACGCGGACATGTAGCGTGCGTGTCGCAGCAGAGAGTGCTGTTTGCTGGGTAGTCACGCGCCCTCGCAGCGCCACGCAGATATCCATACGCGCCGGCCTATTTAGGCGCCCTCAGGTCGGCAGTATCTTCAGTTTCGTCTCAGCGCTCCACACCGGTAGACCCGGCCCACTTCATCGTGGTCTTCACCAGCAGTACCGGCCTAGTAACGGCTAAGGTCTTCACGCCATCGCCTACAACGATCCTGCGGTTTGTCGTTTAGGAATATCACAGGAGAGTCGTTTCTGTTGTACGAAGTTGTGTAGATATTCAACCAAGAAAGGACAATTATAATTGAGTCTTGTTTTGTTAATAAACACTTGTTGTTTCAAAGTGTATTCGATCAGTCTTCAATCCGATGATATTTGTCACACGATGCCTTAACGGTTCCGAAGATGTTCTGTAGCTGAACCAAGCCAGTAACATCATGGAAAAAGTGTTACAGAAGACTGTAGCCAAAGATATTACAAGAAATTTTCACGTTATTGTTATTTGTTGATTTACAGAAACGACTGAAATAATCATAAATCAGCCATATTTGTCAAATTAAATCAAATGCTTGTCAGAACACTGGAAGGGGTAGTTCATGCAGCCGTCGTCAGCTGCGCCTTGAAACAGAAGACGGCGTGCTCCTGCCGCAACACTGTGCTAAGCAAGCGCCTGAGTGTCGCGCGCTCGGCTCCATAGGCCGCTATGTTTACGGCCCTTTCACAGCGTCGGGCCGACCAGGGTCTGGCAGCGAGAGAGGCGGCGGCCTGGCCCGTTACCGCCGCCCTTAACCCCCTGTCTCCTACCCCCCGCCGTCTTTATTGGCGCCATTGCAAATAAGCAATCACGGCGCCCGTCAGCTGCGCCGTTACGACCGTTCCCCCACCCCCCACCCCTCACACATACACACATACACACACACACACACACACACACACACACACAAGCTCTCTCTCTCTCTCTCTCTCTCTCTCTCTCTCTCTCTCTCTACTTCAGTGGTCTACTACCGCGGCTCCCCGCTGAGGAAACGAAGGCCACGCGCTGTTATGCTTGTTCCGCCGCGGTACATCTAGCTTCTCTGGCTGAATTTTTTCTCTCGCCTTTTACCGTTATATCCTTCTGTTTTACTTTACCAGTACGTTCTCGTTCCCTCACTGCTCCTTACAAAACGTGAGCCTCGAGTGTCTCACTAACTATTCTCACAATTTTCTTACTTACTTAATTAGTTGTTTACTCACCCATACATCATTTACAAAATGGTATCAGACATTTCCTTTTAATTCATCAAGGGAACAAAAGTCAACTAATTCATACATGCACTAATATAATTTTATCCGAAAGATACTTTAGACTATTCATTTGTATCACATTGCTGGTCGCGCCAACACTACACACACACACACACACGCGCGCGCGCGCGCGCGCGCGCGCGCGCTTTCCACTGGCATCAGGATCTTGATGTTGCTTTGTCGTTCTATCGAATTCTTCATATTCTTCTCTTCTCTTGGCCAGGAGAATTACGAATTTGGTAATTTTAAATACACTCCTGGAAATTGAAATAAGAACACCGTGAATTCATTGTCCCAGGAAGGGGAAACTTTATTGACACATTCCTGGGGTCAGATACATCACATGATCACACTGACAGAACCACAGGCACATAAACACAGGCAACAGAGCATGCACAATGTCGGCACTAGTACAGTGTATATCCACCTTTCGCAGCAATGCAGGCTGCTATTCTCCCATGGAGACGATTGTAGAGATGCTGGATGTAGTCCTGTGGAACGGCTTGCCATGCCATTTCCACCTGGCGCCTCAGTTGGACCAGCGTTCGTGCTGGACGTGCAGACCGCGTGAGACGACGCTTCATCCAGTCCCAAACATGCTCAATGGGGGACAGATCCGGAGATCTTGCTGGCCAGGGTAGTTGACTTACACCTTCTAGAGCACGTTGGGTGGCACGGGATACATGCGGACGTGCATTGTCCTGTTGGAACAGCAAGTTCCCTTGCCGGTCTAGGAATGGTAGAACGATGGGTTCGATGACGGTTTGGATGTACCGTGCACTATTCAGTGTCCCCTCGACGATCACCAGTGGTGTACGGCCAGTGTAGGAGATCGCTCCCCACACCATGATGCCGGGTGTTGGCCCTGTGTGCCTCGGTCGTATGCAGTCCTGATTGTGGCGCTCACCTGCACGGCGCCAAACACGCATACGACCATCATTGGCACCAAGGCAGAAGCGACTCTCATCGCTCAAGACGACACGTCTCCATTCGTCCCTCCATTCACGCCTGTCGCGACACCACTGGAGGCGGGCTGCACGATGTTGGGGCGTGAGCGGAAGACGGCCTAACGGTGTGCGGGACCGTAGCCCAGCTTCATGGAGACGGTTGCGAATGGTCCTCGCCGATACCCCAGGAGCAACAGGTCCCTAATTTGCTGGGAAGTGGCGGTGCGGTCCCCTACGGCACTGCGTAGGATCCTACGGTCTTGGCGTGCATCCGTGCGTCGCTGCGGTCAGGTCCCAGGTCGACGGGCACGTGCACCTTCCGCCGACCACTGGCGACAACATCGATGTACTGTGGAGACCTCACGCCCCACGTGTTGAGCAATTCGGCGGTACGTCCACCCGGCCTCCCGCATGCCCACTATACGCCCTCGCTCAAAGTCCGTCAACTGCACATACGGTTCACGTCCACGCTGTCGCGGCATGCTACCAGTGTTAAAGACTGCGATGGAGCTCCGTATGCCACGGCAAACTGGCTGACACTGACGGCGGCGGTGCACAAATGCTGCGCAGCTAGCGCCATTCGACGGCCAACACCGCGGTTCCTGGTGTGTCCGCTGTGCCGTGCGTGTGATCATTGCTTGTACAGCCCTCTCGCAGTGTCCGGAGCAAGTATGGTGGGTCTGACACACCGGTGTCAATGTGTTCTTTTTTCCATTTCCAGGAGTGTATTTTAGAAAAATACTTGCAGCGCGTCTTAGCAGTTAAAATTTTGACATACTAAGTCTTTCGGTGTATTGTTCCTGTATAAAAAGTTTCTGGGCCGGTTTCAACATGTGGACCATTGCCTTGTTAGTTATCAGCCGGCCGAGGTGGCCGAGCGGTTCTAGGCGCTGCAGTCTGAAACCACGCGACCACTACGGTCGCAGGTTCGAATCCTGCCTCGGGCATGGATGTGTGTGATGTCCTTAGGTTAGTTAGGTTTAAGTAGTTCTAAGTTCTAGGGGACTGATGACCTCAGAAGTTAAGTCCCATAATGCTCAGAGCCATTTGAACCATTTGTTAGTTATCTTTTTAATCTATTTGGGCAATTTATTGAAAAATTTCATTCCAGTGTATAATTTTTCTAATGTAAATTTTGCTAGCCCTTGCTCCATGATCATGTACGCTGATGTTTTTGACGCAATTATTAATGTCCTCTTTGATGAGCATAACAGACTGGTAGATGGAGCAGTTGGAATAATCAGCTATTGAAACAGATCTTTGCAGGTAGCTCAGGTGCTATTTTTAGTTATTGTAATAGCAATTGTCTGTAGTTTTAAGGCGGTGTTAATGTATTGTGTATACTAACTCCAAAAAATAGGTCCACAGCTAACAATAGAATGCAAACATCGCCTGTAACACACTGATAGACTGCTCTAAGGGCATAACATGGTGATGATATTTTCCTGTTGGTGTATTTGCATGTTCATTCCATTTCAGTAACAGTCAACAATAATTCCTAAAAATTTTGTATTTGCTGTGTAATCTATGAAATTGTCATACACCTTTAGTTCTACAGGAATATTTTTGATCTTTAAGCAGAAATTCTTGTTGTTTGTTTTCCTTATTTTCAGTGAAAGTTTATTACATAATGATGCGTTATAAACGTCTTCTGAGGTTTCATTTGCTTTATCTACCAGGAGTTCTGGTGTTTCATCTGTGATCGCAGTGATGCTGTTATTGGCAAAAAGAATATTTCCCTAGTTCTAACATTGCCTGGAAAGTCGTTAAACTAGATCAGAAACAATATAGGCCTTAAAATGCTGCCCTTGCGGACTCCAACATGAATGTACTTGGGGATACAAGAAATGTTTCATTAAGAATTTTGCCTTATTTGAAGTTTGTGCCAAGTGTTCCTTTCGTATCCTGTTTTTCAGATCTGATCCGAGTCAGTCATTGGTAGTTCCTCTTTGTAGGAGCAATTATTTCTTTCTTCGGGAAGCTCAGCATTTCGCCCACTCAAAAAGCCTTTCCCCTCTGTTTCTTCTTCAAAATTAAATTAGCTTATGAATAGTTTAACTTACAAAGCTATGAAATACCAAAAGAAACTTCTGTTTCAGTCAGAAAAGAAATTACCTTTCCGTTTGCTTCACGTCATGCGCTGTGTAATACACTATGTACTTAATATGAAGAAGGTTTTACTTAATGTTCTACTATGCAATTATATTTGTGGTTTTTGTAGTATGCAGTAGTAAATTGGCATGACAACCCTCTTGCAAGGCATGCATGTCCAGAAGGATTGCGATATGAGAATTACTTTATACACTCCTGGAAATGGAAAAAAGAACACATTGACACCGGTGTGTCAGACCCACCATACTTGCTCCGGACACTGCGAGAGGGCTGTACAAGCAATGATCACACGCACGGCACAGCGGACACACCAGGAACCGCGGTGTTGGCCGTCGAATGGCGCTGGCTGCGCAGCATTTGTGCACCGCCGCCGTCAGTGTCAGCCAGTTTGCCGTGGCATACGGAGCTCCATCGCAGTCTTTAACACTGGTAGCATGCCGCGACAGCGTGGACGTGAACCGTATGTGCAGTTGACGGACTTTGAGCGAGGGCGTATAGTGGGCATGCGGGAGGCCGGGTGGACGTACCGCCGAATTGCTCAACACGTGGGGCGTGAGGTCTCCACAGTACATCGATGTTGTCGCCAGTGGTCGGCGGAAGGTGCACGTGCCCGTCGACCTGGGACCGGACCGCAGCGACGCACGGATGCACGCCAAGACCGTAGGATCCTACGCAGTGCCGTAGGGGATCGCACCGCCACTTCCCAGCAAATTAGGGACACTGTTGCTCCTGGGGTATCGGCGAGGACCATTCGCAACCGTCTCCATGAAGCTGGGCTACGGTCCCGCACACCGTTAGGCCGTCTTCCGCTCACGCCCCAACATCGTGCAAACCGCCTCCAGTGCTGTCGCGACAGGCGTGAATGGAGGGACGAATGGAGACGTGTCGTCTTGAGCGATGAGAGTCGCTTCTGCCTTGGTGCCAATGATGGTCGTATGCGTGTTTGGCGCCGTGCAGGTGAGCGCCACAATCAGGACTGCATACGACCGAGGCACACAGGGCCAACACCCGGCATCTTGGTGTGGGGAGCGATCTCCTACACTGGCCGTACACCACTGGTGATCGTCGAGGGGACACTGAATAGTGCACGGTACATCCAAACCGTCATCGAACCCATCGTTCTACCATTCCTAGACCGGCAAGGGAACTTGCTGTTCCAACAGGACAATGCACGTCCGCATGTATCCCGTGCCACCCAACGTGCTCTAGAAGGTGTAAGGCAACTACCCTGGCCAGCAAGATCTCCGGATCTGTCCCCCATTGAGCATGTTTGGGACTGGATGAAGTGTCGTCTCACGCGGTCTGCACGTCCAGCACGAACGCTGGTCCAACTGAGGCGCCAGGTGGAAATGGCATGGCAAGCCGTTCCACAGGACTACATCCAGCATCTCTACGATCGTCTCCATGGGAGAATAGCAGCCTGCATTGCTGCGAAAGGTGGATATACACTGTACTAGTGCCGACATTGTGCATGCTCTGTTGCCTGTGTCTATGTGCCTGTGGTTCTGTCAGTGTGATCATGTGATGTATCTGACCCTAGGAATGTGTCAATAAAATTTCCCCTTCCTGGGACAATGAATTCACGGTGTTCTTATTTCAATTTCCAGGAGTGTATATCCACGCCTATTTCGAGTAGAACATAAATAATAGACGCAATCTTTACTATGATGTGACAAAAATTATGGGACATCCCTGGATATCGTATCGAATATCATTTTGCCCAGCGAGGTGCAGCACCTCGACGTGGAATGGGCTCAAAACGTCGTTGGAAGCCCCCTGCATAAGTATTGAGCCATGCTGCCTCTCTATACCTGTTTATAACTGTGAAACCGTTTCCGGTGCAGGTTTATGAACGCCAAACTGACCTCTCGAGCACGTTCCATAAAATTTCGATGGGATTCATTTCGGGCGACCTGGGTGGCCAAATCGTTCGCTCGAATTGTCCACAATGTTCTTCACACAAATCACGAATAATTGTGGGTGGGTGAAATGTCATCTACATAATTCCATCGTTTTTTTGGGAACATGGAGTCCATGAATGTGTGCAAATGGCCTCCAAGAAGACGAACATCCAGAGGACCCAGTTCATGCCATGTCAACACAGCCCGCATCATTATGGAACGACCACCACCTTAAGCAGTGTCTTGCTGACATCTTGGGTCCATGGTTTCGTGGAGTCTGCGCCACGCTCGAACTCTACCATCAGCTCTTGCCAACTGAAATTGGGACTCATCTGACCACGCCACAGTTTTCCAGTCGGCTAGGGTCCAGCCGATATGGTTACAAGCGCAGGACAGGGCTACAGGTGATGCCGGTGTTGGGTTGCTGTCGATTCTGATAAGAACAACCCTGTGACTGAACTGTTCACAGTATCACACTATCTGCTCTACCTTCGTGTTAACGAATCGTATGTCGTTATAACATTTTCCGCTACTGTTGATACATACTCATCTGACCAGAAATCCTTGTTATTTCCATTTCACTTCTCTGATCCCTACTATATCTAGATTGAGCCTTTGCATTTCCCTTTTCATATTTTCTAGCTTCCCTACCAAGTTCAAGCTTCTGACATTCCATGCCCCGACTCTTAGAACATTATCCTTTAGTTCAATATTCAATCTTTTTCTCATGGTCATCTCCCCCTTGGCACTCCCCTCCCGGAGATCCTAATGGAGAACTATTCCGGAATCCTTTGCCAATGGAGAGATCATCATGACACTTTATCAATTACGGGCCACATGTTCTGCGGATTCGCTTTACGTGTCCTTAATGCAATGGTTTCCGTTGCCTTCTGCATCCTCATGCCGTTGCTGATTCTTCCGTCTTTAGGGGCAGTTTACCATCTCTAGTACAAGAGAGTACCCTGAACCTCTGTCCGCTCCTCCGCCCTCTTTGATAACGCCGTTGGCAGAATGAGGTTGACTTCTTACGAGGAAGCCTTTGGCCGCCAGTGCTGATTGTTAATCAAAATTTAAGCAATGGCGGATTTTAACTTGACACATTACTTGGCCACAGGAGTTCTTGGTATTTTGAAACTGCAGTTGACTATTAAAGCATCACTTGATGCATGAATTAATAAGCTGTTCTCTTGAAATACTATGTTCAACATTTACAAAATTAGATCTACGTCTGAGGTTTGACTCAGTGTCTAGTCCCACGCAAGGGTTGTGACTGCTTACGCAGAGGTCACGAACTGAACAGAGCGCTTCCATGTTCGGCTCTGTATTGACTTCCATGCGAGGTCACCGCTGTGCTGAGAGAGGGGGTTTGTCTTCTTCAGCTTCTCCCATTCCTCGTTGCAGATTACAGCGAGACATCGCTAATGTCTATAGTAAGATGTGCGTTGCCGGCTTTGGTGTGGCGCCTCGAGCTCTGGACGATACTATAAGCATCTTTACAGTTTAATAGCTCCTTTGGTCTAACCACCAATGAGTGGCTTCCGACGGATATTGCACATCTGAAGGAATTCATGAAGTCTCTTCTTCGCCGAATTGAGGCCGTTATCAAGCTGGTGTCACACTAATCTCCCGTCCAGTGTGTTTATAGCTAACATTCTGTTCAGAGCCAGTAGAATCGCCCTTGGCGAAAGAAAGCAGCGCGCCTGGAGTAGAGGCAGTTAACGCTGGCCCGCGCGCCAGTGTTGAGGACCGTGGAGTCCGGCCCGGCCGGCGAAACGCCACCTTCCTCTTATCGGCCGATGGCGCAGCAGCCGGCTGTGATTTACAGCGCTGCTGCGCGGCCATCACTCTTTCCCCGCTATCTTCGTCTGCTCCGTCCGTGAGCTTTTCTTTCGCCCTCTGCGGCCCGCATTCAGAGATTCCAAAACTATCGCCACAAGACGACGAATACTCTGCAGTACCAACATTGAACCGTTTCTAATGGTACGAACTGGCCACGGCTACTGCGAAAATTCAGCTTCGGCGTAAGAGTCCTCAAACACAGCTGCTAACGTGGTTGCTCGAATGTGGTCGCCTCGCCGGTTGGTTGTTTTAATCTGTATGGCGTTCAGCCCATCAGACCGGGTGAGCTGTACGAGTAAGGAATGCCAAATGGAGCAAACCGACTGCTTCAACCAGTTACACGGGGGCCACTAAACGAAACAACACAGAAATGGTTTTTCCAATGAAAAAATTTTTGTGTAGATGTCTTAAAATTCACTAAATTTTTCGTTATTTTGTTTACGACGTAGAAGGGTTTGCATTTAGAATCTTTTTATTTTTGTCACGTAAAGATACATGACGAAGCAACACACTTACAGACATGAACACAACAGAAAATTTTGCTAATATCTGAGCCAGCATCAACAACATTTTCAATTGCAATGTTTGCAATTTTTGTAACTATTTTTGTTTTACAGTTGTATATTGGGTCAAATAATGTTCTTAATTGTGTAACATCTGTGGTTATCGAATGTACGATTATGAAGTAGCGACTGTTACATCGCTGCTCCGTTTTTTTCCTTTTATGTCATCCCTTGTTCTTACTCTGTAACATGTGTTTAATCATGGCTAGTTCTGCCTGTTATTCAAATGGGTCGCACCATCTTCTGCGTTAAGACACATGTAACCTCTCTGTATGTGTGCAGCTGTGAAGATTTGACACGTACGAGGATCATTCAATAATTAAAGAGACAAACTGGTCTGGAGAAAAAAAAAGAGTTTATTTTCACAAAAGAATACTTTTTCTATTTTTCAACATAATCCCCTTTAACATTATGCACTTGTCCCAACGGGCCAAGTTTTTTTTTTATTCCGGCTGAAAAGAACTCTTTATCTTGATATTTGAAACAATTGCCCAGAAACTTTTTCATGTCCTCGTTGTCCTGGAACCTCTTCCCACGTAACGCCTCCTTCAGTGCACCAAACAAATGGAAATCATTAGGTGCTAAATCAGGATTGTAAGGGGGATGAGGCAGTAATTCCCAGCCCACTTTGTTGATGGTTTCACAGGTTAATTGAGCATTGTCTTGCTGGAGAATCACACATCTCCTCTGAGACCCATGACGTGTCTCTCTCTCTCTCTCTCTCTCTCTCTCTCTCTCTCTCTCTCTCTCTCATCGCTGGCTTCAGCTTGTTTAAAAGCAGATCCGAATTGTATTGGCAGTTCACTGTACGCTGCTCTTCGAGATAATCACAAAAAACTGGACCTTCAGCAGCCCAAAACGTCATCAACATGACTTTTTCTGCTGCTGCTTGGGTTTTGATTTTTTTCTTGACAGGTAAGATAGGTACTTCCATCCCATGCTTTGTCTTTTTCTATTCTGGCTCGTTATAGTGAACCCAAGTTTCACTACAAAACTTTGTTGAGGAAGTGCTCACCTTCTCTTTCATAATGTTCCTTTAGTTGGCCGAGCGGTTCTAGGCACTTCAGTCCGGAACCGCGCTCCTGCTACGGTCACAGGCTCGAATCCTGCCTCGGGCATGGATGTGTCTGATGTCCTCGGGTTAGTTACGTTTAAGTAGTTCTAAGTCTAGGGCACTGATGACCTCAGATGTTAAGTCGCATAGTGCTTAGAGCTATTTGAACTACTTTTTTTTTTTTTTTTTTTTTTTTTTTTTTTTTTTTTTTTTTTTTTTTTTTTAGAGCTCTGTGCACACTCTCAACCTTGTTTCCTTGTGTATCCGCGTCGACTCCATTGAGACCAATCTTGCATATGTTTTGCGGTACTTCAGCTTGTCACAGATTATGAACTGTACCAGTACTATTTTGAACCTTCTCAACTATCATTTCCACAATCACACTGTGGACGGCACGCAAAATGTCATTAATTCGACTTTTAAGTGGAAGTTGAAACTGTAACTGGTCGGCCAGATAGGTGTTCGTTAGTCACTCCTTCGCGACCATTTTTGAACTGCTCTACCCACCTTTAAAATTTGCACTAAAGGTGTTTCGCTCCGATATTGCAGATGGCGTCTGGGTCTATCACTAGCAACACGGAGAACATCCAAACGATAGCTGTATCCATCACACACTTTATGTAAGATTTTTTTTCATCGACGGAAGTCACTGCTGCTATAATTAATTTGTGCCTATTTATCTGAAGTGCTAAATAGGGAATTAAAATGCAGTCCTTTGTGTATTCCCACAGAAAAGTCGCATGGTATCTTGTTTTGCAACTTTAGAGGCTCATAATGTAATGGCATGTCTTGGGGTTCCGCTTCGCCATGTATAGCGCTGAGGCATTTTGTCATCTGGAAACTATCGAACGTTGTTCTGTCGGTCTGGTGGGGCTCCAGCCGGTTGGAAAATGAAACCGTTAGCGACCTTTTGAAACTGTGAGAAAAAGGGACATTTGGAGATAGCTCATTCCAGTCAATGTGTTCTGTTTAATATTATCCGTTTTGACGATGTGAGGTAACGTTTGCTACATTTTAATAGTAATAACAGGAAGCATTCAACCGTTCTGTGTCCTACACGCTACTCAGCAACATGTTTCGAGACACACTGCTCTCATCATCATATAGTCAAACTTAGCATACGACGTTAAAACACTAAAAGTCTACCAGCTCAGTAGCAGCGTTCATAAAATCAAACACCCATTGGACTACGGAAATTAAAATCGTCGACTTCTGTCAGCAGGTGTCCCATATCACACCGCACCAGACCACGCACTCCTGATCTGTTGTCAGCTCCAACAATGTGAGGTCGACGCTTCTCCAGATGTACGGGGTTGCTGTAAGCTGCCATGCCCGCGACATTACTGTGTAAGCGCAGCTATTGGCTCAGCCATAACGCTGCTCTGTTGATCCCGTACTTTTCTTCATTTCAAAGATCATACTTGAGTGTTGTCTACGATTATCAGCCTCTGGTTCATTCTTTCTCTTATTACTTTTACACGGTAATTTATTAGCAACTGTTAACTGCTATCTACCCAATGAGGTTTAGTTTTTTTTTCTCTTTATCCTTTCTGCTCATTGACAGGTTGACTGCCCTGTGTACTGTGCTACCAGTATCTTTATAAGCCAGTGGATGGCCTGAATCGTGTCGAATTACAGCATCAGTTGTCGGTTTTCTGTAAGCAGGAAATGGGTGCTTGTTACCCTGCATTTTAATGTTCAGATAGAGGAATTGTAAATTGCTATGGCCGCGCGGGGTAGCTGCGCGGTGTAAGGCGACTTCTCACTGTTCGCGCGGCTTCCTATGTCGGAGGTCCGAGTCCTCCCTCGGGCATGGGTGTATGTGTTGTCCTTAGCGTAAGTTAATTTAAGTTAGGTTAAGTCAGGTTAAGTAGTGTGTATGCCTTGGGACCGAGAACCTCAGCAGTTGGGTCCCGTAGGAACTTTAAAAAAAAATTGCTACGATTTTTGCGCTTCACCAGAACCTAGATTTTTCTGTGGGCGTCGTTTTTACCATTTCCTCTATATCTCTCTCAGAACAGTGTACAAGAAACAATGCATCGTCTACGTAACGTTTCCAATGAACAGTTTTACCCATAATATTTTCGTCAGATTTTATAACTTTATTATCTAAGTCATTGATAAAAATGCCAGCTGTAGTCTCTGGAATGCTAAACTTCGTTTTCATAAAAGTATGGACCACACACCTCTTCATAAGAATTGGCAGGTCCAATTTTGGTGGATACGTTTCATTTTCAACAATTTAATGTGAGTCCTAGGGACCCAATGTCGGCGCATTTTGACAGTTTATCGTTAACGTGAAATATTGCTTCATCACTGAAAATTAAATACCAAAAATATTATAGCCTTTTCCAGCTCTTAAAGAACATTGCTCTTGTCAACAGGTTTCTTTTTATCACGCACAAGGGTTTTTAATCGGTATGGCTTGTACGCAAAACCTCGCTTTAACACACAACGGACAGTTGTGTAGAGAACTGTAAATTATTCAATCAAAAGTTTGCCGAATGCTCTCCATTATTTCATCAGAAGTGCAAAGTCGATCTGAATTCTTACTTTTGCACAGACACCGTATATTAAAATTGACGACACCAGTGACGAATGCTTTACACCACAAGCGGAAAAAATTCTGAAATTCCCAACAAAAATTCCAATTGGGATTTGAATAGAGTGGTAATTTGAATAAATTGTTGATGTACTCGAAGGAATTATTATTCAGAATTTAGAACAAAGCTCTTATCTTTCGATCTATAGAGAGACGCTATTTGTTACTAATGTGTGTGAACGTTGAAGATCGATGCTGTGCAAATGGCAGTAGCTATTTGCGTCATCGCAGGTGAGTGGCAGGCAGGCAGCAGCGCCTGCACAGATTGCGTGTGTGTGTCGTCAAGAGAACTGCCGTAAATCTGCTCGCCTCGCGCCCGTAAATAGCGCACTTAAATTTCTCGAGAGCGTTCCTCCGTCTTCGTTTTATGGCTGCAACGCATTTGCGACGGCGGTCATTTCTCCTTAACCTAACGGAAGCTGTCGTTATGAACAGTATTCTAACATGAAGGTATATTTCTTTCCAGCACTGCATCCTTCTTTAATACGATTTATCTCACCCTCTTAGGGTTGATTGACAATCTAATATTTTGTTCAATCTACGCAAACAACATTGATATACACTCCTGGAAATTGAAATACGAACACCGTGAATTCATTGTCCCAGGAAGGGGAAACTTTATTGACACATTCCTGGGGTCAGATACATCACATTATCACACTGACAGAACCACAGGCACATAGACACAGGCAACAGAGCATGCACAATGTCGGCACTAGTACAGTGTATATCCACCTTTCGCAGCAATGCAGGCTGCTATTCTCCCATGGAGACGATCGTAGAGATGCTGGATGTAGTCCGGTGGAACGGCTTGCCATGCCATTTCCACCTGGCGCTTCAGTTGGACCAGCGTTCGTGCTGGACGTGCAGACCGCGTGAGACGACGCTTCATCCAGTCCCAAACATGCTCAATGGGGGACAGATCCGGAGATCTTGCTGGCCAGGGTAGTTGACTTACACCTTCTAGAGCACGTTGGGTGGCACGGGATACATGCGGACGTGCATTGTCCTGTTGGAACAGCAAGTTCCCTTGCCGGTCTAGGAATGGTAGAACGATGGGTTCGATGACGGTTTGGATGTACCGTGCACTATTCAGTGTCCCCTCGACGATCACCAGTGGTGTACGGCCAGTGTAGGAGATCGCTCCACACACCATGATGCCGGGTGTTGGCCCTGTGTGCCTCGGTCGTATGCAGTCCTGATTGTGGCGCTCACCTGCACGGCGCCAAACACGCATACGACCATCATTGGCACCAAGGCAGAAGCGACTCTCATCGCTGAAGACGACACGTCTCCATTCGTCCCTCCATTCACGCCTGTCGCGACACCACTGGAGGCGGGCTGCACGATGTTGGGGCGTGAGCGGAAGACGGCCTAACGGTGTGTGGGACCGTAGCCCAGCTTCATGGAGACGGTTGCGAATGGTCCTCGCCGATACCCCAGGAGCAACAGTGTCCCTAATTTGCTGGGAAGTGGCGGTGCGGTCCCCTACGGCACTGCGTAGGATCCTACGGTCTTGGCGTGCATCCGTGCGTCGCTGCGGTCCGGTCCCAGGTCGACGGGCACGTGCACCTTCCGCCGACCACTGGTGACAACATCGATGTACTGTGGAGACCTCACGCCCCACGTGTTGAGCAATTCGGCGGTACGTCCACCCGGCCTCCCACATGCCCACTATACGCCCTCGCTCAAAGTCCGTCAACTGCACATACGGTTCACGTCCACGCTGTCGCGGCATGCTACCAGTGTTAAAGACTGCGATGGAGCTCCGTATGCCACGGCAAACTGGCTGACACTGACGGCGGCGGTGCACAAATGCTGCGCAGCTAGCGCCATTCGACGGCCAACACCGCGGTTCCTGGTGTGTCCGCTGTGCCGTGCGTGTGATCATTGCTTGTACAGCCCTCTCGCAGTGTCCGGAGCAAGTATGGTGGGTCTGACACACCGGTGTCAATGTGTTCTTTTTTCCATTTCCAGGAGTGTAGTTGTTACATTATCTTCAATGATTTATAAAAGTAAAGGCATCCACAAAAGTACATATTAAAAATGAAAACATCGTGATACATTTTCATCTTATTGTGGCAGTCAGTACTTACTGGACTCAGATTCGTCCGCTACGTTAATAAGACAGGTATTTTAACATGTTTTAATGCATCCCGCAGGACACTTGCGGTAGCATTGTACTCTGACTATCGAACCCCTTCAACTAAGTAACTTTTCTTAAGTCAACGCGCTTTAGACTGATTTGATATCGTCACATATCTCTTCAACTTCTGTCGTAAATTTTCACCTGTGTATGCTTTTACACTCAGCGAGTCCGATGATGTGTATCTGTCCGCAATTTGTCACCCTGATACTCCTCTGGCTTGAGTTCTCGGCCACATGTCCCTCTGACTTGCCCTTTCTTTGGTAATGATTTTCCATATTCATCTTTGCAGTTTTCAGACTTGGAACCTACGCTTTAGAGAATATCGTTCTTATCGGCCAAGCAATAGAGCCACTACTCACGAACTGCTTTCACAGTTTAAATTGTGCCTGTCCTACTTTCCAAACTTCACAGACGCTCTCTTGCATAACTTTGTGAACTAGTGCTACTTACTACTTATCCCCCACATTGCTAGAGGTAACTAAGGCACGCTATTGGGAAGTGCCTCCACGAAAGGTGGATACTTAGAATTCTAACGATGGAAGATATTTCTAATCAAATATAAAATTATAAAAAATTTTAAAACTTTCTATAAAACTTTTAAAATTTTCAGAAATTTTCTATACGTTGTGTCAATTGCATTTAACACTAATTTTTTTTTACAAAGTGATGACCAGTTTCGATAGCTTAACTGCCATTTTCAGATCTAAGAACAAACACATAGAAAAATTTTAAAATTTTTATGATTTTACCTTACGATCGCTTCATCCTATTCTGACAATGTCAGGTGTCTTCAGAAGCTATGTTTAACATTTTTGTTTCGTCGGGAAATGAAGGAGAATTCGCGTGGTACAGTTTCTAGGCATCCAGTTGTATACCAATGAACTGCGTCAACTCCGGAGCATCTCCTCTGTGCATCACAAAGAGAAGACACGCATTACATGCGCATTCAAAAGGATCTTTCCTATACGTTTGGTGTGAAATGCAGCAGTGTATGGCACTTAGGTCATGATGACGCTGTCACACTGGGCAGTAAGCACTTAGAGTTCGTTAACGTAATAACGGCATGACGGCATGACAGTTCAGGGAAGGGAGACTGCAGGTGCACTCAGCTTCCAAATAAATATATTTTTTAATGCATAGCACACAACTGTATCATTAATCGTTTATTATAACCAGAATTGTTTCTTTTTTTCGGTAGCAAATACAATACAGAAAAATACGGTAGTTCAACCTTTACATGAAGGTAGTATATGAAGTGACACTTACGAAAATTATTTAAGACAAAGAGACGTGTTCAGCAGAGCAGTTCGCTTTTCCCGTTACTCTTCATCACACTTATGGACACAATCATGAAAGAAATAAAGGAAGTAGAAAATGAAGATCTCAATGATTTTGCTTTTGCTGATGACATCGTCATTGGGGAGAGACGGAAATGGAGGTTCAGGGGAGACTGGACTACTGATATATTGAGATATATATATATATATATATGTGTGTGTGTGTGTGTGTGTGTGTGTGTGTGTGTGTGTGTGTGTGTGTGTTTTAAAGAATTCAAGTTGACTGTGAGTAAGAGCAAGACAGTGGCAATGAAGATGAGGACACTCACACCTTGAAACGTCATACTGGAGGGAGAGAACGCTGAATGTGTGAAATGTTTCAATTACCTGGATGTCATATAAAGTGATGGAACTACCAAACTGAAGTTTTAAATAAAGTAGCAGACAGGTCAGACTTACTCTACGAACTACGAAACCTAATGTGGGACAAGGGAGTCCCACCAATAGGTTAACGGACCGTGTATAAAATCTCCTGGCAGTCATGATGTATAATCTGGAGACCTGTGTCATAAAGAAGAGAGAAGAGAAACAGATAAAAGCATGTGAAATGGAGTTTTTTAGGTCAGCTCTGCAAAAAAACGAAGAGGGACAGTGTCAGAGGCATATCATTCACAAAGTTCCTATCTGGCTCGCTGGAAGGAAATCCTGATGATGATGACTTAAGGGACGAATATTCATCACGTCACTTACCGATATGGAGAAAGCCCTCTATTATGAGGGCCATTCAAGAATTAGAGAGACATACTGGTCTGGGGGAAATCTGCAAGTAGGGCAAGATTGGTACTTTTATGACTTTAAGTTGGCATCAGTGGGATGAGCGCTGATAAGCTGATGTATCAACATTGTTTTGTTTATAACCTCAAAAATACATTTCAAGATGGCGAGTCCGCTAAAGATGCCCACGTTAGCTGAACAACGTTCTGTTATTTGTTTACTTGCTGAAGGCGAGAAACCAGTGAATATACTGTGAAATATCTAAAGTTTATGGTGAAGGTTGTATTTTCAAATCCTTCCCTGAGTTGTAGCATGTTTTATCAATAAACATAATTTGTTAAAATTAAGACATTCTTTTTGGAACATGTTTTACAATGCAACTCTAACCATCTACATTCACACGATTTTTTTCCTTGCGTTACACACTCTAGACGGGGCAGAATATTTTGGGGGTCCCAGTATGTGCCTTACAACAAAGGAAAACATCTCTAAGGCCTTGGACACAACCAGACAATGACACCTATTTTTGATTTAATTCTCGGACTACATTTTCAAGAAATAAATGAAAGTCTAGTGAATGTGAAACTGTTTTTGTTTATGAGCACTACGACCAGACCCTACTCCGTTTATACACACACTCACTTCGCGCACAAGGGCTTAATAAAATGTGTGACAGATTTTTACGTTACGTGTGTACGTAGGTGTGTAGGGGACAACTACACACCCATCGCAATGCCCGATTGATAGTCTACTAACTTCCAAAAAGCTATTCTTCCAACTTGCAAGCAGCATACGGTAGGCGAACTCATGTGTGTGATTTTACTGCTGACAGACTTCACGAACGAAAAATTTCAGATACTTCTGATAGCGACTTGCATCCCGCATATCTGTACACGTGTAGAGTCCACGAGCTCATGCAATCCCTCTTCCTTAACAAAAATAAATAAATAAATAAACAGGGTGTAACAAAGAGCTATGGCCAAACTTTCAGGATACATTCTTCACTCTTAGAGGAAGGAACGCTTTATTTCCATGGTACACTTCATTTTTTACTTACTTTCATAATCACATTAATCACGATAAGTACACAGAGTGAAACCCTTTCCTAAATCTTAAAAATGCTCTCCGCTAGCAAGGACACATGCATCATCCGCCGTCGCACAAAATCCCTGATGCGCTGCTGTATCCCTGGAGAACTGCATATTGTTTCACGGTCCTGAAGACTCTTGTACCGGGATTCCGTACACAAGAGCTTTAAAAGGCGCCCACAAATAAGTCTTGTGGGTTCAAGTTTGAAGAATGTGGAGGCCAAGAAATTGGTCCACCACTACATGTTCATCTGCCACGGAATCCGTTATTTAGAAGCCTACGAACATTGACACTGCAATTACGAAGGCTCCATCGTGCACGAAGTCCATGTTCCATTGCATGTCGACGCAAGTAACGAAGTGGGTTACATGTCAACATTACCTTCGATCAACTGGAACGACAAACATTGACGGTGCATCTAAGAATTCTTGGACAGCTTACTATGCATTCTAACCAAACGTAACCAAGACAGAATTTAGAACTTTCAATGAAAGAAAAAGTTTCTTGTACCTTAATACTTGTAGGTTCTGTTTCTATGTGTTGCTCACGATTAATGATTAATGTGATCATGTAGACAAGCAGAAAATGAGCTCTGCCATGGAAAAAATTTGTTTCCGCACCCATGTTTGTATAACATATTCTCTTGCACTATTGGTGAGGAATGTTTCCTGATGCTTTGGCCATAGCAGCTGTCGTTGTAGAACTCAGAAAAATGCATTTACCCTACATATTATAAGTGATTACGTCCTTAAACCCTTTACATGTTGAATTATGCCAAAGGCAATGGTTTTTGCTGGTAAATCGTGCGGAATGTCTTTCGTAGTGGAGCGAAAACTTTCGAATGAATAAAATAACCGCGTGTAACGTATTGGTACCACAAGTATTGTATATCAAATGTAAGTATAATTTAACAGTTCTTACGAAGTAACGTCAGCTTGTTGTTTGGGAGCGCATTGTTTGCGGATTATTTGCGTATCATTACGATGATTCTGTTAAAATTAGCATTATTCAGTATTAGCTATTTAAAGAAAATTATACGTTTACAGATTTTTATTCTAATTTATTATCCCATAGTGCCTCTACACTTCTGGTTATTCAAATTACTCTACACAAAAATCTTTAAACATCATAACTGAAACCTGGTTGTCAAGGGAAGGCAGGATTCGGTTACGATTGTGGGCGGAGCCATAATCTACTATTGGTAGCCTTTTACAGTTACACACATTTATTTTTAAAACAGAAATTCCAGACTTGACAATAAATAAAAAATACCACACGCTATTAACGAAGGAATAAACAAGGGTGTAAATAATAGTGTTTTCAGTGCGTTACAATTGAACAGATCACCATAAAATACAGATATAGATAATGTTAAAAGAAGAAAAAAACAAGCCACTGTGATCACGGCTGAAGGCCTTACACTCCAAGAATGGTAATAAATTAAGAATGTTTAAGAACTCGCTGCAATTACAACTTACAAGTATTGAAATATTAAAAAGTGGCAACAAACACAGCAGAAGGTATCAGACGCCAAGAATGGCAGTAAATGAGGTTTTGAGGCTTACTGCTAAAACACAAATATCGAATTATTTTTTCATAGCAAATGACCACAATCGCAGCTGAAGGCCTTAAAAGCCAGGAACGGCAATTATTTCAAAAATTTAGAAACGTGCTGCAAAACAGCAAATACAAGCAAAGGTTAATTTAAAGAAACAAGCAACTGACCACCAAACGGGTGAAATAAGATGATGCTAACCTTGTAACACAGCCCTTACACTGCTAGATTTATTCCAGAAGGCGACCGGAACTATTAACTAGACATACATAACCTTTAATGTAGGTATGGTAATAAATAATACAATAATAAAACCCAAGAGCCAGTCACAGACGGTGCTCCAGGAATCTACCTCTGAGACGGTTCGGCAAAAAACACTTTCGCGAGCGATGAGATGGCCAGCCAAGAGTTGCAGTCACTTCACAATGTGGTAACTCAGGCTAGAGGCAGTCTAACGAATGACTAATGATAATCTTGCTAAAGCTGCCTGAAGTCCAATAAACCAAATGCATGAATGTAACAACACGCCAAAGCCGGAACCGGCGGACTGCACTACGCCACCAGAATACTGTGCTTAGAGCGCCCGGAACGAAAAAGAAATCACTACCACTAGAGTAGAAGAATCACAAACGGCCTACAATCAGGGAGCTGTCAAACTACACGCCTTATCAGACAGCAGCGGCAAGGCGAGGAAACTTACACTGCCGTTACATACGCTAACCCCAGGGCAGGTAGCTGGGGTATTAATGGCCACCAGGCATGAAAAATACCGCTGGTTGAACTTAACAAATTGTAGCCAGCTGAACGAAGTAAATAGTAATAAGAAGTCGAGGAGAGCTAATCAGATCCGCCTTCCCCAAGCACTCCACTCGCTGCTCTTCGCCTCGGCGACACTACGAGCAGCAACACGAACCCAAGTTTCTGGATAATCGCTAGATGTCGCAATGGTGGATGTTTCTCAACTTGAACTACAATGCACTCATCTTAAAGCCTACAGGATCTGGTTTACGACGAGGTCGTGTACCCTCGTGACCGCAGCCCTTCCATCGGTAGTCCATGCACGCCACCAGCGGTCACGGCGTTTTCTCCCACTGCGCGGACGTGGCTCCTCCTGAATCCCCAAACGAACTGCCACACTCACACGGCACGGAAAACAACGACGTCGCCAAAAAGATAGGGCAACAGTTACTACATATCGATAAACGCCGTCTCTGCAACTAGCGGACAGGCAACGCTTGCGAAACGAGTGGCGCTAGTCAAGACGAGAAGACAAACAACCGCAACCATTCCAACTAAACAATACAGTCTGGCTTCCAACAGAGGGCGGAAACCTACAAACAGCACCTACACGAGCCGGAGCACCGCTCAAGAACCAACATAATTTGTTCGATATGAACACCGGGGACATAGATGAGATGCTGCATCCCAAAAATGACGTGATCAAAAGTCGCTCGAGACAGTTCCGGTGGAATACGAGCAATTGTGCTCCTGTATAACTGGCCTTCAGGTCAGGTAGAGACAGAATGTGTCCCTGGTAAAAGGTTCTTTTAGATATCCCAAGAGCCAAAGGTTACCTTGCAGGCCATGCTTCTGGAAAACGTCTGGAGATAACACGTTCGTGGAAGGTTGCATCAAGCAGTTTTTTTAGTGGACGAGCAACATGAGGTGTTGACCCATCTTGCATGAAAATAGTGGTTTCCACAAAGTTGCACTCTTCCAAAAGGGGGAATCACATGCGGTACAAGGAGGTGCAGGCGTCACGGTATAACTGACAGCTCCTGTGAGTCTATTCTCTTCAAAGAAGAACGAAAGGAGAATGAAGGTGCTTATGAATATAGTGTATAGATAAAAACAGTCCAGTTACGATTTGAATTACTAAACACAGGCCTACTAGGGACCCAAAATTTCATCAAAATGAAATATTTGTTAGCCGGCCGCGGTGGTCTCGCGGTTCTAGCCGCGCAGTCCGGAACCGCGCGACTGCTACGGTCGCAGGTTCGAATCCTGCCTCGGGCATGGATGTGTGTGATGTCCTTAGGTTAGTTAGGTTTAAGTAGTTCTAAGTTCTAGGGGACTGATGACCTAAGATGTTAAGTCCCATAGTGCTCAGAGCCATTTGAACCATTTTTGAAATATTTGTTGGTGCAGGTAAATCAAATTGCTGCCGATCATGAAGTTTCAGTTGCTACACCGCCTCGATCTTGTACGGGTACCCGTGTAATATAGACTGCAAAACTTGTTGTACTGTCGACTCACGGCACGAGCACTAGCCTTACCAGGGGCACGAGCTGCATGGTCACTCACAGCAACAACAACAACAACAACAACAACAACAACAACAACCTTTTCACTGACGTCCACTGGCGTAGGACGCCTTCCAGATGTCACCCTAATATGACCCACATTTCCGAATTGCATTATCATCCTTTCTAAACCACTTAATGACATTGGGTCTCTCCTCAAACTTTTCAGTCGGCGATACCCTCTCACTGCAGCACTGTTATGGCTAAAAATCACGTAAAACAGTTACACTAATAGCGCATCGTCTGCCTTCTCAATGGCCATTCTGTTAAGTCTCATTATAGCTTGTTAAATGACACCATGGAAGTCATACCGCCATACAAACCGTGTAGAGAGCCTGGTGGCCACAACCGAAACTACAACTACATCTACGTGATTACTCCGCTATACACAATAAAGTATATGGCAGAGGGTTCAATGAACCACCTTCAAGCTGCCGCTCTACCGTTCCACTCTCGAACGGCACGCGGGAAAAACTATCACTTAAATTTTTCCTGTGCGATCCCTGATTTCTCTTATTTTATCGTGATGATTATTTCTCCCTATGTAGGTGGGTGCCAACAGAATGTTTTAGCAATTGGAGAAGAAAACGGTGATTGACATTTCATGAGAAGATCCCGTCGCAACGAAAAACGCCTTTGTTTTAATGATTGCCACTCCAATTCACGTATCATTGTGGCACTCCCCCAATTTCCCGATAATACAAAACGAGCTGCCCTTCTTTCAGCTTTTTCAGTGTAGCCCGTCAGTCCCACCTGATACCGACCCCACATAGCACAGCAATACTCCAGAATAGTGCGGACAAGCGTCGTGTAAGCAGTCTCTTCAGTAGACCTGTTGCACCTTCTAAGTGTTCTGCCAATGAATCGCAGTCTTTGGTTTTCTCTACCCACAACATTATCTATGTGATCGTTCCAATTTAGGTTATTTGTAATTGTAATCCCTAAGTATTTAATTGAATTTACAGCCCTCAGATTTGCGTGACTTATCGTGTAATCGAAATTTAGCGGATTTATTTTAGTACTCATATGAATAACTTCACACTTTTCTTTATTCAGGGTCTCAAAAATTTTCAAATGTGTGTGAAATCTTATGGGACTTAACTGCTAAGTTATCAGTCCCGAAGCTTGCACGCTACTTAACCTAAATTATCCTAAGGACAAAAACACACACACACACACCCGAGGGAGACTCGAACCTCCGCCAGGACCAGCCGCACAGCCCATGACTGCAGTGCCTTAGACGGCTTGGCTAATCCCGCGCGGCTATTCAGGGTCTATTGTCACTTTTCGCACCATACATATACATTATCTAAATCATTTTGCAATTCAGTCTGGTCATCTGATGACATTACAAGACGGTAAATGACAGCATCATCTGCAACCGATCGAAGACTGCTACTCAGATTGTCTCCTACGTCGTTAATATAGATCGGGAACAATAGAGGGCCTATAACACTTCCTTCGGGAAAGCCGGATATTACTTCTGTTTTACTCGATGACTTGCCGTCTATTACTACGAACTGTGACCCTTCTGACAGGAAATCACGAATCCAGTCACACAACTGAAGCGATATTCCATAGGCGCGCAATTTGGTTAAAGGACGCTTGTGAGGAACGGTACCGAAAGCCTTCTGGAAATCTAAAAATATGGAGTCAATTTGACTTCCCCTGTCGATAGCACTCATTACTTCATGAGTATAAAGAGCTAGTTATGTTTCACAAGAAGGAAATTTTCTGAATCCGTGCTGACTGTGTCGATAAATCATTTTTTTTTTCGAGGTAATTCATAACTTACGAACACAGTATATGCTCCAAAATCCTACATCAAATCGACGTTAGTGATATGGGCCTGTAATTCAGCGGATTATTCCTATTTCACTTTTTGGGTATTGGTGCGACTTGAGCAATTTTTCAGTCTCTAGGTACGGATCTTTCTGTGAGCGAGCGGTTGAAACTGATTTGCTTTCCAGCGGAAGTCGGTTTCTCACTAACGGCTTACCATACTTACCAAGTTTCGCAGCCATACTATGATTACAGCCCACACTGGACTTAAGTTACAACCACCCGGTACTTTCTCCCTACAGTAGTATGCCTGTGCCAGAAGCAGCTGGCCGACTGTCAAACCGAAATGCATTAGCCTCGTATGTCTGTCATTTCACAACCTACAAAATGTGCGGAGTACCTCTGCTCGCTGTGATTAGCACGGTTTAGTATCTCTCAAACTTCATACAGTAAACCTTGCGATAGCACCGTTATTCGGAACTCGTGCCTTATCTACCAGGTATCTACGAGTGTTTCTTCAGGAGCTCAGTCAAGTCAGTGCAAAGTAGGAGGTAAACAGCTTCCGCTGCCGCCGGCACTGCATCGTCGGACAATTTGGCGACTTTGTGCCGCGCGCCACGGACTCCACTGGCAAGGGAGCAGAGCTCTGCACAAGTTTCAGAAGCCATCTGGCGGCCGCTTTCCTTACTTTTGCTGGCTATTCCTCCGGCCCGCGCGCCTTTTCCACAAAAAGGTACGCCGGCGCTTATTCCTCGCGTGAGCGTAATTCATTTCTGGCTTTGGCGGGCAGCGGCGGGCTTTATTTATGGCGGATGCTGGCCGCGGCCCAAAGTTTCTGGCGGCGTTTTTCTTGGATGCGGCAGCGGCGGTGGCGGGGCGCCAGGGCTGCTGCTGTTACTGCTACTGCTGTCCCTCTGGGTCTCCGTTATCCCTGGCTGGCAAACTCCGGCGGCTCTCTGTTTGACGCCCCGGTCACGAGCAAGGCACTACACACCAAACTTTCTCCTCGCAACTTCTCGAATCGAAAAGCCTAGCATAGCGTCCGTGAGTGGGTGTCAGGCTCACATCCATTAACAGTTGTACAAATCAGCTGTATTCTACAAGTGGATTTGTTTAACGGCGGAATTCGTTAATTAATTTATGTCAGTCACAGCTATTAATGATAAAACAATAGCACTTGAGTCTGACGTTTGCAATTAATTATAAGCAAAGTAATTAGATACACCAGATAAAGGAATGGAATATGGAGATTTCAGAAGGGATAGGTGAGATCACCACACGCTGGGTGCCAGAATATTATGAGTTAAAAAGGGATACGCAAAGTCACCCCCCCCCCCTCACCACCATTTGAGTGCCAAATATGCAGCGAATGAAAATGAGGACAAGTGAAAACATTTACGTTTATTTGTCACAAGTATCCATACATATTATAAAAATGTACACTACTGGCCATCAAAATTGCCACACCAAGAAGAAATGCAGATGATAACTGACATGTGATTACATTTTCGCGCAATTTCAGTGCATAGATCCTGAGAAATCAGTACACAGAACAACCACCTCTGGCCGTAATAACGGCCTTGAACGCTTGGGCATTGTCAAACAGAGCTTGAATGACGTGTGTAGGTACAGCTGCGCATGCAGCTTCAACACGATACCACAGTTCATCAAGACTGACTGGCGTATTGTAACGGCCAGTTGCTCGGCCACCATTGACCAGACGTTTTCAGTTGGTGAGAGATCTGGAGAATGTGCTGGCCAGGGCAGCAGTCTAACATTTTCTGTACCCAGAAAGGCCCGACAGGACCTGCAACATGGGGTCGTGCATTATCCTGCTGAAATGTAGGGTTTCGCAGGGATCGAATGAAGGGTACAGCCACGGGTCGTAACACATCTGAAATGTAACGTCCACTGTTCAAAGTGCCGTCAATCCGAACAAGAGGTGACCGAGAGGTGTAACCAATGGCACCCCATACCATCACGCCTGGTGATACGCCAGTATGGCGATGACGAATACACGCTTCGAACGTGTGCTCACCGCGATGTCGCCAAACACGAATGCGACCATCATGATGCTGTAAACAGAACCTTGATTCATCTGAAAAAATGACGTTTTGCCATTCCTGTATCCAGATTCGTCGTTGAGTACACCATCGCAGATGCTCCTGTCTGTGATCCAGCGTCAAGGGTAATCGCAACCATGGTCTCCGAGCTGACAGTCGATGCTGCTCCAAACGACGTCGAACTGTTCGTGCAGATGGTTGTTGTCTTGCAAACGTCCCCATCTGTTGACTCAGGGACCGAGACGTGGCTGCACGACCCGTTACAGCCATGCGGATAAAATGACTGTCATCTCGACTGCTAGTGATACGAGGCCGTTGGGATCCAGCACGGCGTTCCGTATTGCCCTCCTGAACCCACCGATTCCATATTCTGCTAACAGTCGTTGGATCTCGACCAACGCGAGCAGCAATGTCGCGATACGACAAACGGCCATCACGATAGGCTACAATCCGACATTTATCAAAGTCGGAAACTTGATGCTACGCTTTTCTCCCCCTTACACGAGGCATCACATCAACGTTTCACCAGGCAATGCCGGTCAACTGCTGTTTGTTTAGGAGAAATCCGTTTTGAAACTTTCCTCAAGTCAGCGCGTTGTAGGTGTCACCACCGGCGCCAACCGTGTGTGAATGCTCTGGAAAGCTAATCATTTGCATGTCACAGCATCTTCTTCCTGTCGGTTAAATTTCGCGTCTGTAGCACATCATCTTCGTGGTGTAGCAATTTTAATGGCTAGTAATGTATATATGTATGTTTAATATCTCCTCCTATATCACTGGACAGATTTCAACCAAACTTAGCAAGCTTATCCGTCACTATCAGGCAATAACCGCTGTGGCGTAAGAACGCCCTACCTACGTTAGTTCAGGAGATATGACGTCATAAAGGATGAGATACGTGAGAAACTGCCGCATCATGCATAACGTTGAAATATATTTCTTCTGTGCTGCTAACTGTAGTCGCAATAAATTTCGCTTGCAGTATTCACATATGCCGTTAAATGCATATCTACAAAAGTATATCATGGAACCAGATGTAGTTCAGGTGATATGACGTCATAAACAGAGAGATGAGTGACAAACTGCCGCATTGTTAATGACGTTTAAATTTATTACTTATTTTCTACTAACTCTACTCACAAAAAAAATTGCAGACAGTATTCTCGTATGCCACGGAATGTATTTACGAAATTATGTCATTGCACGACACACAGATGAAGGGATATGACGTCGTAAACACTGAGATACGTGAAAAAATGCCGCATCATGTATCAAGTTTTACTACGAAAATACTCCAACTGTCGAGTCAAGGAATACCTGACACCTGGGAGCGCTTTTGACACCGTTAAACCTGGAAACTGTGTACAGACATATGATGAAGCGTTGCTATAAAGACATTTAGGAAATCGCGATGTAGAGATGCGAAGAAGTTGCACTCAGCGTTCAGAAACTGTCTGAGATCATGTGTCTTAATTTGGATGCTGCACTAGTACATTCGTATATTACATATTTCTTTGTACAACTGTTTCGCACTATCGAAGGTGTTTTCAAAAATACATGGAAAAGAATTTTTTTATACTTCACTACAAATACAGTCCTTTTCTTGTTTTCCTTTCTAATAGAAAATTGCCAAAATAAATGCGGAGGCAATGCCGGTTTTTCCAGCTAGTGCAAATCTCAGGGCCGATTTGACTGGCACAGAAACGACTCAGTAATTGGTGAAGTAGGGGATAATGAAATGTCATATGTCACCAGTCAACAGACTCATTTTTGTATGAAGGCGTGTGCGGCAGATGTGAGAGCAGCGTGACGTGTCGATCACCCCTCGTTTATGCGAATGCACATTGACACCCGGCAGCTTTCATCTTACGTGTTTTGTGGCTTTGTGATGACGCCCTGGGCGGCTCTTTTACCACACTGACTTAGGGCCTCAGGTATAGCCCGACCTAGGCCTCCGTCGTGGTGTTCTTGAGTTTGCGCTCTCGGCGAATCCTGTGTGCGGTAATCATCCCGCAGACGCAGCGTAAGCGTAGTGTTTGGAGGCTGGTGTCAGACGTGGAAATGCCATGCGATGCTTAAAATTTCCAGCACAAGAGATATCCACACAAAACGGAGCGAAAGAGGATTGACATCGGTTAACAGCGCATCATGTATCACAACAGTTGAAGCCACTAATAATTAGAGACAGCACGAAAGGAAACAGAAATATATCGACGACGACACAGCACCCTTTGAGTCAGGTCCACTGTGATGACGGAACGAGCCATCTGGACATTGTGGCCACGGATGTGCTCTTGTTATGCGGAATACCCCTTCGTTTCAATCCTGTGTGCGGTAATCATCCCGCAGACGCAGCGTAAGCGTAGTGTTTGGAGGCTGGTGTCAGACGAGGAAATGCCATGCGATGCTTAAAATTTCCAGCACAAGAGATATCCACACAAAACGGAGCGAAAGAGGATTGACATCGGTTAACAGCGCATCATGTATCACAACAGTTGAAGCCACTAATAATTAAGAGACAGCACGAAAGGAAACAGAAATATATCGACGACGACACAACACCCTTTGAGTCAGGTCCACTGTGATGACGGAACGAGCCATCTGGACATTGTGGCCACGGATGTGCTCTTGTTATGCGGAATACCCCTTCGTTTCAACTCAGATTGGTACCGGCCCAGAAATGCTCGAGGTGGCCAGTCCAGCCGGTGAAATCCAAACAGTACCGCCTCATTACACCAGGCTACCCCTCGTGACCGTGCTCTCAGGCGACGTTGACTTGTAGCTCGCTGACCACCGAGAGTCCTCGCACCGACTGACTTCAGCCAGTTGTTGTTACGGTGTCCGAGGTATTAGCTCTGACGCCGCGCTCTTCCCGCCCTGTGGCCGGCAGTGGGAATTTCAAATGGCCCTACACTTGGTGACGGCTAGTAGCGTCAAAGAAGTGTTAAACTGTATTCTCCCTCTTTCCTGCGTTCCTTTACAAAATGAACCACCATGTGTTGATTTACTTCGTCCTGACATCAACTAAATTATTTTGTAACGTACAGAACAGACGTACCAAACTACTACCACATTTTTCGTTTCTACACATTTATATGCTGGTTATGTACAATTGGAATACGCTACTACCACAAACTATAGATTAGGTTTGTTTCACCCATTGTTCTCTAAGCAGTCGCAATCCCACATAACTCGTCAAATATATCCTTACTACAAAAATAACATCCATGTGACACTCGATTGCAACACAAACTACTTTCAGTTGCCTATCATAACTCGAAGCTACCTGCAGCAATTGTGCAGGAGCCTTTCATGCTCCAGCACATTCCTTCTAACATTCCATCCTCTCAGGAATCTGCTAACCTGCAGCAGATAAAAGAAACGTACATGGCTTAAGAATGTAGTGATTTCCGATTGTCAATAACGCGTAGCGAGCGGGATAGCCGCGAGGTTCAGGGCGTCTTGTCGCGTTCCACGCGGCTCCCCCCGTCGGAGGCTCGAGTCCTCCTTCGGGCATGGGTGTGTGTGTGTGTGTGTGTGTGTGTTGTCCTTGGAGTTAGTTAGTTTCAGTTAGATTAAGTAGTGCGTAAGCTTAAGGACCGATGACCTCATCAGTGTAGTCCCATAAGAAATGGGACAAATGGCTCTAAGCAGTATGGGACTTAAGATCTGTGGTCATCTGTCCCCTAGAACTTAGAACTACTTAAACCTAACTAATCTAAGGACATCACACACATCCAAGCCCGAGGCAGGATTCGAACCTGCGACCGTAGTGGTCACCCGGCTCCAGACTGAAGCGCCTAGAACCGCACGGCCACAACGGCCGGCTGGTCCCATAAGACCTTGCCACAAATTTCCACATTTTCAATTACATGTCTGTACTGTGCGACTGCAAACAATAATTTTAAGAAATATTTTCTCCAGTTTTGCTAATCACAAACAAAAATTGCAGTTTCCTCAGGGTTTTTTTTTTTGTGTTTGTGTGTGTGTTAAACTCCTGTTGGTTCAAACTACTTAGGCCTACACAATACTTAATCTAACTTAAACTAGTTTACGCTAAGGACAACATACACACACACACACCCATGCCCGAGGGAGGACTCGAACCTCGGACGGGGGTAGATGCGCGAACTAACACGCCCTAGACCGCGCGGTTACCCAGCGCGGCTCCTCAGAATTACAGTATAGCAAGCCAAAAATTCATTTTCTGCCATAAACAACTTAAAGTCACCAGTATTCCTTGTTCTATTGGATACTCTCAAATTAATTAGTTTTTGAGGACGAAAATAGGTTACGTCCCACCAGTTTGTATCTCTTAACATTTCCCACCCCAAACGAATTCCTTTCTCTCTGTCACATTTTCACCTGTTCTTCTAGCTATCAATTTAGATTGTTGTAGACTTCTCTGAAGTTCCGTTTTCATCTCTTCTAACGCCTCCCTTTGCTAATTTTTCTATTGTTTCTGGTTTATTTCTACACAATTCTCGTCTCTGAAATCACTTTTTCTATAATTTGTCCTTCAGTGTACATTAGTGTTTGCAGCTATGGCGTGCAAAAATTTTGGATGATAACGTAAGCTTCAAGAGTAGAAAAATGCAGATGGTTTGTAACGGATACATTATTGCAACAGTCATTAAGTGGAGAGGCATCAAGTGCTTCCTGTTTAGCCTTTCATCTCGAAAATTTCTATGGATAATTAACATAATAGGTAATCAATTACATCAGACTCACTGTACCGCATTAATAGGCATTGAAAGACCGATTCCCAACAAATACTTATAAATGGTTTGTTTATTACTTGAATTTCATGGATTTTTTTTTTATTTTCCTGACCCATTCCAACAAAGAGTATTTGTTGTTATGTTACGTTTCGGACAATTTTTGGAGCTTATTTGCGAATCATCTGTCTGTGTATGCAAATTCCATTCAGTTGATGTGAATACCAGCATAGTCAGCAACCTCTCTTTCCCATCTCTTAATATTACTAACATTCTAATGAAGTACAATAACAGAAATTTTATGTTTACACCAGACACCCATGACGCTGACATAATTAAATGAATGTGGCATGTAATATCGGAGGAAAATACCGCATGCCGGAGCTTTATGCTAAACACACGTATTACGTGGTGGACGTCCATTATTTCAAGTGAATTGTTGAATGCCGGAACTGGAAGCGATGGGCAGCAAGTTTCGCATCCGCCTGCACACAAAGGTCAGACGATGCGAGGCGATCGGCCATTAATCACGGACGACATAAAACTAGCTGAAACGGCTCCCAGACTCTGATCGAACCCGCTATTCCGGTGCTGCTGCTCTTTCCGTGACGGCACGCCGTGACCTCTGCCGCAAGCGCCCAAGACATGTAGCCGGGCTCGCTGCTCGCTGCTCAGTAACCGCTTGTCTTGATCCAGTGTGCTTTCTGGAATACTGTCGGCGTCTTCTTTTGTCGTCACTGAAGACGTTCGCACTCTTTAAATCGACTAGATACAGTCTGAAGTATTGAGGAGACTGTTTTGGAACTCGCACTTCTGTGTTTAAGTGTGCAAAGTATGGATAACAACAGCAGTTACCTTCAACTGCACGTGCTGTTGGTTCCTTAATACGAGAGTGAGTCGATAAGTAAGTCCAAAATGGGATAGCAACATCATCAACGCAAGTGTAAGCATGGAATTTATTTTATTCACCAACAAATTCCACCTTTAAATTTCAACTTCTATCCCATCATTTGATAGGACCAGTTGACATAGATACATTGCATAGCAAATCTTCAAAGTACAACTGCTGTGGTTTGCGGAGTTACTATATAATTTTATTTTGTCAAAAATTTACATGGTAACATCGTGACTGTGTGAAAATATAGGCTAATTTGTACAACAAAGTAAAAACAAGTCACAGTTAACAATGCTACTTATGAAGAACAAAAAGCACTTTTATCGTTTTCAAAGCGACAGGCTCATCTTCAAATGGCTATTCTAGAGTCGTAAAACTACCATACGCTACTGTAGACTATTATAAGTAAGCACAGACTATGGTGGTTTTCGTGGTAGCTTTGGTCTGTTAAGGTCGTACCCGCGCTGCTTATACGTTAGGGGTTTTGCATACTTACCGGGCGGTACCTCATAACGATCGCTTCCTTAACATATGTTATCAGTATTACGAGATTTCCCTCAAAAGTGGAAGCAGCGTACCGTCTATTAAGTGAGTGAGGATATATAAAGAGCTACGTAACCTATGGAATATTTTTGCTCTATCTGTCGCTTCAAAGTAAACACTATTTACAGCAAAAGTGAAACTGTCAATGTTTAATTCAGATTTTATTCGAAAATTGTTGATTTGCATCGTGAAACAGAGATGTTGTAGTAAAAATGAGGAATACAGTACAAATTTTTCATACAGAGCTAGAAAACGCAAATTCCTCAACAAAAAGTTGAAATAAAAAAATCGCAAAACAAAAATAGATCAAACACCTCTTCTAGCACTCGTCGAACTTACAAAAAACATGTTTCTGTTATTCATAAAGAATTTTCGCATTCATCAAAAATAACAGAATGACCTTGTCTTTGATAATGATGAACGTTCAAATGTGTACAAAATAACAACAACAACGACAACTGTATATTTATGTTTGCGCATTTAAACTGTACTTGCATCAAAGTAATTGCTCTGGTTAAGTAAAAGCGTAGAACTTACGCGAACAATTAACTTTTATAATTTTTATCACCTATGAAGCACACTTTACGATCTGTAAGTATGTAAGATACATAGTAGACCAACGCTGAATGATTTGCAGTAGTAATTATGTACTAAACGAGCAACCAAACAAACAAAAAAAGAAACTGAAGTCGTCAGCTCGCAGTTGCTATTGGTAATCTTACCATTCACAACCTTATTTATGTAGTGTACCAAAACTACCAAACCATAGTTTTGGTGGAGCTTAACACTAGCATGTTCACATTTAAAATTATATTATGCTGTACTTGTGATGTTCGCTGATCGTGACAACAGTTCCTTGGGTGGTAGTGGCCATCGAAAATGCTGCGTTCTTTAATTTCCGGGTGTGAATGTTTTCGTAGAAGTAAATATTTCTGTGAATATCAGACAAATTTAACGTTTTTCTTTAATCTGAAAACACAGTCATTGTAAAGCACCTGATACACAAATATCTAAGTATTTCGACCGTACCGATCTGTATATGCATGGATACGGTCAATCTGCATTTTATAATTTCTTATCCATATTCCTATTTTCTTATTATTAGACATATAGCTGCATTAAGCCTATTTGGTTTTGTGTTTATAAACCTGAACACTTCTGACTAGAAGTTCTTTACTTTCTGCCATCACACTTCACCCAATCTCGCTATAACTAACCCCAATGCATTCATTTTTGTTTTCGATTGTATAACTGGATCTCACATTCCACGCTCTGACCTGTACATCACGAGTTTTGAGAACGTCCTCCTACGCAGTCTCTGTCGAGATATCTTAAGCGATGGGGGGAGGACTATTTTATTTTTCCTTTTTCTTACTTTTTAGTAAATGATGACGTGTTAAATAAGATATACTTTCTCTTTTAGTTTCTCAAGTGTAACAGTATAGGCTTACAAGGAGCGTCTATGTTTGACTGATTGCACAATCGCAAGCTATGAAGTTCTGGGTGGAGGTTACACTCAACAACCGAGCTAGGTTAATAATTGGCTCCTTTTACCGACCCCCCGATTCTGCAGCATTAGTGGCAGAACAACTGAGAGAAAATTTGGAATACATATCACATAAATTTTCTCAGCACGTTATGGTCTTAGGTGGAGATTTCAATTTACCAGATATAGACTGGGACACTCAGATGTTTAGGACGGGTGGTAGGGAGAGAGCATCGAGTGACATTATACTGAGTGCACTATCCGAAAATTACCTCGAGCAATTAAACAGAGAACCGACTCGTGGAGATAACATCTTGGACCTACTGATAACAAACAGACCCGAACTTTTCGACTCTGTAAGTGCAGAACAGGGAATCAGTGATCATAAGGCCGTTGCAGCATCCCTGAATATGGAAGTTAATAGGAATATAAAAAAAGGGAGGAAGGTTTATCTGTTTAGCAAGAGTAATAGAAGGCAGATTTCAGACTACCTAACAGTTCAAAACGAAAATTTCTGTTCCGACACTGACAATGTTGAGTGTTTATGGAAAAAGTTCAAGGCAATCGTAAAATGCGTTTTAGACAGGTACGTGCCGAGTAAAACTGTGAGGGACGGGAAAAACCCACCGTGGTACAACAACAAAATTAGGAAACTACTGCGAAAGCAAAGAGAGCTTCACTCCAAGTTTAAACGCAGCCAAAACCTCTCAGACAAACAGAAGCTAAACGATGTCAAAGTTATCGTAAGGAGGGCTATGCGTGAAGCGTTCAGTGAATTCGAAAGTAAAATTCTATGTACCGACTTGACAGAAAATCCTAGGAAGTTCTGGTCTTACGTTAAATCAGTAAGTGGCTCGAAACATCATGTTCAGACACTCCGGGATGATGATGGCATTGAAACAGAGGATGACAAGCGTAAAGCTGAAATACTAAACACCTTTTTCCAAAGCTGTTTCACAGAGGAAGACCGCACTGCAGTTCCTTCTCTAAATCCTCGCACCAACGAAAAAATGGCTGACATTGAAATAAGTGTCCAAGGAATAGAAAAGCAACTGGAATCACTCAACAGAGGAAAGTCCACTGGACCTGACGGGATACCAATTCGATTCTACACAGAGTACGCGAAAGAACTTGCCCCCCTTCTAACAGCCGTGTACCGCAAGTCTCTAGAGGAACAGAAGGTTCCAAATGATTGGAAAAGAGCACAGGTAGTCCAAGTCTTCAAGAAGGGTCGTCGAGCAGATGCGCAAAACTATAGACCTATATCTCTGACGTCGATCTGTTGTAGAATTTTAGAACATGTCTTTTGCTCGAGTATCATGTCGTTTTTGGAAACTCAGAATCTACTATGTAGGAATAAACATGGATTCCGGAAACAGCGATCGTGTGAAACCCAACTCGCTTTATTTGTTCATGAGACCCAGAAAATATTAAATACAGGCTCCCAGGTAGATGCTATTTTTCTTGACTTCCGGAAGGCGTTCGATACAGTTCCGCACTGTCGCCTGATAAACAAAGTAAGAGCCTACGGAATATCAGACCAGCTGTGTGGCTGTATTGAAGAGTTTTTAGCAAACAGAACACAGCATGTTGTTATCAACGGAGAGACGTCTAAAGACATTAAAGTAACCTCTGGCGTGCCACAGGGGAGTGTTATGGGACCATTGCTTTTCACAATATATATAAATGACCTAGTAGATAGTGTCGGAAGTTCCATGCGGCTTTTCGCGGATGATGCTGTAGTATACAGAGAAGTTGCAGCATTAGAAAATTGTAGCGAAATGCAGGAAGATCTGCAGCGGATAGGCACTTGGTGCAGGGTGTGGCAACTGACCCTTAATATAGACAAATGTAATGTATTGCGAATACATAGAAAGAAGGATCCTTTATTGTATGATTATATGATAGCGGAACAAACACTGGTAGCAGTTACTTCTGTAAAATATCTGGGAGTATGCGTGCGGAACGATTTGAAGTGGAATGATCATATAAAATTAATTGTTGGTAAGGCGGGTACCAGGTTGAGATTCATTGGGAGAGTCCTTAGAAAATGTAGTCCATCAACAAAGGAGGTGGCTTACAAAACACTCGTTCGACCTATACTTGAGTATTGCTCATCAGTGTGGGATCCGTACCAGATCGGGTTGACGGAGGAGATAGAGAAGATCCAAAGAAGAGCGGCGCGTTTCGTCACAGGGTTATTTGGTAACCGTGATAGCGTTACGGAGATGTTTAACAAACTCAAGTGGCAGACTCTGCAAGAGCGGCGCTCTGCATCGCGGTGTAGCTTGCTCGCCAGGTTTCGAGAGGGTGCGTTTCTGGATTAGGTATCGAATATATTGCTTCCCCCTACTTATACCTCCCGAGGAGATCACGAATGTAAAATTAGAGAGATTAGAGCGCGCACAGAGGCTTTCAGACAGTCGTTCTTCCCGCGAACCATACGCGACTGGAACAGGAAAGGGAGATAATGACAGTGGCACGTAAAGTGCCCTCCGCCACACACCGTTGGGTGGCTTGCGGAGTATAAATGTAGATGTAGATGTAGAACTCCTGGTCCACCACTATCCCCGTTTCTACTCGGTTATTGTATTAGTAATCGTTGTTGCATAGTATCAATATAAAACTTTAACGTTAGTTTTCACAATGAACTTAACAGGAATCATTTAAATAAAAGAGTTTCCAGTCTGGACTTCCTTTATGTCAACTAAAAGCAGATGTGCGTCGCATGTAAACATTAAGCTCTCACTATTTCTCATCCTCAAGCACCAGTGTTTACTCATTCAGGTACAGGTTTTAGGAAAGGTACAACCAGTACTACTAGCCCTCATTGGACGAGGCAGATATTCCGTATGTGTGAGGAACACCTTAATAAATACAGGCCCATGCTCCCATGCGTGACGCTATGTGGAGTTAAGCTTTTTGAATTGTTGCCTTGAACAGCCATAAAAACAATAAATAAAATAAGAATCTAATTTGATAAGACGTGTCTGCTTGTGAGCAGCTCTACTCAGGTTTCTCTTACCAGCAGTATGCTAACTGTCTTCCATCAGTGTTCGTTCAACACGTCTCCAGCCTTCTGTCTCTCGTGTAGTGCCAACTGCCAACATCCACTCCAATATACAATTGTCTATTCCTTTCTTATAAGTAAACTACAGCATCATCAGTTCACTTGTTGAAGTTTGTGCACCACCACTGTGGTAATAACATATAGAACTTTCGGGCGTTGTAGAAAATTCAAAGCAGTGAAACCATACGTAACTATGGGGAGATTAACAATGGAAAATCCAGGATGCAATAACGACGAGATTATGAAAAGGTTGGTGACTAGAGACGGTGGCCTGTGTCTGTGAGTTCTGCTTGCGTGAATGTATATGTGTTGACTACTTTAGAAGAACTTTTGATTAAAAGTTCACATGTTGGGCCGTCTTTTTGTTGTGCCTATCTGCGACTCAACAACTTGTAGCGTTGCCCTTGGGCGACGAAAAGAAAAAGAATTTTTTTTTAATGTCGAAAAAGTGAATATTTTGGTGGACACTTGGCAACAGAATCCGGGCTTGATTACACGATTATAGTAACGTAAGTTGAGCATTAAATACGTGAATAAGAGCAGCAGATTGATTTATTTGAGATCGTTCGGAAGAAACATTATCATTTCTGTGCATTTTTATAGTCGCGATGTAGTCATACCCGGAACAACACTAAAGGACCAGAAGATTTATAGACTTTAAAAGAAATGAAACACTACACAATTTTTAAAAAAGTTAGTTCACAAATAATAGGAAAACGATAATGTTCCTTCTGCCTTATGCTGCGTTTGCCCCATCAGCTTGATCGTAATATCTGGTGATGAACTAACACAAAATAACTATCATTCAAGTAAATGAGATGTAAATCGTGAAGGTTAATTTACTAAAATAAGCACATTTATCTTTAACATACGTTTTTTTAATGCTACGTACCTTTTCATATTAAATTACAATAGATGACCATTGTGGTTAAATACTTTATACATAACAGTCAAAATTCCCTCTTGATGCTGTCTGTTCTTAATCAATTACAAGAAACTACATGTTTTCTGATTGGAAAAATAATAATTTGCATATTCACTCAATATTTTCACATAAAATATTAAATACCGTTGCGGAACGCAGCAAGTCCGCGTCCGCCTTTCATGGAATACAAAAAGTAAAAGGTGAGGCGCCCAACGCCTCATTTGTCTTAAAACAACAGAATTCTTTTTTATATCATTAATCAATACATGTACATACAGATTTACAGGCCCCACGCAAGAGCGGCAGAGATAAAGAATAATAGATTCTGTCGCTGCTATGCGATGGTTCATTTCTTTTACTTTACAATTGTTCGATAACTTTAGGCCATCAGGTGTGTACTATTGAGTGTATATTAATGTTTGTGATGCGAAAATTACTAATACACTCCTGGAAATGGAAAAAAGAACACATTGACACCGGTGTGTCAGACCCACCATACTTGCTCCGGACACTGCGAGAGGGCTGTACAAGCAATGATCACACGCACGGCACAGCGGACACACCACGAACCGCGGTGTTGGCCGTCGAATGGCGCTAGCTGCGCAGCATTTGTGCACCGCCGCCGTCAGTGTCAGCCAGTTTGCCGTGGCATACGGAGCTCCATCGCAGTCTTTAACACTGGTAGCATGCCGCGACAGTGTGGACGTGAACCGTATGTGCAGTTGACGGACTTTGAGCGAGGGCGTATAGTGGGCATGCGGGAGGCCGGGTGGACGTACCGCCGAATTGCTCAACACGTGGGGCGTGAGGTCTCCACAGTACATCGATGTTGTCGCCAGTGGTCGGCGGAAGGTGCACGTGCCCGTCGACCTGGGACCGGACCGCAGCGACGCACGGATGCACGCCAAGACCGTAGGATCCTACGCAGTGCCGTAGGGGACCGCACCGCCACTTCCCAGCAAATTAGGGACACTGTTGCTCCTGGGGTATCGGCGAGGACCATTCGCAACCGTCTCCATGAAGCTGGGCTACGGTCCCGCACACCGTTAGGCCGTCTTCCGCTCACGCCCCAACGTCGTGCAGCCCGCCTCCAGTGGTGTCACGACAGGCGTGAATGGAGGGACGAATTGAGACGTGTCGTCTTCAGCGATGAGAGTCGCTTCTGCCTTGGTGCCAGTGATGGTCGTACGCGTGTTTGGCGCCGTGCAGGTGAGCGCCACAATCAGGACTGCATACGACCGAGGCACACAGGGCCAACACCCGGCATCATGGTGTGTGGAGCGATCTCCTACACTGGCCGTACACCACTGGTGATCGTCGAGGGGACACTGAATGGTGCACGGTACATCCAAACCGTCATCGAACCCATCGTTCTACCATTCCTAGACCGGCAAGGGAACTTGCTGTTCCAACAGGACAATGCACATCCGCATGTATCCCGTGCCACCCAACGTGCTCTAGAAGGTGTAAGTCAACTACCCTGGCCAGCAAGATCTCCGGATCTGTCCCCCATTGAGCATGTTTGGGACTGGATGAAGCGTCGTCTCACGCGGTCTGCACGTCCAGCACGAACGCTGGTCCAACTGAGGCGCCAGGTGGAAATGGCATGGCAAGCCGTTCCACAGGACTACATCCAGCATCTCTACGATCGTCTCCATGGGAGAATAGCAGCCTGCATTGCTGCGAAAGGTGGATATACACTGTACTAGTGCCGACATTGTGCATGCTCTGTTGCCTGTGTCTATGTGCCTGTGGTTCTGTCAGTGTGATCATGTGATGTATCTGACCCCAGGAATGCGTCAATAAAGTTTCCCCTTCCTGGGACAATGAATTCACGGTGTTCTTATTTCAATTTCCAGGAGTGTATTACAAACTTCTCTATACCGTGAGTAGCAATCTACCCTTTTCGTAATATTGTAGCTATGTGAAAGATATATGCTGCCAATTGAAAAATTAAAGAAATCTTTGGAGAAGAAATGAGCAGCTCTATGAATATCAAGAACTTAAGCATCTAGCCAGTACTAAGCAAAGAATACAAGGCTGAAAGATGGAAGGAATTTATGCATGGCCTACGGAAACGGAAGAAACGTGAAGACAATGTTACGAAAAGGAAAGCAGATGTAGAGGAGTTGGTAGATACGATACTGAGGGAAGAATTTAGCGGATCATGCCAGAAAAGTCGAAATAAGCGACCTGAAGTAGACAACCTCCCTCAGAAGTATGAGGTCCTTGGGAGAGCCGGCCTAGGCAAAACTATTCCACCTGTTACGCAAGTTATGAAAGGCAGGTGAAATACCTTCAAATTTGAAGTATAATATAATAATCCTCAATATCAGAGAAGCTATGTGCTGACATTTATGAATATGTGAATCAACATAGGATTACACATCCAACTGGCTGCAAATAACTTAAGTACGTTTACCTAGGTTTCGACGCATAATAAGGCTGTCTTCATCAGAATGAAATTTTGATAAATCGTAAAATTACATTGCTAAAAAGCGATGGTCAAAATTTAGAGCAGCTATGCTCAATCAACAGTGAAATAAAACGTTCCAGCCTTTATGGTTTATCAAAATTTCATTCTGATGAAGACACCCTTACAAGTTGTTGAAAACTAGGTCAGTGCACCCAACGGTTATTTGCAACTGGTTAGCTGTATAATCCTATGTTGAAACTAGTGTACTATTGCTGAGTAACAGATGTATGAATATTACAGAACCAACCGTTCAGTATGTTATCGTTACATAATACTGACAGGAATTGTTTGCAGAAGAGCGGGAAAACTGGTTGAAGGCAACCCCGGCGAAGATCAATTTGGGTCCCGTAGAAATGTATGAACACGCGAGTCAATGCTGACCCTTAGCTTGTCTTAGAAGATAGGTTGAGGAAATGTGAACCTACGTGTATACTATTCGTAGATATAGACAAAGATTTTGACTCTATTAGAAGGAAGGCAACCATTAAAAGCATGGATAAAAAGCAGTCAGTGAAGGTTCATCTACAAACTAGAATGTTATAAGAGATGCAGGACATGAAAAGGAGGCAGTAGTTAAGACGAAATGATACCAGTCTTTCAATTGAAAACTACAACAACAATATACTCTCTGCTATACATTCAGTTTGCAATACTTACCACTCTATTTTTTTACAGAGTATATCAAAAAGAATCATCCAATTTGGCACATCTACATTTCTGAAACTAATAAACATACACAACGAATTTTGTTTTTTGATGAACAGAAAACTCAAACAGTTCTTTCTCATACCTTCTCACAGGTGTTCAGTACGCCCCGCTTGAGATGTACGGCATATGTCAATGTGGTATTCTAATTGTTCCCACACTGCAGCGAGTATGACTTGAGTTACAGCTTCCACAGCTGCTGCTATGTAATGTCTCAGTTCATTCATTGTTGTTGGTAACGGAGGCACATAAACAATCTTTTATAATCCCCACATGAAATACAGTCAGGTCCGGTGACCTTGGAGGCCAGTAAAGTAAGGCTGAATTATTTCATCCAGTGCGACCGATCCATCGCTCATTAATCCTTTAATTTAAAAATTCCCACGTTTCCAGATGCCAGTGTGACGGTGCCCCATCCCGTTGGCAAATTAGGTCGTTCAAATCAGTCTCCAACTGTAGGAAAAGCAAGTTCTCAAGCAAAAAGAGACACGTGCTTCCTGTAACAGTGTTCTCCGCAAATAAAAATGGATCATACACCTTTTTCCGTGACACTGCACAAACACATTAAATTTCTGAGAGTCCCTCTCATGTTGTAGAACTTCATGTGGTTGTTCCGCATGCCATATTCTCACATTATGACGGTTCACCTTGCAGTTTAAATGGAATGTTGCCTCGTCACTAGACACTAAACGTGGAAGAAAATTGTCATCCTCCATCTTGCCAAGAACGAAATTACAGAATCCTGTAAGTTGTTTTTCACCTTCACGAACAGCTTGCATAGCTGAATTTTGTATGGTTTCATGCGTAAACGTCGACGCAACACGCGCCAGACCGAGGCCCACGAGAAAGACAGGACACGGCGCGTACGTCACGAAGGTGGGCCTGAGACGCTCGCTCGCTCAGCTCGACAAACTACGCTTCTGCACCTGTTCACTCGTAGCTGCGTATTTACGTACAAATGAGAATTGCATCACGTACTGGAATCCATTACTATGGAATCTCATTGTTTATTAAACCTACAATGGTCGAAAGTCCATATGCCTCCTAATAATTTGTTACGGTTGTACTGTGTGCAATAAAATTTTATCGGTTGGATGAGGCACTACATCTTGTATGAAATGAGTAGTTTTAAGCAGTGAAGACTAAATGCTATAAACGAGCTGTTTTACCATTTATGCAGAGCATAGATCTTAAATTACAGGTACTGCACAGATGTGTATTTTACTTAGTGCTGGTAATCAGCTCTATGACAGCAGATTTCAGTAGAACATGCAATGCTAGTTAGTACGTAAACACCCAGTTGAAAGTTTACACGATTAGAAACGCATTTTGTTTGCTGAGCTGAGCTGAGCTGAGCGAGCGAGCTAGCTCAGGCTTATCAAAAATAAAATGTTCAAATGTGTGTGAAATCTTATGGGACTTAACTGCCAAGGTCATCTGTCCCTCAGCTTACACACTACTTAACCTAAATTATTCTAAGGACAAACACACACACAAACACACACACAAACACACACACAAACACACACACACACACAAACACACACACAAACAAACAAACACACACACAAACAAACAAACAAACACACACACAAACAAACAAACACACACACAAACAAACAAACAAACACACACACACAAACACAAACACACACACACAAACACACACACACAAACACACACACACAAACACACACACACACACAAACACACACACACACACACACACACACACACACACACACACACACACACACACACACACACTCACACACACACTCACGCCCGAGGGAGGACTCGAACCTCCGCCGGGATCAGCCGCCAAGTTCAGGCTTATCCTCGTGACGTACCCGCCGTGGGCTGTCTTTCTCGAAGGCCTCGCGCCGGACGGACAGTGGGGACATGATGAGCTGTCGACCTACACGGCGAATGGATTTCTGTGGACTCCTTGTGAAACTATGGCGGATTCGTTTGACATCTGTGTCAGACGCTCGGGTAAAGGGCGGCGATTTGCCTCTACGCAAACAATATGTTTCTCGGAAATGTTCCGTGCCATCGTCTAATGCTCAGTGCTATACGAGGATCCACACCATACTTGGCAGCAAAGTCACGCTGAACACTTATTACTGACCCACACTGAGCGATAAGCAGAACACAGAACACCGTCTGTTGTCCCTACACCATTTTTCCTAGAACTGAAGTGTGCGCACTATGCGGCTACCTAGTGGGAACCATGGCAAACTCGAGAGTTTGCTCTTCCCAACAGTACGTTGTACACGCACGTATCTCAGATAACATAATAGTTATGATTTGTTTTAAATCGGACAATTTTTTTTATGCACCCTGTACACTACGGTCATGGTAATTATCCATAAGTAAACAGCTTAGACGTAGTTGTTGAGATTTTTCCTCCTTAATTATTCTGCTGTCTGCGTCCCCGCAAAGCCGCTTTTGAGGATATCGCATATAATTAGGGGTTTGGAAACGGCTGCTGTCAAAGTAATTTCAGCAAGATACAGTTCAATTATTAAAGCAAACATATCGTGTATTTAATTTAAATTTCAATTTGGTTAACAAATTTTGTTAAAGTTGAAGTGGGCAAATTGTGCCGCAAGGAAAACACTCACATGGAAGGACGTGACCCCAAGTTGTTCAAGAACATTCACCATTTAAATTCAAACACAAATATATATTTAGCGTAACCATTCACAAAACAACGGTTTGATTAAAGAATTTATCAATTAAAACGAAGTTGCTCCAAACCACCAATAAATCCAGAATTTGCTTTTTTCCATCACAAGATTATGTAATTTGACTCTAATTAACAACACCAAAATGAAAGTTCACAGGTTGGCTAATGCTCAGAATCCAAATGTGTACTACAATTATTTCCTTTGCAAAAAAGTAATCAAATTAATTTACCAAGAGTCCGCCCGCGGTAGCTTAGTGGTCAGCGCGACAGAATGTCAATCCTCAAGGCCCGGGTTCGATTCCCGGCTGGGTCGGAGACTTTCTCCGCTCTGGGACTGGTGTTGTGTTGTCCTAATATCGTTTCACCTCCATCGACGCGCAAGTCACCGAAGTGGCGTCAAATCGAAAGACTTGCAACCGGCGACCATTCTACCCGACGGGAGGTTCTAGTCACATGACATTTACATATTTACCAAGGGGAACCAGCCCCTTAAGCACAACTAGTTTAATAAAATATTGCACCCGTTAAGAAAATGAACAAGAGAGAAAACTCGCGTTAACTTCACAGACGGGTAGGCCGAATTCGAATTACAGTATGAATATTAAATTTTCTTTCGCAGTACCTTGCACCAGGCCATTACGTTTGGGACTGACACTGATGTTCTAAATCGCTCGAAATACCTGAACCTTACTACCTTCAAACTTCAGTATCACGAACAAAGTTGCTAAAACCATAAAATGCAATTAATCTGCTGGCTACAAAGCAGAAGAAATTTACAGAAATCTTAAATATATTATTCGCAATAAAATATTGGCTGGGTCACAGATTTACATCATCAAGACCTGCAATGCTGCGCAGCGAGCTACACGTAAAATTTCAGAAATTAAAACAAGGCAAATTAAGATTAAATAGCTTGCAGTTTCCACAGTTCCAGCAGTGAGATCACGAGTAAATAACAGCCCATATACACCCTGTGGAACAACCTTCAAAATAAATGCTTAAATTGAAAACAAATCGCTCACATGCAAACTTAAACAACGTCACCACCTATAGCCGGAGGTGAAGTAGGTGAAGGCAGTCATTTAAAATACAATCTCAGGCCCCTCTCTGCCCCGGTGGCAACAACAAATGCAGAAGGAAATTTGGATCTAGAGTTCGGAACATCCGGAAGACGGGCTTCGCTCTTCGTAAATATGGCTTTAATGGACATATGGAAGGGGCCAGAAATCAGTTCTGCCCGGCAGCTAAAGATGCAACCAAAATACGGCACGACCGCCAGAATAGTGAGCAGCAGCGAACCAAAGATACGCAAGCACCGATGGATCGTCTCGGAACGAGCCAACACGGCTCAAGAATGTGTCAACCGATTGGATTCTATTGGAACCATAAACACTTTGCACTCCCGTTGGAATTATAAAGTTCGACAGATTCTTAGCGGCTGTGGAACCGTCACTGAAGAAAATTATTACACAGCTGAAGTCAAGAATAAATTGTGACATACTGTCCAACAGCAGTTCCATGTTACTTACCGAGCTATTACCGACCGTGACTCTGACCTATCTTTGAAGCTGACAGTATGGTTCCTATCGTACCTGCAACAGTAACAAATTGCGTAAAGTAACCGAATCAGCCAGCATATTAAAGATCGATGCGGTGGAGGGATGTTACAAGAAGGCGCACGTGACCAGATTGGAAGAAAATCAATCACGTCCTTTTCAAATGATCTATCCAAGTATTTGTCATAGGAGTTATAGGTAAATTCAAGTAAATTCATACTGAACGAGGAAGGGAGAACTTATAACGGTACTTTGCGGGCAGGCGTGTCAATTAGCATCATATTAATTAAAATCGGGGATAAATAGACTATTTTGGAAGAATTAAAAAGAGGAAAGTAATACGAAACTTTAATAACTCCACAGTATTACTAAGAAGCAATATAATGAAAAGTAATAAAAAGCAAAGTAGCAAAGACCAAGCGGGACAGAAAGATATAGGGGCACGTTTGTTTTTTAATACATATAAAGTAACAGGTAACACATTATTGAGCTCTCTACCTTCAGTAATCGCGATCGGGCTAGTCGATGAAAAATTGGTACGCGACTGCGAAATTCGTTAAGGAGATTATTTAAAGACTCTTCAAGCACTTTTAAAATACATTACGTGTGACGAAGTGATCAGGGACGTTTATTGTCGGGTGAAGTGAAAATGATTCCGACAACGTAATTCGAACTTTGTGTTAGCTGGGAAAAGTACTCTTGGGAAACTATTATGGTTGTGGAGCCCACGAAAGTTGTACGCAACGGAAAGCTATAGTATACGTAATTCTGCATTTTATAAAATTGTGAAACGCGTGTGTGCGGAACATTAATAGAATGTTATCCTTGGACGGTTGCGGGGGGTAACTGATACAAACAACGCGCCATCATAAAAATAGTTCGCTTATTAACTACCAGATATTAATTAAAGGGGAACTAAAATACCAAAAACAGTGCATACACCGTTAAACTGAACCCTGCGTGTGAAAGACAATCACATCGAACATTTCGAGAGCGAAGAATAGACATTTAAGTGCCGAATTGAGAGCCTGGGTCGTGTAGATATTTGGAAATTATATGACACGCGTTATTCAGAACACGATATCGACCATTCTAATACTGAAAAGAAGGATAGGATCATCACCTCCAATCCCGATTGATATTTCATATTTAGTTAGTGAAAATAAGTGTGTTAATAACAAACTACATTACAATTTTATCCACGATTTTGGCTTCATTACGTAGTCTTGACTACATGATAAACAATATGTGTGGAAGTTGTATACAACGTATTATCATAATATTTAGCCAACCAATATTGTGGGACACCAGAAAATGTAAATGCATGAAATTGTTCTTACAGCGGATGTATAATGTGTGAGTGCGACGAACTATATTGAGAAACTGAATATCCATTACGCACTCGCATGTTTATCTGCAAAAATGGTCCTTGTCGGTACATCAGCATAGAGTTCGAAAAGAATCACTGGAACATCGCAAACCATTCAGATTAATCGAACGTCTAAATACGCATAATGCTGGTATCACCAGGATGTGTTCTTTCTCCTCACACCCGTGGCAGTAATTGCATTAAGAGTCAGCCGGGAATAACACTTAAATCAATTGACGACATCGAACTAGCGTCACGAATTTTCAAACGTCCACTGCCATGTATGAAGGCGAGTGACACCACGAGTGCTAAAGTCGATCGAGGTGTGTCGTCGTGATCGTATTGAATGACATTGAGCGGTCACAAACTGAAACTGAACCTTCCCGAATGCGAGGCAAGTGTAATTACAGCACTACGTCGTGTGATGTCTTTCCGGAAGTGATAGTGTGCTAATGGAAATATCTATTGCTACATGGAAGTCCACATAAGCTGGAATAAGACGGTCAACTTCCTATGCAAGGCCGAACGTGCAGACGCGGCAAAGCCAGCCCTTGCCCTGGCTGCTCCAGAAGTCGCAGTAAGCGCAGAGGTATGGCTTCTAAGAGAAAAGCGCCAGTGTTTCAGTTCCTCCATTTGCCACACGTGTTGAATATTCAAGCGACGGTGAAATCCGTTTAATCTGTATGCGCTCGAGCGCCAACTTCCGTGCATATTTTCCTAAGGGGCCGGGACACGGCGCTGGCCGTCTGGCTCAGGAAAGGGCCAAGGCTGGGAGGCAGCCGGCGCCACGGCAGGCAAATCCTCCTGCTGAATGAGGGCTCCAGCCGAACCCTCTGCATCGTCGTCGGGGATTCCAACTCTTCTCTCCGCACCACGCTGACTTTACCACGCGGAACGATGCTAACCGTTCTGTTGTCGAAACTACTACAATAATCACAGTTCTCCATTCAGCTGACTGGGTCGGTCGGAATGCTAAAAGACATACACCAGTCAAGGAAAGACTTTATTACTCATATGACGCGTTTCGGAATTTATCGATCATCAGGTATCGAAGAGCTATTACTGCACGTGGATATGGCTTTTCACATACAACTTGAAATTCCACATCTACGCACCGTAATCGCTCCTGGATATCTGATGATCGATAAATTCCGAAACGCGTCATATATAAGCAATAAATTCATTCCTTGTCAGATGTCTGACTTTTACTCAGTAAGCCTGAGTACAGAACTACGGATTGTTGAAATTTCAAGTTTGACGTCGGGTGACAAACGACAAAGCAAATAAGTTTTTCGTGTGATATAATCACAAATCAACAATTTTCGAAATTTTTCGTTCACTTGTACTGTGAACCCTTGATATTCGCTTAATATCATGATTATAGGCCAACGGGAAGTATCCTATTGTCTGCGAGCATCAAAACATGTGGCATAAATGGCCATTATCTGTTGATTGAACTTACTTAGAAGCTTAAAAATTTTACGCTGTCAGAGAAGCGTAGACCTCAGCAGATGCTGAGGCCAGTTATTTGAGATCTCTTCAGCGGCGTTGTGTGGCGTTTACAGGCAGGCTTTCCGAACTCCCTGATTAGTTTCTCAAAAGAATCTCTACAGCACCTCTAAGTTTGTAAGTATAACTTTGTTACACCTCTATAGTCCGCAGAGGGATGCATACAGAGCTTACGAAAACGACACCGACAGACTTTGAGGGATTGTAGATGCTGTCTTGTATAAGTTGAGCATAAAATCCTATGTCGGAACCTGCACCCCTTTTGATCATACAATGCAGGGTTTCACGATCGGTATTTGTGTCATTGGTGAATTTTGTTTTATGGGCGTTAGACCGTGGTCCAAGGCGTGTTTATGCGACTAATATTTTCTCAAAACCAGTTTCAGAAAGTCAAGTTGAACTTGTTTATGTCCGAAACTGCTATCCACGCCTTTACGGCATTTGTTGATGTCTCCATCATTAGGAAATGTAACGTTACCCACATAAACCCGACTCGTACCTCCGTCTAACGCCCCTAAAAAATACATCCCTTCTGTTACACATTGAGTAGCTTAGGTTTCCTGTTAAAACCCTGAGAAGGAACGCTCAAAAAAGAATGTAGCAGCATATTACTTTTTCCCCACATATATCTCCAAACTGTCCATGATAGTAAAATTGGAGCAGTTTGGGCTTGCTATTATTCTATAGGCAGTTTGTCGAAGTTGCTTTATATTCACGCTTAAACAATTTTGGTTGCTCTGAGCACTATGGGACTTAACATCTATGGTCATCAGTCCCCTAGAACTTAGAACTACTTAAACCTAACTAACCTAAGGACACCCAGCCATCACGAGGCAGAGAAAATCCCTGACCCCGCCGGGAATCGAACCCGGGAACCCGGGCGTGGGAAGCGAGAACGCTACCGCACGACCACGAGATGCGGGCATTTTTGGTTGCGCAATAGAATAATGAAAGCAGTGATCACTGTTTTCACCGTAGGACGCAATACACAGAAGATGATACAAATAAGTTTCACTTACTGAGCATCACATTTCACCTTAATGTACTCGTTATACAGCCGCCTTCCTCTCACTTGGTAGAGAAAGATTGCGGACATCGTCTGGGGCACCAACCTCTTATTTATTTTCACAGAGAGAGACGGAAAATGAGGCCTTGACGTAGCCTAGACCAACAGAAATAAGAGTAACGAAACACGCGGACGAGAGCGCCGTAATGGTCGCTTGTTAACGTTAGCTAAAGCGGACGGACATCTGAAGGCGCGGTCCACGGCACCATTGTCCGCGTCCCGTTTTATTCGGCGCTGCGCGCCGCTTCTAGCACCGTTCTCTGGAAAGTAGGACGGTTCCGGAAAAAAATCCCCACTACAGAAGGATACTTACACAAGCCTCCATTTTCAACCCAGATTCCCTAACATAACACTGCGCTAACTTCTCCCCCACCAACCTATAACATTCCTTTATGTCATCTAAACAAATACGACCAGCATATCTACTCTGCTTTAGTCACGCTTCGTGCGTTGTTCTCTTTTTCTATTGCAGCGTTTCGGATCTCCATCTCTCACTACAACTACATATGCTCCTCACACCACCGTGTAGCCGCGCGGGATTAGCCGAGCGGTCTAGGGCGCTGCAGTCTTGGACTGTGCGGCTGGTCCCGGCGGAGGTTCGAGTCCTCCCTCGGGCATGGGTGTGTGTGTTTGTCCTTAGGATAATTTAGGTTAAGTAGTGTGTAAGCTTAGGGACTGATGACCTTAGCAGTTAAGTCCCATAAGATTCCACACACATTTGAACACACAAACCACCGTGAGGTTCATGCCAGAGAGTACATCGCATTGTACCAGTTATTAGGGTTTCTTCCCGTTCCGTTCACGTACGGAGCTTGGGACGAAAGATTCTCTGCTCTGTGCGTGCAGTAATTATTCTAATCTTATCCTCACGACCCCTTTGTGAGCGATACTTCGGTTATTGTAGTTTATTCCTAGAGTCATCGCTTACAGCCGATTGTTGAAACTTTAATAGACTTTCCCGAGATAGTTTACGTTTATCTTCCAGAGGCTTCCGGTTCAGTTCCTTCAGTATCTCTCTGACATTTTCCTATGGATTAAACAAACCTATGACCACTCACGCTGCCCTTCTCTATATATTTTCAAAATCTCTTGTCAATCCGTTTGGTACGGGTCCCACACATTTGAGCCACTTTCTAGAAGAGTTCGCACGTGTGATTTGCAAGCAATCTCTTTTGTAGACTAATTGCACTTCCCTAAGATTCCACCAATAAATCGATGTCTCCCAACTGCTTTGCCACGACTGAATCTATGCGATCGTTCCATTTCATATCCCTACAAAGTGTTACACCCAGGTATTTGTATGAGTTGGCAGATTCTAGCTGCGACTCATCATATTATAGTCATAGGATACTACTTTTCTTTCGTTTTGTGAAGTACACAAATTTACATTTCTGAACATTCAAAGCAAGTTGGCAATCTTTGCACCACTTCGAAATCTTATCAAGACCTGGGTGTTTATGCAGCTTCTTTCAGATAGTACTTCATTACAGATAACTGCGTCATCTGCAAAAAGGTCTGATGTTACTATTAATATTGTCTGCAAGGTCACATTAAGATACAACATTAGATTAGATTAATACTAGTTCCATGGATCATGAATACGATATTTCGTAATGATGTGGAACGAGTCAAATTTTCCAATACATGACATAATTAAGTTAATTTAACAACATAAGTTAATATAACAACTTTTTTATTTTCGTTTTTTAAAAAAATTTTATAATTTTTTTGTTTGGTTTTTCTTTTTTCCTTAATTTATATCTGAAAATTCTTCTATGGAATAGAAGGACTTGTCATTCAGAAATTCTTTTAATTTCTTCTTAAATACTTTTTGGTTATCTGTCAGACATTTGATACTATTGTTGGTTATCTGTCAGACTTTTGATACTATTTGGTAAGCGACCAAAGACTTTAGTGGCAGTATAATTCACCCCTTTCTGTGTCAAAGTTCGATTTAATCTTGAATAGTGAAGATCATCCTTTCTCCTAGTATTGTAGTTATGCACACTGATATTACTTTTTAATTGGGTTTGGTTGTTAATAACAAATTTCATAAGAGTATATATACTGAGAAGCTACTGTGAATATCCCTAGATCCTTAAACAAATGTCTGCAGGATGATCTTGGGTGGACTCCAGCTATTATTCTGATTACACGCTTTTGTGCAATAAATACTTTATTCCTCAGTGATGAATTACCCCAAAATATGATGCCATATGCAAGCAATGAGTGAAAATAGGCGTAGTAAGCTAATTTACTAAGAAGTTTATCACCAAAATTTGCATGACCCTTATTGCATAAGTAGCTGAACTCAAACGTTTCAGCAGATCATCAATGTGTTATCCAATTTAATCTCTCATCAACATGAACAACAAGGGTCACACGACACTTCCCTGGGGCATACACAATTCACTTATACATCTATCGATGACACTCCTAGATAACATGCTGCGTCCTCTCTACTATAAAGCCCTCAGTCCAGTCACAAATTTCACTTTATACCCTATATGATCGTACTTTTCACGACAAGTGTAGCTGTGGTACTGAGTCAAGTGCTTTCCGGAAATCAAGAAATACTGCATCTACTTGGCTGCCTTCATCCAAAGCTTTCAGTACGTCTTGTGAGACAGGTGAAAGTTGAGTTTCACATGATAAATGTTTTCGGAATCCATGCTGGTTGGTATTGAGGAGGTCATTCTGTTCAAGATGCCTCATTATGTCCGAGTTCAGAATATGTTCCAAGATTCTACAACAAATCTATGTCAAGGATATTGGACGGTAGTTTTGTGGATCACATCTACTACTACCCCCCCTGTAGACGGGTGTTACGTGTGCCTTTTTCCAAGAACTGGGTACGGTTATCTGTTCGAGAGACCTACAGCAGAATATGGATAGAGCTAACTGAGGTGAAAATTCAGTTTAGAATCTAACAGGTATTCCGTCGGGCTTTGGAGCTTTGTTCAATTTTAACGATTTCAGCTGTTTCTTAACGCCACTGACATTAATATTTGTTTCATTAATCTTTTAAATGGTGAGATAATTAAATTGAGGCAGTTCTCCTGGGTTTTCCTTTGTAAAGAAGGATTTTAAAACGGAGTTAAACATTTCAACTTTTGCTTTCCTACCTTCAGTTTTAGTTCCTGTCTCATACGCTAAAGACTGGACACTAACTTTGCTGCCGCTAATAGCGGTTACATACGACCGGAATTTCTTTGGGTTCTGTAAAAGATCAATTGACAATATTCTGCTACGGTAGTCGTTGAAGGCATCACGCATTGCTCTGTTGATAGTGGACAGCGTTTTATTCAGAATCTCTTTACTATAACCCTAAGTTTTTTTTACACCTATTATACAGTAACCTCTGTTTCTTTAGAAATTCGTTTACCATGACTGAATGCCACAGTGGTTCCCTCCCACTGTGAACTGTTCTACTCGTTACTATTCTTTTAAACTAGAGCCATAGTTCCTCTACATGTTCATGCCCCATGCTGAAAGTTTCAACTTCCTCACTGAGATATGACACTACTGACTTCTTATCTACTTTACTGAACATATATATCTTTTTGCGTGTTTTAGTTCTCCTTTTTACTTTGCTAATCATTGTTGCCACAACTGCGTCGTGATCACTGATACCAGTTTCGATGTGGACGTCCTCAAAGAAGTCAGGCCTGCTCGTTGCCATTAGATCCAATGTATTTCCATCATGAGTGGGGTTCCAAACTATCTGTTGTAGGTAGTTTTTGAAGAAGGCACTTAGTAATGTTTCACAGGATGTCTTATCACGCCCACCACTAACAAAACTGTAATTTTACCAACTAATTTTTGGATGATGAAAGTCTTCACCAATGATTACAGTATTATTGGGGAACTTACGTACAAGTAATTCTAAAGTTTTCGGTTACATCAGGAGATGAGTCTGGTGGACGATGGAAGGATCCAATTACCATTATATCCACCCCTGATATTGAGTCTTGCCCAAACAATATCTCGTGCAGCTTCAACTTCAGTTTAGGGGGATCTGAGCTTCTTGTCTACTGCGACAAATACACCACAGCCATTTCCCTATCCTTTCGATATAAAATTAAATTTTCCCCAGAAATCTCACTGCTATCAATTTCTGGTGTCAACCAACTTTCTGTACCTAGAATTATGTGAGCTTCACAGTTTTTCATGAGCGCCTCAGACTCTGATACTTTGTTGTGAATACTTCGGCAGTTTACCATTAGAAATTTAATATTAGAAATTTAATACTCTCACCTGTGGGAGGAATTCTTCCGATCTTACGTTGATACTTCTAGGTTTCCTAGATATGTCGTTATCTGGATTGGATAGAGAGTCGTCTACTCTAAAAAACGCTTGTGTGCACGCCACACATAGTCAGATACCTGAATAGCAGCCTTCAGTGTGTAGTGCACACGCTAGCGCATACTAGCTTTCACAGAACCGATGAAGGCTCTGGATCAGTCAACGTTTTCTCAGCGTATATTCCCGTTGCAAGACATCCATCTTTTGACTGTTGTTGTCTTTTGACTGTTTTTCTTTTTCCGCAGGTTCTTTTGTATATATTTATCACTACCAGATAAAGCTGTATTCCAGATATGAAGTTCTTGAATTTCCTCAACTATTTTTTGATATCAGTGTATTTATTTTAACAAGGCTTTCTTTTGAACTGCTAGTATGTCCCATTCCCTTACTGCCTTCAGCTCTCCTGTGAAATATATTATTTTCTGGACTACTCAATTTTAAGGACAAGTAAGTCGTCATTGTCCATACAACTTTCATTATTTTTCCCGGATATTTCTTTTATTTTCCTCCTTACTGCTTAGATTCATAAGTTATTTCACAGTAAAAGTAGAGCCTAATTCTCATTTCCACCATTCTTATTACTTAAGTGTCTATTTTTTATCTTAACTCTTCAAAGTAGGCTATCAGCCAAGGTATCACACATTATATGCAGGTAAGTTATAATATTGTCTGATATCGTGCATCGATGGATACAATAAAAATATACTGAAACGAAATGGAACGATGATTAGTGTTCCACTTCACGTCGACATAAAGATAATTGTTTCGGAGCAATAACTCAGCTCAGCAGTAATTGTTTATGTTAGCAGCAGTCTCGTCATTCTTGTCTACAGGATTCATAATATGAGAGTGCATACCATATACTAGTTCAGTAAGTCATCAAGAAGCGATGAAATTAGAGTAACTGCGCATTAACAATGTGTGGTCACCATCAATAGCTAACAATTTTCACATCTGTTCAGAAGAAATTCAGTAAAATTACTGAACTTCTCAGGAAAACTATGTGAGTTTTCAAGAAAAGCCATCTAGTGGTGTAACAGTGGTGGGAGGTACCAAACTATCTTGAATCTGGTCTTAAAGACTATTCGAGATATGTGCAGTAGGAATTAAGTCCAAGAAGCATTCTCGAAACAATCCTCCCTCCATATCATGTAATAAAGAACGAATCTCTGTTGGTGCACTCATTACCGTCCAAAAAAAGGTGGTCTTCGATAGAACCAGCATACGACAGTTCTAAACTTCTCACCATTGCACCTTCGAGCCCTCAGAGAACTGTTACAGATCTGTTATTAATCAGAACTGTTATTAATCATTTTATGTCTATATAGATCTCCCAGTGGTAGTGCAGACACTTTTTGCAATAAATTAACAGATGTTCTAGACAAAGTCTCAAGTACAAAGGCTAACATAAGTCTGTGTGGTGACACTATCCTCAACACCAATATCATCAATGAATCCAGCAGCACCCTCATAAATATCGTTCACAGTTTTGGTATGTCCCTTTTGGTCAATGGTGCAACAAGGTTTACAACAATGACTGCATCAGTAATTAACCATTTCAAAAGAACTTGCAAAACAAAGCTGGGATGAAGTGTATAAGGAAACCAATGTGAATATGAAATTCTCTAAATTCGCCACATTGTTTAAATTGAACTTTGAAAACGCATTTCTAAAAGTATGCATGTCTGTATCAACGTATCACAAAACAGATAGATAACATAGGTGTTAAGAAGTCCTTCCAAACACCTAAATATCTCAGTTACATGAAAAAGAGTTGCAATGATCCAGACATCTTAAATTTGTATCATTAATACAAAAAGGTACACAGAAAGGTGCTGATTGCTGCAAAAAAGTCATTAATGACAAAATAATATATAATGCAGAGAATAAAAGCAATGCAATCTGGGATGTTATTAAAAAGGAAACGGGAAGAGGCAAAGAAATGGAGAGTAACATACTGCTAAGGGAGGGGGATAAGGTAATAAATGATTGACAACACTTAGCAAACTATGTAAACGAGCATTTTTGAAGTATTGCAGAGAAGTTCCAGCAAAAATTCCCCAAAACAAATATAGCTCCTGTAAATAATGTTGCACTAAATACAATGATGTTACTTCCAACCACAGAGAATGAAGTCAATCAAACTGTCCGAAAACTAAAAAATTAAAAATCAGTAGGCTTAGATGAAGTACCAACGTGTGCACTGAAACAATGCATAGAGATTATACATTGCCCCTTAACAAATATAATAAATGACTCCTTCGCATCAGGGACATTTCCAGAGCAGTTAAAACAGGCAAGTGTTGTTTGTACCATAGCTTAAGAAAGGTAATTCAGAAGACATAGAAAATTACCAGCCCATTTTCCTGCTGTCACCACTCTCAAAAATAATAGAAGCAATTATGAAAGACAGATTAATTAATTACCTGAATAAATAGAACCTTTTAAGTGAAGCACAGTTTGGTTTATGAAGTAGCAAAAATATGGATTAAGCCATAGCTGTACTTGATGCCCCTGACAAAGATGAGTGTGTCACAGGCATGTTTTTGGACCTTGCTAAGGTCTTTGATACAGTTGACCACAAGATTGTATTTAATAAATTAGAAGCATTAGGAATAAGAGGGATAGCTAATGACAGGTTTCGATCATACCTTGCAAATAGGGTACAAAGAGTAGAGATAACACATTCTTCATATAGATCCAAACTTTTACTAAAACACTTATCAGAACCAAAATACATTAATATATTCCTGATATACATCAATGACTTTCCCAGTAGTGTTACTCATGGCGCAAAAATTCGCTTCCCTGATGACAGCAATATTATAGTCATTGAGAAAACAAAAGAACTCCTTGCAGAGAAAGCAAATAAGTTCTCAAGGAAGTTTACGACTGGTCAATAAGCAACAAAGTGACATTGAACATAAAGAAAACCAATACCATGAATTTCAGATTGAAGAGGGAAAATGACAATGTTAAATTAAATGTAGATGGCACCTCTATACACTATGTAACAAATGCAAAATTTCTAGGAATGAATATTGATTCTCAGCTGAGGTGGTGTGAACACACAAAGGTACTTGCATACAGAATGTCATCAGTGTGTTATGCCCTTAGAATCCTATCATCAGTGTGTAACTTCTAGTGTCTTTTAGTTACATGCTGTTCATATGTATACTTAATTCTTAGCTATGGCATCCTTTTTTGGGGAACAAATGCACAAAATATGAGCACAATTTTCAAACTCAGGAAAAGAGCCATAAGAATCATAACCAAAAATGGCTGTCGAGCTCATTGTAAAGATCTGTTGAAAACAGTGGGGATTTTAGCTGTTCTGTGTGAATACATTTACCAGACAGTTGCACAACAAAAATAGCATTGGTAATTACTGCACAAACTCAACTTACATTTGCCAAGAAAAAATAAACATAAAATTCAAAACAGCATTTTCCACCACAGAATGAAACTGTACAATAAATTACCAAAACAGATAAAAGAAATACACTTATTTAAAAAGGTAGTTAAAAAGTACCTATTATGCAACACATTTTATACATTGAAAGATTACTTACATAAAATAGAGTAGGGATTTGATAAAAACAATGTTATATAAATAAATAATAACGATGATTATTAAACATCCAACATTCCACGTAACAGCTTCACACTGCTTTTTCCTTCCTTTTTCCTTTTCTAGAAAAACTTAACTCCAAGCTATGCATTGCACAATTCTAACACCTCTTCCTCTTTCTGAGCTCAACATAACATTCATTATAGAGGGATGCTGACTCAGTTTTTCAAGATAGCAAATGGGAAGTTGTAGTACAGAAAATGGCCCAGAGATCACCCGAGTGTTTGTGTGTGTGTGTGTGTGTGTGTGTGTGTGTGTGTGTGTGTGTGTGTGTGTAGTGAGTGAAGCGTTATGAACGATGTGTGTATAGTGTATGCAGTGACTGATAGTGAGATATGAGTGAACAGTGTGGCATTACATTATTTTATAAGTTATAGGTAAAGAAAAAAGGAGTAAATCTAATGATCGTCTCTAACTAGAAATCTGTAAATGTATGCATTTACGAATTAGCTTATTTTAAATTGGCGTAAACCTGTAAATACTTTGACATGTCCTATATCCTTGTAAAAAAGAGATCTATGGATGAATGAAGCTACTTCTGCTACTATTACTAGATATGTACTTCTGTCCATCCTGATATCTGCCCATTTCCATCTTCCACTATCATGACGTAAAGGCACATCACTCACAGATATGAAGTAGCTTACAGAATTAATATTTTACTTCGTAGGCTGTAAGACAACGCCTGTCAAAGGAACTAGCGCAGGTTAGAGTTTATACACGGCACAGCTTTTATCTGTTACCAAGTTTCAAATTAAATATCTCAGCATTTTAGTTTCCTTTGAATCGGTAGTTTCTTTCTGCCTGCCACTCCATGATGTCCATGCTCCGAATTTCTTTGGATATTATGGTGCATTTATTTCCAAACTAGCAACTTATTTGTTGTTGACTAATTCGATATCCGTCAACCAGTTTTTAGGTTGCCCTTTGCATCCAAGAAACAAAATTACTCAACTGAAAATGAAGCAAAGACAGTAAGGATTTCAGATATTCTCAACCTAGCCTAGGCGATATGTTTCCTTTTTTGCGTCAGCAGAGTTATTTGAGCAACTGAATGGCTGGAGGGGTCAGCGGTATTCTATTATCACAGGACGACAATGCAGGTTTTCAGAGTTAAGTACATAATTACGTTGGCAGAGTAATCACTATGTTTATTCTCAGAGTCGATATACGTGACGTATGTTAGGAGAACGCAGACTCTTATGTAGAGATTTGTACTGTGATGACCTTTTGGTTTTCCACTGACGTGAATTCTGTAGATTCCGCTACAAAAATTCTATATGCTCTCAGAAATGTATGTAAGAACTCAAAAGAAATAAGAATCGAAGGTCAGGGTACGCCTTACCATTGTAATGATGAAGTATTGAGAGTAGTTGTGTGAAGATCGATTTTATTGATGTGAGTTTCATTGAGGCTTGTGTTATTAAAACTTATAAATTTGGTTATTGATAATCGTTTTAATCCTTAAAACATAAATTTGCTACCACGACCAGTTACTCCGCGTCGCTGGTAAATTAGGAAGACTGAATTGTCATTTTCAAGTCGTATGTATGTGGCATCAGCTTATTAGAAGTAGTAATGTTTCGAGAATGAACTCGAAAGTGTCGCACTGAAGTTACATATTTTTCTTATTTTAAATATACAATATTCTGTTGTAAGATTTTAACAGTGATCGAATTTGTTTAGGATATAGAAGAGAGAGTTAAGTGCAAATAGGATAAACATATTTGAGCTTCACTACCAATGAACCGTCAGTTTGATAAATGCCAATAATATTTCTGGCCTGAAGCTTACAACACTAATTAAAAATTATGGATTTCTCTGGTACAACGCATGATTCACACAAGCAATATCAAAATAAAAAAACTTAAAAACGAAATTGTATGGTCACAGATCCTACGTATATATCTAGAAAGTTTAAAAAATATTCAACTGATTTCACAACACTATCTTGTACATGAATGAAAATAGAGACTGAGTGAAATTCAATTTATGAACTGAAACTAAAAGTTTATGTTGGTGCGAGCTATAAGGTTCCAGTTTATGAGGTTGCCAGATGTCTCACTGGTACAGATAGCTCGCGTACACTCTCGTTTATTACTCAGTGCATATCGACTCTTAATTATGAAAACACAGCAACAAAAGGTGTTCTGCGTTCTCCGCTTCAACAAGAGCAATTTATTTGTTATGACGCGGTGTGATTTTGGTCAGAGGACAACGCTGCACCTCCTTTAGCATTCGATTCGTACCGATCTCACAGAGCACCATGGGCCTTAAATGTTAGCTGGTCTCACGATATGTGATTTTGTTAATGCGGTTGCGTGAAACACTCCGTCTCTTTCCGTACTCTTTCAACAACATTAGGTAAATTGCGACGCTGTTTAGCGGCACAAGCGAGCACAGTAACTCCAGACATGATTGCAAAAGGGGTTGACTATCGTCTGGGTGTTTGTTGTGGCTCTGGTGCAGAGCACAAGGAAGATTTATAAAAGGTACTAGAGGCGTTCAATAAGTAATGCAACACATTTTTTTTCTCTGCAAATTTCGGCTAAAAAAATGGGAAATTTATTGTGAGACTTCGTGGAATATTGCCGCTTCAGCCCCTACAGTTTCATGTAGTTCTAGTAGGTGGTGGCGCTATAAGTAGCGTTCAGAGTGGGGTATGTGCTCCCTGCCGCCGTTGGATAAGCAGCTGCAGCAGCAAGTCGTATACTCCTAGCTCACTCATTTGTTACATAGTTTAATTCTTAATTTATTTGCGTGTTTTTGGTACTTGCATTGTTAAATTCATAAATTTCGGGCGTATTATAGTATTTGAGAGTTGTAGCATCGCGTTTTAGTACCTGAATAGTGTAAATTCGCGTAGTCGTCTGTCTTCTGTTTTTGTTTTGAACGGCCAGTGTCGGTTGGTCACAGTCAGTGTGCTCCCTGCCGCCGTTGGATAAGCAGCTGCAGCAGCAAGTCGTATACTCCTAGGTCACTCATTTGTTACATAGTTTAATTCTTAATTTATTTGCGTGTTTTTGGTACTTGCATTGTTAAATTCATAAATTTCGGGCGTATTATAGTATTTGAGAGTTGTAGCATCGCGTTTTAGTACCTGAATAGTGTAAATTCGCGTAGTCGTCTGTCTTCTGTTTTTGTTTTGAACGGCCAGTGTCGGTTGGTCACAGTCAGTGTGCTCCCTGCCGCCGTTGGATAAGCAGCTGCAGCAGCAAGTCGTATACTCCTAGGTCACTCATTTGTTACATAGTTTAATTCTTAATTTATTTGCGTGTTTTTGGTACTTGCATTGTTAAATTCATAAATTTCGGGCGTATTATAGTATTTGAGAGTTGTAGCATCGCGTTTTAGTACCTGAATAGTGTAAATTCGCGTAGTCGTCTGTCTTCTGTTTTTGTTTTGAACGGCCAGTGTCGGTTGGTCACAGTCAGTGTGCTCCCTGCCGCCGTTGGATAAGCAGCTGCAGCAGCAAGTCGTATACTCCTAGGTCACTCATTTGTTACATAGTTTAATTCTTAATTTATTTGCGTGTTTTTGGTACTTGCATTGTTAAATTCATAAATTTCGGGCGTATTATAGTATTTGAGAGTTGTAGCATCGCGTTTTAGTACCTGAATAGTGTAAATTCGCGTAGTCTCCTTCTGCCGCCGAGCAGTGTGTCAGTAGTGCACAAGTGGCAGCATTACTGCATTTACTAGGCAATCTCGTATTTTAATAACCGTTTAAATTTTGTGTCGATTTGTTTGCGCTCTCTGTAGATTAGTTCAGACGTTCTTTGCACAAGTTTTTAGCATGGATAGGGACTGCAACTGCTGTGTTCGGATGCAGGCTGAGTTGGCATCCCTTCGCTCCCAGCTTCAGGCAGTGTTGGCTTCGGTCACACAGCTTGAGGCTGTTGCCAATGGGCATCACTGTGGGGGACCGGATGGGAGTTTGTCGGGGACGGCCAGCTCGTCCCACGCATCCCCCGATCGGGCTACGACTGTGGTTGCCCGGGATACTGCCCGCATTGAGGCTGATCCCTCACCTGTGGTAGAGTGGGAGGTCGTCTCAAGGTGTGGCAGGGGGCGAAAGACATACCGGAGGGCTGAACGGAAGGCCTCTCCAGTTTGTCTGACGAACCGGTTTCAGGCTCTGTCTCAGGCTGATACTGATCTTCGGCCTGACATGGCTGCCTGTCCTGTTCCAGAGGTTGCCCCTCAGTCTGCAAGATCCGGGCGGTCGCAGAGGGTGGGCTTACTGGTAGTTGGGAGCTCCAACGTCAGGCGCGTAATGGGGCCCCTTAGGGATATGGCAGCAAGGGAGGGGAAGAAGACCAAAGTGCACTCCGTGTGCATACCGGGGGGAGTCATTCCAGATGTGGAAAGGGTCCTTCCGGATGCCATGAAGGGTACAGGGTGCACCCATCTGCAGGTGGTCGCTCATGTCGGCACCAATGATGTGTGTCGCTATGGATCGGAGGAAATCCTCTCTGGCTTCCGGCGGCTATCTGATTTGGTGAAGACTGCCAGTCTCGCTAGCGGGATGAAAGCAGAGCTCACCATCTGCAGCATCGTCGACAGGACTGACTGCGGACCTTTGGTACAGAGCCGAGTGGAGGGTCTGAATCAGAGGCTGAGACGGTTCTGCGACCTTGTGGGCTGCAGATTCCTCGACTTGCGCCATAGGGTGGTGGGGTTTCGGGTTCCGCTGGATAGGTCAGGAGTCCACTACACGCAACAAGCGGCTACACGGGTAGCAGGGGTTGTGTGGCGTGGGCTGGGCGGTTTTTTAGGTTAGATGGCCTCGGGCAAGTGCAGAAAGGGCAACAGCCTCAACGGGTGCGGGGCAAAGTCAGAACATGCGGGGACCAAGCAGCAATCGGTATTGTAGTTGTAAACTGTCGAAGCTGCGTTGGTAAAGTACCGGAACTTCAAGCGCTGATAGAAAGCACTGAAGCTGAAATCGTTATAGGTACAGAAAGCTGGCTGAAGCCAGAGATAAATTCTGCCGAAATTTTTACAAAGGTACAGACGGTGTTTAGAAAGGATAGATTGCATGCAACCGGTGGTGGAGTGTTCGTCGCTGTTAGTAGTAGTTTATCCTGTAGTGAAGTAGAAGTGGATAGTTCCTGTGAATTATTATGGGTGGAGGTTACACTCAACAACCGAGCAAGGTTAATAATTGGCTCCTTTTACCGACCCCCCGACTCAGCAGCATTAGTGGCAGAACAACTGAGAGAAAATTTGGAATACATTTCACATAAATTTTCTCAGCATGTTATGGTCTTAGGTGGAGATTTCAATTTACCAGATATAGACTGGGACACTCAGATGTTTAGGACGGGTGGTAGGGACAGAGCATCGAGTGACATTATACTGAGTGCACTATCCGAAAATTACCTCGAGCAATTAAACAGAGAACCGACTCGTGGAGATAACATCTTGGACCTACTGGTAACAAACAGACCCGAACTTTTCGACTCTGAGTGCAGAACAGGGAATCAGTGATCATAAGGCCGTTACAGCATCCCTGAATTTGGAAGTTAATAGGAATATAAAAAAAGGGCGGAAGGTATATCTGTTTAGCAAGAGTAATAGAAGGCAGATTTCAGACTACCTAACAGATCAAAACGAAAATTTCTGTTCCGACACTGACAATGTTGAGTGTTCATGGAAAAAGTTCAAGGCAATCGTAAAATGCGTTTTAGACAGGTACGTGCCGAGTAAAACTGTGAGGGACGGGAAAAACCCACCGTGGTACAACAACAAAGTTAGGAAACTACTGCGAAAGCAAAGAGAGCTTCACTGCAAGTTTAAACGCAGCCAAAACCTCTCAGACAAACAGAAGCTAAACGATGTCAAAGTTAGCGTAAGGAGGGCTATGCGTGAAGCGTTCGGTGAATTCGAAAGTAAAATTCTATGTACTGACTTGACAGAAAATCCTAGGAAGTTCTGGTCTTACGTTAAATCAGTAAGTGGCTCGAAACAGCATATCCAGACACTCCGGGATGATGATGGCATTGAAACAGAGGATGACAAGCGTAAAGCTGAAATACTAAACACCTTTTTCCAAAGCTGTTTCACAGAGGAAGACCGCACTGCAGTTCCTTCTCTAAATCCTCGCACAAACGAAAAAATGGCTGACATCGAAATAAGTGTCCAAGGAATAGAAAAGCAACTGAAATCACTCAACAGAGGAAAGTCCACTGGACCTGACGGGATACCAATTCGATTCTACACAGAGTACGCGAAAGAACTTGCCCCCCTTCTAACAGCCGTGTACCGCAAGTCTCTAGAGGAACGGAAGGTTCCAAATGATTGGAAAAGAGCACAGGTAGTCCCAGTCTTCAAGAAGGGTCGTCGAGCAGATGCGCAAAACTATAGACCGATATCTCTGACGTCGATCTGTTGTAGAATTTTAGAACATGTTTTTTGCTCGAATATCATGTCGTTTTTGGAAACTCAGAATCTACTATGTAGGAATCAACATGGATTCCGGAAACAGCGATCGTGTGAGACCCAACTCGCTTTATTTGTTCATGAGACCCAGAAAATATTAGATACAGGCTCCCAGGTAGATGCTATTTTTCTTGACTTCCGGAAGGCGTTCGATACAGTTCCGCACTGTCGCCTGATAAACAAAGTAAGAGCCTACGGAATATCAGACCAGCTGTGTGGCTGGATTGAAGAGTTTTTAGCAAACAGAACGCAGCATGTTGTTATCAACGGAGAGACGTCTACAGACGTTAAAGTAACCTCTGGTGTGCCACAGGGGAGTGTTATGGGACCATTGCTTTTCACAATATATATAAATGACCTAGTAGATAGTGTCGGAAGTTCCATGCGGCTTTTCGCGGATGATGCTGTAGTATACAGAGAAGTTGCAGCATTAGAAAATTGTAGCGAAATGCAGGAAGATCTGCAGCGGATAGGCACTTGGTGCAGGGAGTGGCAACTGACCCTTAACATAGACAAATGTAATGTATTGCGAATACATAGAAAGAAGGATCCTTTATTGTATGATTATATGATAGCGGAACAAACACTGGTAGCAGTTACTTCTGTAAAATATCTGGGAGTATGCGTGCGGAACGATTTGAAGTGGAATGATCATATAAAATTAATTGTTGGTAAGGCGGGTACCAGGTTGAGATTCATTGGGAGAGTCCTTAGAAAATGTAGTCCATCAACAAAGGAGGTGGCTTACAAAACACTCGTTCGACCTATACTTGAGTATTGCTCATCAGTGTGGGATCCGTACCAGATCGGGTTGACGGAGGAGATAGAGAAGATCCAAAGAAGAGCGGCGCGTTTCGTCACAGGGTTATTTGGTAACCGTGATAGCGTTACGGAGATGTTTAACAAACTCAAGTGGCGGACTCTGCAAGAGAGGCGCTCTGCTTCGCGGTGTAGCTTGCTCGCCAGGTTTCGAGAGGGTGCGTTTCTGGATGAGATATCGAATATATTGCTTTCCCCTACTTATACCTCTCGAGGAGATCACGAATGTAAAATTAGAGAGATTAGAGCGCGCACAGAGGCTTTCAGACAGTCGTTCTTCCCGCGAACCATACGCGACTGGAACAGGAAAGGGAGGTAATGACAGTGGCACGTAAAGTGCCCTCCGCCACACACCGTTGGGTGGCTTGCGGAGTATAAATGTAGATGTAGATGTAGCATGTAACGAAGGTGCGTTACAATCAAAGAGCTGTTTATTTAGCGGCAAATCCGAGCATCGCAGATATTCTTAGGCGTTTGCAGAATGCCTGCAGAGACATGGTTGTGAACAAAACCACCGTAATTCGATGGACAAGGCGTCTGTCATCACCGCAACATGGTCGCACAAATCTGTCAGATTTGCGTACCGGGTCTCCTGCAGTGGCGGAACGTGTGGACACTCTCATTAAGTGTGATAAACCGATCACAAACACATCGCAAAACAACCGGACACCCCTGTCGGTGGTGCAGACACAATCGTTTACTAGATGTGGACTCAAAAATTGGAGAAACGACTTCAGCGTGTTCGTCGCACAAAAACGTAAACGCAATTGTCATTTTCCGTGACAACGCAAGGCCTCACAAAAGTCTGCACACCCGAAAGTACCTCATAGAGCTTCATTGGACGGTTCTTCCTCATTCACCCTACAGCCCGTATCTCGCAACTTCCGACTTCATCTTTTTGGGCCAATGAATGATGTACTCTACAGGAAGAAGTACGTGGAATGTGGGAAGACTATTTACGCACCAAGACGTTGACTCTGACGTCGAACAGTAGATTAGTACAACGCTGACATACAGGCCCTACCATTAAGATGGCGTAAGGCCACGGCATTGAACGGAGATTATGTTCAAAAATACTGTTTTCCAGTCGAAAGAGTGGGGAATAATATGGTGAACTGGCATCTTGTATAAAACTAAATCTAGTTTCAGGAAAACATCTTTTGCATTACTTACTGAACGCCCCTCGTACGTGAAAACTTTAACCATTCACGTAATTCTAAGAAGCAGTTCAGGGCTGCATCCATGTAAAACAAATAATTTTGTAAAAACATCTGCATATATATAAAATGAAAATTTTGTTTTCGTACGTAAAAGTTTTAGATCACCTCAAGTTTCTCTCTGCATTACTTGATTTTTGTATAGCTTTATCTGTGCATGGATGACTTATAACTAAATCAGCATAGCGTTTGTATCAACTGCATTTTGAGTGCTGCAGGTGCCTTTTGACCTGTATGTTGTGGCCCTTTTGCCCCCTTCATAAACCCAGCACAAACAGTTTTCGGTTCACAGAATTAAGGATGCTGCGCAGCATTTGTCATTTGTGTCTGCTATGCATATAAAGACGAAAAAAGTAGCTAAAATTACAAAATAAAGGGCAGATGCTGCAGCTGTATTTAAAAACTTATTCAGTGCTAAATGTATTACGCAAGATGAAAGTGGATGAAAGCGTGAAACATGCACTTGCGTAAATAGAATTTTACAAAAGAGTAGCTGGTTCACGTACTTCTTGAAGTAATTCAGTCAACAGCCACGGAGCTCACCCACCAGTAACAAGGAAAGATTAATATTTCCATCTTCATTCATGTTGAAGGTATAAGCTTATGAAATCGAATAAACATTTTCGAAACGCCCAGAATTTTCCGTCACTAAGCTAAGCTGTTATTTTTCACGCATTGAGACGCAGAAGCGTCTTTTGTGTATGTGAGCTGCAGATTTTCCTTTTCGTACCACGATGCTGCCCGTGCCAAATCACCATCGCGAGCTCGTGTTGTGATCACTGTAACGCCGCTGTCCCGTCGCGCACGGCTGCCGTAACCCCGAGTGCGTCGCTGGACTGCCTACCCAGCCAGGGGCGCATCGCTCAATGTCAGGCCGGAGCGGCCGTGGTTTGCGGCGCTAAGCGGCCCTGGATTTAATCACCGACACGTCTAGCTGCGCCCTATTCAGGGACAAGCCGTCAACTCATTAATACTCTCCCTGGGAAGGGAAGAGGCTGCGAAACACGATGAGCGAATAGAACTGGCTACGAAGGGAAACATGACACCTCGTATCCACACAAATGTACTTACTGAACGTATTTGTAAATCGGTTATTAAACTAAGATCTCTGTGTCTCAGTGTAAGTACTCATCCTTACTCAAAATTGCTACAACTGATGTATTGCCCATTGGACTTCGTCTCAAGATCTACGGCCAACGCTTGCTTAATGATTTTTCTGACCTTTCGCCTGCACAAGCCGCTGGTATTGTCGAAGATTCATACTCTATTGTTGGTTGTTCTGGAGAAAACCCCGTGGCGATGTCTGAGAGCCTGCCGTGATCACTATCACTGTCTTTCTCCTCTTCTTAGCTATAATGGTCGCTCCTTACACCAAAGGAATTCACATCGGTTTTTTTGCAAATCTCCTTAATGTTTTGTTAAAACTGTTGTCATGTTGTCATGTCATCAAAGGATTTCAATGGCTTCCCTAAAAAAGCGGGCATGGTAGCTTCTTTCCACAGCGAGAACCTACATGTTGGCTAATTTAATTTTGTGATCGGTCTCACACAGCGCGTGCACCGTCACAGCTGATTTGCTACCTGTCCCAGCCTACAAAACCTGTTACGTTCACTGACCCTAGCACTCGTGAATCTTCTGGTCATTCCAACACACTTCGACATTGCGAGTGCGCCCTCTTTCTCCTCTGCTAATCTGAGCCATTCTCTAATCTTCTTGATCGGTTTGTACATCATCTTTGCGCGGATGTCAAGAGGAGGACCACAGCTGTAATACCCAGGGAAAGACGTCGCCAGAAAAATCATTAAACAAACGTCGGTCGAAGATCCAGAGACGAAAATCAACAGGCAATACATCACCAAGTGTCCGCGAAAGCTTCAACAATTTTGTATTGTTACATATCGTGGGAAAGTGGTTGCAGTTACGACTTCATATTCAAAGGCAACTGTTGGTGTATTGCTGTATTGCTCAACAATAACACTCTGGATTCCTCCATGTGTTTACAGTCCAATTTAAATTAGGCATCTGGCGTTTAAGGTTCTGCCCTCTGAAGCGACAAAAAATTACCTTAAAGCTTATATCTCCAACAAAAATTTTGAAATTCGCGTAGACAGTGAAGTGATTTTCTTGTTGGTTTAGGGTTTTATGTTGCTGCTGAGCCGTTCCTTGTAGTGTAAGCCGAGTCAGAACACTTCATGAGATCGGTCACCCGACGTAACATCTGACGTATTTACCTTTTTCTTCTAATCCGGTCGCTGTAGCTCATTCTCTTAAAGTAGAGCTCCCGTTAATCAATGACTCAGAGATCCCGTGTGCATTCGAGTAAAGGCTTGACTTCTTCACGTTCTGCAGCAGTTACTGGAGCAAAAGAAGATAACTTCTACTCAAATTACGAAAAGGCACGTCCTCTACCTTCCTTTTACAGACATATACACTTCCTTGAATGGGTGTACAGATCATTAGCTCGACTCGTGAATTAGAGTAGAACACAACTTTTTGTACGACGTACTCCTCAAAGGTTCAAAATGAATCAAGAGTACAATATATTTAATTTGTCAGAAAACCATCCTGTCGTTTGTTTTCATGCTTGGAGAGTGTTGTTGCTCTTCGACGGTCAAGCCACCTCCAACCCATGACGCCAAAACGTAAAAGGCCCCTCATACAGCAGGTGAAGATGTTTGTCACCATCTCTTGCAGTTTTCTCGTATTCCACATCTCCCGTTTCATGTCTGCACATACGAAAACAAACATCCGCGCGCAGTATATGTTCCGCGACTTAATCCCTATTTAATATTATTCTGTCACGACCGTCTTTCCTTGTATACTGTCATGTATGGACTGTAAAACCACGAAGTTACTTATAACCAGTCTTGATGATTGTAATTTTAGGTGACAAGCTTCGTACTAAATCTGGAACTTGCTTGTGATTCCATGGTTAACAACCATCCATCTACGCACTATGTATACTTATACCCCATATATCATGTGTGCCTCTTCCTCCAAAGGTAAAATAATGGAAGATATCAGCATAACTGCCATAGTCTGGATAACAGGATTCCAGTATTATTTGCTTTCCAAGTCATCATTTCCATCCAAGTCGTGGTGTGACAAAGTGTTTGTACAACATACTTGTTTATGTGGCTAATGGTTGATAGTGCCAAATCGTACATTATTTTCAAGACACTCATCAATAGAAGTGTCTCTGATTTAACAGTTCATCAATTACCTTGACACATAATTATGGAATACTGTGTGTTTCAGCATGTTATGAACAACACAGAACTAATAATGATGAAATCTGCTAAGAGACAGAAAATGAAACAAGCAAAGAAGATAAGGATTTAATGTCCATTGACGACTGTCACATTAGAGACACAGCACAAGTTCAGGTTGTGAATGTTTGGGAGATGGGAATCGACTGTGCACTTTCAAAGAAATCTTTTTGGCATTTACTTTAAACAATTTAGGAAAATCAAGGAAAACCGAAATCTGGGTTGCCGAACTGTGTTTCAAACTGTCGTCCTCAAGAATGAAAGTCCAGTCACCCCCATTCAGTAATATATGTAGGAAAACCGCAAATGTTTTACGAATGTTGTCGTTCAGTCTCCCACCACAACAGTAGTTTATAACGTGATTCCAAGCTCTTCGGGTAAAATTTACCCAACTTAAATCGAACGAACTGCTCGTTTTGGAGCGTTTTATATGGTGTAGAGTCGACACCATGTAATTACGTGATCTTCGGCTGCTGGTATCAGTCTTGGCCGTGGAGTGGTTTGTGCGTTCGAGACGGTTGTGTGGAGTCACCACAGTAAGATAGTACAACGTGTATACGTGACAAAATGGCCGAAAGAGCTGCCGTATTTGAATGTACCCGCGAATGAAGTTGTCCAGTTTGTTGGTGTTATCAACGTACGCTGCTCACATGGGATGGTGTATCACTCGCACCAACGTTACTGGGTGTAAAAAAAGTGGGCGTAAAAAAATCCTAAACGAAAAGGACTAGAGAGGATTCTCACACCTTGTCAATGACTTTCGGTTCCAAATTCAACATAATTGTTGCCATCAGTGAATGCAGGTCCATCTCAATCAGTCAATCAGTTTCCGACTTCAAATTGCAAAGGGAACTGCATGCAATGGACATTTGTTGTACGATACCTCTCAAAACCTCTTTGCTCACAGAACCACCTACCATCAGTGGATAAAGCAACACAGGAACTTATGATTTCTCCTCTTTTCAACTAATTCAAGGCATCAAGCACAACGACAGTCCAATTAACTGTTTAACCTGCACCGTGTGTCGTTCAGGCCGCTGGTGGGTCTGAGATGTTTTGGAGGCGTTTTCCGTATTATGACTTTGGCCCTCTAATTCAGGTTCTAATGAGAATAAACGAACATGATTAAGTCAGAGTCAAAGTTCTCTTGCAAAAAAAAACCTTGTCTTTGTCTATACACGTTCAAGATGAGTATGTTGTCGATACCCTCGTCTTCCAAGATGATGACAGTCACCCACTAGGTCATCCGATCTCAATTCTATAAAAATGTGTGTGGCTAGAACAGGTTGTGAAATGTAGCAATCAATATCCTCACAGCCTGGTGTGTCTGCAGGATCTAATCATTAATGAGTGGCTTAAACTGCGTTGACATACTTGAAGGAACTGGTGATCTCTCTTTCTTGTAGAATTAAAGCCATCTTGAAGGCCACGTGCGGTGATGGATAGTATTAGCTTGATGTCTCATGGATTGTTTTGATCAGCTGGATTATAATGTAAACTGTGTCCCAATAAATTATAAAATGGAGAAAAATTTGTAACATCAAAAAAATTTGTTTTTATATATTTACATCTTTCTCAAGTATTTTAGGAATGTAGGATACTGGAGTCGCTCTCGGGAGGTTTACGACTCAAATCCCGATGTGTTGAATCCGACTTAGGGCTTCTGTAAGTTCCTTAAATCAATTAAGGTAATTTTCGTCTTGTTTCCGTTGAAAAAGACATCCTCTCCAAATAATTATAACAACTTTAAGGACCAAGCTTTCATGTAAAAATAATCTACATTTCAACATAATTTCCACCTATGTTAAGGCACCATCATGGTGTTTCTTTAAGCGTAACAACAAACAATAGTTCTAGGTGCTAGGTCAGAACTATAGAGACAGTGATCAAAGTGGTCCCAACCGCACTTTGTGTCAGGATTTTGAGTGAGATGAGCCACATTGGGATGGGCATTACCGTGCAACAAATTTATCCTTTTACTGAATATGCCATGCCTTTTCTTGCTAACGCGAGACAAAACGTGGCCAAGCAAAGGATCCTACCTATCCTGAAACTGTTTTTCTTTTTTTGCGAGATATTGAAAGCCTCCATTCCAATGACTGTTGTCTTGATCACGATGTAGCGTTTGCAACCCAAGTTTCGTCACCATCGACAATTTGGCTTAAAAACGTGTACCCTACGTCACAGTACCTCTGGAGGATAACCACTGCATCGCCTAAACGACTGGTTTTGTGCAACTCAGTCAGTATTTTTAGAACCCAGCGTGCGCATCGAGTCCTATACGGTAAACGTCATGTCACAGTTTCATACAGAAGACGTCTAGAAACATAGGGAAAGGCATGAGATAATGATGAAATTTTGAAACATCTATCATCAGTAATGACGGACGGTCGCCCACTTTGTTTCTCATCGTGCGCATTTTTCGATCATTTTTGAATACACTACACAATTTTGCAACCATTCTAAAGCTCACAACTTTTTCTCCATACATTTAGCTAATCTGTTGATGAATTTCGGAAGCTTTCACGTTTGTTACAATTAAGAAATGAATAACAGCACATATTTCACAAACGGAGGCATTTTCAATCGGTTGGGCCATTTTGAACACGTATAAATATTCATGCAAGTGAAAGTTACTTTAATGTCGTTTGTAGATAGCCAACAGTTTAAGGTACTATGTGAGGGACAGTAAGGCGACCTCAAAGCTCCTATGGCCATATTTCAGAATGGTACTGATTACAGTAACGCGTTCCAACCCACAGGTGAAGATTATTCTTTTAATTTGTATATTTTCGGAGACAGAAGACAGAAATTGAATACTATAAGGAAAATTGATGCTCAAATAGTTTTGGAAGGTTAATACACATATCATTAAATTATATATTGGATTCTTCACTTTCTGATCAAAATAATCTAGTCAGCTCACTGTGATGTGGAACTGGTCACTAGATGTCACGAGACACGGACACGCGAGTATAAAAGGAGGTGAGGAGTATTGTGCATAGAGAAGCAGTAACAGTAGAATAGTTTCGTCAGGAGAGCTCAGAGACTTGGAATGTGAACAGGTCAATGGATACCACCTGAATAACAAATCCTTTAGGAACCTTTCAACCTTTCAAAACTGACCGACTGTTGTTTATGTAACAGTGCAGTGGAAACCCGAAAGAACAACCACAACTAAACTAACATCAGGCAGACCACACGTACTGACAGAGGTCGTCTAACATTGCGGGGAATGATTGTAAAACACCGCATGAAAGAAGCGAAAAGTATCATACGTTATTTCCAAAAGTGCTATCAGCAATCCATCCATCACAATAATTCGTCGTAGAAATTAAAAAGAGTGGGGAGCAATGGTCCAGCAGCCCCTCATAAACAAAACATTTCTGTAGTCAAGGCAACGTTTGAGGTGGTGTAAAGAGCTGCGGCACTGGACAGTGAATAACTGGAAAAGAGTGATTTGTTGTGACGAATCATGTTATAGCCTGTGGTAACGCGATGCAAGGTTTGGCGTATGCCTGGAATTCATGACGTGCCTGCCATCATGTGTAGTGCCAACAGAGGATGTGGTGTTAGGGTACAGGAGAGGTTTTTTTTTTTTTTTGTTAGAGTGTGGTCCCTTTATTCCGCTTAACATAACACTGAATGCGGAAGAATGTGAATACATGTATCAATATTGCGTACTGCTTGCAGTAGAGGAACAGTTCGTAAACTCTGTCAGGCAATGCTTTGTGAAGAACAACAGTTATGATGTGAACTGACCCTTCCACAGTCCCGATCTGAACGCAATGGAACATCTTTGGAATGAATTAGAACGCCGACTTCGAGCCAAACCCCAGAGTGCAATATTACTTTCTTCTCTGGTTTCGGCGCTTGAGAAACGTGCTACCAGTCCTCTACAGATATTGACACACCTCGTCTCCACCATAGTTCAAGCATTCACAAAGGGTGGAGGCACCCCATATTAGTGTTCACTAACAAACGTCCGGATACTATTCATCAGACAGTGAGTAACACAAAGAGTAATCAAAGAATAAGGTTACTAAGGATTCTGCAGATCGTTATGCGTTGAAAGCGACGAAACACAATGTTTAGAACCAAAGATGCTCTACGAAATACGTCAAAGGAACGCCGTATGAAAAAATAAATAATTTTTTGGAGCGAAGAACATGTGTGTAATGTATGACGGGTTTATCGTCTTCATCCGACAGAGTTAACTCCAAAAGAGAATTCGTTTATATAGATTAGTAACACATCAAATTAAGATGTGTTGAGAAGGCAAATGATGTTCTTGCAAACCTGCGCGCGTTGCAACAATCCTTGGATCGTAAGAGTGCGATATACATACCCAAAACATTCTAAAAATGATACATCCCGTCACTGCAAAACGTTCCGAGACTGATTTTCATCCTGGCGTGCATGCGACGTCAGCGCAGTAGCTACGGTGACCGCTGGAATTAACAGCGGTAAAGAATAGACGTGCATTCGACCAGTCGGTTGTGAGCAGACGGTGTATAGTCGTGGATGTGTGACGGCAATGTGTCAACGTTGTTATGTCACACACCGCAGTGTAGCAAAGAACTGAACATGCCAAAATCAAGTGTTCAATTCTCCAGAATTTTTTGCAAAGTACAAAATTGTGTGCGAAGTTGCTTCTGCACATCTTGACTCCCACATACAAACAACAATGCTTGGACGACGGCCACGACTTCTCTGGAAAAAAAATATCGCAGGTGACAAGACTTAGTGTTATCAAATGGTTCAAATGGCTCTGAGCACTATGGGACTTAACATCTGAGGTCATCAGTCCCCTATAACTTAGAACTACTTAAACCTCACTAACCTAAGGACGTCACACACATCCAAGCCCGACGCAGGATTCGAACCTGCGACCGTAGCAGTTACGCGGTTCCAGACTGAAGCGCCTAGAACCACTCGTCCACTGCGGCCGGCTTTAGTGTTATCAATACAAAGTTAGAACAAAAGGACAAAGCCCAGAATTATGTCTGTGGCGCGCTAGTTGATTAACATCCCCAAGATGAACCTTAGTGACAGTTTCACGCGGTTCTACGAACGTTCTGTGCGTTGTACTCAAGTGAGGAGAGATTATATACATTCCTGAAGAGTTAAAACAACCATTTTAACTTTTCTCTACGTTTTACTCTTTTTGAACTGGCAGATATACGGCTGGCCAGTCCAAGTAAGTGAATGTTGTATTATATTTATAAGATACCGTTGAGCAAAAATACTATAAGAATCTGTCCGGGTCATTTATTTGCAGCTCACTGTGCTGTAAAGTAGCTCCTGAAAGTATTGCCCATTACGCCCAGTACATTCTGGTGTATTACCACGCACATCTTCGCTTTATCTGGAAGAAAAATGGATGCTGTCTTGCTCAGCACGAACTGCCTCGTGTGGGCAGAGTCCGATATGCTAATGTTCGCCGTCAGCGCTGCCTTTGGGGAAACACAGACGAGCGGCAAACCACAGCACTCCACTGATAACTGCTGACGTTAATTAACGCATGGCCCTAACAGTAACGAATTATCATCATTCATCCTGACAGCTGCTCTGTTGTGATGTTTCACTAGCACAGCGGGCTACGGCCGAGTTTAGCTGCTGCCAGGTCACCGCTGTCTGGTTCTATTGTTAATATATATTACACGTCTATACTCACAAATAGCATTTCAGTTGTGAAAATCTCACTTTCTCTCGCCACATCGAAAGTTCAAATATCTTACGGGATAGCGTTCGTGTATTATTCCCGAAAACTGTAGATATTTCGATAGGCGAGAACGCCGTTATTTTCAAACACAGAGAGACTGGGCTGTACTTCCAGTTACTGGGATCATGTTCTTAAATAACCAGTTGACATTAAAGTAACAAGTGATCTTAAAAAAGAAATTCTGCCTATAGTTCTGCTGTCTCCCTAGTCAAATAAGTGACTTTCTCACCAATTGTTACTCGTAACGAGATTTTACTATCGATAATGTCTGACGTTGGTCTTTTCTGGTCGGGTGTTGTCTTTCCGCATATGCCGTATTTGCTTCCTGGTTGGCATTGCCTATCTACAATGAGTTTAAGCTCTCATGCACAGTGATCTCTCGCTTCATATGTGCCTTAAAAATGAAGGAGTGACTCGCTATTTTTATTTTAATTCATAGGAGCTATAACACGACTTACGCCGTCGAGCTAAATAGTACCTGTTAACTGCTTTCGCAGAGGATCACGTTACCGCCACATTACGTGTCTTTGTGTTCCGGACTTGAACTCAGTGTCTATGACCTTAAATCCTATCTGCTACCTATACTTAATTACTGATATACATGGTACTCATATCGTCCTTAGTTATCCTAAAACTCTATATAATTCCTATGGAAGAAACCCTATGGCTATTGTGGCCTATCCGTTTTCAGAGAACGCAAGATCTCCCTCAACTGAACCAGGAGCTCTCTTTACTCTGGCTGGCGTAGTGCCCCTTCCAGTCCCGTACCCAGTACACTACGGTGAATATCTCAGGTGTTAACGATTCATCCGTCTGTCCTCGCTCGGCACGATAAAAGTACCTAATCCACACGTTATGCTAAAATAAGGAGAGTTCAAGCTCACGGCTGTAGGAAATCCCATGCATTGTTTCAAAGTCCGAGTTGCTACTTAAAGATGTTGCTGTTGTTCGCGATGATTCTTGAGCACACTCATTTGCGTGTTCTTACAGCCTTCTCTTCTTGTGGTAGTAGCTCTTTTCATCAAACAATATTTTTTCCATCCATGGACTAACCTTCCCGTTTGAAATGAGATGCCGGCAACTTGTTCTGAATTTCTCGGCTGTAGAACCAGTTCTTTTGTCGTCTTCCGTTGGTCACCCACTCAAATCCTCAGTTATTTCCTCTGACACTAAAGGTAATCGGCAGTAGGGGTTTCTTGAAACGAGTGAAAGATTCTTCACTCGTTTGTAGCAGAAGAGGGCAGCCCGTGGATACAAAGGCCCTTTGTTGCTTGTTATTTACAATCGTTCAGTCTTCCTGGCCACGGGTACTGATCTCTGGGACTTCAGCGGGTGCGGCAAATACGCCACTGCAGCGTCTCCATTTGAACTGGCGTAGTAATACGAGTATTTGACAGCTAGTGTGGCCGATCATTGTGCAAAAATACTAAACATATCGGAGGTCGAAAGACTACTTCACATTTTTGAATGGATCCTGTCATTAAGTGGTGTGTAAGCTTAGGGACTGATGACCTTAGCAGTTAAGTCTCATAAGATTTCACACACGTTTGAACATTTTTAGATCCTGTCAGTAGGTCTCACAATTGATTTTCTTCTGTGTTCCGTAAAATTCACGCATATTTGGTTCAATTGGCTCTGAGCAATATGGGACTTAACTTCTGAGGTCATCAGTCCCCTAGAACTTAGAACTACTTAAACCTAACTAACCTAAGGACATCACACACATCCATGCCCGAAGCAGAATTCGAACCTGCGACCGTAGCAGTCGATTCACATACAAGATTCCTCTGGCGTTCATAAAACGATAGAGTAATCTCCCTGGTTGACAGAGTTTGGCATACTTTGTTTGCGCTGTGGTGTGGTGTGACCCCACACCCCTACCGGAAATTTTGTTTGCTTTAGTACAGTTTTTGGGAATGAGTTTAGTCAAGAGACCTTCTCTTTCATTATCATAACGAAAAAGGAAGTCTAAAGTAGCAGCCATCAGCTGAGTTCTGTGTCTTTCAGAAAATATTTTGAACATAACGAGAACATAATTTGTAGGATCGTAATTACTTGGTCTCTGTTTCATACAAAACACAACAAACGCCGGTATTCATGAAATTCTTCGTCAATAGTCTGTACCTGCTCGTTCCTGACCTAGGACGAATAAACACTCGTTTCATTATGTTCCACTCTTAGATTCTGACGCACACCTTCACTCACTTATTTCAGATATAGCAAGAATTTCGCGGTAACAGTAAACAACGTTCAGTTTTTTTAATTTTTTTATTTCTTTTAACTAAAATCTGAATTACTCAAGGATTTCTCTTTTCTTGTGATTTTCAGTTGCAACGCTCATTTTCGACGACCACTGCATGCGAAATAGAAGCAATATGATTTTCTCGCTATCGCACCTCCATGGACTCTGAACCACTATTTGAGTCAGTATTGGGATTGTTCTCCCCCCCCCCCCCCCTCTACACCACATCTTGCCATGTATCAGTATGATCACTATGAAGATTCGTTTTTTGGAGTATTGATCAGTTCACTTATTTTGGTGGCATTTTATTGGTCAGTTAATTTTGTGATTTTCATGACATAAGCTATCATTTCGTCCATTTATATTTCCGAGAAGCGTGGTTTTGGACATTTCTACAAATGAGTATGGTTCTGTTGTATCCACGTCAATTTTGTGAATATCTTCACATTTTACATATTTTATCAACTTCGTATAATTAAAACAATTATTTACTATTTGTAACAACAAATACTTAATGGGAAAATTTACAGCAGTTACAGTAAAATAGCCTTTTTTATATCTCTGACATACTCGCCATTTTTGGCAAGCACATATCTGTGTAGAGGAGAACTGATACTGAGCAACTGAATAATTTATTTCATAGAGATGAGATGTAAGTTAGTCTTCATAGTGAAGGAGTTGAAGGAATGTAGTCTCAGGATATAAGTGAATATTCTATCTGATGAAAAGAGAAACTTGATGGAGTTCATCGTTTGTCTCTGAAATAGCCAACAAATTGTATTTGAGTTTGGTACAGAACACCTGAAGAATCTGGATGACAGTTGGAACAACAATGCAACAAGATAAACCAATAACTGTAATTTTGTTGCAGTGCTTGTTTTGGAGCACTATGGAGAAGGAGAAAATTTGTCTCAGTACTATTTCAATCGTTTACACACAGAAATATTAATATATGGTTAGGAGACAACGACTGGGTTACAAATACTACATGAAAAAAGACCTTACTTATCGGGTGGGCTTTGTATTGTTGATTCCTGTTCACGTCCTATGATTGTTAAATGGATGTTGACCACCCTCCTCAAAAACAGTAGTATATTATGAACACACATGGACAGATTTTAAGTCTACCTACATATATACATATTCCACAAGCCACCACACAGTGCGTGACACACGACTGATAACGTATTCAATCATTAGAGGATTGGTTTTTCAACTCACATTTCTCAAACTTCCGTTTTTCCACATTTAGAGCAAGCTGCCATTCATCACACCAAAAGGAAATTCATCCAAGTCACTCTGTATTCTCCTACAGTCACAAAATGACACTTTCCCGTACACTACAGCGTCATCAACAAATAGTTTTAGATTGTTAGTCACTATCAGTATACAGAGAACAGAAATGGTCCCGTCACAGTTCTCTGGGGCACTCCTCAAGATATGTTTGTCCCCAATGAACACTCGACGTCAGGACAGTTAACTAGTTTCTATTACTTCAAAAGTATTCGATCCACTCACGTTTCTGAGAACCTATCCGGTACACTCAGACCTTTTTTAACAGTCTGCAGTGGGGTACAGTGTCAAATCCTGTCTGGGAATCGAGGTATATGGACTCTGCATATTACCCTCACCCATGGTTCGCAGGATTTCATACGAGAAATTAGGAAGCCGAGATTCGCATGATAGAAGCTTTCTACATGATTTCTCGATAAAAACCTCTATCTCTCAAGGATATTTATTATATTTGGACTTAGAATATTGTCAAGAATTCTACAGCAGACAGATGTCAAAGACATTGGCCTGTAATTTTGTGGATTTGGTCACCTGGGTTATTCTCATATCGATTGGGACTTTGCTCAGGGATTCTCAGTTGAACCATGCTGGGTTTACATCCGGACCTGGTGACTTACTCGCAGTATCATTGTAAACGCATAAATTTTTACTAAATTTTGCATATCAACATTTTCATATTCATCATTTTGATTTGCAGTTCCTTGTGTTGGCCGTGTTTGAGGTTAAAATTGTTGGATGTGAGGTCCGCCTGTTATGCAAAACACCATTTTTTCTCAGTACCCAAAGTACGCAACAGAGCAACAACACACACACAAAATGAAATGGCACATACTCACCTACAGTAACAAGATTGTTCGCAGAAAAGGCAACATATTAAAGAAACAGGGACTCCAAATAGGATACAGGACAGAGAACGCAACACAGAAAAAGATCAGAACACAAGAAATACTCTTGGATAAATTTAACAGATTGGGAATTTATGAACTCACATGCAACACTTACCAGTCAGTGTACATAGGACAAACATGGAGAAACTTCAAAACCAGATATTCAGAACATCTCAGACTTTTAAAAAGCAACAGCTCCCTTAGCAGATTTGCTGACCACCTTCTAGCCCACAATCACCACCCAACCACAATAGAAACAGACTTAAGAATACTAAAACGCAGCCACAGCCTCTACAGCAAACTGACCATTGACTAAAACATCCATATACAGGAAGCAATAGCAGAAGGAAAACAGGTCTTAGACGAATACACTGCCACCTATGCAAGGGCACACTATTTAACACATTAAAGGACACACACACACACACACACACACACACACACACACACACACAAAGATTCAAATTTGGCGCCGAACCCTCTGGTGAACAAATGAACACTGAGTGGGCTGGGGACACACAACAAACCACACTCACACTGTGTTTTCGTGAAGTGAAAAGTGTTTTACTACGTTATTTGTGGAAAATACATGTTATAGTTACATGTGCATCACAACATCTCACCATTATGCGGAGAATGAAAGTGCTTGTCACACGAAAACTTAAGTAAAAACGAATATAGGTGCGAAAACATCGCGACAAACTAAATTACATTCTAGAATATAGGTTAACTTCCAGCAAAAAAACTTCCCCATCAACATCGTTTGGTTGCAGATGACAAGCTACCTGTAGTAATTAACACAGAAGTGATCCACAAAATTCATGCACACCAAATGTAAAGGTATTTACAAAAAGAGACGATCTTTTGTTTGAACTAAACATCCACATAATTTTATAATCATTTAACAAAAATGTTCACATTACAGAATAAATAAAAGCGAAAACCCACTGATGATGGCACAGTGGTGCGAAACATGTTTGGGTACTGAGAAAAACGGTGTTTTGCATAACTGGTGGACGTAACATCCAACAATTTTCATATTCTTTTTGGAACAGGGAGTGGAACAATCAACTCTTTTCTCAGCATTTTCTAAATTTTGTTATTAAACAACGGTAAACGGAATCCGCGTATTTAGGAGCAGCTCTGCTTCAAAGTATACGCCTGGGCTCTGTTTGCAAGCGGTGCTAATGCGAGCTGCAGCGCCGTGCAGCCTAACGCGCAGGGGCCCGGGCCGCGCCTGCAGGCGGCTGGCAGGCTGCCAGCGCAGCAGCGGTGGGCGCCGCCCAACTGGGTCACCGCCAGCGCCGTCGGCAGGGGCAGAGGCAGCGGCAGCGGCAGCGCACAAGCCTGGCGTGACCGCCCGCCTGCGCTGTTGCTCCAGCTGGCGTGACCGCCCGCGCCGCTGCCAAGGTCGCCACACTTACTTCCTTATGCAACCGCTCATTTACCTACTTGCGGCTGCTTGTTATTCTTCCCCTCGCGCTAAGTTTACAGTAGCACTAAAACACCACCGTCAAAGTATATTTTACATAATTGTGTAACTCCAATTGCCACACAGCTTCTAATGATAAGAATACTAAATGTTTCAAGGGAATAAATTACATAACTGCAGATGCTTCAAGTTTTCAGCAATAAATTCCCACTTCACGTTATTTTTATTATGAAATAATCAAGAGAAGTAGTGCAGTCTTCATTGCAACCTGTTTTTATTTATCTTGCTCTGAGATAAAACAAACGAAGCACCACGAAGAAATTATCCGAATAAGACGTAAATCGGCAGATGTGATGCACATGTACAGAGAAACAAATGATTTCAATTTCAGAACAATTGGTTGATTTATTCCAGAGAAAGAGTTTCACCAATTGAGCAAGTATATAATGCGTTGGTCCATCTCTAGCCCTTATGGAAGCAGTTCTTCGGCTTGTAATTGATTGACAGAGTTGTTGGATGCCCTCATGAAGAATATAGTGCCAAATTCCGTCCAATTTGCGCCTTATATCATCAACAACCCGAGATGATCAGAGTGCCCTGCCCACAATGCTCCAAACGTTCTCAATTTTGGAGAGATCCAGCGACCTTAATAGCCACGGTAAGGTTTGGCAAGCATGAAGACACGCAATAGAAAATCTCGCCGTGTGTGGGCGGACATCTTGCTGAAATATAAGTCCAGGATGGCTTGATATAAGGGCAGCAAATCAGGGCATAGATTATCGTCGATGCACCGCTATGCTATAAGAGCGTAACGCATGACAACAAAAGGGGTCCTGTGGAGGAAAAAAATGGCACCCCAGTCGATCAGTCCTCTATGTCGGGCCATATAGCGAGCAACAGTCAGGTTGATATCCTATCGATGTCTGGGGCGTCTCCCAAAGCGTCTTCGTCGGTCATCGGGACTCAGTTGGAAGAGGGACTGATCACTGAAGACAGTTCTGCTAGAGTCAAAATTCCAGGTCGAATGTGCCTGGCACCACTGCAGACGGGTTGTTGACGTAGAGCGGTCAATGGTAGTCACCGAAAGCGGCACGGTCTGTTCAGCCTTATTTCTGTGAGACGCCTATTAATGGTTTTTCGTATTATTGGTCTTTGTGGTCATTGAAGCAGAAGTTGCACGTCGAACGGATGATAATGACGAAACAGAAGCTCTGAATTCCTCTCTGATGATTGTTGGAGGCCGGCCGGTGTGGCCGAGTGGTTCTAGGCGTATCAGTCTGGAACCGCGCGACCGCTACGGTCGCAGGTTCGAATCCTGCCTCGGGCATGGATGTGTATGATGTCCTTAGGTTAGTTAGGTTTAAGTAGTTCTAAGTCTAGGGGACTGATGACCTCAGATGGCTCAGAGCCATTTGAACCATTTTTGATTGTTGGTGCCTTTCGTTCTGTCGTCTCTCTAGGCTGACCGCTTCCTTCTTCACGCTGTATTTGGCCATGGTTCAACCATACATGACAACGTTTCTGAATAGTGACATCGCTCATATTCAAATGTAGAGCGATTCACCAATTACGTCAGAAAATTTCTTTGAGCCCTCTCTCAAATGCTGACATCAGGCTTTTTGCTTGAATTATCTCTGCAGTCCTGTACATTCTGAAATCCCCACCATCGCATGTCACTAGAGGAACCAAAATAAAATGTAGCAGCCCATTCATAGAGTGTCGTACACTAATTCTGCGTATCAAGAAAAACAACTCTGCAAAACTTCACGCCTAGTTGGTGGAAGTGTAGCATGATTCACAAGCAAACCGCGCCTAGTCTTTACCTCCGATTTCGTCCCAGTTTATGGTATTTGCATGTCTTGGCCAAAAATGGAAGCGGCACAGAGATGTGCGATCTCCAGATGACCAACAAATAGCAGTTTTGGTGCGGATCGAACGAGGCATGAGCTATTTACGTTAGCGTAATTATTCAGGCAGCGGTTGGTGTAATGGAAAGAGTACAGATCGGTAATTCGGGGGTCGGGGAAGTCAAGTCTCTAAATGTAAACTTTTTCATTTCTAATTTTTACTTTACGTATACTGCAAATAAATCTAAATAAAGCTCAATGTATTGTATTTCTTAATGTTTTCGTAGAAGACATGAAAAGGAAAGACAAAGTATATGTTTCAATGCAAATAAATTTCCAGGGAAGGATTGTAAGGCGTACACGAGAACTTATTTACGTTTTTGTTGGTGTACAGTTGAATATTCACAAGTGCTGGAGTGGTATTCACCGTAAAACAGAGGCACAGGGATTTTCTAGGCATCTTGCACGCATTATAAAGGCCACGTTTTTGTCTGTACGCTTTAATTAAAATCCATTCTCGAAAACGTACTTCCAGATTCCTTTTTGAAAGTTATTTCCAATCTCAAATGTTTCTTTACCTTTCCTTTTCGAACCTTTTATTAAAATATTAATAAATTCAGAATACTGAGCATTATTCCGCTATATTTTCATTGTAAGTAAAGTAAAACTTGAAAATAAAAAACGTCCTTATAGGGATGGGTTTTGCAATGGGTGCGTACATTCGTGATTGTTTTTCTTTTCATCACATATGGTAGTGCATCACCTGCACTACTGGCCATTAAAATTGCTACACCACGACGATGACGTGCTACAGACGTGACATTTTACCGACAGCAATAAGATGCTGTGATATGCAAATGATTAGCTTTTCAGAGCATTCACACAAGGTTGGCACCGGTGGCGACATCTACAACGTGCTGACATGAGGAAAGTTTCCAATCGATTTCTCATCCACAAACAGCAGTTGCCTGGTGAAACGACGTTGTGATGCCTCGTATAAAGAGGAGAAATGCGTACCATCACATTTCCGACTTTGATAAAGGTCGGATTGTAACTTATCGCGATTGTGGTTTATCGTATCGCGACATTGCTGCTCGCTTGGTCGAGATCCAATTACTATTAGCAGAATATGGAATCGGTGGGCTCAGGAGGATAATACGGAACGCCCTGCTCGATCCCAATGGCCTCGTATCACTAGCAGTCGAGATGACAGGCATCTTATCCGCATGGTTGTAACGGATCGTGCAGCCACGTCTCGATCCCTGAGTCAACACATGGGGACGTTTGCAAGACAAAAACCATCTGTACGAACAGTTCGACGACGTTTGCAGCAGCCTGGACTATCAGCTCGGAGACCATTGCTGTGGTTACCCTTGACGTTGAATCACAGACAGGAGCGCCTGCGATGGCGTACTCAACGGTGAACCTGGGTGCACAAATGGCAAAACGTCATTTTTTCGGATGAATCCAGGTTCTGTTTACAGCATCATGATGGTCGCATCTGTGTTTGGCGTCATCGTGGTGAACGCACATTGGAAGCGTGTATTCGTCATCACCATACTGATGTATCACCCGGTGTGATGGTATGGGGTGTCATTGGTTACAAGTCTAGGTCATTTCTTGTTCGCATTGACGGCACTTTGAACAGTGGACGTTACATTTCAGATGTGTTACGACCCGTGGCTCTACCCTTCATTCGATCCCTGCGAGACCCTACATTTCAGCAGGATAATGCACGACAGCATGTTGCAGGTCCTGTACGGGCCTTTCTGAATATAGAAAATGTTCGACTGCTCACCTGTCCAGCACATTCTCCAGATCTCTTACCAATTGAAAACGTCTGATCAATGGTGGCCGAGCAACTGGCTCGTCACAATACGCCAGTCACTACTCTTGATGAACTGTGGTATCGTGTTGAAGCTGCATGGGCAGCTGTACCTGTACACGCCATGCAAGCTCTGTTTGACTCAATGCCCAGGCGTATCAAGGCCATTATTACGGACAGAGGTGGTTGTTCTGTGTACTGATTTCTCAGGATCTATGCACCCAAATTGAATGAAAATGTTATCACATGTCAGTTCTAGTATAATATATTTTTCCAATGAATACCCGTTGATCATCTGCATTTCTTCTTGGTGTAGCAATTTTAAAGGCCAGTAGTTTAGTAACGTCACCGTTGACTGCAATGAAAATCTGCAGCGTGTTGTCAGCTCAATAGCTAAGCATAATGCTCCATGGTGTCCACTTCCGATAAAATGGAATACCATATGATGTGTTGAGCTTTACTGACGTGTTTGTTCGTTTTAACTAGGCCAACAATATGAGTGGGATTGTAGGCGTCTTGGGACATTCCGTCCAGCTGCAGAAAAATACCTAAATAGTAAGATGCGTTTGTTATCTGAAATGTTGGCCATAATTCATACTAGGAAGTAGTGATACAGCCATGAAACTTTTGTTTCTGTTGTGGTCTTAAGTTCGACGACTCTTTTGATGCAGCTCTCCGTGCTACTCTATTCTGTGCAAGCCTCTTCATCTCCGAGTAACTACTGCAACCTACTTCCTTCTGAATCTGCTTACTGTATTCGTCTCTTGGTCTCCTCCCTCCCCTCTCCCGTTTCACTGCTCCATTGATCTCTCAGAATATTGTGCTCATTATCATAGTCACCTTAATATTTCCGTGTAGGCAGCACAGCAGGAAGGTTATCACAAGCTCAACTGTTTACTGACTCATATAACACTTGTCTATTGTTGGGGAAAACTTGAAATACGACTCATTGACCATACTCTCTTCCGATCAACCATGATTCATACTGCCTGATTTCGGCACCACTGTCTTCGCGGTGACTCATTCTTGTATATATCCAAAGTTTTAAACGTTCATATTACACCTAGGCCGCGAACGTTCTATTTACAGAGACCATTTCAGGAGGACACTGATGAAACAAGTTGTCGCGCGACACTACTTTCTGACATCTATCATCGATGTTCGGCCAACTTGTTTTTTCATACACTAAAAGTAGTCTTGTAAGCTAACATACTGCCCTGTCGGAACCAACATAACGAGTTATGCTTAACCACTGTAATACGAAAATGGGGATCTGCCTATGATTATGTATGTGGCATCAATTAGCAAAAAGGCAGATAGTTTTATCTGACAGTGTCCAAATATTGTGCGGCTTTCTATTTTAACTACGCAGAACTTTATTATCGAGTCCTCACCATCACTAGCCGCTGCAATCAGTGACCACCTCTGGGTCAGCTGCTTTCGTAACAACTAGGGTGATCTGGCGTCATTGTAAACAGTCTGCACTCTGATCGATAGTGCGTATCTGTTCTTATAAATTATACACTTTTCAGTTGCACATTCTACTGTATGGCGGTATGCAAGTTCGAAATACACTCATGGAAATGGAAAAAAGAACACATTGACACCGGTGTGTCAGACCCACCATACTTGCTCCGGACACTGCGAGAGGACTGTACAAGCAATGATCACACGCACGGCACAGCGGACACACCAGGAACCGCGGAGTTGGCCGTCGAATGGCGCTAGCTGCGCAGCATTTGTGCACCGCCGCCGTCAGTGTCAGCCAGTTTGCCGTGGCATACGGAGCTCCATCGCAGTCTTTAACACTGGTAGCATGCCGCGACAGCGTGGACGTGAACCGTATGTGCAGTTGACGGACTTTGAGCGAGGGCGTATAGTGGGCATGCGGGAGGCCGGGTGGACGTACCGCCGAATTGCTCAACACATGGGGCGTGAGGTCTCCACAGTACATCGATGTTGTCGCCAGTGGTCGGCGAAAGGTGCACGTGCCCGTCGACCTGGGACCGGACCGCAGCGACGCACGGATGCACGCCAAGACCGTAGGATCCTACGCAGTGCCGTAGGGGACCGCACCGCCACTTCCCAGCAAATTAGGGACACTGTTGCTCCTGGGGTATCGGCGAGGACCATTCGCAACCGTCTCCATGAAGCTGGGCTACGGTCCCGCACACCGTTAGGCCATCTTCCGCTCACGCCCCAACATCGTGCAGCCCGCCTCCAGTGGTGTCGCGACAGGCGTGAATGGAGGGACGAATGGAGACGTGTCGTCTTCAGCGATGAGAGTCGCTTCTGCCTTGGTGCCAATGATGGTCGTATGCGTGTTTGGCGCCGTGCAGGTGAGCGCCACAATCAGGACTGCATACGACCGAGGCACACAGGGCCAACACCCGGCATCATGGTGTGGGGAGCGATCTCCTACACTGGCCGTACACCACTGGTGATCGTCGAGGGGACACTGAATAGTGCACGGTACATCCAAACCGTCATCGAACCCATCGTTCTACCATTCCTAGACCGGCAAGGGAACTTGCTGTTCCAACAGGACAATGCACGTCCGCATGTATCCCGTGCCACCCAACGTGCTCTAGAAGGTGTAAGTCAACTACCCTGGCCAGCAAGATCTCCGGATCTGTCCCCCATTGAGCATGTTTGGGACTGGATGAAGCGTCGTCTCACGCGGTCTGCGCGTCCAGCACGAACGCTGGTCCAACTGAGGCGCCAGGTGGAAATGGCATGGCAAGCCGTTCCATAGGACGACATCCAGCATCTCTACGATCGTCTCCATGGGAGAATAGCAGCCTGCATTGCTGCGAAAGGTGGATATACACTGTACTAGTGCCGACATTGTGCATGCTCTGTTGCCTGTGTCTATGTGCCTGTGGTTCTGTCAGTGTGATCATGTGATGTATCTGACCCCAGGAATGTGTCAATAAAGTTTCCCCTTCCTGGGACAATGAATTCACGGTGTTCTTATTTCAATTTCCAGGAGTGTATAATATGTTTGTGCTTCTCACTCTATAATTAACATTTACCAGGCCTACGTTTCCTTTATCGTATGCCCTTCATACATTCGTTTTAATGCTCGTGTGCAGCTTCCAGTATCACTGGATTAAATTCTCTTGCTACCTCGTCAGTGCTTGGATAAGTTTATTATGATTCACGACGATAGTTGAACAACTCGTGGTTGCCTTGCTATGTGAATCATTGTTCACAGTCATTGACTCTGAACTCATTAGCGAAACGTGTCATGAATAATAATTTCTGAGACAAATATGCTGCAGTCCACTCTGTGTACTATTAATCTTCCCTCAAGATCTTTTGGTTTGAGTCTTGTATCTCACTTTCACCATTGATTCCAATATTTCACTGGCATTCTTCGTTCACTGTCCTCTGCTAAAATCTTTTGAACAATGTATCCCAGTAAAACGTGGTAAATGACTTCCATTATGCACCAAAAAAATCTGGCCAATTTCATAATGACAGATTCATAGGTTAATACGCAACCTGTCCTAATGCACACAAACTTTTATTGTGTGTGTGTGTGTGTGTGTGTGTGTGTGTGTGTGTGTGTGTGTGTGCGCGCGCGCGCGCGCGCGCGCGCGCGCGCGCGAGTGTCAAAGAGGTAACATTTGTGAGTTGCTACCTTTAAATGTGTACACTTACGTTATGTGTATTGGTGAAAGTATAAACCGATACATGTTGATAACATAACTGTATGGGTTTACACACAGTTTTAATTAAATTTAAAACGGGCTTTTGTCAGTGCAGTAACAAACAGTATTTGATCACTTTTCACGTCGCCATTAAATTGTACACTGGAACTAGATATTTCCGTTTTTTACTATTCGTTTTTACTTTGGCTTAATTTATTAAAAATTTTCATGTTTTTGCTTCCCTTGACTCCAACTGAATAGTAATAACGTATCGAGGTTTCCATGAGAAACAGCACTTGTCATAATTTGTATTTTATGGCAGTAACACTTGATAAACTAATCGCACTTGAAATTTCAATAAAAATTCTTATTTGTTGATTAAATCAAAATACGAATATCCGATTTATTTAGTGTGAGTTATTTGCATGTTAACTATCGTCGGCTGACAAAACATCTTTAGATACGTAAAAGCATTTGAAATACGACCAAATAACAGTTACGGAGAGACAGAACTTAAAACTGATATTTCATATCACTCTTTTATACAGCATAAATATAACTTTGTTGCATTGAAAGACCCGCCAACATCAAGCAACAGTGTAACGACTCAGGGTTTCTACTAGCAATAACGGAAATACATGCATATGTTTAATACTGGACCACACAACTGGAAAGAGGAAAACAACATTAAACCCATTTTCCCATAAGGCTTTTGTGACACAGCAATACCATTTTCGTTGATAGTTGTTATTGATGATACATACATTTGATGACGCAATAACGTTAATAGACAAGAGGAAGAAATTCTATCAAAAGAAATTCCGTTCTTCAGAAGAAGTATTCAAAATGTATTTATTGCAGGAAAAAAGTATAAGAAAACTTTACCAACTTAGATAGCAGTAGTATAACATATATTAAGCACTCCGAGAGCATATGATATAGAGACTGAAAGCAATAACATTAAAGACTACAGGAGTTGAAACAGTCGGCAGCAAGTAAGAAACAAGAAGAGAAAAAGAGGTTGAGAGTATGGAATTCATAGAAGAAATCGTCAAAGAAAAACAAAGGGCATATTAACCACTACTGCAAAACAGAACACAAGAGAAGAGAGCCACATATCCAATATATCACACTAGCCACCCATTCCGTACCTCAGCTGAATATCACTGTCCCATACTTGCAGAATCACTACCATTTCACTGATTGTAGCTGATTATTTATTAGAGTCACAATTGTCTAGTCAATAACTGGGTTCGGCTGTTGTGGCCGATCTTCAGGTCTTTACATATTAGTTATAGAGTAAAATATGAACTTCATCGCCATGATCTAAGTAACCATCTACATTAAATCGTCGTTGTGACTAACAAATAACCAGCTGCAATTTTCAACAGCCGCTCCATCTACCTAAAAGCATTATATCTGCCCTTATAAAACACGCTAACACATTCTCCCCCCTCCCTAAATATAGCTTTTTATTCCCAGTTTCACCCCATACTCCAATCCTGGTTCACCCACTACTGTCTTCAAACATAGAGCAGATCGTGCTCCATTAGTCCAGTCCTCCAAAAGTCCACTTGAAAATCCCTTCTACAACTTAACCACCCCGAGTAGCTCTCCACCTATATCCCACCTTCACATTCCTTCTCAGACTATCATAGCATCCAAACTTTTATCCTGAGCTAATCATCATATCCCTGAAGACCACCTCCAGTGAAACTGCAGAAAACTTATTCATCACCTCATTAAGAACATCTGTTTTATTTAATATAAGTACGACATTTTGTCTTTCAATGTTTTTTTATTTCTATTTTGGTATATGTGAAATCTGTAGAGTAGCCATTTAATCACTGTCAGCCCGACACGACAGGGGAATGAAAAACAATGATGGAAAAAAGCTAAAGAATAGTGGCAATCCATCTACTGACAGCGAACAGTGCTTCAAGAGCTCGTGCGTTATGCCCTACTTGAACGAGTCCAATGTTTTCTTTGAACTGCGATTAAAATAGGGTGCATACGTCAGCAAATGGGGTTCTGCGGTAACCAGCCTACGAATGAAATGGCACGATATCTTCAATAGTTGACGTCATCAATCTTTATTTTTCTTCTAAAGATGCCTGACTTGCTTTTCTCTACCTTAAAATGGGTGGTTATAATTAAACATCCAGTACATGAGCCGGTGTAGACGGAAAATTATTTACAGTAGGGGTACTCAACTATATAGGAATGATGCAGACTGGGCGCTGCAGAATTTGCGTTGTTATTAGTGTTAGTATCATGACTACCTGGCGCTGGTACTGGTACGCCAAGTAGGGCCGTAACACAAGCATCAGTGTGCATTACAGTTTCGTGCAATGTGAACAGGGCTTTACTTGTAAAGCTGTTTTATCTGCATCAGTGCTGCTGCTCTCCACCAGTACCCACGCGTTAAAGGAATACGGAACGGTCCTCTTCCCAAACGGAAGTTGAAGAACATAATTCGGAAGTTCAAATTAATTGGCGATTTGAGAATTGCTCCTGCGAGAGGCCGGTGGCCAATTGCGCCAAAAATTTTTGAAGAAGTTACTGTTATCGTGGCTTAGGATGTTGGACAAAAAAAATGGTTCAAATGGCTCTGAGCACTATAGGACTTAACATCCGAGGTCACCAGTTCCCTAGAACTTAGAACTACTTAAACCTAACGAACCTAAGGACATCACACACATCCATGCCCGAGGCAGGATTCGAACCTGCGACCGTAGCGGTCGCGCGGTTCCAAACTGCAGCGCATAGAACCGCATGGCCACTCCGGCCGGCGATGTTTGACAGAATGTGCACGACCTGTCACAACAACTGAACATTCCATGGTCCACCGTTCGAAAAATGTTGCGAACAACTGTGAAACGCGAAGTTTGTTTGCGTAAATAGCTGTGAAATTGTATCCCTAGTCCGGTTCCAGGTTGTAGTAGATTCAGATGGTTGTCACATTGAGCAACGTTTGTAACTAGGAGGAATAAACATGGTACGCAATTAACAAATGCTACCCTTTCATGTGGAAATTAAAATGTGTTTCTTCCAATGGTTTATTTGTCATTTCTCTTCTACACTTCCTAGCAAATGTTTTCGCAAAGTTTCATTCTCCTATGACCACTCTTTTTTCATGTGGGTCTTCTCAAATAACCAAAGTCTAATTATAGCCACCTAATCATAATTGTACTTATTATTGAATGAATAGTTTTTCGATACCCTGTACAATTAGGTCTCGACTTTTCAGTTAGTTAAAATAGTTAATCTGACTTCCACAAATCGTTCGCTTGGAGCTTAAGACTATAGTCTTCCGAAATACTTATTATTAAACTTAATTTCTAACTTTATTTGGTTCACACCCCTTTAGTTTGTTGTAAGATGCCTATTTAAAATATCTGTCAAACATTTTCTGAAAACGCTGCATCAACAATAACAGTACCTACAAAATACGAAATTTCTCAGCACCTGTTCACATACTTCTACAGATTACACCATTCCATCTCATATTAACCTATCATTTTTCATTTCCTCTATATGTAGCACTGTGTTCGGGCGTACTTCGGTAGTCCTCGGTTTTCGCGTCTTCATATTTAATGACTCATTTACGTCCATTACGATTCACAGTTGTGTTTTTGTGAACATCTCTGTCACTGATAACAATGGTTTCAAAATGAATACACTACATAAAATGGTCTTAAACGTCCGTTGAAATTTCTGCTGCAAGTACTTGCTAAAAGTATTTTAATATTGTCCTCACGTGTTCCCTTTTACAATTATCAACTGCTTGCTGAAGACAGCTTTGGAAGTGGAACCTTGCTCTTAATGTAAATGCATTGCAGTATAGAATAGGAAACCTCAAGCTTCTGTTGTGCAGTCGTAGGCCAGTCTTCTTAAAAGAGTATTTTCTAAATACCGTGGCTTGAAAGAAGAGGTTTTGTGCATGCCTCAATTTGTGTTCGCTATCGTCATTGAAAGCTGCAATCGGTGAGCGAGCCATTACACGGCGCCTCTACTTGCAGCAGCTCCGCAACGCTTACCCGTTGGTCTTTTGTTGGAGGCAAGGTGGGAACTGGCAGCTGACGAATCCGCAGCCCGTCTCAGTTAAAGCAGTGTGCCTGGCTGGGCTCTCCCCCATATTTCCCAAGTTGTAATCCTCGTTCGCGGCGACTCTCGACTATCGAATTACAGCGGAGTGTCGAGGGAAGCGGTAAGTGGAGAACTTGTGCAAATTGAAGCTCCGCAAGTTACTGGCGCGTCGTTCCCACAACTTGCAGCGGTCCCGTCCTTATTGAAATCGCTGACTTTCCTCCTATCGATCGACGCACTGTCGCAAAACTGTTAGATATAGCGAATGATCGACTTTGGAATCGAAAAAAAGTCGCACGATGGAGAGTACAACGTCACGGAGTGTGTGTTACATGCTATACCGATTATCTGAAAGAAATACCTATCTTTACAAGTAGTTTACTATAGCTCTGTGGGGGAATGGAGCATCGAGTGAGACTGGAGACATATGCAGATCTCATAGCGTCACTAAGAATGATTGGAGGATGGATGCACGAAAACTGTTATTAACTATTTATCGTCCTGTCGTCCTCAGTAGCATGTAATATGTTGATAATTATTACTTTAGAACCGTCTAATCACAGCTAAATAAAACAATTTTTTCTTGCCATACACGTTTCGCAGTTATCATTTGCGAGGCACCTTCTGTGGTCTGCAGTATATACATATTTGTGTTTACACTATTTTGCTTTGTATTTTGGACATTGTTTATTGAAGTTATAAACACTTCCGCCACTTACTGCTCGTCTGTATATTCAGTGGTAGTATGAATTTCTACTTACAGATGTCTTAGATGCTGCTCTACATGCGTTCTCTTTTCTGTTTTACGGCTCTTGTTCTTCTACTTTCTGCCATACGAAATTTCGTGTTCACATCAATAGGAAATGGACTTTTTTTACTTAATGTTATGTTTTGGATGGTGTTGCCAACTGTTCAGTGTTATCACATACAGGGTGACAATTATTGAATTATATGAAATAAAGTCGTCATAACTCCTGAACGGTTTGCATTAGGAGGTTCAAATTAAACTGTTGGCAGCGAGGCATGAAGGGAATTAGTATGTGCATGTATGGTTTGGTTTAGTGACAAAGTCCACTTTCATTTGACTGGGTTCGTCAATAAACAAGACTGGCACACTTTGGGGACTGAGAATCCGCATTTCGCGATCGAGAAGTCTCTTCACCCTCAACGGGTGACTGTGTGGTGTGCTGTGTCCAGTCACAGAATAATCGGTGCGACATTCCTTGATGGAATAGTGGCTACCGAACGATACGTGAAGGTTTCATCCCCTTTATCCAAAGTGACCTTGGTTTCGACAAGATGTAGTTCATGCAAGACGGAGTTCGACCACATCGAAGTAGGGAAGTGTCTGATGTCGTGGAGGGGCACCTTTGGGATCGCATTTTGGCTCTGGGATACCCAGAGGCTGGCATGGGCTCCGATTGGCCACCATATTCTCCGGATCTGAACACTTGCGACTCCTTTCTGTGGGGCTACATTAAAGACAACATGTACAGTTATAACACCAAAACCGTTTCTGGGCTGAAAACGGCCATTCAGGAGGTCATCGACAGCATCGATGTTCCGAAACCTCAGCAGGTCATGCAGAATTTCACTATTCGTCTGCGCCACATCATCGCCAATGATGGCAGGCATATCCAACACGTCATAATCTAAATCAGAATATCTATGGGGACGCTTACATGTTGAATAAAGTGTGTGACGCCGTGTTTTGTAACTAATTTACTTTTTTTCATGTAGTTCAATAACTGTCGTAACCACACACACACACACACACACACACACACACACACACAAATAGATCATTAATATCAAACAGACACATACAATAGAAGTTAAAATCTCCTGGATTGTAAGGCCACGTCATATATCTTCTAAACGATCCGCGTTTCGACCCCTCTTCAGGATTTTGTGGTGTCCACTGTTAATTGAGGATCGGTCGTTTAAAAGAAATAAGACGCGATTCAGCAACCTAGAAGATTTTAATGTCAGTGAGAACGGCCCCGAAAGTGTGCAGACTAACATAAAATACATTCTAAAACTAAACTAAACTCCCCAGAACAGGACATGAAGGCCCAACGGGACCGACCGGTCGCCGTGTCATCCTCAGCCGACAGGCGTCACTGGATGCGGATATGGAGAGGCATGTGGTCAGGAAACTGCAACCCGCTTGCCAACAGCGCTTGGCAGACCGGATGGTCACCCATCCAAGTGCTAACATAGCCCAACAGCGCTTAACTTTTGTGATCTGACAGGGACCGGTGTTACCACTGCGGCAAGGCCGTTGGCTAAAATACATTCTACTGTTGGTAATAACATTCAACAGTTCGCAACTCAATCCACATCACAGCATTAAGTAAGCAAATGTTCATTTTCTAGTGGTGTAAAAACGAAATTTCGTATGAAAGAAAGCAGCAATGAAATTTGTAAGTAGAAATTTATATTATCACTACGTCATAGTTAAGAAGGAAGTACCCGAAATGTTTATAACCTCAACATACAATGTCCCAAATTTGAACCAAAATAGTTTAAACATATTACGTACAAATTCCGAGCCACTGAAAAAGTCTTGCAAATAATAAAGGCGAAAACTTTAATGCAAGAAAAAACTGTTTTATTCAGTTGTGGTTAGACGGTTCTCAAGTAATGATTATCACCAGAATGCTGACATTAACTTGTAGAATTATGGACTATTGCAATACGCATTCCACTTTTGTATGATAATTTATCGCCACTAAATAACTCCTCTGTAAGAAAGGCACAAACAGAAGATATTTCAGAAAGGACCATCCGATTTCATAGACTGTATCTTCCACATGAATATAGACAGAAATCGGAGGTACTTTTTAACTTACATATAGAGACTAAAAATTTTGCTCGGAACCGGTTGCAAGTTTCTGCTTCTTGTGCTACCTGACAGGGATCTTCCTGGAGCTATATCGCTTGCTTATTCATCACCCATAGTACATTGAGTCTAGATGTTGATAACTCAACAGCAAAGGGCGTTTTACATTCTCCATTTCAACAGGGGCATTTTAGTTACAACTGCGCAACGTGTATTGCACTATTGGCCCCCAAGGTAGCTTCAACTCATGTTATGTGATTTTTCTGGTAGTGGAGGGAGGGGGGCAGAGGAGGGAGAGGAGGGGAGGTATATTGTGGAAGACTCCATGTATGTTCGTCCCCTGTAAATAACTTCGTGTGAACTGTGTCGCAGTGAGTGTAGTAGCTCCAAACATGCTTTCAAAAGTGAGGGACGAGTCTGAGTATTGTCTGAATGTTTCTCGTGCGCCCGGTGTAGAGCGCGTTGTACATCTGTGAGAAGTAAGACTACTTTCATCTTAAAAATAATTGTATTTATTTACTTATCATATGGCTACTAACACATCACAAAAGAAACATTTTTCTTTTAAAGAAAAGGTGCCCCGGAGGAGTGAACAATATCCAGAAACTGGACGGGAACGGTTCTTTGAAGCAAAAAAAAAGTCATGTGGATATATGCCCTATTCAGAATGGCTTCCCAGATAGAACGCATTTACTGTATATTTATTTTTGGCCTAGTGGTGCGCACGTACGTGTCTTACCCACCCAACCTCGTTGATGCTTTATTCTAGGCCAACCTACCTCTTTGCTTGGGATGTCTTTCTGCCATTAAAATAGGTCGTTGAACGCACAGTTTCCATGGCGCATTGGGAGTGAAGTAATGTCAGGGAGCAACACAACGCGTTCTCCTACGAATGCACAAATGCACTTATGTTGACGGCGAGTTATTCGAACCTTTATTATAAACTGTGCAACAGCTGTGATGTGACCTGTACAATAATTCTTAGAGGGGTGTTAAAAATACGTATTTCTCAACTGATACTTTGTAAAGCGCATGTCGTAGTGTTTACTAACTGCTGTACAAGTGTACCTGTGCAAGTCTAACAATTTATTGAACAATATGACGTGATTATAACAATGTGCATTAAATGTGTTGTGTCTCGGAAACCATTCGGAATTGGGCCTATATCCATTGCTTCAAATTATTACTCCTGTCATGTCCAAATATTGACCATTGCTCCTGAGACGTTTCGTGTATAAGCATTTAACGCACAGAAAAAAACTAATTATAAGTAATTAAATTTACACTCTTTACAAAGGACAGATGGTGACAGATATATATATATATATATATATATATATATATATATATATATATATATATAGCTGTTGAACATAGTCAATGCCTGTCTTGTTGCAGTCAGGAACACCTCCGAATCGCCAGAAAAGGATCGTTTTGGGCGCGCATGTATGATATGCTGAATAGTTTGTTGTTCTGAACTACAATCATACCAGGGAAATGTTGTTAATCCCCATCTGAACATTGAGTCAGTATATCTTCCACACTCTGTCGTTATTCTGTTGAAAGCAGACCAGATTTTGTGGTGCTCTTCAAAACCTGATGGCATGAACGAGATGCAGAGCATCTTAAGCTGCTGTGGGGCAGTGTTGTTGTGCCATATTTATGTCCATCGGTTAGTTTTAATTACTCCGTTGTCCACGAAAACTTTTGTACCTTGTAGAGATAGATGACGGCGAGTCAAGGCTGTTTTTATTGAGTGTAGGAATGTCCTCGTGTACAAGGAGATAAGAACCAGTAGCTATTTATGTTCATTTAGTGATCTCCTGGCTTATCACAACACGCAATGTTGAATGTAATCTTAAGAAATACACCAAGATTGTATGTCCATTAGCTTACACATAATAGATATAATAGTCTATAATTGGATGGTTCTTTGAAAAATAAAAGCATTGTAGTTGTAATCGTAAACTAGAATTCACCCCAAGATTCTGTCTTCACTCATGTGCTTGATACAGCATACTGCAATTGTATGATCCTTTGCGTAATACCTTGTCCTACAAATAGTGTGAAACCCATCCCATATTTTTTGTTTGCGAAACCCGGAGGACTGTAAATAGTGGAGCGAAGGTGTGTGCCATGTATTGTACCTTTCGGAAAGTCTTCAGAAAGTTCCGCACAGTGTCTTCCAAAGACTTACCTGTTTGCAGGTCATGTGTGTCGCTGGATTCGGAACTCCTTGGCAAACAGATCTCAACAGGAAGAGAAACTAGTGTCCAGCAAATAAATGTGATAGGTTCCATCGGGGAAGGGCTGGTAAATCACGCGAGAAGATGGTTGATTGGTTGAATTATTTGCTGGCTGATGTCCAATCTCTGTCTTCCTCTACAGTTTTTACCCTCGACAGCTCCATCCAGTACCATGGAACATATTCCCTGCTTCTTCTTCACAGTGTTTCCCATTTTTGTTTTCTCCCCGATTCTTCGGAGAGCCACCTCATTTCTTACCTTGTCATACCAACTAATTTTCAGCATTCTTGTGTAGCACCGAATCTCAAATTCTTCGGGTCTCTTCTGTTCTGGTTTTCCAAGAGTCCATGTTTCACTACCATACTACGCTATGCTCCAAAAGCACATTCTCAGGAATTTCTTCCTCAGATTACGGCCTATGTTAGATACTAGCAGACCTCTCGTAACCAGGAATGCCTTTTTGCCAGTGCTAGTCAGTTTTTCATGTCTTTCTTGCTCCATCCGTCTGCTAGGTCTACATCTACGTGATTACTCTGCTACTCTCAATAAAGTGCCCGGAAGAGGGTTCAATGAACCACCTTCAAGCTGTCTCTCAACCGTTCCACCCTCGAACGGCGCTCGGGAAAAACGAGCACTTAAATTTTTCTGTGCGAGCCCTGATTTCACTTATTTTATCGTGATGATCATTTCTCCCTGAGCCGTGCGCGGCTCGTGTTCATGCCATTTATTGTTTGTCATCTTCAATTACGGTGCTGCCACCTCGTTTTTATATTCCATTTACTGGAGTCGCTAACTTCCTGCCTCACTTGCCCGTGAGCGGCAGCAGCAGCTCGTATCGATAAGTGCACTGTCGTACCGTCTCTGGAGCGACCGATAGTATTTCCAGGTCGTCCTGTGTCTGGCAGACAGATGGAGACGGACGAGCGGTGCAGTCGGGACGCAGCAGCAGTGAAGTTGGGGACGCAGCGCCCGTGAGGCGCTGAAAGCCAGTGCTCACCGACCGCTGAAGACGCACATGAAATGTCCGACGGAGGGAGATTGGAGCGGGACGACCGTTGGTTGGTCGTCTCATCAGCCGACGTATATTTGCTCCTTTTACCGTTTCCGGGCCTGGGCAGTTGGTTGGTTGGCTGGAGCAACGAGGAAATCTCCGCAGCGCGTAGTTTGGCCGAGGCAGCTGGTGGCGTCCACGAGCGGTCGGAGAGTGTGGTGCTGTTCCCATTACTACGTGGTCCGTGGCCCACCGATTCTGAACACGAAAGTTGAGTTTTGACTTAATCTACCAGCAAGTCACGACTGTTTACATTGTGTCGTTTGCACTTCCGTTGTCGGCTGTTGGGACATTCCCGCGAGCAACAACGTGTGTTTTCAAGTTGGAAAATTTTAGCCATCCTCCGGTGGAGTTTAACTGTACTTGGTTATTTTGAATTGAAGTGCACCAGCGGAATCTTCTGCCTTGTGGCCGTTAACGTTCCGGTTACCTGCCCTGGCCGTTGACGTAAATTCAGGCAGTGTATTTTCCTCATCGTGGAGTCGCTGTCCAGCATGGTGTGTAGTTTGACAGCGCAATGTATAATTGGTTGTGGGCGCCAATACCTTTTACGTTGTTCCATTGAACTTCCTGTTTTGTGCTGGTCTGGTGGAGCGGAAGTCATGTTGTCGATGGGTCCGTTGACTGTCTGACGGTTGGGTTGTCGTCGGATCCAGAATGGTTGGGCCGACTGCCTGTCTCACCTAATCGAGCGTTAGTGTTTGAATTCCAGGCCGACACTCGGATACTTCTGAGCGCAGTTGGGTGTACTTCCTTTTCTTATTTGTTCTTGTTGTTTGTATTTGTATGGCTTCTAGCCGATTTTTAAATTAAGGTCTTTTGACTTTAAGATGTAAGATTGTTTCGGCCTTCAGTCTAATTAAAGAACTGTTTTATGCTAAGGCCTTTGGCCTTTTAAAAATTTATTTTGGTTTGAGTGCCGGCCGCTGGTGGCCGACGGGTTCTAGGCGCTTCAGTCTGGAACCGCGCGACTGCTACGATCGCAGGTTCAAATCCTGCCTCGGGCATGGATGTGTGTGATGTCCTTAGGTTAGTTAGGTTTAAGTAGTTCTAAGTTCTAGGGGACTGATGAACTAAGATGTTAAGTCCCATAGCGCTCAGAGCCATTTGAACCTTTTGAGTCTTAAGTGATGGGCCTTCAGCCGATTTTTAAATTAAAGTTGTTTTGCTCTTAAGGTGTCAGATTGTTTGGGCCTTCGGCCTAATTGAAGGAACTGATTTAAGATCAGGCCTTCTGCCTTTTAAATTTCTGATTTTAGTTTCAGTTTTAAGTTATTGGCTTTCAGTCAATTTTTAATTAAAGTGGTCTTGCCCTTAAGGCATGAGATTGTATGGCGTATTCAGCTGGTTATTAAGTTCCAAAAATTAATGCTGTGTGTTTTTTTTTCAATTTTCTCGTCTCTTGTAATGTTTGGTCAAATAAATAAAGTTGTATGTTCGAGTGTAACTGACAGCTGCGTATTTTGGCCCCTTTCCACAATTTAAACTACCTGTCCTGTCCTGCTAGTTTTTCAGGGCGTCTCAATCCCTTTGTAGGTGGATGCCAACAGAACGTTTTCGCAAACTGAGGCGAAAACTGGTGATTGAAATTTCATGAGAAGATCCCGTCGCAACGAAAAACGCCTTTGTTTTAATGCTTGCCACTCCAATTCAAGTATCATGTCAGTGGCACTATCTCCCCTATTTCGTGATAATACAAAACGAGCCGCCCTTCTTTGAGCTTTTTCGATGTCATCCGTCAGTCCCACCTGATGCAGATCCCACACCGCACAGCAAGACTCCAGGATAGGGCGGACAAGCGTGGTTTAAGGCTAAGCGGTCTCTTTAGGTAGCAGAATTCTGAGCTTCGTCTACTGCATTATTCCCAATTCTGATGTTTCTCGCTGTTGTCGTTTCTGCTACTTCTCATTACTTTCGACCTCCTATTTACACTCAGTCCATGTTCCGTACTAATTATACTTTTCGTTTCATTCAACACATCCTGTAATTCTTCACTTTCACTGATGATAGCAAGGTCATCAGCAAACCTTATCATTGATATCCTTTCACCTTGAATTTTAATCCCACCCTCAGACCTTTATTTTATTTCCGTCATTGCTTCTTCGATATATAGATTGAACAGTAGGAGCGAAAGACTACATCCCTGTCTTATACCCTTTTTAACCCGACCTCTTCGTTTTGGTCTTGTGTTAATGTTCCTTCTTGAATCTTGTAGGTATTACACAGGCCTATTACCCGCCTTCCCCTATAGCTTACCCTTATTTTTCTCTGACTTTAGAAATCTTGCATCATTTTGCATTTTCGAAAAATCCTATGAATGTTCCGTGATCCTTCTTAAGTCTTGCTTCCATTATCAACCACAATGTCAGAACGGTTTTTTACGTTGTTGCAATATGCAACATGACCTGCAGATATTAAATGTTGCCGAAAATATTTCGACCTGGATGTCAACAAAATAAATGCATTTTAGTTGCCTTAAATATTCACTGAAAACATTGCATATCTAGAATAAATTCCTTTATTTCCTTCTATGATCACAAACTTGTTAGGTCCTCAGACTAGCGGTTTCGGTCAACAATGACCATCTTCAGATCTGCAACAAAACATGAGGAAAACACAAATACAACTACTGGATTGTTTTAAACCGTAAAATAGGCCACAATGAAAAGTATTACACACATACATGTAAAAATTATACGCCTTATATATGACCAGGCATACCTGTTTAAAAAAAAATGTCCTAATATAATGGGGCCATAGATAAACATAAAATCAGCTCATCATAGTCACATATAAATTAAATATCGTATATACTAGACTCGTTTTGTTAATAGCACAACTGTTCAGAACAAATTGCTATATAGTAGCCACAAATTGTTTGAGTCGCAAGCTCACCAATTATCGCTACTGTAGGCGTAGACACATCCTTCTGTCATATAATTGTTCAATATGGAATAAAAAGAAGAATACAATAGGTGAAGACTATAGTAGGTTCACCAGGAGTATAAGTCATTACAGTAGCACGTCATCTTAGTGGTGTAGCAATTTTAATGGCCAGTAGTGTATGTGGATCTCTCTATACAAGGTCAAGACAGTGACAAGATATATAGTGAAGAGGCGTTCAGTGATTAAAGTAGAACACCGTCAAAGCGTAGCAGGTATTGAGTACAAAATCGCTCTGCATATTGCGCACTTTTGCTTTTTCGCTTTATAAACTTCAAATTTTTCTGGCAAATTAAGAGCACGGCGTTTTTGCAGCCTGTGGAGAACACGCATATTATTCTCAATTCTAATTATAGATCGACCCGCTTCTGATAGTTTTACTCCATAAGCAGTTTTGTTACGCGGCTTTGGGTGCCCCTTAAACCTTACGTTAAAAGAGCGGTCGGTTTGGCTGATAAATATTTATCGCAGTTACTACAACAGTCTTGTATACTCCAGCGTCTTCAGATTTGTCGTATGCCCTTTTCAGTGAACGTTTTACTCGAAGTTTTACGATGTTGTTAACAATGGATTTTCTGAAACATTTCTCTATTTGCTGGTACATTTTGCCTTGAAATTTCATAGAAACCGTTTTCATTTGCTCTTTGGTGGTTCTGTTTGCTGGGTGAGTGTAGGTCCGCCTGCTGTTTATTATATTTTTCTTCAGCCCACCTATCTGGTTACATAGCTGGCAATGACAGCATTCTTGCCATTGATTGTACCCTGTTGCAATTTCGGCGTTAATATCGCTGCTCTTATACAAGGTGGTGGAAATTTCGTGCAGATATTTCGAACTCAGTGCAACGGAATTCATTTGACTGTTGTATAATGTAACGGTTATAAATGCAGATATTTTTATATATGGTACCTTATATGTACACATACCCGTGTGTTGGTGGTTTCTCCTCTGCGTCGAATAGTCTTCCCGCGAATACTTTACATAATTTATTACCTGATTCTTTCTGCATGGTCATGACTGCACCACTAAGTGAACTACCCCCGTGAGTATGGGCTAACCATTTTGCGTCCACTCTTCCACGTTTCAACACCTGACCTAATGCCCATAGCAATAAAACCATTAATGGCTTTTGCCTTGGCACATGTACTTCGAGGTACTACCCAATCTAAAAACAAACGACTTCTAATTGATATAATTATTAGTCTGAAATGGTTCAAATGGCTCTGAGCACTATGGGACTTAACAGCTGAGGTCATCAGTCCCCTAGAACTTAGAGCTACTTAAACCTAACTAACCTAAGGACATCACACACATCCATGCCCGAGACAGGATTCGAACCTGCGACTGTCGCTGTCGCGCGGCTCCAGACTGTAGCGCCTAGAACCGCTCGGCCACTCCGGCCGGCTTATTAGTCTGAAAGCTATGTAAATACTGATGTAATGTTGTTCAATACACCGTCCTCAGTCACCAATAGAAACACCGGCATTTATACCCGTTACACCCAGTATACACTAATTTGTTGTTTTCCAAGGCATCGATCTAAGTTCACGTCTTCTAGCTGTGTAGACACGTGTTGATGTTCAGCTTCTAAAGGCTGAAATCACTATGATAGAATTGCATTGAGTGGTGAAAATGTTGCGATTCGAAAACCATCAAAAATGTCTTTCCGATTAGACTTGAGATGGAGCGACTATACAAATATAGAGGGGAGTCAAAATTTTAACCATCTCCAAAAAATAAAATCATATGTCTAACTGTTTGATTTCTGCAGGTCTGCAGAGCCGGCACACACTGAAATCCCCATGCCACAGAACCGCAGCGCGTATGTACAGAAGTCGAGGCAAAACAGCGCAAACTATCTCAACTTTTTTTCGGTGACGGCACTGTGCCGCGGGAATTCCAAAGTGTACCGCAACTGCAGGCATGTACCATATGACTACTACTCGTAGTTCTGGTGACAGTGGGTAGCAGAACAAAAAATCCATAGGCAGGAGTAAGAAATTTATGGCAGACGGTATCTGTGTCTCGAGTAATGATCGTCAGTCTGGCACACTTTCAGAGGTACCTCACACAAATGCTCAGCATGAGATGCTAGTGAAGAAACGTTGTGCGTCGTTTACAACAATGCTCTCCAAATTCTGTAGTATGAGTAACGAAACATATTGGTTTCATCCAGGTACTTCTAGTACAATAGCCATGACGATAAAACTACAAAACGTGAGTTTACAAACTAATTATTCCCGTGAATCACACGATGATGGAGTAAGAAGTTAGCAAAAAGAGTCAGACACATAATTTCTTCTGCTACTCGCAGTTAAGTTGTATGCGAATTACCGAAAGTCCAGTAACAGCGTCACAAAGATGTCCCTATGCTTGAAAAAAATTAGGTAGATTTTATTTTTTTACATTTTTTATATAGGTGAGAGTATCTAGAACCCAAGTTTTCGACCTTCAAACCCTCAGCACAGCTTTTTATGGCACAAAAAAAACACGAAATTTTGGCACTTTTTTCAGATTTTTGCCTATCACTCGGAAACTACGCATCCCACTGAACATGTTACCATTAGAAAAATGAAAGAATACGTTTTGAGTCGAATGAGGACTTAAATGTCAAAATCGGTGCAGCCAATTGGCCGAAATCAGTTGTCAAAGTTCGGTCATTTTCACCAACTCAAAAACGGCTACTTCAAATGAAAAATGTCAAGTTACCAAAGCTGTAGAGGATGAAATTTCGTGTTACAAAAGAAACTAGTTTCTCAGTTTTAGGCACTATTAAACCTTCATACACTTGAAAGTCAGAGCAATTCCTTTTATTTCATTTTTTCTAAGTGAAAATTATTCAACGAAATGAAATTTCCAATAGAAAGACATAAATCTGTCGCACCTTCGGGTGTAATATCTTCTATAAATCTCCCTCGATTGACATGTCGTAAACCGCCGAGGCTGCTATCCCCTCCGTTCCTTTGTCATTGTTTCCATTGTTAGCCACGCCTAGACTTCCTGCGCTGTGCGAGGAACGCGTCAGAACTCCTTGTGTCTTGCAAAATACTGGTTTCCTCATTTGAGTATACTTTCGTCGTGTGGTCACTGCATTTTAAAATGAATGCTCCAGATTGTGTGGAGGTATGTTTCATATGGGGTAGCATTCTGACAGATGATGATGTGGTTAAAGTGAAATAGAAAGGACTGGAAATACTATTACAATCCAGTAAGGATAGTAAAATCGCAGCTTTTCGTAAGTTGTTAACTGAACCGACTGATGTTGAATTGCAGAGTGCTTGTCAGTAGTACAATAACTCAAAACTGATTAGATCGTCTTTGACAAAAGGCCCTACACAATGAATGTAGTATTTTCGATCATACAAGAAGGTATTTGACTGCAATAAACACTGTTGTTACTGTGGCTAGGAAAGTGATGCTAACTGGGAGAAACTTAGCATACTTCCCTATGCAAAGCGTAAAGTAATGGAACTTGAATTAAGAGATACTGTTATTGGGGTAACTGAACGACAAGGTGATGTCTGGGCTCAGTATCGTAGGTTTTGTCGGAGGGATTTTTACCTGACAGTCAGGCGTGGAATAAAACAAGGAATTCCTGGAACCACACAGATATATGAAACAATGGAAATGATTTCTTCCTACATCGAACAATGAGAAGAGTGCCAATTTACTTTTATAGAAGTTGAAGGACCAAATCACGAATGGCTGGTAGGCAGATGTAAGGACCATAAAACCCCGATTCCTGCCGAAATATACTCAAGAAATAATGATTGTTGACAGACACATGAAGAGCACAGTAGTGTGTTTCAAAAGTACAGGCTATAAGATACTGCCTGACAATTTCTGTCACAGCAAGTTATCAGATGCACGAGAAGAGCGCTGCTGCAGACATACTGCTTGAGGACATCCGTACACAGTTCTATGGTACACTGCAATACCTCCCACTTGATTTCTTGTCAGATATCCGATCAGTGATCCCTAAATCATTGCTCCATTTGTTGAGTCGTTGATTTTGGGAAACAAACCAGGAACTCTAGATAAATGGAAGAAAAAGTGTGGTGCTTTATCACAAGCAGTCATTTCTGCAGTAAGATCACGGTTATTTCTATCTGCACTATTGGCTGGGCTCAGTAAATTCATGTACAAAAGATTCAGATCAAGAGTTAATGTCGACAGTCTTAGAGCAATTGGATTCGCAGTTCCATGTATGAAAGCTTCCCCTTTTGAGACGTCCTCGATTGCACCTCCTGAGCATCCTAATATAACCAGTGAAGGATCCATTCAGTTCATGTTTCATAACACCGATTTTAAAATCCAGATGATTGACTTGTTGAATACTTCCCAATCCATGGGAGGAATCATGGCAGTCACTTCCTGCAGGGCTGTGAAGTCTGACAAAAACAACGATTGGGCAAAAAGACTTCTGAATTTTGTCTACAGTTGGTGTACCTCAGCTGATTACCTATCAAAAAGCAAATGATGTTGGCTTAAACAGTACTATAATAAAGCATCTCAATTTAAATAACTGAGTGTTCGAAAGCATCGCTCTCTGGATATCAGATTTTGTGGCTTTATGTAAATTGGAAGAAATTCACTGACGCGCCAGTGTGGAATGGATTCATGGAAGAAGCCACAAATCACACAGTCGGTTCGTTCAAAAATAATGTGCCTCCCGTTCTTAAATTATCCTCCAACTTTGTACAGCCCAGCATAGATATCTCTTCTAACAGCACTGAAAAAAATGCATAAAACATGGTAAAAAGGTGGTGTTTTGTCATGCTCGATCAGCAACTGTATCTGAAGGTGATAGTCATTATGAGAAGTGAAGACAGTGATTTAGAATATGTCTTCGTACGATTAGGCAGTTTTCACCTTCTAATTTCCTTCTTGGGGTGCATCAGTATAATAGCATGAAGTGGCCTGAAAGACTTACTGACCACAATATTTGCCGAAAACAGTTTGGATAAAGTTTTGAGTAAGCATGCATACACTCGAGCAGTAAGAGCTCACACACTGGTGGTGTCATATTACATCCTTCAGGTGACTGAGTTCAAAGGAGACAGACCATCAGTATTCAAATGTCCTGAAAACGAAGACCACATTAAATAATCAAATCTGAAAATGCGATTTTCAGTATTGAAGCAAGAGGAATAACAGCTAAATTACGGGTGCAATATTATCGCATAGTCAGGCCCACAAAACAGTTTATTGAGGCTGAGCGTACTGGAAACTGGAATCTGCATTTAAACACCATTAAGAGAATGCCACTATACTTACATGATGCTGGCCATTTCCTGTTCGCTACAAGTGCTGATCTTTACTTACAAGAGATTCTCACATTGGAAGACAGAATGGACCCTTCTGAATTTAATAAATTTACAGCAGAAGGCTACTTCACCATTAGACGAAGTCAGAGATTTTGGTGTGGCGTATGGTCTGATATGACAATAGAGTAAACTTCAATGAAGCTAATGAAGGAGCAAGGTGTTTGACTCACGGACTTGGGATTTCAGATTCTGTGCTCACAAAATGGGCTTCAAGGATGACATTCTTATAGGCTGTTTGTCAAAAAATTGAAGAATTATATGATATATCATCAGGAACATGCGAGAAATGTGTAGATTTTAGAGCTTCACGCAGAGACTTAAATGCAACAGAAGTGGTAAACTGAATTATTTGCTGTTAAAACATCCACCTTTTCTAAAATGTAATGTCCTTATGTCAATAAGCAATTGGTGATGAATCGGTAAGTTGACATGAGGCATTAGTAGAAGGAATCAAGGGGATCACCAGGAGTAAAAGAGGACCGTAAAAACGTCTCATTTCAACGCAACCTCAGGGTTATAACACTTGCATCCTGCACAACGGCTCTCAAGATAGAAAAGAAGAGGATTCCCACCATAAACCATTAAAACTGTTTCACAGACAGTGTGTTATCAAGCAGTCTGATAAAGACATGAATTACTGTTTCGGATTTGAACTTTCTTCATACCTCATGTCGTTCACAGAAGACGGTCGCATTAAGGATACAAAATAATCTCTCTATGATGCATTCACACATCTCCAACAGAATTAATTTCCTAGGATGGTGGTCACCTGCACCACAAGGTTGTTTGGCACATCAAAGGAAAGTTTGGAGCCATCTGTTTGAAATGTGAAACCTATTTGAGAAAACAGTATGGATTTGAAATCACAATTATATTTGATGGCTGCCCAAGTTGGTAAGACTGACAGTGTGACAATTGTGAGAAAAGATATTGATGTGATTCTTCTCCTAATTGGTCGAGGAAGCAACAACAACTAATTCCATAAACCGGGAAGAGAAATATGAGCAGCAATTCTTCCGATCCTGCATCTGCCCTTTTCAACCGTACCTTCACAGAATATGATACCACATCCTCTTTTTTTGTCCAAGGAAAAGGGAAATTACTAAACCTAATGAAGCAATAGCCACACCTCAAGGTCCAAGCTGCTGAATTTGTTAAGCCTTCAGTCTCCCAAGACGTAATAGCACAGGCAGAAGAACAGCTGATGTTAGCTCTGTATGGGAATTCCAACAGCGCGGCTTTGGACAAGTTCAGGCACGTGCTTTTTGTAACATCTACCCCGAGGAAATCTTTCAAACTTTAAAGGCTACCACCAGCATCAGTCACAGTAATTTGGCACTCGATACAGTCTTTACTGGGAAGGAAAACTGATCCATGCCAGTGGGGCTGCAAGAAAAACCTATCAAGCTCGTTTCCCGTGACGATGATGAAAAATGTGGCACCACACACGCTAATGAAGATGGTTTCTTGCGCGTGCAAAACACGATGCACAGCAGATCGAAATGTCTGAAATCTGGATTGAATTTCTCCTCGACGTACGAACACTGTTGTGGCTTATCTTGCGAGAATGCCCAGAAATTGAGCTCGACGAGAATGAGTAAGAGATCGAGAGTACGCTCCAGGACGAGGAAGTTGGCGAAGGTGCTGCAACAGATCCTGAATCTCGGATGCTGGACCGGGACCTGCCGCAGTCTCACAGACGACCACGATAGAATTTAAATTTGAAAAATGTGAATCTCTTATATTTCAAATGTGCTTTTTAATATTGGTTCATTTGTAGAAATTTTTATATTGCTCATACATAAATACATATTGACCATTTCCATCTACTTGATTTTCATTTTAGCAACCCTTCCTTGCCAGTTAAGGCGTGGTTTAAAAATGAAGAAATATACACAATAATGAAGAAAATTAAAAAGAAGTGTATAGAAAACACATGTGCACATTAGAAAGCCGTCGTTTCAAATTTTGACTTACACAAAAAACAACGAAATAGAATTACTTTGGCTTACAATAGTATGAACGCTTAAAACTGCCTAAAATTGAAAAATTATACGCTTTTGTAACATGAAATTTCATACTCGACAACTATGACAACTTGACATTTTTCATTTGCAGCTACAGGCACTGGAACCGACTTTTAGCCAGGTTGGTAAAAATGAACCAACTTTGACAAGTGATTGTGGCCAAAGGGCTATACCGATTTTGACATTTAATTAGGTTATTCGACGCAAAATTGAATCGTCTTTTATTTTCATATTAGTAACTTTTCATTAAGATTCATAGTTTCCGAATAATAAACGAAAACCTGAAAAAAGTGCCAAAATTTATTGGTTTCTTTGGCCATAAAAGTTGTCCCGATAGCTTTAGAGCCTCAAAACTTGGATTCAACATATTCTCAGCTATATGCACAAGATAAAAAAAAAAATATTCCACCTCGTTTCTTGCAAACCAGAAGTACCCTTTACTAGACTATAATGCGGATTTTCACAAAGAAAGATCTCGACATAAACTGACAACCAGTAGCGGCGCGGCCGTTGGGTGCGCTAATACTTCCGTCAAAAATACGGCCCTTTGCTTTTCTTTACATTTTATTCCTTGCCATAGCGTATGAAGCTTTAGGACAGCGGCAGTCTTCCGGTTGTGGCCACAATAGAAGAAGCACTCAGATTCAATAAAACTAAACGACGTTTGCTTGTTGTGTACTGGAACATCTCCGCCACGCTAACCACTGAGGTAACGTCGCGTTAAGGACTGCCTATTCAACGCTACACACACACACACACACACACACACACACACACACACACAGGCTGCAGGAGCCATCGGATGGCTGCTGAATGCCAGCGACGCAGCATCCAATCCTCAGCTATAGCGGCGCGCGTCCAATAGAATACCCGACCGGTCAGCAGTAAGGACACCCCGCAGGAGCCCATAAGCAGTTACCGTTAGGCTCTTAGGCGGCACGCAGCCAGCTGTAGCTCGCCGCACGGGTGCTCGGTATCAGCTGTCTGTATCAGACGCACGTCCTTCGGATTACTGTTGTTGTATTGCCTACGTGTCTGGTGTACAGCTTTAACGGAAACATGACCACTATCTACCGTGTTAGGCGGAAGGAACTTTTCCTCTTATACCAGGTTTACTATAAAGAATTTATTTACAGTAGCAAGGTGGATACACTTAGACCTTTTATCAAAGGGATTCAAATAAATTCGTAATTCTTCAGATAACATTTTTCTCACAGCTGGAAAAAATTATAATTTCGTCCATCTGGGAATTTCCCGTTACCACAGTTGGAAACAAATGTTTAGCAGCGCATACATGCATGACCTCAGTCCAGTGCGTTGTCGAGAGAATGTTGAGTGCGGCATGTGTAGCTTCCGTGTTCGAGGGAGATCAGTGTTTTCTGCTCAGCTGGGTTAATGCAACAGTCAACTTAATAGCCTGCAACTCCTAATGTGAGCACTGATTTGTGTTTAAATTTTGGACTTTATTTCAGTCATGTGTTGCAGGTTCTGGTGTTATCGCTATGGGCAAGGGTTTGGCCTATGTTGCTATAGCCGCCATTATCATAAATCTAGGGATGTTCGTAATTGCGCCCTCCGTGTAGTTCCTATTTTCGTCCTTATGACGAAATTTGAGACAGTTATTAAACATTGATTGCATTTGCTATTTATAAAGATTACTTTAATTTTTTCACATGGAGAAACTCAAGCGGAGGGAAATTGATTGGTTGGACAAAATGCTTGGTTTGGTATCACGAAACATGCTCTTCATCTGCACAGATGTACAATTCACAGGTGATACATCTTTAGGAGGCTCAAAATAACTTGAAAACAGTGGTCATTCATGGCCTACAAGTGATTTATAACAGTAAATGTGCCTGGCAAAGAAATAATGAAACAATACGTTTAATTCATTCATTTTGAGAATTTTTTTGGAGAATGAAATTACGAACACATTTTCGTATTTCTGCTTTTGCAATGTTAACGTTTAGTATCTTTTGGTACAATAATTTGATTGTAACCTGCCTACAAGAGAAAAAATTCTGGAATATATACAGGGTGAGTCACCTAACATTACCGCTGGATATATTTCGTAAACCACATCAAATACTGACGAATCGATTCCACAGACCGAATGTGAGGAGAGGGGCTAGTGTAATTGGTTAATACAAACCATAAAAAAAACTGCACGGAAGTATGTTTTTTAACACAAACCTACGTTTTTTTAAATGGAACCCCTTTCGTTTTGTTAGCACATCTGAACATATAAACAAATACGTAATCAGTGCCGTTTGCTGCATTGTAAAATGTTAATTACATCCGGAGATATTGTAACCTAAAGTTGACGCTTGAGTACCACTCCTCCGCTGTTCGATCGTGTGTATCGGAGAGCACCGAATTACGTAGGGATCCAAAGGGAACGGTGATGGACCTTAGGTACAGAAGAGACTGGAACAGCACGTTACGTCCACATGCTAACACCTTTTTATTGGTCTTTTTCACTGACGCACATGTACATTACCATGAGGGGTGAGGTACACGTACACACGTGATTTCCGTTTTCAATTATGGAGTGGAATAGAGTGTGTCCCGACATGTCAGGCCAATAGATGTTCAATGTGGTGGCCATCATTTGCTGCACACAATTGCAATCTCTGGCGTAATGAATGTCGTACACGCCGCAGTACATCTGGTGTAATGTCGCCGCAGGCTGCCACAATATTTTGTTTCATATCCTCTGGGGTTGTAGGCACATCACAGCACACATTCTCCTTTAACGTACCCCACAGAAAGAAGTCCAGAGGTGTAAGATCGGGAGAACGCGCTGGCCAATTTATGCGTCCTCCACGTCCTATGAAACGCCCGTCGAACATCCTGTCAAGGGTCAGCCTAGTGCTATTTGCGGACTGTGCAGGTGCACCATCATGCTGATACCACATACGTCAACGCGTTTCCAGTGGGACATTTTCGAGCAACGTTGGCGGATCATTCTGTATAAACGCGATGTATGTTGCAGCTGTTTGGGCCCCTGCAATGAAGTGAGGACCAATGAGGTGGTCGCCAATGATTCCGCACCATACATTTACAATCCACGGTCGCTGTCGCTCTGTCTGAGCCAGCGAGGACTGTCCACGGACCAGTAATGCATGTTCCGTAGATTCACTGCCCCGTGGTTTGTGAAACCCGCTTCATCGGTGAACAGGTAGAACTGCAACGCATTCTCTGTTAATGCCCATTGACAGAATTGCACTCGAGGATTAACGTCATCACCATGTAATTGCTGATGTAGCGACACATGAAACGGGTGAAAGCGGTGACGATGCAGTATGCGCATGACACTACTTTGACTCAGTCCACCGGCTCTCGCAATGTGTGGGTTCATGGCAACAGCAGCTAACACGCCAACTGCACCCGCTTTTCCTGTGACGGGCCTGTTACGGACCCGTTTGCGTGCTACGACCATACCTGTTGCATACAGTTGGCGGTAGATGTTTTGCAATGTGCGGCACGTTGGATGCTCTCTGTCCGGGTACCGTTCTGCATACACCCTGCAGGCTTCAGCTGCATTTCGTCGACACTCGCCATAGATGAGTATCATCTCCGCCTTTTCAGAGTTCGAATACATCATGGTCACAGTTCCTACAACACTACACTATCACAGACGTCTGGTGACACGGTGTACTACAGTTGGTCTGCGTGCGAAGACGAATGCAGAATAACAATAGCAGCAAGCGCTACATGCGGACACTGCGACAGCTAGACCAAACCACAACAGTGCACTACAGCCACACTCGTAAACACGGTCGTCATCGTAAACATGTACCTGCAGGTGCTGCTCGCCGACCGTGGCCCGTGTTTGTTACAACAGGCAACTGAACGTCGGAGGTTTCAAGCGTCAACTTTAGGTTACAATATCTCCGGATGTAATTAACATTTTACAATGCAACAAACGGCACTGATTACGTATTTGCTTATATGTTCAGATGTGCTAACAAAAGTAACGTGGTTCCATTTAAAAAAACGTAGGTTTGTGTTAAAAAACATACTTCCGTGCATTTTTGTATGGTTTGTATTAAACAATTACACTAGCCCCTCTCCCCACGTTCGGTCTGTGGAATCGGTTCGTCAGTATTTGATGTGGTTTACGAAATATATCCAGCGGTAACGTTAGGTGACACCCTGTATACCAATTTGTAGACTTTCACATAACCTTTCAGGACTTCTGCAGGTCCTAACGTACTAAGGTGATGAAACTTGGGCCCCTACCTTAGCAAATTTTTTTCTTCAACATCTGTTGAACCTATCTTTTATTTTTTGATATATTATGAAATGTCTGTGACAAAATCTGTAAACTGATTTGTTCCACAAACACTGAAAATTTTCGGTCTTCATCTTTAACAGAACAAACGAAAACGTTCCTAATACGGGAAAGCAAAATTGTGGGAAATGGTGCTTGATGTTCCAACAGCAATTTAACGAAATCTCTAATCTTATGTTTAATGTCAGGGATAGGTCTGTTAATGAGTAAGGAAATAAGAATACGGGGAAGGCACTATAAACAGCATAGTGAACGCATTATCGTACCCAAAATAAACTCAAAGCCAACACCCACCACAACAGTATAAGTTTGTGTGCCAAATAGATCCGAAGATCCGTAGATGAAGATATTGAAAGAATGGATGATTAAATAAAAGAAATTATTCAGATAGTTAAGAAAGACTAAAATTTAATTGTGACTGTGGGGTGGAATTCGACAGTTGGACAACGAAGAGAAGAAAAAATAGTATGAAAATATGGGACTGGAAGGAATGAAAAAGGATCTCACCTGGTTGAAAGCTGCACAGAGCCCAATTTAATCCTTGCTGACAATTGATTTAAGAGTGGTGTAAGAAGGGTGTGTACGTGGAAGAAACCTAGAATGTTTCAAATAGTTTATATAATGATAAGAAATATTTAGAAAATATATTTTAAACAACAAAAACATTTCAAGGGCAGATGTGGTCTCTGATCATACTTTATTGGTGACGGACTGAAAGGTAGGAAAGGGAGATGGGACATGAATAAGTTGGAAGAACCAGAGATCATTGAGAGTTACAGAGGGAGCACATTATGCAACGTTTGACTGAACCAGGGGAAGGGAATAAACTAGAGGTCGAATGGGTAGCTTTGAAAAATAAAATAGTAAAGGCAGCAGAGGCTCAAGGAGGCAAAAGGACAAGATCTACTATGACACAGGGGATAACGAAATTAACTGACGAAAGGCAAAAACATAAAAATGCAGCACATGAAGCACTGTAGATAGCACTGTAGATAGAATATGTGTAAAGTGGATAAGCAGGTATGTTTAGAGAAAAAATTCAAAGATGTGCTCTGTATAACTAAGGGACAGATACAGGAAAATAAGAGGGACCTTTCGGGAAAAGAGGAGCAGATGTATGAATATCAAAATGCCTGATGGAAAGTCGGTACGAAATAAACAAGAAAAAGCTGAAAGCCAGGAAAAATATGCAGAAGGGCTGTACAAGGGAAATTAACTTGAAAACAAGAGTATTAGAAAAAGAGAAGGGAAATAGGTGAAAATGACATGGGAAATATGATACTGCAAAAAGAATTTGACGGACAACTCAAAGGCCTAAGTCGAAACAAAACCTCCGAAATAGGTGACATTCCCTCGGGATTATTGAGATCCTTGTGAGAGCCTGCCATGACAAAACTCTTACGCGTGACATGCAAGGTTTATGGAGATAGGGAAAATACCCTCAGACTTCAGGAAAAATGTAAGAACTCCAAATCGGAAAAAGGCAGGTGCTGATAGGTACGAAGACTACCTAACAGTTAGCTTAATAAGTCATAGTTGCAAAATTTTGACTCGAATTATTGACAGGAAAATTGAAAAACTGGTGGACACCGACCTTGGGGAAGACCAGTTTGGATTCCGGAGAAATTTAGGAGGGCGCGAGGTAGATCCTATGACTTATCTTAGAAGATACGTTGAAGAAAGACAAACCTACATTAATACCATTTGCTGATTTAGCGAAAGCTGACAGTGTTGGCTGAACTACACTCTTTGAAATTTTGACGGTAGCGGGGATAATATACAGAAAGTGAAGGGTTATTTACGAATTGTATAGAAAGCAGGCAGCAGGTATAAGAGTTGAAGGACATGAAAGGGAAGCCATTGTTAAGAATGGAGTGAGACAGATTTGTAATCTGCCCTGACGACATTCAACTTCTACATTGAGCAAGCAGTAATGGAAACCAAGAAGTAGTTTAAAAAAGGACATAGTTCAGGGAGATGAAATAAAAGCTTTAAAATTGTAACTGTGTCAGAGACGGCAAAGGACCTGTAAGATCAATCGAACTGAATGGATCATGTCTTGAAACCAAGTTACATATGAACAAAAGTGAAAAAAGGATAATGGAATGTAGTCCAATTAATTTAGGTTATGGTGTTAGAATAAGATTACAAAATGAGACACTATAAGTAGTAGACGAATTTTGTTACTTGAGCAGTAAAAAACTGACTATGGTGTATGTAGAGATCTAAAACGCAGACTGGCAATAGCAAGAAATTCATTTCTAAAAAAGAGAAATTTGTTAACATTAAATAAAAATTTAAGCGTTAACATGTCTTTTTTTCTCCACCAAATTGTACCTCACGTGCGAAACTAATAATTATACTTCACCATAATTACTAGTTATGTCAAATCCTTTACTGATACTTCCATTGTGCCAGAACTCATCTACGAATCTGAGGAATACGCGAGAAACTTTGGTAGCAAAGTGTTGAGGTAGAGGGGAGTGATCGCACAGGTTGCTGTTGCGACTGGCCGCCAGCTCCACACGCAGCAGGGGTTGTAATCAGTGTGCCACTTAGTTTAATTGCTGAGTAACGAACAGACAGGGGATTCGGGACGACACCCATGACTTGGCGCCGTCCGGGACGTCGCTCCGGGTCGCCCGACAGTTCCAGCTTTGTGGGATAAGAGAAGGTCACCACGTTTCGTCCGGCTGCAGCTACGGTGTAATGCTGCCACCGGCGATTTGCCCGCCCGACACTGCTGCAGACAACCACACTGCAGGGTCGTTGCGTATGTGGTATATTTCGATTTGGCTTATGCTAAATACTCCCCAAAGCTAGAAAAATGTGTCTGCGTATCACAATGTCACTGATGCATAACGACACTTATCAACGAAGGTTTGAGCTGACATGAAACTAACTAGCCATAGAATGAGAAACCATAACTGAAGAAGTAAAAAAAATGGTTCAAATGGCTCTGAGCACTATGGGACTTAACTTCTGAGGTCATCAGTCCCCTAGAACTTAGAACTACTTAAATCTAACTAGCCTAAGTACATCACATACATCCATGCCCGAGGCAGGATACGAACCTGTGACCGTAGCGGTCGCGTGGTTCGAGACTGAAGCGGCTAGAACCGCTCGGCCACTCCGGCCGGCGAAGAAGTAAACTTTGTTCAGCAAAAGAACGCCGTTGGTATCTAACGCTGATCTACAACTGAAACAAAAATAATTTAAACAGTGCTGGAGCACAGAGAGAAAACGGATTTTCCACTGTGAGCAAGCGCATTAGAGGAAGTAAGAACTTTCATAAATCGTGAAGGGAGCGGAAACGAAAATGTCAAAAGTGCACTGCCGGAAAAAAATTAGTAAACCTAGAAAGACGACATCGATTTTGATCCAATGACCTGGGGCATAGAAAATATACTGATAATGCTTCAGTTTTAACATTTTGATGACAGGGAACCAGCAACTGTATTCAGTCCTTTAAAGCGTTTATTAACTATTCTGTCTACAGTTGCAGTATTTGTATTAGGCGACTAGTTTCGAACCATATAGATTCATTTTCAAGCCTGGCCTACTGAGGCAACATCGTTGTCAGTGAACAGTAAATACAAAAGTGATATAGTAAAAAGTTCAAATGTAACAAATTAATTATCTGACTACAAACGTACCTGCAGCGACAGTGCCTGATTTCAATAATAAACATCAAATGCCAACACATGCTTTCACAGATGTTTGCAGAATGAAAGTTACAATTCATACGTGCCTCTTACAAAGCAAGAATCAAATTGGAGGTCAACATAGCCAACACAGCACCAGGAAACTTTCAATGACGCACGTCCGCAACCAATGGGCATGTCGCGTTTTAAATGTGGATGTGTTTAATCAAGTTTGTTTAAAGTGCCATAAGTACAGTGGATGACAACAACGAATATAAAAGTATTACACAAATACAAATACAAATACTAGTGTTGCTTGTATCTGTTACATATTTGAACGTAAGCCATGCATTCAAGGTCGTGTCTTTGGACAATGGACGCATCGAATTAAAATAGTTGGTGTCGCAGAGCCTTTATTAACCAGTCACATTTAATATAAGGACAATGACACATCACATTTGTTGCTCCATTACAAATTGCGCCTTATACAAACAGACTGTTGCCTTCCAAAGGTCAACATACATAAAACATTTAAAAACAATACACATCATCATTAGTTTAGCCAAAAAAATTTGTAAGAAACAATTACATAGACTCTGGAAACAGTGTATTATGGCACGCGATACGTCCATTTTCTGCTGACGCCCGCTTGTACGTGAGGCCCGACGCTGTTATTGTTGTGGTCTTCAGTCCTGAGACTGGTTTGATGCAGCTGTCCATGCTACTCTATCCTGTGCAAACTACTTCATCTCCCAGTACTTACTGCAACCTACATCCTTCTGAATCTGCTTATTGTATTCATCTCTTGGTCTCCCTCTACGATTTTTACTCTCCACGCTGCCCTCCAATGCTAAATTTGTGATCCTTGATGCCTCAGAATATGTCCTACCAACCAGTCCCTTCTTCTTGTCAAGTTGTGCCACAAACTCCTCTTCTCCCCAGTTCTATTCGATACCTCCTCGTTAGTTATGTGATCTACCCATCTAATCTTCAGCATTCTTCTGTAGCACCACATTTCGAAAGCTGCTATTCTCTTCTTGTCCAAACTATTTATCGTCCATGTTTCACTTCCATACGTGGCTACACTCCATGCAAATACTTTCAGAAACGACTTCCTGACACTTAAATCTATACTCGATGTTAACAAATTTCTCTTCTTCAGAAACGCTTTCCTTGCCATTGCCAGTCTACATGTTATATCCTCTCTACTTCGACCATCATCAGTTATTTTGCTCCCCAAATAGCAAAACTCCTTCACTACTTTAAGCGTCTCATTTCCTGATCTAATTCCGGCAGCATCACCCGACTTAATTCGACTACATTCCATGATCCTCGTTTTGCTTTTGTTGATGTTCATCTTATATCCTCCTCTCAAGACACTGTCAATTCCGTTCAACTGCTCTTCCAAGTCCTTTGCTGTCTCTGATAGAATTACAATGTCATCGGCGAACCTCATAGTTTTATTTGTTCTCCACGGTTTTTAATACCTACTCCGAATTTTTCTTTTGTTTCCTTTACTGCTTGCTCAATATACAGATTGAATAACATCAGGGAGAGGCTACAACCCTGTCTCACTCGCTTCCCAACCACTGCTTCCCTTTCATGTCCCTCGACTCCTATAACTGCCATCTGGTTTCTGTACAAATTGTAAATAGCCTTTCGCTCCCTGTATTTTACCCCTGCCACCTTTAGAATTTGAAAGAGAGTATTCCAGTCAACATTGTCAACAGCTTTTTCTAAGTCTACAAATGCTAGAAACGGAGGTTTGCCTTTACTTAATCTTTCTTCTAAGGTAAGTCGTAGGGTCAGTATTGCCTCACGTGTTCTAACATTTCTACGGAATCCAAACAGATCTTCCCCGAGGTCGGCTTCTACCAGTTTTTCCATTCGTGTGTAAAGAATTTGCGTTAGTATTTTGCAGCTGTGACTTATTAAACTGATAGTTCGCGCCATCGAAATTTTCCTGGTGCTGTTAGCTATGTTGGGGACCTCCAATTTGATTCTGACTCGGTAAGAGGCATGTATGAATTGTGACATTCATTCTGCAAACATCTGTGAAGGCTTGTGTTTATTGTTAAGATCAGTCATTGTCAGTGCAGGTGCCTTTGTATTCAAATAATTTCTGTTACGTTTGAACTTTTTATTGTTATAGCACATCTGTATTTACTGATCACTGGCACTTGTGTGCCGCTTTTTGCAGCCTCAGTAGGCCAGGATTGAAAATGAATCTGTAAGGTTCGAAACTAGTCGCCTAATATGAATACTGCAGATGTTGACGCAATCGCTGATAAACGCTTTGAGGTACTGTTAATAGTTCCAGCGTTGTCCGCCAATAGATAGCGTAGTGGCATAGCTACCAGAGCGCCATCTGTGTCTATCATGTAATGGGGAATGCTCGCAGCTGGTAGGCGCAGCGTGGTACAAGGGTGTGAAGCAAGCAGGCAACCAGGCCACTGAGATGCACTCGTGCTACCTACATCCAATTCTGCGAGTTTTAAAAGGGTCAGATTGCTTCCAAGTGACGAGATGGTCTTTTAGAAGAATTTCCACACGAATTGGACGTATTGCGTCAGTTGAGCAACGATGCTGATATGAGTGGTCACATAACCATTATCTCACCTGTAGACGAGGCTCTGGACGTCCACGCAGCACAGACGGCCGCCAGGATGGTCGTATTGTAAGGGCAGCAGTGGTAGATCGTACAGGTACCACAGTACAGGTAAGAGGCCTTGTGAGCCCTGATGTGTCAACACTAAATGTTGCGAACCGGTTATTAGCAGTGGGACTACAGGCAAGCACACCTACAGCACGTCTTACACTCACGCCACAGCGCCGACGTACACAGGTCGACTAGCGCCATCAGACGATCACTTTGAACATATAATGGCGCGCCGTAGTCTTCAGCAATGAAAGCAGATTCTGCTGCACACAACTGATGATCGTTTTCGCATAGTACGTATACCTGATAAGCGGTGTCTCCTAGAGTGCGTTCGCCCAATACACACCGGCCTGCGGTAAACTCTATCCTATGTTTACCATTGGTGTTTCTGGAGGGGACGCTGACCAGTGCTAGGTACGTGCACATTGTTGTTAGGCCCGTTCTTTTGTCGTTGTTGCAACAGGAAGATGATGATCGGAGAGGAATTCCGCCTTATGCAAAACACCTTTGTATATTTGTTTTCTCCCAGACATGTTTCACCACTTTTTGCTATCTACAGTGGGTTTATTTGTTTATTTTTCTCCTCACGTGATGCTATTGCATGTTATGCTAGTAACTCTAGGTCTACTACGCAGTTTACAACTTGTAATAGTTTGTGACGTTATGGTGTTTGTTTCGTTTGTGTCGAGGTAACACGCTTATTTCTTGCGCTTTTGTCGATACACGTGGCGAGCAAATCCTAATAAACGCTCGGGGGCAGTGCAGGAAGTAAGCATGTTACCTCGAAACAGACAAATTGGTCTGGAGACAAAAGCGTTTATTTTTACAAAACAATACTTTTTCTACTTCCTCTTGAACATTTATGTAGTTGTTCCAACGGACTACAGGCTTTTTTATTCACACAGAACTCTTTTATCTTGTTGTTTGAACCAGTGTCCCACAAACTTTTTCGCGACCTCTTTGTCCTGGAACCTCTTCCCACGTAATGCCTCCTTCAGTGCACCAAACAAATGGGAATCACTACAAGCTAAATCGGAACTGTAAGGGGGAGGAGGCAGTACTTCCCAGCCCATTTTGTCGGTGGTTTCACGGGTTAGTTGAGCAATATGAGGACGTGCGTTGTCTTGCTGCAGAATCACATCTCTCCTCTGAGATCCACGAAGTCTCTCTCTCATGGCTGGCTTCAGTTTCTTTAAAAGCATGTCCGAGTAGTATTGGCTGTTCATTGTACGCTGCTCTTCGAGATAATCACAAAAAACTGGATCTTCAGAATCCCAAAAGACCGTCAACATAACTTCCTGATTATTTTTTTGTGGTTTTAGGGCGCAAAACTTCAATGGTCATTAGCGCCTAGACTACGTTAGGAATGCACCGCCAGGCACAAGTTTAAAACAGCAACTAAAAGGGAAAACACGATAAAAGACAGATTGACAGGCATAAGATTAAAAAAAAAACAGCATAATCAAAGGCCGGTGTGCAATGTGATGGGATCGTAATAAATATCATCCCGGACCAGCAACATAACCCCTCCATGAGCCGGAATACCTACCACAGGGGGTAGGTCAAAACGCACAGAGGTGTAGTGTGCCAAGGCAATTTGATCGCATGGGCATAGCTTCGTTTCCTGGAGGGCTACGACGAGCGGACGGTGCAAGCGGAGCAGCAACTTCAAGTCCTCTCGGTTGGAGCGAATGCTGCGAATATTCCAGTGAATAAGTGCCATGGTAAGAAGAAAGGGAAGATGAAAGAAGGGGTCACCTCGAAGGCCGCTGAGGGCCTGGCTTCGAGCGAGCACTGCCGCCGGTATCAGTAGGCGGACAGTCATCGTCCATTGGTTCTATAGGTTCATCGGCCATCTTGGTAAGATGGCCTGGAGGTGGAGCTTCCTCCGCTGGTGAACGGCCAGATGTTCGGCAACCAGCGGTGCGGCCAGGCGAAACGGATGACGGCCTGGGGCGGCAACCGCTGGGTGGTGCAGGAGAAGAAATGCGCCGTGGCGGAGAAGGAGAACTGTGCTTCCTATGAGCCTTCTTGGAAGGTCGTTTGGTGGAAGTACTGTTCGATGGCTGGGAGGTCGAGGTACGTAGGAAGTCTGCACGGGACGGTTCCTTCTTCAAGGCCCGTGCATCTGACTTCTGGGTCTTCGTCTTAGCAGAAGCTGATGAAGGGTCTGGTGTCTGTGGGGTGATGGGAGGAAGAGGAGACGTCGACCGCGCGATCTTAGCACTGGCCGAACGGACGACCGTGGTGCTGAAGGTCAGATCGCATGTCTGGGTTGCCACCTCCCTGGTAGTCCGAGGAGAGGCGAGGACAGTACTGAATTTCCCCGCTGGGAGCAGCGTGGGCTTCCTACTACCAAATAGCTTGCGAGCAGCCGAGGTGGACACTTTCTCTTTGACCCGAATTTCTTGGATACATCGCTCTTCCTTATAGATGGGACAGTCGCGGGAGGACGCTGCATGGTCACCCTGACAGTTCACACAACGAGGAGACGGAGGTGGACAGTCACCCTCATGGGCGTCCCTGCCACAAGTGACACATTTAGCCGCATTGGAACAAGACTGGCGAGTGTGATTAAAACGCTGACACTGGTAGCAGCGCGTAGGTGTCGGGACATAGGGGCGAACAGAAATAACCTCGTAGCCCGCTTTGATGCGCGATGGCAGCTGAACACTATCAAAGGTCAAGAAAAGCGTCCGGGTCGGTACAAGGTCATTGTTGACCTTTTTCATGACCCTATGGACAGCCGTCACGCCCTGCTCAGCGAGGAACGACTGAATCTCCTCGTCAGTCAATCCGTCGAGAGATCTAGTATAGATCACACCACGAGACGAATTCAAAGTTCGGTGAGCCTCCACCCGGACAGGGAACGTGTACAGGAGTGTGGCTCGAAGCAGTTTCTGTGCCTGAAAGGCGCTCTCAGTTTCTAGTAGCAAGGTACCATTACGCAACCTTGTACAAGACTTAACAGTACCGGCTATGGCATCTACGCCCTTCTGGATAACGAAAGGGTTGACAGAGGAAAAATCCTTTCCATCCTCAGATCGAGAAACGACGAGGAACTGTGGGGCAGGCGGTAGTACCTTTGTCACTGGTGGCTGGTCGTGTTTACGTTTGTGGGCAGAAGTCGAGAGAGAAGAAGAGAAATCCATTGCGGAGGAATCCCCCATGATTGCCAGCGTCTCCGATGGCGCGCTCCTTCCTTATGGGGACCCTCTCAGAGGGCACTCCCGCCTTAGGTGAATGTTTACACTTCAGGTCACACCACCCGAGAAACAGACGGAGGGACCAATCGGCATGGTCAGAAGGTATCAGCTCAGGCAATCACCCCTCCCTGGGCCTGGCCTTTACCAGGGGGTACGTGCGTGCCTTACTTGTCTACCCAGGGCGGGGAATTACGCGTTACCCCGTCACCGGCTACGCGTGCGAACGCGTGGGTCGGCCTTCAGGCGCGCACAGGGAGGAAGGAAGAAGAGGAAAAGGAAGAGAGAGAGGACAGACTGTCTCAAACGCCGAGGCGGAGACCAGAGAAGGCAAGGAGAAGAAGGCAAGGAGAAGAAGGCAAGGAGAAGAAGGCAAGGAGAAGAAGGCAAGGAGAAGAAGGCAAGGAGAAGAAGGCAAGGAGAAGAAGGCAAGGAGAAGAAGGCAAGGAGAAGAAGGCAAGGAGAAGAAGGCAAGGAGAAGAAGGCAAGGAGAAGAAGGCAAGGGGAAGAGTAAGGAAGACAGTGAGATGGAGAAGAACAAAGAAAGGAACCAACCAAAGGAAGGAAGAAAAGAAAAGTGAAAAACCAAAAAGACCACAATTATAGGTCGTGGAACCGTCCGTCTCCAGACGCAGGCGCTAACTACCCCCTTGAGGGGGATGGACTCCTTTTAGTCGCCTCTTACGACAGGCAGGAATACCGCGGGCCTATTCTAACCCCCGAACCCGCAGGGGGAAACTTCCTGATGATGCTTGGGTTTTGAATTTTTTTTCTTGACAGGTTAGTTGGTGTGCTTCCATTCCATGCTTTGTCTTTTTGATTCAGGCTCATTAATAGTGAACCTAAGTTTCATCACAAGTTAAAATTTTGTTGAAGTGCTCACCTTCTCTTTCATAACGTTCGTTTAGCTCTATGCACACTCTCAACCTTGCTTCCTTGTGTAGCCGCGTCAACTCCTTTGGGACCCATCTTGCACATGTTTTGCGGTACTACAGCTTGTTACAGATAATATTATGAACTGTAGCAGTACTAATTTGAACCTTATCAACTATCATTTCCACAGTCACATGGCGGTCGGCACAAATAATGTTATCAATTAGACTTTTAAGTGAGGGAGATGAAACTGCAACTGGTCGGCCAGAACAAACATCTTATTCCCTGTTCCCTACGCAAACAGAGCGAGGGAAAAAACTATGTATATCCCCTAATTTATCTCAGCTTATTTGCGAGGTCCTTATGTGAAACGTACGTTGGTGGCAGTAAAATCGTTGTGCAGTCGGTCTTAAATGCTGGTTCTCTGATTTTCCACAATGATGCCTCGCGGAAAGAGCGTGATCTTCCCTCCACGGATTCCCATTTGGGTACATAAAAACATCTCCGTAATACCTGCATACTGGTCGAACCTACCGATCTAACACCACTCCTCTGAATCGCTTCAATGTGTTCCTTTAATCCGAACTGGTGGGTATTCTAAACACTCGAGCAAAACTCAATAATCGGTCACCCTAGCGTTCTAAACGCCTTTTGGGCTACACTTTTCCCAATAAAATGGAGCATTCACCTTCCCTACTACCAACACGACGTTCTTATACCGTTTCATATCGCTTTGTAACATTACGCCTAGCTGCACAGTACTAATACTGTATTCGAACGTTACAGCATTACTTTTCTACTCAACCGCATTAACTTATATTTTTGTACATTCAAAGCTAGCTGCCATTCATCACGCTAAGTAGAAGTTCTGTCTGACTCACCTTATATCCTCCTACCGTCAGCAACGACACTTGCCCGTATACCACAGCGTCATCAACAAACAGCCTAATTAGGGCTGTCTTGTCATATAACTTAGTTACACAGAGAATTAGAGCGGTCCTATCACACCTTTCTTGGGCATCCTTGACGATACCCTAGTTTCTGATGAACAATTGCTGTCGAGGACAACGCACTGCGTTGTATTACTTAAGAAGTCGTCGAACCACTCCCACATCTGTGAACCTATTCTGTATGCTTGTACATTCGTCAACGGCCTGCCGTGGGGGCACTGTGTCAAACGCTTTCCGGAAATCTAGGAACATGGAATCTGCCTGCTACCCTATGTCCATCGTTTACAGGATATCACGTCAGAAAAGAGAAAGCTGAGTTTCGCACTGTGAAGTACTGTCAGATAATTTCTGTACAGATATTCAGTAAAGTTCTAATAAGATTTCAGAATGGTGCAAAGATTGTCAATTGCTTTATTGCAAAGTTCGGCAGTACACAAGACTCAATAACGTAGTGCCCTATGTCTGCAATATGAGTGAGTCACAACTGGAACCAGTCAACTCATAGAAACATCTGCGTGCAACAATTTGTAAACCACGTGTAAACTTCTAGAAGGCACCTTTTGCACAGTATTTACGTCGCTCTTTGACATCCGACCCTTCAGACCGCAACACTCAGCGGAACCAGGTGTACCTCTGAAGGCGTACAACGCAGCTCTGAATGAAACGCCAGGAACGGAAAAGTCTCATGAATCACGACCATACAAAGCGGAAGATTCATGAGACTTCTCTGTTGCCACAGAAGTGTGAAATATAGTGACTACATAGGCTCACTCGTAGGTAAAGTTGCCGGTAGACTTCGGTTCATTGCTAAAATTCTAGGAAAATGTAATAAGTATACAAAAGCATGAATCTAGTAAATGACTTACATATGGCTCCCGAAGATTAGGCTAACTAATGCGCACTAAGAGGCACTTAAACAATTCTTCCCGCGCTCCATACTAAAATGAAACAGGGAAAAACACCTTGATGTGTAACACCCTCTGCCAGGCACTTCACATTGTTTTGCAGGGTATAGATGTATATGTAGATGTAGAATTCAAGTATGCTGCCTGACAATTAGGGCAAAAACGAGACTGCGACATTCGTCAACGTGTTCTAGTCGTGCGCCTGCATTAATTTACTAGGAGAGGAAACGCGAGCGATGTGTCACAGAAGGACTCGCGGCGTCGCTGGTGGAGTTTGCACATAACGGGACGTCTAACGCAGTTAGCCTAAAGCAATGGTCGTTAAACTTTTTAGCTCGACATACAGCACTGATAACCTACATAAATTGGTATGTTGCGGTCTCCCAGCAGACTACCTATCGCAAGGGCGCAACAAATTTGCCGCCGATCTCCAGGTAGTGATCGTTAAAAGCCGTCAGGATTCGGGTTACTCCCTATCGAATGTTCTCTTTTTCGGGTTGATGCCGCCTTCGGCGATCCCAAACTAGTGACACTACATTTGCCAGACGAAGTCTTTTTTTGTTGTCTGTTCAAGTAGATCATTGATTAATAAAAATAATTGTATTTAAATGTGTCATGCAATATGAGGCACGATTACAAAAGTTTACTGATTGCTTTAAATGTTATTTTTCTTCTGTTCATTGTGCTGTAACACAAAAGCATTAATTTACTTATGACAAATATGTAGCGTGCTGTAAGATGATCGTCGCTATAATGCTTATCCTCGAATTCATGTTACTTCCGTGTCAAAATTTATAACATTGCAGCTCATCGGTTCAAGTTGCGCATGCCCTTGTGTTGTCCGTACTGGAAGACAGACAGTGAAACGTTAACCTTTCGTATCCTCTAACGCCACAGTGGCCCCTCTGCTTACCCATCCTGCCCTTGAGGTAAGCGACCTACTTATTTCAAAACCGAATTCATCAACATCATTTAAAGTTGAACCCATCTTAAAATATTACCATCTCTGTAATTTTGGTTATTACTGAGTAGGAAAACGACGCTCTTAAGAATAATTTAAAAATGGTTCAAATGGCTCTGAGCACTATGGGACTTAACTTCTGAGGTTATCAGTCACCTAGAACTTAGAACTAATTAAACCTAACTAACCTAAGGACATCACACACATCCATGCCCGAGGCAGGATTCGAACCTGCGACCGTAGCGGTCGCCCGGCTCCAGACTGTAGCGCCTAGAACCGCAAGGCCACTCCGGCCGGCATTAGCTAGAACATATTTCTTACATAGGCTGTAAAGCCTGTGGATACCGTCGACTACTTCTTGTGGAGTCGTTCGAAGCACCGTGGCCATGCGTTATTGGATATCCTCAACGTCTGCATGCTCAACATTCTCGCTCAACGCAAGCTGATTGTTCTTTAGCGCCGTCCCTATTCTCCAGATCTGGCGCCAGCAGACTTTTCTTTCCCCTCAAATCAGCCCTGAAATGCTTACGCTTCGGAGCTGTGGACCCGGTGCTTCGAGCGATTTCACAAGAAGCGCTTGCTGACAAGTTCCCAACAGCTTTACACGCGTTGATAGAAGTGTGTTGTAACTATCAGTGATTACTTTGGAGGACGGTAATAGTAATTTGTTGTAACTTCTATTTCATTTATTTTCTGAGACCATTCACCGCATTTTTCACGCGCGCCTTCTAAAATACGTCCGAGAACACCGGTCCGTGCCAGTAACTGGTTTGGCCGCATGTGGCCCGCGCGTCGCAGTTTGGCGACCGACCTCTGGGCTACAGGTTGCGCTGCAGTTTCAGTCAGGTGCCGTCTTTCGAGATTGACGGGAATACTGCGAGTACAAGCTCGATAACTGACCCACTCGTGCAAATTGGAATGTCTTTGGGTCACAACTTGTGTAATATTTCAATTAGATTTAAATTACATACCACATACTTCAATGAAGGTCTAAACTTTTCTTGTAATTTCTATTTACACTTAAACAGTTTTACTCGTATGGTTATTTGCGTGTAAACTCAATACGGAGGGTGTATCATAATTAACAGCGAAATTTGACGAGGTGAATGCACGCAATAACAGAATCAAAATCGTTCTAGTAAGCAGGGTCAGTAAACGACACATTTGCGAAATAATTGCAAATGTGTAGTTACTTCAACACTAAATATTGTCCAAGTTAGTACAAATGTATGTGAAATGTAAACTTTTCGATTAAGGTTCCAGCTAAGTATCTTCTTACCATTTCTTGTTTATTGTTTGTGCACAATGTTTTTGCACAATCAAGACTTCCTTTCTTACATATGAGTTATCCCAAAATATCATCCTCATTCATGTGCAGATCACCAATTCTGCACTTATGCATTTACCAGATACATTCTTACATAAAAGAGTCCCTGTACTGATCAAGAATGTCATAATGAGTTGTAGTTGTTGTGCAGTACCGAAATGTACGGTAATAATCCTATTAGAGTAAGACTACAAGCTTTCGTGTGAGTGATAATTACTGGGAATTTGCAATTGGTCGGCTTGAAGTGCGTCCTGTGAAGTGAGTGGCAAGGGCCATAGGAAAACTTCTATATTACCATAGTGCATTTTGTGGAACTTATGCAACAGGCAACTGACGAAAAGCGAAAGGCCCACCACTTCTGCAAAAATTGGTGCGGCTGATACTAATACATCGTGCAGACTCTTTTCCTCAGTTCATTTCACCTAACTGTGATGCACGGGACTGTATACAGGTAAGGCAGCGAGGAGAGCTCGGCTCTGCCAGGCTGCAGCTATGCTATGAACATCAGTTTTTGAAACAGCAGCGGAGGCGCAAGATGCTTTTTATCGGATGAATGCTGATGTAGTACAACGAGAAATTCTGAAAATCTGCTCTTAAGGAGAGAATGAGAACCACATTACCACGATTAACATCTAACGAGGGAAGTCTCTCGGCTCTAACAGTAATACGATGTTCCAATTGTATTAGTTGCTTCACGTTCCGCAGTGATTAGGATAACGAAAGTATTAGAACGTTTTGCTGTTAGTTTTCCCACTATCTGACTTTAAAAATGTACATGAGGATCTTTAACAAATGGATGAAACAGTATGCAGAATCACAGTAGGCACATTTGGCGAAAGCAGTATCTGGAAAATCCTCAGCTGCAAAATCATATGCCACTTGAATCACACACTTGAATTCAGCAACATGTGCGGGAGTACTGTACCCAGTCGCTCGCCAGGAATATTGAAATATAGGCTGAAACACCTGGGAACAGACATTTGTTTGTGAATAATAGAATGTATTTCCATTGTTTGTTGATGTGGTCTTCAGACTGGTTTGATGCAGCTCTCCATGATACTCTATCCCGTGCAATCGTATTCATCTCCAAGTAACTACTGCAACCTACATCCTTTTGGACCTGCTTAGTGTATTCATCTCTTTGTCTACCTCTACGATTTTTACCCTCTACGCTGCCCTCCAGTACTAAATTGGTGATCCCTTCATGCCTCAGAACATGTCCTACCAACCGATCCCTCCTAGTCTAGTTGTGCCACAAATTCCTCTTCTCCCCAGTTCTGTTAAGTACCTCATTAGTTACGTGATCTACCCATCTAATCTTCAGCATTCTTCTGTAGCGCCACATTTCGAAAGCTTCTGTTTTCTTATCTAAACTATTTATCGTCCATGTTTATCTTCCATACATTGCTACACTCCACACAAATACTTTCAGAAAAGACTTCCTGGCACTTAAATCTATAATCGATGTTAACAAGTTTCTCTTTTTCTGAAACGCTTTCATTGCCACTGCCAGTCTACATTTTAAATCCTCACTACTTCGACCATCATTAGTTATTTTGCTTTCCAAACAGCAACACTCATTTACAACTAAGCGTCTCATTTCCTAATCTAATTCCCCAACATCACCTGATTTAATTTGTCTGCATTCCATTATCTTAGTTTTGCTTTTGTTGATGTTCATCTTATATCCTCCTTTCAAGACACTGTTCATTCCGTTCACCTGCTCCTCCAGGTCCTTTGCTGTCTCCGACAGAATTACAATGTCATCGGCAAACCTCAAAGTTTTTTCTTCTTCGTGGATTTTAATTCCCACTCGAATTTTTTTATTTTGTTTCCTTTACTGCTTGCTCATTGTACAGATTGAATAACATCTGGGATAGGCTACAACCATGTCTCACTCCCTTCCCAACCGCTGCTTCCACGTTCCTCGACTCATAACTGCCATCTGGTTTCTGAACAAAATGTAAGTATTTAACGCCTGCCACTTTCAGAAGGTGGCATTTCCATTATGAAAAATCTATTTCCTATTAGAGTGTCAGAGTCACTACAGAGTCCTTATAGAGTATTATCCTTCTTTGCATATGTGTTATATTCCTAGAATAAATATGCAGTACATCCACAGGCTGTTCGTATTTTGTTGTTTTTGGTGGAATAGTCATGAATTCAAAGTTTTTTGCCGCAAGTGACTCATTTACTATTGTGATGCCCTTGTGAGCACTACAAGAATCACAAAGTAGTATACAATTGTGGTTATTCCCGATATTGACAACATTCATGAAAAAGGATTTTAAATGGTCTTTTGACATTTACCCTAATACTAGCGTCCAAATGTGTGTTCGATGAAAGCTTGTTTGCAATAGCCGTTTTAGTTTTCGGGCCGTAAGTTTGTTCCTGAAGATTAATAGCTTTTTTCGGTCACCACTCACTGACAGTCCAAAATTTGTTGCATAACTAGGAGTTGTACACCGAGGTGGCAAAAGTCATGGGATACCTACTAGTATCACGGGAACATCTTTCGCCCGACGTAATGCAGTAATTCGACGTGACTTGGACTCAACAAGTCGTTGGAAGTCCCCTGCAGAAATACTAAACCTGGCTGTTTCTACTACAGCCGTCCGTTCAAATGGTTCAAATGGCTCTGAGCACAATGGGACTTAACATCTACGGTCATCAGTCCCCTAGAACTTAGAACTACTTAAACCTAACTAACCTAAGGACATCACACAACACCCAGTCATCACGAGGCAGAGAAAATCCCTGACCCCGCCGGGAATCGAACCCGGGAACCCGGGCGCGGGTAGCGAGAACGCTACCGCAGGACCACGAGCTGCGGACAGCAGCCGTCCGTAATTGCGAAAGTGTTGCCGGTGCAGGATGTTATGCATGAACTAACCTCTCGATTATGTAACATAAATGTTCGATGGGATCCATGTCGGGCTATCTGCGTGGCCAAATCATTTGCTCGAATTGTTCAGGATGTTTTTCGAATCAATCGCGAACAACTGTGGTCCCGTGAAATGACACCGTTGTTCGGGAACACGAAGTTCATAAATGGATGCAAATGGCCTCCAGATACGCGAGCAAAACCATTTCCAATCAATGGTCGATTTAGTTGGAGCAGAGGACCCAGTCCATTCCAAGTACACTTAGCCCACACCATTAAGGAGACAACAAGAACTTGCACAGTGCTTTGTTGGCAACTTGGGTCCACGGCTTCATGGAGTCTGCGCCACATTGAACCCTACAATCAGCTGTTACCAACTCTGAGGCTACTTGCCTGCCTGCAGGCGCCTAGGAGTATTTCGTAGGATTTGTCTGTAAAGGCACATTTTTAAAATAATAAATATGGGCGGATGCCACCAAGGATTTTGACGAACTGGGGGAAGTGTGTGTGTGGTAGGGGGAGGGAGACATCTTAGAGGGACTTTTCACCATTTTGTTCATGATTGTGTCAATGTCACACTCCTCCGCGGTCACATCACGGGAGTACATGGAACAGGAACACCACGAAAGCATAAGGAGCCTTTGTTGCTTTCTATCACGTTCAAATTTCGTCGAATTGTTTTAAGCGGCATCTAGTGGTTCCACCCCCTACAACAGAGCAGGGATTGTGGTCGCACTGCTCTCCACAGGGGTGAGACTACGTTCAGTCGCGTTTCAGCCCCGTGACGTCCGTTTAGAAGGTCTGCATCGCCCAGGAGGTGTCAACAGCTCCAAAAGTTGTCAAGAAAGTCGTCCTTTTGCTCATCACACTGCGAACTGTCGTTCTCGACCCCAAAAGGTGTGAGAGTCAACGTCCCAAGGAAAGGGGCGGTTTCAATGAAGCGTTTCTGTTCTGAACGGCGGTGTGTCTAAAAATGTTGCTCTGTCACTCATAAGATAACCGCGTGATTTAAACGCTAGGCGGGTTCTGACCTCCACCGCAGAAGCGTCGAAAGGAGAGGCGTCAAAAGGAGGGGTGAAATATGGGTATGAGGGGCTATGAACCCCTACCTAACGTGTGACATCTACGATGATGATCGGCAGAATTTTGGTGTAATTTGGTGCCAATGTGACATGATTAACTCCCTTTACGCATCACATGAACTTCTGAGCTGTGGCCTCTCTTCCGCATAGGTCGACATCTTGCTGTTTGAAACATGAAGGTGAGGACGCAGGGGGCCACGCTTCTGCGCCATTACTGTGGAGGGTTTTACACACCTTTCAACTAAATTTAAATATTGTGCATTGGAATGGGAGACAATTATGAGGTTACGAGAAAGTGATCCTTTAATTCTGTTGTGGAGGGTCGCAAAAGACAGCATGCAACAAGTCGGAAGCCAAGGAGCTATGCAGAGAATATTGTTTAGCACAGGGAGGCAATCTGATCAAATGAATCCTGTAGGTGTACCATATCTATCAAACTCAAGTTCTTCGGAGGCCAGATAGACTATCGATGGGTATTGTACTGCTGACAACGCGTGTTTTAGTTATTTTTTTTTCTTTTTTTCTCTTCGAGTGTGTTTGTCTTTGCATATAGTCAGTATGTCGTTTGAATCGGGTGGAGGGATTCAGAATTTTGAGATAGTCACCTGGAACAGTGATCGATGTGCAATATGAGATCAATGTAGAAAATAAGAAAATCAAGGGAAACAAGATGAAAGCAAGAATGTTACTTACTAATACCAGTGTATACGTTGTTATAAGGAGTTACTGAAGGTGTGAGTTTCAACTAATTTGTCTTGATTTCGTGACTGACAACCCAGAACGACGTTAATCGACATAAAAATTACATTGCTGCAATAGTGATGAATACATGTGCGAACTGGGACTGTCAGATTTCAAATGCTTACCAAATAAATAGTGAGTACATTTAAGAATTTGTCTCGTTATTAATCACGATATATTGGCCATTGTCATACTACTAAGTATTTAAATTGAAATTAGTAATAATCAAAATATGCAGTGTGAACTCTATCTCTTGCGAAAAAATTTCGGAGGTTGATCAAAGATATTTTCTGGGCATTTTACTGTAAGGGAACCGTAGTCTCTGGTGAAGTGTTACAAAGTAATTGTAATTCGTTTGCTTCCTTACCCCGATTTCTCCTTGTATCTGCATCGCACTGAAAATATCAGCACAGTATTGCAAATGTCGAGGGTATTTATTTATTTTATTTATTTAAATGTCAAGGTCTGTAGGACCAAATTGAGGAGCAAATCTCCAGGGTCATGGAACGTGTCAGTACATGAACTTACAACATAAAATGTAATAACAGATAAAAATAAATGTTCATGAACGTGAAAGAAAATCAGTCCATAAGTTTAAGCAAACGCTATCAGCAATACAGTGAGAATCATCTTAATTTTTCAAGGAACTCCGCGGCAGAATAGAAGGAGTGACCCATGAGGAAACTCTTCAGTTTCGATTTGAAAGCGCGTGGATTACTGCTAAGATTTTTGAATTCGAGTGGCAGCTTATTGAAAATGGATGCAGCAGTATACTGCACACCTTTTTGCACAAGAGTTAAGGAAGTCCGATCCAAATGCAGGTTTGATTTCTGCTGAGTATTAACCGAGTGAAAGCTGCTTATTCTTGGAAATAAACTAATATTAGTAACAAGAAACGACAATAAGGACTATACATATTGAGAGGCCGATGTCAAAATACCCAGACTCGTGAAAAGAGGTCGACAAGAGGTTCGTGAACTCACACCACTTATTGCCCGAACCGCCCGTTTCTGAGCCAAAAATATCCTTCTAGAATGGGAAGAGTTACCCCAAAACATAATACCATACGACATAAGTGAATGAAAATAAGCAAAGTAGACTAATTTACGTGTCGAAATATCACTCACTTTCGATACCGTTCTAATAGTGAAAATGGCAGTATTAAGTCTTTGAACAAGATCCTGAACGTGGGCTTTCCACGACAGCTTACTATATCTGAACACCTAGGAATTTGAACTGTTCAATTTCACTAATCATATGCCCGTTCTGTGAGATTAAAACATCAGGTTTTGTTGAATTGTGTGTTAGGAACTGTAAAAACTGAGTCTTACTGTGATTTAACGTTAGTTTATTTTCTACAAGCCATGAACTGAGGTCATGTACTGCTCTACTTGAAACCGAGCCAATGTTGCACACAACATCCTTTACTATCAAGCTAGTGTCATCAGCAAACAGAAATATTTTAGAGTTACCCATAATACTAGAGGGCATATCATTCATATAAATAAGGAACAGGAGCGGCACCAACACTGATCCCTGGGGCACCCCCTCACTTGACAACACCCCACTCAGATCCCACATCACAGCCGTTATCAACATTGCGAATAATGACCTTTTGCTGCCTGTTGCTAAAGTAAGAGGTGAACCAATTGTGAGCTACTCCCCTTATTCCGTAATGGTCCAACTTCTGGAGCAATATTGCGTGATCAACACAGTCAAATGCCTTTGTTAAATCAAAAAATACGCCAAGCGTTCGAAACTTTGTTTAGCCCATCCAGTACCTCACAGAGAAGAGAGAATATAGCATTTTCAGTTGTCAAACGACTTCTAAAGCCGAACTGTACATTTGATAGCAAATCGTGTGATATAAAATGATCAATTAACCTTACGTACACAGCCTTTTCGATGACTTTTGCAAACACTGATGGCATAGAAATAGGTCTAAAATCATCTACATTATCCCTTTCTCCCTTTTTATAAAGCGGCTTTACTACTGAGTACTTTAATCGCTCAGGAAACTGACCATTCCTAAAGGAAAAATTACAAATATGGCTAAATACAGGGCTAACATGTGCAGCACAGTACTTTAATATTCTACTAGACACTCCATCATAACCATGAGAGTCCTTAGTCTTCAGTGATTTGATTATTCTCTCAGTCTCCCTCTTGTCTGTATCACGGAGTATTTCAGACGTCAATCTCGGAAAGGCATTTGCTAAGAAATTTATATGATTTCCTTTAGATACTAAATTTTTATTTAATTCACCAGCAATGCTCAGAAAATGGTTATTAAATACTTTACATACATCTGATTTATCAGTAACAGAAATATTACTGCAAACTGACTTTATATCGTCAACCTTGTGCTGCTGACCACACTTCCTTCACAACTGACCATATGGCTTTAATTTTATCCTGTGAATTAGCTATTCTATTTGCATACCACATACTTTTTGCCTTGCTAATAACATTTTTAAGCACCTTACAATACTGTTTGTAATGGGCTACTGTAGTTTGATTGTGAGTACTTCTAACATTTTGATATAATTCCCGCTTTGTTCTACATGATATCCTTATCCCACTAGTCAGCCAACCGGGCTGTCCATTATTGCTGGTAACCCGTTTAGAATGTTCTAATGGAAAGCAACTCTCAAAGAGCATGAGAAATGTGTTATGGAAAGCATTGTATTTATCATCTATATTATCGGCACTATAAACATCTTGCCACTCTTGTTCCTTGACAAGTTCTGAAAAACTCTATTGCTGTTGGATTAACTTTCCTACGTAGTTTGTAGTTAAATACGACATTGGTTAGAGTACAAAAACCTTTTAGTGTTAAAATTTGTGCATCATGGTCTGAAAGGCCATTCACCCTTTTACTAACAGAATGCCCATCTAGTAATGAAGAATGAATAAAAACATTGTCTATGACTGTGCTGCTGTTCCCCTGCACCCTAGTTGGAAAAAACACAGTTTGCATCAGATCATATGAATTTAGGAGATCTACCAACATCCTTTTTCTTGCACAATCATGTACAAAATTAATATTTAAGTCACCACATAGAACTACTTTCTGGTACTTCCTACAAAGTGAATCAAGAACCCTCTCTAGCTTAAGCAAAAATGCTCTGAAGTCGGAGCTAGGGGACCTATAAACAACAGCAATTAGAAGTTTAGTTTCACTAAATTCAACTAATGCTGCATAACTTTCAAATATCTGTTCAGTGCAGTGTCGTGATACGTCTATGGTCTCAAATGAAATACTGCTTTTTTACGTACAGAGCCACTCCCCCACCCCGCAAGGAACTCCTTGAGAAATAGCCAGCTAATCTGTATCCTGGTAAAGGAAGCCTCTGAACTATCAAATTATTTAAGTGGTGCTCAGATATACCAATAATTTCAGAGTTAGCACCTATTAGTAGTTCACTAACTTTGTCTCTAATACCTCATATTTTGATGAAATATGCTAATTCCTTCTCTACTTGGAAACATTACATCCTCTGGAGGTGAGCCCTTAGAGGCACTTCCTTTAAGCAGATATACCTATCAGCTGACTTCAGTCTAAAAAAGGTGCAGCTCTAACACCAACTACTATAGGAATTTTTCCATGAGTGATACCACTACCACCACCACCCACTACACTGTCACCTTTAAGCTTAGCCAGCCTCCCCTTCCCATATCTATTGAGGTGCAGGCCATGCCTAGTGAAACCCCATCTACTGATAGACCCAACTGGCGCCACTGAGATGTGATCCATGCCCTCCGCCATCAGTGCCCTCCCTAGCCCCACATTAACGCGCCTAACAGCCGCATTAAGGTGAGGCCGATCATGACGCTGAAACAGTTGCATGAAATGCACATTAGTACCACCAGTTTGAGTAGCTATCTTAACCAAGTCACCACTGACATCATATTCACCGTCCCTATCGAGACTGTTCCCTGCTCCACCCACTATCACTACCTGATCCTCTTTCGTAAAATTCTTACATAACTCCCCCATGCTTTCAGTCACCTGAGCCAACCCTGCACTAGGCTTCACAATGCTGGTGACCTGGTACTCACTCCCCAACACTTCCTGCAACTGCTGGCCCACTACCTAGCAGCAGAGCCTTCTTTCTGCTAGACTTTGCAACTAACCTAGACCTTCTAATTGCTGAGGACTGCTGCAGGTTACCTACATCTACGGCTACACGAGGCTCCTCTCCACTCAACTCTGACGGTCGTATCTATTGCATGTATGCAAAGTAAAACTGTCTCAGTACCTCCTCTTCCTAGCTACCTTCTTGCCAACTGCCAGTTCCCATTCCCCACCACCCTTCACCCTCCTCAACCCGTCTAGTTCCTCCTTTGCGCATTGTAACTGCACCTAAAGGTCACAGATCTTACGCTCCTGCTCCTCTATTAACTTGTTTCTACTACAGATTCTACATTCCCAGGAGAGGATCTCCCTAAAATGACCACTGGCTTCCCCACTGCATTCCCCCCAATTAAAATACTTTGAACAAATCCCACACCGTAATCTGCTACTCACAAACCTACGACAGAGCCCACACTTTTCACTCATGGTAAATTTTACAGTTACTGAAAAAAACTATACGTCTACGTTTCCAAAGTTCAGTTACACCAGTAGAACTATTTAAGAACTAACAATAATGGTCTCGAAATTCTCTGCCTACTAAGAAAGCAGCTACTTTTATTAATACTACAACAACACAGCCGATAGCAATACCAGCAAAAATTCACAAAATTATTAGCTACAACCAATAAATTAAAACTACCACTGTAACACTAAGCGAAGTTAAAACACTATATGAAAATTTTACTGAAATATTTCACTAGAAAGAATAATAAAGTCAGTTGAAAACTAAAGCACGAAAATTCCTAACGACTTCAACACACTGAAAACTCTCTAAAACACAGCGAGCGAACGGTTACAAAAGTTTATTAAGTCGTTATTTCGCCACAAACGGCACGCAACACCGCTGAAATCTATTGAATTTAATATCTGTATTACAGAGCACAAATAAGTTTGTCAGTACTTAGCTTAGAACCGCTACAGCTGCAGTGGACGCCGCAAAATGTAAACACACTACTGAGGCGCGAGGCTTAAATGGCTCAAAAGGCTCTGAGCACTATGGGACTTAACTTCCATGGTCATCAGTCCCCTAGAACTTAGAACTACTTAAACCTAACTAACCTAAGGACAGCACACAACACCCAGCCATCAAGAGGCAGAGAAAATCCCTGACCCCGCCGGGAATCGAACCCGGGAACCCGGGCGTGGGATGCGAGAACGCCGGCCGCGGTGGTCAAGCGGTTCTGGCGCTGCAGTCCGGAACCGCGGGACTGCTACGGTCGCAGGTTCGAATCTTGCCTCGGGCATGGGTGTGTGTGATGTCCTTAGGTTAGTTAGGTTTAAGTAGTTCTAAGTTATAGGGGACTTATGACCTAAGATGTTGAGTCCCATAGTGCTCAGAGCCATTTGAACCATTTGGAAGCGAGAACGCTACCGCACGACCACGAGAAGCGGGCAATGTCGCGAGGCTTAGACGAACGACGAAAGCAGACTAACAAATAACAGATCACTCGAGTCAATAACACAGGAAGAAAGACTGAGATTAATGAAAATCCACTAATAAGTTACTTTTACGGCAAATATTAAAACAAATAAACTTTAAAATAAGTAAATGAAGTCTAAAATTTATAAAGTATTAACGAGCTATTTCAACAGCAGTGCAGCACACGTGACGTGACACCAAGGATCCTAAAGTGCTCATTAGATCCGTATCCTATACTGTGCACCTTTCTGACTGACTGAAGACGTGAATGAGTTTGTTTTGAAACTTTCACGGGGAATAATATATTTTGATTCTTTAAATTTAATTTTACATACAGAGCATAGGTCAGTAGCAAGGGCTTCGTCCAGTTTAAAGAGCATCCATCTGCTTCCATGGCTCGTTGTTCTTAGTATTTCATGAGTCGTTTAGTTACTAATTCATACGCGCATTTGTTCATGACGTTTATGGAAATCATCTTTTCGAATTTATCATCATTTCTAATCCAGTAACCGGTATTTTAGAACTTGGTCCTTTGTCTGTTACACTACCTCGTGGTGCCATAATCAGATTAAGTTCAGTTTCTGATTAAGTGTAAAGACTAGCGCCTTCAGCGGCCAATTTTTGTCCTTCAGTGCACCTTTTCTTTTAATTATTTCAGAAGAGTTGCAGTGCTTTCCGCTGCGTTCGAACGAGTTGCAGTGCTTATTGGTCTTTGTGGCCAGTCCATGTCACGTGCCCCTTGGTTAATATCCATTATTAGTGAGTGAAATTACGTATGGAACGAATACCTACATGTGTAACGATTTTTTTTCGTTTTCCCTTAACAGATTCTTACGCACTTTTTCCACCACGGTATCTGATCTGAAATCTGCCCCTTTCATACTGAATCACTACAATACCGATAGATTTAATGATGAAGAGTCAACCCACATGCACGTTGTGTAAGGGGTCTGCGGGGGGAAGGGGAGGGGGAAATTACAACTCGCTAATGGTATTCGTAGCTCCACTTAGCTGTACATGAGATTGGCCAGAATGATGCTGAGCAACATTCTGTAGCTGAGATAACCGGCGGAGAACCTGAGGGCAGCGCCCTGCTCGTGGCAGGAAGTGTGCGACGAGCCCAGCAGGGCAGGGGCCGGCGCCGGCGCCCGTGACGTCAGACAGCCGTAACGACGGCGCGGAGGCAGCAGCAGTGGCACTACGTAATCACGCAGCGGGAGCCCGTCTAATTACGCGCCGGCCACGCGTGGGCGCGATCGCCCCCACCCCCTCTACTTCCGGTGTTAACTGCTAATCCCGCGTCTCCAATAACTTACGCACGCCGGTCAATGACTCCGCCTGTGGAGCCGGGCCGTGACGTCCTTGAAACGAGACCGTCAAATCTCACGTTGTTTACTGAGAGACCCGACACGCCGATTTCCCTTCAAGCGAATCATAGTTCTCTATTCATTTATTCGTCGATTAGATACGACACTACTATTCCGTTGTAGCCGTAGATCGGAAAAAAAGAACAGAATCACTCACGCATGCTACTAATTTCCTGGTGATTTCCGTAAATTGTACAGTGTGTAGGGATGTGTACATATTTTCAGTGAAAGGTGAAAATGCCATCCCTCAAAAATACGAGTATTACTACACTGTGAACCCAGCAAAACTTATTGATATACTTATTAGAGACTATAACGATACACCAAATGGGTTGCAAAGGGCATTTCGACACCTGTCCATATACATTGACGCGAAAAACGCAGTATCAAAAAATAATTAATGTAGGATTACGAAATTTTCTGGAATATATTTGTCTCGGTAACATATTTTAGAGATTAACATTGCATCGTCACAGTTTAATGTAAGCGCGAGATAAGTCATTGAAAATGTGGAATGCTAGTACTTGTACGTCAATAACTGGTTTAACCGCCAGAATGTTGAATGCAAGCGTGCAAAGGTGCATGAATTGTGTTGTGCACTTGCCGGTTGTCAGTTTGTGAGATGGAGTTCCATTCCTCTTGCATTTGTTCGGTCATACAGGGACGATTAATGCCGTTTCTGGATGACGCTGCAACTGTTGTCCGATGATGTTCTCGACTGGAGACAGATCTGGTGCGCTACGGTGGCAGGTTCTAATCCTGCCTCGGGCATGGATGTGTGTGATGTCCTTAGGTTAGTTAGGTTTAAGTAGTTCTACGGAACTGATGACCTCAGATGTTAAGTCCCTTACTGCTCAGAGCCATTTGAACCATTTGAACAGATCTGGTGATTGAGCAAGCCAAGACAACATGTCGATACTCTGTAGGGCATTTTGGGCTACAACAGCGGAATGTGGGCGAGCGTATTACTGTTGGAAAACGCCCCTGAAATGCTGTTGATCAATGGCAGCACAACATGTCGATCACAGGACTGACGTAAAAATCTGAAATCAGGGTGCACGGGGTAACCACGACGGTACGCCTGCTGTCACACGAAATCGCGCCCCAGACCATAACTCTGGGTGTAGGTTCAACGAGTCTAAAACGCTGGCAGTTTGGTTTCAGGGCTTCATCTGGCCTCCTTCTAGCCTACACACAGCCATCACTGGCACCAACGTGCAATCATCTTTCATCGGTAAACACAACTCACTTCCACCTCGCAATCCAATGGGCTCTCGCTTGACATCACTGAAGTCGCAAATGGTGGTGGTTTGAGGTCAGTGGAAGGCACGCTACAGGGTGTCTGCCTCGGAGCTGTCCTTGATTTGAATTGTAACTGTTCATTGTATCGATGTGGCACTGTAGTCCCAACTACTGTTCAAATTGCTGCTGCAGATGCAGAACGATGCCCCCGAGCCATATGTCGAACATGATGGTCTTTAAACAAGAAAGAAAATTTATTAGGAATTAAATGCCTAATGATCGAAATAAATGATATTAAACAGGCTCTAACTGCGATCGCGAGAATAAATTAGAGCAGATATATCACTAGTAGAGATGGTAGTATCAACAAAAGTCGCTAAACCTCGGGATGAGCGAAACCTCTCTAATTAGACTGAATCGTGGTTGTGGTGTTTTATTTATTTAGTTGCCGTTCTTATATATGTCCTGCACTCTAGAGGCTACTGCAGTTCGAGTCTCACAGTTATTATTTTATGATCCGCAGTACATCAATAAAGTTGTTTCCTTCTTTTATTATTAATAGTTTTACTTACCCTACCGAAACTAGCAGTGATCTAGAGCATATAATTCAACGCTAAAATGCTAACTGTCAAGAAACCACAGGTAACAGAAGAAATTCTTCAGTTGATCGATGAACGAAGGAAGCACAAAAATGTCCAGGGAAACTCAGGAATACAGAAATAGAAGTTGCTGAGGTGTGAAATAAACAGGAAGTGCAGGGAAGCTAAAACGAAATGGTTGCATGAAAAATATGAAGAAATAGAGAGAAATGATTGTCGAAAAGACTGATTCAGCATAGAGGAAAGTCAAAACTACTTTCGGTGAAATTAAAATCAGAGTTGGTAAAATTAAGCATGCAACGGGAATTCCAATGTTAAATGCAGAGGAGAGAACAGATACGTGGAGAGATCACATTAAAGCCCTCTGTGAGAGCGAAGATCTGTCTGATACAGTACAAGAAGAAACACGAGTCGATTTAGAAGAGATATGGGATCGAGTATTAGAATCAGAATTTAAGAGAGCTTTCGAGGACTTAACATCAAATAAGGCAGGCAGGATAGATAGCATTCTATCAGAATTTCTAAAATGGTGGGGGAAGTAGTGGAAGTAGCAACAAAGCGAATATTCAAGTTGGTATGTAGAATGTATCAGTCTGGTGACATACAATCTTACTTTCGGAAAAACATCACCAACACAATTCCTAAGACTGCAAGAGTTGAAAAGTGCGAGAACTTTCGCACAATCAGCTTAAGAGCTCATGCATCCAAGTTTCTGACAAGAATAATATAGAGAAGAATGGAAAATAAAATTGAGGATATGTTCAAGGACGATCAGTTTGGCTTCAGGAAAAGCAAAGGCACCAGAGAGCCAATTCTGACGTTGCGGTTGATAATGGAAGCAAGATTAAGGAAAAATCCCACGTTCATAGGATTTGTCGACTTGGAAAAAGCGTTCGACAATGTAAAATGGTGCAACATATTCGAAATTCTGAAAAAAATAGGGGCAAGCTACAGGGAGAGACGGGTAATATACAATATGTAAAAGAGGGGATAATAAGAATGGACGACCAGGAACGAAGTGCTCGAATTAAAAAGGGTGTAAGACAGGGATGCAGTCCTTCGCCCCTACTTTTAATCTGTACATCGAAGAACCAGTGATGGAAATAAAAGAAAGGTGAAAGAATATAAATGATACGATTCGCTGAAGACGATGCTATTCTGAGTGAAAGTGAAGAAGAATTACATGATATGCTGAATGGAACGAACAGTCTAGTGAGTGCTGAATATGGACTGAAAGTAAATAGAAGAAAGACGAAAGTACTGAGAAGTAGCAGAAATGAGAACAATGAGAAACTTAACATCAGGATTGATAGTCACGTAGTAGGTGAAGTTAAAGAATTCTACTACCTAGACGGAGCAAGGAGAACATCAAAAGCAGACTAGCAATGGCAAAAAGGACATTTCTGTCTAAGAGAAGTCTACTGTCATCAGACATAGACCTTAATTTGAGGAAGAAATTTCTGATAATGTATGTTTGTAGCAAAGCATTGCATTGTAGTGGAACATAGACCGTGGGAAAACTGGAACAGAAGAGAACCGAAGCATTTGAGATTTGGTGCTACAGACGAATAATGAAAATTAGGTGGACTAATAAGGTCAGGAATGAGAACTTTCTGCGCAGAATCGGCGAGAAAAGAAATATGTGGAAAACATTTGGAAGAAGAAGGGACAGGATGAATGGACCTCTATTAAGACAGCAGGGAATGACTTCCATGGTACTAGAGGTTGCTGTAGAGGGAAAAAACTGTAGAGAAAGACAAAGATTGGAATACATCCAGCAAATAATTGAGGACGTACGTTGCAAGTGCTACTCTGAGATGAAGAGACTGGCACAGGAGAGGAATTCGTGGCGGGCCGCATCAAACCAGTCAGAAAACTGGTGACCAAAAGAAACCAGCGGCGACGAGTCGTGGCATAGAAGCAAAGAGGTTTTGGTAGGTTGCTTGAAGGGTTTAGCACCACATCTGCATATGTACGTCACCTTGTTCCCGTAAATTCTGGAGAGGGGGACGATGAGCTCTGATTCTACGTTCAATCACATCCCGGATGTGTTCAAACGGGTTCAGATCTGGCGAGCTATGGGGCCAGTACATCAATTGGAACTCGGATCTGTGTTCCTCAAATCACTCCATCACACTCCTGGCCTTGTGACATGACGCATTACCTTGTTGAAAAATGCCACTACTGTCGGGAAATATGATCGTCTTGAAGGGGTGTACATAGTCTGCAACCAGTGTACGATACTCTTTGGCCGTCATGGTGCCTTACACGAGCTCTACTGGACCCATGGATGCCGACGTAAATGTTCTCCAGAGCATAATGGAGCTGCCGCCACCTTGTCTCCGTTTCGCAGTACATGTGTCAAGGAGCTGTTTCCTGGAAGACGACGGACTTGCGCCCTCTCATAAGCATGACGAAGAAGGTATCGGGATTCATCAGACCATGCAATGCTCTGCAATTGTGCCAACGTTCAGTGCCAGTGGCCACACGCCCATTTCAGTCGTAGTTTCCGATGTCGTACCTTTAACATTGGCACATTCATGTGTCGTCGGCTTCGGAGCCCTTTCGTTTGGAGCATTCGGTGAACTGTGTGTTCAGACACACCCGTACTCTGCCCAGCGTTAAATCCTGATGTTAGTTCCGCCACAGTTCGCAGCATGTCCTGTTTTACCAGTCTGCCCAGCCTACGACGTCCGAAATCTGTAATGAGGGGTGGCTGCCCAACCCGACGATGTCTGGACGTGGTTTCGCCTTGGTTTCGCCATGTGCTGGAGACACTCACCTCAGCACTCCTCCAAAATCCTACAAGTCTTGCACTTCCCGAAATGCTCATACAGAGCTTCGGGGCCATCATAATCCGCCCTTATTTAAACTCAGATACATTATACGCCTTCCCTATTCTACACAAGGACAGCACACTCACTGATACAACATGCACTTTGCGTTTTTTGACTAGCAGTCATTCCTCGTCAGGTGTCAGCTATCACCTGGACGTTATTATGCCGATATTAGGTCGATGGTCATAATGTTCTGCCTATGCTGTCTCTATGCTGCCTATATAGCAGACCATAATTGCGGAAATGTTGTTCATGCAGGGTTTTACACATGAACTGACCCCTCGACCACGTCTCATAAATGTTCGATGGGTGGCCAAATCGTTCACTCGAACTGTCCAGAATGTTCCTTAAATCAGTCGCGAACAATTGCTGCCCGGTGTCATGGCGCATTGTCATGCACAAAACTTCCATCACTGTTTGGAAACATGAACTCTGTGAATGACTGCAAATGGTCTCCAAGTAGCTGGACATAATCGTTTTCAGTCAATAGCCTGTCCATTTGGACCAGAGGGCCCAGTCCAGCCGACACCATTATGCAGCAACCACCAGCTTGTACAGTGCCTTGTTGACAGCTTGGGTCCACGGCTTCGTGGGGTCTGTCCCACATTCTTACCAACTGAAATCTGGACTCATCTGACAAGGCCAAGGTACTCCAGTCATCTAGGATCCAACCGACACGGTCACGAGTCCAGAAGAGGCGCTGCAGGGGATATCTTGCTGTCAGCAAAGGCAATTGCGTCGGTCGTCTGCTGCAATAGGGATTAACACCAAATTTCGCCGCACTGTTCTAACGGATACGTTCGTCGTACTTCCGACGTTGGCACGCAGTGTTACTTGCTTGTTAGCATTGACAAATCTATGCAAACGCCGCTGCTCTCGGTCGTTAAGTAAAGGTTATCGGCCCATGGTGAGAGGTAATGCCTGAAATTTGGCGCACTCTTGACACTATGGATCTCGGAATATTGAATTCGCTAACGCTTTCTGAAGCAGAATGCCCCATGTGTCTAGCTCCAACTACAATTCTGCGTTCGAAATCTGTTAATTCCCGTCGTGCGGTTATAACGTCGGAAACATAATGTCGGAAACCATTTCATATGAATCACCTGAGTACAATGACAGCCCCGCCAATGCGCTGCCTTTCATACCTTGTGTACGTGCCATCTTTATATGCGAGTATCGCTGTGCCATGACTTTTGTCACCTCAGTGCATTAGCGATTTTCTGCTATTTCATTCCCGTGTTGACTGATGTAAAGCTGTCTACATACCTCTTCCCAATACAGGTTCTCTAAATTTACTCACAACGCTGCCTTGGTTCCAATGATTCCGATTTAAATTCCCCGTCTTTCTGTCTTACACTTTCGTGACGGCTTTACTCATGTCTTACGATCCTAGAAGCGTGCCTATAAATTCGCCAATGCCTAATGTCATGCCTAGTGAATAAGGAAAACAATCACTAGAACAGTGCTTGAAACTCGGTCAAACTGCCTTATTCTATGTAATTTTCTCTACATGTGCAAATCTATTTTCCCACAACACTTTCAAGACAGCTAGGTCTTCCCTACTACTTGACCACTTGCTTTACTAAGTCGTCCCATTTCGTATTCCTTTCTAGCAGGCCCGGATCTAGGGGAGGGTTGGGGGGGGGGAGGAGCAAACTGGGATATCTGCCCCCCACCCCACCCAGCAATTTTAGGGGGTGTCAATTCATATTCTTGAGGGAAAACCTTGTTTCACGAAGCGCCTAGTATCAAGCGCACGTTGGTCTATCGATTGTTCATATGATTTTTAAATGCATCCCTGTTGGTTTTTAAACATTTTTGAACAGATTCTAAGTTGATATATGAATGAATCATAAGTTGATTTTTGAATGTGAGCATAGCGTACGTGATGTCTCTGCCAGGGGAACACAAAAATAAAAAACTTTCCCACAGAGAAAAGGGGATGGGGCTATACGAGCTGAGCCGAAAAAACCCGAACGGATGAATGCCAATCATTTGTTTATGTGGTTGATTGGGTGTACGAATGATAGGCGTTGTTATAATTACTAACGAAATCCATAAATTCAGACTATCAGAGTGGAAATAAGCGACTAACAGGAATAACAGATTAGAAAGATTACATATTATCTTATTGGTGTATCCAAAAAAATGAAATTTTGGCGGAAAATTTTTGCCAGATTGCTATACTACTAAGAACCAGTTGTACAGTCCTCGGTTCGTAGCCGCTTAATTCTGTTCCCGGAATAGCGCGGAGAAAGCATTTTACGAACACGCCCAATCGGAGAATAAACACTGGATAACTAAATCGGTAATCCTGGCGGGGTTAGTGAGGTTAGTCGGAGAATAAGTTTTGACAATGGCAGGATAAGTACAGCATTACTAATGGCAAGGTGGTGTGTTAGAAAGAGGAAGGAGAAGAAACAGAGACTTCACACAAATTATGTGGAAGAATATGATGATGTCAAATTTATATAAAAATTTCACACTACAACTACTATTCGATCTCATGCTTGAGAAACTGGAACATTTAAATGAAATATAAAAATATTTCCATACATAAAGGTTTTTACTCGTAGCAGGCTAAATAGGCATTTGATATTAGTACTGCGTTCATTATATTCTGTCTTGTTATTTATGTAAATGAGGTAGATAAAAATCACCATTTGCGCCAAAACAGTCTCGTTTATATGGCGTTTTTTACAATTGCTGCAATATTAGCAAGACTTATTTTATCTAGCATACAGTGACAACATAGACGTAATGAAATCGAGAAACCGCACCAGTCTTGAGTAACATTCGTATTAACAGCTTTTTCGGTATTAGACAACGACACTTTGATTTTTCATGTAGATAAACGTTTGACGAACTTTGATGAGGTTAACAGATACTTTCGCAGAAAGGAAAGCACGCCGTGTAAAGCTATAGCAAGATTAGAGACAAAAAAATGCTGGAACCTAACGACTGAAGAAATGTGTACTGTCTTGCTTGTCACTTGTCTTTACTGCTTTTCTCTTTCCTATATATAATTTTATGTCACACAAAACAGACAGTCGTAAGCTAATCCCACCCAGTATTAATTGTGAGTTTTTTTGAAGGAGGGTAAGATGTCAAACGGACCGAATGCGAGCAGAAGAGGCACCTCAGGACATAATTTCCACTGTCCTGATTATAGGTTTGATAGATGCCATTACAAAATATATACATTTGAATTCCACAAAGCGAGGTACGGTGACGTGCGACGGATGAATTCTGTGCATGGTATTGCACTTTAGCACACTTAAGACCAAATAACATGTCTTACACTTCCTCGAATATATATTTTTTTATATATCAAACTCTTCAGAAAGATGTGCGCTACAACATAAACATATTTTTGAAAAGTCGATTTTTTTTAAATTTTTGACGTCCTATCTCCAAAGCTCGAGGGGGAGAACGAGGGGCGCCACTATCAAATTTTTGTCCCGGTTCGGAATGTCGTAGATCCGGGACTGCTTTTTAGTACTACCACTATTTATAGATACGATGTGCTCAAAATGTTCGCCACTAATCACGTAAACGACCCGATTATCTTGAAGCATAGCGCCTTTCCAGACGAGAGTAGGTAACTTCATGGTTCTAGCACGACATATACGCTCACTGTGGAGCGAGTCCAAGCTACTGTGAGGTAACAGATACTTTCGCAGAAAGGAAAGCACACCGTGTAAAGCTGTAGCAAGATTAGAGAGAAAAAAATGCTGGAACCTAACGACTGAAGAAATGTGTACTGTCTTGCTTGTCACTTGTCTTTACTGCTTTTATCTTTCCTATATATAATTTGTGGCCCAAAGGTCTCAGCATCTTACAGACTATGAAATCCTATGTAGGAAAAACAATGTTTTTGGGAAATGCAACTGTGAAAATTAAGTCTTTTATTAATAAGTGCTGATTTAATATATTTAGTTATTAGTGTGAATGAAAGTGTGAATGCGAAGTAACATAATAAACAAATACTGTTATGTCATTAACTGAGTATACGGTAGCTGTGTCAGTACAGAGTGCGAATCACATTCTCAGAAGAAATTTGTAATGTATAATTAACCAGTTTATGGTACTGCGAAACAAGAAATACTTTGCGAGAATTCAGTTATTTTTATATTTGTGGGTTTTATAAATTTGTTCGTTTAATAAGTTGTTCGTAAAAGCCGTTTTGTTGTGTTTGGTTTGTAGTAAAAGATGAGGGGTTGCGTTGTTTGTTATGATATCGGATTGGCTAGTTAAACTTGACCGTGAAGTGACGAAAAGTGAACGCGAACAAGTGAGAAAGGCGAACGCGAGATATTCCTATTTTTCTGTGCAAACTGTCACTTCTGAATAACCAAAATCAGCGTGACACTTTGTGCGAGTAGTGAGCGTAAACTGAACATTCGAAGTGATCAATTTGCGTAATATTAGAGCGAGCATTCTGTCACAGATAATCCATTTTGTAATCCTTTCTCTAACAGGTTCGGTTAATTACCACAATCTGACTAACTAAGAGCGACTGTGTGTGAATGACAAAACTGTAACTTCAACTTCGCAAGGTCCTGCCAGTGTTTTATATAAAAGTAGCAACATATCGAGGTTTTTATAACGATCTCTGAATTAATAGCTCATTTAACCTAATACTAGAAAACCTGTTGCACCCTTTAGGCTCGTGTAATGCTACTGGTTCTGCTAGAACTTCTCCAGTAGAGACTCGTTATTCGTCTTATAACAGGGTAGGCATATGGACTGGACTGCAGAAGAAGACATCACCAAAAGGTCAGTGGACAATTTTCTGTAGAAGTAACTCTTAACAACGCCGTTGCAATCTGAAATTAAGAAAGTCAAGAAACATCACGAACTGTAACTTGCCTAATGCTTCGACAAACAGGAGCAAACTGCAAGTGACAGTACGCACGGGGATGATTATTTGCGGCTGAAAGTAATATTCTGGACCAGTACTGATAAATAGATTGTCCTCCGGCGGCATGGGTCATTTTTTTGGATCTCTGATTACAATGCTCGTAGCGAAGGAGGTCCGCAGTCCTCATTAATGTTTCAAAAATGGTTCAAATGGCTCTGAGCACTAAGGGACTCAACTGCTGTGGTCATAAGTCCCCTAGAACTTAGAACTACTTAAACCTAACTAACCTAAGGACATCACACACATCCATGCCCGAGGCAGGATTCGAACCTGCGACCGTAGCGGTCGTGCGGTTCCAGACTGTAGCGCCTTTAACCGCTCGGCCTCTCCGGCCGGCTCATTAATGTTTAAATATTTTATAAAAGGAAGATGTACCTAGACCTGTCTCAAATGTGTGAATCCTGCTAATTCTGCATCGTCTCGTTTTAAATGTTTGAGGAGGAGGTGGAAATTAGTGTTTGACGTCCCGTCCACAACGACTTCATTAGACACGGAGTAGAAGCTCGGATTAGGGAAGGATCGAGAAGGAAAGCGGCAGCCCCCTTTCGAAGGAATCATTCCGGCATTTGCTTTAAGAGATTTATGAAAATCGCGGAAATGCTAAACTGGGATGGCCGGACGCAGGTTTAAACTGTCGTCCTCCTCTTCCTCCCGAATAAGAGTGCAGTGTGGTGTGCCAACGACCGCGCTATCCCTCTAGGTTTTAAAACTTATGAGGTGCTGAGGCTGTTGTTGCTGTGGTCTTCAGTCCAGAGACTGGTTTGATGCAGCTCTCCATGCTACTCTATCCTGTTCAAGCTTCTTCATCTCCCAGTACCTACTGCAACCTATATCCTTCTAGACCTGCTTGGTATATTCATCTCTTGGTCTCCTGTACGATTTTTACTCTCCACGCTGCCCTCCAATACTAAATTAATGATCCCTTGATGCCTCAGAACATGTCCTACTAACCGGTCCCTTCTTCTAGTCAAGTTGTGCCACAAATTTCTCTTCTCTCCAATTCTGTTCAATACCTCCTCATTAGTTATGTGATCTACCCATCTAATCTTCAGCATTCTTCTGTAGCACCACATTTCGAAAGCTTGTATTCTCTTGAAACTTCTATTCTCTTCTTGTCTAATCTGTTTATCGTCCACGTTTCACTTCCATACATGGCTACACTCCATACAAATACTTTCAGAAACGATTTCCTGACACTTAAATCTATACTCGATGTTAACAAATTTCTCTTCCTCAGAAACGCTTCCTTGCCAGTCTACATTTTATATCCTCTCTACTTCGACCATCATCAGTTATCTTGCTCCCCAAATAGCAAAACTCATTTACTACTTTAAGCGTCTCATTTCCTAATCTAATTCCCGCAGCATCATCCGATTTAATTCGACTACATTCCACTATCCTCGTTTTGCTTCTGTTGATGTTCATCTCATATCCTCCTTTCAAGACACTGTCCATTCCGTTCAGCTGCTCTTCTAGGTCCTATGCTGTCTTTTGCTTCCTTTACTGCTTGCTCAATATACAGATTGAACAACATCGGGGATCGGCTACAACCCTGTCTCACTCCCTTCCCAACCACCGCTTCCCTTTCATGCCCTTCGACTCTTATAACTGCCATCTGGTTTCTATACAAGTTGTAAATAGCCTTTCGCTCCCTGTATTTTACCCCCGTCACCTTCAGTGTATGAAAGAAAGTATTCCAGTCAACATTGTCAAAAGCTTTCTCTAACTCTACAAATGCTAGAAACGTAGGTTTGCCTTTCCTTAATCTATTTTCTAAGATACGTCGTAGGGTCGGTATTGCCTCACGTGTTCCAACATTTCTGCGGAATCCGAACTTAACTTCAGTGAAATGACAATACGTGCAACATCGCGCGCGCGTCATCGCTGCCCGGGTAGAGGGAGTCACATCACATAACGTTTACTGTACGACGAAGCCGAACTGTTGAATGCGCAATGGAGAGAATATGTCGATGTCGAATAATACAGTAATAAGATACCTTATCTTGGAGTCTGACTCAAATAAACTTCCATTTCCGCGAAGACGTTTCGCCGAGTAACATCCGGGCAGAAGCGGTAGAATAACTCCCCAACCAGACAGACAACACTTCTGAGACGTGCGGGCGTAGCAGAGCAGCAGCGGATATCTCACCACAGACCATCCACCTCACCCACTTAAGAAAACGACCCGTCTGATCATCTAGCTAAGGGGCTGCTGCGTAAAACGTTACGGGCAGGACATATTGATACTAAGGCTGGTGCAAGTGCCTACTTACCTCTCAGCTTTAGGTTGAGTACCCTCTTTGCTCTCCTTAGATATCCCCTTAATCTATGGATCAGATTGCCTTCTCATCTACATCTATATTCTGTAAGCCACCTGATGTTGCATGGTGGTTCGTACTTTTGTATCTTTATCAAATGGCTCTGAGCACTATGGGACTTAACAGCTATGGTCATCAGTCTGTATCATTATCACTTCTGCCGTTTACCTTTTCCAATCGTGGAAGCCTGCCGGAGTGGCCGTGCGGTTCTAGGCGCTACAGTCTGGAGCCGAGCGACCGTTACGGTCGCAGGTTCGAATCCTGCCTCGGGAATGGATGTGTGTGATGTCCTTAGGTTAGTTAGGTTTAATAAGTTCTAAGTTCTAGGCGACTGATGACCTCAGAAGTTAAGTCGCATAGTGCTCAGAGCCATTTGAACCATTTGAGCCAATCGTGGATGGTACAAGGAAAAAATTGTTACTGCTAAGCTACCGTGCGAGTTCCTATCTCTGTAATTTTGCCTTCACGGTCTATCCTTGAAATATGCGTACGGGGAAGCAATATATTGGTTGACTCTTCTAGAAATGTACCCTCTCGTCATTTAAACAGTGACTCACATCGTGATGCGCAACGCCTCTCTTGCACCGTCTGCCGCCGGAATTGTGAGAACATCTCCGTGACGCTTCCACGCTTACGAAACGAACATATGACAAAATACGCTGTTCTTCTTCGGAGATCCTCTGTTTCATCGTATCCTATCTGGTAATGCTCCTAATATTTGTCGGACGATGATTTCGTAAAATAGCTTCTTCGAGGATGGACATACAACCTGAGGATTCTTTCATGAATCTCAAACTGGAATTTGTCTTTCCTACGATTACTTTTATATGGTCGTTCCACTTTCTGAAAATCAAGAAAACAATATATCGCTTCGTTTTTGTGGCTGAACCCGCGAACTACAAACCCAGTCCGCTATGATAAACACCCTGGAAATCACACCTAGTGTGATCGGTGTATCGGACTGATTGTTGTGTGTCTTATCGTAACAGGTAAGACATCTCGAGTCGGCTGCCTGTGAGAGAAACTTCTCCCTCATATACACCGTAGATTTTGTAGACGCCTTTTTTGCCTAATGCCTTAATGATATTTACTCTAGAGCTTCTCAAATTCCTTCGCCGGCGAGCCCTTTCGTCGAGGCACATTTCATCACGACCCCACCCACTGTTATAAATGTAATTAGTACCAATTCTGCATGTGTTTTTCTACTTAATCACTATGTCAATAATCCTGATTGCTGAAACTCTGACCTAGTTAATACTTGAGCGAAAAAACTTCAAGACAGATCCCAACAACTGTGTGAAGTTTGTAGTGTCACTCGATTCATAAATCTCAACTACAAATTTCGGACCTCTTTTAATTCCAGCTATAAGTAGCTCACACTGGTTGTTACTCATTTTCAAAATCCGTCTACCTGATGTATCTTTTGAAAGTGGCATTCCTTCAGCACCGGGACCATCCTGCTACAACAGGCATGTACAAATAGATAGAGCGTGTTGTGCCGTCGCACGCAAATAAACCAAAAATTGGAATATGGCTATCCGTGTTTCCCACAATCCAGTGTTTTACCGTGCTTTGGCATAGGAGAGTCAAAACGAGCGAGTAAACTGCGTTGAGTTGCGTAGCTGACCTTTTTTCTGGATCCAAAAATAATCCCAAATACCTAGCAGTGGATGAGTGGTTGAACCTGTCAAAGACCAAGATAACAGATAGATTTCCTGCTTCATTACTGTTTATTGTCTTGGTCTTTGACAGATTCAAAATGATTCAAATGGCTCTGAGCACTATGGGACTTAACCTCTGAGGTCACGAGTCCCCTAGAACTTAGAGCTACTTAAACCTAACTAACCTAAGGACATCACACACATCCATGCCCGAGGCAGGGTTCGAACCTGCGACCGTAGCGGTCGCGCGGTTCCAGACTGTAGCGCCTAGAACCGCTCGGCCACTCCGGCCGGCTTGACAGATTCAATCACTTTTCCACTATGAAGATTATTTGTGGCTCTAAGAGAATGCCAACCAGTAACTCAACACAATTCACTCACTGGTTTCCGACTTAGTACGTCAAAGCACGGTAGGGAACGCTGGACTACGTTTATCAGACTAAAACTTCTAACAGATTTACAGTGTGAATGAAACTGAACAACGTGCTAGATCCCCGAACATAACAGATCACAATCTGTCATTATCCATTCGCGCCCGGGAGAAGCAAGTGTCATGCGAAGCGTACTGAGAATTGAGGTCAAAGTGTTGTGTCTTCGATAACACTCAATGCGACAACGGAACTCGATAGCAGCCGACAAATGAAGAACCTTGCAGACGCCATATTGGATTTCATCGTTTTTTACTAATGTCACAAACAAGTCATTTTCACTTCGATTTGTTATAATTAAATGTCAGTTAATCACATATCAGTAATAAAAGCCTTCCGAGTATCCTAAGATGAAAGTATAATATGAATAATGAGAGTCAGAAGTTATATGAGTTCACCATAGTGTGGTGGAGAAAGAAGTGCAGTGCAGTTACGAAGTGGAAAAGAGTGGGTCAGCTTTTTTTATAGACCTTCATGTTTGTAAAATATTCTGGAGCTTTCTTATAAGTTCAATAGAAAAGCGTTTTGTAATGTTCGATGTTATATACATATAAAAACGCTCTCTTGCATATTCCAAAAATGGTTGCCTAAATCACGTTCACGTTAACTGCAAAAACTACCGAGACAATGTGATAATGAACATTATGACTGACATGCTGATAGTAGTTCCATATATCAACTTGCAAATATATATAAAAGACTACAGTTGCGTGACAACTTTCGCTTTTTAATGATGAAGTGGCAAGTGGCAAAACCTCAACGCTACTTCAATGAAGGTCTCGGAATCAGAGGACGCCACCTTGCTTTTTATTAAAAATAAGGAAACACAATCTTTAGTAGAGCAAGTCTAACGGTAATACTTGAGTCTAATCTTCACTTACCGAGCATAATTGTAAGTTCAAAAAATTATTTCTATGCGACATTAATGACCGTTCGAAGTCGCATACTAGCAAATTCGCATATAAACGTTCTCCGAGGCTTGTTTGATTACTAAATCACTTTACATGAAATCATATTCCGTCCACAGCACATACGTGGTCTCTCTCCAAAAACTAGTTCAAGACTACCTGCACGGAGCGCGTTTCTGATTCCTCGGTTTATTTATCCAATGATCGTCAATATTGAATAAAATACTAATTACAAAGTGAGTTTGATTTTTAAAGTTACTGAATCATGGTCAGGAAGTGTGGATAATACCGACAGTCCACTTGGAGTCGTATATAAATATTTAAATAGTTACAATTAATAAACAGAGTTAGGCATTTACCGTCAAGTCCCGCAGTGTGAAACACCGCATTCTTTGTACTCTCCAGTAAGACACGGCTCCTACCCGCATTTAAAGGCAATTAGTGTAAGAAGAAAGGGTGACATTCACGTACGTAATCGCTGACCATCTGTCGTTTTATGGAAATAGGGATTGCTACCGTTCGTAGCATCTTTTTGGCAAACAGCAGCGAAACCTTTTCTAGACCGTGCGATGGGATCTAATAAAATGTGGGTCTACGTGTAGTATAAAATGCCACAAGATAATCAGTTATCTTGAGATGACATATCTGTCAGAAACAGATTGTGGCTTCAATAAAAAGAAAATTTTGTAAAAACGTGGCTGTTGGCTCTTCATCATCGTACATTACAGGTCAATGGATAATGCTGGGTACGCAATTTTCGCGATTAAAAGGTAACGTCACATGAAATGGCCGAGCTGTGGGTGTGAAGAATACGGAGCGCACTCAGAGAAGTCGTAAAAATGTCGCGGAAGAAGTGCTGAAGGAAATTTCAGATGCCGACCTCAGCATGGGATTGGCCGTAAAACGAGTGGCTCTGAACTGCGGGGTCAGTTACCGCAGAGGAACCCCTGGCACCGATTGCGATCTCAAGGCACGTAGAGGATGAGATCTCAGGACCTGATAACTGTCACTAGCATTGGCAACATCAGATGGGGAGACGGTAAAAACGAGGGAAAATAAAATACCTAGTGGTTCATAAGACAAAAGAAACTGTTGAACTGAGAGTCTTTCATTACTGTAAAAATGATAAATTCTTCACAGCATGCCACCAACATGCTGGCTACAGCTATTGCCATCAGTTCAGAGAGTGACCGTAAACTGGAGCCGTGCTATAAAATCATATTTACAATTTAATGCAGTTTAAAATTTTTTCGCCACAACTATGCAAACTATTGTTAATTACGTGAGCAGTTATCAGGCTCACAGCACTGGCATACTTGCTTATATTGTCAGGCTGGTGTTATACAACTTTTACGTTTAAAGAACAACTAAAACGTGTTAATGTTTTGGTAGCCTTAAACAGTGATGAACTTGACGTTTTACACCGTGGCTAAGCTGAAAAGGTACAAAAATGGCTCTGAGCACTATGGGACTTCTGAGGTCATCAGTCCCCTAGAACTTAGAACTACTTAAACCTAACTAACCTAAGGACATCACACACATCCATGCCCGAGGCAGGATTCGAACCTGCGACCGTAGCGATCGCGCGGTTCCAGACTGACGCGCCTAGAACCGCTCGGCCACAACGGCCGGCCTGAAAAGGTCTGATGATGGTCCATAACGACCGACGTAGTTGATGACCTATACTAATCGCAAGCGAGACTGTAGTAAAAAATCAGTTATAAAACAAGAGGCTTTTTATTTGCTGCGATGGTTACCTGTGATTGTGTTCTCTCTCTCTCTCTCTCTCTCTCTCTCTCTCTCTGTGTGTGTGTGTGTGTGTGTGTGTGTGTGTGTGTGTGGTGGGGGGTGGGGGGGGTCATGGAATCATGAAATACTGCAAACGTTTCCTGTTAGACTACTGCAGTTACTGGTCATAAGATTTGTCACTAGCTCAGCCTTTTCTCCCTTCTCTCCTTCGCTCCTTTCCCCCTTCCGCTGCTCTTCTTGCACTACAACCGTCACTACGTATAACGGACATCGTGACACCTAACAGGAATCGTTTCCCTAAATTATTCCAGCGAATGCTGGTGTGGTTTTCCTCAGCAGGTCAAAGTCGCTTTTGTTCTCCATCCTTATCCAGTGAACCAGTTCTTGGGCTGTAATACTCTAGAGGTTGACATGACGGTAAATTCTTACCTATTCCCCAATACTTTCATCCTCATTTTCTTCATTTTCATGTGTTACTGACAGATTCGCCTTGACCTCGCTGATCCCGTTTTCCAACAGCTTTATCCTGTTCATGTAACGAGGGGGCTTAAAATATTACTTCGCTGTTTTCAGATAATTAAGTAACAAATGTACATAAAGATTTTCTTGGCGTACGCGATGGGCCCTCTCTATTGCTTTTCCTGGTACTGTTAATTCATATTTGCTTTTGTAAACAGATATCCGAGTATCCATTAATCGTCCAAGCGCGTCGGACTTCCTAGATAAGAGAGGAAGTTTCATAAATCATAACACAACTTCTTTTAGCAAATATATTGATAGAGTGCGTGTTTCTTTCTTTTTTCAATTATCAGTTTGCTGGTTTTTATTTACCTCGTAAATCAGAAGACAAAATATTTCCAGAACGATTAAATCCCTCTCTTCGTACAGAAAGAAAAGCTTCTTAGCGACTCAGTTAAAGATAACCAGCACTCATTTCTGTTACAAATATCGCACATAATATTATCTACATATATAACTTTGAATATACTTTATGCCGACTGATTTACCATTAGGCCGTTAAAATTTCGGCGCTTCATTTTTAACCGAAGATAAACAAATAGGGTTATTTACTAATAATAAAAACTCATATATTCATAGGTCTTTTGAAAAAAAGTTCTTCTTTACCCACAGCGGATCGAGTTCCCATCAAGTATATTGACTGTTCCCTGACGCAATGACTGACAATATTTTCTTCGGCTGTCTGACGAGAAGTAACTAATTGTGTGTTATGAATTACCCGGAACAATTACACCACTTTGACATTTCATGTTCTCTTTTCTATAACAATAAAGTCCAACGATGCTCTTCACAATGAGGCCCACAATGTCTCTCGGTTGTAGGCTCTCGGCAAAGATATCGCAGTGGCATCGCAGCAAAGCTCCGCGTCAACTGAGAAAGACGATACCGCGTTTGTACGATCTCGTGAACTCCATATGAAACAGAGAAAGAAAAAAAATTGTGTGAATATATTGAAATATAGTTAACGTAAATATATTGAAGTACAAAATAAATGTCTTACTGGCGTCTTTCAAGCGGAAAAAGCAGCAAGCATTTTTACTGGTAGTATTTCTATCACTAGATCAAGCAAGAAGCGTTTCAGCCACAACGCGTGTCCAGTTTGCTTTCATTGAATGCTATGAGACGCTTATATTATAACTCAGCTGGTTAATTTGAACGGCAAATTGGTTAATCAGTTTTGAAAACTGTACAAAATGTAGTTGAGATATGCAATAAACAACGCTTGTGTACAAGTGTCGACAACTTCGCCGGACATTAATTTTTGAAATGAGTACATAGCAGACACTTCCATCTTCTGAAAGGACAGCGGTCGTGTTCACTGGGCTTTCCACACATGTTCCTGATTTTATGAACTCTCAGGCAACCTATTTCACATCTCGACTGGCCCGCTAAATGCCCAAACTTAAATCTACAGGAAATGTGTGGCACTCTCTGGAACAGCGCACAATGGGCCAACTCGCTTCTAAAGCTGGACATAATAGGCAAAGGGATATCCAGAACTGTTCTTTTTAGATACTTTGCATTGCTGATTAGGAATCCGATAACGGAACCACAGATTTCAAGATGGCGGATCAAAAATTATAAATCAAGCGGAATGGAGTGAAACTTTGGGTATAATGTCTTGAGGTTTCTGATAACGAATTAGGATTGAAATACCCATATTGAAGTGTTTTAATCGATACTCGTCGCTTGTGTCATTATTGCCTTCAAAAGGGTCACTGTCATGTAGTCCACTGGTAGGTGATTCGAAAAGCAGATCTTCTACCACAAGTGGTGTATGCAAACTTAGCTTACCACTTAGCATGCAAATGGACAAAACATCTGAACTGTCTTCTCAATAAATATGACCCCGGCCCTGTAAGGCAGCTAATATCAGGTGCAGATCATAACAAAAATCATTAGAAATGCTGCTGTCACGTGCCTAGAATGCATGAGTTAATAAAAGTAAAAATTCTGGGTCTATTCTAGAAAGACAACACAGCTATTCCCTTTTTTATTCTACATATAACTTATCAACTGTTGCTTTCAGGGGTCAAATGATAAACAATAATCGTGTTCAATTACTTTCGACAATCAATAACAAAATATTTAATTCTTGATCCTATTGAAATGACAATTATTAAAATCGTTATCTCTATACATGACAAATTATCACAGGAAAGAATGACTATTAAAAATCCTCATCAGCTCATTTAAATCTACGTTGTCATAGCTGGTCAGTGCACTGAGTTGGTGGAGAATAAATTTACTTTGTGAACTAATGAAAAAAAACTCTCATATACGCAATGTGAGGGTAAATTTTGATATTCAATGGTCAAAGCATATGCAAGCTGGAGTGAGCAAAATCTACACTCAACATTTACTGTGGCCTAAATTTCCTGCGTTCCATAGAACGTTAATCTTTCCCTAGTCGATATAATGGCTATTGCACACTCGCTATGGGTTGGAGCGACATGCACAGTTTCTTTGCCCGCAAAAATTCCTGCAGGAATAGTTAACCACCGCTTGGCTATCTGTCGCCACGATACGTGAAGCGTATCGTCTTCACTTCGCAGAAAGCAAAGCTCTCAACGCCCTCGCTAACTTCCACACACTTGGGCGGTCTGTCACGACACGAGAAAGATGGAGCCTTTTATATAATGGGGATCTCCCCACCGTGTCGCGTCTGTGTCGCCAAGTATGGCTTCAGCCAGTCACCATCTCGCTAGAGGTGAATACATTTTTATTTTTCTCGCTGGGTCGCAGCCTATCCCTGTTAATGACGTGCAGCCACTTACCCTCGGTCCAAGCCTTATTTATGTTAAAAGGAATAATGTATTGTTCTGGCCTTATCCCTTCCTGGGCTGAGCTCGCTGTTCTCTTGCTAAATGGGAGTTTTACGATATCATTAACCACCTGCTCAGTTTGTCTTCGAAACGCGTTTCACTTTAACTTGTTTTTTTCATGCCGGTCCATATATTGGTAGATATTGTTTTGTTAGTTTATGGTACATGAGATTAACTGCTATTACCTTTTGTTGATATAATATAATTATTATTTTCTGAGGATCTCATACTGTATCGTCCTGTCGTTATGGTTCAAGCTCATGCAAGGTCCGTAAAATCTGGACGCCTTACAGTAACTGTTTATCTTCTCGAACTGTCACCTTCTGGACTCTTGAGATGGATAAATCCGAAGGTGCCAGAAGTCGATGGAATAAGACATGAATCGTTATCTCATGGAAGTATTTGTATGTAAAATCTTGTTAGTAACGCCAGGTGGCCTTATCCCAGGCATTCTGTGCATCTTCAGTTACCAGCGCTGCTTCGATTATAGCATATCAGTGATTGAAAATTACGTGCACTGGCGTCGGCTTCGGGCATTGTTGCAGAATACTGTGAGTCTGTTGAAGTTGGTACCCGATCTTTGAGAAATATACATTTTTCACAGTCCCTGATAAATATGTTTTACTTCTAGAGCTTTCTGCACAAAATTGGAATAGTCCTGCAGGATTTCGAGAAAAAATTATTACCCAGGGAAGTTTTAATCTTGTAAAAAATTATTTTCCAGTTTGAAAACAAAAAAAAAAAAAAAATTATGATCACAATTCCAAATAATTTCCCGAGAATTCTACAGAAATTCCTAATGACATTTTCTGTTCAGATAATAGTTGATGAGATAACTGCAATAATAATGGATTTTACCATGTGGCACTGCGTCACAGTGGATAATTGACCATCCACTAAAAAGCTGCCAGTATTTTCACGCAAACAGATTTGACCTCGTTAACTATACTATTGAGGTAGTAAGAGAGCTATTAACAGAAGTGTTGCCACACCAAAGAAATTTTGTAGCAAACGATTTCGGAAAATGACGGTAGAAACTTAGTTTTAATTTGAAATATATCGTCACACCAGTTAAAAATGTCATTAACATATCTTCTGGAGTGCTACCCGTCTTATTTTATCCAGCTAGGCAAGTTCGCTATTACATATTAGATGGCGACATAAACAATATCTGAAAAATGTGTCATTGTTCGATTAGTGGATACCGTCAACTGTGACGACACGAATCGTATCGACTTGAGGACTTGAGACTGGAGTGACACCTCAGTACTGGAAAGTAAGCACCAGTGCACTATACACAAGATTTCCTGGAACTAAAGTCGGAAAGCGCATCTTTTTTTCTAATCAGTCCAGGTTTTGAAGCGAGTTGGCCAACTGTGCAGCGGATGAAATGTAGCAGTCATTGTCCCTGCAGTATGGTATCTCTGCAGGATGCAATAAACGATGGAAATGGAAATGCCGTGTGGCTAGGGCCTCCCGTCGGGTAGACGGTTCGCCTGGTGCAAGTCCTTCGAGTTGACGCCACTTCGGCGACTTGCGGGTCGATGGGTATGAAATGATGATGAAAGACACACAACACCCAGTCATCACGAGGCATCGAAAATCCCTGGCCCCGCCGGGAATCGAACCCGGGACTCCGTGCGCGGGAAGCGAGAACGCTACTGCAAGACCACGAGCTGCGGCGACTTCCACTGGAAGTGGCATACTTGAAGAAACTTTTAAGTTTGCTCCTCACCGAACTGAGCCCCTTATAAAAGTTAGAGGTGGAGTTAAGTTGTATTAATGTGTTGATTCTTGAGAGTGACCATTTGTTTGGTTCCATGCGGTTGTAATGAGTAACTTTGCACAAAGTATGTATCAAATAGTTCGTGAGTTAACATAATAGAACTCTCTAAACAGGATACTGGCACATTGGACTAGCTTCCATTGAACTTTTATTTCATTTTACCTCTGTCCCAGAGGCGCAAGATTACAGAACGTGTATTTAGTCGTACTTTTTAAATGAAAGCGGTTGAGTACAATTACATTTTCACCTATTAAGTTAAATGGTATCGCTTTTTTGACTGACAGACCCGTGTGGAGTTCAGACTCTTCCAGCGTACAATGGAACCTTTCCTTCACAAAGTGTGTTTTGTCTTAAGTGTATTTGTTCGTCTATGTCCACATCTGCATAACCACTCTGCAATTCACATTTAAGAGCTTGGCAGACGGTTCTTCGAACAGCCTTCAGACTGCTTCTCTACCTCTCCTCTCTCTAACAGTGCGTGGGAAAAATGAAGAATTAATTCTTTTTGTAAGATCTGTGATTTCTCTTATTTCATTACGATGATCATCTCTCCCTATGTAGGTTAACGTCAGTACAGCACTATCGCATTCAGAGGAGAAAGCTGCAGACTGAAATTCCGTGAACAGATCTACGTCTACACCTACATCCATACTCTGCAAGTCATCTTACAGTGAGGAGGGTACCCTGTACCACTGCTAGTCACTTCCTTTCCTATTCCACTCTCAGATAGGTCGAGGGAAAAACTACCGTCTATATGCCTCCGTTTGAACCCTAATTTATTGCGTTTTACCTTCGTGGTCTTTAGGCGAAATGTATGTTGGCGGCAGTAGGATCTCTCTGCAGTCAGCTTTAAATGCCGGTTCTCTGGTTTTCTCAATAGCGTTCCTCGAAAATTACGTTGCCTTTCCTCCAGGGATTCCCATTTGAGTTCCCAGAACATTTCCACAATAACCACGTGTTGATCGAACCTGCCAGTAACAACTCTAGCAACCCGCTTTTGCATTGCATCTATGTCTACCTTTTCTCCAACTTGGTGCGGATCCCAAGCACTCGAGCAATACTCAAGAATAGGTCGCACTGCCGTCCTAGATGCGGTATTTATAAATGGACCACACATTCCCAAAATTCTCCCAATAAACTGGGCTCTTCGACTTCCTTACCGCAATCCTCACTGCTCACTCCATTTCATATCGCTTTGCAACGTTACGCTCAGATATTTAAACGTGACTGTGTCAACAAGCAGGACATTAATAATGCTGTATCCGAACATTACTGGTTTGTTTTTCCTATTCGTCCGCATTAACTCACATTTTTCTACATTTACAACCAGCTGCGATTCATTACACCAACTAGAAATTTTGTCTAACTCATCTTATATCATCTTACAGTGACTCATCTTCGACACTTTGCCGTTCACTACGGCATCATCAGCAAACAACCGCAAACTGCTGCCCACCCTTCCCGCCAGATCATTTATATACACAGAAAATAATAGCGGCCCTCTCACACTTCCGTGGGGCGCTCCTGTCGATACCCTTGCCTCTGATGAACACTCGCAGTCGAGGACACCATACTCGCAGCAGTAAAAACGCCCTTGTTTTAATGATTGCCACCCCGACTCGCTTAGCGTACCGGTGATAATGTCTTCCCTATTTGGTGATAAAACAAAACGAGAAGTCCTTATTTGGACTTTTTCGATGTCCTCCTTCAGCCCTGTCTGGTAGGGATTCCGTACCGCACAGCAGCACTCTAGCAGGGGACGGAGAAGTGTCTTGACGGATCAGAGTCATGAATGCGTGTAGACTACAGTATCAAGTTCGTGCTGTTGATGAGAACGAAAGAGAAGGTAGTGGGTGAAGCCCGGTGTCGATACGTAGCAACTGAGCTTTACTTCCACATCCGAGGGACGGATCACTGCCAGTCGTGTCACGTATCACTCTATGAGACACTTACGAAAGTTTTCTAATTTAATCCTAAGTCTGCTGACCAGCAACTGCACCTCTCCTCCAGCTGCCGGTAAACTTCTTTCACCACCGGGATCCGAACTACCTCCGACTACAAGTGTGCTTTGCGGCAAGCAATAAAATCCCACAGTAAAAATAAATTTTGGCTTGTCGCTAACAACCCTGGAATATTGTTGGAAGCAATTGAAAATATGTGTTGCAAAACGCTGAGGATATTTTTGAACAAACCCCGAAGATGTGACCTTGTTGACATCCGTGAAAATAGGTGGCGTGACGTGTCAGTGTAATGATCCACAGCTCTGTGTAACTGATGCTGATTGTGGACAATATTCTGATTGCAATAAAGCTGCATACACACAGTTTCTGCAAGACATCGTATATGTGTGCCTTCCACCAGAGTTTTCCTTCTTATGTCGTAACTTGCAGAAATGTGCTGTCTCCACTTCATCAGTCATTGCGTCTGTTCTGGAGAGTTGAGTATGAGCGGGAGCAGAATCGTGTGCAAGAAGCTGGAAGTACTCTGCAACGAAGTCTGTTTGTCAGATATGAACAACGAGTTACTATCCTCCAGAGCGTGGGTTTTTGTAACATTTGTGCTTGTCTGCAAACAAAACACATTTGAAGTTCGTCGTAGCTCGTAAACAAAGGATACAAGAAACAATTGTACGACGCTGAGCACGGTTTTAAAAAGTCATATCACGAACTCCAGACTATGACATTGACGATCTTGCAAGAACACCGCGTCAAATGCAAAAATTTTCATTTAGATTTCGTAACCCGCTCTGCCCTGAGAATATGAGGTGTCGCCTTACTTCAAGACAGGTCCTCTTTTTCTCAGGATGCCCGGACAAGTTTTCCCTTGATACAATTAGCCTGGTAACGTGGCGGTAGTCGCCAGAAGTGCACAGAAACTGAGTCGAATGCAGAATAAAATAGAATGTGTGCTGGATGAGAGCTACAATATGCACATAAAAAGATAAAAAGTTAAGTAATACTATCCATATCAGACTGACTGCTCGATAGCTAAATGCTAAGCATGGACGAGATACTCTCGAATAAGTGGACGAAATTTGTTATTCTGGAAATGAAATAGGTAAAGAAGACATAGTAACAATAAACAGCCACTTAGATCCAAGAACATAAACCCTAAACTTGTATGACAGCTTTGTTTGGATTTAAAATATGATCAATGGAGAAAATGTAAAATAATTAGACGCCTTTGAAATGTAGTATTAGAGGAAACTGTCATGGGTCAAACGCATAAATCTACTAAGGAATGAAGAACTCCTGCAACGATGCAACGAAATAAATGTCTCATTAAAGAACAATATGACACGAATAATTAGAATGTCTGGACACATACATTCTAAGACAAAAATAAACGACGCACCACAAAGGAATTATCAGGATGCGACGAAATTGGTAGATGTGTTGTACATGTACAGGAAAGGAAGTTATTACAATTTCAGAGATACTGGATGATTTACTCAAAATAAATAGTTTCACAAATTGAGGAAGTCAACAATGCACCGGTCCACGTCTGTTCCTTATCCAAGTAGTTATTTGGCTAAGCATTCATTCGTAAAGTTGTTGCAACAGGCAGTTTTGTACCCCGCCGCTGTCCAGGGCGTCTCTTGACACGTATTTGGCCTAGAATCTCGTAGACTGGGGTAGAATTGTCTTCAGTGATGAGTCTCGCTTCGAACTGAGCCCCGAGAACCATCGAAGACGTGTCTGGAGATACTCTGGACAGCGATGGGATACCAACCTGGCCGTCGCCAGCCGTACGGAGCGACAACCAGAACTGATGATATGAGGTACCATTTCTCTTCGTGACAGGACCAGGACCCGGTGGTTCTCATCGGCGGTACCGCTACAGCATAGCACTAGGTCGACGATATTATACGGCCCGTTTTGTTGCCCTTCGTTGCAAGCCATCCGGGCTCTCATTTCTGCCTGACAATGATAGCCCGTATACGGCGAGAGTTACTACTGTTTGTCTTCGTGCATGCCAAACCCTACATTGGCCATCAAGGGCTTCGGATCTCTCCCCAGTTGAAAACTTTTGGAGCATTATGGGCAGGGCTCTTCAAAAAGTTTGGGATTTTGACGATCTAACGCGCCATTTGAGCAGAATTTGGCACGGTATCCCTCATGAGACACCCTACAATTCTATCAGTCATTCCGCCCGCATCTCGTGGTCGTGCGGTAGCGTTCTCGCTTCCCACGCCCGGGTTCCCGGGTTCGATTCCCGGCGGGGTCAGGGATTTTCTCTGCCTCGTGATGGCTGGGTGTTGTGTGATGTCCTTAGGTTAGTTAGATTTAAGTAGTTCTAAGTTCTAGGGGACTGATGACCATAGATGTTAAGCCCCATAGTGCTCAGAGCCATTTGAACCATTTTTTATCAGTCATTCCAAAGCCGAATAACTGCTTGCGTAAGGGCCAGATGCAGACCAACGCGTTGTTGACTTGCTCAATTTGTGAAGCTCTTTCTCTTGACTTAATCATGAATATTTCTAAAATTGTTATCATTTATAATGTACCTGATTTCCGTGCCATTCGATAATTCCTTCCTTGTGACGATATTGACAGCTGCAGTTGAAGGGATAGGAGAGGCAAAGAATCGGAAGCGTGCGTAAGGCAGATGGTCCACAATGTGGGATGCAAGAGTTTTTCTTAACTGTAGAGGATAGCGACAAGTGCCTGGACTGGAGAAATGCGTCTAACAATCAGTAGGGTTGATGTCCAAAATAGTTACATGTCTTAGTACATAAAGTCTCGTAGTTAATTTCAAGCAACATATATTACATTTGTAAAAGCGCACTATATTTCCTCCACATCCTTTATCAAAAAGTCTTGAGTAATGTCAGCTAGATACTCGAGCGTATCATCGAAAAGTAGATGGCAAGAAGCAAGCGTAGATCGCCATTGGTTTCCTTTCCTTCGCTGTGGTTTATTCCCCAAGAGATGTGTATGCAGTCGTCTCTGAGCACATTGTATGTGATACCAACAACTGGAAATACACAACGAAGGTAGAATTTCAGACGAGCGCTTATAATACAAAAAATTGTCCATTTAATTAGTGGAATTGCGGAGCCCGTTTGTTTAATTTATCGCATTTGCTAATGCAGTAATGAATCGGATTTTGAGCATACGTAATTAACGACGTGAGTGAAAAATTCTCTTATGTGGTGGCGGATATCTGATTACACGAAGGCCGCTCGTTAGGAGAGGCGGCCATTACATCAGGGGTCAGGTCCACACGTGGCGCCGCCCTGCAGAGGAAAATAAAATTAGAACCGTCACTTTCTGCGTGTAGCACAGCCACGGCCGCTCATTAAAAGAAATGTCCTCTGGATTCTAGACTGTACAGATGCACAGCATCTCCCGTACAATACTTACAAGAAAAATACTGACCTATTATCATAGCACACTCTTTTGGTGATAGAACTGCTTGTTCCTGAAGCGGAGGCTGTTTGTTTCATTCAAATGTGGATTTCCTGCAGCATTTGAATGTACATTATATGCATTTGATAAATGATACACCCGGCAGATCCTCTGTCTTGATCATCGTCAGTGTGCCACATCAGTGTTGTGTTTAGTGCTGTTACTCCTGTGCATCAAGAGGTGTGATTTTAATTGTGTACTGCCTTGAGGTTCGCCATCAGTGTTTATGTGCTACACCATCCGTCGATACCTTTCATGCTCCAGTCATACTGTGCCTTGTGTTCTTTTAATTGTCGTAGTGTGTGGCTTTTTGTGTGTGCTACTTTTAAACAGTTTTAACAGTTTTTTATCTCCATTTTACGGTCACCCCGTTTTTTGTCTATTGCCTTCCATGAATATCCCCCTTTTTTTATATCTATGTTCACCATATTCTCTCCTTTGTTCTTTTTAAATGTCTTTTATTGTTTGTTCTGTGTCTTTCGGCTGAAGAGCAGCGCATATGCTGCTGCCAGCCCGCCCCGATGGGGAATTGAAATACAATAAAGAAAAAAAAAAAGATACACCCGATACCCGATGCTACTATAGCACATCAAACGTATATAGAAGACTCACCTAACTGGAAAGTGGTAACATTTGGAATGCATTTCATTAAAATCTCTTCGTAGGAACCAACTGCAGTTGTTATATTTATGTCTGGTGCACTTCAACTGAAAGAGGTGTTCCTGCTATTCACTTGTAACTTCTTTAAAATGTTCCAACGGGTTGAACGCGGTCGTGGAGAAATTTTGATAGAACTGGTGCTGTGAACCACTAAATGTGTAACTGCAGTTTGTTCCTCCACATAATGCTGTACAGAAGAAGCAAGATGTGGAAGAGTCATTGAATCGTCCACCCATTCTACATCTACACTGGTGAAAGGCTCTGCCACAGGACACTTACGGTGTCATATAATTTTTAATTGTTCCAGTATCAAATGGTGTTCGGGAAGAAAGAGTGTCGGTAGTCCTCCATATTAGCTGTAACTTCTCAGTATTTCACATCTAGGCATTTTGCAGGATCTATGAGTATGCGGAGGAAGTAACATGTTGCACGACACTTCTTGATGAGCGTCTTAATAACGCTCTCACGCTTAGTAAATTAACGTATTATGAAACGAGTTTCTTTCCTTTGAGTCTTCTCCATCACCTCTATCAGTCCCACGTGGTAAGAGTTCTAGACTAACGAAAAATCCGAATAATCGGTCGAACGGGATTAAACTATCTGTTTCGTGAGTGAATTTTACATCCTTATTCTTCCAATGAATCTCGATCTGGTATCTTCTACAGAGTGGTCAGCAACTGGCTAAGTGTAAGAAGCTTGTAAGTATGTTGCAGGGTAGGCCGAGCTGAGAAATAGATCTTAGGAAGAAATTCCATACGTTGCGGCACTTCCGAATTAAGAGCATTGAAGTTAGCTAATAAGGCAGTTGATAGTCAACAGCCACATCGTGATCCGGTATTGATTCGCTGCAGGACTTCTTGCGTTCCGTTACAACTTCCTTGCGTTGCGACTTTCTTTTACACACAGCGTGATCGGCGAACAGCCTCAAATGGTTCAAATGGCACTAATCACTATGGGACTTAACATCTGAGGTCATCAGTCACCTAGAACTTAGAACTACTTTAACCTAACTAACCTAAGGACATCACATATATCCATGCCCGAGGCAGGATTCGAACCTGCGACCGCAGCAGGAGCGCGGTTCCAGACTGAAGCGCCTAAAACCGCTCGGCCACAGAGGCCGGTGGGAATATCGCGTTACGTCTTGCGTAAGAACGAGAAGTTTCGATCAGCACGGATGGAAATTCGACAGCAGCAGGAGCGTGGTTGCAGTTTATGTTACCCGGTCCAGTTACATTAATGTGACCACCGTCTGTGTTCGACATCAACGTCAATTCACAGACAGTAGGTGGCAGCACTAGCAGTGGAGGATATATAAATGTCGGTCACGTAGAGGGGGAGAAACAGAGTGATTTATCTGGCATCCAAAAGGGCAGTATCATTGGATTTCGGGCTAAAGATGGAAGCATTTCCGAAACGGCTAAGTTTGTTAACTCTTTCCGTGCCGTCGTAGTTAAATTAAACCGTGCATGGCAAAATGGCGCTATCCGAAACCGGCGCCGACGCAACTGTGGTTTACCAAGGGCCATGGATGACAGGAACGAAAGACGGCTACGGAGATGCGTACGGGTGAACAAATGTGCAACCGTCGAGCAATTCAAAAAATGGCTCTGAGCACTATGGGACTTAACATCTGAGATCATCAGTTCCCTAGAACTTAGAACTACTTACACCTAACTAACCTAAGAACAGCACACACATCTATGCCCGAGGCAGGATTCGAACCTGCGACCGTAGCGGTCGCGCGGTTACAGACTGAAGCACCTAGAACCGCTCGGCCACAGTGGCCGGCGTCGAGCAATTGAACACCCATAGGAACCAAGGGTCTACCAACAGCCACTTCTCAAGTGCCTCCGCAGTAGGCACCTGGTTCATGCAGCCAGGCTGACTGCTGTTACTGGCGACGAAAGCTGGAATTTGCACACCAACTGCACAACTGGACGTCCAATGAGTGGGAACCGAGGTCCTTTTAAGATGAATCACCTTTTATTCGCCATCGGGCAGATGGCCGTTTGAAAGCGAACACCCTGCAACAATAGACGGAGAGATCCAGGACGGAGGAGGAAGTGTTATCGTCTGTGGAATGTTTCCGTGGCATGGGTATCTTTTCATTCTGGAAGGCACAATAAATCAAGACAAGTGTGCATCTACAGTTGCGGACCATGACCACCCCTACGTACACTCTGTTTTTCCTTGGTACGATGGCATCTACCACGATAAAAATACTACTCGCAGTGCACATTCGTGGTTCGAAGGTCACCAGAATGAGTTTGCCGTACTCCTCTGTCCACCAAATTCCCCGGGTTTAAACCCAATCGAGAATCTGGGAGACCACTCGATCAGGTTGTTCGCACCATGGATGCTCAACCAAGCTGGTTCGTCGTAGCTCCACATCCCTGTGGGTACCTCCCACAAGTCTCGCGCTGCAAAAGGTGGTTATATAAGCTTTTAACTGGTGGTCACGCTAACGTGACTGGACGTTGTAGTTCCACAATATTTCTGCTCGCATTGCGCAGGATCCCATGTATGAAATATAGGTCGGCTTCACGATCTCAGTAGCTCTGCGTAACTAGCGCCCTAGGGAGCAGACAGTCGCCCGTGTAGGATCGTAAAATCAAATCATGTGCGTCGGGCCAGGAAGTGGGGTTGTTTGCAGCAAGACAAGTATCGACAAGGACAAGGCGACGACGTCTGAAGCGCAACGGACTGTCAGCACCGTGATCAGCTCTGCGGCTTTCCTTGAGAGGGCAGCAGAGAGAGGGGCCTCAACACTGGTCACAAGTGTGGCACCGCATCATCTTTTCAGCAGGGTCACGGTTCGCCTTCAGCAGTTGTCGCAAACTGCAGCTCGTGAGCCACTTGTGGCTGTTTGGTCCTTTAGGTGTGACTCTTCCAGAAAATACGGCGTGCACTCGGGCACGTACATTTCCAGAAAGATAAAACGTCAAAGTTTACTGTCAAGAAGTATCTTTGCACCGTGTTCTACAGTTCTTGCGAGCTCGTGTCACCGCAAGAAAGACAAGAACTGCAGTTAAAATCTACACTGCTCCGCTTGGCAGTTCCAGATTCGTTTGTCTGAAGTGGAAATGGTTCCCCGCCAGCAGTATTGCCCTCCAGTCACTGTCGTTCTGCGCACTGACAAGGGAACCTCCCCATCGCACCCTCCTCAGATTTAGTTATAAGTTGGCACAGTGGATAGGCCTTGAAAAACTGAACACAGATCAATCGAGAAAACAGGAAGAAGTTGTATGTAACTGAAAAAATAAGCAACATATACAAACTGAGTAGTCCATCTGCAAGATAGGCAACATCAAGGACGATGTCAGCCCAGCAGTGCCGTGGTCCCGTGGTTAGCGTGAGCAGTTGCGGAGCGAGAGGTCCTTGGTTCAAGCCTTCCCTCGAGTGAAAAATTTAATTTTTTATTTTCAGTTTATGTCACAAACTCTTATGTTTTCATCACTTTTTTGGGAGTGATTATCACATCCACAAGGAAACCTAAACAAGGCAAGGTAGAAGAATCTTTTTACCCATTCACCAAGTGTACAAGTTAGGTGGGTCGACAACATATTCCTGTCGTGTGACGCACATGCCGTCACCAGTGTCGTATAGAATATATCAGACGCGATTTTCCTGTGGAGGAATCGGTTGACTATGGCCTTTCGATCAACTGTTTTCGGTTCCCATTGGAGAGGCACGTCCTTTCGTCTACTAATCGCACGGTTTTGCGGTGCGGTCGCAAAACAGACACTAAACTTATTACAGTGAACAGAGACGTCAGTGAACGGACGGACAGATCATGACTTTGCGAAAATAAAGAAAATAAATTTTTCACTCGAGGGAAGGCTTGAACCAAGGGCCTTTTGTTCCGCAGCTGCTCTCGCTAACCACGGGACCACGGCACTGCTCAGCTTACGCTGTCCTTGATGTTGCCTATCTTGCGGATGGACTACTCAATTTGTATATTTTGCTTATTTTTCCATAGTTCGACACAACTTCTTCCTGTTTTCTCGATTGATCTGTGTTCAGTTTTTCAAGCCCTATCCAATGTGCCAACTTATAACTAAGGGAGGTTCCCTTGTGAGAGTTCACGAAGTTTGTCTGCTAGTACACGCACGGGAGGCTCGGAATTTCAATGTCTTTGTGCTAATACAGAAATATTAGAAAAAAGCAGACGTGACCTCTGTTTACAGCACAAGTCATCCGATTTGAAAGATATGTCAACTTTTAACACCAGGGACTGTATTCGTGAGCCATATAATAGGCTGAAAAAAAAATGTGTTTATTGTTCTTCCTATATTCAAGTTTACATATACATGCGAAAAATCACTTTCAAGCATGAACCTTATCTACTGTAAATGGTGAAGTCGTCTTATTAATGAGAATCTGGAATTATGCCCAAATCGTCATTTTCCAACTTTCCTAGGAAAGCCTGTCAGTCATTGTACTGATTTAATTTTATGAATGCCTCACGATTCAATTTTATCAGCAAATAAGTTCCTTATTAAGTTCCACGTTAAGTTTTCAACTTACCTATGGTTTATCTATGACTTACAAGTTTAAGTAAAGTTTACTAAGGTACTTTTAGGGAGCATTGTGGAAATGGCTCTGAGCACTATGCGACTTAACTTCTGAGGTCATCAGTCGCCTAGAACTTAGAACTAATTAAACCTAACTAACCTAAGGACATCACACACATCCACGCCCGAGGCAGGATTCGAACCTGCGACCGTAGTGGTCGCTCGGCTCCGGACTGTAGCGCCCAGAACCGCACGGCCACTCCGGCCGGCAGCATTTTGGAGTGACAAAAGATGTAATGTCAAGTATTGAGGAAAGCACATAGCGATGGCTTGGACATATAAAGGGAAAAACGAAAGGAGACCGAGGAAACAAGTTTACACGACGAGTGTGGATAGGAGAATTTGAAGGGGTCGACCGCAGGGAACGTACCTCAATTAGATCGAGCACGTTTCTAGCAAATTCCAGCTTAGGAGAGGCCTAATTAAGTTAATAACAAGGTACCTACATATATAGTTTACGTTTAAAAAAATGTGGCTCTCAAAAATGAATTTGAATCGTTGTTCTGTTCGTACTTAGCTCTGTTGACTAATGACGTTGCCGAACTCTGGCCTACAGCATCTCTATGAACGTATACCTGTGTGGAGGCTCATAGGAGAGTGAACTTTGCTAGACTGCAGTTGTGATCGTCACTCGGGCCACAGCAGCTGGCGTCATGGAATGAGATGCCATCGAGTTCACAACACGATCATCTCGGGTTCGCATGCAGTACACTTGTCATGTGTTAATAACAATGAGTGAGCCTTTATCTGAGAGGTCCCTGTGACAAGCTGTCCCGACCTACGTGGACATACAGGGTATTCTACTGTTGTCCTTGTCAGCATACCCTTCAGAGCTCTCACTCGCTCGCTATGTTGATAGATCGGTATGGCGTTACTCCCTAGTGGCTGCCGAATTCCGGCATAGAGCTGAAGCAGTATGGAGTGACGTCACCCGAGCTCAGTTCGACTCCATACCCAGGTCGCATACAACTGTTGTCTCTCTCGTTAACCTATTATGCGACTCTATTTTACAGCGAGTCAACACTAATAATTTGTTGTACGATACAGGACTCGTCCAAAAATAATTTATGAAAATTTTCGGGTCCATGATTCTGATTTCAGTCCGTAAAAAAAACGCGACAAGGCACTCCTTTTTTCAGCCTCTTTTGGACCCTGCATACCCCCCAAACCATCCAAAAATTTAATTGTGAATTCATCCTACTGTACTCTAAACGAACAACAACTAAAATTTTATTTGCTGTCATACCTGGTTTTATATTTTTAATGGCCAGCATCGTAGAGCGCCGTCTTAGACATTCGTTAAAGATCCTGTTTGATCTTACCTATGGGGCACATTTCTGATTCGATGCATTGCGCTCTCAACGAACGAAACTAGTATTGCATTTGCAATTTTAGGGGATCTGGAAGGGAACTCAGGGTACGATAGAGGTCTGAAAGTAAGGAAGCAACGAGAAATCTGAATTCAGGAAGATATTGAGGAGACCCTCACACTTCCATTTTATATAATCTAGTTTCAGCAACAGAAACAAATAGTGTACGTTGTCCTAAATCTCAACGGACAGTCTAATGAGTCAACAGACATACTTCGGGGACAAAAACTGTAAGTTTTTGTTTGAACATTGCAATAAGACTACGCCTGAAACGAAATAGAACTCTCTCTTACTTCAGTAAAAGTAATGCCTTATTTTCTGTCTTACGTGAATTACTTGAATATATCCTTGCAACGCAGACAGAATTCCTTCACAAGTCTCCATACCCATTTTGCTAGTTTGCTGATATTAAAGTACTAAACGTGAAGCATTCGAACGACCTGACTGTAGTCAGAAACATCAGAGTTACTCCTAATCTCTCACCGACAGCGACTGCCTCTCTCGTTAACCTATTATGCGACTCTATTTTACAGCGAGTCAACATTAATAATTTGTTGTACGATACAGGACTCGTCCAAAAATAATTTATGAATATTTTCGGGTCCATGATTCTGATTTCAGTCAGTAAAATAATACGCGACAAGGCACTACTTTTTTCAGCCTCTTTTGGACCCATTTCGTCTTTGTTTTTTGTTGCTTACAAGCCGTGGCTAATACAACCGCGGTACACGCTTTCTTTTGGGTGCTAGACATTTTAGCCATATGAAATCTCATTTACCAACTGATAATATTGACAATATTATTGACGATGTGAGGTTAGCTTCCATATTTTGAAGGTCTGACAAATTAGGGGCGGTTACTGTACCCGTGGGGAATGGGGATGAAATGAAAGAAACTGTTTTACATTTATGGTCGATGACTTACGAAGTTGAGCCTGAGGTTTCTGATTAAATCAAGAGGCATTAGCGCTGGAGGAGGATACGACCGCAATCGTCTCATCCCTGAGGGCGGCCCGTAAGTCGTGAAGTAAAAAAGCCGTTGGCGGGCCGGGTGTGCCGGGCGACAGCCAGACCGTTCCGCTGTTTCTTCGGCGCAAGTCGAGTAATTAAGGCGGAGCGCTCGTTAGCGTTAAGAAGCCGCCCGCCTAACATAAAGTCGGCGCGGAGCGGCGCCCCTCCCGAAGGCCTGCCTCGGGCGCCGCAAGAACCGCGCACGCTGCCCCCACCAGCAGGTAATTACACAGCGAGATTTTACGCTTATCAGGTTACGATTCTCAGCGCTCCGTGGCGACCTGCCGTTGACAGAAACAGCTGATGCTGGTAACGACGAATAAAACTCTAGAGCCGTCCGCTTCTGCAGCCACCGGTCGTTCCGTGTTCCTCTGAGTACAGCACTATCGAGCGAGGTGGCGCAGTAGTTAACTTTTTCCAGACAGCGAGATGTGTTCTTCCTATCGGCTGACTCTAGTAACAGCTTTCACAGTTTTTTGTAGAATGGATGATATTCTAGTCTCGTGTTTGGTGAATCACCTAAAGCGTGTGCAGCAAATATTGCGGAAACGGAAAGTGTAACTGATGTGTGGTTTTCACAGAATGGATTGGTAATCAGGGGCTCGTATTGTTATCCAATGAACAGATTGTAATAATATTTAGAAAGCTTATTTTATGCGCAAACATACACTTTTTTTAAACTGGACAATGACAATGGACATCAATAAATTAAAAGTAGGCGAAATTAGAATTTTAGTGGTGTTTGTTGCACGATTCTAGTGCGAGTCGTTTCGAGATATCGTATTTTGTAAAGTTTCCCCACCGAGACTTATTTGTGCCCTTCAACCTGCGTAGTTGCTAGGTACTATGTTATGTTTGCTTGCACTGTGCTTGTGTGTTACTTCGAGTGCATTGCGACTTGCTAGCCAGTTAGTATATACACTACTACAGGCCATTAAAATTGCTAGACCACGAAGATGACGTGCTACAGACACGAAACTTAACCGACAGGAGTAAGATGCTGTGATATGCAAGTGATTGGCTTTTCAGAGCATTCACACAAGGTTGGCGCCGGTTGCGACACCTACAGTGTGCTGACATGAGGAAAGTTTCCAACCGATTTCTCATACACAAACAGCAGTTGACCGGCGTTGCCTGGTGAAACGTTGTTGTGATGCCTCGTGTAAGGAGGAGAAATGCGTACCATCACGTTTCCGACTTTGATAAAGATCGGATTGTAGCCTATCGCGATTGCGGTTTACCGTATCGCGACATTGGTGCTCGCGTTGGTCGAGATCCAATAACTGACTGTTAGCAGAATATGGAATCGGTGGATTCAGGAGGGTAATACGGAACGCAGAGCTGGATCCCAACGGCCTCGTATCACTAGCAGTCGAGATGACAGGCATCTTATCCGCATAGCTGTAACGGATCGTGCAGCCACGTCTCGATCCCTGATTCAACAGATGGAGACGTTTGCAAGACAACAGCCATGTTGTAATGGTACTTGAATTACGTAACCATTACGGCACCTCAACTCAACCTCTCGATACCAGTAATATTCTACTGTGTTTCTGTTAACTACTTAACATATTTCTGAGCCAACATTCAGATTTGATTTCATTTTTGATACATCGATATGTTTATATTGCAATGATATTATTCTTATGTGTATTCTTTCTTTTGTCACTATGATCTTTGTCGTACTTGTAACTCTGATTTTTGGGCGCGTAAGCGATTATTAAGTAGTTAGAGAGTCGGACCTTGAGAAAGTCGAGTCTTGGACGTCATGTTGGAAAGACGCATAACGCAGTCAGCTTATAAAATGTGAACTTTAACAGTGAGGAAGATGTTTTCAAGTATGTTTTGTATTGTGAAGTGATGTGTTGTGTGTTACGCGATACTGCAATAAAAGCAATAAAAAGGAAGTGTAACTTAAATTCGGAGTGCTGATTACTTTTTTTACATCACCATTGTCCTGCAAAAGTGTAATCTTCAAGAATGGTTTGTGAAATACATCTATAAAACTTCTGAATATAGCAGAATAAAACCTAGGTCTCTTTGCATCCGAGCTTGGAATCATCACCACCTAGATTTTCGACGATTGAGCCATGATTTTACAACGAGACCAGCGTGAGAAACACGAAAAGATGAGTGCCTAGTTTATTTATTATTACATGAAATGACTTTATTAACTGTGCTCTAATGACGCCTGCCACATAATAACTTTGTTGTTGCCCGAAAATGCAGTATTTAGCAGCGTGAGCAACACCACAATCATAATTGAATTTTGACCTTTGTTGTGGTAGGGTTGTTAGAATCTGCACGAACAGTTCGAGACGTTTGCAGCAGCATGGACTATCAGCTCGGAGGCCATGGTTGCGGTTACCCTTGACGCTGCACCACAGACAGGAGCGCCTTCGATGGTGTAATCAACGACGAACCTGGGTGCACGAATGGCAAAACGACATTTTTTCGGGTGAATCCAGGTTCTGTTTACAGCATCATGATGGTCGCATCAGTGTTTGGCGACATCATGGGTAACGTACATTGGAAGCGTGTATTCGTCATCTCCATACTGGCATATCACCCGGCGTGATGGTATGGTGTACCATTGGTTACACGTCTCGGTCACCTCTTGTTCGCATTGACGGTACTTTCAACAGTGGACGTTACATTTCAGATGTGTTACGACCCGTGGCTCTACCCTTCATTCGATCCCTTCGAAACCCTACATTTCAGCAGGATAATGCACGACCACATGTTGCAGGTCCTGTACTGGCCTTTCTGGACACGGAAAATGTTCGACTGCTGCCCTGGCAAGCACATTCTCCAGATCGCTCACCAATTGAAAACGTCTGGTCAATGGTGGCCGAGCAACTGTCTCATCACAATACGCCAGTCACTACTTTTGATGAACTGTAGTATCGTGTTGAAGCTGCATGGGCAGCTGTACCTGTACACGCCTCCAATCTCTGTTTGGCTCAATGCCCAGGCGTATCAAGGCCTTTATTACGGCCAGAGGTGGTTGTTCTGGGTACTGATTTCTCAGGATCTATGCACCCAAATTGCGTGGAAATGTAATCACATGTCAGCTCTAGTATAATATATTTGTTCAATGAATACCCCTTTATCATCTGCATTTCTTCTTGGTGTAACAGTTTTAATGGCCAGTAGTGTATCAGTCCAAGCAATAGGTTGTGACTGGTCGATGAAATTTAACAATGCAGAAAAACCCGACATGCGCATTTTATACGTAGGGTATAGGAAGAATGCAGTTAGTTCTTGTACGATGTATCCGGTGAGATAGTCCAGTAGTCGTCAACATTTCGGCTGTTTTTTATCAAACTTCTCAACCAGTTACGTGAAGGTGGTAGTGCAACACTTAGACAGCGTAACAGGAGGAAACAATTGACGATAGAAGAGGGGGAAATCAATGTTCGGGGAAATAAATGTTCTTGAAGCTGTTGCAGTTGATCTGCATATTATACCCCACATTACCGCACGTGGAAGTGGCATGAGTGAAGCAAGTGTCCTGCGCATTCTCCATCGACAAATGTTCCGTCCCATCATGTCTCTCTCCGTCAAGAGCTGCATGCAAACGACTATGAGAATTGTTTTAACTTCTGTGCATGGCCATTAAGACTGAATACTCCAGTCGTATCGTTTATCTCGTTTAATGATGAAGCCACATTTACCACGCAGGGCCAAAACATGCACTATGGTCTGTTGAAAATCCCCCATGGCTTCGTCAGGTGAAACGTCATCGTTCATGGAGTGTAAACGAGTGGTGTTAAGATAGTGAACCTGCTCCTCATAGTCCCGCTTTTCGCATACGGATCACTGAACGTGCATAAGTATTGCAGCCTCCTAACAGACCATCTTCCACGCATGCTCCGCACTAAGAGGAACGTGTGGTATCAACTTGACGGCTATCCATCCTAAAGTGCATCAAGTGCTACAACATGCCTTCACGAACTGTTTCCAAACCCTTGGAATGGATGCACAGGACCTATATCTCGGCCAGCCCGTTGCCCGGGTTTGAGGCCTGTAGACTTCGCTTGTGGGGAAAACTGAAACACGCTGTCTACAAGGATATACCAACTACACCCGATCATACGACATACTGCTGCAGTCTGTTCAGACATCTCTGCTAAATTGCTAGCACGTGTGCAGCAATCGTTCCACACCAGACTTGAACTGCGTATTGCCGCTGCCGCTAGTCATTTTGAACACAGATTTTTGGACAACACGGTTGTGGAGGTGAGCAGCGATTAGTATGATTAATCAATTATTCAAAAACAGTCTTAATCGCATTTATTATTATTATTATACCGCCAACCGGTTTCAACTCGACGTAGGGGTCATCTTCTGGGCGTTTACACTGTGAAATTATAAATATCCGTCAGAAAGATTATATTATAAAACAGCTAAAATTACGTAAATTTAAAATACGTTACCCATTGGTCGATTGCTGGTGGTGTCACTCCTGTCTACATAACGGCAGGAAACCATGCGAGACAAACCCTTTGTTTGGGCTTAAATAGCGTGCTGAGATCACGTGAATAGACGGCAACACCCCCAGCGGCGATCAACGGCATTTAATACAGTTTATTATATGTAATTACTAGTCATGTTGGCTTAACATAAATTTAAGTGACAGTAAATAACAGAAAATGGAACCATTCCATTTAAAAAGAGTTACAATTGTAGTGTTAATTATAAAATAGTAACAAATTTTCTGTAGTCAACTCGTAAAATTCGTAAAAGTATATTACATTATGTGCCATAATATAAAGTAAAACAATTTGTGACACACAAAAACTGGTGTCGTCTTGTATTATAATATATCTATCTGATATACGCTTAATAATCCATGGCAACGGCGTCCTCGCCACAAGGAGTAGAGAGCGTTGTAGTCCTTCCCCATTAGCCATTTTAGTAAATTGACCCAATGTTTTCTACGTAAATGTACGAATATATATATATATATATATATATATATATATATATATATATATATATATATATATATATATATATATATATTATATACTTTTACGAATTTTAAGAGTTGACTACAGAAAATTTGTTACTATTTTATAATTAACACTATAATTGTAACTCTTTTTAAATAGAACGGTTCCATTTTCTGTTATTTACTGTCACTTAAATTTATGTTAAACCAAGGTGACTGGTAATTACATATAATAAACTGTATTGAATGCCGTTGATCACAGCTGGGGGTGTTGCTGTCTATTCACGTGATCTCAGCACTCTATTTAAGCCCAAACAAAGGGTTTGTCTCGCATAGTTTCCTGCCGTTATGTAGACAGGAGTGACACCACCAGCAATCGACCAATGGGTAACATATTTTAAATTTACGTAATTTTAGCTGTTTTATAATGGAATCTTTCTGACGGATTTCTATAATTTCACAATATAAACGCCCAGAAGATGACCCCTACGTCGGGTTGAAACCGGTTGGCGGTATTATAATAATAATAAATGCGATTAAGACTATTTTTGAATAATTGATTTTGAACACAACTTGTGATAGTCAATTGCGTCGTCACCGGTCAGAATCTACATAATTAGTGTTTGAATTTGTACTGTCCTTACCACAGGAATTGTATAAGTGTCAGCATGGGTAATTTTCAAAATACGATACATCGTGAACGACTCGCACTAGAATCCTGCAACAAACAGCAATGACGTTATTATTTGGCCTATTTTTAGTTTGTTAATGTCATTGGGCATTCTTCCATTTAAAAAAATATGTTTGCACAAAAAATACACTTTCGAAGTATTATTACAATCTGTTTATTTGCTAACAATACGAGCCCCTGGCTACAAGTCCACAACCCATTCTGCAAAAAGCACCCGTCAGTAGCACTTTCCATTTCCACAATATTTGCGGTGCAAGTTTTAGGTTGGCTGATTGGTTTGGGGAAAGGGAGCAAACAGCAAGGTCATCGGTCCCATCGGGTTAGGGAAGGATGGGGAAGGAAATTGGCCATGCCTTGTCAAAGGAACCATCGCGGCACTTGCCTGGAGCAATTTATAGAAACCACGGAAAACCTAAATCAGGATGGCCGGACGCGGGTTCAGCCGTCGTCCTCTCGAATGCGAGTCCAGTCTGGGTCACTTATCTCGATATGTGTGTAAATCGGATAAGTGTACAGCTAAGACTTACCTTTAATTGTGAAGTTTTGAGGAGGTTCCATAATGGCTTATTAGTCACATAGTTGTTTTCATCAGACCCTGTGTTCACATTTAAGAGAAAGTTACATCCCTTTTAAGACCTTTCTAAGTGACAGCAATCTATCAGCGAGAAAAGTACCATTTATGATGCTGATATCCCACTCGAATCACTAACGAAGGGCAAGACTGGTTGATGAGCAGAAGGATGCAAGACTTTCCTAATTTGCACATTCTTCAGATTTGAGTGTTACTAAGGCATTGTGGACTTCACTGAAAATTCAATTAATTTTTCAACTGCAGTCTTCCACCACAACTGTACCAGTTTTACACTGTGTTTATGAAATCCTGCTTAGATTACAAATTACATATCATAAACAAACGAGACACACATGGCATAATTTCATCAGCGCTAACCGTAAGATGGTATCAGGCTGTCACGATCACGTAAAGGACCAGGCCAGTAGCCAGCCTTTGTGCTGACATTAACTAATCTTCACTATCCATTCGGTGACAATTCCTCGTGATGCGATAGATCTACCACTTTTGTATGACACTACGGCACTGGCATTTTACCACAGATCAACATTCAAATGACATTCACGGATTATGAGCTCTTACGAAGCCTTTCAAGGTCTGATAGCACTTGGTGTGGGCCAGACTTCAGATCATGCCCAGCAGTGGAGCCGATTGATTCATTGGACTCTTTAGAGCACCAGAATCAATTCAGTGTTACTGTTACGTAAGAGTGAAAGCATTTCGTATTTGATTTATAAAATAATTTTTTATAATATCTTTTTCCAGCACCGCAGCTATTTGATAGTTTATACAGAAGGGTGTAAACGGGAGAACAGTCTTGCTGCTGTATGGTTTTCTGCGACAGTTTACTCATGATTTCATTACCGAACCTACTCAGTCAGTAATGCTGAGGTACATAGGCTTCCGAAGGCATCGAAGAAGCTAAGATGTACTGGAATTACCAAAGTCCTCCTTTCTGCCGAGTCCCCGAGCGCACCGCTATCCATCCGCTGCATCTACCACTTCATTCAGCAGCCTAGGAGGCCAGTACATGAACTCCAATGCTAAAATGTTAAGCAGTCTTACGTGTAGTAGTCTAAGTGTTCAGGCACTGTACCAGACGGTTCAAAATGGTTCAAATGGCTCTGAGCACTATGGTACTTAACATCTGAGGTCATCAGTCCCCTAGAACTGAGAACTACTTAAACCTAACTAACCTAAGGACATCACACACATCCATGCCCGAGGCAGGATTCGAACCTGCGACCGTAGCGGTCGCGCGGTTCCAAACTGAAGCGCCTAGAACCGCTCGGCCACACCGGCCAACTACCAGACGGTCATGTGGCTCTTCACCACTGACGGAATTCATGGCAGCGAACTTAAGCGTATGTGCCAGTTGGTTATTGGTTCTATGGAATGAGTGCAGTATATGGGGTCGACGCGGAGACGAGAAAGAATGCTGGAAATGAGCCATCCTGTTACGACGTGCCCATGACCACACCGTGAATGAAACTGTCTCATTTACTGATGGATTGTCCAACGCATCTACAAGCAATGGTGTACCACTCGCAGCCCTGTAACACGGCGTCACGGCTTCAGAACAGTGGTCGTAAAAAGGTCCTAACTGACAGGAACTAAAGGCTGTTGTCACTCATCAGTGACAGTACGTTTCGAACCCGACAGGAGCCACAGACAGCATTAGCTCCCTGTGGTTGCTGGTCAATTTTAACCAGTTTCCGAGCGAATATTAGGTAGGAACCTGTATGCCTTGGATATTTGGAGGCTGGTACCTCGCATAGGACCATTCGCTACTGTCACGTAAAGTTACACGTCTTCGTTGAGCCAAACCTCGCATAAAATGGACATTAGCTTACTACTGACTTGCAGAGTGATACGACAAGTGGCTGTTTTGTCTCTGTTCTAACAAAGCAAAGCTTAGAGTGCACCGACAGCCCAATGAGGCGTTTATCCAGTGTGTAGAGTGTAGTTCCGCCTGTAGCTGAGTTTGTGATTTTTGGGGACTTTTTTCGTCCCGTGGGTTGGGTCCACTCATTAAGATTACCGTGAACGTGAACCAGAATGTTTATTTCTACACACTCAGTGACCAAGTGTTGCTCTTTTTCTACATCATCAAGTTCGTCTTCATCACGAGTATGCCATGGACACTCCCGTCTTCTACTACACGTCATGTTCTCAGAGCTGCACGCATATGTTCCTGGTTTTAAGAACATTCAAGGAACTGTGCTTCTCAACTCGTCCTCTAAATAACCCTATCTCAAACCCATAGCAAATGACTGGGCCTTTTTGGAAGAGCGGATGAAACGTCCCATCAGTATTACCGCAGTCTGGTAGCTCTGAGGGATTGGGTTCAGCGGGATATGACATACCTGAAGAAATTTTTTGACACTCTGCCTCACCGAAATGATGTTATCAAGGTTAGAAGCAGATTTACACCTACTAACGTGATGTCTCCTGTGGGCGACTAATCATTTGTCTGATGGGCTTATTACTCGTAGCATCGCTTGACTGGTAATGACCGTACTGTGATGCACATGTGCCCCAAGCAACAACAAAAGGCATTCAACATCGCTCAAGGGACTGGAACAGTTTTTTGTTAGGAATGGCAAAAATCGCATTGGCCTCCATTCATGACTGACGAGGGGAACCCAGCAAGTGCCATAACTCAGTTTCCCAGAAATTTTGCTCAGTGGAATAGGAGTCAAAGTCAGCGAACACCTGTCTCGGCTTATCCGTAGATACTCGACCGGTTCTTAGAAAACGACGGTCGAAGTTTTCGCGCGCTAATCTCAGCCAAAATAGTGGCATAGTGGCTAACGTCGCAGCCTCTGACTTCTGCGCACTGTGTTGGAGACCCGAATATTGTTTTAATATTTTATTGTTCTTCATTTGTCTACCTATGCCCGCTGAAGGTTACTACATGAACGTTTCTTATCAAGTTTAGGGATACTGTGTTTCACAGTTCGTGTTACATACATTATACCGGGCGATCAGAAAGTAAGTATAAATTTGAAAACTTAATAAACCACGGAATAATATAGATAGAGAGGTAAAAATTGACACAAATGCTTGGAATGACATGGGGTTTTATTAGAACAAAAAAAAAACCACCCCATATTGCTAGACGCGTGAAAGATCTCTTACGCGCGTCGTTTGGTGATGAGCGTGTGCTCAGCCGCCACTTTCGTCATGCTTGGCCTCCCAGGTCCCCAGACCTCAGTCCGTGCGATTATTGGCTTTGGGGTTACCTGAAGTCGCAAGTGTATCGTGATCGACCGACATCTCTAGGGATGTTGAAAGACAACATCCGACGCCAATGCCTCACCATGACTCCGGACATGCTTTACAGTGCTGTTTACAGCATTATTCCTCGACTACAGCTATTGTGGTGGACATATAGAGCATTTCCTGTAAAGAACATCATCTTTGCTTTGTCTTACTTTGTTATGCTAATTATTGCTATTCTAATCAGATGAAACGCCATCTGTCGGACATTTTTTAACGTTTGTATTTTTTTTGGCTCTAATAAAACCCATGTCATTCCAAGCATGTGTGTCAATTTGTACCTCTCTATCTACATTATTCCGTGATTTATTCAGTTTTCAAATTTATACTGACTTTTTGATCACCCGGTATATGTGTGAGTGGTATTTTCATGAGTTACAGCTTTATCAAATTCTCATGTTCTTGTGTTTCATTATTATATCAATTCTTAGTTTTTATATTTTGTTCTTATATTTATTCTTCAAGAATATTAAGTGCATTCCCTCGGATGCTACCGATCTTAGTAACATCCGCAACAAATTCCGAACACCACGCAATCGAGCGAATGCAGGATTGCCACCATATCATTTCTTCATACGAATCTCACTCGGGACAGCAACGGCGTTAACATAGCTGAAGATTGGCAATAATGCCGTGGCTAACCATGCATAACGAATCACTTCATAGTAAACTGTCGCTTGTATTTAATTATGAATCAAGATACACAAGATTTCACTGAAGACAATATTAAATAATTTTCTCAGTTATTGTTCTTTTTTAAAAAATTCATTGATGAATAATACAATTAGTAGACGAATAAGGACAATTTTACTTCCATATACATTAAAAAACATTCCTGTGCTATCTGCGGACAAGGGTAGATTAATTTAAAAAATTTATAAATCTAATAGTCGGGTCTTGAACACGGGGTGCAAAAGTGTAAAACCCACAACGTTAGTACTGTGCCACCGCATCGGCTGAACTTTTTACTCGCTAAAAGACATCGTGAAGTACCTCGAAAACATTGACCGTCATTTTCTCAGAAACGGTCGAGTATCTGCGGATAAGCCGGAACATTTGTTCGCTTATTTTGACCCGTCTTCCACAGAGCGAAGTTGCTGGGGAATCGGGTTACGGCAGCTGCCGTGTTCTCCCTGTGAGTCATATGCATGTGCCCAGGAAAATTGAGACCTCTTCCGTTACCCTACTCCACATCAGATGGGCGTCCACGTGAGCCCTCTGCGAGACGCCGTGGGCTAGCTCCTGGGCGGCGTGGGGTGGCGGCCAGCGCTGCGGCCGGTCTGGCCCGCGCCTATCGATTGGCCGCAGCCGCCGCCCCCGCCACCCTGCCTCCGGCCTGGCGCAGCCCAGCCGCCGCCCACGCCACCAGTTCCTACCGCTGCGCTCTGCTTCGCCTCACCTGTCCCGTTCTCCGGTGCCTTCCACTTAGCCATCAACGCAGCGTCCCTAACACCGACGTAACTCAGCTATTAAGAGGGAGAGGTTTAGGGTTTAAGATCGCATCGACGTCGATATCATTAAGAAATGGAGCGCAAGTGCGGATCTGGGAAGCGTTTATCGCTACTTCCTATGTAATCTCTGGTCGCTGAGGACACTAGGACGTCCGTGTGAATGCGTTACTTCTTCGACAGTCAGTTGTTCTCCTAACGAAGTCAATGAACATCAAAGTTCTTCTGGTTGTACTTCCGCTTCATATTACACTAATGGCCATTAAAATTGCCACACCAAGAAGAAATGCAGATGATAAACGGGTATTCATTGGACAAATATATTGTACTAGATCTGACATGTGATTACATTTTCATGCAATTTGGGTGCATGGGCCCTGAGCAATCAGTACCCAGAAAAACCACCTCTGGCCGTAACAACGGCTTTGATACACCTGGGCATTGAGTCAATCAGAGCTTGGATGGCGTGAACAGGTACAACTGCCCATGCAGCTTCAACGCGATACCGCAGTTCATCGACAGTAGTGACTGGCGTATTGTGACGAGCCAGTTGCTCAGCCACAATTGACCAGACGTTTTCAGTTGGTGAGAGATCTGGAGAATGTGTTGGCCAGGGCAGCAGTCGAACATTTTCTGTATCCAGAAAGGCCCGTACAGGACCTGCAACATGCGGTAGTGCATTATCCTGCTGAAATGTAGGGTTTCGAAGGGATCGAATGAAGGGTAGAGACACGGGTCGTAACACATCTGAAATGTAACGTCCACTGTTCAAAGTGCCCTCAATGCGAACAAGAGGTGGCCGAGACGTGTAACCAATGGCACCCCATACCATCACGCCGGGTGATACACCAGTATGGCGATGACGAATACACGCTTCCAATGTGCGTTCACCGCGATGTCGCCAAACACGGATGCGACCATCATGATGCTGTAAACAGAAACTCGATTCATCCGAAAAAATGACGTTTTGCCATTCGTGCACCCAGGTTCGTCGTCGAGTACACCATCGCAGGCGCTCCTGTCTGTGATGCAGCGTCAAGGGTAACCGCAGCCACGGTCTCAGAGCTGATAGTCCTTGCTGCTGCAAACGTCGTCGAACTGTTCGTGCAGATGGTTGTTGTCTTGCAAGCGTCCCCATCTGTTGACTCAGGGATTCAGACGTGGCTGCACGATCCGTTTCAGCCATGTCGATAAGATGCCTGTCATCTCGACTGCTAGTGATACGAGGCCGTTGGGATCCAGCACGGCGTTCCGTATTACCCTCCTGAACCCACCGATTCCATATTCTGCTAACAGTCATTGGATCTCGACCAACGCGATACGATAAACCGCAATCGCGATAGGCTACAATCCGACCTTTATCAAAGTCGGAAACGTGATGGTACGCATTTCTCCTCCTTACACGAGGCATCACAACAACGTTTCACCAGGAACGCTGGTCAACTGCTGTTTGTGTATGAGAAATCGGTTGGAAACTTTCCTTATGTCAACACGTTGTAGGTGTCACCACCGGCGCCAACCTTGGGCGAATGCTCTGAAAAGCTAATCATATGCATATCATAGCAACTTCTTCCTGTCGGTTAAATTTCGTGTCTGTAGCACGTCATCTTCATGGTGAAGCAATTTTAATGGCCATTAGTGTATAAAAAAACTAGAATACTAAAATAAATATATTCTGCTTTACTATTTATATCAGTCTGCCATTGATGGGGGAGCTTTCCGATTCCACGACTGAAGAAATAGTCGGACTTTGAGGCGAAGAATTCGTCGAGCCACGTTTGGAGCGCATTTTCATCGGTAAAGGAAGTTCCTTTAAGGTTATTCCAGAAAGAGCGGAAAAGGTGAAAATCTGAGGATTCAGAATCAGACAAATAAAGTGTGTGCGGAGTGACTACCCAACCCAACACCATTTGTCCTCCCCAGTAACGATACAGGACAGGAATGATCAGTGTTGTTCACGAGCCAATTAATGCCGAGCAAGCACAGGTATACATATGACTACCTGCTGATTTTTCTGATTTTGACTTAGTGTATGCAGTATCCAATCTTTGCATGTAAACGTCGCACATTGATGGAATGATCACAGTTCATCACATTTACTAATTCTGGAGTACACTGATGCGGGTCACTGGGGATTAACACGTTTAAACGATCTTCATCAAACCGTGAATGTATTCTTGAACGTACAGTCACTGATGTCTAATGATGTCCTTAAAACGAGAAAACCATTTTCTTGCCATGCTCTGTCCAATGACATTATCCTCATACACGATGCTACTGATTCTGGCTCCCTCCGCTCCTCTATTGAACTAAAACAGAATAATACGTCGGAAAAATCCCGAATTCTCCACTCCATTTCCTAGCGTCCACACCTTCACTTACTATCTCCAAATGAGAAAATGATAATATGTCAGCTCAAAAAGCAACGGTGAACTACGAGCAAAAAATGACCATCGATAAATAATCCCATAGCAACTACAATACCAACATGCAAAACAAAAACACTACGAACTTATGCATCAACCTAATACTAAAATGTCTGCGGAGATCTACGTATTCATAGAACGCAATGGCGGTTATTGTCTAAAGCTAGGATCTTCATGGAGAGGTAACGCGACTACTGCACCGACTACAGTTTACCGAACAGATCTGTCTCGCAAAGACTTCATAGCTTTATAGGAAAGATTATCGGCAGCTGTAACATAAGAAGTGTGTAACATGAGAAATTTTTGCAATATTAATGTTGAGTAATGGAGTAATATTTTATGTAATATATTTTGTCATTGATATGTAAATATTTTCTTATGAATGAATATGATTATATAATTTAAATGCAATATCTAGAAAAGAAGTAGTAAAACCGCTGGTCTAATCAGGGTGGTTTGCTACTGCGAACAAGTCAAAGAGTATATTTGAAGTAGGGAACATTGTCGCTGCGCGTGGACACACTCAGTACAGCTGAGTTGGCGCGAGCTCGTGCAGTAGAGTGTGACAGAAAGGCGTAGTGGTGGCTAGCGGCATGTAGTGCGATACATTGTAAGGTACCAAACTGGAAGAAATGTATGATATGGTCAGGCATAATTATGGCGTTAATTGGACACAGTGCAAAGAGCATCAAGAGGAATTAATATGAAAGAAGAGCACTGTGCACCAAAATATATTATTGCAAAGCGACGCTAAGAAGAACCAGTTGCCATGCATTGTCAGCGATTATTACCTTACGCATCACCAGCAGCCGCTCACTGAAGTAAGAGCAGACCAACTTTACTACTTAGAAGTGAATCAAGACTACCAAGCTTATTACTTTCATTTTGTGAATTTTACCAACCCAATGTTAACGCTGTGTTACTAGTGCTTAAATCTGAACAATTACCAAGTAGGGTCGTATCCTATCCTGTCATTATTATTAAAACCGAGTGTCACTGTTGATGGTTAAAGACTAAAGTTGCTGTGCTAATTTAATTTTGATAATTTGTTTAAAAATGTGAAAGTTATCAAAAATTAAAAAATAATTGTGTCTAATAGTTAAAGATAATGGACCTCGTTGCTCAGCAAAATCTTCACTTAAAAACCAGTTTAATATTCAATGATTATGAAAAAGTAATTTTAGTAAGTTTTTAAAGAGTATTGTAGGTCAGAATGTTTAATTTGTTTGTGTGATCCATAATTTCTGTTCTCAATTCCAAAATACGTAACACTGTTATGCAAAAGTTAATCAGTAGTTATTTAATGAAACTTATGCTCTAATAAGAAATTTTGCTTAACAGAAAATATTTATTTAAGAACAATCACAATAGTAGAAATATTAACAGTAGGCATTACGGTAGGCTGTGCGAAGCTATTCATTATGCAAACTGAGTGCCAAACAATTGGCAGTCAAGAGAATATGCTTAGGACAATTTGCTTTACTAATTTCAGAATTAGATATATTTCATGTTGTTAACCGTGATTTCGAATCTGAGCTCGAGTCAGTGGTGTTGTAGCCATTCCTGCCCGATTGTTTTGCATTATTATTATGTAATTACTTTTCCAAATTGATTAGCAACTATACAATATTGTTCGCTCACACTGTGAGCTGGCGACCATTTTCTATAACCATTGAGTCTAAATTTAAATATATTTAACTTCATTATCTGACATTTCACTAACTACTTTGCAGTTTTTAGCATTTGCCAAAATCCTTTCGATCGTTATTGCGAAGAAGTAGTCGCGCAATAACGATTCGGTTATAACTGATTCTACATTTTGTTGTATTTCATTTGTTCTTCGGAATCGATACTTTTTCCCAGACAACAGAGGCGTCAGTAGCAGGCGTCATCAGTTATTTCAAACATCTGAAAGTGTAGGTCCGTAATACGTAGCGAACTGGTGACATGACATTTCTTAATCTTGGGATTGGCCAGTGGCCGAACTGTGCAAATTTTAGTTATGAAATGAATATTAGTTAGTGTTATTTTTGACCAAAAATGGAGAAAGCAAAAATGCTGAAATCGACAATTTTCGGAGAGGAACCAACAAATGCGTGAGCCGAGCTCGGAATTGTTTGACGGCGAGCTTTCTAATGACAGTGGAATGGGTAGCTTAATAAACAGGAAATCGACAATTCGTACCAGGAAAATACGGAAGAGATGTTACCAGAGGGCGTAGGTCGTACCAACGAGATCGAAACGAAAACAGAGATAAAACCGGTACTGAATCATATGGCCGATGTGCAATTGGGCGTTTCGAATGAATCGAAACAAATGATATTCATGATGAATAATAATTTGAAAAACGAAATATCTTAGTCAAGTCAGACACTGGATAATAAAATGGGTTCGTTGGATACCCAAATTGAGGAACAGATAAAAAATCTGACCCAACAATTGGACGATAAAATAACTAAGAAAATAAATGAGCTAAATGGTAAATTTGACAGTGAAATGGAGAATTTATGGAAGACGGTAAGTGATGAACTCAAAAACAAAGAGCATAACTGTACGATGCGGGTAGCAGTAAAATAACTTAAGATCTTGACGCTATTCATGGGCATTTAAAATCTAAAGTAGACCAGGAAATTAAAATAGCAAATGATGAACAGGAAAAAATTCGTAGCGAACTATATCGATCTGTAAAAACTCTGGAGGGACAGATCGTGAAAGTTCAAAACGAGACAGAGACCACATCACAAGAAACCGTGCCTGCTATTAACACTAACGTGCAGGGAAAACTCAAACGTTAGAATTTTGCGTGATCACAAATTGGTGAAATTTAAAAATAAAGAAGTAGAGAGTTTGAGGTCTGAAATTAATAAAATCAAAGAATAAATGAGAAAACTTGAGAATGTGAAAAATTTGGCTCCTGCATTCACACTAGGAGCTTACCATAATCATGTAAATTTCGATACTGAAAAGTTAGACACAAAAGGCGGAGTCTATCCTGTTATTTCTATGGGTACATGCAGGAAAATAATCCTTTCACCATTACCTGAAGAGGATTGATTTAGAATTGTGCGAACAAAATTAATCCGGGATACGAGTAGCCAGGTAGTCCACGCTACAGACAGTTGCTGGACTTTAGAAGACATTTTAAAAAAAGTTTGAGGAGAAATACTAATCTATAGATAAACTGGAGGAAGTGCTGCAAGAATTTGTGCAAGCTTCTCCTTACCAGCCAGGCAAAGAAACAAATATGTAGTTGTACTGCAAGGAATTGTTTAAAAAAGTCAAGTACATAAAAGGCCAGATGTCAGAAAAAGCATTTTACAGTGCTGTGTGGAAAATTACTGTGGAGTATATGAGGCTACTTAATTAGCCAAAATGATAAAACATCTTTTCTAAAAAAAAGTATGTACTGAGTCAATGAAAACCGGTAGCATAACAACAATCACCAAAATAGGAACAACTGTAACATCAACAACCAGAACATTAACCCTAACAATCATTATGAGGTGCTCTTGTAGGAAGAAGTAGGAGGGGAGGAAGAGGTGGCGGTCGCGAAAGACGAAAAGAATGGACTAATGTGCGAAAATCACTGCTCGGAAAATGGAGATCTGCAACAGTAACAGAGTACACTGTGGGGCTGTTTGGAGAACAATATTGTAGTAGCAACTTCTGTCACCAAATGTGACAGGAACACCAAATGTAGCAGGAACAGGTAGAAGGCACCGTATTAGACTCGTCTGAGTTTTTCAAGTGATTTATTATTTCCAGCTACAGTGCCACCATTCCTCTCGGTCTGTGTCACCAGGTCCCATAATGCTGATGACACCACTGTGTTGACTGCGTAACAGCTTGGCGTGGAATGGCTGCTGTGCTCGCACTGGTGTGTGTCGGCTTTGTAAGGCTGTGACATCAGGATGTGCCAGTAGCCAACTCAGTAGCCTTTGCCTCTGCCGTCTCGGCGCTGCCCGCTGCAAGGTGACCCATGGTGCACTCCCTTGCCAGTATGGCTAATAACATGGCGACAACGAGTGCCAGCGATCTGGCAGCTGAATCTGCGGCCATCATCCTGGATGCCTCCAGTGCTTGTTGGGAGCCAAGACTACTGCCCGCAGTAGTGAGCCGTGGGGTGGCCCGTCGCTGGCTGGCTACGGACCCTGCGTTGGCCTCAGAGGGTCGAACCAGCAACCCACCGTGGACTGGATCCCTGGCGTCTCATCTGCTGCTGCGTGTAGCAGGTGGTGTGACATGCCCAGGCGTCCAGGAGAGCTGTCACACTTGAATGCTTTGTTAGTGAACCAGCACCTATTTATATGCAGCTGTGCACCTCTGTTTTGCTAAACGTGTCACTCAGTGTCACATACTCTTAACACCTACATTGGCCAGTTGGCCCTTTCTGCCTGTGACTTGCACCATGCAAACTGCTGCGTGTACTTTTTCTGGCTGTTCTACACCCCTGTGGCCTCTATTTTACTTCGCAACTGTTGGTGAGTGTAACTCACTGTAAACAGGCCCATGCCTGGTTGTAACTTGCACACTCAGAAATATTGCATCAAAACTGACTTTTCCTATCGCAAACAGTAGTGCTGCTACATTATGCTCCCTGCCCTCAAAAACAATATTACTATACAATAATAATAGAGTGCTCAGTAACCAACAATGTAAAGCATGTAAATACAAGCACTTTAGAGTAAGAAACTATGAGTATGAATATCAGTGCACGGGTAACGAATGAAATCAGAGGTGTTGTCAAAGTGGCATCAGATCCGGTGTGTGTGAGTAGCACAGTGGCGCCGATAATGGATCATTGTCTGATTGCGAAGGAGCATGTGTCACTGTTAAGGAGGTCGAATCAGCAAGCAAGGAGAAGGAATGACTAATGCAGTTAAGTAAAATTTTTTATGGGTTAGAGGAATCTAAGAGAAGTAGGAAAATAGGTTTCAGTGGAATGATAATTAAGAGTAATGATAATAATGAAGTGTGTGAGGCAAAGAGAGTGAGCCATCTGAGTGAGAGGCTTGTGATGTAGATGAATTTAATAAGTGTATAATGAGTAATATCAATGACATTAATGAATATAGTGAGAAGGAGGGCGCACGTGAAGTGTGAATGAATAAGACTTTTACATATGCCATTCCCGACTCAGTCAAAATCGATAGATTTAATCAGATGGCCGGAAACTGTAATATACAGTCAGAGTATGTAGCTTATGACAAACTCATAAAATTAGTAAGCGAAACTGATGGCTTCAATGTGTACAGAGTCAAGATTAATGTGATACATTCAGATGACAGTGATAATGAAAGTGAACCTTCCGATTACTCAGATACATCAATGGTTAAACATGTCTTGTGTCAAAAGTTGGAAAGGGATAAGGTAAGATTGAAAAAGAACTGATAAATCACATGAAAGAGATAACGTTTTGTGGAACGATCTGGAAGTTGAGAAAGACTTGTTGTGGGAAGAGAAAGGTAATGAATCGAAGCATTGTGGGCAGACTATCATACCTATAAAGGTGTACGGAATGGAACCTCTAGCATTAATTGATAGTGGTAGTCAAATTAGTGTCATGTCTCGATCATTTCATGAGCATATCAGAACAGTAACAGGTATTGCTGAGATGACTGCTATGGGAGTAAGCGTTATAGGTGCTATTGGTGTCTGTAGCAAAACGATTAAGAAGCAAGCCTTGCTGCAATTTCGTATTAGAGGTATTTTATGTGAGCATAATTTTTAGTGCTGTATCAGTTAAGTACTGAAATTATTATTGGTTTGGACTGGGTGATGAAACATAAAGTAGGCTAATTGCTGATTGTGAGAAGAAGGTAATGATACGTTCTGTAGGAGACAGTAACATAGAAATGAATTTTGATGGTGTTATCAGGTGACTGAAAATCATGATATAAGCCTGAGTTTAATGACGTTACCTATGAGTGAAGGGTCTGAGGCTTATCATGTCAGAAATGTGAAAGTGACACCTCCCTCCAGTGATGATTTTTCAATGTAGTGGAAAGTGTCGTGTATATCTCCCGAACAGAAGGAGAAGTTGTTTAACATTTTGATCATTAATAGAGAGGTATTCTTAGATAAAATTTATTTACAAAGGATGATTGAAAATTGAGAGAGTTCCTCACACTTATACTCACTATTTGATATAACTTCAGCCAGGTAGACAGTTAGGTGTGCAAAATGTTGTAGATCTGAAAATGTACCATAGCAGAAATAGCTAGACTGTAAATAATCATGAATAATTAGTGTAAGAAAGACTTTTGACGTTTTTATTTAAAATCAGTAATGCTGATGCCATATTAAAGGATTATGAATGATGCTTATGTTTTGTGTTGTAAATAGTAAGCAGTTTTAAAGAGATGGCTGTAGTTTGTAGCTTCAGATGATCTAGACATGCCGTTACAGGGGAAAACTTAAAATAAATGGATGCTTGTATGTTGCCTGTCAAAAGAACAAGGAGAAAATGCTGTAAAAAAAGGTTGTGCATGCAGACATACGAGTAAGAGTTGTAGCTGATGAAAATGCACCGGGCAGTCCACCACTAATAATGCATTTTTACTTTCAGGAAAGAAATATAATATTTATGTGAACTTTGTAATTCAAAACATGTAAAAAAAAGTTTCATGTGGACACAGATAATATTAGTGGTGTGTGATGAAATTCAGAAATTGCTTTGAGGATTAGTAGTTGAAATGCATGTTACATTAGCTAATGAGAAGTTGTAGATTTAAAAAATAGACGTTGCCTTTAGCTGTGAGTGATTACATGATTCATTTGTTTGCAATGAAATGAGTAATTAAAAAATGACTTACATAATGTATACCATGTGTATGAGAAAAATTATTTTGTAGCAGATAAGATGTTAACTACAGAAGGACGTCATGTGAAAATGTAAAATACCAAAAAACAGCATAAAACAATTAATAAAAAAATTTAATGTCTTGCTAATAAGACATGAACTATCCTATCCTTTGGTTGTTGATGTTTGGACGTTTCCTTGGGTCTACATTTGCCAATATAGACCAATGAAATGAGGAGCATATGTAACACAAAAATGCTTCTCTGCTGTTGCTACCTGTGGCAGGATAACATAACTAACAGGACATTAGCGGAGAACTTCAAAAATAGTACTACACCAACATAATCTACCTCAGACCCTCAAAATCAACTTAAAAAAAAAAAAAAAAAAAAAAAAAAAAAAAAAAAAAAAGGATGATTTATGTCAGGATTACCCCAGTAAGACTGCCTAATATTTGTGTGTGATTCAGAGTAACGCCATGTGTCAGTAAAATGTCATTTTCATATCCTTCAGCTTTTATAGCTGCAGTCTGGTTTCTGTACAAGTTCTAGATAATCTTTTGCTTCCTGTATTTTGTCCCTGCTCTCTACAGAATTTTAATGAGTGTAATACAGTAAACACTGTCGAACTGTTCTCCAAATATACAAATACTGCAACCGTAGCTTTGTCTTTCTTCAACCTATTTTCCAGGATAAGAGGCATTAACTTATCCAAAGGCAAGTTCCACTGTGGCTATTATATAGGCTCAGAGATGCGTTAAGTAAATACTCTCGGAACGATACGCTTAGAAGTGAAACAAGTTTATCTGTTCACAGAATGTTACCCATTCCTCTTGGATTGTTTGGCCTGTTGCAAACACAATACAAAGCTTGAGTTGCATTTGCTGCATTTGTGATAACAATATATGTCTTATGGGATCTCGAGCATGGAAACTAACTGTGTTCTTCCCCCTACCCCCCAAACTTCCTACTCTGGATTAGGTTTAGATTCTTTGATATGTTGGTCAACAGAACACTACTGATTCATCATCATTACTATATCAGCACTCCATGGTTTCTGGAAATCAAAGTATGCAGTATATCCCATCACTTTTGGTCAGTGGACACTTTTTCACTTTTACACTTAAATATGAAAACAACACTTGTAATGATTCATCGCTATTGCATGAACTTGTTACACCTGCAGAATTCCGCAAATATGCAAAAAGACACATTCTGGTAACAGTTGCTCTGTTGTAATGACTGGTAATATTCATGTTGTACTTGGGCGAATTTTTAGATATAGCTAGAGCTTTTGAGAACCTGTGGTGGCCTTGCTTCTTCTGCAGAGTGAGGCAAATAGGATGCCCAAGAAATTTTTACCTGAGTCTTCGGGACTCTTGTGGAGAAAGGAAAGCAAAAACAGATGTCTGAAGTAGTGCTGGAGGGAACTGACACCATGAATCCTGCAGGGATGTCCATAAATCCTTAAGAGTACAAGGGGGTGGAGATCTCTTCAGAACAGCAACACGTTGCAAGGCATCCCAGATATGCTCAATAATGTTCATGTCTGGGGAGTTTGGTGGCCAACAGAAGTGTTTAAACTCAGATGAGTGTACCTGCAGCCACTCTGTAGCAATTCTGGACCTGTGAGATGCCGCATTGTCCTGCTGGAATTATCCAAGTATGTCAGAATGCACAATAGACATGAATGGACGTAGGTGATCAGACAGGATGCTTATGTATGTGTCACATGTCAGAGTCATATCTAGACACATCAGGAACCACTCCAACTGCATATGCCCCACACCATTCCAGAGCTCCATCGGCTTGAACAGTCTGCTGCTGACATGCAGGGTTCATGGATTCATGAGGTTGTCTCCATACCTGTACACGTCCATCCATTCAATACAATTTGATACAAGACTCGTCTGACCAGGCCAGGGACTTAAATGTGATTTGCAGAGTATCCATGTAGATGTAGATGTAGATGTAGGTGAATATGGACTGGGGGGTAAGGAATGAAAGAGGAAGCCGCCTGGGAGAATTTTGCATACAGCATAACCTAATCATAGCTAAAATTTGGTTTAAGAATTAGGAAACAAGGTTGTATATGTGGAAGAGGCTGGAGACATTGGAAGGTTTCAGATAGATTATATAAAGGTAAGACAGAGATTTAGGAACCAAGTTTTAAATTGTAAGACATTTCCAAGGGCAGACATGGACTCTGACAACAATTTATTGGTTATGAACTACAGATTACAACTGAAGAAACTGCAAAAAGTTCAAGGAGATGGGACCTCAATAAAATAAAAGAACCAGAGATTGTAGAGAGTTTGAGAGATAGAATTGAAGAATGACTGACAAGAGCAGGGGAAAGAAATACAGTAGAAGAAGAATGGGTAGCTTTGAGAGATGAAATAGTGAAGGCAGCAGAGGATCAAGTGCGTAAAAAGACAACGGCTAATAGAAATCTTTGGGTAACAGAAGAAACTGAATTTATTTGATGATAGGAGAAATATAAAAATGCAGTAAATGAAGCTGACGAAAAGGAATACAAATGTCTTAAAAATGAGATTGACAGGAAGAGCAAAATGGCTAAGCAGGGATGGCTAGAGGTGAAATGCAAGGATGTAGACATATATCACTAGGGGTAAGGTAGATACTTCCTACAGGAAAATTAGAGACCTTTGGAGAAAAGAGAACCACCTCCATGAATATCAAGAGGTCAGATGGAAAACCAGTCCTAAGCAAAGAAGGGAAAGCAGAAAGGTGGAAGGAGTGTATAGAGGGCTATATAAGGCCAATGTACTCAAGAGCAATAGTATGGAAACTGAAGAGGACATAGAAGATGATGAAATGGGAGGCATGAAACTGTATGAAGAATTTTATAGAGCACTGAAAGACCTAAGTCAAAACAAGGCCCCAGGCTACTGATAGCCTTTGGAGAGCCAGCCTTAACAAAACTCTACCATCTGGTGATCAAGATGTATGGGACAGGTGAAATACCCTCAGACTTCAAGAAGAATATAATCATTCCAATCCCAAAGAAAGCAGATGCTGACAGGTGTGAAAGTTACCTAACTATAAGTTTAATAAATCATGGCTGCAAAATACTAACACAAATTCTTTACAGATGAATGGAAAAACTGGTAGAAGCTGACCTTGGGGGAAGAGCAGTTTGATTCCATAGAAATGTTGAGACATATGAGGCAATACTGATCCAGTGATGTATCTTAGAAGACAGATTAAGGAAAGGCAAACCTATGTTTCCAGCGTTTGTAGACTTAGAGAAGCCTTTTGACAATGTTGACTGGAATACTCTCTTTCAAATTCTGAGGGAGGCAGGGGTAAATACAGGGAGTGAAAGGCTACTTACAATTTTTTCAGAAACCAGATGGCAGTTATAAGAGTCGAAGGACATGAAAGGGAAGCAGTGGTTGAGAAGGGAGTGAGACAGGGTTGTGGCCTATCCCCAACGTTATTCAAACTGTATACTGAGCAAGCAGTAAAGTAAACAAAAGGAAAATTTGGAGTAGGAATTAAAATCCTTGGAGAAGAAATAAAATCTTTGTGGTTTGCCGATGACATTGTGATTCTGTCAGAGACAGCAAAGGACTTGGAAGAGCAGTTGAACAGAAAAGACGGTTTCTTGAAAGCAGGATATAAGATGAACATCAACAAAAGTAAAATGAGGATAGTGGAATGTAGTTGAATTAAATGAGGTGTTGTTGAGGGAATTAGATTAGGAAATGAGACACTTAAAGTAGTGGATGAGTTTTGCTATTTGACGAGCAAAATAACTGATGATGGTCAAAGTAGAGAGGATATAAAATGTAGACTGGTTATAGCAAGGAAAGTGTTTCTGAAGAAGAGAAATTTGTTAACATCAGGTATGAATTTAACTGCCAGGAAAACTTTTCTGACAGTATTTGTGTAGCGAACAATAAATAGTTTAGACAAGAAGAGAATAGAAGCTTTCAGAGTGTGGTGCTACAGAATAATGCCAAAGATTAGATGGGTAGATCATGTAACTAATGAGGAGGTACTGAATAGAACTGGGGAGAGGAGGAGTTTGTGGCACAACTTGAAGAAGAAGGGATCGATGGGTAGGACACATTCTGAGGCATCAAGGGATCGCCAATTTAGTACTGGAGGCAAGCATGGAGCATAAAAATCATAGACAGAGACCAAGATATTAATACACTATGCAGATTCAGAAGTATGTAGGCTGCAGTAGTTAGTCAGAGATGAAGAAGCTTGCGCAGGATAGAGTAGCATGGAGAACTGCATCAAACCAGTCTCTGGACTGAAGACCACAACAACAACAAGATCACAGTGTGTGCACAACATTCTTGAAAGGCTGCTCTCTTTCTTTCCATGCTTGCCAAAAGATGCAGTCTTATTTGGAGGAATCGTGTGAAGATTTTACTGCAAGTAACGATATTATATCAGTCTGCAATCACTTTGCATTACTAAATCTGTGAATAAAACAGTCTTTCAGTAAAGCACCAGGATACTAGCTCTTGTGAATGAGAAAATGAGTCTGATGATATGCTGCTGCCTAAAACATTCAGAATGCAATCTAGGGTCTCAAGAACATAACGTCCTGCCCTTGATGGGATAAAACAGGAATTATCAAAAATATCACAAGACCATACAGTGACATATCCCTAATTAAAATGTTCTGCACCAAGATTTTTAAGACTAACAATGGCCCCCTTTCTCAGATAATGTCATTATACAAAATGGTTACTAAAGGTACCATTATTGACTGCTCTCCTGTCATTTTAATGCTAGAAAGTTAACAACTGTTTCTCAGAGCAGTTCATAAAACAACATCAAAAATTCTTGACCAACAGTAGTGTTCAGGAATGCATTTTAAGCAACTGATAATCTGCACATTATAACAGAAACTATATACAGTACTTGAGTCCATAAAATAATAAAATATTTATAAAAAATGAAAGAAGGGTCATACATACTAACATCCGATCTCATCAAACTTATTTAGTTCAACATATGAATGTAAATATAGGGGACCCATGCTATGAGAAAAAGAATGAAACTAACCATCTAAAATGTACAAATGACTGCTTACATTTGAAGAAAATTTAAAACAAAGGATAAATTCCAGTAAATTATGTGCTGATGGTAAGTGATCATGGAGCTAGTGGGAGATAGCGTTCCATATGCTTTCCATTAGGTTCAGATCACATGAATTTGGTGGCCAATGCATCAACATGAGATCACTACAATGCTCCTCAAATTATAGTCACATGATTCTGACCTTTCCCTGTTGCATGATGCCATAGTCATCAGGGAAGGCATCAAGCAACAAGGAACGCACATGGTCTCCAATAACATTCACATAGTAAGCAGCTGTTATGGTGCCTTTGATTACTACCATAGGTCCCATGGATGCTCAGGTGAATGACACCCTTAGCATTATAGTGCCCATCATGTCAGATGCTATGTTGGGTGGCGGTTGATGGCAGGTCCAGGTCAGGATGCAGTGGATCATCAGCCCAGGACATGGGTGAATAGTGGCTTTGTGAGCAGCGGGATGTCCAACGCCCATTGGCTGCTAGTAAAACAGTATTAAGGAGCCAAAGACGTATTGTTCAAAAGTACACAGATGATGCGATGACGTCCCAGGCTGCCCATGACAGCAAGGTAGGAGCAGTGCACACCCTGCTTGGAACACGCAGACATGAGCACACAGCCCACGTGAATGTTGCTGTGATGACAGGGCTGGCACAAGACTGCTCTGGTAGCAGGGCAGTTCTGGGCATCAGTTACACTACCAGCAGTATTGGCAGCTGTGCATGCCATGTGGGGAGTCATGCTGAGATACACTCTCTGGGCAGCCATCAGCAGTGGAGTCTACCCGTAACAGCAGGAGGTGGTCAGCAGACCAGCTGCATGTCCGCAAATGGTAACAGAGACTGCTCCCATGCTGATAGGTGGCAGGAGTTGTAGTATGGCCTCCATGCGTCCTGCTGTTCAAAGGTGCCTAAGTCCTCCATGCTGGGCTCAGCACAGATGGTGGCACTTCGGCTCAGATCATCAGAGTCCCAGGGTTGGACTTGCTGTTCCATAAAGTGTGTAGACAGCTAGAAAAGCAGATGATGGAGTGACATGGGTCCCTCCTCTAGGCTGGTCAGCTCAAGTCTTATCTCTACTGAAAAATGAGTGATATTTATATGAGACAAGCCAGTGCTTCTTACATAAGCATACTTGCTTCTTCACCACAATTCATAACATTTCTATGGCCTGGACATGGTGAAAATAGCATCTCCAAATCGTAACTGCTTCATCTTTTGGCTCCATGCAAGGTTTGGCACCTCGGACTGCCCACTTCAGTTACAGGGTGAGCAGACTGCCTAGAAGTGCTTGCATAATACTGCAATATCAGCAGTCTCCTCTTTTTGAAATTCTGCTATGCTTTTATGTCTTGGCCAACTTTCCTCTGCTTCTTGCATTGCCAAGAAGGTATCTGAATTTTAATTTGCTGCATCAAATATAGTATTTTGCAACACAACACTCCCCTCTCCTCTGAAAAAATCTTCACATATTTTGCTCAAGATGTCTATAGAAAAGTCCTGACATATATACACAAATCAATAATTATACACAATGCTCTTTGTTCTTTATTACTGTAGCTGTCACGCCAAATGTAAATGTTGGCATGTGGTGGAGGAATGTAGGACGTGGATGGAAACTGCAGGATGCGCCGTATTAAAACTCAGGCATGATCTTCAAGTGTTTTATTATTCCCAGCTACAGTGCCAAATTCCTCTCTGTCTACATCACAGGATCCCATCATGCCGAGGACACTACTTCGCTATCTGCAAAACAGCTTGGCGTGGATGGGTTACCTCAGCGACCCATGCAACGTACTGTGACGCACCGGCCATGTACAGCCGTGGAGTTTTGATGACGTCAGGATGTGCTGGCACCCGACTCAGTGGCCTCCATCCCCATTGCCTCAGTGCTGCTCATGGGGAGCCACAGGGCAGCCTGCTGTGTGCGTCTTTGCTGTCGTGGTTAAGGTCGCGGTGACAACAAGAGCCTGCAGTCTGACAGCCAAATCTGCGGGCATCGCATTGGGATGCTTCTGGCATGTCTTGGGAGCCAACAAGACTGCCCGCAATAGTAAGCTGTCAAGTGGCCCACCGCTGGCTGGCTACAGACCCTGTGTTGGCCTCAGAGGGTCGAACCAGCGCTCCACTGTGGACAGGAATGCTAGCTCCCCATCTGCTACTGCATGTAGCTACCCCATGTTGGCCTCAGAGGGTCGGACTAGCAACCTACTGTGGACTGGAATGCTGGCGCCCCATCTGCTGCTACATGTAGCCGGTGGTGTGACATGCCCCGTCATCCAGGAGAGCTGCCACACTTAAATGCCCTAATTAGAAAACCAGCACCTATTCATACGTGGCTGTGCACCTCTGTTTTGCTAACACACCGCTCCAAGTCAAGTACTCATAACACCTAGGTAGGCCAATGAGCTCCTTCTGCCTGTAACTTGCACGATGAAAACCGCTGCATTTACTCTTTTCAGCAGTTCTATGGCCCTGTGGCCTCCATTGTACTTCACAACCACTGGTAAGCATAACTTACTGTCAACAGGCACACGCCTGACTGCAACTTGTGTGCTCAGAAATATTGCAGTGAATCTAACTTTCCTATCTTGAATGGTGGTGCAGCTACATTACTCTAGTCTACCTTGACCCACATGGTTCACCAGCTATGCTCTTAATCCAAAAACATTATTTTCGCTATTCAGTCCAATAAATTCATCTTCCCAAGGAACATACTTCCTCTAAGCCAACAGACACACACATTAGTAGAATCTTCCTCCTCACTTCACTTATCAGGTATCTATTATTTAAATGTAACTTAACTTGTGGTGTTGATAGGTCACATCGACCACACAAATTACAATCTTTGGAAAATTAATCGCTCTGATGAGCCGCCATGTTTAATTCAGCCTGCCTTTGTACTTCATGCAGTATTCATGTGTATCAGTCTTTATGGTAAAATACACTCCTGGAAATGGAAAAAAGAACACATTGACACCGGTGTGTCAGACCCACCATACTTGCTCCGGACACTGCGAGAGGGCTGTACAAGCAATGATCACACGCACGGCACAGCGGACACACCAGGAACCGCGGTGTTGGCCGTCGAATGGCGCTAGCTGCGCAGCATTTGTGCACCGCCGCCGTCAGTGTCAGCCAGTTTGCCGTGCCATACGGAGCTCCATCGCAGTCTTTAACACTGGTAGCATGCCACGACAGCGTGGACATGAACCGTATGTGCAGTTGATGGACATTGAGCGAGGGCGTATAGTGGGCATGCGGGAGGCCGGGTGGACGTACCGCCGAATTGCTCAACACGTGGGGCGTGAGGTCTCCACAGTACATCGATGTTGTCGCCAGTGGTCGGCGGAAGGTGCACGTGCCCGTCGACCTGGGACCGGACCACAGCGACGCACGGATGCACGCCAAGACCGTAGGACCCTACGCAGTGCCGTAGGGGACCGCACCGCCACTTCCCAGCAAATTAGGGACACTGTTGCTCCTGGGGTATCGGCGAGGACCATTCGCAACCGTCTCCATGAAGCTGGGCTACGGTCCCGCACACCGTTAGGCCGTCTTCCGCTCACGCCCCAACATCGTGCAGCCCGCCTCCAGTGGTGTCGCGACAGGCGTGAATAGAGGGACGAATGGAGACGTGTCATCTTCAACGATGAGAGTCGTTTCTGCCTTGGTGCCAATGATGGTCATATGCGTGTTTGGCGCCGTGCAGGTGAGCGCCACAATCAGGACTGCATACGACCGAGGCACACAGGGCCAACACCCGGCATCATGGTGTGGGGAGCGATCTCCGACACTGGCCGTACACCACTGGTGATCGTCGAGGGGACACTGAATAGTGCACGGTACATCCAAACCGTCATCGAACCCATCGTTCTACCATTCCTAGACCGGCAAGGGAACTTGCTGTTCCAACAGGACAATGCACGTCCGCATGTATCCCGTGCCACCCAACGTGCTCTAGAAGGTGTAAGTCAACTACCCTGGCCAGCAAGATCTCCGGATCTGTCCCCCATTGAGCATGTTTGGGACTGGATGAAGCGTCGTCTCACGCAGTCTGCACGTCCAGCACGAACGCTGGTCCAACTGAGGCACCAGGTGGAAATGGCATGGCAAGCCGTTCCACAGGACTACATCCAGCATCTCTACGATCGTCTCCATGGGAGAATAGCAGCCTGCATTGCTGCGAAAGGTGGATATACACTGTACTAGTGCCGACATTGTGCATGCTCTGTTGCCTGTGTCTATGTGCCTGTGGTTCTGTCAGTGTGATCATGTGATGTATCTGACCCCAGGAATGTGTCAATAAAGTTTCCCCTTCCTGGGACAATGAATTCACGGTGTTCTTATTTCAATTTCCAGGAGTGTATATGTGTATATAGAAAACTTGGGAACTTTTTATTACGTATTATGATCCGTATCCAGAATCCCATATTGGTGACCCCGGACAAAAAGTTCTACGTCTTCCGCGACTTCCACACCGGTCATATATTTTGAGTAAAATGTCTCCCATGTACAGGAATATACATTTTGGATGTACAAGTACAGGTTGTAGACCCATGGTTGACGACATATGGAAGTTTGGGTCTGGCTGTGAGTTGTGCTTGGATAGCCAGCTGGTGAGATGACCACTAGCAATAAGCAGAAAATTCGTTATCATCATTCCATTATAGAGCTGATGGTTGTCCATATTCACTCCTATGAAAACGTTTCATGTACGCATCATATTTGTTTGTTGCTGTGAATTGTTTTTGTCTGAGCTCCAAAGGAAGTGTCATTAGCAGGCTGGATTTGAGGCACACAACTGCACAACTGTACGGTTGGTGGCTTTGTTTCCAGGTCATACAGCATCCATCTTCCCCCCCCCCCCCCTCTCCCCCTGCCCATGGGAAGGGATGGTGTAACCATCATAAGAAGAGACAGCTGCCAAAGGAAAGAAGTCTCTTGGAGTCAGGCAGGTGGTCCCTGGGATGTGTGCTCGAGATGGTGAAGACCCACACTCAGAATGCATTGACCAATAGCAGATGGCTTGAATGTGGCCATGACATATGGATCTGGCTTGAAGAACTAGTAGGAGCAAATATGAAAAACACAGACATGCAGTCTCATCATCTTGGAAGATTGATATAGTATCTTGAAGGGGCCGACAGAGGCAGATCCCAGCATGGATGCCTGCATCGAAATTTCTAAGGCTGTACAACTGGAGGGCAGGGAATGGCCCAAGTGGGGTGTTCAGAGAATATTCATTAAAAAGGGGAATTGGGGGCTGCTTACAGCACCACCAGCATGAGTAGAGATGACCAGGCAGGGGTTCGCATGGTGGGGTTCATTGAAAGAAGTGCTGCATCTTGCGACATAGCTTGCCTGCAAACAGTGCAAAAGCATGCGGTGCATGGCCTGTCCAGCAGCAAGAATAGTGTAATGATAGGAGGGAGTGTGTGAGATCATGCAGAATGGTGTAGAAGGGACCAACGTCATGAGCCATAGGCAGGCATAACCAAAGGTGGATGGCATGGGAGAACTAGACCAGAAGCATGTAAGGTCTGCAGTGTGACACCACAGGCAATCACGCCACCGGAGGCAATGGTGAGGCTGGAGGTGAAGGTGCCACTGGAGGGGAGGATGCCGCTGGAGGATAAGATGCCACTGGAGGGGAATGTGCTGCTGGAGGGGAAGGTGCTGCTGGAAGCAATGGTACCACTGGAGACAAAGGTACCACTGGAGGCAAAGGTGCCATTGGGAGCAATGCTGCTTCTGGCGGCAATTGCACAACTGGAGGTGATGGTACTGCAGGAGATAGTAGTGCCATAAGAGGTAATGGTGCAGCTTAAGGCAATGGTGCCACTGGAGAAAATTATGTCACTGGAGGTGACAGTGTTGCTGGAGGCAATGATGCCCTGGGAGCAATGGTGCCACTGAAGGTGGAGATGGGTTTGTCAGATCTGCTCTGGAAAGTGCTGGTATTGCGAAAAGGTGCCACCAGTGGAATGGAAGAGGAAATAAAATAGCATGAGAGCATGGGTTAATAGGAACTTGGATAGGCGCTGCACCCAGAGGGCAGGTAATGGCTGTGAGATGGAGGGCACTCTGAAAGTTTTGAGTATGTAGGCAAGAATGAAGGACCAGAACGTGTCAAGGAGCAGTGTGGAGGATGTCACAAAATGTGTAAGGTGTCGAGATGTAGTGTAGAGGATGTCATGGTATTTGTAAGATGTCGAAGAGTGACATGGAGAATGCCACAGAATTTGTAATGTGGGATGAGCAAGAAGAGTGGAATAAGAGGGAAGGATGGGCATTGAGGAAGATGCTGTGGAATGTAGAGTTTGTGCTAGAGCATGGAACTGTCAGAATAAGCATTGAATAGGTCCTGCATCTGGGCATAGGACAGGATACCAAGGTCTGCACCTGGGTTAAGGAAATTAAGAATTCAATAAATATGAGCTCCAGAACAAGCAAGGAGAAACTGATAAGAGACAGCAGGTACTGAGAGTATACGTATGTGGTGAAAAAATAGGAACAGTCTGAATGAGATCGTGGGTATGGAAGGCTGCTCTGGTCAAGTATAACACTAGTCTTCCATGAAACATGCTAATACTATCCTCTGAGAGGATTTTGAATTTTGACCGTGAGTGTGTCTAATGGGAAAAGGTATCGGACTATAATTTTGAATATGGTGAAATTAATAGAAAAACTAAACAGACTTAGACCTTGGGAGTTAATGAAAGAGGTAAAATTCATATGTGAATTAAAAAAATGAACAGTCACCAGCCAAATTGGGCACATTAATTTGGAAAGATATGTTTAAGAAAATTGGATAATGATTATACTCCTCCATTTCCTTAGCAGCAGTAACAGTCCAGTTATCTTTCTAATATGTGAAGAATATGATGGGGACCCATAAACTAGTATAGTGTCACCTGTCAAGCCCTATGATTATTTCAGTAGAAAAGACTAATTCAAACAAAGCTAATCCTTTACTTCACTTGGAACAGTTTATATTTTACTTTGCAAGACAAAAAATTCAACGCTGAGTTTAATTAATTTCAAAAATGGAATCATTCATGACAGGAATCAAGACCACATTATGTTTAAAATGAACTTAACTTATTTGCCCTTTTTTATCACCTGTGAAGCAGGTATTTTAGCCAATAACATTTACACTATCTGTCACTGTATCCTTGCAAAACTATACTTTGCAACAACTTAGCAAAATCCTAGCTGACTTCACTTTTGTGGTTTTAGCTTTAACTGTTACTATTCTTTTCACATTTAACAAACAAAAAAGAAACCACTTTGAATCACTTGAAAGCAATAATTGTTCATTTAAACAGAATATTTGGTTTTAGTAGCACTTAGGAGAGGACCCAGCATAGGTCGATGATCAGAGTAGAAGATATGGTTCCGAGCACAGATTTATAGCATTTGGATTATTATTAAAATCACTCACACAAATTAACTGGTCCATGCTCTGATACATATCAGGATGTATGAAGTTAGTGAATCAGTAGAGAAGGTTTGGTGGCAAGCGATATGGTGGCTAACTGTACTCATGGCTTTTGAGGTACGAATGCTCTATAAAAGTTCTTCTTGGCGTGGGATTTTCAACCTGTTAGAGCCATTCCTTTTTGCCAAGAATACCAAATAATAGCCAGATCCACATCTGAGGCAAAATTCACTTGCAAAGCAGCTTCCAATTGCCTCTCTTGGCACTGTCGATGTGTACCGTGCTACGGCTGGCCACTTACTGCATCCTGTTCAGCCCAGTTTGACCGCCAAAACCATGACACTTCCATTGAGGAGCATGTAGAGGAACTCTGGCTCAACTTTAAAAGAATAGTTGACCCTGCACCAAAGAGATATGAAAAACAGTATGTACTAGAAGCAAACCTCCATTGTATACAGTCACTTTAAAGAAACTTCTAAAGAAACAGAGATTACTGCATAATAGGTGTAAAACAAGGCATAGATCTAGAGAGAGAGAGAGAGAGAGAGAGAGAGAGAGAGAGAGATGTTGAATTAAACATGTTTAGCTGTCAAGAGAGCACTGTGTGATGTCTGTTATGACTACCATAGCAGAATATTGTCAGGTGATCTTTTACAGAACCTAAAGAAATTCTGGTTGTACATAAAGTTGGTGTCCAGACCCTAGCAAATGAGACAGGAAATGAGACTGAGGATAGCAAAATAAAAGTTGAAATGCTTAACCCTGTTTTCAAATGTTCCTTTACAAAGGAAAACCCAGGCGAATTGCCCCAATTTAATCCTCATAACACTGAAAAGATGAATTAAATTAGTATTAGTGTCAGTGGTGTTGAAAAATGGCTGAAATCACTGAAATTGAACAAAGCTACATAGCCCAATAGAATCCCTGTCAGATTCTGCACAAAAATTTGCAGCTGAGTTAGCCCCTCTTCTAACTATAGTTTATCGTAGATCTGTTGAACAAAATACTGTGCCCAGTTCTTGGAAATAGGCACAGGTCACACCTGTCTACAAAAAGGTAGTAGAAGCGATCCACAAAATTATTATCCAATATTCTTGACATTAATTTGTTGTAGAATCTTAGAACATATTCTGAGCTGAAACATAACAAGGTATCTTGAGCAGAATGACCCCCCTCAATGCCAGTCAGCATGGATTTCAAAAATATCGATCATCTGAAACCCAACACACTCTTTCCTCACATGACATATTGAAATCTTTGGATCAAGTCAATCAAGTAGATGCTAAATTTCTTGATTTCCGAAAAACGTTTGACTCAGTACCACACCTACACTTATTGTCAAAAGTATGATCATATGGGATATCAAGTGAAATTTGTGACTGGATTGAGGATATATTAAGTGAAATTTGTGAATGGTTTGAGGTGACATTTTGCTAGGGGGGACGCAACATGTTATCTTGGATGGAGATCCACTGTCAGGTGTAGAAGTAAGGGAAGTGTGCCCCAGGGAAGTGTGTTGGGACCCTTGCTGTTCATGTTGCATATTAATGACCTAGCAGACAATATCAATAGTAACCTCAGACTTTTTGCACATGAGGCAGTCAGTTATAATGAAAGAAATTGCATAAATATTCAGTCAGATCTTGATAAGATTACAGATTGGTGCAAAGAATGGCAACTTTCTTTAAATGCTCAGAAATGTAAAACTGCGTACTTCACAAAATATCAATGAGTCACTGTTGGAATCGCCCAACTCTACAAATACCTTGGTGTGTAACACTTTGCAGGGATATGAAATGGAATGATCACGTAGGTTCACTTGTGGGTAAAACAGGTGGTGGACTTCAGTTTATCAGTAGAATACTGGGGAAGTGCAGTCAATCTAAAAAGGAGACAAATTACTCATGGGACCAGTTCTATAATATTGCTCAAGTGTGTGGGACCCATACCAGATAGGACTAACAGGGAATATTGAACATATGCAGAGAAGGGCAGCATGAATGTTTACATTTTTGTTTAATCTGTGGAAGAGTGTCACAGAGATACTGAAGGAACTGAACTGAAAGACTCTTGAAGTAGACATAAACTATCCTGAGGAAGTCTATTAACAAAGTTTCAAGAACCAGCTTTAAATAATTACTCTAGGAATATAGTACAACCCTCTACATATCACTCACATGGAAATCATGATGATAATATTAGAATAATTATGCACACACAGAGGCATTCAAATAATCATTCTTCCCATGTCCATATGAGAATGGAACCCTAATAACTGATACAATTGAACGTACCCTCTGCCATGCACCTTATGGTGGTTTGTAGAGTATATATGTTGACGCAGAGGTAGATGGCAGTGGTGCCAATGGAGGTGATGGTGCTGCTGGAAGTTATGGTGCTGCTGGATGTGATGGTAGTGACAGTGCCACAGGAGATGGTGCCACTGGAGACAAAGGAGCCATTGGAGGCAATGGTGTCACCAGAGGTGACTCTAGAAGCTGGATGGATAGGTTTCACTGCAGGTGATGGTGCCATTGGAGGTGATAGTGCCACATGAAGGTACTGCAGGGGGAGGTGGAACTGCAGGAGGAAATGGTGCCACGGAGGTGCAGATCAATCTTGTGAGTCTGCTCTGGAAAGGGCTGGTGCTGCAAGAAGATGCCACTGGGTAAAAAGCATAAAGAAAGAAATTATGTGTGAGAATGGGTTAATGGCTTCTTGGAAAGATGCTGTACCCAGAGTGTGGGGAAAGGCTGTGAGGTGGTGGGAGTGCCAAAGACTTTGAATATGTAGACAAGAATGAAGGACCAGAAAGTGCTGAGGAATGGTACAGAGGATGCCTTGGAATATTTAAGATATTGAAGAGTGGCATGAAGGAAGCTGTAGAATGTGTAATGTGCAGATGAGCAAGGAGAATGGGAAAAGGGAGATGAAAATCTGTGCAATACTGGTATTCAGTCAGATCTTGATAAAATTTCAAAGTTGCACAAAGATTGATAACTTGTTTAAATGTTCAGAAATGTGAAATTCTGCACCCCACAAAAATAGAAAATGTATTAAGCAATGACCACAATATCAGTGAGTCACAACTGGAATGCGTAAATATATACAAATACTTGGGTGTAACAATTTGTAGGGATATGAAATGATCATATAGATTCACTCACAGGTAAAGCAGGTGGCAGAACTCAGTTCTTTGGTAGGATCCTGGTAAAAAGCAATCAACTGACAAAGGAGACTGCTTACAAAATATAAATGCTACCCATCATATGAGTGCAATATTGCCCAAGTTTGTGGGACCCCTACCAAATATGACTAACAGAAATACTGAATTTGTATAAAGAAGGGCATCCAACATTGTAATAAACTTATTTCATTCATTGGAGAGCATCAAAAAGATGGAAAAATGTAAGCTGGCAGACATTTGGCAACAGACACCTACAATAGCATGGAAGCCTATTTAAAAATTTTCAGTTTAAGCAAGGATTCTCACAATATACAACAGTCCTCAACATATAGTTCTCTTAGAGACATATTCAATGAATTCTTCTATAGGAATGGAATGGCAAGAAAGACTAATAAGAGGTAAAATGGTAAGCACCACCAGCTATGCACCTGACAGTGGTTTGCAGACTAGAAATGTAGGACTTCTTAGAACAGAGGAAACAATGTTATCCACTGTCATCATATTTACCAATACAAATCAAACCAAAAACGATACATTTTGAAGAGATCTTTAATGATGTTTACCAGTTAAACCACATATTTTTTGCGTCAGGCAAGTATAAATATAGAAACCACCAAACACAGCCCTTTAACTTTGAAAACACGTAAACTAACATGACCACTACTCAGATTGCTTCTGTCAGTCAATCACTGTATATGACACGTAATAATGTCATGCAAATGATTTTAGCTATACAGCAGAAAACTGAGAGTGTTTATTTCAGTATATATAGATGTTGCTGGCCATGTGTTGCTGTGGCTCAGTCTAGTTAAATACAAAAGAAATATTTATGGGAACTGGACACACATCCTAATTTCATTTTCCCTCCAGTCTCTGTCCATCTCCTCCTCCCTCTTTCCTTGTCCACCTCTTCCTCCTTCCCCCTCTTCTGTCCATCACCTTCTGCCCCCTCTCTCCATCCATTTTCTTACCCCTCTCTTCCCACCTCCTCCTGCTCCCTCTCTCTGTCCATCAGTTCATCCCCCTTTCTCTGTCCACATTCTCCACCCCACCTCTCTCTCTCTCTCTCTCTCTCTCTCTTTCCATCTCTTCTGTCCCCTCTCTCTATCCATCTCCTCATTTCCCTCTATATGTTCATTTCCCTTTGTCCATCTCCTCCTTCTTGCCTCTCTCTGACCTTGTGCCTTGTTTATTGTTATTGCAAATTCAGATTCTGTAGTAGCATTCTAACCACAAGCCAAAAATTCATAAATACAACTTTCCTGTTTGCTAAAAACATTTCACTATAAAAACAGTGAAATCTCATTAGAAAACAGGAAAATATATATATATATATATATATATATATATATATATATATATATATATATATATATATATATATATATATATGGCCTATATGTGTCCAAATATTTATCACACTAATATGTAAAAATTTGAAGTAAATCGGTTGAGAGCTTTTTGAGATTTTTGGTAAGATTTTCTTTTTATCTATTACATATTTATTTATATATTACATATATTCAAAAATAACTATACAGAAGTGCAAGCAAAGTTGTCAAGATTTCAAAGCAATTGTATGTTCACCCTTTTATCCACTACATATTTATCTGTATATTAAATACATAAAAATAGATATATAAAAACACGCATGCATTCAAATACAACACTGTATCAAAATTTCAAAACAAAGAACTTTCAGAGATATATGAGTCTGGACAAATGAACATTTACATTTTTATTTACACAGAAGTAAATATCTGTTTGTCCAAAATCTTAACTGTCTGTTTTGAACAAACGAACATTTACTTCTAAATAAATCAAAATTTCATGTTCATTTGTTCATAATCTTAAATCTCAGAAAGTTCTTCACTGATTCCTTTGAAATTTTGATACAGTTTTGCATTCAAATATATGTGCATTTTTATATACCTACAGGAGTGTCATAAGGTAATTAAATATTTCTATTACATGTATTAAACAATTATTTATTATCTCTATGTACCATATGGAACATCAGAAGGTATATAAAAATCTATATTTGAATGCAATCTTGTGTCAAACTTTCAAAGCAATCGGTAAAGAACCTTCAGTGATATACAATTTTTGAACAAAGGAACATTTCCTTTTTTATTTCTATGATTATTTTTACTTTTTATGGATGATGTTTTCGGTGATAGCCTTACCTGCAGTGTAACTTGATTTCTAGTTTAAGTTGAAATATGGTATGGTAATTTGATTCTGAGCTGCTGAAGCCAATGGGCATAATTCTATAAGAAGTCATGGTTAGACTCTCCTATTGCTGTCAGCCCATATTTCCGAATTATATCTGAGTTTTGAAAACTCTGCATTCTGCTAATTTACCATATTAATCAACCAATATGGATTAAATTCTTCCATCCATCACACTGATGACTATGATTGTGTGACATCATGTATACTGTGCTGTGATTGGCTGATACAAGCAAATGGAGTAGACATGCTTCTAAATAGTTCAGTTGACAAAGGAAAATTTGGAGAAAAAATTTATGTAGCTGCAAAGTTTTATATAGTGATAAGAGGAAGGGAGGGAGAGGGGAGGTGAGAGCAAGTGCACTCATAACTGGGGGGGAAGGTGGGGCCATGTCACATCCCCCCCCCCCCCCAATAGCTCTCAGGGAAAGGAAGAAAAGTAGTGCAGTTAGGTGTTTTCTTTCAAGAAAATGATTTAAATGTCGGTATTATGTATGTTTTTAACAGGGTAGAAACTGAAACTTTTCTTATGGCTACTTGCAAGTCACCATTCATCTTCCAAAATACTAAAAATATCCCATACCCCCAACTCTAGCACCTGAGTGCTGTTTTTAGTGTGTGGTGCCACCGTTCCACTAACGCATTGCTTTGTGGGTGGTAGACTGTGGTGTGAATTTTCTTTATGCCACAGATGTTACATAAAATGGTGAACAGGCAAGACTCAAACTGCCGACCCTGGTCGGTGGTGATGGTGGTCAGACAACCAAACCTAGCAATCCATGAGGAGATGAAACCCTTGGCCATGGTCTCATCAAAAATGTTACATAAGGGGACTGCCTCTACCCAGTGGGATATGTGGTCAATAGTGGATAGAATGTATCTGTGGCCCTCCGATGGTGGAAGAGGACCAATAAGATCAATATGTACATGACGAAATCGTCCTGGAGGGATGTCGAACTTGCCCAGTCGTGGGGTGACGTGGTGGCCGATTTTGTTGCATTGGCAGGGGATGCAGCTGCACACCCAGGTCTGACAGTCGCATTTTATATTTTTCCAAATTAAATGCTCAGAGACAAGCCATGTAGTGGCAGGGATGCCAGTGTGAGCATGGTTATGTAGAGCGTTGAAGGCCTGCCAGCACAGGGGTGGTGGGAGTAACAGGCGTAAGGTACCGGTAGAAGAGTCGCACCACACCTCATCCACAATTCTGGGGAATTTAGCTTTAGTAAACACAAGGGAGGCTTGTAGGGCAGCCAGGTTGAATAAGTCAATGATGCGTGAAATAGTATTGATCCGGGAAAAAAATCTGCGGCAATGTTGTCCATGCCTTTGATGTAGCAAACGTTGGTTGTGAAATGGGAGACTAAATCAAAGTGACGGAAACACCGAGGGGGTGGGTCTATGGGAGGGTTGCAGAAAGTATCTGCAAGTGGCTTGTGATCCGTGAGGATGAAGGATGAGCAACCCTCCACGTTGGGGCAGAAGTGTTTGACAGCCTCATAGACCACAAGGAGTTCTCTATTGAAAGTGGAGTATTTCTTCTGTGCTGTTGATAGTTTCTTAGAGAAGAAATGACGAGGGCAAACCATGTCTGACTTGCGTTTCTGTAGTGCCACTCCCACTGCGATGTCACTGGCGTCCATAGTGATGAACAACTCGGCCGAGGGTCGGGGTGGGCGAGTGTCACGGCATGAGCTAAAGAAGTCTTGAATGCATTGAAAGCCTCCAGCGTAGGTGCAGTCCAGTGAACTGGTTTGAGTACTGAAGTCTGTTTACCCAACAGTGGATTTGTCAGTGGGGCCTGCACAGCAGCAGCAGACGGCAGTGAAGTGATGGCATGCACACGAGATTTGGGAGGCTGTATTCCGTCGGTGGAGATGGTGTAACCCAAGAAAGTGATGGAAGGCTGATTCAACTGGAATTTTTCTTTGTTGGCTTTGACGCCGTTGGAGTTCGAGGTCTGGAGGACCATGGATAAATGATTTTCATGTTCCTCAGCTGACTTGCTGAAAATGAGTATGTCACCCAGATATGCAAAGCAAAACTCGAACTGTCGTAAGATGGAGTCAACGAACCCTGCCACGTTTGCGCCACGTGTTTTAGGCCAAATGGCACGAAGTTGTATTGGAACAAACCAAGCGGTGTGACAATAGCTGTTTTAGGGATGTTATCCAGCGCTACAGGAATCTGGTGGTAGGCAAGTTTACAGTCAATAACACTGAAGATTGTAGCACCCGATAACATATGAGTGAAATCATTTATGATAGGCACGGGGTAATTGTCCATGGCAGTATGAGCATTTAAACGTCTGTAGTTGCCGCACATTCAGAAAGAACCATCATTTTTGAGGACGGGGTGGATTGGTGAAGACCAGTTGCTATCTGATGGCTGCAGGGTACCTGCCTCCAAAAGTTCATTAATTTGCTGTTGGGTTGCGCGCAACTTTAAAGGGTTGAGGCGTCTAATCTTGTGCCTAATAGGAGGACTGGCAGTGGTAACTATCTTGTGTGTCATTCCATCAGTGACAGAAGAAACTGAGAACTGCACATGACACAGATCAAGGTTCTGACGTGAAGTGTTTGGACGGGTAGGGTGCAACGAGGCATAGCCATTAGTGCAAGTGGGAAAAGGCAGCATGAAAGTCACATTTCTAGTACATGAGCATGGTGTGTGCTTGTTTGGAGAGGGTGGCTGTGCGCGCAGTGTGGAGCAGGTCAGAATACGTGGCAACTGTCTGCAACCTTGCACTTGGTACCCAGCGAGGGAGTGGTGTTGGCACCGCATGTGAAACAGCGATGGTCACCGAGTCATGTGGCTGGTACGTGAGAGAGGGGGAATGTTCATCAACATGCGGGGTGGCTACCCGCATGGTGGATGTGGTCGTATCATGCATGCGACTGTTATTAGAAACACTGTCTGACACATATGGCTGTTAACACAGCGAGCACATCGGGGGATGCAATGCAGAGGCGACCGGATGTGACTCATCACACGCAATTAATGTTTTTCGACTAACCTGATTGACAAGTCCTATGTCACTTTGATGATGTACTACAAGGACGCTAATAAATTGAATCGAATTGAATTGTCCAAGCTGCTGTCTGCTGGAGAAACACGATTAGGTGGTGGGACTGTGGACTGCAGTTTCAGCAGAGAGGTATGAGCCACGACAAGCTCGTTGTAAGTGTGTGCTATTTGTTGTTTCAGCTTATTGATTTCCTGGCGGAGTTGTGCCGCCGAGTCGTATTCTGACAGTAGGTTAGTGACGCAGGACACAATGTCACCTGCGAGGGCCGAGCATTCGCGTACCAACTCACATGTTTTGAGAGAAACAGAAAGTAGAACATAAGTGCAGAAGCACAGTTTCTGAGTGTTAGTGGGATGGTATAGCACTGAGCCCTGGACTACGTTCAGAGAGAGTTTGTAATGGGACAAAAAATCCATACCAAAAATTGGTTCATTGATGTCGGCAATGTAGAAGGTCCATGGAAAACACAGAGAAGGAGATAGGTGCACTGTAACTTTGACAGAACCTGAGGTTTGTAACATTGATGCATTGACAGCTCATAGAAGAGACTTCGTCGGTGAAAAGACGGGCGGAGCCATCGATGTAGGTACGTTAGACACGTCAGCACCAGAGTCGACTAGGAAAACGAGCCATGATGAAATGTCAGTCACGTACAAACGACCGCTTGGCCGGGTGGACGAGAGGATGGAGTGCAATGTATGAGGACATTTGTGAAGTTCCCTGCAGGACTTGGCATCTTTTAGGTCCTGCAGTTGGCAAGGTAATCGGCACTTCTTGGCATTATCGCCAAAAATCTTGTGGTACCATCAGTATGGATGAGCCGGATGCAGTGGTGGTGGTGACTGCAGCAGTGGAGGAGGCTTGTCCTCGTTGATTTGTTCTGGAATGTATACTGGCACTTATGGTGTGTGGGCAATCCTGGAGTGCTCGGAAGGTTGGGGGAGCAAGCCGATACTGCCAGGTGATGTAGAAGGCATGGAGGCAGAGCGAGCCCTGCCTCTGCCAGCAGACGGCCAGTAAGCAGGAGCAGTTGTGCCAACTAGCGGTGAGTGGTGAACTGGTTGGTGTTGTCATAGCAACGAATACAGTTGGTCTGCAATGCAGAGACAAGAGCCAGTTGACTCAAAGGAGTGCAGTAGCAGGAGGATCTGTAAGTCGGTAGGCAATTTGGCAGACCACACCGCCCACAGAGTGACATCTGGAGTGGTATGCTCACTCACAAGTAACCGAAGGCGGTGCCAGAGTTGTGATGGAGTTCAGTACTCCAGATGTTCCTCATACGAGATCTTGATGATTAATTCTTGTGTGAGCAGGCGAGTTGTTCCATGATCATTTTCTTTGTGAACTCATACTTCAGTGGAGGCAGTAGTGAGTGGAGTAGTTTGCAAATTAAGTCCGAGGTGCATGACAAGACACAGGAATTTAGAGTTGTCGTCAGACACATGATGCAACTCGAAAAGATGCTCGACAAGTGCAAACCATGATAAGGGGTTGTCTTCATATAAAGGTGGCAGCTATGGCAGATGACCTGGGGGAGAGAACAAAGGCAGCTTCGGTGTCCCTTGGAAAACCAGCTGGTCTGTGGCAGAAGAGGCCATACAGCAGGCCAGCACAGTAGGTGTGGGTGTGTTAAGGCAAGAACGTCCATAGCAATGAGGGTTTTCATTGCCTTTGATGTGTCGCATAAACATGATGCGGCTGGCACGGTCGCTACCATGGGAACAAGTGGTTGCACAATACATGTAGGGGTCCCATAAACTGGACTGTAGGTTACAGGTACTGATTTGAATTTGCCCACCTCAGAAATAACACAGAAGGCCGTCATGGCATACACAGGCATAGCTGTGGGATAGGCGAGCGGCCTGAGCAGTCATAACTGGGATCCCCTGCGAGTGTGTGTGTGTGTGGGGGGGGGGGGGGGGGGGCAGGGGAGGGGGAGAGGTTGGTAACTTGTGTGACAAAAGTGTGAGTTCTCTGTGCACATTGAAAACACGTTTCATGGGGTCAGACTACAAATTACCAGTGAAACTTGTGGAAGATCACTGCGGTACGGTAATATGCCCCTGGAAGGCAAAACGCCGAAAGATGTATGTGAACCCACGTGGTCGAAAAGTTGAGCAACAGGTCTGGGGGGTGAGCAAAGAGAATTTTGCACACAAAAATGTCCATCGTTAGTCTGCAAATGAGGCAAACTGGAACAGGTCATGATTGATAGTGGCTGGGTGCATTTTGCACATATGGTGGTGTTGCACACGACATGAAAGTAGCTATTGTTGCGGCCCGTTGAGAGTAAAAGTGCATGTGCGAATGTAGATCGCTTTGAATATTATAAGATCAATCGGAGGGTACACAGTTCTGAATGTTATCCACTTCACACTTCACATATTGGCAAGCACAGTCCAGTGACACATTTTTTGAGTTAACAGAGTAGCACTTGACCATTGTAGAACAACAAAGTTTGAGGTTAATGTGGTTGGATATCGCGAATCACTATGGAGTAATGGAGAGCCAGCTGTTGGCAAAGGATTGAAGGGGTCCGGCGGTCATAATTGGGCTACCAGATCTTCAAACAAAGCGTTGGGTGAGGTGGCCATGGCGGCGTGTGGATAACCTGTTGATTTACAAGACCCAGTGCGGAAGTTGCAGAAGACGTAAAAACTTCGGGGTCACCAGTATGGAAACAGGATACAAATAGCGGTATACAGAATGAACTGTCCCCACTAATATCAGCACATACATGTATTTCAACAATTATCATACATGTGCAAACAGTAAAAGGTTTAAGAACAGACTGAATTAACATGGCAGCTCAGATGAGCGACCTGAGTCCCAAAGATTAATGTTGTCTATGGTCAATTTGACCTATCGACTCAACAGGTAGTTCATTGGCAATGCAGTGTATAGACATGCCTGGGGGTGTTTATTTCCCACAGAATGCATTGACATTACATGGAATACAGTTATGAATTACTAATAATACTAACACAAGAAACTAATATGAACAGAATCTATGTAATGCAGGCTGTCATACAACACTAGAGGGAAACTGATTCTTAGTCATCCTGTATGGCAGCTGTAGCCTTCTTAGGGGAAAGATAACTTCCTCCACCACAAGTGCTGCTCAGTTTTCAGTTTACAGACAGACTATACCACCCCAGCATTTCCTATCCAGTTCTTTCATGTTGTTGTTGTTGTGGTCTTCAGTCCTGAGACTGGTTTGATGCAGCTCTCCATGCTAATCTATCCTGTGCAAGCTTCTTCATCTCCCAGTACCTACTGCAGCCTACATCCTTCTGAATCTGCTTAGTGTATTCATCTCTTGGTCTCCCTCTACGATTTTTACCCTCCACGCTGCCCTCCAATGCTAAATTTGTGATCCCTTGATGCCTCAGACATGTCCTATCAACCGATCCCTTCTTCTAGTCAAGTTGTGCCACAAACTTCTCTTCTCCCCAATTCTATTCAATACCTCTTCATTAGTTACGTGATCTACCCACCTAATCTTCAACATTCTTCTGTAGCACCACATTTCAAAAGCTTCTATTCTCTTCTTGTCCAAACTATTTATTGTCCATGTTTCACTTCCATACATGGCTACACTCCATACAAATACTTTCAGAAACGACTTCCTGACACTTAAATCTATACTCAATGTTAACAAATTTCTCTTCTTCAGAAATACTTTCCTTGCCATTGCCAGTCTACATTTTATATCCTCTCTACTTCGACCATCATCAGTTATTTTGCTTCCCAAATAGCAAAACTCCTTTACTACTTTAAGTGTCTCATTTCCTAATCTAATTCCCTCAGCATCACCCGACTTAATTCGACTACATTCCATTATCATCATTTTGCTTTTGTTGATGTTCATCTTATATCCTCCTTTCAAGACACTGTCCATTCCGTTCAACTGCTCTTCCAAGTCCTTTGCTGTCTCTGAGAGAATTACAATGTCATTGACGAACCTCAAAGTTTTTATTTCTTCTCCCTGGATTTTAATACCTACTCCAAATTTTTCTTTTGTTTCCTTTACTGCTTGCTCAATATACAGATTGAATAACATCGGGGAGAGGCTACAACCCTGTCGCACTCCCTTCCCAACCACTGCTTCCCTTTCATGTCACTCGACTCTTATAACTGCCATCTGGTTTCTGTACAAATTGTAAATAGCCTTTCGCTCCCTGTATTTTACCCCTGCCACCTTTAGAATTTGAGAGAGAGTATTCCAGTCAACATTGTCAAAAGCTTTCTCTAAGTCTACAAATGCTAGAAACGTAGATTTGCCTTTCCTTAATCTTTCTTCTAAGGTAAGTCGTAAGGTCAGTATTGCCTCACATGTTCCAACATTTTTACGGAATCCAAACTGATCTTCCCCGAGGTTGGCTTCTACCAGTTTTTCCATTCATCTGTAAATAATCCATGTTACTATTTTGCAGCTGTGACTTATTAAACTGATAATTCGGTAGCTTTCACATCTGTCAACACCTGCTTTCTTTGGGATTGGAATTATTATATTCTTCTTGAAGTCTGAGGGTATTTCACCTGTCTCGTACATCTTGCTCACCAGATGGTAGAGTTTTGTCAGGACTGGCTCACCAAAGGCCGTCAGTAGTTTCAATGGAATGTTGTCTACTCCTGGGGCCTTGTTTCGACTCAGGTCTTTCAGTGCTCTGTCAAACTCTTCACGCAATATTGTATCTCCCATTTCATCTTCATTTACATCCTCTCCCATTTCCATAATATTGTCCTCAAGTACATCGCCCTTGTATAGACCCCCTATATCCTCCTTCCACCTTTCTGCTTTCCCCTCTTTGCTTAGAACTGGGTTTCCGTCTGAGCTCATGATATTCATACAAGTGGCTCTCTTTTCTCCAAAGGTCTCTTTAATTTTCCTGTAGGCTGTATCTATCTTACCCCTAGTGAGATAAGCCTCTACTTCCTTACATTTGTCCTCTAGCCATGCCTGCTTAGCCATTTTGCACTTCCTGTCGATCTCATTTTTGAGACGTTTTATTCCTTTTTGCCTGCTTCATTTACTGCATTTTTATATTTTCTCCTTTCATCAATTAAATTTAATATTTCTTCTGTTACCCAAGGATTTCTACTAGCCCTCGTCTTTTTACCTACTTGATCCTCTGCTGCCTTCACTACTTCATCCCTCTGAGCTACCCATTCTTCTTCTACTGTATTTCTTTCCCCCATTCCTGTCATTTGTTCCCGTATGCTGTCCCTGAAACTCTGTACAACCTCTGGTTTAGTCAGTTTATCCAGGTCCCATCTCCTTAAATTCCCACCTTTTTGCAATTTCTTCAGTTTTAATCTACAGTTCATAACCAATAGATTGTGGTCAGAGTCCACATCTGCCCCTGGAAATGTCTTACAATTTAAAACCTGGTTCCTAAATCTCTGTCTTACCATTATATAATCTATCTGATACCTTTTAGTATCTCCAGGATTCTTCCATGTATACAACCTTCTTATATGATTCTTGAACCAGGTGTTAGCTATGATTAAGTTATGCTCTGTGCAAAATTCTACCAGACGGCTTCCTCTTTCATTTCTCTCCCCCAATCCATATTCACCTACTATGTTTCCTTCTCTCCCTTTTCCTACAGTCGAATTCCAGTCACCCACGACTATTAAATTTTCGTCTCCCTTCACTACCTGAATAATTTCTTTTATCTCATCATACATTTTTTCAATTTCTTCATCATCTGCAGAGCTAGTTGGCATATAAACTTGTACTACTGTGGTAGGCATAGGCTTCATGTCTATCTTGGCCACTATAATACGTTCACAATGCTGTTAGTAGTAGCTTACCTGCACTCCTATTTTTTTATTCATTATTAAACCTACTCCTGCATTACCCCTATTTGATTTTGTATTTATAACCCTGTATTCACCTGACCAGAAGTCTTGTTCCTCCTGCCACCGAACTTCACTAATTCCCACTATATCTAACTTTAACCTATCCATTTCCATTTTTAAATTTTCTAACCTACCTGCCCGATTAAGGGATCTGACATTCCACGCTCCGATCCGTAGAATGCCAGTTTTCTTTCTCCTGATAACGACGTCCTCTTGAGTAGTCCCTGCCCGGAGATCCGAATGGGGGACTATTTTACCTCCGGAATATTTTACCCAAGAGGACGCCATCATCATTTAACCATACAGTAAAGCGTCATGCCCTTGGGAAAAATTACGACTGTAGTTTCCCCTTGCTTTCAGCCGTTCGCAGTACCACAACAGCAAGGCTGTGTTGGTTAATGTTACAAGGCCAGATCCGTCAATCATCCAGACTGTTGCCCCTGCAACTACTGAAAAGGCTGCTGCCCCTCTTCTGCCTCTCTTTCATGTGAGCAGACAAAATAACTGAGCCTGTGTTTGTATAATGGAGTTATTTTCAGTTTACTAAGTGAGTATTTATTTGCAGTTGCTACATGAGCAACTATGTAAAAAAGCTCAACTTCTGGAGCTGTCAGTGGTCTACCATGCTGAAGAAACTGCTCCAAGTGTAACATGCTTTCAATATGTAGCCAACAATGTCAATTTCATTGTCTCCATTATCAATGACTGGAATATGTTTTGCATCTCAAGAGTATTAAATACATCCCCCAGCTTCAGGTCTCCCAACATCTGAGGAGGCTCAGGGGCTTAAATTGCCTACCTCTGTAACACAAGTAGGTTACCTAGGTGTTATGGAACTTAAGATATTTCAACAAAAGCTGAGGAATGCCTTGCAGCAGATTAGTGTTCTAGATTGAAATGTTATCATTCCCATTCCATCAGACCTATTGATACCCACCTTAGAAGATGTACTGTAGATGCGTGGTAAGGGGCTCCACTCATTGCAGCCCACTCTACAAGTGCCAGTAACTAAAGAATGGAAGGGATTTATGAAGTCTACCAGTAACACAGTTAATGGTGAGAGAAGTGCAGTAACTTTCTGGTCATTCACTAATTCACTACTGACTGCAACACTGTTACATGGCTTCACAATATGCTGTCGTCCGCCGCTCGTGGTCTCGCGGTAGCGTTCTCGCTTCCCGAGCACGGGGTCCCGGGTTCGATTCCCGGCGGGGTCAGGGATTTTCACCTGCCTCGAGATGACTGGGTGTTTGTGCTGTCCTCATCATTTCATCATCATCCAGAAAAGTGGCAACATTGGACTGAGAAAAGATTGGGTAATTGTACGGGCGCTGATAACCACGCAGTTGAGCGCCCCACAAACCAAACATCATCATCACAATATGCTGTCAATGGCAAAAAGCTGCAGTATGCCACATTTACCAATCCAGTCCCTTTCCCACCAACACTATATAGGTGACTGGCAATGTCACACTTACAAATTAAGCACTTCTCATCCACTGTTTATAGGAACATATTATACATAAAACCTCAGTTAACAATTACTTCATAAACTGAAAATAACTCCACTGTATAAACACTAGGTCACTAAATTTATTTTCTCTATTTAAAAAAGAGAAATTGACATGAAATGCTGGGAAGTGTAGTCTGTCTGTAAACTGAAAAGCAAGCAGCACTCATCATGGAAGTGGTCACCTTTCCCAGAAGAATGCTACAACTGCCATACAGGATGGCTAAGAATCAATCTCTCCTGTAGCAGTGTAGAACAGGTTGCAGATATTAATGTAGAATCTGTCCACATGCTTTCCTTGCATCTGTATTCGATGTAATGTTAACACACTTTGTGGAAAATAAACACTCCTGGACATTTCCACTCATGCACTGCCAGTGATTCATGCAGCACACTGTGGAAGTGTCAGCACAGCTTTATGAAATACCTGTAGTTGGTTTCTGTGATGTAGTGATCTACCTTTCCTCAGGCTTCTAACCACCACCCCTGCCTTTCCAGCCTGTTATACCACCAGAACACAATGTATCCATTAACACACTTCTACTGCAGGTAGATGTGGTACACACATTTAATACTTGTTTTTAACCCACTTTATTTAATAATAAATATCAATTTTATACCATTAAAACACATTTTTTTTATAAGCTATGATTTTTCCATCCTCTGGAACGTGGAAGTTAGTAGTCCCAGAGAAAAAAAATGAATATGACCTTTTTTGGAAGAGATTTAATGTACTTTAATTTTATACTGATAGGTATTTTCACTAGATGTCATAGTTTTCAAGAGAAAAATGTAAAAAAAGTGATCTTTACACATAGACACACAGCCCCTCGTCCCTCCCACCCCACCCAGACCCAACCTGTCAGAAATTTTAGTATGCTGCTGTTCATTACGCTAACTCTCCCCCTCCTTCAACCACTGTACAAATACTTGTGACTATATGAATGTTTCCCCACAGTCAACATTTTTTTTTTTTTGTCTTCATTGACTGAGCTGACAGCTGAAGTGTATTAATTATATTTGCATGTATGAAAATATGTACTTTACCTAAAAACAAAGATGATGTGACTTACCAAATGAAGGTGCTGGCAGGTCGACAGACACACAAACGAACACAAACATACACACAAAATTCAAGCTTTCGCAACAAACTGTTGCCTCATCAGGAAAGAGGGAAGGAGAGGGAAAGACAAAAGGATGTGGGTTTTAAGGGAGAGGGTAAGGAGTCATTCCAGTACCGGGAGCGGAAAGACTTACCTTAGGGGGAAAAAAGGACGGGTATACACTCGCACACACGCACACATATCCATCCGCACATATACAGACACAAGCAGACATATTTAAAGACAAAGAGTTTGGGCAGAGATGTCAGTCGAGGCAGAAGTGCAGAGGCAAAGATGTTGTTGAATGACAGGTGAGGTATGAGTGGCGGCAACTTGAAATTAGCGGAGATTGAGGCCTGGTGGATAACGGGAAGCCCTCATACCTCACCTGTCATTCAACAACATCTTTGCCTCTGCACTTCTGCCTCAACTGACATCTCTGCCCAAACTCTTTGTCTTTAAATATGTCTGCTTGTGTCTGTATATGTGCGGATGGATATGTGTGTGTGTGCGAGTGTATACCCGTCCTTTTTTCCCCCTAAGGTAAGTCTTTCCACCCCCCAGGACTGGAATGACTCCTTACCCTCTCCCTTAAAACCCACATCCTTTCGTCTTTCCCTCTCCTTCCCTCTTTCCTGATGAGGCAACAGTTTGTTGCGAAAGCTTGAATTTTGTGTGTATGTTTGTGTTCATTTGTATGTCTGTCGACCTGCCAGCACCTTCATTTGGTAAGTCACATCATCTTTGTTTTTAGGTATATTTTTCCTACGTGGAATGTTTCCTTCTATTATAAAAATATGTACTTTAATTGATGAAGTGCATTAAAGATCTCTCAAAATGCACCAGTTTCTGTACAGTTTGTTGTGTTAAACTGTCAGAAAATGTGATATCAGTGAATAAAACTTTTACTGGAATTAAGTTCATTTTCGTCTGACATCACATCTAGGGATGAACAATCATTTTTCTCAGCTTCAATATAAAGGTTGAATTCTGATTTCAGCATTAAAATTGTATCTGGTATACATATTAGTAATCTGGTATCCCCTTATGTTTATGACATTTTTGTATGAAAACGGGGAAAATACCAAATTTCATGTCATTTTGTGAAAATAGTTGATTTTGTGTTATGTTTCCTTTTATCATTAACCTGAAATTTTCATCTAAAGGCACAAGAAATAGCAATAATCAAAGTAATGAACTACATAAAAAGGATGGATAAATTTTATTATCTGCCAGCACAGTATATATCTTTCAGAAACAGAATATAATGGAAACGCTACTGGGTGGAGAGTGGAGATGTTCAAGTAAACATTCCCTTAAGCAAATATATCTGATATTTTTTTCATCATGTACATAACCACTGGTATCATTAGTGACATGATCTTATCCTGCTGTATACCATAAGGAATGGAGCACCCACCCTCTGTTAATTATAACTATATTTTCTTAAAATTATCATCATTGTATTTAGATGTGGCCGGAGGCATACCAAATTTGTAGCAATCATGTGATGATAGTCCAAATACTACATGTCATTATTTTCTTGTGTTTCAGATGGTAGATGAGGATGAAGAAGAAGCGAATGAAGCACTGGATATGTCGTGGCCAAACACAGCACGTAAACGGGTCACTTACCTACTTGTGGCACCCATTGTCTTCCCTCTATGGGTCACCTTGCCTGACGCACGAACTCCAAGAGGTAAGATACACAAAATCTACTTTACACAGGATCATAAACAGTCTTTCTTTGTTCTTTGGTGAATTCTTCAAGATGACTGGATAGTTCTAATTTTTTATTCTTTATCCTGCATTAATATTAACTTGAAACATGCAAAATGTTGGAAACTGATGGATGTTAACCTTATTACTTTATGTATGACAAACTATAATGTTCAGAAATGTTTCATAACGTCAGCCATTAAGTGAAACTACAGATCTCAATTCTGAAGCAGTAATCGTAGATGCTGAAAAGTTTAGTTTCACCCATATACTAATCAGAGGAATTTTATGGCATTTAGGATTCTTAAACACACATAACATCACTTTTATTACACTTTTTTTGGTGCTCTGATGCTGTTAGCTGTCAAATTGCTTTCCTTTCTTTGATCTCAACTGAATCACTACAATTAATTCACTGTCTGACAAAAAAAAGTGAAGCACCTAGAAGGGGAGGAGGAAATGAAATGAAACTTCATTGGTTGGGAAGTATATGATGTTATTTCAGTGACAAAAAAGCTGGGTCGAATGTACAAAGAACTTGGCAGTATGTGCCTGCTTATCAGTATGACATAACCTCCTCTGTCCTGGATGCGAGCATTTATCCAGTCCTGGATACTGGCACCAAGAGGGAGTTGATGTCCAAGCTGGTCTGACACATTCTATAAGGGACAGATCTATGGATTGTGCTGGCCATGGGAGCACCTTAACATCAAGCAGACACTTCTGAAACATGTGCCATATGTAGATGGTTCCTGTTGAAAAATGGCATCATGACAATGTTGCACAAGAGGTAACACATGAGATTACAGGATGTCCACAATGTGCTGTTGTACCATCATAATTCCCTCAGTCACTACCACCTGTGACCTGAAGTCATATCTGATGGGCCCCCACACAGTGAATCCAGGAGTTACACCACCATGCGACCCTGAAACATTGAAACAGTGAAAATGATGGTCATCTGAGCTAATGTAGCACCATTAGTCATTATTGAACTCACTGTTACGCCATTCATCAGCAGTACATGCTGCCCAGTCATGGCACCACTATAAATGCAGCTAATGTGTTAATGATAGCCTACATGTGGGACAGTGATTCACTTGTCCAGCTGCTGCTTGTCTTTGACCAAAGCTGCAGGATGACATAGAATGTTGCAAGGAGTCCATACTTATTCTTGGATATCAGGTGCAGGTGTGTAGAGGTTAAAGTGTGTTTAGTGCACAGTCATTGTGGTCATCAGATGAATTCAACCAGAGCCTGGATGATGAGTAGGCCTGCCCTCACATTCACATGCAGTCCAACATTGAGGCACTATCACACATGAAGCTTGATATAGCACAATTCAACCAGTCAGTCAAGTGGCAGCCCACAGTGAGGCCCATTTCAAACACTGGCAGGTGCAGATAACACTTTCTAACTAGAGTACACAGCATCCTCATGTTCTTCACAGTGACCACTCCACTGGTTGAAACCTTAAATTAAGAGAAGTGAGATTCTTGGGGAAAATTTAAGTGTGTATCTAAAGGATAGGCAAATGGGAAATAGAGATAGTGTATTTGTTGTAGTAGACAAAAAACTCAGATCCACCGATATAGAAATTAAAGCTGCACATGAGATTGTTTAGTTGAGAATTAGTATAAGGGGTGGGCATAAAATGATAATTGGATCCTTGTATTACCCACTAGATTCATATTTTGATGTAACTGAAAACTTTAGAGAAACCTCATTTTACTTGTACATAAGTTCCCCAGTCATACTACAATTTTGTTAGTGGTGAGCATGATAAGACATATTGTGAAACTTTGTTAATGCCTTCTCTGAAAGCTACCTAGAAGAAGTAGTTAGGAATGTCACTCATGGTGGAAATATATTATATCTAATGGCAACAAACACATCTGAACTCTTTGAGGATGTCCATTTCAAAATTGGTATCAGTAACCATGACACAGGTGTGGCAACAGTGATTACCAAAGTAAAAAGGACAACTAAAACAAGCAGGAAGGTATATATGTTCAGTAAACTAGATAAAAAATCAGTAGTGTCATATCTTAAAGTGTAACTTGAAACTTTCAGCACAAATCAAGGACATGTAGTGGAACCCTGGTTCAAGTTTAAAAGAATAGTAGACCATGCACTGGATAGATAAGTATTGGACTGAATGGTCCATAATGGCAGGAAACCTCCATGGCATACAGTCACTGTAAAGAAACTTCTAAAGCAACAAAGATTACTGCATAACAGGCATAAAATAAAGTGTATGGCTATAGATAAAGAGATGCTGAATGAAATCCATTTGGCTGTCAAGAGAGCAATGCATGGTGCCTTCAATGACTACCACAGCAGAATATTATCAAGAGATCTTTCACAGAACCCAAAGAAATTCTGGTCATATCAAAAGGCTGTTGACTGAACTTCGAGGTAGCAAAGCAAAAGCTGAAATGATAAACTCCCGTTTTGAAATGTTCCTTTATAAAGGAAAACTGATGAGAACTGCCCCAAATTAATAATTGTACCGCTGAAAAGATGAATGAAATTAGTATTAGTGACAGTGGTGTTGAGAAACAGCTGAAATCATTAAAACTGAACAAAAGCTCCAGGCCCTGATGTAACCACTGTCAGATTGTATACCAATTTTGCAGCTGAGTTAGCTCCTCTTCTAACTAAAATCTATCATAGATCCCTCAAATAAAAAAACCATCACAAGTTCTTCGAAAAAGGCACAGGTCACACCTGTCTACAAGAAGGGTAGTAGAAGTGATCCACAAAATTACCATCCAATATTCTTGACAGCAAATTGTTGTAGAATCTTAGAATATTCTGACCTCAAACATAATGAACGGAATGACCTCCTCAGTGCCACCATGTGAAACCCAACTCTCACTTTTCTCACATGACATACTCAACACTTTGGGTTGAGGCAATCAGGTACGAGCAGTATTTCTTGATTTCTGAGCAGCATCTGACTCACTACCACAGCTACACCTATTCTCAAAAGTATGATCATATGGGGTATCAAGTGAAACTTGTGACTGAGGACGTTTTGGTAGGGAGGACACAACATGTTATCTTGCATGGAGAGTCATCATCAGATGTAGAAGTAACTTTGTGTGTGCCCCAGGGAAGAGTGTTGGAACCTTTTAGCCAAGGGAAATGTGTTGGGGCCCTTACTGTCCATGTTGTATGTTAATGACCTTGCAGGCAATATTAATAGTAAAATCAGGATTTTTGCAGATGATGCAGTTAACTATAATGGAGTACTATCTGAGAGGAGGTGCATGAATATTCAGCCAGATCTTGATAAGATTTCAATGTGATGCAGAGATTGGCAACTTGCTCTACATGTTCAGAAATGTAAAATTTTGCATTTCACAAAAAGAAAAAATGTAGTTTCCTGTGACTATAATACCGATGCTGCAATCAGCCAACTCATACAAATACCTGGGTGTAACACTTTCTAGGGATATGAAATGGAATCATCACATAGGTTCACTCATGGTAAAGCAGGTAGTAGACTTTGGTGTGTTGCTAAAATACTGGCAAAGTGCAATCAGTCTACAAAAGAGATTGCTTACAAACCACTTGTGCAACTGGTTCTAGAATACTGCTCAAGTGTGTGGGACCCATACCAGATAGGACTAACAGGGGATATTGAACGTATACAGAGAATGGCAGAATGAATTACCACATTTTTGTTTAATCTGTGGGAGAATACCACAGAGATAATGAAGGAACTGAACTGGCAGACTCTTATGCATTCAAACAATCCTTCTTGTGCTCTATCTTGAATAGAACAGGAAGAAACCCCAATAACTGGTAGAATGGGATGTTCCCTCTGCCATGCTCCTCACTGTGGTTTGCAGATTATAGAGATAGGTGCAAATGTAAAAGTAGATTTGACACTGTCCGTGTTTCTTATATATGCCCTACCCGACCATGTAACAGCTCTAAACACAAAACAGCACTAATGCAATCTGGTGCCCATTATACCTGTCATAGAGGACTCTAATCATCTACTTACCAACCAATAGCGCGCGTGTGTGTGTGTGTGTGTGTGTGTGTGTGTGTGTGTGTGTGTGTGAGAGAGAGAGAGAGAAGTTCATTGACATCCAACCATTTCTTGTTGGTGGTTCACTTTTCTGTCAGGCTGTGTAATATCATTCCTTAGGCAATTCTTTTTGTAATCAGGGAATTCATTACCCATCTCCATTGGCATATTCAGTCAGATCTTGATAAGATTTCAATGTGGTGCAGTGATTGGCAGTTTGCTCTAAATGTTCAGAAATGTAAAATTTTGCATTTCACGAAATGAAAAAAACTTAGTATCCTATGACTGTAATACCAGTGAGTCACTATTGCAATTGGTCAACTCATATAAATACCTGGGTGTAACACTTTATAGGGGTATGAAATGGAATATATTAACAATCCAGCAGTCAGATGTGTTCGGTGTCCCTGAGTGAAGTGAAATAAAATGATTGTATGGCACTGATGGTCAGGAGTCTCCATCTGGGGAAGCTCAGCTGCTGAGTTGCAAATCTTTTCAATTGATGCCACATTGGGCGACTTGTGTGTCAATGATGATGAGGACAACACAACCCCAGTCTCTGAGCAGAGAAAATCTCCGACACAGCCAGAAATTGAACCCAGGTGCTCTGCATGGCAGTCAGATGCACTGACCACTCAGCTAAGGGGTAGACAGGATCCTTGAGTATTTCACTGTATTGACAAGTGGAGCCTAGACACTATGACAACATCATGGATCTCAAACATCATTGTAGGCTAAGCCATCAATATTCCAATAAACCATTTTCCTAGTTAGTGTTCACATATGGTTGCACTGCAAGATTTATATTTGTTCAGCTATGTTTTATTCACTGTGGGAACACTAATTTAAAAAAGTTTTTCAAGTACGAGGTGCATTCAAGTTCTAAGGCCTCCGATTGTTTTTCTCCAGACTGGAAAGAGATAGAAACATACGCATTGTTTTAAAAGGAGGCCACATTCATTGTCAATACGTCCCAGAGATGGCAGCACTGTACAGCAGATGGAATTTTACCGCCAGCGGCGAGAATGAGAAATGTTTTAAATACTTAAAATTGTGACGTTTTCCTTACTTGAACAGCGTGCAATCATTCGTTTTCTGAATTTGCGTGGTGTGAAACCAATTGAAATTCATTGACAGTTGAAGGAGACATGTGGTGATGGAGTTATGGATGTGTCGAAAGTGTTTTCATGGGTGCAACAGTTTAATGAAGGCAGAACATCGTGTGACAACAAACCGAAACAACCTCGGGCTCGCACAAGCCGGTCTGACGACATGATCGAGAAAGTGGAGAGAATTGTTTTGGGGGATCGCCGAATGACTGTTGAACAGATTGCCTCCAGAGTTGGCATTTCTGTGGGTTCTGTGCACACAATCCTGCATGAAGACCTGAAAATGCGAAAAGTGTCATCCAGGTGGGTGCCACGAATCCTGACGGACGACCACATGGCTGCCCGTGTGGCATGTTGCCAAGCAATGTTGATGCACAACGACAGCATGAATTGGTTGTGACAATGGATGAGACATGGATGCCATTTTTCAATCCAGAAACAAAGTGCCAGTCAGCTCAATGGAAGCACACAGATTCACCGCCACCAAAAAAATTTCGGGTAACCGCCAGTGCTGAAAAAATGATGGTGTCCATGTTCTGGGACAGCGAGGGCGTAATCCTTACCCATTGCGTTCCAAAGGGCATTATGGTAACAGGTGCAACCTATGAAAATGTTTTGAAGAACAAATTCCTTCCTGCACTGCAACAAAAACATCCGGGAAGGGCTGCGCGTGTGCTGTTTCATCAAGACAACGCACCCGCACATCGAGCTAACGTTACGCAACAGTTTCTTCATGATAACAACTTTGAAGTGATTCCTCATGCTCCCTACTCACCTGACCTGGCTCCTAGTGACTTTTGGCTTTTTACAACAATGAAAGACACTCTCCATGGCCGCACATTCACCAGCCGTGCTGCTATTGCCTCAGCGATTTTCCAGTGGTCAAAACAGACTCCTAAAGAAGCCTTCGCCACTGCCATGGAATCATGGTGTCAGCGTTGTGAAAAATGTGTATGTCTGTAGGGCAATTACGTTGAGAAGTAATGCCAGTTTCATCGATTTTGGGTGGGTAGTTAATTAGAAAAAAAATCGGAGGCGTTAGAACTTGAATGCACCTCGTACACAAAATAGGACAAATTTCTCAAGACCATACTGAAATATCTATGCAGTGCATTAATCTTGTGCCCCATACTTGCTGAATGAATAGAAGTCTTATTCTAAGTGAGACTGATGGCCCAACAATTAACATACTGGATTCGTATCACAATCAAAACAGTTTTAAATTTCCAGTTGGCCACTCTAATTTAAGTTTCCATAAATCACATCAGATGACTGACAGAACTTTCCCTATCTTTAATACTGATAGCCTTTATTTCACTTTCTCTTAGTGGTTTTTTTCCGATACCTGGTTTTTTTAGTATATCTAAATACATCAACAGAAAAAGTCATGTCAAGTCATGATGAAATAGTGTCCTGTGATGGCTAGCAAATCTACAAACATAGTTGTTTGTTTAGGCTACTTCTATAAGAGTCATGTGAACTGACAATAGTCTGAGCAAGCTACCAAAATGATCTCTTTAAGACCATAGCCCAAAATATAATATATCACACAGGCACAAGAAGTAACCCTATGGACTACGAAGAGCTGGAGGCATAATGTAGCTTGTCAAATGAGCCACAGAATTGCTTGCTTTGATCTGATATCACATTGAAATGAAATATATATCATGTATGAATATGTCCTACACTTGTAAACATATTGCTTCTCAGACTGCATCATCTCATGAAATCAATTGGGTTACTGGTGTTCACCACTACACAAGGTGGCTCAGAGACCACTTTCAGATCCTACAGAAAAACTTTACGAAAAATCACACATGCTCTATGCTCAAAGCATATGTTGGTAACACATGTTATGAGCAGTCAAGAGAAGGTATAATGGTGGAACACTTGATTTGTATAGCCACTGATGTAATGGTGTTTTTGTTTTGAGTGCAGTGTAATAAATAATTTAACAATGTTCTTGATAATCTGCTTTTGCTGCTCCCTTCTGTTTCTGTTATTGATATACATAGTGCAGGAATTAATGAAAAGTGAAATTATCAACTCCAAATCCACATTTATTTGTATAGCTACAGATTAGTCTGTCATCTCAACCAGTATCTCACTTTCACATTTGCTTTCTTTGTCAACTCTCAAACAAACTGTCACCTTCCAAGCTAACCTAGTCCTTGTGCAACATTACAGATCAGTCTCTACGACAACCTAGATTTAATATTTACATTCTTTGGCTTCGCCGACTCATGACAGAATTATCACCTTCCAACCTAAGCTAGCTCCCAGGCTATGCTACTGATCAATCTGCCACCACGATCTACATTTCACATTCAGTGGCTTCACAAACTCTCAACCAGATTGTCACCACACAACCTAATCTGGACCTCAGGCTGTGCTACGGCTTAGTCTGTAATTACAACATAAAGTCTGTCTTTCAAATGAAATCATTAATAATATTTCAACACAGACGGTGCAAATGTGTTGTACACATCACTAAATGAATACTCCTGTATGCAGCAAAAGCAAAAAATAAGGACATGACCTTCCACACAATGCAAGTAATTCACATCTTCTTGTAATGACAACCAAGATCCATATTTCAGGAAAATTGTTACTAACATTTCAAGATTAGTGTAAACATGCTGTACAAATCTCTTTATACACTGAAGAGCCAAAGAAACTGGTATACCTGCCTGATACTGTGTAGGGACCACACGGGCCCACAGAAGTGAAACTACACGACGTGGCATGGACTCGACAAACACCTGAAGTAATGCTGGAGGGAACTGATACCATTAATCCTGCAGGGCTGTCCATAAATCAGTAAGAGTACGCAGGGGTGAAGATCTCTTCTGAACAGCACATTGCAAACCATCCCAGATATGTTCAATAATGATCATGTTTGGTGGCCATCGGAAGTGTTTAAAATCAGAAGAGTGCTCCTGGAGCCTCTCTGTAGCAATTCTGGACATGTGGGGTGTCACATTGTTCTGCTGCAATTGCCCAAGTCTGTCAGAATGCACAATGGACATGAATAGATGCAAGTGGTCAGACAGGATGCTTACGTACATGTCATCTGTCAGAATCTTATCTGGACATATCAGGAACTGCACTCACACCACACCATTACAGAGCCTCCATCATCATGAACAGTCCCTTGCTGACATGTAGGGTCTATGGATTCATGAAGATGTCTCCATTCATGTACATGTGCACCCACTCAATACAATTTGAAATGAGACTTGTCCGACAAGGCAACATGTTTCCACACATCAACAATCAATTGTCAGTGTTGACAGGCGCAGGTGAGGCATAAAGCTTTGTGTCATGCAGTCATCAAGGGTACATGAGTGAGTCTTCGGCTCCAAAAACCCATATTGATGGTGTTTTGTTGAATGGTTTGCACACTGACACTTGTTGATGGCCCAGCATTGAAATCTACAGAAATTTGCAAAAGAGTTGGACTTCTGTCATGTTGAATGATTCTCTTCAGCCATCGTTGGTCTCATTCTTGCAGGATCTTTTTCTGGCCACAGAAGTGTTGGAGATTTGATGTTTTACTGGATTCCTGATATTCACGGTACACTCATGAAATGTTTGTATGGGAAAATCCCTACTTCATCACTACCTCAGAGGTGCTGTATTCCATTGCTCATGCACTATAAACCCACATTCAAACTCACTTAAATCTTCATAACCTGCCATTGTATCAGCAGTAACTGATCTAACAACTGTGCCAGACACTTGTTGTCTTATATAGGCACTGCCGACCGCAGTGCCATATTCTGCCTGTTTACATATCTCTGTATTTGAATATGCATACCTACACCAGTTTCTTTGGCACTTCATTGTATATCAATAACAGAAATGTCAGTATGTGGCAACAGCAGAATATGAACTGAGGGTCTGTCCACAAAATATGATTTATCTGTAAGTTAATGGCACGAAGATACATCTAGTCAGCAATTGTACAATGGCTACCACATTCTATCCTCTCATTGTCTGCATCCAACTTGACATGGAGATGCATTGCCAACATCTGCTGTATAGTACAAACTAACATGATTGGATGGGTCTTTTTAAGGTTTAGCTGTTTCTACTGAAATTTACTAAGCATAATGTAACAACTTTTCCTAGGCTGGTTTGAGGTACATTGTGAAAGATTTAAGACAAAATCCTCAGCAAAATGTTTGCCAGATGTGAAACCATTTGTACATACAAGCATTGGTTAAGACATATGATTAATATCTAAGATATTATTGGCAAGAAGTGAAATGCCACCGGTTGGTAAATCATCAGTTTTAACATCAACAGTTTTTTAACTTAGGAAGTCTTTTACAAAATGTTTCATATCCACTGACTGTTGAACTGTATTACAAATATGGACAGTTATCATATTCTACACATCTTGAGATATGTCCCTTTCTCAGCAACCATTACGTTAGCATCATTTCTACTGATTTGTAGGTCAGCTTCCTTATGTCATCACAGAAGCAGGCTACTTCTTTTCTGAAAGATACACACTTCAACAAACTGTATTTTAAAAATCACACTTCACATGCCTTGCTATGGTAGATGGACACTGAACAAGTTAAGGAAATCTGAAAAAGGCATCAACGACCAACAGCCAAAAGGTGTCCAGATAAGGTCCAGCAAAGCCTATATGGATTCATTCCCAAGGTGGCATGGGTGCTGGCCACAGGAAAAAAAAACTGTGTGTGGTGCTGCCTGTTGCCTAGAACACTGGCAGCAGGTTGTGACCAGATGCTTCACCTAGTGATCAATATTAGGCCAGAACATATGTCGACAGGCCAGTTGTTTATTGCGGGAGGCTCTCCAGTGACCTTGATGTAACAGGGTTAGAACCCCCTGTGCAGCAGCACTGGAAGCACAGTGTAGGGAGTATCCCCTTCAATCAGCAACAGAATGACAATATCCAACAGAAAAGATAACAACAGAATAAGGAGAAGTTTTGGATTCAGTCACATGCTCAGCTTGGCAGATAGTCAGGCCACGTGGGTCGTATCATGTGCACAACTTGTTAAGCACTCAGTCTGCTGCTACCACTGAAGCTATCCTGGAGCTGGTAATGGGGAAACCATCAACAGTGTGCCTTGCTTTCGTGTCAAGTTGAAAACACAGCAGTTCTTCTTGAACAAAAAACAAATCGAGCCACATGGGCTGCCGAGAAAATACATCCCCATTAACTTGCCATGATATAGGACAGAAATATGTTTGGTTCAACAGTGAAAGCAATGAGCAGCTTTTTCAGGTAAAGCAGCTGAAGGATAAATTATGAAAACTAAAGGTTTATAACCTGTGACGAAGTGGAATTTTGTATCTTATAAGAATATATGAAATTTTCTGATGGCATAAATAATCACAAGGTTGTTTTTTGTTTTTTTTTTTTTTTTTTTTTTTTTTTTTAAAAAACCCTGTTTATAATACTGCTGTGCTGTGTTGAGTGTTTTGGAATCAAAAGCAATAGGTGGCTCAGAGTCATCCATATGATCATAAGCCAGAACTGGCTCCATCTTCATGCTGGGATACATCTGTGGCCAAGACTACAGGTTTATCAGGTTGGAAGGCCACAAGGCAAGGCATGGAACATAAATTGTTTTTCAGTTTCACAAATGCTTGCTCAAAGGCTGGTGACCACTTGAAAGCAACTTTTGCATGAATCAACTGGTGCAGAGAGTGAGCCTGAGTGGCTGCACCCAGAGAAATTTATGACAGTAAGCTATCTTATGAAGGAATACCTGTAGTTCCTGCAAATTGGTCAAACAAGGCAAAGTTGCCATAATGGCAAGATGCTATTCCACTGATCGAACACCCTGCTGGGAAAGTTCATGACAGGTATGCAATAGATGGTTGAAAAAATTTTGGCTTACTAAGATTACAATTAAGGCATGTGGTGAGGAAACAGTAAAGAGAGAAAATATGTTACATAAGTTTTCTTCCATTGTAGCACCAGTTATGACAATATCAAGATAGGTGATGCAGCAAGGAAAATCTGCCATAAGTTGCTCCAAGAAACATAGAAATTGCCACAAGTTTCAAGATTTAACATACTTTTTTGAGACCACTCACATTATATATTAGTTCACTTGGAAGTATTCAGGTTCTGCACTGGAATGATGATCACTATTATGTCAATGAAAATTAACTAGTAAGAAATGATATTCTGTTGTAGTATACATAATGTCACTTAATGGCAGTTATTACTTAAGCCATCTGGATAATAACTCCTTGTTATTATGTTTTATCATGATGATTTCATGGGTATTTATCCTTATACAACACCTTAATATTCACCAACAGTTCACACTTTCTTCACACATTTTCCATTATCTTTTCTCAACATCAAGTTAATAAATATGATACTACTGTCATAAATTCGTGACCTGTATTCAGAAAGAATGGGATTCAAATCCTCACTCAACTAACCTGAATTTGGTTTCCAGTGATTCCCAAAACATAGGATAAACATTAGGATGATTCCTTCAATGTGACCTTGAACTCTAATCTTAACTGTTACATTTAGCCACTGTTATGTGCATAACATACTGGAAAATTACAACTCTTGAACTGGGCTATATGACACAAGGGAGGAGCAAGATTCAAATTTGGTCCAGCCCTCCCGATTTCCTTAAATCACTATAGTGACTGCAATGTTTGTTCCTTCCAAATTTCTCCCTTAGTTGTGTGAGGTACCTATGTGTTACTCAGACTAGAGCTCTGACTTAAAAGACCTGAGTATCAGTGTGATTCTAAATTCCAATCTTCTTTCCTTTCATTACACTAACATTGTCATTTGAATTCCTATGACCTCTTACTTCAGACAGCATTATATGAATCCGAAACACTAAGTAAAACATATCACAGAGCTACATTGCAACATAATTCTCCACAAAACCAACATTTCAAATTAATTTTATGTGAACAATGTACTTATTTCACTCTACAAAGTTATTTCAGGATATTTGGTTACTTCAAGCTTGGTCCATAGGTTCTGCTGATAAGATTTTCCCTTGTTTGTGCATTTTATCTTGCTTTCTGTAACACTAAGTTGAGCTACCGTTAATTATATCAACTATAAGTGTTTTTCTCAGCACTGTATATTTCTTTAGCATTACTTTACAATGAATTTTAACAGACATCAGCACTATTATTAGCTAGTAATAGGGGGGAAGGCGATAGGGTGCTCGCAGTGAGGAGACTAGGATGAGAAGTAGTAAATGATCTAGACATGAAGAAATGATGTGGACAGAAGAGAGAAGGGAAAAGGTAAGGTGAGTCAGTGGGAAACAAATTATTGGAGGCTTAGGCAAGGGGGATTAGAAAAGTACAGGATATACAAGAGGAGCAATTCCCATCTGCATAGTTCAGAGAAACTTGTGCTGGAAGGGAGTATCCAAATGGCCTATGTAGTGAGGTAGCTTTTGAAGCTGAGACTATAATGCAGTGCTATTTAGTTAGAGTTTTTTTCTTAACAGCACTGGAAGAATAAAATTTGAGAAAATGTAACTGAGACCTTTAAGCTTTGAATGGAAGGCTTGAAAGATTCCATGCCAACCAATATCTTATTTTAACTCGTATAACAATAACATTGTGACAGTAAATAAGGAAACAGGCAAGTGAGTGAGACATGAAAATATGATTAAAAGCAGAAGAAAATTAAAGATGTGTGTTTGATGTTACTGAAGTGTGTACCTCCTAGAAAAGAAGTAGACAGCTTTTGTGATGGAGCATCAAAACTGACCTACACATCAGTAGAAGTACTACTAAATTAATGGTTGCTGAGAAATAGAACATATATCATGAGTTGTTTATCATTGGCTCATCTTACCTTTTCCCTTCTCTCTTCTGTTCATCCACTCCTCCATCTAGATCATGTACTGTCTTCTCCCACCCCACATGTAGACGCTTTCTATCTCTCTCTGTCCTCTTTATCCCTCTTTCTCTCTCTCTCTCTTTCTTTCCCTCTCCCTCTCTTCCCCTTTTTTTCCACCCCTTATCCTTACCCTCCCACCTCCCTGTCTCCCTCTACACCAACACCTCCCTCTCCTTTCCTCCCCCCCCCCTCTCTCTCTCCCCCTAACCCTTGAAAGCTTTACCCTCTAACCTCATTTCGTCTCGTTGTGCAGTTGTTGAATCTTCTTCATTTTTAACAATACAGAGAAGTGAATTACATTGGCATTCATAAAATCTGGCATTTGACAAGAACATGTGTAATACTGTCCAAGGATCCCCCAATATTATAGACTATATCACAGAGATTTTTTATTACTGAAGTCATTTTTAATTACTGTTATTTTGAAAGAATATCCCATTAAAATTCATCAAATGTTGTTACTCAGTATAACTGTGGTGCCACATGCATAAACAGATGTGAAGCAGCTTTGTTTGTAATCCAACTGACCTGTATTAAACCACTGATACGTATCATCTTAGACACACAGAAATTACATGTCACACTGAGAATATCTGTTGACTCCCATAATTCACTAATTAAATAAAGATTGTAGATACGATAAACTAGCCAAAAATTCCTACAGCATAGTGTATCTAGGTAACAACTGTAACCCATAAATAAATTCATTTGCTGGTTTGCCACAAATCTGTGCCATAAGCACTGAGTACACTCTCAACACAAAGTAAACTAGCTAGAATCCAACAGCAAATCATTACAAGTGTTTTGATTAGTCAGTGGCTGTACCTTCAATGCATTCAGTTCAGATCTTTTAAAATAATTATTGCAGCCAAGGTTGTAACTTCAATAATTGTTGGGTATGGCATAAAAAATTATTAATGATGGCATTCATTACTAGAAAATTAGAAAATGAGTATTATGAGAAGGCTACATATACTAGAATGTTGGGTCACAGACAGGCACAACAAAAAGCCTGTTATACATTTTAGTTTTTGGCCAAAAGGCCCTCTTTTTAAGTAGAAAACACATACACACATTCATGCAAGCACAATTCACAAACACACATGACCTCTGTGTTTGGCCACTGAGGCCAAACTATGAGCAACTGCACCTGATTGGAGGAGCCAAGGTGGGGGTAAGGAGGAGGCTGGTGGAGGGAGCAGGGATATCAGAATAGGGGTGGTGGGGGTGTAATGCTCTTTGTGGGAGCATGCAGGGACATGGTGGGGACAGGACAGGGCTGCTAGGTGCAGTCAGGTAGGTTCGAATGGGGGAGGGGCCAAATGGAGTCAAAAAGTATAGGACAGGAAAAAGAGTAGTGGGTGCATTGGTGGAATAGAAGGCTATGAAGTGCTGGAGTGGAACAGGGAAAGGGATAGGTGGGTGAGGGATAGAGACTAACAATGGGTGAGGTCAGGGGTTACAGGAACATAGGCTATATTGCATGGAGATTAACCCATCTGTATAATTCAGAAAACCTAGTGCTGGTAGGAAGGATCCAGATGGCACAGGCTGTGAAGCAGTTACCAAAGTGAAGCACATTGTGTTGGGCAGCATGTTCAGTAATTGGAGATTCAGTTGTCTCTTGTCCACAGTATGTCAGTGGACATTCATGTAGACAGACAGCTTGCTAGTTTTCATGTACATGTAGAAAGTAGCACAGTGGTCACAGCTTAGTTTGTAGATCACATGACTGCTTTCACTGGTAGCTTTGCCTTAGATGGGATATGTGATGGTTGTGACCATACTGGAGTTGGTGGTTGTGGGAGGATGTATGAGACAAGTCTTGCATATGAGCCTATTGCAGGGATGTGAGACATGAGACAAGGGGCTGGGAGTAGAGATGGAGTAGGGATGAACAAGGATACTGCGTAGGTTCAGTGGGTGGGTGGAATACAACTGTGGGAGGGGTGGGGAGGATAGTAAGTAGAATATTCCTCATCTTACAGGACAACAAGAGGTAGTCAAAACCCTGGTAGAGAATGTGATTCAGTTGCTCCTGTCCTGGGTGGTACTGAATTACGAGGGGACTGCTCCATTGTGGCTCGAAAGTGGGAATGAAGGTGGTGGAAGGTGAACTGGAGAGACAAGGCACATGAGATTTGTTTCTGTACAACAGATTCAAGACCTGTCCCATACATCCTCCCACTACCACCTACTCCACTCCAAAACAATGGCATCACCTATCCCATCAAAGGCAGGACTACCTGTGAAAGCAGTCAAGTGATCCAAAAACTTAAGCTGCGACCACTGTGTTGCTTTCTACATGGACATGACAACCAACAAGCTGTCTGTCTGCATGAATGTCCACCATCAAACTGTGGCCAAGAACAAGCTTCCCAACACAATTTGCTTCACTTCAATGACTGCTGTGCTGTCTGGAACCTTCCTACCAGCACCAGCTTTTCTGAATTTTGCAGGTGGGAACCGTTTCTGCAATGTATCCCTTGCCTCAGCCTTCAGTAGTCCCTGTCCTTCACACACCTATGCCTTTCCTTGTTCCCACTTCAGCATTACATAGCCCTCTATTCCAACAATGCACCCACTAGTCTTTTTCCCCTCCACTACTTGTTTTCCACTCCCCTTCCCCCCACAAACCTCCCAGCTGCATCTAGCAATCCTACCCCTTGCCCACTATGTCCCTGCATGCTCCCACAACCAGCACTACATACTCCCCACCCCTATCCTGCTATCCATCCCTGCCCCCACCCCAGCCTCCTCCTCATTCCCACCACCCATGGACTGCTTCTCCTATCAGGTGCACTAGCTCAATGACTGGCCTCAGTGGCCAGAGGCAGCGTTCATGTGTTCATATGTGCTCACGTGAATGTGGGTGTGATTTCTACCTTAAAGGAAGGTCTTTTGGCCAAAAACTCAAATGTATAGCAGGCTTTTTGTTGTCCCTGTCTCTGACTCAACATCTCCTATATGTGGTGAGTAGCAATCTATTCTTTTGATAATATTGTCAGCTATATTATTTATGTGATGATAATATGAACTGCAGTGTAATTTGATATTTTATTTGCTGTTCTACTTCTAGGAAATACTATGGATTTGTTTGCAAAGTCGTTTTTGTATGTTCTTTGATGGCTGTTAGTATCAAAATATCAGTAATATAGGGTGGTTAAAATCAAACTTCTGGTACTTGAGTTAGCATAAATGAAAAACTACTTACCATATGGGTACCCAGCTTTACAGGAATAATTTTCAGACTATTTACTGCTGGATTTTCATTGTTAGTAGTGTTAGTGTCATGACTTGTCATTAGGTACTAACACTGGTATGGCAATGTAGGGTTGAAACAAAAGTATCAGTGTGGATTAGAGGTGCAGGCAGTCAAAATGGGTTTGGACAGGCTGAGCAGGGCTTTAATCATAAAGCTGTTTTATCAAAACAGCAGCAATAGTGCTGCTGCTCTTCATGAGTATTGATACATTAAAGGAATATGGAAAGGTCTTCTTTCCACATCAGAGTTGAACAATATGGTTTGGAAGTTTGAATTAAGTGGTGATTTGGGAATTGCTCCAGAGGCTAATGGCCAACCATGCCACAAACTGTTGAAGAAGTATTGTTCCCACAGCTGAGAATATTGGATGCAATGTGCAGTCTTCAAGCAGAGCATAAACTATGTCACAACAACTACACATTCAATGGTACACTGTTCAAAATGTGATGCACACAATTGTGAAATGGTATCTTTAATTCAGTTTCAGGCTGTTGTGGATGCAGATTGTCTTCACATTGAGCAATGTTTGTAACCTGGAACGTAGGCTGAGCTGAAAAATATTCAGTAAGATGTTCACAAATACTTGCCAGCTTATAAAAAAATAAGGGAAACTGATAGGTAATGACAGAGGTGAAGAAACTTCTGTAGAATTAAGAAAAACAAAACCAAACCATTATCTGGCAAGAAATGTGCTAAAGCCTATAAGTAAAAGTCAAAGTAGATGTGCTATGCACTGAAATATAAATGGTTTAATCACTGGTGCTTCAAACAACAAAGGCTCCAAAATAGGTGAATTGGAAATCGTTCCGTCAGAATGTGCAAATACTAGAGTCGTTTGTTTAAATGAGCACTGGTTTACTGAGGACACAATTAAAATTTTAACAAAAGGGGGAACTTATGGTTAGCAAGTAGCCTCTGCAGAAGAAACAGGTCATGTGGAGGATCATGTATACTTCTGCGCGCTGGTGTAAATTATGAAACAAGAAATTGTTTTAATTATTTAAATGAAGAATGCTTGTTTGTGAGCCTTTTTAGAAGTAATGGTCTTACCAGTAAATGTTGTAGTATCCTCAATAATAGAATCCCAGGGAGGTCAACAGGTATCTAACTTTCAAATTACACTAGAAGACCTCTATAGAGGAAAAAAAAAATTCTGGTAGCTGATGATTTTAATATTGATATTATATGTGATACTAGCTGCACTTCAAGATTCACTTATTTGGTAAAGAAACATGGTTTCAAATTGAATTTCGCCAATCAGCAACCTGTATTCACCATGTTCTAACTAATTATGTATATGAAGAAGTGCATAACATAAATTTTGTCTAGATTTAGGCATGTCAGATCATTGTGCATTGTTGATTGAGCTGCCACAGACAGACATTAACATTTCAAGTGTGAAAACCCATATGAGAAGGAACTTCAGCAAATAAAACTTTGTTAACATATAGTAATAAGCTAAATGAGAAAGTATTGTAACTCAGGTGATGAAAATTTTGAGAATTCCTAAACTGTTTTCTTGGTGTCTTTAATGAAACATTCCCACCTAGACCCTGCAGCAATAAAGTGACAAATAAATTACATGGATTACCCAGGGCATAAAAATTTCCAGTGTAAGGAAAAGGCAGCTGCACAGAGAATTAAAGTATAATAAAGAGAATGATTTCGTAGCATATGTTAGTCTATAAATCTATATTTAAAAGAGTTATCAAGGCAGAAAAACAACTGGAAAATAGCAGGCTAATTTTAAACCATAAAAATAAGACAAAGGCTGTATGCTGAGTCATTAAATCTGAGTTAGCGGTTAAAGCCTGGGACCAAGAAATTTCAAAAGTTAATATTGAAGGAAACACTATTGTAAGGCCAACTCAAATGCCACAGTTCTTTAATGAATTCTTCATAAATGTAACAGACTATCACAACAAAGTAAGTCCTCTTAGCCTAAATGAAAATTCTGAACACATTACAAATTTTTTTAAAGTTCCTATAAAGGACATAGAAAATGCAGTCCTAGCACTAAAAAACAAAAAATCAAAAATCTGTATGTTGAAATGGAATACCTACCAAAGTTGTTAGAGCAGCACACAACAAAATTGCTAATGCACTAGCTCAAAAAATATATCGTTGTCTTGAAAAGGGCTGTTTCCCAAAGGTACTGAAATATGCTGAAGTCAAATCATCCTTCAGAAAGGGATCAAGGGAGGTCATGAGAAATTATCATCCTATCTCATTTCTCTCAGTCATATCTAAAATATCTGAAAAAGCTGCTGTTGTCTAAATCCAAAATTTCATTGTAAAATATTATCACATAGAAGAAGGTGTAATTAGATGAATGATGAACACTAACTTCACTTAACAAAGGTGTATTCAGCACTTGCACATACCAGAGCGTGAAGTGAACTTCCTCCAGCCAGAACACAAACAGTATATATACGGCTACAGAACTTTGCAGTACAATGATTCTTGACATTTGTGGATACTTCTACAATGTACTCGAACCAAATATAGAAATTAAAATTGTACAGTTCACGTGAGTTTTGAATTCATGACCTTCCATGCAACAATTTAGTATCATAACCACTACACCACGGTGACTGTGTTAGTCAGATTCTTCTGCGACATTGCTCCCTCCTTAAGAGAACAGCATCTCGGGTTGCATCCTCCTAGTCTGGAAATGAGTCTTCGGTCCTGCATACTCTGACTCCTGATGACAGATGTTCGCCATGGCGGTGATCTTCTTAGAACTTCCTTTGCCGATACACTCTTCATCACATTTCCACTTGTTGCCTGTCGCTGGAGCTTCGAATTTACCCTGGGTTGCAGGATCCTTATAGGGCTTCATTCAAAGTATGTGGACTGTACCTCGGATCTTTCATCACCTTGTGTCAGGGTCAAAATCTTCACCTTCATAAGTAACATCAGACACCTATCTTACAACCTTATAAGATCCAAAGTAGCGCCTGAGGAGCTTCTCAGAGAGACCAACCTTCTGAAAAGGAGTGAAGATTCAAATGAGGTCACCAGGCTGGTAGACAACAGGGCAGTGGATCGTGTCATACCTTCGGCGATCGTTTTCTTGAGCCTGCAGCATGTGTAGTTGAGCTAACTGCTGAGCTTCCTCAGCTCTGGTTAGCACCTGGCTGATGTAGTCATCATCCATGTCATCAGGATGTGACAGAAACACAGTGTCCATTGTCATAGTCGCCTCACACCCATGCACCAGAAAAAATGGTGTAAATCCTGTGGTGTCTTGTTTGGCGATGTTGTAGGCAAACATCATGAAAGGTAGCACCTCATCCCAGTTGCTCTGCTCAACATTCACAAACATTGATAGCATGTCAGCCAAGATCTTATTAAGGTGTTCAGTAAGACCATTAGTTTGCAGGTAGTTGTCATGTGATGAGTAATGTTGCACCAACAGTTTATCTCTGTCACAAGATTCGACTGGAAAACTTTCCTTGATCTGTAATTAACGACCTTGGGGCACCATCAAAGCACATGTGTTTAGGAATCATTGGTAGCCACCTCTTTCCAAACGGATCAAAGTTTTTCTCGCAAAGTAATCCACTGACTACCTTAAATTGTCCATTCACATCCTCTGGCCGATTTAAGGCAAGCATAATTTGAGATATCTTGGTGTCCTTCTTCTGTTCAGCAGAGAGATCCTGGAGTGCAGCGATACAGTCACTATCTTCATCAAAGTCTTGTTAGTCTTGCACAGGGTTTCTTGAGATACAGTCAGCATCTTGGTGTTCTCTTCCGCTTTTGTACACTATGGTAATGTCATACTCTTGAAGACGTAGTGTCTACCTGGTGAGTTGTCCTGTTGGATCCTTGAGACCTGTCAACCAACAAAGTGAATGATGGTCTGTAACAACTGTGAATGGCCTTCCATAGAAATACTGTTGAAATCTGTACATGGCCCAGATCACTGCAAGACATTCTCTTTCTGTAGTTGAGTAGTTTCCCACAGCTTTTGTAAGTGTCCGAGAAGCAAGGGCTATTACGTTCTCTTTTCCATCTGAAAATTGCACCAGAACAGCATCAATCCCATATCTGCTGGCATCTGTGTGTAGTTCTGTAGGTGCTCTCTCATCATACAGACCAAGTACAGGGTTAGTTGTCAGAGCATTTCACAGAACAATACTTTTAGGAATAGGAAATTCCGCTATAGATCTCACCTTTTCTGGGTCTGGCTACACACCTTCATTTGACACAAGGTGTCCAAGTATTCTGATTTCTTTTTCTCCAAAGAAACACTTTCTTGGATTAAATTTCAGTCCTCTTTGTTAGAGACACTTAAGACCAGCTCTCAGTCTTTTTATATGTTCATCAAATATCTCTGGGAACACTATAATGTCATCTAAATAACAAAGACACATTGCCCACTTCAGGTGCCTTAGAAGATTTTCCATTATTGGTTCAAAAGCTGCTGGTGCATTACACAAACCAAACGGCATTATCTTAAACTCATACAGGCCCTCAGGGGTGATGAATGCAATTTTCTCACGATCAGCCTCATCTAGTTCGATTTGCCAGTATCCCGAGTACATGTCCATGGTTGGGAAAAACTTAGCCTCCCTTCAGACAATCTAGTGTATCGTCAATTCGTGGAAAAGGGTAAACATCCCTTTTAGTTAACTTATTAAGCTTCCTGTAATCAACAAAAAAGTGCCAACTGCCATCCTTCTTCCTGATGAGGACCACTGGTGATGACGATGGGCTCTGTGAAGGCTGAATGATGTCATTCTTCATCATTTTCTCTATCTTGTCACAAATTATTCAATGTTCTGTTGCTGACACATGGTATGCTTTCTGGCTTATTGATAGGTGGTCTCCAGTGCTAATCCAGTGCTTCACTGTCAATCTGTCTAATTTGCTCTTCACCTGTGGATTGAATCATTCAGAGAATCTTGAAGAAGCTTCTTGTGTTGTTACTTAGTGAGATCTGGTGATGTTGAGCTAGAAGATCTTGTCTCGTAGTGGTAGCACTAATTTCGCCCACAGGCTCAGCATGGGAGGTTTCTATGATGCTCAGCTGTTCTTCAATTAATGGCTCAACGTTTGCTACGCACACGCGTCTTGGAAGGATCTACAGTTCTCGGCGACAGTTAACTATCCACAATTCACTGAATCCATTCTCGAATGAGATGACAGAGACTGGGATGACCAAGTTATTCTTCAGTGGTATGCTTCTCTTACATTCCACTACAAGATCCATGGGTTGAAGCATGGCATGACAAGTGACAGATACCTTTCTGACTGCAGGAATGATCACTTCATCCAGCACACATAGTCTCCACACACTCAGATGTGCATCTTCCTGTCCACAGTATCTCATCTCATCTAGGATAATCTTCGAGCAACCACAATCTATAATTGCCTGAGAAGCTTTCAAAAAGTCCCATCCGAGAATGACGTCATGACTACACTCATGTAAGACGATGAATTCTAAGGGCTGTGTATAGCCACTTATACCCACATGAATGGTACATCTTCCTGTAGGTTTTACATATTTCCCATTAGCCACCTTTAGCAGGGATGTTTTATTGTCAACGAATATGGTTTTCTTCAACTGGAGATGGTACTTCTCTGAAATGACTGAATATGATGCTCCAGAGTCCACATTGATGGTGGAGAATACTACTCCTCAGCGGCCTCACCTCCAAGGAAGGTTACACCCTTTAGTTTTTCAGGTTGCCGTGGCTAGGTGATTGGCTGGAGCTTCTAAACGGCGATGGAGACCTGGATCGGCGTGTTGGGAAGCGTCCTCTCCAGTGGCTAGCTTGCAGCGATGGTGACTTATGTCATCCTGCACCCACATCTTCTTGTTCATCTTTGTCATCCTGGAATTGGCATCAGCTAAGATCGGTCTGCTGTCTTGTGGCACGGGCATCCTCAAATATCTGCCACCTTTCTCGACAATAGTGCACCACATGTACCAGTCGTCCACAGTGGAAACATACTGGTTGGATATCCTGGGTCCTCCAGATGCCAGTCTTCCTTGGTGCCCAAACAGGTTCCTCATGCAGCATTGTAGTAATTTAACTTCGCCTGCGTCCCAACTTTTTCACCGTTTTAAAGGGGAATGAAGGACGACAGGTTGGGTTCAACGTCTGTTCCATTCCTTCCTTATGACCTCTTGAAGCGTCTCAGTTTTTTGCTCATCCAAGTGCTTTCTGAACTTCCTCTCTCACTATCTGATGGAGAACACAAGTGAAATCAGTTGCTTACCCCATCACAGACATCAATATGATGCTTGGAAGCCATTCAAACTTCTTGCTTGTAATTCTTTTTTGATGCATTGTCTCAATATACTGACACCATTTTATGAAGTCGTCTGCTGTCAAAACCTCCTTCAGGAGTAAGGCTTGATACATGTCCTCAGCAACACCCTTCATGAGATGTGCAACCTCATCTTCCTCCTTATTCTAGGATCCACTATTTTACACATCTCCAAGACGTCTTGAATGTAGGATGCTGTAGTTTCTCCTGGACACTATGCCTCGTACTTTAATTTATCTTTGGCCTTGCACTTCTGTCGTTGGTGCCGAAATACTTGCACAGTTCTGCCTGGAATACTTCCCAGATTGTAAACTTCTCCTTGTTGTTCTCATACCATTGCTTGGCAGTGCCCTCTAAGTAGAAAAATTCATTAGCTAAACACATGGTGTCATCCCATTTGTTAAATTTGGCTATACGCTCATATACCTTCAGCCACATCTCATGTGGTGGCACATAGCTGCTGTCATAGTAACATCCTCCTCTTCTTCTGTCACCGATAGCTTGCGATCTGTTGAATATGGCTCAAACTCAGGTTTCTCGCCACATAAAAGGTGGCTCTGTCGTGGCCTGATGGGAGCCACTGTGCCATCAATAATGTGCGCTATCACAAGTTCCAATACCCAGCGTCTCCACCAGAATAATTTCATGGAGAAGAAGGTGTAATTAGATGAATGACGAACACTAACTTCACTTAACAAAGGTTTATTCAGCACTTGCACATACAAGAGCACGGAGCAAATTGCCTCCAGCCAGAACACATACAGTATATATACGGCTACAAAACAATCCAGTACAATGATTCTTGACAATTGTGGATACTTCTGCAATGTACTCGAACCGAATATAGAAATTAAAACCACAGTGACTATGCTACTCGGCTTTTTCTGCGACACTGCTCCCTCCTTAAGAGAACAGCGTCTCGGTGTTTCATCCTCATAGTCCAGGAATGAGTCATTGATCCTGCATACTCCAACTCCCACTGACTGATGTTCACCATGGCAGTGATCTTCTTAGAACTTCCTTTGCCACTACGGTCTTTGTCATCTTTCCACTTGTTGCCTGTCGCTGGAGCTTTGAATTTTCAATCCAATAGATTGCGATAATGTACAATGATTCTTGACATTTGTGAATACTTCTAGAACATACTCAAACTGAATATAGAAATTAAAATTGGACAGTCCAGGAGCATTTTTAACTCATGATCCTCCATGCAGTAGTTTAGTAGCATAACCATTACACCACAGTGCTACTCAGCTTCGTAGGGGACAGTCAGTTTGATTTTCAACAAGGTAAAACAGATGCAGTGAGCTGTTACATTGAGAAAATAATTACATCAATAGACAAGAGCAATAAGGCAGCAGGAATTTTCTGCAACTTCACAAAGATGTTTGATTCTGTAAACCATTCATTGCTTATTTACAAACTTTGAAAGTATGGCATTAGTGATGGTGCCCTACAATGGCTTAAATCGTACTTATAAAACAGAAAGCAAAGAGTTAGCATCTCTTTAAATGGAGCAAATTATTATTCTGACTCGAAAAAAATATCTCAGGGTGTTCCACAAGTTACATACTAGGCCCAGTCCTATTTCTCTTCTGAGTTAATGACTATCATTAAATATAGCTCCCCATCAGTTCTGTTTGCAGCTGACACTTCCATATGGAAATCAGGATTCGGAAAAAATTCCCAAATCTGTGATCAGCACCTCAGTACCTTATAAACTTGATTTCAGCTAAATGTGTTACATCTAAACGTATCTAAGTATTACATGATGCAGTTAAAAACCAAACAGTCAAAATGAGAACTGGCTAAGACTGTTCACAACAAACAAGATATAGCAGAAGTTGGCTCAATCAAATTTTTAGGTTTAAATCTGAATAAAAATTTGAGTTGTCAAGCACATGTTCAGTACCTACCAAACAAACTGAGCAGCTTTGTATTTGCAATGCAAATACTATCAACTGTAACTGACATGGACACATGAAGAGTAGCCTTTACAGGCAACTTTGAATCCATTATTAGGTATGGTATTGTTTTTGGGAGTAATTGATAAACATAGTATGGGTAACAAAGAAAATTTTATGTTTCCCACCCACCACCTCAAACTGTATACCCAGGGACCTCTATATACAAGAATGAAAATTTACAATAAATTAAAAGGGAACAAGTGAATGGACGTGAATTTAGGTCCACTTAAAAAAAAAAAAGCTTTATGAGGCACTGACACTAAATCTTATTACACGATGGATGAATTAATGCAGGACAAACTAGAAATTTGAGCTCGATACAATGTGTTATATATGCTAAGAAACATCATTAGAGTTTTATTACTTATTTTAGTGTCGTTATTTGTTAATGTGAAAATCATTGTAACTGAATTATAAATTTTTGACATATTTCCTGTACACAAACCAAATGGATTAGAAATGTACATCTTGAGATGAATAAAACACGATTCCATAATACAATAAACATGGTATGCAGTGGAATGTTTCCTTCTATTATAAATTATTTAACAGTTACATTGCAGACCCAGACACAGTCCCTGATACTCTTACACAAGGAATAACTTATCTGAAACCTAAAGATCAAGCAGACACAGCAAACCCAGCAAAATATCACCCCATAACATGCCTATCAACAATATACAAAATATTAACTCCAGTCATTACACAGAAATTAATGACACATACAACACAGAACAAAATTATAAATGAAGAACAAAAAGGCTGCTGCAAAGGAGCACAAGGATGTAAAGAGCAACTGATAACAGATGCAGAGGTGACATATCAAGCTAAAACTAAACAAAGGTCACTACACTATGCATACAATGATTACCAAAAAGCTTTTGATAGTGTACCCCACTCATGGTTACTACAGATATTGGAAATATACAAAGTAGATCCTAAATTGATACAGTTCCTAAACATAGTAATGAAAAATTGGAAAACCACACTTAATATCCAAACAAATTCAAATAATATCACATCACAGCCAATACAGATTAAGCATGGAATATACCACGGAGACTCATTAAGTCCTTTCTGGTTCTGCCTTGCTCTGAACCCAATATCCAACACGCTAAATAATACAAATTATTGATATAATGTTACTGGAACATACCCACACAAAATCACACATTTGCTATACATGGATGATCTAAAACTACTGGCAGCAACCAATCAACAACTCAACCAATTACTAAAGATAACAGAGGTATTCAGCAATGATATAAATATGGCTTTTGGAACAGACAAATGTGAAAAAAATAGCATAGTCAAGGGAAAGCATACTAAACAAGAAGATTATATATTGGATAACCACAGTGACTGCATAGAAGCAATGGAAAAAACAGATGCCTATAAATATCTAGGATACAGACAAAAAATAGGAACAGATTATACAAATATTAAAGAAGAACTAAAAGAAAAATATAGACAAAGACTAACAAAAATACTGAAAACAGAATTGACAGCAAGAAACAAGACAAAAGCTATAAATACTTATGCTATACCAATAATGACCTACTCATTTGGAGTAGTGAAATGGAGTAACACAGATCTAGAAGCACTCAATACACTTACACGATCACAATGCCACAAATATAGAATACATCACATACATTCAGCAACAGAAAGATTCACATTACGCAGAAAGGAAGGAGGAAGGGGATTTATTGACATAAAAAACTTACATTATGGACAGGTAGAGAATTTAAGAAAATTCTTTCTAGAACGAGCAGAAACTAGTAAAATACACAAAGCAGTCACTCATATAAATACATTGGCTACACCATTGCAATTGCATAACCACTTCTACAACCCTTTAGATCACATAACATCAACAGATACGAAGAAAGTAAATTGGAAAAAAAAAAAAAAAAAAAAAAAAAACACTACATGGCAAGCACCCGTATCATCTAACACAGCCACACATTGATCAAGATGCATCCAACACATGGCTAAGAAAAGGCAATATATACAGTGAGACAGAAGGATTCATAATTGCAATACAGGATCAAACAATAAACACCAGATATTACAGCAAGCATATTATTAAAGATCCCAACACCACAACAGATAAATGCAGACTTTGCAAATGACAAATAGAAACAGTAGATCACATCACAAGCAGATGTACAATACTAGCAAATACAGAATACACCAGAAGGCATGACAATGCAGCAAAAATAATACATCAACAACTTGTCATACAACATAAACTAATAAAACATCACATTCTCACATACAAGTATGCACCACAAAATGTACTGGAGAATGATGAATACAAATTATACTGGAACAGAACCATTATAACAGATAAAACAACACCACATAACAAACCTAATATCATACTCACCAATAAAAAGAAGAAATTAACACAACTAATCGAAATATCCATACCCAATACAGCAAATATACAGAAGAAAACAGGAGCAAAAATTGAAAAATACTTCCAACTGGCTGAGGAAGTCAAGGACATGTGGCATCAGGATAAAGTTGACATTATACCAATTATACTATCAACTACAGGAGTCATACCACAAAATATCCACCAGTACATCAACGCAATACAGCTACATCCAAACGTATATATACAACTACAGAAATCTGTAATTATTGATACATGTTCAATTACCCGAAAGTTCCTAAATGCAATGTAACATATACCGTACAGTTAAAAGGAAGTCACGCTTGATCAAGGTCCGTGTCACTTTCCATTTTTAACAAGACATAATGTCTGTGAAAGGAAAGAGATAATAATAATATGCATAATGTCTGAAAACAGGAAAACTTGTTTTTGTGGAATTTTGTCATTTTGTACGTAATTAAGTGCAGTTTATGGCAAGAATGAAATACTATTTAAGCTTTTGCTACTCTTTGTGTTACTGGAAATTTTCAAGCTTTTTTACCTTTTCAAATGAATGTACTAGATTCCTAATTCATATATTAGTTAACAAATTAACTTCTGGACAAAAAAAAGGAACTCACACACAAATTACACTTATTGTACACTTCTTTGTTAAATGTTCACTTGTAGTCATGCTTATTTGATTTCATCACTTTCTCAGACAATGGAGCTGGCCTGGAATGCCCTAGTTTCTTTGCAGTCAGTAATATTCTATTCTGTTAGTGCTTAATAAGGTTCAAGAGAGTTCATGTTGACACTCCACAGAAAAGCCAATTCCTACACAGTAGACAACAACCAACTCCAAACACAAACTACCATTTGCGGAAATGATTAAATTCAAGTATTACTATCTTCCAAAAAGGTCACTTGACCGGAATACAAATGAGGCACTGAGAGCCATCAGGGCAAAAAGCACACCATCTCTGATCTCCATATTTAAACAAATATCAGAGAAACCAGTGAGACAGTTTTTTGTGAATGTTCAGATACACATGCAGTGTGGGCCTACAGTGCAGTTGAAGCTGACCCACCGTAAGATCATTCAGTGTCAGAAGCATGAATAGATGCAACAGTCTCACAATCAACAATGATGTGCTTTATTGTTCTCAGCACCTCAAATGGATTGTTCTATGATAAAACCCAATACTTAATATACTACATTTCATTGAGAATCCCACAAAATAGGTTTTTTTTGTCAGTATAGCTGATGAGAATTCTTCCAGGTTGTACAGCCTTGATCCATGGAACTCTTCAGTCCATGAAGTTTCGTCCAAGGCTATGTTGGATGTCTTCGGAGGTGCTCCTGGTTGTGCTGAGTTTTACCGACTTGGCAAGACTCAGCACAACCAGGAGCACCTCCACAGATGTCCAATATAGCCTTGGACGAAACGTCAGGGATTGAAGAGTTCCATGGACCACAGCCATACAACCTGGACGAATTCTCAGAAGCTGAAACATCCGGTCATGAAAGCCTTCATTGTATGAGTATAGCTGATGTCCAATCTAAGTTTACTGCATAGTGAGAGAATTCGCATATCTGTGGAGTGTGCTACCGCATAGTGGAATTTATGCCAAGGGAACACAGATAAAAGTCTGTTGCAGTATGCTACCACCTGGTGGCATTGACGTAAACTTGTAGTTGAATGGTAAGTGCTAGCAGTGCATGCTGTGAACTGTGCACATTGTTTATTAAATCCATGTGTATTTGGCCTGTAAGGCAATTATGTCATGCCAGCTACATGTGCAGAAGCTCCTTAAAACGAACACAAGTGAAGATGCACTCATGACCTTGATGCCATCTCACTGAGTCTAGTGGAGCAATATGTGGTACAGTGTGGTAAATTTACTGCTGTGTACTTCAGACTACAACATCTACATTATATTTAACAGCCTTCAAAGAAAAATAACTAATAAATCCACAAGGTGTCAAAGTTAGGGTGTTCACATGTTCCTGCGCTCTTACACAGCAGTCATCACTGGACATCAGTATGAGAAAAACCTATTTTGAGTGATTCTGAATGAGATATGGTACATAAAGTTTTGGATTTTATCAGAGAGTAATCCACATGAGATGCTGAGAACCATAAAGCACATCTTCATCAATTGTGAGACTGTAGCATTTATTCGTGCTTGGGGCATCTGTTGAGCTTATGGTTTATCTGTACTGTAGGCCCACAATGTACATATATTTGAACATTCACGGAAAACTGTTTCACTGGTTTCTCTGATATTCACTTAAATGGGGGGTGGGAGGGGGGGGGGTTGAAGACTGTGTGCTTTTGACCCTTATGGCTCTCAGCCGCCTCATTTGTATTCTAGTCAAGTGACCTTGTTGGTAGATAGTAGTACCTGAATTTAATCATTCCTGCAAATGGCAGTTTGTGTTTGGAGTTGGTTGTTGCCTACTGTGAAGGAATTGGCTTTCCTGTAGAGTGTCAATATGAACTCTGTTGAACCTGTATTAAGCACTAACAGAAAAGAAAGTTATCAGGAAAAGTTAGCTGCAGAGACGGCAGGCCAGACTCATTTCTGAGAAAGTGATGAAATTAAATAATCATGACTACAAGTGACCATTTAACAAAGAAGTATATAATAAGCACCCAAGTTGTTATATGGGTGCAACATAAGAATGCCTGATTTTCAGCCCTGAAGTTAGTTCATCTCCATGGTATATAGGCACTGTACAGAAACTTCCAAACAAACAGAGATTACTGCATAATAGGTGTAAAGCAAAGAGAGAGGTTACAGACAGAGATATACTGAATGAAATGTGTTTGGCTGTCAAGAGAGCACTGTGTGATGCCATCAATGACTACAATACCAGAATATAGTCAAATACATTTCGCAAAATCCAAAGAAATTCTGGTCATATGTAAAGGGTGTTAGTGTCCAGTCCCTAGTGAATGATGCAAGAACTGAAATTAGAGGTAGCTAAGCAAAAGCTGAAATGATTAATTCCATTTTCAAATGTTCCTTTATAAAGGAAAACCCAGGAGAACTGCCCCAAATTAATCCTCATACCACTGAAAAAGATGAAGAAAATTAATATTAGTGTCAGTGGTGTTGAGAAATAGCTGAAATTGTTAAAATTGAACAAAGCTCCAGGCCCTGATGCAATCACTGTAAGATTCTATATTGAATTTGCAGCTGTGTTAGCCCCTCTTCTAATTACAATCTATTGTAGATCCCTCAAACAAAAAACTGTGCCCAGTTCTTGGAAAAAAGCACAGGTCACATCCATCTACAAGAAAGGTAGTAGAAGTGATCCACAAAATTAAGATCCAATATCCTTGACATCAGTTTGTTGCAGAATCTTAGAACATATTCTGAACTCAAACATAATGAAATATCTTGAACAGAATGACCTCCTCAATAACAACCAGCATGGATTTCAAAAATATCAGTCATGTGAAACACAACTTGCACTTTTCTGACATGACATACTGAAAGCTTTGGAGAATGACAACCAGATAAGTGCAGTGTTTCTTGATTTCTGAAAAGCATTTGATTCAGTACCACACCTACACTTATTGTCAATAGTACGATCATATGCAGTATCAAGTGAAATTTGTGAGTAGGTGAAGGACCTTTGAGTAGGGAGAACACAGCATGTTATCTTGGATGGAGAGCCATCATCAGGTGTAGAAGTAACTTCAGGTGTGCCCAGGGAGGTGTGTTGGGACTCTTGCTGTTCATGTTGTATGTTAACAACCTTTCAGACAATATTAATAGTAACATCAGGCTTTTTGCAGGTGTTGTAGTTATCTAGGTATAATGAAGTATCTGAGAGAAGCTTCATGAATGTTCAGTCAGAGCTTGATAAGATTTCAACATGGTACAGAGATTGGCAACTTGCTCTAAATGTTCAGAAATGTCAAATTTTGCATTTCACAAAACGAAAAAAATGTAGTATCCTATGACTGTAATATTAATGAGTCAATGTTGCAGTCAGCCAACTCATACAAATACTTGGGTGTAAGGCTTTGTAGGGATATGAAATGGAATGATCACATAGCTTCACTCGAGTGTAAAGCAGATGGTTAACTTCAGTTTATTGGTAGAATACTGGAGAAGTGCAATCAGTCCACAAAAGAGATTGCTTACATATCACTCATGCAACCCATTCTAGAATATTGCCCAAGTGTGTGGTACCATTACCAGATACGACTAACAGGGGATATTGAATGTATACAGAGAAGGGCAGCATGAATAATCACAGGTTTGTTTAATCTGTGGGAGTGTGTCATTGACATACCGAAGGAACTGAACTAAAGACTCTTGAAGACAGGCGTAAGCTATCCTGAGAAAGTCTATTAAGGAAGTTTCAAGAAACAGCTTTAAATGATTAGTCAAGGGATATACTACAACCCCCTAGAGATTGCTCACACATGGATTGTGAGGATATGATTAGCATAATTACTGCATGTACAGAGGCATTCAAACAATCATTCTTCCCATGCTCCATATGTATGGAACAGGAAGAAACCCTAATAACTGGTAAAATGGGATGGACCCTCTGCCATGATGGTTTGCAGAGTATAGATGATGATACAGATGTAGAATGTTGGCTCAAAAGTATTTCTTGTAACATATAGGCAGGCTGGCAGCATTTACACCATAGTTAGAGTCTGTAATGTGTGCATTGCCATGTGGCATGGTGATAAACTTGCAGTCTCATATAGTGTTGATAGTTATTACATTTTATCTACCTAATCCCTTCAGACAAAGACCAATCTAATTTCCTCTTCTTGCAGCATGTTTAGGTTCACATCACTGGCAATTAGAAGTAAGTACAGTGCCATATATTCTGTGACCACACAGCAGGTTATGGTCATTGCACATAATAAAGTAAGAGTTTTGATTCATTACACTATAGCAAACATACATTCATTCATCTCATTAAGTGATCTACATTGACCTATGTACTTGTGTGCCATCAGCACAATATTTAAATATTGTGAAAACACTGTAGACCTTCTACTCACTTCAAACCAGCTTACTGCCAATGTTCTATTCTTCTGTTGCTCACCACTAATTGAACACTGATTGGTTCTTATCACAAAGAGAAAACTCAACACAGCTATTATTGTGTTGAAGATGTTCTTTTAATATGTTACAAGAAAAATATTAAAGATAAAGTAATTTTGCAACTGAAACATTATAACAGCTGAAACAGCTGTAATTTTATATGCTGGAAATAATTTAAGAGTAAAGGAGACAACTTACCAAATAGTAGACATTTTGACATATCGAAAAGAATGAAAATTGGCAGAAATTGCATTCCATCCTGAGATGCTGGAGCTGGTGGTCATCTTTGCATGAGATGAGTGAATGGTATGTGTCAGAAATTAAGAAAATCAGCCTTCAGTTGCAAGGTAAAATTTTATTAGTTTACCTAGGTTTCAATGCCAATAATGGTATCTTCTTCACAACCTATAAATTAACCCATACAGACATATGTTGCACATATATACATCATCAATCTAATGACTTCATAATAAAGAAAATCTTGGTACTTGCAAAAATTAAATTATTTTGAGAGCCAAATGTTGGAATGGCCAATGCTGTTTCCTGTCTGCTTTGTCCCTTTAATATAGTCTGATTGTAAATTGAGACACAATGTACAATTACAAAAATTAAATTATTTTGAGGGCCAAACGTTAGAATGGCCAATGCTGTTTCCTGTCTACTTTGTCCCTTTATTATAGTGCGATTGTACACTGGACACAATGTACAATCGCACTATAATAAAGGGACAAAGCAGACAGGAAACAACATTGGCCGTTTCAACGTTTGGCCCTCAAAATAATTTAATTTTTGAAAGTACCACGATTTTCTTTATTATGAAATCATCATATTGATGATATATTTCAATGTGTAACATATGTTCGTATGGGTTAATTTATAGGTTCTGAAGAAGATATCATTATTGGCATCAAAACCTAGGTAAGTTAATAAAATTTTACCTTGCAACTGAAGGCTGATTTTCTTAATTTCTGAACAATTCACAGTTGCTGAAGAGCTGCACTATGTTAAAGATTTGTAAATGGTGTGTGTCTCTTTTTTACTGATGAAGGCTGTGGATGAAAGCTATATGTAAGTGGCTATTTGCAACCTACTGTGTCTTCTTTACAGTAAGTAGCAATCTGTGTTTTCCACATTGTTGATATTCCTAGCTGGAGTTTCCATTGTTTGAATGAAAACTTTGCTAGCTTTCTGGCAAATCCTTTAACAAATTAGGGTGCAATGTAGCTGCACATGTGTGTGGGGGGGGGGGGGGGGGTGAGGGGGGGGGCACCGGGAGTGGGAGGGAGGGGGAGTGCAGGGGAGGGTGTACTCTAGTAGAGCATTAAACGATGCATCCAACAGCTAGTGAAGTTTTCATTCTTTAAAAGGCACCTGTCGATGATACAATGCTCTTACTAATCAGTGATTTGTATCCTTTACTCCTAAATTATTTAAATCCTGCCAGAACTTTCCTTACTATATTTTACACACTGGCATCTACAAAATTCCAGATGTGAAGTTAGCTAACATCAGTAGTAATGTCTCTGAGAGCATGTCTGGCATCTGGAGAGATGTTTTTATTTTTCAAAGGAAGGTCTGTTACTTAGACTGAACTGAAGCTCCCATATAACAGACAAGCTGTATTAATATTAATTGTCTGAGCATATTTGCAGTTTTGTAAACAGTAATTTCTTATCCAGTATTTAGTGACCATGAGAGAGATTTGTGAAAACATGCCATCAAGTACAAAATTCCACAATATGCTCTGTTTAAAACAGAAATTTTATCACATTGGTGTGACATAGTCATATTTTTCAGTAACTTCAATTAGTTTTGTATCTCAGCAGTTTTGAATACCATGCAGTAGTTTAGTGCTGGTAGTTAAGATAGGTTTTCTTCCACAAATTACTTTTGTGGCATAGTAATAGTTGCTATGGCTCTTTGGTACTGAGTCAGGTGCTATAGCTGAAATATACAGCATTTTGACAGAGTAAATGCTTGCCACCTTCAGATGATGTGTTGACTATTGGTGGGATACTAGAGGATACTAATTATTGTGGCCAAACTTAAGGTACAGTATGTAGGCAGTGGTATTATTAAATAAAAAAATAAAAACACCTCTCCATTCAAAATGACAAAATAGGTTACTGGATGGACTGCATAATAACTTAGTTCTTATTTTTCTTGTTGTGTTGTCATCTTGTAGTTGAAGTGAATTTAGCACAGGCAGTACAGATTCCATATCTTGTTGGTGTCACATGCTGTGCATGGCCATCCACAGAAATTTATCCAAGAATGGGTAAGATTCTGACATTAGCATTTTTTATGTAACTGACTCAGACAGTTTAAAACCTGTCATTTCCAAGAACTAAGTTTGACTGGAAGTATAGAAAATTCTCAAATGACTGATACAGATCTACTTAGATCGTGTTAAGGTAGATTACTGTAATACCTACATGCTAGGCATATTTCAATAGTATAAGCAAAGTACATTAGTTCATAATGTTAATAGTTTTATGGATGCCACTTTTTTCGTTCCTATGATCTGAAATTATCTCCTTAAATGATTAAATCCAGACTATCCAACAAGTTATGAAATACAACTAGAGAATATTTACATAAAAATGTATGTTAGGTGGACAATGAAAATTGAAAATCTCAAATATAAAAACTAGAATCCTATTAAGCATTAACAAAAATAATTAACAAAAAGTGCTCCACTAACCATCTTTTGCTTAATCAACTTCAACAAGATCCATTACCCTTTGTGTGCTTACATGATCATGTTAGCAGAGTTCTTCAATTACTTTCATACTTTATATTTTTTCAGTGATGGTTAGCGTAACTAAAGTTGAATGAAATGTATTCTGAAAATGGGTGGTTGGGTAAAGAGTAACCCACAGCCAGCATTCAACCACACATGAGAAATCTCTCAAAGCCACACTGCATTTGGGTGACAGAGTTGACTTTTAACAGCCTAGGATTAAAAGAAGGGAATCTTCATCACTTCAGTTTCTTACATCATTGTGCAGCCATGCAAAGATGCAAAGTGGGCTGCAGAATTTGTAGCGCTCTAATGGCATATGGCACTGTGTTACACCTAGCAGAGTAGGAGAAGGTCATTATATCTGCAGAGGAGTCCCTTTCAACCTGGAAATTTCATATTTTTTTCCTCTTTTTAGTGCAGAAAATTTACTTCCCTTTATTCAGCTGATGCTTTTGGCACTGTAACTAAGTGTAGATGTATGCACCACGAGTGCAGTAGGGCTGTGTTCTTCAGAGCATGCTACAGTATCTCTTCCTTGTAAAATTGAGTATATAATCGAGATACTGGGTTTCTTCATTCACAGATAAATAGTAAACTACTGTTGTTCTTATGTAGTGCAGGAAAGTGAGTGTGCATCCTTGTAGGAATTTGGTATGGATAGCAGGCACATACAGTGCTCCCATGTTTCTGTTATGCTGTGAACTGACATTGAAACACACACACCAGGATGTTGGACTAGCCCCTTTCTCCACCTTGATAAGGGCTGTATGAGGAAGAAACAAAGAAAATATAGAGGATTCTATTTCAAAATGGTCCTGTAAAGGTTTTTATCCATCTGGAATGCAGAATGGCACTGAAACCACTGCCACACCAAAGAATCAGTGTAATATCCCATAAATACCATGTAAACCAAAAAAACTACAAGATATATAGTATACATAGTATTTCCCATCATCCTTGGCACTGTTAAATCTCCAGTTTAACAGATCCAAAGAAAACCACTGTTAGAAATTCGTAAAATTTTTGTAATAAATTGAAAATCTGTACCCAAGATCCCAGGAGGGGCATGTGTCCACACTTGCCCTCCCTTGTGGATGCCTCTGACTTCCTATATATTTAGATATTATTTATAACAACAAGTTGCCATTGTGCTGATGCCCTATCATTGCCACTGTGGTGATACTTTGCACTAAATGTAGCCTTCAAACTTATGACACCACATCAAGATGTATGAATACATCTAGTTATGAGACTGAATGGCTGGCCACTACTTACCTACAGGAAGCAAAATTCTTAACAATGTTGATAGCCACATGTAAAATCACTAGAAACATTTTGACAGAACACATGGTTTCACCATCTAGCCTCTTCCTCTTAATCCATCTTAACTTCTCAGACTGTCTTTATCCTCTCAGGATCTAAGTTAACACAGTGCATATTAGCATAGAATTTTTGACCACCTACTCTCTTCCTTCATGTTTGTCTCCCCTCATTCTCACAACAGGTGGCTCCCTTTCATCTGGGCTCTAATCGTTCTGACCTTCCTCAACATGTTCCTCTCTCCTCCCCAAGGAAGGAATTCATAGTTCCAAAATCAAGGTATGGTTTCTTATTCGCGTCTATCAGTAGAACCAAGAATTTCACCTTCTGAAGGTAATTACTGGACAGACATTCCTTCTCATAATTTTAGGGTTTTCTCAAGTGAGTTTTCCTTTTCATACAAGTTAGGTAACACAGTTCAATCAAAGTTCATAATTTCATGTCATTTCTTGTAAAAAGTGTTCTCTTTCACTAGTTGTAACACAATAAAATTAGAGTCCTTTTTCCAGTTACTGAATTACACCTGCCATTTGGTAACACTGTTTTACAGTTACTTTCTGTGAGTTTTTCTATGACAAAGCATTTTTACTTTTCTGCTTTGTTTATCAGCATTACTGTAGCCTTCTTAATATTAATAACTTAATACCAACATAATGCTACAAACATTGATATTTTGTATTTCATGCTTTAATCTCTCAGACAATCTAATATTACAATCCATGAGTCTTTCTAGGCAAGAAGTTCTTCGTCGTCACTTTCCTTGGCAGCATTGTTTGGATTGCTGCCTTTTCATATCTCATGGTATGGTGGGCAAATGTTGCTGGGGACACCATAAGCATACCGCCAGAGGTAAGACTGTAATATTTTTCTGCTTTTTTTTTAGTTGTTAACTGTTAACGTGCAAGTTTAGTTGAATAATTTCAATGAAGTTTAATCATCACTTCCACTTTCTGATCTTTTATGTTGCCTATTTTTTTTCTTAGCATTCATAACTTACATTATATTGCTTGTAAATTGCTGATGGTGATCTCTCTAAAGCAGATTATGATTATAAAAACATTATTCTAAAGCTATTGTATGATACTATATTTTTACTGTTGTTGTTGTTGTGGTCTTCAGTCCTGAGACTGGTTTGATGCAGCTCTCCATGCTACTCTATCCCGTGCAAGTCTCTTCATCTCCTCGTACCTACCGCAACCTACATCCTTCTGAATCTGCTTAGTGTATTCATCTCTTGGTCTCCCTCTACGATTTTTACCCTCCATGCTGCCCTCCAATACTAAATTGGTGATCCCTTGATGCCTCAGAACATGTCCTACCAACCAATCCCTTCTTCTAGTCAAGTTGTGCCACAAACTTCTCTTCTCCCCAATCCTATTCAATACTTCCTCATTAGTTATGTGATCTACCCATCTAATCTTCAGCATTCTTCTGTAGCACCACATTTCGAAAGCTTCTATTCTCTTCTTGTCCAAACTATTTATCGTCCATGTTTCACTTCCATACATGGCTACACTCCATACAAATACTTTCAGAAATGACTTCCTGACACTTAAATCTATACTCGATGTTAACAAATTTCTCTTCTTCAGAAACGCTTTCCTTGCCATTTCCAGTCTACATTTTATATCCTCTCTACTTCAACCATCATCAGTGATTTTTCTCCCCAAATAGCAAAACTCCTTTACTACTTTAAGTGTCTCATTTTCTAATCTAATTCCCTCAGTATCACCCAACTTAATTCGACTACATTCCATTATCCTCGTTTTGCTTTTGTTGATGTTCATCTTATATCCTCCTTTCAAGACACTATCCATTCCGTTCAACTGCTCTTCCAGGTCCTTTGCCATCTATGACAGAATTACAATGTCATTGGCAAACATCAAAGTTTTTATTTCTTCTCCATGGATTTTAATACCTACTCCAAATTTTTCTTTTGTTTCCTTTACTGCTTGCTCAATATACAGATTGAATAACATCGGGGATAGGCTACAGCCCTGTCTCACTCCCTTCCCAACCACTGCTTTCCTTTCATGCCTCTCAATTCTTATAACTGCCATCTGGTTTCTGTACAAATTGTAAATAGCCCTTCGCTCCCTGTATTTTATCCCTGCCATCTTCAGAATTTGAAAGAAAGTATTCCAGTCAACTTTGTCAAAAGCTTTCTCTAAGTCTACAAATGCTAGAAATGTACATTTACGCTTCCTTAATCTAGCTTCTAAGATGAGTCGTAGGGTCAGTATTGCCTCGTGTGCCAACATTTCTACGGAATCCAAACTGTTCTTCCCTGAGGTCGGCTTCTACTAGTTTTTCCATTCTTCTGTAAAGAATTTGCGTTAGTATTTTGCAGCTGTGGCTTATTTAACTGATAGTTCGGTAATTTTCACATCTGTCAACACCTGCTTTCTTTGGGATTGGAATTATTATATTCTTCTTGAAGTCTGAGGGTATCTCACCTGTTTCATACATCTTGCTCACCAGATGGTAGAGTTTTGTCAGGGCTGGCTCTCCCAAGGCCGTCAGTAGTTCCAATGGAATGTTGTCTACTCCGGGGGCCTTGTTTCGACTCAGGTCTTTCAGTGCTCTGTCAAACTCTTCACACAGTATCGTATCTCCCATTTCATCTTCATCTACATCCTCTTCCATTTCCATAATATTGTCCTCAAGTACATCGCCCTTGTATAGACCTTCTATATACTCCTTCCACCTTTCTGCTTTCCCTTCTTTGCTTAGAACTGGGTTTCCATCTGGCCTCTTGATGTTCATGCAAGTGGTTCTCTTATCTCCAAAGGTCTCTTTAATCTTCCTGTAGGCAGTATCTATCTTACCCCTAGTGAGATAAGCCTCTACATCCTTACATTTGTCCTCTAGCCATCCCTGCTTAGCCATTCCAGCCCCACGCTGAGTCTATTTCAAATACAAGCCTTCCAGCTAGTCTTGTTTTCCATCATCTTTCTGTGTTCACTTTGGTACAGTCCTTGCCTCTTTCTTCATCACACTCCTCCACACCTTCCTCTTGATCATATCTTTCACATATCCATTTCATGTATCTTCTTGGGAATCCTCTTGTTTTTACATTCTATTTAATTGCTCATACCACCTTAGCCTTGCTCTGCAAGGGTTCTTTTTTCACTATTTCCCTAACCCTTTCATTTCTCATCTTATCTTTCCTTGTTACTCCTGTCCTACTTCTGAGAAATTTCATTTCACATGCCTGTAACATGCCTACATATCTTTTCTTCATTACCCATGTTTCAGATGCATAGGTCAAGACTGCAATGTAGTGACCTCTATACAGAAGGGGTTATGAAATGTTAACCCTGGATAGCTGATTCCGGTTGGAACCAAAATGACTAATGTTGTGTAGGACAACAACGCACGAAACACAAACTTGGTGCCACGCGCTCTGATCAGCCATGGGATTGCCCTGTTGCCAGATGCTCTTGGACAACACATGACCATGAAGAATTTTCCTGCCAGAGATCACAATGTATCCAAGGAAACCACACGCTCAGTGACAGCGCACCATCCTTCCACTCTGGGAGTGAATCTGCCGGGCCCCCAACACATCCATTGTAATTTGATAAGACATACCGGGGTACAAACCCATCAGCAGCTGTTAGTTTACGTACAGAAAATCTTTTACAGATTGTTTGGCCCTGAAAAGTACCTTTTTTGTATCTAGGACATTGTTTACTTAAAGCAGGTGCTTGAACCGGCAGCCCCCTGACGCAACACAAGTTTGGCAACGTCGAACAGTGTTTCACTAAACTCTTTCCGAGATTCCTAGCATTGCCCTGATGTAATTGGCGGCATGTTGAAGGCAATCCATTAATTCCTCTTCGTTTCTAGGTGGTTCGCTTCCAGGAGGTTGAACAAGAGCCTTGAACAATCCCCATAGGATTCACACTTCGCAGGAATACTTCTGCCTGTCTGCCTCATTCACTTACCTCTTCCTCATTTCTTTCATTTTCCTGTATCACACTTATCAAGTACTTAAAACTTCTCACCTTCTTCAATTTTCCACCTCCAATCCTTATTCTGCTAGTTGGTCTATCTTTCATTCCAGATGTAACCAGGATCTCACATTTGTTTACATTAAATTTCATCCCATACTGACTCACAGTTTCTTCCCAAGAATACAAATGCTCCTGAATCTCCTCCTCTGTTAACCCAGATCATCAAGTCATCCCCAAATACCATTGCTTTCATCTTGTCTTCGCCAGTTTTTCCTGCCACCTTAACCATTATCTCATCCAAGATCACAATGAAGAGCAGAGGTGACAATGCACTACCCTATTTCACGTTACATGTTTGCCGGAACTAATCTGTCCCTTCATTTCCCGCTTTCACACAACTCAACACTTCCACAGAACATCTTTTCCACTCTGCCTGTACCTTCTTTTCCCATGCCCTTCTTTTCTGGCACTTCTAGACCTTCCTTCTATAAGCACTATCAAATGCCTTTTATATATCAAGAAAGTCCATCGCGAAGTCTTCCCTAAATTCATAGTGGCGCTCCTGGGGCTGCTTCACTGCTCCCAGTTCTTAAGCCATGATGTTCCCCTCTCAATCTGTTCTCGACCCTTGTTCAGATATGCTCTCCAGGTTCTTTTGACATACCTGATTTCAACAGTTACTTTGTCCACACATGGTGCCTTTCCTCCTTGCATTTTGTCCAGTGCCACTTCCACTTTTTTCAGGTCAGGTCCTTTTCTCTCCCAGAGTTTGCTTCTACCTCCCTTTAGCCTGTTGACATCATCTCCAAATCCATTTGGATTTAGCAAATGCTCAAAGTACTCCTTCCTCACTAACTTCAGTGTCTCTTTGTTACTACCCTTATTCTCATTTAAATCTATCATTGTTGAATCCTCTCTCAAACTTCTCGTCTTATTTTTGACCATTTCATACAGTACATTCTTACTGCCTCTGCTATCTTCCTCCATCGTCTTTGTCCATTCTTCCACTGACTTTCTTCTCTCCTCAGCCACTGTCTTACTTACCTAGCTTTCTTCTGTTTCTTATAGTTCTCTCTTGCCATTTTGGTCCTTTCTCAGAACCATGGTCTGAAGGTCTTGTTCTTCTTTCCCACTACTTTCTTCACTCTTTCATTTCACCATTGTATCTCCTTCCACCATTTTCTGTCACTTGTCCTTCCACATACCGCTACTGCAGCTTCTACCAGAGCACTTTTAAATTGCCGTTGGTAACCTTTTCCTTATAATCCCCAGATATTCTTCCTTAACTTTCTCTTCCTTCAGTTTCCATACTCTGATTCTCCTTTCCTGGTTCTCTGTCTTCTTCCACTGTTCCGCATCACCAGTAGCTGAAGGTCACAATCCAATACCTTTGACAGTAGTACCTTTATATCCATTACAGCCCTCTTCATTTCCCAGTCATAGAGCATGCAATCCACCAAAGATTTCTGCACTAAATTCCTACTGTATTTTTGGCTCTCTTTCTCTTAAAAGCATGTTACCTATCACTAAACCATTTCTCTTGCAAAATTCCAGCAATCTCTTTCCTTCTTCATTTCTATTTCCACATCCTTCTGCTCCCAACACATTTTCATATCCTTGTTTTTCACTGCCTCACATGTGCATTTACATCTCCCATGACTATTATCCTTTATCCATTCAACTGCTTTTGCAGTTCTTCCTCAAAGTACTCCTCCTCCTCAGATGTACAGTCCATTTGAGGGGCATACACCTGAACCATCTCTATACTTCTTCCCTTTGACATTACCCTGTCTTCATTATTCTGTCACTTACCCTCTGTATCTCTTCTTTTAGACCATCCCTCACTGCTCCCACTCCCTTTTGTCTTCTTTCTTCATTTCCACTCCAACATAAAACATGTAACCTTTCCTCAGTTCCCTACTGCCTCCTCCTTTCCATTTTGTCCCTGCCATGTCTAAAATATCTAGTTTTCTCCTTTCCATCATATCCTCTGTCTTTTTTGTCAGTGTTCCAATGTTCTGAGTTCCAGTTCTTAGTCAATTTGCCTTGCAGGGTCATTGTCTTTTATATCCATGATCTCTGAGGCTACTTCTGTTGTTGAAAGCTGGTTGTTGGTCCACAGTTGGTTAGCTAGGCCTATCACAGCTTCAGGAGAGCACTGTTAGCTGTGACTTTTTGGAGTTCCTAGAAGGTCTTCACAGTTACCATATTGGTCCTGGGGCACTCAAAGTCCCCATTGTACTTCACCCCTGTAGACTATCCCATACTTTGCAGTGTTGCCCTTACACAGTATTTAAAATTAAGGATGCTTCTTACAAACACTTCAGAAGAAACTTTTTGGTTACCTAGTCATATCCTGAGTTGTAACAATTATACCATTTTCTCCACTGATACAATAAGTCTTACAGTGTATCCAGAGTGGAGTTCTTCTGATTCATTATTTGGCCCATACAATGTGTTTTTGTCTGTCACTCACCACATCTTCTCTTTATATTTGTCAGCTTTAGCACAATGCTACATCATCTTCATCAGTCCATTAAGCACTTCATAATCTACCAACGAGATCCTTTCACAAAATTTCCAAAACTGTCAGGTAAATAATATCACATAATTTCACGTAGCGCTTTTCCTCTAGCTCTACATTAATTTCATCATCAACATGCTTGCCATACAATACGTTAACAATGGCAAAAGTTTCCAATTACAGCTCTTAGAACAATTAATGTACGAGTTTTTTCCCTGAACCCCAACAGTTTTATATTTTCGCCATGATGCTAACAAGACTCATTTTTGATATGATGTGAAAAACTTGTAGTGTCAGGCCTGTAACTTTTGATGTTTTGTTCCCTGAATTACACTGGAAACACAGCAGTTTTCAAAAATGCACACAGTGAATAAGACTGTTGTTGCATAATATTGACTATGAACAATAAGTGAAATTCATCCCATTTTTTTATCCAGTCCCCACACAAAATCTCATTTACTCCAGCTTGTAGCTATATTTTTGACACACCACATCATATTTAAGGTAAAATTGCTTCATAAATGACACCAAAAAAATTAAAAACTCATGATGATTGGTCAAAACAAACTGGAAGCTGGTTTGGATAACTAAGGCTTCTAAGGAGATATGATGTGAATGTCACCAGTTTTCTATTACCATAAATACCAGACAAGCATCATGTGCCAATAGTAATGTGATGGTGCTATGGAATTTTGCTTCTTCCTGAGTGCCATGAGAGGGACAACTCAAATTTTCTGGCATGTGAAATCTGTGATATCTGGCTTTTCTCAGCTGTACCAGACTTACTTAGGTGTCCAGAGTAGTGTACATAAGTATAAAACTGGAAAGAGAACAATATTATTTTCCAGGCTTATAAATGCCATGTAGCACTGCGAAGGTCCAAGTACTGATTAACTGCAGAAAACCTTACAGCTTTTCACACAGTCAGAAAAAAAGCAATACGAGTTGAAGTGTCACAAACAATTGCTCTAAATCATAACTGTGTTGCAGTTTATGTGAATTTACTGTAAGCAAGGAAGCCCAATATTTTGTTTTGGAATGTAGTCACTCCTTAATCAGGTTTAGTATGGGTTCAGAAGATAAGCCAACTCAGAGCTAATGCTATGTATCCTCATAATGTACAGGACTCGCATGGTCTGTAAGACTACATCTAATGCCACCAGTCACATACCACAGATTTGTATAATCCAATACATTATAAACTGCAATTTTTTTTCTGTCGAAGGTGAAACAATATACAGTTGTATGAAAGATTAGCTGCATTGAACCATTCATTGGACTGAAAAACACAACAAAAATAATAATCATATGATATGAACTGTCTTTGATTTCTTGAAATCTTAATCACACAGATTACAATAAATTTGTTGTTGCAAATATTATATGAGCATATGAGAATTTAACAATGTAATTACTCAAGTTTTACCACCATCATTTAAAGTGAAACAATGGAAAAAGGAATAAGTATAAATTTGGACATTGTTCAAGATGTGCATAAAAAAATCAGTAAGTCTTGTATCGAAAGTTAGTGCTCTGTTTATGTAGGAGTGTGATATTTATAATAATCATCTGTAAGTGAACGTAGACTTCTGTATATATTTACTTCCAAAATAATCCTGCATTAACAGGTATTAATGTCAACCAAAAGCTGAAAATAGTGTTGGATAGCTTCTATTTAGGATTTCAATAAGATAGCGTCTAATAAAAACGCTGAAGGAGAAAGGGAGCAAATATTGGCTTGTGGAGAAACAGATATTCTTGTTTAACACAGAGAATAAGACACGGAAATAAAGTAAGTTTCCATCAGTGCTATCCAAAGAAGACGGAACCACATAAGATGAAATATTACTTTTAGTGTACACTGAAAAATGGATTGGTTAAGGCACCTCAAAAACAGAACCAAGCCCCCTAAGATTCCTTCACAATTTATATACTCCAGTGTATTATTGCATCAACAGCAGCAGATGTGAGGAGGCATATGTGGAATCAAAGGAAGGATATCCTGAGCTCATTAATGCCAAAAAAGTTTTCCACAAAACACTAGTCTTCCACACTGGTAAACAGTAGTTAATAACTTCAAAATGGTAAATTGGTATGGCAACATTTCATAGTTTTCTTTTCCAACTAATATTTCTACTTTTCCTTTGTGCTGTAGTCTCATTTTCTCTGCAAGTTTCTACATCCTTCCTACAGCAAATCTTACATCTTCCTACAAAATTGATAAGATTTTTCTACTCAAATATCAAATGTTCTCTTCCTCATACATTATTATATTGTGCTGCCTCCTTCTTTCTCAGTTTGTATATACACTCACCTTCACCTTCCAACACACTCCATGTAATTTCCTCACTTTCCAGTCTTCTGCTCCTAGATCACATCATCATACTTCAAATTTCTCTAATCTTGAAGTTCAGTTTCCAATAACTATTTAGAATATTCACAAGTTAAATAAAGTATCAAAATTTTTGGTATGATCTACTTGCTTCTTGGAGATATCTCTGTAATTCAGTATAATATGGCATGTAAAAACATAACTGTGATGTACTTCCTCATGTTACAGATTGTCAACTGTGACATACAGCTCACACTTTATTCCAATACTGTAGAGACATGTAACAAAGTGTCACTAACTGTATTTCTATTAAAGGTGATGGGGCTCACATTCCTTGCAGCTGGAACTTCCATCCCAGATCTAATAACAAGTGTCATTGTAGCACGGAAAGGTTTTGGTGATATGGCTGTATCTTCATCAGTTGGCAGCAACATATTTGATGTAACTGTTGGGTATGTATAACAGAAGACAAAACATATTTAGAGTATATAATTAAATCATTAAAAGCAAGCAGTTATGATAGTTATTAGAAGGGTGAGACATGGTGGCATCAATGACAAAATTCCATTAAGTTTCACTGCTACTAAAGTCTGCGCCATAAATATTATCAGAATGTACCACTGCATGTAGTGAACATCTGTCATACAAAAAATAGTCTACTGCATAAGCAGCCAGTCATATTTGTCTCAAAAGCTTGAAGCCTGAGTGGGTTATTACAATCATGCAATGGATAGAATGCGAGTTGTAATGTTTGCAAAGAAGTATACAGAGTGTATCGTGTAAAATGTGCACCACAGATATAATGGAAATGGAAAGAGCTATTGACATGTGGTTTTCCCAGTATGGACTGGTAGTTAGGGACTTGTACTGTCAGTCAATCAGCAGGTTGTAATAATACTTAGAAAGTGTAGTTCTTGCACAAACATAATACTTTTTTTCCAGAATGAGAAAATACTTTTTTAATAGAAGCTTGTTTATTGACACTAACAAACTAAAAGCAGGGTAAACGAGAATGTCAGTGGTGTTTGTCGAAGGATTCTAATGTGAGTTGTTTACAATATATTGTATTTTGAAAAGTTCCCACACTGACACTTGTAAAATACCGGTGGCAGCACACACCAAATAACACAAGTCCATACACTAGTTATGTGGAATCTGACCAGTAATGAAACAATTGACCATCACAGGTTGTGTTCAAAATGACAACCAGCAGTGGCAGCATACACTTCCAGTCTGGCATTGAAGCTCTGCTGTGCACATGCTAGCATTTCAGTGGAGATGTCCAAGCAGATTGCAGTAATGTGTCATTGTATTTCATCAGGTGTACTTGGTATGTCCTTGTAGACAACATCTTTCAGCTTTCATCACAGAAAGTCTACAAGCATCAAATCTGGGGAAGGTACAGGTCCTCTGCATCCAATCCAAGTCATAGGGTCAGTATTGCCTCATGTGTTCCAATATTTCTAAGGAATCCAAACTGATCTTCCCCGAGGTCAGCTTCTACCATTTTTCCATTTGTCTGTAAAGAATTCGTGTTAGTATTTTGCAGCTGTGGCTTATTAAACTGATAGTTCGGTAATTTTCACATCTGTCAACACCTGCTTTCTTTGGGATCGGAATTATTGTTTTTCTTGAAGTCTGAGGGTATTTTGCCTGTCTCTTACATCTTGATCACTAGATGGTAGAGTTTTGTTAGGCCTGTCTCTCCCAAGGCTATCATTAGTTCTAATGGGATGATGTCTACTCCCGGGGCCATGTTTCGACTTAGGTGCAGATAAAGCTAACATGTTCATGGTGTATGGAGAGCTTAGGAAGAACACAGTTTACTCTTGTACAGTGTATGTGGCAAGATATCCCAATACATGTCAGTAATCTTGGCAATTATTTATCGATATCTTCAATCAGTTACATGAAAGTGCTGTGTAACATCTAAACAACAGAACAGAAGGAAACAAGTGACCACAGAAGTGGGTGAAATTAATGTTCTTGCTGCTGTTGCAGTTGATCTGCATGTCGTACACAGTTGCATGAGGAGACTCTTCAGAGTCAGGCAACTTAGAAAATAGATTAAGGAAAGACAAAACTACGTTTCTAGCATTTGTAGACTTAGAGAAAGAAGCTTTTGGCAATGTTGACTGGAATACTCTGTTTCAAATTCTGAGGGTAGCAGCGGTAAAATACAGGGAGCGAAAGGCTATTTACAATTTGTACAGAAACCAGATGGCAGTTATAAGAGTCGAGGGACATGAAAGGGAAGCAGAGGTTGAGAAGGGAGTGAGACAGGGTTGTAGTCTATCCCCAGTGTTATTCAATCTGTATATTGAGCAATCAGTAAAGGAGACAAAAGAAAAATTTGGGGTAGGAATTAAAATCCATGGAGAAGAAATAAAAACTTTGAGGTTTGCCGACGACATTGTAATTCCGTCAGAGACAGCAATGGACCTGGAAGAGCAGTTGTCTTGAAAGGAGGATATAAGATGAACATCAACAAAAGCAAAATGAGGATAATGGAATGTAGCCGAATGAAATCGGGTGATGCTGCCAGAATTAGATTAGCAAATGAGACACTTAAAGTAGTAAAGGAGTTTAGCTACTTGGGGAATAAAATAACTGATTATGGTCGAAGTAGAGAGGATATAAAATGTAGACTGGCAATGGCAAGGAAAGTGTTTCTGAAGAAGAGAAATTTGTTAACATTGAGTATCGATTTAAGTGTCAGGAAGTTGTTTCTGAAAGTATTTGTATTGAGTGTAGCCATGTATGGAAGTGAAACATGGACAATAAATAGTTTAGACAAGAAGAGAATAGAAGCTTTCGAAATGTGGTGCTACAGAAGAATGCTGGAGATTAGGTGGGTAGATCACATAACTAATCAGGAGGTATTGAATTGAATTGAAGAGAACAGAAATTTGTGGCACAACTTGACTAGAAGAAGGGATCGGCTGGTAGGGCATATTCTGAGGCATCAAGGGATCACCAATTTAGTATTGGAGGGCACTGTGGAAGGTAAAATTCATAGAGGGAGACCAAGAGATGAATACACTAAACAGATTCAGAAGTATGTAGGTCGCAGTTTGTTCTGGGAGATGAAGAAGCTTGCACAGGATAGAGTAGCATGGAGAGCTGCATCAAACCAGTCTCAGGACTGAAGACCACAACAACAACAACAAATCCCGTTGTCCACTCATGGCCTACTGCTTGGACTATCACACACTAACTGACTAGCTAGTCACAATGCACTCAAGGAGCAAACAATTATGCTGGAAGCAAACAAAAAAATATCATACCTAGCAACTACACAGCTTGAGTGGCACAGCAAGTGTCAGTGTGGAAACTTTTCAAAATACGATGTCTCGTACATGACTTGCACTATAATCTGGCAACAAATACCAATGGCATTCTAATTTACCCTACTTTTAGTCTGTTAATACCAATAGGCATTTTCCATTTAAATAAGTGTACATTTGTGCAAAAATACACTTTCTAAGTATTATTACAATCTTTTTGTTGGCTAGTAATACAAGTTACTGAGGACTAACCCATTCTGTGAAAACCACACATCAATAGCACTTCCCATTTCCGCAATATTTGCGGTGCAAATTTCAGATGATTCGCCCTGTATAATATATATTTTATGGTCATGAACCAAATGAAACAGTCATGAGCAAAAATTCATGCTGTCAAAATAGATGACTAACTAAAGCAGGATACGAGAATGCAGACATTCTCAGTGTGTTTCACTGATTAAATCTTCCCAGAATATCAGCTCAGTGGCAGCAGAACCAAAGCAATATTTGAACAAGTTTCATACTCGTTATCTTCAGATGCAGTGTGTGGTTACTGTGGCATATGATGAATTACAGCCACTGGACTACAATCTCCTATGCCAGGATAGTATAAGCTAGGCCAGTTATGTACATGTATTGTCACAGTCTGTGATGCTGTTAGAGGTGGAAGAGGAGGAGGAAGAATGAGATGTCAAATTGTTATCTACCCATCCTTCCCCTGTTGTTGCTTATGTCTACGACCTATCTTTTCTGGTGCAGTTGGCACCAGTTCTTCATGTTTAGGGGTCTGATTCTTGAAGCTGAAATTTTCACATTTTAGGTTCTCAGGGTCCAATTGAGCTAATTAATTTGAAGAATGTCTGTGCAGAATTTTTGTTTTTCGATGTTTATTTGCATTGCATTATACTATACACACTGTCTTTTGAATTTTCACATTAACAAAGTTGAAATTACATTGTTCATCCAAAATACATCTGATCATATCAGAGACATGCTTACTACTACTTCATTCTGCAGTAATAACAATACTCCAAAGGGTTTACAATATTTCTTGACAAATGAATTTCTATTAGATTATATTTTTATTTTATAAATGAATCCAGAAAAACACAATAAATAGTACTAGATTGCTTAATTAGTAACAGAAATTTTAAGTGTGCCAAATATTTTGTAATTCCAAATACATCCAAAAGAAGAACAATTTTAACTGTACATTCAGGGCTAGTACATACCAATGGCAATGACAAAAACACAGTAATTCCTTTTCATAAATTTTAGCTTGAAATACAATACATAGTGTACAAAATCATATGATATTTTTTTAGAAAAAAGGCCAAGACAACACTGACCTGATCAAAATTTGAAAAATATTTCTGGTATCAACTAATTCTGTGGAGGTAAAGCAATGTCATGCTGTCAAAATAGATGACTAACTAAATCAGGATACGAGAATGTCTGTCCACTTCCTGTGCTACTCTCAGGTGGGTTCATTATTGACAGATTGCATTCCATGAAGAACTTAACTGAACATCACTGTCCCAAGTAGTAAGAGAGTCATTTCCCTATATTTTCTCTGTGTCTTAGAAGTCAGAGCCCTAGAACCCATTATCATGACATGTCACCTTTGTCTGTTCAAAATTAAACATGTTCTCCTTTAATGCTGTACTCTGTTACTACAGACTTGTTAGTCTTAGGTGATGTGAAAAAATTTCTTGTGTGCTTCCCACAGTGCTGTGAGGTAAATTGCTGCAACTGCATGATGTACAGCTGGCTACATTCATACATAGTACTATAAATGCCAGGCATCCGTAGCTACAGTTGTTCTTTGATGGGCCCTGCACATCCCTAACTTTGTGTCATGGTTAGCATATGGTTTTTATGCGGTATACTCTATTGTCCTGAAAATCTTGGCGATGTGTAGCCCTGCATACAGAAGGAACTCCAGAAACTTGCTTTCCTATTTTGACTACTTCTTCTTCTAGCTGCATCTGCTGACTTTTGTGACACGCCTTATGACTGTGCACCCAGATCTAAGTGGGCCACTACAGTTATAGCTGAAAACACTATTAATAAAGCAGTACACTGCATTTTTGGAAAAAGTAAAGACTTAAAGAATGCTCATTTTGAATCTTCCCTTAGAACGTGAGATGGCTTAGTGAAATGAAAGGATAACTGAAGTATAAGCAGATGTGTCGCTTGTGTTAGAAGATCACTTGGGACTCACCGAAATTAAGCAGATATCTGTAGCTAATGTCATATTAATGTAGTACCAGTAAAAGAAATGGGGTGTGGCTATATATACAAGAACTGGTTTTAATTCAGAAGCTCTTCTGATTAATGAATATTATACTGAATAGTTCCTCGAATCCCGTGCCACAAATGTGGATTTGGAAACACAAATGATAACATTGCTGACAGTTTACAGTTTATCAGCATAAAATATTTTAATTTGCAATAACAAACAATGGAAAATCCAGGCCATATGCAATAAAATGTTTGAGACAGCATTACTATCGCAATGCATTTTAGTTGAAGATTCATTATCATTACTTTAATACTGATTTTTCATCAAATGACACTGACTGAGGACACCTAGTGTGAAACTGGTGGAGGTAAAGCTGTGAGGACGGGTCGGGTGTCATGCTTGGGTAGCTCAGAAGATAGAGCACTTGCCCGCGAAAGGCAAAGGTCCCGAGTTCGAGTCTCGGTCCATCACACAGTTTTAGTCTGCCAGGAAGTTTCATATCAATGCACACCCCACTGCAGAGTGAAGATCTAATTCTGGACACCTAGTGTGTCTGATGAAAGCCTTAGGTTTATTTCTCTATTATCTCAGTGATTTACATGTTACAATAGAAAATTGTTTATCTGATTATGGTGGTTAGATGTTAACAACAAAAAAATGTGGACTGTTTAAGTGTTTATCATAAGACAAAGATGCCAATAAAGGAATCAAACACTGTCAATGTCAATGTCAACATAGAACTAATGAGAAGAAGGGAAGATATCTAAACATCAAACTCTCAAAATAAAGAATTTAAAATTGTGTTCACTGTATGCTTCCAACACTTTGCATATTGTTTTCCACTAAAAGAAGTGAAGATAAAATTAAATAGATGTGTGGACAATAGATGGATGTAGTTTTCATAACAGAAAGCACAGAGTCACTTTCATTGACTAAACCACCAGAAACGGAGGAGTGTAATGTGGTGAGTCCCACAGGGTTTGATACTGGGTCTTCTCTTGTTGTTAATATATGTAAATGATATTAAATAAATATTGTACAAAATTACATTAATTTTGTAAGTCACATAATCACAGGCTTTGGTAAGTTCACAAAATATACCAATAGGTTAATTTTTCTTGTACAGATTTTCCAGCACTTAATTTATTAAGTCTTGTATTGCTTTCTTTGTAGAGAATCCTTCACAGAAACCAAATTGAGAGGCAGTTAACAACTTCTGCTTGGTTAAATAAGTTAGTATTCTATCACCGGCCATTTTCTCAAGCACTCTTTGAAAGGAATAGGTATATAATTACAGGTGGTTTGCTTGTCTCCAGTTTTGTAAATAGATGTTACTACTGCATATTTAAGTTTGTCAGAAAATGTGACTTATAACAGATTTACTGACCTGTTTAAGGGAAATACTCTCAACTCAGCATAAGATTTTAATAATCTTCTGGAAATATCATCATACCCAATACAATTACTATTTTTTTATTGAGGTGATGAATTTTGTAATATCCTTATGTGTTGCAGTTTTAAAATAAATGTCGGTTGGTGGTGCATACAGAGTCTTCACAAGTAAATTTAATGCATTTGTATTTGGTTGTTTATTGGTAGGTGAAACATTTTATGCCACAAAGTAGTTATTCAGCAAAGATAAAAAGCAAGAATATTTCATATGGTGGATACCTGTGATTTTATAGAGGCCCCTTCAAACATATACAAAATTGTATTCCTCTTCCCAATACATTTACCTTAAATTATATTTTTTGCTAATAATAAAAATGAGCTTTGCTGGAACTGTGACTTATACAATCTCAAAACAAAAAAGAAAAACAAATTTTATATAGACTTGGCCTTTTTGTCTATAGTTGAAAGTGTTGTTCTTCATTTTGATGCAACATAAAGCAATAAACTCAAAATCTATTTAAATTGATAAAATTCAAGATTACATATGATTAGACATTATTTTAAAAACTATCTGGTTGTCACAATTTAAGCACTGTAGATTCCTGTTGTATGACAAGTAACAATGCTACCTGCAAACAGACCTCTGAAACTACATAATTAATGTCAATAGATTACAGGTTGCTAAGACCAGAAGACGCTAAGCAATTGATGAACACACAAAAAATAAATAAAACAATGGAAAATCCAGGATGGGATACTGACAATATTATGAAAAAAAAAAAAGATTGCTACTCACCATTATAGAGAAGCTGCTGAGCAGATAGACACAACAAAAAGACTGCCATACATGTTGAGCTTTCAGCCAAATTGTCTTTTTCCAGCATAAACACCAGACACAGATTCATGCAAGCACAACTCACAAACACATGGCCACTGTCTCTGGCCACTGAGACCAGACTATGAGCAACTGTGCCTGAAGGGAGAAAACAGAAACCTGTGTAGCATTTCAGTGGGAGCATGGAAGGGGGATAGATGGGTGAAGGACAGAGGCTAATGAAGATTGAGGCCACTGGGGTTACAGGAACACAGGATACATCACAGGGAGAGATCCCACCAGTGCAATTCAGAAAAGATGGTGCAGTTAGGAAGGAACCAGATGGTGCAGGCTGTGAAGCAGTCACTGAAGTGAAGAATGTTGTGTTGGGCATCATGCTCAGGAGCTGAGTGGTCCAGCTGTCTCTTGGCCACAGTTTGTTGGTTGCCATTCATGTGGACAGACATCTTGTTGGTTTTCATGCCTACATAGAACACAACATAGTGGTTGCAGCTTTCACAGGTAGTCTTGCCATTAATGGGATAGGTGGTGGTGGTGGGAAGATGTATGGTCCTGCAAATAGGTCTGTTGCAGGGATATGAGCCATGAGGCAAGGGGTTTGAATCAGGAGTGGAATAGGGATGGGCAAGAATGTTGCATAGGTTTGTTTGGTGGGCAGTGGAATACCACTGTGGGAGGGGTGGGAAGAATAGTGGGTAGGAGATTCCTTATGTCAGGGCATGATGAGAGATAGTTGAAATCACGACTGACAATGTGATTCAGTTGCTCCTGTCCTGGCTGGTACTGAGTCACGAACCAACACCAGCTTTTCTGAATTTTGCAATGTATCCTACATTCCAATAAACCCCCCTGGCCTCAACCTTCATTAGGCCCTGTCCTTCACCCACCTATCAACTTCTCTGCCCCCACTCCAACAGTACAAGCTTTCTATTCCACAAATGCACCCACTAGTATTACTTTTTCTCCTCTACTTCTCTTCTTTTCCACTCCCCTCCCCTCCCCTTGCAACTGCACCTAGCTGCCCTACCCTGTCACCACCACACTTCTGCATGCTCCAACAAGCAGCACTTTACCTTCCCCCACCTTTAACCTGCTATTCTATATTCCTCCCCCTCCCTGCTCCAGCCTCCTCTTTACTTCCATCAGCCAGATTGCTTCTTCCATCAGATGCAGTTGCTCACAGCCCAACCTCAATGGCCAGAGACAGTGGTCTCATGTGTGTGTGTGTGTGTGTGTGTGTGTGTGTGTGAGGGGTGCCTTCATGAATGTATGTGTGTTTTCTACTTTAGGAAACATCCTTTTGGCCAAAAGGTCAACATGTATGGCAGTCTTTTTGTTACGTCTGTTCTGTGATCTGTTCTGTGACCCAACATTTCCTCTATATGACGAGTAGCAATCTTTCCTTTTCATAATAGAAAATAAATGAAGTCATTCCTCTGGAATTCCTCTTCCTTACCACTCTCACCAGTCCCCATACACCTACTTCCTCCACACTTCTTGAGATCTTTAAACTCAGCTGCCCAGAACATCATACTGGAGCTGTTTTCTGTGCTCTATGGAAATAATCTCCATTCTTGCACACACTTAACTTTTATACATTTCCTGCAGTTACTGTGCTTATGACCAATGTGCTTCATGTTACCAGTACCTGATGATCAAAGATGCAATAAATCTAAATCTTGACCACTCTACAAGAATAACAGCAACAAAGTTTGTAAGATCCCACAACAAGAGTCAATTTGAATAAAATAATTTTGCGTATTAGGCCACATCTTTTTGAAACACTAAAACAACTAAAAATACCACAATTTTGATCATTATGCAGTAGTCCTCTTCAATTTGATTAACTGCTGTGTTCTAATTATGGCCTTCTGTCTTACGTTAGTTCTCAAGTAGCTACCAATGTCACATTCTATGATACAGTTGGATAATTTGAAATAAATATTGCCATGGGTAGATGGCTGTACGGTTGGCTATTGCCTGTGCTGCTTGGGCAAGTAGCACGACAAATGTGTCATCCATGTACCTCAGCCAACAATGTAGGCGCAGCAGCATGGAACTTAGCACTGTCTGAATGAATGCTTCCATGAATACATCACCTGTTATGGGTGAAAGGGGGGAGCCCATTATCACTCTGTGTGTCTGCTCATGGAATTTGTAAAGCCAAGTAAAGTATGTCGGTGAGAAACACAGTTGTGCTAAGTTGCAGATGTTTGCTGGTACTTGTTCTTGCAGCACATGGGTATACGGAGATTTTATGTTACAAGTGACCATTAGATCCATAGCTAGTACTAGTATAGACAGCGGAACAGAAGAACCTCTTCCTGTTGCTCTCTAAACAGCAAGCATGCAGGCAAGGTGCTGCACCACAGAAGAATTAAAACAATGTTCTAGAACAGCCATAAGATCCTAGATCTGTTGAGGCCCAAGAGGAATTCTGTAGCTGCAGGCACCTACGAACTTTGATGTGAATTCTAGACTGTCTACATTGATGAAATCAGGAGACCTATTATCACTTACATGCTACAGTATGAACACTGTCTATGGCTGGGGCAACATAACAATTCAGCTATAGCTGAATACTATCAGGACTGTGGCCAATCTACCCGTTTTCAAGAGCCTTGTGTGCTCGCTCGGCAGCCATGTGTGCTTGCTCAACAGCCAAGGATGCAGCAGTGAAAAATAAGATAGTCTATCAAAACCATTAAATACACCAACAGCATGAACAGGAAGGACGGAAATAAGTAATCCGTCCTGGCTGCCAACAATCCCAGTCCAACAGGCCAAGTGTGTTCATCAGCCAACAGCTCCACATGATCCAGGTTCAACAGTATGAACAAGCAGCCAAAAGAGAACTGTCACGCAGCATTAATGTCTTAGAAACAAGCTGCTGATTTGCTATTGTCCACCAATCACCTGCCAGTGTGGCATGGGCAGTAATCAACCCTCCTAGTAAATCTTTACATCAAACTGTTCATTGGCATCCCAGAATGTGATGTTGACAGCCAGCTGACAATCAAAACAAGACAGTTTATAGGGGGAGATCATTCACCAGAATCCAGCAGTTAGTCACCCTGAAGAGAATGGCTGAAGCATCAGTATTATAGATGTTTTTGTGTTTCATAATGATGTGACTGAACACTCATGATCAAAGTAACACTATTATCTGTAGTGATAACTATTACGTAGCATGAAAAAAATACTCAAGATGCAGGAGTATCAGATGATGCAGCTCTCTTTGTATACCAAAATTAAACTTACCCAAATGTAGAGATCTTAGGTAAGAAAATGTGGAAGTGTTTATTAAAAAACTGAGTCTCACTACATAATCAGTCAGCAAACATACTTCAATTAAAATCAGTTACAATAATATAAGAATTCAATTTTTATGAGTACATGTATTGAATATTTTCATTGTGCAACATTAGACAGTAATCTCATAAAAGTAAATCACATGTAACAAAAATAATTGGAGTGTTTAACATCAAAAAGAAAAAAATAGAAATTAATCCTCACCCAAAATTTCTTAAATTTGAAAGTATAGACAAAAAAAGGTGACCAAGTAATTAATGCAGTTAATCACATTACAAACAAGACTCATTTCATAGGAAAAAGAAACCACTTTGATCATTATAAAACATCAGGTATGTAGGGAACTGGAGACAAAATACCCTTTTCAACTAGTGATAAATGGGAGATTCTAAAAATATCTCAATGCCAACTGTGAATCTTTAAGTGACTCCTCCATAATTTCTAACAAAATGGGTGATTTATCACTATGAAGTAAAACTCCATGACAGAGAGAACTACACAAAGTATAATTAAGTATTCGTCTGCAGCAAATTTCAGAAATGGTGGGATTCCATGCATTATCCAGCTGTTAGCTGCTGTCATGGTTCATTAGATTTTCCTAGATGCATATTTAAGGGATTATTTTATAATGGAGTCCCAAGAAGATGTTACTGTGGCCAAAATTAATGTTTCTTCATATTCTATTGAATGTCCATTGGAGATACGGTATTCCGTAATTGCAGACTTGCTGAATTGCAGAAGATGAGTGCAATTTTTATGTTTTGTGCAACATTTTCCACTAAGCATGTTGTTTGTCCTATACAGGCCATATCATACTGGCAATGTATTTTGTAAACTCCCACCTTCCGCAATAACAAGTTATCCTTCACTGATCCCAACAGGCCCAAAATCTTAGGTGGTAGGCGGAAAATCACTTTCACCTGAAAATTATTAAGCATTATTGCTATATTGAAGCAAATATTTCCAACAAAGGGAATAAAAGCTTGGGACTTTTTTGGTGCATCTCCTGTTTATCCATTTCCCAGTTCTTGGTGTCAGCTGAGAATGCCCTGTTAATTTGCAGGATCGAGTATCCAACAATCTGCATCTGATACTGTATGGGCCCTGTGCACAAGGGTTTTAAGCACACTCATGGTTTGGAATGGGTGATGGCAAATTGAAAAGCGCAAATAAAATCAGTGTGAGTGGGCTTAGGATAAACAGAATGTCCCAGAGAGCCATCACTCTTCCATCTAATCAAAACATACAGGAATGGGAGACAACTATCTTCCTCTTATTCCACAGTAAATCAAATGCTCTCCTGAAGGAGTTAAGATGATGCAAAAACTCCATTAACTTACCTTCTCCGATCAGGAGAGAATTTCTTATAAAAGGCAAAGGTTGGATACCATTTCAGAAGAACTATTCCACTTACACATGAAGATTGCAGCGCTTCTCTCTCTTGTATCATGGGATTGGTTGTTGGACAGACTTCAGCCAAGTTTGATGATATATACTGAAGAGTGAAAGAAACTGGTACACCTGCCTAATATGTGTACGGCCCCCATGAGCACGCATAAGTGTTGCAACACATTCTGGCTTTCACTCCACTGTTGTCTGAAGTAGTGCTGGAGGGAGTTGATGCCATGAATCCTGCACAGCTGTTCATAAATTCTTAAGAGTACGAGGGGATGGAGATCTCTTTTGAACAGCACATTGCAAAGCATCCCAGTTATGCTCCTTAATGTTTATGTCTGGGGCTTTGGTGGCCAGCGGAAGTTTTTAAAATAAGAAGTGTGTTCCTGGGCCACTCTGTAGCAATTCTGGACATGTGGGTGTTGCACAGTCCTGCTGGAATTGCCCAAGTCTGTCAGAATGCACAATGGACATGAATGGACGCAGGTGACCAGACAGGATGTTTATGTATGTGTCATATGTCAGAGTCATCTCCAGACATGTCAGTGGTCCCATATCATTCCATCTGCACAAGCCCCACACCATTACAGAACCTCCACCAGCTTGAACAGTTCCCTGTGACATGTAGGGTCCATGGATTCATGAGGTTATCTCCATTCACACACATGTGCACCCACTCGATACAATTTGAAACGAGATTTGTCCAAGCAGCCAACATGTTTCCAGTCATCAACAGTCCACTGTTGGTGTTGACAGGCCCAGGAGAGATGTAAAGCTTTGCGTTGTGCTGTCATCAAGGGTACATGAGAGGGCCTTCAGCTCCAGAAGCCCATATCGATGATGTTTCATTCCGCGGAAATTTGCAAAAGGGTTGTACTTCTGTCGTGCTGAATGATTCTCTTCAGTCATCATTGGTCCCTTTCTTGCGGGATCTTTTTCCGGCTGCAGCAATGTTGGAGATTTGATGTTTTACTGGATTCCTGATATTCACAGTACACTCATGAAATAGTCCTACAGGAAAATCTACACTTCATCGCTACCTCAGAGATGGTGTCACCCGTCACTTGTGTGCCAACTATAACACCATATTCAAATTCACTCAAATCTTGCTAACCTGTCATTGTATCAGCAGTGACTGATCTAACAATGGCACCAGACACTTGTCTTATATAGGCATGGCCAACAGCAGCACCATATTCTACCCGTTTACCTATCTCTGTATTTGAAAATGCATGCCTATGTCAGTTGCTTTGGTGCTTCAGTGTATAAGGATGAAAGTTCTTGGCAGTTGTCAAAATTTGATTGTTTGGTGCCACAACAGCCATCACCAGAGGAAATAACTGCATGGCATTCCATTGTTAACTTCACAGAGAAGCATTTAGATGATTTGACACTGTCTCTATTGGGTAAAGGACTAAATTTTGCACCTAAACTAAATGTGCTACCTCTGATAAGTTTTGTAAGAGATGTTGAAGCTGTAAATTCCTTCCTATGGGAACAATGCCTTCTTGTGGATTCTGGTGTAGAACTAAGAATGGAAACTTGCCACGCTCTTTTGAAATCTCATTCTCAACACAGTAACATAACCTATGAAGAAAGGGCTGCACAATGAAATCTCAGAGAGGACCCAAACATATCAGTGCTGAAGGCTCATAAAGGTAAATCAAGAGTTTTGTTACCTCATAGTTTGTATTTGGAGAAGATGAATGACCTACTCAGTGATACTATTTACAGGAAGATTGCCAATGACCTTACAGCATGTGTGCCACAGAAGACATGTACACTCCCGAATTCTTCCTCATTATATCCAGAGACCATCGAATGGTTAAGACCACATGGCAGCATACCACCAGACTCTATGGTCCTCCTAAAGTGCACAAAGATGGCCTTCCTTTATGGCTCATAGCGAGTAACATTGACACTCCGACATACGATTTAGCCAAACATCTTGCTTTCTTGCTGAGACCATTGGTTGCAAATGTCCTCATCATACATGGAACTCAGCCGATTTTATCAACAGACTGGTGGCTCTCAACCTAAGCAGTTCAGATCTTCTAGTGAGTTTTGATGTAGCATATCTTTTTAAAAAGGTACCTCTTGCTGATTCTTTGCCATTAATTGGTAAACAGTTTGTTGGGCGTCACTTCTTTGTTTTGGCACACTCTTCCCTCAACCTATTTTATATTAAACCCAGAATATTTTGAACAGACTGATGGCATTGCCATGGGCAGTCACTTGTCTCCCCTGGTAGCAAACTGTTTTATGGAGGATTTTGAGGAAACAGCACTTGAACCAATGGTTCTTAAACTGTTTTCGTAGGAACTTGAATGATACTTTCATAGTGTGGCCTCACGGAGAAGAAAAGTTAATGGAGTTTTTACACCAACTTAACCCCATTTATGAGAACATTTGATTTTCTATGGAATCAGAGGAAGATGGTTGTTTCCCATTCCGGTATGTTTTGGCTAGGCAGAAAAGTGATGGCTCTCTGGGACTTTTTGTTTATCGTAAGCCGCCACACATTGATTTGTACTTGCACTCTTCAAGTCGCCATTATCCATCTCAAATCATGAATGTGCTTAAAACCCTTGTGCCCAGGGGCCATACAGTTTTAGATGCAGATTGTTTGCCTAAAGAGCTTGCACATTTGAGGACAGTGTTCAGAGACAATGGATACTTGACTTGGCAGATGAACAGGGCATTATCAGCTAAAACAAAGAACAGGGGAGTGGATAATAAGGAGAATGTACCAGCAAAGTCCCACACTTTTCTTCCATTTGTTGGAAATATTTCCAACAAAACAGCAAGAATCCTTAGTAATCTTCAGATGAAAGTAATTTTCCACCCACCATCTACAATTTTGGACCTGCTGCGATCAGTGAAAGATAACTTGTTATTGCAGAAGGTGGGAATTTACAAAATACCTCACCAGTTTGGTATGGCTTATATAGGACAAAACAACACACACAGCAGAAGAACGTTGTGCAGAACATAAACATTGCCCTCGACTTCTGGAACTGAGCAAGTTTGCAAATGTGGAACATTGTGTCTCCAACAGACATTCAATGAAGTATGACAAAACATTAGTTTCAGCCACAGCAACATCTTTTTGGGACTCCATTATAAAATAGCCCATTGAACTACGCATCACATAAAATCTAATGAACTGTGACAGAAGCTACCAGCTGGACAATGCGTGGAATCCAGTCATCTCTGAGATTTGCTCTAGACAAAGATGCCAGAATACTGCAATGACTGCAGTGAGTGGCAGTTCCATCAGTGAAGAAGCTGCTGCCAGGTGGTGTGGTCCTTCTGTTTCTCTGGTGCATGCATGGCAATACTCTCACTCTATATAAGGCAGAACACAGAAAGTATTTGTCAGTTGTTGATCGTTCACCTGAAGATGACTGGCAGGTGTCCAGTTGAAATATCGAGAAGTAAAGTTTACAATGACCAGCTGCAATTTCGAAATCTCTTTGAACATTTAATTTACCAGAAAATTTTAAATTTTATCTAGAATTAAGTTATGTGCACATCTAGTAATGAATTAGAAAATAGGACTGTAGTTGAAGTACTTTGAACAAGATAATGGATAAGAAAATAGGACTGTGTCTGAAGTACTTTGAACAACATAATGAACATGTTATCACAGTCAAGACAGGCACAAAGTCAACACCCATATCAGTAGTACAAGTATAGATGCCTAACTGCTCCACAGATTATGAATAAATTGGCAGAATGTGTGATGAAATAAAAGAGATAATTCAGTCTGTCAAGGGGAACAAAAATTTAATTGTAATTTGGAGGGTAGAGGGGTGGGGTGGCATTGGTGTTCAACAGTAGGAAAAGAAAAAGAGAAGGAAAAATAGCAATAGAACATGATGACTGAGGGAGAGGAATGAAAGGAAAAGCTTATTGATAGAATTTCACACAGAACACAATTTAATCATTGCAATCATTTGGTTTAAGAACTATGAAAATATTTGTATACATGGAAGAGAACTGGAGCCATCATTTGGTTTCAAAAAAATTATATAATAGCAAGAAAGAGAAACTGAAACCAGAATTAAAGTACTTCCAGTGGCTGATATGGGTTCTTACCATGATATACTGGTTACGAACTGCAGACTACAACTGAAACAGGTGAAGGAATACAATAGTAGATGAGTGATGGCTCTGAGTTATGAAATAGCCAAAGAGGCAAGGCCTAGTAAAAATCCTTGGATAACATACAAAATATTAAATTTATTTGATGAAAGCAGAAAAGACCAAATGCCGCACATGAAGGAGACAAAAGGGAATGCAGACATCTAAAAATGAAACTGGCAGAAAGTGCAGAAAGCAAAGCAAGAACAGTCACGAGCAGAAATGCAAAGCTGTAGAAGGATCTATGACTATAGCAAAGACAGAAGCCAAGAATAGGAAAAGTAAGAAACCTTTGGAGAAAATTGAATCACATGTACAAGTATCATGAGTTAAGGTGGTAAGAATATATAGAAGGAAAAAAACTTGAAGACGGTATTATGGAAAGAGAAGATGAAGTGTTGAAGAATTTTACAAGGCACTGAAAGACCTGAGTTGAAGCAAAATATCTGGAGTTGATGACATTCCCAAAGAATTATCGAGATCCTCAGGAGAGGCAACAGCAACAGAATTATTCCAACTGCTAAGGTATGTGAGACAAGCAAAATCCCCCAGATTTCAAGGAAAATATAATAATCCCAATTCCAAGAATTTAAAAAAATTAATTTAGTCAGGAGGTGCTCCAGCAACAATCATACAACTCAGGTCTTGAATATTCAGGCTTTTACTTGTTTGGCTCCACAGAAAAATTCCTGTGTGTACAACTCTTCACATCTGGTCAATAATGGAAAGCATTCGTGTGTAGAACAATTCATGTTGAAGCTAATACCACACATGACATTCACTGCAAAAGTGCTAAAAAGTGTAACCTTATTTATATTTTCATACCCATTTTACAGTATGTTTAAAAAATGTGTTTCTTATTAATCTGTCCTTTGACAAACATCATTAATGATCAAAATGTTTTAATTTATGAACTTCGTTAGCAATCAACTTCCATCATAGATGAGCCAAATGAATGGGAAATTGGCATTTCTTTTGACTTCAGTTTATGCCTCATAGCCAAGACTGATAACTACTTCTGATTTTCTGTGACATCTTAAACGTATTTTCTGTACTTTTATGATTTCTTTTCCCTTATTCCAGGTGAGCTATGAGAAAAGGCTTGAAAAATGTTATATTTTTCATTGTATCCATCAGCAACAATTCAGTGTTTTATATTTGTTTTTCTTTATTTTAATTATCACAGTTTAACTTAGTTTTTTCAACAACGATTACATACAAAATTTAACATATAGCAATGTAATACAGAACTTTCAGCATGTAATTATGGTGGTCTCTTGATGCTGCAGGTTACCAGTGCCTTGGCTGCTGTTTGGAATCATATATGGAAGGCCTGTAGAGGTGAACAGTGTTGGGATGGTGTGCTCAATCACCATTCTTTTCATGATGCTGGTGTTTGTCATAATCTCTATTGCTTGCTTCCGGTGGAAAATGAACAAAGGACTTGGTTTCACAATGTTTCTGCTCTATTTTGTCTTTGTGGCTGTCTCATTAATGTTTGAATATAAATTCTTATCTTGTCCTGTCTAGTGATTTGAAAATGAGCCGAAAGAGAAGAGCACAATATTTTTTTACAGTCCGGAGAGATGCTTGTTGGGTTGTGAGCTTGGGCAGGCCCCAGTGCTCCTGTTTGTTGCATAATGAAATCTAGAATAATGTTATATAGAGTTAAATATACAGACTGTAGATATTCAGTTAAAGAGAAGTTTTATAACAGCTGAAAGACAGTTTGCTTTTCAAATAATAAATATGTCCATGACCGAAATTATTGAGTGAATAAGTGAAACTTACTGAGAAAACATTTCTTTCACAGACTGCAAAAATGCCAATATTACTTGGCTTGCAGCTATGAGAGTGGAATAAAAGTTTGTTGTAGCTATATATTTGTACCATAGATAAATTTGTATGAAACTTCACATAAACTCTGGATAAAATGTTAACAGCATAGCTGTTAGTCATTTAGAGGCCATAAATGAAAAACACATGGTTACCATTCTCACACACTAGTCCATTTTCAAACAGCTAAGTAAATTAGATGATAGGTAATTTTTCATATGCTGTTAATAATATAATAAGGCTCATGTGTCATATTGTTGAAGCTCAGTAATCACTGCAGATGAAATATAACTGCTATATATTTACAATAATTAAGGTGTCCAGGGACAAATATATTTTGTGTATGAATCTCATACACCACTAATATATCAGGTGGAAGTCTGTTTCATAAGAACTAAAAATAGGATAATCTCACAGTGCATTTATTATGTTCCTTAAACTTGAAGGTGAGTGAAAGCTGTGTTTATTTTTGTTTAAGATCTATAGTTTGTCATGAAAGTTGTAGAGATTTAATGTACATAGTGATTGATGGTCCTCATTTGGGCTGCCTGAATAGTTATTGTTGAAAATTTTTATATAAATAAAAACTTGGTTTATAGTACCAGAGATGAAACAGAATGTACTAAAAAGTGTATTATAACAAATATTTTTCATAGTTATGGTGTGCATATCAGTTCATTTGATGTGTTATCTCTATACAGCACAGGTCATTCAGATGATCTGTAACTTCTTTAAGCTGCATTAATCTTCAAATTTCCAGTGTTAAGACACATTATTTCATGCCTGCCAAGAGATATCTCATCTACATGGCAGTGTGGGATGTAGACTGCCAGGATTTGAAATCAAGTATAACTTCCTTAAAAACTTAATTTATAAGATTGCTTTCAGTATGTCTTCAGCTATTAAATTTGCATCTTTTTATTAAATTTCGTTTGAACCAACTTGCTGTTAAATATGCTATCTAAAGAATGCCATGACATTAGCTCATCAACTAACAGTACACATTATTATTTGATGTGTTGACTCTTATACAATGCTCACAAAGAATAGCTGTGATACAGGATAAATTTTGAAAAGAAAGCTTTTTTTTAATAAATCATAAAAGTTATTCCTTCATGTTACAGAGTTAATGACTGTCACAATATCACTTACTACTTTTCTCTCTAACCTCTGTTACACATACCGTCAGCTTTTGTGACATAATTACTGAAAACAATTTGCCAGATGAAATGACTAAAAGTTTTTACATATTAGTTACTGCAATTGTCAGTCCAGCCACGTCCTTGTGTTGCACGAATCAGTAAAATCCCATCTTAGCACACATATTTCTACTGAAGATGCACATATTTCTGCAGGTTTACAAGGTCCAATTCACATAATTCTATTTTATAGATTAACACCAGATTTTGTAGCCTCGGTAACTTACTTATTCCAAACATTATAAGTAACCAACAGTGCACTATCTACAGATCACTACTTTTACACATTTTTGATAGATAAAATTATGCAAATATAATTTCACATTACAGAATTAATGTTCTAAAGAAGATCAGTGGATGCTATAGAAAAATTGCACAACTATAAAATGATCATGAGTGAATGAATATTAAGAATCTGTTAGAATATATGTAGTTAACAACTAAATTTTGTAGAATGCATTTGAGTGAATGAGTGTTAATATTTTCTTGATTAATATAGTCCTCAAAATCAGATATATCTATTGCAATCCTGCTACGTGCTTCTATAGAATTTATTTTTGTCTCTGCTCCAGCTACACCAGACATAAATACACTGTAATATGTACCAAAAAAACTAAATCCTATGGCATTAATTGTAAGAACAATACATACACAACCCTCAAAAGCAGATGCATGCAGTGTAGCACAATCCCTCTCCTCTGTGCTGTCCTCATTTAGTTTCATTCCAAATACTATTCATCTAAAAGTTAAGAAATTTAAAGGCAAAAACCAAATATGTAAAGTGACGTTATATAAGGAAAAAAGCATTTATTTACTAATCACTGAGACAAAAGCAACCATATCAGTGGCGAGTGACAAACACAGAAAATATATTTTTCCCTTGTTAGTTCCTTCATGAGGAAGAGAAACAGTCTGAAAAATTATGATTAAAAAAAATTAATCAAGGAATAAAGGGCAAGTCACTACAAAGCAGGCATCAGGGCAACTAAAGCAACCAGTAAGAGAATAGAACTATCAACAACTTTAATTGTTGAGGCTCCAAATTCAGACAAACAACAGTGAGTCAGACATAATAAACAGATCGTTGTGAGAGCTAAAACCTGGAACAGAATTACAGGTTATGGAAAGAAACAAGAGATATTCAATAAGTATGAGAGACAAAAGGAAAGAAGCATGAGGAGGGAATGGGGAGGAGAATGATGGGATGGTGTGCACCAAAAAATTTCAAGTACTTAAGTCTGTCATTCATCTGAGCTTTGTTTAGTCCAGTCTCTTCTCCTTCCCCTCTGCTTTTCCAAGTTTCTGACTTATTTTTACTTCTTGTTCTGTTGCTTATAGTGTCCACTTTCGTATATGTCCATACCTCCACAATATTTTTTTTCCTTTCTAACTCTTTTTTTCTGTTATTCATTCTCACTTTTTTGTGATTCATATTTTGTCTCCATCCTCACCCTGTGATATCATTCTGGTCTTAAACTACCATGTTTTTTTTCTACTACTCATAATCTGGTTGACTATGACTCATTTGCAATCGAAATTTTAATTTTTCTATCCAGTAGTACCTAAAATTTCATAGGCAGATACTTTTACCACCACTGGCATGAAATATGGAACATCTTTCCATTTCTCCCTTATCTATAGTGTTTTACTTTGTATTCTACTATCTCTTGTCTACTTCTTGTCCCAGTAGAGGAGCCTCAACAATAACAAAATTAAAATTAAATAAAAGGTTCTGAAAGCTTTAGGTTTAATATGTAATTTATCTGCTTGTTTGTCAGTCAACCCTGGTATACGTTCTCCTGTCCCACTGACTGGTAAGTAAATACTTTTTTCTGTCCCAGAAAGTGTGCAGTAAAACAGTTTCATTTATTATATGTAACACATGCAGATTTGTAAGTTTGTAGCACTGAAGTTGGCAGTTTGATAGAAACTACATTACTGTAAAATGGAAAAGATTCTGCAGAATGTCACTCAAATGTTATTATGAAATCCTTGGTGAATTAATGAATTCTTTAACCCAAAATATTACTACTTCAGGGCGAAGCCAACAAACGTCATTCATTATGAGCTTTTTAAGAGGTCTGATCTTCTCACTACTGAAGTGTTATTCATTCTAAGATATTTTTCCTTGTGTGCTCAAAATGTCTTACCGTGATTTCACACAAATTCCTGATAGCATCATTTATTAGTACACTATTTAAATTTTAATTGCTAATATTATAAATATTCCAGTTTCCATATACCAGTACGTGAAAAGCACCTTATGACCTTGTAACTTAACTGTAAATATTCCATTTTCCTTAAACCAGTAGGTGAAAAGAGCCTTATGACCTTGTAATTTAACTGCACCAATGTTCAGCTATATATTTGATATGTTGTTCTCTAGCAACTGAGAATTTCAATGCTTACAATCATAAAACAGCATCTGTTTTACACAGCAAAATTCACACTCTCACATGCCAGTGACACCCAAAACAGTGAAACAAATAAAAATTCTGAAATGCGAGAACATACTGAATCCAAAAACTTAGCGGTACAGTTGTAATAGCAATTCTGTTGTGGTATAGAACAGATAAAGGAGTTACTCATACCATTGTAATTACCAGATTATGAGGCTATTCTGTCTATCTGTGTGTGTGTGTGTGTGTGTGTGTGTGTGTGTGTGTGTGTGTGAGAGAGAGAGAGAGAGAGAGAGAGAGAGAGAGAGAGAGAGAGCCTTGAACATAAGTATGTCAAAACATAGAAAGAATCCAAGAATCCACAACTGATCAAATTACTACAATTTTTCGATAGATCAATTATTTAGTGTATTAACAAATTGGGAATTTTTTAGTTTGAGTGCTTGCTGACAAGCTATATTTTTCACTAACCGAAGTGTCTAGTTTGCTTCAATTTCTTACTAACTAAAGTTGACAGGTGTTTTTGGTATTATCGGTCTGAAAACTAGTTTGTTTCATCTGACGAATTAACAAATACTACATCTGGTTCTCAGAATTTCCCCAGTCTCTCACTGATTGTAGTGTCCATGCTTTCTAGGAGATTACAGTATGACTACTCTTGAATCAATTAGGTACCTTCATTCCATTTCTTCATAACAAACTCAAAACTGTTCCTTCGTTAAGATAGGGAGCAACATTCTGAATAAGAACATGCTCTTTTCATTTCTGCCAGCATGATTTTGTTTGCATATTTACCCAGGATCATCAGATTTTATAATCCTGTTCACATATGCATGTGGAACACTTTGTTTCTACCTTAATGTACGTTGTGTATAATATCTTAACTAGTAAGTTATTACTATAACTTTCCCCCTATATCCCCATAATAATTTAGTCACATAGTATTGGAGGAAAAGATTAATTTTCTAGAAGATTCATCTAAAACATGGAAAAAAAATAGTAGAGAATGACAGAGAGATAACAACAATGAACTCTTTACAGCAGGCATGCTGCCATCAGCATAGAAATACTTGCACGTCTTCAATTATTTTCTTTTAGATGCCTGCTAATGATTGTAGAGCACGAAATTTGGCAAGTAACATAGCATTTTTCAACATAAACCAGTTTGAAAATTCTGATAAATATATAACGTGCAGGAGAAATTTTTTCACCTCTAGAAATCCAAGAAATTAAGTTTCCAACAAATAGCATCATCAAGGATATATTAAGCAATTTTGTGTAACTTTCATCCCAGATTGACCTTTATTCTACTAATTTGACACTTTATAATATTAAAAAGTACATTTATTCGTGTAATACTACTTATGAATTACTGAACATTTGGGGAAACAAGGTTCAGACTGAACTTAAACAACACTGAAAAACATCTGTTGTATAAATATCTCTAGCTCTTGAGATGAATCTTACATTAAGAGACACAGAAGAGAAACATCTGCTAACAAAATAGTGCAGCAGAGCACACACTCTCCCCTATAGCCCAACCCTGTATGAAAAGCGTCAGAAGCAGCAATGAACTGTAATGGCCAAAATTCAAATTCCAAAATATTATTAATATCCTGTAGAGAAGTGATAGTTCAAAACAAGGGCTTCCAGTTCTGGAATGTAAATCATCATTAACAGAATATTATTTGGAATGTATAATCTATTACTATTCCAGATTCATTCACCCACTTTCTCTCTACAGATATTGAGTTTGGACCTTCCATCAAGCAGCCTTGAATCTCTCCTCCACAATTCTTCATTTCCTTTTTCTGTTAATGCTTAAAATGTTCTGAAATCTCAAGGTTGTCTATGTTTCTTATTGTTTCTTCCCTGACTACTCACACCCTATTCTGTTCGTTCTGCTCCCAGTAGTTGATAAATACAAGCAGTCTTCATTTCTCATTTTCCTATTCTGAATATACCAGCTCAATTAATTTTATGAGTGATAAGTTTAAACTACAACAGCCTTGTTTCATTGAGAAACTACTTACAGTCCCACCAGTGTCAGAGCCTGTGTTGAAACCCATTACTGCAATAATTCCACACATATTGGTTGGTCAACCTAGCGATAAAATAAACGAGCAGCATGATGCAAAGCTTTAAAATTGACAGTGTTTTACTTTGTGGGAACTTGTCATGTAAAGAACTTCACTTTAGAAAACTTATATTCAATTTTTACACATGTTGCAAACCAACTGTTATTTAATATCATCTGTAGGCTCAAAAGCACTTTTATTTCATATCATATGGCTAAAAATGAAAACGATAAATTTAAGCAGATAAAAAAGTTCTAATGCTTAGAGTTCAGGTTGCAGCTCTCTAGTTACTTACATGTTCCATAAGTCACTCGCACAATATACAATACTGACTGGGAATATGTCAATGTACAGATTATGAACTTGTATCTAGATAAGGCTGGATGTCAACCACCTACAGATACGTTCACATAAATAAAAGTGAACAGAACATATAGTTTGCAGGATAGAAGGAGTTATCCAGAAGAAAGATTTTTAACTTACTGCACATTTAGTTTTCAGAATGACCCTTTCATTTCCACTCTTTATGATAAACTCACTGTCTCTTGAAATTCACACTTTAACATCCCTACTGTCAGGCGAACTACACATTCAAATTGCTGGATGGGTTTGGTGATTTTAGCCTTCAAATTTTGGACTGTGCTGTTTCTCACAATTTAACATCCTACAAATTGCACTCTTGAAATTAAGAGTGAAAATAAAATCAGCAGTATTTAAGAACAAGATTTCTGGCATGATACACCATTTTCTAATAGACTACATCTTAAGCGGTGGACCCCTATTGCTGTCTTTCAAAAATACCAATACACAAATTTTCACCTGCTGTTCCACTGACAAATAATACTCATATTTTCAATCAAATTATAAACATGTATGTTACATTAAGATGCCACTAGAAATGTGTTATTTTTGCCAGTATAAAAGTTTATTGTTTTCATTTCATTTACAAGAGCGCCTCTAATCAACATTGTTTAAGAATGCTGCAGATGAACTCTTGAAAATATTTGATTGTATGAAGAAGATCATAATTCATAGAAACAAGACAGTCAAGTAACTGAGAAAGAAAATGACAAAGTTTGAAAGCATATGACCCACCTCACTTTGGCATTGTTCACTTTCCTTCTCAGCAGTTCCATTGGACTGAATAGTTTTTTATTGCCTAAATTGTGTGCCACCAATATTATGTGGTATTTTAGTATTTTATGTTCACAATACAATAAAAACACAGTTTTAGTTGGGAAAATCCTCCACAGGGAAAGAGCAACAAAGCCGTTGATAACCGATTAAAAAAAAAAAAAAACATTATTATCACAACATAGCAAGGTATTCACCAGGAGAAGGAATGCCAGCAGAAAAGGCAAACAGATGTAACATCATGAACAAAAGACAAAAGAAACTCAAGAGTTTCAAATCAGTTCTGATCAGGAAACGGTAGTGAGGGAAAGAATGTTCACCGTATAAAGGAACAATTAAGGAAGCACATGCAGCATGTCATGAAAATGAAGAGATAAGAGGATATAACAAATTAGATATTTTTAATAAGACAATCATGTGTTCATAATTTCTATTTCATTATATTCTAATGCAGCTTTCTTATTCTATGGCCCTAAGGTAATTTTCAACTAGTGTTACTTGCAGTTTCTTTAGGTTTCTTTCTGTAACATTTTATTACTTATTCATAAAAAAATAATCCTTCCTTCAAAAAGCTTGAAATTGAGTGAGCTTCTATAACTGATTATTGAATGGCTGATTGTTCCCATTAATAAACACCTTTATTTGAAGTTACATTTTCTCTTTCCTTCCTTGGAAACCTTTTTGTGTGATTATAAACTAACTTTAGCATCATCAATATCATCATAGAAATACAAAATTTTGTGCTGTCTGTAAACCTATGTTTCTTATTGAACTCATGCTACTGTTTTTATTTTCGTACAGAATATTTACCTCTTTTCTCCAGTCCTCGCACATTTCACCAGCCTTATCTCATTCCCTTGTCTGTAACATTTCTTTACTGTTTATATTTCCTCAACTGCTTTCTAAAATATTTCAGTACTCCTTAATGTTGGATTGGCTTATGCTTTACCTGCCTCACCTTGTAACTGATATTCTGTTAATATTGCTCTTACTCATTAAATTACACACAAGTCTTTTGTCTTTTCTAGAATGGTACTTCGTGAAGTTCTCACGCCATACTGGGTATAAAAATATTTAATAGGTATTTTATTTCTTCTAAAGACTACAATGAATGTCTGCGTGTTGGTCTTTCCCCATAAGTTAAAAGTTTCTTATCAAAATCTTCAACAAACTAAATAGGAAAAACGTAATTCTCTTCCTCAACATCAGGCTCTTGTTATTACAAGTTTGCATGTGTTACATTATGTATTTATAAGTTTTTTTTAAGTGTCATTAGAATAATCTTTATAAACTGTTCTTCTCTTTCAATTTTTAAAGTTACTGTACCTGAAAATTAAGGTCTCTGTTGCCGAAATGCCAAGTTTCCTAACACAGTTTAATGAACCCAATTTTTAAAAAATGAAAACTTATATGTTCTCATATCCTAAATGCAAAGTATCTTCACCACAGCATCAACCTCTTTCTATTGAAGGTGCTTCATGCTTCATTATAATCAATTCATTTCAAATTTTTGTATGTAATGTATAACATCTCAGAGAAATTACATCGAATTTGTAGTCATTTCTATGATTTTAATACATAACAGATAATCTGATATACTTTATTTTTGCAGCTATTCTGTGAATATTCTTTTATTAGGAAAAATGTATTCAAACTGCCACATATGTGTCACTGGAATCACTACAGAACACTTTTTGAGTGCATTATGTACATTTAAATGTAATTGTGCAGTTATCCAGACTGTGTCACAAAAAATGCATAAAACTTATGGCACAAAAGACTTGATATAACATTACCTTGAAAGCTTATTTGAGAATGGAACCCTTCTATGCTTCGACCATAAACTGCTGTTCTAATATGACAAAGTGCTTCCATTCTAAAATGTCACGGAGGTGCAGTCAACAATATTAATTCTTAAAAAACTTCAAAGAGTGATTAATATTTATACAAGTGCTCATATTTAGTGAGTGGTTGTGAAAGTGTTGAAGTGGTGGAAAGCAATTCATTCTGCTCCAGTAACAGACAAGTGAATATGTGATCTGCAAATTTCAGTGTGAGCTCTAAGAAAACTCATGTGAGCTTTCTTGTTACAACAAATAATACTCTGTGAGAAGTGAACTATGAGGAATAAAGTATAAGGATGATGACTTCCATATCATAAGTAAAACTTCTCTTTCGTACAATTAGCATACTATACAGAAGCATTTGTAATATTGCTGGCTTGCACAGCGATGAGAGCAATAAATGTAGTGGCATGTAGTGAGTTAATTATACTTCTTGTTAAGTCTATACACCTATCGAAAATGTGTCTCTTGTGGAACTTTACTCCTCAAAAAGACTCAAGTTCTCAACAATTTTAAGCAGTGGTTGAAGCAACTATGTGTGGTACAGAGAGACTTTGTCCGATATGCATCATCAGATGGACGGAAGCATAACCAAGCAAAGAATAAAACATTAAATTAGGAAAAGATAAATAATGTTATATTAATTCTAAGATCTGAGAAAAAGTAATTAGATATAGCACAGATTTAAAAAGAATGATTGTATAATTGTTTAATATGCTGTTAATGTATAATATAATATTTTTTAAACAATAATTGACGTAAAAGACAATAGTCCAATTTTTGAAAAGCATGTACATTGAACAGAATGATGCATTTCAAGAATATGTTGTTTCAGGAGCCAAATCCAATAGTATGTACTTAAGTTACATGGTTTCAAAGACATTTTTACAATGAACAGAAACAGTTTCTAAATTTTTTTTAGAAAAGACAAACACCATAATATTTATGAGACAGCCATGTTAAATCTTTTTGTAATAGAAAAATGGAAAATTCCATGTCATACATGTTCATTTTGGGTACATGTAGACTATTAAGTTAGCCAAACCAACCCAAAATTTGTTGTCAATATTATTGTGATCATTACACAACAATGAACTAAAACAGTTGTCATCAAAGTATATCGTACTTCAATAGGATGCTCAAAGTAATGTAATGTGTAAAAACTTCTTTTATCTGTACCGCATACATAAGATTTAATGAAGCACAGTACTCTTTCTTCATTCCCGAAATTCTTATATAAACATGTCTCTTAATGAAACACGAATGTCATATCCATTTACACAACACCTTGTGTCAGCAACAGTATCACCGGTACTGTTAACACACCTCATACATCTGAGAAGTTCTATTACTGTTCATATCTTTTGTAAAAATAAGATTAACAAGTTTCCAATCAACTGATTACCTTAGTGGATGAGCTAAGACTACATCAACATAGCATTAATCAAATACTATAAAAATATTTGCCATTTACTGTTTTGGCTCAAACATAGTTTCAACTGTTTTATATACCTCATAACAAATAATTTAATATTTTAATTTCGAACAAGAATATAAATTCATGGAATAAATTTTGTTGCTTTATAGCTTGTAAAAATTTTAAGTTAATCAGTTTAGCTACAGTCTGTTTACTAAAAAGTGCTCAAGAAACTAAATCCTGCATATTAATATTTATTTCAATGGTAATTAAAACTGTTAATTTCCCTTTGTTGTTTTAATACATCTTATCTACATACAGTTTCTCAAACTGGCTGTTTGTTGTAATGGGGTATAAACAATACAATAAATTATATTACTCTTGCAGCAACACATTTGCATAATTGATTCCATGCTCTGAATGTTCATTTTTACAACCTAATTATAAATGTAATTTCACATTTTCAGATTTCAGACACAGTTACATAGTACAGACCATCTCGGTGAACCAAGAAGTTTAGGAATCTCTCACACCCAGTATTACAGTAGAAAGTAAAATCATATGGGTGGAAGAGTAGAAAACAACCATGTGTCACAACAAAGGACAACATAACTTGATGTCACATAGAGAAACTTGCTATATCCATTAACATTCTTTTCACATTGTTACATGTTTCTATGCCATTCAGCCTTCCGAAACACTTTTGTTTACAATTAATTTGACTTATCTATGATTTTTTTGTCATAAATCAAAATAATAAAAATAAGGTATCAGTTAGCTAAGCATCTTGGTATATGACTTGACTAGGAGAGAATGACTGATGAATAATACAACAGGAAAATCACACACTGTTTTCTCCAAATTATTCATTATTGAAGCAAATTTTCTGGTATCCTTCTTTGAACATCAGTTCATAACACACTCAACTTATGTCAATGTGATTTCCATGGCACTCTAGCTCTTCATGTTTCTCAGTAATTGTCACTTAGCCTTGTGAAACTCTTACATCAGTACTTGCTTTGAGTGTCTCTCAATAATGTTCTTCTGATGCTTTCATTCCATCCATATCTGACGACATCACTGTTTAAAAGTTGCTGGACATAGTCTTTTGCACAAATCCAGCATGTGGTTTGACTAGTATAGTTTGCTATCAATCTGCAATCCCGGCTGTTTTTAAGTATCCATCTTAATTATCTGCTAGTCACCTAATTTTTCTACTATTTCTTCTTCTTTTAAGTTAGTTTGAAACGGAATAAACCTTGTTTCACTGTATTTAATACAAAAGGCCACATATGTTACACAGTTCACAATATCAACAAAAAGGCTGTTAACTGACACCCCAAGGATATCTAAGGAATTATCAATAAGTATTGAAATGTCATTAGCAAAAATGGTGAATTTATAATATTCTGTACAAAGAGATAGATTGTTATAAAAAATAATAATAGGTATGGGGCCCAGAACTACGTCTTGAGGCACTCCACATAGGAAGTACCCATTCTAATGGTGCTGAGAAACCTTCTCCAATTTCCAACACAACTTTCTGCTTATGTTAGAATGGTAATAACTGAGCCACTTCCGTGCTGCACAACTTACACCTATTGATTTGTTAAAAGTGTTTGGTGATGGAGACAATTATATGGTTTTGTGAAAATACAAATACTTAATCTTCTGTTGGTAATCCATACTATAACCCAAGCCTTTCAGGAACCATTCCTTACTTAAGTGATGCACCAGAAATGTGGCAAAGGATTTTCCTGACATGGCTGCACAAGTATTTTAATAACATGCGAGATATGTTGTCAACTTCAACAGAGGTTTTACTTTTCTGAGACAATGATTCTTTCAATTTACTGTACAATAACTTTATTGCTTGGAACTGCTGCACTGTGATAGGTTTGCTCATTTGCAGAAAATTTCATAGTTTGATTTATGGGACATCACAATCCTATTTGTTCCATTACTGTTAAAAATCTTTTGTTGAATACATCATCAACTATATTTGATAAAATTGTTTAATTGGGCAGATCAAAAATCTACTCACCAAGCGGCGGCAGAACACACACACACATAAAAGACTTTTGTGATTGGCAAGCTTTCAGAGCCAGTGGCTCCTTCTCCAGGCAGAAGGGCTGAAGGGGAAGGAAGAAGGGTGAAGGAAAAGGACTGGAGAGGTCTAGAAAAAAGGACAGATTTTGGGAAAGTCACCCATAACTGCGGGTCAGGGGAAACTTACCATACAGGATGAGAAGGAAAGACTATATTTGAATCACTAACACAATGATCCTAATTTTTTTATTTGGAAATTTCTCTACAAACTGCACTTTTCTGTTTACATTTTACAAAATTCCAGGTAGTTTCCACTTTATTGTTAGAGCTGTTGATTTCTACCTAAAAGAACATGTTCTTTGAGATATGTATGGTCTATTAAGACTTCTATTGTGTAGTCTGTAATGCCTAAACTTACTGGAATCATTTAGTCTCTTGGCTATGCTCCCTTTTCATTCTACAAGAACTCTTGATATCCTTATTAATCAAAGGCCTATAACCAGATTTAAATAGGTTTTCTCTCTTCACATAGATTTGTAACCTCATTAATTAATATATTAAATTTGGAGTCAATATCAAGAGCAGCATATACAGGAGAGCAGTCCACAAGCTGTAGTTGACAATTACAGTTTTCAGCGGTGTGTTTGTTTATAATCCTCAAGTTCTGCAGAGTAAAATTTAATTTTCTGTGTATATGAACATGGTTAGACTAGAAGTTACATAGACCCTCTTTGGAAAAGTCTATTCTTTTCGATTCAGATATATTCTACAGTAGTACACTATGGATGATTTACATTGTATTAGTTTCAGTGACTGAAGTACAATCAAACCTCACATTCTCTTCTAACCGCTGTACACATTATCAACTATGAACTGCACTCAGTAACCTTTTCTGGCACCAAAATAATACTCTTTTTAACTCTACATGGATTGATGTGCCACAATTTCGTCTCAAAGGGTGCAACAGACAGAAAATTATAAGTTCCTGTAACCTCCTGTCCTTCAGATAATCCTTACTTATTCTGGCCTGTCAGTGCAATATTTTCACAGAGAGACTAGGGGAATGGTGTTTACTGACAAGAAGTTACACTATCACAAATAATCCCCCGATAACTCCTCTGAGATGCTGACAGAACCTTTAATACTTTAATGATGCAGAGAAGTCTATGTTCTCCACTTTTCTCCGAAGTCTCTTCACAAAGTGCTCTATCTTTTTCAATATTTTATGATATGGCCAAATGTCAGTAGCAATAACAACAATATGGGGAAGATAGATTCCTACTAACAACAGAAAACTGTTCCTGTTTTCATTATTAAATAAAATTGCAAAAGGTAAATCATTGGTGGAGATGCTTCAGTCACATAGTCTGCAAGCTCATTGAGATCATCCTACACACAAAAACCTGTGTCCCACTGCCATCAGTGGTTTGGTTAATGAAATCTGGATCTGGAAAGCACGTGTTTGAAATGCACCCTTATTCTTACCCTGATATTTACAAATTAGTAAAAGTAGAAAGAAGATGAGTCAGTTTATGATGAACACAGCTGCTTCCTTGCCCACCTTTCTCCTGCTATGACATTGCTTCATATTTAATGGTCTCATCAATGACATTTCAAAAGTTAATATGTTTTCATTTATTGCTCTGCACTTAGGTGTTTTCTAATGCATGTAATCCTTTCAATTTTCAAGGACTTTGAAGAAATTTTACAATGTAAAACATTTTCATGGCCAGACTCCAACAATGAGTATAAAGTGCTACAAATTCAAATTTTATTCCCTGATTCTATATCACTAGCAAAAAAAGCTAAATGCAATTACTTCTGATAGCACTGGGTACTTCTTTTTTTAATTGAATTTTTTTTAATGTCAGTATCACAATAGTGACCAATGAAAATATTGTTATCAAACAGACTCGGAAATACACCTATTATTATCATCAACTTGCTCAAGAATTATGCAGATTAGCATCACAAATAAAATCTAAAAGACTACTCTATTATTATCATTTACAACAAAACATTTTAAATATTTCATGACATGATTTTAGACCAGTTAACTTCTTCTTCTTCTTCTTCTTCTTCAGTAGCTCTACAGCCCTTGGTGAGCCTTGGCTTCTTCAACAATCTTCCTGCACACTTCTCAGTTATTTGCTGCTCTTTTCTACCCCCAGACTCCCATATTGCTGATATCCATTATTACCTTATTGATCCATCATTTTTCCAGGCTGAAGCATTGTCCTCACATTCCATGATGCTACTGTTAGATCCTTTATCTGTTTCCTTTGCCGGTGTCGTGAAACATGCTTTCCATCCAGTTTCCGAGGCTTCTGTTGAATTTCTGTAATATTCTTTTTTTTACAGAGGAGCCAGACAAAGTGTGTCCCACAACATAGGGCAGGGAGGGCTCTAGAGGCGTAGTGAAGCCAGCTTCCCTAGAGGAGTAAACCTCATACAAATCCTGGTCCTCCAGGTTGGGGGTTGGGCATGGGGCTAATAACCCCATACCGTAAAAAAAGAATATTAGACCAGTTAACTGCTCTTTTAATTTTTATTAGTGTCACTCATTGCAGCTTGAAATTTGCAGATAATGAAAGAATGTTAACATACTATTGTTGATGGATATTGATGTATCCGTTCTTGAATAAATAAAACACATGAGAAAGAAATTTTTTTTGGAAAATGACAGATCACATCTGAGGTGAAATGTGTTAGAAACAGTATTCCACATATATAAAAATATGCTCACATAATCTTTGTGTAGTTGTTGATTTCTGCATGTCATTTTTATATTTAATGGATGAAAGGAACAACAGCTTTTACAAAATTGATTTTGATATTCCACTTCACAATTGCTTTATTCTTATACATTTTACTTTAGCAACCAGTAAACTACACTGTTATGAAACAAATCATAGCAGTAAGTCTGTGAAAAACAAGTTGAAAATAAATAAATAAATAATAAAGAACTACCAGAAAAGCAATCATGTGCCACCTGCTGCCCTGTACAGTTGATGCAGTGTGGTGAAACCTGGTTTTGTCTTTACAATGTCACTATTATCATAGCTATTATGTTATTGCTATCACCCACAGGACATGCTATAGATGTGAGAAAACGGTTCCAGCTATTTATTTAAAAGCAAGAGAATAAAAATTATATCATTGTCTTTATTTACTATCCAAAATACCATATTCCTCAAATGGGAATAATCTGTGTAACATTCGACTGTGTGTTTCATTGAGTTCATTATTTATGTGTTCCATGAATCATAATTGAAATCTCTCACTATGATAGTATGATTTCTTGGTGACCAATTTGGCAACATGCTGACAATTTACATTATATTATACATATGGTGATTTATACTCAATTCTGTGTACAATCTCACTTTGAATGAAACTCAGGTTCTCTTACAAAATACTACACAGTTATGCTAATTTCATATTTCTGATGTGGCCAACTACAATAGTTGTGTGGCAGCCACATATTTATGGTAAGTAAAATATTTCAGTGCAGGTATTAAGAATATTAATTCCAGTAAAAAGTAAAATCTACTGTTTCCGGTAATAACAGTAATCAACAATACTATAAGGAACAGAATCAATAATAATCTTGTGGTGTTTCAGTTCTTCGTATTTCGGTGCTTACTAAGAAAACTGGATGAGGAATTCTGCCTTATACAAGATACCTTTGGATCTTTATTTTACCCAGAAGTGATTGTTGTCAAATATTATACATGGTTTATTTACAGATCACAGTTGAGATACATCTCAACATATCTCATCTGTGAACTGTACACAAGCCATGTATAATATTTGACAACAATCACTTCATTCATAAATGTAAATATTCTGTACCAAATGTTTTCTCTAAACACTACTATGTAATAACAGTTCTGCAGGAAGGAAATAAAGTAATCCACTGAAGATAGCAAAACAAGTGCTGAAAAGTGTCTGGATAAAACAAAACTCCAAAAGTGTCCTGCATAAGGTGGAATTCCTCATCCAACAGAACTGATGCATTTTGTAATAACTGATCAAACAAACTGTATAATATCTGCTTATTTTTCTGCCATAGGAAGACTAAAAATGTCTAAAGTCAGTTATCCACATTGTTTGTTCCATTCTAGGAGTAAGAACCTGCAGAATTAATGCTTTAACAAGCTCAACTTAATTCTTTATAGAGATGTAATCAGTTCACTAGTCTTAATTTAAGTTTACATCAGACTATATGCATAAATATTTAGCAAAAGAAAGTGAACATAACACTTAAAAAGGACTGTAATTACCAAAACAAGGCGAAACCAACAACAACATTCAGAACCATGCACTATCACTTAGCTCATTGCCGTATCTTACTCTCTTGAAATCCAATAATAATAATAATAATAAGTCAAAACAGGGAATGATGACAAGAAAAAATACATAAGGAAATGACCTGTTCAGCTCTGTGTCTCAGGAAAGAGAGGCAATGCAAATCCATAAGGAAAGCATTATTATTCTGTCTTGCAGCAGAAAAGATTCAACACTCAGGTGGCAGAATAATCACCTGGTCAGTGAGCACTTATCATGATGTGAATGCAAATTAAAGCTGTTGGGACATAAGCCATAATGTAAAGAAAATCAAATTGATTAGGTCAAGACAACAAGGAAGGCAGAAAATTTGAGGACAGCTGAAGGATAAGGAGGAAAGAGGTACCAACAAAGAAGTAGTAGTATTCAAGAAAACATGATTGAAAGAATAGGAAGAAGGAATGGTGATGAGTGAGAAATAAAACAGATAGCCTGCATAATGAAATGAGAGATATTCAACAATTTAGTTTGCATAGGATTAACATCAGATAATGCCAGCAAGCACTGGTCTGTGAAACATGAATATACTGATGCTTGGAAGATGAGAAGTAATTTTAATCTCTAGTGAAGAATATGAACTTTGAAAGTTTTCCTGTGACATTAGCCTATCCAACTGAATTTACTTTAAATACAGCTCTTTAACACTTTACACAACAACATTTCTCAGCATCCCTTTTGACCAGGCTTTTTATTTTACCTTTCCATCCCCATTGCTGTAATTCTTTTTACTTCATTTCCTTTCATACAGCTGTTGCCATTCTCGCTGTTCTCTAATAAGGTTGTCTGTTACTATTTTCCTCTCTTAGTATAGTATTATCTCTTTCACCACAAAAAATTATGCAGTGCTAATCACTGCACAGCACAAAACCACATTAATGTTTGACACAATCTCATACTGACTCTCTCGAAACTTCACACTAAATGTGTTCTGCAGCAAAGGCACTCCAAAAGAAAGAGCCAGTAGTTTCAAAAGATACACTGAAACAGGAACATGTCATTCACACTCTTTTCTGTGCATTGACAAGGAGGAAACAAATGTACTACTACCGTAATGTTTGAAAAATGATGCTGAGGTTCAGTACGCTGCTGTCTAGAAACAGTGTGGATTCATCCTCATGATCTTTCAAAGAAAACCTTGCAGTTATTCCCGAATAGCAATTGCTTATACATTTCTATCAAGTTACATATGGCATGCTCAGACATGGACATTTGCGAAAACCTGTTACAAGCTCTCTTTGTACATGGACCACACTGACAGATGGCACTTGATAAATAGTACTAAGACAACACAGAAGAAAACAACAGACAGAGTGCCCCACAATTCAGTAATTACCACAACTAGAAATCATGGGTTTGATTCATGAAGACCACTTAATATTTTACTGCAGTGGAGTGGTCCAGAGAGTCCTCCTCATTGTCCAGAAGTCTTGCACAGAAAAAATTACAAAATAAAGCCTTGACAATAACTTTTGGAGTGGTAAGTGATTTCAGTTGCCCAGATAGATATATGAGGAATACAGTGTGGTAAAATAAGCCAACTGATGTTTCCAGATACCTAATCACTAGAAAATACAGCTTACAAACTAATAGTAATATGGCATGTTATAAGAACAGTAGGATACTTCCAGCAGAAGTTTCTTTACAGTATTCCACATTCAAAAATGATAATTCCTATGCCTTGTACACTCACATCAATTACTATTGCACATATTCATTTCTGCATGTAGAATTGGAAGTAACATTCTGTTTTCAGAAACCTATTAAATATATGTTTATATTTCTCACACACTTGATTTCGATAAGCAATCTGCATAATTTTGGCTTCTGAAACAATATTCAGATGAATTAAAATTGTACTGATTGCAGCAAAATCACTTTTAGAAAATATCTTCATCAAGTGTCATAACATCATCATCCCTTTCTGTACACAATTTCAATTTTAAGTTAAAAATCATGATTTTACCAAAAATGAAACTGTGGAAGGGAACATTATAACCTGCTGTTCCACATAGCTCATTATTCTTCAAGTGCCTAGAACTGCATGTTTTTCTCTTTATTTATAGGAAAATGACAGGTCAGATTGTGGTATGAGTTCTAAAGACCTCATTTAGGATATTGGACATATCAAGATGTGACTTTGACATCTACAATAGAATGTGTTTTGACAGAACCAAAAATGTACTACATGTAAATAATCAGATGTCTTAACATTAACTTCCTATAGGTTTCTAACATATATTGTTAGAGCAGAAACCTCGATAAAATGTTCAAATCTTAAAGTAGGCAAGAAGTAGCTTCATAAAAAATCCAAGCCATTGTTACTGTTCACAGAATTACATCCTGTTATAGAGGATTGTTAACATTTATAGAATTAACCAAAAATAATGTTTGTGATGTTCTGAAGTAATACCAAACTAGCTCACTTTAAAAATCATTATTATCTTTGCAGCTCAATTCTAATATATATTCGCGTAATGTTTCATATGCTTCTTCCTTTCTTAAAATCATAAATAACTTCCAAGAAAATAAGTATTTGTTAGATATTTTGTTAATTATATTAGCTGTATAGTAAACAAATATTTTAACTGAGCATATTTCGGAAAATTTGAGAAAGTTCTCTCATCTGAAATCTGGAGATAGCTACACGAAACTAGTCTCTTCAATAATGTGTAATATTATTCATTCTGATTACTTATGTCAGAATGACAGACAATACTATGTAAAATACTTGTTTTTATTGCAGACAAGCCAGTGTTCTCTCTTCTTCATTCTTTCAACTGTTTATAGCACAAGATAATGTGTAACTATTTTTATACAGCAGTGATAACATTTTGTTGTGTAGAAAAAGGACTGTATTTAGAGTCTTAATCTCTTGCTTAAGCATTCTAGCTGTGAAGCTGGTAGGCAACTAGCTTATTAAATTGAGAAATATTGTCCTTTCAAGCTGTTTTCCTATTTTTACTTAAACTTAGACACGGTCCTTTATGACATCATAATTACAAAGCTTGAATCATCAGTGCTACTGGGGATAAATGTCAATACATTAAATAGATTCAACAGTATTTCTAAATTATCATATCACAACACAATAATGTTACACTGTGACCAGAAGATGGTATTACAAGCAAGTGTTAGAACAGTTTGAACATTTTTCCAAAATATTGTCTCCTTCATCTAATGTTTTGCATTGAAGAACAGCAGAAATATTTTAGCATTCTTAAATATACCACTGTCCCACAACTTCCGCTTTGCACCTACACATGGCTTTGTGTTACTTGTGAATGACACATGTCACATCTTATGTACTTTCAAACAACATATGAGAAATCTGACAACTGAAGAACATATGTACAAGTAAAAAGTATAAGATTGATAGGCAATAATAAGTGGACTGGTTGGCTGATTGGTGAATGCAAAACATTTCAGTTAAAATGAATGTTTGCACTTGTAACAATCATTTGTTGGTTTTGCATGGCAAGTGGATGGGTATATCAATTTCAATAAGCAACCCTAAATCCATTACATATTTTACATTGTATCTATGCATTTACTTCCTATAAACCTGACTTCAAAGTGGTTCTCGCCATTTCATTTTCTTGCACATAGTTTGTAAAACGATACATTTATGAGTGGTGGAATAAAAAGAAAACTTTATTTTAGAAGTAGTAATAAAATGGGATGATTACTAAAAACAGTAAAAGTCTCATGCTTAAATTAATCTTGCTTGGTTTTAAAAATTATGCTTGCCTGTTACTGTGTTAAGAAAAACATGAAACAGTGAGCAGGGGTTAATAAAGACTCCCAAATTTGGTCCTTTGTTTGAAGTATGGACTTCTGAATTACATGTATCGTGGTTCAGCAGCAATATGACTCTTCCACTCACATGACATGTGAATTATACTCACTGAAAGCTGCCCTTGTTTAACAGAACGTACACCAGTACTGTACTGTATAATTTTTTACACTGCTAGAATGATATATAACTGCAAACTGTTATGAAATGATACAAAGATGTTATCTAAGGAACAAATATTGAAATATGGGCAGTACTTTAACAACATCTCAAGGTTTATGCCACTGAAAAAGATACACAATCCCTACTGCATATGTTAAAATTTTTAAGTAATTGGTTTTATTGTATTGTGTATACTGACTGTAGCTGTCCACACATCTATTTTGTATGGATATAAAAAAACTTGGATCTGTCAAAGAAAGTTGGTTGCTTAGGTGGAACTCACACAGAAAATGTCCTGAAAGCTGCAGACACAGAAAACTATTACATGCAAATCAGAAGCAAATTAAATTTTTCAGTTGCCATGGACAAAGTACATTTTTCATATATAAATATATTTACTTAATTTTTTTATTGCTACCTGTAGCTTTTATAGTCTGACAGATTGGGTATTATATTTTTAATATGTAAAATAGTATATAAGGCAGATACCCTTTCATTAGAACCTGACAGGTTACTTATTAGTATTCTGTGTTGAAATGACATCTCTGAAATAATGTACAGATCTGGCACATAATATGTATGACAAACAATCCCATTCCACACCATCGTCTGGAATGCACAACTTTTATAATTTTATGATTTAGTGCCAAAAGACATCTGAGCATAATTTCCCATACAAAACATCTGTGAAACATTTCGTGTACATTTGCTAAATGTAGCAACTTTGTTAACTTTATTAATATTGTGTTCTCATGAATAGCAATCTTAGAAGTTTCATATCCAAGCCTATGCTTACCCATTTACTCAAGATAAGTAGATAATTTGCTCAGATATTCTAAATTGCGTATGAGCATAAAGGCTACAGCAAATAGTAACACACTAGTGTTATAAATGTTTACTGTAATGCAATCAATGCGCACAGGTTTATTGATATGAAATTTCTAATTTTACATGTAAAAACATTCATATTATTTTTTTGCCTTGTTAAACCAAAAATAATTTTTTTCATATGTACATATCCATGGTAAATATTGTTGTATATCATATACAATAAAATTGTTTTCCCATAAAATCGTCTACTTGATATACTGCAGAAGTGCATCAAACCACACCATAGAAATTAATTACTACAGATCTGTAGTGCTAGCTACAGATTTCTACTAGGCACTATGGACTATTTGATGTTGGCGTCAAAGCAAATACTATTTGGTATTCCATGCCAATAATGACTCAGTTTTGATTAGTTGTGTTTTCTAGGGTGGTAATTCAATTCATACAAAATATTTGTCACTGAAGAGTGTACTAAATCTACAATTTTATATAGGTGACAGCTGAAGGAATAACACACTGTTTTGCAAAAATCACATCCTTTAGGTATGTGGATGGGAACAAGTCACATCCTACATTAACAGACAGAAGCAGCTACTGTCTATAAACTAAAAGTCCACTATCTGACTAAAAGAATCAAGACACTTGTGAGTGGAAATGAATAAGTGATGCGTCTACCCTATTCCTTTATGATGGGTTGAACTTTGCTGGAGACTCTTTCAATGAGGTGTCTGAATGTCTGCAGTGCAATGGCAGCCCACTTTTCCTCAAGAGCTGAAATCATAGAAGGCACTGAAGTTGGATGCTGGAGTCTGGAGTGGAGTCAATGTTCTAACTCATCCCAAAGGTGTTCCACTGGGTTTGGGTTAGGACTCAGAACAGACCAGTCTACTTCAGGGAATGCTATTTCCACATACCATTGCCTCACAGATGATGCTTTGTGATAAGATAGCATTTTATGTTGATACAAGCAACCATTGTCTCTGAACTGTTCCTATACTGTATGCAGTACACAGTGTTGTGAAATGTGTTAATATCCTTCTACAGTAAGCATTTTCTTAAATGCCACAATAAGTGTACTACATCCTAACCACAAAAAACACTCTCATACCATAACATCACTGCTGGCAATTTATAATTAATACACTCGGTACAATAAGTGTACTACATCCTAACCACAAAAAACACTCTCATACCATAACTTCATTGCTGGCAAGTAACATTCTCCTGGTGTTCACTAAACCCAATATTTCTGTTGGATTGTCAGACAGTATATCATGATTCATCACTCCAAATATTCATTTCCAGTCATCCACTGTCCAATGGTGTCACTCTTTACATCACCTCATGTGTCACTTAGCATTAACTAGAGAAATGTGTGGCTTATGAGATGCCTGCCAATTTTACCCCATCCTTTGAAACTCACTGTAGACAGCTGTTAGCTGTACTGCTGATAGCACTCTGGAACATATGAGCAATTCCTGCTGCTTTTTTTTTTTTTTTTTTTCCAACCACTCTACGTCAAGCCCAATGGTCCCTATCTGTCAGTACATGATGTCTGCCTGGTATTGATTTAGCAGTGGTCATGTTTCAATCAGTAGTCAACTTGGGCAAATTTAGAAAGGTTGAAATGTTCCTAAGGGACAAGTTACTTGGGTGACATGCAATGATAAGTTGTTCAAAGTCACTGAGCTCTAATGACTGACTCACTCCACTGTTAGTGCTTCTCTACTGACAACACAAAGTGGCTCTGCCTCTTGTGACATCTAGTGGTGAATTCCATATTACATAGGGGTGTCCAGATACTTGTGATCAGATGCATATGTCTTGTACCTGCACAAAATGGATGCCTGCAAGAAGTGGTATGTAATGACCATGATTATACATACAAAAAAGTTGAGTAACACTTATCAAAAATGTTTATTATCTTATTTGCGTTAATGTGGATGAGCCTTGCATTTGGCATTTCTCTTATTTCTTAATGCTTGTGTGCTGTTAAAGTACAGTTGTCATACACCATGCTGACAAGTATAATCCTATTACAACATCCTTGCATTAATTATAAATTACAAATAGTTGCACAAATTTCACTTCTAATTACTTGCAATAAAACTGTGTAAGCCTGCAGTATACAGTGCACACATTATGAGTACTTCAACAGATTCATTCGACACAATGACATACTGAGTATTTAATATATTTCACAAACTAAACCACAGTTCTTTGGAAGCGCTACCATCACATGAATGTGGAAGTTGCTACTGCAGATCTACCTTGAACAGTTTAAAGCTAAAGAAGATATGATCACAATCGATGTAATTTAACAATCTGAATTGGCAGCTACTGAGCTAACAAATGTAGACAGTTATCAAAATTTAATCGTTCTGGGCTTGTATCACTCACTTCATGGTAATGTGTACACATTCTTCAAGAAATTAACTGATGCCCTGGGAAGAGTCTCAACCTCCAAAATAAACAAAATAAAATGCGAAAAAATGAACATTAACAAAAGTGTTGGTGGTAAAAGTACTAATAACTTCCTGAACATTTTGAAGACTTTTGGCATGGCAAAAATGGTAAATAATGTTACTAGGGTGTCAAAACATTCAGCAGCAGTCTTGGAACACGTACTTTCAGATATCAACAGGGAAAATTGTAAAGTACAGTAAAATTCCTTTTTTCCAGTTTTGAGCGGACTGATCCAAAAAAGTGTAAAATGTAGGAAAGTGTGAAATATAGGAAAGCACAGGCAACACAACAGGTGAAAAGAAATAAATTGCTCTTACTGTCATTCTCTTTATATTGTTCAAAATATGAAATGAAAGCAATTTAAATTTTACCTATTTAAAAAAAGTCTTAAATAATTAATTGTTTTTGACTCTAACAGTAATTACCTCTACTTGTCTCTCCATAGCATACAAAGCATCAATCACTAACGTATGGCCAAGTGCTGATACACACAAATGCGCACACGGGTTTCCCTCTTCATTCCAGTCATGTCCAGTGGCATAAATAAAACACAGGTGCAAAAGCCTTTCATGAAGTCATGTTAAAAAGATATTTGTGCTCTAATGTGAGACTTATTATTGATGATCATTATAAAATTATGGCAAATAAAACTTGAAACACAGTATCGGTTAAAACACAAAAGTTGGCAGTCTTTGTAAACAGAGAACTACAGGCACGAAATCGACAGCTTGTTGCCAACAAGGAAGTAACTCGGCTCAGGGATGTCCTGGGTGAGGAAGAGGATGAAAATTATCATGTTACAGAGCTCCTTGAGGAGAAATATTTACCGCCTCACGCCAGGTCATACCAACCTAGTACAGATTGGCATCCTAACAGTTTTCGGATGACAGGAGACTGGGATGCAAGACTCACACGTCTCTCGCAGATGACTCACATATTTTGTGCAGTCGATCATCTTCTTGGGTCAGACGGCTACGTCAGTCTTCACAAACTCTTCTTCTCCGAAGACTACAGCTGGTTAAGGGAATTTCAAAATAGACCTCTTTTCTACTCTTGAAATGATTTTGTTCAACTCTGTTATATTTTCATCTCCACAATAAAACAACTTCACAAGTTTCACACAATCATTCAACTCTCGCGAGTCAACCCCGTCTTGGACCATTAGATACTAACAGATACAATTACAATATGTGTGGTTTAATAACCACTACAAAACCAGTTCTTGCTTCTCACAAGTCCAACACCAGAAAATCAAATGTAAATGTCTTTTGCTCAATACATAATTCATTTGTTCACACCATCAAGGAACAGAGTGTGCTTGCTCCTTGTACTGGACATACAGCTTCCTTGGCGTGCATTGCCAACACTTGTCCACACCGATCGACTGTCACTATTGCAGTATTCTCCTGATACATGTCCATCCTGCACACACAGAAATTGGCAGCAAGGTAGACACATCTCCACTCTCTCACCCTCGTACTTAAAATATTGGGTGTTCGAGTTGGTTGAAGGCCGAGTGTTTCTAGAATTTACACCAAAATTCTTGAGGCACTACATATCCCTTCCTTTAGCTCGAACACATGATATTTTATACATATTCAGTATGTACAATACTATAACACAAGATGATAATTCTTTACCTCTCTTTTTTATGAATAACCATGAATATGTAACCACAATTACAAAACATGAACCTTTCAATCTATGTTGGAGTTAGCTCTTTTCACTCTCCAAAAATTCATGAATACCAAACTATTGTTTCCTATTCCTCTTCCAAACATAAATTCCAGGAGCACATAACTCATGAGTACTCTACTGCTTAGTTCTTACTTCCCGTACTATTTTTCCTAAGTATGTATTTATTCACTACTTACTGTAATCTGGAGGAAGTCTGGGTAGAATAAAGTGTTCCCTTCTTATCTAAAACGTAAAAATGATAGTGCTGCATAAAATTCAAACTTACCATACTCATCCCTTTAAAAGTGTGACATCTGTCACGATACTGCCCTTTTCCCCTTTGGGAACAGTACCTATATTTTACATGGGTTGATCCTAGCAGTACCCTTTCTTCTTATGTTTTGGTAGGTATGCCCCTTTCTTATTCCTGTCCTCCTATGGTACAGGTCAAACCCCTTCTTGGTGCCCCTGCCTGTGCAGTATATGTTGGCCTTTCATAGGTCTGCCTACATGCCCTTTATCTCATCCGATAAGTGTCCTGGTTCATTGTCCTAGAATACATCTTTATGTATACTGTTCTTAAATATCCTCTGGCAATATTACAAATCTACTTTAAACCTTAACTCCACTTTCCAATACTCCCTCTAATACCCTAGAGTCCTCTTTCATTCCTCACTCCTACTATATAGACAGATATCATGCCCACACATAGTAGATGTTGTATTTACTAACTCCCAGTAGATACTATGCCTTTTCTCAAAGGACTAGCATGGCACATGTAAATATATATTTGAGAGCGACAAAAATTAATGATGCAGAACTATCACATATCAACAATGTATATGTGCATCGACTCAGATGTACATATATCTTCATTCCCCAAATCCCTTGGCAGTTCTGACATCACTTTAGGTTTCTAATTTGTAATTCTCCTGTTTGTGTTTAAGTGTATCTTTGTGTGTATGTAGATGTGTGTTTGTGTATTCTGATTCTTCAGCCTACTTATATGAAATAAGTTGAAGGTTATTGGAAACCACGGAAAATAAGGACTTCATCAATAGAAGTACATGCATATGGAAAGAGGGAAAGATAGACTGGTACTCAAAAAATGAGAAGTAAGAAAGGAAAAACCAGAACTGGTTGCTAAGATCGAAGAAGAGAAAGAAGATAGCCCCAAAAATAGGCAAACCCTTCCCATCCCCCTTCCCCAGGATCCCTACTTCACCGGTACTTGAGTGAGAAGCCGGAGAAGGTATAATGTTAAACGTCTCCTACAGAACGGACATTATCACCTTCACCTTTGAAGCCCCCAAAGAAAAATCTTAGCAACGCCTAATGAACGGCAAATGGTGAAGAATCATTTATACTTGTCTGCGAGGGTTGTCTGAAAGGTGGGGTGTGTGATTAGTGCCATTCATGCTTGTACTTACACTACCCACCCCTTCCAAAAGTGATACAAACCCTCCCCTTTATATTACATCTCACAAAAGGTATAAAAATTCTACAAAAATAGAAAATTACACACTACGATAACATAGTTGTTTAGTCATTCAGTTTACACAGTTTACAGTTTGAAGAGTACCATGATATTTTTATACTAGCACTATATTCTACTCGTTTTATTTCATGTCTAAAGATCACTGTTCATCTGTGATTCTCTTAAATTGGTCCAATCTTGTAGTCATATCTGGTTTCCTATGTACTAAGTTTATAGCATAGATTAAGAATTCAAGAATAGATTACAGAATAGTTTAAGAATTGAAGGGAATTCGGTGTAGGAAAACTAAGTTTGAAGAAACACCGAAACAACTAGGGATCCGACGGTCGTCACTCTGCCCGTTAACACAGAACATTAAGGTCCCTGTGTGACAGATGTGACTCCACACGGATCCCACGGATCTGATATTAACCTCACTTGAGCAAATGCAAACAGGTACTTTTTGTTAAATTTTGTGTGAAAGTCTACCCACAATGAAGCAATCACCACTTTAATACATAACACAACATCAGGTAAAGTTATTCTGTTTTCTACCTTGTCATAGACAAGTTTGAATTCTTCGCCAAAGTCATCTATAACCTTGTTAGTATCATTAGGTTTGTAAAAAACAACAGTCGCAACGTTTCAAGAGATAACACTCTCGGAAACTTCTCTGTCTATAATTAGCTTAAAAAGTTCCGCCAGACTACTTACATTTATAATGTCAAAGTTGACTATTTTTTCTTTGAAATTTTGTTCTACATTATTTACTCATGAATGGACATCTCGTGTAGTAACAGCTCTTGTAGTAACACCTGGAATTTTCGACTGCATAATCGATATTAATTCCATAGATTGATATGTGCTCTCTTTCAATATATTCAATTCCTTTCTTACAGAATTAAACTTAACATTACATACATGTTCACAAAATTTTAATTTTCCACTAAATTCAGGTTCTACATTATTACATTTATCTTCAATATCAAATTCTAGTTTTTTAGCTAAACTACGAAATGGCTCATCCTGATTTTGGTTAAGGTCAGTAAACATTTGATTCACGTGAATATTCAAAGAACTAGCGAGTTCACTCAAAATCTAGCTTCAGATTTTCTACCTTATTATTTAAAGAGTCAAATTCAATCATTAATAAAACTATATTTGCTGGTTGACTGTTCAAGGTTTCACTTTGATTACTTAAAATTTCAATCTGAGCATCTAATTTATTATTTAATTGGGTATTCACTGAATCTAACTTAAGGCTTAAATTCACACTCAGTTCATTTCTCAATTAAGCATTTTCAGTATTTGACTCTGTTCTCTGGTCATTTAACATAGCATCTAATCTAGAATGTATTAAACCTATTTCTCTCCTTAGAGTTTCATTCTGGGCTTAATTAAATCCACTAATTCAGACTAGTCTGACATTTCCCTGGTCACTCTCATTGCTGTGACTGGTTCTGCTAGTTGTTGTTCTTGATCCATATTTTTATTGATCTTAGACCTAGTAATCGTCTAAAGAAAATTCACCACTGAGTACAATAACTGTAACTCTATCCCCTCAACTTTTATCAAATAATTATTGGTTTTTGCTCACCCGGTATAGAGTTTTAGCTGTGTTGGTGAGCAGATATGTAATCGGCACTGGAGGACAGCACTGGCGCCAGTGGCATTGGACGTTGGTTTCAGCGTCATCGTCAGCGAGTGGACGCGGAGTCAGCACCGGTGAGCAGCAGCTGGTGCAGTCAGCATTGGCAGCTGGTTACTGTGTCGGCGTCAGTGTGATGTGCGTGTGTGAAGATTGCTTACTCTCCACACCTGATCTTCTTAGTCAAAAAGTTGAGGTCTTCACTCCAGTTTTCTCCGCTATTACTTCTTCACGTCTTTTACAGTGTTGCACTCGCAACTTTCTTCCATTTGTTTATTGGACTCAATACGATTACTGGAAACAGTTCTCATATGTTGTTAGCCTTGGTTCCTATGGCAACACCTAATATCTTCTTTCCGTTTCTGTCTTTAAATTCCCACTTTCTTCGGGATCCTGTCACTTAGGTCGCCACATTCTAACAGTTTTCCGACAACAGGAGACAGTGTGGTACTGGGGTGTAAGACTCACATGTCTCTCACAGTTGACCCACAGACTGTGTGCAGCCGATCTTCTTCTTGGGTCAGACGGCTGCGTCGATCTTCACAAACTGTTCTTCTCCAAAGACTATAGCTGGTTAAGGGAATTTCAAAATAGACTTCACTTCTACTCTTGAAATGACTTTGTACTCTCAGGATACTTTTGTTCAACTCTGTTATATTTTCATCTCCACAATAAAACAACTTCACAAGTTTCACACAAGTATTCAACTCTTGCAAGTCAACCCCGTCTTCGACCATTAAATATTAACAGATACAATTACAATATGTATGGTTTAATAACCACTACAAAACCAGTTCTTGCTTCTCGCAAGTCCAACACCAGAAAATCAAATGTAAATGTCTTTTGTTCAATACATAATTCACTTGTTCACAACAATACAGTCATTACACCATCAAGGAATTGAGCGTTCTTGCTACTTGTTCTGACATACAGCTTCTATGCCGCACGCTGCAAACACTTGTTCATGCCGATCAACCGTCACTATTGCAATATTCTCCCGACACATGTCCATCCTGCACACACAGAAATCGACGGCGAGGTAGACACATCTCCACTCTCTCACCATCATACTTAAAATATCGGGTGTTGTTGAAGGCCAAGTGTTTCTAGAATTCACATCAAAATTCTTGAGGCACTACAGTGTATTTCACAAGAATGTAACAATGTTTCGTGAAAGCCCATTATAGAGATGGTCATCTTCACAAGTGGTATTTATTTGTATAAATGACTCTGAAATTAAATTAAAGCTGTTGTAATACAACACAATGTGCACGAGGAAAGTTGCTGTAATACAACACAATGTGCAGGAGGAAACATTTAGGCAGTGACTAAGCATAATTTCCCACCCTTGTAATACAATGCAATGAGCAGAAGGAAGGTTGCTACTAGAGTCAGTCTCATCACATCATTATTATCATTAAGGCAGTGACTAAGCATAAATTCCCACCTTTCCAAACACAGTGAACCTTTAATACAGGCGGCTGTGACCCAACATACCGACAATGAAAATCTTGCTTACCGCGCTAACACTGTCACATGATCAATAACTTTGCATACAGTCTGTGTTTTCTGCTTTATTCCAAGGCTGACTTTGAGCAGGAATATGATGCACTGTTTACAAAATCTGTATAAAAATCAATGTTAAAGGTCGTGATATTGTCAAAGAAAACTTAAAATACAGGAAATGTTGTAACATGGAATCATTAGTAATGGGAATGCATTGTTCTGAGAGAATAGGGGTGACTGACAAAAATGTATATAAAAAGTGGCAAAATGTAAAATGCAGGAATGTGAAAATTAGATTAGATTATATTCAGTTTTCATTCCATAGACCCAGAAATGAGGTGATTCTCGTTGTATGGAACAAATCATAAAGTAAGACACAGAAAACATAAAACATTTGAATATAATACTCACTACCCTGATCATTTGTCAGTAGATTATCAAAATAGGTTAATATATTACAGTAAACTGGAACTACTAATACTAACAGAATTAATACACTGTCAGAATGAAACATAGTTATACATTTTTAATAAATTTATCATACACAAAATACCTAATCTTGACTGTTGTGGGCCAAGCACTGTCAAAACTGAAATCTAACAGACAAGTTTACTAAAATGGGGTTTTACTGTATTTAGGTATAAGAAAAATAATATTACTAAAACAAATATTCAAAAAATAAAAGTTAAAAGATAAACCTTAAAATATAAAGATATTGGATGCTCTTATCATTACCGTAAATGCTGCTGAAGTTGATTAGGCATTCCAGAGTCAATCATTTACATTCGATTTCAGAGTTTCCCACTCTGACATCTATTGACCACATATAGAATTACAAATTCTGTGTAGCTGTTAGTGGGAAGAATAGTGCTTTGATATTCCAGCATTTAATTGTGTGTATCTGGGTGAGTATAGGTGTAACAATATTATGTTTTGAATCATCATTTCAATCAAATTCCAAACAGCTAAAAACAAACTACAGTGCATGCTAGTCTAAAAATTATAACCTCATAAAATTCATATTCGTAGTTCAAATATGTCCACAACATTGCTACTGAAACACCATTTTTAATTTAAAAGTGTTTTCTACAACTAATTATTTAAGTAATTCATTAATTTGTTACTTTGTAGGGTAAGATTGATCACGCCAAGAAAGACTGAAAAGCGAAAGTGCCTTGGATGGAATAAAATGTATGACAAAAAATATTTGCTGTCAGCAGTTGAGGCTGTGAAATTGGGTTGTATGAGTATCAGAAGGGCTTCCCGTGAATATGCTGTGTCATATACCATACTCAACAACAGGGTTAACCACAGGCATCCTTTAAGTTTGGGTAGCAGACAGCATTAACCTTTGATAAAGAATGACATTTAGTGGCGGGATTAATTTGCTGACGGGATTCCCTATGGCAAGGAAAGACATTTGTGACATAGTATAAAGTTATTTGGATAATGACAAAAAGGCTGAACCCACATTTATAGATAACAAACCACGAAAGGAATGAGAGTATAAATTCATGCAACAGAACAAAATATTAACAGCCTGATTATGTGAAAATGGAAAAAGATCAAGATTTGCCATGACAAGAGAGATAATGAGAGACTATTTTATCAAGCTAGAGGAAACCCTCCAAGATGTGCCACCATCCGACATATTTAACTCTGAGAAAACCAATTTTACTGATGACCCAGGAATCAGCAGAGTTATGCTAAAACGTGGTGCAAAACATCGGGAGCGGAGCAGTCTACAACCGAAGTGCTAGTGGTTGGTTTGAGTTGCCAACTGTTACTGATTGGATAACTGGGCACAAAACTGTAATTTGTGACAATCTATCTGGTCATTTGCCTTTGGACGTAGTTAAGCTTTGTGAAGAAAACGACGTATCTTTTGTTTTACTACCTGCAAACTCAACACATCTCCATCAGCCTTTGGATGTTGCATATTTCAGACCTCTGAAGAGAGCCTGAGAAAGATGTTGAATCAATGGAAGAGCAAGAACGGAGGGCTCCTTCACAAAAGTGCTTTTCCAGCTGTCCTTTGTGAAGCCTTTGAGGATGTTGGTCAGAAGTCTGCAACAAATGTGAAGGCGGGGTTAATGGCCTCTGGGATATATCCATTCAATCCTGACAAAGTCTGCGAGAAAATCCCAAACTTAGATGCCAGTAGGTCCAGCGAATCATCCTGGACTGATGCCTTTACCACTCATCTACAGTGAGCTCATGCTGGAGGGAAGTCGTGTCTGATGGAATTAATAACCAGAGTGGGCCCTCAGAAGAAAATGGCCACAGAGAATGTATTTATCTCAGTGAGGACAAGAAAATGCAAGCAGAAGGAGGAGATGTCTCTGACAGGCCTAATACTGAGATTGATTCTACAGAAGGAAATATTTGCACAGTAGGAGATCTCGTTCTACTTGATCTGAGGGACAATAATGGAAATTTTTTGTTGGGAAAATTATTGGTATCAATGATGAGGTAGAGGACCTAACAGTCACTTTCATGAGGTCGCTCAAAAAGGAACATATTTTCACATTCGTCAAGCTGTTAACAAAGCTTCTGTGAAGCTGGCTAATATTGTAACAAGAGCGAGTGGTTGAGATATCAGAAGAGGTTGATATGTATTAATGCCAGATATTAATATTACATATCACAGTTAATGTATTGACCTTTTTACAGTGATGAAACAGCATTTTTTTTTGTTTGTGTTAGGTTATGTCTTCTTTAAAAAAATATTCCCATGGAAGTTAAATAAGTCTGAAGTTATCTGAATATTTCCTACAGTTTCTAATTAATAAATAATGTACTAATTGATAATTACAATGTGTTAATAAAGGTTTTTAGGTGATTTTAATTTTTTATTTGTTCCGTTTTAATATGTAAAATAGAGACTGACTTCACTGTCACAAGCTTCTAAAGTAAGTTTCTGTTTTATTTCAATGGTGATCATCTTTAGCAGCCTCCTGTGGTAAAACTGATCACTGCTGCATCAATTAATATGTATTGATAATTACACATGTGCACTTAATTTTCATTGTGTTATGAAATAAGGATAGAAGACTTTAAATTATATTTTCCACATTTTAATTAATTACCAAGAAAATTGTAATTTAAAGAAAAATGTAAATTATGGTCGACTTAAGCAGCATTTACCGTACTGTCAGACAATAAATTTAAAGGCAGGGTTTGTAAAACTCAAGAAACTGCAGGGCTACGGAAGTATCTTCTCAGAGCACAAAATGCATACTTTTTCTAGGGCATAGGCAAGCTGAACCAGGGATGAAGTGCATACAGAAAACAATGCAGATGTTAAGTTGTCTAAATTCTCCACATTTCTGAGCAGACATTTCCAAAATTGGTCATTTCAACAACAGGACTGTGGGTATTAGTAAGTCATCACAGACACATTAATTTCTCAATTCTTCACAAAAGCATTACACTAACCCACAGCCACCAAACTACTTTCACAAACACAAAAAGTTATACCGCTGCAAAAAATCATTCATTGGCAAAATAATGTATAATGCAGAATACAAAGGCATAGTAATATGAGAAAAAGCAGGAACAGAAAGAGGCAGATACTGGTACAACAACATACAAATAAAAGATGGAAATGGACCAATAAGAAATACTCAGGAATTGACAAATTTTGTAAATGTCTATTTCTCTGATATTGTGGACAAACTGCAACACAATCTTCCAGAAACATATGTAGCACTGGCAGTGAAGTGAACAGCAGAGCTTGAAGTCAGGAAGACAATACAGAAATTAGAAAATAAGAAGTTAGCAAGCATAGATAAGAACTGTTATAATTGATAGCATTCAACGGCAATTTTTGTCCTACTCATAACTTAACAATGTGATTCAAGAAACAACACTCTCATCAGATTGCCAAACTTAGCTCATGAGGTTAAAATGTTAAAAAGTCTACAACCACAATTGCAGCACTCACAAAATAAAATACAATAAAAATACATTCGACTATGATTACTTGCCTTACATTAAAATTGATGACTTCTGTCAGTGGTTGTCCCCTCTCACATCACTCATTGCACTAGGCCATGTCCAGGTGATCTGCTGTGGGCTCCATGAGTGTCAAGTTGACACTTATGCAGAACACCAGGGTTTCTGTGAGCAATAAAACTTATGCTGAGCTCCAAATGTTGTTGCGAACAACATCCTCTGAGGCTCTGCATAAGGGTCAAACTGAAACTCTTGGTGCCCACAGTAGAGTTGCAGCCTGGTGCAATGTGCAATGTGAGATGAGTTGGCCACTGACAGAAGTCACATGGTAGCTGACAGAACCTGTCGATTTTCATGTAAGAGGTGGACCCATAGCTCAATGTGTTTTTATTCCACTTCATGTCGCAATTGAGTTGGTAGACTCGTTAGCCTTTTAACCTCATGAGCTAAGCTTCATAACCTGATGATGAGAGCATTGTTTCTCAAAATGCATTATTCAGTTGTAGGACGAAAATTACCATTAATGCTACCAGTTGTTACTGTAATAAAATACAGCTGTTACCTCACATCCATAATGGATAATATAAAGAGGCATACATGAGATTCCAGGCTCTGTCCTGATCATGTGCATAAACAAAATACGAAGTCGATTACCAAACTTAACAAGTGAGTCTTTAAGTTCAGCTATTTTTCTAAAGTTTCTTAAGCACACACTATAGAACAGTGCTAATTCAGAGAGTATATAAAACTACAGACCAGCTTCAGAACTGTCAGTATTCTCAAAAATAATTGAATCAATGATGAAAGACCTGGGTTACATTAATGAAAAAAATCTTCTTAATGATGCAAGTTTATTTTCCAAAGTGGGAGAAGTATAATATCAATTGTCACAGAATTAAAAAAGTGTTATTTGAACTTCTTGAAAGGATGATTGCATTATAGGCAATATTCTTAGACTTGTTCAAAGGCTTTCAATCATAAAATACTATTAAACCAACTAGAATTGCAAGTGTAATGGGAACAGGAAATGAGTGGTCCCAATCTTACCTGGAAAATAAGGTTCAAAAGGAAGTGATAGTTCACACATTTGCTGATGATAAATTTCTAGTAAAACAATTGTCAGATATACAACCTTCAGCATCCAGAGGAAAAGCAACTCCGTTGCATTAAGCATAAATGATAAGCCTACAGACTATGTAATAAAAACAAAGATTTTAGGAATGAATAGTGATTCTCAATTAATATGAAATGAATATACAAAGGTACTGGATAAAAGAATGTCATCCGAATGTTACACTCTTAGGGTTCTATTATGATTCTCTTACACAGCGAATGTCTTGTGGAGAGATACTATTCCTGTGTACACTCATTTCTTAGCTATGGGACACTTTTCAGGGGATCAAAGGCACAATGTATATTGTTAATGGATGAATAAAGAGATTGATTGATTGAAAACAGTGACAATTTTAAAACTGCAGAAAAGGCCCATAAAAATAATAACTAAAGGTAGTAGTCAGGATAACTGTAAAAACTATTTTAAAAAACTGGGTACCATTTCTGCAACAGTTTAGTTCATCTACCAATCTGATGAGCACATAAGGGAAACATTAGTATTTCATTAATAGTTCTGTACATTATCTTTGTACAAGAGCGACTTCGGTCTCATATTTTATCATGTAAAGACAAACCAGAAACCAAAAACAGCATTTTCTATCAGAGAATTAAAATTGTATAATAAACTGCTGAAAGAAGTGAAAAAGATTACTAAGATACATTTATTTAAAAATGCAACAAAGCAATGCCCACTATTCAATTCAGATTACTTAGTAGAGTTAGACTACAGGTTACAAACCATACGCAAGAACTACAGAGCACTGTCACATTACAATGCATCATCATAATGTAATGATTTTAAAAGAAAATGTGTGTGCCAGGATGTATAATACAAGATACTAATGTCATGTCATTCTCCTGAACTTAACATCTCATGCACCATGGGAGAATATTGACCCAGTTTTCTAGATAGACTGAAGGGAGAACATAGAGGTGTGCCTGGGGCATTGTATCATGTTTATGGGCTTCGAGTCAGTTTTCTGAACTGACTGAAGTAAATGCAAGGGGCATTGCAGCACGTTTGTAGTCTTAGAGTACCAGCAGATATCCACAGTGTGTGCAATGATGCAATATGAGACTATGATTTATATTGTAAGTTATCTGGTGGAAACTGCAACTGGGCATCCTGTTCCTATCTAAGTGCAAAAAAGCCACAGGGTTAGAGAAGTGAAATATAAAACATTATACTCTAGTTTCTTGTATTGTAGATCTAACATGGAAAAAGGAGTAGTTGTTACATATATTGGGGCAGAACACAAGTTCAAAAACATTGAGACAATTAAATTATATAGTGATCAGAAAAAGATTAAATTATATATACTATTCATCAGACAACAGCAAGCAGTGACACCAATGTTGACTTTCTAAAGGTTTTTCAACAGAAAATGCTATATATACTTTCACTAATGGAATGTTAAATGCTCTGAGTAACCAGAAGTCACGCATTGGGATTTTTTGTGATCTATCAAAGGCTTTTGATTGTGTAAATCATGGAATACTTCTAGATAAGCTCAAGTACTGTGGTATTAATGGGACAGTGCTCAAGTGGTTAAATCTTACCTAACTGGAAGAGTGCAGAAAGTTGAAATAAGCAGTTCACATAATATGCAAAAAAACTGGTGATTTCTCAAACTGTGGAACAATCAAGAATGGGGTGCCGCAAGGTTCGGTCTTGGGTCCTCTGCTGTTCTTAATGTATATTAATGACTTGCCATTCTATATTCACAAAGATGCAAAGCTGGTAGATTTTGCTGATGATACAAGTATAACTATCACACCCAACAGACAAGAATTAACTGTTGAAATTGTAAACGATGTTTTTCAGAAAATCATTAAGTGGTTCTCTGCAAATGGGCTCTCATTAAACTTTGACAAAACACAGTATATACAGTTCGACACAGTAAATGGAATGACACCATTAATAAATATAGACTTCAATCAGAAACTGGTAGCTAAGGTAGAATATTCCAAATTTCTAGATGTATGCACTGATGAGGGGTTGAACTGGAAAAAACACACTGAGGATCTGCTGAAACGTTTGGGTTCAGCTTCTTATGCTATTAGGGTCATTGCAAATTTTGGCGATACACATCTCAGGAAATTAGCTTACCACGCCTATTTTCATTCTCTGCTTTCATATGGCATCATATTCTGGGGTAAGTCATCATTGAGTAAAAGAGTGTTCATTGCACAAAAGTGTGTAATCAGAATAATTGCTGGAGCTCATCCATGATCATCCTGTAGCCTCACAATATATATATTCACTTATGAAACTTGTTATTAATGATCCGAACGAATTCAAAAGTAATAGCAGTCTACATGGTTACAACACTAGGAGAAAGGATGATCTTCACTACTCAAGGTTAAATCTAACTTTGGCTCAGAAGGGGGTAAATTATGCTGCCACAAAAGTCTTTGGTCACTTATCTAATAGCATCAAAAGTCTGACAGATAGCCATATAGCATTTAAAAGGAAATTAAAAGAATTTCTGAATGGCAACTCCTTCTACTCATTAGATGAATTTTTGGGTATAGTAAGTGGGTAATTTCCCCAACCCCACCAACAAAAAAATTAAAACTACTAAGTGTCATGTAATATTTTGCGTAATGTAATATCCTGTATAGACACCTTTTATCAACCTGACACGTTCCACATCATTACGAAGTGTCGTATTCATGATCTACGGAACAAGTACTAATCTAATCTAATCTAATTCTGATAGGAAAAATGATCTGAAAAACAGGTTGTTTAAAGACAGTAGGACCCTAATTGATAATATTTTCTTTGATGACACTCAAAGTAAGAAGATAAGGGTATACACAGTAACAAATGCTCGCTCTGATAATGATGCAGAGTTAGTTGGGCTAAATAAGATAGTGCCTTACAGTATTGAAACTCTTCAGTGGAAATCAGTTAGAATAATTAATGATTGCAGTACAAACCTTTTATGGATAGTTTGCAAGAGATGGTCTGCAATGACAGACTGTAAGACACAAACAACACCACAGCTGGAATGAACCGAAGCTTATTCTTATTCCAGATAAAAGTGAACAACACTTGAGAACATAAACACATATGCAATCCAGGTACTGATACTAGCAGTTGCTGACAATAAGTATGAACACAATATGAGAGTGAGTGCTTCCTGCATTGCACTTATAAAGAGAAGGGCTCCAGAAGACGGCAAGGCAGATGTCATGCCATATGCTCAAGTTATGTGGTCCACCACAGGTGGCCGGCAAGTGCAGATTCCACTGGCAGAATATTCTAAGTGTAACATGCCAGCAGCCTGGTGCTGCAGGAAGTATCCAAGTATCGCATCTGGACTCACTCAATTTTAAAAAGACACAACATGTTTAGTTCTACACATACAGCAATACAACACAAATGGAAAGTGTAACACATGGTGAAAAAAAAAGGTGGAAACTTCAAATTTCTTTTCATTTCATATTCAAATCCCATCACAAATTATTCTGTAAATACAACATACATTATGACCATTTACAAGTGGTTAAAAAAATAAATATGGCTATGAGGCAGTAATTCCTACCCATCATCTTTTACACATCATCTTTTACACATCTTTTACACATTTCAATAACATGAATTCTTCTACAAAACAGAAGGAGTTGTCAAGGAGAATCTATTTCAGTTTATTTTCAAATTTTATGTTACTGAATAAGTGACCAAAAAGTTTGGTTGCAGCACTGTGTACCTCTTTTTGTGCTAAAGACAATCTTAATGTGGTGTAATGAATGTCATTTTTTTCTTCTGCTATTGTGATTAAGCAAACCATTGTTCCCTTTTGATCTGCAGTGCACTGTTTACAACAAACTTCATGAGGGAATAAAGATAAAAAAATTTATTAATGATCAGTAGCCATATTTACAAAATAATTTATGAAGTAATATAAAATGACTTGCTCCAACCCATTATGATTTATCGTGCAAATGAGCCATGGAACATGAAACTAACTGCCCCTTAACAAAGATTTATAGTGAAGTTGCAACATTTGTTCATAGAAAACTTAAAAAAATCAAAATAAATTACAATAATTTTTCTAATCCCACATGAGAACACCACACAATGGGTGACACAACAAACTTTATTAAGTTTAAAAAACAGCTTATTATATGGGCACACCAGCCATGGAGTGGCTCACAATAATATTCCAATAACACATAAGCAGAGGTAAACATGTTAACTTAGAGCTGGCCACACCCATCTCTAAAAGCTGAGCTGCGCCTGCTGATTTCTGTGGCATGCCTCACAACTGTGTGCCCATACCTTGGTTGTGCATCTATGGAGGGTCACTACACCCTTCCCCCCTCTGGTGGGCAGGGTGTTGCTGATCCCTGAGGTGAGTTGTGGACGGCCACAATGTGGAGACATTGTCCACATCCACAGAGGCCCCCTAAGTGAGAGGAGAGAGCAATCCCCGATCACTGGAGACTTGGGTATACGAGCAAAAGTGGCCAGTGCCAGGAAGAGCCGTAACACCCCTCCCCCATCGCAGCACAAGATGACAGAATCAACGATGGGCTGTCCAAGTCGGGATCCACGGCGATTTCCAGCGGCGGTGTGGAAGGTGGAAGTAACACTGCAGTAAGCTGACACTGCTCCTGCAACAGGGAACCAGTGAGGAGTATGCACTGCCAGAGGTCATGAGTGTGTGGCTCTTCGGGACGAGGCACTACCACAGGTGGAACAGGATGCTGGAAGCCTCATAGGTTGGTGGTGGCCAGTGACAGGGGCCCTGGCAAGCCAGACCACAATCTCAGCATAAAACCCGGTGCCATAACATGGAGGCTGGCAAGATCCAGAATAGAGGAGATGGAGCAGTGTCCTTGGCTGGCCATCAGGGAGAAGCTCCTCTGGGCTATGGGAACCATAAGAGTAATCCGGTAGGATGTCAGAAAAAAATTTAATGCCTCTTTTTTGGAGTTAAGTCTTGTAGGTGTTTTTTCATTTGGTGGTGGTGGGCATGTTTGTATGGATGCACGACAGCAAGGTCTTTAGCGACCATGAGAAAACAGATTGAGATGAGTGTCAGTAAAATACACAAAACAGGAAGATAAAACAGTACGTAAACCACAGGTAATGAAAGCTGGAAAACTATGTGCATACCCACACAGAACCACGGAACAAAGTATTGCATCAGTAGCAATACATTAACGACACAGGAAGAAAATGGTATAAGGAGCTAAAACAATATAGCTGGCTGACCACAAGAATAAAAAAGGTGAAGCCAGACACTCTGCAATACACATTAACAACACAAGAAGAAAGTGGTACAAGGAGCTAAAACAATATAACTGGGTGACCACAAGAATAAAAAAGGAGAAGCCAGCCACTCTGCAACACACTAAAGCCTCCAGCATAAATGTTTAGGCCGAAGTCCAGACACATCACAAAACTTTAAAACCTTAGTCACACTCGTCTCACCATCAGCTAAAACAGAGGGCAGATCCCCACCAATATTTGCTTCTGCCCTTGCATCATGATGTAAAATGCACTCTGTTAAAATACGGTGGACAGAGATGCGCACGCCAGAAGCATCACAAAACAGGGAACCTATCGCTGTAGTAAAAAGCTATGTGTGAGATGGCAATGCCCAGATCTAAGATACATGAGGGTCAGTTCATTCTGCCTGAGCAACTGGCAGGAGGAACGCCATGGCTGGGTTGTTGACTTCACCAACCACTGCTTATTGGCTGTCACCACCAGCCATTCCTCATCCCACAACTGCATGCACTTCCTGTGTAGTGCAGAAACGACAGCCTGAAAGGGAATAGGACACTGTGACACATCCTGTCCTCTGCAGGCCTCCTTGGTACTCCAATGGCCTGTTCATTTCCCAATATCCCTAATGAACTGGCAACTAGCAGAATGACACCTGTTTACCCTGCCATTGGAGCAAGTACAGTTGGTCATATATCAGCCGGACCAACTCCTCAGCCGGATACAGGTTCTGTAACAATTGTAAGACACCCAGGGAATCAGAGCACATGAGAAACCGTTAGCCCCGAATACAATGCATCTGTTCCAGTTCCGCGTGGAGCTCTGTTGAGAAAACGGTATATTCGTCAAGATGGCGAATCATGGTGACATGGTCGGGGAACATGACAGAGCAGCCAAGGGAACTTCCTTGCTTGGAGACATCAGTGTACACTATTGTGAAACTGTGATGCATATCTAAAATGTTAAAAAACAGAGACTGAAATGTAAAATTTGTCATATGATCTTTCTTAAAATTCGTCAAGTCTACAATAAGTCTGGGCCTCCAGAGAAGCCAAGGTGGAAATCTGCACCCACCATGATGTAAAACACAAAGACCAGCCACACTCATCTCTAGAAGGCAATCCTGTGCACGAACCCCATACGGCCTTGTTGCCGGTTACAATAAAGCCTTTCCAGTGGAGGCTCAGCAATGATATGGTAGGTGGGTGTGTATGGTGTGGGCAGTGTTTTACGTGCCTGGCACACCATAAGTAGTCGTCACCTCATGTGAAGTCCGCCCCAGTAGCTGAGTGGTCAGCGTGACGGATTGCCGTCCTCCGGGCCCGGGTTCGATTCCCGGCTGGGTCGGAGATTTTCTCCGCTCAGGGACTGGGTGTTGTGTTGTGTTCATCATCATTTCATCCCCATCCGGCGTGCAGGTCGCCCAATGTGGCGCCGAATGTAATAAGACCTGCGCCAAGGCGGCCGGACCTGCCCCACGAGGGGCCTCCCGGCCAATGACGCCAAACGCTCATCATCATCATCATCACCTCATGTGAAGTGGCGGTTCACCAGCCTCTACACAGGGGCTTGTTTTGGGGCTTATTCTGAATGCCCCAGTGGCCAACCGAATCCCTTCATGGTGCACCATGCCCAACATGTTTAAATAAGAGGATCTTGCAGATCCATACACTGTGCACCCATAATCGAGCTGAGATGGCACAAATGCCCTGTAAAACTGGAGAAGACAAGCCCTGTCTGTGCCCCATGTACTATGGCTAACACATTTTAAAATAAGCCTTAAGTGATCGTCTTGTGTTTTTTTTAGGCCCTAAAGTGTGGTAACCACATAAGCTCAGAGCCAAATATGAAGCCGAGAAACCTCACTATGTCTTTAAAAGTAAGGGCAGGGTCCCTAATCCTCAAATCAGGAAAGTTTAAAATGAAACGAGAACAGTTAAAAAGAACATACACAGACTTCTCAGTGGAAAACTTAAAACCACTCTTCTGCACCAATTCATCCAAACGTCGGAGAGTTAGTTGAAAATGAGGTGTTGTCATTGCGAGGCTTGAAGAAGAGCAAAACACAGAAGTCATTCACAAACAAAGAACACAGGACAGGACTTTTCAGTACATACATAGTGCTATTAATAGCTATGGTAAAGGCAGTCACACTTAAAACACTACCTTGAGGGACACCGTTCTCCAGCACAAAGCAATCAGACAGGATGTCACCCACTTGGTATCTAAAATATCGTGACAAAAGGAAGAACTGAATAAAAATGGGAAGACAATGACAAATACCCCACTCATGAAGCTGCTCCAGGCATTCGTGTAGCTGCTCCAGGATAAGATGCCACCAAGTAGTGTTGTAGGCCTTCTCAATGTCACCTAGAGGGTGATGTCGGTGTAGGAAAGCCTGTTGTATAGGCACCTCCAGGAAGGAAATGTTATCAAAGGTGGAGCGATACCTTCTGAACACACACTGAATGTGACAAAGAAGTTGCCTGGATTCTAAGAACCAAACAAGGCAATGATCGACCATCTGCTCCAAAGTCTTCCCCATGCAGCTAGAGAGGGTAGCACTATGGTAACTACTTGGGCAAGTACAGTCTTTTCCAGGTTTTAAAAGAGGAATTAAAATTGTCTGATGCCATGAGTCAGGAAAGTGACCCAACGCCAAATGGCATTAAAAAGTGCAAGGAGGATATCTTTGTTTTGCCTTGTGAGGTGCTGCAGCATACTGTAATGGATTCTGTCATGACCAGGGGATGTGTTATGAGCTGCAGACATTGCAGAATCCAGCTCCCACATGGAAAATGGGCAGTTGTAATCTTGATCAGAGGTGGTTCAGAAGTCCAAGCTACACCTCCCCGCATCCGCTCTATGGTTCTGGAAACCTGGATCCTGACTGGCTGTTGCAGTAACTGTGGCACAATATGCTGCAATAGTCTGGGCAATGGTTTGGAGAGTGCCATTCTCCATTACAGCAGCCATGGGGCACCTGTCTCCTCTCCCAGAAATTCTCCTGATGGTCTCCCACGCAACAGAACTTTTGGTGGGACAATCAATGGTGTTTATGAACTGTTGCCACAACCGCTTCTTGCTCTCTTGAATAATTTGGCAACACTTTGGCCTTGCCACCCAAAAGGCTCCAAGATTATCTCAGTTGGCTGACACTTGAACCTACATAAAGCAACACACCTGGTACTGATTACAGAGCGGCATTCAGACTCCACAAAGGACAGGTTGCCTCTTCTGTCGTCCCGTGGACTGTGGAATGGATGCTGCAGCGGCATGGTGGATCATTTTGGTAATATGATCCACCCATGCTTCAACATTCACACAATGTTCGAACTGTGCCAATTGGCTATAAAGTGTCCAGTCGGCTCCACCGAGCACCCATCACAGTGCTTTCCTTTTGGGATCCACCCCATCTGGCAGGTGAATCCAGATAGGAAAGTGATCACTTCCATGCAAGTCATTGACCAGCAATGTGAGCAAGAGCTGGAAAACAAAGCGAGAGATCAATGGCTGAGAATGACACAGTTGGTGTGCAGAAGTAAGTGCTCCATCCCGCATTCAGCAAGTATGCGCATGGTGATATGAGAAGCTTCTCAATTGCTCTACCCCTGCAGCAGGTAGTTGCAGAGCACCAAAGCATATTGTGTGCACTAAAATCACCACAGAGGATGAAGGGGCGGGGGAGCTGTGTAATAAGGTCGGTTAGGGCCTTTTCATCAAGTGCATCATGTGAAGGCAAGTAAAGGGAACATATTGCAACAGATGACGCACATGCACTGATACAGCAACAGCATGTTAAGTCATCGTAAGTGAGTGAGGTGAGGAGTGGTAGCTGGTACTGGCAAAAATATATATGCCTCCTATAGCTCTCTCTCCACTCAGGTCATCCTTTTGGTGGAGTACATAGTCTCATAGCTCAGGGGTGTAGGATTGATGGAAATAAGTCTCCTGGAGACACAGACACAGTGATCTACCCAGATAAGGGCCAGAGTTCCTCCAAATGCGTCCTGAATCCCTGAAAGTTCCACTGTAGAATGGAAGCCACTTCATCAATGTGGTTTTAGTTTAACCCTATCTTTGCACCACTTGTAGATCGAGAGGGAGTGGAGGGGTTGCCTGGATCCAAGGCATCTAACTCCATGATGTCCTCCCCATCAGTCAGCTGTGAAAGAATGATGTCTGATGGCGCTTGGGACAGCTTTTGACCCAAAATTCGTGAACCTTTCCCTGCACCCTGTCCCTTCGAGGATGAGGGGAAAGAGGGTGTTCAGAGGCACTCCATTTGTTGTGTGCCTTCTTGACACTCACTATGGAATTGTTGCTGGTCTTTTCTGGGGTGGCTGCTTGGATTGCTTTATCCTTATTCGTTTTGCCTTGGCTTGTACACATGTAAGCACAGATGCTGGTGGTGGATGGTTGTACACTGAACGATGTCTGTGTCGAGGCATCAACCTCAGGAACAGGTTTCTGCGCCACAGAAGCATAAGAAGTGGTAAAGATGGGCAGGTTTTGTTGCCTTACATTCCTTTTTGGCTTCAGTGTAGGGGATCTGCTTGGTGACTTTTAGTTCCTGAATTTTTCATTCCTCTGCAAAAATATGGTAGCCTCGGCTCCAAACTGGGTGGCTCACAGAGCAGTTAATGCAGACTGCTGGAGATGGGCAGTCAATCACAGCTTCATGGACTGCCTTTCCACATTTCCCATAGGTCACTTCATCCCCACAACTCAGCGCTGTGTGGCCACAACGCTGGCATTTGTAGCATATAAGGCCTAACCGTAAGTCAAAGGAAACCTGCCATGATGCGGTCAGGCAATGTTGGAGAATTAAAGGTCACAATGAAGGTGGCGGTCTTCTCAGTTTCTCCAGTATTCCTATGCTTCGTTTGCTCTATGTATACTATCCCCTGTAATGCTCATTCGTGTTTAAGTTCAGCTATGTCTATATCCGTAATGTCACGGCATGTGATCATACCCTTTCTAGAGTTAAGAGAATTGTGCAGTTCAACACTTACGTTATATTCACCCATTTTTTCAGTCTTTGTAAGTAGTTCCACCTGCTTTGCTCTGTTAGTCTTGACCAGTAGGGAAAAATTCCGCAGCTGCTTAATAGACATCAGGCTTCCAGCAAGACCCTCCATACATTTATGGCTATAGAAGGGGGACCTTTTTCAAACGTCCCCTCCATCCTCTTAATGACCAAAAACATATTTTGATTTATGACTCCTTGAGTCCTGTTACTATAATTCAACTGTTGCAAATTACCAGGAGGGCTAGCCTCCCTCCTTCGTTTGGAGGATTGTGTGTGAATATTCCCAGCCAGTACACCCTTCCCACTGGGAGGAGAAGACGATGATTTCCAGGGTTCCATCTCGGTCCCAGGAGCAGCTAGGAAAGTAAGGGTCCACCCAGATAGAACCCCAAGTGCCTGAGAAAGCCTTATACATTTGAGGTGCAGCAGGTTCCCCAGAGGTTGCCCGCTAATGACTGTTCCACCCCATCAGCCATGTATCTCATCAGCATGCAGCACACCTTGAGATTGAGTGTTTTTTTTATAGAGGTTTTTACCATCCTCATGATATGGGCAGTCAAACCAAGATACCCATTCCCTGCGACACACAGCCGTGCCATACAGTGGTTGTTGAAGCATGCCCAGAGCTTAACAGTAACAGGAGACTGGCGGCGCTTACCAATACCCAGCTCAGGAACCCCGGGGTCACCAAGTCTGTAATCAGCAAACAAATGCTGAGCCCCTGAGGGCTTTTCATTTAGGTCTTATTAAGGTGTAACCATGTGCTCGACCTGCATTTAGATTGTGGGTGAAAGTGAGGGTAGCGAACATGGCTAATACCCGACTGCACACATAAATCCCAAAATGACAGGAACTGGAGTCCATTGTCAGAAACAAGGGTAACTGGAAGACCTCAATAGTAGCTGAGGGACACCAAACCATGTATGGACACATCAACAAAAATCAGCTAGAACACATTCCAAAACAGACCCATACAATCAACATGGATGCATTCTCAGGGTGGGTTGCTGGAGGGCATAGAGAGAATGATGATCTGGGAACCCTTTGACCAGCACACAGGGATAGCAACCAAACATGCAATCAATCAATGCCGGGTCAGTAAGCACATCTGCAAGCCAAGGCTTTGGTACATGAAGCATCTCAGTGCTTCTCATGTAACAACTGTAAAACCTCCCACATCAAACTCCTGGGAATGACTACCCGTGGAACTGCATTGACTGTGGAAATAAGGAGGACCCCATCTAAGAGCAAGTCAAAGTAGTTGCAAAGCAGATCAGAGGATGAGAAGACCAACCCTATTGGACAACGCAGAATACCTGCTTGAGGACGGGGTCGGCTCCTATTGCTTTGGTGACTCGGGCATTATTGGTCAGAAAACTATCACTTGGCAGGAGGAGACATCCAAATGAAAACATACCAGCTCCTCCTGATCAAACTTGGGGCCCAAGCCAATGGGCAGCTGGTATAAGGCATCTGCATTAGTGTGGCGTCCCATGGGGTGAAAATGAATTTAACAGTTGAATTTGGAGAGGAATAAGGCCCACTGTTGCAACCTGCGGGCCGCCTTATTCGGAACCTGGGCAGACAGACTGAATAACAAAATTGAGGGCTTGTGGTCCATAATTAGTTGGAATCTGGTGCCACACAAGAAAATGTGAAATTGGTGACTGCATACACGATGGCCAGAGCCTTCTCCTCAACCTGAGAGTACTGGATCTGTGCTGGACTGAAATTTTTAGATGAAAATGCAAGTGGCTGCTCTGAGCCATCCACAGTCTGATGGGTGAGGACTGCAACCACGCTGTACTGTAGGGTGTCCATAACCAAAATCAGTGGTTTGCTAGGATCAAGGGCAGCTACACATGGTGGTGCTGACCAGAAGCGTTCCTTCAGCATGGTGAAGGCCTGCTGCAAGCTGGAGACCAGACAAAGGGAGCAGCTTGTCGTAGAAGAAGATTCAGTGGTTGTGCAACGGTGGACATCCCTGCAATTAGCCAGTAGTAATAGGCAATTTTACCTAAAAGAGCCTGCAGTTCATGCAACAACAAGGGATAAGGTAGGTCCATACTGGCTCTGACAAGACTCTCAATGAGTTGGGTACCTTGCCTCGAGTTGATGTGGCCCATATCATGAAGAGATGGTTGGAAAAATTTGTACTTCTGCAGTTTGCAACACAGAGCCATTGCCGAGAGTTTTTGAAAGAGGGCCCGGAAGTTGTGCAGGTGGTCACACATTGTATGTCCTGCAGCGACAATTTCATCCAGGTAGCTGAAGCACAGCAGAATATTTGACGTGACCTGTTCCAAATAGTGTTGAAAAACTGTGGGGGCACTTGTCACCCCAAACATCAACCACTGGTATTGATAAAGGCCGTATGGTGTGTTAATGACCATGATACACTTGGACTCATCAGCCAGCGGTAACTGGTGATGTGCTTCAGAAGGATCTACGTTGGAAAAGAACTGACCCACTGCTAAGCCTGTGAACAAATTCATCAGGATGTAGCAAAGGGTATGTGTCGACTATGGACGGTGGCATTACAATAACTACAAATACTCAATTTACCACAGGTTTTCTTAATTATGACAAGGGGAGTGACACATTCACTAGAGGAAAGGGGAACCACAACCCTGAAAGCTGTGAGCTGGTCCAGCTTCACCATGACTTGGGAGTGGAGGACCAGGGCAATATGTATAGCACAAAAATATCTAGGACGAGACGACTGCTTCAAGATTATGTGAACTTGAAAGTGTGTGACACACCCTAAGTCTTTCACAATGATATCCTGAAATTCTGAACACAGAGATTCCAAAGACTGATAGGCAACTTAGGGGATACCAACTGTATGGAGTCTGTGATCAAAAAGCTGCATCAAACCAGAAAAGATTTGCTGAGCTAGCATTGTGAATTACAATAAAGGTGGCAGGTCAAGTCACTGAGCTAAAGGTGACTTCCATCGTGAATTGCCCAAGCACAGGACTTTGCTGTTTACAATATCCTCTGTTGTGCCTGTCTACTGGTGACAAATGTGTAGAGCCAAGGTCTGAATATGTTTGGGCATTAAGCAGGGAAACGGCTGCACTGGTGTATACCTGCACGCACAGCTGCCATGAGAGAACCAAAACCTCGATAAAAAACTTGCTGGAATTATTACCAGGAGCTGGCCCTGATGACAACAATTGCTGAATATCCATATCCATGGTCTCTGATCCTGTTTTCCATGCAGTTAAGTGGCAGACTACTGCAATATGGCCGTTTTTCCGACACTTACAACAGAAAGCCCAATGGTGATGACACACTGGTCTGTTGTGTTTGGAGTAACAATGTGCACACAATAGCAACAGGGAGCAGTGACTGGAACACCAGTTGTAGGCAGTGTGGGAGCCGCCAGATCGGCATCGCCATGACGTCATCTTCCCAGGCCACCCTGCACAACCGCAACATCACACCAGGCTTCCAGTTGCTGACCAGCCTTGCATGAGACCTCATACGAATGGGCAACTGATAAAATCTCTTCCAGAAAAGGGTTCTTTAACTGGAAGGTTAGTTTCCAGACTCCCTTATCTGGAGTGGAGCGGATGATGATATCATGAACCACAATGTCCATAAATGATTATTTTGACTTGCCTGTGACAAAATGGTACTTGTGGCTACAGCCATGGAGGGTGATGGCCCAGGCACAGTCTGATAACACATATGCAGACGTAGACATGTAAATGAGTTAGAGCTGGCCAGGTCCGTCTTTCTGTAAGCCGGCCAGTAGAGTGCACGGACGGAGGCTGCATGTGCATCTACGTGGTTGTCAAACTTCTAGCTGCGTCTGCCAACTTCTGTGGTGTGCCTTATGTCTGTGCGCCCGGATGTCGGGTGTGGATCTATGTGGATCACAACACTAATGTTACAGGAGAGAGGTTAATTTGTTGCTTTTGCAAATAAATTGTTTTAAAAGATACATTTTATACTCAAACTTTGCCATGTGTCAAATTAAAATATACAGAGCCATGTTGTTCCACACAACCATAAAATTCTCTAGCCTTCAAGACTTTTTAACTAAAAGTCTAGGAAGCCGTCCTTGCCTACGGTATTGGACGAGTCACAGGTGAACGTTCCATCAGATATGGTGGACAGCTCCAAATACAGAATAAGCAGTCCCGGACCAAGGCATATAAAACCAAAACCATTTTGTGTCTGTCTTTGTAGCAAGCTACAAAGTGGTCAATATCTGTTCACCAGTGGTATGGATGAAATTTATATTCTGGAACTAACCCTTCCAGTCTTAACACTCTGAGTTCATTCCAGGTACAATCATCATGGAACATTTTGATAATCACAGTATAACCCCAGGTGGTCAATCCACAACACTGGTGCAGTTTGGTCTTTTAGGTTCTGGGGCAGCCAGGTTAAAATGCAATATGATTCAACAGAGGAAGTCAGAGTCCTCTGGCTAACTTAGAACCAAAACAAATACATTTTTTGCAACACACTTAACAAACAAACACTTTTGCAACCAAGTAAACTTCATAGATTGGGAGATACATTAAAAGAACACAAGATTCAAATTTTGACACTTCAAGAAACATGAATGACAGACAATAATGCTATGCATTTTGGTAATTATTGTCTTTTTAAAAGTAGAAATGATAAAAGAACACTTAATAATATACTACATCTGGGAGTTGCTTTCGCAGTCTCCAAAAATAATTTTAAATTCAATAACGGATGTAAAACCCATTAATAACAGACTAATGACAATTTCTCTTAAATGTGCAAATAAAGCATACACTTTAATTAATACACATATGCCAGTCAGTGAGGATAACCATAAAAAACCTGAAGAAGTTAATGAAGCTTGGGAAACATTAGAAAGCATCATCTCGAAACTTTCCTCAAGCCATGTTAAAATTTTAATGGGAAATTTTAATGCTCAATTAGGTAAAGAGAAAAAGCACAAGAAAACAGTGGGTGGATTCCCTGCACATAAATGGAAAACACAAAATGGCCAAAGACTTGTTGAAACATGTAAAAAGCTTAACATTAAAATCATGTCAACACATTTCATAAAGAGCTCTCCTAAACGAAAAACTTGACGGGCATCCAATATATTTGTTGGGGAATTTCAAATTGATCATGTAGCTATTTCATAACCTAACTACTAAGAAATTTTAAATGTCCAAGTTAGGAAAGGAGCTAATATTGATTTTGACCATTATTTAATGTGAATAAAAGAGAAACATCACCTCAAAAACTCTTCAAAACAAAAAATGTTATCCCAAAATTTGACACTGCTAAAATAACCCCAACTCTACCAAGCAAACTTGACAAAAAACAATCCAACTATTGACAAAGCCTGAAAGAAAAGTTCATCAAAACAGCACAAAATTTAATTCCACTTTGAAAGAAATAAAAATACCCTTGGTGGAATGCAGACTGTGAAACAGCAGTTAAGTCTAGGCTTGAGGCATTCAAGAATTGGAATAGTAACAAAACTGAAAATACGTACAACAGCTTTTTAACTGTAAGAAAAGGAAGGTCTAAATTAATCCGACAGACTACCAAAAAGGCCCAACTCCTATGTAGCGATACAAGGGGCACCAAATTTATTACAAAAGTCAGTAAATTACTCAACGAACAGTATTTTTCAGTACAGGTATTTCATTCGTTCCAAGCAAGTGTCGATTCATGACGTCATCATCCAGACACTAGTTGACTGTAATCTGAATCTGTTTCAGCAAACTAATAATTTCTCTCAGCCGATAAAATTTTATTGATTATGAAATACAAGTTCTTGAAGTTTATTCAGAATCTGAAATGTTTAATTAGTAATTACATGCCATAATTTATTTGTTTAATATAAAGGTGTTTTGAATTTTGTATGCATAAAAAAAGTATGAATTTATATGTGGCTTTTACTCTGAGATGAGTTATCACTTAGAGTGCTAAAAGTGCGAGTGTACAGTTCGCTGACCTATGTGGTGAATTTTATTTTGTGATCTTGACCCGAATGGAGAATAAATCCAGTTTCATTTAAACTTTACCTGAGATAGACACATCATGTTATTACAAAGGAGTCATTTAGCCCATTAGGGAAAAATGAAACCTGCACGCTCAATTTGAAATATGTTACACACCACTGCGTGATTGAGCTGTCCAGTAAATCCAGTACTATAGTTGCAAATGCATTTGGAAATTATATTTTGAGACAAGTGCAGATTTCACATATCACCTTGTTGATTACTTTGCCTAACAACACTGTAAAGCAGCTTAATTAATTCATTAGAACGATTTGTGATGTAGTAAGACCCATTACACACACAAAAAATGTTACACAAAGTTTGCCAACCGCATGAGAATGTTTTTCTTTCCATAAATGTCAATAAACTGGCAGTTTCAAAAGTTAATAATTTAACTGTTGTGTAACTTCATTGATTGTCCTACACCACTACAGAACTTGTATCATGTCTCTTCACAAGAGATCTGAAGAAGCTGGGATAAACGAGAAGAAGAAAAAAGACTAAGGAAGAGGCATCGGTATATTTGGCGCTGCAACTTGGAGCTTGAAAAGGATATACTAACAACTTCAGGCCCAAGGCATGAACTTCAAACCATTGGAAAAGATAAGCACTCACAGCTAACATGAGATACTCGCAGGTATGAGTAGGATAGACATAGTATAAAAGAACAGTTCTACGGTTCGTGAAAGTATATTTTGAGTTGATATTGATATTTTAACTGTGTATAAAGATATTAGGAAAAATGTACACCTGAACAAGGAGAACGCGAGATAATACAACCCACAGTTTGGAAGTGACAGGTGAGGGGAGTGAAAGTGGATATAATCGTCATGAGGAGATAACTAGGGAACCAATTATGGACCAGTAATCGCATAATTTAAGTGAGGAAAATCTTGGTGAAAGAGTCCCAAATGTAATAAACGTAGGACTGCTTATTTAAGTGATAGTAATATCACTGATGTGGAGGTGACAGTAGAAGCAAACCCGAGTACAAGTAGAAATAGTAATACCAGAGTTACAGAGGAAAATGTGAATCTTACATCAAATGTTACAGAGCTTACAGATGATGATGTTATTAAATTCATGGCGAGTATGCAACGTCAGTTAACTGAGAATATGCGACATTTAAGTGATAAGTCTGATACTAAATTTGACTCCCAAACTGAAAAATTCAACACCCAAATGGGTTTACTCAATGAAAAATTTGACAACAAGTTCAAGTCACTTGAAGATGATAACAGACAATTAAATGAGAAATTCGATAACTTAAAAGTAGAGTGGGAAGAATGATTAAATACTAAATTTAATGAATTAGAAATAAATGTTCCCATGAATATGACTAACCTACACACTGAATTTATGGGTAAAATTAATGAGATGGAGAATAAATGTGAAACTATTTCAAAGGGGCATAGTGATTTGTCAGATAAAATCTGTAACTGTGAAAGTAGTTACTTGAAGGCTAATGTGCAAATTAAGGATCTGTCTAAAAAGATGAAGGAATTCGAAATAAACACTTGCAATGGCATAGATAAATATTTAAAGGACCAAAATAAAAAATTAGAAGATGATCTTTCTTAGTGGATAAGGAAACCGAAGAGAAAGTCAGTACCACTCTTGAGGTGAAACAAGCTGAGGTAGTTAAGAAAAAACAGATGGCAAATGGTGAACTTATGAAGTTGAAGAATTACATAAGTGGCAAAGTGAACAAATTGTAAATTGTCTGAATTAGAACATAAATCTTCATGAAATGTATTGACTGAAGACAACTATTCCGGAGACAGGCTTAGGAATAATAAATCCTGTAGTGAAGTAAAATGTAACTGTTGTGGAAATATACCCGATAAATTTTGTGACTGTTATGGAAATGAAAATTACACTTTTGTCCAAAGGGGGTACTTGCCTTCTTTAAATAATAATAAAATAAGAGAAATCAGAGCTTGAACGGAAAGATTTAGGTGTTCCTTTTTCCCACACGCCACTCGAGAGTGGAATGATAGAGAAGTGGTATGAAAATGGTTCGATGAACCCTCTGCAATGCACTTAAGTGTGAATTGCAGAGTAACCACGTAGATGTAGATGTAAAGGTTGAGACAAGAATATTCAAAAGCAGACAGTTTCCTATCTTTGCGACTGAAAAAGATGACAGCCACCCAAAAATTGTCATCAATAATTTTCAGTATATTTTTCTCGCAGTTGGTCTGAACATGATAGACTTCAGTTTACTGTGTCCAAGATCACAGGTGAAGCAGCACTGTGGGCTGCAGATGCGAGTGAAAATTGTAATACATGTGCTGAGTTTGAACAACTTTTCTTAGCAAAATACTGGTCGAATATCAAACAAGAGAGGCTATGAAAGGAGGTGTATCAACCGGAATTTTATAATAGTAAACGAGGTTCATTAAGAGAGTATTTCGAGAAATATATTAATAAAACAAGATACTGGAGTGATCCTATTTCCCATAAAGAAGTGATACGTATTTTGAAAGGAAGATTAGCTATTCATATACGTGAGAAACTTATAAATGTCCCTGACTATGACGTGGAACAGTTCCTGTCTGTGGTCGATTCGACTGGTATGATACTAGAAGATGCCCGAGTATGGAATAATAATCAAATGTCTACCTCACAACATAATAATAATAATAATAATAATTATTATTATTATTATTATTATTATTATTATTCCCGTGGAGGCCTGGGAATAATAATAATAATAATTGTTATTATTATTATTATTATTATTATTATTATTATTATTATTATTATTACTCCCATGGAGGCCAGGGAATTCCCGTGGAGGCCCGGGAAAAGAATAGGCCTCCGGTATGTTCTGCCAGTCGTAAAAGGCGACGAAAAGAACAAACCACTAATAGGGCTAACCCCCCTTTTAGTGTGATTATTTGGTTCAGGACAGAACTAAAGAAGCCTCGGACAAGCGCCGTCATGATCAGGGACGACGCTTGAACCCTATGCCCGCCCACAATGGTAACGACACTGCTAGCCAACTGGAAAATGATTTAAATCCAAATAGAGGTGTTTTGCAGGATATGCTTCCTGCAACCACCCTAGAAGGAAAACAAAGACAGAGGATGAGATGGTCAGATGAAGTTAATCGACACCTCATGTTCTGTGATTACCAAGCAACAAACCTAGGAACCAACACAACTGGATACAGATCACAAGTATACACAACATTTATTACCAGATATCCAGAATTAAAATTTTTAACAGAACAACGACTAGCTGATCAGATCCATGTAATAATCAAAAATAACAGGATACCCCAGTCAGAATTAGAAAACATCAAACAACAAGTACAACAAATACTAGAACAAAATAATGTGCAATCAGAAGAAGAAGAAAATACAGTAATGGACTCAAACATCCCAGAGCAAACAAACAAAGAACAACACGCATCAATTAAACAATCAGAGGAAAACAACATCTTAAGACAGCCACCAGAACAAGCACAAATAGAACACGAAGTGACACACATGTTAGATATAGAAGAAAATTTTCAGCTGATATATATAGAATACAAAGACACAAATACAGACATTAGACCATTCTTGCATAGACCACCAAATAACCCACAAGTCAAAACAACAATAACAACTATCAAGACAATCATACACAACAAAATAAATGAAAATACAACTATGGAAGAGTTACAACTACTGGTTTATGTAGGAGCACTCACTACACTAAATATACACACTAGGCAGAGATCAGAACCAACCAACACACAGAAGAAACCCACAAAACCAGCATGGCAACACAGGCTACAGATCAGAATAGAAAAACTGAGAAAAGACATCGGACAGCTAACACAATTTATAAGAAATGAAATATCAGACAAAAAACGAAAAAGGTTAGGTAAAATCTCACAACAAGAAGCAATAGAGCAATTAGATGAAAAGAAGCAGAAATTACAAGCATTGGACAAACGACTTAGAAGATACCAAAAAAGTGAAAATAGAAGGAAACAAAACCAAACATTCAACACAAACCAAAAGAGATTTTACCAAACAATAGATAACACACACATTAAAATAGACCGAGCGGGGTGGCGCAGTGGTTAGACACTGGACTCGCATTCGGGAGGACGACGGTTCAATCCCGGGTCCGGCCATCCTGATTTAGGTTTTCCGTGATTTCCCTAAATCACTCCAGGCAAATGCCGGGATGGTTCCTCTGAAAGGGCACGGCCGACTTCCTTCCCAATCCTTCCCTAAATCCGATGAGACCGATGACCACGCTGTCTGGTCTCCTTCCCCAAACCAACCAACCAACCAACCATTAAAATAGACAATCCACCAAACATAACAGACATGGAACACTTCTGCAGCAACATATGGTCAAACCCGGTACAACATAACAGGCATGCACGGTGGATACAAGCAGAAACAGACTCATACAAGATGATACCACAAATGCCTGAAGTGATAATTTTGCAACATGAAGCCACCTGAGCAATTAATTCTACGCACAATTGGAAAGCCCCTGGAAATGATAAAATAGCAAATTTCTGGCTAAGTAAGTTCACCTCAACACATTCACATCTAACTAAATTATTTAACACACACACACACACACACACACACACAGATATATATATATATATATATATATATATATATATATATATATATGGTTATAATAGAAGGAAACATTCCATGAAGGAAAAATATACCTAAAAACAAAGATGATGTGACTTACCAAATGAAAGTGCTGGCAGGTCGACAGACACACAAACGAACACAAACATACACACAAAATTCAAGCTTTCGCAACAAACTGTTGCCTCATCAGGAAAGAGGGAAGGAGAGGGAAAGACGAAAGGATGTGGGTTTTAAGGGAGAGGGTAAGGAGTCATTCCAGTCCCAGGAGCGGAAAGACTTACCTTAGGGGGAAAAAGGGACGGGTATACACTTGCACACTCACACATATCCATCCACACATATACAGACACAAGCAGACATATTTTTGTGTTCATTTGTGTGTCTGTCGACCTGCCAGCACTTTCATTTGGTAAGTCACATCATCTTTGTTTTTAGGTATATTTTTCCTATGTGGAATGTTTCCTTCTATTATAACTATATATATATATATGAATATAATAGAGGGAAACGTTCCACGTGGGAAAAATATATTTAAAAAGAAAGATGATGAGACTTACCAAACAAAAGCGCTGGCAGGTCGATAGACACACAGACAAACACAAACATACACACAAAATCTAGCTTTCGCAACCAATGGTTGCCTCGTCAGGAAAGAGGGAAGGAGAGGGAAAGACAAAAGGATTTGGGTTTTAAGGGAGAGGGTAAGGAGTCATTCCAATCCCGGGAGCGGAAAGACTTACCTTAGGGGGAAAAAAAGGAGGGAAAAAACGACAGGTATACACTCGCACACACACACATATCCATCCTCATATACACAGACACAAGCAGACATTTTACAAATGTCTGCTTGTGTCTGTGTATATGAGGATGGATATGTGTGTGTGTGCGAGTGTATACCTGTCGTTTTTTCCCTCCTTTTTTTCCCCCTAAGGTAAGTCTTTCCGCTCCCGGGATTGGAATGACTCCTTACCCTCTCCCTTAAAACCCAAATCCTTTTGTCTTTCCCTCTCCTTCCCTCTTTCCTGACGAGGCAACCATTGGTTGCGAAAGCTAGATTTTGTGTGTATGTTTGTGTTTGTCTGTGTGTCTATCGACCTGCCAGCGCTTTTGTTTGGTAAGTCTCATCATCTTTCTTTTTAAATATATATATATATATATATATATATATATATATATATATATATATATATATATATATATATATATATTTTTTTTTTTTTTTTTTTTTTTTTTTAAAAAAAGAAAGATGATGAGACTTACCAAACAAAAGCGCTGGCAGGTCGATAGACACACGAACAAACACAAACATACACACAAAATTCTAGCTTTCGCAACCAACGGTTGCCTCGTCAGGAAAGAGGGAAGGAGAGGGAAAGACAAAAGGATATGGGTTTTAAGGGAGAGGGTAAGGAGTCATTCCAATCCCGGAAGCGGAAAGACTTACCTTAGGGGGAAAAAGGACAGGTATACAATCGCACACATACCCATATCCATCCACATATACACAGACACAAGCAGACATGTCTTATTATATTTCAATTATTTAACAGTTACATTGCAGACCCATATACATTCCCTGATACACTTACACATGGAATAACCTATCTGAAACCTAAAGATCAAGCAGACATAGCAAACTCAGCTAAATATCGCCCCATAACATGCCTACCAACAATCTACAAAATATTAACTTCAGTCATTACACAGAAATTAATGACACATACAACACAGAACAAAATTATAAATGAAGAACAAAAAGGCTGCTGCAAAGGAGCACGAGGATGTAAAGAGCAACTGATAATAGATACAGAGGTGACATATCAAGCTAAAACTAAACAAAGGTCACTACACTACGCATACATTGATTACCAAAAAGCTTTTGATAGTGTACCCCACTCATGGTTACTACAGATATTGGAAATATACGAAGTAGATCCTAAATTGATACAGTTCCTAAACATAGTTATGAAAAACTGGAAAACCACACTTAATATCCAAACAAACTCTAATAATATCACATCACAGCCAATACAGATTAAGCGTGGAATATACCAAGGAGACTCGTTAAGTCCTTTCTGGTTCTGTCTTGCTCTGAACCCACTATCCAACATGCTAAATAATACAAATTATGGATATAATATTGCTGGAACATACCCACACAAAATCACACATTTGCTATACATGGATGATCTAAAACTACTGGCAGCAACCAATCAACAACTCAACCAATTACTAAAGATAACAGAAGTATTCAGCAATGATATAAATATGGCTTTTGGAACAGACAAATGTAAGAAAAATAGCATAGTCAAGGTAAAACACACTAAACAAGAAGATTACATATTGAATAACCACAGTGACTCCATAGAAGCGATGGAAAAAACAGATGCCTATAAATATCTAGGATACAGACAAAAAATAGGAATAGATAATACAAATATTAAAGAAGAACTGAAAGAAAAATATAGACAAAGACTAACAAAAATACTGAAAACAGAATTGACAGCAAGAAACAAGACAAAAGCTATAAATACCTATGCTATACCAATATTGACCTACTCATTTGGAGTAGTGAAATGGAGTAACACAGACCTAGAAGCACTCAATACACTTGCACGTTCACAATGCCACAAATATAGAATACATCACATACATTCAGCAACAGAAAGATTCACATTAAGCAGAAAGGAAGGAGGAAGGGGATTCATCGACATAAAAAACCTACATTATGGACAGGTAGAGAATTTAAGAAAATTCTTTCTAGAACAAGCAGAAACTAGCAAAATACACAAAGCAATCACTCATATAAATACATCGGCTACACCACTGCAATTTCATAACCACTTCTACAACCCTTTAGATCAAATAACATCAACAGATACGAAGAAAGTAAATTGGCAAAAGAAAACACTACATGGCAAGCACCCGTATCATCTAACACAGCCACACATCGATCAAGACGCATCCAACACGTGGCTAAGAAAAGGCAATATATACAGTGAGACGGAAGGATTCATGATTGCAATACAGGATCAAACAATAAGCACCAGATATTACAGCAAGCATATTATTAAAGATCCCAATACCACAACAGATAAATGCAGACTTTGCAAACAACAAATACAAACAGTAGATCACATCACAAGTGGATGTACAATACTAGCAAATACAGAATACCCCACAAGACATGACAATGTAGCAAAAATAATACATCAACAGCTTGCCTTACAACATAAACTTATAAAACAACACGTTCCCACATACAAGTATGCACCACAAAATGTACTGGAGAATGATGAATACAAATTATACTGGAACAGAACCATTATAACAGATAAAACAACACCACATAACAAACCTGACATCATACGTCTTTTTCGGTACCAGACCCCAACAGGTGTCCCTGGTGTTAACATCCATGGCGTGCTCTCTAATGATGCAAACACCATACAGACTTGGGAAGGTGACGTATGGCACCCAATGGTCGACACATATCTCTCCCAACACTCCTGCTTCTGTCGTTTTATAAGCACGCGAACACAGGCACGAAGCTGCTTAAAGGCTACTAGGTGCTCTAGGGAAGGGTGGCACTTATGTCACTGTAGAGCCCACCGACGCTCTTTAATTGCCTCAGTGACTTCCAGCGACCACCAAGGGACTGTCTTTCACCGGGGGAACCCTACAGAATGAGGGATCACGTTTTCTGCTGCAGAAATTATTGTTGTAGTGATCTGCTCATTCACAACATCAATAGCATCACATGGGGAAGATTCAACAGTGACAGCAGAAGTGAAGGCTACCCAGTCTGCCTTGTTTAAAGCCCATCTGCGTAAGCGTCCGTTGACATGACACCGGGGGAATGACAGGAAGATGCGGAAGTGGTCACTACCACACAGGCCATCATCTGCTCTCCAGTGGACAGATGGGAGGAGTTCTGGGCTGCAAATTGATAACTCAATGGCCGAGTAACTACCATGAGCCGCACTGAAATGTGTAACGGCTCCAGTATTTAAGAGGCACAGGTTGAGTTGGCATAGTAATTTTTGACATCTCTGCCACAGCCAGTAAGCATAGTGCTACCCCTCAAGGGCTTATGGGAATTAAAATCTCCCAAAAGTGGGAAAGGTTAAAGGAGTTCATCAATCAGTACAGCCAATACATTCAAGAGTACCACACCATCCTGAGGGAGATAAACGTTGCAGACGGTTACATCCTGTGTCGTCTGTATCCTGACAACCACAGCTTCAAGAGGAGTTTGATGGAGCACAGGTTTACTACAAACCGAGTTCAGGACATAAATGCAAACTCCATCTGACACTCTATTACATTTGCTACGGTTCTTGTAATATCCCCGGTAGCCGCGAAGGGCAGGGGTCCGCATTGCCAGGAACCAGGTTTCCTAGAGGGGAATGCAGAAAGCAGGTGTAAAAGCTTAACAGTTGCTGTAGTTCAGCCAGGTGGTGGAAAAAACCGCAGCAATTCCACTGGAGGATGAAGTGATCATGAGACTGGGAAGGCATGAAACACTCAATGAGGCAGTCTCAGGGTCACCTACTGCCACCAACTTATTTCATGAACAGGTTATATCCATTTTGTCTGAGGGTCTGGTGAGATCTACATCCTCAGCGGACCCCAGAATCTTCACCTCATCCTCAGATGCAGAGCTTGTAGGCAGCGGTGGTGTGGGTGCCACCGCAATTCCCTTGGTCTTGGGGGTCTTCTTTCTGGATTTCTCTCACTGATCCTTGGGTTTCTCTAGCTGGGAGAGCTTCACTGATTCAGTCTCCGGGACTGAGGATGATCGTGAAGCCCTATGACCAGCTGCTTTTGGGCACTTCAGCCACTGACGGGTGTCATCTTTACCACTAGAAGAAACCTGGGAAGGGAATGACCCAAGGGACCCCTTCCTAGTGAGAGGAGCCAAAGAAGACCTTTGCTTCTCCAGCTGAGGTGTGGTTGGGGGAACAGTGCTCCCGAGGTAGGTGGTGTGGGAGCAACAGGGAGGGAAGTGCCCCCCCCCCCCCCACCATCAAGGGGGCAGGTGTAGTCTTCTGGTTCTGAGAGCCAACTGGAACTCGCAGAACTGATTGGGCTACAACTGTTCTCATAGTGGCAGCATAAGAGGAGGTCATAGCCACAGGATGTAGACACTCAAACTTCCTCTTGGCCTCAGTGTAGGTCAGTCAGTCCAGGGTCTTATATTCCATGATTTTCCTTTCTCACTGTAAAATCCTGCAGTCTGGTGAACAAGGGGAATGATGCTTTCTGCAGTTGACACAGATGGGAGGTAGGGCACATGGGGTATTGGGATGGGATGGACGTCCACAATCTCGACATGTGATGCTGGAAGTACAGCGGGAAGACATATGGCCGAACTTCCAGCACTTAAAGCATTGCGTTGGGAGAGGAATATACGGCTTGACATAACAGCGGTACACCATCACCTAGACCTTCTCGGGTAATGTGTCACCCTCGAATGCCAAGATGAAAGCAGCGTTGGCAACCTGATTAACCCTCGGACCCCGATGGATGCACCGGATGAAATAAACACCTCGTCACTCTAAGCTGGCATGCAGCTTGTTGTCAGACTGCAAAGGAGGTTCCCTGTGGAATGTAATACCCTGGACCATACTTAAGCTATTATGAGGCGTGATGGTAACAGAAACATCCTCCAGCTTGTCACAAGCGAGTAATGCCTGTGACTGGCCAGAGGATACCGTTTTCATCAAGACTGACTCTGACTGCATTTTGGACAAGCCCTCCACCTCCCCAAACTTGTCCTCTAAATGCTCTACAATAAACCGAGGCTTCATCAATACAAAGGAGTTCCCATCAGCTCTCGTACATACGAGGTACCGGGGCGAATAAGGTTAGCTGCCACCCTTAGCCTGGCATTCCTTCCATGGTGAGGCCTGGGAGGGGAACAATTTAGGATCATACTTCCTTGCATTGTACGGAGACTTGGAACGCTTAGAGACTGCTGGTGTTTGATCACCAGCAAGTGACGACATGGTATGCTTCATCACGTCATCCACCGTGATGCCATCCACTCCGACACGGGGCCCTCTCCAAGGGCGCCACCCAGCTGCAGCAAATGCCTCCTGGCAGGATGGCCATAGCCGGCAGTCCCAATGCCCCAAGGTGATGGGCATCTACTCCTTAGCGTACGTGGGGAGTTAACGGCGCAGGCATCAGCACAGTGATCCTATGTAGTCATGGGGCTACAACCAACAGGGAACATGGCAGCCCCACCACAACAGACTGGCTACCGTGCTCGATATGAGGTGCAAAGAATTCCAGGTCATTGTCGGCACAGAAAACAAATGGTATCATATGGCGATCAAGTTAAATTCTACAGGCCTGGTTAATGTCAGAAGGGAGAAGTGGATATGAGGCAGATTATTTGTGGGTTACATGATTTACTGGCAATTGGTAGCCTGCTACAAATCAGTGACAAGTTTCTGGGAACCACGTTATCTTGCTGTTAGTTGTGGAGAAGCAACAACTGTTGTGCCTGCACAGTTTGTTTAGCTGTTCAAGACAGTGTCCAGTGATGCTGCTGCCCTTAGATCACACTTGTCTAGTTGCACTGGGATTACTGGCAGTCAGGTAAGCCATAGTCTGGCTGCTTCAGGATTTCAATTGCCTCCTTTACTTAATGAGTACACATCTGTAGCTGTCTTGTAATTATTTGTACTTCTTGAAACCTGTAACTTACTCACAATTGAAATGACACTCCACTAGTGCCGATCTACTGTGTTATCCCAACCAAAAGTAGTGCTCATATTTTGCTATGCTGGTGCTAGCGAGCCTTCTTGTAGGTGGTACCATGCTCACAGTGTATCTTGTACACACCTGTAACTGTCATAAATTAACTCAGTTTTAGAGTTTGCTAACATCTATAATCAACAGCACGTTTTAGGAAACTAGTAATTTCTACTGCAGGTTTGTGTGTTTTCTAAAAAGTCATTTTTGTGTCTGCTACAATTATTGTAGGCAATTAGCAACTTTTTAGTTCAACAGATTGAAAGATAATCGTAGTTTTAATTTAAAGTTCTTTGTTCACTGCCTTGTAATACATTGCACCAGCCAAAATACAGCCCCACTGTGAATGCTCTTCTCAAACACAGAATAAGTTGCTTGAGGTCCATAAGCAACTGGAAATTACCCTGACTGTCAAATGACTGACAGCTGCTGCACATTAGTGCGTGAGAGTCGTGTATCTGTGATACTGGTACCAGAGGTACCTCAAGTACTATCCTCTCCTGTAGATCCTGTCTCCTCTACAGAAAGTACGGGTTCTGTCATTACCTGTCCACTTGACTATGAGTGGTGTGTTAGTGGTAAATCTCTGTATCCTGTACAGATTGGATGGGGACCAGGGAGGACTCAGGGTGTTGTACCAATCCCCGTAACCAATGAGTTTGAAGTGCTGTCTTTCACTGAAACTGAAACTGAGCCTGTGGGACTCGTTTCACCTGTCTTGGGGAAATATGTTTTGTCCAGTGTCAGGAAAAGGCAAACGCAAAAGGGTATGGGTCTATTAATCATTGGCAGTTTATGTTTTGTCCAGTGTCAGGAAAAGGCAAACGAAAAAGGGTATGGGTCTATTAATCATTGGCAGTTCAAATGTATGACAAATGATGGTACCCCTTAGGGAAATGGCAGGAAAGCACGAGGCGCACTCTATGGGGGGGCCTCATTCAACATGTTGAAGAGCTTATTCCAGCAGCCATTGAGGGGAACAGGAGCAACCAACTGCAGATTGTGCTGCACATTGAAACAAATGATGCCTGTCATCCGGGCTCCAATGTCATTCTTTGGTCATTCCAGCGACTGGCAGAGAAGGTTGAGAAGACGAGACTTGTGCATGGAGTTTCAACATGTCTCACAAGTTGCAGCATTGTCCCCAGAACTGATCATGGCCCTTTAGTTCTAAGTAGAGTGGAAGGACTGAACTAGAGACTTCCAAAGTTCTGTGACAACCTAGGCTGTGATTTCCTGAACTTGCACCATAGGTTTGAGAGCTGTAGGGTCCCCCTATATAGGTCAGGTGTGCACTACACATCAAAGGCTGCTGCTGACTGCGTTTGGGGCACACACAAGGTTTTTTTTTTTTTTTTTTTTTTTTTTTTGATAAGATGACTCTCCATTCAATCCCGCTGTAGGAAACCTAGAAGTATCAGTGTAATATCAAAAGAAACACCTCCAACAGGTAATAGTATTAACATACTAATGGTAAACTGCTGAAGCATTTGTAACAATGTGCCATGAACACAATGTGCACTCATGAAAAGCAATGAAGAGTACAGAAAGCTGGTTGATACCTGAAATTGATAACAGTGAGATTTTTAGGAAAATTTTAAGTATTTATTGAAATGATAGGCAAATGTGTAATTGAGGCAGTGTATTTGTCACAGCAGACAAGAAGAAACTCAAGTTCATGAGACAGAAATTGAAGCTGCATTTAGATTGTTTGGGCAAGGCTCAGAATAAGGGCTGGGCATAAAATGATAATTCAATCCTCCTATCGGCCACCAGACTCATCTCCTGATGTAACCCAGAAGTGCAGAGAAAACTTCAGTTCACCTGTACATAAGTTCCCCAATTATACTGTAATCATCAGTGGAGACTTTAATCATCCAACATTTAACCGGGAAAATCACGGTTCTGTTAGTGGTAGGCATGATAAGACATCCTGTGAAACATTACTAAATGCCTTCTCTGAAAACTACCTAGAACAGATAGTTAGGCACCCCATTCATGATGGAAATATATTGGATCTAATGGTTACAAAGAGACTTGACCTCTTTGAGGATGTCTACGTCGAAACAGGTATAAGTGATCATGGCACAGTTGTGGTAACAGTGATCACCAAATTACAAAGGACAACTAAAACAAGCAGAAAGATAAATATGTTCAGTAAACTAGATAAAAAATCAATATTGTCACATCTCAGTGAGGGACTAGAGCAGGAGCACATGCAGGAAGTATGGTTCAAGTTTAAAAGAATAATTGACCATGCACTGGACAGACATGTACCCAGTAGAACAGTTCATAATGGGAGGAACCTCCATGGTATACAGTCACTGTAAAGAAACTTCTAAGGAAACAGAGATTACTGCATAATACATGTAAAACAAAGTGTAGGGCTATAGACAGAGAGATGCTGAATGAAATGCATGATGCCTTCAGACGTCAAGTCCCCCACCACCTCCCAAAGTCTCACCGCCTGGCCACAGAGCAGTATTCCCCTCGTAACCCAGGACCATCCAGGACTGGAGCAACTGAATTACATTCTCTGCCAGGGTTTCAGTTACCCTTTGTTGTGCCCTGAAATGAGAAATGTCCTGCCCACTATCTTTCCCACCCCTCCCACAGTGCTATTCTGCCATCCACCGAAACTACACAATATACTTGCCCATCATTACACAATCCCTGCTCCCAATCCCTTGCCTCTTGGCTCATACCTGTCCCATACACTCTCCTACCACCACCTACTCCAGTCTGGTCACTAACATCACCTATCCCATCAATGGTAGGGCTACCTGTAAAACCAGTCATTTGGTCTACAAGCTAAGCTGCAACCACTGCGCTGCATTCTATGTAGGCATGACTACCATCAAGCTGTCTGTCCACATGAACAGCCACCGACAAACTGTGGCCAAGAAACAAGTGGACCACCCTATTGTTGAAAACGTTGCCAAACATGATATCCTTCATTTCAATGATTGCTTCACAGCCTGTGTCATATGGATCCTTCCCACTAACACCAACTTTTCTGAATGTGGAGGTGCGAACTTTCCCTGCAGTACATCCTACATTCCCGTAACACTCCTGGCCTCAACCTTCATTAGTCACTGTCCTCACTCATCCAGCCCCTTCCCTGTTCCCATTCCAGCACAACAACAACTGTCATTCCATCACCACACCCTGTCTTTTTTTCTCTCCTTTTCCGCTGCTTCCCCTCCTCTTCCCTGCCCTCCGTCTAATCTACAGCATTTCACTGTCCACTACCCCCACCATACTATCCCTCCCCTTCCCTGCCCTGTCAAATACCTTGGCTCAGAAAGTGAAATGTGGCTCTTTCAATTCCTGTTTGACATTGTTTTCTTCAATGATATTGTGGGCTCAGGTGGTCAACATGTGTAGGATGGAACACTTCTGAGCTGGATGATGATGGGATTTGACATGTAGGTATCAGTTGGTGCAGGTACATTCCTGGTAAACTTTGCATCCCAGTTGCCTTTGGCAGTTCTGTAGACCTCCTTGTCCAAGGACAGACTCACTCTGAAACTTCCTGACAGCAAGTGCTCTACTTGCCCATGAAAGGCAAAGGTCCCGAGTTCAATTCTCAGTCCAGCACACAGTTTTAATCTGTCAGGAAGTTTCATATCAGCACACACTCTGCTGCAGAGTGAAAATCTCATTCTGGAAACATCCCCCAGGCTGTGGCTAAGCCAAGTCTCTGCAATATCCTTTCTTCCAGGAGTGCTAGTTCTGCAAGGTTCGCAGGAGAGCTTCTGTGAAGTTTGGAAGGTAGGAGATAAGGTACTGGCAGAATTGAAGTTGTGAGGACAGGTCGTGAATCATGCTTGAGTAGCTCAGTTGGTAGAGCACTTGCCCGCGAAAGGCAAAGGTCCTGTCACTAATATGCCATCCACATATCAGAGCCAACAGTGTGAGTGAAACTGCACAGGATTTCAAGTAGTTTAATCAAATGTTTGCATGAAGTTGTCCTCAGTTATTGGAGGAGACAATCAAATTTTGTTACCCCATCCATTTGCTCATGGTATTTACCATGCCAGGTGAAAAAAATTGATGACAAACATAACTGCACTAAGGCTCAGATATTGGGAGGTATTTGTTCCTGAATGACATTCATTGTTTCTTCTATCAGTATGTTGGTGAAGACCTTGGTGAAGCAGAGCTGCATCAATTCTGTTAGCATATTAACATCTTACATTGGAACATTCAGTTAAGGCTAGAACGGGAATGAAAAGGAATGATTCTGTTCTTGGACATGGAGGTGTGCACGACTGCCATAGGTACATTGGGATGCAAGGTCTACTACAAATGCACCCACACCAACTGATACCTATATGCTGAATTCCACCACTATTCATCTCGGAAGTGTTCCACCCTACAAACATTAACCACCTGGGTGTATCACATCAATGATGAAAACAATATCAAACAAGAACTGAAGGAGCTGCATTTCACCTTCTGAGACAATGTACACTGAAGAGCGAAAGAAACTGGTACACATGCCTCATATCGTGCAGGGCCCCGTGAGCACGCAGAAGTGCCGCAATATGACATAGCATGGACTCAACTAATGTCTGAAGTAGTGCTGGAGGGAATTGACACCATGAAACCTGCAGGGCTGTCCATAAATCCGTAAGAGTACAATGGGGTGGAGATCTCTTCTGAACAGCACATTGCAAGGCATCCCAGATATGCACAATAATGTTCATGTCTGGGGACTCTTGTGTCCAGCAGGAATATTTAAATGCAGAAGAGTGTTCCTGGAGCCACTCTGTAGCAATTCTGGACCTGTGTTGTGTCGCATTGTCCTACAGGAATTGCCCAAATCCGTTGGAAAGCACAATCGACACAAATGGATGAAGGTGATCCGACAGGATGCTTACATATGTGTCACCTATCAAGAGTCGTATCTAGTCATATCAGGGGCCCCATAGCACTCCCAGTGCACATGCCCCGCATTATTACAGAGCCTCCACCAGCTCGAACAGTCCCCTGCTGACAAACAGGGTCCATGGATTCATGAGGTTGTCTCCATACTCGTACACATCCATCCGCTTGATACAATTTGAAACAAGACTCATCCAACCAGGCAACATGTTTCCAGCCATCAAGATTCCATTGTCAGTGTTGATGAGCCCAGTCATCAAGAGTACACGAGTGGGCCTTCAGCTCCGAACACCCATATCAATGATGTTTCACTGAATGGTTTTCACGCTGACACTTGTTGATGGCCCAGCATTGAAATCTGCAGCAATTTGTGGAAGGTTTGCACTTCTGTCACATTGAACAATTCTCTCCAGTTGTCATTGGTCCCATCCTTGCAGGATCTTTTTCCTGTCACAGCCATGTTGGAGATTTGATGTTTTACCGGACTCCTGAAATTCACAGTACACTTGTGAAATGGTCATACAGGAAAATCCCCACTTCATCACTACATCGGAGATGCTGTGTCCCATCACTCATGTGCCGACTATAGCACCACATTCAAGCTCACTTAAATCTTGATATCCTGCCATTGTAGCAGCGCTTCTTCAATGGCATTGATGAAAGATCATATTGGCAATGTCTTTGGAGTGGGGATAAATTTAACCATTTACTTAAGACAGAAAATGTTGCTTTGTACAGATCCTTACATGTCAAATTTACAACAGGATGGCTAACAACAGAGTCCACCTGAGGAGGCTGGTCTACTTGGCAGTACTTGGCAATCTCTTTTGTTGTAGCCTCTTTGTGAACCCAGTCACACTTCACCCATGTCGTGCCATCAATCCAGTTCCATGAATCAGGAGACATATCACCTGCTACCTTCAAATGCAAATGATACAGGTGTTCAGAAACACTGTCCAATCCTTTCTTTAACAATAGCAGAACCAGCCCTATGTAAAGTTCTGTTAACTGCAGCATTCCTGACAAGGTAAACCAACCTAGGAAATTTTAGAACAATTCCATGGCCCCAGCACTTCAGTAAGAAACTCAGAGAACTCAACAGTCTTGCTCTCTGGTGGTGTAATTTCACCAAAGGGTGGACACATAAAACCATCTCGTCCCCAAAGAGGTACCTGGTGGGCGTTTTCAACTTCTCATGGCGTAATGAGTAACCCATTAAATTTCAGGCACGCAGCCATGCAAATACTATTTCTTCCACTGATATTTCAGCCATGTACAGCCCAACCATCCTCAGAGTAAGTCACAAGACTGACAACAAATTGCCATGCATGAACTTACTTATTTTTCCGCACTGGTACTGCACTTGTTGGTCACAAATGCTTGTCGACAGTAGAGAGGTACACTTATCCATGCAGCACCTGTGGTGAAAGCATTCAGATATTCAGTTCACTTATTGATGTATGTTCGGCTAAAATAAAAGGCTAAATTTTGCCTCCACTCCATAGACATTGCTGACATCGTCTATCACCAGTGCCACTGAAGGAGCTGTTCAACTGCTTTCACATGATTCAGCTGAAGAAATCAGGCTTGAAAGCTGCCGAGCAATTATGAAACATCATCCACAAAGAAGTAATATTTCTAAGGAAAATAGATTTGCAATATGAAAGTTGCATGAGGATACTGACATGGTTATACTACGCTACTGTTCTATTGCCTCAGGAAGTCTATAAGGAAAAGATATATACTCTACTAAGATCTGTTGCATACAGGAAAATTAACAAAGATAGTGTCAACAAGGTGACAATAAGGATTGCTGCCTTACTGAATGCTTCATTGCTGTCAAAGGAAGTTATAAGAAGTTTAAAAGTGTGAGGTGCAGTACCAATGAGATTTAATGGGCTTCTGAAAGTTCACAAGATGGATAATGATGAGTGTCAAGAGGATTTGTATGTGGCCAATAATGAGCACTACTGGTTCACCAATGTATCTTTCTGTCATATATTTAGCTTCATTATTAAAGCCACTGATAGGAAAATGTAGTCACCATTACCATAACTCTATTGATTCTATTCAGAGACTTACTAACCTCAGGTTAAATAGTACAGATGTGTATGATGGTTTGGACATTGCCAACATTTTGACAAAAACATCACGGCCTTATTTAAGCTTGTACTACTGTCATCTTATTTTCAATTTAATGGTAAATTTTATGAGCAGATTGATGGAGTTGCTATGGGGAAGTCCCTCTTCCACAGAGAGAGCAGCCATTTGTTCCCTGAGGAATGATGATGATGCAGTTGTTTTACCAGCTGACAAGGTGACCACAGTTGTAATGACATGGGATGATTACATCCTAAAAATGAATTTACTACTCAATGACCTGGCATACAGAAGACTATCTAGTGACCCCACAGAAAGAATTCAGCACAAAAAAAGATACTTTCACCGTTGAAAAAGAGTTCGTTGTCTGAAGATTTATGTAAGAAACTTCATCCTGCCATTCCGCCTAGGCTGTATGGTCTGCCTAAATCACATAAGAAAGGGGTTCCTCTGCGCCCTATTGTTAGTAACTTGGGTGCACCCACTTATAACCTGGCAAGTATTTATCATCTCTTCTCAGTCCATATGTTGGCAAGTGTGAACACCATATCTCCAATTCGGTGGATTTTACTCGACGACTTAAATCTTTAAGGCTGAGTCCTTCAGATCTATTAGTGAGTTTTAATGTGGTATCTCTGTTTACACGAGTCCCTCTGGAAGAGTCCCTTAGTTTGATTAGTGAAATACTGGATGAAGTGTTGGTGAAGCTTTGTCACCATGTGCTGACATCCACATATTTTCTATTTAACAGCAACATTTTTGAACAGAATGACAGATTGGCTATGGGTAGTCCTTAATCACCCATAGTCGCCAATTTATTTTATTGTTTTATTTATTTTCACATCAAGCTCCATAGGATCAAATTGAGCAGCAAATTTCCAAGATCATGGAACATGTCAGTACATGAAGTTACAACATAAAAGTAACAGCAGATAAAATAAAATGTTTATGAATCCATAAGTTTAAGTAAACGCAATCAACAACACAACAAGAATCAGCTTAATTTTTCAAAGAACTCCTTGACAGAATAGGAGTGACTCATGAGGAAACTCTTCAGTTTCGATTTGAAAGTGCGTGGATTATTGCTAAGATTTTTGAATTCAAGTGGTAGCTTATTGAAAATGGATGCAGTAGTATACTGCACACCTTTCTGCACAAGAGTTAAGGAAGTCCGATCTAAATGCAGGTTTGATTTCTGCCGAGTATTAACTGAGTGAAAGCTGCTTATTCTTGGAAATAAACTAATATTGTCGCAGAAGAAGCTGTGTAGTACCATGGTGCAGTGGTTATGATACTCAGAATAATGTCACGTAGAAGAAGGCATAGTTATATGAATGACGAACACTCACTTCACTTAACGAAGGTTTATTCAGCACTTGCACATACAAGAGCGCGGAGCAAACTGCCTCCGGCCAGAACACATACTGTATATATACAGCTACAGAACATTCCAGTACAATGATTCTTGACAGTTGTGGATACTTCTAGAATGTACTTGAACTGAATATAGAAATTAAAATTGTACAGTCCAGGTAAGTTTTGAACTCACAACCCTCCATGCAACAGTTAAGTATCACAACCACTACACCACGATGCTACTCAGCTTCTTCTGCGACAATATTGTTAACAAGAAATGACAGTAAGGAGTACCTATATTGAGAGGCCAATGTCAAAATACCCAGACTCGTGAACAGGGGCCGACAACAAGGTTCGTGAACTTACACCACTTATTGCCCAAACTGCCCATTTCTGAGCCAAAAATATCCCTTTAGAATAGGAAGAGTTGCCCCAAAATATAATACCATACGACATAAGCAAATGAAAATAAGCAAAGTAGACTAATTTTTGCGTCAAACGATCACTCACTTCTGATACCATTCGAATAGTAAAAATGGCAGCTTTTAAGTCTTTGAACAAGATCCTGAATGTGGGCTTTCCACAACAGTTTACTATCGATCTGAAAAGCTAGAAATTTGAAACTGTTCAGTTTCACTAATCATATGCCCACTCTGTGAAATTAAAATGTCAAGTTTTGTTGAACTGTGTGTCAGAAACTGTAAAAACTGAATCTTACTGTGATTAAGCGTTAGTTTATTTTCTACAAGCCATGAACACAGGTCCTGAACCGGGACAATGTTGCGCACAACATCCTTTACTACCAAGCTAGTGTCATCAGCAAACAGAAATATTTTAGAGTTACCCGTAATACTAGAGGGCAAATCATTTATATAAATAAGGAACAGGAGTGGCTCCAGCACTGATCCCTGGAGCACCCCCCACTTGACTGCACCCCACTCAGGCCCCACATTACAGCCATTCTCAACATTGTGAATAACGACCTTTTGCTGTCTGCTGCTAAAGTAGGAGGTGATCCAATTGTGAGCTACTCCCCATATTCCACAATGGGCCAACTTCTGGAGCAATATTTTGGAGGACTTCGAGGATATGGCACTGAGGAGTTTGGCTTTGCAACCAATGTGCTTCTGGAGATATGTGGATGATACCTTTTCATCTGGCCACATGGATGTGATGCTCTTAATAGATTTTTGGACCACTTCAACTCTCTTCATCCCCGCATTAAATTTACCATGGAGGTTGGAAGTGATGGGATGCTTCCATTTTTAGATGTTATGATTCATAAAAACCAGATGGTACTTTGGGCTATAGTGTTCACTGAAAGCCAATGCACACAGATCGGTATCTGCATTCTAAGAGTTGTCATCCACCACACCAACGCAGTGGCGTCCTTAGGACTTTGGTATGCAGAGCATATGCCATTGCTGATGCGGACTGCTTAACCCAAGAACTTGCACATTTGATGGCTGTTTTTAAGGAAAATGGATACTCTGAAAAGCAGATTCATTGGGCTATGGGGACCATCACTGGAGGTGCATGAAGAGGAACATAGATCGGTGGCCTTCATCCCTTATGCTGGAGGCACATCATTTAAGACAGGAAGAATTTTAATGAATTTTAACATTAAGAGGGTGTTCCATCAACCTTCTAAGATTAGGGCACTACTCGGCTCTGTGAAAGCTGATTTGGGGCTTAGGAAACCCGAGGTATACAAAATTCCGTGTCAATGTGGGAAGGCTTACATCAGCCGTTCAATTCACACTGTTCATGACAGGTATGTGGAACATTGCCATCATATGAGGCTATAACAGCTGGAAAAATTGGCAGTAGCAGAACACTGCTTAAATGAGGGACACGGTATTAAATTTGACGAAACTGTGATATTGCCAACACTTTCCAGTTTTGGAACAGTGTCTACAAAAAAGCAATTGAAATTAGGTTGCCAGATAATTTAATTATCATAGACAATGGGTTTCCTCTTAGCAAGACATAGAATCCCGTACTATCCTGCATCAAAACAGAATGTTCTTCAGTGTGGCCAGGCCGAGTATTCGAATATTGTTCCTGTGTGCAATATATCATTGCCCCCATGAACCATGGACCTTGCCGTTGGTGGGGAGGCTTGCGTGCCTCAACAATACAGATAGCCATACCGTAGGTGCAACCACAACGGACGGGTATCTGTTGAAAGGCCAGACAAACGTGTGGTTCCTGAAAAGGGGCAGCAGCCTTTTCAATAGTTGCAGGGGCAACAGTCTGGATGATTTACTGATCTGGCCTTGTGACACTAACCAAAACGGCCTTGCTGTTTTGGTACTGTGAACGGCTGTAAGCAAGGGGAAACTACAGTCGTAATTTTTCCCGAGGGCATGCAGCTTTACTGTATGATTAAATGATTATGGTGTCCTCTTGGGTAAAATATTCCGGAGGTAAAGTAGTCCCCCATTCAGATCTCCGGGCGGGGACTACTCAAGAGGACATCGTTATCAGGAGAAAGAAAACTGGTGTTCCACGGATCGGAGCGTGGAATGTCAGATCCCTTAATCTGGCAGGTAGGTTAGAAAATTTAAAAAGGGAAATGGATAGTTTAAAGTTAGATATAGTGGGAATTAGTGAATTTCGGTGGCAGGAGGAACAAGACTTTTGGTCAGGTGAATACAGGGTTACAAATACAAAATCAAATGGGTAATGCAGGAGTAGGTTTACTAATGAATAAAAAAATAGGAGTGCGGGTAAGCTACTGCAAACAGCATAGTGAACGCATTATTGTGGCCAAGATAGACATGAAGCCCACACCTGCTACAGTAGTACTAGCTCTGCAGATAATGAAGAAATTGATGAAATGTATGGTGAGATAAAAGAAATTATTCAGGTAGTGAAGGGAGACGAAAATTTAATAGTCATGGGTGACTGGAATTCGACATTAGGAAAAGGAAGAGAAGGAAACATAGTAGGTGAATATGGATTGGGGCTAAGAAATGAAAGAGGAAGCCACCTGATAGAATTTTGCACAGAGCATAACTTAATCATAGCTAACACTTGGTTCAAGAATCATGAAAGAAGGTTGTGTACATGGAAGAACCCAGGAGATACTAAGAGGTTTCAGATAGATTATATAATGGTAAGACAGAGATTTAGGAACCAGATTTTAAACTGTAAGACATGTCCAGGGGCAGATGTGGACTCTGACCACAATCTATTGGCTATGAACTGTAGATTAAAACTGAAGAAACTGCAAAAAGGTGGCAATTTAAGGAGATGGGACCTGGATAAACTGAAAGAACCAGAGGTTGTACAGAGTTTCAAGGAGAGCATAAGGGAACAATTGACAGGAATGTGGGAAAGAAATACAGTAGAAGAAGAATGGGTAGTTTCGAGGGATGAAATAGTGAAGAAGCAGACGATAAAGTAGGTAAAAAGACAAGGGCTAGTAGAAATCCTTGGGTAACAGAAGAGATACTGAATTTAACTGATGAAAGGAGAAAATAGAAAAATGCAGTAAATGAAGCAGGCAAAAAGGAATACAAATGTCTCAAAAATGAGATTGACAGGAAATGCAAAATGGCTAAGCAGGGATGGCTAGAGGACAAATGTAAGGATGTAGAGGCTTATGTCATGAGGGGTAAGATAGATACTGCCTACAGGAAAATTAAAGAGACCTTTGGAGAAAAGAGAACCACTTGCATGAATATCAAGAGCTCAGATGGAAATCCAGTTCTAAGCAAAGAAGGGAAAGCAGAAAGGAGGAAGGAGTATATAGAGGTTTTATACAGGGGTGATGTTCTTGAGGACAATATTATGGAAATGGAAGAGGAGGTAGATGAAGATGGAATGGGAGCTATGATACTGCGTGAAGAGTTTGACAGAGCACTGAAAGACCTAAGTCGAAACAAGGCCCTGGGAATAGACAACATTCCTTTAGAACTACTGACAGCCTTGGGAGAGCCAGTCTTGACAAAACTCTACCATCTGGTGAGCAAGATGTATGAGACAGGCGAAATACCCTCAGACATCAAGAAGAATATAATAATTCCAATCCCAAAGAAAGCAGGAGTTGACAGATGTGAAAATTACCGAACAATCAGTTTAATAAGCCACAGCTGCAAAATACTAACACGAATTCTTTACAGACGAATGGAAAAACTGGTAGAAGCCGACCTCGGGGAAGATCAGTTTGGATTCTATAGAAATGTTGGAACATGTGAGGCAATACTGACCTTACAACTTATCTTAGAAGAAAGATTAAGGAAAGGCAAACCTACGTTTCTAGCATTTGTAGACTCAGAGAAAGCTTTCGACAATGTTGACTGGAATACTCTCTTTCAAATTCTGAAAGTGGCAGGCGTAAAATACAGGGAGCAAAAGGCTATTTGCAATTTGCACAGAAACCAGATGGCAGTTATAAGAGTCGAGGGACATGAAAGGGAAGCAGTGGTGGGAAGGGAGTGAGACAGGGTTGTAGCCTCTCCCCGATGCTATTCAATCTGTATATTGAGCAAGCCGTAAAGGAAACGAAAGAAAAGTTTGGAGTAGGTATTAAAATCCATAGAGAAGAAATAAAAACTTTGAGGTTCGCGGATGACATTGTAATTCTGTCAGAGACAGCAAAGGACTTGGAAGAGCAGTTGAATGGAATGGACAGTGTCTTGAAAGGAGAGTATAAGATGAACATCAACAATAACAAAACGAGGATAATGGAATGTAGCCAAATTAAGTCGGGTGATGCTGCGGGAATTAGACTAGGAAATGAGACACTTAATGTAGTAAAGGAGTTTTGCTATTTGGGGAGCAAAATAACTGATGATGGTCGAAGTAGAGGGGATATAAAATGTAGGCTGGCAATGGCAAGGAAAGAGTTTCTGAAGAAGAGAAATTTGTTAACATCGAGTATTGATTTAAGTGTCAGGAAGTCGTTTCTGAAAGTATTTGTATGGAGTGTAGCCATGTATGGAAGTGAAACATGGACGATAAATAGTTTAGACAAGAAGAGAATAGAAGCTTTCGAATGCTGAAGATCAGATGGGTAGATCACATAACTAATGAGGAGGTATTGAGTAGAATTGGGGAGAAGAGGAGTTTGTGGCACAACTTGACTAGAAGAAGGGATCGGTTGGTAGGACATGTTCTGAGGCATCAAGGGATCACCAGTTTAGTACTGGAGGGCAGCATGGAGGGTAAAAATCGTAGAGGGAGACCAAGAGATGAATACACGAAGCAGATTCAGAAGGATGTAGGCTGCAGCAGGTACTGGGAGATGAAGAGGCTTGCACAGGATAGAGTAGCATGGAGAGCTGCATCAAACCAGTCTCAGGACTGAAGACCACAACAACAACAACCAGTGTTCTACTAAGGACGGCACCACCTGCCCAGTCTTGTAGGGCAGCAACTGTGATGGACGGTGCATGCACCGTGTACTGTACAGTGACCTATATAGGACGTCGATTTGCAGCCTGGCATCAGTTCTCAGTGGGACTCTTCAACAGAAGCAGCAGTCTACTTGGATCGCCAAGATATCGAATCAAGTTGATTTTACGAGCTGACAGCAACCTCAAAGAGACTTTCAACATTTTGTCAGCACCATTGAAGAAGCAGCCTGACTGCTTTCACAGGATTCAGCTGAAGAAACCAGACTTGAAAGCAGTACTGTTCTAGTGCTTCAGGAAGTCTGCAAGGAAAATATATATACTCTCTAAGTTCTGATGCATATAGGAAGATTTATTAAGATCCTGTCAGCCAGGTAACAATAAGGAATGCAGCCTTACTGAATGCTTCATTGCTGACAAAGGAAGTTATAAGAAGTTTACAAATCACATGTCAAGGGCTGGTGATCTTGTTCATTTCTTCTGAGAGGAAACATTTTATTCATGACACATCGGGCGACATCTGATGTTTGTTTTTAGTGTAACAAGCGCAGGTTCCTACAGAAGGCAAACATATAGTTTCACCTTTACGCATGTGCCTGCATCCCACAGATCGAACAGAATCTTCAGAGGGCATGGATTTCCAGTTTTAATGACAAATCTTTCACGTGCAAACTGTCCAGTATGCCTACAGTGCTCAGGTAGAGCTTCCTAATCTCCATAATGAGGTTTCAAAAGTACTACGATATTTTGATTGACATAATTTTATGAAACTAAATAAGTCACGATTACATGGCAACTTGAGTGTGAAACTCCGTGAAACTGTCTGCAACCGTCCATGTGTCAACAGTCTGTACCAGAAAAAAATTATATTATGTGTTCAGTGACCAAAAATAAATAAATAATACTGAAAATTTGTTATGTTTGTGACTTATATTGTTGAGAAATGCAAAATATAAAACCACATTGTATGCAGTACAACTGCACTGCCATTTAAATGCAGTGCGTTAACAGTTTTCCCCTCTTCCCCTTCCTCATGCTCAGACCGTGTGGCATGACAGTAGGGGAAACGTGAAGCAAGGCTGAGTGCTTTAGCACTCCCAGACATGTCCTGTGAGTTGAAATCCCATCCACCCCTCCTCTATATGATCTTTTTTCAATGTATGTGAAGTTATACGCTACAAGATCAACAGCAGCATCTGCCATTATTAGAAGGATTCTCAAACATTACATACCAACAGTTGGCAGACCTGTCACATTCCTCACAGACAATGCATTGAGTTTTACAAGCAAGAAAACAATTTACAAAACAATAGTATTAAGCACATTTTGATATCCTGATATCACCCTGAAAGTAACCCTGTAGGGGACACTTTCAGAGAATTCAACTGATTTATAAGAACTTACATCAGTACACAACACACACAATGGATAGAATTTATTGAATCATTTGAAAATACTATAAATAATTTACCTATTTACACAACACCACACACACCTTCAAAACTACTGAATGACAATTAAGAAACCAACGAATCGACAAACCTGTTGCCACATCTGCCTACAGGAGATCCTGCACTGGAGGAAAAGGTAAGAAATATGCTCCTTGCAATCACCGCTCGTGCCAAAACAAGAAAGAACACATATGACAAAAGGTTAGGTCATGTGAAAAAATACTTAGTTGGAGAAAAAGTACTACTAAAATCTCATTCAAAATCTTCTGCATTACATGAAAGAAATAGTAAATGGAAATTATTATACTACTGGACATTGAAATTGCCAAACCAAGAAGAAATGTAGATGATAAACAGGTATTCATTGGACAAATATATTATACTAGAACTGACATGTGATTACATTTTCACGCAATTTGGGTGCATAGATCTTGAGAAATCAGTACCCAGAACAACCACCTATGGCCGTAATAACGGCCTTGATACGCCTGGGCATTGAGTCAAACAGAGCTTGGATGGCATGTACAGGCACAGCTGCCCATGCAGCTTCAACACGATACCACAGTTCATCAAGAGTAGTGACTGACGTATTGTGATGAGCTAGTTGCTCGGCCACCATTGACCAGATGTTTGCAATTGGTGAGAGATGTGGAGAAGGTGCTGGCCAGGGCAGCAGTCGAACATTTTCTGTATCCAGAAAGGCCCATACAGGACCTGCAACATGCGATCGTGAATTATCCTGCTGAAATGTAGGGTTTCGCAGGGATCGAATGAAGGGTAGAGCCACAGGTCATAACACATGTGAAATATAATGTCCACTGTTCAAAGTGCCGTCAATGCGAACAAGAGGTGACCGAGACGTGTAACCAATGGCACTCCATACCATCACGGGTGATATGCCAGTATAGCGATGATGAATACATGCTTCCAATGTGCATTCACTGCGATGTCACCAAACACGGATGCAACCATCATGATGCTGTAAACAAAACCTGGATTCATCCAAAAAAATTATGTTTTGCCATTCGTGCACCCAAGTTCGTTGTTGAGTACACCATCGCAGGCGCTCCTGTTTGTGATGCAGCGCCAAGGGTAACTCCAGCCATGGTCTCCGAGCTGATAGTCCATGCTGCTGCAAATGTCATCGAACTGTTCGTGCAGATGGTTGTTGTCTTGCAAACGTCCCCATCTGTTGACTCAGGGATTGAGACGTGGCTGCACGATCCGTTACAGCTATGCGGATAAGATGCCTGTCATCTCGACTGCTAGTGATACGAGGCCATTGGGATCCAGCACAGCATTCCGTATTACCTTCCTGAACCCACAGATTCCATATTCAGCTAACAGTCATTGGATCTCGACCAACGCGAGCAGCAATGTCGCGATACAATAAACCGCAATTGCGATAGGCTACAAACTGACCTTTATCAAAGTCGGAAACGTGATGGCACGCATTTCTCCTCCTTACTCCCAGGCAATGCCAGTCAACTGCTGTTTGTGTATGAGTAATCGGTTGGAAACGTTCCGCATGTCAGCACGTTGTAGGTGTCGCCACCAGTGCCAACCTTGTGTGAATGCTCTGAAAAGCTAATCATTTGCATATCACAGAATCTTCTTCCTGTCGGTTAAATTTCGCATCTGTAGCACGTCATCTTCATGGTGTAGCAATTTTAATGGCCAGTAGTGTATATGCAGAAACTATAAAATAGTCAATACACCACACAGAGGTAGCGATTGTTTAACCTTTCCTAAATCTGGCAGAATTAAAGGACTTTACTGTCACTAGAATCTGAAAAATATCTACATGTGTAATAGCATTAACTTTGTTCTCTGAACAGAGAAAGCATTAAAGGCACTAATTTTTTGCTAATGAAGTGTACAAGAACTGAGTTAAACAGAACAGGAAACCTATGCTTTTATGTAGTACTATTCATTTTACATTAATCACAAATATGTAAGTAAAGTACAGGAAAGCAGTTCATTATTTAAGATAGTCTCGCAGTAATATGTCCAAATTTTAAGTATACTGAATACTGTCTTTACTGAACAAATTACCATAGGACCAGAGGTTGTGTGAATTATTATATAACACACAACACTGAGGTTACATAAGTCATGGACTACCTCATCATATCATGTCGGGGCTACTTTAGCTCTTCAAAGCACAGTAACTCGACGTAGCATGGACCCCACAAGTCATTGCAAGTACCCTGCAGAAATATTCAGTCATACTGTTTCTATAGCCGTCCATAATTGCAGAAGTGTTGCCGGTGCAGGATTTTGTGCACAAACTGACCTCTTAATTATGTCCCATAAATGTTTTATGAGATTCATATCATAAAATCTGGGTGGCCACAACATTCATTTGAATTGTCCAGAATGGTCTTCAAACCCATCACAAACAATTGTGTGTTGGTGACATGTTGCACTTTCATCCATAAAAATTCCATCATTTTTTGGGAGCATTAAATCTATGAATGGCTGCAAATGGTCTCCAAGTAGCCAAACATGATCATTTCCAGTCAATGGTCAGTTCATTTGGACCGGAGGACCCAGTCTATTCTACGTAAACACAGCCCACACAGACTCATCTGACGAGGTCACAGTTTTCCAGTCATCTAGGCTCCAGCTGATACGATCACAAGCCCAGGAGAGGCACTGCAGGTGATGACGTGCTGTTAGTAAAGGCACTCATGTCGGTCATCTGCCACCGTAGCCCATGAATGCCAAATGTCGCTACACTGTCCTAGTGGATGTGTTTGTTGTACATCCCACAATGACTTTGTGGTTATTTCATGCAGGGTTGCTTATCCGTTAGCAATGACAACTCTACGCAAACACACTGCTCTCGGTCGTTGAGTGAAGGCCATCAATCACTGCATTGCCCATGCTGAGAGATAATGCCTACAATTTGGTATTCTCGATACACTCTTGACACTGTGAATCCTGGAATACTGAATTCCCTTACAATTTCAGAAATGGAAAGTCCCATGTGTCTAGTTCCAACTACCATTCATGTTCAAAGTCTGTCAACTTTCATCGCGCGGACATAATCACTTTGGAAACCTTTCCACATGAATCATCAGAGTATAAAAGGCAGCTTCATAAATGCACTGTCCTTTTACACCATGTGTACGTGATACTACCACCATATGTATGTCTGTATATTGCTATCCCATGATTTTTCTCACCCCTGAGTTTAGCTGTAAAGGAAATTACTTTACAATTCACCTTGCTATGGGTAGTGTGTACTGAAAGGTAGCATGATCAGAAATCTAAGATGAGAAGCACTGAAATGTAAAATCTGAAAATGTATTTAAGAAGAGACTCTTGTTTTCCTTAGACAACATCTGATACGTAATTTTCATTTTCTTAAATGATTATTACCTCATTACAAGCGGACAGTTATTATGAGCATTTGTTTATATTAATCTCTAAGTTCTATTATGCAAAGAAATGGTCAGTTAACCATGATCCTGAACCGATTAAAATCAAAATGTAGTCTCAAGGTGAGTACTGAAAGTGAAATGGAAGTATTTATGTTGGAAATAATAACTTAAGTGTAGACTGCTAAGTTTTACTAATTTATGTTAATGGACAAATAGCCTAGATCCTGATCTGATTAAAGTCAAAATGAGCTCTTAAGAGGAGTGCTGAAAATTAAATGCAAATATTTCTGTAGGAATTAATAGCTAAAGTGCAGTTGTGCTAAGTTTTACTAATTTATGTTCATGAGGTGAAATCCTTGAGCGTACATGAGGCACCGATTAGTTAGTTTTAAGTCTATAAGTATTTGTAAATAATAAGTGATGGGCAAATACTTCAATGAGAAGTTGTATATATGTTGAGACACAGTGCTCTTTTGTCTGAACTATTCTTTATTTCCGGTTTGCTTTACTTGTATTTTCACACGCATGCATGTCCTTGCTCTGCTTTCTGCAGATGGTTCTAATTTTGTGACATATGTAATGCCTGTTTCTCAAATTTCAAAAAACGTGTTGAGCCCGCATAGTAGAAAATTTGAAAGTAGGTCGAAATTTAAATTGTGATAGCATCAGCATAAGATCGAAAGAAATGCCTCCCACAGATGAGACTATTAAAATCCTAATGGTAAACTGCTGAAGCATTGGCAACAAACCATCTGAGTTTGAAGTGGTCATGAAAAGCAATGAAGCCCACATAATACTAGGTAAAGAGAGCTGGTTGAAACCTGAAAATGACAGCAGTGAAATTTTTGGGCAAAATTTAACTGTATTCCAAAATGACAGGCAAATGGAAAATGGAGGTGGTGTATTTCTCACAATAGGCAAGGAGAAACTCAAATTCATGAGATGGAAATTGAAGCTGCATGTGACATTGTTTGGGCAAGGCTCAGAATAAGGGGTGGGCATAATATGTTAAGTGCATCCTTCTATCACCCACCAGATTCATATTCTGGTCTCACTGAAAACTAGAGAGAATCTCAGTTCACTTGTACATGAGTTCCCCAATCATACTGTAATCATCAGTGGAGAATTTAGTCATCCAACAATTAATTGGGAAAATTACAATTTGTTAGTGGTGGCATGATAAGACATCGCGTGAAAGATTACTAAATGTCTTCTCTGAAAACTACCGAGAACAGATAGTTAGGAACCCCACTCATGATGGAAATATATTGGATCTAATGGTAACAAATAGACCTGACTTCTTTGAGGATGTCTGCACTGAAACTGGTATCAGTGATCAGTACAAAGGACAACTAAAACAAGCAGAAAGATAAATGTGTTCAGTAAATTAGATAAAAAATCAGTAGTGTCATATCTTAGAGAGGGACCTTAAACTTTCAACACAGAGCAAGAGCATGTGCAGGGACTATGGCTCAAGTTTAAAAGAATAGTTGACCATACACTGGACAGATATGTACCCAATAGAACAGTTCATAATGGGAGGATCTTTCATGGTATATAGTCAATGTAAATAAACTGCTAAAGAAACAGAGATTACAGTATAATACATGTAAAACAAAGTGTAGGGCTATAATAGGGAGATGCTGAATGAAACACATTTGGCTGTCAAAGGAGCAATGCATGATGCCTTCAATCAATGCAGTAGCAGAATATTGTCAAATGATATTTCACAAAATCCAAAGAAATTCTGGTCTTATGTAAAGGCTGTTAGTGGCACCAAAGTTAGTGTCCAGTCCCTAGCAAATGAGACAGAAACTGAAATAGAGGGTACCAAAGCAAAAGCTGAAATGCTCACCTCAGTTTCCAAATGTTCCTTTAAAAAGGAGAACTCTGGAGATTTGCCCCAATTTAATCCTTGTACCACTGAAAAGATGAATGGAATAAGTAATAATCATTAGTGTCAGTGGTGTTGACAAACAGCTGAAATCGTTAAAATTGAACAAAATTCCAGAACCTGATGGAACACTTGTCAGATTGTATAGTGATTTTGCAGCTGAGTTAGCCCCTCTTCTAACTATAATCTATTGTAGATGCCCAGATAAAAAACTGTAACCAGTTCTTGGAAAAATGGCTCAGGTCACACCCATCTACAAGATGGATAGTAGAAGTGATCCACAAAACTACTGTCTAATATCTTTGACATCAGTTCATTGTAGAATCTTAGAACATATTTTGAGCTCAAACATAATGAGGTATCTTGAACAGAATGATCTCCTCAATGCCAAACAGCATGGATTCTGAAAACCTCCACTTTTCTCACCTGACATACTGAAAGCTTTGGATCAAGGCACTCAGGTAGACGCAGTATTTCTTGATTTCAGAAAAGCATTTGACTCAGTAACATATCTACACTTACTGCCAAAAGTACAATCGTATGGTGTATTAAGCGAAATTTGTTCCTGGATTAAGGACTTTTGGTAGGGAGGACACAGCATTTTATCTTGGATGGAGAGTCATCGTCAGATGCAGAACTAACTGCAGGTGTGTCCCAGGCAAGTGTGTTGGGACTCTTATTGTTCATGTTGTATATTAATGACCTTGCAGACAATGTTAATAGTAACATCAAACTTTTTGCAGATGATGCAGTTATCTATAGTGGTGTACTATCTGGAAGAAGCTGCATAAATATTCAGTCAGATCTCGAAAACATTTCAAAGTGGTGCAAAGATTGGCAAATTGCTTTAAATGTCCAGAAACGTAAAACTGTGCACTTCACAAAACAAAGAAACATAGTGTCCTATGCATATAGTATTAATAAGCCACAGTTAGAGTCTGTAAGCTCATACAAACACTTGGGTGTGGCACTTATTAGGGATATGAAATGCATCCATCACACAGACTCAGTCTTGGGTAAAGGAGGTAGCAGATTTCAGATTCTTGGCAGAGTACTGGGAAATGCAGTCTACAAAGAAGACTGCTTACATATCACTTGTGTGACCTATCCCAGAATATTGCATAAGCTTGTGGGACCCATACCAAGTAGGACTAGCAGGAGATATTGAACATATACAGAGAAAGGCAGCATGAATGGTCACAGATTTGTTCAATCTGTGAGGGAGTGTCACTGAGATGAACTGGCAGACTCTTGAGGATAAATGGAAACTATTCTGAGAAAGTCTACTGACAAAGTTTTAACAACTGGATTTAAGTCATGACTCTAGGAAAACACTATAACTGCCTACACATCACTTCCGTATGGATTGTGAGGATAATATTACAATAATTACTCCATGCACAGAGACACTGTAACAGTCATTCTTCCTGGACTCCATGTGTGAATGGAACAGAACGATACCCTAATAATTGATACAGTGGGACATACCCTCCCACCTCACAGTAGTTTGCAGTGTGTAGACATAGATGTAAATAACAAAGCTTGAATTAAATCTCTTGAATTAAGTTACAACAAAGTTTTAGAGTGTTTAAAGAAGTATTAAGTGTAAGTGATTGAAAGGAGAAGCCAACAAAAGAAATAACCTATGAGTGAAATTCTGTGTTCTGTGAGCATTACCATGTGTAATCGGTACATTTCACCAGTGCACGTACTTGAAAGGAAGGTGAACACTGCTTACCTGGATGTGATGCCCCGTGAGCATCTGCCTGGTTGCTGTTTAATGCGTGGAACAGGGATGTCCTTGGTAGGTCATACAAGGCAATCCATATGGATGTGATCACGCGAATATGTTATCCAGTTTGCACCAGCACTGACAGACTGTTTGCTGCACCCACGTGACACGGACATCACAACAATCCCAGTTGTACAATCCAGACCTGATTGTTGTGGGCAACTGTTGCATGCATGAGGTCATTACAAAAATTTAAATGCTCTGAACAAAACAAGCACAGAATATAAACTCAATGTAGATATGGACTGCATGTGATGTAAATCTTTGTGACCTGTTAAATCATCCAGGCTGTGAGATTATAGGAAACCCACATTCCAGACTGAAATGAGCAGATCTCTTAGGATTTATTAAAATGTATATAAATATGTGTACATATCTATTCTCAAATTTAACAATGAAATTCGCCTGACAGCTGTGTAATCAAGAAGTTGTTTAATTTTATTTCCGCTACCAGTTTCAGCAATTAATTATTCCATCTACAGGCCCCATATGCACCTCTCAAAATGTCGTGATTTGTACCACAAGTGCCTCTTTCAAAGACTTGACTGCAACTGCAGTCAAATATTCGAAGGAAATGCCTGAGGTATGAATTCACTACATCTATTCTCAATTGCACGGTTGTTTGGCAAATTTCACTGTTAACTACTTGACCAGCCATTGTCCCATGCCTACAGTGGATCAAAGGAGACTATCTGTTCTCATGCTGTTCTCATGATGTTCTAAAATGGAAATTCTGTATCCTTGTATTTCAAAAAGTTTACTTCAGAACAACCGTTATGAGTTGTGCAAAGGCTATGCTGATTCTGTTGTATAATTTTTTCATGGTACCAGCCTTTGTGGAAGATTTGACGACTACCTGAATGACCTCCTGGTTGAGTTGTGACATTCATGGACAGTTGTATGGACAGGAAACCCATCTCCTTGATCCTAAATTCCTACACAGAACTGTCCATCATCCTCTGTCATTTCCTGTCACCTGACTTCCTTGGGCACATTATTTACCTTTCACAAATTAGTGATAAGACAGACTGTGTCAGTTGTTTGCATGTACTTGAATACCACACTGCCAGAAGAAATGGCAAAAAACCAAAGAAAGAAAACATTTTCTTATGTATACCAGCGTCCTTTATTTGCGTCAGTGAAGTAAGTGTATTCATTTATTCATGTATATGACCTAATGTGTTACGTATTATGTGGATTCAAATAAATAAGAAGTTAAAAGTGACAGTGTGCATTTACAACAAACTGTTAATACAAGGTGCTATAGAAAATTTTCGGGACTGGTGCTGCCATCTGTTGAAAACCTTACCTTTGGACTAATGTCACCATCACCCTCAAAGTAGTTCCCATCCACATGTACACACCGGTCCCAGTGCTTCTGCCACTAGTCAAATGTTTTCTGGAAGTCCTGTTCTTTGCGGGTGTTTATCACTGCCAGCGATGCTTCTGGAATCCTCTCTAGAGTGATGAACCGACAGCCTTTCCACTTGAGTTTCAGTTTTGGGAATAGCGCAAAGTCGCAAGGTGCCAAATCTGGTGAGTACGGCGGGTGGCGTACAACCGCCATGTTGTTTTTTGCCAAAAAGGTCCTGGTGAGCAAGGACGTGTGACAGGGCGCGTTGTCATGATGCAGCAGCCAGTTCCCTTTGCGCCAAAGTTTGGGCCGTTGCTGCTGCACGTTTTCACGGAGCCATTGCAAAACATCACAGTAGTATGCGGAATTCACTGTTTGGTTGGGTGGGACAAATTCTATGTGCACAATTCCCTTGGTATCAAAGAAAATGATGATCATGCTCTTCACTTTGCTCTTCACCTGTCCTGCTTTTTTGTGTCTTGGAGAACCTGGGCTCTTCCCACTGGGACGATTGTTGCTATGTCTCTGGGTCACAACCGTAAATCCGGCTCTCAACACCGTTGATAACCCGTGACAAGAAGGTTGGATCATCAGATGCGGTATGACGAAGGTCAGTGCACACTTCAACACGTTGTGCCTTCTGATTAGCAGTCAAGAACCTTGGCACAAATTTTGCGGCGACACGATGCATGCCCAATTCATCAGTCAACATACGTTGACATGTCCCGTAACCAATACCCATTTCATCTGCAAGGTCTCGAATGGTTCGATGTTGATCCACACAAACCAATTGTTGAAGTTTGGCAACAAACCAATACCCACTTCATCTGCAAGGTCTTGAATGGTTCGACGTCGATCCACACAAACCAACTGTTGAAGTTCGGCAACAATGTCTGGCGTTGTGCAGCTAATGGGCCTTCCAGAGTGAGCATCACCTTTGACGTCTGTACGGTTGGCCCGGCACCGAGCATGCCACTCAAACACATGCATATGGCTCATGCTCTGTCTCCCAAACACTTGTTGAATCATTGCAAGGGTCTCCATAGCACTTTCCTGAGACTCACACAGAATTTGATACACACACACTGTTCTGTTCGCAGATCCATCATAAAATCATCACACACCAAACACAGAGTATTACGGAAATCACTGTAGACACGCAACACATCCTCCAAGCTGAATGCCACTCCACACACTGACTCATCAGATATGCAGCTCTCGCCACCTAGCAGTGCAAGATCTACTATTCCTACTTTCCAGATGGCAGCACCAGTCCCGAAAATTTTGGATTCCACCTCGTATGATGGACACATGTTAAATAGTGACTTGTTGAATGGCATTGTGAAGTTAGTGGTGCAAAACTATGCCAATGCCATTCAAGGTAGGTGCATAATACAATATTTAACTTTATCCTCACAGCTTCCCATTCTCAAAGATATACTGGATTGCATAGGTATCCATCCTCTGACTGTATTTCATTCTTGATTTTACTAAAAAAAAAAAAAGGACAAATGCTGGTGTCTCACCACCATTTTTTACTCTCTTGCTTCCTAGCCTTCCTCCTGAACAAATGGGCCAAAAGGTGGTATTGTGTACTAATGTACTGACTGAGTCAAATTACACAGATGGGTTTCAGAAAATTGACAGTCAGTATTAATGGAATAAAATGACATACCATTACAATTCTTGCATGGGGGAAAGGTTATATGTTCAAAGTGACCCCCATAGCAGCCAAACAACTTTGTTGCCACTGAACTGTTGACCAAACTACAGCTGTCAGTGTTACCAGTGTAATAGCTGCACAGGACTCCTCAATGGTTTCTCATAGCTTGTTCAGTGTAGCTCGCTTCTGTTGATAAACTTGATTTGTCGAGGTCCCCCATAGGTAGAAGTCAAGAAGTTTAAGGTCTGGAGACCATGGTGGGTACTCAATAGCTCCTCTTCGACCTAGCCATCGTCCAGACAGATTTTCATCCAAATAATGAGGCGGAGTGCCATCTTGTTGTAGATAAAATCTTCCATTTCCAAACACCTCTCAGTTGGCAGGAAAAATTAATATTTGCAGCACATGAAGATACACCTCACCAGTTGCGGTACCTTCAAAGAAGAAAGGGCCAATCAAAGCACATGATAACGACCACACCATACATTAACATGTTTGCCCACATTAATGTGAGGATTTTCTGAAGTCCAGTACATGCAGTTGTAGCAGTTGATAGTACCATTTAGCTTGAATTGTGTCTTGTCTGACCACATAACCATGCCTGCAAACTGATCATCCTCACAAAGCATGCCTTCAAATCACTCTCAGTACTCCATCTTTCAATCAGGGTTGACCTTGTTCATGGCATGCAGTCATCTTGGAATGTACACTTCTGACTCTGCAGCCTTCAGAATTCATCATATGCTTTGGTGGCTTACCTCACTTTCACATGCACCCTCCCTCACATATTTTTGAGGTGACTCAGTAAAATGTTGTAACACAGCAACGCTGGAAGTTGGACTTGATGCATTTGGTCAGCCAGATCCCTCCTTACACACATCCTGAACAGTGCCATTGGCTTCAAATTCATCCTGAATAAACTAAATTGTTGTACATGTTGGTGGCTGAGTTCTGTACATGTTACCCATTGTTGTTGTATCTCCATATTTTTTTCGTTCTTCCAGAAACCACTTCAACACAGCCTTGCATTGCTCAAATGACAATCTTACTTCTTTCATTGCTACACTGTTATCTGCTGGAAAATGATCATCAAGAACTGTTGAGAAAACAATGGACTGCACTACCACACAAAATTGCAATGATATGTCATTTTATTCCAAAGACATTAACTATCAAAGAGCGTTTACATTTTTCTGAACTCCTCGGTATTGTTATGAACATTTACTTTAATCAAGTATGATTATTTTATTTCTTGTCCTCCTCTGATATTTTATTCTTTTTTTAATGTCTTTCAGTACATATTCCTTGTAGTTCGTCTTAATACGATGATGCAATGGGCCGGCCGCCACTGTCACAGCCAGAAGAGCTTACTGCATGTTCCAACAATGAACCTACCTTTATTCAATAGCCACAAACACAGGCTTCAGTGATTTTAATTCCTCATCTCATCAATACAATCACATTCTCTCTTTTTTGCTTATCTTATTCCTTACAACCAATATTTAAAAAATTAACATTCAGAGAAAGGGTGACTATATCCACACTCAGGTCCAAACCAGAGGACCACAATCAATTCTTGGCAGGATACTGCAAATTGTAAGCCCTGCTTGCACCCTATAAGCAAGGCTACCAGTCTTCATGACTTCTACCAGTTACTCGTACAAACTGAGGATGGCCTCAGAAATTATAGGCATCACTGGTGCCAACATCAGCCACAATTCAAAGATGACTGCACAGTACATGCTCTATAGCTGGGTCAATCCAAATGAAGTGGTCCAATAAAAATTAAGTTGGTTGTTTGAGCATTTTTAAATATTTTACTCTTTTTATATGTGAAGTTCAAAACAGTTTTTTAAAAAAATTTACCTTTCACCTTTACTGAATGGTGGCCATTTTCGTTTGTGCGCAATGATGTTTCAGTTTAGAAACATTAGCGAAAATTTTAATATATCTGCACTGGGTTAAGTTACAACATTGCAATTGACATGATTGTTTTTAGAAAAGTGTCCTCTACAACATTGCCTATTACACAAAATACCCTAAATTCAAAAATAACTGTGCAAAAATCATATTTTTGTATTCAGTCCCACCTGACATAACTAACCCCACACTTTACAAAAAAATGAAAATTTTCAAATTTCAAAAATTCATAAAAAATTAAGGAAACATTTGTACGTGTTCTTGCTCTATATAAGGCATGATATCTAACTATAGGAAAAAAATAGACTCTCAGAAATCACTCCTTGTTTGTTATTTTTGGGCCTAAAAAGTGGATTTTTGAAAATTTGGATATGAAACTCTGGAGGTCATTTTGACTGGTTGCTTTTGAATTTAGGGTATTTTGTGTAATAGACAATGTTGTAGAAGACACTTTTCTAAATACAATCATGTCAATTGCAATTTTGTAACTTAACCCAGTGCAGAGATATCCAAATTTTCACTAATGTCTCCAAAATGAAAAATCATCACGCACCTACAAATACCAATGGCCGCCATCTAGTAAAGGTGCAGGATAAATTATTTTAAAAAACTCTTTTGAACTTCTCAAATATACGGCAATCACATATAAAAAATTAAAATATTTAAAAATGGTCAAGCAACCATCCCTGGACCACTTCATATGGATTGACCCAGCTGTAGGCTCCTCCACATCCTGGATGAGCCTCCCCCCCCCCCCCCCCCCTCAAAGCAGACATACAGACTGCCTATTGGACTTCCTTCCTGTTCTGGACACTGTTTCTCTAAGGGACTCCATAATATGCCTAAGACTGAGCTCCCCGTAATTAGCAAACACCTCCCTCCTTGCGTCTGTTTTGATCATGCTGCAGAATCAGCCGCTCACAGGTTGAATGGGTGATGGCATACAGCCAGTTCCCACATTGACTCTCTGCCTCAAACAATGCAAACATGTTATAACATGCCACTCTCTCTGCAGTGAGTGAGGCTTCCCCATGTTGGGTACGCTTTGAAGTTGCCTCGGCCACAGAGCCCGTGGGTGAAACAATCAATACCTGAAGAGCTCTATGCGATGCTCCTCTTTCTCTGCCAATGCTACACATTGAGGTAGCAGCCTGCAGACAGCCAACCATGGCCAAGTGGTGTGCATTCTGCACGCAGAATGAACACTCTCTATCAATCATACTTTTAAAATACGAATGAAAACAATGACTAAAAAAGAAAAAATGAAACTGAGACCTGTGGTCTACTAATAAAAACTAACTCTAATGTCTTTTAGAGAGCACTGTATGCAATACAAATAATCAATGTCAAAAGATGAAAAGTGTACACTGCTACAAACAATAGCTCAATGAACTTGTGTGCACAGCAGACACAAAGCCAAAAATAGAATTTGTTTCTTCTTTGCACCTTGTTGTAACCCGATCCATATGTTATCAAGAACCAACTCCATGTCAACAGCCTTTTCATCTATGATATTTTCTAATAGTATATCTTTTCTGGCACTTCAAAAACTAATGCAATTTTTATTTAATTTTTTGATTTTCTCCTAATTTTCAAAGTTTTGTTTCTCCATATACCTTTTTTTCACTTAGTGAGTGAATTCAGCAACCTAATTCTGAAAGTCATATTTAAAAAAGTCATAGACCAGAAAACATGACCACTAACATACAAATATTTGCAATTTTTGCTGTGACTATACAATTTACGAGGTGCATTCAAGTTCTAAGGCCTCCGATTTTTTTTCTCCGGACTGGAAAGAGATAGAAACATGCGCATTGTTTTAAAATGAGGCCGCGTTCATTGTCAATATGTCCCAGAGATGGCAGCACCGTACGGCAGATGGAATTTTACCGCCAGCCGCGAGAATGAGAACTGTTTTAAATACTTAAAATGGTGACGTTTTCCTTACTTGAACAGCATGCAATCATTCGTTTTCTGAATTTGCGTGGTGTGAAACCAAGACAGTTGAAGGAGACATGTGGTGATGGAGTTATGGATGTGTCGAAAGTGCGTTCGTGGGTGCGACAGTTTAATGAAGGCAGAATATCGTGTGACAACAAACCGAAACAACCTCGGGCTCGCACAAGCCGGTCTGACGACATGATCGAGAAAGTGGACAGAATTGTTTTGGGGGATCGCCGAATGACTGTTGAACAGATCGCCTCCCGAGTTGGCATTTCTGTGGGTTCTGTGCACACAATCCTGCATGACAACCTGAAAATGCGAAAAGTGTCATCCAGGTGGGTGCCACGAATGCTGACAGACGACCACATGGCTGCCCGTGTGGCATGTTGCCAAGCAATTTGACACGCAACGACAGCATGAATAGGACGTTCTTTTCGTCGGTTGTAACAATGGATGAGATGTGGATGCCATTTTTCAATCCAGAAACAAAGCGCCAGTCAGCTCAATGGAAGTACACAGATTCACCGCCACCAAAAAAATTTCAGGTAACCGCCAGTGCTGAAAAAATGATGGTGTCCATGTTCTGGGACAGCGAGGGCATAATCCTTACCCATTGCGTTCCAAAGGGCACTACGGTAACAGGTGCATCCTACGAAAATGTTTTGAAGAACAAATTCCTTCCTGAACTGCAACAAAAACGTCTGGGAAGGGCTGCACGTGTGCTGTTTCACCAAGACAACGCACCCGCACATCGAGCTAACGTTACGCAACAGTTTCTTCATGATAACAACTTTGAAGTGATTCCTCATGCTCCCTACTCACCTGACCTGGCTCCTAGTGACTTTTGGCTTTTTCCAACAATGAAAGACACTCTCCGTGGCCGCACATTCACCAGCCGTGCTGCTATTGCCTCAGCGATTTTCCAGTGGTCAAAACGGACTCCTAAAGAAGCCTTCGCCGCTGCCATGGAATCATGGCGTCAGCGTTGTGAAAAATGTGTACATCTGCAGGGCGATTATGTCGAGAAGTAACGCCAGTTTCATCGATTTTGGGTGAGTAGTTAATTAGAAAAAAAATCGGAGGCCTTAGAACTTGAATACACCTCATATATTAACACTTTTTCCTTAGTTTTAAACAAGATATTATTGGCTGAAGGCCATGATAGAGATAACAAAAGTAATATTTATTTAAAAAATATTATTTATCAAATTAAATCAAACCTACCATCCACCAGCAATACCTCCACATTGAAAGCTGCTACGCATTCCATACGAAGTAGTCTCTGCCATTCAGTCTAGTCACCCAAGGCCGTTGCTTCTGTAGTGGCACGCTGTCTCTCTCAGAATATTCCAAGGATCTCACTGAGGCCTTCACAGACAGAATTTACTCTCCCAACCTTGTACACAAACAGATCTCCCATGCGTTATTTCTCCAGTCATGCACCACCTCCCAAATTCCCACCATCCGGTCACAGAGGAGCATTCCCCTCATGGCTCAGTACTGCCCAGGTCTGCAGCAACTTAATCACACTCTCCACCAGGGTTTCAACTACCTCTCGTCATGCCCTGAAATGAGGAATGTTCTACCCACTACCCTTCCTAACCCTCCAACAGTGGTATTCCACTGCCCACTGAACCCACACGATATCCTCTTCCATCCCTTCTCCAATCCTGCTGCCATCCCATTGCCTCTTGGCTCTGTAATAGACCTACATGCAAGACTTGTCCCATACATCTTCTCACAACGAGTAGTCAAGTGATCTACAAGCTAAGCCACAACTACTGTGCTGCGTTCTACATGGGCAAGACAAACAACAAACTATCTGTCTTCATGAAAGGCCACCGACAAACTGTGGCCAATAAACACCTGGCCCATCCAGTAGCTGAGCACCCTGTCAAACACAACGTTCTTCACTTCAATGACTGCTTCACAGCCTGTGGCATCTGGATCCTTCCTACCAACACCAGCTTTTCTGAATTGTGCAGATGGGAACTTTCCCTGCAATATATCCTACACTGCTGTAACTTCCTGGCCTCAACCTTCATTAGGTACTGTCCTTCAGTCACCTACACCATTTCCTGTTCCCATTTACTTCTTTCCTTTTCGAATCCCCACTCTCTGTCTAACCTCCCAACTGCACCCAGCTGCCCTTCCCTCTCACCACCTCATCCCGTATGCTCCCACAAGCAGCACTTTACCGTCCCCCATCTCCACTCTGCTAGCCCTCCCCCTCCTCGTCCTAACCTTCTTCTTATCCCAGCCACACAAACTGCTTCTCCCATCATGTTCTGTGTTGCTCGCAGTCTGGCCTCAGCTGCCAGCATGAATATATATATATATATATATATATATATATATATATATATATATATATATATATATATATATATATATATATATGGTTATAATAGAAGGAAACATTCCACGAAGGAAAAATATATCTAAAAACAAAGATGATGTGACTTACCAAATGAAAGTGCTGGCAGGTCGACAGACACACAAACGAACACAAACATACACACAAAATTCAAGCTTTCGCAACAAACTGTTGCCTCATCAGGAAAGAGGGAAGGAGAGGGAAAGATGAAAGGATGTGGGTATTAAGGGAGAGGGTAAGGAGTCATTCCAGTCCCGGAAGTCTTTCCGGGCTGTGTATATGCGGATGGATATGTGTGTGTGTGCAAGTGTATACCTGTCCTTTTTTCGCCCTAAGGTAAGTCTTTCCGCTCCCGGGATTGGAATGACTCCTTACCCTCTCCCTTAAAACCCATATCCTTTTGTCTTCCCTTCTCCTTCCCTCTTTCCTGACGAGGCAACCGTTGGTTGGGAAAGCTAGATTTTTGTGTGTATGTTTGTGTTTATTTGTGTGTCTATCAACCTGCCAGCGCTTTTGTTTGGTAAGTCTCATCATCTTTCTTTTTAAATATATTTTTCCCACGTGGAATGTTTCCCTCTATTATATATATATATATATATATATATATATATATATATATATATATATATATATATATAAAGAAAGATGATGAGACTTACCAAACAAAAGCGCTGGCAGGTCGATAGACACACAAACAAACACAAACATACACACACACACATAGATATATTTTTCCTATGTGGAATGTTTCCTTCTATTATATTCATATATATATATATATATATATATATATATATATATATATATATATATATATATATATATATATATATATTGTTACAAATCAAAATAAAATGTTCTTTATATGCCTTATGTGTACTACTTGTATTTATTTACCATTCATTAAATTATTAATACACTGCCCAAAAACCAATGGTCGAAAAACACTGTTCTACAGAATTCTGATAGAACAAACTGTCTGGAAACCTTACCTGGATCCTAAAATTTGATTTCAGTAATTGACTTTCCAATTATAGTGAATAGAGACAGTAGGATCCTAACTGATAGGCCTAATGTTTTCTTTGATGCAGCTCAAAGCAAGAAAATAACAGTCTATTCAGTGACAAATACTCTCTCTGATCATGGTGAACAATTAGTTAGGATAAATAAGATAGTGCATTACAGTATTAATACTCCTCAGTGGAAATCAGTCAGAATAATTAATGACTCCAGAACAAATGTTTTTAAGAATAGTTTACAAGAAATGACCTGCAATAAAATTTGTAGTGAACCACATGTCGACATAAAATGTAATCTAATCCATGAAAACTTCATATTATTATTTGAAAATAGCTTTCCACATAACCTAAACAGAAAGGACATTAAACTGTCAAGTAAAAATCCATGTTCATCAGAGAAACTGAAGTATATAGTGGGAGGAAACGGAAAATGTATCTGTTGGCAAGAACAAGTAGAAATCATGCAGTAGTTGAACATGACAAAAACTACTCAAAATTACAAAAAGAAGTTATTAAAAATAAAGGAACATGCACATTATGTCAGAAATCAGAAATCCTGTCAACAGGCTATATTGAATGTAGTAAACCAAGGGACAGGACAACAAGCCACAGACTGGGATAATATCACTGCTGGATTAAATGGAAGGGCTATAAATGATAGGTCACAAGGAACAAATACATTCAATGATCATTTATTAAATACAGTCAAAAATATAGGGAAAAACATTTCAAGAGAAAAATCATAGCAGTTTGCTGATAAGGCAACTCTCATGAAATTCAATCTTATTAATGTATCACCAACTTCTCCTTCTGAAATTGAAAAATTACATATTTTCACAAAAGTAAAAGCTCACCTGGATTTGATGGTATTTCCAAGAGAGGTCTAATGATTTGTTCCCAGACAATAAGCCCTGTCTTTCCTGTGTGATAAGTAACCAGTAGGACAGTTTATTATGGGAGAGATTCTCCATACAATATAATCACTTTAAACAAATGCCTAAAGAAATAGAGACTACTGCAAAACAGGAAAAAATGATAGAGAGATGCTGAACAAAATGTGTTTGGCAGTCAAGATAGCAATGCTTGAAGCCTTCAATGACTACTGTAGCAGAATATTATCAAATGATCTTACACAAAACCCATACAAATTTTGGTCATATGTAAGGGCTGTAAGAGGTGATAAAGTTTGAGTCCAGTCACTCATGGATGAGACTGGAACTGTAGTTGAGAATAGCAAAGCAAAAAAAAGAAATGCTTGACTCCATTTTCTAATGTTCTTTTACAAAGGAAAATTCAGGAGTAAACTGTTCCCAGCAGTTGGAAGAAACCACAGGTCACACATGTCTACAAGAAGGGTAGCAGAATTTATCCACAAAACCACAGTCTAATTCCTTGATATCATTTGCTGTAGAATGTAGTTGAGACTAGCAAAGTAAAAAAAAAATAAATGCTTGACTCCGTTTTCTAATGTTATTTTGCAAAGGAAAATTCAGGAGTAAACTGTCCCCAGCAGTTGGAAGAAGCCACAGGTCACACATGTCTACAAGAGGGGTAGCAGAATTTATCCACAAAACCACAGTCTAATATCCTTGATATCCATTTGCTGTAGAATGTTAGAACATATTCTGACCTCAAACACAATGAGGTATCTTGAACAGAACAGCCTTCTCCAAGCCAACTAGCATGGATTTCAAAAACATAGATCATATGAAAACAAACTTGCACTTTTCTCACATAACGCACTGAAAGCCATGGATCAAGGCAGTCAGACAGATGCAACAGTTCTCAGTTTCTGAAAAGCATTTGGCTCTGTGCCACACCTACCCCTATTATCAAAATAACTATCATATGGGGTATCAGAAGTAATACATGAATGGACTGAGGACTTTTTGATATGGAGGACACAGCATATTTATTATCTTGGACAGGGAGTCATCAATGGATGTAGAAGTAACTTCTGGCATACTCAGGGAAGCATGTGGGGCCCCTTTCTGTTCATGATGTATATTAATGATTTTGTGGACAATATTAATAGTAACCTCAGGCTTTTTGCAGATGATGCAGTTATTTACAGTTGAATACACTCTGAGCAAAGCTGTACAAATATTTGGTCAAAGTGGTGCAATGATAGGCAGCTTGCTTTGAATGTTCAACAATGTAAAATTGTGCACCTCACAAAACAAAAAGCCACAGTATCCTATGCATATAATATTAAAGAGTTTGTAAACTCAAGCAAATACCTAGGTGTGGCACTTATTAGGGATTTGAAATGGAATGATCACACAGGCTCAGCCGTCGATAAAGCAGGTAGCAGACTTCAGTTTATTGGCAGAATACTGCAAAATGAAATCAGTCTGCAAAGAATATTGCCTACATAAGACTTGTATGGCCCATCCTAGAACACTGCACTTGTGTGTGGTACCCATACCAAATAGAACTGGCAGGGGATATCAAATGTCTGCAGAGAAACAAGTATTGTAGTAGTTCTCTTATATGTTAATTGCCTTCTAATTAAAAAAGCATTTTTTTACAAGGCGTACAACTTTGCTTCTGCCATTTTTTCCCCCAACATTTGAGGCTTTAGTGAAACAAATTGGTTACACATGTATTATTCAAAGTATTTTCTATCGCTGGCCACTACTTTCTCCCATCTTTCAGGCAGTGTACAAATCCCGTGTCGAATAAATTGTTCATCTTTTGAAGCAATCCACGAATCGATCCAATTTGTGACATCTTCATGAGATCGGAAGTATTGGTCAGCCAGGCCATGTGCCACTGATCTAAACAGGTGATAGTCAGAGCCATGTCTGGAGAATATGGCGGTTGGGGTAGGACTTCCCATTTTAACATTTCCAAGTATGTTTTAACCTCTTTCGTAACGTGAGGTTGAGCGTTGTCGTGCTGCAAAATCATTTTATTGCGCCTCTCACTGTATTGTGACCATTTGTCTTTTAATGCTCTGCTCAAATGCATTAATTGCATTCGATAACGAGCACCTCTGATTGTTTCACTCGGTTTTAACACCTCACAGTTCACGACATCTAGCTGGTCCCACCAAATGCAGAGCATGATCTTGGAGCAGTGAATATTTGGTTTGGCTGTCGACGTGGAAGCATGGCCGGAATATTCCGATGATCTTTTACGTTTAGGGTTATCGTAATAAACCCATTTTTCATCCCCGGTCACAATGTGATGCCGAAATCCCTTCCGTTTTTGCCTCTGAAGCAACTGTTCACAAACACACAAACACCATTCAACATCTCTTGGTTTCAGCTCACACGGACCCGAAGTTCCTTTTTTCTGAATCATGCCCAAAGCCTTGAGACATTTTGAAATGGCTTGCTGTGTCACTCCCACTAATCATTCCAATTCTTCTTGAGTTTGATGCGAGTCTTCACTCAGCAATGTCTCCAATTCTGCATCTTCGAAAACATTCTCCCTTCCATCACTAGGCCTGTCTACGACGTTAAAATCACCGTTCTTGAAGTGTTGAAACCACTCACGACACATTCTTTCAATAATACCTTCCTTACCATACATACTTGAGAGCATTCGATGAGACTCAGCCGCTGTTTTCTTCATATTGAAACAAAACAGTAACACCTCCCGCAAATGACAAGAATTAGGCTCGTAAACTGAATTTTCAGTCAAGAACAACTTTATAATGCAGACACAAATCGACTAATGTTTGATTGAAGTAATGTTGACTGAGGTCCAAGCTAACTGCCTGATGTCTGCAATGCGTTTCTTTTGACCGCTACTTACCATTGTGTCCACCTATTGGCAAATGGCAGAAGCAAAGTACATTTTGTAAATTTTAAATTTAGTGCATTAATGCAACCTTAATAAATGAGTGTTGTAAAAAGAAAAAGAAAAAAAAAGAAGGAAAGAAAGAAAGATCATCCTACTTGGGACCTGTGGAAGGTAAAGTAGCTTATTTGTTTTAGCTCTAAATATTTATCATGTATTATTGTTTTTCTGACATGTTCTACATCCTGGAGGACCTCCTCACTATAGATCAATTAGAATGAAAGTAAATCTAATCTAATTTAATGGTTACAGGTTTGTTTGATCTGTGGGGGAGAGCCACTGCAATATTGAAAGATATGAACTGGCAGACTCTTGAGGATAAACAAAAACTATTCCAAGAAAGTCTACTGACAGATTATCAATAACCAGTTTTAAATTATGACTCTAGGAATACACTACAACTGCCCACTCCCATGGGGATCATGAAGATAGGATTAGATTAATTACGGCATGCACAGAGGCATTTAAGCAATAATTTTTCCCAAGCTCCATGCAAGACAGGAACGGGAAAAAGCCCTAATAACTAGTACAGTGGGACATACCCTCTGCCATGTACTTCACATTGTTTCAGAGTATCGATACAGACATAGAAATATGTAATGTGTCACTAACTCAAGGCATTTTTCCAGAGAGACTGAAATGTGCTGTTGTTAAATCTTTCTATAAGAAAGGCTATAGGACAGATGTCACTAGCTCTCAACATGTTTTACTACTAACATCATTCCCTGTAGTCTAGAATAGTATCTCACTTGAATACAATAATATCCTCACCAAATCACAAATTGGATTTCACAAGACTTTCTCTGGCATGCCATTTACACATTCACTCACCACATTTTATAAGCATTAAATAACAAAACCGCTGTGGGTGGTATTTTCTGTGACCTTCAGAATGCATTTGACTGTGTGAATCACAATATTTTCCTAGATAAACTGAGGTTTTATGAGACTGATGGTATTGCCAACCATGTATAATGTCATATCTAATCAAAAGAATGTAGACAGTTGTACTTAGTAATTCAACCAATGTAATGGATTTCCCCAGGACTCAAACTTGGGTCCACTATTGTTACTCATATATATTATAACTGATCTTCCATTTTAAAATACAAGCAGAATTACTTCTTCTTGGGATGCCACTACTACTGTAAGAAATCCCAGAACATGTACGGCAGCAGAAGGAATGGTAAACAATGTTCTTAAAAGTATCATTGACTGGTTTTCTGTGAATGCCCTCACCTTCAATTTTAAAAGGCCACAACACATTTAGTTCCACACATCTAGAAGTGCTATTGAATTTTTTTTATATTGTATTGTTTTTACTGAGTTGTATTACACTGATGATAAGTGTAACACATGCTAAGGAATTAATAAATAGGATGGAAACTTCAAAATTCTTAGTCATCCATACTGACAAGAATCGGAAAAGCACATTCTGAAGGTCCTAGCTCAGTTCAGAGGCATTTGCACTTAGAATCATTGCAATTCTTGAGGAGAGACAAGTCCGTAAGTTGACATAGTTTGCATACTTTAATTGAATAATGCCATATGTCATATTGTTGTGGGGTAACTTATCTTTAAAAAGGAAATCTTCCTTGCTCAAAAATTTACTGTAAGATAATATGTGGTGTTGCCCATGGTCATCTTTTACACATCTGTTTAAGGAGTTAGGCATTTTTACTACTGCTTCACAGTAAATTTATTCTCCATGAAGTTTGTTGTAAACGATCCACTGCAGTTCAAAAGGAACAATTATGTACATAATTAGAATACCAGAAGGGAAAATGACATCCATTATTCCATATTAAGGTTGTATTTTGCACATAAAGGGGTGAACAATTTGAAAACAGCCTGGATAAGTTTCTACTTAACAACTCCTTCTATTCCACAGACTTTACAAAAAAAAGTGAAAATAACAAGAATCATTCCACTTCACTATGATTTATCATGCAAACGAACCATGAAACATGAAACTATCTAATTCTAGTAATATGGACGCAGCTAACCATCTCCATCTGAAAGACTAAGAAGTTCTCTGCATTTGGTTGATATATGAGCCTGCCAGAGCTGCTCACCTGACCTCGACTGCAGCGGAGTAGTTCTCACTCGATCAGAGCTGAGGCAATATTTGTAAGTGGCCTGTAGACTTTTGGATAGTTGCATCCACAGCTTGATGCACTGTCATCATAACACACATTCCTAGACATTGTCTCGATGTTAAAATGCAGCCTGTTGGTTGTGCAGCATCTATACAGTCCTGCTAAAGGTCTACTTTGGTGGATTACTTTCAGTCACTGTATGGTCTACCACATATATCCAGCTGGGAAAGGGTAACTGGAGTGCAAATCATTGACCATTTCCCATTAAGTAGTGTCACTGTGGGTAGGAGGCTGACTCCATGGCAAGTGTGTACTCAGAGGTATAATGCTACTGTGTACATGAGGTTCACAAGAGTTTGACACTGAGTGGTGGTACTAATTACACATTTTTACTTGGCCCCTGAGTGGAGGATGCTGGGAGGGGAAGCTTGCGATTGGCTCATAGCACATTGGCAGCTGAGACAAACCCTGTCTCTTTTTGCCAGAGCAGCTGGCTTACAGTAATAAAAGAAGTGGACGTGTAATAGGTTACTGCATCATGGAAGTCACTACAATGACCAGGTACAGCCCCTTCCCTCTCTTTTGTAAATGATATTAACAATCACCATGAAGGACACAGCACATTAACTAAATCTTCAATAATGGACAAGTATACAATGTATAGTGATATTTTTCCTTCATTTAATCCAAAATATGGCCTTATTTTCTAGAGGTTGATCCCACTGACTATTTCCCCGCGCATGTCATATTTGTGTTGTATGATGAAAGGAAGGGAGATGGTGAAACTCTGTGAGAGGAAATTGACAAATGAGTGAGTAATTTAGAGAAAAAGTGTTTTAATCAGTTTATATGTTATACTCAAAATCTCTTCTAAATGCTATTCCCTGAGATAAAAAATTACATTCAGTTGTCACTCACAAGCAACGTTGCAAGTGCTGCGAAGAAAAAATGTAAGCATTTCAAAAGAAACAGACTCATGGAAAGCATTCGAGTGTTCAGCGATTATAAAACAGAAGCGTTGTAAAAACTGCTGATCTCAGAGCAACTACTCAGCGTTATTTGTGAGAAGATGTTACAACTGGATGACACCATTATAATAAAAACTGATCTCACATAATGATGAACACTTGCGACAAGTTCAAGTCTTGAGCCATAACGGATCCCTGCCTTTGATAGGTACTGCTGTACCCGCTTTGCTAGCCAAGAGGGCCTACTGTACGGGATTATAAAGCTTCAACTGATCCGTGCCCTGCAATTGTGCTCAACACAGTGAAGCCGCTGGCAAAGCATCATCACGACATGTGTCTCATATTGATGTTGTTATATTGCTGTTATGACACAACAGTTATTTAATTCGCCTGTTACGCAAAGGCATAACTATGGTAACACAGAAAGCTGTAGCGCAGTCCAAAGACTAGATTAAGTCGAAGGTGATATTATTTGTTGTGGAAGAAACTCTTACTGGTAAGGTAAACAAGGCAAAAATAATATTTTTTTTCTCGCGGTCGACATGGAATCATCTCATTATTGTACTATTGGGCACGTAAAAACTCTTACTTGGAGAGAACAGCCGATACTCCGTCATCTTATATGCCTAATTACTCGCGGCGGACGCAGTAACACATTCAAATTATGTACGTACGCGCCCACTCTTACCCGTGTTTTAATGGAAGATAGTTCAATCTAAGACTAGTTCGTGAGCATTTAAAGCTACAACGGTAGCGTCATGTATTCTTGGTTGGTTTTCCATAACTAACTATGCCACATCCAGGAAAAGAAAGCCACTAAATAAAATAAAAACGATAGAGTATCTGGTTAAATTCCGCACTCACCTAAAATCGGCCGCAAGCATTCGCGGGATGACTCCAGAAACTATTATCTTTCCTCTCCCAAGAAGAAGATTGTATTTCGCGCTCAGCAAGGATTTATACAACAATGCATCATTTACAATCTCTGATTGCGACGCATTGTCGGAGGGACACACTTTCCATTACACTAATACTGCTCCAAGAATTAAAAGAGCTATCGTAACCCGCATTATGAACTTGCACAGGCAATTAAATAATACAACAGATTGAATAAGCTTTAAAAAAGAAATTGTAATTTCCTGATACAGTTGGTAATACAACAAGACACAAACCTGACATATTATATAGTATCTTTGATTGTGTTTACAACACAGTCTATGAGTCTAATATGTTTACAGTCTAATGTGTTTTACAGTAAGAAGAAACAAGACTGGAAATGTTGAAGACAGCAGTTGTGTTTTTCACGTGTATGCATGTTTTTATCGCTGAGTCGCATGCTGTAAGTAATGAAAATGTAGTTAGAGATTGACCAGCAAAATCGAAGAACCTTAAAAGGCTTCCGGTTGTTATTACTTGGTATCACATCCCGTAGAAACTCTTGAAAACTCAAGACTGTAGACATAGATTATCCGTTTTCTAGAGAATATGACAGAAAACTCGAATTGTCTGAGCTTATGAAATGCTTTTTCACCCTCTTTAGGCTAAAAACAACACACACACACACACAATCACAGGTGCAGTACTGAGTTAAATGCTTTTCAGAAATCACCCCAAATACTGTATCTACCACGTTTTCTTGACCCAAAGCTTTCAGTACGTCGTGAGGAAAGTGCGAGTTGGGTTTCATGTGATTGATGTTTTCGAAATCCACGATGGGTGACACTGAGTAGGTCATTCTGTTCAAGATACATCATTATGTGTGAGCTCAGAATATGTTCTAAGAGTCTACAACAAATTGATGTCGAGGATATTGGATGGTAGTCTTGTGGATCACTTCTACTATCCTTCTTTTAGAAGGGTGTGACGTGTTTTCTCCAAGAAGTGTGCACATTTACTTATTTTCTTCAAAGGGTATATGATAGATTATAGTTATAAGTGGGGCTAACTCAGCCACAAATTCAATATACAATCTCACAGGGTTTCCATCAGGGCTTGGAGTTTTGTTCAGTTTTAATGATTTCAAATGTGGGTCATTCCATGTCAATTCAACGCAGTAAGGTAACATTTTTGGCCTAACCATCTTAGATTTCTTTCAAATTTGGTGCAGTCAATGACCCAGATAAGAGATGGAAAAATACCAATTTTCAGGTTTATGTTACAACTGAGAAGAAACTTATAAGGCTGTAACGTTTTAAATTAGTGCGAAAATTGCATGCATCTGTCATAACATAAATGACTGTAATTCTGGTTCTAATTCAGTTACAGCAATGAAACTGGTACCATTGGAAAGCTAACGAAAAGACCTTTACATTGATATGATACATGGAAATTTTCTGAGATTTTTCATACTTAAGGTCATTGATCTTGAATATCTCAAAACACCACATCTTCAATTTTTTTGAAAAAAAAAAAACATATTTAATTGCTCCAGTATGTTACTGTAAATATTGTAAATATGGTAAATATCAAGATGGCACACCGAAGGCATCAAGCACAAAAAATCAGCACACTATCAAAATGAGGAAGGTAACACACATATCCATAAGTAATATTGTACAAAAATATGGTTTACATTGTTATAGTGGTATTATGAATTGTTTACATTATTTACATGACAGTTGTAATGAAAACGCAAAGAAATGTTATTAGATCTCTCTTCACAATTCTCCAACTAAATTGTTAATGTTTGCCAGATCTGGTGCAGGGAGATTGTATGCCCTTCCAGGTGGTGTCACAGGATCCACTCTTGTGATGATGTTACATTTTCTGATGACACAAGTGTTTGGTTTGGCGAGAAATGCAAATGACTGAGATGGTCCATGTGGATGCAAGAAGTTGATCTTTACTTCATCTGTTTCTTCACATGTTTGTAAGACATATGCAACCCACCAATGACTGTCATACATACAGGAAAAAATCCATGTACACTCCTGGAAATGGAAAAAAGAACACATTGACACTGGTGTGTCAGACCCACCATACTTGCTCCAGACACTGCGAGAGGGCTGTACAAGCAATGATCACACGCACGGCACAGCGGACACACCAGGAACCGCGGTGTTGGCCGTCGAATGGCGCTAGCTGCGCAGCATTTGTGCACCGCCGCCGTCAGTGTCAGCCAGTTTGCCGTGGCATACGGAGCTCCATCGCAGTCTTTAACACTGGTAGCATGCCGCGACAGCGTGGACGTGAACCGTATGTGCAGTTGACGGACTTTGAGCGAGGGCGTATAGTGGGCATGCGGGAGGCCGGGTGGACGTACTGCCGAATTGCTCAACACGTGGGGCGTGAGGTCTCCACAGTACATCGATGTTGTCGCCAGTGGTCGGCAGAAGGTGCACGTGCCCGTCGACCTGGGACCGGACCGCAGCGACGCACGGATGCACGCCAAGACCGTTGGATCCTACGCAGTGCCGTAGGGGACCGCACCGCCACTTCCCAGCAAATTAGGGACACTGTTGCTCCTGGGGTATCGGCGAGGACCATTCGCAACCGTCTCCATGAAGCTGGGCTACGGTCCCGCACACCGTTAGGCCGTCTTCCGCTCACGCCCCAACATCGTGCAGCCCACCTCCGGTGGTGTCGCGACAGGCGTGAATGGAGGGACGAATGGAGACGTGTCGTCTTCAGCGATGAGAGTCGCTTCTGCCTTGGTGCCAATGATGGTCGTATGCGTGTTTGGCGCCGTGCAGGTGAGCGCCACAATCAGGACTGCATACGACCGAGGCACACAGGGCCAACACCCGGCATCATGGTGTGGGGAGCGATCTCCTACACTGGCCGTACACCACTGGTGATCGTCGAGGGGACACTGAATAGTGCACGGTACATCCAAACCGTCATCGAACCCATCGTTCTACCATTCCTAGACCGGCAAGGGAACTTGCTGTTCCAACAGGACAATGCACGTCCGCATGTATCCCGTGGCACCCAACGTGCTGTAGAAGGTGTAAGTCAACTACCCTGGCCAGCAAGATCTCCAGATCTGTCCCCCATTGAGCATGTTTGGGACTGGATGAAGCGTCGTCTCACGCGGTCTGCACGTCCAGCACGAACGCTGGTCCAACTGAGGCGCCAGGTGGAAATGGCATGGCAAGCCGTTCCACAGGACTACATCCAGCATCTCTACGATCGTCTCCATGGGAGAATAGCAGCCTGCATTGCTGCGAAAGGTGGATATACACTGTACTAGTGCCGACATTGTGCATGCTCTGTTGCCTGTGTCTATGTGCCTGTGGTTCTGTCAGTGTGATCATGTGATGTATCTGACCCCAGGAATGTGTCAATAAAGTTTCCCCTTCCTGGGACAATGAATTCACGGTGTTCTTATTTCAATTTCCAGGAGTGTATATTTGTTAACAGCATTTCATTCACCATAGCAGTCACTGACTCTTCTCTACTCACAAAAGAAGCAGAATATGTGTCTGTTTTTACTAAACCTTTCTTAACAGTTATTACACAATGAAGCTTATGGGTACCTGGAATCATCCTTGTATAAAGTTCTTTCTGTTTTTGTATTGGGCAGCACATCCATCTAAGAAGTAATACATGTGCTTTGGATTTGAAAACTGACATTTTAAGAAATTGATGGAATTTGTCTGGAAAGAATACACATACACTGTATCATGCTGAAGGCAGTCAGATATTTCCAAGAATGATACATGTCTTATTTCATTAGTGTTAGAGTATGTGTAGTAAGCTACAAATGGGTGAATTGTAGTCTGTGAATTATTCCAGTGGAATCCTTGTACCTCATCCTGAATGGTGAAGGAGTAATTTTCTGCAAAACTCATTTACTTTGAGATGTTCTTTAGTGATTTTACATGTGACTGCTGCTGGGAGATAAATAAGTTTGGTAGGAGCTGTTGTAACCTCAATGCAAACACTCCAATGAAATCATCTGTTGACTTTGTCATAGCCTCTAGAGAACTACCCTGCTTGTAGTTAACCAACACTTACATGTAATTTTGACAATGCAGTTCTTACCAAACAGACCATACAGATAATTGGATTGGATTGGATTGTTTGGGGGAAGAGACCAAACAGCGAGGTCATCAGTCTCATCAGATTAGGGAAGGACAGGGAAGGAAGTTGGCCGTGCCCTTTCAAAGGAACCATCCCAGCATTTGCCTGGAGCGATTTAGGGAAATCACAGAAAACCTAAATCTGGATGGCCGGACATGGGATTGAACCGTCATCCTCCTGAATGCGAGTCCAGTGTACTAACCACTGCGCTACCTCGCTCGGTGACCATACAGATAATCAGTTAGTCTTGTCATGCCTGGACAATAGGGGCATGAACCTAAGAAACATGCTGGTAGTGCAGGATTACATGTAACAAATGGTACACAGTGCTTGTATGATAGTAATGTGTATTCTTCACTCTTTGTTAGTGCTTTAAGTTTACAGCCTTCAATCATTAACTTGAAATTCTGGTGCAAGACACACACACAAACTGCATGGGTTCCTCTGGCATTGGCAGAAACACAGTACTTTGGCCGCAACTCACAAAATTTGGAGAATCCAATCCACACTGATCAGTTTTCTCACATAATGTCTTACCTAGCTTGGGATTTGGTGTCACCTAATATACCATGTGACCTTGCCATTGGTGGGGAGGCTTGTGTGCCTCAGCGATACAGATAGCTGTACCGTAGGTGCAACCACAACGGAGGGGTATCTGTTGAGAGGCCAGATAAACATGTGGTTCCTGAAGAGGGTTATGACCTGTAGATTAAAACTGAAGAAACTGCAAAAAGGTGGCAATTTAAGGAGATGGGACCTGGATAAACTGAAAGAACCAGAGGTTGTACAGAGTTTCAGGGAGAGCATAAGGGAACAATTGACAGGAATGGGGGAAAGAAATACAGTAGAAGAAGAATGGGTAGCTTTGAGGGATGAAGTAGTGAAGGCAGCAGAGGATCAAGTAGGTAAAAAGACGAGGGCTAGAAGAAATCCTTGGGTGACAGAAGAAATATTGAATTTAATTGATGAAAGGAGAAAATATAAAAATGCAGTAAATGAAGCAGGCAAAAATGAATACAAACGTCTCAAAAATGAGATCGACGGGAAGTGCAAAATGGCTAAGCAGGGATGGCTAGAGGACAAATGTCAGGATGTAGAGGCTTATCTCACTAGGGGTAAGATAGATACTGCCTACAGGAAAATTAGAGAGACCTTTGGCGATAAGAGAACCACTTGTATGAACATCAAGAGCTCAGATGGAAGCCCAGTTCTAAGCAAAGAAGGGAAAGCAGAAAAGTGGAAGGAGTATATAGAGGGTCTATACAAGGGCGATGTACTTGAGGACAATATCATGGAAATGGAAGAGGATGTAGATGAAGATGAAATGGGATATACGATACTGCGTGAAGAGTTTGACAGAGCACTGAAAGACCTGAGTCGAAACAAGGCCCCCGGAGTAGACAACATTCCATTGGAACTACTGACGGCCTTGGGAGAGCCAGTCCTGACAAAACTCTACCATCTGGTGAGCAAGATGTATGAAACAGGCGAAATAACCTCAGACTTCAAAAAGAATATAATAATTTCAATCCCAAAGAAAGCAGGTGTTGACAGATGTGAAAATTACCCAACAATCTGTTTAATATGCCACAGCTGCAAAATATTAACACGAATTCTTTACAGACGAATGGAAAAACTAGTAGAAGCCGACCTCGGGGAAGATCAGTTTGGATTCCGTAGAAATACTGGAACGTGTGAGGCAATACTGACCTTACAACTTATCTTAGAAGAAAAATTAAGGAAAGGCAAACCTACATTTCTAGCATTTGTAGACTTAAGAGAAAGCTTTTGACAATGTTGACTGGAATACTCTCTTTCAAATTCTAAAGATGGCAGGGGTAAAATACAGGGAGCGAAAGGCTATTTACAGGGTTATTACAAATGATTGAAGCGATTTCACAGCTCTACAATAACTTTATTATTTGAGATATTTTCACAATGCTTATCACACACATACAAAAACTCAAAAAGTTTTTTTACGCATTCACAAATGTTTGATATGTGCCCCTTTAGTGATTCGGCAGACATCAAGCCGATAATCAAGTTCCTCCCACACTCGGCGCAGCATGTCCCCATCAATGAGTTCGAAAGCATCGTTGATGCGAGCTCGCAGTTCTGGCACGTTTCTTGGTAGAGGAGGTTTAAACACTGAATCTTTCACATAACCCCACAGAAAGAAATCGCATGGGGTTAAGTCGGGAGAGTGTGCAGGCCATGACATGAATTGCTGATCATGATCTCCACCATGACCGATCCATCGGTTTTCCAATCTCCTGTTTAAGAAATGCCGAACATCATGATGGAAGTGCGGTGGAGCACCATCCTGTTGAAAGCTGAAGTCGGCGCTGTCGGTCTCCAGTTCTGGCATGAGCCAATTTTCCGCGGGCTACGCGTGAAACTTGCCCGCACGCGTTCAACCGTTTCTTCGCTCACTGCAGGCCGACCCGTTGATTTCCCCTTACAGAGGCATCCAGAAGCTTTAAACTGCGCATACCATCGCCGAATGGAGTTAGCAGTTGGTGGATCTTTGTTGAACTTCATCCTAAAGTGTCGTTGCACTGTTATGACTGACTGATGTGAGTGCATTTCAAGCACGACATACGCTTTATCGGCTCCTGTCACCATTTTGTCTCACTGGGCTCTCGAGCGCTCTGACGGCAGAAACCTGAAGTGCAGCTTCAACCGAACAAAACTTTATGAGTTTTTCTACATATCTGTAGTGTGTTGTGACCATATGTCAATGAATGGAGCTACAGTGAATTTATGAAATCGCTTCAATCATTTGTAATAGCCCTGTATAATTTGTACAGAAACCAGATGGCAGTTATAAGAGTCGAGGGACATGAAAGGGAAGCAGTTGTTGGGAAGGGAGTAAGACAGGGTTGTAGCCGCTCCCTGATGTTATTCAATCTGTATATTGAGCAAGCAGTAAAGGAAACAAAAGAAAAATTCGGAGTAGGTATTAAAATCCATGGAGAAGAAATAAAAACTTTGAGGTTCGCTGATGACATTGTAATTCTGTCAGAGACAGCAAAGGACTTGGAAGAGCAGTTGAATGGAATGGATAGTGTCTTGAAAGGAGGATATAAGATGAACATCAACAAAGGCAAAACGAGGATAATGGAATGTAGTCGAATTAAGTCGGGTGGTGCTGAGGGAATTAGATTAGGAAATGAGACACTTAAAGTAGTAAAGGAGTTTTGCTATTTGGGGAGCAAAATAACTGATGATGGTCGAAGTAGAGAGGATATAAAATGTAGACTGGCAATGGCAAGGAAAGCGTTTCTGAAGAAGAGAAATTTGTTAACATCGAGTATTGATTTAAGTGTCAGGAAGTCATTTCTGGAAGTATTTGTATGGAGTGTAGCCATGTATGGAAGTGAAACATGGACGATAAATAGTTTCGACAAGAAGAGAATACAAGCTTTCGAAATGTGGTGCTACAGAAGAATGCTGAAGATTAGATGGGTAGATCACATAACTAATGAGGAAGTATTGAATAGGATTGGGGAGAAGAGAAGTTTGTGGCACAACTTGACCAGAAGAAGGGATCTGTTGGTAGGACATGTTCTGAAGCATCAAGGGATCACCAATTTAGTATTGGAGGGCAGTGTGGAGGGTAAAAATCGTAGAGGGAGACCAAGAGATGAATACACTAAGCAGATTCAGAAGGATGTAGGTTGCAGTAGGTACTGGGAGATGAAGAAGCTTGCACAGGATAGAGTAGCATGGAGAGCTGCATCAAACCAGTCTCAGGACCGAAGACCACAACAACAACAAATATACCATGTTCTTCTACCAACTGTTTTGCTCTCCATACCATGTAATCTGAAGCAGAAAATTCTTTCATAGTTTTTCTTATACTCTAACTCTTTGGAAGTACAGTTAGAATTTGTGTTTTGTTGCACATACAGTCTGAATTGTGAAACTTGTCTTTCAGCTGGGTGATTATTTCACGTTCTCCATTTTCACTCTTCTTTTTCCAGTTGTGCCACATAAGTATGTTCTAACATAGAGGCTATTTTTTTTTTTTCAATTTTTTCTTTGGGTAATTTTTCTCACTCTGAAGCCTCTTTTTTTCTTCACAGGAGATTCACCTAAATACTGTAGGCTACTATTTAAAGCATTGAGTGCCAGATCTGATGCTACTTCATCTTCACTTACATCTTCTCTGCAAGTACGTGGCACAACTGAGGCAATATCTCAGTGATTGTTGGGTTTTGCAATATTTCTTTTTTCTACATTCACTGAATTTTTTTCCACCTAATAATACATTGGGATATTTGTTTATCATCCACTCCTTAACATTTCTTAAATTCTTCTGCATTCATGCATGACCTTCTTCCCTAAATGGATTGCAACAATAAAATTTTGACTTGAGATCCAGTTTTCTGTGAAATGTTACTTTATGACACATTTACACTGCACTTTGTTAAACAAGTGACAGCCATAAAACATATGAAACAAAATTTGCATAATATATAGAGATCAGTGGACTAATGGTGACCACTTGAACTAAGAGTCTCTCTGGCTGTTCACTAAAACAGGCTAAAGTTGTTGTTGTTGTTGTTGTTGTTGTTGTTGTGGTTGTGGTCTTCAGTCCTGAGACTGGTTTGATGCGGCTCTCCATGCTACTCTATTCTGTGCAAGCTTCTTCATCTCCCAGTATCTACTGCAGCCTACATCCTGCTGAATCTGCTTAGTGTATTCATCTCTTGGTCTCCCTCTACGAAATTACCCTCCACGCTGCCCTCCAGTACTAAACTGGTGATTCCTTGATGCCTCGGAACATGTCCTACCAACCGATCCCTTCTAGTCAAGTTGTGCCACAAACTCCTCTTCTCTCTAATTCTATTCAATACCTCCTCATTAGTTATGTGATCTACCCATCTAATCTTCAGCATTCTTCTGTAGCACCACATTTCGAAAGCTTGTATTCTCTTCTTGTCTAAACTATTTATCGTCCATGTTTCACTTCCATACATGGCTACACTCCATACAAATACTTTCAGAAACGACTTCCTGACACTTAAATTAATACTCGATGTTGATTGGTTGAAATAAAAGTGTCTCTCATTGGCTGTTCACAGCTAGAAATATTAACAAACTGGTTGGAATAAAAGTAACTGCTATTGGCTGGTGTTATAGAAAAAAAAGCTGGATACATAGCTGCTTAATGCATGTTGATGGTGTACGTAAATTGACTAAATAATTTTTTGTGTTTGATGCCTTCGGTGTGCCATCTTGATATTTACCATATTTATAGTAAAATACTGAAGCAATCAAATTTTTTTTTCCAAAGAAATTGAAGGTGGGGTGTTTTGAGATATTCAAGATCAAAGGTCGAGGTCAATGACCTTTAGTATGAAAATACTCAGAAACCTGCCATGTAGTATATCAATGTAAAGGTCTACTCGTTAGCTTTCCAATGGTACCATTTTCATCGCTGTAACTGAATTAGAACCAGAATTAGGCTACAGTCATTTATGTTGTGGTGTACACATGTAAATTTAGCGCACGTTCCAAACTTTCCAGACCTGTAACTTTCTTCACAGTTGTAATACACATCTGCAAATTGGTATTTTCCATCTCTTATCTAGATCACTGAATGCACCAAATTTGAAAGAAATCCGAGAGGGTCAGGTTGAGAGGTACGTTGAATTGACACGGAATGACTCATGTTTCTCAACACCACTCACACTAATACTTACTTCATTCATCTTTTCAGTGGAGGATTAAATTGAGGCAGTTGTCCTGCATTTTCCTGTGTAAAGGAACATTTGAAAATGGAGTTAAGCATTTTAGCATGTGCTCTGCTACACTCAGTTTCAGTTCCAGTCTCATTCTCTTTTGCTAGGCACGGAACACTAGCTTTGTGCCAGTAACAGCCTTTACATACGACCAAAATTTCTTTGGGTTCTGTGAAAGATTGCTTGACAATATTCTGCTACAGTAGTCATTGAAGGCATCACGCATTGCTCCCTTGACAGCCAAACACGTTCAATTCAACTTCTCTCTATCCATAGCCCTATGCTTTGTTTTACTGCAATTATGCAGTAATCTCTGTTTCTTTAGAAGTTTCTTTACAGTGACTGTTTACTGTAGAGGTTCCCTTCTATTATGAACTGTTCAACTGGGTACATAGCTATCCAGTGCACGTTCAACTATTCTTTTTGACTTGAGCCACAGTTCTTCTACATGCTTCTTCCCTGTGCAGAAAGTTTCAAGTTCCTCATTGAGATGTGACACTATTGATTTTTTATCCAGTTTACTGAACATATATATTTTTTTCTTGTTTTAGTTGTTTTTTGTACTTTGGTTATCATTGTTGCCATAACCACATCATGGTCGCTGACCACTTTCAGTGAGGACATCCTCAAAGAGGTCAGTTCTATTTGTTGCCATTAGATCCAATATATTTCCATCATGAGTGGGGTTTCTACCTATCTGTTCTAAGTAGTTTTCAGAGAAGGCATTTAGTAATGTTTCACAGAATATCTCATCACACCCACCACTAACAAAACTGTAATTTTCCCAGTTAATTGTTGGATGATTAAAGTCTCCAGTGATGATTACGGTTTAATTGGGGAACTTATGTACAAGTGAACTGATTTTTCTCTAAAGTTTTCGATTATCTCAGGAGACAAGTTTAGTAGGTGATGTAAAACTGTAGAAGTTTCAAGGCTTTGCATTACTCATTTGATCTTATTTTTTGAATTAGCATAAATATCTGCAGGATTGATGTTCCCTTTTGTTGCTCCTGTAATTGAAGCTACTGGACTTATTTTCTATTTCTGACATGTTCCACATCCTGGAGGACCTCCTCACTACGGATCAGTTGGAATGAAAGTAAATCTAATCTAATCTAATCTAGTTTTGAAATAGTTCTGTTAGAAGCTCATTCAGTAGGAATAGGTGATAGTGGGTTGGATAATAGTTGTTGTTGTGGTCTTCAGTCCTGAGACTGGTTTGATGCAGCTCTCCATGCTACTCTATCCTGTGCAAGCTTCTTCATCTCCCAGTACCTATTGCAGCCTACATCCTGCTGAATCCGCTTAGTGTATTCATCTCTTGGTCTCCCTCTACGATTTTTACCCTCCACACTGGATAATAGTATCAACAATTAATTAAGAAACAAATTCGTATATTAATGTGGATTCTCTTCTTAAATTCCATACTTTATTATATCCACAACAAAAATAGGTATTTTGCATGAATTGTTTTATAAATGACTCAAAATAAAAGCACTCAGTGTACTGTCAATTTGTTTATTTCAGAATCCTTACAGGAGGTAATTGGTCCTTGCCTTTTTTTAGTTCACATTGTGTGTTATCGCTACATGTTATAATAAGTTGTAGATCATTCATTTTTTGTGGTTACCAGTATCTGAATAAATTTGCCCATATGTCCAGTAATTTGAATGTACATTGGTGATGCAATGCCCCAGTAACATGGTTTAGCAAAGTGTGTGACCTGACAAGCCATTGCTAGCATGAAAGTTGTGTGGTCACAGTGTTAAATAATAAGCCTTATTGGAACATCTCAAAGTATAATTCCATATATGTAAACTCGCTTTCAGACAGCAGGTAGTAATGTTTGAAGAATATCAAGGTCACTTTGTCCATGGGTATTTCCAGTTACTAACAACTTGTTATTTATAGCAACTTAGAATTGACAGGAGACATTAACTTAGTCTGGAATGATTATAAAATGACAAGTCATAGTATGTCAATCCAAACTATCTAGCTAAGAGGTTGGTGAACTAGTGTTTGTTGGTAAATAAAGGTCGTAACCACTGGGAATGTTGAGGTTGCTAGTATAGTCCATTTCAAGTAACTAATTGTTAACACCATGTACATATAGTTGACAAGTAAGTTGTTAATGAAGATTGTTTTATTTGCCAGTGAGTCTTCCGACTGACAGTAGATATTGGATTGAATTCTGCAGTAAGATGTAATTCTTATATTCCCAGACTACACCTGTCACTCTCTGTCACTTTCCAACTCAGAATGTTTGGGCTGATGTTAAGCAGTCAACCAAAAAGTTTGACATTCATAACTGTGAAGGTGGTTCCTATGCACATTGAGGGTGTATTGCATTAATAACGTGACATCATAATGCCTGAAGCTGTTGGGCAGTGTAACATGGTGGATAGGGACACAGTTTTCCCTTGTATCGCAATTCGCGAAATATTTAATTATCAGTTGGCCACAGATTCAAAAGCAGTGAGCTGCTGTTGTGCCACAGAAGGCATCACCAGGAAACATTAAGGGTAGTCTATCTCAGCCATCTGTCAACAGCCACGCCTTTCAGGGCAGGAGATAAACAGCCTACACTGCCACAGGCTAGCAGTTCAGATTGCCTCACAGATTCTGCACAACTATGCTTGATGGCTAATTATTGATGATAATTTGACTTCTCTCTGGAAATCCGACAAAGTGGATACTTCATTGTACATTTTGGCAATGGAAATTGTCTGTCAACTGGATGTGAATTAGTGACTAGTATTCTAAGTCAAATCAGTATTTATTAAGTGCCTATCAGAGACTGGATTGCATATGTATGAATTTTTCCAATTAAGTTGTAACAGGGGCTGGCATGGATATAAAGGGAACAATTCTTTTGAGAGGGAAAGGGCACAGTCAACTGATGAGAAAATACTGTGTATGAGGGCTCATAAACCTATACAAAAGCAAGTATATTTGCTCTGACGAGGAATGCAATTTTGCAAGCTGATTTAATGTATAATTTTCATTTTTTTTTTTTTTTTTTTTATTTACTTTCTTTTCTCTGTTAAATATTTCATCCATACAATGAGTGACTGTATTTGCTCTGCACTCCTGTTGTATTAATCTTATCACAACTTGGTTTCATCTAGGCACAAGTATTAGATATTTCTAAATGTAGAGGAATTTGAAGGAGTGTCCAGAATGAGATTTTCACTCTGCAGCGGAGTGTGCGCTGATATGAAACTTCCTGGCAGATTAAAACTGTGTGCCCGACCGAGACTCGAACTCGGGACCTTTGCCTTTCGCGGGCAAGTTCGCAGGAGAGCTTCTGTAAAGTTTGGAAGGTAGGAGACGAGGTACTGGCAGAAGTAAAGCTGTGAGTACCGGGCGTGAGTCGTGCTTCGGTAGCTCAGTTGGTAGAGCACTTGCCCGCGAAAGGCAAAGGTCCCGAGTTCGAGTCTCGGTCGGGCACACAGTTTTAATCTGCCAGGAAGTTTCATTGAAGGAGTGTATTTCGTGAAACATAAAAATGCAATCTTCTCAGACTACTTCATTATTGAGGCACATTATAAAATTACAGTGTCTCTGACAAATAATATGTGGCATCATTGTAGAGATTTACAAAATCAAACTTAATGCAAATGTGTTATTCACGTGTCTCACTTCATTTCATACTCACTCACTCACCCAGCCACCCACCCACGCACCCATCCATCCATCCATTAATATACAAATACTTGTAGCAGATGAAGATGTTTTTTAATCAAATTAGTACATCATTCGTGTTTACTGCAGATCTCCTGGGGTGACGTTTTGGATTATTCCATATTTGTATGTGATCTTAGGAATTTCACTTTACAGATAATCTTCTGACACCTAAATTTCATAACAGTTTTCATTTATTTATAAATAATTGCTTTGACTTACCAAATGAAAGTGCTGGCAGGTCGACAGACACACAAACGAACACAAACATACACACAAAATTCAAGCTTTCGCAACAAACTGTTGCCTCATCAGGAAAGAGGGAAGGAGAGGGAAAGACGAAAGGATGTGGGTTTTAAGGGAGAGGGTAAGGAGTCATTCCAGTCCCGGGAGCGGAACGACTTACCTTAGGGGGAAAAAAGGACGGGTATACACTCGCACACATACACATATCCATCCACACATATACAGACACAAGCAGACAGTCTGCTTGTGTCTGTATATGTGTGGATGGATATGTGTGTGTGTGCGAGTGTATACCCGTCCTTTTTTCCCCCTAAGGTAAGTCTTTCCGCTCCCGGGACTGGAATGACTCCTTACCCTCTCCCTTAAAACCCACATCCTTTCGTCTTTCCCTCTCCTTCCCTCTTTCCTGATGAGGCAACAGTTTGTTGCGAAAGCTTGAATTTTGTGTGTATGTTTGTGTTCGTTTGTGTGTCTGTCGACCTGCCAGCACTTTCATTTGGTAAGTCACATCATCTTTGTTTTTAAGTATATTTTTCCTTCGTGGAATGTTTCCTTCTATTATAAATAATTGCTTTGCAACTCATAACACTCTCCATTTCAACAACCCTCAACTACATCCACTAGTTCCACTAACAAACTGCAAACTACCACTTTGGTCTAACACCAGTTCTTACTTGCAGACATGGCACTTTAGACTGTTGTTATAATTAATGTTTCATGTAATGTACAATGGAGAAAAACTTGTATGAAATTAATTATATATGCCAACATAGTCAGCAGAAAATTAAATGTATTTCGAGTAAAATCACTAAAAACACATTGGTATTGTAATTCCATACAATAATGGTACAGTAACTCTAAAGCTACAGCTCAAGAATATCATTCAAAAGACAGTAATTTAAATTGTAATTGAATATTAATAATGTAAAAACTCTTTATATGTTGATCACATAGTTCCGTCACCTTAGAGTGTCTTTTAAAACTTCTTATTTTGTAGATTGTTTCCCAAATATGTGTTTATGCAACACAGTTATAGTGTATCATTATGTTTATTAAAGGGATGTATCATATTCTACACTATGTTAGTCTCAGTCTGTTGCATTACAGTTAGATATATGAGTAAAGGTATTTTTGAATGTATAATATTTCTAATGATTCCCTTAACCAAAGTTATATAAATGACTCGCTCTTTCCTCTGATGTTTTAAAAGAGAGAGTTCTCTGAGTATATTTTGTTTTCTTGTGGTGTTATGGTACTTACAAAATTATCTCAGATTAACTTATAGTAAATGTTTTTCATTTTCCACAGAATTTTGCAAGCTCTGGCCACACGAATAATTGGGCTGTGTTGGTTGATACTTCAAGATTCTGGTTCAATTACAGACATGTTGCCAATGTTCTTTCTATTTATCGTAGTGTGAAGAGACTTGGAATTCCTGATAGGTATGTTTCTTAAAAAACAAAATTCAATTTTAAAATAACAGTAAATGGGCAGCTGTGTTTAGCGTGTGGATTAAAAATTATAGAGGTGTTTAGTTATGTAGTCTTTGCACTGCTGCTGTTGCCACATTTTTTAGACTATCTGTTACAAAGAAGGACTAAAGGTTCATTTCTATTCAACCTGACCAAGCTGTTAAATTCGCATTTTTTTATACTTTTCATCTAACCAGGTGAGGTACTTTCAATTTTTTAACAAGTAAATAAAGACTAATACAATTAGAGTTGTTTTTAACATCATAGTTCTTTACTAGGTGTAGTCATGTGCCAGTTTTTGTATTTGCTTGCCAGCTGATATAGACGGACATACAACTAGACTCCAAACCATGGTGCAACTTGTCATTTTTCACATACTAAAATAAATAGTAGAGATGAAAAACGTGATAAGGGTTGAACCCTTAATTTCTGGGTTTGTAATCTGACACTGTCCTATTCAATCACTGACCTAAGTGCATGGTTAGAGAGAGAATTTTAATTTGGTGGTCTTTTTGGAGTCTGTCCTGTCTGCAGAACAGTAGTGGTTATATGTTTTGTCACATGTCGGTTCTCTGTGGAAAGCTGAAACTTTTTTGTTTTAGAAGCTTAGAAAATGGCATAGTCCTATGCTGCATCTCAAAAAAGTAACAAGCAAGCCATTTAACTATCATTATTTTCAAAAAGCAATGTTTTGTCACACTCCTGTCATCCAGCTTATCTTCTTGTCCAACTTTTTGTAAGTACTTGGGAATAGTGAAATTATGAACAGTCCATAATTGATAATGGCTGTCATTATGCTTGTCTATATGGTCTACTTCTCTATCATTGCAAGGTTTATTCATTTACTCCATCATAATAAAATCTCAGTGGTTGTTCTTTGCTGCTTCTGTTGTGCTATCTTCAGGTTCCAACTTGTACAAGATAAAGCTATAATATTTTATGTTAATGGCTTTTCCCATACATCCACAGCTAATTGCACAAAGAGATAATATTAATTACCATTAGAGTACCAACTTAGTCCTGAGGCAGTATTTTGCGGAGCTTCGCGTCCATCACTGTCTGCAGAAGAGTGGTGTTGTCAGTGTAATACATCTACAGTAGAAATCCTGCATTTGCATATAACTGAGTACCTGCTTATAGCCATGAATTGATGTGGATGTCCTGATATAGTGGTTTAATGTTGGAGTCTGTGAAGCTATCCAATTGATTGTCATTTCTAGACCTAAGATTTTATATCCAGTGACATAACACTTGGCCTACAAGGCTATTGTTACAGTGATAGGCTGAACAGTTGCAGGATACACAATGCACATGTTCCACAGCAAACATCGCTCTCCCAATGGCTCTGTTAACTGTCACCGTAACTTAAGGAAGGTTTTTCATGTGTGTTGCTGTTATTTATAGTACAGTATTCTGGATCTTGTTTACTTAAAATGTTGATTAACTCCTAGCACTATATTTATTATTAAGTGCCTGCTCTTCATAAAGTAAATTTACTAATTTTCTTCATGTTTCTTCTAGTCAAGTAACTGCATTTAAAACAAGCAGGAACCTGTGAGCATACTAAGTAACAGAACCACTCATCTTATGGCATTTCATTGTACAAATTGCCAAACAATATGTGTTATACTGGTACACTTGCTTTAATCCCTTACATATTTGAAACATTAGCTATTTTATTTAATGAACAGGAAGTTCACCATTGATTTCAAATTATGTCAGTACATAAATGGAAAAGAGATATATAGTAAATTTATTACTTCAAGTGACTCTTCAGGCTTCCTAGCAGATATATTCAGTATATGGCTCAGAGCTCTGTTGCCAGATGACGTTATATGTATCCCAGAAAATGTTTTGAGGCAACTGCTTGACACCTTCAGATGGTGGTCATTTGCTGCTGCTAGCTATGAACAGTTACTACTTGCCAGCAGCAACAACAAGCCACCATCTGATAATGTTGAGAAGCTGCCTCGAAGAAACGTTGTGGGATGCACAAAGTATGACCTGTCGGCAGATCTGGGAACCATATATTGAATACTGTACAGTGTAAATTAAATGAAACACTCTTTTCCTTGTTTCATAAAACAAGGCTAAAAAAGTTTTTCATTTAGTTTATACAGTGCTTCACTAAGAACTCACGTGTGAAACAATTAAGATGATATATTGAATATATTACTTGCTTTAAGCACTTTTTAATAGTTCCTTAATCATTATGTAACACAGATAGTATGAAAACAACTATTGAATGTTAGAACCATCCAGATTAAAAATGCCAAGGGAAATTGGGCACAGAAGTGAGCAGGCCAAGAATGTAAAATCATCAGCCATCAAAGGTTGTTGTTGATTAATGTTTCGATCGTGCATGATATGAAACTGGACCTTGTACATAGTTACCTTTTTGTTTTGTGGTACTGACACAATTGTTTTCTTTTTAAAAATCAATAATTCTGAATAGCCAGTGAAGTACATTTTTAAGTTTGAAATTTAATTGTAATATAATTTTGACTTCTTTAGGTACTTTAAAATGAAACAAATAAACATTTCATATATGAGTGTGTTTTTTTCTTTTTCCAGCCAAATCATTTTGATGGTAGCTGATGACATGGCCTGCAACCCGAGAAACCCTAGGCCTGCAACAGTTTTTAACAATATAAATCAGAATATAAATGTGTATGGTGATGATGTAGAAGTTGACTATAGAGGATATGAGGTAATTTTAATAACAGAGAAATTATATACTCTTTTTCTTAATAAGCTTAACCAAATGAACCAACTCCTTTCACATGTGTTGTATTGCTCCACATCATTCTTTCCACCCTCAGCACTTGAATATTATGGGAACTAACCATAACAATTGTACAGTGGGCGGTGGGGCCCGCTGCTGTGCAATTCACCAGTCACTTGCAGAGTATAGATGAAGATATAATACAAGGTGTAACTTTCTTCTCCCCACATCATTTTATACAGCCTTTCTTTTCTAAAAGTTAGTGATTGTTACTGATAGTTTCAAGATAGCTGCTAATCAACTGAGAGTGTTCTCTGATCCGCAAAACCAAAATATATGAAAGCTTCTGGAAATGTAAGTATGTATGGGGTGCTGCATAGGAAACTTGAGACACAGTGTGGTATTGCACAGTAAACTGTTTCCAGAATTCAGATGCTTAACTTGGGGTTGCAGTTTGTGGCAATGAAGTTTGTTCTATAGCTCCTAACATGTTTTAAACTGCCAGAAATGACTTGAAGGTTTTTAAGGAAGTTGTTTGAGAAGAAACATGGATGTATGCTGGAGACACCAAAACAGAGACCTAGTTCTTTGAGTGGGTAATACTTCATTCCCCAAAGTCAAAGAAAGCACTAAAAAATCACAGAGATACAAAAGTCATTGTTGATTATGTACATTGAACATTATAGTGTTATTTACCACAAATATTCTCCACTGGATCACACGGTGGAAAGGTACAGTTATTTACAGGTTTGACATTGAATGATGTGTGCAATAAGGAGAAATAGCCTCATCTGTGATGAAACAGGCAAGCTGTTCACTAGCTTATAATCTGTAACTTGGGTGAAGTTTTTACCAAATCACAATCTAGCAAAGAGTAGCTCCCACTTCATAGTCATAACCTTGCTTCAAGAAATTTGTAGCTGTTGACAAATTAAAGAAAATGCTCATAGGGAAGTAACATCATATTGTCATAGCTCACTGTGGAAAAGTGATTTTCACTAGTTCTTCCAGTCATTGAATGAGATGATACTTTACCACTACTTCACACAGTTGGGCCCAGAGAAACATGCACAGATATGAGGTGGTTCTTCCACTGGATTTGGTTTTGTGCCTTTTGTTGGCAGTGAGCCTCTGTGCCAAACTACAGCAAGTCCTGTGGATTCCATCTCTCCATCATTTCTGTGGTCTTCCTAGTGGGCTTTTTCCACAGGGAATAAAATCCACAGGTTTCAAAGGCCATCAGTGTTTATCCACCCAAGAGACGTGTCTTGCCTATATAAGCTGCTTGCTTCCCCTCATGTTTGGTCTATTGTAGGTTTCATCCAGCTCACAGTTATGCCGGATCCTCTATTCTGTAATGGTCTCATCTTCTACTGAGCTGTAGATCTTTCTTAAGACTTTCACTCGAAAAGGAGAAGATAATTTGTCATTTTTCTGTTCACTCCCAAGTTTTGAAATCACACAGCACTACATGTTGGATCAGTGCTGGAGTTTGAAATTCTTTGAGAGGCTGTGTGCAATTTAAAAAGCTGACTCTGACTGAAGTATGATTGGTTTATGACTTGGATACTCACATTGATTTCTGCCCCATACAGTACATCCTCTGTAAAGGTTGCCCCCAGATATTTAGAATTATGATCCCTTTTGTATTACCAGGTTGTGACTACTGAATGTTGGACTGGGTCTCTTGAATTGGCATGAGTCAGTGTTCATGACCATTTATTCGGTCTTTGATTCATTCACAAGGAGACCAATTCTGTTTGCTGCCACCAAATGTGATGTTATGTGATTTTCTCTGTTTCTGGCTCGATCCCCTTGATATTCTTATAGAAAGCTTCCCTTATTATTTTTCTGAGTGCCAGTTGAACAATATCGGTTACACACCATCTGCTTGTCTCAACCCTGTGTTTATGTAAAAGCTTTCTGTGACTTGCTTCCTGAGTTTCTCTTCACTTTTTGAATCAGTGAGCCAAACATGAACTGAGCTACCAGCTCAAGGCGAGCAGTCAGTCACGTGTCTCACCTATAATGACCTTTTCTTGTCATGTTTTCAAATTTTTGTTCACATTTTCAAACTTTTTTGCTCTTTTAGGAAGAAAATAAGATATGTACTTTTGTTTTTAAGGTTATGCATTTGTATTCATTCATTTAAGTTTTCAAAATGTTCCGATGGTGAAAAAAATCTAACATGGAGGATTCTGAAATGTGAGATAGAGAGTGATTTTTTTTTTGGTGTGTGTGTGTGTGTGTGTGTGTGTGTGTGTGTGTGTGTGTGTGTGTGTGTTATATATAATGGCAAACCACCTCCACTAGGACCTTACCTAGTATGGCGATGTGGGTCTCCCACATCGTCCCCTATGCTCCGTGGAGTATGGGACCTCATCATCGTATAATACAGCTGCGAGCTGCAGAAGAATGCTAGATTGGTACATCACATAACTAATGAGGTGGTACTGAATAGAATTGGGAAGAAGAGGAATTTGTGACATAACTTGACTAGAAAAAGGGATCGATTGGTAGGACATGTTGTGAGGCATCAAGGGATTACCAATTTAGTCTTGGAGGGAAGCGTGGAGGGTAGAAATTGTAGAGGGATACCAAGGCATGAATACACTAAACAGATTCAGAAGGATGTAGGTTGCAGTAGTTGCACAGAGGTGAAGAAGCTTGCACAGGGTAGAGTAGCATGGAGAGCTGCATCAATCCAGTCACTGGACTGAAGACAACAACAACATAAACACATGTACATATAAGAAAATAAGATACTTAGTAACCATATTTCCAGGAATATACATTAGAAACAGCAGGTTCATCATATTGCATGTTGAGTTTTGATGAAACTGCGATTTTAAAGAAAAAAAATTGCAATAACTGTTTTATTTTGGTCAGAGAGGAAGTGTTGCATAGAAAAGCATCACCTAAGAAATTTCTTTATTATCAAAGCAGAAGGTGAAATGTTACATCAGAAATTATGTGACACAGTGTCCTGTCTCTAAATAAATGCCTTATGCGGGGTTTCAGATGGACCTACATCAATAAAAAAAAAGTACTTAGGCTTTTAGACGGTGATGTCCAGCAGACATGAGGCAGGCAACTCATAAACATTGGAACTTGCAACATTCAGACAATGCATAATTCATATTTAAAGGCCTTGGAGCATTTAGGTGAATAAGCAGCTGAATTTCTGGCCAGTATTTACCGTTATGTTGACATTTCACCTGTTCACTGGGAAGAATTCAAAGGAATTCAGTCAGAGTGTAACATTCCATATCACAAGTTTTTGAGGCTTACAACCACAAGATGCCTTACTATAGAGCCTTCGGCCAACAAGATTTTGGAACAATGGGTGGTATTCAGTATTACTTTCTTAAGCATACACCTCTAAAAACGAATTCTGCTACTGTTCAGTCCAAAACCTACAGTGCTATTATGAATGCTTTTTAAAAGCAGAATTTCATTTCGTAATTTCACCTACAGAACTATTCAGTAATCCACACAACATTTTCAGAGCCAAACACATTTGATTCATAAGTTGCTTACAGAAATAGAAAACAAACTTCAAACATTTTTGGCTCATATTTTGAAAGGTTCTGCTTTGAGAGAAATTGAGATCATTTCTGAAGTTCTTCATAATGATTCTACCTTCACCTTGACGTACACGGTGTCATCTTTGTCTAGTGTTCTGAACAGAATCTTACTGACCTCACCCACAAAGTTTGATTCCTCGTTTCTGGGTATGGGATTCATGCTGTGGCAATTGCCCAGTCAGACCCAGTACCTTTTCTGTTTATCTTACGTTAAAGAGGGACGTGTGTTCTTCACTGCATTCTGATGCACTTGTACTACATGCCTCTAACTAGAAAATCTCCTTCAGCCAGTTGGCATAAACTGTGAGATATTTATTTCTTTTCATACAGATTACAACATTAGGCCCCTTTGTTCATTCCACCATGTACAAGTCACCATTGTGTATCTAGCTTATGTGATCTGCCTCACATATGCTCTCATCAAACAACAGAATCTTATTCCCACAATGAAATTCCTTTGGATTTTGAGTCCTATTATAATATTCCTTTTGTTCAACATTGCACATTCTGTATACTTGCACACTGACTCATGCCAATTCAAGAGACCCAGTCCAACATTCAGTAGTCACAACCTGGTAATACAAAAGGGATCATAATTCTAAATATCTGGGGGCAACCTTTACAGAGGATGTACTGTATGGGGCAGAAATCAATGTGAGTATCCAAGTCATAAACCAATCATACTTCAGTCAGAGTCAGCTTTTTAAATTGCACACAGCCTCTCAAAGAATTTCAAACTCCAGCACTGATCCAACATGTAGTGCTGTGTGATTTCAAAACTTCTTGCAAGCACTCCTTTAGCTGTGCCACATAATCATCAAAATCATACTTCACTACAGCCAGTTCTTTCTGTAGTATCCCTGGACCTTTCATGTTCTTCCACAGAACAATTCATGGGGCATGGAACCTGTCGCAGTATACGGTGTTATGTTATACACAAAAACCTTGAATGGAACCTATTGTCTGCGCTCTATTTACATAGTGTCGCAACATCTCTTTTAATGTTTGATGTGATCCCTCTAACACTTAGTTTGTTTGAGTGTGGTAACTTGTTGTCTGTATCTTCTTGGTGCGTGGTAGTTACATACTCTTTTCATAGTCTCACGAAATTACTTCCCATGTCACTTAACAATACTGACTGTATTCCATATCTCAGTATAATGTTCTCTACTAACTCCCTCGCTACTGTCTCAGCATCTTGCCTTCCAATGGATCCATCTACCATAAGCTTTGCCACTGCATCCTGAAATGTAAAGGTACACTTGTTCCCTCTGTCTATCTGGTTTAATGGACCTACTATGCCAATATCATACACTTCGAAAACATGGTCAGACGTCTTCGTAATCTCTAGAGGCACCTTGTGAGCTTATTCTTTTGACAACTTTCGCATTTCCAGATATATTATTCTATATCGTTGTTCAACCTTTCTGTACTCAGTACTTCTTCATTCATTCATAGATTCCTCCTATGTTGTCCTGGTGTTCTCCAGTGGGAGAATCATGAAACTCTTAATATTGCGGCTTTTTCAGTTGCACTTATTTCTTCTGTCTTTCCTGCCTCAGCTGTCTCATGTTACCAGATATACTTTTCTATTTCTTTGGTGCCCTTTTCGCATTCCTGAATAATGTCTTTTACTGTTTTCAGATCAGCAGTTTTGTGTCCTGTGGCCTTGTCACCTGCACCTGCTGCCTGCTCACTTGCACCAACAGCCCTGCTGTCATTGTCTGCTTTTTGGCCTCTGTCTTGCACTACGGCTTCTGTTTCTGCCATATCTTGACCTAGGCCACTGTCACCTTATGGTCACGTACGAGCTGCCCTGACCTCTCTCACTAGCAAGAGTGCATTGGTGATTTGATTTCATTTGCCACACTTGTACAGGATCTGATAGCCATATTCCTCCAGCTTTAACCTGAATATCATCAATTTGGATGACGGATCTGATATACAGCCTACACATGTTAGGGGTTCAGTACATATCAGGAATTTTCTTCTAAATACGTACAGTCTCAAATATTTCACTGCCCAACAAATGGCCAACATCTCCCTCTTAGTTGTACTGTGCCCTCTTTCTGCCTTGTTCAACATTCTCGAAGTGTACATGACTTAAAATCGTTCCAGCACTTGAGAGGCTAGGATCCATCGTAATTATGAAGTCCTTTACAAAGTCCGGGTACTTTACAATAAGCAGACTGATCAGCTTCTCTTTCAAATGCTGAAAAGCATTTTCTTGCGCGATACCTCATGTGTAAGGCACTTCTGTTTTTATAATTCATGTAGCGGCTTCGTGATTTTCTAAAGTTGCGTATAAAATGCTGGTAGTATTCCACAAGGCCTAAATCCACTTTCAATTGTGTGATTGCTTTGGGTTGTGGGTAATCCTTGATCACCTTGACCTTCTGTTGATATGGCCCCAAGCCCTGGGCCAATAAAATATGACCCAGATAGCACACTTCCTTTTGCAAAAACTCGCACTTGTCCACTTGTAGCTTTTAATTGTGGAGTCTAAGCCTTTCGAATACCTTCGTCAGTTACCATGTCATCAGAATAGATGAACAATTTGTCATCTTGTGGCCGTGTCAAGACACAGTTCAGTAATTTCTGAAATGTACTAGGAGCTGTTTTAAGACCCATGGGCATTCGTTTGTACACGAAATGCCTATACGGCATACTGAAAGCTGTCTTTTCTCGATCCTGTTCGTCTAATAAGACTTGATAATATCCTTTCTCAAAGTCACCTATTGTCCGTGACTATTTGGCACTTGTGCTTTCCACTGGCATCCGTCTTTTTTGGAATTAAAATCAAGTGAGAATTCCAATTACTTTTTACTTGGTACTATAATGTCATCCTCTAACATCTTCTCAATTTCCTACTGGAGCATCCCCTTTTGTGCTTGCGGTATTCTGTAGGATCGTGAACATATCACCTTACTTTCTGCTTCTGATAGCAGTTTAATTTCATGCCTGATACTATCCATGTAGGATAATATGTCTCCAGGCAAATGGAGTGCATAATTCTATGATTGCTGTCTTCTCTTCTTCATTCAAATGACTCATGTGAATGTTCTCCTTTAGTACACTTATTCTGGATTTCAGCTGCAACTAGTTTCATTGACACGATTCATACTGAACGACTGCTGCAATAATGTCCACTCCGGAACTGCTTCTGCCATCACCTATGGGCAGTCTACTGACACACTTTCAACTGTAGTAGTGAACACACTCGTTAGGCATTCTCCTGGTTCTGCTTTTACTAATGTCTCAGGTAAATACAAGTCTGTGGTGATTTCCTGTTTCTGAATGATAGCCACTCTCATTCCATTTGCTGAATGATAGCCACTCTCATTCCATTTGCCTTTATTTTTATTCAACAAATCCATTGCTCCTGGGGTCCTCTTCTTAATACTTAAACAATTTGTTTGTGCTCTTTTCACTTCTCTCTAGCTTTACCTGTTGCCTGCTTCCTTTGCATTCCAACAGTAAATGAGTTTCTGTCACTATTCGCACTCACCGTTCCACATGTTTCTTGCTTTGCACATAAGAGTCTCTCGCAAGAGCCCGCTATTTTCTTCTAATGTACTACACAGAGCTCGTCCTGTGACTCCATCTTCCTTTCCTTATACGCCTTTTATTCAGTGTCTGAGGTTTCCCTGAAAGAGCCTTCTCTTTCTTGTACCTGCACAACTGTATTAGCAAGTTTCCAACTTCTAATACCAGTCTGCACCGGGAAAAGCTTACACTCTTGCTCATCTTCATTCTGATCCATTCCCTGTGGATCCACAGGCTTCTGGTGTCATAGTTAATTATGACTCCCTTTTTTTTGAAAAAGTATTGGTCCACCAGTCCGTCAAATGGAAGCTCCACACTTTCCCCAATTGCGTGGAAATGATCCCTCACTTGCATTCTGTTTCTCGTTCTTAATTCGAGAGTCACAGTTCCCTCAGTCCTTGGAACCATATTAGCAATTCTGCAAATCCTAATACAATTGGCTGGATTATAATCTCTGCCATTTTTGAAACTACTTCTCTGAACTAGACTTAACTGTGTACCACTATCTATGAGAAATCTCAGGTGATTAGTAATGCCACCCAGAAACTCCAATTGTATGAACTCATTTTTACTTTCACAGTCAACTGTTAATATCTTTCCAGGTAAGGTGTAAGGTGACTGCTTTCCTATGCCCTTACTTAGTTTTCCTGGCTTTAGCTTCTCGTGTGTGCATCATGTGCACGGCAAACGCTTTCTGGGCTGTCTCTCACATAATGAACATTTGGTTTGCATTTAACACACGTTACACACTTCAAATGCATGCATGAACCTCTATGACTTACCAAATTACATTGCGAGCACCTCACTAATCATGACTGGTCTGTTTCCCTACCTTTTCTTGATACATCTGGCTCCACCTTTCTTATTCTTTTATCTGCATGACACACTCATGCCTTATGGCCTGGCTTCCCACATGTGAAACATTTGGTGGCTTTCTTCTCGGTCCGTGGCACCATACCACCGCCTCGGGCAATCATCTTTTCTCAGATCAGGGCTATTATCTATATCTACGTGATTACTCTGCTATTCACAATAAAGTGCCTGGCAGAGGGTCGAATGAATGTATGTTTCTCTACCGTTCCACTCTCGAAAGGCGTACAGGAAAAACGAGCACTTAAATTTTTCTGTGTGAGCCCTTATTTCTCTTGTTTTATCATGATGATCATTTCTTCCTATGTAGGTGGGTGCCAACAGAAGGGTTTCGCAATTGGAGGAGAAAACTGGTGATTGAAATTTCATGAGAAGATCTCGTTGCAATGAAAAACACTTTTGTTTTAATGATTGGCACTCCAATTCACATGTCATGTCTGTGACATTATCTCCCCTACTTCGCTATAATACAAAACGAGCTGCCCTTCTTTGTACTTTTTCAATGTCATCTGCCAGTCCCATCTGATGTGGATCCCACACCACACAGCAATACTCCAGAATAGGGCAGACAAGCATGGTGTAAGCAGTCTCTTTAGTAGACCTTTTGCACCTTCTAAGTGTTGTGCTAATGAATTGCAGTCTTTGGTTTGCTCTACCCACAACATTATCTATGTGATCGATCGAATTTAGGGTATTTGTAATTGTAATCTCTAAGTATTTGGTTGAATTTACAGCCTTCATATTTGTGTGACTTATCATGTAATCAAAATTTAGTGGATTTCTTTTAGTATTCATGGGAATAACTTCACGCTTTTCTTTATTCAGGCTCAATTGCCACTTTTCACACCGTACAGATATCTTACGTAAATCATTTTGCTATTCATTTTGGTCATCTGATGACAGCATCATCTGCAAACAATCTAAGATAGCTACTCAGATTGTCTCCTATGTCGTTAATATAGATCAGTAACAATAGAGGGCCTATAACACTTCCTTGGGGAACGCCAGATATTATTTATTTTTTACTTGATGACTTTTCATCTATTACTACAAACTGTGACGTTTCTAACAGGAAATCACAAATCCAGTCACACAACTGAGGCGATATTCCATAGGCACACAGTTTGGTTAGAAGACACTTGTGAGGAATGGTGTCGAAAGCCTTCTGGAAATCTAAAAATATGGAATCAATTTTACATCCCCTGTTGATTGCACTCATTACTTCATGAATATAAAGAGCTAGTTGTGTTTCACAAGAACGATATTTTCTGAATCTGTGCTGACTACGTGTCAATAAATCATTTTGTTCGAGGTACTTCATAATGTTCGAATACAGTATATGTTCCAAAACCCTACTGCAAATCGACATTAGTGATATAGGCCTGTAATTCGATGGATTACTCCTACTTCTCTTTTTGGGTATTGGTGTGACTTGAGCAATTTTCCAGTCTTTAGGTACGGATCTTTCTGTGAACGAGTGGTTGTATATAATTGCCAAATATGGAGCTATTGTATCAGCATACTCTGAGAGGAACCTGACTGGTATACAATCTGGACCGGAAGCCTTGCTTTTATTAAGTGATTTAAGCTGCTTTGCAACACCGAGGATATCTATTTCTATGTTTCTCATCTTGGCAGTTGTTGTTGTTTGTAATTCATGAATATTTACTTTGTCATTTTTGGTGAAGGAGTTTCGGAAAATCATGTTTAATAACTCATCATAAATCCCTTGGATAAACACTGCTCAGCCTTATCTCCAAGTGAGAGCAATGCTGCCTTGTAGCTCCAATTCTCACATGGTACCTCTAATTGCTAAACACTGCTCAGCCTTATCTCCAAGTGAGAGCAATGCTGCCTTGTAGCTCCAATTCTCACATGGTACCTCTAATTGCTTCCATGAAATGATGCTGCATGGTATCCAGCCTCGAGGCCCACTGAGCTACACTTTTCCCATATTCTTGCTGACTTGGAAACATCTGATGTGCCTAGAAATGAAGTATTCTTTTAGTAGCATAATGTCCTCCTAATATGGCATTCACAACTTGCTAAGCAGCACTTAGATCTGTGACTAATAACTTGCTACGTGCTGACACACTGCTTTAGATTTTAACAAATATCAAAAGGGAATCGTGCTGCTCTGTATCTGTAAGTTCAAACACTTGGTCACACTTGTCAAGGAACTCATTTAGAGTGGTCGTAGTGCCATCAAATGATTGCGGTATTTATTTTTATCACATCTGACAAACTAAGAAATTACCTACTTTGTGACTCGAACACATCAGAACCTGTGCCCAAAACATTATATCCATCTCATGATATGCCTGCTAGTCTTATAAATCACTAATGGAATTAACACTCCTGCTGTTGCTGTTGTGCACCGTCTGCTGCCTCTGCTGATGTCTGTCTTCTGCTGTCTTACACCTCCATCTGCAACCTTGAGTGTCCATCTGCGCTTTGGCCGCTGCTGGCTGCCCTCACACCGACTGTTACATGTGCCACTGTCTGTCACCACAGGTGCTGCTGTAGTACTACCTGTGCATCATCTACAACCCCGTGCTGCCCAGTGCAGCTGCCATTGCTGTTGCCTACCTCTCACACCATCGTCTGTGACCTCGCGCCGCTGTCCGCAACTGCCGGTGCCGATGCACCACCTCTGCGTGCCATCTGCAATCCCGTGCTACCCTCTGTGACTGCTGGCTGCCCTCACGCCATTGTTCATATCCTTGCAGTGCCATCAGCCACTCCTGGCTACTTTTTGGGGTGTTCTCTTCGATCCCAGATACTGTCCATCCGCTCCTATTGAGGCTGCACTGCCCCCAGCCACTTCCCGGGATGACCACTCCATCCCCAGGTGCCGTCTGTCTGCTGATCTGGTCCTTGCCTCTTCTTGTGTCTTTTCCAGGCGCCGCCCTTTCCTTGGTGCTGGATAGAGCCCATCTTCTTCTTCTTCTTCTTCTTCTTCTGCCACTGGTATGTGTATGGGTTATTCAAGTATTGGAAAAGGAGTTCTCAAAGCCATTCCGTCAATTTGCTTGACGTTGGGCTGAGCAGGTTCAGTATTCCAAAGAGAGGTAACCTGTTCCTATTACTCGTGGTGTAACAGCTCACACTAATCCACAACCAACCCCACACACCTGGCACCAGAAAATAAGGTCCCTAAGTTGCATCCAGTGAACTGTCTAGACCAGGGCTTCACAACATACGTGCTCGCGGAGCAAGCTGTGAGCAGGAAGGCACGAGCACAGAGCAGCGCGAGCACGCTACCCCCACTACCGGACCAGAGCGGAGAGTGGGGAGAGTCACGTGGGGCACGCAACAGCTGCCGCCAGTCAATGTAAATCCCCCCCCCTCGCAAATGAACAACAGTGGTACACTGTGTCCCCACAAGTTAACTTTACAATACATCTTCTGCACCTATTTTCCCCAGAAACCATGTTGAGCCATCTCTGTCACTCTTTTGGCATACATACAGATATACACTCCACTCAGGGTTGAGCAGGCAGTTCTCCATATCTCTTTGAACTGTGCTTTGCCTTGCGCAAAATCTGCAGCTCGAAGCCAGCTCTCCTCGGCCTCTCATCTTTTGGCTAATGCCTTAATGCATTCGTCCCCAAACCAAATCATCTCGCCCCTGTTTTGCTTCTTTATGACTGCATATACCACCTCATTTACTGGATCCTTGACTTTTTTCCACACTTATTCTGGGTTCATCTGTGGATCCTCTTCCTGCAGAATTTGAAAGTGGTTGCTAAGCTGGAGCTGCAATTCATCTTTCTTTGCCTAAATTTGTCACTAGTGCCCATCACAAATCCTATGCTGATCACATGGAGCATGATGTTATTATTCATCTGCCCCTGAATAGGAAAGTGTACGAGAAAGCACTTGAGTGTGAGAATCCGACACTTAAGGATGTGCTCAGTGTAGCACTGTCCTTTGAAGTGTCCCAGGCCACAGACAATCACATTGCTGCATGGCAGGAGGTATCAGAAGTTCCTCAGTCAATCCCTGTTAGGCACACTTTCAGTTTCTCTATTTCTGATGAGGTAAATTTAATGTCAGATCAAGTTCTGTAACAGCAACTGGAGTCCCTCTCCTCTAACTTTTCGTCACTGTTTTTCCCTGGGCCCAGTTGTGCTACCAGATTTCAGGCCCACATTGCCGTGAAAGAGTCTGCCCACCCTTAGTTTTTTCAGGCACAATAAGTGCCAGGCACATTGTGTGACTCTATCAAGGGCGAATTAGTCCATTTGACGTCACTCGATGTCATTGAGCCTCTTTCTTCCAGTGAATGGACCAAGCCACAGGTCATCATTAAGAAGCTGATGGGCAAGCTTTAACTCTGCGGCGACTTCACGGTCACGATTAATGCACAGTCCATGATAGATCCATACCCTTTGCTCCACCATGACAATTGCTTGCAAAATTATCAGGTGGCCAATGCTTTTACGAGATTGATTTATCAGAAGCGTATATCCAAATCCTCGTGGATGAGGCCACTAGGTGCCTTCTTGTTGTCAATACAACTTTCGACCTATACCAATATCAACACTTGCCTTTTGGAATCACTACCGCACTCACAATCTTTCAGCATTTATTTGAACAGCTGACAGCCTCTGTGCCTGGCTGCATCAATTACCTTGACAGTATCATTGTTTCAGGTTCTTTCAACCACCGCATTAAGGCAATTGCAGCTTTTCTGCAGCCAATCTCCATTAAGGAACTGCAGGCCTTTCTAGGCAAAGTTGTGTACTATCCAAGTTTATATTGTACACATCGTCTGTTGTTCAGCCCCTGTGCATACTTTTGCATAAAATGTGCCTTTTTTTTCTGGGCCCAAGCTTATGACAGAACATTCACTTTGCTTAAATCTAAGCTACAATCACGTCTGGTCACTTTTCAGTCACTGTCTTGGCATGGTGTTCATGCAAAAATATGTGGATGGGTCTGAACGACCTATTGCTTATGCTTCTAAGACTTTGAACTCCTGCTCCTCAGTGGTATTCTCAGTTTGAAAAGGGGGCTTTAGTGATTGTGTTTGCCCTCAAGAAATTTCGCATCTTCTTGTATGGTTCTAATTTCCACTTGTCATGGATCACAAGCCCGTTGGTTGCACTTTTTAAGCTTTTGGCTTTCATACTGGACAAGGCATTACATAATTTGCAGCGGTGTGCTCTCTCCCTCTCCCGTTATCATTGTCAGATCCTTTACCGGTTGACGGCGCAACATGTTAATACCGATGCTTTATCTCACCTTCTGATGAGGCCGGACCCAGCGTTCGATCAGCACGAGTTGCTTTGTTTCTGTTTAGATACTGAGAACCAGAATGATAGCATTGGCCATCGCTTTGCATCCTGTGCTTAGTCGGGTCCTCTCTTTTTGGTAGCACTGCCCCACCTTTCTGTGTTTGACAGGATTCTTTTGTTAGCTATGGAGGACGCTGCCCCCTGGGTACACCAAAGCTTTGGCCCACCAGCATCTGTATTGGCCAGGCGTGGATGGAGACTTTACACAGCTTATTGCTACTTACATTCAATGTGTTCAGCAACAGGCAGCACTGCAGGCCTCTTTTTCCCCCTCGCCCAGGCTACAGCGGCCGTGGGAGTGTCCTACATAAGAATTTTGCTGGATGCTTCCTTAAGGAAGAATTTGATCAACACTTTCAAGATCTGACAGCACTAGACAGTGATTTTGATCTGTTCTCCTCCCCATATTCAGCAAATATTGAAGAGATTCGTCCTGAGCTGCAACTAGAAATTATTGACCTGCAGTGTGACAGAGAATACAGAGACAAATTTCAGAGCAAGAAAAACATTTTGGAATTCTACAGACACTTCCCTCAGGATAGATTTCCTCGTTTGCACAAACTGGCGGCTACAATAATATCAATGTTCGGTTCCACGTATGTTTGTGAACAGTATTGGCTCATTGTATTGAACACCTGTTCCAAATTTCCCTATGAGACACTTCATCTGTCCATGTCCATGTGGCCACTATTTTGGCCCTGTCTAAGATTTTTGTGATTGAGGGACTTCATATACCATGGTTACCTATAATAACCCCATCCCCCCTTTGTTTCACAGGAAATTGCATCATTTTCTCAGGCTAGTGGTATTCACCATCTCACAGCTCCCCCATTTCATCCTCAATCTAATGGCGAGGCCGAACAAATGGTTTGGATTCTAATCCGGAAGTATGTATCCGACAGGCCCACTAAGCTGTATTAGACCATTTTTTGAATTCATAGTCTTTCACTCCAGTGTGGGACAAGAGCATGACAGAACTGCTACATGATAGTAACAACAGACCATCCTTCACCTGCTACATCCGACACCATCCACTGGCATCACTGGTTCCACAACAGTTCCGACTGGGTGCACCTGTCTGGGCTCATGATTTCAGTTGCAGGCTGAACTGCGTACGTCACCAGGGCCTGCACCTGTGCATTGTCCACACTCCTGATGGGCGGCCGTCCCCTCATTTTGACAAGCTGTGGCATTCGTGGCGGGGTCTCATCCAGAGAGCCCACCGACTCCCCCCCTACCTGCCAGTGCCTCTTCCTGTGTCACAAATGGTCCAGATCACGCCACAGCGGGGGACACTGCCTGCTGGATCGCTATCTGGGGTCCCTGCCTCCACTCCGACTCCTAGACTGCCATTGCCGTTGCAGCCCCTGCTGCACCTGAGATGCTGCAGCCATCACTGCGTCCTGTATGGCACTCATCTCCGATGTCTCTGGCACTGACCACTGACCTTAACAAGGATGTCATTGGGATGCTCTCCCCAGTCCTGCTGTACGACCTGTCACGAGAGGAAAGACAGCACACCTAACAGCCTCCGCATCACTTCCACCTCTACTCGCTGGTGCCTGCCCTCTGCATGCTGCAGCAGCCACTACCTTCAAGTGATGAAAAGGACATCAGGGTCATCATTGATGTTTTCCATGACTAGTAATCTCAGTGTACTGTGTGACCAGTCCTTTTTTGGTATCAGTACTCTTTTTCAGTACCAGGGCTTTTTTTCTGTGCCTGGTGTATGTTTGTATGTATGTATGTGGTTTTCCCACCCTTTAGAAGGAAGGTGGGATGTACCTTCACTCAGGACACATGTAATTTCATAGATCTCATGTCCACACAGTTAACAGGCGAGCTTATAGAGGCCACCTGGGTCAGCCTCCTTTTGTGCTCTGGTGAGCTGCCAAAGAAACAGTATTATTTAAACAATCATAAACAATGCTCGGCCTATTCTTTGTGCTATATTACTGTTGTCCTGTCAATGTGTTCAGTGCTATGCCTAACCTGTATTTCACTTGCTGCTCTCTCTCTCTCTTTCTCTCTATCTCTCTTCCATAAATCGTGTTTGTGCTAAAACAGTAATATTATGAAAAGGGTAGAGTGCTACTCGCTATATAAACATTTAGTAGTTTTTTTCGTTGTGCCTGTCTGCAACTCAACGTCTCAGCTATATGGTATCAATCTATCCTTTCCATAATATTGTCATTATTCCATCTGAGATTTTCCATTGTTTGTTTCTACTAAGTGGTAAGCATCCTTTGTTTACATTCAATAACTCCACAAAAGTATTGTGGATGTATACATAAATCAGCAGTGGCAAACAACTGAACATATTATATTATTGTAAAAAGACTTCCAGAATTGAAGTTTTATTGCCCAGATCACAGTTGATGTGTGTCCTGATTACTATTTCAGCAAAGTTGTATTGCCATCTTCAGATCATTGGTTACGTGAATTATAAAGCCCCTTTGTGTAGCACATTGCCATCTGGCTACTGAAAACGTGGATGTAAACTCATAGAAAGGTGCTCATTCAACACTAACCACTCTAAAATAACAGCCATAACTGTATCAGCAAGACATAGAAGTGTCAAATACATCAGATTGAACACATCCACTGCTGTCAAACGTGTGTATGTTGATAACTGTTTCCAGTTTGGTACGGAGCCAGTTATCAATGTACATACATCTGACAGCAGTGGATGTGCTCTATCTGAAGCCTTTGATATCTGTATGCCATTCTGATACCATTAGGGCTGTTATTATAGAGTACTCAGTGTTGCATGGGAGTGTCTTTTCTGTGAGTTTACCTCCATGTTTTCGGTAGCCAGATGGCAGTGTGCTACAAGTAAGGTCTTTATAATTCACATACTCGATGATCTGATGATAGCTGTGCTGTAACTAGTAATCAGGATTTGTATCAAACTGTGATCTGGGCTATAAAACTGTTTTTCCAAAATTGAAATTATTTTTGCCTTTTTATATGGACATGAAAATCGCTCACCTTCTGACAATGTCAGGTAATTATAATTTATTATGTTTGGAAACTTATGGCAGCATATCATCAGAGCATGTGATCTAGGTCCCAAGTATGCATGTGTTATTGCGATGGCATTTATTTGCCTCAATTCCTACTGTGATTTTTTCCATCTCCAATTAAGCCAACTTTCCTTTATTTATGTATGTATTTATTTTTATTTTTTCCCACTGAAGGAAATATATTGGCAATTTTTGAAGATCTTCTCTAAAAGTGATATTGCAGTTGCTGACCAAAAATCTATGATACGTGAAACTGTTGACCAGAAGTACTGATCGCTATTGACATTGATTTATTCCGTAGCACAATGTGTGTGAAAATGAAAGGAAAAGTCACAAAGTTTCATACGTGAGGAATTGCATCAACCCTGGGTGTTAGTTTGTAGAATCTTTCATATTTATTCCTTAAAAGTGAGCTTTGATTTGTTAAAAATGAATGTTGTCTTGAAATTTTCATCGAGACTGACAGAGATTTAATTAATAACAGAACTTTCTTGAAGTGGGTTGCTTAATACAGGGATTTACTGTACATATCAAGTGCCAAAAATACAAGAAAGAGCTCTCGATATGGCAAAGGAAAGGGAAGGGTTGGAGAAAATGCCACAAAACTAGAATAAACAAGGGTGCTGTGTTGAGAGAAACCCAGCAGAATAGAATGAGATAAGGATGAATAATGAAACCCGAGCAGTATACTAGAACTGCAAACACAAGAAATTAAAAATGGCTGGTAATATAGTTGTTAGGCCAAATTTAAGATATCACGACCATAGGAATGTACATATGCAACAAAAATCATTAGCATAAGAGAAAACCAAGATAGTGGGTGTAGTATTTGTAAACCCTTCGGAAAATTACTGTAGTGTTCCTACTTGTACTGCTGGATTTAGTTGCTTTTCTTTTATTTCTAGTTTTATTTTAGAGCAGTACTGACATTTTTAAATATGTGAACTGTGTGAACTTTAAATATGTTAACTGTGTCTGATTCCCATTCTTCAGTTATGTTGTGTAACAACTGGTGTTCTTATGCAGTAGAGTAGTCGTGGCAGTCTTACATTATCTCACCTCCTTTGATGATGGATTTACTTTTCTTTAATTTGTTAATTTTATTTCAGTGTTTGTGTACGTGTGATATGTGCCATTTCTCATTGTGTTCATATCACTACTCTGTTTGTAATGCTATTTAGCTATTTTATCAATGAAAATAATCCATTTTTAAAAATATAATACAATTAGATAGATGAAAACCTTGTTCACCTAGGAGCAACAGGAGAAAACACACATGAAAGTTATGGAAAAGTGCAAATTTCTGGAGCCAGTGGCTCCTTCTGGCAGAAGGGTTGAAGGCAAAGGAAGAGGGATGAAGGAAAAGTAGTGGTGAGGCTTATGGGGAGAGTTACTGAAAAGCCATCCAGAACCATGGGTCCAGGGAGACTTAACCGGGCAGGAGGAGAAGGAAAGGAGGCTATTGGGGACTTCACCATATGAGATTTGAAAACCTGAGAGCTTAACAGAAGCTGATAGTAAGCAAGACAGAGATTACTTACAAAACATCGTTCAAGAGATAATAAGAACAGAAAATAAGTGCATTATATGTGGTAGACAGGTGAAATGGGGATGGGGAAAAATAGTCCAAAAATAAAAGATATAGAAAACTAAAAGTGAGTGACAAACAGGAATAATTACCTAAAAGAAATACTGAGACTGAAGAAGTTAACAAAATTTAGATCAGGTTGATGACAAGAATCAAGGACAAATTGTAACACCAGTTCCCACCTTCACGCCTAACCTCTCTACTGCACCCCCCCCCCCTTCCCCCCTCCAGTCCCCCCTTCCCACTGACACAAAATTCTCAGAAACCCGCTGGTGGGAACTGGTGTTACATCATATCCAGGGTTGTCACCACCCTCCTGTTCTAACTGTATGTTAATTTATTCAGTCTCAGCATTTCTCTTCAGTAACTATTGTTTTTCTTTGCTTGCTTTTAGTTTTCTATATCATTTATTTTCTGACCTGTCTATTTTTTTCCCTACCTCCATCTCACCCATCTACCAAGTATAATGCACTTATCTTCCTGCTTTTATTACTACTTGCACAATGTTTTGTTAGTAATCTCTAATTTGTGTGTTACCCTATCTTCCATCTTGTAACCTCTGAGGTTTTAAAATCTCATCTGGTGCAGTTCCCAACAATCAGTCTTTCCTTCACATTCCATACGGTAAATCTCCCCGATTGAAAATTGTTTAACTATTTTGGTTGCTGCTTCTTTTGCTGTGTGATATTCACCTCCTAATATTATTTTCACAATAGTACCATCTAAAACATTATTGTTTCTTAAATCAAAAGTAAAATTCATGTGAGAAAACTGTAAAATTACAGGGAGACAGAATGACTGGCCACTGCTTACCTCCAGAAGACAAAATTCCGGTACTGTTGATAGACACATTTAAAAGTGACAAAAGAAGGTTAGAAAGTTTGAGGAAAGGTGGGAAGGATGGGCAGGTCACTTTGAACCCTAGATGAGAGGGAACCACAGTTGTGAGGACTGTTTCACGGCAGTACTGCAACTTTGCCTCCTAAAAGTAAGTATTGGCTGGCCAGTTTGTCTCTTTGTACTTTGTTTTTAACATTTTATTGGGGCTCTCTTTCTATTAACCACTCCTAAGCTTTAGTCTTCTTTGAATTTTGTTGGTTTATTTTGTTAAAGTAAAACGAATGTATTTTCTTCTTACTTACTTTGCAGCTGTGTGTGATGCTCTATCGTTATTAACAGTAGTATTAAATTTTCCAATTTTTTTCATTATATTTCACTTTTTTTATAGCTAAGTGGCTCTGCTTTCTGTCGTAGTAATGCCTGTCCATCTTTTCTCCTCTGGACTTAGGTGAGATGTGAATTGGGAATAGAACTGAGCAGCAACTAAGTGAAGCTGCAAATATTGCATATGTGAGACTGCAGGAGCTTAGAATCTGTTTATAGGCTGATGGTCATCATGAGATCATATACTTTGTTGTTTTCTCACCATTATTTTCCATTCATTATAATGAAACAATATTTGCAAAACCAGCAATTTTTGTTGGTAATCAATTTAGTTCATTCATTGATTAACAAACTGGACTCATATTCAGTGTGAATGGGATTGTGATTTCCATATAGCCGTACTGGTTAACACTTTGCATGCTTTCTACAAACCAGTTAAGGCTTTTTTGAATAAGTCCACAGCCCTGTCTTGTTCTCTCCAACTGTGCTAATTGTTGATGTCGATAACACCAAGATGTTAAATTGTAACGTTTCTTCCATTTGTGATTGTCCTGGTATGGACACATGTGGCAGCAAGTAATTTGAGGAATCTGATAAGTGCTAACGGATGATGATTTAGAATCAAACATTTATTTCGTCATATTTGCAACAGACAATGAGTTGGAATCCAGGCAACAGATATACTTATAAGGCCATTGCCGGGAGCCTCTGGAGAAGATAATTAGCTCAAATGTCAAATCTTTGTGCTCAAACTGGAGTCATCTTGGCTAGAAACTCAAGAGCATACCAGCACTATATTTTTTTTATTTAATTTTAGATCAAGTCTTAGTTATCTTCATTACAAAAAACTAACAGATTGCTTGCACAGAGAGATTGACTTTTGTGATATTTGATTGCAAAGTACTGTCTTTACTTTTGGGACAGATTAACTGTTTAAAAAGAAAGGATATTTTAACGTATATTTTGCATAAGTTTTGCGAGTTATCATGTTAAAAACAAGTTATTTCATTATTGTTCTTTTTAAAATCCCAGGTGACAGTTGAAAATTTCATAAGGCTTCTGACAGGGCGCCTGCCCCCTGGGACTCCACGATCAAAGCAACTTCTGACAGATGAAGGCAGCAATATACTTGTTTATCTCACTGGGCATGGAGGTGATGGCTTCCTCAAATTCCAGGATTCTGAAGAGGTTACAAGTCAGGAACTTGCAGATGCATTGGAACAGATGTGGCAGAAACGAAGGTAAATAAAAGTTATTTGTAATCAGCTTACTTAATCACTTATAGAAATAAATAGTATGTATTTTTTTAAATATAATCTGCATATGTAATAAAAGAGGATGGACTTGATCTAAAACTGTTTCACTTACATGACATTCCTATGTTCTTTGCCCTAAATACTCTCCAGTAATGGCTTGTGCATAGCACATTTATCACATTTGTTTGTGGTTTTCATGGAAAAATAAGTTTTCACACAATGGTTATGTAGCTTTTCAGACAGCCCATTTATTGGTCTGTGGAAGGTTAAAAATGAAGGGCAGATCGCTCAGACCCCATGATGAGAGGGAACACATCTGTAGTGAGAATAGAGGAGATGAAGTTCATCTTATTCCGTAATATAGTGTGTCATACAGTTTATCAGGATATTGGCTTTATAAGCTACAATGGATCTGATAAATTTGCATAAAACTGTACTAGATCAGTTGAAAGTTTAATATTAGTCAGAAGAAATTAACAGTAAAAGGCTGCTTGTCTAATATATTACTCTACAACATTACATGACTTCTTACAGCAAAAAAAACAGCTACACATTTCAGCCAGAAAAGTCATTATTGGTAAAAGATACACCAACTGCCAAACACTTGTCTCTTCTTGGTGATAAGGATGTATCACTAGTGTGTGTGTGTGTGTGTGTGTGTGTGTGTGTGTGTGTGTGTGTGTGTGTGTGTCAAAATCCAGTGTGGTCTCCTTGATTCAGTTTCCCAGAAAGTGGCTTTTTGATTTTTTTGAGTGTATTGAAGTGGATTGGCCTGCCCATTCCTGTCACTTAGCCCATGACAAGAAGTATTAAGAGTTTGAAGTCTATGGATTGGAGTAGGAGTGCAGAGAAAGCTGGCAGTAACAGTTAAGGCATCATTTTGCAATGCATTTACAAGTTGAACATTCAAAGGAAACAGTCATAATAGATGACCATATTTTTACTGTTTCAACATAGTCAGAATGTTGGAGATTCCTATGAATTGAATGTTTTTGTCAAGAATCATCCAAACAAATTGATTGCATTGCATTGTTTCATTTGTGCAAGTCAAGGCTTTTATACTGCACAAAATTTTAAGGAGGTGTTAATGAATTACACAGAGCTGCAATGGTTCTGCTCTTTATGTGAAAATGGATCTGTTAGAGTGACTTTTTAATGCTCTGCATGAAAATGGAATCTGTTTGCTTCTAACATTTACAATTTTATGTAATCCCTAAAGTTTCCTATCTTTAAATTTCCCACATAATATACACTGCAGGAAACTGTAAAGTGATTCAGCATGGTCGAATGTGAAAAGAATGATACTTCCTGAGTTGTTTAGAAGTACACAAACACATCACCATCATTGAGTATAAATTTGAAGTGAAATTTTTGTTTGTCAATGTTATCAGGTTATTTCAGATCAATATAATAATGGTGACTTCATCAAGAAGTTCTCCTGTGAATGACCCTGACGTGTTTTGTTGCATATGCATATGCTCTCTATCTCCCAAAAGCAGCACAGAGAAAATAACCTCATTTATCATAAAATCATATCTATCTTACTTCGGTATAAAGTTAGGAGACCAGGACAAAACTTTTGCACCACGTACTGTTTGTCAAACATGCATTGCAGGCTTCAGGCAATGGACACAAGGCAAGCAGATGTCTTTACCATTCAGGATTTCAGAGGTATGGAGAGAACAAAAAAACCATGTAGATGACTGGTATTTTTGTATGGTGAAAGTTGGCAGGCATAACAAGAACTGTATGAAATAAATTATTTATGCAAATCTAAAATCAACCATAAGCTACATACTACATGGTCCTAACATGCCCGCACATGAACCACCCACTACTTTAGAATCTTTATCATCACCACCATCACCATCATCATCAAGTGAAACTTCAGATCCTGACTATGACTTCACACCCACAAAAGAACAACCAGAGCAGTTTACACAAGAAGAGCCAAATGACTTGGTAAGAGGTTTAGGTCTCTCTAAAGAAGCAGTACAAGTTTTGGGTTCTCTATTAAAGGATAAACATTTGCTTACCCGAGGCACAACTTTCTAATGGTTTTGGTCAAGAGAATCGGAATTTCTCATGTTTATTGTAAGAACATTGAAGGTGTGTTATCAAGATACAGTGTTACATACAACATCAGTGAATTGAGGTTATTTCTAGATTCTAACAAAAGAAGCCTCAAGACCATACTTTTACACATTGGAAATAAGTATGGCTATGTGTCAGTAGCATGTTCTGTGCAGTTACAAGAAACCTATGAAAATGTTGAGATGCTGCAGAAGACTGTTTAAAACACCAGTGGGTTGTATGTGGACATCCAAAAGTGATAGAAATGCTACTGGTAAAACAGTCAAACTTTACGAAGTTTCACTGTTTCCTGTACCTCTTAGATAGTCATTCCCATGAATCACATTGGAATAAAATAGAATGGCCTACCAGAACAACACTGTATCCTGTAGGAGAAAATGTGATAAGAAAACCTCTGGTGAAATTCGAGAAAATTATCCTACCGCTTCTTCATATTAAACTTGGCATCATGAAACAGTTCATCAAAGCATTTCCTAAGTTCCAAATTTTCTTTTTTGCCTGAGGCTAAACTTCAAGAAGGAATATTTGTGGGACCGAACATTAGAAGTTTGGTGAAAGATGAAATATTTGGAAATGTACTAACACAAGAACAACAACTGGCTTGGACAGGATTTAAGAATGTGGTTGACAATTTCTTAGGTAACAGGAAACTACCAGATTTCAAAGCCATGGTGGAAAAAATATTGATAACTCTGAAAAATTTAGGATGCAATATGAGCCTTAAAATTCATTTTCTTTGTAGCCATCTTGACTTATTCCATGAGACTCTAGGAGGCGTTAACAGAGAACGTGGACAAAGGGCGCATCAAGACATGAAAGGAATACAGTCATCTTATCAAGGCAGGTGGGATGAAGGGATGACGGCTGAGACAATGCTACAGCATTGAAGAAAAGACAATGATTAGGTCTTTAAACAAATGAGTGCTATTTGATTTTGTGTACTGCATATATTTGAAAATAGTTTACAGGTTACTACTGGTGTAGCTGTAAGTGTCTTCTTAATATATTAAAATGTCTTAATGTTATATAAATCTGACAATTCTTTATAACATTATTACAATTCTCTCATATGTGATAGTGAAGATCTAACTTCACATTCTTCAACAGTAGCCAGCAATTAATAAAAATTGTCCTTCAGGATTAAACACCTTGAATAAAAATTTAATTTTTCAGACCAGTGTTATCAAATTATAAAAATTTGCCAGAGTGATGCTGCACTTTTTAATGTTGTGTGCAAAAATCGTCAAGTGCTTTGTCTTAGAATGTAGATCTAAAATCAAACCAAAGTTTTGTTTTTGACTATAGGAGCTGATTGCATATTACCATAACAAACTATATTTAATGATCCAGGTATAAGGTCCTCTTAAACAAACAGCCAATATATTTCTAAAGCTCAAGGTGTGTTTACACCCCACACCTGTGTTTGTCTCACATGGAAGAAGAGGCATGAACATAAGTGCACGTATCTTTTTCAGCACATGCCTAGACAGAACCACTTATGCTGTTGCAATGGTCAAGATGTCTGCTTTGCTGGCAGCATATGTTGCCACACAAGTATACTTTGAAACAAAGATGAGCTTGAAAGAATCTCAAGTACTGGGATGATTAATAGATTTTCCGTAATGCCTGTTTGAATACAGTGGAAGAGATAAAGATGGCAAGGAGTATTGTATTTATAACTGTAACCTTGATTTTGAAATAGTAGTTCATCCTACTAGGCCACTGATAGTGAAAGAAAATGCGAAATCTGCATTGAGCTAGGTTGATGACTGTATAATGTTTCTTTCTCCAGAAAACAAAGCACATATTTCCTGCTTATTGTTTACACTTAGTAGTCCAAGAATATGCAAATATGTATTTATTTCTGAACGTGCGTCACTGCAGAAGTATATTAAAAGGAAGCACAGAAAAATAACACATTTTTGTTTACATATTCTGACCGTCATCACACTCTTGTAACCCAAAGTTGATTTATTAGTTTTGAAATATGTTAATAATTTGGGCAGCTGGTCAGACCTTCACAGCACTTGGCATGCTGAGATTTTGACACACTGCAGAGAGAGGTAGGAACAGTACAATCTGAATGAACAGTTTTCATAATACTCATCTTCTATTCTTCTTCTTCGTTGTAAGTTGTAGGCTCGTAGTGCATTCGGAAATTCAACTTTGAATACTGGTCTAGAGGATGCTTGGCTTCATTTTGTTAAATAATATGAACACTGGTGGACTTTTGTTGTTGAATAGATATATTTTCAGTCGTTTCACTTCACGGTACAAATCTACAGCAGCCATCATGCTAACACAACACACACAGCTTATACTCCTTTCTCACACTTCAAACTCTGCCCAAAGACAAGCATTTACCTCTAACTACACGTAGCAAAGAAAATAGTATCATATATTGATCTATTTGTGCAAAATCATCTTTGAAACATACATTACAAAAATAAAGTACAAATAATTGTTTATCATTGCTTATCTTTTTTAAGACAACCATAATAACCATTGTTATATGTTGACATTTATACATTTTCAAATAGCTATATAGTAGTGGGTTTAAGGTTTTGAGTCTTCAACTTGGGAATCGGTCATTTCATATGATCCAAGATCAGTTATTACATTTACCTCACCATAACCAGTTTTATTAAAATATACAAGATGTTTTGAAACAATTTTCAGCATGTATATTTAAGATATGGGAATAGATGGAAAGGTGCAATTTTTGCCATATACACCTAAAGTTTTAGTAGCTGTTTAATATATTTAAATGTGTGCACCATTTTTAGTGCCCAAGTCTGGTGAAGGACATCCTTCAAAAAGTCCCATAGGAAAAAGTAATAATAATGGGGTTATGTCTGGAGACATTAGGTGCTAGGATATGGGTTTTCCATTGCTAATTCAATGACCTGAAAATTTATCGTCCAAAGTCTTCCTAATGATCGAGGCCCAGTGAGGATGGGCACCTTCCTGCTGCAGCATGGTGTCAGGTAGCAGTGCTTCAACATTTGGAAATGCAAACTGTTCCAACATGTGCAGATAAACAATCAAACTTATTGACACGTCTGTAAAGAAAAACCGTCTCATCACATTGCCACACCACATATTTCCCTTTAGACTGTCACGCACGATTTCTGTGCTTAAGTGGAATTTCCTAGAGCCCAAGATCCTCACATGAAAGCGAGCTTCGTCTGTGACCATCACCTTTTTCAGATAGTTATGGTCATCATTGATGTGGAACAGAATCTCACTTGAAAATGCTTTGGTCTTTGCCCTGTCATCTGATAGTCACATGCACTAAATGCTTTGGTCATTGGCCTGTCATCAGGTGGAGTCACATGCAGAAACTGCATCTTGCAAGCATAAAGATTTAGTCTCTTGTGTAGCACTCTAGGTCACGTAAGACACTGATTGATCTGAACCCTTGCTCTGGCAGGCAAACCCCGTCAGGGAAAGGCGACCAAGCGGTGACAGTGTCACACTCTTGCTTGTGGCATCAATGGCTAGAAGGCACTCAGTCTGATGAATTTGTGGCAACCTTGCTCGACCACAACCAGCCCCAAGTCAAATTCCACTGGCTGTCGTCTGTGCAGTCCATCTGTTTCTGAATGAACTCATCGTGCCAAGTGCATCAACTGTGGAAGGAGCAGAGATGGACAAGCCCTGAACTGAAAATACTCAGATTTCCTCTCAAATATGAAGAAAGGTTACAGGAGTGGATGTTGAATTTAAAGAAATGGAAATGAAAATGAAGTCCCATGCTTCTTGACAGAGCATAGGGGAACAATGTGGGAGGCCTGCACAGCCATACTAGGCAAGGTCCTAATGGAGGTGGTTTGCCATTGCCTTCCTCTGACAACAATGGGGATGAATGATCATGATAAAGAGGATACAACAACACCCAGTCATCTCAGGGCAGGTGAAAATCCCTGACCCCGCCAGGAATCAAACCCGGGACCCCATGCTCGGGAAGCGAGAACGCTACTGCGAGACCATGAGCTGCAGACATGTTGAACTTAGGTTAATGAGTATATTAGCTATGAGTAGGAAATAATAGAGAGCCCTAAGCACTTGATCCTGTTTAAATTTTGTTGATCTTAGTAATTGATGTAGTGCAGCGACTGTGCTTCCTGCTCAGAAACCATATGATTTTATTTTTAAATGAAATCATTGCCGCTATTTTACCATAAGCTTCATTATTTATTCCCTACCAAGGTTTTGGCTGTAGAGAGCCATTTTCAAGAGCAAGCTGAAAACTGGAACTAAAAAGCATGTTGATAACAAAGTACGAGGCATAGTGTGATAACATTTGATAAGCATAATTTAAGGAGCGTACTGCAGTCCTCAGCCAAGGAAAAATTATCAAATGATATCATTTCCATGTTGTAAAATCTGCTCTACACTAGAGTAAACAGTAATAAACATGAGTGAATGACTGTAAAGCTGCATTTACACTATAGTGAACACAAGCAAATGAGCATTCACTACCATTCATTTGTATCTCTGAACAAGCATCTCCCCTGGAGAGAATGGAGGTGAACTCAAGATAGTGAGCATAGCATTCCAGCTCTTTGAATTCTGGGTGGTGTCCACCCCCACTCTCTCCCCCACTCCATCCCTGGTAATGATCCTCAAACATGTTTTACTTGATAACAACCCTAGTTACCACTACAGTGTAAATCTTTGACATTGAGAGTGGGTTATTTTGCCTCCTGCAGAATGGAGTAGCAAAATATGCAGGTGACTGAATTGTACATAAGCTTGAAATGCGTGGAGGTAGTGCACTCAACACTGAATTGGAGCACCAGCCTCCTTTAGCATTATTTCAGCACTATGTACAACCATCCAAACACAAGTGAGAATCAGTAAAAGTGCACCAAACAGTTCTGATTCTCACCCACCATTTACACCAGACAGAATTCTCATTTGTTTATGTTCACTCCAGCGGAAAGCAGGCTTGCATGAGCAATTCGTTAGTGCTCTATGCCATTTCTTTGTATTACTTAGGTGTCTGTTCCACGAGCACTTAACATGGTGTGAATGGAAGAGCACACAACAGAACAGGCATTTCTTGTATATAGTGAGATTATGTGTTTGTTTCTTACATTGTTTCTTGCTGTCAAAAAGCTAAACACTGAAGGGAAAAAATGATGGACACTTAAGAAGTGATTAATGTCACATAGAAGAAGAGATTAGAAATCCTACATTTCTGAACTTTTGCAGAAACATCAGAGGCACAGTGGGCAGAGAATGAAGTCCTACAAACTGAAAATGACTGAATATTGTTTTCTCATACCCATCTACCATTTACATGTGAGACAACGCTTTTTCTTTTACCCCCTGATGTTCATTCACTGATTATTAACTAGGTAAAAATACCCTTGCAGTAGAGACCACATTCCCAGAATTTAAGGACTGAAATGTAATTTAGAACAGCCTCTTGATCTGGAAATTGACATATTTAAAGTATGTTAAATTGCTGGATACGGACCCAGAAAATATGCACAACATACATTTTGAGGAGAAGTCATTATTGAACTGCAGTAAATAACATATTACACATAAAGCACTTCCTCTAAAATTTACAACTGATTCTGGTTCTTCAGCAGTATGTGAGGGATCTGGTGAGAGATTAATATACTGTCCTCTAAACTGAAAGTGAGTCATCATCATCATCATCATCATCATTTAAGACTGATTATGCCTTTCAGCATTCAGTCTGGAGCATAGTCCCCCTTATAAAATTCCTCCATGATCCCCTATTCAGTGCTAACATTGGTGCCTCTTCTGATGTTAAGCCTATTATTTCAAAATCATCCTTAACTGAATCCAGGTACCTTCTCCTTGGTCTACCCCGACTCCTCCTACCCTCTACTGCTGAACCCATGAGTCTCTTGGGTAACCTTGCTTCTCCCATGCATGTAACATGACCCCACCATCTAAGCCTGTTCGCCCTGACTGCTACATCTATAGAGTTCATTCCCAGTTTTTCTTTGATTTCCTCATTGTGGACACCCTCCTGCCATTGTTCCCATCTACTAGTAGCTGCTATCATCCTTGCTACTTTCATATCCGTAACCTCAACCTTATTGATAAGGTAACCTGAATCCACCCAGCTTTCACTCCCATACAACAGAGTTGGTCTTCACTCTCATACAACAGAGTTGGTCGAAAGATTGAACGGTGCACAGATAACTTAGTCTTGGTACTGACTTCCTTCTTGCAGAAGAGAGTAGATCGTAGTTGAGTGCTCACTGCATTAGCTTTGCTACACCTCGCTTCCAGTTCTTTCACTATGTTGCCTTCCTGTGAGAATATGCATCGTAAGTACTTGAAACCATCCACCTGTTCTAACTTTGTTCCTCCTATTTGGCACTCAATCCGTTTATATCTCTTTCCCATCAACATTACTTTCGTTTTGGAAATGCTAATCTTCATATCATAGTCCTTACATTTCTGATCTAGCTCTGAAATATTACTTCGCAAACTTTCAATCGAATCTGCCATCACGACTAAGTCATCCGCATATGCGAGACTGCTTATTTTGTGTTCACATATCTTAATCTCACCCAGCCAGCGTATTGTTTTCAACATATGATCCATAAATAATATGAACAACAGTGGAGACAGCTTGCAGCCTTGTCTTACCCCTGAAACTACTCTGAACCATGAACTCAATTTATCGTCAACTCTAACTGCTGCCTGACTATCTGTGTAAAGAGCTTTAATTACTTGCAAAAGTTTGCCTCCTATTCCATAATCTCGTAGAACAGACAATAACTTCCTCCTAGGAACCCGGTCATATGCCTTTTCTAGATCTGTAAAGCATAGATACAATTCCCTGTACCACTCGTAAAACTTCTCCATTCTTTGCCGTAAGCTAAAGATCTGGTCCTGACAACCTCTAAGAGGCCTAAACCCACACTGATTTTCATCCAATTTGTCCTCAACTAATACTCGCACTTTCCTTACTGAAAGTGAGTACACCAAGAAAATATATAGTAATCTGGTGACCTTTTGGCAGAAACCAGTGCAACACCACAAAGTTGTGGAGCTTCTTCACATGTATGGTGTGTGATTATGTTGTGGATGATGATGATGATGATGATGATGATGATGGTGATGGTGATCCAGGGAAGCAAAACCTGAAACACAAAATTGATAATATGAACAGATCTTAAAATTTAAAACAAAATTAAAAAAAAAACTTCCTTCTTGTCAAAAAATGAAGGGTGGACTGTCACACTGTGGAAGCTCAAATAATATTGCCCATGTTTTCAGCAGTTTCTATTTCCATTCTGATTATTCCAGTGCACTAGCTGAAATGAAGTGAAAAAACACTGGTTCTCTGTTGAGGAAAAAATCTCTCTCTCATGTTATTTTACAAATCTCCAGCAACATATAAATTTTTACAAAAATTGGGTATTGTATTCCCTGGCATGCCTACAGTTAGACAATGGATTGGTGTCACAATATTTGTACTAGGCTTTTACAAAAAGCATTCTAGTCAACTTAGCAAGAAATTTGCAGTACAAACCTCTTTAGAAAGTGCAAGTGTAATATCTTGTGATAATGTGTTGATGACGTGGCATTTGGAATATACAAAAGATCTAAATTTATTAGAAAGTCTAGAGGATTTGGGTAGTAGGGGAAGGAGAACACTTCCTACTCGTAATGCCTTTGTTTCTATAAGTAGAGATACACTACTGGCCATTAAAATTGCTACACCAAGAAGAAATGCAGATGATAAAACGGGTAATCATTGGACAAATATATTATACTAGAACTGACATGTGATTACATTTTCACGCAATTTGGGTGCATAGATCCTGAGAAACCAGTACCCACAACAACCACCTTGGCCGTAATAACGGCCTTGATATGCCTGGGCATTAAGTCAGACAGAACTTGGATGGCGTGTACAGGTACAGCAGCCCATGCAGCTTCAACACGATACCACAGTTCATCAAGATTAGTGACTGGCGTATTGTGATGAGCCAGTTGTTCAGCCACCATTGACCAGACATTTTCAATTGGTGAGAGATCTGGAGAATGTGTTGGTCAGGGCAGCAGTCGAACATTTTCTGTATCCAGAAAGGCCCATACAGGACCTGCAACATGCGGTCGTGCATTATCCTGCTGAAATGTAGGGTTTCGCAGGGATCGAATGAAAGGTAGAGCCATGGGTCGTAACATATCTGAAATGTAACGTCCAGTGTTCAAAGTGCCATCAATGCGAACAAGAGGTGACCGAGACGTGTAACCAATGGCACCCCATACCATCACACCGGGTGATACACCAGTATGGCGATGACGAATACCCGCTTCCAATGTGCGTTCACCGCGATGTCGCCAAACACGGATGCGACCATCATGATGCTGTAAACAGAACCTGGATTCATCCGAAAAAATGACATTTTGCCATTCGTGCACCCAGGATCGTCATTGAGTACACCATCGCAGGCGCTCCTGTCTGTTATGCAGCGTCAAGGGTAACCGCAGCCATGGTCTGTGAGCTGATAGTCCATGCTGCTGCAAACGTCGTCAAACTGTTCGTGCAGATGGTTGTTGTCTTGCAAACGTCCCCATCTGTTGACTCAGGGATCGAGACATGGCTGCACGATCCGTTACAGCCATGCAGATAAGATGCCTGTCATCTCAACTGCTAGTGATATGAGGCCGTTGGGATCCAGCACAGCGTTCCGTATTACCCCCCTGAACCCACCGATTCCGTATTCTGCTAACAGTCATCGGATCTCGACCAACGCGATCAACAATGTCGCGATGCGATAAACTGCAATCGTGATAGGCTACAATCCAACCTTTATCAAAGTCGTAAATGTGATGGTGCGCATTTCTCCTCCTTACACGAAGCATCACAACAATGTTTCACCAGGCAATACCGGTCAACTGCTGTTTGTGTACGAGAAATCGGTTGGAAACTTTCCTCATGTCAGCACGTTGTAGGTGTCGCCACCAGCGCCAACCTTATGTGAATGCTCTGAAAAGCTAACCATTTGCATATCACAGCATCGTCTTCCTGTCAGTTAAATTTCGTGTCTGTAGCACGTCATCTTCGTGGTGTAGCAATTTTAACGGCCAGTAGTGTATCTACAGTAACTAGAAACTGCCTGTTTCCAGTTCAGGTCCTCAGCCACTCTGCTGCAGCAGCTGTCAGAACATGTATAGCAACTAAAATACTATAGAGAGATACAGCAGAGAACACAGCTTGTTTTATGGAAGTTGTAAACACTTTGTTTGACATTTTGTGTAGCAAGACAGCATTTTCCTGTAATACTTATAGATGTGCATTATCAGGACAATACCTGGCAGTAATGGAAACATTAGAATGGGCAGTAGTAGTTTTAAGCACTGTACATAAAACTGACAAAAAGACATGTAAAATTACAACACCACCCCGAATTACACAACTGATACAGACTGTTAATACTATTGTGTAATTTTTCATGTAGTAATGAAGCGTTAGTATTAAGTTTTTACTGACGACTAACAGGTTGAATCAAGATGTCCTAGAGAATTTATTTTCAATGTCAGACAGTTGGCTACAATCAGAACCCAACAGCAAGAACAATAATGTGCTTGTTCCAATCCAGCACTGTTAATTCATTTATGAAACTTTCTGACACTTCTAACTGTGAGAATAAAATTGATCAGATGCTGTTACTGAACAACTGTCAGTTGGAAAATGAATAAAATGGTGACTTTTCAGTGCAAGAACAGTATATAATCAATTGTTTTCTCAATTTTCATGGTGTGATAGATTGAAATTCATCGCCAGTTGACTGGACATGTGATGGTGTTATGGATGTGTCTAATGTGCATTCATGGGTGTGATAGTTCAAAGAAGGTCGAACATTGTGTGACAACACACCAAGGCAATCTTGGCCTCGGACCAGCTGGTCTGATGATATGCTCGAATGAGTAGAGAAAGCTGTTTTGGAGGATTGCAGAATGAGTGTGGAACACAGTGCCTCCAAAGTTGCCATTTTGGTGGAATCTGTGCACACAGTCCTGCATGAAGACTTGAAAATGTAAAAAGTGTCCTCCAGGTGGATGCCACAAAAATGTGAAAAGTGTCCTCCACGAATGCTGATAGATGAGCACAAAAACACACACACACACACACACACACACACACAAACACCACCACCACCACCACCACCCAGAAAGATTTCAGGTAATAAAGAGCCTGTGCTGGAAAAATGATGACCATGTCCTGGAACAGCGATGGTGTAATCCTTTCTCATTGTATTCTAAAGGGCACTATGGTGACAGGTTCATACTACGTACTCAATAGAATTTTTTAAAACTGTGTATAAGGAGTGTGGACGTGTTTGACTGTAGTTAAGTGTAATCGCTGCACGTGAAAGAGAATTAGTGGTAAAAAAGACTGATGTAAAAGTTTATCATAAAAATAGTAAGTTGTCATATTTTTCACTGTTAACAAGCATTATGAGAGTAAAGTAAAATCATTCGACGTTACAGTGAGAGACTGCATTTATAATCTACTGAACAACTAACCATCATCTGCGAATAACTCCAGGGAATGCTGACCGATAACGTAGAAAACCACCGATTCTTGACAAGTAACAGTTACTGTCATTTTTTGGGCCTTATCCAGTTCGTGCCTTGAAAATGACAGGGGTTTACATGTGGAAATATTGGACTACTGACGAATTTATCCAGCTGCATTCTCCTGTGAAATTAGAGGATACAACATGGTGGGAGAAGCTTAACTTCTCCTTGGGCAATATGTTGAACAATATAGTCTGCATAATTCAAAGGGTACAAAGTCCTAATCAAAAAGGCTAGAAGTTGTCATTATTAAATAAACCAAGAGTCTTTAAAACTAAGAAATATTATTACTTTGTTCCAAAGTTTATATCGTAATACCATCATCGCTTCTATTTGGGGCTGTTTCCAAACAATCTAATTGTAAGTTTATGATGATAGGTTCAAGTCTAATATCAATCATCACTTCCCTGTCAAACTATTCTTTCTTAAGCGTTTCAGCATACTGCGCAGACTGTGCCCACCCTACAGGTGGGATATTGTCTATTGCCTCATACACAAGCAATTCATCTACACCTACATGATTACTCGGCTATTCACAATAAAGTGCCTGGCAGAGGGTTCAATGAGCACTTAAATTTTTCTTTGTTAGCACTGATTCCTCTAATTTTAACGTAATGATAATTTCTCCCTATGTGGGTGAATACCAACAGAATGTTTCCGCAATCAGAGGAGAAAACTGGTGATTGAAATTTCATGAGAAGATCCTGTCGCAACGAAAAATGTCTTTGTTTTAATGATTGCCACTCCAATTCACGTATCATGTCTGTGGCACTATCTCCCTTACTTTGCGATAATACAAAATGAGCTGCCCTTCTTTGTACTTTTTTGATGGCATCCATCAGTCCCATCTGTTGCGGATCCCACGCCGCACAGCAGTACTCCAGAATAGCTCCTTCTAGGTGTTCTGCCAATGAATCGCAGTCTTTGGTTTGCTCTTCCCACAACATTATCTACATGATCATTCCAATTTAGGGTGTTTGTAACTGTAATCCCTAAGTATTTAGTTGAATTTACAGCCTTCAGATTTGTGTGACTTATCATGTAATCGAAATTTAGTGGATTTCTTTTAGTACTCATGGGAATAACTTCACACTTTTCTTTATTCAAGGTCAATTGCCACTTTTCACACCATACAAATATCTTATCTAAATCATTTTGCAATTCGTTTTGGTCATCTGATGACTTTACAAGACAGTAAATGACAGCATCATCTGCAAACAATCTAAGACGGGTACTGAGATTTTCTCCTATGTCGTTAATACAGATCAGGAACAATAGAAGGCCTATAACACTTCCTTGGGAAATGCCAAATATGACTTCTGTTTCACTTGATGACTTTCCATCTATTACTACGAACTGTGACCTTTCTGACCGGAAATCACTAATCCAGCGCAAAGCTGAGGCGATATTCCATAGGCATGCAGTTTGGTTAGAAGACACTTGTGAGGAACGGTGTAGAAAGTCTTCTGGAAATCTAAAAATATGGAATCAATTTAACATTCCCTGTCGATAGCACTCCTTACTTCATGAGTATAAAGAGTTAGTTGTGTTTCGCAAGAACGATATTTTCTGAATCCATGCTGACTATGTGTCAATTAATCGTTTTCTTCGAGGCACTTCATAATGTTCTAATACAGTATGTGTTCGAAAACCCTACTGCAAATTGATGTTAATGATATGGGCCTGTAATTCGATGGATTATTCCTACTTCCCTTTTTGGGTATTGGTGTGACTTGAACAATTTTCCAGTCTTTAGATATGGCGTGAGCGGGCGGTTGTCTATAATTGCTAAATATGAAGCTATTGTATCAGCATACTTTGAGAGGAACCTGACCGGTATACAATCTGGATTGAAGCCTTGCCTTTATTAAGTGATTTAAGTTGCTTTGCGACACCGAGGGTATCTGTTTCTATGTTTCTTATCTTGGCAGTTGTTCTTGATTGGAATTCAGGAATATTTACTTCATCATCTTTTGTGAAGGAGTTTCGGAAAACCGTATTTAATAACTCTGCTTTAGTGGCTCTGCAATCAGCAACTTCACCGTAGTTATCGCTCTTCAGTGAAGGTATTGATTGCGTCTTGCCACTGCTGTGCTTTATGTATGACCTGAATCTCTTTGGGTTTTCTGCCAGATTTCAAGACAGAGTTTCGTTGTGGAAATTATTGAAAGCAACTCGCATTGAAGTACGCACTATATTTCGAACTTCTGCAAAACTTTTCCAGTCTTGGGGATTTTGAGTTCTTTTAAATTTGGCAGCAATCTGTCCCTTTTTGTGTACTATGGGAGATCAGTACCATCACTTATTAATTTATGTGGTATATATCTGTCAATTGGTGTCGATACTATGTCTTTGAAATCATTCCACAACTTTTCGAAGCTTACATGATCAGATTGTAAGGAGTACAAACTGTCTCTTAAAAGCGTGTTAAGAGCATTTTTATCAGCTTTTTTACATAGATATACTTTGTGTTTCTTTTTGATAGCTGTAGGTGTTACGGTATTCAGCCTAGCAGCTACTGCCTTGTAGTTGCTAATCCCTGTATCTGTCATGATACTCATTATTTGTCCAGGATTATTTGTTGCTAAGAGGTCAAGTATGCTTTTGCAACCATTTACGTGTCGAGTGGGCTCATGAACTAATTGTTAGAGATAATTTTCTGAGAAAGCATTCAGTACAATTTCAGATGACGTTTTCTGCCTGCCACCGGCTTTAAAAGTATAATTTTTCCAGCATTTGTGTATGTTATCTTGAATGTTTTGGTTTTTTCTCCCACATAGCCTAAACCCTTTGCCCAAATTAATTCCATGAGGCTACACTGACAGTGACACATGGTTAAACACAAAACTGTGTGACCCTATTCATGTGCAAGGAAGTCAAGTTTGTACATTCTGTCACGTGACTTGTACAAATTAACAAGCTCAGGAGATTGGCACAAGTCTAGTTTATGCTGTGCTTAATATTTTTATTTCTAAGCCAGGGAAAAATATCCACTTTTCTAGTGTTAACAGAATTTTCTGTCGGTTTTTGGTAGAACAACATTATAATAAATTAAAAGCACCAATTTGCTTTTTTTGTACAATATTATTTTTATTGTTAAACTGTTTTCGGCTTACAAGGCCATCTTCAGACATTTACTGATTCTTGGCGCCAAAGAAGTTACAATATTTGCAAACATTGTAATTTCTTTGGTGATAATAATCAGTAAATGTCTGAAGACGGCCTTGTAAGCTGTAAACTGGTTAACAATAAAAGTAATATTGTAGAACAAAAGCAAAGTGGTGCTTTTCATTCATCACTTTTCTAGTGTTTGTATGTGGTGTTTTCTCTGTAACAGTTGAATTATAACAGGCAATGACCGACTTTGAAGCAAGGTGTGACAAGTATTGTGAATGAACTCACAAAACTGACAGCGTTCATTTCTGAATGGTGCTCACTGCTTTTTTTCTTAACACGTAAATACAATTTATTCTCAGAAACGAAACCAGGAGAAGAGTCAGCATGCATAATAATTATCCGTGAACCTGTTCCTATGAGAACTTGAAAATTGCCAGTACCATCACTCATTTTCCAGCAGATCTGGAACGATTCTAAGTGGTCCATGTTTCATCAAGGTAATACACTGTTGAACTACCTCCTTCTCTTGTATTGTTAGTCTTCACATGGGATGTAGTTCGTGCTGCATCTGTGTCAGTTCCTTGAACTAAACGCTCTCTTCTTATCACATGTGGAACCAACATCTTTTAAAGTTCTTTACATTGGCAAAGTGCCTACTGTTGAAGCCAATTTTCTCTTGCATTACTGTAACATGTTTTTGTGGTGTCTGGCATTCATCATTCACTGGAGAACTTTAAAACATCGTTGTTAAAACCGTCCATTTGTGTTACAGGCTCCTTGCAATTTCGAAGCTTTCCAGGCGACACGAAACTAACTTTTTCTACTGTTCCTAAAGCTCTGACACTTTTCATTTACAATTGTCTTTACAGTTTTCTTGCTGACGCAACATGGTTCTGGAGTCCATTTTTGTGTCTTCCAATTTCAACAGAAGGTGAACTGCTTTCAAATTCGTGTTTGAAAAAGTTATAAATGCGATAAGTAATCCCCCTCACCTGCTTGTGAAGCACTTCACCCTTTTTTTTGTCACATGCCTTTTTTTTAAAAAAAATTACGCTTATACGTTTATAGATACACATTCACGGCTATACTGATACAAGAAAAAAGAGAAAACAAAGAAATCTGACAGTTGAATGAATTATTTGGTTGTCGCGAAGTACGGCAACAATGCAGCATGCAGGAGCGAGATTCTCACTGTGGATCTGTAACTCGTTGCTAGCCGCTTAGAAAGAGAATGAGTATTATTGAATGCCAGTGGGTAGTGGAGAATGGCTGAAAATTGGGCCACCTTCCTACATGGTACAGACTTCAGTGGATGTAAAGAACCTTCTATGCCTGTTTTATTTGATGCAGTGAAATCTGCATGTTTTGTCATACATTCATTTTAAAGTCAGGTGGGAGCAGTTAGATGAAAAGTAAGTTAGTGCTTGTATTGTTGTGCCAATCACAATGGTGGCACTGCAGATCACTGGTGATTGCTTACATTCGGGTAAATTTTATCGTACTATTGCTAACATCTGATAAGCACGAATTGAGAGAATCACTACAACCATACTGATAAGTGATCAACAACCATAAAAGAGCAAAGCAGGAAACAAATTGCTGAGACAGCTGTAGTCGAATTTTCTATAGGACTTTGAACTCAAAGCCAATCTGCTTTTAATGGTTAGTTATTATTTATTTATAATAGTGTTGGTGCAACAGGTGCTTAACATTTTTCAGTAATCTAATTGATTGAATTCACAGTAATTTAGAAGGGAGCTTTCTAGTGTTATATCTGTATGTGGAGATATTTTTATCGCTATAACCCACATCAAACAAGCTGCAGAACAGAGTAAACATGCAGCTTGAAGGATAATGAGTGCGTAAACTATGCAGTTGCATAATTCCAATAATTTGCCAGAAAGCTTTTATTGCAATACAGCCTGCATTCAAACACTAACTTGTGAGAAATGTTTTTAAGTGTTACTCTTCATTTATTTCATTCATTAATTATGCATATAATTGTAAGAAGTACCTCTTCAGCAGAAATAAATTTTGTTTGTAAAATTATGGGAGTTATTCTGCATTCATTAATGGAATAATGGAGAAAAAGTGCTCAAGACAAACTAACTTTCACTTACAGTCGGGTGTGAGGCCAAATACAAGCGGCTTGCAGCATTCTGGCCGACCTACCCTCATAAACTTCACTGAATGAACAGTGTTGACAATTCCATGACATGTTTGGGTCAACAAACATAGCAGCGTCATCTGCAGTATCTTATGTCCACTGGAAAACTGTTGATGTCGTTGCCTGTTTCAGCATAGGGCAGGCAATCTGTTTCTTATGTTATCTTGGGTAGCACCCTGTGCACCATGTTTGGTGGTTGCTGCAGCTATCAAGAAAGTTAATGGATTAGTTTGGTTGGGCTCTGGATAAATGTCCCTGGATCACTCATGCCTGGATGTCCAAAACTCGTCCTCTTCATGACACTTCTGTATTCTTTGAACCTTGTGCACCACTGTCTGATGGTCAGGTGTGAAGATTGTGTGCTTCTATAATGTGTCCAGATGTTCTGCTGGGCCTGTGCGTCAAATTTGGCCTCTTTCAACCATTCCACGTACTATGTCATCTGATGGTGGTTCCGAAACATGTGTGATCAAAGTTGTAAAGATCATTTTGGAACATCTTGCCAACCTCTATTTCAGTCAGACGCTATCAGCATTGTGTGTGTGGGGCGGGGGGGGGGGGGGGGGGGGGGATTATTTTGTATTTTGTCAAAAGTGTTTAATTAATTATATTTTGTACTTTATATTTATCTTCAGCATCCAAACTGTAGTAGAGAAGAGTTAGTTGGATTTTGAGCAAGATTCTGAAGTGAGTAGAGTTTTGTGTGCTGTTGGGTGGCTTTGGATGGCAAACCTATGGCTCTGCAGTATTCATACAACAGTGGAAGTAACTACTTCAGTTATAAGTGTGATTTTAAATGTTGTTTTATTTGCTCTTGTTGATGCAGACTGTTTGTGAATCAAAGTGGCTCTTAAAGGAACCAGGATAGCATCATCACTCCTAATCATCAACTTGTGTTGATCGGAAGTATGAATGAATGCTTTTTTTTTTGTTTGGGTTTGCTGTTATTGTTCCAAAGTTGTTCTTATTTGTTAGGAGCTGTAGACAGTCATTTTGTTTCACTCTGTCTTTATAATATACAGAATTGACCAGCCATAAACTAGGTTCCATATTCCAAGTGTCCTCTTTAGACCACTTGGCCAAAGTGCCTACATAAAGTTAAATTTCAATACAGGCAGTAAACTGAATCTTTTGACAGTGAGGCATAATAAAACAAAATACCAAACAAGCAGAACTGCAGACAGGTGCACGACTGTTGCAGATGTCTCCTCATCTAAGGTAAAGGTGGGATTCCTATTCCGCGTTTGACGCATGCGGCAGCCGTTGTGAGTCTTACATGTGCGGCTGATGCATAGCTGGTGATTCCTATAGAGCGGCGGCTGCACAGTGTTTGGTTGGTCTGCTGCGTCTGTGCCGAAAGGATGAGTAAGAGCGATTTGTTATTTTATATAATGTTAAACGTTGAAGATGAAGAAATTCAGCTTCAGCCATGTGAGGGAAATGCTGAAACACATCCGATTTACCTCACAAGAACTGAGGAAGGCTGTTTCAAACAACTCATCAATTGGCATTTGTTAAAAAATGACCAGAAATTTAGAGAGTATTTCAGTTTGAACATAGTGCAGTTTAACTATTGTTCTCGATCTCGTCAAAGAAGATATCAGGAAGGATTCGTTTCCCAGATATCCATACCCTATAACACCAGATGAAACACTAGCTTTAACATTGAGGTATGTACAATAAAATTTGTTAATGTGTTATTGCTTTATTAATAATGCGCACAGTGTAAAAAATGAAAGTAGCACAAGACAAAAATATGAAATTAACACTTATCGAAACATTAAATGGGTTCGTAAGCTGGTGTTTCAGTCTCTGTGTTGTCAGATGGTGTCATGGCAGTACTATCCACATTTGATGTCGTTGGAGTATGAGAAAGTACTCAGAGATGAAAGATGCACAGAAGAGTAGTATTCAAATGAACTGCGATCCTCCAAATCAATAAGCATCTGCAAGGATCTCAATTTGGCTTCATTGATCAAATTGTGATTCAATTTTTTTACGCTGGGGGCGATACTTTTAAAAAATAAATCGATGTCATCATCATGCTTTTCTTCAGCCAGTCTTTTCATTACAGTTTCTCTCTCGGCCTGCCGAGAATTCATCAACTCCATGATTTTTTTCATTTTGTCGTGACCTTTTCCTGGGTGGTCTGAACGATGTGATGTCTTCCACGTCTTCAGAAAAAAAATTCTTTTTCTGTCAAAGTTGGCAATGTCTGGCACACCTCACTGTTACTCGGTTCACCATCATATTGTGGGCTTTGCACTTCATCTGCCTCAACATCGGATGTACTTCTTTGAAATATATAAAGGTAATTCAGTGTCAATAATAAAATGAAACAGAATAAAAAATTACGTAAACAGGAAAATTGTATGGCAACCTACACTTGCTTGTGACCCATTTTGTTTAAAAATTTTAACATTTCAGCCAGTGGCCATTTATTTCCTTTACTGGAAGCAGAACTTCCAGTACTTTTTCCTTTTCTCTGCCTTTTTTGATGTGTGTCTTTCATATTCCTCCATCTTTTTTTTGCAGTCTTCAACTATAAAACACAATACAGTCAAATAATTATGTACATTTATATTCATTAGATGTAAAAATAATAGTAATTTTTAAAGTTACACCTATCTTATTTTTATTTTGTTTTTAGGTTTGTGGCAACAGGGAAAACATTCAGATCACTGGCATTTGCATTCAGAATATCTCCTTCTTACTTCGGTAAAATCATACAAGTTGTACTATCAGTTCTACGTAAGAAGTTACTGCCAATCCTTTTGCCACCAATGTCTTCTGACCAGCTGAAATCAAAATGTAAGAAATTTGAAGAAAAATGGCAATTTCCTAACTTTGCTGGTGCCATTGACGGAAAAAATGTGTGAATTTTTTCCCCTGCACTGTCAGGCTCATTGTATTACAATTACAAACATTTTTTTCTCTACCATCCTTCTTGCTGTGGTTGACATGAACTACAAATTCATTTTCATTGATGTCGGATCATACGGGAAAGAAGGTGACAGTGGAATTTTTGATAAAAGTAATATCAGGAAACTGTTTTCAAGTGGTAAGATGTTTCCTCCGCCTACTAAGATGCCGGATTCGGACATAGTATTGCCACATGTTTTTGTAAGCAACGAGGCATTTCAATGCATCCAAACATGATGAGACATTTCTCTCGTCGAGTTCCTAGTACTGACCAAAAAAAGCTATTTTTAACTACCGTCTTTCACGAGCTCGTAGAGTTTCTGAAAATGCCTTTGCTCTGTTAAGTCAAGTATTTCGGATTTTATTTGCCGATCAGTCTGAAGCCAGAAACGACTGATAATTTGATTATTGTTGCTTGCTGTTTACACAATTTACTTAACAAGCCTCGTTTTGAATTAAATAGAAGTGAACCACTACCTACTGAAAATCTTGGACCATTAGCAAGGAGTGGCGGTTATGCACATGCTGATGGATTTTCTGTGTGAGATTCATTTACAGAATACTTCAACAGCCGAGCAGGTGCAGGGATAACACCGTGGCAAAGTGATCACATTAACAGAACTCAGTACGCTTTGAACGCCCTAGTGGTACTGAATAATCATTAAAAATTTGTAGCCACATTATAATAAATTGAACTTTTATAACATACATCAGGTTTTGGTATTCACTTTGTGTACACTTCATTATTACAATAGTAACTGAATATTATGTGGGACAATGCTACTTATTCTTGTTTATTGAAATGTCCATTATTTGCGTGACAACTAAGTTATAAACATTATGAATAAACAGCAAGTTTATAGTACTTTTCTTACGTGTTCTTTCCACGAATTCTGCTCTCTCTCTCTCTCTCTCTCTCTCTCTCTCTCCAAGTATTATCCTTCACAGTTTGGTCCTTGTAGACTGGTAACGATACATCGTAGATACAAGGAAATTTAGAAACAATTTCTACCAGTTTCTCATCTTCCACCTCCGTGAACAGTACTTTTCCCTCGGACATGCTGTCGTGTTCCCCTTTGCGGCTGCATCTAGACTGCTCTCAGACCGGCTGGGCCGCAGCCGCACATGGCCGTAGCGTCAGCTGCATGCAGCTGACGCAACATGGGACACAGTCCCGTTTAATATCATCTGTAGTAGTACAGTGCAGCAGATGCTGCATAGGAATCCCACCTTAAGGAGACTCCTGCACTTGTGGATGGGTGGCCCATGCACACAGATCAGAGGCATGCATGACTTTCCACTATTCCATGCCACCCCCTCTTCCCTCTTCATGCAAAATCTGTCTGCATCTAATGTGCACAGTAAGTTGCACAGGTGTAAACACAACTTCAGGTTATTAAACTGCTTGCAAAAGTTAGAGACTTCGTTTGAATCTAGCTGTGATACCCAGTCTTAATCTGTAAGCATAGAAATGTCTCCAGGTGAAAATCATAGTAAATTACATTTCAAAATGTAAGTAATTAACTGAGAATACTTTGTGTACTTATTTTCAGATATAATGAAATCTTCTTCATGATTGACACCTGTCAGGCAGCCTCCATGTATGAAAAGTTTTATTCGCCAAACATTCTCGCTGTAGCCAGCAGCTTAGTCGGAGAAGATTCACTCTCGGTAGGTATAATACCTAGGTTATATTATATACTTCAGAAATTTAGTTTGCTTTTCCCAACACAGCTAAGTGTGTCTTGCTATCATCAGTACTGAAGTTGGAAACTAATTACATGTTTGTTAAGACATTGAAGTTGTGAAGGGTCACAATCAAATGGGCAGATGCATAAAACTGTAGTGGTTCCAATCTTTGGTTTTGAATAAATTTAAATGGCACACAACTTGTGAAAGAGGTTCACTATGGCAGAAGTGTATTAGATAATATAATATTGGAGGAGGACTATTTTTCTGTTTATATTTGATCATAGTTTCATTTAGGAATGCTTGTAAATTTTCTGGGTACTTTTATATTCCAGCATCATGCTGACCCTGCTATAGGAGTGTACATTATCGATCGGTATACCTACTATGCTCTAGAATTCTTGGAGAAGATTGAACCAGGCAGTTCAAAAACCATGGCACAGTTTGTAAGTATAATTTCTTATCCTGTTAATTGAGCATATTCAAAATTGGACACAATTTCTCTGGGAATATATTTCATTTCTCTTTTATATGCATTGTATAAGTGATATCAAAACAGTAAAAGTCTGTAAAAAGATGCAAAAGTGCTGAAACAACAGTAAATACAGGAAATAAATCCACTGAATAAGGAGTGAAGCTTTGTGTTGGTTATTTCTGCAGTTTGGCTGTTAGAGAACTCAGCCAAAACTTGTATAAATGGAAATGTCTTTTAAGAAGTGTGTATGGTATCAGATTATACTTACAGCTTGCGAGAAAGTGGGGCAAATTACTTGTTTCTGAAAATTGTACTTCCTGATCATTTCACGTAGTTTGCTCTACACTTCAGGTACCGATGCATCCTCTTATACTGTGGTGCCTTCAGTAAGCAGTTTACCTTCTTGGTAAAACCCTGCTGGACTTCTTTATTCTCAGAATCAGTTGCTGTTCATTGGATCCCTTCCTCAGTTTTCCAGACATAAAGCTTGTGACTTTTTCCTTTAGGAACACTTCAGAAATAATCTTTTTTGTGACATCATAACAATAATATTTGTCTGACCAGTGACAACAATGCAGAAGGAGCTCCAAACTACATGGTTGTTAATAGGGCACATAACATGTGTGATCCATTTTGAGTGCTGTACATTTTTGTAATTAAAAAAGTAGACTTATTCAATATCTGTAAACTTCAAAGTATAATTTCATGGAGAAAAAGAATTTCCCAATCTTAAAAGATGACATGTCTGTCTTTTCTCCATTATAAAGACATTGTGAACTTTTATAACTATGCTATGTGCTTAATTTCTTTGCTAGAAATCATACTCTGTAGATTCTTAATTGTACTATTGTTGCACGACATATTCATGAGTAGTATCTAATTTAGATCAGATTCTATTGTCATTACTACCAACAGCTCATTATGTAGGAATACCCTCCACTATTTAATGTGAGGATATATTTCTCTGCAAATAAATAATCTCATTAGAAAATAGTACAACTCTGAAAATATGCTATGAATATTTATAAGAATGTTTGTTGTCATAAACTTAATGTAAAAGTATACAAGACCCTAGCAGATATGATAACAGTACAGTGTAACATACCTGCAGTAGTGTAATTTTTTTAATTTGTGGGGGAGGGCTGTGGTTAACACATTCCCCTCTCCCTCCTTATTCTAAGTTTGTTTTGCAAACCTATACAAGGAACTTATCCACATGAAGCAGCAACTGCTCATCAGTGACACACAATATGCCACTTATTAATAAGTTGTAGTTACAGGAGCAGTTCACAATAATTATTTCTCTGTACCAATGAATTCCTTGATTCAGTCCACACCTCTAAATGTTATCCTCTATTCCCTATTCTATAGATTTAATGTATGAACCAATTAATTGTCTAAATATAATAGGAAAATAAATTCTGTTGGAATGTAAATAACTTCAGACTGAAGGAGCCACTTACCAAATAGCAGAGGTGTTGAGTTGTTGACAGGTGCACACAAAGGTGGCACAAAACTTGCTAGCTTTTGGAATAAATCCTTTCTTGCATTAGAGTACAAATATGTGTGCCCCCCCCCCCCCCCCCACCTGCATATATATATGTGTGTGTGTGTGTGCGTGTGTGTGTGTGTGTGTGTGTGTGTGTGTGTGTGTGTGTGTGTGTGTTTTCTAGCTCAAGAAACGATTGATTCCAAAAGCTAACCAGTTTTCTGACTCTTTTGTGTATACCTTTCGATGACGCAGTGCTCTGCTATTCAGTTAGTCATCTCCTTTACTCCTAAATTACTTACAGCTAAATGTGTCTGAAACAATAAAGGAATTACAGTGATCCACTCACTGGCTTGCAGTCAAGTTTTGTTATACTCCATTTAAAAACTTCAGAATGAGTTAATACATTCCTATAATTAGCTAATGAACATACCGGTAACAGTATAAGTATATAGCAGCAAGTCCACAGCTTTAGAAATGAATGATCAAACTCAGATTTTGGAGCTGGTCCATTTTATTCCATTGTCGTCCTCACAATAAGTATTACCATTTGAATGCCCTACTATTGGGATACCATCAGTTGAGAAAGCATAACCAAAATACTGTTATAGCAGAATTGTCATTTCCAGTCATCTCCACTTGACATACTTGATACTTGGCTATTTTAATTATCTTATTCTTGTGGATAGTTTAATTATTGAATATAATTAGTAATGTGTTGTGATTCCAGCTCGTTGTATGTCCAAGATCGAAATGCATCTCAACAGTTGGCATTCGTAAGGACTTATACAAAAGGGACACCAATGAAGTGCCAATAACAGATTTCTTTGGTTCTGTAAGACCAGTTGAACTCACCTACTCGAAACTGAATATTTCGGTTGTTCCAGCAAAAAATGAGACCCAAAGGTACACACATTTTAAATCCTTGATTTCTTGAGTCACGAATTTCTTGAATGTATTGACATTTAAAAATTTACAACTAGTTTCTGTTTATGTAAAATTGTGAACCAATATTAATGTTTGTTTACTTTTCTTGCTTTTACAGGATAGAAAAAATGCCAAAGAAGAAGTTCTATTATGCAGAACAGTTTCCAACCCATATATTTGATTCATTGGAAAGTGTGTACTGACGTGTGTCTTTTTTTTTTAATTTCCAATTTGTAACAATTTGAAGTATTTATTATTATTGCCAGTTAAAGCCTACAAAGAAATCTAGCCAGTTAAAGCCTACAAAGAAATCTAGTCCTTGCAAATAAATTTGTTTTTGGTTAAAAGTTAATTTGTTAATGAAAGAAAGCAGTGTGTAGAAATGAGCTTTGTCAGTATGCAGACACATTTTCTGTTTTTGCATATGGGAGGACTAACAGTGAGTTAACTGCTTTTACATGGTTTAGTGTAAAGGAAATATGAAATTGCAGTCCAGTGACTCAAAAGAATACTGTCTGTTTTTGTCATATTTAAAAGCTAATTGATAGTCTATTTCTTAAAGCTGGTGATATTCTTATTTCTTGTAAACAAAACAGTAAAAAGGTGTCAGATATTCATTATAGCTTATGTGGAAGTACAAAGTGTACAGGAACTGATATGATAGTAAGTTCATTCTGTGTTGTGAAATGTGGAAAATGTGAAAGCTGCATTTCGGATTGAGAGATTCTACTTTTAGAATAGGATAACTCATAGGTCTCATAACAAAAAATTTCAAGTCATTGACTTAATATACAGGAGACTCATCAAAACAAAACAAAATTGTTTGCAGTTTTTCTTAAAATATCATTAATACAATATACTGCACTGTATACATAATTGATACACAAATGATGACTTTTTTTTTTTTTTCAAACAAATAAAAAGCTATAACATCCAAAGCACGTATTCCCAGATCGTCATTCGTGTACTCTTCAGCTGAATAGTAATATTTCTGCACCAGTGTTTGTCTCTAAATTAATATTGAGTAATTATTTTTCTTTTACTTTGTTTGCAGTTTCCATACCCATATACTTCAGAGTTTGAGCATACAGTTTTAAAAAGTTTGTGCGCAGCAAAAAATTATTTTGATTCATTGTGTTATAATCATGTTGAAATTGATTCACAACAAATAAATCAGGGTTACTATGTACAGAGATAATCATTTCATAAATGAGCAGTGAGGGCACAGTATACTTTGATTTTTCTACACTTTACATTGTGCATATTTCTGTTGATGGTTTTTTGACATTTCAGTATTGGAGACTTATGGTTAGAGTTAAACCAAAATGTAATTCCATACCTTATTTTTGGTTCAAAGTAGCCATGATATACTACTATCCTTATGTTCATGGTGTTAGCTTTGTATAATTTCATCACTGCAAATGCTAGTGTATTTAATTTATTTACAGTATATTGTATATGTGAGCCCCACAATAAATTTTTATCTAATTGCATTCACAGGAATTTCACACAGCTAGCTTCCCACAAATCCTGATTTTTCATGAGAATTTCAACATCATTTAACTTTGCTTGTTTTGTTTAAACTGCATTAACTGAGTTTCTTCCATGTTTAATTTTAGCCCATTTAAATTAAACCAGATGCTATAACCTTGTATGTAATACTTGGATATGTGCTGCTGCACCAAGCCACTAATGTACTACACTTCAGATATTCTGCCAGCGACATCCACGCTGGCCAGCGACCAGAGGCTGCCTGGAGTGGGCCACATGACTTATGCACATGGCATGCCATCCGTTGTGCCATCTTCTTATACCAGAGCCCTCCTTTTTATAAGTGGTGTGTGGGAGGCACTTGCTCTCATATTTTCTTTCTTATTGTCAGCATCTGCTTGTACCAGTATGTGGATTGTTTCTATGTTTGTGTCTATGTTCTCAGCTGTTGTTCGCTTGTCTCTGGAAGAAGAATAAACTTTGATTCATTGTGTCAGTACAGTGTTTGTGTCTTACATAGAGACACCAGTTATCTATTTTTTCTAATGTATTTATGACAGTGAGGAATTTGGTCAATATTTCAATGATTACAAATGTGTCATCTGCAAATAAAACAAACTGACACTCAATATTAAGCGGTAGGTCATTTATGTAAAACAGATTGGGACCTAAGACTGAAGTTGGGGTACTCCTTGTCAAATTGTCTTCCATTGTCAAGCATAATTCCCTCTTTCTGATGATATAACCAGTCCTTGTCTTCAGTTGGTTCATCATCATCATCATCATCATCATCTTGGACAGTTTCCAGCCACTGGCTGGGTCTGTCGGGAACACAAGCCTCTCCATCGTGTTCTGTCTTTCCACCATTCGCCCTCTTCCACCTTCGTCCAGTTCTCTCCTCTTCTCGTCACACATTCCTTCACTCCCTTCACCCATCTATCTCTTGGTCTTCCTCTGGGCCTCTTCCCCTCCAGTTGCAGATCAAACATCCTCTTAGGAATTCTTCCCTCATCCATTCTCTTCATGTGTCCATACCACTGCAGTCTTGATTTTTCTATCCTGTCCTGTACTGGTTCCTCCTTTAGTCTTTCCCTCACATACTCATTTCGCAATCTGTCTCGTCTTGTTACACCCAACCTGCTCCTCTGGAACTTCATTTCGCTAGCCTGTATTCTACTTTTGTCGCTTTTGTGCATTACCCATGTCTCACTTCCGTATGCCAATATGGGGACAAAGTAGGTTCGATATATAATTCCCTTGGATTTCTGTGGCACCTCCTTGCTCCAAATAAGCCCCCTAATGCATTTGTAGAACTGCCCTGCTTTTCTGCACCTTTCATTTATTTCCATTGCGTTTCCCCCCTTACTTTCAATCACGCTTCCCAGGTACTTGAAGTTCTCTACCACTTGTAGTTTTTCCCCTCCACAAGTTATATCCACATTTGGCCTATTCGTCTTCCTTGTTGTGACAATTATTTTACTTTTCTTTGCAGAGAAATGCATTCCATATTGTGCTGCCGTTGCCTCCCATGCATCTAACTGCTCTTGCACCTCCTTCTCGCAATTTCCCCATAACATCAGGTCATCGGCAAAAAGCACTGCTTTCATTTTATGATCTCCAATTGCATCTGACACTTGCTGTAGGATTTCATCCATAACAATAATAAACAATAAAGGCGAAAGTGCACTTCCCTGTCGCAGCCCATTTTCCAGCTTGAACCATGCAGTACATTCCCTCCCCACTTTCACACAACTCTCACTTCCCTCATACATTTTTCTGACTTTTCTTCAGTTGGTTAGTGCTCATAATTCCATATTTTTCCAGTTTAGAGAACAGCTATCAATGGTTCACTGTCAGAGGCATTTGGTAGGCAGCAACAAATTCCCATGGCACAGCAGGGATTTGTCCAGATACGAGCTAATTTTGTCTATAAACTGGTTGATAGCAGATAATGTGCTTTTGCCTTATTGAAACCCACACTGATTTTTTGCGGTTATGTTTTGAGTTTGTATTGTGACAACCTTTTCAAATATTTTTGATAGCGATCGAAGAAGAGAGATAGGTGATACTTTCCTAAGTGTTCTGTTCTGTCCTTTATGAATGATGGTTTAACTATTAAATATTTCAGAGTACCGGGAAAACTGCTTTGTCAAATGACTTATTAACTCTTGTAGATAGTGGCTGCACAGTTATTTTAGAGACTGCCTTTAACACCTTTTGTTGGTATTCCGTCCCATCCTGCTGATGTTTTATGTTTTAGTGTTATTATGGAATTTTCTATACATTTGACAGTAGTTTTGCTGAATATATTGAAAGTTTCACCTTTGAATTCCTCAGTTCCAAAGAAATTCATGTAATCTATGTTATTTTCTACATTAATGTAAGACATGTTCACATTTATAAAAAAAATCATTACACGGTTATGAAATTTGGGAAGGATATACAATACTTTTGTCCTCTTTCTTGATTTTGGAATATGTCCTCTGGTTGTAGTGCCTGTTTCAGCTTTGATCACTGACCATTTGCTTTTGATTTGCTTTCACTATCCACTTCTTTCATTGCCTTTACAACTTTCTTAAAAACATATTTTTAGTCTTTTACATAGGTAACAAAATCAGGACTTACGTTGTGTTCTAGTAACCAGTGTAGCTGTGTCTCCTTTTTCACTAAATATTTTTATTCCTTCAGGGATCCACTTTACTCTTTTCCCTACTTTTTTATGGTATGCTTAAGAGCAAAATTTTCATTAAAAATGTACAAGAAGTTGCCAGGAATTTAGAAAAGAATTCTGACCTTTATATACTATTTTCTGTTGTCCACTCCACCTTATTTCGTCTGTGGTGGAAGAATTTCAAATTTCTGTGTTGAACTGTTGTTTTTGGTAACTCCATAAACTGGGCACAATGATCAGGAAGTCTTGAATCTAAACAAAACTAAAACTTATTTGTCTTTCATTATAGCTATAATTCACAATAATCTATTCATTGTAGATCTTCAGTGCATTATATCTAAGTCATGATGACTTACTGAAAATGTTGTAGCACATGGTACCACTTGACATTGCGTATAAGAGGCAAAGTTAGTTCTCTTTGCTGATGATACAAGTATAGTAATCACACCTGAGAAACAAGAATTATCTGATGAAATTGTCAATACTGTCTTTCAGAAAATTACTAAGTGGTTCCTTGTAAACGGACTCTCACTGAATTTTGATAAGACACAGTACATACAGTTCCGTACAGTGAATGGTATGACGCCATTAATAAATATAGACCTTAATCGGAAGCATATAGCTAAGGTAGAATATTCCAAATTTTTAGGTATGTCCATTGATGAGAGATTAAATTGGAAGAAACACATTGATGATCTGCTGAAACGTTTGAGTTCAGCTACTTATGCAATAAGGGTCATTGCAAATTTTGGTGATAAACATCTTAGTAAATTAGCTTACTACGGCTATTTTCACTCATTGCTTTCATATGGCATCATATTTTGGGGTAATTCATCACTGAGGAATAAAGTATTTATTGCACAAAAGCGTGTAATCAGAATAATAGCTGGAGTCCACCCAAGATCATCCTGCAGACATTTATTTAAGGATCTAGGGATATTCACAGTAGCTTCTCAGTATATATACTCTCTTATGAAATTTGTTATTAACAACCAAACCCAATTCAAAAGTAATAGCAGTGTGCATAACTACAATACTAGGAGAAAGGACGATCTTCACTATTCAAGATTAAATCTAACTTTGGCACAGAAAGGGGTGAATTATACTGGCACTAAAGTCTTTGGTCACTTACCAAATAGTATCAAAAGTCTGACAGATAACCAACAAGTATTTAAGAAGAAATTAAAAGAATTTCTGAATGACAACTCCTTCTACTCCATAGAGGAATTTTTAGATATAAATTAAGAAAAAAAAATTATTAAAAAATAAAAAAAATAAAAATAAAAAATAAAGAAAAATAAAAAACACACAAAAAAATAAAGTTGTTATATTAACTTAAGTATGTTGTTAAATTAACCTAATTATGTCATGTATTGAAAAATTCAACTCGTTCCACATCATTACGAAATATTGTATTCATGATCCATGGAACTAGTATTAATCTAATCTAATCTAATCTAATCTAATCTAACAAACATCAGTTAAACGGCTGTTGTGGATCTCATTAATATTGTCATGGAATACAGTGTACCTGATGGAAACAAACCTGAAGATGACTATAATTGGTTTTAATGTTACCTATACATGTAATTTTCTCTCGTGTGTATTATCTCTTTTGTCATATTTTATCCATTATCAGTTTCTATCTTGTGTTTGTGTGTCCACTTCCTTTGAATATCAGTAATTCAAGTTATTTTCAGCGCAACAATTGCAGCCGCCATTGCAGCCACAGCCGCCATTAGGTGGCAGTTTTAATTTATGAAATTAGCGGAAGCGAATTATTCTCCCGCTTCAGTTATAATACACATTTGTTCCACAGCCGCCAGCCACTGCAACGGAAGACATAGATTTTTATTTTCAGTTTAACAGCAGAGATCCAGAGCCATGACTCAGACTACAATGCATTATGAAAGAAAATGGTAAAAAATTGTTCTCTCGTGCATGTGTGGGCAACTGCAAATAATAATCAAAGATCTCATGTTTGAGCAGGAACGTTTAGCCGAGGCAAGAACCTAAAAAAGTTTATTTCCTTTTTCAGCTTATATGTAATGTGTTACAAGATCAGTGTGTCTTAGTTATTAATGCAATTAATGATTTTGCTAAGGATTAACTTTCATTGAACAAACTGTCTTACAAAAAGCAATTTAATTCAAATCAAAGAAAAAATCAAAATTAAACTAATAACCAAATTAGCAATTAATTTTGAGAAAAGCCCACCACGTAATGATGACATTCATATAAAAAGAAAGAGAAAAATACTTTATATTATCATAAATCACACGAGAGCGGACATACCATTTTTCATAACACAAACAGGCATACTTAGTGCACTGGCTGCCTTTATGTTAGTAAGGTAAATATATATAGGAGCTAAACCATAGTTTAATATTAGTTTACTTAAACATTGATAAAATAAACTTACATAATTTGATGAAACGGTAATGAAATAATCTTTCACTTATCACTCTGTTGCCACGGACAGGTGTTACCTCACAGCAATGACCCACTCAAAGCATTCAACAGTGCAGTTGCATTAGATCCTAACCAACTGCTTATTGAATTACTAATTATCTCATAGGCAAATGCTTCATTGTGGGATTCTGCTGCTAGTTGGTAATCTGGACCGTTTTCTTGCATGGATGGTAAATTTTTTTCTCACGTAGCTTGTTGTTAATTTTATATTATTACTGTTCACTTTGGCTTATGACAACACAGTTTATGACTGTGTTCGCTGAAACAGTAATGAAGGAATAGGTATGGGCTTGTATTTGTGAAACAACAATGGAATAGTGCAAAACAGTTTTATTTGTGGTTGGCGCACTTTATACACAGGCATGCCCGCTCCAGAGTTAAGAGAATTGAAATCATATCTTGCTTGATATTTCATTCACCTTTCCATAAATATGCTTGTTCCTCCCCATGCTACAGTACTCCTGCACAAGCTACTTGCAACATGTAAATTTCCAAGGGTATATATTGACCTTTGTAAGCCAATGTTCATTCGAGCAAACAACTTTGATATTTGCCCTTTCTGGCAGAATGATGTGCAATTCATAAAGTTTTTTCCCTCTGTCATTTGGATAGTTTGAACTTATTTATGTTCAACTGCATTAGGAATGTATTTTTACTTTTTCGAATATCCTTAAGGATGTCTACTGTGAAAAGGTGTTTATGCATTTTCATTTCAACTCTGTTATTAATTGTTAGTAGGCTAGTTTCCCTTATTAAGTACAATCTTACAAATATCACTATACAGACTGCTGAATTTAGCCGAGTCTAACCTCTTTTGATGTAGCCCATCTTGTTGTAAACATTACTAATGAGCTTATTGAAGTCCACAAAAATTTCACCATGTCTGTTGCACTGCACTCTGGTGCAGTTGTTATTCTGTCTCTGTATTTATCACATATTGATCTTCTGTGTAGGATAGCACTTAAAGTTAACATCAATGTTGAGTACTCATTTTTTGCTGCCCGGATCAGATTTTGTGCTTCATTTACACATGTAACCAGAGCTGTACTTCACACACAGGATGCCTTTAATCACAAATGTTTTGCTTTTTAGCCGAGATTGAAGTGTCACTGCAGTGATATACCAGCACCATCTTACTCTGTTTATTTGTCTTCAGATATGTAATCTATTCAGTCAGTTCACACATATACAGTCACAAAGACATGTTGTGAAACTGGAACATACTTAGCAGACAGTTGATAATTCAGAAATGTAGCACTAAAAACTATTTTGAAGATATAAATGACTCCTCAGTTCACACATGTCACTGTCTTAAAAATTCACATACAAATCTGTGTACAGCGATAACTAGTTGCGAACAAAGTATAGACGCTTGAGGGAAGTGCATAAGTAAATTTTGCAACTTCAACTTGTATGTTCGTAGTGTTCTGGTGATGCCAAGGAAAAAGTGATGAAAATCTTCTATCATACCAATGTTGCATCCAATGTTACGGCTCCAACCAAAGCAGTGAAGGTACTGGTAGGAATTCTGATGGTTAAACTGTAGCTGTGCGATTGTCATTATTTGGCTACAGTTTGGCATTGTCTTTAATATGGAATGACTGTTTCAACAGGTGTTTCCATTTTGCCTTAGAATGTTTTTAATGCTGCAAAGGACATTGTCATACTCGGACTCATTGATCAGGACAGAATCTTTAGATAGGGCATGTACCTTTTCAATGCCAACGATTCTACAGTGAACTTTAATCCATATCGTGCTTGTTTTTATTTGTAAACTGATGTGTTTCTTCCAGTATCCTATAAAAAAGATGATTGTTAGTTTTACTATTGGAAAAGAACACGATTGTGGGAGGATCAATATCCTTCAACACATTTTTCATATACATTTCCTGACAAAAAAAGTGAAGCACCCAGAAGACACGGTTCAATGTCAATGTAACTTTATACACTTACACACCATCAGCAAGTACATAAATGATTAGAATTGCAGTTCATTGTGACAAGTAGAACAGCCGTCTGAATGCATTAATGCTTATCAAATTTAGTGTTGTAATCAGGCCTGGTAGGGTACAAAAACGTGAACAATCTCAGATATTGAGTGATTATTGCAAAAAACACAGAGAAGCCATGTACTGTGTCAGACAGTGTTATTGGCACCTGGAAGAGTTTGAAAGGGCCCCCACTGTGGGTCTCTGCTTGCTTGGCTGATTGAATCATGTAATGTCCAGATTTGTGGGGCATTCGGATTTGACAGTGGCCCGATGTTGGACTGCATGGAAATGTGAAGGCAGGCATCAAACTTCCTATCGACCACGTCAGAGCACCACAAAGGAGGATTGCTGTATAGTACACCATGCACATTGTAACCGCTTGACACCTGCACCTTCCATTCAAAACAAATAATGACTCCCAGCAACACTGTGTCATCTTGTATCATTGGTTGGAGACTAGCAGCAGCCAAATTAGAGAATTACTGTCCCATGTGTAGGGTGCTGTTAACACAACAGCACGAGCAGCTGCATTAGGAGTGGTGCTGGACTGGGAAGTATGGACTAAACGGCATCACTTTGTGTCAGATTTGAATTGCAGTTCTGCACTACCACAGGTGACCATCTGTAACCTACCTGGTTTACCTGTAAAGATGTCCACGGTAGCCAGCATCTCCATCGAAAAAGGGCTGAAATTTTGGTGGTGAAAGTAGGCTGTTATCAATAATATAACCCACGCCAAAACATGAAAGTTCAAACACTTTAATACCACTTCAGTGTTGTCTGATCTGCTGTTTGTGACCTGGTCTCATAAATTCAATTTGCTACAGATAAACAGTTAGCTGTGTATTACACGTGGCAATTGTTCTATAGTTGCAGCCCGAGTGCAGTAACCTAAAACTGATTTAATCATTCACAAATGTCTTCATGTAGCAAATTAGCAGTCAACACAGTTACTTAATAGAGCACTCAATATATTGTCCCTATGAGCAAATGAACATATTAAAACGAACACAATGTTCACAGTAAGCATCAGTTTTCATAGGCAATATTGTCATTATAGATCACTGTTAAAGTTTGGCTCAGTTATAAATGCCACTCAAATTTCACTGCAGAAGCTAATTATCAGTTTCAGTCATTACATAGTTATGGAATGAAATCCCAGATGTGAATTCAAACTGAGTATGGTATGTATTTTGGCACGTAATCTGTACTAGACCAACTGTGGTACATTTTCCATTTAGGTGCACATAGGTGTTACCCCTTACAATCTCACCACTGACTGACTCTCTCAAGGTAGGGGTGCCCTTCAACAACAAAAACAGACGAAAATACAAAAAAGTAGATAATGTGATGTGTTCTGACAGTCAGTTGAGTATTTGATCAATTAGCATAGGAATAAACTGTTACTCTGAAAACTTTAGTAATGCATTAAAATTTGGCTAGGTTGGAATTTCCTTTTTTTATTATGGAACTACCATAACCAATAAAATTTTGGATTGCAGAAAATGTTGCTGATTAAACATTTAGAAGAATGCAGGAACACCATTTTTCTTCTACACTGTGAATCTCCACATTTACATGTAAATGTGCCATACTGCAAGATGTAGTAAACCTCAAGATGTTGTTAATTAATTAATTGGTACTGTATGTAAAATGATTAAGAACAAGTCAGGCAATGAAAGTATGTGTTCAAAGTCCAGAACCTCACAGTAGTTATGAGAGAATTTGCAGTGAAAAGTGGCAGCCCGTCTGAACTTCAAATTCAATTAACACAGAAGATAATTAATTTCAGGAAAAACAAAATGTGTTACTGTAAAGTTGGAGCATTGCACTGTTGAATAGTACAGGTGCTTATACTGAAATTTATGTCCTAGCTCCCACGCCACCAAATCTGCTTTCTGGCTGCATGAATGTTTTCAGTCTATGATATTTTCTACACTACTGGCCATTAAAATTGCTACACTAAGAAGAAATGCAGATGATAAACGGGTATTCATTGGACAAATATATTATACTAGAATTGACATGTGATTACATTTTCACGCAATTTGGGTGCATAGATCCTGAGGAATCTGGCCATAATTACGGCCTTGATATGCGTGGGCATTGAGTCAAAAAGAGCTTGGATGGCGTGTACAGGTACAGCTGCCCATGCAGCTTCAACACGATACCACAGTTCATAAAGTGTAGTGACTGGCGTATTGTGACAAGTCAGTTGTTCGGCCACCATTGACCAGACGTTTTCAATTGGTGAAGGAACTGGTGAATGTTCTGGCCAGAGCAGCAGTTGAACATTTACTGTATCCAGAAAGGCCCGTACAGGACCTGCAACATGCGGTCGTGCATTATCCTGCTGAAGTGTAAGGTTTCGCAGGGATCGAATGAAGGGTAGAGCCACGGGTCGTAAAAAATCTGAACTGTAACGTCTACTGTTCAAAGTGCCGTCAATGCGAACAAGAGGTGACTGAGACGTGTAACCAAGGGCACCCCTTACCTTCACGCCAGGTGATACACTAGTATGGCGATGACGAATACACGCTTCCAATGTGCATTCACCGCGATGTCGCCAAACACTGATGCGACCATCATGATGCTGTAAACACAACCTGGATTCATCCGTAAAAATGACGTTTTGCCATTCGTGCACCCAGGTTCGTCGTTAAGTACACCATCGCAGGCGCTCCTGTCTGTGATGCAGCATCAAGGGTGACCGCAGCCATGGTCTGTGAGCTGATAGTCCATGCTGCTGCAAACGTCGTCGAACTGTTCGTGCAGATGGTTGTTGTCTTGAAAACGTCCTCATCTGTTGCCTCAGGGATCGTGACGTGGCTGCACGATCCGTTACAGCCATGTGGATAAGATGCCTGTCATCTCGCCTGCTAGTGATACGAGGCCATTGGGATCCAGCACGGCGTTCATATTACCCTCCTGAACTCACCGATTCCATATCCTGCGAACAGTCATTGGATCTCGACCAACGCGAGCAGCAATGTCGCGATACGATAAACCGCAATCGCGATAGGCTACAATCCAACCATTATCAAAGTTGGAAACGTGATGGTACGCATTTCTCCTCCTTACGTTTCACCAGGCGATGCCTGTCAGCTGCTGTTTGTGTATTAGAAATCAGGTGGAAACTCTCCTCATGTCCGCACGTTGTAGGTGTCGCCACCGGTACCAACCTTGTGTGAATGCTCTGAAAAGCTAATCATTTGCATATCACAGCATCTTCTTCCTGTTGGTTAAGTTTCGTGTCTTTAGCATGTCATCTTCGTGGTGTAGCAATTTTAATGGCCAGTAGGGTAATTGACATGTTCCGTAGCCAAACTAATTAATCAGATGAAATTCAGTAATAAAGTTACATTGATATAGACCTGACCATGAAGTTGAAGTTATCATGTATGTACTATATATTACACAAATGCCTATTTTGGAAATTAATGAATTTGGATAAAAATATTTGGGGAGAGAAACATATCAGATGGGGGTACCCAACTTGCTGCGTCTCACATTATCAGTGAGTGTAGCGGTGGCCTGCATAGAGGCCCTATTCTTCCAGTTTTTTGGAGAGACAGCAGTGTTACTCCTAGCTTCAAGGTGTGGGGTGCAATCAAATATGACTTCGGGCCGTGGCTGGTGGTAATTGAAAGAACTGTGAGGGCCGGTCTTTGAGATGTTGGGGTACTCCGGTGGCCAGCAAGATCCGCAGATCTGTCTCTGATGGAACATTTGTGGGACCAGCCTGGGTGTCAACTCTGTCCCAGTGCCAGTATCCAGGACATCAAGGACTGGGCTGTCTTGCCTAAGGAGAGTATACGAGTATACAATGACCTTGTGACACCCTTCCCAATCAAATCAGTGCATGCATCCAGGACATGGGGGCGTAGTGTCATTCTGATAAGTGAGCTCCCAGCGCAAAGTTCTTTGTAAATTTGAGCCAGTTTTGTAACCACTGAAATAATAACACGCACCGTCTCAACCCTCGAATTTTCATTTTGTTTCCACTTCTGGGTGCTTCGCTTTTTTTGTCAGGCTTCTAAGATAGCAGTGAGCTCAGCTGTCATTATCAATGTCTTGACAGAGCTTAATTTGTCTACACATTTGAATTGTTTCATCAAAGAATGTCCGTAGAGTGGCTTCAGCAGATTGTGAGCAATCTGCATAAATATTATTAGCACTGCATTGAACCATTCAGGTGTACTGGCACCCAATAATTTTCCATTCATCAGCTGCTACCGAAACCAGTCTGTTACTAATACCTAGAAATGTACGGCAAAATGTTTGAGTGGTTCAGGTGTTTCCAAGATGGCCAAGAAGACACTGAAGATGACTCATACCCAGGGTGCCTTTCAACACCAAAAACAGATGGAAATATCAAAAAAGTAGGTAATGCGATTTGTTCTGACAGTCAGTTGAGTACATCCTGACAGTCAGTTGAGTATTCAGTCAGTTTCAGAAACTATAGGAATTGACAAAGGATGCATAAGGCAAATTTTACATATAACCACTTTAACATGAGGAAAGCGTGTGCAAAACTGGTGCCAAAATTCTCATAGTTGAAGTAAAAGGAGTGCATAAAAATGTTTGTACTGACACTGAATATCGTTGAAAATGATCCTGATTTCTTGGAAAGAACAATAATGTGATGAATCTTGGTTTTTCACTTACGATCCAAACACTTAAGTTCCATTCCATGCATTAAGGCCCCAATTTCACTGAGAGCAAAGAAAGCTTGAATAATCAAATCAAGATTCAAAGCAAAGATGATTGTTTTTTTTCTAGTATTCCTGGACTTGTGTATCTTAATTGAGTTTTTTAAAGTCAGACTATTAATCAACATTAGCACCTTGAAGCCCTCACTCAACTTCATGAAAACAAAGACGATCCGAAGACGCCACACTGGCTAATGTCAAATTGCCTGTTAAAAGGTTTCTAGCAAAGTACAGCATCCCAGTGTTAGACCACCCACCTTATCCGCCTGACCTAACATGACGTGACTTTTTCTATTCGCCAAGGTAAAATCTGCATTAAAAGAACAAAAGTTCAGTCCACTGAGGCAATGAAACAAAATGCAGCACACACCATCAAGGAAGTAACAGAGGAAGACTTATAACACTGTTTCGATCAGTGGAAAATTCACAGGGAGCATTGTAGGGAGAGTGGTGGGGAATATGTTGAGGGTGACAATAACTAAATGTGTATGTTTTTGAAATAAAATGTTTCACAGCAATAGTGCCACTGTTTTATTGCCATGCTTCATATGTGTAGCAATTTCTGGAACAAGAATCACACTTAAGTAGTAGTGATTTCTAGTACTTGTTCAGACATTTATTTGCAATGCATGTACCCCTCATATCATGACTGTCATATATTTTTAGGCCACCTTGTAACACCACCTCAAGATCATCATCATCATCATCAGTATCCCTTATGTCATTATCATTATTGAGTACACTCAGAAACAAAACAAAAATCACGTCCTAAGCATTGCTTATAGGTGTGAAGAGTTACTGCAGAAATAAATGAAGCATTACTTATGTATCTGTCCATCTGGATGGGGTGGATCCATCCCTCTGAGCTCATGGAGGAAAATGGGCAGAGACAGATCATCCTGCCTGATGGCTGCTGCTGTGCCCTCAGCACATTCCTCCAGCACTACATCATAACTAATAGCATCTAGAAAAAAGAGTAACATCCCATAAGCAATGTGTGTAACTAAAAATGTGAGTTGTTATTAGCATAGAATAAGAACGACTTGCTACTAGGTACAAAAATTTTCATTAATTTGCACACCCATTCCTGCAAGGCAATGAACAAAAAAGATACCATGACTTGGGCTGGCTCATTTTGAGTATCAATAACACATACAAAGAAGGAGAACAACTCATCATCAATGCATACAGAAGTAATATTAGTAATAACTGTAAGAGAAAATATATATTGCTACAATATATGTGCTCATTGACAGTCACCGAGTGGGGTGGCGCAGTGGTTAGACACTGGACTCGCATTCGGGAGGACGACGGTTCAATCCCTCGTCCGGCCATCCCGATTTAGGTTTTCCGTGATTTCCCTAAATTACTCCAGGCAAATGCCGGGATGGTTCCTCTGAAAGGGCATGGCCGCCTTCCTTCCCCATCCTTCCCTAATCCGATGAGACCGATGACCATGCTGTCTGGTCTCCTTCCCCAAACCAACCAACCAACCAACCAACCATTGACAGTTGTGAGTCCAGCCCTGGGAACCCAAAACTGTGAATGGGGCCATAACCTTCACAAGGTATTTCTATAAAAGGAAAGCGATGGCATTGTATAATCGCCATAAGTAAGAAAAACATAGAAGAAGAAAGATCACATTAGTGGCAGCCACCGAGCCAAGAGGATATGCATCAGCAGCAGCAGTAGTTGCCTGATAAACAGTAAATTAATTTAGTCTTTTTTTTCATGTGTTCTGCAAAGAAGTGAACTATTCCTGTGTATTTTACTAGACTAGTGGTTAGAAAATAATCGTAGTTTTTGTTTTTACATAAATCTTGTGAATATCCTTGAGTAGGGCGGCTTTCTAGTGTAAATTTTCCAATCGCCAGAAACTCTGCCATGCCACAATTTTTTAATTTTGTGCTAGTAGACAGCATACAGTTTAGATCAGTGCATTCTAGTTTGAATATTTGTCTTGTGCAGTAACTTTTTGGTAAACAGGATTCCTAATGACAGGTAGATAATCAACTTCATTAGAGAAATTTATTTCTGTTTAATAGCTTGCTGTCTCAGAGTACAGTGAGAAATCTACACAGCAACTTTTAGTGTTACTTTATTCTCCTTTGGTATATTTTGTATACATTTCAACCTCAGTAGTGCCGTTTGAGCTCTTATATCTATTTTATACACAGTACGATATGGCTAGGGACTGTGCTTGTGGTGAGCGGTCACAAAGAGAGTTGGCTGCTGTCCATAAACAGTTGGAAGCTGTGTTGGCTACCGTCAACAAGCTTCTAGCTAATGCTCAATGTTGCGGTGACGTCGGGCACCAGTGACGAGACCTGCAACTCCTTTGGTGTTACTGGAATCCCCTGGTGACCCGGACGTCGCTGTGGCTCCTGATATGCAACATCTGACCGGTCTGTCCTCACTCCAGAGTGGGTGGCAGACAGTGGTGGGTTCGCATGTCACTGGGTGGAGGGCCATGTGGCTGGCTCCCTATGTCAACAGGTAGGAGGTGCTACACAGTGTTGTTGATAACTCTGAGCCAGCACAGGATGCCTCTCCTGTTGGGCCAGCAGTCAATTCTCCTGTCCAGTCCGGACAAATGCAGAGGATGATGGAGCCCCTCAGGGTTATAGCAGGTGAGGTGGGAGGTCTCATCTGTGATGTGGAGGAGGCACTACCATTGGCTATTGAGCTCAGTGTTGCAACTGGCTGCATGTAGTGGCACATGTCAGCACAAATGAGCCTGCCGCTTGTGTTCTGAGGCCATCCTCAGCTCCTTTCGGCAGCTGGCTGATTTGATGATGGCAACTATCAATGTACACGGGGTGCAGGCAAAACTGTCTATCTGTAGAATTGTACCCAGGGTTGATCGTCGTCCTCTGTTTTGGAGCAGAGTGGAAGGTCTGAACCAGAGACTCAAGTGACTGCAACAGTATTGGATGTGAATTTCTCAACCTCCACTATCGGGTGCAGAATTGTAGCCTTCCCCATAATAGGTCTGGCATGCACTACATGAAGGAAGTGGCTACTAGGGTAGCACAGAACGTGTGAAGCACACGTCAAGCTTTTTTAGGTTAGAGAACCCCTCCCTTGGGATCAAAGACGATTTGCCTGTTAAATCAGCCACAGTGAACTCAAAGAGTCTTGGCCCTTGCAAATCAGAAATAGAAAAGATTAATATGATTTTAGTAAACTGCGGGAGCATCCAAGGAAGGATCCTGGAATTAGTATCGCTTACTGAAGGTTATAAAACAGATAGTATATGGGAACAGTTCAGATTGGAATGTTTATCGTAAGGATAGGTTAGCCACCAGTGCTGGCAGAGAGTTTATTGCAGTAAAAAATTCGATAAAATCTAGCAAGGTTATCATGGATTCCAAATGTAAATTAATATGGGTGAAACTGAGTATCAAAGAACAGCAAAAATGGTGGTAGGGTGCTTTTATAGACCACCTTGGTCAGGATCTGTAGTTGTAGAGCGCCTCAGACAGAACTTGCAGAATAGCATTAGTAATTTTCCTGATCTTGCTGTTATAATATGGGATTAATTCAACTTACCAGATGTAGATATGGAGTGTTATGCCATCAAAGCTGGTGCCAAAGACAGGGATTCATGTGGCGTTGTTCTGGATGTCTTGTCCGAAAATTACCTTGAGCAGATAATTAGAGAACTAACTCATGAGGGTAACGTCTTAGACCTCCTGGCAATAAACAAACCTGAACTTATTGAATCAGTTTACATAGAGGAAGGTATCAGTGATCATAAAGCTGTGACAGCATCTATGATGACGGGTCCTACAAGGAATGTTAAGAAAGGTAGGAAGATATATTTGCTCAGCAAGGGTGACAGAACACAAATTTTGGAATATCTCAGCAGTCAGCATCAAATATTCGGTGATGAGGACAAAGATGTGGAGAACAAATGGAAAAAATTCAATGGCATCGTTTGGTACGCCCTAGACAAGTATGTTCCAAGTAAGGTTTTAAGGGATGGGAAAGATCCACCATGGTTCAATAGCTGTGTCATTAAAGTGCTACGTAAACAAAGAGCACTTCATCTCAGGTTCAAGAGAAGTAAAAATCTAGCTAACAAACAAAAGCTGAATGAAGCAAAAATGAGCATAATGCGAGAATCGTTCAATAATTTTGAAAGTAAGACGTTATCAACCAACCTGAGTAAAAATCCTAAGAGATTCTGCTCATATGTAAAATCAGTAAGTGGGTCAAAATCATCTATTTATTCTCTCAGTGACCACACTGGCACCGAAAGGGAAGATAACAAAGAGAAGGCCGGAATACTGAATTCGGTCTTCCGAAGTTGTTTCACTGTAGAAGATCGTAACACTGTCCCTCCTTTCGATCATTGTACAAACATTGAAATGGCAGATATTGAGATAGCCAATCGCAGAATAGAGAAACAACTACAGTCGCTTAGTAGGGGAAAGGCGCTAGGACCAGATGAGGTACCCGTAATATTCTACAAAGATTATGGGAAAGAATTTGCTCTCTTTGTAGCAGTAATTTATCATAGATCACTAGAGCAACAAAAGGTACTTAACAACTGGAAAAAAGTGCAGGTCATTCCTGTTTTAAGAGAGGCAGTAAGACAGATTCACACAATTATAGATCTTCATCGTTGACATCAATCTATTGTACAATTATGGAACATGTTTTATGCTCAAGAATTATGATGTTTTTGGAAAATGAACACCTCTATAAAAATCAACATGGATTCTGCAAACAGAGATCCTGTGAAACTCAGCTTGAGGTCCACAGTGCCATGTTCCTTGATTTCAGTAAGGCATTTAACACCATCCCACATTGCCATTTAATGGAAAAAATATGAGCTTACAGAGTATCGGAGCAGATTTATGATTGGATTCGAGACTTTCTTGGAGATAGACCTAAACACATCGCTCTTAACAGAACAAAATCAACAGATGTTAAGGTAATATCCGGAATGCCACAGGAAAGTGTGATAGGACTGTTGATTATAATTATAGTTAGACTTTCAAACCACTGTAGAAATAACACCACTTGTCAGAATGATGTCAAATTGCAACAGAATATTGTCAGAGAAGGGGGAAAATGTATGGCAGAATAAAAATAAATAGTTACAAAATGTAGCAATAGATGGTGCTGTAAGCATAATAATTTAATAGTGCTTGACTAAAAATGACAAATGAATCATATAACAATGCCTAAAACATACGTTTGACATTAAACAAACTGTACTACTCAGTGTGCAGGGGTGATTCTGTTAGTTACGTAAACTCATCGACCACGGCAAGGTCACATCACATCGGATGGGAAAAATCAGTTTTTAATTGTCCTGAGTCCAAAACCACATAAAGAGCATGAATCAAAATCAAATTGGATTATTAATTTCCATGTGACTGGCACGAAAAATGTTCAGTATGCTGTCCACCATTTTCTGCAACAAGTTGAAATCGTCCCACAACTGATCGAAGTGTTTCTGGGGTCATGTTCAGAATGTGTCACACAATGCTTGCCTTCAATGCAGCTAAGTTTGCAATCAGAACACTGAACACAACATTCTCCATATAGCCCCACAGCCAGAAGTCACAAGGATTAAGATCAGATGTTCGGGATGGCCAGGCTGTAGGGAAATGGCGGCTGATAATTCTAGCATTTCCGAAATGATGCTTTAACAGCTGCTTAACTGGAATTGCAATGTGTGGAGGTGCGCCATCTTGCATAAAAATGATCCCATCACGCTGTTGGAGAGCTGGAATGGTATGGTTCTGCCAAAGACTCTCATAGTGCTTACCAGTGACAGTACAGGTAACAAGACCGGAAGCACCTGTCTCTTCGAAAAAAATATGGACCTATGACAAATGATGTCGTAAACCTGTACCACACAGTGGACCTTTTCAGAATGAAGTGGTACTGGTTATTTTGCTTGTGGATTTTCTGTTGCCTATATTCAACAATTCTGAGTATTGACGTATCCTGGCGGATGGAAGTGGGCTTTGTCTCTCTACAAAATCTTCCATGGTCAATCATTGTTCACTTCCATCCAAGCAAGAAATTCTAAAGGAAAGTTCTCTCTTAGTGGCAGTTCGACAGGAATCAACTCTGGCACATGGGTAATTTTGAATAGATAGCAAAGAAGAAGGTTTCGTAGGATTTTACGTGCCGTGCTCACAGGTGCGTCCAATGTTCGGTCAATTCTCCTTGCACTACACATTTGCACATCACCATTGTCTCCTCCTGCATTGCTATAGCCACTGCTTCCACTGACGTTGAAGCAATTTGTTTCCTCCCTCTACCAGGTTGCACACCAAAATAACATGTCTTTTCGAATTTCCGAATCATTTTGTCCAGACCCGCAGCAGTCATCGGACCAACATCTTTTTTTCAAACCCTTCAGTGTCCGGAACTTCTGCAGAGTGACATGTGCACAGTCATCATTCTCATAATACAGCTTTACAAGCAGAGCACAATCCTGCATTGAGACAGTCATGGCGAATGCCACAGATGCGAAAGCATGTTTATACCAACTTCAATGGGTCATGTGCATGACAGGTGTTTTCATTTACATATTCTGACACATACACTGCCATCTACTGATCAATTTTCACACTATATTTTTTTCTTCTGCCATACGTTTTCCCCCTTCTCAATAATATTCTGTTGCAATCTGACGTCATTCTGACCAGTGGTGTTATTCCTACAATGTTTTGAAAGTTTAACTTTAATTATAATCACCCTGTATATAAATGATCTAATAGAAATCATTGGATGCTCTTTAAGGCTATTCACAGATGATGCAGTTGTCTATATCAAAGTAGCAACGCCAGTTGTCTATATCAAAGTAGCAACGCCAGAAGATAGTAATAATTTGCAGAATGACCTGCAGAGAATTGATGATTGGTGCAGGTTCCGACAGTTGACCCTGAACATAAATAAATTCTCCCTGCACCCTATATTGTGCATACACAGGAAAAGAAATCCGCTGCTGTACCATAACACTATTGATGACAAACAGCTGGAGACAGTGTCTGCCATAAAATATCTAGGCGTAACTATCCAGAGCAACATTAATTGGAATGACCACATAAAACAGATAGTGAGAAAAGCAGACACCAGACAGATTCATCGGAAGAATCTTAAGGAAATGTAACTCATCCATGAAAGAAGTTGCTTATAAGGTGCTTGTTCGCCCAATTATCAAGTATTGTTCATCTATCTGGGATCCCTGTCAGGTAGGAATGATAGAGGAGATAGAGAAGATCCAACGAAGAGTGGCATGTTTCATCATGGGATCGTTTAGATGGCAAGAGAGAGTTATGGAGATGCTAAACAAGCTCCACTGTCAGACATTACAAGAGAGGCGTTGTGCATCATGGAGAGTTACTTCAGTTTGTTAATTTCAACTTATCTTCGTTCACATCACACATACAAACTTAATTACACAACACATTATTATGGTACAAAACATGCATATAATACATTTATACTTCATGTTATAGACATGATTTTATCACTTATGGGAGCTCATTACTTCCTTATGTAGAGGAGGGAGAAAAACATTCAAAATAGGCCTGAAATATTACACATTGCTGGCCTAACTTCGCTTGGCACTGCCCCCTTTGTTTGGGGGGGAAGAAAGAAAATACTCATTTACTGGTTCAAGGCTTTACGAGAAAATGTTACTCGTACAGTCATGGACTAGTTGCCAAGGAACTCTTATTTCATGGAAATTATGTGTATTGACTAATCATTCATGTGCTATAATGTTGTTTCTTCATGTGCTAGTGCTGTTTACTTCAATTCATACGTAGCCCAATGTTAATTATGAAGGAGTTTCAACCATCATAGACTTATCTTTCTCGAATACATGGAAATGTCATTATTTATGCTTTCATGTGACATGATGAAAATTGTAAATATGTTGTATACAGCTTAGTATTTAATTAAATCTCTGTGTACATATATCAGTAGGTTCCTTTGTTCTTAGACAGTAGATGTAATTGCTTAGTATTTCATTTTATTTTGTATTTTAAGTTAGGTTTTTGTACATATCACATTCCTATTTTGTTGCACCTTCTGCCACTCTGTCGCGCATGCGCACAGGCCAATGCCTCCTCTACTACTACTGGCATCAGCGTGTATTGTTGAGTGCACAGCTGAGCCATAAGCTAATTCTGTTTATAATTTCACTTTGCTTGAATCGGTGTATTACTTCTCATCCCTTTTGATTTTATGCTTATGTGTACAAATAAAAAAAAATTACTTATACCTATACATATTACCTTATTGTAAAATACACTCCAGAAAAAAATTACTTTTAGAGTTTTGTACATTATGTACAATTATCCTGTGATAGAAAGAAAAATGCTACCTTGCTTCATCCTATGAAAGCTTCTATATCTTTTTGAGGGTGGAGACCCTTGTCTCTCCCTGTTTTCTCATAAACTAAACTGTATGTTCCAGGGTAAGTATTTTAGAAATTATATATAGTCCAGAATAGAGTAATTGCCACTTCTTATTCAGTTTGCCAATTTTTGTCAATTTAGGGTGTGTCTGTAAGAGAACTCTTTGCCCTTCAAAAAATTATGTAACACGTTTCAGTTTGTTGTTATAAATTTTGTTTCTGTACTTGGCCCAGTTTTCGAGTGTAATCATAGCTTGTTTGATTTTATCTTGTAGTGTCATTTGTGCAGTGGGTACTGTTTGTATGGGCAACTCCCACTCATTCGTTTGTTTTGTCCGGAACATCAGTTCTTTAGGTGTGAAACATGTTGAAGAATCTGGAAGGTTATTGACAACTTGCATTAAAGCTTACTAATACATGTTTTATGCCCTGTGACGTCATAAATTGTTTTCATTTTTGCCCAACGAAATACCAGTTATTAGTACCACACCTTTCGTCTACCTATTCTTCTCAAATAGTCTTCCTCAATTCTTTTTCTGATATTTGTGGCTGTTTGTTTCATGAAAATATCGTATAGTGCTACTATGTATCTTACATCTCCTTTACTTCTTGGATATTGACTAGCTATGTCCAGGGATATTATATCTAGAGGGTTTTTTTGTGAATACTGGGTGTAGCTCAGTATATTTTGACACATTGGACTGTTTTGATTTTTGACATATTGTACACTTTCTTAATACCTGTAGGACTTGCTTTTGGAAAATAATAAAGCGTTGCAATTTTTTCAGTATGTGTGCCTACTCCATAATGGTCCCATACTTCATGCATGTGTCTTATAAATTCATCGATATAATCTTCAGGAATACACACACACTCACACACACCATTGATCAGATTTTTCATGTTTCCTATGAAACGAAATGCCCTTGTACTCCTGATACCATTTACTTACCTTTCCACCTTCATCTTGCTTAAAGTTTTGCATGACTTTACTCCACCTGCAATCTTGTTGTTGTATAATTTTCGTTTGCTTACAAAACTTATGGTAATCAAACTGTTGTGTTGTACCTTGCATTAATAACATTCTGATTTCTGCATCTTGCTCTGTGAATTCACTAAATTTGTCTAAACCTTGCGGTAACCTAGACAAGGCATCTGCAATAACATTTTGACTTCCTTTAATATAAATGATCTTGAAACTGAATTCTTGTAAATATAGACACCACCTAGCTAATCTACAGTGCAATAGTTTACATGTTTAAAGAAGTGGCAGTGACTGATGGTCACAGTAAACTTAGGTATTTTTACCCCACAAAAAATATTCAAATTTTTTAACTGCCCATATTACAGCTAAACTTTCCAATTCACACATGGAGTAAGATCTTCCTGCTTCTAGTGATGTTTGACTAGCAAAACTGATAACCTTTGGTGCTTCTTTACCTTATTCTTTTCGCATTTGGAGCAAGCATGCCCCTAGCCCCTGAGATAAGGTATCTGTGCATAGACAAAAATCCTTGGACATATCAGGGTGGCTGAGAATGTTTGCATTGACTAATGCCTGCTTAATGTTATTGAAGTCATCCTGCACTTATCATCCCATAACTAAGGCCTTAAAAAAAAAAAAGGAAAAAAAAAATCAAGTTGAGTAATGCATCACTGTTTATCAGTTGCTGAGGTACGAATTTACGAAAAAAGGATGCTAGTTCTAAATAAGCTTTAAGTTGTTTTTTATTCTTTGGAGCTGGACAGTTGTGTATGGCATCAGGTTTTTTCGCATCAGGTAATATACCTTGTTCTGTCACAACTTGTCCTAAAAATCGGGCATGGTCCTTACCAAAACTTGACTTTTTTTTTTTTTTAATTGGCTGTTACTCCGTAATCTGCAAATCATTGAAGTACCTGTTCAGTAAGCCTGATGTGTTCTGGCCAGGTGGCTGTGGCTATTAGCATGTCGTCTAAATAAACAGTGACTTTGCTAAGCAATCCCAGTACTAAGACCTTGTCCAGTGCAGATTTAAACACGCCTGCACTAATGTTCAGTCCAAAAGGTATAACACAGATTTGTAATTTCTGCCACCATAAAAAAATGCTGTATATTTTCAACTTTCTTCGTGGAGCTTTATTTGCCAGTAAATTCCTTGAGGTCGATTGTACTGAAGTATTTGGTATTGTAAAACTTTAAAAGCTGTTTTTCCATGTTGTTTGGTCTTATGCGTACTGGTACTAAAATCTTATTGATATTTCTAGCATCGAGAACTAATCTTACAGATCCATCTGGTTTACTTACAGGTAATATAGGATTACAGTAGGGTGAGAATGAAGGTTGTATAATTCCCCATTTACTCATATGATAAACTTCATATTTATATTCATAGCCTTTGACGACTCCTGGTCTTTACTGAAAACATTTGTGCATACTTAAATAACAGGTTAGAAAGTTCTTGTCATTGCATATCATTTAGTATCTGTGATTCACTTATTTTCTGCTCTACCATTTCATAACTAACAGCAGTGTTTGCTTCTTGTTCAGTATCATATTTGTTTGTGAAACATACAGCAATGCTTAAGTAGGAGCCAAAGGAAAAATACATCTATCATTCAGTGATAATTTTTTATGGTTTCAAGCCAAGAACAAAATAAAAATGTGAAAAACCAGCCTGCTAACTCACAGGTAATTCGCAGCAACATCTTATTTTTAAACATTCAGGGTCTTGAAAGTAAAGTTGAAATTCTGGAGGAGTCATTGCCACAGAATAAGTATTCTTTCTTATGTCTATCTGAACATTGGCTTAAACCAGAACAAATACAATACTATGTACCAGAAGGTTATAAACATGGAAACAGTTTTAGCAGATCTCAGTACTGTAATGGTGGTACTGTTATCTATGTTTCAAATGAAATAGAGTGTAGAGCACTAGATCTTAGTTGGGAATGTGTAGAGAAATACTTTGAAATTACCAGGATCATATGTGATATACTGAAACTTATCATAGTATGTATCTACCATTCCCCTGACTCAGATGATAAAACTTTTGTAGATAATTTAGACAGTGTACTCTGCTACATAACGAAGTGGAAACAATATGTAACTGTAATTGGGGGAGACTTTAATTCAAGCTTAGATGTAACATGTAACAAACTCAGTGTAAATAAGTTATTGAACATGCTAAGGCAGCACAACTTCCATCATGTAAATTCAGAACCAACAAGACTAAAAGTGTGCTTGGATAATGGTTTTGTCAACTGTGCTCATGATATGTACTCCACCAAGGTAAAGGAATTTGTTTTCTCAGACCACTCCATGTTAACAGTAGAGTTAAGACATTTTATAAAAGGGGATGAGAGCAAGGCTGCACAAAAGTTAACAAAACCGTAATACCTTAATATTAACAAAACACAATCTCAGAAAACTAACACACCAGCTGAGCATAACTAACTGGGGCAAATTATTTCAAAACTGTGATTCCAGTGCCCAAACAGTTTATGAAACCTTCCAGAATTACTTAATAGGTACTTTAAAAGGCCATCTTGTTCAAAAGAAATATCGTAAAACAAGAAAGGGTAAATTGTGGTACACCAAAGAACTGGAGAATCTAAAAAAATAAGCTACTGTTGTTGAAGTGCCTTGGCAAAGTAAATAATTCTAATGAAATTAAGGATCTCGCTAAAAACACTAAGAAACTGTATAAGAAAGAGTTATAATTGGCAAAACAAAGATACAACACAAATCTCATAAAAAATAGTAAAAACCAATGCAAAACAGCCTGGTCAGTAATTAATATTGGTAAAGGTGAAGTCAGAAACTTTGACAAGATAGTCCCAATACCAGCAGATACATTCAATAAACATTTTGTAAGCTGAGCTGATGATATCAAAAAGTTGACCAGTAAACCCAATATAACATATATAGATTATCTTAAGAGTGCAAACCTAAATCATAATAGGACCAGATCATCACTGAAACACTTTAAAGAGGTACTCCAACATGAAGTTCCTAAAATAGTCAAAGAAATGAAAAATTCATACAGTACAGTTATTTTTAATATGTCAAACAATCTATTGAAAGAAATCATACATTACATTGCAGCACCATTAGCATATTCTAAAAACCTGTGCCTCATAGAAGGGGTTTTTCCTGGTCCTCTCAAACTATCCATGGTGACTCCAGTCTTTTAAGAAGGGTATCAAATCAGATCCTGCAAACTACAGACCAATTTCACTAATTCCAGTACTAGGAAAAGTTTTTGGAGGCATATCAGCAGATGTATGAATAAATAGAACTAAATTATATGTTAAGTGCATCACAGTTTGGTTACAGAAAAGGAAGGTCAGTTATACACGCCATAGAGCTATTAGTCAGAGACATTTTAGCAGCATTCGAGGACCATGCTCACACACAGGTAACCTTATGTGATCTGAGCAAAGCCTTTGACTGTGTTGACCACTCACTTTTGCTCTCTAAACTTGAGTTCTATGGAGTATGTGATAAAAGTTTAAAACTCATCAAATCATACCTCAATAAAAGGAAACAGGTGGTGAGTTCAGGAAGTCATCTGTCAAACACACTTGAGGTTCAACATGGATTGCCACAGGGATCTAAATTGGGACCACTTCTCTTCCTTGTATACATAAATGACTTACCAGGGAATATAGATGTAAAGACGTATATGTATGCAGATGATACAACTTTTCTATCTGTAAACCATGTATTTGATAACCTTGTAAGTGGTATGATGAAATTGGCAAAAGAAAATGCAACATGATTGTTTAATGCCAATGGACTACTATTAAATCAGGAAAAGACCCAGAATATGTGGTTCAGTCTACCAAAGACTACAAAAATAGAAAAACAAAAGACAAAGTTTTTAGGTATCATACTTGACAACAGTCCAACATGGAACTCTCATGTTGATCACATAGTGGTTTGGATGTCAAGAGTTATATATTTGTTGAAGAGACTGATGTGTTGCGTGACATTTGAATACGTAAGGACAGCATACATTGCCTTTTTTCAGTCTATTTTAAGGTATGAGTTCATACTCTGGGGAAACAGCAGAAAAATAAATGAAATTATGGTAATCCAGAAGAAAGCAATCAGAGTAATGGCTAAGGTAGATAATAGGACACATTGTAAACAATTGTTCATTAAATACAGAATTTTAACAGTTATTAATTTATATATTCTTGACAGCGTTAACTACATACTTGCTGAACTACCTAATTTAAGTGTAACAAATCAAAGGCATGACTGCTATACAAGAACCTGTACTTCTCTGCTGTTGCCTCAAAATAGATTAGCTAAAACTAACAACAGTCATATGTATATGGCAATTAAAATATATAACAAATTGTCTAAGAATGTGTCAATCACTGACAAATTGTTTAAAGAAAATGTACATGACTTCTTGTTAACTAATCCATTCTATTCATTAGAATAATTTTTAGAAATGCCAAATATCAACTTAAATATGTAAAAATTTATTTTGTAAAATTAATAGGTTAAGTGAACTGACAAAGTCTATTGCATGTAAGAATGCTGAATCTGAAAGTGATATTGTACTATTACATTTGACTCTGCTTTGGTTTTGTTACTTTTATCAGGTGTTTTAACTAAATCAATGGATAAAATCTGATCCTTTACATAAAAGTGGCATTTCCATTACCTATGTCAATCTGTGTTTTATATGTTCTAAACGTGTCCATGCCAATAAGACAATTAACTATGTTTGTCAATTATAAGACAATTGCACTTCACTGTAAAATGTTCAATTTGTAGTGGAATAAGTGCCTGATGTTTTACCAATTGTTTGCAGCTTGCAATTTTGGACAAGAAATGTTGGAAATTTGCCTCTCTTCTTCAATGCAAAGAAAATACATTTGACATTAGGTTGGTAAATGAACCTGTATCTAAAATTAATTGTGCATCAATGTTAAATATTTTCACCTTTATGATTGCTTATACTCATTCTACCTGGGTATTATTCATTGTATCAAACTGATGCTGAGACAGATCATCCTTGATATCACCTTGCTTGTCAAGTCTTACGAAACATGTTTGTGTGTTACCGGTTGGGGTTTTCTGGTGGCGCAGTGTGACTTTATTCATTACTTGGAGTAATTTCAGTTAGATGCACGGTGTGGTTACTTCGCCAATTTATGTCTTTAGCTGCTGCGCCATTATTTTGCTGTCCAAAGGTTGGCTGCGGTACGGCATAAGGATGGCATTGTTGCCACACATCGGCCACTGCTATGGCTGACTGTTTCTGTATATGTTCGACATATGGCCTTGTGATGGTGGATTGTAATTCGCTCGTGCATTGAAATTACTACTATTGTGTCAAAAATTTCTTTTAAATCGTTGTTTTTTCCGTTCCTGTTACCTCTGGATATGTAACTTTGCTGATGCTTCTATCATCCCTGCTGTGTGTTTAGGTCACATTTCATTGACTAATTTACATAACTATTTTGCTGTTCTGTTCGGTACAGGTCTTTCCTCATAGTTTAAGTCAATAGAATCAAGCACTGACAAAGTATTCAGTGTCATGCTCTGGCATTGTGACTAATTTTTCTCTAACGTGCAATGATAAATGAATTTTCAAAATTTTTAATACGTTTAGCTGTGATATTGGGTTTGTCCAGTAATATGTCTTGTCCAGGTATATTACCTTGTGTATATCCCACAACAAATCTCATTTTCTGAGCTTCTGTCTAGATGCGTAGAAATACATGACAAAAAGCACTGATAAATGCTACTGGGTTCATTCTTTTACCTTCGGTAGTGAATGTAGGGAACTGTCGATGTCTCAGAAAACCTTCGTCTGCAAAAATAGTTGATAGACACGTGGCATTTTCTGTTATATTTATGTTGTTATTGTAGTTACCTGTAACTCCGGTTGGTAATTGCTCAGGTGTTGGGGTTGTGGGTATGTTTACATTTTGCACTCTACAACTGTCACTGGTACCTATTGTAGGGCTCGTGACAATTCATGGATAAATACCAACAGGTTTTGGTTTGTCCACTGTATCCAGTGTATTATTTATGTGCATATTTTGAGATCCTGTTATATTTTCTTCTAAAAGATTGTGGATCCTACCTTCCATGGCGTGTAGGTTAATGTTTATCTTGTTCACTATTCCATTTTTTTTTTCTGAATAGCTTTTTCTACAACATCTGTGTATAACTTACAATTGGCTACTAACTTCTCTGCAATGGTACTACTCTTATCTAATGTACCGGCTTCAGCTTGACTAATGATATCACTTAGATCTTCTTTGATCCTCTCTCTCCCCTTCTTAGCAAATGATGAGTCAACTTACAATGTTGCTACCCTTAAAGTGAGCTTTTCAACAGCTAGAGGCACACCTTCATAGCCTTTGTTTGGTTTGTTAATGACAGTGGTTACATTGGTTACCTTTTTTACTGTCGAACACAACTGGTTCTGCGTGGCTTCAATGTTTGTGTTCGCGTCCTGTGATTTTCTTTATCTGTTGCTCTACTAGATCATGATGGTCATTAGAAGAATCTACCTTCTGTTTTAACTCCGTAATTTTACTGTTAACTTCAGAAAGTACTTCATGCTTTACTTGTTTTTTCGTACTACTGTGGTTGCTGTCAGCTGGACTTTCCAAGTTAGTGTTTGTGTTGTTAACAAGTGGTGTTTGTAACGTGTTGTCAAGTTTGTATCACTCTCCAATGTTTCATTCATGAGTGGTATAACACTCTGGGAAATGCGTGACATTGTCTTGTCAATTGCAAACATTGTGTCGTCAAAGTTACTGTGTTGTGGAGAGTCGCTATCATTTGTCATACCTGCGACACTCATCTCTGATCTACTTAAACTTCCCACGATAGGCACGCATGGCGCCTGAACTTCAATTTTTAGATCACGCAACTATGCACCAACTTGGGTGATTGCGTTTTCGCTATTGTTATCAACAATGCCCCCCCATAAACCATGGACCTTGACATTGGTGGGGAGGCTTGCGTGCCTCAGAGATACAGATGGCCGCACCGTAGGTGCAACCACAATGGAGGGGTATCTGTTGAGAGGCCAGACAAACGTGTGGTTCCTGAAGAGGGGCAGCAGCCTTTTCAGTAGTTGCAGGGGCAACAGTCTGGATGATTTACTGATATGGCCTTGTAACACTAACCAAAACAGCCTTGCTGTGCTGGTACTGCGAACAGCTGGAAGCAAGGGGAAACTACAGTCGTAATTTTTCCTGAGGGCATGCAGCTTTACTGTATGGTTAAATGATGATGACATCCTCTTGAGTAAAATATTCCAGAGGTAAAATAGTCCCCCATTTGGATCTCCGGGCGGGGACTGCTCAAGAGGACGTCATTATCAGGAAAAAGAAAACTGGCATTCTACAGTCGGAGCATGGAATGTCAGATCCCTTAATCGGGCAGGTAGATTAGAAAATTTAAAAAGGGAAATGGATAGGTTAAAGTTAGATATAGTGGGAATTAGTGAAGTTCGGTGGCAGGAGGAACAAGACTTTTGGTCAGGTGAATACAGGGTTATAAATACAAAATCAAATAGGGGTAATGCAGGAGTAGGTTTGCTAATGAATAAAAAAAATAGGAGTGCGGGTAAGCTACTACAAACAGCTTAGTGATTGCATTATAGTGGCCAAGATAGACACGAAGCGCACGCCTACTACAGTAGTACAAGTTTATATACCAACTTGCTCTGCAGATGATGAAGAAATTGATGAAATGTATGATGAGATAAAAGAAATTATTTAGGTAGTGAAAGGAGACGAAAATTTAATAGTCATGGGTGACTGGAATTCGACAGTAGGAAAAGGAGAGAAGGAAACATACAGGGTGTTTCAAAAATGACCGGTATATTTGAAACAGCAATAAAAACTAAACGAGCAGCGATAGAAATACACCGTTTGTTGCGATATGCTTGGGACAACAGTACATTTTCAGGCAGACAAACTTTCGAAATTACAGTAGTTACAATTTTCAACAACAGATGGCGCTGCGGTCTGGGAAACTATATAGTACGATATTTTCCACATATCCACCATGCGTAGCAATAATATGGCGTAGTCTCTGAATGAAATTACACGAAACCTTTGACAACGTGTCTGGCGGAATTGCTTCACATGCAGATGAGATGTACTGCTTCAGCTGTTCAATTGTTTCTGGATTCTGGCGGTACACCTGGTCTTTCAAGTGTCCACACAGAAAGAAGTCACAGGGGTTCATGTCTGGCGAATAGGGAGGCCAATCCACGCCGCCTCCTGTATGTTTCGGATAGCCCAAAGCAATCACACGATCATCGAAATATTCATTCAGGAAATTAAAGACATCGGCCGTGCGATGTGGCCGGGCACCATCTTGCATAAACCACGAGGTGTTCGCAGTGTCGTCTAAGGCAGTTTGTACCGCCACAAATTCACGAAGAATGTCCAGATAGCGTGATGCAGTAATCGTTTCGGATCTGAAAAATGGGCCAATGATTCCTTTGGAAGAAATGGCGGCCCAGACCAGTACTTTTTGAGGATGCAGGGACGATGGGACTGCAACATGGGGCTTTTCGGTTCCCCATATGCGCCAGTTCTGTTTATTGACGAAGCCGTCCAGGTAAAAATAAGCTTCGTCAGTAAACCAAATGCTGCCCACATGCATATCGCCGTTATCAATCCTGTGCACTATATCGTTAGCGAATGTCTCTCGTGCAGCAATGGTAGCGGCGCTGAGGGGTTGCCGCGTTTGAATTTTGTATGGATAGAGGTGTAAACTCTGGCGCATGAGACGATACCTGGACGTTGGCGTCATTTGGACCGCAGCTGCAACACGCGAACCCGAGGCCGCTGTTGGATCACCTGCTGCACTAGCTGCGCGTTGCCCTCTGTGGTTGCCGTACGCGATCGCCCTACCTTTCCAGCACGTTCATCCGTCACGTTCCCAGTCCGCTGAAATTTTTCAAACAGATCCTTTATTGTATCGCTTTTCGGTCCTTTGGTTACATTAAACCTCCGTTGAAAACTTCGTCTTGTTGCAACAACATTGTGTTCTAGGCGGTGGAATTCCAACACCAGAAAAATCCTCTGTACTAAGGAATAAACCATGTTGTCTACAGCACACTTGCACGTTGTGAACAGCACACGCTTACAGCAGAAAGACGACGTACAGAATGGCGCACCCACAGACTGCGTTGTCTTCTATATCTTTCACATCACTTGAAGCGCCATCTGTTGTTGAAAATTGTAACTACTGTAATTTCGAAAGTTTGTCCGCCTGAAAATGTACTGTTGTCCCAAGCATATTGCAACAAACGGTGTATTTCTATCGCTGCTCGTTTAGTTTTTATTGCCGTTTCAAATATACCGGTCATTTTTGAAACACCATGTAGTAGGTGAATATGGACTGGGGGTAAGAAATGAAAGAGGAAGCCGTCTGGTAGAATTTTGCACAGAGCATAACTTAAGCATAGCTAACACTTGGTTCAAGAATCATGAAAGAAGGTTGTATACTTGGAAGAACCCTGGAGATACTAAAAGGTATCAGATAGATTATATAATGGTAAGACAGAGATTTAGGAACCAGGTTTTAAATTGTAAGACATTTCCAGGGGCAGATGTGGACTCTGACCACAACCTATTGGTTATGAACTGTAGATTAAAACTGAAGAAACTGCAAAAAGGTGGGAATTTAAGAAAATGGGACCTGGATAAACTGAAAGAACCAGAGGTTGTACAGAGTTTCAGGAAGAGCATAAGGGAACAATTGACAGGAATGGGGGAAAGAAGTACAGTAGAAGAAGAATGGGTAGCTTTGAGGGATGAAGTAGTGGAGGCAGCAGAGGATCAAGTAGGTAAAAAGACGGGGGCTAGTAGAACTCCTTGGGTAACAGAAGAAATATTGAATTTAATTGATGAAAGGAGAAAATATAAAAATGCAGTAAATGAGGCAGGCAAAAAGGAATACAAACGTCTCAAAAATGAGATCGACAGGAAGTGCAAAATGGCTAAGCAGGGATGGCTAGAGGACACATGTAAGGATGTAGAGGCTTATCTCACAAGGGGTAAGATGGATACTGCCTAAAGCAAAATTAATGGGACCTTTTGAGAAAAGAGAACCACTTGTATGAATATCAAGAGCTCAGATGGAAACCCAGTTCTAAGCAAAGAAGGGAAAGCAGAAAGGTGGAAGGAGTATATAGAGGGTCTATACTAGGGCGATGTACTTGAAGACAATATTATGTAAATGGAAAAGAATGTAGATGAAGATGAAATGGAAGATCCCAGGATTGGAATGACTCCTTACCTTCTCCCTTAAAACCCACATCCTTTCATCTTTCCCTTTCCTTCCCTCTTTCCTGATGAAGCAACCGTGGGTTGCGAAAGCTTGAATTTTGTGTGTGTGTTTGTGTTTGTTAGTGCGTCTATCAACATACCAACGCTTTCATTTGGTAAGTTACATCATCTTTGTTTTTAGATATAAATTGTGTTATTGTTCATTCAGTTTACCTTTTATTGTTTCTTTTTCTTTGTCCATCACTATATATACTTTAATTGTATTTCTCATCTTCTGAAAGCTTCTCCTTCTGTTAATTTTACGAAAATGTGACCATGGACTTCTTTTCCTCCATTTAAATTGTAGATGCAGACAGTCGACTCCAGGGAACACCAGTGCCTTTCAAGATGATATAAAATATGAAGGAGTTCTTCTTAACTTGGTTCTGTTTCACTTCAATAAAAATACTTAATACTGTTATTAAGTCTTCACTTATTCAGAAACACATATGATGCAAAAGACTCATTGCCCATCATACTCCAAGCAGTACACAATAACAAAACTTCTACATAGAAGAGAGTGAAAGAAAATCATGTACAAAAAAGTTTTTTATGGTCATTTATCTGCACTTTACTGCTCATTCATAGCTAATGTCTTTGCCAACGCTTATATTCGGTCTTTAATTATATCATTATCGGTGTTCCATTTCTAAATAAATTTTAACTTTGTCATATCTTGGGGGGGGGGGGGGGGGGGCGCTCTTTCACCATGTACCTACACACGGATCCAGGTGTAGTATGTATTTCTATTAATTTCGTCGTTTCTACGTGTGATTTCCGTCCCCTGTGTGATGAGAATAAGGTGCTTATGCGACAGGCGAACACAAGTTTCCACTAGTTATACATCATAGGATTGACAGAATGGCGTAAGCTTTTGCAGAATCATTTTTAACGAATACATTGAAATTCCGACTTATCACCAACCAGACGATTGTAAAGAGAGATAGCTTTGCACATGCCACTAGTCAATAATGTACAAAAAAATCTCATTTTTAGGATTCTGTATCTCAATCAGTAAAAAGAGATCCCATTGTTGTCCGTCCCTCTGTCTGTCTGACACTGATGACCACTTTTTTCAGGAACGAGTAGAGGTAAGAAGTTGAAATTTATGTGAGGTACTAAGGTCCCTAGGTAATGTAAACAAGTTAAACTTGTAAGCCAATACAATCAAAAGGTATATATGTATACCAAACGAGAAAGCGCTGGTAGATAGATACAATAAAAAACACACAAATTTCAAGCTTTTGCAATCCAAGGTTGCTTCATCAGGAAAGAGGGAAGGAGAGGGAAAGACGAAAGGATGTGGGTTTTAAGTGAGAGGGTAAGGAGTCATTCCAATCCCGGGAGCAGAAAGACTTACCCTAGGGGGAAAAAGGACAGGTATACCTGCGAAAGCTTGAAATTTGTGTGTGTGTGTTTGTGTGTTTTTTATTGTGTCTATCTACCAGTGCTTTCTCGTTTGGTAAGTCACAGCTTCTTTGTTTTTTATATATATTTTTCCCAAGTTGAATGTTTCCCTCTATTATATTCATATATATATATATATATATATATATATATATATATATATATATATATATATATATATATATATAATATTTTGATACAGACGTATTCGTCAAAACCTGTAGATGAGTTGTTTACATCCGTGTCGGAATTGGTAGTCAAGCGGCATGTTTCTTGGTGCCACTGATGCTGACCTTTTATTACCCGTACGACTCCTCATCAGATACTTCCTCACTTGCTCCTCTTTCCAGACTCGGGATGCTTCCCACAAATGAAAACCAACTCCATGCAGTATATTTATGGACATGCACTTCACTACTTGTTTGCTGGCGGCAACATAAATATCCTTGGGTTTTGGTACTACCTAAATGAACGAGACTGTGCAGATGTCCACAATTCCAAAGACATATAATTTTTCTCTAATTTTCTTTGTAGTGTTTTTCTTAACCCACTCTGGAGCTGGGGCATTACTGCAATGAGAAGTACATCAACGCATTCTCCACTCTTAGTACTGATTATTCTCTGATCATTGGAATGTTCTCCTCTTAGAGGCTAAGTATCAATACATCAAATGTATTTGCAATTGTGAATAATGACACCCATCAGCTGTAGAACAGAATGATGACAAAGAAAATTTGTGCCGGACCAGGACTCGAACCCAGATTCCCCCCTTATCGTGAGCAGTCACCTTACCACTTGACTATCTGTGCACGACTTATGGCCAAACCCAAACTTCCATATGTTGTCAGCTATGCGTCTGGGCATGAGTTGTGCACAGGTAGCCAAACGGTAAGGCGACTGCTTGCAATAAGCAAGAAATCCGGGTTCGAGTCCCAGTCTGGCAGAAATTTTCATTATTGTCATTCCATTGTCATTATCTGCAATTATGAACACATTTAATGTATCTCATAACAGCTGTAGTCACTGCAGTGCCTGTTCCTTTGGACATTCATGCATCTCCAAAGGAACATTTCATCGTAATCGGAATAACATAGGCACTGCAGTTTCATAATATCATAAGTATTGATAGTCCCATTGACAAATTGACACTCCTTCTTCTTCGCAATGTCGGTTTCCTGCTACTCTTGGTGCTGTAGGAAAAAAAATCTTTTCTAATTGATGTGCTTTTACCGCTGCTCCTCGTTCCCTACATTTTCTGAGGTCCCTGGGGGAGGGACCAGGACATTGTCCAGGCCTTGGGTTGTGACACCTGCACACTTTGCCCCCACCCCTTCCTTTAGCTGCAGGATAGGTTAAAAAAACAAAAACTGTATGCCTATGAACCGATAGCCTGCAGGATTGCGTCTCAGTGAAACCACGGATTTTTGAGTCTTAATTTTTAACCTAACTTTCCCATCTTAATGGTGCGAGGTGCCCCCAGAAACAACACGTGGCATACATACCATCTTAAACTGTAGGTGCCCTTTCCTTAATTGGATAACTGAGGTAGCCTAGGGACATGCAAGTCGCCAAAATGGCATCCAATAGAAAGACTTAGGCCTGGCCATTGAGCCACATAAAATTAATATTATTATTTATTAAGTTTGCATGGAACCTTCAGACTTCGGGAACTGCCTCTTGTTTTCTTCTTTTCATTTTTTTTTTTTTTACATAATATCGCAAAACTTTGTCCAGAAAACTGATGATATAAATTTGTTTCAACTGGCCATTAGATACTTTCATTAATACATGGAAGACAATTGTGTAGCTGTATTTACAAAATGTGTGCCACAATTTAAACATGGTTCAAATGGCTCTGAGCACTATGGGACTTAACTGCTGAGGTCATCAGTCCCCTAGAACTTAGAACTACTTAAACCTAACGAACCTAAGGACATCACACACATCCATGCCCGAGGCAGGATTCGAACCTGCGACCGTAGCGATCCCTCAGTTCCAGACTGTAGCGCCTAGAACCGCTCAGCCACACCGGCCGACAATTTATACATAAAAAATATGTTGTATTACAAGACTAACAGTAAGTGAAAAACTGGTGAGGATGCATACGAAAATAAACAATCCAGGGTACACAAAAAACAAATGAAATCTGCTAGTAACGTTACATGAAAACACAAAACTAGGAGTGTTTATAACAGGGACTGACCGACAGTGGCCAGTTGTGTTTTAATGATTACCAAAACAAAAATGAGACCTACTTAAATCTATGGCAAGGAAGCAAACAGACAATTATAGTGTGTAATGTTCACCAGTGAAGTAGATGATGAAAAAAAAACTAAGTGTCACTGAATATTTGTGCGTACAACAACAATGAAATACGTTTTTTTCTTTGTTTTATGAAGTAAGTTGTGGATGTAGCGTCCTTGGGTTCGACCTATCTTGTGTAGGTGTAGACATAATTGTTTCACACAAGACACCACATAACACAGGCTGATGGCACAGTAATCTTGGTGAGAGTTGCGGGCAGCCTTACAGACCAGGCCCACGTGTGAGTCGGTGAATTAGGGCATTGGTGGCCATAACGCAAGATGCTAGACACACGTCACGCTCCGGCGATGCCGCTGGCCGCTGCGGGGTGCGGGCGGTCACACGGACCATGCCCACAGAAGGACCAACTGCACACATGACAGCCACCATTTGTCGCAGTGTGTTACACCTGATGTCTCCCTCCGGCTGGCGCGCCGACGGGAGGACCAGGTGGCACGTCTCACAGAGCTGCGAGGTGCTGGTGGCCGGAACATACTGCGGGCGGTCACGCGGTCCATGCCCACATGTGGACCAGCCATCTGGCAGCATGTACAAGACGCTCCATGATGTCCCGTGGCTGATGGAAAAGCGCCCCAGTAGTCATTGTTCACAGGTAGCTGTGTTGACAGCAGTACGCCCCGGGCGCCCCTCCTTTCCAGTTCACGCAGCTATAGTGCGACTAAAACTACTTTGTACTTGACAGCTAGCCGAGCGCGTGGCCGTGAGACAATGCGGGCCAATCGCACGCTGACGTGCAGCACCCCTTCCCTGCATAGTTGCCACTGCATATGCGTCATGATTCAGTACCTGCTAACACCTGGTCTTGTGCGCGTCGTGTTGTGTGAACTGCATTATCTCAGTGTCTGCTTCTCCTTTGTTTCCACTACGAGTGTGTGATAAATTTTTGTAGTTACTTCTGTGTACAAAATGTCCGAAAACAAAAAGCATGGTCGTCCCAGAGTTCGTAGTCCGAAATCATCTTCGAAGAAAGTTGAGCAAGGAACAGCATTGAAAGGACAATCGCGCGAATACGTCTGCAACGTAAGACAATATTTTGAGATAGAAAGGGAGAAGGGAGGGCCTCTTCTTTCCGTTGATAAGGTAGTCGAGAGGACTGCGGCAGCATTAAGAATAAGCAGAACAACCGTTATGAACACAGGCAAAGAGCAAAATGAAAAACTGAATACACATTCCGGGCCATCAAATCTTAACTTCGAACCGCCAAGTCTGGAAACTCCGGAGAAAAAACGACGCGTCGAGAAACGTGTGACGAATGTTGATTCTTTCGAACACGATGCGATTCGCAGACATTTGTATGCATATTATCACCATAGAGAGCATCCAACGTTACAAAAACTGCATGTAACGCTTAAAGAAGCTGGTCTTTTTGTTGGCAGTAAGTCATCTTTTCGGCTGGTTTTATTAAACCTGGGATTTAATTACGAAAAATTAAGTGGTCGCACAGTTCTCTTGGAACGGCAAGATATTGCTGCTTGGCGATGCCGATTTTTGCGGCAGGTAAAGGACATTGAATTCGATGATTTAGTGTGGCTAGATGAAACATAGGTGAATTCTGGTCATACACTGAAGACAGGTTGGTCTGACGGATCACAGGAAGGAATGGCAATACCTGCTGGCAAAGGAAGCAGAATTATTGTTGTTCATGCAGGTACCGCCCGTGGGTTTGTTCCCGGCTGTTTACATGTTTTCAGGTCAAAGAAAACCTCAGATTTTCACGAGGAAATGAACACGCCACCTTTTTACGATGGTTTGAAAATTCACTGTTACCGAATTTGGAGAAACCGTCCTACATCATTATTGACAATGCGCCATACCACACCGTTGCAAAGGACGAAGCCCCAACGCTATCTTCTAGAAAAGACGAAATTATACAGTGGTTACGGCGAAATAACATACAATTCGATGACGGAATGAAGAAAGTGGAACTGTTGGAACTTGTGTCACAACATAAGCCACGACACCCGACACACGTTGTAGATGAAGTTGCCAACAAACAAGGACATTCTGTAATTAGATTACCTCCCTATCATTGTCACTTTAATGCTATAGACCTAATATGGGCCCAAATCAAGGGGTACATAGCACGTGAAAACAAGACATTCAGGCTTTCAGAAGTGGAAAGACTTCTACGCGAAGCTGTTTCTAAAGTAACTGTGGAAAACTGGAGTAATGTTGTAGTACATACAAAAGCTGTCATTCAGGAGGCATGGAAGAACGAATCCTTTTTGGAAGATAGTGTTTCCGAATTAATTATTGCCGTCGGAGAGTCATCTGAAAGTTCTAGCGACACAGATATAGCGGCGTTTTCCAGCTGTCGGACACAGAACACGTCGAGTGATCGTAAGTTGAAGAAAAAAAAAAAAAAGTACCTTTTGGTGGGGTTGGTCTCGTTGTCTTGGTATTTTGAGTTTTGTGATTTGTTGCGAAATTCATGGCACAAGACGAAAATGTAACTAACGGCGGTGTATGTGCTGCTTTTTCCCACTCCGCGTAAGTTATATCAGCACTTAACGGTACGCACAATACTATTCTCGTCTTGGCGAAACTGCAGCACCCATCCACTTCCAACAAGCTCTAAAAATAAATTCAAACCTTTCCGAAACTTTTTCTCGCTTTGAGCCCCCACGAAAAATGTAAAGGGAAAAATTTTGTCGCTTACTACATTTCTGATGTTGATTTGGAAAAAGTTCCGCGTCAGACGTGAGATTTTAATTTGTTACTTCACTATTATTGGCTGTATTGCTCAGAAAGTTTGCAAACATTATCGAAATATGCCACTGAAGACAACATTAAAATTTTGTTGTTATACGACACATGGTTTAGGAGATAGGTAATGATTAATATTGAGTAGCGTGAAAATTCAACTTTTCGTTAAAGTTAAATATTTCTCTATTTCAGTAGCACAAAATTTTCACTGAGTAAAAAAAAAAGTATCAGAAAGTAGTCCTCGTATCACTCTACCATGTACAGTTACCAAATTATAAAAAAGACGACTTCAATTTTTTACAGCGGATTGCATGGCCGCTCAGCGAACTGTCAAGTACAAAGTAGTTTTAATCGCACTTGGGCTGGTGGCGGCTCGTCCCACGTAGAGGGGAAGTGCGCACCAACCGACAGCGGTCCGCTCTCGGGGATCCCCCAAGGTCACTTCTGTTGTGTCACCTGTCGGTGAAAGTGCGTGGCGGCGATTGTTTGCTTCTACTGGCAGGGGTAGCCCTGGTCGTCTGCATGTTGTAGCATTGTCTACTGTGCCAGCTGCCTGGCGGGTTACACCATCCGCTTCTCTTCAATGGCCTTAGCCTCATCCTGTGGCGGCCAGTTTCTTGTCTGACCTCCTAATACCTCCCTGTACAGTCCTCACCGAAACCTAATTGGTACACCGTCCACACCTTTTACAAAATCTTGTACATAGTTACAGTAGCGTGTTGGATTCCGACTCAAAAAAACTAAAATACACTCCTGGAAATTGAAATAAGAACACCGTGAATTCATTGTCCCAGGAAGGGGAAACTTTATTGACACATTCCTGGGGTCAGATACATCACATGATCACACTGACAGAACCACAGGCACATAGACACAGGCAACAGAGCATGCACAATGTCGGCACTAGTACAGTGTATATCCACCTTTCGCAGCAATGCAGGCTGCTATTCTCCCATGGAGACGATCGTAGAGATGCTGGATGTAGTCCTGTGGAATGGCTTGCCATGCCATTTCCACCTGGCGCCTCAGTTGGACCAGCGTTCGTGCTGGACGTGCAGACTGTGTGAGACGACACTTCATCCAGTCCCAAACATGCTCAATGGGGGACAGATCCGGAGATCTTGCTGGCCAGGGTAGTTGACTTACACCTTCTAGAGCACGTTGGGTGGCACGGGATACATGCGGACGTGCATTGTCCTGTTGGAACAGCAAGTTCCCTTGCCGGTCTAGGAATGGTAGAACGATGGGTTCGATGACGGTTTGGATGTACCGTGCACTATTCAGTGTCCCCTCGACGATCACCAGTGGTGTACAGCCAGTGTAGGAGATCGCTCCCCACACCATGATGCCGGGTGTTGGCCCTGTGTGCCTCGGTCGTATGCAGTCCTGATTGTGGCGCTCACCTGCACGGCGCCAAACACGCATACGACCATCATTGGCACCAAGGCAGAAGCGACTCTCATTGCTGAAGATGACACGTCTCCATTCGTCCCTCCATTCACGCCTGTCGCGACACCACTGGAGGCGGGCTGCACGATGTTGGGGCGTGAGCGGAAGACGGCCTAACGGTGTGCGGAACCGTAGCCCAGCTTCATGGAGGCGGTTGCGAATGGTCCTCGCCGATACCCCAGGAGCAACAGTGTCCCTAATTTGCTGGGAAGTGGCGGTGCGGTCCCCTACGGCACTGCGTAGGATCCTACGGTCTTGGCGTGCATCCGTGCGTCGCTGCGGTCCGGTCCCAGGTCGACGGGCACGTGCACCTTCCGCCGACCACTGGCGACAACATCGATGTACTGTGGAGACCTCACGCCCCACGTGTTGAGCAATTCGGCGGTACGTCCACCCGGCCTCCTGCATGCCCACTATACGCCCTCGCTAAAAGTCCGTCAACTGCACATACGGTTCACGTCCACGCTGTCGCGGCATGCTACCAGTGTTAAAGACTGCGATGGAGCTCCGTATGCCACGGCAAACTGGCTGACACTGACGGCGGCGGTGCACAAATGCTGCGCAGCTAGCGCCATTCGACGGCCAACACCGCGGTTCCTGGTGTGTCCGCTGTGCCGTGCTTGTGATCATTGCTTGTACAGCCCTCTCGCAGTGTCCGGAGCAAGTATGGTGGGTCTGACACACCGGTGTCAATGTGTTCTTTTTTCCATTTCCAGGAGTGTATTTACAATCTAGAGTAGATGATACTAAAAACACAAAAAGATTAAAATATTTATTCTCGGATTACTACTGTATATATAGATAAAACAAAATACAAAAATGTGGCACTTAGGAATAGACATGAAAAATTACAAAAATTACTCTAATATCTAACAGTATAGAGGGGTAACCCTTACTAATTACCTTATATGTAAATTCACACGAATTAGACTCTAATTGCACTTGAAAACTATCCTGCAACAACTTTTATACCCTAAACATTCAGGCATTCACAGTGGTAAACACAAACGGAGACCAAATCTAACATGCAAAAGTAAGTGATTAAGCCCAACATGCAGCAGTGAGTCTAAAAAGTAGTCTTCCTACGTGGTAGCGGCGTCTGGGTGATCTGTGAACATTTTAAAGACAAGCACAGGGGTCCAGAGTAACAAAACAAAGGGGCAACACGGAAAAGACAGTGAATACCGGCAGTATAACCTGCATGAAGGGAAATAAAATTTCGATACTCATGTGTCCACCTGGCCCGGCCTGCGACAACCGAGTGGCGAAAGCCGTCTCGCCGAGATATTGATGTTTTGACGGCAGTTGTTCTCCGATTCTCCAGGTTTCTATATTTGTGATTAGGTGTTCCTGTAACATCGAGGACGAAATGTGTAGCAGGCTGTGAAACTCCCAAAGGAAAGCCGGACAAAGTCCAGTCGTGTGCGGTTATACCAAGAGCCAAGAAACACAAGCAATAAAGCGGAACTATCGCTACAATTAGACGTAACTGATATGCTTGGGAAATACACAGTCCAGTCTGGTGTTCCGGTTTTGTTGTTGGGATGCGACTCACTATTCCCCACTATCTTTTCCCCACAATTAGGTTGCATACACACGCGCTTTTAAACGTGGACGTGACTCAAACCTCTCACAACACGAAAGTATAACCCAACGCACAGCGGCGTGGGCGGGCTCGGAGGCCTCAGCATTTCACGAAACCGAAATCAGCACACGCATCTCAGGCGTGGCTATGCACATTCGAAAAAACGCCACAAAAATCTGGCGCAACGCTCAAGGGCATAGCCATACGCACTCGAAACTGATCAGGAGACAGGTGCAACGCAATGAGTGCGTGCCCCACTCACTGTCGTAAGCATTTGTAAGAGTGGTAAGCACCCCACCAGAGACACCGGCCCAGATTTGGCTAAAATGGCTCTGAGCATTATGGGACTTAAATTCTGAGGTCATCAGTCCCTAGAACTTAGAACTACTTAAACCTAACTAACCTAAGGACACCACACACATCCATGCCCGAGGCGACTGTAGCGGTCGCGCGGTTCCAGACTGTAGCGCCTGGAACCACTCGGCCACTCCGGCCGGCCGGCCCAGGATTCACACATGCCAGATGACGATTCCCCCATCAAGGACGCAAAGGCCGAATTACCCATGTATCAGCCATGACTCCAGAAAGAGAATGCAATTGCCCAAACACCGATAAGTACTACTTACATTTATGGTGTTCACATTCCAGATCAGTGCTCCATGAGGAAAGCAGTCACGGAACAAAAAGCAAACAAAAAATAAAAAACACAACTTTAAATGGATGTTACGCTGAAAGATGACAAAAATAAAATGCAGTAGTCAGACACAAATGCCCATTACAACCTTGTTTTCACTCAAACCATATAATCAAAAACAAACCCTATGTAACACCTAATGTTTACACAATTACATTTATAAAAAATAACAAACAATACCTAAAAGTTCCACTACTAAATTATGTGATACATTACGAAGACCCTATTGTATGAAGTGCTTCGCGTGGCAAACGTGGTGAAGGCCGATCGACCATTTCGTCTTCAATGATTCCAATTCCAGGACGTTCTAGTGAGTAATTCTGCGCACTCGGAAAGGCCCGTTATACACCGTGAAAAACTTGTGGCACTGGTGTTTCACCTTATTAGACAGCTGGTAAGATTTCACCAAGACTTTGTCTCCAATGTGGATCTGTCGTACTCGTGCAGTCTTGTCAGCCTGAATTTTCCTGCTGCGTGTGGCTGCCTGAATTCTACGGAGCACTTCCTCCACTACTCTCTCGTGTTGTTCCCGCATCCTTGCAGGGGTAATCAACAATGGTTCTAATTAGGTCCTTTGGCTGCCGATACGTCAATACTGTCACAACTGCGAGCTGTGTCACGCCGTGAGACACCTCACTAAGTACCTCCTGAAAGCCATGCAGGAAAACATCCCACGTCGTATGTTGCTTATTGCAGTATATCCTGTAGAGATTACCCAGTTTCTTTATCACGCGTTCCGCGGCATTCGAACTTGGATGGTGGGAGGAGATAAAAACAGGTTCAATTTTATGTTTCTTCAACACCTCTTTCAATCCCTCCCCCCCCCCCCCCCCCCCCCCCCCCGATTGAAACTGTGGACCGTTGTCAGAGAAGATCTTCTCGACGTGTCTCACTTGCGGCTGAAAATTGTTGGTTAGAACTCGTGACACCGTCCTCGCTGTTGCCCTCTTAAGAGGTGTCAGCGTTACGAATTTCGACGTAAGCTCCACGAACATGAGGATATAACAGTACCCTCTTTTGGTGCGAGGTAAATAAATCCTAAGACAACTTCTCTCCCATAAGCTTTGTCGCTACCTTGTTTCTGTACACTCTGGATCTAGGGATGAAAATCTTTCAGAACTGCACACTTACGAATGACTATTCTTTCTGCTTCTGTCAATAATCAGTTAACTGTAGCATTGAATGATTTGTTAATTGGATTTCGCTATGTATCTATCCCCACTGCCACACACATATATTGTCGTGGTATTCCTTCGTGTAATGCTACTGTAGTATCACTGTGGAGGGAACGTTTCGAAGACTGTTTCTAAGCCAAAATCGCGTATCATCATACTGATTCGTAACAATTTGGGATACTTTGTTTTATAGAAAAATACTTCTATCGCAATAGTATCATGATCAGTTGTAATTCACTTGTTTTGGTAGAGAGCAAACTCAATAATGTTTTGTCTTTAGTTTATTGAACATAACAGATAAACGTAAGAGATAAATGAATCAGCAGCTGTATAGTCTCCCATATTATCTAAAACAGTTTGACAATGTTCGGGTAGTTTTTAGACTTCACGTCAGTAGACAATATGTTGGTAGTATTTCGTATCCTTGTGTGTTATGCTGTGTTAATAGACAGTAAAGCTGTACAGTTCAGCATAAAGATGACGCGAGGTGTTTTACTGTACAAGTGTACACGTGAACGACGAGATTTGTATTGATAAAAATATAAATAGCGATCAAGATAGAAAATTATATTAACTGTGATAATGTCTGTGGATTTATACAACGATTTTATGTCATTTAAAGATGTATCCTGGACAGATGAACCACTGAATCCGTCGAATGAAGCCTAATTTCGACTGTGGAGAAAGAATAATGATGATCTGACACAGAATGATGTACTGGATGTAGCAAACAGTGTAGCATAAAGAAGTGCTAAACTTAATGAAACAACACGCAAAGGTTTCCAGGATCACTTAAGGAAAGAAAATGGAAAATGCTAACAAATCTGAAACTTGGAACAAAAGATAAACTATACAGGTAAGCAGTCATATAGAGCCAGAACACAGAAGGATATCAGTGCTAGGCCATTTCCAAAATGTGAGAGTTTCACCTTTAATACATATGTAAAACTCACCAACCACAAAGGATTTCGTTGCGTAATAACATGAGAAATAGGTCAATTTTTGGGAATTTTCGAAAATTTTCTTAAAGTTATGAGTGTTGTTGATTATTTATTTCGTACCAAATCATCATTGTGAGTTACAGTACTGGCAAGAAAACAGTTCACCCAGAATTTCAGTGTATATCAACACGAATAAACGTACATTTTTGAGAATTTTCGGAAGTTACCGCTGAAGGGTGCATAAACTGTATCGTACTAATCGGCGTTTGTGGTTTAACTATTTATGATATATTGTCACCAACGTATCGTGTTACATCTAGTTTTCCCTTTCAAGAGGAGTTTATATTATCTACATTTATAGTAAATTTACGCTATTTTCTTGTTTGTTTAGCGACTATGAAGTCAAAAAATTTTAGGAAACTAGTAATTTTTAGCATATGTTTTTCTGTTGTATTAATAGATATCTCGTTATGCGTGCTAACTGCTTCAGTTGTCAGAGAGAATTAGTAACATTTTTAGCTCAATGCACAGAAAATAAGCAATGCTAAGTTTACAGATGCTTGTTCACTGTCTTGTAAAACACTGCACCAGCCACAATGGAGCCCCACTGCGCATGTTGTCCTCGAACACTCGATGAGTTACTTTTATATCTTTCAGATGTCTTGACCACACTTTTTATTATTTCCAAAATCGCCTTACGCGTTTCGTCATTCCGTCATTTTCAAAGGCTATAAAGTTCGATACGGAACAGGTATCAAAATCTACGAAAATATGTACATTTCACCATTAGATTAGATTAGATTAGATTAATACTTGTTCCATAGATCATGAATACGACACTTCGTAATGATGTGCAACGTGTCATGTTAATAAAAGATGTCTGTACAAGATATTACATTACACAAAATATTGCATGACACTAATGTTTAAGTTGTTGTTGTTGTTGTTTTTTCCTTAATTTATATCTAAAAATTCAGCCAATGAGTAGAAGGAGTTGTCATCCAGAAATTCTTTTAATTTATTTTTAAATGTTAGTTGGCTATCTGTCAGGCTTTTGATGCTGTCTGGTAGGTGACCAAAGACTTTTGTGGCAGCATATTTTACCCCTTTCTGTGCCAAAGTCAGATTTAACCCTGCATAGTGAAGATCATCCTTTCTCCTGGTGTTATAACTATGCACACTGCTATTACTTTTGAACTGGGTTGGATTATTAACAACAAATTTCATAAGTGAATATATATACTGTGAGGATCCCTAGTTCCTTAAACAGATGTCTGCAGGATGACCGTGGGTGGGCTCCAGCAATTATTCTGATTACACGTTTTTGAGCAATAAATACTTTTCTACTCAACGATGAATTACCCCAGAATATGATGCCATACGAAAGCAGTGAATGAAAGTAGGAATAGTAAGCTAATTTACTGAGATTGTTATCACCAAAATTTGCAATAACCCTAATAGCATACGTAGCTGAACTCAGACGTTTCAGCAGACCATCAATGTTGCTTCCAGTTTAACCTCTCATCAATGGACACACCTAAAAATTTAGAAAATTCTACCTTAGCTACAGACTTCTGTTCAAAGTCTATATTTATTACTGGAGTTGTGCCATTTACTGTACGGAACTGTATATACTGTGTTTTATCAAAATTTAAAGAGAGTCCGTTTGCTGAGAACCACTTAATAATTTTGTGAAAAACATCATTTACAATTACATCGCTTAGAGACATAGCTTGGTGAGTAGAATACGGTTTTTTAGCTTACAAATATTATGTCAATCGTTGGTAACCTAAAAAACTATATTCTTCTCTATACTATGTCTCCAGTCAATGGTGAAATGTAACATTTTCCCATATCGTTTAATAACAGTTTTGTATAGTCTTTTATTGCCTTTGTAGATAGGGGGTTTCAAAACACGTAAAGAGATTTTGGAGGCGATAAAAAGTGTGAACAAGACATATGAAAGTTATTAAAAGTACATCCAGTGGCCGCTTCATCTCACAGCATTTTCATACAAATTGCAGAATGAGTTGACGTTCGTAAGGAGCTGGAAATCTCCCTAGTCAAACGACTGGCAGCTGCTGCGAATTGGTGTGTTAGGAGAGCTGTTCAAAGCAAAGGTACCAAAGGCATCTCAAGTACTATCCTCTACTGTGGATCATGTCACCTCTGTGGGAGTTACGGGATCTGTCATTATCGTCCAACTGACTGCAAGTAGCGTGTCATGGTTGGTCTACGCACCTTGTACAGGGTAACAGGGTAGAAAGGAACTAGGGAGGACTTCGCGTCCAGCGACTGGCAAAGAAGTCGGAGAAGTCCAGCCTTATGCACTGAGTTTCAACGAAGCCCACAGTTTGCTCCATTGTCCCTAGAACTGATCATGGGCTCCTGGTTCTGATTCAGGTGGATGGACTGAATCAGAGACTTCGAAGTTTCTGTGACAAGCTAGGCTGTGATTTCCTGGGCATGCACCATAGGTTTGAGAACTGTAGAGTCCCTCTAAGTGGGTCAGATGTGCACTTGTAATGCACCCTGGTTGGGAGGGGTCGATAAAATTATTAAGTGTTACACTTATTCTAATTACTTGGCTTATTTCCATATCAAAAGTCAAACAATTAACAACTAAGCCAAAATGATATTCAGATACTCTCATTGACAATGAATACTTCATACATAATAATAGTAACCTGTGTCAACATCTTAGCAATGTCTGAGTAACGGCAACCTGGGCCAGTTTCTTAAAAAAGTTAATAAAGACAAACTATGGAAATGCAAAACTGACGAATCTAACATGAGGGTTGAGAGGGGGGGTGGGTGGGGGACTGAATGATCTCACAAGTACCTAGTGAATGTCGTGAAACTGGTTAACAAAGAAGAGAACTACTGAAGGTAATACGCAGAACTATTGAAGGTAATACATCACACATTTTGTAGATCATGGAGCAAACAGTTCATGACTTTGAAACTTCCTGGCAGATTAAAACTGTGTGCCCGACCGAGACTCGAACTCGGGACCTTTGTCTTTCGCGGGCAAGCGCTCTACCATCTGAGCTACCGAAGCACGACTCACGCCCGGTACTCACAGCTTTACTTTTGCCAGTACCTCGTCTCCTACCTTCCAAACTTTACAGAAGCTCTCCTGCGAACCCTGCAGAACTAGCACTCCTGAAAGAAAGGATATTGCGGAGACATGGCTTAGCCACAGCCTGGGGGATGTTTCCAGAATGAGATTTTTCACTCTGCAGCGGAGTGTGCGCTGATATGAAACTTCCTGGCAGATTAAAACTGTGTGCCCGACCGAGACTCGAACTCGGGACCTTTGCCTTTCGCGGGCAAGCGCTCTACCATCTGAGCTACCGAAGCACGACTCACGCCCGGTACTCACAGCTTTACTTATGCCAGTACCTCGTCTCCTACCTTCCAAACTTTACAGAAGCTCTCCTGCGAACCCTGCAGAACTAGCACTCCTGAAAGAAAGGATATTGCGGAGACATGGCTTAGCCACAGCCTGGGGGATGTTTCCAGAATGAGATTTTTCACTCTGCAGCGGAGTGTGCGCTGATATGAAACTTCCTGGCAGATTAAAACTGTGTGCCCGACCCAGACTCGAACTCGGGACCTTTGCCTTTCGCGGGCAAGCGCTCTACCATCTGAGCTACCGAAGCACGACTCACGCCCGGTACTCACAGCTTTACTTCTGCCAGTACCTCGTCTCCTACCTTCCAAACTTTACAGAAGATCACATGCAAACCTTGCAGAACTAGCACTCCTGAAACAAAGAATATTGCAGAGACATGGCTTAAACACAGGAAGTTTCATATCAGCGCACACTCCGCTGCAGAGTGAAAAATCTCATTCTGGAAACATGACTTTGCAAGCCAAATCTTCAGAGTGAGGCTCTAAGATTGTAAAATTAAGAACTGGCTTGAAATTTCCTAAGTCTCACTTGGTAGCAGCTTGGTCTCACCACATTGTAGTTGTTGGTGACTGAAGTACTGCGACCTCAATCACAGACTGTGCCAGCGATGCTCTCCCGTGGTTACGTGATGGCCGAAAATTTTCTAAGTCCCCCAAACGCATTATATCAGCTGGTGGCTAAAGCTAACAATGGCAGTGTGGTAGCAGCAGAGCTCGGAAACAAGATTCTCATTGAAGAATGTGATGAGAAGGGAGGCAGGACAAGACAAGTAGATGAGTCAAGTGATCTCTGTGCCAAAGTGTCTGATAAGAAGACTTTGTTTTGCCGCGTTTTAGGTTATTTGCGTAATTCAATTTGCTGCGCTCTGAATCTTCCAAGCTGCGACCAATAAAAATGCTCCATGGGGAGGTCGGTTTTACTTGGTTAACTGTAAGGTGACAGTTTTTGCATCTTACAATGATTTAATTTCCTCCCCTTTCCACAAGATTAATCTGAGATTAGCAAATATTTGTAAGTTCTGTACCGTTTATGAGGACAACTGAGTGTGACTGACATCGTCAAGTACACTTTTCCACTAAATCTTAATGTTCATTGCATGTTAGGTGATTGCTTTTATCATCAAAGATTGTGAGCTCAGTGGAATAAGATACATAAGCGGGATGTAGGCCACAGTGTATGCGCGGGGAGCCCCTGGCAGCCTGGAAGCGGCAGCTATACTCCGTTCGTCATAAGAATAAACATCTGCATCTACATCTGCATTTATACTCCGCAAGCCACCCAACGGTGTGTGGCGGAGGGCACTTTACGTGCCACTGTCATTACCTCCCTTTCCTCTTCCAGTCGTGTATGGGTCGCGGGAAGAACGACTGCCGGAAAGCCTCCGTGCGCGCTCGAATCTCTCTAATCTTACATTCGTGATCTCCTCGGGAGATATAAGTCGGGGGAAGCAATATATTTGATACCTCATCCAGAAACGCACCCTCTCGAAACTTGGACAGCAAGCTACACCGCGATGCAGAGCGCCTCTCTTGCAGAGTCTGCCACTTGAGTTTGCTAAACTTCTCCGTAACGCTATCATGCTTACCAAATAACCCTGTGACGAAACGCGCCGCTCTTCTTTGGATCTTCTCTATCTCCTCTGTCAACCCGACCTGGTACGGATCCCACACCGATGAGCAATACTCAAGTATAGGTTGAACGAGTGTTTTGTAAACCTTTGTTGATGGACTACATTTTCTGAGGACTCTCCCAATGAATCTCAACATGGCACCCGCCTTACCAACAATTAATTTTATTTAATAATTCCACTTCAAATCGTTCCGTACGCATACTCCCAGATATTTTACAGAAGTAACTCCTACCAGTGTTTGTTCCGCTCTCATATAATCATACAATAAAGGATCCTTCTTTCTATGTGTTCGCAATACATTACATTTGTCTATGTTAAGGGTCAGTTGCCACTCCCTGCACCAAGTGCCTATCCGCTGCAGATCTTCCTGCATTTCGCTGCAATTTTCTAATGCTGCAACTTCTCTGTATACTACAGCATCATCCGCGAAAAGCCGCATGGTCATTTATATATATTGTGAAAAGCAATGGTCCCATAACACTCCCCTGTGGCACGCAGATGTTACTTTAACGTCTATAGACGTCTCTCCATTGAGAACAACATGCTGTGTTCTCTTTGCTAAAAACTCTTCAATCGAGCCACACAGCTGGTCTGATATTCCGTAGGCTCTTACTTAATCAGGCGACAGTGCGGAACTGTATCGAACACCTTCCGGAAGTCAAGGAAAATGGCATCTACCTGGGAGCCTGTATCTAATATTTTCTGGGTCTCACGAACAAATAAAGCGAGTTGGGTCTCACACGATCGCTGTTTCCGGAATCCAAGTTGATTTCTACAGAGTAGATTCTGGGTTTCCAGAAATGGCATGATACGCGAGCAAAAAACATGTTCTAAAATTCTACAACAGATCGATGTCAGAGATATAGGCTTGATGTAAACAAACACAAACGCGTTGATTGGTCAGAAGCCGTAGCACACGTACACGGGTGTTGTTACGATCTTTGAAGTAGGTCCTACTTAAGTATGAGATACATTGTTACTAAGTTACGTTAAGTGAAACTTTAAGATATTCAAATGTACTAACAGTCACCGACGTATTTCTTAATCAAGCTTTAGCTATGTAGCTTTTATTTAAAAAATCGTGTACAGTCACAGTCTCTGCAGTGTTGTGCTTTGATTGTCGCGCTGTTAATACGCAGTGTGAGAACGGCCGAGGCTGCTTACTGTTCCACGGTGGAACACGGTTAAAAAGTGCGGATATATAGGTTGTTCTTAATGTTTCGTGGGAAATAACCGGCTTTGCAGTTTTTCGACAGAATGTATTAGATACAGTTGAAACACCAATTCACAATGTATGTATAGTAGTATCGGTAGCGTAAGATATGGAAAGTTTGTCACAGTTCAAGGTTCTCTGGTTCAAGTCTTGTAACAGTCATTTATTTCCTTGTTCAGTTTGACATAGCCGGCAGATGTGGCCGAGCGGTTCTAGGCGCTTCAGTCTGGAACCGCGCGACCGCTACGGTCGCAGGGTCGAATCCTGCTTCGGGCTTGGATGTGTGTGATGTCCTTAGCTTAGTTAGGTTTAAGTAGTTCTAAGTTCTAGGGGACTGATGACCTCAGGTGTTAAGTCCCATAGTGCTCAGAGCCATTTGAGCCAGTTTGGCATACCTACATCTCATAATTGTAAATTTCATAATGCCCGTCTTCTTGTTTTTAATTGCATATTGCACGTGAAATTCTTGTTTTCATTTCAAGTACAAATTCTTAATTATCGATATTTTATGAAAGACTGTTAATAAAGGTTGCTTAAATGAAGAAAACATACCAGTTTAATTTTTGAAGGCAAAAATGAAAAATCAAATACTCTTTATTTGGGCTATGTCCATTGTTTTATACCACAGATGTAGATAAGTGTCGTAGAAACATGGAAAACAATCGTTTTCACAGCATTGAGTACACCATACGAATGCCGCATTTTTAGATTTGCCACTGTGGGTAAGCTACTACAAACAGCATAGTGAACGCATTATTGTGGCCAAGATATATACGAAGCCCACACCTACTACAGTAGTACAAGTTTATATGCCAACTAGCTCTGTGGATGACGAAGAAATTGAAGAAATGTATGATGAAATAAAAGAAATTATTCAGATAGTGAAGGGAGACGAAAATTTAATAGTCATGGGTGACTGGAATTCGAGTGTAGGAAAAGGGAGAGAAGAAAACGTAGTAGGTGAATATGGATTGGGGCTAAGAAATGAAAGAGGAAGCCGCCTGGTAGAATTTTGCACAGAGCACAACTTAATCATACCTAACACTTGGTTTTAGAATCATAATAGAAGGTTGTATACATGGAAGAACCCTGGAGATACTAAAAGGTATCAGATAGATTATATAATGGTAAGACAGAGATTTAGGAACCAGATTTTGAATTGTAAGACATTTCCAGGGGCAGATGTGGACTCTGACCACAATCTATTGGTTATGACCTGTAGATTAAAACTGAAGAAACTGCAAAAAGGTGGGAATTTAAGGAGATGGGACCTGGATAAACTGAAAGAACCAGAGGTTGTACAGAGTTTCAGGGAGAGCATAAGGGAACAATTGACAGGAATGGGGGAAAGAAATACAGTAGAAGAAGAATGGGTAGCTTTGAGGGATGAAGTAGTGAAGGCAGCAGAGGATCAAGTAGGTAAAAAGACGGGGCCTAGTAGAACTCCTTGGGTAACAGAAGAAATATTGAATTTAATTGATGAAAGGAGAAAATATAAAAATGCAGTAAATGAAGCAGGCAAAAAGGAATACAAACGTCTCAAAAATGAGATCGACAGAAAGTGCAAAATGGCTAAGCAGGGATGGCTAGAGGACAAATGTAAGGATGTAGAGGCTTATCTCACTAGGGGTAAGATAGATACTGCCTACAGGAAAATTAAAGAGACCTTTGGAGATAAGAGAAACACTTGTATGAACATCAAGAGCTCAGATGGAAACCCAGTTCTAAGCAAAGAAGGGAAAGCAGAAAGGTGGAAGGAGTATATAGAGGGTCTATACAAGGGCGATGTACTTGAGGACAATATCATGGAAATGGAAGAGGATGTAGATGAAGATGAAATGGGAGATACGATACTGCGTGAAGAGTCTGACAGAGCACTGAAAAACCTGAGCCGAAACAAGGCCCCCGGAGTAGACAACATTCCATTGGAACTACTGACGGCCTTGGGAGAGCCAGTCCTGACAAAACTCTACCATCTGGTGAGCAAGATGTATGAAACAGGCGAAATACCCTCAGACTTCAAGAAGAATATAATAATTCCAATCCCAAAGAAAGCAGGTGTTGACAGATGTGAAAATTACCGAACAATTAGCTTAATAAGCCACAGCTGCAAAATACTAACACGAATTCTTTACAGACGAATGGAAAAACTAGTAGAAGCCGACCTCGGGGAAGATCAGTTTGGATTCCGTAGAAATACTGGAACACGTAAGGAAATACTGACCTTACGACTTATCTTACAAGAAAGATTAAGGAAAGGCAAACCTACGTTTCTAGCATTTGTAGACTTAGAGAACGCTTTTGACAATGTTGACTGGAATACTCTCTTTCAAATTCTAAAGGTGGCAGGGGTAAAATACAGGGAGCGAAAGGCTATTTACAATTTGTACAGAAACCAGATGGCAGTTATAAGAGTCGAGGGACATGAAAGGGAAGCAGTTGTTGGGAAGGGAGTAAGACAGAGTTGTAGCCTCTCCCCGATGTTATTCAATCTGTATATTGAGCAAGCAGTAAAGGAAACAAAAGAAGAATTCGGACTAGGTATTAAAATCCATGGAGAAGAAATAAAAACTTTGAGGTTCGCCGATGACATTGTAATTCTGTCAGAGACAGCAAAGGACTTGGAAGAGCAGTTGAACGGAATGGATGGTGTCTTGAAGGGAGGATATAAGATGAACATCAACAAAAGCAAAACGACGATTTTGGGGAGCAAAATAACTGATGATGGTCGAAGTAGAGAGGATATAAAATGTAGACTGGCAATGGCAAGGAAAGCGTTTCTGAAGAAGAGAAATTTGTTAACATCGAGTATAGATTTAAGTGTCAGGAAGTCGTTTCTGAAAGTATTTGTATGGAGTGTAGCCATGTATGGAAGTGAAACATGGACGGTAAATAGTTTGGACAAGAAGAGAATAGAAGCTTCCGAAATGTGGAGCTACAGAAGAATGCTGAAGATTAGATGGGTAGATCACATAACTAATGAGGAAGTATTGAATAGGATTGGGGAGAAGAGAAGTTTGTGGCACAACTTGACCGGAAGAAGGGATCGGTTGGTAGGACATGTTCTGAGGCATCAAGGGATCACCAATTTAGTATTGGAGGGCAGCGTGGAGGGTAAAAATCGTAGGGGGAGACCGAGAGATGAATACACTAAGCAGATTCAGAAGGATGTAGGTTGCAGTAGGTACTGGGAGATGAAGAAACTTGCACAGGATAGAGTAGCATGGAGAGCTGCATCAAACCAGTCTCAGGAATGAAGACCATAACAACAACAACAACAACTGTACCATTAAAATATGAATCTAACAGAACTGATCTGGAGCCATGTTAAGGGATTTGGCCCGAGAAATAACAAGTCTGTTAAGCTGCCAGACATATTGGAACTAACCCACGCAGGTTTTTCACACGTCACTGCCGAACACTGGCGGGATAGAGAACAGCACCTCATAAAAGAAGGGGAGAAATTGCGGCGCCTTAGTGGCTTCGTGGATTCTGTTGTTGACTAACTCGTTATCAACGTAGCAGATGGCAGTTCCAGAACGGAAACGCATTTCTCGAATTCGAATAAGGGAGGAGTTAAGATATTGCCTTACGACTGACTGTAATTAATACCTTCATTCGCTTCAGTATTCAACAGTACGGTGAAATTCCTGCTGTAGGTTTTTGTATCACACATAGCTCGACCAGAAAAACTGTCCTGTGTTTAAGTTAAGAATTTTCATCACTCTTGTTTGTAGTTAGAATATGTAAGGTGAGAACGAGAGCATCTTATGCTTTCTGTTTGGTCACCTAAGAAGCGCGCTGCAGTGCTGGAGTTTTGCCAAGTATTATTCAATCTTTATAAAATTTAAGTGGTATTCGAAGCTGTATTGTTTCTTTGCTCGTCTATTTTTACATCTGAACTTCAACTGCTTGCCCCTGTGACCGAGCGGTTCTAGGCGCTTTAGTCCGGAACCGCGTTGCTGCTACGGTCGCAGGTTCGAATCCTGCCTCGGAAATGGATGTGTGTGATGTCCTTAGGTTGGTTAGGTTTAAGTAGTTCTAAGTTCTAGGGGACTGTTGACCTCAGATGCTAAGTCCCATAGTGCTCAGAGCCATTTTTTTGTACTGGTCACAGAATGACTTCCGCTGCTTGTGAAACGAACTCCAGTGAGATTCAAGCAAACGCGGAAGAACACAGGGCGTAATGTTTACATCAAGTTTATTCTTATGATGAACAGAGTACAGTATGTGTGTGTGAGGGGTGGGGGGGGGGGGGCGGCACAACTTTCAAAGGGGGATTTCTCAATCCAGCTTATCTCGGGAGGTCCCATAGAGATACGCAGGGTGGCTCAGAATCCTTTCGTGTTAGAGCAGTCAGCGACCTCACAGACTGGATTACGAGAGCGCGGGCACAATTTGCACCTGAGCTCAGTTGGTGCCTTGTACTCGTGCCGGGGAATCTTGTTGAAGAAGTTTGGAATGTCCTAATCGACACGGCGGCGCCAGCAGCCATTAGCTCGGCTGTCACATACACACCAGTCTACCTCTCGAGAATTTTTCGCTGAGTGGTCTCCGATTGGTGGAATTTTGTTTGGCCGCCAAAGTGGAGATAAATTCTGAAAGTTTCGATGCCAGAAACCAAACTAAAATCGATGGTTGGCCAGAGGCCAGAAGAATGAGCAGGGTGGAAAATGTACAAGCAATTCCTTGATTATGATTCGCTGTCCGCACTTCTGGGGAGGTAGTCAGAGGTTTGTTGGAGAGCTAGTAGTTTCTGTTGTGTGGGGGGGGGGGTCTTCTGTCTGGACGGCCGTGAGGAATGGACGTCTTCCGTGTCAGACTACGAAAGGATTTGCTGTCTTTTTTGCTCGGAGGCGAATTTGTATGTTTAGCGAGCAGTCTATTACGGAGCGTACGGTATTCATGAGAGCTCTTGTCTTGTTATGCCCTCACATTGAGACATTTATGAACTTCGCCATTCTGTATGGGATTTCACTTCACTCGTCTGTTGTGTGCAGAGAAGCTACAAAACAGTAGTCAGGTTCAGCAGTTTATGGATCGCAGTCTGCTGTCCAAGCTCGTGCATTTTAGCTTTCAGAATAATCTGAAGGGCTGCAGCTTTGTCGATGGCGCAGGTTTCTTCGGGAATCGTCACTTCGCCGTATGTTGTATTCACGGTGATACTGCCATTCTCTGCGGTTAGGGCTGTAAAAGTAATCCACTGTGATCAATATTCACGTTTTTTTTGTATCTACTTAGGTTTCATACCAATTGTGTGGGAACAGTTTCTTCCAGAGTGTTGTACTGAGATGATGTCAGTTATTTCGCGCTTAATTTCACACATCGCGTATCCAAAAGCAAGCCAGAACTAGGCAGTTGATTACTAGCATTAGTTTAGAATGATTTTTATTTGGCATTATGCAGGTCGGTCGATTATGTCATTGTTTCAGCTTCATTTAAATGAGTTCTGATTTAAAACAAATTTGTATACTGCAGACTTGCATTTCCTCTTTCAGTAGAAATTAGTTTCCCTTGATCATTGATTTTGTGGTTTTGCGTTTTTTTAATAATAATGATGAGATGTAATAGTTATTTTGATGAGCTTGGGGGATGAGAACATAGTTTAAATATCCTAGAAACAAGTGAACAATTCGTGGGATATGCTCGAGTTGCAGGATATTCAGTGCGATGTAACTGTTTGTTATCGGTTGCGTATTGTTTCTAATCACTACCTCCAGGGGTATTTGTAAATGGCACGGCCACTCTTCACATTGCCTTAGTTAACTTCGTTGTGCAATTCTACATACTTGCAGGTACCCTTGGTGTGTCTGCCTCCATAATGCGAGAGTTAAGAGGCATATGAAACATACACACATTTAACTTACAGGTCAGGAGGGGGTGTTGGAAAGCAGTGATACCCAACGTGTTATTTCCCTCTGAAAAAAATCGTTGCTTGTTATTCCTGTCTCTCTCTTCGACCACTTTGGCAGTTTTCTGTCACCAATGCCGTGCTCCTCTTTCTCTCTGGAAAAACGTTAAATGAATCTCTGACCATAGATCTTAGATCCTTAAGCAACGTTTTTCTGTGGTTGGCACAATAAACTCGCACTCGGGAGGAAGACGGTTCAAACCCGCGTCCGACCATCCTAATTTAGGCTTTACGTGATTTCCATAAATCGCTTCAGGCAAATGCCGGGATGGTTCCTTAGAAAGGGCACGGCCGCCGTCCTTACCCTTCCTTCCCTAATCCGATGGCACTGATGACCTCGCTGTTTGGTCCCCTCCCCCGAATAAACCAACCAACCAGTGTATTACCATAATAGCTTTGTGTTCCACGGCATCTCACGGTTTTCAAAGGTCCAGTTTGGAGTTCACTTGCCACATGCAAGATATCGATATCCAGCCCCCATCCCAAAAGTCAGCTTTCAGACCGAGCGAGGTGGCGCAGTGGTTAGCACACTGGACTCGCATTCGGGAGGACGACGGTTCAATCCCGTCTCCGGCCATCCTGATTTAGGTTTTCCGTGATTTCCCTAAATCGCTTCTGGCAAATGCCGGGATGGTTCCTTTGAAAGGGCACGGCCGATTTCCTTCCCCATCCTTCCCTCACCCGAGCTTGCGCTCCGTCTCTAATGACCTCGTTGTCGACGGGACGTTAAACACTAATATCCTCCTCCTCAGCTTTCAGCATATGGCTAACAATAGCGCCTTTCGCTAAATTTTCTTCCTCACTCCACCTCGGAAAAACATTTGTGTGAGTGGTCGCTAAGATACCCTGACTGTTGCAAAACTTTTCAGTTTGTAATAAAATTTTATTGAGTAGTTCACACACCGATGGTTTGCACCATACACTCGCCCATTCACTGCTTTTACTAAAACAACAGTGAACACCATTCATTCTCCAAATAATGCGCTGATTAACTCATTCATTCCTCCATATTATGTGATACTTACGTAATTTACTTAACTATGAAATAATATTAGAAATAAAAAATTAATAACACCATATATGAATCATACAGAAAGAAGTTTTTCTATGATCTTGTGGACTATGTAATGTGAAAAGAATTGTACACAGTAATGCTGTGAGAATGCTCAATAGAGAATCATCAAATCTCACATGTTAAAATATGCACAGAAGAAAAGAGCATTAGTGGAGACTTGACATCTAGTCTGTATTCTGACAACAAAAGAGAACTTGTAATAGGAAATGATTCAAGGGAAACGTCTAATTGAAACAGCGTGGGATAAACGTGCTTGTCCGAAGAAGTCAAGGAGATGGGAATAGAGACATGAAGAAAAAAAACGTTGGACAATAGTCGACTGTAAGTGCACAAGTAGAGAAATGTGTACTGAGGATTAATTGTTATAAGAAATGATGTTTTATGAAATTTGTCACACGTTAACGATGCTATCGAGTTGTGAGAAACGATGGTTTGTGAGTTGTGAGAGATTATGTTTAACGAGTATTAACGAGAGCAAAGGACATCGCCATTTGTGTACGACTTTGTGTGGAGGTCGTTTAGGGCAATACGCTGATTTAAATAAGTATTCTATGTGCTAATGAGAATAAGATGTGACAATTTTACATATCTTCAGGTACTGTTAGTATGATGTGAACTGTATGAGATGATTACCCATGTAATGGAATAAAAATCAAAATAAAGATCGAAAAGAGGATGAAATACAGAGAGGAAATCTTGGACTGATCAATAAATACGGAGACAGACAACGAATAATGATGGAATACAGTGAAACATAAAACAAGGAATGAAAAGAGGTAAAGTAAAGAAACAGGTAAATTAAAATGATAGAAAACGACAGTTGGTGGTGCAAGATAAGTTGTGTGTGTAAGCATTGAACAAATTATGTATGTGCTTTTGTTACAGATTTACGATTTCCATCATTGAAGGATCCACACTGAACTGGAAAAGAGGGACATTGATTTTCATAATGGAGCTAATGAATAACAATTTAAGATGAATTTAAGGGTAAGAGTAAGAAAAACAGGAATAGCAGATGGCCACTGTTGACTGGAAGTGATTGTAATTGCAGCTGCATGGTTTCCCGTGTGAGTACCACTCAGTATCAGTGGATTTCTCGAGTCTATTGTAGTGCATACAAACTAAAACATTAAAAAACCTACATTCCAGTTTTCACACTAACTGAATCCCATACAATATCTCAAGAATGTGAATTTGCAAGATTATGTGTAACTTTTGTTAAAAGAATAATGTTGAGGAAAGTAACAGTTTTCACTGATGCAATCAGTAACTCTGATAAACCTAAGTAGCTCCGTTTTTGTTAAAGAAATATCTTTGCGGAAAGAAGTAGGAATTTCATTGATGTAATTGCTAAATTTTGTAAAGTATTTTAAAGGGAAACATTATACGAGTTTCATACATTAATGATCGTTGTGAGTGTAGTGATAGTAATAATTTAGTTTTTCTTATGAAAATTGTGTAACTGATGAGGCTGCGCAAGCCACACGTGTACCGTAAACATAAGTGCATTCACAGGCGACAGGTGGTAGGTGATACAATTAACTGGATGGAACTTCAATACAAGGAAGTAAAACACTTGCACGCCTCGCAGGTGGGTCAAAGTTCGTCAGCTGCCACACGAGTGCTGTTAAGGGTTGCCATTTCGAACCACTATCCGAGAGATGAAAGGAAATGCCGACTGCAATAGGCAAGCAGGAGGAGGCTGCCGATCTCAAACACAGTCGGGACCCTGACCACTTGAACCCTGAATAATAAGTGTGTGCACAATGAACTCTGAAAAACTGGTACACTATGAACGATACTCCATAACAATTACGTTACCTTGTTCCAATCTGAACCCTATCCGTGACAGAAAGATGAACAGACTGTTAATAAACAGCGACCACTAATCTAAAAGAGATTCTGTTGTACTCGAAGAGTGACAGTCATATCTCATGTGACAAATCAGCTGTGCCTCTAACCAACGTAAATTCTTGTTTGTTTTATGTGATGAAATTTGATGGACAATTGTAAGTAATAGTGTTTCTAATGTGTTAGAATTTTATAATAACGGTATGAATTGATTCAAAGAAATGACAAAATTGTGGAGTAACTCCACTGAATGATAGACAAAATGTACAGATTAATTAAAATTTGTGTTTACAGACTTGTACCCTAATCACAAACAGCAATACAAGTGCTGCAATAGAGAAACGATTACCACACATATAGAGATTTCATGTTGTTGCATTTAATGGATAGTTCGCTGTGAAAATATTATTTGACTTGGAATATCGAGAAACCCCATATGAGCAAAAAATTAAACTTTTCAAGAGATACAGAGAATTTTCAAGATCTTAAAACTGTTCTAAAATTCCGTTTTTCTTCTCATTTTTCGGTAAAATGGGCGTAGGGGGAAGAAAGTCAATGCACTGTAGACAACCTCGATACATTTTCTTGACGTTAAGTTAAAATTTACGTAGTACACAAGTGGGTTTTCTCAATATTTTATAATACGTAAGCATAAATCATTACCTAATTCATACTTTATTGATAATATGAACAAAAATTAAATAAATTATGCCTATTTTTCCATTCTCTTCGGCATTATACTCCACGCATAGTTCGTTCTTTGCAACATGTTGGCCATATGTCAGAGTAGAAGCATATGTTAGAGGAGAAGCTCTGGATGATTAGTTCTTTTGGCGAGAGTGGTAGAAATAGCTATAGGTCACGTATGTTGATAAGCCTGACCTACGGGTCTTGATGGGATTACAGATGTCTCAGCCAGCTGGAATGTTGTGCTCTTTTGCTCCATCATGAATGGCGTAACTTTAACAACATCCAGACTGTTTATTGTTTTGGTTGAACTCTATCCCGTTTCCAATCTATATACGCTTCATTTTTTACTCTTGCTCGTTTTATGGCTGTGTGTATCGGAAACACCACTGCATTCTTTCTTTTCTTCATTATTTCCTCATATTTGTCACTAGCATCACCACTGTCTGACATTTTTCCACCAATAATAATAGAAATCAATGAAGAAGCAATACTGGTTATTCTCTCTGTTTAAAACAGTGCTGAACACTTAAAATTTTGAGGAAGTCCAATGATTTCGTATGTGTGTGGTTTCTGTGCAGTGCAGGTAGTGTAAGAGCTACATAACAACACGGGAAACGCCATAACATATGGGGTTTCTCTATATTATGATTGGCTTACATGTTTAATGTACAAAACCGTAGGTAAATCAATTTTGGCAAAAAATCGACATGTGGGGTTTCTCAGTATTCCCTTTCATTTAGTCTTATGAATTTTTTGCTATTACTAATACTTCGAAATTATTTATTTTCTGCACCACATGTATACTTTTCTTGTGGCCTATAGCCATGTCTTATATATGATTTCTCGTGGATTATGATATGTTATGTTTTTGTCTTGACTTATGACGACGATTTGTTCATTTAACATAATATTTGTATGAGAGTAATGTTTTGTAATGTTACTGTAATTTTTGATTTGTGATATAATTTCGCAGCTATATATTGATCATAAATATTACATGATATGAAGAAATGAATTAGTTAGTCATTAAACTGCTAGGACAATGTCAGTTTAATAAGCATTGAATGTGCGAGTGTATGGCGCAAACCATCGATGTGTGAACGAATCAATAAAATATCATTACAGTTTCTAAAGCTTTGATATTAAAATAGGTAAATTAAGACTCAAGGATGAAGAGTTTTATGTGTGTGAGCGACTGTAAGTTGGAAAGTTTGTGAAATGCAAACATTTAATTCACCACAACGCTGATGGATGAGTGAGAGACAAGTGATGCTTAAGAGAAAAATTTTGCTGATCCACTTGTACTTTGAGCACGTCTGCCTCAACTGAAATTTTAACGAAGAGACGATCTTACGGGACAGTTTTTCGAAACATTCCTGTAACATGTGTAATCTTGTACAAATCCATATTAGAGATTCACCCTTGAACTGAAAATTAACTGGGGGGAGGGGGACGAGGTTTCTCAGAAGGACAGAGAAATCATAATCCCCTTAGCAAAACAATAGGCTAAGGGTCTGTCACTCAAAAGAGAACAATAGGTTTTCCCCTGAATGTATGCTTGCCCCTGATGTAGGCAATCCGCACTAACAAAATGCTCTCATGCTCCCTTTGTCCCACTAATTATGGGGTGTAGATAATGATGTCATTTTGTGGGCAATGGTTGTCAGTTGACATAAGTCATTGGGAGTCATAACTAAACATTCTCCAATTTAAATGGCTACGCTTAGTTCAAAGTTGTCTATTGGGAAGATAGAAGGTGCAACCCTCGAACAGGAATGACATTCCCTTAACCTGCTACAGAAAATTCAGTTCCTGGGTACTTAATCGTACATTGTGAGCAAAGCATACTACATCGCTCAGGTCTTTTCCCTTCCTTCTATGATGGCTAGGAAATTGAGACAGCTGTCTGGTCGTTTTTTATGGAAGCATTATATTTGTCAATTACAATACAAGGTAGCTGCACATGTGCGTCGCTTCGGGGATTTGGGACTTTCTGATATTCAAAGGAAAGTCCAGTGTTATACGTTCGGCGCACATGTTTCTCCCTCTCGCAGTCCACTCATTCACTTCTCGGTTGTTTTACTGTCTGCTACCAGGCTGTCTTGATCTGCCTGTCGATTCAGTTTTCAATTAGAACATGTCGGTGAATTTTATATTGCTGTCAATCACTTGGGGGTTGATAGTCTACAGAGGCCACATCTCACTACCAAATTTTTGTTAATGCAAGGGGGAAGGATTGACTGTGCGTGGCCTGTTGGACGAGCATCGCCGCAAACTTCTTGGAAGACGGTGTTCTTTCATCTTAGCCCTCCCGCCGGAGAGTCGAGTCCTCCCTCGGGCATGGGTGTGTGTGCTGTTCTTAGCATAAGTTAGTTTAAGTAGTGTGTAAGTCTAGGGACCGATGACCTCAGCAGTTTAGTCCCTTAGGAATTCACACACGTCTGAACTTTCATCTTAGCCTTCCTGTTCTAACAGTGGTGGTGGCGTCTTCCTGCTATCAAGTGGTCCACAACCTGTTATCCACTTATGAGTGCCCATTTCGTATTGGACTTAGAGTCATGGATCAGTGCAGTTTCTGCCCCGCTATAGACATGCTACAACGTAGATTTACGTGTTATGGTCACGAAGCGAACTGGCACTGGCTTAAAAGACAACTAGCGTTTCTAATTCGATTTCTTGACACTGACTTTTCAGCTGATATCCTGTTGCTTCCAGCCTACTCCTACTTTCCGAGTGCACTGTCAAATACAACTGAATGGTTCTTGGGGCACTATGTTCATTACATTGTAGATGAAGGGGGCAATATGGACCCATATGCCTTCTGAAATATATGGCCACTGCGTATTTGAAGTGTTTGTACGTCGCGTATCACAACTTATTCGTCAATATGTTGTCAAGGCATTGGTTGGTTTAGCCGTTCCTTGTGGCCTTTTAGCCATGGCCCCTTTTCAGGTAAATGGTTTCGCCATTTGTTTCATTTTTATGGCCCTGTTGATCCTGTAACAATAAAAAATTTTGGTAGAGCACTTGCCCACCAAAGTCAAAGTTCCTCAGTAAACTATATCATGTGACAGAATCCCGAAAAAAAGAATGCCGTAGTATCTTCGACTAGTAATCAAATCGTTCTGGGTCTCAGGTTATAATCTAGCCACTGCTTAAATTTTGAACAAAATTCATTAGCAATGGCGGCCGAAGACTTCTGGGTTAAGAAGTCATCCTCATTCTCCAACGGCCTTGTCAAAGAGAGTGGAGGAGCAGACAGAGGTTCATGGCACCCTCTTACCCTTGGGGTGGGGATCCGCCCCTAACACGCGGAACAATCAGTAGTGAATATCGGCACGAGGATGCAGAAGGCAATGGAGACCACTGCATTAAAGACACGTAATGTGGATTCACAGGACATGTAGCCTGTAACTGAAAAACTGTCATGATGATCTCTTCATTGGCAAAAGATTCCGGACTAGTTCCTCATTCGGATGCCCGGGAGAGGACTGCCAAGGAGCAGATGACTATCAGACGAATATTGGATAACCAATAAAAAAGTAACATTCTACGAGTCGGGACAGGAAATGTCGGAAGTTTGGACGTGGTAGGGAAACTAGAAAATCTGGGAAAGGGAAATGCAAAACCTCAGTCTAGATATAGAGGCGGTATGTGAAGTAAAATGGAAATAAGATAACGATTTCTGGTCAGACGAATATAGGGTAATATCTACAGCGGCAGTAAATCGTATTACAGGAGTAGGATTCGTTATGAATAGGAAGTAAAGGTTGAGAGTGAGTCACTGAACAGTTCGGTGAAAGGCTTACTCTCACCAGATACGATAGCAATCAAGGCCAACAACAATAGTTCAAGCATACACGACGACGTCGCAAGTAGAAGATGAGGAGATAGAGAAAAAGTGTTTGAGAATATCGAACAGGTAATTCAGTGCATGAAGGGAGATGGAAATATAATAAACATGGGGTATTGGAATGCAGTTGTAGGGCAAGGTGTTGAAGAAAGGATTACGGGAGAATATAGGCTTGGGAGCAGGAATGTGAGAGGAGAAAAACTAATTAATTTCTGCAATAAATTTCAAATGGTAGTACCGAATACTCTGTTCAAGAATGGTAAGAGGAGGAGGTATACTTGGAAAAGACGAAGAGACAGGAAGATTGCGGCTAGATTACACTATGATCAGACAGAGATTTCGAAAGGAGATATTAGATTATAAGGCCTACCCAGGAGCTGATACAGACTCAGATCACAATTTAGTAATGATGAACAGCAGACTGAAGTTTAAGACAACGACTGGAAGAATCATTGTGATGGGACATTGACGTGCTGATGAATGATGAGACGCGTCTGAAGTTCTCTAAGGATCGGGATACCGTTATGAGAAATACGACAGTAGGTAGTTCAGCTGAAGAGGAGTATCGGCGAAAGAGAGAAGTACAAAAACGTTCACACAAAGACAGGGATATAGCAATTAATTCTCTTAGAAATTAAATAATTAAGAAGTTCAGGGAAGCCAAGGAGAAATAGCTGCAGAAAAAATGTGAAGAAAACGAGAAAAAAAAATGATCGTCGGAACGACTGACTCAGCATATTGAAAAGTCAAAACAATCTCCGTTGAAATTAAAAGCGAGGATAGCAAGACTTTAACGGGAATTCCATTACTAAACGCAGAGGATAGAGAGAATAGATGGAAAGAATACGCTGAAGGCTTCTATGACGGTGGAGGAATTGTCTGATGACGTGGCAGAAGCAGTGGGGATGATACGTGAGATTGGGGATCCAGTTTTAGAGTTAAAATTTATAGGAGGTTTGGAAGACTTGAGAAGAAATAAGGAAGTTATAAAATCGTTGGGGGGAAGTGGCAACAAAACGACTACTTAAGTTGGTATGTAGAATCTATGAAGCTGGCGACATATCTACACTATGTGATCAAAAGTATCAGAACACCCACCATAACATACGTTTTCCATGTTAGGTGCATTGTGCTGCCACCTACTGTCACGTACTCCATATCAGCGACCTCAGTAGTCTTTAGACATCGTGAAAGAGCAGAAAGGGGTGCTCCGGGGAACTCATGGACTTCGAACGTGGTCACGTGATTGGGTGTCACTTGAGTCATACGTCTGCACGTGAGATTTCCATACTCCTAAACATCCCTAGGTCCACTGTTTCTGATGTTATAGTGAAGTGGAAACGGGAAGGGACACGTACAGCACAAAAGCGTACAGGCCGACCTCGTCTGTTGACTAAGAGGCCGCTGACAGTTGAAGAGGGTCGTAACGTGTAATAGGCAGACATCTATCCACACCATCACTCTGGAATTCAAAACTGCTTCAGGATCCACTGCAAGTAGTATGAAAATTAGGTGGGAGGTAAGAAAATTTGGATTTCATGGTCGAGCGGCTGCCACACATCACGCCGGTAAATGGCAAACGGCACCTCGATTGGTGTAAGGTTCGTGACCACTGGACGATTGAGCAGTGTAAAAACGTTGTGTGGAGTGACGAATCACGGTACACAATTTGGCGGTCCGATGGCAGGGTGTGGGTATCGCGAGTGCCCGATGAACGTCATCTGCCAGCGTGTATAGGGCGAACAGTAAAATTCGGAGGCGGTGGTGTTATGATATGGTAGTGTTTTTCATGGAGGGGGCTTGCACCCCTTGTAGTTTTGCGTGGCACTATCACAGCACAGGCCTACATTGATGTTTTAAGCGCCTTCTTGCTTCCCATTGTTGAAAAGCAATTCGGGGATGGCGATTGCATCTGTCAACACGATCGAGCACCTGCTCACAATGCACACCCTGCGGCGGAGTGGTTACAGGACAATAACATCCCTGTAATGGGCTGGCCTGCACAGAGTCCTGACCTGAATCCTATAGAACACCTCTGGGATGTTTTGGAACGCCGACTTTGTGCCAGGCCTCACCGACCGACATCAATACCTCTCCTCAGTGCATCACTCCGTGAAGAATGCGCTGCCATTCCCCAAGAAACCTTCCAGCACCTGATTGAACATATGCCTGCGAGTGTGGAAGCTGTAATTAAGGCTAATGGTCGGCCAAAACCGTACTGAATTCCAGCTTTACCGATCAAGGGCGCCACGAACTTGTAAGTCATTTTCAGCCTGGTGTCCGGATACTTTTGATCGCATAGTGTACATACTTTCGGAAAATAATCGTCTACACAGTTCCGAAGGCAGCAAGTACAGGTAAATACGAGAACTAAGGCACAACCAGCTTAATAGCTGATGCATCCAATTAGCTGACAAGAATAAAAGACAGAAGAACGGAACAGAAAACTGAGGATCTGTTAGACGACGATCAGTTTGACTTTATGAAAGATGAAGGCGCCAGAAAGGCAGCTCTGACGTTGCGGTTGATCATGAAAGCGAGACTGAAGAAAGATCAAGACACGCTTATGGGATTTGTCGACCTGGAAAAAACGTTCGTCAGTGTAAAATGGTGCAAGATGTTCGAAATTCTGAGAAAAATGGGAGTAAACTGTAGAGAAAGATGGGTAACATACAATACGTACCAGACTGAAGATGGAACAATAAGGCTGGAGGACCAAATTCGAAGTTCTGGTATTAAAAAGGGAGTAAGATAATGATGGAGTCTGTTGCCCTTACTGTTCAACCTATGCATCGAAGAAGCAACGAAAGAGTTATAAGAAAGGTTCAAGAGTGGGATTAAAATTCAGGGTGAAAGGATATTAATCGTAAGATTTGCTGATGACATGGCTTTCCTCAAGCAATGTGCAGAATAGTTACAGCATCTGTTGAATGGAATGAACGGTCTAATGAGAACAGAATGTGAATTGAGATTAAAGAGAAGAAAGACGAAAGTAGCAAGAAGTAGCAAAAATGAGAATAGCGAGAAGATTAACATCAAAATTGGTAATCGCGAAGTACACGAAGTTAAGTAATTGTACAGCTTTGGTAGCGAAACAACCCATGACGGTCGGAGCAAGGAGGGCGCAGAAAGCAGACTAGCATAGAGAAAGAGGGCACTTCTGGCCAAAAGAAATCTACTAGTATCAAATAAAGGCCTTATTCTCATGTAGACATTACTGGGAATGTACGTTTGGAGTACAGCATTGTATGGCAGTGAGTCAAGGACTGTGGGAAAACCGGAACAGAAGAGAATCAAAGCGTTTGAGATGTGATACTACAGAAGAATGTTGAAAATTAGGTGGACTGATAAAGTAAGGATCTAGGATGTTCTCCGCAGAATCGATGCAATAGGGCAGGATGAGGACGTGTGTTAAGACAGCAGGAAATAACTTCGTGGTATTTCAGGGAGCTGTAGAGCGTATAAACTGTAGGGGAAGACACAGGTTAGAATACGTCCAACAAATAATTGAGAACGCACGCTGGAAGTGCTACTCTGACATGAAGAGGTTGACACAACACAGGAATTCATGGTGGGCAATCAGAAGATTGATGACTCAAAAAAATTCAGTAAAACGAAACGCGTTTCATGAGAAAAGTGCGCACACCCTTGTAGTTGCAATAATTATAAAGCGTCTACGGACACTATGTCCACACAAATGTGGGACAATACTAATAGTGAAAACCAAAAACTAGTTCATTAAAGGAAACAGAAAGGAAGAGAAATAGCGCACAGTGATCAAGTATGAGAATTTAGATCAGACGCGGTAGTACATTAACAAGAAAAAATTAATTTCGCGTGTAGTAGTTGTGTTATACACTGGACCACCATTCGTGAGGATGGCGATTCAAATCGCCTTTCGGCCAACGAGATTACGTTTTTCCGTGGTTTCTCTGACTCTCTTGAGGCAAACGCGACGATGATTCCTTTGAAAATGACACGCTCGGTCTCCTTCCCTTCCAATCCGAGCCTGAGGATAGTCTAATAAACTCGGAATATACGGGGCGTTAAAGAGTAATCCATCTCCTGAAACGTTCCACACCTTCACGAGTCATAGCGAAAATGAGCCACTCAGGACGCCGCAAACTAGATGGAACGAATCACGTCACGCTATCCTGAGTGAGGCCTACGAGAAAGACAGGCCGTCCGCAGCTCGTGGTCGTGCGGTAGCGTTCTCGCTTCCCACGCCCGGGTTCCCGGGTTCGATTCCCGGCGGTATCAGGGATTTTCTCTGCCTCGTGATGACTAGGTGTTGTGTGATGTCCTTAGGTTAGTTAGGTTTAAGTAGTTCTAAGTTCTAGGGGATTGATGACCATAGATGTTAAGTCCCTTAGTGCTCAGAGCCATTTGAACCAAAGACAGGCCGCGACACGTACGTCACGAAGATAGGCCTGAACTCGCTCGCTCAGTTCAGCAGACAAACTAAGTTTCTACACCTGTTAACTCTTAACTGGGTGTATACGTACAAACGATAATTGCATCTTCTACTGGAATCCACTGTTATGGAGTCTTACTGTTATTAGTCCTACAATGATCGGAAGTCCATAGACCTATTTATAATTTGTTACGGCTGTACTGGGGTATAATAAAATTAAAATCATGCCAAAATGATTAACAGCTGCATAAGGCACAACTTCTTGTATGAAATGAGGACTGCTAAGTAGAAGAGACTAAATGCTATAAACAAGCCGCTACCACGTTTGTATCGAGTACTGATCTTAAATTCTGTTGTAGTAGTGTTAATCAGTAAGATTTCATAATAGCAGATTCCAGAAGAATATGAAATTCTCGTTAGCACGTACACGCCCAGCTGCGAGTTAACAGGTTTAGAAACGCATTTTGTCTGTTGAGGTGAGCGAGCGAGCGAGTTCAGGCCTACCTTCGTGACGTACGCGCCGCGGCCTGTCTTTCTCGTGGGCCTCGATCCTGAGCGTCAAGTGTGGCACCGGGTAGCAAGTAATAGCACGAGCGTCTATATGTTTCAGGTTGCACGGCAGGGCGTGAACCGCCGTTTTGTAGCACGCAGAAGGCGCTGGCGGCCCAAATACGAGCAGTTCGCCTGTGGGCGTGTCTCCGCGGTGCGGCTCGCCAGCAGTTTGGTACCGGCGCAAAGCACCGGCAAATACATACGAGCATCACCCGGCCGCATAGCTTCCTGCTACTGTAAGCACGCGTCGGTTTCTTTCCTCTGTTGGAACCTGGCTCCGGTCTTGTTAACACTTACGGCACGTCTGTAAGTCTGGGCTAAGTCTTTGTTTCAGGAGTAACTAATTCTTTACATCAATAAGGTGTTCAGTGCTAAATTCTACATAGTGATTCCGTGATGATGCTACAGACTTTTAGGAATGTTGGAGAAGTGTAAATGTATCAATCTTAGGTCCGGAAATTACCGAATCGAGAAAGATAAAAGCGAAAATCTGGTACTGTTGTTGTAGTCTTCCGCTCTGGCTGTTCAAGTCCTTTATTAAAAGGTCACGGCCGGTTTTGCATTCTTCAAATGTACCATCAGGTGATCTGTACGTTGGAAGAATAACGGCCGGTGTGGCCGAGCGGTTCTAGGCGCTTCAGTCTGGAACCGCGCGACCGCTATGGTCGCAGGTCCGAATCCTGCCTCGGGCATTGATGTGTGTGCTGTCCTTAGGTTACTTAGGTTTAAGTAGTTCTAAGTTCTAGGGGACTGATGACCTCAGATGTTAAGTCCCATAGTGCTCAGAGCCATTTGAACCATTTTTTAACAAAATACTGCTAAGAATAGTATACTTACATTATTTTTTATGTCATTGTAGTATACAGGAAAAACAGTAATAGCCAAGTTCCCATCGTGCATCGTCAAATTAACAAAAATAACTAACTCGCTGTAAAGCGGTAGTCGAAGTTGACTGGGCTCGAAAAACAACCTATAAGATATGGGCACATCTCGGTAACCATGAAAAATGGAAGCAGCCGGGAAAACCGTGGTTGTCGTAAGAACAAGTGAATAAATAAAGCCAAATAAACATAATCTAACTTCAAGTAGGAACCAGACAAGAAGCAAGCAAGGCTGAACACTGAGTTCATCGTTAGACTGCTCAGGGAGGTAACACGGCACCAAACAGCTAAACTGTCGGAACGCTGTTGTAAGTCCGCGCGGGACTTAGCGCACCCGCTAAGCTACGGAAGGGCCGAGTCGTACAGGCCGACGAGAAGATAGCAGAGTCGTTATACAGTGTTACCAAACTAATCCTCCAACAAGCAATGTAGTGAATATACTGATATCTAAAGGTGATGCATAAAAATATGCTTCTAGGAACCAATAACCCACTTACTTAAACATTAAAATTAGCCAAAAGGTTTCTACAGTGTAGTCCGTCTGAGCATCAAGAAGAATTTTTTTCAGAGACCGATAACTTTCCAATTCTTCCAAAATATTAAGTGGATTGGCCTTGCTTTCTCGATGCAGTATTTAAAGATTACAAGAGAAATTCATAACTGAATGCCAAATTTCCAGTGGCGGGTACTTGAGGCTGATTTGGAGTGTGGGTTGATAATGTGCTCCTTAAAACGTATCTCAAAATTTCTGCCGGTTTGATCGTTACTTCTCGAACTACAATCATCGCATGTAACGCAATATACTCCAGGAGTTTTATAACCTTCAGGTCTCGGCTTCCCCCTGTATCTGAACCTCTCGCCAATGTAAGGTGGGTAGCTTTCCGAGGTGGTAGTACGGACCAAAACAAGAAAACATTGTCAAATAAACATGCGATCTAAAATACGTACCTTAAGACCTATGAGCCCTTTTTTGTCTTCGATACTATGAAACACATATCTGCTGCTTTTTGGTTTCCATATTTTTGGGGGAAATTGGACTGAAACGAGAAAAATGATAATGGGCTCTAAAAAGTCATGTGCAGTTGTTTAGTAGAAGAGGAGCGCTTCACAGTAGGGAAGATGAACTCGCTCCATAGCTCTTAAGTTATGCATTTTAGAGCCCAAGTTTACTAGACACTGTTTTCATGTTTTAATCCAGACCGCCTCCTCTCAAAATATAAAAACCAAAGTGTATTTCACAGTAATGAAAATGACCAAGTGCTCATAGCTCTTGCCGGCCGTTATGACCGAGCGTTTCTGGGCACTTCAGTCCGGAACCGCGCTGCTGCTACGGTCGCAGGTTCGAATCCTCGGGAATCGATGTGTGTGATATCCTTAGGTTAGTTAGGTTTAAGTAGTTCTAAGTCTAGGTGACTGATGACCTCAGATGTTAAGTCCCATTGTACTTAGAGCCATTTGAACAATTTCTTAAAGTATGCATCTTAGAGCCCATGTTTACTGAATTTTTTTCTTGTTACCTGCCCTACATTCAGCAACAATAGGATTGTTAGATGCATCCCGCTGTCGGAGGCATCAGAATGATTTTCCCTTTGAACTTTCGACTTTGTCGTTTCTGGACCGGGGTCCCTTATATCTTGTCGGGCCTCGTTTAGCCCGGCGTAGTGCACCAGCTCGACGTGGCATTGACTCAAAAAGTCGTTGGAAGTCCCCTGCATAAATAGAGAGCCATGCTGCCTCTATACCAGTCCTTAATTACGAAAGTGTTGTGCTGATCTCTCTATTACGTCCTATTATGTGTTCGATGCGATTCATGTCGAGGTATCCGGCTGCCCAAATCATTCAGTCGAACCGTCCTGAATATTTTTCAAACCAATCGCGAACAACTATGGCCCAGCGACAATCCCATCGCTGTTCGGGAACATAACGTCCATGAATGGCTGAAAATGGTCTCGAAGTAGCCGGACATACGGGGCACCATGTCCATTCCATGCAAACACAGCCCACACCGTTATGGAGCCACTACCAGTTTGCACAGTGCCTTGTTCACAACATGGGTCCACGGTTTCGTGGTGTCTATATTACACTCAATCCCAACCGTCACTCAATCCATACCATCAGATCTTACCAACTGATAGGGACCCAACTGACCAGGGCACGGTTTTCCCGCCGCCTAGGGTTCAAAATGGTTCGAATGGCTCTAAGCACTATGGGACTTAACATCTGAGGTCATCAGTCCCCTAGACTTACAACTATTTAAACCTAACTAACCTAAGGACATCGCACACATCCATGCCCGAGGCCGGATTCGAACCTGCGACCGTAGTGATCGTGCGGTTCCAGACTGAATTCAACGAATCAACTGAGTACAAACGACAGTTCTGCCAATACATTGTCCTTTCATACTTTGTGTACATTATACTACCGCCATCTGGATATATGCGCTTCGCTATACCATGACCCCCTGACGCTAGTATATTGGGTTTTTGATGTGCTTATTGAAGCATTTCATTAGTTGTCTTATCTTCCATCAAATGAAACGCAGTACATAGTCTATTCAAAGGCTGTATCGCAGAGATTACTTTTCAAAATGTCGTATTTGGCTGAAAGTACGATGTGGTCTCTTACCACGAGCCACAGTTTAAAACAAGTGGACAAGTCACATATTATGAACAGACTTTATTGAACTTAAACTCAGGGCTAATAAACTAAACATCCAAGTAAATACCCACAAAAGTAGTTTTCCTTGTTAACAAATTAGAACTAAAATTCATATCAATAAAGATTTAAAAGCAATATATTAGTCTTATTGTTTTAAGCCTGTATAACATTTCTATATTGTTAATCTCTGTTGCCATTTTGTAAATGTTTGTTACAAGGTATCTTGTGCCGTGATCGTAGCGCAGTATCACCAACAGGCTAAAGCTACAATTTTTCTCCCACTTCAATAAATGGTTAACATAACCTTAAATGATAATAGGTCGGGAAAATTCACAGTTATTAAGATAAATGGGTATCGTAAGTATTAACCATTTAAATTTAATTTTATTTGTGCATATATAGCTGGAATAACATTGAATTAAGAACAGAAAAACTTACTCTTATGTGAAAAAAATGTACGTTTATGAAATTGAAATTACTGCTCCTCGCTTCTTAAACAATAGCTGGTTATACTCATCATATCTGGTGTGAAAAAGCCTGAAGTTAGAGTATAGGCCAGAGATGTAAGATTGGCTCAAGGTACATGCTGGCTCAAGCTACAAGGCTCCCCCGAAGTTGTTATTATTAGGTTTGTGCACAAGTTCGTAGCGTTTCCCGTAAGTTCAATAAACACCATAGATACACATAAGAGAGACTTTAGTCATAAATAAAATATTTTCCTTCACTATTTATAATTTGCCAACGGAGGGGTAACTTTTCAATCCCGCGACTGAAGAAATCACGTGCTTTTGAGGCGAAGATATCGTCGAGCCATGTTCAGAGCGCATTTTCGTCCGGAAAGAAACTTCCTTGAAGATTGTTCGATGTTGCTGTTGTTGTGGTCTTCAGTCCCGAGACTGGTTTGATGCAGCTCTCCATGCTACTCTATTCTGTGCCAGCTTCTTCATCTCCCAGTACCTACTGCAACCTACATCCTTCTGAATCTGCTTAGTGTATTCATCTCTTGGTCTCCCCCTACGATTTTTACCCTCCACGCTGCCCTCCAATACTAAATTGATGATCCCTTGATGCCTAAGAACATGTCCTACCAACCGATCCCTTCTTCTGGTCAAGTTGTGCCACAAACTTCTCTTCTCCCCAATCCTATTCAATACTTCCTCATTAGTTATGTGATCTACCCATCTAATCTTCAGCATTCTTCTGTAGCACCACATTTCGAAAGCTTCTATTCTCTTCTTGTCCAAACTATTTACCGTCCATGTTTCACTTCCATACATGGCTACACTCCATACAAATACTTTCAAGAAATGACTTCCTGACACTTAAATCTATACTCGATGTTAACAAATTTCTCTTCTTCAGAAACGCTTTCCTTGCCATTGCCAGTCTACATTTTATATCCTCTCTACTTCGACCATCATCAGTTATTTTGCTCCCCAAATAGCAAAACTCCTTTACTACTTTAAGTGTCTCATTTCCTAATCTAATACCCTCAACATCACCCGACTTAATTCGACTACATTCCATTATCCTCGTTTTGCTTTTGTTGATGTTCATCTTATATCCTCCCTTCAAGACACCATCCATTCCGTTCAACTGCTCTTCCAAGTCCTTTGCTGTCTCTGACAGAATTACAATGTCATCGGCGAACCTCAAAGTTTTTATTTCTTCTCTATGGATTTTAATACCTACTCCGAATTTTTCTTTTGTTTCCTTTACTGCTTGCTCAATATACAGATTGAATAACATCGGGGAGAGGCTACAACCCTGTCTTACTCCCTTCCCAACCACTGCTTCCCTTTCATGACCCTCAACTCTTATAACTGCCATCTGGTTTCTGTACAAATTGTAAATAGCCTTTCGCTCCCTATATTTTACCCCTGCCACATTTAGAATTTGAAAGAGAGTATTCCAGTCAACATTGTCGAAAGCTTTCTCTAAGTCTACGAATGCTAGAAACGTAGGTTTGCCTTTCCTTAATCTATTCTCTAAGATAAGTCGTAAGGTCAGTATTGCCTCACGTGTTCCAGTATTTCTACGGAATCCAAACTGATCTTCCCCGAGGTCGGCTTCTACTAGTTTTTCCATTCGTCTGTAAAGAATTCGTGTTAGTATTTTGCAGCTGTGGCTTATTAAACTGATTGTTCGGTAATTTTCACACCTGTCAACACCTGCTTTCTTTGGGATTGGAATTATTATATTCTTCTTGAAGTCTGAGGGTATTTCGCCTGTTTCATACATCTTGCTCACCAGATGGTAGAGTTTTGTCAGGACTGGCTCTCCCAAGGCCGTCAGTAGTTCCAATGGAATGTTGTCTACTCCGGGGGCCTTGTTTCGACTCAGGTCTTTCAGTGCTCTGTCAAACTCTTCACGCAGTATCGTATCTCCCATTTCATCTTCATCTACATCCTCTTCCATTTCCATAATACTGTCCTCAAGTACATCCCCTTGTATAGACCCTCTATATACTCCTTCCACCTTTCTGCTTTCCCTTCTTTGCTTAGAACTGGGTTTCCATCTGAGCTCTTGATGGTCATACAAGTGTTTCTCTTATCTCCAAAGGTCTCTTTAATTTTCCTGTAGGCAGTATCTATCTTACCCCTAGTGAGATAAGCCTCTACATCCTTACGTTTGTCCTCTAGCCATCCCTGCTTACCCATTTTGCACTTACTGTCGATCTCATTTTTGAGACGTTTGTATTGCTTTTTGCCTGCTTCATTTACAGCATTTTTATATTTTCTCCTTTCATCAATTAAATTCAATATTTCTTCTGTTACCCAAGGATTTCTAATAGCCCTCGTCTTTTAACCTACTTGATCCTCTGCTGCCTTCACTACTTCATCCCTCAAAGCTACCCATTCTTCTTCTACTGTATTTCTTTCCCCCATTCCTGTCAATTGTTCCCTTATGCTCTCCCTGAAACTCTGTACAACCTCTGGTTCTTTCAGTTTATCCAGATCCCATCTCCTTAAATTCCCACCTTTTTGCAGTTTCTTCAGTTTTAATCTACAGGTCATCACCAATAGATTGTGGCCAGAGTCCACATCTGCCCCTGGAAATGTCTTACAATTTAAAACCTGGTTCCTAAATCTCTGTCTTAGCATTATATAATCTATCTGATACCTTATTCTTAATCCAAGTGTTAGCTATGATTAAGTTGTGCTCTGTGCAAAATTCTACCAGGCGGCTTCCTCTTTCATTTCTTAGCCCCAATCCATATTCACCTACTACGTTTCCTTCTCTCCCTTTTCCTACACTCGAATTCCAGTCACCCATGACTATTAAATTTTCGTCTCCCTTCACTATCTGAATAATTTCTTTTATTTCATCATACATTTCTTCAATTTCTTCGTCATCTGCAGAGTTAGTGGGCATATAAACTTGTACTACTGTAGTAGGTGTGGGCTTCGTATCTGTCTTGGCCACAATAATGCGTTCACTATGCTGTTTGCAGTAGCTTACCCGCATTCCTATTTTCCTATTCATTATTAAACCTACTCCTGCATTACCCCTATTTGACTTTGTGTTTATAACCCTGTAGTCACCTGACCAGAAGTCTTGTTCCTCCTGCCACCGAACTTCACTAATTCCCACTATATCTAACTTTAACCTATCCATTTCCCTTTTTAAATTTTCTAACCTACCTGCCCGATTAAGGGATCTGACATTCCACGCTCCGATCCGTAGAACGCCAGTTTTCTTTCTCCTGATAACGACATCCTCTTGAGTAGTCCCCGCCCGGAGATCCGAATGGGGGACTATTTTACCTCCGGAATATTTTACCCAAGAGGACACCATCATCATTTAATCATACAGTAAAGCTGCATGCCCTCGGGAAAAATTACGGCCGTAGTTTCCCCTTGCTTTCAGCCGTTCGCAGTACCAGCACAGCAAGGCCGTTTTGGTTATTGTTACAAGGCCATATCAGTCAATCATCCAGACTGTTGCCCTTGCAACTACTGAAAAGGCTGCTGCCCCTCTTCAATAACCACACGTTTGTCTGGCCTCTCAACAGATACCCCTCCGTTGTGGTTGTACCTACACTGAGTCCCATAGTGCTCAGAGCCATTTGAACCATTTGAAGCAGAGATGCACATATGGCCACCCACTGATTTTCGTGATTTCGTCTTAGAGCATGCGGCTTCTGTATACCTGATTTTTGGACCTTTCCCACTGCATGAAAATGTCGCACGGTGGCGTAATGATCACATTTACCGGTTCTCGAGCACACTGGCGTGGATAATTGTGGATTAATGCGCTTAAACGATCTTCATCAAAACCCGAAAGTCTTCCTGTATGTGGAGCGTCATTATTTCCAAAACGAACTTCCTTAAAAGGATAAAATTATTTTCTTGCTGTGCACCGTCCATTGCCATTATCCCCATACAAGGCGCAAATATTTTTGGCGACCTCCACTACTGTAACCCTTCTACTGAACTGAAACAGAAGAATACGTCAGAAATGTTGCGATTTTTCCACTTGGAACTCCACTTTTTAGCGTCCACAGCTCCACTTACTATCACCAAAACGAGCGAGGCGGCGCAGTGGTTAGCACGCAGGGCTCGCATTCATGAGGACGACGGTTCAAACCCGCGTCCGGCTATGCTGATTTAGGTTTTCCGTGATTCCCCTAAATCGCTTCAGGCAAAAGCCGGGATGGTTCCTTTGAAACGGCACGGCCGACTTCCTTTCCCATCCTTCCCTAATCCGACGTGACCGATGACCTCGCCGTTTGGTCCCCTCCCCAAAATCAACCAGCCAACTATCTCCGAATGACAAAATGACAACATGTAAACTCAGGTAGCAACAATGAACTAAAAATAAAAAACAACGATCGATAAGTAAACCGATAGCAAAACGAAAACACTTCGAACTTACCCACCAACGTAATATAATCACACGAGATAGGTAAGTGCATTGCTCGATCCCTTCTCTGAATTTTTAAATAACCGATCTTTGAATTTTCTACTGCGCACAATGAAAACATTATCACAATATGAACAACAACTTATTTATATAAAAGGTTCACTTGTTACTTGTGGGTCACATAGCCATGGAAAAGTTGTAGGGCAATTAAGGAATTGTGACGGTACGTCACATAAATATTGACATTTTTATCGGTTGTAAACCGTAGTTAACGTATTTTATGAGTATAATTAGTATAAAAGATACAGTTAACTTTCTTGAAACAACTGATATGCAGCGATAATTTAAGAGTAGCATCTTTATTTAAAACATGTCTATGAAAATAAAAAAGGATCGTAAAGAGACGCGAGGAGGAAGGATGTACTTTATGGTACTGACACTGTTTTGTTTCGCGATACGGAAGGCAGCGATTGAGCGGCTACACATATTTTATGTAATTTATTAGGTATTCTGCTACAATAAAGTAATTATTGTTATCACAAAATCAATTTCTTTGTAATAGTTGTCACCTCAAATGGTCGCAGCGGCTAGGTGTTTTTAATAAGCATTTTTTCAGGAATTTGTCCTGCGGGAAGCTCATCTTCCGATGCAGCCTCAGGTCGGCCATTACGCGCCGAAGTATCAATTTATTTTTCCAAGTGCTAACAGTAACTGTAAATGCGAGAGATTTCGTTGTAAGAACCTTTTTAAGTTGCAACAGATAATTAATTTACGTTAAAGTTCATTTTTTAAATTATATAGACTCCATGAGTTCAGTAAGTTTTATCTTGGCCGCTCCATGGCAACAATCGAAATTCTATCAAGCCTTGCTTTGCAATCAATAAATAGAAATTAACAAAATTACATTCAATTCAGTTACCGGCAACTACATTTTAGTCACCACGTACAAAATCTAAAGTTGGTACATGAATCACAGCGGCCCTTCAAGAACCCGTTTCATATTTACTTATGCACGTAAGTAAAAGTGATAAGAAAAGATAATATCCCTGAGAGAAAGAATCATGCCCTAACAAAAGAAAAATTCATGCTAATAGGATCTAGAAATCTAAATCTAGTCTAACCTATTTTTATTTGCTCTTTCTGATGGATGCAATTCACATTAAACTGACAGAGAGCAAAATTCTCTAGAATCTCATTTGAAATTACACAGAATGGCGCATACACTGTGAGGAGGCACTAAATTACATGGAATTTTATTTATGGCAATACATGTACAAAGATAACAAAACTACTACATGTCAACATTTAAACAGAGCTCTCCAGCATAAAAGAACACAAATGACAACAGCTACATGCCGATCTCAAGGTCTCTTATGTATTTTGCCGCACTACTCGTCCCTGTTAGGAAATATTCGACAGGACCCTAACAGCGCCGGCCAGTGTGACCGTGCGGTTCTGGGTGCTTCAGTCTGGAACCGCGTGAGCGCTACGGTCGCAGGTTAGAATCCTGCCTCGGGCAGGTTAGTTAGGTTTAAGTAGTTCTAAGTTCTAGGGGACTGATGACCACAGATGTTAAGTCCTATAGTGTTCAGAGCCATTTGAACCATTTTTTTTACCCTAACAGCACGTGTGGGACATGTTGATACATCAGCAACTGTCTGTCGCTCCGCACCACAGTCACACAATAGTGTGAAGATTTACTCCACTTGTAGAGAGTGTCTGCACATCTTCCTTAGCCTGTTCAGGTGCGGTTAATGGTTGTCCAATTTGCCCGAGGCTGGTCAAATCTATATGATCGTGTAGAACAGTTTTGTTGCCAGTACCGTTACTGAATTCAATTCCCGTGAGAGTCGTGGCTGCGATAAGAGTGTGCGCCAGACAGACGTCAACCAGGACACGAATCCCAAAAAAACTTCCTTTTCTGCCCTCCAAACTTCTCAAAATACTCTACATGTAGGGGACGACGCGGTACTGTTGCCAATGCAACGAATCATAATATTGCTTATTTCACGAAATAAAAAAAATAAAAATAAAAACCAGGGGAACTAAGCCGGCCGGAGTGGCCGTGCGGTTCTAGGCGCTACAGTCTGGAGCCGAGCGGCCGCTACGGTTGCAGGTTCGAATCCTGCCTCGGGCATGGATATGTGTGATGTCCTTAGGTTAGTTAGGTTTAATTAGTTCTAAGTTCTAGGCGACTGATGACCTCAGAAGTTAAGTCGCATAGTGCTCAGGGCCATTTGAACCAGGGGAACTAAGTTCTAGCTGTATATTCTTCCGTACAATCGTACAAAACTTACGTCAGCAGAGGTTGGAACTGGCCTGGAGCAGTGTCTCATCGATTGCTCAGCCTCTTCGAACCAATCATGGTGGCAGGCGCGTCTCGTTCGATTGAATACACCAGACTTCGGGGCAAAAGCAACCGGCTTTGGGATACTAGTCAGGAGGTGCCACGGCTTCCTGTCATTTATGTTCATGCAGAAAACGCAAACACGTCATGCTCAATTATTCTCTGGAGAGGGCAGTAGCGGCAAGGCTGTCTCTACCCTCAGTGAGGACACGCGTCAACTTTCATCAACAAAAGCTCGTAACGGGCCACGGCCTCACTTCCGCGAAAGCCTCCTCGGGAGACCTGTCCCTCCTAATCAGATTTATTGAGCACTTCCTACAGAAAACGGGAACTAGAGGCCACAAAGGGAGCGCACCCTCCCAGCAAAAAACACTCGAAGATTCTAAAATGGCCTCCTTAGCGAAAATGCCCAGTAGTTCGTTACGCACAGCAAAATAACCACGAAATAGTGGCAGAAAATGAAACAATATCGTACAGCGGTAAGTGACAGTCATGGTACAACGTTTCCATCGTGCTCAGATCTGCTGCTTCAAGGCCTCCATGATGTTGTATCTCAAGGAAGACCGCATATTGCTCAAGCTGTCCTGATGTACCTCGATACAGAGACTGTTTGCCTGTTGTCCTGGCCAGCATGTTCTGTAGGTCTCTCATCCATTCTGAACATCTGGTCATGGGTTGCCGAGAGGCTGACGTGCCACCAGTCGCCACCCACTATGACGGGTGAACTGTGTATAGAGGTGAAGCAGCATGGCATGACGTACCTCAGTCTGTCATCCAGCCACAGCCTGGTCAGAGCCACCGTTGGAGCCAGACGTTGCAGCTCTGTTTACTAAATTTGACACCCATAAATTCAATAATATATCTTAATTTTATCCATAAGGGGTTAGTGTTTCTTCTGTGACCGTATTACTTTCGTAAAACAGAGAACAACCTCCTTCAGTCACAACAGAGATTTTATTTCAATGCACCACGCATTTTAAGCCCTAGAAGCTCATACTCAGGTGCTTTGACAGTCTGCATCTATTTTTTTCCAAATTTAGGCTAATTTTGGCCCCGGTAAGAGTACATTGGTATGTTATGAAGTGATTCATTGTGAATATTAGTTACAAAACTAAGACAAATCGAAAAATCACTTACTGTTTCCAGTAATGGATACAGGATTTTGAAGTACAGTACGAGTAGATAATTTTATGTACATATACACACTTTCCATTGCACAGCGAATTTGTAAACACTAGTCAAAACAAGTCAAAAAATTTCAAATCTAAAGATTTTTTGTTTCTACAAATATACAGATACAAAGCTGTTATATTATTAATTACGCATAGGTATCATTTATAAATCAAGTATTTGTGAATATATCAAATGTGGTTGTATGATACCAAATGGCTGTACAATTAAATATATGTTTGTTTAGAAAAAATAAACTTTTAATATGACATATTCACAAATACTTTATTTATGAAAGATACCCACGTATAATTTACAATATACTGCTTTGGATATACTTTGAAATAATAAAATCTCCATATTCGCAGTAATTCAGCAGCTTTATATCTAAAATTCTTTGATTTGTGTTTTCAAATGAGTTGTGTGACGGAAACTGTATGTATGTACATGAACATGTCTAGTCATAATATACTTCAAAATCATGTATTCATGTGCCACTTTATAATATAGCAATGTAATTTTTCCAGGATCAGAATGAACCTAAATTTGCGGAAAAAATCGATGAGGACTGTCAAAACAACTGAAGATGAGCCCCCAGTTCTCAAAATGCATCATCTGTTGAAGTAATTTCACAATTTTGACTGAAGGCGATTGTTCTCTATTTTATGTTAATAATGTATTCTTCCTATTATACGCACCATAGGTAAATTTCTTATTTTCTATCCTATCTGGTGTTGCAATTTTAATGGCTAGCGGGGTATTACAAAAAGCTTCAGTGCATTTCTAAAGAGATTATTCTCGCGATAGAAGGTGATAGCCTAAGAAACTCGAAAAACGATGTAGGATAGTCATTGTCTCTCATTTTTGTCTCGTTTAAGAGACAGATGCCGAAACCTTTCACATGGCGGTCGACCAAACAGTAGGCAGCAAAAAATCTCCTCTTGTATTGTAAATAAGAGCAAATAGGACCAAAAAATTGCGCTGAAAGAGATTACCAATATCTTTAGTGCCGAATGTAGCTTCCGACTTTTTTATGTACTGACAGCGCATGAAAATGGCCTTGGTGGCTGTAACCAGTCGTGGTGTTACAAAATAAAATGGCAACAGGTGCTGTAATTTGTTTCCAAATAACTACCATCAACTTTTTTGTTGCTGATGAAGCATAAAAAATTTAGTTTATTAGTTCTTCTTCTTGATCATTATCACCATCATCATCATCAATTTAAAATCCTTTGCTGGATAAAAGCCTTCTCTAGACTTTTCCGTGCATTACGATCTTCAGTGGTACTACACGTTGTGTAATATCACATACGCATCTTTCATTACGTTGCCACTTGGCTCTTTTCTTACTTCTCAGAAACCAGCAAATAACTTCCTTGGTTCATACATCGTCCATTCATTTGGGACATGTCCTGTTCACATCCATTTCACTTTCAGCACCAGCGTCGTGAAGTATCTCGCTTCAATCACTTAGCTGGTCAGTTCGTTTGGTTTTTCACGTCTACTTGAAATTCCCGGTACGCACTTCTCCATATCGGCACGGAGAGTATGACGCACCAGTTGTCCACATGTGTGATTTATTTAATTTAAAAACACATGTTTCTGGAGTACATGATCACATTATCAAGTTTTTAAATCTCTGAACCGATATCGTGATACAGTTGTCCTATGGCCTGACAACAGATAACTCTTCTTCTCGACCTATTGCTTATAAACACTCAGTTTTTTAATGGTTTTCGCATTAAAAATTCATGTCTCACTGTCACAAGTCAACAATGGTGACGCAACTGATTGATATATATAAAGTGGCTCTATCCTTCATTCGATCCATGCGAAACCCTACATTTCAGCAGGATAATGCACGACCGCATGTTGCAGGTCCTGTACGAGCCTTTCTGGATACAGAAAATGTTCGACTGCTTTCCTGGCCAGCACATTCTCCAGATCTCTCACCAATTGAAAAGTCTTGTCAATGGTGGCCAAGCAACTGGCTCGTCACAATACGCCAGTCACTACTCTTGATGAACTGTGGTATCGTGTTGAAGCTGCATGGGCAGCTGTACCTGTACACGCCATCCAAGCTCTGTTTGACTCAATGCCCGGGCGTATCAAAGCCGTTATTACGGCCAGAGGTGGTTGTTCTGGGTACTGATTTCTCAGGATCTATGCACCCAAATTGCGTGCAAATGTAATCACATGTCAGTTCTAGTATAATATATTTGTACAATGAATACCCGTTTATCATCTGCATTTCTTCTTGGTGTAGCAATTTTAAGGGCCAGTAGTTCACTTACCTCCTGTTCCTATGGCATCCAGCTTGCTCTGCTTAAATTTATTGCTTCTCCGCCGTGTTACAGGTACTGGTAACGTAGATAGATAGATCAGGCGGAATAAGGAACTAATAAATGAATTTGACTTAGCACTATAAGAATTAATGTATTTCACATTATTAGTGAACTAACCAGAAATCCATGTCGTCTTTCTATCATGACCAGGAAAAGACAGACAGTACATGATTGATGAAACATCCGATAGGTATTTTTACAAACATAAGAAAATTAATGTTCTTCATCTTTTTTCGCTAGCTCCACAGGCTTGATTGTTGCGTTTTAATCTTTTCCTTGAACTGCTTAGGAGAATGAATGGATAAAAATAGACAGAAAAAATAAGGCACATACATATATGGGTAAATGATGATAATGATGATCAAGAAGAAGAACTAATAAACTAAATTTTTATGTCCTTCATCAACAACAAAAAATATGATGGTAGTTATTTGGAAACAAATTACAGCACCTGTTGCCATTTTATTTTGTAACACCGCGACCAATTACAGCCACCAAGACCATTTTCAGGCGATGCCAGTACATAAAAAAGTCGGTAGCTATTTTCGGCACTAAAGATATTAATAATCTCTTTGACCGCAATTTTTTTTGTTCCATTTGCTCTTATTTACAATACAAGAGGAGAGTTCTTGCTGCCTACTGTTTGGTCGACCGCCATGTGAAAGGTTTGGGTATCTAAGTCTCTTAAACGAGAGAAAAATGAGAGACGATGACTACCCTACACCGTTTTTTGAGTTTCTCAGGTTATCACCTTCTATCAGGAGAATATTCTCTTTGTAAATGCACTGACGTGATGTGCTTTTTGTAATACTCCGATAGCCATTTAAATTGCAACACCAGATAGGACAGCAAATAAGAAATTTACCTATTGTACATATAATAGGAGGAATACATTATTAACATGGACAATCGCCTTCAGTCAAAATTGTGAATTTACTTCAATAGATGAAGCAATTTTAGCCCTGGGGGCTCATCTTCAGGTGTTTTGACAGTCCTCATCGATTTTTTCCGCAAATTTAGCTTAATTCTGATGCTGGAAAGATTACATTGGTACATTATAAAGTGGCACATAAATACATGATTTTGCAGTACATATGACAGACATGTTCATGTACAGTCGTGCTTAAAAGTATCCGAACGACCTGAATTGCATTTCGCCTGATTCGCATGCAACCCGCATAACGCACCTGTCTAGCGGGTCCTCTAATCGCTTCTCGGTACAGTCGTTAGACTGTTGAAAATGGTTCCAACAAGTCACCACTAGAAAACACTGCTCTGTATCGCAATAACTCAAGATGTAAAGTAATACCACGATACTACAAATATCAGGGAACACATTATCACAGATAAGACTGTCCTTAAGGCTTGTAAGTTCACATTTATTACAATAAATGACATCCTGAAATGTTACCACTCTCATTATTACGTCAGATGGGTAATGCACGTAGTAAGTTCGTCGTATTCATGATTTCCTCTTCAAAGTAACATACCGTACTTATTATTTAACACAGAATGACATTAAAAATTTAATTTATTCACGAGCAGCTAGTTGAGAATATGTATGAACTTCAAATGACACGACGAAACGTCTCGTTCTGCACATGGATTCAAACCCAGGTCATGCAGACCAAGCAAAGATTTCGTCACTGACGGAAACTAACAGTCATTGTTGACTAGGCATACAGAGAGTGATATACCTCGATTTTAACAGTATCACTTAGCAAATATCAACTTTAAATTACATAACGCAAACATTTTTAACGGTCGCGAATTCCTACCCAGCATCTATTGTCCCTGTTAACGAACTACGAGACGTGTTAAATATTGCTTCTTCACAAGTAACTTACTTGAAATGCCGTGAGGTAAAGCTTTGTGTTGGACAGGGATTCTAACCCAGAACCTAATCGGTTTGTTATCGAAGCACAATCAACTGAGACAGTCGGATTTTCTCGGCAGTAGCTAGATGTTTTAACTGAAATGACGAGACGAAACATAAAATTTTCCTTCCCAGGACTCCAACCCGGCACCTATCGCTGTTATATTCTAGAGAAAACGATCGTTAAATGTGGGTTTGTTACACCAGCAGCGACATGTGAGCATGTTTGAACTAGAAATAATATGACAAAGAGTTCAGCGCTGTCTGGGAATAGAACCCCACACATATCGTTGTTGACTACACACAAAGAGACGTCAGCTACGGAATTTTTCTCCACCAGCAGCTCGGAATAATATCTTTGAACTTACAGTGATCTCGCAAATAGTTCTGTGTTTCACTGGGAGTCAAAGACGTCAGATATCGTTAGTGTTGACAACGAATGAAAATAAATTAAAAATCAAAATTATCATCCACCAGCAGATAGGTCATAATACATAATGAAAACTTTAGTGCCGGGCCGGGATTCGAACCCTTTCATGTGCAATATGTGGAGATGTTGACGAATCTGCAGTTTTGAACAAACAACAAATTGTAGACGAGCTGTATTGTCACCAAGGGATCAAATTCCGCGTTAAGGGTTGTCTGAGTTGCATTCTCAGTTCAGAACCAATTTTATTGACATACAAAAGCTCAAGATGGAATAAGTATTCTGTGACCCTACATAGCGTTTGTTTTGTCACCGGAAATAAATAACTAGTATAAGAAAGGTTACTGGTGATAGAGTTTCTACATGTCGCCACTCCTGACTTTATTGTGGTTCAACCTAACGTCTACTTGGTGTAGCCAGAAGAGAATAGAATCTCTCTCTCCCTATCAAAAATCATCAGTAGAAGTTGGAATTGAACCCAGACCATAAGTATATGAACCTATCATCAATCCAACAGACCACCAAATCCTCTTCTCTGTGACTCATTTTTCTATCGTAACGCCGTTGCGCCACACTGGATGAGAATTCTGACACACAGGCTTCCTGTAATGGGTTGCAGCATGTTCAGTACATTCATTTATTTGGTTGACCGAATCGCCATGAACTAACTGCCTATGCTACCCAGTGCATACATTCGACTCTATTTTGTAATCACCGAAATAAAATCACGTAACTGCCACCTACACATAACTGCCAACAGTGTTAGGATGCAGACATTTAAATAGGAAGTGTTCCTTCCCACTTGAGCTACTCTGTTGCGCTATCTGTTTGTTGAAAACGTCGTGCAGCGCAAAAGAAAAGCTATAACTGCCTGTCTCTCAGAAGCCTAGATCCGGCCACAAGCATTATCTCACAGCACTGTGGAATTCGGAAGTTCTGGAGGAATTGTTGTTGACTTCTGGAGCTGCCATAGCTACGTGTCATCTAGTAGCATAACGGTAAGCGTCTTGCACCTGTAGATAAGATGTCGCGAGTTCGAGTACATTCACTGCTGACAACAACTGAAAATCACAAGTTTTCCACGTTTTTCACTACACCAAGAAATAATTCGTCAATTGGGTGTTTGATTCTGCTTATTTCTAACAATCTTTTTTATATTTGGTTTGCTGTCCACCAATGCACGTACTAAGTCACGTGACAGGTTCATTCAGTTCATCACTTTTGGTTTGTTTGCTAACGTAAACAAAAGTCTATGTTCACACCTTTAAGTTGTGTGTGGAAACGGTTGTCTTAAAGAGTACTTTCTAATAATGATAGCTACTCATCACCGACCTTTCACTAAAATAGTACCAATTATATTTCAAGGAAATCTGTTTGGAGCGCGTTCCCTTTTTGGCGTCCAAGAATTTGTGCTTTCCGACGAGTTGCACTTTCTGGAAGTGTTCTTCATTCACAGAAAAAAAAACCAGTTGCTATTAGAATTTATTAACGAAGAATATTGATAACTACTACCACTTGACTGACAGTAAAAGAAATAATGTTCTCGAGGGCTCTTGCTAAAATAAATAAAATTTCAAAATGAAGCTCTTATTGTATATGAAACTCGATGTTTATAAGGAGCTCGTATTACGGGACTTTTACTCGCGATATTGAAACCTGATCTTTTAAAACAAAAACCATTCAAAATTTGAAGCCCCTCAGCAATCTATGAAGAGATAAGCGTGGCAAATTACCGGCAGAGGCAGGAGAGCAGGTAAATGGATTAGTTAGTTGCGCATTCCGTAGATCAAGTGAACGATTCTTTTATGGAAATGATGTGGAACGAGTTAGTTTACAGTATATATACACAGTATATGATTAGTGCTAACATTAATGAACACATTATTATTTTAGTATCTAAAATTAAGAACAAACTAGTTTTTAAGTAGAAATTCGTCGATGGAATTGAAGCAGTTGTCCAGGAGAAATGATTTTAAATTAGATTTTAAACTTGCTTCGCTACCGGTCTATCATTTTATGTTACTGGGAAAATGATCAAAAGTTCTTGCTGCTTCTTATTGATCTCCTTTCTGAGCCACTGACAACTTTAACAATGGTTAACGTTGTAGGTTTGAGCATCACTGTTCTTCTCAAATTGTGAAGGATTATTAATTAAAAATTTTATTAGAGAATATATTTATTGTGACAGCGCATTAAAACGCCTAGCTCCTGGAAGAGGTACCTACAAGATATTAGGGAACACACTAGAGTGGAAGGCGATGCTACGACAGAGATGAAAAAAAGTGGAGGTGGGCCGGACAGTAGGCGGGCACGAGCAACAGGGAACCGTACCGGTCAGGATCGCAGCGCATGGAAATACCTAGAGGGAGCTTTTATCCAACAGTAGAAGTCAAATGGCGTATGAATATCCTGGTTCATTCATGCTGGTCTCCCGTAATAGTGACTACATTTAAAAAAAAATCATAGTAGTCACTAAATCATCATTGAACCCATTTTGGCCTTAACTCTCAGAAAATTTCGTTTTACTCTTCAAGGAATAATTATTCCCCAGGTTAGGAGCCAGTGCTCTACACCGATTCAGTCCAGTCTTCGATACGGAACAGTTGCGTTTCGAATACAGTATTTGCATTTCTCATTAAAAAATGTTGTGGGTGGGAACAAAGAAAATCTTTCTGATCTAGGCGGTGGAACCCATAGAGAATTCATACTGTCATCATTGCTCTCCCTACTTGCTAAACGACTAGTCTTTATCCGCATTACGAGATTATCTGTCAGTTTGCTGCGAAACTAAAAAGGCAGACAGAGTTTTTCTTAGAAAACGACTGTGCATGAATATTGAAACGACATTCTCCATGTGTGCCACTGGGACAGTGTCAACAACTCGAAAGGGCATTCCTATTGAGCCAACAGGCTGACGCACACTAATGCTTACGCTGAGAATCCATTAAAAGAACGGTACGGCAGGCGGAAGCAAATTATGTACAAACGTGGTTCACGCATTGCATTCCTGTACGGAAAAAAAGGCCTGGATCTGATGTCTCGTCGACAACGAGATTATAAGAGACGGAGTTGGAGCTGTGATTGGAGAAGTATGGGGAAGGACACCGGTGGTCGGACATGGATTTGTACCAGTGTCCTCCCGAATGCGAGTCCCGTCTCTTACAATGTGTCACATCGTTCGAAACCTGTGCGGGAAGATCTGGTTTAAAATACTGTTTAAGCTATTCACTGACATATTGCGTGACCACCCTAGGGAATACTGGGACGGTTCCCTCTACAAGACTTGTTTCCCTCGTACTTGCGCATCTGATCTGGTTCTGTGGGCCGTCTCCCGTGACGAAGCTGTTGCCGAACGATAAATCTGAAAACCAAAAAGGGGCTGCAAACGTTCCTCTCAATTATCCCTTGAAAAAAATGAGTGGATTATATTGTTCGACATTCGTGCTTTGATGACGTACATGGGCTGTAAAGTTAGTTGTCCAGAATAGCTTAGGCACAAGTGGATGGTAATTACCGTAGGAAAATTGGACCTTTAGCGTCGAATATCCGTTAATAATAATACTTGTCTTGCACTTCCAAAAAAACTGTGTAAAACTTTTTTCTCCCTGGTTAAGGTTCTTTACACACCCTCCTCACTTCAACTTTTATCTTTTTTAACCAGAGGACTTGCTTACTGCATCGTTCAAAAATGTGCATGATGTTTCTCAAGCTTTCTCCTCTCCTTTTATTTATGTTGACGAGTACCTGGCGACTTTACCGCATAGTCGCTTATTTCAGTCAATAAGTCTATGGTTTATTTCTTTTCGAAATTGACGAAAAAGTCAATCACGAAACTTGCCAACATCCTATTTGCGTACGTCTATAGTCTACCATCAATTTTTTGACTAATTTACTTTATTTCTTCTCCCTAAGCGTATAGCCGTTAGTATTTTAAAGTTTCTGAACATAAACGCCTTTTATTAAACTTTCAAACATATCACAACATACATAATGTCGAATCACTTCACGAGACCTACAAAGAGTTACAAATATAACTTATAGAAAATCTACTCCCGCGATGCTGACCAGTGTGACTACCCAACAAAGCATCAAACTTTTCTCATGCTGGGCTTAACCCGTCTTGCTTTATCGCATTGATTGTGTTCAAACGCAATTAAAATTAAGGGCAGGGAGATTTAACATCCCTTAAATAAGAGCCTATTACAGTCTCAATTAAATGGGTACACTCTGCACAGAGACCCATGAGTACGCTTAGAAGAAGGTTCTCACATTTAATTAATTAGAAAGCACTCAAATGTATGGCAAAATTCCTGTTATCGTGGACAGTCAACGATTGAGGAAACAGCAGACAGTGCTTATTAAGTAGGAGTGAGACCACACACACAAGACATCATGAACTAATGCGAATATGAAAACTGAATACAAAAAATAGAGGGCGAGTGAGAGAGATTATTTCTTGTGATGGTACAAGGCAGCAGAACGTCCAAGATTGCATCTGTGGCGGCGTAGATAGGTCGATGAGCCAGATGCAGTCACATTTGCGAGTTGGCAACGTATTTATTTATTTATTTGTTTAGGCCGATCAACCTCTCTCTTACAATGGGTTAGCATTTCACACATGCGTATTTTTCTACATCACAGTTACCTAATAAATAACAATTTCAATACGAAAAATAGTATAAAAATGATATTAGTGTCTATTAGGACTGTGATTAAATAATACTGACTATGAACTAATAAAGTTAATACTGGCGGTCCTCCTACTTCTGATGCTGCTGCCACCACTAGTGATGATAATAACAATAACAATAACAGTAATAATAATAATGACAATAATAACAATATTGGTAGTGCTACGATACTAACAAAATTTATAGGTGTACGAAACAGATGTTTCCTGAAATAGCAACAAGTTCTTGGAAACAAGACTTAAGGAGGCTGCACCAGCTAAGACTGCAGGGAAATGAGGAAGTTCTGGTTGGAAAGTAGGATGTTCAGGATTAACGAGTGCAGACAGGGACAACGGTAATCAGTATTGTTGCTTTAGTAGATAAGTCATTAACTGTCTTCTGAAGCTGGAGGTGTTACTCAACTCTCTAATATAATGCAGGAGGGTTGCTGCTACTGAGGGCTTCGAGAAGTGGCGGAACGATGGAGTGTAACAGAAAGGAATTTGCTCTGATGTGAACGTGTGTTTCTGCCACGTTGTTCAGACAAGAGCTTTACGGCTGAGGAGAGATACGAGGAACAGTATTATTTATTTAGCCTATGGTACTACATATGAACAGCGACTAGCAACTGCGGATTATATAGTTTTACTAAATTTTACAAAAGTATATTAATTTCATAATTTATAATTTAAAAAGTAAGTCTATAAATTAATATCTAATTTGTCGATCCATTCAAGGGCTGCCTCTGTCACTTCAGAGAAATCTTCCAAGTTCCCATGGTAGGCTCTTCTGCTACAGCTTGTTACAATGTGATGGATCGTCTGGTGTTCATTTCCACAGTCACACTGAGAAGATGAAGCCCTTCCCAATCGGTAGAGGTTTTCAGCACAGATGACGTGGCCTATGCTGATCGGATTAATTGTTTTCCAGGCACGTCGCGTTCGTTCCATACCGGCTAGTCTTGTGTCAGGTCTTTGGAGGGTCTGATGTTCCTCATGGGCAATAGTGTTCCACATTTCTGTCCACTTTTTGTTGATACTGAAAGTAGCTGCCTGTAGCGATTCTGCCAGTAGGACGGATGGCTGCCTAGATTTTAATCGGTTCATTCGGAGTGCAGGAACGTCAGAGTGCATTGGAAGCTCGGGGATTTTAAGTAATTTTTGGTATTCCTTGAGGAGGGAATTCTGTCTTCGGAGGTCTGGTGACGCAATGTTGCTTAGAGGTGGTAACCAGTGTAAAGGAGTAGATTTGATGCAACCTGTTATTGTCCTCATTGCTGCATTTAGCTCCACGTCAAATTTTCTCACATATGTGTTATCAAGCTACACTGGGGCTCAGTATTCAGCGACAGAATAGACGAGCCCTAATGTAGCGCGTCGCAGTATCGTAGCTCTTGCGCCCCATGAGGTACCACTCAGCTTCTGTATGATGTTATTGCATGATCTCAGCTTTGCTGCGGTGTTTTCTATGTGCTTCCTGTAAGAGAGGGTTCTATCAAGAGTCACTCCTAGATATTTTGGAGAGTCTTGGTGATGAAGGACGTGACCATTAAAGGTGACATTCAACTTCGCATTGGCCATTCTGTTGTTAGGACGAAAGCAGCTGACTTCAGTCTTCGTTAGATTTGGTATCAGTCTCCGCTTTTTGAAGTATTCATCTATTGTGCTTAGATCTGCGGATAGGATCCCCTCACCAGCTTCAACAATTCTCTGATGGGTGGCCAAGGCCAGATCGTCTGCATAGATGAACTTCCATGATTCTGTTTCAGGGAGGTCAGATGTGTACAAGTTAAACAGGATTGGCGCCAAAACTGAGGAACAGTGTTCTTTGATAAGACAGTAGAGAAGACAGAGCGTATAGAAATCTCTGTACACGTTGCACCCAATATAGCTGTGAAATATGATCAAAAGTCGAACATCACAGATATGACGAGCACAGGCATTCACGGACAATTCCGGGAGTCGAGAGCTTTCCTGAGAAAGATCTATCAGAATAACGTCACTGTAACCAGTAACTGGAAATACCAATGTTTGTATTAGTTCTTTTCAGATCAAGAGAGAAGAGCTTTTTATATTTTTATAGAGCTTAGAGACATGCCGATGCCTTCTTGCACACTACAGTTAAGTGGTCTGTCCAATTTAGATTTGCATCTGTTATTACCGCTAGACTCTTTGCTGAGGGAGAGAAGCTGATATTTGTTCTATTTAGGGTTAAAGATGGTATGGATTGCCGATACTTCGGGTTAATGAACCCAAAATGACCAGTCAGTTTCACTTGGGTTGTGGATGGGTTGAGCTTTAACCCTATATCCTGCACGAACTTGAAAGAGCGAACACTTAGGTATTGAGATCATTGATAGTTGTCTTTAGGTTTATTTGTTTTCCACTTAGACACAACTGGAGGTCATTAGCGTACATACAATCGAAAGATTGACCACAAAATATTACTGCAGAAGTTGGACCATTATGGAGTAAGGGGAGTAGCTTACAATTGGTTCGCCTCTTACTTTAAGAACAGAAAGCAGAGGGTAATTCTCCGCAATATTGAGAGTGGTAGTGATGTTCAGTCCCAATGGGGCACTGTTAAGTGGGGCGTTCCCCAAGGATCGGCGCTGGGGCCACTGCTGTTTCTTATTTATATAAATGATATGCCTTCTAGTATTACAGGTGATACAAAAATATTTCTGTTTGCTGATGACACCAGCTTGATAGTGAAGGATCTTGTGTGTAATATTGAAACAGTAACAAATAATGTAGTTCATGAAACAAGTTCGTGGCTTGTGGAAAATAATTTGATGCTAAATCACAGTAAGACTCAGTTTTTACAGTTTCTAACTCACAATTCAACAAGAACCGATATTTTGATCAGACAGAATGGGCATATTATAAGCGAGACGGAACAGTTCGAGTTCCTAGGCGTTCGGATAGATAGCAAGCTGTTGTGGAAAGCCCATGTCCAGGATCTTGTTCAGAAACTAAATGCTGCTTTATTTACCATTAGAACAGTATCTGAAATAAGTGACAGTTTAACACGAAAAATAGTCTACTTCGCATATTTTCATACGCTTATGTCGTATGGTATTATTTTTTGGGGTAATTCTTCTGATTCAAAAAGGGTATTTTGGCTCAAAAACGGGCTGTTCGAGCTATATATGGTGTAAGTTCGAGAACCTCTTATCGACCCCTATTCAATAGTCTGGGAATTCTGACATTGCCCTCACAGTATATATTTTCTTTAATGTCGTTCGTTGTTAGCAATATTAGCCTATTCCCAAGGGTTAGCAACTTTCACTCAGTTAATACTAGGCAGAAATCAAATCTGCATGTGTAATGCACTTCCTTGACTCTTGTGCAGAAAGGAGTGCAGTATTCTGCTGCATCCATTTTCAATAAGCTACCACAAGAACTCAAAAATCTTTGCAGTAGCCCAAACTCTTTTAAGTCTAAACTGAAGAGTTTCCTCATGGCTCACTCCTATTCTGTCGAGGAGCTTCTGGAAGAGCTAAAAAATTAAGCAAATTCCAGTGTTACAGTGTTGATTTTTCTTTATTTAAACTTAAGACTTGTCACCTGAATATGTTTTTTTTTTATATTTCATTTTATCTTTTTCTAATATCGTGTTGTAATTTCATGTATTGACTCGTTCCATGACCATGGAGACTTCTCCTTAATTTGGTCCCACGGAACAATAAATAAATAAATAAATCTAATATCGAACCCTGGAGGACCCTTGCTACTACCTGCCTCCATTGTGATTTCATGGTGCCGCACGTGACGTTCTGTTGGCGAGACGACAGGAATGTGTGAAAGTATGCACTGCGCTTTGCGAGAAATTTGGGCTGCTAAGTTTGGCAAGTAAAATGTCGAACTCGACAGGGTGAAAAATTTTGCTGAAGTTTAAGAAATACATGATAGTCGCCTCTTGTCCATCTATGGCGAGCTTCAGGTAATCCGTTACATTTGTTAAGGCAGAAGTTGCGCTGTGATGTTTACGGAAATCTGATTGGTTTTCGTGTAGCAGGGTGTTTGTAGTGTAGTTTGCTAGGCGGTCGTGGTCTTTATATTCTAAGGCCTTGGACAGTGCAGGAAGAATACAAATAGGTCGGAAACCATAGGGTACTGTGCTGTGCATCTATTTGTTGTGACCAACAACAACGAGATTGCAAACGGTTTTACTCGACAAAATCGGTATCCTTCCCAGAACATCTGAGGCTTTAGATACAATCAACTAAACTCCTACTGCAACATGGCGCCTAAGCTGTAGGTCTATGGCGCCTGGAGGTTGACTGTACTAACCATTGCCTGTAGACAATACCCACCAAACCGAAAGTGAGTGCTGACATCGTGTGCTACCATAAGGCTGTTTAGCCAACAGTTCTGTAGTCTCAGATATACTCCAAGTCTTCCATGCCAGAATGTTAGCATCTGGAAATGCTTCAAGGCCACCATAGTCTGCATGATTGCCCCAAACGACAGCCAAGGTAAGCCATGTTGCGTCTCCAAACACAGCTTGTACATCACAATTGAACTGCATAAGCAGTTCACGAAACACATTCGGACCTCCAGTCAATTTCTGTTTATTAAATTGTCCAGCCAAGCCAATATCAATTGCTTTCAAGCCCCGATACACAGGTACACTGCGCCCCCAGCGACGACGATAACCTAGAGGCACATTAACACAGGGGGGCAATACCTTTCAGACAATCTAACTGAATTCATTTTCACAGCTTTTTGGAAAGCTACTCAGACCCTGTAAGTTGGCCCACACAGACATCTAACTGCTGAAGCGGACTCTCTGTAATACCGTGCCCGAGGCCCTAATCAATTGGAAGTTGCTTTTAACATAAAGTTCGAAAATGACTAACTTCTTAATTATGTGCAATAGGATCCGCAAAACAGATGCGGGGTGGGAGCTGTAGTAACGCTTCATAGGGCAATATTTTATTCTTCCGAGACCTTTTCAAAGTTCAACGTAGATAAAACTATTTTGGCTTCACAAGAAGTGCGTAGATTGCACATTCGTTATCATCTCTGAGTTGACTTTGGCGCCTCTCATTTGTTCTTAAAACCTATGGTCTACTACTACTATTCTATTGTACAGTGTCGAGAACGAATTGAGAAGAGCAGTTATTGTAAAAATGTCTTTACTTTCGTTCTGAAATAACAATTAACATTTTAATTTCAGAGGTGTCACTAATTTGTAACTTGTCACTTGTATTCAATGTGTCAGTTGACTTAAGTGTTTAATTGGATTCGAAGTGTGTTTTAGCAGACTGTAATTTAGTTAAGAGCCTGTTTGGAGTTTGCGAGCGCATCATCACTGATAATTCGCCTCGGAGGCACTAATGTAACACTGTTAATCGAACCTACTACCCGTTACGTAAGTGTATTCTGAAATATAAACCTCGATTACTATTCCATGATCTCAATTTCCCACTTATGACTACATTATATTCTTTAGGTAACGCAAAATCAAGCTAGTTCAGCCGGTTGCTATACTTCATGACGTCTATTGATTTTGTTCACAGAACAAATAAAATTATCCGGTATATTTCTCATTAATGTGTACTGTTTGTTGTGGTGCGTACTAGATTTTCCATCGCCTCTACTCTCTTTGCCTCCCCAGAAAAGATAGCATCATAAACAGACGCTTTGTAGCATCGTTCCCAGCACCGATTGCTGTATTCTGCTTTGGAATCGCTTGGAAGACTTAAACCAAAGACTCAGACGATTGTTTGACGATCTTGGATGCAGCTTATTCGATCTCTACTATCGAGCGGAGAACTGTAGGACTCCCTACTCCACTTGTGTACACATCTGGGTTTCTTAGGATAGTGTAATCCCTCCACAGGCCCGTTCAGACAAGTTGCGATTTCAGACAGGGAAGAATACTATCCTCATTAATTAAAGAGAGTAGCAATCGCCATGGCACATAGGAGAAATAAAATGTTAATATAGTTTTAGTTAACGGCTGGAGCGCCTGTGGAAAGGTTCGAAAACTAGTTTCGTTTATATACGGTAAAATGCCTCGTAGTAACAGGACAGAGAACAGGCTGAAGTCAGATGTTAATAGCAGTGAAATTTTAAACTCCGATTCCAGAATGAGATTTTCACTCTGCAGCGGAGTGTGGGCTGATATGAAACTTCCTGGAGATTAAAACTGTGTACGCTGGACCGAGGCTCGAACTCGGGACCTTTGCCTTTCGCGGCAAGTGCTCTACCTTTTTTTTTTTTTTTCGATATAGTTCGTTGCGTTTGGTCTGCTGGGCGGACGTCACCAGACATCCGTTCAAGTTGATCGATCGTTGATTCCTTGACTCACAAGGGGAGGCCGCCAATTGTGAAATTCAGATTCGATTCATACTGCGCATAATAAAATCTCGTGGCCAGAGGTGTAATGTGGCAAAGCACCAAGATGCACTTCTCAGCCGTTGTCGAGAAAATCGACAGTTAAAAGAAACCGTTGCGGTGAAATACTCTCTACGATTAATAATTATCTACAGCGTCGTGGCGCAGTGGTAAGGGCTCGGGTTCGTAATCCGAAAGTGGCCGGATCGAATCTCGCGCCCCGCAATTTTTTTTAATATTAGTTTTTTGTAATTCAAATATATATATATATATATATATATATATATATATATATATATATATATATATATATATATATATATATATAAACTATTAATGAATTGCTTATGCATGTTGGTGAAGGCGGATCGCTCTCCAATTGTAGCGCCTCCATTTTTCCGTTTGTTTAACAGGGTGTACCAAAGCTCTCACGTCCGCACTGATTTTCGACGATGTTATAAGTTGCGCTACGGACCGCATCTACCTTCTTTCGAAGTTAGCAGGCAACTACGCTGTTATGCGGCGGCTCGTTTCGGCCCATTCAACATCTGTCCATCTAGTGTAGCGTGCGAGTAACGGAGTTTATATTTGATACCTGCCACATTAAATTTGTGTTCGTGGGGTCTCTATTCTAATTCGAACGTTTGACTTACGCTATACGTATTCGTTTCGGAATATCGTTTCTACGTCTTCCGTTAACTATACGTGGTAAACATTATGAAGACAATTAATAACATTTGTGAAATACAACTTTGTTTGCGGGAAACATAATGATGTTCGAAGTCGCCAGTTTTTCCACGACAAACGACTTTAAACAACTTATTATTTGCGTAATTGTTGCAACTGATTGCCGGGAATTATATATATATATATATATATGTGTGTGTGTGTGTGTGTGTGTGTATATATATATATATATATATATATATATATATATATACACACATTTGAATTACAAAAAACAAATACTAAAAAAAAAGGTTGCATGGCGCGAGATTCGATCCGGCCACTTTCGGATTACAAACCCGAGCGCTTACCACTGCGCCACGACGCTGTAGAAAAATATTAATCGTAGAGAGTATTTCACCGCAACGGTTTCTTTTTAACTGTCGGTTTTCTCGACAACGGCTGAGAAGTGCATCTTGGTGCTTTGCCACATTAACACCTCTGGCCATGAGCTTTTATTATGCGCAGTATGAATCGAATCTGAATTTCACAATTGGCGGCCTCCCCTTGACTCAGTTGTTTTATTACAGAGAGCACGCAGTCCTCTGACCGAACACGCTGAGCTACCGTGCCGGCTCATCTGAGCTACCCAAGCACGACTCACGCGCCGTTCTCACAGCCTTACGTCTGCCAGTACCTCGTCTCCTGCCTTCCAGACTTTACAGAAGCTCTCCTTCAGGAGACGAGGTACTGGCAGACGTAAAGGTGTGAGGACGGCGCGTGAGTCGTGCTTGGGTAGCTCAGATGGTAGAGCACTTGCCTTCGAAAGGCAAAGGTCCCGAGTTCGAGTCTCGGTCCAGCACACAGTTTTAATCTGCCAGGAAGTTAAACTCCGATTGTTTGTATTTCGCAAAGATAGATTAAAAGTGAATGGTGGAGGCGTGTTTATAACCGTACAAAAATACAATAATATACTCTAAGACAAAAAAAGAAACGAAGTATCAGGAAGGAATTATCCGAACGGGACGGAAACAGGTAGATGTGATGTACATGTACAGACAAACGAATTATTACAATTTCAGAATAATTAGATCACTTATTCAAGATACATAGCATCACAAACTGAGCGTGTCGATAACGCATTGGTCCACCTCTGGTCCTTATGGAAGCAGTTATACGGTTTGGCATAGATTGGCAGAGTTGTTGGGCGTGCTTCTGAGGGATATCGTGCCAAACTCTGTCCAATTGGCACCTTAGGTCGTCAAAATTCGGAGATGGTCGGAAGTTGGGGAAAGATCCGGCGATCTTGCTGGCTAAAATTGGGTTTGTCAAGCCTGAAGACAAGCAGTAAAAACTCTCGCCGTATGCGCGCGGGCATTTTCTTCCTGAAATGCAAGACCAGGACGGGTTACCAGGAAAGGCAACAAAACTGGGCGCATAACATCATCGACGTAACGCTGTGCTGTGTCTTGGATGGCAACCTCAAAGGGATCCTGCTGCGAAAAGAAACTGCACCCCAGATCATCACTCCTGGCTGTCGTGTCGTATGACGGGCAACAGTCAGTTTGGAATCCCATCACAATCCAGGGCATCTCCAGATACGTTGTCGCTGGTTATCACGGCTACATTCGAGCTGAGACTCATTACTGAAGACAGTCCTATTCCAGTCAATGAGATTCCAAGCCGGAGATGTGTCTGGAGACACCCCAGTCAGGAGTGGGGTAACGACCTGACTGTCGCCGGTCAAACGGCCCGACAACCAAGACTGGTCTGGGGCGCCATTTCTTTTTGTAAGATGACGCCTTGGGTTATAATCCGCGGGACCCTCACAGCACAGCGATACGTCGACGACGTTCTATGTCCCATTTTATTTCCCTTCATTGAAACCCATGCTGGGCTTATATTTCAGCTAGAAAATGCCCGCCCCCAAGCGGCAATTGTTTCTAATGCTTGGCTTCGTCCTTGTAAAACCCTACCTTGGCCAGCAAGACTGCCTGATCTCTCCCCAACTGAGAACGTTTTGAGCATTATGGGCAGACCACCCCAACCATCTCGAGATTCTGACTATCTAATGCCCCAATAGGACATAATTTGGCGCGATATCCTTCAGAAGGGCCTCCAACAACTTAGTCAATCAATACGAAGTCGAATAACTGGTTGAATAAGAGCCATAGGTGGGCTAACGTGTTACTGGCTTGCAAATTTGTGAAGATCTTTGTCTTAAATAAATCATTTAATGTATCTGAAATTGTAATCATTTTTCTGTACATGTACAGTCCGCTTCGATAGCTGAGTGGTCAGCGTGACGGATTGCCGTCCTACGGGCCCGGGTTCGATTCCCGGCTGGGTCGGGGATTTTCTCTGCTCAGGGACTGGGTGTTGTGTTGCCTTCAGGATCATTTCATCCCCATCCGGAGCGCAGGTCGCCCAACGTAGAGTCCAATGTGATAAGACCTGCACCAAGGCGGCCGGAGCTGTCCCGCAAGGGGCCTCCCGGTCAATGACACAAAACGCTCATCTCCATTTTTTTTTTTTTTTTACATGTACACCAATCTGCCTGTTTCCGTCCATTCGGATAATTTCTTCTTGGTGCGTCGCGCTTTTTGTCTTAGATTGTATCTTGTTAGGTTAGTACAGATTACAAATGCAAAATAATTTGGCTGAAGATAAGTGTTCGAAGTGGAGCGAACATGGTCGCAGGGTGTTTTTATAGATCTCCTGCATCAGGAGCTATAGTGGAACAAAATTTGAGGGGAAATTTAGGAAACGTTTCGCGTATAAACTTCTGATCATGTTATAGTATTACGTGGAGATTTCAATTTAACAGCTGTAGACTCGGAGAGTCAAGTGATAACGGTGGGTAATAGGGATAGAGAATCATTTGAAACTGTTCTAAATGATTTATCCGAAAATTGCCTGGAGCAGCTTATCAGAGAACCAAGGTAACTTTTCGACTCAATTAGCTTAGAACAGGGAATCCGTGATCATAAGGCCATTACTACATCACTGAATACGGCTGTGAATGGGACTGTAAATAAAGGTAGGGCGATACTGCTGTTTACCAAGAGCAACAACAAATAGAGCTCAGAATACGTGAGCCATCAACATAAAAGTTTGATCTCCAGGACCGAATGTGTTGAGCTTTGGTGGACGAAGTTCAAGAGAGTTGTATAATACGCCTCAGACATGTATGTGTCGAGCAAAGTTGTAAGGGATGGACAAGACGCATCGTGATTCAACAGTTGTGTTATAATGTTGTTTACGAAAGGAAAGAGAGTTTCTCTGCAAATTTAAACGTACCTAAAGCCTCAGAGACAAACACAAAGTGTATGAAACCAAAATTAGCGTAAGGACACCCAACTACTTCGCAAGTAAAACCCTATCTGCCGACCAGACAGAAAATAATAAGACGTTTGTTCTTAATTTAAATCAGTAAACAATTCGAAGGCATCTGTCCAGGCACTCAGTAACCTTAATGAATCGAAAATAAGAGAGAAAGCGGAAATCCTAAACGTCTTTTTCCAAAATTGTTTCACTGAGGAAGATCACACTGTGATTCCTCCTTTAAATCATCGCACGAAAGTCAAAATAACAGTTGTCGAAATAAGTGACCACGGAATAGAAAGGCCTCAGAAAACTCACAAAGGAAAGGTACTGGACGCGATAGGACTGTAAATAAAGGATGGACGATACTGCTGTTTCCCAAGAGCAACAAGAAATAGATCTCAGATTACCTGAGCAGTCAACATAAAAGTTTGATCTCCAGGACCGAAAGTGTTGAGCTTCAGTGGACAGGGCATGCGAAAGAACTTGTTCCTCTTCTAGCAGCAGTGTGCACAGTAGGTCGCTGGACGAGCGAAGCTTTGCAAGTGACAGGAAAAAGTGCAAGTCATTTCCGTTTTCAAGAAGGGTCGTCGAATAGACACATCAAACTTTCGGGCTATGTCCCTGACCTCGGTCTGTCGTAGAATTTTGGAACACGTTTTATTCTCGCGCATTGTGACATTTCTGAGGACCTAAAACTCCTCTGTTGGAATCAACATTGGTTCCAAAGGCAACGATGGTGTGGAACACAATTCGATCTGCTCTTCCACGAGAGCCAGAAGGCTGTAGATACAGGCGCTCGGGTAGATCCCGTGTTCCTTCACTTTCGGAAGGTGATCGATATAGCTCCGCACTGACGCATAACGCCGCGCGACTGCTACGGTCGCAGGTTCGAATCCTGCCTCGGGCGTGGATGTGTGTGATGTCCTTAGGTTGGTTAGGTTTAAGTAGTTCTAAGTTCTAGGGGACTGATGACCACAGATGTTAAGTCCCATAGTGCTCAGAGCCATTTGAACCATTTTTTTGACGCATAACGAACAAAATACGAGCGCATGGAATATCAGACCAGCTTTTCTAGCAAACAGAACACTGCAAGTCATTGTCAACAGAGAAGAATCTTCAGTCGTAAAAGTAACTTCGTGCATACCCCAAGAGAGTGTTATAGGGCCATTACCTTTCATAATATAAAGTATCAATTACTTATTGCATAATGTTGAAAGTTCCATGAGGGTGCCGTCGTATACAAAGACGTTCGAACGCTATAAAATTGTAGCGAAGCACACGAAGACCAGCCGAAGATTGACGCTTGGTACAGGGATTGTCAAATGACCTTCAACAAACTCAGTTGCAACGCATTGCATACATATGTGAGGGGGAGTCAAATTGAAACTGAACACCCACCACAAAGGGATCATGGAATGGTTCCATTCAAAAATAATCACCACACGCAAGTACGTTTAGCCCACGGGCAGACGAGACGATCAATTGCTATTTTGTAGAAAGCGTCGGCCGCTGACGGATCCACAACCGCACTCACTCTTGCACTTTTTTGGGGAACAAACGCACAAAATATGAACACAATTTTCAAACTCCAGAAAAGAACCATAAGAATAATGACCAAAAATACCAGTGGAGCTCATTGTAAAGATCTGTTCAAAACACTGGGGATTTTAACTGCTCCATGTGAATACATTTACCAGTCAGTTATACACATCAAAAATAACATTGGTAATTAATGCACAAACAGCTCTGTCCATGACCATGCAACAAGAGATAGACTCAACTTACATTTACCAAGAAAAAATAAACATAAAACTCAAAACAGCATTTTCTACCAAGGAATAAAACTGTACAATAAATTACCAAAAGAGATTAAAGAAATTGCAAAAATACACTTATTTAAAAAGGGAGCTAAAAAGTATGTGTTATGCAATACATTGAAGGATTACTTAGATAAAACAGTAGGGGTTTGATAAAAAAATGTTGTACAAATAAATAATAATAATAATAATAATGCTTACAAAACATCCAACATTCCACATAACACCTTCACTTTATGTTTTTTTCCTTCTTTTTTCCTTTCTAGAAATACTTACCCCCAAGCTATGCATAGCACCTCTTCCTCTTTCTGAGCTCAACATCTCACTCATTATGGAGGGATGCTGACTCAGTTTTTCAGGATAGCAAATAGTCCAGTCAAATTGCAGATATACCTTGCAAAAGGTGGGGTAGAAGATTTTATTTTTTTAACTCGTTCATATTGTTGGAAAGGTTACAAAACCAAGTTTTGCCAACAAAATTTCTCTTGGGAAAACTTTCTGCAGTCAAAAAACTTCGAAAATTTCGGACTTTTTTTTTCAAAACATCTCAGTTTCATTTGCTCCTATCGCTTTAACGTCTAGTTTCTTTTTTAAAGAGCACAAAATTCTCTACAAATTTGATTTTTAACATTTTTTTCTACTCCCAGTATCTAAGGCGCTACAGCGCGTCAAAAAATACCAATTTTTCAAATTTTGAGCATAGTGGCAAGATACCTTATTTTTGAACGCTATTTTTTCAATTTCTGTTTGTGTAGTATAAATACATTATACATCATGCTATATGTTGGAATTTACCAGCTCACTTTCAGGTATTCAATTTCTCTGTATGCAATATGAGGATTGCTGGGCACCCAACTATTGTGATTCTTACATCACTACGTGAAGTTCACTATGGGCCACCTCAGCCCTGGTATTTGTAAAACTATAAATATAAAAATACATCATTAAGAGACATACATACATACATACATACACACACACACACACACACACACACACACAAAATAAATTGTCTCAGGAAACTGAACTATTATTAGTGCAATAGGAAACCTAATTAGGTAGGTAATTATTCTTGTGTATAAAGGCCACACAGTTGACATTAAAAATAAGTAGCTTTATTACAATTAAAATGCATTGTCAGTTACTAAAAAATGTTGACAGTTCTGGGTGTGTAATACTTGTAATATCGCACTTTAGCGCACTTGAGACAGGTATGAGCATCACTTCCAACGTTTTGATGGGCCAGGTTCCTCAGTGTCACCAGAAATACCTTGAGTTACGGATTCAGAGTCTGTACATAGAGTTGATCCCAGATTGACTTCTTCTTTAAACAGCGAGTCAGCCTCAGCAAGTTCGTTGATTTCGTCAGCGGTTTCCTCAAATCCTCCGTAACATCTTCTTCACTGTCTTCATACAAAAATTTTGGCACGATTTCACAGTTGATCCCAATACATTTCTTGCAAATTGAAGAACATTTCAAACCCGCTTTTCTGCAGGAGCACGCTCCTCCACAGTTCAGCTTGCATGAGCATGAAACAATGTGAAGAAGTGCTTCAGGTGCTGGATCTTGGCTCATTATAACGAATATTGGACTGTGGTCACTGTGATTCCAGCCCCATTTCTCAGGAGGTTTCCAGTTTCCCATCCAACTTTGGACTTGTTGGTAAGTCCGCAACGAATGATGTTGTGCAGCATCTTGTGTAGGTGGCAACCGTGCAAGATTCAGTTTGCTTTTTGTGGCAGACTTGACGAATAGCTGGTACCGCAAATGGTCTAGTGTGTGGGAACTGCTGACACCTCCACTATACAATGCGATAGTAGCCTGTTCTCCTGCTGTTATTATTTCTACACGTGTAGCATGTGATTTATTGAACGTGCAAAGCGCTGAGGTTGGGTGTTCCTTTCTCGCAACAATATTGCAGCACTTAATTTTTCCTTGACCAAAAAAAGCGGATGTTGCATCACATCCGCTAAAGGCGTGAGTGAACAGAATATATTCACTGTCAAACTTGTAAGATGCAGTGGAAAACCACTTGTCTTCTGCATTTCCTCTTCCTGGCTTTAAGAAAAATAAGTTTTCATTGCCTTGCCCGAAACCGGTCATGAGCAAAAGCGGGTCAACATCTTCTCCTACAATGACAACACTTCCAAAATCTTTGGTTCTTGAAATGGCAGATGTTACAATCATAACGTCAGCATCTTCTTGTGCCTGGCTTTGAAGCTGTTTCAGCTATCACCAAATCGTCACCATATTTCTGGAAAAGGCGAGCCTTGACAGTTCGAATAACAGGACGAGGTGATGTGGGTATTTGCTCTAACAGATCGTCCATAGAAAACTGACATTCTTCCGTATTGGTTTCCAGGTAGGCAAATATAGCCTCCATACCTTCATCTACTTGTGTTGCAGGTCGGTAACCTCGATTCTATCCAGTAGCTGAAACACGGTGAAAGAACTTTCTGTAGCAAAATCTGTGGTATCACCCATCTGCAGCAACCAAATCGTTCACATTTTGAATCCGCTCTGTCACTTGTTGACCAAATTCATCACTACGTCGCTAAGCCTGTTCTAATACTGTCGATTGCACTTCCAATTTCATTGCTTTGTAAACAAAATTTCGTTTGGCATATGGCAATCTTAACTGCTTGGTTAAAAAGTCATCAGAATTCCCTTTTGCAAATAAGAAGCATTTCTCTTTGAAATTGAACTGACCTTTATCCTGCGACCGACGTAGCACGCCTGTTGGTTCCTGAGGATGTCGAAGGCTAGCTGCTATCATTCTCTCATTAGTGTACTTCTTGTAGCATGCATCATGCAACATCACTTCACTGAGCGTTTTCATAAAACAGGTGTGGGCAGACTCCCTGCATTTAGCACTGCAATCGATAATTGTGATCAGTCCTTTCTTTTTCACAAATGGTTCAAATGGCTCTTAGCACTATGGGACTTAACATCTATGGTCATCAGTCCCCTAGAACTTAGAACTACCTAAACCTAACTAACCTAAGGACATCACACACATCCATGCCCGAGGCAGGATTCGAACCTGCGACCTAGCGGTCACGCGGTTCCAGTCTGAAGCTCCTACAACCTCACGGCCACTCCGGCCGGCTCCTTTTTCACATTGCGTCAACCACTCACCACAGTTTTTTCGCATATGAAACACAAATTCATGTTATACATACTCATTTTCAGCACCACAACATATATTGAATGGAAGCGATTCCAAACTGTAGGACCCTTATTGTTGTGAGCTAATAGCTGTCAGTGCGCTGTGAACAATCACCAGAGGTAATCGCCTTCCGCCCGCCAAAGAATAAATACGCTTTTGTCCGCTAAAGAACAATTCCTACATACTTTTTCTTATAACTGATCATTAACGTCAATCAACTGTAGAAAATCTACGGCACCTGCATGCAATCGTATTACATATTGTAACATAGATAAACTTCACGCAATCCGACGTGAATGTGTTCGTAGTTACTGAATATGATGCTGTTTGTCCTGGCCCTGCAGTAGAGTGAGATGGTAAATGTCAATGAATAACATGATGAGTAATATGTTTATACCACACAAATAGAAACTCAAATAACAGTGTTCAAAAATTAGGTAATTTGCCACTTTGCTCGAAATTTGAAAAATTGATATTTTTTGACGCGCTGTAGCGCCTTAGATACTGGGAGTAGAAAAAAAATTGTAAGAATCAAATTTGTAGAGAATTTTGTGCTCTTTAAAAAAGAAAATAGACCTTAAAGCGATAGGAGAAATGAAACTGAGATATTTTGAAAAACTGAAAAAAGTCCGATATTTTGGAAGCTTTTTGACTGCAGAAAGTTTTCCCAAGAGAAATTTTGTTGGCAAAACTTAGTTTTCTAACCTTTCTAACAATATGAAAGAGTTGAAAAAATAAAATCTTCTACCCCACCTTTTGCATGGTACAGGCTTTTTTTCTGACAGTTTCACTGGACTAAAATGGGAAGTTGCGGTAGAGGAAATGGCCCAGAGATCACCAGTGTGTGTGTGTTTGTGTGTGTGTGTGTGTGTTTGTGTGTGTGTGTGTGTGTATGTAGTGAGTGAAGTGTTAGGAAACAATGTGTGTATAGTGTGTACAGTGACTGATAGTGAGATATGAGTGAACGGTGTGGCATTACATTGTTTAGTAAGTTATTTGTAAAAAAAAGTATTGTATACCAGGAGTAAATCTAATGATTATGTCTAACTAGAAGTTATGTGTATACGAATTAGGTTATTTTAAATTGGTCTAAACTTGTAAATACTTTGACATGTCCTATATCCTTGTAAAAAGTGATCTACGGATTAATAGAGCTACTACTACTACTACTACTTCCTCGTCCGAATGAAACCAACGTCTACGGACGTCTTTCTTCATGTTGCCAAGATGTGAAAATCACACGGTGAAAGATCCTGGCTGTATGGAGAATGTTGCAGTGTTTCCCAACCAATTCACTGAAGCGTAGCCTGCGGTCTGGGGGCCAGTGTTATCGAGCAACAGAATGCTTCCGTACGATAGCATTACTGGGCGTTTTCACTTTATGGTGCGTCGCAGTTTCTACAAAATGTCTCCATAGGGCTGCGCATTGATTGTGGCTCTATGCTCGAGGAACTCGACGAACAGCGGGCCCCAGCAGCCGAGGAGGAAAGTCGTCATCACCATACCGGGACTTGTGTGAACAGCTTTGGATTTCTTTGGCGGGAATATGTGGGATGTTTCCATTGCTGGGTTTGCTGTTTGCTCTCAGGCTGTCGGAATGCTGTCGGACGGAATCGTCCTGTTGCATGATAAAGCCGATCCCCACATTGCCAATCAGATGAAGCCTGCGCTTCAGCGATTTGTTTGGGAAACACTGCAACATCCTCTGCACAGTTCGGATCTTTCACCGTGTGATTTTGACATCTCTTACGACCTGAAGAAGGACATACGTGGATGCCGGATTCAGTCGGATGAGGAAGTACAAGAGCGCGATTGTGGATCCGTCAGCGGTCGACCATGTTCTACGAAACATACATAAATGTCTTAAGACGTATGTTGATTATTTTTGAATGGAACCACTCCACTGTCCCGTTGTGGCGAATGTTGGGTTTTTGTTTGAGTGCCCCTCATATTTCACTGTATTCAGGACTAGACCAAATTAAAGACAGATCAGTGCGATACAAGAATTAACTAATGCCACACACTATCTTCATACTAAGTTAAATATTTGTGAAGTCTCTATAAACAAATTACCGTCACTTGTTACTAATCTATGTTACCATCATTTTGCCGTAGCTATTGCTTAACCCTGTTTGGCCCTGTGAAGAGACTGTAGAGTTAGTGCATACAAACAGATCACCTAATAGACCTAACAGCAACTACAGTCTGTGATAATGGGGTCTCGTCCTGCCACATATTTACATTTGACACCGAGAGTATTTGTTGAATACAAGAAGAACAACAACTGGAAGCAGCAACATCCAGAAAATATTTAGGAGTATACGTATGGCGCGGTGGAACGGCCACACAAAACGAATCGAAGGTGAGGCAGATACCAGACACTTCACTACAAGAATCCTTAGAAAGTGTAGTCCACCCACAAGGAAAGTAGCTCGGAAAACCCTCATTCAACTAATATTTGAGTGTTGCTGGTCGGTATGGGTTCCCTAACAGATCGGTGTGGGACCCCTAATAGATAGGATTGAGAGAGGAAACATAAAATATTCAAAGAAAAGCAGCGCGTTTCGTTACAGGTTTGTTGAGTAAGCGTGAAAACGTCATGGTGATACTCAGCGATCTCTAGTGGCAGGCGCTGCAAGGAAGGCGTTCTGCTTCACAGCGTAGTTTAGTGTTGAAATTCCGATAACATACGTTCCCAGAAGGGTCAACCAATACATTGCTTTCTTCTACATACGTCTTGCAAAAAGTCTTGAAGATAAAATTAGTGAGATTCGAGCTTACACAGACACTTGCAAACAATCGTTCTTCACGCAAACAATTCGCGACTGGGACAGGAAAAGAAGGAAGTTACAGTGGTACACAAAGTACCTTCCGCCACACACGCTACGGTGACTTACGGAGCATAGATATAGCTGTAGATGTAGAAGAACTCTTCCATACCTGCATATTATCATTACTTATTTAGTATCCTCGTCTGCCCTCGCACCAAATAAAATTAATAATAATAATTAAACGGTCATCGACAAATTCAAATTTCTACGTTATTTCTGACCTATTGGCGGGGTGTTCTTATACGGATCTGAAACAGCACTTATTTCTAAAGTTCTGATTGTGTATTTCTTGTTCGTTTTAATCCTGTCAACATTCACTAGACTTTTTTTGATTCTCCTCTCTGTCTAGGAAATTTTACGTGATACAGAAAAGCTGGTTTTACTAACGAATTCAGTGCCAGAATATTAGGTAAATCCAACAATTTACAAACCAGATGCAGACTTACAGTTTAAATTTGTTGACTAGTGTTGTTAATTACGTAATATTTACACATCACGTTTTCCTCTCGCATACGTATACGTAAAGTACTCTGCACTAACTTGCACGAGGTATTTCATGAATAGTAGGAGTGTTACTTACCGATCTGCACCACTTTTGGTTCATTTTTCCGATTTGTACTATGACACCAACAAATATTCACCACATTGTTGCTTTCCGGTGTAGGGTTCCCATGTGCAAGAAATCAACGACATTAAAAATTGTAGCGATATCGCGGTACTGCGCTGTTCCGAAGTACGCACGAAATAACACTTTATACACAGCACGCGGTCACCGCCTTCTAACAGATAGTTCGCGTGAGCGCTGCTACTATGAAAAGAAAATATGCGTGCTCTTACGCAAACTGTAATGATTAATATGGTTCTCAGGGGCTACTAGTCATTTATGTACAGGGTGTTTCAAAAATGACCGGTATATTTGAAACGCCAATACAAACTAAACGAGCAGCGATAGAAATACACCGTTTGTTGCAATATGCTTGGGACAACAGTACATTTTCAGGCAGACAAACTTTCGAAATTACAGTAGTTACAATTGTCAACAACAGATGGCGCTGCGGTCTGGGAAACTCTATAGTACGATATTTTCCACATATCCACCAAGCGTAGCAATAATATGGCGTAGTCTCTGAATGAAATTACCCGAAACCTTTGACAACGTGTCTGGCGGAATGGCTTCACATGCAGATGAGATGTACTGCTTCAGCTGTTCAATTGTTTCTGGATTCTGGCGGTACACCTGGTCTTTCACGTGTCCCCACAGAAAGAAGTCACAGGGGTTCATGTCTGGCGAATAGGGAGGCCAATCCACGCCGCCTCCTGTATGTTTCGGATAGCCCAAAGCAATCACACGATCATCGAAATATTCATTCAGGAAATTAAAGACGTCGGCCGTGCGATGTGGCCGGGCACCATCTTGCATAAACCACAAGGTGTTCGCAGTGTCGTCTAAGGCAGTTTGTACCGCCACAAATTCACGAAGAATGTCCAGATAGCGAGATGCAGTAATCGTTTCGGATCTGAAAAATGGGCCAATGATTCCTTTGGAAGAAATGGTGGCCCAGACCAGTACTTTTTGAGGATGCAGGGACGATGGGACTGCAACATGGGGCTTTTCGGTTCCCCATATGCGCCAGTTCTGTTTATTGACGAAGCCGTCCAGGTAAAAATAAGCTTCGTCAGTAAACCAAATGCTGCCCACATGCATATCGCCGTCATCAATCCTGTGCACTATATCGTTAGCGAATGTCTCTCGTGCAGCAATGGTAGCGGCGCTGAGGGGTTGCCGCGTTTGAATTTTGTATGGATAGAGGTGTAAACTCTGGCGCATGAGACGATACGTGGACGTTGGCGTCATTTGGACTGCAGCTGCAACACGGCGAACGGAAACCCGAGGCCGCTGTTGGATCACCTGCTGCACTAGCTGCGCGTTGCCCTCTGTGGTTGCCGTACGCGGTCGCCCTACCTTTCCAGCATGTTCATCCGTCACATTCCCAGTCCGTTGAAATTTTTCAAACAGATCCTTTATTGTATCGCTTTTCGGTCCTTTGGTTACATTAAACCTCCGTTGAAAACTTCGTCTTGTTGCAACAACACTGTGTTCTAGGCGGTGGAATTCCAACACCAGAAAAATCCTCTGTTCTAAGGAATAAACCATGTTGTCCACAGCACACTAGCACGTTGTGAACAGCACACGCTTACAGCAGAAAGACGACGTACAGAATGGCGCACCCACAGACTGCGTTGTCTTCTATATCTTTCACATCACTTGCAGCGCCATCTGTTGTTGAAAATTGTAACTACTGTAATTTCGAAAGTTTGTCCGCCTGAAAATGTACTGTTGTCCCAAGCATATTGCAACAAACGGTGTATTTCTATCGCTGCTCGTTTAGTTTTTATTGCCGTTTCAAATATACCGGTCATTTTTGAAACACCCTGTACCAACTTTCACAAAGAAACTGAGATATATATTTTTGTGCTTACTAAACGGAATATTTTTTGTATTTGCTATTTGTTATCTGCAAGGCAAAAACTGAGGAGAATCTCATCTGCCATTAAGCGGCCAATCTTAAACATACTGAACTCATTCAGCACGAAAACATTCTTTGAAACTATTAAAAGATCAAAATAGAGAAGTCTCCCGCATTTACATCTAATATTACAGGCTGAATTTCTAACTAAAAAACATCGTCAGCTTAATAGCCGGCCAAATGCTGCTAGGGAAAGAGAGCTCCCCGCAACACGATGTTCTGAAATAGAGTTATTAATTACAATTAATGGTGGCTATTACTGGAGGTGCTCACTAATTCAATAATCAACACTTTCTAATGACAATTGGACATCTTTTCTGATAACTTACAGACAGACTTACATTAAATGTCAGATTGAGATACAATGGCAGCCTCCAGCTAGACGAAACAAGCTAGGACGAAAAATCTAACCCAAAAATAAATTATCTCTGATCTTCTTCATCACATGACACAGATACTATAGATAAAAGGCTATTTGTTAAACGCATCGCTGTTTGCGAGCTTTACAGATAATAAACTACACTTTTTAATAATTTATAGTTCACTCGTCACTATTTTTAACACACATAAAAAACCCTTTTTATTCTTCTCGAAATGTCAATTTATGTAACTTCCACACAGCGAGCAGATTTTGTTCACCCAGTTGTCGACTTCATAATGAAAAAGTGAGTACAAGATACCTGCCATTCTGCTACAATCTTACCAAAATTTGTAATACGCTTCGTAAATTATTTGAATCAACATACAAACTCAGCTAGTATAAGTCTAATTACACTGTCCAGAGACACATCATCAGCGATTTCCAAAAAGGATCCGACGACTGTAGTGGCAACACCTGCCCAAAAACAGCGTTTTGGAAGAAGCAACAGCAACTAAACAAACAGCAGATTATGTGCGTCCGTCGTCTTGCGCTATGCCTGAATTCCGTCTCTCAAAGCAAATCGAGTATTTACGACTAAAACTTTCCCGAAGAAGACGAGTGGCGCAGCAGAAACAATACAAGGATACTCTGAAGACTAATCCGAATAAATAACAAATCGGCGACGAAGACCATGAGAATATTGTTTCTTATTTCCCTCTTAAAAGTCGTAACGATAGGCTGACGCGTGAAAAACAGTTGCTGAGTGATGGAAGAGGCGTAGTAAGAGGGAAAAAAGCCTTTCATTGACGTTTTGAAAAATGCAGGGTGTAACGGATGTAAGTGCAAATACATTTATTAGCAATACCTTAGTATGTATACATATCGTGTTTTGGTTGTTTTTTTTTTTGTGTGTCGAAGAGTCCTCCTGCAAACAACTCACAAATCAAACTTTACGATCTGGTGTTTTATAGATGGTCGCAACTGCACCACAAAGTATATTCCCTGTCAGTATATCCATTTGCGTCTATCAGTCCACACTCCAACACCTGACGTGTCGACCAGGGAGAAACAAGCATCAACGGCTTACTCATGCCACATGCACTTGGAGGCACTAATCATTCTAAAAACAGACTACTCATAATAGGTATAACTATTAGTGTGATAATGACGTAAATACTGTCGTAATGTTGTTCAGTGCACTGCCCTCAGTCACCAATAGAAACACTTATACTCAACACATCCCGTACATTTCATGTCAGCATCGATGAGTATACGAGATGCCGCGCAGCACACGTCAGGGAACATAATACGCAGCTGCCCAGTGTGGTCGTAGCAGAGGCGCAGAACAGTCATGAAGGAAGCGTGCAAGGGATAAGTCTTTGCAGTTGCGCTATTCATCTGTGTCCTCGGTGGCTCAGATAGATAGAGCGCCTGCCATATGAGCAGGTGATCCCGGGTTCGAGTCCCGGTCGCGGCACACATTTTCAGCTGTCCCCATGGAGGTATATCAACAACACCTTTCGGCAGCTGAGGGTTTCAATTAATTATCATTTCTTCTAGAGAAGCTGCAAGGTCATCAATGGTATCTGTTCTTTCGAGAACAGTTACTATCTTCATATATATAGTTAAGGGGTACCCAGACATTGGCCTGCGCACAGGTTGCCCGCATTCCAAACGACCTGTTAAGTCCAGGCTGCGTCGAGGTGCTACACTATGCCGGGTAAATGGCGGTCCGACACGACATTAGGAGATATCCCATGACTTTTGTTACCTTCACGAATATATTACAGTCAGTCTTTACATTGTGTCCATTCCTCAGTAACGAAATGGTTTTAGTTGCATATAGCCAGAATAGCTGATTGAATTTAAACTTAGTTGATTTTCTTAAATAAAATTAAATATTACGAGTCCCAGTGACTGTAACTTGTGGTTGCAGAATATAGTGAAATTCGGTTGTTCAGCAGTTCATAGTTTCTATTGCGTGATGAGAGTATAAGAGCATTTTAGTGACTGTGTGGTGACTTACTTTTCCATTTATTACAACACAGTGCAATTTGCTTTCCGTTTGAAGCTTGATATGTGCTATAAAGAGAGAGATTTATTCTTTGCTTTTGATGGTTTACTCCTCGGAACGGCGGAATTTTGTTCATTGTGGGACTACATGAGTATAGGAAATCAGATGCAAACTTAGAGACCCAGTAAGACTCTACGTACTGAATCTGTTGCGTAAGGTCGGAGATTTTTATGTTGGGCCCTTTTCTTATGCGCGGTTCACCCGAGCCAGAATCGCAAAACTGAGAAGTAGGATGGGAGCATATGGGAGCTGCAGATGCGACTTTATACACTCCTGGAAATGGAAAAAAAACACATTGACACCGGTGTGTCAGACCCACCATACTTGCTCCGGACACTGCGAGAGGGCTGTACAAGCAATGATCACACGCACGGCACAGCGGACACACCAGGAACCGCGGTGTTGGCCGTCGAATGGCGCTAGCTGCGCAGCATTTGTGCACCGCCGCCGTCAGTGTCAGCCAGTTTGCCGTGGCATACGGAGCTCCATCGCAGTCTTTAACACTGGTAGCATGCCGCGACAGCGTGGACGTGAACCGTATGTGCAGTTGACGGACTTTGAGCGAGGGCGTATAGTGGGCATGCGGGAGGCCGGATGGACGTACCGCCGAATTGCTCAACACGTGGGGCGTGAGGTCTCCACAGTACAACGATGTTGTCGCCAGTGGTCGGCGGAAGGTGCACGTGCCCGTCGACGTGGGACCGGACCGCAGCGACGCACGGATGCACGCCAAGACCGTAGGATCCTACGCAGTGCCGTAGGGGACCGCACCGCCACTTCCCAGCAAATTAGGGACACTGTTGCTCCTGGGGTATCGGCGAGGACCATTCGCAACCGCCTCCATGAAGCTGGGCTACGGTCCCGCACACCGTTAGGCCGTCTTCCGCTCACGCCCCAACATCGTGCAGCCCGCCTCCAGTGGTGTCGCGACAGGCGTGAATGGAGGGACGAATGGAGACGTGTCGTCTTCAGCGATGAGAGTCGCTTCTGCCTTGGTGCCAATGATGGTCGTATGCGTGCTTGGCGCCGTGCAGGTGAGTGCCACAATCAGGACTGCATACGACCGAGGCACACAGGGCCAACACCCGGCATCATGGTGTGGGGAGCGATCTCCTACACTGGCCGTACACCACTGGTGATCGTCGAGGGGACACTGAATAGTGCACGGTACATCCAAACCGTCATCGAACCCATCGTTCTACCACTCCTGGACCGGCAAGGGAACTTGCTGTTCCAACAGGACAATGCACGTCCGCATGTATCCCGTGCCACCCAACGTGCTCTAGAAGGTGTAAGTCAACTACCCTGGCCAGCAAGATCTCCGGATCTGTCCCCCATTGAGCATGTTTGGGACTGGATGAAGCGTCGTCTCACGCGGTCTGCACGTCCAGCACGAACGCTGGTCCAACTGAGGCGCCAGGTGGAAATGGCATGGCAAGCCGTTCCACAGGACTACATCCAGCATCTCTACGATCGTCTCCATGGGAGAATAGCAGCCTGCATTGCTGCGAAAGGTGGATATACACTGTACTAGTGCCGACATTGTGCATGCTCTGTTGCCTGTGTCTATGTGCCTGTGGTTCTGTCAGTGTGATCATGTGATGTATCTGACCCCAGGAATGTGTCAATAAAGTTTCCCCTTCCTGGGACAATGAATTCACGGTGTTCCTATTTCAATTTCCAGGAGTGTATGTTAAGGGGCTCCGGAACGCCCTATACTTGCAATGTTAAAATAACGCTTATAAATTACATCTTTCCTCACAAAGTATTTGAGGTAGGAAGTTGAACCATTTACAGATTATTTATTGGAATATGGGCTACAACTTAACACAGGGATTTTACAAAATTTTAGTTCAGTTATTAAAGATGATTTTTTTTCAATTGTAATGAAAATTCAAAACATTTTTTTGCAATTTTTTATTTATATATTCAAAAGTATACAGTTTTTTGGAAAAAGGCTGTGTTAAATTATGCAGAAGGTACTGTGTAACATTTACTGAAAGTTTGAAACAAATATGTTTGGAAGATCCTTAGAAAACATGTAATTAGTATGAGAAAATAAAAGTTTTGGGAATCGAGCGACAAAGATTGGATTAACTTTTTAGTGCATTCCAGGTCCATAGGATGGATTATCTTCATCCTCTGCAAACTCCTCCTCCAGCTTCCTCTTGTTCCTCCTCCTGTTTACTCTTGCTAGTATTTCTAGACTCTTTACAGCCCTGTCTGCAGCCCGAAGGCGTTCCTTGTCTAAAGCAAGCATCGCTCGTACCATGTTAGAACCTATCTTCATTCCCATATTTCTAAATACCTTGCACCTTACAATGTTGCCATCATTGAAAGGCGCAACAGCAACTTTAATTTTACTCATTATTATACTTCAACAAAACAGAGACTCAAGAAACAGAATTAATTACGAATATTTTCGAGATAACGACAGAGTAAATAAACATGAAACAATCGACAATCACACCAGCGATATATATTGAACCATCACAGGTTAGCCACAACACATACTTTATCTCACACACTAAAATGTACCTGATGAACACGGACGTTAATAATAACACCATTTGACAGCAGTTTAACAGCGCCACAGTGGGTCACGCCCATGTAGAACACATTTCAAAAAAAATTTAAAAATAGTTGTAGTCTTCGGAATTGAATAAATTATAGATCTATTAAAAGGTAATAGTTTGCAGATTCAGAAAACGCAAAAAAGTAAAAATTGAACTTTTCATGATTTTGAGCCTTTCCGGAGCCCCTTAAGCCCAATCTCTTAGACCATCAAGTGAGAGAACTCACCGAAGGGATAAAAATAGCTTGGTGCGAGATCCGGTCTGCAAGGAGGGTGTTCCTACACGATTAATCAAAGACGTCTTACCAAATCATGCGTATCAGATGGCGGTATGGCGTACGTAGCTGTGTGTTGTCGTGTAACAACACGACGTCTTTAAACAGTAATGTCGATTTTTTTCTCCGTACAGAAATCTTTCCAACGTGCCATAATAAGTGACTGTATTCATGATCTCTCCATAGATGAGATAAATCAATCACCACCACACGAGCCGGCCGGAGTGGCCGAGCGGTTCTAGGCGCTACAGTCTGGAACCGCGCGACCGCTACGGTCGCAGGTTCGAATCCTACCTCGGGCATGGATGTGTGTGATGCCCTTAGGTTAGTTAAGTTTAAGTAGTTCTAAGTTCTAGGGGACTGATGCCACAGCAGTTAAGTCCCATAGTGCTCAGAGATATTTGAACCACCACACGATTTGTGAGTGGAATATATTAGGGTGGTGACATTTATTGGAGGAGGAGACTAAGGATGTCACCGTGACATTGATGCTTTATTCTCTCAAGTATCAGACCGTGTACTCACGCATAGTTGCTAGAGACGAAACGGTATAGGAATGGAATATCCTCCGCCTGATACAGCATTGTGCTGGAGAAATGACCTGTTCCGCTTGGCTTTCTTCTCGTCTACGAAATGCTCTGGTACCCAGCGAACACGCCTTTCAGTAGTCTAATATGTGTTGCGTGATACGTACCACACTGAGATCGTGTGCAGTCTGCCATATATGAATGCGACGATCGGCCTGAATCAGTCATTGGACAGGGCAAGCGTTGTCGTTTGAGGTGAATGTGCTTGGCCGCCATGACATTTATTCGTCTCGCACATTTGCCTTTCATAAAATTCATGACAGTGAAACCACGCCTATTTTCGCCATTACGCCCGCTGCGTAAATTTCCACTAGATGGCATTGAATTGTAATTATGGAAGTTTACTTTAAGTGCAAACAAGTCATTACATTTCGTAATTCAATCGATTCCATCTTGAATCTGTATCTCGAAGAGCAACGCTACAACTACTTCCATCTACCGGTAGCGTTTGAAATCTTTCATCGAGGAATTTCAATGGTTCAAATGGCTCTGAGCACTATGGGACTTAACATCTATGGTCATCAGTCCCCTAGAACTTAGACCTACTTAAACCTAACTAACCTAAGGACATCACACAACACCCAGAGGTTCAAATGGTTCAAACGGCTCTGAGCACTATGGGACTTAACTTCTGAGGTCATCAGTCCCCTAGAACTTAGAACTACTTAAACCTAACTAACCTAAGGACATCACACACATCCATGCCCGAGGCAGGATTCGAACCTGCGACCGTAGCGGTCGCGCGGTTCCAGACTGAAGCGCCTTTAACCGCGTGGCCACACTGGCCGGCACACCCAGAGGAATTTCAATCTTGTGGCATATGTATATGCCCGCGAGCCCTCTTGTTTCTTATTGAACCAGCCTCCTGGCCTCCTACGTTAACCAGTCCACGAATGCTCACAAAGTTTCGAAGAACAACGTCAAAAAACACGAATGAGACAAACAGACAAGCACGAAAAAAACGGGATGCAACATCAGCTGAACAATCTCCTTCAGCCGTTGTCAGATGCAGCCACCATTGCATACGCATATACAGTCAACAACTGGGCTTCAAGGTCAGCTAAGGAAACGTAATGTACATCTGCAGACTGAAGCGGCGAATTAAAATTTGTACCAAGGAGGCCGAGTTGAAAAAGAAGCTGATAAAGATAATGATACTCGCTAGAAATTAAAGGACTATGACAATGACAGGTAAATTCGCACGTCATTGTTAACTTAGAGACTCCGGTATTGTATCACTCGGCTAAATGCTGATTTACGTTCTTACTGTGCAGTGGCACCTTAACTTTATGAAGTACTGACAGTCGTGTGTTACGGTTAACAGTGCGGTTTTCTATGTAATGCACGTGTAAGAAAGCGCGTTTTCAGGGCGATTTTGATGACCACGAAGATAGATAGATAGAGAGAGAGATTGGAGGGGGGGGGGGGGGGGGAGGCGAGGAGATGGGCAGTCCTCAATGTATGAGAGTCTGAGAAGATTTTTTTTTTTGTGTCTGTTTAGCACAGAACACTGGAAGACAGTCTCCTGATCCTACTCTTACCGGCCAATTTGGCGATGAAAATTTGTTGCACCACCGTGCTTCGATCTTGCTAACTCGGGGTCCAGCACTGATGCAGCAGCGTGCATTGCGACCTCGGTTACGGGGGCTGGAGAACAAAAAATGGTTCAAATGGCTCTGAGCACTATGGGACTTAACATCTGTGGTCATCAGTCCCCTAGAACTTAGAACTACTTAAACCTAACTAACCTAAGGACATCACACACATCCATGCCCGAGGCAGGATTCGAACCTGCGACCGTAGCGGTCGTGCGGTTCCAGACTGTAGCGCCTTTAACCGCTCGGCCACTCCGGCCGGCGCGGGAAAAGAGACAGAACAAAGAAGACAACATTAATATATAGGGTATAACGGGTATAAGTGGCCGGCCGTTATGTCCGAGCGGTTCTAGGCGCCTCAGTCCGGAACCGCGCTGCTGCTACGATCTCAGGTTCGAATCCTGCCTCGGGCATAGATGTGTGTGATGTCCTTAGGTTTGTTAGGTTTACGTAATTCTAAGTCTAGGAGACTCATGACCTCAAATGTTAAGTCCCATAGTGCTTGGAGCCATTTGAATTCGGGTAAAGTGCTGATATTTCTATTGGAGACTGAGGACGTTACACTGAACTACATTACATTAGCATTTTCGTCAACTGCAGGCTGATAATTATAGCTATTATGAGTGGTACGCTTTTAGATTCGTCAATACCAAGAGTACATACGGCAAGAGCAAGCCATTAATGCGTATTTTCTCCTTGACAGCTGATCAGTCGGTGTTGAAGTGTGGACGCAAACGGTTAGTCTATACTGACAGGTGCAGTCCACTTACTGGTGAAGCTGCGTCCGTGCAGAAAAGTATGTGATGTGTTCGCAGGATGACCGACGCATAGGAAACAGTAACCAACAGACTGATGTGTGTACACATTATACCCGTTACACCCTATGCGTTCCACCACACGGAACGCTATATCTCAGTAAATTCTTGGCATCTGGAGTTAGTCATTTCCGCCAGTAACGACATTTGGCTATCTCTAACTTAAGTAGTCGGAAATCTGACCTCTCGTCTGCAACGACATTACAAATTCTGTGGAACCCACGTATCGAAGGCTACTACTGAAAAAGACTTGTTGTTTAGTGCAGAGAAGCGAATCTCTTTATGGAACACAAACCTAGTGGCTACGCATGATTCACTCAAGGGGCGTTAAGAGCTTTCAGTGATGGGCAAGATAGCGGAATATCTCGCTATAGCCTATCACTTGTGAGTCACCACTCCTCCCCACGACCGACAGTTACATCATATCATGAATGTAAACAAAACTGATAAAATTCGACGCAGAAGACAAGTATTTGGCGACGGCTCGCGGACACATTCTCCGAAAAGCAGTGAGGTGTGTTAGGGGCGCTGACGCCAAAGAGTCTCGTCCTACACAGGAGAATCGCTGAAAACAAGTAAACATGATAAGGTGGGAGGTGCGACTCTTCGTTGAAACATTCAGCCTAATGAAATGTTTCACAAACAGTTCCTAGGAACAACAACCTGAAACGTGCAACAGAAAAACAGCTTAACTTGTAGCTGTGAGAGGTGTCCTTCAAGATGGCCACTTGCCCCCGTTTGCATTAAATAATTGCAACTTCTTAATATCAATTTTTGAAATTACAAGTCTTTCAGAAACTTTTAGTTTAATTAAAATCGTAATAAACGTATACATTACATTCATCTGGAAACATGCTTCGCTGATAGAATAAAGAAGTTTGGGTTGGTGGATGCACCATAAAATATGTGTACTAACATTCAGTATAGATGGTATTCTTCACAGAGTAGTTTAACCAAACTGATTAAATTTCGTCCAGGAAACTGCTTTATAGCAGCGATGTTGACTGATTTTGTCCTAAACATTACTCATCATTGCTCATTTTCATAATGAAAAATGGAAAATCTTTCTATCGACAGGCCATAACTAAAATCAAAATATTAAATATTATGAATGTGGATGCCACCTACGACTCGAAACCATGACTTCTGTGATAATGAACAATTTTGTATACACACTATAGTACTCGTGACTATGACACTCAAAGTGCACGTAAGTGGCCAAATAAGGTAAAGAAGATTGTATTTAATTAACTCATTTCTGGAATAATGAAGTAATTTCTTTGACTTCCGAAAGCTTCTACACATTCATCAAGCGTTCTCTACTTCTGATTGGCTTAGACGTACCCAAACAGATCTCACAGACGACATGACAATCTTTAAACCCGTACAAAACTGAAACAAGCTGGGAGATTAAAATTGTGCGCCAGACCAGAACTCGATCCCAGAACCTCGCCTTTCATGCTTCACGTGTAACATTCTCACCGACTGAACTATCCAGCCATGACTCACGATCCCAAACTCTCACCAACCTCTCACAGCTTCTGCTAGTATCTCTCTCCTGTTCTTCAAATTCCACAGAAGTTTTCCTACTTATATCGCTGGACTAGCACTTCTGGAAGGAAGGATATTGGGGATAAATGGCTTAGCCACAGCTTTGAGCATTGTTCACAGTGTGATTCTTTCTCTTTGCAGCTGAGTGTGCTGTTTTTAAACTTACTGGTAGTTTCAAATGAGTCAGAAAGTTGGAATCGGCTATTATAAACTTTCTCTCCACAGCCGACTTACATTACTCATATCTGCTCTAATACACACTTCAATCAAAAGGCAAAAATCACTGAAAGTGGATTGACAAACAATCCACGAAAACAAATACTGTTTGAGAGGGGCTGTCTCAAAGCCTTGTAAGTCTACATTATTCCTCATAAGGAGTCAGTTCAGGAGCTCCTCTCCGAGATCTCATCAGTCTTTTCTCCGACACTTCTTTCCATTTCTTCACTTCATTTCCAACAGTTTAAATGGCAATGACAACACTAGATTTTTAGATGTATTTTAGAACTTGATACTGAAAGCGCGAATTAAAGCCACCTTTTCCCCTGAGTATCTTTGTGGCTCTCCCTCCAGTATCCAATCTTGTCCAGTTGCGACAGATCCGCTCGCGTCCTGACTGAAGGCGATGTTGAAACATAGTTCTCAAGGTGGAGGAATCACAACAACAAAAATTCGTATACCACACTGATCCATGTCCAGAAATTTTGATTTGTTTACAAAGTTATGGCATTTCGTAAGCTGACATTTCTGTCGTGCTTGAAGCAAGAAACCAATCTCTTTATATATTTTCTAGAGCTCAAGAACTTCAATAAATGCTCACTTCAGCCAAAATTCCTCAAGTCCTTCCCTACAACAAGACGCTTTCTGCAATTTTTGCTCAATGAGTAACAGGTCCTCTGAAAACAACTTCAATAGAGATTCCGAGAAGATTTTTGTGTTGGCCCAAAATGTGAAGGGGATAATTAGAAACGCTAATAAAAAGTTGCTTGACCTAGAGTTATGGAGTAGGGAGAGCGGATTGGGATATTCCAAAGTTTTATATTAATTGTTGGCGGGATTCTGGGAATTGATTAGGCGGCCAGTTTCAAAGTGCCTCCCACAACTATATTAATGAGACGTGTTTTCTAAAAATCGAAACTTATTGTCACGTCTTGTGTGTATATCTACAGTGTACGCGTATGTCTCTATACAGATTACAAGTGCAGTTGCGTGGAAGGAATGTTGGAAGGATGGAACCGAGTTTATGACATAACGCCCACTCAATGATGAGCTCATTATAGACAGTGCACAAACTCAGATTGGACAGTGGTACTATGAGACGTCGACTGCGGTCATCTTGAAAGAGTTATCCAAGCTATATCTTTTAGTGAATGTGCAAAACGACGGGAAATCTAAATCACAATGGCCAAAATGGGACTTGAACCCAGTTTCTCCTGAATTCGATTCCAGTGTCTGTGACCCCATGATCGGTAGTTGCGTACATCTTTTATATTGTTAGTGCAGACGGCAATGAGTGAAGTCACAGCACATCCCTAAGAAAAATGAGAAGCCAATGGCTGACTCACCACTAGTAATGTGAAATCGATTGTAGGGTTTATTATCGATTACTTAGTGGCGCGTACCTACTTATTTGTTCCACTGAAATGCATGATAGTATGTAATTGTGTGCTAAAATTCTTCATGTATTCTGTTTAAATGTGCACAGAACAGGTATACAATATTGATGTCATCTAACTCAAGCAAGGGAAATAATTATGATTATTAAGAACTCTTATGAAACACAATGAGTTATATATCATTCATTATTCATCATATTGCAGATTCAAAAATGATTTGAGTAACATTTCGAAATACATAAACTGTAAGTCAATACTTCTTTCAACCAGAAATAGTATACCTGTATTGTAAAAATATCATCAAGGGACAGAGATGATCAGAAGCAAAACAGAGGCAGCAGATGTCCTTGGGTGAGTTGGCAAACTGAAGCTGCGTCCGGCCAAGCACATACGAAAGGCAAGACCACTACAAATTTAATCAATAGTTGATTCGCTAGATACCTTGGGTACAGAAAAAGCACCAGAAGAACTCTGAAGAGGTGGCTTGATGGCGTCAAGAAAAAAGCTGGAACCCCTTCATCCTGATGGCACAAAAGCTCGTGATACGCAAAAATATGGAGGAGGCTATAGCGTTGTAATTGTGATACTGTTGTTACGAACACTGAATGTGCATTTCTTACGTTAAATAAAAATAAATCTTACGGCAAACGTTGCCAACAATACATTAGCTGTTCGCTATTCTGTGTTTCGCCGTCTTCCTGTTTATTAATAATAGCTTCTCTCCAAAGTACGTGCTTTCGAATTTTTGAAATCAGTTTAGAGTAAGTTGCTTATTTGATTAAGTCTGAGCATCCAGATTTGGACAAGCGCTCGACGATTCCTTTAAACAGTACACAGTCGACTTCGTTCCATATGCCTCTCTATGCTGCCATGTTATCCGTCTCTAATGACCTCGTCGTCGACAGGACCGTAAACCCTGCTCGTAAATCCTTCTTTAGCTTACTTTTGATGAGAAATTCTTGTTCACAGTTGAGGTAAGGTCGCTGAGACGTGAAAGAGTAGTTTCGCACAGTAAAATCCCCACGCTCCCCTCCGTGTCGTGAAACAAATTATGCCCACGCGGGCTGATCGAGGCTCCTGACGGCTGGTGCAACCGACAAGCGGCAGCACGTGTGTACTTCACCGAGTAACCTTATTCCTGTTTCCGCAGCAATCCAGGCTAATGAAAGCAGTTCGTCATCGGTAGTCAGAGGAGCTAGTGAATTAACCAGCACTTTTCAGGTCAACTTGTGTTGGCAGTTTTGGGGCCCGTGTTACGTTGCCACAGAAGCTTGACCCACGTAATGGTCTGTGAGCTGTGCGTAGGCCTATATAAGCTCCGTGGACCTGGTGCAAGGCATGTCGTCCATACCTTCGTGGACAACGGGAGTGCTCTTCGAGGTAAGCGGCGAAAATTATTGCTATCTCTCCCAACACTTTCCGCAGTTTTAACCGGCTGAGTATCAGTCTAGCAGCGGACATCTTTCTCAGTAGCGCAGAATGTGTCTCTCTCTAATCCCATGTTAGTTATTATCGAAAAACGATCTTTGACAGTCGAGTGAGATGGTGTAGTATGTGACGCGATTCTCATGAATTAAAAGATTAATTAAATCAAGATTAATTAAAACATCGAGAGCAAGAAGGAGATCGATAACGACTAATAGCTTTCTGGTTTTCCAACCTAAATGTACACGTAATAGAAGTTGATACTGACATAACATAATACACATTATCGATTACTGCATGACACAACCTGATACTTCCCCTTTCTTTCAGTACCAAACATTTTAAAAATATTTAGTCTGTCATGTAAGCTCACCGGAAAAAATTAATAACCCTAGAAAAACATTATAAGCATCATGTTGTTGTTGTTGTTGTTGTTGTTGTCTTCAGTCCTGAGACGGGTTTGATGCAGCTCTCCATGCTACTCTATCCTGTGCAAGCTTCTTCATCTCCCAGTACCTACTGCAACCTACATCCTTCTGAATCTGTTTAGTGTTTTCATCTCTTGGTCTCCCTCAACGATTTTTACCCTCCACACTGCCCTCCAATACTAACTTGATGCCTCAGAATATGCCCCACCAACCTATCCGTTCTCCTAGTCAAGTTCTGCCACAAATTTCTCTTCTCACCAATTCTACTCAATACCTCCTCATTAGTTATGTGATCTATCCATCTAAATTGAGCATTCTTGTGTAGCACCACATTTCCAAAGGTTCTATTCTCTTCTTGTCTAAACTATTTATCATCCACGTTTCACTTCCATACATGGCTACACTCCCTACAAATACTTTCAGAAAGGACTTCCTGAGACTTACATCTATACTCGATGTTAACAAATTCCTCTTCTTCAGAAACGCTTTCCTTGCCATTGACAGTCTACATTTTATATCCTCTCTACTTCGACCATCATCAGTTATTTTGCTCCCCAAATAGGAAAACTCATATACTACTTTAAGCCTCTTATTTCCTAATCTAATTCTCGCAGCATCACCCGAATTAATTCGACTACGTTCCATTATCCTCGTTTTGCTTCTGTTGATGTTCATCTTATATCCTCCTTTCAAGACACTGTCCATTCCGTTCAGCTGCTCTTCCAGGTCCTTTGCTGTCTCTGACAGAATTACAATGTCATCGGCAAATCTCAAAGTTTTAATTTCTTCTCCGTGGATTTTAATTCCTACTCCGAATTTTTCTTTTGTTTCCTTTACTGCTTGCTCAATATACAGATTGAATGACATCGTGGATAGTCTACAACCCTGTCTCACTCCCTTCCCAACCACTGCTTCCCTTTCATGTCCCTCCACTCTTATAACTGCCATCTGCTTTCTGTACAAATTGTAAATAGCCTTTCGCTCCCTGTATTTTACCCCTGCCACCTTCAGAATTTGAAAGAGAGTATTCCAGTCAACATTGTCAAAAGCCTTCTGTAAGTCCATAAGTGCTAGAAACGTAGGTTTGCCTTTTCTTAATCTATTTTATAAGATAAGTCGTAGGGTCAGTATTGCCTCACGTGTTCCAACATTTCTACGGAATCCAAACTGATCTTCCCCGAGGTCGGCTTCTACCAGTTTTTCCCATTCGTCTGTAAAGAATTCGTGTTAGCACCATGTAATACGTGTAATTTCGCCCCCGGATACGGTTAGGAAGTGGTTCCACAAAGTTGTGCAGGTACGTCGCGTGTAGGTTAAGCCATTCGTTGAGGATGTGATAGCTCAGTTCCACCAAATTGCGGGGATTCCGATATCTGCGTTTTACCCACTGTTACATGTTCCACAGGTTTTCTATGGGGTCCAATTCAGATGATTCTGCAGGCCAGTCGAGACGTAATAGCGTGGTGGGGGGGTTCAGAAACCCAGTCACATATTCTTCCAGCCCGATGAGCTTTGCTGTCATTGCCATTATATGCTTGTGTGAGCAATGGCCTTTTTCGAGGAGACCGGCTCCAAATGTTCGTTGCATGCGCACGCCATCGCAATGCTCTCTCACCAACAGGTTGGGGTGGGCCTCCATTCACCTCCTGCCAGCGGTTACTGTCCGGTTTGAAAGCGACTTCGATTCACAAGTTTTGAAACGCGTCTCCAGCCCCTCTCAGTCAGAATCTTTTTCAGACCACAATTCTGACGTCGTTCAAAAAATGTGTGTGAATTCCTAAAGGACCAAATTGCTGAGGTATCGGTCCCTGGACTTACACACTACTTAAACTAACTTATGCTAAGAACAACACATACACACCCATGCCCGTGGGAGGACACCAACCTCCGGCGGGAGGGCCCGCGCAATCCGTGACATGGCACCTCTAACCGCGCGGCCACTCCGTGCGGCTCTGACGTCGTGTTTCGTGGCCGTGTGTGTTATACCACTGCTGGTAGACACGCTGAACAATCCCACCTGCAAAACTCCAACAAAGGTAATAACTTCAAACACCATATGGCCAAGGGTACGGCCTAGAATGACTGCCTCTTTTTGCCTCTCTGTCACGTCCTTACATTTACCCACGTTTACGTACAATGTCCGTCTGAGAAACATAAATGCCTCACTGATCGTTACTTCCCTATGCTCACGTAGAGGCAGAGAGCGCGCGGTTGACCACGTGACTCTATCGCTGCGCCCTGTGTAAAGGCGTAAAGACTCGTCTGTGCGTGCCCTTTGGGGTGATTAAATTTTTGTCCGGTGAGCCTAGTATTCACATTTGATTTCCATTTTGGAAATAACGTCCTATGTTACTAACATTTATGAAATTCTCTGTCGGTAACTGACAGAACGTGACAATTACAGTGAAAAGGAACCACTTTCCTGGTGTTCTGAAAATGACGTTTATTTGATCACAAACCTGTTTTCGAATTCGTCAAGTGAGAACTGAAGATTGCCTAGCAAGCCCAAAACCGGTTCGTGCTCAAACAAATACTATTGTCACAACATAAAGAATGTTTTTCCTTTCCGATATTACTAACATTTACTGAAACTCAGAGCGGGAGTCGGTGAGTGATAACTGCCGTGAGCTATCACACGGAATCTTATAGGGAAGCATTGCGCCAGTCCGTTTTTAAATACTTGTTATAAACAGGTTTTTTTATATAATCGAAGTAACTCTATCCAAGCAGAAGGTTAACATATATCGGTTCAGATATCTAGTTTTCCGCACATGATAATATTTTAAGTAATATCTATTACTTTAAACATTAATATGAAAACGTCAATTACTTTTATGTCGTTGCCTAGACAATATAAATCCCACATTCATATTAAACAGATAAAATGCTATCATTTTTTCTGTAGTGGTACAATGCAATTACTTTTTATTTTGGTAATATTATGGTAACATTTTCTGTTTGATATTTTTACTTCTACCATCCTTATTTCAACTTATTTCAGTTACTGTCTCACACACACGATATGCATGATTAAAAGGACAGGTACGCTATAAGGAACTCTATTTTATGTCATTAATTACTGAACTATACAGTAAATTGGTCTTCAGCCTAAATTAACAGTAAATCAAATATTAAATGACTCTTAAGTCATTGCGTCATTCCGACACGAGAACAGAGACGTCACGAGCTCCAGAGCATGAGAGCCTACTTCAGCTGCATAAGGCTGACATTATGCACGTGAAGCTTAGCACTGGTGTATCTGCCAGTGTGTGTGTGTTACAGACAAGTTACAACACAAATATCAACCATATTGGATTTTTAATTCAGTGTCAGCACTGAAGTTTGCTTTCATTTTGAAGCGATAAATGAAGAAATCTACGGCTTGATGTGATGTACCTCATTTTATTCTTTGGCCTTGTGAAACAAATCCCCAAACCTGCAGAGAACTTCACGATCTTTCAACTGAGGATGAGCATAAATAGTAAAAGATACGTTTATTGTTCAGTGAGGCTGTGGATTTGCTGATGTATTTACATGAATGTGAAAATTATTAAATAAATGTTAGGTGGATTGTAAGTACTCTAGTTGAGGCTCAGTACTCTGTTCCCGAGATCGGACGGAGTTCGAATCACCATCTGACCATCCAGGTTCAGGATTAAATTAGTTACCCTGGGTTACTTCAGACGAATACCGCGTCGGTTCTTTGAGTAGTCCACGGTCTATTTGGTTCGTCATCCTTTTCCAACGCGAACTTGTGCCCCTTCTCTAATAATCTAGACATCGAGGGGCATTAAACACTAACTTACTTCCCTACTTCCTATGTATAAAAGAAATTTTGATTACATACACTATGTGATAAAACTATCCGGACACCCTCAAAAACATACATTTTTCATATTAGATGCATTGTGTTGCCACCTGCTGCCAGATACTCCATATCAGCGGCCTCAATAGTCATTAGACATCGCGAGAGGGCAGAATGGGGCGCTCCGCGGAAATCACAGACTTCGAATGTGGTCAGGTGATTGGGTGTCACGTCATACGTCTGTACGCGAGATTTCTACACCCATAAACAGCTCTAGGTCCAGTGTTTTCGATGTAATAGTGAAGTGGAAGCATGAAGGGACACGTACAGCACTAAAGAGTACAGGCTGAACTCGTATGTTGACTGACAGAGACCTCAGACAGTTGAAGAGGGTCGTAGTGTGTAATAGGCAGACATCTATCCAGACCATCACACAGGAATTCCAAACTGCATCAGAATCCACTACAAGTACTGTGACAGTTAGGCGGGAGGTGAGGAAACTTGGATTTCATGGTCGAGCAGCTGCTCATAAGCCACACGCTTGGTGTAAGGAGCGTAAACATTGGAGTATCGAACAGTGGAAAAACTTTGCGTGGAATAACGAATCATGGTACAGTATGTGGCGATCCGATGGCAGGGTGTGGGTATGGCGAATCCCGGTGAACGTCATTTGCTAGCGTGTTTAGTGCCAACAGTAAAATTCGGAGGCGGTGGTGTTACGGTGTGGTCGTGTTTGTCATGGAGGGGCTTGCACACCTTGTTGTTTTGCGTGGCACTGTCACAGCACAGGCCTGTATTGATGTTTTAAGCACTTTCTTGCTTCCCACTATTGAAGAGCAATTTGGGGATGGCGACTGCATCTTTTAACAGGACCGAACACCTGTTCACAATGCACTGCCTGTGGCGGATTGGTTACACGACAATAGCATTCCTGTAATGGACTGATCTACACAGGGTCCTGACCTGAATCCTACAGAATACCTTTGGGATGTTTTGCAAGGCCGACTTCGTGTCAGGTCTCACCGACCGACGTCGTTACCTCTCCGTGAAGAATGGCCTGCCATTCCCAAGAAACCTTCCATCACCTGATTGCAGGTATGTCTGCGACAGTGAAAGCTGTCATCATGGCTGAGGGTGGGCCAACACCATATTGAATTCCAGCTTTACCGATGGAGGGCGCCACTAACTTGTAAGTCATTTTCAGCCAGGTGTCCGGATACTTTTGATTACATAGTGTAGGACAGGGTCTTCATCATGAACGTGTATACAAACGAGATAACACACAGCAAGAGGAATAGCACTCCAGTTACAGGGTCTTTACCGTGAATGTGCATACAAACGAAATAACACATAGTCTGAGAGGCCTATCAGTCATGTCGGCAACTACCTAGTAACAAAGCAGACGTTATGAAAAGGAATGAACACTCAAATCAAACAACTGATTGTCATTCTTGGAAAGAGTTTTGGATAGCGTCAAAACGACTAGGCGAGAGAAAGAACATGATTTTCCAACGTTTAATAATTTATCCAAAATCTGCTCCTGGTGGAGGCGATCTTTTGAAGGCCACGTAACCCCGCTTTTGCATAACTTGTTGCCCTCCGTCTGACGGCTTCAGAATTTCTTCCTGGTAGTTCTCTTCAGACCGCCATCCTGGTCCGTATTACACTCTGCTTGCCCTTCTGCAGTGAACAGTGGAGGTTGGTCGGTGAACACATTGCCCACTGAAATGGTTCTCTTCGCGAGGATGATTTACACTAAGTATTACATTTGTAAGCTAAACGTATTGAAAGTTTGATTAGAATCGACAGTGAAAGTTGGTCAGTAAATATAAGCACGAACAGTTTCGTCATTTCCCACTGAAACGGTTCTCTTCACGATGCTGTTATATCTTACATAATCTACAGTGATGGAAAAAATATCAATAGCAAATATGGTTAATGTAGAGTAATGAAATTTCGGGAATACATTCGTCTAGGTAAGATATTTAAGTGATTAACACTGCAAGAACACAGAATAATGTACGCCCGACGTAAGCCATTGCAAATGTGAAATGCTGGTACATTAATAATCGGTGTAACCCCCAGAATGTTGAATGCTGGCATGCAAACGTGCATGCATTGTGTTGTACAGGTGTCGCATGTCAGTTAATACGATGGTCAGTCAATACAGGACGGTTAACGCAGTTTGCAGATGTCGCTGGAGTTGTCGTCCGATGATATCCCATATGTGCTCGACAGGAGACAGATCTGGTGACCTAGCAGGCCAGGGCAACAAGTCTACACTCTGTGGAGCATGTGTGTTACAACGGTCGTATATGGGCGGGCCGTATCCTGTTGGGAAACACCCCCTGGAATGCTGTGCATGAATGGCAGCACAACAGGCTTTAATCACCAGACTGACGTAAAAATTAGCAGTCAGGATGCGTGGGATAACCACGCGAGTGCCCCTGCTGTCATACGAAATAGCAGCCCAGACCATAACTCCAGCAGTAGATCCAGTGTGTGTAACACAGATTGGTTGCAGGCTCTCAACTGGCCTCCTAACCAACACACAGCCGCAGCTTGCACCAAGCCAGAACCAGCTTTCATCACGAAAACCAACAGACCTCCGCCGGCCGGAGTGGCCGTGCGGTTGTAGGCGCTACAGTCTGGAACCGAGCGACCGCTACGGTCACAGGTTCGAATCCTGCCTCGGGCATGGATGTGTGTGATGTCCTTAGGTTAGTTAGGTTTAAGTAGTTCTAAGTTCTAGGGGACTGATGACCTCAGAAGTTAAGTCGCATAGTGCTCAGAGCCATTTGAACCAGCCAACAGACCTCCACCCTGCCTTCCCATGAGCGCTTGCTTGACACCACAGGAGTAGAAAATGGCGGTGGTTTGGGGTCAGTGGAATGCACGCTGCAGGGCGACCGGGTCGGAGCTGTTCTTGAAGTAACCGATTTGTAACACTTCGCTGTGTCACTGTGGTGCCAACTGCTGCAGATGCAGTACGATGCGCCAGGACCATACGCCAAACACAATGTTCCTCCCTCTCAGTAGAGTCACATGGCCATCCGGAGCCCGGTCTTCTTGCAACCGTACGTTCTCTTGACCACCGCAACCAAAATCACGTACAGTGGCTACATTCCTGCCAAATATTCCTGCATTATCACAGGACGTACATCCAGCTTCTCATAGCCCTATTAAACGACCTCGTTCAAACTCAGTGAGGTGTTGATAATGGCTTTTTTTTTTTTTTTTTTTTTTTTTTTTTTTTTTTTTTTTTTTTTTTTTGCCTCAAAGACATTCTTGATTAACATCAACCCAACACGTCCAATCTCAAAGGTAAGTCACGATCACAACTGTTACAAGGTGTATTTAAGGCGAACCTGATCCGAATCCTCATTGTGGCGCTACTAGTGCCACCCTTATATGAATGGCGCGAGATTTGAATAGACATCGTTTTTCAGATGTATAAACAAGCCTACCAACTTTGTTTATGTCGCACATTTCCTTCTTGATGTTGAGATTTTCTTTACGTCACTGTATTTGGAAGATAAACGTACTGAAAGCTTTATTAGATTTTTAGCTTACAGAGGAATTAAACAAATACATGTACGAGGGTAATCCCAAAAGTACGGTCTCATATTTTTTTATAAGTACATAGACCTGTTTATTTCTACAATGGTTTACATCAGTTTACAGCTTGAACATTTAGCTATTCTTCGACATAATCACCATTTCTGTCGATGGACTTTTGTAGACGCTGTGGCAGTTTTTTTATGCCCATGTCATACCAGCTAGCCGCCATGCTGTTCAGAAAGTTATGAACCTCTTATTTCACCTCGTCGTCAGAGCTGAATCGCTGGGACTACAATTAACGCTGACATGTACTATGAGACTCTGAAAAAACTCAAACGATCAATTCAGAACCGGAGAAGAGGAACGTTGAGCAAGGGTGTAGACATTCTCCATGACAACGCTCGCCCACACATCGCTCGGCAAACCATTGCTCTCCTGCAACAGTTTCAGTGGAACATAATCAAATGGCTCTGAGCACTATGGGACTTAACATCTGAGGTCATCAGTCCCCTAGAACTTAGAACTACTTAAACCTAACTAACCTAAGGACAGCACACACATCAATGCCCGAGGCAGGATTCGAACCTGCGACCGTAGCGTTCGTGCGGTTCCAGACTGTAGCGCCTAGAACCGCTCGGGGAACATAATCACCCACCTACCCTATAGTCCTGACTTGGCGCCCAGTGACTATCACCTGTTCCCTAGGTTAAAGAACATTTGGCCGGAAAGCCATTCAGCTCCGACGATGAGGTGAAAAAAGCGATTCATAACAATCTGAACAGCATGGCGGCGAACTGGTATGACATGGGCGTACAAAAACTGCCACAGCGTCTACAATAAAGTATCGACAGAAATGGTGATTACGTCGAAAAATAACAAAATGTTCAAGCTGTAAACTGATGTAAACCATTGTAGAAATAAACAGGTCTATGTACTTATTTAAAAAAATTGGAGACCTTATTTTTGGGATTACCCTCGTATGTTTGACATACACTGTAGTTCATCATAATTACAGTCGCATATAGCTGTAGAGAGATTTCCTCTCATCAACAATTTCAGTACCTAGTACCTAGTGTTACATAAAGACGCTCACAGAGGTGTGGAGAGACAGTGTTCCACGCCTCCTCCATCTGCAGTTGCAGTCGGTCAACGGATACAGCTGGTGGTTCATTATCACCATAGACTTCTGAGACTGATTTTATACCTGGCATATAAGGGACGTCAGCGTTGTAAGTACGATGGCAGTTTAAACTGACATCTGTGAACAACAGATGCACAATCAACCAGTCAGTTGCGAGCAAGCTGTGCTAAGTAGTGGTCGGGTGTTCGTAGCGTGTCAACGATGTTGATTCACGTGATCAAGACATTCTTCAAAGCGTTTTGAAGAAGAGAAGTTTGTGTGTTGCTTCCCGAATACAAACAAAGATGCGCTGACTCCTGACTGCTGCCGCGACTTGACTGAATTGTAAAATGCGAACAATTTTTTTTTTCTGGGAAAAAATCATCAGGGTGTCGAGACTTGGTGTTATCAATACAAACCTACCAAAAACGACAAGGTGCAAAAAATTCACATGAAAGTCAACGATTTGACAACATAACCGTCATTCAAGCCAATACGCTGCGCCAAGTAAACCACATTCCAAAGAATGTCTTTCCTGACGATTTCACATGGTTGTATAAACGTTCTGTGCGTTGTACTCAAGAAGGAAGGGGAGAGATTATGTACAAGATCTGAATCATTCGCACCAAGATCTTCACTTTCCTCTATTTTTTATTAATCCAGTTTCGAAACTTTTTGGACTGACGGGGTGTGTATCATAGCAGGCAGGTTTTGCGATATGCTGACATTTGAGCAAAGGGAGAAGTGTGTAGACAGGTATCGTCCAATTAGAAGAGCGCGTCTCCTTTATGACCGGTAGCAAAGTGGCCTGGATTTCTCTGGCGATATTCAATGTTCACACAGCAAATACTTTACTGCGTACTTAAGATTGAATATGTAGAGAACAAGAAATATTGGAACCCGACTGTAATATGTAGACGAAGATTAACAATTTTGGTAAATTTTACCTTTATTACTGACAGTGTTATGTATTTTACTTTTTGACAGCAGTGGCATAAGATGTATTTTATATTATTTGGCGCCTCAGTTTTAATATCGCCTTGTAAGTTGCTATAATGGGTAATATACCTGACGATCTTCAGCTGCGACTATTATGGTATCTATTAAAAGCTCTTTGCAGTTCAACTACAACCTTTTCTTTAGATATTTACTATCTGTCGGGTACTACCTTCTTTAAATGTAAGAAAATTCATGTGGGAGTAGAAGGGCCACAATCGGACACTAACAGCAGAAAACTAATGAGAAAACTGTCGGGTTGCAGTACATGTTGGTACAAGCCGATGGTAGGTTACTAACACGTGCGAAACCAGATGAGGTGACAGATTCCGCTGGCCAACAGTTCACAGTTCCAATAGATCTAGGAGGTATTCTCGAATGGGTTTGCAAGACGTGAAACGAGGTTCTGATACGTCTCCCATCGTCTCTCGTCGGCGAACGATACAGGAACGTACTATTCGTTCACATCTATTAGTTCCAGCACTCTTCATGTGACGTGTGCGTTCAGCAAGACAAACTGTGTCAGAATACTCCATTAAATTTCGGGTGAGCAGCCGCATGAATTCCACTTCTTCTTCTTCTTCTTCTTCTGAAATTTTCGGCTGTGTATCGTCATCTTCAGAGTTAGCCGGTCATTCGGCTCACCCTGACGATAGCTGAACGTTAGCCAGCCGAAACATCAGAAGAAGAAGGAAGGGAATTCAAGTGGCTGCTCGCCCGAAATTTAATGTAGCAGTCACTGCGCCGCGAAAACGTGAAGATGTGTCAGAATATTTTGAGAACATTGCATGCAGACGAGGGTGTTTGTGTGGTCCCAAAAGTCACGCGACTAGGATCGAGTAATACGGACATCATAGGTCACAACGGCTCTGCAGAACTTCGGATGCTTGTGGAGTCGACTCCCCGACGAGTCGCTGACGTTATCGAGCCAACTGGGGGTGCTACACGCTCCTAGTTAGATGTCTCTAATTGTTAAACGCGGTATACTGAAAGTAAGCGAAAACATTGGAATATGTGTGTCACGGGTAACAACAATAGATACCATTCAAAAAACATAACTCCACCGAAATTGCCATGAACGCATATTTTTGCTCGAAGAGCGGTAGGAAGCCAAGAAGACGGCTCAACCCTCAAGCAGCTTCTTGTAGATCACTGGCAGAGCTGTAGCTGTTCCCGTTAAAAGCAGAGCCTGCTACAAAATGCTGAGGAGCATAGAACATACCGGACCATTCAGCGCGAAAACGCTCCTGGTGACTACGGACATCAAGATTTTCAGATTATTGTCGAATTACCTAGCAGCTGTCGAACTGGAATTCTGGCGGTGCTTAGCTGTTCCATCAAAGGAAGACAAGATCTAAAAGGAGCTGTAGTTCATACATTCAGGATTTACTAATAGGGTACTGTATCCTTTTATAATTTTATGTGTTATTATGTTTGTACGACGTGTCATGAACTTAGCCTGTACGTCATGGTAAACTCGCCTTGCGAATTCGCAAATCAAATGGTTTGTGTGACTCGAATATGTGACAGTGTGATCGTCTGAGTAAACAACAGTTATTATCCATATACTGTAGATGGCCATATGATTGTAAATATCAAGGCCAAAGATATAATTATCACAAAAATCTGAAGGTACCTGAGAGTTAAAAGGGAACCGTGTTGCCAGAACCAACTACTCAGACACGAAATAATACCCATCCTGTATGTTTTAATGTCGAGAATCCGGAAACGTGAATATCGCTGCCTGTACACAAAACGACCAATTAAACCGTTTTAGGAACCTTTTTCTGTCTTTCATTTAACGTGCATACAAAATATTCAAATTTTCGTCTACTGTACAATACACAATTATACTGTTCTTTTTTTAATCAGGCATTTGTTGACTGTAAATTTATATTTGATGAGAAATCCATTTGATGTGCTTCATACAGGACTCCTAAAACCAAGATTACAGATAGAATGGTCATAATGAAACGGATTTCTGTAGTTTACAGCCAACTTGGAGCAAAATCATTACAAAGTACCTTGTTAAAAGGGACATGTTGCTACCCTTCAGCTGAAATTTACGAAATTCCGTAGTGTTCTAGAAAAAGTATTTAACATTGGATGAGTGTTGCTTTGCTCGCGAATGTGAAGAATTCGCTTCTATTAAACGTAGCTGATGAATAGTATTTACTTGTTTTAATCGTTTGATTGGAAACTCTCATATTCATATTTTAACTTAACATCTTTGCACTGAATATTACGAATTTTCCCATATTCCTTGGAATTGACATATTTCAAAACTTTCTAGTCTGCAAACATTATTTGCTTCCCAGATAGTTTCCCAAGCCCTTATGTGTCACCACATTTATTTTTTCCGCATTGCTACTGTTCCGTTTGAACAACAGATTTTCACTTAAAGATCGACTGTAGTTTCGAACCCACGCCACTAGAAACCACAGTGTGAACATCATTTCGAGTCTGGAATCTTTGTCCAGCAGAAAACGTTGCCTAGCGAGTGTCATTATTGCGGCTATCTCCTTGTTTGATTAACTGTGACCGATACAATCATCACCCTTACTGGAAACGGTCTTCCTCCTAAGTTTGCGTCTCCGATGATGAATCCTTTCATTCTAGGTATCACTTAAAAAACATTTCCGTTCGCAAATAGTGAAATTGTTTTCTTTCCCGAGATTAATTCCCGGTATCTAGATTGTTAGTCGAACTGGCTTGAGTGGGTGAAGATGTTCCCACCACAGTTTCGCAATAGGCTTCTCTCTTATCAACAGCGATTGTTTCTTGTATATAAAGCACACCGTTAGTCCGGTGTTGCATCTTGTAATTCGTGTTCGTTTCACCAGCTTTTCCCGCTCTAAAGCACCGGTAATTTATATCTACGGGTAGTACCCTTTTTTTATCAAACAAGCCAGCTAAGTGAAAGGTTTTTGTTTGCAGATGTCGCCAGCGTGGCTCGCTCTGCTCCTGGTTCTCTGGGCTCCACACGACGCCTGTGGGGCCAATGAAAGTGAGTAATTTATTCTACACAACAGAATAGTATGAATGAATGATTCGCTGTCTATATGAAATGTAGCCTCGGTAATCCAGATCGTACAACACCCAGAGTGTACTGTTAAAGAATAACGTCTATATAAAGAATTTTAGAAGAGATGTTGTTAAGTTTATTAACATAGGAAATTAACCATGACGTTCAAGTAATGTAGGGCTATATGAACAACTAAATCAGCAAAACAAACAGAAAAAGCTAGTTAACCAACTACCTGTTGTAGCTCTTTCAACACCAATCGTTAGCACCTGGTGCATTATTTTCCTCAGCCCACTTGATAAATTAGCGTTGTATATGACGCGTTACTGCACTCATCTCCAAACATTAAATAAGTAAATGGAGGAATTAAGCTGTGATCAGTGGTCTGATACATATAACAAATTAATGTAGTGACGCCCAGTAACTTCATCGATCTTTACGAGCCCTACGACGGTGAGTTACAAAACTGAAACAGCTTGCTAATAGGGTGTTACCTGAGACGTATGTGCGATTAAATCGAGACTTTACAGAAATCTTAACAGCTGTTGATCAACATTATTTCAGTGTACGTTTAGGAGGCTAAGAAACTTTCGGCTCTAATATGCAGAAGTTAAGATAGAAGCTGTGGAACTTAATAAATGCACTCACTTTGCAGGCTGCTTTTGGTTACTGCCCAGAGCAATCATCGCCCTCCTAATGGCTGTTGTATGACAACAGTATGTACACACTACATAGCGCGTCTGTGTGGGTGGTATCATATTCCTGGATTCGTCGGTTTCGACATTTGTCGGACTGCAGGAAATATCAGTTCTATTTAAAGCGTAGTTACTGTTGAGTGACAAAATAAGCTGAATTACATCACCGCAAGGAGCCTCTAATATAACTATACTTTATTGAATGACTGGTTTAGGTAATGTTACCGACACCTGGCACAATGAGATTGAATCACAGTGTCTATGTCCAGCTACTGTCAGAATGTCCAATGGATTGTTGTTGTTGTGGTCTTCAGTCCTGAGACTGGTTTGATGCAGCTCTCCATGCTACTCTATCCTGTGCAAGCTTCTTCATCTCCCAGTACCTACTGCAACCTACATCCTTCTGAATCTGCTTAGTGTATTCATCTCTTGGTCTCCCTCTACGATTTTTACCCTCCACGCTGCCCTCCAATACTAAATTGGTGATCCCTTGATGCCTCAGAACATGTCCTACCAACCGATCCCTTCTTCTGGTCAAGTTGTGCCACAAACTTCTCTTCTCCCCAATCCTATTCAATACTTCCTCATTAGTTATGTGATCTACCCATCTAATCTTCAGCATTCTTCTGTAGCACCACATTTCAAAAGCTTCTATTCTCTTCATTTCAAAAGCTTCTATTCTCTTCTTGTCCAAACTATTTATCGTCCATGTTTCGCTTCCATACATGGCTACACTCTATACAAATACTTTCAGAAATGACTTCCTGACACTTAAATCTATACTCGATGTTAACAAATTTCTCTTCTTCAGAAACGCTTTCCTTGCCATCTGTGAACTTCACAAAATACAGGCTCATCTTTAAAAAATCATAATACGTTTGTAAGCTGCGATATGTACACTGTGTATGTGCTGTTTAGCCAGCACAATAAACTGCCATGTGGTAACATGAATCAGTTGATTGTGAAGTTGACAAAATTCATACGTCATACCAATAATAAATATAGAGAAACAAACGCTTATAATTTCTAGTGATTTGCAGCACATGCTGATAATGTCTTTTCATTGTTAGCCATATGACTCAATTATGTTGGCCAGATGATTATAATACTATTTGAACTACTGTAGTTGTTCAATAAAGTAAATTCATACCGCAATGTACCGGCTGTCATGTCTTTCTTTTTCAAATTCTTTGAATCTCTGGACCAGCACTTACAAAAAACATATCAAAACCGAATTTCGTACGCAATGCTATCAATACTATTTTTTGTTTGTAACAACCGTCGGTCAGCTGGTGGATTAAAGGTCTGTTTGAAAATATCTTTTAATTTGAGATCTGTCCAAACTGCTGCAGCTTTCCTCTCTATGTAACTGTCTCAATACTTTAACGTTTTTCATTCCAGAAAAAGTGGTGTGCTACTTAGGTAGCTGGGCTGCCTACAGAAATGGAAATGGACAGTTCGAAATAGAATACATCCAACCGGAACTGTGCACGCACCTGGTGTACAGTTTTGTTGGAATAACTTCTGCAGGAGAGGTCAAAATTCTTGATCCGTGGATGGATCTTCCAAGCGGAAAAAGTAAGTCCAATCTGCAAGCACATAAAATGTACTGCAATCATTTACATCCAGAGTTTTGGTGTGCGTTCTTTTGTGTGTGTGTGTGTGTGTGTGTGTGTGTGTGTGTGTGTGTGTGTGTGTGTGTGTGTGTATGTGTGTGTGTGTGTGTGTGTGTAACAGAGGGAAAGAGGAAGCTTTTCACGTCCTTAAGCTTCAACTTTTTACGAGATTCTTTGCTATGTCCTGGAAATACCGGTGACAAATTTCTTACCTCTACAAGAATCGTTTACAAATGGTACATACGTGCTCCAACTAAGCTACACTAGTGAAACAGAATATCATCTTACGTAGTGTTAAGTGCCTGGCAAAAGGTTCATCGAGCCACTTTCACAATAAATAAAATGTCGTGTGACTAGGGCCCCCCGACGGGCAGACCGTTCGCCTGGTGCAAGTCTTTCGAGTTGACGCCACTTCGGCGACTTGCGCGTCGATGGGGATGAAATGATGATGAGTAGGACTACATAACACCCAGTCCCTGAGCGGAGAAAATCTCCGGCCCAGCCGGGAATCGAACCCGGGCCGTTAGGATTGACATTCTGTCGCGCTGACCACTCAGCTACCGGGGGCGCACTTTCACAATAATTCTCTATTATTCCAGTCTCGAATAACGCGCGAAGAAACGGAACACTTATATCTTTCCGTGCGAGCTCTGATTTCTCCTATTTTATTATGATGATCGTTTCTCCCTATGTAGGTCGGCGTCAACAAAATATTTTCACATTCGGAAGAGAAAGCGGGTGACTGAAATTTCGTGAGAAGATACCGCTGCAACGAAAAATGCATTTGAGAGAAATCCACGAATGCTTGTAGTACACAGAATAGGCAGACAATTTCTTGTCACTATTTTCATGCAAAGACACAATCATTGTTGTTAGAAAGTTTTAAGATTAGTGGAAAGTACATTCGGCCGGAATAAGCTTATAGGCTTGCTGAAACAACTACAATTACACCAGTCCAAAATCGAAACAAACATTCCAGACAGAACATAAAGAATTATCTTCAAGATGACACCATGGTCTCATCAGTAACCATGACATGGGGTACTCTGTACCAACAGATTCTTTCTCTTCACGAATTTACCACGCATATTAGATGATAGCTCGGTGATACACGCATAGTTGAGCGTATGCTTGAAGGTTGTTATGGGATGCGTCAACATTAAAGTATCACGCTTTTAAAGAATGAATGTTTATAAGGAACAGTCCTAATCCATGGCTAGTCGTAATCGATTATTTTAATTTTTTAAAGGACATCATATTCGCCGTTGACTGTAGAAATTATTTACTCCACTGTCCGCCCCCCGGTAGCTGAGTGGTCAGTCTGCCTTCGGCAGTGACACAGTGCGGACCGTGTTGCCTGCCGGCCGCGCTGTGGTGCGCGTGCCTGTTTGTTTACGCCGGAGCAGCTTCGCGTGTGCGGTGTTGTGAGTATAGAACGAGATGGCACACTCGTACAGAAAAACGACTTTGAAGTTCAGTTTTGCGAACGACTATACACGACCAAAGGCACACGAGGTTGAACGTTTCTTCAGAGAAGAGGTGAAAATCGATCCACAGGAAATCGTGGGAATCAATTTATCGCTCGTTTCAAGCGTCGTCTATGTCAAGCTTGTTGACGAGGCTGCTTGCGAAAGACTTCTACAACGATCACCGAACGGGTATCGTTTCTGTCATGCCGACGGGAATGTTGGTGCAGTTACAGTCGATCACGCGGGAATGGGGATCCGCACTATACGAGTCTTCGAACTTCCGTTTGAGGTCCCGTCTGAACTTGTTACCGACGCCTTTCGACCATACGGTACAGTTCTATCCCATGTGGCCGAAAAATGGACGAGTTTTACCACGTACCCCGTTTTAAATGGGGTGAGACAAATACGGATAGAGTTGCGCAAGCACGTCCCCTCTTATTTGTACATAGGAGGTTGTCGAGCAATTATAATCTACGATGGGCAACCTCGCACTTGCTCGGGGTGCGGGAAAGAAGGTCACGTCCGCTCGGAATGCCTCCAGCGACGTTTAGTGCAAACTCCACGGGATGACGTTCAGGCGCCACAACCGACGACTGTCTTACCGTTGACCTTTGTGGAAGCCCTGAGAAGCGACGTGAGGGAGACTTCCGATGGGCACCAGCAGCTGCCCCCTATAGAGAACATGGACACCAACGGACTGGAACTCCGACCACCGGTTCCACCACAGCAGACACAAGACACCACAGAAGAGATGCAGCTGACGGCGGCTCCAGGATCATCCGTGGTGGCTGCCAGTGCTTCCACCGAGAGCGTGATAGGCCAGGCCCAAGACGGAGGATACGCAACCCCAACAGCCGATGCGGAAGCAAGGCAACGGAAACAGCGTTCGCCGAAGAGAAGAAAGAAGCGTCGACTGACTTCTGCTGACGATAGCCATAGTCCCGAGGGGACAGTGGACGACAACGACAGTATCGACCTGAGACCAGTGGATTCAACAGATACCGAGATGACGATGCAGGAACTACACAGCGACGATAACTTGAACTCTCCTTCTGGTGACCGGAAGGCGGAAGTGGAGATGACAACTGTCCAACATCAGAGCGATGACAACGTTACCTCCCATCTTTCGACCAGTTCCGGAAATATTCTGGGGGACTGGGCGCAAGAAATGGACCAACAGGAACGGGATGAAAATACGAACGCGACGATTGAGGACAGTCCTGGCCGGAGGCCGGGAGGGGTCGGGAAATGTTGACCAACTTAGTGTGTTGAGGAGCGCCGGGGGTGCAGATGGACGCTTAATGACACCGCCCTACAACTGATGAACACAAGCCAGGCGTACCGCGTTGCCACGATTAACATTAATGGCATACGGTCACCGCTTAAAATTCAAATGCTGAAAGATATGTTACGCGCTGCGGACGTGGATATTGTCCTCTTACAAGAAGTGCGTTTCACATCGCCGCCAGAGTTCTACGGTTACGAGGCACATTATTCAGTGCACGATGAAAGTGGATGCGGTGTGGCGATTCTCACCAGGGAAGGAATAGGAGTGGAGGACGTCAGGTCTCTCCCTTCGGCACGCGGCATAGCGATCACTGTCGACGGCGTTCGTTTCATCAATTTATACGCACCATCTGGCTCCACAAAACGAAGAGAAAGGGCGACTTTTTACACCGAAGAGATAGCACCGTTGTTCACTGGACGCTTTGATAACTATGTAGTGGGCGGCGACTTTAATTGTGTCGTCGACAAAAAGGACCAAGTACCTCATTATGTGCCATGCATGGAACTGCGTGCGTTGATTACCGAAATGGCACTCCTGGATACCTGGGAACTGCAGCATGGTGACAGACCGGGTTATACGTTTGTCACGGGACACTCGGCGAGTAGACTTGATAGAGTGTACGTGACACGAGCTCTACGGACGACGATACTGGATGCCGAAATCTGGCCAGCGGCTTTTACGGATCATATGGCGTACGTCTGTACGATTTCACTAACGCGTCAGAAGATATGGCGGAGTAAAGGTCACTGGAAAATGAATTGTGCACTTTTACGTGACACTGAATGTCACCGGTCGATAGAGGCGGCCTGGGAGACCTGCGTTCGTCGCCAACGAGCATACACCTCGGTTCTCCAGTGGTGGATTAAATGCGCAAAACCAACGTTACGGAGAACGTTGATACGATACGGGCAGGACAAATCGCAGTGGAACCGCACAACGGCTGATTTTTATTTTACAGCCCTGAGGGAGCTGATGACCCAACAACCATCGCCGGAAAGGCACACGGCCATGCGCAGGATAAAAGCCAAGTTATTACAGCTGACGAGACTAAGAATGGAAGGTATAATGGTCCGGGCGAGATTGGCGGACACAGTTGCTGCCGAAACCCCCTCCATGCACCACGTGGTACGTGAACGCCAACGACGACGCAGGACATTGATCAGGGAACTAATCTCTGAAACTGGCCAGCCAGTCGTGCACCAGCGTGATATTGCGCATGTGTTTACCGACTATTTCCGCCAGTTATATGGACCTGTACATGTGAACCACGAGACACTACATGATGTCATCTCGGAAATGCCAGATAGAGGACCACCGCTGGATGCAGAGACCTTCATCACAGCGATAACAGAGGATGAGCTGACAGACGCAATTGCCAGGGGGGCTCCGAACAAGTCCCCTGGACAGGACGGCTTCCCAATTGAATTTTACCGCGCCTTTGCATACCTCATGGGACGGACCTGGATTCAGATGTACAACGAACTCCTGTTACCGCAGACTGAGATACCTGCCGAGTTCACGGAGGGTATCATCATCCCCATACCCAAACCACGCGGTGGCAGAAATCCAGGAGATTATAGACCACTCACTCTCTTGAACTGCGACTACAAGATTTTCGCGCGCATACTTGGGGCTCGCCTGCGGTCTTCACTATCTGATAGACTCCTCATAGATCAAACTTGCCTCGGCGGTAAGAGCAACGTACATACGGCGCTCAGTGACTACCGAGATATCATCGCATTAGCAGCGGCATGCCGAGTGCGTGCGGCACTCGTCGCTATTGACTTCGATCATGCATTCGACAGAGTGGATCATACCTTTTTGCATGCGGTGATGGACAGATTGGGAATCCCACAGGCCTTCATCCTAGTGATCATGCGACTGTTACACGGCGTACGATCAAAGGTCTCGGTGAATGGGCGGGGCACTGACTACATTGTTATTTCAAGGTCAGTTCGTCAAGGTTGCCCCCTGTCGATATTTTTGTATGCAATGGCTTTGGAACCCTGTTTATATGGTCTCCGAAGACGGTTGGAGGGAGTGCCGTTGCCACAACTGACCTTTCATTGCCGCGCTTATGCTGACGATGTGATGCTGGTGGCACGGACAGGCGAAGAAGTACGTACGGCGTTGGCATGGATACAGCGATACGGGATGGCGGCAGGAAGCGTGCTTAATCTACAAAAATCACGCTGCATGAATGTCGGTCGAGGATTACAACCGGGGGAGGAAGGGCCGCTCATCTTAGTTCAGACCGTAAAATGCCTAGGTATTACGTTCCACACGGATGTGCAGCGGACAGCAGCGGATAACTACCGACGCATATTAAAGCTGATGCGGACAATGGTGCTGTTACAGAAACTAAGAGCGTTGGATATGATTCAGAGGGTGACCTATGTTAACGTATACCTAGCACCGAGACTCACTCACGTAGCGCATGTCCTGCCTTTAACGCGCACAATGGCATCACGCATACAAGCAACTTTCGGAACCTACGTGAGTGTGGGACACCTGTTTAAGATCCGATACACAACGCTTACGCTACCACCTGGAGAGGGTGGACTTGGTCTAGTGAACGTATATGAAAAGGCACGGACGTTATTCGTCAGTACGATTTTCCGACAGTGGCGCGGCCAATTTCGCAATATCTCGGGTGCGTTGGCCGATGTACTAGCGCCCACTTCAATGCTGCCACCAGTCGATGTGGGCCATATTTCACCGAAGCTGTCACACTTCAAGTCTTTTTTTTTGGAGCTTAGCTATGTCAGAGATTCCTTCCCAACAACACGACTACCGACGACGCGAGACGTATACCATCTCTTACTGCGCCGGTGTCCCAGGAATACCCTGGAAAAGAAGTACCCAGACAAGAACTGGCGACAGATCTGGCGCGTTATACGGAACGTTTACCTCCCAACGTCGGTACGCTCAACATGGTATGTGGTGATAAATAGGAAGTTCGCAACGAATCAACGGCGGCACGCGATTCATTTGGCAGACACTCCACTATGTTTAGGCTGCGCAACAGTGGACACTGATGAACATCGTTTAGCATGTAGTGGGACGGCTCCAGTGTGGCAGTTGACACAACAGATATTGGCGTTCCTGTTACGCTCCGCCCCTCACACAATTTCATCAGACACACTTTTTTTCCCCCAAGAATCTTATTTCCCGGTCCAAAAAACCAATGCAGTGACATGGGTGCGGGGAATGGTGGTGGGCTACGTGTATAACGAATCGGAAAAGGACAAAATTGATTTTTGGCATTTTCTCTTGGATGGGCACACGAAGCTGCAACAGCATAAGAAATATAGGCAAGACTTCGCTAATTACTTGCGACTTACATTTACCGACCCGCCGGCCAGATGGGGTGTGACGGGTGAGAGATGAGATAGACGAAGAAGCCGAGATTGACATCGATCACACTTACGGACCCTTAGTTAATTTCGAGAAGACGACCCAGTCTTACACCAACGTCTGGAGAACGAGTCGATAGATGGCTCTCTTGCTCTATCGAACGTCGGGTCGTGAGCAGGTGTCGCCCCCGACACGAATTTCATTTCATTGCTACAGGAGCATGTTTCTTTTGTATTTGTACTATCCGCAATGTCTTCATGTCTTTCATTTGAGCATTTTCAGTTTTATTTATTTCCTTAATTAATTAATTTTCTAATTAGCCTTTTGTCAACATATGGAATTTGTAGACACTATTTATGCGATAGTACAACAACATGTATGTCAGCAAAGGTGGTAAGCCTGACATAAAAAAAAACCAGTTGTGTTCTACAATTTTTTGTTCGGTTTGAGTACCTAAAGCATATAAAAAAACTTGGTAAAAAAAAAGATGGATAGAGCGTAAAAAAAAAAAGATGGATAGAGCGTCTGCAAAAAGAAAAAAAAAAAAAAGTGGTCAGCGCGACAGAATGTCAATCCACAGGGCTTGGGTTCGATTCCCGGTTGGGTCAGAGATTTTCTCCGCTCAGGGACTGCGTGTTATGTTGTCCTGATCATCATCATTTCATCCCCATCGACGCGCAAGTCGCCGAAGTGGCGTCAAATCGAAAGAGATGCATCCGACGAACCGTCTACCCGACGGGAGGCCCTAGTCACACGACATTTTAATTTATTTCACTACTGAAATTTACGCCTTTGGACCATTTTCAAGTGGTGGTAAAGCAAAGGATTTTGCTTCAGCGCAAGTCAGACTTTAAAATACTTCGACTTGTATACTTACCGTCGTCAAAAATAGGCCATTTCACTGTAGAAATTCAGTAACATCAGACGAGTGCGAAGTTGTGTACGCCGTGAAAGATGTCAATTACGTGAAATGTTACCAATGTTAACATAATTCGCGTAAATCGTTACAAATCGATGTTATCACACTATTTCCACGTAAAAGTCACAAAGTTGAACAAATACACGTGTCATCTTTAAGCAGTCTACTTCGGAATGCGAGTTCACTATCTTAATCATTCCGCCGTCTCGCTCGGTGTCGCGATTCGGTACTTAATTATGACTCATCTTGTGCGTGGAAACCTTGTTGCTCTCTGGTGGAGTAGCTGAGTCACTCTTTATCAGATGTGAACAGTTTATACTCGCCGTACTCAGACAGTAGTGTCACAACCTCAAAACAAACACTATACATTTTTATTGAAACTGTCAGCTCCAAAAGATGCGCCACTTTGTCGCATAAGTCGAAAATTAGCTTTTCCATTTATCGGGCAAGTGGAAAGATATTTTCTGTCTTCACCAAAAATGTTACGTTTAAACTCGTTTGTTTGTAAAGTCAGTTTCCAACCCTTAAACTTTCACAGAGTAAGCCAATCGTTGCAAACTAATCGCCTAGTATCCTTCGTCCGCAAGGTGTCTCTCCAAAGAATCGTCAGGGGCCCTTGTGTTACAGCAGATATTGGCAATTGAGTTTTTTGTAGCTGAAGTCAGCCCAAACAAATAGTGCTCACACATCTTTCGTGCGACTCCCAGTGTCGAGGGAATGCGTCAGTTTGTTTCCCGTTGCAAACAAAATAATTTTTAAGTGGGATATTACATGCCCACTCGAACCCGCCAGTTTAGCCGAGAGCGCTAATGCGCTGCTTCCTGGACTCGGGTAGGTGCGCCGGCCCCGGATCGAATCCGCTCGGAGGATTACCGACGTCGGCCGGTGTGTCGGCCAGCCTGTATGTGGTTTTTAGGCGGTTTTCCACATCCCACTAGGTGAATACTGGGTTGGTCCCCATGTTCCGCCTCAGTTATACGACTCGCAGACATCTGGACACCCCTTCTCACTAACCTTGCCAAATCCGTTCCTAAGAATATCCAATATTCAAAGCAGTGACAGTACTGCTCTGGCCACCCCTGACTGCTGCCGCCAAGCATGCAGCGCTGCTGAGTCGCTGCTGTATTGCTGTCCCTGTTATGTAATGGGAAACAAACCACCGCTGTCTACTGAAACTGGCCGTCGAATGAAAGACATGACGACCAGTAACCGAAACAAGAGAGAAAAATACGCCTGACGACTCTTAGGAGAGACTTTACTTGTGATGATATCCTCCGCATAATAATCGTAATTTTTCTGTTTTTACAGACGGGTATAATCGATTCAATAGCTTGAAATCAGCGAACACCAAAACTCTTATTGCTATCGGTGGCTGGAACGAAGGATCAACGACTTTCTCGGCTGTAAGTAACAGAGCACCACAAAACATGTAGCACAGCCGACGCCCCGCCTGGAAGGTGAACTCATGCTGTTCCTTTTTGTGACTGCAGGTTGCGAACGACCCCACACTGAGAGCGAGGTTCGCGCAGAATGCAGCAGCTTTTGTGGGCAAATACGGCTTTGACGGACTCGACGTGGACTGGGAATACCCGGCGAATCGTGGCGGAGCTGCCTCCGACCTGGTAATTCAGAATGTCTTAACAATAGCACTTCTGTTCAAGTGTCGCACAAAAGCATCCATTACTTGTTTTTGTGTGTAGCTACTTGTGCCAAGGATTGATGCTTTTGCGCGACTTAACGGAATTTATGATTAATTGAGGCTTGGGGACTGATCTTTAATATAAACATTTCAGTTTTTGACGTTGCCTGCTTGTCTCTTTCTAGTGATTTTTCTGACAGTTCTTCTTGTGACATATAGCAAAAATATGAGCTGATGGATCATTTTTGTCATATTTAGTATGCTTTCATTTCTGTGATTTCTACGTACAAGTCAGTTCTCTGTTGCATTTAAGAAAAAGTTGGAGCACTTTCGTCCGTCATTTTCGTAATTTTTCTGTTAAAGATTATCGCCTAGGGCCATTTGTCTTTGTTAAACGGTGAAGTAAATACTTCTTCTTCCAATCACAATCCTTTCTCTTTTCGCTTCAGCTTTTTCCCTTTTCCCCCCTTCTTTATTATTTCTGATCTCACACTTCTCCACGTCCTCCCCCCCCCCCCCCTCTTATCTTTTCTCTCACGTCCATTGCTGTTCCACTGTCTAACTCCACCCGACTGTTAAATAACTTTCATCTTCTACTCTTCACGAACAAATATAAACGTCGTTCTTTTTCCTTTACTAATCTGTCTTACATATTTGTGAGCGAGTGCTAGATTTCGTACTAAGATTTTTTAACGCGTTTGTTACAATAAATGTGTGCTGATAAAATATGAAGAATGCCCAGTTAGTTCAATAGAGTGCTTTATGCCCTAATTTTGGCAGGGTAAATACAGGGTGATTCACGAAGAGTTGCAAATATTTTAATATGTTGCTCTACAAGTAAAACGTAAGAAAGAAGTTCATTTAAACATGGGTTCGCAAATGGTTAGTTACAGAGTTACGGCTAATAAAAGATTTTGCCTGAAATTTAGCAACTTCGCTAATATGAAGCCATCGAAAAACTGTGCGACGTTAAAGTAAAGCAAGATTTTCATTTATTTTGTTGTTATTGGTCGGGTGAATGTAATACAACATGTCCTAGACGTCTACGTGCAGTAGTTTTCCAGAACATCCAGGGAAGCAAAGATTATTATACAAGAAAATTTGTTTACTTTCCATTAAGAATGTAGAAACGTTTATGTCATTGTTGGCAGCCATTAGTGAGTTATTTCAGTCGATTCCTAACCTCGAAACGAGTTAGTTTTCTGTATTGTTCAGTGAAAGAACATAACAACAACAGTGTATTTAAGTGAAACCACATAGTAACTGTTGTAGTTTGTGGATTATTAATGAAATAGGGATGCCTTTCAAATTTAAGAGAGGAATACGCCGATATGGTATTTATTTATGGCAAATGTGATGGTAATGCCACGGCCGCAGTTAACGAATATCGCGTACGTTATCCGAATGCACGAATGCACGAATCATTAGTGGAGTATTTCGACTGTTACAGGAGACAGGTTCTCTACCTAGCGTTCATAATCAGTATGAGCGCTCGATACGTGAAGACGTTGATGAGGATATTACGGATACTGTTCAACGTAGCACGGGTACCAGTACACGACGAATCTCACAACGATTAGGCTTGTGCTATTGTATGGAATTTTAAAAACAAATTGGGTCTAGTAGTTAATAAATTAAAAATATTACGAAATTACTTCTTTGCTTCTCTGGGACATGTTTTATTAGATTCACCACATCAATAACAACAAAATAAATGGAAATCGTGCTTTACATTATCATCGTACAGTTTTGCGATGGCTTCGTATTAGCGAAGTCGCTAAATTTCAGGCAAAATCTTTTATTAGCCTTAACTCTGTAACTAACCATTTGCGGACCTATGTTTAAATGAACTTCTTTCTTTAGTTGTACCTGTAGAATAACACATCAAATTCATATATTCGTGAATCACCTTGTATATCAACAAATAAAACGTACATTATCTACGTAGGCACCTCTGCAAACAAAGGCTGGCATGAGACATACTTGAAAAAATCTTTTTTTTTTCCTTGTCTTAAGAACTGGCCTCCATTTATATTCCAGTGCCGTAAACATCGTTGCTGTTAATATCTAATTTATATCCAGTTTTAACACACATGAAATTCGTTTCGCGCAGCTGCACAGTAACTGCACTCCAGAAAAAGTCAGACATAAGGTCAAAATTTTCTGCCCCAGGTGGCGTTTGTTGAGCTGCTGAAGGCGCTGAGGACGGAGTTTGACAAGTACGGCTACATACTGAGCGCCGCCGTCGGAGCAGCCCGCAACCTCATCGGGACTGGATACGACGTGCCGCAGCTGTCCAAGTGAGTTCAAATTCACACGTCCGGCTTACATATTAGGTTCACAGCTGCTTTTTTGTTTATTACCGTTACAGTTCACTACTAGGAGACATTATTCAAATGGTTCAAATGGCTCTAAGCACTATGGGACTTAACATCTGAGGTCATCAGTCCCCTAGACTTAGAACTACTTAAACCTAACCTAAGGACATCACACACTTCCATGCCCGAGGCAGGATTCGCACCTGCGACCGTGGCAGCAGCGCGATTTCGGACTAAAGAGCCTAGGACATTATGAACCGTGCGTCATCTGTCATTCGGTACTGGGGATTTTTGTGCTTGAATCTGCGGATTAGCGATTTTCTGTGTTATTTCAGTGGCTTATTGAGCGAGGGATAAATCGCTTCCTACATGCGCTAATCTCTCCTACAGCACTCTTGTGGACCCTTCGTGGGGTACGGGGTAATGTCAGCAGGACTGTGGCACTGTCTTCCTCGAATGCCTGTTCTCTAAATTTATCCAACAAGCTTTCGCGAGAGCCAGATCGCTTTTCTTGTGAAGATTCCCGATGCGGTTGGCCAAGCACCTAGGTTTTGCGACGGTCATACCATCCTGTTAGGGTCTTAGCTGTGCGCCTCTCATTTCGTTTGATGTCTACTGCCATACTTACCTGATAAGGACTCCAATCGATGGAGTAATACTTCAGAATTGGTCGTACTAGCGTCTTGTACGCCACTTACATTACATACGCAATGCACTTTCCCATAATCCTTGCAATGATTCCAAGTCTTCCAACCGCTTTCTCTAATATTTTGCGTGTTCGTACCATTTTGTATCTCTTCTTAGCGTTACCTTTAAATACAATTGCTATTTTTTCTTCAACGTCCGACCGGTCGCGAAATGGAAACCACAGTGAAAATCAAAAACTGTTATTTGCAACATTTAACTACATCTTTCAGATACCGTGTGGTACCAACTTTCCAATACCCTCGTCGTAGAAGGCGGCCGCCTGTGCATTCCACCAATTCTCTACGCTGGTCTGCGCCAAAATACTTCCCCGTGGCCTGCACTTCGTGTGAGCAAAGAGATGAAAAACGGAGGGAGCCAAGTCTGGGTTGTGTGGTGGGTGATCAAACACTTCCCATCAAAAACGCTGAAGTAGCTTCTTTGTTATAGCTGCAGAGTGGTCGAGCATTGTCATGAAGAAGAACAATTCTTAATGACAACATTCATCTTAGCTTCTTTTTAACTGCCCTTTTTAGATGATTTTCTTGAATCGCCCGATCTACTCGCTGAACGAGATCGTCGGCTGACACTCACTCCCTTCCCTCACCACCTGCGTCATTTAACGTCTGAAAGTCCTGCTTCAAAGCTACTGCACCGTTGCTGCGCTTTGCTGTCACGCATGACAGTTACGTTATGAGGGCTGCATGAAGCCAGGCGGAACTCCTCAGTATGAAGAAACTGAATGACAGAACGCGCTTTACGCTTGGTGGGAGACCCTGTTGTTCTACGAATATTTACGCGCTCATTGTGCGCTCAGGACTGAAAAGTGCCACGTGACCCGATGTCCTGGCGTAGTAGACACATTGCGTAGCACTTCCGTGCAAAGCTTCATCAGATTTTCACAGTGGTTTTAATTTCGCGACCGATCGAACCTTGAAAAAGAAAAGCTAGCCCTTATATTTCAAAGATGAGAATTGTTTCATCTTAACCACTAATCGTGTAGTTGGATATTATCGGATCATTTCTCTTTTTTATGAAGATTGTTTTAAATTTATCCATATTTAAAAAGAGGTACCAATCATTACACCATGTGTAAACCTGTTTCAAGTTTTCTGCCTGTTCTTATGATTGTTCAACGACGATGCTTGACTGTAGAAATGGTCCAAATGGCTCTGAGCACTATGCGACTTAACTTCTGAGGTCATCAGTCGCCTAGAACTTAGAACTAATTAAACCTAACTAACCTAAGGACATCACACACATCCATGCCCGAGGCAGGATTCGAACCTGCGACCGTAGCGGTCGCTTGGTTCCAGACTGTAGCGCCTAGAACCGCACGGCCACTCCGGCCGGCTTGACTGTAGACAACAGCACCGTTAGTAAATAATCCTATAACGCTGCGTATCATATCTGACTAGTTGTTTATGTATATTGAAAACGTAAGATCTCTCTTTAGTCTTCTTTGGGGCACACCCGATGTTATTTTTGACGCTGTTGACCATTCGCCACGCAGCAACGCCTTCTGGATTCTGTACCTATGGATGATTGCATCTTGATTAATAATCAGCGACATGGTAGTGTCGAAAGCCTTTTAAAAAATCTAGAAAGACGGAATCTACCCGTTAAGCTGCATCTACTGTTTGCATGATGTCGTAAAATCTGTAAAACTGAAGAGAGTTTAAACTATTTGACATTTAAGGAGTGCGAAATGCAGTTTATGGTATATTGACAACTAAAGAACGCTACAAGCTTCTGCATCAGTCCAGTAGAACAGATGAGCCAGGAAACCTACCGAAAACCATTTTTGCAGGTATCTCGACTTCATCAACTTGATGGCATATGACTTCCACGGTTCCTGGGATCAGAAGACCGGTCAGAATGCCCCTCTGTACGCCAGCTCAGCCGACACGACCGAAGCCGAACGTCAGCTCAATGTGGTGAGTTTCTGTTCGGTTAATGTTACACATCAGAAAATATGATACGGGATCAATGCAAACTACTTATTTTTTGTTGGTTCCAGGACGCCATCGTTCGCTACTGGATACAGAATGGTGCCGATCCTTCTAAGCTCATACTGGGAATGGGGACCTACGGGCGGACGTTCACTCTGAGCAGTGCTGCCAACAGTGGCGTCGGCGCTCCTGCCAGTGGTCCTGGAAACGGTGGGCCGTACACCTACCAACCTGGCATGCTGGGATACAACGAGGCAAGCACCCACGCGTTTCCGGCTTTGTAGAAGAAACACCTGCCAAGCGCAGTTTTCGAGGCAACTGAACCACCAGTGCGGAATAGTCGATGCCAAGTTTTCATTTTCTCATCTTGAGGATCCCGCCAGGTTGATATATTCCATTTATATTTCACGAACTGGGCTAGTGGACTTTTTCACGTAATGCAAGCGATCGCCTTCTTGGTGGTCGCTTACATGGGCTCCAACCTGGCAGTTTTGATAGCACGACACTAAAACGGAATAGACAACCGCAAATATGTCTTCCCTATTAAGTCGTGAAAACCTCAAAAATTACGTTTTATTAAACTGTCACCCACTATACCTGCAGCACCAATCGACTCGGCATTTTGTGAATGATACTAGAATGACTTCAACTATGGAGGAGCAAAAACGTGATTCAACCATCAGTCACTTTGAATGACTGTCGGAGGAACAGACAGAGATCTATTGCCCAATTTGTGGAAGTATGTTTGCTCGCTGTTCATTTGCACGCAGGACTCCAACTGATCTAAAATTAGGCAAAATTAGATCAGGCAAATCATGGCCACACGTTTCATTTCTCGGAATCCACATGTATGTGACATGGTAGACGTAAAGTAAAAATGGTAGTGGGAACATGGATCTTCTGACACGAAAATTTCGCAAAGTATACCGCACATGTCCACTTTCCATTTTGTCATTTTAGTTATTTGCCTCCTCCCACTATTCGCCTCGCCAAGGACTCAGAGAATGCAGTTATGTGGGTTACTGGTACCTGAAGACCCAGGTTCCGTCCCGAGATCGGCATTGCATTGTTCTTGTTTGAAATTGCGGTAATGGTTCTCCTGTAAAAGTCGATACCAAAGGCCGAAAATACGTCGTGCTATTTCGCTGCAACTTTCTCATCCCAAAATGTCTGGGGCAAGGAGTGGAGCAACACTTGGTCGGTAGACCAGACAGGATGACAGCAGTGTGTAGCATATTTCCTTTCACTATGTCTCTTCTAACAATTAACGAACTTCAGTAGATGATCACCATAGGATACGTGCCTCTCTATCCGATGTGGTGTTAGACTCAGATTCGAACAGTTCGAGTCCTGAAACGAAGTGAACTTTCAGTGTGGGCAAGGGGAAGAGAGATTATGGTACAAAACCGCTGATCTCTAGAATTTCCTCCAACGTTCTGAATGAAATTCCAATTTTCTCTGCAGTAGCTCAAGGAGTGAGGGCATGTGACACTGTTGATGTTGATCCGTCCTACGGAAGGAGACATCAAGCAGCCTTGGTGCTATACGAGGAGATTAGGCTACGAGGCGGCACCAGGTTTCATTCTCTCTCTTCTCTCAATCAGCGACATCAGTCATCAACAATAAAATACGACACTAAAACTTGACATGCACACAGCACAGTCACCTACACTTAACAGATGTACGTAAAGATACCAACTTCGCACTTCGTGAAGGAAAGGTCCCGTTATGAACGAAGAAAGAAAACTTTTCAGTTAGGAGCTGAACTTATTTCTAGGAATCTCCGACGAAAAATACCGTAAGAATGTACTTCACTTTACCGAAAAATCACTGTGCTTGATAGCCAAAGGCGTTAGGAGCTTCAAGTATTAGAACTAATTAAAATCCTAGAATAACAAGAATTTCACAACATAGAGCAGATCTCATAATGGTATATCATATAGATAAAGAGCTGTTTCTCTTACAACACCTTGAACCTGAAATTGAGTCAGCGTATGAAGAGATATCATATATAGCCAGTTCTCTTCTACCTAGCTCAAATTCAGATTTTAAAAATGGAATCATTAGATTTTCAAAATTCCGTAATTCACCGCTGATTGCTGCGTATTCTCTTAACCTAACTGTTGATTTAGGGAATCGATTCCAATCTAATCTAGGTTAACTACTGTAGAATAACTTGTATTTTGCGTCGCCAAGTTGAATTGTAAGAAAGAAACGCCCTCAGTTATCAAAACAAAAGAACCAATTCTTCAAACCTTTTTTTCATTGTTTAATTAATCGAATGTTCATGCGTTTAAAAGAAACACCATCAAAGTCTGGCAGCTGCTGTGAGACAATGTCAAGACGCTCAGTATAATTCTGTAGAACTTCTCGAGTTACGTATAGAATAATTGTGGTTAACCAATTAGATACAGCTGTGTTCAGCTATAAAATATAGCCATTTAAGGCAAAGTAGTGTTAAAAACCTGTTGATGTTCATTCGAAGCTTGTGATTTTAATCTAATTGATGCAAATTGTTTATGATAACCATAGATTGTAACTTATAAGAAAACTGTTTCGGGGTTTCACCCAGCGTACTTCACTTTATTTCAAAGAGAATTTCACGCAATATGTATAAGATACGTATAAATTACAAATCGCTAACAAATTAAAGCACTTCAAATTTTATGAAATATTTTACCGACCTAAAAGTTGCAATACTTTTGCACAAAGCATATATTTCATTATTAGCAACCTGAAACTCACGTTACATCAAAAATTCCTCTCATTCGTAATGAATTGCTTTATCTCGTATTTGTATCGTAAATAATTAATTTCAAACGGAAAAAGGTGTGAAAGGAGGCTAGTCAACGACAGTTCCATTATTTAAACCGGCGTAGCATACACGCGACCGGACTAATTTTCATTTAGTGCCAGTGTTTCCCAAAGAACTTTTTATTGCCTACTTTTGTTTTCTGACCACAAAACGCTTAACATGTCGTAGTAACCCTGTTTTTCCATTAATTCTTACAGATATGTGAGAAAATCATGGCAGGAGGCTGGACGGTAACGTGGGACGACCAGCAGAAGGTTCCATACGCGGTGAGCGGCAACCAGTGGGTCGGCTACGATAATGAAGAATCCATCAGAATAAAGGTACGCTACTCTTAGTACTAGAACCAAATGTCCGGTCGTTCTTTAGTACTTTTGTTACAAAAAGCACACGCTAACTGAAGCTACAATCTTAGTAGTCCAAGCTTACGACTTCTTGGGGACTTCCACATTATGTCCCATAAGTGAACTATGTAGTGACTTGTAGTCACTTGAGAGCATATGACAGTAGAAATTCATGTGAGCTGTTTCTGAAAGCTTTACAGAGAACATATCTATTCGTTCACACAGACTATGAATATTATCCCTCTCACTGTATCGTCTGTCGTTGCAGAAAAAGCGTTTATAAAACTGAAATTTTACCGTGAAAAAACACTGACTAGATTCGTAAAATGCAGATGTAGACACATTGAAACAGTGTTTTCTGCGAGTTAACATTGCAGCGACTAGGAAGCAGGCAATATATCTGGCTGTCATTCATTTTCTATAGATTCACTTGCCCCTTTAAGATAGAGTGCGTCGTATCTATGGACTACACACTTTTTCATTGGTTCTGCGACGTCCCAACCACGCGTTGGCACTTCTCACATCTACGTGTCACTTGTATTACTTCTGGTGACTGGAATTTTGAGCCCTTATTGTAACGTATTAGTCTCTGTAACATGTCCCATAGAAATCTTGCATTCAATGAACATGTACCGATCAGGAACAGTCTGTAGCTGATAATATAATCCTAACCCGCTATATCTTCACACAACAAAATTCCGTCTCTAATGACCTCGATGTCGATTGGACTTCAAAAACTGTAATCTTCCTTGCTTCCTACAACAATGCTGTCTTATCTTAAGCAGTAGTATACTCCGTAAGTTCCCGCGCATAATCCGGGTCCCCCTATTCGTAGAACAGATACACTAAGTGATCAAAAGTATCCAGACACCTGGCTGAAAACGACTTACAAGTCCGTGGCGCCCTCCGTCGGTAATGCTGGAATTCAATATGGTGGTGGCCCATCCTTAGCCTTGATGACAGCAGGCCTGGCCACCAAGAGCTGTCACAGGACGTTTGATTCACGGATCCAGTTATATGGCTCCTTCCGTGTATAGCGATTTTGCGACTATGACGAGTGGGGCCTGAAGATGGCATCAGTGTAATACCGAAACTGGTAGCACATAGAAGTTCATAAAATAAAATATATTTCTATAATACATACGGCTGTTGGTAATTGCATCAAGAAGTTCATGCCAGCCGTCGTCCCACGATCCAAAATGGATCAACGAAGGTTAATGCATTTATGCCACTATGAGATAAGTCGGTCAGTGCTTTCATGGAAAAATGTTCACAGTTTCCTGCGGAACAATGGCTGTACATATGCGTGCACCTCTTTGTCCGAAACAAATCCTTGGCCACAAATGTCTTTGTTAGGGGCTTCAAAAATATGTAAATCTTAATGGGAGATATCGGGCCCCTATGGAGGCTGCGTTAGGGGTTCCAAATGATACTTCTGCAGCGTGGTCGAAACAACATTGGCAACAATGAAAACGTTGTCAGTGCCGTCTAGCAGTAAAGGACAGAAGCCAAAGGCTGTCCTACTGCAGCACATAGCCTCCGAGAGCTACCGCTCCAGGCAGCTGGCGCGAGGTCCCGCCGACTTTCTAAACGTATATGGAGGAGGTACCAGATAAGAACATACTTTTGATGTAGAGTTAATCTTCAAAGGGCCTCAAGAAAATGCGGGAAAAAGTCACACAGAAAAGTAGGCCGCACCGGAATGGGCTGGACTCGGGCAGCCGGCAAGTGGGTGTAGCCACGCTAAACTGACGCTGAAGTCGGTGGAATGGGCAGTGTGCTAGTCTCACCTCCCACCACTGACACGAGATGTCACTCGAAGCGTCAACTAAATAACATTTGTACCTCCTGAGAAATTTGCTGACGTACGCTGAACGGTTAAGTTATATCAAAGTAATGATTTTCAGCTACTTAATGTTGTCCTCTGACTTTGAATCGTAACTCTAGTTTGTCTTTTAGTCGCAGTACGCCCTCGCGATGAACCTGGGCGGCGCCATGATCTGGAGCCTGGAGACAGACGACTTCAGAGGTGTGTGCGGCGCCGGCAAGTACCCTCTGCTCAGCACCATCAGCGGCGCGCTGCGAGGAGTCACATCACACAACAGCACTGCTGCCACGGTAAGTCTGCGGGTCTCACGTAACTCGGATTATTTTGCTATCACGGGTACTAGCTTACTTGGCATCAAATCTCATAACATTCTGATTCGGTAGCCTCCGTCTCAGAAATAAATACGACTGCTAACCGGTCAGTACCTGAGGGTAACGGACACACATTGTTAGGGCTGCAGGCATCTTCCAGGATAACGAGCAAGGTATTGTGAAAAAAATTACTTTGAACACAACAGGCGAACTAAATGTGCAATGAGTTTCATACTGACATTTTACTCTGGCACTCCCAAATGCCGACAATCAAACAAATAAGACTGTTCAGTCCATCACTGAAAGAGTCAAATGTATTCGGTGTGATACTCAGACGCATTTCCTTAGGGTGACCCACACTTTCCACCCTACTTACTGACGGCTTCTGCGTTAGGGAGGAGCGAGGCTCAAATTCTTTCTGTTTCCCGTGGTTTTCCTAAATCGCTTAAGGCAAATGACAGGAAATTCCTTCGAAAAGTATGCATCCCATTTCCTCCCCTATCCTAGTCTAATCCCAACTCGTCGTGAATGATATATTAAATCCATATCGTCATTCTTTTAGTCGTTACTGGCCGCATCCAAAAGGAGGCATGGTTAAACTTCAGGTAGCTTTTTGTAACAGACACACAATGATGTTCACCAGTGATTATGTCTCCATAGGTTTGGAGAAGTACTTCACATCTATCTGTCACATACTGCCGTGCACAACTCAAACTTTCCAAATTCCCGTCGTCTTCTCAAAACCAATGCAGCCCGTCTTCACGAGACGAAATTTAAGAAATGAGGCAGGTCTCCGAATACACAATGGACTGAATGGTGAACACTATGCAACTCGATGCATACACATGTTGACGCTTGTTCGTTGCAAATATCTACTCAACACTGACCATCCCCCCCCCCCCCCCCCAATCCCACACTTTCTAGACTTACTGTCATCACAATGTGAACGGACAGAACCAGAAAATGAAACAACAATTAAATACCGAACGCTCTGTTCTTTGACCGTAGCAACAGTAACTAGTCGTCCTGTGAGCAGTCGTCCGTCGTGTGAAGCCATTACTTGTGGAAATAAACCGTAATATTTGGACTTGCTTTTTTCTAATTAATCCACCTTTACAAGAATGTTCTATTGTTCGCAGAAAATCAGATTCCACAGATAAAGTAATTTTTCTGATTTTTTTTTATAACCTTAAGTCTTGCTTTACGCTAGAATGGCTGGCCGATTTAAAGACAGTTATTGCACTTAACGTCAGAGAAACAGCTATATCATGGCGAGTTTATGCAGTTTATCAACAGAATATGTAAACATTTCTCCTGGAAATACATTCAGTCATTTTTTCCAGAGGTACTCTATTTTGTCCTTTACTAGCTATTGTTCAACGGTAACAGCGAGTCAATACACACATCCTTAACGACATAAAATGTGATAGCTTTGTATGCACCGAGAAATTACGTGCCCTACTGACGCTTGCATTCCGATGTACTTTGTCACTTAACCAAGTCTGGTTCGTACAGTGGCTACGAATACCCTTCGAAAACACATTTGTCATTCATAACGGTGTGGTGAAAGCGACAGTGAGTGGCACTCGAGAACTTCACGTTCGATTTCCAGTACCCCAGAGATCTTTTTTTTAGTGGAACCACACATCATTCGACATCGTAAGTGATTAGCAACCTGAAGGAAGCACACTGGCTCCAGTTTCGAAATCTGACAATAACAGCTGGGAGAGCGGTCTGCTCCAAAAGCGAAGTGTAATGACAACTTAGGCAGGGGACCAGAAGTGAGCAGTCAACAGAACAGGCCAGTTTCCTACAACTGCGGTAAAACTACGGAGTTAAGTAAGAAAAAGTAACTGTCCTTCACCTTCTACGTCTCCTGTGTTTCCAGTGGAGAAATTTACACTACTGGCCATTAAAATTGCTACACCACGAAGATGACGTGCTACAGACGCGAAATTTAACCGACAGGAAGAAGATGCTGCGATATGCAAATGATTAGATTTTCAGAGCATTCACACAAGGTTGGCGCCGGTGGCGACACCTACAACGTGCTGACACGAGGAAAGTTTCCAACCGATTTCTCATACACAAACAGCAGTTGACCGGCGTTGCCTGGTGAAACGTTGTTGTGATGCCTCGTGTAAGTAGGAGAAATGCGTACCATCGCGATTCCGACTTTGATAAAGGTCGGATTGTAGCCTATCGCGATTGCGGATTATCGTATCGCGATATTGCTGCTCGCGTTGGTCGAGATCCAAGGACTGTTAGCAGAATATGGAATCGGTGGGTTCAGGAGGGTAATACGGAACGCCGTACTGGATCCCAACGGCCTCCTATCACTAGCAGTCGAGATGACAGGCATCTTATCCGCATGGCTGTAACGGATCGTGCAGCCACGTCTCGATCCCTGAGTCAACAGATGGGAACGTTTGCAAAACAACAACCATCTGCACAAACAGTTCGACGACGGTTGCAGCAGCATGGACTATCAGCTCGGAGACCATGGCTGCGGTTACCCTTTACACTGCATCACAGACAGGAGCGCCTGCGATGGTGTACTCAACGACGAACCTGGGTGCACGGAATGCAAAACGTCATTTTTTCGGATGAATCCAGGTTCTGTTTACAGCATCATGATGGTCGCATCCGTGTTTGGCGACATCGCTGTGAACGCACATTGGAAGCGTGTATTCGTCATCACCATACTGGCGTATGACCCGGCGTGATGGTATGGGATGGCATTGGTTACACGTCTCGGTCACCTATTGCTCGTATTGACGGCACTTTGAACAGTGGACGTTACATTTCAGATGTGTTACGACCCGTGGCTCTACCCTTCATTCGGTCCCTGCGAAACCCTACATTTCAGCAGGATAATGCACGACCGCATGTTTGCAGGTCCTGTACGGGCCTTTCTGGATACAGAAAATGTTCGACTGCTGCCCTGGCCAGCACATTCTCCAGATCTCTCACCAATTGGAAACGTCTGGTCAATAGTGGCCGAGCAACTGGCTCGTCACAATACTCCAGTCACTACTCTTGATGAACTGTGGTATCGTGTTGAAACTTCATGGGCAGCTGTACCTGTACACGCCATCCAAGCTCTGTTTGACTCAATGCCCAGGCGTATCAAGGCCGTTATTACGGCCAGAGGTGGTTGTTCTGGGTACTGAGTTCTCAGTATCTATGCACCCAAATTGCGTGAAAATGTAATCACATGTCAGTTCTAGTATAATATATTTGTCCAATGAATACCCGTTTATCATCTGCATTTGTACTTGGTGTAGCAATTTTAATGGGCAGTAGTGCACATTTCCATCAGCTACTTTTTACTACATCCATTTTTTGAAACTTGTATGTCAATTTTTAGCCGTTTTCGTAATATTAAAATCTGGTTGCAGGTTTGGAACAGACCGACCGCTAGCAGCAGTGGCGGCAGCAACAGCTGGGGCTCCAGCAGTACTCCTGGAACAAGCGGCTCCGGCAGCCTGCCTGGAAGCAACGTGACGGCGGCGCCGCTGTGCAGGGCGCCGGGCTACGTGAGGGACCCGCACGACTGCGGCGTCTTCTACTACTGCTCCGCCTCGTTCGGCGCCTACGCCGCCAGCAGGTTCCAGTGTCCCGCCGGACTCGCCTTCGATCCCCGCACGTCGATCTGCAACTACAGAAACCTCGTCTCCTGCTGACGAGCTCTTCGGTTTTCCGTGACTGTATCGCAACACGCAGTCTGAACGACGGAACGACAACGTGGAAAAATTGACCATCAAAAACAGAAACCAATTATTTATTTCATTATGAAAACTATATGTGGGATAGTTCACTGGGATAGATCGAGTTTCTTTATTATTGTTAAGATAATTAAATAAATACGATTGTTAAAGTGAGTACCTACAGTGAGAATTGTGAATATAGATAGATCGTAGTCACGGCTATGCAGATCAGAAGTGATTTTCTGATGATATCAGAAAATTGCGAACTTGTGGTCTAATGATCGCAGGAAATACATCAGTACCAATGGCAATCTGTTATTTTCGATTCCTATAGAATAACACTTTTCCTGTTACATGAAGTGTGTTTCTTCCACTTTCAAAACAAACATAAAAACGTAGAAATGCTAATTGTGTGAATATGTCATCCGTTATTTGGAGTACGCCTATGGAACATACATTCATTAGCAAATATAGCTAAGTAGTTACACAGTGTCTCTGATTTTGGCTATTAAAATGTTTATGTAGTTATGTATTATGATTAAGATGTCATTTTCCTACAATTTTAACTCGTATCTTTGTTTTAAAATTGTAGTAATAGATGCAAAAAGGAAATGACCTTTCATACACTTCTAATTTTATGGCAAATCCTTTCTGTTTTCTGTAACTTTTGTAGCATTTTTTTCTGAATCTCTTTTCTTTCTTTTTAATGATTCAGTATTTATATGGTATTTAACATAATTATAATAAAATGTTTTTTCTTTTATTTTGTGTTTTTCCTTGTGAGAATTTTTGTTGTTGAAATTATTACAGTAACCTCTAATGAGCCCGCCCGGTTGGCCGTGCGGTCTAACGCGCGGCTTTCCCGGCGGGAAGGAGCGCCGGTTCCCGGCACGATTTGTGTCGAGGTCCGGTGAGCTGGCAAATCTGTGGATGGTTTTTAGGCGGTTTTCCACCTCCCTCGGCAAATGCCGGCTGGTTCCCCTTATTCCGCCTCAGCTACACTATGTCAGCGATTGCTGCGCAAACAATTTCTCCACGTATGCGTACACCACCATTACTCTACCACGCAAACATAGGGGTTACACTCGTCTGGTGTGAGACGTTCCCTGGGGGGGGGGGGGGGGGGGAGGTCCACCGGGGCCCGAACCGCACAATAACCCTGGTTCGGTGTGGGGTGGCGGAGGGGTGAAGTGGACTGCGGTAGTCGTTGTGGGATTGCAGACCACTGCGGCTGCGGCGGGGACGGGGCCTCTCCGTCGTTTCTAGGTCCCCGGTTAACATAACATAACCTCTAACGACGGAAACCCGATTGCCTCACAGCACTTACTTTGTAGAATTGCTGGTAGTTGACGTATTCCTCTGAAAGGCTTTGCTACATACGCTGTAAAGAGACCAGCACTTAACACATATCAAGCCCTACTCTTTACAACGCCGGTCTCTGAGCGTTCAGTGCGTCTGGCTGCCATGCGAAAGACCCGGGTTCAATTCGCGGTACTACCAGAAATTTTTCCCTTAGGGGAGGACTGGAAAGTGGTGCACTCATTCGCGTGAGGCTACCTTAAGAGAAATTGGAATGAGAAGTAGCAGTGCCAAGGTCTGAAAACCAGACAACGACTATCCCTTATACATCCAAATGACACCATCTGGCCGGCCGCGGTGGTCTAGCGGTTCTAGGCGCTCAGTCGGGAACCGCGCGGCTGCTACGGTCGCAGGTTCGAATCCTGCCTCGGGCATGGATGTGTGTGATGTCCTTAGGTTAGTTAGGTTTAAGTAGTTCTAAGTTCTAGGGGACTGATGACCACAGATGGTAAGTCCCATAGTGCTCAGAGCCATTTGAACCATTTTGACGCCATCTGGCAGAGGATGATACGGCGACAGTTCGGCGTCGTCTGCTGCCCCGAGCGTGGTCGCCGCGTTGCTTTTTACGATTTACAACGGATTTGCTATTAAGTGCTTGGAGAGCAATTTTATAAATTTACCATTACCTCCTTGCTTAATGTTTTGGGTACTGGTGAGGATACATACAGTTGTTGATATCATTCTCTTTAGGTGAATTTCAAAATGTGCCAGTCTTCAACTCGAAGACAGATGTAATCGTGCTCGCTTGACGTGGTCCTAAGGAAGGTGGTGTGCTCTTGTCTTTCACCGACGCGGTCAGGCAGCTACAGACGGACTTCGTGAAAAATTGTATTATGCATTCAAGTAAAACAAATACACAACGTTGTTATAGTGAAAGTCATAGTAAATACCAACCAACTATATCAGAAACTGCCGGCCGCTGTGGCCGAGCGGTTCTAGGCGCTTCAGTCCGGAACCGAGTGTCTGCTACTGTCACAGGTTCGAATTCAGCCTCGCGCATAGATGCGTGTGATGTCCTTAGGTTTGTTAGGTTTAAGTAGTTCTAAGTTCTAGGGGACTGATGACGTCAGATGTTAAGTCCCATACTTCTCAGAGCCATTTATATCAGAAACTGAGATCCCTAATATAAATCATTCATTTCGTCTCCAGCAGCCTTTTACACACAAAAAACAACACAGTATCGAACCGCTGTAAAAGGATAGATCATATTTTTACCCGATAGTATCTTAATAAGTAGAAAACAGACTTGTAACCAAATACACTAACATTTGTGAAATTCAAAAATTATAGCAGAGATTAGTTACATGACAAAACCTAAATGATTTGGATCACAGAATTTTACTCGATTCTGACACTGAGCATTCACTATGCAGTGACAATCTACTAGTTACAATCAGAGACACTGTTGACATAAAATCAAAGAGGACGTAAGTATGTGCCTGGGGTATCTCCCTCCAAGTAGTTTGCACGAGAATCCATAAAGCATCAACACTATTTGTTGAAAGTCAGTGACTCTCTATTGCCGAAACATACACCTTTCAGATGCGATATTTCTGTTCGGCCCACCAGTTAGAAGAGGTGGCAAAATTCTGCTTACATTGTGGTGTGTATATTCTATTTCTGGTAGAATGAACACAGAAAACACAGAGAAAAACACGAACAGTGTGACAAGAATGTCGTGAAGCGATATTTTTGTATTCAGTATGCCGAAAGTCGAATGCATAGTGTTACAATGCAGGCGACATTTCGCCACCTAGCCTCAGTGCTTCACCTAACAGAAATATCTCGCCTGAAGTGAGTGCAGTATATAATAACGTACGGCCTCTTGAACATGACGTCGTGCTGTCGGAACGCTTCCTATCAAACTACTAGCAGCAAAAGAAATTGATAAAAGAACTGGTCAAATGACTTGTGAAATGACTTATCTAAAAGGAAGATATAAAATAGATTAGAGAAACGTTTTGCGCGCCTTTGAATGTTGATAGAAATCACGAGCAGCAGATAGGCAAATCAGTTCACAAAACACTTTAACGTTCTTTTTCCAAAAAAAAAATTTTCAAGTTTTGTTCAGAAAGTATGGAATATAGCGTATTTTTGACGCTTCATTTACGTAGTGAGCTGCAGCAGTTCGTGACATTTTTCAATTTTGACACAAATCAATAATTTTTTCTTAATAACCCTAATTACAGTCTAATACCCCATTATGGAGAGGTTATGACCTCTCGAACACAAATTTTTCCCTATAATCAGTAATTAATGTTTTCTGAATTACTCTGGTTACTTTCAAGCAGTTTTATTTCAGTTATTTATTTACCGTATGGCAATACACATACAAAGTTTACAAAACTACTAAATGTCGACATTTAAACACAGCTCTGCAGCATAAAATAACGCAAATGACGAAATATATACAGATATCAATGTCCTTTAACTATTTTGTCACACCACTCGTCGCTGTCAGATCTTCAACAGGACACCTGTAGTCACATGAGGGACATGTTGATACAACATGAGCAATTGTTTGTCGTTCCGCACCACATCCCAAGGTATTTTGGATTCGTGTTGTGATGAAGTTTATCTCTCTCAAAATAGACATCTGTGTTCCAATCTACTGGACAGGCAAAAACATGCAGTTTCTGTTTTACTTGAGCTTGGGTGTAACTTCCAACTACGGAAATATTGGCTTAAGATGTCTATATCAGAAGTTAGGATTTCTTCAGTTGTTTCAAATGTTTTGTGTTGGGTGGCTATTGCCCAGTCGTCCGTTTAGCCAAACTTCTGGATTGGAATATCAGGTATATATAAATTAAACAGGAGAGGAGCAAGGACGGATCCCTGCGGTATCTTAACCATATATGTGTCTTTGTCTGTGTATACGTCAGGCACGTGCGAAATTGCCTAAGTTTGCATGTATGTACGTAATGAAATTGTATACTGCAAAGGAGTAATGTAGCTCTGATGCACGCAGGGCAGTCTACAGGGTGTCCAGAAAAGGGCTCCTTGATTTCAAAATTAAATATCTCGAAAACAAAGATCGATAGAGGAATGCAGTAAACGGTATGTTTATTGCGAAAGCTGTAAGAAGTTTATACAGCAGTTTGAAATAAGAGTTACAAAAGCTGCTAACAGATGGCGCTGTACGCTGTACAGCTCATATCAGCATACATAAGTGAAATAATCGTATGAAAACAAACTTTGCAAACAATCACATCACAATGTTTTCAAAATGTTCACCATTGGCGCTACAGAGGTGGCGCAAACGAAGAATGAAATTCGCCATCACATTTCGTAGTGTCTCAACCGAAATGGATTCACATGCCACAGAGATCGTCGATTCAAGCTCGTCCAGTGTGGCGGGATGCTTGGGGTAGACCATGTCTTTCACTGTGCCCCACAAAAAAAAGTCACAGGGAGTCAAATCCGGCGAATATGGAGGCCAATCCATGCCTGCACCAGTAAATTTGGAATATTCCAAAGCAATGACTCGATTCCCGAAGTATTCCTCAAGAAAGCGAAACACTTGTTCGGTCCGATGTGGTCGGGCTCCATCTTGCATAAACCATTCAGTACCTGGTCGATCCTCTAACGCTTGCTGTGTGGCGACAAATTGTTCCAAAATTGCAACGTAACGTGCACCAGTGACCGTTTCTCGAATGAAAAAAGGGCCAATAATGCCTCTGCTGCATACTGAAGCCCACACAGTAACTTTAGGAGAATACAGGGGTTTCGCTTCACACCAATATGGCTTTTCGGAACCCCAAAATCGCCAGTTCTGCTTATGCACGTATCCATTCAGGTGGAAGTGTGCTTCATCTGTAAACCAGATGCAGCCAACATCAAATCCTTCACTATCAATCATTGTGAGCATCTGAGTAGCAAAGGCAACCCTTTGTTGCACAGCTCGTACGGGTATGGCCTGGTGCGTTTGAATTTTGAATGGAAACATGTGTAGGGTCTTTCTCAGTATTTTCTGCGTGCTGGAACGCTTCAAACCAGTCTCAGATGCAATTCTACGGACAGATGACATTGGATTTCGCTGAATAATTCCAGAAACTGTGGCGATATTTTCAGGCGTAACTGCGGTTTGCTTGCGGCCAACATGCCCCACTAGATCATCAGTTACGCTGCCTGTTCGTTGAAATTTTGCGAAGAGCGTACGAATGGTTTTCGCATCGGGTCCTTTTGGAACATTAAATCGTGCTTGAAAACTTCGCCTTGTTGCCGTAGGACTCTCTTCTAGCCTGTGGTACTCTAGAACCAGAAAAACTCGTTGTTCAATGGAGTACATGGTTTTAATCTCTTCCTTCGGTACGCTAACCTCCTTTCAAGTTTCAATAGTGGAACTGATCGCTCTGGGCTTCGGATCACTATTTATACTAGGCATTACGTATGGTGATTACAGCGCCATCTGTTAGCAGCTTTTGTAACTATTATTTCAAACTGCTGTATAAACTTCTTACAGCTTTCACAATAAACATACCGTTTACTGCATTCATCTATCGATCTTTGTTTTGGAGATATTTAATTTTGAAATCAGGGAGTTCTTTTCTGGACACCCTGTATGTCAACACCGTACGTAGACTGCCGGCACTGTGTGATCAGGAAATACTGAAGTGGTAATACATTCTGTGAATTAAGTGCCGCGCGGTGTGGCCGCGCGGTTTGAGGCGCCATGTGACGGATTGAGCGGCCCCTGCCGCCGGAGGTTCGAGTCTCCCGCAGGCGTGTGTGTGTGTGTGTGTGTGTGTGTGTGTGTGTGTGTGTGTGTGTGTGTGTGTTTTGCTCTTAGCATAATTTAGTTTACGTTGTGTGTAAGTCCAGGGACCGATGACCTCAGTAGTTTGGTCCCTTAGGAATTCACACACATTTGAACATTTTTTGTGAATTAAGTATTACTTTGTGGAACAGTACACAGAGTTTTCACAGTTGCAAGAGTAATTTCAGAGGCAGGCCAATACACAGATTGTGAACATTGTCAGAGGTACCAATGGAAGCAAATTTAGTATATGAATTTTATTCATAATAGTCCGACGCAATACTACCGAAGCCCCACAAACGAATGGAACGTGAAATGGCAGTAATGCTATTCATACCGAAAATACCAACGTAAGGTGGTTTGCGCATTTTAGATGTAGATGCAGATGCGCACAGTACCAAAGACTTGTAATTCTGGAATCAAATGAAGATAAACGACGCTAACAACGTATTTGCAACATAAGGCAAGGAGATCGCCTATGTGGTCATGTCAATCAGTAGACTTCAAAAGTATTCAGAGCAATGTTTTGGCATACGGCAGCTAGAGACTGTTGGTTTCATCGAAGCTACAGAACATGGCTGGCTTTTCTCGACATAACCAGACAAAGGCAACTACACTGAGAAACTGATGTTTATTCCAAGGCCAGCTACGGACACATTTACAGGTCTCGGACCTCTCTCATTGTGGTTTTACTGCTGTGTACGGATGATCTTCCCTGAGAACCCCGTTCTCTTGTGAACGTTAAATTTGTATCGTCACGCTTTGAAACGAAAGATTTCTCAAGGACGCCTCATCGTCAAGGTTCCTGCCACAGCAGTCCACAGAGGCCTCGTCCACGCCGTCACACTGCTCAGTACGTAAGGAGCCCTTGACATCAAGGCATTGGTCGGGCTGAGCTGCACGCAATCACTGATGGGCTACGGGCTGGATTGTGAGCCGAAGTCTTAGAACGGCGAGCAGGGGCAGTGTTTGTTCGGTGCGCCGTAGTGTGTAGGCTAGTTTACATCGCCATCAACTTCTCTTTTTCTTATCGTAGAAAATTAATGCAGAATATACGGGAATATTTTCTTAGATGGCCCAGTCGAATGTGGGAGCGACCATGTACGAGCCCTGAAATTCCACGAAATTGTTCAAATATTTTCAAGAACAAAATATTTTGTTTTGTTTTATGTGACACTTTCACATTACAGTAGGGCCCATACTGGCGCTAATTTTCGGAAGCGTATATTAAAATGTCTTTGAAAGACAAAGAAAACGACGCACCGCGAAGGAATCATCCGAATGGGACGAAAATCGGTAGGTGTGATGTACATGTACAAACGAACAAACGATGACAATTTTAGAAAAAAATAGGTGATTTATTCAAGAGGAAGAGCTTCACAAATTGGGCAAGTCAGTAACTCGCTGGTCCAAAATGGTTCAAATGGCTCTGAGCACTATGGGACTTAACATCTGAGGTCACCAGTCCCCTAGAACTTACAACTACTTAAACCTAACTAACCTAAGGACATCACACACATCCATGCCCGAGGCAGGATTCGAACCTGAGGCCGTAGCGGTCGCGCCTAGAACCGCTCGGCCACAACGGCCGGCTCACGCTGGTCCACCTCTGGCCCTTATGCAAGCAGTTATTCGGCTTGGCATTCACTGTTAGCGTTGTCGAGTATTCTGATGTACGTTGTGCCAAATTCTGTCCAATTGGCGCGTTAGATCGTCAAAACCCCATGCTGGTTGGAGGACCCTTCCCATAAAGCTCTTAATTGTGGATGGATCTGGCGATGTTGCTGGCCAAGGTCGGGTTTGGCATGCACGAAGACAACCAGTAGAAAGTCACTATTTGTGTCTGAAATGGTTCAAATGGTTCAAATGGCTCTGAGCACTATGGGACTCAACTGCTGTGGTCATCAGTCCCCTAGAACTTAGAACTAATTAAACCTAACTCACCTAAGGACATCACACACAACCATGCCCGAGGCAGGATTCGAACCTGCGACCGTAGCAGCAGCGCGGCTCCGGACTGGAGCGCCTAGAACCGCACGACCACCGCGGCCGGCGCTGTGTCTGAAATGCAAGCGCAGGATGGCTTGCCATGAAGGGCAACAAAATGGGGAATAGAATAGCGTCGACGTACCGTTGTGCTGAAAGGCCGCCGTCAACAACCAAAGGGGTTCTGCTACGGAAAGAAATGGCGCCCCAGACCATCACTGCTGGCTGTCGACCTGTGTGGCGGGCGACAGTCAGGTTTCTGTTCCACCGCTGTCCGGGGCGTCTACACAGACATTCCACTCCTGTCCGGGGCATCTTCAGGAAAGTCTTATCTGGTCGTCGGGCAGTTCGAAGTGGGTCTCATTACTGTAGACAGTTCTTCACTCAGTGAGATCCCAGGCTAATAACGTGTCTGGAGACGCTCCAGACAGTAGTTCTCATTCTCAAGGAGAGACAGTGGAATGACACAGTTCGTCTGAACAGATGCAAAATGTGCTAATTTTGATGTGAATTGTGTACGTCAGCTGTATTGTCAGTGTTTTGCGGCACAGAGTGTAGTTCAAAGAACTTGAATTAATGGTTTGTGGTAGCGAAAGATGAGACTGCGAGAATAAACTCTGTGTAGGCGATGTTACTTTTTGCTGATAAAGCATCCTTGACACTGGATTAATGATAGTTCTTACCGTGGCTTGAGATACTGGAACAGAAAGACGTGCTGTCGGAGTGGATCTAATTGTATTGTATGTCAGCCATTATGGAATTAGTTGGAGAATTAAGTTTATTTAAACGTGTAGGCGTACTATCTTGTGAATAGAAATACGAACGTCGTTGTTTTGTTATAGACAACTATCGTATAAATAAATATTTATTCAAAGGTGAGCTGTTTCTTCATTTTTAAAATTTGGAAATTTGTGCTTCAAATTTACATATACGCACAATTATACATTCTTCTCTACAGCGTTATGAGACTGTATGCGGTCTGGTTCCGTCGCAACATGTATCCTGCCTACAGGCAGTATACCAGCGCGCTCAATCTCGTCCATAGCTGGCTAATGTTCGGCACAAGGCGGGCTTGACACACAGTAACCACCACTGAGGTTGGAACCGTAGGCGGGTAATCACCGGTGGCATATACTCCATGTGGACTCATCTTCGTGCCTGCAATTTACCTCATCGCCGGCCGGAGTGGCTATGCGGTTCTAGGCGCTACAGTCTGGAGCCGCGAGACCGCTACGCTCGCAGGTTCGAATCCTGCCTCGGGCGTGGATGTGTGTGATGTCCCTAAGTTAGTTAGGTTTAAGTAGTTCTAAGTTCTAGGGGACTGATGACCTCAGAAGTTGAGTCCCATAGTGCTCAGAGCCATTTGAACCATTTTTTACCTCATCAAGAAGGGCCACACTGAGGCGCCACAGACCTCTACTTCGTCGGACGCGTTGGCGGGGGAGGGTGAGAGTACACACATACGCTAGGTGGTCCGTGAACGCTGCTGGCCAAATCTCAGCGTCGGCCAATGCCGATCGCAGGCCGCGTGTGACGTAAACACGATCCAAACGGTTCGCGGAATGACTAGTAAAGTAGGTGTATGCCTTTCGGTCTCCGTGTTGTATGACCCATGTGTCTCACAAAGCCAAGTCCTTTACAAGCGCCTGAAGTGATGGGCAGGTGGTATAGTGCGGCACCTGGTCGGATGGGCTGAGCACACAATTGAAATCTCGGCCTACTACTAAGTGGTCGGCATTGCCCTGGAAGAGTAGTGCCATGTCTTCGGCAAGAAAGGTGCGGCGTTCTCTCCTTCTGTCGGTGCCGGAGGGAGTATACAGGTTCAACAGACGAACTGTACAAACCGTACGTGCGACCCCCAGGCCGACGGTAAATAGGATACATCAGTCGCCACAATCCCTTCCCTCAGCAGAATAACCGTACGTCCTCCTCCCGCATCTGAAGACCTAGCGTAGGCTTCATATGCGTAGGTATCGATACAGAGTCCTGATCGGATTTCATGAAGGAAAACAACATCCACATCCGCAGCTCCCGGTATGCCTGTTGCATCAGGTCGCGGGGGCTGTCCTTGGTATTGCATGTGGAGCGTCGTTATGGCGTAGAGACAGGATGCGACTTACTTACTTACTTTTTCGTGTCCGGAGATTTGTTTCAAAGCCTTTCAGCCCAATGTCGGGCCAAATCCAATGTTTCTCCCTTCTCAACCCATAGTTCGTCAAGGGTACACCTTGTGGGGCAGATGGAATACTGTAGAAGGTGTTCCATATCCTGAACTTCACCACAGTCGCATTTGTTGTCTCCTTCGTCCTTGAATCCCCATTTGACTAGGTTTGCTTTAACTGGTGCTACGCCTGTTCTGATGCGGTTCAGTGTTCTCCAAATCATCCAGCTTGATATATTGCCGCTGGGTATTTCTCGTGAGGCAGGGTAGTCCTTCGGAGGCTCGTTCAATTCACTAGAGAGAAATCTCTTGCGGGATTTAAGTCTGCTACGTCCACATGAAGAACCATGCAGCGGGTGGCGCTCGTCGAAAATCTGTTTAAATTTTTCTGTATGTTCGTGCGCAGTTCTTCGGGATTCAGGAGATGAGAATCCAGCTGCTTTGTATATTTTCCCAAGTGGAGTTGGTTTCATGCATCCAGTTGTTAGCCTGCATATTTCATTAAGGACTATAGTGACTGTTTTGGCATGTGTGGATCGAGACCATACAGGGCATGCATATTCTGCCGTGGAGAAGCAAAGTGCTTGAGCAGTTGTTCGTAATACAGTCGGACTAGCTCCCCATTTACTACCTGGCAGCAACTTTTTGGCAGGTTTTTTCACAGTGATATCTGTACGTCAGTGATCTATCCAGCATGACATCAAGGTATGTTGGTTTGTCCGTATGGTCCAGTTTATTACCATTCCAGGTGACGTTCAGCTTCCTGTTTGCCTGTTTTGTGCGGAGGTGGAAAGCGCTAACCTGTGTCTTAGATGGATTTGGTTTGAGGGAGTTCTCTTTATAGTATTCAGACATTACGTGTAGCGAGCTTTCTAATTTCCCTTCTACTTCCTCGAAGCTATTTCCTTTCGCTGTAATGGCCAGATCATCGGCATACAAGAAATGGGTAGCACGTTCCGGTGTTGGTTGATCATTGGTGTATAGGTTAAATAGTAGGGGGGGCCACCACACTGCCCTGGGCGAGACCGTTCTTTTGTCGAAGCTATCGGCTTTTTTCCGTCCAGCATTACATAGAACTGTCTGTTTTGCAGCAGAGATCCAATGATTTGTGTGAACTGATGACCCTTAAATGTACAGTACAGTTTTTCCATGAGCTTTCTGTGGTTGACGGTGTCGTATGCAGAACTTAAGTCCACCAATGCTACACCTGTTATTTGTTTGTTTTCAAACCCTTTCTCTATGTGTTCTGTGAGTGCTAGGATTTGACTGGTGCGACGAGTGTGGGTCGCCCTCAACGCAGACGTTGCCAGCGGCATCGGCGTATAGTCAGGGTCCTGAATTGCATTCTGCATTTTCATCTCCTGCGCCCAACCTCCCAGGGAGGTCGACACCACTAGATCTCTAGAGGCAGATGAAGTCGTGTGTGTATCCCCGGTGGTGGGGCTGCGGTGATCTCCCGCATCCCCACAGTGCGCGAACCCACCGGTAGCGGGAGAAGACAGCGAACCGTGTGATACGTCAAAATAGGCCGTGTCGGATCGGTTTATCGGCTCACACTCCTCATCATCCATCGTTGCTTCCTCGGCCGTTCTACTGCGTCGGTCGTTATGCGCCGTTTCTTATGGCGCTTCGGCGATTTCTGTTTACGCTGTCGCCTCTGTGTCCGGCGCAGGGCAGGGTGTGGACGCGCCATCCTGTTCAACTTCCACCGTACTGTCGACTTGTCGTTGTAGTGATGCGCCTGTGCTCGACTAGAGGGCAGTAGAGGCATCAGCGCTGGAAGACGCAGGGGACTCCTCAGGAACTGTTGCAGGGACCTCCAAGGCTTGCACCACTATAGAAGGGTCGACATAAACAGCTGGTGTCTCTCGTCTCGCCGTCGCAACATACGTAATCGGGATAAAGGTCGCTATCGACGGTCGAATTAGATCGGCTGAGGGCGTCTGCACGAGACGGCGTTGCAGGCATTCGGTACGCACATGTCCTACCTGTCCACATTCGGAACAGGTCCTCGGTTGACCGTCGTAAATAATTATCGCCCGGCAACCAGCGATCGTGAGAATTCAATACGGACCTGCCGCACCCCGTTAAGGACTGGGTAAGTTTCGAAGGTCTCCCATTTTTCGGCCGTATAGCCGAGGACTGTGCCATAGGGTCAAAGAGCAAGGGTGACCAAATCCGCTGGAGCTTCAAACTGTAGCTCAAACACGCGTACATTTTGTATACCCAGTCCAGCAAGTTCGAGCGTTACCACACCAACGTTTCCGTCAGAGTGGCAGAACCTATAACCCTCCGCAGATCGTCTGAGAAGGTTGTCACAGGCCTCGGTAGACAACGCTGGAGACGATAGATAAGTGGATACCCAGCAGCTCTTTCGGTTCAATATGAATCACGTCGCGTGGATCTCTCTCTACTTCGTGGGCCTTGGGTCGAGAGTACGTAATGTCAAACTGCAGCTTGATAGTGGCTTTCCGATACGAAAGAGTCGCAGGATGTCAGGAACCTAACTATGACACTCAACACCAGCGCGGTTGCGCGGTAAACAACAACACACCCGGAAACGCGACACGGAGCGGCCGGGACGTACCGCACCGCTTCACAGCCAAAGGCCGATTGTACCGTTTGGCTATCCGAGTACGACTACGGCCAGACCCTGAGTTTTATATGTCGTCAACCATGTGTCTACAACCTGCACTCGTACATCCATTATTTATGTTGCCATACAGAAGAGACATTTTGCTTGACAATCGCTTGCCCGGTCTCGAAGGATAAACACGATATTGCAGTGTCTGTGTGCATGTAGAAAGCAACTTTGCTTCGTAATTCGAATAACACAGGCACTGCAATATCGTAAAACGCCTTAGTTTTAATAACTGTGAATTGCCCCCTCTGTTTATTGTTGGATAGCCACTGAATTGCTATTTATTTATTTAATGGGATAATAATAATTATTAAAAGGTGGCAATTTTATTTAAGCACTGTTTTTTACTCTTTCGATTGTTGCGAGTCAGCGATAGTGCAATGCTGCTCGCTTTGGAGAATGCACATTTTATGAGAATTATTTGGTCCAGAAAACACTTTTGCGATCACGGTTGCGATTTAGACGGTATTCGCGTAATTGTACTGATTAAAAGTTATCGTTTCCGAAAGACGCAGGTTCGATTAAAGCTGTGTGCAATTTTGCGCGTATAATGAAAATATTCATAACACGTCGCGTATCAAAAAGAAACATGCGAATTACAACCGTGATCAAACGAAGAAAATATATGATAACATAAATGTTATTCGCTGTTATTCAGGACAGGCTCAGATTAGACCTTGCAATTTTTAGTTATAGGAAATCACAAGGCGTTACACCTTCGAGGTATTTGTTTTGAATAAATTGTATTTACCTTCTCTCTCTCTCTCTCTCTCTCTCTCTCTCCCCTTTTTATAGCCTTTATACCTTCACATCGATTAAGGAACTTTTCCTTCTCTACCGACCAGTACGAGAACAAAATTCAGACTTAACAAAATGTCTTACATCGAATTATTACATGCTTAATCCTTAATAATCATATATAGTTTCGTAGTACAAACAATGCTAATTTATTCCGTGCACTAGGAAGTCTTTGATACACTGAGCACAAAAATGAAAATAATAAAATTATAATTACATTTTTAATATCATGAATACGTCTTTAAATCATGAAAATAAGGTTTGACATCGTCGTAATATTAATTTTCATCGTTGTAGCATTACAACTGGCATCCTGTCTCGTGTGTCATATTCGTGACACTCTCCCTCCTATTTCCCGGGTTCTATTCCCGGCGGAGTCAGGGATTTTCTCTGCCTCGTGATGACTGGGTGTTGTGTGATGTCCTTAGGTTAGTTAGGTTTAAGTAGTTCTAAGTTCTAGGGGACTGATGACCTTAGATGTTAAGTCCCATAGTGCTCAGAGCCATTTGAACCAAGCCATCCCTCCTATTTCGCTATAATACAAAGCCAGCTGTATTTCTTTTAAATCCTGCAATGTCCTTCGTCAATCCTAAAAAAATGGTTCAAATGGCTCTGAGCACTATGCGACTTAACTTCTGAGGTCATCAGTCGCCTAGAACTTAGAACTAATTAAACCTAACTAACCTAAGGACATCACACACATCCACGCCCGAGGCAGGATTCGAACCTGCGACCGTAGCTGTCGCTTGGCTCCAGCCTGTAGCGCCTAGAACCGCTCGGCCTCTCCGGCCGGCTCGTCAGTCCTACCTGGTAAGAATGCTACACCTCCATCCCACTGCTGACCTTTTATAGTGAAAGCGGTAAAGAGAGGAACATCAACCACTACTCATCGGAGTGTTACCCGTAAAACGGAAAACTGGATGTGGCAGGAAAAAAAAGGGGCTTACCACATCTAAAAATAATTAAAACAGGTTAAAAGAGGAATGACGAGAGCCATCCCCCAGGCCCAACATTCAGCGCTAGATGCCCCAACGCCAACCACCATGCCCGGACCCGAAAGTGGTTTTAAACGTTATATCTGAGGACGGAAACAGCATTCACAGAGAAATCGGAAAAAAAGTTCAGCGCTATGTGAGTAGTCTGTCAGTATTAGGGACAAAGAACCCAGAATACCATGCTTAGCACGGAGAGCTAGAAGCAGAGCGCATTCCTGAAGAATGAGAGCTACGGCCTGTAAGGTATCGCAACCGAATCAGGGAGACTCGTTACATAAAATAAATAATGTATAAATTGAGAGTGAAGTGACGAATGAAAATTTGTACCAAAATTGGGATTCGAACCCAGGTCCCCTGCCCCCTATGCACGTGTACTAACCGCTACGCCACCCTGGCAGAGCCACTGTGCCAGGCTTGTATTGTAGTTAGCGCACCTGCCTAGTGAGCAGGAAATCCGGGTTCGAAACCTGGCCTCATTACAAATTTTCATTCATAGCTTCGGTCTCCATATATGCATCATAGATGTTTGAGAGTTGTGAAGGTCTCTGAAACCACATAGTTTCATTTGACATAAGATAAAACTATGGGTTAAACAGATATGGTCAGTGCGGAGGCGACATAGGATGCTGGATTCCTTCTGGTTGGAATCGAAAGCAGTGCGCCATGCAGCAGCAGCGTACTTCATAGTACGGAGCTTATTTGAGGGACAGTAGACCATCTGGTGTCATTTTATCTCCGAGTTGAGGAGGGGTCTTGTTTGCACCTACGAATCCGCAACTCAAATCGTCAAAGCGGATGTTGGACAAGTAATCGTTTCTCTAGTCAAGTGGTCGGCCGGTTCATTCAAATGGTTCAAATGGCTCCAATCACTATGGGACTTAACATCTGAGGTCATCAGTCCCATAGACTTAGAACTACTTAAACCTAACTAAACTAAGGACATCACACACATCCATGCCCGAGGCAGGAATCGAACCTGCGACCGCAGCAGCAGTGCCGTTCCGGACTGAAGCGCCCAGAACCGCTCAGCCACAGTGGCCGGCCCGGTTCATTCCGTGGGATACCCACATGACTTACGATACAGAGATAGAGAAGTGAATAAGTAGTACATTCGCAGAATATATTTGTAGTGCTTGTGGTCCATAGTATACGAGCATATACTTATGATGTCACATGTCCACACACACACACACACACACACACACACACACACACACACCAGACATTGAGTATGTTTCCCTTAGAGCTGGCCGTCTTGTTCTCTGTACTCCCACTGGGCTCCCAAACACGCCGGTACTTCGATGACCCACTGTGATGCAAGACACAAATGGACCCTGAAATTTAATTGCACAATGTTATTCCATGTCTAAATTATGTATATTATTTGTCAAAATGCGTAAAGATTTGTTCTACAACAGTATAAAACACAGGACTCACTTTGTTGACATTCCTGGTGTAACTTAAAGGCAAAGGACAATTGGTGACGACACGGTTCGAACTCTGTACCCAAAATAGGCCAATCAAAGACCTCGCTATTGAGATGTAGCCATTTCTGGTAATTATATAGTATCTGAAGCAAAAGAAAAGGAATCGCTTAGAAAACAAAATCTGCGCCAAACTTTCTGAGTTGCTGTACACGATGTCGCAAACTACAAGTATCCATATCTCATAGGAGCTTCTTCTGCTTCTTCTTATTTGTCTTTTTTTATTGCAGTTGGAAAGCTGGGAGGTTTCATGTGGACGCCCTGTATAATTTTGTGGAACGCTAGATCGAGCAGTGTGCTGGCAGCCCTCAAGGAACTAAGATGGCAAGTCATGGGTGTTCTGGAACAGAGTTTGTGTTTTAGAGCTGTTGCCACTTCGGAAGTCTGGAGTTAGTGGCCCTTTTTGACGAAAATTGTTACTTTTCTCGTAGAGAAAGTACAAATCATTCGAAAGTGCATTCTCGTGGGCGGGCGTCGAATACTGCTAAGAGACTTTCCTATTTCTCGCGACCTGTATTGCGTATTAGTGAGCGTGGACCCGTTCGGAAAAAAGAGGCCCCAGAGCTTTTTATGGTGGCGTTATCTACTTCGAGGTGGTGATGGATACAAGTGAGGGTTAATTAATACCAACATTGTTAATTTGTTTCCGTGCAAATGCGACTGTGATGTTTCTATGTGACTTTTTTCCTGTTCACTTTAAAAAGTGTTGTTGTTGTGGAGCTTATCAGCGGGCGTTCCTAGGAGCCAGCTGGAGGCGCTGTATTTTGTTGTTAGCGACGAACATATTCCGGTTCAGTGGTCGGATCTCGGAATGATTCCTAAAGTGGTTAGATTTTTGTGAAGTTCCGCGATCTGGACCTAGACGGGCATCGGGGCCGACCGACCGCCGTGTCATCCTCTGCCAATGGTGTCAGCGGGTGCGGTGTAGAGGGGCATGAGGTCATCACACTGCTCTCCAACGTTGTCGGTTTTCTTGACCTAGGATCCGCTACTAATCGGTCGAGTAACTCCTAAGTTGACTTCATGAGGCTGAGTGCATCCTGTACCAGTCCTCTTGCCAAGGAAAAAATCCCAGGTCGTACTAGGGAGTGTAACGTCCCTTAGCAAAAGACATATTTTGCAGTAAAGAGAAAATATTTTGCATCGTATTCAGTTATTGTATGGAATTATGTATTTTTTTATTATTATTTATATTAGATAATATCTGTGTCGGCGAGTACTGAAACCGCACAGACGATAAATATCATACAGAGATGAAAAATATCCCTAGTATAAATAATACAGAACGAACAGTAATTTCTTTGTCTTCTTCTTGGAGTTACGTGAGAAGGATAGCCTGTGACGTGATATTGTATGCTAGCGTAGCATTCTTTTGTCAAGTTTGTAAGAGGGACGCCATTAGGCACGATTGTTAAAAAGGTGTGTACTACTCAAATTGTTTAAATGTTTGAATAGAGTTATTTAGTGAAACCTTGCATTATGATTCATGTCAAGCTTGCCTGGTATTTTATCCCATCCCTTTAAGACATTTTCAGTTGTTTAAATATTATTCGTGGTGCAGAGCGGCGCTACGAACGAGCCAGCCGCTGCCGCGGTTCATTTAAATTGCAGTACATGAAACCTATCATACCGCAAAGAAGCGGTCAGGTAATAGTGAAGTGAAAAATTATTTCTTTCAGCTTTCGAAGTCGCAGAGCAGAGCTGCAGATTTTATGATGTGTTTTACAGGCTGACGCGGGCTGCTGATAATATAGTACTAATAGTGAAAAGAGATAATTTATTTTCATCACATGAAAGAAATCTTGCTGTGCGTAGTTCTGGTCTGGCAACCTTATAGTAAAAACATCATTTTTCTCCGATAATAGTCTCATGTTCTCGGGTTAGCCGTGATACTTATTGTTGTCTTACTATTAACAAAAATCCACTGCAAAATTAAAATGTTGAACAATCTTTGCGAACTGTAACATCAGTATTTCATAACAAAGTAATTATCATTTTTCAATAACTATAAAGTAGGGAAGATATGTTGATTTTTTATAGTGAGTTACAGTAACCAAAAATGTTCCTTCAATAGAAAGCCAGATACAGAACAATAAGAACCCAATATATTCTGTTTTGTTGAAAATTAATGATTATAAAGAAATTCTTGGCACAGCATTACTAAAAGGTATTTCGCGGCTCTTTTCGTATATGCGTTGTTACGCAAATAATAATAATCACAATAATAATAAAACAAAAACAAAATAAATAGAAAAGAGTAATTTAAGAGCATACGCGAAAGGGGACAGAGAGTTAAACAGTTAAAGGACTTCTAACTATTACCTAAGGAGAAGTGAGAATATAACCATGTCTCGAAAGTCACAGCGGGACTGGCGACACTTATTGTTGTTGCTGTTGTTGTGGTGTTCAGTCCGAAGACTATTCTTTTGTACCTACCTGTAGCTTCTCCGTGCTACTCTGTACTGTGCAAACCTATTCATTTACGAGATTCACTCAGCGTTGCCTTATTTAATTCGACTGCAGTCCACAAACGTTGTTTCACTTTACATCTTTTTTCAGGTCACATTCCATTCAACTGCTCTTTCATGTCCTTTGCGGTCTCTGACAGAATTGAAACGACGCTGGCGAAACGCAAAGATTTTTATTTCTTCTCCTTGAACTTTATTTCCCCTTCCAACTTTCTCTTTAGTTACCTTTACTGCTTGTTTGATGTACAGATTGAATAACGTTATTCCACTGCCATCTAAATCACTGCTTCCCTTTTATATGCTTCAGCTCTCACATCGGCAGTCTAATTTCTGGGCAAAAATATGTATTACAGTCAATATTGTCAAAAGCTTTATTTAAACCTACAAATGTGATAAACGTAGGTTTGCCTTTTCCTGTCTATCTTGTAAGTCGTACGGCTTGGCTAGCAAGTTCCTACACTTTTCTGGAACCCAAACTGTTCATCGCTGTGATCGGCGTTTACTATTTTTTCCATTCTTCTGTAAACAATTCGAGTCAGTATTTTACGATTATGACTTATTAAACTGATGGTCACACCTATCAGCAATTGTTTTCTTTCAAAATGAAACTATAACATTCCTCTTGAACTCTGCCGGCAGTTCGCCTGTCTCACGCATCTCGCGCACCAGAAGGAATAGCTTAATTATGGATGGCTCCTGCAAGGATCCCATTAGTTCTGAAGAAATGTGTCTAGTACAGGGGGCTTGTTTAGACTCGGATCTTCAACTGCTCCTCAAAGTCTTTTCGGAATATCGCACCTCTAACCTCATCCCCTTTCTATAATATTGGTTTCTAGTTCGTTTCCATTACTTAGACTGACTTAATAGTGTAGCAATACTAATCTGAGTCAGCCAAGAACGTTTCCCATAAATCTGCGGAGCATTACGCGCGTATAAGGGATGGACAAAAATATGGAAACAAAAACACGACACACTGCCATGCATAATAAGGCGTAGGAAAACTGTTGTGTACATAGTTCCGCGTAGTCAGCGCGTACACAACTTTCCCACTAGAGCGCGCCCCGCTAAGCACAACAGCGCAGGCGCAGCGCTCGTCCGTCTCCGCACTACGAGATGGCACTGTCTTAGAGACGGACCAAATTCTGCTTCCGCCGATCCGCGTATTAATATGTAACGCAGCCAATGAGATTGCTGCTAACGTAGAACCTTTTCTCCTCGCGGATCACACTCGCGCAGTGATACCTGAACGCGCGAGGTATTATAACGAGTGTACAGACCTCCGATTAGTCAGTCTGCATTAGTCTGTAGTCAAGTTTCAGTCTGCGCCTAATAAGATTATCATATTCCTGTACATAGCCATGAAGAGAAATGAATAGACACTTTGTCAAGTATCAGAGATATGTGAGAATAAGATTACGTACCAAGACCAAAGGAACTTCAGATTCTCAATTGTAAATAGCATCCAGAACCAAGTTAAGTAAGGTTTATGATCGTTATTATTTTAATAAACGTGTGTGAAAATTAATCAATTTCTGTTTAAAGTTGGTTACCGTCAATCTGCTACTCTAAGCGTGCAAGTGGCATTTCTATCGTCTGACCTAACGGCAGAAGATAAACACGCCACGATAAGACCACGAGACATATTGCTGACACTCGCCTACTTCGTTAGAGCGACAAGTCAAATAATCTGATGGTGTGTGTACTGGAGGTCTTACAGTACGCCCACCACAAAAATAGTTGATATTCAAAACAGCTTCCAGTCTCGGAAGGGAGAAATGCAGCCCCTTTATAGTTTTCAAAGGAATCTTATACCATTTTTCTGAAAAATATTGGCAAATTCAGATAATAACTTCTGTCCAAAGTAGACCACAAAGGCTCAATAATATTGAGATCTGGTGATCGTGGTGGCCAGGGGAGATGCGACAGTTCAACCTCGCGCCCCCAAAACCAGTCATGGAGGATGTGAGCTGTGTGAACAAAGATCCTGTCTTCTTGGAACAGAAAACCACCATTGGAGGAACAAAGATTACACCATGGGATAGACCTGATCAGCCAGAATGGCCACACTATCTTTTGCAACAGAGTGACTACGGAGCCCATGGAATACTGCAATAGGGCTGCCCAAGTCATCGGCGAACCTCCCGCAGTGTTTTCAGTCTTGGGACGTAAGATCGGAGGGACGTCGATAACTGTGTGAAGTAAGACTCATGCGACCAAATGAGTTTCTTCCGTTGCTCCACACCACCTTTCCCTGTTACCGGCATTTGCATCACTGGTGAGTGGTTTTGGAACTCCAGCTCGTCTTCCAATTCTATGCTTCTAGAGCCCCTTCGTGTTGCTTCGGTGGTGCGACATTCAGTTCTGCAATGACTTTTGCAGCTGTCGTCAACTTTTTGTCAGAATCATCTCCAATGACCGTCCGTCACGATCACTCAGCACGTACTTTCGCCCGCGTTCTGATTTAAGGCTAAAGTTTTTCCGCTTTCCTCACATACGGTATAAAGCCTCGATACGGTGCCTCTGGAAAGACCGAATACTTTGTTACAGAAGTACCCGTGATATGATTAACCAACTACCAACCGCTGTATATTCGATGCACCTAGCTCCGACATAATGCACGAAGAGCTACACAGAACACTGTTCTTACCACGACTGACACTTCCGAGGTGTCGAGGAGATTGCAGACGTGCCGTTTGTGGTCAGATCAAGAGCACAACCTGCAGCCTTGGCTATCATCTACATTTACGTTCGAACAAGCATTTATCGCAGGCGTTTCGACGTTTTTATCGAAAACCTATGTTGCGGCCACATGTAGTAAGCGTTGCTTCACGCAGTGGAGAATGGCAAAACAGAGGCATGCCGGCGATCGAGGCGTTGCGAAGTAAGCGCGGCACAGATAGCCTTGCTGACAGTTGCAGTCTACCAATAAGCTGACGCAAGGACGCACACAGACCGCGAGCTGAGCGAAACCTGGAGAGTGCTTAGTAAGGGAAGTGAGGCCAGCACGCTAAGTTACGCTGCCATACAGCGTGTTACAAAAAGGTACGGCAAAACTTTCAGGAAACATTCCTCACACACAAATAAAGAAAAGATGTTATGTGGACATGTGTCCGGAAACGCTTACTTTCCATGTTAGAGCTCATTTTAGTTTCGTTCTTCCACCTACGCTCAATGGAGCACGTTATCATGATTTCATACGGGATACTCTACCTGTGCTGCTAGAACATGTGCCTTTACAAGTACGACACAACATGTGGTTCATGCACGATGGAGCTCCTGCACATTTCAGTCGAAGTGTTTGTACCCTTCTCAACAACAGATTCGATGACCGATGGATTGGTAGAGGCGGACCAATTCCATGGCCTCCACGCTCTCCTGACCTCAACCCTCTTGACTTTCATTTATGGGGGCATTTGAAAGCTCTTGTCTACGCAACCCCGGTACCAAATGTAGAGACTCTTCGTGCTCGTATTGTGGACGGCTGTGATACAATACGCAATTCTCCAGGGCTGCATCAGCGCATCAGGGATTCCATGCGACAGAGGGTGGATGCATGTATCCTCGCTAACGGAGGACATTTTGAACATTTCCTGTAACAAAGTGTTCGAAGTCACGCTGGTACGTTCTGTTGCTGTGTGTTTCCATTCCATGATTAATGTGATTTGAAGAGAAGTAATAAAATGAGCTCTAACATGGAAAGTAAGCGTTTCCGGACACATGTCCACAGAACATTTTCTTTCTTTGTGTGTGGGGAATGTTTCCTGAAAGTTTGGCCGTACCTTTTTTTAACACCCTGTATACTGCGGGAGAAATAACAAGAAGCTGCCACCGACGGTAAAAAACGTCGTCCTGTCGGATATAAATAGTGGAGCGCAGGCAGCAGCGGACAAAAGCCATTAGGAAGCAGTTCGGATGTGAGGACGGACGTGCTCCGTGTCCGAATGTTCAATCTTCGCAGGTGACGATTCCGGAAGTCTGTTCCAGCTCTCAGGAGTCATCCGTTCGCCGCCAGATGTCAACTTCAGCTCTGGGGGTCGGCCCGAGTTCGGTCGGCACCATGGCTGACAAACTACAGCGAGAACTTCTAGCAGGACCGGCCGCAGCGCGGTCTCGGTCACAGGCGCCGCCGGGAACTGACGCCCGGACTTCACGGCAACCCGGCCACGCCGCCTGATCCGTCCATGAGGGACCTCGCGGACATCGCGACTGACGGCTTCCCAGCGACCGGTGCAGCAGGCGTCGGCAGCTGGGGACGCGGCTCCGTGGGCGTGCCCGTAGTGGGGAGCGAGCAGCGACGAGTTCATCTCAACCACAGGGCATCCTGGCTTCAGCGGAGCACTGGTGGCGCGCGTTGCGCGCATTGTCGGAGAATCTACACAGCAGCAGCCAGGCGGAGGGATCTGCAGGGCTGGGCAGCGACGACGAGGGAGAAATTGTAAAGAAAGTTCGATAAATAATTGTAAAACTCCACGCCGTCTCAGTCTGTGGCGCAGCCACTGTGTCTGCTGCTAACAAGTAGCAAACGGCCGTAACAAGAGGTGCAGGAGTCATAACAAGTGGCCATCTGTCATAACACCTACATCTATGTCGTGCAGGGCACAGCACCAATAGTGCGACGATGCTCGCCCCGTCCGCGAGTGTGATTTTACTCAATGCTACAGCGACTCCGAAGCGCGGAGGAAATGAACTTTTCACACGGTAAAAGTACTTTACTGATTTACTAGAGGGACACAGGAAACTTAAGGTGAAGTGAGGCGGCGCCGGCGTCAGGGGTTGTCCTCCCGCAGGAAGAAGGCCATGACGAGCGGCGAGTTGCGCTTCCGGAAGGAGAAGGCGGGCGTGTGTCGGCCCCAGGCGTAGCTGGGGTAGTAGGCGTCCGGGCCGGGGCGCGCCGACTGCGGCATGGGCGGGCGGCGGCCGCCCACCGCGGGTTTGGGCGCGCGACGCAGGTACACCTCGGCGGGCGGCGGCACGTAGCCCGCCGGGCCCGGACTCGCCTCGTACAGCGGCTCCGTCAGCCAGCCGCGCCTGCGCACGCGCCACAACGCTCACCCGTCGCCTGCTCGTTACGGCACGGGACGCCAGCCACTGTGTCATACGCTACCGTTCGCCAAAAGCGCAGCACCCAGAAGCAGTGTTCCGAATCACACCAAAATCGAAGGGTGTGGGGAACAGTGCAACCGTAATAAGTGATTAGGATAGCACGTGCACGTAGAACCAGCAGCGTCCTCTTCTGTGTGACCGGACAGGTGTGGTATCCCTTTTGCGATATTCACCATTATCGAGGTGAAACATAAATAAAAATGACTGTATGTGACTCAAAATGAACTGCAAACATCGATTTATCTGCGAAAGGTAATAACACTAACTGTAAAAATATACAATATAGATCGACAGATGCAGAAAAAACATTTTTATTGTATGAGATTATAATGTGCAAGTAATTAAAAGAAGTATTATTATCTTTGTAAGAGTATAAAACACAATGCAATGCTCATTCTTCTGTCTAGTCTGTTTTGTTCTGTTCGTTCTGGTGTTAGCTGGAATAAGATACGCAAGTTACTGTGCTGCGCTAGCATTTGTTTCTCTCGTGCCCGCATCTCGTGGTCGTGCGGTAGCGTTCTCGCTTCCCACGCCCGGGTTTCCGGGTTCGATTCCCGGCTGGGTCAGGGATTTTCTCTGCCTCGTGATGGCTGGGTGTTGTGTGCTGTCCTTAGGTTAGTTAGGTTTGAGTAGTTCTAAGTTCTAGGGGACTGATGACCATAGCTGTTAAGTCCCATAGTACTCAGAGCAATTTGAACCTTTTTTTTGTTTCTCTCTTAACGTAATTGCAAATATTTAATGGTATAAACTGTGTCCTAGTAAGAATATATTAGTATAAAGTGATCTCCCTGTGCTATTTCAAGAACCTACGCCACATTTATCTTATGAAAAGAATATTTAATGAAAATTATTTAGCATGTTTCCAGCTGCTATGGAGCGAGTAACAGTGATCTCTGACTGTTAACAATTAGCCGCCATTACGCGGTACATTTAAAAAATGTTTTTCACAGCACAATGTTTGATAGCCGGAGTGGAAGAAATTATGTAAAAATATTCAGTGAGATTAATTGAATGAATCCAGTGAAATAATTTTATTAAAACTTGTCTATTTTCTGTGATAGTAATAATTTCCTCAAAATAAATAGTTACATTATTTTTTTAAGAGATATAATACAGGACAGTCAGTGTTCACCACGCTCAGTCGGTGCAGAGACGTCAAATCAGCAAGGGGACCCTGGCTACCTCTCATCACTTATTTCTTCCAAGCAGGGCCTGGACAGAAATAAAAGTGGCAGACCTGGGAGCTCCAGATGGCCAAGCGTTTATAAGAAAGAAATAGCATTTTTTGGCTTAAGTCGGACAAGCTATGATCCGTTTACCTAATACAATATAATGTAATACAATATGCCTATTCAGGTGAGACAGGGCTGAAGTATTTACGGAAGCCCACCCAATTGAAATACCCAGTAAAAGAACCTCTTTTTCCTTCTAAATCTTTCCTACCCTCTATTATTTTCTTATTAACAACATGGTTAAATTTGTTCTCCTTTTCCAAAATTTATTTTATATATTATATGTGTTTTTTAATTAACAAAACTGTTTCGTGAAACAGAGAATAACTAACAGCACTGAGAGAAGCTACAGAAAAAGACGAAGAAACAACCTCTTCAGGTTTGTTACTAGTTTTTAGTGACAAATAACTCACTATGATTACCAGGGCGGTGGGTCACGCTGTAACGTTAATAAAGAAACAAATAAAATGAGGCATTATGAGAATGGTCGCGGGTCGAGCGCGGCATGAGCCATTCATGTTCGTTCTTATCTTCCTGTCTTCCACTTTGACATGGCGTCTTCCAACGCACTGAATTGTCACAGTCAGAGTGTATGTAGAGTTCTGTAATTATAATCATATGTATATTGTCTTGTCCCTAATCTGTGCAATAAATTTCATTGTAATCATATGTCTCCCTCTTGGTGCTGTAGTTTTCACAAACAGTAGTGTATATCAGTTCCTGGCTGTGACCAGTGGCTACTACTGATTACTGTTGTGAACATCAGAGCTAGCTTCCAGAGGAAGAGGGCTATTTTCTAGGCTGAAGATGATAATAATAATAATAATAACAATATACAAAATATTAACTTCAGTCATTACACAGAAATTAATGACACATACAACACAGAACAAAATTATAAATGAAGAACAAAAAGGCTGTTGCAAAGGAGCACGAGGATGTAAAGAGCAACTGATAATAGATGCAGAGGTGACATATCAAACTAAAACTAAACAAAGGTCGCTACACTACGCATACATTGATTACCAAAAAGCTTTTGATAGTGTACCCCACTCATGGTTACTACAAATATTGCAAATATACAAAGTACACTCCTGGAAATTGAAATAAGAACACCGTGAATTCATTGTCCCAGGAAGGGGAAACTTTATTGACACATTCCTGGGGTCAGATACATCACATGATCACACTGACAGAACCACAGGCACATAGACACAGGCAACAGAGCATGCACAATGTCGGCACTAGTACAGTGTATATCCACCTTTCGCAGCAATGCAGGCTGCTATTCTCCCATGGAGACGATCGTAGAGATGCTGGATGTAGTCCTGTGGAACGGCTTGCCATGCCATTTCCACCTGGCGCCTCAGTTGGACCAGCGTTCGTGCTGGACGTGCAGACCGCGTGAGACGACGCTTCATCCAGTCCCAAACATGCTCAATGGGGGACAGATCCGGAGATCTTGCTGGCCAGGGTAGTTGACTTACACCTTCTAGAGCACGTTGGGTGGCACGGTATACATGCGGACGTGCATTGTCCTGTTGGAACAGCAAGTTCCCTTGCCGGTCTAGGAATGGTAGAACGATGGGTTCGATGACGGTTTGGATGTACCGTGCACTATTCAGTGTCCCCTCGACGATCACCAGTGGTGTACGGCCAGTGTAGGAGATCGCTCCCCACACCATGATGCCGGGTGTTGGCCCTGTGTGCCTCGGTCGTATGCAGTCCTGATTGTGGCGCTCACCTGCACGGCGCCAAACACGCATACGACCATCATTGGCACCAAGGCAGAAGCGACTCTCATCGCTGAAGACGACACGTCTCCATTCGTCCCTCCATTCACGCCTGTCGCAACACCACTGGAGGCGGGCTACACGATGTTGGAGCGTGAGCGGAAGACGGCCTAACTGTGTGCGGGACCGTAGCCCAGCTTCATGGAGACGGTTGCGAATGGTCCTCGCCGATACCCCAGGAGCAACAGTGTCCCTAATTTGCTGGGAAGTGGCGGTGCGGTCCCCTACGGCACTGCGTAGGATCCTACGGTCTTGGCGTGCATCCGTGCGTCGCTGCGGTCCGGTCCCAGGTCGACGGGCACGTGCACCTTCCGCCGACCACTGGCGACAACATCGATGTACTGTGGAGACCTCACGCCCCACGTGTTGAGCAATTCGGCGGTACGTCCACCCGGCCTCCCGCATGCCCACTATACGCCCTTGCTCAAAGTCCGTCAACTGCACATACGGTTCACGTCCACGCTGTTGCGGCATGCTACCAGTGTTAAAGACTGCGATGGAGCTCCGTATGCCACGGCAAACTGGCTGACACTGACGGCGGCGGTGCACAAATGCTGCGCAGCTAGCGCCATTCGACGGCCAACACCGCGGTTCCTGGTGTGTCCGCTGTGCCGTGCGTGTGATCATTGCTTGTACAGCCCTCTCGCAGTGTCCGGAGCAAGTATGGTGGGTCTGACACACCGGTGTCAATGTGTTCTTTTTTCCATTTCCAGGAGTGTAGATCCTAAATTGATACAGTTCCTAAACATAGTAATGCAAAATTGGAAAACCACACTTAATATCCAAATAAATTCAAATAATATCACATCACTGCCAATACAGATTAAGCGTGGAATATACCAAGGAGACTCATTAAATCCTTTCTAGTTCTGCCTTGCTCTGAACCCACTATCCAACATGCTAAATAATACAAATTATGGATACAATATTACTGGAACATACCCACACAAAATCACACATTTGCTATACATGGATGATCTTAAAGTACAGGCAGCAACAAATCAACAACTCAGCCAATTACTAAAGATAACAGAAGTATTCTGCAATGACATAAATATGGCTTTTGGAACAGACAAATGTAAGAAAAATAGCATAGTCAAGGGAAAACACACTAAACAAAAAGATTACATATTGGATAACCACAGCGACTGCATGGAAGCGATGGAAAAAACAGCTGCCTATAAATATCTAGGATACAGACAAGAAATATAAATAGATAATACAAATATTAAAGAATAACTAAAAGAAAAATATAGACAAAGACTAACAAAAATACTGAAAACAGAATTGACAGCAAGAAACAAGACAAAAGCTATAAATACTTATGCTATACCAATATTGACCTACTCATTTGGAGTAGTGAAATGGAGTAATATAGACGTAGAAGCACTCAATACACTTACACGAATACAATGCCACAAATATAGAATACATCACATACATTCAGCAACAGAAAGATTCACATTAAGCAAAAGGAAGGAGGAAGGGGATTTAAAAAACCTACATTATGGACAGGTAGACAATTTAAGAAAATTCTTTCTAGAACGAGCAGAAACTAGCAAAATACACAGAGCAATCACTCATATAAATACATCGGCTACACCACTGCAATTTCATAACCACTTCTACAACCCTTTAGATCACATAACATCAACAGATACGAAGAAAGTAAATTGGAAAAAGAAAACACTACATGGCAAGCACCTGTATCATCTAACACAACCACACATCGATCAAGACGCACCCAACACTTAGCTAAGGAAAGGCAATATATACAGTGAGACGGAAGGTATCATGATTGCAATACAGGATCAAACAATAAACACCAGATATTACAGCAAGCATATTATTAAAGATCCCAATACCACAACAGATAAATGCAGACTTTGCAAACAACAAATAGAAACAGTAGATCACATCACAAGCGGATGTACAATACTAGCAAATACAGAATACCCCAGAAGACATGACAATGTAGCAAAAATAATAGATCAACAGCTTGCCTTACAACATAAACTTATAAAACAACACGTTCCCACATACAAGTATGCACCACAAAATGTACTGGAGAATGATGAATACAAATTATACTGGAACAGAACCATTATAACAGATAAAACAACACCACATAACAAACCTGAGATCATACTCACCAATAAAAAGAAGAAATTAACACAACTAATCGAAATATCCATACCCAATACAACAAATATACAAAAGAAAACAGGAGAAAAAACTGAAAAATACATCCAACTGGCTGAGGAAGTCAAGGACATGTGGCATCAGGATAAAGTTGACATTATACCAATTATACTATCGACTACAGGAGTCATACCACACAATATCCACCAGTACATCAACGCAATACAGCTACATCCAAACTTATATATATGTAACTACAGAAATCTGTAATTATTGATACATGTTCAATTACCCGAAAGTTCTTAAATGCAATGTAACATCTACCGTACAGTTAAAAGGACGTCACGCTTGATCAAGGTCCGCGTCACTTTCCATTTTTAACCAGACATAACGTCTGAGAAAAGAAAGAATAATAATAATAATATAATAGCAGTATTAGTATTAGTAGTCGTAGTAGTAGTCGCGGCTTAATTCATTTGTAGATAACTTTTACAAGGATAGTGTACACGTCAAGGTCCCATAGTGCTTAGAGCATTTGAGCCATTTTAAAAGCCGGCACGGTAGCTCAGAGTGTTCGGTCAGAGGGCTGCGTGCTCTCTGTAATAAAAAAACTGAGTCAAGGAATCATCGATCAACTTGAACGGATGTCTTGTGACGTCCGCCCAGACCCAACGCAACGAACTACATCGAACAAAAAAAAGTGGTCAGCGCGACGGAATGTCAATCCTAAGGGTCCGGGTTCGATTCCCGGCTGGGTCGAAGATTTTCTCCGCTCAGGGTCTGGGTGTTGTACTAACCATCATCATTTCATCCCCATCGACGCGCAAGTCGCCGAAGTGGCGTCAAATCGAAAGACTTGCACCAGGCAAACGGACTACTCAACAGGAGGCCCTAGCCATACGGCATTTACATTTTTTGCATAAAGCTCTTAGCAACCATCTTCGCCATGATAATATCACAGCAGCAGACCACCGGCACGAGTGATGTAATGTACAGGCAGCTTCTCAACCATCTGACCACAAATAACATTATCTTGAACACAATTTGGATTGCTGAAGGGTTCTGATATCGAGAAGGCTATTTACACCTACAGTGAAAATGTACTTAATTCATTAAACAACAAATTACAAGCGGCAGGTATTTTCTTTGATTTGTCAAAGGTATTTGATTGTGTGAACCACAACATCCTTTTAAATAAATTAGAATTCTATGGTGTCACGACAGTGCTGCAAAATGGTTCAAGTCATACCTCGCTAATAGGAAACAAAAGGTGTCAAGTGCAAGGGACTAGTGAATTAAGTCATCAGTCATCATCAGAATGGGAAGAACTTAGATATGGTGTCCCACAAGGATCCATCATAGGGCCATTGCTGTTTCTTGTGTACATTAATGATCTCTCATCAGTTACACTGCCAGAAGCAGAGTTCGTTTTGTTTGCAGATGACACAAGTATTGCAATAAATAGTATGTCGAGTGTAGTTCTAGAAAGATCTGCTAATGATATTTTCATGGATATTAATAATTGGTTTAAAGCCAACTCACTGACATTAAACTTTGAAAAGACTCACTATATGGAATTCCGAACCTGTAAGATGTTTCCACCCAGCATATGCATAAAGTATGAAGAAGAGCAGATAGAAGAGGTTGACAGTCTTAAATTCCTGGGATTACAACTTGATCACAAATTCAGTTGGCAGAAGCACACCACACCACTGCAGAAACACCTTAACAAATCTGTATTTGCAATTCGAGCGTTAGCTGACATAGGCGATGTAAAAATGAAAAATTGGTTCAAATGGCTCTGAGCACTATAGGTCTTAACATCTGAGGTCATCAGTCCCCTAGAACGTAGAACTGCTTAAACCTAACTAACCTAAGGACATCACACACATCCATGCCCGAGGCAGGATTCGAACCTGTGACCGTAGCGGTCACACGGTTCCAGACTGAAGCGCCTAGAACCGCACGGTCACACAGGCCGGCAAAAATGAAAAAGCTTGCATACTTTGCCTACTTTCATTCCATAATGTCACATGGTATAACATTTTGGGGTAACTCTTCAAGTCAAACAAAAGTTTTCAGAGTCCAAAAACGTGTAATACGTATTATTTTTGGAGTAAATTCACGGACGTCCTGTAGAAACCTCTTCAAAGAACTGGGTATACTAACTACTGTCTCTCAGTATATTTACTCCTTAATGAAATTTGTCCTAAACAATATATCTCTTTTTCCAACAAACAGCTCAGTTCATACATACAATACCAGAAACAAAAATGATCTGCACAAGGACTTAAAAGCGTTTACTTTAGTTCAAAAAGGGGTCCACTACTCTGGAACACTCATCTTCAATAATTTGCCAGCAAACATAAAAAATTTAGCTACAAATAAAGATCAGCTTAAAAGGAGTCTGAAAGACTTACTAATGGCCAACTCCTTTACTCCATTGACGATTTTTTAAAATAGAAACGAATTATGTATTGTATATATTCATACTGTTAGTATTGTTATTTCAGCAAAAAAAAAGAAAAAAAAAATATTGACATGTTCCACATCCATGAGGATCTCCTCAGCACGGATCTATGGAACGAAAAACTAATCTAATATAGTGCCTAAGCTAAGAGCACGACATCGCCTGCAGCGCCTCTCCTGGGCTCGTGACCACAGCGGTTGGACCCCAGACGGCTTGAAAACCGTGCCCTGGTCAGATGTATCCAGATTTCATTTCGTGAAAGTTAATGCTAGAGTTCGAGTGTGGCGTGAACCCCATGAAGCCGTGGACGAAAGTTGTCAACAAGGTACTGCGCAAGCTGGTGGTGGCTCCAAAATGGTGTGGCGTGGTGTAAACCAACCATTGACTGGAAATGGTCATGTGCGGCTACTTGGAGACCATTTGCAGCCATTCATGGACTTCATGTTCCCAGACAATGATGGAATTTTTATAGATGACATTGCGCCTTGTCACTGGGCCACAATTGTTCACGACTGATTTGAAGAACATTGTGGACAAGTCGGGTGAGTGATTCGGCCATCCAGATCGCCCAACATGAATGTGATCGCACGTTTATGGGACGTAACCGAGAGGTCAGTTCGTGCACAAAATCCTGCACCGACAACATTTTCGCATTTACGAATGGCTATAGGGGCAGCATGGATCAGTGTTGCTGGAGGGACTTCCAACAACTTGTTGAGTCCCTGCCACGTCGGGATTCTGCATTTACGTACGGAAAAAGGAGGTCGGAAACGATGTTAAGAAGTATCTCATGACTCTTGTCAGCTCAGTGTAATGTAACACTACACACATTACTGAGTGACATCAGAACCATAGCCTCAATGGTTTCCATTTTGTGTATCGTGACTTCCGATTTGCTAGCCTGAAAAACTGAGTCAGCATCTCTCTATAATGAGTGAGACGTTAAGCTCAGAAAGAAGATAAGGTTTTGCTATTATTCACTACATAGCTTTGGGACAGAAAAAAAGAAGAACGAAACGTAGTGTTAAAGTATTAAACGAAATGATAAATGTTTTAGTTATTTATTTATTAATTTTCGTTACAGCCATCGATGGGCTACGTTTACACAACTTTCCTCACTTTCTAAAGTTCTCTTCCTTCCTCTTTCGCCAGTACTCCTTCATCCGTTGGCTCACTCGTGCACGTTCTTCTGCCGAGAATACTCTGTTTATTCTCGTTTGCTCCTCGAAGAAATCCTTCACCTCCGCAAACTTTTTCCTAAAGATCTTGCTCTTCAAAATTTCTTCTGCAGTGATCCCGCATTAAATGTTTTAATATTATTATTGTTATTATTATTTGTCTTGCGTTATATGTTTTACCAAACCTTTATGGTGAAACAGAATTTTACCGCTGTCTCACCAGTACTCTAGTCGCTCAGCGTGTACAGGTGAGAATCCATAATAGTATAGTTACTGATTTCTAACATGAAGAAGTTAGCGTTTGTTTGAGACAGTGTGATTTATCATTATTGTGAGTATAAAAATGTTACTTTTCTTGCGTTTCACGATGAGAACGGGACTGCTGCAATACAATGCAGGCAGCGTCTTCGTCGTTGCGGTCAGAGACAAGTCGGCGACTACTATAGTCACATCGAAGGAAAACGTCATGAAGGTGACCCCGCCTACCGTTGCACCCCATCTGATCCTCGTTGCGAATTAATTAAAATAATGTAATTAGCTAGAAAGATGAAAATCTAAAATGTAGCAGCGATGTATACGTTATATGTAATGTATGGTTCTGTATTTTGGCGGCCAGCCGCTGTGGTCTAGCGGTTCTAGGCGCTCAGTCCTGAACCGCGCGGCTGCTACGGTCGCAGGTTCGAATCCTTCCTCGGGCATGGATGTGTGTGATGTCCTTAGGTTAGTTAGGTTTAAGTAGTTCTAAGTTATAGGGGACTGATGACCACAGATGTTAAGTCCCATAGTGCTCAGAGCCATTTGAGCCTTTTTTTTTTGTATTTTGGCATCAGTCTGTTAATGTCTGTAATACGTCAAATGTATATGTTACAAGTGCAATAAAAAGTGAAAGAGTGCTTAAATTTATTTCTTTAGCTACTCAATCCTGAAGTATTTAATCGATTTACAAATTTGTGGATAAAGACAGATAGTCAATTTTATTGGATGTTTAATGGAATTTATCAGATTAACAGAGGATTATCTTTTAGCTTAGAATTTTAGGAAAGCTTAATCGTTAGCCCTGAGGTAACTCATAACTTGCAGAAAAAAGGCACGGAGATAAATATAATCTTTGGTTTATCGGCAAGATCCAGTTATTTTACTGCAACAAAAGAGTGCAATTTCCTCCATCTTAGTCCCTCTCGACAAGGGAACTAGCTGATTGAATTTAGGGTGTAGTTGACTGAACATAATTAAAATTTTAGCTGCGTGTTACGCTCTTACAAGAATTCCGAAAACGATGTGACAGAGTAATTGAGAGGAAGTCGTGAATGACCAAGCTTCATTCTCCGGATCCAGGGGCCTGTAGCAGCAGACTTGGCGACATCGATAAGGACCAGAGAGAGGTGGATTAGGAAAGGACGCGAAGGAGAGTCACGTATCCGACAGCGACTTCGAGGTAGGCGACTATGCGACTTCGCCCCCTGGTGGCAGCTGCGGGCAGACAGCTAAGGGACTTGGCTTCCTGGTAATGGCAGTCGGGCGCTGTCGACGACGAAATTTTGTGTCCCGGTCGTGGCAGCCGGGTGCAGACATCGACTACGAGTCAACGCGTCCTGGTGATAGCAGCCGAGCGCAGTCAACGATGAGTTATCGCATCCGGAGGCAGCTAGGGATGGGAAAAACCGGTCGGTTAAAACTGATACCGGTCTTTCCGCTCTGGATAAATGGTATTTATCGGTATTTGTTTGGTGTCGGTTGCAACAGGTGTTTTTTTATAATTGTTGCTAATAACCGAGTAAAAAACCGAAATATCAATTAGCCCTACCAGCAGTACTAATACTTTTCGTTTTTTAATAAACCTTTTTTTAAAAAAAGGAGTATTGTTTATTTGCAAAATTTGCACTGGTTTGAAATATTGCGTTATTATTGAAAATTGGAAAAGTTCTGAGAGCTATTTTAATAACAACGCCGATAGAAACGAGCAACAAACACATGGCGATTGAATTGACATAGCACTGGTGAGACAATAATGCCCCTGTTTCCGTGTGTCGCGGCTTAAGGTACACGTGCAAGACTTGCCCCCAGTGTATTGCTGAATGGCACTAGCCCTAATCTGGAAACATTTTTACGATGTGGCGTAGAATGAAGTACAGTGCTTCATTCGCTTTAAAAGACTGAAGATTTGTCTGCCATTTCTATGAGATAATGAAAGAGGAAGGAAATTATAGTAACAGTAACAACTTAAACACCTAAGAACAAGTCATTCATAGTATAGAATAAAAGTGGAAAGTAGCTCATATACTGCCTTGTGTCTACACAATACGTCTTTATCAGCTTGCAGCCCTTTCAAACGGGCAAATTAACACGAGAAAGTGGTTCAAATGGCTCCGAGCACTATAGGACTTAACTTCTGAGGTCACAAGTCCCCTAGAACTCAGAACTACTTAAACCTAACTAACCCAAGGACATCACACACATCCATGCCCGAGGCAGTATTCGAACCTGCGACCGTAGCGGTCGCGCGGCTCCAGGCTGTAGCGCCTAGAACCGCTCGGCCACTCCGGCCGGCAACACGAGAAACAGCGATCTTCAACATCAGTTTTCACCATGTAGCACTGACTATTCGTTTTGCCCGATTAGTGGTAAGATCCCAGATTACAACACGATTTTTGAGCAGAGTTTCAGAAAATTAGAATCAATAGGAAAATACTGGTGATGTTTGTAGTATTTCCCAACTTACCACTTTCCGAGAAAAGCAGCGAATGGTGAATTAAGTTTTCTTTTATTTGCCTGTTTAATTTACCTGTTTAATCTATATGTCTTGAAACTGAGAGAGTCAAAAATTTTCAATCTTTGTTCCATTTCTACGTTTATCTCAGGAAATTAAAGGAATAAAAACCGAAAATGGGTTATTTCAGAAACCGGTTGTTTTGAGAGGTTTTAACAGTCAGGTTAACCTGACCTGAAAAAAATGACACAACCGAGAACCGATTGTTTCAGCTATAGCCGACACCCCTTCACGCAGCCAGGAGCGCACGACTACCACGAGATGTCACGTTCCGGTGCCGACAGCCACACTCCGGAAAACTGTCGACAGTTACGTTTTAGCTGTGAGTTCAATTCGTGTTGAGTGATTAAAGATGAATTTGTGGTTCTGAGAATACTTATGTGACAGGTTGTAGGACAGTTGAACACATTTTTTGGAGCAGTATACAGAAGCGCCAAAGAAACTGGTATAGGCATGCATATTCAAATACAGGAACATGTAAACAGGCACAATTCATTACCAAGTGTGTTGCGTTAGTGTTGTGTTCCGTGCCGTTATACAGTGTCATCAAGTGATGTGGTTTTAATTGTGTGCTCGACCCGTATAAAGTCCATGATTCTTCGTGTGCTTTTTACACTGTGGCCGACTTTCAACTTGTCTTTGCCTCCAGGGTTTTTTTAAGTGCGCTACACATTTCCAACTGTGTTCTTTTTAACGTTATGTCGACTTTTTAACTGTGCACCAGTGCATGTCCCCCTATTAGTGTGTATTTTAACTCCCATCATCTCCATTTACAGTGTTTTTTATGTCCCCCTTTTACGTAAGAGTACGCCTTCTGTATTTGTAAAGCCCTTTGGCTGAAGAGCGGTGGACTGTGCCGCTGCCAGCCCTCCCCTGCCCATGTGGGGCATGGGAATGAAATTACAATAAAGAAAAAAAAATACAGCAGAATACGTCGCTGCGGTCGGCAACGCCTAAACCAATATAAGACAACAAGTGCCTGGCGCAGTTGTTAGATCGGTTACTGCTGCTACAATGGAGGGTTATCAAGATTTAAGTGAGTTTGAACATGGTGTTACAGTCGGCGCATGACACAGCTTCTCCGAAGGAGCGATGAAGTGGGGATTTTCCTGTACGACCACTTCACAAGAGAGTGCCATGAATATCAGGAATCCGGTAAAATGTCAAATCTCCGACATTGTTGTGGCTAGAAAAAGATCCTGCAAGAACGGGACTAATGACGACTGAAGAGAATCGTTCAACGTGACAGAAGTGCAACCCTTCCGCAAATTGCTGCAGATTTCAATGCAGGGGCATCAACAAGTGTCAACATGTGAACCTTTAAACGAAACATCATCCATATGGGCTTTCGGAGCCGAAGGCCTACTCGTATACCCTTGATAGACTGCACGACACAAAGCTTTATGCCTCCCCTGGGCCCCTCAACACTAACACTGGACTGTTGATGACCGGAAACAGGTTGCCTGGTCTGACGAGTCTCGTTTCAGATTGTGTTGAGTGGATGGATGTGTACTGGTATGGAGACAATCTCATCAATCCATGGACCCTGTATGTGAGCAGGGGATTGTTCAAGCTGGTGGAGGCTTTGTAATGGTTGTGGCATGTGCAATTGAAATGATATGGGACCCTCGACACTTCTAGATACGTTTCTTACAGCTGGCACATACGTAAGCATCCTGTCTGATCACCTGCACCCATTCATGTCGATTGTGCATTACGACGGACTTGAGTAATTCCAGCAGTGCAGTCCGATACCCCACAGTCCAGAATTGCTACAGAGTGGCTCCAGGAACGCTCTTCTGAGTTTAAACACTTCCGCTGGCCACCAAACTCCCCAGACATGAACATTGTTGAGCATATCTGGGATGCCTTGCAATGTGCTGTTCAGAAGAAATCTTCACCCCCTCGTACTCTTACGGATTTATGGACAGCCCTGCAGGATTCGTGGTGTCAGTTTCCTCCAGCACTACTTCAGACATTAGTCGAGTACATGCCACATCGTGTTACGGCACTTCTGCGTGTTCGTGGGGGGCGTACAAGATATTAGGCATGTGTACCAGTTTCTTTGGCTCTTCAGTGTAATTGTGTTCTGTAGGGTTAAAGGTTTAAACAGTATTAACATATTAGAAGAAAGTTCCGAAGAGAAGGCGTGCCATTAGGGACTCGATTAACTTTGAATAAAATGGAAGACCCCAAGTACGAGTTAACTAGTCAATTCGATAATATAAAAACGCAACCGAGTGCATAGACTGCGAACACGTATTCGAAATCGGAAATCGCGAAATGGAGATGGTCCATCTGAAACAAGACACATTACAACTCAGTGAGCAGATAGGTAATATAAAAATCAAAGTGACAGATAAAATAAAGAAGAAGAATATTATTATTAGACAACAAATTGTTGGACAAACAGAACTAGAGCGATAATAAAAATGGTTCAAATGGCTCTGAGCACTATGGGACTTAACATCTGTGGTCATCAGTCCCCTAGAACTTAGAACTACTTAAACCTAACTAACCTAAGGACATCACACACATCCATGCCCGAGGCAGGATTCGAACCTGCGACCGTAGCAGTCGCGCGGTTCCGGACTGAGCGCCTAGAACCGCTAGACCACCGCGGCCGGCAGAGCGATAAGAATCCTCGTAATTTGTTCAGGAGGTATTGGCGGAAATCGTATGAACAACGTAAAAGCAAATATATATTTGAACCCGACAGTTAACAAGGTAGAAGAAGGGCAAAAAGAACTAAGAAATCTGAAGTCCAGGCTGATGAGAACTTCAATGCATGAAGAGCATTGTAAACAACAAAGAGTGTTCATACTGTGGTGAGAGCATAGTGGAGCATAGTGTTGAAAACTCCGTATTAATAGGAACGATAGAACGGGCAGAGGGCCGTTTGCACATACAAAAGAGTCTATATATTATAAAGGGCATTACTGGTAATCGACATGGTGGGAATAAAACCGTATTAGTTTTTACAAGAGATACGGATGATGCGCTGGATCCTGAGATACGTAACAGAGAAACGCAGTGTCACTGTCCAATTAAAGTAGTATTGCTACATTTCATGAGTGACTGGTGAGTAAAATTGAATTTAATAAGTGGTAGTCACGTGGTAGGTCGTTTCCCAACTTTCAAGCCGGAGGGAGGGCTGTATCCGAATGTATTTTAAGAATATTTGAAGAAGCTCTATCTTTTGTTTGGGAAGATATAAAGAAAATTCAATTTTTGATAGGACATTTAGAGGCAGAAGCCGCAAAATAGACGGTTCTGCACAAGTAAAATTTTAAGAATTGAGCTTACTTTTCCCAGTAATTTAAGGGCCAATGTTGGTCGGATTGTGAATAACAAAAACTAACATTGGAACTAATAGATCCAGGTCCTTGTAATGGACAAATAATACTTTTAACTGCATTAGAAGAAAGTACATTGACGAACCGATTAGTGAAAGTCAGTTAATGAAGGTACTTATTAGGCAACTGCCAGTATATGTGAGGGACAAAATGATGGGCAAAGAATGGTCAAGAATCAGTGCCCATCTTCAGTTTCAGGAGGAAGCCTCTTCAATTTTCCCAATACTCTCCCCAATACAAGCTCCCCCCCACCACCACCACCATGTAGTGATATATTTTCTACGGGATTGGCAACAAATCTCCCTACTTAGCAATCTATAACAGCTCCCACATTTCTCACTGATTGTCAAAGTACGAGGGGACTTCTAGGTTACACATTGCATCCCATGCTAAGACCGCTGCGCTAGAAAAATGGCGCATTGTCAGAAGAGAACACTTGTTCTGGGTTTCCTGCAGGTATAATTCTGCTGCGGCGCGGGTAACAGGAGTGAAAGGGCACGGTAACTGGAAGCGTACTCCGAAGTTATGGCACGAAAGGCAAAACGACTATGTTGACAAAACGTCTAAATTGCACTTGATTTACCGTGAAACTATTAGCACCTTTTCAGTACGACTGGACGCGATATTGCATTTATTTCACATAACGGCATAATTTCAAGGTGAATAAGCGTTTTGCTCACGAGAATCGTGCTGCCCCACGTGTTTCAACTTTGGAGCATTTCACTCCCACACAGCGATGCTTGTGTTATCTGTACCGCATCAGAACCGTCTCCGCGGGAAACCCGGAACAAATACTCTGTTCTGACAATACGCCACACTTGTGACTGCACAGTAGTCTTAGTTTGGGACGATACGTAGGACTTACAACTTAAGCAACATGTGGGCGAACATTTTGTTGGCAGGTTGTTTCAACTACTCTGCGTAAGTTTCACTGGGAAGCCCTCACACATCCACGTACAGTCCTGATGTCTCCCCATGCGATTTCCATATTTTTGGAGCCCTGAAGAAAGATATTCGTATCCACCGATTTGCTTCGGAAGGAAAAGCGGACGCCTGGGTAGAATCACGGTTCCGTAGGCAACGCAAACATGTTTCCAAGAAGGCATTGACTGTCTTCTATCACAGTCGGATACATGTGTTAACAGTTATGGCAATTACTTTTGAAAAAATAAAAATGTTACTTACTTTTTTACATGTGTCTCGTTTTCATTTGACCGTTCCTTACACATGAATATCGTGTCATTTAGGGCGTGCTATAGTCCCACTTCCCTTGTTTTAGATGTGCAAAAACGCTTATTTATTTTGCTATTTCTGGTTTTATCTGTTACACACGCATTTCCCGTATTTTATCAGAAAATTACAAAGTTTCTGTCGCGTGTTCACGAGTTACAAAAGTTATACGATGTCAATTGTGTCGTTGCGTGTTTCTTTGAAGAGTAGCGAGCGATTTCACTGTTGTTATTTGACATGTCTACCCTGTGTGTGTGTGTGTGTGTGTGTGTGTGTGTGTGTGTGTGATGAAGAAGCAGAGACACAGACAGACAGGGAGATAGTGAGAACTTATAAATTTTAAATCAAGTCGTATGTTTATTGTTTAATGGTCCAGTGTCAACAGGTGCTTAGCAAATTAGGAGTGATAGCTATTACTTTTCAATGCTGTGAGATGTTCCACATACCTAGTTCTAAAATTCTAACATGTTTGGCTCACACGTACACACTCATTTGTTTAAAATTACTTAAACTTAAACAGGAATAAGAACAGCATTGTAATAAGAACTGAATAGTCTTCTCACAGTTGTCCAAAGACGATGTAGAAGGTGACACTTCACCTTTTTGTCGGTGAATGCTATCGCATCAAAATTTTAAGAGGATTCAAAGTGGAATGTAACTGAAAGGTAGGAGTTTGAAGATAAGATCGCTTCACTCCAAGTCCCTTATTTATAAGCACGGCAGGTTTTCCAGCATTTAGCTGCATCATCGGGTGCAACGTGTACAAATTCATCTACATCTACATCTACATGGATATTCTGCAAGTCACATTTAAGTGCCTGGCAGAGGGTTCATCGAACCACCTTCATAATTCTCTGGTATTCCAATCTTGTATAGCGCGCGGAAAGAATGAACACCTATATCTTTCTGTACGAGCTCTGATTTCCCTTATGTTATCGTGGTGATCGTTCCTCCCTATGTAGATCAGTGTAATAGATAAAAACTCTTGTATGGTAAGAAATGTAACTAAAGTGCAAAGATATGCGGAATGAACATACAAAATCAAGTCATGTTACGATCGTGAAAAGAGAATGGGATGACCCAGCGCTCATAGTCAGCAGTTCCTTCGCTAAGTAGCGGACGTTAAATATAAAATACCATAAAAGAACGTAAAACGCTTCCGTGACATCTAGAAAGGACGAAAGCTAAACACAAGCAATTCCTGAATACCTATCAGGTATATAAAATACTACTAAATTCCTCTCATTATGAGTACCAGTGTCCAGTGAGTTAATGGGACTCCATATGCCGAAAAAGTTACCAAAAACCTACCGTATATGATCACCTACGGGATTATATAAAATTACGCAGGTCGCGGTTCTCCATTATCTAAAAAGGATTGAAAAAAATATTGGTAAAACTTCCAGTTATTCATTCTTAATTTGTGGTTCATTCCCCAAAAAATCCAATGTAAAACTATTTTAAGGCTTAGCACGAAACTGGCTTTAAGTGAAACAAGACTGAATATCGTGTCGTACATAAAAAGCTCAATCGGAAGAACATCTACATCTACATCTACATTTATACTCCGCAAGCCACCCAACGGTGTGTGGCGGAGGGCACTTTACGTGCCACTGTCATTACCTCCCTTTCCTGTTCCAGTCGCGTATGGTTAGCGGGAAGAACGACTGTCTGAAAGCCTCCGTGCGCGCTCTCTAATTTTACATTCGTGATCTCCTCGGGAGGTATAAGTAGAGGGAAGCAATGTATTCGATACCTCATCCAGAAACGCACCCTCTCGAAACCTGGCGAGCAAGCTACACCGCGATGCAGAGCGCCTCTCTTGCAGAGTCTGCCACTTGAGTTTGCTAAATATCCCCGTAACGCTATCACGGTTACCAAATAACCCTGTGACGAAACGCGCCGCTCTTCTTTGGATCTTCTCTATCTCCTCCGTCAACCCGATCTGGTACGGATCCCACACTGATGCGCAATACTCAAGTATAGGTCGAACGAGTGTTTTGTAAGCCACCTCCTTTGTTGATGGACTACATTTTCTAAGGAGTCTCCCAATGAATCTCAACCTGGTACCCGCCTTACCAACAATTAATTTTATATGATCATTCCACTTCAAATCGTTCCGCACGCATACTCCCACACATTTTACAGAAGTAACTGCTACCAGCGTTTGTTCTGCTATCATCTAATCATACAATAAAGGATCCTTCTTTCTATGTATTCGCAATACATCACATTTGTCTATGTTAAGGATCAGTTGCCACTCCCTGCACCAAGTGCCTATCCGCTGCAGATCTTCCTGCATTTCGCTACAATTTTCTAAGTTCTCTCAATTTTCAACTTCTCTGTATACTACAGCATCATCCGCGAAAAGTCGCATGGAACTTCCGACACTATCTACTAGAACTAGGTCATTTATACACAGGGTGATTCAAAAAGAATACCACAACTTTAGGAATTTAAAACTCTGCAACGACAAAAGGCAGAGCAAAGCACTATCTGTCGGCGAATTAAGGGAGCTATAAAGTTTCATTTAGTTGTACATTTGTTCGCTTGAGGCGTTGTTGACTAGGCCATTTCAGCCAATAAAGTTTTTGGTCCCTTTTTCTTCGAAGGTGCTACTGTGACTGGACTACAGTATCTGGAGATGTTAGAGAATTGGCTGTTCCCTCAGCTCGAACAAGAAGCACAACAATTCATATTTCAGCAGGATTGAGCGCCACCACATTGGCACTTATCTGTCCGTAACTACCTGAACGTCAACTACCCGAGGCGATGGATCGGCCGCCAGGCAGCCCGTGACAGAGCACTTCATCACTGGCCTCCAAGAAGCCCTGATCTTACCCCCTGCGATTTTTTCTTATGGGGGTATGTTAAGGATATTGTGTTTCGGCCACCTCTCCCAGCCACCATTGATGATTTGAAACGAGAAATAACAGCAGCTATCCAAACTGTTACGCCTGATATGCTACAGAGAGTGTGGAACGAGTTGGAGTATCGGGTTGATATTGCTCGAGTGTCTGGAGGGGGCCATATTGAACATCTCTGAACTTGTTTTTGAGTTAAAGAAACCTTTTTAAATACTCTTTGTAATGATGTACAACAGAAGGTTATATTATGTTTCTTTCATTAAATACACATTTTTAAAGTTGTGGTATTCTTTTTGATTCACTCTGTGTATTGTGAAAAGCAATGGTCCCATAAAACTCCCCTGTGGCACGCCAGAGGTTACTTTAACGTCTGTAGACGTCTCTCCATTGATAACAACATGCTGTGTTCTGTTTGCTAAAAACTCTTCAATCCAGCCACACAGCTGGTCTGATATTCCATAGGCTCTTACTTTGTTTATCAGGCGACAGTGCGTAACTGTATCGAACGCCTTCCGGAAGTCAAGGAAAATAGCATCTACCTGGGAGCCTGTATCTAATATTTTCTGCGTCAAGAAGGCAACACATTGCAAAGCCATGTCGCAAGAGGCTGCACTTACCACCTCAAGCTTGCGCACTGGAATGTGTATCACCTACCAGGCGGCGTGTCAAGGTGGAACTGTGGAAGCGCCGTCTAGTGACGTGGAGAGTGGGAGACGGCAACACGTTACAAGAAAACTGTAATCTCTGACTGTTGTTTTAGCAGAGCAGTGGTGGCCGGCACACAGCCAGAGAATTCCAGTTACAATGAGGTGTTTTTTCCTTGAGAGAGCAATTACAGACAGGGTGTCACTCTTTCTCTCCACCCCACAGACCCGCTCCTTCCCCATCCACAAGAAAAGGGAGATTCTGCATGAACAGAGGAACGGTAGAAAGAGAATATGATGTGAAATAACGAGCTGTAAATTACGAATTATTAGGGTGGTGGGTGATAGGAAGTTTAGAAACATTATATTAAAGGGAGACGCACATTGTATGCATATTATATAATACTTTAGTATTTTACAAGAGGACGTGGTCAGATATGTGGTGGGGGATCTGGCGAAAGTCAATTAGCTCAGTTCAAAATCGTGCAGCTGAATGCTATGCAGTCTCCTGCCTACCAAAGCCACTGTGTAGGAGCTGACTCTTGACTGTGACTTGGAGGAAGGACGTGCCCTAGGTTCTCCACGAGATTGGCTAAATACGGCTGACGATGAGCAAAAATTTCATGGAAGTACGTTAGCACTCATGGGTGAGTACCTACGCTTAGAAAGTTTCTCAGTGCGTGGCACTAAATTTATTTTAATTAAGTCTCAATCAATGTTTATTGTGCCTCACGTACGAAAGTATCAACATAACTTATCAAATGCTCCTCTTGACAACATATGCTGTTAGTGAAGCTGATTCGCAGCTCTGATGCAGAGAGGAAGAGAGCAGAGCTTCTTTCTTTTCTACGCAGTAAAGTCTAGTGGTGACCGTGTTGGACAATATTTAATTTATTTTTGTCATATTCCAGAGTTAAGAGTTGACTTGCCACAGGCCTTAGTTACACTACACTCATGCTCATAAATTAAGCATAACTTCAGAATGTGGTGCCACACAACGTGGCACTACACAAAACTGGTGCTAATAGCACAGGCATGTAGGGAACACACACGACGCAGATCTGTAAGTCCACGGTATTGGTGATAAGTTGAGAAAACAGTCCCGAAACACATGTGCTACAAAACACCACTGTTTCCTGCGCATGTACCCCTACGTCAATATGGGATATGATCACCATGTACACGTACACGTACACAACCATGGGTTAGCATACTCTGGATCAGGTGGTTGAGCAGCTACTGGAATATAGCCTTCCATTCTTGTACCAGTGTCTGTCGGAGCTCCTGAAGTGTCGTAGGGGTTTGAAGACGTGCAGCGATACGTCGACCGAGAGCATCCCAGACGTGCTCGATGGGGTTTAGGTCTGGAGAACAGGCAGGCCACTCCGTTCGCCTGATATCTTCTGTTTCAAGGTACTCCTCCACGATGGCAGCTCGGTGGGGCTGTGCGTTAATCCATCAGCAGGAAGGTGGGACCCACTGCACCCCTGAAAAGGCGGACATACTGGTGCAAAATGACATCCCGATGCACCTGACCTGTTACAGTTCCTCTGTCAAAGACATGCAGGGGTGTACGTACACCAATCATAATCCCACCCCACACCGTCAAACCACGACCTCCATACAGGTCCCTTTCAAGGACATTAAGGGGTTGGTATCTGGTTCCTGATTCACGCCAAATGAAAACCCAGCAAGAATCACTGTTCAAACTATACCTGGACTCGTCCATGAACATAATCTGGGACCACTGTTTCAATGACCATGTACTGTGGTCTTGACACCAGACTTTAGAGGCTCTCCTGTGACTGGGGGTCAGTGGAATGCACGTTGCAGGTCTCCGGGCGAATAAACCGTGTCTGTTCAGTCGTCTGTAGACTGTTTCTGGAGACAACTGTTCCTGTGGCTGCGGTAAGGTCCTGAGCAAGGCTACCTGCAGTACTCCGTAGCCGTCTGCGGGCACTGATGGCGAGTTATCGGTCTTCTTGTGGTCTTGTGCACTGCGGACGTCGCGCCTGGACACGTTTCCTGCCTGCTGGAATCGTTGCCATAATCTTGAGATCACACTTTGTGGCATACGGAGGGCCCGTGCTACGACCTGCTGTGTTTGACCAACCTCCAGTCGCCCTAGTATTCTACCCCTCATAACGTTATCGATATGTGTTCTTTGAGCCATTTTCAACACACGGTCACCATTAGCACGACTGAAAACATCTGCACACTTACTCGCTGCACCGTACTCTTGACATGCACCAACAAACCTCTGCGTATGTGGACTGCTGTCAGTGCCACCGTGCGACGACCGCAGGTCAAATGCACCGCATAGTCATACCCCGGGGCGATTTAAACCCGCAAACCGCCCACCAGAGCGTTGTTTCACCATGTATCAGCATTATCCTTAATTTTTGAGCAATAGTGTATAACGTAACAAGCTGTGGACATTGTGGAAATGAAATAGAGTGAGGCGTAGCGCCTTCGCATCGCTCCTGTCACTTGTTAGGACGATATCGTTATAGGCATGAGTCATCGACAGATGTCACCAGCTGACATGGACATGAGTTATAGAGCCGCATGTAGTTATACCAGTAGGCGGTAGAGGGCAGCAGTTGACGGACAGTGCTAGCAGTCGTAGTCAAAACAATGTTGTAAAGTTATGTTTGATTAATATTTAATGTATTTGCATAATTATAATTATTTTATATGTGTAGTAATTAGCAGTGTGAGTGTTGTATGAGTGAAGAAGAACAGAAGTAAATGCAAATTGTTTTGTTTATTCACAAAGTACCAGTTAAACTATACAGGGGATTTACTATAATTAAATGTGCAGTGAGTTTAAGGTATTAATAAATCGTGAGTAGAACACAAATTAATCGGTAATTTCAGAAGAAGTAATTTTATATTTGATACTTTTCTAAATTTATTTATTTAGCAATTGCCATAGAAAGAAATGTTTTACTATGATTGGTCATTGAAGTAAAGTGCGGGTTAGCGCGGGATAATACTGCAACCTGATTTGCTGTTTGTGATATCAGCCAATCAGAAAAATGCAGGCTCGCGCCAATCTATGCTGGGAAGAAAGCCTGTGGTGTGGTCTAGGGGGGATTGGGGCTAAGGGTTCGAACCAGTAACATCTCATTGAAAGCAGCTCCGACGAAAGTACTGTAAAATCGCGGAAAAATGCTAATTACGAGTTTGCGAAGTAGTACAAAGTGTATTTAAGTGAACGGCATAGTGTAAGTCGTGTGGAATTTCGGACGGAATATCAAAATTATTTGCTTTTGACTGTTAGTTAAAACCGCGTGGCGTGTTGTGCGATCTAAGACTGGAACAGGCATTACGTGTAGAGCAGAATGCACAACATTTGAGCTCTATTTGAAATCTATTAACTTCGGTAATGGATGTAAATACCATAAACTGGCTACGTGTGTGATTGTGGTGTGCGTGTGTGATTGTGGTGTGCGTGTGAACTTTACATTGTGTTGCCACTTAGTACAGACTTGGCAGTATTAACTGTGATCTTTATCGTAAAAATACACCTGAAAATTTACATTGCCAAGTTAAAACTTATTTCAGTAGCTAGCCACATCCCATTTACCGGACAATTCTATGTATGTTGCGACCTGCAATAGACAGTAGTGGTCTAGTATTTTCTACTACAGCTTTCAGCTAGACAAATGAACATTGCTGGACACTGGCAGGGCGGTAAAAAAAGTAACGTGCCGCCCCACAAGAGGCGTTGGTGTAATAAAGGAGTGAAGAGCAACACGCCACCAATGCTAGAGATCGCGTAACTGCGCAGCGCGACTCAGTAGAAGTGTTACTTTAGTAATTCGGCTGAATACCGCCATCGCTATAGCGCAGTAGTGGTCCGCACTCACATGGAGTAGGCGGGCGCGGCGGGCTTGTCGGAGACGCGTCGGCCTACGGTGGCGGGCGGTCGGTAGGCGGCGGGCCCTGGCAGGTGGTCCAGCAGGCGCGCCATCGTGCGAGACCCCATGCTGAAGACGGGCGCGCGCGGCCGCGACGCGTCCGTGCACTTCTCCGGCTGGTAGCTGCCGGGGCCCGGCACGTCCAGCTTCACTGCCGGCCCGTCGTCCTCACGTCAAAAACATGGTTCAAATGGCTCTGAGCACTATGGGACTCAACTGCTGAGGTCGTAAGTCCCCTAGAACTTAGAACTACTTAAACCTAACTAACCTAAGGACATTACACACATCCACGCCCGAGGCAGGATTCGAACCTGCGACCGTAGCGGTGGCGCGGTTCCAGACTGTAGTGCCTAGAATCGCTCGGTCACTCCGGCCGGCCGTCCTCACGTCACATCCCACACCAAGACTCACCGCTCTACAGCGCACGCATTACACCGGCCAACATCGCGCCATCAGACCGCTATTTACTTCCTTTACTGTTATTTCATACCCTCGCTCGTCAAGGGCTGGCAGTGACACATTCTCGCTCTTCACGCGAGTTCTTGTTGTTGTGTAAATCTAAATTAATGCAGATGAATAGGAAAAAGAATCCTGTAATGTTTGAATACTCCATTAGTAGTGTAGCGCTTGACACAGTCACGTCGATTAAATATTTGGGCGTAACATTGCAGAGCGATATGAAGTGGGACAAGCATGTAATGGCAGTCGTGGGGATGGCGGATAGTCGTCTTCGGTTCATTGGTAGAATTTTGGGAAGATGTGGTTCATCTGTAAAGGAGACCGCTTATAAAACTCTAATACGACCTATTCTTGAGTACTGCTCGAACGTTTGGGATCCATATCAGGTCTGATTGAGGGAGGACATAGAAGCAGTTCAGAGGCGGGCTGCTAGATTTGTTACTGCTGGTTTGATCATCACGCGAGTGTTACGGAAATGCTTCAGGAACTCGGGTGGTAGTCTCTAGAGGAAAGGAGGGGTTCTTTTCGTGAATCGCTACTGAGGAAATTTAGAGAACCAGCATTTGAGGCTGACTGCAGTACAATTTTACTGCCGCCAACTTATATTTCGCGGAAAAACCACAAAGATAAGATGTGAGAGATTAGAGCTCGTACAGTTTTCCCTCGTTCTGTTTGCGAGTGGAACAGGGAGAGAAGATGCTAGTTGTGGTACGAGGTACCCTCCGCCACGCACCGTATGGTGGATTGCGGAGTATGTATGTAGATGTAAATGTACATGTAGTTGTGTTCTTCAGTTCGAAAAATGGTTTCATGCACCTCGCCGTGCTAATATATCCTATGAAACGTTCACTGAAACGTACGTCCATTTCAGTCTCCTTACTGTGTTCAAGACTTGTCTCGCTGTACAATTGCCCCTTGTACCGCTCAAAAACACGCACTCTCTCTCTCCATTACCGTATTAACAATTCCTTGTTCCCTCGTGATGTGTCCTGGCAACCATTCCCTTCTTTCCGGCACAAATTTCTCTTTTACACTAACTTCATTTTGTACCTCATCATTAAGCACTCTACTTACCCATCTAATCTTCAGCGGTCTTCTGTAGCACCACATTTCTAACGCATCTAAATGTTTCTGAGCTAATTACTGTCCACGTTTCGCATCTGTACGAGGCTACACTCCAGACAAATACAATGGGACAAAATTTCCTGACACCCAAATTTATACACTGTCCAGTCACATTAAAATGGCCACTTGTCAAAAGCCTGAATGACCACTTTTTCCAGCACAGAGCACTGCGAGACGTGCAGGAAGAGTGTCAGTGAGGTTCTGGAAGGTACGAACACGGACGCTGAGCCATGCCGACTCCAGTGCCGCGGGGGGTTGCGCTAGATTTCTTGGTTGCAGACCTATGCCGCGAACAGCCTGATCGAGGTGGTCACACAGATTCCCGACTGGGATATAATCCAGGGAGTTTGGTGGCCAATAGAGTACGATGAACTGATCCTATGCTCCTCAAGCCGTGCTTATACACTGTGTGTGACATGTTGCCATCGAGCTGAGGGAAAACAAAATGCATGTAGGAGTGGGCATTGTCCCCGAGGATAGATGCACACTTGCGTTGATCCATTGCGCCTTCCTGAATGACGAGATCACCCAGGGAATACCACGAGAACATTCCCCAGACTATGACGTCTCCTCCTCCAACCTGAACCCTTCTGATGATTGTTGGAGGGTATTTGCTTTCAGTCCGATGCAGCATAAAACGTAATATCTCTGGAAATGCCGCCTGCGGGCACTCAGCGGACGTATAGTTGCGGTAACGACGTGCAAATTCCAGCCTTCATCAGCAACGAACAGCAGTCAACATGGGCGTATGAACTAGGCCCCATACGCGGCAACGTTCGCCGAACAGTCGTTGACGAAACACTATTGGTAACTCTTCGGTTCGTCTCGGTGGTCAGTTGCTGAACAATAGCACGTCTATACGATCGTACACAACTCCGCAGCCGTCGTTCACCCCTGTCATGCTGACCTCTGTGGCCGAGCGGTTCTAGGCGCTTTAGTTCGGAACCGCGCTGCTGCTACGGTCGCAGGTTCGAATCCTGCCTCGGGCATCGATGTTTGTGATGTCCTTAGGTTAGTTGGGTTTAAGTAGTTCTAAGTCTGGGGGCTGATGATGGTTCAAATGGCTCTGAGCACTATGGGACTTAAAAGCTAAGGTCATCAGTCCCCTAGAACCTAGAACTACTTAAACCTAACTAACTTAAGGACATCACACACATCCATGCCCGAGGCAGGATTCGAACCTGCGACCGCAGTGGTCGCGCGGTTCCAGACTGAAGCGCCTAGAACCGCTCGGCCACTCCGTCCGGCGGGGACTGATAACCTCAGATGTTAAGTCCCTTAGTGCTTAGAACCATTTGAATCCCTGTCATGTGTTGCCATGGAGCACCATAGTTCCCTCGGCGCCGGTTTTGGATAGCTCCATTTTGCTCTGCACGGTACACTTCAACCACGGCGACACGCGAACAGTTTACAAACTTAGCCATTTCCTAAGTGCTGGCTGCGCGGAGTGGCCGCGCGGTTTAGGGCGCCATGACACGGATTGTGCGCCCTCTCCCGCCGGAGGTTTGAGTCCTCCCTCGGGCATGGGTGTTTGTGTTGTTCTTCGCATAAGCTAGTTTAAGTAGTGTGTAAGTCTAGGGACCGATGACCTCAGCAGTTTGGTCCCTTCGGAGGTCACACACATACATTTGATCGTGCACTTTTGGACGTCAGATGTGTAAATCACTTGGTTTCCTCAATACGACAACGACTGTACTGTTTTCCGCGTCCCTCCGAGACGGTTTATATATCTTCCGCTGCTACTGTTGCCACATACCGTCTGCGAACGGTAATTGCACGTTTACATCGAACACAGGTGGTGGTCACATTAATGTGACTGGACGGCATGTCTGACGTTCACAAATTCCTATTTTTGCTAGTACGCACACTGGAGAAAAGTTTAAAGAACTAAGTTGATTCCAAATTGACATTTATTCACGAACTTGACCGTACATCTCGACTTCAGAAAACTTTAACACATATGAAATTCTAGCACTACGGCCATGTTCAACACAGGCATGTTTTGCCTCGATGAGCCACGATGGAACACTTACCGAGATTGAATAAAGCCACGGCCTACGATATCACGATTTGGGTGAGTGAGACTATTTTTGTTCTTTCACGGTGACAATCATAGGTTCGAGGATTAGGGGGCTTTTAATGGTAGGATTACTTTTGTAAATCTGGGGGAACCAGTCGACTTTTCGCAGTTAAAGGAGAATTCTAGAGATGAGTAGTTAGTACCTGTGCAGTGTACACAAAGCCATTTGCTTGGGCATTCTGCCGGTTGACCCAAGCCTGTAGCAGTTGTTTGTTTTACGTGTAATCGTTTTGGGTACAGGACTAGACAGTGTAGAGAGTGCAGATAGCTTATAATTAGGCAAAAGAAGTAGGTTGGTAGTATGGTTAGCCACTATTCTCTTCAGTAGACAAAGGTACCGGCATCTGTATCAAAGACAACGTACACTGGGAGTTTTTCATTCGGAATTGCCGTTTCTTTGTGAGAAGATTGTTTCACGCCCCGTGTAAAGAGAAGAAGAAGCGACTATCATGAGAATATGGAACTGATGGGTACCGTAGCGCTACACTCAACATAATGCAGGGCCTCAACGGCCCTTCGCTACTAACGGCGGAGAGAGCAGATAGCACAGCAAGGGGGGACAGTAGTTGGATGCGGAAAGCAAGGCTTTCAAGGGTTTGGAAGGAGTAGTAACATTTTAGTGGAACAGAAATTCAGTCAACACTCGTATAAGATAGCAAAAGGCCGATTTAAGGGTTTGTAAGTGTGTAGTGCGCAGGAGGGATGTAATTCTCATATTCGGCAGATTAGTAGTTTTAACTGTTTTAGTCAATAATGAGCTTTTTTTGGTGGGTTAGTCGATCCGGTTTCCGCGTTACTTTAACGTCGAGGGTCAGAGGTATTTTAGTGTGTTAGTTAATTGGTAGGACGGTTGTAAATACTGAGGCAAAAGTCATGGGGTGTAAGTTGCGGGTGGCGTACCTTGGCTCTTGAAAGGATTGATCTTAAGGAGCCGCTGCCTGTTCCAGGAGGTAAACTGGTTGCGATTAAGGTGAAGGTATCATTACTCTTTCTGGAGAGTTGGATACAGGTCTAGGACAGGGGACAGACAGGAGAACGGGCTTAAGCAGATCACTAGTGTAGAAGTATACAATAATGAGCGAGATAAAACTGAAATATATCATTTATAAAACTTGTGGCAGCAAGCATAATTTTACGGCGACACGAAAGAGCAACAGTGCGAAATTGAAGCGAAGCAGGAAATATACAGTGCCTCCCAGAAACATTGCGGCCAACTTGGAGGGGTTGTGGATGGTGTCTTGAGGAACACATTGAGGATAGGAGGCTACAGAGCATCGAAGTTATAGGTGCCCACTAGGCCACTCCTCTCACAGCAAACCTGACTTTGTACGGCGATGAATAGTAGTCTCATCGTCTCGCAATGTTGTTTGTTATTCAGTAATAGCGACTGTTTGCCACAATCGCCAGTGGAGAAGATGAAGCTGGGTGTTCCGTAGATAGGCCTTGTCTCCTATGAATGCATTGCTCTGTTGCCTCGGTGAATGACGATTTCGGACATGGATTTCTATCGTCAGATTATTTTTCTCCAGTATACCAACAAATATTGGCGATTTGAGGCAGTTAGAAAGAGCCTTCGCGAGCAGGTGAATTGTACTGACGAAAGTTGATTATTTTTCTTTGCGTAAGACAACAGTTGTCACTCAGTTTCTTTATTCAGAACTCCAGGAGACTTGTGTGGAATTATCCACATCTGGTTTTACCCTTTGCAAAATAATCAGTAAGAAAAGTCCGATTTTAATCACAGCAAACTGAAGAAATGCAAATGAAATCGACTTCACTCTTTTTGGTGTATGATTATTAACTTTCCTATCGCTTTGGTCGCTTTTCGTTAATAGGGAGAAGTATTCGCTCACATCTCATCAGTGATAACAAATATACGCGTAGAATCAGTTGAATCCTCTTCAAAATGAACCTAACCTTATCGATAAACTCTTTTTATAATTTTCTCTTTGCCGGTATCAAACAATTGCGACACTTACATTGCACAAAGCCTTTTAATAGTTAATTCTTGATGTACAACGTGCCGCTCCATTTCTTTTGACACGTGTATGGCTTCAGGTAGCCATTTATCTTTAAGTCGCTCAACATCATTTTGCATACTTCGTCGATGTTTTATCTGATCTTCCGTCATGTAAGCTGTGTTCAAGAGACGTATGGCCAAGTTTGAGATCAGTCGCTTATTTCTGAACTGTTGAGTGCTTAGGTCAACATAAATCTTTACATGCTTTGGATGAATTTTAGCTGGCAGCAAACCGTCTGAGCAAAGGGGCAAAAAAGCCACGGTAATGCTTTTTATCCGTGAGAGCTAAATACAACCACGATTCCTTCAAAACACTTTATAAACCAGTCCGCAAATTTGGTTGGCACTGGACTATATTCATAGACACCAACGAGGTTTCAGCGTCTGCACGAGTCTGCACGAGTGGCTTTCATCTCGTTCTCTGCCTTAGAAGCAACGTACTGAGAAAGTAACCTTGAAGCTCTTTCATCGGCTTTAGGTGTATTCTCCATGAGATCCATGTGGAAGGCAACACACGTCTAGGCAGTAGTCGCTTTCACACAAAGACACTCAGGCATTTGTGATGTGACGTTTTCAATGAATGTGGTGAAGCACCATTCAGCTCAAGCTGGCTGATTATGGAAGAACGTAAAGTTTATTCCTGATTAAATCTCACAGAAATGAATCATGTGCTCTGAGAAATCAGAGAAGGGGGATAGTTTCTGTTTGTGATTATTGGACAGTTCCTCTGCACCTTTGCAACGAATGACGTGAGAGGTAGATTTGGTGCTGTCACCAACTATAAACGGTACTATTAAGTATGTCTTCTGCGTTCAACAGACAAAACCAATACACGTTTTACACTGACTACCTAATTACCCACGGGCCCTTCGTTTACCGTCGTAGGCGCCACATAGGACCATTCTTATTCCAGGCTCAAGCCAACCATTGTCAAAAATACGTTATCCACAGTGGCGATCAAACCAAAGAGTGCAAAAACGCAACAACCTGCCCCCATTAAAAATCCAGTCATATAGTTAAATAAGTTAAAGAACGACTTATCTTGTAGTACTCGCCCAATGTAAACATCTCCTATTCCTACTGCGAAAGGCAAAATCCCCCTTCCAAAAAACATGAAAGGATTGCCCTCATCCACCTCATAAACTCTTCATTGTATCTTAAGGAGTCCCTACATTCCCCCTCCTCCTCCCCCCCACCGCCCCCACACACAAACACATAGAAGATATTATCCGTTTTGTCACACATGTCCTCCAAAATATCCAACCTTTTGAGCGACGCTATAAACATTATCAGATCATATTGATTGCCTATTCCACATTTCACCTACATCACAACGCCACATACTCCCAGAACCACTTCCATTTCACTCCCTCCCCCCCCCCTCTCCCTTCCTCAAGACACCCTCGCCTGAACCCACTGCAAGTCTTCAGCCCAACTGCGCCAAATTCCCCTCACAAATACAACCAGACCCTGTCCCATCATCCCAACCCTCTGAATAAACCTACTCCAACTCCTTACACCAGACGCCCCTCCCCATATCCTACCTGCATTCATCCATCTACTCGGAATTAGCCATCAAGTACCCAAACATCATTCTCCAGACCACCTATAAAAGCACCAAGCAGCCTACATTGACGCAACAACGCTCACCTACTATAATAATAATTACCACATCAACATCATCCATTACATTTGTGTCGTCTATATGTTTTCGATCATTTACTTTTTTATTTTCAATCCCGTTGTATTTGAGAAAATTGTAGGGCTGAAAACAGGTCGTTCCACCTCCATCCCACCACCTTCTGAGGGAATGAAATAACAAGAAAGAAAATAGACAGGCTGACTTTATTTAGTACTCTAAAAGAATCTGTAATAGATACGAAAGCACATTAGCTCTGAAAAGAAACACTAGCAAATATTAAATGTAAAGCAAAATTCGTGGGAGAAACTTCAGAGGGATTTGAAATTAAGACAGGAGCAAGACACGGTGATGGACTTCCTCCAATATATTTTAACTGTGTACTTAAAGAAATGATCAGAGAATGAAGGAAAACATTGGTAGAATATAATATCAAAAATTAAATACAAATTGGCTGGAAAACTATAATCTCAAAAATGACTGTTTAGCATTTACAATTAATTTAGAAAGTCTGGCAGATAGAGTATAAGTAGCACAAAAACAGATATAAATTTGAAAATAGAGGCAATGACGAACAAGAAGGCTAATCACAAATTATGTAAACATCAGAAGGACATGAAACATCCTGGCAGATTAATCTCATTCTGGATCAGAAGGACAGACAAATTTAAGTATTACGAAAAGTCATCCCGCAAAATGGATGTGGGAAAGAAGTTACCAGAGGAAAATTATGAAAGATGGGCTTAGCATTTAACTAAACAAAGGATGTTTATAATGAAAAATAATTCTCTATAAATGCAGAAATTCATCATTTAAGACAGTAATTCGGCCTAAAAAACACATATGCAGCAGTCACTAAAATCAGGATGAGTAAAAGAAGATGATGATATCTGCAAAATGGAAAGGAAACTTATGAGAAAGATTTTAGAAAATAGGAGAGTAATATAAATATTTAAATCAAGAAGTAACAGAGAAGTATGCAAAACGTAGAAAAATATTACAGATTAAATCAGGAAAATAAGACCATTGTTCTAGGTAAACATCCATGGAATGAATCCTAGCAGACGGCTGAGAAAAAATGTACAGTATTTTGCAAAATTAAAAGGCGAATTGGCTTAGGAAGAGCATGGAGACCTATAACAAACCAGCAAGAAATTGAGGACAGAATAAAAGATAGGTTCAAAGTTATCATTTCGGATGGTTTCCAAGACGGAGAGAACAGTTCCAAAAAGATAGGGAAGATAATGGACAGTAGAAGAGAGAAGACAAAAACATGAGCAGGTGAAAGTGTGAATCTGACTTAGAGCTTTGATTCTTTCACTATCAATTTTTTTCATAATGGAAGACATTAATGTGTGGTAATTTTAATTAATGTCAAAGTCAGAATATTTCTCCCTACGCAATTTGCAGCTTGGGAAGGGGTGGGACTTCTGGGGTGTTCGTAAGTACCTCTGGGGTGTCAGAAGATGACGCCGCAAAAACCACAAGACCAACAGAAAACAGACACACATTAGTAGATAGAGAATCTCTCCACGTTTTTAACTCACAGTACAAGTTCTCAATACAGGCACTGTTTGTAACATGGAAAAATTCAATGTTTTCGTGCAGCTTATAGACACAAATTGTCCCGGAAAGCGTGACAGCAACCTACTTTTCAAATCTGTGAATTGATTTGCCTTTGTGCAGGCGTGAACCAATTTCATACTACAAAACGGAGCGGAGCAAAGCGTTAACAAAGAATCTTGAAGACATCACAGCCGACAGGTGCAAGCTGTAGTAATAAGAATTTAGTACACCATTATCAACTGGTCACTGATAAGGGGGACGTCCAACAAGTAATGCAACACACTTTCTTTTCTCGGCCAATTTTGGTTAAAAAACGCGTAATTTGCTGCAGGACATCGTGGAATGATCTCGCTTCAGGTCCTACAATTTCACGAAATCCCAATAGGCGGCGGCGCTATACATAAGTCTTCAAAATGCAAACTGTAACAGAGGTGAGTTCCCAACAGAGAACTGTCGTCAAATTTCTTTTGGTGGAAAACCAGAGCACCGCAGATATTAACAGGCGCTTTCAGAACGTCTACAGAGACTTGGCAGTGAACAAAACCACGGCGAGTCATACAGCAAGACGTCTGTCACCATGGCAACCAGGTTGCGCAAACCTGACCAATCTCTGGCACGCCGAGTGGCCGCACACATCTGTGACTCCTGCAGTGTTGGAACGTGTGAACACTCTCATTCGAAGTGGTCGACGGATCACAGTCAGACACCTAGCTGCTCACCCGGACATCTCCGTTCGTACTGCTGAAACACTCGTCCACTACTTAGGCTACTAAAAGTGTGTGTCCGCTGGATTCCTCGCTTCCCAGCAGGGGACCATAAAGAGCAACGCTGGGCGGAATTGATGGCGCGTTACGAGGTTGATTTTTCACAACTTCGTCACAGGGAATGAAACCTGGGTTCATCATTTTGAACCGGCAACAAAACGTCAATCCGTAGAGTGGCGCCACACCACCTCTCCTCTGAAGAAAAGGTTCAAAGCCGCAACCTTTGCCCGTAAAGTCACGGGGAAGTTCTTCTGGGACTCTGATGAGCGTATTCTGTTCGATGTTCTCCCTCGTGGGACAAACGTCGTGTTACTAGGGCCTCCCGTAGGGTAGACCGTTCGCCGGATGCGAGTCTTTCGATTTGACGCCAGTTCGGCAACTTGCGCGTCGATGGGGGTGAAGTGATGATGATTAGAGCAACACAACACCCAGTCCGTGAGCGCAGAAAATCTCCGACCCAGCCGGGAATCACCCCGGGCCCTTAGTACTGACATTCTGCCGCGCTGGCCACTCAACTACCGGAGGCGGACTCCCTCGTAGTGCAACGATCAACACTGAAGTGTATTGTGCTACTCTCAGGACCCTCAGACTAAAAGAAGGTACACTACTGGCCATTAAAATTGCTACACCAAGAAGAAATGCAAATGATAAACGGGTATTCATTCGACAAATATATTATGCTAGAACTGACATGTGATTACATTTTTCCGCAATTTGGGTGCATAGATCCTGAGAAATCAGGACCCAGAACAACCACCTCTGGCCGTAATAACGGCCTTGAAACGCCTGGGCATTGAGTCAGACAGAGCTTGGATGGCGTATACAGGTACAGCTGCCCATGCAGCTTCAACAAGGTACCACAGTTCATCAAGAGTAGTGACTGGCGTATTGTGACGAGCCAGTTGCTCGGCCACCATTGACCAGATGTTTTCAATTCGGGAGAGATCTGGAGAATGTGTCGGTCAGGGCAGCAGTCGAGCATTTTCTGTATCCAGAAAGGCCCCTACAGGACCTGCAACATGCGGTCGTGCATTAGCCTGCTGAAATGTAGGGTTTCGCAGGGATCGAATGAAGGATAGGGCCACAGGTCGTAACACGTCTGAAATGTAACGTCCACTGTTCAAAGTGCGGTCAATGCGAACAAGATGTGACCGAGACGTGTAACCAATAGCACCCAATACCATCACGCCAGGTGATACGCCAGTATGGCGATGACGAATACACGCTTCCAATGTGCGTCCACCGCCATGTCGCCAAACACGGATGCGACCATCATGATGCTGTAAACAGAACCTGGATTCATCCGAAAAAATGGGGTTTTGCCATTCGTGCAACCAGGTTCGTCGTTGAGTACACCATCGTCGGCGCTCTTGTCTGTGATGCAGCGTCAAGGGTAACTGCAGCCATGGTCTCCGAGCTGATACTCCATGCTGCTGCGAACGTCGTCGAACTGTTCGTGCAGATGGTTGTTTTCCTTCAAACGTCCCCATCTGTTGACTCACGGATCGAGACGTGGCTGCACGATCCGTTGCAGCCATGCGGATAAGATGCCTGTTATCTCGACTGCTAGTTATACGAGGCCGTTGGGATCCAGCACGGCGTTCCGTATTACCTTCCTGAACCCACCGATTCCATATTCTGCTAACAGTCATTGGATCTCGACCAACGCGAGCAGCAATGTCGCGATACGATAAACCGCAATCGCGATAGCTACAATCCGACCTTTATCAACATCGGACACGTGATGGTACGCATTTCTCCGCCTTACACGAGGCATCACAACAACGTTTCACCAGGCAACGCCGGTCAACTGCTGTTTGTGTATGAGAAATCGGTTGGAAAATTTCCTCATGTCAGCACGTTGTACGTGTCGCCACCGGCGGCAACCTTTTGTGAATGCTCTGAAAAGCTAATCATTTGCATATCACAGCATCTTCTTCCTGTCAACTTCGTGGTGTAGTAATTTTTATGGCCACTGGTGTAGTAAGTAAATAAATAAATAAATAACTGTCAAAGAATTGAAGAATCGACTTCAGCGCGTTCGCCACCACAAAAATGGAAAGGAACTTCTTCTCCTCCAGGATAACGCAAAGCCTCACAGAAGTGCTCGTGCGCCAGAGGAGCTTACAAAGCTTCATTGGACTGTTATTTCTCATCCACCGTGCAGGCCGGATCTCGCTCATTCCGACTTCCATCTGTTTGGCCCAGGAAGGATGCACTCCACGGAAAGCATTGTGTGGATGATTGGGAGGTTATTGATGCAACAAGACTTTGGCTCCTACGTCAACCAGTAGAGTGGTACTATGCGGACGTACAGGCCATCCCAGTAAGATATAAGGTCGTCGCATTGAGCGGAGATTATGTTGATGAATAGGGCTTTGTAGCCAAAACAGTGGAGAATAATATGGTGTACTGGAATCTTGAACAAAACGAAACTGTTTCCTGAAAAAAAATGTTTTGCATTACTTAGTGAACGCCCCAGGTACAAATCAATAGTCCGTCCAGACAGGCGTCGGAAGGCATAACGGTACCGACTGACCGCCGTGTCATCCACAGCCGATAGGTGTCAATGAATGCAGATATGGAGGGTCACGTGGTCAGTACAAAGCTCTCCCAGTCACTGTCAGTTTTCATGAGTGGAGTCGCTACTTCTCAATCAAGTAGCTCCTCAACAGACCTCATCAGGGCTAAGTACACCCCACTTGCAAACAGCGCTCGTGAGACTTGGGTGGTGAACCAAGCAATAGCATGCAGTAAATTCTGATTGAATCCCTGATAACCTATTGTGGGACACATACGTTCCAACGGTAGTGAAAGCGCTAAATTGGGCTAGCTTAGCTTTGGCGAATGAAGAAGAAAGAAAATGTGGAAAACGTCTGAAAATGACGATATTGGAGGACAAACGAATAGGAATTGTAGTGTTTCCTGTTAATGTACTCACGTGCCAGAGGCAGCCTCTCTCGCATGGTGTAGGCCGGCGGGTCGCCCGGCCCGTGCTGGGTGAGGTTGGGCCGCAGGCCGTACTTGGGCCCCGGGCCGAGCAGCCTGAGCGGCAGCGGCATGCGGCGGCGCATCGTGTAGGCGGGCGCGCGCTCCCTGGTCACGTCGTGGCCCTTGTAGCCCAGCGTGGGCGGCAGGCGGTAGTGCGTCGGGCCCGCCGCTGCACCGGCCACACTCCAGTCAGAAAAGTCACAGCGCCTTCATCTGACACCCGCGTTGCAGCAGGCCGACAACTTCAAATTATGTGGTGTTGTAGCATTCTGGAACACTGTTTGCTCACAGGCCATGGCCCTTCTGGAGGTGGTGTTCGACAACGACCGACCACGCTCCTACGGCGCCACAGTCCCTTACTGGACCGGGAACGATATTTCAATGCCCAAGAATGTAGAACTCTTGTAGTATCTCAAGTATAACCAATTTACCTTAACAGAAATGGAGCATCAGCACCTTGACTGAACTATAAAAAATACACTCCTGGAAATGGAAAAAAGAACACATTGACACCGGTGTGTCAGACCCACCATACTTGCTCCGGACACTGCGAGAGGGCTGTACCAGCAATGATCACACGCACGGCACAGCGGACACACCAGGAACCGCGGTGTTGGCCGTCGAATGGCGCTAGCTGCGCAGCATTTGTGCACCGCCGCCGTCAGTGTCAGCCAGTTTGCCGTGGCATACGGAGCTCCATTGCAGTCTTTAACACTGGTAGCATGCCGCGACAGCGTGGACGTGAACCGTATGTGCAGTTGACGGACTTTGAGCGAGGGCGTATAGTGGGCATGCGGGAGGCCGGGTGGACGTACCGCCGAATTGCTCAACACGTGGGGCGTGAGGTCTCCACAGTACATCGACGTTGTCGCCAGTGGTCGGCGGAAGGTGCACGTGCCCGTCGACCTGGGACCGGACCGCAGCGACGCACGGATGCACGCCAAGACCGTAGGATCCTACGCAGTGCCGTAAGGGACCGCACCGCCACTTCCCAGCAAATTAGGGACACTGTTGCTCCTGGGGTATCGGCGAGGACCATTCGCAACCGTCTCCATGAAGCTGGGCTACGGTCCCGCACACCGTTAGGCCGTCTTCCGCTCACGCCCCAACATCGTGCAGCCCGCCTCCAGTGGTGTCGCGACAGGCGTGAATGGAGGGACGAATGGAGACGTGTCGTCTTCAGCGATGGGAGTCGCTTCTGCCTTGGTGCCAATGATGGTCGTATGCGTGTTTGGCGCCGTGCAGGTGAGCGCCACAATCAGGACTGCATACGACCGAGGCACACAGGGCCAACACCCGGCATCATGGTGTGGGGAGCGATCTCCTACACTGGCCGTACACCACTGGTGATCGTCGAGGGGACACTGAATAGTGCACGGTACATCCAAACCGTCATCGAACCCATCGTTCTACCATTCCTAGACCGGCAAGGGAACTTGCTGTTCCAACAGGACAATGCACGTCCGCATGTATCCCGTGCCACCCAACGTACTCTAGAAGGTGTAAGTCAACTACCCTGGCCAGCAAGATCTCCGGATCTGTCCCCCATTGAGCATGTTTGGGACTGGATGAAGCGTCGTCTCACGCGGTCTGCACGTCCAGCACGAACGCTGGTCCAACTGAGGTGCCACGTGGAAATGGCATGGCAAGCCGTTCCACAGGACTACATCCAGCATCTCTACGATCGTCTCCATGGGAGAATAGCAGCCTGCATTGCTGCGAAAGGTGGATATACACTGTACTAGTGCCGACATTGTGCATGCTCTGTTGCCTGTGTCTATGTGCCTGTGGTTCTGTCAGTGTGATCATGTGATGTATCTGACCCCAGGAATGTGTCAATAAAGTTTCCCCTTCCTGGGACAATGAATTCACGGTGTTCTTATTTCAATTTCCAGGAGTGTATATACTCCAAAATTTCCGTCCTTATATGAACTTGTTTTCAGAATGAGAATGATGTAAGTACGTGCTGGCTATTTGGTGTGTCTAATGTTATTGTAACTTGGTAGGTAGAAACGGCAACACAGAATGCCCAGAGGAGATGCATGCACATCTTATCACCGGCGTTCAGACTTTGAGAAAGGTCGAATCACTGGCACGAGAAACACGGGACCATCATACTGATGGACTACGCGCACAGCTGGCTGTAACGCACAGACAGCTAAATGAATGGTGATGAGACAGAGTCAGACAGTGCGGCAAGAAGATTGGGCACAGTTCCTTCCATAAGGACTACTATACTACAAGATCATCGGATTGTACGACTGGCTGTAACAAACAGATACACTGTGCAATCACATTAATCTGACGACCTGCCAAAAGCCTGATTCACCAAGTTTTGCAGCATGGGCCGTGCAGTGAAGTTCTGGACAATACCGAAAGGGATTGGTTCAAATGGCTCTGAGCACTATGGGACTTCATATCTCAGGTCATCAGTCCCCTAGAACTTAGAACTACTTAAACCTAACTAACCTAAGCACATTACACACATCCATGTCCGAGGCCGGATTCGAACATGCGACCGTAGCGGTCGCGCGGTTGCAGACTGAAGCGCCTAGAACCGCTCGGCCACCCCGGCCGGCACCGACAGGAATGTGGAGACAGACACACAAACTCCAGTGGCGTGGTCAGCTGCGCCAGGTTTTTCTGGTGAGGATCCATGGCACAACAGCCCGACCCAGGTGGTCCCACAGACTCTCGATTGGTTTTAAACCCGGCGAGTTTGTGGCCAGGGGAGTACGGTAAATACTTCCTGGTGCTCTTCAAACCATGCACGTACACTGCTAGCTGTGTGACACGTTGCATTGTCCTGCCGGTAGATGCCATTGTGCCGACGAAAAGCAGTCTGCATGTACGGTAAGGATAGATGCATAATTGTGTTAATTCATTGTGCCTTCCAGAATGGCAAGATCACCCATGTAATTCCATAAAAACATCCCCCAGACGACATCGCTCCCTTAATAACATCATCGGCGTATTACTAATACAATAGTAGCCAGTATTCTGAGGCTCGGACGCTTTGCTTTCAAACGTTTCACTGCGTACAAGTCAACGACCATCTGCCTGATGGAGCATAAAACGTAATTTATCTCAGAAGGCCACCAGTGGTCAATCAGTGGACGTCCAGTTGCCGTACTGGGGTGCAAATTCCAGTCTTCGTCGCTGACGAACAGCAGCCAGCATAGGTACATGATCAGGCGCCTTTTGCAGAGGCCCATACGCAGTAATGTTCGCTGAACTGTCGATGAGCAGACATCGTTGGTAGCCCTTGGTGCACATGGGCAGCCAGTTGCTCAACCGTTGCACGTCTATTCGCCCACGCACAGCCGTTGTTCACCCCTGTCATCTGTGGCCCACGGTACACCACAGTTACCTCAGCACAGATTTTGGATAGCGCCGTTTCGCCATGCTACCACGGCGGCACGCAATGCTTCCACCTTTGGCCCGAAAGTTAATGATCACGCACTTTTGGGCGTCAGATAAATCGCTCCGTTTCCAAATTACGACTACGACTACACTGTTTCCCTCGTCTTCCTGACACCCTTTATATACAGCCCTCTGCTAGTGCTGCCATCTATCGGCTGTGAGTGGTTATTGCACAGTGACGTCGAAAGTATGCGGTGGTCACATTAATGTGATTCGACCTCGTAAATGTCAATAACTGGGAAATCTGGGCAGAATTTTCCGCGAGGATGTCACCATGAACCATCTGGGACAAATTACTAGAAGCTGGGTCGAAATCTCGAGTAGTCACGCTTCATTTACCGATGACACTATATCACAGTCATCAGACACTTGTATGCTGTAGAATCAACTTTTACATTGAGTGGCATTCTGTGGTGTTAGTCGATAAAGTCTCCTTTCTGTTTGGGGTTGATAACTGAATGCCAACGTGTCCGTAGACGACCTGTTGAAAGGTCACAAGAAGCCGCACTTCTCAAGACGCATACGTCTCGAATGGTATGTGGAGATATTGGACATAACAAAAAGACTGATTTGATGTTTGTGAATGGGAGACGGAATGTTCGCCAGTATATTGCAATAACGGTAAACGCTTTTGTCATGCCCTTCATGACGTGCTTACTACACTCCCGGAAATGGAAAAAAGAACACGTTGACACCGGTGTGTCAGACCCACCATACTTGCTCCGGACACTGCGAGAGGGCTGTACAAGCAATGATCACACGCACGGCACAGCGGACACACCAGGAACCGCGGTGTTGGCCGTCGAATGGCGCTAGCTGCGCAACATTTGTGCACCGCCGCCGTCAGTGTCAGCCAGTTTGCCGTGGCATACGGAGCTCCATCGCAGTCTTTAACACTGGTAGCATGCCGCGACAGCGTGGACGTGAACCGTATGTGCAGTTGACGGACTTTGAGCGAGGGCGTATAGTGGGCATGCGGGAGGCCGGGTGGACGTACCGCCGAATTGCTCAACACGTGGGGCGTGAGGTCTCCACAGTACATCGATGTTGTCGCCAGTGGTCGGCGGAAGGTGCACGTGCCCGTCGACCTGGGACCGGACCGCAGCGACGCACGGATGCACGCCAAGACCGTAGGATCCTACGCAGTGCCGTAGGGGACCGCACCGCCACTTCCCAGCAAATTAGGGACACTGTTGCTCCTGGGGTATCGGCGAGGACCATTCGCAACCGTCTCCATGAAGCTGGGCTACGGTCCCGCACACCGTTAGGCCGTCTTCCGCTCACGCCCCAACATCGTGCAGCCCGCCTCCAGTGGTGTCGCGACAGGCGTGAATGGAGGGACGAATGGAGACGTGTCGTCTTCAGCGATGAGAGTCGCTTCTGCCTTGATGCCAATGATGGTCGTATGCGTGTTTGGCGCCGTGCAGGTGAGCGCCACAATCAGGACTGCATACGACCGAGGCACACAGGGCCAACACCCAGCATCATGGTGTGGGGAGCGATCTCCTACACTGGCCGTACTCCACTGGTGATCGTCGAGGGGACACTGAATAGTGCACGGTACATCCAAACCGTCATCGAACCCATCGTTCTACCATTCCTAGACCGGCAAGGGAACTTGCTGTTCCAACAGGACAATGCACGTCCGCATGTATCTCGTGCCACCCAACGTGCTCTAGAAGGCGTAAGTCAACTACCCTGGCCAGCAAGATCTCCGGATCTGTCCCCCATTGAGCATGTTTGGGACTGGATGAAGCGTCGTCTCACGCGGTCTGCACGTCCAGCACGAACGCTGGTCCAACTGAGGCGCCAGGTGGAAATGGCATGGCAAGCCGTTCCACAGGACTACATCCAGCATCTCTACGATCGTCTCCATGGGAGAATAGCAGCCTGCATTGCTGCGAAAGGTGGATATACACTGTACTAGTGCCGACATTGTGCATGCTCTGTTGCCTGTGTCTATGTGCCTGTGGTTCTGTCAGTGTGATAATGTGATGTATCTGACCCCAGGAATGTGTCAATAAAGTTTCCCCTTCCTGGGACAATGAATTCACGGTGTTCTTATTTCAATTTCCAGGAGTGTAGATGGCTTGTTCCAGTAGGACAATGCGAGACCCCACTCTGCAGTTCACACACAAATAAAAAAAAATGGTTCAAATGGCTCTGAGCACTACGGGAAACCCAGCTCGCGCTATTCGTCCACGAGACTCAGAGGGCCATAGACACGGGTTCCCAGGTAGATGCCGCTTTTCTAGACTTCCGCACGGCGTTCGATACAGTTCCTCACAGTCGTTTAATGAACAAAGTAAGAGCATATGAACTATCAGACCAATTGTGTGATTGGATTGAAGAGTTCCTAGATAACAGAACGCAGCATGTCATTCTCAGGTGTGCCGCAGGGGAGTGTCGTAGGACCGTTGCTATTCACAATATACATAAATAACCTTGTGGATGACATCGGAGATTGTAACAATGGAAAATTGTACTGAAATGCAGGAGGATCTGCAGCGAATTGACGCATGGTGCACGGAATGGCAATTGAATCTCAATGTAGACAAGTGTAATGAGCTGCGAATACATAGAAAGAAAGATCCCTTATCATTTAGCTACAATATAGCAGGTCAGCAACTGGAAGCAATTAATTCCATAAATTATCTGGGAGTACGCATTAGGAGTAATTTAAAGTGGAATGATCATATAAAGTTGATCGTCGGTAAAGCAGATGGCAGACTGAGATTCGTTGGAAGAATCCTAAGGAAATGCAATCCGAAAACAAAGGAAGTAGGTTACAGTACGCTTGTTCGCCCACTGCTTGAATACTGCTCAGCAGTGTGGGATCCGTACCAGATAGGGTTGATAGAAGAGATAGAGAAGATCCAACTGAGAGCAGTGCGCTTCGTTACAGGGTCATTTAGTAATCGCGAAAGCGTTACGGAGATGATAGATAAACTCCAGTGGAAGACTCTGCAGGAGAGACGCTCAGTAGCTCGGTACGGGCTTTTGTCAAAGTTTCGAGAACATACCTTCACCGAGGAGTCTAGCAGTATATTGCTGCCTCCTACGTATATCTCGCGAAGAGACCATGAGGATAAAATCAGAGAGATTAGAGCCCACACAGAAGCATAAAGACAATCCTTCTTTCCACGAACAATACAAGACTGGAATAGAAGGGAGACCGATAGAGGTACTCAAGGTACCCTCCGCCACACACCGTCAGGTGGCTTGCGGAGTATGGATGTAGATGTAGATATGGGACTTAACATCTGAGGTCATCAGTCCCCTAGACTTAAAATACTTAAACCTAACGAACCTAAGGACATCACACACATCCATGCCCGAGGCAGGATTCGAGAGGAGGAGGGAGGGCGGAGGAGGATATTAGTGTTTAACGTCCCGTCGACAACGAGGTCATTAGAGACGGAGCGCAAGCTCGGGTGAGGGAAGGATGGGGAAGGAAATCGGCCGTGCCCTTTCAAAGGAACCATCCCGGCATTTGCCTGAAGCGATTTAGGGAAATCACGGAAAACCTAAATCAGGATGGCCGGAGACGGGATTGAACCGTCGTCCTCCCGAATGCGAGTCCAGTGTGCTAACCACTGCGCCACCTCGCTCGGTAGGCAGGATTCGAACCTGCGTCCGTAGCAGCAGCGCGGTTCCGGACTGAAGCGCCTAGAACCTCTCGGCCACAGCTGCCGGCTACACACGAATCGCCTCGAGGAATGTACGTAGTGGCCTTCTCAGTCTTCTGATTTTCCACCCATAGAACATGCCTGGGATGCAATGGGAAGACGTGTGCTCGTACTTCATACCAGCCTCGAGCCACCAGTCATCATAATCTGACAACCACGTGTTTCAGACCCGCTAATAAATTCTCAAGATGACATTCACAGACTGTTTGTCTCCGTGCCACAACGAAAACAAGAGTGTATTCGTCCTTGTGAATGCCCACCCCACAATGATGTTGGTGATTGACATCAGTTCCAAACGGAATGAGAGTTCAATCACTTGATTATCATTGAGTGATGAACATCTCCAAAAAGTTTGATAACTATCGGACTGGTGCTTCGTGGTGTAACACTTTCTATTTCCATCGGTGTATTTTAAAAAGTGAAGATATTTATCCTTGATATATAAACAACCTTCTACCTTACAAGAAAGAAGATTTTTATTGTTTTTATTTCTTATCCAGAATATTTTCAGTGTAATAGAACTTCTAGTTTTGTTAAACTGAAAAATGCCGAGCAAGTCTACGAAGGCAAAATTTTCGTGACGATTAATTTAGGGTTAGTCTGATGGAATGAGACCCAAAAAATAAAATTTTTTAAAAATGAAAAGTGGCTGAGTGACAGGAATAAGGATCCAGTGATCTGGAGTTCGATCGCCAGTAAGCACTAGGATTTTTATCACTTCTTTCCCCTTGCGCAACATTTGTTAAACTGAAAAATGTCGAGTTCTACCGAGATTCGGAGTCCACATCAATTCGATTGTCCCGCTATAACTGCCTGCGTAAGACAGTTCACTGATCGAAGGGAGACAACGGCATACCCGTTCCAATAGGACCATGTCTAGTCGAGCTCTGTGGTGTCCAGATTATGTCTCAGGCTGGTGACAGTTTTACCTTTGGAGACGAAAAATTTAGAAAATATCTGGAAAAACAAATTAAGCAAAGCACTCTATGTCCAGTAAGCCATCGAACAACGCTATGTTGTCGATGCTGCGGTCATGTTGCTGGGTGATCGTGGGGAAAGACCTCGGAAAACTTGCCACACCGTGTAATAAATGCCAGATCTTCCAAACTTCTATCACAAAGTCAAAGAACTCGGTAGTATCTGATCACAAGACCAGTACCGAACATCTGGAGAACATCACATCGTTTAAATGTTTGCGGAAAGTGCAAAGAAGACCGCCTCCAATGCCGAATGGTTAGTGTCACTTCTTTCAGTGTGGAAAGACAAGGGTCGATTCCCGGTACTTCCTCAATTTTTTTTCTGATGTGTGGTCATCTGGAACAGGATTCACTCAGCCTCGTGAGGCCAAATGAAGAGCTTCTTGAATAAAGAAGCAGCGGCACCATTAGGATTCATCTATTAGCAGTAACGGCTACAGGAATTGGCGACGTGCTTATCAGTAACCCATGATCATACGAGGGACGTTCAATTAGTAATGCAACACTATTTTTTTCTCGACCAATTTCGGTTTAAAAAATGCAGGATTTATTGTGGGACATGATGCAATATTCCTGCTCCAGCCCCTAAAGTTTCATGAAATTCCGATGGATAGCGGCGCTATACGTAGCCTTCAAAATGTCAAATGGAGGCGAGTTCCAAGCAGAGAGCTGTGATTGACTTTCTTTTGGAGGAAAACCAGAGCATCGCAGATATTTATAGCAGCTTGCAGAATATCTGTGGAAACCTGGCAGTGAACAAAAGCACGGTGAGTCGTTGGGCGAGGGGTGTGTCATCACTACAACGAGGCCTCACAAACCTGTCCGATCTCCAGTGTGCTGGCCGGCCACACATAACTGTGACCCCTGTAGTGTTGGAACTCACGGACACTCTCATTCGAGGTGATCGACATATCACAGTCAAACAAATCGCTGCTCAACTGGGCGTCTCTGTTTGTAGTGCTGACACACTCATCCACCAGTTGGGGTGTGTGTGTATTGAACCGGGGACCTAGAAACGACGGAGAGGCTTCGTCCCGCCGTAGCCATCAATGGTTCACAACAGGCCACAGCAGTCCACCCACTCCACCGCTGCCCCCACACCGAACCCAGGGTTATTGTGCGGTTCGGCTCCCCAGTGGACCGTGCGGCTAGCCGGGCGGGCACCAGTTGGGGGTACTCAATGGTGTGTGCCACTGGGTTCCTCGCCGCCTGTATGGACCATCTGTACGTAATTGGTTGCGCTTTACGAGGCTGATCGCCACTTTTTTTTCTATTAACATTGTCACAGGCGATGAAACATGTGTTCATCACTTCAAACCGGAAACAGAACGGCTTTCCTTGTAGTGGCACCACACCACCTCTCTTCCGAAGAAAAAGTTCAAGCCCGCACGTTCAGCTGATAAAGTCCTGGCGACAGTCTTCTGGGACTCTGAAGGAATTATTTCCTCTTGGTGCGGGATCAAACATGAACTGTATTGTGCTATCTTCAGGGAATTGAAGAAACGACTTCAGCGTGTTCGTCACCACAAAATTGCAAGGCCTCACGCAAGTCTTCGCACCCGAGAGGACTCACAAAACTTCATTGGACGGTTCTTCCTTATCCGACCTACAGTCCGGATCTCCCACTTTCCGACTTCCATCTGTTTGGCCCAATGATGGATGCACTCCACAAGAAGCAGCATTTGGGTGATTGGGAGGTTACTGATGCAGCAAGACGCCGGCTCTGGCGTCGACCAGTAGAGTGGTGCCGTGCTGGCATACAGGCCCTTCCAGAAAGTGGGCGCAAGGCCGTCTCATTGAACGGCGATTGTGTTGAAAAATACGGTTTTGTAGCCAAAAGAGTGGGGAATAATATGGTATATTGGGATTATGAATTTAAGGAACCTGATTTCAGAAAAAAATCTATTGCTTTACTTGTTGAATGCCTCTCGTAGATCTCTTCTCATAGTGACTTGTCGACAGCAGTCAGCCAGTCGGAACAAGCCTAATTCTCGAGTAATGTTTGCGTTTACCAAGGAGTGAATTTGGACGAACTAGTAAGATCATTAGTACGGAAGGTGAATAGAAGAATTAAATGTGTTGGAACGAACCTGGAAAACTGCGTTCCAGTTGCAAAGGAAATCACATATAAAACTCTGGAGTGATCAGTTCTATACTACTGCTACAGTGATCGAAGCCGTAACAGATCGATATAGTCCGTACGAAAGTGTAAGAGAGATGCTCGAGTAACTTAAATGGGACGTGTGGGACGAAGAAGGCGTTGCTCTAGCGAAATCTTTGTTGGGTATGTTAGAGGAGAATTAATCATCTTGAGGTTGAACCTCTTCTGCCGCGCGGAGTAGTCTCGCGGTTCAAGGCGCCATGTCACGGATTGCGCGGCCCCTCCCACCGGACGTTCGAGTCGTCCCGCGGGTATGGGTGTTAGTGTTGTTCTTAGCGTAAGTTAGTTTAAGTAGTGTGTAAGTCGAGGGACCGACGATCTCAGCAGTTTGGTCCCTTAGGAATTCACACACACACCATCAGTTCTATTGTCCGTGTTTGCTTAAAATTAGATCTGTTTTTAGAGAGGATCCGCCTTGAGCACAACATAAGTTCTTATTTATCTTTTTACTCCCCAAACACGTTTCGCTGAAGTTTCAGCATCGTCAATGGGTATTATGTTACCTTCTTTAAAAGAGGAAAAATGCTTTTTTACTACTGGTACACTTATAAATTTGAGTTGTTAGACAGTATTTACACCTTAAAAAATTGAAATTTTTTGAATATATACACCTTGTTACCAAACGCTGTGGATTTGCTGGATTTTATGTAACTTAACGCAATTGTTTTGTTTCACAGTTTGTCATCTGCAACCATAGGGTCTATAGAACTTAATGGAGAACAGTTATTTAATTCAAAAATTTTCGATTGGGTATGTCATGGTTATCCATACCATTAACTAATACCATGTGGAAGATTTTGTGTGTGTGTGTGTGTGTGTGTGTGTGTGTGTGTGCAATATGTTTCACTTACTTTTGCTGGCTTCCCCATTATCTTTACTGTGAAGGCCTGCCCTCAGTAACTTTTCGTGTCACTGTTTACAAACAATAGAGACAATATGGCTGAACAGTTGAGGGCTTTCTGGGAGTTTTGAATCATCGTGGAGTGTATCTGTCACATTACTTTTTTATTTTATTTGTTTTGTGTGTGTGTGTGTGTGTGTGTGTGTGTGTGTGTGTGTGTGTGTGGAAGGTGGGTTTGGAGTGTTTATGGGTTGGTGTTTTCTGGTAGTTCTTTGAGCTAGTATGGTGGTAGGTTCCGTTAGACAAGAATCACTGAACATAAACGACACTGCAAGCTGAAACACGCTGACAAGTCGATTTTGAAAGAAGAAGAGCTGAGTACCTAGAACACGTAATGGAATTCAGCTGCTAACACCTTCTCGCTGCAGAGGGAAGTTACCGCGCTACTTTATTCAAAGGAGCGATTGACGTCCATAAGCATGGCACGAAACGTCAGCAACAAAGAGGAAAGCCTCAATAAACATAGCCTGTATTCCTAGCTGGCAGAGAAGAAACATGGCACGTAGACAGCTGTGCACTGCATTGGTGTGGAAGTGGGGAGCTCTGCAGATCGTTCTGCGGCAGATGGCCTAGACCATAGAGTCCAGTTTGCTATTAATAATGGCGGATGTATCTTCGAAAATAAGAGCCATTCATGACGAAGTCCACAAATCATATAACCAACAGAACGAAGGCTCAAAATGGGATGGTAACAGGCTACATGACGATACCACGGCGGCCTTCGTCATTTCCAGTATCAGTCTTACTTTAAGCCATAATGGCGAGCCATGAAAAGACGCAGACACCGTTTTTACAGAAATAATTGTCATAATACAAAGCTTCCATGTTTACCTTATCTGCTTTGAGTACATGTAGCATTGTATACGGAATGGAACTGAAAAATAATAATATTTCAGCAGCTTGGTGTTTCTATGACGGTGCGATGCCCGTGGGAAGTAGTAAAGGACTAAAAACGCAGAGAAACAAGTACTTTCATTGGTATTCATTGTCTTGTAAGCAAGGCGAAATAAATTTATAGTGTACATAGTGACTAAACATACACTTCAGTCCGCTTTATAGTTCAATAACGAGGGCTAGTAGAAATCCTTGGGTAACAGAAGAAATATTGAATTTAATTGATGAAAGGAGAAAATATAAAAATGCAGTAAATGAAGCAGGCAAAAAGGAATACAAACGTCTCAAAAATGAGATCGACAGGAAGTGCAAAATGGCTAAGCAGGCATGGCTAGAGGACAAATGTAAGGATGTAGAGGCTTATCTCACTAGGGGTAAGATAGATACTGCCTACAGGAAAATTAAAGAGACCTTTGCAGATAAGAGAACAACTTGTATGAACATCAAGAGCTCAGATGGAAACCCAGTTCTAAGCAAAGAAGGGAAAGCAGAAAGGTGGAAGGAGTATATAGAGGGTCTATACAAGGGCGATGTACTTGAGGACAATATTATGGAAATGGAAGAGGATGTAGATGATGATGAAATGGGAGATACGATACTGCGTGAAGAGTTTGACAGAGCACTGAAAGACCTGAGTCGAAACAAGGCCCCAGGAGTAGACAACATTCCATTAGAACTACTGACGGCCTTGGGAGAGCCAGCCCTGACAAAACTCTACCATCTGGTGAGCAAGATGTACGAGACAGGTGAAATACCCTCAGACTTCAAGAAGAATATAATAATTCCAATCCCAAAGAAAGCAGGTGTTGACAGATGTGAAAATTACCGAACAATCAGTTTAATAAGCCACAGCTGCAAAATACTAACACGAATTCTTTACAGACGAATGGAAAAACTGGTAGAAGCCGACCTCAGCGAAGATCAGTTTGGACTCCCCAGAAATGTTGGAACACGTGAGGCAATACTGACCCTACGACTTATCTTAAAAAATAGATTAAGGAAAGGCAAACCTACATTTCTAGCATTTGTAGACTTAGAGAAAGCTTTTGACAATGTTGACTGGAATACTCTCTTTCAAATTCTAAAGGTGGCAGGGGTAAAATACAGGGAGCGATAGGCTATTTTCAATTTGTACAAAAACCAGATGGCACTTATAAGAGTCGAGGGACATGAATGGGAAGCAATGGTTGGGAAGGGAGTAAGACAGGGTTGTAGCCTCTCCCCGATGTTATTCAATCTGTATATTGAGCAAGCAGTAAAGAAAACAAATGAAAAATTCGGAGTAGGTATTAAAATCCATGGAGAAGAAATAAAAATTTTGAGGTTTGCCGATGACATTGTAATTCTGTCAGAGACAGCAAAGGACTTGGAAGAGCAGTTGAACGGAATGGACAGTGTCTTGAAAGGAGGATATAAGATGAACATCAACAAAAGCAAAACGAGGATAATGGAATGTAGTCGAACTAAGTCGGGTGATGCTGAGGGAATTAGATTAGGAAATGAGACACTTAAAGTAGTAAAGGAGTTTTGCTATTTAGGGAGCAAAATAACTGATGATGGTCGAAGTAGAGAGGATATAAAATGTAGACTGGCAATGGCAAAAAAAGCGTTTCTGAAGAAGAGAAATTTGTTAATATCGAGTATAGATTTAAGTGTCAGGAAGGCATTTCTGAAAGTATTTGTATGGAGTGTAGCCATGTATGGGAGTGAAACATGGACGATAAATAGTTTGGACAAGAAGAGAATAGAAGCTTTCGAAATGTGGTGCTACAGAAGAATGCTGAAGATTAGATGGGTAGATCACATAACTAATGAGGAAGTATTGAATAGGATTGGGGAGAAGAGACTCTCCAAATGGCTCTGAGCACTATGGGACTTAACAGCTGTGGTCATCAGTCCCCTAGATCTTAGAACTACTTAAACCTAACTAACCTAAGGACATCACACACATCCATGCCCGAGGCAGGATTCGAACCTGCGACCGTAGCAGTCGCGCGGTTCCGGACTGCGCGCCTAGAACCGCGAGACCACCGCGGCCGGCTGGGGAGAAGAGAAGTTTGTGGCACAACTTGACCAGAAGAAGGGATCGGTTGGTAGGACATGTTCTGAGGCATCGAGGGATCACCAATTTAGTATTGGAGGGCAGCGTGAGGGTAAAAATCGTAGAGGGAGACCAAGAGGTGAATACACTAAGCAGATTCAGAAGGATGTAGGTTGCAGTAGGTACTGGGAGATGAAGAAGCTTGCACAGGATAGAGTAGCATGGAGAGCTGTATCAAACCAGTCTCAGGACTGAAGACCACAACAACAACAACAACAGACCTATTCAGAATTAAAACAGTAGAAGTAAAATACAGGGTACCTTGCAACAAAATAAAACCCTTGGAACAATGTTGAGTAGGACACAAGGTGCAAAACTCATATGAGACATCAAACAGGCTTACTCAAACACTGCATTGGCACTCACAGATCTACTCCCATTCAGCGGTCGCCTGTTCTATCCAATATTGCCCCTATGGACCTCGGAAGAAAAGCTACCGGGCTGCAAGAGTCCCATCAGCAGTTAGTTCTAAATAGCGCTTTCTATAATCCACCAATTATTCGCAAGCCGCCTCTAGTCGATCTTCGGATCACAGACAATTTCGATGTCACCGATAAGTGGAAAAAAACTCTGTAAAGGACGTCAGTTCCAGAACGCCCAACTTACTCAGAACCCATCTACGAAGTTTGCACTGTTTGATCTTCCCCGTCACAATTAGTCAACACCCGATCGCATCCTAGCGGGACAAACGAATGGCCACGTCTTGAAGGAGTGGGACTGTCGTGAAAGAGCTGCGTATGACTGCAGGACAGGAACAGCCAGTAAGACATACTGTGGAGAAATGCCTACGCCATTCTTTTAAAGGTACTCTGAAAAATTAATATGAAGTGACAGCGAATGCTACGATCTGATTGTTAGATTTAAACATTAATCTGTAAATAGATCCTGCATGTTTATGCTCTGTAACGTCATACAGCAACAACAATAACTACTACTAGAACTAATAATAGTAATAGTAATAGGTAATAGCAATGATCTCAGAATGAGGGCACTTAGAAGGAAACAGAAGGAAATGACGAAAAAGAAGGCTGAAGATGGTCTGGCAACAAGTGAGAGGCCGAAATGTCCAGTGGTAGTGGAAGACAGGGACCATTGGAGACAACCCAGCGGCGGAAGACCACCACCTGACAAAAAACAGCCATGATGACTACATACAGTCATTGACAGTACAATGAAAAGAGCTCGGTTTCAGCGAATCACCTCTATGCCTCATGATAAACTCCCTCTGACAGGTATGATACCCATGTCCAGAAAGCGACTGTCAACAGAATGGTTAGACAGAATGGTCAGACTGAAAAGAGGAATTTTCGAGAACGTCTAACACCAAAAAAGTCACTGCACACTAATTTAACCCACAATTCTAAGAGCACATGGTATAATAAGACAAAAACGTCGAGGTGCTTCACGACAGTTAGAGCACGGCTAAAATTAAATCATTGAATGTTCAAGTAACACCTCTATCGATTCAACCTAAGCGCCACCCCTCCATGTGTTTGCAGGGAGGAAGAAGATCCAAATGATATATTCTTACAATGTCTTCGGAACACATATTGCAAAAATGTACTTGCAAGTAATCTTCGGGCTCTTGGCCATCAGTTCCCAACGAGCCTACAAACCTTTTTAGCATCCAACTGCATAGTACTCTGTCCGAACAGGCCTCGGAAAGCCTAAGGGTACCAACCGACCGCTGTGTCATCCTCATCCGATAGGCGTCACTTGATGCGGGTATGGAGAGGCATGTGGTCAGTACACCGATCTCACGGCCGTTCTGTTTTCGTGACCGGAGCCGCTACTTCTCTATCAACAAGCTCCTCAATTGGTTTCGCAAGGGCTGAGTGCAGCCTGCTTGCCAACGGCGCTTGGCAGACCCGCATGGTCAACCGTCCAAGTGCTTGCCAAGACCGGCAGACCTTAACTTCGGTGATCTGAACGGAACCGGTGGACCACTGCGGTAACGCCGTTGACCCAGCGATATAGCAATGTATGAAACACTGCACGAGTTTGTCAACAGCACCGACGTCCAGTTATAGCGCCTTGCACTGCTAATACAATACTCTTGGTAATTAAAATGACAGGGGAAGGAGACTATCCCAAATGTGTACAACAGCGATTTATCACTTATTATTGTGATACCAGTAGGATTTTTATAACACACTATCTCGTGTAGCCTAGGTGTCTCATTTTCGTCTTGTTTAATCGTTTCGGTATACTGTGGATGTGAAAACTTGTTTTATGTCGGAATCTGTCCTTTGTTAAGCCTATGTAACTTAAACTATTGTATACTCCGTGTTGTCAGAAACAAATTGTAGTACAACATTTTTGGGCACGTTTTGAAAGCGAATAAATTAAAAAATTCGTAAATAAATACAAATCTAATCCTGAACTGTCGCTGACATTGTTAGAATTTTTTCATTACCAAACAAATATCTGAATATTTACTTGAGATCGCTCGACGAAAGATCCGTATCCGAAGACTGGAAAGTTGCACAGGTCACACCAATATTCAAGAAAGGTAGTAGGAGTAATCCACTAAATTACAGGCCCATGTCTTAACGTCGATATACAGCAGGATTTTGGAACATAAGTTGTGTTCAAACATTATGAATTACTTCGAGCCGACCGCGGTGGTCTCGCGGTTCTAGGCGCGCAGTCCGGCACCGCGCGACTGCTACGGTCGCAGGTTCGAATCCTGCCTCGGGCATGGATGTGTGTGATGTCCTTAGGTTAGTTAGGTTTAAGTAGTTCTAAGTTCTAGGGACTGATGACCACAGCTGTTAAGTCCCATAGTGCTCAGAGCCATTTGAACCATTTGAATTACTTCGAAGAAAACTGTCTATTGACACACAGTCAACGTGGGTTTAGAAAACATCGTTCCTGTGAAACACAACTAGCTCTTTATTCACATGAAGTGTTGAGTGCTATTGACAACGGATTTCAGATCGATTCCGTATTTCTGGATTTCCGGAAGGCTTTTGACACTGTACCACACAAGCGGATTGTAGTGAAATTGCGTGCTTATGGAATATCGTCTCAGTTAGCTGACTGGATTTGTGATTTCCTTTCAGAGAGGTCACAGTTCGTAGTAATTGACGGAAAGTCATCGAGTAACACAGAAGTGATTTCTGGCGTTCCCCGAGGTAGTGTTATGGGCCCTTTCCTGTTCCTTATCTACATAAACGATTTAGGAGACAATCTGAGCAGCCGTCTTCGGTTGTTTGCAGGTGACGCTGTCGTTTATCGACTAATAAAGTCACCAGAAGATCAAAACAAATTGCAAAACGATTTAGAAAAGATATCTGAATGGTGCGAAAATCAGCAGTTGACCCTAAATAACGAAAATTTGAGGTTATCCACATGAGTGCTAAAAGGAATTCGTTAAACTTCGGTTACACGATAAATCAGTCTAATCTAAAAGCCTTAAATTCAACTAAATACCTAGATATTACAATTACGAACAACTTAATTTGGTAGGAACACACAGAAAACGTTGTGGGGAAGGCTAACCAAAGACTGCGTTTTATTGGCAGGACACGTAGAAAATGTAACAGATCTACTAAGGAGACTGCCTACACTACGCTTGTCCGTCCTCTTTTAGAATACTGCTGCGTGGTGAGGGATCCTTACCAGATAGGACTAACGGAGTACATAAAAAAAGCTCAAAGAAGGGCAGCATGTTTTGTATTATCGCGAAATATGGGAGTGTCACAGAAATGATACAGGATTTAGGCTGGACATCATTAAAAGAAAGGCGTTTTTCGTTGAGACGGAATCTTCTCACGAAATTCCAATCACCAACTTTCTCCTCCTAATGCGAAAATATTTTGTTGATACCGACCTACATAGGGAGAAACGATCACAACGATAAAATAGGGAAATCAGAGCTCGTACGGAAAGATATAGGTGTTCGTTCTTTCCGCGCGCTATACGAGATTGGAGTAATAGAGAATTGTGAAGGTGGTTCGATGAACCGTCTGCCGGGCACTTAAACGTGATTTGCAGAGTATCCATGTAGATGTAGATGTAGTTCAGTGATGTGTAACGTGCTGTTGCTGTCTCCTCAGGCCAAGACTTCACTATTTTAGGAATGCTACAGTTGGCTGAATCTGTCTGCAGGTAAAGTGATCCAAATTTTTTTTTTCACGCATTCACTAAGTCTGACACATAAAGAATCGTAATTTTTTCCATTTTTCTGCAGCGAACGTGGCCAGAAAGTGTAACAGTGAGTAAAAGGAAGAGCGTATTGTTCTTTTGTATGATCGCACATATCGATGTAAGAGTTTCCTTTCTAATGTAAAGTAACGGTAACATAATTTACGCTTAAATTCTACGACATTATTGTTTCAGAAAAAAAGTAACGCAGACATTTTTTTAAAAAATATTCCTAGTGAGAAGAAGACCGTTTGCTGTAATTTTACATTACGTCTAAGTTCCGCGAAGAAATAGTGCTTATAAGGAAAAAGAGTGGAGAAAATTGGCGGCATTATTCTTGATGGGAAGAACTCGGAATTCGCCAGCTACAACTTTCCGAAGGAATAATATAGCCTTGTAAGCCGCAGTCGCGAATTTCAATTTTGTTTTTAATATTTCATAGTTAGTAACTTCTTAGAAACCTACCTTTCTGTCTCTGTAGATCGATGATCGAAGGCCCCATATTCCTTAGCGGGAGTTCACTTCTGCTTTTTAGAAACGCCTTGGTTGCCACATAACCCTGGAAACGCATAACTGCAACAATTGTGATATGTAGTGTACGACAGGCCTACTAGAAAAACACTGGAAGTGTAATGGGATTACCAACAATAAAGCCCGCTTTATACGAGCGACTTTCTGGTCAATACTGACGACTCGAAGTGAATACACCTTTCGTGCCTACGCGTAAATCAGCAAGAACCACGAAGCGAATGTGTCTATGATGTCAATGATCTATAGAATAAACCGAGTTTGGAGTTCCAAATTTCCGAGTACGCTGCACACTTGATCTTTATAGGGTTCTTTGCTTTTTATTTTTTTTTTTTTTTTTTCAATCATTGAAAAGTTACAGGAGATCCTGGTACTTTTCCTACTAGTGTTTTCCTGCAAGTGAGATGATATATTTCAAATCAAAAAGGCAGTTACGTGTTATAGAGAAAAATCCTTTACTATTGCTGAGTAAGGACGTAAGGTGATAACCGGGTTGTAAAGAGAATTATTTCAACAGTGCAAAAATCAGAAATATTTGACGAGAAAAATAATTTTTGATGTTATTTGGCATTTAGCAAGAAACCAAGATACAAAGGATAAACGAAAAAGGCGCCGTTTACTGCATTCTACAGGGTCCGGCATAAAAAACTCCCCGATTACAAAGTAACGTGCAGCGGACAGTAGAAGGAGCAGAGTGGTGGGGGGCGCGTCGTTAAGTAGCCTACGTGCCGTTTTCAGTGTACGCCATGGCGTGATCTGGTGAACATCGTGCCTTCGTAGTGGAAGATTTTATTCAAAATGGCGAATCGCCTATTAATACTCAACGTGCTTTTCGCGTTCGCTTTGCGCTCGGACGACGGGACCCTGTTCCCGATAAGAAAACAATTTATTCTTGGGTTGCTAACTTTCGTGAGACAGGTTCCGCATTAAAAAGGAAACCACCTGGACGACCACGGACTGCAACAGGCCCCGGAAATGTTGATGTAGTTAGAGCTTCAGTTCAACAATCTCCTCGACGATCCGCTAAAAAGCATGCGGCAGCATTACGGATATCTGATCGAAGTGTGAGAAGAATCTTGCATCGAGATCTTAAAATGCATCCTTACAAACTTGTAACTATGCAGGAACTGAGTGAACGAGACTGTGGTGTCCGTGTAAGTTTGTGCCAAGACCTTCGGAACATTCGTCCCAACGATATTGTGATTTTTTCTGATGAAGCACACTTTCACCTTGCCGGAACAGTGAACAGCCAAAATTGCAGGTACTGGTGTGAACACAATCCCCAAGAACTTCATCAACGACCACTTCATAGCCCTAAAGTAACAGTATGGTGTGCTGTTTACAATTCCGGAGTGATTGGTCCTTACTTTTTCGAAGAAAATGACAGGAATTTAAGCGTCAACAGTGAACGCTATTGTGCCATGCTCCGCGACTTTCTCCAATCGCAACTAAGGGAGCTTTTTGGTGAAATAGAGAACGTGTGGTTCCAGCAAGATGGTGCTACAGCCCACACAGCGCGGCAGTCACTGGCATTGGTGAAGGAAATGTTTCCTGGACATGTGATCTCGTTGCGTGGAGATATTGGCTGGCCCCCACGATCGCCGGACTTAACGCCCTGTGATTTCTTTCTTTGGGGCTATTTAAAAGCAAAAGTTTATGAACAACGTCCACAATCTTTACGAGCCCTGAAAGAAGCAATTACACAAGAGGTTGAAGCTATTCCACCTGAAATGACTCAAAGAGTAATGAATAACTTCAGGGAAAGACTCAATCAGTGTGTCGACAGTGCAGGAAGCCATTTTAGGGATGTTTTATTTAAAAAGTAAGATCATAAGAGTATTTTCTAAAATGGCATAATATGTACTTTTATTTAGTATAAATAAAATTGTTCTACCTTATTTGTTTTTGTTTTTATTAGCTTTCCTTAAAGGGGAGGTTTTTCTGCCGGACCTTGTAGATATTCTTTGAAGTGTCTGCAAGTATATATTTTCTCGAACAAATAAATGTTTGTTAGACACTTTTCGTAATCTCAGGCGTGTAAAGAATTTAGCACACGACCTTTGACAAGAATGTCCACTATAAATTCTGCTATTGTCGTTAATAAACGCTATCATCATTGCTTGTTCCTAAATTTTGCACTATATTTGATTTTTTTGTAAAAGGGATAGTCCCTCATAACCTCACTTTCACCGTTCAGATGCTAAACTGCACAGCAGACAGCTCTCACAACATACGTAATTTCGTGCAAAATGTAAACGAGTACACTGGACTCGCATTCGGGAGGACGACGGTTCAATCCCGCGTCCGGCCATCCTGATTTAGGTTTTTCGTGATTTCCCTAAATCGCTTCAGGCAAATGCCGGGATGGTTCCTTAGAAAGGGCACGGCCGATTTCCTTCCCCATCCTTCCGTAATCCGAGCTTGTGCTCCGTCTCTAATGACCTCGTTGTCGACGGGACGTTAAACACTAATCTCCTCCTGTAAATGAGTATGACCACTCGCGACAGACTTAGTACAGGAAAAATACGGCAGGGGCGCTGCAGTGGACTCACTTGTCTCAAGCAGTCACTTGAGACAAGAAATTCGATCATGTAAAAGGGGCTTAACTCTGCACAAACTGCTGGTAACCGTTCACAATGAAACTAATTTATTTTTCTTCTTTATTTTCCCCGACGTTACTTCGTCTTTTCCCTCGTTTCCCCCTGTCGCGTATTTGTGAGGCTGAGATGAGGGACCAGCTCAGCATTTTGTTTAACCAGCTGTCGAAGACCGCGCGTAAAGCACCCGCGGATGACCAGCATTACTTACATTGAGGTCGCAAAAGTTATGGGATAGCGATATGCACATATACATATGGGGGTGCTATCCTATACACAAGATATAAAAGGGCAGTCCACTGGCGGAGCTGTCATTTGTATTCAGGTGATTCATGTGACAAGGTGTCCAACATGATTATAGCCACACGACGGAAATTAACAGACTTGGAACGTGGAATGGTAGTTAGAGCTACAAGTTTAAGATGTTCTGTTTCGGAATTGGTTAGGGAATTCAATATTCCGAGATCCACAGTGTCAAGAATGCGCCGAGAATACCAAATTTCAGGCATTACCTCTCACCACGGTCAAGGCAGTGGCCGACGGAGTTGTCAGTGGCTCTGATGACTCTGAGCACTATGGGACTTAACTTCTGAGGTCATCAGTCCCCTAGAACTTAGAACTACTTAAACCTAGCTAACCTAAGGACATCACACACATCCATGCCCAAGGCACGATTCGAACCTGCGACCGCAGCGGTAGCACGGTGCCAAACTGTAGCGCTTAGAACCGCTCGGCCACCCCGGCCGGCAGTTGTCAGTGCTAATAGGCTAGCAACATTGCATAAAGTAACCGCAGAAATCAATGTGGGGCGTGTGACGGACGTATCCGTTACTACAGAGCGGCGAAATTTGCCATTAATGGGCTAGGGCAGCAGACGACCGACGCATGTGCCTTTGCTGATAATACTACAACGCCTGTAGTGCCTCTCCTGGGCTCGTGACCATATCGATTGGACCACAGACGATGGAAAACCGAGGCCTGGTCAGATGAGTCTCGATTTCTGTTGGTAAGAGCTGATGGTAGGGTTCAAGTGTAGCACAGATCCCACGAGGGATCCAAGTTATCAGCAAGGCACTGCACAAGCTGGTAGTGGTTCCGTTATGGTGTGGGCTGTATTTACATGGACTGGACAGGGTTCTCTGGTCCAGCTGAACTGATCATTGAATGGAAATCATTATGTTCAGCTACTTGGTGACCACTGCAGCGTTTTATGGACTTCATGTTCCCTAACAACGATGGATATTTTTTGTGGACGACAATGTGATATGTCACTGGGCTACAACAGTTCGCGACTGGTTTAAAGAATTTGACCACCCAGATAGCCCGTCATGAATCCTATCGAATATTTATGAGGCATAATGGAGAGGGTCAGTTGGTCCACAAAATCCTGCCCCGGCAACACTTTCACAATTATGCATGGTTATAGAGGCAGCATGACTCAATATTTCTGCAGGGGGCTTCCAACGGCTGGTGGATTGGTTCAAATGGCTCTGAGCACTATGGGACTTAACATCTATGGTCATCAGTCCCCTAGAACTTAGAACTACTTAAACCTAACTAACCTAAGGACATCACACAACACCCAGCCATCACGAGGCAGATAAAATCCCTGACCCCGCCGGGAATCGAACCCAGGAACCAGGGCGTGGGAAGCGAGAACGCTACCGCACGACCACGAGATGCGGGCACGGCTGGTGGAGTTCATGTCACTATGCTGGGCATAAGGAGGTCCGACACGATATTAGGAAATATCCCGTGACTTTTATCGCCTCAGTGAAATCTGGTACACTATTTGATAGAGATTAGGCTCAACTGCACATTTCCAATGTCATCAATGAAAGCCTTATGCTGTACGATCATATCTGATATGGAGAATAAAGGCTCGCGAGCCTTTTGTCGGCTCACATGGTGTCTTTGAAGTGAGGGCTCTTAGGAAGTCAGATATTCTGCATCGTAAAGTAAGTCTGAGTTTTTGCAGTGCAGATCCCAAGCCTTTCAGAAAGCCAGAAATTTGTCGACATCTCATCTTCCTGAGAAATATTACGAGCGTTGGAACTTTAATACTGGAAACTATTTATTTACAGCTAGTACAAAATAGATACATATTTCAAAGTTTTACTGATCTTCAAAGTAGTCACTAGCATTGTGTACAACCAGTTGCCAGCGATGTGGAAGTCATAGGATACTCTTAGCAGTGCCAGTTGTGTTGACAGTTCGAGCGGCGTGGTCTATTGCCCGACGAATTTGTAGCAGTTCTGAAGCGAATGCCGTGAAGTGTTTCCATCAGTTTAAAAATCGAGGTGAACTCACGAGGGCTTAACTCAGGGGAGTGCAGTAGGTTGGCTTATTTTACGTGTTTCTGGTCCCTGTTGTCTTATGGAATTGTCTCCTGTGCACCTAAGGTTTTCGTTCAGTAGAAGCGAAAGGAAAGAACATTGTGTAAAGCACATAACCTTACATCTTGCAGAAGCCTTTTTGAGGACTATGAAATTCTTACACTCACTTCCCAATACATTTATTCCTTAATAGATTGTATTCTGATAATGAAAATCAGCTTTAATGTAACGCAATCACAATACAAGACACAAAGGCAATTTTCATGTAGGCTTTGCCTCCCTTGTCCAGAGTTCAGAGTGGAGGAATGTAGACTAGTAGTAAAATATTTGGTAACCTATAGTCTGACATAAAGCAAGAAATTATGAATCCGTACCAACACAAAAGCAAATTAAAATGAACCTCATTAGTCACTCTTCCTATAAATTATCTGAATATGTACAGGGTGGCCCATTGATCGTGACTGGGACAAATATCTCACGAAATAAGCGTCAAACGAAAAAACTACAAACAACGAAACTTGTCTAGCTTGAAGGGGGAAACCAGATGGCGCTATGGTTGGTCCGCTAGAACGTGCGAGCCATGGTATGGTGATTCGATGACCAATCCACCTGACATGAAATATGCTATTCAATACCACTTCATCTGCAGGCGAGCTATGTGCCGGACATCCATCACGTTGGAAGTACATCGCCATTCTGTCATGCAGTGAAACATCTTGTAGTAACATCGATAGAACATTACGTAGAAAATCAGCATACATTGCACCATTTAGATTGCCATCGATAAAATGGGGGCTAATTATCCTTCCTCCCATAATGCCGCACCATACATTAACCTGCCAAGGTCGCTGATGTTCCACTTGTCGCAGCCATCGTGGATTTTCCGTTGCCCAATAGTACATATTATGCCGGTTTACGTTACCGCTGTTGGTGAATGACGCTTCGTCGCTAAATAGAACGCGTGCAAAAAATCTGTCATCGTCCAGTAATTTCTCTTGTGCCCAGTGGCAGAACTGTACACGACGTTCAAAGTCGTCGCCATGCAATTCCTGGTGCATAGAAATATGGTACGGGTGCAATCGATGTTGATGTAGCATTCTCAACACCGACGTTTTTGAGATTCCCGATTCTCGCGCAATTTGTCTGCTACTGATGTGCGGATCAGTCGTGACAGCAGCTAAAACACCTATTGGGCATCATCGTTTGTTGCAGGTCGTGGTTCAAAATGGCTCTGAGCACTATGGGACTCAACTGCTGAGGTCATTAGTCCCCTAGAACTTAGAACTAGTTAAACCTAACTAACCTAAGGACATTACAAACATCCATGCCTGAGGCAGGATTCGAACCTGCGACCGTAGCGGTCTTGCGGTTCCAGACTGAAGCGCCTTTAATGCAGGTCGTGGTTGACGTTACACATGCGGCTGAACACTTCCTGTTTCCTTAAATAACGTAACTATCCGGCGAACGGTCCAGACACTTGCATGATGTCGTCCAGGATACCGAGCAGCATACATAGCACACGCCCGTTGGGCATTTGGATCACAATAGCCATACATCAACACAATATCGACCTTTTCCGCAATTGGTAAACGGTCCATCTTAACAAGAGTAATGTATCACGAAGCAAATACCATCTGCACTGGCGGAATGTTACGTGATACCACGTACTTATATGTTTGTGACTATTACAGCGCCATCTATCTCGAAGCGAAAAACGTGGTCCATCTAAAGCCTGCATATTTCTTTTCGTACTACACGAATATGTAATAAAAAATGGAGGTTCCTATTTTAAAAAACGCAGTTGATATCCGTTTGATCTATGGCAGCGCCATCTAGTGGGCCAACTATAGCTCCATCTGGTTTCCCCCTTCAAGCTAGACGAGCTTCGTTCTTTGTAGTTTTTTCTTTTGACGCTTGTTTCGTGAGATATTTGGCCCGGTCACGATCAATGGACCACCCCGTATACCCACGGACTGAAAGATTCTGTTGAGAACATGGCAAGTAGCGGTGTTTGCTAGAAAGCTTTATGACAAGTAACGATATAGTATAAAGAAGACTCAGTGTTTATACATGCTGTTCAGAAATTCCGGTTACAAACTTCTAGGATTTTCACAGGGCAGTGAGTAGATAATATTCGAAATTTGAACCCATTTCCAGAAACATACCGTTCCCGTGTTACAACCATTTGAAAACATGTGGGTAACGCGACCACTTTTACAAGTAATAGATTAGGCCTGACCCAGTGCGTCACTTGTTTTACAGTTAAACTCATTATTAGCCAAAGAAATTCCTCACGTACTTGTTGACGGGCTCTCTTCAAAGTGACGCAGTACCACATCCACTAATTCGGATATGCCGCACCTCTTAGGAGCATCACAGTCAAGGCCTACTGATAGTGAAGGTTCCCTTCCTAGAAGCCATTGCGTAACTGTGGCAAAAAGAGTCAGACGTTGTGGAGAATGATCCTCATAAAGGCGACGAGCAGCTCTTCCATTATCGTGAGTTTTACCAGTCAGAAGGATCATGTCGGTGTATCCTGCAAACGTGTACCCAAACGTGTTGCTGTAACACTCACAGACATGTGCATGAGGCTCGAACCAAGTCAGAGAGGTAGTACAGACGTCAAATGACATCAGCCGAGCTGACGTAATCACCCTTCACCATGACTACCCTGTTGCATACCTACCATTTCCGGACAAAGTGTTATGTATTCACTCCCATCTACAAGTCCTAGAAGCTTGGAACGGGAATCTCTGAACACCCTGTAGATGTAAAAAAAAAATTCCTTGAAAAATGTTGTAATAATCAAGTAAATATTGAGCTACCAATAGCAGGTAAACGGCAGCTACATGATAAAACTGAGGTAGCAACAGCTTGTTTCAAAATAGGGGCTTCCTTACTAATTTACTAGATCAAACTTATATGACATAAGTGCAAATAGCATTAAGCAGTATTGTGGTATTTTATTGTTAATCCAATGCACAGAAATTTCTGTGACAACTTTGTCTCATGGTAGTCATACCTGTCTCATGGTAGTGCATAACTGGCTCATGGTAGTATATACCTGACTAGTTTCACATCCTTGAAGGTTGTACTTCTTATGGGATCTAGGAGCACGATGGGTGGCAGAATGGAAACAATAACGAATTGTTTTGAAAGAAACGACCTATTACAAGTGTGAGGAGGGGGTGGCCCATGTTCAGAATACAAAGTAGTTTTCATTGGTGTTGTGTAAAGGTAAATCTCAAGTCTGGATGTCTTCTGCATATGGTGACGAAGATCTAGCCACAAAACTTCTCTTGGCCTATAGTAAAGTGTAAATTATGTCAGTGTAAGTTCAAAAGGTCGTAGCATCAAAAGATTGCTGCAACAGAAAGAACAAATACAAGAAAAGTAAATTAATCTGTATCAAATGGATCCTGAAAGTGGTAAATGCAAGTAGTGGGACAAGCGATGTATGGGCGCACTCTGCATTGTAGCCAAATTTAATCAAGATGGCGGCGATGATGTCATCCAAGATGGCGGCGTGTAGACTTGGCAACAGCGCATGACGTCTTTCAAGATGGCGGATTTTTGCAGGAAAATAGGCCAAATGGGCTACCTCCATTAATCTAACGGCCAGAAAATTGGCCCGAAATTTGAATTTTGGCGCAAAAATAGGTCAAGTGTGCTATGTCCACTAACCTAAGCCTCCAGGAAAAATTGGCGCCAAATTCAAGTTCCAACACGATAATGTCTCCAAAACTGTACTTCTATTTATTATTATTATCATTTATTATTTATTCAAGATGTCCAATTTTGGCGGGAAGAAAGCCATTTGCATTACATCCATAATAAAAATCTGTCAGAAGTACAAATTCCAACACCATAATCGATCACACTTACGAAATAGTACGCATCCTACGAACTTTGACTGCCACTTATGTTTTTCACTGCTAACCTATCAAAATCGCGTCTAATAATAAACTGCAATTGTACCAACATAATTCATATTCTCTGATTTTGCAGGGAAAAAGGACTGAAGTCTTTATTTCAAGCAGTACAGTCATCACTTGATCTCCAACAGACTTAGTACACATCGTTGAGATCGCAGCAACACCCAGTGCGCTCGCCTGTAGGTCCAGACTCCACCTGACAGTTCAAATCATAACCTGCAGAGGACGCTACCCCTGGCGCCACCGGTCAGCGTTAGCCCGCCACTGGTCCAGCGGCCACTCGGATCGTACTAGCCACTGGACCATGTAAACATGTTTTCACCGGACACGCTGGAACCCGCCGATGCCGACGTCACACAATCGCCCGTCCGTTCGCGATCCACCACGTGGTCGACATGGAACGCACTGCCACACTTTTGGCGCCAAATTTGTTTTGCTGGACAGGTTGGAGCCTGTCCCTGCCTACCTCACGACAGTCGGTCAGCCGCTCGGACCACTAAACATGTTTTGCTTGTTCGAACCTGCCGATTCTGATGTCACAATGATCGGTTAGCAATGCACCAGGTGGTTTCGTGGTGGACAAAGAACACGCTTTGTGCCAAAGTTGTTTGCTGGAGAGTGGAATCTGCCCTGGTGTCAACGTATGTAAGACAGTTACTTATCGTCGAGATACATGTACATGTAAGAGTGAACAACCGCTGGTCCATCACGTGGCATGCTCGACAATGAATGCTCTCGCTAAGTTAACTGACTCAAGATCATCTGCTCCCTCACGCGCAGGTTATAACAGTACACACGCTGCTGCCCCACAGGCGTCCGACCACTTATGTCACACACCCTCAATCACCGCCTCCATACATGCACCAGACATAGTGTTCTGTAAATATCTGACTCCTTGTAGGATGTATCCCCCACTAGTAAGTATCATTTTATGCAGGCCTTATGCAGGCATTGTATAATTTCTGATCTGTGATCGGATGTGAACAGTGGACACTACACATCTCCACAAAGCTACATTGCGCTTGCATCATGAACAGGAAATGTTGTATGATTCGATAAGATAGTTCAGCATAGAGAAACTGTGAAGAAGGATGTATGTCTGATAGGGGTGAAAGGTTTTCGATCTAATATTATAGCCAGTTTTTAAGTGCAGAACGTCATAGTCTTAGGAGTGTGTGTGTTAATGTTCTCTATCTATGTTTAGCCGCCTAGTTGGAAAGGGTGAGTTTTTTCCCATCCTTTGGAAGAACATGAACCTTTCCTTCACGAAGTATAAGAGTTGTTATTACGTGTAGATGACCGCAGCCCTCACTTAATGAGGCACTGCGGAGAAGTCTGGAATTTAATCCAGGACATTGGCACAAAGACTTGTGATCATGGAATTATGCCTCTATCCCTCTTGTCCCTTCTGCCATAAAGAGAAAGAGGAATACTGTCAACAGCACATAGCATACCCGAACATCACCCATCCAAGGTCCTTGTCTTCGGTGATCTGACAGAAACCATTGTATCCACCTCAGCACAGCCGTTAACATCGCATGCTAAAGTACTTCATATCACCCTGCTCATATACATCTCGCTGTAAGTGAAACAAAAAGATGTTGCTACCTTTGTCGCAAAAAGGCTCAAAAATTCCACAAAGAAGTGATGTTTTACTTATATGGCCTACAACAAGAAAGCCCAATCGTCACCACAAGGTAAACTATCAAACCAAACTTATGTATCAGTGCAATGCAGACAGTTCTGTGTGGCTCCACATTGCTCGAAGATCAGGTGCAGATCCGAAGCGGTGTGTAGAAGTTACAACACCCCCCCTCCCCCTCAAAAAAAAAGTCGGAAACATTCATATTTTTACATATATCATTTCTTCACGAACTTTCGGAGAATTAAGCAGCATAAAAACTAACAGTCTCGAAAATGACTGAGAATTATAGAAATTACGTGTTACATTTAATATAGATACTTTTCAGTTGCTTTTGTGAGGGCTTCCTGTTAAGGATGTGCTTGCGGCCTGACTGGTTTGTTCCAGCCACCTAAAAGTGCTCATGCATAAGCTAACCTACTTAGTGTCAACAATAGCAGTTTCTTGGATGTTATGCGAAAGCGAAGTACTATTCACCGATCTAAACAAATTATTATTTTATGGCAAATGAAGAATTAATCACTACTATAAAACATGTCATGTATTTTATTATTATTATTATTAAAATTGTACACATCTGTGGCACTCTTTATTTGTGGGGGGGGGGGGGGGGGGGGGGGTCAGAGAAAGTAATAAACTGTGTCCCAAAGAATGGAAGCCTGGATCTGTGCCTGCCCAAGATCCTTCCATAAGCCGGGCCCAGTCCTCTCACTGGTGAAACCACCTTCAAACCCTAACTGGACATACTGTACTGCAGACCATCCTCTAGATAAAGTTCCGGATACAATGTGTGGCGGATTTTTTAGCAGGCTGGTGCATAGGACATGCAAATATCCATGTATAAAATCAAATAATGTATGGGTATGCAGGCAATATGAGAATATACTGTAACGTACATGCAACTAATACGTAATATAGCTACAACAAATATGCCTATGTTCGTTTGAGAAAATAGACTTGATAAGCAACCTGAGCTGTCAGTAAACGGAATCTAACCTGCATAACATTGCATGCGTGTTGTATGAGTGTCAGTTTCACTGTCCTCTAAGCCCTCAACAGATCATTACATGAAAAACTTAAAACTAGCATTTGGATAAGTTATCTGACTGCGTATTTGAATATGAAAAACTACAGGAGCAATTGAACCTGTAACAATGAACACCTAAGTTATCTGACTGAATTTTTGACTAAGAATTTTCAAGTGGTACCGAATCTGACTTGTGCAATGGAATTTATTGGATTAGAGTACATGACTTGTTGTGATATGACACTGTCTCTGTTTTGGCCCTAAGTTTTGCACTCACCTCTTCAGATTACTGCCTTTTTCCATGTGGTTCACAGCAATTCGTAGCAGCATGCTGCAACAGTGGCTGAAGCTTATTGTTACTATGAATGAATTGAATAAAAAGAAATTTTCTTGGGTCCTGTTAACTAATAAATAACTTGTAAGAAGTGACTTCATAAATTAAGTCTATTTAAAAACTTCAGAAATCATCATGACCAAGTGTTAATAATGACAGTGACAATGACATAGGTGTCAATAATGGCTGAGTGCCAGATTAACAAATTATTTCAATTTCAAAGTTACACTAATATTTAATAACCACAGCCTTTATTTATTAGTTAGATGTGGAGAATAATAATTATTATTTGGAGGATAAGAAAGGTTCTTTAACTGACAAGCAAAACATGGGATTATTGCAAACTCGGACTTAAGCTCTCGACCAACACTACTACTTCCACTCTCACAGACAGACCTCATCTCACATCAATGCTTAGAATCACGCTCCCATGTTTCGCCCTCAGATTGTTACTATCGATATCTGAGTGCTAATTTCTTTCCACTTTTACACAATGCAAAGAATAGTGTTAAGTTGGCTATATTGTTTTCAATGTAATTGAGAGTTCTGACACACCCCTTACAAAGCCTGCCTGTCACTTCTTTAAGAATTTGAATGGTATTTATGTACAATAAGACAAAAGGACCTAAAAATTCTTAATTATGAAACATATATATATATATATATATATATATATATATATAAAAATAGAAAGAAACATTCCACATGGGAAAAATATATTAAAAACAAAGATTCCATGACTTACCAAACGGGAAAGCGCTGGTAGATAGACACAATAAAAAAACACACAAATACACACACAAAATTTCAAGCTTTCACAGCCAACGGTTGCTTCATCAGGAAAGAGGGAAGGAGAGGGAAAGATGAAAGGATGTGGGTTTTAAGGGAGAGGGTAAGGAGTCATTCCAATCCCAGGAGCGGAAAGACTTACCTTAGGGGGAAAAAAGGACAGGTATACACACGCACACACACATATCCATCCACACATATACAGACACAAGCAGACATATTTAAAGGCAAAGAAGACAGTTTTGAGAACCTTTTAAAAATAAGTAATTAGGCACATTTTAATACATGAAAAATTCTCAACCTGTAAAGTTTAGAAAAATAACAAGGAAAACATGCAGAGTGTTATTGTTTTGTAAAAAGGAAATGTTCACTGCACAGGGAGTTTTGTATTGTTTTTCACTTTGCACACTTGTAAAAATATGAGAGGAGAAGAAACGTCAAAGTGTGTGTGGAGTTGTGTTTAGTGATATATCACTAACACCTCAACTTAAGAGTGTAGTGCCCTCATGCAGCGGTATATACAGTGTCTATCTCACTAACACCTTTACTTGGAAAACTGTATTTTTGGAGACACAGTGGCTTGTATTGTCAGCGTCCTTACACTGAGACAGCACTGTGTAATTGTGGCTCTCGAAGGCAAAGCTCAGCATTGGTTGCTGATTGCCACTCAAAAACAGGCATTTATTGCAGGCAGCCTTCATTATGACAGACTTCCTTGGTTGCTGCCATCACTGGAAGTGACATCATTGTTGCAGACATAACATGTGCATGTGTGTTTTGTAATTTGTTTGTGCCCTGGCAGATCCCAGTCATTTGGTACTCTACGGACAGAAAATACTAATCGTAACAACCTTACAAATTTTTTTACATATTCCTGTAAACATAAGTGGAAACAGTTAAGTAAGTAACTGCACATGCAGTTTATATTAATGAAAATTTGTAAATTGTTTCATATAAGACACAAATATATTAACATGAATTAAAAATTATTGTACATAAAACTCATATATGTGACATTATGAGAACTGTTTAATTACTAATTAAGATACCAGCTCTGAGGCTTATTAAGGTACACATATAAAGTGTAAATCAAATATTAAGTAATTCTGCAGAGTCAGTGTTTCATTATAATATAATATAATCAAATATTAAGTAATTCTGCAGAGTCAGTGTTTCCTTATAATATAAAAATCAAACAAAGTGTGCTGCATTGTACAGCTTTATACACAAAATGACACAAAAAATTTATATTGCCTAATAAATGCTTTACATATTGTGGCATCAGACACAAAATGACAACATCCTGCGTCCGGAAAGAGGAGAAGTTGATTAGGTATCTGAAGAGGAGTCTTACAGGTAGTGAGGGCCAACATCTGTCGCACCATTAACTAGACACCTCTTGCTGAACCGCACACCAGGTGGTGCTCGTCTGTGTCTGAAACATCACAATCGACACACAAGGGGGTCAGTGTGAGGTGAATCCTGTGAAGGCATGATCGACATACTTGCCTCCCATTGACAGTAAGGTACCATGTAGACTGGATGTCACTGTCAAGATAAGGAGCGCACATGATCACCAAACAGCACGCCAGTCAACTCGGATGTGCATCCCCTCAACCACATGCAGTGAGCTGTGCTGCGGAAGGAAACGATAGATCACCTCGTGGCTGCCAAGTGCACTGGCAGTATCACAGTACAGACCTAGCTCAGTTCGAGGAAAAAGTGGTGGAAGTAAAAGAAGGACAGCAGGACTTCCGAAAGCTGAGAGAGAGTGTGGTACAAGGACCTCCAACAAGAGGCTGGTAAGACATGCAGGACAATAGTGCCACAACGCCATGTGAGAGCCAATGAAAGGGGCTACCAGTCTGCCAGGCACATGATACAGACCTAAACCGCCCCTGCGCCACAGGAGGGTGACGGTCTCGTATCTTATCTTAAACAGCAAGCCATGGCAAACAAATGAGCCCAATGCTGCAGGCCACAGATGGCAAAATAGGATCTGCCTTGACTATCCAGACATGCTTCCTGTCCCCCAAAATTCTCTACCTGTCACGATCAAGTAGCACCACCATCCATTATCCCCATTGGTTCTTGCATTCGCTCATACACTGATGGAAAAAAAATCGTGACACGCCATCAACTAATTAATGCTGAATAATGAAATTTGGGGAATACATTTGTCTAGACAATGTATTTAAGTGATTAACATTGCAAGACCACAGGTTAATGAAAGAGCGAGATACGCCATAGGCAATGTGAAATACAGTACATTAATAGATGGCGTAACAGCCAGAATGTTGAATGCAAGGACACCAATGTGCATACATTATGTTGCACAGGTGTGGGGTATCAGTTTGTGAGATGGAGTTCCAAGCCTGTTGCACTTGTTCGGTCAATACAGGGACAGCTTAAACTGACTGAGGATGACGCTGGAGTTGTAGTCCGATGGTGTTCCGTATGTGTTCGACTGGAGACGGCTCTGACGATCGAGCAGCCCAAGGCAATACGTCAACACTGTGTAGAGCATGTTGGCTTGCAACAGCAGTATGTGGGTGAGCATTACCCAGTTGGACAACGTCCCCTCGATTGCTGTTTATGAATGGCAGCACAAGAGGTCAAATCACCAGCTCGACGTAGAAATTTGTTGGCAGGGTATGTTGGATAACAACGAGGGTGCTCCTGCTATTAGGCAAAATCACACACCTGACCACAACTGCAGGTGTAGGTCCAATGTGTCTAGCATGCAGACAGGTTGATTGCAGGCCCTCAACTGGTGCCCCTCTAAGCAATACGCGGCCATAACTGGTACCGAATCAGAACCATTTTTCGCCAGACAACACAACAGACCTCCATCTTACCTTCCAATGAGCTCTCGCTTGATACTACTGAAGTCGCAAATGGCAGTGGTTTGGGGTCAGTGGAATGCGTGCTACATGGCATCTGTCTCAGAGCTGTCCTCAAAGGAACCGATTTGTAACAGCTTGTTATGTCACTGTGGTGCAAACTACTGCTAAGATTGCTGCTGCAGATGCAGCATGATGCGCCACAGCAGCCATATGCCACTCAGATTTAGAGATAAGAGGGCCCAGTGGACAGCCCGTCAGAAACTAAACACAGATCAAGCCTTAAAATAGGAAGAAGGTGTACAGGACTGTGAAAAAGAAGAAGGTGTACGGGACTGTGAAAAAGATGCAAAATAATGGCCAAAGTTCAACAAGTGCAACATTGAAGGATGGACAGAAACGACACCGTCATGGTTATGTGGTCATGGTGTTTGACTACAGAACGGTCAAGCCGTGTTGAAAGCTCCCACGTGCAATTTTTTTCCCCCTGTATTCAAATTTGTGTCTGTGTCAACAGCGAGGTGTAGGGAAGGGACCTATAATGAAATTCGATTCTTCACTACTACTCTATTAGCAGCCGAAAGGAAGTGGCATTCGAAAGGGAACAGCAAACCTTTGATGACAGGGTGACAAGTCAGCCAAATCCTCCACTGGAAAACACGTCTGGTGTGTCACACACAACATTAATAACGTGTGTCATAGGATAGGGACTAATTTATATGCCTGGTGAGTGAGTGACATGTGCCTCCTTGACTGATTTAGGTGTTCATATGAATGTGAAAGTGATCACTCCCAAGGAAATGATGAAAGCATAATAGTATGCCACATAAGCTGCAAGAAATGAAAGCAACAGTTTCACAGTCACACAGTTTCTCTGTGCTCTGTCAAAACAGATGTTTTTAATGTTTTTGAAGTTGCGATCCATTTTGGAAGTTTCGACTCTTGAATTCCTCTGCTATAACATAGTTCACTTTCATTTATTTATTGTTTTCATTTCTGTGAGATGGCTATGTGGTACCCCACCTGCTGTCACTATTCATCACATTTACACTCATGCTAATAAATTAATGTGGTGCCACACAATGTGGCACTATACAAAACTGGTGCTAATAGCATAGGCACATAGGGAACACACATGACACAGATCTGTAAGTCCACGGTATTGGTGATAAGTTGAGAAAACCATCCCGAAACACATGTGCTACAAAACGCCACTGTTTCCTGTGCATGTACCCCTACATCAACATGGGATGTGAACACCATTCACATGTACACAGGCTGCAAAATGGGTTGGCATACTCTGGATCAGGTGGTCGAGCAGCTGCTGGGGTATAGACTCCCATTCTTGCACCAGTGTCTGTTGGAGCTCCTGAAGTGTCATAGGGGTTTGAAGACTTGCAGTGATATGTCGACCAAAAGCATCCCAGACGTGCTCGATAGGGTTCAGGTCTGGAGAACAGGGAGGCCACTCCATTTGCCTGATATCTTCTGTTTCCAGGTACTCCTCCATGATGGCAGCTCAGTGGGGCCATGTGTTATCATCCATCAGGATGAAGGTGGGACCCACTGCACCCCTGAAAAGGTGGACATACTGGTGCAAAATGATGTCCTGATACACATGACCTGTTACAGTTCCTCTGTCAAAGACATGCAGGGGTGTGCGTGCACAAGTTAAATTTTAATATATTTCATTACAACACTTTATTAACGTCAGAGAGATCTAGTACTCATGTAAAACTTTCAATAATCAAACATCCATATCTAGGTGAAAATAGAGAAACTTACTTTACGAAAACTGTATGAGCTGCACTTATCAAATTTTGAAAAAACACTCATCACATGAGTGTTGAGTAATTAGAGGATGATCCTACAGACCAAATCAAAATGTATTGCCACCCGGAAGTGTAAAATAGAGCGGTGATTGCCTGTCCATATACAGCATAATGAAACAGGTGTGCTAAAATTGCTGTTTTGTATCACGTATGTATTGTGACGTCTCCTGTCAAGACATACACAAAATCGTTTTAATATATGAAAAAACAGAAACATTTATCTGTATTATGGTAATTATTATTTAATTTCTGTATGAACGGTTGTCGATTATGTAGATTCTGTAAAAAAAGAAATAATCTTTTTCAGATTTTATGATTGTACAATAATTATACGAGGGCCGTTCAGAAAGTAACCTCCGGTTGATTTAAAAAAATACACCAAGTTAAATAAAAATATTTTAATATATACATCTTACAACTACATCTTTGCACTATTTTTCTACGTAGTCTCCATAGCGATTGAGGCACTTATAGTATCTCTTCACAAGCTTTGAAATTACTTCTGCATAAAAATCACCCGCTTGTGCCTGGAGCCAGCCTGTGACCGCATCTTTGAGCTCTTCGTCATCATCAAACCGCTGTGACCCGAGCCATTTCTTCAAATGCATGAAGAGGTGATAATCACTTGGCGCCAGGTCTGGGCTGTAAGGTGGATGGTTGATAACGTCCCACTTGAAGGACTCAAGAAGGGCCGTTGTTCTGCGAGCAGAGTGAGGACGGGCGTTATCGTGCAAAAAAAACGATACCGTAAAATAAATTATTATAAATAATAAAATATTGAAGTTACCCTTTATTTACTCATTAGGGAAAAAATCCCTTATTGCTGTTGCTTGGGATTATTGTTTATGGAATTATTACATGATGTAACCTTCACTCATGAAGCACGCGATTACAGAGATCGCATGTCCATACACTTCACATGCCACAGGCCACCTAGGTCAGCCCCCTAGCTTGTTCTGGTTAGCTGCCAAAGAAAAAGTATTATTTAAGTGATCATAAACGAGCACTCACCCATCCTGTAACCTGTATTACTGTTATCCATTCAATATGTTCAGTGCTACATGCTGCCTGTGCTTCATTATTTCCTACATTGACTCTATAAAGTACTATTTCCATAAATCATGTTTGTTCTGGCTATAAGCAACTCGACAATGATGAGGGTTACTTTTGCACTGTGTGTTCGTGTTGGTGGTAAGTCACCCGACAAAAATCTCAATGGAAGAAATAATCCAACATATCACTGCCCAGCAGTAAGCTTTCACAGAACAGCAAGCTCTTACCACTGCTCCGTGCCCTTTCCGGCACATGGTGAATTGGTTGAAGATTGGGACTCCTAAGAGACATGGTTATGCTGACATTTCCAGGTTTTTCACGTGGACGATGTGAATGTGTGTAGGGCTTTTCTTCTTTCCTGGCTTTTGCCATGAAAGTATCAGTTGTTGTGCCAACTTTCATCTTTACAAGGACTGGCCAACTTATCATTTGATGAAATGTGCAATCTTCTCTCAGCCTATTACTGTGACAGCAAAAATCATAAAATGTAAAATCCAGGATGGAATGTAACAATATTATGACGATATAGTTGCTACTCACCATGTAATGGAGATACTGAGTCGCAGATAGGCACAGCAGAAAGACTTTCGCAAAACAAGCTTTCAACCGACAAGCTTTCAAAAATAGATCTCACTCTCTCTCACACACACACACACACACACACACACACACACACACACACACACATGACTGCAGTCTCTGGCAGCTGAAGCCATACTGCAAGCAGCAGCAGCAGTGTATCATTACCCAGCAGCAAGCTTCCACAGAACAACAGCAGTCTCTTACTATTGCTGCTGCTCACAGTGTGGCTTCAGCTGGTGACTGCAGTCATGTGTGTGAGTTTTATTAGTGTTTGTGTGTAGTCTGAGTGTGTGTGTGTGTGTGTGTGTGTGTGTGTGTGTGTGTGTGTGTGTGTGTGTGCACTTGTTTTATGACAATCTTTTTGTTGTGTCTACCTGCAACTCAGTTCAACACTGAACACAGTAAATGATGTAGGCGACAGTTGCACAAGTATTTCACTGTTCTTTACTTTCACTGTTCACAACCCCCAATGTTACACAATTATATGGCCAGTTCACTATTGGCAATTGTTGATAAGCCTCATACTGCTACAATAGTATGCTGTTGAACATCTACAAACAGTAAAAAAACTAACCACACAGTTCACAGTTCCTGCAGAATAATACAGTATGTGTAACACCATTTTTTGAATCAATTAAACAGACATTGTCATTAATTGTTCTAACACATGGCTTGTTTGTGTTACACTTATTCCACTGTTAAGTTTATGCATTGTTGTTGATGTAACCAATACATACTTCCTGTCTGAAAATTAGCAGTGGACTGACTGTCTCAGCACCAAAAATTAGTCCTTTATATATCCTCACAATAATAGGCACTGAAACTTTACACTGTTTGATGTTTAAGTTACAGAAATTACAATTAAAATATAACTCATTCAATTCACTGAATACATTGAAAAATTGCTTCTTTTTAACAGTTCCTTCTATCACAAAGGTTAGGCCACATTATTTGTCTCAATAATGAAATAACAGATATAGTTACACAACCAATATTTTTAACAAACCTGGTAATTTTTTGGAATTAATTAAGGGCTGGCTTTGCTAATATGTTTTTGAATAGTGCAAAAGAATTCTAGTAGTTATTCTTCCAAATTTTTATAATTAGTACAGAATTTATATTAGTTTTGAAGTCAACAATAGAATCTAAGTCATGAACAATTACTGATTTCACCCTGTAACAAAAGTATTACATAAACAAAACTAAGCACAAAATTAAACCTGGTGCTATATTCCTTAAGACTGAGGGCCAGCCTTGCAACTCATACTGATGCATGTTTCCAGAATGGAAATTTCATTCTGCAGCAGAATGTGCGCTGACATGAAACTTCCTAGCAGTTTAAAACTGTGTGCCGGATCGAGACTCGAACTCGGGACCTTTGCCTTCCATGGGCAAGTGCTCTACCAAATGAGCTACCCAAGCATGACTCATGCCCTGTCCTCTCAGCTATAATTCCACCAGTTCCTTGTCTCCTACCTTCCAAAATTCACAGAAGCTCTCATAGCACTCCTGGAAGAGAGGAGAAATAAAGGTTTGCAGGAGAGCTTCTGTGAAGTTCGGAAGGTAGGAGACGAGGTCCTGGCGGAATTAAAGCTGTGAGGACAGGTTGTGAGTCATGCTTGGGTAGCTCAGCTAACTTCTGTGAAGACTGGAAGGTAGGAGACGAGGTATTGGCAGAATTAAAGCTGTGGGGATGGGTCGTGATCATGCTTGGGTATCTCACATGGTAGAGCACTTGAACGCAAAAGGCAAAAGTCCTAAGTCCGAGTCTCAGTCTGGCACACAGTTTCAATATGCCAGGAAGTTTCACTAATGAATGTTAATGGAAATTAGGCAAAAATGAAAATAAAATGAATTCATGGAGGCAGATGGCAAAACTACACAGAGGAAGTAAAGAGATCCCAGCTTGCTTCATCACACACTCAATATAGCACAGTCCTTTGAAGTGTCACGAGGCGCAGGTGTTCAGATTGATGTGTGGGGGAAGGTATCAGTAGTAGCCTGTTAAGCATGCTGCAAATATTAACGATGGCGGGGAAGCCATTGCAGCAGTAAGACCCCAACTCAGTGTCACATGGGGCACCCTCGGTTATGGCCATAGCAGCAATGGGCCCCTTCTGTCTTGCCTGTACTGCTTCATCCAACACAGGTGTGCTGTGTGCCCTAAGTGTTGGGCTGTTTGCAACATACGTTGAAAGAGTGGCCAAATGGTATTAGTGTGTAGCTCCTCTTCACAAATTGTGGATGCAGTAGTACCAATGAACATAAACTGTCCTCCAAAAACGATTGTTTATTGACTTGTGTGTGTTCAAGTAACTGCTAAAAATGCAAATGGACACAGGAGCTACAGTGACCTTAGTAAATGCAAAGACATATTTGGTTTTTGGCTCCCCTCCTCTCACATAGGTCTCACAGAAGTTGTTTAGCTACAATAAACAGCAGATTCCAGTCCTAGATCAGTTTGCCATTTTTGTATCCAAACAAATCTGTTGTTTGCCCTCTCACCTTCCCTGTTATGAATCATTCTCATACTGCATACCTGTTTGGGTTAGATGCATTTAATATTTTTGGTTTCTCCCTTTCTCGTGAGGTAAAAGTAATGTCTGGTAAAGTTCCATATCAGCAACCGGAGGTTGTCTGCATTGAGTATCCATTGCTGTTTTCCCCTGAGCTCAGTTGAGATACCAGTTTCCAGGCCCACATTACTGTGAAAGAGTCTCTCTCTCTCTCTCTCTCTCTCTCTCTCTCTCTCTCTCTCTCTCTCTCTCTCTTTTTCACTTTTTTTTCCAAGTGCCTTTCACATTGTATAACTCTGTCAAGGCCAAATTAGATTATTTGGTGTCACTCTATGTGATTTAGCCTATTTGTTCCAGTGGCCTAGCTACACCAGTGGTCATTGTTAAGAAGCCGACGGGTGAGCTTCGCCTCTGTGGTGATTAATGCACAGTCCGTTATAGATACCTACCCTTTGCGCCAAACTGATGAATTGCTCACAAAATTATCAGGCATCCTCTACTTTTCCAAGATCCATTTGTTGGAACCATATGACCATTTCATATTATCCATGTGACGACACAGTAACATCAAGATGAAACTAAGGCAGCATCAAGAAACAGCACCCTGGATTCCACAAGATACGTATAAAACTGGTGGAGGGTTATCTGAATGCTGATAATGTGTTGTAAAACATGGTATGAAATAATTAGATAGTGACTGAAGATTGTGTTTCTTGTGCTAAACTGTGATACACATCCCAAACTTCACATAAACATTTTCCCCACATTTTATTATAACATTCTGAAAGGAGCTGGGATGTGTATAAAACTGCATCATATGCTAATGGTCATTAAGTTTCAGATGGGATAATTGTTTACAATAATATGTGCCATATACCATTACTGGGACGTGAATAGAAACAAGGACCTGTATCGGAAAAGTGGACATGAATTAATGGACCAACACCAACAGCCAACTGCATGGATTGTCAGGTGAGTACCAAATATAAAATTATTTACATAACAAAGCAGTAAAACAGTTCACTGATAGGAATTGAAATTGCATGCTAATGTCAGTCAGGCAAAAATAATTGCATGTGACATACTTTGCAAATATTCTATGAAAGATAGTTTTCAGAAGTGTTTTTCTTATCAACTTGTCACATTGTGCAAAATTAGTTAAAATGAGTAGACGCAACATATATAGTGACCAAGCTGGAATCACAACAAGATCGGGTCGGCAGCTGCACGCATCAACACTGAATCTAACCATTCAAAGCCACGAGAATTCCACAAGTAGTATAATTTCACCTTTCCATGGATTTCTGCAACCAGTAACTTTATTGGAACAATTTTCCAAGTTACTAGATAGTAAACTGTTGGAACAAAATTAAACAAAATAGAGATGATGCTGAAAATAATTTCAGAAAAATAGACAACACTCTCAAAAAAAATGGACCAGAAACTAGAAGCAATTAGGGAAGATGTTAATACAGCAAATAAACAGATAAACAATGTAAATGAAAGAGTAGACAATGTAGAATCTGAAGTGGATTGTTTGAAGAACTTTGCTGCTCCTGAATTACAACTACGTAACAAACATGTTGACATAGTCAATAAACGAGTGAAAAGAACAGAAAACATTGTCATTAACAAACTTGACAGATGAAAATCAGAGTTGCATAACATACAGACTTTTACTGAAAGCGAAAATAATTTCACTGATGAGAAACTAAAATTAAATTCTATACTTGTATCAGAACAAATTTCTTTTGTAAACAGCAAAGTGAATGAAGTAACAAATAATCTTCAGTCAACTCTAAAGTTGTAAGTCTAGAGACTAATGTGTTTATCAGTATATATAATGGTAATAAAATGTTTCAAAACAATTGCAGAAACGTTATTATGAACATTTTTTGGGTGATTTTAAACTACACCCTGTTGATTACTTGTACCAGTGCAAGGACAACTTTGCACCAGGCATGCCAGAACAAATGAAAGTGAAATTTGCTAAATGATTTTTAGATGGAGAAGCTTTATCCTGGGCTAACCAGCATGTTAACCCAGAAATGGCATTCATGGAATTTGAAAAATTATTTTTAAACAATTCTTGACCAGAAAGTAAGCAGGTGTGAATAAAATCAGAATTTTTGAATGGAAGTAGATTGAAATGAAATGATCGTATGGCATTGTTGGCCAGGAGGCCCCATGCAGGGAAGTTTGACTGCCGTATTGCAAGTCCTTTTTAGTTGACACCACTTCGGCGACTTGCGAGTCAATGATGATAAAATGATGATGAAGAACACACAACACCCAGTCATCACGAGGCAGAGAAATTCCCTAAACCTGCCGGGAATCGAACCCGGGACCCCTTGCGCGGGAAGCGAGAACACTACCGCAAGACCACGAGCTGCGGACGAAAGTAGATTATGTGAAGAAGATATGAGAATGCAAGAATTTTGTGAGAAGTAGACTTCAGCACATTTAGATAAAGAACTTGATTAATTTATCCAGATTGATGTGCTGGAGCAGTGTTTACCTGGCCATGTTCAGTGGAGTCTTGTTTATGGACCAGACGACACTACTGAGGAATTTCTGAAATACGTAGATAAATTAGATCATGCTTGGAAGAACAATTTTTCAGAGGGGGGGATCATCACAACAACAGGAACAGGAACAATAATAACAGAAATGATGGTAATAAAAGTAATAATAACTTTGGTAACAACCAACATAAACAGAATAATAATAATGATAGCAATTATCAGGGCGAAGGTAATCAAAGGAGAAATGGTAACAGATCCCATGAAAATAACAATGAGGAAAACAGGTAAGCACCTCATTGTGGGCCTGTTAGTTTGAGGTGAAGAACAGTTGCAGAAATCAGGCTAGAGGCAGGAGAGGAAGGAGGAATTCGGGTCACAGACACCACAATAAACACAACAATTACCAGATAAACAGAGTTGATAATGAGAAAACATTGTGGGATTTCATGCCAACAGAAATGAGTGAAGATACTAGGAAAGTAGAAAATAATTTCAATCTTAGTACAGATGATTTGACTAACTTATTTGATGAGAGTTGTGTTTTTAGTAATAGTAACATTTATGATGGTGCTGATGAGTAAGGTTTAGTTAGCTTATTTTGTAACGATGAATTTTCAGTATTGTCTGAAAAAGATGTGGAGGAAAGTGAGGGTCATATACCTAAGTTAAATGATGTTTATGTGCCTGCTGGCACAAGTTTTAGTAGTTCTGATAGTGGCTGTGATGTGGAGACATAAAGTTGAAGTTGAGGTTCATGTAGGTGCTGATGATGTTGCTAATGAGTCTGTTGATGCCGATGCTGATGTTGTATTTTATTGTGAATTGGATGGTATGGTTTATGTGGAAGTACTAGACAATGATATGAGTAATAGAATGGTAGGATATGATGATCTGGAATCAGAGAAATAGGTAGGCTACATGAAAATAAGTTGATACACATTGAGGTAAGTGAGATATCACATAGCTGTTACAATAAGGAGGATCAAGATAAGCTAATTTGTGATAAGATACAGAAAGTATTGGAAGAGAATGAGGAGTCTGTAGGAAAAGGTGATTACTGTGATAGTATTAAACATGCATACTCTAGTTGTAAGTACTTTAAGTACTTTACAACCTAAGTTAGGAAATGAGTTCCAAGTAAGTGCAGGTTTAAATTGTAGGGATATTGAAGATGATTTATTGGCTGAAAAGGATGAAAGTAATAAGCATGAAATACTTGGTAGTCCATGTATGAAATATCTATAGGGAACTGGGAGGGAGTTTGTCTATTGGACACTGGTAGCCCGGTAAGTGGTGTGTCTTGTAAATTAAGAAATAGAGTAACGAATATGGAATAGTACACTGAATTTCAAATTACTGGTGTCAAAACAAAAGGAACCACTGGGAAACTTAGTAAATTAATCAGTAGGCAAGCATTAATTTCATTTATTGTCAGTAATGTTGTATTTGAGCAAGGTTGTCTAGTAATAACTGACCTGAATGAGCATATGTTGTTAGGGATTAATTGGATACTGAAAGTTAATGCTAAATTTGATTGGTCAAATATGAAGTTAAATTTTATTGATCCAAAATCTGGTGTTCATGGTGAAACTAAATTACACATGATGTGTGATGAGAATCGTTGCAATAACTTAAGAGGAGTAGAAGTATTTGATGACTGCAATTATTTAGATGAAGATAATGAATATTTTGATAACCAGGCAGTTTGTGAAAATTTTTCTCAATTAGTATTGGGTTAAGTTAACTCAGCAGACAATTTAAGTAGCAATGAAAAGAGTGACCTGAAGGGGTTCCTGTGGGAATACAATAGCATCTTCAATGACAAGCCATGCAGAGTAAGATTACATGTGTAAGTTAAAGTTGAGACCACATGAATCATTTTTCATTAAGCCTTATGGAGTACCTATTTGTAACAGGAGGGTTGTTGAGAAGGAGCTGGAGAAATTGCAGAGTTGGGAGATAAAAGAAAGTAGTAGCAGTCAATAAACAATCTTATGGTTGTAGTAGCTAAGAAAGATAGTGGGGTTAGAATAGTGCTTGACTCTCAACATTTAAATAAATTCCTGGACAAGGAAACTGACCATCCAGAATCAATGGAGGAATTGTTGGTATAAATTTCATGAAGCAAAATATTTACAAGCTCGGATTTGAAATCAAGATTTCATCAGATTACTTTAGAACCCAATTCCAGGCAATATACTGCTTTTTTGTATAATGGGAAAATCTTTCAATACTGTGTAGTACTTTTGGATTAAACTTATCAATTGCTGAATTTATCAGGGCTTTGGATTTTGTTTTGGGAAGTGAGTTACATTCAAAATTAGTCATTTATGTGGATGACATTCCGGTAGTCAGTAAAACTTGGGATGAACATTTGGAAATTCTGAAAGCAATTGCAATAAAAACAGTATTTGGGAATGGACTGGCAAATGTCAAGTGGAATTCGGTGAGATTAAAAGATAGCTTTCCAATAGTGAAATCTTACTTAGACCAGACTTTCTTTACCATTTTTTATGATGACAGACGGGTTCGATTATAGCTTAGGAGTTTGTTTATTCCAACAGAAGTATTGGAGGGCAGCATGGAGGGTAAAAATTGTAGAGGGAGACCAAGAGATGAATACACTAAGCAGATTCAGAAGGATGTAGGTTGCAGTAGTTACTCAGAGGTGAAGAAATTGAGGGAGAGACTGCACACTGTGCTATTAGTTTTGCCAGTAGAAGTTTACAAAAGCATGAAAAAAACTATACAGTCACTGAGAAGGAACTTTTAGGCATTGTTTGGGGGTTTAAAAATTTCAGAATTATTTGTTTTGTGCTACATTCAGGAGTGCAAGCTATATCACAGTAGGATTACCAGGTGGGCAATTTTCTTACAGCAATTTAAATATTCAATCCAGCACATTAGAGGTGATCAGAATGTAATTTCTGACATTCTGTCTAGATTACCAGTAAGAGGTAACCTGGGTAGTGAGAATATTCAAGAGGACAGGAGTTTTAGGATCTTGTACATTCAAGGTATTAAAGAAGAAAAAGAAATTGCGAGAATCCATAAACTACTGAGATGTAATCTGAATCAGGATTAGACATGGACACTAGTCAGGAGCTACTTAGGTAAGAACGGATGTGACAAGGCAAAACCAAGTGTTTAAAGAAATTTTATTTAGAAGAAGTAGTCCTGACATGGACAAGTGGAAGGTTTGTTAGCCTAGACAATATACTCACACATTGATTAACCATATACGTAAGAGCTTTGCCCACTGTGGATCCATGAAGTGTATCCAAAACATACAGGAAAATGTGTACTTTAACAATATCTCCAGAAGGGTTAGGAAGTGTTTGAGTTCTTGTGATCAATGTCAGAGAGTAAAGTTTGCCAACCAGAAGCATAAAGGTTTCATGCAATGTAGAATTCCACAAGGTAAATCAGAACTGGTGGGAACTGACTTATTTGGTCAATTCCCCATACTCAAAAAGGCTACTCATATTTGTGTGTTACTGTCAACTTGTTTTCAAAACTGGTAAAGCTGTACCATTTGAAAAAAGCTACAAACAAAAAAATTATTATTTATTAATGATTAATTAAAGAATATTGGCAAACCACATGCTTTGCTGTCAGATAATGGAAGTCAGTTCACATCTCATGTTGTTGTTGTTGTTGTTGTGATCTTCAGTCATGAGACCGGTTTGATGCAGCTCTCCATGCTACTCTATCCTGTGCAAGCTTCTTCACCTCTGAGTAACTACTGCAACCTACATCCTTCTGAATCTGCTTAGTGTATTCATCTCTTGGTCTCCCTCTACAATTTTTACCCTCCATGCTGCCCTCCAATACTAAATTTGTGATCCCTTGATGCCTCAGAACATGTCCTACCAACCGATCCCTTCTTCTTGTCAAGTTGTGCCACAAACTCCTCTTCTCCCCAATTCTATGCAATACCTCCTCGTTAGTTATGTGATCTACCCATCTAATCTTCAGCATTCTTCTGTAGCACCACATTTCAAAAGCTTCTATTCTCTTCTTGTCCAAACTATTTACCGTCCATGTTTCACTTGCATACATGGCTACACTCCGTACAAATATTTTCAGAAACGACTTCCTGACACTTAAATCTATACTCGATGTTAACAAATTTCTCTTCTTCAGAAACGCTTTCCTTGCCATTGCCAGTTTAGATTTTATATCCTCTCTACTTCGACCATCATCAGTTATTTTGCTCCCCAAATAGCAAAACTCCTTTACTACTTTAAGTGTCTCCTTCCCTAATCTAATTCCCTCAGCCTCACCCGAGTTAACTCGACTACATTCCATTATCCTCATTTTGCTTTTGTTGAGGTTCATCTTATATTCTCCTTTCAAGACACTGTCCATTCTGTTCAACTGCTCTTCCAAGTCCTTTGCTGTCTCTGACAGAATTACAATGTCATCGGCGAACCTCAAAGTTTTTATTTCTTCTCCATGGATTTTAATACCTACTCTGAATTTTTCTTTTGTTTCATTTAATGCTTGATTGAATAACATCAGGGAGAGGCTACAGCCCTGTCTCACTCCCTTCCCAACCACTGCTTCCCTTTCGTGCCCCTCGACTCTTATAAATGCCATCTGGTTACTGTACAAATTGTAAATAGCCTTTCGCTCCCTGTATTTTACCCCTGCCAACTTTAGAATTTGAAAGAGAGTATTCCAGTCAACATTGTCAAAAGCTTTCTCTAAGTCTACAAATTCTAGGAATGTAGGTTTGCCTTTCCTTAATCTTTCTTCTAAGATAAGTCGAAGGGTCAGTATTGCCTCACGTGTTCCAATATTTCTGCGGAATCACATCTCATGCACGAAAGGAATTTATTAAAAACGAGAACATTAAGCACATTTTAATATCTGTTTATTCTCCATCATGCAGTCCTATGGAGAGGTATATGAGGCAAATTAGTAGGTTGTTTAGAAGGTACTGTTCCAAGGATCATACAAGTTGGTACACTTATACAAGTCGATTTGAAGACATTGTAAATAGTTTTCAGAATAATACAACTGGGTTCACACCACATGAAATTCATTTCAACCAAAAATCTGCTAACTTATTAGATGAATTGATTGAGTTTCAAACTTTTACAGAGCTAACTGCTGATGAGAGGGGAGAGGTGGTGAAGAAAAATATGGAGACATATCATGGTAAGAGAAAAAGAAGCATGACAAAAATCTCGAAGTTAGACAGTTTAAAATAGGAGACCTCATGTTAACTAAAAGTTAGGAAAAGTCAAAAGCAATTAACAAAGAAACAGAAAAGTTCTTCGATGTATACATTGGACTATTTGAGATCTTAGGTCAATTTACCCAAAGTCACATAAGCTATTTTTTTAAGAAACATCACACAGCTGAAGCTATATATTTATATCTAACCACACTTTCTGTATGTACCATGTGTCTGGCAAGTACAAGGTCCCCAGCTAATGTAGTATCTGCTTCAACACCATTATACATTGGTACTACAGTCATCCACATACTTACACACATTTCTATTCTTTGGATTTTTGCTGATTTTGATTATCTACACTCCTGGAAATGGAAAAAAGAACACATTGACACCGGTGTGTCAGACCCACCATACTTGCTCCGGACACTGCGAGAGGGCTGTACAAGCAATGATCACACGCACGGCACAGCGGACACACCAGGAACCGCGGTGTTGGCCGTCGAATGGCGCTAGCTGCGCAGCATTTGTGCACCGCCGCCGTCAGTGTCAGCCAGTCTGCCGTGGCATACGGAGCTCCATCGCAGTCTTTAACACTGGTAGCATGCCGCGACAGCGTGGACGTGAACCGTATGTGCAGTTGACGGACTTTGAGCGAGGGCGTATAGTGGGCATGCGGGAGGCCGGGTGGACGTACCGCCGAATTGCTCAACACGTGGGGCGTGAGGTCTCCACAGTACATCGATGTTGTCGCCAGTGGTCGGCGGAAGGTGCACGTGCCCGTCGACCTGGGACTGGACCGCAGCGACGCACGGATGCACGCCAAGACCGTAGGATCCTACGCAGTGCCGTAGGGGACTGCACCGCCACTTCCCAGCAAATTAGGGACACTGTTGCTCCTGGGGTATCGGCGAGGACCATTCGCAACCGTCTCCATGAAGCTGGGCTACGGTCCCGCACACCGTTAGGCCGTCTTCCGCTCACGCCCCAACATCGTGCAGCCCGCCTCCAGTGGTGTCGCGACAGGCGTGAATGGAGGGACGAATGGAGACGTGTCGTCTTCAGCGATGAGAGTCGCTTCTGCCTTGGTGCCAATGATGGTGGTATGTGTGTTTGGCGCCGTGCAGGTGAGCGCCACAATCAGGACTGCATACGACCGAGGCACACAGGGCCAACACCCGGCATCATGGTGTGGGGAGCGATCTCCTACACTGGCCGTACACCACTGGTGATCGTCGAGGGGACACTGAATAGTGCACGGTACATCCAAACCGTCATTGAACCCATCGTTCTACCATTCCTAGACCGGCAAGGGAACTTGCTGTTCCAACAGGACAATGCACATCCGCATGTATCCCGTGCCACCCAACGTGCTCTAGAAGGTGTAAGTCAACTACCCTGGCCAGCAAGATCTCCGGATCTGTCCCCCATTGAGCATGTTTGGGACTGGATGAAGCGTCGTCTCACGCGATCTGCACATCCAGCACGAACGCTGGTCCAACTGAGGCGCCAGGTGGAAATGGCGTGGCAAGCCGTTCCACAGGACTACATCCAGTATCTCTACGATCGTCTCCATGGGAGAATAGCAGCCTGCATTGCTGCGAAAGGTGGATATACACTGTACTAGTGCCGACATTGTGCATGCTCTGTTGCCTGTGTCTATGTGCCTGTGGTTCTGTCAGTGTGATCATGTGATGTATCTGACCCCAGGAATGTGTCAATAAAGTTTCCCCTTCCTGGGACAATGAATTCACGGTGTTCTTATTTCAATTTCCAGGAGTGTATTTTGATTCATGATATTCCTGTTTGATGACATGAGGTACAATAACTTTCTTGATACACTCTGCTTTAATAATATTTTCTGAGGTTCAATTTGATCAACCCTCAGGAGGGGTTCACTCTCTGTGTGTGCCACGTGTCTGGCAAGCATAAGGGCCCCAGCTAATGTAGTATCTGCATCAACATCTTTATACTTCAGCACTACATTCCTTATTTACACCGTTTACACTTAGTTCCTAGTCATATGTCTAAATCACTTCTTGGTGCATGAAATGATTTGCTGATTTGATAACAGTATCTTAATTTATCTTTACTGACAGGAACTGACAGCAATATGAATTTTGAAGAGAAGTGTAGCCAACTGGATCACACACATGCATTTGTTTACTTGCACTCTAGTTGATCAGCAGGAATTACGGTGTAATCTTGGTCATTTGTGTAACATTTGGTATTATTTCACATCTTTATGATTTCTACAATTATTCAACATCATGTGAATTTAAAATACTTCATACATACATGACTGAATATTCAGAATGATCATTATGGAGACTTTTAGCATCAATTTACATAATTTATAATACATACACTTGGCCTGGTATACAAAGTTTACGCATAACACATATTCCATGGATTTTGGTGATTTACTTGTTATTTACATTATCTTGGCTACAATGAATTCCATTGCTCTGCTGTGAATCTGCTGTTGTCTTTGAAAGCTTTTGATTAACATGATTTAGGAGTATTTTGCTTGCTGTTGTCCTAGGATGATAATGGCCTTATTAGTGGATTTTGGCTGCATGGTTACAGATGACCACAGTCTTAATGAAACATATGTGTTGTCTGATTAGTCTGAGAAAGGCATCAGTCAGATAGGAGATATTTTGGTTAGATGTTCCTGTTGGACACCAATCGTTTCTTTGACACACCAATCATGCATGGAGTTTAAGCTACATTTCAGTATGTCAAGTGTATTACACTGCTTTGCATTATGCTTGTCCCTTTATCTATATGTGATTCTGTATATGGTTTGTGTCATGTTTTCTGTATTGGTCTATTGGTCGTTAGCATTCATCATATATGTTCTTTAGTGCTTTGATGCTCAACATTGTCATGTTGTATTTTTATGCTCATCTTAAACATTTATATTTTCTGTATGTGACCAACTGATCAACATAACAGATTCTTTAACATCACACATGTTGAACCACTTGTCTCTGAGACATGTTCTCATATCAATGTCATGATGTCAGTAGTATATACGGTTTTGTCACTGTTTACCTCAACTGCCTGTTCAGGATGTTATTGAATACTTACATTGATTGCTTTTCCTATTGAATCATTGAAGTGCAAACATATGTAACTTATCTTCAAACAACGATTCATATGAACATGAATAATATTACCTATCTGGAAGATTTTCCCATATGTGACAAGATTTGATTTGATTTAATTTATTTTGTGTTCCATAGGTCCAACTGTGTTGGATACACAAGGACGTGGAACGAGTCAGTTTTTTGCAAATACAATCTGATAATCTTATAGCATATACAGAAATTTGAGTACATAATTATATAAAAATGGTTATAATAGAAGGAAACATTCCACGAAGGAAAAATATACCTAAAAACAAAGATGATGTGACTTACCAAATGAAAGTGCTGGCAGGTCGACAGACACACAAACTAACACAAACACACACACAAAATTCAAGCTTTCGCAACAAACTGTTGCCTCATCAGGAAAGAGGGAAGGAGAGGGAAAGACGAAAGGATGTGGGTTTTAAGGGAGAGGGTAAGGAGTCATTCCAGTCCCGGGAGCGGAAAGACTTACCTCAGGGGGAAAAAAGGTCCTTTTTTCCCCCTGAGGTAAGTCTTTCCGCTCCCGGGACTGGAATGACTCCTTACCCTCTCCCTTAAAACCCACATCCTTTCGTCTTTCCCTCTCCTTCCCTCTTTCCTGATGAGGCAACAGTTTGTTGCGAAAGCTTGAATTTTGTGTGTATGTTTGTGTTAGTTTGTGTGTCTGTCGACCTGCCAGCACTTTCATTTGGTAAGTCACATCATCTTTGTTTTTAGGTATATAATTATATAAAAATTTATACAGTAAATTCTTTGGGCAGCAATTCAGAAAAAGAAAATACATATTTTCTTAGAATCATTAAAACACTACAGAAAACAGATACAGAGCACACACAGATACAGAGCTCAGGTTAAATAAAATTCTTAGTGGCATTATGTCAACTTGCATTATATAATATTAAAATATTACAATTTATTTAGTTAAAAATTCATCTAGACTGTAAAAAGCTTTTTCTAGCAGAAATATTTTTAGTGCTTTCTTAAACTCACTCTTGTTATGAATCTTTGTCTTTATTTCGGGAGGAAGAGCATTGAAGAGTTTTGCTCCAGTGTAGTGGGCACCCTTTTGTGCCAAGCTCAAATTTCTGAGCCCACTGTGTATGTCATTCTTCCTCTGTGTGTTATGCTCATGATAATTACTAATTTTTACAAACAAAACACATGAGAGAAAAAATATATTGGCATGTAGTTGTGTATATTTTAAGATTACGAAAACTATTTCTACACGAGTCTCTTAGGCACAATCCACATATAATTCTTAAAGCTCGCTTCCGTGCAATGAACACTTTCCTTGCTAATGGCTGTTTGCCCCAAAAAATAATTCTGTACTCAATGAGAGAATGAAAATAGCCATAGTATGCCACTTTTGCAGTGTTAGGTTCAACACATGTAGTGATAACCCGTAAAGCATAGCTATCAGAGCTAAGCCTCTTACAGAGATCAATAATATGTGAAGACCAATTCATTTTCTTGTCAGTGTGCACTCCAAGAAATTTTGTTGTTTCCAATCTAACTATTGGTTGATTACCACATGTCACACTTATCTCTCTCTCTTTTTCTGTTTTTGTACAGAACTGAATAAAGCTGGTCTTACTGGAATTTAATGAGAGACTGTTCACCTTGAACCAGTTAACCACATCTGAGAGTATATGATTAATGAGTTCCTCAAGATTGTTGTCTGTTCTACTGCTCATAAAAATTGTGGTATCATCAGCAAATAATGTAAATTTACACGGTAGGCTTGTACATGGTGGTAGATCATTTATAAAAATCGGGAATAATAGTGGCCCAAGAATTGAGCCCTGAGGCACTCCACATGTAATGGAACTCCATTCAGAATCTGAGGAAGTGTCACATACTCCACCCGAGCTATTCAAGACAACTTTTTGTTTTCTGTCTTGGAGGTATGACTGTAGCCAATTGCCTGCAACACCACTTATTACTACTAATTTTGCTTTTTGCAAAAGAATCTGGTGATGAACACAGTCAAACGCTTTGGATAAATCACAGAAGACACCAAGTGCTAGCATTTTTTCATTAAGGGTTTCTAGGACTTCATTTGCAAGTGCATAGACTGCGTCTTCTGTTGAACTGCGCTTTTGAAAAACACATTGGCTCTTGCTGAGAACTCCATTCTTCATGAGATGATCAGTAATTCTTGCATGTATTAGCTTTTCTAGAATTTTGAAGAAAGCTGTCAGCAAAGAGATAGGTCGATAGTTAGTCAGTTCAGCTTTATTGCCCTTTTTGTGTAGGGGCTTCACAATGGCATACTTAAGTCTACTGGGAACAACACCTTTCTGAAGGGAAGCATTGAAAATATGACAGAGAATGTCCCTTATCCACACACAAGAATATTTCAATAAGTTACTAGATATATTATCAACCCCTGCAGAATTCGTACTTCTTAGAGACATGATGATTTTTTGAATTTCTTCTACAGTGACAGGATTAAGGTGCATTTCTGAAATTGTGTTTGAATATAGTGCTTGACAAAGAGTTACAGCTTCATGAACATTGGGCTTGCAACCAATCTGTTGAGTTACTGATAGGAAATGTTTATTAAAAATATCAGCCACCGTTTTGGGGTTATCTACTAGGGTACCTTCATATCTAATATTATTTACATCTTCTTTACTTGTTGTATCTCTTCCTGTTTCTTTTTTTACAATGCTCCAAATTGTTTTTATTTTATTATTAGAATTATCTATTTTCTTCTCATAATAAAGGGCTTTTGATTTCTGTATTAGTTTCTTCAAAATTTTACAGTATATTCTATAGTGTTCCCATTTTTCTACATCTTTACAGAATCTTATTGCAGCATAAGTTTCCCTTTTGGTTTTACATGACTGTTTTATACCTTTTGTAATCCAAGGCTTGCTTACAGAATTGGAAGCACTGTTTCTGACCCATTTCTTGGGAAATATTTATTCGAAAAGAGCACAGAATTCATTTATAAAACAGTTAAATTTAGTATCAACATCATCATGGCTATATGCTAAAGACCAATCCATTTGTTGCAACCTGTGGTTGAAAGTTCCTTTTGCCTCTTCATTAATTACTCTTATGAATTTCCATCGAGGAAATTCTTTTTTGAACAGATTAATGTCATAAATAGTGAGAATTTGTCCATCATGATCTGAAAGCCCACTTATAACCTGCCTGACAATATAATTCTGATGTCTATTTACATCTAAAAAAATGTTGTCTATCATAGTTTGGCACTCGGATGTAATTCTTGTTGGGAAGTTTATTACTGATGTCAGATTATGTAAGGTCATCACAATCTCAAAGTCTATTTTATTCTTATTTTCTGTCAAAAAGTTTATATTGAAATCACCTAAAACTACAATAACCTTCGCTTTTGAAAGTAACCCTGACAGAAGGAGTTCCATTGAATGCAGAAAAGTTTTTATGTCACCTGAAGGAGCCCTGTAGACAGCCAACACTATTATTGGGTAGAATTTAGTTGTTATTTCTGTGGCACATGCCTCAAATTGTTGTTCCACACAATACTTCTTAATATCTATAGCTTTGTATGCTACACTATCCTTAACATAAATTGCTACTCCACCTTTAGCTTTACTTTCCCTACAGTAGTATGTTACTAAACTACACTCCTGGAAATGGAAAAAAGAACACATTGACACCGGTGTGTCAGACCCACCATACTTGCTCCGGACACTGCGAGAGGGCTGTACAAGCAATGATCACACGCACGGCACAGCGGACACACCAGGAACCGCGGTGTTGGCCGTCGAATGGCGCTAGCTGCGCAGCATTTGTGCACCGCCGCCGTCAGTGTCAGCCAGTTTGCCGTGGCATACGGAGCTCCATCGCAGTCTTTAACACTGGTAGCATGCCGCGACAGCGTGGACGTGAACCGTATGTGCAGTTGACGGACTTTGAGCGAGGGCGTATAGTGGGCATGCGGGAGGCCGGGTGGACGTACCGCCGAATTGCTCAACACGTGGGGCGTGAGGTCTCCACAGTACATCGATGTTGTCGCCAGTGGTCGGCGGAAGGTGCACGTGCCCGTCGACCTGGGACCGGACCGCAGCGACGCACGGATGCACGCCAAGACCGTAGGATCCTACGCAGTGCCGTAGGGGACCGCACCGCCACTTCCCAGCAAATTAGGGACACTGTTGCTCCTGGGGTATCGGCGAGGACCATTCGCAACCGTCTCCATGAAGCTGGGCTACGGTCCCGCACACCGTTAGGCCGTCTTCCGCTCACGCCCCAACATCGTGCAGCCCGCCTCCAGTGGTGTCGCGACAGGCGTGAATGGAGGGACGAATGGAGACGTGTCGTCTTCAGCGATGAGAGTCGCTTCTGCCTTGGTGCCAATGATGGTCGTATGCGTGTTTGGCGCCGTGCAGGTGAGCGCCACAATCAGGACTGCATACGACCGAGGCACACAGGGCCAACACCCGGCATCATGGTGTGGGGAGCGATCTCCTACACTGGCCGTACACCACTGGTGATCGTCGAGGGGACACTGAATAGTGCACGGTACATCCAAACCGTCATCGAACCCATCGTTCTACCATTCCTAGACCGGCAAGGGAACTTACTGTTCCAACAGGACAATGCACATCCGCATGTATCCCGTGCCACCCAACGAGCTCTGGAAGGTGTAAGTCAACTACCCTGGCCATCAAGATCTCCGGATCTGTCCCCCATTGAGCATGTTTGGGACTGGATGAAGCGTCGTCTCACGCGGTCTGCACGTCCAGCACGAACGCTGGTCCAACTGAGGCGCCAGGTGGAAATGGCATGGCAAGCCGTTCCACAGGACTACATCCAGCATCTCTACGATCGTCTCCATGGGAGAATAGCAGCCTGCATTGCTGCGAAAGGTGGATATACACTGTACTAGAGCCGACATTGTGCATGCTCTGTTGCCTGTGTCTATGTGCCTGTGGTTCTGCCAGTGTGATCATGTGATGTATCTGACCCCAGGAATGTGTCAATAAAGTTTCTCCTTCCTGGGACAATGAATTCACGGTGTTCTTATTTCAATTTCCAGGAGTGTATAACTTACTATAGATGGCAAGGCACATTTATCAGTAACATGGTGCTCAGTTAAGCACAAAATCTGGGCATTATTTGTACTGTCCTTTTCACTAATGTTAGTAAGGAGTTGATCTGTTTTGATCTAACTCTTGGTTTAAGAATCATGATAGAAGGTTGTATACATGGAAGAACCCTGGAGATACTAAAAGGTATCAGATAGATTATATAATGGTAAGACAGAGATTTAGGAACCAGGTTTTAAATTGTAAGACATTTCCAGGGGCAGATGTGGACTCTGACCACAATCTATTGGTTATGACCTGTAGATTAAAACTGAAGAAACTGCAAAAAGGTGGGAATTTAAGGAGATGGGACCTGGATAAACTGAAAGAACCAGAGGTTGTACAGAGTTTCAGGGAGAGCATAGGGGAACAATTGACAGGAATGGGGGAAAGAAATACAGCAGAAGAAGAATGGGTAGCTTTGAGGGATGAAGTAGTGAAGGCAGCAGAGGATCAAGTACGTAAAAAGACGAGGGCTAGTAGAAATCCTTGGGTAACAGAAGAAATATTGAATTTAATTGATGAAAGGAGGAAATATAAAAATGCAGTAAATGAAGCAGGCAAAAAGGAATACAAATGTCTCAAAAATGAGATCGACAGGAAGTGCAAAATGGCTAAGCAGGGATGGCTAGAGGACAAATGTAAGGATGTAGAGGCTTATCTCACTAGGGGTAAGATAGATACTGCCTACAGGAAAATTAAAGAGACCTTTGGAGAAAAGAGAACCACTTGTATGAACATCAAGAGCTCAGATGGAAACCCAGTTCTAAGCAAAGAAGGGAAAGCAGAAAGGTGGAAGGAGTATATAGAGGGTCTATACAAGGGCGATGTACTTGAGGATATTATGGAAATGGAAGAGGATGTAGATGAAGATGAAATGGGAGATATGATACTGCATGAAGAGTTTGATAGAGCACTGAAAGACCTAAGTCGAAACAAGGCCACCGGAGTAGACAACATTCCATTGGAACTACTGACGGCCTTGGGAGAGCCAGTCCTGACAAAACTCTACCATCTGGTGAGCAAGATGTATGAAACAGGCGAAATACCCTCAGACTTCAAGAAGAATATAATAATTCCAATCCCAAAGAAAGCAGGTGTTGACAGATGTGAGAATTACTGAACAATCAGTTTAATAAGCCACAGCTGCAAAATACTAACACGAATTCTTTACAGACGAATGGAAAAACTAGTAGAAGCCGACCACGGGGAAGATCAGTTTGGATTCCGTAGAAATACTGGAATACGTGAGGCAATACTGACCTTACGACTTATCTTAGAAGAAAGATTAAGGAAAGGCAAACCTACGTTACTAGCATTTGTAGACTTAGAGAAAGCTTTTGACAATGTTGACTGGAATACTCTCTTTCAAATTCTAAAGGTGGCAGGGGTAAAATACAGGGAGCGAAAGGCTATTTACAATTTGTACAGAAACCAGATGGCAGTTATAAGAGTCGAGGGGCATGAAAGGGAAGCAGTGGTTGGGAAGGGAGTAAGACAGGGTTGTAGCCTCTCCCCGATGTTATTCAATCTGTATATTGAGCAAGCAGTAAAGGAAACAAAAGAAAAATTCGGAGTAGGTATTAAAATCCATGGAGAAGAAATAAAAACTTTGAGGTTCGCCGATGACATTGTAATTCTGTCAGAGACAGCAGAGGACTTGGAAGAGCAGTTGAACAGAATGGACAGTGTCTTGAAAGGAGAATATAAGATGAACCTCAACAAAAGCAAAACGAGGATAATGGAATGTAGTCGAGTTAACTCGGGTGAGGCTGAGGGAATTAGATTAGGGAAGGAGACACTTAAAGTAGTAAAGGAGTTTTGCTATTTGGGGAGCAAAATAACTGATGATGGTCAAAGTAGAGAGGATATAAAATGTAGACTGGCAATGGCAAGGAAAGCGTTTCTGAAGAAGAGAAATTTGTTAACATCGAGTATAGATTTAAGTGTCAGGAAGTCATTTCTGAAAGTATTTGTATGGAGTGTAGCCATGTATGGAAGTGAAATGTGGACGGTAAATAGTTTGGACAAGAAGAGAATAGAAGCTTTCGAAATGTGGTGCTACAGAAGAATGCTGAAGATTAGATGGGTAGATCACATAAGTAATGAGGAGGTACTGAATAGGATTGGGGAGAAGAGGAGTTTGTGGCACAACTTGACCAGAAGAAGGGATCGGTTGGTAGGACATGTTCTGAGGCATCAAGGGATCACCAATTTAGTATTGGAGGGCAGTGTGGAGGGTAAAAATCGTAGGGGGAGACCAAGAGATGAATACACTAAGCAGATTCAGAAGGATGTAGGTTGCAGTAGGTACTGGGAGATGAAGAAGCTTGCACAGGATAGAGTAGCATGGAGAGCTGCATCAAACCAGTCTCAGGACTGAAGACCACTTCAACAACAACTGTTTTGTTTAAGAGGCCCCTTATATTTTGATGAATGAAAGATATCCCTTCCTCTTCCTTTTTCATTCTATTAGTGCTGTTACCTGACTGAGAATCCATTGGAGTCTGTCTTGAGACAGGAGAGAGGAGACACCTGACACTACCTACTGCTGTCCCTTCTTTTTCTTCAGGCCCACACATAAAAAATCGTTGAGATGAGAAGGAGGTTCAGCATTTCTTCTGTCCAACAGCCTTCTATTTGTTGTTGTCAATGGTGATGCTGTTTCTGACACTTCAAATGTTGGTTCTACCATGACTGCTGTGTTTCCTTGTGAACTTGGAGTCTTCTTGTTTTTGTTATTTTCGTCTAAAATAATACTTGGCTGATGAGGAACAGTAGTTCTTTTGTTGTTTAAATTGATGTCTACTGTTCTTTCTGTTAAAATTTGGTCTTTTTTTACATGTTTTGCTGCTGCTGCTGATGTTTCTAATGAATTTTTTTGAAGCATTTTCGTTATGGAGTCAGGCAATGGTGATGCAATTATTGTTTTGGTTTTGAATTTATTTTGGTGGTTTTTTATTACCCTGGTTATCAGGCTTGTCAGATATTCTTTCCCCAAGCCATTCAGGTGAAGTCCGTGTTGCGTGTGGAATCTACGTCCAATACTGCTTATATCAACGCATTTCACATTTTTAAAATGTCTGCAGATTTTTGCAAACTGACTGTTGTATTCATTGTTGATGCTGCATCACTGAGCCTTTGTGCTCCTAATACTAACTTCTGTTTGTCTTAGGGTAGTAAGGGGTCCACATCATATTGATTTGCATATATGCATACTTATTCCTTATGGAGTTTGATACTGAACTAATTGATTATGAACTTTCTTAATGATTAGTACCTGGCAGTCTGCCCTGATACCTGAGTGGTTAGGTGACAGACTGCCATGCCAAGGGGCTCGGGTTCGCTTCCCGGCTGGGTCGGAGATTTTCTCCGCTCAGGGACTGGATGTTGTGTCGTCCTAATCATCACCACCTCATCTCCATTGACAAGCAAGTTGTCAAAGTGGCGTCAACTCAAAAGACTTGCACCATGCGACGAGCCTACCCAATGGGAGGCCCTAGCCACATGACATTTCCATTTCCAGTACCCAGCGGTTTGGATTTTTCAGTTCGGTCCAAACGTCACATTTTCAGTTTGGTTTGAGGAGCCTTATGCCAAATTCTATTTTCATACAGTTTTGCTTACTATATTGATTTGAATTATTTTTCTGTTGTGATGTCATGATTTTGGACTTTGTATTCAAACAATATGTTTGCTGTACAGTTTTAGTCATATCACAGATGCATTGTAGGTTAACTTTTGTATTTGATTGTATGTTTGGATGTACATGAATTTCTTCAAAATAACCTGTTTTGTGACCTTACAGTCACTTACCACAATCACATTTCCTATGTGTGGATGAATTCTGCACGGTTCTGTGTACTACTTCGGTCTCAATTAACAGACTGGAGGCGAATTTTCCTTTGCGTGTTCTTTTATGTACTTTAAATTGGCTTTTTTCTACGATTTTATGTAGGATAACTCTTGATTCTGATATTCATGGACACAAATCTGCGCTTTGTCTGGTATATTAGGTTAGATTTTATGCTATCAACTTGAATTTGTTTTGTCACACTGTAATATATACACAAAATAACTCTTTACATTGTACAGTTCACCATACTTCTGAATGGGAAGTTACACTGTAATTACATTAATTAAAAACTATGCTTACCTTTCATATTTTATTATTGGATATAGGTATATATGAGTAAACTAATGACGATTTTTTGTTGATATAGGTTCAAAATGAACTGAGGAAGGAGTTGGAATAAAATGATGTGAAATGGAGTATGATAAAAACACAACTGTTCACTGCATTTGAAAAACTCATAAAGGTAAGAAGCAGAGTAGCTACGACAACAGAGGGGTTACTCTGAGAAACAATTAATTTTGTTTACTGGTGTACATTCACACTTATTTGAGGACACTGATATAGATGTGATCATTCTGACCATTAAATCTGAATGATGATACATTTCTTTGGCCCATTGAAATTTTGATTTTGAAATTGGTTTGATACAACATCAAATGTCTGACATTCAGGTTGAGGCAAGTTCTTGTCTGAAAGAATGAAAGTATAACCACAATTTACTTGTGACTACATATTATAAAATAATTTATGTGATATTATATCTATATCTTGACACCCAACTAAACAAAAACTTGTGAGAAATCAACTCACATTAACAAGTTTCTTTTAGAGGTAAGACACAATTTCTTAGGTAGTAATATATGAACATTGAACATAGTGATAAGAAATTTCATAGAACATTCAAAAGGGCACAGAAATGATAAAACTGTGAAATTTTATACACTCGTATTTTTCTCCAATTATGTTCTCTTACTTTTAGCCAGAGATTTAGAATAGCTTTGTCTCTCTTCGATAGTCAAACCTCTTTGGGGGGGGGGGGGGGGGGGGGGGGGGGGGGGGGCAGGGAGGGGATATTGTAATACAACAACCCTTTGGGACCCTGTATCTATTCCAATCTCATCTCCACTCTCCCAAAGAGGGCATTAGTAAGTTACACTAAGTTAAACTGTTATTCTGACATTGGTTACATTCGGTGTCACAAGTAAATGGAATGAAGGAAACATGTTAGATTAAAAATTATAGCTCACATCACGTAAGGCAGTGCTTCCGTACATAGAGGTGGAAGAGTGGAGGAATGAGAACTGTGCTTGTGCAGCAGCAGAGAATGGGCAAACAAAGTCCATGTTGCCAAACTTCATTGCTGCAGACAACAGTCAGGCTCATTTGCTTACGGTACACCGTATTATGCGTTCAAATCTATGAGGGGAATAGTAAATATTAAAACCAATTTTGATCAGTCATCAGGAGAGAAATATTAGTTTATGTCTTGACAACATTGGGTCCACTGCTCAACACATTTACTCTGCATGACGTCGGGAGGCGAGAATAGCTGACACAGTTTCGTGAAAACGTGAAGTACAATTTTTCTCAAAATGACAATTGCCTAATGACAAGATAATTATCATTTATTGCAATTTGAACTGCATCATAAATAAAAATTTAATACACAACAAAATTAATTTCAAGCACAAACAAAAGCATTATATTTGCTTGACAACTGATTCTACTCAATAGAATTTTTAAAAATGTGTATAAGGTGTGTGTGTTGATGTGTTTGACTGTAGTTAAATGTAATCACTGCGCATAAAAAAGAAATAGGGTAGGAAAGACTAATGAAAAGACTGTCATAGAAATAGTCAATAAGTTGTCATATCATTCACTGTTAAAAGTCATCATGAGTGCAAACTAACTCATTTGACATTACAGTGAGAGACCAAATTTATAATCCATTGAACAAGCAAACAATTAACCATCATGTGTGAATAACTCCAGGGAATGATGACTGATAACATCAAAAACCACCGATATCTTGACCAGCAACAGTTACTGTCATTTTATGGCCTTATCCAGTATGTTCCTTGAAAATGACAGAGGTTTACATGTTGAAATATAAGACTTTTGACAAATTCATCCAGCAGCATTCTCACGTGTTATAAGAGCATACAAAAAGTGGGAGAAGCTTAACTTCTCCTTGGGCAATTTGTTGAACATTATAGTTTATGTAATTCAAAGAACACAAAGTCCTAATCAAAAAGACTAGGAAGTTCTCATTATTACGTACGCAACTGGCAGGTTGACAAAATTATTTTTTAAACCACGAGCTTTAAAACTAAGAAATTCTACTTCGTAATACCACCGTCACTTCTATTTGAGTATGTTTCTGAACAATCTGATTGTAAATTTACGATGATAGGTTCAAGGCTTATATCCATCATCACTTCACTGTCAAATTATTCTTTCTGAAGCATTTCAGCATGCCGCACAGATGTGCCCATGCTACAGGTTTTGATGTTGTCTATTGCCTTGTGCGCAAGCGATTCAATCAATGTTATATTGAATTGATTTTTTTCCCCTCCCATATAGCCTTAACCTTTGCCCAAATTAATCCCATAGGACTACACTGAGAGTGACACATGGGTAAACACAAAACTGTGTGACCCCATTCACATGTAAGGAAGTCAAGTTTGTATGTTCTGTCATGTGACTTGTATAAATTAACGAGCTGCAGGAGACCAGCAAGAGTCTGGTTTATACTGTGCTTAATATTCTTATTTTTAAGGCAGGGAAAAATATCCAGTTTTCTGGTGTTTGTACTTGGTGTTTTCTCTGTAACAGTTGGATTACAATTGGCAATGACCAACTTCGAAGCAGGATATGACAAGAATTGTGAATCACGTCAAGAAACTAACAGCATTCATTTCCGAATGGTAGTCAGTGCTGTTTTTATCATGTGTAAATACAAGTTTACTCTCAGAAACAAAAGAATAAGAGTCATCATGCAGAATAACTATCTGAGAACCTATTCCTATGAAAACTTTGAAACCGCCAGCACCATCACTCATTTTCCAGCAGATCTTCCCAGAATGATTCTAATTGGCCCATGTTTTATCAAGATAATACACTGTTGAACTACCTCCTTCTCTTATATCATGAATCATTATATGGGATGTAGTTCATACTGCTTTTATGTCACTTCTTTGAACTAAAAACTCTCTTCTTAACATATCAGGAACCAACGTCTTCTAAAATTCTTTACCATTGAAGCTATTTTTCTCCTGCATAACTGTAACACATTTTCGTGATGTCAGGGATTCATCATTCACATGGAGCACTTTAAAACATTGTTGTTAAAACCACCCATTTGTGTTACAGGTTCCTTGTGATTTCGATGCTTTCCAGGAGACACGAAACCAACTTCTTCTACGGTTCCTACAGCTCTGACACTTTCGTTTACAATTCTCTTTACATTTCTCTTGCTGACACACATGGTTCTGGAGTCCATTCTTGTGTCTTCAACTGTCAACAGTAGGAGACCTGCTTTCAAATTCACCTTTGAAAAGTTATAAATGCGGTAAACAACCCCCTCACTTGCTCGTGAAGCACTTCACATTTATTGCTGTCACCTGGCTTATTTTTTGAATCACACTTAAACATTTACAGATATACATTCACACCTATACAGCTACAAGAAAAAAAAATAGAAAAGAAAACTGACCATTGAATGAATAATTCAGTTGTCATGAAGTATGGCAACAGTGCAGCATGTAGGAGTGAAATTCTTGCCATCTGGCTGTAACTCACTGCTAGCTACTCGGAAAGAGAGTGAATATTAATGGCTGGCAGTGGCTAGTGGGAGGGGATGCACAGAACTGCTTAAAACTGGGCACCTCCAATATGATGCGGACTTTAATGTACCATCATAATTTACACACAATACAATCTTCAGGCACATTGTAGGAGTGATTTCCCTATTGTAATTGTGGAGTAATTAATAACTAAAGTCATAGAGACAGTTATTTTTATATTTTGAAGCCAGAAATTGTTTGAATCCCTAATAAAAATATGACACGATGATTTTTCAGTCAGAATCAATTACACTCATGTTTTAATTGCTAGAATTGTAATTATGACCATATAGAAATGTAAATTTTACTCATACAAAAATTAATTAGTTGCATCTAGGCCTTTCATTCAATAAAACTAATCACTCTGTACACCTGGAAATGTTAACATGATTTTTCTTTGAGTCAATTAATTATGATATACAAATTAACAAAATATATTGTTGCAATGATAAAGCATATAATTTACAGTCTTAATAGAAACTGATTCTTTTCTGTCTTTGCATGGAATTATTCACTTATATTTTACATAATTTCGGAAGGTGTATGTAAAAATCCTAATTGTTCTTATGAAAAATTCAATATGTAACAATGATAGTAATTGTTTAAAACCATATAAATAGAAGCAATTTGTAAGTCACCATACTTAAGTCTTAGGCTGAATTTTGTGTCAACAACAGTAGTCAGATGTTGTCACAGTGTAAACTGTTTTATAATTGGAAGATGTTAGTTCTACACCAAACATTTAGCATGCCGAATAAAAATCTGTGTACACAAGAACTACTTAAACTTATTGTGACCATTTCATATTATCCATGTGACGATACAGTAACATCAAAATGAACCTATGGCAGCATCACAAAGCAGCACCCCAGATTACACAAGATATGTATAAAAATGTTGGAGGGTTTTCTGAACACTGGTAATGTGTTGTAAAATGAGGTATGAAATAATTAGATAGTGACTGGACATTGTTTTTCTTGTGTTAAACTACAGTACACATCCCACACTTCACATAAACATTTTCGCCATGTTTTATTAAATTCCACTATGTGAACTTACTGCTGATTGTCATCAAATATTTTCTTCAATTTAACCCAGCTATTGATCTTCTCTTGATACTTCTTGAATAAATGGTGGGATATGCTGTCCACATAAAAGTATACATTTGTGAAACATATGTCATCCCAATTTTTGTTTTTGGCAACTTGGTCGAATCCTGTCAACCATTTCATTGGATCCAGATCAGCATCTCTGGAGAATACTGATGTATATCTGCTGCGCATCTGACTTACTGCTGGCTTGGAATCCATTTGTCTCCTGAATACATAGACTGTGTATTGCTTCTATTTCAGTTCCTGTCCATGTAAGTAGCAGCTTTTTGGAGCATAATTGGAGCTACGGTGTTGCAGAAGTTTTGAAGTACCCAGCATCTCCACCAACCAATTGCAAGTCATAACCCATAACCACACTCAAGTTCAAACCTAAAAGCCAGGTTGTCAATGAAATACAACTCTTCGCACTGAAAGCACATTTATTACAAACAGCAACATGCAGACAGAATAGAACTGAAATCCTGCACAGAGAGAGCTGTTATTTATACAAATATCAAATATTCTAGAGCATACATTACAATGACAAATGTAAGAGATTTTGACAGCCTTCTAAAAATAACAAATAATAACAAACAAATAACAGGTGGTCAGGGTTGAACTGGCAACACATAGCACACCAGCTAGCAATATTAACTACTGTGCCACCCTGCATGCAGCACAGTTCTTGCCAATATTGATAAAGAATCCAATAAATCTGTACCAGACACAGCCTGGAGAATAATGGGAAAGGCTTACAGCTGGTTCACAGCCCACAGCTTAAACCCTTAAGCTTACAAAAACCTATATTATGCAATCCCAAAGAAATCAAAATGTTATGTACTGTGTGAGGCTCCATGTGAGAATTTCCTGGTCATCCAAAAAGATAATAAACTGTGATGTCACCAGCATGTGGATAAGATTATTTATACACATATTCCATAGATCAATTTATGCATGTGAGATACTAGGATGTGGAACACGTTAAAGGGTATCTAATGTAGGTTACATAGAACATATCACAAGGAAAATGGAAAAACACAAAATTAGAACCAAACTTAAGCTAAGTGAAGAGAATGACACCATGCACGGATTATCACACGCTGTACAACATAATGCCCATGATGGAATAATAACAATATGAAAAGGACAGACTATTACTCATGAAACAGAGAAGGCATTGAGTCACATACTGGCACAATGGAAAAGATTGCTAAACATTTAAGCTTTTGGACAAAAAAGTTCTTCTTCCAAAATAGAAAACACACACATTCACAGAACTGCAACTGCAACTCCCACATGCACACATGGCCAAGAAAGCTTCAATTTGAGTGATCTTTTTCATTGTACCTGTCTGCATTTCAAAACTGTAAAAATATCTGCATGTAAGTCTGTATGTCTCTGCTGAAAAATTTGTGTTATGAAGAAAACCTTTTATCAAGTAAATACATTTTTATTTTATTTTTAAATAATGCTGTGTTACTATATAAGCCTTTGATGTTATTTGGCAACAGATTAAATATTTTAATACTGGAATACTTTACATCTCTCTGTACCCAAAGAAGATTTTTGAGATCACATTTGAGGCCAACCTCCCTTCTTGTATCGTGATCATGTTATATTTCAGTGGTTTCATAGGGCACAGGATTGTCAGTCATGAAGCCCATAATGGAATACAAATATTGGGAAGTTACAATGAGTATCCCAATTTCTTAAAGATATTACAAAAGAAGGTTCTTAGGTTCTGCAGAAAGAAAATTTTATTTAACATGGGTGACTTGCTCAGATGATTATTCCACAGCACATAACAGAGTGGAAGTATATAACATAAGTGAAATTTGTGACACTGACATCTTCAATATTTGAGATTGTCCTAGTGGCAAAAGTAGCTGAGGATAGTCTTTTTATGGTCTGTAACAATATTATGAGAAGGAAAGTTGCAACTCATCATATAGTGGAGATGCTCAGTTGCAGATAGGCACAACGAAAACACTCTCACAATTATAGCTTTTAGCCATTAAGGCCTTTGTCAACACTACACACACATACGTGCAAGCGTGCACACACCCTACCCCCCCCCCCACACACACACACACACACACACACACACACGCGCGCGCGCGCGACTGCAGTCTCAGGCAACTGAAACCACACGCGAGCAGCAGCACCAGTGCATAAAGAGAGTGGCGACTGGGTGGGGGTAAGGAGGAGGCTGGGGTGGAGAGGGAGAGGTATAGTATGGTGAGGGTGGCAAACAATGAAGTGCTGCGGGTTACACGGAGGTCAGGGGAGGGGGAAAGGGGGGGGGGGGAGTAGCGGAAAAGGAGAGAAATAAAAAGACTGGGTGTGGTGCTGGAATGATGGCTGTGTAGTGCTGGAACAGGAACAGGAAAAGGGCTGGATGGGTGACTAATGAAAGTTGAGGCCAGGAGGGCTAAGGAAATGTAGGATGTATTGCAGGGAAAGTTCCCACCTGCACAATTCAGAAAATCTGGTGCTGGTGAGAAGGATCCATATGGCACAGGCTGTGAAACAGTCATTGAAATGAAGGATATCATGTTTGGCAGCATGTTTAACGACAGGGTGGTCCACTTGTTTCTTGGCCACAGTTTGTCAGTGGCCATTCATGCAGACAGCTTGTTGGTTGTCATGCCAACATAGAATGAAGCTTAGCTTGTAGACCAAATGACTGGTTTCACAAGTAGCCCTGCCTTTGGTGGGATAGGCGATGTTAGAGACCGGACTGGAGTAAGTGGTGGTTGGACGATGTATGGGAAAGGTCTTGTATCTAGGTCTATTACAGGCATATGAGCCATGAGGTAAGGGATTGGGAGCAGAGTTGTGTAAGGATGGACGAGTATATTGTGTAGGTTCGGTGGATGGTGAAATACCACTGTGGAAGGGGTGGGAAGGATAGTGGGCAGGATATTTATCATTTCAAGGCATGACGAGAGGTAATCAAAACCCTGGCAGAGAGTGTAATTCAGTTGCTCCAGTCCTAGGTGGTACTGAGTTACAAGAGGAATGCTCCTCTGTGGCGACAGTGGGACTTTGGGAGGTGGTGGGAGACTGGGAAGATAAGGTAAGTGAGATTTGTTTTTGTACAAGGATGGGAGGATAATTACAGTCAGTGAAGGCTTCAGTGAGACTCTCAGTATATTTTGAGAGAAACTGCTCATTAATACGGAAGCGATGACCATGGGTGGCTAGGCTGTACGAAAGGTACTTCTTGATATGGAATGGGTGGCATTTGTTGAAGTCGAGGTATTGCTGGTGGTTCATAGGTTTGATACGGTTGGAGGTACTGATGCAGCCACCTTTGAGGTGGAAGTCAACATCTAAGAAGGTGGCTTGTTGGGTTGAGTGGGACCAGGTGAAGCAAATGGGGGAGAAGTTGTTGAGGTCCTGGAAGAATGTGGATAGGGTGTCTTCTCCTTCGATCCAGGTAGCAAAGATGTCACCAATGAATCTGAACCAGGTGAGGGGTTTAGGATTCGGGGTTTTTAGGAAGGATTCTTCTAGATGACCCATTAATAGGTTGGCACTGGATGGTGCTATGTGGGTGCCCATAGCCATACCTCAGATTTGTTCGTACATAATGCCTTCAAAGGAGAAGTAATCGTGGGTGAGGATGTAGTTGGACACGGTGACTAGGAAGGAGGTCGTAGGTTTGGAATCTGTCAGGCATGGGGAAAGGTAGTGTTCAATGGTGGTAAGGCCATGGTCATTAGGAATGTTAGTGTACAGGGAGGTGGCAACAATAGCGACGAGCAGGGCACTGTGTGGTAAAGGGACAGGAACTGTGGAGAGTTGGTGGCGGAAATGGTTGGTATCTTTTAGCCTTCGTTAGTTACTACCCTCACACATCCAACCCTTTCCCTGTTCCCATTCCAGCACTACACAGCTGTCATTCCACCACCACACCCAGTCTTTTTATTTCTCTCCTTTTCCACTACTTCCCCCCCCCCTCCCCATCACCTCTCCCCTGCCCTCCATCTAACCTGCAGCACTTTACTGTCCACCACCCCCACCATATTATCCCTCCCCCTGTCCACCCAAGCCTCCTCCTTACCCGCATCTAGTCACCACTCCTATCATGCACTAGTGCTGCTGATCACAGGGTGGTTTCAGTTGCCTGACACTGCAGTCATGCATGTGAGTTGCGTTTGTGTGAGTGTATGTGCATGTGCATAGTGCATATGAGTGTCTATTGTTGAGAAAGGCCTTAATGGCCGAAAGCTATAATTGTGAGTGTCTTTTTGTTGTGCCTATCTGTGACTCAGCATCTCTCTTATATGGTGAGTAGCACCTTTCCTTCTAATAATATTGTTACATTCCATCCTCGATTTTCCATTGTTTGACTTTTTACGGTCTGGTTGGACATGATGTTCCTAGCTAACACTGTTCCCAGATAACACTGCTGCCTATGTAGAGGCCTAAGAATTTTTTGCAGTGTAGCCTTTGTATTTGATGATTCTCTTGTACATAGGTATCTCCTGTGTGAATTTGTTATCAGAGCTGAACTAGATATACTCACAGGGGGTGGACAAAAACACGGAAACACCACAGCAGAACATGTTACCACACATAATACAGTGTAGGAAAAGCATTGGTATTTGAAACACATTCCATTCGACTTGGAATGTATAAATACTAACTTTTTATCGTTTTCAAGGGAATGTTATACTGTTTTTTCTGCAAAATAATGGCAAGTTCAGGTAATGATGATGGAGGTGGATAGCAATCACACATCCTTCTCTCCAAACTAGACCACAAAAGCTCAATAATGTTGAGATGTGATGACTGTAGTGGCCAGGAGAGATGACACATTTTATCCTAGTGCTGAGAGGACCAGTTCTGTATGGTAACAGCTATGTGAACAGGGGTCCTGTCATCTTGAACACAGCATCACCACTGGAGAACAACATGATATCATGATCAGCCAAACGGTTACATAATCCTTGGCAGTAATGCGAACTTGCAGAGCACTTATGCAGTTCATGGAATGCTGTGATACGGCTGCCCAAATAGTCATCAAATTCCTGCTATGTTTCACTCTTGGGATGTAAACTTAGCCAGAATTTGGAAAAAGTTATGGCTCATCTGACCAAATGACATTCTTCCATTGTTCCATAGTAGGAGTTTTATGGCTTTGGCAGCACATTTTCCCATTATGGTATTTGCATCACTCATAAACAGTTTTGAAATTCCAGCTCACCCTGCAATTCCCTGCCTATGGAGCTCCGGGGTTGTTTTGGTGGTGACAGGATTCATGAGTGTGACATTCAGTTCTGCAGTGACTTTTTCAGCCATTGTCCTCTACTTTTTCATCACATTCCTCTTCAATGACCATCTGTTATAGCTCAATAGACACTTTCATTGACACTGTGGCTTAGCGGATGATGTTTTCCAATTCCCCGTATGTGGTATAAATCTTCGATATAGTGCCTCTAGAAATACCAAACATTTTGGCAAACTTGGTAACAGAAGCATCCACCATACAAGCACCAACAATTTGCCTGTATCCGAATTCACTTAGCTTCGACATAATGCACTCACAACTATACAAAACATTGTTTTGACTAAGAATGACACCTGCAACATATTGAGGACATTGCATGTGTGTCATTTGTGGTCAAATACAACAGAACAACCTGCAGGCTTGGCTAACATCTGCATTCATGTTCAAGTATGCATTTCTTGCAAGTTTTTTTTTCCCTTTTTTGTCCAGTCTCTACAGTTTTACTCAGGTATACTGACAGTGATTTTACTTTGAGCCAGATTATTAGTTCTGAAGGTGATGTGTTGGTATCAGCCTCTAGCTTGGTGGACTGTTTGTTGTTTATCACTATGCTGGCATCTTCACTGGACAGAGTGGACTTGCGTGTTTTGTATGGCAAAGGTAGATCATTTGTATATATGAGAGACAGCAACAGACCAAAGACAGATTCCTGGAGACTCCGTGAAGTACAGCGCCCCGGCTGGACTTGGCCCCACATGTTCTCTGCTGCTCTCATCCAAACTAATGCTTGCTTTGTATCTTAGAGGTAGGATTTTAACCTGTTTCCAAAAGACATGTGGATTGAAGAGGTTGACAGTGCTAAATTTCTGCAATTACAACTTGATAATAAATTAAGTTGGGAAGGGCATACCAAAGAACTGCTGAAGTGCCTAAACAAGTCTGTATTTGCAGTGAGAATGATGTCAGATATAGGAGATACAAATATATAAAAAAAACTTGCATACTTTGCTTACTTTCATTCTATTATGTCATACAGGATCATATTCTGGGGTAACTCACCAAGCCAAGCAAAAGTTTCTAGTGTGCAAAAGCATGTGATAAGAATCATTTGTGGTGTAAATTCAAGAACATCATGTAGAAACCTGTTCAAGGAACTTTGTGTTCTAACCACTGCTTCCTTTGTATATTTATTCCTTAATGAAATTTGTTGCAAGTAATATATCTATTTCCTACCAATAGCTGAATACATGGTATCAATATTAGGAATAAGATAAATCTACATAAAGAGCTAAAATCACTCACCTTGGACATATAAGGGGTCCAATATTCAGGAACACACATTTTCAATAAATTGCCAGCAACCGTTAAAAACTTAGTTTCAGATAAAGCACAGTTTAAACAGAGTTTGAAAGACTTTTTGATAGTTAACTCCTACTCTATAGATGAATATCTTAACAGAGACTTTTAGCCCAGCTTAAGTAAAAATATCTGTTAGATTTCAGTTTTGACAGCATTTGATCACAACAGTCAAGATTAGGTATTTTATGTGTGACAAATTATTAAAAGTGCCTAACTGTGTTTCATTATGACAGTGTATTAATTCTGTAAATATTAGCAGTTCCAGTTTACTGTAATGTATACACCTATTTTGACAATCTTCTGACAAATAGTCAGGGTAGTAAGTATCATATTCAAATGTTTTGTGTTTTTTGTGTTCTACTTTCTGACATATTCCACACTCATGAGAATCATCTCATTTTTTGTGTCTTTGGAACGAAAATTGAATCTAATCTAATCTAATCTAATCCACTGCCTCTCTGATGTCATAGTGACATGCTCTTTTTGTTGCAGTACATCATTTGTGAAAGAAGATACAGTTAAAGTTGAGGACATACCTTTCTGGAAACCAAACTGTCTTTCACTGAAGATGTCAAAGTTTCCAAAGTCCCTCGCAATTCTGAAATGCAGTACTCTTGTAAATATGAGCAGGGGAGAAGGAACAATAGTTTGTGACTTGTGTTGTGTCTCCCTTTCTGTGGAGAGGCTTCACTGTTGCAAGCTTCATTGTGTGTGTGAGAACACCCTGATGTATAGAAACATTAAACATAAGTGCCAAAACTTTGCATAACTGACCTGGGCAGGCTACTGGAAGTTTGCTGGTAACATTCTCCCCACCCAAAGATTCTTTGCTTTTTAGGGAGGCAATGGTTTCCTTTACTCCATTTATAACTAATGGGGATACACTCACCTCACTTACAGAAATAGGAAAACGGTGTTTCTTTCTAAGGAGCCACTGCAGCCTATTTGCTAAGCAGCATTTAAGAAATGGTAATCGAAGATTACCAACTTGAGATTTGCTGATGATATTGCCTTACTGGCCAAAGACTTCGCAGAGCTCCAAAACTTAGTTACAGATCTTGCATCGGAATGTCAGCTGGTTGGCTTGAACATGAACCTTTCCAAAACAAAAGTAATATCCAACAAATGGGTCCCAGCTGGAGATGTGAAAGTCAAGGACAGTCTACTAGAAGAGGTCGACGCATCAAGCTTGGTTGGCAAGCATTTGGGAAGAATTCAGAAGTATTCAGATCAAAAATGCCAGTAAATCTGAAGAAAGCAGTATTTGATCAATGCATTCTTCCTGTGATGACGTACGGATGCGAGACATGGACACTGAACTCTTTCACAAAAGGGAAACTTAGGACAGCACAGAGGGCTATGGAGAGATCAATGCTGGGCTATACAAGAAAGGACAGGAAAAGGGCAGATGACATCCGGTCTGTGACGAAGGTTAATGACCTCTTAGAGAGAGTAGGTTCCTTGAAATGGCAGTGGGCTGGCCACGTCGCAAGAAGAAAAGACAACAGATGGACGAAGCTAGTACTGGAGTGGAGTCCGAGAGAGCACCGGAGGCCTAGAGGAAGGCCACCAGACAGATGGGACAAAGACATCAAGAAGATCGCTGGTAACACCTGGCAGAGAACTGCCCAAGACCGTCCCACTTGGAGAAGACTTTTGAAAGCCTACCTGAATCCACGACTCGAAGAGGCCACATCATCTAATGATTGAATTGGCTGATGATGATGATGATGATGATGAATCGAAGATTTTTGCAATTATCTCCTGGTTGCTCATATATCTTTGGCATTACTGGCAAAGTTGGCAAATGTCTCCCTCCTTATTGTGTCCCAGATTGTTTTGATTTTATTACAGGACTGGTTGATTTTGGAGCTAAAAAATATCAACTTTTTAAAGGGTATTGCACTCCACGATTATCTGATTGGTACAGCAAATGTTTTCATGACTGTATAATGAAACAGTCTTAGTTGCACAGTTGTAGATGGTTTACTTACCTGATTTTCAGGTATATATGATGTACTTCTGACTCTATGCTGTGCTTCTTTCAGTGATTTTCAAAATTTCCACAGTAATTCTGTTACTTCAGTTGTTTTGTAAAGACCTTTCTTTTACTTTTATAGTTTTATCCTCAGTTTATTCCTGTTGTGGATCTGGTCTATCAGAAATGTCTTTTAGACGGTTTACTCACCATCAGCTCTGACAAACCACCGTTCCAGCTGGTGATATAAAATGCTCTTATTAGTTTTTTGTGAGTGTTTATTTGTTCCCTCATTGTCTGAAAAAGATTTTAAATAATTTTTTAGCACAGCTTAGAACCATGCCATATCATTATACTTTTGTATGACTATGCCCTTGCTCTTCTTTTCCTCTCCGACAAAATCTGATGAAGCCTTAAACAGGTGAAATTTGTAATAAAAATAACTTTGCAGCTGAGACTGTTTCTTTATACAATTATAAACTTTTTAATTACTTTGCTTACTATTTTACACTACTTTTTTATAATTATTTATTTGGATAGGGTTGCCTGAAATGTTTGATATAATGTAAGACTCTCATTTTTGTTGCACGATATTCTTATTCTCTTTGTGATCCATGGCCTTTTGTAGGTCCTTTGGGTGCACTTGGTGACCAGATTACCTGACAAACAATATTAATAGTTATTTTAGATTTTTCAGATGACAGAGTTATCTATAATGATGTACTATGCAAAAAATGTGCACAAATACTCAGTTACATCTTCAAAGTACTGCAAATATTGGTGATTCACTCCAGGTCTTCAGAAATGTCTATGACTATCCAGTTCACAAACTTCAGAAACAGCGTCCTGTACCTATAATATCAATGAGTCACAACTGGAATCAGTCAACTCACACAAATACCAGGGTGTAATAATTTGTGGAAATAAGAAGGGGAATGTTCACATTGTCTCAGTTTTAGGCAAAGCAGTTGGTAGACTTCAGTTTGTAGGTGGGATATTGGGAAAATGCAATCAGTGTAAAAAGGAGATTTGGTTACAAAGCACTTGAGTGACTCATCCCAAAATATTGCTCAAGTATGTCGTGCCAATACTAAATAGGACTAACAGGGGATATTAAACACATATAAAGAAAGGCTGCATGGGTTGTCATACATTTTTCTGACCCTTGGGTGTGTGCAATGAGATAACTGGAACAGAATGATGACCTCCATTCCAACCAGCATGGATTCCGTAAACATCTGTCATGTGAAACCCAATTTGCACTTGTCTCACATGACATCCTGAATGCGATGGATATAATAAATAGGTAACGCTGTCTCTAGCTTAAAGATGGGTTCAAACATCGCAGTGCTTACTAGGTGTGGCCTCATTGCAAGTGGTATGTCATTGCCTCCTTCAATTTTTAAACTGACTTTCTCAGCCAGTCATAAGGTACCTACAGTTTAACATGGTCTCAAAATTATGGTGCTAATAAGCATTTTTCACATCAAAAATCATTACCAGAGCTGAAAGAAGTGATAAGTGATGGATAAAAATCCTAGGGCTAGCCAGGATTGTGTCTACGAAATTGCTTTTGAAAATCACATAATTGATATATGGAATAAATAATTTAAAAATCAAAAACAAAGACTGGTTTCATATTTAGATCCTTTTACGTTGAGGTATCCCCTATTGATATCACTTGAAGGGCATCATAGCAACAGAACTGCAAGTATCCATTAGATGCCAATAGCAGTCAGTGGGATCTGGCAGACCCAATGGTGTGCAGCCACTGAGCCATGCCTCCAGCAGCTCTGGACTACAAACACCCTCTGCTGCCACAGCAGGTAGCAGCCAGACAGCCCACTTCTGTTTGGAGCCATTTCGCTATGACACTATTGTTTACACCTTAGTACAGCGAGCCTCGTCCTTATTAACAGTGTAACAGCTGACCTGTGTTTCTTGCTGCATTATTTGTAATGAATCTTCTTATACTGGGAGAAATACAAGTGAAGTAAATCTTCCATTTAGTGTGTTAAGTTGTTTGCTAGTCATCTCTGCTCCTGTCCAGTTTCCCTTTGACAACAGTTGCTGCACCACTCTGTAGCCCACCTCTTCTTACTGTTGTGTATGAAGTCATACACAACATATGTAACAAACTTCCAGACCAACATATATTGTGAGCAAGGTGATATTTGAATGTCGCTGCCACATCCCCATAAGAACTGAAGCATGGTCTGTAGAATTCAAAATTTACACTATACATATCTGTATTTGAGAATATTACTATTGGATGCAGATGGCTTACTGCTACACATTTCGCATTTTTATCCCTCAGATATTGCAGCCAGGTAACCTTAGCATTGTATTAGAGATCAAGAAGCAGTAGTATACTATCAGAATTACGATAGTATTTGTCATTCTCAGTTCATGAAAATTATTAATAATGGGCAAATGTTTAGTAGAAAATACAGAGGTATATTAAGCAAAAATTTAAAATTAGTGATTTATGCCCACTTTTCCAGTCTCCTAATTGTCAAAACCAAGTTTACTTGGGATTTATCAGGTCTGTAGAAAGTGTGGCCATCTACTTCAAAGAACACCATTCTCCCATTGAAAATAATCTTATAGGAGAGCCCCAAGTCATCACCACCAATTTAGCCTCTACTCGAAGGTGTAGTTCTGGTCCTAGTAATATTGTATACTACCAAAAAGGCTTTTAATGACTCTTCTGCTCTTAAATTATTATCTCTGAACTCTGAGTGGCATTCTTTCAACATGATCCTTCTATTTTTCCTTAAATCTCTATGATTCATAAATTGTTTTGCTTTCAGTTCTTTATAAATCTCTTCACTGTGAAGTCTCTCTTTGTGCCAGTTAACAACATCAGGAACCGTACTGTTACTACGCATCTTCTACAGACATCCCTCAGGCACAATATCCCTGCCTCACTTCGTTACATTACAGTGAAAAGAGTAACAATTTTTGTATACATTAAGTTTGGTATCCTTGCTTGCTTAATTTTACAGTATTCACCATATAGCCCAATAAATACTCTGAAATATGTTTAGTTATTTAGTTACAGCACCACTGTTCTTAATTTGTTATATTTTACCCCTGAATAATGAAATGTGAATATCTGTTTGAGTATGATGCCATTTATGAAAATTTATTATCTCATTGAAAATTATCCTTTAAACACCACAGTTTGTCAGATTGAATCAACACACGCTTCACTGCAGAGTGAAAATACAATGTGGAAACAATCCCCTTGGTTGAAGCTAAATCATTTCTCCACAGTATCCTTTCTTCCAAGAATGCCAGTCCTGAAAGCTATGCAAGAAAACTTTATTTGAAATTTGGAAGGTAGGAGAAGGAATACTTGGAGAAACTGAAGCTGTAAGGCTGGGATGTGAGTCCTATATGGATAGATCAGATGGAGTGGCACTCTTCCACAAAAGGCAAAGGTCCCACTATCAAGTCCCAGCCCAACACACAGTTTCATCCACTAGAAAGTTTCACTACAGTTTTTATTCTCTTTATGGAGGGAAGATGACTACAAGAAAACTGAAGCATGGGGGCGGGGGAGAGGGGGGGGGGGGGGGGGGGGGCACGACATTAGCTACATCTGGTGAGGACTAAGGCAGCCAATCAGGGTAGACAGCAATGCCCAATAAGGATGTTTATGATAGCTGTTAATAAACATAGGGTTACAGTCTTGATGGCTCACTTCATGGGAACAAATTTGATTAGAGTGCTCACCAACCCACGAAAGAGACATATTGATGAGTGTATCATAAGCATGCAAACAGCGATTAACACTTTAAAGAATGATTTAACGAAACTTAGAAATGAAAATACTAAACTGTTAGGTTATCTGAAACCGAGTGCACCAATCAAAACAAAACCGACAAAAACTGTAAATAGTGAGAAAGAAAAGCAGCACGAATGGACCAGAAGCAAAAATACTACGTCGAAGGACTCAAGTGTTTGTGTTATGAAGTACCCTGACAAAACCAACAGCATTAATACAAATGAAAACTGTAAAAAAAGCAATCGACTAGTGCCCCAAAAAATGATACACAGTGATAACAAGAGACAGAACGTATTAATTCTTTCTGACGGTCATGGTCATCACTGTGCAAAAATTATGAACAGTTCTCAGAATCAAAAACACTACATGTCTTCTGTAATAAAACCAAACGCACAATTAAAGGAAGTGGTTTGCAATATAGACAGGAAGATGAAAGAATATACGAAAAATGACAGTGTCATCATTCTAGGTGGGACAAACGACATCCTAAAGAAATTTCAGGATTTCAAATAAGCCTTAACAGACTCTCTTCATAAGACAATCCACATAAAAGTTATCTTGTGCACAATTCCGTACAGATACGATGTACCAAAACTGAACAACAGAATCTATACTGCAAACGAATTCTCAATGAGGACAGCAAAAAATTATGAGCACGTAATGGTAGGGGACGTCAATACATTCCTCAGTAGAAGCGATTATACAAAGCATGGACTTCACTTGCAAATGGAAGGCAAAGAGAAATTATGTAGACATTTACAACTAGCAGTAAGTGCCGACCTGCAAATACCAGCTCTAACATACATACAACGTGAAGACCTTTCAGCAAATATGACAGTGAAAACACAAGAAAAATCAGCAGCAGAAACGGACTTACCCAACTCGATAGTTATGAAAGATAAATGAGCAGGCGCAAAAAATAACTGTGCTACACCTTCATCACTCAAAGAGTACACAGCGAAACAAAACTGCCATCGACTAAACCAGGCTGTGATACCGGCAAAATCATCTAACCCAAAAAAAGCAGCAGAACCAATTTCCACACTTGAAGATATTCAAGATACAACAAGAAGAACTGGGCACTGGAAACCAGAAGCAGTACCTACAGGAGACCCACTAAGGACATCAGCAGATCCAGTCTCAAAAGTATCACCAAGGACATCTAATTTTACATGTATCAGTGAACACCAACAATCAACTAATACCACCCCAACAACAGGAGGAAGTTCAGCAGAAGAAATGTAATGCGACCATGTCATCTACAAGATTTTTTATTCCCAAAAAGCCTCAAGACCAAATTAGGATAACTAGTGCACCTATCAACACCACCTCCATTGCAGTCCTCACAGCAAAAACAGAAACCACCTCAACATCGACCACACAAGTAAGATGACCAGAGAGATGGAGAACTGCCCCTATTCACCATCAGGACATTTTCTTATGACCAATGGAAAAAACCATCTCATGCTTCCAGATGATAATGAAGATTTCTCACACAATTTAAATTCAGGAATAAAGGTAAGTGGTCAACCAAGCACAATCAGAACAAACCTAAAATCTCACCAGATCACTCTTCTTCATCAGAATATACAGTCACTTAGGAATAATGTAAGAGAGCTTGAAATCTTGCTATCAAGTGAACTCAGATACGCTAATATACTGTGCTTAACTGAACACTGGCTGAAAGAAAATGAGTTAAAGACAGTGAAAATAACGGATTATGTGTTAGCAGCACAAACTTGTAGAAATAAGTTTACACGTGGAGGAAACTGCATATACATAAAGAAAGATATCGAATTCAATAACTTAGACAATGTTGAATCCTTAAACACTGAGAAAGATTTTGAAATATCAGGCATAGAAATTCCAGCATTCAAGTTAATTGTAATATGTTTATATAGATCTCCAGCTACCCACCTAAAAAAATTAAACACTCGGCTTTACTAAATAAAGTAGTAACAAATAGAAAAACAGTTCTTATATGTGGAGACCTAAATGTAGACTTTAATAAGCGAAGCAATTCAAAATCTGAGCTGATGAACATTTTAACAGCCAATAATTTGGAGATTACAATCCACTCCCCTACATGTGAAATGAATCATTCTAGCACTACCATAGGCCAAATAATAATAAGCTCCAAAACAAAATATAAATCAGTTGTAATAAAAGCTGGACTGGCAGACCATCATGCACAGGCTGTAAGCTTTTGTGTAAACACTAATCCATCCTATAATTATATGAGGAAGACTACACACATGGGCAGAACTTTCAGTAATACTGCAGTACAAACATTCCAGAATTATCTCCAACAAGAATCATGGGAGATAGTGTACAATACAGAAAATATTTCTGATAAGTTTCAGACATTCATGAATATTTTTAAATATTATTTTGATCTTGCTTCTCCATTGAAAGCCAAAACAACGCAAACCACTAAAAGCAACAAGTGGATTACTAGTGGTATAAGGAAATCTTGTGCTAGAAAACAGTACCTTCACAATATTGCAAGAAGCTACAACACAACTCAGGAGTTTAATAGTTACTTTAAAAATATAAATCTGTCTTAAATAAAATAATAAAGGAGGCAAAGAAACGAGACAATGACAAATATATAGAAGATGCTTCAAACAGAACCAAAGCAATCTGTCAAGTTGTAAAAAAAAGAAACCAAATCGTACAAAAGTAGAGTTAATAATATAGTATTAATGGCTGGCTTGGAAAACATTAATAACCCACAGAAAGTACCTAATATGTTTAATAACTATTTTATAAATGTAACAGAAAAACTACTACACCAGACTTCTAATAGAAAACAGCATACAGAAACAGGGAAAAAAGTCTCAACCAGATCAATGTTTCTGTACCCAACAAATGTAGAAGAAGTTCAAGTTACAATAAAAAGTCTCAAAATGAAACACTCTGCAGGTGTATATGATATACCTGATTTCATTATAAAGAAGTGTGGGGACTTGATTACTGAGCCCTTAACCCACTTATGTAACCTATCTTTTGCTACAGGAACTTTTCCTTCATGTTGGAAAATAGCAAAAGTAAAGACATTATACAAGAAAGGAAACAAAGATGATGTTTCCAACTACAGACCACTGGCACTTCTTTCTGTTTTCTCAAAAATATTAGAAAGACTTTTCAATAACAGGCTAACAGACTTCTTAGAGGTAAATAGCATTCTGTCAGAATCTCAACATGGATTTAGAGCAAACCGCTCAACCGAATCTGCAGTTCACTCCTTTCTATTAGAGGCACTGATAGCTTTAGACAACAAATAACTTACCATGGGCATATTTTTAGATTTGTCAAAGGCATTTGACACCATAAATCATGACAAATTGCTACACAAGCTAGAAAATCTTGGCATTAGGGGAACATCTAGCAACTGACTCAGCTCTTATCTTAAAAACAGGGAACAATATGTGGAAATAGATCAAGAAAGGGACAATGTCATCAGGAAATATAATTCCAAGCTACTGACTGTTAAGTATGGAGTGCCACAAGGATCAGTAATGGGTCCTGTTCTGTTCTTATTCTATGTAAATGACCTAAACATAGGCAATGATAGCAGTAAAATATTTCAATTTTGCTGATGATACGAGTGTTCTACTTAGAGGAAACTCAGAAGAAACTCTTGTGACTGAATAATAAACACTGAAAAAGCTGTAGCTATGGATATACACACAGAACAAACAAAAAAACTGATATCACCCAATCTAGAGCTATACGGACAGACAATTGCCAAAACAGCCTGTACCAAATTTCTTGGGCTTCATCTAAAAGACAACTTGAAATGGAAAGCACATATTGAGCAAATGAACAAAAAATTAAGTATTTCTTGTTTTGTGCTGCGTACATTATAAATTGTACCAGCTACAACACCCTTCAGTGTGTATATTATGCAGTTGTACACTCTCACCTCCGGTATGGGATTATGTTCTGGGGAAATTCTGGAGATGCCATAATAATAAAAAAAAAAAAAAAAAAAAAAAAAAAAAAAAAAAAAAAAATTATAGGAATAATGGAAGGGGTAGATAATCGCAAATTATGTAGACCATTGTTTCAAAAAAGGATGATCCTGTCACTTCCTTGCATATATATACTTGAAAATATAATGTATTTAAAGCAAAACTTACATACAAAAAGACCACTCATCACTCAAAATCACACAATACACAGCTATGATACAAGACAAACATTGGATGTACATGTTCAAAGCGCCAACACAAAGTTATTTCAAAACAGCCTTATCCATCCTAGTATCAAACTATACAATGCCTTACCAGATACCATTAAACACATACAAAACATTGGTCACTTCAAATCTAAACTGAAGTCGTACTTGGTTGATCACTGCTTTTACACAATAAATGAATACCTACAAAACTAAATTTTTGTGTGTTTACCCAATGCAGTCTCATTCAGAAGAACATTTGTATTTTATCTCCCTGTATATAGTGTAACAACATTTATTTAAGTATTCATCATTAATTGATATATTAATGTGTGTTATTATGTACAAAGGTATATTATATGTAAAACTGTTAATATTAACAAAAAATCCAAATATCTCTTGCACATTGTGCAGCTGTAGATGAAATGGATCAATCAATCAATCAATCAATCAATTAGATGTATAACCAGTGGCACAAAGACTGGCTGACTGCCAAATGACAATACTGACTGCAGACTTGTGGGCTTCCGGGCACATAATCAGCATGGAAACTCATTGTAATGACAACAGGCTCAGTTATTCAGAACAGCTCAGTTCTAGGAAGAGATTAAAGTTCTGCCAAGATTAGCACTGTTGTCATATCTCGCTGAATTCTTCAAGCCTTGGCAATTAGTGTATCTTGGGTGGTGGTGGTGGTGGTGGTGGTGGTGGTGGTGGTGGTGGTGGTAGCAGTAGCAGCAACAGTGGCAACGGTGGCAGTGCTGCCACATGCAAGCTCCAAGGATGTTGGTACTCTGGCACAGAACAAAGAATGTTGGAAGTTTTGAAATGTAGGAATTCAGAAATGGCTTCAGGTTACACGTCACATCCAGCTACATCTGTGTTCACCCATACCTTACTACATGAAGTTTCTCTAAACAGAATAGCACTGCTTAGATATTTGTATCGTCTGATACAGGTAAAGGGGAAAACTGAAACAATGCCATTAGAATGGAAAGAATCATTAACAGTCCTGAGGCATAAAAAAGGAGACAGGGAAGACTTAGGAATTCCCTATAGCATTTTATCTTGTTTATTGCTAAACCAGTTGTAACCACATGCAGAAAATATAACTGGGGATTATCAAAATGGCTTTTGCAGAAATAGATCCACTACTGACAGAACATTTTTAATCAGAACAATAAATGAAAAATCGTGGGACTGTAAACAAAAATACAGAACTTGTTCACCAATTTTATGAAAGCTCATGACTCCATTCAAAGATGAAACTCATGGAATATAATAGTGGACATAGAATTTGCAAATGAACTTACAAATCTTTGTAAGAGGTGCGTGGATGACTACATAAGCAGCAGGGTTTTGCTAAATGGAGTAAAATCTGGTCACTTTAAAAATAAAACTAGACTAAGACAGGGAGATGCTCTATCCCCTCTTCTTTTTAATGTAGGCTTGTAGAGAGTTGTGAGGAAACTTAACCTAGTGCCTGCTGGGATACTCCACAGACATTAAGTTGAGAATTTAGTGTATGCAGGTGATACAGTGCTCAATGAAAAAACTAAAATAGAGTTACGACAGTTATTTGTGGAGCTCATAGAAGTAATATGCAAACTTTGCCTAAAAGTAAAGTACCAGAAACAAAATACATGTTGGTTCAAGTCACAGAGATTAACAAGACAAACATGTTGTTGTTGTTGTTGTTGTTGTTGTTGTGGTCTTCAGTCCTGAGACTGGTTTGATGCAGCTCTCCATGCTACTCTATCCTGTGCAAGCTGCTTCATCTCCCAGTACGTAAGGCAGCCTACATCCTTCTGAATCTGCTTAGTGTATTCATCTCTTGGTCTCCCTCTATGATTTTTACCTTCCACACACACTGCCCTCCAATACTAAATTGGTGATCCCTTGATGCCTCAGAACATGTCCTACCAACCGATCTCTTCTTCTAGTCAAGTTGTGCCACAAACTCTTCTTCTCCCCAATTCTATTCAATATCTCCTCATTAGTTATGTGATCTATCCATCTAATCTTCAGCAGCCTTCTGTAGCACCACATTTCGAAAACTTCTATTCTCTTCTTGTCCAAACTATTTATCATCCATGTTTCACTTCCATACATGGCTACACTCCATACAAATACTTTCAGAAACGACTACCTGACACTTAAATCTATATTCAATGTTAACAAATTTCTCTTCTTCAGAAATGCTTTCCTTGCCATTACCAGTCTACAATTTATATCTTCTCTACTTCGACCATCATCAGTTATTTTGCTCTCCAAATAGCAAAACTCCTTTACTACTTTAAGTGTCTCATTTCCTAATCTAATTCCCTCAGCATCACCAGATTTAATTCAACTACATTCCATTACCCTAGCCATATGCTCCTTTCAAGATGCTGTCCATTCCATTCAACTACTCTCCCAATCCTTTGCTGTCTCTGATAGAATTACAATGTCATCGGTGAAACTTAAAGTTTTTATTTATTCTCCATGGATTTTAATACCTACTCCGAATTTTTCTTTTGTTTCCTTTATTGCTTGCTCAATATACAGATTGAATAACATCAGGGATAGGCTACAACCCTGTCTCACTTCCTTCCCAACCACTGCTTCCCTTTCATGTCCCTCGACTATTATAACTGCCATCTGGTTTCTGTACAAACTGTAAATAGCCTTTTGCTCCCTGTATTTTACCCCTGCCACCTCCAGAATTTGAAAGAGAATATTCCAGTCAATATTGTCAAAAGCTTTCTCTAAGTCTACAAATGCTAAAAACATAGGTTTGCCTTTTCTTAATCTAGCTTCTAAGATAAGTCGTAGGGTCAGTATTGCCTCATGTGTTCCAATATTTCTATGGAATCCAAAGTGATCTTCCCTGAGGTCAGCTTCTACCACTTTTTCCATTCGTCTGTAAAGAATTTGCATTAGTATTTTGCAGCTGTGACTTATTAAACTGATAGTTCGATAATTTTCACATCTGTCAACACCTGCTTTCTTTGGGATTGGAATTATTATATTCTTCTTGAAGTCTGAGGGTATTTCGCCAGTCTCATACATCTTGTTCACCAGATGGTAGAGTTTTGTCAGGACTGGTTCTCCCAAGGCTGTCAGTAGTTTTAATGGAATGTTGTCTACTCCGGGGGCCTTGTTTCGACTCAGGTCTTTCAGTGCTCTGTCACACTCTTCATGCAGTATCATATCTCCCATTTCATCTTGATCTACATCCTCTTCCATTTCCATAATATTGCTGTAGTAGCCACCAGAAAGATCGCGGGAGGCGCACATTGGCACGGCGCGTCATGGACAGTAGTTGCCGCAAGTAGAGTCCCGAGGGCACGCGAGAATTCGGACGCGCCCTCTGCCGGCGTAACAACAACAACAACTCCGGCAGGACAGGCAGAGCGCAGTCAGTCAACATCGGGCATGCCTAGGACACAGTCCCGGTCTACGCTAAGTGAAGTGCGACGTAACGTGAACAGTGTTACTACACAATTGGCGACGAGTAGGGTCGTTCTTTCGCGTGTTGCGTCGTTGTTCCGGTTTCGCAGTTTCTCCACGGCATGGAGGATTTGGTGCGTGTTTTGGTTGCGCAGCAGACGGAGCTCATGGCCACCATGAAACAAGTGCTTCCGGCGTTGCTCTCACCGCCGTCTGCTCCGGCGCCGTTCCCTCCTCCCTTTCCCCCGTATGACGAGACGGCGGAGGATTGGGACGCATATGAACATCGCCTTCGGCAGCATTTCCAGGCGTTTCATGTTGCCGATGCGGAGGTATGTCGTGCTCTCTTCTTGTCTTGGATAGCTCCCTCGCTGTATCAAGTTTTGCGGCAGCTGGCGCCGTTGCAGGAACCCTCGTCCTTGTCTTTTGACGCATTGTGTTCATTGCTGTCTTCATATTATCGCCGCCGCACGCATGTTGTGGCAGCTAGGGTCGAGTTCTATCAATGCAAGAAACAGCCCCATCAGTCTTACCGGGCGTGGGCCGCAACCCTGCACGGTCTTAGTCGCAAGTGTCATTTTGTCACGGAGCAGTCGCGGGAGTCGTATGCCCATGTTATGGTACGCGACGTCATTGTTCGTTCGGCTCCTGATAGGGAGGTCCGGCAACGGGCCGTGCAGTTAGAAGACCCTTCCCTCGAAGAAGTCCTGTCAATTGCTCAATCGTATGAAGTCTCTCACGCAGCAGGTCAACAGCTGGAAGCGTGGTGCGACGTCGCGGAGGTTCAGGGCGGTGCGGCCGCGTCCACTGTGTCCGGGGTGGATGACGTGCGAGCGGTACAATCCGGCCGTTACGGCCGCTCCCGCGCGGCGCGTAAACAGAATTCCGGCCGCCGGCCCCTGTTGCCGTCCTGTGCGTCGTGCTATATACATCACGATCGGTCAAAGTGCCCCCAGCGTTGGGCCGTTTGTCGCAAATGTCATAAAAACGGTCACATTGCTAAAGTTTGCCGCTCAGCCTCAAAGGAATCGAAGGAAGCAAGTACAGAGGACATGGACGTTGACATTCAGGAAGTTTCATCGGGCCAGGCTCCCGACGCATCGGCACGCAAACTCTTTATCGAGGTGTCAGTTAGGTCGCGCCGGTTACAACTGCAAGTAGATACGGGCGCGGCAGTTTCGTTGTTGAATGCACAAACGTATTCCGACCTTGGATCGCCCCCGTTGGCGCCAGTTTACCGGCGTCTACGCGGTTATGGTAAACAGTTCATTCCCCTACTGGGTCAATTCACTACCGACGTGACTTACAAATCAGTCACTCGGCCTATTACTTTTATTGTTGTCAGTGATGCGAGCTCCGCTAACCTTTTTGGCCTGGATGCCTTTCAAGCTTTCGGTTTTTCTATCGCTGACACCATACAGTTGGTCTCCGAAGACGTTCCCTATCACTCATTAGAATCTTTGATCTCAGACTTTCCAGACATTTTTGAGGAGGGCCTGGGGCGTGTTTCAGATTTTGAAGCTCACTTAACGTTGAAGGCGTCGGCCCGCCCACGTTTTCTACGCGCGAGGCAGATCCCCTTGGCTCTCCGCCCTCAGGTAAAGGAAGAGCTAGACCGGCTGACAGCCCTAGGGGTCGTTCTTCCCATTTCTTCCAGTGAGTGGGCTTCGCCCCTCGTTATTGTCAAGAAGCCCTCTGGAAAATTACGTCTTTGTGGCGATTTTAAGGCCACCATTAATTCCCAATTGGTGGTGGACACCTATCCTTTGCCTCGTGCTGATGAATTGTTCTTCGCCGTGGCGGGAGGCCACTATTTTTCGAAAATCGATCTGTCAGAGGCTTATCATCAGATACCACTTGATGAGGACTCCAAACGGCTGGCAGTCGTCAACACCCCGTTTGGCCTTTACCAATACCAGCGGTTGGCTTTTGGAATATCCAGTGCCCCGGCGATATTCCAGCGTTATCTTGAGCATGTCACGTCGACAATCCCTCATTGTATTAATTACCTGGATGACATAATTGTCACGGGCCGCAGCACGACGGACCACTTGCACAACCTTCGCACCCTCTTTCTCAAATTCAGGTCTGTGGGCTTGCGTTGCAACCTGCAGAAGTCAACCTTCTTCCAACCGTCCATTGAGTATGTGGGCTACACCATCTCTCGGCATGGCATCCAGCCACTAGGAAGTTTGGTCCAAGGTATCGTCAACCTTCCTCGGCCCACATCGCTGAAGGAGTTACAAGCTTTTTTAGGCAAGATAGCCTATTACCACCGGTTCATTCCCAGGGCTTCCACTATAGCCCACCCCCTGTACTGCCTTCTGCACAAGGGTGTTCCTTTTGATTGGTCGCCGGCATGCGAGCGAGCGTTCACCTCGTTGAAGGGCCTCCTCACGTCAGCCCCTTGTTTGGCTACTTTTGATCCCCATAAGCCGTTAGTCCTGGCTACGGATGCTTCACAGTATGGGGTGGGGGTGGTCCTGGCCCATCGCAACGCAGATGGTTCCGAGCAACCACTGGCGTTTGCGTCGAAAACGCTTAGTCCCGCGCAGGCCCATTACTCCCAGGTGGAAAAATAGGCTTTGGCCATTGTCTACGCTGTTACCAAGTTTCATCCTTTCTCGTATGGCACGAAGTTTCAGTTAATCACTGACCATAAGCCGTTAATATCGTTATTTGGCCCCGCCTCTCAGATTCCGGATAGGGCGGCCCACAGACTACAGCGCTGGGCCTTGTTCCTCTCTAAGTACCATTATGACATTCGTTTTCGCCCTACAGGCCAGCATGCCAACGCCGACGCTCTTTCCCGTCTTCTGGTGGGCCCGGACCCTACATTTGATCGAGAGGAGATTATGTGTTTTCATTTGGATGTGGCGTCCCGCCAGGCGGTTGATGGCTTCCCGATCACTAGTTCTCGAGTCGCCAGGGAAACAGCGGCTGACCCGGTTCTCCGGCAAGTAGTTCGCCTCATTCAGCAGGGGTGGTCGTCCCGCCCTCCGGGCCGGGCCTCGGACCCTCTTCGTAATTATTTTCTTCTACGAGACCGTCTCTCGGTCTTGGAAGGAGTTCTCCTTCTGGCTACCGATGATACAGCTCCTCGCGTGGTTGTTCCTGCAAGTTTACGACGGGAGGTCCTCAAGTTATTACATGCGGGGCACTGGGGTGTTTCCCGTACTAAAACCTTGGCTCGCAGACATGTGTACTGGCCCGGTATTGACAGAGAAATTGAGCACTTGGTGGCCGCCTGTTCCCAGTGTGCGAGCCAACAAGCATCTCCCAGGGCAGCGTTCTCTTCATGGCCGCCGGCAACCCAGGTGTGGGAACGTGTTCACATCGATTTTGCGGGGCCGTTTCTCAATGGCTTTTGGCTCATTGTCATTGATGCTTATTCCCGATTCCCATATGTGGTTCGCTGCTCCTCAACCACTTCAGACGTTGCAATCCAGGCACTAGCAAAAATATTTTCTGTGGAAGGTCTGCCAATCACCCTGGTCTCGGACAATGGACCGCAGTTTCTTTCGCAGACCTTCCAGGATTTTTGTAGGCGCTTCGGTATTCGGCACGTTTGCTCTCCCCCCTTCCATCCACAATCGAATGGGGAAGCTGAGCGCATGGTGCGCACCTTTAAGACGCAGATGAAAAAGTATGTGCACGAATTTCCTGCAGAGGAAGCACTGACGTTTTTCTTGACGGCATACCGGACCACACCAATGGGAGACCGCAGCCCCGCAGAGCTCCTCCATGGGTGTCAACCTAGGACTCTGCTGCACCTCCTCCAGCCTGGTCCTCGCCAGTCTTCCCAAAACGGAGTACCTGGTTTTCCACTGGGTATGTCAGTCTGGGCCCGTGGGTTTGGTCGCAATCCACGTTGGATACCGGCGGTGGTCCTGCACCGACATGGCCGCCGGCTCTATACCTTGCAGGTGGGGGACCGGGTGGTACGTCGTCACCAAAATCAGCTATGTCCACGTTCGGGCACCCACCCTCCGCCCTCTCGGACACCGGCTTCCCCATTGCCGGCACCTGTATTGGTTTCACAGGGGACGTTACCTCCTCTCCCCGCTGTGACTCTGCCGCACTGTGATGGTTCTCAGCCTTGGCAGCCTCCAGTGGCTCCAGCACCGGCATCGCCGTCATTCGAGCTGCCCCAGCGAGAGCTGGCCCCCCTAGCCGGCCCGGTTTCGCAGGGGGCTAGTTCCCCTGTGGTCGTCCCTTCCCCTTCGTCCCCGCCACTGGGTCTTGCCCTTCCTTTCACTACTTCATCCCTCAAAGCTACCCTTTTTCTTCTACTGTATTTCTTTCCCCCATTCTTGTCAATTGTTCCCTTATGCTCTCTCTGAAACTCTGTGCAACCTCTGGTTTAGTCAGTTTATTCAGGTCCCATCTCCTTAAATTCCCACCATTTTGCAGTTTCTTCAGTTTTAATCTACAGTTCATAACCAATAGATTGTGGTCATAGTCCACATCTGCCCCTGGAAATGTCTTACAATTTAAAAGCTGGTTCCTAAATCTCTGTCTTACCATTATATAATCTATCTGAAACCTGTCAGTATCTCCAGGCTTCTTCCATGTATACAACCTTCTTTTATGATTCTTGAACCAAACATAAATAGTTCAAATTTCTGGGCGCATTGACAGACGAACAAAATCAGAATCAAGAGAAATTGAAAATGAGACTGCAAAATGCTAATGGTGCCTACTACTCCATACAAAAACTTCTAGGATCCAAACTACAGACCAGGAAAACTAAAATGAAGCTACTTACTACAATTACCAGACCAGTCCTAACATTTGGAGCATAAACATGCACGGTGTTTAACTAAAGCGGTAGAACATCAGTTATAAGTATTTGAAAACAAAGTTTACAGGAAAATCTTTTGTCCATACTGTGATGATGAATCGCAAAGCTGGAACAGAAGAGACAATACAAATGCCCACATGATACTACAACTTACAACAATAATAATTGCATTCATTCCAGAAGCATTCAATGGGCAGGCCGTAGGATGAGAATGAAAGAGGATCAAGTGATTTTAAGAACTGGGGGTACATGAGTAAATGAAATTAAAACAACAAGCAACAGGATGGGCATAAATAATTTGCAGGAAGTAGCACAGCTTAGAAGCATTTTGAGGCAAGATTGGCATGGGAGCTTTGAGACACTTGGAAGCCAAGAAGGAGAAGAAGAAGAAGAAGATGGCCAGAGAAATCCAACAGCTTCTACTACACCTACATCTACATGGATACTCCAAAAATCACACTTAAGTGCCTGGCAGAGGGTTCATCATACCACCTTCACAATAATTCTCGAACAGAGTGCAGAAAAAATTAACACCTTTATCTTTCCTTGTGAGCTCTGAAGTCCCTTATTTTATAATGATGATAGTTTCTTCCTGTAAGTGTCAGCATCAGCAAAATATTTTCGCATTCGGCAGAAAGTTGGTGATTGAAATTTTGTGAGAAGATTCTGCTGCAACGAAGAACTCCCATGTTTCAAAGATGTCCACCCCAAATCATGTATTATGTCAGCAACACTCCCTCCCTTATTTCACAATAATACAAAACATGTTTCTATTCGTTGAACTTTCTTGATGTTCTCTGTTAATCCTATCTGCTAAGGATCCCACACCACACAGTAGTACTCCAAAAGAGGATGGACAAGCATAGTGTAGGCAGTCTCTTTAGTACATGTGTTACATTTTCTAAGTGTTCTGCCAATAAAATACAGTCCGGTTTGGCTTCCCCACAACATTTCCTAAATGTCTTTCCAGTTGAAAAAGTTTGTAATTGTAATGACTGGTTTATCATGCAACAGAAGTTTAATGGATTCCTTTTATTACTCGTTTGGAAACCTCACACTTTTCATTCTTTATGATCAATTGCCAATTTTCATACCATACAGATATCTTTCCTAAATCATTTTGTAATTTGTTTTGATTTGCTGATTACTTTACTAGGCAATAAATGACCGCATCATCTGCAAACAATCTAAGATGGCTAGTCAGATTGTCTCCTATATCATTTATATAGGTAAGGAACAGCAGAGGGCCTATAACACTACCTTGGGGAATGACTTTCCATAAATTACTATGAACTGTGGCCTCTCTGACAGGAAATCACCAATCCAGTAACATAACTGGGACAATATTCCGTAAGCATGCAAGTTCACTACAAGCTACTAGTATGGTACAGTGTTGAATGCCTTCTGGAAATCTAGAAATACAGAATCAATTGGAAATCCTGTGCCACTAGCACTCAACACTTTGTGTGACTAAAGAGCTAGTAAATAATGATATTTTCTAAGTCTGTGTTGACTGTGTCATTTGACTGTTTTCTTCAAGGTAATTCATAATGTTCGAACACAATATATGTTCCAAAATCCTGATGCATACCAATATTAATGATATTGGCCTTTTATTTAGTGGATTACTCCTACTACCTTTCTTGAATATTGGTGTGACCTGGACAACTTCCAGTCTTTGGGTATGGATCTTTCATCGAACAAGCAGTTGTATATGTTTGTTAAGTATGAAGCTACTGCATCAGCATACTCTGAAAGAAACCTAACTGGTATCCAGTTAAGCAGTTAATTTAGGGAAAATAAATTGCAGAACTCTAGGATCTGAAAATGATGAGATGGAAGAGAAAATAAATAGAGTGTAATGCAACATAGTAGGATAATTAGAAGTGGGGGAGGGGGCATGTCATGGGCCATAACATGCTTTACTGCAGAGGAACAGAGTAGGCAGGTAATTCTGGCCATAGTTATTTTTACATAATCATAGACTGAATCTGTTATTATATACAGGTAATATGGTGAGTGATTTGTATAAGGCAGAGGCTCCTGACTTTTATATATATAATAGAAGGAAACATTCCACAAAGGAAAAATATATACCTAAAAACAAAGATGATGTGACTTACCAAATGAAAGTGCTGGCAGGTCGACAGACACACAAACTAACACAAACATACACACAAAATTCAAGCTTTCGCAACAAACTGTTGCCTCATCAGGAAAGAGGGAAGGAGAGGGAAAGATGAAAGGATGTGGGTTTTAAGGGAGAGGGTAAGGAGTCATTCCAGTCCCGGGAGCGGAAAGACTTACCTTAGGGGGAAAAAAAGGACGGGTATACACTCGCACACACACACACATATCCATCCACACATATACAGACACAAGCAGACATATTTAAAGACAAAGAGTTTGGGCAGAGATGTCAGTCGAGGCAGAAGTGCAGAGGCAAAGATGTTGTTGAATGACAGGTGAGGTATGAGTGGCGGCAACTTGAACTTAGCGGAGATTGAGGCCTGATGGATAACGGGAAGAGAGGATATATTGAAGAGCAAGTTCCCATCTCCGGAGTTCGGATAGGTTGGTGTTAGTAGGAAGTATCCAGATAACCCGGACAGTGTAACACTGCGCCAAGATGTGCTGGTCGTGCACCAAGGCATGTTTGGTCACAGGGTGATCCTCATTACCAACAAACACTGTCTGCCTGTGTCCATTCATGCGAATGGACAGTTTGTTGCTGGTCATTCCCACATAGAATGCATCACAGTGTAGGCAGGTCAGTTGGTAGATCACGTGGGTGCTTTCACACGTGGCTCTGCCTTTGATTGTGTACACCTTCCGGGTTACAGGACTGGAGTAGGTGGTGGTGGGAGGGTGCATGGGACAGGTTTTACACCGGGGGCGGTTACAAGGGTAGGAGCCAGAGGGTAGGGAAGGTGGTTTGGGGATTTCATAGGGATGAACTAAGAGGTTACGAAGGTTAGGTGGACGGCGGAAAGACACTCTTGGTGGAGTGGGGAGGATTTCATGAAGAATGGATCTCATTTCAGGGCAGGATTTGAGCAAGTCGTATCCCTGCTGGAGAGCCACATTCAGAATCTGATCCAGTCCCGGAAAGTATCCTGTCACAAGTGGGGCACTTTTGTGGTTCTTCTGTGGGAGGTTCTGGGTTTGAGAGGATGAGGAAGTGGCTCTGGTTATTTGCTTCTGTACCAGGTCGGGAGGGTAGTTGCGGGATGCGAAAGCTGTTGTCAGGTTGTTGGTGTAATGCTTCAGGGATTCCGGACTGGAGCAGATTCGTTTGCCACGAAGACCTAGGCTGTAGGGAAGGGCAAACGAATCTGCTCCAGTCCGGAATCCCTGAAGCATTACACCATTCGCATGAATGGACACAGGCAGACAGTGTTTGTTGGTAATGAGGATCACCCTGTGGCCAAACATGCCTTGGTGCACGACCAGCACATCTTGGCGCAGTGTTACACCGTCCGGGTTATCTGGATACTTCCTACTAACACCAACCTATCCGAACTCCGGAGATGGGAACTTGCTCTTCAATATATCCTCTCTTCCCGTTATCCACCAGGCCTCAATCTCCGCTAAGTTCAAGTTGCCGCCGCTCATACCTCACCTGTCATTCAACAACATCTTTGCCTCTGCACTTCTGCCTCGACTGGCATCTCTGTCCAAACTCTTTGTCTTTAAATATGTCTGCTTGTGTCTGTATATGTGTGGATGGATATGTGTGTGTGTGCGAGTGTATACCCGTCCTTTTTTCCCCCTAAGGTAAGTCTTTCCGCTCCTGGGACTGGAATGACTCCTTACCCTCTCCCTTAAAACCCACATCCTTTCGTCTTTCCCTCTCCTTCCCTCTTTCCTGATGAGGCAACAGTTTGTTGCGAAAGCTTGAATTTTGTGTGTATGTTTGTGTTAGTTTGTGTGTCTGTCGACCTGCCAGCACTTTCATTTGGTAAGTCACATCATCTTTGTTTTTAGGTATATATATATATATTTTTTTTTTCAGCTTTTTATCCTATGGTGTTTGCATTGCTGCTGCTGCTGTTAGGGAAGAAAACTGCTATTATAACACACTGTTGTAGAAAAAATTGTCATAAAAACACTGTCACATTTAATTACTGTTTGTCTTGTATTTTATTATAGTGTCTGGTATAAAACTGTCGCAAAAATTTTATCATATTTATTATTGTAACACTATCAGTTACTTCTACGTTAGGAGGATGTAGCTGTTACATTCTTGAAAAGCTTGGGTACGAAATAAACAAACACTAATTCATCCTTGCCTTCTGCTCTTCATAAAGTTGGTGGTACTAAGTAAGATTTCCTTTTATTCTTTCCGTTAATCAACCTATAGTTACTTTATATTTTAACATGCTACATCTGGCAGTTATTTGAAAGTGCCTGTTAAAGCCACAACTACACAGTTATGTAAGTAAAATAAAATATTTTAAAACATTCAGTGGCAGCCAGTGTGGCAGAATGTTACCATTCTGGCATTATCAGCAATTTTTTAGGGTGGCACTATCAACCATAAAGGTTTCTTACATTATTTTTAGGCAAAATCACAACATTTTCAAAATATTGCATAAAAAATCCGCAAATAAATAAAAATCATAGGATTTTCATTCATACAGGAATACTCTTCATTTAATTTAAGTAAACCTAATATAGCTTAATTTCACTAATTAGCACACTGTATAAATCCAAACAAAGCAGGTTAACATTACTGAAAATACCAGTTACAACTTCTCATTTTTCACTTACACTAATATCAGATTATTTATTCCAGTCCAGCAGAAAACACCAGTTACAACTTCTCATTTTTCACTTACACTAATATCAGATCATTTATTCCAGTCCAGCAGTTTGTCCCCAAAATACTTTCTCATGCATCTGTGATCATCAAACATTTTTCCTCACAAACTGTGAACTTTGAAATACTAAATGACCAAACTACAGATTTCTTTAATATTTTTTTGTTTGATTCATACTGATCCATGTAATTTAGTGAAGCAATCACAGAAATGGTTGACACCTTTCACTGGTGTATCTAATACTGATATCCATTATAATATCACTTAATACCACTGAACTGATCCAATACCAAAAGCACCACACACTCCATCTCCTGTCATTGTTATTTTATGACAGATATTAAAAATCTTTCACTTTCTTTGGTTCTAATTTGCTCAGCATTATATATACTTCACTGATGAATTCAATTACAGTTACTCTCTCTTTCCCAATAGACAGAATACATTTGCAGGAAATAGAGAATTGGCTTGAAATAAAGTATGTGATAAGGGACAGAGAAAACTACTTAAAAAAATCTTCATGGTATGTGGAGAATTATAAGACCTATGCACTCTACAAACATAGGTTTTGTTCATCTTTTTGTAATAAAGATAAGTCTAATTTTAGAATGACCTAAAAATCTCTTTTACTCTACTTCATTTGTAACAATTCATTTCCCAACCTGATAAGAGCAGAGTTCAGAGGAACAGTTACCAAAATTGTGTTTTAACTGCAACAGGGCTTTTATTTAGATTTGTGCTTGTCTTGACATTTGCTTGCACTATGGAGACATAGCCTCGCTGATAAGCATCAGCACAAGAGGCTGCACAAGAAGTGTTTCCAAGAGACATGTAGTCTAGAAGTTTCGCTGTAACTGCTGGTTGGACCTGAGGGAGTGAGTGATCCTAATTTGCTGGAAGAGAGATGCTGCTGGATAGAACTGGTTGATGACAGATCACAGGGTTGACAAACATGTTCTTGAAGTATGGAACATTTGTTAGAATTTCCAAGTGTGTTCGTATTTGTGAACGTGGAATTCCAATCCTCTACGCAGGGTTGTGGCAGTGCATTGTGCAACAGTGAAACCACACATAATTAGATCAGTGGGTTTTTAGCTAACTGGAGATAATGAATAATGGATGAAGTAGAATTGGAAACATTTAGGTATCATTAATAAATTGCATTCGTTTTCTTGAAAACCTGAGTTTGATTTTCGTGTCATGCTGTTTTGCCTTTGTGGCAATTTATGCAGCAGTGGTGAGGGCCCAGTGGGACATATTGTACTGACCATTAGCAGTATTTTTCAAGTCCACTTGTCCGATCTGGAAACTTTCTGAATGCTGTTGGATAGTTGCAGGGCCTTTATTGTTGGTGTTGGCTTAGTGACAATTTTAACTCTACCTTGCAGGTCAAAGCAGAGACGACGAACCTTATTAGGACAGTTTCAGTTTCACAAACACAGTAGTGCTGACAATTGATCTGAATCTATCTGGCTAGTTAGATGTGAAACACTTTACATAATTTGTGTTGTGGGCTGTGTAACATTTAAGAATGTGCGATTCTAGCTGTAACCTTACAGGAAACTTCATTAAACGCCACCATATCTACAAGAACAAGTCGACTGACTGTTTCACAATGACCTTCCAAAAATTTTAGGTTTTCAGCACTGTCTGAAATTGCTAACTTCCCCATTTATCAAATGAACGACCTCTGGCACAAATCCTAGAGGATCACGACATGCCCCATCTCAAAGCATTGTACTAACCACTGATGTAAACAAATTACAGCTATTGTGATTATTCAATAAAAAAATATCAAAAGCTTTTTGTGCTTAGGCCGCAACTTTCAGTATGCAATTTACTGCACAATGACTACTTTTGGTTGTTTTCTACAACCATCTTCAGACCATTATCTCACAAGATGATGGTAATAGAGAAGACAAATTGCCAGTTGCATTAGTAAAACTTGCATCATATGCGAATGTTTGTTTCCCATCCAACTTGAAACATCACATCTATGTGCAGCAATCACTCCTGGATGATGATGGATAAATTCCACAATGCATCATGCGAGCAATGAAGTCATTCCTTGCCCAATGTCTGACTTTTACTTGCGTGACCCAGTAAGCCTGAATACATAACTACTGCTTAGTTTTTTTATTACATGATCAAAAACTACAAGGATAACTGTGCGGATATGACATCGATACTGTATATCGCGACATTTCAGGAAGTGGCATACTACCCATCTTCTGGTGAAGTGTCGAGATTTGTGGAGTGCAGGGTATTTATATGCGCGGTCACCCCCCCTCCACTAGACTTAGAAGAAGAAGAAGAAGAAGAAAAACGACTCACATTCCTACCATAAGTGGGTCCACTCTCAGCCAAAATTGCATGACTTCTGGGCAAATACAACATCAAAACCATTCTCTGCCCACCACTGAAGACGAGGGAGCTCCTAGGTTCTGCCAAAGACATGCTGAAGCTTAAGACATCAGGCATATACAGCGTACCATGCGAATGTGGTATACAAGACACTGGACAAACACAGTGCTGTATATCTAAATGCTGCAAAGAACATATCAGATAGCCCGGGGTACTGCCCACATTGAGGCTGACCCCTCAACCGTGGTAGAGTGGGAGGTCGTCTCAAGGTGTGGCAGGGGGTGAAAGACTTTCCAGAGGGGTGAACGGAAGGCCTCTCCAGTTTGTCTGACGAACCGGTTTCAGGCTCTGTCTCCGGTTGATACTGATCTTCGGCCGGACATGGCTGCTTGTCCTGTTCCAGAGGTTGCCTCTCAGTCTGCAAGATCTGGGCGGTCGCAGAGGGTGGGCTTACTGGTAGTTGGGAGCTCCAACGTCAGGAACGTAATGGGGCCCCTTAGGAATATGGCAGCAAGAGAGTGGAAGAAAACCAATGTGCACTCCGTGTGCATACTGGGGGGAGACATTCCAGATGTGGAAAGGGTCCTTCTGGATGCCATGAAGGGTACAAGGTGCACCCATCTGCAGGTGGTCGCTCATGTTGGCACCAATGATGTGTGTCACTATGGATCAGAGGAAGTCCTCTCTGGCTTCCGGCAGCTATCTGATTTGATGAAGACTGCCAGTCTTGCTAGCGGGATGAAAGCAGAGCTCACCATCTGCAGCATCATCGACAGGACTGACTGCGGACCTTTGGTACAGAGCCGAGTGGAGGGTCTGAATCAGAGGCTGAGACGGTTCTGCGACTGTGTAGGCTGCAGATTCCTCGACTTGCGCCATAGGGTGGTAGGGTTTCGGGTTCCGCTGGATATGTCAGGAGTCCACTACACACAGGAGGTGGCTACACGGGTAGCAGGGGTTGTGTGGCATGGACTGGGCGGTTTTTTAGGTTAGATGGCCTCGGGCAAGTACAGAAAGGGCAACAGCCTCAAAGGGTGCGGAGCAAAGTCAGAACATGTGGGGACCAAGCAGCAATCGGTATTGTAATTGTAAACCGTCGAAGATGCATTGGTAAAGTACCGGAACTTCAAGCGCTGATAGAAAGCACTGAAGCTGAAATTGTTATAGGTACGGAAAGTTGGCTGAATCCAGAGATAAATTCTGCCGAAATTTTTACAAAGGCACAGACGGTGTTTAGAAAGGATAGATTGCATGCAACCGGTGTTGGCGTGTTTGTTGCTGTTAGTAGTAGTTTATCCTGTAGTTTTGTAGAAGTGGATAGGTCCTGTGAATTATTATGGGTGGAGGTTACACTCAACAACCAAGCTAGGTTAATAACTGGCTCCTTTTACCGACCTCCTGACTCAGCATCATTAGTGGCAAAACAATTGAGAGAAAATCTGGAACACATTTCACATAAATTTTCTCAGCATGTTATAGTCTTAGGTGGGGATTTCAATTTACCAGATATAGATTGGGACACTCAGATGTTTAGAACGGGTGGTAGGGACAGAGCATCGAGTGACATTATACTGAGTGCACTATCCGAAAATTACCTTGAGCAATTAAACAGAGAACTTACTCGTGGAGATAACATCTCGGGCCTACTGATAACAAACAGACCCGAACTTTTCGACTCTGTAAGCGCAGAACAGGGAATCAGTGATCATAAGGCCATTGCAGCACCCCTGAATATGGAAGTAAATAGGAATATAAAAAAAGGGAGGAAGGTTTATCTGTTTAGTAAGAGTAATAGAAGGCAGATTTCTGACTACCTAACAGATCAAAATGAAAATTTCTGTTCCGACACTGACAATGTTGAGTGTTAATGGAAAAAGTTCAAGGCAATTGTAAAATGCGTTTTAGACAGGTACGTGCCGAGTAAAACTGTGAGGGACGGGAACAACCCACCGTGGTCCAACAACAAAGTTAGGAAACTACTGTGGAAGCAAAGAGAGCTTCACTGCAAGTTTAAACGCAGCCAAAACCTCTCAGACAAACAGAAGCTGAACAATGTCAAAGTTAGCGTAAGGAGGGGTATGCGTAAAGCGTTCAGTGAATTCGAAAGTAAAATTCTATGTACCGACTTGACAGAAAATCCTAGGAAGTTCTGGTCTTATGTCCAATCAGTAAGTGGCTCGAAACATCATATCCAGACACTCTGGGATGATGATGGCATTGAAACAGAGGATGACACGCGTAAAGCTGAAATACTAAACACCTTTTTCCAAAGCTGTTTCACAGAGGAAGACCGTACTGCAGTTCCTTCTCTAAATCCTCGCACAAACAAAAAAATGGCTGGCATTGAAATAAGTGTCCAAGGAATAGAAAAGCAACTGGAATCACTCAACAGAGGAAAGTCCACTGGACCTGACGGGATACCAATGCGATTCTACACAGAGTACGCGAAAGAACTTGCCCCTCTTCTAACAGCCGTGTACCGCAAGTCTCTAGAGGAATGGAAGGTTCCAAATGATTGGAAAAGAGCACAGGTAGTCCCAGTCTACAAGAAGGGTCATCGAGCAGATGCACAAAACTATAGACCTATATCTCTGACGTCGATCTGTTGTAGAATTGTAGAACATGTTTTTTGCTCGCGTATCATGTCGTTTCTGGAAACCCAGAATCTACTCTGTAGGAATCAACATGGATTCCGGAAACAGCGATCGTGTGGGACCCAACTCGCTTTATTTGTTCATGAGACCCAGAAAATATTAGATACAGGCTCCCAGGTAGATGCCATTTTCCTTGACTTCCGGAAGGCGTTCGATACAGTTCCGCACTGTCGCCTGATAAACAAAGTAAGAGCCTACGGAATATCAGACCAGCTGTGTGGCTGTATTGAAGAGTTTTTAGCAAACAGAACACAGCATGTTGTTCTCAATGGAGAGACGTCTACAGACGTTAGAAAGTATCCTCTGCCGTGCCACAGGGGAGTGTTATGGGACCATTGCTTTTCACAATATATACAGGGTGAGTCACCTAACGTTACCGCTGGATATATTTCGTAAACCACATCAAATACTGACGAACAGGTTCCACAGACCGAACTTGAGGAGAGGGGCTAGTATAATTGTTTAATACAAACCATACAAAAATGCACGGAAGTATGTTTTTTAACACAAACCTACGTTTTTTTAAATGGAACCAAGTTAATTTTGTTAGCACATATGACCATATAAACAAATACAAAATCAGTGCCATTTGTTGCATTGTAAAATGTTAATTACATCCGGAGATATTGTAACCTAAAGTTGACGCTTGAGTACCACTCCTCCGCTGTTCGATCATGTGTATCGGAGAGCACCGAATTACGTAGGGATCTAAAGGGAACGGTGATGGACCTTAGGTACAGAAGCGACTGGAACAGCACTGGCACTGGCAGGGAGTGGCAACTGACCCTTAACATAGAAAAATGTAATGTATTGCGAATACATAGAAAGAAGGATCCTTTATTGTATGATTATATGATAGCGGAACAAAAACTGGTAGCAGTTACTTCTGTAAAATATCTGGGAGTATGCATGCGGAACGATTTGAAGTGGAATGATCATATAAAATTAATTGTTGGTAAGGCGGGTATCAGGTTGAGATTCATTGGGAGAGTCCTTAGAAAACGTAGTCCATCAACAAAGGAAGTGGCTTACAAAACACTCGTTCGACCTAATGCTCATCAGTGTGGGATCCATACCAGATCGGGTTGACGGAGGAGACAGACGAGATCCAAAGAAGAGTGGCGTGTTTCGTCACAGGGTTATTTGGTAAGCATGATAGCGTTATGGAGATGTTTAGCAAACTCAAGTGGTAGACTCTGCAAGAGAGGCGCTCTGCATAGCGGTGTAGCTTGCTGTCCAGGTTTCGAGAGGGTGGGTTTCTGGATGAGGTATTGAATATATTGCTTCCCCCTACTTCTACCTCTAGAGGAGATCACGAATGTAAAATAAGAGAGATTCGAGCACGCACGGAGGCTTTCCGGCACTCGTTCTTCCCGCAAACCATACGCGGCTGGAACAGGAAAGGGGGGTAATGACAGCGGCATGTAAAGTGCCCTCTGCCACACATCGTTGGGTGGCTTGCAGAGTATACATGTAGATGTTGAAGTAGATCAGATGTGTGCGACTATGTCACACACAAAAATCAGCCATAGCAGAACACAGCATAAATGAAGAACACACCTTTAACTTCGAAAACACAAAGGCGCTGTGCCGAGCATCAGGCTTCTGGGAAAGTATTATGAAAGAATCCCTAGAAATAAGTATTCGCGACAACCTGGTCAACAGGGATAAGGGATACCAACTCAGCACAGCATGGAACCCTGAAATAGTGGCAATTCGTTGGGAGTGCGCCCGTCAACATCCTCCGCCACGGACGCAGACAGAATGCTTACACCAAGAACCAAACACGGCCACTGGGGGCGACCACTACTCCCACCACCACGCGCACACTGCCGGTCCACTGCAGCCTCGCAAGGTCTAGTGGAGGGGGTGACTCGGCATATAAATACCCCGCTCTTCGTGAATCTCGACACTTTGCCAGAAGATGGGTAGTATGACACTTCCCAAAACGTCACGAGATTTTTTTTTATATATATATATATATAATGTCTGCTTGTGTCTGTGTATGTGCAGATGGATATGTGTGTGTGTGCGCGAGTGTATACCTGTCCTTTTTTCCCCCTAAGGTAAGTCTTTCCGCTCCCGGGATCGGAATGACTCCTTACCCTCTCCCTTAAAACCCACATCCTTTCGTCTTTCCCTCTCCTTCCCTCTTTCCTGACGAAGCAACCGTTGGTTGCCAAATGGAGCGATCCAGTTTGTGGTACTTGATTTCATTTTAGTTTAATAGCCTCTAACTGTGGTGTTTTAATTACATACAGTATTGCATATACAGGAACATAAAATTGTTATTGTGTACTGCTGCACAATATGCAACTGCGCCATCTTGTGTAGTATGTTATTTTTGCATGTCTGTAAATCTGACAAGTAGTTATCAATTTTGATTCCGAGAGAAATATTTTGAGCAACAGCTTTACATTTGTTTTCCTATTGTATGTTATTTTGTTGGTTCCTCATCTCTGTCCAATACTAAATTACAGTACAACACTGTAGGATGATTTTAAAGTTGTTTCACTTTTTCTGAATTTTTTTCTTTCAGTATACATTACGGTTGTTGAATAAGGGAACATGTTTTCAGACTCTTTTCCAGATGTCTTTAGGGATAAAACCATGAGCTGTGATGTGCTCTTGTCAGCATCCTTCAGTGTTGCCAGGGAGAGCATGATAAATTTGCACATACAGCCATTTGTGCTATCTTAATTAGTGATGTATTTCCCAAGGAATCTCTCTAGTGGTTTGTTATCCCCAGTGATGTACTGGTGAAAACAATTGTTTTTACATTTATCAAACTTTAGTGGCTTCCAAATATAAACTACCATTTGTCATTTATATTTCATGGATTCTTTTCTTCAAACAAGATGTCATTTTAGTTTATCCATTGCTCTATAGGTAACAGATTCTTTGCCAAACTGAAAATGTGAAGTTCTATCATGACTTGCTAATTGCTAAGCAACTTCAAATGTGGAACTTATGTCACTCGCTAGTGTGGATGTTTCTACTAAATGTGTCTTATTTCTGAATCAGTTCGTTTTAGTGTCATGTCATGCTATGAAAACTTTCATGCAAACCATCAGCAGCAACCATTTGACATCCACAGCTGAATAATGGTCCTTTCCACCTATTTTAATATTTAGCAATACACATCCATGCTGTGCCCGTGTATTTTATGACAGAAACTCACCTTCCATTGGGTGTCACCTCTTCTTGTTTCTTGGAATCCAGCAAAGAACTTCCTTGGTCCACCTACCAACCATTTGCCTAACGTATCATGCCCACCATCAATATCATTTTGATTATGGTCAAAATTACATCTTTCTACATCTACATCTACATCTACATCCATACTCCGCAAGCCACCTGACGGTGTGCGGCGGAGGGTACCCTGAGTACCTCTATCGGTTCTCCCTTCTATTCCAGTCTCGTATAGTTTGTGGAAAGAAGGATTGTCAGTATGCTTCTGTGTGGGCTCTAATCTCTCTGATTTTATCCTCATGGTCTCTTTGCGAGATATAAGTAGGAGGGAGCAATATACTGCTTGCCTCTTCGGTGAAGGTATGTTCTCGAAACTTTAACAAAAGACCGTACCAAGCTACTGAGCATCTCTCCTGCAGAGTCTTTCACTGGAGTTTATCTATAATCTCCGTAACGCTTTCACGATTACTAAATGATCCTGTAACGAAGCGCGCTGCTCTCCGATGGATCTTCTCTATCTCTTCTATCAACCCTATCTGGTACGGATCCCACACTCCTGAGCAGTATTCAAGCAGTGGGTGAACAATAGTACTGTAAGCTACTTCCTTTGTTTTCGGATTGCATTTCCTTAGGATTCTTCCAATGAATCTCAGTCTGGCATCTGCTTTACCGACGATCAACTTCATTAGATCATTCCATTTTAAATCACTCCTAATGCGTGTACTCCCAGATAATTTATGGAATTAACTGCTTCCAATTGCTGACCAGCTTTTTTGTAGCTAAATTATAAGTGATCTATCTTTCTATGTATTCGCAACACATTACACTTGCCATTCCCTGCACCATGCGTCAACTCGCTGCAGATCCTCCTGCATTTCAGTACAATTTTCCATTGTTACAACCTCTCGATACACCACAGCATCATCTGCAAAAAGCCTCAGTGAACTCCCGATGCCATCCACAAGGTCATTTATGTATATTGTGAATAGCAATGGTCCTACAACACTCCCCTGCGGCACACCTGAAATCACTCTTACTTCGGAAGACTTCTCTCCATTGAGAATGACATGCTGCGTTCTGTTATCTAGGAACTCTTCAATCCAATCACACAATTGGTCTGATAGTCCATATGCTCTTACTTTGTTCATTAAACAACTGTGGGGAACTGTATCGAACGCCTTGCGGAAGTCAAGAAACACGGCATCTACCTGTGAACCCGTGTCTATGGCCCTCTGAGTCTCGTGAACAAATAGCGCGAGCTGGGTTTCACACGACTGTCTTTTTCGAAACCCATGCTGATTCCTACAGAGTAGGTTTCTAGTTTCCAGAAAAGTCATTATACTCGAACATAATACTTGTTCCAAAATTCTACAACTGATCGACGTTAAAGATATAGGTCTATAGTTCTGCACATCTGTTCGACGTCCCTTCTTGAAAACGGGGATGACCTGTGCCCTTTTCCAATCCTTTGGAACGCTACGCTCTTCTAGAGACCTACGGTAGACCGCTGCAAGAAGGGGGGCAAGTTCCTTCGCGTACTCTGTGTAAAATCAAACTGGTATCCCATCAGGTCCAGCGGCCTTTCCTCTTTTGAGAGATTTTAATTGTTTCTCTATCCCTCTGTCGTCTATTTCAATATCTACCATTTTGTCATCTGTGCGACAATCTAGAGAAGGAACTACAGTGCAGTCTTCCTCGGTGAAACAGCTTTGGAAAAAGACATTTAGTATTTCGGCCTGTAGTCTGTCATCCTCTGTTTCAGTACCATTTTGGTCACAGAGTGTCTGGACATTTTGTTTTGATCCACCTACTGCTTTGACATAAGACCAAAATTTCTTAGGATTTTCTGCCAAGTCAGTACATAGAACTTTACTTTTGAATTCATTGAACGCCTCTCGCATAGCCCTCCTCACGCTACATTTCGCTTCGCGTAATTTTTGTTTGTCTGCAAGGCTTTGGCTATGTTTATGTTTGCTGTAAAGTTCCTTTGCTTCCGCAGCAGTTTTCTAACTCGGTTGTTGTACCACGGTGGCTCTTTTCCATCTCTTACAATCTTGCTTGGCACATACTCATCTAACGCATTATGTACGACAGTTTTGAACTTTGTCCACTGATCCTCAACACTATCTGTACTTGAGACAAAACTTTTGTGTAGAGCCGTCAGGTACTCTGTAATCTGTTTTTTGTCACTTTTGCTAAACAGAAAAATCTTCCTACCTTTTTTAATATTTCTATTTACGGCTGAAATCATCGATGCAGTAACCACTTTATGATCGCTGATTCCCTGTTCTGCGTTAACTGTTTCAAATGGTTCGGGTCTGTTTGTCACCAGAAGGTCTGATATGTTATCGCCACGAGTCGGTTCTCTGTTTAACTACTCAAGGTAGTTTTCAGATAAAGCTTTAACCGTGACCTTCACCCAAATTATTTCACATTTCAGATCTCCGTCAATTTCCTTCGATACTATTGCACTTCTTATCGCTATAAACACGCCTCCCCCTTCACTGTCCAGCCTGTCTCTGCGGTATACATTCCAATTTGAGTTTAGGATTTCATTACTGTTTACGTCTGGTTTCTGTCCCTAGCACTATATGGGCGTTGCGACCGTTTATTAATGATAGCAGTTCTGGGACCTTTCTATAGATGCTCCTGCAGTTTACTATTAGCACATTAATATTATTATTCCCTGTTGCATTTTGCCTACTCCTATCTTGACGCGTCTCAGGAGGTGTCTTGTCAAGCCTAGGAAGGGAATTCTCTAACCTAAAAAACCCCCATGTGCACTCCACACGTACTCCACTACCCTTGTAGCCACTTCCGGTGTGTAGTGCATGCCTGAACTATTCAGGGGGACCCTACATTTCGCCACCCGATAGCGGAGGTCGAGAAATTTGCGCCCCAGATCTCCGCAGAATCGTCTGAGCCTCTGGTTTAAGTCTTCCACTCGGCTCCAAACCAGAGGACAGCGATCGGTTCTGGGAACGATACTACAAACAGTTAGCGCTGATTCCACCCTGCGAGTGAGGCTTTCCGCCTTCACCAATTCCGCCAACTGCCTGTACGAACTGAGGATGACCTCTGAACCCAGACGGCAGGAGTCACTGGTGCCGACATGAGCAACAATTTGCAGTCGGGTGCACCCAGTGCTCTCTATCGCCGCTGGCAGGGCCTCCTCCACATCTCGGATGAGACCCCCTGGCAAGTAGCCAGAGTGAACACTGGTCTTCTTCCCTGACCTTTCCGCTATTTCCCTAAGGGGCTCCATCACCCGCCTAACGTTGGAGCTCCCAATAACTAATAAACCCCTCCCCCCTTGTGCCTGCTCGGACCTTGCTGAAGGAGCGGCCACATGTCCACTCACAGGCAGAACGGGCGATGCCACACGGCCAGCATCCACCTTTACCCTCCGCCTCGTGCGCCGCGAATGCTGCTGAACCCGCCACTCCCCTCGGGGAGAGGGTGGCCCAACTGTGCCCGGTACCCATGAAGATGTCTCGACAGCAGGAACAGTGGGTGAAGCATGTAACACCTTGGGTGTACCATGTGAGGCACCAGACTCCCCACTACTGCTACACTCCGAGGCAGCAGCCTGAAGACAGCTGACCGCGGCCATCAACACGCTCAGCTGTTCGCGAACAGTGGCCAGCTCCTTCTGCGTCCGTACACAGCAGTCACACATCCTATCCATCTTACGAAATCAATTTACTGTAGAGAGTTAATCAACTTTTAACTAGACTGCTAATTCACTAAAGGCAGCTGATTGTTGACTAAACTGTGGTTGCTAGCCACTTCTTGTAGAAAACAATGAAAATAGCACTACCTGTCTCTGGACTGTATTGAAAGCAAACACTAGCACTCCTGGCACTATGGTTGACAAAGGGACTCTGACTGTATTCAAAACAAACACGAAATCTATGGAACACTATTACTAGCACTCGACAATTAAAGCTTCCTAAAAGCAAAAACACACGGAAGAAGAAGTGACAAGTAAGAAAAATACAGTTAATACTTAAATTAAGGTAGCTCGCTGCACAGCAGGTGTGACGCAGACGGCAGTTACGACGACACTGACACTACTAGTTTCAGACTTGGACTGTTGAGTTCTTTCAATTCCCCAATCCATTTGTTTGTTTTCAGGCTGTACCTGTAATTCTTTGATATGCCTCTCTCCATTGCTCATTCAGAAATCCAGAGTTTTGGTGTGATTTTCACTTTTAAATTCCGCATCTCACTACCTTAAGTCAAAACTAATAGTAAACATGTACAGTCTCAGACACCAGGGAAGCTTAGTTTTGAAAACTAGTTTACCAAAGACACGTGTGAGGGTGCAACATATATGCAATGAACAATAACCCATACAAATTGCCAGAATATAGTCTAAGGCAGCATCTGAGCTTGGAAAAAATAGGCTGCTGTCTCATAGTGGTTACCTTTGAAAAGCGCTGCTAACTATGAGACTTCATGCTGAAAAACATTTGGCACATATGAAAACATACCAGGAAACAAAACCCACTCTAAGCCACTTTCATTCTTCTGTTTATTTCTTTTCAGGACTTAAGTCTTTTTTCCCCCAGGCATTAGTTACATGCCATTGTAACCTTATCACAATTGATTTTCAAGCCTAGTTTCAGACTTGGACTGTTGAGTTTTTTCATTTACACCAAAATTTATCTGCACTAGAGACAAACAGTACGATATCATCAGCAGTACAAAAGTGTTTCAGATATAGTCAATTACTAGACATTCCTCCTCCTTTCTTCCCAGTCTCAGCATCTTAAGACTCCCTCTAGGGCAGCTGGGAATGGTTTTCGTGGTACGGATTCTCCCTGTAGCAACTGTTCAAAATGTGGCCTGCCATTCTCAATGCATGCATTACAATAGCTCATAAAATGCTGCTCCACACACTAAAATATCACTGTTGTTTGTGGTACAATGAGAAAGACAATTGGGACAGTTCCCCCTCAGTTTCTACATTGATTTCTGGACCAATGAATTCATACAACGCAAAAGATAATTCCACCACAGATGCACCACAGACAATTGTGCATTTTCTTTTTTTGCCCCTTTTTATCTGTCTCTCTTTCTCTCTGCAGAGGTCCAAAACAAATCACTCAAAATGACCTTTCCCTATGACGCATAATGTTCAGCCTATACACCACTAAGTGTTCACTGAAGTTGACACAGAGCTCATAAAATAGAAGGCTGGTTGTGTTGAATAGCACATCATAGCTATCTTTATTCTGTGTATATGGGTATCATTTTGTTATACCAACAACATCCAACACTGTAGACATAATTAACCACAACCTAACTGTTCATGTTTCAATCGGGGATAACAAGGATGAAGTAAGCTAGTTCGGTTTAGTAAGTCGAAGTATGTCCAATAATTCACCTAGCAGTCGAAGCTCATTTTTTGCCCATATTTGTTTCCTAGATTTATCGAAATACTTCTTTTTAACACCCAAACCTGTTTCGGAGTAGTTTCATCATCATCAGTAAATTCATCTACTCTTTCTCAAGTAACATGTAAAGAAATTTTGCATGAAAATACATATAGTTTTGAGATTATGGTATTTACATTTATAAAATTATTAACAGAAAAAATGCACAGGTGTTGGACAAAAATACAGAAACACCAACAACACAACAGACCAACATGCCTAATATAGTGTACGAAAACCACTGGTATTCCAACCATTTCCAGTCATCTCAGGATAGAAAAATACTCATGTTGTGTAGATATCAAAGGGAATCTCATACCATTCATCCTGCCAAATAGCAGGAAGTTCAGGTACTGAGGTGAATAGCCATCACACACCCTTCTCTTCAGGGCAGGCCACAAAGGCTCAATAGTATTCTGATCTAGTGACATTCTTGCATTGCTCCTTAGCCCAGGTTTTATGGCTTTGGTACCACATTTTCCAGTTATGGGCATTAGCATCACTGATGAGTGCTTTTGGAATTCCTGCTCACCCCACATTTCCCTGCCTAGGGAGCTCTCCCTTCAGGTAGTTTTCATATTGACAGAGTTTACGAGTGCAAGATTGAGTTCTACAGTGATTTAAACAACTGTTGACCTCTTATTTTTTGTTACAATTCTGTTCAGTGACAGTCTGAAATAATCACTGAACACTCATTTGCGTCCTTGTGAGTTATCGGATAAGTTTTTGCTTTTTCCCAGTATGAGATATAAATCTTCAATACAGTGCCTCTTGAAATACCAAACACTTTGGCTCACTTGGTCAAGTAAGCAACCACCATACAAGCATCAAAAATTTTTCCACATTCAAATTAGCATGGGTTCGTCATAATGCACTCATAACTACACCAAACATTCTTCTCACCAGACTGGCACTTGCGCAACTTATTGACGACACTGCACAGGTGCCATTTGTGGTCAAACACAACAGTGCAACCTGCTGGTTTGGCTAGCATATGCATTTATGATCAAGCATTTCTTGTGATGTTCAACAATGTAGGATTGCTACATCATTGTTATTCTTCCCTGGAGTTTCCATTGTTTGATCTTGTGATGTTTCTAGATTTTTGTCCAATAACTGTATATCTTTGGACCACATACAGATATTTGTCTAACTGTCTGACATTTGTTGTACAGTTGTTACTTTGCTCCAGCTTGTCATCTGCGATCACGGGATTTTCAGCATTATATTACACATTTTTACCAAAACGCTACACTTAAAATGAAACTATAGCTTTTTTCCGCACATTGCTACTGTTAGAATGTGTACGTTTATTATATAATGTTATCCTGTTAACTATTTATTTTTTCCCCTTGGATGGACAACTAAAAACCAGGTGCCAATTGCAGTTCCTTGTTTATTGCTCATTGTTCTCTTCTTTTGTTCCAGTATTCTTTAAACTGATCAATGTTTTTTTCTTTCTGTATTCTGAACAGTTTTTTTTCACTCTCCTACCTTTGAATCCTTCCATCTTGCATTTAAATATTATTAACAGAATATATATATTCCTTAGTATCATATACTGATATTCGTTTGGTGGTCTGACATTTGTCATACAGCTCATATTTGACTCCAATTTGTGATCTGTAATTAATCAGGATTTTTCAGTATTATGAACTGAAATTATTCCTTTTTCCCCCCACTGTGCTAAAGTTAGGTTATTGTACTGCCATTACGTTACATTCTGCTGCCAGAACTGATTTATTCTTAACTATACTTTTCTAGATTAAAGTAAGTTTTTTGAAATATTAGCAGTATATATGTTGGTTATAAATGACCTTTGTAAATTGTGAGAGGGAGGGGGTGAGGGGGGAGTGAGGGTTTGTGTGTGTAAATTGAGTAGTCTTACTTTTTGGTGATTACACTTTTTCATGCCTGTGCAATATGTGTGAACTTTTCTATAGTAAGTGTGTTGTATCACAAGTTTCTTTGGAAATCAGTTCTGCATTTAAGAAGTTTTAGGTTGGTGTCCATGTCTGTTGGTCTGTGGCTCATGTCCATAAGCTGCTCAGCAAATGTACAATAATACATGTCCAAAAAACAATTCTTCTTTTCCTCATAACTTCTGTTATGTCCTCTACATTTCAAAAAATTTCATCACTACTATGTATACTGCACATTTATTTGCATATCAACATTCTGGCTTCACTACTGTATTGTAATGCTTTATTTTTGTGTTTTAATGACAGACAGTTTTTGTCGTAAAACTCTTTTGTTATACCACGTGCTCTTCCCATTTATCTATCCTTTCCCCTACAGCAGGTTTTTCCAAACCATTTTCTTGGATCTTCTTCCCAAGATACTTTTTTTTAACCTATTCAATTTTACCAATATCTGTTTTCAGAAATTTCAGTCCGGCTACAGAGCAGACAACTCTATACTAAAGATAATAAGAACAGCCAACACTGACCCAAACAAATAACACACATTAGGAATCTATCAACTCATACGTCAAGACTACAGCTCAGTTTGTATCATGAACATAGTTAGAAATTTCAGCATTAGAAACAGTAAACACAGAAGGGCAGTTACGAGTAACAGCAATTATTGTACATTTGCTGAGCAGCTTATGGACATGAGCCACAGACCAACAGACATGGACACCAACCTAAAACTTCTTAAATGCAGAACTGATTTCCAAAGAAACTTGTGATACAACACACTTACTATAGAAAAGTTCACACATCTTGCACAGGCATGAAAAAGTGTAATCACCAAAAAGTAAGACCACTCAATTTACACACACAAACCCTCACTCCCCCCTCACCCCCTCCCTCTCACAATTTACAAATGTCATTTATAACCAACATATATACTGCTAATATTTCAAAAAACTTACTTTAATCTAGAAAAGTATAGTTAAGAATAAATCAGTTCTGGCAGCAGAATGTAACGTAATGGCAGTACAATAACCTAACTTTAGCACAGTGGGGGAAAAAAGGAATAATTTCAGTTCATAATACTGAAAAATCCTGATTAATTACAGATCACAAATTAAGAGTCAAATATGAGCTGTATGACAAATGTCAGACCACCAAACGAATATCAGTATAGGATACTAAGGAATATATATATTCTGTTAATAATATTTAAATGTGAATATCAAAATGTCAAAACTATACACATTATCAGGCAAAATTTCTTTGCATGTTATTTAACAGGGAATAAGTGAAACCACTGACAATAGTAAAAGTTGACTGAAACATGTTTGGGTGTTCAAAAAAAGAAGGCAGATTCAGATTTCCATAATTATATATGCACAACAAGTTAAACTGGTCACACTTTACTGAAAAGCAATGCCACTGCAAAATAATTACTCAGCATCAAGGGATAAAAGCAAATGAGAAGTTGTGGTAATTAAATAAAAACCAAACATAATTGTCATGATCCCCACAGCTCTCTCTCTCTCTCTCTCTCTCTCTCTCCCTCCCTCCGTGTGTGTGTGTGTGTGTGTGTGTGTGTGTGTGTTTTGGCTGATGTGATAGGGGTGAATATACGTGAAGCACTATTACTTCCAGTCTTCTTTTTCTGCCAGATTGAGTCTCTTGCCTTTCTTCCAATAGAGCTGTGATGAATGTGACATTCTGTGCTAAGTGTTTCTCTTGATTATGCTGCCACTGAGTGTCATTTGACTACAGCACACTTATTTGAGTACTGTTAAGACAAAAGCACCCTGCCTTTGCGATGTCCATAGCTTTTAATTACATTAAATAGGAAATGAATATATAATGTTGTAAAACTGACACTTGTAAGTGGTCTCATGTCTAACATGGCAATTTTGCATTAATTTTGTACTAACTCAATTGTGCAAGTTAGATGTTTCCTTTGTAAACTTAGCCTGGAATGGGCATTGTTGTGTGCTCAGTCCATCACTGCTTTTTGTATGGAAAAAATTGGTTGCATAGTAACTTTGTTATATGCAGGTCTAACAGAAGACCAAATTCTTTCTTTGTTACAGGATTCTGATATGAGTAAAGTTTCATCAGTGTTTACTGCACTCTGAAGATCTTTCAGTTGTTAGCTGCTGGTTTCTGTATACAGCTCACTGCTATGAAAACTAGACTGCAAAAAAAATATGACTAGGCTAAAATATACAAACCTCATCCAATATCAAGTCCGGGCACGCAAAAATGATGGGTATGATCACTGTCACCATGAACATGTTAATATAAGCAATGCAATGGCGGAAGTGAAACATAGTGAATAAAATGGAACCAGCATCTCTGCTTTGCAAAGGGGAAGGAGTGTTTCAGACGTTATCCTGAAAAATGGAGCTGTCTGCATCATGTCTTCTGTGCCACAAAGTTATAAATTTCTTATGATTGCTACATTTTTAGACCAGAAAATATTAATTTTGAACTGTTTAACATTTTGTTAGCTTTTCTATCGGACAAAAATTAAATAAGAACAAGCAATCATCCATTACTGTTCCTCATAATATCAAATAGGTTGCAGTCAGCCAGAGGATAATTAAGCTGAAATAAATGGCTCACATGATCATGCTGCAGCTTTACCCATTACATTTGTAATAAGACAACCTTTTTTTTACCATTTTTTAATCTTCTAGTATGCCAAAATGTTCCAAGAGAATTCAACTCAATTCATCATTTTCTTTTTTAAAAAAGTGTTTAGGGTGGAAAGAGAGATTATGAGATTAACCTTTTATGCAAGAACATATAAATAAAACAATATTGTACAGTAGGGATAAACCAAATAAGATTGTATTTGTTTTTACCAGACTGGCCTCTTATTTGGGAGTATGAGGCTCCAATTCCCATCTGGCCACTCTGATTGAATTTTTCTGTGGTTTCCTAAAACGAGTTCAGTTTAATGCCAAGATGGTTATTAGGATGAAGCAGGGCACCATCTACTTGCCCCTTCCTTGGGAAACTAGGCCTGGACGCATGTATGTCTGCATGCATGAATTATATTTTCTGTTCTTAAACTGTAACATACCACATGCCTGAAGTGATACATAAATTTCTGCCAAGGAAGTGCTGTACAGAAGAACAAGCTATATATTCCACTGAGGCACGTTATCTGAATGGTCTTTATTAAGGCCAAATCTACAAACCTTTCGGCGATCTCCAGTCCATGTGATGACAAAACTGCCCCTCTACACAGTACTACCATGAAACATCAACAGAGAAAAGATAATAAGTGGCTGCTGTACCAAGGCCCTAAAAAATTGACAGAAGCAATCTAAGCTCATACAAAAGGGCCTAATAAGACAACATCTACATACCATCCAGGACAGAAACTGCACAGCAGCAGCCATCTGTGAATGTTGAGAGCAAAGCATCTCCTACTTCAACCGTATGGACAGTGTAATCCAGTTTCCGTAAAAAGCATATCTAAGTTAAAAACTGAAACACTGCCCAGCTATACAGGGTGTCCTAGGAGGACTGGTCACTATTTAGTGATATGACATGAATGACCATTTGCAGCAAAAAACTTTATATGCACTATTTCAAATGGTTTCACAGAAAGAATGCATTTAATGTCATGACTGTACAATTTCTTGAATAACTCGAAAACCACAGACTCTAGTGAGAACATGTCACAGTACAAAATTAAACTACACTAAATTTCCTGCAAAACTAGGTCCTATTCGTAATTTCTGTAAGACTGAAGTTTTCCATGAAAATAGTGTAAGCATTGTAGCTTATGTAGTTTTTGTATGCCAGTTTGAGGTAGTTTCATGGATTGATAGACCTCAAGCATACTGTATCAAATTGTTCATCCCGACTTTGCCCACACTACTGTGGTACATTGTGAACAATGAAAATATTATTGAAAATACAGAAAGTAAATAACAATGTACATTAAATGTGTTCTATATCGGAAACCATTCTGAACAGTTGTATGTCTATATGACTTTTTTTGCTTCAAATGATCATTCCTGTCATATCTTTGATGAAAATATCCTCCTGGGACAGCCCGTCAAGGCAATGTTTTGGTTAATTAATCTTTTATGCAATATTGTTTTTGTGTTATGGGTGCAATTTAGAAATGATGTGCTTGAGGATTCAGTTGATGTAATACATCTAGTAATGTATTAACATTTTATGTCTGGTATAAAGTTTCCAGCACTGGACACAATATTGTTATATTCATAACAAGTTTTGAGAATCAGGTGAAAAATGCTATAACCGTATCTACACAATACAAATGAGAAACACTTTTGTGTGTGTGTGTGTGTGTGTGTGTGTGTGTGTGTGTGTGTGTGTGTGTGTGAAAGGTAGGCAGTAATTGCCACAGATCCTGATATACCACTCTGCAAATAATGTGCGAAGTTGATTATTTAAAAAACATTGGGCTCCCATCTATCCTCCTCTGCTCCCAAGGAAAGGAACTAGTAGTTCAGAGACTAGGATAGTATTTGTATATTTGTGTATATCTATTAGCAGTAATGGCCCACAAATCAGTCAATTCCTGCTTGCTGCAGCCCCCCCCCCCCCCCCTCGTTCCCTCATCCAAGTGAATTTTCTTCTGTTTCCATTCTAATCAAAGTCATAAAGTGCTCACAAGATAAATTGCTGCCAGGGTGGCTATCTATGATTGGACTGTATACCTCAAAAGGAATTATAATTTAGCTAACACTGCTGTCTTCATCATCATGCAATGTGTGCATTAAAGGGGGACATGGTAACAATGTTCTTCACAAGCAGGTTCTGGGAATTGTAAGATTGTGTGTTTTTTCTAACGCCCAAAATCTTTGTTTTAATCCTACCAAGGGAATTTCTGGAGTATTTCTAAGATGCCAACTTAACATAATTAGATCGACTGGTCCAGAAGACCAAACAAGGCATAATTACAGTATTAGCTAAGAGAGAATGGTTAATAACTGCAAAAAGAATTACTGAGTAATTTAATACAACTGATGACCTGTACAGCCCAAGTACAGATAGCAGTGGCATTGTCAGCAACCAACATTTATGAAATTCTCCACTGCAAATAGGTAGTTTGCTCACTTGGAATGTAACCAGAGCACTGCAGACATTAGTACACAGTAAGAATTGTTCAGTTGAACCATCTTGCTTCACTTCAGAGCCAACACAAAAAGACAAAGTTCACCCTTTATCATCTACTCATGCACCATCAAGCATGAAACACAAGTGGTAAGATACAATATGAAAGACACTGCCATTTCGACTTTGCTGTGTTGTATGGTGTTGTAGTGTGCTAAGATAATTTTGTAGTTCAACGTGTTTTGAAATAAAATACAATATAGTGCAGTGAATTACATTATGTACTTACTTCTTTCATTGTTGGGATGATAGCTTTATATTTAAACACCATATTGGCAACAGGTTGGTGTTAAATTATGAAGAACCAGTGTATCAGTAGAATAAAATAGTGACATTGACTAGAATCACTTAAGCAAGCACACTGCCAATTACAATATGTTATGCACATACATATGCATGTGTTTGTTGTGTCACATTTGTAACATCAACTAGGTGCACATCAGCATAAAGTGCTCTTACTGCTGTCATTGGTGGTAAGGCTGGTCACTGTAGCACCATTTCCTGGTCATGGTATGCCACTTCCAAGTGCTGTAATATCAGTAATGTTTCTGACGCACATTCTCCAGAGCTAGAGGTCAGATATATCCCCATCAAATTATTTCTTGTTATGAAAGGGTACAAAAACTAGGCTTGGATTTTGTTTTGACTGGAATTCAAAAGCAGTTACGCTTACCTGGGATATAATGCAATTTTAAACACTGAAGAGACTGCTTTGTTACTAATATTGTCAGCTAGAGCAAATTAGGGTACTGAAATGTGTAGTGTCCACAACATGCAATATTTCCATACATAAATTTAAGTTGTTCATTATCTTCTACACTTGAACATAATTTTTTGATGACTTATTAGGTTGTATTGATGCAAAAAATTAATATTATGAATTACATTTTATTGTGATATATTTTATACAAAAATCTCTGCTTTAAAGTCTGAAGCATTAGAAGAAAGTCAGAAGTTCAGAATGTACAAAAATTAACAGAATTGAAAAAAAAAAAAAAAAAAAAACTCATCACTGAATCTGCTTCCTGATTCAACCATTAAAACTGGTTGTGTGCCATCTCTCCCAATGCCCCTAGCAAAATGAGACATGTTTAGAATTTGTAACAGTGCGACAAGAAAAAAAAAGGAGGAGGAGGGAATATCTGAGATCGTAACTCTCCATAAATGAAGAGCATTCATTCTCACATGGAGGGAAATATTACTAATGTGTTGTACTTCAGATTTTTTCATATTTTTAAGTATATCAAGTCTTGGTACAATTAAACCTCATCAATTATGTTAAAATTTAAATTACATTATTAAAATACAATGCAAAAAATTCCTGTGATTTATACAAGAGGCACCATTATTCCACTTTATTTATACACCAGTTTTATTTGGTATTTGCTTACTTCAAAAACCAGATTAAATTTTGTAACAACAGAACTTAAGAGCAACATTATTAGATAAAGATGATTTTTGTTCTGACCAGTACTGAATAAGAATTACACCTACTTTATCACTAGAAATTTAAAAAAATATCACAGTCTATATGGTTGGAATGTGAATATGTACAAGGTGACAGGAAAGTAATGAGTAACAACAACAATCAGGTTTTTTGTTCTCTTATTCTTCTAAGCAAATATAATATACAACTATATTTATTATAATATAATTTGATTTTCAGTTACTGTACATCTCATTCCACTAAAACTGGAACGGGTTAATATATTTCCACAATATCTGGAAAATAATATCAACCAAAAATATTAAATGTACCTTGTGTAGAGAATAATAAACATTGCCATTTTCTAATTAATTCAAAAACATTAAAAATACACACAGAGTTTAAACTTTCCACATTCAGACTACTTAAACTAAAGCATCCCAAAGGGCAGCGAGTCATCTCTTTATAATATTTACACAAATCTTGTTACACTATGGTACAATTATACAGTAAATCTCTCTCTCTCTCTCTCTCTCTCTCTCTCTAACACTAATGTGCGCGCCCACACACACACACACACACACACACACACACACACACACACACACACACACACAAGGTAAGATTCAACAGAAATTTCCAGTGCACACCAGTCTTTCTCACATACACCTACAAAACAGATGCACTTGGAATGGCTCACAATTGCCAGGCAATCTATAAATAAAACAATTCCTGACAACAGCATACACTAGTATTCACTATGTCAAATTGTCAGTGAAGACAACGAAAACACACTCATACGCACATAATACAGCTCACTCTATTCCGCTGAAAGGTGCCTCACTGTGTGAACAGCACCACACCCGTACTGTTGCGAGAAGATGAGCAGTCCCTCTGACAGCACATCCAGTACTTACAAAAAAACAAGTGTCTCTCCCTCTCTCTCTCAGTCCAACAAGAAGCCAATAGTCTCTCTCCCACATACAGAAGTGTACGCTACAATCGCAGCCTGTGTATAAGCTAGGCGCACTTCACTTTGGTGGGTACGGATTGATGACCGTTGCGGCCACGGCTGCCGCCTGCTGGCTCGCTAGCACAGCCGCTGCAACCAGAAAAGAGGTATATTAGCACCGGCTTTGGTAGTGCATTTCTATCAATTCCCCTCCCCTAAAACTGCCTGCTATTATCAGTCTCAATCCATAAATATTTCCCTGAACCACAAGGAAAAAAATTTTACTTCCGACCGACAAACGATCCGTGCGCCGAGATACAGGCAGATTACTTAGAAAGATATATATACTGTCATCTTCAGTAGATAAATAGGCACTACATTCCTTGTATATTGTGCATCTCTTTCTTATTAGATCTGCCAACCTCGTAAACTGTCTAAAGGTATATTCAACTAGTAATACAAACATATTACACGTCTAAATGCACATTTTACTCAGTTACAATGGAATTGAAAAATCCAGCGCACCATCAGTCAAGTAATACAAGTAAATGGCAGTGTTTACTGAAAGCAAAAGCGTAATTTACAGTTGCTTCGACACAAATGGAAGACTAAATTATTGGTGCCACAAATTTAACAACTTCGAAGCGACGTGAAAAATAAATCTTTTTTAAAATACTCTGGACAAATTAATTCGATAATTTATCCTTGTACAGCAATTTTATACTCATTACAGACGAGGCACTCTCCAGTCTTAGGCAGTGACTTACACACACTAAACACCAACTTCAGTTCGAATACATTGCAAATGCGAGAATAAAGAACTGGTGCCCACTGCTTCGCAATAATGCCACAAGTTATATCACAGACTTCTCTAAAATGCTACATAATTTTATCGCGAGAACAATATACACAGCATCGCAACGACTTCTTTTGGTAACAAAATACGACTGTGAGCTCTCCAGAACGAGGGTGCGTAAGTAGGTGCCACCAATATGGTGTACTACAGACGAAACGTGCCGCACTTTACGACAACGACTAGCTACTGCCGGAGGTAACCCCGGCCACCTACTGTCACGGCCTGACCATGGGCTTACCTCCGTAAGGTGTGGAGTACTGGCTAGCCAACAAAGGGTAGCCCAAGCCGACGTGCGTGTGGTGGTGCGTGTGAACGTGGCGCTGCGGAGGAGGCGACCGCGCTTCCTTCCCATCACCGCCATTGCCGGTTGCAGCGGCCACCTGCTTGCCTGGTGGTGCCGGAGGTACTGGTCCCGGCGGTGCACCGGCCGGTGGCTGCCCTGGTGCCACTGCTTGCTGTGGCCCACCGGGAGGCAACGGTCCTACCGGACCCGACGGAGATGCTGCCGAAGCTGGTGCCTTTGGTGTAGGTGATTTTAGGGCTCGTTCTTGCAACTCGTGTATTTTGTGTGTGCTGGCATATGCATATTGACTTGCATGATGCTGCAGGAGATCTAAAGCTTTAGCAGGTCCAGAAGGAGGCCTCGACAGGTCTTCTGGTGCATGAGGATACCTCGGCAACTGCGGATGCAGGTAGGGATTGGCTCCATATGGACCAGGGACCAGGACACTGCGATATACAGTATGACTTGGGTCAAATGGTAGTGCTCCATAATGCGGGGGTTGCATGTATCCAGGGTGGATGTATGCATAGGAAGAGGTGGGCGGAGGTGGAGGGCCTTGGGTCTCCATTGTTGGTTTAACTCCTTCTTGCTTCACTTTCTCTTCTTTCTTCTCTTCAGGAAGCTTGTCTTTATGCTTATGGCTTGGACTGGACAACGTAGCAGGTTTAGGCAATGGACCTGGTGGCTTAACAGATGGCTCTGATACACCCTGTGGCTCCTTGCGACGTGGTTGCTGCTGCTGCTGTTGCTGCTGCATAGGTGGTGGTGGTGGCGGCGGTGGTTGCTGCGGCTGCTGCTGCTGTTGTTGCTGTTGCTGCTGCTGTTGTTGTTGCTGCTGCTGCTGCTGTTGCTGGTTTTGTTGTTCAGGATAGAGGTAAAACCGCCGTAAGTCTTCCTGTTGTTGCTGCTGCTGTTGCTGCTGCTGCTGCTGCTGTTGTTGCTGTTGTTGTTGTTGCTGTTGTTGCTGCTGCTGCTGTTGCTGCTGCCGTGAATAAACGTAAGAGTTCATCTGATTTTTCATTTCGATACTCTCTTTAAGAATCTGGTGATTTTCATTTTGGTGCTTTTCTTTTATACCTGCACTTGCCTCATTTTTCAGCTTAGCTGGATTAGGGACTTGAATTGGACTCGGAACTGATGGCAGTGGTTTTGTATGTTCAATAGGACTTGGACTTTTGTCATCTTTGCCTTGCAGTTCCTTAATTTTGTCATCCGGCTGCATTGCTGTCATAGGATAATTAGTCTCCAGGCCATATGGATATCCATGAATGTATGGGTAAGGATAATAGTGAGGCTGCATTGGTTTTTGCTGGTACTCATTACTGTTAGTACTATCTTTTTTGTCCTTTTCGGGTACTTTGCTATCAATAATTTTCTCCCCATTGTCTTTTGGTTTTCCATCCTGTACTGAAGGTACAAGATAAGGAGGTTGCCCAAAGAAAGGATACATGCCATAATGGGGAATGGAATGGGGTGAGGGACCCTGTCCAACATCTCCTTTCTTGTCTGCACTTTGAACTTTTCCTTTGCTGTCACCAACTTCTGATTCAAGAACTGGTGCCGCATCATCAGATATGTCAGAGTACGCTGGACTTTGTACATCCTCACGATTAGATGGATCCAAGCCAAAACTGGGTTGTTCAGGTTGTGGGTGTGGACTTCCTGCAGGAGATTTTCTATTTTTCTTCTTGTGCCCTTGGAGCTTAGTCCTATCTTTCTTGTCATCAGGCATGAGGGAAGCTGTAGATTTCACTTTGAACTGTGGTGGTTTTGCCACTGATGGCAGTTGTGTCTGTGCAAGAGGAATTGATTGTGGCTGTGGAAGAGGCTGGCTTTGAACCTGGGTCTGTTGCAATGGTGGTTGCGGAACAACTTGCTGCTGCTGCTGTTGCTGTTGTTGTTGCTGTTGCTGTTGTTGTTGTTGTTGTTGTTGCTGCTGCTGTTGCTGTGGTGGTGGAGGAGCAGGCTGTGGTTGTGGTGGCTGTGGCTGCAATTGCGGCTGAGATTGCACTGGAGGTGGTGGTTGAGTCTGAGATACATTCTGCTGGGTTGGTGGTGGTGGAGGAGGAGGAGGTGGTGGCGGTGGTGGAGGTGGTTGTGGCTGAGTCTGACTGGGAGGCACAGCAACATTCACAGCCCGAATGGCTGACACGGGAGCACCGTTTCCACTTACGCTTGTTGGAGGCAAAACTTGTTTGTTATTGCAGAAAACACCAACCGAAAAGTCTTCCACAGGTGGCACAAATCTTAAGACACCAGGTTTCACCAAATTCTTTGTTTCAGGACTCGAAACAGCACCCATAGGAGGCACTGGTGTTGACACCAGTTCTGGTGGAGCAGTTGAAGCCTGTGGAGGGACAGCAGGCGGCAGCTGCTGAGGTGTAGGTGGAGTCACTATTCCACTCTTTGGTGTCGCCGGTTGACTTGGAGGCTCCTGAGTAGCTAATGCCGGAGATGGACTAGCAGCATTCTGAACTGTACCATTCACCATTTCCTCTTTTCTTTGTGGTTGTACTTCCGGTTGCTTCTCTGGTGACTTGAGAGAAGGTGCTGGACTGGGACTTGGTGCCTCAGCATTGCTCTCATCATTCTCTGATGTGCTGGCAGCATCCTTGGTGTCATCATCTTCAGCTGACCCATGGGCATGTGACTGATGGTACTTCAGCCCATTGATATGCTTGTACTTTTTCGAGCAATTGGGTTCTGGACACTCCAGCAATACAGGTGAGGAAGGAGGACTGCTGCTTCCCCCAGATGGGGTTGGTGGTGGAGGTACTCTCGTTTTCTTTGCCGAAGTGGGAGATTCTTCTTCAGGAGAACGACCTTTTCTTTTGTTATTGGTTTCAGGTCTTGGAGAAACAAAAGGTGTTGGGGAACCCGTACCAGCTGTCCCTGCACCAGAATTATTGGATCCACTAGCAGCTCCTCGTCTCCCTTTGGCACCACCATTTCTTAATTTACTATGTACAGATGACCGGGTTTCTGTGAAGTTGCTCAAATCTCCTCCTGGGGTTGTACTTGCTGCAGCTCGTCCCCTCTTCCCTCTTCCTTTGGGCGTCCTCGCATCCAGGTCACTTGTTGGTGAATCACAAAACCTGTAAACAGTTAATTGCCATATAAGTGCTAAGGTTGATCTGAATAACATATTACAAACATAAAATTATATTGAAGATTTTACATTATAAAGTTCACAACGCAACCTTGAAATCAAGTAATCAAATGCATTAGAGACATGTGCCATGCAAAACTGTTTATCATGGAGTCATCAGCAATTAATCCTAATCACAACTTAATTCTTTAGCTCCATGTTTAAATCAAGTGATCTGAAAGAAGCACACAATGACCTGCTAATGACACAAGAAAGATATAGCAACAAAGTTCAGGCTGTATCTGTCACCATATCCCAGATTCGGTTTCTCGTATCCACCTAATTTCTTAACTGGCAATATTATGTACACTTTTAGACTTGTCATACAATTTACTAATTTATCTATACTATTATATAAAGACAAGTCGTCATTCAACGTTATTACCAAAAATTTCAAAAAATACTTGCAATTTACTTCGAATTTTTACACTATAATCTAATGAACATGCAAATGAGAATGTACTGGTTTTAGTTAAAACTGACTGCATGTGCAGCTTCAGTTTCTTTCTCTCAGTCAGTTTCACCTACAAGAGAGGGGCATGTATACCCTTAGACAAATTGTTTCTGCCAAATACGTTCTTTCTTATATATATTTCCAAACAAAAACTGTGTACACAACAATGTGCTGTTATGTTTATAGAAAGCAGGAAAGTTGTATTTATGGCTTATTAGCTTATAATTATCCTACTACTACTACGATTACAGAATCTGAATCGTCCGAAACTTTGTAATCCTACCCATTCACAGACTAAAAGTATGTAAAATACTGTCACTTAAGTTACCATCAACCAATTTATTCATTTGTTTTAAGTGACTTCAATCCTCAATCAGGTTTCATTTCCAATAACAATAAACAAGGTTCAAGGTCAGAGACAGCAGTAAGAAAGAACTGGGGGCGGGGGTCATAAAGAGGGGGAGAATGAGATGGACAGAGAGTGCGGATGTTGTACACAGAGAGGGAAGAGAAGATGATACACAGAGAGAGGGGTGGAGGAGGGGATTGGCAAAGAGAGGGGAGGGGATGACATGGGCAGAGAGATCATGGGGAAAAGGAGTTTAGGATATATATCCAATTCACAAACAAAGCATTCCCTCATACACTAGTTATTTAATAAAATCACAATCAAACAATGAGGCAGCTAAGCAACAAACGTATTACAATACTGTCATTCAAATTATAATGATTTTGTTATTCAGGAGTAAATTCAGTAGCAATTGTGGAAGCTCCTTTATTTTTGTCATTTAAACTGAACAGCTAAGCTTAGTGGTAAAGCAGGATCCTCAAAAGCAATGAAAGGATGAAGGGCTGGAATTAACACCACAAGAGCCAAAATTTCACTTATGACTGTGAACTTTCACTAAAATGTTTCACTGAGATTTATACTCTCATATTCTATGACAGACAGAATTTACAAGATTTTTGGAAACACATTTACCTTGGAGGTGCCCAATCATGCCGCGTACAGTCTAACAGTGTGCCAACGTAAGTCTTGCCTCGCCACGTCACATTGACAACAAGAACACCTGAAACGTACAAGAATTCTATAGAGTGAACAATTCAAAAGAATTGGTAATGAATTGGTAAGAATTTACTTGATACCCAACAGTTCAAAGACAAACAGCAAAACAAAATATTTGAAAGTAACTGGTGTCAATTTTCAGAAAATGTACAACTGAAACTAAAATTAAGTAGACTAGAGACAACTAGACAGCTGCATGAAAATTTACACATGAGAATTTACTATAAAGAGAAAATCTTCCAGAATGTATTGGGTACTAGCATCAACAAAATATTTACATACACCACGAAAAAGTCATTACCTGATAGCTTCAATAACAACAAAAATACACAGGGTGTTTCAAAAATACTTTTGCAAACTTACTTTCGGGACAGCTCACACACACACACACACACACACACACACACACACACACACACACACACACACACACACACACACAAAATCACTGTTTATGGCTGCCGAGTCTGGCCTCGGTAGACAGAGACAGTGGTGATGTGTGCGAGCTATCCTTTTTCATCTTACTGCCTTCTACTGAAAAAATGCTCATAGCTCTTAAGGTAGGTGCTTTACAGCCCATGTTTACTACACCTTTTTCTTGTTTTGGTATGATGACGTCCTCCTCAAACTTTTGTAAATGTGTTTTTGAAACACCCTGTAAAATAATCAAAAGATAATCAACACCACAACTTTTGTCTATATTTGGAGCTTTCAACTACATGAAATGGCCTTTACTATGACATCACTTGGGAGGAAAAGTTCTTTACCACATACTTGATTGAAAGCGGAGAGAGGTTACTACGACACATTCCCCTATTATCCAAGAATAGCTGACATGGTATTGGAATAAAATGTGTGTGTGTGTGTGTGTGTGTGTGTGTGTGTGTGTGTGTGTGTGTGTGTGTGTCATGGGAGGGGGGGGGGGGGGGGCGTTAAATTATAGATGGAGACCAAAACTTAACTACTGTAAGCATGTTTAAACGGATATAAACTGCAGAAGATATGCAAGGGTTATCAAACCAGCTTTAAGGTATCATCTTAGCAACTATATTCTCAATCAGTCCATCCTAGAACAAAATAATCTCAAACTGAAGGTGTTATTCAGCACATGTTTGCTGGAGGTTGGTGGTGTTAAATTATTGCAATAGTATTGTCTTATGAAGAGAGTGCCTTGCCACAAGACCCATTCAGCAGACTGAGATCAACACTACTGAGAAGAAATCAAGAGGATGACGTTGTGATAGCTGGGAAAGATACCACAAGGATCTAAAACGTACAAAAGTCAACTTGTATCAAATATATAAACAATAACTGTAGACGGACAAGCCACAATGAAGGAAAGTCATCCAGAATTGCTGTGCAACTTGCTGGAACAGAGAAATTATACTGAGTGACAAGACAGTTTCTTTACAGGGAAAAAGGTACCGACAGCAGTCCTTTGGGACAGAGGTCTGTTCACAGAAGTGTATACACTAACTGATGTTTCTGAATAAATTTATTACATAACGAAATTTGTTGTAAATAATGTTGCTGTCTTTCAGATCAACAGCTCAGTTCACAGAATCAATACCAGAAATAAAGAATCTATATAGAAAGTTAATACCGCTTAACACAGAAGGAAAATGTCCATCACTTAGAAAGATATATTTTCAGTAACTTGGCAGAAATAATAATACTAATAAGAGAGACCTGAAGGATCTATCAGTAACCAATGATGGATTTATAAGTCAAACCAGTTGATACATTAACAAAACAACATATTGAGAATTACATGTAACTTCAGACTTCCATGCCTCTTCAATAGAATAATGAGGCCTCAGTATGGAAACTTTTGTTTTAATGCTCTTGGAATTATTTGCAGACTTTCACAGTTCTACATTTACATGTATGCAATGGCTAAGACATTTCTGAACAATATCATTCCTTCCAAGAGGGTCGGTTTAGCAAGTAATGCAGATAGCCATTTTGAAGTGTGGAAAGTGGGTTGGTTGATCCCCATCGGATTAGGGAAGGATGGTGAAGGCAGTTGGCCATCCTCTTTCAAAGAAACCATACCAGCATTTGCCTGAAGCAATTAAAGGGAATCATGGAAAACCTAAATCTGGATGGCCAGAGACTGGTCTGGACTACTGTCATGTGAGTCCAATGTGTGGAAAGTAGGAGAGAGGTACTGCCAGAAATAAACCTGTGAGGTCGGGTCACATGTCATGCTTGCATAGCTCACTTCGTAAGACCATTGCTCGTTAATGGCAAGGTTCCAGTTCAAGTCCAAATCTGGCACACTGTGCTCATCTGCCAGATGTAAAAACACATGTATAAGTTTTTATTTCTTCTGCATCCTTCAAAAACAATTGACATGGTCTCTTTGGAAATAGTATTAGCATGTAAATTCTTTTGTAATTATGCATTAATTTTTTTCGTTCTGACAGCATTTTAAACATCCTTAATGTTGTTCTGCTCACAAATCTATAAAAGCAGCAGTATATCAGACCTAATCAATGTAATGGGCATGATTACGCTTTACACTGTCACCAGGAAACTGACAAGGAATGCTGCTAGTTGCTGAAATACACCAAAAGGGCAATTACTGAAAACAGTTCAAAGGAAACAACACAGATTTCTCATTGTATTGCCATGAAACAACACTCAAAACATTTTTTGATGGTAAAAGTTAATTTTTGTAATGTTATAATCAAAAGTAATGCACCACTATCTCCACAGCTCCAAAATGGCACACAGTGTTTCAAATTTCTTCAAACTACTGAAGAAGCAATTTGTGCTTTCAGTAAGTCACAAATGAAAGTAAGCAGACAATCACAGAATAGCTATAGGCATTACTAATGTGGTGCAATGATTGAGCAAACGTTTTGAACAGCATTTTGATTCTCTTGAAAAGCAATGAGTTCTGGTGATACACTCTAGTACACCACTGGGTAAATGTGTTTATAACAAAGTTCTTTATGATAACAAAGAAAATCAATTTTGACAATATAATGTAATTGTATAGATAAAAAATCTACTCACCAAGTGGCAGCAGAACACACACGTAAAAGAAAATTATAATTACGCAATCTCTTTGGAGCCAATGGCTCCTTCTTCAAGCAGAAGGGTTGAAGGGGAAGATACAGGGTTTACAAAAAGGACTGGAGAGATCTAGGAAAATGGGTAGATTTTAGAAAACTCACCCAGAACCGCAGGTCAGGGGAGACTTACCAGACAGGATGAGAACGAAAGGGTAGACTTACCATACAGGATGAGAAGGAAAGACTTTCCTTCTCATTCCGTCTGGAAAGTCTCCCCCTGACCTGGGGGTCTGGGTGATTTTTCCACAATCTGCCTCCTTTCCTAGACATCTCCAGTCCTTTTCCTTTCCCCCTCTTCCTTCCCCTCCAAACCTTCTGCCAGAAGGAGCCACTGGCTCTGAAAGCTTGCGTAATTATAATCTTCTTTTATGTGTGTGTTTGCACTACTTTGTGAGTAGAAATTTTGTCTTTCCAGTTACATTATAAAGTTCTTTGTGAGAACTCTCATAACTACATTTTTAATTTATGAGGTCACAGCACACAAGTATGGAGCTGAAACCACCAGTAGCTTGTAGAAGGTGGTATCTGAGTGTGGACGAGGTCAGCTACCACTGACAAAAACAAACAACTGGTTTTCCAATAGAGCTGTGTAGCTGACTCCTGTGTAAAGTACTGGAAGTGGCCAGCCTTCGCGCAGAAGTAAATATAATCAGCTTCAGTAATGAACTGAGAGTACAATCCAGTATGATACCACTGTGTTCCTCTTTGTAAGCATCACTCAATGTGAGAGTTATGAGTTCCTGTTAGTTGGCCAATGTACACATGTTAATATACAGGAGTTTTACATTGAGACCAAAAAGCTCATTTGTATTTGTGACATCATGTTGCTTCTCAATTTATCAATCAATGAACAACATCAATCTAACACCCTTATGCTTCATTCCCTTCATAGCATACGAAATTCAGAGGTTCGAAAATAAATATCATACCCATGTGTTCCATGAAATTCCATGTTATGTATACAATGGCTTACAACTAATAAGCCGGCTGGAGTGGCCGTGCGGTTCTAGGCGCTACAGTCTGGAGCCGAGCGACCACTACAGTCGCAGGTTCGAATCCTGCCTCGGGTATGGATGTTTGTGATGTCCTTAGGTTAGTTAGGTTTAATTAGTTCTAAGTTCTAGGCGGCTGATGACCTCAGAAGTTAAGTCGCATAGTGCTCAGAGCCATTTGAACCATTTTATAACTAATAATACAACTGACAGGAAAAATATCTCCCTGAAATTCTGTATTATGTATACACTGTCTTACAACTAATACACAACAGACAAAAAAAAATCTCAAAACCAAGAAAGAGTTGTGAATATAAAAGAATGTTGGCAGAAATGTTTCTATATGTGGAATATAGTGTCTACCCAAACTGCACATCAGTCGCATAAGAATGGTGCTACTAAAACCACTAAAAAGATGCAAATCAGGTTTGCTTTAAGTACACACAGTAACAATTGTGAGTGTTAATTACTTTGAGACTGGTTGTGGTGAGTTGATGTTAGCCCAGATTTCCTTTAAGGCAACAAAGACACCTCACTGATTTTGAACGAGGTCATGTAATAGGGCTATGAGAAGCTATCTGTTCCTTCTGCAATGTTGCACAAAAACTTGGTAGGAATGTATCCATTGCACATGATCGCTGGCAGTGGAGCTACGAGAATGTACGGTTAAAAATAGAGTTGGCTTCGTAAGGCCAGGTGGATCTGCCGTGAGGGAAGACCTTAATGTTCAGTGTATGGCTCTTTCTAATCATACTGCACCTCCAGCAGTAATTTTAGCAGCAGTTGGCACCACAGTGACACAACAAACTGTTACAAATCAATTTCTTTGAGGACAGCTCTGAGCCAGACGTCCTGTAACGTGCGTTCCACTGACACTAAACCACCACCATTTGCGACTTCAGTGGCATCGAGTGAGAGCTCATTGGAGGGCAGGGTTGAGGTCTGTTGTGTTTTCAGATAAAAGCTGGTTCTGCCTCAGTGCCAGTGAGGTGGAGGTTTGGATGAGGTCACTTGAGGGCCTGCAACTATCCTGTCTGCGTACTAGATCTACACCTGGAGTTAAGGTCTGGGTTGTGACAGTAGGAGCACACTTGTGATTATCCCATGCACCCTGACTGCAAATTAGTACATCAATCAAGTGATTCAACCTGTTGTGCTACCATTCATGAACAACATCCCAAGGGGTGTTTTCCAATAGGATAACGCTCATCCATATACTGCTGTTGTCACCTAAAATTCTCAAAAGGATGTCTGCATTTTGCCTTGGCCTGGCCTGATCACCAGATCTGTCTCCAGTCAAGCACTTGCGGGTCATCATTGGACGAAAACTCCAATGTCATCAGCAAATAGCACTAACCTTCACTGTACTGACTCATAAAGTGCACCAGGCATGGAACACCATTCCACAAACTGATATCCGACACCTAAACAACACAATGCATTCTTGCATTCAACATTCTGGCAGTTGCACCAGTTATTAATGTATCGACATTCCACATCTCTCACTTACATTAACCTGCGATCTTGCAATGTTAATCTATTAAGTATGTTACCGACACAATTGTACTCCCAAAATCTCTATCAGTGCATATTACACAAAAGTCATGTTGTGGATCAAGAAAATAGCAATACCATCCAACAATAACGAGTGAACTTATGATACCCCAAGTTGGAATTATTCCATTTGTTATTACTTCAATTCTTGATGATAACAAACTTTTTATGATCTTTATCTTAAAATAACACAGTTACTTGGTTTATATGTGGCACATTATTTCAAAAATGTCATCTAGGATGAATTTCATTTAGATTCATTGATCAGGCTTTTATTTTTAATGTTAATTCTTTTAAATGTGTTTTTCATGAAAGTGTTACTAATAAAAGGTCTGCACAATTAAACTTTTTGCTGCAGCACAACCTTGTTAGCAAATATTTTGTAAGTTAATACATATTTCTGAGCATAGTGACACCACTCATTATAAAGACTTGCATTCCAATTTTTCAGTAATGTAGTTAAAATTCTGTGAAACTGATTTACTTACAAGATAATTAATAGTGAAGCTCAGAAGAATTTCCATTTTCCATTCAAGATCTAATCTTTGTGCCATTATACTTTTGTCGTCCTAATTTTTATGCACAAGATGGTATACTTCATTAAACAATTATGCCATTAATTAAGATTTTTTGCATAATTTTAAATATGGTACTTATATTTGTAAATGTGGTATTCTCAATTTGGATGCATAACATGGTTTCATAAACTTTTCTAATTTCCTAGGCCACCACCTATTTCACAAACAAAATTTTTATCAATACTTACAGTCCATCTTGAGTAGCAAAATCCAACCTCACAAGTTTCTAAAATAACAATTTGTTCATATGCCAGTCTTTATGTAGTTGGACATCACCCAAAAAAGTCAAGATACAGTTGATCCAGTAACCGAGAAACACCTATGACAACTCCCGGACGTGTTAGCAACCACGTAACTTCTAAGTGTAACTATTAGATACTGAGTCTGGACTCAAATAACATAAAGATTTGTATAGTGATTGGTTTATCAATTGACTCTTTCACTGATATGACTTTATTGAAAACATTACTGTGTGTACTGCTCTTTCTCATTATCCTACCACTGTGTTAAGCCTTTATTATGTTCACTGATTTTTGTGCCACTTCTTTGAGAAGGTGGTACTACATTTATGTTTGGAGATAGCAGTGTGAGGTACAAAACATGGATGTAAAACTGTCTCTGGCCATCACATCATTTATAGAGTTAATAAATGAGGAAAGAGCCACTTAACTATAACAAATGTGTAGTGTATATCATTTACATTATCACAGAAAACTGTTTTCAGCTATTTAACCAAGACAAGACTCCAAAGCCTTAACAAGATGTGCACGTAGGGAACTGATGCAAGTTATAAAATACTGATGTAATTAATGCTATAATTTGAATGTTTGTGAAGTTCTCAGTATTTTAAGCAATAAGTGAAAAACCTCATCCTTAACTGTTTTCATTTTCAGTACAACAAATGCTACTGGAAGAAAGAGGCGAGCTGTTCAAATAGATTAACTCACATACAAAACACTCATAGACACTAACTGCACAAAGTAGAGAATGAAATTTCAGATTTCAGCAATAAACGAAAGAAGCACAGCTGTTCATGAAGCTCAGGGACTTCCAGAAACCAACATGAGATTAAACACAAACTTTTTATGCAACAAATTTAACATCATCAGTTACTGGGTGATTTATAACAAGGACAAGGAAGTCTGTGCAGTATGACAAGATTTGTTATTCCTAAAAAACTGGCATCACAAAAAAATTACGATACTTTCATGACAGAAGGGAATATAAAAAGTGAATGTAACAAAAAATTACTAACTCCCAGCTATTACTGGTATCACGGCCTCTAGTCACGATAACAACCTCTACTCTGTGAGGAAGAGAGTCAACAAGTATCATCGCGAGTTCAAGCTGAAGCCCTTCACAGATGCTCATATTTCATAGAGCTCCCTAACTGCAGGGAAGTTGATTACTACATTTCACTCACTGTTCAAAATACTCCCACAAATTTCCCATGGTATTAAGACCAGTTAATTTAGCCTTCAACAGACTAGGGATGTATTATACAGCCCTTTCGAATGAAGCTAATCTTGGAAGATAAACTCATCGTGAAGGTGCAAAACAAAGCACACAATATCACTGAGAATTTGAAATAAACTTCACTTTCCAACAAGCTCAATGAGTGGTTCCAAGTCACAATATGAAAAACATCCTCCGAAATTTCACGGAATCACTAACAACCAAAACTACACCCTACACACAGTGTGGGTTATACAAGCTGTCAGTGCGCTCCAACATCTATTATAACTTGAAAAGAAGCACAACTGTGACTCGTCTGACCACATCACATGCATTAAGTCAGTTATCTTCATTCTTTATCTTCAAACTTAAAAATAACAACTTACCACCCTCTGTCTCATGCCACACAATTCCTTCGAGTGTGACACTGGTGCCCGGCTCACACGGTCCCAGGCAATCTGGCTCTGTGATGGTGCCCACACTCGTACCGACACACACATCCAACATGTCCTGCAACAAAAGACAAAATAGTAGTAAGTGTTCACAGGGGGTCAGTGATACAACTCACTGAACCTCTGAAATTTTACTGTAATACAGTAGTCTATACAAAGCCTAATAGCATCAGCTGAGGAGTTAGTTAACTATGTGCCAAACTAGCAGTCAATACCTGCTTCCCACACGATATTTGTAGACACACTTGTATAAGAATCTGTCATACTTTAGGTACACTTTGGAAAAAATCACAAATATGAGCCATTGTCTTGGCGAAAGCTACATTTGAACTGGTTCATAATGTGAGACTTAAAAATGTGTTAAAGGTTAAACCACATTCCATCAGTGCTGCATACTTCTACCAAGATTAAAATTTATTTGTATATCACAGCTGTCAGGTTTATGCTTTAGAGGCCATAATCAAGTGACATCAAGAAGCAGTGAAGTATGTCATCTGTCATATTCTTGAATTCTTGAGGATCAGCTACATGTTTCGAACATGCTATGTTGGAACCATGGTTTAAGTTTTAAGGTCTTACCCACTGTGGAAGTGGAGAACAAAAGCAGTTCATTAGCAACACTTAAAAGCCTAATAGTAGTTTATTTGATTGACAAATATGATTAATAAAAGAAGTGTGAGTGTGTGGCAGGGGGAGGGGCGGGGGGGGGGGGGAGGGGGGAGTGGCAGATAAATATTTTTTAGGCGTGACAAAAAAAAAATGGAAGTGAGATCACATCGGCCTTTTTTCTTTTGACCCAGACCACACAACTCTGGCATTCTTCTTTCCTGGTCATACCTTTAGGGCTGGTTCGCGTCACCCAGCTCGCACTCTTCTCACATGACATACTGAAAGTGCGGGATCATGGCAGTCAGGTAGCTGCAGCATTTCTTAATTTGCAAAAAGCATTTGCCTCAGTATCACATGTATGCTTATTACAACATTACCATCAAATGTGGTATGAAGCGAAATTTGTGACTGAATTGACGCCCCCCCCCCCTTTTTTTTTTTTTAAGGGAGGAGTTAGTTTGGACCTTCAGGTGTCCCCCAGAGGAGTGTGTTGGGGCCTTGCTGTTCATGTTATATGTTAATGACATAGTTGACGATATTAATAGTAACATTGGGCTTTTCACGGATGATGTCACTATCTTTAATGAAGAACTGCCTGGAAGAAGTTGCATAAATATTCAGACAGATCTTCCCAGAATTTCAAAGTGGTGCAAAGATTGGCACCTTGCTTTAAACATTCAGATATGTAAAACTGTGTACTTCACAAAACGAAAAACATACTTTCCTATAACCATAATATCAATGAGTGACAGCTGAAACTGGCCAACTCAAATACCCAGGCTGTAACACTTTCTAGGGATATGAAATGGAACAATCACACACAATTTGCCATGGATAAAGCAGGTGGTACATTTCGATTTATCGGTAGAATACTTAGGAAATGCAGCCAGTCATACTAATCACTGGTGCCTCACATCCAAGAATATTGCTCATGTGTGTGACTTCTGTATCAACGGGCGATATTGAACATATGATAACAGGCTTGTTTGACAAGTGGGAGAGCGTCACAGAGATGGCGAATACACTGAACTGGCAGGCTCCGAGCAAGCCTATTTACAATGCTTCAAACAACGTTTTTAATCATGATGATAGAAATATACTAGAATACCCTATGTGCTGTTTCCGTAGGGATCGTGAAGAGGGGATTAGTGTTTCATGTCCCATCAACAATGACATTATTAGAGACAGAGCACAAGCTTGGATTAGGGAAGAACGGGGAAGGAAACCAGCTGTGCCCTTTCAAAGGAACCATCCCGGTATTTGCCTGAATCAATTTAGGGAAATCATGGTAAACTGCCGGACATGGATTTGAACCATCATCATCCCGAATGTGAGCCCAGTGAGCTAACACCAATGCGCCACTTCACTCGGTGGGATTGTGAAGCCAAGACTAGATTAATTACAGCATGCACAGAGGCCAAGCACTTTGCAGTTGTCTGCAGAGTATAGATGTAGATGCATGCCAATAATTTAGTCAAGTGCTGAGTGGTTTAGTGTGAGGAAAGTGTAAGTAGGCGAGTGTGGATTCGGACGTGGTCTAGTTGATTGACAACCACTGAGTGCTATAAAGTGCGTTTTCACAACAATATGGACAACGTGGGAGAATAAAGCAATAAATTGTGATGTATGGCTTATATATGACAAGGTTAGGGAAAAAAAAAAAAACAGGAACACAATAATGATTTGCTCGGAGACAGTTGCAACGGGCCTCCAGCCAAAGGAAGCTATATTGGCACACAATATTGGCAAGTATCCCCAACCACTGCGCCCTGTTCACTGACTGCATGGTGGCTGGTGGGGCACGTAATTTGAGGCCATGCTTTCCATTTAACTAGTAAGAGCACGCCAAATTATTTTTGTTAACTGCTCAGTCATGTAAGTTTTTCTGAATAAGGGCTGCCAGATTTTCTGTTGAACAATGTTCATTTTTTTAAATGGCTCTGAGCACTATGGGACTTAACATCTGAGGGCATCAGTCCCCTAGAACTTAGAACTATTAAACCTAACTAACCTAAGGACATCACACACATCCATACCCGAGGCAGGATTCGAACCTGCGACCGTAGCAGTCGCGCGGTTCCGGACTGAAGCGCCTAGAACCGCTCGGCCACCACGGTCGGCCGTCATTTTTTTTTAATTAAGCTGACACAGAAAGTAAATGAAATCAGGATTATTATTATTATTATTATTATTATTATTATTATTATTATTATAAGTGCTCACAGCTCTTGCAGTATGCGTTTCAGATCTCAGGATTATTAGACACCTCTTTCTTGATTTGATCAATACTTCCTCCTCCCAAAATATTTAAAGCGAAAACCTTGCAATAGAAGAGATCTGTTCCACAGTATCGAAGATGAAGAAGTGCTTACACCTCTTCGTGACCCGTGATATTACATGGCCATTCGTGGAGTGAAAATATTGTATAAGAATGTTTCGCGATCTACACTGTACCATTCGTTTTACTTTTTACATCTGATTCCTGAATGGATTTTGATTAAAGCTCACACTTCTTCAGGTGTGTATATCAGGGCCCATGTTTATTAGACTTTTTTGCTTATTTCTGTGCGAGGAACCTGCCTCTAAGGTTTGTCGTTTTTTATTTTTTTTATACCTTATATAACCTACACTGACTTGTTTATTTTCAATCCTTAAACTGTTACAAGGATAACATAATGTAAACTAGTCTGAATTGCATCAAGTCACAGTATTTTCCCTTATTGATATTTTTCCTCCCTTTTTCGACATCCTGAGTATTCCCTTTTGATCCGCCGAGATTACGACGAAACTGCCACGTAAGTAAGTAGTTTACCTTCAACATTCCTACCTTTTTTGCCATGATTGAACCATGCAACACTCAGTTTTAAACTCGGGTTCCAATTTAAACTGCTGTTGCTATTTCTGCACTTGCACTCCATCAGTTCTTTCTGACGACGAATCAATTTGTAAAAATGCTTCGCGAATTGCAAAACGTACAGTAAGAACAACATATTGTTTCGATCGACTTCTGCCTCGCTACTGAAAGCAGGTCTCTCAACTTAGCTCTCTTCGGACTAAAAATTAAATTTTTAATATCAACTAAGTTTACAAGACTGCTTCACACACACTTGCTCAATGAGCAGACTATATTGAATGAAATATTACACGTTTCTGTGTAATCGGGTTTTGACGTACCCCGGCAAGATTTAATCGGGTATAGTGTTTTCGACAGGATACCTGGAAAATGTGGTCCGTACGCATTTAGCTACTAACTCGCCCCGGGGGACTTGATCTAGTGGATGCCGTAGCCCCACATTACAATCACCCTTTTTTATTATTTTCCCAGTTCAACCGCGTAGCGAAAAGAGGAGACGGCAGGAGCTGCGTCCGGAACAGCGATCGATAGCAGAGTCGAGCGCACGCCGCCACATGCCTACGGACCCCATTCTGACCAATCCACAGTGCCTTCTCACGAATTTTCTCGCACAATAGTGTGATTTCGCTAAACCATTTTCCTACATCTCGATAGTCGTTTAATAAATGAAATTAATGTCGTGTGGCTACGAACCTAGTGCAACCCTTTCTATTTTATGCTATTGAAGGGTCTTCCTTTTCAGTTTAACCGCGCCAAGCGGCTTATCTGACCTCACGAGTCTGAGTCGACCTCGTCCTGGATAACACCACCACAGAAACGTAGTCAGCGACAAAGCGGAGGCGCTGGATTACTGGCGCACGAGGGTCGCAATTCCTTCTCGCTTGACTTATTGGGTCTCTATTATCTGTTCAAGAAGATTCATTTTGTTGGGGAAAGTTGACCCATTTCAATATTGTATGTAGTTAAAAGCAGGCAGAAATTTAGCATCTACATTGCTGGTTAACACATAAAAGTAACGCTCCTCTTAACCTGGAGGATGGTTTTAAAGCGACGCACCACTTTACTAGGCGTGGACCAAATCGTTCGGTATACGTACGCTATTTGTCCGTATCTGTTACACGTTCCGCCTTTCCTCGGACTGGTATTTCTGTGTGTTGAGAGCAAGGATTCGAGTTCGGCTTGTGCTGATCTGTTCCAATCTGAATAACATACGAGAGGTGTTCAATAAGAAATGAAATACTTCCTTCTGAAAGCAGGTTGGTTTTATTCAGAATTCGAGTACGCCATTTCATTCCCCACTCTTCTGACTACAGCATTACGGGAGAGCATGCGTAACGACATGTTCCCAACTCTACTGGTCGACACCGGAGCGAACGTCTTGCTGCATCAATAACCTCCCTATCATTTAGGTACTGCTTCCCGCGCAGTGCATCCTTCATTGAGCCAAACATAAGCCAGTCTTCCGTTAGACTGCGAAGAACACAGCGGGTACACACGTTGGTGTACCCCAGCTGGTGGGCGAGTGCGTCAGCATAACCAACAGACGTGCAGTTGTGCAGCGAGGTGTTTGTCATCCGTCGATTATCTCGAATGAGTGTGTCCGCAAGTTCCAACATTGCAGGAGGCGTAACTGTGTGCTTGCCGACCAGCACGAGGGAAATCAGGCAGGCGTCGTCGACCTTGTGATGACAGACGCTTCGCGCAAGGGCTCACCGTGCTTCTGTTCATTGCCAAAGTCTCCGTAGCCATGTGCAAGCGTTTATCAGTATCTACGATGGTTTTCTTTCTCTTCAAATGAAATAAATGTCTCTGGATAATGGGGCCCGGGGTTCGATCCCCGACCGGGCTGTGGATTTACTCTGCCCGGGGACTGGGTGTTTGTGTTCATCATCATCATCATCAACAACATCATTCGTGACAGAGGGTAGATTGGACTGTGAAAACAATTGGACTGGGTCAAAATTGGGACTTTGTACGGGCGCTGATGACGGCGCAGTTGAGCGCCCTACAAACCAAACATCATCATCCAAATGAAATTATGACAGCTTTCTGCTCGGAAAGCACCTCCATTACAGACGCCATCCTGAAGGCTTCGTATAGCGGCGCCACCCATCGAACTTCATAAAGGGGCTGCAGCGGGAATATTCCACGATATCCCACAACAAATTCCTCAGTTTTTTCACCGAAGCTGGCCGAGAAAAAGAAGTCTTGCCCGCGTATTTACCCGTTGTAAGCGTTGTTGCACACAGTGACATTGGTTTTAAGTGTAAATCTTATATGATTGCCTGTGCATGAAAATACCCACAGGAATTTCGTAAAATTAGAATCTTGCTTCAGTTATTCAGGTACATCACGTGCAGTTACCCATTATAGAAGCAAACTTTGACACAGTTTGCATGACGAACAGGACGCGCTACAGATCGCGAAATATCGAAGTTGGATTTGAGAATTCTTTATGTTGAACGTTTTATACTTGTTTGCTTCCCTCTTTCCATTCTAACTAATGAGGAGGTATTGAATAGAACTGGGGAGAAGAGGAGTTTGTGGCACAACTTGACTAGAAGAAGGGATCGATGGGTAGGACATGTTCTGAGACATCAAGGGATCACCAATTTAGTACTGGAGGGCAGCGTGGAGGGTAAAAATCGTAGAGGGAGACCAAGAGATGACTACACTACGCTGATTCAGAAGGATGTAGGCTGCAGTAGGTACTGGGAGATGAAGAAGCTTGCACAGGATAGAGTAGCATGGAGAGCTGCATCAAACCAGTCTCAGGACTGAAGACCACAACAACAACAACAACAACAACAACAGAGCAAAGGAGGCAATATTTTAAAGTCAGGCAAGTTTTGACGTCGTTCTCTTTCAATTGGAACTTAACGGCAACAATGATTCTGGATAAATGTGTGTGTGTTTCTAACAACTGTTTCCACGTTAGTTACCATATAATGCACCGCAAAAGTCATCATCTGACGTCGTATCTGTTACGGCCTCAAATACAGCAGATGAACACACACACACACACACACACACACACACACACACACACACACACACACATAATCGCGGCTAGTGGATGTTTCTTATAGAATTCATATCAGACCTTGATTTTTTTTATTATTTTTATTTAATGCAAGGACTCTACGAGAATGAAGACGCTTACTTAATCACCACTGGCAACTTTGCCTTCCCACATGGAAGCTTGCCAGCGGCAGCAAGTTCGTTGCCTGTATTCTACAAGCAACTTTAGCTCCGCCCTTCGTAAATGTTACAGTGTGAGTAAGAGGCAGGGATGCTGGTGCAACTTAAATCACCGCTACTTTGGAGTTTGTACTGAGCGTCTGAAACCCAAACGAGTACTGGTATCTCTCGGCAACGGCGACGCATTCCACACGAGGCGTGCCAGGAGGCGGTACGCGCGGTCTCGGTGCGAGCTCAGCGCGGACGGGGCAGGCAGGTGGTGCGTGCTGAGCCGTGCCGTGCAGTGCTGCGCGAGCGCGCTCCGGCCGCCTGGCAGTCGATAGCTGCGCTGCGCGGTGCGGCGCGGCGCGAGGGGCCGGGACAAAGGCACGCCTGCCAGCGACGGCCGGGCACGGGACGCGGCGAGGGGCGAGGGGGCCGGGGGAGGGCTTCCGCCTGGAATGCCGCTGCGCGCAGCGCGCCACCCGCAGGGCTGTCCGCGGCCGCCGCGCCGCCCCAGGGGTGTACATGCCCGCCACAGCGCCACGTCAAAATGCGGCGCGCTCGACACGGAAGCTTCAGTTGGTCGAGGTAGTAGTGCACACCTCTCAAACTGTCGCACGAATTGCACACCAGTGTCACAGTGACCAATTATTTGCTGGAGAAATTGTCCCGATATGGAATATTTTACAATGAAACTGAGACTATCATAATACAAACGGGTTTTATTTCAGCTGTCATGTACTTTTTCAATCCATATTAATATTAACGCAGCCAAAATTCTAGTCTAAGTAAAAACTGTCACGGAAACTTTCCAATGAAGAAACATAACATTGATCCACACCTAAAGACTGTGTTTGAAGTTTAATTTGACGAATATCCTATTCATTTAATGAAATGCACATATTACACAAATATTCAGAGATGTTCTCAATTATTCGTAAACCCACTGATTTGTTTTTTCCACACACATGTCGGCACTTATCGACAACTGAGCAGCCTCTTCTATTAGGGGCAGTTAGTTTCGAGACTGGCCAATCTTGCCGTGGACGACTGTATTTTCTTCTTCATTGTCTGAAGATTCGACAGCTTATGAGTTTCGTAATCGTCCATGACTGCTGCAGGAGCATCGGCTTCAGAATCAGTTTTATCAGGGAAATCACTTACGTCACTTTCACGACTGAGTTGCTTTAACAGTGCTTCCCGTATAGCATCTACTTTAGTAAAATGCCAGTTCTACGTGACATTTTCACGTAAATGTATTTCACACTCAGTGTTAGAACACTTACACAGTGACCCTTCCAAAATCATTCGGTCAAATTAATTTAACAACAATGTCCTAAAACTAATAACGTTCCTCTTCTACTAGGTCTCTGTCAATGCTGAGTTTACACTGCAGGCAGCTGGCTGTGTATGTGCAGTGGCGCATGCACGGTAACAATCAAAAAACTCCAGGGTCAGAGTAATCCTGTTGTACACTTATAGGGTAAACAAACCACTTTGGGGGGCAGTGGAAAATAATGCCATAAGCGCGTGATTTCATACAGCTGTAGATATTCAATTTTTTTCGTCTTAAGTTTATTGCAATTTAAGACGCAATTCGTTCTTCTTTACAAAGCATCTCCTCTGGTAATGCTAATAAATAGTACGTATCTACATCTTGGTCTTTATTGATTAAAAACCGTATTTTCTTATAAAGCCGGCCGCGGTGGCCTAGCGGTTCTGTTGAGCGGTTCTGTTGAGTCCCATAGTGCTCAGAGCCATTTTGAACCATTTTTATAAAGTTGGCATACAAATTGTTTGCGGTGTTTCTGCCTCCTGTTTACGTATTTTGCAAACCACTGCTTTTTCCTTCGTTGTTAGCGGAGGCTGAGGTCAAAAGAAAACTTGGCTTCTCATTCACTCTTGGGAATTTTCTCTTTCTTCTGAAACCACCTTTTCTTACGCTGTATCGTTGTATTTGCATTATTTTGACTTCCCTCACTTTGTAAAACTTAAGAACTGAAGTTCACGCCAACGCAGCGTAAGAAAAATTGGTTAAAAAAGCGAAAATTGCCAAGAATAAGGAGAAGTCAAGTTTATTTTGACCTCAGCCTGCGCTAACAACGAAGGAAAACACAGTGGTTTGAAAAATATGTAAACAGGAGGCAGAAACACCGCAAGTAAATTGTATGTTAACTTTATAAGGAAATACTGTTCTTAATAAATAAAAACCGAAGTACTGACATATCATCTACTCATGTTTCCTACATGACCAGAGGAGACGCTTTCTAAATAAAAGCGAAACATAGTCTTTAACCACAGTAAGTTTAAAACGGAAAAACCAGTAACAGTTCATTACAAATGCTGCTGCAGAAAGTGGCCATGCCGACATACATGTCACCTTGAAATAATTTGGATACCTAAATCACCGTCTGGTTTTAAAGCTCTAACAATAGCTTTGTTTCCAAACTAAATTATGTGAATTCTGGCCCGCCTATTATGCGAACAAGTTTTGTTTGTAAATGCCCAAACATGGTTCAGCTTTTTTGATCATCATCAATGGGTATTTTAATTCAGTTCTTTTTGTATGTACTGCATAGTTCTGTAGCACCCTCCTTGCAGATGACAAGCTCCCGCCGGCGTACAATAATGTAAAGAGGGTCCTACGGAATCTTCCGAACAACAGTTTGCATAATAGGCAGAACCAAGTACCCAAAATTTACTTAGGATTTAAACCAGTATGATGAAATTTGACAGCTAATGGATTGTAGTTACATTAGGGCATGGCTGAAGCTACTTTTCAATCATCACTTCCAACTTAACTGTAAATAAAAATATGTTCTCGATCTTATTTCTCCACCTTGTTATGTTGATCAGTGGCTTGCCTACTGGCATTATTTCATATAGTTTCTGAAATAGTCATGTAGTCTCTGATAACCCAAACGGCGTCAATGCTATAGTATTTCTGTTCTCAAATCTGTCTAGACCTCCATAAACCGCATGTGAATTACAAACTACTGTTACAGTCATCCAAGTATTTCCTCCAAAAACTATTCAGAACATTTGTGAAAACTGAACGACAGGTTGACTTTACTAATCAGCAGGTTATGGAGGCCCAAGTATTTTTTGGGAACGTTATCTTTATTTTCCAGTACTTGTGAACACTGTTTTACGAGGAAGTACCTGGATGACTGTAGCAATAATTCTTCCTGAATCAACTGCAGATTACTGAGGTTGCGATGTATTTGAGTGCAGCAATATTATAGTCTGGAAGATCTTTGGGGATATCAGAGATTATGCGACTACTTCACCATATGGTATAACATCAGCAGGCATGCAACTAAACATCCAAACGAAGAGGAGAAAGAAGATAAATGTAGATGGATTTATTTTTATTTTGAATAAGGTAGGAAAAGACTGTTTTTTTCTGTCCCAGTGTTACACTGACCACGTATGAATAAGAAATCTATCTTTCCCAGCACCATTGCAATATGGAAAGACGAAGCGTTTGTATTTAGAGCAGACACATTCTTTCCACTACACATCAAGACGTATTTGTTTTCTAATATCGTGCAAATTGCGTACTGACACGAGCTCGTCTAACATAGTAAAATTGTTACTCATAGTCGAATCAATCGTCGTCGCCATTTTTGCTGGTTGCAAAACTTCATACATTATAATTTATAATCAGGACGTAAGTTGGTTTAGCAGGGTGAAACTCCATAAAAATACCAACTGGCAATGACAGAACTGGGAATCATTCAATGACAAACTGCTATTAAAAATGAGCTATTATGCGCATTATACGAACTCTTTTACATTGTGACGTTGACACTGAAATGAAGAAGAGTTCGAAAGTATTTGAATAGAGGTGTTACTAATGCATATTATGAATCTAGTAGAAGACGGAACGAAATCATATGAATTAGTCTCGAGAGGATAGAAATGCAGTCCGATCAATACTGGAGTATAGGTTGCCGCTACAGAGACCATTAATAAGTTGCCTCACAGCACATGTTACTGAGTAGTGACTCTGGTAAGTAGCCAAGGCTTGAAGGCTGGTAATGAAGATGACAAAGAAAAACAGACAGTGAAACATGCGTGACTTTTTTTTCTTTCTTTTAACTGAAGTAGTGTTTTGGCAACAGTTGTGATTTCTCCACTCAGCAACTGATGAGGGCACAGTAACACGAAACGCTGGCAACCTGGCAAGATACGCGCGAAGGGCGGACACACGTGACAAAGGAATCTCTGCGTTAAGAGAACTAGCTACTACACTAACTGCTGAAAGAAAACAGCAGTAGCGATGCACTGCAAGACATTCACTGTAGTGTGGATGGTAGAAGATACCTTTTACCGCAACTAATCATTTCCTTTCCTGTTCCACTCGTAAATGGAGCGAGAGGGAAACGACTATCAGTATGCCGCAACATAAGCCATAATTTCTTTCGTCTGCGTCGTCCTTTAGCGAACTGTGCACTGGTGGCAGTAGAATCGTTCTCCTGTCGTCCGCACATTTTCTCAATAGTGTTTAGCGAAAAGAACGTCGTCCTTCCTCCAGGGATTCCCATTTGAGTTCACGAAGCACTTCCATAATACCCGCATGTTGATTCAACCTACCGGTAACAAATCTAGCAACCAGGTTATGAACTGCTTCGATGTCTTCCTTTAATCTGACATGTTGGGAAACCTAAGAATGGGTCTAACTAGGTAGAGCAGATAGTCAGACGAGATTGGATTCAGGAAACAAAGTCAGTTTTGAGGAAGCACATCGACATTAAGGGCAATACCTCCTAATCTTCTATTTTGATCTTTATTCTGCTGTTTTATATGTTTCTCATTAGTCTAGAAGCCACTGTGAAATTCAATTCATTAGCAGAGAGATCGTTATCATTCTCTTTTGAAACTGGTGGGTTCAGGGGATTCCCTCCCTCCCTCCCTCCCCCTCTCTCTCTCTCTCTCTCTCTCTCTCTCTCTCTCTCTCTCTGTGTGTGTGTGTGTGTGTGTGTGTGTGTGTGTGTGTGCGTGCGTGTGTGCGTGTGCGTGTTTTTGGGGTGGGAGGGGGGGGGGTGAGTGAGGCGGTGGGGCCAACTGCTGTAACTGCTTACTCCATTGACTCCATGTCGACATTGGAACCGATGACCTCACTGTTTGGTCCCCTCCCCTGATCAACCAACAATGTCGACATGGGTGAAATCTTCTCTACTGATATGCGGCTAGTGTGGACTTAAGAAGTGGTTCTCGACGTTCTCAGCATTCGTCGTGTTTAAGTGTTACCGTATTTTATGGATTATAAGACGAACTTTGTTCTTCGAAATATTGCCTCCAAAATTCAGGTGCATCTTACACTCGAAATTAATATAAAAATGCCCAGTGTTTGATTTAAAATTCCCGACAGCTTTAAAAATGGTCTTATATTCGATGCCGCGGGAAACCTCTCTCTATCTGGCAACATTTAACTTAACTGGCAGCAGCAGTGCACCGATGCGACGAACATAAGAGTTGAGGGGACGACGACAGAGAGGAAGAAGAAGAAGAAGAAGAAGAAAGTGCAGATGACGATTTTCAGGGATTTTTAAGGCCAGTTTGGTTTTATAAACTAAGAATTTTTTGTTTCTGGAATTGCAATCTAACAATAAAAACGTTATTTTAAAAAAAATGCTTAAAAATTAAGACGCATCTTAAAAGTCCGTAAAATATGGTACCTCTGGAACGCCTTAGAACGATAAATGTCAGAAGGACTTCTTTCGGCTGAGTTTGGAAATTTTTTACTAGGCTTCACATTCAGAGGAACTGACTGTTCGTGCTTTCATCGTAAATTCGTACTCAGACAGACACCAAACCGGTTACTACTGCTACGCGGGTAGTTGACTGTGTGTGAGGTGCCTACATGGGATTTTTAGATTAAGTAACTCTCCATCCAGCCCAGATAACGGCAGCTGTTGGAGTGTTTAAGTGTGAAATCCAAAAGCATGTCCCATACAGGCAAGAGTATTAACTTCCTGGCAGTTAACTGTCGAAGCATCCGCAATAAAATGGCAGAGTTTGAAGCACTCCTAAAATGCAGTGACGCTCACATAGTACCCAGTTACAGAAAATTGCTGGAGACCTGAACCTGATGGCATTGAGATTTTTGGAGAATGGGAGGATGGGCTAATGGGAAATGGAGGTAGTGTATTTGTCACATAACATAATAAATTCTAATCCAGGGAGACAGAAACTGTAGCTGTATGCGAGATTGAATGGGCAAGAGTCAGTATCAGGGGTGGGCAAAAAATGGTAAATGGCTCCTCTTACCGCCCACCACACTCATCTCCTGTTGTAATCGAAAAATGTAGAGAAAATTTCGGCTCGCTTGTACACAAGTTCCCCAATCATATTGTAAATTGCTCGAGACTTTCATCATCTTATGAAACATTATTTCGTACATTCTCTGTAAACTACCTAGAACAGATAGTTCAGAACCCCACACATGCTGGAAATATGTTGCGGTTGTGGCAATAATGTTTACCAACGTACAAAGGACAACTCAAACAAGCAGAAAGATGTATATGTTCCGTAAACCAGACAAAAAATCCATACTCTCATATATCAATGAGGAGCTTGAAACTTTCAGCACAGGGCAGAGCATGTATGAGAACTATGGCTCAAGTTTAAAAGAATAGTTGACCATGCACTGTATAGGTATGAACCCAGGAGAACAGGTCATAATAGGAGGGGCCCTCCATGGTATACAATCACTGTAAAGAAACTTTTAAAGAAACACACACTACTGCATAATAGATGTAAAAAGAAAATGAAAAACGGTACTACAGATTCAGAGAAGCTGAATGAAAGAGGTCTGGCTGTCAAGAGAGCGGTGTATGAAGCCTTTAGTGACGACCGTAGCAGAAGATTGTCACATGATCTTTCATAAAAACTAAAGAAATTCTGGTCGCTTGTAAGACCTTTCCGTGACCCCAAAGTTATTGTCCTGTCACACGCGAATGGAAGAAGAACTGAAACTAAGGGTAGTAAACCAAAATCTGAAATGCTTAAATGTTCCTTTAAAAAGAAACACCCAGGGGAAATGCCCCAATTTAATCCTTGTACCACTGAAAACACGAGTGAAATAAGTGTTAGTTCAGTGGTGTTAACGAACAGCTGAAATCGTTAAAATTGAACATAGTTCCAGGACCTGATGGATCCCTATCAGATTCTGCACTGATTTGCGGCAAGTTAGCCCCCTCTTCTTACTATACTCCACCGAAAATCCTTCAAACAAAAAGCCCTGGCCAGAATTTGGAAGAAAGCACAGGCCACACCCGTTCACAAGAAGGGTAAGAGAAGTGATCCACAAAACTAATGCTCAATTGCCTTGACATCGATTTGTTGTAGAATCTCAGAACAAACTTTGAGCTCAAACATAACAAGGTATCCCGAAGAGAAGGTATGCCGAAGAGAATGACTTCTTCCATGTCAACCAGCATGGGTTCCCAAAAACATCGATCATGCGAAACCTAACACACTTCTCTCACATGACATACTGAATGCTCTGGTTCAGGGCAGTCAGACAGCTGCAGATTTCCGAAAAGCATTTGACTCAATATCACAATTACCCTTATTATCAACAGTGCCATCACATGCAGCACGAAGCGAAATTTGTGAAGAGATTGTCAATTTTTTTGGTCGGGACGACGCAGCAAGTTATACTGGATGGCAAGCCATCGACAGATGTAGAAGTAACTCCAAGTGTACCCCAGAGAAACATGTCGGGACCCTTTCTCTTTATGTTGTATGTTACGACCTTACGGACGACATGATCAAGCAGTTATCTTAAATTTTAAAAAAATAATAAAATATAAAAAGCACTGTCTGAAAGAAGCTGCATAAATATTCAGTCAGATCTTGGTACAGTACGCAGAGAGGCATTCAGACAATTATTCTTCCCTCGCTCCAGACGTGAATGGAAGTGGAAGAAGCCCTAGAAACTTGTACAATGGGACGTACACTCTACTATCCACTTCACGGTGGTAAAGATGTAGGTGTAAGTACAGTTACACTCGAGAGACTGTTGTGAACAACACAGACACACTAGGAATCGAATTCGCCAAAGCATGGGCGAGTGTGCAGGGAAATGAGCTACTTCCACGAACTTCAAACATGCTGTTTCTGCTTGCCTGAAAAAAGAGCAATCTATTCACTTAACGGATTTAAAGCTGACTCACGGAAAGGGAACACCGCAAAGTTTTCGTATTTCAGCCATCGACGAATTTAATGCACCGGCGCTTCAGAGCTAACAGGATCACAAACATTTTAGCAGTGACCTCACCTCTTTTGTTTGTTTACGACCCGAGTGCTGGATTTCGAACATCGCGTTGTTTACCTGCTACCTGATGCGGTAAAAAGAGAAACTGCGGTTATAAATAAAAAAAACTACCGCAAGCACGCTACGGAATATGCCGACAGAAGTATTCGTCGGTGTGAATTGCTTGTCCATAAACATCTGATGAGATACAGCAAAGTATTGTAAGCGAACACAAATGGAGGAAACGGAACACGTACAGCGTAAATCAGGTAAACGCAAAACGTAACACCTTAATATGCACGAACTTAGTGCGCCTAGTTGATAAGTAGAAGGTGTGCCTCTTACTATCCTAGAGCAGCTGACCGCACAGTATCTAAAACCCGTATTCAAGATGGCGAAGAATGCAGGCTCACGTCATTGCTTCATTAAATCGGATCTAAATAAGCAAACACCAGAGTTATCCTTTCCAAACAAATTTCTCCAGTCAGACACACAATTCCAAACCCCTAAACTGATATTGTTTGAGTTACCAATCAGCTCCCTCATATACGTCAGGTTAGGGTAGTACATTACATTCTCAAACCATTTCCATATAGTAGGAGTTGCTTCCACCTCTTGCGCCCCTTCAGCCCAGATTCTCTAATATAAGTTGCTGCCACACAGACGCGTAAGTTCCGTATCAATTTGAAGAAAAGAGGGACATATAATAAATAAGCATTATAGCATGTGTCCCCAGAACTATGTCGTGAAACCTCTCAACCATTTCGGCTTACACGGTGTAATTTATATGAGTTGCCGCTCTCCTTTGTCCCTCCAGCACGGGTCCCAGGTACATTCCTGTCCACAAAGGCGTAATGTACCAGGCAACAGCGTACGTAACCAGGATCTGGTCTGAAGATAGGCAAGAGGGGGAGGGGGTAGATGGCGACATAGTTGCGAGGTTCCACTTCAAATAGTACTCCATACAGAAGTCAATATCTATTTCATGTTCCGGCTTTCTTCAAACTGATACCGAGCCTAAAAATATGTATGGCATCGCAGGATGCGGAAGTTTCCTTCCCTGCTCGCTCGATAAGTATTGGTAACAGGTGATCGTCGTCTCAGATTCTAGTGCCATTTGCTAATTTCGCATCACTTGAAAGTTGAAAGGAAGGACAATTACAACTACCCTTCTCCGGTGGGCACCATGGCGTCCCATCAGTTTCCTTTGCGCGTCGCTACTTAACTACATCAAAATTTAATGACTGTCACGCGCCGCGGGACTGCTACGGTCGCGGGTTCGAATCCTGCCTCGGGCATGGGTGTGTGTGATGTCCTTAGGTTAGTTAGGTTTAAGTAGTTCTAAGTTCTAGGGGACTTATGACCTAAGATGTTGAGTCCCATAGTGCTCAGAGCCATTTGAACCATTTGACTGTCACGCGCTACAACAACAAATGCCTCGCCAACGGTCATGACCAATAAGCGACATGTGAAACAATACACACAATTTAGTCACTGCAGTGCTCGCTTATGCTAAAGCTGTCGAGTGTATTTCCTTGGCTGTGTTCACGCTTACAATGGTGATGTCGCGGATCGGCAACACAACCTGAATGGTCGAAGAAAGTGTCCATACCTGCAACGTCCGAAGAGACCGTTGGTTGTAATACAGTGAAGGATGACTTTTTCCACCAAGAATTTGCTGAGTTTTGTTGTCTTTGAACAGATGGCGGCATCATCAGAGTCGTGTATCTAAATAGTATCTGGCAAATTTTGTACGGAAGAAGAGGGTTTACGCAGGTGCTCGTATTGGAGTCAGAAGGATACGCACGGCATGCCACGTTCCAAACGTTACTCGTCAAACTACTGCCGTACCGCGCATAGATCGTCTCGATCGACTCACCAACGTAGTTATGTGGATTAGATCGAGGGAATTGCATGTCTAGCTTAATAGCCACTGTGATGTTTTATAGAAGACTGTGGAAAGATGATTGTTGTATAGTTTGTGCGAAGAGTGCCACGCTGGTGCCTTCCTCTGAATGCAGAGAAAGTGAACAGGCCAGTGTTGGCAATTTCAGATTTGTCGCCAGGGAAAAGTCGAGCTGTATCACTACGAGCCGAGCCGCAGTTCAAAGACAATGGAACTGCAAGAACAGAAGTGTCCAAACCAAAGTTCAAGACGAAGAGACTCGCAATCAGAATTTTGGTGCGTTTGGGTTCGAGTAGTTTGGGTATTCTGGAGCGTGAGCAATCTATAATTGAGGTTGCTAAAAGAAGACGCTGTGTAAATTTAATGGGCAAATTCGAATAATCAGGTAAAGAAATGGATAAATACGTGCTTGCAGCATCATGATGGTACGCCACGTTAAGTTACCAATTTCGTCACCACGGAGAATTTCGCTGCGATTAGGTGGACTGTGTGTAACAAATGATAGATCGGGGAATGACATTGTAAGGCAGTTATTAAACTGAGTTATTACACCTTCTTGTGTAGCTGTCATGAGAAATGCGAAGGACTCCTGTCTCGACGAGATATACCTTTCTCGTTGACTATGTATGGAGTTCAACGAGTGATGAACTCGACAGCGGGAAGGCGCTGTGGTCCTCTGTGATAGACTCATTTCTAGTTTACTTTAGTAACCCCCGCTTCGTTGCATAATTTTCCAACAAACACAACGAATTTCCTACTGCAGTTCTCTACCATACCGCTCAAATCTAAATGTGAGGATTCCAGAAGAATAAATGACTTACGGCACATTATCTCCTCATTACAAGAGAGGTAACAGCATTAACTTTTACAAGTGTCCTTCCTGACAAACCACAAAGCCAACTGCATGGTTACATACGAAGACATGCGACCGCACGAACAGTAGACATTAATAACTAACAACGGAAGACTTCGCAGTAAGATCTTTAAGCACAAGTATACTACTCCAGACGTCACTGCTCACCTTTCGTCAGAGCTGCGTCATTAACGGTGGACGTTTGAAAAGCGAGAATTCTTTCGCCACGCAAACCATCTTGGCCGCCCGGGATTAGCCGAGCGGTCTCGGGCGCTGCAGTCGTGGACTGTGCGGCTGGTCGCGGCGGAGGTTCGAGTGTTCCCTCGGGTATGGGTGTGTGTGTTTGTCCTTAGGATACTTTAGGTTAAGTAGTCTGTAAGCTTAGGGACTGATGACCTTAGCAGTTAAGTCCCATAAGATTTCACACACATTTGAACATATTTTTGCAAAGCATTTTGGGATCTCGATTTACACTTGGACCATTCCTCTTTAATTACTCACTCTCAGTCTGGTATACCAATGAATGAATGAAGTGCACAGCGACGATAATGTCTTCTCTTTGGGCCGGCTAGTAATGCCTACAACTATCACAACGTGGTGCAATACCGGCCTTCAATACAGCAACATGACAAGGGTATACATCCTCGAAGACATTCTATGTTGTCTCTGGCCTACAGGTTATCGCGGTATTATAATTTATATGCTCTCATAACTTCAATGTTTAAGCTGTTAGAACAACAGACTTCAAAGTACCAATCTGTGCCCTCGCCAGCGTGCCTACATAAGACACCACAGATTTGGTGTGTGAGCTCCGTTCGGTACTAATATGAGTAGGTACTTGGAATCCCACTAAGAACAGGGAAACGCGCTACGGCAATGCTTTTAACGTTGCACATTCGATACTCACCCGAAATAGTCACCTTAAAATACTGCCTTGCCGTCCGGAACAGACTTTCACTCGACGACTTGAAATGACTCTCGTCGTTAGATTCTCACACGCATCTGAAGAGAACGATAAGGCAGTCGTTACGAGGCGCAGTGCGGATATATCGCGGAACTTTCACTTTTCCTCTACTGATAACGCCGACACGCCAGGACTAGAGTGTTCTTACTATCTTGCAGGGCAGACTGTAACTAACGAGATTTGTTTCATATTCTAATCCAACTGGGCTAGCGGTCTGCCTCTAATAAGCAGGATGTCGACGGGCCGGCGCCTCAAACTCTATCCTTCATGCCTTGTAAAGTCGTCGAGGCTGAGAACCTTTAGGAGGCACCGAATTACACGGATGAGTAAAAGACTTCTGTAGTACTCATGGTCCTTCCTGTTTCCACAGCTCGTAGTCAACTTTTAATTTCAGTTGCAAGATGCTGATAACAATAAGATCTCTTGACGGTGTGTCATATTTCTAGGATTTAGATCACCTAAGACGAAGGTGAAGGCCAGGCCATTGATCAATGTTCTGCACAGTGTTCATATAATCATCTGTCTAGTCTTTCTTTTGCAAGGAGGTACATTTGCCTCTTAGAACATGCGTTCCTTTTGATTGTAAGAAAATTGCATTACGTGTACAAAGGTTTTACAGATGTTTCCACAGTTATGTGCTTCATTTGTCTTGTCAAAAATGTTCAAATGTGTGTGAAATCTTATGGGACTTAACTGCTAAGGTCATGAGTCCCTAAGCTTACACACTATTTAACCTAAATTGTCCTAAGGACAAACACACACACCCATGCCCGAGGGAGGACTCGAACCTCCGCCGGGACCAGCCGCACAGTCCGTGACTACAGCGCCCTAGACCGCTCGGCTAATCCCGCGCGGCATTTGTCTTGTCAGTATTTTTCTGGCAGCCTTAAATTTGTAATTTGTGATAAGATCTTATGGGACCAAACTGCTAAGGTCATCGATCCCTAAGCTTAAACACTACTTAAAACCGATGGAAGGAGCCGCGCGGACCGTGACAAGACGGCGCGGACCGTGACAAGACGCCCCAGACCGCGTGGCAAGCCCGCGCGGCGGCAGCCTTGAACTTCAACAAAGATGCACAACGAATTTAAATGGACCAACAGTTTTTGAGGAAACTCAAAATGGACATCGGCTCAACGCGAGCTTGCTACCACAAAGCGCAGCTGGATGAATCTGGCGATAGGATATTCGCGGTTACGAACTTTTAATTCAGTTGTCTCTGCCATATCCTCATGTATGAACTAATGAAAATAATTTAAGAGAAATCCAGACTTCGGCCATGGTGGCCGAGCGGTTCTAGGCACTACAGTCTGGAACTGCGCGACCGCTACGGTCACAGGTTCGAATCCTGCCTCGGGCATGGATGTGTATGATGTCCTTAGGTTAGTTAGGTTTAAGTAGTTCTAAGTTCTAGGGGACTGATGACCTCACAAGTTAAGTTCCATAGTGCTCAGAGCCATTTGAATCATTTGAGAAATCTAAAAGTGTAAGGAACAACAGAGGGAATCGAATATGACAGGGCATGTACAGTACTTGCATGTAGAAATAAGGGGTAGGTGTGTTTTGGTAAGATAAGGTGCCTTAGCACTGTTAAGTGTATCCTAATATGGCCGAAAGGGTACGAGTCAAGTACTTTCCTGGACCTCAGATTCGCCCGACTTGTGGTACCACTTCGCAAAGTGACTCGCGACATCCAGCAACGACGGGAGACAGCATGGATGAGAGCACAGTCGTTTCTGTGGATATTACGCTGCCAGACATGTGATGTGACAGTTAATACATCACTGTAGAGGTACGTGATAGATACAGAACAAATGAAATACGAACGTCACACTGAATGGTGCTCAAACAGACGCATCAATAAACAGTGTGCCCCGTCCCACCTCCTTTATGGCGGCAACGTAGGCTTGTATGCTCGCATACACATTATAATAATTGTGCCGAATGGTATCCTGCGACTGATTGTCGCCAGCATTTTGCACCTTTTCTTGCAATTCGTTAATGACACTTGCAGGCTGTGGAGGACAAGTTACTGCTTACCGTGTCCCGTGCATCACCAACTGGTGAGAAATCTGGTGATCTTGGTCAGTGCGGTTTTTTGTACACTTCGAAGAGCACTTGCAACGCGACAGGCGTATGCGGACGCGCACTATCCCACTGAAAAAGCGTATCACCTTCTTGTCGGACAAATGGCAGTAGCATGGGAATAAAAACGAAATGATAGTCAGATACCGCCGTTTAAAAGTTTGCATTAGCCGGAAATCGAACCTATAACCCCCTACGTGGCAGGCGAGCATTCTGCCACATAGCCACACGGCCAGTCGCGAAAAATCGGCCTTGCTTTAGCATATTAAAGGCGGTCGGTAAACTTCGAAGTCGATAATATTTAGATCTTTCAAGTGTTCCATCGTACAATTGCAGGGGATTAATATTTGAATTCTGAACTTCATGTATCAGAAACATAAAAAAATACCAAAACCCGAATGCCAAGTGGTCCCCTGTTAGTGTCAATTCAGGAAGTTTCCAGTAACCGCACACACATCGCCTGGGCTACGGCTTACTATCCTGTTAAAGGTGAGCCCACACTGCCAATCGCGTTGCCAGTCAGGCGTAGTCGGCGAAGCTTCGCGCCGTGGTCCTAGTTGCGGCTGCAGCTACGACGGCGCCACCGTCGCCGCTGCCGGCGATCGATACTTCCCCCTCTCGCCACCGCCACGGCGCTCGCGGAAATATCCGATTACGCTAATTGCTCTCTCCAGGCTTCCCCCCCTCCCCCCCAAACCGATCATCACACGTACTCCCCTCCCCCAGCCACGCCACCGCCTCCAACCTTGCCCGTCATTCGCGCTCCAGGCTCCGACGTACGCATCTCCAACGACACAATTCCCATCGAGATTGCGTGCGAGACTGCTGACACCAATTTCATTCACCGCCGTCCATTATTATTCATCCACTTCGCTCACGTAATTAGGCTGCGTAGTTAGCCTGCCGACAGCCTCCCTCCGTTATCAGCCAGTTTAATTTCATACACAGTCGTATCGCCCGTCGCTTTTAGCAAAGTAAATGAAAACGTTGTATCACCTTGATTAGACGCCTCCAGGAAAGTGAGGAATATTTCGATTTAAAAACTGCAGATCCTGACGTCGTCAAGGGACGGAGCACCAGCCGAAATGATCAAAGGGAGAGAAAATCTTTCGTCGTCTTTATGAAAGAATCAGCATTCGCTTGAATTAAAGTTGTTCAAATCCACGCCTGCCAACGGCCTTGCCGCGATAGTGACTCCGGTTCTCGTCAGATCATCAAAGTTCAGCGCTGTCGGGCTTGGATGTGTGACCATCCGGGACTGCCGAGTGCTGTCGGCAAGCAGGGTGCAATCAGCCTTTTTGAGGCCAATTGAGGAGCTACTTGATTGGGAAGTAACGGCTCCGATCACGAAAACTGACAATGGCCGCAAGAGCGGTGTGCTATCCAATGTACTGTCCGCATGCCCCTCCATATACGCAACCAACCAATGACGTCTATTGGCGAAGGGTCACAAGGAGGTCCGTCGGTAACACTGGGTCTCCCGACGCCTATTCGGACGGAGAAATCGATGCCCGGGGCACCCAGAATAAAATGTATCACAGTTCCCCAAAATCGTTTAAGGCAAATGCTGAGACGACCGACTCTGTACCCAATCTTTCGCCCTATACGTCTTTGCATTCCGTCTATAATGGTCTCGTCGTCGACGGCACGTTAAACCTTTAAGGATCTGAACCTCCAAATTATACAGTGCACTGTGGTTATATAGGAACTGACTTGAAAAATTTCTCAACTGGCAGCAAAAATTATAACATTTGAAGATGAAGATGGCTGACACGAGGTTTAGGTGAGGAGGGGAGCAGTTAAAAATCACAAGTCGTGTGTTGCCAGTGATCTAACAGCCAAGGAAAGGCAAAAGCGACCGGTCCCCTCAAGAAGCGATACCGATGAATATATAGCAATCGCCAGCTCCTAAAAAGATGAAAAAAAAACGAAATGGCGATAACGATATCGTGTACGTAAGAACGAGACGTTTGTTGTTTCTCAAGGATTATTACCAATTACTGTACATAGTTCATCGACCCAATGCATGCTATGAAAGTTAAAGGAAATCAAGTCGAGAGAATGTGAAAGTCAAAACAAAGCAACAGGCAGGTCGAAGTATTCCGACTACCCAGATTTTTCTGTTTCGAAAAGAAAATACGTTAACAAATAACGATGACAGCGTCGGCACTAAAATACGTCCTACACAAAGAAACAGTTGTCGAAGCCTAGGAACTGCAGACGAACATCGCTAACCCCAATGACCATGAGGTATTCTCAAGAACTCTGCTTGAAAAAATAATAATTGGACGCGAGATGGTGAGTACTAGGAAGGTTCATAAAAAGGTACATTTTATGCGTGGATGAACTCTTGAATCTGTAACTGCTAATCGACCGTCAAAAACAGAAGCAGGAATGTCATGCTGACTTCAAGTGAGCCTTTCATTCGGAAGATAGACCAACAGTTCCAAATTCTGAAGGAGACGAGTTTGCACGCAAAAAGTAGTAAACAGATTGAACAGAGAACCAACACAGCATCCAAAATCAAGTACAGGGAAACACATTCAGAGTTGTTCAAAATCATAACCGGAGCCAAAGAGCGAAAGCAACCTCTCGTTTGCTCTTTAACTGTGTCCATAATAAGGAGATCCGGGGATGGCGACGATAAATGAAAGAAGTAGGTAGAATAAGACTCAGATGCAATAAAAAAAGTAGACATATGACTGACGCGCACGCAAGCGAAGTCGTGATATTGTAGGAATGACTGCGAGAAGTGATTAAGCAAAGCACCTAGATTAGGTTTACGGATATCTATCAAGAGGGCGCTGTATATTACGAACACCAAGAAAAATCTTCGACGGACGAAATTAGGAGGGAGGAAAATTCAGGTGGTAGACAGATTTAAATACCTAGGAGAATGGCTAGAAACTGATCTACAGGAGTAAAGTTACGGGAGTAAACGTAAGTAAAATTAACATCGCTATCAACATCAACCGTAAGGGGAATCTTTCAAAGATTTCAAAATTAAGACATTACGAAACAAGTCCGTCCCAAAGCTTTCAAAATGGTTCAAATGGCTCTGAGCACTATGGGACTTAACAACATCTATGGTCATCAGTCCCCTAGAACTTAGAACTACTTAAACCTAACTAACCTAAGAACATCACACAACACCCAGCCATCACAAGGCAGAGAAAATCCCTGACCCCGCCGGGAATCGAACCCGGGAACCCGTGCGTGGGAAGCGAGAATGCTACCGCACGATCACGAGATGCGGGCCCCAAAGCTTTCCACGCAGTAGAAAGTTGGACCCATGGAACAGCAAGATTGCTTAGGGAAACTTGAATTTGACTTCTCTGTAGGAAACTGGGCCCTCGAACAAAACAGGAGATAGAAGACGGGCGAAGCTAGAACTATCCAGATAAAAAAGGATCTCTGACGCCAAAAGGAGAAAAGAACTGTCTTTCGGAGTTCCTTCAGAGCGGATTGGGGGACGTTAACACGTCAAGTTACTGAAATTTTCTTGCGCCTAAAATAACGTTGCGAAGTATGAGGATGAAAAAAATTGGGCAAGAACAAAGACGTGAAGAAAAGAGACTGATCTGAATTAACGCAGTCCTCAGTTGAACAAAACTGACAGTGCCCAATGTATCTCTATTGCTTTAAGTGTTTTATTTCCTTGCACACTGCCCCATGTGGACTTCAAGCGTTGCTGAGGATAATTTCCAAGTTTTTCTTAGGCACAAAACTGCTCGCTGGGTTCCGACCCTTGGCACCACTCGCCTCGCCATCAGCGCCGCTCGCCGCGCCGTATTTACCAGCGGCGTCGGCGGTCGACGCTGCGGCTCGCCAGGGCGGGCGCAATCGATCACGGTATCGACCGCGCGGGCCCGGCCCGCAGTTTACCAGCCGGCTGTCACGTGCGTGCGGTGGGAACCGCCGGCCACGTGACTCACACGCACTTACCGCGCAATCTGTCACGCCCGCTGCTCTCGACTCACCGCCGTCACCCCCCTGGCATAGCCACGCCTAATCCTCTATTTTACAGCCCCCCCTCCCTACCCCCGCCCCTTCTACTCTACTTTTTCTTGTTGCTCCACAGTGACACACCATTCTCGTCTTCGAGGGGAAAGCTACAGGCGTATGCACCCCCTACCTTAATCTGTCTCAATAACATGTTGCGACGTTTACACATGAAGGATCTTCCATTAACTCCCCACAATAGCTGTTTAAGGTATTACCTTTACGACGAAATCATGACCGATAAAATATTAATAGAATTAAAAAGGCAGTTACCTAGCTCGAGCTCATCACGAGGAATCATCGACTGGTTCAAAAAATAAATAAATAAAAAATAAGCTACATGAGCAGGGCTAAAAAAATTACATTAATTATTATCAAAACTAATCTTGATAATATCTTGCAAACTGACTCCTACCACATCGTTCCGAGAAAAAACATTTCGAATGGTCTATTGTCTTCTGTCCCACATTTGGTTTGATGCAGCTCTCCATGCTACTCTATCCTATGCGACCCCTTTCCTCGCCCAATAACTACTGCAACCTACATCCTTCTGAATGTGCTTACTGTATTCATCTCTTGGTCTCCCTCTATGATTTTTACCCGCAAAGCTTCTCTCCAATACTAAACTGATGAGGTGGTTCTCTTCAGAATCGGCGATGAAAGGACCATGTCAGACATCCGCAAAAAGTGTGAATAACTGAACGAAATACATAGTTAATCTACAAACACTCCTAGTTGTTTAACATCGAAAAAGATACAGATTACGCAGCAATCACACATTGCGAAAAAGCTAACGAACTGGATATAAGACCCACAAAATTTCCGCCTTTGCTTTGTTCAGTACTGAAGCTTAATCACCTGTTCAGTAATCTAAGCTCCTTCCATTTTATTTTTTATTTGGGTAGGTTTCTTGACATGAAAAATGCTCAGTTGAATCATGCTTTGGAGTCCACATTAAACCATTCAAGTCCCCTTATAACTAATTGGTTGAGTCAGTTCAAAGGTTGCAAGAAGACAATGGCATACCACCTCTAACAGCACCATGTCTAATAAAGTACTGTGGCGTTCAAATCAACTTTCAGGCTTACGACTTTATCTTCTAACGAGTGCTGGAAAGGGTGTTAGAGGTGAGTCTTTAGTATTTACTACTTCGCGAATTTTTCATGTGGCTCACAAGGGGACAGTACCAACTTCACCTCAACGCTTTGATTCATATTGACAGGGCGTGTAGGTCACGAATAGGACTTTCCAACATACATGAACACGAAAATGCAACTTCCAACCGTTTTTCAGAAAATCGAATTTGAATATTTTAGGCCTGCTTATGCCGTAAGCTTTGTAGGGGCACTAGTGTTCACGGAATACGCAGCCACGAGAACAAGCGCTTACTTTCACATGCGTGAGGTCTTTGGATTTAATCTCGCTGCCGGTAGTTTATTTTTCATTTCCGTGTAATTCTAACAACAGATTCATTACGACAGTGACAAGTATTGATATATAATCATTCAACACTGAATATTGGTGCAGACAACTCACAAAAAAGTAGTAGCGGCAGCGAGGTTCGATCCAGAGACCTTGTGCTTATGAAAAACCAAGCGCTTTATCGCTCGGCTGAGGGCACGTTGTCTATTAGCGCCCATGTAAAGCACATAATCACGCCTAAAATGTTAGAACTCGACTTCTCGAAGACAGTCGAGAGCTGCATCTTTCTATTCACATATGTCAACACGAATCAAAGCGATCAGGGAAGTTCATATTACATCCCTTGTGAGCGGTGTCCATCTACAAATCCAAATGTTCGATTACTTATTGGTTCCAGGATTTTTTAAATACAGTTAACGTGATTATCCCCTCTGGCAGAGTATATGACTGCATCAATCAAGACATATCATCACGTATCACCAACTTTGTTCAGAAACGGCACAATTATACTCCCTCTGAGTGGAAAAGTAACAATCCCAGATGGCGAGTCGCTAAGTGCAGTAAGACGACGGCAAAACCACACAAAACCGATTCTTACATATGACTAGCCGGCCGATGTGGCCGAGCGGTTCTAGGCGCTTCAGTCTGCAACCGCGCGACCGCTACAGTCGCAAGTTCGAATCCTGCCTCGGGCATGGAAGTGTGCGATGTCTTTAGGTTAGTTAGGTTTAAGTAGTTTTAAGTTCTAGGGGACTGATGACATCAGATGTTAAGTTCCATAGTGCTCAGAGTCATTTGAACCATACAAATGACTACGAATTCTACTTAATTACTGTACTTGCAATGCAAGTTAACACATCACTTACACTTGAACGAAATACACAAACCGCCTTTGGGCGTAACTCGTCGCTAACCACATGTGTCATGCCGTATAAGACAGGTTGACACACTGTATGTTCTGTGCAGACGTCATCGTCGACCAGCTACCTACAAATTTCTACACTTCAAGTGCCACGACCTAATTTGTGGTGGTTGTTGTTGGGTTGTTTTTGGGGAAGGAGACCAGACAGCGAGGTCATCGGTCTCATCAGATTAGGGAAGGACGGGGAAGGAAGTCGGCCGTGCCCTTTGAAAGGAACCATCCCGGCATTTGCCTGGAGCGATTTTGGGAAATCACGGAAAACCTAAATCAGGATGGCCGGACGCGGGATTGAACCGTCGTCCTCCCGAATGCGAGTCCAGTGTCTAACCACTGCGCTACCTCGCTCGGTTAACTTGTGGTAAAGACGACTCAGCTAAACAAGGTGTTGGAAACTCATCTAGGCATTACCATTTCCAGAAGTGTGTGATTTTATGATCTGCAAAGTAGCAGCTACCTTGTGGTGCGAACTCGACAGGTCAGTAAGTTTTAAGCGGCGCATACATTTGGATACTAAAAACGCTCAAATAACTAGTTTTTCACCTGTCAGATACGACTCCACTTACAAGTTACGCATAAGAAAATAATTATATACATGTGATTCCCAGTCTTTCTCGGCGAAATGTATGACTCCCACGATCACTGTGCCTGCAGCCGAAATAGTATTGCCCTTCCCTTACTTTATTTCCACAGCTTTGGTTAAACAAACGGAAGGTGAGTCGTTGGGCGAGGAGCCTGTAGGTCCCCTCAAACCTGTCCAGTCTCCCGCGTGCCGGCAGCAGTGTTGGAAAGTGTGGACAGTCTCATTCGACGTGACCGACGGATCACAATCCAACACTCTGCTGCACAACTGGACGTCTCGGTCGGTAGTGCTGACACACTCGTCCACCAATTGGGGTACTCAAAGGTGTGTGCCCGATGGGTTTCCTGCCGCCTAACAGAAGATCATAAAGAGCGACGATGGACCGTCTGTGCGGAATTGCTTTCGCGTTAGGAGGCTGATTGTGACAATTTTTTCTCAAAGTTCAAAGCCGCACCCTCAGCCGGTACAGTCATGGGACTCTGAAGGGATTATTCTATTTGATGTCCTCCCTCGTGGTACAAATATTAACTCTGAAGCTTACTGTGCTACACTCAGGACCTGAAGGCAGGAATTCACCGCGTTCGTCACCACAAACATGCAAAGGAACTTTTCCTTCTCCATGATAACGCAAGGCCTCACAAAAGTGTGCACACCCGTGAGCAGCTAATAAAACTTCATTGGCTGTTGTTTCTCATCCACCTACAGCCCGGATCTCGTACTTTCTGACTTCCATCTGTTTGGCCCAGTGAAGTATGCAATGCGCGGGAAGCAGAAGGTGGTGATGGGGAGCCTACTGATGCAGCACGAGGTTGGCTCCGACATCGACCAGTAGAGGGGTACCATGCGGGCAGGTCCTCCCAGTACGGTGCCGCGAGATCGTCGCGTTCAATGGAGTTTATGTTGAAAAACAGAGTTTTGTAGCCAAAACAGAGGGGAATAATACGGTGTATCGGGAAAAAAATGTGTTGCATTACTTACTGAACGCACCGCGTACGATGTCAGCATGGAGGTAATTAGCATGCTGGAGCAAACATTTTGGGGGAATGTGGTCCGTACTGCATATGGGCAGGTGCGCACGGATACCTTTTCGTTCTCTCCGAGGCCGCTGCGCATTAAAATCAATGGCACGTTATTTAGGCGACCTCAAAATTAACATACATATTGCCTCGTTTTCTCAACTTCCCTCGCGTCGATTTATACCCACAATATTTCTCATTTTTTTCCTACTTCCAAAATCATCTCCAACGCACTTTCGATTTTGCACAAAAGTGGACTCTTGGGCACTCAGTAAAGGCCTTGATTAACATCTCTTACGTCAGATACAGAAAGTCGCAGTAGGCGAGAACTGCGAAACGTGGATGATATGTAGGACGATTTTCACCAGAACGACGAGCACGGGAGAACAGCTCCCAGAAAATAGAAGCAGAAAACGAGAGTCGTTAGTACCACGAAGAGCTGTGTAAGAGCACTTCTGCAGCTCTCATGGCGTCAAAACCGCAGGACGTGTTACATACCATCAGTCTGACTAGTCTGGCTACCGTTTGATGGTTCACCGATTACGGTAAATGCAGGTCGGCTGGCTCCCAATTTTTGCTTCGGGTACATAGCAAGTAAACAAAACCCAATCTGTCCGTTAGCGCTTCAGATCTCGACGAGGTAATTCGTGTTAAAAGACTGGTTCCTTTCGGGTAGGTGATGAGACGAGAGTTGATGTAGAGGTCGCCGTGTTACGCAACTATTAATATGGGATGCTAATGTAAAACAACGTACGGCTTATGTTAAAGTAATACAAAAAAGCCTGACTCGTGTACCGATTCGGTTCCCCCTGTTTAGGCCAATCTTGAGCGAAGTAATGGAGAACCCGACAGAAACTGCCGGCAACGGTACATTGCTCCCAAGTGAATTCCACATGGTTTACAAAACGCCGATGCGTTCTTTTCTAGGCAGGTTAATTTCTACAGTAAATTTCATCGTGAAGTTAACGCCACTCTTATACCTTCTGCCATGGAGTCTGATTAAATATCTCCGTGACACACGCGCGCTATCTAAAGGAACCAGTGATGAAAGGCACCGTTCTTCTTTGGATCAGCTAAGTCTCTTCTATGGATCCTACCTGGAGGCCGTCGCAGAAGGGCGAAAAATACTCGAGAATCGGTTGAAGTAGTCTTGGAGGGTCTTTCGGGGATGAATTACATTTTCACTAGGATATGTCCAATGAATCTCAAACTCGTACACGCTTTTCGTATAACTTATGACGGTTCGACTTCAGATGCTGTAGATGCATAATCGTGGACAGCATCCGAAGTATACGGTGGACTCCGATGTACCTCACGGAAAGGTGATATCACCAGTGTCAAATGGCTGCAGTATACTGTAGCAATTAAACATGACATCCATCACCTACTCCCGCTCAGATGAAATTTTTTTAACAAATGTCATTTTCGAATACGTTGTTAAACGGTGGAAGGATATTGTCTCAACACTATATAACAGTCTATTCAGTAGGAGAGAAATGTACAACAGTAAGTTGCCAAATCTAACCTGTTACTCCAGCAATCCAATAACAACACAATAAGAAAACAGGACCATTACACACAGCCGACAATTCACTGTTTTAACGGAATATAACAAATCACTGGTTCAGCTTTAACGATTAAAACATTGCCTGTTTGCAAAATGAGGCGTTCTTCGCTGAATTATGGGTCGTACGCGAGTATGTATCAACGAAGAAAACTAACACGGTGTGCCTGGAATCCTCCTCTAGCATCCTCTAATGTAAATTTGTTGGAAAGTTTGTAGCTTTTATGTACTCTCATTCTAATTTGGAGTTGGAACAATAATAAAGCAATAGTAAAAACAGTAAAAGATGCATTGTATACACGTACACAAATACCGACCTACATTCTGTGGCTGCTCAAACAGGCCGCCGTTTATTCGCTGAAAGTAATAAATCATTCTTAAGTAATGTCTATGAATGACATAAAATCATTAAAAAAATTCTGAGATCATATTTGTCCTAGACAGAGTAATACAGCGCATTGGTCGCATTTTTATTGTATATACTTTACAACTTCACGCGTTTCGGCTTTAACCTATCTGTCAGATAAAAACAAATGAGGTGTGCTTACCTTACAGACCACAATATGTTCATAAAATATAAGGAAGCCAAGCGTTTACGATATTGACAGGACATCGATATAAAGTATTTTGCGAATTACTGTGGTGTAGAAGATCACCAAGGACTAGTCTGACTAGTTAATGGCGTAGGCTGCCTTAACCCTAGGAGTACCAACGCATTTTCCACAACGTTTAATACCGGGAGAGTGGGGTACTTTATGCCCCCACAAAAAATTCAAAAAACATCAAATTTTGTTAGTTGTCGTTGACGTTTGTTAACAACGTGCTTTTCAAATAGGTATTGATGTAAAAGTAGCGTCCAGAATACGAAAATATCTTTTAGAACAACCTTAGCAGTACCAAAGCATTTTACGTGATGTGTTCATCAAGAGAAGAGATACTTCACAATAAAAAAAAATAAAAATAAAAAAAATGCACACACACACACACACACACACACACACACACAAATTTCGTTGACTTTTACTTACAACATACGTTTTAATATATAGCTGTGTAAGAACGGTCCTGGACCTGAAAATCTGAATATGACTTTTGTTACGGAAAGTTGCGTTCACTACTGCGACTCAAATTTTGGGGTTAAGTTTTACTGAAAGATTTAAACCAACTGCGGAATCTGGTATAAGAAATCATTAAAAACAACTTTTTTTCAAAAATTTAAAATCCAAGTACATGGCTATGTTGCTATATTTTCGAAATGTAGGTATAAAGTAGCCAGCTCCCCCTCCCGGAACTGCGATCGTTAGCTAGCTACAGACGTGCTTTCGAAAACAGCACACAGGAACACTGGGAACAAGATTACGCCATAAAATCGGTGGATGCTTTACAAATTTATGCGTTCAGGCGTTTATAAAATTGCCAACTGTGTAATCAAAATTTATTGTCGGTAAAAAAAGAAAGCAATTTCGCCATCCGATTTAGAGAACACACCTACCAAACAGAAAAAAAGTGCATTCCCGGTAATCATCTGAACTCCCAGAAACAAAATGGGCCACGTACACGATAAGTTACACATTTTACACAAGGTACCGAAAAGCTACATTTTAAACACACTGGAAGAAATGGTAATCTTTGTTCACGTTACGAGAGAACCACAACGCTTGCTTAATGAGCAAAAGAACTTCAGACTAAATTGGTGTTTCGAAATCTTTCAAGACCTGCCGGTGCAGCAATACAGTGCGTGAAGGCTTCATGCTTACCATTCCAGTGGGTGCACAGTTCTTGGCCTCCTGCTTGCGACACGCTCGTCTCCGCTGATACCGCAACGTCCTTTTTATATTTTCCGAGCTGGGCATTGTCTTAACAGTATCATACAGATCCTTCATTTCATCCTGGTATATCTTCGACAACTGGGTAGTTTCTTCTCTAGCCCTCTTCTTCGCCCTCTCCATTCGCTTCTTCACTTCGAAAGCTTCGTCTTCAGTTGGTCTACAGCGATGCCCGTACACGCGAAGCACCTCTCCTTTTCTCGAATACATCTTCCCCTTGCAACGCTCCGACTTCTCGCGTAAGCACAGCCACGTAACAACTCCGCCTGTAGATTCCCTAAACTTACGGTACGCGTAGCCTCTGTAACGAACACAAGGCCTGCCTTTGGTCGTACTAGTAACTTCCATACCGATAGTCACACTGTGAAGTTCGGAAGCAAAGTGACTAAAGGGACTTGTGTTTCGACCTGCGCGATTTTCACACAGGGATTAAATGGAGGGGGTGGGGCTAAGTAGGCTACCGTTCCCTAGGGAGCAGGGAAGTTCCACAGAACTGTTAGGTCGTCCAGCGGCGCACAGGGACAACAGGGGACAGGATACCCATTTGTCCGGCTTAAGTAAACCCTTCCACAAATCGGTCGTGTCGGCAAATCACAAATGTTTCTGTAGCTTTGGAAACGGCCGCGAGCCGTGGCTGTCCACAGCTCCAGCGTCGGCAGCCAACGAGGACATTTACGAAAACAGAGCCCAGTGAAATTTGCATGTAGGTATAATAAGGGTAGTGTCAGGAAGTCACAAACTTGAATCCGACGTCCGCTATGTTAGTAGCCCGAAGATTAGCTTCTGGTGGAAGTGATTACTGTGGCACTAGTCGTGCTGATTACAGTCTAAAGTGTAAAGGAAACACGTTTCATTCGTGAGTGGGCTCATTCAAGTGACATTTTCTTATATACACTCGAATTTTAGTTGCGCTGATTACTTTTACTGCAAGCAGTTTTATTTCTAAGAGGGCTCTGGTTCAAAGCTGTGAGAAGCAAATATTGCAAACCGTCCAAACAAAGCAGCAGAAGTATGTTCTCAGCATTTTCGGGAAGAGGCTATAGATATCGATTTCGTCGCAACTTATTATGAAAGCAGTCTTTTCACATCACATACTTCGCTTCTTAATTATTCGAAACGTGTAAATAGACGAAAGTTACGAGGCCAAATGCGTCATATTACTGAATCGAATATGCCTTTAAGAGCACAAAAACGTTTGAAACTGCCTTCCTGACACTGTGTTAAAGCGCTGTAATAGTTACTATTTAAAACAACTGTTGCGTGGACACGACAGACACTACGAACAAGAAGCAGCTGGAAACACGCGCCCAGTATTCGTGGAACCTAGCTGCTTCTGCAGCCACAGGCTACCTGCAGCCCGGGAGACCTCGTGCACCGGAAACGCTCCCTATGAGTCACTGTCTACCTGCACTCGAAAAATCCGCACCGACCCCAGTGGTCGGAATGTTCAGTTCGTGCGCCTTGCTTGTATTTGTGTGGTTATAGATACGGTATGAACTGTTGACGATCATACGCGATAGATCGTGTGACCACTATGAAGGCTAGTCGTATATCATAAAGAGAACCAATGTAGACGGAACTTTGATTTTGCGCTGTTCAAACCAGAAGGCAACGTACTGCCGAGGAAAGCTTAAGGCCAAAGGTTGTAAGGTGTTTAGTTCAAACGAGCATCAGTGTGGAGCTACGGATGACGCTCATTAAGAAGTACGCAAGATCCTTAATCAAGCGAAGAAGAGGACACAATCAGATCAGATAGATTTCTAAAATGTATTCCGGAGAGTTAGGAGACCAGTACGATCGTAGATATAATTTTCTTGCTGAAATGCCAGAATAAACAACAAAGAGGACGTTACACAGTCACAGTCCCACATCACAAGAAAATCAGCAAAAACCAGGACCACGGCAAGAAGTTCATCTTCAGCGGGATACTGACCACGAATAAATGACGATAACTTTTGGAGACAGAATCATTGATTTTACTGGGAAAGCAGGATGGGAGGTTCTATATAGTGAACAATTTCCTCAAATACGGATGCGAACTTTGGAAAACCAAAGAATGGAACAAACATCTACACGGTGGCCTTTGGATTCTTTCCAAAGGAAAGAAACGAGGAACATATTTGTGTATTCCGCAATACCATCAATAACAGACCTGAATGGAATCCTAAAAATGTCACCATCGATTTCGAATAAAAAGCGATTTCTGCGCATAGTGTTGGGCTCCAACTGGTCGAAGTACACGAATTTGTGATTGCGCCGGGAAATAAAATAGGTCATGATCCCTTCCTAATGTAAGCATTTCGGCATCTCCAGTGCTCCTCATAAATGATTATTATAAAGTGAAACACCACATAAGAGCCCTCAGCTCTTGGTACCTGACGGGTACAAACTGACTCTTGGTGGGATTAGTGAGAGGTCTTTCCAGGAAGGATTCTGCAACTGCGCTATAGGCACACCCAAAATCAGCTGCCCGTTTCCTGTCCAGCACACTGTGGACCGCATGGTGAGGCATTTTCGAATTAATGAGCGCTCAGTCGTCACTAACCTAATTACGGCTTGTATTAAAGAGGTGAAACAAAAAGAACTGTTGGCTAACGTTGCCAGTCCCAAGCAAAGTGGTTGCATTTCATACAAAAGTCGACCTTGTTACAATAGGACGCGCCACAAACAAAAGCGAAAATAAAACCACATGGTTTACTAAAAAAAAAAAAAAAAAAAAAAAAAAAAAAAAAAAAAAAAAAAAAAAAAAAGCTAAGAATTTTGGGAGGAAACTCATCGTTATAAGCGGCTTTAAAAAATCTGCTTCGTCAAACGATGGACAACTTTCACACCAATAAAAAAAAAGTAGTGACGATATTAAGCATATTACTTTCTCTAATAAAGGAGAAAAAATCGATTTTCCTTGGCAGAAACTTGTTTTGCAGAAGACACTACGTGAATTGGGTTTTCTCTGGAAGAGATCAGTAAGCAAAATGAAGATTCCGGTAGAGAGGACTGATGTGATTAACTGGCGATGCAAATACCTGACATAAGTATTGAAATTTCCTTTATGTCGCCGAAGCTTGAATGGACAACAATGTCACCTTTCGAAGATGTCGTCTAGGTCTTAGCACTGACGAAATCATCGACGATGTCAGTGGAAGCAACAGAATTATTGTGGTGAATATTCGATCTAATGCAGGATTCATTCATTAGTCTGCATCAATGTTATTCTATTCAAAATATTCCCAGGCACTTATTGTACACCAGCTATTTTTCCAAAGCACTTCTTAACTTCTTATCTTTGGGACACCTATTAGTCCACTCAGCGATGCGTTTTTAATCTCATCTGGTCTTGTACAAGACTGCCCTTTAAAGTTTCCTTTATTTTCAGGAACAAAAAGAGTCGCATGGAGCGAATATAGGGGCTAGGAGATCATTATAATACTGTTTTGTGGCAAAAATTCACGAACACGCAACGAAATGTGAGCAGGTACATTATAGTGGTGCAAAAACCATAATTTCTCCGCAACAAATCCTAACTTTTTACGGATTGTTTCACGCAAACAACGTTGATTCGGAAGGAAAGGCATTCGCTGCTTTTTTTGTGTACTAGATATATGAATCTTGACTTCTGTTTCCACATAACAGAATTTACTCTATAATGTTCTGTTTCGGAAGAAGGCATTCGTCTTTTGTATTCCGCATGGTGTTAGCGCAATTATTTAAAAATAAATGTTGCCCGGACGCATCCGTACACTTCGCCCTCTAGGACATAAAGCGTGCGCCGCGGCATGGCCGGCACACTTTAAATAAACAGAGCCAGAACAGCATAAACTTAAACCCTATAGCTGAATAGAGTAAAATGCACGCTCTCGCCCTCAAACAGCCCGCCCACCCCCCTGAGGTTGGGGAGGGGCACACTTTGTGAAATAGTCTGGCGCCTTGTAAGCTGGGTTGGTAGACGCAGTGGAGACTCGCTCGCTCGTCTGTTTACGGACAGACTATATTAGTGGACGTTTACTCGACCTTTTCTAGGGGCGAATTTCATTTGACGCTGTTTACAAGGAACTTAACACGATACCAATTCCAACATCACATTTTAATTTTAGCATTTCAAAGCATTTGCTACACATTGCAATAATGAAATCATCATTGCGTTACATCATCCCTACTTATGTAAATTTAGCTTTTACCCACTTATAAAACAAAATTCTGTTTAATTTTATAACACAGCATCGTATGTTAATATGGTCCCACGGTCACCGCATTCCGGGGTACATTTTATCAGTTGTTTCTATAATGACTGTGGCCGAATACTATATGACCATTAAATGCCACATTCGAAAGCGTCACTACACTAACACCACCAAACAGCAGCACTCGTCCACGATATTCTTCTACACCAGAATTTTTGACGAAATACTGCGTATAGTATCCTCTTAATACGGTATACGGTATTTGAATGTATCACGTTTTGTGCTATGTAAGAGTTGCTTCATTCTCTTCTTTTCATCCAAGAGATTCTGGATGGTTTAAATCAGAAATATCTAAAACTGTAAAGTTTATAGAATACGAAAGCGGTGAAAGCGGATTATCATATTTTTCTTAAATAAGACAATCGTTAGTCAGTCATTTGATTTACTTCTGAAATGCTACGACAGCTAGCATATATGGCCCGCTCTGGCAGCTACAGTCGGTGTAGAATCAAATATAGGGTACGTATCCTCTGGCACTATACAAACAACCAATGACACACCATACCAAAACACAGTCTATGAAACAAGGCTATCGGAGTGTGCGACGAAGGTAAAGTTTAACATCCCATCGAAACAGATGTCAGAACAGACGGATCTACCATTCTTTTTGGAGGGAGGGGGGGGGGGGGGGCGAGAGAGAGGGGCGGGGGTGGGAGGGAGAAAGAGTGAGAGACGGAGAGAGACAGAGAGAGAGAGAAAAACATGGCTTTGCCCAAGTTGATTCGTGTAAAAAGTACTGGAAAGCTTAATAATCTGACCAGGTGGAGATCTGAATCTCACTTGTCCACTGTATCATCTTTCCAGTGGAAGCGATTTATAGTACATGTTCAACCCCAGCAGAAACAAAAATTAAGGTAAATAAGAAAGAAATGGCACTGACATCTGTACACACACACACATATATATTGGACCAGTAGTCACTACCTGATCCATTCACTGCACGCAAGTAACAAGTTCCTGCAAGCATTCTAATCACTCTTTCTTGTTCTCGTGATGCCTTCGCGATATGTATAATAGCACAGCTATTGAATAATTAACCCAGCATTGTCAACAGTGAGCCGATCTCTCATGTTTGCTCCCTTCCGCCGGAGGTTCGAATCTTCCCTCGGGCATGGGTGTATGTGTGTTGTTCTCAGCATAAGTTAGTTTAAGTAGTGTGTAACTTTAGGGACCGATGACCTCAGCAGTTTGGTCCATTAGGAATTCACATACATTTGAACATTCTCATGTTCGCTCTTCGGCGCATTAACATTACCACTTTTGTGATAGTGCCGAGCCTTGCAGTATCCCTTCTTACACTTGTTTAGTGCTGGAAGATTGCCCGTCCTGTTTTAAACAGTATCACTTGTCTTGATGCCATAATCAGGTATAACTCTGATCGCATGAAGAATGTTATTAATCAGTCTTTCTAGACTTTATCGTGCGCCTTTTCAACGCCTAGGAAGACGACAGCTGTGTAACTAGCGTGGTTCATTTGTAAGCAATGTTCTCCGAAATTCTTAAAAATTGTAGTTCTGAGGAAAGTTTAGTCAGGAATGTGAAATGTTTTGGTCCTATCAGCCATTATCTATCAAGGACGTGAAATGTTCTGGTCCTATTAGTCACTCTCTATCAGTGGTTCTCTTACTCTTTGTAGAAGGATTCTCTCAAATACTTTTGAAGTGGTATGTAGTAGACTTATTGGGCGCCACTGTTTGGTTAAGTCTTTTTCTGGCTTCGGAGCTGAAATAATACGTGGTATTTTCCAGGAGTTTGGGAAATATTCACGTTGAAGACAGCTGTTCATTATTCGCGTTAAAGGTACTAGAGTTAATCTTGGAAGATGCTTTAGTTATTCATTCGTCATTCCGTCAGGTCATGGGGCTGAACTGGTACTTAAGTTCCTGATGATTCTCCCAACGTCCGCAAGAGTTGTCAATTAAGCTGGCTGTTGGTATGCCGTCTGTCTTGCGCTAGTTATTTTACTCTGTGGTGCTTCATTTCTGTCCTCAAAATCCGGTATATTGAGTATGTTTGGGCTTCATACGTGACAGCAAATATTTCCGCTTTGTGTAGTGCGTCACAGATTAGTCCGGCTGTTTTTGGTGCCTTAGGTTCTCACAGGGCATGAACTAGCTTCCAATCATCCCTATGCTGAAGCAAAAAGTTTGCCATTTTGTCCTCCCGCGTTTCAGAGGGCCTCTCTATCGCGCGTCTATGCAGTTCTTTTGATAATCTTCTCATCAGCCTTCGGTCTTCTCGGCTTCTGAAACGCTGCCAAACGCTTAGATCTTGTGTCAATGGTGAGAATTCTTTATATACCGATTAGTGAATGTGGTAGTCATAGCTGCTTGTTTATAGACCTCCTTTTATTTTTCTTGTTAATGATTCAGTATCAGAGTCAACGAGTTCGTCGTTAGAGACGTCAGTCGTTGGCCTAGTATTGTTATATATGGATCCCAGTTTGTCTTTGATGAATGGATCGGTGGTTCGACTTCGAAATGACTGTGTTTGTGCTATTTACTTTCTGGGCGCCTCTTGGAACTTGATACGTCCCTCCAAGATACTGGATGAGCTTTCCTGCTGTTTGTTCTAAAACCAGATCGACTGTCATGAGTGGACATGCCGTGAAACGGGCGAACGGCTAATCGAAACATGCGCCGCGCTGAGGACGCAGGCCGGTGGAGGAAGTATTGAGTTACTTTCGACATTCGCCTAGGTTTCCACGGGTCCTGTGGCAGTAATCGAGCACACAATGACAGCTGTGGATCACGTGAACGTTATTGCGGACTACCTGCATCCCTCTGTGCTTCATGTCTTACTCACAGCAATGAAATTTTCCAGGTGGATAACTGTCTATGTAACAAGGTCGCAATGGGGATAAAGTAATTTGAGGAACATGATAGTCAACTCATGTTGGTATCTTGGCCACAAAACTTCGCATGATCTGAACCCAACAAACTACATCTCAGGTGCTGTCGGACGCCAACTCAGCGCACACAAAAAACTGGCCCGTAATTTATGGTAATCGAGTGAACTGGACGCACACCAGATTTCTTTTTCCAACAGCGAACTTCTGGTTTCTTCCCCTTTCGGTACTACCGTCCGATCATAAACCGGTCCGTTAGTTGTTAACGACAGAATTTTTTAACAAGCACATTTGACATCTGGTGCCACATGTCTCTAGAAATCCACCAAGGACTAGTCGTAGCACTGGAAAATCTCCGCTGTATTGCATTCCAAAGGTGGACCAACACGCTAGTAAGCAGATGGTCCTAATGTATCGGCTTATCAGTGTATAACAGATGGCACAAGCGTTTTTTAGTTGCGGTTACTTCCTGCAACAAGCGCCACTTACTTTACTCGTCAGCCATATCTTCAACGTGGACAATGAAGCAAATAATGTAGGCAGCTGGGAGCAATGCTTTTTTTCCGTAGCCACGATACATTCTTGATATGTCTTTCACAAATATTGGCAGAGTTTCACACGGAAGAGCTTTGCCAAATAAACGTAAATTGTGGAACTATAGATACGGGAAACTATATAATTCGGCTCCGTTCCCCTGGCGGCCCTCTTTCGTAAGTGAGGACTTCAAAGATACCGACTACAGCTCAGTATTCCGGGTGTAGACCGATGGGTCGTAGGCAAACATAAATTCAACGGAATGGTTCACAAATTCGTGATCTATGCGTTCTGTTTTCAAAGTCAGCCGTCAGTTGATAACTATGGTGCCTGGCAATAAGAAGTGCTTTAAAAGGGGCATTAAAGTTTTGTTACTTCTAGAGTATATTCTAAGCATAAAACACTTCCTAGACTTCCATTCAATACCTCTGAAACCCATAAATGTCCTGTTTCTTCGCTTTTTAGGAGATGTCCTCTTTCGTACTTCCGAGTGGCGATATGTGAATCATCAACTTCTACAATCTTGTTCTCACCACAAATGCGGACACTGTCATTCGCGACAATAACGTAGCACACCTGACGACAAAACTCATAGTAGACTGTTCACTGACACTTCAGTTACCGACGCAGTAGCTTATAACGCGTATTTTTTTTCTTTTTTTTTTCCAGCGCTACACTATAATGATAATTTTCTCAATGGTCGTTTTGGAGTTACGAAACCACGCGCTATTTTCTGATGGAAGCCTTTTCTTGCATTTTCTGCAGTGCAGCTAAAAGGGGAAGCCTACAACGAAGGTCTTCTTAGACTGTGTGACACGTCTACCCACGACAGTCGACGCCATTCCTCAGATAGAAGTTTGGTAATAACTCATACTCCCAATTAAACTGTAAGCAGTTGTCTACAGTACACAATCGCAGAATTAGCTTCCGCCACGTGACTCTTAGACGTTGATAGCAATCTGAATTCATTCATCAGTATAAGAACGTTATACAACGTTCCGTAGTCAACGCATAAAACATTATCCATATCTGCACCCTCTAGTGTCACGCGTTCGCCATTTATCGGTTGGAGGCTGGCCATGATTTTGTTATGGAGCGCCTCTTGGAACCTACATATTTAGAGATTGTTAGGGATTTTATCATTCACTTTGTAAGTCAGTCACTACAATAAACGGAAAGATTGAAGGAGTCGTTTTCCGTTTCCTTGGAACCGCCTAGTAAAGAACCTCGCTGTAGACAATGGCGTCGTCAACAGACAATATGTGTGTGCTGCGATAAATCGTTTACCGTCCTTGGGGCACAGCTGAGGTAATTGTCGTTCCTGTCGAACAATTACTGTCGTTTGTTGCCTGTAATGGGTGAAATCACAACGAAATTACGAATCTGGGTACGATATATAAGGTTAAACGAACGGCAGGAACCAGGTCCGCCGCTAAATCGCGGTAAAAATAAAACCTGAAAGCAGCAAATCCTGTCGGGTGGTGGGGGGTGGGGGGAAATAACGGACGGTCATCTCGGGTAGGCGCGGCGCACGCGGGCGAGTTTCGTGAAAGCGCATAAACCGGCGATAAATCTGTCGCGCGGTGTCCACTTCCTTCGAGGGCGGCGGTAACTCACGCCGGGCTGGCTGGACAGGGCTATCCGACGGGCGCAAAAACTGCGGCTGGCGGCAGGGGACACGTCCTCGCAGCCGGCGCCGGCGAGCCAGTAAAACAGCCGCAGTAGTAAACAAAAGTGTGTGTGTGTGTGCATCCCATGCTAAGGTGGCTTAAAGAAATGCACCGAGGTGACAAAGTTCATGGGATAGCGATATGCACATAATGTGCAGATAGCGGTACTATAGCGTACACAAGGTACGAGGGTGAGTCAAATGAAAATCTTTAATTTGTAATAACAAATCGAAATTTCGAGCCGTTATCCTGTGAGTTGGTAAGCGTGCTACAAACAGCGTGCAGAATGGCCTGTAGGCGGCAGCATAGTGCAGATGCACACATATCGTCGCAGTATCAGTATAAAGATGGCCGCCCCACTTGCGACTTGCACCAGGGAAGAACAGGATTCTTTTATTCGGTTTTGCGTAGTGAAGGTGTGAAACCTTTGGAAATTCATAGACAAATGAAGGTTCAGTACGGTGATGCATGTTTGTCATAGAAGCTGTCATAGCAGCAAGTCTACGAATGGAGTAGGAAGTTCGCAAATGGTGTGACTTCAGTGGAAGATGTTCCTCGTCTAGGTCAGGCACGAGTTGTGACTCCACAGAACATTGCAGTAGTTGAAGCCATAGTGAAGGAAAACCGCCGAGTGACACTGAATGACACTGCAACATGTTTACAGATTAGTCATGGGTCAGGACACCACACTGTGCATGATGTGCTCCAGTTTCACAAAGTGTCTGCGAGATGGGTGCCACGGCAGCTGACTCCTGAAATGAAAGAACGACGTGTTGATTCTTGTGAAGAATTTCTTCGGCGCTTTGAACGAGAAGGTGATGGCTTCCTTGCAAGAATCGTTACTGGGGACGAAACCTGGGTTCACTTCCACCAACGGGAAACTAAGAGAGCGAGCAAGGAATGGCGCCTTTCCTCATCACCAAAACCAAAGAAGTTTCGAACAGAACCATCAGCAGGGAAAGTTATGCTGACTCTCTTTTGGGACGAAAAAGGCGTCATTTTGGAGCATTACATACCTAGAGGGACCACTGTCACCAGTGCATCATACACAGATCTCCTAAAAAATCATCTGCGGCCTGCAATCAGAACAAAGCGACGTGGATTGCTGTCAGCAGGTGTCCTTTTGCAACATGACAATGCAAAGCCCCACACAGCCCATACAACAGTTGCAACAATCACAGACCTGCATCCACTATACTCACCAAACCTTGCCCCAAGTGATTTCCATATGTTTGGACCTCTTTAAGACGCAATGGGAGGAAAGAAGTTCCGTTCTGAAGAAGAGGTACGCCACGCGGTGCATGAGTGGTTGCGCGGACTACCAAAAGAATTTTTTTTCTAAAGGAATTTATGCACTTTGTAAGCGCTGGAGGACTTGCATTGTGCGTGGGGGAGATAATGTTGAAAACTGACACAGCTTTGTACCTCTTATGCACAATAAATAATATTTAAAAAATATTTAAGGTTTTCATTTTACTCACCCTCGTATAAAAGGGCAATGCATTAACTGAGCTGCCATTGTATCCAGGTGATCCACGTCAAAAGAACTCCGACGTGACTATGGAAGCACGACGGGAATGGACGGCCTTTGAAGGCGGAATGGTAGTTGGCTCTAGATGCATGCAACACTCCACTTCGGAAACCGTTAGGGAATTAAATATTCCGAGATCCACAGTGTCTACAATGTGCCGAGAATACGAATTTTCAGGCATTACCTCCAACAACTCACAACGCAGTCACCGATGTCTGTCACTTAAAGATTGAGAGCAGCGGCATTTGCGTAGAGTTGTCGGTGGTAACAGACAAACGACATCCATGAAATAACTGCAGAAATCAATGTAGGACGTACGGTGAAAGTATATGTTACGACACTACGGGGAAATTTGTCATTAACGGGCTGTGGCAGCAGTGGCTTTACTAACAGTTCGACGTCGCCTGCAGCGCCTCTCCTGGGCTAGTGACAATATCGGTTGGACCTTAGACGATTAGAAAACCGTGGTCTGGTCAGATGAGTCCCGATTTCAGTTGATTAAGAGGGAGTGTGGCGCAGACCCCACGAAGCCATGGACTCAAGTTGTCAACAAGGCATTGTGCAAGCTGGTGGTGGCTCCACAATGGTGTGGGCTGCGTTTACGTGGAATGCACTGGGTCCTCTGAGCCAACTGAACCGTTCCTTCACTGGAAAAGGTTACTTTCGACTAGCTGGAGACCATTTGCTACCATTCATGGACTTCACGTTCCCAAACATGTTACTGGACCACAATTTTTCGCCACTGGTTAAAATAACATTCTGGACAGTTCGAGAGTATGATTTGGCCACCCAGATCTCCTGACACTAATCTCGCCGATCATTTATGGATATGACCGAGAGCTCAGTTCGTGGACAGGATTCTGCACCGGTAAATAATGAATTAGCGTCCTCAAAAGTTAAACTGTTCTATACACGCCTACCAGAGTATCTACAAGGGTAATACATGGCTTTCCAGAGAGAATGGGAACCATTCGAGACACCAATTCCAGCCGTTCAAGACGGCAATTGCATCATCAATGTCGAGTTAAAAAAGGATACAGTGACGAAAGAAAAAACGTCCAACGTGGTCGTTTATTTATAGATACACTTGGATGCGCGTATCGCTGTGAAATCCTATGACACACACACACATATGAAGGTATCGATAAACAATAAATGTTAATGGCGCGTTGCAGCAATACTAGCGTTTGGTGTGAGATAACTTAGGCTTGGCCGGTTGCATTCAAAGTTTCTCCCTATCTTGGGTAATACTACTGCCGCTGGTAGACAGCTAGATTTCTCGTATGGTACATGTTCGTAAAACTCTGAAGCTACGTTTCGCGGAAATGGATGTGAATGGCATCATCTCGCTAGAGCAGCATGGACTACAGTCGTGTTAAAAGTCGGTGACTCCGGTGTTTGCTTCCCTTGTGAGACATGCTACACTCCTTAGTGTCTGGGCAGGATCGTCGTCTCATACAGCGGAAGTCAGTGGTTTCTAGTTCTGCCTAGATGATGGAAGTGAGTTGAAAAGAGGCGTTACTGTGTGTAATATAATACACACAGAGATAGGTGTGTTAAATAGACAGAAACAGTCTCAATGGATCAGATAACGAACGTTATGAGAGCATTCGGGATAGCTGGTGCTGTGTGACTAATGGCGAAGAAGCAGTGGTCGTGATGCTTTTTTAACTGGATTACTGAAAGTACAGTAGTCAAGTTCCTGGCAAAATAGAAAGAGAAGACGCCGAAATCTTAATTAAAATCGGATCGTAAGTTTTTCGTTGCATGGCATTTTACTTTCATAAGAATTATTACGTTTAGTTACTTGGTATCTCGTTGCCATACTGAGACGCCTCAATATTCATACGAGGATGCTGACAAATCCTGCAGCGAATAACTAACGAATAGATTGGATCGGACGGTTTTACACAGAGAAAGAAATTATCAACTCAAGTTTACTGTTAAAAAGTATGTTCTTGGTCCCCCACTCCATTTTACCAACTACTTTCAGATAGAATCTAGATTCCTCTCCTTGTGCAACTGGGCTTACACCTCTCTCTCTCTCTCTCTCTCTCTCTCTCTCTCTTTCGGTCGGCTGACAGAAACAAGCCACTAATTTAGACCACAAAAAGACAACGGAAACCAAAACAAATTGGTTTCCGGGCAATGTGCGTGAGTGGGAGTGAGGGGAGGAGGGCTGGATGGGTGGGGATGGGGTGGAGTGGGGGTGACGCGATCGCGATTAATACCTCAAAGGGATAATCCGTAACGAGCAAAAACTGGGTGCGGCCACACTGCCGGGGTGACAACACTGTAGCGGGGAGGTGGAGCTGGAGGGGGCAGGCGGGGAAGCCCCGGATCAATACGGCCCGCCCGCGGTCACGTGCCGCCAGTCACGTGCAAGTGAGAGGGTGGGGGGGGGACAGGGGGCGGCAGGGGTAGCAACGAGCAGTAGCGCCGCCCGCGCTGAATGGCTGATCGGGGCTCCCAAGCCAGGGGGGGCAATAAACCGCACGCAGCTGCCGGCTATCAGCCGGGGAACGTACCCCAGGCCCCACTCGGCCTAGCTTTAATTTGAAAACGCATATCAACAACCCGAGAAACACTACTGACAACTTCGCTCTTACTTTTTTCCTGACGGATTACTCCAGCATTCTGTGTTTTACGCAACTTCCGTGCCGACAACGAAGTACACACATAAGATAAAATTTTTGTATAGAAGGTGTGTTCTAAAAACAACTGAAATTTAGTAATTCGCCGCATGGTATTGATGCGTTTCAGGTGATCTTTTCGGTGTTGTGTTGGTAAACACGTTTCAAAAGAATTTGTACAGTGTCAGCCATATCGGATATTTCGACGGTCGTCAGCTGTAGAAAAGGTTACATGTGTTGGGCTAATAAAGGCAATTTTTTATTTTGTATGTAAATAGCTCAGGAATTTTATATTACATTTTAAGGTAAGAACGGAATAAAATGCATTAAAGTTTTACGAATGTTAAATATGGCCTTTGGCGAATCTGCTACGAGTAAAACACAGGTTCACGAGCGGTATATGCGTTTCGAATAAGACAAAGCTGACATTAAAAGTAACGAGCCCCCTGGGCGCCTTAGCACGTAATGAACCAATGAAATCATGGAAAAAATGATTACGAGCGATCATAATCAGAGAAAGTTGCTGATACTGACAAATAAATTGGTTAATACCATGAATTTTCGGATGTTTTGGCTGTGAAACATGCGACAACAAAATTTGTTCACAAATCGTTGAATTTCGAGCGGGCATCTTTGTGTCACAACTAATGAGGCATGTTTTGAACGGGATAACAATGATGTAGAGAAATATATGAAATTATTTTGTAAAATTTACCGTTACTTTTTAATACACCACATATTGTTCTAAATGACAAAGTGCAAGAACAAAGAGAGGAACACAAAATGAATTTGCGACTATGGATAATGACACTTTACCTAAACAATTAAGTCAATACCATGCAAAAGGAAAAAGTTCCCCTACCTTCCATAGCAGACGTACACAATGACCCCATCCAACTCTTAGACACACGAGGTTTTTCAAAAGACCGACCGCGTAGAGGCCACCTAATTCCTTGTGCAGTACATGAAGACCAACCTCCTTCCCTTTCTCCTTCCCGATATCCATTCTCTTTCCAAGTACAGTTCGTTTTCTGGGAGACAACGGAAGGCGTATATTCTCCAACAGAGTTATTGCTTCAATCTGGAAAGCACAGTTAGTTTGTTGCGGAGACATTTCTCCATCAAGTCCATCCACGTCCGCTAAGCTGGGAAGACCACCAACCTGTTATAAATTTAAATGCTTGAAACTCATACCGAGACTATTTCTATAGTCTTGTAGCCGAGCGGTCTAAGGCGCTGCAGTCATGGAGTGTGCGGCTGGTCCCGGCGGAGGTTCGACTTCTCCCTTGGGCATGTGTGTGTGTGTGTGTGTGTGTGTGTGTGTGTGTGTGTGTGTGTGTGTTTGTCCTTAGGATAATTTAGGTTAAGTAGTGTGTAAGCTTAGGGGCTGATACCTTAGCAGTTAAGTCCCATAGGATTTCACAAACATTTGAACATTTTTATAGTCTTGTACGGTGTTACAGGGGAATGTTGAATATTAAGTGGGTAGATCGAGTAATTAATGAAGAGGGGAGAAAAAAAGAAACTTACGGCATAAATTGAGTAAAATAAGGGCTCAGTTGATAGGGCACATCCTGGGGCATCAAGGAATCGTCAGTTTAGTAATGGAGGAAAGTAGGGGAGGGGGTGGGGGAGTAAAAGTTGTAGAGGGATACCTAGGTATAAATACAGTTCGCATGTTGACATGGATGTACAGTGCTGTAGTTATGCAGACATAAACACGCTTGCACAGCATAGATTAGCACGGAGAGCTGCATCAAACAGTCTTGGAACTGAAGACCACAATAACATACAAACGATGGTAAATTTTTTTTGTAAACAAAGCTTTGCCCGAGGAGAAAGTGGACAAGGAACGATTGGGGATTGAAATTCAGGTCTCTGGATGTTTTTCGTTTATTTTTTTTTTTTTTTTTAAACTCAAGCGACTGGAACAACGCCTAGTGACAGAGCACACTAAGTAGAATTTGTTGACTAGGTAAGTAACACTGCCTTTCCCTTGCGTAAATGGCCGAGATCTGTACTAGTGGCTTACCCAGTTTGGTAAGCAGGCCAGAATAATGCAGCGGTCCCCACTCTGTCCATGTAAAGCACAGACATTCATTTTACTTACGCCACTAGACATGATATCATCCTCTTTCCCTACTGTTCCAGTCTTAACATATCTAAATCGCTCTTGGATAATTTCTTCAAATACACTGAAATCGGGAAAAAATACAGTGTCCTGTCTTCGTGAATACTTCTACTTTCGTTACAGCAGGCAGAGTTGAACAAATGAATGCGGCGGTTGGACCACGCAATCAGTCGTGCGAGCCGCGGGTTCAACAGCAGCTGCGGTAGGCGCGACAGCTGCAGCACGTTCGGCGCCTGCGATCGAGGGCCAGTTGGGCGCAATTCCCCTCCCTCTAGCGTTATTAAGTACAGATCGCACTATCGTACACGGATGATACCGAGGCGGGCATATGGTGGACCCGCCCTCACAGCTTCTATTCTGTCAATAACTCGTCTCCTGCCTTTCAAACTTCACAGAAGTTCTTCTGTGAACCTTGCAGAACTAGCACTTCTGGAAGAAAGGAATTTGCGGAGACATTGCTTTGCCACAGCCTGGGGGATGTTTCCAGAGTGAAATTTTCACTCTGCAGCGGAGTGTGCGCTGATATGAAATGAAGTAAAGCTGTGAGGGCGGGGCGTGAGTCGTGCTTGGGTAGCTCTCAGTTCGTAGAGCACTTGCCCGCGAAGGTCCCGAGTTCGAGACTCGTTCCAGCACACAGTCTTTTCCTGACTAGTCTGCTGTTATCATTTCACTATCATTAATTCGCAACTTTCGAATGAAAATTCCACGTTAAATATGAGACCACAGGAATCTGTTGAAAAAAGTTCCTTTTTCCCTTCAATGCGCATTTCGCCACAAATTTGCGCACTGAGCAGCAGAATTTCTTAAATCCTTGTACATCATTCACATGTTCTAAGTTTAACGGGCTGTTACTCACTTGTTTAATACAAAAATCTTAATGTACAAACGAAGAAATCATCGGTCAAGAACAACGAAGTTCCCAGGCTAACAAAATGGTTCAAACGGCTCTGAGCACTATGGGACTCAACTGCTGAGGTCATTAGTCCCCTAGAACTTAGAACTAGTTACACCTAACTAACCTAAGGACATCACAAACATCCATGCCCGAGGCAGGATTCGAACCTGCGACCGTAGCGGTCTTGCGGTTCCAGACTGCAGCGCCTTTAACCGCACGGCCACTTCGGCCGGCTCCAGGCTAACAGAAATGAAGTTCAGTACCTCACGCAACCCCGTATTATAGGCCAATGAAGAAGCTACACATCTTGCACTGCCGGACTACTCCACTTCCACAATATTATTCGGGCCACTAGCAAACCAAACACTTTTTCCAACATCAGTACACCTTTTTTATACGAGAGGAAGGGTTTTATCAATGAAGTACCTTACGAAAACGCCTTGATGGAATTGTTGTGGAGATGTGGCACGACTAGAACAAAACCTTACTAGAAGACATTTATAGCACAGACTGTTTTGTAGCTGCATTATAAAATTTTGGCAGCAGCCTAACAATTAGCTGTTTCAGTACTGTCGCTAAGAAAGATTAGTACGCACCAATAAACACACGATCCTTTAAAGAATCTAACTTCCATGTATAAAACAGCAAACAGCTTCTTGTTGGAAGCCGCTAAGTGCTCTCTTTATGAAACACAGAATTTGCGCTCCATCTTAAGGAAAGGTAAGTTTTTGACTGGATGTTCAATGTGTCTCCTGAACTGTGTCGTAACATGACATATCTTTACAGGTACATTCAGATGTATATGTTTATCCTGTCTGTAAAATGCATTGTGAAACATCTGCAGCGTACTTGAAACAGTCTTGGCAACATGGACGTAGGCTCACTCTGAAGAAAGATACTCGAGACCGTCGATTTGCTTCGGACGAAGAGGTGAACGCCTGAGTACAATCATGGTTACGTAAGCAAATGAAAACATTTTTCCATGAAGGCAATGATCGTCTTGCCTCAGAATGGGCTAAATCTGTTAACAATTATGGCGATTATTTTTGAAATAATAAACAGATTACTTACTTTTTTCCATCTATTTCGTTTTCATTTGACTGCCGCTTACAGACAACTGAAATCGATACAAAGTTCGGCATTCGCAATTTTATCGCAGCGCTGCAAATCCTAATCCGGAAGATAGCCTCATATTGTGTACTGATCAGAACGCTAGGAAGCAATTTACATTCGTACACAGCGGCCTGAGACGTGCCACAGTTATGATAAAGTGAGACACATTGGCGTCGGTGAATTCCTGAGGGGGAGTGCTTCCTCGACAGCACGTATCTCCCAGGCATGCATTATTTAGCGACCGACACAGCGACATGTGACGCGGAAGCAAACCAAAAAGAGAAAACGAACGTTGCGGCTCTTGCGTTGCCGTACATTCGGATCGATACACGCTACGTGTTGTTTCACTGTCCCACGAGAACGGTCGCGCGAATCGAGAGTTAGAATGAATGTCGCAGTGGGACAATTTCGGAGGAAAACAAAAGTGAATGTACGTCTACGTGGGCACTGCTGGTGTACAGCCGAGTTGTTGATTCCATTTTCATGCACAATATTTCTAAGAGTGACCCAATGGTATTCTTCTATGCTGCGAGCTGTATTTTTACGCATACTCGCTGCCTGTGTGAGTTATCACTGATGTCACAATGCTACGAGTATTTCTAGCCGACATCGACTCCCAAAGCACGCTGCGCCCTTTGGGGCTCGTTTGTTTTCCACAGAGCCCGCACAGTTATTCCTTGTCGGCCGAATACCTAATTTGAAATTTCATTCAACATATCAGAGTGGACAAATGTGGTTATTTTGTGACGAAATCTGTGTTTTAATTGCAAGATGAATGGTAACAATGACTAACGTGTTCATTTCTATTACGTTTAAGCCACTGCCCTATTTAACAATCTGTAATTGGCTAACATGCAGACACACAAACAAAGGAACTATGCAGTTAAAGCCTGTAAATTGATTCGTTCCACGTCATGAGATAAAAGTAGTGCAACCAATGTATGGAACATGTAATTAACGAACTAACAAGTGTGAGTTAGCAACCTCGGCTACGCAGGCAGGTTTATGAGCAATTAATGGGTCATTAGTTGATAATTTTGTTTTAGTTTGTAATACTTCTGTGTGGTTGTTCGGCTTTGGTCCCTTCAATGGAGCGAGTATGGAAACCAGGTATTAGAATATGACTTCTGCCAAAATGGCGTCACAACCGTAAGTTCAAGTTAGTGCACTGTTTGGTCCAAGAAGGCGGGTGTACAAAACACATGGAGTAAGAATGTTCCTAAATGAGCTGCACAATAATTTTAAATGAATTTCTGTAGTAAGTGCAGTTGGCTTGTGTCGCCAGTAAGGATTGACACCGCAAGTCTGTACCTACGGAGTAAAAGTATTTTAAATGGCACTCGAGCTATTATGAAACTTAAATAACTGAAGATTTCCAGATGAATTATTCGCCAGCCGAAATCAGATTCCCTAAATAAAATAACAGGAAATATGGAAACGAGATACCTCTGCTTTGAATGATCCCGATGAAATTATATGCAACAGAGGTTGCAAGCCGACTACATACGTCAACACTACTGCATAAGCTCTGAAGAAAATTTGAAATCTATAATTGGAGACTTCTACACGGCATAGCAACCTTAACAGCGATAGTGACTAGGACGTTCTTTAGAGACTAGGAATTCTGCAGCCTAAATCGGAAGGATTTTCCTTACACTCACTAAAATGGTCATCATTCCTCTGCCAATGGTAAACACTGCCTGAGACGTACATGTTCTGTGCGGCTCACGAGAGCATGCAGAGAGCGGTTTTGTGTCTGAGCAGCTGCTGTTGCTGCTGCTGATAACAGGAACTCAAGAATCAGCGGGAGAAACCCAGTTCGGTACTGAGCCTGAGCTTTTCAGATAGCACCATCATCATGACTGGTGTATGACGCTTGTGTTTACGGTAACTCACACCATATTAGAACCGCTCCTAACACGCAGCACACGTTGCAGATGCTTTGGTAACGTTCTGAAACATCTATCGCACCACGAAAAGACAAAAATAATTAAAATTTTGTGAGCAGTGCTTAGTTTTAGGGCAATAGTTCCCGATGCTATTAATGTCATTCCACTGACACATACCTTACTCCACACGTCTCACAATGCCCTAAGTTTAAAACGACGACTCAAGCATCACACTAAATGAGGAAGCGTCAATATGCAGGCCGCAGCGAAGTTGGCTTCTTTGTGAACTTCAGAATGAATTTTTCAGAATGAAACGGAAATACGTTGAGAAGTAACAAAGACCCAACCTGTAGAGTAAGTAGGTTCAAGTAGCTGCATCAGGGTAACTACCAACGTTTACGGCGTTGGCCTTTTGAAGCGAGCTGAAAAAAGGCACAGAAATTAGTACTGGTGTTTCTATACATTATCTCTCCATATATTAAACTCGTCCACGACATCAAAATGTCCCATTCTTCCTGAAACAATCAGAACCTACCATGTACGACCGTATCGTCATCAAGCTTCTTTTCCGGAAACAAAATCGCAACATACGACATTATACTCAATATTTAGACTCTCGGCAACTACATATGACTTGCTATAACGCTGAGGTAACAAAAGTCATGGGCTAACAATATGTGAACGTCGACATGACGGTAGTATCGCGTACGCCATGTATCAAAGGGCAGTGCGTTGGCGGAGCTGTCATTTGCATTCAGGTGATTCATGTCAAAAGGCGTCAGACGTGATTATGGCCGCACGACGGGAATTAACAGACTTTGAACGCGGAACAGTATTTGGAGGGACGCAGGGGACTTTCATTTTTGCAATTCGTTAGGGAATTCAATATTCCGCGATTCACAGTGTTAAGAGTGTGCCGAGAATAACAAATTTCAGGCACTGCCCCTCACCACGGACAACGCAGTGGCCGACGGCCTTCACTTAACGACTGACAGCAGCGGCATATGCCAACAGACAAGCGACAATGCGTGAAACAACCGCAGAAATCAATGTGTACCCGTTAGGACAGTGCGGCGACATCTTGCGTTGAGAAGCTATGGCAGCAGATGACCGATGCGAGTACCTTTCTTAACAGCAGGACATCGCCTGCAGCGCCTCTCCTGGGCTCGTGACCCTATCGGTTGGGCCCGTCATGACTGGAAAACGATGGCCTGGTCAGATAAGTCCCTATTTCAGTTGGCAAGAGCGCAGCCAACCACGAATCCATGGACCCAAGTTGTCAACAAGACACGTGCAAGCTGGTGGTAGCTCCGTAATGATGTGGGCTTTGTTTACGTAGAATGGACTGTGACTTCTGGTCTCACAGAACCGATCACTGACTGGAAATGTTTATGTTAGGCTACTTGGAGACAATTTGCAGCAAGTCATGACTTCATGTTCCCCAACAACGATGGGATTTTTATGGATGACAGTGCGCCATATCACCGGGCTTCAATTGTTTGTGATTGGTTTGATGAACATCCTGGACAATTCGAGCGAGTCTCATCGAACATTTATGGGACGTAATTGAGAGATCAGTTCGTGCACAAAATCCTGCACCAGCGACGGTTTCGCAGTTATGGACGGCTATTCAGGCATCGTGCTCAGTAATTCTGCAGGGGACTTCTATTGACTTGTTGAGTCCATGCCACGTCGAGTCGATGCTACACCAGCAAAACGAGGTTCGGCAAGATATTAGGAGTAATCCCATGAGTTTTGTCAGTTCAGTGTACATCTGACGTAAGAAGAGAAGTTTGTCAGTTCAGCGTAAATCTGACAGAAGATAAGATGTAACATCTACGCGTTTAAAACAATAAAAAATTCATTCTCTGAATGTTTTCACGATACAGAAACTACGCGTAGTACCTGGGATTTTATTTAGAACTGTAACGGACTTACCTGTATACCACTCAACACAAATTTACTACCATTTTTTAAGTCGGCGTATCAAATACTTGCATGCAAAGTCAAAGACTGTCCAGCTGAGCTTCCGACGCCGCCTTCTCAGAACAGGCGAAAACATTTTGTCTAACTGACCGCGGAAGTTTACTGATACGTGGATACACGTATCCGATTTCCTTTCGTAATATGTGGGTCAGAGTGTGAATAATCCGTAACACACACTAGCTACGAAGAGAGGGTATGCATACTGTTTCGTTGATCACGTTTGTAATTCTAAAGGAGCCGTATCCTCCCTCTTTTCCGCACGTAGCATTTTTGTCTTTGGTCAAGCACAGCGCGCGTGAAATGAGCCGAAACGAGACAGGCGACCTGGCGAATTAAAATGTGGCCTGCGTTATGGCGGCAGGTTGCTCGGCCACATCGATCTCCGTTACCGGTGGCCGCGGCTTTTCGCTGAGCCAGCACGTATTTCATACGCGACGGCTCGCAAGATACGCCCATAATGCTGCGCTAATTCACATTCCAATTACGTCTCGCCGGCTCTGGGGAAATCAATCTCATCTGTACTAAAACACTCGTGTTCCGTCGGGTTCACGTTCCTTAACGAGCACCTACACGCGCTTTGTAACGATGTACGAATGCGTATACGTTCGTTCATAAGAAGGGCGTAATGCAACACACTTTTTTTCTGAAAGCAAGTTGGTTTTAGTCAGGATTCTAATACACCATATTATTTTCCGCTCTCCACCTTACTTGGATGGCCCGAATGGTACCACTCTACTAGTCGACGTCAGAGCCACCGTTTTGCTGAACCGATACCTCACTATCGTACAAAATGCTTCCCGCGGCATGCATCCTTCATTGGGCCATAGAGATAGAAGTCAGAAGGTGCGAGATCCGGGCTGTGAGATGGATGAGGAAGAACAGTCGAGTGAAGTTTTGTGAGCTCCTCTCGTGTGCGCAGACTTGTGTGTGGCCTTGCGTTGTCTTGAAGAGCGAGAATTTAATTTGCATTTTAGTGGCGACGAACACGTTAAGTCGTTTCTTCAATTTCCTGAGGGTAGCACAATATACTTCAGAGTCTCAGAAGACCGCCATCATGACTTTACCGGCTCGCGAGCGGCTTTCACCTTTTTCTTCTGAAAAGAATTGGTGTGGCGCACTGCATGGATTGCCCGTTTTGATTCCGGTTCGATCAGCACTGCAACGCGCAAGCAATTCCACACAGAAAGTCCTTCGTTGCTCTTCGTGGTCTTCTGTTAGGGGGGAGAGAAAGCCCGTGGGCACACACCTTTGAGCAACCCAATTGGTGGACGAGTATGTCAGCACTACCAACAGAGTCGTTCAGTTGTGTGTTTGATTGCGATCCGTCGGTCACCTCGAATAAGAGTGTCCAACACTGCAGGAGCCACAGCTGGCACGCGGGAGATCGGACCGGTTTGCACGACCTTGCTGCGATGATGACCGACGCCTCGCCCAACGACTCACCGCGCTTTTGTTCACCCCCAGGACAGGCCGGAGTGACCGAGCGGTTCTAGGCGCTACAGTCTGGAGCCGCGCAACCGCTACGGTCGCAGGTTCGAATCCTGCCTCGGGCATGGATGTGTGTGATGTCCTTAGGTTAGTTAGGTTTAAGTAGTTCTAAGTTCTAGGGAACTGATGACCTTAGAAGTTAAGTCCCATAGTGTTCAGAGCCATTTGAATCATTTTTTTCATCCTCAGGTCTCCGTAGGCATTCTGCAAGCGCCTAAGAATTTCTGCGATGCTCTGGTTCTCTGCTTCGAACACACCTCCGTTACAGACTCCCTTTTGAAAGCCATGTATAGCGCCGACACCTACCGTTAGCTCATGAAACTATAGGGGCTGAAGAGGGAATAGTCCACCATTTCCCACAGCAAATCCTTATTTTTTCAACAGAAATTGGCCGAGAAATGAACTGCGTTGCATTCGTCACTGAACGCCCCTCGTACATATTATTACAATTTTCTTCATGCAAGTATGTTCACACTTGTCGCTCATCCATAGAAACACAACATCGATGAAAGAATCGCATGCGAAATGAGTTCCAGGAGATGTACTATTATAGCACTTTACTGTAACCATGTGAGACGTTGATGATGAGAGAAGCGGAAAAGGAGTCAACTTAAAAGACTTTATGCACAACTTAGGAAAATGAAGTGGAGAGATGAAGTATGAAGGAGGAAGTACAACTAACTGTCGAGGAAAGATGTCTACTGAACACCCACATTACAACAAGACGCAAGAGGGTGAGGTACCTATTATAGTATCTAGAAATAAACTCACTGCTTGAAAATGGAAAGACAGGAAATGGATGTTCAACGTCCTGTCGACGACGAGTTGCTAGAAAAGTGAAATAGCTCGAATTGGGGAAGGACAGACAAGGAAACAGGTACTGTCCTTTCCCAAGAAAACATCCCAATATTTGCGTTGAGCGGTTTACACTTATATGACAAATGTCATGCGATACCTGCTAATATCGTGGCGGACCTCCTTTTGCCCGGCGTATTGCAACAACTGCGTGACATGGCCTCAACATGTCGTTGGAAGCCCTCTGCAAAAATACTGAACCATGGTGCTTCTATAATCGTTTATAATTGACAAAGTTTTGCCGCTGTAGGATTTTGTGCACCAACTGATCCCTCAATTATGTCCCAAAAAAACTTCAGTGAGATTCACGTTTGGCGATCTGGATGGCCAAATCATTCGCTCCAATTGTCCATAATGTTCTTCGATCAACCGCGAACAGCTGTGGCCCGGTGACGTGGAGCAGTGTCATCCATAAAAATCCCATCGTTATTTGAGAACAAAGTCCATGAATGGCTGGAAATGGTCTCTAGGTAGCCGGACAGAAACATTTCCAGTCGACGATTAGTTTAGTTCGACCAGGGGACCCAGTCCATTCCACGTTAACACAGCCCCCACCATTATGGAGCTACTACCAGCTTGAGCAGTCCCTTGTTGACAACTTGGGGCCATGGCTTCGTGGGGTCTGAGCCATAGTCGAACCCTACTATCAACTCTTACCAATCGAAATCTGGACTCATCTGACCAGGCGACGGTTTTCTAATCGTTTAAGGTCCAACCGATATTGTCATAAGCCCAGGAGGGGTGCTGCAGGCGATGTCGTCCTGTTAAGAAAGGTACTCGCGTCGGTTGTCTGCTGCCACAGCCCCTTTAACGCCTGATTTCGACGCACTGTCATAACGGAGTTCGTCGTACGTCCCACATTGATTTCTGCGTTTATTTCATGCAGCTTCGCTTGTCTGTTAGCACTGACAACTCTACGCAAATGCCGCTGCTCTTGGTTGTTAAGTGAAGCCGTCGGCCACTGCGTTGTCCGTGGTGAGAGGCAATGCATGAAATCTGGTATTCTCGGCGCCCTCTTAACACTGTGCATCGCGGAATATTGAGTTCCCTAACGAACTGCGAAAATGAATGTCCCATGCGTCTAGCTTCAGTTACTGTTCCGCGTTCAAAGTCTGTTAATTCCCGTTGCGCGGCCGGAATCACGTTGGACATCTTTTGGCATGGATTACCCGAGTACAAATGACAGCTCCGCCAATGTACTGTTGTTTTATACCTTGTGTACGCGATACTACTGCCACCTGTATACGTGCATATTGCTATCCCATGACTTTTGTCACCTCAATTTATGAAAACCATGGAAATTTATGTCATGGCTGACCGAACGAGGAATTGAAGCGTCGACGTCTGAAGTGCAGGTCCACTGTCTTCTCACTGCGAATCCGCACTCTGGCTGGCGATGAAACAAGCAGCAGAGTGGAATGTTAAATCTTCGATCCGTTTAGACTTCACCCTGTGATGAAATTTCAGAAGCGTCCCGACCTGGAAAAAGAGGGAGAGAGAGGGAGAGGGGGAGAGAGAGAGAGAGAGTTTTGTTATTTGTAGGTGTCATTATCCTCCATTCTACAACAGTTGAGTAATGTCGTTTCTTGGAGTTCTCAATGGGGGGGGGGGGGGGGGGCGCAAGGTAAAAATGAAATGACATTCTTCAGGGAGTATCTGCTGCGTCGAACAGTTTTAATAAGCCGAAACAATGTAACTCGGGTTTTTTCGCTGTTAATCTCTTCAAACTGAGTAAGTAAGATGCAAAGACTCAATGCTTCGGTATGTTATCACTCAAAATTTAAACGTGCCCTAAATGTTTAACTCTGAATCACACGGCATTTAACTTCCATGACAACTCTACAATGAAGTCACGTACTACATTGCACTCTTGTTACTCCTCCCGCAAAACCAAAGTGCTCGAGTTCAAGTTACGACACGCACTGTTTCGTCTTGTCAAATGGTAGGAGGAAAGTCAAGGTTCAAAGGATCTGTAACCTCGCTAGGAGGCCCTCCTTCGGATGAGCTCTAGGCCTATAACCCCCAGCACCAACACTCGGCTGAACCGAGTGTCGAGTTCGACACCAAGCAGCAATCTACGCAGTACGTTCCATCGGCAAGCACGTACAAGGCAATCCCAGAAAACGGGCGTCAGCAAATTCGGCTAGCGAGGCAGTCATCAGTTGGAGTGCTCACTTCCCACGCCGCGGTCATTCTCCTTGCTCCCTCCTCTGTCGCGTGGCTCAAATACACACACTGTCAGCGCCTGGAAAGCTACTGCGTGGCGACGAAGCAAGCTGAAGCGCAGTTGCAAAATCAGCAAGTCAGACTTTCCCGTAGCACACCACGGAGCCTATGCTGTTACGGACGAACTGTTGTCAAGAAAGCCGTAAAGATCGTGATACGTACTACGGTGGTGTGACCACCTGCAATGTATTGGATAGCTGCAGTTTTTCACCCACTCACTAACCAGTTTGAAATTTTATTTTACCGTTTCTCCTCCTCCTCCTCCTCCTCCCTCTCTCTCTCTCTCTCTCTCTCTCTCTCTCTCTCTCTCTCTCTCTCTCTCTCTGTATTTCGCCTTCACTCCCCTTTTCTACCAACTGTGATATCCCCAGTTTCCATTAATTTGTGGGATTGGTGGTAGCGTTTGGTAGGTATTTGGAAGTATCTTGGACGAGAGGAAACATAATTGAAGAGGAAGTTCGGTCTTCAGCCAGTCCCCATGTGATTCAGATCCAGCACATGCCTTCTATTACGTATCTCAAAGTAAGTCACGCACAAACCCACGACGAGATAGAGTCTTTATATTCATATGAACATCTAGCAACAGTCTTTCTTCCCGCGCACCATTCACAAATCTAGCAAGGGTCTGTAGATACATAGTCAACACGGATTCAGAAAATATCGTTCTAGTGAAACACAAGTGGCTCTTAACTCACACGAAGTAATGAGTACTATCGACATATTTCTTCTTCTTCCAGAAGACTTTTGATACCATTCCTCACAAGCAGTTTTCTAATCAAATTACTAACCTATGGATTAACGAATCAATTATGCGATTCGATTCGTGATTTCAATCCAGAAAGTACACAGTTCGTAGTAACTGACGGGAAGTCGCAAGTGGAACAGAGGTGATATCTGACGTCCCCCGATGAAGTGTTATAGTACCTAGGCTCTTCTTAATCTGTATAAAATATTCCGGAGACAACAAGAACAGTAATCTTAGATTGCAGATGATGTTGCCGATTACTATCTAGTCAAGTCAGCAGAACATAAATACAAATTGCAAAATGATTTAGACAAGATATCTATATGGTGCGAAAAGTGACAACAGACTGAAAGCAAGGAAAAGTGGCAAGTCATCAATACGAGTACAATTAGGAATCCGTTAGATGTCGGTTACACGATGAACAACACAAATTTAAACGTTGTCGATTCGACTAAATACCTACGGTTTGCAATTACGAAGAACTTAAATTGGAACCATCATACATAAATGCTGGGGGGGGGGGGGGGAGGAGGCGTACCAAAGACTGCGTTTGACCGGCAGAACACTTAGAAGATGCAACAAATCTACTGAAGAGACTGCCTACACTATGCTTGTCAGTGCTCTCCTAGTATACTGCTGCGCGCTATGTATCGTTGGCAGATAGGATTTACGGATGACATCGTTTTGTATTATTGCGAAATAGGGTAGTGTGTGGCGCGTATGATACGCGTGTTGGACTGATAATAATTAAAACAAAAGCGTATTTCGTTGCAGTGAGAACTTTTCACGTAATTTCCATTAAAAACTATGTCTTGCGAATGGGAAAATATTTTACACAGGGAGAAATGACCATCGTAATAAAATAAGTGAAATCGGAGATAGCATGGAAAGATGTGCGTGTTCGCTTTCCCCGCGAATTATTCTAGAGTAGCACATGGACAAATAGTCTGAAATTGGTTTTGTGAATCCTCTGCCGACCACGTGGATCTGTACTGTAGAGTAGTGATGTAACGGTAGGGAACGAAGCGTGAGGGGGGGGGGGGGGGGGGAATATAATGGTACCAGAGGTAGCCTCCGCCACATAGCGTCCAAAATCAAATGGTTCAAATGGCTCTGAGCACTATGCGACTTAACTTCTGAGGTCATCAGTCGCCTAGAACTTAGAACTAATTAAACCTAATTAACTTAAGGACATCACACACATCCATGCCCGAGGCAGGATTCCAACCTGTGACCGTAGTGGTCGCTCGGCTCCAGACTGTAGCGTCTAGAACCGCACGGCCACTCAGGCCAGCTCACACACCGTACAGTGGCTTGTGGAGTATAGATGCACTTGTAGGTGTGATGAAATATGCGCGCATCAGTGCAACACGGTGTGTTTTGTTAGTGGAGCATGCTTCTGTACATTCTCTGCTGCCATAATTTCGCGAATAATCTCGTTAGTAAGCAAGAGCTGGATATATTCAAGTTCCACAGCTAGCCGACCACTTTCTCCAATAACAATGATTCACGCCTCCTCAAAGTACGCAAGTTGATAAGATGATCACAAACATTTCGTTACGTCAGAGGGCTACACATTAAGATTCAGTGGAGCTTACACTGCACAAAGGAAGACATTATTCTAACGCTTTCTCGCCATCAATCTTTCTTTCACCGTTGCCATCTTCCTAGACTCATTTCGCTTTGTCGTCGTCTCTTGCATACCTTCTGCATGTCATCTCCAAATAAGTAACAAGTGCACAAAAAGGACGCGATCAATTGTGCGGTCCAAGCACGGAGCATAAAGCAGACAGTGGTCAGAATCGTTATTACACGACGAACCGTGTCGATCTTCCCGTGACGTGGAGCACCACAACAGCGTGTCGGACGTGGTTCAACTTTCCGTCATTTAGTGCTGCGTATTGTCTCATCAGTTACGTCTCATTCAAATTCAGCGAACTTCGCCTGAGCACAGCACATTTGCCAGTATGAAGTGGTGAACCACTATACGCAAAAGTGCACTCTGCTCCGAAGATTCCATTTTTTAACAACAATTAAAACGTGGAAGAAAGTAAATCGGTATTCTATCACCGTTACATATAATGGCTCTTTGGACGTCAGAGTGATTTGGGCTCAGGCGGTCCCGCGATGTCTCATAAAATAAACAAATAAACCGTATGTATCGTAGCTGCCGAACCCCGCCGGTATCCAGGGAGTAGTCGCAGCAGCGCGCCTCTGGCGCCTTTCCAGCAGGCTCAGAAATTACAGGGCAGGCGGCAGTGTGCTGTGCGCAGCCACGACATGCCACGCCACGCCATGGCAAGGCAAGGCACGGCCGTCGCCTTCCCGCCCGGACTTTGGTACGCAAATGGCATGCAAATCGGCCCGAATACATCGCCGTGGCTGCCGCGCATCCGCTAGCTACGGCCTCCCCTCGGCTACTCGGCTGTGCGCTACTCCAACCCACGAGCGCGCCGCGCCTGCGGGTCCCGCATCCAAAAGACACTAGTTTGTAGCGTCCACACACCATCAGTGATGGCGACGATCACGGGAAGTGAATTTTTACGAGGTACCTGCCCCGTCTTCACAGTGTTTCGCAATGATGAGGTTCGTGATCAACCTTCTAGAATCAGTGCTAGTAGCTTCTTAAAACAAAATACATTTAAACCAGAGAATATAGAGAGTTCCATTAGTAATGATGCTATTCAACAGCGGTACTTAGAAGTACGGGCACCAAGTGGGTATGCATTCAACTTTTTCTTCCCTTTTCTTCAACTGTACCTTCGTAACGTGTTAGCCACTACTGTTGTCGTCTTCAGGCTGAAGACCCTGTAGTAAATTCTTATTGTCTCTCTCTCAATTTTTAGCGTCCCTCCCCAGTTAACTGCATTTCCAAATTGAAGCCTCAGGAAGTGTCCCGCCAACGGACCGCTTCTTTCACTCAAACTGAATCATAAATGTCTTTTCTCCACAATTCGACTGAGTACCTCCTCCATGACTTACGTAAAAGATGGAGGATCACACGACCAGTTGGTACCAGTTCTAATCCATCTACAGCGTTCCTAAGCCGCCAGTGTGCTTTTCTAAGCTGGTGACGCATTCGTCTGGTAAGCTGCCTTAGATGTTGCAGTACACCTGCGGAATGGATATGTGGTCTGTGTGCCTTCTCCGAGGACAATCACAGGAAATTCTTACTAGCAACATAAGATGAATCTCTTATCGAATTACAGTTTCCTGCTGGACACTGCGAATACGTAATTCTCCTTTGTCTTGATATATACAAGAGTTTAAATGCACAATATTTCAGCGTCACGCTGAGACGCCATCGTCTAGAATTTACTAGTACTGATCTCGCATTTTTCGCTGATAATATACCTCACCGTGCATACACATTTATACACGGTAGGCCGGCCGGAGTGACCGAGCGGTTCTAGGCGCTGCAGTCTGGAACCGCGTGACCGCTACGGTCGCAGGTTCGAATCCTGCCTCGGGCATGGATGTGTGTGATGTCCTTAGGTTAGTTATGTTTAAGTAATTCTAAGTTCTAGAGGACTGATGACCTCAGAAGTTAAGTCCATAGTGCTCAGTGCCATTTGAACCATATACACGATGATTCATATGCCCCTGCCTATGGGTTTTATAAAACCTGCAACACTTTCAAATACCACAAGCAAGATTTCCACATTCTCTCGTTCAATATGCGGAGTAAAATTAAAACGACTTCTTTGTAGTAAATTTAATGTAGTTAAATTCTGAACTGTAATATATTTTCGCTGTAGTTATTAGGTTCCGAATTATTCAAGAAAGACGTACAATAGTTACCTTCAAACATGTTTTTCTTGAATAACTCGAAAATAGTGGCCTGCAGTGGAAACGTATTCCAGGACAAAATTTATGTACATTAAGTTTCCTACAAAAAAGGGGCCTTGGCCATTTTTCAGTTGGACTAAAATTTTGCATGTAGTGAGCGACAGAAGATGAAATTCTCGGAAGTGATTTTAAAAGGCACTGCAGGTTGCAAAAAACCATCCGGTAGGGGCAACTGAATCACCTGTGGAGGGGGTGGGTGCAGATTTATGATTGTGCTAGGAGCATAGGGACTGGACCGACGAGGAGTGGAGTCACGTGCGTTGCTCGGATGAGAGTATACTCAGTCTGTATAGTGATTCTAGACGTACCCTTATATGACGAGTTTCGGTGGTCCAGGTATTATGGAGTGGGGAGTCATTATACTGCACGGGCATACTGACCGCCAACAGTACTCTCCGGTCGACGCTACTGTGACACTATACTCTTTCGCTATGTGGGTCTTTTCTGAGGCTCAGTCGGCCCTGACTTCATTTTTATGGATAACAATATCGGACAGCGCAGGTGTAAGAACGCCCGCAATGAGAGAATATTTAGCGAGTGGATACCCCCCACCAGCTTAAATCGCATCGATCATGTGTGGGATGCTTTCGGGAGACGTAGTTTACCACGCCCACAAGGACCAACGACCATCCACTAGTTACTAACCGCGCTCGTGTCGTGGAGGGATGAAACGCGGTATCGTAAGAACTCTTATCGACCTTGTGGCCAGTATGGGAGTACGTTGCATTGCCGTCCGTGGTGATCACACACCCTATTAAGCAGCACGTCACACCTTTTGTCACGTCCAGCGGAGCATCTTAAACTGTCGTGACTATGGTGTAATTACTTTAAGTTCCGTTTCTATTCATTTCATTAAGTATTTCTCTCAGTTACCTTCTATACTATACCGCAGCAGGTCTTTGATGTATGGTGCCAGTTTCATCGAGCTATGTTGCTGGCTGTAACGCACCACCCGATAGTTACTTTCGTCGTTAAGCTTTGTACACCAATGTATTTTATGACAGCTGTACAGCTCCAGTTGCTCTTCCAAAGTATTTATTTGCCAGACGCATCATCAGTAGCATCTGATAAAGGGGACAAATAAACACATATCTATGTCGGAAGCACAGAAACATTTTGTATAGACTAAAGTATAAACGTAAGATTACTTAATTACTTAGATAGTGCGCAGGTTTACATCAAACATATATCAAGTAAAAAAAAAAAAACTGTATGATGTTTAGTGCGAAGTCATCCCTATTAGTAAAAAAATAAACCCCGCTAAATTTCTATTACACGATAAGTCATATAAGTCTAATGGCTGTTAATTCAACAAAATAATTAGGGATTACAATTACGAATAACTTATGTGGGAAGATAGATACATAATATTGTGGGAAAAGCAAACCAAAGACTACGATTATGGGCTGCACACTCAGAAAATGCAACATGTCTATAAAAGAGAATCCCTACACTACGCCTGTACATCCTCTTCCGGAATTTTGCTGTGCTGTGTGTGATCCGCATAAGATAGGATCGACGGAGGATATAGAATATGTTCAAAGAAAGTCAGCTAGTTTTGTATTGTCACGAAATAAGGGAGCGAGCGCCACGGATATGACACGTGAATTGGGATGGTAGTCACTAAAACAAAGGCGTTTTTCGTTGCGACAGACTCTTCTGGTGGAACTCTCTCCTCAGAGCGTTAAAATATTTTGTTGGCGGTACCGTACCTACACATGGAGGAATAATCACCATAATAAAATAAAGGAAATCGTAGCACGCACAAAAAGCTTTGCGTGTTCGTTTTCGACCCCTCTGCCACGCACTTAATTGTGAGTTCCGAAGTAATCATGTAGATGTAGAAAACTGATGTGAATGTAGAAAACATATAATCTCGCCATATTTAAAACGTAATTACAAGCCTGTACGTAGGCACGCCTTCATGGGCACTATAGGGCCTGACCACCAGTTACATGTTTTGTTGCGGTGACGGTAGCGTATGACACGATCAGGCACTGTGGCAGTTTAACGTGTCACAAACATGTACGCACGACTATTTGCGCATCACAGAGGAAAGATAGCTAACGGACCTTATCGTGACCGTGCAAGCACGGATCAGTACGGAGCTGTAATTAGATTTCAAATATTGAAGAGGTTTTGTGTTTCCGAGACCACGGGTCTATGCATATATTGTCCTCTTTAACAAATGCCACTGATAATGGACTGTATGCCCCAACACCGGTCTCGCAAATAGATAGGTTAGAGGCGCAGCTCATGGCGTCCTCCACGAAACCCCGACCAGCGCTAGAGCGCGCCAGGCAGGGCTCGCGAGCCTCCGGCAGTCCCCGTTCGATTAGGCGAGCGCAGGGCGGCTGCTACCGGCCATTTGCAGCGCGCCTCCAGCAAACAGCCCCACTGCCCCTGCCCATGCCTATACTCCGGGCTGTCGCCCAATCCGTATCGACCGCGCCTGGCCAACGCCCTGTCACCACGAGTGCGTGCGTGAGTGCGTTTGTGTATGTGTGTGTTTGTGCGTGCAACGGTCTGTGCGTGCGTGCGCGCGCGCGCGCGGCTCTGACTGTGTCCCTATCACATGGGCCCCTTTATTGAAATATAAACACATTTATTCTGATTAGAATTTATTGTTTCCGACAAATTTGAAAATTGATTTACTTTCCACTTCAGTCACGCTCAAATTTTGCCGGCATGTATGTTGACAACGATATTTCTATTTAGTTGCTTCAGGAATGGCAGCTGCCCAAAGTTTCGTTATTAGCTCTCTTTTCCATTATCCTACGCTTGTCACCTTATGATTTACATCCACCGTCTAAATTAACGCATAGCACGTTAGTAGGAGGTACGATCTCCAGCAGCTCCTAGGGATTCTCTCCGCGGTTTGGAGCCGACGCTAAACAGTACATCCTTCTGTAACTAGTTGGGAAAGTCAGTTCAAGGGTCGGAAGAAGGCGAAGATATACCTCCTCCAAAAGGATCACTTCTAGTAAAACAATGCAGCGTTCAAAATCAAAATGGTTCAAATGGCTTTGAGCACTATGGGACTTAACATCTGAGGTCACCAGTCCTCTAGAACTTAGAACTACTTAAACCTAACTAACCTAAGGACATCACACACATCCATGCCCAAGGCAGGATTCGAACCTGCGCCCGTAGCGGTCGCGCGGTTCCAGACTGAAGCGCCTAGAACCGCTCGGCCACTATGGCCGGCAGTCTTCAATGGACTAGAAATCATTGAACGTAAACAGCAGCTGACTGGCGGAACGTGGTGTGGTCTGATGGATCACGTTTTTGCCTACATTCAAACGACTCACGTCGTCGAGTGCACCGAAATCTAAATGAAGCACTTCATCCTGTATGTGTGCACGGTCAGGTTCTTGCCGGAGGTGGGAGTGTCATGTTTTGGCGGTGTTTTTCTCATCATGAATTCGGCCCGCTCACTGAGCATGTTTATTTAACCATTCTGAATGACCAGGTGTTCCCTTTCAGTAAACATCTGCATGATGAGTGGGCTACTGATACCCCTATTTTTCAAGACAACAGCGAAGTTCAACAGGCTGCAAGTACACGTGGCTGCTTTTCTCAACACCCCTCTCCCCACCCCCACTATATTACATTTCGATTGGTCTGCAAAATAACCTGACTTTAACACCGTAGAAAATATGCGGGACACGTTTGAACAGCGGGTAAAGCGCCGACATCGGCGTGCCACCGCAATTTGGCAGAACTGCGCGATCGAATCCTCAGCGAGTAGCTTAATCTGCATGTGATATACCTGCACAGTAAACAACGCGTGTAATGATTTCTCTAGCAGTGACTATTTTTTCGCCCGGCCCGCGGGAGAATCAAACCACAACGCCTAATTAGAACGAAATGTAGCTATGACGTGCATCGGGAGGCTACCAGGAAGTCTTCCTCTCCAGAAATTAAACACATTGAACTCCCAAACGAAAAATCAGCTATACAAGAACAGTTTCGATGCTATTCAGCAGACAGAATACATATAAACATAGACCTGGAAGGACACTAGGTTGTCCACCGCCTTGATATGATGATGTCAGGGCTCTCAACGCTATGGTTATCAGCGCCTTTGCAGAATATGAACTTCAACACTTCGTGAGACTAAAACTTTGGTCTCACAATCTTCTTCGGACAATGGTCCATGGACACATATTATAGGCTTTAGAGATTAGCAGTTTCATGAAGTGACTCAATATAGCTGTTAGGAATTTGCAGAACTGCATGTTTGCCGTCAGCTGTATGAATAAGGCTGTGCATCAGAGGGATATGCAGTTCAACTTCTCACTGGATAAGTTGAAAACTTTACCGCTGGACCCAGGCTCCTTGCCGCTAACGAAGTGATTGCTTTTGGTGACATCATTTACAATAGCGACTGCGCGAATTGACGGTACCTCGTACGGAAAGCAAGAGTAGCTGATGCAACTGAGGACTCGGCTGCGAGCATTTCCGACGACTTCTTAGGCTCTTACTCGTGATGGCATTCAGACAGGCAAGGGTGCTGTCGATTGTTGCATACGAATGCGAAATACCTGCATTGTGCGTTTCCGCAAAGTGATTTTTACGCCAAAGTTGCGATCGTCCTACAAATTGTGTCAGATGTGGAGCACAGAGCCTAGCAGTTTCCGTGGTGTAGCGGTTATCCCGTCTGCCTAACATGCAGAAGGTCCCTGGTTCGATTCCGGGCGGAAACACTTTTTCGTCGCACTCAACAAGACGCTTGCTACAATCTCTACTGTGACCATTTAAATCAATTTCAAACGTCCCAACACCAGGGTGCAGATCCCTCAAATGATACATGAAACTCTTTCAGAACCGGCTACTTGGTTTTTGTGCTTACCTGGAGGGCTGGAAATGCGCGGAACAGCCGCCGGCATGCCGGTAGTTGCCACACGTTTGCACAAAACGCAAGGGCTCGTCCGGGATTTGAACCTGGGACCTCCTGCACTCGAAGCAGGAATCATACCTCTAGACCAACGAGCCTATCGGTCATAAAACGATCAGAGTATCACATACAACGGGCCACGATTTCGATACCAGCACACAAGTAATTTCGCTACGATTAAACAGAAATATCACTACGGAAGTAACATGAGGACCGGCCTCTGTTGTTGAGTACACAAAGAACTTACGCATATAGCAGAAATCCAGATACCTTACAATGCGAAGATCATCTTTTAGTTATCGATTTGTGTGATATACAACGATGTATATTATCAATTGTCAATAAAATGTAGATAATGTTATATTTATAGACAGTTATACAGGGCGAGTCACAAACTATTGCCACCAAGAATAACTCCGAAGGTATGATAGGACCTGAAAAGTTTGTAGGACAAAAGTTGCATGGGACAAAGGGATTCATAGTATGACGTTGCTTTTTGTTGTTAGGTGGGGTCGCTTCATAGATATGAAGGTCAACTTATATATATAAAATGGGATTCTATAGTTTGGTACTTAGTTTCTGATAGCGGCTAACGAGACGAATTCAATTATGTGTAGCAGTAAGGTCTTTGAAGGTCAACGAAGGTCACAAAGGTGGAATGAACGTCCATTTACAGAAGTTGTTCTAAGTGAGACCATTGGTATCAATGCAGTGCTGCAATCTTCTTATCATGGATTTAGTGGTATTCCTTATCCATGTCATTCTGGAGTGTAGGAGGATGTAACCTTGTTTTTTTTTTTCAATATAAAGATAATTAAATAAGAGGCGCCCTTGTCAGTTTTTAATTGTTTTCATTGTATCGTTTCTTATTGCTGTTAGATGCAGTCACACAATTAACAACAGAGAAGCAACATAAATATTATGTTCTCTCAGACATACAAAATTGTTAAGGCTTTCGTCGCCACTTGTTGACAAACTGCCTATTGGCTTCTGTCTCGGGTTCTTCGGCCGACGTTCATCTAATGATTTTTCTGACGTTTCGCCAGCACGAGTGGCTGGCTTTGTCAAAGCTTCACCTTCCATTACCGGTGGTTCTCTCAGCGAGCCAGTCCTTCATGACCTACATTTTATTTACTGTTGGTAATATACGTAGTTGCATACAACACAAATTGATTATTTAAAGATAGTATCTAGATTTCTCAAATAAGCATAATTTTCTTTGGGGGTTTTCCTTTCAGCAGAGGTCTGTCCTTGTGTTGCGGACGGAACACCCTTTTGATGTCAGTTTCAGTTTGTGCATCCAAAATGTAAAAATATACTATTCGTTAATGTGTTGCACTGGTGTTACGACACCTGTTAAGAAAAAGATTCGTTTAAACGACGAAAAAATAGTCTGGGTTTATTTTGTCAATGTTTCAAAGCATTCGGTACAGATACTGAAACATCGATGTTTAACCTAGTAACAACGCTAAGTGTATACATCGATGATCATCTAACACCTCTGATTTACCACTGGTGTCGTGCCTGTCGACTCAGAGCCGAGATGAATGCGCGCCGACGTCTGTAGCGTCTCAGGCGGCTGCAGCCGTGATCTCGGCAGACGCATTAGCCGGCAGCAGGCTGCGCCCTCATTAGCGCACGCCACCTGCTGGCAACCGCGCGTAATTACGGACAAGAGCCAGTAATGACGGCGGTGATCGCCGTAGGAAGCGAGACTGGCCAGCAAGGGCTCGCGTGAGTCTATTTAATCATCGGCACGTCCTTCTGCGAGAGATGTTCGCAAGGCCAGAAACGGCGTGACGAAATGGAAACATCACACTGGATCAATTTTAATGACTGTGACTTGAAGAATTCTGTAAACAAGAGTCAATCTGCGAAGGCAAAAGCATCCACGATCACCGTGTGACTTATTCTTAGGCTGTAGTACTCCAATGTTTTAAACGTTCGAAAGTCGGACTGTTGGAAACTGAAGAAAAGCAGAGGTCATAATACATCAGGATAACGGTATCGGAGAAGCGCTCAGGAAAGCCGCTTAAAGTAAGTCATTCTTCTCGCGACAGACATCGAAACAAGTCAGTGAATCTTCGCTGTTGACTGGACAAGAAAGAGGCATCGCAACGCACATCTCTCCTCTTCGTCAACAAGTACAATAGAAACAAGGCTGCGAATATTACACGACCTACTAACACCCACGCCTAGTATTTCACGAAATCGAAATCAGTTTCCTGGTGAGTAATTCTGCGCAAAAAGCGGTAATATCTACAACCCGCTGAAAAACACAATGCCGTTGTTGACATCCTTGGTGAGACAGGATTTCAGGGAATTAGGACTTGGCCTATTGTATATTTTGGTTCCTGGTGTCTCGTCTACTGTTGCGGGAGACATTCTCAAGAGGCAACGGAGATGTAAGCAGTTCATTCGCCAACATTACTCAGATCAAATGACCAGAAAATCCATTATTCGGTGAAGTTTCTGCATTTGCATATTTCCATTTACTGCGCAACAGCATATGCATTTTATTTGGAACTAGCTGTTCCCGGCCATGCATTGCTGTGGCACAGCCTGGTTCCATGGAAAAGAAAGAAAGAGAAAACACACGTTTCTAATGTGTATGAGAATTGGGTGAATGTTCTAATCTTTTACTCCCCCCTGTCTCCGAACAACTCCAACTATCTCTGTCCATCTTTTCTTCTCCCCTCTCTCTGTCCAACACCTCCCCCCCCCTCCTCTCTGATCTTGGCCTTGTTTAGTGACATTGCAGATTCAGATTCTGATGATGTTTGGCTTGTGTGGCGCTCAATTGCACGGTCATCATCGCCCGTACGAAGTCCCAATTTTTACTCAATCCAATTTGTTACGCAGCCCAATCTAGCCACTGTCACGAATGATGATAATGATGATGAAATAACGAGGACAACACAAACACCCAGTCCCCGGGCAGACAAAATCCCCAACCCGGCCGGGAATCGAACCCGGGACTCCGTGATTCAGAGACAGAGAGATTCAGATTCTGTTGCAGAATTCTAATCGTAATCCGATAACGCATACACACAATTTTTCTGTTTGCTAACGTTTCTCTACACTGACGGAAAAGAAATACCAACACGAAGGAGGAGTTATGCGACATAACCGAAAGTTGGCTAAACTGCCACAACCACTCAAAGAATCCTTGCCCAAGAACGGAAGCAACACACACGGATAAAACATGGTTCAAATGGCTCTGAGCACTATGGGACTTAACTTTTGAGGTCATCAGTCCCCTAGAACTTAGAACTACTTAAACCTAACTAACCTAAGGACATAACATACATCCATGCCCGAGGCAACTGTAGCGGTCGCGTGGTTCCAGACTGAAGCACCTAGAACCGCTCGGCCACTCCGGCCGGCACACAGACATTCTCACACTCAATCTGACGCGTCAACGACAGGAAAATATATATAACACGGGAATGTAATAAATAAATGGGCAAAGGAAACACAGGACTGCACATGTATACACACAGTACACCTACAGATATGCTGAAATGTAAAGCATAAATAGAGGAATGACAATATTTACCTATAATGTGCCACTTTGGCTGTCTGACGAAACACTCTGCTGCTCATCCTCCTTCGCAGCATCGAAAACACCGATGTTAAGACCAACAGATGAGCTAATATGTATAAATGGCAAAAGGTAGCTCAACAGTGTCAATGGGATGTGACGCTTGACAGTCTGAGGAGTTGCTTTCGCATAGTGTCTCGGAATTCGGGGAGTTGCAATACAAAAGAGCCAAAAGAACCTTCAGGTCAGGACTTCCCTTATTGTTACTGAAGTGTATGAGAGCTGATGTAATAACAATGTAAATGGCTGCACTGATTTTATTATATACGCTGAGTTACAGCCTTTCACTAAGTAAACATGTGCATACCACACAAATAACACCATAACAATTTAGTGAGTGCCTGGAGAATATAATTCTTGAGTCGTGCTGTAAAAGTCTGGCAATACACAAAGCACTCCATCCTCCAGAATGGTGCAGATTACACAGTCATTGTAGTCCCTTTTGCATATGAATATAAAATGAAGATCTTCGCTTTCACCTTATTCGGATGAATGTTCCGCTTGACAAAGAACGGCTTTACAGTCTTCGAGGGTTGGGATTCTCCGCCAACACGATTGCAAGGTATAATCAAAAAATACGCGGCACATCACCTACGTGATAAATATGTGTCGTGTTCGCACCGAAATTAACCACCGTCGGCAGTAGCCAGCACTTGCATGGGTGACCGCCCGGGTAAGCCGCACAACTTCCGCTTTACATTTATAGCAGAGAGGACAAGAGGGATAGAGGCGTAATTGTAAGTCCCTGATCACCAGTCTTTGCGCCAATGTCCTGGATTAAATTCCAGAACTTTCCGTAGTATCCCTTGAAGTGAGGACATGCGACTATTGATGCCGTTCCGTCCGCCGGGGATTAGCACGTCAAGCTCGGCGACCCCCCCCCCCCCCACCCCACCCCACCGAGTGCTCTTCAAGATAAGTAGGATACGTGGCGGCATCGGGTTTCAACCTTTCCCTTCTCTGATGTCCAACTCGAACAGGACATTACACTACACGTACACTCATGACAGCCACTTACACTTAAGGCACACTTGTGCATACAGCTCTCGTACTCTGAGATGGAATGGTGCCTACGGCACGAAGGATAGGGATAACCTATCCAATTGCGGAGCCTGAGCATGAGTTTCTCGGGCTCCCAATCGTCCATGCCATACGGGTTCACTTTACCGTGTTTGTGAGTTTCCAGTTATCTGTCCACCCTCCGTAAGGATTATCGTAATGCGCAACAAAAGAGTCGTCGGCAAACGAACGGCCTGAAATCCGAGGAACATGGGTGCTGAGGTGTGGGGCAGGAGCCTCACAACCCCAGAATGGGGCGACCAGATCGAGGCTCATCTGCCACGGCCGTGGTCGGGAATCGATGACGTCTGCGCGCACGCGGACGGAGCCTGCCCATGAATATTCACCGTGGGCCTACAAACAGACGCTCCCGAAATACTGCCCGGCGCGGCTGTCTCATGCAACAATAAAGGCGACTCTGCTGGACTCTACCACAGCGGAAAGCAATCCTTCCTAAGCAGCAGCTGTTAAATCTTGAGGCAGCAACCGAGCGAGATCGTGCAATGGTGAGGCGGGAGAGCGGCGGTTCAAATCCACGTCCGGCCGTCCAGATTTAAGTTTTCCGTAAATCGCTTAAGACGAATGCCCGGTTCCTTTGGAAGAGCACGGCCGATTTCCTTTCCGATTCATCCTCAATTCGAGCTTAAGCTTCGCCTCTAATGACCTCGTCTTTAACTAAACTTAAAACCCTAACATACCTTCCATAAATGGCGTTTAATTGAAGATTATGCCCTGCGCAATATAGTCTTATTGGTTGTCACTTTTTCCCCGAGCCATTTTAAGGTGCTATTATACCATGTTCAGTGAGCTTGTTTGCGTCATTTACCATCACATTTGGTTGGTCATTTTACCGTTTGCCTGGTGTATTCGTCGACCACAATACTATCGCACCTGAGAGTGAGGGCGCTTCGGTCGGTCTATCGTGCGTTTTTATCGTGATATTTCACGAGGACACGCTGAACCACTTGATACTATTTGCACAATTTCATTAAATCGCTCACTTTACATGTTTATTGTAACGCCGCCGAGTGTTTCCGGCAACAGCCACGGGAGATGAAGTGCATAATGGAGTAATAAGGTGACTGGAATTTTCTTGCTGTATCTCATCTCAAATTTTTCGTCGAACTGATATTAACATGTGAACTATTACATCGCATTTAACTCCTAGGTTTTTAGGCAAGTGTTACTAATTTGTTACTGTACATAAAACGCACAGTTATGACGTCTATTCGGCATTTATCAGATTCAATGTGAACTCCACCGGAAATTCAAAAATGAAAACAACTTTCTGATGCCACATCGATGAAAATATCAAGACATTACGTAAAGAACAGCACAATGGAGAGATAAGAAAATACTACCCACCAAATGATTATAGAGAAACAGCCTAAAAACATGTGAAGCTGGAAAAATGAAAAGCAATAGAAATCTGTTCCTTTCAAGGCGGCTTTCTCAAAATACTTTATGATTAAATAAACAGGAAAGTAAATACTGGGCTCAAAAAAGCTAAGATGACCCCCGAAGCAACTGTTCAACGGGGTTTATTTTCATACAGTAACTATTCAGTCCTATCAAAAAATAGAGAACAACAATTTAGGAAATGAGAAGTGCACATACAAGTGAAAATATGGATCAGCAACGGCGAAATGTTAAACACGTTTTATGGAATACGTTAAAGAGCGAAGTTGGAAGGCAAGCAAAGAGAGCGAGGGAACCATGGATCACCAATGAGATGCTCTAAAAGATGGAGGAAAGGAGGAAGTGTAAAAATGTTAATGAAGAAAAATACAGAAGACTTAACAACGCACTCAGAAGACAAACCGACAAAGCGAAAAAAAATTATGAAGATGGAAAGTGCGACGAAATAGAAGACCTTCAAAGAAGAGGAAGGTATGACCTGATGTACCAGGAAACAAACGAGATGGGAGGTAGAGAAAACACAGGAGTAAGGACTTCCAGGATAGAAGACTTTCGAGGACAAATGGTTATTGAACAAACGGATGTGCTGAAAATATGGGAAGAATACATAAAGGGACTCTACGATTAGGAACATCGTCCACAAGGCATTGAAACAGAGACAGAAGAAGAGATTGACGAAAAAGGACGTAGCATACTGACAACTGAAGTAGAGAAGGCAACTGAGGACATGAAGAGGAGGAAAGCCACAGGAGATGACGACATACCGGTGGATTTGCTGAAAGAAATCGGTAAAGAGGATTTGAAGGTATTGTCGCATCTCATAAAGAAAATCTACGAAAGTGGGGTATAGTCTAAGGACTTCTTGGGTGTCACAACAGTTGTTCTTGAGAAGAAACAGCAAGCCAAGAAATGTAGTGATTTCAGAACAATCAGTTTCATCTCACACGTAGCGAAGATTATTGCACGAATACTCAACAAACGACTGGAACACAAAATTGAAGAAGTAATAGGAGAGGACCAGTTTGGATTTAGGAAGGGAAAAGGAACCAGATACCCCATCGGCATGGTGAGGATATTGTCGGAGAGAGTTTTGGGTGTTAACGAAGAAGTTTGTGTTTGTTTTATAGACTGGCAGAAGGCCTCTGACAGTCTCAACTGGATAAAATTGATGAACGTCCGTAAGGATATAGGAATAAACTGGAGAGGCCGGAGACTAATTCTGAACTTGCACCTGGGACAAAGAGTAAAAGTGCGGCTGAACTATGGAGAAACAAGCAGCGTGGAGACATGAAGAGGCGTCAAAAAAAAAAAACCAGATGTTGTCTATCGCCGAGTCTCTTCAACCTGTATGGGGAATGGCTGTCCACAGAAGCTTTGAAAGGATAGGAGGACGCCTCATCAATACCATAAAGTACGTAGATGACCTGGTAGTGCTTGCTAAAAGTCGAAGACAACACATTATGAACCAGAAATTACGGCAGGGAAATCTACGTCGAAAAATCAAAAGTGATTCGGATTTCGAAAAGGGAGAAACCTTTGAGGATAACCATCGACAGTCGAGAACTGAAGGAAGTAAAACAGTTCAAGTGCTTTAGAAATTTGGTGACAAAAGATGACCAATGCTTCAGTGAAATGCGAGCAAGAATCGCTATGGCCAAAACCGCATTCAATAAGAAGAGGAACCTGCTGACCAGGAAGAACTGAGGAAGAAACTGGTGAAGTGCTACAACCGGAGCATTGCACTGTACGGAGCACAGACGTGGACCATGAGAAAAGAGGGAAAGAAATCCTAGAAAATTTTGAAATGTGGTGCTGGAGGAGAATGGAGAAGATCAAGTGGACCGATCGGGTGACGAATAACGATGTTCTGAGAAGAGTATCAGAGAAGAGAGACATTCTGAATACAATTCTTCAGAGGAACACCAACTGAGTCGGACACATACTTCTACACGGAGGGCTCAAAACGAAGTCTTCGTAGGGAAGATTAAAGGAACGGTAGAACGAGGAAGAAGAAGAATTCAACTTCTGGATGCCATGAAAGATGGAAAGAGATGAAACAGACTGAAGAGCCGGCCGCGGTGGACAAGCGGTTCTAGACGCTTCAGTCCGGACTGCGACTGCTACGGTCGCAGGTTCGAATCCTGCCTCGGGCATGGATGTGTGTGATGTCCTTAGGTTAATTAGGTTTAAGTAGTTCTAAGTCTAGGGGACTGATGACCTCAGATGCTAAGTCCCATAGTACTCAGAGCCATTTGAACCACAGACTGAAGAAAGAAGCTGAAGACAGGGAACATTGGCAGCAGAAATTCTCCGTACGAAGACACAGACCTGCCACTAGGCAGACTATTATATAATAATAGTAATAATCACAAAATTAAGAAACAGGCGCATATCACTAAAAGGAACACTACCACGTTGTGATAGAGCTAGACAATAATAGCTTTCAGCAATAAAACATTGTGTGTTAACTTCTTTCCTGTACATAAATTAAATCTGCGAGGTCCAGAGAAAATGCTCGTTGGCAAGAACTTTTTGATGGGTAAAGCCAATTTAAGCCAGAACGGAAGAGAGGCATACGTACAAGCAAAAGGAGGGGAACGTAACGGTCAATAACTAGCGTAACACAAGAAGAGGAGGAGTACACATACGCAGAAAAAGAAATATCGGCTTTGTGATGGAATGAGGTGGTCAGTTATTTTCTTGTGATGTGGGTCCACAGCTTCTTAAATCTTTTTTAAAGGATTTCATCTTGCTTTCAGCTGTTAGAATTTTATTTCGCGATTGCAATTTCGGCATTAAGTCATTTTCAGGCATTTATAAAACATACGACAACGTAATGACAACAATTTACAGTGGGAGTAATAGTAGGTACAACCAATTTTGTAGGTTTCTGACATACATATGCCGTACCTACAAGATTTTTATCTGAAGGTTTATTTAGGCAGAGATAACGACGTAATGCCCACAACTGCACTTCAGAGAACAACTAGTCAGTGATACTAGTCAATATTCCATTTTATGTGCTGTGATTTTGAGTGGATTGTATATATATCACACAGCTAAAAGTGTGTCGAAAACAATGAAATAGTTTGTACCCACTGTCAATCCCACTGTAAATTGTTCCCATTACGTTGTATTATGTTTTGTAGATGCTTGAAATTGCTTAAAGCCGAAATTGCGATCGCTAAACAAAATTCTAACGGCTGAAAACAAGATGAAATCCTTTAAGAAAGAAATGAGTAACACGGCAAGAAAACAAAATATTTGAAACGCAAGGAGCAAAAAAAGGAACTAAAGTTGGAAATTCATTCTTTCTTGTCTCGTCAATATCGGGCGAAATAAACATAGGCAGTTTTGTATTTCCGAAGTCTTACACAACAGCAGCCATTTTCAGTCAAATATTTTGCATTCAATTCGTTTTATTTTAGACCTGTCTACAAACGTTGGCGCCTTCTTATGGTTTACGAACAGTCCTAGGGAGAGGCGTGTCGGTTAATTAAGGAATATCAGTAAATACGTTTTCACCATAGCCGCGACCAGACATAAATTGTTGACATCTTGCTTAAATCTTCAATCATACAACATGCCCTTTATACGTATAAAACTGATCGTCTTAAGAGTGGTTCAGCAGTTACGCGCTATAAACAGTTCACATCGTAGCTGGGCAAACACCACTGGTGGTGAATCACAGGACATTTAGCAATAATCTTTGATACTCAAATCAGCATTGACACAAATGCGGTACACGATAAGATGATGCCCAAGACCTATGGGCATAGCGTTTCTCAACAAACGCTGAAACTAAAATAATGTAGCATCGAAACTATATAACGTTAGTTGTTTTACGGGTGAGGTTGCCTGACAACTTAGATTATAATCTCTTAACATGTATAAATTTAAGCAAAATGTCAACAAATTGTATGTGGTAGCGGTTGTTGTAAACGCTTGTGTCAGTTTTAAGAAACAAGCAGTGTGGTTCTGGATAGCTGAAAAACGTCATCTCAACCGTATAGCCGCAGGCGATAACGATGCTACCTTTTGGAGCCGCCTACTTCCATCAACCCAGGGAAAACAACACGTGCGTGCATTCCGCAGCGCAACCTCCCAGAAACCGGGAAGAGGAAGCCAGTACGTATACACTGACATGTTAGTGCCAAAAGGGGAAGAAACTTTCCGGGGGCAGCCAAACTGTCGCTACAATACAGCCGTTAATTATCAAGTTAGGAGGTCGATAACCGCAGAATCCAATCGGCCGACGCGATCCGGCGAGCTGAGTCGAGTTTAATTACGGCGGTGGCGTGCTCGAGGGTTGTTAATTATCCAGTGTTGTGTCGCCGCGCCGGCTCCCCTCGCGATATGCGGCGCCGCCCTGCACAAAGCGGCTCCCCCCATCTGGCCCTGTACGCGCCGTCTACACGTCTCCCCTTGCGCTCGCAATACCTTGGCGGCGGTGGCACGTTACAGGCTCATATCGTTTCACATTGCGAGAAAGCGAAGAATTTTTATCACCTGTGGTTGACAACCATGTACGTCCAACAGCGACAAAGTCTATGGCAGGAAATGTATTCTTTACAAGCTGTGACGTCGTCTTCCGTTGTGGTCCTACAGCACATAGTGAGCCTTAGTCTCTTTAACAATTTTTCAACATTCATCTTGGTCCGTTGCTACAGCTCTCAAATTTATATAGTCCATTTTCAGGAGATCCTCGATGACTCCATCCTCCCATCTCTCGGCCGACCATGCCCTTCCTGTCCTTTGAGCGGTGACTATACGTTCGGAACATACATTCCTGATGAACGGCGGTCCACGACACCTAGTTAGGGTGTTTGGGTCCTATAACAAATTAGCCAATTTTTGTTTTAAGACTGTATTCCCATACATATCTCTTCCAAGAAAGTTTGTTTCTTTGCAGAGCAACCTACCGCTTGTTTGCAGTTGTTCATTTAATCTGCGATCAAAAAAACTCTGCAGCGCTACCTCTCGTCGGTTTTAACCTTCGGCATTCACACTGAGTGACGTGGCGCAATGACCTCGCATTTGAGACGACGGCGTTTCAAAATTCGTTCGCTCCATAGAAATTTACGTTTTCCGTGATTTTCCTGAATCCTTGAGCCGAATGCGGGGGTGGTTTCTAGACAAGGACGCAACCCACTCTTCACCAGTCTCGAGCTTGTGCTCCTTCTCTAATGATTTCTTCGTCGATGAGAAGTCTGACCCTTACCTCCCTCTTCCTCTTCACCATTCACGCTTTACTACGTTGCGAAATTTCATTTAGAGGACGTCAGATTCTTTCTTCTCAGCCCCTACCGTAGTGTAAGATAGCAAAGGACCGTGTTAATCTTCCAGTGCGGTGTCGGATTGCTGGTGCCACCTCTGACGAGGAGGGCATCCGCCAAAGCCGTCTCGTGCCCAGCAATAACCGTCAGAGGCTCCGAAACGTGTAGCTGGGCTGCCGTAGACAGCGATTACTTAGCCGGAAGCCCGGAGTGTCACGGCTGAGCTGCCTAGCAGAGCGGTGATCCCTAGAGAGCAGCGGGTGTGTTGTGAAGCAAGGTGCGGGCGCGCAGGTGTTGTGTTACAACGCTAATGAGCCTGTGCGATGCGGGTCTGGCAACTGGGACGGCGCCAAAAGGGGGGCTGCACATTAAGCGACAGCCTCAGCCCAGCTACTGCAGTTGCGGTGTTCAGTCCGAAGACGAGTTTAATGCATCTCTGTACAACTACTGCAACCTCGATCTATCTGAAACTGCTTACCGTATCCATCCCTTGCTCTGCCTGTACAAATTTTGTCCCCTCCCCCACACTTCCTTCTACGAGTAGTACAAAACTAAATCCTCAGAATGCCTCAGAATGTATCCTACCAGCAGATGGCCGGTCGGAGTGGCCGAGCGGTTCTAGGCGCTACAGTCTGGAACCGCGCGACCGCTACGGTCGCATGTTCGAATCCTGCCTCGAGTTCGACTCAGTACCTTCTCGTTGCTGAAGATTGGATGGTCAATCACGTAACAAATGAGGAGGTACTAAATAGAATTGGGGACAAGATGAATTTGTGGCACAATATGACTAGAAGAAGGTTTAAAAATGGCTCTGAGCACCATGGGACTTAACTTCTGAGGTCATCAGTCCCCTATAACTTAGAACTACTTAAATCTAACTAACCTAAGAACATCACACACATCCATGCCCGGGGCAGGATTCTAACCTAGAAGAAGTGATCGGTTGGTAGGACACGTTCTGAGGCATCAAGGGATCACCAACTTAGTATTGGAGGGAAGCATGTACAGGGTAAAAATCGTAGAGTGAGACCAAGGGATGAATACAGTAAGCAGATTCAGAAGGATGTAGGTTGCAGTAGTTAGTCGGAGATGAAGTTTCACAGCATAGAGTAGCACGGAGAGCTGCATCAAACCAGTCTCTGGACTGAGGACCACAACAACAACGATGACCTCGTTAGTAACGCAGTCTATCCATCTAATTTTCAGCGTTCTTCTGCATCTCCACATTTCATCAGCTTCCACTCTTCTGGTCTCAACTGCTTATCATCTGCTTTTCACTTCCGTACGAGCCTACACTCCAGACCAATATGTTCTGAAAAGACTTCCTAATTCTTACATTTATTGATCTGATGGAATTACGTAAGTCGCTACTTTATTTTCGATAATGATATAATTTTACTTCATTTCTTCGGCTTCTATCACTATCAAAGACAAAGCTGAGACTCATATGTCTCAAGCAAAATGTAATTCCATCAGATCAATAGCGTACTACACCTGAGACATAGGCCGGATTTCCCCAATACGTATAAAGTTGGGGTGATATTCCAATACCGGAGAGGCTCCGGCAATACTGACGATTTAAGAAGGGGAAAATGGGGTGCAGGCGTGAATTGAAGCTTGTGTTAGGAAGAGCATTGGACTACTGAAGTCCATGCAGCTCTGTTAGCTATGGTGCTGTAATGGTTAGCGCATCTGCCTAGTGACCAGGAGACTCGGGTTCAAGTCCCAGCCATGGCACAAATTATAATTAATTTCTTCAGCTTCTATCAGTATAGAACTTAAACTTACGTTTTAATTTACTGTCATCGATGAAACCACAGCCACAGCAACTGTGGCGAAAACAATGATCCCATCAGTGAAGGTTAATAACAACACGACGTTGTGAAACACCCAGTAAACTTACATGTTAACTTATCTGATAGCGGAAACTTTCGCAATTATACTCAAACTTACATTCGATTTTAACGAATTTCTCCTTCTCAGAAATGTTTTCCTTGCTCTTGCCAGTCTGCCTTTTATGTCCTCTAGGCCGCGCGGGATTAGCCGAGCGGTCTGGGGCGCTGCAGTCATGGACTGTGCGGCTGGTCCCGGGGAGGTTCGAGTCCTCCCTCGGGCATGGGTATGTGTGTTTGTCCTTAGGATAATTTAGGTTAAGTAGTGTGTAAGCTTAGGGACTGATGACCTTAGCAGTTAAGTCCCATAAGGTTTCACACACATTTGAACATTTTGAACATGTCCTCTCTACGTCGGTCATCATCCATTAATTTGCTGTCCAAACAATCAAAAGTCACACTACTCTCAGTATCTCATTTCCTAATCTAATACCCTCAAGCATTATCTGATATTAACTGACTGTATTCCATTGCTCGTCTTATTTTTGTTCACGCTCATCTTTAAAAACCACTTTTTCAAAACATCCATTTTATTCATACAGATCATCAGCAAACCTAGAAGTTTTTATTTCTACTCCCCGAACGTTCATTCCTTTTCCAAATTTTCTCCTGTTTCCTTTGCGGTTTGTTCCATGTACAGACTGAATAACATCGGAGACTGGTTACAACGCTGTTTCACTCGCTTCTCAACTACTGCTTCCCGTTCGTGTCTTCCGACTTTTATAACCGCAGTCTGGTTTCTGTACAAACTGTATACAGACTTTCATTCCCTGTATTTTAACCTTGCAGCCTTCAAAATTTCAAATAATGTGTATGGCCCAGCCAATGCTGACAAAAGCTTTCTTTAAATCTACAAAAGCCATAAACGTTGGTTGCCCTTTCTTTAACTATCTTCTGAGCCTCTTCGGTGTAATTGTGGTTGTTGTGTGTCCCAGCCACAATTACACTCTGTTTTGGTAAAGTGTAAAGTGCTTTTACGACCTTATTTTTGAAAATACGTGTTATGTTTACGTGTGCTTCACAACACCTCACCATGATTCTGAAAATAAAAGGGCTTGCCACACGAAAACGTAAGTAAAAACGAATATAGGAGCGAAATATCGCGATAAACTAAATTACATTTAGATGATAAGTTAACTTCCCGACAAAACTTTCTCATCAACATCGTTTGGTTGCAGATAACAAGCTACCTGTAATAAATAATACACGAGTGGCCCCGGAAAATCATGCACACCAAGTTATTAACAAAAAGAAACGAATTATTGTTTGAACTAAATATCTACGTAATTTTGTAAACATTTAGTAAAAATGTTCACATTCCAGATTAAACAAAACGGAAATTCACTGATGATGGTACTGTGGTGCTGAAACATGTTTGGGAACTTGGGAAAACTGCTGTTTTGCATAATTCAAATGGCTCTGAGCACTATGGGACTTAACAGCTGAGGTCATCAGTCCCCTAGAACTTAGAACTACTTAAACCTAACTAACCTAAGGACATCACACACATCCATGCCCGAGGCAGGATTCGAACCTGCGACCGTAGCGGTCGCGCGGTTCCAGACTGTAGCGCCTAGAACCGCTCGGCCACAAAGCCGGCTTTTTTGCATAACTGGCGGACCTTACATCCTATAGTTTTAACTGCAAACACGGTAAGCTCAAGGAGCTGCAAATCCAAACGATGAACAGATCCATTTGTCTCGCCTGCAAACCTGAGAACACTTTACAGAATGAAGTTTAATACACTGCCAGAAAAAAATTAGTACACCTGGAAAGACGACGTCGACTTTCACCAGATGACGTCATATGCCACCTGGGGGATAGTAGATGCACTTATAATGGTTTCAACGTCGTCCTTCAACGGACATCGTAGTGGAATAGCTACCAGAGCGCCATCTGTGTCTGCCCTTTAATAGGGAATGCTCAAAGCCAGAGGGCTCCGTGTAGTGAGAATGTGTGAAGCAAGCAGGCAACCATGCCATGGAGTTGCACTCGTGCTTCCCACAACAGAGTGACTGGGTTTGAAAGTGGTCAAACTGGAGCCTTCTGGGTGGCGGGGCGGTCCTCTCGGCGAATTTCCACACAAGTGGGATGTGCTACGTCATTTGAGCAACGATGCTGGCATCAGTGGTCACGTGAACAGTCTCACACCCATAGACGAGGTTCTGGTTGTCTACGCGGCACAGACGCCCTCCAGCATCCTCGTATTGCAAGGACACCATGGGAGATCGTACAGCTACCAGAGCACAGATAAAAAGGACTGTGAGCCCCGACACGTCAACACAAACTGTTGTGAACCGGTTATCAGCAATGGGACTACCGGCACGCACACCTCTAGCCTGTGTCCCACTCACTCCACAGCATCGACGTGCACGGCTTTAATGGTGCTGACCAGAGGATAAACTGGAAGATGGAAAGGCGCGCCGTGATCTTCAGCAATGAAAGCAGATTCTGCCTGCACGCAATTGAAGTCGTTTGCACGTACGACGTATAGACATGGTAAGTGCTGTCTCGTATAGTGCTTTCGTCCAAGACACCCCAGGCCTTATGATGTGAGGTCACCTTTGGTGTTCCTGGAGAGGAGGATAACCACCGCTCGGAGGAGGAGGAGATCAGTGGTAAACGTCCTGTCGACAAACGAGGTCATGGAGATGGAGCACGAGGTCGGATTGGGGAAGGATATCGGCCATGCCCTTTCAAAGGAACCAGCCCAACATTTGCCTCAAGAGATTTAGAAAAATCACGGTAAACTTAAATCAAGAGGGTCGGGTGTGGGTTGGAACTGCTGTCCTCCCGAATGCGAGTCCAGTGCGCTAACCAGTGCGCCATGTCGCTCAGTACCAGTGCTCGGTGCGTGCAGAATGTTGTTAGACCCGTTCTTTTGCCGTTCCTGTAACAGAAAGGTGATGTATTGTTCCAACAGGTTAATACGCTCGACCGCACACCGTCCGTGAAACTCAACGTGCTCTGCAAGGCGTGCAACAACTTCCCTGACCATTACGATCTCCGGACTTGTCTCCAATCGAGCACGTATGGGATATGATGGGACGAGAACAGACTCGTGCGACTCGTAAATCAACAATTACAGAACTACGTGAAATGGTTGAGCAGGGATGGCATAACGTACCTCAGAACAGCATTCGCCATCTGTACGATCGACTGGAGGCCAGAGTCATTGCCTGCATTGTCGATTCTGGACGCTACACCACGTATTAATATCGGTGTTTCAGACTGGGCCGATATCTGGTTCATCAGAACCACTTGTTCTATTGACTCGAAAATACACTCCTGGAAATGGAAAAAAGAACACATTGACGCCGGTGTCTCAGACCCACCATACTTGCTCCGGACACTGCAAGAGGGCTGTACAAGCAATGATCACACGCACGGCGCAGCGGACACACCAGGAACCGCGGTGTTGGCCGTCGAATGGCGCTAGCTGCGCAGCATTTGTGCACCGCCGCCGTCAGTGTCAGCCAGTTTGCCGTGGCATACGGAGCTCCATCGCAGTCTTTAACACTGGTAGCATGCCGCGACAGCGTGGACGTGAACCGTATGTGCAGTTGACGGACTTTGAGCGAGGGCGTATAGTGGGCATGCGGGAGGCCGGGTGGACGTACCGCCGAATTGCTCAACACGTGGGGCGTGAGGTCTCCACAGTACATCGATGTTGTCGCCAGTGGTCGGCGGAAGGTGCACGTGCCCGTCAACCTGGGACCGGACCGCAGCGACGCACGGATGCACGCCAAGACCGTAGGATCCTACGCAGTGCCGTAGGGGACCGCACCGCCACTTCCCAGCAAATTAGGGACACTGTTGCTCCTGGGGTATCGGCTAGGACCATTCGCAACCGTCTCCATGAAGCTGGGCTACGGTCCCGCACACCGTTACGCCGTCTTCCGCTCACGCCCCAACATCGTGCAGCCCGCCTCCAGTGGTGTCGCGACAGGCGTGAATGGAGGGACGAATGGAGACGTGTCGTCTTCAGCGATGAGAGTCGCTTCTGCCTTGGTGCCAATGATGGTCGTATGCCTGTTTGGCGCCGTGCAGGTGAGCGCCACAATCAGGACTGCATACGACCGAGGCACACAGGGCCAACACCCGGCATCATGGTGTGGGGAGCGATCTCCTACACTGGCCGTACACCACTGGTGATCGTCGAGGGGACACTGAATAGTGAACGGTACATCCAAACCGTCATCGAACCCATCGTTCTACCATTCCTAGACCGGCAAGGGAACTTGCTGTTCCAACAGGACAATGCACGTCCGCATGTATCCCGTGCCACCCAACGTGCTCTAGAAGGTGTAAGTCAACTACCCTGGCCAGCAAGATCTCCGGATCTGTCCCCCATTGAGCATGTTTGGGACTGGATGAAGCGTCGTCTCACGCGGTCTGCACGTCCAGCAAGAACGCTGGTCCAACTGAGGCGCCAGGTGGAAATGGCATGGCAAGCCGTTCCACAGGACTACATCCAGCATCTCTACGATCGTCTCCATGGGAGAATAGCAGCCTGCATTGCTGCGAAAGGTGGATATACACTGTACTAGTGCCGACATTGTGCATGCTCTGTTGCCTGTGTCTATGTGCCTGTGGTTCTGTCAGTGTGATCATGTGATGTATCTGACCCCAGGAATGTGTCAATAACGTTTCCCCTTCCTGGGACAATGAATTCACGGTGTTCTTATTTCAATTTCCAGGAGTGTATAATGATTTCGTGTACTAAATATGAACTGTTGCAACAACAAAACATGAGTGAAACTTCCTGGCAGATTAAAACTGTGTCGCGACCGAGACTCGAACTTGGGACTTTTGCCTTCCGCGGGCAAGTGCTCTACCACCTTTTTTTTGTCACGCTGACCACTTTTTTTTTAAATTTTTTTCATGGAACAATTGGGGGAGGATACACAGAAAACAGATTTGGAATCTAGTAGATGCAGTGGTGCAAAACAATTTTCCTTAAAACCTGACCCATGAAAGCGATTTCTGTGTTGTAGTACGTAAGTGCAACTATTTTGTAGAAGATACACTGTAATTGCTGTATGACGATTAAGACGCCAGATACCGTACCACGCAAACTACTTTTAGCAAATAAAAACAAATAAGCCTCCATCCAGAATCGAACCCTCAACCCGCTGCATGCTAACCAAAAATGCTGTCGCCTGCACCAACTGCACTTTTTTTTTTATATCCTGATTACATGGCAGACGCTCTATCCGACTGTTTTTATTTTTATTTTTTTATTTATTTTTTGTTTTTTTTATTTTTTTAATTTTTTTTTCTCTGCCAACCTTTTTTTCTTATATAGATGGAAAAAGGTGTCTTCCAGTTACGACAAACAAAATTAGAATGTACATTCGTCGCAACAACAGAACAAGGGTTCCTTCTAAACTATGAAATAGAATTTGAAACCAATAGTGTGATGATATAATAATAATAATAATAATAATAATAATAATAATAATTTAAAAAAACGGAACCAAATCCCGCACGCCATTCCATGTGCATGGCCCATCTGCGTACAGATTCCATGTTCCAAATTGGTACGACATTTCGCAGCGTGTGGAGCCCCATGAAGGCGGTCATCCTCCCCAAATGTGAGGGGTGTTATCGAAGACACTGCGCACATAGTTGTCAAATAGTTGTCGGTATCGGGGTGTACACTCAAGTGTGGTATGACTGTCCTGGAGAAATTGCCAGTAATCAAGTACCATCTGCTCATCATCTCGAAAGAGGTAGTATATGGACATGCCTATAAACCATGTGACAGCGTGAGTCTTCGCAGGTGGGAAATAAGTATCCTCTGGACAAAGGAGGAGCCGTGGCTCAATTGTGGGAGGCGCGATACGTAGGTAGCACGCGAGGATCTTCTGCACTAGCAGCCATACCTCTAACGCCGATCCACATGTTAAACGGTGTTCGTCAGTATCCACGAGGTGGCAATGTGGGCAAAGGGGGGAATCCGCCATCCCAATAGCGTGCAGCCTTTGTCGTGTTACAACCTTCCCGTTCACCGCCTGGTACCACGCGGCTCGTACCCGCGTGGGCTTCTGGACCGCTCTCCACACTGCAGGCCATAGGGTCGTAGGGCTCTTCCTCTCAACCACATTGCGAGGGATGGACCTTAGCGGCAGTCTGTAAACGTCTCTCGCCTTGGGAGTGCGAGTGTTGGGAAGGTCTGGGTGCACGTAACTATACTCAAGAATAAATGCCGAGAGGTGCGAGAGTGAGGGTGTAATGTGCGCAACCGTGACAGGTGGCAGAAGAGACGCCGGCAGCAATTCCTCTAACAGACGACCCGTAAGGGAAGCATCTTTGTGGGTCCACAATTTCATCATTGTGCACAAGTATAATGCTGTAGCCCTCGCTCTTACATTTATAAGTCCCAGTCCGCCATCAAGCGGAGGGAGGGTGAGTGTTTCGTAGCGGACTTTGAGTAGGTGTCTGGCGGTAAGGTAATATCCAAACGCTGCTTGCAGTCTGTGTGCCATCGCTGTAGATATCGGTAGGACCTGGGCCATGTGGATCGTCTTAGTTGCCACGTGAAGGTTGAGGTATTCCGCACGCTGTAGGAGGTCCATCCGTCGAAGTAAGTTCCGGCGAACTTCTGTGCGTATTGCCTGTAGTAATCGTGCATAGTTCATGGCAGCCGTGCGGCGCACATCCTGTGTAAATGTTATGCCCAAGAACCGGATCTTGTTAACTAGTGGGAGTGGGGCTAAAGCGTCCTCCTGTAGACCTCTCCCATCGCTGCCGACTTGGTCACATTCATGACAATCCGTATCGATTGATCCATTGTATCACGGAGCGTACCTCGTCACCAGATCGGACAAGTAATAGAAGGTCATCAGCATATATCCTGCAGTGAAAGGTGTGATCCCTCAATGACATGCCTGAGAGCCTGTTTTTCAATCCTCCGACAAGTGGTTCGAGTGCGATCGCGTAAAGGATCATGGAGAGTGGGCATCCTTGGCAAACTGACCGTCGGATCGGAAAGGGACCCGCAATCCGTCCATTCACCAGTACACGGGATGCAGCTCCACGGAAAAGGTGCTGAAAGATGTCGAGAAAGTCAGGCGGGAAGCCCATGCGGGCCATAACGGACAGAAGGAACTTGTGGTGAACTCTATCGAAGGCGTGGTCGAAATCAATGGAGATCAGAGCAGCTCGAAGGCGACAGGATGTGGCGATGGCTATTAAATCCCTGCATTCGCTGGTTGCCGTTTGCATGTTGGTCACTCCGCCCTGTGTCGTTTGCTCCATTGAGAGGAGTAGGGGCAGAACCTTCTTTATGCGGCTGGCGAGTAGTCTAGCGAAGATTTTATAGTCCGAGTTGAGCATTGTAATTGGCCTGTAGTCCTCGACCGTCCGACCTCTGGAAGGCTTGTGTATCGGTATAAGGAGACCTTCCACGAATGCAGGTGGCACGTGGGAACCGGGGGTCATCAGTTCTTGGTACATTATGATCCATCGGGCATCATGAGAGCGCGGAAAGTACGATAAAACTCGAGCGGCAGTCCGTCTGGTCCGGGAGATTTGTTGAGTGCTCCCTTGTTAAGCGCGTCCTCGATGTCGTCTCGTGTAATCCCACCTAACAGCGTCGCCGCTGCTGCATTGTCGAGGGTGTGCGACACGTGCTGCAGTATGTCGTGATCGTCCGCTTCCTCGTCCTCTGTATTCACCTCGTCGTAAAACCGGCGATAGTGATCTGAGAAGGCTTCTGTAACCGCCGCCTGAGTCATTACGACCCTACCACCTGGCAATACGAGGTCCGTGATCAGCTACTGTCGGCGTCGGCGGCTGTCGAGCACGATGTGATGCATAGACGGGTTTTCTCCTTCCACTCGGTCTTGACGTCGCGATCGCACTACGACCCCCTCCAAACGTTTCCTCGTAAGAGATAATATTTTACCTTTAATTCGGCAGCGTTCCATTTGTCGGTTTGCAGATGGTGGTTGGCTGTCGAGTTCGCGAAGCATCGTGTAATAAAAGTCCAATGTGTGACGATGCCAAGCTGCGATATCTTTTCCGAATTGTGTTAGCACACGCCGAAAAGCTGGTTTTGCACAGTCCACCCACCATGCTAGAGTCGATGGGTATCGGGGAAGACGACGTTCGCAATCCAGCCATGTGTTGGCGATAATCTGACGGCATTCCGGGGCTTGAAGATGTGCCACATTCAGCTTCCAGGGTCCTTGGCTGCGCTATATCCGCTGTTGTTGTAGAGTGAGTGTGCATATGAAAGCGCTATGATCGGAGAAGGCAAGCGGCCAACGTTCGGCGTCCAATACTCCCGGTGCTAGAGCTCGTGAGACATAAATGCGGTCTAGGCGACTGGCGGAGTGACTAGTCAGGTATGTCGGCCCGGGAAGGTCACCGTGCACTGTCTTCCACGTATCGGTGAGAAGCAGATCTCGAACCAGGAGCCGAAGTTCTTGACAAGTCGAGAAATATGGGACTTGGTCTTTGGGGTGGAGCACACAGTTAAAATCGCCGCCGAAAGTATATTGCTCGAAGCGGCTGATAAAGAGGGGGGCGATATCCTCCGAGTAGAACAGCGATCGTTCGCGGCGTTGGTCAGTTCCTGATGGAGCGTAAATGTTAATGATGTGCGTGCCCAGTGCTGTGATCGCCAGCCCCCTTCCTGACGCAAGGTAAGTCACTTCTTCGATGGCAATTCCGTCGCGCACTAGTATTGCCGTACCGCTGCCATTCCGGTCCGCCGGTGACACATATGTCACATAACCGTAGAAAACGGGGAGGGCCGCTATATATACTTCTTGCAACAGGGCAATGTCAACATCCGAAGAACGAAGCATCTCACGCAGCAACTGGATCTTCACTGCCGTTCGTATCGTGTTGAGGTTAAGCGTGGCGATACGATAAGCTTGTTGTCGAACCGCAGGTGTTAAGTTATCCATTAAGACTGGAATTACCTACGACGCTTCTGACTGTATTGACACCTCCGCATCCCCCCAAACCTCACCTGCAGTCCTTTCTAGGGAGCCGGCGCCAATGCCGTGGGCCCTGTTGGCGTAACTTGCATGGTTCCGTTGTCGTCGTGGTCATCCGCCCACGTCGGGGAACTGAAAGCAAGATCGGCCTCCCTAGCTTCCTCAGGACACGGCATGGGTGCCTGCACTCCAGAAGGTGGTGGGTAGCATCTGTCCTGCATCTCGGCATCCAATTTTGCCACTGTAGATATATGTGGTTTGTCCTCAGTTTCATTCTATGGTGCCACACTGCAACAAATGGCGGCTGCCTCTGTGGTAGCGTCGTCATTGAAGGTGGAATCGTCATCCTCTGGAGGCTGTGTCGCATCCCGTTCGGAAGTTGCTCTACCCCTCCGCTTCCGTCGCTTCGGAGAGCGTTGCTTCCTGGTGTGTCCTTCTGTGTCAGACGATGGCAAAGATTCACGACGTTCCGGCACAAAGGCAGCCGTAGGCACAATAAGCGAGTCTACGGCCATGCTGTCGTCATGTATGTTGTTATCCGTCGACGGGGGCGGCGGCATCGGAGTTGAATCCGTAGCTTGTGGAACGGGTGTGTCATCATCGCCCTGTATTGGAGCATGGAGCCGCGACCCAACAGTGGATGTCGGCTGTCGTGGTGAAGTGGTAGCTGTCGTGAGGGCTGCTGCGTAGGTCACAGGAAGCAGCGTCGGCTGCGATGGCGGGTCCGCTTCAGCCGGCGGCAGTTGAGTGATTCGACGTTGCATACATTCTGATCTGAGGGGTCCCTCCTTCCCACAACCAGAGCAGGTCTTCGGTTGCCCATCGTAGATAACGATGGCACGGCAGCCACCGATATTCAGATATGAAGGTACATGTCTTTTAAGTTCTATTCGGACCTGGGGGACGCCGTTCAGCACCAGATATGTCTGGAATTGCGTCCATTTTTCCGCAATATGATCATGCACCGTGCCGTAGGGGCGCAGCGCTGTCACGACGTCCTCCGCCGGTAGTTCGAAAGGAAGTTCGAAAATTCTGACCGTGCGAAGTCCCATGCCAGAATAATCGACGTGCACAGTCCCCACATTGCCATCAGCATGGCAGAAACGGAGGCCCTGTTTCATGTCCCGAAGGATCCGTTCACATGTTGCGTCGTTGATGATCTTCACATATACGATACTACTCACAATGGACAAGTGAATGCCGAGAATGTCGGTTGCCGGGATTTTAACTTCTTCTCGTAGAAATCGTTCGACTTCGAATGCTTTGGGCCGTGCAAATTCGTTGCGGAACGTAAATTTGAGCGTCGATTTTCTGTATTGGTGCGCCATAGTGATCTATATGCTGAGTACGGGACGCGCGAAACGGCCGAGTACGATGTAAACAACACGAGCGCTCGCTCCGCGGCAGGAACACAAACAGCGCGTCCTCACCGCAGCACAGCCAAAGGCCAACGACCAACTGAGCTACCCAAGCATGACTCACGCCACGTCCTCACAACTTTACTACTGCCAGTACCTCGTCTCCTACCTTCCAAACTTTACAGAAGCTCTCCTGCGAACCTTGCAGAACTAGCACTCCTGAAAGAAAGGATACTGCTGAGACATGGCATAGCCATGTTTCCAGAATGAGATTTTCGCTCTGCAGCGGAGTGTGCGATGATATGAAACTTCCTGACAGATTAAAACTGTGTGGCGGGCCAAGACTCGAACTCGGGACCTTTGCCATTCGCGGGCAAGTGCTCTACCAACTGAGCTACCCAAGCACGACTCACGACTCGCAGGAGAGCTTCTGTAAAGTTTGGAAGGTAGGAGACGAGGTACTGGCAGAAGTAAAGCTGTGAGGACGGGGCGTGAGTCGTGCTTGGGTAGCTCAGTTGGTAGAGCACTTGCCCGCGAAAGGCAAAGGTCCCGAGTTCGAGTCTCGGTCCGCCACACAGTTTTAATCTGCCAGGAAGTTTCATATCAGCGCACACTCCACTGCAGAGTGAGAATCTCATTTTGAAAACATGAGTGAGTTGGAAATCTCTAAAAGGGCGTATTAACTTTGAGTAGTGTACTTTCTTTCTACTCCGGTGCATTATTCATAGCTTCCCGGATACCCCCGTACACTTTTGTGCCCTGGCAAATACCTGCTTTTTAGCAAGTGGAGCGGACAGGGACACACGGACGGTCGTCGATCGCTGACTGCTACCAGTCCACCGAGCGTCATCTGAGTTGCTAATGGGCTTCTTCGAGTGAGTGCTGCACCGTGCAGGCCAGCAAAGGAAGTTGCGCCTACAGCGAGATCAGGGAATTGTATTTCCAAGTCGCGGTTACGAGCAGGGCAGAGGGAGCTCGGCGACTCGAGGGCAGCGCGCCGCGCGGCCAGCTAACTCAATCAGCACCGCAAAGCAGATTACGCGGAATCCCCGGCGCGGCGCTGCGTGGCCGGCATACAGACTGCTGCAATCTGGCGCCGACCCGCACCCGGCCGGATTTGCATCCAAACTGCACCGCAGCCCGCTGCGCGCCTCTGCGCCGTTCGTGCTCGATACCGCCAGGCCTGCGCCGGCTAACCGTGGCACGAGATCCCGCTGATGCAAATCCGAGGCCTGTCAACACAATCTACCGTTCCGTCGACTCAATTGTTGAGTCGAAACTGATTAGCCTTGCGATTTGAACGCGGCTAAACTGTATAATTGGATGTGAACGCACACAATCCGTTGCTGCAGACATTTTCACATGTGTAGTTTCGCGGTTTGTGGGTACAATACTACTACGGAATCTGAATCGTCCGTCACTTTGTAAACCACCTAGTTTGTAAATTAAAACCATGTGAAATGTCGTCATTGACGCTGCTATCCGCACAAATAGCAGGAGAGGTCTCTCGTATCCCGTATAGCAATGGTCCCAACCAGTTTACTACCCGTTCATGTTAACCGACTTCAATTCCCAATCAAGGTTTCGTAGGCAATAACAACAAACAAGACTCAAGGTCAGAGAGAGGCAAAAGGAGATGGGAAGAGGGAGTTAAGAGAGGTGTGGGGGGAGGAGGAGGTGGATAGAGAGAGGGAAGAGGACATTACGATATACACTGAGGTGATAGAAGTCGTCGTACAGCGATAAGCACATAACTATACAGATGGCGTCAGTATCGCGTACACAAGGTATTAAAGGGCAGTAAAGTGGCGAAGCTGGCATTCGCACTCAGGTGATTCATGAGAAAAAGTTTCCGACTACGGCCGTACGACGCGAATTAACAGACTTAGAAGGCGGAATGGTAGTTTGAGCAAGATGCACGGAACACTCCGTTTCGGAAATCATTAGGGAACTCAATATTCCGAGATCGACCGTGTCAAGAGTAGACCGAGAATACTAAATTTCAGGCATAACCTGTCACCAGGGCAACAAAGTGAAAGTAACGTTACGTTCTACTACAATTTCAAAAGTACGAATTGTGAATAAAATGCAAAATAAAAATATCGGCACTTCATACTGCCATTTTGATATCGATATATCAGAGGAGGAAATATCACATGGACTATCCATGTTTTTTGTTAAAAATACCGATATATCGATATTTTATCAACAGCCCTCGCAGAAACAGTTTAGCTTGTTGAGCTAGTTAAGTTCGGAAATACTGACTGCGTCTTAATAGCCTCTGAGGATGTGCCCAGTTTTAGGAGTCCAAACACCAGACACAAACATGCCTTAGACCACGGCTTGATGCCCCTCTAACTTAAATCGCTAAAGGTTAAAAAAATACAAGAGCAATCATCTTCAGGTATCATAACGTTATTAATCGCAGCGTTGATGGCAACGTTCTTACTGCGGCGCGAAGTAAAAAAGAAAAAAAAATCGTGCGTAAATTGTAAAATATAGTATAAATGTATACGGTGGGCAGTCAGGGTATGCTTTTGCACGGGATATAAGAGTGAACAAATCGACATACACGTTACCCAATGCCAAACAAATAAGTGCTATGCGCCCCAAGTTTTGCATTATAGGTTCTCGCATTCCCGTCCGGGGTCTCGTTCGTGCATGTAATTCTATGCAACAACAGTAAGTGTGCAAAGCCTTTCGGAATAGCTCGTACTTAGTTGTCCGTCTGAAACAAAGACCATGCGGCAAAAACACGACTGGTATCGTGTACCAAAAAGTAAGTTTCTCGGAATACTGTTATACGGCAGCGCAACGTGTTGAAATACTCCTAGGAAACAACTGAGAACCATCCCTAAATCTCTTTCTTTCAACAGGTAGCGCTCTGCATCTGGAAAGTCTGAAACGAGGCTCCAGACTGGAGTCCCCGTCCCGCTCACAGTAGTAGTCTAGCAGGAAGGTTCAGAACGCGCTCACTCCGCTGTGGAAGGAAGGTCATTTTAATCAGAGTACGCTTTACACGTAAAGTACTATCGCTGCATTATATCCCCATCTGGTGGATACTTGCAACGTGACAAACCAAGTCGTTCCAACAGTCACGGGCCACAAGGTGGGACTTCGCATCCCTAAGTGGACGCTACGAGCTCTGCAGCAATGCACGAGGATCTTTCAAGAGCTTTACATGATGTGTCGACTGAAGCATCTGCCACTGCACAGAGAAACAGAGTTACGACATTGGACAGGAAACGGAGTCAGCTATTTTCAACTATTCATTCGGCTGGGTCGGCGCGACTGGATCGTAAGACTTCGCAGTGCTGTGTCTATGCTTCATATGCACAAAAAGGGCGGTCACGAAATACATAACGCTATATACGAGGCGTGTTTTTTAAGTAAGTACCGTTTTGAAATTTAAAAAAGACGTGATATCTCAATAATTTCATTTTTACATGAAAGCCTGTACCTTAATCTACTTTTCTACATAATTTCCGTCAATATTGAGACACTTGTCATAAAGTTGTACCAGTTTTTGAATACCCTCCTCATAGAAGTCTGCCGCCTGACTTGTTTATCACTGCATCACCACTGTTTTGACTTCGTCATGAAGACGATGACCGCCCAGGTGTTTCTTCAAGTGCAGGAACAGATGGTAGTCAAAGATTGGGGCTGTACGGAGGATGATCCAGATCCAGAGTTTCCCATCGAAAAGATGTGAAGAGATCTTTGGTCTGATTCGCCACATGCGGACGGGCATTGTCTTGCAGTAGAACGATGCCCTTGCTCAACTTGCCACGTCTTTTGTTCTGAATTGAACAGCGCAGATTATGCAATGTCTTACAGTAAGCTGCTGCATTGATTGTCTCATTACGAGGCAAAAATTCCACAAGCAATACTCCTTTTCTGTCCCCAAAACACTGTGCACGTGATTTTCCGCGCAGAATTTGTTTGCTTAAACTCCACTTTTCTGGGTGAATCTGAATGCCGCCATTCCATGGACTGTTGCTTTGGTTCTGGCGTGGCGCAGGCCACCCATGTTTCATTTTGAAGAAACACCTGGGCGGTCAGCGTCTTCAAGACGATGACGAAGTCAAAACAGTGGTGATGCAGAGGTTAATAAGTCAAGCGGCAGACTTCTATGAGGAGGGTATTCAAAAACGGGTACAACCATATGACAAGTGCCTCAATATCGACGAAAATGATGTAGAAAAGTAGATTAAGGTACAGACTTTCAGGTGAAAATAAAATTATTGAGATATCTTAGCACGTCTTCTCTTCATTTCAAAACGGTACTTACTTAAAAAACACGCCTCGTACCTATGTGTGCTCTGCGAGAAGCATTGCCTGCAAGTACCAGCTCGTGCTCGAGCGTGCAATCCTTCATCAACTGCCGGAGCCAGCTTCCAGGGTGAGCTTCTTTGATGCTGTGCTCCAATCTGTTAGTGTATGCCGGACCTATTACACCTCATTAATAAAAGGAGACCATCAAAAATTACCTTTATTTCGACATCACCTGGCAGACTTCAAAGCTTTTAAAACTATATGAACCAAGGGTTCACTGTTGCGAGTGATGTTAAGTATGCAGTTAACGCTGTCGAAGGAAGTGGGTCTGGTGAGTGGCGCGACATCATCCAGCACTCTAATACACAATAATGGACACGTAGTACATGCCATTTTAAGCCAGCGTGCCAGATGACGAAACAGTGTAACCGCCGAGGGCGCGCTTAAAAGCAATGCCTGTGAATTTTTTATGTGAAAACGAACTCTATTAACATTCTACGTCTTTATTCTTCGTGTCTACGTATTTATTTCTCGAGACAGTCACCAGGGCGACAAACACATTTCTCCCAATGAGAGATGAGTTTGTTGATACCGGCACTGCAGGATGTTTGCTGACGAAGCCACAACCTCACCTCTGCTTGCAACACTTCATCACTATCAAAGTGAAGCCGTCGAAGGTGTTCTTCAAGTTTTGAATAGAGATGAAAAACGGATGGAGCCGAGGCGGGACCGTATGGCGGATGATCGGTGACGGCGAACCCAAGGCGTCGGATTGTTGCGTTTGTCGTAGCGCTCATGTGCGGTCTGGCAATGTCGTACTGAAGAAGAAGGTGCTCCATGGGTGGACGAACTCGATTACAGCACGCTGTTTCTCACGCACCGACGTAGTTACGTTACTCACCGCAAGGTTACACTCTACAGTTCGAAGCCCTCTAGCGGCATAGGGCTACAAATATGTAAACAGGGAGGATAAAGAAGCAGAATGTTAGTAACGTTTGTTTCATTTAAAAAGCTTTAGGAGTTTTCGCCTAAAAAATCCGGACGCTTTATTTTTCAGCACGCTTCCGTACACGCAACAAAATAAAATTTTGTAGTAGATTTAAGGTGGTACATACAGTATTTTCTTTTATTGAGGCTGTGGAGCACAACTTCAAGAAGAAACATAAGAAAGTTTACGTATCAGTACTCTGCCTACGCATCGCACAGTGTTTTCACACTAAATATGGCGCGAGCAGAGTATCTGATTAACTGCATTCCAACAATACAATACCTCTCAAGTAAGTCTCAATGATCACATCGTTATACAAGCGAACAAGCAATAATGAATTACTAGTACAAGAGCGTGCACCCTCGCAATCATCCTAAACACAATCACATAACGGTTTCTGGGCAACGCTCCGCTTGCGAGTTACCGGACGAGTAACATTTTTGCCAGCGAAGAATAAATTCTTAAATAACTTCAGCCTCTTTGGCTCCATGTTACTACGATCACCTTCGAGATATGTCGTAAACCTGAGTATAAACCGTAATAATATGTAGATTTCACACACGAGAGTTTTAGCTAAACATCATAAATTCTCATTACAGGGTATAATTCACTACCGTGATTTAATAATGTATCATATCGAATGCACAGACACCTACCCACGGTTATTTTTTGCGTAATGGCTTCGACCCCACGAAAATATTCTTTGACTGTACTAACTCATATTTCCAACAAGTAAATTTGGCAACTAATCATTTTAAATAATGTTTATTTATGTCGCTACCTGTTTCGAGCGATGTTGCTAATGAAATTACGACGTTTTTCTATTTGCACACTAGTTGAGCGGCGTCAGCGATTAACTGGTTTCTGAACGAGGGCCGATGCAAATTCCGTAGTAAGATATATGGCACTACACGCACAAGGCAGACAATGCTGATGCCCACATTCGCGTATATGAACAACAATGGACGCCATCAGATGCGACGTTCGCGGCTCTATCCCGGGTAAGCATCAAAATAAGTGATACAGCGGTTGTATTTTGTCATTACTAACTTCGTACGAGATGTCTCTGTTTTTGTGATTGAGAGCCGGACGCCACGCGATTCACGGCAGGCAGCAAGCCCACACGACGTTGTTGGGCACGTATCGACCCGCGGGCTGAAGGCCGACGCAGCTAATCGGCTCGCCGGTCGACTGCGGGCACCACTCGTCTCACTCACCCCCACCCCCCTCTCCCCAGCCCACTAAACAATTAAGGTCCCCACCCGGCGTGTCGTCTAGGCCTCAATTACGCACCCGCAACCGGAATCCGATTTACAAAAAAAGAGGAGAAAACAAAAATCAGCAGAGGAAGCGGAAACAGTTTAAAGCGAGTAGCGGAGGGGATGCACTGTTACTTCCTCGCTCCAATTAGTGGTCTCAGATGACTGGCAGCTGCGCTGACATTGCGGGTAATACAAATTGCTCGTAGTTCATCTGTAGACTTAACTCAATAGTGACTCATGCTGCCACGACACTGAAATTTACAATGTGTTACATCCGGCGCAGCGCGTTAGATATTTGCGAATTCCATAAAATGTTATTTCCTTTAAATCTCACCAGCAATGTTGCCCTACCGCCGTCATATTACATACAATGAGCTCCGTCGCGAAGATCGGCGACTTCAGTGGACAATGATTGGTACGTGAGAGGTTAATTAATCCAACAGGGTAGGCCAGATTATGCCGACATTGTCACCTATCAAGCACTACATGCAGACTGGAAATGGATGCTGCTTCTTTTTTCATTAAATCTACGTACCACATTGCTGGAAGATGCTACGCGGAAACAGTTTCCCATAATGCTGCACCGCGCATTCTTTGTTACTAAAATAGTTGCTATCAAAGAGTGAAGTCATTTCGGAAAGAACGATAAATTTTTAATTTCTTGTCACTGGTTTCGAACAAAGCATTTACGATCTTATAGGCTAACGCTTGAAAATTAGCTCTGCTCAAAACTGGTAGCAATAAATAAAAAATATATATATTTTTTTAAATCAGCTATGGTGGAAAGAGTGAAGTCATTTCAGAAAAAAACGATAGATTTTTGATTTCTTGTCACTGGTTTCGAACAAAGCGTTTACGATCTTATACGCTAACGCTTGAAAATTAACTCTGTCCAAAACTGGTAGAAATAAATATATATATATATATATATATATATATATATATATATTAAAAATCAGCTATGGTGGGCTATCATTGCAGTAATATAAATTTCATACAATTTACTGATCTTGCAAAAAAGCACTCACAATAGATATTCAACGACATTTCCGTCGTGCTGGTGACGCCCGTGATTGCTGAAGTGCTTGTTTTGAAGGAAAAAAAAAATATTTTCCGGCAGAATCACAATTTCAGTACGAAATTGCCATTTTAAAATCATAAGAAAAAATTATATGTACCCTGAAGGCAATTAATAACACTTCACTGCAGATTCACTCTTGGTCCGACCTCTGTGTAGCGCGTGAAAAGTTGGGAATGTGGTTGGAAGCGCGCTCGGGCAGCCAAAACGATTAAGGCGACACATGGCGTAAAGCGTGAACTCCGGTCACGAGACCCTGCCGGCACAAATTTTCATTCGTCGCCCATGAATTTATTTCACTGCCCAATTGCTGCTAATGTTGGAATTTCGTCATCGCAAGAGAAATGTCGTGGGTCTCTCTGGCCGCTGAGGAAACCACATTATCAATTGAAATTACAGTGATTGTGCCAGAAGATAAATTATTTTGAAAACAAGAAAGTCATTTCACCAACGAAAAAATAAATTTCCGCAAGAGAGCGTTAAACACTCGTTCAGTCAAGCTTACACCTCGATTGTGACTGTTCTACCACTGCACACGATTTTTAGCCTCGTGTACACCTGTACTGGAGGGTAACATTGTTTTTCCATGTTACGCGATATAGAATAGAATTGGCACAACTTGACGAGAAGAAGGGATCGGTTGGTAGGACATGTTCTGAGGCATCGAGGGATCACCAATTTAGTATTGGAGGGCAGCGTGGAGGGTAAAAATCGTAGAGGGAGACCAAGAGATGAATACACTAAGCAGATTCTGAAGGTTGTAGGTTGCAGTAGGTACTGGGAGACGAAGAAGCTTGCACAGGATAGAGTAGCATGGAGAGCTGCATCAAACCAGTCTCAGGACTGAAGACCACAACAACAACAACAACGCGATTTTTAACCTAGTGACGTCCGATGGTGCTAGGTGGAAGTTTTAATCATAAATATGACTTGTGTATTCATGAGTACTCGGCTAAGTACAACACATGCGACAGATTAGGACGGCAACAATTGGACTCTCGGAATTTTCATGGACAAACAGCATACGAATGTCACTTCGAAATGGCTTAAGGCCTGAATTCTGCAACCGTCTCAATTTTGAACCAGACTTTAAAGAAAATATCTCATTCAATTTAGTGTGATCAGTAAATTACTACGGGATTAACGGTACTCGCACCAGAACAGTGATTATGCAAAATCTCCTCTGCTTTGGACTGATTTTACTCTCCTTATTTAGAGGATTTAACGGTTTGTGTTGCACGTTTTACCTCCTCACTAACTTGTTTTGAGCGAATCTCTAATTTCCTGAGCTGTCTAAACAAGAAGAATGCTTGCCAGGAAAAGAGTTGAGGAACGGGCGTTCTCCAGCCAAGCATGTTCCCTCACACCGTCCGGATTCATATCTGGGTGCAGTTCGAGAGCACCTGAAAGCACCGACGGCTCGCTGTACTGTTATGAATAACTCGTAAACAGGTATGTAACCACTAGGGTTCGCGTGTGCTACAGACAGTATGAATTACCTAACCTGTGAACTACTCATTGTTACGGAACCTTTGAAAATAAAGGCGACAAGGATACGAAGGGCAATCTTTTAACAGCGTTAGACGGCTTCTGAGTTTTATGGTAAGACGGCTCACAGTTAGTTATGAGAAAGAGGACGGGTTGCACGGGGTAAATGGGAAGGCTAAGGACTTTCGCCCCAGTGCAATTTCACTAGCTCTGCGAAGTAAAGACTGTGAGGAGATGGAGCGACCATGTAATGCCAGTCGCAGCCTACGTATTTCACATTAAGTGGCTCTTCATTGCCGAATGTTATACTGCAAAACGAAGTGAACGACATATCTTTACGCTCTTTTCACAAACTAGAACACAGCAGAAGATAACAAGAGTTCAATCTGAGAAAAGAAGATGCTTCACCACACAAACACAAACACACACACACACACACACACACACACACACACACACACACACACACACAAATGTGCTCTGTTGCACATATAACATATGAGGAAAATATTGGTGCAATTCACCACGAATAATGAAGAAAGATCTTGAAAGATTTGGAGGCTTTTAAGACGTAGACATGGTGACGAATTGAAAAAAAATTGGACGGCTAAGGTGAAAGCTGAAGAGGTTCTGGGGGGAGGCGAGAGAGAGAGAGAGAGAGAGAGAGAGAGAGAGAGAGAGAGAGAGAGAGAGAGAGAGAGAGAGAGAGGGAGGGAGGGAGATACAGGCAGGGAGGGAGTGAGGCAGAACAGCACTACAGAGTGTACGAAAAAGAAGGGAGAGGAATTTCATAGTACTTACAATAAGGAAGAGGACGTGTAAGTTAGCCTTAGAAGGATGTCAGAAGGAAGCAGCGAGGCGAAGGAAGAAGAGATTTTAAATCGTGGACGATATGCTGGATGGCAGCACATACACACAGCAGCATTAATAAGGATGTAAGGGACTGCCAATAATGGAGACTCAAAGAACCTCCTGCTAACATAGCAGGAAACGTGATGATAATGATGATGATGATACAGCGAATATTTGTTAAAATCTAGATAACATAGCCTACTTAATTAACTACTTCAGGTTGCATAACCACTAAAGCTGGCCGACATTAGCGAGCCAACTTAACACGGTCGACTGCTATTTGCGAGCGCCTCTCGCGGAGGCAAGACATGCAACAGTCGCTTACCTTGGGCTCAGTCTTGAGCTTCTTGGCCGGAGGCGGTGACGAGCAGTCATCGATACCGTCGTGGACGGGCGGCGAGCCGCTCTTCACGGGGGTGAGGGTGGGCGCCAGCATTACCGGCGCTGGCGACGAGGGCGGGGGCGGACCGGGGGCGGCGGCGAGCAGCGGGGGACCGGGCCCGGGGCCGGGGAACACGACACGCGTCGCCGCGGACGAGGGCGCCTGCTGCGCCGGCTGCGGGGGCGGCGTCGCCTGCTGCTGCGGCGGCGGCTGTGGGGACGGCTGCTGCTGCGGCGGCGGCGGGGGCGGCGCTTGCTGCTGCGGGGGCGGCTGCGGCGGCTGCTGCGCCAGCGTCGGGGGCGGAAGGCCAGCGGTCGCCGGACCAGCCGGGGACCGCACCGAGCCGTTCAGCTCCGGCTGCTGCGGCGCAGCTTGCTGCTGCTGCTGCTGCTGCTGCGGGGGCGGCGCGGGCGACGGCGCCGACGCCGGGGGAGGTGCCGCCTGCTGCTGCTGGGCTTTACTGCCCTTATCGGCGCCGCCCCCGCCGCCGTGCTTGTCGCGCGCCTTGTCGCGCCGGTGGCCGCTGGAGCCGCGCTTGCTGCCGCCGCCCCCGCCGCCTCCGCCGGCGCCACCGCCGGTCTGCTGACCCTGGGCGGCCTTCTTGCTGCTGCCGCCGCCCCCGCCTCCCGCGCCGCCCCCGGGGGTAGCGGCGCCGTTGGTGCTTCCGGTACCGTCGCTGGCCTCTCCGCCGTTCTGCTCGCCGGGCTTGACGATCTCGTGCTTGGCCTCCGACGTCTTGGTGCCCGGCTTGGTCCTCTTAATCTTCATCTTCAGCCCCTTGTCGACCGTGGCCGAGTGCTCGACAGCCATCTTGGCGCCCTTGCCGGCCGCGGCCGCGCCGCCACCGCCTCCTCCGCCGCCAGCCTGTGCCGCCTGCGATCCTGCCGTCGCCGCAGCGGACATGCCGCCCCCGGTTCCGGTGCCGCCCCCCACCGCCGACGCCGCCCCTGCCGCCCCCTTCTCGTTCGTCTTCTCTATATCGGCATCCAAGTCTATGATAAGGTCGCCGATGCCGATGTCCCATTCATTATCGTCGTACTCGAAGTTGTTGGCCGCCTGATCGGCCGCCTTGGCCGCCTGCTGCTGCGCTGCTGACCGGGGGTCTGCCACCTTAGCTCGGTGGCCGCCGTCGAGCGGGTTGTCTCTCATTGGGGCAGCCATGCGCAGCACGCGTCCGCCGGCGAGCCGTCGAGTGAGCGCAGCCCAGGCCCGCGCGGCCCGACCTCCTCCGACATCTTAGCCCCTGCAAACCAACACACCCTCACCTCACCGCACCGCACCCTCATACACCTGCCGCGGACAGGACCAGCGTCATGCCATAGGACTGAGGCCTTCACACCTGGCACTTGTTGGCGGAGTTTGGACGTATGCTAAACGGACACGTAACTGTAACATGTTTCCTTGCAGCGCGCCTGTACTAGACCTGCGGCTACTGCATACGCCAGAGCCAGCTTCCGGTATGTAGGGAAAGGAGGCTTTCTCCAGACTGGAAGTGAAGGGCCGTTCTGTCCCTTGGCCTCCTAAATAGGTTGGCGTGACGGCTATGTGACTGGCTCAATGACAGGTAATTTTTTCTTGGTGGTGGGTGTTGTTCGATACTTGTACGAAATACTCTCCTGAAAACCCCGGACGGGAAGTAGTTCTTTGCAGCAAAGTGCTATTAGCGGGAGCAGGAAGTGCCCAATTAGATTGCATTCATTCTACGTAGGAGTCTGACTGGCAGAAATGCCTGGAAGTAAAATATTTTCGTCGAGCGATCTGAATATCGTAGAATCGGGGATTCTGTCGACAGCCCTTTTTGGGTATAGGAGACAAAGTCGTGCGTCCACTTAGGACGGAGGTTTCAGTTTCGATTGATCATCATTTCTTCTTTTGAAATGCTGAAAGACGACAAGAATCGAAAGAGGAGTTCCGTGCGCAGGCGTGGTATTGTGTTTGGTCATTATCCAGTTTTTATAAACGAGTGTCGCGTTTTAGTGAGCGTGAACATGCTGTGTAGGCGGGGCCTTATGTACATCACATCAGGGGTCCCGCAGCTGCCTCCGGTTGGTGATCAATAAACGAAGCGGACTTGGCGAGATTTAAATGAAACCAGTAAATTTCATGTTTTCCCTGGAAATTGTAGTGGGTTTTACGGTCTTTTCCCCCAACGGATTAAACTCTTAACCTGTTTCACTCTGTGGAGATTAACAGGGGACACCGTGAACAGCCAACGGCATTTTCTAGCCCAGCGGTCGACTCTTTGTTATCTTCTTGAGAGTAGTTAGATAGCAACAAGGCTTTTAATGATTGACCTTGCAGTAGGCAGAAATTTAGCTCTGTGTCACGCATCAAAGCGAGGTTGGTGACACTGTTTTAGACTATCTGTTAGTGTAATAACAGCAAAAGATTAATCGAGCCCAAAAATAATCGTTTTCGATCAACAAGTCGCATAATTTGTTTCGCGCGTCGCATACAGCAGAGAGCATTCTTGTAGCGGCCGCAAGTGATGCGATACAACTCGAGTACGTACCAAAATAACGTTTGAATAACGAGTAGATTTTGATGTGGACGCCTCATAATGTTTACAAAACACTACCCTGTTACCAGTGAGCACAGTTCTGGATCGTTTTGATAGTGTAACTGTTTAAAGGTGCGCCAGTGATACAGCAACGGCCTTCCAAAACAGTTACCATCCACTGATATTTGAAGGCTGTATAGAGATCCAACCCTATACAGCAGCGAGGGGAGATCCAAGACAAGCGTGGAACATCTAGCAGCCTCGCACGGAGTTTCCTTTAGAACTAGCGCCCGTTGCGTCGCACAATACGGCACACACAACTCGTTCATCGTCTCAGACTCACCTCTACCTAAAGTCTTCAAACTGAGACACACGTATCCACTTGTTCCAATGAGTGACATAATGACATCGGGTCTGAAATGAGGCACTTCCACGTGTGTACCGTTCGCGCGTCCCACGAAGCCACTGCTGACTTCACAGTCCTCTGGTGTATACGTCTATGCTGCTCACGGTGGATGCCGACAGCCAAATAACGTTGAATGTATTTTAACGTCTACAGCCTTAAAGAATTCACTGCTGCCTTCAGTGGCAATAAACCAAAGTTCAGGTGTCTGAAAATACATTTGGTGCTATTTCAACAATGCTATAGCATGACTTTAGTCCTGTCAGTGGATATTTATGTCTATCTTGCTATATACGCGCTTAAGCAGAGCATTATTGGAGGCAGATAAGGGCACCTAAGGCATTATCGAAGAAACAGATGGTAACATGTACTGATAAGAGACTCTTAGACCAAAACTTAAGTATAGTCTCGCACGCACTCTACACTGGGTCTGTAAGGTTTTGGGAAAGGAAGATTAAGGTTTACCAGACCATCAATAGCGAGGTCATTGCCGTCTATGCAGCAGTATGTATTGTTCTGGGAAAATTCGCCTTAGATCAGTTTATGGAACACAGCAAAATGAAGAAAGGGGACGGAGGACGTTGAAGATTTAAAACTCTATCGATGCTGACGTAAATAAAGATCAGATGCTCGGTTGTACAAGGATGAAAAACATAATTCTAAGAATAATAAAGGGAGACATTTCACCACATACTTTTTTTAAACAGTGTATTTTAAAATGCAATGTGATTCAGAGTGACTATTACTCAGCTATGGAGCACGTCCTAAGCAGTGGGTTAGAATGTTTACATCTGACGTTAAAGTACATTTGCCGCGCTGTAATACAGTGATGGAAATATTCTCGGCAGACAGTTGTAGACTAACAATTAATAGCTTCGTCGCACAGAGAAAAAAAAATATCTATCACAGTATAATTACTGTCTATGTTAACAATATATGAGGGGTGTTCATAAGAACAGGTACGAAACAACAAAGTGGGTATTTTTTAAGTCTTTATCCAAAAGTAATCACCAGAGACTTGAGCACAACTACTCCACTGTTTCACAAGCCGAACCAGTCCGTGTTCTCAGAATTTCTATTGCTGCGACAGGAATCACTCCTCCTCTCGTCATCCGGGCTGAAGCGCTTCGCTTCGAGATGTTTTTTTATCGGACCAATCACATCAAAGTCGAAGGGCTGCAAGTCCGCGCTGTAGGGTGGACGCTCAGTTGCTCCCACTTGAACGTGGCCATTACACTTAGTGTTACCTTGGAGACGTACGGACGCGCGTTACAGTCGACCAGGATCACTCCCTTCGTGAGCAGTCCACGCCGTTTGCCCTTGATAGATTTGCGTACGCTATGGAGTGTCTCAGAATACACGTCCCTGTTACTGCTTTTTCCGCGCTCGAGGAATTCTATGAGTATCGAACCTCGGACGTCGAAAAAGACTGACTATCACTTTCCCTGCCGTGGGCACAGCTTCGTATTTTTTTGGAGGAGGTGACGCATGCGCACAACCACGCCGGACACTAAATTCGTGTTCCTAGAAGTCTCACAGCGGCATATGCCAATATCAACCGGTATGGTTGTTACAGCATTTCGTACCTTTTCAGTTGAACACTCCTTAGACCATACATTTCTTGAATATGTATTTAGTAGTACTCATATACTACCCAGGAAAGTGTATAATAATAATAATAATAATAATAATAATAATAATAATAATAATAATAATAATAATAGTATTAATAATGGTAATGACACTATACGTAACTTGCAAAGCGATACACTGTTTCTACTATAAAAATCAGAACATTTAAAATAGCAATAATGTAATATGTATACTAAAATGTAAAATATTAAAGATGTTGGCATACTGACACGCAATTATGCGTTCACACATTCTGAAGTTCGGTAAAGCAAGAAAGCTCAACACAACTATACAAATAAACAGGATGAAAGAAAGCCATAACCTTTGATAACAACCCAGAAGAAAATACCAAAGTTAAGTCTACAGTGTTAAATAGAAATAAACCAAAGGAGTAGTTAGAAAAACACAGCTCTATAAAACTCTAGTTGTGTATGAAATTGTCTGTAAGTCTCACTGGTTACCAAATTAAATGCCCACACGTCACGCAGTGCAGCGGTGGATACACAACATTCCTGACGTGTGGTGTGCTGTCAAAAAGAGTGCAAAATTGCAACGTTCCTTACTGGGTCCATTACAGCAGAAGCTAGAAAATAAGCAACTCATATAACGCAGCGAAAAGCTAGGTGTTTTCTATGAAAGGACCAGTCACGGAGAAAGAAAACGAAGTACATTTACATCATAAAGTCTAATACACACGGACTCCAAAAGGGATACCTTAATAGCTACTAGCACTACTTCACGTTCGATACTGTGAATCAAATAACTTCCACTGCAGGTTTTTTGCTTTTGATACTTTGGGAAGATGTAGTATGGAACAAAACAAGAAAAAATTGTCTAGTAAACATCGGCTGTAAAATGTATACCTTAAGAGGGAGAGAGTTGTTACAGTATGTCGTTTGGTAAACGACGAGGTAATTAGGAATGCATGCAAAAGCTCGGACTGCGAGGACCACCTTTTGCCCGGCATCGTGCTGCAACTCGACGTGACATGGACTCAACAACTAGATGGAAGTTCCCTGTCAGAAATACTGATCAATGCTAGCTAGCCCTTTGGTCGTCCGTAATTGCGAAAGTGTTGCCTGATCTCTCCATTACGTCTCACAAACGTTCGATGGGATTCATGTCGGGCGATCTGGGTGGCAAACTCATTTACTTGAACTGTCCAGGCTATCCTTCAGACCAATCACGAACAACTATGTCCTGGTGGCAGAGTACACTGTCATCAATAAAAATTACATCTTTGTTTGGGAACACGAAGTCCATGAATTGCTACACATGGCGTCCAATTAGCCGAACTTCACTATTTCCCCTTTCTGTTGATCTATTGTGGATAAGGGACAGCGGCTGGACAGGTATTTACGAAAGAAATGACGATAAACAGGTGTATATTTTCAGAAGTGATTTTAATTAGACAACCATTTTCGGCATCTCATCAATGCAGTCTTCAGGTCCCTATGCACTCCATGTATACAGCATCAGATAGGTCGATACATGCAAGACTGGAGCCAACACCTGCATTCCGTGAATTTTTTGTGGAACTTGACAACAACTGAGCACACCAGGAATATACGGCTATTTGGTGATTTTTCTCTGGTGAATAAGTACTTCCACTCAATGATCGGTTCAGTTGGACCACAGAATCCAGTGCATTTTGTGCAAAACCAGTTCACACCATTACTCAGCCACCAACAGCTTGCCCATGGCTTCGTGGGATCCGTGCCACACTCGAACCCTACTATAAGCTCTTACCAACAGATATCCGAACTCATATCATGAGGCCACGGTTTTTCCGTCGTCTAGGGTCCAACCGATATGGTCCCGAGGCCAGGAAAGGCGCTGCAGGCGATGTCGTGCAAAGGCACGCGCGTCGGTCGTCTGCCACCACAGCCCCATATTTCGCCGCACTATTCTGACGGATACGTTCACCGTACGTCCCACATTGATTTACGCGGCTACTGCACGCATTGTTGCTTGTCTGTTAGCACTGACAACTTTATGAAAACGCCGCTCCTGTCGGTCGTTACGTGAAGGCCGTAGACCACTGCATTGTCCGTGGTGAGAGGTAATGGCCGAAATTTGGAATTCTCGGCACATTCAACGTCTACATTCACTACTGTATTATAAGAAAATTACTAGAATGTACTGAACATAGGCGTGCACTGACCTCCATCGGCACGCTAATGCCTGCAGTGCAAAACGGTGCGACGCAGCTTTGCTTAGCGGCAGCGGCTCCTCGCAGTGTCCCAGGGAACACGCGACAACGCCCAACACAATGGGGCGTGCGCAATTAGCGACGCCTGCAATATTAATGGCAGGTGGACAGGGTCAGCGGCGATTTGCTTGGCTGTTACCTCGCGCAGGGTATTAATAGTGAACACCACTCTAGTCCGATAGCGACACGCGTTTACACAGCGTGGCCGGCTTCTTGAACGTAGCACATGCCCCCACAAAATCCTGTCGTCGCTGACTGACAGTCGCCAAGCTCTGTGTGAATGGCGACTCTACTGCCTGCGGTAACAACCCAAGGGACTCACCTGTTGGGCCGAAGTTATATAACAGTCCTCGTCGTCACCGTGTAGCAATATACTTATGCCTACTACAGAGAAACAACTCTTAAGCTGTCAAAAGCTGACTCAACTAAAAACGAAGCAAAATTTTCTTGCAGTCGGCGTTTCGTCAGTTAGGCTACGTGAAGCATGAACAGCCCGCCTCTTTTTATACCGGACATGGCGCTGCGTTAGTTTCAGGAAGAGGTCTGCGTGGATGAGACAAATACTATCCGCAACCGCACGTTCCTTATCCGCGTGTGATAAAACTCTGCAAACTACTTCAACCCGATCAGTAAACCGGAACAGACTTGCGCCTCACCAAGTTTTCATTTCGTGATGTTGGGCCTCGAAATTTACGTTCCGTAGACTATGATTTCCGGCAGATATCCGCATCGGTGCAGGCTTTTATCCGAAGTGCAAATGGTACTGCAATGTAGGGATAGCGACTATCCCTGAAACAACCGCTTTTCAGCTATGTGTGTTTTCTTCCACGCCAATTTTTTATTTGTTATTTCCTGTAATGAACGTAGAAATCGAACAAAGATTGAAAAATTTTGACCGTCCCCGTTTCAGGACATACAGAATCAAAATATTAAATGAAACAAACATAAAATAAAACTTAATCCAACCAGCGTTCGCTGCTTTTCTCGAAACGCGATAAGAGGTTGAATACTATGAAAAAAAAAACACATGTAGTAGAGAGAGAGAGAGAGAGAGAGAGAGAGAGAGAGAATGGCCAAATGTGAAATGTGAAGAGACTGGTAGCCAGCAAATGAGAACCGCGGAGACACATGCAATACCGAATTTTCAGTTCTGTTCAGTTCTTCGCACGCTGAAGCTGTTCTGTCCACCTGGGCGCGTGCAGCGTTTCCGGCTGGACAACAGCCCACACGCAGTGCAACAGGCGAATGATCCGGCGCCACGCAATTGCGTGGACAAATGCCGTATTCCGGGCGTCATTATCCAGCAGCCAGAGCGCCGATTAGATTTCGCCCAACGCAGCTTAACGCGAGTCATTTCCGCAGCGCTCCGCGTTCATACCAGATTACTCGCCAAACGCCGTGCGACGGGGAGCGGTTAGGCGCTACTCGCAAATACACCCGGCGTCCGTCACTGAATAAATCGCACGTTTTGTTCCCAAACCCAATTCATTTTGCTAAACTTCCTGCAAAGGCTTTGAACTCGACAAATGCAAAACGAAAATGAGGTAGCAACACAATATGATGCTTAAATTTTTCCAACTGAAACTTTTACAGGCAAATTATCACTAAACTCAACATTTCAAGTGCGCTAGAAATCAGTTAAAAAGTACTTTTCCTTATTAAAATCATAGCTGTCTCAATATCTCTGTCGATAAAAAATGGTTACCTGCAAATACGGTGTGGTAAAACAATCGTCTGTTTACGTAATAACATCTCTCAGAAACATTTTTTAGTATCTTTAGGGGTTTGTAACAGCAAAGTTGGCCATATTAAACAGGACAAAGCATTACCAAAACTTCAGCACCTGAGACAAACAGGGGACACGATTCGTGAGAGCATATGAACAACTAAGATCTACTGGATTCACGTAAGAAACAGGTGGTACCCCTGAAACTCCCAGCTCATTCGAGCGTGCGACGTGCTGTCGTTCTATACGGACATTTTCAGCACATTTAGTGAAATTTCCACAACGAATTATGACAATCTCGAAGTTCTCATACAGGTGTAATATCAAACTATTTTGATAAAATCCGGCATTACACCTGTAGATTAATAACAATACAGAGGATACACTGAAAGTAAAAAAAGTTACTCGTATTTATAAATAGTAGTCTGAGGCGACGAATGACAATTTGTTTGAGACCTGAAAAGATCTCTGGAACCATATGGTAGTTTCATTTTTTTAAAAAAATATGTAAAAAATCAGCCAACCGGTTGCATAGGTTTTCTATATACCTTGACCAGGCTTCGTGACCTCTAAGGGTGACTTCATCAGAAGGTAAGGTAATTACATGAAGAACATATCGTCAAAGATGTACAGTGATTTAAGAGCTGAGTTGCTCAAGTCATACGTTAATATATAAAACATAATGTTCTTCAAAAGATCAAACATTAAAAGTAACACCTGTGTGGTGTGAGGAGACTGCACATTTACTCGTTTTGCATTGAATCCAATGTTACAGTCTGGTTCATTTTTGAGTAGTATGTACACAGTCCGCTCATATTAATGTGACCACCGCCTATGTTCGACGTCAACGTACAATAACTACACATGGATGGCAGATGGCAGCACTAGCAGCACTGGCTAAACAAAGCTTGTCAGGGGGACGCGGAAAACAGTGCAGTAGTCGAAATGCGGAAACGGAGCGATTTATCTGGCGTCCAGAAAGGCATGATCTTTGGCTTTCGGGTCAAAGGTTGATGCGTTTCTGAAACGGCTAAGTTTATAAAGTGTTTGCGTGCGCCGGCCGAGGTGGCCGAGCGGTTCTAGGCGCTTCAGTCCGGAACTGCGCTACTGCTACGGTCGCGGGTTCGAATCCTGCCTCGGGCATGGGTGTGTGTGATGTCCTTAGGTTAGTTAGGTTTAAGTAATTCTAAGTTCTAGGGGACTGATGACCTCAGATGTTAAGTCCCATAGTGCTTAGAGCCATTTTTTGTTCGCGTGCGGTAGTGGTTAAAACACACCGCGCATGGCAAAATGGCGCTATCCAAAACCGGTGCCGAGGCAACAGCGGTGCACCACGGGCCGTAGACGAGGGGGCTATGAACAGTGTCTCCTCAACGACCGTTCAGCGAACGTTGGTGTGTATGGACCTCCGGAGCAAGCGCCTGGTTCATGCACCCATGCTGACTGCTGTTCATCGGCGACGAAAGATGGAATTTGAACACCAATACTGGACTTACAATGAGCGACGACAGGTGGCGTTTTCAGATGAATCATGTTTTATGCTCCATTGGCGTGAAATGTCTGAAAGCAAACACGAGGCAACAATCGTCGGAAGTGTCCAAGCTGGAGGAGGTAGTGTTATGGTCTGGGGAATGTTTTCGTGGCATTCCCTGAGTGATCTCGTCGTTATGGAAGGCACGCAACTATACTTGGGGACCACGTTCACCTCTACAAGCAATTTGTTTTTCCTCGGCACGTTGGCATCTACCAGCAGGACAATGCAACGTGTCACACCGTACACAGTGTATGTGCGTGAATCGAAGAGCACCAGAACGAGTTTACTGTGCTCTCCTAGCCACCACACTCCCCGGATTTTAACTCATTTGAGAATCACTGGGATCACCTCAATCTGGCTGCACGTGCCATGGATCCTCAACCGAGAAACCTAGCGCAGCTGGTCACGGCATTGTGGTCGGCATGGTCCCGCATATCTAACGATACCTGACTCTCTTCCTGGACATCTCGCAGCTATCCGGGCGCAAAATGTGGGTAACGCGACTGGGCAATGTAACTAGTTCATCCTGCCTACAATCCTGGAGAGAAAGGCAGAAAGCAGAGTAGCGGCGCAATACAGAGTAGCAGTCGGCACGCGCCCACGCGCCAGCTGCCAGACTGCAGCCCGCGGCCAGGAATAGTACCACTGGTCACCATTCAGCAGCCGCACTTGGGCCAGAAATAGCGGCAGGTCGACGATTCCGGGCGCCCCGTGCTATATTAGTGGGGAGAAACAGCCGCGCACTGCGCTTCCACCTCAGCATTGCACGCCGCCTCTCTGCCAAATCGCCGCTCTATATCCGGAGCGAGAACGACAGTCGCATACACGCATCACTAATGCAACGCCGTCTGCATTCGTACGAGCTCCGCAGACGCCCGCGCTGGCAGCATGCCGAGGGCAAAGCTGTTCACAGGCAACGTCTTCCTTTTGCAAGCGACCGGACTAACAGGAGGCCAATGGGCATTGCGGCCGCCACCATGCAGACACCCTATCCCCCGGTAAACATCCCACTCTCCATTAGAAGGTGAGGTGTGTGTGTGTGTGTGTGTGTGTGTGTGTGTGTGTGTGTGTGTTTTGACGGAAGGGGCCGGGGGGCTATGCAACCAGCTCTAACTGCAGACTCCATCGCTCCCTTCCCCTCTTAGCCAGCGGCAATGAGCAGTCGAGTCACGTCTCAGGACAAGGGGGCGCCTTTTGCAGGCCTGCTTTAGAAACTGGAGCCGTGGCGACGACAAATACAGACTTGTGTGGCGGCTCGCTATGCTCTCTACCGCACCTGTCGCTCCCCCCCCCCCTTCCCCCTCACACATAACAATTTAGTACTCCGTACTGGACAGCAGAGTGCCAGTTTTGCACGTTTGCTTGCCATCATAAATGTGTGTTTCCATCTAAAAATCAACACCGCAAGCCTTCTTCGCTTCGTCTGTAGTTCGAGCCATTGTTTTTGCGGATAAGAATCAGTCTACCTACAATACCCACACTCGGTGAAGTCCCTCGAAAACCAAATGTATTAACTTGATCGACGTACCCTGCGAATAACCTACGACAGGGGTCGCCAACCTGCTGCCCAAGAAGCGAGCATCTATCACGTCATCGAAAAAACTTTAGAATTCCGTTTATACAAATTTAGGGCAAAATGAATATTTTCAATCTGAAACACCCGCACCTCCGACATACCTCTGACAGTCCCCCCCCCCCCCCTCTCTCTCTCTCTCTCTCTCTCTCTCTCTCTCTCTCTCTCTGTGGCACCCCGACCTACACTGTTACCTGGAAATATTTCCGTAAATAAAGACGTCGAAATTTTTTATCTAGATAAATTGTATGTAAGTCCTCACTAAAAGACACAAGATGTGCACCAAAGACTACACCACACGAGAACAATAACAGTAATAAGAAACTTTATACGACTGGCTTACTTGTAATGGCAGTATGAAATTAAGAAAGAAGGTGAGCAAACAAATCAAATTGACATTAAATATGTCTAATTGGCTAAATAGCTGCGAGGCTGGAGACCAAATAAATAAAATGAAAAAGACATAGACGCCTTTTTATGTGCAACATTAATTACAGATATGTCGATGTCAACTTCATTTTTTCCCGACTTTTGAACTATAGCTAATTCTGCTGCAAGCCTTGTGTATGTTAAAGACATAAAATCAACGGCGTTTCACTCTCCGAAAAATGTCATGCAGTTCTGGAGGAATTTCTGTATCCAGAACGGCCTCTGTCTTGCGGGAAAAAAGACCAGATGCGATTGCTGTCTTGTGCGAATGTTCGCAATATCAGTCTGAATTGTCGCGGCCAGTTGCTGCAGTTTCATGTCTTCACGTTGTTAAGTAAAATTTATTACAAATTCGAAATAGTGGACAGACACACAGCGCATGTTCTCCTCTGCCACTTTTACATAGGCATCGCGGCGATGCCACATTTCTTCTTGCACCTATCGGGTTGAACGTATTTCCTTATTCCGTTGTGGAATTATCGATACATGCATAAGATTCCTGTCAGTTCTAAAAGCTCTAAATATTGCGATTTTCTGGAACGTACTTATCGGATTTCGTAGTGAAACACTGTAGAATTCATATATACTGTACTAGCAGCAGAAATTACTCTAAGCTGCACTTGGAATGAACTAAGTTCAAGCCAAACTCGCTGTAATTCATACTGCTATGATAAGAAACCATCTAACAATGTGTTTCCGGGTGTTCTGCCGAGTTCTTGTTTCCATTTGACACACAATAGTTGGAAGACCGACCCAGTCATCGTCTTCTAGCTGGCGTCCAGGTAGCGTGTAGACGTAACAGCGAAACTCCCAGCAGTTGAAAAAGATGGCTGGGACTGTCGTCCAAACGTTGTGGGTAAAATGAAAACTCAACAAACGGAAGTACACTATTACGTAACGGCGCCAGAAAAGTGAGGGAACACACGAAACAATGTGTCGCTTGGCGTGGACTTCCTTACAATTTATCTTTTAATGCGTTCCATATCGTATGCTGAAAGACGTGCGGTGATCCAAATTTTTAATTAGCCTCTTCCTTTTAATGTGCGATACAGTGCCAAATGAGGCAGCCCCATTATTTTGAATACGCGCCACGGTTTTAATGATAAACATGAGTGGAGTTCGAAAAATCAAACGTTTAGGCTGTTCAGCTTACTTGATAATCACTGGCAACCTTTTGCGAGGGCTGCCGTGCTACGAAAACATCTGTACACCGTATCCCACGCCGAATTGCCAATTTAGCAAGTTTCACTGTCAAGAAGAGACAGCTTTTGACAGGTATTCACCAATAACTCGCTTAACCCTTTCGTAGTTGGAGCGATACGTCTGTCCCACTAAAGTAATATGCAGTTTCCAGTGTTAGGACGTCTATTATCTCATATTGTCTAGTCATAGCAGGAAGCGAGATGCTTTCGGAACTTGGAGAAAAATACTGCGTACCAGGGGTAGAAGGCTGTTAGCGATCAGAGAGATCACCGTCTCCCAAGAGTGTCACAAGTAACTTACTGCATCTTCTAACACATCACAGACATTATTTTGAAACATTACTACACGCCTTAGTAATTCTGCTGGTTTGTACATAAATTTTATATAGCAGGATGTATATGCCCCAGAAAACTTCACAATGTGGAAAACGTTGGTGTGGGGTATGTCAAAACCCATCTTCAAACGTCATGTTGAAAACTTGTGAGCGATATTTCATGTTTTTCATTGTCAGGAGAATACATGTGTTTTGGAATAACCGTGTTTTGTTATACTTTTTTCCATAATTGTCATCCTGATAAAATCAATCTAAAATTAAAAATTCAACTCTGAAAATCCTATGTTCACATGAAAACAAGGATATAGTCAGATTCGTGGAACACATGCGCCCCCCTTCAAAATTGATCAGTTAAAAAATTGGGTAAAGGAAGTGTATTATGTATCTCAAAACAGACAGCTTTTGACCTTTTCTTCCCAAGCATATACAAAATAAATTTTGATGATCAAAGGGTTAAATTATAAATGACGAGATATTTGTGGCAGTGGATTCTCAAACAATAACCAACAGCGTGTTGTGAGGCTCGGTAGTAAACTACAGACAGGGGGCACCCGCCCCCAGTCGTTTCCTCGCCTGAGCAAGTTCGCCCCCAATGGGAGCGCAGAGAGGTCAGCAACCGCGGCCGTCGTGTTTACTATAACTTCTGAGAAGGCCCGTAAAGGCTGGCCGTTAAATAAGTCCATAAAACCGATGCGTGACGCAGAAGCGGTGGCGGTTCGTTTTACCTGCCGTAAATCTGCGGGGACCTGGCAGCGCATAACACTAATTGTAAAATAGCGTCGTTTACGGCACAGTCAAACGGGCCGCGCCGCGAGCAGAACGTTCCAAGGCGCGAGCAGTAGCGTCGCGGGGGGCGGATGGCGGCCAAGATGGGTTCTGGTGGGTGCTGGAAGCGACTCAGTCCTGCACTCAATACTTCTCGGTGCCCGGGCTGTAACGGGTCAAGTCGTGGGAACAAATACGAGGGAAGATCGTAAAAACGCGTACAATAATTTTATCACTAAAAAGTTTAATAGGTAACAAACGAAATTACAAATGAACTTACATCTTTTACCTACTTTTCTACATAGTCACCAACGTTCTCAACACACATTTCTCCCATCACCGTTGCAAAATGCCCTGTTCGTAGAAGTCCGTTTGCCTGGATTATAGCCACCTGCGGAACTGCTGATTTCACTTCTGCATCTGTCGCAGAGCATTGGCCGGCCATGAATTTCTTCAGGGGACCAAACAGATCAAAATACGATACTGCGGTGCCTGTGATGTTCTGAATCACGATGCAATGTTCCATTGCACATGCATGTATGTCCAAAGGAACAGGCACTTCGGCGACACGGCTTGCATGTTCGAAGGTTCACTGCAGCGTAATTCGGAATAACGCATGCACTCCAATATCATATTTATCCCCCGAAACGTGCAAGCGACTTCCAAGTAAAATGTCTCCCCTGTATGAGAATATAAATAAAGGATGTACAAGTACAGTTGTAGACACAGAGTTGACAACATATGGAAGTTTGGGTCTGGCCGTATTATACGAGTACAGCTGATGGTTGTCCATATTCGCAACTGCGCATACATTTCATGTAAACAGATTTAAGTCCGACCGCTTAAGATCCGCACTGTATGGTGGATGCTGGAGACCTCCCACCCAAAATTGGCGATTTTTTTCACGAACAGAGCAACAACGCGGGGGCGAGCAATGCCAGGAAGAAGTCTGACACTGTCAGCATTAATGTTGTGGCGTTCGTCGTGAAGGACACGACGCATCTTAACCAAAGTTTTAATGTAGGCTCCAGCATTCACAGCGGTCCCGTGTTCAGCAAAGTTCGCCAATAACACAACGTGTATATCTCACAACACTGTCATAAGTACTTTCCTAGCAGAGTGAATCACTCTGAATATTTTTCGTACTGGGGAACCATCGGTTTCCACTCCATAGAGTGGCTGCTTGGTTTCGGGCGCGTAGTAGTACGCCCATGACTCATCACTAGTGACGATTCCTTTCAGAAAGACATGTCCTTCTGCAGCGTAACGCGTTAAGTGATTCAAGCCCGTCTTCATCCGGGCCGTTGTAGTTGTCTGTCAGTTTCTTACGCGCCCCAGCGACTAATAACGTTACGACATTTCATCGTGTCATGGACAGTATCTTACACTACACCATACGAAATGTTGAACTGCTGCGACAAGGTTCGCAGCTGCACACGTCAGTTGTTCAAAATTGCTGCCTCAATCGCTCCGATATCCTGCGGGGTTGCAGCTGTTATCGGCCAACCGGAGCGTGTGGAATCACTAAGGCACTAAGGTTCACAAGGCCCTCTTGGGAGAATGCACACCACGAGGCTACGTTCCATACATTTGTCCCCACACATGGCCGCATGTCCCTGTAAATTTCACTCGGTTTATGCCGTTTGACCCACAAATATCGAACTACACTTCGCTGCTCTTCATAAGTTGGCGGTAATAACATGAGCGCCATGTTTGTTTCGTAGTTCAGGATTCTCTCGCTGAGTATGGAAACAAAATACCTACTGTAGCGCAAACTTCAAACTATATCGTCGGCCAATATCCCAGTTGCAATACAGGGGGAGGGGGGGGGGGAGAAATAAAGAAAGGAAGAAAAAAAACTTTCGTTACTTTCCGATCATCTGTCGTATTATAACTGAAACGAGATTAATACAGAGTGTGGCAAAAGAAGCATAATGAGACCACGAATGTTTTAAATACACGAATAAATCGTTTACGTAAAAGACCAGCAGCACGGTACGATCGTTCGTTGACGACGTCTTTGGGTACAGGACAGTTTTTCGTTCGAAGATTGCAAGGAATTGCAGAAAGGTCATCATTTTGCTGTTCTCTTGTAAAAGAAATTAAAAAGATATGAGAAATGACTTTTCTTAATTACATTTTTACTGGTTAAAACATTACTGATGTATTCCTGTACTTTTATTACCACAAATAGAACGTAGTCCCTCAATTTTAATAGTAACTGAAACAAAAACTTTCTTTTTTTAGTTTCAACATTTGTTGAGGATGGAGCAGCAACCTTTTTAATACCGGGCGATTCAAAAATAAGTAACAGATTTCAACTGTTTCGCCAAGGGGTCGTTTAGTCCACGCGAGAGCTTTACAGAGATGCTCTTCGAACTCCAGTGGCAGACGTTACAAGAGAGGCGTTGTTCATCACGGAGAGGTTAGCTCTTGAAATTTCGAGAGTGTATACATTCCAGGAAGTGTCGGACATCATATTACTTCCTGACGCATACACCTCACGAAATGACTACATCGAGAAATCGGAGAAATTAGACATAATACTCAGTTTTACCAACTGTCAAACTTCCCAACTGGCATTCGCGAATGGTGCAGACAAAGGGGAAAGGGAGGGGTTCGGATAGTGGTACCAGAAGCACCTCCGCCGCACTCCGGAAGGTGGCTTGCTGACTGTAGACGTAGATCAGTTCCATCTTTGCTGCAGAATTCAAAGTTTTAAGTATAACCTAAAACACGTTATGCAATTAATTTCTCGTTTGTCAGCGGTCCAAATACACACTGAGATCGCCACACCAACGTAACGTGGCGCACCTTCATTTACATCACTGGGTTACCTCATTTTGTTCAAACTCCTGCAATAGCGTACTGCGGCACTCTGATGCGAGGGTTTTAGTGTACAACAAGCCTGCAGACAAGTACCTTCAAAAACTAATTTTGTTACTTTATTTTGTCAACGTAATCATTGTAACTTCATGACTACCTCTCGTACAGACAACGCAATTACATAGTTACTGCATAATGTCAGCCGTCTTACACCATAAGGGGTTTGCTCTTCCGTCCACTGGAACTACCCATATAACGGTCTACCTCCGTTTGTAGAGAGCAGCTTCGCTGCCTCGTAAGGCGTTAACCGTGGTTCTAGCCCCGCCCTCGACGAGGAGTTCAGTGACGCGCCGTTGCCCTGCGTTGCTGGAAGAGTTACACAAACAGCCAAACATACATCCGTGTAGCGCCCGTGTGATACGCAGTGAAAAAATTGTTCAAATGGCTCTGAGCACTATGGGACTTAACATCTGAGGTCATCAGTCCCCTAGAACTTAGAACTAATTAAACCTAACTAACCTAAGGACATCACACACATCCATGCCCGAGGCAGGATTCGAAACTGCGACCGTAGCGGTCGCGCGGTTCCAGACTGAAGAGCCTAGAACCGCTCGACCACAACAGCCGGCGATACGTAGTACATACATTGCCAGCATCCTCGGAATTCATAACAAGAAACAAGTTTCATTCGAGGAGAAATTCATTTCAGTGTTTTCCTTGTTTTTCGGAACGCAAACGAATAACAAACAATGACTTAAGAATCCTTTCTACCCTTCCACATCAGTGAACCGATCAGATACATACAGTAGAATCAAAAGGGTCTCACTGTTGTTGACTTTCTACTTTCTTCGTTCCGGCCAACTAGGGACCACGTCCATTCAACTACCTCTTTTCCGACCTTTAGCTGCCGCCAAACGCTCCTGCATTCGTTTTCGGTGGCTTTCTTTTCTTTCTTGAGCCCACATCTGCTCTGGCTTCAGTTCAGACTTTTCCTGCAAACCTTTGCGCGTTCCTAATTTTTCCTTCAGTGCATCACATTCATGGATATCTTTAGGAGAAATCTGCAATTCCCGTGGATCTTTTTTTAATTCCTGTGAACCATCTCCTTTGGTTTTCATATCTTGAATGTATGTTAGTATCCTTTCAGATATACTTCCTAGACTCATTCGTGTCACATGTGACCATAAAAGGCAATCCTTTCCCATCTTCTCCATGTGTTTATATAGTTGGTGGCTGTGACTCCTTCTGTACTTCCTGTTTTCCTCGACAGATCACAGAATTTTTCTCAAACCCTTTCTTTTTGGCTTCAGGCTTCTCCATTAGACATTTCAGTTCATTCTAAGAGTCTCTGTTGCATATAGATCCTCCAGTATAGTAAAAGTCCAGTAGTGTCTTAAATCTGGCGTTCAAGGATATTGATCTCTTATTGCAGATTCCTTCAGTTAGTTGATACAGGCCACTTCTATTTTGTTAATGCGTTACACGAAGGCTTCTTTCTCTGATAGCTTAGGCTCCATCCAGTAAATTAGGTATTGAAATTTTTATGCCTGCTTAATCTTTCTTTGTCCAACCTTCAGTTTTCTTGATGATGATTTTGTCGTGCCATAAAGTGCGTCTTCTCGAAGAAAATTTGAAACCCAGCCTTCACTGCATGTGTTGTCAGCTTGTCAATATGTTTTGCTGCTGTATCTAAGGAGCTTGAATCACTGATCATCCATAAAGGCTAGACGGTCGATTACGAAATTCATATAGTTGTAGTCCAGGCTTACTCGACTCAGTGCCCCTGAAATGTTGATTTCTTTTCGCCACTCTCAGACGATCTCTCCCAAAACACATTTGAAGAGCAGAGGCTAGTCCACCTCCTTGTGTCACTCCTGTCCTGATTCGAAAGTCATCGACATTCTGTTCTGAACTTTATTTCGGCGGCGGCGGTGGTGGTGGTAGTGGTTGTTAGGGTTTGCTGGATAATCGCTTTTGTCTAGTTATCTAGGTCAGCCTATTGAAGCATTTGATACAGGGTGGATTATTCAACTTAACTACTCACATTCCTGAAATCGGCGAAGACGAATACGAATTTCCTCTTCCTGAGTTTCAGATGTGAAAGGATGGACTTTAGATTCACAATCTGCTCAGCACATGATCACCCCTTTCTGAAACCGCCTTGGTATTCCCTCAGTTGTGGATAGAGTTGTCGTTCCGCCCTATTCTGTAGAGATTTTAAGAGGATTTTGTAAGCTGTTGGCTTGAGAGAGATGCAACGGTAGTTATTCACGATTGTGCTGTCCCCTTTCTGCCATGGTGGATGAACTACGGCAGAGGTTCATCCACTTTCAAGTTTTTTGCTTTCCAAAATCCCTCGAGTAAATAAAATACGTTTATCGGTTGCCTGCTTCCACAGTTCACCAACTACCTGATCTTCACCCAGTGCCTTATTGTCCTTTCGTTGATGGAGACGAATCTGGACGGACGTTCGATTATCTTCGTAAACGATTACGCTCCCTGGAGCCTGGCAGTTGAGGAGACATTCAAAATAACGTGCTAGAATCTGGTAATTATCTTCGTCACTGTGGGCTATTTTTACCTTGGAATCTTCGAATTGTAGGCTCGGGAGGTTGTATTCGTTGAGATTGTGCATGGAAATTTTATAGAAGTTGCTTGTGTTGTCTTTTATTTTTGTATTGCCCAGTCTGTAGCAAATGATTCTTATGAAACGCAAACGGTAGCCATCGGGTGGTTTTTGGTATAGATTTTCTCGCATTTAGGAAGTTGACCCGGTTCACTCTACATTTCTGGCAATTCCGTTTCTGTGGAGCAACCTCTCTTTGCTGTTCCACTGCATCGGATTTTTATGCCACCAAGACGCTTTCTTGATTTTGTGAGTGGGGGCAGAATCCATAGGTGCTCTGACTAGTCTACTGTGGCGCTCATTCCGCCTTCTGCGTATTTAAAGTTTCCAACTAGTGGGTGAATTATTGGTTCCTTCTTAGCTTGTCTCTGTCGAACTTATAATGTTTTCTGGGAATAACCTTTACCTTTAATGACTGTTTTTAACTTTTATTTTTTTAAATGAGAAGACTGGGAACGCATAGATTAAACAGCCACTAACCACATGACCAGAAACTGCTGTTTCACACGGACACGTTTCGCGGAGCAGAGCGCCGCGAAGTGAGCTGAAGTGTAGCCGGCCGGTGGACTGCGGCCAAGAGCGGCCGCCAAGCGACCTTTGGATGTCGGCGCTTATTGCCAGTTGACCAGCGCTAAAAGGTTAAACGTCGCAAATACTGCGGAATCCACAGCTTCCGCCGCCGCCGCCGCCGCCGCCGCCGCCGTCCCTTCTCCTCTCCCTTCTTCTAACCACTAGCCTACTAATCGAGGCTCATCGTCAGTAAGTGCCTTTTATGACACGAGGCAATGCGACCGTACAAATGAATGAATGGTGATAAGAAGACAGACTCGCTGTAAAATTACTTTTACGTGGCGAAAGACTGGAAAGCAGCGCCGTACTCCGTCCCCACGAGCAAGTTGTTGCTGTTGATGTTTCCAATAATACCGAAAAATTTCCGTCGCTCTCTAGTCTTGACGTAAGAAGCACTTCATGTATAATGTATAGCTAGTCATGCGTATTCAGTCGTAATTACAATCGCATCTACATCTACACAGGCTCATACGTGACTACCACTATTAAGTGTTGCACATAAAAACAGCCGTTCTTCCAGATGCAACACCTTCCTTGTGATCGCACCTCACACGCTGCGGTGACTCAAATACTATGGCGTGATAAGGCTCGACCACAGTGCAGCTCGTTCTCACTTGCAACGGGATCGCGCATATTCGTGATCACCGAATTCGTCGAAATATATCGCATATGCTGGGCTTGGTCATAAGTTAAAGTGAAAGAAGTGGAAACTCCAGATGGCCAAGCGTTTCAAAAAAAAAAAAAGTAAATGATGGCACACGTTTCGGTGTGGAGACGACCAAATACTGGGTTGGTTCCCACATACAGTGAAGTATGGTGGTGGAGGGAATATACTATGCGGGTGTATGGCTACAGCTGATGTTGGGCAACCGGCTTTTGTTGAAGGTAACACGGGTAGATGTTAGTAATTAAATATCCTAAGGGCAAATTTGCAAAAAAGTGTTGCTACCCTGGATTTAGGCACAGATTACTACTTTCGACAAGACACTGACCCTAAGCATACAGCAGAAATTCTTCGTCCGTGGTGGTTGTACCACTCTCTTCCAAGTTCTCAAGTTTCCAGCACAAAGCGCAGACCTCAATCCACTTGAACGTCTTAAAACAGTGGTCAGAAAAAATAAAATACGAAGTAAGCCAACTATGTTCACACCATAAATGGTCAAGTATTACCACAAAGAGTACCAAAACAGTTCAATCCATGCCAAGAAATTTAATAGAAGTGATATAAAGAAGAAAAGTGACGGCAAAGTACCAATACTGCCATTATGTTTATGTACATTGTAATTTTCTTTGTATGTAGGAATGCACTTTTCACACTGTGAAACGCCAGCCGATCAAGAATATTTATTTACTTTGTGCGGAAGGCTAATTCAGTTAATTCTTTTATATTTACAGATTAGGAAGGAAGCCCCATACTGTTAGTTTACCAAATAACATCTCTGGTTGTGATCTTTAGTTCTAATAAATACAGTTATTCTGTATGAACAACGGTGTATGAATACCTTTTTCTCCCCGTGATTATAGGCTGATCAGCTTCTTTTTTATAGTGTGAAGGGGTGGCAGACAACGCATTCGGAAGTTCGGGCTCGATCCCTCAACGGATTTTTTTTATCACTTCTTTCATCTTAGGCAATAATCTGTTGATGTACAAAATGCAAGCTTGTGCTGCGGAAGGCAATTCATACCACCTTCATATGTCACGTAGGAGGACTGTATCCACGACGTAACTTGTGAGCACTTCTTACACACTGCTCTAAAACAACAGATCGATTGTTCCAGGTGTAGCCGATCCTCAGAAATTCTATAAAACTAAATAAAACAGTCCGAAGAGCACAATTATAGCGTCCACCAGACATTATGAGTAAAAATATTAGAACAGTATACCATCAGATGGGTACATTCTCAAAATCGGTGCGCCACTGAGCGCTGGTCACCGTTACAAATCCTAACATGCGTACGAAGACAATAAATGGACAAATTAATTACAAAATAGTATTAGAAAAATGTAAAGGTAATCGTGGCATATTAGCTATAAAGAAAATTACAAAGCAAAACATCAGAACACATCGCTGATGCGTATGATTCATATGAGGTCTTGTGGAAAAGGAACATTGTGGTAGTAATCTATAATGCCTATATACTGTAGTTATTTCATCGTTTACAAAATATTTGTCAGATGCTTCTCGCCAAATCTGAGGCCTACGCTCCTCCCTCTATCGTTCGGGTTACGTGTATTTCATTTTGAACCTAGTGTGATTCTGCATTCTAGTGACAGTGCTTTATGTTTTCGGTTTTTATCTGTGTGCTGCGGTAGGTCTGTCACTGTTACAATATGCCTCCTTTCCACCCCGCACTCCCTGTTCTCCCTCCATCCCTTTCCCACAAGCCCACATATGAATGATATGCTTCAATCATGTATTTTGCTTGTACACTTAATTACTGCCTTTTAGTTTTCCCTATAAGTGCTATTCTTCTCTAATCTCTACATTTTGTTATTAATTTATAGATTTATTGTCTTTGTATGCTTGTTATAGCATGACAACTATAACGCTTGGTCACATGTATCGATATTTCGTTTCGCAACCGTGACTCTACATCAGTTGAGCCCCGACGTAGTCTTGTGACGCTATGCTATGCTTGAAGGTACATGTTACGGCGTGAAGTCAGCGCCGGCACGCCAGTCGGGAACGACAGAGAAGAGACGGCTGTGAGATGAAGGTCAGCCAATCGCACGCTGACCGACCTCCCTCCAGGATGACACAGCTTTCTTCGCGAGCAGCAGTAACAGGAGAATCGTCACGAACAGACTGCAAAACTTGCTCGACAAAACAGAAACGTGGGCCAAGAAATGGCGAATCACCATAAACGGCGACAAAACACAGGCAATAATGCTAACACAGAGAAAGGGAAAGCGCTCCCTCCCACACCGCAGGCGCCAAAACGTCCCACTGCGACTCCACAGGAGAGACATCCCCTGGAAGGCCACAGCAAAATACTTAGGGGTAACCCACGACCAGCGCCTCAAATGGAGGCACCATATCGAGGACCTCCGCAGGAAAGCCAGTGCTAGAATGAACACCCTCTACCCCCTCCTAAACATGGCCAGCAGTCTCCCTGCAACCACAGGAGTGAGACTCTACTGCACACTCATCCGCCCCATTCTCGAGTACGCCTGCCCTGTCTGGGGCTATGCAGCAAATACTCACATAGTGAGGCTGCAAAGGATCCAGAATAGGGCACTAAAACGCGCGCTACATGTCCCAACGAGATTTCCGACAGCCGACACACACGAGGCTACGGAAATGAAGTTCCTTAAAGAAAGATTCCGTGAGCTCGCGGCCGCGTTCTACGAAACCGCAAGCAAATCGGAAAACCCCCTCATAAAAGAACTTTGGAAACTACCCCCAAGTACAGGAAAGATACAAACGACCGAAAGCAATCCTGCAATAACCGCAGAGTTGAGAAAACCAAACAGCATAAAACGTCATGAAAAACCACATAGTTAGGAGCATTCAACAAATGCTAACCCAAACCCATACCCGTTCATCTGAAGGAAATGTCCAAGGACAACACCCTTCTCCCTCAACATCCTACACGAAGGAAGTTATATGCTACAGCGAGCCTCCAGGACGAAAACGCGACAGCGGCGGCCCCTATGTGAAGAGGACACAGGCGCCGCACCCGACTGGTGGAACCCACTTCAATACCACTTAGGAATCTCTAAGCAGCACAGACTTGGGTTTGTCTATTCTGAAGAAGATTGATTATTTTGTATGTCGCCCTTTGCTTCCGACACATCTATCAATGTTAAGTAATTGTAATTGTCTCATTATAATAAAGCTCATTAATACGAGTTGTTTGACTGTTCGTCTAGCGAACCGAGGATGTAGGATCCCTGGACACAACAGTATATGATGCGAAACGTCATCTAATATCTTTACTTTTAATATTTCGTGTACCCTATACTTGTGCTCTCATGGCTTTTGTATTTAATTTGAAAGTTTCTTGAGCATTCGATACGCCCAAAACGCGTCAAACAATGTTTTAACAACAATGGGTCTATTGTTTTTAAGTGACGCATTACAGCAGGATATAAGACTCGCTCACTACATAGTACCAGTATTACCACACACCCTACACATCGTTGTGTACAAACTAAACATCGTATTAGTGCCAGTTTTGCCTTTGCATTACAGAAAACGGGGAAATAAAATTGTATGGCGTCAGAAGAGAAACACGTGGAAAAGGCTCGCTTATTCCGCTGTTTATGTGCGAAATGCTTCTTCCATTCAAAGTCCGAGAAGCGATGAGTGCAGGGTTCCACACCGATAACCTCCAACATGGGCTGCGCGTGAATGTGACGTACAGATAAGACGACGTGTTTGGCAACTCTGTGTCACCTCTGACCCTCGTGGATCCAACCATAACGTTCAGCGCCATATCTACTTTGCGCTAATCACGGACGAACCACGCGCCCTGCTAAATACTGGCTGCCTCCTATAGGTCGAAGCGCGATTCATGTCAAACTCGCGCACTGCAATACTTCAGGTACTACAAGAACTTGGCGATCTTACCAATCATAAAGCGTATTACACTGACCACAGGCATGTGCGAAGTCCCTATCTGGTGAATTGCCAAATGTATCCGTGGCTGTTCGCCGATGATGCTGTTGTATATGGCAAGATCGCATCGAAAGAAGACTGCAGAAGATGCAAGGATCTATGATTGGTGCACGGATTGGAAGTTGACTCTGCATGTAAATAAATGTAATGTACTGGGCATAAATAAGCGAAGAGATCCATAGCTATTGCATTACAGTATTGGCGACAAATCACTGCAAAAAGCAACGGCCGTAAAATACCTAATAGTTGCCGCTCAGAATTAACTGAAGTGGAATGACCATATAAAACTAATTATTGGAACAGCAGATGCTTGGCTGAGACGTCATTCGAGAGTGTAGCAACCATGGGCGTTTTCGGCTGTACCGACACATGACTGACAAGGAGAAGAAAAAAAAGCGAAGAAAAGTTGGCTTGATATCTCTCTCCCATGATTTCTTCTCTATTTACATATCATTCATAAGTGTGTCAGTTCCATCTAGTCAGTACCTCTCCTGTTGTCTTTCCGTTAGGCCCAGCGTTTTTCTCGTCTTCATCGCTCCCCTGAAAATGGATTGCCCGACTGAGAGCCCTCAGTTTCACTTGATTTACAGTACTGAGATGTCACTACCGAGATGTCAATTCTGGGGTTTCCATTTATTCTTTCAATGTCCATGCGTGAGTTACAAGGTATTGGAAATTTCCTTTGAAACGCTGTTATTTTTTGCTTGCGATTCACATACAGATAAAAGTTGTTTTTCGGGGCATCATTCTCTATTTTTATTCAGCTATGTACCTGGCGATTACTGTTTTCACGCGTTAACGATTACTGCTTTTATAGAGGATGTCTCGAGACAAATCTTGAAGGTTTGTGCAAGTGACTTGTTCCTCAGCTTGTGAGCGTTAATGGCTACTGTTTTACTTTATTTCGACTTCACAGCTAAATGACAGTTATTTAAAGCTACTGAATGTTAGGGATGTGGCGTAAGGAATCACACAGGAGACACGCAACCCAAACGTACGGTACCGTAAGCCTTACAGCGATAACGTCGACAGTAACAGATCTGTATTTCTTTGCCTCTCCCCCCCCCCCCCCCCAATATGGTACCGTTATTTCTTTGACAATCCACAAACTAAAATTCGCCTTTGTCACCTTCCCGAAGCTGTTTTGCTTAGTGCAGAATTTCGTGTCACTGGTCGTCTAAACCACGAAGTCTCGCGAACCGTAATACGATGGGCTGACACGGAGTATCCTCCACAAGGGGGTTTCAAGTTGCACAGCTTGCTCTAGCTGGAGGCTCTGCCTGCAGGCTGCACGCGGTTAATCCTCCGTCGCTCGGGGAATCGCCCCCCATCCCTACACAACAGTGTCTGCCGGGCCGTCCGCCACCTTGGGATTTCCCGGGCGGTCGATGGCTGAAGGGGAGAGCCGGGACTCCCTCAGCCATCTCTTGTTGGGGGGGGGGGGGGGGGGGGAGGAGCGGTGTGGTGTGGGATGCTTTCCACGAAATCGCCTTCCGCCATTCACCGCGCCCCGGTGATAAAACTCTCTCCGGCGGAAGACTCGGCTCGCCGCAAGCGCACCACAGCTCCTTTCCCACAATCCTCCACTGCAAATGCTGTAGTCACGCCTCTAGATACATAAAATCCTGCTCCATTGAATTTCTCGCACAAAAATTCAAAACGTACGAAAATGACAGGAAGTAAAGTGTACGCATATATTCTGCTACACAACATGTAAACGAGGCAACAAACCATGGGTATTTCCATACTCTAAGGAATTTCTTAATCATTTCGAACATATGTTACTTTAATATTGTGAGTTTTGGGAAAGGGATGACATACAGCGTAATATTTTCAGTCCAGCGGTTAGTGTGTTTCTGTAAACAGTTCTAAAGCAAGCAGCGGGACAGAAAAACATTAAATGGAGAACTACTGGCTATAGAAAATTAAAAACACACATACTTCTCCCCCCCCCCCCAAAATAATTGTTCAAAATGTAGACGAATATCGGTACAGGAAGTACGAGTAAGAAGGAAGTTTCAAGAGCCGGCGTTGGTGGCCGAGCGGTTCTAGGCGCTACAGTCTGGAACCGCGCGACCACTACGATCGCAGGTTCGAAACCTGCCTCGGGCATGGATGTGTGCGATGTCCTTAGGTTAGTTAGGTTTACGTAGTTCTAAGTTCTAGGGACTGATGACCTCAGATGTTAATCCCGTAGTGCTCAGAGACATTTGAACCTTTTTTGAGTTTCAAGAAAAGACATAGTAGCAAGTGCTGTGCAAAGCAAAAGGGCTTTTTATGAAAAGAAGCAACTGCACTCTTCAAAAAATATAAACCCTGAGAAGAGAAAAAGATTCAAGAGGAGCTTTGTTTGGAGCATGGATCTTTATATGTGCGACACCTGCAGAATGGCGAAGGATTAGAATGATTAGAAATCTTTCAGATGTGGGTTTGTCAGAAGACTGGCGAAGATCGGGTACATTGATAGAGAAAGTGATGTGGTTAGCCGGCCGAAGTGGCCGCGCGGTTCTGGCGCTGCATTCTGGAACCGCGAGACCGCTACGGTCGCAGGTTCGAATCCTGCCTCGGGCATGGATGTGTGTGATGTCCTTAGGTTAGTTAGGTTTAACTAGTTCTAAGTTCTAGGGGACTAATGACCTCAGCAGTTGAGTCCCATAGTGCTCAGAGCCATTATTTTTTTTTTTTTTTTGATGTGGTTCTGCAATGAGTCAGCGAGGGAAAAAAAGCGTAGAAAATAACACAACAAAACGGAGACAACCGAGCGAGGTAGCGCAGTGGTTAGCACACTGGTCTCGCATTCGGGAGGACGACGGTTCAATCCCGCTTCCAGCCATCCTGATTTAGGTTTTCCGTGATTTCCCTAAATCGCTCCAGGTAAATGGCGGGATGGTTCTTTTCGAAGGGCACGGCCGACTTCCTTCCCCATCCTTCCCTAACCCGATGAGACCGATGACCTCGCTGTCTGGTCTCCTCCCGCAGAACCACCCAACCTAACCCAAGAAAACGGAGACGGAGACAGAGACAGAAAAGACAGAGAGAGAGAGAGAGAGAGAGAGAGAGAGAGAGAGAGAGAGAGAGAGAGAGAGAGGGGGGGGGGGAGGGGGCAGTGTGTGTGTTTGGCTGCTGTTACGATATAGTCTCTGCGGAAAATTGCAGTTGAAGGGAAGAATCACAGGAGCATATTTAGACGAAAATATATAAGGCACGTCACTGGCGTCCTCTTCAAATTAATCTAACACGGATGTGGCTAAATGTTTAAAACTAAAAGCCTTTATCACAGAAACACAGTTACGAACGCAACTTGCTTCCATTCTCACTCGTACCCCACTCAAAGCTATGCACACAGTAAACACCGTAATGGCTCACCGACGCGAGCAACGGTTCGGGGCGGTGGGATTTCAGCAATTCCATTAGACGACGTATGATGTCATTGGGGAGAGAAACTGCTCACGTAGCAGGTAGCGAATGTCACAACCACCATTCTCCGTAGACGCGAGCAACGGTTCGGCCCGGGGAGATTTCAGCAATTCCATTAGACGACGTATGATGTCATTGGGGTGAGAAACTGCTCAGGTAGCAGGCAGCGGATGTCCCAACCACCATTTTCCGTAAACGCCGTCACAGAGTTATGTGACGCTCTTATTACAAGCCGGCATCTGAAAACTAGAGGCAGTTATTGTGACACTGAAAACTCGTTGCCAGAATTTCCAAGTTAGCGGAATTTCCGCTAAATTTGACGGATTTTGTATATTTTGCGTTAGCGGTCAAGGGATTTGTGGATAGTTGTCTGCGGCAGTATTTTTCTGTTTAACTCAGTGTTTCCATGATACAAGTGGAAATTATTTAGTGTGAAAAATCCTAAGCTGACAACCACATGTCTCCAGTTGACTGTTTAGCATTAAATTTTGATGAGGCTGCAATGTAACCCCAATCTCCCACACAAACATTTTGATGAACGTGCACATTACACAATACCTAAGAAAGGAGATGTCATCAACTAGCCTTCCGAGGAATGTGTTTATATGCATGGTTATCGTAATACGATTCGGTCAAAGTTATAATGTTACTGAAAAATAGTATGCTTATGCCTTCCTCTCAAGTTTAAACCATGGGAGCCCGTAAGGCCAGAAAATAACAAATGAATCGGAATAACTTTTATAGCTTTGATTTCATTCTCCGATAAGTTCTTAAGATTAAGTTATGAGAACGCAATTCAGCAGCCCCCACTTCCAATCATTCACGGGCTTATTCGATTCGCGCGAAGTTACATTATCAGATTTCGATATAGTGATTCCCCTGCCTCAACACAACAGAACAATCCTTCCAAGTGGGTCTACAGTTATGATGTTGAGACCAAGGTTCAATCTTCACAATGGGTCTGGAAAGATTCTCCAAGAACAAAAAAAAAGCTCGCTACGTCAGGTCAAATGTCAAAGCCTCGGTGATAGTTTTCTTTCATTTTGAAGGATTAGTTCATCATGAATTCGTGCCAGAGGGGCAAACAAGTTAAAGGATAGTACAATCGGGGCGTATTGAGACGCCTGCGAGAAAATATGAAAAGGAAACAGTCAGAAATGTGGCGAGACAGCTCGTGGCTCTTGCATCACGATAACGCACCCGCACATTCATCCCTGTTGGTGCGTGACTGCTGCACAAAAAACGAAATCACTGGGCTGCATCACCCTCCGTACTCTCCAGACATGGCCCCTGCGGACACACTTTTATTTCCAAAGTTGAAACCCCCGTCGAAAGGACGAAGATTTGTACGATAGACGAGATAAAAGAAAATTCGCAGACGACGCTTCGCACGATCCAGTAAGAGGCGTACCAAGATTGCTTCCGGAAGTGGAAACGGCGTTGGGAGCGGTGTATGAATTGCGGAGGAGAGTATTTCGAAGGCGCCGTCCACAGTAAGTAAAGATAAGCGTAGAAAAATTTTGTGGACAAAGTTCGGGAGTTTTTGAACAGACCTCGTATATTGGAACGTCTGTTATACAGGACCAGTTCTCACATGAAAGTCTTGTGATGAATACTGGTTCATCACGGCTTGGAGGGTGCCCTCAGAATTAGTGAACAAACCAGCTACCGCAGTCAAAACAACGCACAGCAGTACAGTACATGAAAGCCCAAAATTTTGCTAGGGAGCTCCTTTCGATTATTTACTTTCCGGCACCGGCTTCTTTCAAGTCTGCCGTGACGAACTTGGCAGTCTACTCTGACGTGTGATGTCAGATGCTGCCTGCACAGGTGCGACTAGTTCTCTCCCCTCTACCACCCTTCCATGCTACCCTCTCACCGGCGACCCGCCTGACATCTACTGTCGTGTAATCAAACTACGAGCGGAGCCCGGGACAGTGGTTTTGGTGGGGGAGGGGGTGTCTTCTCTGTATATGTTACTCTGTGTTCACATTCATTTGCCCAATCAAACAAAACGAAAAACCGAATACATATACTTTGTTTTAGGCTTGGCTTTAAAATCTAGCAGATGAACACAAATCCGAGTAAAAAAAAAATTAACTATGCGATCAGATACAAAAAAAATTTTGACCTGGCAATAGCCCATTAAATCCTTCAACCTTATAATTCGTGAGGTATAAATATATTACATATGATGATGATGACTCAACGATGAAGTGATACAAGTACGCTAGTAGTACTACAAAGTGACTGATACACCCCCCCCCCCCCACACGATTTAGGGACCAAACAACTGAGGTACAGTACCGAAAGTCTGGTGCTAGCTGGGTTCCAAAAATCTCACGTGGCAGAATTTTATGCACAGGCAATATACATTGAGTTGACGGAAGTCATGGGATAGCGATATGCACATATACAGATGGCAGTAGTATCGCGTAAACAAGCTACAAAAGGGCAATGCAGTAGCAGAGCTCTCATTTGTACTCAGGTGATTCACGTGAATTTCCGGTGTGATTATGGCCGTACGACGGAAATTAACGGACTTTGAAAGCGGAATTGTAGTTGGAGCTACACGCATGGGACATTCCATTTCGGAAATCATTAGAGAATTCAATATTCCGAGATCCACGGTGTCAAGAGTGTGCCGAGAATACCAAATTTCAGGAATTACCTCTGACCATGGACAACCCAGTGGCCGACGCCCGTCACTAAAAGACCGACAGCAGCTGCGTCCAATTGTCAGTGATAACAGTAAAGCAACACTGCGTGAATTAATCACAGAAATCAATGTGGGACATGCAACGAACGTAGCCGTTAGGACAGTAGGGCGAAATTTGGCGTTAGCCTGCAGCGCCTCTCCTGGGCTGGTGACCATATCGGTTGCACACTAGACGACTGGAAACCGTGGCCTGGTCAGATGAGTCCCAATTTCAGTTGGTAAGAGCTGATGGTAGGATTCGAATGTGAAGCGAGATCCACGGAGCCATGGAACCAAGTTTTCAACAAGGCGCTGTGCAAGCTGGTGGTGGCTCAATAATTGTGTGAGCTGTGTTTACATGAAATGGACTGGGTCCCGAGGTTGAAGTGAACCAGTCACTGACTGGAAATTGTTATGTTCGGTTACTTGGAGACCATTTACAGCTATTCACGGTCTTTATGTTCCCAGACAAAGATGCACCATGTCACCGGGCCACAACAGTTCGCGACTGGTTTGAAGAATACTATGGAAAATGCGAGAGAATGATTTGGCCACCCAGGTCGCCCTACATGAATTCCACAGACCACTTATTGGACGTAATCGAAAGGTCAATTCGTGCACACTGGCCGCGGTGGCCGTGCGGTTCTAGGCGCTGCAGTCCGGAACCGCGGGACTGCTACGGTTGCAGGTTCAAATCCTGCCTCGGGCATGGATGTGTGTGATGTCCTTAGGTTAGTTAGGTTTAAGTAGTTCTAAGTTCTAGGGGACTGATGACCTAAGGTGTTAAGTCCCATAGTGCTCAGAGCCATTTGAACCATTTTTGCACCAATTCGTGCACGAAATTCTGCACCGGCAACACTTTCAAAACTATTGACGGCTATAGAGGCAGCATGGTTCAATAATTCTGCAGGGGACTTCCAACGATTTGTTGAGTCCGTGCCATGCCATGTCGAGTGGTATAAGTAAGTCCGACATGATATTAGGAGGTATCCCATGACTTTCGTCACCTCAGTATATCTCCTCGTTACCAGAGACGTATAAACAAACATGAATGTCCATTATGTAGGGAAGTAATCCACAAGATTACTTGTCGGCTTTTCTAATATATATATATATATATGCTATAGCTATAGCAGTATTTCATTTATAGACAAACGGAGTTTACTTTCAGGCAGGCATCGGAGTTGCAGAATGTCACGATATTTCCCTAAGAATGTCACGATATTTCCCTCAGCGGTCCGCCCTTCACTACGGCAGACTTCTTCCCGTCGGCTACAGTGGGCAGATCCTGATCCAAATGCACCGCACTACTCACTCAGTCGCTGGCCTTTCCTACGCTCCCTCGGCTCATACCAACCGCCGCTGGCATGGACGCAGCAGTGCAGCGGGCTTTACGACTGCGAGGGTCCTAAGTCTGCGCCTCCCCTCCCCCCTTCCATCTCCACCCTCCCCCTCACCCTGGACTTAATCACGGCTGCCGCAGCGCTGGCAGAGGGGCAGCGCGCACACACACACACACACACACACACACACACACACACACACACACACACACACAAAACTCCCTCCTTCTCCCTCCCGTTCCTTCTCTGCTCAGACCACGCCGGGACTGTCGCTGCCGAATGCTTCCTTACATTAGTGGTTCTATAGAGCACCAGCCGGTACTCAGAAAACATTCCCGAAGAACCTCAGGCATTTTGTCGGCTGAGTCCTTCGGCATGGTGTACCCGTATATGATAAAGTGTGTAAAGACTCACCGCTGTCACTGTAAAGCGATCGGTGTTTACAAGTATATTATGTATGTTACTCGATTAATTCTCGAAACAAACCACTAAATAGTTTTTTGTTCACTTGTATATTTTTGCTGCTACATTTCGATTTCTGAGGTGACGTGCATGATTTTTCTGTTACGGGGTTACTTTGAACGCGGTCATTGTTACCCCAGGATTACTGATACACAATTTATTAAAAAATGTTGATGTCAATGACAGTGTGGAACTTGGGAATACATACACGAACCATCGGTATACAGACGAAGACCTATTTGCAACTGTCAATGTACCTAAAACGATTGTCAATCACACATTGCCCAAATTGCAAGCTGTTGTAGTTCAGGCAAACGTTCAGGTACAACATATAATGTCAAATATCTCCGGAAACAAGGAATGAATCTGTTTGGCCGCAAGTGCCACATAATGTCTCTATAATCGAAGATCAAGTAATCTCAATTCTAACAGTAGTGGATGTTTCAAAACGCGGATTTAGATCTAACAGGAACGAAACTGAAGGTATTTTGTTCAGTTAAATTTGGAGCAGTGTGTTTTGTACTCCATTTAGTATCCTTCATTATACTTTTAATTTTGATGATGGAGCATACATTTTGATTTATGTATCATAATAGGTTTTTTTTCTCTTATGACGCCTAATAAACACTTAAGAAAACTTTAGATCGATGTATTTATTTCTGGGTTGTCAAAGTTTCATTGTGTTTTTGAGATACTGAGCATAAATGGAATGGTACCTGACAGTTGTGGTGGAAATATAGGCAGGTAAATGTATCCCCAAATCCATGCCAACTTTGACCTCCCACAAAAATGGTTCAAATGGCTCCAAGCACTATGAGACTTAACATCTGAGGTCATCAGTCCCCTAGACTTAGAACTACTTAAACCTAACTAACCCAAGGACATCCCATACATCCATGCCCGAGGCAGGATTCGAACCTGCGACCGAGGCAGCAGCGCGGTTCCGGACTGAAGCACCTAGAACCGCTCGGTCACAGCAGCCGGCCGACCTCCTACATTTATTCCTTACTTCCTCTGCATTTTAGAAAATGTATTGTACTAATTAGTTATGTACAAGTCCCTATGTTCACTAACAAAAATATTGCAGAAGTTAAAAAAAAGTCACAACCAGAAAATGTCAAGTATACCCGCTTTACGTTACTGTGATAAGGTTGCCCTCGCTGTCGAACAACTGAGAATAGCGTCATTGTGTAGCTCTTGCACTGCAATAACCGAACACGAGATGCATATTGGCCAATTCTTCATTATCAGTTCACACCCACTATACTGATGGGGGGAAAAAGCGGAGACGGTACGGAGGCGTACTGAATGCAAGTTTGGGGAGTGGGGGGGGGGGGGGAGGGGCAAACAGTAAAGTCGTCTTTATTACTGTCAACAATACGTCAGCGAAATTAACAAGTAATACATCACATACCTTCGATTGATTGGCTATATTTTCGGAACAATACAGATACAAAAACAGATGTTGGTAAGAAATCAAAGGAAATGCACTTATTCCGATGAGCCACCTAAGACCACGGGCGTCTTGTACCTAAACAAGCCTGAACAACTTCCAAAATTTTGTCAGTGAATATCACTGAAATATACCCCGTGAGTCTTTGTACAGTGCGTACCAGTATTACAGATTTTCTGCCTTCCGTAATGAGTGTACTGGACGAGGGAAAAATGTGCTACTGTGCACGTCCTGTTCTCTTTTCACATACATTCCCGTGGTCAATACGAGACGTTCCCGATAGTTTTGTATGTCTATCCTTCTGACAGGTTTGAGGGACTTCGACCGTTCACTTACGCAATAAAATGCAACACCTACAGCCGTCCTTACGACATTATTTATCATATGGCTACCGGTTTATGTGCTTTAGTACTACATCTTCAGGCCTAAACTGACGCTGAGGGGGTTAAGTCCAAGCGTATACACGATTCTATCAGTGCACAACATCTACGAACTGGTTTGCGCAGACCACCTGTAACAACTGTTGTGTCTCCAACCATCGACTACCAACGATACTAGTAGCACAATTGTCTTCCTAGAATATTGGGACCGGCCGGTGTGGCCGAGCGGTTCTAGGCGCTACAATCTGGAACCGCGCGACCGCTACGGTCACAGGTTCGAATCCTGCCTCGGGCATGGATGTGTCACTGTTCTAAGTGACTGATGACCTCAGAAGTTAAGTTCCATAGTGATCAGAGCAATTTTTTTTTTAAATATTGGTTCGGTAAATGTGTCAAGCTGGGAAGGTACGAATATTTAATTTTAACGTCTTGTCGACTACGATTTCCGTGTCCTTGCGAGAGGAGCCCAAAAGATACCCACACAAATGGGCAGCATCACCGACAACAGGTGACAGATCGACAGCGGAATTTGGAACCCCTCAAAAAGAATGTCAATTCCACGTAAATCTGCGAGTGGGCATTGTATTGATGTTCAATACAAGGAGGATTAAAATTTCCGTACGGACATCATCATTTGGCTTTTCCCGAAGCATCTAAACAACTCTAGATGAATGCTGGGCAGTCCCTAACACGACGACCAATTACTTCCCCACTGTTTTTCCAACCAAGCTATCGCTCCGCCACTAACAACTTTTATTTCTAACTGACCCATTACTTCACTGGAACTAAATAGATGGAAAAGATATAAGGAACTTTTTTTCTTTCGACGAGATTGTTCTCTGCAAAGAGATGAAAGGAGGGAAGGAAGATTGGGTTTAACGTCCCGTCGACACCGAGGTCATTAGAGACTGAGCACACGTTTGGATTGTGTCAAGGATGGGGAAGGAAATCGGCCGTGCCCTTTTCAAAGGAACCATTCCGGTATTTGATTGCAGTGATTTAGGAAAATCAGGGAAAACTTGAATCTGGATGGCCGGACGCGCGTTTCAACCGACGTCTTCGTGAATGCGAGGCCAGTATGCTAACCTTTGCGCCACCTCGCTCTCTGCAAACAAATAATAAAATGTAATTATTCTGACTTCTACAACATAGTTTTATATTAACATGACAGAACCCTGTCAACTGCAAGACTTTCTATCGTTGTAGAAATGTGGTGGTCCTTACCAGCTGGTCTCTCATGGGTTGTAAGGACTACATACACGAGTGCGCGGAGTATCACGATTATAGTTCTGAATTAATATGGACTATGCAAAGACAGGTAGAAGTAGTGGTTGCATAACGTATGGTAGAAGTGAAGAACTCAAATGTTGCTTACAATACCATAGTGTTTTACTTGCATGACCCTATTAGAGATGGCATGCAGTAGTTTCCCTAGATATATGAAATAGCTTGATTAGCGAGTTATGAAGAGATCTACAGATCAATGTGCAACATAAATCACGTTGCAACCTCATTTTATGAAACATACCATTATCAGAAGTGAAAGCCACATTACGTACCAGAAAGCTATCGAAGCCCTATTGTCAGTCTGACGGCTGCACCTATGATCAGTAACATCGACTATCATCTTCTACTCTTTTTCTCGCTCTTACACACACACACACACACACACACAACGCGCGATTTTCACCTATAACCGTGGTATTGTTTGTCAGGTTTGCCTTTTAAGTATTTTTTCTTTGTTTGTTAATTGTTGGGCAATGTCCGAATACGTTTAAGTATTTTTTTCTTATGTGTCATTATGGTCAATGTCCGGCTACACTCTACTGTATACGAATCGTTACTCTATTACACTCAGCAGAGTTGGCTACCACGTAATTTCTAACTAATTTCAATTACGTTTCAAGATTTCGAGCTCTTCATTTTCTGCTTCACCGACACCACCGTTTTGAGCTGCGAACTACCGTACCCTATAAAAGTTACAGCACACACAGTGTGCTGCCTCGATGGTATTAACTGCTGAAGACAAAGGAGCAGTAAAACCTGAACTGCCCTCATCAGATTCAACCATCCATGAACCTTAGTACGAAAGTAACCGCTCGTACGAGGACGCCGTGTGTAATAACAGTCAGTTTAATAATAGCGCCGCAATAAAAGTTGCCGTTTTCTGCTCGGAATTTCCCCCGCAAGGACGCAATATACACATCTAGCTTTTGTTTTATCATCTGAGAGACTCCATCACGTGCGCGTAGACAGAAACAGTCAGGATACGGGGCTGGAGCTAAATAATAATGCTGCGAAGAAGGACACACACCGCTGGAGCAGATGAGAATGAAGGAACGTGACGCTCGGAGAACTGGTTTCCAAAAATAATTGAAGTGTACAACGCTGAGAAAGTGTGCTTGAAAAATGTGGCCTCGAAACGAGTCATGATAGGGGAAGAGGGGGGGGGGGGGAGGAGATCTGGGACAATGGTACATGTAACACTTCCTTTGCAATTAGAGGCAAGAGCAAACAGCAAGGCAAAGTTAATGACTGATTAGAAGGCGCGAATACGTGTATTCTCTATTTTTAATACATTTTATGTTGTTGTATACAGAATACATTGTACTACTTCCTATCACGGCCGTATCTCGCCTTTTTACCCAAGAGTTTCTTAAGAAACCGTTACGTTCAAATAAATTAGCAATCAGTTTTTTTTATTATCGTTGAAAGCACATGGTGTAAATTTTTTTTTTTTTTTTTTTTTTTCAAATTTGTATTTGACTCTCCATCAGGGATTTTAATTGATAAATATGAAACTATTGTGCCAAGATGTGGCGAAAGTGTGCATAACAATAAGAAGTTTAGTTTTCGTTTCTAAATAGTAGTCCGAGCTCACCTATTTTCTTTTATTTGTTTCCAAACTTGTTCACTGAGTATGTTTTGTCCGCTGAATTTCCTTGATCTTCGACACAGCTCTTACCTGCGTCAAGTCACACACACACACACACACACACACACACACACACACACACACACACACGAAACAAGTTGTTTCTTTTCACATGAAGTGCCTTGTTTACTCACAGTCGTTTTCTCTCGAACTTTTTTCTGAACCTTGAGATCTTTAACACTACATTATGCTTTCGGACTTTTGAAATGACAACCAGTTACAGGAGAACCTACAGTTTAATGTGGACTGCGAACCCCGGTACAAATAAGAATACGACTATTATACTTAGATGTCAAAAAAGCGTTAAGGAAGAAAAAGACGACTGAATATTAAACACTGGACCATTGTAGCGTGACACCTATCGAAAAATAGTCACACTTTTTGCTAGTGCAGTTCTTTTCTTACCTTCATGCAACATCATTTTTAGGATTCGGTACGTCAATCGGTAAAAACGGAACCCTTGTAGCAACACTTGGTTGTCCGCCTGTCTGTCAATCCGAATGTTACGATCCCTTTTTCTTATGAACGGGTAGAAGTATCCCGTTGGAATTCATGTCACATACTATGATCTATGGCCCCTTGGCGGTGTGAAAAATTTAAGCCTGTAGGCATTACCGCGCGTGCCTGGGAATAGAAAGTTTGAGGTATCGAATGTGGGTCGAACCACGAATTTATTTTTGTTTTAACCTAGCATTCGCCTCTCAAGGATGCGAGTAGTTGCCAGAATCAGGGTGTGGTTCGGATTCCACGTTAAACTGTAGAGCTCTTTTCCGCGGTTGGATAACACAAAGCCGGCCGCGGTGGTCTAACGGTTCTAGGCGCTCAGTCCGGAACCGCGAGGCTGCTACGGTCGCAGGTTCGAATCCTGCCTCGGGCATGGATGTGTGTGATGTCCTTAGGTTAGTTAGGTTTAAGTAGTTCTAAGTTCTAGGGGACTGATGACCACAGATGTTAAGTCCCATAGTGCTCAGGGCCATTTGAACCATTTTGATAACACAAAGTTGTAGTGGCGTCCAATAGTAAGACTTACACCAGGCCGCTGAACCACACAAGACTATTATCTACATACATAATTAAGTTGGTCCAGGTCAGAGCTCAGGTCCTATTCGCACTTGTCCTATTATATTATTATTGTTAATATTGTTATTATGTTAATAATAATACTGTTTTGAGTCATCAACATGTTGTTTTTAATTCCTACCAACTTCTCTGTTACGTATTTATAGTCCCTTCTGTTTGTTTAGCATCATTTTAGTTTTGGCAATGTTGCCCTTAAGCTGTTTTTTTTTCTTTAACTGCTGCTAATTTCTTTAACAGCATCCTCGGTATATTTTCCACTTCCAGCCACCGCACCGTTAACATTACGCAGTGGACGTGAATACAGAATGCCTCAAATCACTAAGGTTGTGCTTTGGGTATCTCCATCGAGTTTTCTACGAAAAGATGAATTAAATAGAGTAACAGCGACCAACAACAGCTTAAACTGTTTATGAGGTAAAACACATTAATTCGTTAAGTAATAAAAGCAGTTTAACGCCCGTTCATGGATACTCATCACTTATATACTGTCGCGTGGGCTCAGAACAGGTGCTTATCTTGAAATGGTATCAAAGATTTCCATCGCTGGATTTCAGATACCGAAGTCTGCTATAGATAAGCCGCAAAGATAATTTATAATCAGTCATCTAGGAACAACACATTGCAATGGTGTTAATGAGTATCTGGGAGTATGTGTGTGGAGAGATTTAATGTTGAACGACTACATAAAAACTAAACGTAGCAACGGCAGATGTCAAAATTCTCAGGAAGTGTAGTCCACCCACGAGAGAGGCAACTTACGAAATCTTCGTTCGACTGGTACTTTAATACCAGCACTGACAGAGAAAAAAGACAAGACCCAAAGGAGAGCAGCGTATTTCGTCACAGGTTTGTTGACAAAGCGCCAAAGGGTCACGGTGATGCTTATTACAGGCGCTACACGAGAGGCATTCTGCATCACAAAGTTTTTTTTTTTTTTTTTTTTTTTAATACTTCGAGCTGATCCATTGTGCCAGCTTCCAGTCCATGACATGCTACGTAGTGAACAACCATGGCACAGGCTCACAGCTAAAGCAAGATTTATGTCTCACGCAACTTTTAAGCTACAGCTAGCAAGCGATCCTGTTAACAGGTTATGTCAATACGACCAATAGTTCGACGAATATAAACGTTCATAACCAATAGTGTCTACAATACCGGAGACAAAATAATCGCATAAATAGAAGATCAATCGAATCGAAACTAGTCTGATGGCACGCTGCCAGAAGCAAATCTCGTAGAACGAAAAAGGTAAAAAAAGTAGTGTAGCGGACAACTTCGCTTCCTAAGACACTGACAATGTATAATAGCGAACATGTATTACGTGGAAATTGCGTGCCAGTCCTCTGACAACTTGTTCGGCAATATTGCCTAAAAATAAGATTTTCCTCTCCTTGTTCCGCGAGTTTCGGAAGCAGTGAAGCTTTGGGACGTACTTCTGACCATGACCCCCCCACCCCCACCCCGTTTCTCTATTGTCCGATCGGGATGTCTAGCGCTTCTTGCAACACTGTCAGACACAATTCCTTAATAAAATTTTTGTTTCGTTTGCCTCTTACTACGAAAATTTAATGGCACTGCACATAATACGCGTGCCTAATTATGATGAACTCTCCACGCACTTATGGTGCAAAAAGACTGCGGTGACACCTATCGAAAAATAGACTGCGGTGCCTTGCTATGTAGTGTAGAGACAGCGCCGTAAGCAGTTCGGCGTGCAGACAACTGAGGCCACTACATCTTCCGAAAAATGCGGTGGAGTGGCCCAGTGCTCAGAACGAGAGTGCGCTTCTACCCCAGTGACACGCATTTTTGCGCGAGCCGTACCATCAACCGAATTACAGTAAGATTTAGGTGTGTAGCAGATGACTGCAGCCGTACAAACAAATTAGCGCACAATTCGCGTGCCACAGCTTTCGGCATAACCATGTATCGATGTGGGGTCACACACGCCTGGACTTTTGCGCGCGCGCCAGTTCAGTTCAGTTCAGTTCAGATGAGTCTCGATTTCAGTTGGTAATAGCTGACGGTAGGATTCGGGTGTGGCGCACATCCAACGAAGCCATGGATCCAAAAGGCACTGTGCAAGCTGTTGGTGGCTCCATAATGGTGTCGGCTGTGTTTACATGAAATGGACTGGGAGACCAATTGCGGCCATTCATTTTATGAATGACAATGCGCCATGTTACCGTGTCACAACTGTTCGCGATTGGTTTGAAGAACATTCTAAGCAGCTCGAGTGAATGATTTGGCCACAAAGATCGCCATCATGACTCCCATCGAACATTTATGGGATATAATCAAGAGGTCAGTTCGTGCATAAAATCCTGCACGGCGAAACCTTCGCAATTATGGACGGCTATAGAGCCACAAGGGCTCAATATTTCTGCAGCTGACTTCCAACGACTTATTGAGTCCATGTCACGTCGAGTTGTTGCGCTATGCCGGGCAAAAGGAGGTCCAGTACACTATATTAGGAGGTAACTCATTTTTTTCACCTCAGTGTACAAACAAAAGAAGGACATGTCAGCGTTGACAATCGAGTGAGCCTATGCACCTACAGCTTAATGCGAATACTGGGAAGCATGTGCTGTCTAAGTGTAACTGGGCAGACAGAATAATAATGCGCTTGTCACTTGATCAGACGTAGGTTTGCAGTAGAACTCTTTTCAAGTTAAATTTCTCCACGTGAAGGTGAGCCGCAACCACACTGCCGTCTCCTCGGTGCTAAGAGGTCCACGCTATGGAGGATTCAATTCCAACCTTCCCCCTCTCCTTTCCTGGTTACATTAGTATTTTGGAAAGGAATTGTGCGACTTGGTCCACTGGAAAGACATCACCGGTTTACATACAAGAAAGAGATACTAGTGATGAGCGCGTGTTAGAGCCAGTTAACAGTGGGTGTTGCTGGGATTAGCAGAGGGCGGACGCTCAGGTTAGTAGCATCATATACTGTATCAGCCTGTCTGTTGCACTTACCGTAGCCGTCTCAGGTGGAGCTGGGCGCATCTCCAGAGACCAGCTGCGGCCCGCTGCGGAAAATATGCAACACTGTATTAAACTAGCTATGCATCTCCACGATTAGTTGCTAGCAATGAATATCCTATCAATATGCAATGTAAAATGTATTTCACTGGTGTAGCAGATTGTATGCAACTCGTGCGCAGTTTGCAAACCCTCTACTTGCTCAATACCGGTACACTACAAACATCATGATGGGGTAATTATAGAATTCTTGCATACAAACTGCGCAGCAACTTCTGTTGGCACCTACCGTGCCAGTGAAATAATTAATTCCTGCATATTGCAATAATATTCATTTACGCGTACCAACCACTAGAAACATAACTAACTTAACACTGTTGCGTACATATTTCATAGTAACTCGAAAGTTGTTCCAGATTATGTGGCAACTTCAACCGACCTTTCGAAAACCTTTCGACTGTTCAAAGGTTTTACGCGATTCAAATGCATGGGCATGGGTATAAGTTAGGTGTATGTCACTGTCCAGGGTGAGCGTGGACGAAGAGTGTGTGTGAGTGTGCGAGAGAGAGAGAGAGAGAGAGAGAGAGAGAGAGAGAGAGAGAGAGAGAGAGAGAGGGGGGGGGGGGGGTTCTGGTCCCCACTACATGAGACACTGCGACACGGTTTGGAATTTAACCCAGAATGTTGGAGCCAAGTATGGTACACAGGAGATTTACGCTAGAACCTATCTTCCCTTAACGGTAGTTACTGGCAGTGAAAATTATTTTTACAGTCGGGAATCGAACACACTACCTCAGAATTCAGCACCACCGTACACGGATGTTAGCGTCGTTGCTTACGGAGACGGTTAGAAAAGCAGCCATCGAATTGAAACTGCAGACAAATTTGTTATTTTCTAGCAGTAACAGCACGCAGTAGTAAAAAATATCGCAGGGTTCAGTTATAATGTAGCGAAGCGAAAGCGGACTGGTTTTGCTAACATAACTTTGCACCCGAATAGGAAAGCTTTTCCATTCGTGCACGCTTGGCACCTTCTCTTGGCGAGTAGTGGGTGAGGCGCGAAGTAACTACTCCGTAGCTGAATGACGTGCATATCATCTACATCGTAGGCATAGCAGTCATAAATCTGCTATATGAAGGTGAAATTTTTCCACTCAGGTTGTAATATTTTTCAAGATCTTTTCTTGCTCGTGTCGCATACACAACTAGCAACATCAATGAGCAGGTCGTAAATTACAAGGTCCACGTTTGCTATGCACGTTTTACTAAACTGCCGAAAACTGTAGTCTGAAGCACTGCTAACTGCACGGGATGTAGTCATAAGGTTTTTATTATCAACTCCAAAAAATAAAGTTTCGTAATAAATTTTGTGTCCGTTTATGTGTTTGTTTATTGCAGGGTACATGTTTGCAGTCCTGGTACCCATACAAAATCACGTACCATAGTATGCCGCTAGAGGGAGCCAAAATATGTAGTATCTCATCTTCATTGCATCTTTCGGGGTGGTGATTAGAATTTTATGACTACCGCTCATGCTAACACATCACAGTGTCAATAAGAACTGTTTCATAATATGTTCTATAGCAGTTGTACCTAACGGTTACTCATGTTGTTGACGCCTACAACGAAACTAAAATATGTATGCACAATTATCAGTACATCTCTATATTTAAACTTGTGCCGTTTCAGTAAGATGTAGTAAATTTGCAACTTGGTATCCGCGACGTGATTGTTGTTGTTGTTGGTGGTGGTGAACACTTGAAAATGACTATATAAACGAAGTTACTTGTGTAAACTACAATATCATCATAATGGTCGTCGTCTTTTATAGTTCTCCGTCACTGGCAAGATCTGCTTGCAACCCAAGTCTCTTCACCATGGCTGGTCTTCGCACCACCTCTGACCCAGTCTCCTTCCTTCCGAATGCTTTGTTGTGTATCTGATGTGATTAAAAAGGGGTGTTTAATAAATATTACAGCCATAAATGTCCTCTTTATCGACTGGGGCTTGTAAATTGGTACTGATGGAGGCAATGAAAACTGACACGAGGGTGAAACTTCGCGCTGACACGTAGCTCGCTGCTCTCAAATAATGCCGAAGTTTCTTCAAGCTGGACGTCCCCACCTAAAGAACAGATAATTACCTTTGCACAAGAACACAAAAGTTTGATCCGGGACATAGTGTCACTTGCTATTTTCCGCAATCCTTTACTCCATTTGGAAACTGAATCAAATTATTATGTTTCCATCATAAGGTGTATGTAAAAGACCACCTCAGTTGGTGTTAAATACTTTAACTTGCACTGTCGGTTACGTTCATTTAACGTCTTCGGATTATATGGGTACGAACTTGCTGAGTGCTTCGGTACACATGAAAACAGTTTCCAATAATACTGAAGCACTCGACAAGATCCTAGAAGTCCTGACGACACCTGAAGAAGTTGAATGAACATAACCGACAGTGGAAATTGAAGAATTATATAGGCTGATTCAAAGACGAAGACAGCAACGACCCACTATTGATATTGCTATTTCTTTGCACGAATAACCGTAACCTGTTTGGAACCGACGTCTTCCTCATCAGAGGGTTGATTACGTCAAGATGCACGTCTATTAAAGTTTAGATCAATTTTTAGTTCTTTATTCCCTCTTATGGTGAAATATTCTTGGGATGATAGTCCCGTCTAAAATTCGCGACATTTTGTTGGCTTGTATTCCCGAAATAGTGCAGAGTACACGCATCACTTATTTGATTTGTGTATAACCACACTGCGTAAAGCAACACACACACACACACACACACACACACACACACACACACACACCAAAAAGCTTTTAAAAATCAAATAAATTATGCATAGACTCTACAGTATTTCGCGAATACAGACCAACAACATTGCAACCAAATGCGTGGGATTTTAGACAGCACCACCATCGCAAGAATGTTTCACCGAGGAGGGGGGGAATAAAGAACCAAAAGATTATGTTGCCTTCAACAATTGTGTATCTTTACGCGTACAGCCGTCTGAAGATGAAACTGCGGTTCGAAACCTGTTACGGCGCCATTTGTACAAATAAATAGCATTAACAATAGTGATTAGTTGCTGTCTTCTTCTCTGAAAGAGTCAACCTATACTTTGTACATAAAAATTGTTCAAATGGCTCTGAGCACTATGGGACTTAACATCTGAGATCATCAGTCCCCTAGAACTTACAGCTACTTAAACCTAACTAAGCTAAGGACATCACACAGTCCCATGCCCGAGGCAGGATTCGAACCTGCGACCGCAGCAAAAGCGCGGTTCCAGACTGAAGCGCCTAGAACCGCTCGGCCACAGCAGCCGGCCTTTGTACATAGCCACGGTCTCAAAACGCCAGTTTTCGCAAAACAGAATTATAGCATTTCTCAGTAGCATACACCCCTGAAAGTATTGACGACTGTGGCAGTGCAATATAGAAAATTATTTCTTGTTTCCACCACAGATTTCATACTTGCGAGAACACGGCAAGTGCCATAACCCGAATTCCCACAACTTCTCTCAGTGTAAGGGGAGTAAAATTAAGTGAACACGTGCCTCGGCTTATCCGCAGATACCCAGCCGTTTCTGAGAAAATGACAGTCAAAGTTTTCAAAGTAATTCAAACGCCTTTTATCGTGTGATAATCTCAATTTATTTTATTTTTTCATTCATATACTCATGTCCGTAGAACGTCACTACAAGAATGTTTGCCATCAGTTTACGGGATACAAGAGCACTACATTAATTGTAAAATTACAACAGGGTTTCACAGTAAGTATCACACATTTATTATGTAGTATATGTGTGCATGATGTTTTCAGTGGTTACAAAATTTTTAAATTTCCATTTTCTTGCATTTAATTTTTGTATTACTTTGTAATTTTATTCTTACGTTTATTCTTAGGGAAGATTTGGTGCATTTCCTTGGGTGATACCCATCGTAAAAACATTCAGAACGTACAAATTCCGAAAACCAGCAGCAACCGCGATGCCAGGTTTCCCACAGTGACGGTTTTTCGAATGAATCTCACTCGAATAAAAGACGCTAATACCGTTTAAGATTTCGCGTGTCGGCAATAATTTGGCGGGAAACCAGTAATAACGAACTACTTCCCCCAAAACTGGCGCTTGCAATTGATATGAATCGAGGTATACCATCTGAATTGCACCTAAAAATTTGAATAATTTTCTGTTTTTTTTTTAATTATTCGTCAGATATACAAATAGTAGACTACTAAGGACAACATGATTTCACTATACAGTGAAAAACATTCCTGAAGCAACCCTCTGGGGATGCCGGCCGGAGTGGCCGTGCGGTTCTAGGCGCTGCAGTCTGGAACCGGGCGACCGCTACGGTCGCAGGTTCGAATCCTGCCTCGGGCATGGATGTGTGTGATGTCCTTAAGTTAGTTAGGTTTAATTAGTTCTAAGTTCTAGGCGACTAATGACCTCAGAAGTTAAGTCGCATAGTGCTCAGAGCCATTTGAACCATTTGCACATGGCTAGATAAATGAAAAATAAATATAGAAATAATAAAAGCGGTTTTCAAACACGGGACGCGGAAATGTGAATCGGGGACGCTATCTGCATGGATACTCTGCAAATCACATTTAAGTGCCTGGCATAGGGTTCATCGAATCACCTTCACAATTCTCTATTATCTCGTATAGCGCGCGGAAAGAATGAACACCTATACCTTTCCGTACGAGCTCTGACTTCCCTTATTTTATCGTGGTGATCGTTCCTCCCTATGTAGGTCGGTGTCAACAAAATATTTTTGCATTCGGAGGAGAAAGTTGGCGATTGGAATTTCGTGAGAAGATTCCGTCGCAACGAAAAACGCCTTTCTTTTAATGATGTCCAGCCCAAATCCTGTATCATTTCTGTGACACTCTCTCCCATATTTCGCGAGAATACAAAACGTGCTACCCTTCTTTGAACTTTTTCGATGTAAAACTTCCTGGCTGATTAAAACTGTGTGCCCGACCGAGACTCGAACTCGGGACCTTTGCCTTTCGCGGGCAAGTGCTCTACCATCTGAGCTACCGAAGCACGACTCACACCCGGTCCTCACAGCTTTACTTCTGCCAGTACCTCGTCTCCTACCTTCCAAACTTTACAGAAGCTCTCCTGCGAACCTTGCAGAACTAGCATTCCTGAAAGAAACGATACTGCGGAGACATGGCTTGGCCACAGCCTGGGGGATGTTTCCAGAATGAGATTTTCACTCTGCAGCGGAGTGTGCGCTGATATGAAACTTCCTGGCGTGAGTCGTGCTTCGGTAGCTCAGACGGTAGAGCACTTGGCCGCGAAAGGCAAAGGTCCCGAGTTCGAGTCTCGGTCGGGCACACAGTTTTAATCTGCCAGGTAGTTTCATATCAGCGCACACTCCGCTGCAGAGTGAATATCTCATTCTGGTTTTTCGATGTACTCCGTCGATTCTAGCTGGTAAGGATCCCACACCGCGCAGCAGTATTCTAAAAGACGACGGACAAGCGTAGTGTAGGCAGTCTCCTTAGCAGGTCTGTTATATTTTCTAAGTCCTGCCAATAAAACGCAGTCTTTGGTTAGCTTGCCCCACAACTTTTGTGTGTGTTCCTTCCAATTTAAGTTGTTCGTAATTGTAATACCTAGGTATTTAGTTGAATTTACGGCTTTTAGATTAGACTGATTTATCGTGTAACCGATGTTTAACGAATTCCTTTTAGCACTCAAGTGGATGACCTAAGACGTTAGCCACTGTACCACCGTTTAAGATAAAACTATTTACTCGCTAAAAGACATGAAGTACTGCGAAATCTTTGACCGTCGTTTCCTCAGGAACGGTTGAGCATGAACGCATACGATTCGGTTATTCCGAAAATGGTTTCAAATGGCTCTGAGCACTATGGGACTTAACAACTGTGGTCATCAGCCCCCTAGAACTTAGAACTACTTAAACCTAACTAGCCTAAGGACAGCACACACATCCATGCCCGAGGCAGGATTCGAACCTGCGACAGTAGCGGTCACGCGGTCCCAGACTGAAGCGCCTAGAACCGCACGGACACACCGGCCGGCTACTTATTCCGACCGTTCTCCGACTGTGCTAAGTTTCCGGGAAATCGAGTTATGGCACCTGCCGTGTTCTTCCCTCGAGTTCCCCACACCGCACGACCTCGGCACGGAGCGCTGTGAGAATCGCGGACAGCCGGCAGAGATTTCCATCACGCTAACGACGTGAGGACGCCAGTGGAGCAGGGAGAAGCGTTTCATCGACCTGTGTGGTCGGGCGGCGCTGCCCCGGAGTGTGACCCGGCCGCACGGCGCAAGAAATAAATGAGGGGAGGCCGGCCTAATGGAACTCGTTTCCCGGCGCGGCGCGGCACCGGCTGCCAGGCGCTCTGCGGCTCGCCTCCCCGGACCGTAAACACAGCGCGCGGTAAATTTGGGAGCCAGATGAAACGGCTCGTGGAAAAAGGAGAGCGGGCACAAGAAACCGCGTCTCAGTCAGAAATAGGACGGCGCGCCGGGGCCCCTGCCAAAGCCAACACCGCCGCCGCGTTGGCAGAGGCGGCGGGAGCGGCGCTCGCTCCCCCTCCGGGGCTAGCGAGCACGGGCGCTGCACTGCTGCCACAGATAAGCGACCAGTTGCACTTGTGCACACCAGAAAATCATATTTTGTAAGTTTTGAGGCAGTCCTAATCCATAAGTACGAGGGCGGAAAAAGCCATAGAGCACAACGGTAACGCACTGCTGAATCCGGCGAGTTACGCAAAATACTGATACGAATTATTTACATAGTAAGTGAAAGATTGGTACAGGTAGCTCTCTAACCAGTTTTGGTTGCGGAGAAATATGCTAGACAATGCCGACACTACAACTTATCTAAGATAAGACTGAAGAAAAGAAAATCTACCTTTACACTATTTGTAGATCGAACAAAGTTTTTAAAACGTGGTACTAAGGAAGAATGCCGAACATTAGATACATATGTACACGCAATAAATAACGAGGATAAGGAGACATTGAATCAAACAGAGAAGCGGATACGGCGTACATGGCACATCGTCATTAAAAGAAAGCATCCACTTACAAGACATATCTAATCGACATCACGGAATTGTGTATTTGAAAACAGAGGGAACTGTGAGGGGTAAAAATTGTAGTGCAGACCAACACGTAGAAAGCGCGGAGGCAGCAGCGGCCGCTTCTGACTTGGCAGAGAATTCCGTTGTTTGTGTGTGTGTGTGTGTGTGTGTGTGTGTGTGTGTGTGTGTGTGTGTGTGTCGACTTGCGGCAGCTGATGTTGTGTGCAACTGTGCATCAGTGACTCACCGGCGTTGCTCCTGCCGTCCTGCGCTGCTCCCTGGTTTGCTCTTTACCACAAATCCATACGCACAATCTCTCTCGACTTACTCACCACAGAAGTCAACACCCCCCACAATTCGCAGCCATTGCTACCGTGCTGGAAGCAAACACGTGACTACGAGTGCCAACTTTAGACTTTCTATTAACGGTTTGCGGCCGTAGACAGCGATCGGGAAAGTAAATAAGGGGTACTAAGCACACGGTGCACGGAGATGACGGAGGGATGCGGGTATTCTGACAAAAACAGAATATATCACACAAACCTATACTTTAGTCTCGTACGGTTTCATTTTTACAATCTTAAACGATAACGGTGTGTGTATCACTTTTCACCAAATATTATAATCCAACATGGGTGTATCAAAAAGTGAAGGACATGTCATTTGAGATTTGAATGAAGTCTTTAATCAAGGATGACTTTGTAATTGTCTTACATCTACGAAAAAAATTTAGAAATAGATTCCACCCCATGTGTTGGCTGGAATTACGCTGCCATTTTACTATGAGCTAAATGACCGTTGTTTATGCCGACATTTGTGGCTCACGCAGTTTCTTTCTGTCCCGTCAATTAGTCGTTAATAATCCTGAATTATCGAAGGTCAGGCCTCAGACACTAGACAACTTAATGGTTCAAATGGCTCTAAGCACTATGGAACTTAACATCTGAGGTCATGAGTCTCCTAGACGTAGAACTACTTAAACCTAATTAACCTAAGGGCATCACACACATCCATGTCCGAGGCAGGATTCGAACCTGCGACCGTAGCATCAGCGCGGCTCCGGACTGAAGCGCCTAGAACCGCTCGGCCACGACCGGCCAGTAGACAACTTAATCTTCACTATTCTTTGCCAGCATACAAAAAGATCCGTTTTTTCAGGATTGTACTAGATCCGATTTCCATGTGAGACGCTTAGTTCTAACAGGCGTGTTTCAAAAGCCCGTAATTTCAAGTGACTGACAAATACAATCCAGCACTGATCTGATCTCTAGCTATCTTGGAAATACAGAGCTTAGTAATCAGAACAGCAATTAGGATGTAGAGAAACTGTGTGCTAGTAATTTTCTGTGCCTTCAGAGCAATGTAGCTGTTGGCTTAAAAGTGACCGTCCTCCCAACAAATTTTTCAGTCTAAGATGAATTCTAAAGCCCCGCCTCTCGAAAACGCATGCACCCTCGTAATTGGTAAAGTTATTAATCAAGAATAGCGCAGAGGAATCTTGTAGCGTGCCCCATGATATGGGCTCGCCAGAAAATTCTATCAACGCCTACTCTTCAGGAGTATCGCAATCTCACTGCATCCTGTTTGATATAGTTGTGAGCCATTTCTAAATTCGGCTGAACAGCGTAATCTGACTTCACAGTTCGCTTTATCGCCTCTTCGGCACAGCATCTGTCGCGACGGCTTACTTCAAAGACGAACAGCAATCTAGAATAGTCACGTGCCTATGACAAATTATGATATAACGGCAGACATTAAAATCCTGTTTCTGTCACTGAAATGAAACAAATAACAACTGGACTTCCTGCAAGTCACTGTCGTTACAAAAGCATGTCTTCAGTGGGGGTGAGGGGTTGAGGAGGGGGCGGGCGGTGGGGCAATAATGAATATCAATGGCAATGTAGCATCAGAGATAAATCATATTTAATCAGTCTGTAACTTAGCCGACTACTATTCAAACAACACGGTTGTAGCTTAAGCTCTGCCAAGGATTTTTTGGCAGGAAAAAGGGTACGACGTTGACTAAGTCTCATGAAGAAAACTGATGATCTACTTGAAAGTAATGCCAACATTGATCGCTGGAAGAGTGGTGTTTTCAAACTGCACGTGCTATCAATACTGTCGTTCCAATACACCACAGACACAGGATAAGTTGTCTGTCGGTCGGAAGCATCGAGTTTAGGCATGGTCGATGATCTACGGTCTACGTATTCTAGCAGGAAAACAATTTTGGGACTTCACAAATTACCAGTAACTGGAGTGTACCAAAAGTTTTAATGCTATGTATGTCATGTTCGGGTTGCTACTCAAATTATTGTTAGGAAGGTTTGAACGGCTGGTACGTTTTTCTGCCTCTCTGATCAACCAGTCATACATAATTTACATATTGCTTTATTTTTTCACAATTTTTCTCTTAACTTATAACAACGTAATACATTGAGCATAAGCGTGAATGAAAAGAGATCCACAGATTTTGAGAAAGATCTTAATTCACTCCAATAAAAGCTGTAATGAGAATTCTTGAGATATAAGACGTTGATTCAACTTATGTCAGCACCACCACCACCATCAGTGATTCGCTCGAGCCGGCCGGGGTGGCCGAGCGGTTCTAAGCGCTAGAGTCTGGAACCGCGCGACCGCTATGATCGCAGGTTCGAATCCTGCCTCGGGCATGGATGTGTGTGATGTCCTTAGGTTAGTTAGGTTTAAGTAGTTCTAAGTTCTAGAGGACTAATGATCTCAGAAGTTAATTCCCATAGTGCTCAGAGCCATTCCATTCGATTCGCTCATTCATTCGACAACATTTGATGGTCAAATATCTCGCCTAGGCCTTCTATGTCTTATAAGCTGTACTCATCCATGCTCCTCTCCAGCCTTTTATAATGTCCTCTAACCACACGACCGTCGTTTCGTGTTTTCTTTTTTTTTCGGTCGAGTCAAGAACTTCCGTAGAAAAATTTGTGCGCCAATGCTACTACAGCTTTCATTGCACATAAGCATAGTGGAAAATTCAGAACAGTATCATCACCAGAACTATTTATTCTCAACACCCTACAGGAAGCCTTTAGTTGTCTAAACTGAACAAAGAGAAGGAATGTGTCAAAGGAACCTTTGTATTGCTGACGACACTGAGCTCTTTGGCTCTAGCGCAGATTCTCTTCACAAATGGAACAACCTTGTAGATCGAGCTCGAAAGTGTAACTGAAAATCAATTCAGGTAAGACAGAAATACTGCATAACCAACAGAAAGAAAAGTAAACAGCACAAACTGACATGGAAGGAGCACAACCAGTTTGTAAGGTTTTGCACTGAGAGCAAATGACGATGACAGGATGAGAAATAAAAACTGACGTGGAGTGTTGCTGGTAAACTAAATAGGGTTTTCAAAATTAAATTTCCATACGACTGAAACTGACGACTTCTGGCGTTCAATTCTCGGGAATTACTAAGCGAGCAATGGAGAGCTGGACATGGAAACAAATAAATCAATCTGCGAGCTAAAGAGATAGGCTAATGAAGACGAAATAACGGGCGAACGTAACAGCGAGGCGCGTGACTGTTGTTTCTTGGATGGACTCCACCTTAAGTGGAGATCCCCTTTCTCCAGTAGTACTGTATTTCTGATATAGGTTAGACACACCCAAGTCGTGGAAGTGGTGCCCAATTAAAAGACTTGTACAAGGCCGCTCTGCCACAGTTATTACAGGACCTAAAAAAATACCGATAGATGACCAATCCTAGTAAGCGATGAACGACAAGTGGATGATGACGATGGAGTGACGTCGACGGATGACGACGGCGATGATAAATATAAGTGACTACGACCATGATAAGTGATATGACATAACGATAAGCGGCTGATTGTGATCGTGCACTTTATAGAAAGACGTGAAATGCCTGAATAGGGCGCAAATGCGAGAGCATGAAGGGGTGGTCAATGCTTACTACGGTACAGCGTTTTCCTCTAATAAACAGTGTTCACTAGTATGGCGCAATGTGCTAGTGGAGTATCAGCAGGACGCCGCGAAACGAGACATCCAATTTGATCCCGCCTCCTTTAAAGCAGAAGAACTTGGCTGGCACGAGCGCGGCGCGGGCCGGGTGAGTGTCCCACGGGGGTCGGCCTTGGCGGCGCAAGGTCAGCCGTTCATTCCCTCAGCCTCGGCAGCAAGTGCCCGCCGCGGCCGCGTTAAAGGCCGCCGCCACGCATCCACTGCCTATTCTGCGGGTGGCCAGCTCCTCTGCAAAAAGCTCACGCCGCTTTCTATTTAACATGTTTTGAGTGCGGGAAAAGGAGGGGGGGGGGGGTGAAGCGGGAGGTGGGGGTTATTTTACAACCTATTATCTGGGAATAACGTTGCCACAGATGCATCGGAATCAGCGTTCCAGGCCGAGGTGTTTGAATAGTCTAGTTTATTGATCGACTTTTAGTTTCAGGAAACAATCTGATGAAATTAGGCTTGGAGTACGTATTTCCAAAGTACCATCGGGCGAGGCAACAGCATCAGCGTTGACAGTATAATCCACCATTAGGGGTGTAGAACGTCAAACGGGCCGAATTGGAGCAGGAGAGGCACCACAGGACATTTTAATTTCCACTGTCTATACGATTACAAATAAACTCATAAAACTTTGTCAGCATGGCCAGGAATGATTCAGGATTCGCTCTCATAGCAGTGAACATTCAAAAACACAGCAAAAATTTTTTGTAGATGTGAAATTTCATCTTTTTTCACCTACTATTGGCTGCTATTTGTTGCTATATGTACACTTTTCTTCGTAAGTAAGAGAGATTCTTCGATGAATACAGGATTCAAACAATACTTAGAGTAGTATGAAGCTCTAGAAATTTCAAAATCTATTAAAAACTGTGGCAAAAATTGAGATAATTAACTATAAAATTTGAGTTTTTTCTAAATACGAAGTTTAAAATGTAACAGTTCATTCATTTTTTCACAAATTAAATAAATTCTACGGTTTCATACACCTGTAAGTCTGGCTTGTATGCTGTGCAAAATTCATCGAAGAATCTCTCTTACTTATGAAGAAAAGTGTACCTATAGCAACAAATGCAGCCAATAGTAAGTGAAAAAATGATGAAATTTCAAAATGGTTCAAATGGCTCTGAGCACTATGGGACTTAACTGCTGAGGTCATAAGTCCTCTAGAACTTAGAACTACTTAAACCTAACTAACCTAAGGACATCACACACACACACGCCCCAGGCAGGATTTGAACCTGCGACCGTAGCGGTCACGCGGTTCCAGACTGTAGCTCGTAGAGCCGCTCGGCCACCACGGCTGGCGGATGACATTTCACATATAAAAAAACTTATTGTGAAACTTCCTGACAGATTAAAACTGTGTGCCGGACCGAGACTCGAACTCGGGACCTTTGCCTTTCGCGGGCAAGTGCTCTACCATCTGAGCTACCCAAGCACGACTCACACCCCGTCCTCACAGCTTTACTTCTGCCAGAGCCTCGTCTCCTACCTTCCAAACTTTACAGGAGCTCTCCTGCGAAACTGAGCTGGACTGTTTTGACAAGGCAGACAGCACGTAACTATAAACGAGATACTCACGGTTAAGCGGAGAGAGGCCATAGTTTAAACAGCTTCTGGTGCCCACGCACGATAGCAGAAATGTTCGAAGCAACTCGGAACCAAATAAGTTCCGAATTGTATTAACACGTAGGTCCTACGGTGAATTCGACCTGTGGATGCAAGTTTCATGTGGTTCTGTGTTTAGGACTAGTCGTACGCCTACTTGAACCTGTTGATGTTACCAAAACGCTAAGGATACAAGGCTTACGAGTAAACAGGTTTCCAGAAAAATTACTCGACACAAAGATAATAGGAAACAAACATTATCCAGTAAATATCAACAAAATCGACAACCTACGTACTACAGCTTCACTTGGGGGAAACGAGTAAAATATTCAGGCATCAAAACTGATATAAAAGGCACTGACAATTAAAGGGGTTTGGCTGAAGACACAGAAATTAGTGGCCGCCCGAAGTGGCCGAGCGGTTCTAGGCGGTACAGTCTGGAACCGCGCGACCGCTACGGTCGCAGGTTCGAATACTGCCTCGGGCATGGATGTATGTGATGACCTTAGGTTAGTTCGGTTTAAGTAGTTCTAAGTTCTAGGGGACTGATGACCTCAGAAGTTAAATCCCATAGTCCTCAGAGCCATTTGAGCCACAGAAATTAGTAACAGAAGAATAATTTTTACATGAAAGTCTGTCACTGTCAGCTATTAGCGAGCAGTCAGGACACAGTCTGAAATGCGTCTTAGATAGCTACACAAGCACCACTAATAGTTTTGAATGGCTTCTGATATACTGTATATCAAACACAAAGATACACTAAGCCATCTCAACAGTCATTTACGACAAGACTAACCACTACTACGAGTCAAGTACTTCATTGGCATTATAAGTTGGAGAACGGACGATGCCGGTTGAGTTTGGGCTTGTTCTGCACACCTACGTCACGCTCTCTCCGACTACCGATGGCGTTCAGCAGAATTATGAGCGTCCTCCTGTCAATGTGGTATGCAATGCGGGCATTATACGTGATCGTAGCGAGTTATTTAGTGAATTTGTTGCGAGCTATCATGGCTGATGGTGGCGGTGGGCGTCAAATTCCACACAAGCGACCGAGGGACATAATTTGCGGGATACGCGCTTTCGTCAAGCGCAACTCACGTGTATGCGCGCATCGCTACTGTTGCTAGGAACCGGCAACAATGCTATCCCCGTCTTTGTCCTGCGCGAACCGTCATAGTTCGTGGATCAGACTATAGCAGGAAATTATTTCAGTACAAGTAACAGACGAAAAATATGATTATGTGGAAGTTGGCTTCTACGAGAGGACTTAAAGTAAGTTACACACTATATGGCTCTCCAAGTAACTTCTGTTGAATGCTGCACCACTCTCCAAACCGAAACAGATCTGTAAATAACGATCGCAACGTTCTACCAATCGTCCAATTTCTCGATGATAAAATCTGCTCTTTTGTCACGTATCCAATCGAGGACAGTTGTGTGAACATTTGGCTAGAGCACAAGCTTCAATGAGAGAGGTACCATTGTCATACACATAGCGCAAAGAAAATCGGCGAAGTATGCCACAATGAATGGCCTAGAATGAAAACTGCATGTATGAGAAGTACACGTCAAATGAATTCATTATCTATCACAATATTTTTACCTTTGCATTTTCTCACCGAATTGTTTATAAACATAGCAGTATAAGAAAATTACCACTGTTTTCGTACATTATAATCGTACTCTTCGAAGTTATTTCATGATTTCAGTGAGCATTCCTTCAGATGTGACATAGGAGTAACGCTTTGCATTCCCTTGTTTGGCACTCTACGTTGCCCACAGGACCAATAGTATTGGTTCAAATGGTTCAAATGGCTCTGAGCACTATGGGACTCAACTTCTGAGGTCATTAGTCCCCTAGAACTTAGAACTAGTTAAACCTAACTAACCTAAGGACAGCACACACATCCATGCCCGAGGCAGGATTCGAACCTGCGACCGTAGCGGTCTTGCTGTTCCAGACTGCAGCGCCTAGAACCGCACTGCCACTTCGGCCGGCCACCAATAGTATTCCTTTCCGCCACAACAGGAAATTAAAAACAGCATTAATAAACATTTGAGCTGCCGAATGAAGGTCCGATCTCTTTCTCTCACTTCCTTAAAATTAGCCAGTGTTTTTCTTTTCGAAACTAGAGGCCAAGGACAAAGAGAACTGGGAGGTAAATAATGTGACTATTCCTACTGTCGTCGGCGAGCTGAAACTTGGTGCGCATTGCACTTAGCACAGACTTTGGTGGCTGCGAGGCAGCAAGGAGCTTTCGAAGGAGCATAAAGGCCGAGGTGGCCGGCTCTAGTCGAAAGTCACGAACAAGGAGGCTGTATGTGCTGTCCGCTACCACAACCATAGTGTTTTCGCACAGCTTCTGTTTCCACCAGTGCACAGCATTTCGCAGAGAAAAGGTGACCCAGTTTGCTGACAAATACACCTATCTGCTCGTCATGTTCAAAGGCTACTGGTTTTAATTATCTCGTACGACACAATAATCAAAGCAATGTAGTTCAAAACGAACTGGCTTCTGAGAACCAACAATCGGTATGTGTTGACATAAACCGCAAACAGTTTAGGAACCAAACAATCTGTTGACAGGCTCTTGGCCAAACGCTTTACAAATAAATCTGAGGGCAGAACGCAGATACACAAGGAGCAAAACCACTTAAGCGGATGGTTCACTTGGAGGAAAAAAGTTATCCACACTAACAATCTCCTCGTCGACGGGACATTAAAACCGAACAGCTTCGTTTCTTCCTCATCTGCAGTGCGCACCGGAAAAACCGCTAACCCGTCACTGTACTAGTTTACTTTAAAACTTTTTGTTTTTGTTGATTAGAGTTTGAGCGATGAAATAACAGCAGGAATGGCTCTGAGACGTAGTTTAAATCTAGAAAATCCGACGTCAACAGCAGCATATCATCGGGAGAAGTGCGTTGCTACTATGACGAATATTAAAAGTTGCTGTGTGAATGCCCTATACGTGATCCCCTCGGAGCAGATGGGAGGCAGGTCAGTGACTAAGGTGGCCCTTTATGTGAGTGAGGCCCGCATCCGCTCGTTAGCGGCAGCTGCGGCACAGCCCAATGCGTGGCGGCGCGGTGGGACTAACAGGGGGTGGGGGACTGAGGGGCAGGGGGGGGGGACTGAGGTGGTGACCCAGCGGACGCGGCCAAGGGGGCAGCCCGAAATAACTGCTGGGGATCCACGCGGCGCCTGGATAAACACCAGGAGGTGTGTGTGTGTGTGTGTGTGTGTGTGTGAAAGAGGGGTGTGTGTGTGTGTGTGTGTGTGAGAGAGAGAGAGAGAGAGAGAGAGAGAGAGAGAGACTACTTTGTCTCGAAACATCAACAAAACAGTCTGACATCAGTTCATCGCACTATGGCTTGGGACATTGCAGTGCCTACATATTTACGGTACAGTTTCGTGCACAAATCGATGTTCTATCAAATATTGGTCTTCGTTTTTGAACTACAACCAAGTTACTTACGAAGTTTTATTCAAAAAGCACATAGACGTACATATACCACAAACCACCGTAAAGAGCATCAAATCAAGTAACGGAAATACGGTTGTTTGTGTGTCTCCGGTGGAGCCTTAGTTCTCTCGTCTGGTCCTCGTCGTTCACGCGAGATGCACTTTGATGCAGAAGAACCGTTCTGCAGTGAGCTGCAAGTGCCATTTCTCTCTCGTTTCACAACGATATTTCGCGAAATGAACGTCGTCTTCCCAATTTCATTTTAGGGAGTATATCAGTACTGGTTGCGTGGCGATGAAACCGACTGTTAACGAATCTACGAGGGCGTGCTCAAAAGTAACGCCTCTGAATTTTTATGCAGAAATACTTAAATCTTTTTAAAGAAAACAAACGGTCTTAAAATTATACATCTTTATGCATCATAACTACATATTTATTTCGCAACACAGTCATCCTGGCGACGAGCACATTTCTCCCAACGACGGGCAAATTCGTTGATATCGTCACTACAGATTTTCAAAAATGTGTGTGAAATCTTATGGGACTTAACTGCTAAGGTCATCAGTCCCTAAGCTTACACACTACTTAACCTAAATTATTCTAAGGGGACACACACACACACACACACACACACACACACACACACACACACACACGCCCAAGGGAGAAGTCGAACCTCCGCCGGGACCAGCCGCACTACAGAATGATCGACTTCGTTGACGGAGCCACAGCCTCACCTCTGCTTGTACTGCTCCATGTTTATCGAAGTCCTCGAAGTTTTCGAAACAGACGAAAATCGGATGGGTCCAAACTGGGACTGTATGGAGGATGATCGATGACAGTGAACTCAAGGCGTCGGATTGTTGCAGATGTCGCAGCGTTCGTGTGTGGTCTGGCCTTGTCACGCTGATGCAGAGAATACTCCATGAGAGAACGAATTCTTCGAATTTGAAACACTATTATACCACCTTTTTTCCCACGCACCGACATAGATACGTTATTTCACCGCCATGTTACACGCTACAATTTGGAGACCTCTAGCGGTAGAAGGCTGCAAATATGTATAAATGAAGAATAAAAGTGTAGAATGTTAATAACGGTTGTTTTATTAAAAAAGCTTTAATAGTTTTCACATAAAAATTCAGAGGTGTTACTTTTCAGCACGCCCTCTTAGCAGCAGGTTTCTAAACTGCTTCGATGCCTTCCTTTAAAACGACACAGTGGTGATCCCAAACACTCGAATAGTACCCAAGAAAGATTTGCACATGTGTTCTATATGCCTTCTCCTTTAGAGATGAACCATACTTTCCTAAACCACTCCAAGTATACGGAAGCAGCCCATTCGCGACAACCGACCTCTTGTGCTCGTTCCACTTCATGTCGGTTTGCAACGCCTACCCCTAACACTTAACCGAAGTACAGTCAATCTGCACATGACTACAATACTACATCCGAACATTACAGGATTGTTTTTCCTACCCATCTACATTAACTTGTATTTTTCTATATTTACAGCAACTGCCACTCACGACACCAAACAGAAAATCTGTCTGAGTCATCCCGTATTCTTCTACTCACAGTCAACTATCATACTTTCTCGTACACTACAGCGTCATCCGCAAACAGATGGCTGCTAGATGGCTGCTCACTCTAGCCGTCATATCATATATGTATTCAGAAAATAAGAGCATTCGTACCTCACTATCCTAGAACGTTCCTGACAATTCCCTAGTCTCTGTGTATTAATCATCACAAAACAGAATTGTTGCGTAGTTACTTTGTTCGACTGTTTCAGCTCCGGTAAACTTAGAAATCTCGGCGCCACAGTTATGTAGCACGGTACCAGTGCAGCCAAACAAAATGGTGCAGCCCACTAATAATGAAGAGATGCGCTGCATGATTTTGTTGTGGCTGCACTGGTGGCGTGCTGTATAACTGTGGCGCGATTTCAATATGTACCTGCAAACAAACAAAAATTACTTACACTAGATGAGCACCAGGTAAGCTAAGAGGGAAATGCGTCCAGGGCAGTTACAGACGAAAAAAAAATTATCTTGAAATTCCCTCCTTCGATGAAAATATCCCTGGAGTCTGTACTTTTTAATAATGGTAGTTTTTTCGACCTAGTTCCTCCGCATGGGAAACCAGAGTAGTCTACTTCAGAATCCAAAAACACACGTAGGGTGCAGGAAGAAACATAACGGTTTAACGTCCCGCGTATAATAAGGTTACTAGAGAACTAAGCACAAGCTCGGATTGTTTCAAGGATAGGGAAGATAATCAGCCGTGCCCTTCCAAAGAAGCCATTCCGCCAGTCGCCTGTAGCGATATAGGGAAATCACGGAAAACCTAAATCTGGATGGCCGGAGGCGGATCTGAACCACTTTCCTATCGGATGTGAGTTCAGTGTGCTAACAACTTCGTCATATCCCTCGGTCACATATGGTCCAGTCAGACAGCCACACATACCGCCTCCCAAAGATAACACAATTAACAAATTAAGCTTATCATTTACTTCAGTCACAGCTGCGATATAACAGAAGTGATAACCGCCTTTGGCGACAAACGCCGTCTTCAGATTTCGAAAGTTTGGCTATAGTGTAGCATTCACTTCCGTCAACGTGAATGCGTCCATCGACATTTAAATACGGCATCATTTCGCAACTCCGCCTGGAACAAAAGTTTTTTTTTTGCAAGCCGCAACGTCTTCAGATACTACGTGCAAGATATTCATATTCTCTCGATCGCTACACAGAAACAATTAGTCCTGCAGGAAAGAATGGACAGGATCACTTTTTAGGAAATTTAATGTAGTTAAATTTTGTATTGGGATACGTCTTCGCTAGAGGCCGTAGTTTTAGAACTATTTAATAAAAACGTACAAAAGTGACCCTCAAATGCGTTTTTCTTGAATAACAGGAAACTGTGGCGTCCAGCGGAAACACAACCCAGTTCAAAATTTAACTACATTAAATTTCCTACAAAAAGGTACGACTAATAGTTCACAAATAGCCAGCGAGAGAATATGAAAATCTTGCACATCGTTTTGCACGTGGGTTTTGGAAGGTGTTGTGGATTGCATAAAACCTGTCGATAGGGGCACCGAAATCCCCCTGTATTTAACTGGTTTTTATCTCATACTGACACATGGAGTGAACTACTGTTTTTGAATAATCAGTAAAAAAAACGTTTGAAACATAAGCAAACAAAAGACAGCATATTTCTATTGAGAACAGAATAATTACTTTTTAGATCAGCCACGACCCTGGATAGTATAAAGTTGTCACTCAAGAGCACGAAAGTTTGGTGCAATGGATTCGAATATCTAGCGAGAATTATGGACAATGAAATTAGGCGCAAATTGGTACAATAAATAATTGTACCGAAGATTTACGTCGCCTAAAACTGCGACGACATTAACGTTTTGGTTTTCTGGAATTTTAATTCCAGCCTGGGAAAGCAGATACGATCTGGCGCGTCCAGAAAGTGCGTTAACGATCAATCAGTGCGGAGATCAGTCGGCAGGCTTCTAATTTTCGTCCCCGCGCGAGGGAAATATTTGTGCTCTGCCGCCGCCACCATCCATCACGGTGCGCGGGCATGCGCTGCTATTAAGACAGCAAACAAATCGCGAGGCAAATATTTGGGCTCGCCGCGCCATGTGGCTGAGCGCTGGGACGCAGCCAACGCCGAGTCCGGCCCAATTCCTCTGTCGCCGGCGCGGCGGTCTACTACCAGTCAACGCCCTCCCATTCTTCTTTGATTTCACGCACGGAGCGGTCTGTCAATCCTGGGGCCATTACGGGCGAGTTGGCCGGCTCAGATCTCAATTATTCTGACAGAGAGGCACGCAAACAGTTCATGCGACCACTGCCGATAAACAGAAAGCATTACGAACAGAGCACAGTTTAGATGACGTATTCTTATGATTATGACAGGCTTTTGCCGATGCAGGCATATTCAGATCTCTTAAGTTTTCGAGAGCCATCATATTCTCCATATTTTAGATGTGATGAAGGCATCCTACTTCGATCGAAACCAGTCGTAACAATATCAGTACATGATCTTTCTAGACTGTATTCAGTTTATAAAATTATCAGGAAAGACAAAAACGGCGTAAGTGCTAGTGCTTTTCTGATAAAAACTGCACTGATCTGAAGATAGTCCTAAATAATATTCAAAAAAATAGATGTTAGTACCTTACAGGTAAGAGACATCGACAACAGTCTACCACCCGAATGTACGTACGTAAATAAACTAAGCGAGCTGAAACGCGCACATGATAAAATTAAGCAGGTAAAAGGGCAGATGACTCTCAAAATAACATATGCAATGCGGGTAGATACACGAAAAGATACTATAGTGTTTGCTTGTTACAATCATCCAGATGTCACAATTATCTCCCGAAGTGATTTAAGGTGGAACGGCCACACAAACCTCTCCTTCGGGAAAGCAAATGACGGACTGAGATGTATTGCAGAAAAGTATTTGCGCAAATTGTCTGGGATTGTGTTCTTCCGTCCGGGAACGGTAGAAAAAAAATCTATAAATTCCAATTGGGGGACGCTACAAGGAAAACTTGTACATCAGGGAGCTATTTTTTATCAGTCTCAAGAGTGATTTGATGCGACGTATTCGACTTCTTCTGCCATATTATTACGGGAATTCGAAGAGCCTGCGCTCCAGTACCAAACGAGAAATTTATTTTCCAGGATGTACACTCAGCGGAGTGTGCCTTTTCAGTATAGAATAACTTTTGTCAGCAGCATCCTTTCTTCCAGGAGTGCTACTCCAGAGAAGTATCCAGGAGACTTTGAGTGAAGTTCGGAATGTAGGTGATAGTTATTAGCAGACATCAACCTGTAAGGCAAAGTTCCAAGTTCGAGTCCCCGTCCGACACCCAATTTTAATCCGGCGAGTAGAGGACAATGAAACACGCAAATAATCCCAGTCAACACACGTCCGGAAACCAACCGTTTCTCCGATACAGTGTACGCGTAAGTGCAGTCACGTCAATGTTGCAACGCGGTTCAAATGGCTCTGAGCACTATGGGACTTAACTTCCGAGGTCATCAGACCCCTAGAATCTAGAACTACTTAAACCTAACTAACCTAAGGACATCACACACACCCATGCCCGAAGCAGGATTCGAACCTGCGACCGTAGCGGTCGCGCGGTTCCAGACTGTAGCGCCTAGAACCGCTCGGCCACCCCGGCCGGCTGCAACATGTTAATGTTTACGGCAATGTTTATTTCAGAACACCGTGAGTGAGGCGTAAAATACAAATTAATAAATTGCCCTCGTTTGATTTTGTCATCATTCCGGTTATCTAAGTACTGGTAAGTAGCGCTTCGACAGATAGTGTATTGGTCGTGGCTCGCCAGTGGCACTGCGTCCCAGGTCTCCAACCTGAAACCCGATAATTTTTTGTGTGGGGATATTTAAAATTTTTTTGTGTATTCCAGCCCTGTTGGTAGTATCAGTAAACTGCGCGAACGCATTGTGTATGGTTGTCAATGCATCCGCAACACGCATGCGATTTTTGAACGCGCGATGAGGAGACGTGATGAAACCTGCCTTCATACGAGTAAGAGTGGTGGCCACGTTTGTACTCTGTCCTCAGTTGCGTATCTGCAATTTGGATACTGGGGATCTCTGCTATACCAGTGTTCATGCACCCCCGGTTTCCGGACCTATATTTGTTATAGTGATTTGCTTGTTTCATTGTGCTCTACTCGACCGTTTCGTTTCTACCAATAATGAATACTCGATCATCCTGTATATTACTTTTTTGCACTCACTCCTAACGTCATAAATGCAACAGTACAGCGCGAGGAATAGACAAAAATGATTCTGATACACTACGCAGCACACCGCATTCAGACTGCGAGAATGCAAACGTAGACGTCCCGATTGGAATAATGTGTTGAGCCATTCAACGTGTTTTTAGCTAAGGGAAGGGGGTCACATGGACGCTGAAAGAAACGGTATGTTGTCCGAGGGCGAAGAGCACCGCAGTGGAGGTGTTTCGGGTGTTTGCAGGTGTGGGTGGTGTGGTGTGTGGTGGGATGGAGTGGAGGGGGGGGGGGGAGGGGAACTGCCTATTTCCGGAGCGAGACTTCCGGCGCCAGGAATAGCGGCGCGAGCGGCAGCTGTCGCCGCTTAATCACCTCCGGCCGCTACCAGCCGGTGTGGTGGTCTGCGGTCGGCGCTACCGCACTTTCTGTTAAACGTCCATCGTTGGGGGTTCTAAGCTCACGTCCATGATACGAGTACATGAAAATAACGAGGTGCACGGCGGTGAGCTGCACGCTAATGCATAACTTGGTAACATGGTAGGTAATGACGTACCGATACGAATGCTAAGTGTATGAGAAAAAGGGTCAGGTGCGATGGGTGTAGGTTCCTGTGAACCGTGTTCCTCTGCCGGTCGCATACCGAACGTGAATACGATGTGTGATGCCCTCGCACGACTGTACAGGATGCATAGCGCCCTCTACAGAGGCTTGAATTAGTCGACATCTGACATTTACAGGTCCCCGAGTACTGTCTGGAGACAACCGCCTGAAGCGCTCCGCTCTTCGTGGCGACAGGTCACCCCTTTACACTATCTATCTCCAACAGAAATTACGTAAAAAGACATCTGAAATTATTGCGTGATACAGATCTCTATATTGTCTCGAAACAAATAAAAAACATTTGAGTTGAAACAGGCGAAATTTTCGCGTTCACAAATATGCTGTATTCTGAGAAATGGTAAGCTAGGCTTTGGCGACGCAATGGGATCCGCCAATGCTATTACAGCCCCCCGTCCACACACACACACACACACACACACACACACACTGGAGTATTGGTGGTAGGATCAGTTGGGTACGATGGCTGACAAATGGCATCTGCTTCAAATTGTACAACAGGCATCAGCAATGGTCCGTGGTCCGCCCGCCCTCGTCTAGAGCTTACCATGCAAGCTCAGTCATTTAACTGCCAGGTTTTTTTATGATTCAATAGCAGGCAGGGGCCACAGGTTTAAGATAGGGAAAAACTCATTTGGCCACGAAGATTAGAAGACCTTTTACTGTCGCACAGTTTATCTGATAGGGCGTCAGATATTTCCTGAATTAAAATCTTCTCTTAAGCATTATAAATCATTTGCCAGGTGCGTATATCATTGCGCAATTTGCCTTATCACTCGGCGAAACCAACAGAAAAATCCCAATCGCAATGGTCTACTCATGCTTTGTTTGCATATTTGAATTCGTTTCTTTTTTGATCAGCGCCTTATGTTATAGTTAGGAAACTGTCCTGATTTTGGTTCAAATGGCTCTGAGCACTATGGGACTTAACTTCTGAGGTCATCAGCCCCCTAGAACTTAGAACTACTTAAACCTAACTATAACCTAAGAACATCACACACAGCCATGCCCGAGGTAGGATTCGAACCTGTGACCGTAGCGATCGCGCGGTTCCAGACTGTAGCGCCTAGAGCCGCTCGGCCATCCCGGCCGGCTCCTGATTTTGTTTAGTGCGTTGATTATGCCTACTTCCCCAGTTCTCACAGTACGTCATTTTACAGCTACTGCTATTAATTCTTGTGGGTAAAGATAATTGTGAAGAAGAAATGAGGAGTTTCAAGTAATCACGTATAAATGGGATCTTATGTTTTCGTATGCTGTAGACCGTATCCGCCTGCTTTAGTGATTTTTAGGGTTCCATGCATCAGTCGGTAAAAACGGAAACATTGTAGGATCACTTTGTTGTCTGCCTATTTGTCTGCTTGTCTCCGCAGGTTCGAATCCTGTCTCGGGCATGGATGTGTGTGTTGTCTTTAGGTTAGTTAGGTTTCAGTATTTCTCAGTTCTAGGGCACTGATAACCTCAGGTGTTAAGTCCCATAGTGCTCAGAGCCATTTGAACCATTCTGCTTGTCTCCCCGTCCGGCTGACTCGCTGCCAAGACCCATTTTACTCACGGACAGGTAGAAATATCAAGTTGGCACTCATGTCGCATACAAATGTCTATGGTCCCTTGACGGTATATAACAAAGTAATCTTAATCAATGCAATCAACAAATACGGTCATTTATGTCATATTATGATACTCGCAAACTCACTCAGCAAAAAGAGTACTTCCCGTTGATACAGAATCATGAACTTAGGCAAAAAGAAATAAGTTTTCTGTTGTTAGTCGTTATCCGACTTCGAACTTAAAACTGACACATTCTCGAGATTACTGGAATTCCCGAGATCGACATCTTTCCAATACCTATGTCGATAACGGGCAAAAATCGTCGAGACTTTCGATTCGCTGGATGGATCGACTTTCTGTATGCATAATTAAGTTTGTACGGAACGGTCAAAGCTCGAGTCCTACTCGCACCTAGTCATTTTTTTCAGTGAGGTTTTTGTAACGCCCTAGCATGTACTCGCCAACAGTCCATTAAGTTCGAACCCAGCTCGAACTGAACCACGAAAACTGCACACATACCAGATGCAGGAGGTCATTCGCAAAGATCGCAGCCGCTGCACTACCTTTAAGACATGCAGTGGCGTACATACTCCGAACAGTTCCGTAGCCTTAGTTTAGAAGATTCATGCCGCCACACACGACCCTTTCCACAACGCAGACAGGGCTGTAACGTTCACAGGGGTGGCTTTACTCACTCAGATGTATACCGCCACAATTAAGTGGAAGTTACAGCACCACAATGTGACAACCTGTATGAGAGGGGGAAGCATCCGGGGAATCGCCGAAAATATAGAGCACGCTGCGTAAGTTGATTATGACAGCTGTGTGGTTCAAGAGATTCTCACCTCTGCAGGAGTTCTGGCATTTGAACTCCTTAGTACACCATTACGGCTAGATTGCGGCACAAGGTCCACCTGGCGCTGTCGAGTTTCTTCTCTCCTGGAATCTTCTCTGCAGCCGTGAGATGGCGCTGGGGAGAAAGGACGACGTTTATTTTCGGGTCACCTCGCACTGTTGCCGGCGTTTGATCTGCCATTTGGACACGTAAGTCGCCCAAATGTTGCTAACACTTCCTCAGCTGTTATTTAAAAGCGGTCTAATTTTCACTACTGGTTGCGTTCGTCGAACATCTGACAACCATCAGGTACCCAATGGAGTGTTTTGGTACATACGAATTAATTTCAATAATATGTAGGACTGTTTTGATTAATGCCCGAGTACTCTACAAGACCGAAAGCACCTGCCACGTGACGACGTTTGAAGAACAAGACCGCAACTGAAAAGTAAAGTGTTTTCGAGCAGCTGAAGCGGTGGTTGACATAAACCTTAATTTATCCACAGCTGAGAGAACACAAATGTGTGAACTTGCACACAGTTATTTCATCCTAAAAAATATTCGGTTTGTCATGCAGATTCCCTATGATTAGAGTGCTGTGTGCCAAATTCATGAACCACGAACTGTTGTGCACACGCTAATACATTTAGCAGAGACGTCCTAAATATCCCGTGTTTCCGTGTTGTCCTTCCATAATTTAGACCACACCCTAGTCACCACGGCGCACTAATTCTTCGTGAGTGTCGAACATTACTTATTTTTTAGCCGTTAGTATTAATTTCACGTGTAACGAGAAGAAAAACAAGTTGTTTCCAGCTTACGACTGTCAGTTCGCTTAAACGCTTTCACAGTGTGTTCCTACTTCTGGAATGAATCTATTACTTCCCAAAACAATTGCGCCCAGATAGAGCAATAGTGTGTCCACAGAAAAAAAATGTTTTACATACCTGGTACAAGTCATGAAACTTGTATGTGCGTTCTGAAACTATCATCGCCTAATGATGAACTGAGCCCTAGCGGCGTTACAACACACACACACACACACACACACACACACACACACACACACAAACACAGTATACAAAGATGATGTAGTTATGTACGTTCCACTTCAACTATGGAACGCTTGGAACAATTTTGACACATCTTCCTACACATGTAACACGTGAAAAAATGCTTTGGGTGTTACACAGGCACACAGCAGTCCCAGTGGCAAGAGTTAGGAGTGGTACACGCATGACCTACTGGTCGCTTATGTGTACCTGTCAACATCGATAACTTTTAAAGGCCAGGTTTCAATGAGTAGAACAAGCAGACGCCTACGCTCTTCTTCACTTTTTCACAGAAACGAAAAACAGCTTGCAGTACTTTCTACAATACGTAAACGTTCATTAAATCATATACCAGAACCTTTACATGTGGTAAGTAGCAGGGCAACGCCGAGGAGGGTATATATTTCTGTGTCTGTGTAGTTTGCGTAATATATTCGTAGACTTTTTTTGTTTTAATTTTCTGTGGCAATCGATCACTGTGAGCAAAAAAAGAAGTTTCGAGGCTGCTGTCATGTGGGTCAGTGTATTTATTACTGGTTTGGTCTTAAAAATTCTTATTTCACACAATGAAGCATGGGTTCCATTTTCGAAGGAGACCTGTTTTCCTTTTCTTATGAAGCAGAATCAATCTGCAAGTCATCTCGAACGTACGGTCAAACGGAGCAAACTCGCACCTATGCGAGGACCACCCAGACTGACACGCGCTCTGCAGTCCAGACTTGCCACATGCGTGGTGTGCCACTCGAGTGCATGAATCGTATCGCTAGAAATACTACTACAGCTGAATGGCTAGTGTCAGGCCAATGCCATTGTCCGCTCTACGAGAGGAGTATCGGGTGGCAGTATCCCACGCTCGGCCTGCATACATATTCATGCCTTTCAATGACTGGGCCTCTACCAGTTCCGGGTAACTTTCATCACGCGATGGAGCAACTCGGCACTCTTCAGAGATCCCTGTGTCCACTCACTGTTTACATCCTGCTACCGTCTCTAGCTCTCAAGAGCGTGTCTAACAATTGCTCTCGGTCTGTGGGCTAGCTTACCACGTATTTTCGCTAAGTTGTAGGCATATTGCCCATTTTATTAACGTTTGTTATTTTCTTATTTCCTGTGAAGTTTTAAAAATCTTCAATTTGGCTTGGCTCCCTCGCTTACGCTACTGTAGGGAAAGGAAGGAAAGAGGGGGGGGCTCTTAAAACCAGCCATTGTGACAGCCATAATTGCGCGGCGTGGGAAGGTGAGTGGGAGAAGCACAATGTAACTGGCAGACACCGTGAAGCGAGTGGGGAAATACTTGACTTTATTCGCTTTCTCTGTCTAGCTACAGTGCTGCGAGCCACAAGCGTAAAACGGAAGTAGACGTGAACGAACGCAGTGTTCAGTTTCCTAGCACGTGACTTCATCGCTACGGAGAATACTCTATTTGAAACTTCGCTTTTCTCTCAGACAAGTCAATGCCAGTTTCCTTATTACTGCGGCTAGATGTGACAACGTCGTAGGAAAACTGTTGGCATTCGAAACACCTTCCAGTCGTCTCGGAATTGATAAATACAGATTGTTACAGTTTTCAATGGAACCTTATACCATTCTTCCTGCAAAATTGTGGCATGTTCAGGCAACGATGGCGGAGATCGATAGCGATCACGTACGCTTATCTACAAAGTGGACCACAAGGGCTCAATAATATCTGATGACTGCGACGGGCCGTCCGCGGTGGTTGAAATGGCTCTGAGCACTATGGGACTTAACATCTGAGGTCATCAGTCCCCTAGAACTTAGAACTACTTAAACCTAACGAACCTAAGTACATCGCCGGTCGGTGTGGCCGTGCGGTTCTAAGCGCGTCAGTTTGGAACCGCGTGACCGCTACGGTCGCAGGTTCGAATCCTGCCTCGGGCATGGATGTGTGTCATGTCCTTAGGTTTAAGTAGTTCTAAGTTCTAGGGGACTGATGACCTCAGTAGTTAAGTCCCATATTGCTCAGAGCCATTTGAACCATTTTGAACCTAAGTACATCACACACGTCCATGCCCGAGGCAGGATTCGAACCTGCGACCGTAGCGGTCACGCGGTTCCAGACTGAAGCGCCTAGAACCGCACGGCCACACCGGCCGGCCCGTCCGCGGTGGCCGTGCGCTTCTAGGCACTGCACTGCTACGGTCGCAGGTTCGAATCCTGCCTCGGGCATGGATGTGTGTGATGTTCTTAGGTTAGTTAGGTTTAAGTAGTTCTGAGTTCTAGGGGACTGATGACCTAAGATGTTAAGTCCCATAGTGCTCAGAGCCATTTGAACCATTTGACTGCGACGGCCAGGGCAGATGCGACAATTCATCTTCGTGCTCACAAAACCAGCCATGGACGATGCAAGCTGTGTGAAAAGTGGACATGTCGTCTTTGAAAACTGCAGAGACATTTGGGAACAAATACTGTGTAATGGGACCAGCCAAAATGGTCACATAATTCTTGGCAGTAAATCGTTCTCGCAGAGTAACCATGGTGCCGACGGAATACTACGATATAGCTGCCCAAAATTTCGCCGACGCACGCCAAATGTCACTCCTGGACCGTAAACCCGAGCTCGCCCCGCGGTTCCATGCTTCTGGGGCTCACTTCGTGTTGGTTTGGTGCTGACACGGTTCGCGAGTACGACATTAATTTCCACAGTGACTTTTACAGCTGTAGTCGTCTTGTTTTTCGTCACAACCCTCTCGCGTCAGTGACTGTCACGACCGCTCAACACACATTTTCGTCCGTGTTCTGACTTAGCGGATGACGTTTTTCAGCTTCCCCTGTCTGCGGTATAAATCTTAGATATGACGCCTCTTTAAACACCAAACACTTCGGCTCCCTTGGTTAAGGAAGCCATCATGCGAGCACCAACAATTCGCCCCCGTTGGAATTCACGTAACTCGAACTACACAGAAGAGTCTTCTCAACACGACTGACACTTGGATCATATTGAGGGCATAGCACAGGTGCCGTCCGATGTCAAATACAACAGCACAACCAGCAGGCTCTACTAGCATCTAAATTTATGTTCAAGCATGCACTTCTCACGGTGTTCCCACATATTTGTCCAGCCCTCGCATTACTCACGGTGGAGCGTGTTATTACTTCGCGGTACAACTATGGGAAACGAAAGATAAAAATGCCTTCGGAGGCAGTACATTTATTCAGAAAGGATTGAGACTGGCGGGAGAAACGATGATGGCACATCAAAACGAAGTATTAAAAAGTGGTATTCAAGTATCTCCCCAAGCAAAAAGAAACGGATCAAATAAAATAAACATTCCACAGACGGTATGCAAAATATGATATTAAATAGAAATTTCTATGATATTAAAAAAACACAATTACAAAGAAACGCCAACTTTGCGCTAAGATGAGATATATGATCGCACAGAACTCCACTTCCCAAGACCAATAAGGAAACTCTGAGAAAAATTGTTCTAGCTATGGAATTTTTAAAGACGCAAGAATAAACGAGTCTTTTCGTGTGCGAACGAGACGCCCTATATTCAAAAAAAGGCCTACCACTTTTTAATGAAAAAAAATCATCGGACCGGTGGTTTAATCAAACGAAATGTGGATTCAGACAAATTACACTGCGAATAAAAGTAGATGAAATGACGGTGTGCGAAGAATATTGTAAAACAAAAGTGTCGCTCAGTGTTTAATTGTTGCGTTGTAGAGGGTATTGACATGCATTGTGTTGTGTGAGGGCACCCCACAAGTAAGAATACTGGAGTAATATGCCATTCCTACCTCCCACTACTGCTTCTCGGGCGCAAACACGACGGTACTTCGACCCTCTGCCTCCAATTTGCCCGCTTGTACTTTCAGCAAATATGTTTGCGACAGGAGTACGTTTGTGAAGACATCAGTTCAAGATACCGAACAATCAGTTTTAGCAGACGACAATACCTAGCACGGCAGCGTATGTGATCCCCTAAAGCAGTAGGCCATTCGTTACGCCGAAATAAAACAGCTGCCAGCAACGTCCGGCTTGGAGATAATTGCCGCCGCCGGAAGCCGCCCAAGCGCCGACTATCTCGTTACAAGAGGCCTCCCTTCTGGAACAACAGCCATCAAACTTCACGGTGCGTAGACAGACACATGCGTTGGTGGCGCCGCAAGTGCGAAACAGTGTACCCGCATGCGCTACAGGAGTTTCAAGAATTAACATTCCATCGGACTTTAAGTTGATGCCCCCCCCTTTTTTTTTGGGGGGGGGGGGGGGGGACGCCTGATGTAGCGGTCGCCGCAGCTCTTGGTGCATAACTGACAAACAGATGTGCAACTTTGATAAAGTTTAAGGATCAGCGCAAAGCAGTTTTGGAAAGAGCGAGCATTTGGTAATCGCAAATACACTCTACTAGCGCTCGAGCGATGACTCTGCTCAGCGAGCAGTGGCTCCCAACGGTTAAGTAAGGTGCCTTTACGAAACCTGCTGTCCTAAGTTTCCATACAACGGCGCCGTGGTGTTGCAAGGCAAGTCACGCAGCAGCGACCGCCTCAGGAATACTGACGGCAGCATTGTTTCGCTGGAGTCCATCCTAACAGCTCAATTACGTCCGTTGAGACGCGCAGAACCTTCCGTTCTTCGGAGAAATAGACCGTTAAAATCGTCTACATACATTCATCACGAAGAATAAATTGCATTCGAAGACAATACATTCAGTATTATTTAACGTCAACAAATAACATTTACACTCTATAGATAAGACACCAATCAACACATATGTGGCACGACATGAAGAACACTGAAAAGTAAGACGAGAAGAGAAACCCAAATGAAGTTTTATACTTATGACACTACACGAAATTAAATTCCTTGGATCAGTGAAAGGCTGCACAAGAGAATACGAAGTAATAAATGAAGAAATAAGGGATTAAAAGGGGGTACAGCTATTAACTGAAAAATAATGCAACGAAAGTAGGGCTCACAGAATCCCTTGAGAAGCGATGGAATACAATCCTCCTGGAAGAAAGAGTGCGGAAAGGCCGTCGAACAGATGCTGAGGCCGGAACAGGTCATAAGGCCTAATCCTGGATTGCCAGAAGAAGAAATGATGCAAGAGACAAAACGACTCCAAGCCAACGTAAGTATAAACTCAGGCGCACAAAGCAAATCAGCGCAGGGGACATTACACAATACTTTCTAATACCGCATCTAGCCTTCACAAAGGCCTCACAATTGGAAGAGTAGAAAGTCTGCAACTTTCTTTATGTATTCCATATCCCACTGAAGCCACAAACTGGTGATTAGATCCCGAAGAGCCACCAAATTGCGGGGATGTTGATTAATACGTTCCAGGCGCTGTTCCAAATAGTTCAAAACATTTTCTACTGCCTACCTTCAGTTGATCTTTCGAGCTGAGACAGCGTGGCTCAGTGCTGGTGAACACAGGATCGAACACCTGCGAGAATGTTAACACGTATTGTACGGATCTTGAAAAGTGGGAGTGGTCACAGCATACTCATCACGAAGATGTTGAACAAAGGGCACTACTCGACAACCGACAATGAAATGAGGATCGTAGTCCACCTTCAGGATAACCTCAATAAGTGGGCCGAAGTTATCGCATGAAAAACAGAAGCAAAATATCACAGTCACTTCCAGCCCCCATTGGACTGTTTGTGCACTCGACACTTGTCTCACTTGCAGAACTGTAAGCGCGACTCGTCGGACCACACAACATGCCTCCAGCTTCTATGTTCATTTGTCCATTGAAGCTTTATACGCCGCTGTAAGCAATGATCTTTTGCGAGGTACCCGATTCCAAATGTCGGCTGCATGCAGTTCCACACAAATGGATCTGTTCATCGTTTGGATTTGCAGCTCCTTGAGCTTACCGTGTTTGCAGTTAAAACTGTAGGATGTAAGGTCCCGCCAGTTATGCAAAAAAACCGGCCGGTGTGGCCGAGCGGTTCTAGGCGCTACAGTCCGGAACCGCGCGCCTGCTACGGTCGCAGGTTCGAATCCTGCCTCGGGCATGGATGTGTGTGATGTCCTTAGATTAGTTAGGTTTAAGTAGTTCTAAATCTAGGGGACTGATGATCTCAGATGGTAAGTCGCATAGTGCTCAGAGCCATTTGAACCATTCAGTTCCCTTCGCAATGTTCGCTCGGAAGCTGGTTTACATGGACCTGCATTCACTGAGTTTCGATTCTCGTCAGATTTGAATCCAACTGTGACCAACAAGACGTCAAACACGTCTCCAATTCCTATCAGTTAGGATGTTTCTACGACCGCTCTTCTTACGTCGCGTTACTTGACTGCGAGTGGTGCATCATTCCTTTTAGACACTTTATTATGAGGTTTCTGGATAAGGAAAACCACCTCTATAAAAATCAACATGGATTCCGTAAACGGAGATCTTGAGAAACTCAGCTCGATCTGTTCCTCCGCGAGATGCATAGAGCTCTAGACAATGGCGCTCAGCTTCATTCCGTGTTCCCTGATTCCAGGAAAGCATTCGACGCCGTCCCGCACGGCGTTTTACGAAAAAAAAGAGTGTACTGAGTTTCGGACCAGATTTGCTATTGGATTCAAGACTTCCTTGCCGACAGAACTCAAAAGGTCGCTCTAAACGGAAAAAATCGACAGATGTTGAGGTAATTTCCGAAATACTCCGGATGTGTGATAGGACAGTTACTACTGTTTACAATGTATATAAATGATCTATTAGAAAGCGTCGGAAGTTCTGTAAGACAGCGAGCAGATGATACGGCTGTGTGTAAGAAAGCAGCAACGCCAGAAGACAGTACCTATTTGCACAAAATGATCTTCTGAGGACTGATGAATGGCCCAGGCTCTAGCAGTTGACCCTCAACGTAAATAAATGTAATATAGTGCGCATAGATAGGAAAAGAAATCCACTACTGTACAACTGCAAAATAGATGGCAAATCGCTGGAAACAGTACCTACCGTACAAAATCTACGAGTGAGAATACAGATCGACCGTAAGTGGAACGACCAGATAAAGGAAGTGCCAGAGATTTACAGGAAAAATCTTAAGAAAACACAACTCATCCGGAAGTGACTTACAAGACGCTTGTTCGACCGATAGTTGAGTACTCTTCATCAATCTGGGATCTTTACCAGAGAGGACCGATAAAGAGAGAGAGAGAGAGAGAGAGAGAGAGAGAGAAGATCCAACGACGAGCGGCGCGTTTCGTCACAAAATTGTTTGGTCGGCGCTACGAGGTGCATTCAAGTTCTAAGGCCTCCGACTTTTTTTCTCCGGACTGGAAAGAGATAGAAACATGCGCATTGTTTTAAAATGAGGCCGCGTCCATTGTCAATACGTCCCAGAGATGGTAGCACCGTACGGCAGATGAAATTTTACCACCAGCGGCCAGAATGAGAACTGTTTTAAATACTTAAAATGGCGACGTTTTCCTTACTTGAACAGCGTGCAATCATTCGTTTTCTGAATTTGCGTGGTGTGAAACCAATTGAAATTCATCGACAGTTGAAGGAGACATGTGGTGATGGAGTTATGGATGTGTCGAAAGTGCTTTCGTGGGTGCGACAGTTTAATGAAGGCAGAACATCGTGTGACAACAAACCGAGACAACCTCGGGCTCGCACAAGCCGGTCTGACGACATGATCGAGAAAGTGGAGAGAATTGTTTTGGGGGATCGCCGAATGACTGTTGAACAGATCGCCTCCAGAGTTGGCATTTCTGTGGGTTCTGTGCACACAATCCTGCATGACGACCTGAAAATGCGAAAAGTGTCATCCAGGTGGGTGCCACGAATGCTGACGGACGACCACACGGCTGCCCGTGTCGCATGTTGCCAAGCAATGTTGACATGCAACGACAGCATGAATGGGACTTTCTTTTCGTCGGTTGTGACAATGGATGAGACGTGGATGCCATTTTTCAATCCAGAAACAAAGCACCAGTCACCTCAATGGAAGCACACAAATTCACCGCCACCAAAAAAATTTCGGGTAACCGCCAGTGCTGAAAAAATGATGGTGTCCATGTTCTGGGACAGCGAGGGCGTAATCCTTACCCATTGCGTTCCAAAGGGCACTACGGTAACAGGTGCATCCTACGAAAATGTTTTGAAGAACAAATTCCTTCCTGCACTGCAACAAAAACGTCCGGGAAGGGCTGCGCGTGTGCTGTTTCACCAAGACAACGCACCCGCACATCGAGCTAACGTTACGCAACAGTTTCTTCGTGATACCAACTTTGAAGTGATTCCTCATGCTCCCTACTCACCTGACCTGGCTCCTAGTGACTTTTGGCTTTTTCCAACAATGAAAGACACTCTCCGTGGCCGCACATTCACCAGCCGTGCTGCTATTGCCTCGGCGATTTTCCAGTTGTCAAAACAGACTCCCTAAAGAAGCCTTCGCCGCTGCCATGGAATCATGGCGTCAGCGTTGTGAAAAATGTGTACGTCTGCAGGGCGATTACGTCGAGAAGTAACGCCAGTTTCATCGATTTCGGGTGAGTAGTTAATTAGCAAAAAAATCGGAGGCCTTAGAACTTGAATGCACCTCGTAAAAACCTTACAGAGATGCTCAACAAAGGTAGGCCCTAGAAGAGAGGCGTTGTGAATCACGGGGAGGTTCACTATTGAATTTTCGAGAAAGCATCTTCGAGAAGATGGTTCAAATGGCTCTGAGCACTATGGGACTTAACTTCTGAGGTCATCAGTCCCCTAGAACTTAGAACTATTTAACCTAACTAACCTAAGGACATCACACACATCCATGCCCAAGGCAGGATTCGAACCTGCGACCGTAGCGGTTGCGCTTGCTGACTGTAGCGCCTAGAACCGCTCGGCCACCCCGGCCGGCCGGCTCTTCCAGAAAAGCCATACAAGATATTACTTCCGCCCACGTACATTTCGCGAAATGCCACGTACATCTCGCGAAATGATCACGACGAAGAAATTCGAGAAATTAGAGCTAAGACATAGAGTTACCGACAGTCAATCTTCCCACGCCCCATTCGCGATTGTAACAGGGAAGTGATACCAGAAGTACGCTCTGCCACACGCAGTTAGATGGCTGTCGGAGTATGACGTGAACGCAGATTGGAGAGCATGGTGTGGCCACGGGCATGTCTAAAAACGATTCTGTCATGTCACCACGTCATCTTACTGCTTCCAGCTGCAGTGGCCGAGCGGTTCTAGGCGCATCAGTCTGGAACCGCGCGACCGCTACGGTCGCAGGTTCGAATCCTGCCTCGGGCATGGATGTGTGTGGTGTCCTTAGGTTAGTTAGGTTTAAGTAGTTCAAAGTCTAGGGGACTGATGACCTCAGATGTTAAGTCCCATAGTGGTCAGAGCCATCTGAACCATCTTACTGCGCTGATTGCATAAAAGGGACCGGCACATACATACGACTTCACTATGACAACTTTCGTCAGCGGCAGAGGATCAATGACCGGTTGGTGCAAGTTCTACACCTTTCACTGTGACAGGAAACGACCTGTGTGCCCTTTTAAAGGGTTGACTACTATTTTGTCCATTGAGCTAATTTTCCAGAGGCCGCAGGAAAAGAAGGAAAAAGAATCAGACAGTGTATCGCTGCAAAAGCGGGCACAGTCGTCAGTGGACCAAGGACGCGAGAGTACGCGCTCGCCAGGCAGCTAGGCAGCGGGACGGCGCTGACGCGGGAGCCGTCGCCGTCAGCGGCCGGGCGGCAGGCTACATTACAGACGCTAATGGCGCGTAATCGTCCCCAACAAAAACAATCTCCCACGCGCCTCGGCCCGACGCCCACTCACCCGCCGCTCGCCGACAAATAGCAGGTTTGGAGCAGCCGGAGTGAAATTACGTGTCACGCCGGAACAAATACGACGGGGCGCTCGCCGCGCGCCAGCTTACGTAACGGTCTGGGCGAGCGAGCGCCGAGAAGCAAACCGTACTGCCAGCCCCGCTGCCGTCTATCTGAATCCGGCCTGTGCGATACCAAGCCCGTCTTACATTAGACGTAAATATATTTGACGTGGCTCTTGTTGTGCGCATACGAAGTAAAATAAAATGAATATCCGATGGCCTCGTCCAGCTTTAAAACATCTATTAAAGACTTATCACCCACGGCAAACACAGTAATAGTCGCTGCGTTAAGTGATAATATTGTGGCCAGGAAAGACTAGCCGCAAATATGTGAATAAAGGTACAGTGTCCATCACTTTTTTGTGACCACCTGCCACACGCCTAACTTTTTTTGTGTGCGCGCGCGTGTGTGTGTGTGTGTGGGGGGGGGGGGGGGGGGTGGATGGATGGATCAGGTAGTGAGGTGGAGGAGGCACGGTAGGCAGGGGTCGCAACCCGAGGCCTGGCCACGATGTCTCCTCCCTCCCCTCCTGGGGATGTGGTACAAAGGATGCAGTTGGTGTATTAATGTGAATTTTTTTATTATTTCAGCGTGGACGTGCTGTATGTCAGTGAGGTCCTCGGAAGGTACCGGCAATGTTGTTGAGCCATGCAGACTCCAGTGCCGTGCCCAGCTGCGTTAGGTTTCTCAGCGGTTGACGATCCATAGCGCGGCCAACCCGATCGAACTGGTCCCAGAGATTCTCCATTGGATTTAAATCCGAGGAGTTTGGTGGCCAGGGGATTACGGTAAAGTCATAATGGTGTTGAACTTGTTTGTTGACGTTTATTAATACTGAATGTATTGTCTTCGAATGCAATTTATTCTTCGTCATGAATGTATGTAGACGATTTTAACGGTCTATTTCTCCGAAGAACGGAAGGTTCTGCACGTCTCGTTCAACGGACGTACGTCCAACCGTAGCGGTCGCGGGGTTCCAGACTGTAGCGCCTAGAATAGCTCGGCCACCTCGGCCGGCCTATGAGTTGTGTGAAACGTTGCATTGGTGCTGCATGTAGAGATGGACAAGATGCCCAATGATAGATGTACACTTGTGTTGATTCATAATGAAGAAAACATTCTCCAGACCATAAAGCTCCTCCTTCCGGCCTGGACCCTTCCGACAGGGTGCTCGCTTTCAAACGTATCACGCCATAAACGACAATGGCCCTCTATCCGATCGGACATAAGACATGCAAACACCACCCGTTGCCAGTGGACGTCCAGTTGCAGTACTGGTGTGCAAATTCCAGCCTACGCCGCCGATGAGCACCACTCAGCATGAACCAGGCGCCTCCTGCAGAGGCCCACACGCAGCACCGTTCGCTTAAGTCGCTGAGGAGACACTTTTGGCACACTCTTGCTTCAGCTGCGCGGGCATTTGTTCAACAGTTGCATGTCTATTCGCTCGTACACATCTCCTCAGCCGTCGCTCATACCTGTCATCTATGGCCAGTGGAACACTACAGCTGCTTCCGCGTCATTTTTGGATACCGCCATTTTGCCGTGCGCGGTATACTTCAACCCCCACGGCATGTGAACTGTTTAGAGACTTAGCAGTTTCGAAAACGCTTCCATCTCTGGTGCCAAGGCAATGATCATGCCCTTTTGGACGTCAGATATATCGCCCCGTTTCCCCATTATAACGACTGCACTGCTTTCCGCGTTCCCTCTCCGCTGACACGCGTTATATGCCGTCTACTGCTGGTGCTGCCATCTGCAGCCTGTGAATGGTTATTGCACGCTGACGTCGAACATAAGCGGTGGTCACATTAATGTGACCCAGCTGTGTATACGCTATAACAGCCGACGGAGCAAAGAAATTGCTCTAAGCACTATGGGACATAACATACGAGGTCATCAGTCCCCTAGACTTAGAACTACTTAAACCTAACTAACCTAAGGACATCACACACAGCCATGCCCGAGGCAGGATTCGAACCTGCGACCGTAGCAGCCGCGTGGTTCCGGACTGAAGCGCCTAGAACCGCTCGGCCACCGCGGCCGGCCACTGAGCAAAGAAGTTCAGCACGATACGATGGAGCCCTCGCCTGATCTTGGGAAGTGGCTCAGTCAACCACGACAGAATTGCTTTGTGAGATACGTCACAAACTGCTTCCAAATGATGTTCAAAATTTACTCGCGGCCTCGATTTTGTACAAATATTTAACAACAGTTTTTGAAATATAGAAACTATAGCTGTTAGCCGGTCACTTTTGAAATATTTATCAATTTTCCGACTCATCTTCAGACGTGGCATGCAAAAGTGGAGGAGGATGGTTTTCTGCGACACAAAATAGGTAACATTTTAGTATACCGCCTTGTGTATATGGCAACATGCGTCGAAAAACTAACTTATTTACGCACAGTGGCAGTATGGGCGAATTTTCTGTTAACATCCGACTGGTACCTTATATTATCAGTGCATCCGATATCAGGAGTATAACTGCCCATATCGAAGCAGTAAGCAAACAAATTCATTTTTCATCACTTGCCGTGTAATAAACACGCAAGCGTTTCCTATGTTCTTATTACAGAAAGCCGACCCCCACTTCCCGGCATCACGCTACAAACAAGAATATGATTCCAGAATGAGATTTTCACTCTGCAGCGGAGTGTGCGCTGATGTGAAACTTCCTGGCAGATTAAAACTGTGTGCCGGACCGAGTCTCGAACTCGGGACCTTCGCCTTTCGCGGGCAAGTGCTCTACCAACTGAGCTACCCAAGCACGACTCACGCCCCGTACTCGCAGCTTTACTTCTGCCAGTACCTCGTCTCCTACCTTCCAAACTTTGCAGAAGCTCTCATGTGAACCTTACAGAACTAGCACTCCTGAAAGAAAGGATATTGTGGAGACTTGGCTTAGCGTGAGTCGTGCTTGGGTAGCTCAGTTGGTAGAGCACTTGCCCGCGAAAGGCAAAGGCCCCGAGTTCGAGTCTCGGTCCGGCACACAGTTTTAATCGGCCAGGAAGGTTCAAGAATATGATTGTAGCCTTCGTATGCTCCATCAGAAGATGAGTCTCGAAAACCTGCTACCTGAGGTAAAGAAATATTTAACATGTGACTGGTTTCAGCAATGTTTCACTTAATATACAGTTAAGGCGTTCTAACGTATCCATAACGGTGTGTTGGCGGCGACTCCTAGAAGACGATTCGGTCTTTAGTACTGCTCATGTCGTGGTATTCGAACAGAAAAAAAAAAATGGTTCAAATGGCTCTGAGCACTATGGGACTTAACAGCTGTGGTCATCAATCACCTAGAACTTAGAACTACTTAAACCTAACTAACCTAAGGACATCACACACATCCATGCCCGAGGTAGGATTCGAACCTTCGTCCGTAGCAGTCGCACGGTTCCGGACTGCGCGCCTAGAACCGCGAGACGAACAGAAAAAAAATGGAGACGCTGGGAGAACAACAAATTTTTGAAGAAACTGCGAAACACCCATCTCTTCACGATAATCAGGTATTAAGTCTATTCATGAGGCAAGGCGGGACGATCGATGCGCTGTACCTACGGGAATTGTCCATTAGTCTGTTATTGTACGTGCAGCATACATCAGATTTTGCTACATACTTTCACTAACATCATGTAAAAGGGTTCCATACCGTCGAGCTGGGGAAGTCGGTCAGCACGGTATTCCCTACGTGTCGCAACTCCTTTGTCTCCTCTTTGTTTATCTGGAAGGCAAGACCAAGTCTCATTACTGTCTACTGTAAGTGCACTCCTTTTCTACCAAATTATAGACATTCCATTGAAACTGGTACAACGTGTACTGTATAAAAAAATATCTTCCTTGGTATCCATGGTTCTACTGCAACAAGGGCACATACCGAACCAGATTCAGTTACTCACCGTCACTGACAAAAGTTTGCAAACCAAAAATGTGTCATGTATCCGAGCACCATTTTTCGCATCTGAGATCAAGTGTAATTTCTAAGAACAACTTGTTACCTGGTTCCAACTCGCGACAGGATGTCATACAGGGAGATTCAGACATTTGATCACCTGGAAACATTTCCAGATGTTAGATCAATATTGATATCAGCATCACTCACACGTTCCATGGATCTGCGACCTTAACCATTCTCTGGCTTGTCGTGTGGACCCTCACTGAAAATCGGTTCAGGGTTCGTTACTGAAAAAAAAACTGCTAGGAACTCAAAGCCATTCTGCTGAATTATTTAAACGTCCTTGGACGGTCAATACGACTGTTTAGCTGACGATATAAACAATCACACGTATGCTTCATCTTCAGTATCGTGGTAGTAAGATCAAAAGTCTGTTTCTACAATGAATATAAAAATTCCGACGATCGCGAGAGAGTTAGGCGTCAAGAACTCTGCTCCAACGCCCGCCGCGTCACTCGGGTGACAGCTGCCCAACAGCCAGCCAGCACCGTTAACAAGACGAGAAATCGAGTGTCTACGAGTTTCACGGACTGCAAGCTTGACCTCCCAAGCCATCAGACCAGCAGCGCTGCGGCCGCTATGCTTCTCGGTCATAATTCCAATAATCGATTATGCGCGGCGCTCAGCTGCATTTTGTAAAGGTATCAATTATACAAAAAACAAAATTACGAGTAGCCCATTCAATTTAAAAATGATGGGTTTATACGGCAATCTTTTTTTTTTTAATATGCTGCCTACCGTTTGTCGTAAAACAGACAGAGAGAGAGAGAAACAGAAAGAGAACAACTGGTAAAAGGGTGGAGGGGGAAATTACCGCAGCGTACTACTCTGGGGGAAAAAAGAGCCTGAACGCGAAATAAAGCATTGCGCTATTAATGAAATGTTTCATAAAATATATTACTGTTTTGAGAGGAAGTTTCGCTTGCAAATGAATTAATAATGGCAAAACAACTCACACAAACCGGTGGGCTTTAACCTTCCATAATCTCGTATTATTTACGAATTCAGGAACGCCAAACGAAAGACAAAATCAACGGCTTGCGGGACAATTATAAGCTGTTACGTATCACTACTTTCGAGTTCCTTCACGAACTCTACTTTTTTTTTCGGAAAAACCAATTTCACGACTCATGTTTAATATAATGCCTGCACGTCTTAGATATTAACCGCAGCAATTGCTTAGTGCCGCCACGGATGCCTGAAGGATTCTCTTTTCCCAAAGCGCTTGTGAAGACTGGCGTATGGCGTCGAATGGCTGGCTACCACAGCGGGCATAATTTAGGTTTTTTATATGGTGTTCAGGAACAGACATTATACTCTTAGTGTTCTACGATTCATTCTTTCATCGCAACGTTCTCATCGCTATTTTGGTTTTAAACGCCTCCACAAAGGGAATTAAGGTCTAGTGCTTTATTCTAATTTCGTATTTCCACTAGCCATTCATTCGCTGTAAACACATTAGCGACCCCATTTGTGGTTTAGCTGTGATTGAACACACTCTACAGGATAATCGAAGTGCCTCATTAAAGTGAACGCCTGGCATTAGCCGCCAGTGACACTCTTACCAGCATAATCTCTGTTTACTTTAGAGCCTACACTGTAATACTTGATGCTGTTCGTTGCTTCTCACTTAAACCCACATGACATGCTTTTCTAGGCGCTCTAACCCGGCAACGCCGTAGCAAGCTGCGAATGGGGACTCTGTTCGAGCATACAAATACTTTACCAGCAAAAGCAAACTAACGACAACAATGGCGTTCTGTGAATTGTTTGACAATGCGGACTGACCTGTAGATAGCAATAAATGAAATAAAAGGTGTACAACTTCGCTTCCGCCGTTTTTTCCCCAACATTTGAGGCTTTAATGAAACAAATTGGTTACTCATGTATCATTCAAAGTATTTTCCATCGCTGGCCATAACTTTCTCCTATCTTTCGGGCAGTGTACGAATCCCGCACGGAAAAAACTGTTCATCTTTTGAAGCGATCCACGAACCAATCCAATTTGTGACTTCTTCGTGAGATTGGAAGTGTTGGTCAGCCAGGCCATGCGCCACTGATCTAAACAGGTGATAGTCAGAGCAATGTCTGGTGAATACGGCGGGTGGGGTAGGACTTCCCATTTTGAAGTTTCCAAGTACGTTTTGATCTCTTTTGCAACGTGGGGTCGAGCGTTGTGCTGCAAAATCACTTTATCGTGTCTCTCGCTGTATTGCGGCCGTTTGTCTTTTAATGCTCTGCCCATAGCCTTGAGACGTTTTGAAATGGCTTGTTGTGTCACTCCCACTAATCGTGCCAATTCTTCTTGAGTCTGACGCGAGTCTTCACTCAGCAATGCCTCCAATTCTGCATCTTCGAAAACACTCTCTCTTCCACCACTATGCCGGACTACAACGTTAAAATCACCGTTCCCGAAAACCACTCACGACACGTTCTTTCACTAACAGCGTCCTTACCATACGTACTTGAGAGCATTCTATGAGACTCAGCCGCTGTTTTCTTCGTATTGAAAGAAAACAGTATCACCTCCCTCAAATGACGAGGATTAAGCTCGTAAACTGACATTTTCAATGCAGAACATCTTTATGATGCAGAGATAAATCGACTAATGTTTGAATGAGGTTACGTTGACCGAGGTCCAAGCTAACTGCCTGACGTCTGCGATCTGTTTCTTTCGACCGCTACTTACCGTTGTCGCCACCTATCGGCAAATGGCGGAAGCAAAGTTGTGCACCTTGTACATGCCTAGGTGCGTCCGAGTTTCGATGCAAATAGGCGACGCGTTTGGCATCGAAACATGGACACTGCGCCGGAGAGAGAACAAGTACTTAGAGGCTTTCGAGATGTGAATCCAGAAGAGATTGGAAGGTGTGAAATTGACGGATAAAACAAGACTATTATTAGAGGTTGAAAGAAACTAAATATCTATGGCCATTAGTCACTTATTCACCCCCAGTACGAAATTTGCGTACTATACGTGTGAGAACCTTTTCTAAATGTTTGCGTGGCGTGTATTTGAGGTGTGATTTGGGTTACCAACCCGGTATTTACCTAGTAGGGTGTGGACGCCGTCTAAAATCCATATCCAGCCGGTCACCCCACTAGCCCTCGTCGTTAATTCACAAAGAAGATTCGAATCGGGTCAGGCTCGACTCCTCGTATCTCGCAAGCGCCGCATTAAAGCGCTCGGCTATCCGGGAGGGTCATACAAAAGATAGTGAATGAGTTTCTGTTACAAAGGGTGGACGAGAAAGACGAATACTGGAAACATGAGGAGCAAAAGCAATTGGCTACGACGTTGTATCAGAAAATATCGCCTAATAAAGGATGCACAAGAAGGGATGGTGATTGGAAAGAAGGCTTGAGATACACGCCAGTTAACTGACAACAGCAAGAAGTGCTCTAAGCGGATACGATAAGGATAGCAGGACTAGAGAATGTTGAACCTTTAAGGATGGTCATGCCTAATGGACGCAACACATCATCACGTAATAATAATAACTAACAATAAGCCAAATCAAATGGAAAAAAAATTGTGAATTCAGCAGTTTTAGAGATATGACGTGATAAGTTGAGCTGTTTACCGGACGGGAAATTTTCATCGATTAGCAAAGAAGAAAAGATAACTCTGGCCGTAATTAAAATTAAAACACAGATTTCTGAGGAGCTTAGTGCCACTATAGAGAACTATACCATATGTAGATTTTAGATTTTTCATACGTCGTTTTTGTAAAAGACAGAGACTTTCAGTCAATTTGTATCGTCACGGTGAGCGGGGCGCTTGTCTACATCTACATACATACTCCAAAAGCCACCGTACGGTGCGTATTCTGTAGCACTACTAGTTCAAATGGCTCTAGGCACTATAGGACTTAACATATGAGGTCATCAGTCCCCTAGACTTAGAACTACTTAAACCTAACTAACCCAAGGACATCACACACATCCATTCCCGAGGCAGGATTCGAACCTGCAACCGTAACTGCCGCGTGGTTCCGGACTGAAGCGCCTAGAACCGTTCGTCCACAGAGGCCGCAGCACTTCTAGTCATTTCCTTTCCTGTTCCACTCGCAAACAGAGCGTTGGAAAAACGGATGACTATAGGCAACCGTACGAGCCCTAATTTATCTTATCTTCATGGTCCTTAAGCGAAATGTACGTTAGCGGCAGTGGAATCGTTCTGCAGTCAGCTTCCAACGCCGGTTCTCTAATTTTTCTCAGAAGTGCTGCTTGAAACGAGCGTAGCCTCCCCCCCCCCCCCCCATGTATTCCCATTTAAGTTCCCACAGTATCTCCGTAATACTTGCATGTAGTTCAAATCTACTACCGGTAACAAACCTAGCAGCCCGCCTCTGAATTGCTTGGATGTCTTTCTCCAATACGACCTGGTATGGTTCCCAGTCACCAGCGTCATATACGCGGTCTCCTTTACAGGTGAACCACTCTTTCCTAAAATTCTCCTAACAACCCGAAGTCGACCATTCGCCTTCCCTACTACAACCCCCACACTCTCGTTCCACAGCATATCGCTTTGCAACGTTGCGCCCAGATATTTAACCAATTCGAATCTGTCAAACAGCACATTGCTAATGCTGTAATAGAACATTACACGTTTGTTTTTCCTACTCATTTGCATTAACTCGTCTGTCATCCTCTATCGTCCTACAGTCACTCAATGACAACGCCTTCCAGTACACCACAACATCATTGGCAAACAGTCGCAGACTGCTGCTCACCCTGTCCACCAGGTCGTTTATGTATGTACAATAGAACAGCGGTACCACCACACTTCTCTGGGGCACTCCAAACGAGACCCCTGTCTCTGATGAACAAGACGACGTCACATCCTTTGGACTTTTAACGGCACATGCTAACTAATGTAAGTCAGACCACATTTGCATTCACAGTGTACTCGGCATGGTGAACAGAAGCGAGAGCTGGGTCGCTGTGAATGCAGCAGCGTCATCATTCACACGCGGCCCGAGGACAGCAGCAGGCGCGCGATCCCTGGTCTCTGGGCACCTGCTTGTCGGGCTGACCTCGGCGGAGGACGCAGAACCGGTCCCTTCAGCTGTCTGCAACTCAGCCGCGCCAACTTCGCTCTCGCCTAACCTCACGTGAGAGAGAGAGAGAGAGAGAGAGAGAGAGTGTGTGTGTGTATGTGTGTGTGTGTGTGACATTCACCTTTATGTTTCTCGACCACTGTATTAGAGAGTTGCGGAGACTCTCGTACGAATGTGTACGGACCGCCTGTTGCTTCTGTTCACTGGTACGCGGAGGGCAGAGATTGTACGATCTTGGAAGATTCCAAATTCGCTTCACTTAATCAGCCTGTCAATTTACGATGTACGAGTAGGAAGCCACGTAGGTACCTCACTGCTTAACGCAAGACAACTTCCTTCCCTTTTCTCCTAGTCTCAGTGTATTAGGCAGTTCTTTAATCCCATTTGTTCGAAAAATAAATCACACCACACGTAATGCTCCTTTTCTTTGGCCCTTCTCAACCATTTCAGTTACAGTTGGTAAGAAGAACGACATTTATCGACGATACACCGCACTTACCTTGCTCAGAAGTATTCGAACACTCGTGACTGCCTTGGTACATTTCGCCCTGACGCATTGCGCTAATGATGTACCAGTTTTCTTTTACGTCTAAGTTACTACACACCCATGCATACCATAATTTTCGCTTACGATGGCCTTTCTCCGTCTATGACGACATACTGCGGTTCTAGGCGCTACATGTTAGGTTAGGTTAGAGTTGTTTAACGTCCCGTCGACAACGAGGCCATTAGAGACGGAGCGCAAGCTCGGGTTAGGGAAGGATGGGGAAGGATATCGGCCGTGCCCTTTCAAAGGAACCATCCCGGCATTTGCCTGAAACGATTTAGGGAAATCACGGAAAACCTAAATCAGGATGGCTGGAGACGGGATTGAACCGTCGTCCTCCCGAATGCGAGTCCATAGGCGCTAGTCTGGAACCGCGAGACCGCTACGGTCGCAGGTTCGAATCCTGCCTCGGGCATGGATGTATATGATGTCCTTAGGTTAGTTAGATTTAAGTAGTTCTAAGTTCTAGGGGACTCATAGTGCTCAGAGCCATTTGAACCATTTGACATACTGCGACCTACTTAGCACAAAATCTTCAGGCTCTCCATTGTCTCTTCGTAACTCTACGTCACGAAGCGTTTTAATTATTAGTCAGCAGCACGGAATGAAGACTTTCAAAATATAAAACAGGTGTGTTCCAACAGCAGCCCCCTATAGATTCTGGAACTCGAAACCCGAAGTTCAGATGGGGTAATTATCCCTGATAGTCACATTTAATTCCTAGAACATAAGTAGAATGTAAGGAAACATATCAAGTTTTGGGTATTTTTAGAACATATTGGTCATAGTTGACACAAGAACATTTCGGGTGTGATAAGGATTACAGCAGAGATAATTCTTATCTCTACCTTTCACACCCTCTACCTCGCTGCAAAGCTCTGCTTGATGAAAGTGAAGCTGAAGTGAGTTTATCTTGTATAATTTGAAAAATGGAAAGTCATTACAGCAGAGGTTCGTTTCAAACATATCATGGTCCTTAAGGAGGCGCTAATCCTGGCCCTTCTAGGACCTGAGAACCAACTTTGCCCAGTGAGTTATAGGAGCCTCATTGCCATGCCGTTTTCTTTACCCTCAGTGCAAGCATGTTACGCATTGTACTGCCACAGGTGATAATACTTAAAAGTTATATGTAAAACATTACCTCGGCTGCTGTTAAGACACGTTTTAATTACCGCTACTGGTTACGTTCACTGAACATCCTCGGGTTGCAGGTGGCCTAGTACTTTACTTTTCAGTATGCTTTGCTACACACGAAAACAATATCAGTAGCGAGTGATTTTGTGCCAGTGCTTATTACAGAAACCTATTAATACAAATGTCACTTCAGCATAATGCGGAAGGGCCAAGCCGAAGTGAGCCAACTGCACATCTCAACTGTCCACAAGCAACTTTCGGTTTATATGTAACACGAAGTGGACAAACAAATATTTGTTTCGATTCCTTGCTTAAGAAGTTGCGGTCGTCACGAAACATTACTTTTAAGGAGAAGCATTAGCTTATTAGTTGTGTACTGTCGTGTTAGGCCTCAGCAACTGTTTATTACTAGCACGCATTGAAGAAATCAATTTTTCGCTATGTACACAGAAACGACGTACTGTTTGTCACTTGCTTGTGGCCGGGGACGCATGAGTTGGCGCACTTCGGCTTGACTCTTCCTCATTATAGTGCAGTGTCATTTGTACTACATAGGATCTATTCTATCACGAAGTTTCGCATAAAATTACCTGCCGCTGAAACTATTCACGTGTACCAAAGCATTCTGCAACGTCATAAGCACCTACCAACAGGGGTCCAACTCCGGACCTCTACTCCCACGTACCTTCGCAGCCTTTAAACGAATCTTTGTGAACTGCACGGTATTTTAGGACGTCGCGCGCGCGCGTGTGTGTGTGTGTGTGTGTGTGTGTGTGTGTGTGTGTGTGTGTGTGTGTGTGTGTGTGTGTGTGTGCGCGCGCGCGCGCGCGCGCGCACCATAATTTTGGGGAACACTTTCCTAATTTTGGCACGTGTATGAACGAGAGCAAGATAGGGGTCTATCTTATCAGCATGTGAACAACGCTTCAGGAGAAAGGTCGCTGATACCGACCGGCCGCCTAACTCGCGCTACGGAAGCGAAATCCATGTAGGAACCAGTCCTATCTACGTCGCTCGTCTACTGTGTCAGTTCGCTCTTCGCTTACCGTAACATGAATAAAAATATATATCTGTATTATATTGTGCGTCAAAGCACTTACTAACCGGAGTTACATCCCTCGTTACCTAAGACTGCGAGCGTATCGCAGCAAGGGTGGATCGTTATTACTTGGAAGTTAAGTTACAGCACGTGAAATCCTACGACGATTTTGAGTCAAGAAGCAAGTGAGTCAGTCAGACAAGCAATGCCACTGTATTAACCGCATTTTGCGTTACATACTTCACCCACAGCAGAACAACTAAACTACTACCCCGTATTCTAATCCCTCAGTTTTCTACTGAAAGTTAACGTTTCGTAAAAATCTCAGGTGAAGTAGCAATAAACTTGTCCCTTCTTCTAGGTAGGCTTCTTCATATTTACAAACTTCTTCTAACGTAAGTCCGCATACTGGGATCCTTAAAAGACGTCATGTACAACGTATGACTGTAGAAGCTTTCATTCTGAAGAAATTGCAACAGCAAAATAAAAGTTTTTACGGCTTTAAACTCGGTATGACGTACTTTAAGCAAGTCATTCTCGTCTTTCAGTCCTTTTTAGTTGCTGTTTATTCCCTTCTTACACCGTTCATTCAGTGTTACCGCTTTTCTGATAATTCCAACTATCTCTTGTCCGCGCTCGCCACATCCACGATTCAGTTCCACAGAACAGTTGTCTATAGACGTAGTGTTTCAAAACAAAAAACATTTTCAAATCCTTGTCAGTACTATTCGACCAACCGGTACTAAACGAGTCATATACAAGTACATTGTCATTATGAAAAAACCACATGCGAAATAGCGCGAATGGTTCTCGATCCCTGAGTCAGCAGATGGGGACGTTTGCAAGACAACAACCATCTCCACGAACAGTTCGATGACGTTTGCAGCAGCATGGACTATCAGCTCGGAGACCATGGCTGCGGTTGCCCTTGATGCTGCATCACAGATAGAATCGCCTGCGATGGTGTACTCAACGACGAACCTGGGTGCACGAATGACAAAACGTCATTTTTTCGGATGAATCCAGGTTCTGTTTACAGGATAATGATGGTCGCGTCCGGGTTTGGCGACATCGCGGTGAACGCACATTGGAAGCGTGTATTCGTCATCGCCATACTGGCGTATCACCCGGCGTGATGGTATAGGGTGCCATTGGTTACACGTCTCGGTCACCTATTGTTCGCATTGACGGCACTTTGAACAGCTGACGTTACATTTCAGATGTGTTACGACCTGTGGCCCTATCCTTCATTCGATCCCTGCGAAACCCTACATTTCAGCAGCATAATGCACGACCGCATGTTGCAGTTCCTGTACGGGCCTTTCTGGATACAGAAAATGTTCGACTGCTGCCCTGTCCAGCACATTCTCCAGATCTCTCACCAACTGAAAACGTCTGGTCAATGGTGGCCGAGCAACTGGCTCGTCACAATACGCCAGTCACTACTCTTGATGAACTGTGGTATCGTGTTGAAGCTGCATGGGCAGCTGTACCTGTACACGCCATCCAAGCTCTGTTTGACTCAATGCCCAGGCGTATCAAGTCCGTTTTATTGTTGTGTATTGATTTCTCAGGATCTATGCACCCAAATTGCGTGAAAATGTAATCACATGTCAGTTCTAGTATAATATATCTGTCCAATGAATACCCGTTTATCATCTGCATTTCTTCTTGGTGTATCAATTTTAATGGCCAGTAGTGTATTTTTTTGTCTCCGTCACCATCACTGTTAGTTTGGGCACAGCATTTTTGAATGCGTGTATCAAAACAATCAACAGAAACTCCGGCACACAGTTTTACGCTGCCAGAAAATTTGATGCAATAACTTAACTAAGCCCACATGATGATTCAGTGCGAGGAACCGGTAAGGTCACGCTAATCTTTTACGCAAGTTTTTAATTACTTATCAGTTTATTTTTTACTCCAAGCTGTGAATAGCGGGTCGTCCGCTGTTGTCACATGTTTTATGGATTTCAGAAACTGGTCTGATGAGTCTTTAATAAAAGTATGAGACTCTTCGAAATGAGTATAAGGGTTTATTCATGCTTTACAGCGTTATTACATTCAACTTACAATTATAAATTGTACATCAATTGAGAGAGCAACTAAAACGGTTTTGCTTGCGTACCTGTGAGCAAAGGGAAAAGTATGAACGACCAAGAAGGACTAAACAATAACGTGATGAACGAATGAGAGTCTTTCACGAGTAGCTCCAAGACATCAATTCGGAAAGATAATCTCGAATTGGCAGTTGCAGTGACGTCTGTGTGGAGACTTAAACAGACGCTTACAACTACGTCCTCATCCTTTGGAGTTGTTTCAAGCTCTAAAGCCTAGAGACTACGATTTACAAGCCAACTTTACAAACGAAATGATCCTGCATGACGAGGAAGATTCCGTGGATCGTGTCCTCTTCAGTGATGAGTCGATATTTCATTAAGTGAAAATGTGAACAGAGATATCGTGCGCATCAGCAAATCCCAATGAGATGGTACAGCTGCAACGAGACTCCCCTAGATGGAACATTTTTGTGCCATATCCCCCGGCCGAAAGTTCACGGGCCTTTCTTTTTCGGTGAAGCAACTGTAACTGGTGTTTTTCATCTTGCTGCGCTAGAACTGTCGCTCGTAACTCAATTGTAAGAAGCCGAACCACGAAAATTTATTTAGCAGCAAGATAGTGCACCGCCTCACTGACGTAACTCAGTAAGCGATTGGTTAATCAACGTTGTACCCGACCGCTGGACTGGCCGCAAGGGTGCGGATAAAAGAACATGGTTCAAATGGCTCTGAGCACTATGGGACTTAACATCTGTGGTCATCAGTCCCCTAGAACTTAGAACTACTTAAACCTAACTAACCTAAGAACATCACACACATCCATGCCCGAGGCAGAATTCGAACCTGCGACCGTAGCGGTCACGCGGTTCGAGACTGAAGCGCCTAGAACCGCACGGCCACACCGGCCGGCAGAACATGTTTCGCATGACTTCCACGTTCACACAGGGTCTGACGCCACTCGATTTTAACCTTTGGCTCCACTACCAGCCTATCTACCCGACTTTAGAAAACAGCATCCGCACACACTGGTCGATGTTTGGCAAGGACTCGTCTATCGACTCGATGTGAGACGAATGGTGCTCACATGAATACTTATTTATTTATAACTGTAAGTTGTAATAATTACTGCAAAGCCTTAAGAGCCGTATATACATTCTGAAACACCATGTACATTGTGTGGCGATAAAAACAATACTTGTTAACAATAATATAGTTTTAATTTCTGAACAAAAATAAGAAATCTATTAGCTCTACGATAAAATGAAAACGAGAAAAGTTACAGACAGACCCTTCACCAACGCGGAGTCTGAAAAAGTATTACAGCAAGCCGCGAGCAAGAAGTGGAAGAAACACTGGACTAGACGAAAACGCACAGACTAGTTGCACGCGTGTATCCGCATCGGCTTTCAGTGTACACAGAATGCAGGGCGGCCAAACGAATGTTGGTTTGCGTACGTCCACTGAAGAAGTTGCGGCCGTCAGAGAGTGCGCCTATTTTTAACGAAAAGTATTAGGGAGGGAGGTGAGCACTGTGGCGTTAGGTCTCGCCTCGTATTTTACGATTAAGCCGTAGCTCGCATTGAAATGCAAAAAGAAGAGGAAATCAGTTAGGCCTGAGCTGTCCGGACAGAGAAGCGAGCAGGTGATTAAGATGGCGGTGGAGATAGCGCGTTCCTGCCGGGCCCTGCCTGCCCCCCCCCCCCCTCTCTCCGCCTTTCCTCTCCCTCCATCCCCCTCCCCCTTTCCCGCAGCCGCCCGGCACTGTAATTACGGCATCGACCCGTCGCGGCGTGGCCCCGCTATCATCTCGCTAGTTACGGCGCGCCCGCCGGACACGTAAGCCGTAGCCGTGCTGCCCGCACGCTCGGCCGCACACCACCCTGCCACACAGGCAGCCGCGGCCGAATTCCTCTGGATACATTGCTTCATTTCCTTTCCTTCTCCTACTGGAAATGAAAACTCTTCAGACGTGTACGCTCTACAGGCATTTATCGCTACCGATATTTCTGTGACTCGGTCACGAGATACGTAGAGCACGAGGAGATGATGCAGTCGTGTTATGGCGAGCCCAACTATGCGCGTATCAGCTTCAGATTGGAGTGGTGAAATAAGATGGGAGTATTTATCAAGTTCACAACCAAAATAATGAACTCGCTGAAGCGAAGTTCCATGAAAAGTTAAAAAGGTCACATAAATGTTCATGGTTCATCATTCATTAAAAGAAGTAAAGCTGTTACCAAACCAAGTGTTGGATTTAAAACCGCAGTACTTTCCTATACAGGTTCTATTGGCTTTGGTATGCCCTCACCTTCCTTCCTCCGAGCATCCAGCCAGTAATTGGGGTTACTTTTAACAGACAATGTTGTTATCTAACACGTAAATCTATCTAGCAAGAGCCAGTGAGATCACGAAATAATAAAGCCTGGTACAAACACTGGGAAGCAGCTCTTCAGTTACAGTAAGGTACAGTTGTGTGGTATCCTTTCACTGCAGGATTAATATGTCACAACTAGTCAGCCATGCCATAAAAATATTTGGGAGTAGCAATGTCTAGCGATATGAAGTAAAACGGCCTCATAGGTTCAGGTGTAGGAAAAACAAACGGCGTGTTACGATTCACTGTCAGGACACAGGGGGACTGCAGATTGTCTGGAAAAGGAAATGCACACAGAACACTTGCTAGGTCCATACTAGGTTAATACTCAAATGTACCGGGACCGTTTCAAGTCGAACTAACAGTACACATCGAACTTATGTCCTCTTATAAGTCACGAAGACTCCTATCATAATATTATGGGTAGAGTTTTTGTGCAAGAATGTCATGGCAGCAGTGTCCTATTAAAGGAAATGCCACTGTGGCGCACTTCATGAGCTATTACTTGAAAACGGCATTCTAAGCCGAAATCGTGGTGACTACGGTGAGCGCGACCGCTACGGTCGCAGGTTCGAATCCTGCCTCGGGCATGGATGTGTGTGATGTCCTTAGGTTAGTTAGGTTTAAGTAGTTCTAAGTTCTAGGGGACTGATGACCACAGATGTTAAGTCCCATAGTGCTCAGAGTCATTTGAAACATTTTTTGACTACGGTGACTAAGTTAATTACATACTAATCTAGATAGACGACGTTTTCCTTTGTAAAATATTGCAGGACTTTGTACCCAACTAAACAGGAATATTCTTCGGGCCACAATGCATCTATCCCGTAGAGATTGCACAACGACGTACACGCAGTCATTCGCCCAAAGGTCCATCCGTCAACTGAAAGGGAAGAAAACGTGTGGCAGAATATACGACGGCGTGCTGAAAAGTAAAGCTTCGGAATTTTTTATGTGAAAACTCTTAAGGCTTTTTGAACAAAAGAAAAATTAATATTCTACAACTTTATTTGCAAGCCTCTCCCGCTAGACGGCAACGGATTATTGCTTGGCGGTGTGTAACGCAACTATGTCGGTGCGTGAAAAACAACGTGCTGCAATCGAATTTCCATGCTTTCTTTCAGCATGGCAATGCCAGACGATACAAGAGTGCAGCGACATCTGCAACAATCCGACGCCTTGAGTTGACTGTCATCGATCATCCTCCATACAGTCCCAACTTGGCTCCATTCGATTTCCATCTGTGTCGAAAACTTAAAGAACACTTTCGAGGACTTCACGTCGATAGTGATGAAGCGGTGCAAGCAGATGTGCGGTTGTGGCTCCGTCAACTATTTCAAACGTCCTATAGTAACGGTATCAACAAACTCATCTCTCGTTAGAAAAAATTATTCATCGCCAGGGTGACTACATTGAGAATTAAATACGTACACATGAAGAATACAGATGTAGAATGTTAATAAAGTTTGTTTTATTTTAAAAAAATTGGTGGCATTACTTTTCAGCACGTCCTCGAATATCACGCAGTTTACAGTGATTTGAAGAGTGTGGTTCTAAATAGAGACGCGCTGACCCCTACCCCCTAACAATTTAGGGCGGAGACCAAAACAAAGCGCAGAACCTACCATCTACAATAAAGTACCTATGACTAAATAAGCATGTAAATGTTTTCGCGACAGAATATATAACAACACATGTTGAAATATGGCCCACGTCCGTAACTAAGAGGGCAGCGCGTGTCACTGCCACGCGAGGATCCAGATTCCATTTCCGGTACAGCCACTTATTTTTTTTTTTTCACTTTCCCCTTGTTGAAAGGACTGGAGAGCGGTCCACGGAGTCTCACAGAGTTGCTACTTGGCTGAGAAGTGGCGGATCCATGGTCTGGAACGTTGACAACAGCCGGGAGAGTGAAGTGCTGAGCACACGTCCCTCCACACCACATCCGAATGACGCCATAAGCCAGCTGATGACGGGATGGGGACTGTGCATCTCGCGGTCCTCTTGGCCTGATCTCGGAGCTTAGTTTCGTAAAATGTTACGTACTGGAACGACAAACGCTAACTAGTGGGTACTTCCCTCAGTGGAGTTAGCCTTGCTGTTACCAGGCAGTGCCGTACCGGTATGAGCGCGTATCGTATACTAAATGCGGTAGAGGTTGTGAAATGTGACTCCATAACTTATCTACGTTTAGCATTCTGTCAGGAACGGAAGTCTGTACTGATGTTTTGACTCCGTACATTTCAGATATCTTCTTGAGCATTTAATAATCGCTTTCGGCGAAAACTTCAGTGCGATCCTATTAATTGAAAATCAACAGATTTTAAACTACTTGTGGTACGGACATTTAAAATTCGATATTCAGTTACGAAGGACGTAATTCCTCGAAACCAAATGGTCTCTCCAAATGGCCTTGTCTGGCAGCGGATTAAGGAGGGGGAACAAGATTTATAACGACAGAAACAGTTATCATGTTTTAATTAAATGATTCGCCAGCCATATTGTCATTGTTTCTTGAGACTGAGTCATCAGAAGATGATATGAATGTTTCACCGACAGATTAGACAAGCGCAGAACATTGATGGCAGGTATGCAAGCGAAATACAGCTACAACAAAAACAGGCAGCATCTCCAAAATCTCATCGACTGCTCAGCAAATCTGGTATTTATACCGATGGCTCCAGTGTGCTTCATTTGTAGTCACTTGCACTCACACTACAAGGAAAAAGAGTAAATTTTCAGTCCCTTCTACAAGTTTATGTTGGCACAAGCTTCAGTGGGAGCTAGTATCTCATAGTTTTATTTACATTAACTACAATAATTTAGGCCCACACAATCTTAACAAAACAACATTTTTCAAAATGCTCCGAATACTTCCTATGCCTTAGACATACAATCTTTGGTGTTAGGGCGCTGAATAATTTACTGTATCTAATAAAGAAAGACGCATTACATCCTGTGAAATCTGCGGTTAGCATTCCGTGATCAATGTGACTCGTCTGCGGAGAAATGCGGACAGCTGCCTACTTGTTCCGTCTGCGGCGCGCTCAGGAAATGACGCACAAACCGGAGTCGCAACTTCTGCTCTGTGTGTACTCAGCAAACCATAACATTTACCCTCTGCTCTTTACGTAACGACACTGTAACTCATTGCCTGTCCGGTTCCAGACGAACGTATAAGAAAAAACACCTGTCACTAAAATGTTCCACTTGCACAACTGAAGAGGCGTAGGTGCAGCAACGGGCAGTGAGTACAAACCTCTCTCTTCGAGAACGTCTCCTAAAAACCCGCGCGCAGAGTGGTTCAGAGAGAGTGTTTGAAAGACAGAAAGTGTTGGGCTAAGCACACCAGGTGGATCTGTTCGTCACTGCAAATACAAGTGCCTTGTACAAATACGTCACGAAAGTCTTCACCAAACAGTCGACGTCAACAAAACGCACACTGTTTCGTTAAACTTCATAATATTCTAACATGAAGAGAGTTTCTGTATCTTTTTCTGATCAATCTTTGAAACGAATAGGAACGTTTCCAGGTGTAACAAGATGTGTTTGTGATGGTGTCACAAAGCCATAAGACTGTAGCGAAATGCAGGAAAACCCGTGCAGCAACGAAGCTCGGTGCAGGCACGTATGGTTGTAAACATTCTGCCTTACTAAATATGCGGAATGAGCGACAGTATTCCATTATAACACTGGCGATAAGTCAGTAATAACCGTCGAACCTAGAAGCGCCCGTCCTTGTTGAGATCAAGCGGGACCATCGACTACATAATAAATGAAGTTGCGGAAAAGGCAGGTACCAGGTACACCTAACCACATTAATTCTCCCGTAAAAGCTTGGGAAACTCTCGCTCGAGTGATACTGGGGTATGTTCTCCCGTCTAGAACTGCTACCAGGTAAAATAATAAAAGAGCGAAAAAAGGAATGAACGAAGAGTGGCGAGTTTCGGCACGTGTTCGTATAGAGCAGGTGTGTCCAACGTTTTACCCTACTTGGGCCACATTGGAGAAATCCGAGTAGTTTGCTGCCGCACATAATATGTTTAACACTAACAATAACTGCACAAAAAGGTAATTTAGAATTTATGATTATTTTCAAAAAAGAAAGACGGAATTAATTTGATATGTTACAGGTGAGATTTTTATGGATTTCACACAGCGTGTGATGGATGCTCACTATTTTTGCCGCACTGATACCTGCTTTGGGCCGTATGCGTGCCACGGGCTAGAAACCCCTGGTTCAGAGCGGCACGCAGATGCTCATCGAACTCCAGTGGCAAGACGCTACAACAGAGAGGTTGTCCATCGAGCGGAATTTCCAAATAGAGTCAGGTACCGTAATTCAACTCACACACATCCCACGAAATGACGAGGACGGGAAAACCGGACAAATCAGAGCTCCTGCGGAGATTTCCCCGTTGCTGTGAAATGCACTCGCGAATGGAACAGGAAGGGGAGATATGACAACTACTCCAAGTACCATCCGTTAAACGCCATAATGTGATGTAGTCTGAAACTTATGCAGTTAGCCATCGAATACCACCAGCCACCAACAATAGGCGTAGGTAAATAATCCTCGGCAGCGCTTTCACGCTTCCGAGCTAGGGTTACGCGACATGTTGGTTCTACTGGACACAGCGATGTGATCTCTACACAGGAAAAGGTGCAGCATGTCAAGCCGTTGCCGTCAAGGTGCCCCGGTCCATTAGGCGACGCAAGGAGTAAAAGGGCCAGACGATTAAAATTTAAAATTTAACGTCCTGCTCATAAATCTCCGTCCTAATTATTCAGAGGCAGCGCCTTCTCCCTGTATCTCGCAGTTTACGTAAGCCTGGCTCCTACGGTCTCGGAGGTGCATGTCGCGGTATCTAACGCGAATGTTGGCAGCTTTCGCTCGGTATTGTGTTCGGCGCAGCCACAAGTACATAACCGGAAATAACGGCAATTTCTGGAACCAATGTGTCGGCATATTATGCCTTTTGCTACATTATTCCTCCACGCTCGCGGCTCCAGTCTCAAGCTGTAGGCATTCCAGCGTAGCTTTCCAGACACCTACCGGTTACGTTTCCTGTGTTTTTAACACACATAAAAAAAAGTTTTGCATCACCCCGGTTCCCAGAACTCCTGAAGATGTACCTTGACTGTGGATATTGTATCACAGACACAGTCCCTTTGACTGTTCAGAGATGTCACTAAACCCGCCCAAAGACGTAAACAACCATGCATGAGCAGCGCCTATTAGACGGAGGGGGTCAGACAGCCGATCAGTTCCACTCATTCCACCCGGAAGAAGGTACACGGCTCGTGTTGTCTGTACTTCAACCATGCCTAGACGGTCAATACCGCGGTTCGATCGCGTCCGCATTGTTACTTTGTGCCAGGAAGGGCTCTCAACAAGGGAAATGTCCAGGCGTCTCGGAGTGAACCAAAGCGATGTTGTTCGGACATGGAGGAGATACAGAGAGACAGGAACTGTCGATGACATGCCTCGCTCAGGCCGCCCAAGAGCTACTACTGCAGTGGATGACCGCTACCTACGGATCATGGCTCGGTGGAATCCTGAGATTAGCGCCACCATGTTGAATAATGTTTTACGTGCAGCCACAGGACGTCGTGTTACGACGGAAACTGTGCTCAATAGGCTGCATGATGCGCAACTTCACTCCCGACGTCCATGGCGAGGTTCATCAGCCGGCCGCAGTGACCGATCGGTTCTAGGTGCTTCAGTCTGAAACCGCGCGACTGCTACGGTCGCAGGTTCGAATCCTGCCTCGGGCATGGATGTGTGATGTCCTTAGGTTAGTTAGGTTTAAGTAGTTCTAAGTTCTAGGGGACTGATGACCTCAGATGTTAAGTCCCGTAGTGCTCAGAGCCATTTGAATCATTAGAGGTTCATGTTTGCAGCCAAGACACTATGTAGTGCGGTACGCCGCTCGTGGTCGTGGAAGGTGCCGTAACGGATGTACGATACGTGAATGCTATCCTCCGACCGACTAAATCGTTCCAGACAAATGCCGGGATGGTTCCTTCGAAAGGGCACGGCCGACTTCCTTCCCCATCCTTCTCTAATCCGATGAGATCGATGACCTCGCTGTTTGGTCTCTTCCCCCAAAACAACCCCCCCTCCGACCGATAGTGCAGCCATATTGGCAGCATATTGGCGAGTCATTCGTCTTTATGGACGACAATTCCCGCCCCCATCGTGCACTTCTTGTGAATGACTTCCTTCAGGATAACGACATCGCTCGGCTAGAGTGGCCAGCATGTTCTTCAGACATGAACCCTATCGAAAAGCTTGGGATAAACTGAGAAGGGCTGTTTATGGACGACGTAACCCACCAACCGCTCTGAGGGATCTACGTCGAATCGCCGTCGAAGAAAGGAACAATCTGGACCAACAGTGCCTTGATGAACCTGTGATAGTACGCCACGACGAATACAGGATGCACCAATGAAAGAAATGGTTTAAATGGCTCTGAGCACTATGGGACTTAACATCTGAGGTAATCAATCCCCTAGAACTTAGAACTACTTAAACATAACTAACCTGAGGACATCACACAATCCATGCCCGAGGCAGGATTCGAACCTGCGACCGTTGCGGTCGCGCGGTTCCAGACTGAAGCGCCTAGAACCGCTCGGCCACAGCGGCCGGCTCAATGCAAGAGGACGTGCTACTGGGTATTGGAGGTACTAGTGTGTACAGCAATCTGGGCCACCACCTCTGAAGGTCTCGCTGTATGGTGGTACAAACATGCAATATGTGGTTTTCATGAGCAATAAAAAGGGCGGAAATGATGTTTATGTTGATCTACATTCCAATTTTCTGTACAGGTACCGGAACTCTCGGAAGCGAGGTGATGCAAAACTTTTTTTGGTGTGTGTATATTTACTTGCCAAGTTTCGGAAGCTATTAATATTATCTGGAAAGCTTACAAAGCTGCGGGCTGCATTATGACGTTCTATGAAGCGTAATGTGTCTGCAATGGCAAATGAATTTCATTTACTTGAGAGAGATTTGCGGGGTAGCTTATGGCAAAGTCTGCAACGTTTTCATAATTGAGAGGTCGTGAGTCACCGTGTACGCGCATTCGAAAGTCAGAGTGTACAAATCATTCCGTTGGGCATACTATGAGTTTGCTTGTGATCTCGACAAATATTACAAGAAGACAGTGTGGTGGTGTGTGCTGAGCATTATCTTGAGTAATCATTGATAACGTGCAGTATGAACAGTCCAGTCCCTTGTTGATGCACACACAACGCCCCTTGACTTGTATGATCAGCAGTCGCAGAAGTGTGCCGATGATCACACAGGGACACTACGGTTTAGCAGAGAAGACAATAAAGTTCCAAATAAAAAGAAAAAAAACCTTACACAGCATTTTACTCTTACTATAACTTTGGATTTATGGTGCTAGATACTGCTATGCAGTTTTTTGTAACTGGTAGCTGAAGTCATAGTTTTTATGGGCACACGTTCACAGGTGCTCCATTTGCTGCCCGTAGAACGTTTATCCGATTCATTTATTTTCATGTCTTTGCCAGCATCACATCCGTCACAGCCTATAGAACATCTCACATTAGTGCCCTAGGAATCGCATATCAGGAACTGGTGAACTGAACACTTTCTCCTTAACGTAATTCCACAAAAAGTCAAGAGGGGTTACATCCTGTAAACTTGATGCACATGATGTTGGACCGTCTCTACCGACCCACTTGTCCGGAAAGATTTTATCCAAGTACTGGCGAGTACACATAATCCTCTGTTTAGCAGTGCACCATCTCGTTGAACCATTACCCACGTTTAAATTTCTGTAACTAAGGTGCAACGTTAAGTGTGGAAGTGTATCCACATAAAAACTTCTTGAGTTAAGCTGGTTTAGTTCCCGAGAAATAAATTTCTGTGATCGCAGAAAGACTTCAAGCTCACTTATACCGCACACTCCGCTCAAGCTCACTTATACGGCACACTCCGCATAAGAGACAAAAATTCATTCTGAATGCAACCCCCAAAATCCACACTGCGCAATATCCTTTTTTTTTCCTTTTTTTTAAAGAGTACAGATAAGAGCTTCTAAGGAGTTTGGAAAATAGATGACAGGTACTAGCACATTGAATATGTGGGGAAGCTGCCAGGATAGCTCCCCATAGGGATGATACCCCACCTTCGAATCCCGACACGGCACGCAGTTTAATGCGTCAGGAAATTTAGGATTCTGTACAAAAAGGCTTGCTGGGTACCACACATATAAAAATTAGAAAACGAAAAAATATTTATGGAGAGGGCATGATAATGCTTGTGACTCATGCTCAACATAAAGCGATACCATCAAGGATGAATTATGCTGACCAATGTTCCGCGTAGTTCGCCATGCAATACGCTGATTTGAAGGTACGTTTTCGGGCTTCCATTTGAAATGACAATCCTATTTGTGAGCACATTTCGACAAGTAAAATAGTCGTTCTCTTCAGACGCTGCAAGTGATTGTCTCTTACGTGTGTTTGCTGCCTGAACTTCGACGACAAAACTAGTATAGCAGTCGCTGTGTGTGCAAAAATCGTCAACGTGGCTATAAATCACAGAACATTAGCCACGCCGAGAAAACCTTAGAAATCGTAACATCGAGACAATAAGCGTAGCAAATTAATAGTTTACATACCGCCCACACAACTACCCTATTAGAATCGAACCCTTTACCTATATGCTGAAGCGTAACGCTTCTGATCCAAGCTGTTTACCAGAGAACAAAAGCGAACCGCCTGACCGCAACGGCACGGAAAACCCTTCACCGACCAAACAATCTGTCCTGTGTCAATAACAGATCTCGTTAGCCACAATCAACACGATCCTGGATGCCTGGCTTCAAACATGGCGCATATTAATTTGGTCTATTACTGTGCGAGCCGCGCATGTCTGCCTGCAAGCGCGCGAACAAATATAATCGCTTGCTTGACGAAGTTCTATCGCCACGCTACATTCTTCACACTATGGATATTTACTTTCTCTCTCTCTCTCTCTCTCTCTCTCTCTCTCTCTCTCTCTCTCTCTCCCCCATCATCTTCCTTTCAAATTTCTCTAAAACTGATTTGTGGAATATTGAATGGGCACTGCGAATCTTATCAATGTGATAAGAACTTGCAAGAAGCACTGAAAACAAACGTAAAGGCTTTGCAGGAATACAGCTCTGCGCAAGACCCTGATTCCATCACATGCCAAGAGAAAATCGTGGAAAGGATTTGCGGATTATCAGAAAAAATAACTGAATATGCAAGATACTCCTACCACAGAACGATGTTTCGAACATTTTACTTTCCAACGTTTAATGGTCAACTGCATGTCGAGAGTAGCTACTTCAAACGATCCTTTTCAGTTAAGCTACAGCAATCACTGTTTAACAATAATTTTACTCCGTCAAACCAGTTTCGCCGTCGATGCTGATCTTCGGTGTATTATACTGATACTTCAATTCCATTCAACATTCTTAGGCCTCTTTCTCTGCCTCGTGATGACTGGGTGTTGTGTGCTGTCCTTAGGTTAGTTAGGTTTAAGTAGTTCTATGTTCTAGGGGACTGATGACGATAGATGTTAAGTCCCATAGTGCTCAGAGCCATTTGAACCATTTTTCTTAGGCCTCCGCGCTGTGTAGACACTGTTGAAAATGTTTGAATTTCGATATAAAGTCGCGCAGGGCCCTGCGATCATTATATGAATACCGGAAACGTGCACTACCGCCTAAAAGCTGCGATGCGCACGGGCACACTCTCGGAAAGACCGTTCTTTACAGCATAATATCAGGGTAGTGATTTCGCTTTAGTTTTGTAAAGCCAAAAAGCAAAAATGTCGGTACCAATCGTAGCTGCGCGTTTCCAAGCACCTAAAAAAATAAATTGTGCGAGATACTAAAGGTGATCGTCAAATGCTAAATCAATTAGGGAATCCAAATCGGTAACTAGTGACTGGTTACCAACTTTTACGAACTGCCTAATCTGGAAACAACCGAACTACGTACTAAAGAAGCATTCAATAATGCTATTTACAGCACTATATTGCTACTATGTAAGACACCCGTGACTTCGGAACATAAAATTAGAATGCACTGCCCCATCGTTGATCCCTCCAAAAATCATACACTTCCCTCCAAAAATCATGCACTTCGTAGAGTTTTCACCACTACACGCCATTCCATAGTGAGAGCACAACAATCGGTCTTCTAGTCCCCCCCCCCCCCCCCCCAGAATCCTTCGCAAGACACTCAGTTTCGTCAATAACGTTCACTAAATACTATCACCTTCCATAGGCAGCATGATGAACTCAGTTTCAATATTCAGTGTGACTATCAAACATTGGCGTGATCTGCGGTGACAACGAAGACTGTTTCAAAAGGTAAACAAGTTATTCTTAATACACTTACATGAGTAAAATAGGTCAAAGACACATTAGAATTAATCTCTCCCTCTCTCTCTCTCTCTCTCTCTCTCTCTCTCGACGAACCCAACAGCCCTACAAGAGGCCGCAATTATATAGTGGCCGCGCAATTAGCTGCGTGGGCTCAGACAGAAAAAAAAGCATATCGAAGATTATTACCGGGTAATGAGCGTACACCAAGACAAAAAAGGGCGAGCGGATTAACACAACTGATGGAGCGGAAAACGACACTCACGGCGCTACCCCAAGTGGATTCTTTTTTTCTTTTGCCTCCATTGATCTGTGACCAGACCGGAAGATGAAAAATGCATTGGCAAGTGACTAATGTCCGCATGGAAAATTAGATGCCAAGGCCCGCTTCCATTAACTGCATTAAGAAGCAGCAGCCACTAGCCGTTTTAATAAGCAGTGGGCTCCACCTCCGGCTTTGACGGGCAACGGTTTGCTTGCAAGTGAGGCGCACAGAAGCCCGTATCAGACCACCAATGTACGGTATCAAGAAACGAATACTGGAACAGAGGGCGGAGTTTTTGAATTTTCTATTGGATAATTTTTAACATCACATACCACCAAGCTCAGTTCGACTCATTCACACGTCGTGTACGCACGAACTATACAAATTCTCAAACTAGAAATTTGCGTATTCCGAGAGTAAGAACCGGAAGTCAGCACCTGAGCTGCTCTTCTCAAGGCCTTCAAGTTCTGTGGTTCAAAATGCTTCAAATGGCTCTGATCACTATGGGACTTAACTTCTGAGCTCATCAGTCCCCTTGAACGTAGAACTACTTAAACCTAACTAACCTGAGGACATCACACACATCCATGCCCGAGGCAGGGTTCGGTCGCGCGGTTCCAGACTGAAGCGCCTAGAACCGCTCTTCCACAGCGGCCGGCAATTCTGTGTTATTCTGGACGACAACAAATGAAGCACGGCTTCTCAAGCTTTGTCGCATTATCGGGATTTCATTTTCTTTTTTTATTTACTCTCCGATTAACCTTTATTTTTATACATCGCAGGTCATCTTGTTCTATGCAAGAAATAGAAAACTTTCTCTTGACTACCAGTTTCTACAGAATCTCTTCTAGACCATCGTTGATTTTTACTTAAAAAAAGAAAAAAAAGGACCAGGTCCGAGTAGAACTCGCGCACTGAACGTTACGTACAAAGTTAATTATGCATATATGTTCATCCATTCTGGGAAACGTGGAACTTGACGATTTTTGCCTGTTGTCGACACTGACACTCGCAAGACATCGGTCCCAGGGATTCCAAGACTTTCCAGGACGTTTTAATTGCAAGTCTGAAGTCGAATAACAAACGACAAAATAATTTTTTTCGTGTAATATAATTACAAACCACCAATTTCAGATTTTTCTACTTTACTTGTACTGTGAAACCTTTCTTGTTGTCAAATTTCGCGATTCTAGACCAATGGAAAGTACCCTATGGGTTTTCACGAGCGAGTTTTCGAGAATCAAACTGTATGTCATAAATGGTCGTATCCTTTGACTGCAATAACTTAGACGCTAAAGTTAATTATACTGCCAAGGGACTGTTCACTTTAGTAGGTGTCATAAATTTCAACTAGATAGGTCTACCCGTTCTTGAGGAAAAGGGGGTCTTTCCAGACGAAAGAACAGACACACACACACAAGAAAGTAATCGTATGACTGTTCCTGAGGTACAGACCCTTAAAAGCACTCGACATCCAGTTGGGCCAGCGGTCACTGTTTTATAATTCTTTATTCAAGCCATGAGGTCTTTTGGACACACTATGTCTATGCCCACCTTGAGACAGGTTAATTCTTAAGTACTTTCTAGTATGTAGCATACGGCACAGAGCGTACCAACAGTTGCGTGTACTCTGCTGCTTTGCTATGTTTAGGTTTCCCTTGTTCAACGAACGAGAATAGTCAAAAAATTATCATAAATTCCAACTTAGTTTATAGATGGGCTGTTGTATAACATTGCTAAACTGTGGAGTCCAGCACTTGAGAGAATGCAAGTCGATCATTTATCGCCAACCTTTGCATACCTAATGAATTTCTTCAATTTCTCTTCCCCACAACTGACCCTAACATAAAGAAAATAGTTCTCACACAGCAAGGAATGTTAAACACTGTGCCAGATTCTGTACTAAAACGTGAGGGAAGTCAACTGAAGGTTGCCATGGGTGCCCCAAATAGCTTGAATTCAGATGGAAACTACATATAAAAGTTGGCGCTCCATATCAAGCACGATTAATGCAGTAAACCTGTCTAAAGAAATCTGTTAGTGGTAGAATCTACATTAAATCAATGATCTGTTGATAAAAGTGGGTCCTCACCGTGTCGCATGACGTAAGATGCCCAAGTATCGTCACGGACTCAGCGCCGGAATCACTACGTACCAATCGAGGCAACAGAGCAGCAGCTATACACAGCCCCCAAAACGTCTGGTGGTATGGCAGACGCACTGCAGTCTTGTCTGAACTCGTTTACCAGGAAAAAACAAATGCTACATATACATTAACGCCCCGCAGCACGTGATGCAGTGAGTCACGAAATGGACGTTACGTCTTATCACGCATTTACATTTCAACCCTATGCATACAAACAACGCCTGCCGAAAGTAAACGTTACACAAGTAAGTCAGCCACAGCCGCTGATGATTTAGTCAGCCCCCACCGACCACCACTTTATCGTAAATATATAATCTTACAGTTCACTTAAAAAACCAACGATCGATAAATTTTCGATGGTATCTTCGTGATGTGTCACGTTGGCTCTAGTTTTCCTACGTCTGGAAGCACAGCGGAGTTCGCCGTGCATAGAAGGCGCTGAGTCGCAATTAACGCCGACGTATAAATAAATCATCAGGCAACCCCGATCGGGCACCATCCCACGCACAGTGCTTCAGTTCGCCTTGCGCCAGCTCGGCCACGTCACGCGCCTCACCAAACGTTCAGAAAAGCCAGCTTATAGTCATCCAAAACTAAAACTGGATGCGCTAGAGGCCGTACAGACCACAGCAGATAAGAATCAGTTTGTGGGAACAACACACCTAGCCTAAAGAAAATTCCAAGTACCTAGGAACACCAAAAGACGCAACAAGCATGTAGCGACAACAAAAATTTCTTCGAAGCTCTTATTTGCTGCTTATCATGGGCATTCACCTAAAGCAGCAGGCTATCTGAGTACCACAATCGGCCTGACTTACACTTCCATTGTCGGTATATTGATAATTTTTACTTATGGACCGTCTGACAGCAACTGAATAAAACACAATTTTAGTGCCATAGTGTCAGACGGTCCATAAGTAAAAATTATCAATATACCGTAATATTACACGCAACTGAGGAAGACAGGACTACAAAAGCTTATGTTTCTATCTACGATTTCCGAGCAACACAGCTACAGATTCTCCCACGGGGTATACGGCAGTAGCATTAGTGGGGGAACTCCACAATGAAGATTACGTAATACGCAGTGGGCGCTCAGTAATTCGATGTCCAAGAGAACTAAAAATACTTTCGAAAATTGCGAGTTCGTTTTAACGAAAGTGAGACTGATCATGCTGAAATAATAAAAAACTGAAATAAGAGCACAAGTTAAAAGGTACGGCAGTACTGAAGTTCCAGTAACAAGTATTTCTTTACAAAAAGAAACAAATTAACAACTGTGACTAAAAATTTAAAGATCACTTTCTCCCTATCTAATTACTTGCTATTTATTCTAAGATTTCTGACGAAAGGCGCGCACAAATTTCCGAGATATAAAAGAAAACTTCATTTTCATCCATTTTTCCTTGCCGAACAAAATTCCACCAAAGCTCCCATTTTCTTCACAAAGCACCTTAAAAATGAAGTTATGTCTTTGTTTTATAGTTGGGTAGCCACCCCTTTCTAGCGGCAAATACTTCAATGCCGACCGCTAACACCGTAGCATATAATATTTGATCAAAGTATGAAGCTGGTTGAAATGAGATCGAATCAATGGCAGCTCATATAGCTAACGGTTAAGGAGACACGTCGCGAAATACAATAAACTCGGATTCGCGTGTCCAGGTTTGCCACAAATATTTGTCACAACATGCTCTAAGCACTCTAAGCACTATGGGACTTAACGTCGGAGGTCATCAGTCCCCTAGAACTTAGAACTACGTAAACCTAACTAACCTAAGGACATGACACGCATCCATGCCCGAGGCAGGATTCGAACCTGCGACCGCAGTGGTCGCGCGGTTCCAGACTGTAGCGCCTAGAACAGCTCGGCCACTCCGGCCGGCCATGCTCTCTCTTCACAGCCCACCTTCAATATTTCCGAACGGGCTTCACTGACATCGTCTCATGGCATATAATCTCCAATGATTTGATTATTATTCACTGATTTCAGTGGTTTTAATTCAACCCATACGATGAAACGCTTTGCCTGAAGGTTTCTTTTTATCGGCGGTAGGTTCTGCTCTTGGGATATGGGCAGTGGAACTACGCAGAACAATGTCGTTTAAATTTTTTCGATGTATAGGTGCTGTGTATTTAATAGGAAGTCGTAATTTTCATTTCCAATTATGTAGTTTTATAAAGTGAAATTAAATATTATGGAGCATCTACACAGGAAATGTTATAGCTCGCCCTACTCGTATCAGCAGTATTAACGGACTTAGCGGCGGAGAACGGAGGATGATAGAGAAGAGCAGCTGGCTAGGACAAATTCCCACGCGGCTTTTGTCTGCAGCTGCACGACGTTCTGATTAACGCTGTCTCGACTCACCACGCCAATACATTTCCACGCCGGGCTCGCCCGGAAACTAGTCCCAATTCGTCGCAATCCTCACTCGCAGTTTACAGATCTGTAGTTGCTTTATTCGCAGTATCGTGGCTAATTCCACAGCGAAGAGGACGAACCTCCTATATCGCGCCACAGAGGCTGCTTAACGGATGCACACACACACATTAAAGACATGAATTAATAAATAAAATAGAAACGGCAGACATGAAGTGTGACATTACTAGTCGTGTAATTATTAGACTATCAGTCGTTAAAGGAGTGATTTCTGTTGGTCTTAGTATAATCCAGACTAATGTGGCAGTTTTAGATGGAGGTTCCTATAGTTTCGTGCAATACCGTTAGAGGTCGTGACTCGACTAACACTGTTACCACTCTGCCAATCTCAACAGAAACTGCGCTGTGGCCGTTACCAAATGCTTTGTGTACCTAATTTTGCTTTTTTCCGCGCTGTTCGTTGTTTTCTTCTCTTATTTTGAAATGAGAGAAGAGACTATTCCTGGACCACGACGTGGTTCATGTACGACGCCCCCAACGACAGAAGAGATCGGCGATCCCCATGACCATTATATCAGTTCTGCTTTCGCAAGAGCACAAAACAAGAGCGTAGGCTGCGAGCCCTGCGCCAGGCGAGGCTGGGCTTGATCCCCTCTCCTGGCTCTCAGCTTGGGCGGTCAGAGTTCACATTTGTTTACGCTCGCGGACGACTGCCACGTTATAGTGTCCGCACTCTATCTTTAACGGAGGTTAACATAACGCTCCTCCCGGCAAATGCTTCGTATACGCGAAATTCTGTTGGAAAACGTGCTGAATTATCAGCGTCGTTCGATTAACGGTTGGGACCAGCCGTTACCATGCACAGGACGGAAATTGCGTTCGGGCAGAGAATTCTCCCTGTTCCAGTGGTTTCTAAGAGGTCGAAAGCTGCGAGCATGGTCCAATGGTGGTTTCCAACTCCTAGAACCAGTCAGAGGTAATTCTTCCTGTATCTCGAAAGAACAAATGCGAGCTAAATGTATAGAGTGAGACAGCACACTCTTCAAATGAAGGCAATCAGACTGTCAGTCGCATTATACTAAAGTAACTTTGTTTGTTGTAGTGACTTCTTTTGATTCATTGATTTGATTTTGACGTTATTAGCAAGACAAGCATCAGTTGTGTTGCAGAACGTTTTGCGGTTTGCTAAATAAAGTTTGCTTTTACAAGACTGTCAAAATGTTTGATTCCGCACTACTGCCCATTTTCAACTGCTATAAAACAGAGCAGAAATGTCGAATAGCAAAAGTTAGAACAAATTCGATGCGGGAAGTATATAAGAAATTACGTCGTCGTAAGCTTGCGAGAGTTCTTGGCAAGAACCCGAGACAATTGCGGTCTTTAGTGAAACCACGACGCAGGTCGAAGGCTGCTTCTCAGTCGCTCGTCGACCAATCCAGTTGGCAGCAGAAGACACCAAAAGGAAATCCGATACTTCACTTTACACAGTTTCGGAATCCACACTGAACGATGACGCTGCACACCACGCCAGGAAGAACAAAGGTCGAAAAACACAAAGCCGTGCACTCACATCTCACAGCACATCACGCGCTTTCCATGCTGATGTCGGTGCGTTGATTGGTGAGTAGTTGTACAGCTGGAACTGGCGGATGTAATTTACAGATACCGCCACACGACCCGCAACTCGACGGGGAAGCTGATCACACTTGGCACTTTGCAACAGCTCCGCGGCACGATGCAGAAAACGAAAGCGTTACGTGCTATGTAAAGCTGTCACAAACCGAGCGGAGCGCGCACACAGACTGAAGAGATTCCGCGAGGCGTCAGCTTGCCGCCAGATAACACGAGAGCACGTCTACCGTTGGAAGTGCGAGATAAGGCAGCCACGAGATCTAATGCGTCCCGAGCTATCTTTCGACATCGCAAATCGGCAAAGGAACTGTAGCGCAGTACCATGCTGTACGGCACATCAATTAACTTGACACGATAATAGTTACACGACGAGAAAGCCACACTCACGCATTATGTAAGTAATTCACCTCTGACTGTATCAACTTTATTGTGTCACCTTTGGCACAGAAATACTAGGCACATTCTCGTGTGATATAGAGAAATGAATTTCCAGACAATAATGTTTTTCCAACAAAGAAGCGGACTGGTTAACTCTACTCATACGCCAGGTTAAACAGTCTAAATATCTGTAGAGAATGTCTAACTTCTGCTTCTTCCTATAGCGGAGACCACTCATGTGAAACGAAAGCAATACATTCATGCAACTTTTTTTTTTAACTTTTCGAGCTAGTTTGTTTATGGTGCCACAAGTGGCACGTGCAAAGTACTCACACAGTTGAGATTGCTAAACTGAGTAATTTGAAATATGGAACCAATGGTCTGAAATGAATACTTCTGGCGAATCGAGAGCTCAAGTGAGCAACAAGTGTAAGGTACGTAATTTTTAACTTCGTATGGAAAAACCAGAAAAAAGATAATATAAACGTTTGAGATGGGCTGTTGTCGAAAGTTGTTGTAATTAGATGTACTGATATGATTAGCAAATGAGGAGGTGCTCCACAGAATCGGCGAGAAATGACCACATTGAAAACGCAAGAAGAAAGGATAACAGGACTTTTATTACATCAAGGAATAACCTCTGTAAAACTCGTGGATGCTGTAGAGGGCGAAAGCTGCAGGTGAAGACAAAGGCTGCAAATTATCCAACAAAAGTACGTGGCGTGTTTTTTATGTATATACAGTTTTGAAATTAAAAAAAAGCGCTAAGATATCTCAATAATTTTATTTTTACATGAAGGCCTGTACCTCAATCTACTTTTCTACATAATTTCCGTCGATATTGAGGCAATTGTCATATGGTTGTACCAGTTTTTGAATACCCTCCTCATAGAAGTCTGCCGCCTGACTTGTTAACCACTGCATCACCACTGTTTTGGCTTCATCATCGCCTTGAAGACGACGACCGCCCGGGTGTTTCCTCAAGTGCAGGAACAGATGGTAGTCAAAGATCGGGGCTGTACGGAGGATGATCTAGAGTTTCCCATCGAAGAGATGTGATGAGATCTTTGGTCTGATTCACCACATGCGGACAGGCATTGTCTTGCAGCAAAACGATGCCCTTGCTCAACTTCCATGGACTTTTGCTTTGATTCTGGTGTGACGTAGGCCACCCATGTTTCATCGCCCTTAGTAATATGGCTTAAGAAATCATCACCGTCGTTGTGGTTCCGCTCAAGGAAAGTCAATGTACTGTCTAAACGTTTGGTTTTGTGCACATCCGTCAACATTTTCGGTACCCAACGTGCGCACAATTTTCGGTAATTCAAGTGCTCGGTCACAATGGCATACAAAACACTACGACAAACATGAAGAACGTCATCCCGCAGGGAGGAAACCGTAAAGCTTCTGTTTTCTCTCACCTTACTGTCCACTTCCTGCACCAAACTATCATTAACGATCGAAGGACGCCCACACCGTTGTTCATCATGCACATTTGTGCGGCCACCTTTAAATGCTCTCACCCACTTTCTTACCATTCTATCACTCATAATGTTTTCTCCGTAAACTGCGTAGATCTCACGATGAATATCGATCGCTTTTAGCCCTTTAGCACTGAGAAATCTTACAACAGCCCGTACTTCACAGTCGGCGAGGCTCACGATTATCGAAGGTACCTTAAACACTCAGTACACAACGTAAACAAGGAAGAATCAGACTGTAATGGCGTCAGTGCGTAGATTAAGGTAAGCCTTTCATGTAAAAATAAAATGATTGAGATATCTTAAGCACGTCTTTTTTTAATTTCAAAACGGTACTTACTTAAAAAAAACAGGCCTCGTAATTGAGAACGTTGGGTGGAAATGCTACTCAGAGACTGAGAGGCTGGCACAGGACAGGAACGTGTGTGGCAAGTCGCACCAAACCAGTCAGAAGAAAAGGTGGAAGGAAAAAAGAGATCTTAAGAAAAGTGCCTGTCGATGATGTTTTGAAAGAAAGGTACACAGGAGTACATGATATTCGAAGAAAATCTCCACGTCGACGCAGTACTAAAGAAGCAGCAACTACACCCTCAGTGTTAACGTGTAAAATTGGGAACGTCGGTACTTACGGCTGCAGCGTCGGCTAACTGAGACGCGCGAATGCCTTACCTTTTGCAGGCCTGTAGAAGGCGGTTACGACTGCAGTCGGGCACTGAGGAGGACACACATACGGTGAAAACGACCGCACTTGGTGCAGAGCGTAATACAGTTCTCTGGCTACAACGCTATACACGCTCGTGTGACGGCGACCGGAAGGGTGGCGTGCTCGTCACCTGGGCGGGGCCTTCAGCTAATGTTGCCACACTATCAGAACTCTATGGAAATGCCCCCACAGGAAGGGGCACGTGACCGCTTGGCCATACAGTGACAACGTAGCACGCGCAGCCACGTCAGCCACTTGTAATGAGAGTAACAACTGAGACTTGTGAGACACAGGAAGAAACCCCTGAAGAAGAGGATGACGAATTTACCCAGAATGTATCGGACGTCAACAGCACAGCACATGGCCCGAAAAAAAAAAAGAAAAAAAAAACACAGCACTGCTGAACAAAAACTTTTGCAATTCGCAGTAACAAAAATAACTCTAGAAAACGTCTGCCTATCGGGTGCAAATAGTTGTGCAATCCGTAAATTTACAATAAAATAATGCACCCCGAATTCAGATTGATTCATTCAGCCGAAGAAGTACACGGAAAACAATATTGACGCATGTATTCTGTAGATTATGCATATCAAAAGTCCGTGCCGGACAGGGAATCTTCATCCGAGCATTTACCATCCGTGGTTCATTTCTGTTCCAAATAAACGGCCCCGACAGGGAAATTGAAAGGGCGTGAAATTCCAATTTACTTCTGGCTGCAGCGCGCAACTACTACTTCCATACGTAGCAAGTAAGCACAACACTTTGGCCCACCGTGAGTTTCCAGAAAATCGTGCAAAAAAAGTAGAAATGCAGAGTTTAAAGCTGGAGTCGACAATTTTCACAACTTAGTGTTGTTGTCGAGTTCAGTGTGGAAATTGGTTTGATGCAACTCTCCATACTCAGTCCATGCCGTGCAAGTCTCTCTCTCTCTTCGCATAACAACTACGACCTATATAACTTGAACATCAACAGTTATTACACCCCCCCCCCCCCCGCCCTCTTCCTTCCATCAGCAAATTAACTATTTCTCCCTGCCCCTAGATGTGTCCTATCAATTCATACCTTCCTTTAGTCAAGTTGTGTAATAAATCCCTATGTTCCCCAATTTTATTAATTGATAACCTCATTTACTTAGCTTTCTATCCAACCTCTTATAAACAACGTGATCCTGAGCGAACATCATGTCTCACGCAGCACAGCAGCAAACAATAGGTTGGTACGGTGCCCGAAACTATCCATGGTCTGGATAAAAAGGGGGGTGGGGGTGGGGATTTAACAAAGCTGTGGGTATTGCAGAGCTTAATTTCATCATCATAAAAACATTCGTGCAACTCTCAGCACCAATCCTGGCAGTGGCAGTTTCGATCTTTCTCTAAAAAATACGTGTTATATCACGTAATTAGATAATAATTAAGAACCAACATAATGCTGCCTTCTGTGGGAGCAGGCTTTTCCGCTGCTCTCAGTCTGCAACACTTCCCGTCGCGTGGTTCTGAGGTCTCGCGCTGTCAGTGCGCCAGACGCATAAAGTTCCGAGTTAGATAGCACTCCGATAAGACAAAGAACGTGGCATAATCTCGGCTATACTTTGCGTATGCGGGTAATGTCGGATGTCATTGTTAGCAAGCTGAATTGACTGGGTGATAGGTAGTCAGAAGAGAACACAGATCTTCAAGGTTAGTTTACTGGACTGCGCCCCTGAAGGAAGTGTAAATCAAACTGCAGAGACTTAGCAGCGTGTTGTGGATGCAGCCGTCGCCAGCTTGGCTTGGCGGAAGCGGCTCGGCAGCTGCCAGGCAGCCGTCCCACTTGGCACAGGCAGTGGCGCTCGTCTGCACCGTAACGCAATGCGTCGTGGGATAAGCACGACCGTCCGAATTAACCCCGCGCCGAAATAAAATGGAGCAGGTCGGCTGATCCGAGTGAACACGAAAAGGGGCGAGCACACGGAATCTTCGCCACGCGCGTACGAGACAGCACAATTTAGATGTGGACTATGTAGGAACACCATCAATCCAGCACAACGTTTGGGTTACATGGGGTCACGAATCCGGTTTCCATAAAACGATTTCCCAATATTGCCTGTAGTATGTCATGTAAACACTCTGACTCGTCAGATTTCCACTCCATGTAAATGGGACATCTCATTTCATTCATGGTTCAAATGGCTCTGAGCACTATGGGACTTCAACATCTGAGGTCATCAGTCCCCTAGAACTTAGAACTACTTAAACCTAACTAACCTAAGGACATCACACACATCCATGCCCGAGGCAGGATTCGAATCTGCGACCGTAGCAGTCGCGCGGTTCCGGACTGAAGCGCCTAGAACCGCTCGGCATTTCATTCATGATTAGGTTGTCAGGCTCGTACTTGCTTTTTAAAATTTTGATTAATGTGGACGAAGTGAATGCGTGGAACGAAGGGGAAGAACTAGTATTGGACTGGTTAGGTAATCAATCACTTCCTTTATTGAGATAAAGAGACAGACATTTAATGCTGATTGGCTGGAAAGTAAGACAGAGATGATGATATATTTGATGAAACAGCAAAATCGAACACCTTGATAATAACCATACATGCTACGTAGCTAGATGATCTTGTTTTAATGCCAAGGTATGTTCTGCGTGTTGTAACAAAAAATCCTTCAGTCCTTTATCAGTGACAACAATGTGCTCTCACGTATTCGGAAGATTTGTAGCTATTGCAAGCCTTCAAATGTGTCTAAGTACAATATCGTCCCATCAGTGATAGCTTCGCATTTTTTTCCCGCTAAGTGTGTGGTCTAGGTAGATGGATAAAACAATTTCTCACATTATCTGCACTGGATAAATGTTTAAACATTTTTTCTTGAAGAGGTTACTCCATCTTAGGATCACACCGATGTCCATAAGGATATCGTATCCTCTCTTTACTTAAAAAATACGAAGGTACTGATAAACTCACTTCACATGTTCAAGAAATACGAACAGTTGACATACAGACGCCATTATGTACAAACACTGACAATCGGAAACCCGATGTTTGATGGGACCGGATCATCGACTCATATCCAAGCTGTAGACATAACACAGCAAAAATTCGATTTCCATCTTCCATAAGTTATGTCGCATGCAAACTTAGTGTGAGAATCAAAACAGTAGGACCTAGGACCAAAAGAATAAAGTACCAACTAATTTCACAGGCACAACCACGAAGTTCTCAAATCTGATATGCTTTCATTATTCAACGCCGGTAAGTTAGAGAGCTGTGACAGATACCGTCCTTCAAGAAGCATTTAAAATATCGCGTGTCTGTTTGGAGACGGTTCTAACGTATCGCACCGCGAACCTACCTGGGTAGAGTGCTCACCGGTTGAGACACTTTTATATCTCAACATATTCACAAGTTTTGGTAATGAACATTGGTATAGCACCTCCCGTACATAACTTTATGTACACGGCACTCGTATTGTGTACTTGCACTACTGCGACTTAACGCACTGTCTCGTCAACCTAGTCCCAGATTTAACAGAGTAATTTCGCGTACATCCAGAAATACTATTATTTTCAATACAGAGCAGAAGCATTACAAACGGACTTTCACATTATCCTTATCATTCAATTATATTTAAACGTATTTTATTAACCAGAAATTTATAACCCCCTCCCCCATAAGCACATACAAAATCACGTCACACTGGTGTGGTCTCTCTCTTAAGATAGCCGCATGAAATTGAAGTGGCTAAGTTTTCTTTTCCTTTCCTTATTTTTTCTAAATTTTATCGAAGTTAGAGGATCTTTCTTGAAACAGCTGCAATACGTCATACAGTTAACTGGCGTCCATAGTCCCATCCGTCCGATCAGTTTCCATGATGCGAAAGTGTACAACTGATGACAGGACACTGGACAGGCACGCTGTGATGTTGACTGCGGCAGTAGTTTCAGGATCGCCCTCAACAGCCCAATTACGATCCTTCCATCGCGACATCCGGGCAGCAGAAAAATCTGCAGGTGGCCAGTGACGGGTTATAAACAACGCACAGAGTAAAGAAGCGTGACAGCCATCTGCTACGGCTCCACATCTGACGGACGTCTCTGACAGCAGCGCGGGCGAGATCTGTATCGGCAGAAACGTCAAGGCCGACGTAATTGGCTCGTTATAAAATACTGGCTCGCAGAAATCGCTACAAATTGCTGAACAATTTCTTGTGCCCAACAGACTGGCCGTTAAAGCATGTCGTTAACACGAATTTAAATACAGCTGTTTCCCATTAACCTGCACCCCCCCCCCTCCCCTTCGGCCTCACAAAAAATCTATTTTTCAGTGTGTGATGACGTATTTAACGTCGTTACTGCTGAAGATAATATCTATTTTATTGGCAGGATTAAATGGATTCTACATTCACACAGCTGCCGCCCAATTTACGAGGATGGTCCCAAGATTAACTTCCAGAGGCGATAAAAATAAAAACGAGCATCGCTTTGCAATAGAATCTCGCTTTGCTGCGATACACTTTTACAAGCTCTTTGAATGATGATAGGAAGATGTGATCGTATGTCCGCCGTGCGGGATTAGCTGAGCGGTCTGCGGCGCTGCAGTCATGGCACTGTGCGGCTGGTCCCGGGGAGGTTCGAGTCCTCCCTCGGGCATGAGCGTGTGTTGGTCCTTATGATAATTTAGGTTAAGTAGTGTGTAAGATTAGGAACTGATGACCTTAGCAGTTAAGTCCCATAAGACTTCACACGCATTTGAACATTTTTTGATCGTATGTCTAAAAATGGTTCCGAACTCCTCGTTTCACTTCTTTGTCGTCCAAAATCGTACGGTTTTACTCGTTACCTCTAAGTCTGTGCCCTAGAAACTGGCACGAAATTAATGAAACGAGATACATTCGACTTTCTAAGAAATCCTTAGCCTGTCTGTGCCACTTCATTCGTTTCCTTTTAAAAAGAGTCGAAATAAACAAATCCAGAATTATACATGAATCGCTAAACAAGCAGCGGAAAAAGCATAGAAAAACTTTAACTGGGGCCTTGTGAAAAACGAGGAGATCAATACTGTGGCACTGAAGAAGAAAGGAAGGAACGGATGGGAAGGGAGGAGAAGAAGAGAAGGGGAGGAACGAAGGACGGCAAAATGGAAGAAACGAACAAATAAATCGCCAAGATCAATGAACAGTGGGCACAAATCCTGATGGAATCCGGTTTGGGAGGCAAATAGTTCGAGTGTTTCTGAAATAGACTTTTTCTAAAAAACGAAAAAACTATTTCAGAAGACAAGACAAGGATGTATAAAACTATGACCCACCAGTGAGCACGACCAGCGCCTTAGGCACTCGGTATACAGTGGTTCAAGATAAATCTTCTTCTTATGCCTAAACAGTTGTTACTTCGCACTAGACAATGCCAGTGTTATCAGCGAGGCTTTAGCCACTCGATACACAGTAGTTCAAGACGAATTTTCTTTTTATGCCCAGATAGTTGTCACTTCGCTCTAGGCAACGCCACTGTCATCAACGAGACCAAATTCTGCGCTAATTGTCGAAAATAATACTCAGATTTTATATTAACTTCAATTTCTGCGGCATTATTTAATAGGTTCGCATGATACAATGCAACAAACTGACGACGCAAAACATTATGAGCGCCTGCTTAATAGCGTATTGGTCCACCTTTGGAAGGCAATGCAACAGCGATTCTGCCTGGCATGGATTCGACACGTTTTCAGAGGCATGTGGCACCAAGCGTCTACGCTCAGGTTACGCAATTCCCGTAAATTACGGGCCAGTTGTTTGTTTTTGCGGAGCTGCTATCCGATAGCGTCCCAGATGTCTTCATCGCGTTCAGGTCAGGGCAATTTGATGGCTAAGACATAAGTGTGACTTTATATCATGCTCCTCAGACCACTGTAGCAAAGTTCGGCCTTGTGATACGGACATTTATCCTGCTGGTAGATACCATCGCCCTCGGGGAAGACATCAGGCAAGCATGAAGGGATGCAGACGATCCGTAATAATGTTCACTAATCCAGTGCTGTCATGGTGCCTTCGAATACCACCACAGGTCCCATGGACGCTCAGGTGACTTCCGCCATAGCAAAATACTGCCCCCACCAGATTGCGTGCCCGAGGCGGTGTATCCTTTGAGCAGCCGTTCGCCCTGATGAAGGCGTATCCAGGCACAACCATGGACCTGGTGTTGACAAGAAACGCGACTCATCAGACCAGGTGACACATTTCCATTACAGAAAGATCCCGTCTTGATGATCTCGACCTCAGTGCACTCGTAATTGACAAAGGCGTTGGTTCAATATAGAAACATGTAGGGATCGCCTATGGCGAAGCCGAGTGTTTAACATTACGCTCTGAACGGTGGCCACGAATCACTTGTGCCTGCACAGCACTGTAGTCTTTCGTCAAGTCTCCCACTGGTCACCGTCTATCCTGCTTTCAGGGCGGGTAAGCGCCCAGCTCCACGCTCTGTGACGAAGTGTGGACGTCCAACATCTTGTCGCTTTCTGTCGAACTATGTCCTTACATGTTTCTCTCGAAATTGCTTGGTAGGTCAAATTTAAGAATTGTGTCTATGTAAGCAGTTCGTTACATTTTATATGAATCCATAAACAACAACTACGTGCGTCTGGAGTGTACTACGCACCAAAAATTGCAATTTTCTATTGTATTCCATACGCCTCTGTAAGCTCCCAAATTTCTCTTTACCTTATTTTCATGCTGCCTATCCGCTATGTACGGTGATGGCAATAGAACCGTGTCACAGTCTTCCTAGAACACAGGTTCCATAAATTTATCCAATAGGGTTTAGCGAGAACAACGTCGATTCTCCCCCCCCTCAGATTCGTACTGAATTTCTCGGAGTATCTCGGTTACACTTTCATATGGGCTATACCGCCCTGCTACTATCCTAGCAGCAGGTCTCTCAGAATTTGTTGAATTTCTTCTGTCACTTTACAAGGACGCACGCTGGGATAATACTCTATAAGAGATCACACTAGCTTCGTGTGTCCGATTTTACTTACAACCCTCGCCGTTTCAATAATATAGAGTTTACCTGTTCATCCCATTTCATATACCTTCTTAGTATACCCCTACATATTTGATCAATGTGACTGGATCCACATGTTCATCACTAATCACTATCTAAGACATACACCCCCGTCCCTTTCTCCTGTGCTGAGAGCTACACCGTCTACTTACCAGTTCAGTTATTTTCATTTGTCTTAACCTAGCATGTGGTAGAGAGATGGAAAACATGATCTTTTCTGAGTGAATGCCCGCAACGAGTTGTACGACGTAAAAGGGAGCTATAAAATTGTCTGCCTTGACCAGTACAGCCGACTAGTCGAACAGAAGAAAAAAATGAAGACTGGGGGGTAACGCGACCACGAAGCACCAGGGGTGAAACGTCTTATTACCTGCGCGCCATAGAACGGAGAACAGGTACTAAATGTGTATGGTGCGCCTAAGCACAGGAAGTGCAAGCGGGCGCCGGAAGGCGTGTGCACAGCAGCAGCAGCCGGCCATCCGCACGTCGCCGCTTCCCACGGCGCCTGCTAATGAAGCCATTGTGGCCTTCTGCGGTCGCCACATGTAATATGCAGCGCCCGGCTCACCCACTGCAGCCAGCCAGGACCTCGGTCTCTGACCGCTACTTAGAAAGCCGCCTGCTGCTCTCTCCAGAGGCTATTTCTGAACAGGAAAATGTCCTTTCGGGTGAACGGCGAAGTTCAAAACGTTTCGACAACGGGTTAATGAAAAATAGAGAAACGTTACGATGGTGGTGCTTATGGAATATCGTCTCAGTTATGTGACTGGATTTGCGATTTCCTATCAGAGAGGTCACAGTTCGTAGTAATTGACGGAAAGTCATCGAGTACAACAGAACTGATTTCAGGCGTTCCCCAAGGTAGTGTTATAGGCCCTTTTCTGTTCTTTATCTATATAAACGATTTGGGAGACAATCTGAGCAGCCGTCTTCGGTTGTTTGCAGATGACGCTGTCGTTTATCCACTAATAAAGTCATCAGAAGATGAAAACAAACTGCAAAACGATTTAGAAAAAATATCTGAGAGGCAGTTGACCCTAAATAACGAAAAGTTTGAGGTCATCCACATGAGTGCTAAAAGGAACTCAAACTTCGGTTACACGATAAATCAGGCTAATCTAAAAGCCGTAAATTCAATTAAATACCTAGGTATTACAATTACGAAGAACTTAAATTGGAAAGAAAACATAGAAAATCTTGTGGGGAAGGCTAACCAAAGGCTGCGTTTTATTAGCAGGACACTTAGAAAATGTAACAGACCTACTAAGGAGGCTGCCTACACTACGCTTGTCCGTCCTCTTTTAGAATACTGCTGCGAGTTGTGTGATCCTTACCAGATAGGACCGACGGAGTACATCGAAAAAGTTCAAAGAAAGGCAGCACGTTTTGTAATATCGCGAAATATGGGAGAGTGTCAGAAATGATACAGGATTTGGGCTGGACATCATTAAAAGAAAGGCGTTTTTCGTAGCGACGGAACCTTCTCACGAAATTCCAATCACCAACTTTCTCCTCCGAATGCGAAAATATTTTGTTGACAGCGACCTACATAGGGAGGAACGACCAGCGCGATAAAATAAGGGAAATCAGAGCTCGTACGGAAATATATAGGTGTTCATTCTTCCCGCGCGCTATACGAGATTGGGATAATAGAGAATTGTGAATGTGGTTCGATGAACCCTCAGCCAGGTATTTAAATGTGATTTGCTGAGTATCCATGTAGATGTAGAGTGCTTCAGGTATTTTAGACAGACTTCACCCACTTGAGTACAATGCTCTTATCGTTCATACAACCACGTGAAGCTGTCAGAAACGTCCTTCTTTGGGATTTTATTGAACTCGCGCGTTACAAGGCTTGAATGTCGGTTAAGTCGTCAAAGCGTTGTTCTTTCGTGTGAACTTCTGCACTTAGTCGCTTTGTGGTAGGTCGCTACTGATAACACCACATCTTGTAGCCTATGGTGAATTTTTCCAGAAAAATTTTGGAGAATGTCTTGAACACTCGATTTCGAGATGTTGCTTCATTGCTACTGGACGCTACAACGCTGACACACAACGCGCACTACTTAATACTAATCTACTTACAACGGATTGCTCAAATGTACATCCGCTGTTTACAATTGTTAGTTCAGGCTGCCACCGTAGTTAGTGCGCTGACGTCGCTTATAAACAAGGAAAAAAGTCTACCTCCGAAGTTTTTGGACATGCGGTTTCTTCCGAAGACTCAATTATCTGAGGCGATCGAATTATCCACCGAGGATCACAACAGGGTTTCAAATACCCACACAGGACAAACAATTAGTGCCATCCCCTCCTCCAAGGAGACATCAAACTAACACCGTGCAACACTGCCTCCAGCCTCTATAATTGCCTCAATTCGTCGAGGAAAGGAGTCGACGAGGTTCTTCAGGTGTGCTATTCACTGATGATTAAATTTCATAGAGCAACCACATTGCGGGGCTATTGATCGCCAAGTTTCACTCGCTATTCAACATAGTCTCAGACGTTTCCTATGGTATCAGGATAGCACGATTTAACAGTGAGCCGGCCGTTGATGCCGAGCGGTTCTAGGCGCTTCAGTATGGAACCGCGCTGCTGCTACGGTCGCAGGTTCGAATCCTGCCTCGGGCATGGCTATGTGTGATGTCCCTAGGTTAGTTAGGTTTAAGTAGTTCTAAGTTCTAGGGGACTGATGACCTCAGATGTTAGGTCCCATAGTGCTCAGAGCCATCTGTTAAAACAGACTTCTCGAGGTACAACAGGTGCCTGACTGCTGATCAAATCAGGAACGCACGCGTGCTGCCCTGTGAACAGGGCCGTTTGTAGCCAATATGCGCTTCTTCTTGTGTCTGTGGGATGTATACGATGATTCAACTGCCCCTTCAAAATTATATATGAGTTTTTTTACATTCTCTTGCTTGCTATTCGCAGACTATTACCCTAACAGAAACAATTAACAGGAAATTTAATGTAGTCAAATTTTGTACTTGGATACCTTTTCGTTGAAGGCCACGGTTTTCGAGTTATTCAATAAAAACGCGTTTGAAGGCCACTTTTTTACATTTTCCTTGAATAATTAGAAAACTAGCGAAAACGTATCCCGGTACAAAATTTAATTACATTAAATTTCCTACAACAACGTCCTGTTCATTTCTCTGTAGGACTAATAGTCTGCACGAGGCGAGAAGAGAATATGAAAATACTGCATGTGGTATTTTAAGGAGTTGCGGGTTACATAAAACCCATACGTAAGGGCATATGAGTCACCACGCATATGAATATTTCACAAGCTACACGAAGCCACCGTGTTTTAAGACTTACGCATCATGAGCTGCGTGAGTGTTACTAAAATCCTTCTGGGTGTAGTGCCCCACAATCTTATAACATACAATGTTAACATTTTTATTTTTTGAAAAGATTAAGCGACAGTAAATGCAATTCCGATAGGCCTACAATGCATGTTTGGGAATACCTTTATTTCGACTGACTTTCAGGCTTCCTGAGAGAAGACACATTGAGACTTTAGTTTCAGTAAGAATAGCCGTTAACTGAGACCCTTCAGAATTAGCACAGCAACAGTTCTGCGCCAAACAGTTATCAGTTCACCGACATTCAAATTATTGCAAGAACGTCAGTCGCTTATCGGAGCGGGTGAGTTTCTGAGAAAATGACTCCACTTTTCAGGTTTCATAACTTGAGTTCTTTAAGGGAATACTTAAACAAAAGGGTCTTGTAAAACAGATTACATCTCAAAGGTAAATCGCGTGCACGGAGGACTGGCGTTGTCACAAGTTACACGTTACACTGTCGCGAATGGAGTACGCATTTAGGAACCCATTTCATATTCATTTACTGTTTAATAATTAATATGAAGCTCAGCTTATTACCCTTAAACATAGGCTGCTACTCACAAGTGTACCTAAACTTCCTGTACAAAGAGTATCTCAAGACGCAACAAAGTTCACTGTATAATTTTACTTTCAATCACGAACATAATACACATAAACGACAATCTTTAGTATCAGAACTGCACGTATCGCTTAAAATAAAGCGAATTATACTGTTCACCTCTGAAATATCTGTTGTTGGCAAGTCAAACGACATCGTAATGGGGCGCAGTGATTGTAGAAGCCAGGTAAAGTGAAACCGAGTAGGAATGGGCTACCTGCTGACAGCTGCTCATTAGCATGTGACCCGCATTACGCTCACAGATACATCACTTTCGCAGCAGCCGGTATTGAAGCGTGGCAACAAGGATAATCTCAGGTGAACCTGCGGTCAAAGGTGTTGGGCGGTCAAAGGTGTTGGCACAGGGCGACTACAGCGAAAGACGAGGAGGGGGCTGGCGCTTGCTTAAGGCACTGTGCTCTTTTCTGGAGTTCCCTGATTTAGTTCCCTGAGCTCTTCTGACGACTTCACGAGGATACTGAGACTTTTTCTTTCAGCAGAACAATGGCCGAATGCAACGCTAATTGTTGACCAGTAAGAGCTAACGTACAGCCCCTAATGACATAGATATTGTCTCCAATTTTCCTTCAGTTCCAGTTCGCCTCCATCACAGAGAAAAATAATGATCACTAAAAGGCGTATATTAGGTACCAATATCAAGATTCAAAGGAGTCTATATGGCTCCAGAGATCTTTTCAAGTCTCAACCATCTTTGATGAACACATGCAGCCTCAAGTGACAAATGAAAATTTGTACCACGGCCAGGATTCGAACCCGGGCCTCCTTTTCAGAAGGCAGATGCGCTGACCACTACGCCGCCCGCCACTGTGGCTTTACGGAACTGCACGGGCTCTCCTAGTACGCCTCCTTCCTCAGTTCAAATTCCCATCCACACCTCGACCTACTTGGTATTCCCCCTACTCTCGAACAGCATTGCAGAGGTTCTACAACTGTATTGGAACAGCACCTCAGCATTGAATGAAACTGGGGATCCTTCCTAAAGCCCAGGCATTAGTGTTTTGTTCACAGGAAACTATCTGGTTCCGGAGACCTTTTCAGGTCTCATACGTACATAATGTATGTACACAGGCCGGAAATACCAAGTGAGCTGAGGCGTGAATGGGAATTTGGATTGGGGAGGGAGGCGTGCTAGAGTAGTCCATGCAGTTGTGCAAAGTCACTGTGCCAGGGTGGCATAGTGGTTAGTGCGTCTGTCTAGTGAGCACGAGACCCGGGTTCAAATTCCGATCTGGGTACAAATTTTCATTCATCGCTTCAGTCTGCACATATACACAATATCAAGATTGTTTGCGTTGATTTCTACTGCGTCGAATTTGTAGTGCCGTGGCGGAAATAATGTTACTTCAAAGCCTGGTCGCTTAGTTTTGATTTAGTTCGTGTGTAAAATACAAACTGATTAATACGTCTTAGCTCAGTTTCATTACCTCATACCGTAGAAATTATGGCAGCAACAGTAAAGATCATATCACAAGGTTTAAAATACCTCCGCGTTTCCAGTGCGCAATAAGAAGGAAGTTTAAGATCCAACGACAAAGTCATTGTAGAAAGAGTGCAAGTTGGGATACCAGGAAGGAAACTGGTCATGTCTTGTCGTTGGAACCATCTTGTCATTCGTCTTAACAGGTTAGGAAACACCAAATCTGGACGACTGGACAGGGATTCGAACCCCATCTCCTTCCGAATGCGAGACTAGTGCCTGAGTAGCCGTTGCACCATCTTGACAGTCAGAAGTCAAGGCGTGCGAGGCAACTTTGCACACACTTTTCTCTTCTTCCAAACTATCTAGAGAATGTCTTGAAGACTTCGTTTAGGGGCGCTCAGTTCGTCTCGCTCCATTGCTATAACAGCTACAGTTAACAACCTGAAGAGCGGGCAGGCGAGTCCCAAGTCTACCCAGATACGTCACAAGAAGCACCTACATAACAGGCTGTTTCACGTATTATACTGACCCACCCTTCCACAGCGAGGACAAAATACACACACAAAACGGAATATAGAAACCAGTAACTAATACGGTCGACGCAAGAAACGCACACGGACAGACTACTTAAATCACCGCACGCTGCAGCATTAGACAGGAAATTAATTTTTAATCTATGACCTGCGTCAACGGCCTTGCTGAAGTGGTTAACAGCGGTTCCCGTCAGATTACCGAGGTTAAGCGTCCGCCCCGGTAGCTGAGTGGTCAGCGTGACAGACTGTCAATCCTAAGGGCCCGGGTTCGATTCCCGGCTGGGTCGGAAATTTTCTCCGCTCAGGGACTGGGTGTTGTGTTGTCCTAATCATCATCATTTCATCCCCATCGACGCGCAGGTCGCCGAAGTGGCGTCAAATTGAAAGACCTGCACCGGGCGAACGGTCTACCCGACGGGAGGCCCTAGCCACACGACATTTCCATTTTTACCGAGGTTAAGCGTTGTCGGGTTTGGCTAGCACTGGGTATGGTTCACCTTCTAGGTCTGACAAGCGCTGTCGGCAAGCGGGGTGTGCTCAGCCCTTGTGAGGCCAACTGATAGCTACTCGATTGAGAAATAGCGGCCCTGGTCACGAAAACTGACAACGGCCGCGAGAGTGGAGCGCTGGCCATATGCCTCCCCACATCCGCATCCGGTGATGCTTATCGCCAGAGGATGATACGGCGGTCGGCCGGTACCACTGGGCCTTCCGAGGCCTGTTCGGACGGAGTCTATTACCTGCAGAAATACAGCAGTAACACACTTTTTAGCCTTATGCCAAGACCCGTATCGTGCTTTCAACTGTATTCAGTTGGCATTACACATTTATATCTTCACCAATACAAGATCTTTCCGGCTGCATTGTGAACGCTGCAGTTGCCTTGTGGTAGATTTAGTGGACAAGTACAGCAGCGTACATGAGAGAGAGAGAGAGAGAGAGAGAGAGAGAGAGACACTGCAAGCAAGGATTTATAAGGCACAGAATTAAAGGCAGCTGCAGCTTTCGAAATGCAGCCAACAAAGACATTGTACTGATGAAGATATAAATGTGTGACGCCAACCGGCCAACTGAAGATGAGTGAAAAATCGTGTCGTACATCGACAATTACATCAACATGAATACTCTACAATTCACACGTAAGTGTTTGGCATAGGATCCACAGAACTCAACTGTTCCACTCCTGAACAGCATGCACACCTAAATCTTTAGATATTTTCTCTTATTTTATTACAATAGTCATTCCTTCCTATGCAGGTGGGAGTCAACAGAAAATTTTCGCATTCAAAGGGGGAAGTTGGTGATTGAAATTTTTTTAGAACATCTCGTAGCGAAAACAATTTTTCTTAATTCAATGATTCCTAGTCATTCCTGTATGGCAGTTACAGCCCTCTTCTGGGAAACGCCGCATCATGAGCGCTGCTCACTTTCCAGTTGATAGATATACTATCGTATAGCCAGCTTCATAATTTTGAGATATGATCTATTGATATTGTGGAGCTTGTCGATAGTATCAGCTTCCTAAGCATACGACGCCACCTGTTAAGAGTCTGAAATAAATGCTTTTTTCCCGTGTTTCTTAGACCGTCTCCCACGCAACATGCTACAAAGTAGTGACACTCATTCTCATGCGGAAATGCAGCCCACGTAGGTCGCCCCGTTTTAGTTCGCTGCGTGGATTTCGGCGCGCCTCGAATTTGTCAGAGCCGGCTGGCGTGGGCAGTAAACACGACAAAATTACGAGCACGAGAGATGTGGAAGGAAGGCCGCAAAGCGAGCGGCTCGCCAGTAAAGCTGGCCACGGCTGCCGAAGCCACCAAACCGGCCGCCCTGGCGCGAGCCGCTAAACGCGCGGAAATTAGATTTATCCTGCGGTCACCTCCCTGACTCGAGACCTCCGCCGCGACCGACAGATGCGTCACTCGGCTGTCCACACGTCTCTTTTTCGCCAACCACTCCCGTCGGCGGCGAGAGGTAAACGGTGTGCTATACAACAAAATGTGGCGTCGCCTTTAATGAAAAGTTTGAGATCTGGTTCGATGTATAGCACTGTAGCGGTTTGCTGATGAGCTCTTAAGTCCCAAGACTGACTCGTTGCCGCTGTACACGCTAGTACATCCCGCACAAGCCTTTTAATCTTTGTATAACTTCATCTTTCTGAAACTGTCAGAATGTTTACGTCAATCGATTCCTTCCATTACTCAGTTTGTGACAATTTTTTTCCACAAGTTCGATTCAGGTCCTCCTCATTAGTTATTCTATCTATCCATCTAACCATCATCATTATTCTTGTGTTAGCACCACACTACAAATTATTCTTTTCCAGTTTGAGCTGCTTATCATCCACGTTTCACTTCCACACATGGCTACAATCTAGTGAAGACTTCCTAACACTTAACACATTAGAATGAGATTTCCATTATGTAGTGGAGTGTGCGCTGATATGAAACTTCTTGGCAGATTAAAACTGGGTGCCGGACCGAGACTCGAACTCGGGACCTTTGCCTTTCGCGGGCAAGTGCTCTACCATCTGAGCCACCCAAGCGCGACTCACGCCCCGTCCTCACAGCTTTACTTCTGCCAGTACCTCGTCTCCTACCTTCCAAACTTCACAGAAGCTCTCCTGCGAACCTTGCAAAACTAGCACTCCTGGAAGAAAGGATATTGCGGGGACATGGCTTAACCACAGCCTGGGGGATGTTTCCAGAATGAGATTTCCACTCTGCAGCGGAGTGTGCGCTGGTATGAAACTTCCTGGCAGATTAAAGCTTTGTGCCGCACCGAGACTCGGAGGCAAAAGTCTAGAGTTCGAGTCTCGGTCCTGCACACAGTTTTAATCTGCCAGGATGTTTCATATCAGCGCACACTCCGCTGCAGAGTGGAAATCTCATTCTGGACACATCCCCCAGCTGTGGCTAAGCCATGTCTCCGCAGTATTCTTTCTTCCAGGAGTACTAGTTCTACAAGGTTCGCAGGAGAGCTTCTGTGAAGTTTGGAAGGTAGGTGACGAGGTACTGGCAGAAGTAGGCAGAAGTGAGGACGGGGCGCGAGTCGTGCTTGGGTAGCTCAGATGGTAGAGCACTTGCCCGCGAAAGGCAAAGGTCCCGAGTTCGAGTCTCGGTCCGGCACACAGTTTTAATCTGCCAGGAAGTTTCACTTAACAAATTCCTCATTTTCAGAAATACTTTTCTTGCCATTTCCAGTTTTCATTTTAAATCCTCTCTATTTCTGCCGTTATCAGTAATTTTGCTGCCCAAGTACCTAAACTCATCCACTACATTTAGTGTCTCATTTCCTAATGTAATTCCCTCAGGCTAGCCTGAGTTAATTCGACTACATAACATTTCCTTTGTTTTAAATTTGTTCATGCTCATCTTACATCTCTCCCGTTCGACTGTTCTCCCAAATCACTTGTTGCCTCTTACAGAATCACAGTATACTGGCAAACCTCAAAATTTTATTTCTTCTCCCTGAACCTTATTCCCTTTTCCAAGGTTATCTCTGGTTTCCTTTACTACATGCTTAATGTACATACAGCATAACATTGGGGTAGGCTACAACACCGCCTCGATCCTTCTCAACCACTGTTTCCCTTTCATGTCCTTCCGCTCTTATTCTGTACAAGTTGTACATAACCTTTCACTCCCTGTTTTTTATGCTTGCTTCCTTCAAATATTTCAAGAAGTATAGGCCTACTCCAGTCAACACTGTCGAAAGCTTGCTCTAAATACACAAATACTACAAACGTATTCTTGTCTTCCTGCAACCTATCTAATAAGATAAAAAATGTTCAAATGTGTGAGAAATTTTATGGGACTTAACTGCTAAGGTCATCAGTCCCTAAGCTTACACACTACTTAACCTAAATTACCCTAAGGACAAACACACACACCAGTGCCCGAGGGAGGACTCGAACCTCCGCCGGGACCAGCCGCACAGTCTATGACTGCAGCGCCCTAGACCGCTCGGCTAATCCCGCGCGGCTCTAATAAAATAAGTCGTAGCAAACTGTACAAAAGTCACCGACTACGCTGTGTTGACGAAAATGTTGAACAGAAGTGGAATATGGGCTTAAAGCGGAGTTTATTAAGTCCTCTCTGAGAAAGCCCTTTCGTTGGAATTGAATTCTGTTACGCTCTCTCTCTCTCTCTCTCTCTCTCTCTCTCTCTCTCTCTCTCTCTCTCTCTCTCTCAGGAAGAACTAACGATGAAGCGGTTTCAGTCGGCGTGGAAGCACCGATCAGCACAGAAAATCGGTCTTGCTCTTTAAAACGAATCATTCTGGCCTGGCCCATCGCGATGTACGGAAACCACGAAAAACCCGATCTGGATAGCAAATTCCTAACGAATACGAATCCGCTGCGCTACCTTGTTTGTCTTTAATCTCGTTTCATTCTCCATCCCGCAGAGTATAGCTCGGCTGTTCGAGATGCATCTACTTGTAAAGTCCTTTTCTGCCTCCAAATGCCAGACGAGGTGGTTGTGGGATAGGAGGGGAGGTCTCCACCGAGAATATTTGGGAGGAGATTTCCATTTCTCGTATACCAATGGTATGAATGTTTACTATTAATGTCACCTCTGCATTATGTGTCTTGTTAAGCTGGTGTTAATGTTTACACAATTCAGCACCGTCACAATCTCGCGACACGTTATCACCTGTGTGAAGTTACAGAGAAGGTAAACGTGGGTTCATTAATAATGGACGACTCGGTAGGGCAGACGAGTCAATGATCTTTTTCGCCGGTGTTCAATATATAAATTCACCTCCGTCAAAAATTGTAGTCCGTCTTTTTACAGCCGTCTAATCACCGACAAGTAGATGTTTATTTTCATCGAATGCGATCGAATTACCACTTGCGGTCATAACTTAACCTCCGTTATCCAACACTGTGTGCCCACTCGATTCTGGTCGCAGATGGTCAGACGCCTCGGAGGGCCGCGCAATTTGCCGCAGTATTCAGCACACCTGGCACACTTCGCAAGCAGCGACCTCGCCACTACACACCGAGGTGACAGCCATACTCGGAAAACCAGTTCGAGGATAACTCGAGCGACGTGCGCCGAATTTCACACGAAAAGCGCTTTGTGGTGTTTGGATGCAGCGGTAAGTACCACCGGGACTTCAAGTGAACTTACAGTAAATGTTAGTTGCACTGTAACGAAGACAACTGTGGTACGAGTGCCTCTCTGTATTAGAACACACGCAGCTGAGGCCAACATTTCCATCAAACGAGTCCCGATACGAAAGGTTGTTGACGATGATTTCCACCAGCTCGAATCAGCGAAGGATGGAGAAGAAACTCGGCCGTGCCGTTTCAAAGGAACCATCCAGACATTTGCCTCAAGCGATTTCCGGAAATTACGGAAAACCTAAATAAGGATGACCGGAGACAGATATGAACCTTCGTCCTCCCGAATGCGAGTACAGTGTGCTACCCACTGCGCTACCACGCTCGGTTTTATTTATTTATTTAGTTTTAGACTTTATTATTCATTTTACAGCTTATTGGTCCTTATGCCCTTCAAAGTATTCCTCTCCCCTATTCACTTTCCTCAGAAGTGTTCCCATTTCGCGAAGCACTCGTGGATAGCTTCATTTGAGATGGCCTTTTAAAGTCAATGACGAATTTGCTCCGATGCCATCAATACTCTAAAACCAGCGTCCTTCCAACACTTGTTTTCATTGTAGAAATAAGAAGAAATTGCAAGGCGCCAGGTGTGGCGAGTGGTGAGGCTGTAGGACAGTTATGTGATTTTTGGCACAAAACAGAAGAGTCGACAAATCCGAGTGTGCGGGCGCATTAGCGTGGTGCGACAACCATGAGCTGTCTCGCCACGACTGTCGTCTCTTTTTGTGGATTTTTTTCAGGAAAACACGGTTCACTGTTCCGCCTTGAGACAATAATTCAAAATTCAAACCCAACTATCGCCTCCCGTCATGAACGTTTCGTCGTCATTGGCTTGTTCAATGAATTCCCGACTAACGTCCACTCGATTTTCTTTTTCTTGTTCTGTTATCAAACGACGGACAGATTTTACTGCAACTCAATGTATGTACAATTTTTCCGTCAACATTTCATGGTTTGACTCATTTGAGATGCTTTTCAAAGTTCCTCTGACAGTCATTCGGCGATTTGCACGCAACAGTTCGTTCGTTTTCTGAACTTGTGAGTCATTAATTGAAGTCGGAGACCTTCCTGGTCGAGGATCATCTTCAATCGACAGACGACCACTTTTAATCGAGAAAACCATTTGTAAAACTGCGTACGACCCACAGCATCAGCTCCGTAAACTTGTTTCAGAAGAAGAAACGTTTCTGTAAGTTTTCCCCAGTTAAAGCAAAATTTTAGGTTGTATCGTTACTCTAGAAAATCGCGTATTTCAGAAATCGCTATTAATACTAAAACAAGTTGCACTAAAATAACACTATCTCGAAAACAAAAGAGATATCAACACTCCACAAACCCATGGTTACATGGGAGGTAATGCGGGACCAATGCTGACAATCGCATATCAATAAATATCTCCGTTGGCTCCTAATCAATCTGTTCGACGATTTTCTAAATCGACTTTGTAGAAAATACAACGAACCAAGGACGAAACATAAAATGTGTTAAGTAGATGCGAAAGTTTCATTTAAGAAACAAAAAAAGCCGCCAGAAACGCAGTCTTCTATGTAACGGATACCGCTTTACGGGGGGTCGTCCGTGTCTGAGAACGTGATCAAGGTGGTACCATATGCTGTGCGACATGTGATTCTGTCAGTGACAAGGCATAGCGTTATGCAACTTTCGATGTTTTAAGAGTGTTGATACAGCTGGTTCTGCAAATGCGCTCGTGTACTCCGATTAACACTACCAAGCGGCCGAGATCAAAGCCGTTAAGTCAAACACTCAGCACGACAGCGTGTTGTGCCAACTTCCGAGACGACTCGGCTGTTCTGGAAGGCTGCCATTCAGTGTTTAACACGCCCATTTCATTTTCTTGCTGCGACCATTTTTACTGCAATGCTTTTGAATGTGCACTACACGAGTCAACGAATACGATTTCTGCCACTGAAGCCCCATCACCCTTACTTCGTGTTCCGAGGGTCCTCGTCCGTAAACTACCAGTACTTCAGAGAGTGCGGCAAAGTTCGTTTGGCAAAGGAAATTTACCGAGTGAAAAGCCGACAACTTTGTAAACTGACTTTGACGAGACGTAAAAAGCCTCTAGTGAGTCCCATCCTAGATAAACACTGATGTTAATATTCACTTAGTTCTGCTCTCATGTTGCAGATCAGCCATGAAGGTAGCACAGGATCACCACGTTACAAACTGCATCGAATTCAGTTCCGACAGATTTGCCCTCATCGACTTAGTTCTGCCGTCTTTCGTAGAGGATGGGGATACAGTGCTACGATTTTCGGTATTCAAGGTCACTGGTGATCGGCGGTGGCTGAAATTCTTCACTAATTACGTATATTCGAAACTTAAGGTATACTGACAAGTATACCAACTGCATAGCGCTATGCGAACTGTCTGAGAGAATGTGTACGGTAATTGTTTCAAAGCATGTAATGGATTATGTAACTGACCAATATCTACGATTAAAGTAAGTTTGTGACTGACAGATGTCAGTGGTGGGGAGCGGAGTTGCCCGTTCGTACACAGCATGCCACGTGCTCATGCAATTCGCAGTTGGAGGCGGGAAAAAAATAAAAAAAAATAAAAAAAAACTTGATGCTTGCCTCACATGTCCCCCACCCTCCAGAAAACAGCGAGTACGCGAAGCTCAAGAAACAGCTGCGTTGGCTAACGCCTCGGCCCTACCTCTCGAGTCACTGAAACGCCAATCACTAAGTTATTTTAATCGAAGTATAAACGTCAACCACCAAGCTATTTTAATCGAAGTATAAATCGTTAAAACAAAATGAAAAAAAAAATCTACATTTGAATTCAAAGTAGATCTTATCTAAAAAGACGAAATGTACTATCTTACATTAACGGGTAGCGGAGTGTGAAACCAGAGGCACTATAAAAGTTGAATTCTACAGCGGATCGTCGTCTTTTTTCCAGTCGCGGTTAATAAGTGCTCAATTTGTAAACCACGTCGTCTCCTTGCATCCTAATCATATCCTAAAGCTAGGAATTTGTCTGATGTTTCCCTCAAGGTCGAAACTGGTAAACAACTTCACTGAATGTGAAAAAAGTTTTACATTCGAATCCACTGCTGAAGTGATTGATCCAGTGAACGGTGCTGGTATGTCAGTAGAGACATGATTACTTACAGATTGGATACGTTAAAGGTTTTGAATTACAGTAAATTAAGAGCTGTGTACAGATATGAGGTGGAACACAGGAATAGTGAAACAACGACAGTTTAAAATATCACAATTCTGGAACCTGCCTTTATTGCATGCGCCGTTTCTGTAAGTCACAAGGGTCCACCGGGTGTACCAGGTGTACCGGTATGAAATGAGCGTTAAGATACAAATGTGTCGATAGGGAACATTTGTTGTGAACGAGCCTTAATTTTTTTTTGTTTGGTTGGTATGCCATCTGTCAAAGATATTTAGTATATATCAAGTCATGGAACAAACAACATCATATGTTTTCGTTGTGTTAACAATGTCGAATTTTGTACCAGAAAGTGATGATTTGCGGAAAGCATTAATGTTTTGTTTTCATTTGAAAAAAAGTGATGCACAGTCGCATCGAATGCTTTTCGAGGCATATGGTGATCATGCTCTATCATAAGCAACATGCTAAAGATGGTTTCAACGGTTCAGAAATAATGATTTTGATGTAAGAAATGAAGAACGTGGAAGACCACTAAAAAAGATCGAAGACGCCGAATGCCAAGCAATATTGGATGAAGATGATACTTTGAGTCAGAATCAAATGACAGCAATGCTAAATGTTGCACAACAAACAATTTCTGACTGTTTGAAAGCTATGGGAAAGATCCAAAAGTGTGGAAAATGGGTGCCACATGAATTGAATGAAAGACAGATGGAAAACCGAAAATCCATTTCTCAAATTTTGCTTCAAATAGATGAAAGAAAATCAGTTTTGCATCGAATTGTTACTGGTGGTGAAAAATGATTTTAAGGATCCTAAACGGGAAAAATCATGGGTTAATCCGGGACAACCATCAACATCGACTGCAAAACAAGATCGATTCGGCAAGAAGACAATGCTCTATGTTTGGTGGGATCAGAAAGGTGTGGTTTATCATGAGCTTCTAAAACCCGGTGAAACTGTGAATACTAATCGCTACAGACAACAAATGATGAATTTGAACTATGCATTGATCGAAAAAAGACCACAATGGGCCAGAAGACATGGCAAAGTAATTTTTTTACACGACAATGCACTTGCACACAAAGCAAAAGTGGTTCAGGATACAATCAAAACACTTGGCTGGGAGCTGCTACCCCACCCGCCGTATTCACCAGACTTGGCCCCTTCCGACTACCATTTCTTTTCATCAATGGGACACGCATTGGCTGAGGAACACTTCGATTCCTACGAAGAAGTCGAAAATTGGGTGTCTGATTGGTATGCTTCAAAAGACGAACATTTCTATTGGCGTGGTGTCCACAAATTACCAGAAAGGTGGTCAAAACGTATAGAAAGCAATGTTCAGTATTTTGAATAAAATGTTTTTACTTTTCAACTCAAAATTAGTGTTTCATTTTCACAAAAAAAAAAAAAAAAAAAAAAAAAAAAAAAAAAAAAAAAAAAAAACGCTCATTCCATACCGGTACATCTGATATCTAGCAGAATTCGTAGAGATGTTAAAACGAATTTAGCGGTTTGGCAGTGCAAGTTGGTTAAATTTTCACTGGGAGAAGCAGCGGAGACATTTCAGTATAGAGTTGAAGCGAAAGGTTGCTACAGGCGCTGTAGATTGATGCAGCTGTAGGGTAGGGGCGAAACGACGCCACTAAGTTGCATACGGGTTTATGTTACACACATCTATGTTCAATATGGGTAAGGAGAAAGAAAAGAGTTAATAAGCTTACTGAGGATTCGTCTTGGATAGAGTAAGTGAATGCAGAGTAGGGGGCGAAGTGCACTGTGTCCGAGTTTTTGGTAGAATTTTAAGAATCATTCTACCAAATCTTTCGGAAAAAGAGGTCATCTTAAAAAAATGTGGATCTCTGCCCAAAGCGGATTTTTTTTTAGTCCAGGCAACCGCCAATTCCGCCTCTGCTTGTAGAAATCTTGTCAGGATATCCTTGCAGAAAGCGTCCCTAAGTTGCCCAACGGGTCCCGGAGGCCAAACAAGCCGATAGCCTCTGCGGTCACCACCGTAGCGATAAGTGGCGGTGGCAGTAACCAGCGTTGCGGCCAACACACTCGCACTCGTGACTGGCTCTTCCAGTTGGCTCGCTATAGATGCCGCGCTGCAAACTGTGCGAGCCTTTTTTACGAGCGTGACTTCAAGACTCGTCTGACCTGTATCGGTTACGCTCTTTTTAAGACTAGGCTGTACTTCGATCAATAGGCGGCTAGTTTACTTCATCCTGCAACTGCCACCTGTCAACAATTCCGCCCTCAGCTTATTCTACATCGATGCTGCACTCTCTGTGATTATCACCGACAGACTGGGAGGAAATACGCAACCAACTAGAAAAATTGTGTTGCATAGTATGGCAAAACAGGTTAGCTTTACGACACAGAAACACAAGAAAACACGCACAACCTAGAGTTTCTTGATGCAATGATTCACCAATAGTCGCATGTATTGAAGAAATTTATTTTATAATCTTCTTATGTGCTACCAGTCCCACAGTCCATAATGGATCAACAAAGATTAAACAACCTAGAGTGACGGGAGGGAGGGGGGGGGGGAAGACAGGAGGGGGGAAGAGAAGAAGGCAACAGTAGTTGAACACCACAACAGTAATACGCTTTTGGAATCAGCGACAGCGATCATACGGCTTACGATTCTGAGTAAGGTAGGAGTGATTGTACGTATGTATCAGATGCAGCGAAGAGTAATGACAGACACCGATTTACTGCGATAGTTCTGATGAACAAAAAAGCAGACCGCGTACAAGACATGCGCTATCTGGTCTTGAGCGGTTTTGCACTGTTTGACATCTACATACACTGAATGAAAAAAGTCTTCGGGTATCTCCTAATACCGTATTGGACCACCTTCTGCCCGGCATAGTACAGCAACACGACTTGGCATGGACTCAACAACTCCTTGGAAGTCCCTTGCAGAAATACTGAGCCATGCTAACACTATAGCCGTCCATAACTGTGAAAGGGTTGTGCACGAACTGAATTCTCGATTACGTCCCACAAATGTTGGGCGATCTGGATGGTCAAAGCAATCGCTCGAATTGTCGAATTGCCGGCCGCGGAGGCCGAGCGGTTCTAGGCGCTTCAGTCCGGAACTGCGCGACCGTTACGGTCGCAAGTTCGAATCCTGCCTCGGGCATGGATGTGTGTGTGATGTCCTTAGGTTAGTTAGTTTTAAGTAGTTCTACGTTCTAGGGCACTGATGACCTCAGATGTTAAGTCCCATAGTGCTGAGAGCTATTTTGTCCAATTGCGAACAACTGTGCCCCAGTGACATGTCACATTGTCATTCATAAAAATTCTGTCGTCGTTTTGGGAACACGAGATACATGAATAGCTGCAAATGGTCTTCCAGTAGCTGGCCATAATCATTTTCAATCAATGATCGCTTCATTTGGACCAGAGAACACGGTCCATTCCATGTAAACACAACCCACACCATTATGGGACCACCACCAGCTTGCACAGCGCCTTCCTGACAACTTGGGTCCATGGCTTCCTTACCATCAGCTGTTACCAACTGATATCGAGACTCATCTGACCAGGCCATGGTTTTCCAATCGTCTAGGGTCCAACCGATATGATAACGATTCCAGGAGAGGCGCTGCAGGCGATGTCGTGTTTTTAGCAAACGCACTTGCGTCGGTCGTCTGCTGCCATAGCCCTTTTGATGCCAAATTACGCTGTACTGTCCTAACGGATACGTTCGTCGTACGTCCCACATTGATTTCTGCAGTTATTTCACGCAGTGTTGCTTGTCTTTCAGCATTGATAACTACGCAAAAAGCCGTTGCTCTCGGTCGTTAAGTGAATGCTGTTGTCCGTGGTAAGAGATAATGGCTGAAATTTGGTATTCCTGGAACACTTTTGATATTGTAGATCTCGGAATATTGAATTCCTAATGATTTTTGAAATGGAAAGTCCCGTGCATCTAGGCCCTATTATCATTGGGGTTCCAAGTCTAATTCCTGCCATGCGGCCATAATAATGTCGGAAACCATTTCACATGAATCACCTGAGTTCAAGTGACAGCGTGGCCAATGCACTGCCCTTTTATACCTTGTGTACGCGATACTACCACAATATGTACATGTGCATATATCTATTCCACGACCTGTCACCTCAGCGAATAATGGTGAGAAATGCAATTAACGTGTACAAAGTAGTACACGAGCAACACCGAAGACTGGACAGGTATGGACATTCTGACTGGTAGTGCTAATTACAAGACTTAAACTTGGGACTGCAGCTCACACCTATACTTACCTGAGGGAGTCAGTTTAACGTGCATTCCGATTCACGGGGCAACCCCACATTCACATGCATTATCGCAGATGATAGATCAATAAAGTTTCAATAAAAATGCAGGACTGAAGCAGTGTCACGAGCATTTTGCGTATTGTCCCGTTACTTCACGAACTGAGCACTTCACCACATTGTGTACCGCAACTAAATATGATTACCACCCATACGCTTCTCCTACGTACTTTGATTACTGTTGCCGACAGACATAGGGACACCATTGTCAATGTAGCTAATGTCCAAGAGAATATGAAACAATATAAAACTGACATGTTCACGACAGTAAACTGCCACAACTCATTGGTTACGTTATTTTTAAGCAGGGGAATAATATCACTTTACCGATGACTGCAAGACGAAGCCGTGGCTGTACTCTCTACCTCTTGTGTTACATACAAACGTATGAATATGAAATGAAAAACAGAAACTAGGCACACTAAAGAAAATGTACCATTCAGAAACATACGAATAATCTACTGCAGCTCTTGTATTGCAACGGGACACCAGTGCAATAAGGGGAAGGTGCTAACAACGACGATTAAACACATGAAGAATCTGAAAAATTAAATGCCACCAACACGATACATGTTCTTTTTCATTAGCAACGAACGCTTTCACACATCGTCCGACTACGCGAAGAGTGAAAATACCACATAAGCAATGTATTGTTTGTTTTTCAACACTTATTATGAGCTCAACGCTACATCATTGCTCTTCTGCTTGAGTGCATTTACGCTTTACATACTTAAAGCATTAAAATGATTACCAAAACCAAAGTGCTTTAACTTCTTACCAAAAACGGTTACGTCAAGTGGCATTACAATTCTCACCCGAGCTCTCCGCAGGAACATTACCGAAGCGGTCGCCAGTCCCACTTCTCCGAAGCGGGCATTCTCATGCAAATACAGCTCCTTTCAAACTGTAGTGAAGTGGGTGAATGCCTTCGCGGACCGTATCACGCAGGATTCATACTTGATACGCGGCCAGGCACTATTTTCAACTTTCACTCCACCAGTCCCATATCCATTACCGCCTCGAAATTATGCGCGCCCTCTCCGTAGTCTTTTGTGCATATGGCGGTATTAAGCTCAGTAATGACAATACGCTTCCATTTACAGCCTTTACTGTTATTCATCGTGTAACTGTAAACACCAAACTACATGTTTTATTGACAACTCGTGCAAAGACTCTAGTTCGTGGTTATTATTTCCCGAGACTTGAGGAGCCTCCACACATCGGCAGTATACTTTTGTTGCATCCTTCTCTACACAAAACGCAACGTTTTTTCCGTGTCTCTCCCATTTTTACAGTTCTGTTCTCAGCAATCATAATCGAGCACTTACCTCAGTTTACCCATGTGCCTTTTTAAATCCCCTTCAAACTTTAAGCGCTGCGTCATTCACTTCCTGCTTTTTTCCGCATTCCTTTCCACGCAAATGCATAACGATAATCCTTTCATCTGCTCTGCTAAATTCGAGGACGTGCTGAAAAGTAAGGCCTCCGAATTTTCTATGTGAAAACTCTTAAAGCTTCTTAATTAATGGCAACTTTATTAACATTTCACGTCTTGATCATTTATTTCCCAACACAGATACCCTGGCGACGGGCATATTTCTCTCAACAAGAGACCAGTTTGTTAATACAGTCAGCCGGCCAGTGTGGCCGAGCGGTTCTAGGCGCTTCAGTCTGGTACCACGTGACCGCTACGCTCGGGCATGGATGTGTGTGATGTCCTTAGGTTAGTTAGGTTTAAGTAGTTCTAAGTTGTAGGGGACTGATGACCTCAGCTGTTAAGTCCCATAGCGCTCAGGGCCATTTTTTGTTAATACTGTCGCTGTAGAAGGTTTGAGTTTGTAGACGAAGCCACAACCTCACCTCCGCCTGCAAGGCTTCATCACTATCAAAGTGAAGTCTTCGAAGGTGCTCTTGAGTTCTGTAAACAGATGTAAATTGGATGGGGCCACGGTGTGAGTCTATGGGTGGTTTGGCATTGTCATGCTGAAGGAGACGGTCTTGGACGTGTGCACGAACTCTTCGAACTCGTACCTAAATTACACCACGCTGTTCCTCACTCACCGACATAGTCACCTCACCTACCGCCATGTTACACGCCACAATTCAGAGCCCTCTAGCGGACGAGGATAGCAACTTACGTAAGAATCTGATCAGTTCTAGCACATCTCTGCCTGGAAATGTTGGATGACTGGCTGGCTGTCCATTCAGCGTAACACGTCTGAGCAAACGCATCAGAACTTACGCGGCTATTTACTGACCAGTGGCTCGGCAAAGAAAGTATGCCAAGAGGTATGTGGAATTGTAGTGGAAGGCGCTACGTCACAAACAATGTCTCTGAAAGATGGAACCGAAGGATAAATGCATTAATATCGCACGTTGATACAAATGTTTACTCAGTAGCAAACTCTTTTGAGAACGCGGCGAGCAGTATGGCCGATAAATTTTAATTTTCGACGGGGAAAGAGAAATAATTCAGCAATTACGACTAACGAGACGATTGTGAAGGCTTTAAAAACGTTTCAAATTGACGGCCACTTAAAATCGTTTCTGATTTGTGTGACCTATACTCAGAAATTACAGTGGAGAAGAAAACGTCACAATCATAACAAATTATGTAAATACTGAAAAGTAATTTAATGCATATCATACTCATTGGCAACCCCGTAAAACAGTTTAATGGGGGACAAAAAGGGATTACCTCCTCGTTGTTTCCCTTGGAAACGACACAAAGTCGGTTGCATGTCTCTTGCAATTCGAAAAATATTCGCTAATGAAGACCGACGCGAGTAACTCACAGGCCATGCCTCTTCTAGGGAATCATCGCGGCATTCCGCTCGAGACATTCTACGAATTAAAATCTGAATGGTTGGACACGGAACACAAAATCGTTGCAATGGAAACGCAGGCTAATGACATGAAACTGCATCCATTCATTCTCGCTCCAGCTGAAGGTGTCTTAGATTAGAGTACGCTGTGATACACTTATAGACTTTTAAGTGTGTGTGTGTGTGTGTGTGTGTGTGTGTGTGTGTGTGTGTGTGTGTGTGTGTGTACCCGTAAAAAGTCGCTTTTCTTATCAAAAGCCCCAGTCTCCGTAACACTTTCCTCCGTGCAAGTATTCCAACCCCTATACCGTGAGCCTAAGCTCGCCTCTGCTGATAAACCTTATTCAAAATCTAAACAGTGCCGCGCATCCTTACTGGGAAGAAACGAAAGAATTACGAAATGACACCACAGGGAACGGAATCCAGATTCTCCGAGACAGTGGTCGGTGATGCTAAACATCGAAGTACGGAGGAGGTCGGAGGTAGAAATAGGTCACTTGCAGTGCCGGGTGCTTTGTTTACGCACGCAGCTATTGGCATTGTGTTCCGCAGCGCCACTTAGGACGCCCTCCTACAAAGCGCCGTAAAACGACAGCCACGCGGCCCGCGTTCACGCGTGACGCTCGCGGCGGCCGCAGCTGGCCAGACAAAGCGCGCCCGCCGCCGCCGCCACAGTAATTTGATGGGGGAGGGGGCGGAGGGAAGAGCGGGGAGGCAGAGGGAGAGGGCTGGCGCAGTGCGGCGGTCAGCCGGCCGTGCCATCTGCCAGCGCCGGGGGAAGCTGCTGACGTCACCGCGGCGGCTACCTGTGCCAGCGGCACGGCTCCTGCCTTCCCGATTACTCACAAGCGGCAGCCCACACACACATACACGTGCAAACACTCTTATATAAAGCGACTTGTTAGTATCTTTATCTTTCCAACGGTACGCTAATACTGGTAATTAATTATGGTCCAGTAGTCCACTTCCGACCCGCCCGGACAGTCGAGAGCGTCACTGTGCTGCTTTCGGGATACAGTGAGACGAGACTGTCCGGGATTGAATCCGCCTCGCTGATTAACGACATGGGCGGGCGAGCCAGCCAGTCTAGATGTGGTTTTCAGGCGGTTTCCCACATCCACTTAGGTAAATACCGGGCTGGTAACCACGTCCCGCAAACATTTAAAAACGTTCGCACACTTGCCCAGAGATTTTCTCTAGACGCAGATAGAACGACCAGTCCCACTGTCTCAACACACATCGGATAAGAGCGTGGCTAAATGCCAGACCACAAATCAACAGATCTGGAATGCCACGATCTAGATGTCCTATGTTTTTTTCGTTTTTTCATTTACGGATCTTTAAACTCTCGAAATGATTTCTGTAGAAAACTCTTAATATGACCAGCGCCCGCAGTCCACATTAACCATGTCAGATAAATAGTCGGAAAAGGCATAACATACCACCTCTAACAGCGCACGTGGCCTCGGGCACGGCAATAATCGAGTTGAGAGCAGTTTTACGTAAGTGCACGTCTAAAAAACAGCATACATTAAATGGAGGCAAAGTCAGTTTCGAGGCACAGTTACTTAGTGAAATAGTTCTTCCGTTAGCAATAGAGCGAAGAGACGCGGAGCATCTCAATACCGGTCCGCAGAGTGAACAGTACGTCGCAAGACAGTATTCCACATAGGTAACAGTGCTCACTTCCTAGAGTTCATCCCGTGATTTGGAAAAAAAAAGATTGTTTTTAACTTAGTAGACTGAATGCCCTTCATGTGGTCTCACTCGTTAGCTGGCCCAGGAGAAAAGGCGTGAGCGCCAGCTGTCTGCGAATTGCGATAACTTTGATAGTGTTTATCGTATTTTTTTCTGTTTGCATACCTTATTTGCTAGGTTGGAAATTTGGGACCAGCCCATCATTTCTTTCAACAAGCTTCGAAAGCGACTAGAAATTACACTCAGGATGCCCGCGTGGAATTTATTCCCCGATCGCCGATCAGGGTGGACTGTTCAAATATGCAATGATGCATACGTACAATTGGCTTCGTCCCTCAGAGACCAGCTACAGAGATGTGTATGGGAAAGCACCACATCATCGTTCGCGATTTGACGTAGAAACAAGAAGGTACTTGATTTGTGTCGTCCTCACTAACAGAGCACATACTGCGGTGCTGTCGAAGAGTCTGTGCTCGGGTGGCAAGAGGTCGCAGTCCTGCAAGATGACCCGACGCTTGCCTTAACATCCACAAGTCTGACAGAAAACCGCCATTACGGGGCTCAACGTCACGTTAAACAGCACTAAGACCGTCCTCTCACGGGCCGAGACGGCAGTTTCTTTATGGAATGGAGGCGCGTAAAACAGCTGCGTAGACTCTGTTACCGACTGGTGGAGGAGAGAGCGAAGAAAATCGCGAAGATGATTCTGGATTCGTCGATGGCTTTCACAGTAGGAACACTATAAAATGCTGTACAGCGATCTGAGATGCATAGACTACTAGTAGAAGTTGTTCGTTAATCCAACTGAATTTTCTTACCATTTACGGCTTTAATTCAAATATACTTAAGGTAAAATGTCTAATGTCAGTACGCACATTCATAATATCCATATTCTCGACCTTGCATTGACTATCAACACTCTGAAATAATGTACATCATCACGTAGATTTCAAGATCGAGATTCGTTTCCTAATACCATTCGAATGGAAGAGGAGATATTTTCGAAACTGCTCACCGGCGCTGAAATGGATATTTACCGACAGGCTACAAACATGAGCCAGTCCATAAACCTAGAGATATGTAAGCCTATATAAATTTTACAGAAAGTTTGAAAATATCAGAAACTTCCAGCATGTAACTTTAGTTTACTTTTAGACGTAGACTGGCAGTCACTTTAATATTTCTAGGTACTTGGGAAACATTCCAGTCGAAGGCCTTTGAAACAACAATTGCAGCAAATACATAATTTATAATAAATGACATCGGCTTTTGAGATATAAATGAATACGAGAGACGCAGACTGTTTCAGAAAACGAAAGGTTAAAAAAAAAAAAAAGAAAAACTGAAAAGAGATGTACGCGAACTTGCTACTTTTCTCTCCGCAACTCAGAACTCATGACGCTACCAACTGCGCTACTGCTTCGACATGACAAGTAGGTCTCCTTAGAGAGCATACATAGCACACATGTCATTAGATGATATTTAATGTGCAGCTGTACAAAAAAACGTTTTTTGTGTAGATCATCGTTGAGTCGCACCACTCAAAACTATCCTTCGTAGCACACAAGTTGTAATACTAAAAGCCGGCCGCGGTGGCCGAGCGGTTCTAGGCGCTTCAGTCCGGAACCATGCGACTGCTACGGTCGCAGGTTCGAATCTGTCTCGGGCATTGATGTGTGTGATGTCCTTAGGTTAGTTAGGTTTTAGTAGTTCAAAGTCTAGGGGACTGATGACCTCAGATTTTAAGTCCCATAGTGCTCAGATTCATTTGAACCATCTGTAACACTAAAACATCTATAGGAAGCCTTTACCTACCGATACGTCGTTTCCCGTCATTTTATTATGACAAATTGCCGCTAAAACGACGCGTCTTCCAGAGATCCTCAATATGCTGATGCTCTGAAACAGCTTACATTCATACTAACTATTCTATGAGAAAGGAGACCCACCAAATACAATGTTTAACGCCATACAGTATGGCGACTCCGTCCGCGTCTCTTTTCATGTCCCGAAAGAGGACGGCTTAAAGACTGGTAACATTTCACTGCCTTGAATGATTGATCCTGTAGTACATTTAATTCCAAACTCCCGGACTGAAACGGGGCAGAAAAGGCAATGATACTGTTCTTTTTATAGGAACTATTTCCACGTTTCCCTACAGAGATTTGGGGAAACGACGGAAAGCCATAGAGAGATGAGCGAACGCGATTCTAACAGCCGTCCTCCTGTGTTTTGCTGACTGTGTAAACCATGCTTGGTACTGACAGTGTGTGGCAAAGGCAATATGCAACTGCAAAGACACCACGCTGGCATAACGGAGCAGACTGGTTATGAAAAAATTTCGCTGAGTAGGGAGCGCTGCAGTGGTATATAACACATGACCATATCAGAAATTGACGACCATCCTCACGAAACCAGCACGGATGCTTCAAACGGAATGATATCGCTGATCTATAAGTGTTCGGTCATTGCGAGCTAATCAAATGCAGAACACAATCACATACTACATGTTTCTTTTGATTAGCTGCCAACTTAGCTGCAAAAACACTTTTCGGAGGAAACAGGTGATGAATATCAATTACTGGAATGAGAATTAATTTCTCACTTCATTAATGAGAGTCCTGCCATTGCTGGTTTCGAGTTCAGAGGAGAATCGCACAACTGCAACGCGACAGCGAGGCTTTCCACTCTCAAGTCATTACGTAATGTTTATTTACAGAATCACTGCCCAATACGAAGTGTTTCCCGAAACTAGACTTATTTTTTCGTTTCTGTTTGGCGCCAGTTTTGTTATTCCACGAAAGGCCACACTGTACAACACTTATAGACCGAGTAACCTCTGCGACCATTTGTTCAATGTCAAGTAGTCCAAAAAGTCTCCCGTGGACGTTTGTGACCCTGCACCGAGTGGGTTTTCTTTCCTTATGACTGGAGTTCAAAAATGTTCAAATGTGTGTGAAATCTTATGGGGCTTGACTGCTAAGGTCATCAGTCCCTAAGCTTACACACTACTTAACCTAAATTATCCTAAAGACAAACACACACACCCATGCCCGACGGAGGACTCGAACCTCCGCCGGGACCAGCCGCACAGTCCATGACTGCAGCGCCTCAGACCGCTCGGCTAATCCCGCGCGGCTATGACTGGAGTAGCAACGCGGAAGATTAATATGCGGATATATTTTTGGGCTGTAGCAGACTATACGGTGCGACATCTTTTAATATGTCGCTTATGTTCACTGCAGAATATATTTCGCTCTGCAAGATCCTTGGCGCTGTGGTTAAGAGGAGGTCCCCAGTTTATCTTCTCTCCCAAAGCCGGTAGTACTGCAATATAGTAAGAGAGCTTATGTGGTGTCTGGAAGACATGGAGAGAACCGAGAGCCAGGTTGAAAGTTTAATTCTGTCCAAGAGGCATGTTCAGACGGCACAACCGGTAGAGCACTGCCCACGACAGGCAGATATTCCGTTTACACTCACTGTCCGGGACACTTATGAGACACAGTTAACTCAGTGACAACATATGATGGGAACGTCTGTGCAGAAGTTCCGGAGTAATGATACTCCAGTGCTGTTCTAGGGAAACGCACCGAAACAGACCTGCCTACGAGGCTCTTCTTGGTCCTTTGAGAAAGAATGGGTTCTGGTCTCTTGTAACAGTTCCAAGAACGGATCGCTATAGCGGCAAACCTGACGTATTAAAGCAGAAATACCAGCAACGTGCGGCTCTTGGAAGCAGAGGAAGTGCCTCCCGACGTATTGTGTGTATCACCCACTTAGTTGTTGTAAATCACTTTCAATGTGAGACTGGCTGCAAGATAGTACCTTGAGCGACAGTTTTACTAGGAAGGACAGGTGGAACTTCGCGTCGCGTCGAGGCCACTGAAGGTTCTTCTGCTTCCGTTACTTCAACGAATTCTCTTGAAACTGAGTCATTGTGAACGCACGGTCAAACAGATTAACGAACGAAACAAGTTTCTTGTTCCGAGAACGACTGAATGTACCAGCATATTCGGGCTCTGAAGATGTTATACGGCAGATGACTCCTCTTTGCTTTCGACAGTCGCTGGATAACATACGTTACCGCGTGTATGATAATTTAATTCTGGCATGTCGAAACTGATAATTGTAAATACTAACCAAACGTTGCTGCAACAGTTTGAACACACGCAGCAACCGTCTTGTGTCTAAATCTTCAGTTTCAATGGTGGTTCACAGTTAGTGTAGAGAATGTGGGCCAATATTTGATGTTCGTTGGGCATAGACACATCGTCACATCACACTTTAACGTAGCAGTACGCAGAGCGGTATTTTGTCTCAAAAGTCCCCCAAAGAATCTAGGAGAGGCGGTCAAACGGCTAATGCGACCGAAGGATTTCGAAGAACGAGAAGAGTCTGCACAATGGGCAGACATGACACGCATTTCGTGACGCATCCCGAAGCAGGACACGTATGGTCCCTCGTGATTTCTTTCCTTTCCTACTGTCGAATAATGTTTTCCGTGAGCATTTTTATGATAGATTAGGAAGAAAGCTCTGGGTTTACCGTGACGACGACAATGAATTCACTGGAGACCGAGGATAAGAAGAAAATCAAGCATAAGAACAATATCAATCGTTTCCTTTTCACCAGCACAACAAGGTATTTGCCTTAAGCGACTTCGTAAAAGTACGGTATCTTGATGGCCGAGTGACGTTGTAAACTACCCGGAGTATCGTGTGGTATCTCTGAACTCACGAAAAGGAAATTTTAAAGAGTATTTGGAGATTTTGTAAACTTGACGTTTGTTCGAAAAGTATCCAACTTTCACCTGGGCAAAATACATGCACTGATTCGGGAAAAAAATTGGAAATTTGGTAAGGTCTTATGGGACCAAACTACTTAGGTCATCGGTCCCTAAGCCTACACACTACTTAATCTGACTTACGCTATGGACAATACACACACCCATGCCCGAGGATGACTCGAACCTCCGATGGGAGAAGCCGCACCGTCCGTGACAGGTAGCCTCGGACCGCGCGGCTGCTGATTCGGAGGTACAGAAACAGAATCCTGTTGGTAATGCACACAATTCTCCCAGAGCTCCAGCCGTTGTTGAAAACACTTCCGAAATGCGGCATTTGGAATGCTGATAAGCCGGGCCCACTTGATGTCTTCTCTTGACTCACATCGTGTTGCTTACAGCACCATTTTCTGCTTGGCAAATTACCAGAAGTCGTTGGGAGCTATGTCGGGACAATGTTTGGTTAGGAAAGTCTGAACCAGATGCGCAGAATGAGCGTATGCATTATCATGATAAAGTTACCAAGTTTTTACTGTCCGCGGATCCGCTCGTTTACGCTGCACAGTATCGAGAAGGCGACGAAGTAACTCCCGGTAGTATTCCCAAGTGACTTTTAGGCACTGTGATGCGTGCTCATGACGCACTAACCCCTTGAAAGTACCTAGCGGGGTGGCGCAGTATTTAGCACATTGGACTCGCATTCGAGTGGACGACGGTTCAAACCCGCGTTTGGCCATCCAGATTTAGGTTTTCCGTGATTTCCCTAAATCGCTTCAGGCAAATGCCGGATAGTTCCATTCAAAACGGACAGTCAACTTCGTTCCCCATCCATTCCTAATCCGATCGAAGCAATGACATCGCTGTTTGGTCCCGTCCCCCAAATCAACCAACCAACGCATAAAAGTAGAACACAGCGGTCAACATGACTTTGACGACGCTATGGGTCGGCTATTCTTTTGTTTGACCTCGGGCATGCCGGATGTTTCCACAGTGGCGACTGCATTATCATTTCTGGGCAGTAACAAAACCCAACGTCTCATCGACTGTATTAACGGTTTTCAGAAAGTTGGGATTCTTGTTTTCATCATGCAATATGTTATTTGCGATTTCCAGGAGGTGTTGCTTCCAATCCATTAGATTCGGTAAGAATTTCGCGGACACTCTTTTGAAGCACAAATAGTAGGTGTCCATTGATAAGCGGCCATCTCTGATGCAATTGTGCCATTTCTTTATCTGTGACGTGCTCATGGCATCGTCTTCAAAATTCGGAGCCGGCCCCCTTTGCCGAGCGGTTCTAGGCGCTTCAGTCCGGAACCGCGCTGCTGCCAGGTGGCAGGTTCGAATCCCGCCTCAGGCATCGATGTGTGTAACGTCCTTAGGTTAGTTAGGTTTAAGTAGTTCTAAGTTTTAGGGGACTGATGACCTCAGATGTTAAGTCCCATAGTGCTTAGAGCCATCTGAACCATTTTTGTAATATAAATGCTACATTTGTAACTATATTTTATAACTTCATAGAATCCGATGGGCGCCCACAACACAACTTCGCCACTGCCCGATTGCCAGTGACTGACGCTTTACACTAGCGGGAAAAAAAAGAAAAAAGAAAATCACGACTGTGCATCAATGCCCCTCATCACTTATTCGCCGATGAGTGTCTCCCGCGCTTCATTGTTTTATGCGAAAAAGGTTCAATATTTTTTGAACACACCTCATAGGTCGATGGACAGGTCTATACAATCTGCAGCAGAGTTCTTTGAGAAGATGTGAAGATTAAGATATCAGTAAAGCATCACCTTTTAGAGTTCCGAACATCAAATGGTAGCAACAGATACCTCATAGCATCACTTTGTTGTCTTTGTGTGTGTGTCTATCGGATTGTTAAAAATCCATGTTTCTCGGGAACAGGGTAGACGTATCAGGTTTAAATTTATGTCACATACTAAATTGGCGCTGTAATAAATGTACGCTTCCAAGTCAATGTTGGGTTTGGGTTGTTTTGGGGAAGGAGACCAGACAGCGAGGTCATCGGTCTCATCGGGTTAGGGAAGGACGGGGAAGGAAGTCGGCCGTGCCCTTTCATACGAACCATCCCGGCACTTGCCTGGAGCGATTTAGGGAAATCACGGATGGCCGGACGCGGGATTGAACCGTCGTCCTCCCGAATGCGAGTCCAGTGTTAAGTCAGTGTAATCAAAGGATACGTCCATCTATATTTTGATGTAAACTCACTTATTAAAATCTATAGGGTACTTCCCGTTGACCTAGAATCATGAAATTTGGGAAGAAACAAAGTTTCGCAGTACAGTATCAATGTTGATAACAGGGAAAAATCTTCGAGATACTCGATTCCCGGGGTGAATGAACTGTCCATATACACAATTAAGTTTGTGCGGAACCCTGAGAGGGCGAGTCCTGTTCGGATCTGGCCAATTTTTATTGTAGTAGCGGCGTCTGTCGCATGTAGTCAAGTAATAAACTTTTAAAGAATGGTCGATGAGACGAGTTAAAAGGATTCTACAGTATAAGGTTTACTCGGAACAGTGAGATGCCATGCTCAAGTTTCGCCAAGAAATGCGACTGGAGATCAAAGCGAAGACATGTAGGTAGTTAACTTGGCACTTCACCAACAGAGGCACCGTACAACAATGAATTAAAATTATCAATTAATATCGGCCACCGTTCGCACAGAGGGGTGCAGGGAGCAGCGTAAGTAGAGCAGCTGCGGGCGGCGGGGAGAGGGGATTACAGGAGATTAGCTCCGGGACGCCGCGTGCAGCCGACACTCGTGCAAGAGGGGAAGCCAGGGCGGCTGCACGTGCAGCCCTCTTCACGTGCTGGGCTGGTGTTGTCAACAGCCGCTGCACGGCCGAGGGACCGCCCGACGGCGAGCACCGATTAAATATGTATGGACGGGGAGGGAAGGGGGGGGGGGGCGGCGACGTAAGTTCAGCCTACAAACAGTCCTTGGCATAAGAAAGGTACCGAAGGAGCTGGAAATCGAGCCGATACGGTACCTCGAATTAAGTTCGTCTCGGAAAACATGTCTCACAACAATCTACCAAAACCGGCTTTCAGTGATGATCTCAAAAAAGCTTCTGACTGGCCATGTGAACACGCCATTATAGATTTTGAAAACGCGATTCCAGCTGCCAGATTTCTTCTCCCGCACACAACGATTTCACAACACCGCTAGTTCTCAGTCTGTTCTTGAAAATACTGGCTAATTTAACCAGAGGGAATTTTAGTGCAGCAAAGGGGAAGAAATATTAGGCCAGAATGCAGTTACCGATCTCATCAACTGAAATGAAGTGGAACTGCCATCACCCTGATGAAATCAGATGCCGGAAGAACTAATCTGCAGAGACAATTCCTGCAAAACAATTGACGATCGGATAATGGACATCTGATCGCACCAACATGTAACCACAACAGCGAAGAACGATTCCGTAAATTCCGTTTTCGCTTTCCGGAAGTAGCGTCGCATCCAAACGTATCAAATTTGCAAATTCTTTGTGTATTCACTGGCAGATCTCTTTAAGTAGGGTTAGATGTAAGACAACGCCTATAACAAAGAGAAAGAACCCGACAGTGACCTATTCCACGCTCAGTGCTCAACATCATGGGGGAGGGGGGTACTATTAAAGAGCGATACGAAATGGGACAATCATGTAAAATGTGTATTGCGGAAGACGAATGAAAGACGTTGATTTGTTGTAAGGATTCTGAGAATGTGCTATCTGTAAAAGAAATCACATACAAAATGACGCTACTAATTATCTTGTGAAAGACACTACTGCGACCACTCCACAGATTCCATACATATGATAGACGTGTATGTTTGTATATATGTATGTACGTTCTACATCTCCTCCTAAACCATTGGAACGATTTCGACCAAAGGTGGTACATGCCCCATTTATAGTCTGAAATGAACCACCCAGTATTTGAGAATAAGGGCACTTGGTGACTTGCTATAAACTTCACACATAATTTGAAATCTTTGCGAGACTTTTTTCGCACATAATCTCCACAAAATCCATGACAATTTTAAATGATTCAACATACTCAGCAAACAGTATCCACCAAATATATCACTGAATGTACCAACAAAATTATATCAACGTACGAGACACAGTTCTGGAGCTGTAACGTCATTAACAATGAGCTGCTTGAAAATTGAACTACAGTACGAAATTCACTAAGAGATAAGAGGCGAAATATGTTACATATATGTGACATGTGGGTATGCGGGCAAAGTCACTTCTCCTAAGCCCCTGGATCGATTGCAACCAAATCTAGAACACATATTACTTACCATCTGAAAAGAAATACTGCGTGTGTACGAGCTAGCAATCTCCCGTTTGGATAGTGGGCGATAACGTGGAGAGAGAAGGGGGCAGGAAGAGATGGATAGACAAAAGTGAGGCAAGGAGGAGATGAACAGAAAGATGGCTAAGGAGTAGATGGATGAACAGAAGTGGAACCAATACATACCAGGATAACCGCCCCGTACTCAGCTAGTCTATTAGTACGTAGCTAACAACACCAGGTAGCAGATAGCGTATTTAACAGTTTCCAGGGGCAACAATAGTTTTGTTTTCTGTATTACATTTTTTTTACCGAATTTAAAATGCTATATTAATCTACTCATAAGAGGTATAATCTTAGGTTAAAAGTTTAACACAGCACGTATAACAGACCTTTTTGTTAAATTAGAATCTGTGTATATGTCCGGGGCAGTGTAATTTAAAGAATCGGGGGAGGGGGAGGGGGGTGTACGGGTTCCAGGGTCTTGGTCCAGTGTCATGGGGTACTACCAACTCAGCAAGGCAACAGACATCGAACGAATCCTGATACAGAAATGCTTGGAGATACAACCACGATTCCTTGGAAAAACAATACAGTTAACGTGAAATCCCACTGGGTACATTTAAGACATCTATTTCAAAAAGACTGTGGTCATTATGGTGCCACCATCTCATATCTCGCATTGGGATCTACATCTACATAATACTCCGCAAGACGGAGGGTACTTCTCGTACCAGTAACTAATCTCCCCTTTCCTGTTCCACTCGCGAATGTCGGTAAGCCTCTGTATTGGCTCGAAATCTGAATCTTTCGTCGAGGTCTTTACGCGAGATTTATGTGGCAGGAAGTAATATGTTGTGTGACGCTTCCCAGAGGGTGCTAGCTCAAATTTTCAATAGTAAGCCTTTAAGTGATACACGACGCTTCTTTTGTTACGTCTGCCACTAGAGGCTGTTGAGCATCTCTGTAAAGCTCACCCGCCGTTCAAAAAGGGCACGAAAAATTAGACGTACACAGACACACATAGACATTTCTTCCTCAATCAATACGTGAGAGAAATAGCAATGGAAATGGACCATGTCGGTATGATGAAACCTCTTCCATGTGTTATGCAATGGATTGCAGTACACGTACACAGCGATTTAAACGATCACTTCAAAAACACGAACGAATCTTGTCGACCACAGTCTAAGGTAATTTTCTGCCCTTTCAAAATCCTTACAGAAGTTGTGGCAAAGGAAACTTAACCGGATGGACACATTCATTACAAAAGCTATGAGTGTAGACTTCTGTGCACTATCAGCACGTAGAAATGAACGTGTTTGCCTACGGCTCCTTGCTGCAAAATGGCGGCAGTCAGACCGTGGCTACTCAGGCACGTCGCCAGCCGCCGTTTACGAACACGGAGGAAAAATTCACGGACGAGTAGCTGTCTGCGCTTTTGTTGTGCCGACTACATGTAAGAGGCGCACAACTGTTTGCACACAATTTCTTCTCTTGCGGTTGTCTGGTCAAGCTTCCTCTTTTATTCCCTTTTACGGTTGGTTGCCCCCCTGGACTTCACTACCCACTTGCTCCTCAGTACCCTCATCTAACTATTTTTTTTTCTTGCCACATCTCCTACTGAACGACAATTCGAAAATATCGCTTATGGGCGTCTAGGTGATTCTGGGAAGGTAGTTTCTTGTTGTGTACAACAGGCACACAGGGTAGATCCGCCGCAGACTGGGTGACTCATTCTGCAACCAGCTCATGCTGCAGCTGTCTCTCTCCTCCCCAACCCTCCTCCACCATTTCTAGTCCACTGATCTATACGCAGCTGAGCCTTTGTGGCGTATGGGAGGTACTGAAGTTGTCGTGCGACGCTCCTGGACAGCTCAACCGCTGACACAGAAACATAGTGGGTAGTGTCGAGTGAGGGTTCACCTCACGCTTAAAATCCGTTGGGAAGTTTCAAATCAAAGTCCAATTGCGAGAAACGTCGGTCAAGGAATGAGACAAGGGTGTCCTTTATCACCCACGTTATTTCACATACACGTAAATAACGTCATAAAATAATGGCAGGGTAATGTACTGCCCCATTAAAAGATTAACAATGAAGTCGTACATACTCTCCCGTTTACGGATGATCAAATAATCATAATGAACTCAGATGATAAATTACAGAGAGCATCGTTGTCCTTGCACAAGGTAGCAAATGGTTATATTACGACAATATCTAAAAGTAAAAATAAGATAATGGCATTCCATGTTAAGGAGCATTTAAGAGTAAAAATAATAATTGATGATAAGACGCTACAACCAATAAATTCCCTTAATTATCTGGAATGTGAGGTCTCATATATCATATACAATGATCAAGAATACAAACTGCAAAATTCCAGGGACTATGAATTGCACCCTCCTCAAAAGATAATGGCATTCCATGATAAGACGCTACAACCAATAAATTCCCTTAATTATCTTGAATGTGAGGTTTCATTCATCACACACAATGATTAAGAATACAAACTGCAAAATTCCAGGGACTATGAATTGCACCCTCCTCAAAAAAGTTAGACAAGAGACAGTACTAAAATTTTATAACGTGATGGCAGCACCAGTTCCAATGTATGAATCAGAGCCTTGGACTCTATTCGCCAGTCAGAAGAGGAGGACTGAGGCAGCAGAGATGAGACCTCTAGCTGGTTACAAACTCATAGATCGGAAGAAAATAGTGAATGAGGACTGAACTGGGCTTCAAAAGTATATTTCAGAAAGCAGAGGAGTACAGAAGGAAATGGTATGAACACATTCAAAGAAGAACGAATATCTAACATAATATACAGATACATACTTTAAGAGAAAAAGGATTGTTGGGCGCCCTAAGAAGACATGGAAAGATCAGCTGCAACCTACATGTAATTGGAACAGACAAGGATGCCTATATTAAAACTGAATATGATGATGATGATGATGATGATGATGATGATGATGATGATCAGTTTTAAATACCAACAAAGCCTGTTACAATTGAGGGGGGGGGGGGGAGGATTAAGAAATTATTGGAAGAATTCTACTACTAGGCGGGACGTTGCAGTGAACTACGTCCTGAGACACGAAGTCGTCGTTAACATGACAACGCAGATGAGTGTAAGTGGGGTACATAAACTGTGGCGTGTTACGTTTGTGGCAAGAAATTATGTGTAGCACCGATTAATTGCCTTTGGCTGCACGTACTGTGACGTAGTGTGGCTCGGTGGCTGAAAAGTGCCACACGACGAATCCCAAAGTCAAGGATTCGATCCGCTGTCTAATCTAGAATTTTATCTTTCGCTTATTACATTTTTCACTTCTGACAATGTTTCTTAATGTGAAACATGTCGAGTAGCACAGCAGTTCGGAGTTCTCGTTAAACTATACGTCCCCCCAATGACCTGCTAGGTTAAGATAGAAGGTCGGGGGAAGCCACGAAAAATCCACCTCGAATACGACCATCCCTAGTGAAGCCCTGTGGTGTTCAAACCATCCTTCGGGTTGATAGCGGCATTACCTTTTACTCTGAGTGGATATCCATGTTACGGAGTGATGAAGATGGCGTCACAACAGACAAAATGATGAATTACAGGAAGATGGTGCACGTCTCGTCTTGCCGAATGTACTCATCCTAAGTGTTGACAAATCAGAATCAAACAACGTTTCTCAAACGCAGAAAAATACTTCTAAGTAAAGTCGAAAGGAGTGAAAATATGACAGCGAGCATCGAGTTATCTGGACGACAAAAGACTACATCGGGTCGACTGCAGTTCAACCTAGAGCTACAGATTGTACGACAAGGACAATGGCAGTCTTTCTTTCTCTATCTGGATAAAACGCCGTAACAGCTATGCAACTAATGAAACTTCTATTGGGTCAAATTAGTTGGCATCAGAGTTTCACATTACGCAAAGGTGTGCAACATGAAGTACCTGGGAGTAATCTGGACCTTTAAGTGTAAACAGTCATATTATTCCCGGTTCAGACGTTTAACTGAAAGTTCTCTACCTGAATCTGAAACTTTCCGTCTTGGTTACCATCACGCCACGGTTACAGGCAATAAACCTATCTACGCACTTTGTGCAGGCGCACACAGTTAATTCAATGGAGGCGGGGGTGGGCGGGTAGGGGGTGGAGAAGCCTCTTACTGCTAAACATGGGAGTAGATGTAGACCTTGAAGCAGCGTGTCGCACACAGACCAATAAAATTTGGTTGGTCAACCCAGAAAGAAGATCGTAAGGTTTTTATCGTCTGTGTGGGGCAAAAGTACTCCAGAATACATATTACATTCTGCAGCAGAGTCTGTGGTTTCAATAAACCACCTAACGGAACATCGGCCCAGAATTCGAACACAGACCCTAGTCTTCCGCAGGCACTGTCGCGAAGTGATTAAATTATTGAGGCGAGCCACACAGGTCTCGAATTCAACCTGCAAGTACGTTTCTCGTACTTTCCTACCTCCAGACGGGCTTTCCTGCGTATCTCCTGGGGGGACGTGTTTGGCGAAGAACGGCTTATCTCCTCTTGGTAAAACGTCGGGCGAATAGTGCGGAGCTGCGTAACTCTAGCCGCTCGACGTGAAACTGCAGCCCACATCCGCCGACCGCAACACAAATCTTCCGCCGCATTGCCACAACTGCTTTCGCTCGCTTGCGGGGAAACAAAGCCGGCCTGCAGTATGTTAGTCTACATAAAGCGCTGCATGCTTGCGTCCCGCTGGATGCGTGAGTCAAGATAAGCAGATACAACATGAAGCCAAGTACAAGTATAACACAATACACAATTGCATACCAATAACCACTACACAACTGACTACCAATAATCTCATTCAGTAATGGGCAGAAGTGCATCTATACTGAAGAACCTTAGTTCTCGTAGGGCTACGTATTACTCGCGAATGCTGAGTAAAAATTCCTCACACATTCATTTCATTCTGCAAACAGTTCCACAGACCGTGGCTGTGACGTTTCTCGGCAATATTCTTCCTCGTAAGAGAACGAGTCCAGAAACGTAAAAGCAGAAGACCCTTTGCGAAATTTTGAAAGTAGGAGAGACACAGCCAGAAGTAAATTGTGACGCCAGGATGTGAGTCGTGCGTCAATAGCTCAGTCGGCAAACGCACTGCCCGCGGAAGGCACCGTACAGTTTTCGAGTACCGAACCTGCTCAGTTTTTAATCTGCCACGAAGTTTCAAAACAGCTCACAGTCCACTGTCTGGAAGCATTCATCCACGAGATTTAAATCACCTACTCAACGTACCAAACTTAGAGGTGGTTTGCCCAATAGGAAAACACCGTCTACTTCCATATTCTTGGGACTATCATTCAAAATGCGTAAGATATGAGATGGACAGGCATTGGGGAAATCGTTATCCTGGGTTTTCAGAACATATCAGGTTATACCTCGTCATTACCACCTCAGTTTTAGAAGTTTCTGAGAAGAAATAATTGCACCACAGTATTCGAAGGAAAGAAAATTGGAGATAAGGACGTTTCCAGAATCATCCCAGCACGATTTCGAAAAACCGCGGAACACACAAGGCCGAATGGCAGCATTAAAATTGCAAATACACTGCCAATTCGCATGGTCGACGCTAGATAAAAACATGCCTTTTCAGTCGCCAGAGAGACGGGTTGGGAATTATCGCGTGCATGAAAGGCAGTGTGGAGCGTGAGGGCGTGGATAACCTCGGTTTACAGTAACTTGTTTGGGGCACGGAACTTAAACAGTGAGGTATACAGCTCCACACCAACCTTTAGACTCAAGATTATACAGACGCTAGATTATCCAAAACTTCAAGAGATGAAACCGTTACAATCAATCCCTAACACAACTCCTCGGTATGTACATTAAAGCCTGGTGCCACTGAACATGGCCTTTGAAGGTGTCTTTTTTTTCAGGCAGTATAAGTAAGTTTGGGACGTTTCATTATGTTAAAATTTATATCTAAATTATAAAGGCCTATAACTCGTCCTCATTTCATTACCTGCTTGCCAATTACATGGTGAAACTAAAAACGTCCTTACGTTGTTTCATTTTGAATTCATGAGTGCATTCGAGTAAAAAAAGCCACAACGTCGCGTAAAAGTGTAAACCATCCTCACCAATTCTACTGAGCCTATCGAAATGTCGCAACTGCAAGCCAAAAACGACATATTACTTCGCTACTGAAGCCAGCCTGTGCGAAGTTAGGTGATCAGGACAAATGGTGGGCACCTCATGTTTTGCAACTTACCTGGATGGACAAATAAAACTGGACGTTCGATGTCCTTTGCTATCCCTATGATTTAGACGGAGCCAACCAGTCATGTAGATACAGTAATTGCTATTTGCACATGGTACCTGCTATTCACAAAGGTGTATCGAGAAGGAAGAGGTTGAACAATAAATTCCCAAAGATCCCGTAAGCCACCCGCCCAGTTCCACATGAGGATCTTTAACCTGCACTTCACAACCACGGTATTACAGTCTGGAGGCAGACGGCAATGAAGCCAAAAAGGAGGTATCACATCCAATACTCTTTGCTTCAATATTACAGGATCCTGATTTCTTAGCTGAATAAATGAGGCACACAGTCTAATACAAGGTGATGAAAGTGAGCAGACCTACCAAAATCTCGGCTTCTAGGCTGAAACAGTGGAATCTTCTAGAAACACGTGTTAATATGTCAATTTACACGACACGTGTGAAAGATTTCATTCAATATTTTAAAACCGAGAATAGTCTAAATGCCTGGTGTGATGTGAATGATTGTGAAATTCTCGTGGATCAAAGCTCCGATTTAATCCTCCAGGGCAACGAGAAGCAAACTTGGGAGTCCCTTAAAAGTGGTTGTGCGTGACTTCTTGGGTGACAGAAGAACTGCAAATTAAGTCGAGCTGGTGAAGAACCTATTAAAGAAGTATCATCGCAACGTGTCATTCAAAATGCACTTTGTCCGCTCACATTATTATATTTTTTTTCGAAAAACTGCGATGCAATGAGTGATGAGCTTGTTGAGCGCTTCTGCTCAGATATATCAACAACAGAACGAAGATACCAAGGGTCAGTGGTAGTGGTCTCTGTTTGCAGACTACTTTTCGGCGTTGCTTCGAGATGCCCCAGAACGGGATTACGGTAGACAAAGAGAATGTGCGCTTATCTGTAGCAGCCCATGTCGGAGTTTGCTGTATTCTTTTCTACGTTTGTGTTGTTAAGTTAAATGTTATTTAAACATAATTTACATTAAAAAATACATTCAAACACTCGCAACAGTTTCGTATTCTGCTGTTAAACAATGCATTTCACTAGTATTATACTACTGTGATCTCAGAAAGTAGAGATAATATAAAAACTAACCAACTATTTTCCTATGACTTCAAATTACGAAGTTTAAAATATACCATTCAGGTTAAAAAACAAAAAGTTTTGTTAACTTGTGTTATCAGCTAGCACCTTTCGTGTGTCTAAATGTCAATCGTTACTCTCTGCACTAAAGCGCCAAAGAACCGGTATACGCATGCGAATTCAAATACACAAACATGTAAACAGGCAGAATACGTATCTGCGGTCGGCAACGCCAATATAGGACAACAAGTGTCTGGCGCAGTTAGATCGGTCACTGCTGCTACAATGGCAGGTTATCAAGGTTTAAATTAATTTGAACGTGGTTTTACAGTCGGCGCACGAGTGATGGAACACACTATTCTCCGAGGTAGCGATGAAGTGATTTTCACATCAAATCTCCGACAATCCCGCGGCCGGAGAAAAGATCCTGCAAGAAAGGGACCAACGACGACTGAAGAGAATCGTTCAACATGACAGAACTACAATACTTCCGCAAATTGTTGCATATTTCAATTCTGGGCCATCGAAAAGTGTCAGCGTGCGAACCATTCAACGAAACATCATCCATATGGACTTTCGTAGCCGAATGCCCACTCGTGTACCCTTCATGAATGCACGACACAAAGCTTTACTCCTCGCCTGGCCCCTTGAACACCGAAATTGAACTGTTGACAACAGGAAACATGTCACTCAAACTGTATCGAGTGGATGGGCGTGTACGGGTATGGAGACAACCTCATGAAACCATGGACCCTACATTTCAGCAGGGGATTGTTCAAGCTGGTGGAGGCTCTGTAATGATGTGTGGCGTGTGCGGTTGGCTGGATATGGGACCCCTGATACGTCTAGATACGACACTGGCAGGTAACACGCGCATAAGCATCCTGTCTGATCACCTGAATCCATTCATGCACATTGCGCATTCCGACGGACTTGGGCAATTCCAGCAGGGCAATGCGACACCCCACACGTCCACAATTGCTACAGAGTGGCTATGATCTGCACTGCTACACAAGCAAGAAGCAAACCTTAAGGAAGTCATATAAGTAGTTAAGTTTCATTCAGTGTGTATCAATGTTTTTTGTATATTTTAGAAGAATTATAATTTTTATGTTATTAAAATGACTATAAATGTCTTTGTTTTCAAGAGTATAGCACTTTAGATTACACATGTATATCAACTAATAGTTCTTATAAATTAGCATAATCTCAAATATGACAGGGGTTTAAACTTTTGATTTCGCTTAAACTTCTCTTTTAGACTACCTGAAAGTAATTTTAATTCTGATCATAATGATATCAGCTGTATTACTCTATGTCACTTAGAACCTATAATCGACGTAGGGTGTCAGCTTTAGGCACTCAAGTGTCGAATTTAGGAGAGCTATGTTATCATTTTACATTTTTTTTTTATTTTCTCGTAGTTCTGTAAGTAATTGTTATTTTTATCTGTTCCTTTACCAGAAACATGGGTCCTACGAAAAACCGATACTCACAAGAATCTATGATATAGGCCACTGATGTAGTGAACCATGGAACGAGCTATTTTTCTGCTTCAAAACAATTTGGGATTCCAAAGGCAACTTTGATCGGCAAACATAAGGGACAGAACCTATTAGAAATGAATATGGGAGTTTCTATAGAACTTTCAACGGATCACGAAAATTTGCTTGCAGAAAGGGTAATACTGTTGGGGAAAATAGGGTTCCCAATTTCGAAAGAAATATTATTGTATTCTGATAGAAAGTTCGCCGACTAATTAAAAGCTTAAAGAAAAAGGCTTTCCCCATAAAGAAATAGTAGGAGGGATTTAAGAAAACACAACTGAACTCTAAGGATTCGCCAAAATTTAACTACAAACTGAATAAAATTAAATACTGGTTTAAGGAGGATCCATAGTTGTTTTTGAGAGGGGGTTTCTTGTGTTTAAGAACCCACACAGAATTTTGAATAGAGATGAAACTTCGTTCTTTCTCAAACCAAAGACCGGAAAGCTTAGGGCTGAACGAGGAAGCAAGCCAGTAAATCAAAGGGGCTAGAAATAATGAAAAGGAGAACGTCCCAACAGTTATTACAGAAAGTGCTGATGGGTAATTTGTTCCACCAATGACTGTATTTACAATTAATTTTGGTATCTATATTCTCCAGCAAGCCTAGTTTACATTCGGAACAAGAAGCTCATGATGGATAAGTTCAGCAACAAAGAGATGTGGAAGAAAGTCAAAATTGAGTGACCCTTTTACAACGAATCAGCAAATCCAGAATACGGTGGTATGGGCATATAATGAGATTGATGCCTGCAAGAACAGCCGGAATAAATTTGGAAAGAGAGGTGGATCGAAAACGTGTTGTAAGAAGACTCAGAACCAATTGGAAGCACATGATCAAGAATGACCTCGCTGTCAGAAGAATGACAAAGTATGACGACCACAGCGACAGGTTATACTTGGAGAAGAGGAGGAAGAGGCTCGTTAACAATATCCAGGAAACGGTGAAGAAGAAGATGATCTGCGTACTACTTACTCATTTGTAACAACACTCTGTGAAAATGTGTATCATAGCTATCATGTTGGCAGCTAATATTCCTTGAACCGGACCCCACTGCACTCCGTTTACACTGTGTGATACGCTAGGTTAAGCTTCAACGGAAGCGTCCGATTCCACCCGTCGGCTTTGACCCGCGACGTAGCAAGGCTGTTGTGGTGTGTGACGTCACGACGGTGCGGAATTAAGTTTTGTGTGTGTGTGTGTGTGTGTGTGTGTGTGTGTGTGTGTGTGTGTGTGTGTAGGGTTCGTTTTGATATGATCGGTGGTGCTCTCTGGTGGTTTGTTTATGTGTTGTGTGCTAGTTGATGTCTGCGTGTGTGTCGTGTTTATAGGTGGCGTATTGCTGCGGTCGGTGGTTCTCTATGGTGGTGTGTTTATGGGTAGCGTGTTATGTGGCGTATGGGGTTCATTTGCGTGGTAGCATTGCACGTGTGTGGTATCGGTAGTGACTGTGCTTTCAGCGGAATGTTCTTCAGTGAATTAACGATTCTGGTTTTGTTATGTCGACGTTATTGTAGTTTTTTCTGTTCGTCGCGTGCGAATTTTGGTAAATTGCGTTATTATGTCTTCGGTAGGTATGGATATGAGTGACAAGGTCAACAGTTGTCGGTTGGCGGCGATAATGGGGGACAGTGCGTTGTCTCTAATAAAATTTTTTCAACTATTCGGATTTTTGATGAAGTCGTGAAGAAATGAGGCTTACTAAAGTTCCGGCGTCTCGGACCAGGGACGGCTATATGCGGAGATGTCGTAAGGATAATACGTCAAGAGAAGTGTTCGATTCCGATTTTGATTTTCTAGGTGTTTTTTTTATGTTCGTATTAAGTGTGGTGGGTGTGAAAGTTTTGAGATTTATACTGTGGTATCGGTAGTTGCTGTTGACCTATATAGGTTTCCAATTTTGTTGATTTGTTGTGTTTTTTGAGGTAGTGACGATTGTGGACGTGGTTGTAGTTTTGTGATTTATGATTTGGTATCGGTAGTTTCTGCTGACCTATATAGGTCAATGGAAGTGTTCGATTCCAGTGGATATTGTTTTTAGTTGATTTAAGGAAGGTTGCGGTCGTTTTATTTTATCGTTTGGTTTAGTGGCGTGTGTTTATTTTTAGTTTGTCCCCACCCAAAACCCGGCAATTCTCCCCACTTGTCCCGTTAGTTTCATTATATTTTTGGAGGAATGTGTGTTTGATGATTTTTCGATCTATTTTTGTGTTTGTTGTCATGTTTCTGTGATGACGTCATAGTCGCGATAAGGGAGTTGTTGTGAATGGTCATTTCCGCCATATTCATGTCATTGGTCAAAGCAGACGGGTGGAATCGGACGTTTCCGTTAACCCGTGATCACGAAATGATTGTGGACCACAGGAGACTTTCATGAGTAATTGGCTCAGTGGTCTAGATACTATATATACACAAGTCTGTGGTTCGATCCTTAGTTGGCCTCAAGACTATTTTCTGCCAACGTTTCTCTGGCCACTGGAAATGAACTGTCATTGTAAAAAAAATAGCAAACTGCTCTGCAGTTCATATTCCAAAGATAAGAGGGAGGTTATGTGACACCAGTTTTCAGTAGCATGCCCAGTAAAGCACCATGGTGTTCAAACCAACATTTGGGACAAGACAGCATTACTTTAATTGACAATGACGACAATGATGACCTAAGCCAACAAGACAGGCAACACTTGAAGGTGTATGTTCGACGTGTCTCGAGAAAGTCTTAAAGAGGGGCTGCCAGTTTGTCTAATGCAAACTGGTTTGCACATTGTTGCAAGGCGACGTTGATATGTTGAACATTGTGCTTGGTTAAAGGTGCTATGCCAGTCACTTGTGGAGTATGAACGGATGGGATTACTCTCAACTACGATCCCACCTTGCCATCTGCAGATCCAAAACACGTGTAAACATAAATCAACCTGATGCTTCAACGAAGCATCAAAGTGTTTTAGAAGGAGATGTTTTACTTGTAGATGAGACTTGCCTTGATGTGACCCGATAACTGGATGATCCAGCCAGTTTCAAAAGTGAAAAAGGTCAAGAGAGAGGGCAGGGGATGTCTTTGTCTCGAAGATTAAAGTAAATCAAGATCCAACTTTATTCTTTTTATACAGCTAACGTACTGCAGTCGGTGAGTCATGGCGACTACCAGAGATCAACCTCGAACCTCTGGCTTCTGTAAGATGACCCTTAACCATACGGTCAATAAATTTTACTCAAGCAAGCGAGACATAATTTGCAGGATACATGCTTTAAAGTACAAAGCACATGTATGAGCGTACTGCAACTGTCGCTTGGAACCGGCTACAATGTAATACCTAGCCGTTTCTCGACCTGCGCAAACCGACATCGTTCGTGGACAGGATGTGGTCGCTTGAAACCTCTCACCATGTTTGCGTGTCCTTGGGTTCGACACCGGCCACAGTAACGTCGGTATCGCTGCTAATCGCATCATTCAATTATTTTACCACGTGTAGAGCAATGAGTTCCCTTTCAAATGGTGTCCAGTACTGTTTTCTAAGAATTACATGAAGTATTTCCTCATTGCTCTGACTAATCACCCAACCCCTTGCACAGCCTGATCAATACTATAAGGATTGACCATTTAGTGAAACCACAAAGCCATCCCCGTGGGTGACCGTAGACGCTATGAGGAATGTAAGTTTAACATCCGACTGACAGAGGCCAACAGCAACAAAACACTAAACTATTAGGACTGAGATGGTGGTGAAAATTAGCCATGGCTTTGTTGTCAGAATCATCTGGAGATCTGCCTTCTTGATTTAGGAAAACCCTGGGAAACTATTGTGGGTGACCGAATAGTCGCCTATTGTCTTACCCTCGCTCTTTCAGGTCATCGTCATTCGAACCAACTACATTCTATCATTTGTACTCTACATATGTATCTACTGTTACACTTCTGACAAGAACTATGGGCGTTCTTTCACCCATACACAGTCTGTAAGTTTCAAGTAGAAGAACAACAACTGAATGAGAACAAGGAGTTTACACAACATAACGGACCAAATGCACAATGTTAAGCATTGCAGTCCTTCTCATTAGCTGGGTACTACGTCTACGTACACTTTCTACAGACCCGGGAATTTCTATGTAAGTGACTCAAGTTGATTGGATACCGTATGGTTAGAGGTGCTGTCTCATCTGTGGGGAAGGTGTGCAGGCCCATCTTTTCCAAAGCTCGCCACGGAAGTAACAGGTACATAAGCAAACGGAATGTCCAATGAACGAATTATGCTGTCACCTCATTTGGCCTTCAAATGTCAACCCTCCATCTTCACGGTTTTTTTCGTTTTAGTGGAACTTAACACGCGATAGAACCGGTCGCCAAGTTGCATAAAACGTGTTGAAATTATGAAGTGAATGTCAATGAAGGGGATAGACCTCACTGTCATGGTGTGTACTCGTAAAACGCCATTCTACAACACAGCTAGTGATCTACGTCCGAACGTGAGCAGACAAGTCATTTTAAAAAATTTCTCAAATGATTCATACCCAAAGCCATGAAGCGAAGTAATCGGTTTATGTAGCTTTCACCTACCGGCTTTTCATCATTCTCAGATGGTCACGGAGCACTTGTACTAATGACGATATTTGCACAAGTTGAATGATCTACCAGTCTGTTAGTACGATATCTTCTTAAAATTTAAACTGATACCTTTTTTCATGTGACTACAACCTCTACTTCTCATTCCTAAGCAAATTGCTGCCTCTGACAGCACAATGCTCTGGACTGTCGCCAAGGAACGAATTACATTAAACCGAGCTTCAACTCTTACTCTCCCAGTTTCTGTCATAACTTCCATTTGCACCAACGTGCCAATATCACTTTACAATAATAAAGTATTAACAGGAACGGTCTAGCTGGACTGCTCCAGGCGATTTGAGCGATTGAAAATACCGTTACGTATGTCATTCAAGTCAAATCACACGTTTACAACATACTAAGATCAAAATATTTTGAAGAAACAAACCCCCCTTTCTCACACACACACACACACACACACACACACACACACACACGCCTAGTAGTAGTAGACATGTAGGCATACCAACGTAAATATCGGATCAGTTTTGAAACCTATTGCATAGCGGAAAAATATAAAGCGATAACCAAAGTTTAATGTCTTACATCAAAAGTACAGTTACCTGAGCAATAGGTACAAAATTATAATACCTGAGCGAGACCTCCCCCCAAACTTAAGAGAAAACATTTTGTTGAGAAGAACCACATATGCATTCACAGTAATTTCAGAAATAAAAGGTGGCAGAGGAATGCCACACTTTCCAATAACACCATCGTTTTGTGTGTGTGTTCGGCTACAGAGATGGCAATTTATACAAAGGACGGTCTGTACGAAGAGATTCAATTGCTAGAATTAGCATTACCAACAATAACTTATATGGTATTTTGTGGAAATAACGTAAACAAAACAAAGAGGAATAACATTGGTAGCAGATTGGATTTCTGTATGCGGATGATAAAAAAGTGTGTAGTCGGATGAGAATCTAAGAAACTATTACTACTAATGGGTGTGCAGGTAATGAAGTTTATTAGCTACACTCAGTACACATGCCAGGGAATTTCCACGTTAGTCAGTGTTATTACGGAAGACGCTGCAAGTATGGAACGTGACAACAAATATTAATGAAGACTCTCGGAAACGACAGGGCTATTTACGGTAATGCGCTTATCCAATGACACGTGCATTCTCAATACTCTCGCTCTCTTTCTTGCTCCCCACTCCATTCATCCATCTCTCTCTCTCTCTCTCTCTCTCTCTCTCTCTCACACACACACACACACACACGCGCGCACACACACACACACACACACACACACGTAAACCAATGCTACGTTAGGGCACAAATTTCACACCAAAGTTTGTAATGTCCACACACGAGTTAGTCTAACAGCAAGAAGGAAGAGGTGCACAGGCGAGCCTTTTAATTCACAGGGACAGAGACAGTGAAGAGAGCCGCCCGGAACGCAACAAACAAAATGGCTTCCCCGTTTCCCGGATCGAAGGCGAGCGGGAGGGCGATAAACATGCAGTCGCTGAAACAATGATACAGACGTGAACGTACCCTGTGCAGCTCTCGCAAATACGTGGTCGGTGGAAATCTGCCTTGTGTTCCCGACTCCACCGCTGCGTGTCCGATGACAAAGGGCTAGTAGTCCTCTAGCATTCCATTCCTCCTATCTTCTTTCTCGTGACTTTCCGTCGAAGGCTGTGGCACAATTTTTCCTCCTCCTCCTCCTTCAGTGTACCACACTCACAAATTTTCTTGTAAAAACAAAATATTCACTAAGCTGTCGAACACTACAGAATCCACTGAGTGACGAAGAGATCACCGCCGAAATCCTGTCAAAATCCTTCCTCAACGGCTCCTCTGTAAACAAAAGCCTGTCTGGCGTGCAAACAGCTGCCGACGGCACGTAGCCGTATCGCGAAATAAACAACAGCAGAGACAATACACCATACAAACAACCGCGTGTTTACATAAACGAACACACAACACAACACCTGAAACACAAGTACATTTACAGACTTATTCAGTGAGCTTTCTCAACAGATGAAGCATCTACTTGTGCTAGGCACAAATATATAAAAAAAAAGAATCTACGGGTAGCAGCAAAGCGATCAGTTGTGCACCAACCTCCGTTTGCGAAACACATGTGGCTCCATTTACACACCGAGCTTAATCCAACTACTAGGTACGTAAAAAGTAGTACAAATGAACCACAACGTGAAGATTAGTTTTCCGCACACGCGGACACTGCACTTTGCCGGTTTCCCGTCACTCGCGCCCGGCGCCACTCTACGTACACATGGCGAGCACCGCGGCTCGGCCAGGCTTCATCATACCCCGCTCGGCGCGCTCGCCACGCGGACCGGGCCCAACGACCGTTATGCGCAATCCGGGGCCGCCGCGCCGAGCGCCGCGCGCGCACACACAGAGGGGCCCCGCAGACTCGACGGAGCAACCGCCATCACCGGTTCGTCTGCCCCACACAAAGAATAACGCGGCCGACGTACGGCCTTTATCTATCAAAACAAAGTGACCGAAGCAAGTGATTACAACTCTTCGCAGTGACGTGTAAATACAGCTGTTCTTCCTAGGGTTCGCAGGACTTCGGAAACACGTAAAACATGTTGTCTTGCCGGAACGCGCGATGGCGGTTGCCCGGGAGTTCTCCTGTGGATCCCGACTGTAGGCTGATTTTTCATGGGGAAGGGTGATAAATTCCGCCGCGCATTTCTGAGGATTGCCTCAGTAGTCGCGATGACTCGAATTTTTCAATAGCACCACCACGAATTATATGATTTTTTTTTTTAAAAAAAAAGGCGATATCGAAATGAATACAGTCTGGGGCGAGGGAGACGAAGCTCCCGCGTGCAGGCCTTTTCGAAAACATCTTTCGGCTGCAGGGTTTAGTGAGGAAGAGATGGCTACACTGCCGATGCGTCTACCAAGAATGCCGTCGCATAAGCCCATACTTATTTGGACTTAAAAAGATATTGTGTCAGAACAACGTGTCGCAAAAACTGAATTTTATAGTTCGCTGTATTTTTTTTGTGTAGGATATGCCGCTTCGATGACATAATATAAATACGGTTTTTCGTGGGCGGGCAGATATAGATGCCATTAATAATATCTGCGCAATCAGCGACATTACACAGCAACAATTCAAAGACATATGTTTATAAGTTTTCCATACTTGAACGATCATAAAAACTATTCCACCCGCACGACTCTGGAAAAATTAAAACTTATTCGCTCGAAACAGGTAAATGCCTTCTTAAGTCAAACGTAATGCTATTTAGAACATTGGAGTCTCGTAGAAAATGACAACGAGTCTGCTATTAAAATTTCTATGTTCCTATCGCGGTTCTAATGAACAGCAATTACGCACCCTTAGTAGCAATGTTGATTCAGAAAAGAGACACCAGTAAAGCAGGCTACTGGATAAGCAGTCAGCCACGATACAAAACGCGAACTGGAATTGTGTATCAGTTCGGAAAACATCTGAAATGCTCTAGCAAAATAACACAATTTCCTTGACTTGCTTTACATATATAATAATACTAAAACGATTCTAAAATCAGTGATTTCCGTAAATCTGAAGTTAATGGTTACAAGATACTATGGATACAAAATACTATAAATGAAATGTGCGTACTACGTGAAAGGCAGTGCCTAAGGATTACCGGAAACTTATGCACATTAACTCTGTATTATGGGACGAAAGAGAATTTGATCGTTGGGTAACCCCTCAGATGGCTAAGGAAACGGGTTGGGACACTTTAGTAGCTAGTTTCGAGCGTGCTTTCATTCTCAAGTGCACAATGGCTGTTCACACATAATCCTCGTTAAGTAGTGTAAAACTGGACTCTCGTGCCAATCGCAGTTACGGATATCATGGTTGTCAAGAAACACAACCTCGAAAAGATATCCACAAACCACATTTACAAAACTGTCAGCAGTTCTCCTCGCAGGTGACGAACAAGAATTTCGAAAATAATGAACATTTGAAACACGACTCGTATTCTTCATACACAGAATGTTGAATCCGTAGGCGACAAGATTAAATCTGAGCAATTTGCAACATGGCTTTATTTGGCACCTAACAAAGGAAATGCATTGCGATATAAATAATGAAGTACTGCACTAGATAGACAATTTCATGACTTTCATGACTTTTATCCCCCCATGAACCATGGACCTTGCCGTTGGTGGGGAGGCTTGCGTGCCTCAGCGATACAGATGGCCGTACCGTAGGTGCAACCACAACGGAGGGGTATCTGTTGAGAGGCCAGACAAACATGTGGTTCCTGAAGAGGGGCAGCAGCCTTTTCAGTAGTTGCAGGGGCAACAGTCTGGATGATTGACTGATCTGGCCTTGTAACATTAACCAAAACGGCCTTGCTGTGCTGGTACTGCGAACGGCTGAAAGCAAGGGGAAACTACAGCCGTAATTTTTCCCGAGGACATGCAGCTCTACTGTATGATTAAATGATGATGGCGTTCTCTTGGGTAAAATATTCCGGAGGTAAAATAGTCCCCCATTCGGATCTCCGGGCGGGGACTACTCAGGAGGACGTCGTTATCAGAAGAAAGAAAACTGGCGTTCTACGGATCGGAGCGTGGAATGTCAGATCCCTTAATCGGGCAGGTAGGTTAGAAAATTTAAAAAGGGAGATGGATAGGTTAAAGTTAGATATAGTGGGAATTAGTGAAGTTCGGTGGCAGGAGGAACAAGACTTTTGGTCAGGTGATTACAGGGTTATAAATACAAAATCAAATAGGGGTAATGCAGGAGTAGGTTTAATAATGAATAAAGAAATAGGAGTCCGGGTAAGCTACTACAAACAGCATAGTGAACGCATTATTGTTGCCAAGATAGACACAAAGCCCATGCCTACTACAGTAGTACAAGTTTATATGCCAACTAGCTCTGCAGATGATGAAGAAATAGATGAAATGTATGACGAGATAAAAGAAATTATTCAGGTAGTGAAGGGAGACGAAAATTTAATAGTCATGGGTGACTGGAATTCGTCAGTAGGAAAAGGGAGAGAAGGAAACATAGTAGGTGAATATGGATTGGGGGGAAGGAATGAAAGAGGAAGCCGCCTTGTAGAATTTTGCACAGAGCATAACTTAATCGTAGCTAACACTTGGTTCAAGAATCATGAAAGGAGGCTGTATACATGGAAGAAGCCTGGAGATACTGACAGGTTTCAGATAGATTATATAATGGTAAGACAGAGATTTAGGAACCAGGTTTTAAATTGTAAGACATTTCCTGGGGCAGATGTAGATTCTGACCACAATCTATTGGTTATGAACTGCAGATTGAAACTGAAGAAACTACAAAAAGGTGGGAATTTAAGGAGATGGGACCTGGATAAACTGAAAGAACCAGAGGTTGTAGAGTGTTTCAGGAAGAGCATTAGGGAACAATTGACAGGAATGGGGGAAAGAAATACAGTAGAAGAAGAATGGGTAACTCTGAGGGATGAAGTAGTGAAGGCAGCAGAGGATCAAGTAGGTAAAAAGACGCGGGCTAATAGAAATCCTTGGGTAACAGAAGAAATATTGAATTTAATTGATGAAAGGAGAAAATATAAAAATGCAGTAAATGAAGCAGGCGAAAAGGAATACTAACGTCTCAAAAATGAAATCGACAGGAAGTGCAAAATGGCTAAGCAGGGATGGCTAGAGGACAAATGTAAGGATGTAGAGGCTTGTCTCACTAGGGGTAAGATAGATACTGCCTACAGGAAAATTAAAGAGACCTTTGGAGAAAAGAGAGCCACTTGTATGAATATCAAGAGCTCAGATGGCAACCCAGTTCTAAGCAAAGAAGGGAAAGCAGAAAGGTGGAAGGAGTATATAGAGGGTTTATACAAGGGCGATGTACTTGAGGACAATATTATGGAAATGGAAGAGGATGTAGATGAAGATGAAATGGGAGATAAGATACTGCGTGAAGAGTTTGACAGAGCACTGAAAGACCTGAGTCAAAACAAGGCCCCGGGAGTAGACAACATTCCATTAGAACTACTGATGGCCTCGGGAGAGCCAGTCATGACAAAACTCTACCATCTGGTGAGCACGATGTATGAGACAGGCGAAATACCCTCAGACTTCAAGAAGAATATAATAATTCCAATCCCAAAGAAAGCAGGTGTTGACAGATGTGAAAATTACCGAACAATCAGTTTAATAAGTCACAGCTGCAAAATACTAACGCGAATTCTTTACAGACGAATGGAAAAACTGGTAGAAGCCGACCTCGGGGAAGATCAGTTTGGATTCCGTAGAAATGTTGGAACACTTGAGGCAATACTGACCTTACGACTTATCTTGGAAGAAAGATTAAGAAAAGGCAAACCTACGTTTCTAGCATTTGTAGACTTAGAGAAAGCTTTTGACAATGTTGACTGGAATACTCTCTTTCAAATTCTGAAGGTGGCAGGGGTAAAATACAGGGAGCGAAAGGCTATTTACAATTTGTACAGAAACCAGATGGCAGTTATAAGAGTCGAGGGGCATGAAAGGGAAGCAGTGGTTGGGAAAGGAGTGAGACAGGGTTGTAGCCTCTCCCCGATGTTATTCAATCTGTATATTGAGCAAGCAGTAAAGGAAACAAAAGAAAAATTCGGAGTAGGTATTAAAATTCATGGAGAAGAAGTAAAAACTTTGAGGTTCGCCGATGACATTGTAATTCTGTCAGAGACAGCAAAGGACTTGGAAGAGCAGTTGAACGGAATGGACAGTGTCTTGAAAGGAGGATATAAGATGAACATCAACAAAAGCAAAACGAGGATAATGGAATGTAGTCAAATTAAGTCAGGTGATGCTGAGGGAATTAGATTAGGAAATGAGACACTTAAAGTAGTAAAGGAGTTTTGCTATTTAGGGAGTAAAATAACCGATGATGGTCGAAGTAGAGAGGATATAAAATGTAGACTGGCAATGGCAAGGAAAGCGTTTCTCAAGAAGAGAAATTTGTTAACATCGAATATAGATTTAGGTGTCAGGAAGTCGTTTCTGAAAGTATTTGTATGGAGTGTAGCCATGTATGGAAGTGAGACATGGACGATAACTAGTTTGGACAAGAAGAGAATAGAAGCTTTCGAAATGTGGTGCTACAGAAGAATGCTGAAGATAAGGTGGGTAGATCACGTAACTAATGAGGAGGTATTGAATAGGATTGGGGAGAAGAGAAGTTTGTGGCACAACTTGACTAGAAGAAGGGATCGGTTGGTAGGACATGTTCTGAGGCATCGAGGGATCACAATTTTAGCATTGGAGGGCAGCGTGGAGGGTAAAAATCGTAGAGGGAGACCAAGAGATCAATACACTAAGCAGATTCAGAAGGATGTAGGTTGCAGTAGGTACTGGGAGATGAAGAAGCTTGCACAGGATAGAGTAGCATGGAGAGCTGCATCAAACCAGTCTCTGGACTGAAGACCACAACAACAACAACAACATCCCGTTTGCAAATGCTGCGGGAGCGTTAGGTATGACGTCTGCGTATGTGTTGTTTTGTCTCTCTTTTCCTGCTGTGGTCTTTCACTGTAGTTGGAAAACAGGATAAGATAAATCTTAGAGTTTTAGATGCTGATCTTATAGAAGAGATTTTTGTATATCTGCTTAAGGGAATTACGTACAAAACTGCAGTCACGCAACTGATATCAACTCGTAACATGGTGAAAATATTTTAAAACATTGTTGCGATATCTGTGTACTGTGGTATCATAGTCTACTAAAAACAGTCGCGAAAGTACGGCAATCTTTTTACAGCCACTGCTGCAGCGCTGCAATTAGCTGGAACGCATAAAAATACTGCGTACGATTGTATATGGTATATATGGAGTGTAGAAGCACGTTCAAAAGGCAAATGAGATTGTATTTCGGAGTTAATTGTGCCACTATAAATTGTAGCAGCAATTAAAATATCCCCAAGATTGTAAAAACATTACCTAGCTTTGAAAGTATTAAAATGAGTCTGAAACCTGCAAAGAAACTTGTGAAACGAAGTGTAATCGGCGCAGAGCATCAGAATTCAGAAAGTAGGTGCCAAGACACGGATATACTTGTAACAGTTCCTTTTGATCTTAAACACATCAAGTCACAATTCATTACCAGTCTTAAACGATTTTCGATGATTCGACTACGTCTCTGCTTCTGTGAACCGTGTAATATACTGCATTGCACTGAGATTTCATTTTATATGATGATACTACTGACGGCCTTGGGAGAGCCAGTCCTGACAAAACCCTACCATCTGGTGAGCAACATGTATGAGACAGGCGAAATACCCTCAGACTTCAAGAACAACATAATAATTCCAATCCCAAAGAAATCAGGTGTTGACAGATGTGAAAATTACCGAACAATCAGTTTAATAAGTCACAGCTGCAAAATACTAACGCGAATTCTTTACAGACGAATGGAAAAACTGATAGAAGCCGACCTCGGGGAAGATCAGTTTGGATTACGTAGAAGTGTTGGAGCACTTGAGGCAATACTGATCCTACGACTTATCTTAGAAGATAGATTAAGGAAAGGCAAACCTACGTTTCTAGCATTTGTAGACTTAGAGAAAGCTTTTGACAATGTTGATTGGAATACTCTCTTTCAAATTCTGAAGGTGGCAGGGGTAAAATGCAGGGAGCGAAAGGCTATATACAATTTGTACAGAAAGCAGATGGCAGTTATTAGAGTTCAGGGGTTTGAAAGGGAAGCAGTGGTTGGGAAAGGAGTGAGACAGGGTTGTAGCCTCTCCTTGATGTTATTCAATCTGTATATTGAGCAAGCAGTAAAGGAAACAAAAAAAAATTCGGTGTAGGTGTTAAAATCCATGGAGAAGATGTAAAAATTTTGAGGTTCGCCGATGACATTGTAATTCTGTCAGAGACAGCAAAGGACTTGGAAGAGCAGTTGAACGGATTGAACAGTGTCTTGAAAGGAGGATATAAGATGAACATCAACAAAAGAAAAACGAGGATAATGGAATGTAGTCGAATTAAGTCGGGTGATGCTGAAGGAATTAGATTAGGAAATGAGACACTTAAAGTAGTAAAGGAGTTTTGCTATTTGGGGAGCAAAATAACTGATGATGGTCGAAGTAGAGAGGATATAAAATGTAGACTGACCATGGCAGGGAAAGCGTTTCTGAAGAAGAGAAATTTGTTAACATCGAGTATAGATTTAAGTGTCAGGAAGTCATATCTGAAAGTATTTGTGTGGAGTGTAGCCGTGTATGGAAGTGAAACAAGGACGATAAATAGTTTGGACAAGAAGAGAATAGAAGCTTTCGAAACGTGGTGCTACAGAAGAATGATGAAGATTAGATGGGTAGATCACATAACTAATGAGGAGGTATTGAATAGAATTGGGGAGAAGAGGAGTTTGTGGCACTACTTGAGAAGCAGAAGGGACCGGTTGGTAGGACATGTTCTGAGGCATCAGGAGATCATAAATTTAGCACTGGAGGGCAGCGTGGAGGGTAAAAAATCGTAGAGGGAGACCAAGAAATGAATACACTAAGCAGATTCAGAAGGATGTAGGTTGCAGAAAGTACTGGGAGATGAAGAGGCTTGCACAGGACTGAAGACTACCACACATGATCATACAAACTGGAAACTGGATATTACTTTAACAAAACTTTCCTTTTCGCATTAGAAAAGTCACCGCCACATTTAGTGACTCGGAAATATGAAAGTAACACCATTATATTTAGGAAGTCCTCCGTCTAAAAAGTCTGAAGGTTTGACACTTGAAGCGCCAAGCTGCTGGCTCGTAGCATTTGACTGTAGAAGCTGCATTTCCTTTTTTTTTGCGCTGTGATGTTTCGCGACTGTTTGTCGTAATTGTATGTAAACAGACACTGCGTGGGTGTGAAATGATGCTGTTGAAGGCTTTCAAAAAACGTCGTCTTATCTTCTGCTTCTTCTTCCTTAGCGTTTGTTCCGCGTGCTGGCGGGGTCCGTTGTTTTGGCTCATTATCGCCACTTCTTGCGATCTTGTACCTGATCAGGGTGAAGGCCTGAGATCTTGAGATCTTATTGCAGAGTGTCAAGCGACGCTGCCTTGATTGTCCTTCTGGCCGTTTCCCATTTACATTTAAGTTGAAACTGGTCTCTGCCACTGTTGTCTCGTGTGCTCTAATGACATGCCCGTACCAGCGTAGGCGGCTTTCTCTCATTTTCTCTACTATTGAAGCAACACCGTATAGCCTGTGAACTTCATTATTTGTGACGTGGTCACGCAATGTTAATCACGATGTTCACCCAAGCAATTTCGCCACCATAAAAGCAAGTCTTTGCTCTGCTTCCTTCGTTGAAGGCCAGCATTCAACCCCACACAGTGCAACTGGACGGATTACCGATCGGTATACTTTTGATCTGAGCCTGTTGGGAATTTTCTTGTCGCATAGTACTCCAGCAACGGAACGCCATTTTAGCCACGCGCTGCTAAGGCGGTTGGAGATTTCCGCACTGAGATTTCCATCGGCAGCAATTGTCGAGCCCAGCAAAATTGTGGGTAAGTTCAGGAGCGTTTTACTTCAAATTGTTACACTATACTACAATGAAAAGTCCTTGCTGTTGGGAGGTCAACACCATTGATTCTGATGGTTAAGAGTCATTGAAATCTGTGGAAAGGTAATATGTTTTCAATGCATTGAGTCATAGTCCTACACCTACAAGGTGGTCATTCCAGGCTTGAAGTTGTAGATCTTTCTTATCTTTATACTGGCCAGTAGCACATCATCAGCATCGTCTTAAGAAGATGTACTCATGTGAGATATGCCCCAGGATTTGTAGTAGATCTGAGGATTGCTCCACAGTTTGAACAGAAAACAGCTTTGGTTGTGCCTTTAAGAAACATAATAAAGTTGTTACTGACCACTTGAACACGGACAGTGTGCACTCGACGAACAAATGATTGTTTAGCGAAGTTCACTGAATGTATCTGGGTGCCGCATAGATTGACGGAAGAGCAGATAGTAGTGGGACTAAGCAAGAGGTGGTGCATTTTGTTAGCGCGGATTGCCTACATCAGGGGTAGGTATTCACTCAGGGGCAAACCTATTGTTCTCCTTTGATTGACAGTTCCTTAACCTATTGTTCTCCCTTGAGTGACTGGTTCTTAACCTATTGTTCTGTTAAGTGGTTTTCCATATCACCACACTTAATCTATTGTTCCCCCACCCCCTCCCACTCCCACTACCCTCCCCCCTCAGGACCCCCCTCCCTCACTGCTGCAGGTACACTTTCAGGTCTGAGTTAACCTATTGTTCTGTGAAGTGGTTTTCCATGTCACCCCACTTCACCTATTGTTCCCCCACCCCCTCTCACTCCTGTCCCCCATTAGGAACCCTCCCCCCCTTCCTCACTGCTACAGGTAGACTTTCAGGTCTGAGTTATTGGAATAGTCCCTGTCACTACTATTAGCTTTGATTGACTACTTAATTAACCTCTCCCCCTCTGGTAAACCCACTACTCTCCCACCCTCTCCTCCTCCCCCAGAAAATTGGAAAAAGACTCAATTGATTGGTCATTTGGAGGGAAATCGATTGCTCTGTATGGAATATTGTTTAAAGAATTTAGACAATGAATGGAATATATGGAAAGGGTATATTGTTTATTTATAAAAAATTCTGTTTGTGGGGATTGGATTTCTCTTGCTCATCATTCACTGCTGTTTGGAAACATCTAGGTCTTGCAAGAAGCAATTACATGGGACAAACATGTTGCATAACCTAATGTTCGACACTACTCTGGGTGTCTTAACCTAATGGTCTGCCCTTTGTCAGCACTTAACCTATTTTTCTGTTAAGTGGTTATCCATGTCACCTCCATTTCCTTAAAATATTGTTTCGCCTTTGATGCCAAATTAAGTAATTAGTTATCTCCTCCCACCATTTTCTGGCACACTTTTCGAATTTCACATGGTTTTGAACGCCATTTCTGGCGTATCCTTCTGTGTCACCCACACCCTTAAACTATTGTACTGAGTTTTACATAAAAATTATTCAAATTAACTTAGTGTTCTGCACTTAACCTGCTGTTCTGCTCTATGTCACCCACTCACCAATGCCTATCCGAAACTATTGTACCGCTAACACTATGTTGATACAAAAAATTTATGCAAATTAATTAAATCGATATTCTTCACATGTATGGGGTAGTTTTTTTTAATTCGCAGCATCCTATTGGTCTTAGAGTACTGTTCGGCTGTATGGGGGGGCCCTTACCAGTTACGTCTGATTCAAGAGATTGACAAGATCCAAAAAAGAAATGCAAGATTCGTGACTGGTACATTTAGCCATCGCAAGAGCGTTACAAACCTCATTGAAAGTTTGAAGTTGGACACACTTGCAGGTAGACGACACGCTAAACGGAAGGGGCTGCTCACTAAATTCCAAAATCCTATCTTCGCTGGGGATGTAGAGCATATATAATTACCACCAACTTTCACATCACGCAGTGATCACCATTCAAAGATGAGGGAAACTGGAGCTCGTACTGAGGCGTTCAGACAGTCGTTTTTCCCTCGCGCGATCCGTGAGTGAAACAGAGGGCGGGAAATATGACTTTGGCGTGAATAGTGCCCTCCACCACACACCGCTTGGTGGCTAGCGGAGTATGCATCTAGATGTAGATGGAATAAAGTTTAAACAAAAGATCGCGAGTAAAAAAACACATCCCGCCACCCGACGCCCGACGCAAACGCCCCGGAGTCGAGGTGCATCAGTGGTCCCCATGAGACGCGACCGTTGGGGTCCCACAAGGATGAGGCGCTGGCATCTCTTTCATACTTGACACCTGAGAAATTCCTGTCGAAATACGTATTCACCTAGATACCGTTGCCTGCGCAATGACGCATAGGGTCCAGTGCGGAGAGAGAGAGATGTTGCAATACTTCCCAGAATAGTATAGGGTGCACTCCTGTTCATTTTTGGAACACAACCTATGGACCATCTTAGAGACAGAAGTAATGACACTCTGGAGGACCTGACCATCATTTTGCAGGAAAATGCTCAAGCACATACAGTGGAAGTTGTTACTGATTTGTTTGACTGATGGGGTTGCTAAGTGCTATACCACCTACTGCACCCCCCTGTCTTAAGCCCTCGTGAGTTCAACTCGATTTCTGAACTGAAGAAAACACTTCACGGCATTCACTTCAGAACTGCTACAAATTCGTCGGGCAATAGACCGCGTTGCTCGAACTGTCAACACAATTGGCACTGCTAAGAGTATCCTACGACTTCCACATCGCTGGCAACGGGTTATACACAATGCTGGTGACTAATTTGAAGGTCAGTAAAACTTTAAAACACTTATCTATTTTGTACTAGCTGTAAATAAATAGTTGCCACTTTTAAAGTTCCAACCTTCGTAACTACGCCATCTCTGTGGTAACTGGAAACATTTTCCAAAAGAATATATGACACGAGGATCTGCCCAATTTACAAAAATTCAAAATATCTTGTTACATTTATTGTAGGTTGGATTTAAGTTAGAGGAATGTGTGTGAGGTCATGAGTTTCCAGTCAGAAAGATCTGAAGTGAGTCCTCAAAACGTATATCTGGACCGCGGAATGTTTTCCACTAATGCTTGGAACCAGGGTTTGACAGACTTGATTACCGTGGGGAAACAAAGATGGCAGCGCTGTTCGGGAGAATGATATCTGCCACGTTGGACTGAAAGGACATCAGTTCGGTAGGCTAGGGACTGTGTGATATACGCTTCTATTGCTGAATGTAACGGGATAAATAAAGTAAAATATATTTTGCAATATCTGTGGTATAAGCGAGGTAATTCAGAAACACATCAGTTAAGCGACGATTTTTGATTGGTGATAAATTGTGGTCACTAATGATAGAATAAACAAAGAATTGTCAGAGACAAATTTTGCTATGCTTGTGTTTCATCATACAGTCCTGTCGTTAAGCCTATTTACATGGGCACAACGGAGACGTGCGGTACCGGTCCTACTATGTCGTAATTCACGAGTATCTTTATTCCAAAAACGTGTTTGTGGTCTCCTTGTACTCGAAAGCCTGAACACAGCTGGTAGCGTAGCTTATTTATTTATTTACAATTTCCAGAAACCGTATTACGGCAGCCACGGCTTGAACGCACTCAGTGAGTTACACAACAAAAGATATAAAGCATTTCGAGATTTCATGACGCTTTGGGCTGTAAACTATCTCCCTGCCTTAGCTATCTCGTAAATTTTACCATCTATTATTTAATACTGTATTCTAGCTGATTCACTGAAATGTGTATCTTGTATCAGTTTAAAAAAATATATTCGTTTGATATTCAAGATGGTCGTTGAAATGCTAATGCCATTGCATATATATTATAGCACCTGTAACCTATTACTGGATCAAAAAACAAAAGTAAAGTACGTGATAAAATTATTAAAATAAAAAAACCAGTTAATACGTTCTGACTGTCACAACCGCGTGGGAATGCCGACCCTTTCACATGAGTACATTTTTATTATTTTTATTTTTACATTTTCACTTCCGACCAACAGCTATGTATAATTAAATAAAAATTGAATTGAGAGTAATTCTGTAGGATATTCGATGTATAATCGTGATATGCATTACGGGAAAAACAGCAATGACAAACTTTTGTTTTAAAGGTAATTTTTTGCTGTCATCAATCTGACATTTCAACAGCAGAGGCTAGGGATGTGAAAGGTTCTTATTTTCCTTCACTGGCGGAAAATTGGTGATGGCAGAGGCGGCCGCGTCATTAGTTGAGGGGGACCGGCTCTCCGCAAGCGCTGACGTGCCCGGGCGCTGATGCTCGTAATGCCGGCGCCAGTCTTCCTTTTGTGTTCGTAACTGCCATTAAAAAGCTCGGCAGCATTCCGGTTCAGTAAGTACACTGGAAATTATAATGTGCGTACGTATCCGTGGCCGCGACGCCTAATGTATTGCCTGTTTTTATTAGGTCTCTAATCTGTTACTGGTAACCGTGCTGTTATTGGGCGACGTTCGCTTCTCTTTTTAAATCATTTCCCCCGCCGCCAGATTCCCCCCGGGCTGCTGCTGCAACGCGGCGCGACAGCACGGCAGCTAGGGGAGCCAGGCAGAGCTGGCTGAGGACTCCCGCCCGCTCCCTGCCCCACAATACACCGCGCCGCCGCGCAGCGCCGCTGCTGCATTCATCAGCAGACAGCAGACAGTCGGGCCAGCGCTTCGCCGCGTCCCCTCTGACGCTCGTTTCGTTCCCCGCTCTCCCACTCCACTCCTCTGCCACAGCCATAACTCCCTCTCGCTCACTCTCCATCTCTGTCCTCCTCCCCGCTGTTATTATCTCTGTTTTTCTGTCCGTGTCCTCGCTGCCGCCGACGTTAACACATGGAAGCTCCCTCTGTTTCACTCCAACTCGCGCGAAGGGCTGCCGCCTCATCACGCCTACCGCACTCATCTCTCTCTATCTCTCTCTCTCTCTCGCTTCTTCTTTCTCTCTCTCCTTCTCTGTCTGCCTCACGCCGCCTGTTCCTCTCGCCAGACATGCGATATAACTACAGGCTCCTCTATTATTGCTATTACTCCTTGGTCTCCTTCACCTACACAAACAACGTAGTACGCGCGCGCGCGGGCTCGCGCGCGCGCGTGTGTGTGTGTGTGTGTGTGTGTGTGTGTGTGTGTGTGTTTTCGTTCCCCGCAGAGTTGTCTCAACACTCTCTTGTTCGCTAAGAGCGACTGCAAGCGTGACTGATGATAGCGCTACTATATTAAGAAGACTATTCGGAACCTTTAGGGTGAAACCGAACTAAACTGACAAAATTTCGGAGGCTGTTTGGAAATATTTTGAAAGCAATTTCCTGTAAAGGACTCGTGGTCTCCGGAGGCTAGTTACAAAGTAATAAATTAATTATTATTTATTCGACTGATAACCCAATTACATTTTTTCTCCGAAAATACCCCCACAAAAGTGAAAAAAAGCATGTAATATACGGAGCGATCGAAAAGTTCCGCATATCAGCCTCAAGAAGCGAAATGAAGTGTGTCATGATGTCTTGTTACACAACACTGTTCACTGTAGCTTCAGATAAAATAGGCCCCACTGTTCGATGACGCGATACGGCACACAAAGACACTCCAGTTTTCTGACAGAGAAAGGTGGTTCCACGAAAGGTATGTGGATTTTCGCTTCACCGAATTCTTGCGTTTTGAGTAAGCACCTAACCACTAAGTTGAAACGACACCTTACCAGTGAAGAAAGCACGATCTAATTCTATGATTCTGTGACTCCGTGGGCGTTGACAAATAACGGAAACCACGCACGTACGTTGGACGCTTTCCTCTCTCCGGTGCCTTCATTTCCTGCACACTACGAAGATGATATGCACGAGACTGTAACGTCCACATCGCTTTCTGAGGTACCCAAGTGCAGAGAAATCTTCGAACTCGGCATGGAAGGCAACCAACGTCCCGACCAACTGTTCGGGCTTGGCATACGTCAGTGATAGGAACTGATCGTGTTCTCCATAAAAATGCAGTGGGTCGCCTTTCTGTTTCAGACGCCAACGTGGACGAAGTATGGCGGACGTCTGCAAGGAGTCCGACAAAATTGGTGCACGGCGGCCAGAGAGTAGGAAATGAAACGATCAACAGTGCATAGTGTCTTGCATAAGAGGTTACGTCTATATACCCAAAAGGCGCAGCTGCTTTCAGGCATTAAAACCTACGGACAAATCCGAGCGTGAACAGTTTGCAGTGGATGTGCTAGGCAAGACTGACGCAAACTATGAATCTTTTTTTGAAAAAGATTTGTTTCCTCGATGAGGCAACACGTCATGTACCCGGCAAACTGAATCGTCGTTGTTGTTGTTGTGGTCTTCAGTCATGAGACTGGTTTGATGCAGCTCTCCATGCTACTCTATCCTGTGCAAGCTTCTTCATCTCCCAGTACCTACTGCAACCTACATCCTTCTGAATCTGCTTAGCGTATTCATCTCTTGGTCTCCCCTTACGATTTTTACCCTCCACACTGCCCTCCAATACTAAATTGGTGATCCCTTGATGCCTCAGAATATGTCCTACCAACCGATCCCTTCTTCTGGTCAAGTTGTGCCAGAAAATCCTCTTCTCCCCAATCCTATTCAGTACCTCCTCATTAGTTATGTGATCTACCCATCTAATCTTCAGCATTCTTCTGTAGCTCCACATTTCGAAAGCTTCTATTCTCTTCTTGTCCAAACTATTTACCGTCCATGTTTCACTTCCATACATAGCTACACTCCATACAAATACTTTCAGAAATGACTTCCTGACACTTAAATCTATACTCGATGTTAACAAATTTCTCTTCTTCAGAAAGGCTTTCCTTGCCATTGCCAGTCTACATTTTATATCCTCTCTACTTCGACCATCATCAGTTATTTCGCTCCCCAAATAGCAAAACTCCTTTACTACTTTAAGTGTCTCATTTCCTAATCTAATACCCTCAACATCACCCGACTTAATTCGACTACATTCCATTATCCTCGTTTTGCTTTTGTTGATGTTCATCTTATATCCTCCCTTCAAGACACCATCCATTCCGTTCAACTGCTCTTCCAAGTCCTTTGCTGTCTCCGACAGAATTACAATGTCATCGGCGAACCTCAAAGTTTTTATTTCTTCTCCATGGATTTTAATACCTACTCCGAATTTATCTTTTGTTTCCTTTACTGCTTGCTCAATATACAGATTGAATAACATCGGGGAGAGGCTACAACCCTGTCTTACTCCCTTCCCAACCACTGCTTCCCTTTCATGTCCCTCGACTCTTATAACTGCCATCTGGTTTCTGTACAAATTGTAAATAGCCTTTCGCTCCCTGTATTTTACCCCTGCCACCTTTAGAATTTGAAAGAGAGTATTCCAGTCAACATGGTCAAAAGCTTTCTCTAAGTCTACAAATGCTAGAAACGTAGGTTTGCCTTTTCTTAATCTTTTTTCTAAGATAAGTCTAAGGTCAGTATTGCCTCACGTGTTCCAGTATTTCTACGGAATCCAAACTGATCTTCCCCGAGGTCGGCTTCTACTAGTTTTTCCATTCGTCTGTAAAGAATTCATGTGAGTATTTTGCAGCTGTGGCTTATTAAAATGATTGTTCGGTAATTCTCACATCTGTCAACACCTGCTTTCTTTGGGATTGGAATTATTATATTCTTCTTGAAGTCTGAGGGTATTTCGCCTGTTTCATACATCTTGCTCACCAGATGGTAGAGTTTTGTCAGGACTGGCTCTCCCAAGGCAGTCAGTAGTTCTAATGGAATGTTGTCTACTCCGGGGGCCTTGTTTCGACTCAAGTCTTTCAGTGCTCTGTCAAACTCTTCACGCAGTATCTTATCTCCCATTTCATCTTCATCTGCATCCTCTTCCATTTCCATAATATTGTCCTCAAGTACATCGCCCTTGTATAGACCCTCTATATACTCCTTCCACCTTTCTGCTTTCCCTTCTTGCTTAGAACTGGGTTTCCATCTGAGCTCTTGATGTTCATGCAAGTGGTTCTCTTTTCTCCAAAAGTCTCTATACTTTTCCTGTAGGCAGTATCTATCTTACCCCTAGTGAGATAAGCCTCTACATCCTTACATTTGTCCTCTAGCCATCCCTGCTTAGCCATTTTGCACTTCCTGTCGATCTTATTTTTGAGACGTTTGTATTCCTTTTTGCCTGCTTCATTTACTGCATTTTTATATTTTCTCCTTTCATCAATTAAATTCAATATTTCTTTTGTTACCCAAGGATTTCTACTAGCCCTCGTCTTTTTACCTTCTTGATCCTCTGCTGCCTTCACTACTTCATCCCTCAAAGCTACCCATTCTTCTTCTACTGTATTTCTTTCCCCCATTCTTGTCAATTGTTCCCTTATGCTCTCCCTGAAACTCCGTACAACGTCTGGTTCTTTCAGTTTATCCAGGTCCCATCTCCTTAAATTCCCATCTTTTTTGCAGTTTCTTCAGTTTTAATCTACAGGTCATAACCAATAGATTGTGATCAGAGTCCACATCTGCCCCTGGAAATGTCATACAATTTAAAACCTGGTTCCTAAATCTCTGTCTTACCATTATATAATCTATCTGATACCTTTTAGTATCTCCTGGGTTCTTCCATGTATACAACCTTCTATCATGATTCTTAAACCAAGTGTTAGCTATGATTAAGTTGTGCTCTGTGCAAAATTCTACCAGGCGGCTTCCTCTTTCATTTCTTAGCCCCAATCCATATTCACCAACTACGTTTCCTTCTCTCCCTTTTCCTACACTCGAATTCCAGTCACCAATGACTATTAAATTTTCGTCTCCCTTCACTATCTGAATAATTCCTTTTATTTCATCATACATTTCTTCAATTTCTTCGTCATCTGCAGAGCTAGTTGGCATATAAACTTGTACTACTGTAGTAGGTGTGGGCTTCGTATCTACCTTGGCCACAATAATGCGTTCACTATGCTGTTTGTAGTAGCTTACCCGCATTCCTATTTTCCTATTCATTATTAAACCTACTCCTGCATTACCCCTATTTGACTTTGTGTTTATAACCCTGTAGTCACCTGACCAGAAGTCTTGTTCCTCCTGCCACCGAACTTCACTAATTCCCACTATATCTAACTTTAACCTATCCATTTCCCTTTTTAAATTTTCTAACCTACCTGCCCGATTAAGTGATCTGACATTCCACACTCCGATCCGTAGACCGCCAGTTTTCTTTCTCCTGATAACGACGTCCTCCTGAGTAGTCACTGCCGGGAGATCCGAATGGGGGACTATTTTACCTCATGAATATTTTACCCAAGAGGACGCCATCATCATTTATCCATACAGTAAAGCTGCATGCCCTCGGGAAAAATTACGGCCGTAGTTTCCCTTTGCTTTCAGCCGTTCGCAGTACCAGCACAGCAAGGCCGTTTTGGTTATTGTTACAAGGCCAGATCAGTCAATCATCCAGACTGTTGCCCTTGCAACTACTGAAAAGGCTGCTGCCCCTCTTCAGGGACCACACGTTTGTCTGGCCTCTCAACAGATACCCCTCCGTTGTGGTTGTACCTACGGTACGGCTATCTGTATCACTGAGGCACGCAAGCCTCCCCACCAACGGCAAGGTCCATGGTTCATGGATCGTCATAACGTCCGTATACGGGGGTTCACGCATCATCATGTTACACTTGAAATGGAGAGAGACAGTCCCAAAGCCAATGTTTGATGCGGACTGATGTGCCGCTATATCATTGGTCCTGGAACACCTGCAATGCCATATTCCAGCAGGATGGTGCACCATACCGCTGGTCCCTAAATGTCCTTCAATTTCTAGATAAAATGTGCAAGACAGATGGATCGGACGAGATGGTCGAGTTCGATGGCCGCTACGATCCCCTGACTTCAAACAACTAGACTTAGTTCTGTGGGGTTTTGTGAAGATCTGGTGTCCGTAACTAAGGCTAGAGACCTACAGCACTTGAAGGCGCGCGTTCGCAATGCGTTTGAACATGTCACGGTGCAGATCTTGAATCGTATGGGGAGAGAGACGGAATTCCGACTAGACATTATCCGTGTTACTAATGATGCTCACAATAAAGCGTATGAATGAGGAAACAAAATTTTATAAGTTATCATATGCTGAAAACCATTTGTTAATATCCAACATAGCTTTAATGTATTTAGCCGGCCAGAGTGACCGTGCGGTTCTAGGCGCTACAGTCTGGAACCGCGCGACCACTATGGTCGAATTTTCGAATCCTGCCTCGGGCATGGATGTGTGTGATGTCCTTAGGTTAGTTAGGTTTAATTAGTTCTAAGTTCTAGGCGACTGATGACCACAGAAGTTAAGTCCCATAGTGCTCAGAGCCATTTTTTAAAATGTATTTAAGTCTTAAGTTGTAAAGATAATTTATGGACACCCTGTATTTACCAGGCAATGAACTGTACAATACTGCAGACCTGATGTGACTTCTACCTGTTACATTCGCACTCGGGAGCATGCCTGTTGAAATCCCCGTCCGGTCATCCAGATAATGTTTTCCATTATTTCCCCAAATCGCTCCAGGCAAATGCTGGGATGTTTCCTTTAAAACAAGGGGCGACCGATTTCCTTTCCCATCCTCTGGTAATCGGAACTTGTGCACCGTCTCTAATGACCACGTTGTCGACGGGACGTTAAACTCTAAACGTTCCTTCTTCCATTAGATTGACTTCTTCGTTTGTTATCGATAATACCTGTAATGCTACCTTACGGTGGCTGATCGAACGAATACTATGCAACTCCTATTTACAGGCACGTTTATTTTAATGCTCTCGCCTTTGCGATCGTACAATACAATCACCATAACGCGGAACAATCTGGTTTCTCGTAGGTGCCTATGTGCAAATGCAGAACTTCTGTGATGTGCTAGCCGTCGCTGCGGAACAGCTCAGCACAACTCCGTTGTGCCGCTTTTCTGTTGCATTCAGTGAACCCAAGAAAGACATGTTTGTTCTCATTGGTAGCTCTACGGTTAACGTGGCAGATTACCAACGGAAGGGGCCCGGGTTCGATTCCCACCAGCCGGGTCGTAGATTTTCTCCACTCGGCGACTGGGCGTTATTATCGTCATTACTGACGTTCCAGTAATGAGACAGTTGAACAGGCATATCCCGGGCCAGTAACTAAAAAAAAAAAAAAATGCATCTCCGCCAACTTTTCATCAGTATACTGCAGATGACGAAGAGACCGAAGAAATGTATGATGAGATAAAAGAAATTATTCAGATACCGAAGGGAGAGGACAATTTAATAATCATGGGGAACTGGAATTCGATAGTAGGAGAAGGAAAAGTAATAGGTGAATATGGAATGGGGCTAAGGAATGAAAGAGGAGACCGCCTGGTAGAATTTTAAACAATGCATAACTTAATCATAGCTAAAACTTGGTTCAAGAATCATGAAAGAAGGTTGTATACATGGAAGAGGCCTGGAGACACTTGAAGACGTCGGATACAATATATAACGGTAAGACAGAGATTTAGGAACCAGGTATTAAACTGTAAGACACTTCCAGGGGCAAATGTGGACTCTGACCACAATCTATTGGTTATGAACTATAGATTAAAACTGAAGAAACTGCAAAAAAGGTGGGAATTTAAAGAGATGGGACCTAGATTAACCGAAAGAGCCAGAGATTGTAGAGAGTTTCAGAGAGAGCAATAGGAAATGATTGACAAGAACAGGCGAAAGAAATACAGTAGAAGAAGAATGGGTAGCTTTGAGAGATGAAATATTGAAGGAAACAGAGGATCAAGTAGGTAAAAAAAAAGAGTGCTAATAGAAATCCTTGGGTAACAGAAGAGATGAGGAATTTAACTGATGAAAGGAGAAAATATAAAAACGGACTAAATGAAGCAGGCGAAAAGGAATACAAACGTCTCGAAAATGAGATCGACAGGAAATGCAAAATGGCCTAGCAGGGATGACTAGTGGACAAATGTAAGGATGTAGAGGCGTATATCACTAGGGGTAAGATGGATACTGCCTACAGTAAAATTAAAGAGATCTTTGGAGAAAAGAGAACCACTTGTATGGATATCAAGAGCTCAGATGGTAAACCAGTTCTAAGCAAAGAAGGGAAGGAAGAAAGATGGGTGTATATAGAAGTTCTATACAAGAGCGATGTACTTGAGAACAGTATTATGGAAATGGAAGAGGATGTAGACGAAGATGAAATGGGAGATATGATACTGCTTGAAGAGTTTGACAGAGCACTGAAAGACCTAAGTCGAAACAAGACCCCGCGAGTTGACAGCAATCCATTAGAACTACTAATAGCCTTTGGAGAGCCAGCCCTAACAAAACTCTACCATTTGGCGAGCAAGATGTATGAGACAGGAGAAATATCCTCAGACTTCAAGAAGAATATAATAATTCCAATCCCAAAGAAGGCAGGTGTTGACAGGTGTGAAAACTATCAAACTAAGTCACGGCTGAATGCTACTAACACGAATTCCTTACAGACTAATGGAAAAACTGATAGATGTCGACCTCGGGAAGATCAGTTTCGATTCCGTAGAAATGTTGGAACACGTGAGGCAATACTGACCCTATGACGTTTCTTAGAAGATAGATTAAGGAAAGGCAAACCTACGTTTCTAGCATTTGCAGACTTAGAGACAGCTTTTGACAATGTTGACTGGAATACTCTCTTTCAAATTCTGGAGGTGGTAGGGGTCAAATTCAGGGAGAGAAAGGATATTTACAATTTGTACAGAAACCAGATGGCAGTTATAAGAGTCGAGTGACATGAAAGGGAAGCAGTGGTTAGGAAGGGTGTGAGGCAGGGTTTTAGCCTACCCCCGATGTTATTCAATCTCTATATTTAGCAAGTAGTAAAGATAAAAAAAGAAAATTTTGGAGTAGGAATTAATTTGTATGGAGAAAAAATAAAAACTTTGAGGTTTGTTCGATGACACGGTAATTCTGTCGAAGACAGAAAGGACCTGGAAGAGCAGCTGAACGGAATGGACAGCGGCTTGAAAACAGGATATAAGATGAACATCAACAAAAGCAAAACGAGGATAATGGAATGTGGTAGAATTAAATCAGATGATGCTGAGGGAATTAGATTAGGAAATGAGACACTTAAAGTAGTAGATGAGTTTTGCTATTTGGGGAGCAAAATATCTGATGATGGTCGATGTAGAGGTGATATAAAATGTTGACTGGCAATGGCAAGGAAAGCGTTTCTGAAGAAGAGAGATTTGTTATCATTGAGTATAGATTTAAGCGTCAGGAAGTCTTTCCTGAAAGTGTTTGTATGGAGTGTAGTCATAATATGGAAGCGAAACATGGACGATAGATAGTTTAGACAAGAAGAAAATAAAGGCTTTCAAAATATGGTGCTACAGAAGAATGTTCAAGATTAGATGAGTAGATCACGTAACTAATGAGGAGGTACTGAATAGAATTGGGGAGAAGAGGGATTTGTGGCACAACTTGACTAGAAGAAGAGATCGGTTGGTGGGACATGTTCTGAGGCATCAAGGGATCACCAAATTAGTGTTGGAGAGCAGCGTGGAGGTTAAAAATCGTAGAGGGAGACCAAGAGATGAATACACTAAGCAGATTCAGAAAGATGTAGGCTGTAGTAGGTACTGAGAGATGAAGAAGGCTGCAGAGGATAGAGTAGCAGCTAGTCATTCTGGACGGAGAGAAGTCTTCAGACATAAAATAATTTCGGGCGTGCCCCAAAGGACTGTTATAGGTTCATTAATTTACACAATACATAAAAGTGCCAGAGTAGATAACGTCGGAAGTTCTATGAGGCTTTTCGGAAATGATACTGTTGCATACAGAGGAGTCGCGACTCTAGAAAACTGTAGCGAAATGCAGGAAGACCTGTAGAGGATCGACGCTTGGTGCAGGGAGTGGCAACTGACTCTTAACTTAAAGAATTGTAACGTATTGCGAACACGTAGGCAGAAACACTTGTTATTACGTGATAACAAAGTTGCAGAACAATCGCTGGAATTAGTTACTTCCAAAGAATATCTAGGAGTATGCTTGCGGACCGATTTGAATTAGAACGGTCCCATAAAATTAATCGCGGATAAGGCAAATGCCAGACTGAGATTCATTCGGAGAATCCTCAGGAAATATAGTCCATCGATGAAGGAAGTTGCTTATAAAACATTCGTTCGTCCAATACTTAAATATTGCTCGTTAGTATGGGATCAGTACCAGGAAATAGAGAAGCTCCAAAGAAGGGCAGCAGGTTTCGTTACAGGTTCATTTAGAAAAAGGCGAATGCGTCACGGAGGTGGTCAGCCAACTTCAGTGGCAGACACTGTAAGAGAGGCGTTCTGCATGACATTAAGGTCTACAATTAAAGTTCCGGGAGGGTACATTTCTTGGCAGTTGGCACTCAACATAATCAAACGTAACGTACACTTCGCGAAAATGCCATGAAGAGATTAGATCCCACACGAATGCTTACCAACATTCGTTCTTTCTGCGAACCATGCGTGACTGGGACAGGAAAAGAGGGGAAGAGACATTGAGGAATATAGATGTAGAATGTAAACTTACAGCGAACGGTGAAGTGTTCATTACTGTTGTCACCAGCAGCTAACTATCTTAAGTGACCAAAACAAGATTGTTTCCAAACAAGACAAACAGCTCATACCGCCGTAATTGCACTGTTGTGCAGATACTGATATGAAAAGAAACTGGGGTAGGGGAGTGTATTAAATCAAATTACAACCAGTCTGTAGCGATCCACCGGAGACCATGAATCATTTACGTGTTGGCGAACGCCTTCGCCAGCACACCGGTCGGCACTAGGAAACATTGTATAGCAGGCGTTGAACAAAGTGCGCCTATGACAAGAGAAGACCAAGACACGCCCCCAGGCTATGCGCCGATTACGCTTCCTGGGCAGTGTTCATATAGGCCGCCGCCGCCGACCGTGCTGTCTCAATCTCTCAATCTCAGTACCTCAATACGTCGCATCGAGCTAGCTGAGAGGGAACGTTAGTGATTGCATATTGTTGTGATAGGGACACGGAGAAGATTCAAGAATTAGTACATATTATTTGGCTGCTGTTAACCACGGAACTTCAGATTGGTTGGTTGGTTCGTTGGTTGGTTGTTTTGGGGAAGACCAGACAGCGAGGTCATCGGTCTCATCGGATTAGGGAAGGACAGGGAAGGAAGTCGGCCGTGCCCTTTGAAAGGAACCATCCCGGCATTTGCCTGGAGCGATTTAGGGAAATCACGGAAAACCTAAATCAGGATGGCCGGACGCGGGATTGAACCGTCGTCCTCCCGAATGCGAGTCCAGTGTCGAACCACTGCGCCACCTCGCTCGGTTTCAGATTGGTTCAAATGGCTCTAAGCACTAAGGGATTTAACATATGAGGTCATCTGTCTCCTGGACTTAGAACTTCTTAATCCTAACTAACACATCCACGCCCCATCACACACATCCATGCCCGAGGCAGGATTCGAACTTGCGACCGTAGCAGGCGCGCGGTTCCGGACTGAAGCGCCTAGAACAGCTCGGCCACAGCGGCCGGCCTTCAGATTGGACATCATTGAAGTTAAGTACTCACTTGGTTCCTGTAATAAAGTGTATTTTATCCACGTGTGCATTTTGTGTTGTAGTGAGAGGAAATCGGCCATCCACCTATCATACCACCCTCTCCTCATCCAGTCAGGAACCACAAAACATTACAAGAGGGCACAGCCACAATTTATACCGAAATATTCAGAAAATATCCCTGAATTACCCTTGAAATCTAGTCGGTGAAGTTCGGTTTCATCCTGAAAGGTTCCGAATATTTAATTTTTCCTGAGGCCAGGTGCGTGGAAAAACCTTTATTCGATCCACTGTCTAATTTTGCGCCAAGAGGTAAAAAGATAAATCTGTCGTGAACCGCCGGCCGGGGTGGCCGAGCGGTTCTAGGCGGTTCAGTCTGGAACCGCGCGACTGCTACGGTCGCAGGTTCGAGTCCTGCATCGGTCATGGATGTGTGTGATGTCCTTAGGATAGTTAGGTTTAAGCAGTTCTAAGTTCTAGGGGATTGATGGCCTCAGATGTTAAGTCCCATAGTGCTGATAGCCATTTTTTGTCGTGAACCTGAAAGTTGGTTTGAATATCATACTCGTTCACTAAACATGATTCTTTAACAGGTGGTATTCAGTTAACTTTCTCCGAATTTTGAACTGACTGACGCACCCAATTCTTGGGGGATTCCGAACCACGTTGCAATTCGAAGTTTTCCACATTAGCCATCTTTTCGAAAAGTGCAAGAAAGAGTAGCATATAAAAATCCTAGACTGGCCAATTTTTTCTTTCTCCAAATGCGTTTTATTCAATAAATAAAACAATACACTCTATCAGACCACAATAAAAGGAATAAAGAACTTTCACAACGTTTTTACACAGAAAAACATTTACACTTCAGTCTCAGACTAAAAGTTTCGTAAGAATCATAGCTATATTCTTGAGTGAGCTGTTTGGTCACTCGAGAGACCGAGCGGTCTAGGGCGCTGCAGTCATGGACTGTGAGGCTGGTCCCGGCGGCGGTTCGAGTCCTCCCTCGGGCATGGGTGCGTGTGTTTGTCCTTAGGTTAATTTAGCTTAAGTGGTGTGTAAGTTAAGGGACTGATGACCTTAGCAGTTAAGTTCCATAAGATTTCACACACATCTGAACATTTTTGAACACTCGAGAGACTGACACACATAGTTCAAAGGCAATGGGCAGTTTATGGAGGCGCGCATGTACGTGACGTGATGCTTACTCCAGATAAATGTCACGGAGCTCTACAGAAAAATCCTAAAAACTCACTGACCTTGTTTTGAGCGGACTGCGGCGGTCTCATGCACTCGACTAAACAGTCGGTCCGGGATGTCTCCAATGAGTGCAGAAAAAAAGAGATTCTGGCTTTGTTCAAAATCGGCAAAAGTGCACTTAAAGGCGTCCGCGTCTTTTCCTCTACGTGCTGTTGTTGGTAAAGGTTCGCATCGTGAATGATGGGAAGTAAACACGATAAATCGTGAGTCGACGTGAGTAGCCAATCACTCTGCTAGAGCATTTCGTAATTTCCTCTGCCTCTTAAATGAAATTATCTGATGTTTTGTTTCACCTGCAGCAGTTTAAACTGAGCCATTACGTCCCACTCTAACTACTACCGCGGAAATCGCGATGTATTACGATAAAACAAAGCAACGTTTATGATTAAAGGGATCGTAAACATCATTTAAGCTGTACTGTGGAGTCACACCCTAACAGCAACCTCTAAAATCGTGACACATTCCGAAAAACACAATCGTACGTTGGTGACAGTTAAGTAATTTAATGATACTGTAGTGCCCGTGTTGTTAAGAAGAAAGATGCAGTGTTTTTTCGGACTTGCATGCATATCCGAAGGAACAGGAGAATACGAACAACCATCAGCTGTATAAGGGAAAAACGACAATGAAAATTTGTGTCGGAGTGGGACTCGAGGCAGCGACTTTCAATTAACATGTCCTCTTCTGTACTAGAATTGCATAATGTGTGTACGAGTACGGATTGTGAGGCAGGAACAACGACATATGGAAGTTTGGGCCTGGCCGTGAGCCCTGCACGGATAGCCAAAGCAGCTAAGGCGACCGCTCGCGTAGAGGGGGAAGTTTTCATTGCCTTCATTCCCTTATACGCAACGGGAGTGTTGTCTGTACCATTAATGCACTTACCCTTGAATCAGTAAACAACAAAAGGTGTAGCCAAGACATCAGCAAAGTTATTAAAATTGCCAATATCTTTCACTTATCTTAAAGTAACGCGTATTTTTTTAACCTGGTGATACAAAGTTCTTCCATGATTTGTCACAAAGTTGTATCTATCAACCAATGTGTTTCATTAGATTATTATCACTCATTCTATAAAACATGAAAAACTTCTCTGGATATTTTATCAGACTGAAATGAAACGTGTGGAATTTTCCATTTAATAACGTGCCAGTGATGATGATATGTTTTTTATTCTCTATGTAAAAGAATCAAAAGGCTAGTGGTTTCCTGTTAATCATTTGGCAGGGTACAGCGTGAACGGGAAACACACTCACGAGCGCCTCTTTGGAAATCTCTACAGCAGCTGGTTAATTGTATACCTACCCTTCCAACCAGAGTTAAAAATGGTTAAAATGGCTCTGAGCACTATGGGACTTAACACCTGAGGTCATCAGTCTCCTAGACTTAGAACTACTTAAACCTAACTAACCTAAAGACATCACACATATCCATGCCCGAGGCAGGAGGATTCGAACCTGCGACCGTAGCAGCAGCTCGGTTCCGGACAACTAAACAGAGTAGTCGAGTTGAAATCACAGGGTTCAACCATTTTGACTCAGTAGTTTAGTCGACGGAACAATCGAGTTTATGCGCTCAGCCTTCGAAAACAGTTCCCTCCTACTCATTTGTTTGTGGTACATTTGTACTCACATAATGTTCCATGCTCAGAGTTGAAGAATTTTTATATTGTGCTGATTGCTGGAACGGTGGCGTGGTACGAAGAACGGAAAGTGCCCTTCACAATCCAAAAGTATAAATCGGTCTGTGCACGATGATGCATGCCACTAATATGTTCCAAAAAACCGCTCGCGAAAATGCGATTTTTCAGGTGGTCATATCTCGGGTTACATTGACCATAAAGATAAGGAGTCAAGCGTTTTGGAAAGCTACTGATCTGGGAGAATGAATTCTTTCATGACGAATGAGTCTCGACTTTATCTTCGACAGTGATAGAAGCTAAGGAGACGAATTAAAATTTGTTCCACAGCTGGGACTTGAACGTAAGTCTCCGGTTTAGTTGGCAGATGGGCTAGTGATTACATCACCGCATCAGTATGGCTAACATAGCTGCAAGGCTAACCTAGCCCAACGTCCTACCTAATACAAACTTCCAGCCCGTCTTTCCCTTCTTAAATCGTCACTATTACCGAGGCACCCTAGCTTTGTATGTAATGGGGACATCCTACCTGTACCTCAGGCGCAGACGATCCATTTGATCTAATGGAATTAGTATTTCCTTGAGACAAATGAGTCTCAACTTTATCTTCGGTAATGACAGGACACCGAAGAAATGAATTAAAACCTGCTCCGTAGCTGGGACTTGATCCGGGGCCTCCTGCTTACTAGACAGGTGTGCTAACCATTACAACACCATAGCAGTATGACTAGCACAGCTGCTTGACCATCTTAGTCCAATGCTCTCCCTAAAACAAATTTCAATTCACCCTTCAGTCCATTTTTCCCTTCTTAAATCGGCACAATAGATCACCTATGCCTGAGGTAAAGACTCATTATATACAAAGCTGGGGCGCTAATCCAATACCGGGCAACCTCGGCAATAGTGAGAATTTAAGAAGGGGAAAATGGGCTGAAGGCATAAAATGAAGTTTGTGTTATGGTAGCTTGTCCAGTACTGTCAGTGACACTGCTGTGGTGAAGCAATGGTTAGCGCATCATCTAAGTAATCAGGAGAACTGGGTAAGAGTCCTAGTAGTGGAAAAAAAATTTAATTCATTTCTTCAGTTTCTATCATTATCGAAATTTTGGATATCCCTTGGCCTGGTGATCATTATTGTACCTACCGGAAGAACGGGCATACTACTGTTGCTATCCTATACTACAGGCTCAAAATTTAAACATTACACACTTCCTAGCCCAGGCAAATGTTGGAAATCGATTGGTTCCTTTGCATTAGGTGTGGTCGAGTGTGCACCTTACGCAGTTTGTTATTGTTGTTGTGTTCTTCAGTCCAGAGACTGGTTTGATGTAGCTCTCCATGCTACTCTATCCTGTGCAAGTTTCTTCATCTCCAAGTAGTTACTGCAACCTACGTCCTTCTGAATCTGCTTAGTGTATTCATCTCTTGGTCTCCCTCTACGATTTTTACCCTCCACGCTGCACTCCAACACTAAATTGGCGATCCCCTGATGCCTCAGAACATGTTCTAATAACCGATTCCTTCTTCTAGTCAAGTTGTGCCACAAATACCTCTTCTCCCAAATTCTATTCAGTACCTCCTCATTAGTTACGTGATCTATCCATCTAATCTTCAGGATTCTTCTGTAGCACCACATTTCGAAAACCTCTATTCTCTTCTTGTCTAAACTATCTATCGTCCATGTTTCGCTTCCATATATTATTTATGGTCCATGTTGCACTTTAACAAAGGTTACACTCCATAGAAATACTTTCAGAAAAGACTTCCTGACGCTTAAATCTATACTCAATGTTAACAAATTTCTCTTCTTCAGGAACGCTTTCCTTGCCATTGCCAGTCTACATTGTATATCCTCCCTACTTCCAATACCATCAGTTATTTTGCTCCCCAAATAGCAAAACCTCATCCACTACTTTAAGTGTCTCATTTACTAATCTAATTCCCTCAGCATCACCTGATTTAATTCTACTACATTCCATTATCCTCGTTTAGCTTTTGTTGATGTTCATCTTATATCCTCTTTTCAAGCCGCTGTCCATTCCGTTCAGCTGCTCTTCCAGGTCCTTTACTGTCTTTGATAGAATTACAATGTCACCGTTTTTTTTATTTCTTCTCCATGGATTTTAATTCCTTCTGCAATTTTTTTTTCCCCTTTACTACTTGCTCAATATAGAGATTGGAGTAACATCGGAGGTAGGCTACAACCCTGCATCACACCCTTCCCAACCACTGCTTCCCTTTCATGTCCCTCGACTCGTATAACTGCCATCTGGTTTCTGTACAAATTGTAAATATCCTTTCTCTCCCTGAATTTGACCCCTACCACCTTCAGAATTTGAAAGAGAGTATTCCAGTGAACATTGTCAAAAGCTTTCTCTAAGTCTACAAATGCTAGAAACGTAGGTTTGCCTTTCCGTAATCTATCTTCTAAGATAAGCCGTAGTTGCAGTATTGCCTCACGTGTTCCAACATTTCTACAGAATCCAAACTGATCTCCCCCAAGGTCGGCTTCTATCAGCTTCTCCATTCGTCTGTAAAGAATTCGTGTTAGTATTTTGTAGCCGTGACTTATTAAACTGATAGTTCGGTAATTTTCACACCTGTCAACATCTGCTGTCCTTGGGATTGGAATTATTATATGCTTCTTGAAATCTGAGGGTATTTCGCCTGTCTCATACATGTTGCTCACCAAATGGTATAGTTTTCTCAGGGCTGGCTCTCCCAAGGCTATCAGTAGTTCAAATGGAATATTGTCAACTCCCAGGGCCTTGTTTCGGCTCAAGTGTTTCAGTGAGCTGTCAAACTCTTCACACAGTATCATATCTGCCATTTCATCTTCATCTACGTCCTCTTCCATCCCGTAATATTGCCCTTCAGTACATCGCCCTTGTATAGACCCTCTGTATACTCCTCTTATATTTATTCATGGGCGGATCCTAAGAAAACCAAGAAAAAAATAATCTTTGGGTACAGTACCAAGTATAGCTGTGGGGATGGTCACTTCGATAATTTCTATTCGTGACAAATCATCGAAATTTTTAACCATGTGTTCTTATGATGATGTTCTTGGGGAATTATGAAACGTTTTTTGATATCATTATCCGTTACTGTGAGCCAGAGGTTCAAAGTTGCCATACTTGTGTACGTAAAATATGCATATAATATCCTATCTGAAGCGCAAATGTACACTCCTGGAAATTGAAATAAGAACACCGTGAATTCATTGTCCCAGGAAGGGGAAACTTTATTGACACATTCCTGGGGTCAGATACATCACATGGTCACACTGACAGAACCACAGGCACATAGACACAGGCAACAGAGCATGCACAATGTCGGCACTAGTATAGTGTATATCCACCTTTCGCAGCAATGCAGGCTGCTATTCTCCCATGGAGACGATCGTAGAGATGCTGGATGTAGTCCTGTGGAACGGCTTGCCATGCCATTTCCACCTGGCGCCTCAGTTGGACCAGCGTTCGTGCTGGACGTGCAGACCACGTGAGACGACGCTTCATCCAGTCCCAAACATGCTCAATGGGGGACAGATCCGGAGATCTTGCTGGCCAGGGTAGTTGACTTACACCTTCTAGAGCACGTTGGGTGGCACGGGATACATGCGGACGTGCATTGTCCTGTTGGAACAGCAAGTTCCCTTGCCGGTCTAGGAATGGTAGAACGATGGGTTCGATGACGGTTTGGATGTACCGTGCACTATTCAGTGTCCCCTCGACAATCACCAGTGGTGTACGGCCAGTGTAGGAGATCGCTCCCCACACCATGATGCCGGGCGTTGGCCCTGTGTGCCTCGGTCGTATGCAGTCCTGATTGTGGCGCTCACCTGCACGGCGCCAAACACGCATACGACCATCATTGGCACCAAGGCAGAAGCGGCTCTCATCGCTGAAGACGACACGTCTCCATTCGTCCCTCCATTCACGCCTGTCGCGACACCACTGGAGGCGGGCTGCACGATGTTGGGGCGTGAGCGGAAGACGGCCTAACGGTGTGCGGGACCGTAGCCCAGCTTCATGGAGACGGTTGCGAATGGTCCTCGCCGATACCCCAGGAGCAACAGTGTCCCTAATTTGCTGGGAAGTGGCGGTGCGGTCCCCTACGGCACTGCGTATGATCCTACAGTCTTGGCGTGCATCCGTGCGTCGCTGCGGTCCGGTCCCAGGTCGACGGGCACGTGCACCTTCCGCCGACCACTGGCGACAACATCGATGTACTGTGGAGACCTCACGCCCCACGTGTTGAGCAATTCGGCGGTACGTCCACCCGGCCTCCCGCATGCCCACTATACGCCCTCGCTCAAAGTCCGTCAACTGCACATACGGTTCACGTCCACGCTGTCGCGGCATGCTACCAGTGTTAAAGACTGCGATGGAGCTCCGTATGCCACGGGAAACTGGCTGACACTGACGGCGGCGGTGCACAAATGCTGTGCAGCTAGCGCCATTCGACGGCCAACACCGCGGTTCCTGGTGTGTCTGCTGTGCCGTGCGTGTGATCATTGCTTGTACAGCCCTCTCGCAGTGTCCGGAGCAAGTATGGTGGGTCTGACACACCGGTGTCAATGTGTTCTTTTTTCCATTTCCAGGAGTGTAGTTTTAACTAACGTAAGGAACACATGGCAAGGATCCTGGGGTCTTCGCAACTGTTCTGTGGTCGCCAAAGTATATCTTTAGTCGCCAGAGTTGTACCAACAAAACCTTATGAGGCGCTGTCTCGATATAATGGGCACTTGACGCCTATACAGGCTGTATTGATCCGGAAATACGAGGGCAGTTCAATAAGTAATGCAACACATTTTTTTTCTCGGCCAATTTTGGTTGAAAAAACCGGAAATTTCTTGTGGAATATTTTCAAACATTCCCGCTTCGTCTCGTATAGTTTCATTGACTTCCGACAGGTGGCAGCGCTGTACGGAGCTGTTAAAATGGCGTCTGTAACGGATGTGCGTTGCAAACAACGGGCAGTGATCGAGTTTCTTTTGGCGGAAAACCAGAGCATCTCAGATATTCATAGGCGCTTGCAGAATGTCTACGGTGATCTGGCAGTGGACAAAAGCACGGTGAGTCGTTGGGCAAAGCGCGTGTCATCATCGCCGCAAGGTCAAGCAAGACTGTCTGATCTCCCGCGTGTGGGCCGGCCGTGCACAGCTGTGACTCCTGCAATGGCGGAGCGTGCGAACACACTCGTTCGAGATGATCGACGAATCACCATCAAACAACTCAGTGCTCAACTTGACATCTCTGTTGGTAGTGCTGTCACAATTGTTCACCAGTTGGGATATTCAAAGGTTTGTTCCCGCTGGGTCCCTCGTTGTCTAACCGAACACCATAAAGAGCAAAGGAGAACCATCTGTGCGGAATTGCTTGCTCGTCATGTGGCTGAGGGTGACAATTTCTTGTCAAAGATTGTTACAGGCGATGAAACATGGGTTCATCACTTCGAACCTGAAACAAAACGGCAATCAGTGGAGTGGCGCCACACCCACTCCCCTACCAAGAAAAAGTTTAAAGCCATACCCTCAGCTGGTAAAGTCATGGTTACAGTCTTCTGGGACGCTGACGGGGTTATTCTGTTCGATGTCCTTCCCCATGGTCAAACGATCAACACTGAAGTGTATTGTGCTACTCTTCAGAAATTGAAGAAACGACTTCAGCGTGTTCGTAGGCACAAAAATCTGAACGAACTTCTCCTTCTTCATGACAACGCAAGACCTCACACAAGTCTTCGCACCCGAGAGGAGCTCACAAAACTTCAGTGGACTGTTCTTCCTCATGCACCCTACAGCCCCAATCTCGCACCGTCGGATTTCCATATGTTTGGCCCAATGAAGGACGCAATCCGTGGGAGGCACTACGCGGATGATGAAGAAGTTATTGATGCAGTACGACGTTGGCTCCGACATCGACCAGTGGAATGGTACCGTGCAGGCATACAGGCCCTCATTTCAAGGTGGCGTAAGGCCGTAGCATTGAATGGAGATTACGTTGAAAAATAGTGTTGTGTAGCTAAAAGATTGGGGAATAACCTGGTGTATTTCAATGCTGAATAAAACAACCCCTGTTTCAGAAAAAAAATGTGTTGCATTACTTATTGAACCGCCCTCGTAATTCTACAGTGGCACCGGCAGGGTAAGCACCTTGCAAAACGGTTTGTCACACAAAATTCTTCGTACCTGCAAACCAAACACAGCCTTTTTAGTGTGCTGTTGGCGTAGCCTAAAAATGTTGCGCATTTTTATATAGAGCAGTATAAAACGAACTTACATTGGATGAGATGTGATTGGGTGTGTTGACCCCATATACTGTGTACTGATCTGTTGTTTACATGTCTCGAAGAAAGTAAATGTGTCAAAGTATATACATTACCTGTTTACTGACTTACAGAATTTGTCTCATATAAGCAGCACACTCTGATGTAACAGGGAAAAGAAGGGAACCACTTGAAAATTCTTCTCTCGGAGAATGTGCGCCTCTATAAAAGATCCTGACAAGGAACCAGCTGCCTCAGTCCGCCTTCCTCTCGAAAAATTTTGGCATATGAACATGTTCACAGTTTTTGTGCTGAAAGAGTGTAGGAGAGAGACAGTGACGTTGGAAGAGAGAGGAGACAGTACCAGTGGGAGAGAAAGAGAGGGGACAGAGTGATTGTGGGAGACTGAGAATAGCAGTAAAAGAAAAGGAGAGATGGATGAAGACAGTGGCGGTGGGAGCCAAGAAAGAGGAGATAGTGATGGTCAATGAGAGACAGCGGCAATAAACAGAGGTGGGTGGAGACAGTAGTAGTGGGAGCAAAAGAGGAAAGAGACAGTGGAAAAAAAAGAGATGGGTGGAGACCATACATAGGCTTGGGGAGCTGGACCCCTTCTCCCCCTCCCCTCCCTCCCTCCAAGACTGGGAACTTAAACACATTTTTTGCTCCCTTTCCCCATCCCCCATCCCCACATGTTAAAGTTTCCCAACCTAGGGATCAAAACCCCGAACAAACTATTCCCCAAGGATGTGTGTAAAGAAGAGACAATGGTGACCAAAGAAAAAGACAGACGACTGTATGTGAAGAAGGCAGAGTCAGTGGCAATGGGAGAGAAAAAGAATGGGACACGTACAGTGGCAGTGGGACAGGGAGACAGTGAAAGTGGCAGAGAAGGAGATAGTGGCACGGAAGAGCGAGAGAAAGGGATGAAGACCGTGACAATGGGGGAGAGAGATAGGAGAAAATGCCAATGGGAGAAAAAAGAGATTGTGGGAGAGAGATATATATATAGACAGTGGCAGCTAGGAGGAGATGCTCAGTATGAAGACTTCACTAAAGAGACTAAGTGAAAGGATTTTGAATGTTCTGTGTTGAAAGACCACGAATATTTTTTTCATGCCAAAATTTTTGGTGAGGAATGCAGTATGAGTATTGATGCAGCTGTCCCCACTTTTCTGTCAGAACCTTTTAAAGATGAGCCATTTTTATGCTCCCACAGAAGCATTTTTCAGCTGGTGAAATATCTGAGCGAAAAAGTGATCCATCTCACTAGAACGCAATTTTAAACACTAGAATTCCGGACTATGCCGTATCCCTTGAAAAACCATGTATTTGATTTTTGACCCACAATAGGAAACCATCGTATTATTGGTATTTGGGCAGAGTTTTGGGTGTCGCCATGTTAACAACACGTTCACGAAGACTCTAACGTGTAACCAAAGGATTATTTGGTGTCTAAAATTAATAGTGCGCTGTCAAAAATAAATTTTCAGAAATAAACGTTTCTTTATCTTCAGTTTTACGGAAAAATTCCTCATCTTTTATTAAACATAATTAAAACGAGTAAGTAAAACAATGTTACACTGTTTTTCCTTATAAAAAGATTGAAACAGAGTCAAAAGATTCTACTTATGTGAGTACTAACAGCATTTTTACTTTTACAAACAAACAAAATAAGTACTTAGTATTTGTAAGAGATTCGAAAATGCAGCATGTGACTAAAATGTTGAGTGTGTCTGCTTGCTTATTGAAATCGAAAAACAAAAACATAGGAACAAACAACTTCACTCTCTAATTACAAATGTTTGGAAATATTTAGGAACAAAGGAGTGGACAGAATTGTCTGAGGTGGGATGGGCTCACAGTTCAGACATTCGACAAAGGTTTTGGCTTGGCAGCTTTTGCACACATACTTGTTGCACTTGGAACATATGCGTGGTGCTTTATTGCCCTCTCGTTCTTTGCAGAAAACCTGAATGTGACAAACTTTTCTATTGCCAGGTTGGCCTGTGCCTGTACCGAATGCCTGCAGTTTGTAGGGGCTACTTGAGGTAGGTCTCGTCCTCTTGGACGTAAGTAACTCAAAAATTGTGTGGGCATTGATCACGGGGAGAGCAAAACTATTGTAAAAGACATGCAGAGGCCTTCGGTGGGTCCATCTCGGACGCTGTAGAGTGTAGTCATTTGGCAAAGTATATCGACTCCAACCTTAGTTTCGTTATAAAAATTCACAAATTCTTGAAGTTCCTTGTCAGTATTCTCATTGACCTGATTCCCAGCACGCATGTAAATAAGAATAAGGGCTTTTTTTTCTTTTTCCCTTAGTATACTGTGAGAAGATTGTCAGCTGACTTGTACGTGTGCGTTGCATGCAGTGCGTCGTCTCCACTTCGTGATAGCCTACAGGAGCGACCTCTGTGAGTAATCTATCAAGAGAGCCAACTAAACATGGCCCTTTTGGTTTCAGATCACCCGCCAGTCTCACGGAGATGAAGAAGTTGTCAATCATGATGTTACGACTACAGCTGAGGAATGATTGTCCCGACTTCATACTCCGTGGTTAGACAAAAGCCGCGCTGATATAAAGCATCATCCAACCTCCGAGTTCTTGATGTGTCAGGTTATTTTTGTCGTAAACTTTCATAATATAGTCCAACAGTTCGTGAATAACGTCTAGGATCTCCCAGAAACTATTTAGAGACTGAAAAGCGGCGTTATTGATATCAAATTGAGCTAATCTGCATATGAGTCAAAAATGACCCACGTGCTACTTCAGGTAAAATATGTAAGGTTTTCGTACTTCTAGATGGGCTAGGGAAATGAAATTCTGGTGAGTTTTACGAACTCGTGAATGATTAAAAGTCACGGCAGCGTTTTCTCCTCAGATGGTTATGCAGGGGTAGAGCCCTCAACAATGCCTCGTGGGTAAAAAATAACCCATGTGGTACTCCTAGTGTTAAAATGTTGTTCACTCTGTAAGAAGACTGAACGAATAGTTGGTGATCTATGAATGGAAAAGAAACAAACATATATATTTGTTATGACATTTGTCTCCTTTTTCTAATTTTCTCTGGTAGTGAGTTCTCTGGTAGTGATTGCTCGCTGTCGTCCGTACTATATGACGTGGAATGTGACAGGTCTCTTCTGAATGGTCCTGCGGGTTCATCACCCTCTTCTCCCTCCTCTCAAGCCGTGTTGCAAGTTCTTCCTGTCATTTCATCCACCTTCACTGACACATTACTCTCCCAGTGTCACTATCACATACTAATAAAGCAAACTTTTACAGTATTTGGTGTCGCATTAGTTTGTAACACTATTAAATATTTGAATCAAACCTAATATGACTCTTTGTTTGCTTTAAAACAATTAATAATGCCAGAGATGTATAGGTCGATTTCACTAGTAGACTGGTATTCAGCAGACGAGAATATAAACTACAAAACAATAAAAAAGAGTGAGAGGTGTGTGGCCCCTGTAAACCCTCAAATTTGGACAACAAGCAACAAATTTAAATTTATAGAGTGACAATAGAATTGCATAGAAAACCTCGACACTGCGAGTGATATGGGGATCCAAATAATGTTTGACGATCTTATATAGCAATTCTGAATGAAAGCCATCCAGTTGTTGCTACCATCTGATCTCTGAATGGAAAAGAAACAAACATATAAATTTGTTATGACATTTGACTCCTTTTTCTAATTTTCTCTGGTAGTGATTTTTCTGGTAGTGATTGCTCGCTATCTTCCGTACTATGTGACATGGAATGTGACAGGTCTCTTCTGGATGGTCCTGCGGGTTCATCACCCTCTTCTCCCTCCTCTTAAGCCGTGTCGCAAGTTCTTCCTGTCATTTCAGGAGCCTAATGGAGCCTAATGGAGATGCCTACCACACACTGAGGTAATAAAAGTAATTGGTTGCCTCCCAACATCGTGTCACACCTACTTTTGCCTGACGTAGTGCAGCATCTCGAAGCTGCATGGACTCAAAAAGATGTTGGAAGTCCCCTGTAGTAATACTGTCACGCCGCCTCTATAGCTATTCATTACAGCGAAATAGTTGAAGGTGCAGGATTTTGTGGGCAAACTGACCTCTCCATGTCTGGCTATCTGGGTGGCCAAATCATTATCTCGAACTGCCCAGAAAGTTCGTCAGATCAATCACGAACAATTCTGGCCTGCTGACATAGGTAGTGTCACGCATAAATATTCCATCGTTGTTTGGGAACATGAAGTCAATGAATGGCTGGAAATGGTCATTCCTACCTAGTCAATGATTAGTTCAGTTGGACCAGAGTACCCAGTCCATTGTATGTAAGTACAGTCCACATCGTTATGGAGCCACCACCAGCTTTGACAGTGCCTTGTTGTCAACTTGGGTCCACGGCTTCGTAGGGTCCCGAGTTCGTGTCTCGTCCCGACACACAGTTTAAATCAGCCAGGAAGTTGCATATCAGCGGAACTCCTCTGCAGAGAAAAAATTTCGTTCTGTTAATGGGTAAGCAGGCATGGCTAGAGGACATAAATAAGGATGTAGAGGCTTATCTCACTAGGGGTAAGATAGATACAGCCGACAGGAAAATTAAAGAGACCTTTGGAGAAAAGAGAACCACTTGTATGAATATCAAGAGCTCAGATGGAAACGCAGTTCTAAGCAAAGAAGGGAAAGCAGAAAGGTGGAAGGAGCATATAGAGGGTCTATACAAGGGCGATGTACGAGGGCAGTTCAATAAGTAATGCAACACATTTTTTTTCTGAAACAGGGGTTGTTTTATTCAGCATTGAAATACACCAGGTTATTCCCCAATCTTTTAGCTACACAACACTATTTTTCAACGTAATCTCCATTCAATGCTACGGCCTTACGCCACCTTGAAATGAGGGCCTGTATGCCTGCACGGTACCATTCCACTGGTCAATGTCGGAGCCAACGTCGTACTGCATCAATAACTTCTTCATCATCCGCGTAGTGCCTCCCACGGATTGCGTCCTTCATTGGGCCAAACATATGGAAATCCGACGGTGCGAGATCGGGGCTGTAGGGTGCATGAGGAAGAACAGTCCACTGAAGTTTTGTGCGCTCCTCTCGGGTGCGAAGACTTGTGTGAGGTCTTGCGTTGTCATGAAGAAGGAGAAGTTCGTTCAGATTTTTGTGCCCACGAACACGCTGAAATCGTTTCTTCAATTTCTGAAGAGTAGCACAATACACTTCAGAGTTGATCGTTTGACCATGGGGAAGGACATCGAACAGAATAACCCCTTCAGCGTCCCAGAAGACTGTAACCATGACTTTACCGGCTGAGGGTATGGCTTTAAACTTTTTCTTGGTAGGGGAGTGGGTGTGGCGCCACTCCATTGATTGCCGTTTTGTTTCAGGTTCGAAGTGATGAATCCATGTTTCATCGCCTGTAACAATATTTGACAAGAAATTGTCACCCTCAGCCACATGACGAGCAAGCAATTCCGCACAGATGGTTCTCCTTTGCTCTTTATGGTGTTCGGGTAGACAACGAGGGACCCAGCGGGAACAAACCTTTGAATATCCCAACTGGTGAACAATTGTGACAGCACTACCAACAGAGATGTCAAGTTGAGCACTGAGTTGTTTGATGGTGATCCGTCGATCATCTCGAACGAGTGTGTTCGCACGCTCCGCCATTGCAGGAGTCACAGCTGTGCACGGCCGGCCCGCACGCGGGAGATCAGACAGTCTTGCTTGACCTTGCGGCGATGATGACACGCGCTTTGCCCAACGACTCACCGTGCTTTTGTCCACTTCCAGATCACCGTAGACATTCTGCAAGCGCCTATGAATATCTGAGATGCCCTGGTTTTCCGCCAAAAGAAACTCGATCACTGCCCATTGTTTGCAACGCACATCCGTTACAGACGCCATTTTAACAGCTCCGTACAGCGCTGCCACCTGTCGGAAGTCAATGAAACTATACGAGACGAAGCGGGAATGTTTGAAAATATTCCACAAAAAATTTCCGGTTTTTTCAACCAAAATTGGCCGAGAAAAAAAATGTGTTGCATTACTTATTGAACTGCCCTCGTACTTGAGGAAATGGAAGAGGATGTAGATGAAGATGAAATGGGAGATAAGATACTGCGTGAAGAGTTTGACAGAGCACTGAACGACCTGAGTCGAAACAAGGCCCCTGGAGTAGACAACATTCCATTAGAACTACTGACAGCCTTGGGAGAGCCGGTCCTGACGAAACTCTACCATCTGGTGAGCAAGATGTATGAAATAGGCGAAATATCCTCAGACTTCAAGAAGAATATAATAATTCCAATCCAAAAGAAAGCAGGTGTTGACAAATGTGAAAATTACCGAACAATCAGTTTAATAAGTCACGGATGCAAAATACTAACGCGGATTCTTTACAGACGAATGGAAAAACTAGTAGAAGCCGACCTCGGGGAAGATCAGTTTGGATTCCGTAGAAATATCGAAACACGTGAGGCAATACTGACCCTACGACTTATTTTAGAAGCTAGATTAAGGAAAGGCAAACCTACGTTTCTAGCATTTGTAGACTTAGAGAAAGCTTTTGACAATGTTGACTGGAATACTCTCTTTCAAATTCTGAAGGTGGCAGGGGTAAAATACAGGGAGCGAAAGGCTATTTACAATTTGTACAGAAACCAGATGGCAGTTATAAGAGTCGAGGGACATGAAAGGGAAGCAGTGGTTGGGAAGGGAGTGAGACAGACTTGGTCTCTCCCCGATGTTATTCAATCTGTATATTGATCAAGCAGTGAAGGAAACAAAAGCAAAATTAGGAGTAGGTATGAAAATCCACGGGGAAGAAATAAAAACTTTGAGGTTCGCCGATGACATTGTAATTCTGTCAGAGACAGCAAAGGACTAGGAAGAGTAGTTGAATGGAATGGATAGTGTCTTGAAAGGCGAGTATAAGATGAACATAAACAAAAGCAAAACGAGGCTAATGGAATGTAGTCGAATTAAGTCGGGTGTTGCTGAGGCAATTAGATTAGGAAATGAGACACTTAAAGTAGTAAAGGAATTTTGCTATTTGGGGAGCAAAATAACTGATGATGGTCGAAGTAGCGAGGATATAAAATGTAGTCTGGCAATGGCAAGGAAAGCGTTTCTGAAGAAGAGAAATTTGTTAACATCGAGTATAGATTTAAGTGTCAGGAAGTCATTTCTGAAAGTATTTGTATGGAGTGTAGCCATGTATGGAAGTGAAACATGGTCGATAAATAGTTTGGACAAGAAGAGAATAGAAGCTTTCGAAATGTGGTGCTACAGAAGTGCTATATAGCTAGAGAAGGAGGCCGAAATGCACGCGTCAACTCACGCAGGTGGGCAGTAGGTCTGAAACAGGATACGTAATGAATGCTATAAAGAAAAGTACGTAGCTTCTGGAATACTTAACTTTAATCCATCATTTGTATAGAGCATTCTTGATGATACAAGTGAGACTCTCTCTCTAGAAATGGTTAATGGCGCCTTGCTAGGTCGTAGCCATGGACTTAGCTGAAGGCTATTCTAACTGTCTTTCGGCAAATGAGAGAAAGGCATCGTCAGTGTAGTCGCTAGCAAGTCGTCGTACAACTGGGCGAGTGCCAGTACGTCTCTCTAGACCTGCCGTGTGGTGGCGCTCGGTCTGCAATTACTGACAGTGGCGACACGCGAGTCCGACATGTAGTAATGGACCGCGGCGGATTTAAAGCTACCACCTAGCAAGTGCGGTGTCTGGCGGTGACACCACAAGAAGAATGCTGAAGATTAGATGGGTAGATCACATAACTAACGAGGAAGTATTGAACAGAATTGGGGAGAAGAGGAGTTTGTGGCACAACTGGACTAGAAAAAGGGATCGGTTGGTAGGCCATGTGTTGAGGCATCAAGGGATCACCAATTTAGTATTGGATGGCAGCGTGGAGGGTAAAAATCGTAGAGGGAGACCATAGATGAATACACTAGGCAGATTCAGAAGGATGTAGGTTGCAGTAGGTACTGGGAGATGAAGAAGCTTGCACAGGACAGAGTAGCATGGAGAGCTGCATCAAACCAGTCTCAGGACTGAAGACCACAACAACAACAACAACATCCCCCAGGCTGCGGCTAAGCCATGTCTCCGCAATATCCGTCCTTCCAGGAGTGCTGGTTCTGCAAGGTACGCAGGAGAGCTTCTGTGAAGTTTGGAAGGTGGAGACGAGGTACTGGCGGAAGTAAAGCTGCGAGGACGGGGCGTGAGTCGTGCTTGGGTAGCTCAGATGGTAGAGCACTTGCCCGCGAAAGGCAAAGGTCCCGAGATTGAGTCTCAGTCCGGCACACAGTTTTAATCTGCCAGGAAGTTTCATTTCAGCGCACACTCCGCTGCAGTGTGAAAATTTCATTCTGAAAAGTGTCATTGCTTTTCGTCTGCGTATTTCTTTCAGTTGCCTTATGTACCGTACTGTAGCAGTTCTTTCTACACTCCTGGAAATTGAAATAAGAACACCCTGAATTCATTGTCCCAGGAAGGGGAAACTTTTTTGACCATTCCTGGGGTAAGATACATCACATGATCACCCTGACAGAACCACAGGCACATAGACACAGGCAACAGAGCATGCACAATGTCGGCACTAGTACAGTGTATATCCACCTTTCGCAGCAATGCAGGCTGCTATTCTCCCATGGAGACGATCGTAGAGATGCTGGATGTAGTCCTGTGGAACGGCTTGCCATGCCATTTCCACCTGGCGCCTCAGTTGGACCAGCGTTCGTGCTGGACGTGCAGACCGCGTGAGACGACGCTTCATCCAGTCCCAAACATGCTCAATGGGGGACAGATCCGGAGATCTTGCTGGCCAGGGTAGTTGACTTACACCTTCTAGAGCACGTTGGGTGGCACGGGATACATGCGGACGTGCATTGTCCTGTTGGAACAGCAAGTTCCCTTGCCGGTCTAGGAATGGTAGAACGATGGGTTCGATGACGGTTTGGATGTACCGTGCACTATTCAGTGTCCCCTCGACGATCACCAGTGGTGTACGGCCAGTGTAGGAGATCGCTCCCCACACCATGATGCCGGGTGTTGGCCCTGTGTGCCTCGGTCGTATGCAGTCCTGATTGTGGCGCTCACCTGCACGGCGCCAAACACGCATACGACCATCATTGGCACCAAGGCAGAAGCGACGCTCATCGCTGAAGACGACACGTCTCCATTCGTCCCTCCATTCACGCCTGTCGCGACACCACTGGAGGCGGGCTGCACGATGTTGGGGCGTGAGCGGAAGACGGCCTAACGGTGTGCGGGACCGTAGCCCAGCTTCATGGAGACGGTTGCGAATGGTCCTCGCCGATACCCCAGGAGCAACAGTGTCCCTAATTTGCTGGGAAGTGGCGGTGCGGTCCCCTACGGCACTGCGTAGGATCCTACGGTCTTGGCGTGCATCCGTGCGTCGCTGCGGTCCGGTCCCAGGTCGACGGGCACGTGCACCTTCCGCCGACCACTGGCGACAACATCGATGTACTGTGGAGACCTCACGCCCCACGTGTTGAGCAATTCGGCGGTACGTCCACCCGGCCTCCCGCATATCCTACGGTCTTGGCGTGCATCCGTGCGTCGCTGCGGTCCGGTCCCAGGTCGACGGGCACGTGCACCTTCCGCCGACCACTGGCGACAACATCGATGTACTGTGGAGACCTCACGCCCCACGTGTTGAGCAATTCGGCGGTACGTCCACCCGGCCTCCCGCATGCCCACTATACGCCCTCGCTCAAAGTCCGTCAACTGCACATACGGTTCACGTCCACGCTGTCGCGGCATGCTACCAGTGTTAAAGACTGCGATGGAGCTCCGTATGCCACGGCAAACTGGCTGACACTGACGGCGGCGGTGCACAAATGCTGCGCAGCTAGCGCCATTCGACGGCCAACACCGCGGTTCCTGGTGTGTCCGCTGTGCCGTGCGTGTGATCATTGCTTGTACAGCCCTCTCGCAGTGTCCGGAGCAAGTATGGTGGGTCTGACACTCCGGTGTCAATGTGTTCTTTTTTCCATTTCCAGGAGTGTATATATGGTCCTAGTTTTATCGAGCTATGTTACTTTGCGGCGACACATCTTGCGAAATGTGCCTTTATCCTTAAATTCTGCGCACCAGTGTAGTTCGTGTCTACAGATACGCAGTGCAATAAACTTCAAGCTTCTCTCAGTTCAGGGGTGTCGAAGTTGTTTCCTGACACATCGGCACATAACAATCATTCATTGATTGGCTGTCTCTGTACAGGTACATTTTAAAGTGCTCGGCTAAGAAGCGCAGATGTCGCTGAGGGTACTGCCAAACTAAGGGGGGGGGGGGGGGGGACGGCTTACAGGAGACCTTAGCCATTTTATTCACGTATGTATCGATGTCACATTCCCCCATGACCACGTCACAGGATGATGTCAAGCAGGATGGCTGAAAAAGCATAAACGACCATTGCTGATTCACAACACGTTCAGATTTTGTCGAATGGTTTTGAACGGTCCCTAGTGGTTCGACCCTCTGCACCAGAGCAAAAACTGTGGTCGCACTGGACTCTAAAGGTGTGCGATCAAGATCATAGTGTTGCAGGCCCACGATGTCCTTAGAGACGGATTAACCGTCCGGGGGGGGGGGGGTTTCAGCATTGTTAAAGGTTGTTTAGAACGTCGTCTTGTCGCTCGTCACACTACGAACTTTCGTTTTCGACCGCGCAATGTGTGGGATCAAACTGCCAAAGGAAGGGGTGTTTTTATTGGCGCTCTTTGTGCCACCCCTGAGGTCTTTTCGCGTCGATACTGAGCGGCGATGTGTTTGAAATATTTTTCTCGGCCATCCGTAAGAAAGTCGTCTGATTTAAACTCTGGGTTTCGCGCTTCTGATTGAGCCGTGCGTCGCTCGTGTTCGTGCCGTTTATTGCTTGACATCTTGCCTTTACGGTGTTCCCGTCTCGATTCTTATTCAATTTACTGGCGTCACTGATTTTTTGGCTTGCCTGCCCGTGAGTGGCAGCAGCAGCGCTTATCGATAAGAGCACTGTCGTATTATCCTTGGAGAGACCGCTAGTATTTCCGGGTCGTCGCGTGTCGGGAGTTTAGTCGGGACGCGACGCCAGCGAGGTCCGCACGGTCAGTACTCACCGACCGCTTGCGACACACATGCACTGTCCGACAGGAGACTGGATCAGGAAAGACCGTTGGTTGGTCGTTCGGTCGGTCGCCTCATCGGGCGACGTGTATTTGATCTTTTGACCGTTTCTGTGCCTCGTCAGTTGGTCATCTTGCCAGACGTAGGTCGGTTCCTACACTGTGCAGAGATATCGGGTGGTCAGTGATCAAGTGTTACCTCTGCATGGTTGGGTCCGAGTCAGTGTGCACGGGTCGCCGTGTCTCCAAGTTCCGAAAGGACATGGAGTTCAATCGGGATGGAGCTACAGTGAGCTCCGGACGACCATGACTCTCCCGACCATTGTCGACACACACAGCTTGAGTGGGGATGACCTTGGTTGGTCGTTCGGTTGGTCGTCTCATCGGACGACGTGTATTTGGTCGCATACCGATTCTGGGTTCTCTGTGTGTGTCGACTTGTGATTCGTCCTTGTTGTTCCTCAGTGACTGGTGTTAGTATCGTTCCAGTTGTTTGTGGAAGTGTCTCTGCGGAACCGTGTGAAGCTTGTGGTTTTGACTGACCAGTTATTGTAACGCTGTCTGTGTGTTGGATGCAGTCGGTCGGTTGGGACAGAGCAGCGAGGAAGTCTCCGCGCCCAGGTCATTAGCGTAGCGTCCCGCAGTGTGTTTTTCCTCGCCGTGTTAATGCTGTCCGGTACCGCGTGTAGTTCGACAGCCTTTGATGTTGTTCATATTTATGAGTGGTTGTTTTGCCTTGGCTGTTTTTAGACGCCAATTTTGAAGACGTAGTGTTGCTGGTATCTTCGTCCTCGGGTGATGTTTTCCGTTGTCGTGCCGTTGGTAGGCGGAAGAGAATTGATTAGGTTGTTGCTCGGTCCTTAAACCGTCTCTCGTTCGGGTTGCCATCTGATTACTTAATCTTATTCTTGGGTACCTGTCTCACCTAAACTCATGTTAGTGTTACCTCCTCAGGCTGACCCCTGGAACACTTCTGAGCACGACTATTCTGTTGTTTTCAGACTGTGATTTTCTTTTGTCTCAAGTACTGTCTGAGGCCTTCAGCCGCCTATTAATTTAGTTTCAATTTTAAAATAAGGTCTTCAGCCGGCTTCAATTAAGGTTTCAAGATTACATTGTTTAAAACTTATTTTAAAACAGGAGATTTTGCTCTATTTCAAATCTTTCTTATTCAGGCCTTAAGCCTTCAGTTCTTCAATGTTCAGTATGTGGCCTTCAGCCGTGCTTTTGTCATATATTTTGAAGATAAGGCCTTCAGCCGTGTGTATTCCTTAAAGTAATTTTAATAACTTGTGTTCTGGCCTTCAGCCGTATTTTTTCTGAATGTGTGATTAAGTGTTTTAGCAAAATAAAGTTTGTATGTTTGTGCAGCTAACAGCAACTGATTTGGGCCCCTTTCCACAACCTGATCCGCTCTGTCCTGCTTACCCGGATTTCACTGATCTTTATTGAATAGGCGCGGATAGAAGGAGTGAAATGGCTATAAGAAGAGGTCTGACGACCTTTCTATCGTGTGACACGTCCACGGTGGCGGCGGGCAGAATTGTGGTGAAGTTTGGTGCAACTGTGACATCATTAAGGCCCCTTATATCTCACAAGAAATTCTGATTTGTGACCTTTTTTTTTTCGCAAGCGCCGATGTCTTGCTATTCGAAGACTCGTCGAACTCGAGGGTGACGTTACAAGGCTCCACGCTTTTGCACAATTACAGAACCGAGCGAGGTGGCGCAGTGGTTAGACACTGGACTCGCATTCGGGAGGGCGCGTCCGGCTATCCTGATTTAGGTTTTCCGTGATTTCCCTAAATCACTCCAGGCCAATGCCGGGATGGTTCCTCTGAAATGGCACGGCCGACTTCCTTCCCCATCCTTCCCTAATCCGATGAGACCGATGACCACTCTTCTGGTCTCCTTCCCCAAACCAACCAACCCACCAACAATTACAGAGGAAGGTTGTAGGCACCTGTGAGCCAAATTTTGAAATTCTGCATCGCAATTGGAGACAATTGGAAAGAGGATTTCGAAAGAGTGGCCCTTAATTGTGTTGCACAGAGCGTATGTTCAAACACGAGTAATGAAACACGCCACTGTCGCCTAAGCATATATAGTGTGATTTACGAGAATTCAGGCTTGTACACAGGGATTCCGAAAGTATTTCTTCCCTCATTCCAGCCTCTAAAAAATAAGAAATTTGGGGGAGGATTTCTTAGAAATGAGGGGTGGATTTCTTATGCACTACCTAAATCCCACCACACACAGTACGGTAGATTGTACAGTACAGATACAGATATCCTTCTTCAGCGAGGACTCAGGCGATTTCCTCCCCCATGCTTGACGAATGCAGACTGTGCTTTGTCCTTAACAACATAAATGTCGGCTAGACAGTAAACTCTTAACCATCCTTTCACCCACTGTTTCCTTCGCTCTGCTTGCTGTACACTAGCCTTTAAAATTACAGCACGGTTAAAGCACCGTACACAAACGTCAGATTGGCACGAAATGTGATGCGTCTGTGGATATGCAAATGTTTAACATCTCAGCAGAGCTGTAAAAATTAGGTAGAAGTGATGCCGTCTACATCTACGTTATGCAGCGGGTTTCTCATTAAGAAATCGCATTTGAATGTTGATTGTCAGTGAGAACATCGTGTTATGTTTCGTATAAGAAAGAACAAGGTCCGCCAACACGTGCTGGAATTCGACTGCGGTATGATCATGGCCTGTCTAGACTGCAGTTCATCGCTACGCGGTATTACTGTTCATCTTGGCCGGATCCCTCTACTATATGGAATTAGTGGGTTCAGAGAGAGGCACATGCAACGCCATGCAAAATCTCAGGGGTCGTGCACGACTAGCGCCTCACAGGACAGCGTCGAACAGCTGCGTCACTTACCATGACTCAGAAAACGTTTATCTTAGCAAAGAGACAAACAAGCTACCCATACAGACAGTCTACGATGTGTGGCGTCCAATGGGAGGTCTGGCTCGGGCAGTAGCTAAGGACGGTATTTGTGCTCTATCTTCGAGGTCTCTTTGATGCTGTCAATGAAGAATATAATGCAAGTGTACATGTTACCCCCGCTGACCTTACCCACCTCACTGTTCGATGCCGGAAAAGAAATTAGAACAGACTTTCAGAGGTTTGCAATCAGAATTTATTGTTGCAACAGTGCATAAAGAGTACATGAAATGTTTACATTTACAGAACAACAGCACAAGAAGTTCTGAGGTACTGGGTATCGTTCCATGCTGAAACTCCTATATTAGTGGTGGTGTGACAGTTGATGATTGACGAGTCGCACGAGTCACTTCTTGTCCCATCATATCCCACAAGTGCACGACTGGAGGCAAGTCTGGAGGGCGTGCTGGCCAGGGAAGTTGGTGCACATCTTGCAGAGCACATTGAGTTTCACGGGCTATGTGTGGGCAAGCATTAGCCTGTTGGAACAACCCATCTCCTCCATGTTGCAAGAACGACAAAAGAACGGGTGTAACAACATTCTGCACGTACCGAGTGCTGGTTAGCGTCCCCTCGACAAACACCAAATGTTAACGAGAGTTGCAGAATGAGAGTTGTACCTTATCGCACCTCAGACCATAAGGACTGGGGTGGGGCAGTTTTGTCTTGAACGAATGCACTCTACGAGACAGCGCTCATGAGATCTACTTCGTAAGCGCAGATAACTATTATTTGCATGCAGGCAGAATCTGCTTTCATCGCTGAAGACCACGACGCGCCATTCCATCTTCCAAGCGATCCTCTGACAGCATCAGTCGAGCTGTACATGTCAATAATGTGAAACGAGTGGAAGACGGGGTAGAGGTGTGTTTGCTCGTAGTCCAACTGCTAATAACCAGTTTGCAACAGTTTATGTTGGCACGTCTTGGCTCACGAGCCTTCTTGTCTGTGCTGTGGCAGCTGTACAATCTGCCACTGCTGCCCTTACAACACGACGATCTTAGTAGGCGTCTGTGCTGAGTGGACTTCCAGAACCTCGGCTACAGGTGTGAGAATGTTCACCGATTAGGGGACGCCCAGCTCCTTCCAGGCATAACTACTGGACTCGATCGACCCAAGGACCAGTCTCAGGTAGCACCTGAAGAAGACAGCGAGGCACGCTGTTGAAATTTCGTGCGAGAACGACGGGAACATCCGGCTGGATTCCCGAATATCCAAGATGTCAGCAGATCGCCGTGAAAGCATGAAGAATTACATCAAAAGACTCTACAGGGAGGAGATGTACGGCAACATCAAGAAGCTGGACACGCTTGGACAACGGAAAGGGAGGATGCTGAGTTCTCTCAGTTTCCTGCTGAAATGCCGAAAGGTGGAGGTAGTTCCAGTTTTCGCCAGGATCAAGCATCACGTTAACTCCAGAGCGGCAAACAAGATCAAACACCGAGCTAGTCTCTGTCTGATTAGCGCCACCGACTGGATGTGACGTCCAGGGATTTGCTGTATCTTCACCTAACTACAGCAGCTTCCTTGACCGCTCAAGACTGGGACCAGGTTGATGGTGCCTCCTGGTCTCTAGCAGAATGCACCAGCAAGAAGTCAATGGCATGCCAACTAGCCAAGTTTGAGCACCTCAACAACAAAGTGCAACAGATTGGGGACACACGCACAGTGGTCAATCTAAGTGACAAGCAGCTCGATGAGACCACCTTAAAAGTACTTAGCAAGGGCCTCAGTTTCGCAGTGACCCCTAGAAACGTGCCTGTCGCAGCCTTCGTCAGTGCAGTTGAGCAAGTGGCCAACATGCTACCTTCTAGTGTGGCCGAAGAGATCCGAAGAGAGACCTGCAGGGCGCACACCAAGACCAAGCCACCAAAATCCAATATTTCAGGTAATGAAAGGGTGCCACTGAGATGACTCTGGGAGGATGACAGCATTGTGGTGATGCCTGCAGACAAGGGGAATTCTACAGCCATCCTAAAGAAAACAGAATATGACAGAAAGGTGCAACAACTTCTGGAGGATCCTGCATACAGGTCAATAGAAAGTGACACTACAGAGAAAGTGGACAAAAAGACCAGGGCCTGCCTAAACCAGTCATCAAGAAGCTGCTTCCCAAAGCGCCAGCACCACCTAGACTGTATGGACTCCCCAAGGTTCACAAGGATGGGGTTCCTCTGCGACCTACTGTCAGCAACATTGGCGCAGCAACCTACCCTACTGCGAAATACCTGAAGAAGATGTTGACATCACATTTGGGTAAATGTGCACATCACATCCGTAACTCAGAGGATTTCCTGCAACGGCTGAGCCAGCAACACATCACAGACATCATGGTTAGTTTCGAGTGGTGGTGGTTAGTGTTTAATGTCCCGTCGACAACGAGGTCATTAGAGACGGAGCGCAAGCTCGGGTTAGGGAAGGATTGGGAAGGAAATCGGCCGTGCCCTTTCGAAGGAGCCATCCCGGCATTTGCCTGAAACGATTTAGGGAAATCACGGAAAACCTAAATCAGAATGGCCGGAGACGGGATTGAACCATCGTCCTCCCGAATGCGAGTCCAGTGTGCTAACCACTGCGCCACCTCGCTCGGTGTGGTTAGTTTCGATATGGTGTCTCTCTTCACATGGGTACCACTGAAGGAGTCACTTGAGCTTATTGGAGAGAAGTTCGATGGGGCTCTCCTTGACCTATTCAGGCATGTACTGACCTCGACAACTTCCTATATGGGGGTCAATTTTACGAACAAACAGAAAGGGTGGCGATAGGCAGCCCTCTATCACCAGTGGAGGCCAACCTATTTATGGAAAGGTTTGAAGAGGAGCCATCTCTTCAGCCACATCCCAACCCAAGTGCTTTTTTAGGTATGTGGATGATACCTTTGTCATCTGGCCCCATGGTAGGGAGAAGTTAGATGAATTCCTGCTACATCTGAACTCTTGCCATCTGAATATTCAGTTCACAATGGAAACAGAGAAGGATGGACTACTTCCATTCTTGGATGTTCTAGTGAAGAGAAAGGCAGATGGTACATTTGGACACAGTGTGTACCACAAACCTACACACACTGACTTATACCTACAAGTCAGCAGTTGCCACCATCCGGCGCAGAAGAATGAAGTGCTCAAAACACTGGTCCACAGAGCACAAACTCTGTCAGATCCCGATAGTTTGGCCACAGAAATATAGCACTTACGATCAGTGTTCAGCAGGAATGGGTACTCCTCTAGAGATATCCAGAAGGCACTTCAACCTACCAATCAGCCAAAGGATCCAGAAGAAGGACAACAAGAGGCAAAGAAGATGGCATACCTACCATACGCCAGACCAGTCTCTGCCAAAATCAGCAGGATTCTCCAGAAATATGACATCAAGAGCATATTCTGCGCACCCACCAATATTGGGCTATGCTGGGGAATGTAAAAGATGACCTGGGGCTATGCAAGCCAGGTATTTACAACATTCCATGCCAGTGTGGGATGTCATACAGTGGCCATTCCACCAGAACTGTGGACATCAGGTGTAAAGAACACCAGAGACATACCAGACTCAGACAGGCAACTAAATCAGCCATAGCAGAGCATTGTCTGGAACTCGGTCATTCAATGGATTACAATGACACCAAGATTGTGACACAGATCTCAAGATATTGGGACAGTGTCATTAAAGAAGCCATTGAGATTAAGGTCACAGGACACTCCGGGATTCTACAAGAAATACAAGTGGAGACTGAGAGAACAGCCGTGAGACAAGGTGTCGGACATTAGAGACCACATTTGACACAGCCCAGATCATGAACTCGACTTCAGAAGACGGCCAGGCCGGGCGCTTACGGCGTTCGGAACACCGGCGACCAGAGAGGGCCAATGTAGCCGCGTCTGGCGGGCGCGGACCGCACACGGAACACACGACGCGGCGCGGACCGATTATGGAGCGCCCAGCACGAAACAGAAGTGGAAATCGTAGTAACAGTGATGAGACAGAGTACCCAACATCTCAGATCAGGTCTAAACACCTTAGATGATGACCACAACCGTTGAGGACGGCCAAAACGGGCGCGGACGGCAGTCGGAACATCCGCGACTGGAGGGGTCCATTGAAGCCGAGTCTGGCGGGCGCGGACCACAGACGGAACACTCGACTCGGTGCGGACCGATTAGGGAACGCCCAGCTCCTTCCAGGCGTAAATACTGGACTCGATCGACACAAGGACCAGACTAAGGTAGCACCTGAAGAAGACAGCGAGGCGCGCTGTTGAAATATCGTGCGAGAACGACGCGAACATCCGGTTGGATTCCCGAATATCCAAGATGTCAACAGATCGCCGGGACAGCATGAAGAATTACAACATATCCAAACACTGTTTTAGGAAGGGAGAAACAAGGTGTTTTTAATATCATGTGTCACCTAAACTGGTCAGTTTCTCCTATATTTACACACAACATGGCTAAAGAATTTGAGAAATGTTACGTCTACAAATACAAAAACAGAATCAATATACCGAAAACAAAATTATTGGAAAAATTGTTCATCATTTACCAAGTCCAAAAACTGATACATATTGAGGGCAAGTTGGTAGATTTTAGGTTATGAAGATAACACTATGACATGATATAATACCCTTTTCCTTTTTTGGCACTTTCTTTTATTTGTGTTCGTCTTTACCTTCATGGATACATCGAAAGAGTTATTTTGGGATGAACTTTGTGAATTTCTTTCTTCGTAAAACTTTATCTCTGTTTACATTATGTAGTTGTTATGAATGTTATTTATATTCCCTTTTTTCTGATGCCATATGTTTGTACCTTTATTAAGGTGTTGTTTAAATGTACTTTTCATGAACAGAGTGATGTGAAGTTTTAATTGCGTATGAAACTGTAAATTGTCATAGTCGGTGTAAAGCTGGGCAATATGTGTTGAGCGGTGGAGAAATATATCAATCGGTCGACAGAGGAAAGCATCGACAAAGAGTCTGGAGTGAGAACAAGAAAGTGTTGTGGTACTTGAGTGCTAATGGGTACTGTGTCCGTGATAGATGTAAAATAACTCTTTAATCAGTGATATGATTTTGTAGTTTCGGTACGTTCTGTGTATGAAGAGCTTATAACTGTATGTTTTGTATTACTTATTAGTCGGAACTGCTGCTTAGCACATTCATCTTAAAAACTAGTATGTACTGGCTGTTAAGCTGTGTAATTACTGTAAGTACACAGTTTTGATTATAGACAGAAAGGACTGTTTAGTGCATTCCACGAACTGTTAAATTAAACCGAATATGGTAACACATTTTCTGGCTGTGAACTGATATTAAGAATTGTAATTCTGAATGTATGGTGTGCTGATCACTGCGAGACAGATGTGAATATATGGTGACTTTTGCGTTCAGAATGGACTGTTTAGCACTTACCACATATTGTTAAATTACATTAAATTACAAATGTATTAATGTACTTTATTATTGCAGACTGTGGTACTGTGAAATTTTCAGAGCTGTGTTTGAATCAGAAACCATAAATTTAAAACTGTGGCTATTAACAGCTAACAAACATTATGACATTAGGATGCATCACACCTTAACTGAACGAAGCTTGTCTTACTTCCGTCACTGCATAAAGATGCACTAAGTGAGTTAATTCTACAAACATAACACCTTCCTGCTGCGTCGACAGTGGGTGCCTACAGTCGAGAGGATTAGCAAGACACTGACAATTACTGGACTACATGCTCAAGGGTTACGGGCCAACAACGCGGACGTTGACGACTCGCAAACAGCACCATTTCAGTGAGGACTGACCTATGATACAAAAGCTCAACCCACGTCAACTACTGCTGAAAAGACCCTCATATTCAACTTAATAATTGTGTTAAAGTCATGTTACTTTTTCGTGGTCACTGTCTTTTGATTAATTGAAGTTGTACTTAAAGTTTAACCGCATTTTTGCGGTATCTTTCAGAACTGAAGATCGAAATCTCTTTTGTTCAGTAAACCAACTGGTATTATATGTGTAATGTGTTTGTAAGCCTGGCATCCACCTCTAGAATTCTCATTATTTTAACTATTAGCAGAGATATCAAACTCCTAATTCATTACTGCTGATTCGTTTTTTAACATACACACACACACACACACACACACGCACGCACACACACGCACACACTCAAAAGTGAAATGCATGCTTGTGTGCTTCTTTGATTCCAAGAGAATTGCTCATAAAGAGTGGGTGCCTCCTGGACAAACAGTTAACCGATATTACTACAAAGAAGTTTTAGAAAGACTTCATGAAAGAGTTCTTCGTGTCTGTGCCAACATTGCTGATAATTGGATTCTGCATTACGATAATGCGTCATTCCATACTGCTCTGTCAGTACAGCAATTTTTTACCTCAAAACAAATTTCAGTACTACCACAGCCATCTTATTCACCAGATATACTCCGTGCGACATTTTTCTATTTCCAAGAGTCAAAACGGTGGTCAAGGGACACCATTTTCAAACAACATATCATGTCCAAAAAGCTTTGACGAGGGTCTTGGAGGATATTACAGAAGATGAGTTCCAGAAATGTTACCATCAATGGCACAAGCGCTGGAAAAAGTGTGTGCAATCAGAAGGGAACTACTTTTACGGAGACAACACTAAATTTGACTAAAACGGCAATCAACATTTTTTTCACATCAGTCTCATTACTTCATTGTCGCATCTCGTATACATACTTAATTTATGAGTGTTTATCCGTGTTTTCATGTTGTCTTGTTTATTTTGTGCCAATTCTTGTGTAGATTATTGTCCTGTGTTAAGCAAACACAAGCATTGTGCAGTGTCCACTTTTTCATTAACAGATAGCAGCCAACCATTACTTGTCAAGTCTGTTTAGTGAAGGAAATTGGTAGGAAGAAACTTTTGCTTTTGGCAAATGTGTGAATACTCATTATGTTATATGGGGTGATTATACTTAAACTTTCGCTATTTGAGCCAGTGTATACAGAAAACTATTTACTGTGTGGGTACCTAACTTTATAGCAATGATTTTCAGACTATGCACTACAGTATTTGCATTGTTAGTGTGTTAGTGTCATAAATGCCATTTGGCGCAACTAGTGGTTTGGCAATGTAGGGTTGAAACACAAGAATTAGTGTGGATTAAAACTGCAGACAGTCAACGTGTGTCTGCATAAGGTGAGTAGGACTTTACTCATAAACTTGTTTTAATGAAACAACAGCATCAATGCAGCTGCTCTTTGCGACTGTTCGTACATTAAAGGAATACAGAGAGGTCCTCTTTCTCCACTTGGGTTGAAGAACATGATTCGGAAGTTAGAATTAACTGACAATTTGGAAACTGCCTCTGGCTGAGGCCAATGGCCAATTACACCACAAATTGTTGAAAAAGTTACTGTTGCTGAGGCTGAGGTATACTGATGCAATGTGCGACCTTCACACAGTGCATAACGTGTCTCACAACAGCTGAACATTCAATGGTCCACCACTCAAAAGGTCCTGTCGACGACTGTGAAATGGTATACAGGCTGTTGTGGAAATATGTGGTGGTCATATGAGCAATACATGTAACCAGAATGTAAATATGGTACGCCATTAACAAATGTTACCCTCTCATGTGGAAACTGAAAGGTGTTTCTTTCAGTGGATTCTTTATTATTTCTCTTCTGCATGTCCTTACAAAGGTTCCCCCAAAGTTTCATTGTCCTACAATCACTCTTTTTTTCGAGATCTCTTTCAAGTATCGAAAGTTTGTTTATAATTACCCAGCAGTTTTATGAACCTTGCTTGCGTGTATGAGCGTAATATTCAGTTGTTTCTGAGAAAAGTTTTCAGTTACTTGAAAAGTTACATGCATGGGGTGTGAGGGGAAATATATCAGTGTTTTTTCACAATTGTTAGATGAGCACAGTTATTTCTAGTTAGATTACTATTTATGGGGGTCCAGTTTCGTTACAGGGGCAAGTTAATACATTTTTAAGGCAACAAGATATATTTTTGAGGAAAGTTGATACAATTTTGTAATAAGTTGAAACATTTTTGTGGCAAGTTGGGACTAAGTTCACACTCTATTGGAGTAAGCTGATACATTTTATGGACAAGCTCATACATTTTTGGGGCAGATAGATACATTTTTGGAGCAAGTTAATACATTTTTGTGATAAGGATACATTTTAGAGACATGCTGACACATTTTTGGGATAAGTTAATATGGCTTTGTGGCAAGCTTGGGTAAACTGATCCTTTTTTTTGGGATAAGCTGATATATTTTAGGAGCAACGTGATACATTTTTGGGTTAATGTGATAAATTTTTGTGGGAAGTCGATATAACCTGGGTACATGTAGATACATTTTTGGGGTAGGTTGATACATTTTTGGGATAAGATGTTACATTTTTAGGTAGACTGGTTTATTTGGAGAGGGCAAGTTGATATATTTTTAGGACAGGACTAATTGAGGCTTGTTCCAGCAAACTGTGACTTGTTCCCACACACAAAAGTGTGTAGTTTGCAAGTTGAGACTTATTGAGTGAAGATATTTTACTGTTTTTGATAATTAAAATAAGCATTACAGAGTGGAGTTTACTGTGATGTATAAATAAGAGAGATGGAATTTGCTGCTGCTGATAGTGATAAGGCGGTTATAGAAATATTGTACGTAATTTATTGATGTTGTATGTATTTATAAAATGTATCAACTAACCCCCTGAAAATATGTCAACTTACACCAAGTATATCAACTTATCTCACAAATGTATGAAATTACCCCAAAAATGTATCAATTTGCCACTAGAATTAGATCAAATTCCCCGAAATTGATCAAGTAGACCCAAAATTGTATCACCTTACACAAAATAGATACCAACTTGCCCAAAAAATGCATTAACTTGCCCTAAAAATACATCAGCTTACCTCTATAGTATCAACTTGCCTTAAATGTATCAACTTCCCTAAAAATGTACCCAAAAAATATATCTACTGACTCCCAAAAACGTAAAACATGCTTCTAAAATGTATCAGCTTATCCCAAGAAAGTATCATCTTATACCCCAAACGTGCTACAAAAATTTATCAACTTACATCCAAAAAGTGTCAGTTTACATTGAGATTGAATCAGCTTGCCCTGAAAAGTGTATAAACTTGCCCATGAAAGTGTATCAACTTGGTCTGAAAGTTTTGTCAGAGGAAGTTTGCAAGGGCTGTGGAAAATAAAGTAAAAGATTCAGTGACAAATCATGTATGAGAACAAAAGTATTACCTAGACAATAATGATGAACGTACTCTACTGAGCCAAATCTTTACTAATTGAAGCAGACTGGGGAAAATGATGTTTCAGTAGCTCCACCTTCTCAGAGACTTTGTTGGACAGTTGGTGTCTGATGTATCCACAAAAAGGATTTGGATTCTGATCATGTTGCTATGCATTCAAAGTTGTATAGATGAACTGCTTTTTGCAGGAATAACATGTTGACATTCAGAATGAAATTTTCACTCTGCAGCAGAGTGTGCACTGATATGAAACTTCCTAGCCGATTAAAACTGTGTGTCACACGGAAACTCCAACTCGGGACCTTTGCCTTTTGCAGGGAAATGTTCTACCGACTGAGATCACCAAACATGACTCACGACCTTACCTCTGGTGCCTCGTCTCCTACCTTCCAAACTCCACAGAATCTCTCCTGCGAAACTTGCAGAACTAGCATTCTTGGCTAGAGGATATTGCAGAGACACCTCTTAGCTTCAGCCTGAGAGATGTTTACAGGATGAAATTTTCACTTTACAGTGGAATGTGTGCTGATATGAAACTTCTGGGCAAATTATAACTGTGTACCAGACCTAGCGTCGAATTTGGGAACTTTGCCTTTTGCAGGCAGTTGCTCTACTGACTGAGCTACCCAAACACGACTCACGACTGTCTTCACTGCTTTACGTCCACCAGTCCCTCGTCTCCTACCTTCCAAACCTACCTACCTTTGGAGATATCTTTGTAATTTCCAACACTTGATAGGCATCATCAAGCAATTTAGATTTGATTTTGGTGTGCACTGTGACTTACACTGAGAGTAATAATCAAATTAATTACATTCTTCCAATAGCTAGCAATTAGAGAGAATGCCTATTTGTCTGCGTGGTTGCCTAGTATTTTATCCAACATATCAACATGTATTTTCTGCAGTTATAAGCTGTGTCAGGTTAATTTTACTACATCGGTGTTTTAGACCTAACTTGAAGTGACAACTGCCTGTTTAGATTGCTTTTTGCTCCTCAGAATGAAATAACGACAGACTTTACGTATTTTAGATGTTGGGGTACCATTGTTACACTTGACAAGCATCATAGAGCAATTTAGATGTGGAAATATTTAATTTGACGGTATATTATGACTTACACCAAGAGTAAGCCTAATTGATCACATTCTTCCAGTAATTTGGGATACTAATATTCTTATGTGCTTGCCTAGTATTGTAGCTAACATATATTCTCTGCACTTACAAGACTGGTAAGGTAGTTTTGCAACATCAAAATTTTATGCCTGAGTTGTAATGTCAACTATCAGTTTAGCATGAATTTTTTTATTTTATATTTTTAAGTCACATGTGGTACTTAAGTTAGGGGTCCACAGCGATGTTTTAGATACCAATTTCATGGATATGTGATACTTGATATAAACATTTAACTTTTTTCATTGCAGACAATTTAGAGATTTAATTAACATTGTAACACTTGAAAAACATAATGTATGTGGAAAATAATTGAATTCAATTGTGCCTTACAGTATGGTACAATAATCGAACTTTTGATATTCACATCTGCAGCTATTTGTTAGTGATGGCAAGCTACAGGAACATAAAGTAGAAGTTGAGTGTATTTCGAATTTTTGAGTTTTGAGAAACAGTAGTAAGAAGTGTCTGCTTGTTCGTTTTTGAACTGGTAAGAGTAGGGAAGCCTTGCTACATCCTGTTTCCATTGAGTGCAAGGTCATGCGAAATCTTAAAAGAATATAGCCCATTATTAGGTAACGTATGGAATGGAAATTTATATTATGATTATTTATATTATGATTTCAAGATGCAGTAATAATTTCTCAAGTGGGAAGTACTATTGTCAGTGATGTCACAGAGGACGCAGGAAGATGTCAGAGTGCGTACATGGGGGAAAGACATAAATCTAATTGTGTTCCATGAAATAAGTATGTATTAGCTTGTAAGCTCTCCTTCCTTAACTTCCTTATCATGCACTAAAAAGAGAAAAACATATTTATACGGTTCCTTGAAATGAGGTGGTTTTTAAAGTAACTATCATCATCAGCAAGAGATCTTTACCCAGAGAAGATAATTCGTGGACGCACTTTGTAATGTAATAAGTTCTAACTTTTATAACATCCAAGCACTCACAAAGAACAATAAGAAGGGGTTGGAGGGGCGTAGAAGCTACGTTCACTATGCTTGATAAAATTACGATAATTTTGACAAATCCCAACTAGCAACGGTTCCCCTGGCTTATAAGTATTTATAATGATCAATAATGTACATAGAGGACAAAGATATGGTACTGCTCTGTACAGCTCATCACCATATGTTCAGTCCGCCTAGATCATAGAAAAATTGGTAGAAATTGGTACCCGTTAATCTGGATATCCATCCAAGTATTCATTCTACTCAGCTACGAATACTTTGATAAATATTAGAACGAGGATTTGATCGATGAGACCAAACTCAAACTTTTCAAGCAGATAAACAACAGATCTTAGAAAAGTAATGGCTTCACAAGTCAGCAAAGAACATTTATTCTCCTGGTGGTTAAATTTAAATAACGCAATGATCACCTCCAATGAACTAAAAATTAATTAATAGATCCTAACCTGTGAACGACTTGTACTAGATGGTCTCGTAAGGGTGCGTGTTACCACACGGACACAGAGTGCTATCTTGACAGAGTGGGGAGGGGAGCGTGTTGTCTGGCCAATCGGCAAACGCTCAGGAGGTGCTGTTAGCTGCTTGCCCAAATGGGTGAGAGCTAGCAAAACACCAGAAAGGTCGTTGCCTTGTTCCAACTGAAGTTTAGAGGACTAAGTTTGAACAGTAAAACTAGTGGAAATTTTCACAGCGTCGTGTGTTTGATTTTACTGGACCGATTGCGAGCCACACTTTAAAAAAAACAGGACGCACATAGTCCCTGGCCACCTCAGATCACAAGCTGGGTTTGAAAACAAAACTCAGCGCAAGTCCAGTATTATTTTTTAAAAATATTTTCTCTCGTACAACTAGGTTAATTCTGCCATTTTAGATTTTTATTGGCTGGAGGGAGAGGAATGGAAAAGTGTGTGGAGGGGATAGAATCGGAGGAGGGGTGGAGAGTGGGGTGTGGGCCGTCAGTGTAGGGCCCGTGAGACCCCGTCTAAAGCACCATCTGCTTTCTGTAACGGCTGACGACGAATGTCAACACACAGTAACTCAAGTTGCATCCATTGGTAACTATTTAAAACCTGTAAACATGTCGGTTTTTGTGCCTACGAACTACGATTTGCGTACAGCATTAGTTTTCCGTTATAATTTGAAGAAAACTGCTGCAGAATCGAATCAAATGCTTGTCAAAACTTTTGACGAACATGCTGTTGGGAAAACACAGTGTTTCGAGTGGTTCAAAAAATTCAAAAGTGTTGTTTTTGACGTGAGAAACGATGAGTGCAGGAAACCACCGAAAAAGTTCGAAGACAATGAATTGCAGGATTTTTTGGATGAAGATGATACTCAAACTCAACAGGAACTCGCGGAACAATTGAATGTGACTCAGAAAGCCGTTTCTCTTCGGTTGAAAGCTATGGCAAAGGTGTAGAAAGTGGGAATATGCGTTACGCATGAACTGAATGAAAGACTGCAAGGAAATCGAAAGACCACTTGTGATATGCTGCTCGCCAGGTGCAAAAGAAAGTTGTTTCTCCATCGAATAGTGGCAGGGGATGGAAAAATGGACATATTTTGAGAATCTTAAGCGTCATAAACCATGGGTGAATCCAGGCAAACCATCGAAGTCCACTGCAAAACCAAATCGCTTTGGAAAGAAAGTGTTTGGTGGATTCAGAAGTGTGTCATCTATTATGAGCTGCCAAAACCTGGTGAAACCGTTAACAATGATCGCTACGAACAGTAAATGATAGATTTACATCGAGCATTACCTGAAAAACGATCGGAATATGGAAAAAGACAACACAAAGTCATATTGCTCCATCATAACGCCACATCACACGCAGCAAAACGGGTCAGGGAAATTATCGACGCGTTTTGCTGGCAAATTCTAGGGCATGCGTATTCTCCAGACTTGGCTCCATCTGGTTATCATCTACTTGCACTCTAGCACACGCTCTCGCTGAACAACGCTTTAATTCGTATGAAAATGTACGAAAATGGCTCGCTGACTGGTTAGCTTCAAAAGAAGAACAGCTTTTTTTTCAGTCAGAGAGGTGGGAGAAATGTGTAAGTGGCAAAGGAGATTATTTCGAATAAAATATTGTTTATCAGTTTCAAACAACAGACGTGTAGAATGAGATCTTCACTCTGCAGCGGAGTGTGCGCTGATATGAAACTTCCTGGCAGATTAAAACTGTGTGCCGGACCGAGACTCGAACTCGGGACGTATGCTTTTCGCGTGCAAGTGCAGTACCATCTGAGCTACCCAAGCACGATTCACGTCCCCTCCTCACAGCTTTACTTCCACCAGTACCTCGTCTCCTACTTTCCCGAGTTCGAGTCTCGGTCCGGCACACAGTTTTAATCTGCCAGGAAGTTTCACAGACGTGTAATTATTGCAACCCAGTTCCGGTTTTTTTCTTCCACGCCTGGTAAATACCTATAGAGGACCATTCACATATGCTCAGTATCCACACCATTCCTTAACTTTAGCCAACAATTCTGTGACTTGATCTCGAAACCTTGAAACGTCCCCTTAGAAAAATTATACATGACTGTGCTTAAACTGACACACAATATTTTTTTAGCGCAACGCAATCTGACTTTCAGTAATTCCTACAAGAGAATGGCCCTGGCTAAATTAACCTATACGTTTCACAAATCACTTACCTCACAAAAATCTTGGTTACTCGAACTACTGCAATACAGCGAGCGCCACTACTGCCAGCTAAATAAAAGATTCAAGCTATGGAAGACACTAACTACTGATAGGCATAGTTAGCAAATGAAATATTTTAATAGAGAACAAACAATGTATTTACCTTAAGTCATCAAAAGTCGTAATATATGTAGCAGTTCATGACATCCAGTCTTACAAATTTCAAGACTCCGCCATTTCTCTCCCCACATCCACCACTGCTGTCGGCTCACCTCCAACTGCGCCACGCTACGCGCTGTTAACATCCAGCTGTCCAAAACTACAATGGCAGACAACAATGCAAACTAGCCACAGACTGCACACAGCACTGCCAGTGATTTTCATACAGAGCGCTACGTGGCGTTACCAATAAAAAAACCTAAACAGCCTATTTACAACCTGTGTATGAAAATGTCGGCATTTTAAAAATAGTCTTACATGAATAACGAAATATTACTTCGTGTTACATATTTTTTCCTGTAACAAAATGCTGTCTTGGGCATCATCATCATCATAAACAAAATCACTGAAATAGAGAAAAATTGACGTTTATTTCAAAACAGCCTACGAGTGAGCTGAGCTGGATGTTCCTTTCCATGTTACGACGTCAAGCGTTGTCTCTCTTATATGAAGAGCATGGTCGAAAAAGTACGAGAGTTGACTTTTCATCGACGTCATGTTACGCTCCATCTGTGTAGCGTAAGTACTGCATATTACAGCCTAAAACTACTTTAGTGAGGAAAGAGGTTAGTCACAGAAATATTTATGCTTTTAATATACATGTATAGGGGAAAACGGGCAAGTAAAGCCCCTAGTGGGAGAAAAAAGAAGCATATGTGTAAATGTTGCCCTACATCACAATAAAGTGGAACTTACTTCGGCTCTGTGAAGGCCAACCTGCGCTTATTTAAACAGACAGCTGTTTTATTCTGCTGAGTTTCATCTATTTCTTTTTGTTTCAGGAGCTGTGTGTTTGCTAGTGCGGTGTATATATTACTGGGTTTTGGTGGCCAGCGGTATGTTTTACTTTTATTTAATTTTCCCTGCGAGATGTTAGTCGACGACAGTTTATCTTTGACTGGCGAAAATGTTGTACAAATCGTACAAAGAAACGTAAGGCACATAAACGAATAAAACATGCAGATAAAAAGCTGCTTTCACTACAACCAGCGTGGCGCATTTTCTTCACTATCATATGAGTTATGTATTATTCCTTTTGAAATATTAAATAACGTTAATCGGTTTACAATAAACAAGATGATGACTTGTTCTCATGTTTTATAAACATAAAAACCTAAAATGAACGAAACGTGTTTTTGTACGTATAATTTGGTATTACCTGTTTTGCATCTGAGCAGGATCATGTCACACTAGTTTCCATTGTGTTTCACTTATTATAAAGATGTTCGTATAACAACTAAAATATGTGCAATTACTCTCATAACTGTGTAATACTAAAAATAAAATGAGGCTTCATTGGTGTATGAGCGTGGTATTCAAGTGGTATAAATCTGATATTTCATTTCATGTTTTTTTTTAAATATTTATTTCAAATAAGTTCGTCTATGTGCCAACTGAATAAAACAAATTTTATCATGTGATACGCATTTGCCTTTCTTTCTTGAAAGACATCATCAGTGCTTGAAATATAGAAATATTTGTATGTGTACTGTTTATGTTTTTATATAGAGACAATACTTTCGTGTTACTAAGAGTTCTGGCACATCCTGACTTTTATAACGTAGTACAGGCGTAAATTTTTATTTACAAGGTTAGTAGATGCTGCTTTAAAGTGTGCTTCCTTTGCTGGTTATAAAGCTGATATTCTACTCCTAGTCTTTCGTATTTTCACTGGCACGGCACTGAGAATACGAACATACTTTTTCCAAGTTTCGTTCTGAATATTGTTGCCAACTATTCAATGTTGTTGCGAGCTAGCGAATTTATGTTTATGATATTGGTTTGTGTGCGTGGTTTAGTTTCTGTTTAGTTACATGTATATGTGTATAATTGTAATTTTTAATTTTTTACTTTTTCATTTTTTTATCAGGTGTAGCAGTGAACTGGTGCTTGAATATGTCTGACCGTTCATCACCTCTTCGTTCTCTACAATAATGTCCTGGATGCGGTAGTTTTCCTGCATTGGGATAAGGCATTTTTGTGGTGATTCTGATGTTTTTTTTCTAAAATTTGCGAGTTTTAAAATTTCAACAAGTTATTCTGATATACAGGATGAGTCACTAACTATTGCCACCAAGAATAACTCCGAAAGTACGATAGGAGCTGAAAAGTTTGTGGGACAAATGTTGTATGGGACAACGGGGGCCATAATATGACGTTGGTTTTTTGTTGCTAGATGGGGTCGCATCAGAGGTATGAAGTTCAATTTCATCTTTTTGAAAGGGCTGCTATAGTTTGGTACTTATTTTCTGATAGCGGCTATAGAGACGAATCCAATGATGTGCAACAATAGTTGTTTGAAGGTCAACGAAGGTCAAAAGGTGGCATGAACGTCGATTTACAGAAGGTGTTCGAAGTGGTGACCATTGGTATCAGTACAGTGCTGCAATCTTCTTAACATGGATTGAGTGGTATTCCTTATCACATTGGCACTTATCGAAGCACATGCTCTGACAATTTTCTCCCGCATATCTCCCGGTGTAGTTGGAACGTCTTTATAAATAATGTATTTTACGAATCCCAGCAAGAAAAAGTTCAGAGGCGTCAAGTCTGGCGAACGAGCCGGCCACGCCACATCTCCTTCGCGTCCAATCCAACGATTTGGGAATTATCTCTGCAACTCATTTCTAGCCATCAGCGAAAAATGAGCTGGTCACCCACCGAACTAATATCACATTTTGTTCCTTGTTCCTGAAGGTATTTCTTCCAATAACAAACCTAATGTTTCTTGCTTCCTACCGTTAAGATTTCCTTCGATGGAATAGGAGCCTATAATTCTGTCCTCAGAATCCCACACCATACATTCACCGATCACGGTTTTCGGTGTGCAACATGCCGCAGCCAACATGGATTTTTAGTTGCGCGATAATGCACGGTGTAAAAATTAACATTTCCATGGTTCGTGAATGTAGCCTCGTCAGTAAATAAAATCAAATAACTGATCGTGTCATCCCTTTGAATCTGAAGTTGAGCCCATCGGCAGAATTCAGTGCGACGCATACTGTCCGTACCAGTTAATTCTTGGTGGAGACTGGCATGGTAATGATGATATTTATGGCGCTGCAGAACATGAAGAACACTACTCTGGCTCATGCCAGATTCCCTTGCTATCTGACGCGAACTAGCACAAGGATCTCGAACGACAGTGGCAAGAGTACCAATTTCCATTTCCTCGTTAGTAAGTTTCTTTTGTACGATATGTTTCCGATGCGTTAAAGATCCAGCTGTTCTCAATTGATCATACACATATTTAAATGTACGACGTGTAGGGTGAGTATGTTGAGGATATCTTTCAGCGTGTAAGTCTCTGCTCCTACTGAATTTCGCTGGCATTCTCCGTAAATTGGAAGCAAATCGCCTCGTTCTTCGAAGGAATACATCATTCACATTCGCTTGATTCGACGATACTGGTCTTACCGTTCCTATTAGTGTTATATTGCGATATCGTCAATGGCACTTACTATGCGCACGATATACAAGAGAAGTGCCAAGTGGTAAGGAATACCACTCAGTCCATAATAAGAAGATTGCAGCACTGCATTGATACCAATGGTCGTCACTTCGAACACCTTCTGTAAATCGACGTTCATGCCACTTCTTTAACCTTCAAAGAACTTACAAAGAACTTACTGTTACACATAATTGGATTCGTCTCGATAGCTGCTATCAGAAAATAAGTACCAAACTATAGCATCCCATTAAAAAAAAAAAAAAAAAGTTGACCTTCATATCTCTGACGCGACCCTACCTAGCAACAAAAAACCAACGTCATATTATGGCCCCCGCTTTCCCATGCAACATTTGTCCCACAAACTTTTCAGCTACTATCATACTTTCGGAGCTATTCTAAGTGGCAATAGTTAGTGACTCACGCTGCATACTGCATCACAATTTTAGTAATTAAGTTTGTATATTACTGCTCCCTGGATTTTGTCTCTGTTAATTCGAGCCGGCCGGAGTGGCCGAGCGGTTAAAGGCGTTACAGTCTGGAACCGCACGACCGCTACGGTCGCAGGTTCGACTCCTGCCTCGGGCATGGATGTGTGTGATGTCCTTAGGTTAGTTAGGTTTAAGTAGTTCTAAGTTCTAGGGGACTTATGACCACAGCAGTTGAGTCCCATAGTGCTCAGAGCCATTTGAACCAAATTTTTGTTAATTCGACTGTTGACAACAACACTGAACAGGCGGCAACAACATTCAAAACAGAGCACGAAGAAAACGTGTTTGTATTGTCAATGTTTTGGTAGTGAAAATGTCAATTACTTGATGCAGAAAACTAGCTTTAAGGCCAGCAAAGCAAGCAAATCTACAGAGAAGCTTAGTAATCAAAATTTGTACCATTATTAAGTTACAGAAAGTCATGAAATGCCAAAACTGTTTTCAACCGGAAAGTACAGTGTCTAACATGTAAATCAAAATGGTATACGAGGCGGTACCAAAAAGAAACCGAACTTTTTTAAAAAAACTTATTTATTCACAGTTTAAGCACAAACCTTCAGTCCCCTTCAAAATACTGTCCATTTGAACTAATAAACTTGCCTAGTTTTTTATTCCCTTCTTGAAAACGTTGTTTAAACTCATGTTTTGTGGTGCTTGACAGCACCACCGACGTTTTTTTTCTTCACCTCAGCAAAACAGTTTTCTTTCATGTCTCTTTTCATCCTAACAAGGGAACCTCCCGATCGCACCCCCCTCAGATTTAGTTACAAGTTGGCACAGTGGATAGGCCTTGAAAAACTGAACACAAATCAATCGAGAAAACACGAAGAAGTTGTATGGAACTATGAAAAAATAAGCAAAATATACAAACTGAGTTGTCTATGTGTAAGATATACAACATTTAGGATAATTTGAGTTCAAGAGCGTCGTGGTCCCGTGGTTAGCGTGAGTAGCTCCGGAACGAATGGTCTGCGGTCCAAGTCCGCCACCGAGTTGAAATTTTAATTTCTTATTTTCGCAAAGTTATGATCTGTCCGTTCGTACTATGAAATTTCTGTTCACTGTAACAAGTTTAGTGTCTGTGTTTTGCGACCGCACCGCAAAACCGTGCGATTAGTAGACGAAAGGACGTGCGTCTCCAATGGGAACCGAAAACATTTGATCGCAAGGTCATAGGTCAACCGATTCCTTCACAGGAAAACACGTCTGATATATTCTATACGACACTGGTGAAGGCATGTGCGTCACATGACAGGAATATGATGTCGACCCACCTAACTTGTACACTTGGCAAATGGGTAAAAGATTCTTCTACCTTGCTCGATTTAGGTTTTCTTGTGGATGTGAGAATCACTCCCAAAAACGTGACGGAAACGTAAGAGTTTGTCACATAAACTGAAAATAAAATATTGAATCTTTCACTGGAGGTAGGACTTGAACCAGGGGACCTCTCGTTCCGCAGCTGCTCAGCTAACCACGTGACCACTGCGCTCCTGAGATCACGCCGTCCTTGATGTTGCCTATCTTACGTATGGACTACTCAAATTGTATATTTTACTTATTTTTTCATAGTTCCACATAACTTCTTCCTGTTTTCTCGATTGATTTGTGTTCAGTTTTTCAAGGCCTCTCCACTGTGCCAACTTATAACTAAATCTGAGGGGGGTGCGATGGGGAGGTTCCCTTGTAAGAAACAAAAAGTCACATGCAGGTCAGGTGGGCATTGGGGGTGAGGAACAGGTGTCATACCGTTTTTGGTCAAGAATTATCGTACTAAGAGGGCTGTGTGAGCAGAAGCATTGTCATGATGGAAACCCTAGTCACCCAACTGCCACAGATCAGGCCACTTTCGTTGCATGCTGTTTTGCAGTCTTTTCAAAACTTCCAAGTAGAAAGGCTGGTTAACTATTTGACCATGCAGAACAAAGTTTGAATGGACGACTTCCGTCTCGTTGAAAAAACAAATTAACATTGTTTTAATGTTTGATTTCACCTGATGAGATTTCTTGTGGTTTGGCGAACTTGAAGTCTTCCATTGGCTTGACTGTTGCTTTGATTCAGAATCGTCACTATAGCACCAAGTTTCGTCAGCTGTGCTGATATGAAAAAAAGTGTGGATCATATTGGGGCTCTTCTTTCAAATGGCACCATACTAAGATGAGATCTTGTTTTGTTCAGCAAGCGTGGAACGAATTTGGCAGCCACTCTTTTCATTCATAAACCACAATTCGCTGCACTGAACTCCAGGTCACTCCCAACAACTCCACAAAATCTGCAGGGGTATGTCGTCGATCTTCGTTGATGATTGCATGAATGTTTTCAACATTTTCATGTTGTCGGACTGTGGAAGGACGACCAGAACAAAGTTTGCCATCACTTGAAATTTCATCATTTCTGAAACTGGAAAACCATTCAAAAACTTGAGTTTACCCCAAAGCATCGTTTGTGTACGCCGTTTTTTATCATTTCAAATGTTTCTGTTGCGCTTTTTCCGAGCAAAAAGCGGAATTTCCTCCCCGCAGGCTGTTTCCAAACTCAGCCATTGCAAAACGACAATCATACAAAACAGTAGTCTCCGTAAACTCTGCCGAAACTAGTCGAGAGAAAGCCCTGATACCGCGTGGCCCGCACGCATCTGTGGTCCGCGAGTAGGAGCGCTAATACATCTGTTTAATTGTTTCGAAGCAATTTCCGCCACACTGCATACCCCTCTCCATCATTCGAAACCAATCCCTAAACCAGTTCTCCCAAGTTTCTGTAGGGAGTGAGGCACACTCGTTGTCCCAAGCCCTCAGGAGGTCCTCACCACTTGAAAACTGCACTTCTTTCAGCTTCATTTTCACATGTGAAGAACAGTCCAAAGTCACAAGGAGGGATGTCTGGACTGTAAGGACAGTCGTGAAGAAGTTTCAGTCCTGTACCCTGCAAATATTCTGTGCATGCTTTGACGCGGTGAGCTGGAGCGTTGTCGTCATGGAGGAACCAAGTGTCCATGCTTGACTTCGGTCGCAGGTTCTTCAAAGATTGGATGACTTTGGGCAGGTACTGCTCGGTGTACCACTGAGCCGTGACTGTCTACTGTATGTCCAAAACAACACGCTCCACAATTACACTCGATTTGAAAAGAACAGCAGTCATTTTCTCCTTTACTGATTGACATCTTCTGAGAGCTCCGGGTGTGTCATCTTCAAAGACCCAAACTTTGTTCGAGCCTTAGTTGGATCGTAGTAAAAGTACAGCCAAGTCTGGTCGCCTGTCACGATGTTTTTCACATACTGAGAGTGTTCCTTACAAAACTTCTTTAACATATCCCTGCACCAAGTCACACATCGTGTCATTTGCTCTTCCGTCAGTCTATGCGGCACGCAGAGACAACAAAGTTTCTTTACTTGCAAATATTCATGCAGAATCGAACGAACTGCATGTGCACTTAGCCCTAAGGTATCCTCTACCTGCTTATAGGTCACTCACCTCTCTTCGTCTAGTATTTTCCTCACAGCATCAATGTTTTCCTCCGTAACTGATGATCGTGGCCTTCCTGCCTTCTCAGCGTTCCCCAGAGTGAAATTTTCTCTTTGGGATTGTCTGTACCAACTGAATATAGTTGTACGATGTGGACACACATCACCGAGTGCAAGAGTCGTTTCTTCAAAGCACTGGTCTATGTTTAAACCACGCGCGAAGTTGTGCCGCAAAACTGCGAGAGTCTCACTTCGTATCCACGATGCCATAGCAAGCACTTCTGACTAGACTTGGCCACTGTTTCTATGTTTCGATACAGTGTATCGATACGTGGAACTGTTTCAGTGTTTCGGAACGGCTGTGGTTCCCTGTTTCGAAACAGTGGTGTTTCATTCCGCCCCTGTCTCGGATAACCGTACCAGATTCGATCTCGAGCCAGACACAGAAACTGTATCGTTGTTTCAAAATAAGGCTGTTTCAATCCACCTGTGCTTGGAACGGACTAATTGTATCGAAACAGTGATGTTTCATTCCGCGCTGTGTCGGACGAGATTCGGGCTCGGCACAGGTACTGAAACACAACACACCACTTCGTGAAACTTTTTCAAGAATGTCGAAATCTTTTTGACAAGCAATAGCATGAAGCTTAAGATATCCGAAAATAAAGCTTCGTTTCTAGCTGACTGTCCTATTCCGAAATGGCGTAACATCTGCTTTATAAACACTAACCAAACAATAAAACAACGCATACTATTCACATTCAAAATAATAAATACGTGAAAATCATTCAGTTAAATTACACTTTTTTATAACATACGCTTCTCTGTTCATGTACAGTAATCATATTAAGAAACGCAAGTATGCCTACAACATTTTGAATAAAAAAAGGCGTAGAGTGACAGTTATTAGACACATACATAAATTTGATGTTTGTATAATTGCAAGCAATCTGTTTGACATATCTCTCATAGTGTAATGGTGAACGGGAAGGGCTGGGAAGCATGGTGAATTTATAGTAACGGTTCGAAACACCTTGAAAGCCAAAATTTTTTTCTGTTATATTTTGTTATTTATTCGAGTTATTTGGCATTATTTGTGAGTCTATAGTCACTGTGCTTATTATCCACAATGATTCCCTTTGTGTGCATGGAAATTAGCAGGATGGGTATATTACCCATACTAACGGAATGTGGGAATCCCAGTAGCATATCCGTTGTTTCTGCAGTTTGCTCCCACCTCCAGTTCCGTTCGTGGTGGTTCTTCTGTCTACAGCTATGGCTGTCCACAGCCAATTGAAAAGTATGAAAGTCACACGACAAGAAAGCAGCGCATTTGCTGCATCAAATACGAAACTGCCAAGACGCCCAAGTGATAGTTTCATACTTTCTGCGATATTATTAGCGCTCTCGCACCTCATTTGTGTTTATATGGACATACTTATACAGTAGACATTCAAGATGATAAAATGTGTAGGTTTATTAAATTACAGAACACAAACTGTTTCACTGTTTCGAAACAGCGTATCGAAACATTACATTGTTCTCACTAACCCTACTACTGACTAACTCTACTTCTGACTAACCCTGCTAGTGAACGACTGCGCTCACAGACTTGGCACAGCGGCTACAATCCAAGTGTGAACTGTTCTCAGAACAGAGCAACAATCAGCCTCCTGCGACGTGTTGTTGCGTGGTATTGCAAAACTTTGCTAGTACCCTTTGTATACTTCGCGAATGTTGGCGTAAGTTGCCGAAGATTACCGATGCTAATGACAGCCGCGCAAGTGCATGTACACGCGCATGCACTCACTTGTACACAGGCTGCGAATTTGCAGCGTGCACATGCGCTATGCATTTGGGTTAGCACCACACATAGGCGAAATTCATGCGAATGACGAATAACGAATACAGATATAAATTACTATTCGTTATTCGTGAATAACAAAATTATTCGGAACATTAGTCATCAAGAATGAGTGAAATGTGGCCTGAGCTGCTGGGAAAGCAACATGGCGAATGGAGGGAGTGAAAGGGCGGGCCTTCCAGCTCACGGTGGAATGTTGATGCAGCTCGCGGTTGGCGGGAAGAGATTACCGTCCGAATTACGGGGTTAATGTTACGGGGAATGGGTGACAGCGTTTGCGGTATGCACTGAATTTACACGCACTCCGGTACACGTCGTAAATGTGAAAGTACTGACACTCTAGAACTATTTGAACTCTAAACAACAATGAAACTGTTTGTAGGCAGGAGCTTTCACAAATCAAACAAAATATACGTCAAATGGAACGTTGATTAACCGTAGAAATATTGTGCAAAGTGTGTCTGTCTGTGTATAGAAATACTGCTTTCTAACTTAAAGTGGAACAAAACTGCGACAGCTACACTGATTATTTTTTAAGACATCTGCGTCATAAATACACTCCTGGAAATGGAAAAAAGAACACATTGACACCGGTGTGTCAGACCCACCATACTTGCTCTGGACACTGCGAGAGGGCTGTACAAGCAATGATCACACGCACAGCACAGCGAACACACCAGGAACCGCGGTGTTGGCCGTCGAATGGCGCTAGCTGCGCAGCATTTGTGCACCGCCGCCGTCAGTGTCAGCCAGTTTGCCGTGGCATACGGAGCTCCATCGCAGTCTTTAACACTGGTAGCATGCCGCGACAGCGTGGACGTGAACCGTATGTGCAGTTGACGGACTTTGAGCGAGGGCGTATAGTGGGCATGCGGGAGGCCGGGTGGACGTACCGCCGAATTGCTCAACACGTGGGGCGTGAGGTCTCCACAGTACATCGATGTTGTCGCCAGTGGTCGGCGGAAGGTGCACGTGCCCGTCGACCTGGGACCGGACCGCAGCGACGCACGGATGCACGCCAAGACCGTAGGATCCTACGCAGTGCCGTAGGGGACCGCACCGCCACTTCCCAGCAAATTAGGGACACTGTTGCTCCTGGGGTATCGGCGAGGACCATTCGCAACCGTCTCCATGAAGCTGGGCTACGGTCCCGCACACCGTTAGGCCGTCTTCCGCTCACGCCCCAACATCGTGCAGCCCGCCTCCAGTGGTGTCGCGACAGGCGTGAATGGAGGGACGAATGGAGACGTGTCGTCTTCAGCGATGAGAGTCGCTTCTGCCTTGGTGCCAATGATGGTCGTATGCGTGTTTGGCGCCGTGCAGGTGAGCGCCACAATCAGGACTGCATGCGACCGAGGCACACAGGGCCAACACCTGGCATCATGGTGTGGCGAGCGATCTCTTACACTGGCCGTACACCACTGGTGATCGTCGAGGGGACACTGAATAGTGCACGGTACATCCAAACCGTCATCGAACCCATCGTTCTACCATTCCTAGACCGGCAAGGGAACTTGCTGTTCCAACAGGACAATGCACGTCCGCATGTATCCCGTGCCACCCAACGTGCTCTAGAAGGTCAACTACCCTGGCCAGCAAGATCTCCGGATCTGTCCCCCATTGAGCATGTTTGGGACTGGATGAAGCGTCGTCTCACGCGGTCTGCACGTCCAGCACGAACGCTAGTCCAACTGAGGCGCCAGGTGGAAATGGCTTGGCAAGCCGTTCCACAGGACTACATCCAGCATCTCTACGATCGTCTCCATGGGAGAATAGCAGCCTGCATTGCTGCGAAAGGTGGATATACACTGTACTAGTGCCGACATTGTGCATGCTCTGTTGCCTGTGTCTATGTGCCTGTGGTTCTGTCAGTGTGATCATGTGATGTATCTGACCCCAGGAATGTGTCAATAAAGTTTCCCCTTCCTGGGACAATGAATTCACGGTGTTCTTATTTCAATTTCCAGGAGTGTATGTTTCAATACTTCTAGGCAGGTTCAAGGCAGTAAAGGAACTAGCCAAAAGTTCTATAGACCATTATAACAACAATTTTTATAGAACTAAGTGTCAGATACGAGATGTCAGTACTCTCTTCTCAGCTACGCAGTTGGGGTCTACAAGAGTAGTGTTCAAATTCTTCTGTCCAGGCGGTACTTCATTTCGAACACACCATTTTCCCCATAGTAGCGGTGTCTTCTGTCTCTCCTGTCCCACTCACACAGAAAGCAATAGTTCTTTGCGTGCCACAATTCAATGTTCAGAAGAATTGCAATTACCTTGACATCTAAACATATGCTTCATTTGTATTTATCAAACTGGGTAAGTGTGAGCAGCAGGTTATAGGTCTCATTTGTGGTATTAAGATTAACTACATGAGCAATCGGAGGAGGGGGGAATTGTTTCCAGTTATGAAGAACTACCACTTTCGGACCAGTTTTGTTAGAATCTAGGAACAAGGGCAACTTATTTACACTGGAATCACGACCAGGAGTCTCTATAACGGACTCACTACAGAAAAGCCATGTCACCTGGCTTGCAAGAGTACTCCAAAAAAACAACAAAAAGGCAGGGCGACACTCACAATAAACACTCACTTGCGTACCGCGAGGAAGAAGATAAAATCCCTTTAATAACGAAGCTAAAATCTCGGCCTGTTGCCTCGACAAATTTAGATCAGTGAAAAGTTCACTGAGATTCCCTCGAGACAAGAAATGTGTGTGATTCGATTCACAGTGGCCTTAAAAATGTTGGGTCGGCACGCGTATCTCCTGTCCTGTTTTGTATTTGTTAGGTACTCGTTCCGTCTTCATTGTCACATTCTCAGGAAAAAACGGTATCGCCAGGTCTTCACTGTGGTACACTGGCTATTATAAGATGATAAATTAGGATACTGCACAGTTTTCCTTGTTTTCGATGCGATTCTACTTGTTTTTCTCAGGCAAAAATAATAATCCATCGTGTGCTCCGCAGGCTTCCACCAAATCATGGGAACAGTAAAAGACACGTGATGTGATCGTTGTAACCAGCCTGTCAGTAGGTTAGTGGGGTTGGCCCGGTTCTTATCATAGTCACCAGTCTTACAACCGAGATAAAGTTCGTAGCACCTCTTTCCAGGAGGATTAAGTTTTCATTTTTGCGATTTCAGATCTCCACAGATATAACAAAACCAATATGCTCTATTTACCCAGGTTAGCCATTTTCCCTTTTAAGTTAACACAAAACGTGAACCAAGAACCCTCCACGAACTTATAACTGGCAGTCAGATGAAAACGAATAATGGTTCAAATGGCTCTGAGCACTATGGGACTTAACATCTATGGTCATCAGTCCCCTAGAACTTAGAACTACTTAAACCTAACTAACCTATGGACATCACACAACACCCAGTCATCATGAGGCAGGATGAAAACGAGACAGGGTACATAACGAGCGCCGGCCGAAGTGGCCGTGCGGTTAAAGGCGCTGCAGTCTGGAACCGCAAGACCGCTACGGTCGCAGGTTCGAATCCTGCCTCGGGCATGGATGTTTGTGATGTCCTTAGGTTAGTTAGGTTTAACTAGTTCTAAGTTCTAGGGGACTAATGACCTCAGCAGTTGAGTCCCATAGTGCTCAGAGCCATTTGAACCATTTTTGAACATAACGAGCACGGCACGGACGTTGGTGCCGCAAGTAGGCTTGTGTATAGAAGGGCCCTCTATTGTGAATCGCGAAGGAACAACGCTAACGTTCACTGCTGTTCTCTGTTAGGCAGGCTTGACGTGTGATCAATGACCTGTGTGTCTTCACTATAGAGGCCGGGCGGAAAAGAAGAACAACGGCCGGCCGCGGTGGTCTAGCGGTTCTCGGCGCTCAGTCTGGAACCGCGCGACTGCTACGGTCGCAGGTTCGAATCCTGCCTCGAGCATGGATGTGTGTGATGTCCTTAGGCTTAAGTAGTTCTAAGTTCTAGGGGACTGATGACCACAGATGTTAAGTCCCATAGTGCTCAGAGCCATTTGAACCATTTTTTGAAGAACAACGACTTGTAGTGCGGTTTTTGACTGCGGAACGAATGTTAGGAAGTGAAATTATGCACGAATGTCTGCTGTGTATGGCGAACACTGTATGTCACTTGAGCATATGTTTGCGTGGAATAGACGATACCGAGAAGGTCGTGTGTCATCGAAACACAGCAGTCGGCCAGGACAGGCTTATCGTGTCATTGCCCCTTCTGTCAAGGCTGTGGTGGATGCTGGGGTCGGTGGGAGACATTTTTCTCGTCTTTGGTCATCAGTCACAGTACAACTCACGCCATCGTGACAGAGCATCTGAACTTCCGGAAAATCTGTGTGGAATGGGTTTCCCAGAGATGAAGGAGAAGTTGAACACAGTGTCGACTCCACTGCAGCACCTGGAACGGTATCACGATCAAGAATATCGTTCCTTGTCCCGTATTGTCGCTGGAGATGAAACATTGTGTCATCATTTAGAGCCAGAGAGCAAGCGTCAGAGTCAACAATGGAAGAACATCGATCCCCCCCCCCCGACAAAATACAAAGCCGTGCACGTCAGCTTCGCTAAAAACATGGTGACATTTTTCTTCGACTACAAGGCCCCCTTCTCACTGAGTTTATGGGACACAGAGCCACAGTTGACGCACAGCAGTACGTGCACTCTTTGCAAGAATTGAAGCGACTATCGAGTCCAAACGCCAAGGTATGTTGACGGACGGCATCATTCTCTTGCAGGATAATGCCCGCCCACATGTTGCCAAGTTCGTTTCGAAAATGCTGCAGAAGTTTCGCTGGCAAGCCCTTACAAATCCTCCATACAGTCACTGTCTCTTCCCATGCGACTTCATAATTTTGGATTCCTGAACAAAGACATTCGTGGCTGTCCATTTGCTTCGGATGGTACACTCTTGGTTCTGTAGGCAACCACAGATATTTTTCCATGAAGACATTGACCGTCTTGTCTCGACGTGGGATAAGCGTATTACCTGATGTGGTGATTACTCTTGAAATAATAAACAGCTAACTTACTTTTTTCCCATCTGTCTCGTTTCCGTTAGACTATCCCTTGTAGAACAACAAGCACCCAATTTCAACGATACTGTCAGAACTCTCAATGCTGAAATGAAAGAGGCAACAAAAACAGCGTGACTGTAGATTTTCAAGCATCACTTACTGGCAGTGCTGCAAAACATAATTTCCTGGAGGTGTGTTTTTGAACTGGGGGCCGTGTGTTGTAATTCCTTGTATAAATCTCGGTTTTTTCAACAGTTAAATATGCAAAACTTTTAATTTAATCCATAGGAAAATAACCGGTATGAAGCGTTTTCATTGATATCTGTCGAGAAAGGGTGATGTCGAGGTGGTAGTGCATCATGAGAAAACTGAGCCTGGTAGCCAAAAGTGATCTCACTTTCGAATTCAGTATCCTTCAATTAGCAAAGAATAACGCTGACAATCTTCACAATAAAAATATTATTGTCCACTGTTATTACAGGAGTTTTGGATGCTAAGTGTTGTTTAATCCCGTGAAAGGTCTCTGTTGGATTCCTTTCATGTTAATTTCTTAAATCTGTTGTCATTTACGGCATAAATTCCTCTTCTAAATTTACTGTGGCGTTTCTGACTATCTGGGAGGAGACTGAGTAGTGGAACGTGTTACTTTTACACATAAACAAGAACGATCTGTCACACAACTACACTTTAAAACACAGTTTATATGTAATTCATGTCACACAGTCTCATACGGAACCTACATCCGCTTTCTTTTATATACTGTATATGATAAGATACTGTCAACCCCCTTCCCTTCTGTGTGAGAGGATGAATGAGCAAATGTATTTCTAGTTGCATGCCTCAGGGTAGCAGAACAGTAGGACCAACGTCGGACCAGGTAGCTACGCTTTCTAAAAGCAAAGAGGTTTCTATCCTTAGTATGGTCCTGTCTGTCCCTTGTCGTGTTGGTATAGGAAGCTGCCCCTCTGGCCACTTCCGTTTGTAGTGGGGAGCCACCCTCAGGAAGGGACCAAGTCAGTCTGTCCATGGTGAGCGTCTGAAGTGGTAAGATCTCCGGCTAAGCGCGTCTCTGCTAAGTCCGTAGGACAATGGATTTCTTAAGTTCAGCCTAACTGAAAATTTAATCACCTTTATTTCAGGTTTAGCTCTAAAATATCTAATGTTATCTTAAATTGCAACGCAGTGTAATTCGCGTGTGAAGTTCAGAATGTCTTCCGGTAGTTGCTTTGTTACTTACTACTTTGTGAGTAAAGTGGAACCACGTGTTGATCAGTAACTCTAACTAAGATCATCAATCTTAAATGCGAGTGTGCGTGAGATTATAACATCTCGTCTTGACAATATTTTTCAATATAGCAACTTTTCTTTATGTTCAAGCCACGTGGGGTGTACTTTGTGAGACCACTACCACGTGCTTATATAATTGTTTGACGCATCAGGTTAATAGTAAGACGTTAGTAACCAGTTTGAGGTTTTTCTTTTGTAAATTGCTTTTCGATCTAATTTATTTTAAAAATTATTGTGGAGTTACACGCTTTGTGTAAACCAAGTTGACCACGTGAAGCATGTGGTGTAATCATCAAGTAGTCCTCAACTATTCTTTTCGGGAAGATTTCACAGAGAGTTAGTATGAATTTAGTATACCAGTGTGTGATAATTACATGACGGACAGGATTGTGCTACGAATGTAACTTCTTTGGGTGAAAATTGAATCGGTTGGTTGTGGTTAATTTCCTCTTGCATATGTTTCAACGTTCTTCGTGTGTTATTTTATGAATGCAGTGTTGTATTCAGTCTCCCAATCTTGGCTCCATATTTGATGTGTTCCGTAAGATTACAAACCCACATTTTCACAGTCCTAAATAAGGCACCAGCTTAGTTATGACTCATGTTTAATATACTGAAATTTTAATGATCAATGTTAAAATAAATTTCCAAATATAAACTGATTTATTTCTTTTTATTTAAATGCTCTTTTATATATATATATCACCGGTTATCGTATGCCTATTAAAAGATTATAATTCATGTTAGTCTGGTTGGGAATTTGGTAAGCTAAACTGGACACCTGGTGAAACAGTTGCTCAGTAATGCAAGATTAACTTCCCCAGACAGCTCACAGCTTTTAACCCGGTTTTATTGTCTATCACCACCGCTTACACCACAAATAAAGCAACAACGTTACACCCATCATCCAAAGTATGTGACAGAAATCTGTGTCAGTTGAATTTCGACAACATAAAAATATGAAACAAGTAAGTATGGTGTACTGCAGGATCTACACTCCTGGAAATGGAAAAAAGAACACATTGACACCGGTGTGTCAGACCCACCATACTTGCTCCGGACACTGCGAGAGGGCTGTACAAGCAATGATCACACGCACGGCACAGCGGACACACCAGGAACCGCGGTGTTGGCCGTCGAATGGCGCTAGCTGCGCAGCATTTGTGCACCGCCGTCGTCAGTGTCAGCCAGTTTGCCGTGGCATACGGAGCTCCATCGCAGTCTTTAACACTGGTAGCATGCCGCGACAGCGTGGACGTGAACCGTATGTGCAGTTGACGGACTTTGAGCGAGGGCGTATAGTGGGCATGCGGGAGGCCGGGTGGACGTACCGCCGAATTGCTCAACACGTGGGGCGTGAGGTCTCCACAGTACATCGATGTTGTCGCCAGTGGTCGGCGGAAGGTGCACGTGCCCGTCGACCTGGGACCGGACCGCAGCGACGCACGGATGCACGCCAAGACCGTAGGATCCTACGCAGTGCCGTAGGGGACCGCACCGCCACTTCCCAGCAAATTAGGGACACTGTTGCTCCTGGGGTATCGGCAAGGACCATTCGCAACCGTCTCCATGAAGCTGGGCTACGGCCCCGCACACCATTAGGCCGTCTTCCGCTCACGCCCCAACATCGTGCAGCCCGCCTCCAGTGGTGTCGCGACAGGCGTGAATGGAGGGACGAATGGAGACGTGTCGTCTTCAGCGATGAGAGTCGCTTCTGCCTTGGTGCCAATGATGGTCGTATGCGTGTTTGGCGCCGTTCAGGTGAGCGCCACAATCAGGACTGCAAACGACCGAGGCACACAGGGCCAACACCCGGCATCATGGTGTGGGGAGCGATCTCCTACACTGGCCGTACACCACTGGTGATCGTCGAGGGGACACTGAATAGTGCACGGTACATCCAAACCGTCATCGAACCCATCGTTCTACCATTCCTAGATCGGCAAGGGAACTTGCTGTTCCAACAGGACAATGCACGTCCGCATGTATCCCGTGCCACCCAACGTGCTCTAGAAGGTGTAAGTCAACTACCCTGGCCAGCAAGATCTCCGGATCTGTCCCCCATTGAGCATGTTTGGGACTGGATGAAGCGTCGTCTCACGCGGTCTGCACGTCCAGCACGAACGCTGGTCCAACTGAGGCGCCAGGTGGAAATGGCATGGCAAGCCGTTCCACAGGACTACATCGAGCATCTCTACGATCGTCTCCATGGGAGAATAGCAGCCTGCATTGCTGCGAAAGGTGGATATACACTGTACTAGTGCCGACATTGTGCATGCTCTGTTGCCTGTGTCTATGTGCCTGTGGTTCTGTCAGTGTGATCATGTGATGTATCTGACCCCAGGAATGTGTCAATAAAGTTTCCCCTTCCTGGGACAATGAATTCACGGTGTTCTTATTTCAATTTCCAGGAGTGTATTTAGGGTCTTTCGTTGTTTCTGATACATGTAACTGATCTTCGACTTTCATTATCAGAAGATGTAAATGTTGCCTTTTTTGTAGATACAATGGTATGGAATAGTATAAGTCCTCTTACTGAAATGAAAGCCACTAAAATATTTGGAATCGTCAATAAATTGCAAATGGGCTGTCATTAAAATTATCAGATCACATGCAGTTCAACACTTCTCATATAACTCCACAAGCCAAACAAGTAGTCGTTTAAATCATAAAATGCAATAAGTGTGGGGTGTTCAGATTTTGGTACAACAGGTAAGTAGGATGACAAAGAGAGTTGAAGCACAGAGTGTGTTACCAATGATGTCATCAATGAGTCTCGGGATATCCCCAGTCCCACCAACATCACCACTTGTGAGGGACAGTCTCTCCCTCCCTCCCTGCCAAAAACACCTTGTGTGTGGTTTACCTGTTTGATAAATATAATTCCATTTACACATCAGTGTGAATCATCATATCACATAGGATAGGGCATACAGCATATTGGGATATACTGTATAGCATCAACAACCCACCACAGGAGGTGCTGTCACTTCGGATTCTGAAGTGTTTGTAAGAAACCTTAAATCATGATACACCTTTTACTTTGTCTAATAAGAAGAAGCAGAAAGTGCAGTTTATAAAGGAAGGAGAATGTGAGACAGTTTACATGTTGATTGCTTTGGATTTTGGTTATCATGTTGCACATATTGGTCCATGGAAACAGACATCCTGTGATCTTAGTCACTTCCAAAATTTTGTTACCTGTACGATATGAACGCCATAGGTATCATATATAGAGTAAATTTCATGAGGAAGATTTTTCATAGATACTATATGTCAGAACAAAGACATACAGCAAAGGATGCAGCTAATATTAAACATCAGCAAGCTGTAATGGTTGCTTATGTGTATTGTCATGTGAACAGTATATGACTGTGAAGACCTTAAATGTGTAAAATCTGTCATATAGCAGCTTGTAAAAGAAAAAAAATATTATATATATATATATATATATATATATATCAGGTTTTGACACAACTTCTATACACTATTAATATATATTTAGCATGTGTGAATTGTTAGTAGTAAATCACCATCGTTGAAAAAAAAAAAAACATTGTCACCTGTCACCTCTTTATTACACCAACTGCATTCATCACTCTGCAGTACTTTCCAAACACTTTTTTATATATTTTAAATTCAGCGTGTTTTATTGCAATCCAATTGGAGCACTAATATATGGCCAGCCGCTGTGGGCGAGCGGTTCTAGGCTCTTCAGTTTGGAACCGCGCTACCGCTACGGTCGCAAGTTCGAATCCTGCCTGGGGCATGGATGTGTGTGATGTTCTTAGGTTAGTTAGGTTTAAGCAGTTCTAAGTTCTAGGGGACTGATGAATTCAGATGTTAAGTCCCATAGTGCTCAGAGCCATTTGAACCATTTGAACTCATATATATATGTGCAAATGCCTTCTGTAAGTTCCACTTGTACGGACTTTCTTTTTATAGGAGTAACACCAGCAACTTAGGCACAGCACACATACACACAAGTATACACTTTGTGTTCCAACAGGTGCTTGAAAAATCATCAAACAATGGTTTAACATAGTACTGCCATAGACTGAGTCTCTCCATGGCGATCCATATTTCATCGTACAGACCATGCAGGTTCTTGACAATTGAACGCTTTAAATATAAATATAGTGCTGCGTCTTGAGATGTTAACTTCAAGCCGCGCGGGATTAGCCGAGCGGTCAGAGGCGCTGCAGTCGTGGACTGTGCGGCTGGTCCCGGCGGAGGTTCGAGTCCTCCCTCGGGCATGGGTGTGTGTGTTTGTCCTTAGGATAATTTAGGTTAAGTAGTGTGTAGGCTTAGGGACTGATGACCTTAGCAGTTAAGTCCCATAAGATTTCACACACATTTGAACATTTTTTTGTTAACTTCATCATATCACCCCAAACATGTCAATGATGGATACGCTGTTGTTGCTAAAGATATTGATATCTCAAGGGAATGGACTGTTCTCAATTGTCACGAAATCCTTGATGTATTTCAGCTAGATGTACAGTTGATCCTACTCCATGTCACTCAACTGCACCTTTGTATCTCGCTGGATATTCTGTGTTTCACTATAACTTTGTAATCTATGTCAAGTGCTAAACCAACATTAATGTGCTTCAGTCCACTGGCGGTCAGTTGATAAGCAGTGTTGAGCTACAGCATTCTGTAATGACTTAGCTGAGGTGCAGACATTGGATTAACGGAAAGTCAAAGAATGGATACAATTCTGTGTCCTGTTCTGATATATCAGGCACTGCATCATGGACCTTGTCTGCATGCTGTCGTGATTGCTGATACTCGAATGTACTTGATTTCCATTCTGATACGTTGGGAGCTGCATCAGGAAGTGTGTCTGCTTGATGGCTTAGTATCTGATGCTGCTGCTCAGATATACTATGCACCACATTGTCTACATCATGGAGCTGTTGAACTGAGGGAAAAATAAAAGAAAACCATGGACAACGTATACATATACACACTCACACAAACACACACACACACACACACACACACACACACACACACACACACACACACACACACACAGTTAACAAATAATAAACATTAAGAGGTGAATAGTTTAATGCTTACAACTGAGTGTGGGAGTTAGTTTCTTTTATATGGAGGTGGCAGATCTCCAATGACACTTCATCATGATGATGATGATCAGCCTTTCACTGTGGAGTACAGAGCACAAGTGATGGGTTCACTTGATGGTTAGTAAGCCTGCACAGAGGGTGAGTATTGGGGGCAGATGATTGCAGCCAAACAGGTGTTAGAAAACTGTTTTGGACTGCATTCATATCACCAGGTCAGCCATCTTAGAATCTGACATGATCAAAGATCTTATGTATTCTAAACTTAGAACCACGCATGTCAGTACCTGCAGGGTGATGTCATGGAAATACTGTTACCTGCTCAGTGGTTTATTATGTTGGAATGTCAGATGTGAATAACATATTGGATTTCATTCTCAATGAGTAGTATGTCTGGACACCACAGGTAATTACAGGATAGAGACCTGCAAGAAATTGTAGATGATCTATGTACAATGTAAAACACTTATAATTTATATATGGAATAACTTAAAAATGCAGAGCCATCCCAGGCATTAGATCAATTGCTGTTTATAGGAAGGATCGACAGAGTTAAACGTTCTGTCTGATCAATATCAAGGTTCCATCACACCTAGGCATGTCCGCAGTCACCCAAAAGATAGTGTGTGGGCCGCTGTGGTACAGCTGGCTGAGAATCCTTCATTTAGTTGGGAACCTATTGCAGTCTGAATTCGTCATGGGGCCTACTGAGCCTCGGCGACTCACATATTTGTATGAAATGTACAGCACGTTTTCCTGTACAAACACCTTACAATTCATCAGATGGTTCAAAATGGTTAAAATCGCTCTGAGCACTATGGAACTTAACAGCTGTGGTCATCAGTCCCCTAGAACTTAGAACTACTTAAACCTAACTAACCTAAGGACATCACACACATCCATGCCCGAGGCAGGATTCGAACCTGCGACCATAGCAGTCGCGCGGTTCCGGACTGCGCGCCTAGAACCGCGAGACCACCGCGGCCGGCCAATTCATCAGAAATGAGAGCTGTGATGTGCAGTTGCTGGTGTGCATTATTAAAGATTTTGATGCTGTCTTGCTCCCACACATTCCTGATGGCTAGTAAGCCTGCTTACAATGCATTATGGAGAATATCTTATATCACTGCTAGTTGATTCCATTTTCTGTTCCACTTGCAAATGGAGCACTGAGAAAACGAATATGTGCCTCTGACAGTTAGTTTTAAGTGTTCAGTTGTGGTGAACCTGTGGGACTTATACTCTGCAGTATGGATCGCTATGGAGAGATTCAATGTATGGTCGTCATGTCTTAAATGCTCTTCGATTATGTTCCCAAGTATTTGTTGGAACACAAAGTTAGCGTTCCCGACTTCTGGTCAGTGTTAAATATAGGGGGCGCTGTGGTCTAATATCTGGCAGTGGTGAATGTTTTTCGTGATGATACATCGTGTATAAGGATACGGCCCACCATCATGAGAGTGAATGTGCATATCTTGATTTTCTCGACTTGAGAGAGAGCGAGAGATGAGTGGTTTGACCCCTTCTACTGCTCCTGATGCACATGAAGCAATGGGAGAACGAAAACGTATCTCTATCAAGTAACATTAAACGTTCAGCTGCGATGAACATGTGCGGCCTGTACTTTGCAATACTGGCCACTGCGGAGAGACTCAATCTACAGGATAGAAAAGTACTTTTCGGTTACGTTGTTAAGTATTTGTTAACACGCAAAGTTAATGTTCTTGACTTCTGGTCGGTGTTATACACATGTTGTGTTGTTAAATACATGATGTGCTGCGCTCTGGTGGCTGTTCCTCGTGTTGAAATGCGCTGTGCTCTAGCACTGGTGACTGTTTTTCGCGTTGAAATGCCATGCTTAAAAAGGAAACCGACGATCACTCTCGTAATATGTCACTGTTTCGTCACATGAGTTTACCATCAGTAAAGACCATTTTATAGAAGACGTTGTGGGGGTATCTCAATTTATGAACTGTAATCGGATATAAATTTCGTAAACAGTTGCTGTTATACACCTTCAGGAACCAGTAGGTGGGTTGTGTCAGACTGAATCAATGTCATATTTGGTGTCTGGGGTAGTAATGTCACCCTCTTAAAGTCTACGTCTGTAGAGCACTCACGCCTTGCACTGTTCGTCAGAAATGTTATGGAACGTTCAGCTTCCAAGTTGTGGTGGTTTCGGGTCTGGGGCAAAAATGTTAATACCTTAACGTGATAATTCAAAAGGTAGTACTATTATATGTCAGAATTAGACCTGTTCTTCGAGTCTGAAGTTATAGTAGAACTATAAAATGTACCGTGCGAAGATCTAGATCGCTAGTGTTACTCGGCTGTTCAATTTTGGAGAATGTCTTATGCCCTTTAAGTATCACTGAGTTGATTCATAGAACCCAAGGTATGTGTTACTACCGCTAGACGGCTGTTCAGTTTTGAAGAACGTCTTATGCCCTTCCTGGAGACAGAATAACAATAACCTGTATTCCTTCTTTCATCCTATAAAGAACTTGGTTAATCCATGTAACACAGAATCGCGACGCCGAAAAGAGCTACAAAATTCAGTGTTCAGATCCGAGATGTTGCAACATGAAAATACGGAATGTTTATGCGGAAATTATGAATGAACTCATGACTTCCTAGCAAATATTATGTTTTTCTTAACTGTGGTGGTGGGGGTTGTGTGTGTGTGGGGGGCGGGGGGGGGGGGGGGGAGGGGCTCACTCTGTTCGTTCACGTCCCTGGATAGTGTAGCGTTCGTTACATTATTCTTTGATTTCACCATAAAATAGCGTGAAAATTCAATGACTTGCTGTATGTATGAGGTCTGTTGCCATTTAGGAAGCCTATGGCGGTGGCCGATAAGTATGCGCCGTAAAAGTTCCGTGACTTGATAGCAAATTCGGGTGGCCGAGGCCGGCGGGGCCACACGAGTTGGTGCACAGGTCGCTGGTCGTCAGTGCTGCTGTCTGTGGGCTCCGTTGCTGGTACGCCAAACAGCATGATCCATAACGTATTTAACACGTTCGCTGCCATCGGCGCACCAAGCGCGCCCGGCCGATACTGGTGCACATGCCGTGGACGCGCCTGCGCGGCGAAAGATTCCGCTGTTGCGAGGCATCTCGGTTTAGTCGGTCACAGTCATTCGGTGTGGTTTATGTACAAAAACTAACGGATGCGGAACTATTACGAATATTAGAAGAAAGCGATTCGGAAACGGAATTGGCCAGTGGGGAGGACGGGTGGGAATCCAGTGAAGAGTCTGACGGAGCCGAGTTTGCTTTAGATGAGACTGTAGAAATGGCTGTGAATCCAAGCGACAGGGAATGGGCAGGACTGGTAACAAGTGGTAACGTAGCTGATACAAGTGTTGCGTGGGAAAGCTAACTAGTTGGAACGGTAAACTGCCCGTTTATAAAAAATGAGGGACTGCTAATTCAACCAACGGGAAACACTCCCTTAGATTATTTTCGTCTTTTGCTGACGGACGAATTTCTATTGAAAGTTGTAGAAGGAACAAATCGAAACGCAATTGAATTATTCCTTCATGTGGGAACCAAAGAACTATCACGAATAAATTGTTGGAAATATGTGAAGGTTAGCGAATTGTCTTTGTTCTTGGGAGTTTTCTTTCACATGGGAAATGTAAAGATGAGGAAGTTGCAGGACTATTGGAAAAAGGGCCCTTTTTTCACGTGAAAGGAATTGCCGATAGTATTTCACGAAATCGTTTTCTTCTAATACTTATTTACCTGAGTGTAATCGTAAAGTTCTTGATTGCATCTTCTCTGAGATTTGGCGTACATTGTATTTCAGAAGTTTCTTCAAGATATTGTATTTGTTTTTGAATGCAGTTTCTACTATATTTTTGTTCAATAAATATGTCGTTTGTCAGTAGGATTTTTCGTTTTATTTGATAAAATAAAAATGTAGTACTTTAAACTGCACAATTTTCAGGAAAAATAAACGAGATGCACTAGCGCGTCCATGGCCACCCGCTACATAATATGGCCTGATATGCCACTGACGCCTTAGTGTGCCTCAAAAAAAAAAAATTGATTCATTAGAGTAAATTTTATCGTTTACTTATAAAATAAATACACTTTATATTGCTTTTAGCAATACAGTTTGAGATTCTATTAAAAAATAATTGGTTTATCGTTTACTTATAAAATAAATACACTTTATATTGCTTTTAGCAATACAGTTTGAGATTCTATTAAAAAAATAATTGGTTACGTGGCAACGCAAGGCCAATTACAGTGGTAGCCAACGTGTTAAAAAGTGCTGCCGCTTTCACTGCGCAATCCCTGTTAATTTCCTGACAGCACTCTTGCGTTATTCTGCTCACATTTCCTCCAGATTGAGCTAGAAGCCTGCGATGTGGGCGACCGCGGTGGCCGAGCGGTTCTAGGCGCGTCAGTCCGGAACCCCGCTGCTCCTACGGTTGCATGTTCGAATCCTGCCTCGGGCGTGGATGTGTGTGATGTCCTTAGGTTATGTGGCGTTCGCTGTGTTATTCAGTGGTTTGGTATTTAACTAATTTGTAAATGGAAATGATAATCTTATTTTATTACATTGAGTAATTACTAAATAATTTTTCTCCCGGCTAAAGATTTGATCAAGTTGCTAAAGAACTCCAAGTTAACGTCGTGTTAAAGTGTTGTCTCTAAGTTGTATAAGTGTCACTAAATCACAGTTCATACAACAGATTCTATCCAACTATGGATTACGATGGAAACAGTTATCTTCAGCAAAATGATCATTAAAACCACCGAATATCAGCTGCGCACAACACTGACGTATGTTACCTGAAACAATATTCTTCGCAACTTGTGCGTAATTATTTTCGGCTCCATACATCAGCTAGAAAAGTTTGTTATAACGATCGTGCTATGAGCACTGTTTTTAAAGAACCAATCTGATTCGAATTATTTTCATTAAAATGAGTTCGGGACCACCGGTGCACATTTATTTTTACACATTTATATTACGTTTGGCATTTATGTCTGCGGAGTTGCGTAATTTAAATTTGAATTTGCCGCTGAGATAATTGTTAAGATGGCGGCAGACAATTGATAGAGACTTTCTATTGTTAGAGCAAAGAAGTAAATATTTAAAATGGTTATTAAACGCTATAAAATCTACTTTCGTATTGTGCACTATTTAGACTTCATCAAGCAAACATTTGATTTGTTTCTAAGGAAAACACAGACAAAAACGCGATACAAATCGCTATCATCAATGGCTGCGCTCCTTGCAGCGGAAAGAAATAATTAACACAGATAATGCTTACTGAGAGAGGAATTAAAGTTACAAATAATAATTCAATCATATTTATAATAATAATGAACTCTATTTTCAAGTAATAATTAACAAATAATTACAATTTCTTAACAGACCTCAGTTCGATATGCGTCCGCAATCTACAAAAGCCAACCAACAAAAGGTAAAAACAAAGGAAGACAAACGCAGATCATTAAAGGAATTTACAATTATCATTGTCTTTGTATGATACACATCGATATGTCCAATTACATCATAGAATATTATACAAATAATTAATATATATAAGCTTTTTCATTGTTTTTTCACACGTCGAATAGATAATGTTTATAACTGTTAGAGGCATAATTTCCTCTCGTCGCACTGTAGCCAAACATTTATCACGTGGATGTTACAATGCCCCTTGGGCTGAGAAAAAAAAAATTGTTTATCTATTGTATATTTTTTTTATCAGTCCACGTAATCCACGTAGATTTGCTACTCTCAAGATGCAAATGTCTAGTTTCAATGTTGTTTTAGATATGATAAAATTATAGTTGAATCGAGTACTTTAAATGACTTCAGTGACTGTATTATCTCGGAAATTGCTGCGGATACTTCCCGGATTAACTTATCCCCCCCATTTGGGTTCAAAACCGGGAAAAAAGCTGTCCAAGGGGCTTCAAGAAAATACAGGCACCTACTTTTAACAGTCGGGCTTGACATGAATGTAAAAAAAAAAATATGCTGGAAAACGCAAATTTATGACTGTTGTAAGCATCTGAGATAATGAATGTTTCTTCATAGTGGTATATCATAATTTCCAAAGTCACTCATTTATCGAATGTCATAAAAATTTGCTGCTGACGTCCTAAGACCGCCCCCGTGTCGAGCCGTTGGACCGCAGAGAGGTAGTGGCTGCTGCTGGACCGCCCCCGGCCGAGTCGGCGGGGCGTCGGTTGCCGTCGGCTGCATCGTGGTTTGGATACTGCTGGCTACTAGTCGCGTTGCAGCAGGTCTTGCGTCTCCTTTCCCACGTCCCTCAGTTTAAGACGGGTACATGAAATGTCAAAATATAAGCATCAGTGACAAGATAATTACTATTCTCGTCCTGTGGAAAAGTTTATTAGTGTCCATTTCACTTGCATTCACACGGATGGAATTAGACTGTTTTTGGAGTATGTTCTGTATTTTGACACTGTTCAACACAATGTAGTGATTCACATGTAAGTTTATCACAATATGCACGAACACTGCACCGTTAATCATACAAGTGCCCGTAGTGTGCTTCGTTTACTTAAGCGGAATGTAAATGTTTTCGCGACGCGCTGCGTAGCCAACGTTGCATTATTGTTTTGCCGCGCGGCTGGCTGTACAGTTTGTCACATTAAATTTGGCGCGGGGAGACGCTTCATATCAAACTACTAAAGGTCATCAGTTCAAATTAATTATTAATACAGTCAACAGTACTCAACGTTCATAGCGTTGCTGCTAACTTTGACACTCCAAGAGCGTTCATAAGGTTACGTGATCACAGTTTTTATCACTGTTCATCATTATTCACAATGTAAATCACAGTTCTTCACGCGTCCACTAGTTCCTGCGAAACACGTTTCACTGTTCTGATTGCTGTCAGTAGTTTTCCACAGTACTTAACAGACAATCTATATGCAAATGACACTTTTCAAGTAATGAGGTCTGGTACACTTGCACATAAGTTCATATTACCATGACTGAATAACAAAATTTAAAATTTTACACTGTCACATGAACATGAGACAATATAAAACTTTCAGAATCTGCTACATTATCTTGACCATGAGATCATTACTGAACTATCCAGATAACAGTACACTTCCATTTTTATTACAGATACATATATTTATATATTTCTATTTTTTATTTTTTTATTGGGATTGTTATTTACCATGTTTTGGGACAGATGTCCATGTTCGGTTTATCTAACCGGAATGTTGCTCATAAGAGCATTTTAAATGACTTCGTAATGAAACCGTGTACGTAAATCAGTACACATTCAGATTTCGCTTCACTAGTGGTGAAAGTAGTTTATTTTATTTTATATTATTTTTTTCCAGTCACACAGCTCACACACCACCAACACTCACTACGTGTGTGGGACTACATGACTCGATCTTATGAAAATATTTTTGTTATATCCATTCTTACACACGAACAAATATATTACTTAAGCATTTTAATCTATTTCTATGCTACGTATAGGAAGGTAAAATTCCTCACATTTAATGCAACAACACTCAAGTGTTTATCAAGTTATTTATCCCTTTTACAGTAAAAATACATTTATTATGGGGATTCTCTACTCCTTGTTCAAATAATTCAAACACATTACAGTGTAGTACTTGACATAAAAGCTTATAAACTAATACATACATAATATTATTACATTATTACTGCTAATTATTTTACCATACGCATTATATTTACAGTTATGGGATAGTGCACTTGCACTTCTGATTGGTCCTTTGTATCACTTCGTTTTTCTTAGTCCAGGGGACTGAGTAAGATGCTCTGCAATAGGTCTTGTGCGGATATACTTTCATATTGTACTGGTAATCTTTTATGATTCAAGGGGCGTTCAGTGAATATTTCGAGGTATCCGGATAATAATTCTGTTAATTGTCTGGCCTCTGAAGCATTAATGCAAGTTGCCTCCTGTACTTTCTCTTCTATTGTTGTGACGATGTCACTCACGTTGCTGGGTGCATCGTTATTTCGATTTTTGTGACACATCTGTGGGTGCTTATGATCCAACTTCTGTTTGCTGACAGAAAGATTCAATTTTCTCATCAGCGGAAGGTTCGCACCGAACTCCCGATTCAGTATTAATGTTATGGGTCGCTGTTGGTACTTAAGTGCACATGTCCCACGGGCGAGATCAATTACAGCTTCCCTTTCCCGAAGGAACTCAAGACCCAGAAGCACCGGTACTGACAAGTTATCCATTAGTAGGAACGTGCATATTAAGCGATCATTTCCCAAGGAAACTTCCACCTGTGTCTGGTATTTTATACTTTGTGCCTTTTTTCCCAATGCCCCTATAACCTTACAATTTGCAACCGGCAAAATCGGCAATCTCCTTATCTCCGATACCTTCTTGAAAAACTGCGTATTGATAACTGATACATTCGCACCTGTGTCAAGCAGATTAGTAGTTGTTACACCATTTACAGCTCCGGTGACACTTGCTTGGATATTTTCCCTTTGTGGCTTATCAGAGACAGCAGGTTCCTGATATAGCTCATCTTCGATCCTGTTGCCATTCTGATACCGCATCATGATTATTTTTTGTTCCGTCGACCTATTGCCTTCATTGTTGGCCTCGGTCACCTGGCGAAGGCCTACAGGGACCGAAATTAGCTTGTTGGCTTCTGAGTGTTTTGTTTTGTTTCCGAAGGTACCTCCACTTTTCTAACAGCTTGTGAGTTTTCAGTCGGAGGAGGCCAGCTTGGATCCCACCACGGTGGATATTGATTGCTTGGTATAGGTATAGCCTGTACATAATTTATTGGCTGACCTGCATTGATATAATTTTGCTGCGGCTGCCAATGACTTGGCCCTGGCTGTCGCCAATATTCAATGTCACCCCGCATATTTTTAGGCTTGTCTTTATATGGACTGTCTGACCTGTTGTCATTTCGTTTCTTTCGGTAGCTATTGTTATTGTTTAGGTTTTCATTGTGGTACGGCCTCTGATTACCATTCGGTTGTTGGTGTTCTTCGGCCTTTTGATAATTACTGTTATTATTATTAGGATAACCAAAATTTTGGTTGTAGGTATTTCCTACTACTATTATTATTATTGTATTTTCCGTTACTACAAGCTTTACTTTATTTTTCTTTGGACTACCTTCGCCCCTACTTCCATTATTTCCATTCCATGAATTTTTTCTATTAGGACTATTATTATTGCTGATCACGTCAGAATTTTTTCCGGCGTCTTCTTGCACTAGATTCAGAGAATCAATTACAGACAGAAATTCTTTCAGATCGGTGTCTGTAACATTAAATAATTTTTCTCTAATATGTATGGGTAATCTAGCTGTTAACACTCGCAATAAGTCTCTGGTGGTTACTGGCTCATCCCAGTACCAGGTCATGTTAATATATTTTTCAAAGTACTTTCTTAAGGAACCTGACTTCGGATTGTACATTTCTGCATTGTAAACAATTTTACGGAGTCGCTCTTGAGTAGACGCTGACCAGAAATGATCAAGGAACGCCTTTTCAAAGTCGTGGAAAGTCTCGCAAGTTTCTGCTGCATTTAATGCCCAGAGCGACGCATCACCAGAAATATGTGAAACCACAAACTGTATTTTCTGTTCTTCCGACCATGATTTTGGAAGAACACTTTTGAAGTTTCGAATGAAAACTACTGGATGTATGTTTTTCTTGCTTTCTTCGTTAAATATTTGAAACTGTCTATGTTTAATCAGGCTTTCTTCGTGCATCAAAGTAGTTAAGTGCATGGAATTGCTATCATTCGCAGATGGTGTGGTTACTTTATTACAAGTACATTCTATTCCACTATTATTGTTCCTTGGTGTCACATATTGCTCTGGTAATATCGGTTGATTACCAAAATTTGGTCTTCCTTGTGGTGCATTAATATTCGCCGTCAGATTATCTGCGATCTTTTGCCTGTCAGTACCAGTGTTGTCATTACTGCATACTGTCAGATTTTCAAAGTTTTGATTTTCAGAGGTCAGCACCCTGGCTACTTCTGTTCGGACCTGCTTTCGGATTTCCGAGGGAATGTCCTCCTGCATTGTTTCCACTGCAGTAGCCAAGGCTTTGAATTGGTTCTCTAGTCTATCTAGCTTCTGTTTGAAGACTATTGACCTGAACTGGAATGTTTGTTAACGGTTCAATAGTGGTTTTTACTGCATCGATCTCCTGCTTAAAATGGGTAGTAATAGCATTATCACGAGCGACCAACACTTGATTTATCCTACGGACAATTTCTTTATCTCTTTCCAGAAAAATATTGTTTATATTTTCCATAAATTTCCTTTTCTTGTCCCTGAGCTCCTGTTGCTGTTTTTCTATAAACTTTTCCTGTCTACGTTTTTCCTTTTCCTGCTGACGTTGTCTTTCACGCTCCTGCTCTTTAAGCTCGCGTTGTTTTTCACGCTCCTGCTCTTTAATAGTAAACATTTCAAATAATGCTGTTAGCATATCCTGTATGGACATAGCTTGAGCATTGCTAACTTCTGCCCCTTGCCCAGAAGAAATATTGTCATTAACTCTTAACTGGTTGAATCCAGGAGTGTCAGTTTGTTTTGGCAGCTTCTCGGTTTTACCATCACTCGGGTCATCAGTTTCTAAATTATCGTTCATAATTAAATTTTCTAATAATTCGACAGAAATATGGGTAGATTGTTCTACCTGAGACTCTGATGTCATCTCTGCATCAGTATGCTCATTCGGTTTATTTTTCTTTTGTTTAACCATTCTATCACCAATATAGCACAACAAATATATAAATCACTGACAAGCACCAATTGACACAAAATAATCTTATAACTAACACATATACACAAATAACACTTAAATTATTATTCTCGCAGCCAGAATATTCAATTATTACTACTTATGGCTGCAGGTACTGATTTTAATGTAAAACTGCACACGCTGCTATGTAAGTACAGAACATGACCGTTTGTTCACACCTGTATTGATTGATAGTGGTCAACTGCACTGCTTAGATGAAGTTACTTGCGTGTCTCGCACCAGCGCAGATACAGATTGGTACAGCAGTTAGGTAGGAATATGTCAATGGTCATGAAACAAGTAAATAAACAATGTTTAATAGTTTGTTTTGGTACTCCGTGCCTGTAATAGATCACAATTTCAATTATTAAAATGAATCAATGTGCATTGGTGGCCCCACGTTGGGCGCCAGTGTGGCGTTCGCAGTGTTATTCAGTGGTTTGGTATTTAACTAATTTGTAAATGGAAATGATAATCTTATTTTTTTACATTGAGTAATTACTAATTAAGTATTCTCCCGGCTAAAGATTTGATCAAGTTGCTAAAGAACTCCAAGTTAACGTCGTGTTAAAATGTTGTCTCTAAGTTGTGTAAGTGTCACTAAATCACAGTTCATACAACAGATTCTTTCCAACTATGGATTATGATGGAAACAGTTATCTTCAGCAAAATGATCATTAAAACCACCGAATATCAGCCGCGCACAACACTGACGTATGTTACCTGAAACAATATTCTTCGCAACTTGTGCGTAATTAATTTCGGCTCCAAACATCAGCTAGAAAAGTTTGTTATAACGATCGTGCTATGAGCACTATTTTTAAAGAACCAATCTGATTCGAATTATTTTCATTAAAATGAGTTCGGGACCACCGGTGCACATTTATTTTTACACATTTGTATTACGTTTGGCATTTATGTCTGCAGAGTTGCGTAATTTAAATTTGAATTTGCCGCTGAGATAATTGTTAAGATGGCGGCAGACAATTGATAGAGACTTTGTATTGTTAGAGCAAAGGATGTTACAGTTAGTTAGGTTTAAGTAGTTCTAAGTCTAGGGGACTGATGATCTCAGATGTTAAGTCCCATAGTGCTCAGAGTCATTTGATTTGAACCTGCGATGTGTCGCCAGTGACAACTCCACCAGTTGGCGCTGCAGTCTGTTGATGGTGGCTGCTCAGGTTTTCTTCTCGAAATACGATGTATGAGTATGGTGCAGATCATTTCTCTCATAGAAAATATCATACTTTTAATATGCATAAGTAAGTTTCATTCTCAAATTTCGATGCTGCATGGCTTCTACATATAAGTTCAACTGATACATCCCCATGATACCCCTCTTCCTGCAAATTCTTTTTTTGTTTTTTGGCCCATGAGTATTCTGACTGGCTTGATGCGGCCGTCCCCGGATTCCTCTTCTGTGCCAACCTCTTCATCTCAGAGGCACTTGCAACCATCGTTTTCAGTTATTTGCTGGATGTATTCCAGTTTCTGTCTTCCTCTACAGTTTTTGCCCTCTACAGCTTCCTCTAGTACCACGGAAATCATTCCTGATGTCTTAACGGATGTCCTATCATCCTGTCCCTTCTCCTTGTCAGTGTTTTTCACAAACTCCTTTCCTCTCCGATTCTGTGCGGAATCTTCTAATTTTCTTGCGTTGTCCACCTAATTTTCCACTTTCGCCTGTAACACCACATCTCAAGTGTTTCGATTTTCTTCTGTTCCGGTTTTCCCACAGTCCATGTTTCACTACCATACAATGCTCTGCTCCACACGTACATACTCAGATATTTCTTCCTCAAATTAAGGCCTATATTTGATACAAGTAGAGTTCTCTTGGCCAGAAATGCTATCTTTTGCCAGGGCTAGTGTGCTTTTGATATCCTCCTTGCCCCATCCGTCATTGGTTATTTTGTTGCCTAGGTAGCAGAATTCCTTAACTTCATTTATTTTGTGACCATCAATCCTGATGTTAAGTTTCTTGCTGTTCTCATTTCTGCTACTTCTCATTACTTTCGTCTTCATCAATTTTCCTCTCAATCCATATTCTCTACTCATAAGACTGTTCGTGCAATTCAGCGCGGTCCTGGAAAAAGCGTTCGACAATAAATTTGGTGAAAGGTGTTCGAAATTCTGAGGAAAATAGGGTTAAGCTATAGGGAGAGACGGGTAATACACAATATGTGCAAGAGCCAAGAGGGAATAGTAACAGTGGACGACCAAGAACGAAGCGCTCGGATTAAAAAGGATGTGAGACATGGATTCTTCTTCACTTTCACTCCGGATAGCAATGTCATCGACGATTCGTATCATTGATATCCTTTCAACTTCAATTTTAATTCCTCTCTTGAACATTTCTTGTATTTCCATCATTGCTTCTTTGATGTACACATTGAACAGCAGGGGGGAAAGACTACATCCTTTTTAGTCCGAGCGCTTCGTTCTTGGTCGTCCACTGTTACTATTCCCTCTTGGCTCTTGCACATATTGTATATTATCCGTCTCTCCCTATAGCTTAACCGGCCGGCCGTCGGTGGCCGAGCGGTTCTAGGCACCAGCGTCTGGAACCGCGCGACCGCTACGGTCGCAGGTTCGAATCCTGCCATGGGCATGGATGTGTGTGATGTCCTTAAGTTAGTTAGGTTTAAGTAGTTCTAAGTTCTAGGGGACTGATGACCTCAGATGTTAAGTCCCATAGCGCTCAGAGCCATTTGAACCATTATAGCTTAACCCTATTTTCCTCAGAATTTCGAACACCTTACAACAAATTTACTGTCGAACGGTTTTTACAGGTGGACAAATCCTATGAATGTATCTTGATTTTTCTGTAGTCTTGCTTCCATTGTCAACCGCGACGTCAGAATTGCCTCTCTGGTGCCTTTACCTTTTCTAAAGCCAAACCGATGGTCATCTACCACATCCTTAAATTTCTTTTCCATTGTTCAGTATATTATTCTTGTCAGCAACTTGGATGCATGAGGTGTTAAGCTGATTGTGCGATAATTCTCGCACTAGCCAGCTCTTGCAATCTTCGAAACTATGTGGATGATATTTTTCCGAAAGTCAGATGGTATGTCGCCAGACTCATACATTCTACACACCAACGTGAATAGTCGTTTTGTTGCCACTTCTCCCAATAATTTTAGAAATTCTAATGGAATGTTATGTTTCCCTTGTGCCTTATGTGATGTTAAGTCCTCCAAAGCTCTCTTAAATTCTGATTCTAATACTGGATCCCTTATCTCTTCTAAATCGACGTCTATCACATCAGACAAATCTTCCGCCTCGCAGAGGCCTTCAATGTACTCTTTTCATCTATCCGCCTCTCCTCTGCATTTAACAGTGGAATTCCCGTTGCACTCTTAATGTTACCACTCTTGCCTGTTATGTCACCGAAGGTTGTTTTGGCTTTCCTGTATGCTAACTCAGTCCTCACGACAATCTTTTTTTTTTTTTTTTTTTTTTTTTTGATTTCTTCACATTTTTCATGAGCCATTTCGTCTTAGCTTCCCTGCAACTCCTATTTACTTCATTCCTCAGCAACTTGTATTTCTGTATTCCTGAATTTCCCTGATCATTTTTGTACATCTTTCTAGCATCGGTTAACTGAAGTATTTTTTCCGTTACCCACAGTTTCTTCGCAGTTACCTTCTTTGTACCAATGTTTTTCTTTCCAACTTCTGTGACTGCCATTTTTAGAGATGTCCATTCCTCTTCACCTGTACTGACTACTGAGCTATTCCTTATTGCTGTATCTACAGCCTTAGAGAACTTCAAGCGTGTCCCGTCATACATTAGTACTTCTGTGTCCCACTTCTTCGGTTATTGATTCTTTCTAAGTAATGCCTTGAACTTCAGCTTACTCTTCATCACTACTACATTGTGATCTGAGTCTAAATCTGCTCTGGGTACGCCTTACAATCCATTATCTGATTTTGGAATTTCCCCTTGAGCATGATGTAATCTACCCGAAATCTTCCCGTACCACCCGGTCTTTTGCAAGTGTACCTCCTCCTCTTGTGTGTCTCTCTCATTCCCTTTTGAGTAGACACGGCTGGAGCAACTCTCTGGTGCTTCTCATCCGCAGCATCCCTCTCTCATTCCCACTGCTGTTACCCCTTACCCATCACTTGGGTTAAAGGACAACTGTTTTCATACATTACTGGCCATTAAAATTGCTACACCAAGAAGAAATGCAGATGATAAACGGGTATTCATTGGACAAATATATTATACTAGAACTGACATGTGATTACATTTTCACGCAATTTGGGTGCTTAGATCCTGAGAAATCAGTGCCCAAACAACCACCTCTGGCCGTAATAACGCCCTTGATACGCCTGGGCATTGAGTCAAACAGAGCTTGGATGGAGTGTACAGGTACAGCTGCCCATGCAGCTTCAACACGATACCACAGTTCATCAAGAATAGTGACTGGCGTATTTTGACGAGCCAGTTGCTCGGCAGCCATTGACCAGACGTTTTCAATTTGTGAGAGATCTGGAGAATGTGCTGGCCAGGGCAGCAGTCGAACATTTTCTGCATCCAGAAAGGCCCGTACAGGACCTGCAACATGCGGTCGTGCATTATCCTGCCACGGGTCGTAACACATCTGAATTGTAACGTCTACTATTCAAAGTGCCGTCAATGTGGACAAGAGGTGACCGAGACGTGTAACCAATGCCACCCCATACCATCACGGCGGGTGATACGCCAATATGGCGATGACGAATACACGCTTCCAATGTGCGTTCACCTCGATGTCGCCAAACACGGATGCGACCATCATGATGCTGTAAAGAGAACCTGGATTCATCCGAAAAAATGACTTTTGCCATTCGTGCACCCAGGTTCTTCGTTGAATACACCATCGCAGCCGCTCCTGTCTGTGGTGCATCGTCATGGATAACCGCAGCCATGGCCTCAGAGCTGATAGTCCATACTGCTACAAACGTCGTCGAACTGTTCGTGCAGGTGGTTGTTGTTCGCAAACGTCCCCATCTGTTGACTCAGGGATCGAGACGTGGCTGTAGGATCCGTTACAGCTATGCGGATAAGATGGCTGTCATCTCGACTGCTAGCGATACGAGGCCGTTGGGATCCAGCACAGCGTTCCGTATTACCCTCCTGAACCCACCGATTCCATATTCTGCTAACAGTCATTGGATCTGGACCAACGCGAGCAGCAATGTCGCGATACGATAAACCGCAACCGCGATAGGCTTCAATCCGACCTTTATCAAAATCGGAAACGTGATGGTAGGCATTTCTCCTCCTTACCCGAGGCATCACAACAACGTTTCACCAGGCAACGCCGGTCAACTGCTGTTTGTGTATGAGAAATCGGTTGGAAACTTTCCTCATGTCAGCACGTTGTAGGTGTCGCCACCGGCGCCAACCTTGCGTGAATGATCTGAAAAGATACTCATTTGCATATCACAGCATCTTCTTCCTGTCGGTTAAATTTCGCGTCTGTAGTACGTCATCTTCGTGGTGTAGCAATTTTAATGGCCAGTAGTGTATATGTAGATGTATTTTATTCAAATGATACTTTTGTTGCTTGGCCTCACTGCGGAGAAGAGCTGGAGAAATTCCTTTGTCGCTTAAACTCATAGCATGAGAACATCAAGTTTACGATGGAGACTGGGAAGGATGTTAGTTTGCGTATTGCAGACGTGCTAGTACGGAGTAAGAATGATAAGTCATTGGGACACTCTGTGTACAGAAAACCCACGCATACTGATCTGTTATCTCCAGGCGTGTAGTTTCCAGCACCCCGCACAAGCCGCCGATATTCTTAGTACCTTAATATATCGAGCGCACGTAATGTTGCAAGATAAGAACTTTCACGCAGAATTAGAACACTTGGAGAAGGCTTTTAAAGAGAATGGCTACGCTTCACGCCCAGTAAGAAAGGCCATGCACTGCTATAATAAGAAGCAACGCACTGAGAACACGGATGACGAATACATATCAACTGCGTTCCTTCCATATACCAGGAATGAGTCTTCTAGAATAGGCAGATTGCTTGGGAAAAATAAAATCAAGGTTATCTTCCGTCCACCGGTAAAGAGCAAGGTTCTGGGTGAAGCGATTAAAGACGATTTACAATTGAAAAAAAACGTGGGATTTTACAAAATTCCTTCTGAGTGTGGTGCTGCCTATGTAGACCAGACGACACGAACTGCGCAGGAGCGTTGAACAGAACACGAAAGATACACTCGTCTTCGGCAGTCTTCAGAATTAGTAGTTAAAGAACGCCGTATTTTCATGGGACACTCCATGGAATACAATAGAATAAAAATTTTGGCTCCAGTTAACAGCTTTGGGGATTCAGTAATCAAAAAATCGGTTTAAATACGTCTTGCCTATTATCTTATAAATCGTGACAATGGCTTTCAACTGGATAAAAATTGGAATTAAAATTATCCAGTCACAACGGAATCGACGTGGTCACTCGATACTCAATGATCAGATCATCTTTCTCTTCCACCGAGGGCAGCACACATAAGTTGGATGTCCCGTGCATGTCATCATCTGACGCATGCGGCGAAAGAGTCCAGCACATTCTGCATGCGCCACATTAGGCGTGAATATCGTGAACGCACCTGGGCTCTTCATTAATTGTCTACTCACTTGAAGATGGGCGGACATCTCTGGGCCGAAATATGGTAGAATGTCGACGGGATCAGGCTGCATGCCCGAAAACTGTTAGAAGGAGTATTTTCACGTTTCTCGTCCTTTTAACTCGGGACACTAACGTATTACGCGGCACGGAGAGCCCTGCAGCTCTGTCTTCGTACGGAGTGGTGTGCGGTGACACGGCTCTTAACGGCCGTCGATGGACTTCCCGATTACGAACTTCGTGATCGCGGAAAGCTGACTTCTCTGTGGCCCAGAATTTGTTTCTTAACGGCCGTCGAAGGACCTCCCGATTACGAACTTCGTGATCGTGGAAAGCTGACTTCTCTGTGGCCCGGAATTTGTTTCTTAACGGCCGTTGACGGACTTCCCGATTACGAACTTCGTGATCGTGGAAAGCTGAGTTCTGTGTGGCCCGGAATTTGTTTCTTAACGGCCGTCGACGGACCTCCCGATTACGAACTTCGTGATCGTGGAAAGCTGACTTCTCTGTGGCCTGGCATTTGTTTCTTAACGGCCGTTGACGGACTTCCCGATAGCGAACTTCATGATTGTGGAAAGCTGACTTCTCTGTGGCCTGGCATTTGTTTCTTAACGGCCGTCAATGGACCTCCCGATTACGAACTTCGTGATAGTGGAAAGCTGACTTCTCTGTGGCCTGGAATTTGTTTCTTAACGGCCGTCGACGGACCTCCCGATTACGAACTTCGTGATCGTGGAAAGCTGACTTCTCTGTGGCCTGGAATTTGTTTCTTAACGGCCGTTGACGGACTTCCCGATTACGAACTTCGTGACAGTGGAAAGCTGACTTCTCTGTGGCCTGGAATTTGTTTCTTAACGGCTGTCGACGGACCTCGCGATTACGAACTTCGTGATCGTGGAAAGCTGACTTCTCTGTGGCTGGAATTTGTTTCTTAACGGCCGTTGACGGACTTCCCGTTTACGAACTTCGTGACAGTGGAAAGCTGACTTCTCTGTGGCCCAGAATTTGTTTCTTAACGGCCGTCGACGGACCTCCAGATTACGAACTTCGTGATAGTAGAAAGCTGACTTCTCTGTGGCCTGGAATTTGTTTGGTGTAACAAAGATGAATTGTTACTGTCCTACTCCCAGCAGTTGTTCTAAACACAGCTCATGCGGAGTTAAATTTAGGACAAGAGGTCTGGCAGCAGCGCCATCCTCCATGTCGTGTGAGGTAGTTGAATCAACAGATGCTTTTGACGTCTCTGCGCACGGAACTATCACTGGTGCGACTCCAGGGCGAGTTAGAGGAATTGGAGTTAAGAAAAGTAATATCCAGGAATTCTGTAAGCAACCACACACCAGTGAGTGAGAGCCTTTCGCTCCCGGTATGGTGTTAAAGATATACAGTGGAAAGAATCAAACTTAAGAGTTTGGAGAAGCAGTGACCACAAAAAAATGGTTCAAATGGCTCTGAGCACTATGGGACTTAACATCTATGATCATCAGTCCCCTAGAAATTAGAATTACTTAAACCTAACTAACCTAAGGACATCACACAACACCCAGTCATCACGAGGGCAGTGACCACACACCTCAGAGTGAATAGTAGCCTAGGGAAACACGTCACAGGGCTGGACTTGCACAAACATCCTTTGTCTCTGATATCATAGCACCGGTATTCTGGAACATGAATTGTAGTGTCATAGAACCTATCCCAGTATCTGAAGTTTGGGCCAGTATGCTGGAATTCCACATTGTTTAAATAGTCCAGCAGGCCTGAGCAGGATTACGACATGATAGAACCGAGGCCAATTCCAGATCTGGACCAGTATGCCAAAATTTCACACTGTTATAAGCAGCCTGACAGGTCTGAGCTGCACTGTGATGTCATAGAGCTATGCCAGTATGCCCCAGTCGCCATCTTGTATTCCAGGTCAGCCAGCTTGGATTCTGAAATAGTTAGACTGGCACCCGCATTCTAGATCAGCTAACTTGGGGTCTGACGTCATACAAAGGCTGGTGCCCGTATTCCAAGTCAGGCAACATAACAATGCACAATTTTCCCCCAGTTCATACATGGGACAGCCCTACTCCCACACGAAACAGACTAACACAGTTGGGCAGCTTTTTGAATTTCTGGCCAAACTTCTGAATAGCTTTTGTATGTCCATCCTTCTAGCAGGAGGTCTCTGGGATGACGGCCGTTTACTACCGTGACAAAAAATAAAAACACCTACAGCCGTCCTTATGATTTTAATTTATTTAGTCGCTACCAGTTGCAACGCTTCATTGGGCCATCTTCAGGCTGTCTTTGATGCGGTACAGGTTGATAAGATCCCCATGCATAACCCATCAGTTGCCAGCATTACTGGATAAGCAGATAATGTGTCAGCGCTCCAACCATCAACTTCCAGTTGGCCTGAAGATGACGTAATGAAGCGTCGAAACTGGTAGCGACAAAATAAAATAAAATCATAAGGACGGCTGTTGGTGTTTTTATTTTTGTCACGATCCTCAAACTGCTGTTTTCACTTGTTTTTGTGCGCACGAAGACGTCTCGACTTTTTTATCAGCCTTCTGAATAGCTTTATGCGGTCCTCTCCTCTTTGTTTCAGAGTAGCACTTAAACGCACTTACACCCAAAGTAAATAAGACACTTCTATTCCAGGCCACGTTTCCTGTCGTTTCAAGACATATGTCGTAAGTTCGACGGCTTCCTGCCTCCTCAAGCAGTTAATCACTACTGATTTTTCCGGGTACAGGAGCAGTTCCCCACCCAAATTCAAGAGGCTGCCATTAGTACACAAAGCGGCCCTCAAAAACATCTTAAGGTGGTCATCAGTATATAATGGTCTATACCACCAAGAGGATATAACTTACTGGCATGTTGTGTAAACTTTATAAAGAAGTGCTGACACATTATCTTCGTATCCAGTAATGCTGGCAACTGGTGGGTTATGCATGGGGATCTTATAAACCTGTACCGCATCAAAGACAGCCTGAAGATGACGCAATGAAGCGTTGAAACTGGTAGCAACTAAATAAATTAAAATCATAAGGACGGCTGTAGGTGTTATTTATTTCTTGTCACGAAACTTCTGAATCTCCAGCAAAAATTTGAATTTCTTTGCGTTTTATGCACAGAGTAATTGGCCTTTGTCAGATGGGAGTAGGGTGGGAAGGGGCCAGGTGTGGGAACAGGGATGGGTGTGATGATATCCCTTGACTCATTGATGATGTCATCGACGATGTCGGTGACACACCCTGTGCTTCATCTCTCCTTGTTATCCTACTCAGATAGTCACAACTTCAGTTGGAAAGCTTACACCCTAAAAGTAACCAAGTATTCAACTGTATTTTCAGAAAGCATGATTACAGCAACAGATGATTTAAAAATAAACAAATTTGTTTATTCTACCTATTTTCCTTCAATAATGAAAGATAGAATGATTCTCTGGGAAAATAGAAATTATAGGTTTGATATTTTCTGGATGCAGAAGTAAGCTATCATGATCATAACTAACATTGGTTCATCAATATCCTGCAATATCGCAATATACACATTTATTAATGTCATTCATCGTTAGCAGTTTTTGTCTTAACACGAAAAGCAGTGTTAAGTATGAATGTAAATGTCGATGCAACAAAAACGTCTAGGGTTTACCATTAGTGCGAAAGGTGTCAGATTAATGAGAACGTATGTGTTCAAAACCTTGGCAGAGCATCTTATATGTTTTGTGGGCAATATAATGGTACTTATAACTGATTTAAAGAACTTTCAGTTAATCGACTTCGTCTACTCCTTTCAAAAGTATCTTCACATCACCTCTTAAAATTAATTTATCATATTGTAATTAATGTTGGCGCTGCAATAGTGCAATCCTCCACATTGTCGGGTAATTTAATTATATTGAACTCAAATAAGAAGTACACCCTTGACTTCTTTAGACAACCTAGAGACCCGTCTTTAGGGCATCCGAGAAATTTCATATAACGTAACAAGCAATGAAAACAGGAGAAACAGTACTGACGACTTGTGCATTTTTCTGTATAGAAGACGTTTCTATACCCTTGAAATTGCATAATTTCATATCCCCGTGAATGAAGTTAATTTTTATGTTATGAATGTATTATGGTACTTTCATCCCGCGGCCCTCGCAGCGGTAACACTTACGCCTTCCGATGAAACTTTTATGGCTGTCTCTTTGTTATGGACCCTAATAAGGTATCTAAGGCATTCACTTGAAATATTTCATGCGTTCGGTAAATATGAGTTGAAGAGGGCTTCCAACATCCTTTCACCTTTCCTGATATTCACGGTTACAGCTCCACTACTGAAACCTGTTATTCAAGGGAAAGCAGGATTCGGTTACGTGGCCGCAATCAGTTGCTATTGGTTGCCTTTTACAGTTACACGTAATTTATTTTAAACTAGTAACTCCAGACTCAACAATAAATAAATAAAATACCATACGTTATTAATGAAGGAATAAACAACTGTGTAAGTAATAGTGTTTTCAATGAGTTACAATTTAGCAAATCACCATAAAATATACACTCCTGGAAATTGAAATAAGAACACCGTGAATTCATTGTCCCAGGAAGGGGAAACTTTATTGACACATTCCTGGGGTCAGATCACACTGACAGAACCACAGGCACATAGACACAGGCAACAGAGCATGCACAATGTCGGCACTAGTACAGTGTATATCCACCTTTCGCAGCAATGCAGGCTGCTATTCTCCCATGGAGACGATCGTAGAGATGCTGGATGTAGTCCTGTGGAACGGCTTGCCATGCCATTTCCACCTGGCGCCTCAGTTGGACCAGCGTTCGTGCTGGACGTGCAGACCGCGTGAGACGACGCTTCATCCAGTCCCAAACATGCTCAATGGGGGACAGATCCGGAGATCTTGCTGGCCAGGGTAGTTGACTTACACCTTCTAGAGCACGTTGGGTGGCACGGGATACATGCGGACGTGCATTGTCCTGTTGGAACAGCAAGTTCCCTTGCCGGTCTAGGAATGGTAGAACGATGGGTTCGATGACGGTTTGGATGTACCGTGCACTATTCAGTGTCCCCTCGACGATCACCAGTGGTGTACGGCCAGTGTAGGAGATCGCTCCCCACACCATGATGCCGGCTGTTGGCCCTGTGTGCCTCGGTCGTATGCAGTCCTGATTGTGGCGCTCACCTGCACGGCGCCAAACACGCATACGACCATCATTGGCACCAAGGCAGAAGCGACTCTCATCGCTGAAGACGACACGTCTCCATTCGTCCCTCCACTCACGCCTGTCGCGACACCACTGGAGGCGGGCTGCACGATGTTGGGGCGTGAGCGGAAGACGGCCTAACGGTGTGCGTGACCGTAGTTCAGCTTCATGGAGACGGTTGCGAATGGTCCTCGCCGATATCCCAGGAGCAACAGTGTCCCTAATTTGCTGGGAAGTGGCGGTGCGGTCCCCTACGGCACTGCGTAGGATCCTACGGTCTTGGCGTGCATCCGTGCGTCGCTGCGGTCCGGTCCCAGGTCGACGGGCACGTGCACCTTCCGCCGACCACTGGCGACAACATCGATGTACTGTGGAGACCTCACGCCCCACGTGTTGATAAATTCGGCGGTACGTCACCCGGCCTCCCGCATGCCCACTATACGCCCTCGCTCAGAGTCCGTCAACTGCACATACGGTTCACGTCCACGCTGTCGCGGCATGCTACCAGTGTTAAAGACTGCGATGGAGCTCCGTATGCCACGGCAAACTGGCTGACACTGACGGCGGCGGTGCACAAATGCTGCGCAGCTAGCGCCATTCGACGGCCAACACCGCGGTTCCTGGTGTGTCCGCTGTGCCGTGCGTGTGATCATTGCTTGTACAGCCCTCTCGCAGTGTCCGGAGCAAGTATGGTGGGTCTGACACACCGGTGTCAATGTGTTCTTTTTTCCATTTCCAGGAGTGTAGATACAACAGAGAATGTTTTAAAAGCAAGCCACAGTAATCTGGGCAGAAGGCCTCACACGCCAGAAATAGCAATAAATTAAGAACTGTTTAAAACTCGCTGCAACTTACAAATTACAGGTATTGAAATATTAAAGGCAAGTCGGCACAATCACAACAGACGGTATCAGACGCCAGGAATGGCAGTAAGTAAGGTTTTAAAGGCTTACTGCGTAAATACAAATACCAAATTAGAATTTTAATGCAAAGGACCACAATCACGGCTGAAGGCCTTACACGCCAAGAATAGCAATAAATTAAGAATTGTTTAAGAACTCGCTGCATTATACAACTTACAGGTATTGAAATATTAAGGTAAGTCGCCACAAACACAGACGCCAGGAATGGCAGTAAATAAGGTTTTAACGCTTACTGCTAAAATACAAATACCAAATTAGAATTTTAAGGCACATGACCACAATCACGGCTGAAGGTCTTACACGCCATTAACGGCAATTATATAAAAAAAAATTGAAACCTGCTGTAAAACAGCAAATACAATAGCAAAAGTTAATTAAAAAAAAAAAAGAACAAGCAGCTGATCCAGATGGTGCTTCAGGAATCGACCCCTGAGAAGGTCCTGCAACAAACACTTTCGCGAGCGATGAGATAGGCAGCCAAGAGTTGCATTCACTTCACAAGATGATAACACAGACTAGTGGCAGTCTAACGAATGACTAATGCAACGATGGAACAATACGCCAAAGCCAGAACCGGCGGTCTGCACTACGTCCAGAATACTGTGTTTAGAGCGCCCGGAACGAGAAAGGAATGACTACCACCAGAGTAGAAGAATCACCAACCGGCTTACAACCAAGAAAGCTGTCAAAACTACACGCCTTACCGGCCAGCAGCGGCAAGGCGAGGAAATGTACACTGCCGTTACATACACTAACACCCAGGGCAGGTAATTACGGCATTATCGGTCACCAGGTAAGAAAAATTACCGCTGGTTGAATTTAACAAATTGTAACAAGTTGAACGCAGTAAATAGTAATCAGAAGTCGAGGAAAGTTAATCATATCCGCCTTCCCCAAGCACTCCGCTCGGTGCTCTTCGCCTCGGCGACACTACGAGCAGCAACACGCACCCAAGTCACTGGAGAATCGCGGGATATCACAATGGTGGAGGTTTCTCTACCTGGATTGAAATACACTCATCTTAAAGCATGCTGGATCCGGTTTACGACGAGGTCGTGCACCCTCGTGACCACAGCCCTTCCACGCGGCAGTCCATGCGCGCCGCCAGTGGTCCCGGCGTGTTCTGGCACTGTGCGCACCTGGCTCCTCCACAGTCCCCAACCGAACTCACACACTCACACGACCCGGAACAACCACGACATCGCCCCAAAGATAGGGCAACAGTTACTACATATCGATAATCACCGCTGCTGCCACTAGCGGATAGGCAACGCTTGCGAAATCGAGTGGCACCAGTCAACACGGGAAGAAGAAGACAAACAACCGCAACCACGCAGCTGAACGATACCGTCTGGCCTCCAACAGAGGGCGGAAACCTGCAAACAGTAACAACGCGAGCTGCAGCACGGCTCAAATAATTCATAAAGTTTCTTCCGTCATTTATCACTGCTTACACCTTTCGGCGGTAATAGCAAACTTGAAGCGTCCCGCGCTGCACCCTGTTCATTAAACATTTCTACATACAGGACCTCTCTTAAGGAAATAACTGGTTCTTCAGTCGGAAGGGTTCAAAGCAGGCCTTCTTTAGTAATCTCAGTGTACGGAAGAACTGCGGTGTTCAAATCAACAGTAAGGTTGATGATTGCTTCACGTTTTCTTAATCTCTGATGTCTGCTGTTCTTAACATTCACGAAGTTTCAGATGGGGCAATGGGGATTGTAGCCGACCGCTCCATGTAAAGTGCTCGTCGAGATCCAAGGAAATTATATGTCGTTACCACTGACTGTTAGGAGAAAATGATTTCTTGATGACTCAGTTATTCTGTTTCTGGGAGTGGTTTGTCACTTAAATTCGTATGTCGCGCGTTATGTACTCGCTCATACCTGCACAGGGATATCAAGGGTCTTGTGTGACAAACGATAGTGTCAGGAAGAAACGTGGCAGTATGGATGATGGCATGGCGTTCGTTTGATGACTTGGCCCACTAGTTTGTTGTAGTCACTCCATAACCGTATCTGAAGCTTTCGAAGATTGAGCAATAAATTTCTTTGTTTGGGCTTAGGGGCTTTATCACAGCACATGTAGATAGCAACAAGCTCTTATTAACTTTGAGAGTATTACGAAAAGGATAGATTACTACTCACCGAAAGATGACGCTTTGAATTTCAGATAGGCGCAGCGAAAAGGCTGCACGAGCTTTTCATTCGAATGCCGGGCATTTGCCACGCTGGACATTTGCCACACTTGCCCTTCGCCAGGTAGCTTGAGTAGCGATCCCTCAGGTAGGGGACACCCTTCCTCGTACTTCTTCTGTCCGCTTTCAAACCGCCATCTCCACATCTTAATCGATACAACCAGTACGTAACGGACCTTTTTCTTCGACATCTTGGCGAAATACAGAGCTTCTTTTCCGAAATCGAAATATTTATAACTTTTGGGAAACGAAAGCAATACCGACGACTATGTCAGTATGTAATTAGTTCTGTCAAGTATAAATATAGATTGTCTGTAGGGTAGCTTCCTTTCACGCTTACTGATTGCGATAAAAACAGTCCATGGGCATGGGAGCAACAAGAAAGGAACGATGTAAAGAGAATGCGAATGTACGCTAATCATTTCTTTTTGATCACTGCATTTGTGCCTACTTTAATTACTACAACTGCATGCCCAAAAGACAATAAGGAAAGAAGAAATGAGAATGTGAATGTTTGAAAAGAAGAACGACATACTCCATATTAAGTTACTCTCTAAAATCCGATATCCCTTGCGGCGATACATTAGTTAATAAAGTGTAGCGGGACAATGTTCAAAACATGACAGAAAATACATTCAATAAATAGTGATAAGAACATCTATGATTGACAAGTCATCTAAAGTCGACGTACAATTTTAAAATGTTAGAAGTAAGGAAATGAAGTCTTACAGAATGCTATGCTTGTAACGAACGTTGTTGTTCTACATTGTTTAGCTCTGGTATTTACAGGGTCACAGAGCAAGCATCCTAGGTTTTGGAGGCAAAAGCCGTAATTGTGATGATCTGCACTACAACAGAAACAAGAAGCACAACTTAAGGAAAAATTATGTAATGTGTGTTTCAGCTCACAAGCGACATTAAAGCAGTTAGTTCCTGTGACTTAATATGGGCACAGGTTATATTCGACAACAGGAATAAATTAATAACTGGTTCCTTTTACCGACCCCCGGTCTCAGATGCAACAGTTGCTGAACAGTTCAAAGCAAACTTGAGTCTCATCACAAATAGGTACGCTACTCATACAATTATAGTTGGCAGTGACTTCAATCTACCGTCCGTATGTTGACAAAAATACATTTTCAGACCCTTTTGTAGATAGAAAACAACTTCCGTAATTGTTCTAAATGCTTTTTTTGAAATTATTTTGAACAATTAGTTCACGAGGTCATTCAAATTGTAAATGGTTACAAAAACACACATGACCTCTTAGCCACAAATAATCCTGAGCATCACAGTCGTAGCGAGGCTCAATTACGTAACAAAGAAATTCACCAAAACTAAATGCGAAATATATCTATTTATAAAAGCAGCTAAAAATGCGGTTGACGTCTTTCTAAAAGACAGTCTCCATTCCTTCCAAACTATGTTAGTGAAGATCATATGTGGCTTAAGTTCAAAGAAATAGTATCAACAGCACTCGAGAGATTCATACCAAATAAATTAATAAGAGACGGAACTGATCCCCCATGGTACACAAAACAGAAAGCTGCTGCAGGAGCACCGAAAAAGGCACGTATAGTTTAGACGAGCGCAAAATCTCCAAGATTGGTGAATTTTTACTGAGGCTCGAAATTTGATGTGGATTTCAATGCGAGATGCATTTAATACACTCCTGGAAATGGAAAAAAGAACACATTGACACCGGTTTGTCAGACCCACCATACTTGCTCCGGACACTGCGAGAGGGCTGTACAAGCAATGATCACACGCACGGCACAGCGGACACACCAGGAACCGCGGTGTTGGCCGTCGAATGGCGCTAGCTGCGCAGCATTTGTGCACCGCCGCCGTCAGTGTCAGCCAGTTTGCCGTGGCATACGGAGCTCCATCGCAGTCTTTAACACTGGTAGCATGCCGCGACAGCGTGGACGTGAACCGTATGTGCAGTTGACGGACTTTGAGCGAGGGCGTATAGTGGGCATGCGGGAGGCCGGGTGGACGTACCGCCGAATTGCTCAACACGTGGGGCGTGAGGTCTCCACAGTACATCGATGTTGTCGCCAGTGGTCGGCGGAAGGTGCACGTGCCCGTCGACCTGGGACCGAACCGCAGCGACGCACGGATGCACGCCAAGACCGTAGGATCCTACGCAGTGCCTTAGGGGACCGCACCGCCACTTCCCAGCAAATTAGGGACACTGTTGCTCCTGGGGTATCGGCGAGGACCATTCGCAACCGTCTCCATGAAGCTGGGCTACGGTCCCGCACACCGTTAGGCCGTCTTCCGCTCACGCCCCAACATCGTGCAGCCCGCCTCCAGTGGTGTCGCGACAGGCGTGAATGGAGGGACGAATGGAGACGTGTCGTCTTCAGCGATGAGAGTCGCTTCTGCCTTGGTGCCAATGATGGTCGTATGCGTGTTTGGCGCCGTGCAGGTGAGCGCCACAATCAGGACTGCATATGACCGAGGCACACAGGGCCAACACCCGGCATCATGGTGTGGGGAGCGATCTCCTACACTGGCTGTACACCACTGGTGATCGTCGGGGTGACACTGAATAGTGCACGGTACATCCAAACCGTCATCGAACCCATCGTTCTACCATTCCTAGACCGGCAAGGGAACTTGCTGTTCCAACAGGACAATGCACGTCCGCATGTATCCCGTGCCACCCAACGTGCTCTAGAAGGTGTAAGTCAACTACCCTGGCCAGCAAGATCTCCGGATCTGTCCCCCATTGAGCATGTTTGGGACTGGATGAAGCGTCGTCTCACGCGGTCTGCACGTCCAGCACGAACGCTGGTCCAACTGAGGCGCCAGGTGGAAATGGCATGGCAAGCCGTTTCACAGGACTACATCCAGCATCTCTACGATCGTCTCCATGGGAGAATAGCAGCCTGCATTGCTGCGAAAGGTGGATATACACTGTACTAGTGCCGACATTGTGCATGCTCTGTTGCCTGTGTCTATGTGCCTGTGGTTCTGTCAGTGTGATCATGTGATGTATCTGACCCCAGGAATGTGTCAATAAAGTTTCCCCTTCCTGGGACAATGAATTCACGGTGTTCTTATTTCAATTTCCAGGAGTGTAGTTTCCGCAACGAAAGTCTCTCTAGAAATGTGGCAGAAAATCCAAAGAGATTCTGGTCCTATGTTAAGTAAACCAGCGGAAAGGCTCAGTAAGCGATGTGGTGGAGGAGGAGGGGGAGACAAGGGACCCAACCCTTCGGAGCAGGTAAAATCGTGGCAAATGTCCGGCGTGGCAAATGTCCGCACACCTTTCATTCTGCCTGTCTGCAACTCAATGTGTCATCTTTACAATGCATTCTATCCTTTTCGTAATAATTTTGATACCCCTATATTAATTTTCCATTGTTTTATTAACTTTGCTTATTTGCGAATCAGTGCTTTGTGACGAATATGAAGAGGGTTACATCAGTACATTTCTCAAATGGAAAAGCGCTATCAAGAGTAATGGAGTATCGTAATATTGCTGGACTACTGCTCGTCGTTACGAAGCGATGTTCACGACGAAAAGTTTCGTAGGAAATAATTTTAGAAATTATCCTTCACTTTTCTTCACTCTTATGTTACTCATTTGTTACGCTCTTTCGTGTATAGACAGATATTTTTGCTGTTTGTACTTGGACCTCTCGTTGCGAGAGCGTGTCATCTTTGGCAGATACGTACAGGGTAATCAGAAACAGATTGAAAAGCTTGTAAGGGTGTTGCAGGGTGGGTTGTGCTGAGAGATAATCGTTAGAAAAAATTCGATTCGTTGCATGATTTGCGAGTTAATTAGCTCTTGTTGTTGTTGTGGTCTTCAGTCCTGAGACTGGTTTGATGCAGCTCTCCATGCTACTCTATCCTGTGCAAGCTTCTTCATCTCCCAGTACCTACTGCAACCTACATCCTTCTGAATCTGCTTAGTGTATTGATCTCTTGGTCTCCCTCTACGATTTTTACCCTCCACGCTGCCCTCCAATGCTAAATTTGTGTACCCTCGATGCCTCAGATCATGTCCTACCAACCGATCCCTTCTTCTAGTCAAGTTGTGCCACAAACTTCTCTTCTCCCCAATCCTATTCAATACCTCCTCATTAGTTACGTGATCTACCCACCTTATCTTCAGCATTCTTCTGTAGCACCACATTTCGAAAGCTTCTATTCTCTTCTTGTCCAAACTAGTTATCGTCCATGTCTCACTTCCATACATGGCTACACTCCATACAAATACTTTCAGAAACGACTTCCTGACACCTAAATCTATATTCGATGTTAACAAATTTCTCTTCTTGAGAAATGCTTTCCTTGCCATTGCAAGTCTACATTTTATATCCTCTCTACTTCGACCATCATCGGTTATTTTACTCCCTAAATAGCAAAACTCCTTTACTACTTTAAGTGTCTCATTCCCTAATCTAATTCCCTCAGCATCACCCGACTTAATTTGACTACATTCCATTATCCTCGTTTTGCTTTTGTTGATGTTCATCTTATATCCTCCTTTCAAGACACTGTCCATTCCGTTCAACTGCTCTTCCAAGTCCTTTGCTGTCTCTGACAGAATTACAATGTCATCGGCGAACCTCAAAGTTTTTACTTCTTCTCCATGAATTTTAATACCTACTCCGAATTTTTCTTTTGTTTCCTTTACTGCTTGCTCAATATACAGATTGAATAACATCGGGGAGAGGCTACAACCCTGTCTCACTCCTTTCCCAACCACTGCTTCCCTTTCATGCCCCTCGACTCTTATAACTGCCATCTGGTTTCTGTACAAATTGTAAATAGCCTTTCGCTCCCTGTATTTTACCCCTGCCACCTTCAGAATTTGAAAGAGAGTATTCCAGTCAACATTGTCAAAAGCTTTCTCTAAGTCTACAAATGCTAGAAACGTACGTTTGCCTTTTCTTAATCTTTCTTCCAAGATAAGTCGTAAGGTCAGTATTGCCTCACGTGTTCCAACATTTCTTCGGAATCCAAACTGATCTTCCCCGAGGTCGGCTTCTACCAGTTTTTCCATTCGTCTGTAAAGAATTCGCGTTAGTATTTTGCAGCTGTGACTTATTAAACTGATAGTTCGGTAACTTTCACATCTGTCAACACCTGCTTTCTTTGGGATTGGAATTATTATATTCTTCTTAAAGTCTGAGGGTATTTCGCCTGTCTCATACATCGTGCTCACCAGATGGTAGAGTTTTGTCATGACTGGCTCTCCTGAGGCCATCAGTAATTCTAATGGAATGTTGTCTACTCCCGGGGCCTTGTTTTGACTCAGGTCTTTCAGTGCTCTGTCAAACTCTTCACGCAGTATCTTATCTCCCATTTCATCTTCATCTACATCCTCTTCCATTTCCATAATATTGTCCTCAAGTACATCGCCCCTGTATAAACCCTCTATATACTCCTTCCACCTTTCTGCTTTCCCTTCTTTGCTTAGAACTGGGTTGCCATCTGAGCTCTTGATATTCATACAAGTGGTTCTCTTCTCTCCAAAGGTCTCTTTAATTTTCCTGTAGGCAGTATCTATCTTACCCCTAGTGAGACAAGCCTCTACATCCTTACATTTGTCCTCTAGCCATCCCTGCTTAGCCATTTTGCACTTCCTGTCGATTTCATTTTTTAGACGTTTATATTCCTTTTTGCCTGCTTCATTTACTGCATTTTTATATTTTCTCCTTTCATCAATTAAATTCAATATTTCTTCTGTTACCCAAGGATTTCTATTAGCCCGCGTCTTTTTACCTACTTGATCGTCTGCTGCCTTCACCACTTCATCCCTCAGAGCTACCCATTCTTCTTCTACTGTATTTCTTTCCCCCATTCCTGTCAATTGTTCCCTAATGCTCTCCCTGAAACTCTCTACAGCTCTTAAATTATCCAATTATCCAATCAGCCCATTGCCCGTGCAAATTCAAGCAGCTCGCCAGATGCAGTTTGTGTCAGTTGTTCTCATAGCGTGGATGATGGTCCACGAGACTGCTCAGCCTTTGGCTTAGGTTCGATCCTTACTACCATCCATGTCCAATTTTTGTATCTCTCTCGTGTTCGGTTTTAGGAAATCAAATGAAGAGCCGCGCGGAGTGGCCGCGAGGTTTGAGGTGCCATGTCACGGACTGCGCGGCCCCATTCCGCCGGAGGTTCGAGTCCTCCCTCGGGCATGGGTGTGTGTGTGTGTTGTTCTTAGCATAAGTTAGTTTCAGTAGTGTGTAAGTCTAGCGACCGATGACCTCAGCGGTTTGGTCCCTCAGGAATCCACACACATTTTAACGCTCCAAACGAAGAACACGTTTGGCGACAGCGCCATTGGCTTGCAGCTTGAATTTGCGCGCGCAACGGCCTGACTGGTTGTCTTCAATGCTAATAACCTCGGAAACGAATTATTATAATTATTTCTCAGCACAATCTACTCTGCAACACCCGTACAAGCTTTTCAAACTGTCCCTAACCATCCTGTATAACCGGCTACATAGGCTGCCCTAAGCGTTCATAAAAACAATTATATAATGAAAACTGATGCCTTTATACAAATTATGAAATTAAATCTGGCTCCAGGAGCCTATTATCTTACAGAAACAGTGTAAATTGCTCTTGTAACCGAATAAAAATAGTTTTTTGTTTGATTCTGTAATCGGTTGGAAAGATTTATTTTAGTTGAGTATGAACATACGTATGTGTAACAGGCTCACGCGTTTGTAGAATTAATGCTGATGACAAGCGAATTAGGCCTTTTTAGACGTACTCAACTGACAAATACCCGTGTGCACATTCGCAAAAACGGGATATTGTCGGTAGTAAAAGGCATAAAATTCAAATCAGAAACGAACATTTGGGTTTATTAACTTTCTGTCCAGTAATTTGTAATTTCGTCATACTCAATCAACAAGATGCAAAAAAACATACAGTGAAAGTTCAGTTGTTAATTGGTTTCCTGTTAGCTTAATGCTTACCACTGCGCCATTGCCTCGTACTCTGTGCGCTGTTAACTGTTTGTCATTAGCGTGGACGTAATTGCCACCACCTGCCGGCCTTTGTCTAACTGTCCGACTCCACTAACTATTTGACAATTACTTAGTGGGTTAATGGTCAGCTCATCGCAACACCGTGATTCACGATCGATAATAGATTCGCTACACTCAGTTGTCCGGAGTCAGTAACAGCGGTCGTAACACAGTGCGATGTTCGAGGGCCACGGGGAAGTTAGGAAGGATGCCATGTTCGACCTAGGCTCTTTAACACTGGTGTCGAGCGTGAGGAAAACTCCTCTATTTTTTCTCAACGTAGAGTGCTAAGCGCGTTTGTGTGGTGACGTCACCTGCCCTTTCCTACATTACTTTACCTTAGTCGTACTCCGTAAACTGCTCCGTGGGATGTGCAATGAAGTCACGGATACATCTTTTATTTAAGCTAAGAGCAGATCAGTGAAATGAGCTTAGGATCTAAGGCTTAGGTTACTGTGTTACAGTGATATTTGTAAACTGACCTAAAATAGTAAATACATGAGCTTCTATGAAGACACTCTTTAGTGAAGTAGAACAAGTTTTCGAACAGAGCATTCCACAATATTACTTACATGAGATTTCATTTGCTTTAATTGTTTGTTGAAACCATAAGCACCAATGTGTCTAATTCCTTTCTGTAATAATGTTGATCGCCTGAAGTCTTCGTAGAAGTTATTCTTGGTCTTAGCGTTTTTCCACGGTTTTTTACTATTTCTCAAGAAAGGAGTAATATTATGATGACAAAGGACGGTAACCAATGTATTTATAGTGAAGTAATTGTCAAAGTACCAAGTTTTTTGAAGAGGTCTCTGCAAGATGTTTTAGAATTGACACCTTATATACCTGTCATAGCCTCCTTTTCTATCCTGAGAACACGATCCCTGTAAAGCGAACTTCTCCAGAAAACGATTTCATTACCCATTACTGAATGGAAATATAAACAATAAACTACGTTTTTTCATTTTTAAATCTCCTATAACAGTAAAAGGCATTGCAAATGTAGCTGAACTAAAGCGCTTCATTAATTCAAGACGGTGGGTTTTCTAATTGAGGTTGTGGTCTATCTGTAGTACCAAGACATAACACTTTCCACTTTTTGTATTTTATTTTCTTGAGAAACCTATTTTTAGAGCTGGTTAAGTTCTATGACAAGTACTGAAGTGTTTTCACTGAGTCTCGTTAAAATTTAATGATAATCCGTTTGCCTTGAACCATTTGACTTTAACTGTTTGTTGAAATTTTTGAATAGTTCTTTAGCTCCCTTCTCAGCAAGTGGACAAGCACTATTTTGAGTCTTCGGCTTGTATCATCTGCAGAAAGAACGTATCAGCTATGTGTATCTCAAACAGATGATCCTAAACGTAGTGTCGTGTTTGTGTTCCTGTTATTGTTGAGCACGGAATGAAACGAAGGGAGAGATTGAGACCCAGTGCCGGCACATAGCCCTTCTCCCGTAGATGACCGCCCAGTTTAATGAACACAGAACAGACGAAACATTGATCGCTTATGTAGGAAGGAAGGATGAATCAGTATGGTAAGCAGAAGGGGCATCATTAGTTCGCCATTGAAAGAAGAAAGTTAAAGTTCAACGAGTAGTAGCGTCCAAGTCACTGCACAGGGGGCATTAGCTCTCACGAAATGTCTTCGCAGACTACGAATACATTACCACCACATCAACACAATTGATTGGAAACAAATGAAAACTTGTGCCGGCCTAGGACTCGAACCCGGATCTCCCGCTTTACGCGAGCGGTCACCTTAGCCGCTTTTCCTATCAGAGCACGTTTCACGAACAGAGCCAAAGTTTCATATGTGCCAGTGTCTTCTATCCACGGTGCTCGCACGATTATGTGATTCGCGCATACGGAGAGACTTATTCTAGTTTTCTCGCCAGATAGCCTTGGCTTCGGCACGAAATCATTAGTGCAGTGTCTGTATTTGCATCGAACTTTACAGACACTGTCAAAGTTCCTCCGAACATGCATTCATGTAGTGTACAGCCACCATCAAATGCGGATGCTGCACTAAAATATTAGCTCTCTTGAACAAAGGTCGAGGAAATTCGTCGTGGCCACGCTGAGAGAGCACGCCGGCTTAATGGAAGGCCGTTGAAAATCTGAACAGTGATGGCCGCTCTGAGTCACGTTGCTCGATCATAAGCAGTGCGTTGTGTAAATTACGCAGAAGGCTTTAAGGAAATCATGACAGCCAGCAATTTAATAGCGAAACTTTACGAAAGCCATTTATAAAACAGGCACTGATTCAATATGCGATACTACGTTGAAGAAAAGTATACTTCACGTCTATGCTACAGTTACTATTAGACTCATGTCCTCGGAGTCTTTCGCGGTGGCATGGATGAAGAAATTCTTCATAGTTTAAAAGCTGCTTCCTTTCGAAGAAAACACTTGAGCTTTCGACGGCTATCTCCACTACCGTCGTCAGGAGTAAAATAACCACTGACTGCCGGGACTGGCACCGTGTACCGCTTCTATGACCACGATTGGAGCATCTGCAACCAGTCAAAGAGGGCCGTCTCTTTGATCTGTTCCAGATACTGCAGTTGTGCCCATACAAGCGGAACACTGTGCCACTCCAACAATCAGTGGTTTTTTACATCTGACGATGATGGTGGAGGTAGCCGTCGAAAGCTCGAGTGTTTTCTTGGAAAGGACCTGAACCATATTCATTTTGATGATGACACTGTACTGTTTGGCTCTAGCGCAGAAAACAATGAATGGCAGAACTTATCACATTGAAAGTAGGCCTGGAAATCAGTTGAAATAAGACAAAAATGTGTAATGAATATATTGAAATGAAAATAGTGGTATTAATTATGAAGATATTATGCCAATTGCTGAGCCTATATGTTTAGTGCCATTGAAGACAATGACTGCATGGACACCAAAAGAAATTAACAGATGATTAAAAATGGCCTGGAGTGCTTTTGGGTCATTGAATAGTGTTTTGAAAACTAGGCTCCCAATGTGTGAAAAAAAATTAAAAGATCACACAGAGAGCTTACAATCACTGCTTAGCAACCAGTTTTGACTTACGGCACTAACACATGACCTCTTAACATGTAACCTACACAAAAACAGTGGGCTGCTGAGCGTCAATGGAGACACACACACCGGGAATTGCTCGAAGAAACGGAAAAACAAACAAATGGTTAGGGGAACAGGCTCGAGGGAAAATGTAATTTTGACCGTGACGTATGTGAAATTGAGAGGGTGGGATGTGTAGCCGGGTGAATGAATGGTAAATAGCTCAAGGAAGTGATTGACTGCATTCCAAGAAGTGTTGGCATAGTGGAATTCGGCTAGAGAGCACCAGAAAACGTGCCGGAGCAATTTTGATACGAATACCCGAAGAGTAACGTCTAGAGGAGAATGGGTCTCAAATGTCTGATGTGAACGTGATGATGCTGATCATTTAGCATCTTTGAATGTCTTCTGGAGATCTTCAAATTCAAATGTTCAAATGTGTGTGAAATCTTATGGGACTTAACTGCTAAGGTCATCAGTCCCTAAACTTACACACTGCTTAATCTAAATTATCCTAAGGACAAACACACACACACCCATGCCCGAGGGAGGACTCGAACCTCCGCCGGGACCAGCCGCGCAGTCCATGACTGTAGCGCCTTAGGAGATCTTCAGTCGTGTATCAATGTAATACAGATTTGCAGGACAAAGTGAAAATTCCAACGCATGGTGGGTTGGAGGTTCATTGCTTGTATGAATGCAATGAGAACCGAAACTTATTTCGATGAGAAAACAAAAAACTTAAATTAGGTTTAAAAAAATATTACGTTTCCCACATAAAATACACGATGAGCTGCCATCCTGCAGGGAGGTGAAGAGCACAGTGTATGCAGAGCTGAACGTATTTCGTCATCAGCGCTAAGGAACACATCAGCCTGTCTTTTACGTTACGACGGAGTTTCTTACCAGCCAAATACATAAGTAAACTCACGTTCGGAAACATGTTGCCACTGACATTCAGTTGCTGCTCGTATATCAGGAAATGGTACCATTAAGTAGTCCGACTGCACAATTTGCCACATTGTTGCTTTGAAATATATGAATTATTCTGTGTGGACGTTGCGAAAATTGGTTCTTTCAGTGGGTAATCATTGACAGCGTACTCTTTAATGCATGTATCATTGTGCCCATGTGCGGTGCAGCACTCGAGACCAGAACGAGAATAGTTGTCTAAGGAGACACGTTTGATGTAGTGGTCTCTATAACAGCACAAACGATTAGATATCTTACGTAGCTACGAGTATAGGGGCTTGAAAATGGTGCCAATGAGGCACCGAAACTGGTAGCCAAATAAAATAATTGAATACAATTACAGCTGTTGGTATCTATTTTCTTCAAGTCTTCGACCAGTCGCAGTCCATTTGCACAGGATGGACTTACAGATACTTGTTGGTTGTTCCCGTAAAAGTTCTGGGTTCTCCTATTTATATTCGTTTACGTTTTGAACTGCAAATGGCTCTAAGGACTAAGGGACTAACATCTGAGGTCATCAGTCCCCTAGACTTAGAACTACTTAAACCTAACGACATCACACACATCCATGCCCGAGGCAGGATTCGAACCTGCGACCGTAGCAGCAGCGCGGTTCCAGGCTGAAGCGCCTAGAACCGCTCGGTCACAGCGCCCGGCTTTTCAACTGCCTATTACAGGTATTTGGACTACTTGTTCGCTCTTTATACACTGACTGCTTCGAGTATGAGAGGCTGCTACAGCATAACACAAACGAACTCAAGATTGGAGACAGATGTGACCCAACTTCCAGCTTTAAAAACAATATCGATACTTTAGCAGCAATATCCGTGTTAGATTACTTAATTTCAGCGTATCGTAAGAAGTGTCTGCGTAACGAAAAGATAACACTCGATAACAAGGGTCAATGCGAATCTACGCTTAAGAGACTGAACTTCTTACTGAATATTTTCCGCAAAATCTCACCAGAAAGACTGCATAGCAAAGAAACTGCGCCTTTCCAACAACACAAGAACTAACTTCAAAAATGAAATGTGCCTTTGTTTCATGTACATAAATGTATTTCATTTAGAGACGCAGCAAGTGATAGGGAAACTCCCCTTATGGTTGCAGAAGCACTCGATTCTGTTCACTCAAACGAGGACCTAATGAATACAGCCGGCAGCGTGGCTGAGGCATTTAGGTTGACCTAGAAAATGTTTTTGTTTCTTGGATGTGTATGCAACTCATTTTTTGTTCTCGAAGGAAGGAAGATTCAGCTTTAACATCCTGTCAACTGGTCAATAACGACGGTGCATAAGCTCGAACTGGGTTCGGATGAGGAAAGATATCGGCCGTGTTTTTTTCAAGGAAAGTATCAGGCCATTTTCCTTAGACGATATACACTAAGGTATCAAAAGTCATGGGACACCTCCTGATACCGCATAACATCTCCCTTTGCCCAGCTTAGTGCAGCAACACGACGTGGTATGAACTCAACAAGTCGTTGAAAGTCCCTTGCAGAGTTATTGAGCCATACTGCTTCTACGGTCGTCCATAAATGCGAAAATGTTGCCGATGCAGGAATTTGCGCACGAAGTGACCTCTCAGTTGAGTGCTATAGATGTTGATGAGCTTCATGTCAGACAGTCTGGGTGGCCAAACCGTTGACTCGAATTGTCCATAATGTTCGTCAAACCAGTAGCGAACAGTTGTGGCCTGGAGACATGGCGCATGGTCATTCATAAAATGAATGGCTGCAAATGGTCTCCAAGTGGCCGAACATAACCATTTCCAGTCAATGATCGGTTCAGTTGGACCCGAGTACGCAGTCCATTCCATGTAAACACAGCCCACACCATTATGGAGCCACCACCAGCTTGCACAGTGCCTTGTTGACAACTTAGGTCCATGGCATCGTGGGGTCTGCGCCAGTCTCAAACCCTGCTATCCGCTCTTAGCAACTGGAATCGGGACTCATCTGACCAGGGCACGGTTTTCCAGTCGTCTAGAGTCCAGTCGATGTGGACACGAGATCAGGAGAGGCGCCGCAGTTGTCGTCGTGTTGTTAGTAAAGGCACTCGCGCCGGACGTCTGTTGGCTTAGCCTGCTAACGCCACATTTCACCGCACTGTCCTAAAGGATACGGTAGTCGTACATCCCAAATTGTTTTCTGACGTTATTTCATGCAGTGTTGCTTGTCTGTTAGCACTGACAACTCTACGCAGGAGCTGCTGCTCTCAGTCGTTAAGTGAAGGCCGTCAGCCACTGTCTTGTCTATGGTGAGAGGTAATGCCTGAAATTTGGTATTCTTGGCACACTTTTGACAGTGTGGATCTCGGAATACTGTATTCCCCAATCATTTCCGAAATGGTACGTCCCATGCGTTTAGCTCCAACTACCATTCTCTGTTCAAAATGTGTTAATTCCCGTTGTGCCCCCATAATCACATCAGTAAGCTGTTCACATGAATGATCTTAGTACAAATGACAGCTTCGCCAATGTACTGCCCTCTTATACCTTATGTACGGGATATTACCGCCATCTGTAGACGTGAATATCGCAAACCAATGACTTTTGTCACCTCAGTATAGGGAAACCAAGAAAAATTTCAAATTTGGTTGGTCAAACACAGATTTTGACTTCCGTCCTCCCGAAAACAAGTCGATGTTTAACACTTTGCAGTCTCGATCGGTTTTTAGTTTCGAGAGCAGTGTTATCTGCTCACTGATGTACTCGATTCCGACCTTCATTAGCCTCGGTCGTGACCGCTAGGCATACTGTAGATCAGACCTTGCTTCGTTCGCTACGTGGAGTTGGAGCTCGGCCCGGGGACGCTAGTGAGGTCAGAGCAGCAGGGCGTGGAGATAGAGAGCTGCGCACACTTAAAATGCTGGGCGCTGGCTCGCGCTGATGGGCTATCAATCAGGGCGGCGAGATTAACGAGCGTTGGACATCGCCCAGCGCGTGATGCACTCCGCTGCAAGTACCTACCGCTCCTACTGCTGCGTCGCCGCTTCGCTCCAGTCGAGCGAGTATCTCGGTAGCGCTTCGCAGGAAACTTACTCGCCATACTAGCACACTGGCGCTAAATGTTGCATTACACTATAGAGCCAGAGGTTTGTAAAAACCACGCTCAGTATTATCAACTTAATTACACATCTGAGATGCCACTTTAACCCTTTCACGCACGCATTTTTGTAACTTCTCAGCTTACTTAACTTGTTTTGTATCGTATTACAGTTGTGATCAGTTAACTACACAGATCAAAATGGTTCAAATGGCTCTAAGTGCTATGGGACTTAACATCGGAGGTCATCAGTCGCCTAGACTTAAAACTACGTAAACATAACTAACCTAAAGTCATCACACACATCCATGTACGAGGCAGGATTCCAACCTGCGACCGTAGCGGCCGCGTGGTTCCGGACTGAAGCGCCTAGAACCGCTCGGCCACCACGGCCGGCTAACTACACAGATCAAAAAAAGTTTTGCATCACCTCGGTTCCGAGAGTTTCGGAACCTGTACAGAAAATTGGAATAGAGATCAACATAAACATCATTTCCGCCCTTTCTAATGCTCATGAATAGCGCACATTGCATGTTGTACCACCATACAGCGAGACGTTCAGAGGTGGTGGTCCAGATTGCTGCACACACCGGCGCGTCTAATACCCAGTAGCACGTCCTTTCGCAGTGATGCATGCCTGTATTCGTCTTGGCATACTATCCACAAGCTCATCAAGGCACCGTTGGTCCAGATTGTCCCACTACTCAACGGCGATTCGGCGTAGATCCCTCAGAGTGGTTGGGGTCACATCGTCAATAAACAGCCCTTTTCAATCTATCCCAAGCATGTTCGATAGGGTTCATGTCTGAAAAGCATGCTGGCCACTCTAGTCGAGCGATGTCGTTATCCTGAAGGAAGTCATTCAAAAGAAGTGCATGATGGGGGCGCGAATTGTCGTCCATGAAGACGAATGCCTCGCCAATATTCTGCTGATATGGTTGCACTATCGGTAGGAGGGTGGTATTAACGTATCGTACAGCCGTTACGCCGCCTTCCATGACCATTAGCTGCGTACGTTGGCCCTACATAATGCAACCCCAAAACAGTAGGGAACCTCTACCTTGCTGCATTCGCTGTACAGTGTGTCTAAGGCGTTCAACCTGACCGTGTTACCTCCAAACACGTCTCCGAAGATTGTCTGGTTGAAGGAATATGCGACACTCATCAGTGAATAGAACTTGATGCCAATCCTGAGCGGTCCATTCGGCATGTTGTTGGGGCCATCTGTACCGCGCTGCATGGTGTCTAGGTTGCAAAGATGAACCTCGCCATGGACTTCGGGAGTGAGGTTGCGCATCATGCAGCCTATTACGCACAGTTTGAGTCGTAAAACGACGTCCTGTGGCTGCTCGGAAAGCATGATTCAACAAGGTGGTGTTGGTGTCAGGGTTCCTCCGAGCCATAATCCGTAGGTAGCGATTATTCACTGCAGTAGTAGCCATTGGGCGGCCTTAGCGAGGCATGTCATCAACAGTTGCTGACCCTCTGTATTTTCTCCAAGTCCGAACAACATCACTTCGGTTCACTCTGAGACGTGGAACTTCCCTTGTTGAGAGCGCTTCTTGGCACAAAGGAACAGTGCGTACGCGATCGAACCGCGGTATTGACCATCTAGGCATGGTTGAAGTACAGACAACACGAGCCATGTACCTCCTTTCTGGTGGAATGATTGGAACTGATAAGATGTCGGACCCCTCCGTCTAATAGGCGCTGCTCATGCATGGTTGTTTACAGCTTTGAGCGGGTTTAGTAACATCTTTGAACTGTGTCTGTGATACAATGTCCACAGTCAACGTCTATCTTCAGGATTCTGGGAACCGGGGCGATGCAAAACTTTTTTTATTTCTGTGATTTAGGACCAAAAATAACGCTTTTGAGTATTCTTCCCAGTGCCCCTTCTGTGAGCTGTTATGGGATGACGTTAAACAAATTTCTATTAAGTGGTTTTGCATGTCACCCCCATTTCCTTAAAATATTCTACCGCCATTGATACCAAATTAAGTAATTAGTTATATCCTCCCACTATATTCTGGTACCCTTTTCGAATTTTACATGCTTTTGAACGCCATTACTGGCGCATTCATCTTTGCACACACCCCTTTTAAAATTTTGTACTGCGTTTTACATAAAAATTATGCAAATTAACCTAGTGTTCTGCACTTAACCTGGTGTTCTGCTCGATGTCACCCACTCACGCACTCCCTCCCATTAACTACTGTTCCGCTAACACTACATTGATATAAAAAATTTATGCAAATTTATTAAATCGGTATTCTTCACATGTATGGGCTAGTTTTCCTTAATTCGCAGCATCCTATTGGTCGATGAAATCGACGACATGTAGCTCAAACAAAAAATTGCTAATAAAAAACACATTCCGCCACTCGACACCCGACGCCGCCACCGCCCCCGCCGCAGCCGCTGCCGCCGCCGCGAGCCTCCGCCGGACGAAAACCAGCGCGAGCCATCGCTCTCACACCGCTGCAGATGAAATTTGGGACTATTTTCGTGTATACAGTTAGAATTCTTCGAGTGTTATACTGACGCCACAGAACTCCAAGGCGCGCTCACGCTGGTGCCATATCCGATGACGCATAGCTGTGGTTCGGTCCAACACCGAGAGAGATGTTCCAATGCTTCCCAGAGTAGCACAGGGTGCATTGTTCCTCGCGCAAAACGAGAGACACGTCAAGGGCGTGCGCGTAGGTACAAACCGTTGCAGGCGCGTCTAATAGGGTTCTCAATCCTATACTGATGTCACATGACTATGTAAGAATAAGAATCGAATCGACCTCGCGGAAATTGTATAGTATCCCAGAAATAGTTAACGCCCGCTTTCTCGATGTCTCAGCTTGTATGCACGGAAATTCTTGCCCTAACAGAACCTGTTTACGAATATAGCGCCGAATAACGTCGAATGCAGTCTTCCTTGCGGACCTAACGCGGTACCCCACCCATCACGTGTTACCCTTCCTGCTTTTAACACACACAAACGCTCCCTCCGCTATGTAGGGGCTCCTGTATCCCAGCACAAAGGATGTGAATGAATCGACCATTATGATTGGCTCTTATCGAATTTACCCGCCGAATTACTGGTGCTGCCGGTATCGAAGCACCATCTGCCTTTCCTTTCTTTCTGCAGACGAGGCTTTCAGTGGTTATTTTACGCAGATCGCCATATTGCACTGGCAGTTAAGTCTTACAAACTACTATACATATCGTCAAATACGGAAAGACTATTACTTGTTTACACTGCTCTCCCACTGAGGACAGGAGCCTGAATATTAGAACATGAAACTGACATGCGACCCATCAATATATCAACGTGTGCCCTACATTACGTCAAATACGGAAAGACTCCTACTCAATTACAATGCTCTCCTACCGAGGACAGGAGCTTGAATATTAGTGCATGAAACCGAACTCCAACCCAGCAATATATCACTGCATACCGTGTCGATGTAGTAAACATACAATTCGTATCCTGCACCAAACAAAATCATCCCTTTTACATCACTCGTACATATACCTCATGACGGGCAGTACTGTGTATGTACTTCTCTCAGCACTAGAGCCTGCCGGAGTGGCCACGAAGTTCTGGGTGCTACAGTCTTGAACCGCGCAACCGCTATGGTTGCAGGTTCAAATCCTGCCTCGGGCATGGATGTGTGTGACGTCCTTAGGTTAGTTAGGTTTAAGTAGTTCTAAGTTCTAGGGGACTGATGACTTCAGCAGTTAAGTCCCATAGTGCTCAAGGCCATTTTTTTCTCAGCACTAGATATTTTCCCACAGCCAACCATCACAAATCATCTACCCTAATGTGCGACCAGAGCACCCACAGTGGACCGAAGTCGCTCTCAGAACTGTTCTACAAATTCGGGATCGTTTTCCCTCGACACAAACACATTACTGTTTCCGTTCCAAACCTGCTTCCTTGCTTGCTCGCTTTTCTACACACATCTCCACACTCGGGGATTACAAGACACAAGTATTTTTTTCGCATGATTCACCATAATATTAGATCATTTTCGCAGTACTTCTCGATATTAAGCACTAGGCAGCATCCTACCGATCGCTAGCGTAAAATAATTCCCAAGATGTAGACTGGAAATTAGTTCTCTACGAACCCGAAACTAGCTACATGGGGCATGTTGTAAACCACTGACTAACTAGAAACTTGTCATGTCCGCGAAGACATTTACTCGGCAACTCGAAACAAATAGAGGAAACCGATATTTCCACTGTCGAATACCGATGTCAGTGATGTAGTAGATTCCAAATCATCACCATAATTTGCAAGGTCAACTAAAGTGTTTCTCATGTCTAGAGAACTGGCAAATGTGTCTTCCACATGCTATATGCACACACCACAATCGATCTTCTCTCAACTAAATAAAGGCACGAAATGTGCAGAAGCAGTCTACTGAACAAATTACATGGGCGGGAATAGCGATCCAGTGCAAACACACCTCCATATTCAATCGTCAGAAATTTCCGTGCAGTCATGAAAGCTTCCAACTGATGGTAAGTATTAGTTCGCTATTTGGTCGTCTTGAGGACAACACGGTTAATTCATGTACGTTCCTACACTCCAACAGGCATCTCCAGTCTGACAGTTTCTACCATTATGGGAAACGTGAATCACCCCCACTCAGGTCACCGGCGCTGCAGGCCTAGCACGTACAGATCGAATGTTTATCCTAAGATATCAGTCACATATATACTTTATCCCTGTACTTACAACTAAATATCTCAATTGCGGTCTCAGTTGAACGACATTCGACAATGAGCGAAGTATCGGAAATACACTCTGTTGACGGCTGTGTCTCTGGAAATGAAAATATCAGTTCCATTCTTATGACTCCACATACTCTTCCCATGCTAACACAGTACTCCACGTCAAATCCATACCTTCCTTACGACTGGACATAGTCATTTCCTTTACACATGTTGGAACACAAACACATACTTTATAAGCCTGATGCACAAATGCGAACATATCACACACCCCATACTACTAAGTACAATACTTCGTCAATAACCGATCGCTGGCGATACGAAATAATAGTGAGAGAAAATCAGCCATGGGTGGACACGTCCCATAAGTTTTTCTTGCGAGTGCTAACACCGTGTGGTAGAAAATGGCTCTGAGCACTATGGGACTTAACATCTGTGGTCATCAGTCCCCTAGAACTTAGAACTTCTTAAACCTAACTAACCTAAGGACATCACACACATCCATGCCCGAGGCAGGATTCGAATCTGCAACTGTAGCAGCAGTGCAATTCCAGATTGAAACGCCTAGAAACTCTGTGGTTTTAGTCACCCCCTACACATCTTGCAACTGTTCCCATTTCTACAGTTTAGCGCATGTGATCATTCCAATTTAAGTCGGAACTGAGCAGAAGTTGGAGAAAAAAATATCCACCACCTTCTGCAACCTATGTAGAAACAGAACGACCTGCGTTAGTGCAACAGGACCGTGTTTTAACCATTCGGTGGAAATGCGCGTAATGTGGTATGTCTCCAAACTAGATACAGATACTACAGACCAGATCAGCGTCCATTCAAATCTATCAGCCCAACATGCTATCATCGTTATTCTGCGCCATCCAACAGAGAAAAATTACGAACTGTAAAAGCTCCACTAACTTCACCCGTTACAGAACTCACCTAGGTGCCATTGCTCATGCGATGACGCTTAGCTGCGATGTGGATCCAGCACTTAGAGAGAGTTGTCGCATTGCTTCCCAGAATAGCATTCCTCCTAGAATTCCCTGTCTGTCGTCGAATTTACCTGTCAAACTGCCACTGCTGCCTGTGTGGGACGGTCCTATTAAATATACAGCTTTTGATCCACTGCAGAGGTAAGTTAAAGGTTTCATCACCCGTATTATAGGACGATGACTGTATCCCACACAGTCTTGTCGTCGATCTGGCCACAATGATGCAGCACCTTGTCTGCTGACTTCATACGTAATACAATGTTTCTCTCTTAAATTATGCAAAGATTTTACAAACGTTAAACTTCTTTTCAGGACTTTACAAAAAGTATTATTATTACTCTATCCAAACCAGTTTTTCTTCCTATATATATATATATATATATATATATATATATATAAAGTTCTTTCCCCATTTTCTTTTCTTAATACAGAGGCCATGGTTCCCTCATTTTCATCACTATGTTTAGTAAGAGTGAAACTGATAGTGATGACGGTTAGTAAGTTAGTGCCTTTCAAATTTTATTTCTTTTTTAGTTTTCTAAATACAAGTATATATGTTATTTTGTAAACTTCGCAACTTGACTCTAGCTCCAGTGTCCTTTTCTCTGCAATCTCTTCTTTTTGTCCTTGGCTGTAACAGAACTTCAAAATACACTTTATCTGTGCTTTATTAATATTTTTCCTTTTCAAAAATTTTCTCTATTGGTCTATTGCATTGTTTTGAAAGCTTAAAATTTCTTTTTCTCAGTTGTACTTATCCCTTTCTCGTTTCTTCTCGATAGTAAACTTTTATATTCCTTTCTTCCCTCATCATACTCTTCCTTACTGACATCTTTTCTGGGTTAATTTTTCTTCCCGCTGTTTACCTCCTTCCACGATATAACATGTTTCTTTCTTAACTGAATACTTCAATTCTCTTTCCTAATTATTACCCCCTAACGACTTCTTATATTTATTTACGTATTCTAGAATTGAAGACGACTATGTAAGTTGAAATGGCATGTTTAATGTTGTAATATTAGCAGAAGAATACATACTTCTAGACAGTTTTCAATGTGACAACAAAAAACAATTGTCAAGATAATATATCTTATCAACTTCAAAAAGTGAAATAATCCTACGCACAACAATATTAAATATTAATTAATACTGTAACTAACAAGAGGCGCACCCTGTGACCCTGTGTCGTTGTTTGAAACATTGTTTTCTAACATGCTTTGTACACTGCCATACATTTGCTTTTCTGCCACGACTTCGAGGTATGTCTCAGGTCCTAAACTGACGTTAACTGATCCACGGCCGCTCACAGAAAACCAGACATCGCAAGGTGTAAATCATTTTGTTACTGCAACTACCATAACACGAGACACATGGTGAATCATTTTAAATAAAAGACAGTTACAACATAAGGAAACTAGAAGAGTTTGGCTTCGTTGTGGAGAGTTTCCAAACTGATGTCCGAAACTGACTGACGACCTCTACATTTAAACTCATCTGTCACAGTGACGGGATACATGATAGCTCTGCGTTCCCTTTCGACTGATTCCTCATCTTGCACTCATGTACGCGATTACTGTTTCGCTGCTAGCAACCCCCAGAAGTTGTTACCCAATCACAAAACTCATTCCCCAACTCGAACAAGCGTTGTCAGTCGATCATTATGTGGTAACCAATAGCGCACCAATGCCTGGATGAGATGGAAAAGTCACCGCCGATGTAGGTTATAACAAGCAACGCAGCTGACAGTGTGGTGTCACCGCCAGACACCACACTTGCTAGGTGGTAGCCTTTAAATCGGCCGCGGTCCGTCAGTATACGTCGGACCCGCGTGTCGCCACTATCAGTGATTGCAGACCGAACGCCGCCACACGGCAGGTCTAGAGAGACTTCCTAGCACTCGCCCCAGTGGTACAACCGACTTTGCTAGCGATGGTTCACTGACAAAATAAGCTCTCATTTGCCGAGACGATAGTTAGCATAGCCTTCAGCTACGTCATTTGCTACGACCTAGCAAGGCGCCATTACCAGTTACTATTGATACTGTAAAACATGTACCGTCAAGAGCGACGTTCACCAATTACGGATTAAAGTTCAGTATTCCAGCAGCTACGTACGTTTTTTGCTAAAGTCTAATTTCCTTGACCTGTTCCAGACCCCACACCAGCCTGTGTGAGCTAAAACGCATGCCTTTCGGCTTCCTCTAGTATCACGGTGTTGGCTCTCCTGCGAACCCACAACATTTGGAATCCAATGTGCTATGCACGCGTGGGTTCGAATCCCATCCTCGTCGCCAAATGTATTTTGTCAGTGAACCATCGCTAGCAAAGTCGGTTGTACCACTGGGGCGAGTGCTAGGAAGTCTCTCTAGACCTGTCGTGTGGTGGCGCTCGGTCTGCAGTCACTGATAGTGGCGACACGCGGGTCCGACGTATACTAACGGACCGCGGCCGATTTAAAGGCCACCACCTAGCAAGTGTGGTGTCTGGCGGTGACACCACAGACAGAGCGAACAATTTTAGCAATTTCACAGTAACTTCAACACCGGCCAATGATGTGACAGCATGTTTCCCCAGTTTCAGTATCATAGCTAAACTGCCCCTTCTGTACTTTGAGAGTATCGTTGCGAATGTAGATAGATGACTGCTCAGTACGTCCATTCAGTGTTAATTCTTGAACACATAAATCATCAAAGTATACCAGACAGCGCTCTACATATTTCTAACACCTCGAACATAGTGCTTAATTTACGATCTATCTCTCTGCGTGTGAGAGTCACAGAGCATTGTCGCTGTCTTAGGGTAAAATTAGAAGGTGAAAGACCCTTCTCACACTGACATTGACCAACCCGCCCTGCAGCACCGTAACTGAATTAATCAGCAATAGATCAGAAGAAGCCGGCCGCGGTGGTCTAGCGGTTCTAGGCGCGCAGTCCGGAACCGCGCGACTGCTACGGTCGCAGGTTCGAATCCTGCCTCGGGCATGGATGTGTGTGATGTCCTTAGGTTAGTTAGGTTTAAGTAGTTCTAAGTTCTAGGGGACTGATGACCTCAGCTGTTGAGTCCCATAGTGCTCCGAGCCATTTGAACCATTTTTTTTTTATCAGAAGAAGATCGCTACACTCCACGTCTCGTGAATGAATGGAGCTTTCCGATTCCTACCTATCCAAGTGCACGAGATTTCTCGAGATGCGCCCATGTCGAGGAGCTTAGCACTCCTTATCGATGTACAGTAACAGATTTCAAAGTGTCGTGATGTAATAGCAGACGGTTAAGAAGAACAAGAAACGAATGATTTTTATGCGCGATGGAGCTCCAGACGGATGGAGTTCGACGCATACGTAAATCAACTAAGCTATCAACTCTAAAGTATTGTTCTAGAGTCTAGGATCGGTACCTGGAAGGTATTGGTAAGAGAGAACGTAAACTCACGTGCTCCTAAGGCTATAACGTTCTGCACTTAAAACGGGCTATAATGTTAGATCGCCTGCGTTTCCAACCTATCGGTCGTATGGAATGTAGCGCTGTTAATATTCCAATGTGAGAAATATATTTCAAGCGCATGACATACATCCTTCTTCTCGGTTTCTCTACGATAAACTATGTTATCGAACTGTAAAACGAAAAAACTGCTTCCGTAAAACATTTGCTCTGCTTGATACGAGCACAATATAGCTTTCCGGAGACGTATAGTGTCCACTGTTCAAATCCGATCACGGTTCAGAAATTATACGATGCCTGCATCAGGCCTATATGAAATGATCGTTAGTAGCGGGGGATACCTCCTAAAAGGAAACAGATAAACACGTAGCACCAGCGTCTGACATGTGAGAATTACAAGTCATCCCGTCTCTAGCTCTGTAAACAGCACATCTGTCAGACAAATGTGTACACAGGAATTGCAACGCCTCACAAGCACCTATCGCTAACTTATTTATGACACCGAAGTCTCGATTTTACACCCAAGGTGCGACAAGGGTGATGGAGTACATAGCATAAATCAAGTTTCATCACACATGAAATGAAAGCTCTGATGACCGACAGGTTTACCGTTAACGATCGCAAGTAGACAGTGCTTTAAACCACATACAGAACACGTACGAGTAGAACGCGGGCTATGTCACGCGTCTGTTGTATCCAGACAGAATAGCGGAAAAATTGACCTGCAGCAACTCCTCCGTCTCTAGAATGCATCAGTCAACCATTAAATCGTACCTCGTTACAGCTCCATCTCAATCGATCACCCCGTGCACACTCTGTTATCCTTTAACGCAGATGCAAGTAAGTTTAGAGGTGAATGGTTCTCTGTCTTCCTGAAAAGCATCAAATACAGCAGTCAAAACGCGTGTATCACTGTTACCTCAATAGATATACAGTATAATGCTGCCACGACGGAAAAAATTGACTTCCTCGCTGATTCCCTTCGTTTCGATGTCGATGTTTTCTCGGATTCCTCTTGTCGCCGCATACTTGTTCCCATGTACAAATTGTTCGGCGCGAACCAGAAGATACTCAAATACTTCCTCAATTTCCCTGCATTTTGGTGTATATTCGGTCAATTTATACATATTCCCTCGTCATTTTTCGCAATTTAATCGATTTTATATCGGATCTATCCTCGCGATCATGACATAACCTCTCGTTCTGTGTTCTACAATTGCTTGTAAATGTAGCACAGCTGCCAACACCCAGCCCAAATGCACTGATCGGGAGGCGTAATATAGCACTGTACTCGACTGTATCCAGCCACCTCCACATTTGGACAGCGTTTGCTCTGTTTTCCGTATGTCTGCGTATATACACGCCTCGCAGACGGCTCCCAGGACCCAGTCCCTTCCGCTGGTGGATCAAACTTCGAACATAGAATACGTGTCCGGACGTAAAGCGTGGTTGGTTGCGCCCGAGTCACAAAGAAGGTAATTCGTTAGTTTGTCAGATGTGATAAAATTAATCTAAATGAGTTCCTTGACAACTGTGACCAGGGGACTGATGCCCATAGCTGTTAAGTCCCATAGTGCTCAGAACCATTTGAACCATTTGAACTGTGACCATGTATTTGAACTTACAGATCCAGAGCAGCATGATTCCCTTTTGATATTTGTTAAAATCTAAAACAGTGGCTCAGCATGTAGCAAGTTATTAGTCAGAGATCTAAGTGCTACGAGGCAAGTTGTGAATGCCATATTAGTAGAACATTATGCTACTAAAAGGGTACTTCATTTCTACGCAGGTCAGGTGTTCGCAAGTCGGCAAGAATATGGGGAAAGTATAGCTCAGTTGGCCTCGAGGCTGGATACCATGTAGCATCATTTCATGGAAGCAATCAGAGGTACCATGTGAGAATCGGAGCTACAAGGCAGCATTGCTCTCATTTGGAGATAAGACTGAGCAGCGTTTATCCAAGAGATTTATGATGAGTTATTACACACGATTTTCCGAAACTCCGCCACCAAAGAAGACGAAGTAAATTTTTGTGACTTCCAATCAAGACAACTGCCAAGATGAGAAACATAGAAGCAGATATCCACGATGTCGCAATGCAGCTTAAATCACTTAATAAAGGCAAGGCTTCTGGTCCAGATTGTATACCAGTCTGGTTCCTTTCAGAGTATGCTGATAGAATAGCTCCATATTTAGCAATTATATACAATCGCTCAGTCACAGAAAGATCCGCACCTAAAGACTGGAAAATTGCTCAAGTCACACGAATACCCAAAAAGGGAAAGAGGAGTAATCCGCTGAATTACAGGCCCATATCACTAACGTCGATTTGCAGTAGGGTTTTGGAACATTCACTGTGATCGAACATTATGAATTACCTCGAAGAAAACGATTTATTGACATGTAGTGAGCACGGATTCCGAATATATCGTTCTTGTGAAACACAACTAGCTCTTTATACTAATGAAGCAATGAGTGCTGTCGACAGGAATGTGAAATTGATTCCATACTTTTAGATTTCCAGAAGGCTTTCGACACCGTTCCTCACCAGCGTCTTCTAACCAAACTGTACCTATGGAATATCGCCTCAGTTGTGCGACTGGATTCGTGATTTCCTGTAAGAAAGGTCACAGTTCGTAGTAATAGACGGAAAGTCATCGAGTAAAACAGAAGTAAGATCCGGCGTTCCCCAAGGAAGTGTTATAAGCCCTCTATTGTTCCTGATCTATGTTAACGACATAGGAGACAATCTCAGTAGCCCTCTTAGATTGTTTGCAGATGATGCTGTCATTTACGGTCTTGTAAAGTCAACAAATGAACAAACCGAATTGCAAAATGATTTAGATAAGATATCTGTATGGTGCGAAAAGTGGCAATTGACCCCGAATAAAGAAAAGTGTGAAGTTATTCACATGAGTAAAAGAAATCAGCTAAATTTCGATTACGCGATAAGTCTCACAAACTTGAAGGCTGTAAATTCAAATAAATTCTTAGGCATTACAATTACAAATAACCTAAATTGGTTGGTTAGAGGAAGGAGACCAGACAGCGTGGTCATCGGTCTCATCGGATTAGGGAAGGATTGGGAAGGAAGTTGGCCGTGCCCTTTCAGAGGAACCATCCCGGCATTTGCCTGGAGTGATTTAGGGAAATCACGGAAAACCTAAATCAGGATGGCCGGACGCAGGATTGAACCGTCGTCCTCCCGAATGCGAGTCCAGTGTCTAACCACTGCGCCACCCCGCTCGGTAAACCTAAATTGGTACGATCACATAGATAGTGTTGTGGGTAGAGGAAACCAAAGACTGCAGTTCATTGGCAGAATACGTAAAAGGTGCAACAGATCTATGAAAGAGACTGCATACACGTACTCTGGAGTTTGCTGTGCTGTGTGGGATCCGCATCAGCTGGGACTGACGGATGACATCGAAAAAGTTCAAAGAAGGTTAGCTCGTTTTGTATTATCGCGAAATAGGGGAGATAGTGTCACAGACATGATACGGAAATTGGAATGACAATCTTAAAACAAAGGCGTTTTTCGTTGAGACGGGATCTTCTCATGAAATTTCAATCATCAGTTTTCTCCTCCGATTGCGAAAACATTCTGTTGGCACCCACCTACATAGGGAGAAAGGATCATCACGATAAAATAAGAGAAATCAGGGCTCGCACGGAAAAATTTAAGTGCTCGTTTTTCCCCCGCGCCGTTCGAGAGTGGAACGGTAGAGAGACAGCATGAAGATGGTTCATTGAACCCTTTGCCAGGCACTTTATTGTGAATAGCAGAGTAATCACGTAGACGTAGACGTTATAAAGTGGAGTCCGCTGGACTGTGATCATTGCTAGAGGAGCGAATCACCAGCAGTACTGAATCATTAGACAGTGGTGACATGGTCCTCAGATGTCGATGGTTCAACATCACATTCCGACATACGTCTCGGATGTTATACAGGTCGAACAAATGACTTGGTGCAAGGCAGTGCCATTGGCTTACACGACGATAAAGACTGGTAGCGATTGTGGGAAATGGCAACGGTAACCACTGCTTTTGTACAGTTATTCCTGTTCTTGAATATACCTATAGCGCTGTGCCCTTGACTTTCAAAAGATCCGTGTATTATTTTCAGCACCATTAGCTTACTTCTCTCTACGCACTGGTATTATCGGCCATTAGTCTTCTGTAGCAGTAAGTACAAATTAACCATGAATGTCTATCAAATATTGTTTCAGGAAACACAATAGTGTGCATAAAATACCTCTTTGATTCAGTGTTGTCACATGTACATGGTGATACTGACCTGATTCCTTTAATATAAGTTGATTAATTTTCCAGATAGTAAGTAATATAAGGTCTCAAATGGAAGGCGATAAAAAGGTGAAAGTGTAACTTTATTGTTTGTAACTGAAACTGCTGTAAATGCTGATTGTTTTTATCTTAAGTGAAATTATATTCATTAAGGTACTGAACTGATGATGATGATGTTTGGTTTGTGGCGCGCTCAACTGCGTGGTTATCAGCGCCCGTACAATTACCCAATCTTTGCTCAGTCCAATTTCGCCACTTTCCTGGATGATGATGTAATGATGAGGACAACACAAACACCCAGTCATCTCGAGGCAGGTGAAAATCCCTGACCCCGCCGGGAATCGAACCCGGGACCCCGTGCTCGGGAAGCGAGAACGCTACCGCGAGACCACGAGAGGCGGACGGGGGGGGGGGGGGGGGGAAGGTACTGAACTGGCAGACTCTTGAAGATAGAAACTATTCCGAGAAAATCTACTAATAAAATTTCAAGAACTGGCTTTAAATGATGACTATAGGAATATACTACAACCCCCTACATACCGCGCCCATAGGGATCGTGAGGGTAAGATTAGATTAATTACAGCCACACAGAAGCATTTAAACAATTATTTTTCCTTCTCTCCATACGTGAATGGAACGGGAAAAAGCCCTAATTACTGGTACAGTGTGACGTAGCCTCTGCCGCGTACCTCACAGCCGTTCGCGGAATATAGATGTAGATGTAGGTTAATAAAATTATTAGAAATCAGCTTCAGGCCAAGAAGTGATGGTTGACTGACGGTGCGCTTGGTGACGAATAGTCGTATAAGTAGTTAATGTTCATAAAAGAGAAATTATTTTGTAACAAGTTAATTGGACTTTGAAAAATGAAGCTGGCTCGAGTTCTTTCGAATAATAAAATAACTAAAGAAATAGCGCTTAAGGCACTCGATCGTTGCGTCACCAAACAAGTCACTTCCAACTTAATTTAAACGGCCATAAATTAATTGGATATTTCTGTTGCAACAGGAGACTGAGGGATTCGTCGTTTTAAGAAATGAAAACAAGTTTGAACTACAATACTCCAGTTATTACTAGCTAAATGATACATCGAGTACAATTACATCCTTGTCGTTCCAACGCCATAACAAGAAAAAGAAGGAAACAATCTAGCGTCGCAATTTTCTCAGATAAAACAATTGCAGTAATTGGAGAACAAAGACTCGTATAATATCAGTGTATTACACATATTAGTTTCTCCATGACTTTGCTTTTTTGTAAGTACTAGCATAAGAAATAGGTTTTTACTGTTCATTCAGTGTAATTGGAGCAGTGTCACAAACATCTTAATTGAAGTAGTGTTAGTAACTGCTACGTGGCAGCCCACAAGTAGGAATGTCACTTGACGTAAGTATTACCATGCCCCTCTGGGACAATTCAGTTAGGTACAAGAGTTCACTCTTGCGTATTTATCAAAAGATATGTTACACAGCCCCTTTGAATGGTGAAACCAGTTTTCTAAAGTGTGACCTGGCTACTTCCACCACTCGACTATGTATTCTGCACTTCAGTTTTTAGCAAAACTCTGGAAAGGTACAATAACTATTAGTCACTTAGTTAGTGTAATTGATCACATAGTATTCAAGATGAGAGAATTATTTGGTTGAACAATATCGGTTATCGTTCGAATATGGCTTTGCAAAACGGATAGTATCGTTAGAATCTTTCCGCGGCGTGGCATTTACCTCCTTAATTAGTTACAGACCAGATTCTGTTTACGCTAGGTAATTGAAGATAATAGCGTCTTCTTAAAAGCTAGATTACGATATCAATACTCAAGATCAAATTTAAAATGTTTGCCGTCCTATTCAGGCGAAGTCCGCGGGAAATCTGTGCTGCAAACCGGGACAGGACCTTTAGACTCCAACATCATTCATAACTATGGGTAGTGTGGCTCTAGATGTGCATACCATAAAGAGTTTGGAATTTATTTTATATACAAAAATGAATTTTGTGTTCTTGAAAACCAGTGTAAGTATATCGCCTTTAGATAGAAATCAAATGTTCCTAAGAAGATTACACTGCCCAACAAATTTTGAATTTTGTCTAGGATCAGTGAAGATACGGTTGTGTTCAACATATTTCGTCTGAGAAAAAAAAAAAAACGAAATTCTATGGAGTTTCTTGGATAGTTTTTACAAAAACAGCATTTGTACGCATAAAGTAATGGGAGAATTTTTCATTGTTCATAGAAGAGATGAGTACAGGTTTTACAAGAATCATGCACTTTTGCTAACATATGAAAAAAGAGAAACACATGTATATATGTTAGTACGATTGATTTGAGAGGTTTGGACATGTTGAATGGTAGTTGCCGATTTACGGTCTTCGGAGATGAGATGAAATGGACACCGGTTAGGGAGGAGGTGACGGTTGTGAATGACAGAACCAACTGTACAAGGGTAGGGGTTCGGACAGCTTGGCCAGTGAAGTGGTAGTGGTCGTATGCCTTAGGATAAACTGGTTTCATTTCAAGTAGACTGCGGGCAGCTCGTGAGATTCAGCTTAGGTGAAACAGTTGTACGTTTGTCTCAATAACACGTAACGTAGGAATTACGTTACGTTATTCTGAAATAAAAACCCTCATTGCCACATAAATAAAATTTAAAGAAGTACACAAACAATTATCTAATAATTTGACTACATTAAAAAGATCGATGATTTTATTGGAGACCCTTTCTTCATTTCTTTTGAGCTTCCAGGTCTGTTCACTGTCCATCGACCTGTATATTTTGCATAGTGATTAAAATTACCGTCTGTTATTCACGACCAACAGTAGCAAAAATGTCAATGTCCGTTACATGCAGTGGATGAGTCTCTTTGTCGGGCTTAGTTCAAAAATTGGCGCTGCACATTTTACGTCAATAATGGTTACGTTCCCAGCGTTCCGCTGCGACAATTAGGTAAAGTGCAGACGGTATTGTAGGTTCCAGAAAGCACGGATGCAGTGGCTGTTTACTGTTTGCTCACAATCACGAGGGTTGTGTGTGGTCGCTTACATAAACACTTCATGAAACTCGTGTGGAGCTGAGGTCTCTCATTGGATCACGGACGTGAATACATATTACTACAAACTTGAATAAGGTGAGTGAGAAATCACAGTTTATTTATTTAGTTATTTATTTATGCACTTGACTTCATATCATGTCAACACTTGCTAGCATCACTTAGAGCAAGGATTTAAACGTTCACTTCGCAAAATTTAAATACAAGCCCTTCTACATAGAATTTGTAGCACCACAGTCTTACATGTTTCATCTTATGTAAGCAGACGTTTTAATATTGTCCCCATGCATCACAGTTTTTCAAGTTACAAACATAACCAAGATATTTACATATTTAATAGGAAACAAGAACTTTAATTCACAATGATCACATGCATTTATAAGAGTGTGACATTTTGGTTTGAACTTCACAGACATGTGCACAGTAACAGATTATAATATTTACTGAAGGATTACGACATTATTGTTTATTTTTAAAAGTACACGTCACTGTGTGTAATATACCTGTATCAGAATACGAAACTTTGTTTAGCATGAAAGGAAAAGTAACCATAAACTAATGAATTACCGAAATAAACATTTCCTAGCTATGAAATAGTATCTATTCTACAGTAGATTGTTCAAAGTCCATATTGGTCTAGTGTTACTACTACTAGATCTATGAACATCCACAGACATGAATTTGGAATTTTTTTCTAAATTATCATACATATATACAAGCCTGAAGAATCTTGAAAATGTGTACTTACTCTACATTACCCTCCTACATTCCTTTTGTATCATTTATATCCATAATCATAGTAGAAATATTCGATTTACTGTCTGCTAATGGTTACTTATAAATCGCAGCTGTTATACCATGTACACTATGTATATATAGTTAGTTTCTTATCTATGCTACTTTGACATCTGAGTGGGTGTCAGCCACTGTCTTATTGAAAATACGTTTGACTCAAAAAAACATATGAGCATTTACATAGTGAATTATACTGTCCTTTTTCTTAGAACTCATTTGTGCTTTTCTAAATGAACACATGAATATTTTGTTAATCTTTGCATTTGGCCAACTATTTATTCATAAGTCTATTAATGTCCATAGCTCAATGAACATATTATGCATACTACGTGTACATGAATACAGGTAATATTAATTATGCATCTTGTTTGTACCCTTGTCATTCTTTGATTAAATCATGTATCTAACAGTTTTTATCAATGCACATAATGCAACTAACGCATGTACAACTCAGAACTTCTATGTATTTACACCATCCTGTATTTGGGGAAAATTTAAAATTACTCTATGTATTTCTTCAAGTCCACATGAGGGTATAGACCCTTAATCTTGTTAAGACTCAGGGTAGGCTAATGGCTTGCGCCCTTCAAGAGGTATCCTAATGATTTTAAATTGATCTGGATACAATGGTTGGCATTTTCGGTTCATGTTACATACTTCTTTCGAAGCAGCCCCTCGCTTGGCCCACAGGGTGGAGTGAGATGTATGCCAGTAGGTTTTGTGAGGAATTACCTCTGTATGGAATTCATAACCTCAGATGATGCCCGGTTTCTCCGCAAATACATCTACGTACCTTAACAACAAGCTGGGTAGTCCAGCTTGTTGCTGCGCCTTAAGATACTTGGATCCTGATACTTTGTCAATAATATGACCCTCATTAGAGTTCATATCCATACAGTGAAATTACGACTGCCGAGATGCTGCACATTTGTTTTAATAAATTTGACCTTTACACTTTGACGGTACTTACTGTCCTTTGCTTTCGTACTTACCATGCTTTGATTTAGTTTGTAATGAAAGTATATTTATTATTCATTCCATCAATAAATATGTTGCATTTACTATTAGAAAGGCCTAATTTGCCTTCATCCACTTGTAAGGATGCAATTCAGTATTAAACCTTCTAAAATTAGGAAATGCATCTAGTGGCTGAAATTCCAAGGCTTACATGCACCTACACCTGCACCTGGTCATTGCACGACCAACTACTGACCACACCAATGGTTGTATAGTTCTTAACTGGTAAGGTAGGCTCATTAATTCTGTTGAATAAGTCGGTGGACATCACATTGACAATAGCTAGCTCCAATATGTAGTACAATCGCAGTTGGTTCTTTTCCCGATAAAGCATTAACAGCAGCCTGAGCTAGGTTTTCATATTGCTCGTTACACATTTTAAGATCAGCACACAACTTGTCTCTTATATCCGTTCCATCACTGTATAGCAACAGGTTACTGGAACTGCCATTATTGTCGTCACCCCATCCGTGTCCTACATTTGAGGACATAATGAGGTCACTTTTAATTTGCTAAATTTGACATAACAGGGTGGCCATCTTCCACCACCTCAACCATTCTAACAGTTTGATTCTGTGTGCCAATTAGCTTCAGCAGTGAAGTTTTGTGCTTCATGATTATCCTGGTATTATTTGCATTCGATTGACCATGACTTCTTAGAGTAGGGTTACACCAATTGCGATGAGTATTTTATCATTGATACCCCCCTGTTAACAAAGTATCAGGGATTGTATCTACCGCCGTGTCTTCGTCTTCATTTACGTTTGTCGGCGTCTGATTTCCTTCCACGGTGTTATTCATCAGAGGCCCCACCAGTGGTCTTTCCTGCACACAGATAGACAATATTTGGAAGAAGATAACCTTTTCAGATTGTTCATATGATCGACAACATTTGACAGTTTCTGTTGCCTGTACTGCTGCTTCGCCCTGTAAAAATCCTGTAGTGTAACGCATTTTTTTTATAAATCAGCCCATATCTTAGGTAAAACTCCTTTAAATAATTTTATGAAAACGATTCGGTGTGTGTGTTCTTTATCAGCTGAGAAGATGTGGAACTGCCTATGCTGTAGCAGACTTTCGTGTAAAGAACAGATACCAGAGTAGAAGTTGTCCCCAACCTGTGCAATGCACGGTGATGCGACAGACTACTATGATCTGCATTGTCTCTGTGTATCCTATCAAACTGACTTGGAATTTACAAGCATCGACTGTCTTAGTAACAAGGGGCAATGCATCACACGCGATTTCTGTAACACGGCACAATTTGCTTCTTATATAATCAATTTGTGCAGCAACACTGTTACACAGCTCCAGTAAGTCTCTGTTATGGTTAGTGTAGTTTTAATGTACCATAAAACAGACTGCATTAATTCTCTTGAAGTATTTCATTCCTATGTCGCTCCAGTGCTAGACTGTTGTACAGCAGCTTTTAACTCAGAATCCTGCTTTTATTGGTCCGTGCATACTTTTCAGATATGAATTTCATAAATTCATGAGCAAAGTATCGGCTCTTTACATCAGATTGTTCTTTTAATTTCAACTCTTGTTCAGAAGCTAAGTTATTTACTCTCTTGGTAAGCTGCTGAGGAGTCCGTTTTAGGCTGGATTGTTCCAGCTGTATCGAAACCCATTTCGAGTGTTAATTTTTTATAGCATCAGGAATCCCGTGGTAGATTGGTCTTCACCAATGGTTCTATTTTTTTATTCAGCTCCAGTCACGGTTCCATTGGATGGTTTGTGAAGAAACTTTCCACCTTCAGTTTGTGATTATACATTATCAGTTGTAGATTCTACGTTACCGGCTGCCAGATTGGCTAATTCGCTTCCATCGGCATGTGATTCATGATCGTTGTTTTCTACAGATTCCATATTTATAATTTTACCTAGTTTTATCATGCCACTGATGACTGAAACTGTTTCAATAAATATTGCATATGCGTTTTAAACAGTAATATACGAGTAACACTGACTCAAAGCGTGAATTTTCAGCAAGAAATTGTCGACTTCCAGAAACAAGATACTAGCGCTGTTCCATGTGGTCCACATTGTGCGAAAAATCAGTCATATTGTTGAATTTAATTTCATTAATAACGTAATTGATTAACGTGTTTGAACACTAAATATGAGGTAAAACATAGGTCACGACATATCCATCCAACTGATAAAACTTTATGACACACATGGGCAGAGGGATAAGCCATGATATACTTACCTTATGTTTGGCGGAACTATCTGTATTGGAAAACTTTATTTGGACAATTTAATGCATTTTTAAAGTTCCTCTTTTTTGTTTTTATTGCTATTTACTTCGTTCTCCGTATCAGGTTATCCGATTGGACATATTCGTGAAACATGAAAAAGAAAAAAAAATACGGTTATCTGTAAACCATTGAACACTTTTGTAAACCCAATGAACATTTATACTGGGAGAATCTTCCAGCTGAGGAAAAAAAGGTAGAGACGATTTCACTTGTCTTTGCACTTTCATTTTGTCTTTCCTTGATGCTATCCTGTACAGAACAGATGTAAGTTCAGTTGAGTGTAATTTTACTTGCTTAATAATTATCTGTTTCATCATAATTAGTCGAGTTCATCATTTCACAAGGACAATAATTTTGTATCCATATCATTTATCCAATTTATATACTATTTTAAATGTGTTTCAGAGGAAAAATATGAGAGTCTGGCGGCGGATTGTTCGGAGGCAGACGACCGAACACTTTCCGTGTTATTTCATTAACTGGTTTACAGTAGAAAGCCAGAATCCCCTTGAGATATTTTATACAATTATTTCCCCTGACGTGCATGACATTTCGTTGTGAGAATGGTGCGGGTCTGATCGGTTACCGCTTTCGAAAAATGACGTCCGCCAGCCTGCTTATTGACCTGATGCAGTGCTACCCATAAGAAAACGTTCTGATGATGTACAGTAGTAAGGGAATGTTTCAGTTAAAGTAAGAGAAGTTTTAATGAGCTGCACTGCATGATATTGTCTAAATAAATTTTCCATCATCAGTGTGAGGAAAAAAAAAAGATAGAGACGATTTCACTTGTCTTTGTCACCACTGTTGAGTTATGAAAAGTCGTATATCTGTTGAGTACTAATGTTGCCTCCTTAAGAAACCTTTACACGGAAAATTTCATTGAGGGACAGGAGGTAATGTCATATATGGCGCCCAGCGTGGACGTGATTACATAACGTGCTATTTCTGTTTCATACAAGACAATCAAATACGGAGCAATAATCCATGTTGTCTGAAGGACGAGTGATCAGAGAGAGCCGCTGTATTAAGAAATTAAAATAACAATATTTAAAAAAGGAATTTTTATTGTAACGGGATGTAGTGACACTTCACGGCAAAATAAAGATTTGTTTGTTTGCTTACATTTCAAGTGTCACGATTTTTTCAAACAAGTCTTTGAACAGCTCTTTACTCAAGTTTACTCATTAGAAGGTGTGTTTTAAAAGTAAGATAAAAATCCGTAAATTATATTGTTGCGAAAGAGTGTGATCAAGATGTCGGCTTATTAAGCAGCGCGAATGCAAGATGGATAGAAGACGAGTTTCTGTTGTTTCAAAAAGTGGCATCCATCTTGCCTGGTTGTATGCTGAGATAAATTTGCTGTGAGTAATGGTAACGTTTATTATTTATATCATAAGACAATTAATTTTAAATGAGAGTGATTATTGTGTGGTATGATGAAGATTAGAAAGATAGTCCCGATGAGTATCATAGACGACATAAATACTGAATCTGATGCCGATGCCGATGCAGGCAGTAATGCTAATCCGGCGGCAGAGGATATGTATCCCATCATTTCTGAACCTCAATTAAATTTGCAGTCATCACCTAGTGAGGAAATGCCACAAACTAATGAAAATGTAGATGCGTTTACAAATTTAAATTGAAAGATACCAGCCATGATTAATGTATGTGATAAATATTTATCCTTTAGAATTGATGCACGTGAGAAAGAACTTGCCACACAAATGAAGACTGCAATTACAGAGCGTGAGCAGAGTCACGCGAATTTCTGCTCAGGTAAATACTGCTCTGGTGGAAAGTGACAAAGAAGTAGCCACGCGAATTTATGCTCAGATGAACACTACGCTTGCAGAGGGCGATACGGGGTTAGTAGAATGAATGGATACCAGCTTTACAAATAGTTCAACTGAAATTTCTGGTTTAAAGAAAACTTATGAGGCCGCACCTGAAGCTGTAAATAAATTAGCATTTGCTCTTCAGTTACTGCAGACAACTGACACAAATGAAAGTACAGTGCGGGAACTGACGCAGAGGTTTGTAATTTAGCTACTTGAATAAAGGAAAGTGGCTAGATGCTCAAGGACAAAGATTTTGTAATGAATCTTCTAAATGGTTAGATGAAAATGACAAACTTGTTAATAGAGTTAGAATATATAAAAAATGTGGCAAACGGTAATATTGCCGAATTTCTGATCATCTCACTCACCTATATCGCAAGGCCGCGCCCATAAAATGACCGCTACATGTTGGGTCACCAGGTCTACATGTACCCATGAAATGCATAAGGCAACTAGTCCTTACCATCGAATTTATCGTGATGAGGCGGGGCAAGCTAGTCCATAAATAGAATATAATACTGAATCGATGGGGGTTGCACCCACCTTCATGGCGATACTTTTTGAAGAAAGTTTATTGAAGCATCGCAAATTCCAGGTATTGTCACCGTAAATGATGTCTGTTTCTGTAAAAAAATTTTGGAACGTGCTACCCAAGTCTTGGAGCGAAAGGCAGATGATTCTTTTCCCACGGCAAATACACAGGGTGAGGCAGGCTTATGGGCGACTGAAACTGCTGAGAATTGCTTGACGTACGATCAGTTTGAGGAAGTATTCCTGGCCAAGTACAGGTCAGGATGCGTGCAAGAACCAGTTAGGAAAGAGGTTTTTAACCTGGAAGCATACAATCCAAAACAGGTAGCTTGAGGAAATAATTCGAGCGATACGTTAACAAATCTCGCTACTGGGGCGATCCTGTGGCCTATGAAGATGTCTTGCGAATTTTGAAGGCTAAAGTACCTACCGACATTTGCAAAAAGCTAATTACCTATCAATCCATAACTCGGGGAGAATTATTGTCGGCCTATAAGCCCTTCGAAATGATCCGGAACATTTTAAGTGTGGTAATAGCAACGGTGGCATGCAGCCTGCGAATTCCAATGGGCATGAAAACAATCACGGGCGCTACAACGGATATTATGGCAACGTCCCAGCGCCGCTGCCCCAATTCAAAACTGTAATATGAACATGAAGAACTCGACGCATTTTACCAGTGTCCGAGGAAAGACACAGCAAGTTCAAACCAGGTTACCATGCAAACTGAAATCGACCCCACCATAACCAATGGCGATCGAATTATGGAAACCACTGGTACCCAAATACATTCTAACCATGACAATAGACTGTTGACCAATGTGGGACCTTCCTCGAATTGGCTACGGCGGGAAGTACATACAGTTCGTATTACTGTGATGGCAGAGGAGCGCCCCTCAAGATAGAACGAAATGACAAACTAGACGCATCTTCATCGCACTCCCTGATCACAGTCATAGGATGGGATGCGGGCACCATTACCACTGAGTAACTTTACATGTCGCCCTATAATGTGAACATCAATATTAGGCAAGACCTCTGTGGTGATTCTGAGTTGCGCACAGAATGTGCACAACTAGTACAGGCGGTGTTTAATCCCGCTGTGGGCGGAATTCCGACCACCGTTAACTTTATATGGGTGCTAGAATGAATTCCTTGATGGTATTTGCGTTAATAAAATTACCGACACACTGCCAGTTCAAAATGTTTGGTATCTGGTGTCGCTGGTCCTAGAGGCCAGAGGTCAAAGAGTGGATAAGCAAGCATAGAGCATAGATTAATGTTGAATTTGAGGACGGATTCCTTAGTTGCACATTTCTTGTCGTTAAGGGCTTAACTGTGAGTTGCTTGTTGGGCGTGGACTTCCTGCGAGGAATAAACGCAAAAATAAACCTTCCAAGCGAAGAGTGCCATTTGATAGTGGATGGTAGAAATGTTGATTAAAAATTAAATAAAAACCAAGTCATATCACGGCGGATTCTGTCAAGGAATAAGGGTAAAAATCATGAAATCTTTGGTGCTGTGCAGGCACAATCTCTCTTATTATTTGAGTACTGCACCTGTTTCTCGAAATTGTAAAGACATAATGTGGGACCCTGCAGACATACACTCCTGGAAATGGAAAAAAGAACACATTGACACCGGTGTGTCAGACCCACCATACTTGCTCCGGACACTGCGAGAGGGCTGTACAAGCAATGATCACACGCACGGCACAGCGGACACACCAGGAACCGCGGTGTTGGCCGTCGAATGGCGCTAGCTGCGCAGCATTTGTGCACCGCCGCCGTCAGTGTCAGCCAGTTTGCCGTGGCATACGGAGCTCCATCGCAGTCTTTAACACTGGTAGCATGCCGCGACAGCGTGGACGTGAACCGTATGTGCAGTTGACGGACTTTGAGCGAGGGCGTATAGTGGGCATGTGAGAGGCCGGGTGGACGTACCGCCGAATTGCTCAACACGTGGGGCGTGAGGTCTCCACAGTACATCGATGTTGTCGCCAGTGGTCGGCGGAAGGTGCACGTGCCCGTCGACCTGGGACCGGACCGCAGCGACGCACGGATGCACGCCAAGACCGTAGGATCCTACGCAGTGCCGTAGGGGACCGCACTGCCACTTCCCAGCAAATTAGGGACACTGTTGCTCCTGGGGTATCGGCGAGGACCATTCGCAACCGTCTCCATGAAGCTGGGCTACGGTCCCGCACACCGTGTAAGTAGGCTGTTTAGATTTTTATATGGGTAATGCCACGTAGCGCTCTCTGTATGAAAATCACTGGCTGTGCTGTGTGCAGTATGTGGCTAGTTTGCATTGTTGTCTGCCATTGTTGTCATGAACTGCTATAGCTGGATGCGAACAGCGCGTAGCGCTGGGCAGTTGGAGGTGAGCCGCCAGCAGTGGTGGATGTGAGGAGAGAGATGGCGGAGTTTTGAAAAATGTCATGAACTGCTGTATATATTATGAATCTTGAGGTAAATACATTGTTTGTTCTCTATTAGAATCTTTCATTTGCTAAGACTATCAGTAGTTAGTACCTTCCGTAGTTTGTATCTTTTATTTAGCTGGCAGTAGTGGCACTCGCTGTATTGCAGTAGTTCGAGCAACGAAGATTTTTGTGAGGTAAGTGATTTGTGAAAGGTATAGTTTAATGTTTGTCAGGGCCATTCTTTTGCAGGGATTTTTGATAGTCAGATTGCGTTGCGCTAAAATTATTGTGTATCAGGTTAAGCACAGGCTTGTACAGTTGTTCTAAGTGGACGTTTCACATGTACAATTGTTCTAAGGGGACGTTTCAACCGTTAGGCCGTCTTCCGCTCACGCCCCAACATCGTGCAGCCCGCCTCCAGTGGTGTCGCGACAGGCGTGAATGGAGGGACGAATGGAGACGTGTCGTCTTCAGCGATGAGAGTCGATTCTGCCTTGGTGCCAATGATGGTCGTATGCGTGTTTGGCGCCGTGCAGGTGAGCGCCACAATCAGGACTGCATACGACCGAGGCACACAGGGCCAACACCCGGCATCATGGTGTGGGGAGCGATCTCCTACACTGGCCGTACACCACTGGTGATCGTCGAGGGGACACTGAATAGTGCACGGTACATCCAAACCGTCATCGAACCCATCGTTCTACCATTCCTAGACCGGCAAGGGAACTTGCTGTTCCAACAGGACAATGCACGTCCGCATGTATCCCGTGCCACCCAACGTGCTCTAGAAGGTGTAAGTCAACTACCCTGGCCAGCAAGATCTCCGGATCTGTCCCCCATTGAGCATGTTTGGGACTGGATGAAGCGTCGTCTCACGCGGTCTGCACGTCCAGCACGAACGCTGGTCCAACTGAGGCGCCAGGTGGAAATGGCATGGCAAGCCGTTCCACAGGACTACATCCAGCATCTCTACGATCGTCTCCATGGGAGAATAGCAGCCTGCATTGCTGCGAAAGGTGGATATACACTGTACTAGTGCCGATATTGTGCATGCTCTGTTGCCTGTGTCTATGTGCCTGTGGTTCTCTCATTGTGATCATGTGATGTATCTGACCCCAGGAATGTGTCAATAAAGTTTCCCCTTCCTGGGACAATGAATTCACGGTGTTCTTATTTCAATTTCCAGGAGTGTATTTGAGAAAATCAAGGAGTCTAAAAATTTGTCAGAAGAACAGAGACTTAAATTAGCAGGTTTATTATTTATTCGAATAACTCTTTTGGAGGGTACGATGAATGAACTTTTGTTTTGCTTCTTTGTTTTTAATTTTCGTTGCTCCCATGGTTCAGGGTTCCTTCATTCTTCGAGAGAGTCGTTCCTTTTCTCTCTGGGTCAGACTTTCTCCGTTTTGCAGATCTCTTTCTTTCGTGGAATACTGCCTTTTGTGTTGATTCTCCATGAACTATTCTTTTGTATATTGTGTCAATTCTAATTACAATGTTTTGGATATTTTTGTCAACTTAGTGAACCACGTGGGCTTTGGATTTGTAGCTGTTTAGTAAATAGAATATCTGCTTGGTTAGTCTGTTATTATCCTTTTGGTATTTGTGCCCATTAAACTGTAGTCTTCTGTTTCCTATTACATCAGTTAGCTTTCCATTTTCAAATAGAGCTCTATAGTTGGTCCTAATTTGTATCCAATATTACTATTAATCCTAGGTCCTAATATTTTTCCTTGGCAACGGCCTTGCCGCAGTGGATACACCGGTTCTCGTGAGATCACCGAAGTTAAACTCTGTTGGGTGTGGCCGGCACTTGGATGGGTGACCATCCAACCCACAATGCGCTGTTGCCATTTTTCGGGGTGCACTCAGCCTCGTGATGCCAATTGAGGAGCTACTCCACCGAATAGTAGCGGCTCCAGTTAAAGAAAACCATCATAATGACCGGGAGAGTGGTGTGCTGACCACACGCCCCTCCTATCCGCATCCTTAACTGAGGATGACACGGCGGTCGGATGGTCCCTATGGGCCACTTGTGGTCTGAAGACGGAGTGTCTAGTATTTCCCTCAGAATTCTTCTTTCAGCTTTTTCCAGTTTTTCCCCAGATCCTGTTAGTTTGAGTGTTTCTGCTGCATACAGTGATGCAGGACTTACTACTGTTTGATAATGTCTTAGTTTCCCTTATGCATTCTGTTAGGTATTTAAAACATATGTTTTAGATATTGTGTTGTTATTATTTTTGAGTTCTGGAAAGGAATAATTGATATTTGAGATGAGTGTGCTTTTTCAAATGATGTTTCTAGTCTTATTTTTTCTGCTTGTTACCGTAGTTCTGTGATTTGTTCTTTGACATTATCCAGTGAATTAGTAATTAAATTCCTGTCATCTACAAAAGCTAGACAACCTATGGCGATTTTATTTGTTTTTCTTCCGAGTTGAACCCCTTAGTATTGATGAAATTTCTCCATTCTCTCATTACCCTCTCTAATGCACAGTTGAAAAGCAGAATTGATAAATCATCTCCCTGTCTTACTCTTAATTCTTTTTCTAAAGATTTTGACAGTTCTCCAGCAAATTTTACCTTTGATGTTTTGTTTGTTAAAGTTCCTTTCATTATTTCTGTTTAATTGTCGAGTCTGAATTCTTTTATAAAGTTGAGTAGTACATTTATATGAAGTGAGTCATGTGCCTTTTCAAAATCAAGAATCGTTATTATAAATTTCAAGTTACTCATTTCCTTCATTTCTATTATGTTCTTTAGATTTAGTATTTACTCTGCACAAGACCTTCCCGTCCTATAGCCTGCTTTATATTTTCCTACTTGTGAGTTGAGTATTCCTTCAGCTCTATTTAATAGTGCCATAGAGAAGATCTTATACACTGAGATGACAAAAGAATGCTAGAGTGCTATGTACATATACAGAGGCGGTAGTATCTTGTCCACAAGGTACGAAAGGGCAGTGTATTGGTGGAGCTGTCATCTGTGCTAAAGTGATTCATGTAACGAGGTTTCCGACATGTTTATGGCCACACGAAAGTAATTAACGCATTTTGAGCGTGGAGTGGCAGATGGAGCTGAACACATAGGACATTCCGTTTCAGAAATCGTTAGGGAATTCAACATTCCGCGATTCACAGTGTTAAGAATGCAAATTTCAGGCATTACCTCTCATCACGGACAACGCAGTGACCGACGCCCTTCACTTAACGACCGAGAGCAGCGGAATTTGTGTAGAGTTGTCATTGCTAACAGAAAAGCAGCAGTGCGTGACATAATCGCAGAAATCAATGTGAGACTTACGACGAACGTGTCCATTAGGACCGTGCGCCGAAATTTGTCTTTAATGGGCTATGGCAGCAGATGATCGACGCGAGTGTCTTTGCTAGCATAGCGACATCGCCTTCAGTTCCTCTCCTGGGTATCGGTTGGACCCTAGGCGACTGGAAAGCCGTGGGCTGGTCAAATGACCTCCGATTTTAATTGGTAAGAGCTGATGTTATGCTTCGAGTATGGCGTAGAACCCACGAAGCCATGGGTCCAAGTTGTCAACGAGGCACTATGCAAACTGGTGGTGACTCCATAATGGTATGGGCTGTGTTTACGTGGAATAGACTGGGCCCTCATCACGTTCAGCAGATAGACCATTTGCAGCTATTCATGGACTTCATCGTCTCAAACAACGATAGAATTTTTAGGGACGACAGTTGCCTTGTCACAGGGCCACAGTTGTTCGCAACTGGTTTGAAGACAGTTCCGGACGGTTCGAGCGAATGATTTAGCCAATGATTTGGCCACCCAGATCGTCCGACATGAATCCCATTGAACGTTTATGTAACATAATCGAGAGGCCAGTTCGTGCACAATATACTGCACGGGCAACACTTTCTTAATTAGGGACAGCTGTAGAGGTAGCATGGCTCAATATTTCTGCAGGATAGTTTCAACTACTTGTTGAGTCTATGCCACGTCGAGTTTCTGCACTACACTGGACCAAAGGAGGTCCGACACGCTGTTAGGAGGTGTCCTATGGCTTTTGTCACCTCACAGTATGTCACTGGCAGAGAGAAATCCTTCTATAATTGCTAGGACCAATTTTCTTTCTTCTTTATATAGTGATGTATTAATACCCACGTGTATTTTGATGGTGAGCTATTTGTTGTCCAAATTTTACTAATCATTTGTGTTAGACGTAGAATAATAGTGTCTTTAGAATATTTCCACATTTGAGTAACTAAATTGGCTTCTCCTGATGTTTAATTTTTATTTTTTTATGATTTCTTTTGATGGCTTTGTATTTGGATTACGTTATCAAATTAAAATTCTTCTTTTGGTTGATCTCGGTTGTTTAGCTCTTTGAGTTATTCAACAAATATTCAGCAGTGCTGTCTTCTGTGTTTTTGGATCTATAAACTGTAAGGTTGTTGGTGGGTACTTCTTTAAACTATTTTTGAATTTTTTATGGAAGTTCCGTTCGTCATTCTGCCGAATATGCGATTCAACTGTCGTTAGTTGACCTTCTATATTCTGTACTCTGACATTTTTGAGACCTTGTGATGCACGCTTCCTTGCTTCTCTTAAATATTTCCTGTCTTATCATTTTTGTTTACATTGCAGATATTCCAAGCTCGTTTTCTCTGTATGGTTAATATGTCAAAATCATCTTTCCACCAGCCATGTTTCCATCTCTTTTTAAGAGGAATGGTTTTGTCTGCAGTCTGAATAATGTCTTTCTGAAGTTGTTCCCAACATTTAGATATTCTCTTGCAACTGCATTTTGTAATCGTTTTTCTAGATGTCTTCTTTATGTCAGAGTTTTAGGATTGGTGTTGGTACTTTTTTCCAAATATTGGGTTAATCTTGAATTTAATTATAGGTAGGTAGTGGTCTGAATTTATACCTGCACTCTTGGTAACTTTTACATTTAGCATCTCCATTGGAGAGAGTCCAATTATAGAAATGTGATTGAGTTAGTTTTCATCACAAATCGGATTTGGTGACACCTATGTAGTTTATTTTCTAGGACGTTTTTTGAAGAATGTAGATTTTAGTACCGTTATGCTATCCACAAAGGCTTAAGAGTCCTTCTCCTTTTGTGTTGGTTGTTTTAAGAGCAGGGAATTTTCCTACTACTGATCTATGCTAACGTTCTTTACCAATTTGTGCTTTAAAGTCTTCAAGCAGTAATGTGTTTTTGATGGAATGTGATCTAGGATGTCTGACGAAGTTTGCCAACAATTTTCTGTTTGCCCTTTTTGTGTTTTGTTTTTCTCATTTGTTAGTACATATGTATTTAACCTTGCCTGATGATTTAAATGTTAGTGTGGGAAGTCTTTCATTAATTCAATTGTTAAGTTTAATATGTTTCATTTACAAGTAAACTTGTTCCAAATTGTGGTTTATTATTGCGTTTGCTAATATCTTCTCCAGTAGACCAGGAGTAATACAAGAATGTCAGTATCATATGGAGGTGGACCCCATAAAACATATTGTTGAAGAACGTATTCCATCCTGTGGTCTAGAAGGAGCCCATAAAAAGACATATTCAGATGTTGCAATGGGATATTACAGAGCCATCATTATCACCTTATAGCAGCCCTCTGCTAGCTGTGCCGATGTCTGGAGGAGTGGTTCCTTTTCTGGATGTAACATCCATCAACAAAATTATAGTTCCAGTGGGGCTAGTCCAGAGATACTAGAAGAACAAATTAAAAAATTCAAAAATGGTTCAAATGGCTCTGAGCACTATGAGACTTAACATCTGAGGTCTTCAGTACCCTAGAACGTAGAAATACTTAACTGACTGAAGGACATCACACACATCCATGCCTGAGGCAGGATTCGAACCTGCGACCGTAGCGGTCGCGCAGTTCCAGACTGAAGTACCTAGAATTGCTCGGCCACACCGGCCAGTACATATAAGTTTAACAGAGGATTCACGCAAGTACACTGCCTTTGTTTTTTGGAGAGAGGTCATACCAATTTAAGGTATTGGCCTTGGCCTAAATACGAGCTCTTGGCTCTTCATAACGCCACTAGAACTATTAGACAAAGTTACAGTGTATGTAGACGACTTACTAATAGCCTCTGCAACTTGGGAAGAACATATTAAACTGATAGAATAAGTGGCAGAGAAATTCTCAGTTAGTGGAGTCACTGCTAACTTGGAGAAATTGAAGTTTGCAAAGGATAAGGTTATGTTTCTGGGGCGCATCATCTTGCCGACAAGAGGTGTACCTGATACCGAAAACATCAAAGCCATTGAGAATTTACCTCCTCCCTTGACAAAAAAAGGAAACAGTTAAAAGCATTTCTGCGGCTTGCTTAATTTTTCAAAATATTCGTTCCCAACTGTTTATTAAACAGTGTACATTTGCTAAATCTACTGAATGAAAACGTCGCTTAATTTTGGTCTGAAAACTGTCAGGAAGACTTTAACAAGATAAATAGAGTTTTAGTCACTTCAGGAATTTTGCACCACCCCAGCACGCAAAAAGATTTCTGCATCGTATCCGATGCCACATGCTGTGGATTGGATACTTGTTTATTTCAGGTAATAGAAAGATTTGGAGTAGTGGGCGTAATAATCATTAGTTTTGGTAGTAGAGAACTTACGGAATGTGAAAGATCGTATTTCACAACGGATTTAGAGGCTTTGGCGTTGCAGGTTCATCCAAAAAGTTTAATTTATACATACATGGCAAGGATACAAGCGTTTTTTGCGATCATGAAACTCTCAGCATTTAATTAACTTGTAAATTGCTTCATTCGAAACTTGCTCGGTGTTCACATTTATAAGAATATGATTACAAGACAGTTGACATCAAAGGCAAAGATAATGTGATAGCAGGTGCGGCGTCCAGATTTCCTCAAGGGTTGACTGAGTACTCGAATTTGATTGAGCCTCTGTCCGATTTTCAAGTATTACTAATGAAAGATCCTATACATCGATGTTATTAACTTGTGGCGTTCAGGGGTATGGGAGCTTTACAGGACACAGATCCAAGTTGGTGGAAATTCAAGCAGCTAATGGTACAAAATCCACGTCGCAAAAGAAACTCAATACTGCAAAATACATAATAATGTTTTGTTCCACTGGCAAACGCCACCCTCAGATATAACGAGCATCGACATGTGCTACAGTTGCTACGCACTTGTGTTGTCTGCGAGAAAGAGAAACATACGAATGTATCAAACTAGGTAGCTTTTCATCCAACATTAACCTCTAAACAGGGAGAAATCGTGTCCATCGACGTCGTGGGACTTTTGCACCAGGCTAGAGAGGGTGTAAAATACACTGCGGCTCTACATGATTTGTTCTCCAAATATGTCACTGAAACTGCAACAGTAACCAATACAGTCAAATGATCCAAGGAAGACTACTTTCCTGTATTTGGAAAAAAACATAGCCCATACTTTCTGATAACGCCCCGAGGTTTACTTCCAAGGCATGGAAAACTTTTCTCCAACAGCGACAAATCAGACAAATTTTGATCTCGAGGTCTTACCCAGAATCTAATCCCATAGAGGAGTTTTCAGAGGGTTCAGTCATTTCTTAGGGACTTACGTCTCACATCGTCAGACTCAATAGGTTGAATTTTTAGCCCCCTTTGAGCAGATGGTTAGCAGTGATCAAATAACCTATGGGAATGCCCCATTCAACAGTGACGTTGACAGGCGCCGATAATTCGACAGGAACGCACCCTGCCGTTTTCAAGGCATAATTTGTGATGAGAAATACCGGCGGTTGCCGAAGACGTCATTCGACAGTTATTTCTTGAAAATTGCTGAGTGTGCTCCAGTCGAAATATCGGCGATTATCGACGACGTCACCCTCCTGCATACGTATGAGTTATTTGAACATTGTATTTGTCGGGAGACTCAGGTTTCAGAGAGCTAATAATTTATGACTTGCAACCACACGTCACATGACAGCTGAAGTCATGTTTGGAGCTGATGAGAAGAATGAATGCGTAAGTCCTCTCCTGCACAAACCTAGGTGTGACGTATCAAGAGAAGACAGAATACGGCAAACCCTCATTTCAGTAACAGCCTCTGTGCGTTTGCGGAAGTCTGCCTATGACAAAAAGCTGGGACGAATTTAGAACTTTGAGATCGTTGCGGTAATACACTCCAAGCCCTCACTTCCGCATAAAAAGAACAATAAGTGGCAGTTGTTATACACTGGCTGTATAATATTATCAGAATACCACTGTGATGAATACTCAAGTGTTTTCTAACCACTAATATGCTACATGCTTCAGTGTGAACAGGGAAAAACAATGTATAAGAATGGTACGCGTTTAAGCCAGCAAACAGGGCCACCAAGGTATAGTTAGTAAAAGGAATAAGTCCCCATCAGATCCAGCTGTAAGTAGGCTGTTTATGTTTTCGTTATGTAAGTAGGCTGTTTATGTTTTCTTATTGGCAACGTTACGTAGCATGTTTTCTTATTGCGCTCTTACGTAGCGCTCTATATGAAAATCACTGGCTGTGCTGTGTGCAGTCTGTGGCTAGTTTGCATTGTTGTCTGCCATTGTAGTGTTGGGCAGCGGCAGCTGGATGTGAACAGCGCGTAGCGTTGCGCAGTTGGAGGTGAGCCGCCAGCAGTGGTGGATGTGGGGAGAGAGAGATGGCGGAGTTTTGTAATTTGTCATGAACTGCTATTTATATTATGACTATTAAGGTAAATACATTGTTTGTTCTCTATTAATATCTTTCATTTGCTAACTATCCCTATCAGTAGTTAGTGCCTTCCGTAGTTTGAATCTTTTATTTAGCTGGCAGTAGTGGCGCTCGCTGTATTGCAGTAGTTCGAGTAATGAAGATTTTTGTGAGGTAAGTGATTTCTGAAAGGTATAGTTTAATGTTACTCAGGGCCATTCTTGTGCAGGGATCTTTGATAGTCAGATTGCGTTGCGCTAAAAATATTGTGTGTCAGTTTAAGCACAGTCTTGTATAAATTGTTCGAAGGGGACGTTTCACAGCTTGTACAGTTGATATATGTGTAAATTAAAATTTCCTCGTAAAAGAATCTACTAAACTGATTTTAAGACAGGGTAGCGTAACAGGTCAAACCATTAAGTAACACTGATACTCCTCTTACAATTGTCTCATGAATTCCTTGGCGATCTTTTTGAAGACCATCAAGCTCTAAAAAGTTATAACAATTTTGTCATTAGCTTACTTGGCATTTAAGCGCTTACTCAAGTTATTTTTCTATGATTTACCATGGTTGTAAAGACTCTAATGAAACAGATGTCAAACATTTTTATTTCGTATTCCACAAAGAGTGGCCTCTTACTAAATATGTTACGTTGAGAGATGATTACCACCGCTACAGTTCAATGCCTGAAGTGTACACTGTAAGCATGCTCCAAGCATTCAGGGGGCAATGAAGTGTTTACTTTTATTCTTATTATCTAACTGATGACCATAATGATCCATTGTAGAAGATATATCTGATAAAATGTGTTATTATCCATAAAGGGTGAACATTTTTGTAAAACAGACGAACATTTGTATTCGGAGAATCTACCAGACCTGTAGCATAAGTCAGAGCAATATCGCTGAGAAAAAAAGACAGAGACAATTCCAATTGTCTTCGTACTTCCTTTTTGTCTTTGCTTGATGGTTGCGTGTACACAGCAGAAGTAAGTTCCCAGAATGAGATTTTCACTCTGCAGCAGAGTGTGCGCTGATATGAAACTTCCTGGCAGATTAAAACTGCGTGCCGGACCGAGACTCGAACTCGGGACCTTCGCCTTTCGCGGGCTTGCCCGCTCTACCATATGAGCTACCCAAGCACAACTCACGGCCCCTTGTCGCAGCTTTACTTCTGCCAGTATCTCGACTCCGCTGCAGAGTGAAAATCTCGTTCTGGAAACATCCCCCAGGCCGTGGCTAAGCCATGCCTCCGCAATATCCTTTCTTTCAGGAGTGCTAGTTCTGCAAGGTTCGCAGGAGAGCTTCTGTAAAGTTTGGAAGATAGGAGTCGAGACACTGACAGAAGTAAAGCTGTGACAACGGGGCGTGAGTCGTGCTTGTGTAGCTCAGATGGTAGAGCACTTGCCCGCGAGCGGCAAAGGTCCCGAGTTCGAGCCGCGGTCCGACACACAGTTTTAATCTGCCAGGAAGTTTCAGAAGTAAGTTCATTTGAGCGCAGTTTTGCTGGCTTAATAATTATCTATTTCATCATAACTAATCGAGTTTATTATTTGACAAGGACAATTATCCTGTCTCCATACCATTTATTCAGTTTATATCGTATTTTAAATGTGTTTCAGTGAAAAAACAGGAGAAGTTGGCAACGGATTGTTCGGAGGCAGACGACCGAACATCGTTCGTGTTCTATGTGCTGTACAATAGAAAGTTAGAACCAATGTGAGATATTTTATGCAATCATTTTCCTTGTTGTGTGTAACATTTCGTTGTGAGAATGGTGTGGGTCTGATCGGTTACCGCTTTCGAACAATGACGCCACTAGCCCGCTCACTGGTCTGGTCCCACTTACAAGAAAACGTTCTGATGGTGGACCATGTAACGCAACGTTTCAGACAAAATAAAAGAAAATTTCAATGAGCTGCACTCCATGGTATTATGTAAAGAGACAGTCCATCATCAATATGTGTTGCGCCCATGTGGCGACATCTGAGTTATGAAAAATCATGTCTTGTTAACTTACTCATTAATGTCGTTCGTTTGAGAAACATTCCCAGTGAATATCTCACTGAGAGACAGGAGGAACCTCACAACATGTCAGCAGTCCAACAGATTATACACATCGAGTAACACTTCCTTTAACAACTTTAGAAATTCCACTGGAAAGTTATATCTATCTGTCTATCTTGTTTAATCGCAAGTAATCCAAAGCTCTTTAATGCCGGTTGTACTATGCCCTCCGAATCGGCAACCATGATTTTCTTTTCCACTTTTAACCTTGGCCCCTTTGCTTTTAAAGTGTGCGAGAGATATACTCACTTTTCTATATGCTAAATCTATTCTTTTTTCCCCAGTTTCTTCACATTTATCGTGTTGTGATTTCACTTTAGTTTCCTTGCTATTGATTTCATTTATAAATGACTTATGCTGCTGTATTCATTTCTTTTCCTGAACCTTTTTATATTACCTTGTCTCTTCGATCAATTAAAATATTTCTTCTATTACCCACAGTTTTTTTAAAGTTAACTTTCATATAACCATATTTATCTCTCCAACTTCAGTTATTGCCATTTTCAGAGACGTCATTTCTTCTTAACTGCAACTGTGCTATTAATTATCGCAGTGTCCACAGCTCCAGAGGACACTGCAAATAATCGCTCCTCAGTATCCTAGTACTTGCACTTTTTTAAAATATTTTCATTCTCCACTTCTAGAAGTGTAGCGGGCTGTTCGAGATCCAGTCCATTAAAGGGTCGCGTTCTGTTCAGCCACATATTAGAGAAATTGACAGTGGGGCATATGATAAACCCTAACTGGAAAGAAATGGAAGGAGCTTCGCAGCTCCGGCATACACATTACAACCAAGGGATACTACCCAAAAACCTTTGTCGGAACTGGGGGATTGGTTAATTTATTTTTGTTGATGTAGGTCTGTATTTCTGTTATGTACTGTTGTATGTGCGGCTATGTGTCCCTGAAGAAAGTGTGGGTACTTTGATTCGTGCAGCCAAATATACTGATGCCTGCGAGATCTACCTGGAGGAGGAAGTACAATTTAAGAATTCCCAGACACTGGTGACGAAGTGCACATACACATCAACAATTGGCTAACAGTCTGTAAGCTCGTGAACTACCCTTTCCAGCGATAACAATGCTGATTATGTGGAATGTCATCCACTGAGAGGCGGATACGTGCAGGGGTCGGTGCTGGGCCCTTACTGCACTCCCTGTAGACTGCCGATGCACCGCTGGATGGCGCGTATTCAGTTGGTTCTTTACGCCGATGATACAACGCAGTTCACTCTCGTCATGAACGACCAGAGCCTCCAGCTCGAGTGAGACCCACTGGGGTCATGGTCGACAAAGTGGCGCCCCAAATTCAACTCCACCAAGAGCTGGGCGGTAGTCTTGTTTCGAAGGGTGCTGCTGCTAGATTTGTCGCCTGTCGACATCCTGGGAGGCCCCATTCGCCGTACGAAGACCTTCGATCAGGGTCTAAAACACGTGCCGCATACACGTGACGTCAGAAGCGGTGAAATGAGGCGCCTCCGCGCCTTGTATCCTCTACTTAATCCTCAGTCATCGCTGCCTCAGCGCTACGGTATTACTCTCTACCTAACCATGGTCAGATCAGTGATAGAGTACGCGACCGTAATGTGCGCAAAAACGGCCGAACGACGTCGTAGTACTGCAGACGGTGCAGAAATCGGGCCACTGCGACATCGCCTGCAGATCTTCTTCTGGGCTGGTGACAATATCGGCTGGACCCTAGGCAACTGGAAGACTATGGCTTTGTCGGGTAATTTCCGATTTCAGTTGCTAAGAGCTGATGGTACGGTTCGAGTGCGGTGCATACCGCATGAAGCCATGGCCCCCAATTTGCAAGCCTGCTAGGACTGTGTTTACATGAATAGAATGAGTTTTCAGGTCGAACTTGACCGGTCATTGATTGGAAACTGTTATGTGTGGCTACTTGGAGACCGTTTGCAGCCATTCAAGTAACTGAAGTTCCCAAACAACGATGGAATTTTTATGGATGGCAGTGCAACATGACACGGGGCCACAATTGTTTGCGATTGGTTTGAGGAACATTCTCAACAATTAGAGCAAATGATTTGGCCACCCATCGAATATTTATGGGACATAGTCGAGAGGTCAGGGACGTCTATAGATGTAGCATGGCTCAACATTTCTGCAGGGGACTTCCAACGACTTTCTGAGTCCATGCCACCTCGAGTTGTAGCACTGCATCGGATAATAGGAGGTCCGACACGATATTGGGACGTACCCCATGACTTTTGTCACCTCAGAGTAACGTATCCATGTTTAACCTGCACATATGCCAAGCAAGGAATGCTCGATAGATAAGCGTAACCATCAGCGCACACCAAAAGAAGGTGACGGACAGAAGGTGTGGCAACTGGCTTGCCGCCGTCACGGTTGGCCCACCTATCTGCTGTGTGGTCGGTGCTACGAGCGCTGGCCCCTGGCGCGCAGTGCGGGAACCGGCTGGTGGTACTGCAGCATCTGATGCAGTGGTGGTTTGGTCAGCTCCGCACTAGCTGGTTTCCATGGCCCCCTATATTTACATCTTCATCTACATGATTACTCTGCAATTTACACTTAAGTGCCTGGCAGAGGGTTCATCGAACCATTTTCATACTATTTCTCTACCATTCCACTCTCGAATGGCCCTTGGGAACAAGGAACACCTAAATCTTTCCGTTCGAGCTCTGATTTCTCCTATTTTATTATCATGAGCATTCCTCCCTACGTAGGTGGGTGTCAAAAAAATATGGTGATTGAAATTTCGTAAATAGATCTCGCCGCAAAGAAAACCGCCATTGTTTCAGTGACTGCCACCCCAACTCGCGTATCATTTCAGTGACACTCTCACCCCCATTGCGCGACAACACGAGACGAGCTGCCCTTCTTTGCACTTTTTTGATGTCCTCCGTCAATCCTACCTTGCCCGGCCGCGGTGGTCTAGCGGTTCTAGGCGCTCAGTCCGGAACCGCGCGACTGCTACGGTCGCAGGTTCGAATCCTGCCTCGGGCATGGATGTGTGTGATGTCCTTAGGTTAGTTAGGTTTAAGTAGTTCTAAGTTCTAGGCGACTGATGACCACATATGTTAAGTCCCATAGTGCCCAGAGCTATTTGAACCATTTGAATTTTACCTGGTAAGGATCCCATACCGCGCAGCAGTATTCCAGAAGAGGACGGACAAGTGTAATGTTGGCTGTCTCTTTAGTGGTTTGTCGCATCTTCTAAGTGTTCTGCCAACAAAGCGTAGTCTTTGTTTCGCCTTCCCCAGAATATTATCTACGTGGTCTTTCCAATTTAAGTTGCTCGTAATTGTAATTCCTAGTATTTAGTAGAATTGACAGCCTTTAGATTTGTGCGATTTATCGTATACCCAAAATTTATCGAATTTCTTTGAGTACCCATGTGAATGACCTCGCACTTTTCTTTGTTTAGTGCCAATTACCACTTTTCGCACCATAAAGAAATTATCTCTAGAACTTTTTGTAATTGAAATTGATCGTCTGATGATTTTACTAGACGGTAGATAACGGCGTCATCTGCAAACAATCTAAGGGGGCTGCTCAGATTTTCACCTACATCATTTATGTAAATCAGGAATAGCAGAGAGGCTATGACACTACCTTGCGGGACGCCAGATATCACTTCTGTTCTACTCGATGATTTACCGTCTATCACTACGAACTGTGACCTCTCTGAGAGGAAATCACGAATCCAGTCACACTATTGCATGCAGTTTGATTAATAGTCGATTGTGAGGAACGATATCAAAAGCGTTCTGGAAATCTAGGAATATGGAATCGATGTGAGATCCCTTGTCGACAGCACTCATTACTTCACGGGAATAAAGAGCTAGCTGTGTTGCACAAGAACGATATTTTCTGAATCCGTGTTGGTTATGTATCAATAAGTCATTTTCTTCAAGGTGATTCATAATGTTCGAGTACAGTATATGCTCCAAAATCCTGCTGCAAATTGAGGTCAGTGATACGGGTCTGTGATTCACTGGGTTACTCCTATTTCATTTCTTGAATATTGGTGTGACTTGTGCTACTTTCCAGTCTTTAGGAACAGACCTTTCGTCAAGTGAGCGGTTGTATATGATAGCTAAGAAAGGCGCTATTGTGTCTGCATACTCTGAAATGAACCTGATTCGTATACCATCTGGACCGGAAGACTTGCCTTTCTTAAGTGATTTGAGTTGTTTCGCAACACCTAAGATATCTACTTTTATGTCACTCATGCTAACAGCTGTTCTGGTTTCGAATTCTGGAATATTTACTTCGTCTTCTCTCCTGAAGGAATTACGGAAAACTGTATTTAGTAACTATGCTTTAGTGACACCATCATCAAATGGTTCAAATGGCTCTGAGCACTATGGGACTTAACTTCTGAGGTCATCAGTCCCCTAGAACTTAGAACTATTTGAACCTAACTAACCTAAGGACATCACACACATCCATGCCCGAGGCAGGATTCGAACCTGCGACCGTAGCGGTTCGTGCGCTTCCAGACTGTAGCGCCTAGAACCGTTCGGCCACTCCGGCCGGCTGGCACCATCATCAGTAACATTTCCATCGCTATCGCGTAGTGACGGTATTCGCTGTTTTTTGCCACTGGTGTCCTTTACATACGACCGGAATCTCTTTGGGTTTTCTATCATATTTTGAGACAATGTTTCATTGTAGAAACTATTAAAAGCATCTCGCATTGACGTCCGCACTAAATTTCGTGCTACCGTGAAACTTAGCCAGTCTTGGGGATTTTGCGTTCTTCAGAATTTGCAACAGCTATGGCAGCGCTGCTGTTTTACTTCCTCGCGCTGAGAACCAGTGGCGGCGCTACAACTTGTTACCACTCCCGCTTAAAATTCGAATTTCCACAACTTTCGGATACAACATTGTAATTCACTCGTTTCCCATCATATAAACACATTTGTGTTGCATGGCCACATAATAACAGCAAAATGAGAAAATTGGTAGGAGAAACAGCATTGGTCGTATGTTTTTGTTGTTTTATTATCCGCAAAATCGATTTTCGGTCACTTATCGATTTTACGGATAATAAAACAACAACAAAATACGACCAATGCTGTTTCTCCTTCCAATTATATCCATTATCTGGTCGTGGTGCACAGAACACTCCATGGAGTCGCCAATCAATAAAATGAGAGAAGACACAAGGGAATTAATGATATTAGCTGCTAGTTCGCACTGATTTAAATCAATGGCGAAAGTTGGAAATTTGTGCCGGACCAGGATTCGAACCCAGATCTCCGGTTTACTAACCATTACGCCATCCAGACACAGTGATCATTGCAAATGGGCCTACACTGGCACTCCTCCTATCAGGCTCAAATTCTCAACTGTGGACAAATTTAGATTTTGTGTCTGGCAGGAAGCGTGGGAGAGTAGTTCATGTAGTTACGATAACCACTGTGTAGCGATGGTGCAGTCGTCAGCTCATCAGCAGGAGACCTGGGTCCGGACTCCAGTCCGGCACAAATTTTCAGCGCCGGCCTTGTAGCCAAACGGTTCTAGGCGCTTCAGTCTGGAACCGCGCGACCGCTACGGAAGCAGGTTCGAATCCTGCCTCGGGCATGGATGTGTGTGCTGTACTTAGGTTAGTTAGGTTTAAGTAGTTCTAAATTCTACGGGACTGATGACCTCAGATGTTAAGTCCCATAGTGCTCAGAGCCATTTGATCCATTTTTTGAAATTTTCAGCCTTCCCCATTGATTTAAATCAATGTCCATAAGCATGCAGTCTCATTAATTGGTTCAAATGGCTCTAAGCACTATGGGACTTAACATCTGAGGTCATGAGTCCCGTCCACGTCCGCAACTCGTGGTCGTGCGGTATCGTTCTCGCATCCCGCGCCCGGGTTCACGGGTTCGATTCCCGGCGGGGTCAGGGATTTTCTCTGCTTCGTGATGAATGGGTGTTGTGTGATGTCCTTAGGTTAGTTAAATGACCTGGGTGACAATCTGAGCAGTTCTCTTAGGTTGTTCGCAGCTGATGCTGTAATTTACCGTCTAGTAAGGTCATCCGAAGACCAGTATCAGTTGCAAAGCGATTTAGAAAAGAATGCTATATGGTGTGGCAGGTGGCAGTTGACGCTAAATAACGAAAAGTGTGAGGTGATGCACATGAGTTCCAAAAGAAATCCGTTGGAATTCGATTACTCGATAAATAGTACAATTCTCAAGGCTGTCAATTCAACTAAGTACATGGGTGTTAATATCACGAACAACTTCGGTTGGAAAGACCACATAGATAATATTGTGGGGAAGGCGAGCCAAAGGCTGCGTTTCATCGGCAGGACCCTTAGAAGATGCAACAAGTCTACTAAAGAGAGAGCTTACACTACACTCGTTCGTCCTCTGTTAGAATATTGCTGCGCGGTGTGGGATCCTTACCAGGTGGGATTGACGGAGGACATCGAAAGGGTGCAAAAAAGGGCAGCTCGTTTTGTATTATTACGTAATAGGGGAGAGAGTGTGGCAGATATGATACGCGAGTTGGGATGGAAGTCATTAAAGCAAAGACGTTTTTCGTCGCGACGAGATCTATTTACGAAATTTCAGTCACCAACTTTCTCTTCCGAATGCGAAAATATTTTGTTGAGCCCAACCTACATAGGTAGGAATGATCATCAAAATAAAATAATAGAAATCAGAGCTCGAACAGAAAGGTTTAGGTGTTCGTTCTTCCCGCGTGCTGTTCGGGAGTGGAATGGTAGAGAGATAGTATGATTGTGGTTCGATGAACCCTCTCCCAAGCACTTAAATGTGAATTGCAGAGTAGTCATGTAGATGTAGATGTAGATGTAGTTGGGTTTAAGTAGTTCTAAGTTCTAGGGGACTGATGACCATAGATGTTAAGTCCCATAGTGCTCAGAGCCATTTGAACCATTTTTTTCATCAGTGCCCTAGAACGTAGAACTACTTAAACCTAACTAACCTAAGGGCATCACACACATCCATGCCCGAGGCAAGATTCGAACCTGCCACCGCAGCGGTCTCGCGGTTCCAAACTGTGACGCCTAGAAACGATCGGCTACTCCGGCCGGCAGTGTCATTAATTCGTTTATGTCTTGATCCAGAGGGGTTGCAGAATCCAAATTGTGTGTCTTCTTTCAGGCATGTCCGGAAGACATATAAAATGGAGAAGAAGAGAAATTATGGCAATACAGGTAGCCATTTCGGCGGAGATTCAACATGACGGTTAGTAGAGAACTTTGACGACCAGTTGCCGGCGGTGTGAGAACGGCTGGAGAAGCGGCGCTGAAGCTCTTTGACCTGATACTTGGCGTCTCACGCTCCAGACGGCTACGTGAGACGCTTTCCTTTTAGAACCTCCCGGGTCAGCCCGGAGCAGGCAGCACGCATTCCTTCTGCTCGACGCAGGTCGTCAGTCGCCGCACTGCCGCCGAGGCACGTCACGTCAGACCGCACAGCGCCGGCGCCGGCCCCGGCTAACCAGGTCGGCGCCAGAGGAGCGGCCAGTTAATTCCTCCGGGGAAAAAAACCTCTCAGTGATTACGTCGCTGCATCTTCTGGGTGTTTCCCGCCGTCAGGCATCTCTTACACCTCTTTACAACATTGCTTAAGAAGAGGAATCCTTGATTAAATCCAAAATTACACTACTGGCCATTAAAATTGCTACACCACGAAGATGACGTGCTACAGACGCGAAATTTAACAGACAGGAAGAAGATGCTGTGATATGCAAATGATAAGCTTTTCAGAACATTCACACAAGGTTGGCGCCGGTGGCGACACCTACAACGTGCTGACATGTGGAAAGTTTCCAACCGATATCTCGTACACGGATAGCAGTTGACCGGCGTTGCCCGGTGAAACGTTGTTGTGATGCCTCGTGCAAGGAGGAGAAATGCGTACCATCACGTTTCCGACTTTGATAAAGGTCGGATTGTAGCCTATCGCGATTGCGGTTTATCGTATCGCGACATTGCTGCTCGCGTTGGTCAAGATCCAATGACTGTTAGCAGAATATGGGTTCAGGGGGGTAATACGGAACGCCAAACTGGATCCCAGCGGCCTCGTATCACTAGCAGTCGAGATGACAGGCATCTTATCCGCATGGCTGTAGCGGATCGTGCAACCACGTCTCGATCCCTGAGTCAGCAGATGGGGACGTTTGCAAGACAACAACCATCTGCACGAACAGTTCGACGCTATTTGCAGCAGCATGGACTATCAGCTCGGAGACCATGGCTACTGTTACCCTTGACGCTGCATCACAGACAGGAGCGCCTGCGATGGTGTACTCGACGCCGAACCTGGATGCCCGAATGGCAAAACGTCATTTTCTCGGATGAATCCAGGTTATGTTTACAGCATCATGATGGTCGCATCCGTGTTTGGCGACATCGCGGTGAACGCACATTAGAAGCGCGTATTCGTCATCGCCATACTAGCGTATCACCCGGCGTGATGGTATGGGGTGCCACTGGTTACACGTCTCGGTCACCTCTTGTTCGCATTAACGGCACTTTGAACAGTGGACGTTACATTTCAGATGTGTTACGACCCGTGTCTCTACCCGTCATTGGATCCCTGCGAAACCCTACATTTCAGCAGGATAATGCACGACCGCATGTTGCAGGTCCTGTACGGGCCTTTCTGGAAACAGAAAATGTTCGACTGCTGCCCTGGCCAGCACATTCTCCAGATCTCTCACCAACTGAAAATGTCTGGTCAATGGTGGCCGAGCAACTGCTTCGTCACAATACGCCAGCCACTACTCTTTATGAATTGTGGTATCGTGTTGAAGCTGCATGGGCAGCTGTACCTGTACACGCCATCCAAGCTCTGTTTGACTCAATGTACAGGCGTATGAAGGCCGTTATTAAGGCCAAAGGTTGTTGTTCTGAGTACTGATTTCTCAGTATCTATGCACCCAAATTGCGTGAAAATGTAATCACATGTCAGTTCTAGGATAATATATTTGCCCAATGAATATCCATTTATCATCTGCATTTCTTCTTGGTGTAGCAATTTTAATGGCCAATAGTGTAGATTTAACCGTTGAAAGGAGAAAATGTAAAAATGCAGCAGGTAAGATATCACCTACAGGAAAATTAAAGATGCCTTTGGGGAAAAGGGAAGCAGTTGCATTAATATCAAGAGTTCAGATGGAAAACCAGTCATAAGCAAGGAAGGGAAAGCTGAAAGGTGGAAGGAGTATGTAGACGCTCTATACAAGGGAAATAAATTTGTACTCAATATTAGAGAAAGGGAAGAGGACGTAGATGAACAAGAGATGGGAGATAAGATACTGCGAGAAGAATGTCACAGAGAATTGAAAGATCTATGTCGAAACAACGCCCCAGGAGTAGATGACATTCCGTCAGAACTATTGATAGACGTGGGAGAGCAAGCCAAGACAAAACTCTTCTAGCTGGTGTGCAAGATGTATGAGACTGGCGAAATACCCTCAGACTTCAAGAATGTTATAATTCCAGTGCCAAAAAGCAGGTGCTGACAGGTGTGAACGTTACCTAACTATCAATTTAAGAAGTCTTGGTTGCAAAATCCTTTATAGAAGAATAGAAGAACTGGTAGAAGCCGACATCTAAGATGATCAGTTTGGATCCCGGAGAAATGTAGGAACTCGCAAGGCAATGCTGACCCTACGACGTATCTTAGAACATAGATAAAGGAAAGGCACGCCTATGTTTCTACCTTTTGACAATGTTGATTGTAATACTCTCTTTGAAATTCTGAAGGTAGCAGATGTAAAATACAGGGAGCGAAAGGGTGTTTACAACATGTTCAGAAACCAAACAGCAGTTATAACAGTCGAGTGCCATGGAAAGAAAGCAGTGGTTCAGAAGGGAATGAGACTGAGTTGTAGTGTATCCGCGATGTCATCAAGCTATTTAGTGAGCAAGCAGTAAAGAAAACAAAAGAAAAATTTAGAGTAGGAATTAAAGGTCAGGGAGAAGAAATAAAAATTTTGAGGTTTACCCATGACAGTGTAGTTCTGTTAGTTCTGTCAGAGATAGCAAAAGACTAGGAAGAGCAGCTGAACGGAATGGGCACTGTCGTGAAAGGAGGATATAAGACGAACATCAACAACAGCAAAAGAAAGATAATGGAAGGTAGTCGAATTAATTCAGGTGATGCTACGAGAATTAGATTAGGAAACGGAACACTTGAAGTAGTAGGTGAGTTTTGCTGTTTGGGCAGTAAAACAACTGACGATGGCCGAAGTAGAGAGGATATAAAATGTACACTTCCAATGGCAAGAAAAGTATTTTTGAAGAAGAGAAACTTGTTAACATCGAATATAGATTTAGGTGTTAGGAAGTGTTTTCTGAAAATATTTGTCTGGAGTGTAGCCACGTATGGAAGTGAAACGTGAACGATAAACAGTTTAGACAAGAAGAGAGTAGAAAATTTCGAAATATGATGCTACAGAAGCATGCTAAAGATTAGATGGGTAATTCACGTACTTGATGATGAGGTACTTAACAGAAACGAGAACAAAGAAATTTGTGGCACAACCTGACTAGGAGAAGAGGCCGATTGACAGGACACATTCTGAGACATTAAGGGATGACAAACCTGTTATTGGAGGGAAGTGTAGGGAGTAAATATCGTATAAGGAGACCAAGAGATGAATACAGTAAGCAGATTTAGATTGATGTAAGTTGCAGTTGTTATTTGGAGATGAAGAGACTTGCACAGGACAAAGAAGCACGGAGAGCTGTATCACACCATCCTTCGGACTGAAGACCAGAACTACAACAACATGTATACGGGGCAGTAAACGTAGACGTGACAGATGGAATAAATTAAGTAAACTGTTTATTATTTCAAAAGTAATAGCTATAAGTGTGAGACAAGACAGTCAATGTCTTCATGGAAAAATGTTTGCAGTTGCCTACGGAATCACGAGTCTAGCCAGGCGTTTTCATCTTTGTCCGAAGTAAATCGATTGGCACGAATGTCTTTCTTCAGGACTCCAAAAATTTGGAAATGGAGTGGGGAGAGTTCGGGGCTGAATTGAGGTTGTGTAAGGGCTTCCCAGCGTAATATCTGCAGCACAGTCGAATCAATCTTGCCAACATGGGGGCTGGTCCACATCCTTCATACAATGCCGATCTCTCCTCATACCATTTCCATTTTTTGGGCTCCTGAAGAAAGACAGTCGCGACCGTCGATTTGCTTCGGACGAAGAGTTGAACGCCTGGGTAGAATCAAGATTCAGTAGGCAATTGCAAAAGTTTTGCCATGAACAAAACTGACCATCTTGTCTCACAGAGGGATAAATGTGTTAATACTTATTGCAATTACTTTGAAATAATAAACAGATAAATTACTTTTCCACCACCTCTCTTTTATTCATTTGACGGTCCCTTATAAGAGCTTGTAGTGTACAATTTAGTTAAGATTCCCTGCATTCATATGGTAATGAATTTGGTTAAGGCCAGGGTGTAATTGTAATTAATGTTAATTATATTTATTAACTATAATTATAACTGTAGTTGAATCTGGAATTTGTAATTAATAGCAAATAAAAAGATGTTGTTGCTGTGGTCTTCAGCCCAGAGACTGTTTGGATGCAGCTCACCATGCAACTCTATCATGTGCAAGCTTCTTCATCTCCAAGTAACTGCTGCAACCTACATCCTTCTGAATCTGCTTAGTGTATTCATCTCTTGGTCTCCCTCTAAGATTTTAACCCTCCACGCTGCCCTCCAATACTAAATTGGTGATCCCTTGATGCCTCAGAACACGTCCTACCAACAGGTCCATTCTTCTTGTCAAGTTGTGCGACAATCTCCTCTTCTCCCCAATTCTATTCAGTACCTCCTCATTAGTTACGTGATCTACCCATATCATCGTCATCGTTCTTCTGTAGCACCACATTTCGAAAGCTTCTATTCTCTTCTTGTCTCAACTATTTATCGTCACGTTTCACGTCCATATATGGTTACACTCGATACAAATACTTTCAGAACGTCCATACATGGCTACACTCAATACAAATACTTTCAGAAATGACTTCCTGACACTTATCTGTACTCGATGTTAACAAATTTCTCTTCTTCAGAAACGCTTTTCTTGCCATTGCCAGTCTACATTTTATATCCTCTCTACTTCGACCACCATCAGTTATTTTGCTCCTCAAATAACAAAATTCATTTACTACTTCAGTCTCATTCTCTAATCTAATTTCCTCAGAGTCACCAAATTTAATTCGACTACATTCCATGATCCTCGTTTTGCTTTTGTTGATGTTCATCTCATATCCTTCTTTCAAAACACTTTCCATTCCGTTCATCTGCTCTTCCAAGTCCTTTTATGTCTCTGACAGAATTACACTGTCATCGGCAAACCACAAAGTTTTATTTTTTTCGCCATGGATTTTAATTCCTAATCCAAATTTTTCTTTTGTTTTCTTTACTGTTTGCTCAGTATACAGATTGAATAACATCGGGGATAGGCTACAACCCTGTCTCACTCCATTCCCAACCACTGCTTCCCTTTCATGCCCCTAGACTCTTATAACTGCCATCTGGTTTCTGCATAAATTGTGATTAGCCTTTCCTTCCCTGTATTTGGCCCCCGCCACCTTCAGAATTTGAAAGAGAATATTCCAGTCAACATAGTCAAAAGCTTTCTCTAGGCCTGGAAATGCTAGAAACGTTGGTTCGCCTTTCCTTAATCTATCTCCTATGATAAGTCATAGGGTCAGTATTGCCTCACGTGTTCCAACATTTCTACGAAATCGAAACTGATCTTCCTCGATGTCGGCTTATACCAGTTTTTCCATTCGTCTGTAAAGAAATCGTGTTAGTATTTTGCAGCCGGGACTTATTAAAGTGATAGTTCGGTAATTTTCACAACTGTCAACGCCTGCTTTCTTTGGGATTGGAATTATTATACTCTTCTTGAAGTCTGAGGGTATTTCGCGTGTCTTTTACATCTTGCTCACCAGATGGTAGAGTTTTGCCAGGACTGGCTCTCCCAAGCCTATCAGTAGTTCTAATGGGATGTTGTCTACTCAGGGGTCTTGTTTCGATTAATCTCTTTCCATGCTCCGTCAAATTCTTCACGCAGTATCATATCTCCCATCTCATCGTCATCTACGTCCTCTTCCATTTCCATAGAATAGTCCTCAAGTACATTGTTCTTGTATAGACCCTCTATATACTCCTTCTACCTTTCTGTTTTTCTTTGAAATTAATCGTATTGTTGAAATTATAACAGTCATAGGAAGAATGGATCTTAATTTTTGGGACTTTATTTTTATTGATCATGAATTTTCGGTTTGTAAGAACTGGTTAATCATCTGAGCTTTTGATATTCATACAAGTGGTTCTCTTTTCTCCAAAGGCCTCTTTAATTTTCCTGTAGGCAGTATCTATCTTACCCCTAGTGATATATACCTCTACATGCTTACATTTGTCCTCAAGCCATCCTTGCTTAGCCATTTTGCACTTCCTGTCGATCTCACTTTTGAGAGATTTGTATTCCGTTTTGCCTGCTTCATTTACTACATTTTTATATTTTCTCTTTTCATCAATTAAATTCAATATTTCTTCTGTCTCCCAAGGATTTCTACTAGCCCTTGTCTTTTTACCTACTTGATCCACTGTTGCCTTCACTACTTCATCCCTCAAAGCTACCCATTTTTCTTCTACGGTATTTCTTTCCCCCATTCTTGTCAATTGTTCCCTTATGCTCTCCCTGAAACTCTGTACAACCTCTGGTTTAGTCAGTTTATCCAGGTCTCATCTCCTTAAATTCCCACCTTTTCGCAGTTATTCAGTTTTAATCTACAGTTCATAACCAGTAGATTGTGGTCAGAGTCCACATCTGCCCCTGGAAATGTCTTACAATTTAAAACCTGGTTCCTAAATCTCTGTCTTACTATTATATAATCTATCTGATACCTTTTAGTATCTCCGGGATTCTTCCATGTATACAGCCTTCTTTTATGATTCTTGAACCAAGTGTTAGCTATGATTAAGTTATGCTCTGTGCAAAATTCCACCAGGCGGCTTCCTCTTTCATTTCTTACCCCCAATCCATATTCACCTACTACGTTTCCTTCTCTCCCTTTTCCTACTACCGAATTCCAATCACCCATGACTATTAAATTTTCGTCTCCCTTCACTATCTGAATAATTTCTTTTATCTCATCATACATTTCTTCAATTTCTTCGTCATCTGCAGAGCTAGTTGGCATATAGACTTGTACTATTGTCGTAGGCGTGGGATTCGTGTCTATCTTGGCCACAATAATGCGTTCGCTGTGTTGTTTGTAGTAGCTTACCCGCATTCCTATTGTTTTATTCATTATTAAACCTACTCCTGCATTGCCCCTATTTGGTTTTGTATTGATAACCCTGTATTCACCTGACCAAAAGTCTTGTTCCTCCTGCCACCGCACTTCACTAATTCCCACTATATCTAACTTTAACCTATCCATTTCCCTTTTCAAATTTTCTAACCTACCTGCCCGATTAAGGGATCTGACATTCCACAATCCGATCCGTAGACCGCCAGTTTTCTTTCTCCTGATAACGACGCCCTCCTGACTAGTCACTGCCGGGAGATCCGAATGGGAGACTATTTTACCTCCGGAATATTTTACCCAAGAGGACTTCGTCGTCATTTAACCATACAGTAAAGCTGCATGCCCTCGGGAAAAATTACGGCTGTAGTTTCCCCCTGCTTTCAGCCGTTCGCAGTACCAGCACAGCAAGGCCGTTTTGGTTAGTGTCACAAGGCCAGATCAGTCAATCATCCAGACTGTTGCCCCTGCAACTACTGAAAAGGCTGCTGCCCCTCTTCAGGAACCATATGTTTGTCTGGCCTCTCAACAGATACCCTTCCGTTATGGTTACACCTGTATGGTACGCCTGTCTGTATCTCTGGGGCACGCAAGTTCAAATGGCTCTGATCACTATGCGACTTCACTTCTGAGGTCGCCAGTCGCCTAGAACTTACAACTAATTAAACCTAAGTAACCTAAGGACATCACACACATCCATGCCCGAGGCAGGATTCGAATCTGCGACCGTAGCGGTCACGCGGTTCCAGATTGAAGCGCCTAGACCCGCACGGCCACACGGGCCGGCGGCACGCAAGTCTCCCCACCGACGGCAAGGTCCATGGTTCATGGTGGAGGTGGCCGAATAACTCTTCTCGAAATCCTGGAAGGATTTGTCTTAGATAACAAAACAAGAGTTCTTATCAGACTCATTCTTACTGAAACCATTTTTAAAGTGAAGTTTACAGGAGAGATATCAGATGCTTTGGAAATCTGGAACGTCAATTATTTGGGATCAAACGACAGTATCAGTAATACTTTTATTTTGAATTACCACGACTGGTTTCGACCGCCGACATCATTTCCGAGCGGTTCTCTGAACAAAACAGAAAACAATGTAGAACGGAATAAGTTACACCTCAAAGGTAATATCGTCAAAATAAAGCAAATTAAAATACACTGGCGTGCAGATCATAAGGAGGAAAGGTAGTTTCATATGATGTGTCACTACCAAGTTTGATAGCTCGATGGAACTTGGACCTTACATTAAAAGAACTTCTACAGTGCAGTACAGAAGGGAACTGAAACAAATACACAATGAGGCAAACAGAAATGACACTTTTATCAAAGACAATAATTACGCTGAAGTCATCGTGATTCACGGTGGAGAATTATAAAATGCGGTACATGGTTCTTAATAGGGTGCGTGATCACCACGGACACCAACGCGTGTTCTGCAAAGTGCTCCCATGTTGGTCACAAGCTTGGTAATGGCGTTACATTCCTCCAGTTTCGCGATACGTAGCTGCTGGATGGTTGATGGTGCATGTGGATGTGCTGCAACACGTCTCTCCAGCTCATCTCACACGTACACGAGGGGATATACACTACTGGCCATTAAAATTTCTACACCAAGAAGAAATGCAGATGACAAACGGATATTCATAGGACAAATATATTATCCTAGAACTGACATGTGATTACATTTTCACGCAACTTGGGTGCATAGATACTGAGAAATCAGTACTCAGAACAACCACCTCTGGCCGTAATAACGGCCTTCATACGCCTAGACATTGAGTCAAACAGAGCTTGAATGGCGTGTACAGGTACAGCTGCACATGCAGCTTCAACACGATACCACAGTTCATCAAGAGTAGTGACTGACGTATTGTGACGAGCCAGTTGCTCGGCAGCCATTGACCGGACGTTTTCAGTTGGTGAGAGATCTGGAGAATGTGGTGACCAGGGCAGCAGTCGAACATTTTCTGTATCCAGAAAGGCCCGTACAGGACCTGCAGCAGGAGGTCGTGCATTATCCTGCTGAAATGTAGGGTTTCGCAGCTATCGAATGAAGGGTAGAGCCACGGGTCGTAACACATCTGAAATGTAACGTCCACTGTTCAAAGTGCCGTCAGTGTGAACAAGAGGTGACCGAGACGTGTAACCAGTGGCACCCCGTACCATCACGCCGGGTGATACGCCAGTATGGCGATGACGAATACACGCTTCCAATGTGCGTTCACCGCGATGTCGCCAAACACGGATGCGACCATCATGATGCTGTAAACAGAACCTGGATTCATCCGAAAAAATGACGTTTTGCCATTCGGGCATCCAGGTTCGGCGTCGAGTACACCATCGCAGGCGCTCCTGTCTGTGATGCAGCGTCAAGGGTAACAGTAGCCATGGTCTCCGAGCTGATAGTCCATGCTGCTGCAAATAGCGTCGAACTGTTCGTGCAGATGGTTGTTGTCTTGTAAACGTCCCCACCTGTTGACTCAGGGATCGAGATGTGGCTGCACAATCCGCTACAGCCATGCGGATAAGATGCCTGTCATCTCGACTGCCAGTGATACCAGGCCGTTGGGATCCAGCACAGCGTTCCGTATAACCCTCCTGAACCCACCGATTCCATATTCTGTTAACAGTCATTGGATCTCGACCAACGCGAGCAGCAATGTCGCGATACGATAAACCGCAATCGCGATAGGTTACAATTCGACCTTTATCACAGTCGGAAACGTGATGGTACGCATTTCTTCTTACACAAGGCATCACAACAACTTTTCACCACGCAACCCGGTCAACTGCTGTTTGTGTATGAGAAATCGGTTGGAAACGTTCCTCATGTCAGCATGTTGTAGGTGTCGCCACCGGCGCCCACCTTGTGTGAATGCTCAGAAAAGCTAATCATTTGCATATCACAGCATCTTCTTCCTGTAGGTTAAATTTCGCGTCTGTAGCACGTCATATTCGTGGTGTAATATTTTTAATGACCAGTAGTGTAAGTTGCGGGAAATGGCAGACCAGTCCATTCGCCGAATGTCCTCTCGTTCCAAGATCTTCACTTGCGCTGTTCGATGCGGTCGCGCCTTATGATCAGTAAAAACCAAGTCAGGGTCGAAGGCGCCCCTGAAAAGACGCACTTGGGGAAAGAGTTCACTGTGACAATAAAGTTACCGGTGGTTTACTGTGTCCAAACATTTGGAGGTCAGGGCGCCCATGCAACATTGTGCTTCACAACACCTGCCCCGCCAAAACGGTTATATTCGACAATGGTGGTGGGTGCATTACGCGATATGTTGTTGCGTCCAGAATAACTACTAAGACTGCTCTCATCCAAGACGAGGATGCGACCCCACCCTAGTGCCTATTCTCTTCGCACCATCGCAACCGCTGCCGCCGATGTGGGGGTTTCAACGGAACACAACGTTCTGGTTGTCAGGCAAAGAGACCACCATCATGCAGTCGCTGTGCCACGGTAGAGCGTGATACTGCGTTGCAGTTTCATCCGTTGTTTGACGTGTGTGCCTGCTTCACTGTTGCACAGTGTAGCAGCCACCTGTTGACCGTGGTCGGGAAGCTGTACCTGTGGTTCGGAAGGCCCCCGTATACGTGAAACAATGCTGTGAGCAATGTGAAACTCCTGAGCTACACTTGTCACATTTTGTCCATCTTCACTTTCCCTAGGATTCTTACCCGTGTGCTGGAATCCGAATGTTGTCTCCAGGTCATGTTGTAATGAAGAATACAACCACAGTGAATCGTAACTTCTTGCGATAGACACGCTCTTTTTCCGTTCCTTTTAAATAGCAAGCGTTGCGAGGCCAGCTCCATTTGAAGCTATAATTACTCACCTCTCGCCATGTGGTGTCCAACTTTCAGTGCCATGACTGGGAGACATCTGGCGATATGCTCCCCCATTTTCATTCATTTCCACCCAGTAATTAATATCTATGACACTTTCCTTAACCAGTTCCTAAGTTTTGCAGAGCACTGTACAAAATACTGTGTAACAACTTGTCCACATACATCAACAGAGCATAGTAAAATAAATAATGTTGTATAGAAAAACATCCAAAATTTAAGAAAGTAAAAATGTAACAAGATCTTAGATGTCTACTATCGTAGGAGTACACAGGCAGACTGGCGAGACTTGTTAAGAGACAGTGCATAAGCAGGGGAGGGTGAGTTACACCGAGGGCCTGAAGATGGCAGGAAATGTGGACAGCGACGAAGCAGATAATAATAAGAACATAACTACAATGCTTTAGAAGTAAAACAAAATACAGATACACACCACATTCAAAAGATTTACATAGACGTATAGAAGAAGCACAGTTATAAAGTAGTAAATAAAAAAAGTAAAGGCACAGATAGCGCTCGAAGAACCTAGGATGAAAGAAGAGTTGAGCTTGGAAAGCTAGAGATGACAGATGAATGGAATCAGCAAATGCATCTCTGCACATAAACTATGGGAACTTCACAACCAGGCACTCTTTACATTGGGCTCCAGTTGAGTCATGCATTGTTATTGCTAGACTTTCCCCAAAGCAACAGAAGATGAATAGGTACGGACTGCAAGTGCCGCGCTTCTCTCTAAAATGTGTGTCTCGTTTACAGACTGACTGACAGGCGAGGCATGCCGCCAAGTTCCCGAGGACCTGAGAGGCTCGGGCATGAGTATTATAGGCATTCCTGTGCACACAAAAGGAGCCGCTGTTAAGCTCCAGCCTTCCTGGTGAATCAGGAATTCGGAGAAACATCTGGACGCTCTGACAGATGTTTCTCTAGAAAATCCAATCTTCTAGGGAACTTGTTTTGGGAAATGGCTGGTGCCGCGACTAGAGACGGTATGGAAAGTGGGAACGCCAACTGAGTTTATGTGCTTAGGACCAGTTGCCATCCTGGAACTGCTCTAAGTGAGATTGTTAAGGTTGGCACCTTGTAACTAAAACAATTTACCCCACATCGATCATTCTTTGCGCGGCATTGCAAACTCACCCCAGCAATGGCAATACGATGGGCAATTTAGAGTCATGAAGAACAAGAAACTCCGTCTGAACAGGCCTCGGAAGGCCCAACGCTACCAACGGACAACTGTGTCATTCTTCAGCCGATATGTGTCACTGGATGGGGATATGGGGATATGTAAGTCAGCACACGGCTCTGCCGAGTGTTAGTTTTTGTGACCGGAGCCGCTGCTTCTCAATCAAGTAGCTCCTCAGTTGACCTTACAAAGGCTGAGTGCAACCTGTTTGCCAACATCGCCCGGCAGAAGCATTCTGAGTGGTCGTTGTGAGAATCATTAAGGGAAGCGTTCAGAAGTTCATTCTAAGAATCATTCTGGACATTCTTTTGGGAATTTTTAGTCCAATTTCTGCTCGGGTTTCAGGCTTTGAATCTCATTCCTGCTTTCATCCAGATGTGTGTTGTTATTTTGTGACATCCTCAGTTTCCATGACTTGTCGGATGGTCTTCCTATCGGTCCGATGCTCGAATATATGAACATTCTACTGTGTTCCAGCCACCCCAAATATAATTTGGATGCCGCCTCTGCAGTCTAATCACTGTGGACAATAGATGTCGGGATCCAGCGAGCAGCTGCTCTGGCCAGAACAGTAGTGCCGCTTCGATCATTGGGTTATGATTTAACCTGGAGAGCTATTATGTAGGAGGCAATAGGTAAGATACAATTTAAGTTGCGCTGAGCGTCGCCGTTAAGCCGCAGCTGCATAGAGATGTGGAAGTATGAGCTGCAGGCTTTCAATCGATGGCCACGTGACGCCACGCCGGTTCTTCTGGATATCAGCCACCCTCGCCTTCACGCACTGCCACTCTGCCATGTGCTCAGATAAAGTGATTAATCGCCCCAGGAGCCCAATTAGGCAGTCGTGTCTACACCCAGTCAAATCTGACACAAGATTTTTTATTCATCTACATCTACCTGGCTACTCTGCAAATCACTCGTACCAGAGGGTTATCGAACCGCCTTCACAGTTATTTCCTATTATTCGGCTCTCGAACTGCCCGCGGAAAAAATGAAAACCTATATTTTGAGGTGCGAGCTCTGATTTCCTTTATTTTATTATGATTATCGTTACTCCCAATGAAGGACGGCGCAAAAATAAATAAATAAATAAATAAATAAAAATAAAAAAAATAAAAATCGCAGTACGAGGAGAAAGTTGATGGTTGAATTTTCATGAGGATATTCCGCGACACTCTCTCCCCTATTTATCGATAGTACAAAATGTGCTGCCCTTCTTTGAACTTCCTCGATGTACTCCGTTAATCCTACCTGGTAAGGAGCCTACACCGCTCACACAAAGAGGACGGAAAGCGAAGTGTAGGCATTCTCTGTAGTAGATCTGTTGCATCTTTTCAGTGTTCTGCCAATAAAACACAGTCTTTGTTTCGCCTCCCCCAAAATGTTTTCTGTGTGATCACTCCAATTTAAGTTGTTCGTAATTGTAATTCCTGGGGTACAAAGAAGGAGCCTCCTAGAAGATTGTGAGCCTAAAGACTGAAGACAGGCACAATCGGGCGTACCCTGGAAACGGTGAAAGATTTCACCGACTAATCCTTCTAACACCAGATCAAGTTAAACTCCAAAACCAAATTAACATCAAGATGCAACGGCCTTTATCAAGACCACCCCTTGTGACCATCTCGATATATATTGAGGGATTCTCTAGTCATAAGAGTGTTTTATTAGCAGACATGTGCTGTAAGCATAAACGCGACGTATTGTTGGTGCAGGAAACACACCGGGGAGCCACCAGCCACAGACCTAAAATAGCAGGAATGGATTTGGCCATTGAAAGACCTCACGACAAGTATGGGAGTGCGATTTTCATCAGACCCGGGCTCAACGTAACATTAGCCGCAATGACAGAAGTAAATAACATTGAATTACTCACCATTCGCACCAAGAAGTTCTTTGTGACGTCTGTGTACAAACCACCAGATGTGGACTTTGTTTTCCATGAACCAAACAATTTTACATATGACCATATTAATTTCGTCATGGGCGATTTCAACTGCCATGGTGAAGCATGGGGATATAATGAGACTGAAAAGAATGGTGTACAGCTTGAATCCTGGGCTGACACTAATGACCTACAACTCATTCATGACGCAAAACAGCCAGCATCGTTCAACAGCAGAAGATGGAGAAGGGGATATAATCCTGACAACATCTTTGTGAGTAGGAAGTTGGCAGCACAGTGCATGAAGCTTGTTGAAGAACCTATCCCAAGTACACAACACAGACCCGTCATTTGTGTTGTGAATGCCATGGTTAAACCAGAGGAGGTGCCTTTCCGAAGACGGTTTAATTTCAAAAAAGGCAGACTGGCAGAAATTTAAAGAGCAATTGGATGAAGAGATTGAGAAAATCCCTCCTTGACCAGATGAGTATGATAGATTTATCGATCTTGTGAAAGGGATCTCAAGGAAAAACATCCCAAGGGGTTGCCGTACCCAGTACATCCGGGGTCTGACCGGCAGCAGCAAGGTCTTACTTGACAGGTACAAAAAGCTGTTCACTCAAGACCCCTTCAGCGAAGATACGATGGTGGCTGGGGAGGAACTAATGCAGGCTATTGCTGAGGATAAGAGATCGCGGTGGTGCAAACTAGTCGAGAATCTTGACATGAAACAAAACAGCAGACGTGCATGGAAATTACTAAAAAATTTAAGTGGAGACCCAACTGACCACCAGCATAAGAACAGCGGGGTAACAGCAAATCAGATTGCTAGCCAACTTCTGAAGAATTAGAAAACCAAAGGGAAAAGAGAAAGGGAAAGAGTTATACCCCAAGAACAAAAAGATTACGGACTCCTCAATGCTTCATTCACAGCAACCGAACTGGAAGACGCCATTCAGAGTATGAAACTGAATAAGGCCGCTGGAACTGATGACCTTAGAACGGAGCAGATAAAACAGTTTGGGCCCAAAGCTCGAAACTGGTTACTACAAATGATGAACACCTGTATTAAAGAGCTGAATATTCCAAAACTATGGCGGCAGGCGAGAGTGGTGGCTTTACTAAAACCTGGCAAGGAGATGAAGGACCCCAAAAGTTAAAGACCAGTGTCACTTCTATGCCATCTCTATAAGATACTGGAGCGGATGATTCTCAACCGGTTGGCAGAAACTATAGATGGAAAGCTCATAAAGGAACAAGCCGGTTTCAGTCCAGGAAGATCTTGTTGGGGCAAATACTTCATCTGACGCAACATATAGAAGATGGGTTTGAAAAAAAAATTAATAACTGGAGCAGCTTTCATAGATCTTACTGCTGCATACGACACGGTAAACCACAGAAAGCTATTGCGCAAATTATATCACCTCACAGGGGACTGTAGGTTGATGATGGTTATTGGTAGTCTTCTGCAGAATCGAAGATTTTATGTCTCCCTAAATGGTAAGAACAGTAGATGGCGACTGCAGAAGAATGGCTTACCACAAGGAAGTGTACTTTCTCCCATCCTTTATAATGTGTACACTAATGACCAACCTATACCTCAAGATGCAAGACTGTTCGTATATGCTGATGACACAGCTGTGGTGGTCCAGGGGTCCAATTTTGATGCAACATCTGGAAATCTCTATAGAGCACTTGAAGAACTGGCTCAATACTACGACGCCAATCACCTCAAGCCAAACCCTAACAAAACCCAAGTATGTGCCTTCCATCTGCGCAATAGAGATGCTGGAGTTGAGCTCGACGTTACATGGCAAGGTAAGAAGCTAAAGCACTGTCCAACACCTAAATACCTTGGGGTTGTACTTGACAGAACGCTTTCCTTCAAGCAGCATTGCCAAAACACCAAGGCTAAAGTCTGCTCCAGGAATAACATCATCCGCAGGCTGACAAACTATGAATGGGGAGCTCAACCATCAGTACTGAGAACATCAGCACTTGCTCTGTGTGTTTCTGCAGCAGACTATGCAGCGCCAGTATGGGAAGCATATGCACATGCTAAACAGGTTGATGTAAGTGTAAATGAGACAATGCGAACTGTTACAGGCTGTCTCAGACCCACACCAACGGGTAATTTGTACCTACTTGCAGGAATTGCCCCATCCAAGATCAGAAGGCAGGTGGCAGCAGACGCTGAGAGAACAAAGAAAGAAACAGATTCTCGACACCCACTGAATGGGCACGTCACTCAGGCTCAGAGGCTTAAGTCTAGAAATAGCTTTATTGCAAGAACCAAGATCCTTGACGGTTCACAGGAAGATAATAGAGTCCGTAAATGGGAGATTGAACAAACTGCACTGCAGATAATACCAAAACAGCAAGTGGCACCTGTAAACAAACTTCCTTATACAGTGTGGAGAACACTAAATAGGCTGAGGGGTGGTGTACCCAGATGCAAAACTAATCTGTGCAAGTGGGGACTGTTGACTAGCGATGATGACGTTCTTTGCGGATGCGGAGACGTACAAGACGAGGCACATCTGCTCACGTGCCGACTACTGCCGGAGCCCTGCCGTTTTAGTGACCTGCTACAAGCCAACGACAAAGCCGTAGCGATGGCTAAGTATTGGAAAAATAAAATTTGATCTGGACACGGAAAAGTAAAGTATTGTAATTCCTAGGTATTTGGTTGAATTTACGGTTTTTAGATTTGACTCATTTATCGTGTAATCGAAGTTTAATGGATTCTATTTAGCACTCGTGTCAATGACGACACACTTTTCGTTATTTAGGATCGATTGCCAATTTTCGCACCATACAGATATCTTATCTAAACGATTTTGCAACTGGTTTTGATCTTCTGATGACTTTACTAGACGATATACGACACCATCATCTGCAAAAATCTAACAAAGACAGCAGCTCAAATTGCCTCCTAAATCCTTTGTGTAGGTAAGGAACGGTTCAGGGCTGTAATACTACCTTGGCGAACGCCAGAAATCACTTCTATTTTAGTCGATGACATCCCGTCAGTTACTACGAACTATGACCGCTCTGACAGGCAATCACGAATCCAGTTGCATAACTGAGTTGACATTCCACAAACACGCAATTTGAATAAAAGTCGCTTGTGAGGTACGGTGTCAAAACCCTCCCGGAAATATAGAAATACGGAACCAGTTTGGTATCCCAGGTCGATAGCACTCAACACTCCGTGTAACTAAAGAGCTGGTTGTGTTTCACAAGAACGATGTTTTGTAAATCCGTATAGGATGTGTGTCAATAGACTGTTCTCTTCGAGATAGTTCATATTGCTCGAATACTACGTATGTTCCAAAATCCTGCTGCATATCGACTTTAATTACATGGCCTGTGATTTAGTGGATTACCCCTATTAACTTTCTTGAATATTTGTGCGACCTAGCAAGGTGATGATTTCTGTAAGTTGTCGATGTGCACTTCAGAGAGAGAGCAAGTTGTGTTACTCTTAAACAACCTTTGGTCATGCTGCGGCATCCTCTTTGCCTCTGCGCGTTCTGATACTTTCTTAGTCGAAATGTAGTACTGCTGTGTTGATTTGTGTTTGTGTCTGTTAGATGAATTCAGCCGTAAATAGAAATATTAAAAAAGGTAGGAAGATTTTCCTCTTTAGCAAAAGTGACAAAAAGCAGATTACAGAGTACCTGACGGCTCAACACAGAAGTTTAGTCTCAAGTACAGATAGTGTTGAGGATCAGTGGACGAAGTTCAAAACCATCGTACAATATGCGTTAGATGAGTATGTGCCAAGCAAGATCGTAAGAGATGGAAAAGAGCCACCGTGGTACAACAACCGAGTTAGAAAACTGCTGCGGAAGCATAGGGAACTTCACAGCAAACAGAAACATAGCCAAAGCCTTGCAGACAAACAAAAATTACTCGAAGCGAAATGTAGTGTGAGGAGGGCAATGCGAGATGAGTTCAATGAATTCGAAAGTAAAGTTCTATGTACTGACTTGGCAGAAAATCCTAAGAAATTTTGGTCTTATGTCAAAGCGGTAGGTGGATGAAAACAAAATGTCCAGACACTCTGTGACCAAAATGGTACTGAAACAGAGGATGACAGACTAAAGGCCGAAATACTAAATGTCTTTTTCCAAAGCTGTTTCACAGAGGAAGACTGCACTGTAGTTCACTCTCTAGATTGTCGCACAGATGAGCAAATGGTAGATATCGAAATAGACGACAGAGGGATAGATAAACAATTAAAATCGCTCAAAAGAGGAAAGGCCGCTGGACCTGACGGGATACCAGTTCGATTTTACACAGAGTACGCGAAGGAACTAGCCCCCCTTCTTGCAGCGGTGTACCGTACGTCTCTAGAAGAGCGTAGCGTTCCAAAGGATTGGAAAAGGGCACAGGTCATCCCCGTTTTCAGCAAGGGACGTCGAACAGATGTGCAGAACTATAGACCTATATCTCTAACGTCGATAAGTTGTAGAATTTTGGAACACGTATTATGTTCGAGTATAATGACTTTTCTGGAGACTAGAAATCTACTCTGTAAGAATCAGCATGGGTTTCGAAAAAGACGTTGGTGTGAAACCCAGCTCGCGCAATTCGTCCACGAGACTCAGAGGGCCATAGACACGGGTTCACAGGTAGATGCTGTGTTTCTTGACTTCCGCAAGGCGTTCGATACATTTCCCCACAGTCGTTTAATGAACAAAGTACGAGCATATGGACTATCAGACCAATTGTGTGATTGGATTGAAGAGTTCCTAGATAACAGAACGCAGCATGTCATTCTCAATGGAGAGAAGTCTTCCGAAGTAAGAGTGATTTCAGGTGTGCCGCAGGGGAGTGTCGTAGGACTGTTGCTATTCACAATATACATAAATGACCTTGTGGATGGCATCGGAAATTCACTGATGCTTTTTGCGGATGAAGCTGTGGCATATCGAGAGGTTGTAACAATGGAAAATTGTACTGAAATGCGGGAGGATCTGCAGCGAATTGACGCATGGTGTAGGGAATGGCAATTGAATCTCAATGTAGACAAGTGTTATGTGCTGCGAATACACAGAAAAATAGATCCCTTATGATTTAGCTACAATATAGCAGGTCAGCAACTGGAAGCAGTTAATTCCATAAATTATCTGGGAGTACGCATTAGGAGTGATTTAAAATGGAATGATCATATAAGGTTGATCGTCGGTAAAGCAGATGCCAGACTGAGATTCATTGGAAGAATCCTAAGGAATGCAATCCGAAAACAAAGGAATTGGTTACAGTACGCTTGTTCGCCCACTGCTTGAATACTGCTCAGCAGTGTGGGATCCGTACCAGAAGAGATAGAGAAGATCCAACAGAGAGCAGCGCGCTTCGTTACAAGATCATTTAGCAATCGCGAAAGCGTTACGGAGATGATAGATAAACTCCAGTGGAAGACTGTGCATGCAGGAGAGACGCTCAGTAGCTCGGTACGGGCTTTTGTTGAAGTTTCGAGAACATACCTTCACCGAAGAGTCAAGCAGTATATTGCTCCCTCCTACGTATATCTTGCGAACAGACCATGAGGATAAAATCAGAGAGATTAAAGCCCACACAGAAGCATACCGACAATCCTTCTTTCCACGAACAATACGATACTGGACTAGAAGGGAGAACCGATAGAGGTACTCAAGGTACCCTCCGCCACACACCGTCAGGTGGCTTGCGGAGTACGGATATAGATGTAGATGTAGATGCAGAAGGAAGATTTATTGTAATGGACGGCAAGAATGGATATGATGTATCTATTAGAAGGCGAAAAAAATATAAATTTTGAATAATGTTATTATTTCTGAAGAGAGGAAGTTTGAGGTAAGACTGCAGCAATGCGCAGATATTTTATCAGAATAATTATTGTCAACTAGTTAACTTCCTCGGAACTGAGAAGGGAAACTACCCCACTTCCCCGAATCATGCTTTAAGATACCAACTGATTAAACTGTTTGATTTTTATAGAAATTCTGTGTTAATACTGCACCCCTTTCAAATCATTTTTGCCTTTGTTAAGCATAGTACTGTTCAGATCAATATTATGAGTGAAGATCACACGAAGTTTTACTGTATCTTCTTGAATACATTCTTCATTCTAAAATGAACAATTACTCTCCTCATCTGTTTAAAGAAGGTTTGTCATTATGCATTACCACATTGCACCACATGGTACGCAACAGTTTGAACATTGTTTGGAAATTTTATTTAAAAATAGAAATCTAGCTTAGTCGACGCAACTTGTTGTTTGCTGCCGTGCTTTCAAAAATGGGTCAAATGGCTCTGAGCACTATGGGACTTAACATCTGAGGTCACCAGTCCCCTAGAAATTAGAACTACTTAAACCTAACTAACCTAAGGAGATCACACACATCCATGCCCGAGGCAGGATTCGAACCTGCGAAAGTAGCGGTCTCGCGGTTCCAGACTGAAGCGCCTAGAGCCGCTCGGCCACATCGTACGGCTGTCGTACTTTCGAGAAATCTGCAACAGTGTTGTCAAGATGCGAGGTAAGTGGAAATTTTGATTGGGACCAGAGAATTATTTTACTTTAGATGCGCATTTAATATAAAGACAAGTTGTATTCAGACCAGTTACAATTCAGTTCGAATTAGGTGCCGTTTATTCAAAGTTTAGTACACGAGTTTAAGAGGGATAACAATTTGTGGTTATATAGTTATGGTTATACGTAGAATTTTTATAGAGCGGGAGGTAATTTGGACCATATCTCATACAGAAACACATAATGGGGAGCTTATAATCTGTGCAACTTTCCAGCTTTTGGGTACGGTTCTTTCGTCGAAAGATCCGTTGTGGTTCAAATGGCTCTGAGCACTATGGGACTTAACATCTGTGGTCATCAGTCCCCTAGAACTTAGAACTACTTAAACCTAACTAACCTAAGGACATCACACATATCCATTCCCGAAGCAGGATTCGAACCTGCGACCGTAGCGGTCACGCGGTTCCAGACTGAAGCGCCTAGAACCGCACGGCACACAGGCCGGCGACGATCCGTTGTATATGTTTGTTAAGGATCAGCGTACTCTGAAGGGAGGAAGAACGGGAGATTGGCTTTAACGTCCCGTCGACATCGAGGTCATTAGAGAAGGAGCACATGCTCGTATTGAATGAAGGATGGGGAAGGAAATCGACAATGCCGTTTCAAAGAAACCATCCCCGCATTTGCCTGGAGCGATTTAGGGAAATCAGGGAAAATTTGAACCGTCGTATTGACGAATGCAAGCCCAGTGTGCTAACCACTGCGCCACCTCGCTCGGTAGCTTGCTCTGAAAAGAACCTAATTGGTATAAAGTCTGGACCGGCAGACTTACTACTATTATTATCAGTTGATTCACTTCACCGAGGATATGTGCTTCAATGTTAATCAAGTTGGCAACTGTTCTTGATTCGAAGGTTGTACAGAAACCAGATGTCAGTTATAAGAGCCGAGGGAAATGAAAGGGATGCAGTGGGTGGGAAGGGAGTGAGACAGGGTTGTAGCCTCTCTCCGATGCTATTCAATCTGTAAATTGAGCAAGCAGTAAAGGAAACAAAAGAAAAATTTGGAGTAGGAATTAAAATCCATGAAGAAGAAATTAAAACTTCAAGGTTCGCCAATGACATTAATTTGTTGTCAGAGACAGCAAAGGACCTGGAAGGATAGCTGAACAGAATAGACAGTGTCTTGAAAGGAGGATGTAAGATGAACATCAACAAAAGCAAAACGAGGATAATGGAATGTAGTCGAATTATGTCGGGTGATGCTGAGGGAATTAGATTAGGAAATGAGACACTTAATGGAGTTTTTCTATTTGGAGAGCAAAATAACTGATGATGGTCGATGTAGAGAGGATATAAAATGTAGACTGGCAGTGGCAAGGAAAGCGTTTCTGAAGAAGAGAAATTTGTTAACATCGAGTATAGATTTGAGTGTCAGGAAGTCGTTTCTGAAAGTATTTGTATGGAGTGTAGCCATGTATGGAAGTGAAACGTGGACGATAAATAGTCTACACTAAAAGAGAACAGAAGCTTTCGAAATGTGGTGCTACAGAAGAATGCTGAAGGTTAGATGGGTAGATCACATAACTAATGAGGAGATGAATAGAATTGGGGAGAAGAAGAGTTTGTGGCATAACTTGGCTAGAAGAAGAGATCGGTTGGTAGGACATGTTCTGAGGCGTCAAGGGATCACCGATTTAGTATTGGAGGGCAGTGTGTGTGGAAGGTAAAAATCGTAGAGGGAGACCAAGAGATGAATACACTAAGCAGATTCAGAAGGATGTAGGCTGCAGTACGTACTGGGAGATGAAGCAGTTTGCACAGGATAGAGTAGCATGGAGAGGTGCATCAAACCAGTCTCTGGACTGAAGACCACAACAACAACCGCTATCCCTTGACTTCTGTCGCCTCAGTGCATGTATGTGGTATAGGGGGACAATGAGCCGGCCGTTGTGGCCGGGCGGTTCTAGGCGCTTCAGTGTGGAACCGCGCGACCGATACGGTCGCAGGTTCGACTCCTGCCTCGGGAATGGATGTGTGTGATGTCCTTAAGCCGTCGGCACATGGACCGTGCTGTCGAACGTTAACGTTGCGCGTGCCAAGTTCATCGTGCTGCTGAACGCTCAGGAACGATGCGACTTATGCATACGTTACGTGGGGCCCCAACGTGGTATACGCGATCGCAACGCACTCCAGCGACAGTTGAGGAGGGATGTTTCTAGTTCCTAAATCACACTGTTTACTCAACGGGCGCGCGTAAAATTCCCACGTTAGCTCTGCTAAAACGCACATTTCCTCCATCGTCCACGAAAAGGAAAGTACCATGTCCAATCAATAAACACACAGGCTTATAAAAGTTCCATTACAAACAGTGCGGTACAAATTTGGAATACTTCTCCGCATAAGATAAAGATTATTTCATCACTCCCACATTTTGGTAAAACCCCAAGGTCAGTCTTACTTGATCACTGTTCCTACCCAGTAGCAGAATCATTGTAACATGTGAATTAGGAAGCGTAAAAGAAAAAGGAGCAAAATATCTTTATACAAGTAACGCAAGCTGTCCTGTAGATTAAGCCAATCGAACCAAGTCAAAAAAAGGTGAACTTATATTTCCATAACATCAAATATTATAGCATATACTTATATTATCAGAACCTAATAAATACGCAAATGTTAGGAAAAAAATCATTGGAAGTGTTAAGACGCGAACCACCGCCCAAATGAAAATAGTACATCAGACAGGGACGCTACTCATTACGCTTTTTTTTTAATCTCATTTTGTTCGTTTTCGTTCGTTGTATCTGCTCGTTGCAGACGTCGAAAGACACCCGTTTCAGTTCGTTGTTGATCCATTAACTCAGTGTTTTTTATTACAGAGGGCAGCTAGCCTTCTGACCGGACACGATGAGTTACCGTGCCGGTTAAACCAAGATTAGGCTCCTCGGACGTAAATATATTGTGTTACCGTTTGATAAAAACGTTAATCGTAGATAATTATGTTACTAATTGAAATTGAATTAGAACAAATTGTACCAAGAACAATGCGTTTTGGATGGATCTTCAGTGTGTCGCTGCCTTCAAATAGCCTACTCTCATAATACGCAATTTAGAATAATTCTTTTGCCACGAATATGATGTTTCTCATTATTTTATTGGGACGAATCACACAAGTAACAACGAGTTTTCCAGTGATTCTCAATTTGCTGGTGCTCAGAAACGGCATACATATACATATAGGCTTGAAATGAATGCCAATATGGCGCCTCTCAACTCAATGCTGAAGGGAGACGGCGTGCGTGTGATGTAGGTGGCGTTTGGCCATCTCATTGGTCAACGCTCAAACGCACGCTCAGAATATCTGACATGCCCGATATTGCTCTGCACGTTCGGAAAGACTCCCGACCGTGCTATTCCATGCTATGACGTCAGAAACTCGGCACGCTCAACGCTTAACGTTCGGATGCACGGTCCGTGTGCCGACGGTTTTAGGTTAGTTGGGTTAAAATAGTTCTAAGTTCTAGGGGACTGATGACCTCGGATGTTAAGTCCCATAATGCTCAGAGCCATTTTGAACCATTTGGAGACAGTGAGAAGTGTAAATCTGGGTCTCCGTACGGAGAATCTAGCTTTCGCTGCGCCCGTATAGACGTCAGTGTGCACTGACTATGTCGCCTCGCTGGGTTCCGTCGATATACTGTCCCTCGGTTTGGCGTAACTGCGGACGGCTACGCCACCTCCGCGGACTATGCTGGGTGGGCCTTCCTCATTTGTCCTTGCCGCTGACACTCACAAGGGAACCTCCCCATCGCACCCCCCTCAGATTTAGTTATAAGTTGGCACAGTGGATAGGCCTTGAAAAACTGAACGCAGATCAATCGAGAAAACAGGAAGAAGTTGTGTGGAACTATGAAAAAAAAAAAAAGCAAAATATACAAACTGAGTAGTCCATGCACAAGATAGGCAACACCAAGGATAATTTTAGCCCAGGAGCGCCGTGGTTCCGTGGTTAGCGTGAGCACCTGCGGAACTGGAGGGCCTTGGTTCAAGTCTTCCCTCGAGTAAAAATTTTAATTTTTTTATTTTCGCAAAGTTATGATCTGTCCGTTCGTTGATTGACGTCTCTGTTCACTGTAATAAGTTTAGTGTCTGTGTTTTGCGACCGCACCGCAAAACCGTGCGATTCATAGGAAGAATTCTAAGAAAATGTGACTCATCGACGAAAGAAGTAGCTTACAAAACGCTTGTTCGTCCGATTCATGAGTATTGCTCATCAGTATGGGACCCTTACCAGGTTGGATTAATAGCAGAGATAGACATGATCCAGCGAAAAGCAGCGCGATTCGTCATGGGGACATTTAGTCAGCGCGAGAGCGTTACGGAGATGCTGAACAAGCTCCAGTGGCGGACACTTCAAGAAAGGCGTTACGCAATACGGAGAGGTTTATTATCGAAATTACGAGAGAGCACATTCCGGGAAGAGATGGGCAACATATTACTACCACCCACATATATCTCGCGTAATGATCACAACGAAAAGATCCGAGAAATTAGAGCAAATACGGAGACTTACAAGCAGTCGTTCTTCCCACGCACAATTCGTGAAAGGAACAGGGAAGGGGGGATCAGATAGTGGTACAATAAGTACTCTCCGCCACACACCGTAAGGTGGCTCGCGGAGTATAGATGTAGATGTAGATGTAGTAGACGAAAGGACGTGCCTCTCCAATGGGAACCGAAAACATTTGATCGCAAGGTCATAGGTCAACCGATTCCTCCACAGGAGAACACGTCTGATATATTCTATACGACACTGGTGACGGCATGTGCGTCACACGACAGGAGTATGTTGTCGACCCTCCTAACTTGTACATTTTGCCCGATTTAGGTTTTCTTGTGGATGTGATAATCACTCCCAAAAAAGTGATGAAAACATAAGAGTTTGTCACATAAACTGCAACAAATGAATGCAACAGTTTCACAGTCGCACAGTTTTCCCTGTGCTCTGTCAAAACATATGTTTTTAACGTTTTCAAATTTTTCCTTGTGAAGACCGTCAAATCCTGCATATGTCCAAGCAAATCTGAACATGTCCTGGAATTCTGGAGAGCGAAGTTGATTATGTGTGAGTATCTGAACTTTAATAATTGTCTAAAAACAAAAAATCAAACTTTTCACTCGAGGGTAGACTTGAACCAAGGACCTCTCGTTCCACAGGTGGTCACGCTAACCACGGGACCACGGTGTTCCTGAGCTCACATTATCACTCATGTTACCTATCGTGCGCATGGACTACTCAGTTTGCATATTTTCATAGTTCCACACAACTTGTTCCTGTTATCTCGATTGATCTGTGTTCAGTTTTTCAAGGCCTATCCACTGTGCCAACTTATAACTAAATATGAGGGGGGTGCGATGGGGAGGTTCCCTTGTTAGTAGGCAGCACGCCGTAGTTGCTGTGGCGGTGCGCTGTGTCCGCTTTTGAGGGCGCACGCACCCGGTGACACGGCAGTAGCAGTGCCGGCCACACTCCTCGACAAAGCAGTGGCCGTGCGCGCATATCCGTCGCCTACCAATGGCGGACGGACGCGAGCGGCATTCATTTCCCGACCGCTCCTTGCGTTATCTGCGTCCGACCATCTGGTTACTAATGCCGCCGCGGCGGTGTCCGTCGCTGCTCCGCTGTTCTACTTATGCATACAGCGTGCATACAAACAATCCGTCTCCGCCGCCCAGTAATACTTCCTCTGCCCGCTGTTGCGAGGTTTCATTTACTCTTTTCCCACTCCTTTATTTCGTTCCATCACGGGGAAGTAGGTATAAAAGATATTGCTGCAGTTATTTGTATGGAAACCGCAACGTTCTCTCTGAAGTGGATGAAATGAAATTCCAGGTCATGGTTTATTCTAATACCAGTCATCTTCAAATCAAACAAAACGTGTGAGTAGAAATTGCATATAACTGAAGAAGACGTGAAATAATGTAGCGTATATATTACAATAATAAAGTTTAACATGAAAACCTTAATACGAAAAATCAGTTTCCTTTTAACACGGAATAAAAAGCGTTTAATGAAAAGCTTTCACTCTTTGAACGGTCAAATACAGCTGCTATCCGCAGTGACGATGTCACACAAATTTATTCGCCTTTTTTTTGTCGTTCGATGAAACAAAGTAAACGATTGTTGCTACTGCTGTACTGCTGTTAATGTATTTTGCTGCTGTTTTTCGGCACTGCCATTATCAAAACACATGTCGGTTTTCGAATTCGGTGACGGGTGTGTCGAAGTCGTTGGTTTCCGTCTTGAAATCTATAAGTACGTGTTTTTAGATTAGATAGTGAAAATTAATTTTTAAGCCTAGTGGCAGAAAAAAGAGTGGGAGACAAACCGCTATATCGCTTAAAATGAAGATGGTGCTGATTAAATCAGTTGATAAAAAACTAACGTAAGAAACGGAGCCGGCCGGTGTGGCCGAGCGGTTCTAGGCGCTACAGTCTGGAACCGCGCAACCGCTACGGTCGCAGGTTCGAATCCTGCCTCGGGCATGGATGTGTGTGATGTCCTTAAGTTAGGTTTAAGTACTTCTAGGGGACTGATGACCTTAGAAGTTAAGTCTCGTAGTGCTCAGAGCCATAAGAAACGGAAATTTGTAAATAGTTTGGCATTGCTACTGGCGAATATAAATAAAAATAGTGTTCCAGTTACGGAAATAAATAAGAACTCTTCAAATTAGGGCAACAGCAGAGCGCTTTGGGTTCAAGCTGGAGAGAAGAGTATGAGAACAATGGGATGTAGAGCATGCGTTGAAAATTTGCTTCAAATATGCTACGTCTCACAGTGCTTCCACGTGAGGGCCTTTATTACTGCAAAGTGTTGATGAACATGCAAAGCAAATGAGTTTACTGCGTGTCCAGGCTAACTGGGACGTTTTAAGAAAACTAACGGTATAGTTTGAAGAACGTTTGCAGTGGAGTTAACCAAGTTCTTCTGACTAAGAGATTCGTTGGAGTCTACGTTGCCTTTAATACTTGAACAATATGACGAGAAAGATGTCTTCAACGACGACAAATGAGGCTTCCTTTACCGATTTTTACCCAATAACGCTTTATTGTTGAAGGGAAAATCGGATTCAGCGGAGAAAATCTCGACGGAAAGAAATGCAGTATTGGTAGGATGCATTTGCGATGGATCTGAAAAATTCACTTATTGGGCAATGGGAAAAGTTTAAAACCGTGCTGTTTTAAAAATATAAGAACATTACCAACTGAATATACGGCGAAAAAAAAAGAGTGAATAGTGACCTGCCGGCCGTGGTGGCCAAGCGGTTAAAGGCGCTACAATCTGGAACCGCGCGGCCGCTACGGTCGCAGGTTCGAATCCTGCCTCGGGCATGGATGTATGTGATGTCCGTAGGTTAGTTAGGTTTAAGTAGTTCTAAGTTCTAGGGGACTGATGACCTTAGAAGTTAAGTCCCATAGTGCTCCGAGCCATTTGAACCATTTTTTGATAGTGACCTCTATGTTCGCCGATTGAATTCTCATAATTTGTTAAAAATAACAGTTCTTTTTTGTGGCTACTGCATACAGAATTTGAACGTACAGTGTGACCTAAAAGAGTGAATTTTAGCAAAAAAGCGAATTACCGAACCGTAACAAAATATTGTTGTTGTTGTGGTCTTCAGTCCAGAGACTGGTTTGATGCAGCTTTCCATGCTACTCTATCCTGTGCAAGGTTCTTCATCTCCCAGTACCTACTGCAACCTACATCCTTCTGAATCTGTTTAGTGCATTCATCTCTTGGACTCCCTCTACGATTTTTACCCTCCGCGCTGCCCTCCAATACTAAATTGGTGATCCTTTGATGCCTCAGAATATGCTCTACCAACCGATCTCTTCTTCTAGACAAGTTGTGCCACAAATTTCTCTTCTCTCCAATTCTATTCAATACCTCCTCATCAGTTAGGTGATCAACCCATCTAATCTTCAGCATTCTTCTGTTGCACCACATTTCGAAACCTTCTTGTCTAATCTATTTATCGTCCATGTTTCACTTCTACATATGGCTACAGTCCATACAAATACTTCCAGAAACGACTTCCTGACACTCAAATCTATACTCGATGTTAACAAATTTCTCTTTTTCAGAAACGCTTTCCTTGCCATTGCCAGTCTACATTGTATATCCTCTCTACTTCGACCATCATCAGTTATTTTGCTCCCCAAATAACAAAACTCATTTACTACTTTAAGTGTCTCATTTCCTAATCTAATTCCCTCAGCATCACCCGACATAATTCGACTACATTCCATTATCCTCGTTTTGCTTTTGTTGATGTTCATCTTATATCCTCCTTTCAAGACCATGTCCATTCCGTTCAGCTGCTCTTCCAGGTCCTTTGCTGTCTCTGATAGAATTACAATGTCATCCGCGAACCTCAAAGTTTTTATTTCTTCTCCATCGATTTTAATTCCTACTCCAAATTTTTCTTTTGTTTCCTTTACTGCTTGCTCAATGTACAGATTGAATAACATCGGGGAGAGGCTGCAACCCTGTCTCACCCCTTTCCCAAACACTGCTTCCCTTTTAATTATTATGATACTGAATATTATGATACTGAAAATGAAATACTTCTTTTACGTGCTTCGTGTAACAAAAAATTCTTTAAATACACTGGTGTGTAGAACAAAAGAAACTTTCGCATGATGAGTAACTGCCAAGTACAAAAGCTCGATGAAACTAGGGCCATACACAGTGCTACAATACAGTACAGAAGGTAACTGAAAGAATTGCAGAATGAGACGAACAGAAATGACACCTTTATTCGAAGACAATAATTCCACTGTAGTCACCGCCATTGATGATGGTCCCGTGGACATGGTTCGTACCAGGACGGCAGTGCATGCTCTGCAATGTGCTCCCATAATGGTCACAAGCTTGGTAAGGTGTTCTTGTGTCAGGGCGTTCCATTCCCCCGCCAGCACGTGACAACAGCTGGCTAATTGTTGCTGCATGTGGACAGGTTGAAAGATGCCTCCCAAACGCATCGCGTACATACACTATGGGAGGAAGTTGTGGCAGCGGACACGCCTGTCGATTTGCCGAATATCCTCTCGTTCCAAGAACTCCTCCACCTGCACAGTTCGATGCCACCGTGCGCGGTCATCTATAAAAATGAAGTCAGGGCCGAATGTACACCTGAAGAGACGCTATGGGGAAACAGTGAACTGTCAACGTAACGTTGACCGGTGAGTGTACCGTGTTGTAAGCTGTAGAGGTCAGTACGCACGAGCACCATTATGACTACCAACACCGTAATAACTGTGTCATCAAACCTGTTACATTCGACAACGTTCCTGGGTGCATTACGTGCTTCGACTCTCAGCATACGAGGGTACGAAATGCTCACAGGAACATGTCCATGGGAACGAAATACAGTAGTCACAGTAGTAGTAGTAGTAGTGACTTCAATGTAATTATTGTCTTTGAATGAAGACATCATTTCCACACTGCCAGTGAAGTCATAAGTAACAGATAGAAATCCTAAGCCTGCCCAGGAATCGAAGCTGAAATCTTTGCGTGGTTTGTAAGACTACTATCGATATTATCTGTAATTATTTCATCAAACTTCATTGTATGTTTTTACTTAATGTGATTCTGTATAAGCGTGCTCTTTGACGTAACATCTATGTAAATGTTTTATTTATGGTCATTTATGTAATTGTAATTAATCTATGGATATACACCACTGGCCATTAAAATTGCTACACCACGAAGATGGCGTGCTACAGACGCGAAATTTAACCGAAAGGAAGAAGATGCTGTGATATGCAAATGATTAGCTTTTCAGAGCATTCACACGAGGTTGGCGCCGGTGGCGACACCTACAACGTGCTGAAATGAGGAAAGTTTCCGACCGATTTCTCATACACAAACAGCACTTGACCGGCGTTGCCTGGTGAAAAGTTGTTGTGATTCCTCGTGTAAGGAGGAGAAATGCGTACCATCACGTTTCAGACTTTGATAAAGGTCGGATTGTAGCCTATAGCGAGTGCGGTTTATCATATCGCGACATTGCTGCTCGCGTTGGTCGAGATCCAATGACTGTTAGCAGACTATAGAATAGGTTGGGTTCAGGAGGGTAATACGGAACGCCGTGCTGGATCCCATCGGCCTCGTATCACTAGCAGTCGAGATGACAGGCATCTTATCCGCACGGCTGTAACGGATCGTACAGCCACGTCTCGATCCCTGAGTCAACAGATGGGGAGTTTGCAAGACAACAACCATCTACACGAACAGTTCAACGACGTTTGCAGCAGCATGGACTATCAGCTCGGAGACCATGGCTGCGGTTACCCTTGACGCTGCATCACAGACAGGAGCGCCGGCCGAATTGACCGAGCGGTTCTAAGCGCTACAATCTGGAACCGCGCGACCGCTACGGTCGCATGTTCGAATCCTGAATCGGGAATGGATGTGTTTTGAACAGACAGGAGCGCCTGCGATGGTGTACTCAACGACGAACCTGGGTGCACGAATGGCAAAACGTCATTTTTTCGGATGAATGCGGGTTCTGTTTACAGCATCGTGATAGTTGCATCCGTGTTTGGCGACATCGCGGTGAACGCACTTTGGAAGCGTGTATTCGTCGTCGCCATACTGGCATATCACCCGGCGTGATGGTATGGAGTGCCATTGGTTACACGTCTCGGTCACCTCTTGTTCGCATTGACGGTACTTTGAACAGTGAACGTTACATTTCAGATGTGTTACGAACCGGGGCTCTGCCTTTCAGTCGATTCCTGCTAAACCGTACATTTCAGCACGATAATGCACGGCCGCATGTGGCAGGTCCTGTACGGGCCTTTCTGGATACAGAAAATTTTCGGCTGCTGCTCTGGCCAGCACATTCTCCAGATCTCTCACCAATTGAAAACGTCTGGTGGCCGAGCAACTGGCTCGTCACAAGTCGCCAGTCACTACTCTTGATGAACTGTGGTATCGTGTTGAAGCTGCATGGGCAACTGCACCTGTACAGCCATCCAACCTCTGATTGACTCAATGCCCAGGCGTATCAAGGCCGTTATTACGGCCAGAGGTGGTTGTTCTGGGTACTGATTTCTCAGGATGTATGCACCCAAATTGCGTGAAAATGTAATCACATGGCAGTTCTAATATAACATATTTGTCCAATGAATACCCGTTTATCATCTGCATTTCTTCTTGGTGTAGCAATTTTAAAGGCCAGTAGTGTAGATATTTATATTTGAACCAGAGACCAAGAGTAAGAATAGGAGGTGTCATGAGTGAGGAAACTGAACTGGGAAGAGGTGTAAGACAAGGTTGTTGTTTATCACCGACACTGTTCAATATATATCTGGAGGAAATTGTTAGTGAAAGTTTTGATGGAAGGAGAGGAGTTTGTATAGGGGTTTGAAAGCGAGTGTCCAAAATTTTCAGACGACATGATTGTGATGGCAGAGAGTGCATGAGACATGGAACAAATGTTAGATGGTGTAAACACATAATTTGACTAATATGGAATGAAGATTAACAAGAAGAGAACGAAAAGTATGGTTGTTGGAGGAAAGGGGAGAAAATGCCGTATGAAAATAGGGGGAGATGAAATAGAGCAAGTGAGTAACTTCAATTACTCGGGAAGTGTAATGATGAATGATATGTATTGCTCAACAGAAATTAGAAAAAGGATTGCAGTGGCAAATGGAGGATTAAGAGGAAACAGAAATTACTTTGTGGACCAATAAACAAAGATCTGAGGAAAAGACTTGCCAAATGTTACATCTGGAGCGTAGCACCATATGGTGCGGAGACCTGGACATTGAGGAAGGAAGATGAAAGAAGACTGGAGGCACTAGAGATATGGATAAGGAGAAGAATGGAAAAAGTAAAATGGGAAGACCGAGTAAGGAATGAAGAAGTATTAAGAAGAGTTGGAGAAGAAAGAAACACGCTGAAAGTCACCAGAAAGAGAAAACGGAACTGGACTGGACATTGTTTGAGGAAGGACTGTTTATTGAAGGAAGGAATAGAAGGAATGGTGAAGGGAAAAAGGGGAAGAGGAAAAAGAAGATATCAAATGCTGGAGAATATCAAAGGAGATAAATATTCAGAAATGAAAAGACTGACTATGGACTTATAAAAGTGGAAGAGGGTTAACCCATGCCAAGACCTGCCGTAAGGCAGAATACCGTACTACTAGTACTATTCTTTTTTAAAGGAGCGTTCTATCCTAGCGTTCAAATGGAAAAATGAGCTTCATGTATATTGCCTATCGACAAAACGTCAGGCAACTAAGAGGTGTGAATTCTTTCAAAAGGAACAATAAAGCAAAACATTGTCATAGGCTATAACATGAACAAGACTGGTGTAGACCGTTTGAACAAGTTGTACAGCTACTACCCATTCGCAAGAAAATTAATGTAGTGGCAGAAAAAATGTTTCATTCTCGTTTTCTTAATGTCTACTGTGAATGAGTTTATTCTTTGCAAGGATATCTCCAACCAAAAGATCTCTCTAGTGAATTTTGTAAGAAAATTTAGCGTCATCTTGGTAGCGGTAGGAGACATTCGATCAGTGGAACCAACACGAAGCAACAGCCTAGATAGAAATTTTGGTCGCCATTTTTCAGAAAAGGTACTACCCACGCCCCGTGCTACTGTTAGCTTCGCTATGAAGAAGGAAGGGAAGAGCCTGACAAGAGGATAAGGAAGGAAAGCAAAGGGAGAAAGACTGTAATGTTAAAGTACGTAGCCGTCCGAGGTGGCCGAGCGTATCTAGGCGCTACAGTCTGTAACCGCGCGACCGCTACGGTCGCAGGTTAGAATCCTGTCTCGGGCATGGATGTGTGTGGATGTCCTTAGGTTAATTAGGTTTAAGTAGTTCTAAGTTCTAGGGGAATGATGACCTCAGAAGTTAAGTACCATAGTGCTCAGAGCTATTTGAACCATTTGAATTTGAAGTACGTGTACCACAATGTTTTCAAGTTTTTATGTGTCCATCCTTGTGACTGACGCTCTGACTTCAGCTATTCACTTACGTAATAAAATGAAATTTCTGCAGTCGTCGTTTCGATGTTATTTTGTTATATTGCAACACGTTTCGGTGACTCAGTACATATATTCACACCTCCTCAGCATCCGTTAAGGCCTGAAGATGGTGTAATGAGTCACCGAAACTGGTTGCAATATAAGAAAATAACACCAAGAAGACGGCTGCAGGTGGTTCATTTTATTACGACAGTGTTTTCAAGACAATGATTTGGAAGTAAATTATGGATGAATCGCATGTTATCATTTTTGTCGTACTACGACTGAAGGAGGATATTATTATTTACACAAGCCACCAACACTAAATCTCTATTTATAATGTTTTAAAATGATGTATGAGCGTAGTCCTCCGTGGCCATTGACATATTCAGTAACATTTTCACTGGGTGTGTAGTCGCATCGCCAAGTAAATTATAAAACCACCGTTTCGGCCACTGTGGCATGTGGCTTGACTTAGAGCGATGTATTAAAATGATAGTCATTATTAAATTCTCTCATTCATGTTATATAGTGCGTAACTCACAATCCTGCTTAGCTGTAAGACGGCAGATCCTAGAATGAAATGCGTAAATACGTAATAACAGTATAGGTCTCTCTTTGAAAGGTGCCCTTGTTGGCTTGTTTAGCGCTATTTCTATTTTTGTAAAGTGTCTGCGCCACCCTTCATCGCCTGGCTATGGAAGGACGTACAACTCAGCAGCATGAAGTGTTATTTTAAATAGGAGTACTGATGTCAAGACTCGAGAATATATCTTTGCATCGAGGCTTGGAAGCTCTTTGGGCAGCGTGGACATGAACGCAGTAATGAATGTTGCACAAGACACACTCTGGCTGGAACCAGATTCATTTTACTGAATGATAAAACTCATGTCTTGGCAAAATAATTTTATTTGTAATTATGTTATGCGTTTCGGGAGATCTTTGGCATGAAGTTTAAAATAAAATGCAAAGCTCATTTTAGGCGGCCACACAAGAGGAAAATGCTAGCAGTCATGTCACATAGTGTTTTTTTTTAAATTTTCAATATGGGGTCTTGTTTCATTCTTAAACGAATTGTTACAGATGAGCTATGACTCAGATACTTAAATAAGATCGTCAAATGCAAGCGCTCTACGCGCAGAAATGCTACGCAACAGAAAACATTGTTCTGCAGTGCACTGACCTGACGTCTTCCTACTGGGCGGGCGCCTATGTCGATCATTACTTACAAAGATACCTGCGTCAAGTTGATTTCATTGACATACACATTGTGCGGTAGCGTTCTCGCTTCCCACGCCCGGGTTCCCGGGTTCGATTCCCGGCGGGGTCAGGGATTTTCTCTGCCTCGTGATGACTGGGTGTTGTGCGATGTCCTTAGGTTAGTTAGGTTTAAGTAGTTCTAAGTTCTAGGGGACTGATGACCATAGATGTTAAGAGTGGATCCAAGAGTGGATCCAAATAAAGTATGTCGGAACTAGGGCAATTACGTGTGAGCTGCATATATTTGAACATGTTCGCCGTAGACTATCTCTAAAGCATCCATATAACATGACCGTTTAAAAACGAAAGAAAACTGTGACGGATCGTTAGCATTTCCTCACTCGTGATCGCTTAAAATAAGTCGGATTCCCGCCACAGTTGTCGTTGCCTACTTGCATTTTTGCTTTCAAGCCCATGCTGCCCAAAGATCTTCCTCAGCCCGATGCATACATGCTCGTGAACTTTGCGCGAGCAGTCGTATCTACGTCGAGCGCCGCGACTGCTCCAGCACTCTGGGTACGAAGTCACAGACGATACGAAGCCACAGACTGCGATTGGTAGATTGGCTTTCATGAATTCATGAAGGGTAGATGACACAATAACAGCATTGTGAGCACTGTCTCAATATCTACATCTACATCTACATCCATACTCCGCAAGACACCTGACGGTGTGTGGCGGAGGGTACCTTGAGTAACTCTATCGCTTCTCACTTCTAGTCCAGTCTCGTATTGTTTGTGGAAAGAAGGATTGTCGGTATGCTTCAGTGTGGGCTCTAATCTTTCTGATTTTATCCTCATGGTCTCTTCGCAAGATATACGTAGGAGGGAGCAATATACTGCTTGACTCTTCGGTGAAGGTATGTTCTCGAAACTTCAACAAAAGCCCGTACCAAGCTACTGAGCGTCTCTCCTGCACAGTCTTCCACTGGAGTTTATCTATCATCTCCGTAACGCTTTCGCGATTACTAAATGATCTTGTAACGAAGCGCGCTGCTCTCTGTTGGATCTTCTCTATCTCTTCTATCAACCCAATCTGGTACGGATCCCACACAGCTGAGCAGTATTCAAGCAGTGGGCGAACAAGCGTACTGTAACCAATTCCTTTGTTTTCGGATTGCATTTCCTTAGGATTCTTCCAATGAATTTCAGTCTGGCATCTGCTTTACCAACGATCAACATTATATGATCATTCCATTTTAAATCACTCCTAATGCGTAATCCCAGATAATTTATGGATTTAACTGCTTCCAGTTGCTGACCTGCTATTTTGTAGCTAAATGATAAGGGATCTATCTTTCTATGTATTCGCAGCACATTACACTTGTCTACATTGAGATTCAATTGCCATTCCCTGCACCATGCGTCAATTCGCTGCAGATCCTCCCGCATTTCAGTACAATTTTCCATTGTTACAACCTCTCGATATACCACAGCATCATCCACAAAAAGCCTCAGTGAACTTCCGATGTCATCCACAAGGTCATTTATGTATATTGTGAATAGCAACGGTCCTACGACACTTCCCTGCGGCACACCTGAAATCACTCTTACTTCGGAAGACTTCTCTCCATTGAGAATGACATGCTGCGTTCTGTTATCTAGGAACTCTTCAATCCAATCACACAATTGGTCTGATAGTCCATATGCTCTTACTTTGTTCATTAAACGACTGTGGGGAACTGTATCGAACGCCTTGCGGAAGTCAAGAAACACGGCATCTACCTGTGAACCCGTGTCTATGGCCCTCTCAGTCTCGTGGACGAATAGCGCGAGCTGGGTTTCACACGACCGTTTTTTTCGAAACCCATGCTGATTCCTACAGAGTAGATTTCTAGTGTCCAGAAAAGTCATTATACTCGAACATAATACGTGTTCCAAAATTCTACAACTGATCGACGTTAGAGATATAGGTCTATAGTTCTGCACATCTGTTCGACGTCCCTTCTTGAAAACGGGGATGACCTGTGCCCTTTTCCAATCCTTTGGAACGCTACGCTCTTGCTTGGCACATACTCATCTAACGCATATTGTACGATGGTTTTGAACTTTGTCCACTGATCCTCAACACTATCTGTACTTGAGACAAAACTTTTGTGTTTGAGCCGTCAGGTACTCTGTAATCTGCTTTTTGTCACTTTTACTAAACAGAAAAATCTTCCTGCCTTTTTTAATATTTCTATTTACTGCTGAAATCATCGATGTAGTAACCGCTTTATGATCGCTGATTCCCTGTTCTGCGTTAACTGTTTCAAATAGTTCGGGTCTGTTAGTATAATATGTTATCGCCACGAGTTGGTTCTCTGTTTAACTGCTCAAGGTAGTTTTCAGATAAAGCACTTTAAAAAATTTCACTGGATTCTTTGTCCCTGCCACCCGTTATGGACGTTTGAGTCTCCCAGTCTATATCCGGCAAATTAAAATCTCCACCCAGAACTATAACATGGTGGGGAAATCTACTCGAAATATTTTCCATATTATCCTTCAGGTGCTCAGCCACAACAGCTGCTGAGCCAGGGGACCTATACAGACATCCAGTTACCATGTCTGATCCTGCTTTAACCGTGACCTTCACCCAAATTATCTCACATTTCTTACCATTGTCGCTATTGTGTTTTCACTATTTTCATTGTTTTTAACGTTGAATGTAGTTACGTAGTAGCTTGTTACTTTCAGTCTCATTCACGTCTCTCGCTACCTTTATTACTTTATGCATCACGTTCTTTTCCTTTTATTCTTTTCCTTCTTCTTAACTAATTTAGTAGTGTCATGTGGTGTTCGGTTTTTCGTGCTGTACTGGTAACTATTTATAAAAAAGGAAATAATCTTATTGCTGCGCTATTGATGATACTGGCCATTAAAATTGCTACACCACGAAGATGACGTGCTACAGAAGCGAAATTTAACCGATAAGAAGAAGACGCTGTGATATGCAAATGATTAGCTTTCCAGGCATTCACACAAGGTTAGCGCCGGTGGCGACACCTACAACGTGCTGACATGAGGAAAGTTTCCAACTCATTTCTCATACACAAACAGCAGTTGACCGGCGTTGTCTGGTGAAACGTAGTTGTGATGCCTCGGGTAAGGAGGAGAAATGCGTACCATCACGTTTTAGACTTTGATAAAGGTCGGATTGTAGCCTATCGCGATTGCGGTTTATCGTATTGCGACATTGCTGCTTGCGTTGGTCGAGATCCAATGACTGTTAGCAGAATATGGAATCGGTGGGTTCAGGAGGGTAACATGGAACGCCGTGCTGGATCCCAACGGCCTCGTATCACTAGCAGTCGAGATGACAGGCATCTTATCCGCATGGCTGTAACGAATCGTGTAGCCACGTCTCGGTCCCTGAGTCAACAGATTGGGCCGTTTGCAGGACAACAATCATGTGCACGAACTGTTCGAGGACGTTTGCAGCGTGCGGTAGCGTTTTCGCTTCCCGCGCCCGGTTTCCCGGGTTCGATTCCCGGCGGGGTCAGGGATTTTCTCTGCCTCGTGATGACTGGGTATTGTGTGCTGTCCTTAGGTTAGTTAGGTTGAAGTAGTTCTAAGTTCTAGGGGGCTGATGACCATAGTTGTTAAGTACAATAGTGCCCAGAGCCATTTTGAACCATTTTTGACGTTTGCAGTAGCATGGACTGTCAGCTCGGAAACCATGGCTAGGGTTACCCTTGACGCTGCATCACAGACAGGAGCGCCTGCGATGGTGTACTCAACCACGAACCTGGGTGCACGAATGGCTGCTAACCTGGACGTCTCTGTATGTAGTGCTTACCTGATCGTATAACAGTTGGGATACTCGAAGGTGTGAGCACCCTGCGTTCCTCGCCGCCTGTCAGAAGACGTCCATCTGTTTGGCCAAATGAAGGATGCACTCCGTGGCATGCAGTATGTGGGTGGTGGGGAGGTTATTGATGCAGCAACGCATTAGCACTAAGTCGACCAGTGGAGTGGTACCATGCCGGCATACGGGTCCTGCCAATAAGGTGACGTAGAAGTACGTATTGAAGTATTGAACGGAGCTTATATTGAAAAATAAAGTTCTGAAGCCAAAAGAGTGGGGAATAATATAATGTATTGAAGTTCTGAATAAAACCATCCTACCTTCAGAAAAAAAAATGTGTTGCATTCTTTATTGAACGCCCATCGTAAAAAAGAACTAATAAATAATTTTAAAATATTGTATGGAAAAGTCGTTGGTACTATTGAGTCATGCTTCTTTGGCCCGTTGATTAAAGGTGACACGAGGAATTCACAAAAACAGAAACGGCGCCAAACCACGCTGACGCGGACACTTCCACTCTCACACGAGGCCAATACCGTGCCCGGTCAGTTCGATCAGCGAGGAAAAGTGTGTAATACGGCGGCAGCGAGTTTAGTGGGGAAGCAGGTGAGCGTGAGGGGTGCAGCCAGGGGGTGTCTGGAGGGCATATCGCTGCCTCCGCCCGCTTCCCCGCCGCCGCCCCCGCGGAGGCGGGCAGTTACGGGAATTAATTAAAATTTTGTGATGATGAACCGAGATACGCGCGGGCTGGCGCGCCAATAACGGGATTCCTGGGCCGTCGCCATTACCAGCCTCCTCCTCTTCCCCTCACTTCCACTCCGTTCTCCTCTCGACGTTTCTTTCCGACTGGCCTACCGGACCGTGGCGAGTCTGAAGGCGCAGACGAGCCGCAATTCCGCCGCTTCTTACGCGATGACGGCGGCGCCCTTGCCGCCTGTCAGCTCGCCGACGGGTTATACAATCCGGCAGCGTTGTTCTTCTTCCACGTATGAACCACTCTGGACTGTGTATATTTCATCTGTTTCCCCTTTCTGTTCTTTCACATCTCTCTAATCATTACTCCATGTTTCTCTCTTCTTTCTTCTGTCCTAATAGCTTTAGGCTTCTTTTTGCATTTTCATGGATACCTTGCAATCTTGCAATTTGCTTTTGGTTGGCAGTCGTTCCTCAATAACTTGTGGAGTAATTCGGAGTTCTTCTATGTCCCTTCCAATTTTTGTCCACCAAGCGTTATACATCTTTATTTTACAGAAATTAGTGAACAATTTTTTCGCCACTACATTGGAATTCATTTGGATGTGGCCATACAAAACTATTCTTCTTTTCCTAATAATGTCTAATTTTTTGACAATGTGTATAAATTTCACTATTATGACATACCTTCTGAATTGTGTTTTCTGTTTAATTGCTCGCAAAATGTTCCTTATAATTTATTTTCGTGTGATTGCCAGAGCTTTCTTCAATGCCTTTTTGTTTAAACATCCTGCTACATAGAATGTGTGATTTATTTCAACATATATATAGTGAATTTTTTCAGCGTATACAAACTCTATGGACTGATCGATGAGAGGATACGGAACAAAAAATGTCTAATGCATGGTTTCCATGCTAGTGACTTCAGTCACACATTGTTACAGAGACTTCGGTGTAATAAGCGCTGTATCATGGAGCTACAGTTACAGTATTTGTTGAAAATGTTTTCCACATGCCTCAACGCATGCGTGTACCCTTCGTAGCATGTTCTATCTCACATGTTTACATCGGCCAGGCTGCATCCGAGCAATGTCAAAGGCAGTATGAATGCGCTGCTCCGGTGTCTCCACGTCTGGAATGAGCTCTGCATACACGATACTTTTGAAATGGCCCCGTAATTAGAAATCTGTCAACTTGAGAACTGGTGAATGAGCAGACCATGCGACGAACGGACACCCCCCCCCCCCCCAGTCCGATCAATCAACGTGGGCAAACACGATTGAGATGCGTCCGGACGTTAACGGCGAAGCGGGCTGGAGCACCATGATGTAACAACCACATAACCCTTCGAAACATCAATGGCACTTCTTCCAGCAGAGGAGGCAGAGCCAACCGCAAGAAACACCGATAGTCCCGGCCTGCTAGGCGACGTGGAAGGAAGAGTGGTCCCAAAATACGTCGCCAATTATCCCAGCCCATACATTCCGGCTGCACCGATGCTGATGACTCGCTGTCACCATACCATGGGCTTCTGCTTACTATCCCGTAGACGACTATTACTAAAGTTGAAGATACCACTCCGTATAAAGAAGGACTCTTCTGTGACTAGGTTGGAGGACACAAATCCCGGAACTGTGGTTGCATGGTAAAGAAACCAGTGATAAAACTGCTCCCGACGTCGAAAGTCTGTCACTAGTAAGCGCTGCATACGTTGCAAGTGATAGGAGTAGTAACAACTGTCATGGAGAACGTTCCACACGTTCGTCTGGCTTACCTTGTACTGGCAGGCCAACTGCCTGGTACTGACACGGCGGTCGCCATCCATAGAGTTAATCACATTTTCCTCAAAGTCTGGTGTCCGAACATCTCGGGTACGCTCTTGATGGATTTCAGCCGGCCGGAGTGACCGAGCGGTTCTAGGCGCTACAGTCTGGAACCGCGGGACCGCTACGGTCGCAGGTTCGAATCCTGCCTCGGGCATGGATGTGTGTGATGTCCTTAGGTTAGTTAGGTTTAAGTAGTTCTAAGTTCTAGGGGACTGATGACGTCAGAAGTTAAGTTCCATAGTGCTCAGAGCCATTTGAACCATTTTTTGATGGATTTCCTACTTCCTGAAACGACACTATATTATCAGACAAATGGCGAAACACTGATGCAGACATTGAATGCTTTAGGATTCCCTAGTAGCGGCGAGCGAACAGGGAAGAGTCCAGCACCGAACCCCGCAGGCTGCCGCCTGTTTTGGCATGTGGTGTTTGGGAGGGTCCACTATCCCGACGCCTCGCGCTGAGCCCAACTTGAATGAGGCCACGGCTCGTAGAGGGTGCCAGACCCGTAGCGACCGGTGCGAGCCTCGGCGGGACCTCTCCTTCGAGTCAGGTTGCTTGAGAGTGCATCTTCAAGTGGGTGGTAAACTCCATATGAGGCTAAATATGACCACAAGACCGATAGCGAACAAGTACCGTGAGGGAAAGTTGAAAAGAACTTTGAAGAGAGAGTTCAAAAGTAGGTGAAGCCGATCTTGGGCAGTTGTGTTTTAGAGTATAATGAGTGGTTATGATGGTGGTTTTCTGTATTGGCTTCTGCTGGAAAAAGCTTTCTTCTTAATAAGATACTTAGAAAAAACTTGTGCATCAGTTTAATGAAGACAGATCTTACGGGGGGGGGGGGGGGGGGAGGGAGGCGGGAGTTACTTGAAATCTGCGAATCTTTACGAAATTACCCACATAAAGTCAAGGGCTACCACAGTTTGACTATAGAAACGCTTGACCACAGTTTTGAAGACATAGCCGATATCACCTGTCAGTCTAACTTCTGAGCATGCCCAAAGGAAAAAGTATCACAGTATGCACAATGTTGGGGGTCTGCCTGGCACGGAAGATCCTGTTTCATCCACAGCAGCGGCAATGTGCGCACTGGAACATCGCCACACGCCTCTACTCCTCACACGTGGAGTACAGGCCCATTCGGAATCCCCGGCGGGGATAGGTCTCCTGGTACAACCTTGCTTGCTTCCGCCCGTTGCCATTTGCCTTTGTGTAAGTAAACATCATGTCGGCAAGCTCTCGATTTGAACACGGAACCACTGTGTACAGCTCTGTATCACATTCACTACAAGGTGAGTCAGCAAGGGAAGTGAATCGGACACGACATTACCAATTCCTATGGCAGGAGATGGCGCTAGAGTATGACGTATAAGGAACAGTAGCACCCTCAAGGAGGACACCATGCGTGTTAGGCCGCAGTCTCTGTAACAAAATTTGGTTGAATAAATGGTCTCTAGCATGGAAACCGTGAATTTCCGGACGAAAGTTCATAGACCTTTATTGTTCCATATCCTCTCATCGATCAATCTCTATAGTTTGCACACGGCGGAAAAAAATCATCCTGTATATAAAAAGCATATCAGCTACTCATACCCATGGGTTTTATGCAACCCACAACACTTCTGTGGTGAACGTGTGGGTGCTATTCTGTCATTCTGCACAACGGATTAATCTGAGATGTACCCTTTACCCTGTGGCTCCTGCAAGATGCAGTTTCCACCCCCACACTACTACAGAAGTCAGACAGACGCTCCTAACGTTCTAAAGAGAAATGCCTGAAAAACATTAAGCAATAAATATCTTCTGGAGTCGTCCGCTGTAAGGAAATGACACAAAAATTCACAAAATTTCTTACGTAACTAGTGGGATACTTGGGTACTGGAGTAGTGCTAGTTAGTGTAAGAAAAACATGAAACTAACGAAAATTATTATTTATTTTGCAAAAATTCTGAGAAATCACAATGGCACTTTTAGTTATGAACTGAACAAGTATTTTCCGGGTTCTTTTCGGAATGTGAAGTTACCTCTTAAGTATAGGATTCGCTAGTGAAATTTCTATATAAAGTTTAAGATTGTTATTGACTTCGCAGAATGGCTGAGAGCCGCGCCTACTCACCTTGAATAATTATCCGTTACAATGTTGCTAGGTACGGTTGAGGCTGTCGCGTGTGAAATGCAGCGAAGTGTACTGTTGTGGAGGAAATAGGGGGCTCGCAAGAGCTGTAGCGCACAATACCGTAAGCTGCGATGACTGCTGTCTGCGCCGCTTGCTGCTGTCAAATAAGATAACTCTCGTTCTATCTGGATTGACCTTCGCCAATCAAACTCTCCCTATGCCTTGATGAAGTTAAGGACTCCTGTTCACCCATAGTCTAACTATTGGTGTGGTACACCGGTCAGATAACCAGTCCACCGCGATGCCACTCAAAAATTCGCTCGCAAGCGTTTAACTTTAACTCTGTCCATTCACACCGCACAATAAGTGTGGCGGCCAACACAGTGAACAACATTTAATTGCAAGGACTCAATATAGAGTCGCACTCCGATTCGCTCTCGACAGAAGTTCTCTCCCAGTGAAGTACTGAAGGGAGACTTGCTCCTCGCTCTTTGAGTACACGCACGAGCGCACACGCTCTCGTTGCGTGTTCTCGCTCCAAGAGCGACAATGGAACGGTCCCTCTCCACGCCAGACGTGAAGGGGTATATCTTTCGGTCTCTTCCATTACTCCTTCAGCTCAAGGCATCAGGAATATCGTCTGCCAATCAGCATTGCTCTTCTAAAATGGGAGAATGACGTTTCGTTTAAGGCGACCAATCCGGAAATCCGTAGCATCGGCGTTTGACGTTTGCTGACTCCCTGTGAAAACCTCTGAAACTGTGTGCTATGTTTGTAAAGAATGCATAGGCTGGGCGCTCCCACACAATGTAGCGGAATTTGCTTTTAAGCTGAACACGGGGTTGTTCTCCCTTTCACTTGGGCAAACGCTGTCTGCTCTACACGTGGTCGCTACCCGATGTAGATAGGTTGACTCGTCCTCTGAAGGGACCGGCCTCCTGGTGTGCAGTTTGCCTCTTCCGAACTAAAAGCTTTTGTGACCATCGTGTCTTGAATGTGTGTGTGTACGCCAGCCTCGAATATTTTAGTCTCGGTGCGCACTTGTGATTTATTTGTTATTTGCAAAAAAATGGTTCAAATGGCTCTGAGCACTATGGGACTTAACAGCTATGGTCATCAGTCCCCTAGAACTTAGAACTACTTAAACCTAACTAACCTAAGGACACCACACAACACCCAGTCATCACGAGGCAGAGAAAATCCCTGACCCCGCCGGGAGTCGAACACGGGAACCCGGGCGCGGGAAGCGAGAACGCTACCGCACGACCACGAGCTGCGGACTGTTATTTGCATATCGTTTGCATGAATTAATACAACATTGACTTTATCTTATCGAGTTTGGGTTCGAATGAAGCATCTTGATGTGCGGAATATGATTGTGAGGGCGGAATATGTAAGCAATGAAGGTCAGGAGACCATGACGTCTTACACACTTTCAAATACCATGCACAAAATTTTCATATTCTCTTGCTCGCTACCCGCAAACTTTTAGTCCTACAGAAAAAATGAACAAGACCTTTTTGTAGGAAATGTAATGTAGTTTAATTTTGTACGGTATACGATTTCGTTAGAGGCTGTAGTTCTTGAATCATTCAAAAGAAACGTACAAAAATGACCTTCAAACATGGTTTTCTCGAATAACTCTAAAATCGTGACCTCCAACGGAAACGTATCACAGTACAAGACTTAACAAAATTAAATTTCCTAAAAAACGCCCTGTTTATTTTTTGTGTAGTACTACTAGTTTTTGAGTAGCAAGAGAGAGATTATTAGAAGCTCGAGCGTGATTTTTGAAGGTATTGCATGTTGCATTAAAGCTATTGGTAGGGGCAGCTGAATGATACTGTGTAAAGTCCTTAGCGAGGTAGTACGCTGTTTTCCGCTTATTAATTCTTGCTTTAATGATTTCTTTCCCTAAACTATTTTGTTGAGTTACATCTCCTAGATATCTGACTGGTAGTTCTGTGACTTTTTCCGTATTTAATTTCCATTACCTTGGAGGTTGCTTTAATCTATGTCAAAACTTTTGTATTCTCAGAGGAGATTTGTAAGCCTGCTTTTTGAGTTTGTTTGTTCAGTAATATAATCTATACAGTGGCTGTTTTCATTAAGTCTATTATGTGCACACTCAAGAGAGAGTCTTTGTGGGCAACATTTTTATTGGTACTTATTTCCGTGGGAGAAAGCGACTCAAAGCTACTTCAGCATGCAACGATTCAGTAGAGGAAGGTCGGATCGTATTGGACATGTAGGTTTTATCGAAATTATGATACATTATAAAGGAAAGCACACACGACCATGGTGTGAAATTCTGCTACATCTATTATTTCACAAACAGGATTACGGCCATTAGGGAATCGTCAGGAACATAAAAAAGTATGTGTGGCTGTGAAATTTTCTAGATTCAAAGATTTTAAACTAATGCATGACGGAGTATCTCAGTTGGTTTCCAAAGAAGACAATGTTAATGCTTGGTTTACGACTAAAACAAGAGGAATTATTTCAGTGCAACTGTTATGTAAATTTATTGAAGTTAGTTAAAACGTGTGACGCGTTAAACAACAATAGATTTTATCTAAGCTCAATAATTTTAGAAAACATTTTCACTGAAATAATTCCGCTCGTTTTAAACGTATACCAAACGTCAACAACTGTCATCTTTGGAAACCGACTGAGATACAGCGTAATGTACTAATTTAAAATATTTAATCCTAAATAATTACATAGCCATACATATTTATCCTCATACCTGTTTGTAAAACGTTTGTAAAACACCAACTACTGCAGAATATTACACCAGTGTCTTGCATTTATTCATACCCGATGTATATACACTACTGGCCATTAAAATTGCTACACCACGAAGATGACGTGCTACAGACGCGAAATTTAACCGACAGGAAGAAGATGCTGTGATATGCAAATGAGTAGCTTTTCACAGCAGCCGGCCGGGGTGGCCGAGCGGTCCTAGGCGATACAGTCTGGAACCGCGCGACCGCTACGGTCGCAGGTTAGAATCCTGCCTCGGGTATGGATGTGTGTGATGTCCCTAGGTTAGTTAGGTTTAAGTAATTCTGAGTTCTAGGGGACTGATGGCTTCAGAATTTAAGTCCCATAGCGCTCAGAGCCAAATCAACCATTTTCACAGCATTCACACAAGGTTGGCGCCGGTGGCGACACCTACAACGTGCTGACATGAGTAAAGTTTCCAACCAATTTCTCATACACAAACAGCAGTTGACCGACGTTGCCTGGTGAAACGTTGTTGTGATGCCTCGTGTAAGGAGGGGAAATGCGTACCATCACGTTTCCGACTTTGACAAAGGTCGGATTGTAGCCTATCGCGATTGCGGTTTATCGCATCGCGACATTGCTGCTCACGTTGGTCAACATCCAATGACTGTTAGCAGGATATGGATCGGTGACTTCAGAAGGGTAATACGGAACGCCATGCTGGATCCCAACGGCATCATATCACTAGCAGTCGAGATGACAGGCATGGCTGTAACGGATCGTGCAGCCACGCCTCGATTCCTGAGGCAACAGATGGGGACGTTTGCAAGACAACAACCATCTGCACGAACAGTTCGACGACGTTTGCAGCAGCATGGACTTTCAGCTCGGAGACCATGGCTGCGGTTACCCTTGACGCTGAATCACAGACAGGAGCGCCTACGATAGTGTACTCAACGACGAACCTGGGTGCACGAATGGCAAAACGTCATTTTTTCGGATGAATCCAGGTTCTGTTTACAGCATCATGATGGTCGCATCCGTGTTTGGCGGCATCGCGGTGAACGTGCATTGGAAGCGTGTATTCGTCATCGCCATACTGGCGTATCACCCGGCGTGACGGTATGGGGTGCCATTGGTTACACGTCTCGGTCACCTCTTGTTCGCATTGACGGCACTTTGAATAGTGGACATTACATTTCAGATGTGTTACGACCCGTGGCTCTACCCTTCATTCGGTCCCTGCGAAACCCTACATTTCAGCAGGATAATGCACGACCGCATGTTGCAGGTCCTGTACGGGCCTTTCTGGATACAGAAAATGTTCGACTTCTGCCCTGGCCAGCACATTCTCCAGATCTCTCACCAATTGAATGGTCAATGGTGGCCGAGCAATTGGCTCGTCACAATACGCCAGTCACTACTCTTGATGAACTGTGGTATCGTGTTGAAGCTTCATGGGCAACTGTACCTGTACACGCCATCGAAGCTCAATGCCCAGGCATATCACTGCCGTTATTACGGCCAGAGTTGGTTGTTCTGGGATGTTCTCAGGATGTATGCACCAAAATTGCGTGAAAATGTAATAACATGTCTGTTCGAGTATAACATATTTGTCCAATGAATATCCGTTTATCATCTGCATTTCTTCTTGGTGTAGCAATTTTAATGGCCATTAGTGTAATATTCTATCAGGAACCAAAGGAACAGTCAGTCAATGAAATTATTATGTTTTCTGAAGGTTGCATTGCAACATTCTTCCCACTAAACAATACTACGATACATTACAGAATTCAAGACTCGCTCTTATATGCATCGAGGTGCGGTTGCTCTTTGCGCAGCGTGGGCTGCAAAGCATAAATGAATGTAGGCAGAGCCAATCTGTGGAGAGAACCCGACTCATTTTCGGCGGTCACTCTTTACGAAATACTAGTGACTATGTCATAGTTCTTTTTTTAGTCTTTAAAGGGTAATGTTATATGGATGGTTAGATATAGATAACCGCGCACTTGTTAAGTATGTGGATTTCAGATGTGATTATCACATGTGATTACCCTAGTTACGGCATTCTTTATTTGCATCTAGTCTCACTACACAGCTGATCGCTTTGTTTATTTATGTGCATGTCTTTGTAACCTTCGATCGGCGTAGGCTGCGGCCTAGCAGTAATGATTTCAACTGTTTGCACTACAGAACAACGCTCTCAACTTCATAACGTTTCTGCACAGAGATCACTTGCAGTTGGCGACCTTATTTAATGATCTGCGTCGTAGCTCATGTGTAACTAGAATTTTCATTGGGTCGCATATGTTTATAAACTTTAAATTTTCCATTAGCTGAAGCAGTTGTAAAAAAAAATAGAAATGTTAACTTGTTCCTTATTGAAACCTGCTGCTTGCTACAAGTTCTTAAATTTAGCTGCATGCAACCTTAAGTCTTCATGTCATTTCTTAAATTCATAGTAAAAGTCTTTTTCTGCTTTTGTCTTACTAAATCGATACTTTATGTCCTGTTGGTATATTTTTACGCTAGATTCAAGAATTCATCTTTACTGTAAGGCATAAGCTAGCTATCTAAATTTTTAACATGATTGTACAGTTCAGTTCCGGTTCATCACTGAATATTCTCGGAAAAAAATAATTTTTTGAAACAGAGTTCATGGTCATCTCTCTGCTTTCTTGTTTTTCCCCTGATGTATTTCCTGGAACTGAATATTTGTCACACACTTCCACAACAGCTATTTCAAGAAACCTAACTTATTCCTTCATGTTATTTTCATCCTGTCAATATCCTGACTATTCCCTCTTTGTCTCTTAAAGAACACAACAAAGTTTACGTTCATCAAGTTCGATTCCACGGAAATGAATATGCCCCACCACCGCGGTGTAATCCAGGACAGAAAGGAGGTCATCATCGGTCACATGCCATCCGTCTTTTTTATTGCATTGCTGATCTAGATTTCAATTGACAGTACTGCTATTTTCAGTGCTATAAATACAAATAATACATAGAAACTGCACATTGATCACCCCATTTCACAGTTGTACACAATTACAACTGTACAATTACTCACCGCTATAAGTAGTAATGTAGACTAAACGTAGTTATAACGGCCAGTCTAACGAAGGTATGTACAAGCATTAGTGCAACTGAGACAGCTGTTTACAGATCCATAAAACTAACCTCGGTTTACGTCATATTGGATAGCTAACGCCTTCTGTTTATTGTCCACGTGTAAAAGTATCGATTAATCTAAAGAAAATGTATACATAAAAATACAGGGAATTCAAATGGTAACTAATCTAAAAAAAATTTTATCTGGAGGCACACAAATTCAAGAAATCATTATGGCAAGTGTTCACTGCGGCATACTGGACAGCCAACACACTCTAATTTTATTCCCATACGTAACAGAATGGATTAAGCCAAAAACATTTTTAAATACTTAAAAGTACAGGGAATTTAAACAGTAAATTTCGTAATGCTGTTTTGTCTTGATGCATGTAAATTCAAAAATCCTTATGACAGTGTTACAATACGTAACACTGGACAGCCAATGCCCTATATTTTTAATGCCCACACGTAAAAAAATGGGTTAAAGCAAAAACTTTTATGCGTGACACATAAAAACAGAGTGAAATCAAATAACAATTACAATAACATTGCCTGGAGGCAGATAAATTCAAAAAATCCATATGACGAGCGTTACATTCCACTGAATCATTCCGACCGGTGCTGATCTTTCTATCCTGAAAATTAACGTTTTTACGCTATCTGACTTTGTCCGACACAATCCGAACGTACTGCTGTGGTAGTTACCATTCCCATTGTTATTACACATTGTAACAACCTCTAGTATAGAATAATATCAATATAAGTCTCCAAAGTTAAGTTCGTGCGCACATACACTCGTTAGTGACAGATAACTAGTTGCCACTCCGAAACGGTTTGCTCTTATTCACAACTGCCTTAGAGGTCTTGTTCCTTGATAGCTAACATCCCAGTGACGCGTCAGATACTGCCACTTACGTTGAGGTTTAGAAACAGCTTTTGTCCTATATAATCCAATATAATTGTAAGATAGTACTGGAGAATCCCGTGCAGTAGTTTACAGAACGCTGATTACAAAATTTATTGAAAAAAGGTCTTAATAAAACATGAAAAAATGTGAGGGAGTACAAGAATAAATAACACATCGCAGGGAAAAGTTCCCAACTATTGCGAGGAACTCCTGTGCAGAATATAAGTAGTGCGCCGCAAGGAAATCTTTCAGCTTGAATTTGAATACTTCGGGTTTATAACATAATGTTTTCAGTTCTGCTAGAAACCTACTAAAAATAGAACTTGATCAATAACGCATACCTTTGAGCGATATGCTTAAGGAAGTGTTATCCTAGTGATTATCGTTTTTCCCATTTCGCGTTCACTGAATGAATGATGCTTTTTCTTTTGAAAGAGTCAATATTGTCAAAGACCAATTCCGTGCTGAAATATTAGTGTAGGGATGGCAGAGTTATATTAGGCTGGTGCATAAATTTGTATAATTTTTATTTTGGATCTTGGTATTTCAGTTGCTACGGGTTTATTTATCGATTGTCATTTTTATTTGTAGTTCACTGTTGTTATCTGAGATCACGTATTCGCGTTTTGTCGTCTGGAGATAGTGAGTGGAGCTGTGGACGCAAGAAAATGGAGTGTCAAGTAGAGAAAGTCGGAACACTTCCTTCATATTCCTCTGTTTGACTTCAATAGAGGGGTGACAGCAGCACAGACAGCCAGAAACATTTGCACCTATGTTGGTATAATGCCATTTGACACATTACGGCGAGAAAATGATTTTCTAGTTTTAAGAAGGGTCGTTTTGACATCAGTCACTCTGCACGTTCAGGAAGACCTGTAGGGTTTGACGCGGATTGTTTAAACACATTAATCCACAACGATCCATGTCAGGTTTCTCGAGAACTGGTAAATGTGACAAACTGTGGTCATTCCACCATAGTACGACATTTTCATGCATTGCGGAAAGTTCAAAAACCAGGTTTATGGATACCGCATGCTCTAAGCCAAAATTAGACAAATCAGCGGGTGGCCATATGTGCATCTCTGCACGCCCGTCATTAACTGGCTCGTGAATAACACCGAACGTTCCTATACTGTATCGTGACTTGTGACGAGAAATAGTGTCTTTATGCTAACAGTAGGAAAATAAAGGAACGGTTGAGCCCAAACGAAGCAGCAACTCCCCTTACAAAGATATGCGCGCATCCACAAAGGATACCTTTATACATCTGGTGTAACAGTGACGGTGTGGTGTATTACGAAGTGCTTCCCCTAGGTGTAACACTGCTGACATTTAATGTCAACAACTGAGGCGTCTTGCAGACGCAGTCTGACAATAACGACCAGGAAGATTGTGTCATGTATGCTACTCCACGATAACGCCCGCCTGCATTCTGCTACACTGGTAAAAACACTATACTACAGGAGTTGGGTTGGGAAGCCATTCTGTACCCATCTTTTTCACCTTATCTTACGCCCTCAGATTTTCACCTTTCCCGCTCTCTATCAAACAACCTTCAAGGTACTTCCTTTCCAGATGAAAATGCGCTCTAAACATGGCTCGACGTGTACTTCACCTCAAAACCACATGATTCCTACAGTCGCGGAATCGAGAAGTTACCCTGGCGTTGGCAGAGTGTTGTAAATAGTGAAGGAGAATATATTACTGATGACTAAAGTCACTGTTATGTGTATCTGTTGTGTTTATTAAACTTATGAAAAAACGCAACGAACTTATGCACCAACCGAATAATTTCGAGACACACGAGCAATGGCCTACACGAAGCTCGCAAACGGATGCTGCAGGTTAACCTGATCGCCCGTTTCTGCATTATGTTTATTCTTAGTGAGTGCATAGATTTGCCACAAAATATAACGGCATGCGAGATAATAGACTGAAAGTAAATAAAGGAAACAAGCCTTCTCCTTTCAATGTCAGACAAAGTGGAGATCATTATTGCAGTGAGGACAGCAACGTTCAGTTTCTGCACAAGATCTGAACGTGATACTTCCAAGATTGTCTTCCATCCACCCTCACTCCTAACAATTTAAAGTGGTCGACTTCAATGACTGAGCGCCTTGAGACTATAAAATTTCGCTTTTATTAGAGTTTCAAGTCAGAAATTCTATAAATTGCGCTATGTTCAATTTAAGTGTTAATATGTTCTCTGAAAGTCACGAGTTATTAGCTACATGAATTACGTACATTATACGTCTTTTACAACAATATTTGCGTCATGTGCAAAGAGAACATTTTTCAGTGTTCTGTCATGTTTAACGGCAGATCGTTGATATGTAACAAGAAAAGCAAAAGACCCAGAACAGAACCTTGTGGTACCTCCACTTTACATGACCAGTCAGATCCAAACCCCTTATCTGTTTGTTGACACTAGGGGACAAACTTCGCCGCGTGGGATTAGCCGAGCGGTCTAAGGCGCTGCAGTCATGGACTGTGTGGCTGGTCCCGGCGGAGGTTCGAGTCCTCCCTCGGGCATGGGTGTGTGTGTTTGTCCTTAGGATAATTTGGGTTAAGTAGTGTGTAAGCTTAGGGACTGATGACCTTAGCAGTTTAGTCCCATAAGATTTCACACACATTTGAACATTTTTTTGGACAAACTTCAGTTTCCTACTTTCCAGATATGAAGTGAACAGTTGTTGAGGTTTGACCGTCATCATCATCAGGATTTCCTTCTAGTGAGTCAGGTAGGAACTTCCATTGATTTCTGTCCTGGTATAGGTCTTTTCTCACCACTACATCCCACGTTACTCCTCTCCTCTTGAGATCTACATGAATCTGGTCTGTCCATCTCTTCCTAGGCGGCTTTTACCCTAATCTCATAATGCTGCAAGTTGTGCGAAAGTATTTCTTGGTCCACACAATAATATGCGTTTTTGAAATAAAGAGTATACCTCCTGTCTTCAACCTATCGTTTAATCCTAACAGAGAGTCACACAGAAAAGAAATTGCATTTTCTGTGTATCTCACTTTCTTGGTGCCAAACTGTGAGTCTGAGAACAAATCATGTAAGTGTATCACACCTGCCCACAATGCTTCCTCAAAATCTTTTGGAAACACTGATGGCAAAGAAACTGACCAGTAATTGTCTATATCTCCTTCACCCTTTCTGTAAAGTGGTTTCACAAACGACTATTTTAATTTGGAAGGAATTGGCCACACCTGTAAGAGTCACTGTACAGATTACTGAGTGCAGAACTAATACGAGGGCAGTTCAATAAGTAATGCAACACATTTTTTTCCGAAACAGGGGTTGTTTTATTCAGCATTGAAATACACCAGGTTATTCCCCAATCTTTTAGCTACACAACACTATTTTTCAACGTAATCTCCATTCAATGCCTCGGCCTTACGCCACCTTGAAATGAGGGCCTGTATGCCTGCACGGTACCATTCCACTGGTCGATGTCGGAGCCAACGTCGTACTGCATCAATAACTTCTTCATCATCCGCGTAGTGCCTCCCACGGATTGCGTCCTTCATTGGGCCAAACATATGGAAATCCGACGGTGCGAGATCGGGGCTGTAGGGTGCATGAGGAAGAACAGTCCACTGAAGTTTTGTGAGCTCCTCTCGGGTGCGAAGACTTGTGTGAGGTCTTGCGTTGTCATGAAGAAGGAGAAGTTCGTTCAGATTTTTGTGCCTACGAACACGCTGAAGTCGTTTCTTCAATTTCTGAAGAGTAGCACAATACACTTCAGAGTTGATCGTTTGACCATGGGGAAGGACATCGAACAGAATAACCCCTTCAGCGTCCCAGAAGACTGTAACCATGACTTTACCGGCTGAGGGTATGGCTTTAAACTTTTTCTTGGTAGGAGAGTGGGTGTGGCGCCACTCCATTGATTGCCGTTTTGTTTCAGGTTCGAAGTGATGAACCCATGTTTCATCGCCTGTAACAATCTTTCACAAGAAATTGTCACCCTCAGCCACATGACGAGCAAGCAATTCCGCACAGATGGTTCACCTTTGCTCTTTATGGTGTTCGGTTAGACAACGAGGGACCCAGCGGGAACAAACCTTTGAATATCCCAACTGGTGAACAATTGTGACAGCACTACCAACAGAGATGTCAAGTTGAGTACTGAGTTGTTTGATGGTGATCCGTCGATCATCTCGAACGAGTGTGTTCGCACGCTCCGCCATTGCAGGAGTCACAGCTGTGCACGGCCGGCCCGTACGCGGGAGATCAGACAGTCTTGCTTGACTTTGCGGCGATGATGACACACGATTTGCCCAACGACTCACCGTGCTTTTGTCCACTGCCAGATCACCGTAGAAATTCTGCAAGCGCCTATGAATATCTGAGATGCCCTGGTTTTCCGCCAAAAGAAACTCGATCACTGCCCGTTGTTTGCAACGCACATCCGTTACAGACGCCATTTTAACAGCTCCGTACAGCGCTGCCACCTGTCGGAAGTCAATGAAACTATACGAGACAAAGCGGGAATGTTTGAAAATATTCCACAAGAAATTTCCGGTTTTTTCAACCAAAATTGGCCGAGAAAAAAATGTGTTGCATTACTTATTGAACTGCCCTCGTATATGGTGCACTGATCTTCGTAGTGCTATTTGAAAACCATCATACCCATAGGGGTTTTTACACTTCAGTCAAGTGATAATTGATTCAGTTTAATCTTGCTTGTTTCCTGAATCTGCATGTGATTTAGTAGTCTTGTAATACCTGTTTTCAAAAGTTCTGCATATTTGCATACACCAATAATATTTTTTGCCTAACTCGCCGACGATTAACAAGAAGTGATTATTAAATATTTTGCGCAACTCTGGTTATGACACCAAACTGTCTCATAAACTGACATACAGCCGGGAGAGCGGTGTGCTGATCACATGCCCCTCCATACCCGCATCCAGTGACGCCTGTGGTCTGAGGATGACACGGCGGCCGGTCGGTACTGTTGGGCGTTCCAAGTCCTGTTCGGACAAAGTTTAGTTTATGACACCAAAGCTGAAACACCAAGGAACTTATATGTGTACCAAAATATTCTTTATTCCACAGCTGTAAAAAACGGTAAAACAATAAAAGATCTGGATCACACTTTCATTAGCCGGCCGCGGTGACCGAGCGGTTCTAGGCGCTACAGTCTGGAACCACGCGACCGCTACGGTCGCAGGTTCGAATCCTGCCTCGGGCATGGATGTGTGTGATGTCCTTAGGTTTGTTAGGTTTAAGTATTTCTAAGTTCTAGGGGACTGATGACCTCAGAAGTTAAGTCCCATTGTGCCCAGAGCCATTTGAACCACATCAGCTATTAATATCAGTAGACTACTTTCACCAGATTCCAGATGGCGTATCGCAGTTAACAGGGAAATCGGACGTGGGCGGTAATATAGGATAAAACAAGGTTATTCGTAAGTGTGTCCAGAGTTTCAGAAAACAGACTCACACCTGTGGATGGGGCATCTCTCCAAGTTTGTAACTCACATTACCGACAGCACCGTTTGTGAAGTGGAAACACGAACAAAGCGATCATGTCGCACCCGGGCTCTACATATTGATTGCATGAGCTGTACAATCATACTCGAGCTGTGTGTGGGAGGCGGGGGTATCGAGGGTGATCTGTGCATGCTTGACGCGTGCCGCCATCACTGCAGCACTCTTGCCACTGAGCAGTCTATCAGTCTAGAAGGCGGCTGAAAGGCTACCATCTCACCAGCAGGTGGGGTCAAACCATTGTCATGGACAGGTACAAAGTCATTGCATGCTCCAGTGTTCAGCCAACGTTACCGATAAACATCAAACTAAATACACATCTAGGTAAAAGAAATATAACTACAGCTAAATGTGAGCAGTCACTTATGAAATATTCCTGTATTTCTACGAACTAGTTTTCGAGCCATTTCAGGCTCATCTTCAGAGGGGGCATACACAGATTATGGTGCTGAATGCGTTAATTTATGCATCCTTCTTTGTGAAATGAGAATGGAATGGCTTGAAAACTAGTTGAACGGAATAAAGTAACATTTGATAACTGTCTAATTGCAGCTATTATACTGCATCTAATTTCGAGGACAGTGTTTTACAGCCGGCCTTTGTGGCCGAGCGGTTCTAGGCGCTTCTGTCTGGAAACGCGTGACCGCTACGGTCGCAGGTTCGAATCCTGCGTCCTGGATGTGTATGTTGTCCTTAGGTTAGTTAGGTTTAAGTAGTTCTAAGTTCTAGGGGAATGATGACCTCAGATGTTAAGTCCCATAGTGCTTAGAACCATTTGAACAATGTTTTACATTAAGCAATAAGGAAACATACAGTCAATTCGTGCCTCTTTGTGATAGGTTTTACTGCACATTAACACTGAACTATGTTCGAAAAATTCTAAGTTTTGATTTGATGAGGGCAACAGCATCCAAAAAATGTTATGAAATTACGTAGTAAATTTAAAAAATCTTACAACTCTCTAAACATTTTTATTTTCAAGAGTTCACGATGATCGTAGAATTATTTCAGTAATTTATTTCTCTCGTTGAGACGTCTATATCGTGCTAATTCAAATGTAACGAGAGAATGGAAGTGTGATACCATGAACATCTTAACTGAACGTTGCCAGACGGCAATTCCAGTATTTTCAAGTCCGTGGAATATGTTGTTAAAAATTAAATCCGTATTCGTGCTTATTTACAGTACATAAAACAATCATTCTTAGAAACGGAGAATAAAGTGAGTACACGAGATCTATTGAGTGTGTAACTCTACTGGGACTTTTCATGTGGTCATAGCAACACAGAGACCCAGAAGACGAGCACGTACAGCTTATCGACTTATCCTCTAAGAAAAAGAAGCGACGTATCACGAAGGAATTATCCAAATGGGACAGAAATCGGTAAATATGTACATGTACACACAAACAAATGACCAGTTGGTATCCCACCGGTGTCCGGGTCGCCTCCAGACACGTCTGCACTGGTCATTGGGTCTCATTTCGAAGCCGGACTGAAGACAGTTCTGCTCCAGTCAACGAGATTCCGGCGACTGATGATTACATCTAGCGGTTTCTGTCCCTTTCCGATATTTCCTTCGTGTTGCGTCATTTTTTTGTTGTCTTGGGGTATATTTCAGATTGAAAAAGTGCGAATCATTGGCATAAGGGGCATGGGAGCATGCTACGAACAAATTGCGCACATAGTTAGATGTAGTACAACGACTACAGAACAAGTTGTAAGGACTCAGGACAACAGTACGTCAAGAGAAGATATGGGTCCTTCCACAAGGACTACACCCCGAGAGCATCTTTAAACATGCTCTAAAGGATAAACAGATGACATCAACTGAAATCTGGGCAGAAGTTACTGACAGTGTCACCAAGAACTGTTAGTAACAGATGAACGGAAGCAAGGTTTATGATCTCTAGTTGCAACGCGCCGTTTACCGAAGACACCATAACAGAGTCAACGGGGTTACTGAATGGCTTTCTGTGGTGTTCAGTGATGAATCTCACTTCTTTCTGTGGTTGTTAGATTGAAGCATATGCACCTGCAAACGATCTTGTGAAAGATTACAGGAAGGGCGGTTGTCGAGACCTATACTTCTCCAACTTCCAGAACCACGGTGTGAGAAGTTGTTAGATACAACAGAACTGCTTCGATGCTGTTGTCGTAGCCTCTACGATGATGGTAACAAATGATGTTTTGCAGCAGGATAAAGCAAGAACCCACACTTCACATCACAAACGACTTGAGGGATGTATGGATACTTGGATGACTACCCGATGCCCTGACTAACTCATCAACTCCCCCCCCCCCCCCCCCCAAGAGGATATCAGGGATGCGACTGGAAGACCTACACATCCACACTAGCCTCCATCAATGAATCTTTATGAACTGACACAGCATTTTGTGTCAGACATGACAAGGAATACCGCAACATGGCAACGTGAGGCTGTTTGCTTTGACGTCACAATGACATAAATGTGTATTCCACCCAATAATTCATATTGTGAGAGGTGACGGCCTCGTCTGGGCCTTCTTCTCTCATTTTTAATTGAATATTTCATGAAATTAAAGTCGAGTTTACGTGAGATTGTTCTTATTTGATGTCAGGTTTATTTACTAATAGATAATGAGTCATTACTAGGTTCATATATAGTGAATTTTTAATTAATTTCATCTGCTTACTTTCTTCTGGCCTTTGGTATAATATCTGTGTATGTGGTATGGTAGACAACAGTGCATCGTATGTCAAAATTTATTCTGTCCCGCGCTAGTAGGAAGATTGGATTTTATTATGGGATTCCTGCTTGGTAACCCGCCAGGCTGAGAGCGTGGGATGAGGAGGCGGGCGTTGTGTGGCGGTGCCCACCTGTGTCTGGAAACAGCAGCTGGTGTCAGTGTGCCCACTGTCTGCAGGATCGCAAGAGGTCACTTTTTCTTTAGAAAAGGCGAGTTAACAATGCAGAGAGACCCTCTGCGTAATGAAATTGAGCGTTCACCGGAATTCAGCCGGCCGAACGGACACGAGAAAACTTTTTCGCTACAAAACATGATTCTCTTTCAAGTATAAGCTTTAGAAATGAATCATTTTGGGAGGGGGGGGGGGGGGTGAATAAAACTGAAATGGAACCCATCTGAAAAGCATAAAATTGTTTTTTAAAATCTGTATATAAATTCTGTTATGCTCTTCTAATGTGTTCCTTCTCGGTTTTCTTAACCCCTCTCCCAAAAGATGCATTCCTAGACATTGTACTTTTAAAGTGGAGTCGGGACTTGCTGTTTCAAAAATTGGTTTTGTTCCCTGTTATTGGAATGACCCCCCCATGGTGGCTAGCTTACGGTTTTATTTAGTTACTGATGATGCTACTATTTTATCTACTGCGAGTAATTTAAAGTTTCCTTTATGGGCGACTTTGTTCAGATTAATTGTAACCTCCTAATTTCATTATAGTGAATCAACCATTTTAGATCTGCTTTGTAAGCGTTAAATATTCTAACTGTCACATATATGCTTGCACCTACGTGCGTCCTCTGTGTATTATGTTTAAATGTGTACACTTATTTGTGAGTGTGGTTCTACCACTGCACAACTCTGGCCTACCGGTACGACTTTATTAAGGACTCTGCGGGTTCGTCTGATTCGATGCGTGCTCCAGTCTAATGCAGAGCCGTTTTATGGCTTTAAAATGTTGGGAAAGGAAAAGATATTATACGAGCTGCAGTCTAGTACAGAACCGTTTCGGTTTTTAGTATGTTGTAAAAAGAAAATTTTAAGATAATCTGAAGACGCCCCACGAAGGCGAAACGCGTTGTTAATAAAAGAATAAGCTGCAACCAAGACTGTTTTTAATGCAAATGTGTTAGCTCTACCTAAAAGTAAACGATGTCATAGGAGGGACATTATGGTTGGGATCATTATATCGTAAAAAGATTGGGTTTTAGTAACCAACTGGTCGTTCAGAAGCCTTTCAGTACTATCATTCTAGTGTTTTATAATCTCCATCTCTTCGCCCAAATTCATCTTCTTCCCTTTGCGAGCGGTATGCAGTACGCACATGTCATTCAAAGTTGGAAGCTGATGGGCGCTTGATTTCAGGTACTCAGCAAAGGCTGAGTGATGCTTTACTTCTCCTCTCTTATTAAATAAATGTTCATTAAAATCTCTTCTAGAACTTTCTAGCAGTCTGCTCCAAATACGACGCATCGCAGTCTTGGCATTCACTCCTATAAACATTGGTATCTGCATACTTGTCTTTATGTGTTTTTCCATAGTGGACGAATAATTTTGCACTTAGTTAGCCGATGAAAAACTAACTTCCATGCCTTGCCTCTTAAAAAGCTTGACTAAGGCATATGAGAGGTTCCCTATAAACGGGATATTTACAAATGGAGTTCGCCAAGCTTGGTGGGACTTTGGACTCATTTGTCGAGGTATTTTGTTTGTACAGATCATCGACTGTCACTGGGTTGTACCCATTGCTAACTGCCATATATTTTACGAGTAAATTAGCTAATTCTTTCTCTATGGATAACTGATACGGTGTATCATGGATTTAAAGAGACCAATCTTATACCGGTAAGAAAGGAGAAAGTTAAGATTTTTGTTCTCATTCATTAGCCCATGAATAAAAGTCATGTTTAGATGAAAAATGAATTAGTCAACCACCAGCAACATTCATGTCGAACGCGTGTTTCTACGCAGTATGCACCGTGCTGATCGGATCTTAATATTCGTTTTACATTCTTATTGCCTCCCCTTACTTTTACTTTTTCGTTTTCATTCCCGTTTAGATTCTTTTAGGTTCAGACAAGATTTTTCACGAGCTGATGTTTCAGACAGATGATTATTATTACTTTACGCCCTGTTGTGGCACTTGAATGAAGTTTCTTCTGCTACATTTTTGCGTGAGTTTAGACTCGTTTTATTGCTACTGTGTGCGTGGGTCCACTGTTAGGAATCATGCTTCATTATGTTACCGTTTGTTACATTAAAATTTTTGATCTATTCTTTGCATATAATCTGATGGTACCTCATAAGCGCTAAATGTGTAATTGGTATTAATAAAACAATTTTGCAATCGAGACTGCCTTCATTTAAAAAAAAAAGAAAGTTAGGTGACTCATCTTTAATTAGAAACAAAAATAAAACTCACTTACAAAGACAAATAATAGCTATTCTCACCTACAATATAAACGGCAATGAACTAGCTCCTGAGGAACAATTGCTACAAATCCATACACATTACAAAAAATTGTGGATGTATGTATGTTCCAAATCTCCTCCTAAACCACTTGTCCGATTTCAATAACACTTGGCACACATACCACTGTCTGGCAAAAATCACCGTGGAGATAAGAAGTGTAGCGCACGACGTGCGATTACTCAGACTTTACTCGTCCAGTATTTGAGAATGAAGGCACTTCGTGACTTGCAATAAAACTTTATACATAATTTCAAACTTTTCCGAAACCGATAAAATTCTCTCAAACTTCTAGCCACATAAAGGGGTTTAAAATCCACGAGCTTTCGGCCGAGTGCTCCTCGGCCATTGTCAAGCTGTGACTGTCTTTTGGTTTGAAAGGGTACAGTACCGCCCGACATTGAAAATAGGTACAACATACTTCATTATTTTTGTCAGAACAACACATTTTTTTGTAAAATAACTCAATTTCAATTAATACAGCGAAGTCGGATACCAGTGTAGAAATGAATGACAATTTATGTATTTAATTTATCATATGTGCACTCCCACAAAATAAATCCCTACATCCAGTTTGGTGAGATCTTTTGAAATGAATGAATGAATGTATGGTCGTCTGCTAACCACAGATAGTGAATGTGAATATATGATCATCTTTGAGTCGTCCTTTGGCCACCTTTGGTGGAACCAAAGAGATGAAATTTACCAGAGCTTTGAGCGCCTGAAATGTAGCTGGCCAATAGGGTAGTAAGGTGCTCCCCCACTTCAGCAGAGGTGGAGAGGACCTCGAAAACGGCCATGTTTTCGGCACTCTGCCGCTGGATCCTGTGCTGTTAACACCTGTTTTAGTTGTGCTACGTAATGACGAAAGAATGGAGGCATGGTATGCATGTGGAATATTTAAGAGTAGTTTGAAATAATAATTTCTCTATTTCAGGAACTTTTGTGGGGAGAATTAAATGTCAGGCAGGTAATATTAATGGGATTGTAGTAATCTTCGGAAGTGACCAACGGTCACAAAGAAACCACGTGTAGCAATAAGTTGAAATACTTCCGTGTGCTTAAGCTAAGCTGAATTACTAGCGTGTGTACCATAAGTTGAAATATTTAAGAAATAGCGTGTGTACCATAAGTTGAAATATTTAAGAAATGGCGTGTGCAGGACTTGAAATTAGAGACGAGTACTTCCACGTGGTGAGTACTGTGTGAGTCTCAATCTGTGTATGAGACAAAGGATAAAGAGAAGTACTCGTCCATGGCATCAGTTCGCGTGTGTGATGAATATCTTAATACTACATTGCGTGTGACGCTAAATTCAAACTCTGAGAGAGAAGTAAGGTGAGTCGGCCGTCTATCCAGCAACGCCACATGGCTTGCATTGCACAGGAAGACGTGCATTTATCTCCAGAGTTCACAGTAGGAAAGTAGAATTACAAAGTGGGGCAGTGTCGTGTGAAACTGGGATCAATATTAATTGAAGTGGGAAAGCGGAAAGTGATAATGTTGTAACCATTCTCTGTGTAGTATTTCATATTGTTGTGTAGTGTATGTCATGTAATTTGGGTATGTGTGGTTTCCATGGGTGTGTAGCGAAGTAGTTTCAAAAGATTAGCGGGTTATGCTTGTTCCTTCTGTACCGCTCGGTCTGGAGGAAAGTTTCGTGATGATGATTGTGAGAGTCGAAGTGTGAGGTATAATAAAAGATCCACCAACCTATCCAGAAAGTGCACTGTAGCGTTAAATAAATTACGAGACCATAATATAGAGATTCACTAATGTAAAGCCATGCCCACTGGGCGGAATTTCTCATATGTTATTGTTGTAGGTTATAGAATTTGTGTGTTTAGGTTAGGGAATTTATCGGAATAAATCAGATAGTGAAAAGAAAGAGATTGGTAGACTATTCCTTCAAATTGTATGTTGTCATAATGTCCCGAATTTATAATGTGTGCGCCATTCATATTCAGTGGGATGGCCACGTGTTAATAAAAGCCGTAAAATAAAAGACAAAAAGAAAATGTGGTACTGCCAGTGCGTAGTGTACAGTCAGAGTTCTGTAAATCACTGATAGTCAGATATGCGTTTCCGTTGCGTAGTAATCATATAGGAGGATAACTTGTAACGAAGTGTGAGTACTAGAGTTCATGTTACTCGTTAAATTAAGAACTGATGCCATGGACGAGTACTTCTCTTTATCCTTTGTCTCATACACAGATTGAGACTCACACAGTACTCACCACGTGGAAGTACTCGTCTCTAATTTCAAGTCCTGCACACGCCATTTCTTAAATATTTCAACTTATGGTACACACGCTATTTCTTAAATATTTCAACTTATGGTACACACGCTAGTAATTCAGCTTAGCTTAAGCACACGGAAGTATTTCAACTTATTGCTACACGTGGTTTCTTTGTGACCGTTGGTCACTTCCGAAGATTACTACAATCCCATTAATATTACCTGCCTGACATTTAATTCTCCCCACAAAAGTTCCTGAAATAGAGAAATTATTATTTCAAACTACTCTTAAATATTCCACATGCATACCATGCCTCCATTCTTTCGTCATTACGTAGCACAACTAAAACAGGTGTTAACAGCACAGGATCCAGCGGCAGAGTGCCGAAAACATGGCCGTTTTCGAGGTCCTCTCCACCTCTGCTGAAGTGGGGGAGCACCTTACTACCCTATTGGCCAGCTACATTTCAGGCGCTCAAAGCTCTGGTAAATTTCATCTCTTTGGTTCCACCAAAGGTGGCCAAAGGACGACTCAAAGATGATCATATATTCACATTCACTATCTGTGGTTAGCAGACGACCATACATTCATTCATTTCAAAAGATCTCACCAAACTGGATGTAGGGATTTATTTTGTGGGAGTGCACATATGATAAATTAAATACATAAATTGTCATTCATTTCTACACTGGTATCCGACTTCGCTGTATTAATTGAAATTGAGTTATTTTACAAAAAAATGTGTTGTTCTGACAAAAATAATGAAGTATGTTGTACCTATTTTCAATGTCGGGCGGTACTGTACCCTTTCACCACCGGCTACCCATGCAGAAAAAAATGGCACGGTACTATCCTTGCAATGCGAGGGTAGTTCCGAACATTTTTTTAAGAAAACTGTATTAGAACAAACATAGCAAGTCATCAAAATAACCAGGAGGAGACCTTAGCCCCTGGTGACCTCAATAGCAAATTATTGACACAGTTGTTGCATTATTGTACTCTCCACAATCCGGAGTAACGTACACATACAAATTTACAACAATCCAAATGACAAATAAAACATCACATCATACAAATAAAAAAAATAATGGTGAGATAAAAATTGGCTTAGTTACTGGGATCTTCGTTATTTTTATGAGTAATCCAAACTTCACTAATTCTATGACAAATAAAAAAATACTAATTGTACTCATGAAATTTTAAATAGCTGACCATCCAAACACAGAACAAGTAATCTGACATTCATAAATTTCGTTGTAAAAACCTTTACACAGTAAAGTCTAAATACAAAACAAAATCAACAGAAGAAAAAATTTCGTACACTAGTTACATGTAGAATGTCAGGCTCCATACCATTACTCTAAAATATACATCAAACCTACAGAGAAATAAAACTGAGAAGAAAAACAATGAAATATATCACAAGTTACATACTGGTTACGTAATATAGTCAACCTAAGACATCATGTCATACCTCGTTAACTATCATCACTTAAGCAATTGCCACAACTACTCGACAGTGAGTTTAACCTTATCCGTATCCACCAGTACTAATACCTGCTGCTGAGCCAGTCAGTCCATCAACTTTGATCAATACACGCAGTAAATAGTTTAGCAATAAGTGCTTGAATCCACCAGTAGCTCTTGTATCTTACTCTACTGCTCATTTCTCTGTTGTCACACATTTAGACGACAAGAACTTGCATTTCGACTAGCCTTCGTTACACTTTAATGTGAAATATCACCACTGTGATAATGCAAATAAGTGGCTTCAGTCAACACACCAACAAGATCAATACTGTCCACGACATCAAAATGCATCAGTTAATTCCGATATTTGTTGTGCAATGCAAATTCTTGTCCCCTGTGACAACTTTACTGACCAATGCAACAAGAGCCGCTACGTTAGTATTACGCCACTGGCTAATAATGAAAGCATCATTGTACCAAATATTCTAATAAACATGTTACGTGTACTTGATAACCCAGAACAAACAAAAAAAAACACACTATCTATTCTAAACACAAATGTTAATGAAATACAATTACACTTGCTGTCCCTTCAGGAATGAAACATATAAAAAAAAATTTACACAATTACAAGTACATTATTCCCTATCTTGCGAGTCACACGGAATCATTTCATTCTGTGATTTTCTTGGGGTCAAAAAAGTTGCTGACAGGGTCCCTAGAAACACTGTCTCTGTGTCAAAGCTCTCCCATGGTTACCCGGACGAAAGTCTTTAAGTCACTCAAATCGGCATTTTGAACACGCACTGAACAGTAAACTGTATCTTACATTAAACACAAATGTCATAGTCACTCTCAGCGTACCATCCACACGAATCTGGTCGTCCAAAAAATGGCCCTACAACTACTATTACCCACGGTTCTGTCCTTTCAGTTCATGGTGTAATTAAAAGTCGTAAGTTCCAACAAACAGCACTTATTCCCGCACCAATTAAGGAAATGTCTCCCACTACAAACGCAAATGTCAATGTCCCACTCTAGTTTCTTGCGTTCATACAATAATTAGTCACCAAACGACAACTGTCCTCTTCAAGAATACCAAGCGTCCCACATGCAATTCACAAAGCACACTGAACAAGTCACTGCCAAAAGTTTATGGATCCCACCGTTCAGTGGTCAAGACAAAACAAAACAATCGTCCTGTCTGCTAAAGACAAAATCTTTTCCACCACTCACAACGTGGAAACACCAGTCCTTCACTTTCCACCTTATGGAGACATACGAGCAGTCATCTTGTTTCACGGCTCCACAGTCCAGTACTAGTTAATAGTTGCTGGTAAAAATTGCCCGCCGGGCTCTGTCGCGCGTCGTCCTTTCTGCCGTGGCGCCGCTGCGCGCGCCCCGTTGAGCAGAAGAAACCACCCGCTGTTGCCTCCGCGGGATACTTTCTCCAGTCGTAAGGGTGGCGGAACTTATGAATGGCCAGTGGTACGTGCGTGTCGCCCCAGGCCGTTGACCTGCTGTAGCGGGCGCGTGGAGGGTACCCCGACCGGCAATGGAGTGGGGAGTGCCGCGGTTCTGTTGCCGCCGTCTGCTTGGCTTATGTGGTACGGGCGTGTTCGGTGTAGCCTCTCAGCGCTACGACACCCAATCAGTCAGACCCTTCCGTGCATCTCGCAACATTACAGACAAAAGGATATTGTTACATTATTTAAATACTCATTGATTACATGTATGATCTATTAGATACATTGGTAATAAAAGAATCTTTGTTCTAAAAAAACATAAAATTATACACCCTAGTTTTCTACACATACAACATCAACATTTATCTCTTTTCTATATACAGCCCATACTTGTGCTACTGATTGTACCTGTCGTCCTTCATACAAAACATGAAAGTGTTAAAAAAAAAGGAATAAGAAACAATCTATACAGCTCATAATTACAATATCAAATAGTAGACTACTTTAACATCCTATCATAGTGAAAATATTAGAAACTGTTCTCCTAATACTACAATATACAACGCACCTTTGTGCTTGTGACAGACTGAAATTAATACCCCTTGAAAATGTTCCAACAAAAAAAATAAGAAATCATCTACACAGCTCACAATTACCCATCACATGTTATTAAGTGGTAAACTACTTTAACATCCTAACACAATAAACATTTCAGAAACTGATGACTCTAAATCTACAACATACAATGCACCTTTGTGCCTGTGACAGACTGATATTAGTATCTCTTTATATATTTTACATTTTATTATATATAACAACATTTCTAGGACACGTATGTACCATCCACATATCAGATCCTGACCTGCCATCGAGGTTCATCCCAATCAAACAATAAAACACAATAATGTTTTGGTTATGGATCGGTAGCATCCCCTTTACAGGAGTGTGCGCATTGATCACACTAAATTCTACGACTCTCACTCGCCAGACATCACATTTTCCTTCTCATTCAATCCATTAATACACTAACAGAATAGGTCTAGAAGTCAGCTAACCTTAACACCACCACACTCACGACAACATACCATACCTTCGTTCCCTTATACTCATCCACATAACACATGAAGCTATTTCGGAGATAGCTTTCCAGTCTCCAAATTCGTCCTTTCACTCTGGCACCTCTCTCCATCGGCTTACCTCTGCATTCCTCCTGCTAAATATCACTTAGAATTGCGACATTTCATCTTGTGCAGTTGTCCTCATCTCTTCATTCGTATTTCGGCTCTCCGTCCGTCCATTACTCCATCATTTCCTGGTCTTCCTTCGCCATTGACATCAATCTCTATTGCAGCATACACAGGCCTCTCTGTAACATACATCTAAGACATCTCGACATTATTAATTCTACTCACCTTTATTTACCACTGTTTCATCCCGTCGAATCTCTTTTTATTAATCACACTGCTTCACGTCGCTTCTTTCCTTAAATATCACCTTTATCTACTACTATTTATCACGTCGCTTCTCTATCTACCATCTTTATCCACTCATTAATCATCACGTCGTTTCTGCTTGATCCTTATTCATATGACAAAAAATACGTACATACACCACTCTGTCGACTCCTGTTCATGACTCATTCGACCAGTCTATTCCGTCATACTTCCTGACATCCCGCCTGAAAATTCTTATGTTCGATTTGACCCTGCACAACGTTACACACCACAAATAAATACACTGACTAGCTACCATAAATTGCCTATTTTAGATCTATCCTTAACTTTTCCATAATTTGATGTTAGAAATGTGATGAAGCCCACGAGATTGTTTTCCCTTGATCGTCTCAATCAGTACAGCATTTTCATGGACAATCCGCCTCACTCTGAATGGTCCACTATACACCGTAAAGAATTTGCTAGTTAGGAATCTGTGCTTCTTTGATAATCGATGAGTTTTAATTAGAACCTTGTCTCCTACTGCCAATTCGATCTTACGGATCTTTCCTTTCTGCTTCTCCTGCCTATCCTTAGCTGCTTTCTTAATACGCTCTATCGCAACCTTGACAATTTCTGTGTGCCTCTGCTTTCCTGATCGCGGAAAATCTACCAGCTCCCTGACTCGATCAGGTGGTGGTTCATTCTTTAGTACCGTAATTGGTGATAAACCAGTTGCTCCATGTGGTAGCTCATTGAGGATGTCCTGAAAATCTTTGAGAAAAATACTCCAACTTCTATGTTGCCTATGGCAATAGATCTTACACAACTTTCCCAGTTCTTTTACTACTCTTTCACTGGGGTTACTTGCAGCATGGTATCGGGATATGAACACCGGTTTTATCCTTCTTCTCTTCAGTGTGGTTAGCCATTGTCTGGATCTATATTGTGGTCCATTGTCAGCTATGAACTTTTCTACAGTTCCTACTTCTCGCAAAAAGTTTTTAACGATCGCTGCTGCTACTGTCCTTCCCGTCGCCCGTTTCAATGCGGTAAAAGTCACATACTTTGACACCAATTCCACTGCTACTAAAACATATCTATATCCCTGCACTGACTTAGGTAGCGGGCCAAACAAATCTGTTGCTCCGAATTCCCTCAATCTACCTGGCACTATCGGAAAAAGCGGTGCTTTGCATGAGATAGTTAACGATTTTGCCTTCTGGCACAATTTGCAACTACCAAGCACGTTCTTGATCCTCCTCTCCATACTAATGAAATAAACTGATTCCCTTAACTTCTTACAACATTTCCTTGCCCCGTAATGCCCGTAACTTAGGTGTGTGTACCAGATCAACTTGTTGACTATTTCATTTGGTATACACAACACCCAGTCCTGTGTGTTCGGATTTCTACGGTAGAAAAGGACCCCGTTCTGAATTGTATAAAAGCGCGCTATATTGGCATCTGAGTTCGCTCTAACTCTGTCCTTCACCATTCTCCATGACGCGTCTTTATCCTGCTCTTTCGCGATATTTGTGAGTACCGCCCCTATGTATTTCTCGAACGGCACGCCCTGCATATACAATATATCATATCTGTTCTCGTTTACCTCCTCATCAAAGCATTGACCATGACCTACTGGGCTCCTTGACAACGCATCTGCCACTATATTCTGTGGCCCAGGAATATACATGACCGAAAACTGAAACTCCTGTAAATAGAGTGCCCACCTAGCGAGTCGTCTATGATTAAGTTTGGCCGACATCAGAAACTGTAGTGACTTGTGGTCAGTATAGATTTTAGTATGCCTCCCATACAAATAGTATCTAAACTTACTAAAACCCCATACTATTGCCAAAGCTTCAAGCTCAGTTACCGTGTAATTTCTCTCAGCTTTGCTAAGCACTCGGCTCGCAAATGCAATAGGTTGTTGTATTACTTCTTCTCCTTGCTCTTGCTCTTGGAACAATGTTACCCCAAGTCCACTACGGGAACTGTCCGTGGCCATACAAAACTCTTTCCCTAGGTCTGGATGCCCGAGAAGAGGTGCCGATAGCAGTGCCTTCTTTAACGCCTCATACTCTTTCTGCGCGACAGAGTCCCAATTCCATACCGTTTTCTTTCCAGTCAGCTGACATAGTCTGGGTGTCGCTGCACCCCCAATCTTAATGAACCTCCTGTAAAAGTTGATTAATCCTAAATAACCCCGTAGCTGACGTTTTGTTCTTGGCACCGGAAAATCTCTGATTGCTTCGAGTTTGTCTGGATTTGGTCTTATTCCCTCTGGTGTCACAATGTGACCTAAAAACTCGATTTCTTTTCGTCCAAATTCTGACTTTCCCAAATTCACGGTTACCCCATGTTTCTCCAATGCACCGAGCAATATGCTTAACGTTCTATTGTGGTCTTCCCAGTTTCTTTCGGCTATCAGGACATCATCCACGTACTGTGTTACCTTATCTTTTATTTCATTAGGAATGACCGTATTTAGCGCCCTGATAAATGCCGCGGATGATACATTTAACCCAAATGGTAGTTTCCGAAATTGATATGATTTCCCGTAGCACAAGAAAGCAGTGTATTTTCTACACCCCCTATCTAACTCCACCTGCCAGAAACTCATTCTCAAATCAACTGAGCTGAGGACTCTGATCCCGTGGAACTTTTGTAGCAATTCGTCAAGTGTCAGCGGCCGATCTGTCTCTGGCTCTATTATCTTATTAATCCTTCTTGCGTCCAAAACTAATCTAATTGACCCATCCTTTTTTTCAACACAAACTAAAGGGCTGTTGTACGGACTGGATGCTGGTTCGATAAACCCTTGTTGTAGCATGCTTTCGATCTCAGCTTCCACTCTTTCTTTGTACACAACGGGTATCGGGTACACTTGGGCCCTAAACTGTTTATGTGGCTTGACCTTGAATCTATACACAAAATTTCTTATTGTACCCGCAGCATGTTTAAATACCTTTCTATTCTCGTATAAAATTTTCTGCAATTCCCCGTAGACCGTGGTCCCTCGTAAATGCCAGATTTTCTCCCTGATCTCCTCCTCCAAACATTTATAAATTTCCTTCTCCTCTTGTTCGAACCCCGTATTCTATGCCTGTCTACCGGACTTTACCGCCAGACATAACGCTAAGTGTGCGTTATCTTTAGCATATAAGCAATCGTCGAATCTTAATGTAATTTCCTCCGAATCTCGTTTCAACTCCATCGAACCATTTCTCATGTTAACGACTGCTTTATATTGGTTCAAAAAATTAACGCCTAATATCCCTTCAACAGTTAGAGACGACACAATCATGAACACTGTACTAAACCTCTTCGCTTGGCACACAAAGTCTACCTGCGCTTGTAACTTCACCTCAATTCCCTTTCCTGTAGTTGCCCCTCTCACTGTTGTCCTTTGCAATGGCAACGTTGGCCATGGTTTTGTAAGACTACAACACTTAAACACATCTTCCCTCAAAACACTCATTACATTGCCTGTGTCGATGACACAAGGTACGATTATATTATTTATTTCTACTCTAATTATTGGGTGGACTTCACTCCCCACATCTCCTACCTCCTCTAACAGATTCTCCCTTAGTTTTCCGTAATCGATATACCTAATATTTACGTCATTTATAGCCCTGGTTTTTACCCGTCTATCATGTAGTCACCTTCTTGTCCCTCCGTCATTGTGAGAGTGATTGTCCTCTCGTGAACCCAATGACTGCCTATCCTCTCTTCGCCCATCATTTTCATTTTCCCTTCTTCTTCCATCTCTGTCCCATCTTCTATTTTCCCGGTTTGCCGGTCGATATCCCCATGAATTCTGCCCCCTATTTCCTCGCCATCTTCCATTTCCGTCATTCCTCTGATTCCATGCTCTCCTGTCATTATGATAGTTTCTGCCGTTCCTATCCTCAACTCTGTCTGACCTATGAGTCGTGTCGCCGTTCACAATGTTGCTCTCATTACCCAGTTCCTGTAACAAGTGCTGAAATGACGCGGAATCGTCTATGCCTCTGCCTGCTATCACTATATCTCTGCGCAATCTCACTGGCAACTTCGTTATACAGATCCTAATGAGCTCCCCAGTTTCGTATGGCACATCCAAATACCTATTTCGTCTCAGCATTTCCTGATAGCATGACACTGGATCTCTTATACCACCTTCATTACAATTTGGCATCATCAATATGCTTTGCTTAACCTGGTCCTGCTTACTTTTCGACCAGAATTCATTTAAAAACTTGTCACAAAATATCTTGTAGCTACTACAATCTTTAATAACTTCCTGCATTTTCGCTCTAGCCTCGTCCCTCAAATGGTTACACACAAACTTCATTTTGAGGAGCGGTCCCCACGATGAAGGTAATGAATCTTGAAACTGAGACAGCCACAGGCATGGATGTTGGTAATTATCAGGATCCGGAAAACAAGTGTACGTTTGTACCTACACGAAGTGCCTCCTACATTCTTCTTCCGCACTTATGTTTTCCGACCTTGGACCATACCCAGTCGGGTTTGCCACCTGTTTTATCCGACACAACCGTTCTTCTAAATCTCTGAGTTCGTCTTCCTCTTTCTGTCTATTTTCGTTTTTTGAATTTATCTCACTCTCCCTCTGCAGTCTACCTGGTGGTGTTTCTCCTTCACTTCTGCACGCTAATTGCAACTGTGCAAGTTCTTCCCTATGTTTCCTATTTGTTTCTAATTGTGCCTCTCTAAACTGTAATAGTGACTGTATCTCCTCCTGGTCGGCATAAACCTCTCGCTGCGTACTGTCAGAGCCTGTTTCCCCTCTCATACTGATCTTTTCTACATCTGCGCTAATCGCATTCATTCTGACCACTACCTCCGCAACTTTATCCCTGTGTTTATTTAGCGCCACTTCCTGCCGTGTGACTTGAGCTTCCACGCTGTCTAATGTCCCTTGTTTATCTGCAAGTAATTCCTCCACTATCTCTTTGATTCGCTCATCCGGCCACACGCCCCTATGTTCTGTAATATCGCTCTCTATTGCACTTATTCGTACCTCCAAATTATTGGCTTTTTCTTTCACGCCATCACATACTTGCCTCAACGCACCCAGATTCTTCTCCCCCTCATCTAATCGATTATTAACTGCGGACAGACGCTCATCGATAACTGTGTGTAGCTTCCTCATTGCCTCTTTATTCCCCTTATCCATTGCCTCCAATCTTTCCTTATTTGCTTCCAATCTTTCCTTAGTTGCTTCAAATCTTTCCTTATTCTCCCTATCTCTCTCCTTATTGTCTCTATTCATCTGCTGTAACAACTGCAGTAGCACACTGTCATTTGCTACTTTCGGTGAGCTCACCTCGTTCGTCTGAGAAACCATAGCTTCGCTAAGGGTAGCTGCACTTTCACTGCATACCTGACCTAGTCCCGGCTCGCCCGCGTCGTCGGGAAAAGCCCCCGATCGTGAACAAAGCCCGCCGCTCAAAGGATCACCTTGCAGCGGTCCACTGAACAATTCAGCCCCTTCCGAGCGTTTGCCGTCCCCGCTCATTAACAGATGGTCAACCGCTACTTCCTGCTGCACTGCTACGTCCACCCCAGAATCGCGATTCTCCATGGTGGCTACACTTTTCGACTGCGACCTAGTTACTACGGACATTACGCAAAAAAAATTATACCACGATCTTCCAGCCTAGGACGATATAGCAATTAATTACATAAAAAATAAAAGATCCTCACCAATCCAGAAAGAAATCGCAAACAGAAAAAAAATTTACTTCTTAGCGCTATCACAATATATTCCACCAAAAAATAAAAAAAATCTTAACAGGAAATTCTAACAGCAAAATATCCTGGCAGGGTCGAAATTATGAGAGGCACCCACATGCCTTGCTCATACTGTGGCATCAAGCAGTCAGGCCTGCAAGATGAGTGGTCTGCCAAGCGAGTGGATTCTTTCTTAATTTAACGAGTAACATGAACTCTAGTACTCACACTTCGTTACAAGTTATCCTCCTATATGATTACTACGCAACGGAAACGCATATCTGACTATCAGTGATTTACAGAACTCTGACTGTACACTACGCACTGGCAGTACCACATTTTCTTTTTGTCTTTTATTTGACGGCTTTTATTAACATGTGGCCATCCCACTGAATATGAATGGCGCACACTTTATAAATTCGGGACATTATGACAACATACAATTTGAAGGAATAGTCTACCAATCTTTCTTTTCACTAACTGATTTATTCTGATAAATTCCCTAACCTAAACACACAAATTCTATAACCTACAACAATAACATATGAGAAATTCCGCCCAGTGGGCATGGCTTTACATTAGTGAATCTCTATATTATGGTCTCGTAATTTATTTAACGCTACAGTGCACTTTCTGGATAGGTTGGTGGATCTTTTATTATACCTCACACTTCGACTCTCACAATCATCATCACGAAACTTTCCTCCAGACCGAGCGGTACAGAAGGAACAAGCATAACCCGCTAATCTTTTGAAACTACTTCGCTACACACCCATGGAAACCACACATACCCAAATTACATGACATACACTACACAACAATATGAAATACTACACAGAGAATGGTTACAACATTATCACTTTCCGCTTTCCCACTTCAATTAATATTGATCCCAGTTTCACACGACACTGCCCCACTTTGTAATTCTACTTTCCTACTGTGAACTCTGGAGATAAATGCACGTCTTCCTGTGCAATGCAAGCCATGTGGCGTTGCTGGATAGATGGCCGACTCACCTTACTTCTCTCTCAGAGTTTGAATTTAGCGTCACACGCAATGTAGTATTAAGATATTCATCACACACGCGAACTGATGCCATGGACGAGTACTTCTCTTTATCCTTTGTCTCATACACAGATTGAGACTCACACAGTACTCACCACGTGGAAGTACTCGTCTCTAATTTCAAGTCCTGCACACGCCATTTCTTAAATATTTCAACTTATGGTACACACGCTATTTCTTAAATATTTCAACTTATGGTACACACGCTAGTAATTCAGCTTAGCTTAAGCACACGGAAGTATTTCAACTTATTGCTACACGTGGTTTCTTTGTGACCGTTGGTCACTTCCGAAGATTACTACAATCCCATTAATATTACCTGCCTGACATTTAATTCTCCCCACAAAAGTTCCTGAAATAGAGAAATTATTATTTCAAACTACTCTTAAATATTCCACATGCATACCATGCCTCCATTCTTTCGTCATTACGTAGCACAACTAAAACAGGTGTTAACAGCACAGGATCCAGCGGCAGAGTGCCGAAAACATGGCCGTTTTCGAGGTCCTCTCCACCTCTGCTGAAGTGGGGGAGCACCTTACTACCCTATTGGCCAGCTACATTTCAGGCGCTCAAAGCTCTGGTAAATTTCATCTCTTTGGTTCCACCAAAGGTGGCCAAAGGACGACTCAAAGATGATCATATATTCACATTCACTATCTGTGGTTAGCAGACGACCATACATTCATTCATTCATTTCAAAAGATCTCACCAAACTGGATGTAGGGATTTATTTTGTGGGAGTGCACATATGATAAATTAAATACATAAATTGTCATTCATTTCTACACTGGTATCCGACTTCGCTGTATTAATTGAAATTGAGTTATTTTACAAAAAAATGTGTTGTTCTGACAAAAATAATGAAGTATGTTGTACCTATTTTCAATGTCGGGCGGTACTGTACCCTTTCAGGTTCCTGCTACCGTTCTTACACAGCCACGCTGCCTTCTGTTATGTAACTGGTGCTCGCTGCAGCGACATATAAGGCAATGTTTTCGTTGCGCTCCCGCCGCGCCTGCTTCAACTTTCCGATGGCCGGTTCCCAAGCCGAGCTTACAAGGAAACCTCCCCATCGCACCCCCGTCAGATTTAGTTATAAGTTGGCACAGTGGATAGGCCTTGAAAAACTGAACACAGATCAATCGAGAAAACAGGAAGAAGTTGTGTGGAACTATGAAAAAAATAAGTAAAATATACAAATTTAGTAGTCCATACGAAGATATGCAACATCGAGGTCAATCAGAGTTTAGGAGCGCCGTGGTCCCGTGGTTAGCGAGAGCAGCTATGGGACGAGAGGTCCTAGGTTTAAGTCTTCCCTCTAGTGAAAAGTTTAATTTTTTATTTTCAGTTTATGTGACAAACTCTTATGTTTTCATCACTTTTTGGGAGTGATTATCACATCCACAAGAAAACCTAAATCGGGCAAGGTAGAAGAATCTTTTTACCCATTCGCTAAGTGTACAAGTTAGGTGGGTCGACAACATATTCCTGTCATGTGACGCACATGCCGTCGTCAGTGTCGTATAGAATATATCAGACGTGTTTTCCTGTGGAGGAATCGGTTGACCTATGACCTTGCGATCAAATGTTTTCGGTTCCCATTGGAGAGGCACGTCCTTTCGTCAACTAATCGCACGGTTTTGCGGTGCGGTCGCAAAACACAGACACTAAACTTATTACAGTGAACAGAGACGTCAATGAACGAACGGACAGATCATAACTTTGCGAAAATAAAATTTTCAGTCGAGGGAAGACTTGAACCAAGGATCTCTCGTTTCGCAGTTACTCACGATAACCACGGGACCACCGCGCTCCTTAGTTCACGTGCTCCTTGTTGTTGCCTATCTTCCGCATGGACTATTCCGTTTGAATATTTTGCTTATTTTTTTCATAGTTCCACACAATTTCTTCCTGTTTTCTCGATTGATCTGTGTTCAGTTTTTCAAGGCCTATCCACTGTGCCAACTTATAACTCAATCTGAGGGGGGTGCGATGAGGAGGTTCCCTTATTAGCTGCAGGCCGCCGTCTACAGGGTGTTACAAAAAGGTACGGCCAAACTTTCAGGAAACATTCCTCACACACAAATAAAGAAAAGATGTTATGTGGACATGTGTCCTGAAACGCTAATTTCCATGTTAGAGCTCATTTTTGTTTCCTCAGTATGTACTGTACTTCCTCGATTCACCGCCAGTTGGCCCAATTGAAGGAAGGTAATGTTGACTTCGGTGCTTGTGTTGACATGCGACTCATTGCTCTACAGTACTAGCATCAAGCACATCAGTACGTAGCATCAACAGGTTAGTGTTCATCACGAACGTGGTTTTGCAGTCAATGCAATGTTTACAAATGCTGAGTTGGCAGATGCCCATTTGATGTACGGATTAGCACGGGGCAATAGCCGTGGCGCGGTACGTTTGTATCGAGACAGATTTCCAGAACGAAGGTGTCCCGACAGGAAGACGTTCGAAGCAATTGATCGGCTTCTTGGGGAGCACGGAACATTCTAGCCTATGACTCGCGACTGGGGAAGACCTAGAACGACGAGGACACCTGCAATGGACGAGGCAATTCTTCGTGCAATTGACGATAACCCTTATGTCAGCGTCAGAGAAGTTGCTGCTGTACAAGGTAACGTTGACCACGTCACTGTATGGAGAGTGCTACGGGAGAACCAGTTGTTTCTGCACCATGTACAGCGTGTGCAGGCACTATCAGCAGCTGATTGGCCTCCACGGGTACACTTCTGCGAATGGTTCATCCAACAAAGTGTCAATCCTCATTTCAGTGCAAATGTTCTCTTTACGGATGAGGCTTCATTCCAACGTGACCAAATTGTAAATTTTCACAACCAAAAAGTGTGGGCTAACGAGAATCCGCACGCAATTGTGCAATCACGTCATCAACACATATTTTCTGTGAACGTTTGGGCTGACATTGTTGGTGATGTCTTGATTGGGCCCCATGTTCTTCCACCTACGCTCAATGGAGCACGTTATCATGATTTCATACGGGATACTCTACCTGTGCTGCTAGAACATGTGCTTTTACAAGTACGACACAACATGTGGTTCATGCACGATGGAGCTCCTGCACATTTCAGTCGAGTCGAAGTGTTCGTACGCTTCTCAACAACAGATTCGGTGACCGATGGATTGGTAGAGGCGGACAATTTCCATGGCCTCCACGCTCTCCTGACCTCAACCCTCTTGATTTTCATTTATAGGGGCATTTGAAGGCTCTTGTCTACGCAACCCCGGTACCAAATATAGAGACTCTTCGTGCTCGTATTGTGGACGGCTGTGATACAATGCGCCATTCTCCAGGGCTGCATCAGCGCATCAGGGATTCCAGGCGACAGAGGGTGGATGCATGTATCCTGGCTAACGGAGGACATTTTGAACATTTCCTGTAACAAAGTGTTTGAAGTCACGCTGGTACGTTCTGTTGCTGTGTGTTTCCATTCCATGATTAAAGTGATTTGAAGAGAAGTAATAAAATGAGCTCTAACATGGAAAGTAAGCGTTTCCGAACACATGTCCACATAACATATTTTCTTTCTTTGGGTGTGAGGAATGTTTCCTGAAAGTTTGGCCGTACCTTTTTGTAACACCCTGTATATTGAGGATGTTGTTAGAAATTTTTAACTCGATCGCTTCTTTTAGTACGCTGTCCCAGAAACTATTAGTCTGTGTAATAATAGAGGTCTCGACGAATACAGTACGATGTCTGCTTTCCAAAGCATGCTCTGCTGCCGCTGATTTCTCAGGGTACCGAAGGCGAAAGATTCTCTCGTTTCCTACACATCGCTATTCAGTAGTACTCACAGTCCATGCGACATAAAACTGTCCACACCCACACCGTATTTTATATACTCCCGGCCATCTGAGGCCTACATTGTCTTTCACAGGTCTCATTAGTTGTCATATTTTTTCTGGAGCCCTGAAGAGTGGATCGATAATATACCTCTTTATGATCAGGCAAAATTTTCCAATTACTGAGCAACAGAACTGCAAAAATGCAAGCTTCTTCAGGGGTCCTTCTGCTTACGCGTTTTCGGAAAGATAGCTTGCGAAATCTGGCGGTTGTTGTAGCCATTTTCCTTGAATATTTTCCGTAAGTGGTACTTTTCCTTCGGCAAGTTTTCAGCGTCTGAGTCGCCTTCCGCTCGATCGACCACGGTCCTCAGAACACAACGTTTCTGGAACGGATGGTGATAGCTGTTAGCGTGCAGATATTGGTCCGTGTGGTTGGGATTTTGGCAAGCGCTGTGGCTGTGACACCCATTTTCTTTGAAGGAACGAAAAGGCACCATCTGTCTTTACCTCCATTGTGAACGTGATGTTGTCAGGGATACTACTGATGTGGTCCAAGAATTCTACCAGCTTTTCACGTCCGTGAGACCAGACAACGAACTTCGTCGTCGATCAACGATAAAAGCAACTAGGCTTTGCAAGAGCTGTATCCAGGGAGATGTCCTCAAAGTGCTCCATAAATAGGTCGGCTATTATTGGTACTAATGGGTTTCCCATCGCCAAGCTGTGGATAAAATATTCTCTATAATATAAGAAATACGATGTCGTCAGAGTGTGCTTAAATAAATCCACAACAGTGTCGCCAAAGAAAAAAAAAAGGGAGAGCAGCTTACATAATCTTTGATAGGAACGCGCGTGAGTAATGACACTACATCAAAGTTGACCATAATATCTCCTTTGCCAAGACGCAGGCTTTTAATTCGACTGATGAAGTCGGTCGTATTCTTGATGTGGTACACACAGTGACCAACACGCGAAGTAATGAGACCTGGCCAGTTGTTTTCCCAGTCTATAAGTCGGCGATCCATTAGTGCTCACGATGGGCCACATGAACAGGTGACCCACCATATTCTTTTACGACGTATTTGTCACTCTTTGGTTTCCGCCACTCAAGAATCACTTTCTCTAGTACACAGTTGAAACATAGAGGCGAAATTTCACCTTCTAGCTTGACTCCCGACCAGATTTCCAAAGCATCTGATATCTCTCCTGTAAACTTCGCTTTAAAAATGGTTTCTACATCTACATCTACATACATACTCCGCAATCCACCATAGGGTGCGTGGCGGAGGGTACCTCGTACCACAACTAGCATCTTCTCTCCCTGTTCCACTCCCAAACAGAACGAGGGAAAAATGACTGCCTATATGCCTCTGTACGAGCCCTAATCTCTCTTATCTTATCTTTGTGGTCTTTCCGCGAAATACAAGTTGGCGGCAGTAAAACTGTACTGCAGTCAGCCTCAAATGCTGGTTCTCTAAATTTACTCAGTAGCGATTCACGAAAAGAACGCCTCCTTTCCTCCAGAGACTTCCACCCGAGTTCCTGAAGCATTTCCGTAACACTCGCGTGATGATCAAACCTACCAGTAACAAATCTAGCAGCCCGCCTCCGAATTGCTTCTATGTCCTCCCTCAATCCGACCTGATAGGGATCTGAAACGCTCGAGCAGTACTCAAGAATAGGTCGTATTAGCGTTTTATAAGCGGTCTCCTTTACAGATGAACCACATCTTCCCAAAATTCTACCAAGGAGCGAAGACGACTATCCGCCTTTCCCACAACTGCCATTACATGCTTGTCCCACTTCATATCACTCTGCAATGTAACGCCCAAATATTTAATCGACGTGACTGTGTCAAGCGCTACACTACTAGTGGAGTATTCAAACATTACGGGGTTCTTTTTCCTATTCATCTGCATTAATTTACATTTATCTATATTTAGAGTTAGCTGCCATTCTTTACACCAATCACAAATCATGTCCAAGTCATCTTGTATCCTTCTACAGTCAATCAGCGACGACACCTTCCCGTACACCACAGCATCATCAGCAAACAGCCGCATATTGCTATCCACCCTATCCAAAAGATCATTTATGTAGATAGAAAACAACAGCGGACCTACCACACTTCCCTGGGGAACTCCAGATGATACCCTTACCTCCGATGAACACTCACCATCGAGGACAACGTACAGGGTTCTATTACTTAAGAAGTCAGTAAGAATGTGTCTGATAAGAACTTTTGTTTTGTTATCTAAGACAAATACTGCCAGGATTTCGAGAAGAGTTATTCGGCCAACCGAATCATAAGCCGTTTAGAAATCTACGAAGATCATTATGCGCTCCTCACTTCTGCCTTTCAGGTAAGAGAGAATACATTTAAGTTCCATGATCTATACCGCACATGAAAGTCCTTTCATGAATTCTCTTTGGTATTCACCAAACTGAGTATGTAACTGTTTCCCTGCCGTAGTCTGAAGCGTGTTCGAGAGACTCTTGTACTTGTTACTAGCAGAGACATGCAGCAATAAATTAAAAAATCTGTTATTATTTACGCATTTTATTGTTACTATTAGTAAATCATGTAACCGTGGTTGTCTAGCTGGTAGAACGCTACGCTTCTGCCTTGGAGGTCCGGGTTCAAGCCCAGCTGGGGCCGGGCATTTACTCTCGTTCCAGCCTCTCCAGAACAGCCCTAGGTCCACTCAGTTAGTTATGAAATACTGGGGATCTTTCCCGGACATAAAAGGTGGTCGGAGCGAGGGGCCTGCCTCGCTCCCTCCTAGGGGAAAGGCGAAGGAAGGCTGCACTCTTACCTGCAGTCAAGCAAGTACTCCGGTGATGGGGCTTGCGTCACAGACTGGCCTTTTTATTAAACTGTGGGCATCTGTGGCACGTTAAATTTAGGTGTGACGGCAAGTTATACTGATTAGGGAGGGGGGGGGGGGGGAGGAGGAAGAGACAGTCACGAACTGTGCTTTCCGCCCCTTCCTTTCCGTAACCGGACTTCGGATCCGCAGTGGGGTCATTGCTGGTCTTGGGAATTACTATTTTTGCAGGCGTGAAAGACGACCGAGATTTTGAGGAAAGTGCATAGCCGTAAAAAAGAACAGGGTTATTGGTTCAAATGGCTCTGAGCACTATGGGACTTAACTGCTGTGGTCATCAGTCCCCTAGAACTTAGAACTACTTAAACCTAACTAACCTAGGGACATCACACACATCCATGCCCGAGGCAGGATTCGAACCTGCGACCGTAGCGGTCACGCGGTACCAGACTGTAGCGCCTAGAACCGCACGGCCACTCCGGCCGGCGTACAGGGTTATTATAAATAGCTGAAGCGATTTCATAATCCCGCCAAAGCTGTATTAACTGGCACATTCTCACAAAGCTCAACACATACCGTACAACTCAAAACTTTTCTGTTGTCGTAGTCGCACTTCAGATGTTTGCCACGAAAGTGCAGCAGTGAGCAGTTAGGCAAGATGGCGACAGGCATAGAGTAAGCGTATATTATGCCTGAAAAGAATTCACAGTTCAACAACGATCCTCGGATCTGCCAACTACATTCGGCGATGGTCTGCACTGTTTCAAGCTTCGGGATGCCTCTGCAAGGGGAAATCAACAAGTCGGCCTGAAGTGAGTGAAGAGACGGTTGATCGCGCGTGGGCGAGTTTCGGAGTCCACAGAAGTCGATTGAACAGAGCAAGTAGAGAGCTGAACATCCCACAACTGAGCCATTGGGAGATCTCAAGGAACCGACGAAGCTGAAGCCTTGCCGCTTGCATGACAAGTCAGACACTTTGATGACAAGTCAGACATTTGCAACAAGTTATGGAAGAGGGTGGATTTAGTGAGAAACTCATCTTCAGAGATGAAGCAATATTGTTTGTGATTGGCATAGTGAAAAGGGATAACGTGCGAATCTGGGGGACAGGGAATCGCCAGGCTATCGAGCAGCACATTCGAGTTTCACCGAAAGTTAATGTGTTCTGTGCAGTCTCACAGTAAAAAGTTTATGGTCTTTTTTCTTATTACAGAACACGTTTATCTGGCTCATTCCACAATGGAAACCGGCAGTATGAATTTTATCTACCGTAGGATGGTGCTCCACACCTATCATGATATTCATGAATTCTTAAACAGGAAAGTGAGAGACTGATGGATTGGTCGTGGTGGGGTTGATGTCATGTCATGATCTCTGCCCTCTCCTGACGAAACCCATGCGATTTTTTGTGTGCTGTTATGGCTTCTCTACCAACAAACCTACTAGAGCTGTGAGCTTGCATCAACATCGCTTTTAAACAGATTGATAGGGACATGCTGCGCCGAATGTGAGAAGAACTTGATTGATTATCAACTTGTCATCTGCAGATCAGTAGAGGGGCAGTTGTAATATGTCGGAATAAACTTTCTCAGTTTTTCTACGTGCGTGCGAAGCGCTGTGCCAATATGTCAAATAATACAACTTGAGACTTTAATAATTCTGAACAAATGATTTTCAACATTTGATAACTCGTAAAGTTTTTTTGTACCTTGCTGTTGACGCAAAATTGAAACCTCGCAGAGTGGCCGTGAGGTTTGAGGCGCCATGTCACGGATTGTGCAGCCTCTCCCACCAGAGGTTCGGATCCCCCTCGGGCATGTGTGTGTGTGTGTTTTCTTAGCATAAGTTAGTTTCAGTTAGGTTAAGTAGTGTGTAAGTCTAGGTACTGATGACCTCAGCAGTTTGGCCCCTTATGAATTCACACACATTTGCAAAATTGAACTTGAAAACCGAATAAAATGTGAACACCACAGGAGAAAGCTCAGTGTGTGGCCTGGTTCATACAAACGACGTCCGATATCCAAGTGCAACAAAACTTCCGGACATGATATGGAAGACAACCATTGCCCCGACCAACTATTCGGGCTTGGCATACGTCATTTACGGAAATATGTTATGTTCTCTACAAAAAGAGGGAGGGTAGCCCATCTGCTTGAGATTTCAACGTGGACAAGGCATGACAAATGTCTGCAAGGAGTGCGACAAAATCAGTGCGTACGGCAGCTAGAGAATTGGAAATGAGGCGATTAACGGTGCACAATATGTTGCATAAGAGGCTACGGCTGTATCCCTACAAGGTGCAGCTGCTTCATCCATTAAAGGTTATGGACAAGCCTCAGTCTGCTGTGGATTTCTAGGCAAGATTGACGGAAACAATGACTTTTTGAAAAGATTTGTTTCTCTGATGAGGCAACGTTTCTTATATCCAGCAAATTGAATCGTCGTAACATTCGTATATGCCATATGGCGTTCACAGCATCCTATGCTACATGTGAAATGGAAAGAGAATGTGGTATGGACTGATGCACAATTACATCATCGGCCCATTATTCTTCATTGAGTCTGCCATCAACGGTGGTGTTTACCTGGACATGTTACAATAGTTTGCCATGCAGCAGTTGGAACACCTGCAACCTGATGAGATATTCCGATAGGATGGGTCACCATCCCACTGGTCCCTAAACGTCCATCAATTCCTGGATGAAAAGTTGCCAGATAGGTGGATTGGACGAGATGGTCCAGTTCGATGTCCGCCACGATCCCCTGACCTCACACCACTACACTTCTTCCTGTGGGGTTCTGTAAAGGATCTGGTGCCCCCAGACAATGTTAGAGACCTACAGGATTTCAAGACACGCATTCCCAATGCATATAAATATGTCACCATGGAGATCTTGAATCGAGAGAAATGGAATTCCGACTAGACATCATCCATGGCACTAAGAGTGCTGAAATTGATGTTTATCTATAAGGAGACAAAACTTTATGAGATATCTTATCACATGTTGAAATTTTTTTGTTAATGTCTAGTATAGTTTAGAAATTATTAAAGTGTTAAGTCGTGAAGATAATTTATGTGCACCCCGTATGCAGAATGAACATTAATAAAACCGACAGGGACGGATTCTTGACTGAAAATGGAGGAAAAACGGTCCTATGAATACGCATCCATAAATGCATCATTGCCATGGTAGATGGCACTGACAACTAACAGTTCCTCTGACCAGGTGTCATGTGTTCCTTCTACGTTGGAGGCTGTGTGATTGATGCAGTATAATGTGAGCAGCAGAATGGTCTGGTATTCACGTCGGGAAGAAGCCAAGATGGCGTTTGTGTACGGCCAAGCAGATGGAAATGGTCAAGACGCAACATACCAAAACATGTACCCTCACAGACACCATACAACATTTCAAGCCCTTTTCGGGCGTATGTGTGATCATGAGTCCTTTCAGACAGACGAACGTGCAGGGAGACGTCGAACTGTGCGTACACCAGATTTGGAGGTCGGGTTCTACAGGATATTGAGCTCCAGGCAAGTGGCCTGCCAGCATGGTGTAAGCCAAATTACGATTACGTGTGTCCTGCATGACAACGGCTGCTACCCTTATCACTTACAACGAGTGTAAAGATTATCAGCATCGGATTTTCCCCTGTGGGAAGCATTTTGCCGATGGTATTTGAGCCGAGTGCGGCTCTCGTTCTTGCCGTTCATAACTTGACGTCGTGTAATAGCGTTAGTGGCGTCTCGATTCCTTCTTGTGTTAATAGTGCCACTTCGTTAGTAGTATTGTTTGTCCGCGAGTGGAAGCAGCAGCGGTTATCGATAGCCAGCACTGTGGTACTATCTTTGCTGCCACGGCTAGTATTTCCGGGTCGTCGTGTGTGTGTCAGGCAGTTCGGCTTTGGACGGAGCAGCGAGGAGGTCCGCAGCGCAAGGGCAGGCCGGTACCGCTGGTGGTGTGCAGGCACTGTCAGACTGAATGCCGGACATTTGCCACGCCGGACATTTGCCACACTTACACCTTCGGCAGGTAGCTTGAGTAGCGATCCCTCAGGTAAGGGACGCCCTTCCTCGTACAACTTCTGTCCGCTTTCAAACCGCCGTCTCCGCATCGTACTCGACACAACCAGTACGTAAGGGACCTTCTTCTTCGAGATCTTGGCCAAATACAGAGCTTCATCTCCGAAATCGAAATGTTTATAACTTTTCGGTAACGGAAGCAATTCCGACGATTATGTCAGTATGTAATTAGTTCTGCCAAGTATAAATATAGATCCCTCTGTCTCTACGTTAGCTGCCTTTCAAGCTTACTGATTGCGATAGAAACAGTCCATCGCCATGGGAGCAACAAGAATGGAACGATATAAGGAGAATGCGAATGTACTCTTTATCATTTCTTTTTGAACACTGCAATTGTGCCTACTTCAATTACTACAACTGCATGCCCGAAAGGCAATAAGGAAAGAAGAAATGGGTATGTGAATGTTTGAAAAGAAGAACGACATACTCCATGTTAATTTACTTTCTAAAATCCGATATCCCTTGCGGCGAGACATTAGTTAATAAAGTGTAGCGGGACAATGTTCAAAACATGACTGAAAGTACGTTCATAAACAGACATAAGAACATCTATGATTGACATGTCATCTAAAGTCGACGTAAAATTTCTAACAGAAATAAGGAAATGAAGTAATACGGAATGCTATGCTTGTAACGTACGTTGTTGTTCTACATTGTTTAGCTCTGGTATTTACAGGGCCACAGAGTAAGCATCGAAGGCTTTGGAGGGAAAAGCCATAATTGTAATGATCTCCACTACAACAGAAACAAGAACCACTACTTCAGGAAAAATCATGTAATGTGTGTTCCAGCTCACAAGCGACATTGAAGCAGATAGTTCCTGTGACTTAGTATGGCAGATGTTATGTTCGACAACCGGAATAAATTAATAACTGACTCCTTTTACCGACCCCCTGTGTCAGATGAAACAGTTGCTGAACGTTTCAAAGAAAACTGGAGTCTCATCGCAAATAGGTACCCTACTCATACAATTATAGTTGGCAGTGACTTCAATCTACCTTCCGTATGTTGACAAAAATATATTCTCAGACCCTTTTGTAGATAGAAAACAACTTCCGTAATTGTTCTAAATGTTTTTTAATTATTTTGAATAATTAGTTCACGAGGCCATTCAAATTGTAAATGGTTACGAAAACACACTTGACCTCTTAGCCACAAATAATCCTGAGCATCACGACGGATAAAGGGATTAGTGAACACACAGTCGTAGCGAGGCTCAATTTCGTAACAAAGCAATTCACCAAAACTAAACGCGAAGTATATCTATCTATAAAAGCAACTAAAAATTCGACTGACGTCTTTGTAAGAGACAGTCTCCAATCCTTCCAAACTATGTAAGTGAAGACCATATGGAAGTTCAAAGAAATCGTATCAACAGCACTCGAGAGATTCATACCAAATAAATTAATAACAGACGCAACTGATTCCCCACGGTACACAAAACACGACAGAAAGCTGCTGCAGGGGCACCGAAAAAGGCACGTATAATTTAGATGAGCGTAAAATCTCCAAGATTGGCGAAGTTTTACTGAGGCTCGAAATTTGGTGCGGATTTCAATGCGAGATGCATTTAATAGTTTCCACAACGAAACTCTCTCTAGAAATGTGGCGGAAAATCCATAGAGATTCTGGTCCTATGTTAAGTAAACCAGCGGAAAGGCTCAGCAAGTACCTCTATTGCTGGTCGGGCGGTGGGTGACGAGGAGGAGGAGGAGGGAGGGCGGGGTACCCAACCCTTCGGAGCAGGTAAAATCGTGGCAAATGTCCGCACACCGTCGGACTGAGGGGCTGTAGCCGACGACCGAACCCAGGACGTTTGAAGTTGAGTGAACAGTACTGAAAGCTCCACTGTTTGAGATCTCGCTGCTGTTTGCGTGTTGCTGCTCCCAGGGTCGGTGAGACCAACCGCAACTAGTGGAGTCTGTCAGGTTGACGGAAGCTATTGGCCGCCTTCTACTCCTTGATGTTAGTTTGGATTTAATACACTCCTGGAAATTGAAATAAGAACACCGTGAATTCATTGTCCCAGGAAGGGGAAACTTTATTGACACATTCCTGGGGTCAGATACATCACATGATCACACTGACAGAACCACAGGCACATAGACACAGGCAACAGAGCATGCACAATGTCGGCACTAGTACAGTGTATATCCACCTTTCGCAGCAATGCAGGCTGCTATTCTCCCATGGAGACGATCGTAGAGATGCTGGATGTAGTCCTGTGGAACGGCTTGCCATGCCATTTCCACCTGGCGCCTCAGTTGGACCAGCGTTCGTGCTGGACGTGCAGACCGCGTGAAACGACGCTTCATCCAGTCCCAAACATGCTCAATGGGGGACAGATCCGGAGATCTTGCTGGCCAGGGTAGTTGACTTACACCTTCTAGAGCACGTTGGGTGGCACGGGATACATGCGGACGTGCATTGTCCTGTTGGAACAGCAAGTTCCCTTGCCGGTCTAGGAATGGTAGAACGATGGGTTCGATGACGGTTTGGATGTACCGTGCACTATTCAGTGTCCCCTCGACGATCACCAGTGGTGTACGGCCAGTGTAGGAGATCGCTCCCCACACCATGATGTCGGGTGTTGGCCCTGTGTGCCTCGGTCGTATGCAGTCCTGATTGTGGCGCTCACCTGCACGGCGCCAAACACGCATACGACCATCATTGGCACCAAAGCAGAAGCGACTCTCATCACTGAAGACGACACGTCTCCATTCGTCCCTCCATTCACGCCTGTCGCGACACCACTGGAGGCGGGCTGCACGATGTTGGGGCGTGAGCGGAAGACGGCCTAACGGTGTGCGGGACCGTAGCCCAGCTTCATGGAGACGGTTGCGAATGGTCCTCGCCGATACCCCAGGAGCAACAGTGTCCCTAATTTGCTGGGAAGTGGCGGTGCGGTCCCCTACGGCACTGCGTAGGATCCTACGGTCTTGGCGTGCATCCGTGCGTCGCTGCGGTCCGGTCCCAGGTCGACGGGCACGTGCACCTTCCGCCGACCACTGGCGACAACATCGATGTACTGTGGAGACCTCACGCCCCACGTGTTGAGTAATTCGGCGGTACGTCCACCCGGCCTCCCGCATGCCCACTATACGCCCTCGCTCGAAGTCCGTCAGCTGCACATACGGTTCACGTCCACGCTGTCGCGGCATGCTACCAGTGTTAAAGACTGCGATGGAGCTCCGTATGCCACGGCAAACTGGCTGACACTGACGGCGGCGGTGCACAAATGCTGCGACGGCCAACACCGCGGTCCCTGGTGTGTCCGCTGTGCCGTGCGTGTGATCATTGCTTGTACAGCCCTCTCGCAGTGTCCGGAGCAAGTATGGTGGGTCTGACACACCGGTGTCAATGTGTTCTTTTTTCTATTTCCAGGAGTGTATTATTCTTATGAGTGAAGGGCAACCAGTAGTGTTTTCTGCCTTGTGGCCGCTAACGCCCTAGTTACCTGCCCTGGAGGTTAGCGTACTTTTCCGGCAGTGCACCTTTCCTCGTCGTGTTGATGCTGTCCGACACGGCGTTTAACTCGACAGCCTCTTGAATTGTACTGTGTATATGTTTTTGGGAGGTCTACCCTGTTTCTAGTGTTTCCTTCGGCCTTGGGTATGTCTCTGAAGACGTGGTGCTGTCCATCTCTTAGCCCTTGCCAAAAAATATTCCGTCGTTGTACCGGTGATCGGACGTTAGGCGGATGGTTAGTCGGTCGGTCGGCGCTTAAGCTACCACTAGTGTGAGTTGCCATCCTGTTACGTGAGTACAACTCTTGGCCGCCTGTCTCACCATTTACACAGCTGTAGGCACCTTCCTCAGGTCGATCCAGGGAGCATTGTCTGTGGATCACTCTGTCTTATTTGGACAAGTTTAAAATTTACCCTAATGTTTTAACATGTTATTGCTTTCCCCACTTGTAATTCCGGCCTTCAGCTGTTAATTGTTTGTAACATTGCTTGTGGACTTCAGCCGACAAATTATTTTCAATTTTCTCTTAATAAGGCCTGCAGCCGTCACTATAGCCTGTTACAGTTCGTTAAGATTGTTTTAAAAAGGTTTTAGTATTTTAACATGCAACTGCCTTCCTTACTTGTGATTCAGGCCTTCAGCCGTTAAGTATTCTGAAAATTGCTTGTGGCCTTCAGCCCACAAATAATTATCAACCTTCTTAAACAAGCCTTCAGCCGTTACTATAGCTTGTTACCGTTTTGATTGTTAAGAAGAAAATATCTTGGTATTTGTTACTGTGTAACTGCCTTCCTCACTTGTAATTCAGGCCTTCAGCCGTTGCGTATTCTGAAATTGCTGCTCGTCTTCAGCTGTTGATTGTTTGTAACATTGCTTGTGGCTTTCAGGCGACAAATAGTTTCAGTTCTGTCTTGATAAGGCCTTCATCCGTCACTTTAACTTTTACAGTTATTAAGATTGTTAAAAGGGTTTATGGTATTTTTAACGTGTAACTCTCCACCTTATTGGTAATCCAGGCCTTCAGCCGTTGTGTATTTTTGAAATTTCTTCTAGCCTTCAGCCGATGAATAATTTTGAACCTTCTTAATCAGGCCTTCAGCCGCTGATTGTGTGTAACACTGCTTGTAGATTCAGCCGACATTAACTAGCTATCAGCCGCCAGTGTAGTAAAATCTTTTAAAAATGATTGTTGAGAGTTTTTTTTAAAATAAAGTTTATGTTTTTTCTGTGTAACCAGTGGAAACTGATTAGGCCCCGTCCACACCTTTCCTGCTTTCCCTAAGTCCCACATTTCAGTGTTTGCACCATACCGTCACAATTATGGCATTACCGTCATCAGTCCTCCAACATGTACCAGAACCGGCGGCTTGCAGTACGCTGTGTGAACCACACAGACTGCAACACTCAAGAAACACATGTCACGTGCTCAGAGGAACTGTCATTCGTCAGCGCCATCTGCTGGTGCAATGATGCATTTTGCACACATGTTTTCCAATCAGGATTCTGTCTTTGCAGTTTGTGAGTACTTTTAATGTTCTCCCCTGTAGGTACAGCAAATCTGTGAAATGCTTCACAAATTTATAATAACCATGTACACTCCTGGAAATTGAAATAAGAACACCGTGAATTCATTGTCCCAGGAAGGGGAAACTTTATTGACACATTCCTGGGGTCAGATACATCACATGATCACACTGACAGAACCACAGGCACATAGACACAGGCAACAGTGCATGCACAATGTCGGCACTAGTACAGTGTATATCCACCTTTCGCAGCAATGCAGGCTGCTATTCTCCCATGGAGACGATCGTAGAGATGCTGGATGTAGTCCTGTGGAATGGCTTGCCATGCCATTTCCACCTGGCGCCTCAGTTGGACCAGCGTTCGTGCTGGACGTGCAGACCGCGTGAGACGACGCTTCATCCAGTCCCAAACATGCTCAATGGGGGACAGATCCGGAGATCTTGCTGGCCAGGGTAGTTGACTTACACCTTCTAGAGCACGTTGGGTGGCACGGGATACATGCGGACGTGCATTGTCCTGTTGGAACAGCAAGTTCCCTTGCCGGTCTAGGAATGGTAGAACGATGGGTTCGATGACGGTTTGGATGTACCGTGCACTATTCAGTGTCCCCTCGACGATCACCAGTAGTGTACGGCCAGTGTAGGAGATCGCTCCCCACACCATGATGCCGGGTGTTGGCCCTGTGTGCCTCGGTCGTATGCAGTCCTGATTGTGGCGCTCACCTGCACGGCGCCAAACACGCATACGACCATCATTGGCACCAAGGCAGAAGCGACTCTCATCGCTGAAGACGACACGTCTCCATTCGTCCCTCCATTCACGCCTGTCGCGACACCACTGGAGGCGGGCTGCACGATGTTGGGGCGTGAGCGGAAGACGGCCTAACGGTGTGCGGGACCGTAGCCCAGCTTCATGGAGACGGTTGCGAATGGTCCTCGCCGATACCCCAGGAGCAACAGTGTCCCTAATTTGCTGGGAAGTGGCGGTGCGGTCCCCTACGGCACTGCGTAGGATCCTACGGTCTTGGCGTGCATCCGTGCCTCGCTGCGGTCCGGTCCCAGGTCGACGGGCACGTGCACCTTCCGCCGACCACTGGCGACAACATCGATGTACTGTGGAGACCTCACGCCCCACGTGTTGAGCAATTCGGCGGTACGTCCACCCGGCCTCCCGCATGCCCACTATACGCCCTCGCTCAAAGTCCGTCAACTGCACATACGGTTCACGTCCACGCTGTCGCGGCATGCTACCAGTGTTAAAGACTGCGATGGAGCTCCGTCTGCCACGGCAAACTGGCTGACACTGACAGCGGCGGTGCACAAATGCTGCGCAGCTAGCGCCATTCGACGGCCAACACCGCGGTTCCTGGTGTGTCCGCTGTGCCGTGCGTGTGATCATTGCTTGTACAGCCCTCTCGCAGTGTCCGGAGCAAGTATGGTGGGTCTGACACACCGGTGTCAATGTGTTCTTTTTTCCATTTCCAGGAGTGTATATTGAAAAATACATAATTTGATTTGGAATAAAGTGTCGTCGACAGTCCTAACACGGATACTTATTTAAAGGATCTCGTATGTGTCGTCGCGTTCGCACGCACCCACCCCCCCCACCCCCTCCAAAAAAATGGCTCTGAGCACTATGGGACTTAACATCTGAGGTCATCAGTCCCCTAGAACTTAGAACTACTTAAACCTAACTAACGTAAGGACGTCACACACATCCATGCGTGAGGCAGGATTCGAACCTGCGACTGTTGCGGTCGCGCGGTTCCAGACTGAAGCGCCTAGAACCGCTCGGCCACAGCGGCCGCAACCCCCCTCCCCCTCAAAATCTGTAAGTCCCTCGAGATCCTCGAGCACCACACACTCCATCTCGCCTTCCGTATACGCCTCCCATTCCACATGGGGATCTTCTATGACCTGATTATATTCCCCCATCTGCTCCTTTTACTCGAACACATCTGAGTCCTCTGCACCTCCTGCAGGCTTGATCTCCCCCCCCCCCCCCCACCATTCTCTGGTTGCTCCACTCCTCTCGAACCCCGCCTGCTGCTGTGCTTTCATCGTTGTGACGCCCCACCCTCCCCCAACCCTCCACCTCTACACCCTTCATCTCCTTTCCCAAGGTGGCTTCCATCAACTCTCCCTCCCGGATGATACCCTCTCTCCCTCCATTTATCCCTCCCATCAACTCTGATCCTCACCTACCCCTCCCTTCCTCTATCCTTTTTCTGGGCTCCCTCTTCCCCCCTCCCCCTTCTCCTCCTGTTTTTGCTGGCCTACCCTAACTCCATTCTCTACCCTGAGTCCTTTAGCTTTTCCCTCCTCTGCCTTTCTGTGTCCTCTCCCTCCATTGACTCCCCCCTTTTTGTTTTTCCTCTACTCCCCCCTTTTTTTCCCCTCGTCTGTCTAGGTCCTCCTCCTCCCCCCCCCCCATCTGCCTTAGGCTGTGGTGTGTTATCTTCGTGTCTACTCTATTAGTGAAGTGTTTAAGTGTTGTGAACATAAACCATACTGTTGCTAGGTGTGTTTTTTTATCTGTTGTGAACAGAAACCAGACTGTCGCCGTGTTTTTTAAACTGTGCCTCTCTGCGTGCTGTGTGTCTTCATTAGCATTGTCAACCTCATGTTTTTCTATAGTAACTTCCATAACTTTCCGTCATCTTACAGTTTTGAGAAAATCACCGTTTTATCGCCTATTTTTTTATTGTTTGTTGTCTTCTGATTATGTTTCTTAACTGTTCTGTAGGCTGTAGAGTGGCATTTTAAGCTGCTTCCTTCAATAAAGGAAAAAATGTCGTATTCGCTGACGGCGGGTGCTTTGTTTGGATAAGGAGCATCCTAAGCTTGAAGTAAATGCCGTTTGCGTGCTGGCAGGAGTCGGCCGACAACAGACCGTGACCTTCGCAGGCTGCCCCAGCGTCCTCGGCGCCTCCCCGGCCATCTGCGGTCCCTCCACCTCGCGGCTGCCGCTGAGCTGCGGGGTAGCCGCCATCGGAATGATAATCTCGTCTCCGCGGTTTGTTTACCTTGCGGCCGGCTAATTGGCGGCCGTGGCCGTTCCCGCTGGGCGTGGTCCGGGTCGCAGACTCCCCGATCGATGCCCCGGCGGGGGCGGCGGGCGCGCCAGCTCCGGAACAAAGGCGGCTGCCGGCCGGCCGGCTCTCCACTGCGCCGGCTCTTTCTCGGCCGGCCCCTCTGTTTACGGCCGCATACCTCCGCGCCGCCTCGCCGCCCACTCGGCTCCTTCCGCCGCCGACCAGCGGCAGGTCCCGGCACCGTCCCTCCGCTCCGCCCGTGGCGGCGCCGCTTTCTCCATTATCCTCGTTACGGTGCATTCTTCATTATTCTCGTTACGACCGAGCCCATCAATAACGCCCTCCATTCACGGCAGTCGGCTCCGACTACAAATCAGTGCCTCTCGCTCTCCCGGCGTTTTACGTCGGCGGCCGTATTCCGCAATCGGCTGCGCGCCGTGCGCACTGTGCCGCATTCCCACCGTGCGTTACTTGCCACTCCCCCAGGCGCTGCCTTCCACTGACTAGCGCTGCCTGCTGCTGAAGCGGAGGTCCTGTTTTTTTCCCGATGATCATCAGTCATTTCTAAAATGTCCGAGACGTCAATTAAGAACCGGAATTAGTTAACAGGCACACACGGTACTGAAAATACACTGATATAATCGGAAAGTGTTGCACCACGAAGTACCAGTGGATATTTATCAAACTTCGTGGAGATGTTCATCACATAACGGGTATCGAATGATTAAAATTTTATTCCATTCTGCATTGATGTTCATCATCAACGTTTTTTGTCGATGCTGTGACCCTCCCGGGTACGAATACACTCTTGTATTCTATGTCAATTCCAGAAGCTGCTTTTATCTAGATGTTTCGTACAACAAGCTTGCCTGTGATAAAAGACATATATTATCTGTAATTAATTTTTTATAAGGCGCTGCAGTCATGCATTGTGCGGCTGGTCCCAGCGGAGGTCTCCCTCGGGCATGGGTGTGTGTGTATGTCCTTAGGATAATTTAGGTTAAGTAATGTGTAAGCTTAGGGACTGATGACCTTAGCAGTTAAGTCCCATAAGATTTCACACACATTTGAACATTTTTTGAATTTTTATAAAAGAACTAAATCAACGACGTTTAGTTCACGATAAAAGTAATGTGTATTTAACGTGGGTCCTGGATAGTTTAATCTTCTTCGACGTCCCTGAGATACAGCGATGTGAGCTTCGTAATAAAATCTACTGCCAGAACTTAACAAGGAAAAAAATGGTTCGAATGACTCTGAGCACTATGAGACTTAACATCTGAGGTCATCAATACCCTAGAACTTAGAACTACTTAAACCTAACTAACTTAAGTACATCACACACGTCCATGACCGAGGCAGGATTCGACCCTGCGACCGTAGCGGTCGCTAGGTTCCAGACTGAAACGCCTTAACAAGAAAGAAGCAACGTTAGCATATCGAACATTTAATATAAAAAGAAAAAACCAAGCACCCTCTGAACAGGCCTTGAAAGCCCAGTGGTACCGACCGGCCGCCGTGTCATCCGCAGCCCATAAGTGTCACCATATGCGGGCGGATGTGGAGGGGAATGAGTTCAGCACACCGCTCTCCCAGCCATTGTTAGTTTTCGTGACTGAAGCTGTTATTTCTCAGTCAAGTAGCTACTCAGTTGGCCTCCCAAGGGCTGAGTGCACCCTGCTTGCCAACCGCACTCGGCAGACGGTGGTACGGTGATACAACCGAGCGCTAGCCAATCCCGACAGTGCATAACTTCGGTGATCTGACGGGAACTGGTGTTACCACTGCAACAAGGCCGTTGGCTGAATTTTTAATACAACCATTAATAAAAAATAGCCAGAATAAAACCAGACTGAATATAATGCCCAACTCCTTAAACAGATTTATACGAGATGATCGTGGGTGAGCACCACACATTATCCTGCTGAAATCTAAGTTCAGGATGGCTTGCATGAAGGGAACATAACCGGGAGTAGAATATCGTCAACGTACTGCTGTGCTACAGGGGTACAGTGGATAGCAACAAACGATATCCTGCTATGAAATGAAATGTCACTCCAGATCATCAGTCAGGTTGGTACCCCAGTGCTCTTTCGTTGCCCTTCGTGGCGAGCCATCCTGAGGTTACATTTTAGCAATAAATGCCCGCCCACACGGCGAGAGTTTCTGCTCCTTGTCTTCGTGCTTGCCAAACCTCACCTCGGCCATCAAGGTCACCGGTTCTCTCCTCAATTGAAAACGTTTCAAGCATTTGGGCAGGGCCCTCCTACCGGCTCGGGACTTTGACGATCTAACGCAGCAGTTGGACAGAATTCGGCACGATATCCCTCAGAAGGACATCCAATAACTTTATCAATCAATGCTAAGCAGAAGTACTTGTGCACCGACGCATTATTGACTTGCTCAATTTCTGGACTTCTTTGTCTTGAATAAATCACCCAGTCTTCTGAAATTATAATCATTTGTTTGTATATGTACAGCACATGTACCGATATCCGACCCATTCGGGTAATTCCTTCGTCGTGCGCCTTTTATTTGTTTTAGTGGGTATATTACAGAATCTCGACCATAATACGTAAAATAAAACCCGATGTTAACATTTTAATTGAATAGCTGGGTTCTTCGGGAAGCGACCTGCGTCTCTGTAACTCAGCTGATGCACAGCCTTATACCATTTCAGAAGGAAGGTTCAGCTCGAGTGGCGCTTTGCAATAAACACATTTTTATTTTCAGAGATTCTTGTCCTGTGGGCGTACGAGGACTAAAAAATACTACCATCTAGTGCTTTTTTAAATGTGAGTCGTAATCAACAAGTCTGAACTTGAATTTTTATTTCCAGTGTGTGCAAGACTGTCAAGTTCACAATTGCACATTTTTTTATAACTATCAACGAAAATGTGAGCATGCGGTCATCCTCCTCGACGGAACACTCAGACGAAGTAAAGAGTGGTATCGACAAGTTGATTCCATATTTCTAGATTTCCAGAAGGCTTTCGACACCGTTCTTCACAAGCGCCTTCTGTTGAAATTGCGTGCCCTTGGACTATCGGCTCTGTTATGCAGTTGGATTATGTGATTTCCTGCCAGAAACGTCACAGTTCCTAGTAACTGAGGGGAAGTCGTCTAGAGACACCGAAATGATTTCTAGTGTAAGTAGGCTGTTTAGGTTTTTATGTTGGTAACGCCACGTAGCGCTCTGTATGAAAATCACTTGGTGTTCTGTGTGCAGTCTGTGGCTGGTTTGCATTGTTGTTTGCTATTGTAGTGTTGGGTAGCTGGATGTCAACAGCGCGTAGCGTTGCGCAGTTGGAGGTGAGCCGCCACCAGTGGTGGATGTGGGGAGAGAGATGGCGGAGTTTTGAGAGCGGATGATCTGGACGTGTGTCCATCAGAAACAGTAAATTTGTAAGACTGGATGTCATGAACTTATATATATATATATATATATATATATATATATATATATATATATATATATATATATATATATATATATATAATGACTTTTGAACACTATTAAGGTAAATACATTGTTTGTTCTCTATCAAAATCTTTCATTTGCTAACTACGCCTATCAGTAGTTAATGCCTTCAGTAGTTAGAATCTTTTATTTAGCTGGCAGTATTGGCGCTCGCTGTATTGCAGTAGTTCGAGTAACGAAGATTTTTGTGAGGTAAGTGATTTGTGAAAGGTATAGGTTAATGTTAGTCAGGGCCATTCTTTTGTAGGGATTATTGAAAGTCAGATTGCGTTGCGCTAAAAATATTGTGTGTCAGCTTAGTGTTGATGAGAATGTCTGCATTATCATTTCTCAGTTTACTTTGGAGCCTAGTATTACGTTTTTCACACGCCATAATTGTCACAATATTTCACACGATAACCCAGAAAAGCACAATTTGAAGAGCAAAATTAAGGAAACACATTAACATAGCACTGAAAATTATATCTAGTTAATTGCAAGCGCAGCTGCGAAATACTTGGTGCAAATCTACATGCATACCACAACTGTTTTACTGTACAACAGTGAAAAACTGCAACTACAAAGGAAATTCTCTCCAAAATTACACTCTAGCAATAAACAATAGCTACACTAATTACACAAACTACAAGAAAAAATCAGAAGATTCCAGTGAGGTATCGTCGGCTAAGGGTCGACATATGAAACGTCCCCTTACAACAATTTATGAATGACTGTGCTGATAAACCTCTTACATTATTTGATTTTCAAACAGCTGAGCAGAACTGAACGTACTCAGACATTTCGCTCCTTACCTAGTCTGATCAACACTAAGCTGACACACAATGTTTTTAGCGCAACGCAATCTGACTTTCAATAATCTCTACAAAAGAATGGCCCTGACTAACATTAACCTATACCTTTCACAAATCACTTACCTCACAAAAATCTTCGTTACTCGAACTACTGCAATACAGCGAGCGCCGATACTGCCAGCTAAATAAAAGATTCTAACTACTGAAGGCATTAACTACTGATAGGCATAGTTAAACTAATGTTCAACATAGTAATTTGGTAATTGTGCATAGGGAAATGGAGCAGGCGGCAAATAATGGTGTAGACAGTGAAACAATTAGTGAACAGGGAAGCATTATCGGTCGATCGGTCGGCAACAGCTCGCCTCAGGAATCCGAAATGACAGGACACAATCTCGCAATAAGTCAAGACAGATTTTCTGCTTGTCAAAATGTGAATGTTGCCGGTGCAAATACAATGCCGAAAAGCACTGAGGAACATGTTTCAGACACCAGTGCATTGTTATTACAATTAATACAACAAATGGGGGACAAAATCTTCAAAAGTTAGACATCATGGAACAAAATCAGAGACAAACACAGCAAAAGCTTCAAAAGTTAGACACAATGGAACAAAATCTTCAAAAGTTAGACATCACGCTTGATCAAACACGTGACGATTTAACTACTGAGTTACATAACATCGAATCGAAATGTCAAAAAGTCTGAAATGACGTAAAAACACAAATTTGTGAGCATTTTCAACCTATTTTTTCGTGGCATGAAAATGCACTACAGAATCACGAAGCAGCCATAAAAGAACTGCAAACTATTGTTCATGAAAATCACGACACCTTGCAAGCTAAAATTGACTCAGTTGCATCTACCGATTCGGTTACGCAACTTGCAAAAACTCAGCAAAACTTAAAGGACACGGTAGATACGATTTCAACACAAATGGACACTCTGAAACTTAGTTCAGAAAAACACACTGAGGAAATAAGTTCACTATCGGAGAAAGTAGCCGAACTTTCGGATCAGTACACTAACTTATCTACAAAGGTAGATGATGATCTGAATGACACAATACCTGTAGTCATCACTGACAAAGAAGAGTATGAACAAATTAGAAAATTCAAACAAGATCAAAATCAAATCAATACACAGTACAAAAGAGAAATCCGGGAAATACAAGATCAGTTGACACAGGTAATACAAGAATTACATATTTCAGAGGATACTCGCGCTCCAATACGGGAAGAGGGACATAGAAATATGGAACAGCTACAAAATAATAACACAGGGCACTTCGGAAATTATGAAAGAAATTGGCAAGGTACACCGAATTTTGAGATGGAACCGCCGAAACGACGTAATAATGACCGACATGCGACTCGCCGACATGATGATTTTGACTATAAGCTGTTTATTACTACACGTAAATTCAAAACATTTAAGAATTCTGGCAACGACATTCATCAACAAGCATGGCTCCATCAATTCTCTCATTGTTTTCCTCCCAACTGGTCATTGGAGCACAAGTTAGAATTTATGTGTGGCTACTTAGAGAATGAACCAGCTGTAAGAATGCGATCGGTATTTCACGATTGTTACAGTGAAGGAGAATTTTATCATGCCTTCCTCTCATCATATTGGTCTCAAACTACTCAAGACCGAGTAAACCATAGCATCATAATGATGAAACATTTCGAACAATCTGAATTTTCCAGTCTTGTCAAATATTTCGAAGACATTTTACATAAGAATCAGTATCTTTCAAACTCATACAGCCCCTCAGAACTCATCCGCATTTGCGTAATCAAACTGCCTGAACATTTACGACATATTATTTTGGCAGGACGTTGCAAAGACGACATTGAAGCTTTTCAGGGGCTCTTACAAGAATTGGAAATTGACACTGACAATCGCGGGACGCGAAAACAGGAACACAACAATTACAGGTCACATCCTTCGCAATTCCGCGATGAAAGAAATAATAACTGGACACGACAAGGCTATTCTTACAACGTAAATCGTGAGCAAAACAGACACCACCCGTATGACAGCCGTTGGCATAGTAGTAATAATTACAGGGAAAGATCACCTCTCCGCGGTAATGACTATCACAGAGACAATCAGAGAAACAGACAATATGGGAACCAAAATAATTATTATCGAGGGAGACAGAATAACGTCAGACGCAACGGTCCACCGAGCAGTTACGATTACGGGAGAAATTCTCCACCACATGACCGACAAAAAAGAAACTATGTAAACTACCTTACAGTATGCTTTTCGTCCTCTTCTGGAATTTGCTGCACGGTATGGGATGAGTACCAGACAGGATTGACGGAGGGCATCGAAAAAGTTCAAAGACCGGTAGCTCGTTTAGTATTATCGCGAAACAGGGGAACAGAGTGTCAAAGATATGATTTTCGATTTCGGGCCACAATCATTAAAATAAAGGCGGTTTTCGTTGCGGTTAGATCTTTTCACAAAGTTTCAACCACCAACCTTTTTCTCCGAATGTCAAAATATCTTGTTGACTCCCACCTCCTTAGGAGAATTGATCATCGTAATAAAACAAGTCATCAAAGCTCGCACGGATGGATTTACATGCTCAAATTTCTCGCTTGTTATTCAGAGTGGAACGGTCGAGAGATAGTCTGAAGCGTGAATTGCAGAATAATCACGTAGATATACACGTAGAAGACCAACAGTACTACTCTTGATACCGTCCCCAAAATTCTTGAACGGGAAGAGACACCAAAAACATTATACAAGTAAGTCAGGTTGCAGAATTACTGAAGGTCTGTGCAGAAAATAACCGAACTATTATTTTAACAGTATTTCACTAAACATCTAATTGTTTAGTCCTTGTCTCCATAGAAGTTTTCTTCGTCTTTTCCCATAATTTTCCCAGGAACGTTTCCGAATCAAGATGCGGTTCTGCAAAGCTTCCTTCCTAATGCCTACGTGCCTGTGCGGAATTCTCTGTCGTTGTTGTAATCTTCAGTTCGAAGACTGATTTCTTCATTACTTTCTGTTCTGTGCAAACCTCTTCATCTATCGTCTCTACATAGCTGTTGAAACATACATTCACTTATACCTGTTGATTCTAGTTAAGACTTGATCTTCCTCTGCAGTTTTTACGCCTTCCTCCCCCCTCCCCCCTCCCAAACCACAATTTCCTCCGTTATCGAATTAGCAACTCCTCGATATCCCAGTATTTGTCCTTCTTTGAATCAGTATGTCATAAATTTATCTTCTCACCTCTCTAACTATGTAATCTTCACCATTCTTCTGTAGCATCACATTTAAAAAGCTCATATTCTCATCTTGAGTGTACTGCTTATCGACAACGATTCAGTAGTTTCAAAAATGACTTCCTACCACTTTTGTATTAGATGCCAAACATTTCTCTTTATCAAAAAAGGCTCTTGCTATTGCAATTCTAAATCTGTATCCTCTTTACGTCTGTCGTCGTCAATTATTTTGCTGTTCATGTAACACGATACGTTCACTACTTCTAGTGTCTCATTTGCCTTAGGCTTCAACTGATTTATTTGGACTGCATTCCACTACCCTTGTTTCTCGGCCGTATCATAAATATTGTCGAAACTGTGTCCACTCAGCAATGATTTTAGTTTGGAAACAGGGAGGGGTCATATGGAGCGACGTGTGTGGAGTGGGGGCGGTGGGGAAAGATGTTCATCCGATTTTTTGTATCAAACTTGTGAACTGCCAAAGCCGGGTGAATACGATATGTGAGTTGTCTTGCCACACCTCACCTATGGCCTATTTTTGCGACTTTCCTCGTGCAACCTTTTCAAAACGCAATCGCCGAAATATTCGGTTAGAGAGTATTCAACAATTGTGGTGAGATATTAAATTTATTTTGTATCACTTATTTCTTCGTCTCAGTTGCACATTTTTTATAGATATGATTAGTGTCGATCGCACTCGGTCTTCTTCAGATTTATGTAGTTGCGTAAGCCACCATTCGATCAATACAAGAGCTACACATTCCCACAGTTTTCACAGAAACAACTGACTGTTTCACCTTAAAGAAAAATAATGGAAATGCGGGACACACAGAAAGGATTTGTGAGCATTACTCTAACGTTGCATCAAGACAGTCGTGTCTTTTTAGGGCTTGTAAGTCCTTTGTCAATCCATTGTGACCGTTGCACTTTTCTATCAATGTTTGTGACTTTAAACCAAACACTCCTCTCCTGTGACAATGCTTTGCACTAATGTTTTGCCGTCGTAGCCTCGTTCTAGTAGTTCCTAATCGTTCCTGAAATTCCTTGCAAACCTTCCCTTCATGTTCCTTGTGCTCTTCAGTCATCAATCATGGAAGAAATTTGGCTTACAGTTAAAAATCTCATAGCACGAACCAGTTAAGAATCTAACCACTCCTGCAAGTTTTCTGCGGACGATGGTTGCCGCGCACCTAAGTCTTGACCCTATTTGTCGGCGTCACTAGTCGGGCTTTTAGGATTTCCTGCCCAACAGGCATCGTTAACCGACTGACGAACACTTCTGGAGCGGGAGAACAAGCATTGAGCTAGACGCAGAGCAAAAATCTCCGTAAAATTCTTCAAGAGTTTGAACGTTTCCGTAATGCCTGCCGGTGCAGCGAGGTTTATTTTGAGCCCAGTGGCGGCTCATGTGTAGACACTGTGGAACAGCAACATCCCGCACCACCTCGCTATTCGCACTAGATATTACCGATAACATTTAAAATAAGGTCCCTTTTTTAAAATCCTTTCTTTATACTCGTACAATCCATATGCTGCAGCCATTCCTCAGTTAATAAAAAAAAATTCAAATTCCTTGTATGGAACTGTGCGCTTCACTTTTCCAGCGGGCTGGTGACTGATGTTCGCATGAGCACACAGCAAGCTACAATAAGAGAATAGAACCTTTCGAAATGTGGTGCTACAGAAGAATGCTGAAGATTAGATGGGTAGATCACATGACTAATGAGGAGGTATTGAATAGAATTGGGGAGAAGAGGAGTTTGTGGCACAACTTGACAAGAAGAAGGGACCGGTTGGTAGGACATGTTCTGAGGCATCAAGGGATCACAAATTTGGCATTGCAGGGCAGCGTGAAGGTAAAAATCGTAGAGCGAGACCAAGAGATGAATACACTAAGCAGATTCAGAAGGATGTAGGATGTTGTAAGTACTGGGAGATGAAGAAGTTTGCACAGGATAGGGTAGCATGGAGAGCTGCATCGAACCAGTCTCAGGACTGAAGACCACAACAAAAACAACAACAACAATATAACTACCTCGTCTTTTTCTTACAGCCTGGCCATCCACCTGATCTTAATCCAAGTGATTTCTGGCTGTGGGATTATGTGAAAGATGTGTTCAGTGCTCCAGTTACGAATGTAGCTGAATTGAAGTCATTCGTTGCGCGATGCACTCTGAACGTACTTGTCGTAATTATCCTTCAGGTTCAAATTTTCAATAAAATTAGAATTTTATTTCGAACTGTGTTATTCGTTTGCAAATTACGATTATCATGAGCCACTGACGACGTCTGCTGTTAGATAAAGACCTCCTCTTGTCAGCTATATGCACCTGCGTTAGTCTTACATGCTTTCTGACGTCATCAACTGAACTTCCATCAGGTAGCGATCTCGATATCTTTTGGAATCCAGCAAACAATTTCATCTGCTCGTCTACGTTGCATTGGCGTCGCTATACACTCCGCTCAGCCTCATTTCATGTTCATTACGGTCGTAATTACGTCTTCTACTTTAGTCTGTTTCCCGATCCACTTCGTTTTCTGTTTTCCCCCATACCTCCTAACAAGCATCTCTCCATTGTTCGTTGAACAACCATCAGTTCTGAATAATTTTCGCATATAATTCATTTGCAAATATTGTAACAGATTTTTTGTTTTCGTATTTTGTCTTTTAATCGGGATTCTAATGGCGGCACATTTCGTGAAAAAGATTTTTAGGTCAGATGGTGCAACTTACCATTAGAAACGGATTATTACACAATTCGCATAAGATTTAAATCTAGACGACAATTTGTGAAGTATACGGTCATCGTAATTCATTTTCAATCCTCTGCTGAATGCTGCAGCTGTATGCCTTTACGTACGTCCAGTACGGTGATATCGCTTGTCGATCCCGTGGTCTAGGGCCGCGCATCTTGGGGCGCGCACTCATTTCTCCGTACAAAATTATTTACGCCGGCGCGGTAGCTCAGCGTGTTCGGTCAGAGCGTTAGCTGCCCTCTGTAATAAAAGAAACTGAGTTAATGTATCAAGAGTCAACTTGAACAACCGTCATGGGACTTCTGCCTCGCACAAATAGAACGAACAATCACGAACGAAATGAGATAAAAAAAAGGGGGGGTAGCATCTTTCGTTAGTGATCAAAACGTCCTCGGTCCCGGGTTCGAAACCCGTCACCGCTTACAATATTGATTAATAATCAGCATTGGCGGACGAAGACATCCTTGTCAAAGAAAGCGGAAGAGCGGAAAGAGGTTCAGGGCACTCCTTGTCGTTGCGGTGGTAAACTCCCCCTTAAGGCGGAAGAACCAGCAATGATCAACGGCATGAGGCTGGAGAAGCCAATGGAAATCACTCCATTAAAGGCACGTAAAGTGTGTCCACAGGGCATGTGGCCTGTAATTGAAAAAGTGTCATGATGATCTCTCCATTGGCCAAAAGATTCCGGAATAGTCTCCCATTCGGATCACCGGGAGGCGACTGCCAACGGGGAGGTGACCATGAGAAAAAGGTTAACGTTCTATGAGTCGGGGCTTGGAATACCAGAAGCTTGAACGTGGTAAGAAAGCTATAAAATCGAAAAGGAAAATAAAAAGGCTCACTCTACATATATTAGGGGTCGCTGAAATGAAATGGAAAGAAGAAAGAATTTCTGGTCAGATGTGAATAGGGTAATATCAACAGCGGCAGAAAATGTCATGACGGGAATGGGATCCGTTATGAACAGGAAGGTAGAGCAGAGAGAAAGTTGCTGTGAACAGTTCAGGTTGTTCGTATCAGAATAGACAACAAGCCAATACCGACAACGACAGTTCAGGTATACACGCCGACTTCGCAAGCTGAAGATGAAAAGGTAGAAAAAGTATATGAGGATACTGAAAAGGTAATACAGTACGTAAAGGGAGATGAAAATATAATAGTCATGGAGGACTCGAAAGCAGTTGTAGGGGAAGAAGTAGAGGAAAAGGTTACAGGACCATATGGGCTTTGGACGAGGAATGAGAAAGCAGAAAGACTACTTGATTTCTGTAATAAATTTCAGCTAGTAACAGCGAATATTCTGTTCAAGAATCACAAAAGGAGGAGGTAAACTTGGAAAAGGCCGTGAGACACATGATGTTTTCACTTAGATTGCATCATGGTCAGACAGAGATTCCGATATCAGATATTGGACTGCAAGGCGTAGCCAGGAGCAGATATAGAGTCAGATCACATAGTAGTAGTGATGAAGAATAGGCTGAAGGTTAGTCAGGAAGAATCAATACGCAAAGAATGGGATACAGAAGTACTAAGGAATGACGAAATACACTCTAAGGCTATAGATATTGCAACGAGGAATAACTCAGTAGGCAGTGCAGTTGAAGAGGAATGGACATCTCAAAAAAGGGCAATCACAGAAGCTGGAAAGAAAAACATAGGTACAAAGAAGGTAACTGCGAAGAAACCATTGGTCACAGAAGAAATACTTTAGTTGATCGATGAAAGAAGAAAGTATGAAAATGTTCAGGGAAATTCAGGGGTACAAAAATACAAATCGCTGAGGAATGAAATAATTAGGAAGTGCAGGGATGATAAGACGCAATGGCTGCATGGAAAACGTGAAGAAATCGAGAAATATATGATTGTCTGAAGGACTGATTCAGCATATAGGAAAGTCAAAACAAGTTTCGGTGAATTTAAAAGCAAGGTTGGTAACATTGAAGCTGCAACGGGAATTCCACTATTAAATGCAAAGGAGAGAGTCGATAGGTGGAAAGAGTACATTGAAGGTCTCTATGTGGGGGAAGATTTGTCTGATGTGATAGAAGAAGAAACAGGAGTCGATTTAGAAGAAATAGTGGATCCATTATTAGGATCAGAATTTAAGAGAGCTTTGGAGGCAGAGGGCATAAACAACATTCCATCAGAATTTCTAAAATCATTGGGGGGAGTGGCAACAAAACGACTATTCACGTTGGTATGTAGAATATATGAATCTAGTGACATATCATTTGACTTTCAGAAAAATGTCATCCACACAGTTTCGAAGATTATAAGAGTTATTGCATAATCAGTTTAGAAGCTCATGCATCTAAGTTGCTGACAAGAATAACATACAGAAAAATGGAAAAGAGGATGTGTTAGAAGACGATCAGTTTGGCTTTAGGAAAGGTAAAAGCTCTGGAGACGCAATTTAGACGTTGCGGTTGATAATGAAAATAAGACTAAAGAAAAATCAAGAGATGTTCATAGGATTTGTTGATCTAGAAAAAACGTTCGATAGTGTAAAATGGTGCAAGATATTCGAAATTCTTAGAAAAATAGGGGTAAACTATAGGGAGAGACAAGTATTATACAATATGTACAAGAGTTAAGAGCGAATAATAAGAGTGGATGACCAAGAATGAAGTGTTCGGATTAAAAAATGTGTGGGATTAACAATCTAATGAGTACATCGAAGAAAGACCAAAGTAATGAGACGTAGCGGAAATGAGCACAGCGAGAAATTTAACTTCAGGACTGATGGTCACGAGGTAGATGAAGTTAAGGAATTCTGCTACCTAGGCGTTAAAATAACCAATGACAGATGGAGCAAGGACGACATCAAAAGCAGACCACCGCTGACAAAAAGGGCATTCCTGGCGAAGATAAATCTACTAGTATCAGACATAGGCCTGAGGAAGAAATTTCTGAGAATGTGCGCTTGGAGCACAGCTTTCTATGGTAGTGAAACACGGACTATACGTAAACCGGAACAGAAGAGAATCGAAGCATTTGAGATGCTGTGCTACAGACGAAATTTGAAAATTAGGAGGACTCATACTGTAAGGAATGAGGAGGTTCTGTGCAGAATCGGAGGGGAAAGGAATATCTGGGAAACACTGACAAGGAGAAGGAGCAGGATGATAGGACTTTGTTAAGACATCAGGGAATGACATCCATGGTACTAGATGGAGCTGTAGAGGGTGGCTCTGAGCACTATGGGACTTAACAGCCGAGGTCATCAGTCCCCTAGAACTATCTAAATCTAACTAACCTAAGGACATCACACACATCCATGCCCGAGGCAGGATTCGAACCTGCGACCGTAGCGGGCGTGCGGTTCCAGACTGAAGCGCCTAAAACTGTTCGGCCACTCCGGCCGGCGCTGTAGAGGGTAAAAACCATTAGGACGTAGGTTGCAAGTGCTGCTCTGAGATGAAGAGGTTGACACAGGAGAGTAATTCGTGACGGCCCGCATCATACCAGTCAGACGACTAATGAGTTAAAAAAAGTGTGTGTGTGTTTGTGTGTGTGTGAAAGAGAGAGAAAGAGAGAGAGAGAGAGAGAGAGAGAGAGAGAGAGAGACTCCTGTCTAAGGTGTATGTGAAAGAGACGAAGTCATCAAAATAGTTCCAAGCTTGCCTGTCCATATGCCCCGGCCATTCCCTGCGTAGTTTCGTCGGAGTTACTGCGACAGTACCATTTCTTGTCTTGTCATTGATTTATCTGTGTGTGCCTTCTTTTTGTTCCTACCACAACTCTTTCAACTGCCCATTACGCAACTCTCAATTTCTGGTTACTCTGAGCAACTGAGTTTCATGTTTCACTGTCAGCGTGTCAGTAGGTAATTACTTTGTGCTCTGAGCATATTGCAAGTTTAGCATTTTGTACGAAATTCAATTTCCCGAAAATAAATCCAGACAGTTTTGTGTAAATTTGCTGATTTGACATATGTTCATGAATTGGTAACTGCTGTAGTAATGCAGTTGGCAGGATTGTGTGTCACCTGAAACAGTATACCTATCGTATATAATTTTGGTTTCACTGTAGTTAATCTTCAGTGCTTATCTAGTACTTGTTCTATTTCGTTCTTTGCATCTTTTTTCGACAGTATTTGTTTTCCAATGGCGCAGTAGGACGAATATTTCTAGTGTCGCTTGTTTATTGGCAGAGAGATGCAACGTAGGCAGCGACCTCTCCTTTCAGTACACTGTGTGGTTACGAATTTCCCTCTGGACCAGTTGGCTATTTCAAATCGATCTTGAACTGGGTGAGTCCAAATTTCTCCATTACACTGAGTTAAGATTCGTAGAATTATCAGTGGGTAATAAACCAGTGAGTCACGGTCACTTTTGTCAATACTAAAGCAAGCTTTATTCGAAGCTTTCTAGCCCAGTTACATTCATTACTGTGACGATGAAAAAAGGCGTAGCTGTGTATTATGAGTCTACACAAGCAGTTCCGGAAATGAGCGCTTCGTCTAACCGCCGATAATTTCTTGCAAGTGGGAATTAGTGTGAAGTGACCAATTGTCTGCGCTAGCCTTCACGGACAGCATTTTGCATAGTCGATTACCTATTTATGTCGCTGGCTCATAAACAATTTACATGTAAATTGAGTGGTGGGTGGAGGAAAACTTGGCGAGTGGGAAGATCACGGCCAAGATGGCTCTGGCAAGTCATGGAGATCCCGGACTAAAGCCAGGGTCATGAAGCAGAGGGACGAACAGGGACTCTGCAGCTGAAGTGTGGATCCCAACAAGAGCAACTTTCAAGAGGTCTTCTGCCGAAGTCAGTTTGGATTTGCTGGATAGCGCAGTAAAAGTACTCATTTTTAGTTTTACCAAATACTTGAAATACTTGCGGCAATATTATATCAATTACAAATGCAACACCTAGTTAGTTTTCTTGGTAACATTTTGTAAACGTTTCGTTTTCGTCCAGTTTATATTAGAGGAGCAATAAAAGTTTACTAAAAAATTATTTTGTACACTCTTACCCGATGCTGTGGGGGAAAGTACGTGAGCCTGGAACAAAAGAGTATGCAGTGCATTCTTTTACCCCCAAGTGAAGAAAATAGGGGAACTCGGGCACAATGGGATAGTGTCCAGTTCTGCCCCGTCATATTTTGATTCAAGTAGAAAGCAAACCGAGTCTGGATGTTCATGGATGCCAGACTCTCTCAACCAGCTATGTTCGCCGAACAACTCATCTTTCCAGATATCGCCCGAGGCTGTCATTCAAATCCCACTAGGCACTACAGTCTGGAGCCGAGCAACCGCTATGGTCGCAGGTTCGAATCCTGCCTCGGGCATGGATGTGTGTGATGTCCTTAGGTTAGTTAGGTTTAATTAGTTCTAAGTTATAGGCGACTGATGACCTCAGAATTTAAGTCGCATAGTGCTCCGAGCCATTTGAACCATTTTTTCCAATCCCACTAATCTGTCGAAATACTCGGCGGACTACAAGACGAAAAGGAAAAACCGTCGTATTAACAGATTGTCCTTATAAGAAGGAACTACAGAATGCTGTCACACGTAAAGTAGGCCTACAGAAAGGAGGAGGGTGCACAAATATGAACAATGTCAGGACAGAGACGTCAGGTGCAGTGCAACTTAAGTCAAAAATATCAAACTGTACACCCAAAAAAAAAAAAAAAAAAAAAAAAAAACAGAGGACATCAAAGACCTTAAGAAAAATAAAAGGAAGAAGATGATGGACAAGAGAGAATCAGAGAGAGAGGATGCTGAGTGTGTCTACTGTGGGGACTTCTACTCCGTTTCTAATGAGGGCTGGGACGCATGCCAGAGTGGTCACACAATTCATGTGCTGGCATAGACAGTGAGGATGAAGAGGAAATACTGATTTGTGACTATTGTCAAAAGGGCTAGTAGTTAGTGGTTTGGTGGTTATTAAGCATTGTACATTTTTAAGAATGACATTAAAATATTTTATTATTTTGAAGAAAGACTTTTTAATTGTTTAAATTACACATTCCTTAGTCTGAATTGCCTGTTATACAACATTTTGTCATAATTTAATACGATATTCGTAATTCAAATTCAACGTTTCAACAAAAAATATCCTTATCCCATTCTTGCCCGTGGGTGGGGCGGAACGGGAAATATGCAAGACTTTCTTTGAAAAATTGTAAAAAATGCAAAAAGTATTGTTTTAAGTGATTTTAAAATAAGGTACATTAGGTTACACTACAAGGTGTTTTTTTATCACTTTAAGAAGTGTTTCCTTGTGTTCCCTTATTTTATAGAAATTGTTAAACATTAAGTATCCCGTTCCGCCTCGAGTTCCCCTAAGGGTTACAAGTAAACAGATGGAAAAAACAAATTAGGAACTCATTTTCAAAAAGTAAATGTCGTAATGACGTGAGAGTAAGGCCGCGAGTAAGGGAACTGTAGTGATACACTATTGCTTGTTCTTCTCCCAATGAAAATGTTTTTGTGAATCTGTCGATGTGCTACTGCCTCTGTAGTTTTAAAACGTTTTCTTGAGGCAGTCACTGAAAACACGATAGTTTTGGACGGTTGGTTGGTTCGTTGGTTGATTTGGGGGAGGGGACCAAACAGCGAGGTCATTGGTCCCATGATCTACGATGGCAGAAGTCAAAGGAGGAACAACTGGAACAGCAAGTCCGGTCAAGGGGAAGGAATAACGGGCAAACAAAGAGAGTAAAGGGACGTAGGGCAACAGGAAGATGAAAGAACAGGAGGGGGTGGGCGGAAATGGGGATAGAGGGGCGCTCCAGAAATGTCACGCACGGTGGGACACCAGCACCGACACCGCCCCGACGCCCACACCGTACCATACCGTTATCACGAGCAACGGGGAGAACATCGGGGGAAGAGGACACAAGAAAAGGGGAAACACAGCAGCACAAGAGACCAGAGAATGTGTTGGGAAAAGGCGGGGAGAACCTGACAGGTGCCGAGGGAAGGTCAAGATCTCCATAACCAGCGCCTACTCTAACTGAGGACTCAAATTCCAGAGGAAAATTAAAGGACTTATACCCGAGAGGTAGTTTTGGATGCTTGCCATATTGGACTCACTTTTTAAATAAGGCCAAGAGCTTGATGGTAGAGAGGTTATGTTAATGGCTGTCGAGTTGAAGTTCTCGGTCGATGAAAAAAAAAAATGCCAGTGTGGAAGAAGTAATAATATTCTAAGTGGGTTTGAGTGGTAGGTATGTTTGAAAAAACCAGAACCCAATGGAAGATATCCTACTGGAAAGAAAAAAAGTAACTAAAGCTCCCTAAGGTGAATAATGAGGCATCTAAGATAAATAAACAACAACAAAAAGTGTTTGAATACGCCAGAAGGCACTACGAACTTCTGCCCCACTTGACCTGCGTACTTTCACTCCATTCCGCTATTTTAATCTTTGGTACTGTACAGATACCACACACAGCTAAAGCCGTGGAGATCAAGGAGGATATTGGTGGCTTATATCCACCAGTTCCGGTACCGAGTTTATCTAATGTTTAAATAGATGTAGGTTCACCTAACACTCAGTGATCACTACAGAGAGCTCTAGAAAAATGTAGACACTCTTTCGTAGTTAGTATCTTTGGAACAGAAAGACATATCGTTGCAATTTCACACGGTAGTGTAGTCTGTTTTTTTTCACATCGCGCGTTTTCCAGCAGATGACAGTGCAGCAAAGACTGACGTAAGATTGTCGTTTGAACAACGCAAGGCCGTAGTGAAGTGGTACTCGAAGTACGAAAACATGGAGGTACAACAGCAATGGCGTAATGTGTACGGAACTCAGCCACCAACTCGTACAACTATTTATCGTATTCGGAATAATTTGAAGCCGACGATACTGTTCATGATGTGCGCAAGGAACGGTCTTTCCGACCGAAAACATCAACAAGTTCAGCTTCCAGCGCTGCTGTGTTGCAACATTTTACTAGGTCACCTCAAAAATTTGTGAAGCAGGCTACACGTGAAAGCGGGGTAACTCGATCGAGCGTACGACGAATTCTGAAGGCTGCAAACTGAAATGTGTGCATTCCCATTGCACGCTATGAAAGAGGACGTACCGGATCGACGGATGGAGTACTGTGATTGCTTTGAAAGCATGCTTCTCGAGGATGAACAGTTTTCAGGGATGGTTATCTGGTCTGACGAGGCACAATTCGAACTGAACGGTACAGTAAACCACCACAACTGCGTGATGTGTGGTTCAAATGGCTCTGAGCACTATGGAACTTAACATCTGAGGTCATCAGTCCCCTAGAACTTAGCACTACTTAAACCGAACTAACCTAAGGACATCACACACATCCATGCCCGAGGCAGGATTCGAACCTGCGTCCGTAGCGGTAGCGCGATTCCAGACTGAAGCGCCTAGAACAGTTCGGCCACACCGGCCGGCTGCGTGATGTATGGTGTGGTCTGTCATCACCCGATTTTATTGGCCCATTCTTTTTTGAAAGTACCGTAACTGGTGTTATTTATCTTCATGTGCTGCAAAAATCAAATGGCTCTGAGCACTATGGGACTCAACATCTTAGGTCATAAGTCCCCTAGAACTTAGAACTACTTAAACCTAACTAACCTAAGGACATCACACACACCCATGCCCGAGGCAGGATTCGAACCTGCGACCGTAGCAGTCCCGCGGTTCCGGACTGCAGCGCCAGAACCGCTAGACCACCGCGGCCGGCAAACTGCAAAAATCAATTTTACTTGCTACACGAAAGGTGTGTGGAAAGAAAGATTTTACCTACAACAGGTTGGCGTTCCGCCAGACTACCGTGGAGATGACGGAGTTTGCATTGATGACATTTTACGTGGGCGTTGCCTAGGTCGAAGAAGAGCTGTTGAGCACCCACCACGGTCTCCTGACCGTACATTTCTTGACTTCTACCTATGGGAGCCCTTGAAAAATGAAGTTTATCAATAGAAGCCAGCTACACTGAACAAGCTACGAGAATCCATCGAGGTGTCGTCCTGTGCGGCCATCACACCGGCAACACTGACTGCCGCAGTTCGGTTAACAGTTCGGCGGTATCGACGTCGTTTGGCTGTTAATCAGGGTCATTTTAAACACATAAAATAACCGTCCACAGTGCAGGATTTGTGACGGTATGTCATTTTCCACTAATACTGACTATCATAGTACCTACATTTTTCTAGACCCATCTGTACACAAAGTTTAGTTGAAAAGTACAAAAGTGACTTATCGCCGGCCGGTGTGGCCGAGCGGTTCTAGGCGCTACAGTCTGTAACCGCGCGACCGCCACGCTCGCAGGTTCGAATCCTGCCTCGGGCATGGATGTGTGTGATGTCCTCAGGTTAGTTAGGTTTAAGTAGTTCTAAGTTCTAGGGGATTGATGACCCCAGATGTTAAGTCCCATAGTGCTCAGAGCCATTTGAGCCATTTTGACTTATCGCATTTTCTCCAGTTGTAAGCGTCTGACTGCCACGGGGTCTCAGAATGGAACTGAGGAGACGGTGACATATGCGCTGCGTGGTGGGAGAATAGTGAACTTCTGCTTTAGAGACCTGAAGAGATAATGTGTACATTTGCCCCTCGCGTACTTTACTCTCACCTACCCTATAAGTGACGTTTAGTGATGACTGAGCGGAAGATGTATGAATGATATGAAGTAGGATCGCAGAATGATACCTTAAAATTCCTAAAAGTTACTATACGAATAATTTTTTTCAAAAAGTGTTTGTACAACAGCTTTTGGCGATCAGAAAGTGTCATTTCTGAATCATTGAAGAGACGTGGAGCACTACCTGCAGTAAGTATTTTGGCATCTTCGGATTAGTACATTACAAGCAGTGATGGTAAAACACGGGAGTGGGCACACGAGACTGACAAATAGTGAATGGAAAAATTCGGTATTTACCAGTGTAATTATTACTCTTAATTGAAGTTGAATATAATTATTATTTTTAGAGACACAACTACAAATTCGCTCCCTGTATACAAACTGGAGCTGAGATTAGGTTGTGAACGAGCATTTAGGATCGGAAACGGAATTGACGAAGAATAACAGCAACAATGAATTGATTTAAAGTGTTGAATAATCAGAAATATTTATATTAGGTACTACGTTGTTCTTCTGGGGCTATAAGGTGATATAACAGACGGGCGGGTGTAACAGACTGTTACGGCATAAGGCGATATGATATCACTTGGCGGTTAAATCATTTGCAGAGCTTGCAGTAATGTAGAATGAAAAAAGCATGCTAAACGATGCGATGCGGGTGACAATTCATGCTTTGGACCACTACGAAAAGAGTTGTCAGGGTTCTGCGACGTTATTGTGCAATGAATTAACAGCGTTAGATTTTAGTGCTGAAACTAGACAAACAGCAATGTTTGCTGATAAGATTACGGAAAATGTCGCGGATGCTACTCCACGTAAAAGATCGACTTATTACGTTAGAAACTAATTGCAAAAAAGTATGTATTAATGGCTGCTGCAAATAGTTCACACCTGCATCTACATCTATACACCGGAAGCGAGAATACCTCATGTGTCGTGTTAAGTTCGCATCTTTCTAGTGTTACATTCACGGTCTTTTCGCGAGATTTACGTAGAAGCATCTAAAATATTGACAGTTCTACGAACGTCTGATCTCGGAATTTTAACATTTTAACTGATTCACAACGCCTCTTTTGTAGCGCCTGCCACTGGAGGTAGATGAGCACCTTTGTGACGCTTCTGCGCTTGCTACGCAAACCAATGACGACATGCGCTGCTTTTCTTAGGATCTTCCCTATTTCCTTTATCAGTTCTACCTGATGAGTAATGTTCAAATATCGAACGAGGGTTCTGCAGGCCAACTACTTGGCGGGTGGGCTACATTGCGTGAGGATGCATATAATAGTTTCATTGTTCGGCAGTCGTGTAATCATAAAGTAACGGGTCTTTCTCTTTATTTATGCGCACTTCGTTTGTGTATGATGTTAATCCCTGTACCAGACATTGATCATTTTTCCTGCATTTCCCAACAATATTCTAGTGCTATAACTTTTTTACGTCTGAAGGTTTTTTCTCTTCTGAAATGCTGTGTTGTATTTCTTAGGAACTCTTTCAATCCAAATACGAGTGAGGCTCGGAAAGCAAGCCACAGTTATTCTTTTTTCTCTCCTGGTATTGCAGCTGAAATGTTGAAATTTCACGACAATACAGTTTACGTTTGCGCTACCTAGGGTATTTTGTTTTCATGTGCAACTCTAGCGAGAGAAGCCTGAACCACGAAACAAACTTGGCGTGCATGTTTGTGGGCCGAAGGGCTTAAACCGAGTGAATTTCACAGGGGCACTTGTGGCGTTTATGGGGACAACTGTATGGAATGTAGCGATGTCTCTAGGTGGTGTGCGTTCTTCCAACAGGGCCGAGTAAACCTTGAAGATGGTTCATACTCCGGGCGGCCGGTAACTGCTGCAACCCCGCAGAATGTCGGAGCCATTGAGGCAGCATTTTGAATGACCGGTGTGTGCAGCTTACCTTATCGCAGCAATTCAACATTTCGTATGGCGCGGTGTACGATATTGTCCATTGTTGTTGTGGTTTTCAGTCCTGACACTGGTTTGATGCAGCTCTCCACGCTACTCTATCCTGTGCAAGCTTCTTCATCTCCCAGTACGTACTGCAGCCTACATCCTTCTGAATCTGCTTAGTGTATTCATCTCTTGGTCTACCTCTACGATTTTTACCCTCCACGCTGCCCTCCAATACTAAATTGGTGATCCCTTGATGCCTCAGAACATGTCCTACCAATCGATCCCGTCTTCTAGTCAAGTTGTGCCACAAACTCCTCTTCTCCCCAATCCTATTCAGTACCTCCTCATTAGTTATGTGATATACCCATCTAATCTTCAGCATTCTTCTGTAGCACCACATTTCGAAAGCTTCTATTATCTTCTTGTCTAAACTATTAATCGTCCATGTTTCACTTCCATACATGGCTACACTCCATAAAAATACTTTCAGAAACGACTTCCTGACACTTAAATCTATACTCGATGTTAACAAATTTCTCTTCTTCAGAAACGCTTTTCTTGCTATTGCCAGTCTACATTTTATATCCTCTCTACTTCGACCATCATAAGTTATTTTGCTCCCCAAATAGCAAAAATCCTGTACTACTTTAAGCGCCTCATTTCCTAATCTAATTCCCTCACCATCACCCGAATTAGTTCGACTATTTTCCATTATCCTCGTTTTGTTTTTATTGATGTTCATCTTACATCTTCCTTTGAAGACACTGTCTATTCCGTTCAACTGCTCTTCCAAGTCCTTTGCTGTCTCTGACAGAATTACAATGTCATCGGCGAACCTCACAGTTTTTATTTCTTCTCCATGGACTCTAACACCTACTCCGAATTTTTCTTTTGTTTCCTTTACTGCTTGCTCAATATACAGATTGAATAACATCGGGGAGAGGCTACAACCCTGTCTCACTCCCTTCCCAACCACTGCTTCCCTTTCATGTCCCTCGACTCTTATAACTGCCATCTGGTTTCTGTACAAATTGTAAATAGCCTTTCGCTCCCTGTATTTTACCTCTGCTACCTTCAGAATTTGAAAGAGAGGATTCCAGTCAACATTGTCAAAAGCTTTCTCTAAGTCTACAAATGCTAGAAACGTAGGTTTGCCTTTTCTTAATCTAGCTTCTAAAATAAGTCGTAGGGTCAATATTGCCTCACGTGTTCCCATATTTCTACGGAATCCAAACTGATCTTCCCCAAGGTCGGCTTCTACCAGTTTTTCCATTCGTCTGTAAAGAATTCGCGTTAGTATTTTGCAGCCGTGACTTATTAAACTGATAGTTCGGTAATTTTCACATCTGTCAACGCCTGCTTTCTTTGGGACTGGAATTATTATATTGTTCTTGAAGTCTGAGGGTATTTCGCCTGTCTCATACATTTTGCTCACCAGATGGTAGAGTATTGTCAGGACTGGCTCTCCTAAGGCTGTCAGTAGTTCTAATGGAATGTTGTCCACTCCCGGGGCCTTGTTTCGACTCAGGTCTTTCAGTGCTCTGTCAAACTCTTCACGCAGTATCATATCTCCCATTTCATCTTCATGTACATCCTCTTCCATTTCCATAATATCATCCTTAAGTACATCGCCCTTGTATAGACGCTCTATATACTCCTTCCACCTTTCTGCTTTCCCTTGTTTGCTTAGAACTGGGTTTCCATCTGAGCTCTTGATATTCATACAAGTCGTTCTCTTTCCGCCAAATGTCTCTTTAATTTTCCTGTAGGCAGTATCTATCTTACCTCTAGTGAGATAAGGCTCTACATCCTTACATTTGTCCTCTAGCCATCCCTGCTTAGCCATTTTGCACTTCCTGTTGATCTCATTTTTGAGACGTTTGTATTCTTTTTTGCCTGCTTCATTTACTGCATTTTTATGTTTTCCCCTTTTTTCAATTAAATTCAATATTTCTTCTGTCACCCAAGAATTTCTATTAGCCCTCGTCTTTTTACCTACTTGATCCTCTGCTGCCTTCACTACTTCATCCCTCAAAGCTACCCATTTTTCTTCTACTGTATTTCTTTCCCCCATTCTTGTCAATTGTTCCCTTATGCTCTCCTTGAAACTCTGTACAACCTCTGGTTTAGTCAGTTTATCCAGGTCTCATCTCCTTAAATTCCCACCTTTTTGCAGTTTCTTCAGTTTTAATCTACAGTTCATAACCAATAGATTGTGGTCAGAGTCCACATCTGCCCCTGGAAATGTCTTACAATTTAAAAACTGGTTCCTAAATCTCTCTCTTACCATTATATAATCTATCTGATACCTTTTAGTATCTCCGGGATTCTTCCATGTATACAACCTTCTTTTATGATTCTTGAACCAAGTTATGATTAAGTTAATGATTAATGTGCAAAATTCCACCAGGCGCCTTCCTCTTTCATTTCTTACCCCCAATCCCTATTCACCTACTACGTTTTCTTCTCTCCCTTTTCCTACTACCGAATACCAGTCACCCATGACTATTAAATTTTCGTCTCCCTTCATTATCTGAATACTTTCTTTTATCTCACCATACATTTCTTCAATTTCTTCGTCATCTGCAGAGCTAGTTGGCATATAGACTTGTACTACTGTCGTAGGCGTGGGCTTCGTGTCTATCTTGGCCACAACAATGCGTTCGCTGTGTTGTTTGTAGTAGCTTACCTGCATTCCTATTGTTTTATTCATTATTAAACCTACTCCTGCATTACCCCTATTTGATTTTGTATTTATAACACTGTATTCATCTGACCAAAAGTCTTGTTCCTCCTGCCACCGCACTTCACTAATTCCCACTATATCCAACTTTAACCTATCCGTTTCCCTTTTTAAATTTTCTAACCTACTTGCCCGATTAAGGGATCTGACATTCCACACTCCGATCCGTAGACAGCCAGTTTTCTTTCTCCTGATAACGACGTCCTCCTGAGTAGTCCCCGCCGGGAGATCAGAATGGGGGACTATTTTACCTCCGGAATATTTTACCCAAGAGGACGCCATCATTATTTATCTATACAGTAAAGCTGCATGCCCTCGGGAAAAATTACGGCCGTAGTTTCCCCTTGCTTTCAGCCGTTTGCAGTACCAGCACAGCAAGGCCGTTTTGGTCAGTGTTACAAGGCCAGATCAGTCAATCATCCAGACTGTTGCTCCTGCAACTACTGAAAAGGTTGCTGCCCCTCTTCAGGAACCACACGTTTGTGTGGCCTCTCAACACATACGGTACGGCTATCTGTATCGCTGAGGCACGCAAGCCTCCCCACCAACGGCAAGGTGTATTGTTCATGGGGGGGGGGGGGGGGGGGGGGGGGAGGGGGATATTGTCCATGACACGAAGAAATTACTTAAAATTAGAGCTCGCTGGATGCCTAAGAACCTGATAGACAACAACAATGGCCAGAGAATGATGACAAGCTTGATCACTTAACGCCTTATGCCGCAAAAGGGAGCCAATTTCTGGAAGGAACTGTCACTGGTGATGAGTCGTGGGGGTACCACTACAAGCCCGAAACCAAGCAGAACTCTGCGGAGTGCAAACACTCTTGTTCCCCAGTACGATAAACGTTCAAAGTGACTCAGTCTGCTAGGAAAGTGCCTGTGATACTTCTCTGGGATGTTATTGGTCGACTCAGTTGAACACGGGATCACTGTGAACGATGCAGCCTACATTGAAACTATGGTTAAGTTGCTTTGTGTCCTTCGTAATAAGCGCCATAACATTAATGCACCGAGCGAGGTGGCACAGTGGTTAGCACATTGGATTCGCATGCGAGAGGACGACGGTTCTATCCCGCGTCTGGCCATCCTGATTTAGGTTTTCCGTGATTTCCCTAAATCGCTCCAGGCAAATGCTGGGATGGTTACTTTGAAAGGGCACGGCTGACTTCCTTACCCGTCCTTCCCTAATCCAATGAGACCGATGACCTCGCTGTCTCGTCTCCTCCCCCACAACAAACCAACCCAACCCAACATTAATGCTGTCAGTGTCAAATTTCTTCATGACAATGCTCGCCTCCAAGTTGCTGTTCTTGTGCCTGAGAAAATCGTCAAATTTTGGTGGGAGATACTCCAGTGTCCAACTTAGAGACCGGACCTTGCACCAACTTGGACCGTAGGACTTTTCATCTGTTCGGTCCCATGAAGAAATTCCTGACCGGCCAACGATTTGCGTCAGATGTGGAAGTGAAATCAGCTGTCCGCTGATGGCTATATTCCAACCAAACGAACAACTACGAAGAGGGCGCATTGAAGGTGGTACCACAATGGGAGAAATGTGTTGACAGCGTTGGTGACTATTAAGAAAAGTAGGTAAAAGATGTAAGTTCATTTGTGTTTTTTTGGTTTGTTACATATTAACGTTTTTGTTAATAAAATTATTGAGCGTTATTTTCCGATCTTCCCTCGTAGAAAGCCGATCTGGTATGCTATACGCTATTATCTTGTTCACTAGGTTTTCGGTGATCTACAGCTACTGGTCTGGAGATATCATAATGTCACAGTGGCGGATGAGTGACGGTATCCCCGCCAGAGATCGATGGTCTGCTTCAACTTGTCTTTGAACACTTGCTTTCTCAGAACTTTCCGTAGATGCCTTGCCTCCATCATGTTCGAATCAGTTTGGTGTAACTGCAATTAAATATTAGGATTGCTGCCTCAGTCTGACATCGAGCAATGTATTGGATACATTTCCTCTTTAAAACCCAGGTTCTGCAACGAATCTCAGTATCTACAGCGCACATAATTTTCCGCGTAAAAAAAAACTTTAATTCCCCTTACGACTATCGACCTGCTGAATCTATACCTCTCTCACGATAGGACACACAGTCATTTTCTCTGGACATGCCTGAACATAAGCCACAGTAACTTTACACTGCATTTCGCAGATCCCAAATTACTTTATATGGATACAGATAGCTTCATCTATTTGGTGAAGAACTGCAATCCATACGTCCTCATACACGGCCGATAATCCTCATGGTATTATTCCGCAGAAAAAGAAGGTTATCGGTCTTATGAAGGATGAGATGATTTGATTGTCGATTGTGTTGTAGATTTACGCTCAAAAATGTATGCGTATCACACATTGGAAGGTGACACCCAGATGTGGGGTAAGGGTGTGTGTCGTATGGCACCGAGAGCCCTCTCTGACCTCTATCGAAGACTATTTGCGGTGCCTGTGCAGTGGTGTTCGTGGTGCTGCACCACAGCCGCCGCATATGGTACGGCAGACCAGTATCCGATCGAGAGGACACGAGGTGTACACTGTGGTGCAGTCTAAAATCGGCCTGTCGCCTCTTAATGATAAAATGGTCATTTATGATGATGGGACTGAAATCCTCCCGTATTCACACTACTCACTTGTAATGAGAGAGCCCGCATCTCGTGGTCGTGCGGTAGCGTTCTCGCTTCCCACACCCGGGTTCCCGGGTTCGATTCCCGGCGGGGTCAGGGATTTTCTCTGCCTCGTGATGGCTGGGTGTTGTGTGCTGTCCTTAGGTTAGTTAGGTTTAAGTAGTTCTAAGTTCTAGGGGACTTATGACCACAGCAGTTGAGTCCCATAGTGCTCAGAGCCATTTGAACCATTTTTTTTTTTGTAATGAGAGAAGGGGCGGGGGACTCTGAGTGAGAGTGAGAGAGAATGAGAGGGGGGGAAGAGAGAGAGAGTTTGCAGAGTAGTAGTGTGACCCTTTTATCATAGCGTAAGTGATTTTGTGCGTGTGTGTCGTGTAAATATTTTTGAGTGCTATGTACACACGTGTCTATACATACAAACAGAGCAAGTGTGGAAAGAAAGGGTAAAAAGAATATATATATATATATATATATATATATATATATATATGTAGATATATTTATGTATATTTATTTGTTCATACACAATGCGCGCACACACACACACAATTTTATATATATATATATATATATATATATATATATATATATATATATATATATATATATATATATATGTGTGTGTGTGTGTGTGTGTGTGTGTGTGTATATATATACGCTCCATGAGCATCTTGTAAAAAAAGTAGGTTTTAAGTTTTTCACCTGCCGCTAGCCATCCACGTCAGAATAGTTTTTAAGTGTACATATATCTTTGTAGCACACAGTCTATCAGAATTGTTATTGTAAAATTTTTGGGGACTGTCGAAATTAGATTCTAGGCGTGCACAATCCATCAGAATTATTGGAAAAGCTATTCTACTGATGCTGTGGAATTAAGTTGTAGTAAAGAAAGTATCTCTGCATTAGTTTTTAGCGTATATTTCTTTAAAAAATTCCAACCAGTGTTACTGTTGTAGCGTGTAAGTTAAAAGGATTTCTGCATTCGAACGGCAGAGTCAGTTTATACCTCAAGAATACTGTATTGTAGCTCAAAAACTGCGTTGTACCTCAAGAATTATATTGTACCTCAATGACTATATTGTATCTATGTGAAATGAATAAACGAAGAAAGAGATTCGTCAACATATGTCTTTGTTGTTGTTATTTACAAAAACACTATCCGCTGTTGATTATGTAAATATATGTATACAAAGGCTGTGCAGGTCACAAATGACATTAGTGTTGTTGAAGATGACTGGTATTAATAAGGTAAAGTTTAAGATGGAAGATAACAAAACATACAGAATGGTTGCATGGAATTATGCCTATCGTGCAGCATGAATTGTTTTATGGGAGCAGGAGGCATATGGCTGTGTAAGCTTCTAAAGATATGTAGCAGACTTGTCTGAAATATATTCCAGTGCTTGAAGAAAAACATAGACATAGCATGTGGTTAAAACTGTACACTGTCAAAGTGGACATAGGGTTGTAAAAAAAAATTTAAAAAAATTAAAAAACAATAAAAACAGAGGTAGTGAGGTAAAAATACGTTTATTTCTCATCCAGCTTAAAAGCAATTTTACATTTCCACAAGCAGATACAGCAACACTATTTTCATACATGTTCTTGAGTCAGCGGAGTGAAGGACACCTGTAGAAGTCCAAGTCTTGATTAGCAGCAAACTTTAAGATTCGATACATCCATGAGATCTCATCCTTCCCCTTCACGTTGATGATGGTATCCGTGTGGTCGAATAATTGAAGCGACGTCAGCATATCTTTATCGGGTATGCCAGCATCATCCCAGTGAACTCCATGGTAGAAATGTGTTAACCACTTTGCACTCTTCCATGTCTTAGCGCACTTCACATACTTGAAAGGCCTCAGTGATCCAATGTTTGCTTAGAATGTCTCTATCATTCTTGCATATTCTGTGTACGAAATCTCTTTAAGTATTATCTGTCTACGTTCATCATCATAGAAACCATGAAGTTACGAAATAGGTCATTAAAAAGTAATAGCATCTCCCTTGGCTACAGAACAGACATTATAATTATTGATCTTTTCAGCTATACACCCAATAAAATACATCTTAACTGATGGTAGCTCATCAGAGTGGCATCGCGCGTTCGAGTCATAGTGCTTAAAGCGTGGTTCATACTTTGACATATGTCAAGTGGCAAATATAATATATATCACGTAGTAATGGTACAAGTTGTGTAGGAAACATGTAATAATCAAAAGCGTTCACGTGGTGACGACTCTTTATCAGTTTCGTATAAATATCCAGGAGCACATTACGTGCATTTCTTCATTTCACCAACTCAAACACGCTGTAAGCAGTAAAATTTTCTTTTCTCTTGAATCAATACTTCTCAAGGTTAACTGATGTAACATATTAAGGAAGTAAGAGCTATGGAATATTTTTTCCAATGTGTGGCTACAGATCTGTTGTTGAACAACCAGAGTCACGCAGTCACTATCCCCCTTTAATAGGATAACTAAAGCATGACCATACTTTGCACTACCGCTCCTCAGAACAACGGCATTACCTTATTCACAGACATCTAGCAAACACTTGAAGTTGAATAACTGAATGACGATGGATTCATTGTGATTATTCAGTTACATAAAGCTAGTGTGATGAAATAGACAAACAAAAGTCTATTGCACATTTGTAATAAAGCATTCTTTGCATTCAGGCCTATAGCAGGCTTCTACATAACATGATACTCTTTTTTGAAGATTGAGCTCCCGCACACACGTTATAGGATCTAAACGGGGCTGTATCACTAAGTCACCGTTTCTCGCACATGCAACAAATAATCTTTGTATGACGCTCGAATAGACTGTTTTGTTTTTTCGTAACGAACTCAGTTTCGTCAGTTGAAACAACGGATGATCCGTCACGCCGTGATCCCCCTCCTGCTCCAAAGTGTTAAACAGGTATGGTGTTTAACAACATGAACTTAAAAATACGCTCAGACTACAGCAGTTTTATGGTTTCTCCACCCAACTGCTCCGCCCGTGAAAATTAACCCCGAATACACCCACAATGATTTCTTAGTCAGGGAATAATTGTGTGATCTGGGTGGTGGAAGCTATGCATGGAACGCACTGACACGAAACCCGACTTGGCGGTCTGAATATACACTCCTGGAAATGGAAAAAAGAACACATTGACACCGGTGTGTCAGACCCACCATACTTGCTCCGGACACTGCGAGAGGGCTGTACAAGCAATGATCACACGCACGGCACAGCGGACACACCAGGTACCGCGGTGTTGGCCGTCGAATGGCGCTAGCTGCGCAGCATTTGTGCACCGCCGCCGTCAGTGTCAGCCAGTTTGCCGTGGCATACGGAGCTCCATCGCAGTCTTTAACACTGGTAGCATGCCGCGACAGCGTGGACGTGAACCGTATGTGCAGTTGACGGACTTTGAGCGAGGGCGTATAGTGGGCATGCGGGAGGCCGGGTGGACGTACCGCCGAATTGCTCAACACGTGGGGCGTGAGGTCTCCACAGTACATCGATGTTGTCGCCAGTGGTCGGCGGAAGGTGCACGTGCCCGTCGACCTGGGACCGGACCGCAGCGACGCACGGATGCACGCCAAGACCGTAGGATCCTAAGCAGTGCCGTAGGGGACCGCACCGCCACTTCCCAGCAAATTAGGGACACTGTTGCTCCTGGGGTATCGGCGAGGACCATTCGCAACCGTCTCCATGAAGCTGGGCTACGGTCCCGCACACCGTTAGGCCGTCTTCCGCTCACGCCCCAACATCGTGCAGCCCGCCTCCAGTGGTGTCGCGACAGGCGTGAATGGAGGGACGAATGGAGACGTGTCGTCTTCAGCGATGAGAGTCGCTTCTGCCTTGGTGCCAATGATGGTCGTATGCGTGTTTGGCGCCGTGCAGGTGAGCGCCACAATCAGGACTGCATACGACTGAGGCACACAGGGCCAACACCCGGCATCATGGTGTGGGGAGCGATCTCCTACACTGGCCGTACACCACTGGTGATCGTCGAGGGGACACTGAATAGTGCACGGTACATCCAAACCGTCATCGAACACATCGTCCTACCATTCCTAGACCGGCAAGGGAACTTGCTGTTCCAACAGGACAATGCACGTCCGCATGTATCCCGTTCCACCCAACGTGCTCTAGAATGTGTAAGTCAACTACCCTGGCCAGCAAGATCTCCGGATCTGTACCCCATTGAGCATGTTTGGGACTGGATGAAGCGTCGTCTCACGCGGTCTGCACGTCCAGCACGAACGCTGGTCCAACTGAGGCGCCAGGTGGAAATGGCATGGCAAGCCGTTCCACAGGACTACATCCAGCATCTCTACGATCGTCTCCATGGGAGAATAGCAGCCTGCATTGCTGCGAAAGGTGGATATACACTGTACTAGTGCCGACATTGTGCACGCTCTGTTGCCTGTGTCTATGTGCCTGTGGTTCTGTCAGTGTGATCATGTGATGTATCTGACCCCAGGAATGTGTCAATAAAGTTTCCCCTTCCTGGGACAATGAATTCACGGTGTTCTTATTTCAATTTCCAGGAGTGTATAAAAGACGCCACTGTGTGTTGGCTGGATTTACAAGTATCGAAAATACCAAAAGGTTTCGTGGAAGTGGTGAAATCGATAAACCGAAAAGACTCTAGGGCTTTTTTTAAATTGTAATTACATCCTTTATTCGTCGACAAGTATGTGATGGCGCGAGGCTTTTTTGCAGGGCGGAAACGGCACCCAGCTGGTGCAAGTGCGGAGGTATCATAATTTTTTATGCACCTGTAATGGACAGAAATGTTATGCTGCTGCTTGAACGTAAAGGGACTGAGGCGTATGTTCCGACATATCGCCAGACGTTTGTGGGACGTAATCAAACTACTGTTCACGTAAAAAAGAAAATTACGTATGTCTAGTCGTACGGGAAGGATACAGTTGACGTGGTGAATTGTAATTTCAGCGCACTGAGGAATATATCCGAACGTAAGAGGTGATGGATTCATTTCGTAAACGGCTGCACAATATAGCAATGCAGGGACTCAACTGGATTTGCTGTACAATTCAAACAAGACGGGCATTGCGGCTGTAAAACAGTCCCCTCATTGGCACCCCCTAAGCGTATCCTAGCATTTTCCTTGTCGCATTATCGACAGTGATGTTGATTACAGTACACCAACCCATATCGGTAATATCTTTCCAACCCTTATGACCGCGGGGGCGTTGTTGATTATCACACAGTGCCGGGCGCTTGTGCTTTATAACACTTGTTTGGGAGAGTCTTGACAGGATGCAGCACCTTCCGGAAGCGCTGAATGGAAAACTTAAATGTCAAATAATTTCCTAGAACTCAAGAGAATCGAGACACGTAGCTGGGGTGAATGTGGGCATGCCATAATTTTTACAGGTGCTGTACACATATAAACGATAACTGCACTGTTTATCTGAAATGCGTATATCGTACAGTGAAGGCTTTCACGACTGGATGGTACTGTTGTTGATAATTCTTCCGGGTTATATGGCCGTGGTCCATGGAATTCTTCTATTCCTAACGTTTCGTCCAATGCTACGTTGGACATCCTCAGAGGTACGGCTGGTGCTGCTGAGTCCTACCGACTGAGGAGTCGGGCGTCGGACAGCGGCCTAAATACCGAGGAAAGTGCACATAGTAGCAGAGAGAAAACTAGTCAAAGATAAAATGTAACTATCGATAATAGTCCGTCATAATAAAAATCACTTATCGATTCTGTAACGCCACTGTCCATATCTCGCTTAATTTCAATGCCTCTTCTTTTCTATTAAAATTATCTTCATGTTTATAAATTTCAATAGCCTCCCTATACAATCGTGGATAATAGTTCGTGGTAGTACTTAAAACTGTAGTTTCAGAAAACTTAACTGCATGGTCACCTGACTGAAGTGCATGTTCCGCAACGGCCGATTTATCTACACTCCTGGAAATTGAAATAAGAACACCGTGAATTCATTGTCCCAGGAAGGGGAAACTTTATTGACACATCCCTGGGGTCAGATACATCACATGATCACACTGACAGAACCACAGGCACATAGACACAGGCAACAGAGCATGCACAATGTCGGCACTAGTACAGTGTATATCCACCTTTCGCAGCAATGCAGGCTGCTATTCTCCCATGGAGACGATCGTAGAGATGCTGGATGTAGTCCTGTGGAACGGCTTGCCATGCCATTTCCACCTGGCGCCTCAGTTGGACCAGCGTTCGTGCTGGACGTGCAGACCGCATGAGACGACGCTTCATCCAGTCCCAAAAATGCTCAATGGGGGACAGATCCGGAGATCTTGCTGGCCAGGGTAGTTGACTTACACCTTCTAGAGCACGTTGGGTGGCACGGGATACATGAGGACGTGCATTGTCCTGTTGGAACAGCAAGTTCCCTTGCCGGTCTAGGAATGGTAGAACGATGGGTTCGATGACGGTTTGGATGTACCGTGCACTATTCAGTGTCCCCTCGACGATCACCAGTGGTGTACGGCCAGTGTAGGAGATCGCTCCCCACACCATGATGCCGGGTGTTGGCCCTGTGTGCCTCGGTCGTATGCAGTCCTGATTGTGGCGCTCACCTGCACGGCGCCAAACACGCATACGACCATCATTGGCACCAAGGCAGAAGCGACTCTCATCGCTGAAGACGACACGTCTCCATTCGTCCCTCCATTCGCGCCTGTCGCGACACCACTGGAGGCGGGCTGCACGATGTTGGGGCGTGAGCGGAAGACGGCCTAACGGTGTGCGGGACCGTAGCTCAGCTTCATGGAGACGGTTGCGAATGGTCCTCGCCGATACCCCAGGAGCAACAGTGTCCCTAATTTGCTGGGAAGTGGCGGTGCGGTCCCCTACGGCACTGCGTAGGATCCTACGGTCTTGGCGTGCATCCGTGCGTCGCTGCGGTCCGTTCCCAGGTCGACGGGCACGTGCACCTTCCGCCGACCACTGGCGACAACATCGATGTACTGTGGAGACCTCACGCCCCACGTGTTGAGCAATTCGGCGGTACGTCCACCCGGCCTCCCGCATGCCCACTATACGCCCTCGCTCAAAGTCCGTCAACTGCACATACGGTTCACGTCCACGCTGTCGCGGCATGCTACCAGTGTTAAAGACTGCGATGGAGCTCCGTATGCCACGGCAAACTGGCTGACACTGACGGCGGCGGTGCACAAATGCTGCGCAGCTAGCGCCATTCGACGGCCAACACCGCGGTTCCTGGTGTGTCCGCTGTGCCGTGCGTGTGATCATTGCTTGTACGGCCCTCTCGCAGTGTCCGGAGCAAGTATGGTGGGTCTGACACATCGGTGTCAATGTGTTCTTTTTTCCATTTCCAGGAGTGTATGTACCCCAGTCGGCAAAGACTTTTATGCTCCTTTACTCTCGTATTCACACTTCTTTTCGTAGTACCAATATAGACCTTGCCACTACACGGAATTTTATACACACCGCTAGATGATAATGGTGGCCTTCTATCTTTAACAGAACGCAGTACTTGTCCTATTTTTCTGGTAGGTTTGAATACCGGTTTCACTTTATGTTTCGGCAAAATTTTGCCGATTCGATCTGTAACCTTACTAATGAAAGGTAAAGACACCGTGTTCTTCCATTGCTGTGTACCATCCTTGTCCTTTGGCCTGCTGTAATTAGGTCTTAAAACTCTATTAATTTCTTTGTTTGAGTACCCATCCTTTTCGAAGGCCTGTTTCAGATGATTCAGTACCGTATCCAGATGTTCCGGCGTACAAATCCGTTTTGCCCTGGCCACTAAACTTTTGATTACAACTCTTTTTGTGGGTGATGATTGGAGTTCTTATGTAAGTACCTATCAGTATGTGTGCTCTTCCGAAACACTTTATGTTTTAGACTGCCATCGATCTGTCTCATGACTAACACATCGAGAAACGAAATAGCCTGGTCTTTTTCCACTTCAATGGTAAACTGAATTTTACGCTTTATGCTATTAAGATAATCACCGTGTGTCCAAACCACGAATGTGTCGTCTACATAAAGATACCAACAACATGGTTTCTTATTTGCTTTATTCAACGCTAATTGTTCAAATTTCTCCATGTAAAAATTGGTAATCGCAGGGCTCAACGGGTTACAGCATGGCAACACCATCCACTTGCTCATAAAACTCCTCATCCCACTAAAACTGGCTAGATGTGAGACAGCGTCTAAACAGAGCGGTCAAATCTTCAGGAAAAACTTCCCTTATGTAAACCATAACTTCCTTGACCGGAATCATAGTAAACAGAGATACAATATCAAAACTGACCAGAATGTCTTCAGGAACCAAGGTTAGACCTTCAATTTTCTCAATAAAATTACGTGAATCTCTCACATAAGAATCAGTCTTACCAATGTGTGGTTGTAGAAGATTAGCTAGATACCTAGATATTTGATAAGTAGGGGAATCAATCGCACTAACAATGGGTCTCAGAGGGAGATTTATTTTGTGAACTTTTTCGCAGAGTGGAAGACCGCACCAGGGGCTTGGGGGCGGTTACCAGCCCCCCCTCGCATTATCCCTTATAGTTGGGGGCAGTTTACAAGGAAATAATAGTGGTGGCTCTTCCGCTGAAGGTGCCACCCTAACTTCCCCAGCACCTATCCGGCCAACCGGCCTTGACGTAGATGCGATAACTTGTGTAGCTACCTTTGCCTGCAGTGAGTGCCACCGCAGTTTTACCACCAAAAACGGTCTCGGGGTCCACCGCCGCCGCCAACTACCAGCGGCCGCCAACGCGGAGATCATCACGGAGAGGCACCGCGCGAGGTGGACGGAAGAAGAAGTCCTATCGCTCGCCAAAGCGGAGGCCGAACTGTTCCTTGAGAGGGACGCACGGTTCTTCTTTGTCAATCAAGAGCTGACCAGGATGTTCCCCGAGGCAATCAAGTGCCAACGGCGGAAAGCTGCCCACAAGCAGCTTGTCCGCGAATTCATGGAGGCGCTTGAGGTCGGTCGGGGGGAAGAGCCGGCGTCCCGCCGGGGAGCGGCGAGGCCGCTGCCTGACGCGGGCGATGGCGCTGCGCCGTCCGACAACGCAGCCGAGGACTTCGCGGCCGACACCACCGGGCCGCCGCCGGAGGGGCCGACTGAAGCCGCCATCTGGGAGCATCTGGCGGGGCTGTCTGCTTCCGCCCAGCGTTTCTCTGCTCTGGATCGAGTCATTGGTCTGGGGCGGGGCACGCCGCCCGATGTCATCCTGGGCATGCTCCCGGATGCCCTTGCGTCGGTCGGGTCCAGAGGGGAGAGGACGAACACCAGGACGCAGAGGCCGCGCCAACCATCGAAGCGGCCGCCTGCCGCTCCGCCGCTGCAGAAGCGCAAGCGGCGCCGCTGGGAGTACGCGAGGACGCAGGATGCCTTCCGTAGGTCGCGTGCACGTTGCGTGGCCTGTTGGATGGCACCCTGTTGCAGCCGCCACCCGACATCCCTGGTCTGCTGGACTCTGGGCAGACCTCTTCACCAAGAAGCCCATCTCCACCGCGGGCTTCATCCGTGACCGCCTCCTCCCGCACTCGGAGCCTGTCGCTCTTGAGTGCCTATGGGGGCCAGTCACACATGAGGAGGTCGCTGCCGCCTTGCCGCCCAGGGGATCAGCAGCCGGGCCAGACGGCCTTACTCCAGGGGAGCTGCGGCGCCTGCGAAGTCCTGGTGAAGGTCATGAATCTCTTCCTTCTGGCCCGCGCCTTTCCCGAGCGTCTGCTTCGCGCGCGGACGTCACTTCTCCCCAAAACGGCTGCACCAACATCCCCCGCTGACTTTCGCCCCCTGCTCGGTGCTGGCGCGGACCTTTCACAAAGTTCTCGTGTCGCCCCTGATGCGTACATGTGCTGTGGACGAACGTCAGCGGGCATTCATCCCCCGGGATGGGATGTTGGAAAACACCTTCATCTTGGACACTGCTCTCACCGACGCAGTCCGCTCCTGTCGCTCTGTTTTTGTGGCGTCGATCGACGTCTCTAAAGCATTCGATTCGGTAGATCATGCTGCCCTCCGCCCTGTGCTGAGGGCGCATGGCCTGCTGGATTGCTTTATCGAGTACGTCGAGATGTGCTACGAGGGCAGCACGACAGTGATAGCGGGCGGCGCCGGCGTGGGCGTGTCTGTGCAGCCGTCAAGGGGCGTCCGTCAGGGCGATCCCCTCTCCCCCCTCCTTTTCAACTTTGCGGTGGACTATGTCTTAGGTCAACTTCCCTCCCACATCGGAGCTCGGATTCTTGGTCGCAGAGTCAACGCTGCGGCCTTTGCAGATGACGTCCTGCTGTTCGCATCGACCGCGAGGGGCTGGCAGTCCCTCATCGACGCAGCCGTCGCAGCCCTCGCACACCTGGGGCTGCAGATCAACGCCCGGAAGTGTTTCACCCTCGCCTTGGTCGCGTCTGGACGCGACAAGAAGGTGAAGGTAGACGGAGCCGTTACCTTCAAGGCAGGCAACACCACCGTGCCTGCCCTACGTGTGGGTGAAACCTTCTGGTACCTGGGGCTGCAATTCTCCACTGCCGGTCGCTGCGTCTTCAACCCCCGACGCCACCTGGGGGAGCAGCTTGATGTCATCTCCCGAGCTCCGCTCAAGCCACAACAGCGCCTCCACGCTCTCACCAATGTACTTCTACCTGGCCTGTACCATGGGCTAGCCCTTAGCCGCACCCGAGTGGGTGCCCTGAAAGCTGCGGACGTTACCATCAGGGCCGCCGTCAGGGGATGGTTCCGCCTTCCAGCGGACACTCCCCTGGGCTACTTCCACGCTCCTGTTGCCCAGGGGGGCCTCGGCATCCCATCATGCCGATGGATGGGGCCAATCCTTCGTCGGTCCCGTCTCCTGACGTTAAAGAAGATAGGGCCAGCCTTCGACGGTGCAGGCCTCGACGAGGTGCAGCGTGAGATTGAGGTGCTGGAGCGGCACCTTATGTGGGAGGGCCACCTCCTCAAATCATCGACGCAGGTTGGAGAAATGTGGGCCGCGCGCCTGCACGTTGCCATTGACGGTGCGGCGCTGTCATCTTCCGCCGCCCTCAAGGGGCAACACCAATGGGTCACCGACACCAGTCGTCTGCTATCTGGGCGTAACTACATCGACGCCCTCCGCACCCGCATCTACGCCTTCCCGACGAGGGCACGGCGCAGTCGGGGGCGTGAGGCGGACACCAGATGTCGCGCGGGCTGCCAAGCCGTGGAGACCGCCAACCACGTACTACAGGCTTGCTTCAGGATGCACGGGTCCCGAGTCAAACGACATGATGCGATCGTGCGTTATGTCGCTCGTGGACTCGTGCAGAGAGGCTTCAATGTCTCGGTGGAGCCCCACCTCCGGACACCTGAGGGAATCCGCAAGCCTGACGTGGTGGCGGTTAAAGACGGCATCGCCCGCGTGATCGACGCCCAGGTAGTCGGAGACCATCTCCAACTCGACTGGTGTCACTCCCAGAAGGTGGCCTACTACGACACGCCATCCATCCGGCGTGCCATCTCCAACCTGCACTGAGACGTCGAGGAGGTTACTGTGTCCACCACAACTTTGAATTGGAGGGGTGTATGGTCTCCAGCGTCGGCGAGGGACCTCTCTGCACTAGGATTTCGACCCCGAGAACTGGCGGTACTGAGCACGAGGGTACTGCAGAACTGCTGCACGAGTTATCGCATCTACGAGCGAATGACGGCGCCAAGGCTGATGCCACGTGCCGGCGTCGGCTAGGTCGCTAGATATTTTCTTCGCCTTGACTCCTGGGGCCTGTCAACACGAGGAATAACCGTCTTTGTTCTTCTTTGTCTTTTCTTGTCTTTATATGTGTGTTTCCTTCTTTTCCTTACATACATTAGTGTTTTTCTCTCATGGTGTTCGCCCTGTAAGTCCCCACTTCGGTGGTGGACATTGGCGATATATATAACACCTACCATATGCCATGTTGATGTATTTACGCATGTATGTGTTATTCATTTTAATGAATAAAGACGGCTGAAATAAACCATAAATTCTGGGACACTTAGCTTCACTCCTTAGCAAAACTTTTTTATCCTTCTGTGTAATGGAAGTAGAAGACTTATCAACATATTAGTTTTCCTCAAAATAACAGCCGTCGGGTCTCTTCTAAGTTTACTGTAATGTCCCGCCACTAATAGATCCAAAATCTTACTTCTGTAGTCCTCTTTGTTCATCACCACAGTGGCATTGTCTTTATCAGATGGAAGAACAACTATCCCTTCGTCTGCATTTAAATCCATGAGGGCCTTTCTCACCCCCTTAGTTAAATTACTCTGCAATGGCTTATTATGGCATAAGACCCTTGTAATTTCAATACGAATTGCATTAGCAGTTGCCTTAGGAAGGGTTCGAATCCCTGCTTCCACATTCGCAACAATCTCTTCCACTGGTACATGCGTAGGAGTAATAGCATAATTACCTCCTTTTGCGAGAACTGAAATCTCATCCTGAGACAATGCTCTCGACGATTTGTTAATAACAGTCTCTGCCATTACAGTGTTATTAGTACTCTGTACATTAGATCTTATTATATTGAACTTCTTCTTATGCTTATTGGTGGTCACTTCCATTATAGAGTCCATTGATTTGAACGTATACAGTATTAGCAATAATTAAATGCAGCTGCAGTAACTTACGGTCCACAGAGTCCATCTCTCGTCTGGTAAAATGTATTCTTTTACGGAGCAACGCAGCTTCTGCATAATCATAAATCCGTTGCACACGAGCTGTCCGAAACATTCTTCTAAATTTTAAAAATTTTGGTATGGAAGAGGAGTCTCTGCAACGTAACAGCTCGTGTCCAACGGATTTATGTTCAGGCATGTCCAAAGAAAATGACTGTGTGTCCTATTGTGAGGGAGGTATAGATTCAGTAGGTCGATATTCATATGGCGAATGAAAGATTTTTTTTACGTGGAAAATTATGTGCGCTGTAGATACTGAGATTCGTTCCAGAACCTCGGTCGTAAAGAGGAGACGTATCCAATACATTGCTCGATGTCAGACTGTGGCAGCAATCCTAATATTTAACTGTAGTTACACCAAACTGAATCGAACAAGATGGAGGCAAAGTATCTACGGAACGTTCTGAGAAAGCAAGTGTTCAAAGACAAGTTGAAGCAGACCATCGATCTCTGGCGGGGATACCGTCACTCATCCACCACTGTGGCATTTGGACATCTCGAGACCAGTAGCTATAGGACACCAAAAATTCCAGCTATTTTTCCCTTCCGTAGGACAGTGCTTCGAATTCCGTGTGCGTAATTGTTCCGATTTTCCCGTCTTTGCTTAGACAGTGCTCTATTTCCAAACAACAAGAATGCTTTTATGATTAACGGTGTTCTCGCGAGCGTGCACAGACATGACGAGGGCTTTTAGCGGTGAGAACCTTTACAGTTTCTGAGAAGTATGTTGAAAGCAGGATACCACGATTTCCAGGAAAGGAACATGTGGTGCTTCGTTAGGACCATCAGGAAGAGTGAATTCGGTGCTATTCTGAGCTATTTTCGTAAAGAGGTCCTGTTAGGGCAAGAATTTCCATGTAGGCAAGCTGAGAATCACGAAAGCTCCTACAATAACGACGGTTAATTATTTCTGCAGCACTTTATGAATTCCGGGAAGGGACTGATAAGTAACAGATGGGCTGTCCCTTTACATTTCTCTCAGCGCTGGACCCACAGCTCTGCGTCATCGCACCAACAACGGTGCCTAGGTGAACACGTATTTCGACAGGTATTTCTCAGGTGTCATGTATCAAAGGGATGCCACTCCTCATCTCTGCGGGATCCGAACTGACACTTGCACGTGGTTCGGCAGCCGACGGCCGCGTCGTCACTTCATGTGGGCCGCTGGTGCATCCCGACTCCTGGGAGCGAGTGCGGTAGCGTCCTGTGCGGTCCAGTGGACAGGGGCAGCGGGCGGTGCGTGCTTCGCGATCGAAAGACTTTTAACTGTGTTTAATTACGTGTGATGTGTGTTTCATGACGGTATTCCTTGCGTAATCGGAATAAAAAAAGAAATGCGATCGATGTAACTACTTTTCACAAGTCCTGCATCTTTCCAAACAGCAGAGAATGACGAGCAAGTGAAATCCAAGCCCTGAAAACAGATTTTTTTTTTTTTATAAATGAACAGTATAATCTTGAATTTCCCTTTGTGAGATCCTTCCTCTCCACCGCAGAGCCGCCAATTTCCATGTAGAGGATGGGAGGGTGAGAGGGGAGGGGGCCAGGGGGGGGATGGGGTGGCGGGGGTGGTGGCAGTCTAAGTAGGACAATAGGTTAAGTACCTGTCAATCAAAGGAGAACAACAGGTTTGCCCCTGAGTGCATACCTGCCCCTGATATAGGCAACCCACACTAACAAAATGAGCTGGTGCCACACTTGTTCCACTACTAATGTGAAATGTGTTCCAAATTTCTACTATAGGCAGGCGTTAAGAATAATGGCCTGTATTTGTGTACACCATTTGGATGGTCCTTCTTAACAGTGGGAATGACCTGAAAATTTTTCCAATCACTTGGAATGCTTTGTTCCTTCAGAGCATGCTGTCTATAGAGCCGAACAGTATCCCAGTTGCTTACCCTCTGGTGTTAATTTTTAGCTGATTTTCAATCCCTTGTTCACTAATCTTGCATGCCTATAATTTTGGAGTTCGTGCGACGATCGCAAGCAGCAGTGGTACAATGAAATTCCTCACACCATTTCCGAATATGGAATTTAATATTTTGCTCTCCTCTGTCATTCCTTGTTTCCGTGCCAGTATGGTCACTGAGTGAGTGGATAGATGGCTTTGATCTGTTTATTAACTTAATTTAAGACCAAAATTTCTTAGGACTTTTTGTTACGTTTGTAGGATTTTAGTATGAGATTCATCGACATTTACATCGTTTTGGCTTCTTTCACTTTTTATTTGCCAACTAATTTTTGGCTACGTTTAAATATGTGGTGAACTTCTCTTTGGTTTAGAAGCAAGTTTCTAACACGGCTGTTGGATCTAAGCAGTTATTTCCAATCCCTTACAAGTCTGTTCTGCACATAGCTGTCTGAAGTGTATTTTACAGTAGTATAGAATTATATCCATTTATACTAAATATTTCCAGTCAAATGAATATCTAGAAATATCTTCCTACCTTTCATAACCCCGTGGTGCACTTGTCCACTGCAGCATACAACTATTAAAAGTGATTTCTTCGGCGTTTTCAATCAGTTCCGAGGCTGCAAGTGCTCGGAGGGCACAGTACCAGTACAGGATGTCCACTGGAGAGTGCTGCGTGTATTTGCAGTCTCAGGACTGATTGAAAACGCCAAACAAGTGACCATTAACGTTGCCCACTCCACTGGACAAGTGTGTCACAGGGTTAAAATTACTGCTAAGACCTATAGTTAGCGATGCTGTAACGGCCTTACGATCATTAATTCCCTGCCTTACGATAACTTAATCGTGTTCTGGCCTGTTTGCAACCATGAGACCTAGGACGTCACAGTGACGAGTCGATCCTCTGATTAACTGCTCCAATTAACTCTCTGATAAGTATTTATAAAGCCACAGGAATGCCCCTGTCTCTACCACCTGCCCTATTCGCCAGACTTATTCACTCTGTAGCAGGTAAACTGATTCTTTCCGTAATATTAACACGGTCAGGAAATTTTGCACAAGTTAGTTTTTGTGCAAGTTTTCCATGAAATATTCCATTACAATAGCTCCATAGGCAGCTGCATATATTGGGTTTGTGCATAAGTTCGTAGCATTTTTCCATAAACACAACAGGCACGTAACAGAGACTTTAATCATCAATAATATATTCTCCTTCACTGTTTACAACAATCTGACGACGCTGGGATAGCCTTTCTATTCCACGACTGTGGAAGTCAGGTGCTTTTGAGGCGAAGTGCTCGTCGAGCAATGTTCGGAGCGCATTTTCGTCCGGAAAAGAAGTTCCTTGAAGATTGTTCGACAGGGAGCGGAACAGGTGAAAATCTGACGTCGCGAGATCAGGTGAATAACGTGGATGCGGAATGACTTTCCCACCCAACTCCTATATAATATTTTTTGTCAGTCTAGCAGAATGCGAGTGGGCGTTAACGTGGAGTCGCATCACTTCACGCAATCTTTCTGCTCGTTGTTCTTGGATTGTGTCTTTAAGACGTCTCAGTTGTTGACAGTAAGTGTCAGTAGTGATGGTTACATCTCGGGGAAGCAATTCGTAGTACACCACATTTTCGCTGTTCCACCAGATGCCTAAAATGATCTATTATGGATCTGCGCAGGTCTTGGTATGGGAAGTTGCTGGAGTTCTTTCGGCTCAGTCATTCCTTTCTTTCCCTTATGTCAGCATAAATACACCACTGCTCGTCACGTCTATCGACCACCCACTGATTTGTGTGATTTTGAGTTAGAGCATGCAGTAACCACACACCCGATTTTTGAACGTTCCCCATTGCATGTAAGTGTTGCACGATGGCGAAATGATCGCAGTACATCTCATTCTCCAGTTCCCGATTATACTGACGTGTATCATTGTGGATTAACGCGTTTAAACGATCTTCATCACACCCGGAAGCTCTTCCTCAACGTGGAGAGATAGTAACGTCAAAACGATCCTCATTAAGACGAGAAAACCTTTTTCTTGTTGTGCTTTGTCCAATGGCATTATCCCCCCATACGGTTCCAATGTTTCTGGTTGCCTCTGCTGCTGTCACTCCCCTGTTGAACTCAAATAGACGAATATGTTAGAAATGTTCCGATTTCTTCACTTGGAGCTCCATTTTCTAGCGCCCACAGCTCCACTCACTAACTCCAAAGACAAAATGACAATATGTAAACTCCCGCAGCAACAGTGAACTAAACTTATAGCAAGAGCATACCAGCATGCAAAACAAAACGCTACGAACCTATGAACCAACCTGATAGATTATCACTTTCCGCACTAAAGTGTAACAGAAATTCTCGGAAAACTTATACGATCATTCTTCTAGAAAGACGACGTATTTCTCGCAGAAATATGTTGGGTAAATTTGGAGAACCTTTATTCAAAGCAGACTGTGTGGCAGCTATCATCACGTATCCCGCACTGGGATCATGAGGATAAGACAAGGGAGATTAGGGCACGCCCACGAACTGACTCATGGACGATCTACAAGGTCCGCGTTCCCCATTGGACAGTGGTGGAGCAACCTCAGGTGGACAGGTCAATGAAGTTGTTATCTGGATATCAAGAGAAATATGTATACATAGATGTAGTTAACACAATACTTAGACAAAAAAGTAATTGGTAAAGAAACATGGATGCCTATAGCCGATCGCTGAAATGCATGGAAAAGATTACAGAAGGCCTTTCTCGTGAAATGAATGATGATGCTGAAACATTAGGAAGAATGAATCTCAATTGGGTAAGTGTAATCTGCAAACAAAAGAAGTACCTTCACTAGGGCATCTGGCAGCTCTCCCCAAAAAAGTTGTGATAAGTTTTCCCACTGACATAATTATCTCATTTTAGCCTGTAAGCTTTCACCTTCTCTGGACAGTTGTTTTGGCTTCCGTTTTGTGTGCGTGAGAACCTATCCGAGTTTCATCAACAGTCACTTAACGACGCCAGAAATCCTTTATGCCTAACTTTTCTAGTAACGATATCATTTTTCGCGTAATTTTGAAGGACAACCACTGTGCACAGTGCTTCACAATAAGCAGACGTCAGTAACGAGGAGTAGCAGAACGAGATAAGTGATAAACTTACCAAAACTAGGGACCACGAAGTAGACGAAGTGAAGAATTTCTGTTACCTATGAAACAAAATAACACACGTCAGCCGAACAAGGAGGACATAAAAAGGAGACTAGCACAGGCATGGACAACATTTTTGGCGAAAAGAAGTATACTAGTATCAAAAATCAGCCTTAATTTGAGGAAGAAATCTCTGAGAATCTACGTTGTAGCACTACACTGTATGGAAGTGAATCTTGGACTGTAGAAAAATGGAAAAGAAGAGAGTCGAAGCCTTGGAGAAGTGGTACTATAGGGTTGATAAGAAGTGAGAACTTGGTCAACAGAATCGGCGAAGAAAGTAATATGTGGAAAATATTGACAAGAAGAAGGGACTGGATGGGAGGACGTATGTTAAAGACACCAGGAAATAAGTTGTGCGATACCTGATGGAACTGTAAACTATGAACAGGGTGAATACTGTAAGGGAAGAGAGAGAGACATGGCCTATATTAAGCAAATAATTAGAAAACTTTTCTCAAATCAAAATAAACAGATAATTGAAGATACTGGGTGTAAGTGATGCTGCGAGATAAAGCGGTAGGCACAAGGAAGGAAGCTGCAGCGAGCCGCTTCAGGCCAGATGGAAGACAGAGGAGTCTCACCCCCCCCCCCCCCCCCAGTAAATCAAAGCAAGAAAAAAAAAAGACGTGTTCATATGAAAAGCCGACTTTTGAATGTATCTCGAATATTAATGCAATGGTTTTCGGCCACACATAGTTTTTTGGGATAAAGCCAATCCTGCGTTTGTTTGTGCATGTTGTATACATTTAGGAGCAAGCATACATTCTGGGACAAATTATCCATCTCCCCCTTAACTATCGTTATGCAAACTGATTTATGATCCTTGAGGGTTGAGGCCGTGCGGTTCTAGGCGCTTCAGTCCGGAACCGCGAGACTGCTACGGTCGCAGGTTCGAATCCTGCCTCGGGCATGGATGTGTGTGATGTCCTTAGATGAGTTAGGTTTAAGTAGTTCTAAGTTCTAGGGGACTGATGACCTCAGATGTTAAGTCCCATAGTGCTCAGAGACAGAGCCCTGAGGGTTGATTTATAACCCTGTGGAGATGATAAATCCTTCTGAGGAATCCCTCGTGCCTCCCCATCACCCTCACCCTTCTGGGAAATCCTCTCCCCCTTGCCAATACAAGCACACTTTTGATATCAAACTAACTGAGCAGTTAATTAAATTGATCAGTTAAACTGGAAATTGGTAGGTAAAGGTTGCGATCTGTGTGAAGAGTAAGGATCTTATGACATGAAATTAAAATCAATCTCAATAATGATATATTATTCAATTCAATATGCATATTCCTTATTTAATCAGTTGGCAGGAGAAGGGCTTCCCTAACTTGGGTAGCTCACGTCTACACCCCATGCCCCCAGTACTCCTGAACCGAAGAATGGAATAATGTGCTGTATATCAGCTGCTGTTTTGGGTCACCCACGCGTGTGTCCGTTGTCCATGTGCTGGTGGTGACTGAGCATGCTCATAACCACGCCGCAGACGATGGGCAACATTTTCCAGGTGGAAGTCGATGGTTCCTGGGCAGAGCAGCAGAGCACTGAGCGCCGACAGCTCTTTTCGCTGGGGAAGCCTGGAGGCTAGAGTTGTTCACCAACGTTAGCCGCTAAAATCGTCATGTGTCGGAACTACCCCATAAAGCGCACCTGCAGGGCACGTGGCCTCCACGCCATGCAGAGAAACCCGTATCAGAGGTTGCATGGAAACCATTGTTGGAGGCCTAGCAGCAAGTAAGGGCACGTGCCGATACTGTTCCAAGCAGACGTACTTGCGTACCTGCCTAAGGCATCACCCATTTTTCTTGTGGCCCTGAACAAAGAATCAGGTGGTACCACTCCTTAGATAGGGAAATTCCAGACTCGCTTCCTGTCTCTGTCTCTCCCAAGTGGTTACTTCCTGTTTGTGTGAAAACATGCGTAAACCAAAGTTTCCAAACATGCAGACGGAGGTTTTCATCCATCCTTAGAACACCGCATTCCTACTGGCTAATGCTGAATCAGTGAAGGTGTATAAAGCCTATACCTAGCCCAGTCGTCCTCATTCTGCTCTAGCCTCTGACTACATTTAATTGTCCTCGTTAGTGCGTCAAGTTTTCGATAGTGTATTCGTCATGAAGTGGTCAGCAGCAGCAGATAGCAGCAGTGGCAGTGGTAAACGCCCTAGACAAGGAGAATTACCGGGTAAGTATATCTTCAGACCGATAATGGGAATTCTTTCGTTTTCTACAATTCAAGTAAGAATTTCGTATTTTTCTTATTGTTTGAACATATATCCATCAAATCGTGGAGGCAGCAGCGCCAGCATAATGTGTGTATATATATTCTTCTTCTTTATATCACTGTGTGTATGTGTGTGTGTGTGTGTGTGTGTGTGTGTGTGTGTGTGTGTGTGAGCGTACGCAATATGTTGATGAGACACATTCTTTAAAAAATTCATTTCTACAATTAGTAATGTGTGTGAGCCGTGGCGGATGACGCTAGGGTGTTCGGCTTGCATCGCTAATATCGATATTCGGCTGTCCTGCTATCTCTGACTACTCCGCAGGCGGGTTTTTCGGGTGAACTTGTGACGAGTGAGTCTCCGGTCGACGTTCAACGAGCCAACTTGTGTTGAAAACAAGACCGCGTCCCTAACCGTGGTGCATGGGCCTCGCCGTGCTCGCCGCCCTTGTCTTTTGGCGCGCCGGATCTACGGTGCCGATCATTGGGCGCCTTAACGTGCAAATTTGTGGTGGGTTCGTCGTCTCACGCTGAACAGCTTCCCAGTTCGTAATTTGCAAGCTCCAAGTTACGTATGACTTTTATTCTGTGTTCAACTAAGAAGATTGTTGAAACTTATTGTGGCATGGGTAGCTGCCGGAGATGATTATGAACTTGGCTCCTCGGTGGCTATTTTAAGGAGGCTGATGTTCCTCATTACGTTTTTGATCATCCATGGAGTGTGTGTTTTAAGTGGGTTTTCATGCAAATTTTAACTTGTTTTAGGACATATTGTCCGCTTTTGGATTGGCTGCGGTTGTGTACGTGCCCGGCAGCCGTAGAGTCAATGGTTTAATCTTTTGTCACGGCAGCATTTGGTGTGTTTATTTAATGCTGAAAGTGCCTTAAGGCAACTGGAAGTGGTCTCTAAGTTTCCTGTTAATTTACTGGGAGACGGGTGATGTTAGGGTATTGTTGCTTAAGAATTTGGGGGCGTGCTTATTATATATTCCAGTGTGGCTGTAATTTGACCTTGTTTTCACTGCAATCTATTTGTGCCGTAGGCTATTTATTAAGACTGCTCGTTCCCTGGTGTCGGCGCGGTTATGGATTCTTGTCAGGACCGCTCATTGTGGGGCCGGTCTGATTATACACAAATATATACCGCCTGCTAAGGGGCCCTGTGCACAAGCTGTGGGGAGTGAACGCGTTATTGCTTCCAAACACTGCTGTGGGCCTTAACGCTGTTCTCTAAAGTTAAGTGCAATTTGGGAATCGTCGATTTACAATAATCTGATAACGCTGGGATAGTCTTTCGATTTCGTGACTGTGATAATCAGCTACTTTTGAGGCGAAGTGCTCGTCGAGCAATGTTCGGAGTGCATTTTCCTCCGGAAAAGAAGTTCCTTGAAGTTGTTCGACAGAGAGCGGAACAGGTGAAAATCTGACGTCGCAAGATCAGGTGAATAACGTGGGTGCGGAATGACTTTCCCTCCCAACTCCTATATAATATTTTTTGTCAGTCTAGCAGAATGAGGGTGGGCGTTAACGTGGAGTCGCATCACTTCACGCAGTCTTCTTGGTCGTTGTTCTTGGATTGCGTCTTTAAGACGCCTCAGTTGTTGACAGTAAGTGTCAGTAGTGATGGTTGCATTTCGGAGAAGCAATTCGTAGTACACCACATTTTCGCTGTTTCACCAGATTTTTAAAATTATCTATTATGGATGCGCGCTGGTCCCTTAGATAAATGAGGCCACCTTGTTAATATTGGCGTTTCTGTAAGTCATTTTGTTGTTTCAGTTATTACTAGCCGCCGGCCGCGGTGGTCTAGCGGTTCTAGGCGCTCAGTCCGGAACCGCGAGACTGCTACGGTCGCAGGTTCGAATCCTGCCTCGGGCATGGATGTGTGTGATGTCCTTAGGTTAGTTAGGTTTAAGTAGTTCTAAGTTCTAGGGGACTGATGACCACAGATGTTAAGTCCCATAGTGCTCAGAGCCATTTGAACCATTTTATTACTAGCCCTTCTTATTTAACACTTACGTTAATCATTTGTGAATCTTTAATGAAGGTGTAACTTGTTATTATTCCTGTGTGCAAGTTTTGTGACCTTGGTTGACCCACTTTGTATTTTTAGTATAATCATGTTTCGCTGTGGACCTTTGTGTGGGCAGTTCAGTTTTATTAAGCTTTAAGATCTCTTTGTTCTTTATGAAGTTGTGCTATTAGGTGGCTGCGTAACTTTGGTCGGAAGTGTTGTAAGTAGGCTGTTTATGTTTTCTTATTGGCAACGTTACGTAGCGCTCTGTATGAAAATCACTGGCTGTGCTGTGTGCAGTCTGTGGCTAGTTTGCATTGTTGTCTGCCATTGTAGTGTTGCGCAGCGGCAGCTGGATGTGAACAGTGCGTAGCGTTGCGCAGTTGGAGGTGAGCCGCCAGCAGTGGTAGATGTGGGGAGAGAGATGGCGGAGTTTTGAAATTTGTAATACTGGATATTATGAACTGCTATGTATATTATGATTTTTCAACACTATTAAGGTAAATACATTGTTTGTTCTCTATCAAAATCTTTCATTTGCTAATTATGCCTATCAGTAGTTAGTGCCTTCCGTAGTTTGAATCTTTTATTTAGCTGGCAGTAGTGGCGCTCGCTGTATTGCAGTAGTTCGAGTAACCAAGATTTTTGTGAGGTAAGCGATTTGTGAAACGCATAGGTTAATGTTAGTCGGGGCCATTCTTTTGTAGGGATTATTGAAAGTCAGATTGCGCTGCGCTAAAAAATATTATGTGTCAGTTTAAGCACAGTCATGTATAATTGTTGAAAGGGGACGTTTCAGTGTATAGTGTTATTAGTCTCTTGAGACATGGTTAAACAAGAACGATTGTTTGTGATTGATTATTCACCGTGCCTACTATCAATGATTTTGGTTGCGGACGCAAAATAATATGATTCTTACTCGTGTTTATATAATTCAATGAAAGTGAAGATTTTTATATTGCATGAGTAAGAGGGCAAATGTCCGAATTGAAGTTTATAATAAAGTCTGTTGTGAGTCAAATTAAAATTTTAAAATAATCACAAGCTTGTCCATCACCAGTGATCCCATGCTTCCTATTTCCTTTAAATAACTGTGGTGAGATTGTAATTTTGATTTTCTACAGAATTGGGCTGTACCACTGTTTAACTGGTAGCAGAGCGTGGTTACGATCCACGGACCTCTGGGTTATGGGCCCAGCACGCTTCCACGAACTACGGACTCGTGAAAATACTTGAACACCATAGGTACCAAACTAATCGGCAAGCAAATCCTCAGCTGCTGGTCCTCGCCCACCTGTTTACAAAGGACGTCACGACTGAGGCTATAACCCGGATAAGGGTGTATATGTAATATGTTGTTGTCTGAGACATATTCTTTGTTGTTGTAGATGACTTTGAGGAAGAGGAGCATGGAGAGGCAGAGATTGTGATACCTTCCCCATCACAGCTACCGTGTAAGTATATATTCTAAAAAGAAAATTTTCCTGTGTATACGTGTTACTAAATTAGTAAGTTGCTGTTGTTGGTGATTTGGTGAGCTGCATCACTGGATCTACAGTAGTTCAGGCGAGAATGAAGAGATGCCACAATGGTGGGAGGAGGAGATGGAGAGGGAGCTGCGCCGCCATGAGGAGGTCCTGGGTGTGAATCCCAATGATGCCAGCGATAAGTCACAGAGCGAGAGTAATATACGTAATTTCTATAGACACTCATGCAGCTTGCATATTGTTTATTGTGATGTCCTTGCAGCAGCAGCAAACAACGTCTGGAATGATGCACTTAACTCTCATTATTCTTCTTTTTCCAAGAGGTGCCTCATTAAAATATACAGTGGTGTAGGTACTGAGGGTGGCGAGAAACAACCATCTAGACGGGATCCTGTGCAGCACGCACAACCATGTAAGATGCCACTTGTCACTGTACAGGAAGCCGTTGCAGCCGCAGCTATCTCTCCCAGTGCCGCCCCTGCACCAATTCGGATCTGGCGTCGAGGAACCAGCCTCCCTCTGGCAACTGGTTCAGGGTTGTGGCAACAACCATATCCGCAGCCACAGCCAGACTGCTCACACTAGGACAATGCACCATCTCCTCCTCCATCACGTACTCGCCCGAAGCACAAGTTAAGTGCGTCTCCCTGCTCCTCATCGCAGCCAGCAGCAGCAGCATCGGCATCGTCGTCTACTTGTGGTTAAAGTAATAGTAGTAATCTTGTATCTAGTGGCAGTTCCCTCTTCCATCCTTTTAGTGAAGGACATTGGATTAGTAAAACCATATTGCAATTAGAATACTAGGTGACTGTGGACACCTTTGAGGAGCGAATCTCGTTCACTAGGGTAGAAAACCCACCGGGATGGTACTGAGACCCTGCAGGGTTTCTGAAACTGTGCCTAGAAATATAGCTCCTCAAGGTTGTTAATGATCCGCAATATCCTGCCACTGAATGCAGCACTCTGCTGTGCATTAAACTATCGCCCCCTCCAAACAGGCCTCTGGTATAAAAGGGACAAAGCTTCACTAAATTGGGAGGAAAAATGGCGTGATGTTGCGGAGCACATCAATTACCGAGTGGTTTCAGGAGCCCATCTTGAGTACTATACTGGAATGGCTTTCCGAGATGGAAGTTATAGGATAAGCTAACGCACTCAGACGAGTGATAATAAGAAGGCATGTGTTAATGTCATAAATACAACCGACCAGGTTTGTTCTGCCTTGCCAATCATCACCTGTATAAGAAATTATACGAAGAATCCGCGGCGCATATCTCAGTATGGTAGATACCTTGAAATTCATAAGTGTTGTGACTTTGATGGTATCAAGATCCCTGTCAAGAACCAGGACGTATCTAAATTTGAGACGCAGCATACCGGAACATTGGTTCATGTTTATGGCATGGCTAATACGCTGCACTTAACTTCATTCAATTCCTTGGTGCTTTCAGTTATTTTATCATGGGAAGGTGGGGTGGTGGGTGCAGATGTGGCTCTACCCATGTGGGGAAAGCCCTACCTCCTGTAGACTACTATTAAATAAAGAATTGAATTGAGCAATGTATTTTTATTGACACTGATTTGAATTTCGTGTCGTGAGATCCTTCATCTCCAGCAGAGACTGGGTCTTTTTCCCACCATTTTACACATGTTGGACGGGCGGGCTGGGGGATTTCCTAGGAGGGGGAGGGGTAATTAACTGATCAGTTTAATCGGTTATTCAGTTAATTAGATATCAAACGTGTGCTTGCATCAGCGAGGGGGAGGGATTTCCAAGAGGGGTGGAGGAGGAGCATGAGGGTCGCATTGTTTCTCAGAAGGATGGGCTAACCACACAGAGTGATAAATAAATTAGCATAACAATAGGTTAAGGGAAGGGGGCTAATTTGCCCCTGAATTTGCATGATACATGTTTGTCCATTGAGAGGAAATGTGCTACACAAAACTGCCGGTATCAGTAACTGCGCGCAAAATCTGTGAATAAAGTAGGCCTTCTGAACAATCACAGTTACCTAGTGTTTGCTGCTTGACAAAATTTCCAGCTGTTTCGGAAAAAATTATCTATTAATCCACCACCAGGAGGTAGACGCAAGAATGAGTTACCTCAAAATGGATTGGCTGTAAGGGATGTGAGGATTCGCACTGCACCATTGGTGCCCAAGGTTGCCTGATCTCACGGTATGTGATTCTTATTTGTGGGTTTTCGTGAAAAAATCCATGTACGTGCCTTCCCTTTCGACAACTTTGGGTGAAGTACGGCGCCGCAGAGCAACAGCAGTGTATACAGTAACCCCAGGCCTGCTTACAAAAGTGGAACACGAGTCTGACAGTCACCTAGATGTTTTTCATGTGCCCAGTGGAGGGCACAATGAACATTTCTCAAAGTTAAATGAAAACTTTGGTCCTGAACCTAACTGTAAAAGGTACCACAAAGTTATGTACACATACTTGCAAAAGATGTACACTATCTGATCAAAAGCATCCGAACACCCCTATGTAAAGTGGAATTGCCCACTGGATGTCAAGTGAGAGGGACCTGCCAATATGAAAGGACACGGGGAGTACTGTGTCATCTGTACAGATGCAGGAGCAGTGGAACGAGACGGTCAGGAGAGCTCAGCGACTCCAAATACAGACTGGTCGTTGGATGTAACAAAGCCATCACGGATGTTTCAGCTCTTCTAAGGCTGCTCGAGTCGACTGTTGTGACTGTGAAGTGGGAGCGCGAAGGAACGACCACAGTTATACCAAGACCAGCCAGACCTCGTGTATTGACAGACAATGGCTTTCGACCATTGCGTAGGATGGTTGTAAAAATTTCACGAAGTCAAATGAAAGAATCACTTATGAGTTCCCAGGTGTTGCCATCAATCCATTTAGCGCAATGCGTTATGCGTATGCAGCAAAAAATAGTGGTGTACAATAGTCGAGCCACATTTCTGGGGTCAGTGCCGAGTGGCAGTTGAGCTGGTGTAAAGAGCGACGTCAGTGGGCAGTGGGTGACAGGAAATGAGTGATTTTAGGTGATGAATCACGCTACATACCCTGGTAAACCGATGAAAGGGTTTGGGTTAAGCAAATGTGTGGAGGACATTACTTGTCAGTACGTTTAGTAACAAAATGAAGTACAGAGATGGTGCTACAATATGGGGGCGTGTTTTACGTGGCTACGATGTGTTTCCCTTATTGTGGTTAAGCAAACTCTAAATGCGGAAGGATGTGTTGTTACGGTCTTCAGTCCAGAGACTGGTTTGATGCAGCTCTCCATGCTACTCTATCTCGTGCAAGCTTCTTCATCTCCCAGTACCTACTGCAACCTACATCATTCTGAAACTGTTTAGTGTATTCATCTCTTGGTCTCACTCTACGATTTTTACCCTCCACGTTGCCCTGCAGTACTAAATTGGTGATTCCTTGATGCCTCAAAATATGTCCTACCAATCGATCCCTTCTTCTAGTCAACTTGTGCCACAAACTTCTCTTCTCCCCAATTCTATTCAATACCTCCTCATTAGTTATGTGATCTACCCATCTAATCTTCAGCATTCTTCTGTAGCACCACATTTCTCTTCTTGTCCAAACTATTTATCGTTCACGTTTCACATGCATACATGGCTACACTCCATACAAATACTTTCAGAAACGACTTTCTGACACTTAAATCTATACTCGATGTTAACAAATTTCTCTTCTTAAGAAACGCTTTCCTTGCCATTCCCAGTCTACATTTATATCCTCTCTACTTCGACCATCATCAGATATTTTGCTCCCCAAATAGCAAAACTCTTTTACTACTTTAAGCGTCTCATTTTCTAAACTAATTCCCTCAGCATCACCCGATTTAATTCGACTACGTTCCATTATCCTCGTTTTGTTTTTATTGATGTTCATCTTACAGGGTGTTTCAAAAATGACCGGTATATTTGAAACGGCAATAAAAACTAAACGAGCAGCGATAGAAATACACCGTTTGTTGCAATATGCTTGGGACAACAGTACATTTTCAGGCGGACAAACTTTCGAAATTACAGTAGTTACAATTTTCAACAACAGATGGCGCTGCAAGTGATGTGAAAGATATAGAAGACAACACAGTGTGTGGGTGCGCCATTCTGTACGTCGTCTTTCTGCTGTAAGCGTGTGCTGTTCACAACGTGCAAGTGTGCTGTAGACAACATGGTTTATTCCTTAGAACAGAGAATTTTTCTGGTGTTGGAATTCCACCGCCTAGAACACAGTGTTGTTGCAACAAGACGAAGTTTTCAACGGAGGTTTAATGTAACCAAAGGACCGAAAAGCGATACAATAAAGGATCTGTTTGAAAAATTTCAACGGACTGGGAACGTGACGGATGAACATGCTGGAAAGGTAGGGCGACCGCGTACGGCAACCACAGAGGGCAACGCGCAGCTAGTGCAGCAGGTGGTCCAACAGCGGCCTCGGGTTTCCGTTCGCCGTGTTGCAGCTGTGGTCCAAATGACGCCAACGTCTACGTATCGTCTCATGCGCCAGAGTTTACACCTCTATCCATACAAAATTCAAACGCGGCAACCCCTCAGCGCCGCTACCATTGCTGCACGAGAGACATTCGCTAACGATATAGTGCACAGGATTGATGACGGCGATATGCATGTGGGCAGCATTTGGTTTACTGACGAAGCTTATTTTTACCTGGACGGCTTCGTCAATAAACAGAACTGGCGCATATGGGGAACCGAAAAGCCCCATGTTGCAGTCCCATCGTCCCTGCATCCTCAAAAAGTACTGGTCTGGGCCACCATTTCTTCCAAAGGAATCATTGGCCCATTTTTCAGATCCGAAACGATTACTGCATCACGCTATCTGGACATTCTTCGTGAATTTGTGGCGGTACAAACTGCCTTAGACGACACTGCGAACACCTCATGGTTTATGCAAGATGGTGCCCGGCCACATCGCACGGCCGACGTCTTTAATTTCCTGAATGAATATTTCGATGATCGTGTGATTGCTTTGGGCTATCCGAAACATACAGGAGGCGGCGTGGATTGGCCTCCCTATTCGCCAGACACGAACCCCTGTGACTTCTTTCTGTGGGGACACTTGAAAGACCAGGTGTACCGCCAGAATCGAGAAACAATTGAACAGCTGAAGCAGTACATCTCATCTGCATGTGAAGCCATTCCGCCAGACACGTTGTCAAAGGTTTCGGGTAATTTCATTCAGAGACTACGCCATATTATTGCTACGCATGGTGAATATGTGGAAAATATCGTACTTTAGTTTTTCCCAGACGGCAGCGCCATCTGTTGTTGAAAATTGTAACTACTGTAATTTCGGAAGTTTGTCCGCCTGAAAATGTACTGTTGTCCCAAGCATATTGCAACAAACGGTGTATTTCTATCGCTGCTCGCTTAGTTTTTATTGCCGTTTCAAATATACCGGTCATTTTTGAAACACCCTGTATATCCTCCTTTCAAGACACTGTCCATTCCGTTCAGCTACTCTTCCAGGTCCTTTGCTGCTTCTGACAGAATTACAGTGTCATCGAACAAACTTCAGAGTTTTTATTTCTTCTCCATGGATTTTAATTCCTATTTCGAAATTTTCTTTTGTTTCCTTTACTGCTTGCTCAATATACAGGTTGAATAACATTGTGCAGAGGCTACAACCCTGTCTCACTCCCTTCCCAAACACTGCTTCCCTTTCATGCCTCTCGACTTTTACAACTGCCATCTGGTAAAAATTGCAAATAGCCTTTCGCTGCCTGGATTTTACCACTGCCACTTTCAGAATTTGAAACAGAGTATTCCAGTCAACATTGTCAAAAGCCTTCTCCAAGTCTACAAACTCTAGAAACGTAAGTTTACCTTTCCCTAATCTATTTCCTAAGATAAGTCGTAGGGTCAGTATTGCCTCACGTGTTCCAACATAGGTGCAGTGATAGGTTGTTGTTTTCTAACTGGTTCTTTATTGTGCCATATTTCGAGCAAGTCCCTGTTTTCACGTTACTGCGGCTGTGAATTTAAGGAATGCGACTGTGTGGGGCCTCTTAGCAACACACGGCTGTGACAAGTATCACGGCGGTAGGTTAGTCTCTCCAGCAGCCGCGCCGCGGCCTCGAATTTGATAGCACCGGCCTGCTCACGTTGCTGCGAGTACTGGCGAATTGCTTGCTTCGCGGTAATGGATACCTACTGCCGCAAGGGGAGCGATGGGGCCAGTGAGCGGGCTGAAATTTCCTTCCAAACTCTTGGGTAACAAGTCACGCCTGAGAAGAAAAGTGACTAGTATTGATCACTCAGTTAGGAGAGCTTTTGGGTTGAGTCTTACCTCGTCCGCTTTGGCAGAAAATACACGATAGCGTTCAACTTGTTATTATCTTTCAGTGAAGATCTTGTATGGTAGTCGTGTGAAAAATGAGAACAATTCGTGAGTATCCATTAATTATTCCCTATACACAGAAGCGACGAATTTGGTCCGTGAGTGGCGTCCCATTACCAGGAAAGGATGACGATGTTATTGTTTAAATTCTTCTGATACTTTCTGTTACAACTGGGTTATTCCATGGTTGCTGACGTAACATTTGTACAGTTTACGTAGAAGTATCAACATGAAAAAAAGCCAGATGGATCTGAATATGACACTATATACAGCGATGGCGAGATGATGCGAACTTTGTTGATTTGTCACTAAACAAATGGACTGAAAGTGTTACAGACGTAACAAAACCTTCACTTCTCTTAGAATGACCCTTCTGTGTTTACCGATAAAGGAGAAGGAAGAGTTACGGAATTATTTATTCGTGTCAAAGCATCAAACTTCAGCGCACAAAATATATACATATACATACATAACAACAGATATAAACTTATTGCTAATTTTAAAAAAATGATGACAATTTTACATCTTGCAGCTCATAATATACATTGATTTGCATTAAATGAAATGTAAACAAAAGAAGTAAGATAAAGACGCCAATTTACCGCAACTTTAGCCCTTTATCAGGCAATCACAACGACTTCAGAGCTTTCAGACATCAGGACATTAATGGTGCACCTTGCAGGACATATTCTACGCTGGTATAAGTGCTCCATAGTCTGCTGAACTCAACATTCACAGAGGGCTGATGATATGGGGTAACGCAGATTCTGCAAATTATCTCTTCATTTTGCGACACAAGTTCCGAGCCTCTTCAGAGTTTTCCACATGGGTCATTCTTCAGTGCAACCAGCAGCCTGATTTTCCGATGGTGTCATACAGGTACGTCCCTACCTCATCTTGTACACAGGTCATCAGGAACAAATCTGTTGGACAGTGTTATCTGTCATCCTCGTGAAACTTTTCCTGGACGTCAGTCTTGAAAGAGAACGCCTAATGTCTGATAGGGCAATTACAGCCAAATGATAGAGTTCTTGCCGCGGTGTAGATTTCAGACGCCCAGCAGTGAGACTACACGGCTAGTTAAGAGCAATATCCACTTGTTTAGCATGGGCAGATTTATACCAACCGCACAAGCATATTAACATGCAGCATATTGGATTGCATCAAATAAATTTCACTGGCGCTAAATACACAGGCAGTTGTTAGCATATTCAGATGTACTCTTTGAATTCTCGTGAAACATCTAATGAGAGTACGGTTAGTTGATGAGAATTGTGGGGTTTCTACTTGGTTGACAAGACTTTCCATATTCTTTAGGTTACATTTTAATTGTGTGTGAGAACACTTCTTTAAAGGATCGCCACCCATCATAGATCGTAACGGTTAAAAATGTGGTTCAAATGGTTCTAAGCACTATGGGACTTAACATCTGAGGTCATCAGTCCCCTAGACTTAGAACTACTTAAACTAACCTAAGGACATCACATACAGCCATACCCGGGGCAGGATTCGAACCTGCGACCGTAGCAGCAGCGCGGTTCCGGACTGAAGCGCCCAGAACCGCTCGGCCACAAGACCGGCTCGCAACGGTTAATTATATCTTTTTGAATACTGCATCAATAAAGAGATAGTGCTCAGAGCCATTTTGAACTAGCAGGCAGAACAAATCGCCTCTACATAATAGCGATGTTAAGAGAAGAACATAGACGATATATTGGATGAGATCCGTGTAGTGACATTATGCGTTCTGCGATAAGTCATTCTGAGAGATTGCAGAGGATTTTCACTTCTGATACGGTGTCATGTTGCTTAATGTTCTTATGGAAGATGATCTTTATTACTTAGTTGCTATACTGGATACGATCTGACTTCATTCATATGATAGAAAGGTTGGCAGTAGTTTTTTGTATTTGTTTGTTTTTGATTGTAAATCTCGCGTACTATTGTCATAGTCTCGAACTGCAAACTTCTTTGCTAATTTTTTTGACGTCATTGTGTTGTATTAAGTATATCTTGTGAGTTGGATAATATGGCTGTCCACGTGTTGCACGGATAATCAAAGTTTTTTGTGGATAGAGAATTTGAACGATAGCGAGAAGTAGTGCACGGAGACAAGTAGACTGGGAGCGGGAAAATAAAGCGTACATCATGGAGGAAGAGCGTAATGAAACGGTGGAGGCACAGTTTGAACGTAGGGAGGCGTTGCTGTTGAACGGTGTTAGCAACAGCGATGTCGAGCAACAAGGAAATCGGGGAGACGAAAGCAATACGATTTATCTTGAGGGGACGGACAGTGTCAGATCGCGTGAGATAGAAGATGTGAGCGTACCACAACATAGCGAAGCAGAGCTGATTATTATAAATCCGGACAGAAAAGACAGGGAGGTATCAGAAAGCAAAGATGTGGTAACAACACCCCAGAAATCAAGTATGAATTCGATCGATCACTATACTGAGGAAAAGGAAGAGGACTCAACCTGGTGGCATTTTTAATGGGAATGGAGAAGAAACTTGATGGACTAAAGGGAACGGAGGAAAAGAGTAATGGACATTAATGGACTAAAAGCAATGGAGTAGAAAATTAATAAGACGAGGACGGACATTAAAAACATCGGCGCTCAGGTAAATCAAATGCGAGAGGAACAGAAGTCATGTGCAAATAAACTCCAGGAAATTCTACGTAAAGTAAACACCAAAGCAATCAAAAGTTTGAAGATTACATATTATGCTAAGAAGACGGCAGAGAGCGCCAAGACACCAGCAACTTTCTCCAAGACGGGTAGCAGCTGAAGCATCGAAAGCGAGCAAACGCACCGAACACCAAGGACGAGAGGCAGTAATCAATTTGAAGAAGGTCGAAAACATGGGAAAGCGGCAAAATGACGCGGAGCAGCGCATCGACACGAAAATACAGGGTTATTACAAATGATTGAAGCCATTTCACAGCTCTACAATAACTTTATTATTTGAGATATTTTCACAATGCTTTGCACACACATACAAAAACTCAAAAAGTTTTTTTAGGCATTCACAAATGTTCGATATGTGCCCCTTTAGTGATTCGGCAGACATGAAGCCGATAATCAAGTTCCTCCCACACTCGGCGCAGCATGTCCCCATCAATGAGTTCGAAAGCATCGTTGATGCGAGCTCGCAGTTCTGGCACGTTTCTTGGTAGAGGAGGTTTAAACACTGAATCTTTCACATAACTCCACAGAAAGAAATCGCATGGGGTTAAGTCGGGAGAGCGTGGAGGCCATGACATGAATTGCTGATCATGATCTCCACCACGACCGATCCATCAGTTTTCCAATCTCCTGTTTAAGAAATGCCGAACATCATGATGGAAGTGCGGTGGAGCACCATCCTGTTGAAAGATGAAGTCGGCCCTGTCGGTCTCCAGTTGTGGCATGAGCCAATTTTCCGCGGGCTACGCGTGAAACTTGCCCGCACGCGTTCAACCGTTTCTTCGCTCACTGCAGGCCGACCCGTTGATTTCCCCTTACAGAGGCATCCAGAAGCTTTAAACTGCGCATACCATCGCCGAATGGAGTTAGCAGTTGGTGGATCATTGTTGAACTTCGTCCTGAAGTGTCGTTGCACTGTTATGACTGACTGATGTGAGTGCATTTCAAGCACGACATACGCTTTCTCGGCTCCTGTCGCCATTTTGTCTCACTGCGCTCTCGAGCGCTCTGACGGCAGAAACCTGAAGTGCGGCTTCAGCCGAACAAAACTTTATGAGTTTTTCTACGTATCTGTAGTGTGTCGTGACCATATGTCAATGAATGGAGCTACAGTGAATTTATGAAATCGCTTCAATCATTTGTAATAGCCCTGTACATAAAGCCACGGATCTTCATGCGACAGCGGCCATGGACGAATCAGAGTCTGAGCTGCGCAAATTAGGGACTGGTTCGCAAGAGAGAGCTGCAACTCCAGTGAGCGACATTGAAGAGGTTGGGACTCTCCTCTCAACAAGAAGCTATTAACACGCGTATGGAGAAGAGATTGGAGGAGGCGCTAAGGAAATTATTTCAAATACGACCAAGTGCGATCGTAACAGGACCAGAAATGACTTTGGATAGCACGGATACCTGCATACCGTTAGCAGCGAGCAGAGGACATGGTGCTATACGTCGTACGAGGACATCCAAAGGATTGATTTTTTCCGTAGGACAGAAGTTGTCGACGAAACGCCATTTGATTTTCAACACTTCTTACAAATCCGAAAATTCGAAATTTTCCGAGATGGGGGTAACTTTACTCACCCACGCACTTGCATATCGCAATTTGACTTCTCTTTACCTCCAAATTGGCCTTTAAAATACAAATTACACTTTACTGGTGGCCACTTTCAAGGGTCAGTTGCGGAGAAAATGTGCGGAATATCAGCGACGTGTAGGGGTTACCAGGAGTCTACTGGTCCAAGGAGATGCAAGAGCGCATAAAATTCGAGATGATTGTTGGCAGATATTTCGAGAGTTCAGGCTACAAAAGCCCAGTCAAGTTCCTTGCTGCAATGATTGACATGAACCAGTATTTTGACGTACCATGCGCTACCGGTGAAATCATACGTCACTATTACACCAAACGTACGTCAGCATATCAAGTATTAGCTGGCAGGCGTAATGTGGAATTACGAATTAGGGTAAGCATTCCGAACAGAGAATATCAGAGAACACCGAAGTATCTGACAGATACGTCGCAGGCCCTATGTCGCGTCCACAACATAATCATTACAACAATGGGCATGGAAATGTACGAAATGGAACGCCTTAAGGAAACCATTCACGGTCTGGAAATTTGGGAATAATGAAATTGGACAAGGAAGAGACTGGAATGGGAACCGCAATAGTTATGTACAACGCAACAGGGGCTGGAATGGAAGGAGGAGTGAAGGCTACGGACCAGAAAACAAGCGATGGCGAAACCATGAGCTCCGCTTTCAATGATAATGGAAGATGAGCGCGAACGAACAACGGAGGAAACGGAAGTGGAAATTGAGATTCGGGGACCGAACCCATGACGAGGGACGCGGAGAAATGACAATCAACGTCAATGACTAGTTTAATATGCAGAAGAGGCACAAAGACGCATCTGCAACTGAACTCGGACCTAGCCGCATCAATGGTATTAGATACGACGATCTTGAAGAAACGTTACTGGAAGTTTCCTATTCTGAACAAGCCACAGATAGTTGAATGGCCGGTGACAACCGAACATAAGCATAGTAGCATAAGTTTTGTTTAGTTATAATAGTGTTAAAGACATTACTTTGGCTTTTTTGTAATTCACTATGGTAATTAGCATAGGAACTTTTCCCATTACTGCTAGTCGCAAGACTTACGCGTTGTTAGAATTTCACTGTGCAAGTATTTCTTCGTAACATGTATCAAGTTTATAGATGTACAGATGGTCATCCCAGAGCTGACTAATTACAATTGTTGCGAGTAGAAGTGTGCCAATTTCACGATGGAAACTTCGTTGTTTGTTTGAGTCCTATTTCGTGCGAGTTAATATGTTCTCACAGCAGTTCTGCAGCTTGCACAGAACGACAGAATCACGTGTCACAACAACGACAGAATTTTATGTCTTCTAGTCCGAAACTAGTGCAGGAGTACCAGAGACGGAATTCTTCTTGAAACACCTTGGAGTTCAGCTACAATCAAATTTAGTCTGTTTATTGGTGTGTGCATCGCAGTAAACGCCCTTATACGATCTGGTATATAATTCGTAGTATAATGGGCGTCGTTGAGATTAGTTTGCGAGACCCATGGAGGTATTTTGCAGGATGGTCGTGTGTTGTCAGCTCGAGAGGCGTGTTTACTTTCTTGTGTGTTTCGCCGTGGTTTGTGACCATTGCCCAGTGCAATGCGTCTTCAATGTGGGCTGATTATTGTCATCGCCAGTGGCGCAATGTATTTGTAGTGTGTTTTTGGTCTATGGATGTCGCCTTGGGAGTCTATCGCGTCTTATGCGATTGTTCTTCACTGTGGTTATTCGCTTGTGGTTTTCCGCACTATTGTACGATGATATTTATAGGGGCTTTCACGAGTGGTTCGCGAGCGCCTGAGTGGTAGACCTTGGGCGATAATTTGTACTAAGTGGCGTGAGCACGGAATGTGCGAGTCACTTTGGTATGTTTTTGCAGAGTGAGCGAGGCTCACCATCAATTTGAGAAAGGGAAGAACGGAAGAAATGTAGCTTTGCAGTTTTTTTTTTATGTTTGTTTCAGCAGCTGGAGTGAAAAATTTGTATTCTAATCTGAGAAACTTTTGTGTCACTTTCAGCACAAGAAAAAAAGGAATTACGTAGAAGTTGTTTTGCCACATAGCAAAGAGGACAGGCTGGTGACGTCGGCACTCATCGAGATTCACTCCTTACACCAGCATTAGTGCTACCATAACTACTAAGTAATGGGGAAGTGTAGTACCTTCAGTAGTTCATATACTTTTTATAGTAGTTCCATTGCATGAATAAGTAGTAGACTTAGAAGATGTGAGAGTGACTAAAGTGAATGTGAGTGAATCTGTAGTCTAAGCTGGCTTAGTACTTTGAATTACATGAAGGGTTGTGGGAAATTAACACTACACTATCATACATTACAACACCTCACCACTGTTTAATAAGACTATAAAAATTTAGACACAGAAAATTAATAATTTAAAATTATTGCTGTAATACAATAAAAGTATAATTGTAGAATAGAATAAGGTTTTTATTTTTGTCAAAAGAGCTCTGTAAACCACTTTATTCTTTTACTTTTCTTGGAGTAATCATGTATAGTAATCCTTTTCAATTTCGTTATAATGCTCTCTGTATTTATGCTGTAAACATATTTGTAAAAACATGGCACTAAGCCCATATGTAAGCACACTATGGGAGCTGAGTGGATGGTGACGTATCAGACAGTTGGAGATGTCACTGACACTGGGGTGGCCATAGCAGCTGAGCAGATGGGGCACCAAGGATTGAAGCAGCAGTTAAGGTCGTCCACCAGCCCTGTGAGTTTGGGTGGCGCAGCAGGCAGCGGTGACCCATACAGTGACTGCAGGGCAGCTGGTCGACATGACGTCATTGGGCTACGGGAATGGAGGCAGGAGCAGACGAGCCTGCATGCCATGAGATGTCAACCAAGGGCTAGTGCCCTGGTAGCACGCGAGCACTTTCACCACCGATTCTGACTTCAAAGGTCTCGAGGGACCTACTGCTGACTGGAAGGGCAAGCGTGCGCCACATGGGCATGCTGCAGAGCGCTGAATGGGGGTGCTTACATGTCTGGAGACACCGGTCGACGCAGACGGCGACTGCGGGAGGTGATTCACCTCAAACCTGTGTCCATATGCTGCCTGGGTCATGGATGGGCCCTTGTTAGGTAGGAGGCCGATGAGATGGCTGTGAGTTACTGCGAATTTCTGTGGGATAGGTCAGTGGCGCCCAGGCGTCCAGACTCTGCTACAAAACATATTTGTGAAGGCATGAAGCTTTTAACGAGTTTATGGCCATTCTTTGGAAAGTTTGAAATGGAAGCAACAGGAGTGATAATGATGTTTTTACTGAGTGCCATGGTTTCATCTAGGTCATGCATTTAGCAAAGACACAGTGTAAACGCATGGGAAAGAGGCCAAAAAGCTGAATCTCTTTTCCTTTTCTCCCATTAAAATTATAAAGTCGCTGGTTGGTCAAATCTGTGTACGAAGAGCAGGGGGCGGTCTCCCAGTTTCAAAAGCCATGCTCCAGCTCGTGATTGGCTTGTGCTAAAGTGGGAGTGGTCTAAGATGTAAATGTACTATGGCACCGAGCTGGCGAAGAGAAAGAGAAGAGGTCACTCTTGTACTAGCGCTTCGCTAGTAAAGAACGGCAGGTCTTTACCTAAACAGTGAGACTTGTGTCCTATGCTAGTGTGCCACTTAGAGCCTGTGCCAGTCACCATCTGGACCATCAGGGGTACTGCTTCTTGTATCACACACACAACGAGTGAGGTGTGGGTGTACTTACAAATCAGCCGTCTAAACGTTTGACATATTCCATCACACATAGTCATGTCATGGAGTCAAATTGGTTTGGGAGACCAACAAACGGGTCCACCTGCACAACGGAATCCACCGGGGTTTCAGAAGCTCATAGGGAAGTATCTGCGTTCTGAATCAACCCAACATGAGACCATGTCTTGGATTTTTTGGGTGCCTGCCATTAATAACAGATTGCTGTGTTCTATGAATACAGTCGCCAAGCGCATCGCGGTGTGTCGCCCTGACCAGTAGAAAGGTAAAGTATTCGCTATGGCGTAGGGCTCGAATATATTCTTCTCAGTACCCTGTTCTTTGGAAACATATTTTTCTTTATGGAATAGCAGAGTATAGATGCTTGATAGCAGTGTAATTTAAGGCCATTCCACGGATTTACATGTATGCATTCAGGTAAAGTGATTAGTTCTGGTTAGTGTGGGGTGTTGATCCCGAGCTGATTACTTTGTTCACCATAGACCGCATATCATTGAAAGCGTTTGTCAGATGGAAATGTATTTGTGGCATTTATTTAGTCATTTTTTGTCATGTGATGTTAAGAATGAAGAAATATAGTATTTAGACTACAACTCCTCCCAGTGTTCTGATTAACATTAACTTTACCATTTTTGTTAAAGCCTTGATTACAATTGAAAGTGGAAACTTGCACTACAAGGGGTAGCTCACTGATATCTCATAACTGACATCAGTGTCTCTCCTGGGACCAGTTCATACTAAATGGCACCAAAGAAACCGGAAAACCAATTTTGTTCCAGCAGCTGATGATACTGCTTGGTACTGTGTGGCGCTGTTCCTGTGAAGCTTAGTTATCAAGGCATCGTTTAATATGGTGATGACCCCATACTGTTTTAGGATGTATTTTGAAGCCATGATTTAGGTCATATTTTGAAAAATCCTTCCTCTGTTCTCATGAACCATGGACCTTGTCGCGGTGGATGTGGTAGGGTACTTTCATTTCTCAAGACCACTGATAGCCATTACATCTGAGGATTATCTGTGGAGAGGCCATGTTGGTACTGTGGACAGCTGAAAGCCAGGGTGCGCTACAACCATTATATTCCCCGAGTACATGCAATTTTAGTTCTTGCAGTAGAGAGCTGGGTTGTGTTAGGAGCAGTAGTAGTAATTTTCTTCATCTCTTTTTATAAGGATATAGGACATGTCAAAATATTTACAAAGTTAGATTAATTTAAAATAAGCTAATTCGTATACACATATACTTACAGATTTCTAGTTAGAGACAATAATTAGATTTACTTATGGTATGCAATACTTTTTTTTTACAAATAACTTATTAAATAACATAATGCCACATTTTTCACTCATATCTCACTATCAGTCACTGCATACACTATACACACACTGTTTCATATCACTTCACTCACTACACATACACACACACACACACACACACACACACACACACACACACACACACACACATACACACACACACTGGTGATCACTGGGCCATTTTCTGTATCGCAGTTTCCAATTTGCTATCCTGAAAAACTGTGTCAACATCCCTCTATAATGAGTGAGATGCTGAGCTCAGAAAGAGGAAGAGGTGTTAGAATTGTGCCATGCATAGCTTGGGGGTAAGTATTTCTAGAAAGGAAAAAAACATAAAGTGAAGGTGTTATGTGGAATGTTGGATATTTTATAATAATAATAATTATTATTATTATTTATTTGTGTGACTTTTTTTATCAAACCCCTACTCTGTTTTAGCAAAGTAATTCTTCAATGTATAAAATATATAGCATAACAGGTACTTTTTGATAAGTGTATTTTTGCAATTTCTTTAATCTCTTTTGGTAATTTATTGTACAGTTTCATTCCTTGGTAGAAAATGCTGTTTTGAGTTTTATGTTTATTTTTCTTGGTAAATGTAAGTTGAGTCTATCTCTTGTTGCATGGTTATGGACAGAGCTGTTTGCACAGTAATTACCAATGTTATTTTTGATGTGTACAACTGACCAGTAAATGTATTCACATGGAGCAGTTAAAATCCCCAGTGTTCTATTACAATGAGTGCGACTAGTATTTTTGGTTATTTTTCTTATGGTTCTTTTCTGGAGTTTGAAAATTGTGTTCATATTTTGTGCATATGTTCCCCAAAAAGGAATCCCATAGCTAAGAATAGAGTGTACATATGAATAATATGTAACTAAAAGACACTGCATGTTACACACTGATGATAGGATTCTAAGGGCATAACAAGCTGATGACATTCTGTTTGCAAGTACCTTTGTGTATTCACACCACTTCAACTGAGAATCAATATTCATTCCCAGAAATTTTGCATTTGTTACACAGTCTATAGAGGTGCCATCTACATTTAATTTAACATTGTAATTTTTCCTCTTCAAACTGAAATTCATGGCGTTAGTTTGATTTATGTTCAAAGTCACTTTATTACATATTGACCAATCATAAACTTCCTTGAGAGTTTCATTTGTTTTCTCGGCAAGGAGTTCTCTTGTTTTCTCGGTGACTATAATATTGCTGTCACCAGCGAAGAGGATTTTTTTCACCATGAGTAACACTACTGGAACAGTCATTGATGTATATCAGAAACAGTATTGGTCCTAATATGATTCCTTGTGGAACCCCTATATTAATGTATTTTGGTTCTGATAAGTGTTTTACTAAATGTTTAGATCTATTTGAGGTATGTGTTATCTCTACTCTTTGTACTCTGTCAGTTAGGTATGATCAAAACCAGTCATTAGCTATCCCTCTCATTCCTAATGCTTCTAATTTATTTAATAGAATCTTGTGGTCGACTGTATCAAACACCTTAGAAAGATCCAAAAATGTGCCTGTGACACACTCATCTTTATCAAGAGCATCAAGTACAACTTTTGTGAATTCTATTATGGCTTACTCCATATTTTTGCCACTTTGGAAAACAAACTGTGATTCGCTTAAAAGCTTGTATTTATTCAGGTAATTCTTTACTCTATCTTTCATAATTGCTTCTATTATTTTTGAGAATGCTGACAGCAGGGAAATGGGCCAGTAATTTTCTATGTCTTTTGCATTACCTTTCTTAAGCAAAGGTACAACTCTTGCCTGTTTTCCCTGCCCTGGATTTGTCCCTGATGGGAATGATTCATTTATTATATTTGTTAAGGGGCCTTGTGTAATCCCTACGCATTGTTTCAGTACACACATTGATACTTCATCTAAGCCTACTGACTTTTTATTTTTTAGTTTTTAAATGATTTTACTAAATTCATTCTCTGTGGTGGGAAGTAACATCATTGTATTTAGTGCAACATTATTTACAGGTGTTATATTTGATTGGGGGAATTTTTGCTGTAACTTCCCTGCAATACTTGAAAAATGCTCGCTTACATAGTTTGCTAAGTGCTGTGGATCATTTATTACTTTATCCCCATCCCTTAGCAATATGTTATTCTGTGTTTGCCTCTCCCCATTTCCTTTTTTATAACATCCCAGACTGCTGTGCTTTTATTCTCTGCTTTGTATATTATTTTGTCATTAAATGACTTTTTTACAGCAATCGGCTCCTTTCTATAGATCTTTTTGTATCTATGATAGAAATTTAAGAATTCTGGATCATTGTGAATCTTTTTCGTGGAACTGAGGTATTTAAGTGTTTGGAAGGATTTTTTAATACCTGCTGTTATCCATTTGTTTTTGTGAGATGTTGATACTGACACGCATACTTTTGGAAATGCCTTTTCAAAGGTCAATTTAAACAATGTGGAGAAATTAGAGAATTTCATATTCACAGTGGTTTCCTTATACACTTCATTCCAGCTTTGTTTTTCTAGTTCCTTTGACACATTTTTTATTTTCGTTTCTGATAGATGTCGTTCTTAGGCTTGTAGTTTAGGGAATGATTCGATGCCTGACTTTACTGTTGTTATTTGACAGAGATGGTCTGATAGTCCGAGATCTTTTACAGCTACATCACATTTTCTCTGTCCATCTACATCTACATCTACATCTACATCTACATCTATACTCCGCGAGCCACCTTACGGTGTGTGGCGGAGGGTACTTATTGTACCACTATCTGATCCCCCCTTCCCTGTTCCATTCACGAATTGTGCGTGGGAAGAACGACTGCTTGTAAGTCTCCGTATTTGCTCTAATTTCTCGGATCTTTTCGTTGTGATCATTACGCGAGATATATATGGGCGGTAGTAATATGTTGCCCATCTCTTCCCGGAATGTGCTCTCTCGTAATTTCGATAATAAACCTCTCCGTATTGCGTAACGCCTTTCTTGAAGTGTCCGCCACTGGAGCTTGTTCAGCATCTCCGTAACGCTCTCGCGCTGACTAAATGTCCCCATGACGAATCGCGCTGCTTTTCGCTGGATCATGTCTATCTCTTCTATTAATCCAACCTGGTAAGGGTCCCATACTGATGAGCAATACTCAAGAATCGGACGAACAAGCGTTTTGTAAGCTACTTCTTTCGTCGATGAGTCACATTTTCTTAGAATTCTTCCTATGAATCTCAACCTGGCGCCTGCTTTTCCCACTATTTGTTTTATGTGATCATTCCACTTCAGATCGCTCCGGATAGTAACTCCTAAGTATTTTACGGTCGTTACCGCTTCCAATGATTTACCACCTATGGCATAATCGTACTGGAATGGATTTCTGCCCCTATGTATGCGCATTATATTACATTTATCTACGTTTAGGGAAAGCTGCCAGCTGTCGCACCATGCATTAATCCTCCGCAGGTCTTCCTGGAGTACGTACGAGTCTTCTGATGTTGCTACTTTCTTGTAGACAACCGTGTCATCTGCAAATAGCCTCACGGAGCTACCGATGTTGTCAACTAAGTCATTTATGTATATTGTAAACAATAAAGGTCCTATCACGCTTCCTTGCGGTACTCCCGAAATTACCTCTACATCTGCAGATTTTGAACCGTTAAGAATGACATGTTGTGTTCTTTCTTCTAGGAAATCCTGAATCCAATCACAAACCTGGTCCGATATTCCGTAAGCTCGTATTTTTTTCACTAAACGTAAGTGCGGAACCGTATCAAATGCCTTCCTGAAGTCCAGGAATACGGCATCAATCTGCTCGCCAGTGTCTACGGCACTGTGAATTTCTTGGGCAAATAGGGCGAGCTGAGTTTCACATGATCTCTGTTTGCGGAATCCATGTTGGTTATGATGAAGGAGATTTGTATTATCTAAGAACGTCATAATACGAGAACACAAAACATGTTCCATTATTCTACAACAGATTGACGTAAGCGAAATAGGCCTATAATTATTCGCATCTGATTTATGACCCTTCTTGAAAATGGGAACGACCTGCGCTTTCTTCCAGTCGCTAGGTACTTTACGTTCTTCCAGCGATCTTCGATAAATTGCTGATAGAAAGGGGGCAAGTTCTTTAGCATAATCACTGTAGAATCTTAAGGGTATCTCGTCTGGTCCGGATGCTTTTCCGCTACTAAGTGATAGCAGTTGTTTTTCAATTCCGATATCGTTTATTTCAATATTTTCCATTTTGGCGTCCGTGCGACGGCTGAAGTCAGGGACCGTGTTACGATTTTCCGCAGTGAAACAGTTTCGGAACACTGAATTCAGTATTTCTGCCTTTCTTCGGTCGTCCTCTGTTTCGGTGCCATCGTGGTCAAAGAGTGACTGAATAGGGGATTTAGATCCGCTTACCGATTTTACATATGACCAAAACTTTTTAGGGTTCTTGTTTAGATTGTTTGCCAATGTTTTATGTTCGAATTCGTTGAATGCTTCTCTCATTGCTCTCTTTACGCTCTTTTTCGCTTCGTTCAGCTTTTCCTTATCAGCTATGATTCGACTACTCTTAAACCTATGATGAAGCTTTCTTTGTTTCCGTAGTACCTTTCGTACATGATTGTTATACCACGGTGGATCTTTCCCCTCGCTTTGGACCTTAGTCGGTACGAACTTATCTAAGGCGTACTGGACGATGTTTCTGAATTTTTTCCATTTTTGTTCCACATCCTCTTCCTCAGAAATGAACGTTTGATGGTGGTCACTCAGATATTCTGCGATTTGTGCCCTATCACTCTTGTTAAGCAAATATATTTTCCTTCCTTTCTTGGCATTTCTTATTACACTTGTAGTCATTGATGCAACCACTGACTTATGATCACTGATACCCTCTTCTACATTCACGGAGTCGAAAAGTTCCGGTCTATTTGTTGCTATGAGGTCTAAAACGTTAGCTTCACGAGTTGGTTCTCTAACTATCTGCTCGAAGTAATTCTCGGACAAGGCAGTCAGGATAATGTCACAAGAGTCTCTGTCCCTGGCTCCAGTTCTGATTGTGTGACTATCCCATTCTATACCTGGTAGATTGAAGTCTCCCCCTATTACAATAGCATGATCACGAAACTTCTTCACGACGTTCTGCAGGTTCTCTCTGAGGCGCTCAACTACTACGGTTGCTGCTGCAGGTGGTCTATAGAAGCATCCGACTATCATATCTGACCCACCTTTGATACTTAGCTTAACCCAGATTATTTCACATTCGCATTCGCTAATAACTTCACTGGATATTATTGAATTCTTTACTGCTATAAATACTCCTCCACCATTGGCGTTTATCCTATCCTTGCGGTATATATTCCATTCTGTGTCTAGGATTTCGTTACTGTTCACTTCCGGTTTTAACCAACTTTCCGTTCCTAATACTATATGCGCACTATTTCCTTCAATAAGAGATACTAATTCAGGAACCTTGCCCTGGATACTCCTGCAGTTTACCAATATTACGTTAACTTTTCCTGTTTTTGGTCTCTGAGGACGGACGTTCTTTATCAACGATGATAATGTCCTCTCTGGTAAGCCGTCAGGTATTTTATCGTTTCGCCCAAGGGGGGGTCCCTCTAACCTAAAAAACCCCCGTGTGCACGCCACACGTACTCTGCTACCCTAGTAGCTGCTTCCGGTGTGTAGTGCACGCCTGACCTGTCTAGGGGGGCCCTACAGTTCTCCACCCAATAACGGAGGTCGATGAATTTGCAACCATTATAGTCGCAGAGTCGTCTGAGCCTCTGGTTTAGACCCTCCACACGGCTCCAAACCAGAGGACCGCGATCGACTCTGGGCACTATGCTGCAGATATTAAGCTCAGCTTGCACTCCGCGTGCGATGCTGGTTGTCTTCACCAAATCAGCCAGCCGCCGGAAGGAACCAAGGATGGCCTCAGAACCCAAGCGGCAGGCGTCATTCGTTCCGACATGTGCTACTATCTGCAGCCGGTCACACCCAGTGCGTTCAATAGCTGCCGGAAGGGCCTCCTCCACATTACGGACGAGACCCCCCGGCAAGCACACCGAGTGCACACTGGCATTCTTCCCCGACCTACCCGCTATTTTCCTGAGGGGCTCCATAACCCGCCTAACGTTGGAGCTCCCTATAACTAATAGGCCCGCCCTCTGTGACTGTCGGGACCTTGCCGGAGAATCGGCCACTGGCCCAACAGGCGAGGCATCCTGTGGTGGCTCGGAAACGATGTCATCACCACTAGGAAGCACCCCGTACCTGTTGGAAAGGGGTAAGGCAGCTGCCACGCGGCCAGATCCCACCTTCGCCTTTCGGCCAGGCACGCGCGAGCCCACCACTGTCCGCCATTCACCCTGGAGTGATGGCTGACCGGTAAGATGCTCACTGCCGGAAGACGCAGCGACATCAGGGGTTCCATGTGATTCCAAGGCCACCGAAGTAGGCATAGGTCTCACCACAGTTGCCCCAACGCCACTACGAGCCGACGCCTGCGCCTCGAGCTCGATGAGCCTAACAGACAAAGCCTCCACCTGCCCCCGAAGAGTGGCCAATTCTCCTTGCGTCCGCTCACAACAACCACAGTCCCTACACATGACATCTACGTGATTACTCTGCTATTTACAATAAAGTGCCTGGCAGAGGGTTCAATGAACCACCTTCTGTTTCTCTACCGTTCCACTCTCGGACGGCACACGGAATAAACGATCACTTAAAGTTTTCTGAGCGAGCCCTGCTTTCTCTTATTTTATCGTGATGATCATTTCTCCCTATGTAGGTGGGTGCCAACAGAATGTTTTCGCAATCGGAGGAGAAAACAATTCACGTATCATGTCTGTGTCACTATCTCCCCTATTTCTCGATAATACAAAACGAGCTGCCCTTCTTTGTACTTTTTCGATGTCATCCGTCAGTCCCATCTGATACGGATCCCACACCACACAGTAATACTCCAGAATAGGGCGGACAAACTTGGTGTAAGTAGTTTCTTTAGTAGACCTGTTGCACCTTCTAAGTGTTCTGCCAATGAATCGCAGTCTTTGTTTTGCTCTACCCACAATATTATCTATGTGATCGTTTCAATTTAGGTTATTTGTAATTGTAGTCCCTAAGGATTTAGTTGAATTTACAACCTGCAGATTTGTGTGACTTATCACATAATCGAAATTTAGCTGATTTCTTTTAGTACTCATGTGAATAACTTAACACTTTTCCTTATTCAGGATCAATTGCCACTTTTTGCACCATACAGATATCTTATCTAAATCATTTTGCAAGTCGTTTTGATCATCTGTTGACTTTACAAGACAGCATCATCTGCAAACAATCTAAGACGGCTACTCAGATTGTCTCCTATGTCGTTAATATAGATCAGGGGCAATAGAGAGCCTATAACACTTCCCTGGGGAGCGCCGGATATTACTTCTGTTTTACTCGATGACTTTCCGTCATGTTTGTAGCCACCTAGTTAATTACTGATGAAATCGTTGTGGTAACCCTTGTTGCACTATTGACCAATAGGGACATGCCAAAACTTTGAAGGATGTTTATGAAGGTGTTGGTGGATTTATTTATGATGTTAGTGTTGATGTTAATGTCCGCACACAGAATTATGTTGACCTTTGTTCTTGAGACTTTTACTAGAACTTCTGTTAACTTATTGAAGAAAGTGTCCACACTACCACTGGGAGATCTATACACACACAAAATGATTAATTTCTTGGTGATATCAAGCCCTGTTAATTCAATAGCTGATATTTCAAAGTGTTTTTCTTCACTTACAGTACTGAGGTCATGTCTCGAGTTGAACTGTGTTCCTTTTCTGATATAAATGCCTGATCCTTGAAGTAGTTCTGCAGTAAGAGTTTGCTTTTTCATACAACGATAATACTACATGTTGGATTTCTGTGTCTCTACACCAGTGCTCAGTAATACAAACTACTGAGCAGTTCAAAGATTGGAGCTCAACTTCTAATAGTTGTATTTTATTTTTTATTGGATGCATGTTTTTATGGAGAATTGTGAAGTCTGTGAAATGTCCCATGTTACTCTTTCCAATGGTTTGTTTTTCTTTGCGACATCTGGTATATGTGATATTTGAGGCGTTAAAATCTGTCTTGTAAGTGATTGTTTCAGTATTTTTTAAAGTGCTGGAGATACTCTTTAGGCAGGGGAACCTGTTGTCTGGATTTATCCTAAAAAAGACCTACTTTTCCTACCTATGACAACAGGTATTTGACCATGTGTGGCCCGAGATCCACCCCCTATACTTCCATGAATCAGCTCTACCAATCTTTCGTTCCCAGTCCTGTTTAGGTGTAGGTCATGCCTAGTGGAACCCCATCTGTTGATGGTCCCGACGGGCACCAGAGAAACATGAGCAAAGTTGGCTGTCCTCAGAACCATCCCTAACCCCACATTGATTCGCTTCACAGCTCCAGCAAGGTGTGGCTGATCATGAAGCCGCAACAGCTCAACAGAGTGTACGTTGGTGACATGAGTCAGGGAAGCTATCCTGTCCAGGTCACCACGTATGTCATATGTCACATCCCTGTCCAAACTGTTTCCCGCCCCACCCACTATCACTACACGGTCCTCTTTTGTAAAGTCCTTACATAAAGACCCTAGGTCCTCTATCACATGACTTAGCCCTGTATTTTGCTTGAAGATACTGGTGGCCTGGTACGCTGCCCCTAAACTTTCCTGTAACTGAAGGACTACATCTCGCCCATGGCTACTACCTAGCAGCAGCACTTTCTTCCTAACACTTTGTACATTCCTCGGCTTCTTGGCTTCGGTTGAAGGGTGCTGAACATTTCCTGCTCCTCGTTCTACCTCAGGCTCTTCTCCACTTAACTCTGGCAGTGGTAGATACCTGCTTTTGGTGTTGATAATAAAACTGTCAGGTCGCATTCTGTTTCTTCCTATCCTCCTACCAGCTGCCATTTCCTAACCACCCTGCTCCTCCCTATCTCCCTTGATCCTTATGAGTTCCTTCCTTGGTTCCTCCAGCTGTGCCTGAAGGGCACAGGTTTTCCTTTGCTGTTCCCCAGTCAAAATGTTCCTACTGCATACTCTGCAGTTCCAGGAGAGAGCCACTTCTCCCAACATTCTCCCCACTGCATCCCCCCCCCCCCCCTAGTGAAAATATTTCCTACAAGATTGGCAACACATCCCTCTACTCACTACCCTATAACAGCTACCACATTTCTCACTCATGGTCAGTTTCGAAAGCATAATTAAGTTTAAAGAATGTTTTAAATTTGTTAAGGACGCGAGATTAGCTGTGTGTACACAAAAAACGATACAAAGGTCTTATGTGCGGTGGCTGTTTTTTTTTTGTACTGATTTAGAGATACAATGACAGAAGAATGAATTTGTAATTAATTTTCTTTTAGAGAATTTACGTTATCAGCGGTGTTTGTTCAGGTTTTTAAACGTTTATAACTCGGAAAATTTAGGCCTAGATCGCGTCTATCTAACTAGTAAACAATACGAAATGTATTAGTTAAATACGATTTAGGAACGTTTAATTACACTTTTATTGCGACAATAGACACTGATGAAACTAGTAGCAATCTTTTTTAAAAGAATTTTACACTATCAAGAATATTTGAATAGAAGTGATTATGTCACGCAAAATTTCGGGTTATGTCGCGAGTATCGGGACTTCTACTAAAGAACAAGTTTTTTCAAGAACAAGCGCTCCTGGGACGCTAATTATTCAGCATAACTACAGCAAGTATACAAAATAAAGAAAATTTAAATTTGACACTATTTCCTCTTAAATAAGTTCTTTTAGCAGATGAAGAAAATACCTGAGATCACACTTGGCGGCCATCTTGACCACAATAACTTTAAATATTCAGTTCAATGAACTACAATTTATATATTAAAACAACTGCGTAATTTGCAATCGAAAAGTTCCACTGGGGGTCGGCCTAGTATGAATTTCAGAAAACAGATAAAATGCAAAGGCACTCCACTGAACAGAAATAAGTATACTGTTACAAAAAATTTTAATCTCGGTTCCAAGGAAATCTCAGTGCTTCAATTTGTAAATCACAATAATACAGCACACAATTGCTTTGACAAATTACGTAGATTATTCGAAACAATTCTCACAAAAAACAATCGCTCTTCCAGATTAATAAAGGACTTACAACCTATTGTCAAACGTAACTCGAATTTTCTTTGCAGTACAGCAGTACAGCACTTATAACAGACACACACAAACAAAGTCAGTTTATGTGGGCTCGAAGTATTGTAAATGCACTTTTTTTTTTTTAGTCAGTAACTATCCTTCAAAATTATTGAACAACGATGATGGGGCATACACCCTTTGGAATTGCCACTGAAGTAGGCAACCTGTGTCAAAATAAACTCTCGTTGGCAAAATAATTTCTGAGTCATACTTCTACTTAACACGCTCCATCGAGCGGATCGAGTATATACATGAAGTCACGAAGAAAGTGCAGAGACAAAATGTTATTACTTAGGCTGCGAGAGACAAACATTTTATCAGACAACGCTCAGAGCTGTATTCCCCCTTCAACAATTTGAGATTATGTTTATAGATTATTCTGAGTCTATCAAGTCAAGAGGTATCAAATAAAGTGACGTCGTTTAATTTGTCTCTGTAAATAAATTAATCGCAACACATATGCATCATTTTGTCACAAGGTCTTTAGTCGAGGCAGTCACTTTTTAAACATATAGCGTCGTAAGAGTGAAACTGTCAAACTACTGCCACTTCGTAATTAAAATTTTATTTTCAACATATTGATAACATTTATCGCCTTATTAAAAGAGTGACAGTTATAGGACAGTCCACTAACGACGTAATATAGACGTCACATCAATCTAGGCGTACTTGAAAATAGCGATAAAGCCGAACCAATCTGTTGTGAATAAAGATTACTCATTATAAGCAACTATTATTGAGAAAGAAAACTGGCGTCCTACGGATCGGAGCGTGGAATGTCAGATCCCTTAATCGGGCAGGTTGTTTGTTGTTGTTGTGGTCTTCAGTCCTGAGACTGGTTTGATGCAGCTCTCCATGCTACTCTATCCTGTGCAAGCTTCTTCATCTCCCAGTACCTACTACATCCTTCTGAATCTGCTTAGTGTATTCATCTCTGGGTCTCCCCCTACGATTTTTACCCTCCACACAGCCCTCCAATATTAAACTGGTGATCCCTTGATGCCTCAGAATATGTCCTACCAACTGATCCCTTCTTCTGGTCAAGTTGTGCCACAAACTTCTCTTCTCCCCAATCCTATTCAATACTTCCTCATTAGTTATGTGATCTACCCATCAAATCTTCAGCATTCTTCTGTAGCACCACATTTCGAAAGCTTCTATTCTCTTCTTGTCCAAACTATTTACCGTCCATGTTTCACTTCCATACATGGCTACACTCCATACAAATACTTTCAGAAATGACTTCCTGACACTTAAATCTATACTCGATATTAACAAATTTCTCTCCTTCAGAAACGCTTTCCTTGCCATTGCCAGTCTACATTTTATATCCTCTCTACTTCGACCATCATCAGTTATTTTGCTCCCCAGGGCAGGTAGGTTAGAAAATTTAAAAAGGGAAATGGATAGGTTAAAGTTAGATATAGTGGGAATTAGTGAAGTTCGGTGGCAGGAGGAACAAGACTTTTGGTCAGGTGAATACAGGGTTATAAATACAAGATCAAATAGGGGTAATGCAGGAGTAGGTTTAATAATGAATAAAAATAGGAGTGCGGGTAAGCTACTACAAACAGCATAGAGAACGCATTATTGTGTCCAAGACAGACACGAAGCCCATGTCTACTACAGTATTACAAGTTTATATGCCAACTAGTTTTACAGATGATGAAGAAATTGATGAAAAGTATGATGCGATGAAAAAAAAATATTCAGGTAGTGAAGGGAGACGAAAATTTAATAGTAATGGGTGACTGGAATTCGAGAGTAGGAAAAGGGAGAGAAGGAAACATTGTAGGTGAATATGGATTGGGGGCAAGAAATGAAAGAGGAAGCCGCCTGGTAGAATTTTGCGCAGAGCACAACTTAATCATAGCTAACACTTGGTTCAAGAATCATAAAAGAGGGTTGTATACACGGAAGAATCCCGGAGATACTAAAAAGTATCAGATAGATTATATAATGGTAAGAGAGAGATTTAGGAACCAGGTTTTAAATTGTAAGACATTTCCAGGGGCAGATGTGGACTCTGACCACAATCTATTGGTTATGAACTGTAGATTAAAACTGAAGAAACTGCAAAAATGTGGGAATTTAAGGAGATGAGACCTGGATAAACTGAAAGAACCAGAGGTTGTAGAGAGTTTTAGGGAGAGGGAACAATGGACAGGAATGGGGGAAAGAAATACAGTAGAAGAAGAATAGGTAGCTTTGAGGGATGAAGTAGTGAAGGCAGCAGAGGATCAAGTAGGTAAAAAGACGAGGGCTAGTAGAAATCCTTGGGTAACAGAAGAAATATTAAATTTTATTGATGAAAGGAGAAAATATAAAAATGCAGTAAATGAAGCAGGCAGAAAGGAATACAAACGTCTCAAAAATGAGATCGACAGGAAGTGCAAAATGGCTAAGCAGGGATGGCTAGAGGACAAATGTGAGGATGTAGAGGCGTATCTCCCTAGGGGTCAGATAGATACTGCCTACAGGAAAATTAAAGAGACCTTTGGAGAAAAGAGAACCAATTGTATGAATATCAAGAGCTCAGATGGAAACCCATTTCTAAGCAAAGAAGGGAAAGCAGAAAGGTGGAAGGAGTATGTAGAGGGTCTATACGAGGGCGATGTACTTGAGGACAATATTTTGGAAACAGAAGAGGATGAAGATGAAGATGAAATGGGAGATACGATACTGCGTGACGAGTTCGACAGAGCACTGAAAGACCTGAGTCGAAACAAAGCCTCGGGAGTAGACAACATTCCATTAGAACTACTGACAGCCTTGGGAGAGCCAGTCCTGACAAAACTCTACAATCTGGTGAGCAAGATGTATGAGACACGCGAAATACCCCCAGACTTCAAGAACAATATAATCATTCCAATCCCAAAGAAAGCAGATGTTGACAGATGTGAAAATTACCGAACTATCAGTTTAATAAGTCACGGCTGCAAAATACTAACGAGAATTCTTTACAGACGAATGCAAAAACTAGTAGAAGCCGACCTCGGGGAAGATCAGTTTGGATTCCGTAGAAATATCGGAACACGTGAGGCAATACTGACCCTACGACTTATTTTAGAAGCTAGATTAAGGAAAGGCAAACCTACGTTTCTAGCATTTGTAGACTTAGAGAAAGCTTTTGACAATGTTGACCGGAATACTCTCTTTCAAATTCTGAGTGTGGCAGGGGTAAAATACAGGGATTGAAAAGCTATTTACAATTTGTACAGAATCCAGATGGGAGTTATAATAGTCGAGGGACATGAAAGGGAAGCAGTGGTTGGGAAGGGAGTGAGACAGGGTTGTAGCCTCTCCCCGATGTTATTCAATCTGTATATTGAGCAAGCAGTGAAGGAAACAAAAGAAAAATTTGGAGTAGGTATTAAAATCCATGCAGAAGAAATAAAAACTTTGAGGTTCGCCGATGACATTGTAATTCTGTCAGAGACAGCAAAGGACTTGGGAGAGCAGTTGAACGGAATGGATAGTGTCTTGAAAGGAGGATATAAGATGAACATCAACAAAAGCTAAACGAGGATAATGGAATGTAGTCGAACTAAGTCAGGTGATGCTGAGGGATTTAGAATAGGAAATGAGACACTTAAAGTAGTAAAGGAGTTTTGCTATTTGGGGAGCAAAATAACTGATGATGGTCGAAGTAGAGAGGATATAAAATGTAGACGTGCAATGGCAAGGAAAGCTTTTGTGAAGAATAGAAATTTGTTAACATCGAGTATGGATTTGAGTGTCAGGAAGCCGTTTCTGAAAGTACACTCCTGGAAATGGAAAAAAGAACACATTAACATCGGTGTGTCAGACCCACCATACTTGCTCCGGGCACTGCAAGAGGGCTGTACAAGCAATGATCACACGCACGGCACAGCGGACACACCAGGAACCGCGGTGTTGGCCGTCGAATGGCGCTAGCTGCGCAGCATTTGTGCACCGCCGCCGTCAGTGTCAGCCAGTTTGCCGTGGCATACGGAGCTCCATCGCAGTCTTTAACACTGGTAGCATGCCGCGACAGCGTGGACGTGAACCGTATGTGCAGTTGACGGACTTTGAGCGAGGGCGTATAGTGGGCATGCGGGAGGCCGGGTGGACGTACCGCCGAATTGCTCAACACGTGGGGCGTGAGGTCTCCACAGTACATCGATGTTGTCGCCAGTGGTCGGCGGAAGGTGCACGTGCCCGTCGACCTGGGACCGGACCGCAGCGACGCACGGATGCACGCCAAGACCGTAGGATCCTACGCAGTGCCGTAGGGGACCGCACCGCCACTTCCCAGCAAATTAGGGACACTGTTGCTCCTGGGGTATCGGCGAGGACCATTCGCAACCGTCTCCATGAAGCTGGGCTACGGTCCCGCACACCGTTAGGCCGTCTTCCGCTCACGCCCCAACATCGTGCAGCCCGCCTCCAGTGGTGTCGCGACAGGCGTGAATGGAGGGACGAATGGAGACGTGTCGTCTTCAGCGATGAGAGTTGCTTCTGCCTTGGTGCCAATTATGGTCGTATGCGTGTTTGGTGCCGTGCAGGTGAACGCCACAATCAGGACTGCATACGACCGAGGCACACAGGGCCAACACCCGGCATCATGGTGTGGGGAGCGATCTCCTACACTGGCCGTACACCACTGGTGATCGTCGAGGGGACACTGAATAGTGCACGGTACATCCAAACCGTCATCGAACCCATCGTTCTACCATTCCTAGACCGGCAAGGGAACTTGCTGTTCCAACAGGACAATGCACGTCCGCGTGTATCCCGTGCCACCCAACGTGCTCTAGAAGGTGTAAGTCAACTACCCTGGCCAGCAAGATCTCCGGATCTGTCCCCCATTGAGCATGTTTGGGACTGGATGAAGCGTCGTCTCACGCGGTCTGCACGTCCAGCACGAACGCTGGTCCAACTGAGGCGCCAGGTGGAAATGGCATGACAAGCCGTTCCACAGGACTACATCCAGCATCTCTACGATCGTCTCCATGGGAGAATAGCAGCCTGCATTGCTGCGAAATGTGGATATACACTGTACTAGTGCCGACATTGTGCATGCTCTGTTGCCTGTGTCTATGTGCCTGTGGTTCTGTCAGTGTGATCATGTGATGTATCTGACCCCAGGAATGTGTCAATAAAGTTTCCCTTTCCTGGGACAATGAATTCACGGTGTTCTTATTTCAATTTCCAGGAGTGTATTTGTATGGAGTGTAGCCATGTATGGAAGTGAAACATGGACGATAAATATTTTGGACAAGAAGAGAATAGAATCTTTCGAAATGTGGTGCTACAGAAGAATGCTGAAGATTAGATGGGTAGATCACATAACTAATGAGGGAGTGTTGAATAGGAATCGGGGAGAAGAGACGTTTGTGGCACAACTTGACTAGAAGAAGGGATCGGTTGGTAGGACATGTTCTGAGGCATCAAGGGCTCACCAGTTTAATATTGGAGGGCTGTGTGGAGGGTAAAAATCGTAGAGGGAGGCCAAGAGACGAATACACTAAGCAGATTCAGAAGGATGTATGTTGCAGTAGGTACTGGGAGATGAAGAAGCTTGCACAGGATAGAGTAGCATGGAGAGCTGCATCAAACCAGTCTCAGGTCTGAAGACCACAACAACAACAACAAGCAACTATTTGGTGCATGTGCTCTAATAATCGTGTCGTTATCAGACGTATATTATGCTGCTGGTCCTAAGGAAGAAAAATTGTTGGTGATCAGTCGCGCGTGATCATACAAATAATTCGACATCAACCACTGCTGTTTCTCAGCAGCTAGTATTTATTAGAAAGGTGGAAAACGACCAAACAGCTGCTCTAACTATATTTAACGGAAGTCTTTTTTTCTTTTTCCTTTTTAAACACGGACAGACGCGACATCAACAGTCAATAGGAATCCAAAGGATGCAAACAGGTAAGGATAACGCTAGGCTGGATGGTAGTAGGAGGCGTTTTCTTTCTTTCTTTTTTTTTTTTTTTTAATCAGTGAAGCTAGGTGGATAGCGTTACACAGAATAGTACAGTTTTGAACTTAGCCACAGTTCTCTTTAGAACAAGTAAAGATCTTGGCCACAACAACTGGCTTAGACCTGCAACACAGACAAGTTTATAATATTCTAATTAAGCACACTTATGCCAAACTTAAGTCACTGACTGGAATAGTGGGAATTAGTACACAACAACAAACAACAGACAGCAATCGGCCGAATGAATTGTTGGCTCAGAACAGCAACTGCTCACATACAACAGCATCGATTGCTCAAACTAAAACCTGTCTTGCTCAAAACCTCAACTGACCAAATCTACAATGTACCCAGAACAGCAATTATTCTAATATCACGGTCCGTAGGCTGGCCACACTAAAAATGTGTTAATATATCAGAATTTAGACCTCTAACTGGAAGACGGTGCATCAGTACACAATAAATAACAGTTGGCCCAAGTCTCCAGCTTGCACAGAACAGAAAACGTCACGGACTTCACATTCGAAGTATTACTGGGGTATGCAGGCGGTGACAGCATAAATACCAAACATTAAGAGGTAAAATGTATACAAGTTGCCCAGGCACAAGAGCCTGCAAAATTATAGAGAAGAAGTAGCTATACCCGACGACCTTCGTTCCGCTTCTGAAAATCTTTATATGTTATAGCTGACCCGGCAAACTTGGTTTGCCATATAAATTATCTCTAGTCTATAAGAATAATGTATACGTGTAACACAATGTATACCCGGTGAACTTCGTTTCGCCTCTGAAAATCTTTATATGTTATAGCTGGACCCGGCAAGTGTTGTTTTGCCGTATAAATTATCTAGTCCATAAGAATATTGTATACGTGTAACACAATGTATACGTGTAACACAATAGCCGTTGTTGGCGGGAGCTCGCGACACAAACAATAATAATGGCCGAAAACTGTGTAGGGAGTGAGAAAAGGCTTAGGGGGAAATCCTGCAGTATCGGCCACTATTAGTTCTAGCGTTTCTACGGTAGATCACGCATATTTAACAATTGCAGCCGATACACGGTTCGTCCATGAGCATACAACATAGCGGCAATTTCGTGTCGTAACGAGTTCGCCAGCATTATGAATAAGGCCAAGCGCATACGCATCGATTTTTATCGTACGTAAAAATATTGTACGATTAAATTCTTTTAGAGGAACAAAGGAGGGCATAGGAACTTCTTTGTTCCACTAAAAATACGACATATTTCCGTACGTTAAAAATCGATACGTGTGCGCTAGGCCTAAATGTCAGTTTGGCGAATAACGCGTGCTACCTATTTGAACTTCTCGGTCTAGTTACGTCGATTCAGAGAGGGATATTCGAGTCGTTGCTTTTGGTAGGTTTTCTTCAATTACCTATCTATCGAATAGTGAAAGACTATCACCGGTGGACACATGGCGGGGATAACTGCTTTAGTGATAATTGATTAGTCATCGACTGAGGATGAAAATTATTTAATTACTAAAATTGCTATTAAAAATAGGGGTTGGTGGTAGAAGGGTGAAAATTCAGGGTTGTGTGTATTTTTTAATGGTACATCCTAAAAAATAAAAATAAATAGTTCTGTCCAAAAAAAGGAAAAAAATCACTTAGGGAACAAGAAGAAAATCACTTACGGGTATGAAAAATAGATTACGAGTGATTCTGAGACCTACCGAATATACATGTAAAATTTCATCAGAATCAATCGCGCTATTTCGGAGGAGTATGGCAACTAACTCTGTGACACGAGAATTTTATATATAAGGGTTCGACTGAACAAACCCACAGACGGAACCAAAATGCGTTGGGTGACTCCCGTGCAAAATCAATCCTTTGCTAGACACATTCAGCCTCACCGTTAGAAAAAATCGGACAGTCTAACCGATCATCCTTCCATCCACGGCCTAGTGTACTAATTACTGATCCACACCAGGCGCCAACCGTCCAAGACACTTGGGAGCGTGGCCACTGCGTACACAACAGTGTTCAGTTCAGAATGGTTCAAATGGCTCTGAGCACTATGGGACTTAACCGCTGCTATCATCAGTCCCCTAGAACTTAGAACTACTTAAACCTAACTAACCTAAGGACATCACACACATCCATGCCCGAGGCAGGATTCGAACCTGCGACCGTAGCGGTCGCGCAGTTCCAGACTGTAGCGTCTAGAACCGCTCGGCCACTCCGGCCGGCAACAGTGTTCGGTTCAAAAATGGCTCTGAGCACTATGGGACTTATCAGCTGTGGTCATCAGTCCCCTAGAACTTAGAACTACTTAAACCTAACTAACCTAAGGACATCACAGACATCCATGCCCGAGGCAGGATTCGAACCTCAACAGTGTTCGGCCTCACTCATTGTCGACCACGGCGAGTAAACATTCATTCGAGCTATTGTGTGTGCCTCTGAATCCACTGCCCTGCAACACTCGCTGCCCTGTTGCCTCGATGCCGCGCGAGCCAAAGAGCGTGTGTGAGCAATCAGTACAGACAGGCGCTAAGAAAACAGAGCACGAGCACAGCACACTACAGTAAGAAATAATGATGATGGTATTCTCCTGTGTAAATATTTTGGAAATTGTTGTATAATATTTTTGATACAACCACAGTAGGTGGTTACTCGTTGCCACCCTCAAAGTATTTATTTTGCGCTGACGGGAACACTATGAGACGAGAAGGAGGAGAACACTGAAACACTGATAATGATTAGTGACAAGAACACACACATGTATTGACGAATACTCAACTTTGTACAAATCGGCTACTATTACAGTAGCTGAAGCTGGATAGTTAGCAATTCTTGTCCCACTAGAATGTTCACTGAAGACGGGCTGGTGCGGATTCGTTAGAAGCAGATGATGTGGCGCAGAGTACACAAGTACAAGGCTGTCTGCTAGGCAGTCGAGCTGTCTTGGAACTGCTCGCTCCGCTGTGGCTTTGGCGCATGTCACTCCTCTGGTGGCGTCACCCCTATGACTTCTTGGTGCGGCAATCGTTGGAATATACACCATCTCTGGAGGGGGTTGTCTACCTGCCAACCTCTTGTGGTGTGTTTTGTTCTCATGACACTACACTCCTGCCCCCAACCCCTCCCCCAAATCTCCTGACCATGGTCGCATACGGTTGCAGTGAGAACTGACAGCGTTGGGGAGGTCTGGGTGCAGGTGCAGCACGTGGTATGGGAAGCGGTACTGAAACCGGCGACAGGCACCCTTCTGCACCCCGGCATTTGTCTTGAGCCTCCAAGGGAATTTCTGGCAAACCACAGGAGGGCGCACACGTACATCCAGGGCTGGAGTCTCAAACGCTGGATGGCCCCTCCCCCTCAGAGAGGTAGGCGGCGGGGCGCAGAGGCGACAGGGGCTGCTGTGATGATGGCATTGGGGATGAGGGCGCACCCACCTCTACGGAAATCACCTCAGGCTGAGACGCCATCAGGTCCACGGACGGCCGCGATCGTCGCTCCTGGCTGCGTGCTGAATCTGCAGCGGCAGGATCATGGAGTCTCAGAGAACGTAGCTGGTTCCATTGTCTTTAGAGCAGCGATCCTGTAAGGGAAGAAACTAAGAACACTTATTTACAAGAACACGCGAAACGGTCCCCTGTAGACATGGCCGTCGAGGCCGGAATGTCCTGAAGAGTACTGCATCCTGGTTCTGAAAATGAGAATCTTTGTACTGACCGGTACTCCTCGTTGGTGGATGCAGCAGATGAAACAGGGTTCAATGTCGTTGACATTGCAGGAGTTCAGCCGGTGAAGGTCCAATTCGAGACATCAGAGGAGGTGGACAGGAGCAGTTGCAAGGCCTGCACACGTGAGAGTTCCACGAAATTTACTCATCCACTACTTGAATGTTCGCACGAAATGTTCAACTTCATCATTTGACTGCAGGTGGAACGGTGCTGTGGTCACATGTTCAATATCGTTGGGCATGCAAAACTGTGCGAGTTCCTGTGAGGTGAACTGCCGTTCATTATCAGACACTGTCCGCCCCCAGTAGCTGAGTGGTCAGCGCGACAGACTGTCAATCCACAGGGCCCGGGTTCGATTCCCGGCTAGGTCGGAGATTTTCTCCGCTCAGGGACTGGGTGTTGTGTTGTCCTAATCGTCTTCATTTCATCCCCATCGTCACACATTTCATTTCATCAGACACTAACACTTCCGACAAGCGCTCAATGCAAAAAATTGAAGTAAGTATTCTGACAGTACAATCCGATGTCGCGGATTTCATCGTAACCACAGAGGGAAAGCGACTGAAGGCATTCACTACAATAAGCTATCGTGTCTTCCAGAAAGATCTTGCAAAATAAATGAGGATGCGTTTCCATGGATAGCGGGGGGAGTGGCTAGTTAGAAAAGGGTTGAGGCCGCCTGTTGCTACATGCAAGCGACGCAGCGTGAAGTCATGTCTTCAGTCTGGGCGTCCATCCCTGGCGAAGAGCAACGGCGTCGAGCAGGCTGCTTTGTCCTCGCCATACCCCTGTGTCCCTGATGCAGCAACTTAAGAACATCCTGCTGAAGGGTCCGTGAGATGATGAGCCAGGCCTGTGTGTATAAAAATAATAAAAAAATAAAAAATAAAAGAACCCACGCTGTGCTGACAAGGCTTGACGGTGAGCGAGGTATCGACGGACTTCCGGCCGAAGAATGTCTTTCACCCTGCTTGGCCACCCTGTGCCCATTTAATTAAGTACAATGCTTAAATCTGCATCCTCAGCTGCCTGCTGTACTATGCGACGAAAGTCCATGGAAAAATTGCGGAAGCGTACAGAGCATCTATGCGACAACACGATGCTTCGGAGGGGTCGAACTGATCACCCTCGTACACAGGTCACCTTAACAATACGTCGGCGTTGGAATGTTGAGCCTTACGGTGGCACATGATTTCATAGTAGTAGTTCGACAGCAATAAAGTCCATCGTCGGAATTTCTGCGCCGTCTGTGGAGGAACAGGCTTGGTTGAGTGGAAGAGTAAAGTGAGTGGCTTATGATCAGTGGCCAAGTAGAACTTCCGTCCATAGAAGTAATGATGAAACTAGGTTACACCACAAATGATCACCAATGCTTCTTTTTCAATATGATTGTCATTAGCCTGAGTCTTAATCAGAAGTTTGGATGCAAATGCATTTCGACGATTCATCGATCCGATACGCCTGCGCCAATAGAAGAAGCATCAACCGCTAACTTAACTGGTTTATCCGGTTCAAAAGGCATGATTTACTAAGTAATGCTCGTTTCAATTGATCAAAGGCCAACTGACATTCCTTGATCCACGCAAACGGAACATCCTTACTCCGTGACATGTGAAGCGGAGCTGCAGTCTGACAGGCGTGAGGAATGGATTTGATGCAGTAGCTCACTTTGCCTAACACTGCTTGCAGTGTCGGATTTTTGGGAGCCGGCAAATATTTGATGGCTCGCAAACGAGTCTGAGTGGGATGAGTAGTCTGCACATTTAAGACACACCCTAGATATTCTATTTCCGTCTGGAAAAAAGAGCACTTCTCTTTGCGACAGTTGAGGCCTGCCGATGACAGTACTTCAAAAAGGCACTCAAGACTGGCTAACTATTCTGCAGAACGTCCAAACACGACAATGTCAGCCAGGTGAGTTGAACAAAATGCACCTTGGCACAGTTATTTTGTTCTTAAAAGCGTTGAAAGACCACTGGCGCTAAGGCAATACTGAAGGACGGCGTTGAAATTGAAATAAGCCGAGAAGAGTATTAATAACCAAAAATTTCTTTCCGTAGTCATCCAAAGGCAGTTGGAGGTAAGTAGCCGTCTAGTCTATGCTGGAAATACACATCGGCTAATCTGTCCATCAGTTGCTCTGGACAGGGCAAATGGTACGTGTCCAAAACTGTCTGAGAGTTCACAGTCGTCTCAAAATCTACATACAGTCGAAGATGTCCTCAAGGTTTGCGAAGGATGACTAATGGGGAAGACCACTGATTGCACGAAAGGCTAGATCACCCATCAACTTGCCATTGCCGTAATTGTTCAGCGACTTATTCCCTAATGGCAATGGGCACTTGCCTAACTCGACAAAACTTTGGCTGTGCATTGTCTTTGAGTGACACATGAACTAAAAATTTTTTCGCACAACCGAGGCCGTCGCTATAAAGTTCACTAATTTTATCATATATTGCTTGAAGCTTGTCTGTAGGCACATCTGTTGAAATCTGGTACACTAACGTGTGACTGCCAATCCGAAAATTTCAAAAGAATCTAAACCGAAAATGTGTATTTTCAACTTCTCGCGGCATAATGAATAGTCCATTAAATTTCGGGCATGCAGCCGCGCAAGTAAAATTTCCTCCACTGATATTTCGGCCGCGTATTGTCCGGCCATCCTCAGAGTGAGTCACAACACTGAAGAGAAGATGCCAAGTGCGGCCTTATATGCTCCACCGCGGCGGTATTGCGCATGCGCATGCTGGTCGGCGGCAGAGAAATACGCGTACACATGCTCCACCTGTGGCGAAGGCGTACAGACATTCGATTCGCTTATCGATGTATGATCGGCGACGGTGACACCATGACGACCTCTCTGCTGTTTAATTACCCCACGAGCCGGATTCCATGCTTTGTCCAAATCAAAACCACTATCTCTATTCATTAAATTATTAGCTAATCTAATCTCTATAGCTTTCTTAAAGACAGATTCCCAAAAGGAAGTTGTGGATGTTAAAATCTTCACATCACTGTAATTCATGGAATGTCCTGTATCAATACAATGTTCGGCCACAGCTGACTTGGCTGGCTGTAATACGCGTGTGTATCTTCGATGCTCCACACATCTCTCATTAACGGTGCGTGTTGTTTGACCTATGTACGACTTCTCACAATATCCGCAAGGAATCTGATCACACCCGCTTTACGAAGCTGTAAATCGTTCTTCACAGAGCCCAGTAAAGCTGCAATCTTCGTGGGGGGCCGGAAGATCACCTTAACACAGTGTTTCTCAAGAATACGGCCTATCTTCGAGGAAAGAGCACCCACATAGGGTAAAAACGCACTAGATCTGATGGAATTACTATCTTCTTCCCCATCACAAACCTGCATTCTAGGTTTTGTACTGAATGCTCTACGAATTTGTTGCAGAGAAAATAAATTCGATTTAAAAATGCTCTTGAGGTATGTGAGCTCTTCTTGCAAATTGTCTTTATCGGGTATACAGTGCGCCCTATGTGCTCTTAGTATATTGACAGCAGGACGAACATTTCGCCGCGCTTGGTACGCGTGCACGCTAGACACAGCTCGCAAGTTCCGTCAGGATCACGAGGAACAATGTACCTAGTGCTGTTCTGGAAACGATTTCTACAGCGTTTGCGAGGCTGAATCGCTCGGCAGTTAGGTCTTCGCTGGACCGCAGTCAGAGAGAGAGGTTTCATATAGGTACGAAAAGGGGTTCGCAACGCTTTCAACTACCTAGTTTCAACTACTTTTCAAGGTCATCCAACGGCTCACTACCACATCCGAAATACCGGAACATAGATCATTGTATATAGGATATGTCCTGGGATTTTCGGTAGCTTAGCAAATAAGACAGGTGTATATTCTCGTACAAAATATTTATTAACTTTTACATACACATTTACACACAAAAAACAATTTTCTTTAGTTTTGATAGGTGTAGTTTTAATAATGTCTAAATTAATTTTTAACTTATAACTTAAATCCACATCTGAATCATCTGTTTCTTTCTCCAACCAGTAACTGGACAACTACAAAGAAGGTATATTCTCGAATTCTAATACATATCTAATTTTCTTCCTGTAAAATACTTGTTTTATGGCTTTAACTATTAGCTGTTTTCCTTCCTGCAGCTCTTCTAGGCGAGAGCATTCGGGGATTTTAATTTTTCTTCGTATCTCCTCCATGACGCTACCGTTAAAGCATTCCACGTCTTCCTGTGTGTATGTCGGCAAGTCTTCTGCCCCACATTCTTGGGTGATTTCTGTATAGAACTTTTTAAGTTTACGACTTGTGCAAACGAGTGTCCATTAAATTTAGTTATTCCATCAGTTTTAACCTCGGCAAATGGCTGTTCTGTTGGTAGGTGGACAACATCCAGCTCGTCACACTTAGATAGAATATAACCATCCTTTTTAAGCCGATCCAAATGGGAACAGAGCTTAATAAACACATTTTCGTGTGTCCCTTCTCGATTCCATTGATTTCGGTCAGTACTCCAACACGTGACCAGTTTCCATGGCTGTTTACTGTAAATGCCAATATTTTGTAGTGCCCCTTCGTAGACAAATTTTTCTATACACTATGTTTAAATACGTACGTAAACCTGGCCTGCGCGTCCGCAAGAGCCTCTTCCTTTTCCATTTGCAGCGTATATTCTTCCTTTATGGCAGCTGTCTTCTCTTTATACTCTATTCTTTAGTTCGATGTGTTCCATTTCCAGTTTCCTTTTTCGTGCACATAAAACATTAACTGCACTTAAAGGAGTAATTTCTTTAACGGGGAATGGTTTAAGTCTGTGTGATACATTTACTCTTTTTCTTAAGACTTGGGGTATAACACTGTTTATAGGAACCAGTCCCAATTCGACGATATCTATATCGGACGCTATTGTGGAGAACAGTGTTCTAGACTGAGAAAAATAAGCTTCTCCTGCTTTAACATAACACTTATGCGTAATACTATTATTGTTTTTGTTGGAGTCTGTGTTAAGAACCTCTACGGACAGGTAGATAATTGAAACTGTATGCAGACAGAGCATAACTTACAAGCTTTTCTCGGTCTTGAGAGTCCGGCAGACTTACTTGCACACCAGTCAATTTTCGGGTGTTCTTATTGGCCCAGTAGACAAATTGCAGAGCGTTGTTAAACACACACAGCAACTGTTCTGTAAATTATTAGTTAGCCGACACCACATAGACGCAATTGGTACAGAGTAAAGTGGAGCAAATTGTAAATACTGCTTGTTGGTGTCCAATACACTTAAACAGCTTTGCACTGGATCTAACACACGATTCATTCTGTAGCTGTATGTAGTAGCCTCCTGCCTGGTAATAGCATGCTCCTTAGCCGAAGAAGTCGCGTGTCTGGGCACTTTATAAAGCCTATAAGATGGTTACCGATAACTTTGTTTACACCTGGACTTGTGATTTGACTTATAAATTAAACAGTCTATTCCAGCTGTCTTATCGTTGTCCACAATCACATTGCTGCTTCCCTGATGGTCTCCTTCCATGCGTAAGTCGTGGTCGATATTAGGTAGTCGCACATCTCCATTTTACTAAAAATTCCGGCAGAGTCTTGCATTATATCTACATGCAAAAGGTAATAATCGTCTACAAGTAGCTGCTGCAATATTCCAGGCAACTCTTCCATTAGAACATCCAATTTAACGTCGGCTAATTCGACTTTATATGGTATAGCCATAGGATGTTTATATTTCTTCGAAATGGTTTCCAGTGCTTCCTTGCCGATTTTACCCAATATTCCTCTTGCTGCCACACTGTCGCTTCCATGTAGGAGAAATGGTGGCTGCACCTCGACACCATGTCTTGCAGTGACGAACTTGGAGAATTTACTATGTAGATAATAGTTAAATGAGCCACACATCTCTTTCTTTAACATTACAGATCGTCCCTTCTCTAACTGCTCCTGACAATCCCCTTGATCACAGATTTTAACTAACATAATCGCAAAACGGTTCTGTAATAGGAGTAAGCACATTTTAATTCTTCTTGCTAAGGAGCGTACCATTTTCGGTGTAATTTATGTTGCCAATGTCAGAAATAAGATTGTCCAGGTTCTCCAGCAGTAACCATAAGCCAAAGTTTTTGTCGATTGGTCTCGTCCTCCCTAATAGCTGAGGTATGTTAAGGACTTTGGAGGAATCCATGTTGACACTTTCACCTACCACAGAAGACTGATCGGTTGCAGCTGCCATGCATCCTTTTATATTCTAAATATCCAAAATACTGGCACTTCTGATCACGTGGTCTTCTGAACATACATTCCTTCTAGCTGAAATGAGCTATTTTCTGTGCAAGGTGTCCATGGAAGGGAAGGCGACTTTTGCTCCACCAATCCCTAGGGAGAGACAGCGGTTGGGTGACTTAGGTTAGTGGAGGTAGTTCAGGTGTTATTTCTTTCCCACCATTTTCTTAGGTTAATAGAGATAGCGCAAGTGATCTTTCTGTTTACCTCCATTTTGTCCCACCATCTTGGATTACTTAATGGGAGATATGACAGCACACTCTAGCGGCAGGACTGTGTACTAGGTCCAGACCTTGTGGTGAACACACTGTTTGGCGTCATCTTGGCTAATGGTACTTACGTCATCAGCTGACGTCGTGGCAGCCATCTTGGATTACGTCACTGAAAGAACGACAGCGCCCTGTAGTGGTGATACTGTGTACTAGGTCAGTTGGAGCCTGAACCTCATGGTCAACAGACTGGTTGGTGGTAGTGCCTTTAATTGTTTAAATAAATAGTGCATCCAAAATAAAGATTTATGTCCAGCACAGGTCGAGTCGTCTTCCAACGATTTCCTAGGTGGCAGTCGGATGACTTAGGTTAGTGGAGGTAGCCCAAGTGCCCTTTCTTTCCCACCATTTTCTTAGGTTAGTATAGTACGATTGCCCTATCTTCCATCCAAAATTCAGACTTCCTGCCAACCTCTAGGAAGAGGTGGCGAACAGATGACTTGGGTTAGTGGAGGTAGCCCAATTGACCTATCTTCCCGCCAAAATTCATACTTCCCCCCAAAATCAGCCATCTTGAATGACTTCACAGCTGCCATCTTGGATGCCGTCATCAAGTGATGTTATCGCCCCCATCTTGGATAACAGTACTTTGAGGTGGTACTGGCTTTGTCTCAATACTGCCAGTATGGTTGCACTATCGGTTGGAGGATGGCATTCATGTATTGTACAGCCGCTACAGAGCCTTCCATGAGCACCAGCGGCATATGTCAGCCCCACTCAATGCCACCCCAAAACAGCAGGGAACCTCCAACTTGCTGCACTCGCTGGACATTGGGTATAAGACGCAGATTGCCTCCAAACACATCTCCGATGATTGTCTGGTTGAAGACACTATGTGACACTCAGGGGGGACCAATTGATTACAGTTACCACGTGCAAGTAGATGTAGGTTACAATCGCTGTGAAGAGAAGAAGAATCTTGCATAGGATAGAATACCATGGAATGCTGCATCAAACCAGTCTTCGGACATTCACATCTAAGGACTCGGGACAATCACAGCAGTCTATATGTGTAAGGCAGGACGTATATTCAATTATGTTGTCGACTTGTACGTGACACACAGTTTTCGATCTGACATGCCTAGGTGTTCGCCCTGAAAAAGGGGCCGTTATTATCTAGGTTTTTCCCGCATTTGTACTCCCAACACTGTTACCAAGGAGAGATTTCAAAGAATAACGCTGTGAGAGGTCTCAACGTTACCAGAAGTGTTCTCACTGTGACTATTGTGTAATCTCAGACATAATTATGATACATTACTAGGCTGAGAACGCCTGGGTGTTGCGAAGCGAAAGACGTCTTGTCATCAGGGCCTGCTACTTGAGTTAAATCTGTTGAATCATGTTTCGAGTCACGTCACGTCACATACTTACTGAAACACTGGTAGTTAATAAGAGACGGAAATAAGAGTGCACGGTATTGTCGAAAAAGTAGAGAACCAGATAAGTGATTATTTTCTACTGCTAGTCTTTTGCAGGTCTGGTGTTGACCAATCAGAACACCATTTTGAGAGCTCCATCTGCAGAATTCACAAATTTGGCTTTTAGGAGTGCCTTAAACAGCTAGAACAATTCGTAAACATTGAAAAATTTTGAAGGCTAGGATAAATAGTATACGCTTCCAATGAAATTTTTTTGTTCCATGCTTTCAATGCAGTACCCAAGTGATACAGTAGCAACTACGTTTATATCACCTTCTCTTCTTATCATTTACAATTAAAATACCTTACCTAGCAAGAAAAAATGTTTCAATTAAGAAGAACACTTCTGATAATCAAAGTGTACATTGGGTGATTTATCTCTTTGATACAAGGAAATTCCTATGGGTACCTTAGAGCACAGTGCGATTTGACTAATTTTCGAAAAAGTCGAGATGGCAATGCAAGTAGCCCCAGTCCACCCTGAGTTGTCATCAAAACAAAGTTAATGCTGCACGTTTCGTAACGAGCGGCAGGCGTGATCCATTGTGTCAATGAACTCTTGAGAATGTTGTGTTACTCGTTCCTTGCACACATACCTGGGTAATGAGACACAGAAATAAATCAGTACCGAAACATTGTACTGTTTTGAGTTCTGAGTATCTACGATTTTCATTACAACGTTATAAAGTTCTTGAAACAATTGTAAACCTAATGCTTATTGCGAAGAAATTATTGTGTGCATTTTTCTGCTTTCTACGTGATATAGAGGCTGCAACATTGACATTAAAATGGTGTCAGTCCATTAAGATTTTCTCCAGGGTAAACCGTTCCCAAAAGGAGACTGACGATAAATACAAGAAGAAACTTTTGGGTATACCACATTGCAAACAATACGGATTTTGATTTCTCTCTCTCTGAAACTGCAAGACCTGTCTTTGCGTGCATTTTAGCAGTAACAAGATAAGTCACATCTGTGGCTTTGTTGTTCACGGTGACGTCATTGAAGAAACAGGACAACTTAATTTTAATGAAGAATTGTGGGAATAGTCCGCCTTACTGCATAAGCTATCCCAAAATGTGCCTGGACTAGTTTACCCATATTTTGGAATACTTGAATCAATATGGGTGAGTCAGAAGTTCAGCCCTACTTCTCCAGAATTCGCATGCACTACGTTACTACCAGCACACTATTTCGGTACCACACGGTTCAGTCATGTGTCTCAGGCACTGCCTTCTCTGAACTGTAGGACGTGCTGGCGCTCTGCACCCAGTCTACAGACAGACGGTGCCTGCCCGGTCGCTCCTAGTTGGTTTATCTGAGACAGCTACTTGAAGTACGGACAGACGAGAGACGGCCTTATCTCCCACCAGCATGTAAGGCGACGCGTCATTCCGCGAGCTTCTCAGAAGCACTCGACAAATACGCGACGTCTTATCAGGAGCCGTAACTGCGTGGATTTAGACGGAATTTGTGAGTTCCACGTTTTAAGTGGCACTCTTATCTCCAGACACCTGTCGTAATGAAGATAAACCAGGGACATGAAAATTCCCTCTAATGATCTCCACTTTGATGGACTGCTAAACGATAATTGCAAAACGATGAGAAGCATCTGAAATCAAGGCTCGTAAAATCTGTCGATTTGTACACTTAAGCATAGCAACCAGCTGCGCTTTCAATGTATGGTTTCACGAACACTACCTTCCATATATTACGATGTTACGCCACACATATACGTGACGTTCCATACAGGGGAAAGGTTGCTGTCATCGGGCCACCTAAGGAAAATGCATAATAAAACCCTTGGATAGTGTCTGTAATAAATATTCGGAGTGCAACTTGAACATTATCTTCTGGATTTCATTGTAGTAGACACACAAGTCGTAAATACTCACTGTTGCTCAAATATTTGAAAAATAAAAACGTTTGTCATCAGCCCAGTGGAGGGGACTTGTTTCTTTCCTTGGGACAGTAGGTTTCCGAATGCACTGAAGCGTAACAGCCGTTACATGCTACGCTCATCTAAACAAGCATCAAAGCATTTCATATACTACTAGCCATAAAATTGTTACAGCAAGAAGAAATGCAGATGACAAAGGGTATTCATTGGACAAATATATTATACTAGAACTGACATGTGATTAAATTTCCTAGCAGATTAAAACTGTGTGTCGGACCGAGACTCGAACTCGGAACCTTTGCCTTCCGCGGGCACGTGCTCTACCAACTGAGCTACCCAAGCACGACTCACGCCCCGTCCTCACAGCTTTACTTCTGCCAGTACCTCGTCTCCTACCTTCCAAACTTTACAGAAGCTCTCCTGCGAACCTTGCAGAACTAGCACTCCCGAAAGAAATGATATTGCGGAGACATGGCTTAGCCACAGCTTAGGGGATGTTTCCAGAATGAGATTTTCACTCTGCAGCGGGGTGTGCGCTGATATGGAACTTCCTGGAAGATTAAAACTGTGTGCCGGACCGAGACTCGAACTCGGGACCTTTGCCTTTCGCGGGCAAGTGCTCTACCATCCTCCAGGCTGTGGCTAAGCCATGTCTCCGCAATATCCTTTCTCTCAGGAGTGCTAGTTCTGCAAGGTTCGCAGGAGAGCTTCTGTAAAGTTTGGAAGGTAGGAGACGAGGTACTGGCAGAAGTAAAGCTGTGAGGACGGGGCGTGAGTCGTGCTTGGGTAGCTCAGTTGGTAGAGCACTTGCCCGCAAAAGGCAAAGGTCCCGAGTTCGAGTATCGGTCAGGCACACAGTTTTAATCTGCCAGGAAGTTTCATATCAGTGCACACTCTGCTGCAGAGTGAAAATCTCATTCTGGTGACATGTGATTACATTTTCAACAAATTTGGGTGCATAGATCCTGAGAAATCAGTACCCAGAACAACCACCTGTGGCCGTAATAACGGCCTTGATACCCCTGGGCATTGAGTCAAACAGAGCTTGAATGGCGTGTACAGCTAAAGCTGCCCATGCAGCTTCAACAAGATACCACAGTAGAGTAGTGACTGGCGGATTGTGACGGGCCAGTTGCTCGGCCACCATTGTTGGTGAGAGATCTGGAGAATGTGCTGGTCAGGGCAGCAGTTGAACATTTTCTGTATACAGGAAGGCCCGTACAGGACCTGCCACATGCGGTCGTGCATTATCCTGCTGAAATGTAGGGTTTCGCAGCGATCGAATGAAGGGTACAGCCACGGGCCGTAACACATCTGAAATGTAAGGTCCACTGTTCAAAGTGCCGTCATTGCAAACAAGAGGTGACCGAGACGTGTAACCAATGGCACCCCATCATGCAGGGTGATACGCCAGCTTGGCGATAACGAATACACGGTTCCAATGTGTGTTCAACGCGATGTCGTCAAACACGGATGCGACCATCATGATGCTGTAAACAGAACCTCGATTCATTCGAAAAAATGAGGTTTTGCCATTCGTGCACCCAGGTTTGTCGTTCAGTACACCATCGCAGGCGCTCCTGTCTGTAATGATAGTCCATGCTGCTGCAAACGTCGTCGAACTGTTCGTGCAGATGGTTGTTGCTTGCAAACGTCCCCATCTGTTGCCTCAGGGATCGAGACGTGTCTGCACGATGCGTTACAGCCATGCGGATAAGATGCCTGTCATCTCGATTGCTAGAGATACGAGGCCGTTGGGATCCAGCACGGCGTTCCGTATTACCCTCCTGAACCCACCGATTACATATTCTGCTAACTGTCATTGGATCTCGACCAACGCGAGCAGCAATGTCGCGATACGATAAACCGCAATCGCGGGAGGCTACAATCAACCTTTATCAAGGGCGGAAACGTGATGGTATGCATTTTCCTCCTTACACGAGGCATCACAATAATGTTTCACCAAACACCAGTCAACTGCTGTTTGTGTATGAGAAATCGGTTGGAAACTTTCCTCATATCAGCACGTTGTAGATGTCGCCACCGGGGTCAACCTTGTGTGAATGCTCTTAAAAGCTAATCATTTGCATATCACAGCATCTTCTTCCTGTCGGTTACATTTCGTGTCTGTAGCACGTCATCTTCGTGGCGTAACAATTTTAATGGCCAGTAGTGTATTTTCTATTAATGGGAATTTCTCGTTGGCATCAGAATCCGAAAAATATACACTGATGTCAAAAACTCGCAACAGCATAAAATGGTTAGTGTAATGAAATTTCGGGTATACATTAATCTAGGTAACATATTCAACTAATTCACATTGCAAGATCACAGTTTAATGAAAGAATGAGATGAGCCATTGGAAATGTGAAATGTTGTACATTAATAACCGGTGTAACCGCCAGAATGTTGAATGCAAGCATTCAAACGTGCATGTAGGGGCGGGACGTGAGTTTGTGGGACTGAGTTCCATGCCTGTTGTACTTGTTCTGTCAATACAGGGCGGCTAATGCTGGTTGTGGGTGATGCTGGAGTAGTCGTCCGATGATGTCCCATACGAGCTCAACTGGAGACAGATCTGCTAATGAGCAGGCCAAGGTAACATGTGGACACTCTGTAGAGCAAGCTGGGCTACAAAGCGGTGTGTGGGCGAGCGTTATCCTACTGGAAAACACCCCCTGGAATGCTGTTCATGAATGGCAGCACAGCATGTCGTATCACCAGACTGACTTACATATTTGTAGTCAGGGTGCTTGGTATAACCACGAGAGTGCTCCTGCCGTCATAAGAAATCACAACCCCAGACCATAACTGCTGGTGTGTTTGTAGCAAGTAGACAGGTTGGTTACAGGCCATCAATTGGCCTCCTTCTAACCAACACACGGTCATCACTGGCACCGAAGCAGAGCCTGCTTTCATCATAGAACGCAACATACCTCAACCCTGTTCTCCAATGAGCTCTCGCTTGACACTACTGAAGTCGCAAATGGCGGTGGTTTGGGGTCATTGGAACGCATGTTACAGGGCGAAGCTGTCGAAGTTACCGACTCGTAACAATCCGTTGTGTCATTGTGGTGCCAACTGCAGCTCAAACTGCTGCTGCAGATGGTCTACGATACGCCAGAGCGATACGTCGAACACGATGGTCTTCCATCTCGGTAGAGCAACATGGCCGTCCAGATGACCGTTACAGAGTATATTTCAAGTAAATCCGATTTTCATCCTTATAGTGGCGCTACTAGCACCACTCTTAGGCAGCTGGTGCGGAATTTGAATGGACGTCATCTTTCAAATGTACAAAAACTTCTACCAATTTTCGTTATGTTGCCCAACTACTTCTTGGTATTACGAATTGTTTCCCTCATTGTTTGTTCGAAATCAAGAAGGCTAAAAACAGAAATGACACCTTCGAAGATGAAAAATACATTTGATTAATTCTCAAGACACTTCAATACCATTAGAAAATATATAATGAAAACCATTACCTAAATTTAGTTTTTAGTGGCCTATGTAGGCCTGAGATTAGACAAACATCGAGGTGCCTCATTCAAGGCAATTCGCACTACAACCCGAATAGAATGCATCTGTTGTCAATATCCACAGAGAAATTGAGTCGGCCCATCAATGGAACCGGCCCACCAACAGCAACCTTTCCCTGAAGTTAACGATATCTGCTTTTGTTACTGACAACAGATACATTTGCACCATTGCTATGATGGAATGTAACTTGGCACATACGTCATGAATTTGAACACTGAATGGTGGTATACAAACAGCTGGTAGCTCCGTAGCTCAGTGGTAAAGTGTCAGCTTATAACGCTACAGGCTAATACTAAATCAGAAGTACGCCGATAACGTTACTCTTGTGAAAGGATTCTTATTTGACCGTGATCGTGCATAATGGAAAGGTATCGGACTACTTTTGTTTCTCTAAATATTTCTATAAAAAGGAGCTAATAACAGAACAAAAGGGAATCGAACCAAGGTTCTATTAGAAATCAAGTAAACGGTAATTAATGTAAAAGGAAATGATCACCAACCTAATTCGGCAAAGCTGTACCAAGTACTAGCATGATTCATAAAGAAAGTTAGCTATGGGGACTGATTATATTTGGTACTGAAATTTTGTTTGGCCGATAGGATACAAGGCAATTTAGCAAGTCATGTACCAGTGATTTGACATGAATTACACGGGAGGAGCATTAATACGTTTAGCCAACTGGCTCTCAATAACACTTACTAGCAGTACGTTACAGCTGGAAGCTAATGATTATTAAAGGTAAATAATTTTCAATGGTAGAGCAGTAGGAACTTCGACATGGGGCTCTTCTGTAAGTTTAATTATAGGAAATTATTCCCACTGAAGTAATCATATATGTCATATTGATTATTGTTTGTATTCTCAAGGAACATTCAGTTCCTTACACTATTTAGCTCAAATGGATCATGATATCTGACTCCATTGTAGTTTAAATCGTTGTAGCTATTTGCTTAGTGTAGTACACACAAATTACAAGAATGTACTTTTTGAGCACTGTTATCGTAATATGAAATTTAAATCTGGTTCAAATATTAGCATGAGGACACAGAAACTACTCTGTCGGTGATCTCAAATCTAGGCTGAACATTTTAATCGCAACACAATATTTGAAACACTACTAATTATATGAGACGGGAAATTGGAAACAGTGTTATTTCAGCAAGAAGAATCTTTCAACTAAATATTTCAAATCGTGTTTTAGTAATTGTACTTTGATGAAACTTAAACTATCCTTTTATGAGAAATATGAGGACTACTTCAAAACTAGTGCTCACTTAATGGTTATGAAATTTAATACTCCACCAAGTTTATTACCTGTAGTGAAACTTTACTGAATGATTTTTCAACACAATAAAATAGGATACTCGGAAATGTCGTATTATTTGGAATAGGAACCTTTCTAGGCAAATGACTTAGGATAAAATGCGGGTGCTCAACACAAAAAGGTCACAAAACATAAATTTACTATTGCAAAAGAAACAACACAACTGGTCCATGTAATTGTATAGCACTCAAAAGATAATTTGGATGAAGGAGGTAGCAGTCTCGAACTGCTGTGGCTGTTCCAAAAAGGAAGTAAACGTATCCGTGTCTCTCGCTGTGTAATTAGCTCTGAAAATTCTCTTCTTAGCATCGTATTTTCATAGTACAGAGCTAACCAAAGTACGCCAGGAATAATAAGTTATATTACTTCCACATCCGACGCTATATTATAAATTTTGTAGTTCTTCTTGCCTAGTTCAGTTCAGAAGATGCCTGCTAGCCACCGACTAACTCTCGCCACAAAGAAGCCTCGTCGTTCGACGGCCAGTTCCATCTATTCTATTCCCGCCAAGCCAGTTTCGTTGCAGAAGGGCTCCCCTCCATGTTTTACATGATTACAAAGCTACAAGCTCTGTGCGTGAACCAGTATTACAAGCAACATTTTAACATTTCCATTCTTTCACAGTATACTACTTTTTATATTATATCCATACATTAATTACAATTACATAAATTATCATAAATAAAACATTTACATTAATGTTACATTTACATTAATGTTACGTCAAAGAGCACGCTTATACAGAAGTCACATTAAGTAAAAACATACAAGGAAGTTAGATGAAATAATTACAGATAATATCGTTAGCAGTGTTACAAGCCACGCAAAGATTTCAGGTTCGATTTCTGGGCAGACTTCGGATTTCTATCTGTTACTTATAACTTCACTGGCAGTGTCTGATTCGGAGCGAACGTTAAATTGCAGATCTCACAACAACTGCCTAGGTAGTCTTGTTCAAAGGCCAGTGGGAGGTGACAACAAACCACGTCCAATAAGCCCATGTTTAGTAGAGCAGTGTGGTGTTCAAACCTACTTTCGAATTGATGACAGATTTACCTCGTACATAAACAGCTAGTTCTTCAGTTTTACCGTGAGGTAGGGTACATATTATAACAGTACCAGCAGCACTTTGTGTCCAACACATCAATGGAGCATAGAACGCGTATGTGATTCCGGAATGCTCGAATTTCTCTACTTCTGGTCTTACGCAGCGTCTGGTGACTGCTGTACTTAATGTAAGTGATAGCAATACGTGCTTTAGCTCCTGTTTGGGGATAGTTTCTGATGTAAAGGTTGAGTTCATCTTCGTAACTTTACCCAGTGGGTAATGTTTAATGTTCCTGTGAAGATTTTATGATAACTCTAAAAACCTGTATCGAAACTCGAATCTCTTTTTCTCTATATTTTCAGGAGACCTATATCTGGCAATCACAGCAGCTGAAAAATATTCCAGAATGTGTCGGACGGCAGTGACCCATATCGCGGCCATGCTACAGTTCTTCTATTTCTTCTAATGTGTCGTAGACTGGTATATTCTTTCTCCAGTCACAGCACCTACCTGGCCGCCGTAGCACACATAACTGCAGTCAACTGATGCCACTGTACTTGGATCAAGGGCGGTGTGTTCCTGGTAATGAGCGGAGTCCGGTGCCGTGCCGTGCTTCGAAGGTACTAATTACACCTCCAGTAGATTTCACTAGCCGATCAGTTTTTTTTTAATTCTTCCAAGATTTATTCACAACTTTCCTTACACATTACCTTCCTATATGCCGTACTGTCATTCGCGTACTATCTTTGGACGTAGCCGACAGTAAACGATAACTGTTTACAACGTACCACAGTGGTGTATGGGAGGTAGATACTAACCATTTGATAGAAGACATTTGTGATTTATCAAAAAAGTCGGGAAACAACGTCAAACTGGCCTACAAAGGCCACCTAAGCTACAGAATATGCGCTCCGTCGAAGATCTGTAATATCCTCTCGTCCTCTTATGCCGTCAGCTAACGTTAACTGTAGTAAATTAAGTCTTCCTGTGTGTGTGTGTGTGGGGGGGGGGGGGGGAGGTAATGAAAGGAAGAGATTCTGAACAAGCTATGCAAAAACTAATTACGTTTCCAGTTCGATACAAACTCAAGCCTTACAAGCACAGTTGTCTCGTAGTAAGGCCATAGAGATAAAACGTTTTAATTGTTAGTTTCACAGTGTTAAAACTTGCACACAGCATTGTGAGTTAAATTTACACAAATGTAAATTTTACTGTCTGTAAGTATACGACTAAAGCTATTTATGGTTGGTGAAGTTCAGAACACACATATCTCTCTCCCAAAGCAGTCTGATGCAACTTGAAATTGTTCCTTTCGTATAAACTGATAAATTTCCAGTTCCATAATTTTCCACAAAGTCTCAAACAAAAGGATCCATTTTAAAAGTGGTAAAAAAGGGAACTACAGTTATTCTGATTTGCAATTGAAACTGCTGTAAATGCTGATTATTTTTATATTAAAGTTAATCGTATTCAACGGCTCTATGAAACGAAACAAATTTAGTTCTAGGCCAAAACGTCATTGTTGGTTAACAGTGCATTTGGTGAAAAATGACCATTATATAGTTAATTTTCATACGAAGGAAATTATTTTGTAAAAAGTTAATCGGATTTCGAATTAAGATGCAGGTTCAATTTTTTAATAACAAAAAAAACTAAGGATTGAGCACTTACGGCGCTCGATCGTTGCATCACCAAGCAACTCTTTTCCAACTTAATCTGAGCTGCTGGAAATTACTTGTATTATATAGCTGAAACAAGAGAAGTAAGGAGGTAGTCATTTTAAAAGAATTAAAACAAATTTGAAACACAATGGTCCAATTATTATTGGCAAAATGATGGACTGAATACACTTACATCCGCATCATGCCACTGCCAGAAGAAGAAGAAGAAGAAGGAAAGCCGTGCGGGAATAGCCAAGCGGTCTCAGGCGCCGCAGTCATGGACTGTGCGGCTGGTCCCGGTGGGGGTTTGAGTCCTCCCTTGGGCATGGGTTTGTGTTTGTCCTTAGGATAATTTAGTTTAAGTAGTGTTTAAGCTTAGGCTCTGATGACCTTAGCAGTTAAGTCCCATAAGATTTCACACACGGTTGAACATTTTTTTGAAGAAGGAAAGAGTCTAATGTTTCTTATTTCATAGATGGAGTAATTACAACTTTGCACAACAAAAATTGTTGTAATATCAAGATTTACAGACGTTAATTTTCTGAGGACTTTGGCTGTTCATAAATGCAATCGAAAGAAATAATTTTTTACTGGTCTTTAAATGCAGTTCCCATAATGCTGCAAACATTTTAACTAAAGTAATATTAGGAATTGTTATGTACCAGTCCATAAGCTAGAATATCACTTGATGTTATTATTATTGTGGCGTCTCTTCAAAGCTGCTCAGTTAGTCACAAGAGTTCACGTTTGCAGTTTTATCAAAAGATATGTTACACAGCCCCCTTGAAAGATGAAGATGAAAGCGGTGTTCATTATAGTAACCTCGTTTCCACTTTTCACTTCAATTGTTACAAAAATCTCTAGAAAGGCACACTAAATACTGGCCACTTGTTTAATTAATTATATAGTAATATTGGTAAGAGAATTATTTGATTGAATGTTGATTGTCACTTAAACATGACTTTGGAAGACAAGCATTGTTATCACAGTCTTTCCATGACATGGGATTCACTGTATTAAGTTACAGATCTGATCAAGTATACTCTAGATTGTGGAGTATGATTAAAGTCTGTATTCCTTAATCGATGCTCAGGATCATATTTAACATTTCTGCCCTGTATTCTGGGAAATTCCATAGGGAATCTGGGCTAAAAGCCAAGACAGGGCGTTCAGATTTCAATATCATTCATTATTATAGATATTATGTATCACATAAAGTTTGGAATTTATTTTGCATACAGTTAATAACGAATTTAAGGTCCTTGAAAGCAGTGTAAGTGTATGGCTTTTAGATAAAGTTCATATGCTTCAAACAAAATTAGTAACAGTACAGAAATTTTGGCAAATCTAATATCCATCAATTTTTTGAACTCTTTATTGATGAGAAGAGAACCTAAGTTGTGTTTAACATGTTTTGACCGAAAACAAATAACTCGATTCTTTCGAGTTCATTAGAAAATAACAGTTGTTACAAAACGGTATGTGTACACATACTGTAAAATGAAAAAAATTCTCTTTACTCACAGAAATTCAGTATTTACAAGAATCATGCACTTTTGTTAATGTATGGAAAATAAAAACCCATGTTAATATGTATGTTAGGACAATCGATTTGAGAAATTCACACATTTTTGATGGAAGCTCTTGAGGCATCATCTGTGTTGAGTTGAAATGAACTGAACCCAGTTAGGAGGAAAGTGCTGGTTGTTGATGACAGAACCCACTGTAGAATGGCAGGGATCCTGACAGTCAGGCTGATGACTTGGTAGGTGGTAACAGGCATCAGGATAGGTTGGTTTCATTTCAAGGAGATATCAGGCAACTCTTAAGATACAGATTACATGAAAAAGTTGTGCATTTTTCTTAGTAACACATAACATACGACTTATTTGGTTGTTCTGAAATACAAATCTTATAAACACATGCACAAAATTTAATTAAGAAAGTAGACAACTTGTTAAGTATTTGAATGTATTAAATAGATTTGTGGTTTTATTGATGTTCTGATTTTATTTTCTTTTAGGCTTGCAGGACTGTTCAATGTCCATCAACCCATATATTTTGGATATTGATTTGATTATTGTCTATTATTCATGACCTGTAGTGTATTCCACAGGCAAATTTTGTAAATGTCAATGTTCACTACATGTAGTGTCTTTGTAGGGCACTGGCACTGCACAGTTAAAGTCAGTCATGAGTTATGCACCAGCATTCCACTTCAACAGACAGGTTATGCACAGACATTATAGCCACTTACAATGAAGTGAGATACAGTGGCTGTTTACTGTTCACTCACAATGACCTTAAATGCACTTATGTAAAAGAGTTCATCTGATGTGACTGGAACTGGGGTTTCTAACTGGATCATTCATGTGAACAAATTTTACTGCAAAATTGAATGGGGTGAGTGAGAAACCACAGTATATTTACTTATGCATTAGACTTCCTGTCTAGGTTAACATTTACCAGTATCATTCAGAGGAGCACCTTTAACTGTTCACTTTGAAAAGCTAAAACAGAAGCATTTCTACATAAAGTTCATAGACTTAAATTTCTCATATTGTTCCTGCAGTCAGTCATTCCTCAAGATACAAAGTGTAACCAAAAATATTTACATAGCGTTTGCACAGTTCATAGGTAACAAAACTCCAAATCACAGTGCTCACATAAATTTATAACAGTGGAAAGGTCTAGAACATAACTGGTTATTTTCAAATGTATAAGTCTCCATGCGACCTAGACCTACATGAAAATACAAGCAGTGAACTTCATATGGTACATAAAGAAAAGCAATTGCAAGCTCAAGGATGACTGAAATAGATATTTCCTAGCTATGAACAAGTGTAAGTTTCACAGTAGATTTTTCAAAGCCCATATAGGTCTAATATTACTACCACTAGGTCTATAAACTTCTGCAGATGTGAATTTGAAAACTGTTCTTATACTATTGTCATAAGTTATTATACATATATACATATCTAAAAGCATAAAGAATCTTGAGGTGTGTACTTATTATGCATTACCACAGTACATTCCTTTTGCATCAGTTATGTCCATCATGGCAGTACAAATATTCCTTTTACTTTGTGCCAATAGATACTCATGGAACACAGCTAGGATAACATGTACACTATAAACAGTCTATCTTGTCTTCACTACATTGATGTCTAAGTGAGAGTCAACCACTATCTCATTGGAAATAATTTAAATCTAAAAACTATATGAAAATTTACATAGTAAAATATGCTATTCTTATCTGCACTTTTCTAATTGAACATATGACTATGTTGTTGATATGTGCACTTCTCCATCACATCATAATATTATTAATATCTGTAGCTCAATGAACTAGTGATAATTACTAACATAGACATATTTGTCAACAACAATGAATATGACTTTTAATAGCATAGTTATGTTTCTACTTGGAATACTTTCGAAGATTTTTATTCTATGTGCTTACTTACTACTATGCACATGTATACAAATACATCAGTCACAAAGAGGCTTAACTAGTCACTCACTTTTACTGTGCACAGCTTAGCTTTCTTTGGATTGATCATTTAACTGACAGAAGACTGTTTCTGTTTCTGGATATTCTTTGAACTACATCTTAAATAATTATAAAAAATAATTATAAAATACATGCACATTACATATAATATGTACATGAGTACAGTCATACTAACCACTGCAGCTTATTCATTCCCTTGTACCTTTGCCTAAATGATGCAATTAGGGTTTTATGTCAGTGCTTATATAGCAACTAACTTATATGTAGCTAATAGCTTCTATGTATTTGGGCAATGCGTATGCATTGAGAATCTAAAGTTACTACTATATTTCTTTAAGTTCTGGCGGGAGTATACTTCCTTAATTTTGTTTGAGTCAGGGTAGCCTCATAAATAGCTCTGTTCATGAGGTATTCTAACAATTTTAAATGCACCTGAATACATCAGTTGCCATTTTCGATTCATCTTTTTTAAAAGGGTGGCTTCAGGTGTGTACTCAAAAGCATTTTATTCGACACATGGACGCCTTCGGTATGTGTTAATGTTTTATCATCGTAAGCTTTCTCTAGGTGAGTGTTATCTGCTAATCTAATCAGTGTTTGTCTTATTTTCTCTTCTCAGGAGCTCTTCCTCCTTAGAATTTGGGGAAGTGGGCCTATCCACTCATTTCTCTCTCACTCCATAATCATCAGTTCAGCTGATGTGTAATGAGTAGAGGTATGTGGCATATTATTCACTATTTTTCGTAAGGCTCTAAGCACTCAACCCAGTGATTTTGCTGATTGGTAGTGTAAGTATGAATGAATTGATTAAATTCCCTAGAAACTCTTTCCATAGGCTTTGCCACTGGACGAAATCTTGAAATTAAGATATGCCTCATTTGATGTTCCCATAGGAATCCTTCCACTTTGCACTAGAAAAGTTAGAATCATTGTCTGATGCTGAAAAAGTGTATGTTTGTGTCTGCAGTCGCAATTCTTTTGCTTACTTACAAATATTTGACAAATTCACTTGGGAAGCAAGTATGGTGACTGAAAGCCAGGGGATGGCCTGAGGATGTTACTCTTTTACTAACAATAGTGCTGTGGTAGCTTTTGATGTGTGCAACCGGATTTATTTAGGAAAGATATCGTAAAGTGCAACAAAATATTTTACTCCACCAGAAGTTTGAAGCAGGGGGCTAGAGATGTTAATCCACACAGCTCATAGTGGTTTAGTTAACAGTGCTGAATGTAGTTCCACTCGACAACACTTGTTTGACAGTTTGACCCTGTGACAGGTTATGCAAGTTCACCACAGGGCCCATATGTGATAGATATACCAGATTAGACTAACTTGACAGTCTGTTGGAATACCCACAAACCAAGAATCAGACTGTACATTACATCTATATTATGATACATTATTATCTATTCTATTGTGTAGTGTCAATCAGTGGGATTTTTTAGTAGTAGCTGTTTAACCATTTTCTTCCTATGACCAGTATCCTTGAGTATCTACATAATCTGGTCACAAATATGATTTTCACTAGAATTCATTTCAGTGCAATGAAACTACTGACTGCTAATATGCAGGACATCTATTTTAATAAATTTGACCCTTACACCTTGACAGTTCTTGCCATATTTGGCATTTGTTTTAAATAAAACTATAGCATTCCTTCCATCAAACATAACTAACACTTACCATGAGAGAGATCTAATTTTGTGCTCCTCATAAAAATTCAATACCAAGAATGCAATTCCTGATTAAACCTTCCACGATTAGGAATGTGCATCTCATACTCCATTTTCTAGGATTACAGGTACTTGTGTTTGCACCTTGACATTGTATGACCTAGTAGTGACTGCACTGATATTTTTACTACTGTGAACTAGCAAGTAACCTCATTAATTTTATTGAATGTGTCAGTGGACATAACATTGGGAGTAGCTACAGTATATACTATGATCAAAGTTAGTGTTTGAAGCTACAGCATTAACAGCAACGTGGAAAAGATTTTCATGTTGCCCATTGCACATGTTAAGATCCATACACAGCTGGTCTCTGGTATCTGTTCCCTCATTATCAGTAGGTTAACAGAACTGACATCATTGCCATCATCCCATCCCATAGCTGACATTGGACGGCATATGAGGTGCATTTAGTCTGCTGAATTTGGCATACTGGGTTAGCTGTCTCCCATCACCTGAGCTGGACTTACTGTTGGATTCGGAGTGTGTCAGTTTGTTCCAGCAGTGTGGTTTTTCACTTTATTATTGCCCTTGAGAGCACTATTTACATTCTTTAAATTATGATTCAACCAACTCTGATAATTATTATGCCATTGGTTAGCCCCATTAACTAAATATCTGGGGTTGCACTTACTGTTTTATCTTCTTCATTTCTTAGGTTCGTAATACTCTGATTTCCTTGCATGTGGTTATTCATCTGAAGGCCTACTGGTGGCACTACACTGCTGTCATGGCAGTCGTTTGCTCTACTTTGATAGTTGAAAAGGTTACCCAGCAGAGTGGACTGGCCTGTGACATTGGAATTTTTCATTTTAGAATCCTCATACATCAAGTCAATCAAGTCCAATACGAACATAAAATGCTCAAAGTTCATTTCAAAAACATTTACTGATTTTTCTCTGATGTTCATTGGTAGTTTAACTTTAAGAATTCGCAATACATCTTGGTGTCAGATCGGTTCATCCCAGTATCGCGTTTTGTCCAAATATTTTGAAGTGTTTATGTAAACTACCATTTCGGCAATGAAATATCTCTGGATTAAAACCTTCTTTCCTGAGCCTTTTCTGCACGTAGGTAGACCAATACTGAGATAAGAAAACCTTTTCAAAATTTTCATATGACAGGGAACACTCGGGAATTTCTGTTGCTCACTTCACTCCTTTTTTACTATAGCATCTTCTCATTTAGCTTCACGTGGCTGAATCCTTACTTTAGCAGAGTTCACAGTAATGAAGAATGTTTTAAACAGCAATATTTTCGCCTTTGCCTGTCAGCTGTATTTCAGTCGCTGCAACTGCCACTTTCAAGCAGAAGATGTTTGTGTATGCACATGCCAAAAAAACCATACAAAATTTTAGGCTGTCATTAAGATTAGAACCCATGATTACATCAACAGTTTGCTGAATTGGTAATCACTTTTTAAAAATAAAGTCTTTTCTTTACACTGCCAATTTTTTTCTACTGCAGCTCAGATAATGAATTAGGTTCAGAAATTCTGAAAAAGTAATTCCAAATAGATTTACTATATTCGCTCAATTTATTTTCGTTTATACTGAGGAGAATATGACTGGTTACAGGTTTATGTCGATTTTCATATGATAACATTTAGCATCATCTTTACCCCTTCAGTACTTTGGATTCAGTATGGATCGAGTGTTCAATTGTTAATTATGTATTTGACTCCAAATCATTTATTTAAAGCACCATTTTACTATAATAAATAAAACTAATTCTGTTTCATTTGTTATAAGCTATGTATGAAACATTAACTCACAGCATTGAATAAGTACACATTCCGGTACCAAGTTTATGAACACAATTTCTGTATTCAAATCTAAACTCATTGGGTGCTGTGATTTCCTGTTTTGTACATAGTTTATAACGATTAAAGCGGAATTAATGTCTGAATATAGGAATATAGTACTTCAGATGACTACTTTGGAGTTAAATTGAATAGACATAGGTGGCATGTACCGCATCATACACACAAATATGTCAAGAGTGCATACTTCCAATCAATGATCAAACTTCTGCATGTAGAATTTGTGCTCTAGTTTAGCTTCCAGTAAAATATTAGCCTATTTAAAACATTAGCCTTTTTCTTCCTTGTGAAATACAATTTTTAACATATTAGTAGTTCGTTTCAGACTGGAATTTATGTTCCTAGGTGTTGTATGGGTCTGTTTTGCTAGTAAGAGTCACTCAGAGTTACATTACGCCTTAGGATTGAAAAGTAAATCACTTATGTAACAATTTGTTCTGCACTAATGATGTTTCATGTATTCCTCCCCAAAGAACAATGCATTATAATGATTTAGATTTCTTCATAAGGTTGTTGTGAATGGCAAGGAATTCTAGGCAACACAAGCCATGTCTAACTGTAAAGTAATAATATCTGTGACATGAGCATTCAGATGCACAAGACAGAGTTTTTGTCGCCAACAAACACTGAATCCAATTCACATAACCATGCTGTCGTGTAAGGTTTGTCTGTAAGCACTCTGCAAATTTGAATGTAATTACATCGCTAGTACAGATAGATACCGTTAAAAAGTACCATGTATTTTGTACACCTGTTTCATGGGCATCTCAACAATTTGCATTCGATATCTGGAGTGAACTTGGCTTGAGGCAAGGGCATTTTGCTTGTTTGAGACTAGCATCATGGCTTGTATGTCTCTACTGTTTTTTTTTTTTTTGAGGGGATAACTACTGCTAGTTTTATAAATTTTATACTGCACTTCCAGTTTGAGTATTCAATTTCAAATGTCCTTACAGAGCTGTGAAACTTATGTAATATGCAAGCCTTTTTTTACACCAGGGGCTAGAAATTGAAACATGTACTTCTTTATTTATCTCAGGTATCTGATTCGATGTGTATGTAGACAATACACATCTTCTTTGGTTATGCTCATTGAATATCATTTACTCAACGTAATATAAAATTTCCCCACTGTAGCTGCTATGAGGTGATGTACTCAGCAATTTCAATCCAGTACAAATGAAAGTTGAAGCAAGATCTGAAAATTGTAACAATTATTATTCAATATTTCATTAGATGTTATGGGAATAGTGCACTAATCTTAATATCGTACTACTCAGGAAAGGACACTACTTTCAGACAGACAAAAGAATATTATTTTAAGCTTCAGCAATAATAATTGTATTTTCAAACACAAGCCACGAAATTATAAATTGTTACAGTCCTTGAGAGATATACATCGAGCAAAATGTTAGTGTGTCCATTCAATTCAGCAGTACTAGCTAGAGAGATGAAACATTTTATCAAAGAAAAAAATTGTCATCTAGATTTTGTCATGTCTTTATCCTTTTCTGCATGATCACACACAAAAACACACACACATAAACACACACACACACACACACACACATACACACACAATATTTACTGTACATCGCCTAGTTTTTTCCATACAGCGTTCTACTGGAGCTCAGATGATGAATTAGTTTCAGAAAGCCTGAAAAAGTAATGTCAAATACATTTATATTCAAATATGTAACAGTTCGAGACATGGATTCGCTCAGTTTAGTTTCGCTTATGTTGAAGAGAACAATACTAGTTACAGGTTTATGCCCATTTTCAGAGTATAGCATTTAGCATAATCTTTTGTAATGTCTTTATCCTTTTCTGCATGATCACACAAACACACAACTCAATATTACATCTTTGCTTCAGATCACCTTGCGAATTAGACATGAATATTTCAAATGTATATTTAAAATCATTATTAAAGTCAGTTCTAGTAGATGGTACAACCCGATCATATTGCCAATACTCTGTTTCGATAAGTTTTGTTACAGTGGCTTTCTAAAATCATTATGTAGCGCACCAAATGAAAGAATCTTGATGAATACTGAGTTGGAGCAATGCAGCAATTTATTAAACATTGAAATATTTTAAAGGACAATTTTTTTCCTTTTTTTCCTTCTGGTATTGTGTGTTCAATCTCTGTTCGCCATTAGAGAAACTAAAATATTAATGGCACATACTCACACCCCATATAAACTCACATATAAACATATTAGTACCACAGTTTTCTAATGTGACCACTTCAAAATAAGTCCAAGGGTTTGGAGAGCTGTACCATTTGGAGGTATTAACTCATGTATGGATATTATCGGTAGGTGAAAATTGCTCAGAATGTGTATACATTCAATGAACTGACTGGTAGCAATATACTCCCAGACTGTAGAATGTATCCAACATCTGTCTGTTAAATAAATGGCTATTCTTTTACATAAATTTGCCCCACGATATTAAAGCTTTATTACACTGTTACTCGATATTAATCAACACATAAAGTGCCTCTTATTAGTGTGGTAACTACAATTGGACCTTCGTGGTACTGATATACGAAATTTAGATCTACCTCCTTTCCTTAACTTCGATTTATATCCATAGCAACAATAATTACCATTACTGTTGCTAATTAGTCAATGTGTGGCAACACACCAAATATATGTGCTATTAAAGTTTTGGTCTAAGTGCAACATGTAAACACTGGGGTTGTACCAACGTGATGTAACTATTTTGGTTGGTGTTGGCGACATTCGCAATATTCAATGCTCACTCCATAGATATTCCTCTTCACTGCGTTTAAAACATCACACATTATTCAGTTGCCTGCCTGATGGCTAGCCACTGGCTACAGAAATATATCAGCCAAATGAAAGCACTATTTACTTGCAGACCTTAAAGTAATATGTACCTAGACTGTAACCAATAACAAATCAGACTTGGTTCATGAATTCAAAGGTAAATATAACAAACTACAGGGAGCCAAATATTGCAAGATAGAAACAAAAAGGTCCTTGATATAAAACTGCCTGAAAGAAAAACTTTCACTGCATTTATACGCTTGGAGATCCATAGCTTGCAGATCTGCGTTCACAACTGCGTTCAAGACAGATAATGGTAGGTGCACACTTCGATTCTGAATCTTGTAAATTATGGCGTTCTCAGAGTTGTGTGTGTTTCTTGCTATTTTTGTTCTTACATCAGCTGCATGACTTCTTTAACTTTTGTATGAGTTCTCTTCATATGCTGTATGTTTCTGAATGCAATTTCTTGGAGCTTTGCTTAAATGATGTGCTAATTAATTACGTAACTAAATTTATATGTATTTGAACATTATATATAAACACACACACATTATATGCCTCTTTAGCCAAATGGTTAGCTTCACTGCCTTTGGTGTCAAATAACCTGGGTTTGATTCGCAGTACCTCCTCGGATTTTTCTGAGGTAGGGAGGGCTCCAAAGGTATTCTCACAGTCACCTGATGCTATATGAGGAGCTCGCCGAGTAAAGGATCCATCTACTGGCAATAACTGCTGGAGGGATTGGCGACATGCCGATCACATGTCCCATGATCATAGGTCGCTTCCCATAGTGCCTTGTAGGCAGCAGTTGTCCATTCAGAACATCCAGTCCCAGTCTGTGAGTAGTGTTTAAATTTTATATATATTACTAGCCTTTTCCCCACAGCTTCACCCAGATATGGATTGAACACTTTTGTTGAACACACCACCTCCTCCTTCTCTCTGTGTCCACCTCTTCCTCCTTCTGACTGTCCACATCATCCTCCCGTCTCTATTTGTCGATCTCCTCTCCTCTGTAAGTGTCTATGTCTCTTTACATCCCCCCCCTCCCCCTCTCTCTCTGTCCATTTCCTTGTGCAGTTCAATAAAGCATGCTGATACTACTACTACAACACACCTGTCATTCAGGTAAGCTACACTTCATGAACTTGTTAATCATTCATTTGCCCCTGACACATGGGCTGCCATGCAAACCAGGTGGATATAGCAAGACTGATGTTACTCCAATACAACATGATTGTCATGCAAGGAAGCCTGTTCTTCAGGGCACAGAAAACTGGCTGACAAGTAGGGTGCGGTGGAAAGCAGGTTGATTTGGCAGGCCAATACTGCTCCCACATGTTATTTCTGGCATGCAGGGCAGCCTGTACACTGGGGGCTGGAAAAAACACGTTTTTCCCTGTATCTCTGTTTGTATTGGAGTTATAATCGTGAGGTCTGCTGTTTCTGTGACAAATTTGCTTGAAATCTATGCAGGGGTTTGGACACACACACACACACACACACACACACACACACACACCTGTTATTATCATTAAGATCCTAGTAACTAAAAGCAATGGAAACTTATATTTCTGGGTGGGGGTGAGGACCATAAATGTGAGCTTGGAGATTATACAATGTAAGATGGTTGCCCAGAAAGTAATGCACCACATTTTTTTTTCTTAGCCGAAAACAATGCTACGAGTGCGAATGTATTATTTAGAGTCTTCTGAGTGAGCGCGACAAGTTTCCGTCACTTCCGACAGATAGCGTAGCCGCACGACAGTTTCAAAATAGCGTCTGCAGGTGATGTACGTTACAAGCAATGTGCCGTCACTGAATTTTTCACTGCAGAGAATGAATGTGTGAGGAATATCTGTCTATCAGCAAAGGAAGTGTGAATGCAATTATCCGCACTCTTGAATATTCAAAAGTGTGTGCAAGATGGGTCTAGCGATGTCTAACGGCCGATAAGAAATCGCACAGAAAAACATTTATCTTCATTTGTTGCAACGTTTTGAAGCTCTGGGGGAGGCCTTCTTTTTTCGGACTGTGACAGGTGATGAAACCTGGGTTCGCCATTTTGAGCTCTAAACAGAGCGACAGTCGATAGAATGGCGCCATTCCCACTGTTCACAGAAGAAAAAATTCAAAGCAACTGATTTCGCAAGTAAGATCATGATCACCGTGTTGTGGGACTGCGAAGCTGTGATTCTCATTGATGTGAGGCCAAGAGGCGGTATCATTAATTCAGAAGCACGTGTCAACAAATTAACAAAACTGTCTCCGGCGACTTTAGCGCCACAGCAACCCAGGAGATGTTTTGCTGCAACACAATAATGCTCGGCCCTGCACAAGTCTGAGGTCTGCTGAACACATCGCAAAACAGGGTTGGACAGTGTTACCTCATCCACACTACAGCCCAGACCTAGCCTCCTCGGATTTCCACTTGTTTAGGCCATTAAAGGATGGCATTCGTGGAAGACGTTTTGAGGACGACGAGGAGGTGATTCACAGAGTGAATCACTGACTCCGCCGCCAGGACAAGGATTGGTACCGACTGGGTATACACGCTCTTGTTTCGCGCTGGAGGAAGGCCATAGGACGCGATGGAGATTACGTGGAAAAGTAGGGTGTGTAGATAATACACTATTCTTTCGTGTGTGTAATTCCCATTATATTCAATAAAGATCTGTTGAAGAAAAACAAATGCGGTACATTACTTTCTGAACAATCTCGTAAGCAACATACTGAAGAACAACAATGAATTTGGAGGGTGTTACGTGCCACTCTCATCCATTCCCTACCATTGACAGAGACGATGATTGTAAAACATATAACGAGCCTCACCTTAAACTTCTCCAGAACCTAAAACTGTGGATCCGCGTCTGTCTTTTTCTCGATGCTGTTGCTTATTCTTCTCCCCCTCCCCCCCCCCCCATCCCAAACAAAGGAGACTCTTTATGTATTTTTTGTACACTAATTATTGTTTTTCTTCCGTGTTCCTTTCCTCAATGAAATAAGTTCTTATACGTTTCAGTATAAAAGGTGTTGGAATTATATTCATATGCGAATGCAGGCATTCTCAGTGAATCACACTGATGAATTCTCCTCGGGAAGTCAGCAGAGTAATGTCTTCTTTTCGACAGGTTTCTTACATGTCATCTTGTGGCAAGACCTGAATAGATCTTATAGGTTTAGTATTTCAGATAAGAATGTTGTAATAATTTGAAGATAGTTTTGAAGAACTTTTGCCAGTCTTTTTGTAGAGTGGAGCTATAGTATGTGGTGAAACGCCTGTTACTGCCAAGTTCCAACACCGGCGCGTTGCTGTACCAGCGATTACCTTGAGTACCGCAAGACCAAGAAAAGTCGGTAGTTAAAGATAAATATCTGAACGTCCCAAACACTGGGGAGTGTGGCGCAGCTGTCATTAACAAAAATCTGTATCCGACAAGAAATTACATTTTGTGGCAATGAATACCATATTCGACAGCTAAACATCTGCAATAGATGGACAATCGTTATCAGCGAAAACTGTTGTACCCTAGTGCGAAGACTGAAATCTGTCTTATGATCGTCAGAAACATACAACGGGGGCACCTCAGGGGCAGTCCGCTTTGATTTAGGCTACAGTACCGCTATTTTACATATTACGTCTAAAAATTCGTCGAATTATAATCATTTCCCTCTTTTTTTTAAAAAAAAGCACAGTTTACTTACTTACTTTCAATTCACATAAGACGGAGACATCTTCGGGTTCCATCTCATTCGCTAGGCATGTTATTAGCGAACTAAAACAGAAATGGAGGGTAGTTATAATAAAAAGGATGAGCCTGGGCTGTGGGAACTTCGGTAATAAATTACGCTAAGCCGAGGAATGACGATGCCGGTACGGCAGCGAAACAAGCTGGATCCGGGGGATAACAGAGCAGTAGCGGCGACACAGATCCCCCACGCCTTACGGCGCAATACATCCATGTAAATTACAGACTTCGAGGTTGGGGGGCGAGGAGAAAGAGGGAGAAAAACTGGCAGCCAGGGGGAGGGAAGCCGGAGGCTCCCCAGATAAAGACAGCGACAGCCGAATGCCGAGGGGTGTGCCGGGGACAGACGTGGTCCATTCAGACTTCAGCTCTCTGGCCTGCAGTATCCTCCTACCGCAAGGGCAGTAGTGACAGCTACCGGTTCAAGCGCAGAGACTCAGACGGAATAAGACAGAAATCAGAAAGGACAGTTCCGCGAATGCCACAGACTCACATATTGTCTGATGATCGGAGGGAAGAGCTATAAGAAGCTGGATGTGAAGGGCTCGCTTATCCTCAACAAGTTTCTGTTATTACAGAGGAGTGGAAACGCATTGAAGTCCATATTGCGAAAGCGGTCACACGTCAGGATCACTAACTCTCGAAAAAGAAATTGGATGTTCTTTTATTATGGTTCTAAAAAGCTGATAGGTCTCAAAAAGTAGTCGCTAGATGTTAATGGCTCTCTTTTCTCATCAAACCAATTTTTGAGCGTAGCCATCATCAGATGATCTGCGCAACGCTGTACGAGTACAATGCTGTGACGAAGAAGTCTTCCGACTTATAAGACATGAAGTTACTGTTGGGTTGGTGCACAGGTTCGTAGCGTACTTCCATAAATTTAATAAATACAAAAGATACACATGTAGAGGCTTTAGTAATCAATAATATATTCTCCTTCACTTTTCGATACCGCCAATGTAGAACTCGCATGGTTTGGAGGTGAAGAAGTCGTCGAGTCACGTTCGGAGCGCATTCTCATCCGGGAAAGAAATTTCTTGAAGGTTGTTCGAGAGAGTGCGGAAAAGATGAGAGTCTGAGGGACAAGATCACCAGAATAAGGTGAGTCCTTGTAGAGTGCTTTTTGTCAGCCTAACAGATTGCAGGCAGGCGTTATCGTGGCTTAGCATTATTTCACGCGGTCTTCATGACCTTTGGTTTTGGATTGTGTGTGCAAGACTATAAATGTCACAAGTGATGGTTGCACCTCGGGGAAGCAATTCGTAGTACACCACACCGTCGCTCTCCCACCAGATGTATAACATTATCTATTGTGGATGCACGCAGGTCTTTGTTAAGTGCTTTGTTTGGGCTGAACCATTTCTTCTTTTCTCTACGTTATCATAAAGACACCATTTCTCACCACCAGTAACTATACGGGACACGAATGGTAGGTGTTGTTCCCGAGCCAAATGATGACGAGCTCATTTATTTAATTTTGGCTTAGAGCATGCGCTACCCAACACTCGATTTTTGAATCTTCCCCACTGCATGCAAAAGTCGCCCGATGGTCGCAGTTCGTCACATTAGGCGATAGTCGAGTACACTGAAGTGGATAATTGAGGATTAATGCGTTTAAACAATCTTCATCAAACCCTGAAGTGCTTCTTGAACGTGGAGGGTCACTAATACGAAAAAGATATTCCTGAAAACGAGAAAATCGTTTTCTTGCCATGTTCTGTACAATGAAATTGTCCCCACACACGGTGCAGCTGGTTTTGGCTGCCTCAGCTGTTGTTTCACCCCTCTTTTGAACCCACACAGAAAAATATGTCGGAAATGTTCCGATTTTACACTTCGCACTCGATTTTCTAGCGTCCACAGGTCCGATTACTATCTCCAAATGACAGAATCGCATAAACTCAAATAGCAACAGTGAACTAAAAATAAAGAATGGCAGTCGATAAATAAGCACGTAGCAGCCGAAATACCAACACGCAGAACAAAAACGCTACAAAGTTATGCACCAGCCTAATATATTCACGCAAGGAGAGAAATACTGACATGACATGTAGAGTCTATATGTCTATATGTGATATCAGTATTTCTCTCCTTGTGTGACTGTAGTAAATTTATGTTTTATAAGTCGAAAGACTTCTTTGTCACAACATTGTACTCGTATTGCTTTGTGCAGGTCATCTGATGATAGGCTACGCCTGTAACGTGTTATGAAAATAAGAATGTACCATTAACACCTAGGTTTTGTAGAATCATTACAAAAATCATTGAAAATAGTCGCACACCTCACTCGCAACTTTCATTCGTACTTACAGTACAGGAATTAGGAGTATTTTGTTACAGCAAAGAGAATATTTCTCGATCTTGTACACAGAGAGCATTTATGGCAAAGAAATTTGGATTTTTATTTTTTGTGTTGTTACATGTTGGGAAATAACGCAGCTCAAGTGTCAGTTTGATATACGGAATACTTCTGTATATAGAACTTTTCAGAGTAGTCGTGGTGTGTGCAATGTGAAAACTGGAACGCCGTTCTGTCATAAAATTCTTTCTTTTGGACGGTTTACCGTCAAAAGAAAATTCGCCTAAAACTGGTGACGGCTTTTGAAGAAATTGATCCTCCGCTTTCAACTGTTAAGATGTGGGCAGTTGTATTCAAAGTTGATCCGTGGTTATGGCGTTCAAACGCTACAATCACAGATTAAAACTTAGAGATCGGTGAAAGAAAGTTTAAGAACCAACTCGCGCCATAACAATGTCAGTAGGCCGACGCATATTTTACAAGAGGAATTCTGTAGAAATAGTTTTGTATAAGAAGGGTGTCGCATTTCACGAATCCTGGTCAAAATTAAATTTTTTAAACACTCCTACTGATTTTGTGCTCCGATTTGTTACTGTAGAGGAAACTTGGGTCCACAACTTGAGGCCATAAATGAGGTTCCTTGTTCGAAGTTTCATTGTGCTCACATTATTTGAAGGGGCCAAGAGAAGTAAGTGCTAACATTGAGATAAGTTAGAATTTGTCTGCTCACGTAATCTGTTGTATTTTCGAATGCACGGCATGCTGGTAACATGGAGAAACATAGTTACTGCTAGAATGTGTTCTCCGCTGTGGAAATTTCTTTGTCTTTTTGTGTTTGTGTTCTTGAATTTGAATGCAACCAAACATATAACACGTGGTCAGGGATTTTCTCTGCCTCGTGATGCCTGGGTGTTGTGTGATGTCCTTAGGTTAGTTAGGTTTAAGTAGTTCTAAGTTCTAGGGGACTGATGACCATAGCTGTTAAGTCCCATAGTGCTCAGAGCCATTTTTGAAACATATAACATGCAGCGCGGATTAGCGCTTTCTTTCACCAACCTCTTTTCATCTGCGACTGCATACTTCGTGGCCGCGCTTGCCAAACTAAATGTAAATGTGAGTGCCAGTGTTCAATGGACCTTTTGTACTGCCTTCCCCAGGTAGAGTGGGTAGCTGTGTTCTTACACAAGTCTGCCCACAAAACGATGCAGGACCGGATCCCTGAGCAGTCATTGGGTCTCACGGAGCCGACCATCACAACTGTGCCTTTCAGAGGCTAAATTCACTAACTACAGTGCAACAGAAACGGAGAAAACTGAGATTAAAGTTAAATGCATACTGAAAATACAACTTTAATTAAAACACAAATTTCTGTTCATCGTAATATGACTAAGGTAATTATATATTTTGTGATATACAAATTTGATGAAAACACAAAATAGATAATCACTACAACAGGGACCAATGCAACATTTGGAATTCATCAGGAGTTAGTCACATTGTCAAAAGACAATGTTCACTTCTTATTTCACTTTAACGTCTAACGTGGCCAATTATCACAATAAATGACATCACTGTTCTCTGACATTTGCTTTCCTCACGAGTGGTCATTATTTTCTTGTAGTAGCCATGGCTTACAGGAGGAATGTACTTTTGGAGAGACGTGAGATCTGTCCTCTTTTCCTTGCTAATGGGACGAATACTTGGTTATAGGGCATACTGCTTTATGTTTGTAAATTCAGCTTGGCGACCTCCTCTTTATTTCCTCAAATACACTCTAAAGAATGGAAAATCTTCTCAGAAACTGGTCTTTTATTGTAGAGTGTGAGGTAGTTACCTCTCCAGTCGAATCTGTCGTCCCACAAGCCAATTACTGGTAAGCCATCAACTGCCTTCTTGCTGATTGTTGTGGTGTCTTCAAAAGTCTTTGTAGACAAAAAAATCATTATGATCGATTCCAACTACTACAAAGGAGTTACTTGTTTCGCAGTAACGAATTACATTATACCAGTCTTCTGGTGAGATGTTTTGCATTTTTCTCGCTGAAGACTCAATTGCATCTAAGTCGGGATTATTTGGCAGACAGCTTATGGAAGTTTCATATCAGTAACACCCAGTTTGATTGCAAAGCTTTGTTGAAGCTTCCTTGTGATAACCTAAGTTTGAATGTTACAATATTCTCGTGGTCTTTTGCGTTTTTGTTATGTGCAGTTTCAGGCATCAGAACCTTCTGTTTCTGGTCATACATATACGAAGTATCCAGCGAAGGAGTCCCTTATTTATTTTACTTTATTAAATATCTCGAAAACTAAGATCGACAGAGGAGTGCAGCGAACGGTATGTTTATTGTGAAAGCTATAAGAATTCTGTTACAAAAGTTACACAGAAGTTTTGAAACAGTTCGAAAAGCTTCTGACAGATGGCGCTGTAATCATAGTACGTGTTCCTGTAAAAAGTACGCCGCAGCTTAGAGCGATCAGTTTCATCGTTGGAGCATGGAAGAAGGTGAGCCTAGCCCAGTAAGACGGTTAAGTCATATATTCCACTGAACAACATGTTTTTCCGAAACTGCACAGTCCTGTGGCAAGAAGGCGCAGTTTTTAAACACGATTTAATGTTCCAGAAGGACTCAAGGAAAAAACCATTCGTAACCTCTTCACTAATTTCCAACGGAAGGCAGCGTGGCTGATGGTCTAGCGGGGAATCTTTCCCTCAGGCAAATGGTAGTTACTCCTGAAAATATCACAGCAAAATTCAAGGAAATCTGCCGTCCGAAGAATTGCATCAGAGACTGATTTGAAGCGTTCTAGCACATAGGAAATACTGAGATAGAGCCCACACGTTTCCTTTCAAAATCGAATGCTACCAGGCGATACCTGCACGAACTGAGCGACGAAGGGCTGACTTCGTGAACCAGAGTCTCTTAGTGATTGATAATGAAGAATTTGATGTTGATTGCTTCTGGTTTGCAGATGAAGCGTAATTCCACCTGAATGGATTCATGAATAAACAAAACTGGCGATTTTTCACTTTGTGTGAACCGAAACCACTGTATTCTTCCAAAGGTACCGTATGGAGCAGAGGCATTACTGCTACTTTTTTCCTTGCTAGAAGTCATCACTATCGAACTTAACATTGGAATTTTGGAGCAGTTTGTTGCCCCACAACTAGCGTTGGAGGCTCGACCAGGCAACGAGCGTATCGTGCAAGATGGGACCAGAGCACATCGCACCGAACATGTGTTTCGCTCTCTTGATGAATACTTCGGGAATAGAGTTATTGCGTCGGATTATTGCAAATTTGCTGGCACAGGAATGGATTGGTCTCCATGTTCCTCCCATCACATTCCTTGTGACCACATTTTGTGAAGGACATTGAAAGACACTGTCTACTGGAACCATCTTGCCACACTGGACGAGCCTGACTCGACGCTGTGTGTGGCATCTGAATCCATTTCCATTGAGTCAATGCAGGATATGGTGACAAATTTCATTGTTTGTTTGCGACACCTCCGTACTACGAGTGCTGGATATCTCGGAAAGATAGTGATGTTATTACAATGACTGCTTGCGGACGACGAGTTTAATTACGCATACTGTACGAGCTGTACAGCGAACAGTGCCATTTGTTAGCGATTTTTCGAACTACTTCGAAATTTCTATATAACTTCTGTATAAAATTGTTACAGTTTTCACAATAAACGTACCTTTTGTTGTACTCGTCATCTGTCTTAGGTTCCGAGATATTTAATTTTGAAATCAGGCATTCCTTCGATGAACACCCTGTACAAATACTTTGCTGTTATTGAAATCATAACCAAACTTGTATTTGTTCAAGTTTCGTTTATAATACGCGATTAATATTGCCAGCTTTGGTAAAGCCACAGCATTTTGTAGATGAAGGGTAAAAAGTATTTTTCAGCACTCGCTTTTTCATTATCAACTTTCAAGGCATCTCTTGCACTCTGGGCTTCCTTGGATGCAATTCCTTTCTTTGTTCACATTCGTGCTTTCTTCAAACGTTTCTGCACGTCTGGCACGTGTGTGTGATAATACTTCTTCTCCTTGCCTCGGAAACTGTTTTCAGCCTCCCACTGTTCCACGTGCTAGTCACATACTTTTTATTTTGTCATCAGTATTTGACTGACTGGATGCGGCCCGCCAGGAATTCCTTTCCTGTGCCAACTTCTTCATCTCCTAGTAGCACTTGCAACCTACGTCCTAAATAATTGGCAGGATGTAGCCCAATCTCTGTCTTCCTCTACAGTTTTTGCCCTCTACAGCTCCCTCTAGTACCATGGAAGTCATTCCCTTATGTCTTAACAGATGTCCCATCATCCTGTCCCCTCTCCTTACCAGTGTTTTCCACATGTTCCTTTCCTCTCCGATTCTGCGCTGAACCTCCTCATTCCTTACCTTATCAATCCACCTAATTTTCAATATTCTTCTGTAGCACCACATCTCAAATGCCTGGACTCTCTTCTGTTCCGGTTTTCGCACAGTCCATATTTCACTACCATACATACAATGCTGTAGTCCAGACGTACATTCTCAGAAATTTCTTCCTCAAATTAAGGCCGATATTTGGTATTAGTAGACTATTCTTGGCCAGGAATGCTCTTTTTGCCATTGCTAGTCTGCTTTTGATGTCCTCCTTGCTCCGTCCGTCATTGGTTATTTTACTGTCTATTTTCCTTAACTTCAACTACTTCGTGACCATCAATAATGATGTTAACTTTCTTGATGTTCTCAATTCTGCGACTTCTCATTACTTTCGTCTTTCTTCGATTTACTCTCAATCCATATTCAGTACTTATTCGATTGTTCATTCCATTCAGCAGATTATGTAATTCTTCGTCGCTTTCATTCAGGATAGCAATGTCATCTGCGAATCGTATCATTGATACCCTTCTACCTTCAATTTGAATTGCACTCCTGAACGTTTATTTTATTTCCATCATTGTTTCTTCAATATACAGATTACACAGCAGGGGCGAAAGACTACATCCCTGTCTTACACCCTTTTCAATCCGAGCACTTCGTTCTTGGTCGTCCACTCTTATATTTCCTCTTGGCTCTTGCACATATTATACGTTACCCGTCTCTCCCTATAGCTTAACCCCATTTTTCTCAGAATTTCGAACATCTTGCACCATTTTATGTCGTCGAACACTTTTTCCAGGTCGACAAATCCTATGAACGTGTCTTGATTTTTCTTTAGTCTTGCTTCCATTATTAACCGCAACGTCAGAATCGCCTCTCTCGTGCCTTTACCTTTTCTAAAGCCAAATTGATCATCATCTAGCACATCCTCAAATTTTTTTGTATTCTTGTGTACATTATTCTTGTCAGCAACTTGGATGCATTAGCTGTTAAGCTGATAGTGCGATAATTCTCGCACTTGTCAGCTCTTGCAGTCTTCGGAATTGTGTGGGTGATATTTTTCCGAAAGTCACATGGTATGTCGCCAGACTCATACATTCTACAAACAACGTAAATAGTCTTTTTTTGCCACTTTCCGTAGTGATTTTCGAAATTCTGATGGAATGTTATCCATCCCTTCTTCCTTATTGGATCCAAAGTCCTCCAAAGCTCTTTTAAATTCTGATTCTAATACTGGATCCTCTATCTCTACTAAATCGACTCCTATTTCATTAGCTATCAAATCTGACAAATCTTCCCCCTCATAGAGGTTTCATTGTATTCTTTCCACCTATCCGCTCTCTGTTCTGCATTTAACGGTGGAATTCCCGTTGCACTCTCAATGTTACCACCCTTGCTTTTTGTGGCACCGAAGGTTGTTTTGACTTTCCTGTATGCTGAGTCTGTCCATACGACAATCATTTATTTGTCGATTTCTTCACATTTTTCATGCAGACATTTCATCTTAGCTGCCCTGCACTTCCTATTTATTTCTGTATTCCTGACTTTCCCGGAACATTTTTGTACTTCCTCCTTTCACTGATCAATTGAAGTAATCCTTCTGTTACCCATTGCTTCTTCGCAATTACCTTCTTTGTACCTATGTTTTACTTTCCAACTTCTGTGACTGCCCTTCTTAGAGATGTCCATTCCTCTTCTACAGTATTGCCTACTGAGCTATTTCTTATTGCTGTATCTATAGCCTTAGAGAACTTCAAGCGTGTCTCGTCATTCCTTAGTACTTCCGTATTCCACTACTTTGCATATTTATTCTTCCTGACTAATATCGTAAATTGCAATTTGAGGATCTAATTTCGGAATCACTGTCTGACCATGATGTAATTTAACTGAAATCTTCCCGTATCACCCGGCCTCTTCCAAATATAGCTCCTCCTCTTGTGATTCTTGAACACAGTCTTTATTGTTAATGGCTGAAATTTATTCCAGAACTCAGTTGGCCCATTTCCTCTCTCATTCTTTGTCCCAAACCCATATTCTCCTGTAACCGTTTCTTCTACTCCTTTCCTTTCAACTGCATTCCAGTCCCTGTTGATTATGAGATTTTCATCTCCCTTTAGGTACTATATTACCCTTTCAATATCCTCATATACTTTCTCTATCTCTTCATCTTCAGCTTGCGACGTCGGGATGTATACCTGAACTATCGTTGTCGGTGTTGGTTTGGTGTCGATTATGATAAGAACATCTCTATCACTGAACTAGTCACAGTAACACATTCTTTGCCCTACCTGCCTTTTCATTACGAATACCACTCCCGTTAAACCATTTTCTGTTGGTGTTGATGTTATCCTATACTCATCTGACCAGAAATCCTTGTCTTCTTCCCATTTCACTTCACTGACCCCCACTACATGTAGACTGAGCCATTGCATTTCCCTTTTCAGATTTTCTAGGTTATACATCTACATCGACATGGATACTCTGCAAATCACATTTAAGTGACTGGCAAAGGGTTCATCGAACCACCTTCACAATTCTCTATTATTCCAATCTCGTATAGCGCGCGGGAAGAATGAACACCTATATCTTTCCGTACGAGCTCTGATTTACATTATTTTATTTTTGTGATCGTTCCTCCCTATGTAAGTCGGTGTCAACAAAATATTTTCGCATTGGGAGGAGAAAGTTGGTGAGTGGAATTTCGTGAGAAGATTCCGTCGCAACGAAAAACTCCTTTCTTTTAGTGATGCCCATCCCAAATCCTGTATCATTTCTGTGACACTCTCTCCCATATTTCGCGACAATACAAAACGTGCTTCCTTTTTTTGAACTTTTTCGATGTACTCAGTCAGTCCTATCTGGTAAGGATCCCACAGCGCACAGCAGTATTCTAATAGAGGACGGACAAGCGTAGTGTAGGCAGTCTCCTTAGTAGGTCTGTTACATTTTCTAAGTGTCCTGCCAATGAAACGCAGTCTTTGGTTAGCCTTCCCCACAACATTTTCTATGTGTTCCTTCCAATTTAAATTGTTCGTAATTATAATTCCTAGGTATTTAGTTGAATTTACGGCTTTTAGATTAGACTTATTTATCGCGTAACCGAAGTTTAACGTGTTCTTTTTAGCACTCATGTGGATGACCTCACACTTTTCGTTATTTAAGGTCAACTGCCACTTTACGCACCATTTCGATATTTCTTCTAAATCGTTTTGCTGTTTGTTTTGATCTTCTGATGACTTTATTAGTCGATAAACGAAAGCGTCATCTGCAAACAACCGAAGACGGCTGCTCAGATTGTCTCCCAAATCGTTTATATAGATAAGGAACAGCAAAGGGCCTATAACAATATCTTGGGGAACGCCTGAAATCACTTCTGTTTTACTCGATGACTTTCCGTCAGATACTACGAACTGTGACCTCGCTGACAGGAAATCACAAATCCAGTCACATAACTGAGACGATATTCCATAAGCACGCAATTTCACTACGAACCGCTTGTGTGGTACAGCGTCAAAAGCCTTCCGGAAATCCAGAAATACGGAATCGATCTGAAATCTTTTGTCAATAGCCCTCAGCACTTCATGTGAATAAAGCGCCAGTTGTGTTTCACAAGGTTTCCTACCACATTCCACGCCCCTACTAGACGTTCATACTGGTTAAATCAGGATTCCGCTATGTACAAACAGGATTACGACTTCTGGTGTAAGCAGGGAACGAAGCTAAGTGTTTTTCAACATCAGAGGTTTCCAATTCATTCCCTGGTAACATGCGACCTCTTCCGGCACTAATTTCGTCCTTTGACCTAACACAGTGTATTCTTCAGTCGCTGACTTGTAATAGATCTCTGAAATATTTCTTGCAAACTCTAACATTCTACACTACTTGCCATTAAAATTGCTACACTAAGAAGAAATGCAGATGACAAACGGGTGTTCATTGAACAAACATATTATATTAGAACTGATTGTGATTATATTTTCACGCTATTTGGGTGTATAGATTCTGAGAAATCGGTACCCAGAACTATCACCTCTGGCCGTAATGACGGCCTTGATACACTTGGGCATTGAGTCAAACAGAGCTTGGATGGCGTGTACAGGTACAGATGCCCATGCAGCTTCAACACGATACCACATTTCATCAAGAGTAGTGTCTGGCGTATTGTGATGAACCAGTTGCTCGGCCACCATTGACCAGACGTTTTCAATTGGTGAGAGATGTGGAGAATGTGCTAGCCAGGGCAGCAGTCGAACATTTTCTGTATCCAGAAAGTCCCGTACATTACCTGCAACATGCGGTCGTGCATTATCCTGCTGAAATGTAGGGTTTCGCAGGATCGAATGGAGGGTAGAGCCACGCGTCGTAACACATCTGAAATGTAACGTCCACTGTTCAAAGGGCCGTCATTCCGAACAAGAGGTGACCGAGACGTGTAGCCAGTGGCACCCCATACCATCACACTGGGTGATACGCCAGTATGGCGATGACGAATACACGCTTCCAATGTGCCATCACACTGGGTGATACGCCAGTATGGCAATGACGAATACACGCTTCCAATGTGCGTTCTCCGCGATGTCGCCAAACACGGATGTGTCCATCATGATGCTGTAAACAGAACCTGGATTCATCTGAAACAATGACGTTTTGCCATTCGTGCACCCAGGTTCGTCGTTGAGAACACCATCGCAGGCGGTCCTGTCGGTGTTGCAGCGTCAAGCGTAACCGCAGCCATGGTCTCCGAGCTGATAGTCCATGCTGCTGCAAACGTCGTCGAGCTGTTCGTGCAGATGGTTGTTGTCTTGCAAACGTCCCCATCTGTTGACTCAGGAATCGAGACGTGGCTGCACGATCCGTTTCAGCCATGTGGATAAGATGCCTGTCATCTCGACTACTAGTGATACGAGGCCGTTGGGATCCAGCACGGCGCTCCGTATTACCCTACAGAACCCACCGATTCCATATTCTGCCAACAGTCATTGGATCTCGACCAAACGCGAGCAGCAATGTCGCGATACGATAAACCGCAATCGCGATAGGCTACAATCCGACCTTTATCAAAGTCGGAAACGCGATGGTACGCATTTTTCCTCCTTACACGAGGCATAACAACAACTTTTCACCAGGAAACGCCTGTCAACAGCTGTCAGTGTATGAGAAATCGGTTGGAAACTTTCCTCATGTCAGCACGTTGTAGGTGTCGCCACCGGGGCCAACCTTGTGTGAATGCTCTGAAAAGCTAATCATTTGCGTATCACAGCATCTTCTTCCTGTCGGTTATATTTCGCGTCTGTAGCACGTCATCTTCGTGATGTAGCAATTTAAAGGCCGGTAGCGTATTTACCAGATCGCACAGGAATCGTACACGCTGTGAGTTCTGCGTCATTTGAAGTTATCTACTGATGGATGAAGACTGCACATAGCCTTATAGAAACAAATTCTACTTAATCTGATCACAAAGATCATAGAATCATTTTAAAAAAGCCTTCTTTGTTCATTATATATTTTTTCAGAACACTGCATGCGGCAACGACACTTTTGATTACAGAATATTTTTTATTCCACTACTTTCTCACTTCTGTTGGTGTGCTCTTTTCCTGGCATTCTACTGTAGTCTCTTTTTTTCTGCCCCACATATCTGGGTTACGGGAACGTTTGCGCCATCTTATTCGAAGTGAAAAAGACAGTGTCGTCGTTAGAGGCAAGAGGAAAAGTTCTATTAACAGAAATAACTGAAGTAATTACTTTTAATTACATCAAATGCATTAGAAGAATGAATTGCAATAATTAGTCGATATCTGTTGCAAGCCAGTTAAATAACGTAACAAAAGTAAAAACTGGAGTTGCTGGTATTAGCAAGTGACATAAAGTCAATAGCTCTACTTTACATTATGAGCTCTTTTCCTCTCCATGATCACGGTTGCAACCATATCGTACGCTAAATTGTAATCAACATTTTATGTCGCAAAATGGTTCAAATGGCTCTGAGCACTATGGGACTCAACATCTTAGGTCATAAGTCCCCTAGAACTTAGAACTACTTAAACCTAACTAACCTAAGGACATCACACACACCCATGCCCGAGGCAGGATTCGGACCTGCGACCGTAGCAGACCCGCGGTTCCGGACGGCAGCGCCAGAACCGCTAGACCACCGCGGCCGGCTTATGTCGCAAGTTACGTGTGCTAGCACACAGTGATATGACAAGTGGCCCAACTGTTGGTTACATATTGAACCAAATAACGTTTGTACATTTTCTCGACAATGCACAAAATAGCTTGAACAGGAGATGTCCTATGAGTTCATATTTTGTGTTGCAAAATGCAGCTCTCCCTTATCTGTGTCTGAAATGAAATTTGGATCACAATCGCTGTACTCAGCTCCAGAAAATAGGTCTCTCCCGTTGTCACACATTCTGTTGCACCTTTGTAGATAGGTAAGCTTACAAGTGGCAAGATAAATCATTTAGCCAAACTGCAAAATAAATACATTATTGAAAATAACATGATCTAGTTTACATACCCGTTGTTGACAAGCGTTAAACATATGATGAAGCAAACGCTACGAAAGTGCAAATAAGGAAATTAGAGTTAGTCACCTCGACGTCTGAAAACTGTAACGAAACGTTCAATTGCCATGGAAAACATTGTCACCTCTTGATGCAAGAATTAATGAATGGAGTTAAATACTTCGGTCACTGAAAATATAGATGTTCGTAAGGTTTTAGTTATCAAAAAGAGAAAACAATTATAGAAACAGAGTTAGTTGATGCGGCCTCTGAGTGCCACACATATCTTTCCCCAATGTGCTGCCAAATTAATAAAAGTATCTTGGCAGAAAATGTATCTGGTCGAATACATAATGTAAACTTGGATAGTTTGGCTCAACGGGGAGGAAGGTTTAAGCTTCCTTACAACTGAACTCACAGCAGTAGGGGAGAGACTCAATTATGCTAATAAAGCACCACAGTAACAAGCTTTTTTCTTGTTCACCATATCTTAGAAGCAGCTTAGAAAGATTGGAACCATAAACCAATATAAAAGTGTAGCACCATCTACACACTCCCAAGTTTCAACCGAAACCTGACTTACATTTATCAAATGGCCATTGAAATATGAAAACGTAGAAATAATTAAGGAAAAGAAGAAATGAATAATGAGAAATAGACAATGCTACTACCTTCAATTTAAGACCGATCTCAGCTTGAAAAGAAGTGAGTCACACACTGTGATGTTCTGCTACCTTACGCTGCCCATGTAGTATGCAGCAGTTGAAACTGCAACCGGCCGCGGTGGTCGAGTGGTTCTAGGCGCTTCAGTCCGAAACCACGTGGCTGCTACGGTCGCAGGTTCGAATCCTGCCTCGGGCATGGATGTGTGTGATGTCCGTAGGTTAGTTAGGTTTAAGTAGTTCTAAGTCTAGGGGACTGATGACCTCAGCTGTTTAGTCCCATAGTGCTCAGAGCCATTTGAACCATTTGAAACTGCAATGGACCGCTATGGACCCTAGTATACGCGAGTTACGCCTTTGCAAATAGCCTGTCCGTCTGTGATAACTCAATCGCCGATGCAGCCTTTGGGGACCGAAGTAGAGCTAATGGTTTCCCTTCGGCCAGCAGTTGGGCGAATCTCACTTTGTCTCAAGCAGATGATACGGGGGTGCTTATTTGGCTAGGTGTTATTTACATCCGTTCTGTGTATCTACAGAATGTCCCCACATTAGGCATCGGGACGCAGCGTGTCGTGGTTGTGGCCTCCCATACCAGTGTCCCAGGCTGGGTTTTATGCAGCACGTACTCATTTCAGAGTCCGGAACCCCATGCGAGCTGGCGGCCACGCTCTTGTTTTATAGATATTAGGAAACGTGAAAATAATCATACATGAGGATTTTGACTTCTTTGTTGACTAACAACTTATCGTTTTACTTATATGTCAGCATGGAGCTTAACAGCTGCTTCCTTTTGTCTTGCCGATTACTGCGAAGTAAATTCTTGATTGTTATCATTATTGTAATTCTTTCGTATGTTATTTTGTTTCTGAAATTTCATAGTTAACTGTTTATTGCTGTCCGTTTAGGCCTACACTGGACCACGTAGTTCTCAGTTAAGGCGAGTTCCCCCCCCCCTTTTTTTTTATTTGGTCTTTGAGTGTGTACTCAATTTAGCCATCAGCAACACATAGTGACAATGTACACATAATTGAATAGACAAATACAGAAATGCATATTTACAAGAATAAAAAGCTTAACTGTTACAGTTTTGTACATAATGTTTTAAAAATTGAATTGAATTGATTTGGAAAATAATTAAAAGTGTCTTGGCTTACAATTCACACCAATTCTGAAATATCTTCATCAGCAAGACATATTTATAATTTACGTACACCATTAAAACCTACAGATTGTAACCAGTACTCTTGATGAAGTTAACTATCACTTTATATAGACGAACGTCTTTAGTACACAAAAGAGAAGAAGCTGATTGAGGAAGATGGTAGCCCATACTGAGCAATGTCTTCAGAAAGACCAACAGTTCACGGTCAAATTTGGGGCACATAAATAAGATGTGGTTGACATCAGCTTCCGATTCAGGATCACACTCACATGCTGGTGAACTGTAAACGTTGATCCGATGTAGATGTTGTGGGAAAGAGGCATGATTGAAGAGGAGTCTTATGATGGTAGAAATCGTGGATCGGTCCAGATGTGTCCTCATGAACCACGGCTGTGAAGGAATCCGAGGTTGTAGCACTGCGTAATAACCGCCTTTTGTCTGTTGAGAAACGTTCCACATTTCCTGCCATTGTTGTCTTGCGTGATCCTTGACTTTACGTTAAGTAGTCTGTATAAGGAAGGTGCAGATCCAGGACGGTGCCTAAGGTTGCCGCTTGTTTGGCTCATGCATCAACTTCATCATTATAGAGGATACCAGAGTGGGAAGGTACCCACAACAAATGGATCGTCCGGCCCGTGCGTGTGCTGCGAATATATTCAGATATCACATCCAAGACATAACTGTCGGTTGTTTTGTTCCATCGACTGTATTGAAAGTTTTTAAGAACGCTTTGCGAGTCAGATACTATCAATATCTTGGGGAAGGAAGTGCTAGAGACAAACTTAAGTGCTTCCAAAACTGCCACTGTCTCCGCCGTAAAAATAGAAGTGCTCGTAGACAGTTTGAAGGTTTTGCGGATCTGGATCTGAGGGCAGAAAAAAGCGCATCCTGTACACTCTTCTTGCGGAATTTTGGAGCCATCCGTATATACACAGAGAATCCGGCCATTGTGATTGAACGAGACGATTGAAGCCAACGTTGACATTAGTACTGTCCAGCCAGTTCGTACTTAAATAATGGACTGGGATCTGGGAGCAGAGCGTTTGAAGATCATATTCAGAAGCAGGTAGATGCGCTGAACGCCGTATAGAATGTATGACAGGTGACCAAGTGTCAAAGCTGGCACAAACGGCTGGCACTTTATTCCTTCTGTGGGATGCAATCCACAGTCGTTAAATGCAGTCTCTTCTTTGATAGACGGAACTGTCCATAATGGCCATGCCTTGAATGTAGAATTTGTCCGATAACATTTGACGCCTAATGCTCAAGGGCATCTCTCCTGCTTCTATTAAAAGGGCGTTGGTGGGCGTCGATCGCATGGCTCCAAGACAGGTACGAATGGCTCTATATTGAAGAGTATCTAATTTGGAGAGATGAATCTTTGACGCAGTGTGGTAGAATTGACAGCCATAGTCTAATCGAGATCGAATTGTCCCTCGGTACATGGTGAGTAAAACACTCTGGTGCGCTCCCCACCAGACACGAGTGAGTGATCTGATTACTTCTTCACACCTGGCAACGGTGGATCGGATGTGGGGCGCCCAGCTTAACCGAGAGTCAAAAATCATCCCCAGAAATCGAACGTGAGATTTTATTTGGAAGGTGTACTTGCCACAGGTAATGTGATCTTCAGTGCGAGCTGTCGTCGACTTGGAGAAGGGAACGACTGCTGATTTCTCAGCCGAGATCTCCAGCCCATGGATAGAGAGCCACTCATCGATGTGTGCGATGGTTGTGGTTAATGCCGTTTTGGCCTGAAGATATGAAGCAGCAGTAGAATAAACACATATATCATCAGCATACTGTAGGATTTTTGTGGGGGGAGTAAGTATGCGTTCTAGGTCGTGCGTATATAGAGTATACAGGAGAGGACTTAAAATTGCACCTTGCGGCAAGCTCTGGGAGACATAAAAAGGTCCGATCATGGTACCTTTGAAACGGACGTAGATCGTTCTTTGAGTAATCAGGGTACTGATACCGTAGATCATCCGTGAAGGAATTCCGAATCCTGCCAGCTTGTCCAAGAGTATCGGTATTTGTATGTGATCATATGCACCCTTAACGTCAAGAAAAGCTGCCACTACTGTCTCTTTCGTTTGAAAGGCTGACATGATATCCATATTAAGCAAAAACAGGTTATCCATGGTCCCTTTGCCTTTTCTGAAGCCTTATTGACTCCGAAGCAACAAATTACTTTTTTCAAGCCACCATTCTAGTCTCCTTTTTACCATTCGTTCCAGTGTTTTTGCAACACACGACGACAAGGCAATAGGTCTATAATTACACTCCTGGCAATGGAAAAAAGAACACATTGACACCGGTGTGTCAGACCCACCAACTTGCTCCGGACACTGCGAGAGGGCTGTACAAGCAATGATCACACGCACGGCACAGCGGACACACCAGGAACCACGGTGTTGGCCGTCGAATGGCGCTAGCTGCGCAGCATTTGTGCACCGCCGCCGTCAGTGTCAGCCAGTTTGCCGTGGCATACGGAGCTCCATCGCAGTCTTTAACACTGGTAGCATGCCGCGACAGCGTGGACGTGAACCGTATGTGCAGTTGACGGACTTTGAGCGAGGGCGTATAGTGGGCATGCGGGAGGCCGAGTGGACGTACCGCCGAATTGCTCAACACGTGGGGCGTGAGGTCTCCACAGTACATCGATGTTGTCGCCAGTGGTCGGCGGAAGGTGCACGTGCCCGTCGACCTGGGACCGGACCGCAGCGACGCACGGATGCAAGCCAAGACCGTAGGATCCTACGCAGTGCCGTAGGGGACCGCACCGCCACTTCCCAGCAAATTAGGGACACTGTTGCTCCTGGGGTATCGGCGAGGACCATTCGCAACAGTCTCCATGAAGCTGGGCTACGGTCCCGCACACCGTTAGGCCGTCTTCCGCTCACGCCCCAACATCGTGCAGCCCGCCTCCAGTGGTGTCGCGACAGGCGTGAATGGAGGGACGAATGGAGACGTGTCGTCCTCAGCGATGAGAGTCGCTTCTGCCTTGGTGCCAATGATGGTCGTATGCGTGTTTGGCGCCGTGCAGGTGAGCGCCACAATCAGGACTGCATACGACTGAGGCACACAGGGCCAACACCCGGCATCATGGTGTGGGGAGCGATCTCCTATACTGGCCGTACACCACTGGTGATCGTCGAGGGGACACTGAATAGTGCACGGTACATCCAAACCGTCATCGAACCCATCGTTCTACCATTCCTAGACCGGCAAGGGAACTTGCTGTTCCAACAGGACAATGCACGTCCGCATGTATCCCGTGCCACCCAACGTGCTCTAGAAGGTGTAAGTCAACTACCCTGGCCAGCAAGATCTCCGGATCTGTCCCCCATTGAGCATGTTTGGGACTGGATGAAGCGTCGTCTCACGCGGTCTGCACGTCCAGCACGAACGCTGGTCCAACTGAGGCGCCAGGTGGAAATGGCATGGCAAGGCGTTCCACAGGACTACGTCCAGCATCTCTACGATCGTCTCCATGGGAGAATAGCAGCCTGCATTGCTGCGAAAGGTGGATATACACTGTACTAGTGCCGACATTGTGCATGCTCTGTTGCCTGTGTCTATGTGCCTGTGGTTCTGTCAGTGTGATCATGTGATGTATCTGACCCCAGGAATGTGTCAATAAAGTTTCCCCTTCTTGGGACAATGAATTCACGGTGTTCTTATTTCAATTTCCAGGAGTGTAGTACCGACGTTTGGATCTTTACCACTTTCGAGAATTGGAATTATTACTTGCGTCTTCCATGTTGATATGAGGTCTTTCTTCATCCAGTACTGATTAAAAATGTTCAAGAGAAAGTCTTTCGCTTCTATAGGCAGGTGTGCAAGCATAGAGTAGCGTATATGATCAATGCCAGGGCAACTGTCGCTCGATACTTTAATAGCTTCGTTGAGTTCTTCTTTAGAGAAAGGACGAAGGAGAACATGATAGCGGTCTTCTTCAGCAGGGAACCGATGGTTTAAAAATGGCACCGTGGGAGGAGCGATTGTATCTATGAATTCCTCTAACCAGGCCGTGGTAGCAGGAGGGGAGGAAGACAGTCTTCTTGTTCTAAAAGCTTTTATTTTATGCCAGATGCTTGCCATACTGGTTTCATTATTTAGGGACAGGCAAAATTGTTTCCAACTGTCCTTCTTGGTTTTCTTCAGGAATGTGTTAACTCGCGCATTCACTTTTTGCACAGCCAAGAAGTTGTCCAATGAAGGATTCTGACGATAGGTTTTCAAGGCGAGTCGTCGCTTCGCAACTTCCCGAGAGCATTCAGAATTCCACCAAGGAGGAGAACGGTGCTTCATTACTGTAAAATCTTTTTTCTTAGGGATGCTGATGCCAGCTGCGACGTTCATAGCATTGAGTAAAACTGGGTATGCATCTTCGTCCCGTAAGTCACGTCTCGTATTTGCGAGTGCCCGCCGAACCGTTTCCTTATAAGAGGCCCAATTAGCTTCCATGATGTTCCACGTACTATTAGAGTAACAGATGTGCGTAGTATCGACGTTGATGTTAATGTGAAACTCTATTGGGAGATGATCGGATCCCATTGAATCATTTTTAACGCACCAATTAGATATTTCAGTAAAGCAGGGGGTGCAAAGAGTTACATTAACTGTGGAGGGTCTACGGAAAGGTGAAGTTATCATAGTAGGAGAGCCATCGTTGAGTATCACTATGTTACTATCTTCGATAACGCTTATCAAGGTCCTGCCGTTCCTGTCTGTCACGTCTCCTCCCCACGCTACATGATGGGCATTCACGTCTCCAGCTACGATAAAGGGAGGACGAAACTGACTTATTAATTGTCTCTAGTCATCTTCCACGATACTGTGGTGGGGAGCGTTATACAACGAGACAACTGTAACGGTTTTGTGGGCAGTTCGTATCTCCACAGCAACTAATTCAAGGTTGGTGACAGGTACGTGTAACGGGTGTGGTCGATGCGGCAGCGAAGTTTTTACCAGTATAGCTGCGCCGCCCCACCCGTCGAGACGGTCTTCCCTTACTATAGAATAATTTTGAAAGCGAACAATTCGTTCGAGTTTGAACCAAGTTTCACATAACAGAACGATATCAGGCTGACTTACGAACAATTCTCGTTGCAAGCTTTCTCTATTAGAATTAGCCGATCTCGCATTCCACTGCAATACTTTTAAAGCCGCCATAATTTAGGGAGAGAGAGACTGAAATATGCCAGTAACGAGGTGCCGGATATCGGAATTGTTCATAGCACTATTTTGTCTCATGTTTTGTATGACAATATCAATCACATTTATTATCTTATCTATAAGTTCAGCGCGACCTTGAGGCTGTCGTTAATTCGGCGCTTGTGGGGTTGCTAATCTGTGAGCAGCAGGCTGGTATGGATTTTGGCTGATAGGAGTGAATGAATGTTGCATGGGATATAACGGACTGCGGTACTGAGACCACTCACGAACGTTACTTTGGTTGTTTACTTGCACCTGCCGCCGGGGAGGCCGGTAAGCGACGTGTGTCTGCTGGGGCACAGTTGCACACTGAGTTGCGTCCCCACTTCCGCGTTGTTGACTCTGCATGCTTGCGGCGGGCAGCGGCGGGAAGAGTTATGAGTTTTGAAAGTCCGGAGAGCTCAAATTTGTTGGAGCAGGAATGATCGGAGCCGGCAGTGATATTGTTGAACCCCGGTGACGCATGCATAGGTTGGCATACGAGCAATAGACAGCGCATCCCTGAAGTCAATGTTGTTGAACGTAGCTAATTCTTGAGATCGTCGCCGTATATGGTATTCCGGGCAGGAACGGTCCGTGGATGCGTGTTGTCCCCCGCAATGAGCGCAAATAGTGATAGGTGAGACACAGGATTCAAAATTATGTGGACCACTACATGTAATGCATCTCATCTGAGATCGACATTGTTTGCTGATGTGCCCGTAACGAAGACAATTAAAGCACTGCCTGACAGTTGGTACATAAAGGTCTACGGGACATCTTGTTCCGTGAATAGACACGGCTTCCGGTAAGGTTTGAGAGTCGAAGGTTAACAAACAGGTCTGCAATTTAACGATTTGGTCTTTACCATATCTCTTCGTAAACCTCCGAACGCCTACAACAGGGAAGGGAGATTGTACGACTTCCAAAATCTCCGCTTCTTCAAGGTTGGTGTGTACTTTCCTGATTACTCCCAGCTTATGGACAACAAAGGAAGGAATGTAAGCTTCTATATTTTTTGACTTTAATACCTCACTGGTAACTAGGAAATTAGCCTTGTCTGGGGTTTTCAGTTCCAACTTAACTTTTGTTATTCCTGCTGAAGAGATGTTAAGTATAGAATTCTTCACTTCTGGCAAGGAACTATGCAATAATTTCCCTAGTGCCATAGGGTGCAAGCGGCCTAAGTTTTTGTCCAAACATTCCATGTAAACTACGAATGGTCCCCTATCTGTACGTTTGTAAAAGTTGAGAGACATCGGAGTGGGTGCAGGTCCCACAGGAGGGGTGTTAGTTGCAGCATGTTGGTTAGGAGTGAGCCCAGAAGCAGTTGCTACAGGGGGTCAGCTACATTTGAAACGTCAGTTACAGGTAAGAATTGATTAGCTTCTACTACGAAGGTTTTGGAATTTCTTAAATCCAGACTGACCTCACTTTCTCGCTTGTTTCTCGAAGCGGAGAAGCTGGAGGAATCCTGTTCCGATAAATCCATATGCTCTTCTGCCGGCTGTATTCCAGATTCTCCCCAAACAACTGCTAACAGGTGGCTGATCACAGCCGTCGTGTTGTCCAATGTAGTTCCTGCAGGGACCTGGTAAGGGTGCTGCATCTGGATGAGCCGCTGGGCAGGTGGTTGTTGTTGATGTTGTCCCATAGGGGCGTCGACTCCCTCTGAGTACTATGGGACTCAACATCTTAGGTCATAAGTCCCCTAGAACTTAGAACTACTTAAACCTAACTAACCTAAGGACATCACACACACCCATGCCCGAGGCAGGACTCGAACCTGCGACCGTAGCAGTCCCGCGGTTCCGGACTGCAGCGCCAGACCCGCCAGAACACCGCGGCCGGCAGGGGCGTCGAAGTCACCACCCCCTTCTCCATACACCCCACCATATACGGCGGGGCTTGCCGTCACCGATAGTAATGTCAGGTGTTAATGTGCCTAACAGCAAACCGTACCAAACGAAAGTTGTTATGCGCGTGCACTAGTAGGTAAACACAAGTGTCACACGGAACAGAGAACCGCGTAGCACGTCTTAACACTTCCGCGTCTGCAAGCGAACTGAGTTTCCCTTCTAGCCCGGTACTCTGTCATCCCGGCTGTATGGATGATTTTCAGCTCCTGAGATCCTGTCACTCCAGTTCCCTGTTAGTATCTGAAGAGATTCTGATGATTTAATGAGCATTCTGTACAGACCTTTGTTGTGAATGTCGTTGTGGTCAATTTAGAGTTTTGCCGGCCGGTGTGGCCTTGCGGTCTAGGCGCTTCAGTCTGGAACCGCGTGACCGCTCCGGTCGGAGGTTCGAATCCTGCCTCGGGCATGGATGTGTGTGATGTCCTTAGGTTAGTTAGGTTTAAGTAGTTCTAAGTTCTAGGGGACTAATGACCACAGATGTTAAGTCCCATAGTGCTCAGAGCCATTTGAACCATTTTTTGAATTTAGAGTTGTTCAAGGTCTTTCCAACAAGTCATATACACTTGGCGTAAGTCGCTCTCGGTGTATTAGGCAAAGTGCTGAACATCCTCCACTTGAGTCTCCAGTTGTCCATCCTGACTACATGACCCGAGAAGATTAACCATCTCTTTCCTATTACTGTTGTTTGCATCTCGGATGTTGGTAGAACTCTTCTCTGATTTTGTATATATCGTCTTCTTTGACGGGACCTTCTGGAATTCTGAGGCATACAGTATTGAAGGTCTCGCTGAAATTACAGTGAATGGATGATGACATAATGATGTATTATTATATACTTGCTTGGTCAGTTGATGGCTGTGGATACGATGTGCTTGTCTCCCCTGGGAAGACGTTTGCTTCTTCTCGCAGAGATAAGGCGACCAGGTAGTTTTCGCCATCATGGCCAGCTGTAGTGAACGAATCTTTCTGTTTGTAGAACTCGGCAACAGGAAACAAAGTGGTTATTTGAATAAAACTGCTAGGAATTGGCAATTGGACCCATCGCTTAGTTACAGATATGCTGGTCTTCTTGCACAATATGACCGTGGCTGAGATAACTGCACAGCAGAGAAGAAGGGAGCACAAGGATAGTGAGTTCAAACAAACTAGAATAATAAGTAACCAACAATGAGACTGATGCAAAAAGGGAAACAGTGACAAAATGTTGTACCATTTGCTGTGCAAAGGATTTATGGGAAATCGTTAACAGGAAATTTGGTAATATATTGAAATCTGTAAACACCTCTTTTCTTGTTTGTTTGTATTGAAGAAATGGTGCAGATTACCTTTTATAGGGGAAAACATCAAATAGCATAAGTAACATCTTGAAGGCAAAGGGTTTCTCTGTGTTTTCCTACGTCCCTCAGACAATAGGTGGTTTCCTGTTCATTGCAAAAGAGAAACAACCAGCTATCACCAAAAGTGGGGTTTATAAAATCACACGCCAGGAGTGTGTTGCTACGTTGGACAGACGGGGAGGTCAATCTGTACCAGGCTTAAGGAACACCACAGAAGCTGGAGATTCAGCCTTCGCAGAACATTACATGAACAATAATCACAAATACACCATAGATGTACAAGTCCTACACACAGAGGAAAAGGGGCCCAAACTCGACCAATTAGAAATTTTCGAAATTAAAAAACAGAAGTTAATATCCCCTCACCTATTATTAAACGAACAACCCCAATTCAGTTATTCACCTGTTTTAGATGAGATCACAACCCCAGGATAGAAGCAAAACTTGGGTCCCCAGTCCTTTGTAGTTAAAAATATCTTAGCTGATGCATAACTTTAGTCCACTCATCGTAGAATAATTGATGGATGTGTAATAATGGATGTAATTTGTTTTAAAAATAATCATTGATATAAGTGTACCTCAAGTTATGGATCGATTCCTAAGAAGTTGAGATTATCTTTGCCTTTCATCATGTTTATCTATGTATTATCATCTTTGGGAATCAGTAATGTACTTGAAAATGGGCTTATAACCCGAAACCTAGGTTGTGCAATAAGATTAGTAATAAATTGTGAAACAGGGCTAAAAATAATGTTTGTTTAGTTAATTTACAATGTTTCACCAAGAATCCACAGTTGATTAAATTAAAATGATTTATTTTCTTTCCTTTTAAATGTAAGTGCTTTATAATGACCCCCATAATGCGAGATGAAAAAAAGATCCTCAAAATAAGTCCTAGGTGCCACCACACTTTATATATCAAATTTCAGATTTTTAAAATATAAGTCCCTTCAGCTATTGGAATCTCATCTACCTGCTAGCAAATCCTAAATGTAATGAAGTTAAAACTTCAGTATCGTCCTAGTTTCACGATTCACGAATTCTGCTATCAAGTACTTACACAGCGTACAAGCCACTCTTGACTATGCTCGTGTCTACTTGAAATGCTACGCAAAATACGAGAAACTCGACACAGACTAAATTCAGAAAATAATTACCCTCATATGCCTTTGATCAGTTACTATACTGTTCCAACCTTGCATTTTAAACACAACTCAGTGCAAGAATAGCTTCCTATACTCTTATGGTAAAATGTCAGAAAATTCCACAGTGACCAAATAATCGATATAATTTGCGCCAGATAGGTATCGTTCACGACACTTGTAAACGTGTCCAAACTCGTCCTGCCGACACAAGCTCGACAACTCCTCAGCTCCTCAGCAGTGACTGACTGAAACCCCCTTCAGTACCATAGTTAAACCAGTAGTTCAGACAAAATCTTGTGGCCACCTCGCCAGGATGATATGTCGCGCGCCTGCTGTCGGCGAACGATGCATGTGTGATCTTTGCCGTCTGCGTAGAAATACTTGCATAGCTGGACACGATACAGATTTTTCTAGAACATACGCGTCAACATAGACTTTAGTTACAATCATATGACAAATATCACGTCCTTTTCCTTGATTTATCTTCTTATTGGCTGCTATTACAATAGACTAAAACGATGAAATTATATCGTGACCACACGAAAACCGATCAAAATAATTTTGATCCGTTACGGGCTGTTACACTCACAGTCCATCTTTTTTGTCCTACACCTTACGACTCATCTCCACCAAAATCTAATTTGGACGAAGCGCAGGCACAGGGCGAGAGTAAGAGGCGAGGTACAGTCGCATTTGTATTAGCTTGATTTCCAAAAATCAAGAGACCGCCGAAGTCGGCTTGCTACCAACCCACTGGCGCCTATGGTGCCAGCACCACCAGGACCTGGAAGGGACCGTTGGAATTATATCTGACTGGCGCTCACTGTACGTGTTTGTGTTTGTGTTTGTGTGTGTGTGTGTGTGTGTGTGTGTGCGCGCCCACTGTACGTGTTTGTGTTTGTGTGTGTGTGTGTGTGTGTGTGTGTGTGTGTGTGTGTGTGTGTGTGTGTTGGGGGGGGGGGGGCTAGCCTCAAAGAAGCAGCCGCGCTAAAACGAGCAACGGATAACGGGTGCTTCTCATTAGCTGGCATCTTGTGGATTCCAATTAATGAATTAACGTAAATTGAAAGTGTGAAATCTAGAAAATTAATCAATTACGAAATTTAAATTTAAATTATACTTAAATTATACGAATAACTCATTTTAATATTTTTGGTTAAATGATGCTGTTACTGAAGGTCAAGCTCTCGATGTTCGATGTGCTACAGTCTCCATATAATTTTTTAGTGTGAGAGTTTTAGACTGAGGGGATTTAGATCTGTAAATGTTGTTACGGACATGGTAGGCTTTCTCCAATTTGGCACAGCTGTTGTTCATAGCCAGATCATATCTGACGGAATTAGTGTTCTTTATTACTGCGTTCCCCCAGTCGGATTGTGTCCATACATAGAACCGCATACTCAGGGTACGAGTGTTGGGGAGCAGATGCAGAAGCGCTTCATCACCGTCCTTGGCAAGGTGGTTTGCCATTGCCTTCCTCAAGCATGTAATGAAGTGTGTATCTGTGTCGTGTGGATGCCAGTGATGAGTGCTTATGCAGTTTAGTTCTGAGATAGTGTTATTATGAATGAAGGAAAGGCACATGATGAAACCCAGTGCAGGTATATAGCCTGGTCCTCTCGAATGGCATCAAGGATGCCGCCGGGGTTTAATGTCCTTATCACCTTCAACAATGTCACACGCCCTCACTTCATGAGACGCTGCGGAGAGGTTTGGAATTAAAAGAAGGACACTGGCGCAAAGGCAAATTTACGCCAGTACTTCTTCTTCCATGGCCGGCCAAAACTGGAAGTGAAATTTTTACACCACGGGAATTCGCATAGTCTTACTTCCGCGTCGACTGTTACTGCACAAGCAAGCGTTTGCGACCTGGAGTACGGAAGCTGGTCGACTATGTCCGGTGCAAATTTATTTACTCTCTTTTTGTTTCTTTCAATATACGTGCGATATACGACATTCTGTCATTAATACTAATGTCAAACTGTATGAAAATCGAATAATTAAATCAGTACAATAAGAAGGATAACTGCAAGGTTCGCCGATGACATTGTAATTCTGTCAGAGACAGCAAAGGACTTGAAAGAGCAGTTGAACGGAATGTACAATGTCTTAAAAGGAGGATATAAGATGAACATCAACAAAAGCAAAACGAGGATAATGGAATGTAGTCGAATTAAGTCGGGTGATGCTGAGGGAATTAGATTAGGAAATGAGACACTTAAGGTAGTAAAGGAGTTTTGCTACTTGGGGAGCAAAATAAATGATGATGGTAGAAGTAGAGAGGATATACAATGTAGACTGGCAATGGCAAGGAAAGCGTTTCTGAAGAAGAGAAATTTGTTAACATCGAGTATAGATTTAAGTGTCAGGAAGTCGTTTCTGAAAGTATATGTATGGAGTGTAGCCATGTACGGAAGTGAAACATGGACGATAACAAGTTTGGACAAGAAGAGAATAGAAGCTTTCGAAATGTGGTGCTACAGAAGAATGCTGAAGATTAGATGGGTAGATCACATAACTAATGAGGAGGTACTGAATAGGATTGGGGAGAAGAGGAGTTTGTGGCACAACTTGACTAGAAGACGGGATCGGTTGGTAGGATATGTTCTGAGGCATCAATTTAGTAGTGGAGGACAGCGTGGAGGGTAAAAATCGTAGGGGGAGACCAAGAGATGAATACACTAAGCAGATTCAGAAGGATGTAGGTTGCAGTAGGTACTGGGAGATGAAGCAGCTTGCACAAGATAGAGTAGCATGGAGAGCTGAATCAAACCAGTCTCAGGACTGAAGACCACAACAACAACTCTATAACCGTTTTTCAGTGCCTATTTGTCAGTTTTATTTTCCAGTCGTTCTTATTTACTTTACCAATGTACGAGGGGTGTTCAATAAGTAATGCAATAATATTTTTTCTCGTCCGATTTTGGTTGAAAAAACTGTGGAATATTCCCGCTTCACCCCTTATAGTTTTATGAAGTTCAGTAATTGTTGCCGCTACACGTAGCCTTCAAAATGGTGTGTATAACGGAGGTGGGTTCCAAGCAGAAAGATGTCCCTGATATTCATCTTTTGAATCTGCAGCTCTTGTCTTTCTTTCATTGTTTGCAGTTAGTGTGGACACATATCCGCCTTTTATGTACAACACAAGATCTGCAGATTCAAAAGATGAATATTTCGTCGTCCAGCCAGGAATTTCCCAGTAAGCTCTACAACAAATATAGTAACACCTTAATGAAACTTCAGAAGACAGCCCTCAAAATACAGTTTAATAAAAATTGTGTAACTCATAATGTAATTCTAGACTATATAAAAGGCTCGGTAAAGTGAAAAGAAAGGCGAAGATTATGTGGCTGAAACGTGAAATTAGGGAACTACACGCTAAAAAAAACAGTTGCTCAAAAACGAACAATACAAAATACATTTAGAATTGGCCAATAAATTTGCAATATCAGCTCTCGAGGAATTAACAGAGATACAAAAGACACACATATAGATAATAATGCAATAAAAACGGGATAAACAAAACAAAAAGACTACACAATCATAAACAGCTCAATCACAGCCACTACGAACAGTCACCACAATCAAAAGCATCAATTTCATGACAGAATCATCAGCCTAACTGACATTAACCTCACTAAACAAGAAAAAAGCTACTGAAGAAAGGACCAAAACACAACATTAACACACATGTATTACATAAAAACAATAAAAGATCTGATAACAGAATCTGAACACATTATAAAAGAACAAGAAAGCCTGGGTACACCAAATTTTAATGCAAACTTAACAAGAGAATTAGTTGCCACAGAAATAACACAGATAATCAGAACACGAAAGTCCACCGTAATCTCTACTGACAAAACAGCAGAGGAAACCGCAAACAAACTAAAACAAAAATTAAAACAAAACAATGCCATACTAACAAGGACAGACAAAGGAACATTACTGTAATTATGAATGATAAGGAGTGCATGGATAGAACATTAGTGTTTCTGAAGGACAACAACATCACCAAACTGAACAGTGACGCAATAGCAAGGTATTAGAGAAACACCCAACAAACACTGAAAAACATCAAAATACATTATCAAAAAGCCAGGTAAAACGAACGACATAAAAAATCCAAAGGTATTTTAAAATCTCTACCAAAAGGTGCTCAAGGAACATACCCCTTTAAAACCGATCATCAACCTCAAAAATGCTCCATCATACCACATAGCCCAAGAAACACACAAATTACTAAAGAAAATATACACTTTTGGAAACAACAGGAACCTAGAAAACTCAGTGGAACTAGTAGAGAGATTCAAGAACCTAGATATACCAGACTTACCAAGTCTCATATCATTTGAAGTCAGATCAATGTACACTTGTGTCCCAATAAATGAAAGAGTCTACATCACCAGACAAAGACTAAAACAACAAGGAAACACACCAGTCTCACACATTAATGAAATAGCACAAAATTACTTTATGTTCAACAAAGAATTTTATTCCCAACACGAAGGGCTACCAATGGGATCACTAATTAGCGGTTTCCTAGCCAACATATTCATGAACAACGCCAAGAACAGAAACTTCACATTCGTAATAAGACCAAAAATATACGAAGTTATATACTGTTACCGTTATATCGATGACATAATATGCCCGACAGATGAACCACACATACATATAGAGAGGCTGCACAATGGAGTAAACAACTTACACCCACAATTCGCTTCACATTACAAACGGAAACAGACAACACACTAAAAGTTTTCTGGATCTCACCATATGAAAAACTATCAACAGCCATGACTTCACAATATTCAGGAAACTGATAACCACGAGCTTACCATTCACAATCTGTCGAACCACCCGACAGCACACAAGGAAGCAAGCTTTAGATTCATGCTCCACAGAGTGAAAAGAACACCCATAAGCAAACGGAATTACACACATGAGCTAAACACAATAAAACAGATAGCAGCGGAATAGAGAATTTAAAGCAACAAATTTGCAAACAGAAAAGGAACGAACGAATGCAGAGCACACACACAAAACCTTCCATAACAAAGAACAACACAACACATAAACAATGACCGCATGCAAGACACAACAGTGCAACAACACACACACAAAACAAAATGGCACTTACTCACCTATAGTAACAAATTCGTCCACAGAATAGGCAACATATTGAAGAAACAGGGACTTCAAATAGGATACAGGACAGACAACACAATATAGAAAAATTCAGAACACAGAAGACACCCACAAATTAATTCAAGACATTAGGAATATAAGAACTCGCGTGCATTATATATAGGACAAACACGCAGTAACTTTAAAACTAGATACTCAGATCACCTCAGAGCCTTAAAGTGTAACAGCACTCAAAGCATATTTGCTGGCCAGCTAATAACCCATAAGCACCACCCAACTGCAATAGCAATAGATTTAAAAATACTACTGTCCAGCTACAGTCTATACCGCAAACTGACAATAGAAGAGAACTTCCACATACAGAAGGCAATCGCATAAGACAAACAAGTTTTAAAACACTGTACCCCATAAAGGCGCATTATTTAACACACTAAAAGAAATTTACAGAAAAGGCAACAGGAACAGCTAAATGAGCTTACACACACACACACACACACACACACACACACACACACACACACAAAGAAAGAGAGAGAAAAAGGAAACAACATTCAAATTCGGCGCCAGACTCTTCCGGGAACAAATGAAAGCCAGCGGAGTTAGGAAACCCAACAACATAGTGCTCACCGCGTTTTGCGAAGTGGAAAGGCGCTGGTGAAAACGAGAATACACAAAGTAGATTAATATTTGTGTACAGTGTTCTCAGAATGCAAAAAAAAGAAGGATCAGTCACAACAAAACGTGAGTAATAAGAAATATATAGGCAAAACGTTTTGCCAGACCAGGATCACGGTTTTTAAAAATCAAAGGACGTGTTAACTCGACAATTAAATTCACTTTTTACATCGTTTGATTTGCATATGACAAGCTCTCAGAGCAGGACACCATACAGATGGTCCTGCAAAACTATATAATGTAAAATCGCGGTAAGAAGAAAAGCGAACAGAAACTTGCTTTAGGTGTCAGCTTGCTAGATCAATTACAAAGTAAAATGCGTTAACAGCTTACAGTTTTCAACCAACAAAACCCACCGATGATGGCACAGAGGTGCCGAAACATGTTTTGAAACGTCCCCTTAGAATAATTATACATGACTGTGCTTAAACTGACACACAATATTTTTAGCGCAACGCAATCTGACTTTCAAAAATCCCTACAAAAGAATGGCGCTAACTAACATTAACCTATACCTTTCACAAATCACTTACCTCACAAAAATCTTCATTACTCGAACTACTGCAATACAGCGAGCGCCACTACTTCCAGCTAAATAAAAGATTCAAACTACGGGAGGCACTAACTACTGATAGGCATAGTTAGCAAATGAAAGATTTTAATAGAGAACAAACAATGTATTTACCTCAATAGTGTTCAAAAGTCATAATGTATATAGCAATTCATGATATCCAGTATTACAAATTTCAAAACTCCGCCATCTCTCTCCTCACATCCACCACTGCTAGCGGCTCACCTCCAACTGCCCAACGCTATGCGCTGTTCACATCCAGCTGCCCAACACTACAATGGCAGACAACAATGCAAACTAGCCACAGACTGCACACAGCACAGCCAGTGATTTTCATACAGAGCGCTACGTGGCGTTACCAATAAGAAAACATAAACAGCCTACCCTACTTACATAGCCCCCATGCTCCCCACAAAAAATTTTAAAAATTGTTTTGGGCAGTGGCCAATAATGATTTGATAAAATTTTTCATAATTACAATAACAAACATATCAAATGCACACACTTATTGATACAATGTTGGTCAAAAGCTAACATTTTCTCACAGTCCATAAAGACAGTCCTGATCATTCATCACAGTAAAACTACCGTTTCTTTTCTCAAAGTCTGAGCAGTAAAAGACAATGCACACGGATTGACAGGTAATGGGCCACAACAGAGCAAACCCACAGCAGAGTCATTCGACGTTTTGAAGAATATTGGTAGGTAGGTCATCACAGAGGAGACCCACTAAAGTCTTGGTAGAGAGTATGGTATTGGTGGGCCACCAGAGGTGCAGACCCACTGCAGTCCTTGTAGAAATAATGGTACTGGTGAGTCAGCAAAGGTGTAGACCCACTGTAGTCCTTGTAGAGATGGCCAGCAGCCATCTGTTGTGACTGTGCAGGTGCACAATCACCATTGAAGAGTCTTGCAGATAATATAGCAAGTCCATAACCACCACTTGTGCACTCACAAAGTTTTTGGAATTGTCCTTAGAACCAGCAATGCTGTTATCCAGTCCCTTGCTGAATTATTAACACACGTGCAAACACTACAGTCCCTACTTCTCACATATTGTCCATATACTATGACCAACAGAAACGTGTGTAGTGAAATGGAACTTACAAGTTAATAATATGACGAACTGGTGTCAATTACAATTTTATAACATAAGAATACAATTACTAAGGTACAAAATACATCATTAAAGAACATAACAATACAGATAACATTTGTAGTACAGGCTTTACAAAAGAATCGAAATAACATATACATCAGTGTTACAGGAATTATGACATGAGTACATACATAAAAGATCAGAATAACTTTCGAAACATCAGCTTCACACATGAGCATTAAAACATAACAGAATAAATAATGTCTAAACATCTTTACAAAGAAAATAACATAGTATTAATGCCAGTTATATTTGGGGATAACAGTATTCCTCATCATAGTGAATGTAGCTTAGTATTAGAAAAATTCTACAACATAAGTCTTATCAGATAAACATATAAATACAGGAAAACATAAATACACAAGGGTACACAAAAATATAGCGGAATAATACAAGGAAAGGACAGGGTTTGTTTTACTGCAGTATTTTGCAAACATAACTTTCTTTACTTCTCAGAGATCTCCCTTCGTTCTTCATTATTTCCAAAAGTCCTATCTATACCTGCTTTCTGTACTTTTCTTGTATAGCCTCTCAGTGCATTTCTTCAAATTCATCGCAACTCATTCTCTTATAGGCTACCCCCTCTTAAGCTAACTTAAATCTACTGAGCTCAGATGCTAAACTAAGGGACGAGGCAATGCAGCAGCTCAAAACAATTAACATAAACATCAATGACAAAAAATTTAAATAGGCAAAGCAATTGCAATATTACAACTAATATAAGACACTGTGCAGCAAACAAGAAAAATAAATCAGTAGTAAAACTAGCTTAACAGAGTAATACAAAGTGAAATTTAGTAGCACTATGCCTGGCAAACTTATATCTAAACATGAGAAAGCTCAAGCAGAAAAAATATTACAGTAAAGACAACAATGCAGACAAGGGAAATGTATATTCACATCTTAATGTCTATGTAATTAAAGTGGTGCACCACAAAAACTTATTCTAAAAAAAATTACCAGTACTTGTAAAGAAAATTATGTACGCAGTTACTGTTATTAGTTCCTTCTTATTGTTCTTTCCTTTCCAAGTGCTCCTTTTTTGAAGAATGTGTGACATAAAATTATTATTTAATAGATCTGTTGACAGAAAGTGTTCACATTAGCAAATGCATTAAATTTTATTTTATAAAACCAATGCTGCAGCTAGAAACTTGATATTAAACAAAATGAGTAAATAAATACATAAAGCAAGCCATATGGCAATTCTCTCAACTAGCAAGACAATAGCTGTGAAATGTTTCTCATCGTTTCATTAGGCATTTATAAAATATCATAAATTAAGAGCTCCACAGTATAATCATATGTTTTCAAGTTTGAGCGTGTCGTATTTGAGATGCTTTCTACAAAGGAATGTCAATAGCGAGAATAATGGTCTCCCTTTTTTTTCTGCCTGTGCCTCTGAAAAGGCACACACTAATGGTTTTTTTCCAGGCGTGTGACACAGCTGGGTGCCCACGACGCATTACGTGCAGGTGTTCACTTAACTTTCTTACCGAAATATTTACGACAGCAGTTTCCGCTACGGTGACAGTCTCATATACAAAATTTCACGGGTCGAGAATTTGCATTGCAAATGTGTAGAAACAAAATCTTATGAATATAACAGTGTCCAAAAAATTTTCGCCGGCATTGTGATACATTCACGCATTTACACACATTTCATAACTCTTAAAGTACGATTCTTGGTTTCCAACATCCTTTTTCACAAGTCAGAGTCCCTAACCACTACTCATTATTCCTTACCTTATGACACATATACATATTCGTCGACACTTCTTCAATATTTCATCATAATAAATGCGTAGCATAATAAACATTCCTCAACAGCACAATACACATTGTCGTCATAATAATAACATCATAACACCTCAGTCAAATCTCTAAAACGTCATAGCTTTCTGCAATAATTTCAAAACCTAAAGAAAATTCTCTGCTCATTTCAGTAGTGTCATATACCTCAAATGTACTTTAAATATCATGATCCCATACCAAATGTATCATTCAAAGTTCTCATAATATCACAATGGTTCTGAAAAAATATCAAGAGTTCACAAAGTACAGACAAAATACAATTTCATAAGTGTGAAATTATCCAACTGTGTAATTGCGTAAACATGTGTCATGGATGTAGTAAAAAAATGTTTATCTCTCAGTTAAATGATCAGATAGCTGTGTAATCTGTGTTAGAGAAATATGGTACCGATGTGTAAAGTTGTATAAGCAGATGCCATATTAGCTAGGGCTCCTTGTGCTTGCCAAACACATGGTACACAAAGTAAGCGTGTACCCCCCTGAGGATTAATGTAATTATACCCTCAGGTGTTACAGATTACAGCAATGGAATGAAATGTATCACGGAAATCTTTCTTTGTAATTCAAAAATCTTGAAAAATAAATGGTTTAAGTACAAAATTAAGCACTCAAATGCGTGTCCTGTAGCGCTAAATGTGCGTCTTGCTGTAAGATAATTCTGTGGAAGTGTCGTAGTTATCGTCCTCTGTAAGCAAAGTTCTGCTGAAGTCAATGTACTTACCTCATCATAAACGAAATGCTTTGCGTATAGATATCGTAGTTATTACGTACCTTACCGTGATCAAGAAAGTACTATAATGTAACGTATTGTTGTGCTACAAAAGAGGCTGTCTCATTGTAGCTATACCACAAAAGTTACTACTAAAACATGTTTTACTTTCCAGAATAATTCAGAAAAACTGTGCAGATACAAAACAGACACACTGCAAAAGCAACATTGTAAATTGTCACTCATTAGTAGCGTCATGATAAAATCGTGTAGCTGTCACATAAAATAACCACTGTGTCATCTGGTATCTCACAGAAAGTACTTTAAATCCAGAATGTATTTTCAAGTAAACCAAAATGTTGCATTAAAATCTCATTAGCAGTACTGGTAAAAGTTCTAAGTATGTGAGCCTTATAGTCGTTATGTAATCGTGCAACTAACAAGCAAGAACGTACACACACAATTTGCAATAACAATGCATTCGTAATTTCTGTTTAAATACGTTCTCTTGGTTCTTGACTGGATATTTAACTTCAAACATTGTTGCATGTTAACAGATTCTAAGTCTGACAAAGCATACTAGCAATGTAAAGTGAAAAATTATATGGCAAAGACAAAGTTAAAAAGCAGATTATCTTTCAATAAAGGGTTTTACATGTGAAATGTGGTGTAAACCTTTACTCTTCCTAGTACACAGAGTTTCAACTTGAATGTAGTTATCATGCGGTATACGTCGGTAAAGAATACTGGAATTTTTCTCAAGATTAGCGTCTATGTTATTTTTCTCTGAGGCAGCCGGCGCATGCGGCTGCGTGCGGTGCGAGTCATTGTCTGTCTCCTTGTTGGCGCGCGTCGTTACTGGTATTTGGTGGTCTAACTTCTACAAATTCACCTTGCCCAGAGGGCCCAGCCCTGTTTAAATCCCGCCAGTTCTGATGAAATTCAGGTCTGTCGTTATGTCGGTAGTTGACGTAGTTTCTTGTTTGTCGGTCATGTGGTGGAGAATTTCTCCCAGAATCGTAACTGCGCGCTGAACTGTTGCGTCTGAAGTTATTCTGTCTCCCTTGATAACAATTGTTTTTGTTCCCATATTGTCTGTTTCTTTGGTAATCTCTGTCATATTCATTACTACGGAAATGCGATCTTTCCCTGTAACTATTATTACTCTGCCAGTGGTTGTCATATGGGTGGTGTCTATTTTGGTCACGATTTGCGTTGTAAGAATAGCCTTGTCGTGTCCAGTTATTGTTTCTGTCGTCACGGAATTGTGACGGATGTGACCTGTAGTGATTGTTTTCCTGTTTTCGCATCCAGCGATTATCAGTGTCAATTTCTAATTCTTGTAAGAGTCCCTGAAAAACTTCAGTGTCGTCTTTGCAACGTCCTGACAAAATAATATGTCGCAAATGTTGAGGTAATTTGATTAAGCAAATGCGGATGAGTTCTGAGGGGCTGTATGGGTTTGACAGGTACTGATTCTTGTGCAACATGTCTTCAAAATATTTGACAAGACTGGAAAATTCAGATTGTTCAAAGTGTTTCATCATCATGATGCTATGTTTTACTCGGTCTTGTGTAGCTTGAGACCAATATGCTGAGAGGAACGCATGGTAAAATTCTCCTTCACTGTGACAATCGTGAATGACCGATCGCATTCTTTCAGCTGGTTCATTCTCTAAGTAGCCACACATAAATTCTAATCTGTGCTCTAACGACCAGTTGGGAGGAAAACAATGAGAGAATTGATGGAGCCATGCTTGTGGATGAATGTCGTTGCCAGAATTCTTAAATGTTTTGAATTTACGTGTAGTAATGAACAGCTTATAGTCAAAATCATCATGTCGGCGAGTCGCATATCGGTCATTGTTACGTCGTTTCGGCGGTTCCATTTCAAAATTCGGTGCACCTTGCCAATTTGTTTCATAATTTCCGAAATGCCCTGTGTTATTATTTTGTGGCTTTTCCGTAATTCTATGTCCCTCTTCCCACATTGGGGCGCGAGTGTCCTCTGAAATACGTAATTCTTGTATTACCTGTGTCAGCTGATCTTGTACTTCCCGGATTTCTCTTTGGTGTTGCGTATTTATTTGATTCTGATTTTGTTTGAATTTTCTAATTTGTTCGCACTCTTCTGTGTCATTAAAGACTACCGGTTTTGTGTAATTCAGATTGTCATCTACCTTCGTAGATCAATTATTTAGCTGATACAAAAGTTCAACTACTTTCTCTGATAATGAACTAATTTCCTCCATGTGTCTTTCTGAACCAATTTTCAGAGTATCTACTGTGTCCTTTAAGTTTTCCTGAGTTTTTGCAAGTTGCGTAACCGAATCGGTAGATGCAACTGAGTCAATTTTAGCTTGCAAGGTCTCATAATTTTCATGAGCAGTAGTTTGCAGTTCTTTTATGGCTGCTTCGTGATTCTGTAATGCATTTTCATGACGCGAAAAAATAGATTGGAAATGCTCACAAATTTGTGTTTTTACGTCATTACAGACTTTTTGACATTTCGATTCGATTTTATGTAACTCAGTAGTTAAATCTTCACGTGTTTGTTCAAGTGTGGTGTCTAACTTTTGAAGATTTTGTTCCATTGCGTCTAACTGTTGCTGTGTTTGTCTCTGGTGTTGTTCCATTGTGTCTAACTTTTGAAGATTTTGTTCCGTTGTGTCTAACTGATGCTGTGTTTGTCTCTGATTTTGTTCCATTGTGTCTAACTTTTAAAGCTTTTGCTGTGTTTGTCTCTGGTGTTGTTCCATTGTGTCTAACTTTTGAAGCTTTTGCTGTGTTTGTCTCTGATTTTGTTCCATTTGTTGCATTAGCTGTGATAACAATGCATTAGTGTTTGGAATCTGTTCCTCTACGCTTTTCGGCAGTGCATTTGCACCGGCAACATTCACATTTTGACAAGCAGAAAATGTGTCTTGACTTACACTCCTGGAAATTGAAATAAGAACACCGTGAATTCATTGTCCCAGGAAGGGGAAACTTTATTGACACATTCCTGGGGTCAGATACATCACATGATCACACTGACAGAACCACAGGCACATAGACACAGGCAACAGAGCATGCACAATGTCGGCACTAGTACAGTGTATATCCACCTTTCGCAACAATGCAGGCTGCTATTCTCCCATGGAGACGATCGTAGAGATGCTGGATGTAGTCCTGTGGAACGGCTTGCCATGCCATTTCCACCTGGCGCCTCAGTTGGACCAGCGTTCGTGCTGGACGTGCAGACCGCTTCATCCAGTCCCAAACATGCCCAATGGGGGACAGATCCGGAGATCTTGCTGGCCAGGGTAGTTGACTTACACCTTCTAGAGCACGTTGGGTGGCACGGGATACATGCGGACGTGCATTGTCCTGTTGGAACAGCAAGTTCCCTTGCCGGTCTAGGAATGGTAGAACGATGGGTTCGATGACGGTTTGGATGTACCGTGCACTATTCAGTGTCCCCTCGACGATCACCAGTGGTGAACGGCCAGTGTAGGAGATCGCTCCCCACACCATGATCCCGGGTGTTGGCCCTGTGTGCCTCGGTCGTATGCAGTCCTGATTGTGGCGCTCACCTGCGCGGCGCCAAACACGCATACGACCATCATTGGCACCAAGGCAGAAGCGACTCTCATCGCTGAAGACGACACGTCTCCATTCGTCCCTCCATTCGCGCCTGTCGCGACACCACTGGAGGCGGGCTGCACGATGTTGGGGCGTGAGCGGAAGACGGCCTAACGGTGTGCGGGACCGTAGCCCAGCTTCATGGAGACGGTTGCGAATGGTCCTCGCCGATACCCCAGGAGCAACAGTGTCCCTAATTTGCTGGGAAGTGGCGGTGCGGTCCCCTACGGCACTGCGTAGGATCCTACGGTCTTGGCGTGCATCCGTGCGTCGCTGCGGTCCGGTCCCAGGTCGACGGGCACGTGCACCTTCCGCCGACCACTGGCGACAACATCGATGTACTGTGGAGACCTCACGCCCCACGTGTTGAGCAATTCGGCGGTACGTCCACCCGGCCTCCCGCATGCCCACTATACGCCCTCGCTCAAAGTCCGTCAACTGCACATACGGTTCACGTCCACGCTGTCGCGGCATGCTACCAGTGTTAAAGACTGCGATGGAGCTCCGTATGCCACGGCAAACTGGCTGACACTGACGGCGGCGGTGCACAAATGCTGCGCAGCTAGCGCCATTCGACGGCCAACACCGCGGTTCCTGGTGTGTCCGCTGTGCCGTGCGTGTGATCATTGCTTGTACAGCCCTCTCGCAGTGTCCGGAGCAAGTATGGTGGGTCTGACACACGGGTGTCAATGTGTTCTTTTTTCCATTTCCAGGAGTGTATTTGAGAAAACGGTGAGGACGCAAAACCTGAATCTACAGTATTTGCAAAATTGTGTCCTGTAATTTCGGATTCCTGAGGCGAGCTGTTGACGAGCGATCGTTCGATAATGCTTCCCTGTTCACTAACTGTTACACTGCCTACACCATTATTTGCAGCCCGCTCCATTTCCCTATGCACAATTACCAAATTACTACTTTGAACATTAGTTAATTCATTAGATGGTGGCTCTAACACACTGCTTTCGTCTTCACTGTCATTTCTCAGTTTGCTTTGGAGCCTAGTATTACGTTTTTCACACGCCATTATTGTCGCAAGATTTCACACGACAACACAGAAATACACAATTTGAAGAGCAAAAATAAGAGAACACATTAACATAGCAGTGATAATAATATCTAGTTAATTGCAAGCGCAGCTGCGAAATACTTGGTGCAAATCTACATGCATGTCACAACTGTTTTACTGTACAAGAATGAAAAACTACAATTACAAAAGGAAATTCTCTCTACAATTATACGCGCTAGCAATAAACAAAGGCTGCACTAATTGCAGAAACTACAAGAAAAAAATCAGAAGATTCCAGTGAGGTATCCTCGGCTAAGGGTCGACATATGAAACGTCCCCTTAGAATAATTATACATGACTGTGCTTAAACTGACACACAATATTTTTAGCGCAACGCAATCTGACTTTCAAAAATCCCTACAAAAGAATGGCCCTGACTAACATTAACCTATACCTTTCACAAATCACTTACCTCACAAAAATCTTCATTACTCGAACTACTGCAATACAGCGAGCGCCACTACTGCCAGCTAAATAAAAGATTCAAACTACGGGAGGCACTAACTACTGATAGGCATAGTTAGCAAATGAAAGATTTTAATAGAGAACAAACAATGTATTTACCTCAATAGTGTTCAAAAGTCATAATGTATATAGCAGTTCATGATATCCAATATTACAAATTTCAAAACTCCGCCATCTCTCTCCTCACATCCACCACTGCTAGCGGCTCACCTCCAACTGCCCAACGCTACGCGCTGTTCACATCCAGCTGCCCAACACTACAATGGCAGACAACAATGCAAACTAGCCACAGACTGCACACAGCACAGCCAGTGATTTTCATACAGAGCGCTACGTGGCGTTACCAATAAGAAAACATAAACAGCCTACCCTACTTACAGTTTGTGTAACAGAAAAGACAGTCTTTTGCATAAAAGGCGGAAACTGTTTCCAATAAAGCTTTTGGCGGAGAACAAGAGCATCGCAGATATTCACAGGCGCTGGCAGAATGTCTAGAGAAATGTGACAGAGAACAAAAGCACGGTGAGTTGCTGGATGGGGCGCATGTCAGAATCGCAACAAAGTGGCGCGAAACATGTCCGAACTCTCGCTTGTGAGCTGGCGACACACAGCTATGATTCCTGAAATGTTGGAACGTGCAGACACTCTCATTCGAGGTGATCGACGGATCGCAAACACCTCGCTACTCGAGTGGACGTTTCTGTTGGTGGTGCTGACACTTTTTCTCGCCGCCTAACAGAATCTCATAAAGAGCAACGGAGGGCCAGTTGTCCGGAATTACATGCGTGTTACGAGGCTGATCGTGACAGTTTACTGTCGAACATTGTAACAGGTGATGGAACATTGGTTCATCACTCTGAACCGGAAACAAAACAGCAATCCATTAAGTGGCGCCACACCGCCTCTCCTCTGAAGAAGACGTTGAAAGCCGCATTCTGAGCCGGTAAAGTCATGGCGACTGTCTCCTGGGGCTCTGAAGGATTTATTATGTTCGATTCCCCCTCATGTGTTACGATCAACTCTGAAGTCTATTGTGTTACCGTCAGGTGACTGAAGAAAGACTTCAGCATGTTCCTCACCATCTTATGCAAAAGAACTTCCCGTTTTCCATTGCAACACGAGGCCTCACGCAAGTCTGCGCACCCGAGATGAGCTCACTTCATTCGGCTGTTCTTTCTCATCCACCCTACAGCCAGTATCTTACACCTTGCGACTCCCATCTGTTTGGCCAACGGAAGAAGCACTCCACAGGAAGCAGTGCGTGGATGATGTCGAGGTTATTGTTGGAGCAAGACTTTGGCTCTGACGTCGACCAGTGGAGTGGTGCCGTGCGGGCGTAGACGCCTTCTCAGTACGTTGGTGTAAGGTCGGCGCATTAAACAGATTTTACACTACTGACCATTAAAATTGCTGTACCACGAAGATGACGGACTACAGACGCGAAATTTAACCGACAGAAAGAAGATGATGTGATATGCAAATGATTAGCTTTTCAGAGCATTCACACAAGGTTGGCGCAGGTGGCGACACCTACAGCGTGCTGGTATGAGAAAAGTTTCCAACCGATTTCTCATACACAAACGGCAGTTGACCGGAGTTGACTGGTGAAACGTTGTTGTGATGCCTCGTGTAAGGAGGAAAAATGCGTACCATCACGTTTCCGACTTTGATAAAGGTCGGATTCTAACCTAACGCGATTGCGGTTTATCGTATCGCGACATTGCTGATCGCGTTGGTCGAGATCCAATGACTGTTAGCAGAATATGGAAACGGTGGGTTCAGGAGGGTAATACGGAACACCGTGCTGGATCCTAACGGCCACGTATCACTAGCAGTCGAGATGACAGGCATCTTATCCGCATGGCTGTAACGGATTGTGCAGCCACGTCTCGATTCCTGAGTCAACAGATGGGGACGTTTGCGCGACAACAACCATCTGCACGAACAGTTCGACGTTTGCAGCAGCATGGACTATCAGCTCGGAGACCATGGCTGCGGTTACCCTTAACGTTGCATCACAGACAGCAGCGCCTGCGATGGTGCACTCAAAGGCGAACCTGGGTGCACGAATGCCAAAACGTCATTTGTTCGGATGAATCCACGTTCTGTTTACAGCATCACGCCGGTCGCATCCGTGTTTGGCGACATCGCGGTGAAAGCACATTGGAAGTGTGTAATTGTCATACTGGTGTATCACCCGGCGTGATGGTATGGGGTGCCAGTGGTTACATGTCTCGGTCACTTCTTGTTCGCATTGACGGCACATTGAACAGTGGACGTTACATTTCAGATGTGTTACGACGCGTGGCTTTACGCGTCATGCGATCGCTGCGAAACCCTACATTTCAGCAAGAAAATGCACGACCGCATATTGCAGGTCCTATATGGGGCTTTCTGGATACAGAAAATGTTCGACTGCTGCCCTGGCCAGCATATTCTCAGGATCTCTAACCAATTGAAAACGTCTGGTCAATAGTGGCCGAGCAACTGTCTCGTCACAATACGCCAGTCACTACTCTTGATGAACTGTGGTATCGTGTTGAAAAATGGTTCAAATGGCTCTGAGCACTATGGGAATTAACTTCTAAGGTCATCAGCCCCTAGAAATTAGAACTAATTAAACCTAACTAACCTAAGAACATCAACATATCCATGCCCGAGGAAGAATTCGAAACTGAGACCGTAGCGGTCACGTGATTCCAGACTGAAGCGCCTAGAACCGCTCGGCCACACCGGCTGGCTATCGTGTTGAAGCTGCATGGGCAGCTGTACCTGTACACGCCATCCAAGCTCTGTTTGACTCAATGCCCAGGCGTATCAAGGCCGTTATTACGTCCAGAGGTGGTTGTTCTGGGTACTGATTTCTCAGGATCTATGCACCCAAATGGCGTGAAAATGTAATCACATGTCAGTTCTAGTATAATATATTTGTCCAATGAATACCCGTTTATCATCTGCATTTCTTCTTGGTGTAGCTATTTTAATTGCCAGTAGTGTATGTTGGAAAGTCGGGTTTTGTAGCCAAGAGTGAGGAAGGAATAATATGGTGTATATGAATCCTGAATAAACGCAAAATGTATTGCATTACCTACTGAACGCCCCCGGTAGCAAGAGGTGCTACGTGTAGGGAGTTTATGTTTAGCAGCTTAGCGAGGCAGGGCGGCCCGGGCGGCGGTGCGCGCGCGTGTTTGATTTAGAGGCCGACGGCGCGCCCAGCCCGGCGTGTTTATGCAAACACGCGGCGCTTAGACGCCCCCTGCTGCGTCTGCGCTACGTGTCAAGCACCTGCTGCGGCCGACTCTCACCTTCTGCCGCAGGTCACCTTCCAGCGTAACGAAGTCTTCCGGAAGGGGAACGTGGATTCACAGTGGACGTCAACGGAACTGATCGGAAGGTGACGTCACCGTCAAAAAATGGTGTGTTTACATCAGTCGGAACATCAGCACGACGTCACTTCGCGTGGCCCAGTACCGAATGGTGAAAGCGAGTTATATGATACCAAAAGTCGGAATATAATATCCGAATTACTGAACTGGGAAAAATAAACTTTATAAATGGGCAAACCAATATCGCATCCTGGCAAGAATAGTGATACAACTCAGAAGTGCACTAATAGAAAAATCGAGTTAAGGAATTTTATAAAAATTATATTGAAGTGGTATTAGCGTCCTTTAAATTTCAAGTAAGTTGTTTTGGCTGTATATTCTAGTATAGACCGTACAACAGTAAAATGAATATTTAGTTCTGTACTCGTCGAATATGAGGTTTTAACAGGTAATTATTGATCAGTTTATTGAGTTGTGTCACTTTTCTTGATTTTCGAAAAACATTTTTGTTTTTGTTGTGTAATACGTTTGCCACGTTTCCATTCCATATGTATATTTAACTCACTGTAATGATATATGAAGGCGTGGTGTTTGTTCTATCGGACATGCCCGAAAGAATAGACACCACGCGGATTTTTTTTTCCTACATTGAATTTCGATTCCCCCCCCCCCCGCCCCCCCACCCTCCCCCGACAGCAGCCTAATATGCCGTTTTACAGGCTACACAAGAGTTAAAAAAACATAATGAGAAGATAACACACAGTACAAAAAGGTGATAAAACGGTGACTTGTTTAAAAACTGTTAAAATGGCGGAGGGTTGTGGAAGTTAAAATAGAAAAACACGGGGTCGACCATGCGAATGAAGACACACAGTAAGCAGACATACACAATTAAGAAACACAGCGACAGTCTGGTTTCTGTTCGCGAGAGATAAAAAACACACCTAATGACAGTATGGTTTCACTGAACACTCCCTTAAACACTGCACCATAGCTTAGATACGAAGATAACACACCAAGGCCTAAGGCAGATGGGGAGGGGGTTTCACGCGGAATCCGCAGCCGTTACACATTATACGTAGAATCAAGGGGGAGAGAGCAGAGGGAGGGGATCACTGATGTTAGCTGTATCAGGACATTGCGCAGAACCAATGGCGACGAGTGAAAATGTACATTATACCGGTATACGAACCCAGGATCGCTTGTCTACTAAGCAAGTCCTTTAATACCCACTGAGCCATCTGGGATGCAGCGTTACCGCAGCAGCATGGACTATGTTGTCGCGCCACACGGCCGGCCGAATTCCCATCTAGCGCCACCTGACCGCACACCGTGTCCATTTCCTCTGTCTTAGCTCTCTGGTGGCGCTCTCGATGAGAATGTGGCCCAGCCGTGAGGCACGTCAACATAGTCCATGCTGCTGCGGTAACGCTGCGATGGCGCAGTGGCTATTAACGCACTTGCTTCGTAGACAGGTGATCCCGGGTTTGAATCCTGGTCCGGTACACATGTTCACTCGTTGCCACTGATTCCGCATATTGTCCCGAAGCAGCTGACAGTAGAGATCCCCTCTCTTTCCATTCGTTTCTTCACCTTTCCGCCTTCAGTTTTTATTGTATTGTATATTAACTGGGGAAAACCCGTGGTCTAGGGGTAGCGTCTTTGATTCATAATCAAAACGTCTTCGGTCCCGGGTTCGATCCCCGCCACTGCCTAAATTTTGATAAATAATCAGCATTGATGGCCGAAGACTTCCGGCATAAGAAGTCAGCCTCATTCTGCCAACGGCCTTGTCAAAGAGGGCGGAGGAGCGGATAGAGGTTCAGGGCACTCTCTTGTCCTAGGGGTGGGAAATTGCCCCTAAAGGCGGAAGAATCAGCAATGATCAACGACATGAGGATGCAGAAGGCAATGGAAACCACTGCATTAAAGACACGTAACGTGTATCCACAGGACATGTGGCCTGTATTTGAAGAAGTGTCATGATGATCTCTCCATTGGCAAAAGATTCCAGAATAGTCCCCCATTCGGATCTCCGGGAGAGGACTGCCAAGGGGGAGGTTACCTTGAGAAAAAGATTGAATAATCAACGAAAGGATAACGTTCTACGAGTCGGGGCGTGGAATGTCAGAAGCTTGAACGTGGTAGGGAAACTAGAAACTCTGAAAAGGGAAATGCAAAGGCTCAATCTAGATATAGTAGGGGTCAGTGAAGTGAAGTGAAGTGGAAGGAAGACAAGGATTTCTGGTCAGATGAGTATCGAGTAATATCAACAGCAGCAGAAAATGGTATAACAGGTGTAGGATTCGTTATGAATAGGAAGGTAGGGCAGAGGATGTGTTACTGTGAACAGTTCAGTGACCGGGTTGTTCTAATCAGAATCGACAGCAGACCAACACCGACAACGATAGTTCAGGTATACATGCCGACGTCGCAAGCTGAAGATGAACAGATAGAGAAAGTGTATGAGGATATTGAAAGGATAATGCAGTATGTAAAGGGGGACGAAAATCTAATAGTCATGGGCGACTGGAATGCAGTTGTAGGGGAAGGAGTAGAAGAAAAGGTTACAGGAGAATATGGGCTTGGGACAAGGAATGAAAGAGGAGAAAGACTAATTGAGTTCTGTAACAAGTTTCAGCTAGTAATAGCGAATACCCTGTTCAAGAATCACAAGAGGAGGAGGTATACTTGGAAAAGGCCGGGAGATACGGGAAGATTTCAATTAGATTACATCATGGTCAGAGAGAGATCCCGAAATCAGATACTGGATTGTAAGGCGTATCCAGCAGCAGATATAGACTCAGATCACAATATAGTAGTGATGAAGAGTAGGCTGAAGTTCAAGACATTAGTCAGGAAGAATCAATACGCAAAGAAGTGGGATACGGAAGTACTAAGGAATGACGAGATACGTTTGAACTTCTCTAACGCTATAGATACTGCAATAAGGAATAGCGCAGTAGGCAGTACAGTTGAAGAGGAATGGACATCTCTAAGAAGGGCAGTCACAGAAGTTGGAAAGTAAAACATAGGTACAAAGAAGGTAATTGCGAAGAAGCAATGGGTAACAGAAGGAATACTTCAATTGATCAGTGAAAGGGGGAAGTACAAAAATGTTCCGGGAAAGTCAGGAATACAGAAATAAATAGGAAGTGCAGGGAAGCTAAGATGAAATGTCTGCATGAAAAATAAGTAACCAACAATGAGACTGATGCAAAAAGAGAAACAGTGACAAAATGTACCATTTGCTGGGAAACCGTTAACAGAAAATTTAGTAATATATTGAAAACCTGTAAATATCTCTTTTCTTCTTTGTTTGTATTGGAGAAATGGTGCAGATTACCTTTTATAGGGGAAAACATCAAATAGCACAAGTAACATCTTGAAAGCAAAGGGTTTCTCTGCGTTTTTCTACGTCCCTCAGACAATAGGTGGTTTCCTGTTCATTGCAAAAGAGAAACAACCAGCTATCACAAAAAGAGGGGTTTATAAAATCACACGCCAGGAGTGTGTTGCTACGTTGGACAGACGGGGAGGTCAATCTGTACCAGGCTTAAGGAACACCACAGAAGCTGGAGATTCAGCCTTCGCAGAACATTACATGAACAATAATCACAAATACGCCATAGATGTACAGGTCCTACACACAGAGGAAAAGGGGCCCAAACTCGAAAATTAATTAATTTTCGAAATTAAAAAACAGAAGTTAATATCCCCACACCTATTATTAAACGAACAAACCCAATTCAATTATTCACCTCTTTTAGATGAGATCACAAACCCAGGATAGAAGCAAAACTTGGGTCCCCAGTCCTTTGTAGTTAAAAATATCTTAGCTGATGCATAACTTTAGTCAGTCATCGTAGAATAATTGATGGATGTGTAATAATGGATGTAATTTGTTTTAAAAATAATCATTGATATAAGTGTACCTTAAGCTATGGATCGATTCCTTAGAAGTTGAGATTATCTTTGCCTTTCATCATGTTTAGGACCATCACAGAAGTTGGGAAGGAAAACATAGGTACGAAGAAGGAAGCTGCGAAGAAACCATGGGTAACAGAAGAAATACTTCAGTTGATTGATGAAAGGAGGAAGTAAAAACATGTTCCGGGAAAATCAGGAATACAGAAATACAAGTCGCTGAGGAATGAAATAAATAGGAAGTGTAGTGAAGACGAAATGGCTGCAGGAAAAATGTGAAGACATCGAAAAAGATATGATTGTCGGAAGGACAGGCTCAGCATGCAGGAAAGTCAAAACAACCTTTGGTGACATTAAAAGCAACGGTGGTAACATTAAGAGTGCAACGGGAATTCCACTGTTAAATGCAGAGGAGAGAGCAGATAGGTGGAAAGAATACATTGAAAGCCTCTATGAGGGTGAAGATTAGTCTGATGTGATAGAAGAAGAAACAGGAGTCGATTTAGAAGAGATAGAGGATCCAGTATTAGAATCGGAATTTAAAAGAGCTTTGGAGGACTTACGGTCAAATAAGGCAGAAGGGATAGATAACATTCCATCAGAATTTCTAAAATCATTGGGGGAAGTGGCAACAAAACGACTATTCACGTTGGTGTGTAGAATATATGAGTCTGGCGATATACCATCTGACTTTCGGAAATGCATCATCCACACAATTCCGAAGACGGCAAGAGCTGACAAGTGCGAGAATTATCGCACAATCAGCTTAACAGCTCATGCATCGAAGCTGGAGGTAATATAGAAATACAATCATATCAAATAATGAAGGGCTGTATATATAGCCGTTTTACATTATCCATTGTGTTTTATTTCTTCTAAAGCCCGAATAACGAAAAAAGGAACTGTCTCTCCGTCAATAAAGCTGACTTTTTCACTGTCAACAAATGTCATTTAATGTACATTGTTTCGTCGATTTATGTTCTGCTTAAGAATGTAGGCGGTTTCTTTGTTCACGTGTTGTGGAGCCTCAATAGTTTTTCTCTTTTAAATATCTGGTCTCATGTGTGGAACACGATTCATTCGAAAAAGTCCAAGTCTTCGGGGAACCTAAGCAAAGTACCATGAAAACAAAGAAAACAAGAAAATGCGGATTAAAAAGACGCAAAACACAAAATTTGCAACAAGAGTGAGCACCATTGAAGTCACACCGCTAGGGGGGATATGGGGACGTGAGTCAGTGTTTATTGGAGGTTTTTTCCTTGTTTTGGTCAATACTGCCAGCTCTGAAACTTGCCTAACCTGCAATCTTAGCAACTTTATTCCACTATCAGAGGAAAGTTTGTATGTGACATCATCACGGAATCATCATCTATGTACATACATTCATAGGCATCGGCGCCTACTCCTTTGACGCTCTGTAGCGTAGATGGATGACGTTACCAGACACTTTTTTCTACGTACAACTTGATCTACTAAGTCCCCTCCAGAACCTCCAGAAGCGTGTACCATGAATTGTGAAACATTTTGTATGTGGAGGGAACTTAGGACTATTATGTTTAGGACATAATACATAACAATCATACACACACTATCGATAAATTTAAATCCTAATATTATATACTCAAGAGCCAAAGAAAGTGGTACACCTGCCTAATATTGTGTAGGGCCCCCGCGAGCGCGCAAAACTGCCGCAACACGACGTGGCATGGACTCGACTTATGTCTGAAGTAGTGCTGGAGGGAACTGAAACCATGAATCCTGCAGAGCTGTCCACAAATCCATAAGAGTAAGAGGGCGTGGAGATCTCTTCTGAATAGCACGTTGCAAGGCATCCCAGATATGCTCAGTAATGTTCATGTCTGGGGAGTCTGATGGCCAGCGGAAGTATTTAAACTCGGAAGAGTGTTCCTGGACCCACTCTGTAGCAAATCTGGGTGTGTAGGGTACCACTTTATCCTGCTGGAATTGCCCACGTCCGTCGGGATGCACAATGGACATGAATGAATGCAGGTGATCAAACAGGATGTTGACTGCTACGGTCGCAGGTTCGAATCCTGCCTCGGGCATCGATGTGTGTGATGTCCTTAGGTTAGTTAGGTTTAAGTAGTTCTAAGTTCTAGGGGACAGTTGACCACAGCTGTTAAGTCCCATAGTGCTCAGAGCCATTTGAAACAGGATGTTTACCTACGTGCCACCTGTCAGAGTCGTATCTAGACGTGTCAGGGGTCCCATATCACTCCAACTACACACGCCCCACATCATTACAGAGCCTCCATCAGCTTGAACAGTCCCCTGCTGATATTAACGGTCCATGGATTCATTAGGTAGTCTCCATACCCGTACTTGTCCATCCGCTCGATACAATTTGAAACGAGACTCGTCCGACCAGGTAACATGTTTACAGTCATCAACAGTACAATATCAGTGTGAACGGGCACAGGCGAGGCAGTGCCTGCTTTGCGTCGTGCAGCCATCAAGGGTGCAAGAGTGGGCCTTCGGCTCCGAAACCCTGTATCGATGATATACTGTTGAATTGTTCGCACGCTGACACCAGTGGATGGCCCAGAATTGAAATCTGCAGCAATTTGCGGAAGGGTTGAACCTCTGTCATGTTGAACGATTCTCTTCAGTCGTCGTTCTTGCAGGATCTTTTTCCGGCCGCAGCGATGTCGGAGATTTGACGTTTTACCAGAGACCTGATATTCACGGTACACTCGTGAAATGGTCGTACGGGAAAATTCCCACTTCATCGCTACCTCGGAGTGCTGCGTCTCATAGCTCGTATGCCAAGTGTAACACCACGTTCAAACTCACTTAAACCTTGATAACTTGCCGTTGCAGCAGCAGTAACCGACCTAACAACGGCGCCAGACACTTGTCTTATATAGGCGATGCCGACCGCAGCGCCGTATTCTCCCTGTTTACATATCTCTGTACTTCAATACGCATGCCTATGCTAGTTTCTTTGAGGCTTCAGTGTCTAACTTTTTCATACTCTGTAGTCCCAAAATATCTTTTAATCAAAGCTTACACTGACACACTTTAGGAGTTTTAAGTGCCATTGAAATATATGGTCTGGGGCATCCAGAACGCTCCAAAAAGTGGTTTTAGGGCCAAAGTTTTCCAACTCTTTTCAAGGGGATCTCCGGCTTAGACTCCTTTGTGATCTGTACGCTATCTATTGAGTCTTCCTCCGCACTAATTTAGTGCTGGCGACTCCCGTGCCGCCCACGGTCAGTAAAAGATAATTTCCGATGTCAGCAGACAACTCCGTAGTTCCACCGTCAAAGTCAACGTCAAAATTTAGTTCGCGAGAATCCTTAACGCTGACGTCCCGTTCTGTTCCCTTGACAACCTGTGTGGATGCAGCCGTTTGAAATGCGTTGTGAAATGTTTAGACGTTCAGTATCGTTCCGTCAAATGCGAATCGATCTTGATCCGTAGGATAGCTAGTAAATATCTGATATTTCCTGCACTAAATTCCAGGTTCCGTGCTCCATAATACGTTATTGTATCTCATCTCTCTCACAAGGAACCCCTTGAGTGCGAGGTCGCAAAAGGCCAATGACGTTTACGTCACTGGACGTCCCACATGTGTCTACTATACACCCACTATATTGGTTGATAAGGGTAACACTCGACGGAACGGAGGTACCCAACTGTAAGGCCAGCATGAGGCTACGGAGCGTAGTTGAACTACTTAGTCGACGAGTAACTCATAACAGTGCTACAGTGCTAGTGCTGTTGATACGAAGCAGAGCAATGGCAACAATAGACAGAGCAAACATTGCATTATATCTACAACAACAAGTGCCGAAGTTGGCATTTCTTCAGAATGGAACCCAAGGAATTTCGTAGAGTGAGAAAGAAGTGGCAGATGAAATATTAGCGCTTCTGCAAGGTGTGTCATTGGAATATGTGGTGTCTTATACGCTCGACTGTGCGGACAATATACCTGAGGAGTACAGGGAGGACGATACGTGCTTAACAAGTAAAAGTGATACTGAAACAGGTGTCAAGCCATGTGGTTCATCATCCTTGTCGGACAGGGAGCCAAAAATCCCGTCTTCAGTGAAACGTAGTAAAGGACAGTCGTTGTCCAAGGAGCAGGTACTAAAGATAATTACCTACATGGAAAATCACCCGCAGCATAGTAAAAAAACAATTATGAACAGATTTGGAATAGGTCAGCAGCAATATGATCGTGTAATGCGTAATAAGGACTACGGATATTCAAGGCAGGGCAAGGCGCACATGTTACGAAAACTGATGTTTTCGCCTTTTAAGGAAGCTCTATACGATTTACAGGATGTGCACGATAGTGACCTGTTACGTTTTGCACATCAAATTGCGCCCGACATGTATTACAGTGATTTCAAGGAATGATGATTCCATAACTTCAATCAATGCTACAGAATTGAAAGATGTAAGAAAACGAAATTTCAGAAAAAAGCATCAAATTGACAATGCACAGCAAACTCGAATCGGCCCGAAAATTTGTAGATCAGATAAATAAACTTATCCCATCGTTCACTAAGGAATTTGTTTTCAACTCCTACACACCGGGATTTTAAGAGGAAATGCATATGAAAGGAACCCTGGAAATTAGAGGTACCAAAAGAGTTGTATCAAGATCAACTAAAATCAATGCCTTAACTCATTCGTATTCAATTATAGCGACTGTTAATGTGCATGGTAAATTGACTGGAAAGTTATCTATTGTACTGCAAGAAGTTGGTCCCCTACGATTTTCTCTCGTGTGCGTACTCTTGCAAGGGCAGTAGGGAATATTTACATATTCAAAACATGCAAGAGTGGAAAAATGGGCATAAGAGAACTACAATTATGGCATGAGCACTGCTTTTGGCTAATAGCTGGTCAACCTGCTTTTACTTAATCCACAGTCTGCGTATAAAAATCATACTCCTTTAGAGCAAACTATCCGTCCTGAAAAGTGTGTGACACTGCAATTCCTACCACCTGAACCAGTCGACAAATTCAGCCTCTGGATGTTTGTTTTTTTTCCGTGCCTATAAAACATATTATCGCATTATCTGCAGCTACGTCTGAAAGGACAACCAGTTTCACGATAAGCTTCATGACAGACTGTTTCGCATTCCCTTGTATGCCATCAAATTCCATCAGTTCTGATCACCGCGTTACACCAGTAAGATTCTACAGGGTGAAAAGTATTTAAACCGACAAACTCTGGGAGGTTGTCGGGGACATCAAAACAAATATTTTTCCCTATAAGGATAATTCAAACTGGTGGAGGCCGTACTACGCTCGTCAGTTGTTAGAGGCCGTATTACGATCTTCAGTTGTTAGAGGCCGTATTACGATCATCAGTTGTTAGAGGGCGTATTACGCTCTTCAGTTGTAGGCAACTGCTGTCCACCAGCGTAGTAGTGCATTGTCTCTGTTTACTAATAGAGCGATACATATGGAGTGAGTAGACTGATATGGTTGGTGCGTACTATGTAGCGCACCACAACGGACGAGCTGCACAACAGGTTTATCAACAAGAATATCCTAATCGCCGTTTCCCTCATCATACGACCTTTGCTGCTGTGTCCCAACGTCTGCGTGAGACCGGGTCATTTAGCAGATTACCTGGACAGGGACGCCGTCGCGCGGTAAGAACGCTGCAATTTGAGGAAGCTGTCTTGCAGCATGTGGAGCGGGGTCCTTCAATCAGTGCGGTTCTTCGTTAATGTGTGGGTCGGTGTTGTTGGGGACTGTTTAATTGGACCGTATCTGCTGCCTAGGCCATTAAATGACAGGCACTATTACAATTTTCTCGCCAGAGCTTTGCCAGAATTGCTGGAAGACGTCCCGCTCCCTACAAGACAGCGCATGTGGTTCCAACATGACGGGGCGCCGGCACATTTCGGTCGTCGTGTGCGTCGATTCCTGGACCGACGGTTCCCAGAAACGTGGATCGGCAGAGGTGGTCCTGTACTATGGCCTGCTCGATCCCCAGATATGTCCCCTCTGGACTTTGTTTGTGTGGGGCTAGATGCGCAACCCTGTTTACGCAACTCCTGTTGCATCAGAAGAGGATCTGGTTGCCCGGATAGTAGCAGCAGCAGGAACAATTCAGGATACTTCTGGGTGTTTTGCTCGTGTCAGACAGAACATGATCCGACGGTGTAACCTTTGTTTACGTGTCAATGGAGGCATTTTTGAAAATCTACTGTAATTGAAATTGGGTTGTGTTAATGTTTTATCTGTTGGTCATAAAAAATGGAAAAGTGTTTGTTGGTTTAATTAATTTGCGACCAGAGAAATCTTCCTCATAGGAAAAAATGAGATTAGGGAAAAATATTTGTTTTGATGTCCCCTACAACCTCCCAGAGTTTGTCGGTTTAAATACTTTTCACACTGTATAAGCGTTCCTTAAGACTGGATAGCTAGCTGAATGTCCTGGACGGTTTGTAGCTCCCACGGAGTTTGCTTCGATCTTGAAGGTGCGAACCATTGTGACTACTGTGGCCTGCCATTTGTCATTTCATGTTCGTGGTGCAAGTTAATGGTTTGTTCAGAAAAATTCTTGAATGTCCATTTTGTGAAGTGTAATACATACACCCCATAGAAAATTGATCTCCGCTTCTTCCGGCTTCTCATTTTCTGTCGCCCTCCTGATGCACATGGTGAGTCATTAGCAGCCAATGACTTTCCTGTCATATTTGTTAACACAACACTTTCAATTGAGCCTTACTGAAGATTGAACTCGACATAGCACACAAGGGGTTTCTCGTCAGCCACAACTCAAAGCAAAAGCGATGACTCTCATTTTACATGTAGACACTGTGCCTGACGCCTCCATCTCCAGTCGCGGTCATCATTTCGACGAGCGACAGGCTGGCTTATTCTTTTATTTGTTCTGCGTATCTTATCACTGGTCGACCTCGTCACCTCCGATCGACCTCATCATCCCGCTCATTCAGCCTCTCCTGTTTTATCCGTCTTGTTTGCTTGTCGGCGCAACTGACACAATCAATTACACAATGCGGTTGTGAAAGCTGTAGTATACAGCACACTCTAGATTTTGTGTTTCATAACCGGTTACGGCTCTTAATAAGTAATTTCAGATATCTTTTAACAGCCCACACAGATAATGAAATAAAAATAATAACTGCGACCCAGAATATTCTATGCACTTGCTGCTTCCATTTCAGAAAGTTGTCATCTGTTCTTCGACAGGTACACTGCCGAAGATTTCAGAAAGGAGATTTCTCGTTAGAACTCGGATTAATATATGAATCAGATAAAATGAATTCTAATACAAGAAGAAAGAACATTCTATAGACGAGAAACTAATTTAAGACTTCTCCATTAAAGCTCGTTTGACCCTTCCGCAACAAATTTTATACTTGGTTTACAGCATGTAATAAGATGAGCTTATTCAGCACCATGATTCATTCTGCCGGCCGGTGTGGCCGTGCGGTTCTAGGCGGTCAGTCCGGAACCGCGCGACTGCTACGGTCGCAGGTTCGAATCTTGCCTGGGGCATGGATGTGTGTGATATCCTTAGGTTAGTTAGGTTTAAGTAGTTCTAAGTTCTAGGGGACTGATGACCACAGATGTTAAGTCCCATAGTGCTCAGAGCCATTTGAACCATTTTTTTTATTCATTCTGAAGCACAGTAGGGATGCTATTACTGTCTTTGTACTGAACAGATATGGGTGCACACAGCCGGCCGCGGTGGTCTAGCGGTTCTAGGCGCGCAGTCCGGAACCGCACGACTGCTACGGTCGCAGGTTCGAATCCTGCCTCGGGCATGGATGTTTGTGATGTCCTTAGGTTAGTTAGGTTTAAGTAGTTCTAAGTTCTAGGGGACTGATGACCACAGATGTAAAGTCCCACAGTGCTCAGAGCCATTTGAGCCATTTGAACCATTTGGTGCACACAATTTTGTTGATAAAACATAATATTAAGAGCAAACAAAGACATGTTTAATATATTTAACTTTGTGTTTACTCTGAACGCTTCTTATATCATTGCTTTATTAGGTCGCCAAAATCAACAGAACCCTTATTAAAAATTATATTTGCTGACGCGGTTCGGAGATATCTCATTACAGTAATAGACTCAATAAATGAAACGTTATTAGCATGAAAGTGCAAACCCGTCATATACATGACATTAATAGGAATAAAGATTTAAAAATATTCTCAATTAAGTTTACATACAATATAAAATGCCTAAATCCATCTCCACCGTAGCAGATCTCTACGTCCAGTCACTTACGTGATTGCATCCAAAGCTCTACTGAATAAGACAGATGACCGAAAAGAACACACAATCGGCGAGTACCAAGCGGGACAAGTTTTAGCTTGAAAACAAATTAAGGGTCAGAACAATGCGGAACCTTAACAAAGTCATTAAATTCAATGATTAAAAAAAAGTTTACGATTCTGTAGGTAGACAGTCAGTATTTCCAACATTGTAAAAAGCAGATATAGACGAAACCACGAGGCAATAAGCAGAACAGACACTCCAAGACACAGCTTCAAAAGTTAATTCCTGGGAGAAGTCTGAACCATTCAGAATAAAACGTGTTCGGCAGGGCTATGGCGCCTCTCCGATTCCCTTCGATCTGGTCTTAGACAAGGTCGTGAGAGAGTAGGATAAAGAACTACAAGAGAAAAACGGCGGAAGAATCCATCTTGGACAATAAAGAGGAAAATTTCAGGTGAAATGTCTCGCTTTTGCTGGCCATATTGCAATACTTTCTAAGAACAAACCAGATGCAAATATAATGATAGAAACACTTCACGAAATTACATCTAAAACCGGATTACAATTATCGTATGAAGAAACGGAATACATTGAGTATAAACACAACAGAGAGAAATACTAACACAACACGAAAACATCAAAATAGTTGATATGTTTAAGTATTTGGGTCAATGAATACAGTCCTACAGATTACACGCAGATAACACCACAAGTAAAGAAAGTTCTAAGATAATGGAATTAGTCAACAAACTTACCCAAAACCGATCAGTATCATTCCAGGCAAAACTTAAAAAGTGCAAAACGTAATTAAACCGGAAGCACCTTTCGGATCTGAATGTCTGACAGTGAATAAAGAAGGTGAAGGAGAAAAACTGGAAATGAAAGAAAGGACAATAGAAAAAATTTTAGGACCAGGAAATCCATTAATCCATTAATGATGAACGTCGCTCTTGACGGTACATGATTCACAATATTATCTGTTCAGAATACATTCTTGAAGATAGTTCTTATAGTAACTGAATATGGCTCCTTGCTAGGTCGTAGCAAATGACGTAGCTGAAGGCTATGCTAAACTGTCGTCTCTGCAAATGAGAGCGTATGTAGACAGTGAACCATCGCTAGCAAAGTCGGCTGTCTAACTGGGGCGAGTGCTAGGGAGTCTCTCTAGACTAGACCTGCCGTGTGGCGGCGCTCGGTCTGCAATCACTGATAGTGGCGACACGCGGGTCCGACGTATACTTGCGGACCGCAGGACTGCAGCGCCCAAGACCGCTCGGCTAATCCCGCGCGACGTGTAAACAGAATTATACCAATAAATCACTTGGTTCATTTGAGGGTTGTAGGTGCAAGAAAACGTACTGTTTAACGGCCTTTATTCTATAGGACAGATACAGGGTGTTTAAAAAATGACCGGTATATTTGAAACGGCAATAAAAACTAAACGAGCAGCGATAGAAATACACCGTTTGTTGCAATATGCTTGGGACAACAGTACATTTTCAGGCAGACAAACTTTCGAAATTACAGTAGTTACAATTTTCAACAACAGATGGCGTTGCGGGAAAACCCTATAGTACGATATTTTCCACATATCCACCATGCGTAGCAATAATATGGCGTAGTCTCTGAATGAAATTACCCGAAACCTTTGACAACGTGTCTGGCGGAATGGCTTCACGTGGAGATGAGATGTACTGCTTTAGCTGTTCAATTGTTTCTGGATTCTGGCGGTACACCTGGTCTTTCAAGTGTCCCCACAGAAAGAAGTCACAGGGGTTCATGTCTGGCGAATAGGGAGGCCAATCCACGCCGCCTCCTGTATGTTTCGGATAGCCCAAAGCAATCACGCGATCATCGAAATATTCATTCAGGAAATTAAAGACGTCGGCCGTGCGATGTGGCCGGGCACCATCTTGCATAAACCACGAGGTGTTCGCAGTGTCGTCTAAGGCAGTTTGTACCGCCACAAATTCACGAAGAATGTCCAGATAGCGTGATGCAGTAATCGTTTCGGATCTGAAAAATGGGCCAATGATTCCTTTGGAAGAAATGGCGGCCCAGACCAGTACTTTTTGAGGATGCAGGGACGATGGGACTGCAACATGGGGCTTTTCGGTTCCCCATATGCGCCAGTTCTGTTTATTGACGAAGCCGTCCAGGTAAAAATAAGCTTCGTCAGTAAACCAAATGCTGCCCACATGCATATCGCCGTCATCAATCCTGTGCACTATATCGTTAGCGAATGTCTCTCGTGCAACAATGGTAGCGGCGCTGAGGGGTTTGCCGCGTTTGAATTTTGTATGGATAGAGGTGTAAACTCTGGCGCATGAGACGATACGTGGACGTTGGCGTCATTTGGACCGCAGCTGCAACACGGCGAACGGATACCCGAGGCCGCTGTTGGATCACCTGCTGCACTAGCTGCACGTTGCCCTCTGTGGTTGCCGTACGCGGTCGCCCTACCTTTCCAGCACGTTCATCCGTCACGTTCACAGTCCGTTGAAATTTTTCAAACAGATCCTTTATTGTATCGCTTTTCGGTCCTTTGGTTACATTAAACCTCCGTTGAAAACTTCGTCTTGTTGCAACAACACTGTGTTCTAGGCGGTGGAATTCCAACACCAGAAAAATCCTCTGTTCTAAGGAATAAACCATGTTGTCTACAGCACACTTGCACGTTGTGAACAGCACACGCTTACAGCAGAAAGACGACGTACAGAATGGCGCACCCACAGACTGCGTTGTCTTCTATATCTTCCACATCACTTGCAGCGCCATCTGTTGTTGAAAATTGTAACTACTGTAATTTCGAAAGTTTGTCCGCCTGAAAATGTACTGTTGTCCCAAGCATATTGCAACAAACGGTGTATTTCTATCGCTGCTCGTTTAGTTTTTATTGCCGTTTCAAATATACCGGTCATTTTGGAAACACCCTGTAAGTACGGCTACATTACAGGCGTTTAAGAAACCTAAATGCATGTTTAACATTAAAAACAATCTCAGGTTTGCATGCTGAAATGGATGCAATTTCCCTGTACTTATCAGTTCACTCTGGTTTTCCCCCAGATATTTTCGTAGCTTCTGGATCAAGAGCACCGCTTCGAACGATATGCAATTAGAAATAATTCCTTTCCGTCGAGTGAGTTTTGTTTGGAATGCTTGCGTCAAACTGTCACAGTATCACGCGAGGTTCGATAACTCAGCCGGCTGACCCAGTATTGTCCAGCGGGTAGAACAGTCCGTGTGGCCGCCTACCTAACAGGCAAGCGACGGGGCGAATAGGAAGACAAAAAACATCAAGTATTTCTGACGCAGACAAATTGAATGAGCCGTTCCGCCAAATATCGCGTTTTTCCTGCCGTTTTCCCTTCTTTACGGCGTGCGCGGCTCGATAGAGCTGCCGACCTGTTCGGGAAATTACATCCCCCGTGCGGCAAACCCAGTTACGCACGGTGGACTTTCTCTCTTCCCGCTGATTACGTTTCTGTTATTTCTTTCTCCCGGTATTCGGTCGGGCAGTTTCCTATTCGCCGGGGCCGGTGCAGACAGGGCACTGGACGCAGCCGCGCGCCTGGGGGTGGGGTATTATTCCTGTCGCTGTCGACGAGCCTGCCGGGCGAGGTATTAACTCGCTCCGGAGGTGATGGACGTCACGACGCAGCTCTCGCCCTGTCCTCGCGCACAGCGATGCGACCAGCGCTCAGCCACACGCCCCGGCTGGTATTGGACCGTTGGAATCTGACACCCAGACGACAGCGCCGCTCTTTCCGAATTAAAACTGTGATTTATATGGCCTCTGTACGCACACGCGGTAATCAAATACGCACCGCATAACAGTGTCATAGGCTGGCTAGCTTTTCTTTTGTTGCCACTATTGCAAACCAATCCTATAGTCGCTGCAGCTGCTATCAACTAATACGGCACAACCGCAGCTACCACAAAACAGCACTGTGGTAGAATACAAGATATGGTTAGTAACGATAAAGTGGTACGCAACATCTGCACTTTATACACTGTTCAAACGAATTAGCGGAACATGTGAATCAGCCGGCCGCGGTGGCCGAGCGGTTCTAGGCGCTTCAGTCTGGAACCGCGCGACCGCTACGGCCGCAGGTTCGAATCCTGCCTCGGGCATGGATGTGTGTGATGTCCTTAGGTTAGTTAGGTTTAAGTAGTTCTAAGTTCTAGGGGACACATGACCTCAGATGTTTAAGTCCCATAGTGCTCAGAGCCGTTTTGAACCATGTGAATCAACATCCGGTATGCCGATACAGGCGGTGCCGTTGGTTTTATTGTATGGCTTGAGATATTTTGTTTGTATGGAGCAATTAAAATCATTCGCAATGTACACTGAAGAGACAAAAGTCATCGGATAGCGATATGCACATACAGGGTGTTACAAAAAGGTACGGCCAAACTTTCAGGAAACATTCCTCACACACAAATAAAGAAAAGATGTTATGTGGACATGGGTCCGGAAACGCTTAATTTCCATGCTAGAGCTCATTTTAGTTTCGTCAGTATGTACGCTCAATGGAGCACGTTATCATGATTTCATACGGGATACTCTACCTGTGCTGCTAGAACATGTGCCTTTACAAGTAAGACACAACATGTGGTTCATGCACGATGGAGCTCCTGCACATTTCAGTCGAAGTGGTCGTACGCTCCTTAACAACAGATTCGGTGACCGATGGATTGGTAGAGGCGGACCAATTCCATGGCCTCCACGCTCTCCTGACTTCAACCCTCTTGACCTTCATTTATAGGGGCATTTGAAAGCTCTTGTCTACGCAACCCCGGTACCAAATGTAGAGACTCTTCGTGCTCGTATTGTGGACGGCTGTGATACAATACGCCATTCTCCAGGGCTGCATCAGCGCATCAGGGATTCCATGCAACGGAGGGTGGATGCAAGTATCCTCGCTGACGGAGGACATATTGAACATTTCCTGTAACAAAGTGTTTGAAGTCACGCTGGTACGTTCTGTTGCTGTGTGTTTCCATTCCATGATTAATGTGATTTGAAGAGAAGTAATAAAATGAGCTCTAACATGGAAAGTAAGCGTTTCCGGACACATGTCCACATAACATATTTTCTTTCTTTGTGTGTGAGGAATGTTTCCTGAAAGTTTGGCCGTACCTTTTTGTAACACCCTGTATACAGATGGCAGCAGTAACGCGTACAAGGTGTAAAAGGGCAGTGCATTGGCGGAGCTTTCATTTGCACTCAGGTGATTTATGAGAAAAGGTTTGCGACTTGATTGTGGCTGCACGACGGGAATTAGCATACTCTGAAGCGGAATAGTAATTGGAACTAGACGCATGGGACATCCCATTTCGGAAATCGTAAGGGAACTCAGTATTCCGACCGAGCGAGGTGGCGCAGTGGTTAGCACACTGGACTCGCATTCGGGAGGACAACGGTTCAATCCCGTCTCCGGCCATCCTAATTTAGGTTTTCCGTGATTTCCCTAAATCGCTTCAGGCAAATGCCGGGATGGTTCCTTTGAAAGGGCACGGCCGATTTCCTTCCCCATCCTCCCCTCACCCGAGCTTGCGCTCCGTCTCTAATGACCTCGTTGTCGACGGGACGTTTAACACTACTATCCTCCTCCTCCTCCTCCTCAGTATTCCGAGATCCAACGGTGTCAAGAGTGTACCGAGAGTACCAAATTCCATGCATTACTCCTCATCACGGACAACGTAGTGGCCGACGGCCTTCACTTAACGACCGAGAGCGTAGAGTTATGCTGATACAATAGCCCAATTCTTAGCAGTCATATATAACTGCTCACTCGTCGAAAGATCCGTTCACCGAGCGAGGTGGCGCGGTGGTTAGCACACTGGACTCACATTCGGAAGTCGATGGTTCGAACTCGCGTCCGGCATTCTGATTTAGGTTTTCACTGATTTCTCTAATTCGCTTCAGGAAAATGCCGGGATGGTTCCTTTGAAAGGGCACGGCCGACTTTTTCTTTCCAATCCTTCCTTAATCCGATGGGACCGATCACCTCACTGTTTGGTCCCCTCCCCCAAATCATTCAACCGAGATCCGTACCTAAAGACCGAAAAATTGGCGCAAGTCACAGCAGAAGCGAAGAAAGAAATAGGAGTAATCCACTGAATTACACTAATGTCTTATCACTAATGTCGACTTGCGCAGGATTTTGCAACATATACTGTGTTCGAACGTTACGGGTTACCTCGAAACAATGATTTATTGACAAATAGCCAACAGGGATTCAGAAAATATCGCTCTTATGAAATTCAACTAGCTCTTTATTCTCACGAAGTAATGAGTGGTGTCGCTAGGGGATGTCAAATTGATTCCATTTTTTTTAGATTTACGGAAGTCTTTTGACACCGTTCCTCATAAGCGACTTCTAATCAAATTGCGTGTCTATGACGTATCGTCTCAGTTGAGCGACTGGATTGGTGATTTCCTGTCAGAAAGGTGACAGTTTGTAGTAACTGCGGGAAAGTCATCGAGTAAAATAGAAGTAATATCTGGCGTTCCCCAAGGAAGTGTTATAGGTCATCTGCTGTTCCTGATCTATATAAACGATTTAGGAGACAATCTGAGCAGCCCTCCTAGATTGTTTCTTGATGATGCGTCGTTTACCGTCTTATAAAATTATCAGATGATGATAAACTGCAAAACGGTTTAAACAAGGCATCTGGGTGGTGCGAATAATGGCAATTGACTGTAAAGAACGAAAAATGTGACGTCATCCAGATGAGTACTAACAAGAATTCGCTAAATTTCAGTTACAGGATAAAACACAGAAATCTAAAGATTGTAAATTAAAGTAAATACTTAGGGATTAGAATTGCGAATAACTTAAAATGGAACCGTCTCATAGATGATGTTGTGGAGAAAGCAAAGCAAAGACTGCGATTTATTGGCAGAACAACTATAAAATGCAGTAGATTCAGTAAAGAGACTGGTTACACTACGCTTGCCGGGTAGCTCGATTTGTGTTATCGCGAAATAGGAGAGAGAGTACCACTGTTTCTAGTGGCAATCATTACAGCAAAGAAGATTTTCGTTGCGGCAGTATCTTCTCATGAAATTTCACTCACCAACTCTGTCTTTGGAGTGTGAAAATATTTTGTTGGCACCGAGCTACATGGGGAGGAATGATCACCGCTATAAAATAAAAGAAATCAGAGCTCGCACGAAAAGACTGAAGATTTCGTTGTTGCCGCACGCTGTTTCAGAGTAGAACGATAGAGAAATAGCTTCAAAGTGGTTCGATGAACCTTCTGCCAGGGGGGTCATCCTCGTTTTCAAGAAGGGACGTCGAACAGATGTGTAGAACTATAAACCTGTATCTCTAACGTCGATCAGTTGTAGAATTTTGGAACACGTATTATGTTCGAGTATAATGACTTTTCTGGAGACTAGAAATCTACTCTGTAGGAATCAGCATGGGTTTCGAAAAAGACGATCGTGTGAAACCCAGCTCGCGCTATTCGCCCACGAGACTCAGAGGGCCATAGACACAGGTTCCCAGGTAGGTGCCGTGTTTCTTGACTTCCGCAAGGCTTCGGTACAGTTCCCCACAGTCGTTTCATCAACAAAGTAAGAGCATATGGACTATCAGACGAATTGTGTGATTGGATTGAAGAATTTCTAGATAACAGAACGCAGCATATCATTCTCAATGGAGAGAAGTCTTACGAAGTAAGAGTGAATTCAGGTGTGCCGCAGGGCAGGATCTACAGGAGGATCTGCAACGAATTGACGCATGGTGCAGGGAATGGCAATTGAATCTCAATGTAGACAAGTGTAACGTGGTGCGGATACATAGAAAGAAAGATCCTTTATCATTTAGCTACAATATAGCAGGTCAGCAACTGGAAGCAGTTAATTCCGTAAATTATCTCGGAGTAGGTATTAGGACTGATTTAAAATGGAATGATCATATAAAGTTGATCGTCGGTAAAGCAGATGGCAGACTGAGATTCATTGGAAGAATCCTAAGGAAATGCAATCCGAAAACAAAGGAAGTAGGTTACAGTACACTTGTTCGCCCACTGCTTGAATATTGCTCAGCAGTGTGGGATCCGTACCAGATAGGGTTGATAGAAGAGATAGAGAAGATCCAACGGAGAGCAGCGCGCTTCGTTACAGGATCATTTAGTAATCACGAAAGCGTTAAGGAGGTGATAGATAAACTCCAGTGGAAGACTCTGCAGGAGAGACACTCAGTAGCTCTGTACAGGCTTTTGTTGAAGTTTCGAGAACATACCTTCATCGAGGAGTCAAGCAGTATATTGCCCCCTCCTAGGTATACCTCGCGAAGAGACCATGAGGATAAAATCAGGGAGATTAGAGCCCACACAGAAGCATACCGACAATCTTTCTTTCCACGAACAATGCGAGACTGGAATAGAAGGGAGAACCGATTGAGGTACTCAAAGTACCCTCCGCCGCACACCGTCAGGTGGCTTGCGGAGTAAGATTGTAGATGTAGATGCAGAACTTAATTGTGAACTGCAGAGTAATCATGTAGATGTAAATGTAGTGAGACTGGAACGGTTGATGAATAGCAAGATCAGGAGCATTTGCAGCACAGAATGTTGTAGGTACGAGGTGCATTCAAGTTCTAAGGCCTCCGATTTTTTTTCTCCGGACTGTAAAGAGATAGAAATATGCGCATTGTTTTAAAATGAGGCCGCATTCATTGTCAATACGTCCCAGAGATGGCAGCACCGTACAGTAGATGGAATTTTACCGCCAGCGGCGAGAATGAGAACTGTTTCAAATACTTAACATGGCGACGTTTTCCTTACTTGAACAGCGTGCAATCATTCGTTTTCTGAATTTTGGTGATGTGAAACCAATTGAAATTCATCGACAGTTGAAGGAGAAATATGGTGATGGAGTTATGGATGTGTCGAAAGTGCGTTCGTGGGTGCGACAGTTTAATGAAGGCAGAACATCGTGTGACAACAAACCGAAACAACCTCGGGCTCGCACAAGCCGGTCTGACGACATGATCGCGAAAGTGGAAGGAATTGTTTTGGGGGATCGCCGAACGACTGTTGAACAGATCGCCTCCAGAGTTGGCATTTCTGTGGGTTCTGTGCACACAATCCTGCATGACGACCTGAAAATGCGAAAAGTGTCATCCAGGTGGGTGCCACGAATGCTGACGGACGACCACACGGCTGCCCGTGTGGCATGTTGCCAAGCAATGTTGACGTGCAACGACAGCATGAATGGGACTTTCTTTTCGTCGGTTGTGACAATGGATGAGACGTGCATGCCATTTTTCAATCCAGAAACAAAGCACCAGTCAGCTCAATGGAAGCACACAGATTCACCGCCACCAAAAAAATTTCGGGTAACCGCCAGTGCTGAAAAAATGATAGTGTCCATGTTCTGGGACAGCGAGTGCGTAATCCTTACCCATTGCGTTCCAAAGGGCACTACGGTAACAGGTGCATCCTACAAAAATGTTTTGAAGAACAAATTCCTTCCTGCACTGCAACAAAAACGTCCGGGAAGGGCTGCGCGTGTGCTGCTTCACCAAGACAACGCACCCGCACATCGAGCTAACGTTCCGCAACAGTTTCTTCGTGATAACAACTTTGAAGTGATTCCTCATGCTCCCTACTCACCTGACCTGGCTCCTAGTGACTTGGCTTTTTCCAACAATGAAAGACACTCTCCGTGGCCGCACATTCACCAGCCGCGCTGCTATTGCCTCAGCAATTTTCCAGTGGTCAAAACAGACTCCTAAAGAAGCCTTCGCCGCTGCCATGGAATCATGGCGTCAGCGTTGTGAAAAATGTGTACGTCTGCAGGGCGATTACGTCGAGGAGTAACGACAGTTTCATCGATTTCGGGTGAGTAGTTAATTAGAAAAAAAAAAAAAAATCGGAGGCCTTAGAACTTGAATGCACCTCGTAAATGTGGTGTTCGCAGAGCGCCGGTCAGCGAGGCAAAGACGCGTCGCTGAAGGCTTCGGGTGTGGCGCGGCTGGAGAGGCCCGGATGTGTGGGACGCTTGGCAGGCAGCGGGCGGCGGCGGGCAGAAACGACGCCTCAGCAGCCGCCGCGCTGTCGGCTGCCCCGGCCCCCCTGATTAGATAAACACCGCCACGCTGAGCCTGCAGCTCCGTCCTGCTACAAAAAACCACACGCTCTCTCTCTCTCTCTCTGCCGCTAGACTGCATATTTAAAGCGGCGGTACGTTATGACAAGCCAACCTGTAGACAGTATTGATTCAAAAAGAGAGAATAGATTTCAACTGAAAAACAACAAAATCAGAATTGAGTGCGCCTTGATGCAAAACACCTTGTTATTTGTTTACTTATTTATTTCCCAAACTAGTTCCGCCGCCGACAAATATCACCATCGTCAGTGGGTTTTTTAAATCTAAAGGATTGCAAAAAATAGCACAGTTATAAATGTAGCAAATGGCTCTGAGCACTATGGGACTTAACATCTATGGTCAGCAGTCCCCTAGAACTACTTAAGCCTAACTAACCTAAGGACATCACACAACATCCAGTCATCACGAGGCAGAGAAAATCCCTGACCCCGCCGGGAATCGAACCCGGGAACCCAGGCGTGGGAAGCGAGAACGCTACCGCACGACCATGAGCTGCGGACAGCATAGTTATACAAACGCAGCAACATATTATTATATTGTTACTGTTCGTTTCCTGAAATATAGTTTTCTATGAACACTTTCATACTGCTTTATTTACTGTATGTTATGGCATGTTTTTAAGAATTATTGTCGCTCTTTGCGGCATATTTTCTGTGCTTTTTTCTGTTGTCATTTTTTCACAGCGTACATTATGTCATCTGCAACTGTGTAAGCGGCTATTAGTAAACAAATAGTAAAAGTTGAACTTAGTATGTCAGCAATATACACTTGGGGTTGGAATAGTGTTGTGGAAACCAGTTTTGGTGTGTACTGGCATTAGTTATTCGTGTAGTCACGTTCGTTAGACGGCATGTAGCTGATTCTATGGACAGAAAAACAAAACTTCCTCACTTTGTTTATAATCAAGAAAATTACGCCATCTTCCTGTTAGTGTGTGTCGCGAGAGGTGTATCACATATTGCGAGAAGGCTATGAAAATTGTAGCGGGAATTACCACGACTTCTGTTCCTTATTTATGGCCGGCCGCGGTGGTCTAGCGGTTCAGGCGCTCAGTCCGGAACCGCGCGACTGCTACGGTCGCAGGTTCGAATCCTGCCTCGGGCATGGTTGTGTGTGATGTCGTTAGGTTAGTTAGGTTTAAGTAGTTCTAAGTTCTAGGCGACTGATGACCACAGAAGTTAAGTCCCATAGTGCTCAGAGCCATTTGAACCTTATTTATGTCTCTGTGTGTGATGGGAAAGTGGTTCTTTTGCGTTTGTGTGCTTTCTGTTCTGTGTCCTTCGTCAGTTCTTTCAGCGCGGTAAAGAGTGTGTAGCTGCAAAGTGTGTTTTCGTTTATAACATTTTTCCCTTCCATTATAGCCTTTTGCATGTAGTAATTTTCTTCTACTGTTAGTTGTCGGTATAGACTGTTGTGGTGTTTCAGAATGTGTAGATCGTTTTCGATGTCTGTAGGGTTATGGTTTTTGTTCATTAGGTATTCTGCGAAAGTTGAATGTGTGCTGCCATTCTTTAGAGCTCTCGTGTGCTCTGTATACCTCGTTCTGAAGTTTCTACTTGTTTGTCCTATGCATTGGGCGTGACAGGAGTTGCATGTGAGTTGATATATCCCAGCATTGCAGGATTTGTCTGAGGTTTTACTGACTGGTCTTAGCCTTTTCTGAACTGTGTTGTTTGTTCTGAATGTTATTGGGATCCCTTGCTTTTTTAAGATGTTTCCAATTATATGTTAGTGTGTACCATCTGTCTCTTTTCTGATGTGGTGTAATCTGCTTTATTGTCTGTGTGTACTGCCTCTGGGTTTTCAGATCCCTTAGTTGTGCTCTTGAGTAGCTGGCCGCTATTTTTGTCTTTCATTTTTACCTTGTAGTTGAGTTTATGATGTCCGTTTTGTAGTCGTTTTCAACAGCAATTTGATTATATTTAGTTCCTTTGTGTACTTTTCTGGTTTAAGAGGTGTTTTGTGTATCCTGTGGAGCATGTGTGTTAAACTGGCATATTTATGGACTGTCGGGTGGTTGGATGAGTTGTGCATAACAGTGCTTGTGGATGTGGGTTTTCTGTAGATGGAGAACTCATGTTTCTAGGTGTTTCTTGTGATTGTAAGAGCCAATAAATTTAATTTCTTGTTTTTGTTTTTTCTATTTCCATTGTGAAGTCTTGTAGATGAAACACATAACAGGACAGAAGAGCTACACAGTAACATCAACACAGTACACCCACAAACCCACTTCACACACACGAAAAGCAAAATGGAGTAACGTTCTTTATCATAAACAAAGTGTGAAAGTTTTGTTTTTCTGTGTATAGACTGAGCTAAATGCTGTCCAACGAACCTGAGTACACGAAGAACTAAGTAACTGTCCAGTACACACCAGATAACTGGATTCCACAACACTACCCCAACCCCAAGTGCCTTCACCTTTTAGTATTTGTTTACTAATAGCCACTCACACAGTTGCAGACAACATGATGTACGCTGTGAAAAAAACGGCAACAGAAAAAAGCACAGAAAATATGCCGCAAACAGCGACAATAATTCTTAAAAACATGCCATAACATACAACATATGAAAGTATCCATATAAAACTATATTTCAGAAAACGAACAGTAAAAATGTAATAATGTGTTACTGTGTTTGTATAACTATGCTTTTTTTCTGCAGTGTTTTAGATTTTTAAAAAACCACTAATGGTGATATTTGTCGCCGAAACTAGTTTGGGAAATAAATAAGTAAACAAATAATATGATGTTTTGCATCAAGGCGGACTCAGTTCTGATGTTGTTTTTCTACGCAAACAAGGACCAAATCGAAGAGCTCCAAGACAAAGATTTCAACTGCTTATTACAGACAACTAAAAAAGGTAGAAACATCTTGTGCATGTCACTGGTTAGAGGAAAGTTGAAAGTTTTGACGCGGCTATGCTGTTGTTTGAAGCAATATAACGACTACACCACATAAGAAATAATTTTGTGTGTTGCAACGTACGTGAAGTCAATCCAGTGTTCAAATGCAACTTTCATTCTGCCGTCGATTAAGCAAGGAACCGACTCTGCACAAGCAGATTTATGCCTGGCATACAAAATTCCTGGAAGATGATTACACATGCAAAGGGAAGAGCACTAGTCGGCTGTCGTGCGTCTCAGAAATGCATTCCCACGGTGTCCTCGGAAGTCCACAAGAGAGGAGGGTCAGAAACTTCAACTGCCTTAAACAAAGGTGTGGCATGTTCTGAAATCGCTATTATAAAGAAGCATTACAAGTTGCAGTTAATGCAGCAACGGCGTCCCGGCGACCAAAACAAAAGCTACGAATTTTGCATTTTAATTCTCCACGATATGGCAAAGCACACTTTTTACGAACGACCCATCTTTACGAACAAATCCATTTTTAATCTATGGAGTAAAGTAAACCACCATAATTTAAGAATTTGGGCGTCACAAAATTCTGGTGTCGTCGTCGAACATGAAAGAGACTCACAGAAACGGAATGTGTTTCGCGTCGTTTCTGTTCACAAAGTTTATGAACCTTTCTTTTTTGCGAAGGAAACTGTGATAGGAATGTCATACCAGGATATGCTGCAAAATTGGCTGTTTCCTCAAGTTCGCGAATATTCCGTTGATTTCATTTGCATACCTGATGGCGCTTCACCTCACCTTCAACTTGGGGTGCAGCGTTATCCTAAAAACACCATCCCATAACATTGGACTGGAAGAGGTAGACAACAAAACCTTGTTCATTGCTTTTGGCCTTCACACATTACGATTTTTTTTCCTATGGGGTTACATAAAAGCTAGAGTCTCTGTCCCACGTATGGCAGCTACTTTTCAAGAGCTGAGAAATCGAATTGTTGAAGCTGTCGATTCAATAAACAGGAACCTATCGATTCGTATGAGGAATGAAACTGACAACCGTTTCGATGCTTCTCGACCAAGGCATCGTTTTCATGTTGAGTTTATGGTAGAGTGTCTGTGCGAACATAAAACTTTGAACCTTCCTCTATCCGATGACATGCACAATTTGTTTCTGTCTTTGTTTGTCTGTAATAAACAATTGAAATCTGTTCTTTCTTTTTGAATCACCCTGCAGTAAGCCCACCCGACACAGTAAGTCACCTCTTACCATAGCACACTGACCGCTTTGGGGCGCTGTATATGGTGTGGAACCAGGCGGTTATGTGCCCGTCCAACGCTGACGTATGTCTTGGCGATGAAGTAGTTTGCTTGTGTCAATCGGTTGTATGGAAGCAGAGCAATAATGTGGGCAGAAGTGGAGACCTAACAGAGCAGCAGAAAGCAGCTACCGTGTTTCGATGTACCCATGATCAAGGGGTGAATGAAGTATCTTGATTTCTTGTAATATCAAGCAGACTGTCCAACTTGCCCTCAAGGAATGACGTACCATTTGCAGCCATCTAACATGAATTAAGAGCAGTGATCATGAAACAATCCTAAACGACACGGACTTGAAACGACTGTCACACCTTGCCAATGACGATCGTTACAAACCCGACAGGAACTGCTGTTGGCAGTCAACGAAGGTCCATCTCGACCACTTTCCTAGTGAAGTTTCCGAAGGGAATAGGATGCACTGAACATTTGCAGTCGAGCACCCCTAGAAAGCCCATTGCTCATGTTGCCAATGCTTTCAGCGGACAAAAACGCACAGAACGAACAGAGGCTGACAGGCGTGTACTGGGATCCAATGAGTCTCCATTTTGCCTCTTTTCAAAAGATACAATGCATCTATTACACCGACGCTCCAATAAAAGCTTTAACATCCGACGTATGAAGGGTGTAGGTCAGGCCGGAAGTAGTTTCGCGATTTTTGGGGATGTTTTTGGTACCATTATTTGAGTACACTCTTGAGGGTTACCGTAAACGTGAAACAGATGCTGGTATCAGCATCCTGATCGACGAAGAGTTGCCCTTTCTTCAAAACCTTTTGTAATGACTATGCTGTTCACAGTCGCTTCTTCCAGGGCTGCACGCACATGTTCCTAGTCTGACGAACAGTCAGTCGCCCTGTCGCACCTCGGCTAGTCGCTAAATCAAGGTTTCGAACAGCGGCAGGAATGCAGCAATCAATAAATAAATTTGTTTGACAAAGGCTTTACGTACATCACTGAAACAAACCTTCACAACACATTTATTAGACAACTTCTTGTTACAACAAAAGTCGCTATCGACATGGCAAAACTTCCAATAAGAAAACAAAATGAACTGATAGTAGAAGTTCCAAAAATTATTGAAAAGGAATTACAGAACAGAAAAACATGCAACAAACAAATGCAAAATAACTGCAATACTCTCAACAGTATAAACCAGAAATTATTAACATAAAACGCAGTACTAGTAAAATCTGATAAAGAAAGTAGTACAGTTATTATAAATCAGAATCAAATTGTAGACAAAGTAAAGACTTTTTCAAAGACACAACAGTAGAGAATTGCCAAACAACTCCACCAACAAATACACTCCTGGAAATTGAAATAAGAACACCGTGAATTCATTGTCCCAGGAAGGGGAAACTTTATTGACACATTCCTGGGGTCAGATACATCACATGATCACACTGACAGAACCACAGACACATAGACACAGGCAACAGAGCATGCACAATGTCGGCACTAGTACAGTGTATATCCATCTTTCGCAGCAATGCAGGCTGCTATTCTCCCATGGAGACGATCGTAGAGATGCTGGATGTAGTCCTGTGGAACGGCTTGCCATGCCATTTTCACCTGGCGCCTCAGTTGGACCAGCGTTCGTGCTGGACGTGCAGACCGCATGAGACGACGCTTCATCCAGTCCCAAACATGCTCAATGGGGGACAGATCCGGAGATCTTGCTGGCCAGGGTAGTTGACTTACACCTTCTAGAGCACGTTGGGTGGCACGGGATACATGCGGACGTGCATTGTCCTGTTGGAACAGCAAGTTCCCTTGCCGGTCTAGGAATGGTAGAACGATGGGTTCGATGACGGTTTGGATGTACCGTGCACTATTCAGTGTCCCCTCGACGATCACCAGTGGTGTACGGCCAGTGTAGGAGATCGCTCCCCACACCATGATGTCGGGTGTTGGCCCTGTGTGCCTCGGTCGTATGCAGTCCTGATTGTGGCGCTCACCTGCACGGCGCCAAACACGCATACGACCATCATTGGCACCAAGGCAGAAGCGACTCTCATCGCTGAAGACGACACGTCTCCGTTCGTCCCTCCATTGACGCCTGTCGCGACACCACTGGAGGCGGGCTGCACGAAGTTGGGGCGTGAGCGGAAGACGGCCTAACGGTGTGCGGGACCGTAGCCCAGCTTCATGGAGACGATTGCGAATGGTCCTCGTCGATACCCCAGGAGCAACAGTGTCCCTAATTTGCTGGGAAGTGGCGGTGCGGTCCCCTACGGCACTGCGTAGGATCCTACGGTCTTGGCGTGCATCCGTGCGTCGCTGCGGTTCGGTCCCAGGTCGACGGGCACGTGCACCTTCCGCCGACCACTGGCGACAACATCGATGTACTGTGGAGACCTCACGCCCCACGTGTTGAGCAATTCGGCGGTACGTCCACCCGGCCTCCCGCATGCCCACTATACGCCCTCGCTCAAAGTCCGTCAACTGCACATACGGTTCACGTCCACGCTGTCGCGGCATGCTACCAGTGTTAAAGACTGCGATGGAGCTCCGTATGCCACGGCAAACTGGCTGACACTGACGGCGGCGGTGCACAAATGCTGCGCAGGTAGCGCCATTCGACGGCCAACACCGCGGTTCCTGGTGTGTCCGCTGTGCCGTGCGTGTGATCATTGCTTGTACAGCCCTCTCGCAGTGTCCGGAGCAAGTATGGTGGGTCTGACACACCGGTGTCAATGTGTTCTTTTTTCCATTTCCAGGAGTGTATGCTTTACAAACGAAGAAATGCATTAAAATTGTAATGTAATACTGACAAGCCAAGAAAAGAAATTTTCCATGATCATGAACCCACGGCCGTCAACATTACATGGACAACCTAATATAAACAAAGTTTTTCCAGTCCGCCAGATTATTAACTGCATTGACAACCCAACTTTCCTGACAAGTAAAAAAAAAAAACCTCAACATATTGGTAACTATGATTTAATATGTAGGACATCCGCAACTGAGAGGCATGATAATTGATGTAGAGACATCCGCTTCAGTTTTACTAATTACTTATTCACACCACGGCCGGTTTTGGGATTTTAAAATCCCATCATCAGATGTATGAAATTATTATTTTTTTGGTAACACATAACATGCGGTCGGGCCAGTCAGTGTAAGAGCTCCAATCACTGCACATTGGTGGTGGCCAGTTTCCGCCACCATGCACTGACTGGTCTGACCACATGTTATGTGTTACCAAATACAATAATTTCACGCACCGGCCATGTTTGAATAAATAATTAGCTAAACTGAAGTGGATCTCTCTAAATTATCATTGCTTGTCAAGCTCTATACCTAAAAAAAAAAAAAAAAACCTCTCAAGAATGTTACTACGTGCCTTTAATAGCCAAATGGCCACTACTCAGGAAAATTATATATTACCATACATTTGTAGATGCCACATTGGTACTACAGATGGAAACGATGAAGGCCTGCAAACAGCTCATCAAGAAATCAACAACTTGCATCAGAAAATTAAATTCAAAAACAAACCAGAAACAAACAAATTCATAAACTTTCTCGACCTTAAAATAAGCAATATTAACAGCCATCAAGTGTTTCAAATCTACAGAAAACCAACTTACACAGACAACGTGATGGAAGTTCTTGTCACCCAAAATCGTAAAAATATGCTTATTTCAACCCAATGAGTAATAGATTAATCAGTTTACCACTCAAACACCAAGCGATAGAAAATGAGCTTACAATAGTCCAATGTAAAGAACAAGAAAATAATTTAAAGTCGAATATAGTGCATAATTTGTATGAAAAACAAACGAACCCTATAACCAAACCATACAAAAGGAGATAAAATTAACAAAAGAAACAAAACTAAACAAAAAGGAATATACGTACCAATAATACATTTGGGGCTATATACCAAATAAAATAAAGCAAATATTAAAGGAAACATCCACAATATTAGCATTCCAAACAAACAAAATTCTCAAGACGAAAATTCGATCTTGAGAAACCAAATTTCCTGATTTTCTTACCGACGCAATTTCGTATAACAACAGCAAGAAATTCTATCTCGGTTAAATTCGACGAAACTATACCACTAGATTTAAAAAATACACAAGAAAACGCGAAAGCAGTCAATCAAGTTATTAGTTACACCTAAAAAACCAGAACCACAAAGCAGAACATATCGAAAGCGGATTGCAAGGTCTACACGAAATACCAAGATGACATGCTATGTACATTTTGGAAGAATCAGAGATATATACGCGCACGAAAAATCATCCCAACGATATTCTTAATGAACAAATCGATTTTAATCACAAAAAATTATCTAGAAAATTTTGGCACACACAGTAAACGAAAATGAAATATAACTGTAGATACAAATCACAACAAAGTTATAATATCAATAAAACACAACTAACATCATTGACTAGCAAAGATTACATGTAAGCATAAAGCTTCAACGAGAATAAACTATCATTCTAGTTGTAAAAATATTTAATGGGAATAAAATTATGCGAAATAGAAATTACGTGATTTGTAACTGTCTAGCAACAAACAGTCAACAGTTTACTGACTGAAGCAATATGGGTGTCTATTCCAGCTAGACGGAAGTGTACAGTAAACTGACCGTTTTGTAAGTAGGCTCACTAATTGTAATATCTAGAGATTCACTTGAGAATGGCGTTACACGCGAAACAAGATTGTAGCAAGGAAGAAGCACTACCAATTAAACTATTTGCAGGTTGCCTGGAATAATTCACTATAAAAAGATCTGAAATTGTTCTAAAATGGAACGAAACCGGTAATCGTTATAAAAACAAATGCGACTGTAGACTGAACTAAAAAATATCAAAGAGGAATAAGCAAACAAAAATTTCAGATGACACGAAAAAAGTGATGAACAAGAGAAAATATTAAGAGTAAATGAGAATAGAAGTCAGATCTGAACTAACAAACCTACGGAGAAACGTTTGTGAGAAAATGTCAGGAAGTACAATGTGAGAATTAAAAGAGAGACAATCGAGAATAACCGAATTATGAAGAAAACGAAACAGTCACTTATGATGGGAGACATAATACCACGTCAGTCATGCCACAAGGCCTCTATCAGAACATGTCGGGAAACCATACCAAAGGTGTCTGAAGATTTGAAGAGTCTGAAGTCAGATAATGGACTCTGAGAATGAGTGCATTCTGCAAGCACTACCACGGGAGGAGAGAAATAAATTCGAGTTGTGGAAACGAATAAATCCCTGGAAATGATGAAATAATAGTAGAGATGTGGTGAAAGCATGAAAATGTTTAGCCTTTAACCAGAGAGATACACAACTTGGCTTCATTTGAGGGTGCAGCACAATGAATGATCTACAGGTGGCAATGAAGCTATAGAAAATAGCAACGAATATCAGCATGGGATTTGTAGACTAAATGGAGGTTGGATTACTGCCATAGCGAAACAAGCACTACAATCATGTATGCGAGATCATAATTATCCAGAAGTTTGGATGAGGCCTAGATCCAGAAGTGGATGATATGTGAGTGAGGACGATGATCATTACGGTTCAAAAAAATGGTTCAAATGGCTCTGAGCACTATGGGACTTAACATCTATGGTCATCAGTCCCCTAGAACTTAGAACTACTTAAACCTAACTAACCTAAGGACAGCACACAGCCATCACGAGGCAGAGAAAATCCCTGACCCCGCCGGGAATCGAACCCGGGAACCCGGGCGTAGGAAGCGAGAACGCTACCGCACGACCACGAGATGCGGACCATTACGGTTCACTTTTCAATTTAGCTATTCACGCAACAGCTTCCCCGAGGAGACGAAATCAACATATGTTTCACCGCCAGAATACGACAGAGGACGAAGTAAAACCAAATGTGACATCACGGTTCCGAGTAGACTTTTTAAACGAGTGAGAATTTCTCTTAATAAATCGAAAATCGGCTATAAGTTCGGGGTACATCATTCGTGGAAGAGTGATGTCACAGGAGGCCCTTCAGAAGAACGTTACAGGTAACTGAAACTGACGTCTGTAAATCCATAGTAGATAGTTTCATCACTGTCGGTCATCCATACGTACAAGAACTCGATATCACCACAGGAAACCAGCTAACAGACCAAAGTGTTGTGACGCAGCACTTGCCACGAAAGGCAAAGGTCCCAGGTTCGAGTCCCAGTCTGGCACACAGTTTTAATCTCCCAGGAATTTCAAAATCAGTGCACATTCCGCTGCAGAGAGAAAATTCATTTTGGGAACAATCCCCCAGACTGTGGCTAAGCCGTGTCTCCATAGTACCAAAATTTTCAAGAGAGCTAGTCCCGAAAGGCATGCAGGGAACTGCTATGCAGTTTGGAAGATAGGAATTGAGATACTGGCGGAAACAAAGCGGTGAGGGAGGGTCGTGAGTCGTCCTTGGGCAGTAGGCGGAGCCGCCGGCCTCCTGCAATAAAAAAATATAAAAAGAACTGAATATAGATTTCAGCATTATATTTTGAGAGCAGTCCGCACAGAACCGCTCTCCACAAAGAAAAAAAAGACAAACACCAAACAGTTTGAAAGAAAAGCAAAACGAAAGATAACTAGTCGGTAGAGTACTTCCCGCCCAAAGCAAAGGTTCCTTATGAGAGTCCCGGTCCAAGAAACAGTTTTTAAAGTTTCAGATCAACGGACACTCCGCTGCTGACGGAATAGTTACTCTGGAAACCCAATAACTCTATAATGGAAGTCGTTATAGATATACATATCGGCGACAGTGCTGAAGTACTTATGTAAAATTAATTGTTTCGCTCGCATTTATTTATCTGCATAGATTACTACGGCCTGAAAAGCAACAGACAATCAATTTAGCACGAAGATTATGAAATTTGTCCAGTGGGGCTGCGTACAGCCGGCAAAGACTAATATGTGAGGATTTATTCGTACAACAATCCCTCTGTGATCAGTTAATGAAAAGATTAACATAGGAAATTTACACCCATTCTGTATTTTTGTGCTCAAATACTAACATTTCATTTCGAACAGCGAGAATAGACAAGAAACGGTGGCCCTGCGGCTAAACATTCAGTTACATTGCCGCGAAGATTTTGACACGACCCCTCCGAAGAATATCTCTGCTGACAGCTACGAACACTGGCGTTATGGAGGAAATTCTTAACAACCTGGAAAAATTAAAAAACCGTAATTGATACAATAATGACATTGGTTGTACGTTGTCAGAAATAGATGTACTGGGGCATTACATGGTCTATACGTAATCGATGATTTTTTTAATGATCACCTACCGGTTCTGTAGAACGTGGAAATTACTTAAATAGACTTTCACTAGATCTGTTTCTATCCACTTGCAGCACCTGTATTTATTCATACGTCTCTTGAAGTAACTCCGAGATCAGGGCCAGAAGATCACTCGGTGTCGACCGGACGCCGTGTCATCCTCTGCCATATGACGACGGTGTGGGGGGGCTCGTGGTGACCTCACGGCTTCTAGACTTTGGGAGGAGTTTGGCAGTATTGGGAATCGCACCCACGCCCTCCGAAAGGCATTCAGAGAGGCTGGTCGCTCAGCCACAGGGACTGACATAAGACTCACAGTCATAATTAACGTTTACTCAAATGAATAAGTAGTCTTAAACAGCATTAGCGCTCATCGAAAGTCTATACTTAGATTGGATACAACAAATAATACAAATTAATCTAAATTCAACATGAGTTATAGGTATGATTGTTATGTTCATCTACGTCTATATGTACACTCAGAAAATAACATTTAAGTGCCTGGCAGAGGGTTCATCGAACCAGCATCACAATTCTCTATTATTCCGATCTCGTATAGCGCGCAGAAAAAAACGAACACCTATATCTTTCCGTGTGAGCTGATTTCCCTTATTTTATTATGATGATCGTTTCTCCCTATGTAGTTCGGTGTCAACGAAATATTTTCGCATTCGGAGGAGAAAGTTGGTGATTGAAATTTCTTGAGAAGATTCCACCGCAACGAAAAACGCCTTTGTTTTAATTACGTCCACCCCAAATCCTGTACCATTTCAGTGACATTCTCTCCCCTATTTCGCGATGATACAAAACGTGCTGTCCTTTTAACTTTTTCGATGTACTCCGTCAGTCCTATCTGGTAAGGATCCCACATCGCGTGGGAGTATTCTAAAAGAGGACGGACAAGCGTAGTGTAGGCAGTATCTTTAGTAGATCTGTTACATTTTCTAAGTGTCCTGCCAATAAAACGCAGTCTTTGGTTAGCCTCCTTCATAAACTTTCCTTCCAATTTAAGTTGTTCGTAATTGTAATTCCTAGGTATTTAGTTGAATTTACGGTCTTTAGATGTTACTTATTTATCGTGTAACCGAACTATAATGGATTTCTTTTAGCACACATGCGGATGACCTCACACTTTTCGTTATTTAGGGTCAATTGCCCATGTCCATGGGAAACGTAAGGAAAGGATATGGAAGGCTCTATATAATGGTTGCGTGCTGCCGAAACATATGGCACGCTGATGTAGCTGGGAAAATGTACACTGAAAAAATGAACCTTATTGGACACACAAAATTTCCATCCCTTTTACAGAAGACGTAAATCTGTAACAACTGCCCCTCATACATCCCAAATTTGAGGCAAAACGAAACTTTTTGTGTAATAAGTCCAGTGCTCCTATTTATTAAATATTATCTTCCTATGCTATTACACCATTATCCATCAGTGATGCTGTAGCCTCCTCATTTGATTGTATGTTATTTTTGCTGCTGCCTTTCCTTCTTCCTCTTGATATCTTGAAGACAGAATTGAACTTAATTCTCTAGATGACGAGACAGCATCTTCAGAATGGGGAAGTAATGGCCATATACACTACAGGGATCGATGCTTAGAGCACTCTCATTCTTGTTGTGTATGTATATGATCTGCCATCACACATCTAATAAGCAGAAATCTCTTTTCTGACATTTGCATGTATTGTAATGAAGCCTAATGGACTAACGTCAAAAATTCAACACGTAAATAAAATTTTCTTGATAATTAATAGGTGTTTCTCTGCAAACTGAATATCATTGAATTAGGATAGAATCCAACGCATGCAATTCTGTACTGCCCAAAACTTGACAACATCATTAGAAATGATGCATGAGGGTAAATACACTCCTGGAAATTGAAATAAGAACACCGTGAATTCAATGTCCCAGGAAGGGGAAACTTTATTGACACATTCCTGGGGTCAGATACATCACATGATCACACTGACAGAACCACAGGCACATAGACACAGGCAACAGAGCATGCACAATGTCGGCACTAGTACAGTGTATATCCACCTTTCGCAGCAATGCAGGCTGCTATTCTCCCAGGGAGACGATCGTAGAGATGCTGGATGTAGTCCTGTGGAACGGCTTGCCATGCCATTTCCACCTGGCGCCTCAGTTGGACCAGCGTTCGTGCTGGACGTGCAGACCGCGTGAGACGACGCTTCATCCAGTCCCAAACATGCTCAATGGGGGACAGATCCGGAGATCTTGCTGGCCAGGGTAGTTGACTTACACCTTCTAGAGCATGTTGGGTGGCACGGGATACATGCGGACGTGCATTGTCCTGTTGGAACAGCAAGTTCCCTTGCCGGTCTAGGAATGGTAGAAAGATGGATTCGATGACGGTTTGGATGTACCGTGCACTATTCAGTGTCTCCTCGACGATCACCAGTGGTGTACAGCCAGTGTAGGAGATCGCTCCCCACACCATGATGCCGGGTGTTGGCCCTGTGTGCCTCGGTCGTATGCAGTCCTGATTGTTTCGCTCACCTGCACGGCGCCAAACACGCATACGACCATCATTGGCACCAAGGCAGAAGCGACTCTCATCGCTGAAGACGACACGTCTCCATTCGTCCCTCCATTCACGCCTGTCGCGACATCACTGGAGGCGGGCTGCACGATGTTGGGGCGTGAGCGGAAGACGGCCTAACGGTGTGCGGGACCGTAGCCCAGCTTCATGGAGACGGTTGCGAATGGTCCTCGCCGATACCCCAGGAGCAACAGTGTCCCTAATTTGCTGGGAAGTGGCGGTGCGGTCCCCTACGGCACTGCGTAGGATCCTACGGTCTTGGCGTGCATCCGTGCGTCGCTGCGGTCCGGTCCCAGGTCGACGGGCACGTGCACCTTCCGCCGACCACTGGCGACAACATCGATGTACTGTGGAGACCTCACGCCCCACGTGTTGAGCAATTCGGCGGTACGTCCACCCGGCCTCCCGCATGCCCACTATACGCCCTCGCTCAAAGTCCGTCAACTGCACATACGGTTCACGTCCACGCTGTCGCGGCATGCTACCAGTGTTAAAGACTGCGATGGAGCTCCGTATGCCACGGCAAATAGGCTGACACTGACGGCGGCGGTGCACAAATGCTGCGCAGCTAGCGCCATTCGACGGCCAACACCGCGGTTCCTGGTGTGTCCGCTGTGCCGTGCGTGTGATCATTGCTTGTACAGCCCTCTCGCAGTGTCCGGAGCAAGTATGGTGGGTCTGACAGACCGGTGTCAATGTGTTCTTTTTTCCATTTCCAGGAGTGTATATAAACATAAACGAATATTATAAATTATTAGTTGAACTGCACGTGTCATGTACAGATCTTCTCAAACGTTTAATCTCTGCAACTTTTGTGTTACAGATACTGTCAGATTATGGAGATTAAAATGCCGAAAACTTGATACAGTTTTCCTATTGTCATTCACTAATGTCTTATGACATATTTTGAGATTACTCGTCACTGACGAAAAAAGTGTTTTTAACACAGAAGCGTGTAATAAAGATTATATGTGATGTCCACTGTAGAGTCCGGTGTGCACAGCTCTGTGAACAGTTGCGCATACTGTCAATGGCCTCACACTGTATTTATGAAATTTGTCTTCAACAATCAATCACAATTCCAAAACAACAATAAGCTATAAACACAGTACTAGAAGGAGAAATAAATTACACAATTCATTGCTCACTTTTAAGGGCCACAGAAAGTAGCAAGGTATTCAGCCCTAAAACACTTCGACCACCTAGCAAGTGTAATAGAGTTAATATATAACAAAATTAACTTCGAATTCTAGTTGAATTCATATCTGCTTGATAACTTTCTACGCCATAGAAGAATTTCTGAAAGCATAATAATGTAGCATGTGTTCTTAAGAGAGAGAGAGAGAGAGAGAGAGAGAGAGAGAGAGAGGGTGAGAGAGACTGAACAAGGGTAAGTATAAATCACTATATGTGAAAAGAATAGTTTTCGATGATCATGTAAATATTAAGCACGTTGCCATCTTTTTCACTGAAAAGATGGACTGTGGTTGTAAGCTGATTCGTTCCACGTGATTACGAAAGGCTGCAGTTGTTAATGTTCCAAGGAACGCGCAAACAACAGAAACTATACTAACGGGGAACTAACTAGCCGGCCGCTGTGGCCGAGCGTTTCTAGATGCTTCAGTCCGGAACCACGCGACTGCTACTGTCGCAGGTTGGAATCCTGCTTCGGGCATGGATGTGTGTGATGTCCTTGGGTTAGTTAGGTTTACGTAGTTCTAAGTCTAGAGGACTGATGACGACAGATGTCAAGTCCCGTGGCGCTTAGAGCCATTTTGGAACTAACTCAACGGAGTGTCGATGTTTCTCGTTTGCAGTGAGCTCCACTACGCGTGCCGTCAGTGTCCCGGGCCCTTTCGCCTGTCTCTGATAACGACTGGCTCCCGGCCCTGATAACCTCCGACACACGCCCTTTTGTCCGGCACAAATAGAAAGGCGGCCATTCCTACGGACGCGTGATACCGTCCACATCAAATAGTTCGATTCTTTTCCACGGTTTCCAATGTTGAACTACACTCAGTTCAACACGACTGATATGTTACACACGCTTCATGTCGGAGCAACGGAACGCTACTTTATCGCGAACGACCACCATGTTTTACCTACTTGCAATGTCATCAAGCGATTTCAGTATTTGAATAGAAAGCGCATACAGGAAACCATGATTCTCCTGAAGCGTTTCTTCCTATACGGGGATGAAACATTTGGTTTCTGAAGAAAACCCATTCCTGGAAATTTTCCGGTCGTGAAGGCTTACATTCGTAGAAGAGTGGTTTGTCGCAGCTCGCCACACTAGCAAACCTCTTTATTTCTGGATAAGTATTATAACCTACATTCATTTGGGTCTGCTGACTACATTGGTTGAGTTTCACAAAGGATCAGTTTCCACTTTTTCCGTTGAGAGCGATGGCTGCAAGGGCTTGTCTTAAAGCTTAATTTTGCACGATCATTGCAGTAGATTGACTGTTTTGTGATCATCACGGTTACTCGTAGCAACAGGCGCTAATTCACTTCTGAAGTTTTTGGTTGACTCTACTGTGACGTGGACAACTTTAAAATAACAACGTGGGCAAGAAGCCCCCGTGCTTCTGTAATCCGTACTTAGTATCAAATGTTATTATGCACGTTGGTAGCTATTTTACTTATTACCAGTTGTTGGAATCAATTGTTGGAATGCATAGTTACATGTTCTCGGAGTCGCAGTCTAGTTTTAATTTGTAGCCAGGCAGATGTGAGCGGTCATAGATACACAACTGAGGGGCGCTTAGTGACAAGTATGTTTGTGCACGAACGACAACATACATGGCAGGCAATGAAACTCATTAAGGGAGCATTACAGAAAAGACTTAATAAGGCTCCATTGCTTTTGGCAGTGTTAAAGACAGACCGCGGTATGGAAGGAAGAGGCACGAGAAGAAACATGTGCTGGAGTCTCTGCTTCGATTGAAAATCTGCTATGAAGTAGACACGTAAACGTGCTTGGGAACTCGGTATGCCGAGAACAACAACGCGAGATCACATGAAACAAGACAAGGTCAGACCTTTTCGACCGATATTTTTAACCGAGTTATCGGACAGAGACCGAAATTAGCGCGTTTTAGCATGCCGTGCTTTTGTTAACTCGGTTTCCAAATGCAGTGAACCGTGCCAAGGTTATGCTTTCAGATGAATGTGGCGTCTATCGCAGCGTGTGCTAGAAATAATGTTGTTTGGGCCAAAGAGAATCGTCATTACATAGTCAAGTTAGAAAGGAACCCGTCTCACGTAATGTAACGGGCAGCGGGGACATCGCATCTGCTTGGACCGCATTTTCTTGAAGGGACTGTAAATGGCGCGAGTTATATAAACATGCTGTAAACATAGTTATTAGCTCAGCTTGAGGAAAGGGGCCTCATACAACGTATATTGTGCGAGTTGCTAGATGAACACATTCCAGGACGGTGGGTAGGTCGCGGTTCATCAGCAAAATCAGCTGCCTTGAAACGTTACGGGGAGTCATTATGACGCAAGTTTCTGCACGTCGTTATGCTACAAATGAAGAACTGCGCAATGCTTATGAGTATGTTCCACTAACCTGTACGTTCTTCTTATTGTGAGTTTTCGTAGACCAATTTTCTTTTGCTATTCCTTTTTGAGTCTCTTCATTTCATATTTTAAATGTCTACTTAATGTTTAATATCCTTCTACAACATACCATTCCTCATGCTTTTTATTTCTTCTTCAATGGTTTTCTCTCGTTGCATGTTTCACTTCCACATAATAATGTGTCCCAAACTTATAATTTCAGAAACTTCTTCCCAATATCAAAATGGCTCTGAGCACTATGGGACTTAACATCGATGGTCATCAGTCCCCTAGAACTTAGAACTACTTAACATAACTAACCTAAGGACATCACACAACACCCAGTCATCACGAGGCAGATAAAATCCCTGACCCCGCCGGGAATCGAACCCGGGAACCCGGGCGTGTTCCCAATATCAATTACAAGTTTGATACAGTAGTGGTTTTCTCTCTGTACATCTCACGTCGTTCTTGACTCATCTTGAGGAAAAGTAATATTGCTTCCTAATAAATTTTTTCCTCTGCACTTTTTTGTTTTAACTTCTGCCAAATATGTATTCTTTGTGCTAGTTTCTTCCTTTTTGTTTATCCTTGTTTCAAATTATCTGCGAAAAAACAAACAGTTGTACTCAACATTCTATGCATTCCTTCGTTTCTTCCAGACAGGTAAAGTCATCTGCAAATTTTAGCCTACTTGGTATCTGTTCCCTTTGCAATTTTATTCCATTTTGAAACATACTTTCCCCACCTTTGCTGCTCCATGCTGACTTACTTACTCTTACTCTTACTCCTGGCCTATCCGCCCCCGGTAGCTGAGTGGTCAGCGGGACAAAATGTCAATCCCAAGGGCCTGGGTTCGATTCCTGGCTGGGTCGGAGATTTTCTCCGCTCAGGGACTGGGTGTTGTGTTGTCCTAACCATCATCATTTCATCCCCATCGACGCGCAAGTCGCCGAAGTGGCGTCAAATCGAAAGACTTGCACCCGGCGAATGGTCTATGCGACGGGAGGCCCTACGTCACACGACATTTACATTTATTTTACTCTTGGCCTCACAAACTGCACTCGGTTTTTGGCCCTGTCGAGTTGCCTTCTCCTCAGCTTTCTGTCCTTGACATCTTCTTCCCTTGCTCCAAGGATCTGAAGGTCTTTGGCCAACTGGTGTCTCCATTTTATTTCCGGACTGCCTAAATATGTTTCTCTGACACTTCTTTCAGTCTTGATCTTTACTCTCAACTATAGATGTGGCGTATTCCAGTCTCCTCGTCTTAGATTCCAAAACAGCACCTCGTTCATGATGTCTCCCTTAGTTCCCTGTTCTTTCATTTTCATCAATCTCTTTCCTCAAAAATTCTTCCAAATATCTTTCACAGGATTTTATTTTCAAAAATCTTAAGCTTTTGCTCTCTATACTTATATGTTCTCCACATTTATGTCCCAGAGAAGCACTAGTCTGATCAGAGATTTATTTCTCCTTGTTTTAGTTCCTCTTGCAAAAACATTGGATGACGACATTTTGTTAAATGAGTATGGCGCTCTGTATGTCGCTTTGATCTCCGCTTCCATTTCTTGTTTCTAAACACAACGTGCATGGTTTTCCGCCAGTCTGTCTTGTAATTTCTTTCTCTCCTCATTAATTTTGTTTCCCCGTCATTTACCTCTTATCTAATTTCCTACGTTTGCCAATATTTTTCAGGTCACCTAAATTTCCAGTGATTAATGCTACATCGTCTGAAAAGGCCAATGCGTTCATTTTTATTCCTATGCTAACTCCTTCTTCTGCTTCGCTTGATGCAACCAGTGCTTCTTGCATTATTATGTTGAACAAGACCGGTCATATTCTATCCCCCTTGCGTGACTCCTGTTTTTATTCCAAAAGCCCTGAAATATTCGCCATCCGTTTTCACTACTCATTGCTTCATATTCATACAAAACAAGGCGTACTTTTTGTGGAGAAATGACACCGGACTGTTGTCCTGTAATTTTCTGTGCCTACTCTCTTTCGAGAAATCTCTACGTGTCGCTCCGCGCTAGACTCGTACTGTGGACGATTCGAGCTCAAATACTCGCTGGCCGTCCTGCCTCACATCAAGCTTATGACGAGTTGTTCGTCACGACAGATATCCCTCCCCAGTCGAGTGTGTGCTCCGACTCTGATGAAGTGTAGTCGATATATCAATGCAGTTTTCCATCCATCCGGAATTTCTTCAGTTCACCATAGGCTTTACGTGACTGGTGTGACTTGTTTTAAGATTTTTGGGCCGGGTGACTTCAGGGGTTCTGCAGCAATTATATATTTGCCTGTTTCTTTTAATGTGTCTAGCAATTGCCTCTTCATTTGGCGGTTGTGCATATGGATTGGCTCTTAGACGAATTTCTTGCAGAAATAGCTCTGTGGGCTCAGGCAATTTAGAAGTTTTTTGAAATACCGGCAAAGATCTCTGCAGTCTTTTTTTCCTTGTTGAAGCACAGAATTTATGTGGTGGTTTCGTTTTAATTTTTAAAATAAAAGTTCCAGTGTTTTTTTGGAAGTCTTCTGTTTCACGGCCGGCTTTTGTGGCCGAGCGGTTCTATGCGCTTAAGTCTGGAACCGCGCTGATGCTACGGTCGTAGGTTCGAATCCTGCTTCTGGCGTGGATGTGTGTGATGTCCTTAGGTTAGTTAGGTTTAAGTAGTTCTAAGTACTAGGGGACATGACCACAGAAGTTAAGTCCCATAGTGCTCAGAGCCATTTGAACCATTTTTTTTCAGTTGCACGGAGTTGACTGTTCTAGTACTGTTTTTCTGTTTGTCTAATTGGTTCAAATGATTCAAAAGGCTCTAAGCACTATGGGACTTAACCTCTGAGGTCATCAGTCCCCTAGACATAGAACTACGTAAACCTAACTAACCTAAGGACATCACACACATCCATGCCCGAGGCAGGATTCGAATCTGCAACCGTAGCAGCAGCGCGGTTCTGGACTCATTGTCTCATTGTTTTCGAAACTTCTTTTCTATTTGCCAGGAACATAATATACGTATTTTTTGATTTGTGATTATTCTATGTTTCTAAAGCTTTATGCTGGGATTTTTCTGCCTCTTCACGATCTTCATTCAACCAAGGAGGTGTTTTCATTTTTTCTAATGGAATTTTGTTTTGAGTAGTTTTCATGAACTTGTGTTTGAATTGTTTCCCATTTTGTGCTTGCAGTTTGTCGACTTAGTTTCCTAAAAGGAATCGTGGGATTTTACTAGTACGAAATTTAGAATTTACTGACATCCTTTGACTGGTTTTAAATTTAGTTACTCTCGGGTTACATAGTGGCCTGTGAAAATGTTTACTCGACTGTATAATTGAGCGTTTAAATTTTCATTACAATTAAATATGAGATTGCGATGTGATCAATTTGCAATTCACTTATGTTTTTGTTGTCCGGCATGCTTTTTTTTAAAAATCGATTGGCATAATTTTGGGTTGAAATTTCTAAACAATTCCGCCAATATATTTCCACTGCGACTGATCTATTTGCGCGCGGAGAACTATCTAATCATTTCAAGAATTTTACCTATTTCCCTAACTGGGCATAAAAACGCCCATTAGAATTTTCGCACGGTTTTGTTTTATTTTTATTTATTTTGTTTTTGAATGCTTCACTCAAGGAGATTATCCTGGTAAACAGATGGCCTTTCTCTGTTATCTCTCTAGATAGAGAAATTTGGTTTGCAGTCAGTAATTTTTTTTATCATTTTATTTAAGTAACGATTAAGTTCTACTGACCTCTTCTTTTCAAAATGTTTCAGCTTCATTCTCCCCCGGGAGTAATACAGGGACAAAACTTCGGCATCGCGTAGCCTCCGTACCTACGAGACGTTAGCTACAAGGGGGGGGGGGGGGGGGAATGCGAAGAGGACTTTGAACCGACCCAGCGTGTGAGACCACTTGTCACAACCGTTTTAACGGCCATTGTGTGAAGAATGTATTGTGTTCACAGCTTGGCGTTCAAGGGTGGGAATCTGCAGTGCTATGTTATGCAAGGCGGTAAGGAGGAGATCACTGCACGGTTTTCCCGCTACCGTTCTGCTGAGCAGGTTCTGGAACCGGCAGTGCCCGGGCGGGTAGGCGGAGGGCGCGAGCCGAACGCACTACGTGCACCAGGCCGAATCCACGGAGGGCGCGATCTCAACGTCGATTCAAACAACATCTTTCATGTGAAACCAAACTCGCACTTTTCTCACGTGACATCCTGGAAGGCACTGATCAAAGCAGTCAGGTAGATGCAGAATTTCTTGACTTCGGAAAAGCATTTGAGTCAGTACCACACCAACGCTTATCAACGAAAGTATGTTCAGCGGAGTGTCGAAATTTGTGATTCGATTGACGATTACTTGGTATCGAGTACACAGGAAGTTAATTCCAAAGGAGAGTCGTTGACTGATATAGACTAACTCCAGGAGTACCGCAAAAAAATGGCTCTGAGCACTATGGGACTTATTATCTGAGGTCATCAGTCCCCTAGAACTTAGAACTACTTAAACCTAACTAACCTAAGGACACCACACACATCCATGCCCGAGGCAGGATTCGAACCTGCGACCATAGCGGTCGCGCGGTTCCAGGCTGAAGCGCCTAGAACCGCTCGGCCACACTGGCCAGCGGAGTACCGCAGCGAAGGGTGTTGGGATCCATGACGTTTATGTAGTTCTGTAATGACCTGGCAGACACTGTAACATTAATAATAAAGTAAGACTTCTCGTACATAATGCAGTTACTTACAGGGTGATCCCGTGATGATGTTTCAAACTTTCAGGGATGATGGAGAAGGGTAAATGTATCAATTTGGGATAAGAGTCCCTTGTCCGAAAATGATCGAGATGAAGGTTATTAGCGAATATCGTTCTTATACTCCTGACGGTGGAATACATGTACCGATACTGTTGTTGTTAAGACTGCAGGGTAGGCAACTTTCGTAGGTAATGGTATGGACCAAAATAAGAAAGAAATGTGCAGTAAATACGGGCTCTAAAATGCACACCTTAAGAAACAATGAGCAGTTGTTTATCTTCGCTAATGTCAAACATATGTCTTCTACCGACTGTCTGTACCTCTTAAGGTGCGCATTTTATAGCCCAGATTTACTGGACATTAGTTTCTTGTTTTGGTCCATACGACCTCCCCCAAAAATATGGAACCCAGTAGAAGAGATGTGTTTCAAGTGCTCTTAACTCCTAAGGTATGCATTTTGGAAATCGTGTTTACTAGTTAATTTTGTTAATTTTTTTTTGGTTTTGCCCGATATTACCAAATAAGAAAGTTGACTACCCTGTAATCTTAGCAGCCACGGTATCGGTACATATATTCCGGTGTCAGAAGTATCACGATGACTTTTTCTTATAACTTTTGATTCGGTCGTTTCCGTACCACGGTTCTTCACGCTTCTCCATCATCCCTGAAAGTTTGTAATATCATCACGGAATCACTCTGTGTAATGATGCACTGTGTGAAAAAAGCTGCCAAGATATTCAATCGGATTTGATACGATTTCAAAATCTGTAAAGATTGGGATCTTGCTTTAAGTGTTGTAAAATGTGAAACTGTGCACTTCAAAAACCTGAAAAACATAAAATGCCACGACTACAAAGTCAGTGAGTCACGTATGGAATGAGTGAAGTGGGAGCACACGGTTGTAATAATTTGTGGCGAAATGAAATGGTATAATGAAGGCTTCCACGACCGAATGTTTGAGCTGCTGAGGATTCTTCCGGGCTGTATGGCCGTGATCCATGGAACTCTTCAATCCCTGACGTTTCGTCCAAAGCTGCGTTGGACACCTTCGGAGGTACTCCTGGTTGTGCTGAGTCTTGCCGACTGGCGAGTCGTACGTCGAAGAACGGCCTAAATACCGTGGAAAGTGGGCGTGGTCTGGATTTCACGTGATAGAAGAAACCTTGTCAAGCATAAAATATAATTATCGATCATAGTACGTCAAAGATAAAAACTTGTCATCGATTTTGTAGCGCCACTGTCCATATATCACTGAGTTTCATAGCTTCTTCTTTTCTGTTAAAATTATCCCCATGTTTGTGTATTTCGATGGCTTCTGTATATAGCCGTACATAATAGTTTGTCATAGTACATAAAACTCCAGTTTTAAAATTTTCACTATGCGATCACCCGACTGAAGAGCATGTTCCGCCACGGCTGACTTGTTTGTTTTCCCTAGTCGGCAAAGACTTATGTTCCTTCAACCGTGTATCCACACTTCTCTTTGTAGTTCCAATGTAGAACCTACCACATGTACACGGAATCTTGTATACAACACTTGCAGACAGAAGGGGACGTTTGTCCTTAACGGAACGAAGTGTTTGGCCTATTTTCTTAGTTGGTTTGAAAATCGGTCGAACGTTGTGTTCCCTTAAAGTCTTGCCGATTTGATTCGTTACTTTTTTTTATGAAGGGTAGAGAAACCGTGTGCTTCCATCGCTGTGTCCTATAGTTGTCCCTAGGCCTCCTGTTATCCGGTCGCAAAACTCTATTTATTTCCATACTAGAGTACCCATTCTTCTCTAAAGCGTGCTTTAGATGTTTTAACTCGGCGTCCAGGTATTCCGGCGCACGAATCCTTTTAGCTCTGTCCACTAGACTTTTAATTACACCTCTTTTCTGAAATGGAAGGATCACATAGGTGCCGGCCGGAGTGGCCGAGCGGTTCTAGGCGCTACAGTCTGGAACTGCGCGACCGCTACGGTCGCAGGTTCGAATCCGGCCTCGGGCATGGATGTGTGTGATGTCCTTAGGTTAGTTGGGTTTAAGTAGATCTAAGTTCTAGGGGACTGACGACCTCAGAAGTTGGGTCCCATAGTGCTCAGAGCCATTTGAACCATTTTTTGATCACATAGGTTCGATTTTAGTTAAGGTAGGTTGTACACTTACTTTTATTTGCAGGAGACTGCTGAGATCCAGTCAATCTGTAGAGGGGGTGCTGGATGATCTAAAGCGACAGACGCTTGAAGAAATATTCCAACTTCCCAGCGAAAGCTTTCTTACAAATTTTTAAGGACACGGAGACGCCGCGTTCTTTTGTGAAACAGCGTCACCAGCGCTCGACATAATTTGACGGGGAGCTCATTGAGAGCCTCTTTTTGGCCGGCTGGACGAATCGTATAGCAGCCACCTTTGTGTGGCATACAGACGTCCTGTGATGGACCGCTGGGAACTCGAGGGCAGGCATACCTGTCGTCAGCGCTCCGGCTGACAACGTCTGACTACGAGAAGGGAAGATCGCCGTATTGTACAGCAGGTACAACGTTAACACATTACGACCTGCCACGCCAAAAGGAGTAACGGATCCCCTGCAATATTCTGTATCATTTTACACCATTAATTAGAGACTATCAGCAACCGTTCAGGAGGAATTAACGTTCTCCGCGTAGGCTATCGTTAACACAACACAAATGGGTGCGTTTGCAGTGGTGTCGTGACCGGGAAGCATGGGCTCCAGATCAACGGTGTCGCATTGTATTAGGCGATGAATCGTGGCCTGTGGCTCTGCACTACCCCAGCTGACCATCATCGGCGAGCATGACGGCGACCTCAAGAGAAGACTTTCCTTCCAATGTTTTGGAGAGGCACAGTAGTGTTACTCATGGAATCATGGTGTGGGAATTCATCGGTTCTGGCTTCAGACTGGAAGTACTCTGGCGGTGCAGTGGTACGCCACGGACATCCTGCGTCCTCATATACGGACGGAGAAAAAATCGCAGCACCAAGAGGGAGCTGTGCGAAATAGACGAAAGTCGGTGGGCGCGTTTCCGCGTTCTGAATGATGAATCTGTTCAGATTGGTACGTGGGTCCCTTTTCGTACCACACTTACACACCAGATCTTAAATACCATATAAGAAGAAGCGGGATAGAATCGTGGTTAGAAGTCACAATTTATAATTAAGACAATTTATTGGCATTACGCTTTTTAAGGAATTTGACAATTAAAAATTGTGGATAAGCCACTAGGTAAAGCTTTGCAAATACAGTTAGAAATCTAACGTACTCAGTACTCAAATAAACAGTCCCTTAAGAGACAGTTATAAAAAACTTAACTTGCCAGGGTGACTTAATGACACTCGAACACTAGTGCCAAGCTAAGATCCAATTGCATAACATGACAGAACCACTTAAATAAAAAACTACAGCAGAAACACTGATCTTTAATAATAAATGTTCAAGTACTCAGACGTGTTAATAAAAAATTACTAGAAAGAGCTGCACAAGGAACTCAGCAGATGCTATGCAGCTTAAGGTTTAGCCAGTTACTAGTCCCTAATAATTAAGGAAACACGTTCATATACGAACAGCTTACATACAATATATACTTATATTATATCTACCAGCTTAATCCGCCTTGGCGGACGGAAGATAAATACTAAACTTTGGAAGGTGATATGTGAACAATTCCCAGTAGAGGCCAGGTTCTTAAACACTGCCAGGCCTAGACCTCGGACGATATTTCACTTCCCCCCCCCCCCCCCCCCCACAAGGCGCTGGCACAATCGAAAGTTTCTGCCCGAATCACAAGACATTTCAATAGCTCTGAAACATAGACACATTCGGTAGAACCTTTGACTCGATATATGGATAAGCGTGTAAAGGGACACGTTACACTACTGTCAAAATGGTTCAAATGGCTCTGAGCACTATGGGACTCAACATCTGAGGTCATCAGTCCCCTAGAACTTAGGACTACTTAAACCTAACTAACCTAAGGACATCACACACATCCATGCCCGAGGCAGGATTCGAACCTGCGACCGTAGCAGTTACGCGGTTCCGGGCTGAAGTGCCTAGAACCGCACGGCCACCGCGGCCGGCCACTACTGTCAAATCGCAACTTTTACCTTAAGCATTTTACCTTAAGCATTAATAGAGTGCAGACTTTGAAAACGCCAACATAAAATCATTTGATTACAAAGGACACAAAGCACTAGTAAAACTCCTGAGAAAACTTTCAAATAACGGCCACCAATTAACTGGGCTAACTGAACTCTTCCACACCATCTTCAAGTTCGACTATGAAAGTCTTACGGAAATAATAAGGTTTAAATGGTTCTGAGTGCGTCGGTCAACAAAACACAATTACGGCCACTTACTTCATATCACGTACACAATACGAGGGCGGGTTCCGCAGCGTCACCGCTTCACTTCAAATTTTGTTCCCAGCGAGGTCACAGAACTTGTATCTCCAAGCTGCCTATGTCGCCAAAACGCCCAACTAATTTCACACCACAACATGTAACGGTCATCACGCTCGTTCGGCAGCCGTTGACACTCGCCTCCCAGCGAATGTCACGAGATCTCGAGGATTATCCGTCGAAGGCTAACAACCAACTCGCTTCGCCCGCCAACCCGGAAGATAAGAGACGCGAAAAGCAAAGATAGCTTAGCTCAACCACAATCGATCTCAACGATACATAAACAAATTAACACTGGCTCCAGCTCACCACGGCTCACAGATTTCGTACCATTCGCAAAAGAGATGCGGTAGTAGCGTCAGTATTAGGATCCGAATCAGGTTTGCTTTAAATACACACTGTGACGGTTCTGAGCGATAGTTACCTTTGAGGTTGGACGTTTTAGTCAAGAACGTCTTTAAGGCAACGAAAACGCCCTTATCACCAGGTCACCGAGTATGAATGAGATCGTGTGATAGGACTACGAGAAGCTGGATGTCCCTTCCTTCATACTGCAGAAAGACGTGGCAGTGCACTAGATTGCTGGCAGCGGTTCTCTCGAGAGTATACGGTCGCAAGAAGAAAAGCTCCGGACCGCCACGTGGCACCACCGACAGGGAAGGCCTCCGTGTTCAGCATATGGCTCTTTCCCATCGTAGCACATCAGAAGCAGCAATCTGAGCAGCAGTTGGCACTGCAGTGGGACCACGAACTCTTACAAATCGGTCACTTCAAGGACAGCTCCGAGCCAGACGCACTGTAGCGCGCATTCCACTGACCCCACACCACCGCCACTTGCGACTACATTAAACGTATTCACAGTGGCGAATCAGGGCAACCATCTGCTGTATAATGGAATGACGACAATGAAAATTTGTGCCGGACCGGAACTCGTACCCGGATTTCCCGCTTATCATCAGCGATGATCCAAACTTCCATATGTCGTCAACCCTTTGTCTACAACCTATACTCGTACATTTATTACGCCGTACAGGTGTGAAATTTTTACGTGAAAGTAGCTTCCCCGGTGTAGATGTACAAGGGAACCTGCAATGCCACTTCCTCGGACGAGAAATAAAAATCAAAAATTAGCTCCCAATACCCCAAAGATTTTCCCCCCAAGTCCCAAATTCCCAGAAAAGTGAATAAGCGAACGAAGTTCCATTTATCATTATTATTAGGACAATAACAAGTAATTAAATCAGGAATCTAAGACTTGAAAATTTAGCAATCTACGAAAGAAAGATTAAATTTCAGTAAAATTAAAATCAGAATCATAATAAATGCAAAATTAGCATAAATTAACATTCGCGAAGTAGAACCAACGATCCCAAAGAATACTCCGTGTGAGTACTCTTTGGGAATCGTGAGTAATGACTAAGTATAATTCAATGCATTGTCACTACGTTACGAGAGTTAGCCGAAGCAGGTCATAAATTTGAATGCTCGTACATGTAGGCGCGCTTAGATTGTTTTCGAGATTGAATAATTGCGATCTATTATCAAATGGTTCAAATGGCTCTGAGCACTATGGGACTTAACATCTATGGTCATCAGTCCCCTAGAACTTAGAACTACTTAAACCTAACTAACCGAAAGGCATCACACAACACCCAGTCATCACGAGGCAGAGAAAATCCCTGACCCCGCCGCGATCTATTATGACGCAGTAATACGATCTTCTGACTTCAAATATCACAGCATTAGAATTCGAACGGAGGACTTTTACCTACTAGAATAAAGTGAACTTTTAACTAGATAATTGAACTAAACATTACTTAAACAGTGATTTAGGCAACGAACACTGATAGACAATTTTCATTCATAATAGCCAGTGGTTTATGGAACTTCAGTGATAGGTCCGAAGCATATAATTTAAATCCCCCCAACACCTGGGAACACCGAGCGAGGTGGCGCAGTGGTTAGCACACTGGACTCGCATTCGGGAGGACGACGGTTCAATCCCGTCTCCGGCCATCCTGATTTAGGTTTTCCGTGATTTTCCTAAATCGCTTCAGGCAAATGCCGGGATGGTTCCTTTGAAAGGGCACGGCCGATTTCCTTCCCCATCCTTCCCTCACCCGAGCTTGCGCTCCGTCTCTAATGACCTCGTTGTCGACGGGACGTTAAACACTAATATCCTCCCCCCCCCCCCCCCCCCCCTCAACACCTGGGAAAATTTTCTTCTCAAGGCTCGGTTAGGAAGTGACTGATATTGTGCAATAAAACACCCTCTCGTGCCAAGTCGTGCATTTGTGATTTAAAATTCTATCAAATTATTGACATGAAACTCCCGAGTAATAATTACGCGCAGCGATAATATTTGACTGTAGCGCTCGGCGCTTGTGTAGAATCTTTGACTCAAATAACAAGCCCACTGTTACGATTTCTTAGATACTTGATATTACGACCAGCTTGTAGGGAATTTGTTGTGGATGTGACTGTATTGGTTTTATCATTAATATTTCATCATTAATCAGTTAAACATTGATTACGAACGATTAATTACGATTCTTGGTGAAGTAAATATCTCACGCACGTCGACATATCGGTTCAGCACTGTTATTTTCTGTAACGTCGTCTTCGTAACTTGATAACGATCTCAACACTCTACCGACTGTCGCCGAGTTTTAGCCGAGGCCAAGTACAAATCAAACAAAATCATCAAGAAGAAGAGGCGTTATAAACCTTGCATCGTAAATCGGAATAACACACGCACTGCAATACCGTATTTGCGACTTCAGTGGTGTCAAGAGAGAGTTCATTGGAGGGTAGAGTGGAGGTCTGTTGTGTTTTCTGATGAAAGCTGGTTCTGCCTCGGAGCCAGTGGTGCCCGTCTGTTGGTCACAAGGGCGCCAGTTGAGGGCCTTCAACCAACCTGTCTGCGTGCTAGACACACTCGACCTATACCAGCAGTTTTGGTTTGGAGTACGATTTTGTTTGACAGCGAGAGCACTCTCGTGGTTTTCTCACGCACCCTAGTTGCAAATTTGTACGTCAACCTGTTGATTCGATCAATTGTGCTGCCATTCGTGAACAGTATTTTAGGGGATGTTTTCCATTAGGGAACTGAAAAAAAAAATCGACAGGAGAAAATGGAAAACATAAGTGGCCAATTTTCTGCAATATTTTGGGGTTCTTTAACTTTGTGGGAACGACCTTGCCGCAGTGGATACACCGGTTCCCGTCAGATCACCGAAGTTAAGCGCTGTCGGGCGTGGCCAGCACTTGGATGGGTGACCATCCGAGCCGCCATACGCTGTTGCCATTTTTCGGGGTGCACTCAACCTCGTGATGCCAATTGAGGAGCTACTCGACCGAATAGTAGCGGCTCCGGTCACAGAAAACCATCATAAGGACCGGGAGAGCGGTGTGCTGACCACACTCCCATCCTATCCGCATCCTTAGCTGAGGATGACACGGCGGTCGGATGGTCCCGGTGGGCCACTTGTGGCTTGAAGACGGAGTGCTTTTTTACTTTGTCGTATTAGGTAACTGTTTTTCAAAACCGCCGAAGCGTAATTTATCGAAACAGCGTTACGATAAAATGCAGAACAAAACTCAAGAAATAGCTATCCCCTCTTTCCTATAAAAAAAATTGCGACATTTAAGCTATATCACTTTTCGCAAATAAGCGACATGTCCCTTCAAACGTTTGAGGCAGGTTCATTTCAGATCCAATACAAATTGTTTATACACTGAGGTGACAAAAGATGTGAGATATCACCTGATATCGTGTCAGACGCCGTGGCATAGATTCAACAAGTCGTTGCAAGTCCCCTTCGGGAATACTAAGCCATGCTGCCTCTATAGCCGTCCATTACTGCGAAAGTGTTGCCGGTGCAGGATTTTGTGCACGAACTGACCAGTCGATTATGTCTCATAAATCGCGAACAATAGTGGATTGGTGACATGGCGCATTGTCATCCATAAAAACTCCATCATTGTTTCGGGACATGAAGTCCACGAATGGCAGCAAATTGTCTCCAAGTAGCCGAACATAACCATTTCCAGTGAATGATCGGTTCAGTTGGACCAAAGCACACAGTCCAGTCCATGGAAACACAGCCCACACCATTATGGATCCACCACCAGCTTGCATAGTGCCTTGTTGGTAACGTGGGTCCATGGATTCGTGGAGTCTGCGCCACAATCGAAGCCTACCATCAACTCTTACAAAATGAAATCGGCGCTCATTTGACCAGGCAAAGGTTTTCCAATCGTTGAAGTCCAACCGATATCTGAAGGAGCAGTGGGCGATGTCGTGCTGTTAGGAAAACCACTCGCGTCGGTCATCTCCTGCCCATTAACGCCAAATTTCACCGCACTGTCCTAACGGATATCTTCTTCGTACGCCCCATGTTGATTTCTACGGTTATTTCACTCAGTTTTGCTTGTCTGTTAGCACACAATTCTACGTAAACTCCACTCCCTCGATCGTTAAGTGAAGGCCGTCGGTCACTGCAATGTCTGTAGTAAAAGATAATGCCTGAAGTTTGGTATTCTTCACCCACCTTTGAGACTGCGCATTCCCTAACGATTTTCGAAATGGAATGCCCTATGCGTCTAGCTTCAAGTACCATTCTACGTTCAAAGCCTGTTTCGTGTGGCCATAATCACGCAGCAAATCGTTTCACATGAATCACCTGAGCACGAACGACAGCTCCGCCAATGCATTGCCCTTTTATACCTTGTGCACGCTCACAACTACCATCTGTGTATGTCCGTATCGCTATCTCATGATTTTTATCACCTAGGTGTATGCCTATGAAACGTGTCTTTCGTATAGAACCTGACTGTACTGAGGGTAGTAATAAAAGTGTAATTATAACCCCGTAAAATAATGCTTGTTTGCAGATCCCTATCTGAAGTGCTGGTACACAATAAATTTCCTGCATCACACTACCGCAGCACACCGATAGATAGGCGAAATAAAATGGCGTACTCCATTAAGAGCGAGTATTGTAGAGCAGTAATTCGTTTTCTGCATTTGAAGGAGAACAAGGCTACAGCAATCCTTGCTAAGTTGGTGAACATACGCGGTAATAATAATGCACCATCATACAACACAATGGTTTGATGGCACAAACAAGATGTGAAATGACGAAGAAGAAGAAGCAAACTGTCTGTCTGTGAGGAACAGGGAATCGCATTAAAAGTGGATGGAGGTCCTGGTGCACAAAGACCAGTGTATCAGTTCTAGGCGACAGAGTAAAAAGAGAAAATCAGTCTTGGATCGGTATTAAAGATTAGGCGTGACATCTTGAACACGGAAGGACCGCCGCCCACTGGGTTGCGCGGCTTTTCACACCCATTCAAAAAGACCAGCGAACCGAGGCAGCAAGGGGAATGTTATGAAACGAGATTGTCTTATTTGCCGTGAAGATTTTCACGAAGTTTTGACCATAAATGTGAATGAAGTTCCGAATTTGATAGATGTACTCAGTGTGTATATATTCATACACTACTGGCCATTAAAATTGCTACACCAAGAAGAAACGCAGATGATAAACGGGTATTCATTGGACAAATATATTATACTAGAACTGACATGTCATTACATTTTCACGCAATTTGGGTGCATAGGTCCTGAGAAATCAGTACCCAGAACAACCACCTCTGGCGGTAATAACGGCCTTAATACGCTTGGGCATTGTCAAACAGAGCTTGAACGACGTGTATAGGTACAGCTGCCCATGCAGCTTCAACACGATACCACAGTTCATCAAGAGTAGTGACTGGCGTATTGTGACGAGCCAGTTGCTCGGCCACCGTTGACCAGACATTTCCAATTGGTGAGAGATCTGGAGAATGTGCTGGCCAGGGCAGCAGTCGAACATTTTCTGTATTCAGAAACGCACATACAGGACCTGCAACATGCGGTCGTACATTATCCTGCTGAAATGTAAGGTTTCGCACGGCTCGAATGAAGGGTAGAGCCACGGGTCGTAACACATCTGAAATGTAACGTCCACTGTTCAAAGTGCCGTCAATGCGAACAAAAGGTGACCGAGACGTGTAACCAATGGCACCCCATACAATCACGCTGGGTGATACGTCAGTATGGCGTTGACGAATGCACGCTTCCAATGTGCGTTCACAGCGATGTCGCCAAACACGGATGTGACCATCATGATGCTGTAAACAGAACGTGGATTCATCCGAAAAAAATGACGTTTTGCCATTCGTGCACCCAGGTTGGTCGTTGAGTACACCATCAAAGGCGCTCCTGTCTGAGATGCAGCGTCTACGGTAACCGCAGCCGTGGTCTCCGAGCTGATAGTCCATGCTGCTGCATACGTCGTCGAACTGTTCGTGCAGATGGTTGTTGTCTTGCAAACGTCCCCATCACTTGACTCAGGGATCGACACGTGGCTGCACGATGCGGATAAGATGCCTGTCATCTCGACTGCTAGTGATACGAGGCCGTTGGGATCCATCACGGCGTTTCGTGTTACCCTCCCGAACCCACTGGTTCCACATTCTGCTAACAATCATTGGATCTCGACAAACGCGAGCAGCAATGTCGCGATACGATAAACCGCAATCGTGATAGGCTACAATCCGACCTTTATCGAAGTCGGAAACATGATGGTACGCATTTCTCCTCCTTACACGAGGCATCACAACCACGTTTCACCAGGCAACGCCGGTCAACTGCTGTTTGTGTATGAGAAATCGGTTGGAAACTTTCCTCATGTCAGCACTTTGTAGGTGTCGCCACCGGCGCCAACCTTGTGTGAATGCTCTGAAAAACTAATCATTTGCAATGACAGCAATTTCTTCCTGTCGGTTAAATTTCGTGTCTGTATCACGTCGTCTTCGTGGTGTAGCAATTTTAATGGCCAGTAGTGTATATATTATTTGTAAGACTGTGTTTGGGATCAGAGCATGGTTGTTGGTCAGAGAGGGTACTTAATTTTGAAGAGAGTAGCAGAGTTAGTGTGTGGTGGACAATCTGGTAATGTACTTGGTTTTAAAATGACGGAAGTTGACCTGCCTTGTCGTGGGGGCGGCATTATTTAAGATTGAGGAAATGAACTGAGCAAATATTAAACGAAGAACAACAAAAGCCAACCTTTGAGGAAATCCAGTTTTTTTAAATATATATTTACAGCTGTGTAGTCTCTTTTTGTTAGAACATTGTGTATGGTACAAATTTTATAGTGAAGCACATGGACTTGAAACAAGTGTCAAGGAAGTTAACTGTACACAGGAAAGTTATTAAGAAATATTTTGCCAACTTGTCTAGTTGTGAAAGCTTTATGAAAGGGTATGTTGTTGTCATGGCTCAATGAAGCATAGTTAAACCTGGGTCTTTGTTTTCATGTATTAGTCGTTAAGATTAGTTACCTATTTTCATTTTTCCTTTCATGACTGTTTGCTTACTCGCATTGCACATCGGGAGTTGTGTACTGACAAGTATTTTATGAAAATTCGTAAGATACCGTCTTGCATTGCTTATCGCAAGTACGGCAAATGAAATTCGAATTTTGACAGCCCCGTCATTATCCTAGTAGTGACAGGTTGTAGAGCAGACGAACGTTCCGTGCCCACAGCTAGGCTAATAAATTTATTTATATCGTAGTTCACGTCCACTGTAAGGCACAGTGACTGTCAGAGTGCATTTGTGAAAATAATATCAGTATCAATTCAGAGGCTTAATACCAGTAAAAGATTTAGGAACAGTGCTGTCTATCTTGTGAGTTTTCAAGAATTTTATTAGAGAATTGAATATGTTAATTTTTATGTGCATTTGCCGTGTAATTACAATAACAAATTTGTACATTGATTGTTTGCAAGACTAAAGATAAAGATTAGCAGCATTCAGGGCCAGTATTTTAATCGGAGTCATTTGTTTTGCAATCAGATAGCATATGTAAATTTCATTGAAAACGGACTACTTTCTCGTAGACGAATTGTTTCATGTTCCGGTTGGTCTGGAATTCGCATCGTGTAGCGTGAGCTGCACACATTTACATTCAAACTTAAATTTTCACAGACTTCCGTTGCCCCTCACCAAAATTTACATAATTCCATATTACAATAAGTTTTACACATTTCTGAGATACCAACCTGACACTTCCAAACACGAGTTTCAAAAAAATGTTCAAATGTGTGTGAAATCTTACGGGACTTAACTCCTAAGGTCATCAGTCCCTAAGCTAACACACTACTTAACCTAAATTATCCTAAGGACAAACACACACAGCCATGCCATAGGGAGGACTCGAACCTCCGCCAGGACCAGCCGCACAGTCCATGACTGCAGCGCCTGAGACCGCTCGGCTAATCCCGCGCGGCAACACGAGTTTAAGTATTACAATAAACTTTCAGTTGTAACTGTGTCAGAGCAGTGCACATGTGTGTTTAGCTCCCTTATCACCATGGACAAATGCTGTTTATATCATTTTGACCCCGAGAGTGAATGGGAAAGCAAACAGTGAAAATACTCCGTAAGGCATGAAAATGACGCACCACCAAGGAGTTATACAAATTGGTCGGAAAGTGATATTCATAGAGGTTGCGACAGAAAGCGCAAAAACGTAAATTCTGGGGGCCAATGAGGTGATGTATGGCGCTGCAGCGAAATTTCAACGCACAGCTAGCAAGGATCTTAAACAGAGGACATGTCGATACCAGCGCATCAAGTCTTTGAGCATTTAGAGTGTATATGCATCATCGAGCAAGGTGTAGTGTTTTGGGGCTGTCACGCAAACAGATTATTCTCGTAAGGGGCAAGCCGTCATACTAGCGAAATCTCCTGGCGAGGTTACCGAACGCTGTTTCGTCAAGCCGCAGCGTCGCTGGAAGCTGTTTGTGCTGTGGTCGCGGGGAGGGGAGAGCGGGATTTAGCCCACAAAAACGCCCCACCTCGTTCTGCATGGGACACAAGTCACACATGCTGCACCTTATATTGTCTCGACCCGCTTCTTCCCATATTTCCCTGGTATTACTTGTGACTCTTCCTCTCTCTCCTCAGATAACAAGAGAAGTGTGTGGCAGGAATTTGCAGATTGACGACAATGTAATTTCTGAGGTGGGACATTTCCTGAACAACCAAAAACCAGAGTCCTTCAACGAAGGTCTCCACCAGGTCGTCAACCGCTTGGAAGAAATATGTCGCATTGAAGGGTGAAGACGAGGGTGATTTGATAAGACTGGTAAATTTCCATGAAAGAATTGAACATTTTTGTTGCGTCTTTATGATTAGTAAGCTCGATTATTCCACGAATCGTATAAAAATGTCAGCAATGTACAGCATACAGTTCATTGTTGACAGCCATCTGTATTGCTCAGTGTGTAGACTGCGAAAAACCGAGTTTCGTACTGTTATTAAACATTTTCATCTGACTTGTTGCACTTACGCACAGATCAAAACAGAATTCGATGAAGTTCACGCAGACTTCGCATCATCATTGAAGACTATTTAGTGATCGGACAAGCACTGAAAACGAAGTACACTCCGGCCGTCCATCTGAGGTCACCACAAAGGAAACGATTGACAAAATCCATTATATGGTAATGTAAGACTGTCGAATAAAAATTCATGAGATTGCTGAGACTGAAGGTATCTTAAGCGAGCGAGTGAATACTGTTTTGGATGGAGAACTGGTTACGAAGAAGCTGTGTGTGCAGTGTGTGCCGCAACTGCTCACGGTTGACCAAAAGCCAACCCGGCACATCATTTCAGCACAATGTCTGACGACGTTTAATCGCAGTCTGCAAGATGTTTTGCTCCGATTTGTGACTGTTGATGAGACCTGGATCCATCCTTACACACCTGAGTGAAAATGACAATCAGAAAAAGGATCAAAGGCCCATAAAAGTGCTCCGAGGAAAACAAAGACCATTTTGTCAGCTGATAAGGTGATGGCCACTGTTTTTTGGGAATCCCAGGGAATAATTCTCACACTTTACCTGGAAAAACGCACAACCGGACCCTATTATGCTTCGTTGTTGGATCATTTAAAACTTGTGTTAGCTGAAAAAAGACCTAGGTTGACACACAAAAAAGTGCTGTTTCACCAGGATAACGCACATTCCTAAACATTAGCGATAGCAATGGCGAAAGTGCATGAATTGGGTTTTCAACTGGTTCCTCGTTCATCCTATTCAACGGGATTAGTCGCATGTGACTTCTTTCTGTTCCCTAACTTGAAACTTTGTCTTGCTAGGAAGAAATTTTCATCAAATGAGGAAGTGACAGTTGCAGTCAACTAGTATTTTATATAGTTTAACAGAACCTATTTTTCCGGTGGGATGAAAAAACTGGAGAATCGTTGGACCAAGTGTATATCCCTTAAAGGATAGGGCGAGAAGTAAGGCGAGCTTCTTTACGAAACAAACATTTTTTCTTGCTCTTTTGCCATACTTATCAAACCAACCTCGTTTGTACTGGGGGACTACAGAATCACCAGCCTTCATGATCGCAGTTTGATGTTTTAGAGACGATAATAAACTTTTATGTGCACATCGAGTATCGACGATGCAAAGACATTCAAAATCTGCACAGCGCTTATGGGAAATAATTTTTGACGTTACTGAGGAACCACAGCGATCGTGCTTAATATTTTAATAAAGCGCAGTTCAAATCGCACTAAATTAATTACTTTTAATTCCGGTAACCAGTTTCGGTCGAAACGACCATCTTCTGGCTCCAGATGACGTGAGGAGTCGGTTCAGAGAGCTGCTGTGAATAGAAATTGGTACCTGTTAATAACTGTCTAAGTCAAAACCGGTTACCTGGATTACAAATTTATATTTTATTGAGGTTTGGACTGCGTTTTATCAACAAAAAAAGTTTACGGTAAAACTTCGCGACATCCCAAAGTAACGTGACCTAGGAGGAAAGTGTTTTGACGACTGAAATCCTGCTCTGAACATCTGGATGCTCTCAACACACCTCGATTTCAGATTCATCGACCTATATTCTTCTTTTTCTTGTAAGATAAACATGAATAAGCTACTTTTTTAAAAATTGTGTGTTACTCCTTCTTGGGGCATCAGTTCTGTTTTGCTTCAACTGCCACCAACTATTTTCCCGAACTTTTCTGCTTTGCCGTTTCGCAGCTTTAGCATGAGTCAGTGCATCTTTACTCCCGATTTATTTATTATACCTTTAGTTTTTGTACCGGTTCTACGAATTATAATTGTGTTCTTTCCAACTGCCTCCTTATCACCTTTGCTCCTATTTTATTGCTTTCTCGTTCATGCTTTGCCTTTGATTTACATGTGAAGATACCGTACATTACTGTAGTATTGACGAAGAAATCGACGATTTTTCTCTTAAGCAGTGGTGTTCAGCTAACCTTGGAAAACTGATCTTTTGGCATGAGTCATGGAATCACCGAACTGCAATCAGAAAGAGAGCGAATAAATGTAGCATTCCTTTCCGTGAAAAAGCGACGAAGTTCGAAACGCAGACCTCATTTGGGAATATTATGCTGACTTCCATCACGGACGCATAGAAATAATCTTAGTAGCGGATCGTCTTTTAATAACAGGAGCAGTATGCGTAGGAAAAAATACAGTAGTTATTACATTATATTTAGCTGAGTTACAAAATCATCTTACACACGGAACTAAAGCATATACAAGTGAATTGTTGTCATGGGCTACCTTTTAACAATATTTCCTTTTACCGCTCATCGGACCACAGAACATAATTTTCATTTTCCAGATAACTCGCATCCAGTGGTTTAGGTATGTCTGGATCAATGAACCTCAGAGAGAAAGTAAGTTCTGCTGTCATGGAAGAACGCACAAAATCGACACTGGTTCATATTAGGCAAGGATAGGGTTCAATATCCATCTGAAACAATTCTGATAGGTGTGGTCTTACCATGATGTCACGATGAGGATATGAACCCCGTTTTATGAAAATGAGTCATTTTATCAGTCATTATAAGATCTTCCTCGGGACCATTATAATGCTGACCTTGTCTAGGAGGGATATGAGCTTTTACCTTGAGCATCAAGAGAATGTTTTTGTACAGAATTTTAGAGATTTATGGAGCATCGTATGGGAAACTGTTTAAAACGGACTAAAAGCGACATTTTATCAATGCAGAAATGTGATGTATTATATAGTTCTTTTGCATCTTATACACAGAATCGTCTTTAATCTATACTTATGCATTTTGAAGATAGTCAGAAACCAGTTGTAATTGTAAACATTGTCTGTGATTGTGATTAAAATGAAGAGGAGTGTTCATCTATCTGTTGTAGCATACTGAGAAGGAAGCATCTACTCTCAGTTGCGGTGTGGATGTTTCTCTTTGGGTGCACATTAATGATAAATTTCAGGTCAAGAAAATGCATTTAATTAATCCTTACACATTTCACATAACTAGTTTATACAGTACAGTATTCAAACATTTACTAACGGAAACAGCAAGTAGAATATTATCGATTAAGGTGATTTTGTTACGCTTCGCACCTCAGTCTGTAAAAAAGGAACCGTTATGGAACCACTTTGTTGTCCGTTGCCCGTCTGTCTGCCCGATTGGTAAAAGCCCTTTTTCTCACGAGCGTGTAGACATATGAAGTTAAAAGTTATGTCACATACTGAGGTCTATGGTCCCTTGGCAGTTTTAAGAAATTGAAGCATCAAACTCAATTCAATCAAAAGATACGGCGATTCATGCGACATATTTCGATACTCGCAAACTCAGTCATCAAAGTCTACAAGGTACTTCTCCTTGGCCTAGAATCATTAAGTTTGGCAAGAAGTAAGGTTTCACAGTCAAGTAACGGAAAACATCAGAAATTTGTTATTTATAATTATATCACACGAAAAAAATAATTCTTTTATCATTTGCTATCCGACTTCAAATTTAGAATTAAAACATATTCGAGAGTCTTGGAACTATCGGAACCGATATCTTAAGAGTATCAATGTCGATAACAGGCAAAAGTCGTCGAGATTCTCGATTCGCAGGATGGATGGACTGTCTGTATACATAATTAAGTTTGTGCGGAACCTCAGACGGCGAGTCCTATTCGCTCTCGGGCAATTTTTTGTATGAAAAACCACCAGCAGCAAACTGGGTGTGTCTGTTGCACTACGAGGACTGGCATGCATACCTGTCTGTACTACGGGTATCAGCAGAGACTAGTAAATGCATTAGGTGCGTCCTACTTCTTCGATATACAAATTATTTGTAAAAAAATATATTCTTGTAGAATGAAATTTTCACTCTGCAGCAGAGCGTGCACTGATACGAAACTTCGGCAGGTTAAAACTGTGTGCCGGAGCGACACTCGAACTCAGGACCTTTGCCTTTTGCGGGCAAATGCTCTACCCTCTGAGCTACCCAAGCACAACTCACACGCCCTCCTCACAGCTTTACTTCCGACAGTACCTCGTCTCCGCAGTATCCTTCTGGAAAAAGTGCTAGTTCTGCAAGTTTCACAGGAGAGCTGCTGTGTAGTTTGAAAAGTAGGAGACGAGCTACTGGCGGAAGTAAAGCTGTGAGGAGGCGACGTGAGACGTGCTTGGGTATCTCACAAGGGAACCTCCCCATCGCACCCCCTCAGATTGACTTATAAGTTGGCAATGTGGATAGACCTTGAAAAACTGAACACAGATCAATAGAGAAAACAGGAAGAAGTTGTGTGGAACTATGAAAATATAAGCAAAATATACAAACTGAGTAGTCTATGCGAATGATATGCAACATCAAGGTTATTTTGAGCTCAGGAGCGCAGTGGTCCCGTGGTTAGCGTGAGCAGCTGCGGAACGATAGGTTCTTGGTTCAAGTCTCCCCTCGAGTGAAAAGTTTAATTTTTTATTTTCAGACAATTATCATAGTTCAGGCACTCGCACATAATCAACTTCGCTCTCCAAAATTCCAGGAGATGTTCAGATTTGCTAGGACATATACAGGATTTGACAGTCTACACATCGAAAAATTTGAAAGCATTAAAAACATATGTTATGACAGAACACAGGGAAAACTGTGCGACTGTGAAACTGTAGCATTCATTTGTTTCAGTTTATGTGACAAACTCTTATGTTTTCATCACTTTTTTGGGAGTGATTATCACATCCACAAGAAAACCTAAGAATATATCAGACGTGTTTTCCTGTGGAGGAATCGCTTGACCTATGACCTTGCGATCAAATCGCACGGTTTTGCGGTGCGGTCGCAAAACAGACTCTAAATTTATTACAGTGAACAGAGACGCAATGAACGAGCGGACAGATCATAACTTTGCGAAAATAAAGAAAGTAAACTTTTCATTCGAGGGAAGACTTGAACCAAGGACCTCGCGTTCCGCAGCAGCTCACGTCACGCTAACCACGGGACCACGGCGCTCCTGAGATCACACTATCCTTGATGTTGCTTATCTTGCGCATGGACTACTCAGTTCGTATATTTAGCTTATTTTTTTCATAGTTCCACACAACTTCTTCCTGTTTTCTCGATTGATCTGTGTTCCGTTTTTCAAAGCCTATCCACTGTGCCAACTTATAACTAAATCTGAGGGGGGTGCGATGGGGAGGTTCCCTTGTCAGATGCTAGAGCACTTGTCCGCGAAAGACAAAGGTCTCGAGTTCTAGTGTCGGTCTGGCAAACTGTTTTAATCTGTCAGCAAGTTTCAATATATGCTTGTAGTTATTTGAGCTGCCCTCGTAGAAAAAACAAATGGTTACCTGGAAGTGGCTAATAGCCCCGTAAATCTGTGATGACGCGACGCTCGTTAAACACTTCCTGCTACGATGTAAACACTTAGCGGTGAGAGCCAGGCCCAGTGAGATAACATCGTATTACGGTTGATGTTAACGTGACGACACACACTGAGACACACATATGAACCAGTAATACGTTTCGTGGGCGTAAATAAAATCTGTGTTCTTTTTACACCACTATTGAACACTTCTGCTGCAAGTGAAATTACAAAGGAATTACACTGATGTGACAAAAGTCATGATATACCTCCTAACATCGTGTCAGACCACCTTTTGCCCGATGTACTGCAATAACCCAGCGTGGCATGGACTCAACAAGTCCTAAGTCCCCTACACAAATATTGAGCCGTGCTGCCACTATAGCCGTAAATAATTGCGAAAGTGTTGTCAGTACACGCTGTTGTTTGAGCCGTGTGGCCTCGACACTCAATCGATTTCCTCCCTCAAGGATCGTCTTTGCCTCCTAACTTGCCGGCCGCGGTGGCCGTGCGGTTCTGGCGCTGCAGTCCGGAACCGCGGGACTGCTACGGTCGCAGGTTCGAATCCTGCCTCGGGCATGTGTGTGTGTGTGATGTTCTTAGGTTAGTTAGGTTTAAGTAGTTCTAAGTTCTAGGGGACTTATGACCTAAGATGTTGAGTCCCATAGTGCTCCGAGCCATTTGAACCATTTGAACCTCCTAACTTTGGACCTTGCGAGTGGCGTCCTCGCTAGCAATAAAAGCGCGATCCGGGAAGGCTTCGTGATCAATGGGATTGGTGAGAAACTGGAGTGTTTTTTGAAGTGAGGGCGGCTCGAGGCATTTAGTAGTGCGGGACGCAACGGTCAACCGTGATGACAGTGGAGCGTCTGGTCCACAAGTGGTCACTGTCTGTTCCATCAAGTGGTTTCTGTTAGAGGCCATCCTAGCTTGGTCTGGAGCAGACGGCTACTTGGAGTTCTTTTCACCAGTTCGATCCTAGCGAAGGCGGCCAAACCTCTTGGCGTCTTAAGGAGCCAAAAAACGGTCCCGTCCTGCCCAAGCTAAGTGAATTGCCTTTGCCTCTCGCCTCTTCCCTTCCACTCTCACCTTTGGTGGGTTTTGTGCTACCTTCACGCATGATCAGTCCCACTGCAATAAGTTTGTTTGTTATAACTGTTTATTGAAGGCTGCTGTCTTGCCTGTCCTCACCCCCTGCCCCTTTTTAAGATAAGTTTTTTTGTTGTTTATGAAAAACGTGTACTTGGTTTCAATGTATGAAGGGTGTTTTGTAATTAATGGCAGCTGTGTATTAGATATTATCCTAAATTTATTTAGTGAAGTTAACTGTCTGTTAATGTGCATTTAGTGGTCACTAATCTCGTCTAGAAATCCTAGATCATACTGGTTAATAAGGTCATTTGTTAACACTGTTTACTGAAGGCTGCTGTCTTGCTTGCCTCTTTAAAAATTGTTATTTGTTGCTTACGAAAACCTGTAGTTGGTTTCAGCGTATGAGAAGATGTTCTATAATTAATGGCAGCTGAGTATGAAGAATTTTGCTAAGCTTGCTCATTTCGTTAAGTGGTGGTGGTGGTTAATGTTTAACGTCCCGTCGACAACGAGGTCATTAGAGACGGAGCGCAAGCTCGGGTTAGGGAATGATTGGGAAGGAAATCGGCCGTGCCCTTTCAAAGGAACCATCCCGGCATTTGCCTGAAACGACTTAGGGAAATCACGGAAAACCTAAATCAGGATGGCCGGAGACGGGATTGAACCGTCGTCCTCCCGAATGCGAGTCCAGTGTGCTAACCACTGCGCCACCTCGCTCGGTCATTTCGTTAAGTGGTTCCCGACCCCCCCCCCCCCCCCCAAGAAAAAAACTGGTTGCTAAGTATAATAATTTGGTAAAGCTTTTTATAGAAAGCTGCTGTCTAGCTTAGTTTCCTTTAAATATTATTGTGTGCTGCTTACAAAAGTCTGTACTCCTGTTTTCAATGCGTTTTAATGGCAGCTGTATATGAGAAAATTTGCTAAGGTTGCTCAGTGCATTAAGTAGTTCCACATTTCCAACAAAACTGTGCCTGGTTGTTTAATGAAGTAATGTGGTAACAATAATATTATCTTGGAACTTTTACATTTGGTTCTGTTTGCATAGAAAAACAGTAATATCACAAATTGAGTCCGCCTTTATGCAAAACATCTTGTTGTTCGTTTATTTCTTTACTATCCCAAACTAGTTTCGGTGAGAAATGTCACCATCACAAGTGGTTTTTTTAAAGCTTATTTATTGTATGCTGCAAAGCAATTATTGGCGAACAGAAAAAAAGAGCACAGAAAATATGTCACAAACAGCGCCAACAATTGCTTAAAACAAGTTGTAGCATACAATAAATAAGATTAAAAAAACCCACAGATGATGGTGATATTTGTCACCGAAACTAGTTTGGGATAATAAAGAAATAAACGAATAACAAGGTGTTTTGCATAAAGGCGGACTCAATTTCTGATATTACTGTAATGTGGTAAACCTGTTTATTGAAAGCTGCTGTCTTCCATGTCTCCCTCCAAATGCCTTTGTTTGTAAATTATAGAAATCTGTACGTCTGACTTCAATGTAATCGTAGGTGTTTTTTTATAACTAAAGGTGGCTGTATACGAGAAATTTTGCTAAGCTGCATTAAGTGGTTACTGATTCCCCAATCCCCTAAAAAAATCTGTATCTGGTTGCTGTACTCCTGATTTCAATATCATGACGGTGGTTTTACAATTACTGGTAGCCGTATATGAGAAATTCTCCTAAACTTCAGTGCATTTATATTACTGTAAACGTGCATTAAGTCATTACCGACTTTAATTCAGTAAAAGGCCGGCCGAAGTGGCCGTGCGGTTCTAGGCGCTGCAGTCTGGTACCGCGAGACCGCTACGGTCGCAGGTTCGGATCCTGCCTCGGGCATGGATGTGTGTGATGTCCTTAGGTTAGTTAGTTTTAACTAGTTCTAAGTTCTAGGGGACCAATGACCTCAGAAGTTGAGTCCCATAGTGCTCAGAGCCAATTCGGTAAAACTGTTTATTGGAGACTGTTGTCTAACCTGCCTCCCTTTAAATATTATTGTTTGCTGTGTGTAAAAAGAAAAAAAAAGTTCTTGATTTCTACGTAATGAAAGGGTTTCGGTAATTAACAGTAGCGGTGTCTGCGACATTCAGCCGCACTTCGCTGTGGACTTACGCCTGCAGCTGACTAATCAGTCAGCGTTGGTTGTATGTTTCAGCTCTGTACACTATTTGATGATAGTTAATCAAAATCGTGGAAACTGTTTAAATAGTATTTGTGTATTATTGGTCATAGGAAAATTGTTCTTTGCTCTAAGTCTCTTGAGCACTTTAACAACCATATGGGGACTCTGTTTTTCCATTTGGGGACACCTCCTGAACCTTCGCACCACAGTTTCACACATGGGTCGACAGTCTATGTACAAAATTAAGTTTGTGCAGAGCCCTCAGAGGGCGAGTCCTACTCGTACGTGGGCAATTTTTTTGTATGAAAAGTCACCAGCAGCAAACTGGGTATGTCTGGTGCACAAAGAAGATTGGGATGCATACCTGTCTCTATTACACGTATCAGCATACGTTAGTAAATGCATTACGTACGGTTTACTTCTTTGACATATAAATTAGGATTCATTTGAGTTGCCCTCGTAGAAGAAAAGAAATGGTTACCTGGAATTGGCTAATAGTCCCGTAATTCAGTGACGACATTTGCGATGTGCGTCAAACGCTTACTGCTATGACGCAAATGCATAGTGGTGAGAGCCATACTACCTCCAACGGTAGCCAGGTTGAGAGAGATAACATCGTATTAGGATTGAAATTAACGTGACACACGTATGAAACAGTAATATATTTAATGAGCATAAATAAGATTCGTGCTCGTTTTACAGCACTACTGAACACTTCTGCTGCAAGAGTTAAATTACGAAGGAATTAGACTGAGGTGAAAAAAGTCATAGTGTACCTCATAATACCGTGTCAGTCCTTCTTTTGCCCGACGTACTGAAGCAGCCCGACGTGGCGTTGACTCAACAAAAACGTTGGAAGTCCCCTGCACAAATAGTGTGATTGTGCTGCCTCTACAGCCGTCCATAACTGCGAAAGTGTTGTGCGTGTGGGATGTTGTGCACGAACTGACTTCTCGGTTATGTCGACGACTATGCTTGCCGGGAGGGCGATCTAGGTGGCCAAATCTAGCCAATCGTGAACAGTTGTGGCCCGATCACACGGCTCATTGTCACCCATAAAAATTCCATCGATTTCTGGGAAATCCATGAATGGCTTCAGATGGTCTCCAAGCAGCCGAACATAAACGTTTACATTCAATGGTCGGTTCAGATCGTCCAGAGGACTCCGTCCGTTCCTTATAAACGCAAACCACACCATTGTGGAGCCACCACCAGCGTGAACAATGTCTTGTTGACAATCTGAGTCCATGGCTTTGTGGGGTCTGTGCCACACGCGAAAGCTACCATCAGCTCTTGCCAACTGAAATCGGGACTCATCCGACCAGACTGCGGTTTTCCAGTTGTCTAGGGTTCAACCGATACGTCACGAACCCAGGAGAGGCGCTGCAGACGATGTCGTGCTGTTAGCAAAGGCACTCGCGTCGGTCGTCTGCTGCCATAGGCCATTCCACCGCACTGTCCTAATCGATAAGTTCTTCGTACGCCCCGCATTGATTTCTACGTTTATTTCACTCAGTATTGCTTGTCTGTTAGCACTGGTAACTCTAGGCAATAGTCGCTGCTCTCGATCGTTAAGTGAAGGCCGTCGTCCACTTGTAACGCCAGAAATGATATCCTCCGATTTCCATCTATTGTACTATTAATTTTTTCCTTATTTTGTTACCTGAATATGTGACATTTCTGTGCCTTTATATATTGTAATTGTTTTACTGTTTGTATATATATGCATTTATGTCGATTTATAATTGGTTTGTTTTGTGAATATTATTTGTATTTATACGCTGGGTCTGGCCTAGGGAAAACTATGCTATCGAATGAATACATCGATAGGTCGTGTGGAGGACCAAAGTGTTTAGGATCTTTGGTAGTGTTAACTCTGTCGCGTGGAGCGCGGGCAGAGGAGAGTCTGGCTGGGGTGGTGCAGTGGAGCAGGTGTGTTGTGTGACGCTCCCGCGAGTTGCCGCGCTTTCGGGGTTGGGCAGCATGTAATTGCGCTCGACTTGCTATGATAGTTTCTGACACGGTGTCGCGGACGGGAAGCATTAGCTGGCGCACATCGAGAGCCCGTTTTACCTGGTGACCGTGTCGAGAAGAAGGCGCGCCAACATCCAGCTTCTGCAACAGCGACGGCCGACAATCGAGTGACTGTCGCCACCTCCTCGATCGACGGCTTCAAGCCTTCAATCAACCAACAAGGAAGACTGGAAGCACGTAAAGGTTTAGAACCGTATGGCAGACCTCAGCTTTTCGAACTTTTAAAATTGTTGCATCACAAAATTACAGCAACTTAGCATGAACGTTTGTTGCTCATTGTCCCAATTGCATTACCAAGCAGGGTCCCTTCCTTTTCCGGAATGAACCCGAGTGTCGTTGAAATTCAAACGCCAGCATCATTCGATTTCACTTCTTTAATTTCAAAGTTCAGTTAAGGTATTCATAGCTGGCTACAATATTTAGATTACACAAGCACAAATTAAGAGTGCGAGTTTTGTTACCGTATTTTAGCTTACCTGTGACTGCAGCTCAGCTTGGTACGTACTAAATTTTACTACTGTTAAACGTTCAGAATCATTTAATTCAAGTTCAAAGTTAAATCTCTTATTTCTAAATTGCGTAGATTCAAGTAGCTTTTGAAATGATTGTTGAGGTAGTCCAAGACTAACCGTAGTTTACTGAATTTCGATGTGCTTCAGAAAGAAAGCTCACTATTAACTTTAGTCACTAAATTAACTTTCGATTTTTCGGTTTTATTAATTCTTTTGCTAAATTAAGTCAGAGTGTAGCAAAATTTATTACTTCTGACAAACTTTCAGTTTTCACACTACACTTGTCAACCTTCAGTTGCCACGCTTCTAGTGCTAATTATATGTGCAACAACCTTTCTTTTTCAGTTACTATAGTAATTGTCCTTAGGACTGGCGACCGTAATTTCCCCCAAATCTCAAATTACTAATTACCGCTAGTTAATTGTTAACGTAATGGCCACACATTTACTTTCTTTATTAACTTTACCCCTTTTCAAAATTAATTTCCACCAGTTTCATTTGCATTTTTCCTTTCATTTAGATGTAATCCTTTGTTCCCTCTTTACCGACAAATTAACTTCGGTGACGATTGCTTTTCCCAAATTTCCATTAGGTACACGCGGTTTAATTTTTCATTAAGGTCGATAAGTGAGGGGGAGGTTACACACTGTGTTGTCCGTGGTAAGAGGTAACGCTTGAACTCTCGTATTCTTGTCACACTCTTGACGCTATGGATCCCGGAATATTCGATTCCCGAACGATTTCAGAAATGGAATGTGCAATGGGTCTAACTCCAACTGCTATTCCACGTTGAAAGTCTGTTTCGTGCGGGCATAATCATGTCGGAAATCTTTCCATACGAATCACCTGGACACAAATGACAGCCCCGTCAATGCACTGCCCTTTTGTACCTCGTGTACGCGATGCTACCTCCATCTGTACACGTGCGTATCACTATCCCATGACTTTTGTTACCTCAGTGTATAACCGAAGCCTAGTACCTCTGCCGGACTGAAGACTGGGAGGTGGTTGGGGCTGGTTAGAAGTCGGTATCAGGTGTTCACAAATGACGTGCATGTCTGTTAAATAATCCATCACGGCGTCACTATTAATGGGTCAATTACTGGCTGTTATTAGCCGCACGGTCCCCAGCTCTAGAGGACTGGGCAGACATACTGCCCGAAGAACTGGCATAATTGGCAAACACAGAGTGCACCTATGACTAGTGGCTTGGTTGTGACCGAATCACGAAAGGAAAGCCACGAACTGGGTGTACATGTTATGAGCTTTCGTACTTAAGAAACGTGAGCTTCTCCATTTTCCTTATGAAGTTAACTGTTGCTGGTCATCAGAACGCTAAAGGAGCTATCGCACTCCTAAAACCGAGGTAGGTGGCGCAGTGCTTAGCACAGTGGACTCGCATTCGGGAGGACGACGGTTCAATCCCGCGTCCGACCATCCTGAGTTAGGTTTTCCTTGATTTTCCTACATCGCTTCAGGAAAATGCCGGGATGGTTCTTTTGATAGGGCGCGGCCGATTTCCTTCCCTAATCCGATGAGACCGATGGCCTCGCTGTTTGGTCTCTTCCCCCCAAATCAACCAAACCCCAACCAACTTCTAAATGAGAGGAAATATCTAAGACAGTGGTAGTCAACCTAGTGTTGTCCGCCCCCGGTAGCTGAGTGATCAGCGCGACAGAATGCCATTCCTAAGGGCCCGGGTTCGATTCCCGGCTGTCGGAGATTTTCTCCGCTCAGGGACTCGTTGTTGTGGTGTTCTAATAATCATCATTTCATCCCCATCGCCGCACAAGTCGCCGAAGTGGCGTCAGATCGAAAGTCATGCACCCGGCGAACGGTCTGTCCGACGGGAGGCCCTAGCCATACGGCATTTATTTTAACCTCGTCTTTATCCCCCACTAGCGGGCGTTCCAGCTTTCATGGTGAGCGATGGGTAGTAGGCTGTTGGGGGTTAAAAATATTTTAAGTTTTCAGTATTCAGTAAGTAATTAGTATTGTCTGTTTTAACTTACTGCAACTCTGTTGTAGTTACTTTCCTACTCTATGAATCACCAATACTGTAGAATTGGTGGCCGGTTTGAAAATTTTGCTACTAACAGATATACAAAAGTGAACGTAGGTAAAAAAAGGCTGACTGCCCTCGATCTAAATTATGTTATGCAGATGTAGCATCAGTTGCAATAGCAAAAGAGATCAGTTATGCGTGCAATCCTGATACCTGTCCATACTTAGACATACCAAGAGCTGTGGCAGTATACAGACACACCACAACTCTCATACTAGCTGCAGCGCCAAACGCTGGATGCACTTTACTTTACGGTAGCCCGTGTTGAGGTCCTCCAGAAGCTGACAGAAGACTTTCACTTTATACGAACAAAAAAAAAAAAAAAAAATGGTCAGTTCAGTAGCTCTGCAAAACGTGCAAGCGGGGACACCGATACCGACGTCATACAGGCTGACAGGAATGCAACTCGTGACATAAATAACAGGGAAGTTTAATAGTATACAACGAACGGCGATCACAAAGTAACTGCTTCAATATCTGTAGAAGTATCAGCGTTTGACATTCCATCGACATCGTGGTCATCAGAGACGGTGCACCAGCTCGGAGCCGCGTGGGGTAGCCGTGCGGTCTGGGGCGCATTGTCGCGGCTGCCCCCGTCGGAGGTTCGAGTCCTCCCTCGAGTATGGGTGTGTGTGTATGTTGTCCTTCGCGTAAGTTAGTTCCAGTGAGGTTAAGTAGTGTGTAAGCCTAGTGACCGATGACCTCAGCAGTTTGGTCTCATAGTCCTTATCACAAATTTCAATTTTACCAATTCGGACTGATTCAAAGATGCGTAAGGAAATCGGCCGTGATCTGTTAAGAGAACCGTCACGGCATTTGCCTGGAGCGATTTGCAGAAATCTCAGAAAACCTAAATCAGAATGGTCAGACTCGGATCTGATCCGTCGTCCTCCCGTAAGCGAGTCTAGTTTGCTAACCTCGCTGGGTCGAAATCTACGACGGGCATTCAATCAGTAATGCAACATGTGGTCTTTTCTTAAAGCTGATTGGTATTTGTTGTGTCTAGACAAGACAGCCTAGACACAATGAGAGGAAGCCGAAAGGCACCCGCTTAAACTCACGCAGGCTGGCTTGAGGTCTGAAACAGGATACGTAATGAATGCTATAAAGAAAAGTACGTAGCTTCTGGAATACTTAACTTTTATCCACATTTGTAGAACATCGCTCTTGATGATACATTAATAGAATCTCAATATCTATACTGGTAATGGCGCCTTGCTAGGTCGTAGCAAATGTAGCTGAAGGCTATGCTAACTATCGTCTCGGCAAATGAGAGCGTAATTCTCAGTGAACCATGGCTAGCAACGTCGGCTGTACAACTGGGGACGAGTGCTAGGATCTGTCTCTAGACCTGCCGTGTGGCGGCGCTCGGTCTGCAATTACTGACAGTGGCGACACGCGGGTCCGACGTATACTAGCGGACCGCGGCCGATTTAAAAGCTACCACCTAGCAAGTGTGGTGTCTGGCGGTGACACCACATTCCTCCCCCGCAAATCGGCGGACGGTTGTGTTATAAGGCTTCCGCCCGCCGTGGGGAGGACCCCATGTTGACGTATGCGACGAGGTGGGGAGCCTAACAACAGGCGAGGCTGTGCCACCCGCACCCGGCCATTCGGTCCGAGGGGAGCTAGGAAACGCCTGAAAACCTAGTCCAGGGTGCACGTCAACATGCGGTGTATGCGCCCGTAAAGAGACAGGAGGGGCCGAAGGGTCGACCTCCATCGAGTCAGAGCACCCGACGGGCGAAGACGACAGATGGTCCGGAGCGGGGAAGAGTTCCGTGGCGGAGGACAACTGGTCACGGGAAGCGAGCGGCGGCGCGTGACCCAGGGAGGCGCCCGGCGGTTGCAGCGACGCGTCCACTGCGGACGGCGCCGGCGGCGGCTGCGGCGGCGGCGCGACGCCATGGAGCAAAATGGAAGGCAGCGTCGGTAACACCTGGGGATGAGGCGAGCCAGTAGATGGGTCCCCAGGGCGCTGACCGGACGGCACCGTCGCTGAAAGCAGACGGGGAGCGGCAGAACCCGTGCGACGACAGAGGCGCAGCTGATTGAGATGCCGACGCACCTCACCAGAGGCCCCCATAACCAGATACATAGCGCGGCTGAGGCAGCGAAGAATGCGCCCTGCGAGCCAACGCCGTGAACCCCGATAGTTGCGATAGTATACAACGTCGCCAGGAGAAAAAGGAGGTGGCTGCCGCTGCACAGGAACCTGATGCGGCGGATGCAGCAAAGACATCAAGGTTCGATGAGGACGACCGTGGAGCAACTCAGCCGGCGAGCGACCATCGCGGGGCTGAGAGCGATACTAGGACAAAAAGAGCAATAACGCGTCCTCCCGAGAATGTGACTCCTTCAATTTCAACATCTGTGACTTGAAAGTCCGGACCAAATGTTCAGCGGCACCGTTTGAGTGAGGCGAAAACGGCGCGGACGTCAGATGTTGAATACCATTGGCGTTGCAGAATGACTGAAATTCTGCGGACATGAATTGTGGGCCATTGTCGGAAACAATAGTCTGCGGAAGACCTTCAATGCAAAAGATAGCGGATAACGCTTGGATGGTGGCAGAAGACGTCGTGGAAGACATCCGGACAACAAAAGGAAAATTACTGAATGAATCGACAACAACCAACCATCGAGCATTCCAGAATGGACCAGCAAAATCTATGTGTAAGCGTTGCCAACGGGAAGTGGCTTTCGGCCACGCAAAGAATTTCCGCGGTGGTGCGGATTTTTGTTCGGCACACGCCATGCAAGAAGAGCACATATTCGTAATCGCAGCATCGATTCCGAACCAAGTACAGTGCTGACGAGCAAGTCGTTTCGTTCGCACTATACCCCAATGTCCTTGGTGGAGAAGCTTTAAGACAGAGGACTGTAACGAACGTGCGACCACGACCCTGGACTGATCATTATCAGAACGCAACAACAAAACACCACGTCGTACAAAAAGTCTCGACTTGTGAGCAAAAAATCGGCGAACCAACGGATCCTCGATCCGTGACTTTGACAAGGGCCATTGCGTAGCAACAAAAGGCAAAACGGTAGCAAGGACAGGGTCTGCAGCTGTAGCTGTAGCTACACGACGAAAATCAATCGGAAACGATTCGACCACGTCATCGGTTTACGAATCAATGAACATGTAAGCAAGTTCAGAAGAATCGAATGCTCTATCCTCAACAACAGGCAAACGGGACAGCGCATCGGCGTTTCCGTGCTTAGCAGTGGACCGATACAAGATATCGTAGCGGTACTGCCAGAGGAAAATAGACCAGCGAATGAATTTCAGCCCTGTACATGGAGGTACAGGCTTGTTCGGATGAAAAAGCGATGTCAAAGGTTTGTGGTCTGTGATGATGGTAAAGTGACGACCATACAAGAAATCGTGAAACTTTGTAACACCAAACACGAGAGCCAAAGCTTCTTTCTCTATCTGTGAATAAGTTCTTTGCGCTGACGAGAGCAATTTGGACGCAAAGGCAATAGGGCGATCATGCGAGCCATCTTTGTGCGCAAGCACAGCACCGATCCCGAAATCTGATGCATCTACCATCAACAAAAGGGGTTTCTGGGGATCAAATGGCGTAAGGCAAGTATTAGAAAGCAACGCCGATTTCAGCTGGCGAAAGGCGCGTTCGCATTCCGTCGACCAGACGAACGGAACACCTTTACGGCGTAAGCGATGAAGCGTTGCTGAAATGGAAGAGGCATGGGGGATATAGCGATGGTAATAATTTATTTTACCCAGCACACTCTGTAGCTGTTTCAAATTCTGCGGCGAAGGCAAGTCTTGTATGGCACGAAGGTGCTCTGGACTGGGATGTATGCCTTGGGCAGTGAGTACATGGCAAATCACGAGCAAAAAACACACTTTTGTCCTTCCGCAAGCGAAGACCATTTTGTCGCAAGACCTGAAATAATGTTCGGAGATTGTCTAAATGTTCTTCTTCCGTCTTTCCGGAGATCACAATATCGTCCAGATAGTTTGCTGCAGTAGGGACCGACGCACAAACAGTTTGTAAATATTGCTGAAACAATGCAGGGGCGGATGCACACCCGAATGGCAGTCGTTTGAATCGGTACAAACCAAGATGCGTGTTAACCACCAATACGCGCTGGGATTCTTCGTCCACCGGCATTTGCAAGTACGCATCTGCTAGGTCCAACTTAGAAAAATATTTACCTGGGCACAGTTTGTCAAAAAGATATTCCGGGCGGGGTAAAGGAAAAGTAGCAGTCACATGTTGTGGATTCACTGTTGCCTTGAAGTCCACACAAAGTCTCAATTTTCCGGAAGGTTTTTGCACAATTACTAAGGGCGATGCCCAGAGAGAAGCCTGCACACGCTCAATTACACCTTGTGATTCTAAATCGTTTAATGTTCTTGCGACCTCATCACGCAATGCGCGGGGAACATTGCGCGCTCTGAAAAATTTCGGTTGCGCGTTTACTTTCAGTTCCAAATGTGCTTCATAGTTCTTAGCGCAACCAAGGCCCGGTCCAAAAATGTCTGCAAATTCTTCACATAGACGAGAAACACTGGCTGAAGGCACAGTCTGGTTAACTGATAGGACCTGATTGACTATAGACAAGTGAAACAATTGAAATAAATCTAAACCAAACAAGTTCACTGCAGAAGAAGAACGAAGGACGTAAAAAGACACAAGTTTTGTTTGTCCCTTGTATGTTGCAAGAAGGCTGCACTGTCCTAACACAGGGATATGTTGTCCGGAATAACTATGTAACTTAACATTTGTGGCACGCAACGCAGGTGTGCCCAGTTGTTTGTACGTGTCTTTATTGAGCAATGAAACTGCAGCTCCGGTATTGAGCTGGAATGGTATCAGGTTGTCATTAATTTCCATGTCTACAAAAAGTTTATTGTCCTGCTGACGACAAGAGCGACTGTCTCGTGCAATGTGAACTGACACTGGTACAGTATCACTTGCGACTTGACGTGATTTCCGTCGACGTCGACGCACACTTTTTGTGGGGCGAACACAGTCACTGTTAGAGAGAGAAGCACTGGGCGGAGTGGCATTAACTACATGAATTTCCATGGGCGAAGGTTCACGAGCCCGAGTATTCTTGGATCGATTTCGGCGCGAAGCAAAGGGCCTGGAATGGTTGTGAGTGTCCGATCTAAGCTTTGTCTGGCAAACACTTTGAACATGACCTTTCTTATTACAGAAAAAACAAATAGCTTGGCGTGACGGGCAATTCTCACGTGAATGTCTAGTAGCACACCGCGGGCATGATTTCACGGCATTTGCATGCTGGCGCAGGACACGTGGCGGAGGGCCAGGCGGCAGCTGCGCGGACGAGCGCGAGGGCTGTTTACGGTTCCGTGCAGCTCGCCCGGCGGGCCGGTTAACGTGACACACGGCTGGCGAAGTTTCAAATGATTCCTGAGCAAAGCCAAGTGTGTCTTGCCTATCCAATATGTCTATCACTTGTTGAAGGGAGGGATTGACTAGTTTCAAAATCTGTTCCCTTATGCGAACATCAGAAACGTTCTGTGCAATTGCATCATGCACCATAGTATCTGAATAAGGGAGTCCACATTCGCACTCAGAAGGACAATCCCTAGTAAGGCCTTGCAAAGTTGCAACCCACTCCCGATTAGTCTGACCGGTCGTACGTTTTGTACGAAAGAACGTATACCTTTTTGCAACGACATTGACTGATTCTTTGAAATATGCATCTAATGCAGACAAAATTTCTTCGTAAGACAGAGTTGCTACGTCGCGTCGGGGAAACAATTTCACTATCACACGGTAGGTGGACACACCTACACAAGAAAGGAGATGAGGCTGCCGCTCGTTACCTTGAATTCTGTAGGCGATGACATGAAATCCAAATTGGCGTGACCACTCCGTCCAGGTTTCCATTGCTGCCTCAAAAGGCCGAAAGGGTGGTGCAACTGCGTGTTGTGGCTGCTATAGCGGTGAAGCGGCGGCGGCCGCATCGTTTTGCAGTGCACGTTGACCCTGGACGAGCTGTCCAAGGGCATCCAATAAGGCCTGCGTCTGCTGATTCTGCAAGCGATAAAATTCGGACAGTACATCTGGAGATTGTGGCGAAGCCATTACACAAGTAAAGTAAGCAAGTATAAAGAAGAAGAAGACCCTTTGTAGACTCGTCGCCAAATATGTTGTGTCTAGACAAGACAGCCTAGACACAATGAGAGGAAGCCGAAAGGCACGCGCTTAAACTCGCGCAGGCTGGCGTGAGGTCTGAAACAGGATACGTAATGAATGCTATAAAGAAAAGCACGTAGCTTCTGGAATACTTAACTTTAATCCACATTTGTAGGACATCGCTCTTGATGATACATTAATAGAATCTCAATATCTATACTGGTAAGGGCGCCTTGCTAGGTCGTAGCAAATGTAGCTGAAGGCTATGCTAACTATCGTCTCGGCAAATGAGAGCGTAATTCTCAGTGAACCATGGCTAGCAACGTCGGCTGTACAACTGGGGACGAGTGCTAGGATCTGTCTCTAGACCTGCCGTGTGGCGGCGCTCGGTCTGCAATTACTGACAGTGGCGACACGCGGGTCCGACGTATACTAGCGGACCGCGGCCGATTTAAAAGCTATCACCTAGCAAGTGTGGTGTCTGGCGGTGACACCACAGTATTATTCAGGATTCCAATACACGGTATTATTCCCCTCTCGTTTGGGTGCAAAACCCTATTTCTTAACAGAGTCTCCATTTAATGCGACTGGTATATGCCACCGCTGTGGGAGGACCCGTACGCCCGCGTGGAACCACTCTCCTGGTCGACGTCGGAGCCAACGCCTTGCTGCATCCCCATCATTCACGTACTGCTTCCCACGGAGTGCATCCTTCATTAGGTCACACATGTGAAAGTCGGAAGGTGCAAGATCCGGACTGTAGGGTGGATGAGGAAGAAAAGTCCTGTGAAGTTTTGTGAGTTCCTCTCGTGTGCGCAGATTTGTGTGGGGCCTTAAGTTGTCATTGAAAAGGAGAATTTCATTTTTGTGCCTACGATCTCCTGAACTTGTTTCTTGAATTCCCTTAGGCCTGGACGACATGCGAGTGATCGGATAGGTTTGCGTGAGATTGTTTCGATGGAGGCAGACGCATCACCCAACGACTCACCGTGCTTTTGTTCACTACCAGATGTCCGTAGACATTCTGCAAGCGCCTACCATACTCCGGTTTTCCGCCAAAAGAACTCAATGACAGTTCTCTGCTTGGAACACACCTCCGTTACAGAATCCATTTTGAAGGCTACGTGTAGCCCCGCCAGATTTGGGAACTTCATCGAACTATAGGGGCTGAAGTGGCAATTTTCCACGATGTTACACAAGACATTCCGCTGCAGCAGTTTCAGGGACTGAGCTCAACTGACTGTTCTGCGCATCGGCAACTTCAACAGATGGTGCTGTCTGAAAACGGCCTAAACCTAGGCCGAAACCGGACATTTAACAAAGTACCATCGCGATCTAGACTGTTTTTTCACTGATTTTATACAGATTACAATATTGCTACTTTCCGAAAATGTTAGCAAAATTTTTGTATTAAATATGGTCGGAAACCTTCAGTATCGATTTTCTCGAGAAATTTTGAGAGTTACATCGAACTGCTTTGGCAAACTGATATTTGAGTTCTGAACTTCATGTACTGTAAATATAAAAGAATACAAAATCCTGGTTGCTGTGTTGTCTCATTGTAAGAAATAATTGACTTTTTTCGGGTATTGTTAACGGGACGATAATCATTCTTACAAATAACGTGTTCGAAATATAGTTAATTTAGCCGGTCAGCTTGTTAACTGATATTTTCTCTGGTTTCAAAATAGATGTAAATGTGGGAAAATTTGTCCATATGGCCACTGGACCAAATAGTGATGATTATCTGCATTTTTCAATCGTATGTATTTACGTTTCACTCTTTCTCGTAAACCATTGTAACGATTTCAGTCAAACAGAGACCCATATCACCTACTATCTGCAAAAAAACATTTTGGAAATAAGAAGCACCTGTAGATGTGAGTGTGAAAAGGGCGTGACACAGAAGCATAGCCCAGGATGTCTGGAGCAGTATCAACCAGATTTTCTATATACATAATTAATTGATTGTATTTATTTGAATAAAAATATTGTGAGAGTGATACACTTGTGCTATCCATAGAGATGAAGAGGGGGGGGGCGGGGGGAGGAGAGATGTGAGATGCTGCGACATGCAGAACTATTGGATAACGACCGATGTAAGTATGGAACCAAAATTTCTTGGGGTCGCTAGGCTCACTGGTGACAGTCCCGATGACGGGAGGGGTGGGGGCGCTGGAGAGTGCAGAGACTGGGGCATACCAGAATACCGCTCTAACGCCTGAAGTAGTTTCTACCACACTTTGTACACGTGTCTTGCTACTTGGAGAAAAATAATGTGACAGTTAGACACCCCTAGCACCACTATGACTGACGGTGAGGTAAAAATAATGACATAAAAGCATAAATAGGCACGCGTGGAGCAATTTAAACCAAATTTAGACTATGCATGACTCATTATTTGTGTAATAATAGTGTGGTAATAAGATACTCCCACTTACCTGTAGGGTGGTGTTGGGAATGAGAAGGGGTGACACGCAGAAATGTTCGAAAACGAGCTGTTGGTATTTCTTTCTTGTATTTAGTTGACTTGAAATATTTTTGATGGATGAAGCGCAAACTGTTTCTTATTTGTATAATTGAATCGGATAAAGAAAACTTTGAAAAACTTGAGGAATATGAGTGTATGTGAAGTAACGATATGAAATACTCACCCAACCATGTATATAAAAAGTGTTTGTTGCGTTTTCACACCTGAAAAGTTGTCTACATCCAGCAACGCCAGATCATTTGCTATTGCAGATTAAATATGTATTCAAATATGTGTCAATTTTGCAACAGAATAACTGATTATGACCAAAATAGAGAGGATAGAAAATGTAGACTGGCAACGATAAGAAAAGCGTTTCTAACGAAACGAAATCTGTTAACATCGAATATAAATTTAAGTGCTGGGAAGTCTCTTCTGAAAGCATTTTCATGGATTGGAGCCATGTTTGAAGTGAAACGTGGATGATAAACAGTTTAAACAAGAAGAGAATAGACACTTTTGAAATGTGGTGCAACAGAACAATGCTGCTTATTTACATGTCTAAAATATCTAATGCAGTGGACTAAAGGATATAACTTAAAGTATTTTTACGTCTACTATGTCTGTCAAACAACGTAAGCCTGATCAACAACATAATATTTATGTGTGTGATATAACCATGTTTAGAATGTCTATAAAAAATATGTGAAAAATATTGACAATATTGGTGTATTTTTAAGTATTTTTGCATCTAAAATACCTGTATTATTTACGAACGGTACATAAACACACAGGTGCAGAATGTTATTTCCGCATTTAAAATGTGTGTCAAAAGTATGTAATGGGTGAAACATACTGTATTTCCATATCTAAAATGTCTGTACCAATTATCAGTAATGCATCAGCGTCATCAGCAATACCATTTTTATGTCAACATTATTTCTACTTCTAAACCGTTTGTCAAAAGTACCTGGAGGTATTGAAGATACTGGTGTAGCTTACAGTATTTCCACATCTAAAAGGTGTGTCGAAATACATGTGACGCCACTGACTGTGTAATTTACTGGTTATACTTTGTAAGGAAAAAAAATGGGGTACCGCGAAGGAATGATCCAATCCGGATGGAAATCAGTAGATGTGATGTACATGTATGACGTACATGCACAGACAAATAAATGATTATAGTTTTAGAAAAAGTAGATGCTTAATTCAAGAAAAAGAGATTCACAAATTTGAACAAATCATGACATATTGTTCCACCCCTAGCTCTTACACAAGTAAGTCTCCAGGTACATCTTTGCTGGTCATCACGGCTCAGTTCGAAGCGTGATGAACCACTGAAGACAGTTCTGCTCCAGTCAATGAGATTCCGGGTCAAGGTTCTGTGTGTGTGAGAAGGCCTGGACAGCGGTGGGATACCAACTTGACTGTCGCCCGTCATATTGTACAAAAACCAGGACTGATGGTCTGGGATGCCGTTTATTTTCTTAAGAGGCCCCTTGAGTGTCATCCAAAGCACTTACACCATAGTGGTCCCATATTGTTGCCCTTCATGGCAAGCCACCCTGGGCTCACATTTCAGCAAGATATCTCCATCTGCACACAGTGAGAGTTTTTACTGCTTGTCTTCGTGCTTGCCAAACCCTTCCTTGGCCATCAAGGTTCCCAGATCTCTCTCCAATTGAGAAAATTTGCAGCACTGTGGGCAGTGCCCTCTAACAATCTCACGATTTTGACAATTTAATGGGACCATTGGACGTAATTTGGCATGATATCCCTAAGGTGGACATCGAGCTATTCTGTCTATCAATGCCAGCCGAATAACTGCTTGCATAAGAGCCAGAGATGGACCAGCGCATTATTAACTTGCTCAATTTGTGAAGCTTTTTCTCTTGAATAAATCATCCAATTTTCCTGAAATTGTAATCATTTGTTTGTCTGTACATGTACATCACCTCTAGAGATTTCCTCCCATGCGGATTATTCCTTTGTGGTGTGTCCTTTTTTATTTCTTTTTGTTACAGAGTAACACAATTGACACCTCAAATTAAGCGCCGCAATGTTATTTTCACAACAAAATTGTCTTTACTATTCTTCTATAACAGTACCAAATACATGTACCTGAAAATAATCTGCTAAGCATGCAATGCAGTAACAGCTGGCGCTTTCTCTTATGTCTAGATGTGGGTATACTAATACAAAAACGAACTGAAGGAGAACTATTTTAGTGAGAAAGAAGATAATGCATCAAGAAAAATATAAGTATCATTATTGACTTGCTAATCCGGTTTTTTTTTTATTCCTTGTGCTCTTGGACCTAAGTGTTGTTACGTTCCACTAGCATGCTTATCCACTGGTCCCAACGTTTCTGAAATTTTAGCACAACAAACCATGCTAAAAATGAGGGTCACTTAGCGTAATATTCAAATATAACTTCAAAATATCCTAAAATAATATGTAAACGATGTTCAGTCATCGACACAGATCTCTCATCATAAGGAAAAGTCGATCCTCTCATCAAAATAAAACTGTCTGTATCGTTTCTGTATAACTGCGTAAAACACTTGTGGCACTGCTATTGTAAATTAATTGTTCTATAACAGTAAAAAGGAACACAAATGGGCTTGCATGTTAGCACTACTGATCTAACTTACAGATTAAAGTGAACTTGTTGACGAGAAAGTTCGTTCTTTGACCCACTCTCTAAAGGAATCAAAACTGTCTATATTATTTATTAAAATATGTAAAGTACAAACACACAAATCACTTGTGATGTAGCTTACAGGTGAAGGTTCACCTAGTGAGAAATGAGTTGTGCTGTTACACATATAACCTACTATCGCCGATCGTCGCTGATAATTTTTCAAATACGAGTATGATGTTGACAGCAATATATCTAACTTGATTTGATATGATTTCTGCCAACTGTGATGCTCACATTTGGTGAGCAATAATCTCAGTTAAGATAAATCAGTTTCTCTCTCTGGCCCAGTCAGGAACTCCGTGAAGATTATATACACTTTACTCATATAAACTGACTTGATATCAACTTAACATCAAACATCACAATGTAGTTGATTATATTGTGTGTCCTAATCGAGAACTGATTTGCTACAGCACAGATGGCTCACAACTACGCTTACTCCCACCACAGCTAAGTTACAGTTTCTCTTTGTACACAGTGTGTAACTCTGCACATTGTTAGTCTCAGCGATATTATATGCCAACATGTAACGTACTGTTTGATTACATTTACCTAGTGAAATTAAAACTTTTAATATTCTAAATTTAGTGGTGACACAAAATTGATATTAAAGAGTTATGAAAAAGAGAAAAAGACAGCGTTTCTAAAACTGAATAAAGCTATGTTAGTTAATAAACACCATTAGTTAATTTCCCTTAGTTAATCATTAAGTAGTGTCACAGCTAATGATCAGTGTGAACAACTATCATGCTAATTGCAAAGTAAATATTAGTAATCATTATTGTTTACATCATCGAATAATTATTTAGTAATGACTCAATCATGCTCTGTTACAGTATTAATTATGACAGATGACATTAGAAATTGTCAGAATAAATCATTTTAAGAATATGAGAAAATAGTAAGTTGGCTGTCAAAAGTAATGTTAAACTACAGTAAAATTCGCATTCTTATGTCTGTTAAATATGTCTCTGGTATCGGGCATATGCAGTGTACATCATTACTGCACACATTTCATCATAGTTAACTGATATCAAAGTACACAAGCATGTTTATGAATGGAATCAGTACTACAAAAAATATTAAATCATTTCTTCAAATCCTACATTTCACTACAAAATCATTTGTATTAGTTAAAGAAATTAACAAATGAAAAACAACTAACCTATACAAATGTTGCCTATTGCAATGTAATTACATCTAACTGACAAGTCACAGTACTCATGTCGTACTGATCCAGTAATGTACACAGTTTACCACATACACCATAGTGAAAGTAAAAGCAGAAGTACCACTGTTTACATGAATGAGAGTATGTACAGATAAAATGATTCGATAAACAGATTTTAGAAGTGAGTAAAATGTTGCCATAAGAACGCAAGCATAAGTAAGTGTAAACATGAATGATTCTTCATTACAGTACTGTAACATCTACAAGGAAGCTCTATTCTAACAAATGTTCATATTATTACCCCATAATAGTGTGTTAGCGTCGCACATACAGGCAAATGCTCATTTAAGATTGCCATGCATCAAAGAAATCAACTATGTTGCTATACAACAAAACTGACAACTTTGGACATACTTTAACATGATAATCCATTGAGATACATTTGAGAAAAAATTAATAATTTTGCACGTTATGAAACACTGAAGTGCACTTCACAGAACTGATGTTACCCATTTCAGGAAAAGGTCTGTTTTTTTAATTCCCAGCCTACACATTAAGTTGTATATCACACGCTATTACACTAACCATCGATGGACTGGGCTGTGATATCGTCGACGCTTGAGACTAAAGATCAAATTACATCGTTTTAAACGCTGTACTGGGTACTGTGCTTTTTAACACTATTCTGTATGTTGACTTGCAGTACATGTTGAGGTTATATAGTTTCTCGAAATAAAGGACTGTGGCAGCGATGCTGTAGGGAACTGGAGATCAAATTGCAGTCGTTGTAACAGCAAAGCGCTTATAGCATCACTACGTCATCATATATCTTGTCTTGTTGACAAATATAGACATTCTGTCGTCAGATTCATCAGCCTCCCATAGTTTCATGTGACACCCCACCTACATTCCACTGTATGGCTCGGCAACATGAAAGCATGGCAGCATTGGCAACAAAACACTATCACACAGTGTGCACATTGCCTCACATTCCTGTCTGCAAAACACCCGTTAAGCGTGCTCCTATTGCCGATCTGCTTCAACTTCAGGCAGAGTACACTATTCTGAGGAACATTACTGTAACACTTCAGTGTACAATGGTTATCAGTTCTCTTTAACATCCTATTACAGTTATTTAAACAATCATAACAATTAACTTCTATTCATGTTGTCTGTTAACTGAAGCCTACAGTACTTCCAAATATCGTATTTCTCTTTGAAGGCTATAGTATGTTAAACTGCCAGGTGGTCTCATTTAATACAATTTGTGGTGCCTTTTCCATGAGATTACCAGTTCGAACTTCGTTGTTTGTCGTCTTCTCAAACATATCTTCAAATAAAAGCCATCCAGCATTTAGACAGCGAAAAATATAACTCTAATTCCATACACTTCAGAACATTTACTCATTATGAACTCCACGCATTAAATCTTCGTTATTTCTCGGTACAATTGCATACCTCAGGCAAGTCAGTGTCGTTCTCTATATGACCAAAAAGTTTATGATTACAATCAAGAGGGTCATAAGTAAAGGGATACTTGTGGAATTTCACAGAAAAATAAATTAAGTGCACCTAGCCCATGGCATATCCGCCTGTGGTCTGGGGGTAACGTCTTTGATCCGTAATTAGAATGTGCTCGGTCCCGGGTTCGAAGCCCCCCGCTTCTTAAATTTTGGTTAATAATCAGCATTGGCGGCCGAAGACTGCCGGCATAAGAAGTCACCCTCATCCTGCCAATGGCCTAGTCCAAGAGGGCGGAGGAGCGGACAGAGGTTCAGAGCACTCTCTTGTCCTAGGCGTGGGAAACTGCCCCTAAATGCGGAAGAATCAGCAATGATCAACGACAGGAGGATGCAGAAGGCAATGGAAACCACTGCATTAAAGACACGTAACGTGTATCCACAGGACATGTGGCCTGTAATTGAAGAAGTGTCATGATGATCTCTCCATTGGCAAAAGATTCCGGAATAGTCCCCCATTCGGATCTCCGGGAGGGGACTGCCAAGGGGGAGGTTACCATGAGAAAAAGATTGAATAATCAACGAAAGAATAACGTTCTACGAGATGGGGCGTGGCATGTCAGAAGCTTGAACGTGATAGGGAAACTAGAAAATCTGGAAAGGGAAATGCAAAGGCTCAATCTAGGTATAGTAGGGGTCAGTGAAGTAAAATGGAAAGAGGACAAGGATTTCTGGTCAGATGTGTATACGATAATAATAATAACAGCAGAAAATGATATAAGTAGGATTTATTATGAATAGGAAGGTAAGGCAGAGAGTGTGTTATTGTGAACAGTTCAGTGATAGGGTTATTCTTATCAGAATCGACAGCAAACCAACACAGACAACGATAGTTCAGGTATACATGCCGACGTCGCAAGCTGAAGCTGAAGAGACAGAGATAGTATATGAGGATAGTGAAAAAGTATATGAGGATATTGAAAAGATAATACAATACGTTAGGGGAGACGAAAATATAATAGTCATGGGAGACTGGAATGCAGTTGTAGGGGAAAGAATAGAAGAAAAGGTTACTGGAGAATATGGGCTTGGTTCAAGGAATGAGAGAGGAGAAAGACTAACTGAGTTCTGTAACAAGTTTCAGCTAGTAATAGCCAATACTCTGTTCAAGAATCACAAGTGGAGGAGGTATACTTGGAAAAGACCGGGTGATATGGGAAGATTTCATTTAGATTACATCATCGTCAGACAGAGATTCCGAAATCAGATACTGGATTGTAAGGCGTACCCAGGAGCAGATATAGACTCAGATCACAATATAGTAGTGATGAAGAGTAGGCTGAAGTTCAAGACATTAGTCAGGAAGAATCAATTCGCAAAGAAGTGGGATACGGAAGTACTAAGGAATGACGAGATACGCTTGAACTCTGTAGGGCTATAGATATAGCAATAAGGATTAGCTCAATAATCAGTACAGTTGAAGAGGAATCGACATCTCTAAGAAGGGCCATCACAGAAGTTGGGAAGGAAAACATAAGTACAAAAAAGGTAACTGCGAAGAAACCATGGGTAACAGAAGAAATACTTCAGTAGATCGATGAAAGGAGGAAGTACAAAAATGTTCTGGGAAACTCGGGAATACAGAAATAAAAGTCGCTGAAGAATGAAATAAATACGAAGTGCAGGAGTGCTAAGATGAAATGGCTGCATGGAAATGTGAAGAAATCGAAAAAGAAATGATTGTCGGAAGACCAGCATGCAAGAAAGTCAAGACAAACTTCGTTGACATTAAAAGCAAGGGTGGTAACATTAAGAGTGCAACGGGAATTCTACAGTTAAATGCAGAGGAGAGAACGGATAGGTGGAAAGAATACATTGAAAGCCTTTATGAGGGGTAAGATTTGTCTGATGTGATAGAAGAAGAAACAGGAGTCGATTTAGAAGAGATAGGGGATCCAGTATTAGAATCGGAATTTTAAAGAGCTTTGGAACACTTAAGGTCAAATGAGGCAGAATGGGTAGATAACATTCCATCGGAATTTCTAAAATCGTTCGTGGATGTATCATCAAAATGACTCTTCACATTGGTGTGTAGGATGTGTGAGACATACGATCTGACTTTCGGAAAAGCATCATCCACACAATTCCGAAGACTGCAAGAGCTGAAAAGTGCTAGAATTATCGCACAATCAGCTGAAGAGCTCATGGATCCAAGTTGCTTACAAGAATAATATACGTAAGAATGGAAAAGAAAATTGAGGATGCAGTAGATGGAGATTAGTTTGGCTTTAGGGAAGGTAAAGACACGAGAGAGGCAATTCTGACGTTGCGGTTAATAATGGAAGCAAGACCAAAGAAAAATCAAGACACTTTCATAAGAGTTGTCGATCTGGAAAATGATGATGATGATGGTGATGAGGTCCCATACTCCGAGGAGCGTAGAGGACGATGCGACGATGCGGGAGAAGCGTTCGAAAATGTAAAATAGTAAAAATTCTGCGAAAAGTAGGGGTAAGCTATAGGTAGAGACGGGTGATAAACAATATGCAAAACAGGCAAGAGGGAATAATAAGAGTGGACGACCAAGAACGAAGTGCTCGTATTAAAATGGCGTAAGACAAAGATGTAGCCCTTTTCCCCTACTGTTCAATCTGCACAACGAAGAAGCAATGATGTAAAAAAGAAAAATTCAAGTGTGGTATTAAAATTCGAGGTGAAAGGATATTAATGATGCGATTCGCTGATGACATGGCTATCCTGAGTGAGAGTGAAGAAGAATTATATGATCTGCTGAACGAAATGAACAGTCTAATGTGTACGGAGTATGCATTGAGAGTAAATCGGAGAAAGGCGATGGTAATGAGAAGTAGTATAAATGAGAACAACGAGAAACTTAACATCAGGATTGTTGCTCACGAAGCAGATGAAGTTAAAGAATTCTTCTACCTAGGTAGTAAAATAACCAATGACGGACGGAGCAAGGAGGACATCAAAAGCAGACTAGCAATGGCAAAAAGAGCATTCTTGGGCAAGACTAGTTTACTAATATCAAATATCGGCCTTAATTTGAGGAAGAAATTTCTAAGGATGTACGTCTGGAGTACAGCATTGTATGTTAGTGAAACATGGACTGTGGGAAAACCGGAACAGAAGAGAATCGAAGCATTTGAGATGTGGTGCTATAGACGATTGTTGAAAATTAGGTGGACTGATAAGGTAAGGAATGAGGAGGTTCTACGCAGAATCGGAGAGGAAAGGAATATGTGGAAAACGCTGATAAGGAGAAGGGACAGGATGATAGGACATCTGCTAAGACATGAGGGAATGACTTCCATCGTACTAGAGGAAGTTGTAGAGGGCAAAAACCGTAGAGGAAGACAGAGATTGGAATACGTCAAGCAAATAATTGAGGACGTAGGTTGCAAGTGCTACTCTGAGATGTAGAGGTTAGCACAGGAAAGGAATTCGTGGCGGGCCGCATCAAACCAGTCAGTAGACTGATGACCAAAAAGAAAAGGAACATGGTGAAACATGTAACATTGTCAGGGTAAAGAGAGGTGAAATCGCGCTGTGTGCTGCTCCCTGCTGAACAAAGGGAAAAATAGTTACATCGCGAAACAGACGGCACAAAAGACCTGTATGTGCACTTGTATCCTGTTGCCTCTGAGCAGGTCATGGCACTCAGCTATTTCCGTGTTTATTGCACGATATCACGTCGTAATAGGTCAATGCAAAACTATTGGGTACACAAACTTTCCCAAGTACCAAAATGAATATTATCGAATCAAGTAAATAAAAAGTATCGGGATGGGCAATGAAAGTAAATCACCTTTACTATTCTTTCTGTGTAATGAAATGGATATTCTACTCATTATAGGTTAGGTAATGTAAACAGTAATTTAACCTACTGATACTTCAATGTACAGGGCTATTACAAAAGATTGAAGCGATTTCATAAATTCACTGTAGCTCCATTCATTGACATATGGTCACGACACACTACAGATACGTAGGAAAACTCATAAAGTTTTGTTCGGCTGAAGCCGCACTTCAGGTTTCTGCTGTCAGAGCGCTCGAGAGCGCAGTGAGGCAAAATGGCGACAGGAGCCGAGAAAGCGTATGTCGTGCTTGAAATGCACTCACATCAGTCATAACAGTGCAACGACACTTCAGGACGAAGTTCAACAAAGATCCACCAACTGCTAACTCCATTCGGCGATGGTATGCGCAGTTTAAAGCTTCTGGATGCCTCTGTAAGGGGAAATCAACGGGTCGGCCTGCAGTGAGCGAAGAAACGGTTTAACGCATGCGGGCAAGTTTCACGCGTAGCCCGCGGAAAATTGGCTCATGCCAGAACTGGAGACCGACAGCGCCGACTTCATCTTTCAACAGGATGGTACTCCACCGCACTTCCATCATGATGTTCGGCATTTCTTAAACAGGAGATTGGAAAACCGATGGATCGGTCGTGGTGGAGATCATGATCAGCAATTCATGTCACGGCCTCCACGCTCTCCCGACTTAACCCCATGCGATTTCTTTCTGTGGGGTTATGTGAAAGATTCAGTGTTTAAACCTCCTCTACCAAGAAACGTGCCAGAACTGCGAGCTCGCATCAACGATGCTTTCGAACTCATTGATGGGGACATGCTGCGCCGAGTGTGGGAGGAACTTGATTATCGGCTTGATGTCTGCCGAATCACTAAAGGGGCACATATCGAACGTTTGTGAATGCCTAAAAAAACTTTTTGAGTGTTTGTATGTGTGTGCAAAGCATTGTGAAAATATCTCAAATAATAAAGTTATTGTAGAACTGTGAAATCGCTTCAATCATTTGTAATAACCCTGTATTTTTGTCTGAGTTTGTGTATTTCTGTACTGGCTTGATATATTTATGGTTATATGAAATAAATTTATTTGATACTTTGGCTACATATTTAATTAGTTGCAAAATCGAACTGCTTGATTAGCATGCAATATCTTTAGTAAGTTGATTGTGCTTTCAGGCATATTTGATGTTTTTGGGGAAAACAGTAGCGAGTAATACGTTGCCCCTGATACCTCCAATCCTTTCACAGACGAAGACTCTTGAGGCAAAAGGAAGAGCAGTAAAAATCAATGAAAAACAGAAAACTGGAAAAATAAGTTTACAAAGAAACTGGGGGGAATGAAGATAAGAAATGTGCTGGACATAAAAGAGTGGAACATCAGGAGTTCTCGTTTGAGCAAATTAGCCATGAATGCCGATTGAGGTATAATGAACATTTCCTCCTGAAGAATAGGAGACAATATTCCATGATTATTGGAAATTTGGTTCATGGAATTTGGAAATTGCATTCTTCAACAGATGTACCGCACCTACATTTGAAAGAGAAAGAGAGTATATTCAACAACAACCAAATCTGAGAGCACTATTCTGTTGCTATGTGAAATGATTTGTACAGTATTTTCTTGAAACTGTAGATATTAGTAACAAAATATTCAGGAATGTGGTACATAATAGGACTATAAATATGGAACACTGAAAGATATGCAAAGAAGATATGATCCATCAAATAAGATTGCCATGGAATAAGCAAATTTTGTAAGCAACATATTGCTTCCTTTCTTACAGTTTTGAAGTCACTATACCAGAGCTGACGATCCCAACATGCATTACCTAAGCACAGGATTAACCTCAAAAACACAGTATAATTTGTACGCTGGGTGGTGTGAAGATCATGGTAAATTACCTGTTAAAGAATCTTATTACAGACTTGACATAAAATAATCTCGATCATTACATATAGCATTGTATATATGAATTTGTATATATGTGAAATCTGTTCTTTCCGACATGTCTGAAAGAACAGACACCACTTTGCTCCAGCAGCCAGTATGAATTAAGACGCAAAGGAATTACGGACATTGGCTGCAAGTGGGCACTGATTTAAATCAATGAATAAATTTGGAAATTTGTGGCGGACTGGGATTCGAACTTTGGTCTCCTGCACACTAGGTAGATGCACTGAACGCTGCTTCATCTGGACACAGTGGTCTTTGCAACTGCGTGGACTACCCTAGGGCGCCTCCCATCAGACCCAAGTTCGCAATTATTCGACACACTACTTACGTAATGCCCCTCGCCCATTATCCTCATTACTCAATGCATTTCACTGATTCATTGAAGTGTTCGAGCTTGGTGTGCATCCTCACTAAAGAGATCACTTGCCATCCTTGTCAAATAGTTATACACGTGCGATGTCTGCTCTTTCGGACATGTCGGAAGAAGGACAACTAAGAAGAACAAAGTTATGAACCACTTACGAGACTTGAATCAGATGATGAGAAAGACTTTCTGGAATCAGATTATAAATAGACGATTTCTTATTTTTTAGCATAATTTTAAATGCTCTGCCACACTGTGTCTAAGGTAATTTTACTCTATTTCTGTCAATTGCGATCCTTAGCTTCCTTGAGCAGTAATCTTAATCGTCATGAATAAGGCTCTCTATCTACGCCACCCAGTAGCTCCATGAAAAATGGTTCAAATGAGCACTATGGGACTTAACATCTGAGGTCATCAGTCCCCTAGAACTTAGAACTACTTAAACCTATCTAACCTAAGGACATCACACACATCCATGCCTGGGGCAGGATCGAACCTGCGACCGTAGCGGTCGCGAGGCTCCAGACTGAAGCGCCTAGAACCGCTCGGCCACACAGGCCGCCAGCTCCATGAATATTAAACACATTTTATTTATATAAATTGACTTGATGTCAACTTAACATCAAACATTACACTTTAGTTTGCTATAGTGTGTGTCATAAACGAGAGCCGCCTTGCTGCACCATTGCTAACTCACAACTGCTCTTACTGCCACCACACCTTACAACTCCTCTGTGTTCACTGTGTGCAGATCTGCAAGTTGTTGGTGCCAGTGATAGTATTTTTTTGCGTCATCAGTCTTCTGACTGGATTGTCGAGACCCGCCACGAATTCCTCTTTTGTGTCGACGTCTTGGTCTCAGAGTAGCACTTGCAACTTACGTTCTCAATTGTTTGCTGGATGCATTCCAATCTCTCATCCTGTCCCTTCTCCTTACCAGTGTTTTCCACATATTCCTTCCCTCTCCGATTCCACCTAATTTTCAACATTCGTCTGAGGAACCACAGCTCGAATGCTTCGATTCTCTTCTGTTCCGGTTTCCTCACAGTGAATGTTACAATACCATACAGTGCTATACTCCAGACGTACATCCTCGGAAATTCTTCCTCAAATTAAGGCCTATGTTTGATACAGTAGACTTCTCTTGGCCCGGAATGCCCATTTTGCCATTGCTAGTCTCCTTTTGATGTCGTCCATACTCTCCGTCATTGGTTATTTTACTGCCTAGATAGTAGAATTCTTTAACTTAATTTACTTAGTGACCATCAATCCTGAAGTTAAGTTCTTCGCTGTTCTCATTTCTGCTATCATTGCTTTCGTCTTTCTTAGATTTACTCTCAATCCATATTCTATACTCATTAGATTGGTCATTCCATTCAGCAGATCATGTAGTTCTTCTTCACCTTCACTCAGGGCAGCAATGTCACCAGCGAATCGTATCGTTGATACTCTTTCACCTTCAATTTTAATTCCACTCCTGAACCTTTCTTTTTTTTCCATCAATGTTTCTTCGACGTACAGATTGAACAGTATGGGCGAAAGACTACATCCCTGTCTTACACCCTTTTAATCCGAGCATTTCGTTCTTGTCGTCCACTCTTATTAATCCGTCTTGGCGCTTGTTGATATTGTATATTACCTGTCTTTCCCTATAACTTATTCTATTTTCCTCAGGATTTCGAGCATCATGCACCATTTTACATTCTCGAACTCTTTTTTCAAGTCGACAAAGCCTGTAAAAATGTCTTGATTTTTCTTTAGTCTTGCTTCCATTATCAACCACATCGCCACAATTGCCTCTCTCGTGCCTTAACCTCTCCTAAAGCTAAATTCATTGTCATCTAACACATCCTCAGTTTTCTTTTCCATTCTTCTGTATATTATTCTCGTAAGCAACTTGGAGCTGTTAAGTTGATTGTGCGATAATTCTCACACTTGTCAGCTCTTGCAGTCTTCGGAATTGTGTGGATGACATTTTTCCGAAAGTCAGATTGCATGTCTCACACATCCTACACACCAACGAGAATAGTCATTTTGTTGATACATCCACGAACTATTTTAGAAATTCTGATGGAATGTTATCTACCCATTCTGCCTTATTTGCTCTTAAGTCCCCCAAAGCTCCTTTAAATTCTGATTCTAATACTGGATTCCCCAGCTCTTCTAAATCGACTCCTGTTTCTTCTTCTATCCCTCACAGTAAACGAGGTGTGTGCACATGCATTGTCATGATTACGCAGTCAGTCTTTGTTTTCTGCGACAGTTTGCGTCTAATATCTTCCCCAATATCCTAAAAAAATCAGAGTAGAACTTCCCTGTGACTGTCTGACCACATGATACGAGCGCAAAAAGAACAAAGTTTGTTGTTTCATTTGAGGGACATCCACGACTGATCGACAGTTATGACGCGAGGAAAGAAATCTGGATCATTTGGAACTGTATTCAGCTCTGTGCACACCTAAACACTATGGACTCGTCGGTCAGCGTTCAAAAGCTGAGGAACGAACTTTGCTCTCATGTTCAATTCATCAGTTACAATGCGTTGACATGTCCCATACGAGATTCCAATGATTTCGCAAATATCATGGATTGCCTTCCTATTGTCCTTAGAAATCACTTTAGGCACTTTCCAGATCGTTTCTAAAGTTGTGTTTAATGAAGATTGATCCGGGTATGTGACATCCTCCACATACTCCGAGCCATCTTTAAATAGCTTAAACTACACAGGTGCTCTTGCTTGGCGCAAAGCTTGCTCACCAGAAGCCTCCCTTGGCGTGTGGTAGGTTTCAGCTACTTAAAACAAAACTTAATGCAGAACCTTTATTCCTTTAAGTCAGACATTATTCACAGACTTGGTAAAACACGATTAAAGAGATCGTCAAGAACTTTCACGCTGTTGCACTCTCCTTGACGCAACACGGCAGACTGGACATTGAAAGATGCAACTAGAGAGTCTTGCGGCAGAAATTCGTACAGCTAATTGTATGGTCGCAATACCGCCTGTCTAATCGAACAAAGTCGATGCCTTGGTCGGTATTTACTGAAGTCCTACCGATCCCTCATGCCATACACATCTCTATAGTGGATGTGTCTCGTTTGCATGCTTTGCGTTCCATAATTGCTAGTGATGTGTAGTGCATTTCTGTTAGAAGCTACTGAAAATTTTTTGTATGGTTGGTCGAAGGCTGAATATAGCTTACTGACACCGTGTAGAGGTTGACGGACTTCTGTTTGAGGAAAGCCGGCGTGTACCAGATTCCGTGTCAATGTGGCAAGTCGTATATTGGTCAGACGATGCGTACCGTCGAGGATCGATGCCGTGAACACCAGAGGCACACTCGACTGATGTATCCGAGCAAGTCGGCGGTCGCTGAACATTGTTTGTCGGAAAATCACGCCATGGAGTATGACCGCACGAGGATTCTGGTACAGACGTCGAGATACTGGGACAGCGTTGTTAGAGAGGCCATCGAAATTCGCACCAATGACGACCTCATAAACCGTGACCGTGGCTATAATCTTAGCAAGGCTTGGGAACCAGCGATTGGGTTAATCAAGAGTAAATCGAGCAAACGTATAGTTGTGACGACCACGGCGGACAGAGCCATCACACCGACGTCATCTCAGACGCCGTCGCAATCTGTTCCACCGCGCGACCGTGGCGCGGGGCGCGGACGGCGGACGGAGTGTGCCGCGGGCGGAGGGTATTCAAATCGGCCGCCGCCGCGACCTAACCCAGTTCCCTCTGAGCAGCCATAGCGTGCGGATCTCCGTTCCGGCACGTTCACAGGAGCTCAGTCCGTCAGTTCACCTGATGATGGCGACATGTATGATCGCCGAAATATTGTGCCCGTTGGACACTATAGACCGGCAGCACACCCGTGGATATTTTGACTTCTGTCTTGTTTCAGTATGGGTTGTGGCAACTCTTTAACACGTCGAGAATAATCGTTTCTGCCACGCAGTAGCTATAACGTTTTAGGCGAACAATAAGTGCAACAGCCTCATTTTAATTAGTGAAGCATGCGGGCCTGTCCGTTCATGAACACAGCCAGTGAAGCGAAACAAAGGGAACAGCCAAGCCTGGGGTTACACAGACGGCCTGTCAACGACGCTCACTCAGAATGCGGTTAAGGTGTATGGCCTCATTCCAGCCACAGCGAGTCTTGCCGAGACGACGAACACGTGAATGTGGGCTGCGTTTGTACGCGGGTGCAGTCCGCAAAGCCTGTGGAAACAGGTCTGAGCAGCTAGTGATACACGCGTCTGGGGTCGCACTTCACGTAGTCCAGTAAACAAGGGAAAACGGTGTTAAAAATTAGCGCAGCCGCAAATTTTTGTACCGTGGTAGGAGGGAGTGTCATGGACAACATATTAAAAATCCCCACCTTTGGGGCCGGCCGGAGTGACCGAGCGGTTAAAGGCGCTACAGTCTGGAACCGCACGACCGCTACGGTCGCAGGTTCGAATCCTGCCTCGGGCATGGATGTGTGTGATGTCCTTAGGTTAGTTAGGTTTAAGTAGTTCTAAGTTCTAGGAGACTTATGACCACAGCAGTTGAGTCCCATAGTGCTCAGAGCCATTTGAACCATTTGAACGCACCTTTGGGGTGCGAGCGTTAGACGGAGTTGGGATCATGAGGGAGGGAGGGAATGGCGTTTAAAGGTAACTTTTTTAAGTTTTTCTTGAGTATCTCGAAAGCCACGACCTCTAGCGAAAATGTTTCCCCATACAAAACTAAACTACATTACCTCTCCTACGAAAAGATCCTATTCAGATGGTTCAAATGGCTCTAAGCACTATGGGACTTAACATCTGAGGTCATTAGTCCTCTAGACTTAGAACTACTTAAACCTAACTAACCTAAGGACAGCACACACATCCATGCCCGAGGCAGGATTCGAACCTGCGACCGTAGCAGCAGTGCGGTTCCAGACTGAAGCACCTAGAACCGCTCGGCCACAGCGGCCGGCAAAATCCTATTAATTTTGTCTCTAATACTAACAGTTTCTGCGATGAAGGGGTTGCAAAAAAACCGCAGATTATTAATAAAAGTGTCTCAATAGTATAAAATTAATGTTTATTGTTAAATGATGTGAGTTAAGAACAAATATTAAGTACAATGTCTAAGTACAATACACTCGTATTGAGGGATAAATTGTGTTCTAGAGGCGTAACGGGATGCAGCAGGCGGGCATGGAGGGTAGGTAGGTCGCCAGAATGACGTCATGCGCTTCCCTCCGTCATAGGTCTGCTAACTGAAGAGGGAGCACACTGTCTATCTCAACACTTCACAAGGAGCATCTTACACCGATCCTCCACAGCGCATCTTACGAATAAATGGCGACGCAAAATGTGTTAATACTACATGGACTACAGATATGAGTTAGTAAAAATACTAATGCAAGGAACGAAATGGAGAGAATCTACCTAAATATCTGGACACTGTTCTACACTCCTAAAGTTGGAATTGATTCATAGTCATCCTGTGCGGTAGCTCTAGCGCTCTCCCAGGAGAGGCTAATTTTCCCAGCACGAGCGCTGCTCGCTTTTCCGGTTACAGACTGTACCTCTATAGCATAGCATTTCCTGTCCAGTTCTCTTATGTAACTTCACTGAGCTCGTGTTTGTACGGTGGAGTTAATTTCAGTTTTTTAAGTGGATACTTATTTATAGTTGTTAAGTGAGCTATTATGTAAGAAAGTTGAAAACCTGGAACTATCAACTGTGTACCACACTGAAAAGTCTGTCCCAGCTCTCACAGGCTGTCAGTACGTATTCATCGATGGTGATATCATTGACTCCACTATCACTGGCTGGAGTAATTTTCGCACCATAAAGGGTATTAAATGCATAACCGCAGCCCCAGTTCTCACAATACCTGCAGAGGTCCAGAGGCGTGCTGTCTCCCTCTGCAACAGAAGTAGGTCACATAGTAGTTATAGAACTTCAGATATTTCAACGTATGTCAGGCAATGCAGTACAGCTGATTGCTCTTCTACGCTTGAACATGATCGGTCCCGTTCCGTCAGATATATTCACACCCACGTTGGAAGACATATGTGGATGATTGGTGAGTAGCTCCACTAAAATACAGTCGTATGCCACGAATGGATGGGAGACCCCGAAGGGTATATTAAGCCGCCTAAATTGGAAACGTGTCTTCTACCTTTTGCGAAGTAGAGAGCTGTGTTGTAAGTGTAGATGACTACAATGGTGTATGTGCAGTGTAGTGTCATGTTCGTGAGCCGGCAGCGGTGGCCGAGCGGTTGTAGGCGCTTCAGTCCGGAACCGCGCTGCTGCTACGGTCGCAGGTTCGAATCCTGCCTCGGGCATGGGTGTTTGTGATGTCCTTAGGTTAGTTAGGTTTAGGTCGTTCTAAGTCTAAGGGACTGATGACCTCAGAGCCATTTGTTTTTTGGCATGTTCGTGTTGGAGATGATGAGGTAAGGGAGAGGGTGAGGATCGGTGCCGCCACATAGCCTACTCCTCTCGAAGAGCACGAAGGTGGCTGCTAAGCTTAACATCCCCATCCTACAGACGGATTACTATCAACAATATTGCATGTCCTCATTTCATGAGGCACTGCGGAGAAGTTTGGAATTTAATCCAGGGCATTGGCACAAAGACTGATGGTCACGAACCACATCTCCTGTCCATTCTATCGTTAAGGCAAAGAGAAAATTGTAAACAGCAAGCGGCGTACTTCGACGGTCATCCATCCAAGTACTGGCCACGCCCGACGGTGCTCAACGTCGGTGATTTAGTGAGAACCGGTGTATCGACATTGGACCGGTCGCATAAAGAATTAAGTTCAAATGGTTCATATGGCTCTGAGCACTATGGGACTTAACATCTGAGGTCATCAGTCCCCTAGAACTTAGAACTACTTAAACCTAACTAACCTAAAGACATCACACACATCCATCCCCGAGGCAGGATTCGAACCTGCGACTGTAGCGGTCGCGCGGTTTCACACTGTAGCGCCTAGAACCGCTCGGTCACACCGGCCGGCGAGCATTAAGTTTTAATTCATTACTTCTTTACTACTAACTGTATTCGCGACACATTTTGCAGACAGTATTCACTGATACCACAGAATCTAAAAGAAGAAATAAATCATTACACGATACGTAATTCAGGAGGGACGACGTCTTAAACATTGAAATTCGTGAAAAATTATCACATCATTCATGACGTTTAAATTTATTAATTCGTTATTACTGAGCCGATTCGTAACATTCCTGATAGACAGTATCCACAAATGCCGCTGATGGTCCCTTCAAGAATACATCATTGTGAGACAGATAACTGAGGAGATATGACGTCAAATACTGAGATGTGTGGAAAACTACCACATCATTTACGACGTTTTAATTTGTTACTTCTGTACTACTAACTATATTCGCAACACATACCGCAGACAGTAGCCACATACGCCGCTGAATGTACGTAGAAAATTTGGACGGAAGTGCCAAAGAAACTGGTATAGGCGTGCGTATTCAGATACAGAGATACGTAAACTGGCAGAAGATGGCACTGCGGTCGGCAGCACCTATATGAGACAACGGTTACTGCTGCTACAATGGCAGGTTATCAAGATTTAAGAAAGTTTGAACGTGGTCTTATAGTTGGCGCACAACCTAGTGAATCCATGGATTCTGCATGTCAACAGGGGACTGTTCAAGCTGGTGGAGGTTCTGTAATGGTGTAGGGCGTGTGCAGTTGGAATGATTTGGGACCTGGTACGTTTAGATGCAACTCTGACATTGACACGCACGTAAGCATCATGTCTGATCACTTGCATCCATTCATGACCATTGTGTTTTCTGACGGACTTCGACAATTCCAGCAGGACAATGCGACACCCCACACGTCCAGAATTGCTACAGAATGGGTCCAGGAACTCTCTTCTGATTTTAAACACTTCCACTGGCCACCAAACTCCCCAAACAAGAACATTATTGAGCATATCTGGGATGCCTTGCAACGTCCTGTTCAGAAGAGATCTCCACCCCTTTACAGCCCTGCAAGATTCATGGTATCAATTCCCTCCAGCACTACTTCAGACATTAGTTGAGTCCATGTCACGTCATGTTGTGGCACCTGTGCGTGGTCGCGGGTTCCTACACGATATTAGGCAGGTGTACCAATTTCTGTGGCTCTTCAGTGTATAACACATAGTTCAGGACATATGACGTCACAAGCATTGAGCTGCGTGAAAATGTAACTGCAGAACGAAATTTGCTAGAGATACAGGTGAAATATGTGTACAAATACGTGTAAAATATGTTAAATGTATGTGAAATATAGTTAAAATTTTCTGGGTTGTTAGACCGCGTCATATTTCCTTCTTAATTAACAATTCGACCCTTCTGTTCTTCAGGGTGTTACGGTGTCCACTGTTGCTAGCATTGCTATTGTTCTAGCAATAGTGGACACTGTAACATCCTGAAGATGATCCCAGTAGAGGGGATTGTGTGCCGTGTCCTGACAACCCAGAAGATTTTTAACTTTAGTGACAATGGCCACGAAAGCCTGCAGACTTATATATGTGAAATATATTTGACATGTGCGTACGCGGACAAAGCTACGGGTAGAAAGCTCGTTTTAAACTCCTAGAACGGTTTCAGCCAAATTTGGTACACGTATTAGTCATGATCGGGAAAGAAGTATTCATTGCGAAAGAACCACCAGTCTCCTTCTGGGTTGAGCGTGATAATGTGGAGGCAGAAGGGGGGAGGAGGTGCCGACCATTGTGACCGAATGGTTCTAGGCGCTTCAGTCTGGAACCGCGCTGCTGCTAAGGGCGTAGGTTCGAATCCTGCCTCGGGCATGGATGTATGTGATGTCCTTAGGTTAGTTAGATTTAAGTAGTTCTAAGTCTAGGGGACTGAAGACCTCAGATGTTAAGTCCCATAGTGCTTAGAGCCATTTGATTTTGGGGAGGAGGAGGTGAACAGCGATGGGGAACGAGGAAATATACAAATACAAGGGGGGGGGGGGGAAATGGACAGAGAGATGGTAGAGTAGGAATGGACAGAGAAAGGAAAGAGGAGGAGATGGGCATGGACAAGGAGAGGAAGAGATAGGCAGAGAAAGGGAGGAGAAAGAAATGAAAAGAGAGGAGGAGATGATGAGGAAATGTCCAGAGAAAGGGAAGAGGAGGAGAGGGACACAGAGATGGGGAAGGAGGAGATGGGTAGGAGATTGGAATAAACATATACGCGGGCAACGTTGGGTTCTCAGCTGGTTTTACATAAAAACCCACTTGACAATTGCAGTTTGGTAGTAATTTAATAAACTGGAAATAAGTCCACTATATAAACTCGAGCTCAGTGAACTTAATTTATCTACTCACAAAACAGAACTGGACAGGAAATGCTTGGGAGGTATAGTCCGTCTGCAAAATGAAAAGCAAGCACTGTTCGTGGTGGGTGGAAGCTGTCTTTCCCGGAAAACGCTACAGCTGTCGTACAGGATGAAAAGAACCAGGTTCCCTTCTAGCAGTGTAGAACAGTATGCAGTGATTTATGTAAAGTATATCTATATGCATTAAGCTAGTATTATTAATAACTCATATCTGTATTAATGCACCATGTGGAAAGTAGACAAGCCCTTGGCATATCTGTTCACTGCGTCGCCACTGATTCATAAAGCATGCTGTGGAGAGTCGGTATAACTTCACAAAACAGCCTGTTGTTGGTTCCTGTGACATAGTCAGATAGGTGGAAAGGGCTATCACCTTATCACTCTTTAGTTTTCAGACTTGTGGTGGAAGGATACGCATAATCATATTTGTGCGAACTACCTTCCCTCGTGCTTCAATTCTCCACCCCGCCCTCTTCGTCCTGTTACACCCCCCAAGACACAATTTATCACTTAATGCGCCTCTACTGCAATTAGAGGTGGTTAACATTCGTTCTTAATCCACTTCATATAACAATAAACACTAATTTTGTATCATTAAACCATTATTTTATTAATGTACAATTTTTCCATCCCTTGCAACACAGAAACTACTAGCCCCAGAGAGAAAAATAAATAGATCTTTTTTGTAGGAGATTTGATGACGGTTAATTTTGTGCTGGGATATATTTTCGCTACAAGCCGTGGTTTTCAAGTTATTCAAGAAAAAGTATTTAGTGTGTTTCTCATGACACTCCCCCTTGCTACTATACAAAAATTCGTGACTAAATGAAGTTTATCCCCTATTCATTTTCTTTTGGTCTTCGTTGACTGGGTCACAGAGCTCGCAGATTCAGCAATACATAGATCGCAGGTCGCTGTTGCTTAAGGGACGCGTAGCTACAAACTAAGCACACTGATTACGCATTTGTTTTTTAATACATGTCCTCCGACGTAAATTCAATACGTTGCCGTGCCAGTGTTGGTTCGAAATTGTGCCCAAAAGGCGGAGGGTAAAACGTGTATCCACAATATCGTATTTTATAAGTTAACTCTGAAGAGTTTCGTGTTACATTCTGTTGATTGATATACACCGTCCAGTCACATTAACGTGGCCACCGCCTGTCTTCGACGCCAACGTGCAATAATCACACGCAGAGGGCAGGTGGCAGCACTAACAGTGGAGAGTATATAAGGCTTTTCGGGGTAACGCCGAAATTAGCGCGTTCGTTGTCATAATGCGTAAACGGAGCGATTTGTCTGACGACCAGAAAATCATGATCGTTGGATTTCGGGCGAAGGGTGGAAGCATTTCCGAAACGGCTAAGTTTGTAGTTTGCGTGGCGCAGTGGTTAAAGTATGCTTTGCATGTCAAAACAGTGTTATGCATAACTGGCGACGAGGCAACTGCGGTGCACCACGGGGCCGTACTTGACACGGGTGAACGATGGCTACGGAGATGTGTACGGGCGATTAGACGCGCAACTGTTGAACAACTGACCGCCCAGAAGAACCGAGGGACTACCAACAGCGTCTCCTCCACGACGGCTCAGCGGTTGTTGCTGCGTATGAACCTCGGCAGCAAGCGTCTGGTTGATGCGCCAACGCTGACTGGTGTTATCGGAGGCGAAGACTGGAACTGGCACGCCAGTACCGCGGTTGGACGTCTACTGACTGGCGACAGGTAGCCTTTCCAGACGAATCACGTTTTATAATCCACTGGACAGATGGCCGTTGGCGTGTGCAGCGTGAAATATCTGAAAGCAAACCCCCTGCATCCTTATTATCCTGGGAATTTTTTCTTCTACATCTACATCTGCATCTACATGGATACTCTGTAAATCATATTTAAGTGCCTGGTAGAGGTTCATCGAACTACCTTCACAATTCTCTGTTATCCCAATCTCGTGTAGCGCGCGGAATGAACCAACACCTATATCTTTCCGTACGAGCGCTGATTTCCCTTATTTTATCGTCTTTATCGTTTCTCCCTATGTAGGTCGATGTCAACGAAAGTTTTCGCATTCGGAGGAGAAAGTGGGTGATTGGAATTTCGTGAGAAGATTCCGTCGCAACGACAAACGCCTTTCTTTTAATTATGTCCGACCCAAATCCTTTATCATTTCTGTGACACTCTCTCCCACATTTCGCGATAATACAAAACGTGCCGCTGTGGCCGAGCGGTTCAAGGCACTTCAGTCCGGAACGACGCTGCTGCTACAGTCGCAGGTTCGAATCCTGCCTCGGGCATGGATGTGTGTGTTGTCCTTAGGTTAGTCAGCTTTACGTAGTTCTAAGTCTAGGGGACTCATGACCTCAGATGTTAAGTCCCATAGTGTTTAGAGCCATTTTAACTATTTGAACAAAACGTGCTGCCTTTATCTGAACTTTTTCGATGTACTACGTCAGTCCTATCTGGTAAGGATTCAACATCGCGCAGCAGTATTCTAAAAGAGGACGGACAAGCTTAGTGTAGGCAGTCTCCTTAGTAGGTCTGCTACATTTTATAAGTAACCTGCCAATAAAACGTAGTATTTGGTTAGCCTTCCCCACAACATTATCTATGTGTTGCTGTTCCTTCCAATTTAAGTTGTTCGTAATTGTAATACCTAGGTATTTAGTTGAATTTACGGCTTCTAGATTAGACTGATTTATCGTGTAACCGAAGTTTAACGAGCTTCTTTTAGCACTCATGTGAATGACCTCACACTTTTTGTTATTTAGGGTCATCTGCCACTTTCCGTACCATTCAGGTATCTTTTCTAAATCGTTTTGCAATTTGTTTTGATCTGCTGACGACTTTATTAGTCGATAAACGTGAGCGTCATCTGCAAACAACCGAGGACGGCTGCTCAGATTGTCTCCCAAATCGTTTATATGGATAAGGAACGGCGAAGGGCCTATAACAATACCTTGGGGAACGCCAGAAATCATTTCTGTTCTACTCGATGACTTTCCGTCAGTTACTACGAACTGCGACCTCTCTGACAGGGAATCACAAATCCAGTCACGTAACTGAGACGATATTCCATAAACACGCAATTTCACTACGAGCCGCTAGTGTGATACGGTGTCAAAAGCCTTCCGGAAATCCAGAAATACCGAATCGATATGAAATCCCTTCATGTGAATAAAGAGCTAGTTGTATTTCACAGGAACGATGTTTTCTAAATCCATGTTGACTGTGTGTCAATAGACCGTTTTCTTCTTGGTAATTCATAATGTTCGGACACAATATATTTTCCAAAATTCTGCTGCATATCGACATTAACGATAAGGGCCCGTAATTTAGTGGATTACTGCTACTACCTTTCTTGAATATTGGTGTGACCTGTGTAGCTTTCCAGTCTTTGGGTACAGATCTTTCGTCTAGCGAGCGGTTGTATATGATTGTTAAGTATGGAGGTAATGCATCAGCATACTCTGAAAGGAAAATAATTGGTATACAGTTTGAATCAGAAGGTTCGCTTTTATTAAGTGATTTAACTTGCTTCACTACTCCGAGGATATTTACTTCTACGTTGCTCATGCTGGCAGCTGTTCTCGATTCGAATTCTGGAATATTTACTTCGTCTTCTTTTGTGAAGGCATTTCGGAAGGCTGTGTTTAGTAACTCTCCTTTGGCAGCACTGTCTTCGATAGTATCTCCATTGCTACCGCTCAAAGAAGGCATTGATTGTGGACTGCCGCTAACATGCTTCACATACGACCAGAATCTCTTCAGATTTTCTGTCAGGTTGCGAGACAAAGTTTCGTTGTGGAAAATGTTATAAGCATCTCGCATTGAAGTCCGCGCTAAATTTCGAGCTTCTGTAAAAGATCGCTAATCTAGGGGATTTTGCGTCTGTTTAAATTTGGCATGTTTGTTTCGTTGTTTCTGCAACAGTGTTCTAACCCGATTTGTGTACCAACTTAGAACTCCGTCGTTTGTTAATTTATTTGATATAAATATCTCTGCCGATACTATTTCTTTGAATTAAAGTCACATCTGGTCTACACTTACATTATTAATGGTTCAAATGGCTCTGAGCACTATGGGACTTAACATCTATGGTCATCAGTCCCCTAGAACTTAGAACTACTTAAACCTAACTAACCTAAGGACAGCACACAACACCCAGTCATCACGAGGCAGAGAAAATCCCTGACCCCGCCGGGAATCGAACCCGGGAACCCGGGCGTGGGAAGCGAGAACGCTACCGCACGACCACGAGATGCGGGCTACATTATTAATCTGGAATCTCCTGGGTGATCTCATTGTGGAAGGCACAACGGATCAATACAAGTAAGCATTATCCTCGTGGACCATGTCCACCCTTACATGCAGAATTTTTCTTCCCTGACACCATGGCATATATCAGCAGGACAATGCAACCTGTCAGTCACATCGCAGTGTACGTGCGCAGTTCGAAGAGCACCAGGATGAGGCAACCGTGTTCCCCTGGGCACCAAACTCCCTGTATTTAAACCCATTTGAAATTCTGAGGCAACACTTCGATCAGGCTGTTGTCCCGTGGATTCTCCACTATTCCACATCCCTGTCGGTACAAAATGGCTCTGAGCGCTATGGGACTTAACATCTGAGGTCATCAGTCCCCTAGAACTTAGAACTACTTAAAGCTAACTAACCTAAGAACATCACACACATCCATGCCCGAGGCAGGTTTCGAACCTGCGACCGTAGCAGCAGCACCGTTCCGAACCGAAGCGCCTAGAACCGCTCGGCCACTCCGGCCGGCCCCTGTCGTTACATCTACGTCGTACTTTTGTACCATTGAGTGAGTCCTCCAACCCTGTTCCACTCGAGAACAGTGCGTGGGAAGAGTGACTGTCGGTAAGACTATGTAATGGCTCTAATTTCTCGAATTTTCTCGTCGTGGTCATTGCACGAGACAAGTGTGGGGCGAAGTAATATGTTGTCCGGCTCTTCCCGGAAAGTGCTCTCTCGAAATTTCAATAGTAAATCTCTCCGTGATGCACGACGCCTCTCCTGTAACGTCTGCCAATGGAGTTTGCTGGGCATCTCCTTTAAAAATCTTGCGCCGGCTAAACGATCCCGTAACGAAACTCACCTCTCATCGTTTGATCTTCCCTATTTCTTCTTTTAGTCCTACCTCGTAGGGATCCCAGATAGATGAACAACACTGTAGAATCGGTAGAACAAGTGCCTTATAAGCCACTTCCTTCGTGGATCAGCTACATTTCCTTAAGATTCTTCGTATGAATCTTTTCCCATTATTTTCTTTATCTGGTTATTCCCGCTAACGTCGTTCTTGATATTTACTCCTAGGTACTTTACGGTAGATATTGTTTCCAGCGGCTTGTCATCAACAGTGTTGCTAAAAAGTAGTGGATTTCTTTTCCTATGTATGAGCAATATGTTACATTTATTTACCTTCAGGGTAAACTGCCAGAGCCTTCACCATTCATCAATTCTCTGGAAATCGTTCTGCAAACCGTCACTATATTCTGGCGTTGCTACTTTGTTACAAACAACCGCATCAGCTGCGAACAGCCTTAAACAGCATCCGACGCTTTCTACTAGATCATTTATATAGATATTGTAAATAGTAATGATCCTATCACACTTCGTTGTGGTACTGCGGGAATTACATTTACATCTGTCGATTTTCGTCCGTTAAGAGCGACGTGCTGTGTTCTACCTGCAAGAAGGTCTTGAATCCAGTCGCAGGTCTGCTCCGATACTCGACAGGCTCGTATTTTTTTCACTAAACGGCAGTGCTTCCTGGAGTCAAGGAGACGGTAACAGCCTGAGTGCTGTTGTCTACGGCGCTGCGGATCTCATGGAGGAACAGTGCGAGCGAAGTTTTGCAGGATGTCTTTTGCGAAATTCATGTTGATTTTTACAGAGGAGATTTTTATTCTCCAGAAATGTCATATTTCTTGAGCACAGAACATGTTCCATAATTCCTCAACAGATTGACGTCAACGATCTGACTCTAAAACTGTGTGCATCTGTTCTACGGTACTTCTTATAAACGGGAATAACTTGCGTCTTTTTCCAGTCGATAGGTACCCTTCGTTGCTCAAGCGATCTACAATAAATTACTACTGGAAGGAGAGCAAGTTCTTTGCATAATCTTTGTAGAATCTTACAGATATCTCATCTGGTTCTGACGCCTTTCCACTGTTACGCGATTGTAGTTGTTTTTCTATTCCGCGATCTGTTATCTGCCATTTCAACGTTCGTACGACGAGGGAAAGGATGGAGCGTGTTACGATTTTCCACGCTGAAACAATTTCGGAAGAATTAATTCAGTATTTCGGCTTTCTCTCTGTTATCTTCCATTCCGGTTCCGGTACGGTAACTGAGGGAATGAACGGATTATTTTGACCCACTTACTGATTTTACAAACCACCAAAACCTTTTAAGGTTTTTACTTTTAAGGTTTTTACTTCTCTCACTACTCTCCTTATGCTCATTTTCATTTCCTTCAGCTTTTCCTTGTCAGGGTTTTTACTTCTTTTGAATCTGAGATGAAGTTCTCTTCTTTTACGTAGCAGTTTGCTAACACGGTTATTAAACCATGGTAGGTCTTCCCCATCCCTTAAGACCTTACTCGGAACATATTTGTTTAGTGCATACTACACGATACCTTTGAATTATTTTCCATTTGTTTTCCATTTCTTCGTCCTCGTCACCGAATATTTGATGCTGAGTGCTCAGACACTTCGAAATTTGTGTCCTGTCACTCTTGCTAAGTAAAAATATCTTCCTAACTTTCTTAACATTCTTTGTAAGATCCGTTGTGATAGATACTATCAAAGCCTTATGATCGCTGTACCTTCCACAGCGTTAACTGATTCGATAAGTTCACATTTGTTTGTTGTCAGGAGGTCTAAGACATTATTCTCACGAGTTGGTTCTCTAACTATATGTTCAAAGTAATTTTCGGACAAGACATCCAGGACAATGTCGCACGAATCCCTGTCTCTGGAGCCAGATTTGATAACATTACACTCCAAATCTATACCTGGGCCGGCAGCGGTGACCGATTCGAGAAAATACTTAAATATCAGAATCACAATAAGAAATATGGTAACATGCTCCAAATTGTCTTCAACCGAATGGATATAGGTTAGGAACTGGATTCCTAGTAGAGAGGGAATGGGTTGGGTCACGTTCCCGACCCTAACCTCACCTGCAAGTCACACATGAAAAATAAATCAGTAGTACAGCAGATACAAGAATATGGCGAGAAACATCTGGTGTCTGATATAAAGGAAGATCTTGAACTCCCTATAGATGCGTTTAGAAGGCTGGAACTGACCAAAATATCAAGGCAGTGAAATATTTTGCGATGTCGCTGTTCAAAACTTCTCTTCTGTCCATGTAATTTACTCTGGAAGGAACACACATCAAGGATTTACTGGATGATTAATTGGGGTCTGGGAAATGATGATGAGGAACCGGCTGCAGAAGAAGAAAATGTGCAAGCTGATCTGCCACCAATTGAAGGTGACAGTGAAGGTGCTAAATTGTGCTACTGCTAAAGACTAATTTTTTGAATGCTGTAATTCATGACTGCAATTATCTGTGACCTTGAAAGGGTACAGTACCGCCCGACATTGAAAATACGTACAACATACTTCATTATTTTTGTCAGAACAACACATTTTTTTGTAAAATAACTCAATATCAAGTAATACAGCGAAGCCGGATACCAGTGTGGGAAAGAATGACAATTTATTTATTTAATTGATCACATGTGCACTCCCACAAAATAAATCCCTACATCCAGTTTGGTGAGATCTGTGAAACCGCAGATAGTGAATGTGAATATATGATCATCTTTGAGACGATCCTTTGGCCACCTTTGAAATTTACCGGAGCTTTGAGCGCCTGAAATGTGCTTGACCAATACGGTAGCAAGGTGCTCCCCCACTTCGGCAGAGGTGCGAGAGAACCTGAAGAACGGCCAAGTTTCAGCACTCTGCCGCTGGATCTTGTGCTGTTAAGACCTGTCTTAGGTGTGCTCCGTAAAGACAAAAGAGAGGAGACATGGTATGCATGTGGAATATTTAAGAGTAGTTTAGAATAATAATTTCTCTATTTCAGGAACTTTTGTGGGGAGAATTAAATGTCAGGCAGGTAATATTAATGGGATCGTAGTAATCTTCGGAAGTGACCAACGGTCACAATGAAACCACGTGTAGCAATAAGTTGAAATACTTCTGTGTGCTTAAGCTGAATTACTAGCGTGTGTACTATAAGTTGAAATATTTAAGGAATGGCGTGTGCAGGACTTGAAATTAGAGACGAGTACTTCCACGTGGTGAGTACTGTGTGAGTCTCAATCTGTGTATGAGACAAAGGATAAAGAGAAGTACTCGTCCATGGTATCAGTTGAGGTTTCGCGTGTGTGATGAATATGCTCTTAATATTACTTTGCACGTTATGTTTCCGTGTGACGCTTGATTCAAACTATAATACTCTGAGAGAGAAGCAAAGTGAGTCCGCCGTCTATCCAGCAACGCCACTTGGCTTGCATTGCATAGGAAGACGTGCATATACACTCCTGGAAATGGAAAAAAGAACACATTCACACCGGTGTGTCAGACCCACCATACTTGCTCCGGACACTGCGAGAGGGCTGTACAAACAATGATCACACGCACGGCACAGCGGACACACCAGGAACCGCGGTGTTGGCCGTCGAAAGGCGTTAGCTGCGCAGCATTTGTGCACCGCCGCCGTCAGTGTCAGCCAGTTTGCCGTGGCATACGGAGCTCCATCGCAGTCTTTAACACTGGTAGCATGCCGCGACAGCGTGGACGTGAACCATATGTGCAGCTGACGGACTTTGAGCGAGGGCGTATAGTGAGCATGCGGGAGGCCGGGTGGACGTACCGCCGAATTGCTCAACACGTGGGGCGTGAGGTCTCCACAGTACATCGATGTTGTCGCCAGTGGTCGGCGGAAGGTGCACGTGCCCGTCGACCTGGGACCGGACCGCAGCGACGCACGGATGCACGCCAAGACCGTAGGATCCTACGCAGTGCCGTAGGGGACCGCACCGCCACTTCCAAGCAAATTAGGGACACTGTTGCTCCTGGGGTATCGGCGAGGACCATTCGCAACCGTCTCCATGAAGCTGGGCTACGGTCCCGCACACCGTTAGGCCGTCTTCCGCTCACGCCCCAACATCGTGCAGCCCGCCTCCAGTGGTGTCGCGACAGGCGTGAATGGAGGGACGAATGGAGACGTGTCGTCTTCAGCGATGAGAGTCGCTTCTGCCTTGGTGCCAATGATGGTCGTATGCGTGTTTGGCGCTGTGCAGGTGAGCGCCACAATCAGGACTGCATACGACCGAGGCACACAGGGCCAACACCCGGCATCATGGTGTGGGGAGCGATCTCCTACACTGGCCGTACACCACTGGTGATCGTCGAGGGGACACTGAATAGTGCACGGTACATCCAAACCGTCATCGAACCCATCGTTCTACCATTCCTAGACCGGCAAGGGAACTTGCTGTTCCAACAGGACAATGCACGTCCGCATGTATCCCGTGCCACCCAACGTGCTCTAGAAGGTGTAAGTCAACTACCCTGGCCAGCAAGATCTCCGGATCTGTCCCCCATTGAGCATGTTTGGGACTGGATGAAGCGTCGTCTCACGCGGTCTGCACGTCCAGCACGAACGCTGGTCCAACTGAGGCGCCAGGCGGTAATGGAATGGCAAGCCGTTCCACAGGACTACATCCAGCATCTCTACGATCGTCTCCATGGGAGAATAGCAGCCTGCATTGCTGCGAAAGGTGGATATACACTGTACTAGTGCCGACATTGTGCATGCTCTGTTGCCTGTGTCTATGTGCCTGTGGTTCTGTCAGTGTGATCATGTGATGTATCTGACCCCAGGAATGTGTCAATAAAGTTTCCCCTTCCTGGGACAATGAATTCACGGTGTTCTTATTTCAATTTCCAGGAGTGTATCTCCAGAGTTCATAGTAGGAAAGAAGAATTACGAAGTGGGGCAGTGTCGTGTGAAACTGGGATAAATACTAATTGAAGTGGGAAAGCTGAAAGTGATAGTGTTGTGACTATTTACTGTGTTGTATTCCATGTTGTAGTGTGGTGTATGTCATGTAATTTGGGTATGTGTGGTTTGCATGGGAGAGTAGCTAGGTAGTTGCAGAGGTAGTGGGTATGAGTGTTCCTTTTGTACCGCTCGGTCTGGAGGAAAGTTTCGTGATGATGGTTGTGAGAGTCGAAGTGTGAGATATAGCAAAAAGATCCACCATCCTATCCAGAAAGTGCACTGTAGCGTTGATTAATTACGAGACCATAAGATAGAGAATCACCAATGTAAAGCCATGCCCACTGGGCGGAATTTCTCATGTGTTATTGTTGTAGGTTATACAATTTGTGTGTTTAGGTTATAGAATTTATCGGAATAAATAAGATAGTGAAAAGAAAAAGATTGGTGGCCTTTTCCTTCGAGTTGTATGTTGTCATGATATCCAGAATTTATAATGTGTGCGCCACTCATATTCAGTGCGATGGCCACGTGTTGATAAAAGCCGTTAAATAAAAAAAGAAAATGTGGTATTGCCAGTGCGTAGTGAACAGTCAGAGTTCTGTAAATTACTGATAGTCAGATGTGCGTTTCCGTTGCGCATTATTCATACAGGAGGATAATTTGTAACTTTATCGTGAGTACTAGAGTTCATGTTACTCGACAGATAAGAATGAATCCACTCGCTTGGAAGACCACTCATCTTGCAGGCCTGACTGCTTGATGCCACAGTATGAGCAAGGCATGTGGGTGCCCTCAACCTTATTTATGTCATTTCATTGTAGCCATTTTTGTTACTGTTTTTGGTAAATTAAATAGATGACGTGAAAAAATAGCGGTTCTGGGCGTTACAATCCGGAACCGCGCGACTGCTACGGTCGCAGGTTCGAATCCTGCCTCGGGCATGGATGTTTGTGATGTCCTTAGGTTAGGTAGGTTTAAGTGTTCTAAGGTCTAGGGGACTGATGACCTCAGAAGTTGAGTCCCATAGTGCTCAGAGCCATTATTTTTCAAGCAACTTTCTGTCCCTAATACTATCCCCTATCCTATACTCCTTCAGTAAGCGATACTAATTCCCTGGATGCTCCTGCAGTTTACTAGAATCATATAAACCTTTTCTATCTCTGATATGCGAGACGAAAATTCTCTGCGGACATTGTGGTTAATTTGTCTGGCAAATCGTCTTTGATCTCAAGGGAGCGTTCCTTTAACCTAAACAAGCCCCATGTGCACGCCACAGTTACTCCATTACCGTAGTAGCCGCTTCCTGAGTGCAGTTCACGCCTGACCTATTTAGGGGAACCCTACAATTCAGCTTCCGACAGCGGAGGTAGAGAAATTCGCATTCGATACCGACGCAGTGTCGCCTGAGCCGCTGGTTTAGACCTTTCACTCTGCTCCACGCCAGAGGACCGTGATCACACCTGGGTACGATGCTACAAATAGACAGCTTAGCCTGCACCTTGCGTGCGATGCTAGTTGAGTTAACCAAATCAGCCATCTGCCGAAAGGAGCCGAGGTTGGCCTCAGAATCCAAGCGGCAGGCGCCATTGGTGACGACGTGCGCCACGACATGCAGCTGGTTGCACGCAGTGTGCTGGACGGAATTTCACTGCCTCTCTTCCTGCTCGTCTCTCAGCGGTCGGCGCTTTTGATGGGAGGTCACATTAATGTGACTGGACAGTGTATTTTCTGCCATTATGGTTCAAATGGCTCTGAGCACTATGGGACTTAACATCTATGGTCATCAGTCCCCTAGAACTTAGAACTACTTAAACGTAACTAACCTAGGGACATCACACAAGACCCAGTCATCACGAGGCAGAGAAAATCCCTGACCCCGCCGGGAATCGAACCCGGGAACCCGGGCGCGGGAAGCGAGAACGCTACCGCACGACCACGAGCTGCGGACTTTCCGCCATTATCAGCCACTACCAAAGGAAGGTACCGCTTCCTAACATTTTGTTGTTGTTGTTGTGGTCTTCAGTCCTGAGACTGGTTTGATGCAGCTCTCCATGCTACTCTATCCTGTGCAAGCTTCTTCATCTCCCAGTACCTACTGCAACCTACATCCTTCTGAATCTGCTTAGTGTATTCATCTCTTGGTCTCCCTCTACGATTTTTACCCTCCACGCTGCCCTCCAATACTAAATTGGTGATCCCTTGATGCCTCAGAACATGTCCTACCAACCGATCCCTTCTTCTGGTCAAGTTGTGCCACAAACTTCTCTTCTCCCCAATCCTATTCAATACTTCCTCATTAGTTATGTGATCTACCCATCTAATCTTCAGCATTCTTCTGTAGCACCACATTTCGAAAGTTTCTATTCTCTTCTTGTCCAAACTATTTACCGTCCATGTTTCACTTCCTAACATTATATCTACGTTTACGATACAGTTCTTCAAAGGTCTCTGGCGTTGCTGCTATAGAAAACAATCTCTATAACTCTCATCGCCGGTGATTCTCTTGTTCTTCCTTAGGACTTGAAGGCAATATTGCGACTGAAATTACTTCTTTTTCGTAAGGCGAGGGTAGATGAACTATTATCTACAGCCGGCCGCGGTGGTCTAGCGGTTCTGGCGCTGCAGTCCGGAACCGCGGGACTGCTACGGTCGCAGGTTCGAATCCTGCCTCGGGCATGGGTGTGTGTGATGTCCTTAGGTTAGTTAGGTTTAAGTAGTTCTAAGTTCTAGGGGACTTATGACCTAAGATGTTGAGTCCCATAGTGCTCAGAGCCATTTGAACCATTTTTATTATCTACAAATAAAAATAGGTCTACGCAGAAGTACAGGAATCGAAGAGCTTCCAGCTGGTATTACTGATCAGTATTAGAGGAGTCTTCTCTGACACGAAAGAGTTACCGTAAAAGTCATGAAGCTGATTCAGCGACGTTGATTACACCTTCACTCATATATTCCGTTGTGGCCATCGTGATTTTGCGGGTAAAGCACTAGGCTTCGACCCTGGAGGCAACGGGTTCATTCCCAGATCGGCAGGAAGTTTTCCCCGTTTCAGTACCTCCAGAACAGCCATAGGTCCACTCATCCTGTTATCAAACGAATACCGGACGTCACTCAAGGGGGTAAAAGGCGGTCGGGCCGATCCACCGTCCCTCTCCCAGTGTCGCGGCGATGAATGGCTTTATCAGTGCCAGTGACTCCGCCATGGGCTGTGCACCAAGGACTTAACGTATATCCATTATTTACTTCTAAATCTCGAATTTATCAAACTGGGTACGAGTCACACTTGAGGACCAGAGCTAAACACGTACTAAACTGTAGTGTTGTTGGCTGTGTGGTGCAAATATTTCAACGTCACTCGACATACGTGACTTTCGAGCCAATATCACTACTTATTTGCATTAGCGTTTGTGAAATTTGCCATCTCTAGGAAGATAGGTGTGTCTGAAATGAGCTCTGTAACAGAAGTTAGCTACGCGAATAAAAAAAAAATTAAAAAAAAATGTTTTAATCACATCGGTTCCGAGAGTTCCGGAACCTGAACAGGAATTGAAATAGAGATCAACATAAAATAATTTCTGCCATTTTCATTGCTCATGAAAACCACACATTGCATGTTGTACCACCATACAGCGGAACCTTCAGAGGTGGTGGTCCGGATTACCGTACACACCGGCTCTTCTACTACCCAGAAGTACGTCTTCTTGCGTTAATGCATGTCTGTATTCGTCGTGGCATACTATCCACAAGTTCATCAAGGAACTATTGGTCCCCGTTGTCCCACTCCTCAACGGCGATTCGGCGTGGATCCCTCAGAGTGGTTGGTGGGTCACGTCGTCCATAAACAGTCCTTTTCAATCAACCCCAGGTATGTTCGATAGCGTTCATGACTGGAGAACGTGCTGGCTATTCTAGTCGGGTGATGTCGTTACCCTGAAGGAAGTCATTCACAAGATGTGCACGATGGGGGCGCGAATTGTGGTCAATAAAGACGAATGCCTCGCCAATATTCTTCCAATATGGTTGCGCTATCGGTCGGAGGATAGCATTCACGTATCGTAAAGCCGTTACGGCGCCTTCCATGAGCACCAGCGGCGTACGTCGGCCCCACATAATGCCACCCCGAAACAGCAGGGAACCTCCACCATGCTGCACTCGTTGGACAGTGTGTCTAAGGGGTTCAGTCTCACCGGGCCACCTCCAAACACGTCTCCGACGATTGTCTGGTTGAAGGCATACGCGACACTCATCGGTGAAGAGAACGTGATGCTAGTCCTGATCGGTCCATTCGGCATGTTGTTGGGCCCCTCTGTACCGCGCTGCAAGGCGTCGTGCTTGCAAAGATGGACCGTGCCATGGATGTCGGGGTGAAGTTGCGCATCATGCAGCCTATTGCGCACAGTTTGAGTCGTAACACGACGTCCCGTGACTGCACGAAAAGCATTATTCAACATGGTGACGTTGCTGTCAGGGTTCCTTCTAGCCATAATCCATAGGTAGCGATGATCCACGGCAGATCATCCACTGCAGTATTAGCGCTTGGTCGGCCTGAGCGAGACATGTCATCGACAGTTCCTGTCTCTCTGTATCTCTTCCGTGTCCAACATCGCTTGTGTTCACTCCGAGACGCCTGGACACTTCTTTTGTTGAGAGCCCTTCATGGCACAAAGTAACAATGAGGGCGCGATCGAACCGCGGTACTGAGCGTCTAGGCACAGTTGAACTACCGACAACACGAGCCGTGTACCTCCTTCCTGGTGGACTGACTGGAACTGATCGGCTGTCGGACCCCGTCCGTCTAACAGGCGCTGCTCACGCATGGTTATTTACATCTTTGGGTGGTTCAAATGGCTCTGAGCACTATGGGACTCAACTTCTGAGGTCATCAGTCCCCTAGAACTTAGAACTACTTAAACCTAACTAATCTAAGGACATCACATACACCCATGCCCGAGGCAGGATTCGAACCTGCGACCGTAGCGGTCACGCGGCTCCAAACTGTAGCGCCTAGAACCGCTCGGCTATCCCGGCCGGCCGTCTTTGGGTGGATTTAGTGATATCTCTTAGAGTCAAAGGAAAAGTGCCTGTGATATAACATCCACAGTCAACGTCTGTCTTCAGGAGTTTTGGGAACCGGGGTGATGCAAAACTTTTTTTGATGTATGTGTATGATGTTACACAAAAGACTAGAGCTACAAAACGGTATATGATGTCAGACTGAGAATTCCGTATAGTGTGAAGCCTCTACACTTCGCGAATCGGAATGAAGGAGAGACTGGACATGTTACCGGAGAATCCCCCTCCACGTCAACTGCTGTCACTGGACGAGCATGACGAACTAGTTGACATATCCCAGGTAGCATATTGCAGTTGTTTTCATGTCCTCTGCAAAGCCCAGATAAGCATGCATGTCTGAACGAACAGGCACTGCTGCGTATTCACATTTGCGAGTATGGTGAAGCTCCAAATGCACAATGTATTGGCGCCAATGAAAATTTGTGCCAGATGTGGACTCGAACCTGGATTTCGCGCTTTACACGAGGTATCGTGTTACCCGCATTTTTTCATATTCGCAGTTGTGAATACGGACAACCATCTGCTGTATAAAGGAATGATGTTGGGGCGTGAGCGGAAGACGGCCTAACGGTGTGCGGGACCGTAGCCCAGCTTCATGGAGACGGTTGCGAATGGTCCTCGCCGATACCCCAGGAGCAACAGTGTCCCTAATTTGCTGGGAAGTGGCGGTGCGGTCCCCTACGGCACTGCGTAGGATCCTACGGTCTTGGCGTGCATCCGTGCGTCGCTGCGGTCCGGTCCCAGGTCGACGGGCACGTGCACCTTCCGCCGACCACTGGCGACAACATCGATGTACTGTGGAGACCTCACGCCCCACGTGTTGAGCAATTCGGCGGTACGTCCACCCGGCCTCCCGCATGCCCACTATACGCCCTCGCTCAAAGTCCGTCAACTGCACATACGGTTCACGTCCACGCTGTCGCGGCATGCTACCAGTGTTAAAGACTGCGATGGAGCTCCGTATGCCACGGCAAACTGGCTGACACTGACGGCGGCGGTGCACGAATGCTGCGCAGCTAGCGCCATTCGACGGCCAACACCGCGGTTCCTGGTGTGTCCGCTGTGCCGTGCGTGTGATCATTGCTCGTACAGCCCTCTCGCAGTGTCCGGAGCAAGTATGGTGGGTCTGACACACCGGTGTCAATGTGTTTTTTTTTTCCATTTCCAGGAGTGTACATGTTAATGCCGAAACTCACTATTCACGCGTATGCACTATCAGAAAAGCCATCCCTTGTTATATCTTTAAAAGTACATTATAGATAAAGCTTATTTACAAATTCATCTACATACAGGTATACGACGGGAATTCAAAAAGTACAGGCACATTTGTGAAAAGCTGTACTTATTCTGATGATAGGAAATTGAAACATGCGTTATTTTTCTACGTAACCTCCCTGGACTTCAATGCAGTTTTCACGACGTTTTATGAGTTTTTATTTATTTCATCAGAAGATACGTTTTTCGGTTGCATCTGTAACCAATTTTGCACCACACCAATGACGTCTTCATCACTTTCAAATCTTCTTCCCTGTAGTGCTTCCGTTAAGGGCCCAAACATGTGAAAATCACTTGGAGCCAGGTCTGTGCTGTATGGTGGATGTTCCAGCACCTCGAATCTCAACTCCTTTATTGCTGTTCGTTTGGCAGAATGTGGGCGAGCGTTATCTTGCTGCAGGATGACACCTCTTTACAGTTTCCCACGACGTTTGGATCTGATTCCAGGTTTTAGTTTCGTACGCAACACATCACATCCACCATGCAATACAGACCTGGCTCAAAAGACTCGTTTACGCTGGGGCGACGTCTTGCAACTTTGTGGCATGCTACGGATATGTGGCGTGCGTCGTCTTGCAGCATGCTACAACAGGCAACATCTTGCGGCGTATGTTGCATGCGGCAGCTTAATTTATACCAAAGCAACAGAATTTGTGCCACACGTGTGTCGGCTTGCAGTATAAAGGATGATAAAGTATCGCAGCGGCGGCCTACTTGGTACTTGCACATGCAGCTAACAACGGAAATGAAAACCAAAGGAAAAGAAAGCGATGGTGGAAGAGAAGAGTATTTAAAGAAGGTCCACGAAATAGTATCCTAGGCACCAGAAGCAGACGATGGTGCGTTATTTAGTAATGTGTCCTTTCGTCCCAGGCGCGTTAGTCTGCGCCATACCGTTGCCAAAAGGTGGCCTAGCGGTAAATGTTCGCACAGGTACCGGGCCGGTCACCACCCTGTGTCAGACCCCGGGGTGAGAATTTCAGCCCCCAGCAAACCCAACTCCGCGGTACGACTGCTGCGGTATGACTGCCACACTACTTCCCTCGCAAGCTCGCAAGTAAAGGGATGACGCACCTTAGACGAAAGCAACAATGTCAACATGAGAATGATGATTTAGTTCTAAATGTTTTGAAATGGTTACATATTAATAGTATTAATAGTAAGACTGTATTAAAAAATGTTCAGTGTTTTGCACCACAAATTTAAGTTATATGTTAAGTTTTACTCCAGTGCGTTGGAAATAAACATCCCAGGTTGGGATGCATAAACTAAAACCAGAGAAGGGGATGGTCTGATGCAGAGGGGGGGGGGGAATCCCCCCCATCCCCCCCTGCAAATCGCACACTGCATAGGCCGCAAAGTAACGGTCGAGAGCCGGTGCATATAATGTCGTTGATAAGGGACGTCCTTGTCTGACCGATCTCGCTACAACGAAAGATTTTGTCGTACGTCCATTGACGAGCACTTTGGAGGAGGCATTGCTGAGTAGCCTCATCAAGACAGCTATAAGTGGTTGTGGAAACCGCATGTGTGTCAGGACTTCTGCAAGACAGATATGGCTTACTCTATCAAAGGCTTGACTAAAATCTATCGACGCTAATGCCTGCTCCGGAGACGTGCTGCTAATAATCTGGTGAATATTTTAAAGTCGCAGTTAACGGGCATCAATGGTCTGTAGTCCCTTACCGTGTACCACCGAAAGGTTTGTGTATCGGGATAATCAGCCCCTCCACAAAAGCCGGCGGTAAGGGCGCGTCACGAGACATTAATTCGCGGCAGATAGTAGTCCACCACGGTGCTATCATAAACCTAAAGATTCTATAGCATTCCAGAGGGGAGGCATCTGGCGATTTGTTCACCGCTCCCGTACCAATAGGCTCCATCATTTCCTTCCCTGTAATCACCTCCATCAGTTAAGTTTCGGCCTTTAGTTGAGTGGTGCTGAAAATCGTATGTGCACTTCGGTAATGGCCGTCGTATCTCTACCCACTACAGTGTTGAGTGTAATGATCTGTAAATGCGTTGCCTATTTCTTGTTGCGATGTTAGCTGTCTGTTATCAACCGTGTCCACGGCATATACTAGGGCTCTTCGTCGTCTTTTGCTTTCGTTGATGATGTGATACATCGATGGGCGTTCTCCTGCAACACGGTCTAGTGTCCGCGCCCTGACCACAGTACCTTCGAGGCTCTGAGCACTATGGGACTTAACATCTATGGTCATCAGTCCCCTAGAACGTAGAACTACTTAGACCTAACTAACCTAAGGACATCACACAACACCCAGTCATCACGAAGCAGGGAAAATCCCTGACCCCGCCGGGAACAGTACCTTCGAGGTGCCGTCACAAGATGGATATCATTTTGGCCTTGCTCATTGTACCGCTGCTTGCCCCTCCGGAGACGGCACTTGTTCGGCGCATTCTCGTAGCGCCGTGAAATTGAAGTCCATCGTCTGACGTCGCGTCGCCACACTGCCTGCTCACGGCCATATGTCATCATTGCACGGCGCAGCGCCGGTTTGGCGCAACCTATCTACCAACTCAGGTCTCGGGATATGACCGAAGGGGTCGCTCGCAAGATCTCCAAACACCTTCAATGGTGTCTCGACAAGCTGGGTCCTGCAGGTGGGCGACGTTCATTTTACAAGGACCGCGGGTACGCCACACTTGCTGCCGCCGAAGGAAGATTGAGCATATTAATGCCGTATGTTCAGTATAGACTGTAGGCCACAGCTCTGCTTCCAGGACGTCAGCGTCAAATCGCGTGTAACGTAGGTTCGGTCTAGACGGCTGGAGGACTGACTCATTGTAAGGGTGAATCCAAGACGGAGGCCATGGACGTACTCCCAGATGTCAACCAGATTCATAGTCTGCACCAGTATTCGTAGTTCTGGGCAAGGGGTATGCTGCCTACGATTAACCGATCGTGTCGACCTCGGAAGAGCGGGCAAATTTCCTCTGCAAAGAAGCGGGGACGCTCTCGCCGCCTGTCTATACCGGACGGTGCACAGATGTTGATGAGCCGTACATTGCTAATCCCCGCGCCGACGGTAGGTACAGTACGTACATCCTCAGCCGTGATGTCTTCCTTGAGCAGTTTCGAAGGGGTGTGAGATGTAGGATTCGTACCCGTATATGACGGGAAATTCATCGACGTATACTTCTTGTAGGAGGACGTCGATGCCCGCTGCTTGTAGCATATCTTTGAGTACGGACACCTTAATCTGCGACCGTATGTCGTTAATATTGATAGAGGCAATAGAGGTGTATCGAGCGTTGGAGCTTACCCCGTCTGCTGATGTGCTGGCACGTTGCGTGGCCCCGTCCTGCCAGCCATTGCTGGTTTTTAGCTTTAGAGCGGCCCCCACAGTGTCGTCCCTTCACAATCATCAGCGTCTCCTTGGAACAAGTCTGTCGTCCGCCGGAGCTTTCCAGCCGGCTCTTATACTACCTGGGATTGGCAGTGGACCGCTGGTAGCTGTGCCTTGTCAAGTTTTTCAGTTCGCTCTTGACGTAAATAGCTGTGGATAGGGTGGTGTTCTGGATGGGAAGTATCGAGACCCTCTGTAAGGTAGCTGTCTTCCTCGGTCGTTTCTTGATCGTCACCTTGCATACGTATTAAGCAGTTGTCGACTGGGTTAGACGTCGTTTCTTGCGCCGTTTCGGAGATAGTTGCTTACGCCTGTGCGTTTCTGTATCTGAATGTGGGCGAGTATCTCTGTCACCACTGCAGTCTGAAATGAATTCAGCCGTTGGCACCATCCGACTGTCCGTGACCATTTGCCCTTCCGAGCTCTGTACTGTTGATATCCGTTGTTGGTGTTCGGTGGGTGTCTGTGGGAGGGGAGGGGGCGTGCCATGCTCGTCACCAGCGTCGTTGACCTTTTGGACGGGACTGTCCTGCTGTTGGGTGAGGTCATTGTTCAGTGGGGCGTCCTTCCGGAACACATTTACATTTATGAGAGGGAGAGACGTCGCCATAGGTGCTGCTACAGCTTCACCTGTCAATATTCATACAAATATTCGTTGGAGACACGTTGAGCGAACTTGGTCTTCCCAACCTGAACAAGTTTTCGGCTGACCATCGTAAATGACTATCGCTCTGCAGCCTCCAATTGTGAGATAATACGGCACATATTTAGATAGCTCGAACCGTATTTTTAGTGATGGTTGCAGAACTCTGCTGTTCGACAAAGGATGTCAAATTAAATACCTTTCAGCCGTCCAGTTTCCATACTTGTTTTATTTGGCTACCAGTTTCAGGGTTTTACCACGTGGTCTGGAGCCTGAAGATGGCGTAGTAAAACCCTGAAACTGGTAGCCAAATAAAAGTTGGAAACTGGACGGCTGAAAGGCTTTTAATTTGACATCCCGATCCGTATTTGTCGCACACCATTAAGTAGTGAGTACCTGTAAATGTTGTCCACTTTTCTGCTATGTGAGTAAGTACCCGACCATAGAGTTGTAGCGCGATATCCACGATCTCAGCCGGAACCTCAAATGCAAATTCTCTGACAGTTCTTAATCCAAGCCCCACATGATCAATAGCCATCACTCCGAGATGGCCGTCAGAATGTTTAAATTTAAGGCCATCTTTGTGGTCGCGTACGATCTTGTCGTTGATCGGTTTGACGTAGACCACACTACTTGTGATAGAGAAGTGGATTCCAATCATATCTTGTGTCTAAATTTTAATTTCTTCATGTATAAATCGTTCTACTTCAAATGCCTTTGGCCGTGCAAATTCATTACTAAAGCTGATCTTGGTGGTAGGCTGTCGGTACGAATGAGCCATTCTAGTTCGAAAGTGCAAGCACTAACGAAAACTAACACGAAGTAAATAACTGCGTGCGCTCGAAGTTTCGCGGCAGGGACGTAAACAGATGTCGGAGACGCACGGCTGCGAAAAGTAGACTGCGCTTCGGCTATCCGAGTGTGCTGCTCGGACACACCAAACTTTTCAGTGACACTGTTTTGCCTGCATTCTATACTCGCACAGAGATACTGTGGATCTCGTACAAGCACAGACGTTTGGTTAAAGTCGTGGCTTCGGTCTTAGGCATCAAAAACGATACTGCAGTGCCTGTGTACGATATTCACAGCATCTGTGTGGTTTTAGGATGTACACGTAACGGTAACATATAGAAATTTGGGACTGTGCGAGCACCGCTCTCGGATAGCGGAAGCGGTTGACATGATCGCTCGCATAAAGTGGCAAATCCATGTTCGAGTCCCAGTCTGGCACAAATTTGCATTGTCACCAATACATTGAGCAGCTGGAGTTTAACCATATTCGGAAATAAGAACATGATTATTGTATATCCCAGACGGGTTCGATGAGCGACATGTCTGAATGCCAGGGAAGCTGGAGCGTCCTTTGTTGTCTAGTGGAGGAATGGAATATTGACTTACATGAAGAAGAAGTAGTATATCCATGTCTAAAATCTCCCTGATATAGCGGTTGCTATTCAGATTTCCATAAAAAAGTGCGAATATAGAAATTGTGTATACAAAGGTGCCATTATCCATCACATCAAAGTACGTCAATTTAATACGATAGTTGTCTAAAGCAATACTACGTTTTATCACTCAAAAGCCAATAGGGGAGGTTATGTGCCCAATGCAGTTTGGGGCAGTTGTATTTGTCGATAAATGGCAACAGAGCCCGGTGAGGTAGTGGTCGCACACTGAACTAGGATTCTGTACGTGTTCACTTCAAATCCACATCCGGCCATCCCAGTTTAAGTTTTTCCATTTAAGGCGAATACCCAAATCGCTTTTAGAAAAGGTCACGATCGACTTCCTTCTCCATCCCTGTCCAATCCCAGCTGACCCATCTCTCTGGTTACCTCGACCTCGTCGTCATCGTCGTCGTCGACGACGGAATGTTCAGCCCTTCGGGATAAATGGTAGCTGGCCGGAGTGGCCGAGCGTTTCTAGGCGCTTCATACTGGAACAGCGCGGACGCTACGGTCGCAGGTTCGAATCCTGCCTGGGGCATGGATGTGTGTGATGTCCTTAGGTTAGTTAGGTTTAAGTAGTTCTAAGTTCTAGGGGCTGATGACCTCAGGTGTTAGTCCCATAGTGCTCAGAGCCATTTGAACCATTTTTTTTCTTTTTTTTTGATAAATGGTAACTGCCGAAGTTTCCAACACCAGCCAGCGTCGATCTGATGACGTAGATTGCAGTGGTGTATCTAACACACTGCCACCACTATTGTAGACTGCCGATAAAAAAACAGTACCCTCGAGAATTGTGTTCAGTAGCACCAGGCAGAATATGTATACTGAAGAGTTGTAGTGCTAGTGATATACTGAAGAGTTGTAGTGCTAGTGACCCATTTGTCATCGCCAATTGGGTGGCACTCAGGAGGCTGTGCACCCCCTGTTTTGTCTCTACATGCAATGACTGTGCTGACTCTAGACGTTCATTCCACGGTACAGCAGCGCCCCACCGATGAGTACATACTCCTGTTGAACAGTTTCAACCATTTGAACGGGGTTACATGATGGGCCTGCAGGAAGGTGGATGGACGTATCGATAGACTGATGCACATATTGGACACGATGTATCGATGGTGCATCGCTGCTGTCAACAGCGTTCTGTGGAACATTCCCTCACCGCTTCTGGACGTCTGGATAGTACAGATGCACTTCAAGATAGACACATCGTGCGAGCAACGGTGACCGAGCGAGCATCACCCATGGTCCAAATGTGGGCACATGTTGCACTTACTGTCAGCAGGCACCATTGTGTCCCATCTACTTGTAGCAGGATGGAGACCAGATGTACTTCTGGACCTCCCAATCTGCGTTCGAGAAGGGTTGCTGGTCAGAGAATGCTATTCACTCATCAAATAGTACAAATCTTAAATAATAAAATATCAGCAGCTGGTGTTTTCTGCGGTCGTTCCAAGGCACATGATTGTGTACATCATGTTATTCTCTCATAAAAACTCAACGCCTCTTTAATGGCTTTGTGCACTGCTGATTTGGACCACACTTGACATACAAAGTGCAAAATGTTGCCCTGAATAAATAAAACAATATTGGAAGAATTAAAACTTTAGTGACTGGGGATAAATAACAAAGGAAGTGCCACAGGGTTCAATTTTAGGTCCACTCTTATTCCTTGTATACTCTCGAATAACTCATTTAACGTTCAACAAACAGAACTGATAATTTTTTCCAGATGATATTAGTGTTATAATAATTCCCATTAGAGAGAAAGCAACAGAAGAGACTCTAAATGATATTTGCCCAAGGGTTGGTAAGTGGATCTCAGAAAGTAGACGCCCCATAATTTCGAAGAAAAGACGCTATATCCATTTCTATACACCAAATACACTCAGACCAACAATTGATGTAGCAGATGAGTAGGAGTGAGTGAGTAGGGAAGAATGCTCCAAATTTTTGGGTATATATATTGACGAAAACTTGAACTAGGAGAAGTACACTCCTGGAAATGGAAAAAAGAACACATTGACACCGGTGTGTCAGACCCACCATACTTGCTCCGGACACTGCGAGAGGGCTGTACAAGCAATGATCACACGCACGGCACAGCGGACACACCAGGAACTGCGGTGTTGGCCGTCGAATGGCGCTAGCTGCGCAGCATTTGTGCACCGCCGCCGTCAGTGTCAGCCAGTTTGCCGTGGCATACGGAGCTCCATCGCAGTCTTTAACACTGGTAGCATGCCGCGAGAGCGTGGACGTGAACCGTATGTGCAGTTGACGGACTTTGAGCGAGGGCGTATAGTGGGCATGCGGGAGGCCGGGTGGACGTACCGCCGAATTGCTCAACACGTGGGGCGTGAGGTCTCCACAGTACATCGATGTTGTCGCCAGTGGTCGGCGGAAGGTGCACGTGCCCGTCGACCTGGGACCGGATTGCAGTGACGCACGGATGCACGCCAAGACCGTAGGATCCTACGCAGTGCCGTAGGGGACCGCACCGCCACTTCCCAGCAAGTTAGGGACACTGTTGCTCCTGGGGTATCGGCGAGCACCATTCGCAACTGTCTCCATGAAGCTGGGCTACGGTCCCGCACACCGTTAGGCCGTCTTCCGCTCACGCCCCAACATCGTGCAGCCCGCCTCCAGTGGTGTCGCGACAGGCGTGAATGGAGGGACGAATGGAGACGTGTCGTCTTCAGCGATGAGAGTCGCTTCTGCCTTGGTGCCAATGATGGTCGTATGCGTGTTTGGCGCCGTGCAGGTGAGCGCCACAATCAGGACTGCATACGACCGAGGCACACAGGGCCAACACCCGGCATCATGGTGTGGGGAGAGATCTCCTACACTGGCCGTACACCACTGGTGATCGTCGAGGGGACACTGAATAGTGCACGGTACATCCAAACCGTCATCGAACCCATCGTTCTACCATTCCTAGACCGGCAAGGGAACTTGCTGTTCCAACAGGACAATGCACGTCCGCATGTATCCCATGCCACCCAACGTGCTCTAGAAGGTGTAAGTCAACTACCCTGGCCAGCAAGATCTCCGGATCTGTCCCCCATTGAGCATGTTTGGGACTGGATGAAGCGTCGTCTCACGCGGTCTGCACGTCCAGCACGAACGCTGGTCCAACTGAGGCGCCAGGTGGAAATGGCATGGCAAGCCGTTCCACAGGACTACATCCAGCATCTCTACGATCGTCTCCATGGGAGAATAGCAGCCTGCATTGCTGCGAAAGGTGGATATACACTGTACTAGTGCCGACATTGTGCATGCTCTGTTGCCTGTGTCTATGTGCCTGTGGTTCTGTCAGTGTGATCATGTGATGTATCTGACCCCAGGAATGTGTCAATAAAGTTTCCCCTTCCTGGGACAATGAATTCACGGTGTTCTTATTTCAATTTCAAGGAGTGTATATCACTGAGCTTTTCAGACAATTAAGCCGCTTTCGCTTATTGCTAATCTTGAAAACCAATGAATTAGGCTAATCTTCTGACATATTTTGCGTATTTACACTCAATAATGTCTTCTGAATAGTTTTTTGTGGTGATTCCACTTAGAAAGGAAGTATTGATCGCGCAAAAGTGAACAGTAAGAATAATACTTGGTGTTCACCCACAGACGTCATGGAGGTACCTTTTCAAGGACTTAAGCATTTTAACTGCGCCGTCAGAATACATTGTAATGTTGTAACTTTAATTTTGGTATGCTGATATCGGTGCTAATTGACAATGAAAGTGGGTTAAAAGCCGTGATCTGTCTGGGGACGTTAACCGTGGATTACTGGGCAACTGTTTCATCAGATATTTAGTCTAGGTTTACCAAGCAGACTAACATTAATGATAATCTTTTAATAGTCATACAAAACCGGTAATATATATATATATATATATATATATATATATATATATATATATATATATATATATAAAGGAAAATTTAAATAAAAAGAAAGAAATCAGTTTATATTTGGAAATTTATTTTAAGGTTGTTCCTTGAAATTTCAGCATATTATACGTGAGTTATAACTGAGCTGGTGCCTTATTTACGATTTAAAAAATGTGAGATTGTAATCTTACGGAACACATAAAATATGGAGCCAAGATTGGGAGACTGCACACAACACTGCATTCATAAAATAACACACGAAGAACATTGAAACATAAACAAGAACAAATTAACCACAACCAACAGATTCAGTTTATACCCAAAGAAATTACGTTCATACACAATCCTGTCCGTCATGTAATTACCACACACTGGTATACTAAATTCATATTAACTCTTTGTGAAGACTTCGCAAAAAGAATAGCTGAGGGCTACTTTGATGATTACACCACATGCTTCACGTGGTCAACTTGGTTTACACGAAGCGTAGAACTCCACAATAATTTTGATAATTAAAATAAATTAGATCGAAAAGCAATCGACAAAAGAAAAACCTTGAACTGGTTACTAACGTCTTACTATTAACCTGATGGGTCAAACAGTTATATAAGCACGTGGTACTGGTCTCGCAAAGTACACCCCACGTGGGTTGAACATAAAGAAAAGCATAAAGAAAAGTTGCTATATTAAAAAAATATTCTCAAGACGAGACGTTATAATCTCACGCACATTCGGATTTAAGATTGATGAACTTAGTTAGAGTTACTGATCAACACGTGGTTCCACTTTACTCACAAAGTAGTAACAAAGCAACTACCGGAAAATAATCTGAACTTCACACGATAATTACACTGCGCTGCAATTTAAGATAACATCGGATATTTTAGACCTAAACCCGAAATAAAGGTGATTAAATTTTCAGTTAGGCTGAACTTAAGAAATCCATTGTCCTACGGACTTAACAGACACGCGCTTAGCCGGAGATCTTACCACTTCAGACGCTCGCCACGGCCACACTGCAACTGCCTACCGCCCAGCGTGCTTCCTGAGGGTGGCTCACAAAGACCAACGGAAGTGGCCAGAGGGGCAGCTTCCTATACCAACATGACAACGGACAGACAGGACCATACTAAGGATAGAAACCTCTTTGCTTTTAGGAAGCGTAGCTACCTGTTCCGACGTTGGTCCTACTGTTCTCTAGCAGACAGCCTTGTCTGCTACCCTCAAGCATGCAACTAGAAATACATATGCTCATTCATCCTCTCACACAAAAGGGAAGGGGGATGACAGTATCTTATCATATACAGTATATAAAAGAAAGCGGATGTAGGTTCCGTATGAGACTGTGTGACATGAATTACATATAAGAATTACATATAAACTGTGCTTTAAAGTGTAGTAGTGTGACAGATCGTTCTTGTTTATGTGTAAAAGTAACACGTTCCACTGCTCAGTCTCCTCCCAGATAGTCAGAAACGCCACAGTACATTTAGAAGAGGAATTTATTCCATAAATGGCAACAGATTTAAGAAATTAAACATGAAAGGAATCCAACAGAGACCTTTCATAGCCCCAACGCTCCGGGAAAAGACTGTGCAGGGAATTTTTTGGCCATGCTAGGACATTCCCAAGCAGGCTTCTCACACCCTACTTAAACCAAAAGTGTAAAAGAAAAGGCAAAAGGACACCAGCTACTTGCTAAAACACAATAATTTCAACACATCTTTAGAATCTACCAATTTCAAACAGAAAAAAAAGAACACAATCTGTGACAACTATTTAAGAGGTAGTGTAGACCTAATTCGGTCAGCAAGTAAAAACAATGGTTCCTGTGTCATTAATATGAAAACAATTTCTGGTTGTTACCCTTATGGAGTTCACCAGTATTTGCTCATTGCAAGAGCCAACTGATCACAGGAAAATTTATGACTGTTTATTAACAAGCAAAATTTATGAAAATAGCAAAGGTGCCACAGCAATTAAAAAAAGAACATCAAATAACATCGGTATTAAAAAGCAGAACATAACAATGCACAATCTGCAAAAGCAACAAAATGATAAGAGAAAAAACATGTTTTACAAAGTGGTTATCGCAAAAAAATTCTATATCGTATAAAACTAATAATTTGTAGAATTAAAATAACTATGTGGCACTCATTTAATCACTCTACTATATTTCAATTAGCTAGCAAACAATGAGCACTGTGTCATTATACGGAAACTACAATAATTATGTGATTGTTACCCTTAAGGGGTTCCTCACAGTAAATATGCCCCATGCAAAGGCTAATCGATCACAGTTCAATGAGAATAAAAAGCTATCTGACTGATAAACGAAGCAATGCCACAGCAATGAATTTACGAAACAAAATATCACAAATCTAATACATCACACAAAAACAAACATTGATAAATAAAACAGTACAATAGTCAACATCTAAAACAAAAAAAACACCTATAAATAAAACACCTGCAAAATACAAGAGTCAAAGTCTAAAAAAGATAAATAGAACACCTGCAAAATACAAGAGTCAGTCTAATAAACACCAATAAATCGAACTCCTGCAAAACACACGAGTCAGAGTTTCTCTGACAGAAACACACGTATATGCACTGGACTAAGAACCGTATAATCACTGTTCATTGACACACTCAGTACTTCCACTGTTCTGAGGCACAATATAGGGGAAAGAGGGGGGGTTCGTCGCCGCAGCTGTCAGTAGGGATTTTTTTGTCCATCTGTTGCGTGCGATCCCGCCGTCTCTGCCCTCTCATGAAGTTTCTCCCGTGTCACGTCATCTCGATTTGGTTCCATGTTTGTGTTGTCAAATTCGTGCGGTATCCTCGTTTGACACGCCAGGTTGATATTCCTGGGCAAGGATGACACTTAATGGCTCTTCTTTTGTGCCACCCTTAGCGACCAGAGAACATCGAACCATGATTTACTGTCGCTTGACAGTGGGCATCCGTCAGGAGATGTTGATAGGCGTCATTGAAGTCTGCCAGTTACTCTGGACAGTATGTGTCAAAAGGCTCCACGCCCTTTGTGTTGTTACATTCTTGGGTTATCCTCAATTGGCTCGCCGGTTTGATATTCCTGGGCAAGGATGACACTTAATGGCTCTTCTTTTGTGCCACCATTAGCGACCAGAGAACATCGAACCATGATTTACTGTCGCTTGACAGTAGGCATCCATCAGGAAATGTCGATAGGCGTCGTTGACATCTGCAAGTTTCTCTGGGCAGTAGCTGTCAAAAGGCTCCACGCCCCTTGTGTTGTTTCACCGCGGCCGTCTCGTCACGGTCACGTGCGTGTGGTGCGTTGCCAGCAGATGGATTTCCGCGCGGTGGACCGCTCGCCCATCTCAGGTCATCGCCTCGAGGAAGGGTCGCCCGGGGCGGCCGCCCATTAGCTCCAGGTACAAGGGAAAGTGTTTGCCGCGTACCTTCTTTTGTTGTCGGCCGCGCTCCCAAGGTGGCCTGGCTGACAGCGTGTCCTGCTGGGAAACCCGCCAGTTTACAACTAGTCCGGCTGCTCCCGCTGTCTCTTAAGAGTTTTGCCGGTTCGCTTTCACGTTCTCAACTGCATTCACAGAAATTTTTCATCATCCTTATGTGATTACACAATGACATACATAATACCACTTAGTATTGTCTTTCACAATTTTTAAGAACAAAGTGAGACTTAATATTTTTTTAATAAAAAAAATTAGATGAATCGACAATATAAAATAAAATTTAAATGACTTGACAATGTAAAAAAAATAAAAGTGAAATGACTTGACAGTATAAAAATAAAAATTTAAATGAACTGACAACATAATATTTAAATCCACATCACTAATGTGGTTCACTTACGTTTTAATAAATCAAATGCTATTTATTAATTCACTAAAATGAATAGGATTATGCCTTGTGCAAGTATAGGTCAGGACAGCATAGGGTTCACATGTTATTTACACACACATACATGCACACCTGTTGTCTATTCTACAAACTAACTACCCATGAACATGCATTACTCAATATTCTACTTCTATCCACTACTAGTTAAGCCAATAAGCTACTTCAATGCTATTTCAACACCGTGTATATACCACTACAACATTGTTCTAATTCGTCCTCTTCTTGACACTCGCGGCATACGTCTTGTCACATGATAAATATGGAGAACTTTCCTTAAACATACACATTAAAAAGAACAATGGTTATTTACACGCCAAAACATTTATACCAGTTCGCACACCTGAAAAGAGACTCGCAATTATACATTTATCATACTCATATATTCACACATGAAACAGTAAGAAAATTTCACCTAAAATTACGTTATCACAACAATTAATCACGCAGATGACTCTGAGAAGGTTAAAAATATTTGCATTATACAGGTTATATTACATTTTCTTACCCATTTTGCTGCGATTTCGTTCCTTCTTTACGTTACCTTTCGCTTCCAAATCAGTTATTTCGCCTGTGGTGGTTATTCTGGATTCATTTCTCATGAATAGCAAAATTGTGGTCACCTCTATTCTGTAAAACAGTATCATCTTAACATATTGAACTTACAACAGACACAAAAGATCCGAATCCTCCTGTAGTTTAAATGACAAATGTTTTGCTTTATCCTTATTACCTTAAACCAAGCTTTCCTTCGTTCCCATAGTCAAAATTATTTAATCATCCTCTACCTTCAAGAGGGAAATTTCCTCAGTACAAATCATATAGGCTGCAGTGCATCCCGCACCAGCGAAAACAGTAAGCTGTAATGCTCACAGCATCAGCAAAACACATAAACGTCGCTTTTCTAGGACAAGTATTAACGCAGAATAATTTTTTAGGCTTTGGCTCAACATCAATCAAAACTACAAAAAGGATCCATATTTCCGTTCCATTCTCCATTTGCTGAAAAGCTGCTCGTATTTGACTACCACAATAATGTTTCAGAGCCACGTAAATTACACAAACCACAATTCTTCTTTCACCTTGAAGGGAATCAATATACTTACGAAATCCACAGACAGCACTTTACGTACTCAGCTATAAAGAACAAAAAAAGACGTATATCATCAATATTAACATATCATCGCATATTGGAAGCCAATGGTTCAACAATCGTATTATCGCATCCTGTTTTCAAGATTCCAAACTTACTCATTCCTTTCTCAGAGTTCTCCTGTCTTAAAATATTCATTCAGCACGCATACTATAGTAAGAGATCCTCATTTATACTGACAGATATAGAATAGTAATAGATAGATAGTAGCACTGAAAGCAGAAAATCGGAAACAAGGCTACTAACAGCTGGGGACCTGGGTTTGCCAGACCCATAATACCCACAGATCGGATATTCCCCTGAGTTTATGCACTAATTCAGCAACGATCTTGCTTTCCTCAGGAGCGACTCTTTTCAATTTACACACAAAAAAAACATAAACAGCATTTTACTCGTTCACAAAGAAACCTTTTATCTTCACGTTTGAATCAAACTAAATCCTAATTGCACAAGGCGAGAAAAAAATTAAAACATCACTTCAATACATCACACAGAAACATCTTTATCATTAATTTTTTACCAACATATTATTCAAAATGCATTCATCACAAATTTAAACTAATCAATTCTTTCTCCTCACCGTCCTCTCTACTTCTCACTGTCCTTTCTAGTCATTTGCCATGTCGCTCATTTGTTCCGATTGGGCGCCTTCTGCGCTGATCGTTTGTCATTGCCGGTTTCGTTCATTTCCATTTGCCGGATTATTTCTAGGGTTGGCCGGCCGAATTTCGATATCATGAGGTGCTCCGCCTACAGTCCTATTCCCACCGTATTCATCGTAGTAACGATTCTGGTTGCCGTACCTGTAGCGTTCACGATCCTGTCTACGTCCTCGATCATTTCTGTTGTTCCACCTGTGTTCGCGACTGTCACCCCAGTTTCTATACGGCCGGTCCCGATTATTGTTCCGTTCGCGTCGCGACGACCAGTCACGCCGTTGATTAGTAATACGGCCACGACTGCGGTCGCGCTGCTGTGCCCCGTAATAACTTTGTGCCTGATTAGGCGGGCATTCTCCTGTATTGTATTCCAACTCTTGGAGAAGCGTCTTGAACGTTTCCACGTCCTCTTTGCATCGTCCCGCAAGAATGACGTGCCGCAAGTGCATCGCCAATTTGGTGATGCATATCCTAATTAGTTCCGCAGGCCCGTATGGGTCGTATAGGAATTGATTTGCCTGCAGCATGTGGTCGAATAGGCGTGCAGGGCTGCCGAAACCAGACTGGTTCAAATTTGGCAGCATAATTATGCCATGTTTGACCCTATCTTGTGCCGCTTCCGACCAATAGGCGGACAGAAAGGCTTGTCGAAACTCCCGAGTGGAGTTGCAGTGACGCGCTGCCGACCTCATGCGAATCGCCGGTTCGCCTTCCAAATAGCCACACATATATTCTACCTTATGTGAACTTGCCCAGTCGGGGGGAAGACAAAACTCAAATTGCTCGAGCCATGCACGTGGATGTATTCCTTTTTGCGAATTTCGGAATATCTCAAACTTTCTTACCGTAAGGAAATGTTTGAAATCAAATCCCCGCATTTCCTCCTGGTGAGGCCCTTGAATGTTTCTGTTTCTCTCATGTCTGCCCCTTAAATTACATTGTTCCCTGTCGTCAAAATCTCCCTCATGGCCGGAGTCCCTCTCTGCACTGTTCGTACGGCTATTTTTAATGCTATTGACGAGTTCGGAATCACACGCCATGCGGTTTTCCAGATGCGCCACGCGTTCTTGTAATTCGCCTGTTCACTTCGAACTGTCCCTTCTGAAATCTCAGAAGCGAACGCACTTCTGCGGTCTCTGCGGCCGCTACCGGTGTAGTATTGTTCTCGCTTTCCGTCAGCTTCATCATGCCTACAATGTCCGCTAATGCCGCAATCTTATCATCAATTCGTCTCTTGTCCTCCGCCCCAGTCTGCTTCAATTGTTCTACTTGCTGTTCCAACGCGTGGATCGCTAATCTGTTGTCCGCTATCGTGTTGCTAACGGACATGGGACAATGCGTTTCCGCCTCTTCGACCCTCGAGATTACCTGCTGCTGTTCCCTTTGGCATTCTTCCCTCAGCTCTTGGAAATTCCTAAGTAGCCGTTCTTCGCTTTCTTTAGATTCGGTATCGCCCCTCCGCTTGCTCTGTTCTAAAGCTTGCAGACGATCATCGATTTGTTCAAATGTACGGCCTAATTCTTTCATAATATCACTTTTTATCTCACTTGCCAGATTGTTTATTCTTTGTGAGATATCATCGGACACTCTCTGCATCGACTTGTCGACTTTATTTGTCTGCTGGATTAGTTTTTCGTCTATTTGTTCGCCTAGCTCTCGGATCGATTTTTCGGATGATTCTTTTTGTTCTCGGAACGATTTTTCTGATTTCTGCGTCATTTGTTCGCCTAGCTCGCGGATCGATTTTTCGGATGATTCTTTTTGTTCTCGGAACGATTTTTCAAATGATTCTTTATTTTGTTGCAATAAGGCTTTCATGAGTTCTGCCAAATCAATTTGGTTAGTTGGAGGCAAATTAATTTGTGGCTCTGATGTGAGCCCGTTCGTCCTGTCTTGCATTTCGTCTGAGGTATTCCCCATTGCATTTTCGGAACCGCCCGACGCGTTAACATTCGAAATTAAATTATCCCCTTGGTCCATGTTGCTTAGGTTGTCGGACCACTTACTTTTAGTTTGCTTACGTGTCTGCATTAGTGCAATTTATAACCGGTATGCGACACACTAATCAAAATAAATGTGTCCCACAAAAATTACGACAGTCACACGAAAGATACCCAACCTAGTACGCACTTTTTCACACGCAAAACAAATTTTTATCTTAGATCGAAACAGTGGAATTTACAAGCGAGAATAAAAAACACACAGACATATAAAACACACAAGTATAAAAAACAAAACAAGACAAACAACGCAACGCCGATCAACAACGCCGTGAATCTTTTGAATGTCTGCTCGGAAACAACACAGAAGTTGTTTGAGCGCTGTAGGAAAAAATTAAGATTATAACACGCTCGCAATCTAACGTTTCAGAGATTCCAGAGTCTAGCGGAATCACAGAACAGGGTCGCCATGTGTAATGTTGTAACTTTAATTTTGGTATGCTGATATCGGTGCTAATTGACAATGAAAGTGGGTTAAAAGCCGTGATCTGTCTGGGGACGTTAACCGTGGATTACTGGGCAACTGTTTCATCAGATATTTAGTCTAGGTTTACCAAGCAGACTAACATTAATGATAATCTTTTAATGGTCATACAAAACCGGTAATATATATATATATATATATATATATATATATATATATATATATATATAAAGGAAAATTTAAATAAAAAGAAAGAAATCAGTTTATATTTGGAAATTTATTTTAAGGTTGTTCCTTGAAATTTCAGCATATTATACGTGAGTTATAACTGAGCTGGTGCCTTATTTACGATTTAAAAAATGTGAGATTGTAATCTTACGGAACACATAAAATATGGAGCCAAGATTGGGAGACTGCACACAACACTGCATTCATAAAATAACACACGAAGAACATTGAAACATAAACAAGAACAAATTAACCACAACCAACAGATTCAGTTTATACCCAAAGAAATTACGTTCATACACAATCCTGTCCGTCATGTAATTACCACACACTGGTATACTAAATTCATATTAACTCTTTGTGAAGACTTCGCAAAAAGAATAGCTGAGGGCTACTTTGATGATTACACCACATGCTTCACGTGGTCAACTTGGTTTACACGAAGCGTAGAACTCCACAATAATTTTGATAATTAAAATAAATTAGATCGAAAAGCAATTGACAAAAGAAAAACCTTGAACTGGTTACTAACGTCTTACTATTAACCTGATGGGTCAAACAGTTATATAAGCACGTGGTACTGGTCTCGCAAAGTACACCCCACGTGGGTTGAACATAAAGAAAAGCATAAAGAAAAGTTGCTATATTAAAAAAATATTCTCAAGACGAGACGTTATAATCTCACGCACATTCGGATTTAAGATTGATGAACTTAGTTAGAGTTACTGATCAACACGTGGTTCCACTTTACTCACAAAGTAGTAACAAAGCAACTACCGGAAAATAATCTGAACTTCACACGATAATTACACTGCGCTGCAATTTAAGATAACATCGGATATTTTAGACCTAAACCCGAAATAAAGGTGATTAAATTTTCAGTTAGGCTGAACTTAAGAAATCCATTGTCCTACGGACTTAACAGACACGCGCTTAGCCGGAGATCTTACCACTTCAGACGCTCGCCACGGCCACACTGCAACTGCCTACCGCCCAGCGTGCTTCCTGAGGGTGGCTCACAAAGACCAACGGAAGTGGCCAGAGGGGCAGCTTCCTATACCAACATGACAACGGACAGACAGGACCATACTAAGGATAGAAACCTCTTTGCTTTTAGGAAGCGTAGCTACCTGTTCCGACGTTGGTCCTACTGTTCTCTAGCAGACAGCCTTGTCTGCTACCCTCAAGCATGCAACTAGAAATACATATGCTCATTCATCCTCTCACACAAAAGGGAAGGGGGATGACAGTATCTTATCATATACAGTATATAAAAGAAAGCGGATGTAGGTTCCGTATGAGACTGTGTGACATGAATTACATATAAGAATTACATATAAACTGTGCTTTAAAGTGTAGTAGTGTGACAGATCGTTCTTGTTTATGTGTAAAAGTAACACGTTCCACTGCTCAGTCTCCTCCCAGATAGTCAGAAACGCCACAGTACATTTAGAAGAGGAATTTATTCCATAAATGGCAACAGATTTAAGAAATTAAACATGAAAGGAATCCAACAGAGACCTTTCAACATATATTCACTAATGAAATTCTTCGTAAATAATGCACCACAATTTAAGAACAATGCGTGTGTGTGTGTGTGTGTGTGAATTCCAAGGGACCAAACTGCTGAGGTCATCGGTCCCTAGACTTACACACTACTTAAACTAACTTAACCTAACTTACGCTAAGGACAACACACACGCATGCTCGAGGGCGAACTCGAACCTCCGGGCAGCGGGGGCCGCACGATTCGTATCATGGCGCCTCTAACAGCGCGGCCACTGCGCGCGGCTATTTAAGAAGACTATTAGGGTCCATACCCAGGACACTATAGGGAAAAATTGCCTTTATTACCCATTATTAAAGCTGTCAGTGGCTCAGAAAGTTGTTCAATATGCAACAACAAAAATCATTGATCAGTTGCCCATTAAATTAAAATGTCTGACAGGTAGCAAAGCAAATTTTAAATCTAAAAAATTTTAAATGTAGCCTAAAATAATTTAACGTGGACAAGTTTGTTTCTCTGTCGTAACAACCATCTCGTCTCATTTCGTACCTACGCAATGCGGATGGATTATCCAGAACTGGTCTACTGCTTTCACGCATCCTTGATACCTCTTAGCGCCATATATGTCAAGGTACCCTAACTACTACGCCGCCTGTCGACCCTCATATCGTGATCAAAAAGTGGCAGTCCTCGGATCATAGCTGAGAAATTTGAACAGGAACTTAGCTTGCATACTGACTCTCAAATCCAGCGAGCTCTTCAAGTCTGTAGCGACACTGGTCCCAATTTTTTATCATCATTAACTTCTGACTTCCTCCTTACAATGGAGGCCTCACATTCCACCAAAGACACCACGTAGAACTACCTGACCTCGCTGAGTTGGCTTTAAGAAGCACTAGTACGTCACCGTGGCATGGTTACCCGCATGTTTCACACGTTTTCACCACACATAGCCTTTTGGCTGTGAGTATTCCCTATTACAAGGTAGACACAGATGGCGCCCTAGTAGCTATGCCACTACGCTACCTGTTGGCGGACGACGGTGAAATCATTATCAGCACCGAGCGAGGTGGCACGGTGGTTAGTACACTGGACTCGCATTCGGTAGGACGACGGTTCAAACCCGCGTCCGGCCATTCTGATTTAGGTTTTCCGTGATTTCCCTAAATCCCTCCAGGCAAATGCCAAGATAGTTCCTTTGACAGGGCACGACCGATTTCCTTCCCCATCCTTCCCTCATCCTATAGGACCTATGACCTCGCTGTTTGATCCCCTCCCAACAAACCAACAATTAGCGATTATCAGTACGTCTATTATCCCCCAGGTGGCATATGCCGTCAGCGCATCAAAAGCGACGTCGTCTTTCCAGTGAACTAAGTTCTTCCGGCATTGTAGTAACAAAGGGGAAGAGTACAGTGCAGTTTGCAGCTATGTGAAGACAGTCGGTAGTGTTACTACAACGTGTCGATGACGGTGGTCCACTACGTGACGTAGAGGCGTTGGCAGGCGCGTTGCGTCCTTGGTAGGCCGCGGCTGTAGCAGACCTGTTTGCCAAGTGCGCGGCGGCTGGCGGCTGCGAGCCTTCTGCAAGGACAGCGCTGGTCACTCACCTCGTCACACCAGCGGCCGCGCTCCAGACTGCCTCCTGCGGTCCAGCAGCGGCTGGCAGCCCACACTAGTTCCACTTCTGTTAGACGTACATCACTGTCACATTCCAGGCTAACGATACTTTTTATTGGACACATCGCAGCACAAAAAAGGCGAATAATTCCTGGGCAGAATTCTGAACGTGAAAGAAGAGAACTAGCTTTTATTCTTACCTGGCAACTTCAACGACATTTAAGTCCTAATGTCTTGACAAATTCGCACTTTTTTTTACTTACACTACTGGCCATTAAAATAGCTACACCACGAAGATGACGTGCTACAGGCGCTAAATTTAACCGACAGGAAGAAGAGGCTGTGATATGCAAATGATTAGCTTTTCAGAGCATTCACACAAGGTTGGCGCCGATGGCGACACCTACAACGTGCTGAAATGAGGAAAGTTTCCAACCGATTTCTCATACACAAACAGCAGTTGACCGGCGTTGCCTGGTGCAACGTTGTTGTCATGCCTCGTGTAAGGAGGAGAAATGCGTACCATCACGTTTCCGACTCTGATAAAGGTCGGATTGTAGCCTATCGCGATGTATCGCGGTTTATCGTATCTCAACATTTCTGCTCGCGTTGGTCGAGATCCAATGACTGTTAGCAGAATATGGAATCGATGGATTCAGGAGGGTAATACGGAGTGCCGTGCTGGATCCCAACGGCTTCGTATCACTAGCACTCGAGATGACAGGCATCTTATCCGCATGGCTGTAACGAATCGTGCAGCCACGTCTCGATCCCTGAGTCAACAGATGGGGACGTTTGCAAGACAACAACCATCTGCACGAACAGTTCGACGACGTTTGCAGCAGCATGGACTATCAGCTCGGAGACCACGGCTGCGGTTACCCTTGACGCTCCATCACAGACAGGAGCGCCTGCGATGCTGTACTCAACGATGAACCTGGGTGCGAGATGGCAAAACGTCATTTTTTCGGATGAATCTGGGTTGTGTTTACAGTATCATGATGGTCGCATCCGTGTTTGGCGACATCGCTGTGAACGCACTTTGGAAGTGTGTATTCGTCATCGCCATTCTGGTGTACCACCCGGTGTGATGGTATGGAGTGCCATCGGTTACACGTCTCGGTCACCTCTTGTTCGCATTGACGGCACTTTGAACAGTGGATGTTATATTTCAGATGTGTTACGACACGTAGCTCTACTCTTCATTCGATCCCTGCGAAACCCTCCATTTCAGCAGGATAATGCACGACCGCATGTTGCAGGTCCTGTACGGGCCTTTCTGGATACAGAAAATGTTCGACTGCTGCCCTGGCCAGTACATTCTCCATATCTCTCACCAACTGAAAATGTCTGGTCAATGGTGGCTGGTCAATGGTGTAGCAATTTTAATGGCCAGTAGTGTATTAGTACGTATGTCATGTCTTATAATGCATTGTGTCACGTAAAGTAAAATGATACACGGTGTCATGTCATACAATATGAAACATGCAATCATGTCATACAACATGGCATTTATCATGTCGTGCAATATGACACAATGTGCCATTAAAGTTTAGGATGTATGCGTCTACATTCTGGAATACTTCCTATTACAGAGGCAGCCCCACTGTCAGATACTTTCCATTATCGATGCATCCCACTCTGTAGAACAGGGGCGACCAAGATTTCGGCTCGCGGGCCGAGCTCTGGCGTGAGTACCATACATATCAGCTTCACTGCACATTTCCGCCACCGCCACAGCATGCTGCCTGAGCGCGAGGAAACGTGGAAACTGCGAACACACCGCACTTAAATGGACTTCGTATTATACTGCAAATCTGTTAACAACATAAATCACAATCAAAACAAATTTTCACTCTTCTTTATTTTTTGCGCGCCGAAGATATAATTTTTATCTGGCACTAACTATCAGCACAGGGACAGACGCGGACAATTTCACAGAGTTTCGAACTCCTGTTGCCACGTAATCGTGACTTATTTAGTTTCACAATCGAAAAAAGGCTCTCTCACACAAATATGTCGATCGAAATATTGTAGCACTTTCGCAGCCTCATTAAGGAGACTTGGACACTCTACCTAAGGAAAGCAATGTAGTTGTCCTGGACAGTTTTAACGTAAAAAGGTTTGTAATTATAATTGGAATTACCTTGAAGCCGCGCGGGATTAGCCGAGCGGTGTAAGGTGCTGCAGTCATGGACAGTGCGGCTGGTCCCGGCGGAGGTTCGAGTCCTCCCTCGGGCATGGGTGTGTGTGTCTGTCCTTAGGATACTTTAGGTTAAGTAGTGTATAAGCTTAGGGACTGATGACCTTAGCAGTTATGTCCCATAAGATTTCACACACATTTTCTGAACAATTACCTTGGAGGTCAGTCAGTTACATCTGCATATGCACAGGGGCGCTTTTAACTGAAACGGCAAACGATCTCGAAAACAACTCGAAAATAGACGTAAGACTGACATCGTCCACAGAAACTTTATAAAACAATCCTTGCAATTCTTTCAAGGCCAAATGAATTCTCCAAACCTCGCATTATCTTTAACGCCAGTGAGCTTACGGAAGTGGTCTGTCTTTGTTAAAGTGTGTTCCCTCTACAAAACGACTTTCTTTTTAAATCCATCCCCAACAAATTAGAAAGAAGTTACCTTGCAGTGTGGGCAACGTGCAGTGAAGTCCATTTAAAAATTCGAAGTATGTATTCCATTCCGGATGTTCTAATTTTCATCCTTCACTCCTGCTTCCTTCAAATATTCAACCACAGCGAGTTTAAAATCGAAAAATCGTTCAAGGCATGTCCCTTGGCTTAACCAACGTACTTAGCAGTAATATTTGAAGTCTCCGTACTCTTAGTTCAGTGCCATTGAAAACAGTTTGCAACTGACAATGGAATAATGCGTGTGACGTCTGAAATTTTACCATTGGCATTACCAATTTCTTCACGTGCTGCATGTTTGCAAGTGATGTACAGAACAATGAATCCCGTTTGTGTGTTGTTGTAATTAAATTCTTTCTGTATGGTATTGTAGTGTCGGTTCACAGCAAATATGTAGTACCAGTCGCTTGTGCGAACTCACAGTTGTCATCCCTCTCTTCTGTCATTCCCATTCATTTCAAAGGATTAGGAAGACAGCTCGCTAGAGTGCCTCCTTTTGTGCAAACAGCTACTCGACCTGTGAACGCCCTTCATACCACGAACAAACAGCGAATGTTACCAGCTCTGACAGAACGATTCTGCCGAACTCAAAGAGGTCTGACGACCGAAAAATGCCGCACCGCAGCGCCAAATGAAATTTCGCGGCCCACACAAGCTTCACGTGTGAAGTTTGACACGCCGTAGCTGGCCCTGCTCTAGAAGCATCTAATTTGTGTCTATTTGATTTTACAGCCTTCACCGTACTTGTAACAGGGGGTCGTCCGCCCCTGGTAGCTGTGTGGTCAGCACGACAGAATGTCATACCTACCGGACCGGGTTCGATTCCCGGCTGGGTCGGAGATTTTCTCCGCTCAGGGACTGGGTGTTGCGTTGTGCTTATCGTCATCACTTCATCCCCATCGACACGCAAATCGCCGCAGTAGCGTCAACTCAACGGACTTGCACAAGGCGAACGGTGTAACCGCCGGGAGGCCCTAGCCACACGACATTTCCATTTCCACAGGGGGTCGGTCTAAGAGTGCTCACTGCGCTGGGGAATTAGGGTAAATACGTAGAAATGCGAGAGTATGTCAAGACGTTTTGATTCAAATGTCTTTGAGGCAGTCAGGTAAGTCGAAAAGCTACTTCCCTTCTTTTACATCCGTAACTCTGACCAGGACGTATTTCTTTTTTTTTTTGTGCTGTGGTAGGAGCGTTTTCATTCTGGTCCTCAACTTTTACTGTACCATAATTTTGGCATTATACCATTCTTCACGGAGTGCTGCACTGAGGTGAGATATCAATGTCTCTCGGTGAAGCCTGGCACGAAGTCGGCGTTCCAAAACATCCCAAAGGTGTTCTGTAGGATTCAGGTCAGGACTCTGTTGCAGGCCAATCCATTACAGGGATGTTAATGTCGTGTAACTAATCTGCCACAGTCCGTGCATTATGAACAGGTGCTCGATCGTGTTGAAAGATGCAATCGCCATCCCCGAATTGCTCTTCAGCAGTAGGAAGCAAGAAGGTGCTTAAAACATCAATGTAGGCCGGTGCTGTGATAGTGCCACACGAGACAAAGGGGTGCAAGCCCCCTCCATCAAATCACAACCACACCGTAACACCACCGCCTCCGAATTTTACTGTTGGCACTACACACGCTGGCAGATGACGTTCATCGGGCATTCGCCATACCCACACCCTCCCATCGGATCGCCACATTGTGTACCATGATTCGTCACTCCACACAACGTTTTTCCACTGTTCAATCGTCCAATGTTTAAGCTCCTTACGCCAAGAGAGGCGTGGTTGGGCATTAATCCGGCGTGATAAGTGGCTTATGAGCAGCCGCTCGATCATGAAATCCAAGTTTTCTGACCTCCCGCCTAACTGTCAAAGTACTTGCAGTGGATCCTTGATGCAGTTTGGAATTTCTGTGTGATGGTCTGGATAGATGTCTGCCTATTACATTTTAAGACCCTCTTCGACTGTCGGCGGTCTCGATCAGTCAATAGACGAGGTCGGCTTGTACGCTTTTGTGCTGTACGTGTCCCTTCACGTTTCCACTTCACTATCATTTCGGAAGCAGTGGACCTAGGGATGTTTAGGAGTGTGGAAATCTCGCGTACAGACATATGACACAAGTGACACCCAGCCACCTGAGCACGTTCGAAGTCCGTGAGTTTCGCGGAGCGCCCCATTCTGCTCTCTCACGATGTCTAATGACTACTGATGTCGCTGATATGGAGTACATGGCAGTAGGTGGCAGCACAATACCTAATAATAAAAACGTATGTTTTTGTGGATGTCCGGATACTTTTGATCACATAGTGTATAATGATTTTTATGTCTTCCATTAGATGTTACTCCAGTTTCATGCTTAGTCGAAAGAGAGGATGTATTCACAGTCATCCAGGAGAGCAAATTTAAGTCTGGCGTCAAATACATTAGAGAACTATAAGAAAAATTAATCGAAATATAAGCAAATTAGTGCGTAAACCAAGTTATGAACCAAAGAAATATCAGTCAGCAGGAATAGGTCTGTTATAGATCTGCTATGTGTAATCAATATTTTATCCAAAAAGTCAACAGGTAACTGGAATATATCACAAATTCCATTATCTGTTCCACGGAAAATGCTGCACGCTGTGTAGCTTTGTAACAAGCAGTCATCTCAGTATTTTGTGTCACTCCCCAGAATGGATCAATTATAACGGTGGAACCTTCGGTAGCCGTGTTCCATAGTTCAGAGGTGGTTGCATCCTAGGCTCTAAATGACTTCTGGGCTTTTCCATTCAGTCCACCAGGCATTAGCATGTCGTTCACTTTCTCGTATTTGACGACTTCGTGACTGAGAAGTGATCTCCGTCAAAAACGCTCGTAAGCTTCAGTGGTTTCCTAACTCGCTTGTGCATCAACTGTGAGATCAGTTTTAGTCTTTCCAGGTGTTCCTTGATGATGTTGCCATTCTTTCCGCATATAGGGAGCACTTATAAGAGAACAGTTAAATCATATGGTAAGAACGAAAAAGGAAGAAAAAGTAGCTGAAATGAAGCATATTACTGTTCAAGAGATCTAGTGACCAGTTGATAGCAGATAAAAAATGGGCTAACTTTTCCATTTTTCAACCAGTAGAAATTGCATTCGGAATTTCTTACCGTCCGATCTGTCCTCAAAATGTGTTACTTTACTGAAGATTCACGTAGTACACACGACATACTGTTGTATGGGCTACCTCCCTCTTATCAAAGTACAAAGAAACAATCAGATAGGTAGTGGCGTGATATAAGTCGCACATCACAGAGCTACATCTACATCTACATATATAGTCCACAAGCCACGGCATGGTGCATGATGGAGAGTGACTTTCCTGTTCCACTCGCAAATAGAACGAAAAACGAGTATCTATATGCCTCCGGCCGCACCCTAATTTCTCTTATCTCATCTTCGCAGTTCAAATATGGCTCTGAGCACTATGGGACTTAACATCTGAGGTCATCAGTCCCCTAGAACACACATCCATGCTCGAGGCAGGATTCGAACCTGTGACCGTAGCGGTCGCGCGGTTCCAGACTGAAGCGCCTAGAGCCGCTCGCCCACCCCGGCCGGCCATCTTCGCAGGTCTTATGCGAAATATAAGTTGGCGATTGTGGAATCGTTCTGCAGTCAGCTTCAAACTCCGGTTCCCTAAGTTTTCTCAATAATGTTCAGCAGAAATAACATCGTCTTCCTCACAAGGATTCCGACTTTATCTCACGAAACATTACCGTAATAGTCGCGTGTTGATCGAACCCACCGGTAACAAATCCAACATCCCACCTCTGAATTGTTTCGATGTTATCCTTTAATCCGACGCGGGGGGGAAAGGGGGGGATCCCAAAAACTCGAGTAGTATTCAAGATAAGGCCACACTAGTGTTGCACACGCTATCTCCTTTACAGATGAACCACGCTTTCCTGAAGTTCTCCCAATAAATCGAACACGGCGATTCGTCTTCGTTACTACCGTCTTTATGTACTCGTTCCATTTCGTATCGCTTAACAATGTTATGTGTAGATGTTAGTCGATATGACTGTGTGACCCAACACTATAAATGTTGTATTCGAACATTACGGGAATCTTTTTCGAACTTACATTCTTATATACGTCACAATTTTGCATATGTCTTCTTGTGCCTCCTACAACCACTTAACGGTGACACTTTCTGTACTCCGCAGCATCATCAGCAAACACAGATTGCTACTCACCCCGTCCGTCAGAGCACTTACATATATAGACAATTAGCGCAGCCAGCAATGCTTCGCATTTGCGAAATACGAGAACTGGACTTCCTTCTCCGTCCCTCTCTCTGTCCATCTCCTTCTCCTCCTTCTCTCTTCATCTCCTGCGCCCTCTCTTTCCATGTCTTCCTCCTTCCTCTCTACGTCCATTTTCTCCCTCCCTCCTCTGATCGCATCCTCCTTCCCCCTCTCTTTGGTTCTGATAGAAAACTTGTACATTATTGTTCCAAAAAAATTTATACGCCCTCCGCCCTCGAATCATACAACACCTCACTCCATTCAGTAAATCGTAAACGCTTTACACATACACAACGTTTTAACGCTTGACTGGGACAATGTTCTTGTCAGAAACCCGAAGTTTTAAAAATGGGCCGATATTTTATATGCATATCACTGAAATAAAATCTCAAATTGCAATATCTTCAATCGAAATACATGTAGAAATCATTTCTTTTGTTCTTTCTGGAAGCTTTACGTTTTTCTTCGTCCGTTAAAGCTATTAAAATGAAACGTCGAAGCGTTTAACATATGATGCAAAATCCTGTGAAACATTTATTTCCTGAGGTTGTTTTAAACTGAATTAAATGTCACAGAATAATTTTTGCAGAAATAAAACTGCACAATAATACACCTTCTTTATTTAAGCTTTTTTGTAGCTTCTTTTTGTAGACACAGTTAGCTTATTTGCACAATAGTACGCCTTTTTTATTTAAGCTTTTTTGTAGGTTCTTTTTGTAGACACAGTTAGCTTATTTCGCTATGAAGAGTTGGCAAAGCTGCGAAGGACGTTAATATGGTTCCAATCCCCCGGTTCCGACCATGGTTTTCAGCAGCTTTTGCTTGGTCGCAAGGCGCATTCCGGAACAGGTAAGCCCCTCCCATTTATTCCCAATTGGAATCCCCCATTTACTCCACTATCAGTTTGACTGATATTTGCCTGAACAGAACCGCGAGTCTCCAATGGATCGGATCTCGAACATCCCCCGCCACTCTTAGGAGTGGAGGATGAAAAGAGTAGAAAATAAAAATGTAGTCCATGTCAGTCTGTATGTTTATTAGAGTATTGTGCAAAAATTTGAAAAAAATCTGTCAAGAACATTTCGAGGTTTCTGCTAAAAATTTGAAGTAAACCGGTAAAGCACTTTTAGAGATTTTTCGCAACAGCGTCAAACAACGACTAGTCTTTATATACAGTATACTGTAGGTAAGAGTAGTCCTACCACACTTCCCCGAGCACTCCTGACAATAACCTTGTCTCTAATGCACACTCACCGTCGAGGGCAACGCACTGGGTTCTAATACTTAAGAAATCTTCGAGCCAATCACATGTCTGGGAACCTATTCCGTATGCTCGCATCTTCGTTAACAGTCTGCAATGGGCCACTGTGTCAAGCGCTTTCCGGAAATCAAGGAATATGCAGTTTGCCTGCTGCCCTTCAACCCTGGTTCTTAGGATATGTGAGAAAAGGGCAAGCTGAATTTTGTACTAGAAATGCTTTTTAAAACCACGCTGATTTGCGGTCAGATGCTCTTCTGTCTCAAAGTAACTTATTATATTCGATCTGAGAAAAGCAGCAGTCAGATGTTACGGATACTGGACTGTATTTTGCGGATTAGCCATAAATGCAAGCTTAAGCAACTGATCAATGCCATATAGTACTGTCTGTAAAACCGAATTGGTATTCCATCCGGACATGGCACCTTGCTTGTTTTCATTTCTTCCAGTTGCTTCTGTATCTCAGGGATGCCTATTACAAGGTGCTCCTTACGGGAGTCTGTTGTAACGTATATGCAACCAATAAGTGTAACGTAGCTACAGCCAATATTGCCTATGTTCGTCAGTGAAATTGGACTCGATAAGCAACCTGAGCTATCAGCAAACGGAATCGAACCTGAATAACACTGTGTGCGTACTGAATGAGTGTCAGTTTCTCTGTCATTTAAGCCCTCAACAGATCGTTACATGAAAGACTTAAAACTAACATTTCGATAAGCTGTCTGACAGCATATTTGAATATGAATTTACAAGTGAATACAGAATCTGACTTGTGCAATGGAATTTACTGGATAAGAGTACATGACATGCTGTGATGTGTCAGCGTCTCTGTTTTGGCCCTAAGTTTTGCACTCACCTCTTTAGATGACTGCCTTTCATCATGTGGTTTACAGAAATGCGCAGCAGCATGCAGCAGCAGCGGGTAAAGCTTATTGTTACTGAGAATTAATTTAATAAAAAGGAGTTTACTTGGGTCCTGTTAACTACTAAATAACTTTTGACAAGGGATTTCATTAAGTAAGTCTATTTAAAACTTCAGAATCATCATGAACAAGTATTAATAATGACAATGACAAATGACACAGTGTGAATAATGGCTGAGTGCCAGATAAATAATTTCCATTTCAAAGTTACATTAACATTTAGTAACTACAGCATATTATTTAGATGTGGAGAATAATAATTATTATTTGGAGGATAAGGAGGCTTCTCCCACTGACAAGCAAAATATGGGATTACTGCAAACTCGGACTAACAATCACGAGCCTAAGGCCGCTTTCATACTATACTGTTTTGCAAAAAGCCGTACGGCTGTAGGTGTGATGAAATGCATGGTACCTTTCACATTACACGACGACTGTAAAATGCCGCTGCCGTGCCGCGCTGCAGCCGTGTCTTGCCACTACAACTGACGTCGCCGTACGGCAAGTTCGACACAGTGGCCTACATGACTAAATGCATGCTTTCACATTGGACGGTTTTGAGTCGTACGGCGTCGACTAGTTCGTTGTAGTGTCGTGTTATTCATTTGTGTTTATTCTTGTTTACTGAAAAGTGTAGAAGAATGGATGAAATTGATACTGAAGTTCTGATAACCTTGGTGGAAGTAAGACCTGTTCTGTGGGACAAAACTCTAGATGCGTATAAAGATTGTATTGCTACAAAGAATGATTGGCGGGAAGTTTGCGTACCACTGAAGCAAGATTTTGATGAGATGGAAGACAAAGTTAAAAATGCATTTGGTAAGTATTTATTTAATATTAAATTTTATACGTTTTAAACACTATGTATTTAACGTTATAAATTTTATTCTAAAAGTAAAAGGTTTGTTTGTAAATAAATTACTGCTACCAGTCACGTTTTTTCTCTAAGTTGTCATCATGTGTGGTGTCTTTTTATGTGTTTTCTTTACTGTAATATATAAGAGAAACACGCGCAAGCCCTCACACATCAAAAAAACACCACACATAATGGCAATTTAGAGAAAAAAACGCCCTTGAAGATGGGAGTTATTTCCCGAAACGCGTCGTGCAAAATATAAACAAAACGAATAAAAACGTGAGTGGTAGCAGTAATTTATTTATGAACAAAACTACTGATTATACAGTCGCAGCCTTTCACAAACCATCTACAAAAAGTAAAAGGCTTGTTAATTATATCTTTGACATCTGCCATGACACGCTTCCAGCATTTGTCATAAAATATTTACAAAGAGTGTTCCTTATGGCGTTATCTGTCAGTCCTCCTCTTATGTTAGCATCTTGGGGCAAGTCTTCCAAACCAGTGATGGATGTGGTGTCTTCAATTACAAATCCATCTCTCTGACGTACAAAACTGTGTAAAACAATGCAAGCTTTAACCATTTTTACTGCAAAATCTGATTGAACAATTAAAGGTCGGTGAAACACCCGCCACTTATTGGTGAGGGTGTCAAAAGCGCATTCTACAATCTCCTTGCTCTGCACAAACGGTAATTAAATACACGTTTCTCAACTGTCAAGTTTGTTCCCCCAAAAGGCCGGAGCAAATGTGTGTGTAGGCCAAATGCTGCGTCTCCCACGAAAAAGTAGGGTACTTTTGGACCTTCCGTACCAGGCAGAAATTTCACGTCTGGAAATTCCAGGGAATTACTTTCTATTGACTTCCATAAACTGGATCGTCTGAACACTGAAGAGTCACAGTCTTTGCCATAACTTCCTACGTCGACATAAATGAACCTGTAGTTGGAATCCGCTACAGCCATCAGAACTACAGAAAAGTATTCTTTATAATTGAAGTACATTGATCCGCTATTAAATGGGGTAGTAAGACGGATATGTTTTCCATCCACCGCTCCTAAGCAGAGGGGGAAATTACCAGTACGTTCAAATCCAGCCGCTATTGATTCCCATACCTCTTTGGTCGGTCTTCGTATACATTCTTCCCGCAGTGATGACCAAATTGCTGTGCATACATCATTAACCACTTTACTTGCTGTAGAAATCCCAATTGGAAATGTAAGTCAGTGAAGGAACAACCGCTTGCCAGACACCTCCAAAAAAAAAAAAAAAAAAAAAAAAAAAAAAAAAAAAAAAAGAAACAGTGACATTTAGTTTGCAGTGGACGTCTTGAAAGGGTCCTGTAGCCACCTTTCATTAGTCCGGTAGCCCATTTTCACTAGTATCTCTGCCGGCCGCGGTGGTCTTGCGGTTCTAGGCGCTGCAGTCCGGAACCGCGGGACTGCTACGGTCGCAGGTTCGAATCCTGCCTCGGGCATGGATGTGTGTGATGTCCTTAGGTTAGTTAGGTTTAAGTAGTTCTAAGTTCTAGGGGACTGATGACCTAAGATGTTAAGTCCCATAGTGCTCAGAGCCATTTGAACCATTTGAACTAGTATTTCTCTTTCCTTCCTTGTTTCTCTTTTCTCATAATTATCATAGTGGTGTGATTGAATGAATGTGGTTTTGTGTCACGTTGCTAGACGGTTGCGTAGTCTGCTGCAGAAAGTCAGCGATAGTTGTACAGATTCAGCAGCAGTTGTACAGAATAGCCAACTCTCGTAGTGGTCAAGTAGGCAAAGAGGTTTTCGCTACTTGTGAGAAATCCATCTGCGTTAGGTTGGTGGCGGAAATGGCATCTTTGGGTTTTCTGGGCCACGCGGAGCGTCGAAGAGGCTGGAGAAGAAGCGGGAGGCAGTCTGCCGCCGGTACGGGAAGCGTCCACAGCTGTGCTCCAGTCGAAGAAGGGTAAGTTAGACTGACCGCGTGGCGCGTTGTTACTTGGCGAGGGGAGAGCTGTTAGCTTTTGGTCTCGCTTTTCAGCTCTGAAAGATTGCTTTGCCTTGTCGCAGCAATGAATGCAAAACTTTGACAGATTTTCCTTTTAGTAAATTTCTATAGCAGACTTGGATCCACCGGAAGAGCGCCACACAAAGGTGTCGATAAGAAGTGAGCACTCGCTTCTGTATGAATGTCTGTTTGTCTTCAGCTGAGCCTGTATAAGCTTTCACCTTTCTAAATATTTATAGCTTTGCCTTCTCGTAAATTTTCCTTGCTTTATGTGTCTTTCGTCCGATCTCATGTTTGTCTTAAATAATGTTAACTGTTCATGACTGTGTGATGTGTTAGTTGAAATTTGGGCACTATACCTAGAAACTGTGTCTCCACAAACCACCTGGGCACGCGGGTGTACTGCGGAACGTGTACCGTTTCACGAGTTTTTGCGATCAGTTATCAGGCAACAGCAGTTGTATGAATGATTCACACCAATGATTTCAGGTTTAGATTATAGCGGTGAACGTATCGACGCTTTTCTTCAAGGTTATCAGGAATTGTGTACATGCCTCACATCCATGTCTTACAAATAAATGATGTTATCCACAATTTTCTCCTGTATTCCGAGGTTACGTTTTTGCACCTAAGCCACTCACCTCGTAGCTTTCCTGTTAGCACATCCAACGCGTTTCCTTACGCACAGGTCCAGTGATTAGTTTCCCTTTATTTTAAAACAAATGCCTTGGATTAAGTCTTATTTTCAGGTGTGTTGCTGGGAGCTGATTTTCTACACAGTGTTCTTGGATGTGCTATTTTATTTTAAATGGTTGATTCTCGTGAACAGTGCACGGGAAATACTATTAATTACGTCGCATCCTCTGTGAGCGATATCACGACGTGCGTATTTTTATGAGTTTTTGGTCTGTGATCAAATTAATTTATTTTCCGAGTCGGCCAAACCTTTGATTAGTTGTATGGTTAGAGTCGGTGGCGACCCTAATCTTCTCAAGTTAACTTCACAAGCAATAAGCATTTACATCCCCAATAATAACGTAATAACCCGTAGAAACAAGTTAGTTACAATCTTTTGTTACAGTTTTGCTTTTTTCTATACAAAATTAAAATGTTTTCATACAGTTTTGTTTTCTTTTGATGTAGGTAAAGAAGTACTACGGAGGTTGACCAATCTACGAGACTCCTTTGTGAAGTCAAACATAAAAATTCAATCTACGTAAAAAAGTGGCTCACCAGCAAAGAAAGTGAAAAAGTATGTATATTCTGATTAGCTGCAGTTTCTAAAAAGAAAAGTGTGATGCTCGAGAGACGGGGGACAGTTTTCAATCGGAACGCTCTGCCAGACTGGAAGGAGATACAGAAACACAGGGCTCCGTCGAAAATAGTGAGAATGTTTCTGAGCCATTTGATACACCACCCACACAACAAACATCCAAAAGCGAGCGCCATACAAACAGAAAACAAAGAAAACCTGATGCAATCGAAATGAAAATATTAAGAGTTCTGGAAGAAGACAAACCTTGCAGCAAAATGTCATTTTCACTTAGTCTGAAGCCTCACCTGGAAAAATTTGATGAACAGTATTATCTTCAGTTTCAGATGGGAGTACTCGAAGTTACAGAAAATATATTTGACAGGAGAAAGATATTAGACAGCTGAACCTCCTCCATTTACCCATCACACACCTTCCATGCCCTACAATAATCGATTTCAAGCTTATTCACCTATGGAAAATGCTGCTCCAATATCCTCTTACCATGCGCATCAGATTCGTCCTCCTCCAGCTGCACCAAACCCACTACAGACTTCGCAAGGTCGCAGTTCTTATCTACAAAGAAATAAAGTGCCATCACCATACCCTTCGCCTTCCACTAGTAGCCATGAAGGCCCACCATCAACAACGCAGTTCTACAACCTTTTCGCAGAGAGCCTGTCGCCACGAAGTGACAGTACAGTCAGTCCTGCAACAAAATCTTTGGTTTCAACTGTTGATTAAGATACTGACTTTTCCACTTCATAATCTGAGCGTAATCAAAATGTAAAACACAAATAAATAAGTAAATAAACAGAACTAGTTTTTTATGTATTAACTTACCTTAGCGTGATAGCCAGAATTCGAACAGGTTGGATGCAATTGCGGAATTGTGTGTTTTTTCGTTGTAACACATCCTTAAGTTTTCTATGTAATTCGTCAAAAGAGGTAATAGACATTCGGAAATAGTTCAAGAATTTATTTCCGTCGTTCCTCAAATCTTCAAAGAGTGTATAAAATAAACCCACTTCCTCTCTTCTCTGGTTAATGGGGTGTACCCACAAAAGGCGACGTTTTCTTTGGCGGCGATGAAGCAACCAAAAAGCAACAATTCGTTTACGGTTCATCTTCACACACACATTTAGCAAACTGAATAGACACCAACAACTGGTCACGTCAAAAAACCGTGCAATGTGAAATCAACACAGTCACGGCTAAAATTCGTACGGCTTTTTGCCGAACGGTCAAAACCGTATAGTGTGAAAGCGGCCTAACCCTGCAGTTGATTTTGCGTTATGCTTGCGAATTTTACCTTGAATTCCATCTTCAAGTGTAGTTAAGCCATCTAAATGTCTCCCGGTTATATGAATGAAATCAGGCCTTGAGTGTGGTAAGATCTGCCATCACCGACGTGAGGGCAGCGTGACACGTCTTCTGTCTCCGAGCTCTAGACCGACAGTATTTCTTCCACTCTGGCAGACAGTCCTCGTCTCACAACAATGCTTAGAATCGCGCTCTCATGTTTCGCCCTCAGACTGTTACAATCGATATCTGAGTGCTTACACAATAGCGTTAAGCTGGATATGTTGTTTTATGTAATGGAGATATCAGACACACTCGTTACACTGTACGACGGTAAAAATGACGGTATGTTGGGACGATCCCCCTGCGTGAACGATTTCTTAAATGCGAGATTTAAAGCTTCGGCTTTCAGCTTGCTGCCCTCTATTGCTACACAGAATAGTCAGTGAGTTACTGGGCAGAAGCAATCGATCCGCTTAGCGGTTTTACGTAGGGTTGTCGGCAAGATCTTTTGCAAGGGTATGACGGTGATTGTTGTATGCTTTGCGCGTCGATCTTTTTACAAATGTACGAGTTTCTGCTAACTTTTCCCTGTCACCATTTGTGGGTTCTTTTTGGAACCAAGAGCGCAATAGTCTCTGCCTCCTCAGCAATTTCCGGAAGTGGTTATTAAACCACGATGACTGTTTCCCGGTCTTAATCCACTTACACGTCACCGGCGCTTCCAGGGCGCGACCTAAAATCCGTTTAAATGTTGCCCCTAATTACTCTAAGTCCATCGTACTGGAATTAAACGATGTCCATTATTTTCTAAATGGGATGCTAACAACTGTTTATCTGCTCTTTCTACCAAAATTAAACTCCCAGGCTCCTCAATGGATTTATTTTATGTATGATATCTGATCACTTATACCTGTCTCCGTATCGACGCAGTCGGTATGGTCAGGCCTGTTGGAAGCTACAAGGACCAAAATATTTCCATTGTGTGTAGGCCGCTCAAGACAGTTTTCAGAAAACATGTTCAAAAGTACTTCACAAGACTGCCTATCCGTACCACCCGCAATGAATTCATAGAAGTCGCCTCCAATTAACATTTCATGATGTGAGTATTTCCGCACTTTGAGCATAGACTTTCCTTGAGTGATTCTAAACGTCTCACGGTGGAATCGGGTGGTCATTAAAAAAATGGTCCAAATGGCTCTGAGCACTATGGGACTTAACATCTGAGGTCATCAGTCCCCTAGAACTTAGAACTACTTAAACCTAACTAACCTAAGGACATCACACACATCCATGCCCGAGGCAGGATTCGAATCTGCGACCGTAGCGGTCGCGCGGTTCCAGATTGAAGCGCCTAGAACTGCTAGGCCACAACGGCCGGCGGTGGTCATTAAAAACATCCAATAATTAACTTGAGTTCACCTAGACCTGTTACATACAACCAGACAACTTCACAGACCTCTATAGACACAATATTTTTTCGTCATTTAATTTTATCTTTGTCAAGTGCAATGAACAAAATGGCTCAAATGGCTATGAGCACTATGGGACTTAACATCTGTGGTCATCAGTCCCCTAGAACTTAGAGCTACTTAAAACTAACTAACCTAAGGACATCACACACATTCCATGCCCGAGGCAGGATTCGAATCTGCGACCGTAGCGGTCGCGCGGTTCCAGATTGAAGCGCCTAGAACTGCTCGGCCACAACGGCCGGCGGTGATCATTAAAAACATCCAATAGTTAACTTGAGTTCACCTAGACCTGTTACATACAACCAGACAACTTCACAGACCTCTATAGACACAATATTTTTTCGTCATTTAATTTTATTTTTGTCGAGTGCAACGAACAAAATGGCTCAAATGGCTCTGAGCACTATGGGACTTAACATCTGAGGTCATCAGTCCCCTAGAACTTAGAACTACTTAAACCTAACTAACCTAAGGACATCACACACATCCATGCCCGAGTCAGGATTCGAACCTGCGACCGTAGCGGTCACGCGGTTCCAGACTGAAGCGCCTAGAACCGCACGGCCACACCGCTCGGCTGCAATGAACACTCCGGCTCCGATGGCGTCTAATATCTACTTTCGATGTATGTTCATTGCTTACTTTCAGCTAGTTCTTGGTTACGAAAATAATTTGAGCGTTGCAACTTGCCTGGAGGAAATTAAACTTAAAAATTTTGTGACGAATACTTTGACAATTTACTGTTAAAATTAGATAGTCAGAGTGTTTATTTTGTACATGGTCTGATTTCGCTCTCTATGTAGTAACTGGCGAGCGTTCATGTGGACTCCTCAAATACTCTGCTACGCGAGTAGCAGCTTCCTTTATGTAGGGCACCTGGGTCTATGAAGGGGAGTCGTACAATCCTCCACTCCATAACGCACATCCAGAAAACTGTGGCCAAGATTGTCACACAATCTACGAAGCCTTTTTTGAGACCCTCCACTGAACTTCAAACAAAAGGACTCCGATCAATTCTGCGAATGATGCTACAGGTTGCTAGATCTGCTGGCACCCTGCGTGTGAGGCCAGCAATCTTCACCGCTTTCGTCAGTCACCTGTACGAACTGATGATGGCCTCAGAACTCAAGCGACAGAATCATTAGTGCCAACGTGAGCCACAATATACAGACGTCTGCATACTGCATGCTCGATAGCTGTGCACACGGTCTCCTCCATCTCTCGCAAGAGGTAGCCCGACATACATGCACACTGGATTTCTTTCTGGCCCTGGACGCTGCTTCCCTAAGTGGTTCCACAATGAGGATAACTTTAGAGCTCCCAATAACCGCAAACCGCTGCCCGCGTGTCCCTGCTTGGACTCTGCTCAAGAAGCAGCCACCTGTCCATTCACAGAGTGAATGGGTCTCCACAATGAATCTCCGCCACGAGCGATGCGAACATGTTACCAGCTGTCACGCCATGCAGTGCGGGCAGATCCACCTCGTCAGATACACTGCAAGGTGCCCAAGCAGCAGAGCCCATGTGCGACATCTGAAGTGTCCCATGAGATGCGCCAGACTCCAGGTCGCACCTGCATCCTGTGACGACAGCCTGAAGACAATTGACTGTAGCCAAAAGTCTTCAGCTGATCCTGAACAACGGGCAGCTCATCCTGCTTCCACACACAGCAAGCGCACATCCTATCCTAAGAATTAACTATAAAAGCATGCAGGCTTCCTACTTTCTTTTGTAACCTACTTTCTTTTTATAAAAAACGACAACGTAATGTTACCAGAATGAGATTTTCACTCTGCAGCGAAGTGTGCGCTGATATGAAACTTCCTGGCAGATTAATACTGTGTGCCAGACCGAGACTCGAACTCGGGAACTTCGCCTTTCGTGGGCAAGTGATCTACCAACTGAGCTACCCAAGCACGACTCACGCCCCTTCCTCACAGCTTTACTTCTGTCAGTTTCTCGTCTCCTGCCTTCCAAACTTTGCAGAATCTCTCCTGCGAATCTTCACAGATATGTTTTGCAACAGAGTTTGGACGTCTGGACGCCGGTGACCTGTCCTATGGAAATTCGCAGAAAGCTCACAGTTGTCTCGTCAGCTTCCTGCCTAACAAGGACCCATCCTCTGCATTATTGCTGGTCTTCAATGCTCTGCCCACTGCAGTGGCGTCTCCTCAGCGCTTGTCAGCCGACCTGAATGCAGCCGCTGACCGACTGGCGCCATCCAACATGTCTGCACAATGAGACCGCGGAACTCAGCAGTCCACAAATGTTTTCACCCAGGTTCCACAGACAAAACGCTCCCCTCGACCCTCAGTCGCAGTACGCTTTTACTGCAGTCATTTAAATCGGCACCCTAATCCTTTGAATGCAGGTAAAGCTTACCGCTATTCTTTCACTAGAGCACACAAGCAAGAGCGCTAACTACTGCCCACCATTTCATCACGATGTATGATGTCAGATCGTAATAAAGATCATCTTCCCTAATAACATTAAGCAGCATGACATAGGATCAGAAGTTAGAGTGCCCTGCAATCTCTCAAGCACATAAAGAAAGCTAAATACAGGGTTATTACAAATGATTGAAGCGATTTCACAGCTCTACAATAACTTTATTATTTGAGATATTTTCACAATGCTTTGCACACACATACAAAAACTCAAAAAGTTTTTTCAGGCATTCACAAATGTTCGATATGTGCCCCTTTAGTGATTCGGCAGACATCAAGCCGATAATCAAGTTCCTCCCACACTCGGCGCAGCATATCCCCATCAATGAGTTCGAAAGCATCGTTGATGCGAGCTCGCAGTTCTGGCACGTTCCTTGGTAGAGGAGGTTTAAACACTGAATCTTTCACATAACCCCACAGAAAGAAATCGCATGGGGTTAAGTCGGGAGAGCGTGGAGGCCAAGACATGAATTGCTGATCACTATTTCCACCACGACCGATCCATCGGTTTTCCAATCTCCTGTTTAAGAAATGCCGAACATCATGATGGAAGTGCGGTGGAGCACCATCTTGTTGAAAGATGAAGTCGGCCCTGTCGGTCTCCAGTTGTGGCATGAGCCAATTTTCCAGCATGTCCAGATACACGTGTCCTGTAACGTTTTTTTCGCAGAAGAAAAAGGGGCCGTAAACTTTAAACCGTGAGATTGCACAAAACACGTTAACTTTTGGTGAATTGCGAATTTGCTGCACGAATGCATGAGGATTCTCTACCGCCCAGATTCGCACATTGTGTCTGTTCACTTCACCATTAAGAAAAAATGTTGCTTCATCCCTGAAAACAAGTTTCGCACTGAACGCATCCTCTTCCATGAGCTGTTGCAACCGCTCCGAAAATTCAAAGCGTTTGACTTTGTCATCAGGTGTCAGGGCTTGTAGCAATTGTAAACGGTAAGGCTTCTGCCTTAGCCTTTTCCGTAAGATTTTCCAAACCGTCGGCTGTGGTACGTTTAGCTCCCTGCTTGCTTTATTCGTCGACTTGCATGGGCTACGCGTGAAACTTGCCCGCACGCGTTCAACCGTTTCTTCGCTCACTGCAGGCGACCCGTTGATTTCCCCTTACAGAGGCATCCAGAAGCTTTAAACTGCGCATACCATCGCCGAATGGAGTTAGCAGTTGGTGGATCTTTGTTGAGATTCGTCCTGAAGTGTCGTTGCACTGTTATGACTGACTGATGTGAGTGCATTTCAAGCACGACGTACGCTTTCTTGGCTCCTGTCGCCATTTTGTCTCACTGCGCTCTCGAGCGCTCTGGCGGCAGAAACCTGAAGTGCGGCTTCATCCGAACAAAACTTTATGAGTTTTTCTACGTATCTGTAGTGTGTCATGACCATATGTCAATGAATGGAGCTACAGTGAATTTATGAAATCGCTTCAATCATTTGTAATAGCCCTGTATGTAACTTGCTAGCTTCCTGATACGTCACCAACGACAGCTGATGCCTTACTGAGCTGTGGAGCTGGCCATTCAGAAGAAATAATTGTGCTACAGACTGCGTGAACCTACACTTATAGTACAATACTGTACACACCTCTCACAGTTGCCTTCTTCTGGGGAAAATTGTATGGTAGCGCGAGAAGTGCATGTACTGACTACATCTATATGTGTCGCTGCTAATGTTTGGCAGGAGTAGCTACAAATTGTGACCACCAGTGGTGAGTATCACTTGTCCAGCACCTCTCTTGAATGGGGTAGCGAGATCTGTATGTGCTTCGTAGTTGCAACCACTGAAGCAAATTTACGTGTTGTAAGTGACATGAATACAGCTGGTTCTAATTTGAATAGCTGAATAATTTACATGCAGAATTAAGTAGACTGTTGTGCATAATATCTTATTACCGGAACAGGAGTCATTATCGTGCGACAATTTCGGAACCTACCGTAAATGTGGGCTACTTGAGCCCATATTTCGGAACTTCCCACATTATATTTAAAAATGAGCACAACATATTTTTTTTCACCGTCATACATTATATTATTTAACTATCGTTTATTGGTTCAAAATGGTTCAAATGGCTCTGAGCACTATGGGACTTATTATCTGAGGTCATCAGTCCCCTAGAACTTAGAACTACTTAAGCCTAACTAACCTAAGGCCATCACACACATCCGTGCCCGAGGCAGGATTCGAACCTGCGACCGTAGCAGTCGCGCGGTTCCGGACTGAAGTGCCTAGAACCGCTCGGCCTCCGCGGCCGGCTATCGTTTATTATGGATACTTTAATGTGCAGTACGCATTGTTTGTGATGTAGTAAATATTTTCATTTTTCTATTTTATTGGCTCACGTTAACCTTACAGTTGGGTTACTTGAACCCAGACTGTAATTCCCATAGATACTACCATTTGAAGGCAGTTTGGGTCCAAGTAGGTTGATGGTTATTTGAATAACATAATTTCTGAACATCCAGTGAACTTCCAAACGTTTGATAAGGACAAATATTAATTTTGAACATTCATTTTGAACAACACATTTCAGATATTGTACAAACAATAGAATGTAGGGATATAACAATGTTTAGAGTCCAGTTAAAGAAAACAAACCTCTTTTTATTAATTTTGGGGGTTCTATTGTCATTACCACATCTTCAAATTTATATAAAACACCCTTATTTTTGGGCCACCTCCAGGCTTTTAGTGTAGGCTCCAAGCAGCCGACTCAAACACCTTCTGCTTCTATAGCGAGGATGACTCCTGGGTATTCCTTCTCGTTCCATTTTACCAGAACAAACTTGCCTGTTTTAGGTCATCTTTCGTTACAGGCGCCGGTGTTAATTTGCCTATGCTTTGGCAAGAAGTCATAGACAAGTGTCCTATATGTTCATCACTATTGTGGAGGCTGATGTCGCTGTCACCTCCTGATCTCAAACTGAATGTGTCATCTTCTTCTGACGTGGAGTCTTCCAATTTTTGTTTTCATTTTCGTATGGTGGTCATGGTTGTTTTTGAAGATGTTTTCATTTTTGGACTTTCGTCCTGGCGTTGGGTGTTTTCCACGGAGGCACTGGTATTACTGATAGGGCAGAAATCAGACACACTTACACTCTGTCAAGGTGGCACTTGGAGTTTTTTCCTCTTAGTAGAACGAGGTGTAACAAAATCGCCCCTCTTCTCTTGAAGTCGTTGAAGAAATGCATCCCCAAACATAGACAAGTCTATATTTGCCTTGGATTTGTCTTGATTTGGCAAATGGCATATGATCTGATTTTCATCTAGAGGCACCAATCCAGCTTTCTTGAAACCTGCCTTTAGCCTGCATTTCATGTTTGGGCCAATTTCTTTTAAAACAGTTCGCAACTGCATTGGGAACTGATCCTTTGGAAGCCCACCGATTCTTTTACCTGCATCTGATTGCTTCCAACTGTCAAGAACATCCTTCCACCTCATTTTGAGAGGCCTAAAATATGCCACATCCAGTGGCTGAATGAGGTGGGAAGAATTAGGTGGAAGACAAACAAAGTGCATATTCAGAACGAGATTTTCACTCTACAGCGGAGTGTGCGCTGATATGAAACTTCCCGGCAGATTAAAACTGTGTGCCGGCCCTAGACTCGAACTCGGGACCTTTGCCTTTCGCGGGCAAGTGCTCTAACAACTGAGTTCTGCAAGGTTCGCAGGAGAGCTTCTGTTAAGTATGGAAGGTAGGAGACGAGGTACTGGCAGAAGTAAAGCTGTGAGGACGGGGCGTGAGTCGTGCTTGGGTAGCTCAGTTGGTAGAGCACTTGCCCATGAAAGGCAATGGTCCCGAGTTCGAGTCTCGGTCCGGCACACAGTTTTAATCTGCCATGAAGTTTCAAAGTGCATATAGTTTTCTTCACAGAGCTGAATCACATTGATGCTGAGGTGTGAAGTAAGATTGTCACCAATTACAGACTTCCTACCTTCTTGTTTCTTAAGAAGTGGAAGCAGATGACTGGTAAACCCTAGTCCTCAAAAATTGCTAGATCGATCCACCCATGCTTATTGCGGTTATATCTTGCCCCAGGTGGGCCACCTTCCGTCCAAATTGACCATAGGTTTTCTGCCTTATGTATGAAATAAGGTGGAATGGACTGTCCGGCTGCATTGCCACAAAACATTACATTTATGCTAGATTTTGTTGTGTTCATAATCCGCTCGGGGTATTTAGTACCCCTTCGGCAAATTACTTTTTTCCTACCCAGATCTTCACTCATATTGGTTTCATCATAGTTGTAAACATTTTCAGGGGGGGGGGGGGGCGGGGAGAGGGGTGTGTGTCCTTTAGCAGTTTTTCCCCATTTTGAATGAATTCAGTGATGATCTTTTCAGCGACAGCCGCTCTTGTTCTTTTTATGTTAGCTGCAAATCGAACTGAATGACTGGGATGCCTTTGTAGGAATGACTTAACCCAATCTCTTCCAGGCAAGTTATTCTTAAAACAACCAATGGTACGTCCCTGTCGACCTAAGTAAGCTTTTATGACAAATCTAAAATCAAGTTCGCCGCAAGGAAACACAAAGTCACACAGCATGTGGAGGTGGGTAGCTAACGTAAGCCCCTATTCATCTGTAAAAACTCTCGGGTGCCCTGGTTTCTCTGGATGTTGATTTTTTGGTTTCCTCTTGATAGTGGCTCTGCAAATATTATAAAAACTCTCAGCTTCTCGCTGTGTCATCCTCCTACTTCTTACAGCTTCCAGGCATTCTTCCAACTTTTCAGGAGTTAAGTCAGCGTATGTCTGGTTTCCATGTAGTCTTACATATTTATAAGGCATTGCGTCAGATAATCCTGAAAGAAAACAACCACAAAATTAGGATTTCCAGTGCGGAACCTTAATTCTTCTGGACAACTCGAGCCCAAACTTATTAATACACTGAACAGCAAGAAATGTGGTTACGAGTTACTTGAGCCATGGGTCAAGTAACCCGTATTTGCAGGTAACGTGTACTAGTTGTACTTAACCACATATTGTACAATTAATGAGTTATTCAGGACATGAACTGCCCTCAGTTGGCTTTGATGATAAACTAAATATGAAATACATGTACTTACCTCCAGTTTTAGGCTATTCCTGATATCTCTACAGACGAAAGCTTGCAGAGTGAAATAAACAAGAAACACGTGTCTAGGTAGCATAACCAGAGCTGCTACTAGTGGCGACTTCCCAAACCTCCTAGACTCACGCTATGGTCTGCTTAGTGATGCCGCCTACCAGTGAAGCAGTAAACTACGTCGTTATACTGATGTTGAGAGTGCGCAGAGAACCAAACAACATTTTTCTGTTTTGGGCTCAAGTTAGCCTCCAGGGCTCAAGTAGTCCGCGTTAACGGTACGTTCATGAGGTGGCAGTTTTTGATGCTGTTGTTGTTGATCCGTCCTTCTGGTTGCGACACAAGTTCCGAGGTCTCTTTGATAGTGTTAGAGTGGAGCAGGTTATGTGTCGGCACCGTTTTGATGTTTCTTCCTGCTTTTATTTATGCACAGGACAGCAGTCCCTGTAAAATTCTTGAAAGAACCATTTTTTCCTCCATGAGATTGTTTTTGTATTTGAAATACACAACTTACTTCGTACTTTTTATACCTGCAGCCGTTTTTGTTCGGTTGATACTTCGGTTATGCTTTATAACATAAATAAGAAAAAATTCCGGCTTTTGTCATTGCATGTGTTATTTGTGTCTACCACACATGTTTCATCTATTCATGTTAGACATGAGTAGTGGTATCCATTTTTAAGTATTTTTCACGTATCTGTTTATTCTTCTGTATGTACTAAATTCATATAATATGGGTTTCCAATTGATAGGTCATATTTAAACATTTCACTGCACATTAACAATCCTATTGCCAATTGCACGTGATGTTGCTAACAGGCTGTAGAGCAGACTCATTGACATTGATACGTAAAAACGAATATCAAAGTTGATGCATAGTATGAATAGGCGAAACTTGATTAAGACAGAATTTTTTTTCTTATTTACATGATGAACCATACTTAATGTTTAGTGATTAGTTAATTTAGTTCCATCGGAGGTTATCAAATGGCATTACAGAAAATATATGGTGTGTGCTTGCAGTATGTCATGATCCAGCACAAAGGACGGCATGTGACAGCATCCCTAATAAGGCTTCAACAAAACCATATGAGCTGCGGGAACAGCAGTCACAGTTGTGAAATTTTGTTTGTGGAATGAAAAACTGGCTAGGTGCGAGTAAGAATCGCGCATCGGTAGTTCCGTACCAACTTGACAATACAGACAATTCATTCATCCTGAAAATGAGGATCTTGACCATTGTTGCTTCTTATCGACATTGATACGGGCAAGGTATAGGTCCCAGGCAATCCCAGATTTTTAAAAAAATGTTAATTTTAAGAACAGAAATGTGACATAAAGTCATGAAGCAGGCACGCGACCAATATTATAATAATCGGTGGATCTCCGTCCAGACTGCTGCGTCGCGATGGTAAAGTCAGGTACCAGACAAGAAATTACTTTATTGCTCATATGACGCGTTTCGGATTTTATATCATCACATATTCAGGCGCGATTACTTCACGTAGATACGACATTTCAAGTTTCAAGTTTTGTGTGAAACAAACATTCGCAGACAAGTCTATGTGCAGTATTCGCTCATGGCTGTCTGACGGTGGACAAAATCCGAAACCCGTCATATCAGCAATAAAGTCATTGTTTGCCTGAAGTTTGACTTTTACCATAGCGACGCAGTCAGCCTCAATGCAGAACTACTGACTGTTTTAATTCCAAGCTTTATGTGGGATAACAAATGACAAAAGAAATATTTTTTTGTACGATATAATTACAAAGTAACAATTTTCGGATTTTTTCCCTATTTTTGTGCTGTGAAACCTACCTTCTTGCCAACGTTCATGATTATAGGTCAACGGGAAGTACCCTAAAGGTTAGAATGAGTCAGTTTACCAGCATTATAATATTTGATATAAATGGCTGTATCTTTTGATTGCACTGACTTAGAATCTTCAATGTTTTACTCTGACAAGGGATCACAGACCTCAGTATGTGACATAAATTTCAAACGTCTTTTCAATAGTGGAACGGACAACGAAGTGATCCTATAAGAGTTCCGTTTTTACCGACTGTGGTATGGAACCCTAAAAGAAAAAAAAAGAAAACTAGAACCAGTATGCGCATTTTCTAGCCGTACCAGCGTACCTTTTCACCAGCATACGTATTTTAGTGTCCGTCAATAAAAGGAACGTATCTCATTTCTAGTATGTCGGAATGCCTTACTCCTTCCGTGAAAAGCAATGCCTCCGGGCAGTTGCAGGTGCGCGATGCCAGGGGCGACAATCGCTGCAGCTGGCTTCTCCGGAGTCGCCACGCAGGACGCTCGTATTATTACTGCCACACGGGCTCTCCAAGTTCAAGGCACTGACAAATGCTTTCACGCATTAATATAGGAGAGGGCACTTGTACAGATAACTGAACCACAAACTCCGGCAACCCTTGACGCAATTCCACAAGGTGCCTGCCCCAACTGTCGTCTTTCAGTTTCATTGCATCAAGCCATCCTGCTGCCATACACACCCTTACAGTGCTGGCCACTAAAACTGCAATACCGTGTGGTGGCATGCAGCAAACGTCAAACTGTCAAGTACTATGTGCTAGGGTGTGCGTATTGTAATGTGAGCGAGTCAACTTGATTTTTGTAGTTATCGATGTGCATGTCAGGGAGACAGAGCAAGTTTTGTTACCGTTAAACAATCTTTGGTCTTTGTTGTGGTACATACTTCGCCATTGTGCAGTCTGATGCATTCTTAGTTGAAGTGTGGTAAGGTGGTGGACGTATTCAGTAGGACTGTGTTGACTTGTGATTGTATCTGTTAGATGACGGAAGATTTATGGTAAAGGACAGCAAGGATGATGTAAATATTGGAAGGTGAAAAGAATATAAATGTTGAATGAAGTTATTAATTTTGAAGGGAACAAGTTCGAGATAAGACTGCAGCAGAGGACAGCTAGTTTATCGGAATGATTATTGTCAGCTAGTTAACTTTGTTCACTCTCAGAGCTTAAGGAAAGAACACCCCACACCTCTCAGTCATGTATTAACATATCAACTGATTAAGCGGTTTGTTTTATAGACATTCTCGGTTGACGTTGTACCCTTTTCAAGTCATTGTTCACTTTGTTAAGCGTAATATTGTTCAGACCAATGTTATGTGCGATGACCACTCGAAATTTTACTCTGTCTTTTAAAACACACACTTCATTCCAAATTCGTCTTCTTAGAATTTTACGGGAATAATCACTCTCTCATCCTAATGCTGAAAGAAGGTTTATCATTCCGCGTTACCACATTGCACCATATGGTATGCAACAGTTTGAATACTGTCTGGTAATTTTATTTAAAAATAGAAATCTAGCTTAGACGCTGTATGCTTGCTGTTGTGCTTTCAAGAAATTGTAACAATGTTATCAAGAAGCGAGGTAAGTGGAAATTTTGTTTAGGGCCAGGTAATTGTTTTACTTCAGTAGCGCATTTAATATAAAGATAAGTTGTATTCAGACCTCTTACAGTTCAATTCAGATTATTTTCTCTTTAGTCACAGGTTAGCATACCAGTTTAAGTTGGATAAGAGTCTGCGGGTACATAATTTTGGAAATACGCAAACTTTTTCTAGAGTGGGAGGTAAAATTTGGAATAAATTACATACATAAGCACATTGTGCGGAGCTTACTATATGATAAGGATTTTAGAGCAATCGACATCCACATTCTGCATACAAGCAAAGTTAACGCAGCGGGTTTCACAAACGAAATACCATTTGAATGTTGTTCGTTAGCAGATGGTGTTACTCCTCAAGTATGCAGGAGAAATGTCTACCAGCACTGACGGCCGCATTGTGGCCTACGGAGACTGCTGTTCACGACTAGCGCCCGAGATGACGACATATTGTTCGCTCTGCCAAGCAGGATCGAAGAGCCACGCCACGTAACTTAGGAAACGGGGTCCTGTTTGCAGCTGGACAAGTATCCAGAAGGACAGAGCGACGACGTCTGTCAGCATGGCGGTAACTGCTGCAGCTCTCCTTGATGCGGCAGCAAAGAGAGACGCGTCGATGATGGTGCGGCCGGCGACACCGCGGGACACAGGAGTGACGCCACGTCGTCTTCTCACACGAGTTTCAGTGCTGCGTATGGATATGTGGGGAGGCTCCGAGCAGAGTGAACGTTCCCGTCGACGTAAGGCCCCAGCACCGGGCGTCCAGTTATGGGGTGTCATTGGATACACAATGATAAAACTTTTTTTTCTTTGGGTCATTAGTCTGCTGACTCGTTTGATCTGGATCGCCACGAATTCTTCTCCTCTGCCACCCTTTCCATCCCAGAGTAGTACTTGCAACCTACGTCCGCAGTTATTTGACTTCTGTAATCCAATCTCTGCCTTCCTCTGGCAGTTTTTTTTATCCTCTACTACCGTGGAAGTTGTTATCTGAAGTCATAATAGATGTCCTACCATCCTGCCCCTTCTTCTTGTCAATGTTTCCACATATTCCTTTCCTCGCCGCTTCTGCGGAGAAACTACTCATTCCTTACCTTATCCGTCCACCCAATTTTCTTCTTCTGTAACAAATCTCAAATCTGTACCGGTTTTCCCACAGTCCATGTTTCACTGCCCTACAGTGCTGTGCTCCAAACGAACATTGTCAGAAATTTCTTCCTCAAATGAAGACATATGTTTGGTACTAGTAGACTTCTCTTGGCCAGGAATGCACCTTTTGCCAGTGTTAGTTTACTTTCGATGCCCTCCTTGCTCCGTCCGTCGTGGGCTACTTTGCTGCCTCCTCTACTTTGTGATCACCAATCCCAATGTTAAGTCTCTCGCTGGTTTTTTTTTTTCGAATTATGGGACCAAACTGCTGAGGTCATCGGTCCCTTGGCTTTCGAACTACTTAATCTAACTTAAACTAACTTACGCTAAGGACAACACGTACACACACACACACACACACACACACACACACACACACACACACACACACACACACACACCCATGACCGAGGGAGGACTCGAACCTCCGACGGGGGGAGCCACACGAACCGTGACAAGACGCCTAAGACCTCTCGGCTCTCGCTCTTGTCATTTCTGCCACTTCTCACTACTTTCAGCTTTCTTCGATTTACTCTCCGCCAATAATCTGAACTCGTTAGACTGATCATTCCATTCAACAGACCCTGTACCATTCCTCACTTTCACTGAGAATAGAAATGTCATCAACGAATGGTAGCATTCCCATCCTTTCACCGTGGCAATTGAATCGCAATATAGACAAGTGTAATGTGCTGCAAATACATAGAAAGAAAGATCCCTTATCATTGAGCTACAATATAGCAGGTCAGCAACTGGAAGCAGTTAATTCCATAAATTATCTGGGAGTACGCATTAGGAGTGATATAAAATGGAATGATCATATAAAGTTCATCGTCGGTAAAGCAGATGCCAGACTGAGATTCATTGGAAGAATCCTAAGGAAATGCAATCCGAAAACAAAGGAAGTAGGTTACAGTACGCTTGTTCGCCCACTACTTGAATACTGCTCAGCAGTGTGGGATACATACCAGATAGGGTTGATAGAAGAGATAGAGAAGATCCAACGGAGAGCAGCGCGCTTCGTTACAGGATCATTTAGTAATCGCGAAAGCGTTACGGGGATGATAGATAAACTCCAGTGGAAGACTCTGCAGGAGAGACGCTCAGTAGCTCGGTACGGGCTTTTGTCGAAGTTTAGAGAGCATACCTTCACCGAGGAGTCAAGCAGTATATTGCTCCATCCTACGTATATCTCGCGAAGAGACCATGAGGATAAAATCAGAGAGATTAGAGCCCATACAGAGGCATACCGACAATCCTTCTTTCCACGAACAATACGAGACTGGAATAGAAGGGAAAACCGATAGAGGTACTCAAGGTACCCTCCGCCACACACCGTCAGGTGGCTTGCGGAGTATGAATGTAGATGTAGATGTACAATTTGTTTTATTTCCGTTGTTGCTTCCTCTATACAGGGTGTTACAAAAAGGTACTGCCAAACTCTCAGGAAACATTCCTCACACACAAATAAAGAAAAGATGTTATGTGGACATGTGTCCGGAAACGCTTAATTTTCATGTTAGCGCTCATTTTAGTTTCGTCAGTATGTACTGTACTTCCTCGATTCACCACCAGTTGGCCCAATTGAAGGAAGGTAATGTTGACTTCGGTGCTTGTGTTGACATGCGACTCATTGCTCTACAGTACTAGCATCAACCACATCAGTACTAGCATCAACAGGTTAGTGTTCATCTCGAACGTGGTTTTGCAGTCAGTGCAATGTTTACAAATGCGGAGTTGGCAGATGCCCATTTGATGTATGGATTAGCACGGGGCAATAGCCGTGGCGCGGTACGTTTGTATCGAGACAGATTTCCAGAACGAAGGTGTCCCGACAGGAAGACGTTCGAAGCAATTGATCGGCGTCTTAGGGAGCACGGAACATTCTAGCCTATGACTCGCGACTGGGGAAGACCTAGAACGACGAGGACACCTGCAATGGACGAGGCAATTCTTCGTGCAGTTGACGATAACCCTAATGTCAGCGTCAGAGAAGTTGCTGCTGTAAAAGGTAACGTTGAGCACGTCACTGTATGGAGAGTGCTACGGGAGAACCAGTTGTTTCCGTACTATGTACAGCGTGTGCAGGCACTATCAGCAGCTGGTTGGCCTCCACGGGTACACTTCTGCGAATGGTTCATCCAACAATGTGTCAATCCTCATTTCAGTGCAAATGTTCTCTTTACGGATGAGGCTTCATTCCAACGTGATCAAATTGTAAATTTTCACAATCAACATGTGTGGGTTGACGAGAATCCGCATGCAATTGTGCAATCACATCATCAACACAGATTTTCTGTGAACGTTTGGGCAGGCATTGTTGGTGATGTCTTGATTGGGCCCCATGTTCTTCCACCTACGCTCAATGGAGCACGTTATCATGATTTCATACGGGATACTCTACCTGTGCTGCTAGAACATGTGCCTCTACAAGTACGACACAACATGTGGTTCATGCACGATGGAGCTCCTGCACATTTCAGTTGAAGTGTTCGTACACTTCTTAACAACAGATTCGGTGACCGATGGATTGGTAGAGGCGGACCAATTCCATGGCCTCCACGCTCTCCTGACCTCAACCCTCTTGACTTTCATTTATGGGGGCATTTGAAAGCTCTTGTCTACGCAACCCCGGTACCAAATGTAGAGACTCTTCGTGCTCGTATTGTGGACGGCTGTGATACAATAAGCCATTCTCCAGGGCTGCATCAGCGCATCAGGGATTCCATGTGACGGAAGGTGGATGCATGTATCCTCGCTAACGGAGGACGTTTTGAACATTTCCTGTAACAAAGTGTTTGAAGTTTGAAGTCACGCTGGTACGTTGTGTTGCTTTGTGTTTCCATTCCATGATTAATATGATTTGAAGAGAAGTAATAAAATGAGCTATAACATGGAAAGTTAGCGTTTCCGGACACATGTCCACATAACATATTTTCTTTCTTTGTGTGTGAGGAATGTTTCCTGAAAGTTTGGCCGTACTTTTTTGTAACACCCTGTATATTGATTCAACCGTGGGGACGGGAGTCTACATCCCTGTCTTAAACCCTTCTTAATCTGAGCACTTGTTCTTGGTCTTCCAGTCTTATTGTTCCCTATCGTACATCAAACGCCTTTCCCTATAGCATACCCCTATTTTTCGCAGAATTTCGAAGATTTTGCATGCTGTTGCATAGTCGAACACTTTTTCCAGGTCGACAAAGCCTATGAAAGAGTTTCGGTTTTTCTTAAGTCTTGCTTCCATTGCAACCGCAACGTCAGAGCTGCCTGTTTGATGCCTTTACCTTCCCTAAAGCCAAGCTGATTGTCATCTGACACATCCTCAATCTTCATTTCCATTCTTCTGTTTATTTTTCTTGTCAGCAAACATGCATGAGCTTTTAACCTGATTGTGCTCTAACTCTTGCACTTGTCTGTTCTTGGTATTTCCAGAAATGCGTGGATGATGATTTTCCAAAAGTCTGACGGTATATCGCCATCTGATAGATTCTACTCACCAACATAAATAGTCGTTTGGTTGCCACTTCCGCCTATGATTTTAGAAATTGCAATGGACTGTTATCTATTCCTTCTGCCTCATGCGACCTTTAATCGTCCAAAGCGCATTTAAATTCTGGTTATAATATCGGACACTATCTCATCCCTGTCAACTCCTTCTTCTTCTTCTTATATCATGTCATCACACAAGTCTTCCCATTCACAAAGGCCTTCAGTGTACTTTTTCCACCTATCCACTTTCTCCTCTGTATTTAACTATGGAATTCCCGTTGCATTCTTAATGTTACCACTCTTGCTTCTGAGACCTTCCAACAATCATTTCTATTTCGATCTCTTCACTTTCTCATGCAGTCATTTCGATTTAGCTTATTTCATTCCTAAGTGACTTGTATTTCTGTATTTGACTTGTACTTCTGTATTTCTGAATTTATCTGAAAATTTTTCTACCCCTTCTTTTGTCGATCTGCTGAAGTATTCTTCACACTTACGTCTTTGTACCTATGTTTTCCTTTCCATCTTCCGTGATAGCCCTTTTCAGAGACGTTCATTCCTCTTTAACTGAACTGCCTACTGAGTTATTCATTATTACTGTATCTATTGCCTCGGAGAACTTCAAGCGTATCTCTTCAGTCTTCAGTACTTCCGTATCCCAGTTCTTTGCGAATTGATTCTTCCTGACTATTCTCTTACACTTCAGCCTACTCTTCATTATCCGAGTCTGTATCTGCTCCTGGGTACTCCATACAATCCATTAACTGACTTCGGAACCTCTGCCTGACCATGATGTAATCTAACTGGAATCATTTCGCGTCTTCTATTCTTTTCCATGTGTACGACTCCTCCTGTGATTCTTCAACAGAGTATTCGCTATTACTAGCTAAAATTTATTGCAGAACTCAATTAGTCTTTCTCTTCTCTCATTACTACTACCAAAAAAGTATTCTTTTATGTTCTCTTATAATTCTTTCTTCTACTCCTTCGCCGGCCGGTGTGGCCTAGCGGTTCTAGACGCTTCAGTCTGGAACCGCGCGACCGCTACGGTCGCAGGTTCGAATCCTGCCTCGGGCATGGATGTGTGTGATGTCCTTAGGTTAGTTATGTTTAAGTAGTTCTAAGTTCTAGGGGATTGATTACCTCACGTGTTAAGTCCCATAGTGCTCAGAGCCATTTGAACCATTTTTCTACTCCTTCCTCCATGACCACATTCTAATCGCCCTGACTATTATACTTTCATTCCCCTTTACTTAATGAGTTACTCATTCAATACCCCCTTACTAATTCTCTGTCTTTTTGTTTCCTGCTTGTGTCGTCGGCATGTGTACCTGAACTATGGTTTTCGGTGTTTGTTTGTTGTCGATTCTGATGAGAACAACCCTATCACTGTTACCGTTCTCAGTAACTCTACCCTACCTTTCTATTCATAACGAATACTACTTCCGTTATAGTACTTTCTGCTGCTGTTGGTATTATCCTACACTTGTCGGACGAGAAATCCTTGTCTTATTTCCTTTTCATTTCACTGACGGCCGCCATATCTATATTGAGCCTTAGCATTTCCGTTTCCAAATTTTAAAGCTTCCCTACCACCTTCAACTTCCGACATTCCACGCCCCGACTCGTAGGACGTTATCCTTTCGTTGGTTATTCATTCTTCTTAGTTACCTCCCCTTTGACAGTCGTGTCCCGGAGGTCTGAACGGGGAATTGTACCGGAATCTTTTGCCAACGAGAAATCTACGTGAAACTTTTTCAGTTACAGGTCACATGTTTTGTGGATGCACATTGTGTGTCTGTAATGCAGTGGTTGCCTTTGGCTTTTGCATCCTAGTGTCTTTGATCATTGCTGATTCATGCACCTTCTAGAGCAGTTTCCAACCCCGAAGGCAAGAGAGTGCCCTGCACCTCTGTCTGCCCCTTCGCCCATTGTCAGAACGAAGGTAACTTTTCATGCCGAAGGTCTTCGACCTCAATGGTTGATGATTTATATTCAAAATTTGAGCATTGGTGTGATTCGAACCCGGAACCCAGAACGTTTTTATTACTGATCAAAGACGCTACACCAAGATCACGGGTTATTTTTCATATGCGACAAGCGTAGCTGGTAATTATGACAGCAGCTGTTGCACGTGTTACCTGTTAAGGCTAGTGGCTGTACGATATGGTAAAAGTCTCCGCAGCATTACCTTTCAACAAGATAATTCAAGAACAGATGTAAAACGATAGGGAGCTGGTTGGGGAGCGGTAAGGTGGACAAATAAAATTGTATTTCCATAAATAACAATTTATTTTCTCTTAAACAAATGAGGCTCTTAGCAGCAAAGGATAATAATTGAGATAGAAGACTAAATTACCTTTAAGCAAGTAAATTAACTTGAAACATCTGTTTAAATTTTTCAAGATTTTAAAAGCACATAAAACTTGTGTAAGTATGGCAACACCTAAAATAAAATACAGAAAATGAGTCAAGACAATATTAGTAATTTGCGAAGAGCTTGAGCCCAGGCGGTAACGACAGTACAGTCAATCTTGAAAAACTTAAGTAGCGGCCCAGGTCCAATCAGATTGCTACAGAATAATTGACTGGAGTATAAGAAGGGAAACCAGAAATACATCTATTATTTTAAATTAAATACGCCGTTGTCCCCGGACAGGCTACAATGGTTTTTTATATGTAAATACACACATCAAAAGAAGTTTTGCATCACCTCGGTTCCGAGAGTTCCGGAACCTGCCCAGAAAACTGGAATGGAGATCAACGTAAACATCATTTCCGCCCTTTTTATTGCTCATGAAAACCACACATTGCATGTTGTACCACCGTACAGCGAGACCTTCAGAGGTGGTGGTTCAGATTGCTGTACACACCGGCCTCTAATACCCAGTAGCACGTCTTCTTGCGTTGATGCATGTCTGTATTCGTCGTGGCATACTATCAAGGCACTGTTGGTCCAGATTGTCCCACTCCTCAACGGCGATTCGGAATAGATCCCTCAGAGTGGTTGGTGCGTCACGTCGTCCATAAACAGCCCTTTTCAATCTATCCCAGGCATGTTAGGGTTCATGTCTGGAGAACATGCTGGCCTCTGTAGTCGAGCGTTATCCTGAAGGAAGTCATTCACAAGAGGAGCACGATGAGGGCGCGAATTGCCGTCCATGAAGACGAATGCCTCATCAATATGCTGCCGATATGGTTGCACTATGGGTCTCCTATCGTACAGCCGTTACTGCGCCTTCCATGACCACCAGCGGCGTACGTCGGCCCCACACAATGCCGCCCCAAAACATCAAGGAACCTCCACCTTGCTGCGCTTGCTGGACAGTGTGTCTAAGACTTTCAGCCTGACTGGATTCCCTCCAAACACGTCTCCGACGATTGCCTGGTTGAAGGCATATGTGGCTCTTATCGGTGAAGAGAACGTGATGCCAGTCCTGAGCGGTCCATTGGGCATGTTGTTGGGCCCATCTGCACTGCGCTGCATGGTTCGAAGATGGACCTCGCCATGGACGTCGGGAGTGAAGTTGCGCGTCATGCAGCCTATTGGGCACAGTTTGAGTCGTAACACGACGTGCTGTGGTTGCACGAAAAGAATTATTCAATATGGTGGCGTTGCTGCCAGGGTTCCTCCGAGCATAATCCGTAGGTAGCGGTAACTCACTGCAGTAGTAGCTCTTGGGCGACCTGAGCGAGGCATGTCATCGACAGTTCCTGTCTCTCTGTATCTCTTCCATGTCCGAAAAACATCGCTTTGGTTCACCCGAGAGTCTTAGACACTTCCGTTGTTGAGAGCCCTTCCTGGCGCAAACTAACAATGCGGACGAGATTGAATCGCGGTATTGACAGTCTAGGCATAGTTGAACTACAGACAATATGAGCCGTTGTGGCGGTTTTGCGTATCATCAACATGGACAAATGCAATGAATATGAATAATATGATACTCCATGGTATTCTGCGGTTTGAATTCACTCTGATATTTAGCAGTTGCATTGATTTGATTTTGTAAATGATACTGGCAATATTATACACATGTATAATGCAATATTCATACAACAACTTCTCCCGGATAATTATTTTGTTCAAATTGCACATGAATCCCACCTGACGTAGTGTAATAATGTTGACTGTATGTGATGTTCATATCACTAAAATTACAGATCGTACATCAGAGCTTTTATAATTTTTGTCTTCGAAGGATTTAATTATTCTTCGCAAATTGATCATGAAAAGGAACCACAGAATACCACCCGCACACAACACTGACGTATGCTGCCAGAAATATTTTTCTCTGTGATTCGTGCGTAGATTTTGGCCTCATACATCAGCAATGAAATCTTGTTCAACAATAAATACCATCAGCACTGTTCTTAGAAGATGCAGTCTGATTCGATTAATTTTTTTTTTAGTTTATAAATAGAGTTCAGTACCACCGGTGCATATTATTTCTCACACATGGGAATATTGTTTGCAGTTTCAAGTAATTTAAATTTTCCGTTGAGATAAAAGTTAAGATGGCGGCCAACAAAAGATAGAGGATTTCTTTTTTAATTAAGAGTTTCCTTTGCTCAATAAATAATTAATCATTTAAGTTTATGCCACCAAAAAAAATATTACTACTGTTTTGCAAATTAGTTTAACACAAACCCTTGATATTTGGACCAGAAGTACAGACGAAGTTGCTATATAATCGCAACTAACAATGGCTGCGCTTCTTGCAGCTAAGACAATTAATACAAAATTATAATTAAAAGAGGAAGTGATTTTTCAATAATTAATCATAAATAGTTTTAACGCATTTGGCTCTATTTGTTTTTTTACCAGCAAATGAATATAAAACTACAAAAATTTTACGTTAAATGTTTTTCATTTAACAGACCTCAAATCGATTCGCATCTTGCATCAGCGACGTACATCAGAAGTAGACGGCAAAAGGGTACAAAACAAAAGAATGACGTAGATTAACAAAGAATGTGAGACAAATATTGTCTCTGTTTTCCATAATTATCATCTTTTTAAGAAATAATTACATAATTGAAGGAATATTATTGAGTTACGTGATTTTCCACACGTTCACATTCCATTCGTAATATATATATATATATATATATATATATATATATATATATATATATATATATATATATATATATATATATATATCGTGGATGTTATACCGTGTACCTCCTTCCTGGTGGAATGACTGGAACTGGTCGGGTCTCTGACCCCATCCATCTAATAGGCGCTAGTCATGCATGGTTGTTTACATCTTTGGGCGGGTTTAGTGACATCTCTGAACAGTCAAAGGGACTGTGTCGGTGATACAATATCCACAGTCAACGTATATCTTCAGGAGTTCTAGGAAGTGAGGTGATGCAATACTTTTTTTAATGTGTGTGCAACTAAATTCCCAGCCCACGCCCAGTAAAATCTTTGTAATAAGTGAAACTTCTCAAAATGTTAAACATACACAGAGTACTGAACATAGGTAGAGGTATAGCCTACAGTGAACAGGAAAATGATCTTAAATTTTAAAATACGCTACCGTCGGCAAATGCATTAATATACCAACAGTCACCTATCGATGGTGTTAGCGACGATTTTCACAAATAACTTCAGCAAAAGGATTTGAAGTCAGCGGCCATGAATAACTAAGCTCGGAGTCTGTCACTGAGATTATTAACAAGCTTATTAAAATAACTGCGAGGATTACTAGGCATTACGGCAACACATTACTTGGAAGAACGGCAGTAAAATAAAAATAGAATCGTCTTGAGCTAACTAAATTAAATGCTCGATTAGAGGAACTAACAGTTAAAACAGTGTGTACAGCCAGCAGTACAGACACTGCATACATCAGCTTAAGGCCACTCGGATAGCAGAGGGAGACAAACTAACACACATTGTGACAGTAGCACAAAGGTGAGCACACATAAAAGCAGTAGAACAATAAACAACTAATAGTCAAGTGCATACATTAAATAGACTGGCTGGCTGTTTTATAAAGAAAAAAGATACCTCTGTACAGTAGTGCATAAAGGATTAATTAGCTGTGAACTTAGTTCCACGCGCAAGCACACACGACTGTACAGCAAGGCCTGCTTCCGGGCTTTCTATTGAATTCAATACAATAATAATTATGAAATGACCATTAGCTCCTCTCAGTGTACAAACTGCATTAATCCTCATACCATTAAAATAAGACAACACATGCACCGGCGAGTGGAGCAAGGTTGGCGAGCACAGGATGGTTCAAAAGGCTCTAAGCACTATGCGACTTAACTTCTGAGGTCATCAGTCCCCTAGAACTTAGAACTACTTAAACCTATTTAACCTAAGGACATCACACACATCCATGCCGAAGGCAGGATTCGAACCTGCGACCGCAGCAGTCGCGCGGTTCCAGACTGTAGCGTCTAGAACCGCTCGACCACCCCGGCCGGCAGCACAGGATGTACAGGCACCAAGAAAATTTAGAGCAAATTATTCGAGAACGCAGCTCACTTGACAGAATTATAACGCACAGCTTGTACAGGCACTGACAAGCCGCGCTACTCACCACTGTGCCTGCAGAGTGCCAGAATTGGCAACCGTAAATTTAATGATTCGCCCACTTTCGCCACAAGTCGTGTAACGCGCCCGAAATAGCTAGATAGGCCAGTACAGAAACAGACGAGCGCATATGCACCCATCAGCATATCAGGCCAGCCACAGGAAGATCCCCACAAACTATAAAGATAGCTGGGATGCACTTGTATATTAAATTCAAAATTGCTGTCCGTCTCTGGGAATGTGATCTCACCATAAAATCCGCAGCCCTGAGGTGACACGGTTTTCCAAATCAGGTTTCCTTCCTCCAAATGTTTGAGTGGCTGACAGTTTGAATCCCAAGCGGTGTCGGTGACAGCAGGGAGTAATGAAGAGGAGGATACAACACGTTGGTTTTGACCAATGACGTCACAAGTTACCACCGATTATACGCTGCAAAGATATAAAAGCACAGACTGAGAAACAAAGGAATGTGCGAGGGTTGCCCAGAAAATAATGCACAGAATTTTTTTCTTCAGTTCTTTATTGAACATAATGAGAACTACCCACACGAAAGAATGATATTTTATCTACACGTCCTATTTTTCCACGTAATCTTCATCTTCTATGGCCTTCCTCCTGCGCGAAATAAGGGCGTGTATGCCCTGTCGGTACCAATCCTCGTCCTGGTGGCGGAGCCCAGTGCGTCAGTGTGTGGAGCACCTTCTCATCGCCCTTCCATTCCTTCCACGAATGCGTCTGTCCTCACGAATGACACCTCAACTTCAGCTCGCTGCATCATGTCAGGTGTGACAGCCGTGGATTGTCTCCCCGATCCTGCAAATCGTGGAGCTTTGCCGAACCTCCTTCTGATGACCTCAGCCTCCGTCCCCAGCGACTAACTGTACTTCTATCGACAGCATATGCTCCATAGACTTTGCAAAAGCGTTTGTGAATATTCCCCACAGTTTATTTCTCTGCACGTTGCTTGTAAAATACATCACCTACAGACGCCGTTTTGAAACTTTCCTACAGCTACGCTATCTGTCGGAAGTGACGGAAACTTGGAGCACTCACTCAGCAGACTTCAAGTAAAACATACGCAACGTTTCACATTCTTAACATTGTTTTCGGCCGAGAAGCAAATTCGGTGCATTACTTTCTGGACAACCCTCGTAGTACAGACAAAACAACTGCGGACATATAACCCCTTATATCCGTATTTCCTATGTGTAAGGTCTATCAGTTTTTTCTTTCTTTTTTTTTTTTTTTGCTGTAGAAAGTCCTAGTATCCTGTTTTTCAGCTGACCTGTTCAGGTCAACTGAAAAATACGATATTTCCTGCCAGACTAGAATATTACTTATTCTTCACTTGACCTATACAGATCAGCTGAAGTACAGGTTATTAGTGGTAGCGAAAGCATCAACAGTGACACAAGCAACACTGACATGGAGTACCTCAGTTGACATACATAGGTTGTTCCTCTACAGGATACAAATATTACATACGTCGGTTTTTGTATTATGTGCTTCAGTTGGCCCGTACAGCTCAACTGAAGAATAGGATACAACATTCGTAGTTCAACTGATACCAATGTTACGTATGTTTCTTTTTTTATCTCTTTTGCTTTCGCTAGTACTACTATGCTACTCTTCATTTGACGTACACAGTACAGGATACGAAACAACTGCAGAGGGAACTGCACCCCTGACGCCAGCATTTTCAAAGTACTGGTATAACATGAACAGTAAACACGAACAGACCCAATTACAATTCGGAATAATATCAAAGACACTAAACTCACCATGCACAAACTCCTCCAGAGAAAAGCAAAAGCCGGCCGCGGTGGTCTAGCGGTTCTGGCGCTGCAGTCCGGAGCCGCGGGACTGCTACGGTCGCAGGTTCGAATCCTGCCTCGGGCATGGGTGTGTGTGATGTCCTTAGGTTAGTTAGGTTTAAGTAGTTCTAAGTTCTAGGGGACTTATGACCTAAGATGTTGAGTCCCATAGTGCTCAGAGCCATTTTTTAGAAAAGCAAAAAATCACATACCCACATACAGACAAGAAACACAACATCACAGCATACAAACACATAAAAATATACACATACATTCAAAGACATACGACAAATAATCGAAATGAAAGACAAATAACGAAAAACAAAACCGCAGATGAAACATTACCCAACACACCAAAAGGAAAAATGATGAAACAACACCAAAACCACGAGATGTGCCAATTGTTTTGTGGACACTTTCATTCTAAAGAATCTGCATTTGGCTTGATCACGAGCTCAACAGGCTCCTCTCTCTTTTCATCATGATAACTAAAGTGCAAGGATAAATACAAGCGGAAACAATTAGCGAAGTTATCCTGTAAATGATGGCTATAAAGAGTTGCACACACGCTATAATTTCATTAAATTATGAAGTCATTAGTTTCCTTTGTAGTCATTAATCAATGTCGGAGGAAATGACAGCTATTAATTGACTACTGATGACAAACTAGTTTCGCCATAACAAAGTGATTTATTGAGCTAAGGACATGGAAAAATGTACTATACTTTAAGATAAATCCTGATAGTAAGAGCACAACGTGAAACGTCCCTTTAGAACAATTATACATGACTGTGCTTAAATTGACACACAATATTTTTAGCGCAACGCAATCTGACTTTCAAAAATCCCCACAAAAGAATGGCCCTGACTAAAATTAACCTATACCTTTCACAAATCACTTACCTCACCAAAAATCTTCGTTACTCGAACCACTGCAATACAGCGAGCGCCACTACTGCCAGCTAAATAAAAGATTCAAACTACTCAAGGCACCAACTACTGATAGGCATAGTTAGCAAATGAAAGATTTTGATAGAGAACAAACAATGTATTTACCTTAATAATGTTCAAAAGTCATAAATATATAGCAGTTCAGGACATCCAGTATTACAAATTTCAAAACTCCGCCATTTCTCTCCCCACATCCACCACTGATGGCAGCTCACCTCCAACTGCGCAACGCTACGCGCTGTTAACAGCCAACTGCCCAACACTACAATGGCCAACAACAATGCAAACCAGCCACAGACTGCACACGGCACAGCCAGTGATTTTCATACAGAGCGCTACGTGGCGTTACCAATATAAAAACCTCAACAGCCTACTTACAAACGATTTGAATATTGAATAAGAAGTTGGCCACATACTTGAAGGGATCCCCACTCTCAAATAATGGGAAGAGTGATCTTATTAACCACGTGACTCCACACATTAAATGCTACTCCCCGATATGTAACAGTATATGATGTCTTTCCAAATCGGATCTTTATCTTGTTCATGAGCAATATCTTTTAAAGATGTGGTGATGAAGTTTTCAAAGGCGACTTTCTGAATGTAGAGAATACTGAAATCTTTCTCGAGGTTGCCTTCTGTGTTACTTTTCTCAAGCCCAGTCGGTGCGCGTGACAGTGTGTCCGCAACAATGTTCTCCTTGCCGGGAATGTAGACTATTAAGAAGTGGAACTGTTGCAGAAACAATGCCCAACGTTATAACCTGTCATGATTTAATTTTGAAGACATAAGCAATTGTAATGCACGATGAGCACTGTATACTTTTACATGCTTACCAGAAAGAAAGAAACGGAATTTGTTAAATGCCCAAACGATAGCTAAAGCTTCTAATTCTGTAACGGAATAATTTTTTCAGATTTTGTTAGCACTCGGCTAGCAAAAGCAATGGTATTCTGAACAGTAGTGTCATTTTCCGTGGCTTCTTGAAATAAATGGGCACCAAGACCGACTTTAGAAGAATCCGTGCTAAGGCAGAAATCTTGTGACAGAACTGGATGAGTTAGTATTGGCGCGTTAAGTAGCGATTCTTTCAAAGAATTGAATTCCAACTGTGCTTGTTCGTCCCAGTTCCAAATAGTATTTTTTCCAGTGAGAGAACAAAGTTTTGGTGTAACTAGAATTTGCATATTCAGAAAACGACGGTAAAAATTTACGAGACCCAGAAAACTGCGGAGTTGTTTTTTTTTTTTTTTTGTGGATCGAACTGGAATGGCTCTGATTGCTTCTAACTTTTCAGGATCCGGCTGAATGCCTTCAGAAGAAATAATATGTCCCAAAAACTTCACCTTTGTCCTACCGAATTCAGACTTTTCCAAGTTAACTGTAATTCCAGATTCTGCAAAAATATGTAACACGCTGTTGAGGATGCGATTGTGTTGTTCCCATGAGGCTTCTGCTATCAGAATATCGTCCACATATAAGGTGATGAGACGTTTTAAGAACTTAGATAATATGGAATTTAGCCCGCAAATGAATGCTGCCGAAGAAATGTTCAGACCAAAAGGAAGTTTCCGAAACTGATAACAAACGCCGAAACAAAGGAAAGCTGTGTATTTTCTACATTCTGGATGAAGTTCGATCTGATAAAAGCTGGATCTGAGATCAATAGAAGACAACACTTTTACACCATTAAAATTTTGAAGAAGTTCTTCCATCGTTTGCGGCCTGACTGTTTCAGGAATGATGATAGTATTGATTTGTCTCGAATCTAAGACAAGCCTGATCGATCCATTTTTCTTCTCAACAACATATAATGGATTGTTGTATGAGCTTAGTGCAGGCTCAATAATGCCCTCGTCAAGCATATTTTGTATTTCTGTTCTAACACGGTCCCTATAATGTGCTGGAATTACGTATGGTCTACCACAAAATTTAGTATGCTCACGAACACGAAATTGGTATTGAAATCCCTTGATTGTTCCTGTTTTGTGAGTAAAAACTGTGGAATGTGCTTGTAAAATCTCAAAAAGGTCCTGCCTATCACTGTCATTACAATTCTCAATTGTTTGAATTTTATTCTTAATTAACTCATTACTATCAAATGCGCCGTCGATATCATCCCTGTCAGTATTTGCAGAATGATTGTTAGTGTCAAGTTCCGTCGAAAATTCCGAACTGTTGTCTAACAGGAGGTAAAGCCGATTAATTTCTTTGTCATGGTTTGAGAGCCAATCATCAAATTTCAAAGCTATTGACTTACCTTCTTTCTCTAAACTTATGTCAGCATTGTGAAAGTTTAAGATTGCTTTGTATTCATTCAAAAAATCTACTCCCAATATAATAATGGAACAATAAGAAAGTTCATAGAGAAGCTGTGGCTTTCACAAAAGAATTCTAAGTTTGTTTGTTGGCGTACATCTACACTTTTTCCAATGATTGCAACTTGTTATTTAATCTTACGTAACGGAAGTGTGGGGCAGTCGTTCGATTTGTTGCATTTGCTAAAGGCTGTTTCACTGGGACTGCCAGATTCAAGTACTGCCGTAAATTTTACGTAATTTACTGTAATGTGAATCACAGGATATGCAATACTGTTATGTTTTACGTCGTGTTCCTGGAGTAAGATGTCCCTAATGTCTTCCATTTTTACATACTTAATAGCTACGGCAGCTGCGTCGTCAGTTTCAGAAGTACGTTTTGTGGCTGCCAGCAGCATGAGTCATTGCCTATTGTCTCTTTGTTGGTGCGCGTCGTTATTGGGATTTGGAGACCTAACTTCTACAAATTCACGTTGTCGAAAGGGCCCCGCCCTGTTTGAATCCCGCCAGTTCTGATGCAATTCAAGTCTGTCGTTACGATCATATCGTCTGTCGTCATGTCGGTAACTTCCGTAATTAATTTCTTGTCAGTCACGTCGTGGAGACCTTCTCCCTGAGTGGTAACTGCGCGGAGGACCATTGTGTCTGAAGTTATTCTGTCACCCTTGATAATAATTGTTTTGGTTCCCATATTGTCTGTTTCTCTGATTGTCTCTGTGATAGTCATTCCCGTGGAGAGGCGATCTTTCCCTGTAATTATTACTACTCTGCCAACGGTTGTCATACGGGTGATGTCTGTTTTGGTCACGATTTGTGTTGTGAGAATAACCTTTTCATGTCCAATTATTATTTCTTCCATCGCGGAATTTCCACGGATGTGACCTGTAATTGTTGTGTTCCTGTTTTCGAATTCCACGATTGTCAGTGTCAATTTCTAATTCTTGAAAGAGTCCCTGAAAAGCTTCAGTGTCGTTTTTGCAACGTCCTGCCAAAATAATATGTCATAAATGTTCAGGTAGTTTGATTAAGCAAATGCGGATGAATTCTGAGGGGCTGTATGGGTTTGACAGGTACTGATTCTTGTGCAACATGTCTTCAAAATATTTCACAAGACTGGAAAATTCAGATTGTTCGAAATGTTTCATCATTATGATGCTATGTTTTACTCGGTCTTGTGTAGCTTGAGACCAATATGCCGAGAGGAAGGCATGATAAAATTCTCCTTCACTGTGACAATCGTGAATGACCGATCGCATTCTTACAGCTGGTTCATTCTCTAAGTAGCCACACATAAATTCTAATCTGTGCTCTAATGACCAGTTGGGAGGAAAACAATGAGAGAATTGATGAAGCCATGCTCGTGGATGAATGTCGTTGCCAGAATTCTTAAATGTTTTGAGTTTACGTGTAGTAATGAACGGCTTATAGTCAAAATCATCATGTCGGCAAGTCGCATATCGGTCACTGTTACTTCGTTTCGGCGGTTCCATCTCAGAATTCGGTGTACCTTGCCAATTTCTTTCGTAATTTCCGAAGTGCCTTGTGTTATTATTTTGTGGCTCTTCTGTATTTCTAAGTCCTTCTTCCCGTGTTGTAGCGCGAGTGTCCTCTGAAATATGTAATTTTTATATTACTTGTGCCAACTTATCTTGTACTTCCCAGATTTCTCTTTTGTGTTGGGTATTAATTTGATTCTGATTTTGTTTGAATTCCTTAATTTGTTCATACTCTTCTGTGTCAGTGATGGCTACAGGTCTTGTGTTATTCAGATCATCATCTACCTTTGCAGATAAGTTGGTGAACTGATCCGAAAGTTCGGCTACTTTCTCCGATAGTGAACACATTTCCTCAGTGTGTTTTTCTGAACCAAGTTTCAGAGTGTCCATTTGTGTTGAAATCGTATCTACTGTGTCCTTTAAGTTTTCCTGAGTTTTTGCAAGTAGCGTAACCAAATCGGTAGATGCAACTGAGTCAATTTTAGCCCACAAGGTCTCATGATTTTCATGAACAATGGTTTGCAGTTCTTTTATGGCTGCTTCGTGATTCTGTAATGCATTTTCATGCCGCGAAAAAATAGGTTGAAAATGCTCACAAATTTGTGTTTTTACGTCATTACAGACTTTTTGACATTTGGATTCAATGTTATGTAACTCAGTAGTTAAATCTTCGCGTGTTTGTTCAAGTGTGGTGGCTAACTTTTGAAGCTTTTGCTGTGTTTGTCTCTGATTTTGTTCCATTGTGACTAACTGTTGCTGTGTTTGTCTCTGGTGTTGTTCCATTGTGTCTAACTTTTGAAGCTTTTGTCCCATTTGTTGCATTAATTGTAATAACAATGCACTGGTGTCTGCAACATGTTCCTCAGTGCTATTCGGCAATGCATTTGAACTGGCAATATTCGCATTTTGAAAAGCAGAAAATGTATCTTGACTTATTTGAGAAAACGGCGAGGACGCAAAACCTGAATCTACAATATTTGCAAGATTGCGTCCCATCATTTCGGATTCCTGAGGCAAGCTGTTGCCAACCGATCGATCGATAATGCTTCCCTGTTCTCTAATTGTTTCACTGCCTACACCATTATATGCAGCCCGCTCCATTTCCCTATGCACAATTACCAAATTACTACTTTGAACATTAGTTAATTCATTACTCGGCGGCGCTAACACACTGCTTTCGTCTTCACTGTCATTTCTCAGTTTACTTTGGAGCCTAGTATTACGTTTTTCACACGGCATTATTGGTACAATATTTCACACGACAACACAGAAGAACACAATCTGAAAAGGAAAACAAGAAAACACATTAACATAACATTGAAAATAATATCTCGTTAATTGCAAGCGCAGCTGCGAAATACTTGATGCAAATCTACATGCATGCCACAACTGTTTTACTGTACAAGAATGAAAAACTACAACTACAAAGGAAATTCTCTCTACAATTATGCGCTAGCAATAAACAAAGGCTGCACTAATTGCACAAACTACAAGAAAAAATCAGAAGATTCCAGTGAGGTATCCTCGGCTAAGGGTCGACATATGAAACGTCCCCTTAGAACAATTATACATGACTGTGCTTAAACTGACACACAATATTTTTAGCGCAACGCAATCTGATTTTCAAAAATCCATACAAAAGAATGGCCCTGACTAACATTAACCTATACCTTTCACAAATCACTTACCTCACCAAAAATCTTCGTTACTCGAACTACTGCAATACAGCGAGCGCCACTACTGCCAGCTAAATAAAAGATTCAAACTACTGAAGGCACTAACTACTGATAGGCAAATGAAAGATTTTGATAGAGAACAAACAATGTATTTACCCTAATAATGTTCAAGAGTCATAATATATATAGCAGTTTATGACATCCAGTCTTACAAATCTCAAAACTCCGCCATCTCTCTCCCCACATCCACCACTGCTGGCGGCTCACCTCCAACTGCGCAACGCTACGCGCTGTTAACAGCCAACTGCCCAACACTACAATGGCCAACAACAATGCAAACCAGCCACAGACTGCACACAGCACAGCCAGTGATTTTCATACAGAGCGCTACGTGGCGTTACCAATATAAAAACCTCAACAGCCTACTTACAAACGATTTGAATATTGAATAAGAAGTTGGCCACATACTTGAAGGGATCCCCACTCTCAAATAATGGGAAGAGTGATCTTATTAACCACGTGACTCCACACGTTAAATGCTACTCCCCGATATGTAACAGTATCGCGATCGGAAGTGAGAACTGTAATGAGAAAAAATAGATAATTGGGTGTTACCGGCGACATCGAGAACATGTGCTGCGAGGGCTTGAGTACAAAAATTCTTACCAAATTCCTACAATACCGGACCAGCCAAGATACTTTACCACACACATATTCAGCTGAACGAAGTCGGCAAACAGCAAACAGGTGGTGCAGTCGCTGAGATCTGCGCCGCCTATATTCTAAAATGCTCCGTTCCATGAGGAAAAACACAACACGAATTACTTCCGTCCGGATGACCGAGACAGTGCACGTTCTAGGTCGTGAAAAATTGTCTCTACGAGGAGACACAGGGAAGAACTAATACGCACCCGGGTAGTACTAGGGTTAGATCCAGAATGACCTCCTTAACACACGCCGCGTTCTCACTTCCCAAGTTGAGCCATCCCAAGTTGCAGTGAAAAATTCCACTTAACTGGCGGGCGACATATACCCATCCAATGGGGTCTTGACCCTCCAACTTCAGGACGAGGCTCTTCTGACGTCACTGAGCGTCATCGTGAACGGCCCAATACTCGCTGGTTGTATCGGGAAAGTTAGGCCGAGACGTCAGACTGTCGTAAAGCGATTACACCGGCGCCGGACTATCGCCTTCCCAGTTGCTTCACAGTGTGTGCAAGAGACCAAGAAGCAAACGTGGTTGCGTGCGCAGAGGGATGGGCGCGCCGCTATTGGCGGTGGACCCTAAAGAACTCGCAGGAAGTCCGCATGAGAGTCAGCTTGCTTCTGCCTCCATCCATCCCGGCAGGTATGCTGGCTGTGCCGCAGACCCCACCCAAGTGAAAACTAACAGTACTGCAAAGAAAATACGCAGAGCCTCACACGAAGGATGTTTAGAGTTCTCAATATATATAGCATTACTCAAAATGGAGTTGCTTGGCCTTCTCCCGTAGAGACATAACAAAAATGGGGATAAAAGATGGCAAAAATGAGAGGGGAAAGGCCGGAAAAGGCTTGTAAAAGACATGTCACCCCTCAATCGTCGCTACTAAAAGCCATCCTTTTGCATAATTATCATTTATGCCGCAGCCCTCCCACCCCCTCCCCACTTTCCCAACATGAATTTAGGTAATTTTAGTGGTTACATCTGCCCAAAACGTTTAGGAAAACACTTAAGCAGACAGTATGTATTTGGTACGCTCTGCCTCCAAGAATATTCATCCAAATGGCTCTTTAAAGTTGAAATGCGACTTTACCCCTCTCTACAACAGATTTTATGGCCCCCAGTAGCACCTCTATATTACTCGTACCACCCTCAGTAGACGAACATCTGAATTCAGTGTTACGATTGACAACTAAGTGTTGAAAGCAGCTCTTCTCCAATCCCTGTATGATGAAAACTCATCTGACATCACTATAGAACCTCTCCACCGCCCACCCCCTCCCAAAGACCTCCTTTACTTTATCTATTCCACACAGAGTTCCTGACAAATAGAGTACCAGTCAAGACTGGTACGCTCACTCGCACGACATTCGTGTACACACAGCCAAGCAGGACATCTCCGACACCACCAGTACGTGATCTTCATGATATCTCTCGGGTTTTTATAGAATAAAAATCCGCTTCCGCTGCCGATAACTTTCTTAATTTATTCCACGGCAGGTTTCGGAGCTTAAAGCTTCATCTTCAGGTGCCACCAAGTAATTATGAGAACATAAATGTGTGGTGGTCGGGCCAATCAGACGTGGGGATCACACCCACGTCGAACGAACGTAGGACCAGCAACCAGAGTGCCCACCTGGACAGCGCGACACGGCAGCGTCTCTGGCTGCTGGTCCTACGTTTGTTTGACGTGTGTGTCATCACCCATGTCTGACTGGCCGACCGCCTTACATTTAGTTTCTGTTGATCCATTGTGGACATGGGACAACGGCTGGTCATGAAATTCGCCAACAACCGTGCAATTGAGATGTTATTTTACTTTATTTTCACTACTTGTTTCGGCATTCCTTTATGGCATCTTGCTAAACCATATCCTAAGTGCGTACTTCGAAGACTTGATTGCAATCCTTCGAAGACTTGATTGCAATGGTTTTTTGTTTTTTCTTCGTTTGAGACATGCGTATAGAGCCTGAAGAAGGTATGATAGAATGCCGAAACTGGTAGTGAAAATAAAATAAAATAACATCTCAATGGCACAGCTGCCGGCGAATTTCATTTTAAACTGCCACAAATATATATTTCATAGTTATTTGGTGGTACATGAAGATGAGCTTTAAGTTTCGAAACCGGTCGTGGAATGATTTTACATAATTAGTGGCAACTGAAGCGGATTTTTATTATATATATATATGTTCCTCAGTTTCTGATGTTCACCTGATCAAAGATTTTATATCACTCAAGGCCAGTTTCGACTTTACAGACCAGGTTACTCTTCGAATCGAACGTCATACTTCATCTTTGCTACTCCACCAGATGTATGAGTCTTAGGTACGACACACTGGAACACTAATCAGGCGCACTTGTTCGTCTTACTCACGACAACGAACATAATCAGCTGTTAGTCCACAAAATTGCAAGAAACTAATGGTAGACAACATATCTACACCTAACGCCAAATTCAGCTCGTCCTTGTTCATCCGGTACCAACAAAGAAACAACAAAACGTAAAAATTATCCAGAATGAAGAATAATTCTTCCTAAATACATCAAAACGACTAAGAACGAAAATGATTACAGCATAAATTCGAACGACTGGCTATCAGACAAAGGTATAATCCAAAATGTGTACGTAGGTGATTTACAATTACCACAAGCGACAAAAAGCGTACACAATATTTGTCTCTTAATAACTCATTCATTTATTTCTATTTACGATTATGACGCTTCGTCATAGAAGATAACCGATTTTTTTATGTATGGCTCGAAAACAAACAAATTAATATTGTTGACAAAAGTATGACGACATTGGTCAAAGCCGACGAGTTGTACCCAGTTCTTCAGAGTATCCCAGCAACATGTACCCAAGCCAGGCTGCCGACTTCTAGCAATGTTCAGCCTACAGAGATGTCAACACGTCCCCAGCAACAGTGCACACCGAACTATACAGAGTTCCGTCGAGATGCAAGACTAGAGTATGCCGCATATGTCTATGTACTGCCGCTCGGTTCCACCTCCCTGCCCCCTGGCGGGGAGGCGTCCTTCATTACCCAGTAACTTGGTCAGAGCATTCGCCGTGGGTGGCTACTATCGATACAAGCTAGTAACCACGACGTATAACCCGCACGGCGCAGATTGTCGTGCTGTCCTGACCTTTTGCCGTGGTTATCAATCTTTTGACTTTGATGCGACCCACCACGATATCCTATCCTGCGCCAGCCTTTTGATTTCAGAATAGCACTTGCACCCAAAGTCCTCAATTACTTGTCGAATATATCCCAGTCTCGGTCTTCCTCTACAGATTTACCCTCTACAGCTCCCTCTAGAACCATGGAAGATATACCATGATGTATTAACGGATGTCCTACCATCGTGTCCCTTCTTCTTGTCAGCGTTTTCCATGGGGAGAACTCATCATTTCTTATCTTACCAGTCCTCCTAATTTTCAAGATCCTTCCATATCACCTCATCTCAAATGCTTCGATTCTCTTCTTTCTGGTTTTCTCAGAGCCCATGATTCACGTACATACAATGTTGAGCTCCAAATGTACAGTCTCGCAAATTTCTTCCTCAGATATTTCACGCCAGTACACGACTAGTGCGTCTTTGAAGATGAGGACAAGGCAAACATCAGAACAACACAAAAATCCATTCCCTGCGTGAAGAAAATCACCGAGCCGCCCAGGAATCGAAACCGTGACACCATAATCTAGAAGCAGCAGTGCTGTCCACTATATTACGAGCTATGGACTTCATATTTAATACTAGTAGACTTCTTCCGACCAGGAATACCCTCTTCGCCTGTGATAGTGTCCTTTTTATGTTTTCCTTCCCTTATCTGGCCTATGTCATTTCGCCTCCACGGTAGCGGAATTCCTTCAGTTCAACTTCCTGGTCACCAATTTTAGCGTATATCTGCTGCTCCTCATTACCTTCGTATTTCTTTATGCCCAGTCCATACTCATTAGACTGTTCATTCCACTCAATTGGTCCCGTAATTCTTCTTTACTTTCACTGAACAATCACGTCAACGAATCTTATCATCGATATACTTTCAGCATGACTTTAATCCCTTTTTTGAATGTTTCTTTTATTTCAGTCATTGCTTCTTCTATGTACAGAGTGAACAGTGGTGACAAAAATCTGCATTCCTGTCTTACAACCATTTTAATCAGAACACTTCGCTCTCGGTATTCCAGTCTTATTTTTCCATCTCGTTTCTTCTATGTATTGTATATTACCCATTTTCCCCTATACCTTGATTTCTTTGTTTTCGCATTTGTTCCGGTTTTTGTGAATAAGTCTTCGAAATATTTCCTGGGTTTTCCAATCTCATTTAGGATCTATTTCTTGGGTTTAAATTTAATTCTCGATTGCTATATTTTGGTTAATCATGTTTTCCTGTTTCCTTTTCCACGAGCAAAGCAGTTCTGTCTACTTTTTGAGAACGCGCGCTACTGGACGAAGATATCTACACTACTGGCCATTAAAACTGCTACACCACGAAGATGACGTGCTACAGACGAGAAATTTAACCCACAGGAAGAAGATGCTGTGATATGCAAATGATCAGCTTTTCAGAGCATTCACACAAGGTTGGCGCCGGCGGCGACACCAACAACGTGCTGACATGAGGAAAGTTTTCAACCGATTTCTCATACACAGACAGCAGTTCACCGGCGTTGCCTGGTGAATCGTTATTGTGATGCCTCGTGTAAGGAGGAGAAATGCGTACCATCACGTTTCCAACTTTGATAAAGGTCGGATTGTAGCCTATCACGATTGCGGTTTGTCGTATCGCGACATTGCTGCGTATTGATCGAGATCCAATGACTGTTAGCAGAATATGGAATCGGTGGGTTCAGGAGGGTAATACGGAACGCCGTGCTGGATCCCAACGGCCTCGTATCACTAGCAGTCGAGATGACAGGCATCTTATCCACATGGCTGTAACGGATCGTGCAGCCACGTCTCGATCCCTGAGTCAAGTGATGGGGACGTTTGGAACACAACTACCATCTGCACGAACAGTTCGACGACGTTTGCAGCAGCATGGACTATCAGCTCGCAGACCATGGCTGCGGTTACCCTTGACGCTGCATCACAGACAGGAGCGCCTCTGATGGTGTACTCAACGACGAACCTGGGTGTACGAATGGCAAAACGTCATTTTTTCCGATGAATCCAAGTTCTGTTTACAACATCATGATAGTCGCATCCGTGTTTGGCAACATCGCGGTGAACGCACATTGGAAGCGTGTATTCGTCATCGCCATACTGGCGTCTCACCCGGCGTGATCGTATGGGGTGCCATTGGTTACACGTCTCGGTCACCTCTTGTTCGCATTGACGGCACTTTGAACAGTGGACGTTACATTTCAGATGTGTTACGACCCGTGGTTCTATCCTTCATTCGATCCCTGCGAAACCCTACATTTTAGCAGGATAATGCGCGACCGCATGTTGCAGGTCCTGTACGGGCCTTTCTGGATACAGAAAATGTTCGACTGCTGCCCTGGCCAGCACATTCTCCAGATCTCTCACCAATTGAAAACGTCTGGTCAATGGTGGCCGAGCAACAGGCTCGTCCCCATACGCCAGTTACTACTCTTGATGAACTGTGGTATCGTGTTGAAGCTGCATGGGCAGCAGTACCTGGACACGCCGTCCAAGCTCTGTTTGACTCAATGCCCAGGCGTGTCAAGGCCGTTATTACGGCCAGAGGTGGTTGTTCTGGGTACCGATTTCTCAGGATCTATGCACCGAAAGTGCGTGAAAATGTAATCACATATCAGTTCTAGTATAATATATTTGTCCAATGAATAACCGTTTATCATCTGCATTTTTTCTTAGTGTAGCAATTTTAATGGCCAGTATTGTACTTTAACTCCCCGTGACACAACACCGAGAATAATGAGGAAGACATCTGAATTCTCTCTCAAGTGCTCTTCAGTGGAGGACTGTGTGGTCAAGAATGTTCTCCCACAGGCTGCTAGGCCACCTACCGCTTATGCTTTACCGGAGACTCACAAGGATGAGGCGCCATTCCTACTCGTCGTATCCGCCATTGGTTCGCCAGTATACAAGATGACGAAGTACTTGGTCAGTCTCCTCACTCTACATGTTGGAAACTGCGAACATCATATTAAAAATTTGGCAGATTTTATCAGCAAACTGAATCTCTTCGACTTAAGACAACTTTATGGTCAGCTTTGATGTGGTGACGCTGTTTACAAATGTGCCTGTCAAAGACTCTTTGGAACTTTCCTAGTTGTTTGTTTCGATGCGTTGACGACACGTTCGTTATTTGGCCCCACAGACGCGAGAAGGTTGACGTGTTCATTGCCCTTCCCCGATGTCTTCGCCCACCACAAACGAAATGGATGCCTTGGCCACAGTGTCTATATAGGGTGTCCGGAAATTCCCTTTACAAACTCCTTGTAGATGGGAGTGAGTACATAATGTTTTGAATAGGAACCCTGCACAGAATAGAAACCTATGTATCGTTTCCGTTCTTCAACGGTTTCAATCAGATGTCTAACGCGTCTACGTCTGCTGAGGAAAAGAGAAAAGTGTCAGAGTAGCTTTTCCTGGTATGTAATAGGATAGACAGGACGACTTGTAATACGTCAGATGTCACTTGATGTTGTAATGCATCAGTACTGTTCTGTATTACGGTGTGTTGGATTCTTTTTTACTTTGGAATAAAGCAAGCACGTAACGTTTAAGTGTTAATACAAACAAATGTGCGTATGTGATAAATGGATATTTCGTTTTGTTAACTTTAGAATTGTTACCTAATAATTCAGTTCCTCAAGTAGATGTCGAAGAGTTAAAAATCTGAATTGAAAGTGTCGTAGAACGGAAACGCTACGTTTCCGGGCCTGGGTTAATGTTCAAAACATTATATACTCATGCCCCTCTACAAGTCCTATAAGGTTGTAACGAGAATTTCGGAACACCCTGAATTAAACCCACCCACACCGATCTGTACTTGCACGCTATGAGTGCGCAGAAGAGCACTATCTTACAAACATTGTGCATCGTCCAAGAACGTTTTTAGGAACAACGGCCATAACGTTCATCAAATAAATCCAGTGATTTCAAGCAAGAATTACAATAAGACGAGGAACTAAGTCTTGCTTTATTACCGTTCTGTGGCTCCGTGACAGGCAAGATAAGCTGTTTGCTGAAAAGATATAAGATCAAATCGATCTTCAGGTCACCGATAAATATCCGTCAATTACTGAGACCAGTGAAAGACAAAGCAAGTCTCAGAACACCTGGGATCTACAAGATACTTCGGGAGAGTGTGGCCACTCTTACGTCGGACTAGCAGCACGCACTGTGGAACAACACAGGAAGGAATATAAGAGTTTTATCTGCTGCGATAATCCGAGAAATCTGCTTTAGCTGAGCATGCTTTAGATAACGGACACCAGATAAAATCTGACGAAACATCCATCGTCGTTCGCACTAACGGCTTCTATGATTGAGTAATTAACCCTCCGGTGGGCGCGCCTGTGAAACTCGCACGAGCGAGCGCGTGAAACGCTGACTGCTGCCTCCGGAAAATTGGCTTCTCCGCTCATGTAGCAGCCCTGTTTTCGATGTAAGTTAGGGATAATCATTAGAAACAAATCGCGATATCGAACGGAATTATATATTTTGTTCTTGAGCATGATTCAAACACCTTCACTACCACTTGTTGTTGTTGTTGTGGTCTTCAGACCTGAGACTGGTTTGATGCAGCTCTCCATGCTACTCTATCCTGTGCAAGCTTCTTCATCTCCCAGTATCTACTGCAACCTACATCCTTCTGAATCTGCTTAGTGTATTCATCTCTTGGTCTCCCTCTACGATTTTTACCCTCCACACTGCCCTCCAATGCTAAATTTGTGATCCTTTGATGCCTCAAAACATGTCCTACGAACCGATCCCTTCTTCTAGTCAAGTTGTGCCACAAACTTCTCTTCTCCCCAATCCTATTCAATACCTCCTCATTAGTTACGTGATCTACCCACCTTATCTTCAGCATTCTTCTGTAGCACCACATTTCGAAAGCTTCTATTCTCTTCTTGTCCAAACTATTTACCGTCCATGTTTCACTTCCATACATGGCTACACTCCATACAAATACTTTCAGAAACGACTTCCTGACACTTAAATCTATACTCGATGTTAACAAATTCCTCTTCTTGAGAAACACTTTCCTTGCCATTGCCAGTCTACATTTTATATCCTCTCTACTTCGACCATCATCGGTTATTTTACTCCCTAAATAGCAAAACTCCTTTACTACTTTAAGTGTCTCATTTCCTAATCTAATTCCCTCAGCATCACACGACTTAATTTGACTACATTCCATTATCCTCGTTTTGCTTTTGTTGATGTTCATCTTATATCCTCCTTTCAAGATACTGTCCATTCCATTCAACTGCTCTTCCAAGTCCTTTGCTGTCTCTGACAGAATTACAATGTCATCGGCGAACCTCAAAGTTTTTACTTCTTCTCCATGAATTTTAATACCTACTCCGAATTTTTCTTTTGTTTCCTTTACTGCTTGCTCAATATACAGATTGAATAACATCGGGGAGAGGCTACAACCCTGTCTTACTCCTTTCCCAACCACTGCTTCCCTTTCATGCCCCTCGACTCTTATAACTGCCACCTGGTTTCTGTACAAACTGTAAATAGCCTTTCGCTCCCTGTATTTTACCCCTGCCACCTTCAGAATTTGAAAGAGAGTATTCCAGTTAACATTGTCAAAAGCTTTCTCTAAGTCTACAAATGCTAGAAACGTAGGTTTGCCTTTTCTTAATCTTTCTTCTAAGATAAGTCGTAAGGTCAGTATTGCCTCACGTGTTCCAACATTTCTACGGAATCCAAACTGATCTTCCCCGAGGTCGGCTTCTACCAGTTTTTCCATTCGTCTGTAAAGAATTCGCGTTACTATTTTGCAGCTGTGACTTATTAAACTGATAGTTCGGTAATTTTCACATCTGTCAACACCTGCTTTCTTTGGGATTGGAATTATTATATTCTTCTTGAAGTCTGAGGGTATTTCGCCTGTCTCATACATCGTGCTCACCAGATGGTAGAGTTTTGTCATGACTGGCTCTCCCGAGGCCATCAGTAGTTCAAATGGAATGTTGTCTACTCCCGGGGCCTTGTTTCGACTCAGGTCTTTCTGTGCTCTGTCAAACTCTTCACGCAGTATCTTATCTCCCATTTCGTCTTCATCTACATCCTCTTCCATTTCCATAATATTGTCCTCAAGTACATCGCCCTTGTATAAACCCTCTATATACTCCTTCCACCTTTCTGCCTTCCCTTCTTTGCTTAGAACTGGGTTGCCATCTGAGCTCTTGATATTCATACAAGTGGTTCTCTTCTCTCCAAAGGTCTCTTTAATTTTCCTGTAGGCAGTATCTATCTTACCCCTAGTGAGACAAGCCTCTACATCCTTACATTTGTCCTCTAGCCATCCCTGCTTAGCCATTTTGCACTTCCTGTCGATATCATTTTTGAGACGTCTGTATTCCTTTTTGCCTGCTTCATTTACTGCATTTTTGTATTTTCTCCTTTCATCAATTAAATTCAATATTTCTTCTGTTACCCAAGGATTTCTATTAGCCCTCGTCTTTTTACCTACTTGATCCTCTGCTGCCTTCACTACTTCATCCCTCAGAGCTACCCATTCTTCTTCTACTGTATTTCTTTCCCCCATTCCTGTCAATTGTTCCCTTATGCTCTCCCTGAAACTCTCTACAACCTCTGGTTCTTTCAGTTTATCCAGGTCCCATCTCCTTAAGTTCCCACCTTTTTGCAGTTTCTTCAGTTTCAATCTGCAGTTCATAACCAATAGATTGTGGTCAGAATCCACATCTGCCCCAGGAAATGTCTTACAATTTAAAACCTGGTTCCTAAATCTCTGTCTTACCATTATATAATCTATCTGATACCTACTAGTATCTCCAGGATTCTTCCAGGTATACAACCTTCTTTTATGATTCTTGAACCAAGTGTTGGCTATGATTAAGTTATGCTCTGTGCAAAATTCTACAAGGCGGCTTCCTCTTTCATTCCTTCCCCCCAATCCATATTCACCTACTATGTTTCCTTCTCTTCCTTTTCCTACTGACGAATTCCAGTCACCCATGACTATTAAATTTTCGTCTCCTTTCACTACCTGAATAATTTCTTTTATCTCGTCATAAATTTCATCTATTTCTTCATCATCTGCAGAGGTAGTTGGCATATAAACTTGTACTACTGTAGTAGGCATGGGCTTTGTGTCTATCTTGGCCACAATAATGCGTTCACTATGCTGTTTGTAGTAGCTAACCCGCACTCCTATTTTTTTATTCATTATTAAACCTACTCCTGCATTACCCCTATTTGATTTTGTATTTATAACCCTGTAATCACCTGACCAAAAGTCTTGTTCCTCCTGCCACCGAACTTCACTAATTCCCACTATATCTAACTTTAACCTATGCATTTCCCTTTTTAAATTTTCTAACCTACCTGCCCGATTAAGGGATCTGACATTCCACGCTCCGATCCGTAGAACGCCAGTTTTCTTTCTCCTGATAACGACGTCCTCCTGAGTAGTCCCCGCCCGGAGATCCGAATGGGGGACTATTTTACCTCCGGAATATTTTACCCAAGAGGACGCCATCATCATTTAATCATACAGTAGAGCTGCATGTCCTCGGGAAAAATTACGGCTGTAGTTTCCCCTTGCTTTCAGCCGTTCGCAGTACCAGCACAGCAAGGCCGTTTTGGTTAATGTTACAAGGCCAGATTAGTCAATCATCCAGACTGTTGCCCCTGCAACTACTGAAAAGGCTGCTGCCCCTCTTCAGGAACCACATGTTTGTCTGGCCTCTCAACAGATACCCCTCCGTTGTGGTTGCACCTACGGTACGGCCATCTGTATCGCTGAGGCACGCAAGCCTCCCCACCAGCGGCAAGGTCCATGGTTCATGGGGGGCACTTATCACATACAAATCAACGTGGCAGCACGGAGTGCTCCCATGCGCCCACAGGAGGGTTAAAGAAGCCGTTGAAATAAAAACCACAGATAAAACCCTAAATAGAGACGACGGCCTGCAGCTCAGCACGGAGTGGGATCCGGCGATCGCGCGGTTGAAGCGGACACATCGAACGCCGAGTCAACGTACGCTCACATATGGCGAGGCCACGAACATCAGTGACGTCACAGGCTGTAGCAGGTATATATAAGAGGCATACTAGCAGCCCACTGGCTGTCATACCACTTGACAATGGCCAAGGAGAACTTGGCCGAAAGCACGTGAATTTTATTCACGTGGCGCTGCTGGAAATACGAGAACTGTTTATTCTCTGTGTACTTCGGTCTGAACTTACATTTCTTTAATGTTTCCTTTATTGGTTTTGTTGTTGGCATATCTCTGTTATCTTTCTGTTTATTTTAACGAGTTTTCTGTTTTGTTAAAAAGCAAATGACTTATTTCGCAAATTTTCTAATCAGCTTTGAATTTATTTCCCATTCTAGGTTCTGTTTCTTTTTATGCTATAATCTATCATTATTTCATCAATGTTTCTATCGGATAATCTGTCTATGTTAATGTGGTATTTAGTAATTTTATGTCTTGTGCACCCACTGAACAAATCAAAACATAAGTATTATAGCACGAAATTAAAATTAACCTGCAAACCATAGTAATATTTATTCTAACGTATGTGATGCGAAACAGAGTAGTAGTTATTCTTACCAACGCGATAAATACTAGTTTATAATGGTTTGTATGTGTAATGTGGGATGTTTCGAAATGATATAAAAATTTGAGGTATTATAAATGGTAATAGAGGTGGGAAACCAAATATGCTGGCGCTTTATCTCTCACTAGTTAATCCACTGGACTGTGCTTACTAGACTCACAGAAGAGTGCCATTTTCCGAAACGCGGTGGACTCAGATGAAGACATACCTTCCAACATGCATGTAGCTTGTGAAGCAAGATGTTATCGTGTCAGGCATTCTTGAGCGACTTCCTCAGGTATGCTGCAGGCGGGCGCTTGAGTATAGCTTGCGGCACCAAGCTATGCTCTCCAAAAACATACGTTTTTCATATTACGTGCATTGTGCTGCCACCTACTGCCAGGTACTCCATATCGTCCACCTCAGTAGTCACTAGACATCGTGAGGGAGCAGAATGGAGCGCTTCGCGGGACACACGAACTTCGAAAGTGGTCAGGTGATTGGGTGTCACTTGTGTCATACGTCTGTCCGCGAGATTTCCACCCAAGGTCCACTGTTAACGATATGATAGTCAAGTGGGAACGTGAAGGGACAAGTACAGCACAAAAGCGTACAGGCCGACCTCGTCTATTGCCTGACAGAGACCGCTAACAGTTGAAGAGGGTCTTAATGTGTAATAGGCAGACATCTATCCAGGCCGTCACACAGAAATTCCAAACTGCATCAAGGATCCATTGCAAGTACTATGACAGTTAGGCGGGAGGTCAGAAAGCTTGGATTTCATGTCGAGCGGCTGCTCATAAGCCAGATATCACGCCGGTAAATGCCAAACGACGCCTCGTTTGGCGTAAGGAGCTTAAGCATTGGACGGTTGAACAGTGGAAAAACGTTGTGTGGAGTTTGGAATCACGGTATACAATGTGGCGATGCGATGGCAGGATGTGGGTATGGCGAATGCCCGATGAACGTCATCTGCCAGCGTGTGTAGTGCCAGCAGTAAAGTTTGGAGGTGGTGGTGTTATGGCGTGGTCGTGTTTTTCATGGAGGGGGCATGCACCCCTTGTAATTTCGCGTGACACTATCACAGCACAGGCCTACAGTGATGTTTTAAGCACCTTCTTGTTTCCCACTGCTGACGAGCAATTGGGGGATGGCGACTGCATCTTTCAACACGATCGAGCACCTGTTCATAATGCACGGCCTGTAGCGGATTGGTTACACGACATTAACATTCCTGTAATTGACAGGCCTGCACGGAGCCCTCACCAGAATGCTATAAAACACCTTTGGGATGTTTTGGAACGCCGACTTCGTGCCAGGTTTCACCGAGTGACATCGATGCCTCACCTCAGTGCAGCACTCCGTGAAGAATGGGCTGCCATTCCCCAAGAAACCTTACAGCACCTGATTGAACGTATGCCTGAGAGAGTGGAAGTTGTCATCTAGGCTAAGGGTGGGCCAACACCATGTTGAATTCCAGCTTTACCGATGGAGCGTTCCAAAAAACTTGTAAGTAATTTTCAGCCATGTGTCCGGATACTTTTGATCACGTAGTGTATTTTCTTTCTGGCACTGCCTACAATACAAAATATTTCAGTAATTTGTTGAAAGACTCAGTAGTGAACAAAAGTTCTTAACAGTACCAGCAGTTGTGGTTTAATAGTAATGCGAAGGTTTCAGTATCTTCAGAGAAAGAGATGGCCAAGAATCATGGACATGTAATAAACACACAGGATACAAAACTAGTCAGCCCCTGGAGACATGACGCAAATGTCCTGGAACACAACATCCAGCGTTGATAATGACCTCAGTTTGGCGAGGGAGAGAAGCCACAGGTTTATTCAGGTATGTCACATCCAGATAAAGACATTCAACGGCTAGAGCCCAGAGAGCTACCAAATTGCCAGGATGTTATTTGCTATATTTCACCCGCTGTTGCAAGTAGTCTCAGATACTTACTACGAATCTGAGATCGACTGTGTAGTATCCCATCCTCATCACCACTGTAGGCTGCCCGTCGCCACTGTAGAGTCTTTTATCAAGGAAGCAAGGAAGAGGATGTTGTTATGGGTGGCCGGTATCTTCTTTCTACACGGTTCTTTATTTACATGAACATTTACTTGACTGAAATACAGTCCATGTTTTGTGGTACGAGCTCATTTGTAATAGTCCTCTTTCAGACAATATCGGTAATCTTGCTATTACAAAATTTAGTTTCACTGCTAGTCCCGCTTTAGGCACTAATCAGGTCACCTGTAATGTGGACTGAGCCCGCACTGCGAGTGAATGACAAACGCCAACTCGATGAGGGAATCAGTGAGGCCCTCCGGTCAGCGGCGGCGGCCTAAATACCTGCTGTCGAGAGGGCGTTGGCAGTATTTCCTGTCAGTGTGCCTCTGGCCTCCCTCTTGATATGTGTGCTTGATCCAGCGCCTGATATCGATCTTCGCGCTACATCTTTGCCGACCGGTGTGCTGGCGATAGCTTACGCCATCACAGGCTGACTTAACAGCCCAGTCGATATGTGACAGGCTGCTTTAGTGTTTGTTAAACTAGAAACATGTGTGTGCAGTACTGTGAACACAGGTGTCGGCTTGTTGGAAGATGAGGGTGTCCACAGCATAGCCACCATGGAGAAAGGGCAACCCTTGGCCACCGAGGATTCTGAAATAAACACTCGAGTTCGTGCCTACGTTAACCTGAAATAGTGAGTCCAAATCATGCACGAAAAACACCCGCAAAACATCACAGCAGCACCTGTGGTGTGTACTGTTCCCTCGACAAGTCACGTGTTAAGCTCCTCGTCGTTGTGCTCAAAACCTGCATAATTTGAATAGAGGCAGAGTCGAGGCTCATCAAAACACACCACACGCCTCCACTCAGGTACTGTTCAGTTTCTGTGCTGTCTGGCCCATTGGAAAAGTGCAGATTCGTGTGATACTGCAAGCAATGGCCTTTTGTGAGGTACTCGACTGCAAGTCCAACTATCCATTGTATGCCGAATCTTTCGCATCGTTCACTCAGAATCTGGTTGAATTGGAGCTGCGTTCATTGATATTAGCAATTTTTTTCTGATTTCAAAGAAATTGACAAGGGGTGACTTTCGTCCCTGTCGGTTAGAATGTCGGTTAGAATATTTTTAACACCACTGTTCTTACCCAGTGTTACACAACTGCGAGTGGTACAGCATTCCTCGTAGACACGATGGACAGTCCTCATTGGTACAGAAATCGGGCAACTTCATTCACAATGTTGTCACGGCCAGGTCTAAACCTTATACCTCGTTCTACCATTCGGTCACTTCTGTCTGTCGGTTCATCTTACTGTGCTGATTGCATATAACCGATTGACACACCTTCGCTGCCATGAATTATGCCACCTGTGGAGGTTCAACGACTGTCTGGTACGGCTACCAGTTCTAGACCACCTACAGCACTCAGTCTAAAGCTACTGGTGTCCTCTCTTACGGGAGTGACTGAAGCCGTTGTTACACGACTCACCTAACGTATAAAAGTTCGGTGTAGACGGCCTGTCACCTAGCGGCAGAACATGTGAAACTACGACTTCAGCAGACGATTTATCCGCCGGCTAGAAACTTGGATCGTAAAATTCTACCGTGGATCCGTGCACGTGCATTAGAGGAAACGTTTGTGTGCATCCGCAGAACATAGGATTCGGAGCGGCCTTTCTGGTTCTTACTGTTTTCACCTCCCGTCAACAGTGAGCTTTTTGGGGCACTTTTGGCTACCGCGTGAGATGTTTTAGAAACTTTTCAGTGGGTATTTTTTTTGTAAATACAATAATAAAACATCTGAGGTTTTTCTTTTGTATTGCCGTTGAGAAAAGCTGTAAATCTAATGACAGCTTCTTGTTGTAGAAATGGATTGGAACTTAGAAAAAAAAGCGTGAGGCATACAGGAAGCAAAGGTGTGTATGTGATACTCTACATACCGTGTACCATAATAAAGGTCCGTCTACACTTGTTTAACTCTGAGTTAGAAGTTTTATGGAAATAGGCATGTAATTTTACTTTCAATGTGTCTGCGTATCACCTCAGTTTGATTTGATTGCATCTTTTTTATTGTTTCAGAATACGAGGAAGGAAATGTTGAGAGAGCAGTGACAAGAATCATAGCAGTTGTGTCGAACGCTACCAGTGTGGACTGCCAAGCCGTTTTGCATCTTGTGCCGGCTACGTGACATAGCTTCCCTCGTTACTGTGTCAATCGCTCGAATATTGTACAATCGACAGCAGCTTCAATGAACTTGTCATATGTCGCTCCCTTCACGCCTCCTTCCTAGCCAGGGACGAGCCCAATTCCTACTCCTGACAATACGCCGGCGTTCTGCACTTCTCCAAAGTACTGTGTAACATAACTAATCATTTGCTCCTATCAGCTTGACATAAAACACTTTAGTTCATAATTCTGTATAATTATAAGGTAATAAGAGAACAATAAAGCACTCCATCTTCAGGCCACAAGTGGCCCATTGGGACCACCCGACCGCCCTGTCATCCTCATTTGAGGATGCGGATAGGAGGGGCTTGGGGTCAGCACACCACTCTCCCGGTCGTTACGATGGTTTTCTTTGACCGGCGGCCGCTACTATTCGGTCGAGTAGCTCCTCAGTAGGCATCACGAGGCTGAGTGCACCCCGAAAAATCGCATCAGCCCATGGCAGCCTGGATGGTCACCCATCCAAGTGCCGGCCACGCCCGACAGCGCTTAACTTCGGTGATATCACGGGAACCGGTGTATCCACTACGGCAAGACAACAATAACTGCATAATAATTACGAACCTAGACCTCTCAGAAGATTTAATATGAGTAATTAGCAGCTTTACAAAAAGATCGTCTTTCCCACTCAACAACGTTAACGAGCTTACAGTTCAGAACATGCAATCCTGGGTCGCTGGTTACAACTTGTACAAGGTAGACTGCGTTCACAGTGGCGCCGACAACGGTCGTCAGACGCTGTCGCCAGGGGTCGCCCGATAACATCGGCCGACAGCGTGGATGCATTGTGTCTGATGTCCTTCGTCGGCGGAGTGAAGGAGGTTACATTGGGCTGAAATCTATTCTATCTGTGAAGTAGGTTAAGTTCTAATCTCCTGGAGTGGGATGGATAGTACGAAGCCTTTTTGCTTGGCAGCGAGCACTGCTTTGCAGATTTTGTTGTTAAAAAGATGCCGAATACATGTGAACGAGCTGTATGCCTCGAAAAGAACGCTCTGTCCTCAGTTATCGGAATAACCAGACAAGTTTAACGAATAAGTGAGATGATGGGAAAAATGTTCTGTTTCTCGAGACAATACCGATGACCCTAAAAATGAAAATTACAAAAAAAAAAAAAATATGTTCAAATGTGTGTGAAATCTTATGGGACTTAACTGCTAAGGTCATCAGTACCTAAGCTTACACACTACTTAACCTAAATCATCCTAAGGACAAACACATACATCTATGCCCAAGGAAGGACTCGAACCTCCGCCGGGACCAGCAGCACCTGAGACCGCTCGACTAATCCCGCACGCCTGAAAATTACAGCGTATGTTCCATGTATTTATTTAAATCTGTGTAGACATAAGTCAGTTCACCTTCAATGAATGTCATTCATCATATGTGTCAGAGACAAGCATAAAGTTTGGAATAAGGTACCCTGAACATCTTGAAACGTCCCCTTAGAACAATTATACATGACTGTGCTTAAACTGACACACAATATTTTTAGCGCAACGCAATCTGGCTTTCAAAATTCCCTACAAAAGAATGGCCCTGACTAACATTAACCTATACCTTTCACAAATCACTTACCTCACCAAAAATCTTCGTTACTCGAACTACTGCAATACAGCGAGCGCCACTACTGCCAGCTAAATAAAAGATTCAAACTACTGAAGGCACTAGCTACTGATAGGCATAGTTAGCAAATGAAAGATTTTGATAGAGAACAAACAATGTATTTACCTTAATAGTGTTCAAAAGTCATAAATATATAGCAGTTCATGACATCCAGTCTTACAAATTTCAAAACTCCGCCATTTCTCTCCCCACATCCACCACTGCTGGCGGCTCACCTCCAACTGCGCAACGCTACGCGCTGTTAACATCCAGCTGCCCAACACTACAATAGCCAACAACAATGCAAACCAGCCACAGACTTCACACAGCACAGCCAGTTATTTTCATACAGAGCGCTACGTGGCGTTACCAATATAAAAAACTAAACAGCCTACTTACATAGCCCCACGCTCCCCACAAATAATTTTACAAATTGTTTTGGGCAGTGGCCAATAATGATTTGATGAAATTTTTCATAATTACAATAACAAAGAAATCAAATGCACTCACTTATTGATACAATGTTGGTCAAAAGCTAAAATTTTCTCACAGTCCATGAAGACAGTCCTGATCATTCATCACAGTAAAATTGCAGTGTTTTTTTTTTCTCGAAGTCTGAGCAGTAACAGAAAATGCACACGGAAGTAGTGGATTTCCACGCAGTCTTGAAGAAGTAGTGTTGTCCTTCCAACGGACAGTGCTGACTCTTGACATGCAGACAGGTTATGGGCCACAACAGAGCAAACCCACAGCAGAGTCAGTCGAAGTTTTGAAGAATATTGGTAGGTAGGTCATCAAAGAGCAGACCCACTGTAGTCCTGGTAGAGAGTATGGTATTGGTGGGCCACCAGAGGTGCAGACCCACTGCAGTCCTTGTAGAAATAATGGTATTGGTGAGTCATCAAAGTTGTAGACCCACTGTAGTCCTTGTAGAGATGGCTAGCAGCCATCTGTTGCGACTGTGCAGGTGCACAATCACCATTGAAGAGTCTTGCGGAGAATATAGGAAGTCCATAAACCACCACTTGTGCACTCACAAAGTTTTTTGGAATTGTCCTTAGAACCAGCTTGCTGAATTATTAACACAAGTCCAAACACTATCAGTCCCTACTTCTCACGTATTTCCATATACTAAGACCAACAGAAACGCGTGCAGTGAAATGTAACTTACAAGTTACTTAATTTGATGAACTAGTGTCAATTACAATTTTATAACATAAGAATACAATAACAAAGGTACAAAATACATCATTAAAAACATAATAAAACAGATAACATTTGTAGTAATACAGGCTTTACAAAACAATAGAAATAAACATATACATCAGTGTTACTGGAATTATGACATAAGTAAATACATAAAAGATCAGAATAACTTTTGAAACATCAACTTTACACATGAGCATTAAAACAAAATAGAATAAATAATGTCTAAGCATATTTACAAGGTAAATAACATATTATCAGAAAAATTCTACAACATAAATCTTATTAGCTAGACACATACAGACAGGAAAAACACAAATTCACATAGTGTAATAACACAAAAATACAGGACAGGGTTTGTTTTCAGTGTAACATTTGTTACTGCAGTCCAACCCAAAACTTCATTCCATAGATCTTTCGTCTTATTTCAACATTTGTTTCCACCCAAAAAATCCTATCCAAGCATGCATTCTATATTTATATGTTCACATATTTCTTACCTCATTATTTATTTTCCATTATCTTACCTCATCATTTATTTCCAAGAAAATCCTACCTAAACCTGTCGTCCCTAAACCCTACTTTTTTGTTCATATCCTCTTTTAAATACTTTTTTGGCATCACAACTCGTTCTCTTATATAGCCTACCCCATCTTAAGCTAACTTAAATCTACTGATCTCAGATGCTAAACTAAGGGACAAGGTAATGCAGCAGTGCAAAACAATTAACACAAACAGCAATTATAAAAAATGCAAATTGGCAAAGCAAGCAGCATGAATTAGCAAAGCAAATGCAATATTACAACTAATATAAGGCAATGAGCAGCAAACAAGAAAAATAAATCAGTAGTAAAACTGGCTTAACAGAGTAATGGAAAGTGAAATTCAGTAATAGTATGCCTAGCAAACAGCAGCAGCAAATGCAGTAACTTATATCTAAACATGACAAAGCTCAAGCAGAAAAAATATTACAGTAAAAAATGGCCATGTTTAATACCTATGTCACATCTTAACACTAGGGTGATGCATCACAAAAACTTACTCTGCAAAAAAGTTACCAAGTCATTAAAAAATTAATTATGCAATTCCTGTGAAGGGAAATGTCTATTTGTGCTCTCTTTTCTACGAAAGTACATCATAAAATTATTCTTTACTGCGTCTGTTGACAGAAAATACTGATATTAGTACATCTATTAAATTTTATCTTAACCAATGCTGCAGTGCAGCTAGAAACTATATATTAAAGAAAATGAGCAAATATGTACAAAGGAAGGCATGAAACATCATTCATTAGCCATATGGCATTTCATAAGGTAGTAAAAAAAAATCTCTCAACTAGAAAGACAGTAGTTGTAATCAGGTGTATAGACATAAAAATATTTCTCGTCATTTCATTAGGCATTTCAGTAAATACCATAAATTAAGAGCTTCACAGTGTAATCATATGTTTTCAAGTTTGAGCATCTCGTATTTGCGATGCTTTCTATAAAGAAATGTCAACAGCGTGGATAATGGCCTCCTTTTTTTTTCATCACCTGTGCCTCTGAAAGGCACACACTAATGGCTTTTTTTCCAGGCGACTGTCACGCAGCTGGGTGCTTACAGTGACCTACCCTCCTTACCGAAATATTTACGACATCAGTTTGCACTACAGTGACAGTCTCATATAAAAATTTCACAGATCGAGAATTTGTGTTGCAAATGTGTAGAAACAAAATCCTATAAATATAACAGTGTCCAAAAAATTTTCGACAGCATTGTAACACATTCACACTTGTACACACATTTCATAATTCTTAAAGTATGGTTCTTGGTTTCCAACATCCTTTTCCACAAATCAGAGTCCCTAACCACTACTCATTATTCCTTACCTTATTATACATATACATATTCGTCGACACTTCTTCAATATTTCATCATAAGAAATATGTAGCATAATCAAATTCCTTATATATGGTAGCATCATCTTATTGATCATAAACATATCTCAACAGCATAATACACATCGTCGTCGTAATAATATCATAACATCTCAGTCAATTCTCAAAATCGTCGTAGCTTCCTCCAATAATTTCAAAACCTAAAAAAATTCTCTGCTCATTTCAATAGCGTTATCTACCTCAAACATACTTTAAAAATTATGATCCCATACCAAACACATCATTCAAAGCTCTCATAGTATCACAATGGTTCCGAAAAATATGAAGGGTTCACACAGTACAGACAAAATACAATTTCATAAGTGTGAAGTTATCCAGCTGTGTAATTGCGTAAACATCTGTCACTGACGTAGTAAAAAAAATGTTTGTCTCTCTCAGTTAAATGATCAGATAGCTGTGTAATTTACGTGTTAGAGAAATATGGTACCGATGTGTAAAGTTGTATAAGCAAATACCATATTAGCTAGGGCTCCTTGTGTTTGCCAGACACATGGTACACAAAGTAAGCCTGTACCCCCCTGAGGATTAATGTAATTATACCCTCAGGTGTTACAGATTACAGCAATGGAATGAAATGTATCACGGAAAACCTTTGTATCGTTGACAAAATTAATCACTCAGACACGTGTACTGTAGCGCTAAACTGTGTGTCTTGTTGTAAGATAATCTTTGTGGAAGTGTCGTAGTTATCGTCCTCCGAAAGCTAAGTTCTGCAGAAGTCAATGTACTTACCTTATGATAATCAAAAGTGAAATGCTTTGTGTATAGGTATCTTAGTTATTACGCTTATTGTTGTGATGAAGAAAGTACTGTGCTGTAATGTATTGTTGTGCTACGGAAAAGGCTGTCTCATTGTAGCTATACCACAAAAGTTACTACTAAAACATGTTTTCCTTTCCAGAAGAATTGAGAAAAACTGTACAGATATAAAACAGAAACACCGCAAAAGCAACATTGTAAATTGTCACTCATTAGTAGCGTCGTGATAAAATCGTGTAGCTGTCACATAAAATAACTACTGTGTCATCTGGTATCTCACAGAAAGTACTTTAAATCCAGAATGTATTTTCAAGTAAACCAAAATGTTGCATTAAAATCTCATTAGCAGTACTGGTAAATGTTCTAAGTATGTGAGCCTTATAGTCGTTACGTAATCGTGCAACTAACAAACAAGAATGTACAAATAACAACACTGTGTCGTCTGTTCACTATAACAATGCATTCGTAATTTCTGTTTAAAAATGTTCCCTAGGTTCTAGACTGGATAGTTAACTTTAAAACATTGTTGCATGTTAACAGTTTCTCAGTGTGACAAATTGTACTAGTTTTATGGCAAAGACTAAGTTAAAAAACAGATTATCTTTCAATAAACGGTTTTAGATGTGAAATGCGGTGTAAACCTTTACTCTTCCTAGTACGCAGAGTTTCAACTTCATCGCAATTATCATGTGGTATACGTCGGATTCTGTAAGGTCCATTGTAAACTAGAAAGAATTTGTGACTCAAGTGTTTCTTCTTATGTGACAATGAATGAGCTTTAATGAGAACTTTCTGACCAATATATAATTTCTTTGCATTTGCTTTACCGTGTAGTTTTCTCCTTTTGTCTGCTCAGATTTTATATTTTTAATAGCCAAATCAATTATGTCTTTGTGTCGAAGTTTACGTGTATTCGGGAAAGGTACAAGCTCTCTGATTCTGTTCGGTGGTTCTTCATTCTTCAGTACAAGAATAGGTGGTAAAGCAGTGGAGTCATGAGGGATTTCATTCAGCACGTTTTGAAATAAGTGTAAATATCTGTCCCAATACTGATGCTTTCTGTGACAATAAAGTCTGCAAAGCTTATTGATTTCTTTCATAATCCGTTCAGACGGGTTACAATGTGGTGAGTAAAATGAAATAAAAACAGGTTTGATTTTATGGTTCCAAAGCATGCGTGACCAAACAGCAGATCTGAATTGCGGTCCGTTATCTGAAATGACTTTACTAACGTGTCCAACTTCACGTAAGAAATTTTTAACAAAGGTGTTGGATACAGACCGTCCAGTGGCTTTACGTAACGGAGTGAAAGAAACAAATTTTGAAGTAAGTTCAACAGCGACTAGAACGTACGAAAATCCATTCGATGTTCTGACAAGCGGTCCCAAGAGATCAACAGCAGCAAATTCTTTTAATTTAGAAGGAATGATAGGAAACAGCGGAGCACGATGGGAGATGGTAGATGGTTTCGCCTTTTGACAAAATTTACAAATAGACAAGACTCTTCGAATTCTCTTTTCCATATTGTTAAAATAACAAGTCGTCCGAAGAATATGATAACATTTTCGTGGGCCAAAATGTGCATAGCTGAAATAAATGTACCAAATGAGCTTATTAACAAAATCGTCAGGAATGCAAAGTACCCATAGCTTGTCATCAACAGTGCAGCGTTTGAGCAGTATGTTGTTTCTAACCAGATAATAATGCCGAATCTGTGTGTGTGTCTTTTCATGCCATTTGCTTTTGATGTCTTTCCAAATCGGATCTTTATCTTGTTCATGAGCAATGTCCTTTAAAGATGTGGTGATGAAGTTTTCAAAGGCGACTTTCTGAATGTAGAGAATACTGAAATCTTTCTCGAGGTTGCCTTCTGTGTTACTTTTCTCAAGCCTAGCCGGTGCGCATGACAGTGTGTCCGCAACAATGTTCTCCTTGTCGGGAATGTAGACTACTGTGAAGTGGAATTGTTGCAGAAACAATGCCCAACGTTTTAACCTGTCATGATTCAATTTTGAAGACATAAGAAATTGTAATGCACCACGATCACGGTATACTTTTACGTGCTTACCAGAAAGAAAGAAACGGAATTTGTTAAATGCCCAAACGATAGCTAAAGCTTCTAATTCAGTAACGGAATAATTTTTTTCAGATTTTGTTAGCACTCGGCTAGCAAAAGCAATGGTTTTCTGAACAGTAGTGTCATTTTCTGTGGTTTCTTGAAATAAGTGGGCACCAAGACCGACTTTAGAAGAATCCGTGCTAAGGCAGAAATCTTGTGACAGATTTGGTTGAGCTATTAGTATTGGCGCGTTAAGTAGCGATTCTTTCAAAGAGTTGAATTCCAACTGTGCTTGTTCGTCCCAGTTCCAAGTAGCATTTTTTCCAGTGAGGGAACAAAGTTTTGGTGTAACTAGAATTTGCATATTCAGAAAACGACGGTAAAAATTTACGAGACCTAGAAAACTGCGGACTTGTCTTTTTGTGGATGGAACTGGAATGGCTCTGATTGGTTCTAACTTTTCAGGATCCGGCTGAATGTCTTCAGAAGAAATAATATGTCCCAAAAACTTCACCTTTGTCCTACCAAATTCAGACTGTTCCAAGTTAACTGTAATTCCATATTCTGCAAAAATATGTAAGACGCTGTTGACGATGCGATTGTGTTGTTCCCATGAGGCTTCTGCTATCAGAATATCGTCCACATATAAGGTGATGTGACGTTTTAAGAACTCAGGTAATATGGAATTTAGCCCTCGAATGAATGCTGCCAAATAAATGTTCAAACCAAAAGGTAGCTTCCGAAACTGATAACAAACTCCGAAACAAAGGAAAGCTGTATATTTTCTACATTCTGGATGAAGTTCGATCTGATAAAAGCTGGATCTGAGATCAATAGAAGACAACACTTTTACACCATTAAAATTTTGAAGAAGTTCTTCCATCGTTTGCGGCCTGTCTGTTTCAGGAATGATGATAGTATTGATTTGTCTCGAATCTAAGACAAGCCTGATCGATCCATTTTTCTTCTCAACAACATGTAATGGATTGTTGTATGAGCTTACTGCAGGCTCAATAATGCCCTCGTCAAGCATAGATTGTATTTCTGTTCTAAAACGGTCCCTATAATGTGCTGGAATTACGTATGGTCTACCACAAAATTTAGTATGCTCACGAACACAAAATTGGTATTGAAATCCCTTGATTGTTCCTGTTTTGTGAGTAAAATCTGTGGAATGTGATTGTAAAATCGCAAAAAGGTCCTGCCCATCAGTATCATTACAATTCTCAATTGTTTGAATTTTATTCTGAATTAACTCATTAGTATCAAATATGCCGTCGATATCATCCCTGTCAGTACTTGCAGAATGATTGTTAGTGTCAAGTTCCGTCGAAAATTCCGAACTGTTGTCTAACAGGAGGTAAAGCCGATTAATTTCTTTGTCATGGTTTGAGAGCCAATCATCAAATTTCAAAGCTATTGACTTACCTTCTTTCTCTAAACTTATGTCAGCATTGTGAAAGTTTAAGATTGCTTTGTATTCATTCAAAAAATCTACTCCCAATATAATAATGGAACAATAAGAAAGTTCATAGAGAAGCTGTGGCTTTCACAAAAGAATTCTAAGTTTGTTTGTTGGCGTACATCTACACTTTTTCCAACGATTGCACCTTGTAATTTAATCTTACGTAACGGAAGTGTGGGGCAATCGTTCGATTTGTTGCATTTGCTAAAGGCTGTTTCACTAATTACTGAAATGGGAGTCAAGTACTGCCGTAAATTTTACGTCATTTACTGTAATGTGAATCACAGGATATGCAATGTTGTTATGTTTTAGATCGTGTTCCTGGAGTAAGATGTCCCTAATGTCTTCCATTTTTACGTACTTACTAGCTACGGCAGCTGTGTCGTCAGTTTCAGAAGTACGTTTTGTGGCTGCCAGCAGTATGAGTCATTGCCTATTGTCTCTTTGTTGGTGCGTGTCGTTATTGGGATTTGGAGACATAACTTCTACAAATTCACCTTGTCGAGAGGGCCCCGCCCTATTTGAATCCCACCGGTTCTGATGCAATTCAGGTCTGTCGTTACGATCATATCGTCTGTCGTCATGTCGGTAGATTCCATAGTTTCTTTCTTGTCGGTCATGTGTTGGAGAATTTCTCCCTGAATCGTAACTGCGTGCTGGACCATTGCATCTAAAGTTATTCTGTCTCCCTTGATAATAATTATTTTGGTCCCCATATTGTCTGTTTCTCTGATTGTCTCTGTGATAGTCATTACTGCGGAGAGGTGATCTTTCCCTGTAATTATTACTACTATGCCAACGGTTGTCATACAGGTGGTGTCTGTTTTGGTCACGATTTACGTTGTAAGAATAGCCTTATCGTGTCCATTTATTATTTCTGTCATCGCGGAATTGTGATGGATGCGACCTGTAATTGTTGTGTTCCTGTTTTCGCATTCCGCGATTGTCAGTGTCAATTTCCAATTCTTGTAACAGTCCCTGAAAAGCTTCAATGTCGTCTTTGCAACGTCCTGCCAAAATAATATGTCGTAAATGTTCAGGCAATTTGATTAAGCAAATGCGGATGAGTTCTGACGGGCTGTATGGGTTTGACAGGTACTGATTCTTGTGCAACATGTCTTCAAAATATTTGACAAGACTGGAAAATTCAGATTGTTTGAAATGTTTCATCATTATGATGCTATGTTTTACTCGGTCTTGTGTAGGCTCTGAGCACTATGCGACTTAACTTCTGAGGTCATCAGTCGCCTAGAACTTAGAACTAATTAAACCTAACTAACCTAAGGACATCACACACATCCATGCCCGAGGCAGGATTCGAACCTGCGACCGTGGCGGTCACGCGGTTCCAGACTGAAGCGCCTTTAACCGCACGGCCACACCGGCCGGCTGGTCTTGTGTAGCTTGAGACCAATATGCTGAGAGGAAGGCATGATAAAATTCTCCTTCACTGTGACAATCGTGAATGACCGATCGCTTTCTTTCAGCTGGTTCATTCTCTAAGTAGCCACACATAAATTCTCATCTGTGCTCTAATGACCAGTTGGGAGGAAAACAATCAGAGAATTGATGGAGCCACGCTGGTGGATGAATGTCGTTGCCAGAATTCTTAAATGTTTTGAATTTACGTGTAGTAATGAACAGCTTATAGTCAAAATCATCATGTCGGCAAGTCGCAGATCGGCCATTGTTACTTCGTTTCGGCGGTTCCATCTCAAAATTCGGTGTACCTTGCCAATTTCTTTCATAATTTCCGAAGTTCCTCGTGTTATTATTTTGTGGCTGTTCCGTATTTCTATCTCCCTCTTCCCGTACTGGAGCGCGAGTGTCCTCTGAAATATGTAATTCTTGTATTACCTGCATCAACTGATCTTGTACTTCTCGGATTTCTCTTTTGTACTGCGTATTGATTTGATTTTGATTTTGTTTGAATTTTCTAATTTGTTCATACTCTTCTGTGTCAGTGAAGGTTACAGGTCTTGTGTCATTCAGATCATCATCTACCTTTGTAGATAAGCTAGTGAACTGATCCGAAAGTTCGGCTACTTTCTCCGATAGTGAACACATTTCCTCAGTGTGTTTTTCTGAACCAAGTTTCAGAGTGTCCATTTGTGTTGAAATCGAATCTACTGTGTCCTTTAAGTTTTCCTGAGTTTTTGCAAGTTGCGTAACCGAATCGGTAGATGCAACTGAGTCAATTTTAGCCCACAAGGTCTCATGATTTTCATGAACAATGGTTTGCAGTTCTTTTATGGCTGCTTTGTGATTCTGTAATGCATTTTCAGGCCGCGAAAAAATAGGTTGAAAATGCTCACAAATTTGTGTTTTTACAGACTTTTTGACATTTGGATTCAATGTTATGTAACTCAGTAGTTAAATCTTCACGTGTTTGTTCAAGCGTGGTGTGAAGATTTTGTTCCGTTGCGTCTAACTGTTTCTGTGTTTGTCTGTGGTGTTGTTCCATTGTGTCTAACTTTTGAAGCTTTTGTCCCATTTGTTGCATTAATTGTAATAACAATGCACTGGTGTCTGAAACATGTTCCTCAGTGCTATTCGGCAATGCATTTGAACCGGCAATATTCGCAATTTGAAAAGCAGAAAATGTGTCTTGACTTATTTGAGAAAACGGCGAGGACGCAAAACCTGAATCTACAGTATTTGCAAGATTGTGTCCTGTCATGTCGGATTCCTGAGGCAAGCTGTTGCCAACCGATCGATCGATAATGCTTCCCTGTTCACTAGTTGTTTCACTGCCTACACCATTATTTGCAGCCCGCTCCATTTCCCTATGCACAATTACCAAATTACTACTTTGAACATTAGTTAATTCATTACTCGGCGGCGCTAACACACTGCTTTCGTCTTCACTGTCATTTCTCAGTTTACTTTGGAGCCTAGTATTACGTTTTTCACACGCCATTATTGTCACAATATTTCACACAACAACACAGAAAACCACAATTTGAAGAGCAAAATAAGAAAACACATGAATGTAGCATTGAAAATAATATCTCGTTAATTGCAAGCGCAGCTGCGAAATACTTGGTGCAAATCTAATTGCATGCCACAACTGTTTTACTGTACAAGAATGAAACACTACAACTACAAAGGGAATTCTCTCTACACTTATGCGCTAGCAATAAACAAAGGCTGCACTAATTGCACAAACTACAAGAAAAAATCAGAAGATTCCAGTGAGGTATCCTCGGCTAAGGGTCGACATATGAAACGTTCCCTTAGAACAATTATACATGACTGTGCTTAAACTGACACACAATATTTTTAGCGCAACGCAATCTGACTTTCACAAATCCCTACAAAAGAATGGCCCTGACTAACATTAACCTATACCTTTCACAAATCACTTACCTCACCAAAAATCTTCGTTACTCGAACTACTGCAATACAGCGAGCGCCGCTACTGCCAGCTAAATAAAAGATTCAAACTACTGAAGGCACTAACTACTGATAGGCATAGTTAGCAAATGAAAGATTTTGATAGAGACCAAACAATGTATTTACCTTAATAGTGTTCAAAAGTCATAAATATATAGCAGTTCAGAACATCCAGTCTTACAAATTTCAAAACTCCGCCATTTCTCTCCCCACATCCACCACTGCTGGCGGCTCACCTCCAACTGCGCAACGCCACGTGCTGTTAGCATCCAGCTGCCCAACACTACAATAGCCAATAACAATGCAAACCAGCCACAGACTGCACACATCACAGCCAGTGATTTTCATACAGAGCGCTACGTGCCGTTACCAATATAAAAACCTAAACAGCCTACTTACAATCTAAAGTACTGAAAAGTGGAATACATTCTGCACACTACATTGGACCCGTGAAAAGCTCTATTACAGTAACTATAAACATAAGATACGCCACCCTTCTCACCCGAAAAGTTATTTTTTGCGGTTATAATTTATGCTTAAAATTTCCAATAAGGATTTGGCTATTTGTTTTTTTCTAATACACATGGAATTACAGCCCATATATTCCCAAGTATATTCCGATTGTATTTTTTTTATCCTCAGATTATCAAAAACTCACCCTTTCTTGAACTAAGCTTATCAGCTCCTCACACTCAATATTTCGTGTGCGGAACGTCGGTCGATTTGACCAAAGAAAAGGAACTGACCTGAATTTCACCGACTGTGTCAGAAGTCGGACAGTGAGATCGGCTACAGTGTGACAGCAGTGGTAGTGGCGTAATGATTTGAAAACATCGGTCGTCTTTGACCGATGTCAGGTGTCGGCGGAATCCACCGATATCGATGCCACTGCGATCGAAGTCTTAGGTACATCGTGTTATACGGCGAACAAAAAAGTCAGCAGTTCCAGATTTGTACGCTTAGGGTGCTGGTGCAGACTTGTATAAGGCAGGTGTACCGTGTAACAGCAGCTTTATATGTCCGCTGAGCTTATTAAGTGATGCAAGTCTACGAGGACCTACTTGTGAGGCGGTAAATGAAGACGAGAACAAATTCCGATACTCATTACGTTCTCGAAAGTATTCATCCATCAGCGAGGCCTACAATTTGCCGAGCGTCTCGGTGCGGGCAGTCATTATTCATTCGTCACTTAGCGATCGAAGCGCGTTAGCCAAGCGGAGCTGCCGGTTCCAGGACGCGGCGTTATGCAATTCTGGTTTAGCAGTGGGCGGGGCCGGCCGGCCGGTCAGAGCAACCGCGTTCGCCGCCGGCGCCTGTCCGCTATCAGCAAGTGACGTGTGGGTGGCGTAGCGGGGCTGCTGGCTGCCAGCACCTCACTCGTCTCTCGCTCCAGTGCCGGCTTCCTTGTTTAACCAGGCTTTCAGGTCCCGGACTGTCATTTCGCGCTCATTTCATCATTATTTTCCTGCAAAAAATTATTTTTTCATGCAAATCTTTCTTAAGTGGGGACGTTCATGAAATTGACCGATTTTCAATTTATTTTTTATTTATTAGTAGTACTTATGCACATAAGTTCCCGAAGTTTCAACGAAAAAATCGCATCCGAAGCGCCTTAAAAATACAGATGAATATGTTCTTCATCATTTGTCCCAAATTATCTGGTGTAAATATCTGCAGGCCCAGAGGGATAACAACCCAAACATTCGCAAGGAGAGGTTTCCATATTGTATCTTGGGTATTGTCAAGCCCTCTTACAGGTTTCTGGCCGATCCTGAATATCTAAAAACATGTATTCGCGGCAAAACCCCGAATCCAAATGAGACTCTAAATTCACTCATATTGAATCGATGCCCTAAAACCATATTTTCCTCTACTACAGTTGTCAGAATTGCAAATTATAATGCAGTTCTTATATCTAATGATGGGAACTTAGGGACGATGAAGGTGTTAGACATCTACATCTACATTGTTACTCGGCAATTCACACTGAAGTGCCTGGCAGAGGGTTCATCGAATTATTTTCATACTACTTCTCTACCGTTCCACTCTCGAGTGGCGCGTGGGAAAAAGGAACACCCAAATCTTTCCGTACGAGCTCCGATTTCTCTTATTTTATTATGATGATCATTTCTCCCTACGTAGGTGGGTGTCAACAAGATATTTTCGCATTCGCAAGAGAAAGTTGGTGATTTAAATTTCGTAAATAGATCTCGCCGCAAGGAAAACCGCCTTTGTTTCAATGACTGCCACCCCAACTCGCGTATCATATCAGTGACATTCCTCACCCCTCTTACGCGATAACACGAAACGGGCTGCCCTTCTTTGCACTTTTTCGGTGTCCTCCGTCAATTCTACCTGGTAAGGATCCCACACCGCCCAGCAATATTCCAGCAGTGGACCGGACAAGTGTAATGTATGCTGTCTCTTCAGTGGGTTTGGGTCTGTCGAATCTTCTAAGTGTTCTGCCAACAAAGCGCAGTCTTTGTTTCGCCTTCCCCACAATATTATCTATGTGGTCTTTCCAATTTAGGTTGCTCTTAGTGGTAATTCCTAGGTATTTAGTCGAAGTGACAGCCCTTAGATCTGTGTGATTTATCGTATACCCAAAATTTATCGGATTTCTTTTAGTATTCATGTGGATGACCTCGCACTTTTCTTTGTTTAGTGCCAATTGCCACTTTTCAGATCGTACAGACATTCTCTCTAGGTCATTTTGTAATTGGAATTGGTCGTCTGATGATTTTACTAGGTGGTAAATTACAGCGTCATCTGCAAACAATTTAAGGGGGATGCTCAGATTATCACCTACATCATTTATGTAAATCAGGAACAGCAGAGGGCCTATGACACTACCTTGTGGAATGCCAGATATCACGTCTGTTCTATTCAATGATTTACCGTCTATAACTACGAACTGTGACCTCTCTGAGAGGAAATCACGAATCCAGTCACACAACTGAGACGATTCTCCATATGCACGCAGTTTGATTAATAGTCGCTTGTGAGGAACGGTATCAGAAGCCTTCTGGAAATCTAGGAATATGGAATCGATCTGAGATCCCTTGTCGACAGCACTCATTACTTCATGGGAATAAAGAGCTAGTTGCATTGCACAAGAACGATATTTTCTGAATCCGTGTTGGTTATGTATTAATAAGTCATTTTCTTCTTTCTTAGAGTGGAAGGACTGTAAGACAGGAAATTTCACTCAAGATATCTTGAGGAAAATAGAGCAGCTGAAAAATCAGTTGGATCATCTGGTAAAGAAAATATTGAGTACGATATCGTACACAATGGTAAGGAGAGGTGGTCTACAGAGTGCTGAAATGATAACACAGCAAACAGTAGATTTACTTTACTTTCTCCAAACATATGAAGGACTCATTGCAAATAGTGCAACAAGAAGTAGAGCCCAGCTACCACATTGGCAACTGGAATGAAGCTCGCTGTACTAGCACCAACTATTGAGTCATCGCTAAGAGGCTCCGAGTGCGGATGGACTGCACTGCAACTGCCAGCCCTCCTACGTTGTGAAGACAGAGGGCTTTTGAGGTTCCGACCTGTTAGAGGTGTGTCCCAGCAGGCCTGCTCGATTGGGCCCGCCGGATCCTGTATGACGGCTATTGGTGTTGGACGGAAACATGCAATTCCACTGAGAACTTCACGCCCATGGGGGCGAAAGAGTAAACCAGAAGATAAGCCTTGAATGGAAAGAGGACCACGAGCACAGTTCTGGGGCCTTCTTAAGAGTTGATGACGATGAACGTTATGTGAAACTTCGAATTGCATTTCCTGAAAATTAAGTTTTTTGAAATTTATATTCTCTTTTCTCAGAATCTATTAAGGCTACAATTATGAAATTTTGTACACTTTTTTTCTATAGACCCAATAAATGTCTCAAGACTAAATTTTGAAATTGTGAGTGTAAGCTGAGGTACAGGGCAAAGTGCTTGGAATTTTTCGTGAATTCTATATTATACTTATGGAATTATAATAAAAAAATCATTGAAATTGTCTTACACTGTATATTCTCTAATCCCCACACTATATATGTATTTCTGTATGAAATTTAGCCCAAATTTACCTTCCACTCTCTAAAAAGTCTACGTATTACCAAAACTATGCACACATTATTAGTTATCCAAAAAAAATGGTTCAAATGGCTCTGAGCACTATGGGACTCAACTGCTGTGGTCATAAGTCCCCTAGAACTTAGAACTACTTAAAGCTAACTAACCTAAGGACAGCACACAACACCCAGCCATCACGAGGCAAAGAAAATCCCTGACCCCGCCGGGAATGGAACCCGGGAACCCGGGCGTGGGAAGCGAGAACGCTACCGCACGACCACGAGATGCGGGCCTGTTATCCAACTCAAACTCATATACGAACCTCCGACTAATCAGAACCTAATCTGAATTGAACTGTAATTGGTCTGAATACAGCTTGTCTTTATATTAATTGCGCAACTGAACACTTATTTGGCCCTAATCAAAATTTCTACTTATCTCGGATCTTGACAACATTGTCGTAGATTTCTCGAAAGCACAAGAGCAAACAGCAAGCAGGCACCGGCTAAGCTGGATTTCTATTTTTAAATAAAATTTCCATTCAGTTTTCAAACTGTTGCATACCCTATAGTGCAATGTGGTAATGCGTAATGATAAATCTTCTCAAAGCTTGGGGAATGTGAGAGAAACAATTCCTGTGAAGTGATATCCCAAGAAAACGATTTTTGAGTGAAGTGTGTATTCAAAAAGATAGAGTAAAATTTCGCCTCTTCTTCACACACAACATTAGTCTGAACAATAGCATACTTAACAAAGTGAAGAATGATTTGAAAAGAGTAGAATGTTAACAGTGAATTTCTATAAAAACCAAACAGCTTAATCAGTTGATATCTTAATCCAAGGCCCAGGGAAGCGGGGTGGTCTTTCTCTCAGCTCTGAGCAGGTGAACAAAGTTAATTTGCTGACTATAGTCATTCCGACAAACCAGCTGCGCCCTGCTGAAGTCTTACCTTAAACTTCTTCTCTTCAAAAATAATAACACTATTAAAAATTTATTTTCATTTCAACTTCCAGTGTGTACATCATATTCATCCTTGCTGTCCTTTACAATGAAGCTTTCATCATCAAACAGATACATTCACAAGTCAACACAGCACTACTGAATATGTCCATCATCTAACACGCTTCAACCAAGAATGTATCGGACGTCACAGATGCAAAGATTGTGCCACAACAAGACGAAAGATTATTTAACAGTAACGTAACTTGTTCTCTCTCTCTCTCTGACGTGCACATGGATAACTCACAAAATCCGACATGACATGCCCACCTTAAGTATCCACCACCTTCCACAAGTACAATTTTGTATGAGGGAGGGACATTTCAGATAGGAATGGGACGAGAACAAAATTCTGAACGTTATGGGTAGGAACATGTTACAAATACAAAGAGAAAAACAGTTTTACAAGAATATGCATTAAATAACTATAAGTAAAATATATTTACAAAATTCAAGAACATATAAATGAAGTAATCGACAGGATTCACTGTGGATAGGTTACCATGTTGCACGATGTTCATTGGTACGTTCTACACAGAAGTACTTTGAAAGTTTATGTGTCACATTTTGCATTGTAGTAAGTAGTATTGGTGATCTACATCATCTATGTTGCACAAAGGAAGTAGGTTAAGTAGGTTAGAGTGTCTGTATCACGCAACCAACACATATCTGTAGCACAGTCACATATGGAAGTAGTAACTTGATGAAAGTAGGTAGGAGAATGTCTTTGTCACAAACGATAAAATTTTCTTTAGCTTGTTAGTATTATGTCACTGTTGTGGGAAGTTATGTGGAAGCAGACTCACAAGCAGTCAGTGACACTAAGCATAGTTCTCAGATGACAACTTCTCACATTCACAAACAGTAAAATACATAGTAGTATCCGTTTGAAGCAGTATGTAGATCCACTGATAACTCCAAAGTCATCTTGTAGTATCGAAGAGTTGCTTATAAGAGTCAGTTACAGCTTGTATCATGAAGTATTCCAACATTCGACAGAGAATATTTCAGTATATAATCAGTAGACATATTTCTTCTGCACTGGCAAGGCTCAGTCATTTGTGGTCAATCACAATTTGTTACATTTACAATACACAATTCTCTATATTAGGACAGGCGTAATAAGATTTTACATAGTTGGACATGCGGACTGCACATGTAGTGTAATGGTAACAACAGATTCCTGTGCCTGTAAAAAATTACGAAAAAAATATCGTCATGGTTTTACAATAATATTTCACAGAAAGATCAGATGGCAGTAACTTGACGACACACAAGCAGCAACACGGAAGTAACCGACTTTGTGACTTTTACGAGTTCCTAACCAGGAGCGAATTTTATAATATCGTCTGTGTGCTTTAATAGTTTAGTTTCTTGCGTTTCTGCGTGTTAATTTAATATATAAGAGCCACATTTTTCGCGTTTTCGTTTGCGTCGGAAAGTAAACCTATTTTATGACGTATTACAAGTCTTAAGCAGGGGCGAATTGTTTTGTTTCACCTGAGTGATTCGGTAGTTAGGTTTTTGTAATCTCTGCGTATTAATCTATTACACAGTTCCTGTGGTTTCGTCAGGGTCTACAGTAGAGTTGCACAGCAGGTGTCGATAGTCCGTTTATCTGCATATTTTAGTTTTCCACGGTCTTTAGTATGGACAGGGACTGCGATTGTTGTGTACGGATGCGAGCCGAGTTGGCGACACTTCGCTCTCAGCTTCATGCTGTGATGGCTTCGGTTATAGAGCTTGAGGCTGCAGTGGATGGGGGCCACCGTTATGGGCTGGCCGTGGGGATCCAACGGACGTCCAGCACGTCCGAGCCCTCCGATCGGTCCTCGCCGGTGGCCAACCTACTCGCATTGAGGTTGACCTCTCACCTGTGGTCGAGTGGGAAGTCGCCACAGGACGTAGCAGCCTGCGGAAGACTTCCCAGGCGGCTGCACGTAAGGCCTCCCTGGTTTGACTGACAAACAGGTTCCAGGTGCTGTCTGTGGCTGACACTGTCGCAGAGCCAGACGCTGTCCTCTGTCCTGTTTCAGAGGAAACCTCTCAGCCTGCAAGATTTGGACAATCACAGAGGATGGGATTATTGATAGTTGGGAGCTCCAATGTTACACGCGTTATGGGGCCCCTTAGGGACATGGTTCCGTGTGCATACCGCGTGGAACGGGTCCTCCTGGATGGCATAAAGAGCACAGGGCGCAACCAACTGCAGGTGGTTGCTCACGTCGGTAAAGATTCTCTCTGGTTTTCAGCAGCTAACAGAAGTGGTAAAAATTGCCAGTCCCCCTTGCAAGATGAAAGCAGAGGTAACATAGTTGACAAAACCGACTGTGGACCTCTGGAACAGAGCCAGGTAGAGGGTCTGAATAAGAGGTTCAGACAGTTCTGCGACCGTGTAGGCTGCAGATTCCTCGACTTGCGCCCAAATGTATTTGGGTTTCGTGTTCTGCTGTAAAGGTCAGGTGTCCTCTATACGCAGGAGGCTGTGTGGTGTGGACTGGGTGGTTTTTATAGGTTAGAGGGTCTTGGGAAAACACAAGAAGGGCTTCAGTCACAAAGGGGGTAGACCGAACACAGGAAGAACGTAGATACATGAACCATCGTTAAAACAGTTGTAGCCGGCCGGAGTGGCCGAGCGGTTCTAGGCGATGCAGCCTGGAGCCGCGCGACCTCTACGGTCGCAGGTTCGAATCCTGCCTCTGGCATGGATGTGTGTAGTGTCCTTAGGTTAGTTAGGTTTAAGTAGTTCTAAGTTCTAGGGGACTGATGACCTCAGAAGTTAAGTCCCGTAGTTGTAAATTGTCGTAGCTGTGTTGGGAAAGTACCAGAACTCCAAGCGCTAATAGAAAGCACAGATGCTCAAATCGTTATAGGCACTGAGAGGTGGCCAAAGCCGGAGATAGCTCAGCGGAAATTTTTTGCGAAGAACCTAACGGTGTTCCGAAAGGATAGGCTAAACACGGTAGGCGATGGCGTGTTTGTTGCTGTTAGAAGTAGTTTAACTTGTCTCGAAATTGAAGTAGATAGTTCCTGTGAGTTAGTATGGGCGGAGTTCATTGTAAGCAACCGGAATAAAATAATAACCTTATCCTTTACCGACCTGCCAATTCTGATGAGACAGTTGCTGAAAGTTTCAAAGAAAACTTGAGTTTGATTTCAAACACATACCTGACTCATATGACTATAGTTGGTGGTGACTTTAACTTACCGTCGATATGTAGGCGAAAATACATGTTTAATTCCGGAGGTGCACATAAAACATCATTCGAAATTGTGGGAAACGCATTCTCGGAAAATTATTTCGAGTAGTTAGTTCATGGGCCCACACGAATTGTAAACGGTTGTGAAAACACACTTGACCTCTTAGCAACAAATAATCCTGAGTTAATAACGAGCATCATAACGGATACAGGGCTTAGTGAAAACAGGCTTGTCGTAGCGAAATTGAATATTGTAACCCCCAAGTCCTCCAAAGATAAACGAAAAGTATACCTATTCGAAAAATCAGATAAAAATTCACTTGACGCTTTCCTGAGAGATAATCTCCACTCCTTTCAAATTATTAATATAAGTGTAGACCAGATGTGGCTTGAATTCAAATAAATAGTATCGGCAGCAATTGAGAGATGTATACCAAATAAAGTAACAAACAACGGAAATAATCCTCCTTGGTACACAAAACGGGTCAGAACACTGTTGTAGAAACAACGAAACAAACATGCCAAATTTAAACAGACGAATGTCCTCAAGATGGGCGATCTTTTAAAGAAGCTCGAAATTTAGCGCGGACCACAACGAAACGTTGTCTCCAAACCTGGCAGAAACTCCAAAGAGATTCTGGTCGTATGTGAAGCTTGCTAGCGGCAGGACACAATCAATGCCTTCTCTGCGGGGTAGCATTGAGGATACTGTCGAAGACAGTGCTGCCAGAGCAGAATTACTAAACACAGCCTTCCGAAATGTCTTCACAAAAGAAGACGGAGTAAATATTCCAGAATTCGAATGAAGAACAGCTGCCAACATGAGTAACGTATAAGTAAATATCCTCGGAGTAGTGAAGCAACTTAAATCACTTAATAAAAGCAAGTCTTCTGATCCAGACTGTATACCAATTAGGATCCTTTCAGAGTATGCTGATGTGTCACCTCCATACTTAACAATCATATACAACCGTTCACTCGACGGAAGATCCGTACCCAAAAACTGGAAAGTTGCACAAGTCACACCAATATTCAAGAAACTTAATAGGAGTAATCCACTGAATTACAGGCCCATATCATTAACGTCGATATGCAGCAGGATTTTGGAACATATACTGTGTTCGAACATTATGAATTACCTCGAACAAAACGGTCTATTGACACACAGTTCAAATGGTTCAAATGGCTCTGAGCACTATGGGACTTAACTTCTGAGGTCATCTGTCCCCTAGAACTTAGAACTGCTTGGACCTAACTAACCTAAGGACATCACGCACATCCATGCCCGAGGCAAGATTAGAACCTGCGACCGTAGCGGTCGCGCGGTTCCAGACTGTAGCGACTAGAACCGCTCGGCCACCCAGGCGGGCGACACACAGTCAACATGGTTTTAGAAAACATCGTTCTTGTGAAACACAACTAGCTCTTTATTCACATGTAGTGTTGAGTGCTATTGGCAAGGGATTTCAGATCGATTCCGTATTTCTGGATTTCCAGAAGAGTTTGGCACTGTACGACACAAGGGGCTTGTAGTGAAATTGCGTGCTTATGGAATATCGTCTCAGTTATGTGACAGGATTTGTGATTTCCTGTCAGAGAGATAATTGAAGGAAAGTCATAAAGTAAAACAGAACTGATTTCTGGCGTTCCCCAAAGTAGTGTTATAGACCCTTTGCTGTTCCTTATCTATATAAACGATTTGGGAGACAATCTGAGCAGCCGTCTTCAGTCGTTTGCAGATGATGCTGTCGTTTATCGACTAATAAAGTCATCAGAAGATCAAAAGAAATTGCAAAACGATTTGGAAAAGATATCTGTATGTTGCGAAAATTGGCAATTGACACTAAATAGTGTGAGGTCATCCACATAAGTGCTAAAAGGAATCCATTTAACTTCGGTTACACGATAAATCAAATCTAAAGGCCGTAAATTCAACCAAATACCTAGGAATTACACGTTATTATGTTACATTATACATAAATACAAGAAGACAGCCTGCAATGTCACGCATGTCAATAGCAAAATATATATAAAGGAAACTTATCCTATGTCATTGCAATGGAATACAGCTGAAAAAAAAAACAAAAAAAAAACATCATTGGTATCCCACATATTTCCTGTACCTCTTTTCTGTTATTGCGTCTTTCAAGCTAAGTATACTGTCAAAAAAGCTATAAAATTGGCCACTATTGCAAGTGGCCTTCCTCAGGGCTCTATGCTGTATTGACTACCTATGTCACTCCTTGTGAATCATGAATTTTATCTTCACTTTGAAAATGTCTCCAATACTTAGACTGATGGACAATATTGTTATTACATCGTTTCATGCTTATTTAAAGGCTATCTATTACACAAAGAAAAGACAAGCTTAAGTTTGTATGCATGTAACTATATCCAAATCAGAAAAAAATGTCATTGATCTAGGTAAACAAGAAAATAGACACTACTGCAAAGACAAATCACAAAAAGTTAGTGAGGTAGCACATGCTAAAAGAGTGTCTCAAAATACAAAGCATCAATCAGTGCTGAGCCACATCTTTGTAAAACATTTTTCGCCCACAAATGGACACAAAAACTATTCTCAAATTACTGTAAAACTTGCTTTACTGTTGTAAGTTAGTGTTGTTCCGATGAAAAAAATGGCACTTTATGTTTAGTAAAACATTGAACAATTTGCATCACGTAATCATAACCTCCACGTCAAGGAAACAATTAGTAATTTTTAAGAATATGTCTCCCTGGTATACAGGGGGTTATTTATTACTTAAAACTGAATATGAACAGTCACAACCGCAATAAACTTCTTTTTTATGTAAGGTTACCGGTTTTGGTCTGTTTTAGACCATCTTCACACGTACACCATGATGGTAGATGGTGGCTAAGAACGGACGCCAACTGCAGAAATAATTGTGTTGTTTCAAGTCACGTTACTTCCATTCACTATTGTCGCCTAGCCACAGTTTTTCATAAACATCCTTTTACGCTTATAAACACGAAATGCATCCAAATGGCATAGAAACTGACTATAACAAGAAACAGTGTCCCTACGCTCTAACCATTAGTCACCTACACTTTGTCTACATTAATCATTGCCTCATTCTATTACAGTATGCATCGTAAACCTCATAAATATCATCTCGCGCAAATAGCCAACGTAAATCTGATTATCGTATTACAACATTATTCATATTCGCTGTCTTCGTAACAATATATGTTTCAAACAACAATTATCTACTCTGTTTTCGCCCACTTATTTCCACATACTCAACATCTCATAGCTATTACTGTAAATATTTCAGTTTAGTAAACACAGCTTCACTACCTCACAAGAGAGCCTGAAAAACTGCTTATCAAAATACCTATTACTCTTCTTTCCATACACCACTATTACCATCCCAACAGCCTGCATATCTCATCAAAAGAGGTAGAAAATGTTATATGGCTCTCTGTTATTGACACTGTGTATAGCCAAAAATATTTCTCAAATGAACAACACTTTGCCATTGTGTATCCTCTCGGGGCTGGTTTAAAAAAATACAGTAAATGTTCATTTTATTACAGGTTATTAGTTCTTCTTTGGATTCTAGACGAAATTTCGAAGTTCGTAGCAGCCTGTTTGGCGTACGTGTCGTTGCAGCAAATCGCTCGATTTGTTGTGCGATAAATAAATTTTGTTGGATAAATGAAGTTTCTTGTGCGATGAAAGTCGCCCGATTCTTGTCAAAAATTGCCTGTTCCGCGATTCGAGTGGCTCTGGCATGCAATGCACTAGCATCATTTAACGCTAACTGATCCTGTCCACTGCAATGCAAGAAATATTTTCGAAATAGGTGACTTGTAGTTCTATCATCTGGGTACAACTTTAGTACCTAGAATTATTCTGTATATGGTTTGATAAGCGAAATATGATGAAGTTCCTTGCTCTTGTGTGTCCGAATACTTTAAGTTTCCACAACATTGCCGTGTACAGTTCTACGAATCCTATAAGATCTTTTACACATAAGAAAGAATTTTTTACTAATATTCTTGCGTCTACAAGATAAAGGATGAGCTTTAACCAGAATTTTCTGTCCAACCCGTTGTTTTTTTATGTTTGTTTGTCCATGCTCAAATTCCTTTCTTTTTTCAGCAGATTTCTTGATATTGTTTAGCACTGTATCTCCTACTTCTTTATTATGTAATACTTTTAGAAGCTAGAAGAGGTATTAACTCCCCAATACGATACGATGGCTGCTGATTTCTGAGCACAAGTAACGGAGCTGATGATATAGAATCGTGTAGTAACTCATTGTAAATCTCTTGGCATGTGTGGATATGTTCGTCCCAAGTCTGGTGTTGTCGGTAGTAATATATTCTGCACAGCTTGTTAATTTCTCGCATAATGCTTCCTAAAAGACTGGACTGAGACCAAAACAGTGAAATAAAAACACGTCTAATTTTGTGACGTCGTAAAGTGCGTAGCTAAATATTTGTACGAAATTGTGGACCGTTGTTGAAAATGAGTTTATGAATGTAACCAACTACTCGTAGACTATTATTGACAAACACGTTGGGTACGGTTTTGGCAGTAGCTTTACGTAAAGGAGTAAATGAAACGAGTTTTGCAATCAGTTCAATAGCAACAAAAAGCTATGATAATCCACTGAAAGATCTGACAAGAGATCCTAACAGGTCTACTACAAGCAACTCTTTTAGGTTAGAAGGAATTACAGGAAATAACGGTGCTCGATATGTAATGGTTGATGGTTTGGATTCCTGACACAATTTGCACTTTGCTAAAACTTCCTGTATTCTTTTCTGTATATTATTAAGGTAACGAGCTGTACAAAGTTCATTTTCCCGGACCAAAGTGAGCATAGCTGAGATGTGTATAGTCTGAAAATGTGTCATTTCAATTTCTGTCTGCACTAGTTGATGAATTTGCCATTTTGATTGTCAGGTCATCAACTTTTCCTTTAATTGTGCTTGACTATCCTTTTTGTTCTTCAGAATTTAATATCAAAGATTGCACTTGTTCGCTAAATTCTCTTACCGTTGTGTTAAGCTGTTCTTTGTGTTCTTTTATCTGAGTAACTATCGCCCTCGGAACTACAGTGTTGACTTTAGATAACAATTCGTCGTTGTCATTAAGCTGGTTTGTTTTCGTGTTTTCGTGTTCTGTTTCAAGGTTACGTAATCTAGTTGTAAAACTGCTAATTATTGGTTGACGGTCTTTTCTAATTTCTTCTCTAATCTCAACTGATAAATTTTGTATTTTCAATTTCATTTCTTCCTCTGATTCTTTTATTTTCATTCTGTGATTTTTTTATTTCTTCCCTTAGTGATTTGCTATTTTCTTCCTGTGGTTTTCTATTTTTTTTCCTTTAATTTGTTGATTTTCTATCTCTCTCTCTCTCTCTTTCTCTCTCTCTTCTTTTTTTTTTTTTTAACGGTCTCAGCACTATGGGACATAAAATCTGAGGTCATCAGTCCCCTAGACTTAGAACTACTTAAACCTACTAACGTAAGGACATCACACACATCCATGTCCGAGGCAGGATTCGAACCTGCGACCGTAGCAGCAGCGCGGTTCTGGACTGAAGCGCCTAGAACCGCTCTGCCACAGCGGCCGGCTTTCTCTTTTCATCTTGTGTTTCGTCGATTTTCATACTCTTCTCTTGTCCTCTTGTGTTTCCTTAAGCATCTGTAGAATTGATTCTAGAAAATTTGTCGGATTCGCGCAGTGTGGTTCTGTAAAATTGTTCGCTAAAGGTGATGGGGCTTATTTCTTTCAAAAGCTTTTGACGCAATACCTGATATACCTGATTATGATGTTTTTGTTACCAGTTGTAAAATTTCACACGACTGTGGCGAATTTTGTAAGCTTTTGCTAGACTGTGGAGACTCAATTTCAGAATTTGCGCGTTCATTACTTGTCATTTATTCTGCTTCATTATTTTTCGCCAAACTGGTTAATAACTCTGGATCCGCGCAGTTTCCTGAAGTCTCACGTAAACTATAGGTAGCTACTAAGTGCTACGTGTGGTTTGTCACATCCAGTACCGACTCCTTACTTTTTAACACCCTCTGTTGTATTGCGCTACGACGGATTTTCATATTGTTTCTTGTTATACCAAACATGATGACACACTATTTCTTGAACAACTAAAACTGCTGCAATGACCAAACGAACAAAAACAAAAATCTTACAATCGTGCACGCAGATACTCAACAATGAACGAAATCCACACAGAATCTGTACTATTTTGCCATCTATTTACGCAATAAAGTAATCGATAATCATCACACGACACACAATTTCACAAATTCAACACAAAATTTTAAATGAATTGGCTGAAATTAGCGCAGCGGTGTTGTTTGCTTTCGAGAAATCCAACACTAGCTCACTACGTATTACGAAAAGAACCAACGAACTATCCTGGCAGAGAAGGTCGACTTATGTGCGTTCCTCCACTATATGTTTCTCTATGAAACTTAGCCCAAATTTACCTTCCACTCCACAAAAAATTTACTTACTGTCAAAACTATGTACCCACAAACTGTTATCCAACTTAAGCTTTTATGCCAACCTTTCACTAAACAGAAACTAATTTAAATCAACATTTAAGTGATCTCGATACTAATTGTCTTTATATTAAAATGAGCAACTCAAACAAATCAATTACCTGACCCTAATCAGAATTTCCCTTTGTCTCGGATCTTGACAACATTGTTGCAGATTTCTCGGAAGCACAATAGAAAACAGCAAGCAAGCAGCGGTTAAGCTAGATTTCCATTTTTCAACAAAACTTTCCAACAATTTTCAAACTGTTGCATACCATATGGTGAAATAACAGAGAATTTCTATAAAAACGAAACAGCTTAATCAGTTGATATCTTAATGCATGGCTCAGAGAAGTGAGGTAGTCTTTCTCTCTAGCTGACAATAATCATTCCGACAAATTAGCTGTGCAGTGCTGCAGTCGTACCTCACATTTCTTCTCTACAAAATTAATAAAATTCTTCAAAATTTATATTCATCCCACCTTTCAATATACACAGTCTATTCATCCTTGCTATCCCTCACAACATATCTTGCTTGTTCTAACACATAGAATCACAGCATTACTGAATACTTGTAAGTCCATCATCTACCACACTTGAACTGAGAATGCATCAGACTGCTCAGAGGCAAAGATTGTACCACAACAAGACCAAAGATTGCTTAACAGTAGCATAACTTGCTCTCTCTCTCTGACGTGCACGTCGATAACTTACAAAAATCAAAACCTCATGCCCACCGCACAATTCAAAAAACCTCATGAGAGAAGCTTAATATATGCGAAGACATTAAACAGAGAAAATTGTGTAGAAATCTCTTGAGTAGTCTCTGAGAAAAAGGTTTTGTAAATTACATAGAAAAGTTAAATTTATATTATACAAGGAACTTAACAGCAAATGTGTTAATTTCATGTAAAGCATGGTACAAAATATCATTGCTGTGTCTTCAAAATTGTGAATATGAAAGATACCCCTTAACGAAGAAAAGTACGTATCTCAAATACCATGTAAATAATTTTTGACCAATAAATTGATGAACGGCACAAAATGACGACCAAAACACCTCTGCGCCTCCAGAATGCAATGGTGCTTTAATTCAAATTGTTTCAACGGTTAGAAATTAGTACGGAATGAAATTTTATATTATTCTTTCTTGTAAAGGTAGGACCCAGCGCTCCTAGTCATATGACGTCACATTGTCCACCGCTTTTGCTTTGGACTGTACCGAGTTGCCCTGCCGTCATATCGGTAAGACTTTTCCACCTGATACATTCCAAATTAAGTCGGGTGATGCTGAGGGAATTAGATTAGGAAATGAGACAAAGTAGTAAAGGAGTTTTGCTATTTGGGGAGCGAAATAACTGATGATGGTCGAAGTAGAGAGAATATAAAATGTAGACTGGCAATGGCAAGGAAAGCGTTTCTGAAGAAGAGAAATTTGTTGACATCGAGTATAGATTTAAGTGTCAGGAAGTCGTTTCTGAAAGTATTTGTACGTAGTGCAGCCATGTATGGAAGTGAAACATGGACGATAAATAGTTTAGACAAGAAGAGAATAGAAGCTTTCGAAATGTGGTGCTACATAAGAATGCTGAAGATTAGATGGGTAGATCACATAACTAACGAGGAGGTATTGAATAGGATTGGGGAGAAGTTTGTGGCACAACTTGACTAGAAGAAGGGATCGGTTGGTAGGACATGTTCTGAGGCATCAAGGGATCACCAGTTTAGTATTGGAGAGTAGTGTGGAGGGTAAAAATCGTAGAGGGAGACCAAGAGATGAATACACTAAGCAGATTCAGAAGGATGTAGGTTGCAGTAGGTACTGGGAAATGAAGAAGCTTGCACAGGATAGAGTAGCATGGAGAGCTGCATCAAACCAGTCTCTGGACTGAAGACCACAACAACAACAACAACAACATTCCGCATAGTAATTTGCTTAGCACCGTGACTAATCATGTTAGCAGCGACGATATTTTATCGCCAATCTGGTGCCTTCTACAAACTTTTAGCGTACGCTCAGTACAAAACATTTTTGTTTTAGTTTTTTAGATGCAGGAATATTTTAAAGAATGGAACACGTCTTCGTTACCTTTGCTCTCCATGATGCCCAGAATATAAAATAATTTGTGACAAACTTGTTTCGCCCCTGCTGTGGCGTCATCAGTGGGTTCACTATTAATTTCTGCATCTACATTTATACTCCACGAGAAGTCTTATGGTGTGTAGCGGAGGGTACTTTTTGTATTACTGACACTTCTCCATTTCCTGTTCCCGTCGCGATAGTGCGCAGGAAGAACACGAAAAACACCCGTGTCAGATCTAATCTTTCTGATTTTTCCTTCATAGGCTTTTCGCAAAATATATGTAGGAGGAAGCAATACTTTGATTGACTTTTCTGGGAACGTACACTCTCGGAATCCTAACAGTAGACCACCACTCCTTCGTGGAAGAACTCAAATTCCGGAGGATTGTTTGAATGAGTTTCCATCCTTACGATTAGTTTTATGGTGCTGCTCTTTCTCTTCGAACCGTTCCGAACGCATACTCCCAAACCTTTTATGAACGTGTTTCCAGTAACTGTTCAGCGATCGTGTATTCAATGACGAGTGTTTCCACCTGTTTACGGGCAACGCGTTGTTTGTTTTTATTACGGGTCAACTACCAATCGATGCTCCTCTGCAAGTCTCATAGCTATAATTTTAAAGCACTGGGGCTATTAACGGCGTCATTCGCTAATAGCCTCATGGAATTTCCTACGCTATCCGTTAGATTATTTACGCAGATTCTAAACAGTAACGACGCTATAATACTATTCAGCAACTAATAATAGTAATAGCGTTGCTGAACTATTCGTTGTTCTCTTTCATTTGTAATATGTCGAAATTGTCTTAAATCTATGGCTGTGATTTCTAAGAATTTCATTAATTTAATCTGTCAGGCAGTTTCATATCAGCGCACACTCCGCTGCAGTGTGAAAATCTCATTCTGGAAACATCTCCTAGGCTGTGGCTAAGCCATGTCTCCGCACTATCCTTTCTTCCAGGAGTTTTAGTTCTGCAAGGTTCGCAGGAGAGCTTCTGTGAAGTTTGGAGGGTAGGAGGCGAGGTACTGGCAGAATTGAAGCTGTGATGACGGGTCTTGAGGCGTGCTTGGGTAGCTCAATTGGTAGAACACTTGCCCGCGAAAAGGAAAGGTCCCGAGTTCGAGTCTCGGTCCGGCACACAGTTTTAATGTGTCAGGAAGTTTCAGTAAGTAGGTTGGCCACTGGTGAGGACCGATCGGAGGACTCTGACGTGCTGGACGTCTGTTGGATACCCACGGCCGGCCCACAACAGTGGTGCCCATCCACTGCAGCCTCAAGCTGTGTAACTGAAGCCATCACAGCCTGAAGCTGAGAGCGAAGTGTCACCAACGCGGCTCCCATCCGCACACAACAATCGCAGTCCCTGTCCATACTTAAGACCGTGGAAAACTAAACCACGCAGATAAACGGACTACCAGTACGTGCTGCGCAACTCTACTGTAGAACCTGACGAAAACGCACGAACTGTGTCTAGTAATACGCAGATATTAAAAAAAACTAACTACCGATGCACTCAGGCGAAACTAAATAATTTGACCCTGATTAGGAACTTGTAATATCTCACAAAATCGGTTAACTCTCCGACGCAAACTAAAAACGCGACAACTGTCGCTGTTAAATATTAAATTTACAAGCAGAAACGCAAGAAAATGAACTATTAAAGCACACAGATGATATAATAAAATTCGCTCCTGGTTAGGAACTCGTAAATGACAAATGCGGTTACTTCCCTGTTGCTACTAGGTCTGTCTCGCCCGGCTACTGCTTCCTGACTATGGTTGTTGCAGTCTGAGGCGTTTGTCGTTTGTCGAAAATGGTGACCACGTGTATCACCAATCCAAATGGTGCGTAACTGTTGACACGAATAGATCATTAGCCATTTCAGTGCTCCAGAGTCGATCCAACAATGCAATCGAACTTGTAAGCTCCATTATGGTCCTGTTGTGAACATGGCGGTTATCCTACGCTATGGTCGCATCGCATGACCCAGTACCCGACAGTATCTGTGAGTCCATTTTTATAGAGGCGGTTGCAGGACCTCGGCGGCTCAATATAAAATGTCTAAGCAAAACACCTTCCGTCGTCTAAATTTCCAGTAGTTATTTTATTTGTGCAACCAGTTCGGCACTACATTACGATCTGTAGGAAGAATCCCACCTTTTGAGATGACTAGGGATGGGAGCACCATTTGACGTCGGAGAAGCACAGTCACTTGATTTCGCATTACCTCTTCGTTTGAGGATTCTTGCAGTGTGGGCTTGGTGTAGCACCCTGCTTCCTGGTCATCCATGAGAAGACATTTTTAGATGTACACGTGCGCCATATTTCTCCTGCGACGTGTTGCTCGTGCACTGTTCTATGCACCCCCAGAGCTTGGATATACAGGGTGATTCGAAAGTCACTATACGCTTTGTACTTAAACAAATTTTATTAACCAATATGTAATGGCACTGCAACTTGTGTTACAATATTTTCAGTACATTTCAATGTGACCACCTTGCATGTCTAGGCACACCCCCCAGCGCTCCACTGTAGACCGAAAAGCCTGCCCAAGCATATCTGGTGTAATCTCAGCAGTTGCGGCTCGAATCCGCTGTGTAAAGTGTTCAGTGCTGCGGGTCTTCACCTGGTATACCTTAGACTTGGTAAAGCTCCATGCAAAGAAGTCTAAGGGTGTCAAGTCAGGAGAGCGGGCTGCCCACATCCATGGAGAGGCACGACCAATCCATCTGCCGGGAAAAGCTTGATTCAGACAATCCCGCACAACGAGGGCAAAACCGGGTGGTGCACCGTCCTGTTGAAAAGCAACAGTATCCATAATCCCATCAGATATCAGCTGGGGCTCCAAAAACTGTTCCAACATATCTAGGTATGTGGTTCCATTAACGGTTTGTTCTGCGAAGGAGAAGGGCACGTACACTGTTGACATCGTTATCCCTAATCACACGTTCACTTTTGCTGCGTCCCGTTGCCACTCCTGCAGCACACTTGGTTGTTCGTCTGCCCAGATCCTGCAGTTGTGTCTGTTCATACGTCCACATGTATGAAATGTAGCTTCATCACTGAACAAGACATTTTGCATCAAATTATCATTTTGCACAGCTTGTAGCAGGTCATGGCACATAGCTTGTCTGGCTGCGTAGTCCGCCGCTTCAAGATTATGTACGACCTGGATATGGTACGCACGTTTGTGCAGCTTGTAACGAAGAACTCTCCATACCATACCATACCAAGCTCCCTGGTAAGTCTCCTGGTAGATGCGGAAGGGCTACGTGTGATCGTATCCTGCACACTTTGCACGGTGTCTGGCGCTATGGACGGCTTCCCTGGACGTTCTTCATCTGCAACACTATCAATATTCTGGAATTTATGGACTAGGGTCTTTATAGCAAGCCTGGTGGGGCTTGTTTTCCGGAATGGACGGGCAAAGTCTGTCCGCACCTCTTAATACGTCATTCCACTAAGACGAGCAGAAACAACAGCGATTCGTTCTTCTTTGGTTAGCATACTCCGTTACTATATCACTGAAATGTACAGTGACTTACTATATCACTGAAAAAAAAAAATGGTTCAAATGTCTCTGAGCACTATGGGACTTAACTTCTCAGGTCATCAGTCCCCTAGAACTTAGAACTACTTAAACCTAACTAACCTAAGGACATCACACACATCCATGCCCGAGGCAGGATTCGAACCTGCGACCGCAGCGGTCGCGCGGTTCCAGATAGTAGCGCCTACAACCGCTCGGCCACTCCGGCCGGCTATCACTGAAATTCATAGTGACTTACTATATCACTGAAATGTATAGTGACTTTAGAATCACCCTGTATTTAGATCATTCTTCCTTGGTGTACAATTTTCACAAATGTTCGTACATATGTGTGTATGTATGTGACAGTTGTCATCTTACGCAGCTGTATGAGGCTGGCGTTCCTTACACTGTGGGTCGTGGATTTGCGTCGCCCTGCTTACTCACCAGGCGCCCTCATACCGTGGGGAGTGCGGCTGTACTCTGTCAACAGGGGTCGCGCTCGAGCGGTGAGCAATCGTCGCGCTCGAGCGGTGAGCAATCAATCACTCTTTCACACTGGACGGCGGAGCGGCCTGGCGGTTTACTAACTTTTGGTCTCCATCAGGACGACGCAGATGGTGACGATTCAACACAATGGTGAGAAGAGAACAAAAGGAATATGGTTCGATGAGTCATTTTTCACCTCCTTTCTAAACTGTCGGCTCTACGAGTGTCCGACGGCCAACGAGCCTTTTACGTCCGTCCGTTTTGTTAGTTCCTGTCACCACTCATCAAAGTAGTTTTGTACGTAGTACGAGTTCGGAGATTTGCCCGGTGAATATAGAGATTATTCTCAGGGTTTCTGCCAGGTTGACTCGTTGGTTCCTCGCAAATGTTCGGCAACGAAACTTGCTGCCGTCTTTAAGCAAGTGTTGAAGAAATGATCTGCTGGTTGAGCGGGGTGTCCTTTTTCATACCGATCGGTACTGGACGATGTTAAAACGTTGGCTTCTCATCCGTCCGTAATATTTCTGATGTCGGTCACTTGAACTTATGCACTCGCTGTACTACAATGGTTTCGGGAGCAAAATTGATTTTTTTTAAACTGTAGAAGAGCACAAAAGCTTCTGAAATGTGATCGTACAGAGGAATGCTGAAAGATGTGTAGATTCAATAACTAACGAAGAAGTTCTGGATCGATTTTGTGAAAAAAAGAAATTTTTTTGAGACAACTTGGCTAAAAGAAGTGATCTTCAGGCATCAAGGAATTGAAAAATGATACTGAAAGTGTAAAGGGAGATCAAGGTTTGCAATAAGCAAATCCAAATGAGTGTAAGTTACTATAGTTGTGCAGAGACGAAGGACCTTGGAAATTTCCAGAGAAGCATTAACATCATATTACCACAGAATGCATGTGTGGGTAAAGGTGCAAACTATTGGACAACTAGCCTGAGGAGGGACTAATATCCATAATTGCAGCTTATGATAGCAAGGAGAGCTGCATCAAACCAGTCTTCGGACTGAAGACCACAACAACAATAACAACAACAAGTCTTCATCGTATACTGCGCCTAGCTTTCCATCTCTGCGTAACTGCTGCAGCTTTATGATTAGTTTGTACAATCTAGCTTCTCTATGCTCCTAATGTTTTCCCTTCTACTGCTCCTTCCAGGGCAGAGTTTACTATTCCTGGGAGCCGTAGCAGACGTCCAACTGACTTGTCCTCTAGTACAGGTTTCCGTCAGTTTATTTAAAAGTATCCTCTTTAATATTTCTTCAGATAGTACGTGTAGCGTTCTTCGACAGCACTACATTTCAAACGCTTTCAATTTCTTTTTCTCTGGATTGTCAATACTCCACGGTTCTCTTCCATACTACGCTGTGCTCGTGAAGTATGATTTCAGTAATTGTTTCCTCATATCAGTATACGATGAATATATACTATTGAAAAGCTTTCTTGTCCTGTGCCAACCTACCTCTGACATTTTCTTTAGTTCGTTTATCCTGCACCCGCATCTCGTGGTCGTGCGGTAGCGTTCTCGCTTCCCACGCCCGGGTTCCCGGGTTCGATTCCCAGCGGGGTCAGGGATTTTCTCTGCCTCGTGATGGCTGGGTGTTGTGTGCTGTCCTTAGGTTAGTTAGGTTTAAGTAGTTCTAAGTTCTAGGGGACTTATGACCACAGCAGTTGAGTCCCATAGTGCTCAGAGCCATTTGAACCATTTGGTTGAACCATTTGTTTATCCTGCTTACCACGTAGGTGATTTTTTTCACTCCTTCATTCATTCGTCTGATATAAAGCAAGTAGTTATTCTCCTCTCTACTACTCTTCCTCGCCTTCGTTTTAAATTCATTCATTTTGAACAAGCCTTGGTCTTTCTTATTTCTGGTCCGAACGACCGAGTTGCCTGAGAACCGTAACTCTGATATCTATTCTCGTGGCACTTTTATTCGTCTTCCAGAATTTTCCGACACGTCCTTCGTAGTTTCCTGGCTTACATACTTTCAACAACAGCTCACTTTCCACTTCTGTCACGCCCACTTGCGTCTTGCAGATGTTGTATAGTATTTGCTTCTAATTAGAATATCCAATTTTCTAAGGATCGTGAAAATCTAGCTACACTTTATGTTATCCAAGCCTTTATCACGTCTAAAAATTCTAGTAAAGTACCCTTACTAGGAAAGTATCCTGATTTTCTTTCACTCTGCCTCGGGAGGACGGCGGTTCAAATCCACTTTCGGCCATGCATGTTTAGATTTTCAGTGCTTTCCCTAAATCGCTTCTGGCATCTGGTGGGATGGCTACTTTGAAAGGGCAGGGTCGATTTCCTTTCCCATCGTCAAACAATTCGGGCTTGTGCTCCGTCTCTTATGACCTTGATGTTGACGAGAAGTCAAACTTTAATCTACCTTCTTTCAAACTGCCTGCAATTACTAAGTGTAATGTCGGAGTTAGTTCCCTAATACCTTTTCCCCTTCTGAAACCAAGTTGATCTTTGTCCAATACATGTTAAATTTCTCTTCGTATTCTGCATAATATTACCGCCTGTAGTTTATAAGCATAACATCTAGGATTGGTGTCTAATACATTAAACATTTTCGTAATGTGATGTTAATGTTTTTCTGGAAATTTTGTGGTGAGCCCAATGTTTCACAGATTTTTGACACAGTCTCAAATAACATTCTAGTTCAATGCTGTCGATATACAGGGTGAACTATATGATATAAACTCGTCATAACTTCTGAGCGGTTTGCGTTAGGACGTTCAAATCGCACGGTTGGCCGCGGGGCATGATAGGAATTAGTAAACGCATGTGCACGCGCTTTGTTGTTGTCGGCCATTTGCACGCGCCTGAAAGTATAGCGCTTGTGAAGGAGGGCCTCCTATGCGAGTAATAACAGCCCAACTGCGCTGATAGGAAGTTTGCGACCTAGTTCAAGACGAGGACGACAGGTCAAAGTGCGCTAACAATTGAGAATTTTATTCGCAAGTCTGAGAGAACGGGTAGTGTTCGTGATGACAGCGTTGGCAATCTCGGTAGTCCAAAATTCGTGCAAACACCTGAGAACATAGAGAAGACACGCGTTGTGTTTCAAACCAGCCCCAGGAAATCGATCAGACGAGCAGCACAACAGGTGTAAATCAAGCGGGAGACACTGCGACAAACTGTTCTTGAAGAACTGCAATTCTTCCCATGCAAATTCAAAACAATCAGCCATTAAGCCCCAGGGTCATGGAACAGTGGTTGTGTTTCGCCAACACTGTTGTCCTCAGAATCGACGAACAGGACTTTGATGTGAATATGGTTTCGTTTAACGACGAAGCTCTGTTTCATTTGGATGGGTTTCGCCAGTAAGCAAAACTGGTGCGTTTGGGGAGCTGAGAATTCGCATTTGGCAATCGAGAAGTCTCTTCACCCTCAACGGGTGACTGTGTGGTGTGCAATGCCTAGTCACGGAAAAATCGGTGCGATATTCCTTGATGACACAGTGACTACCAAATGGTACGTGAAGATTATGGGTGATGGCTTTATCCTCATTATCCAGAGTGACCCTGATTTCGACAAGGTGTGGTTCATGCAAGACGGAGCTCGGTCCCGTCGGGGGAGGAGAGTGTTTGATGCCCTTTTGGAGCACTCTGGCGACCGCATTCTGGCTCTGGGGTACCCAGAGGCCAATTGCATGGACCGTCATATTCCCGGATCTGACCACATGCGACTGCTTTTTGTGGGGCCATATTAAAGACAAGATGTAAAGCAATAAGCCAAAAACCATTTCTGAACTGAAAACAGCCATTCAGGAGGTCATCGAAACATCTATGTTCCGACACTTCAGCGGATCATGTGGATTTTCGCTATTCGTCTGCGCCACATAATCACCAGTGATAGCAAGCATATCGAACATGTCATAACCTAAATCCAAATATCTGTAGTGATGTTTTTGTAACTAATTTACGCTTTTTTCATATTGTTCTATAATTTCACCCTCTATTTAAGGCACTGTGAAGGCATTTCAGCAATTATTGTTGATGTTCTTGACATCAGATTACTCAGTTCTCGGCGTACTTTAACCTCTCTATTGGGTTACCTATTTCAGCTGCATCAACTACCTCCTCCTTTCGGACAGTTCCTCTTCATATGGTTCAAATGGCTCTGAGCACTATAGGACTTAACTTCTGAGGTCATCAGTCCCCTAGAACTTAGAACTACTTAAACCTAACTAACCAAAGGACATCACACACATCCATGCCCGAGGCAGGATTCGAACCTGCGACCGTAGCGGTCGCGCGGTTCCAGACTGTAAAGCCTAGAACCGCTCGGCCACCCCGGCCGGCTCCTCTTCATAGTACAGGCCTATTATGTGCTCCGTCCATATGACTGCCCTTTCTTTTGAATTTAATAGAGGTTTTCCATCTTCGATTCCTAGATAAACAGGTTTAAACTCAACTTCTCTGACATTACGTTAAGCTTCCCGTATACGGTGTCGATTTTTTCTAGTGTGGCTCAGCTAACCCGACCGACTCGTTTTATTCAATTTGCACTACATCTGTATCAGAAGGGTACCTAGACAGGCGATAACCACGTAATCGATACAAGTTCCCTCTCAGAGCCTTGAGCGATCACTAGCAGACGGAATCAACTGAGGATTGGCCATAAGTTACGCGGTATTTTCGGACAGAGATGTACCTTGCTTTTGCCATACTCTTCCAAGAGTCTCCAATCTTTCTTTGTGTAATTAGCGGCGTACCCATACAGGTTTCGGATATTTCTATAAGCTTATCCCGTTTCTAGAAGTTAATGTTTCGTAAATGTTTTAGAGGTTGTATAGCGGAAAGTTGTTACTTCCACGCCTCCCGCTTTGATAACTCCTGTTAATTTCTCTGTTTCCGATAGTGAAACACACTATATATGCCAAAGTTTCTGTATGATTTACGAAAGATTAAATACTATGAACGGAATGAACTTATACAGACATCCAAAACCTGTATGGCTACACCGCTAATTACACAAATAAATATTGAAGACTATTTGATGAATATATCTTGGTTCAAAAATACCGTGTAACTCATGGCCAATCGAACTTGTACTGTTTACAGTACGATTCCGCTTGCTAATTGTCACCCGAAGCTCTGAGAGGGAATATATATGTATTACGTGGCTGTCACCAGTCTGTATATTGTTCCTGAATCAGAGTAAGGGTTACATAAAATGAAACTGCAAGGGCAGCTGAATCGCCCTGTACATTATATTTCTCAGTGGTTTGAAATTTCTTTCAAATTTCATTCCTAGCAACTTGTTCGTAAGATTCGTATTCTCGTCCTTTGTCCACAAGCTGCAGTATTTCCTGAGTCATGCATGACGTCTTCGCTTGTGATATCGCTATATGTACCATATGCCGCGTTATTTACTAATTTATTTATTATTTCTAGTCTACTTCTACTGAGCCACAGTCAGTGCTTTTGCTTAGTCCATTATCACTGCTTCAGAGAATTTCTATATCAACTTGTTCTATCCTAAATTGCAGTATTCAATTTTATTGTATATTCCTTTTTCATTATATTTTTGAATTTCACTCAGCTGTCCAACACTACTAGGTTCTGGCCTAACTCTGTGTTCGCATTTAGGTATTCTTTAGATCCAATATTCTGATTTCAACTTGATTTTTCACTTTGAAATTGAAAAATTAGAATAACTATTTCGGTAATGTTATTAACCATGCCTATTTCCACTGATGTGGAAGAGACGCTTTTTATTTCTAAAGGTCCGTCTTGATCACACAAAATATAAAATTCACAGTTACTGGTTTCTGCCATTACAAATAGAAAAACAGTGGTGTAACCAATTAGGTTCAGTTGGCTGAAGCAAATTCTACAAAAGGCCTAGAAATAAAAATGTTAACACGATTAACAGCCATGCATACCATCCATACAGGCAGTAAATAGATTCTAATGTATGTATCGACGTCAAAATCTATATGTCTAGATACATAGGAAGGTTGGTGATGACCTGGATACCTAGGGTAAATGGGTAACCAGTAACGTAAATTCAATAGCTAAAATGCAGTGTGCATGGTCATTAATTAAAATTACTTCATATAGTAAAAGGAGCATCTGTCAATAAAACATCAACTGACATAAAAATGTGGAAATAAAATACATACGTAAAATCTAATAGTGATATTAGTATTATGATTTTTACACAATTGTGTCTTATTTACTTTGCCAACCAAGCAGCTTTCTACTCTTTACACATGTAATGTGGATTTTAAATACAGTTTTTGTTTTTACATATTTTATGTCAATTAACATTTTATTCTTCTGTAAAGTTTGGAAGGTAGGAGACGAGATACTGGCAGAAGTAAAGCTGTGAGTACCGGGCGTGAGTCGTGCTTCGGTAGCTCAGATGGTAGAGTACTTGCCCGCGAAAGGCAAAGCTCCCGAGTTCGAGTCTCGGTCGGGCACACAGTTTTAATCTGCCAGGAAGTTTCATATCAGCGCACACTCCGCTACAGAGAGAAAATCTCATTCTGGAAACATATTATTGTCTGACTCTCAGTTTATCATATGAAGTAATTTCAATTAATGACGAAGCATACTGCATTTACACCACTGGTTACTCGTGTAACCTAGCATTAGAGCCCTCTGATGGCTTCAGCTATTTACATAAATACTGCACACATCTAGGTCATCACCAGCCTTCCTGTTTACCTAGATATATATCGATTTTGACGTTGATACTTACATCAAAATATATTTATGGTATGTACGACTGGTATGCATGGCTGGTAATCATGTTAACTTTTTTTAGTCTAGACCTTTTGTTGAGTTTGCTACTGTTAATTGAACCTGGTTGGTTACACCCCTATTTTTCTGTTTGCAACAGTTCTGAAGATGACAATGGCAGAAACCAGTAATTGTGAATTTTGCATTTTATGTGATAAAGCTGGACCTTTACAAATGACGTGCCGTAACATGATTGCAGTCTCATTTACAGATTTTATGTCTTCAGCTGATAGATGAAATCCACATGGTAGGTTTCCCTTCTGTGATTTAGACACATGATTCAAGAAACACACGTTAGCAGAGAAGATACTTTGTGGTTTTTGTGACAGATAATTCGTAGCAGCTTGACAAATATTTGGTGCTGAGAAAACAACGTTTAGCTCGTCCGCATATTCTTCAAATAATGTACCAATAATGTGGCAAAGAGTAAATGGCAAGCTACTTCTGAAATTTTCCTGGCATATTTCTTCTTCTAGTAATTTTCGGGTTTGCAGCCGGATTCCATCAACATTCTGCCACTATATTTCGGCGCAAGTGAGTAGACAAAGTACTGAAGAGACCTGTTTTTTTCCTTTATTGTAATTTCATTCTCTTGCCCCATATGGGCAGGGAAGCGCTGGCAGCGGCACAGTCCACTGCTCTTCAGCCAATTGGCTTCACAAAAATACAGAAGGGTGATTACATAAAAAGGGGGGATAGAAAGGGGGACATAAAAAACACAGTAAATGGGGATGATGGGAGTTAAAACATACAATAAGATGGGGACATGCACTGGGGGACAGTTAAAAAGTCAGCATAAAGTTAAAAGAACACAGCTGGCAAATAAAAGCCAACTTAAAAAAATGCAGGCAAACACAAGTTAAAAGTCTGCCACAGGATAAAAATAACACAGAGCACAACTCTTAAAAAACCACTGGAAACGACGTAGCACTCAAGATGAATAAAAAACCACTGTGAGGGACCTGCTGAGGGACTGGAGGCTGGAGAGGAGGCAAACAGAGGGGAGGAAAGTGCAGTGGGGGGTGGCTGGGGGTGGGAAGGAGAGGAAAAGGGGGGACAGGAGGCACACCAAAGGGCAGGAGATGGGCAGGGCAGGAGATGAAGAGGGAACACAAGGCAGGAGGGAGTGCAGAGAGTGCAGAGACACTGAAGGGGAGCATGGGAGAGGCAGGGGGTGTAGGAAGGGGAAAGCTGCTCAGGAGAAGGGAGGGGGAGGAGAGGGAGCCCTGAGGAGGAGGCAGGAGGAAGGTGGGGCTAGAGTTCCTAGGAGGGGTAAACATAAGGGCGAAGTTCATCATCCAGGAGGGGTAGGTGCTGGAAGTTGCGTTGGGAAAGGAGTTGGAGGGTGTGGAGATGGAGAGACGGTGTGACACGACAGTAAAGGTGCGGCAATGGGTTGGGAATGGAGAGGAAGGGGAACACAACAGAGTGGGGGGGGGGGATCGAGTTGGCTAGCAATATAAAGGGTACAGATGTGTTCAAGGAAAAGGAGAAGGTGGGGGAAGGGGATGAGGTCATAGAGGATGCGCATGGGGGACGGAATGTGGATACGGAAGGCGAGGTGGAGTGCATGGTGCTCGAGGATTTGTAGGGCGTTATAGAACCTGGGAGGGGCAGAAATCCAAGCAATGCTGGCATAACAAAGGATAGGGCAGATCAAGGGTTTGTAGGTGTGAAGCATGGTGGATGGATGCCGTCCCCATGTCCAGCCAGACAGGAGTTTCAGGAGGTAGAGTCTGTTGTGGGCTTTGTGTTGGACTGTAAGGAGATGGGGAGTCCAGGTGAAGTGGCAGTCGAGGGTGAGGCCAAGGTATTTGAGGGTAGGAGTGAGGTGGATATGATGGCCATAAATGGTAAGGTAGAAATCATGGAGACGGAAGGAATGGGAAGTGCAGCCTATGACGATCGCCTGGGTCTTGGATGGGTTGATATGAAGGAACCACTGGTTGCACCAAGTGGTGAACTGGCCAAGGTGAGTTCGGAGGGTACGTTGACACCATTGAAGGGTAAGATAAAGAGCTAGGAAGGCAGTGTCATTAGCAAATTGGAGGAGATGAGCAGGCGGAGAAGTTTTGGGCATATCAGCAGTGTACAGGAGATAGAGGAGAGGGGAAAGGATGGAGCTTTGTGGCATGGCGGTGGAGGAATCTAAGGTATGGGAGTTGGAATTGTGGACAGTGACGTAGGAGGGACGACAGGAGAGGAAGGAAGCAACGAGATGGACGAAATTGATAGGGAGAGGATATGTCTGAAGTTTGAAGAGGGGCCTGGGATGCCAGACATGGTCGTAGGCGTTCTGGAGCTCAAGGGAAACAAAGATAGTGGAGCGATGGGAGGACATTGTACAGGGTAACAAGGATTGCCAAGAAGGACAGGGATAATTCCTTGAGGTGGTGATAGGTGACGCCATTATGACCAGGGGCAGTGTTGCGTTTGGAGCGAAGGACGAGTGTGGTGTCGTGTGTGGTGATGGGAGTGTTGATGTCTGAGGGGGCTAACTGATCCAAGTACTGGAAGCTAGGGGCTAGCGCTGGGACAGAGGTATCAGTTCGGTCAAGGATGGTGAGAAAGAGGGAGTAATCAAAATGGGGATCGTCAGGTTAGGAGAAGACCTCGGAGAGGTGGGAAGCAAAATGGTTAGCCTTACTGAGGTTGTAAGGGAAGGGGCGATCGTCGTGGATGATAGGGTAATGCGGGGAGGGATGAAGAGACCTGATGCAGTGATGGTATTTGTAGCAAATTCCTCGCATGGGAGTCGTAAGGGCTGTTTACAGCGTATGCGTTAGGTGACATGCGCAAGGCAGCCAAGTAGTGTGTGCTACCCTCAGTGGTGAAGTAAGAACAGTCTAATCGCTGAGTATCGACTGAGAATATCGATTCCGCTGTGACCGCATAATTTGCATAATTGGATACCAATTTTTATCCAGCTGAAAGCCGGTATCACGATGCATTAAATTGTCAGCAAGACGTATTTCCACGGATTCTTTAATTACAGAATCCCAGAAGCTGGAAACCGGTGCTAAAATTTTGGTGTTATTGTATTCCATTGAATGTCCCATGGAAATGCAATGTTCTGCTACTGCTGATTTTAAGGGTTGCCGCAGACGGGTGTGTCTTTCGTGTTCTATTAGCGTTCCTGGACCGTTCGTGACGTCTGACCTATATAAGCCGCGCCACACTCACAGGGAATTTTATAAACACCCGCCTTCCTCAACTGTAAATCGTCTTTAACGGATCCGACTAAGGTCCTGCTCTTTGCTGGTGGACGGAAGATGACGTTGATATTATTCTTCCTAAGCAATCTGCCTATTTTAGAAGATACGTTCCCGGCATATGGAAGGAACGCAGTTGATTTATAGTCATCAGTCTCCTCAGAGCGTTGCTTCTTGTTATTATAATTGTGCATGGCCTTCCGTATTTGACGCGGAAACCTTCTCCAGATGCACTAATCCTTCATGAAGGCTATCAGCATCCGATGTTACATGCGCCCGATGAATTAAAGTACTGAGAACACGGGCGGTTTGTGCGTGGTGATGGCAGCTGGACACCTGAAGATATAGATCTGTATGTGTGGCTTTCTGTACACCGAATGTCCCAAAGACCCATCATTCTTACGGCGTACTAAAAAAGGGTCAAATCCCATCTTTCTCAACCTCCATCATGTTTACTCCTTGCCTGCCTCTCGCGTATCACCTCCTAACGCATGCGCCGTAAACCGCCAGTACGATACGAATGCGTGGGATTCGTTATAAACACCATGACGGCATCAAGTCTCTTCAGTACTTCGTCTACTCACCTGAGGATGGCCGGACGTCTCTGGGTCGAAATATCGTGGCAGAATGTTGATGGAGTCCGGCTGCAGACCCGAAAATTACTGAAAGAGTATATGGCATGTGACTTTAATGGCACATATGATAGGTATGGCGAAATGATAACAAGCGAAAGTTATGATTACTTTGAATTTCATCGTCAGAAACTATATTTAAAAAAAAGTGTCCAGGTTGGTTGAGCCGCTCTGAAGCTTCTATCGTAGCTTTTAGAGAAAGGCTTGTTTCAAGACGAATCTTAGTTGCGCGACTATGTCATGTATGCCACATTCGCTATAATCTCACCATATTTTGGTACTTACCTAGCCGATTACATCAGGTGCATCTAATGCAGTCCTCCGTCCCCCTTAACTCGACGCCGATTGAACATCTAGTTGGCTCAAATCCGGAAATCTGGAGTTTATAATTAAATAAAGAAATAATGAGAGGAACACATGCTTGTTCCAGTGCTTTCGTTGTTTTTAAACATTTCTGTGAAATCAGCACTTGGCTGTTAATATGCTTCCGTAACGAATTCTTTCATATGAACTGAGGGACATTAACACATTCAACACTTCTGCTTAAATGTCTCTAAGTCGTTTCGTTATCGGCCACTGCTTATGTGAGGAGTATGTCTGCAATCTCCGCGAAAGTTTTCTTGTTTCTCTGCTGTTTACATGGTCGCCGACACCTCCATGACGATCTTTAACGATTTTTACGTATTTATTCTGCGTCATTGATGATATCAATGTGACTTACCTTAAATTATTTTATGTGTACTGCAGAGACCTCTAGTCTTGAAAAACGAAAATTATGAATGATGTACTTTGCTTATAACCCGACCGAACAGTAGACGCTCTAGACTACAGTTAAGACTGACATTGCGGAGTCTTTAGGCGGCAGATTTACCCAGCCGCGCAACACGTGTAATGTGTTGGCAGCTGAGGTGAGAGCATAGCCTGACGTATCGCAACAGCTTGGCAGCGAGTTCACAGGTGCCCGCGGAAGCTCTGCCGACAGAGCCCATCGTCTGCATGATTTATTTCAGTGTCGGGTCTTCCTCATTTCTTAGCAGGGAGAGGAGCTGCAGCTGAGAGAAGACGTCGCCCAGTTCCACAGAACCGATAAACAACTGTATCACATGTTTATCTGTGTAATCAAGGAAGCTCTTCAGGGATGGAGATAGATAGATAGATAGATAGAGAGAGAGAGAGAGAGAGAAATGGAGGGAATCGAGTGAGAGGGGGGGGGGGCACGGAGGGGCGGGGGAATATGACTGTAGCTCGGGTTTGTTACTCTCGTCTAATTGCACACGCAAGGGGGGCTTGTTTATACACTGAAGCACCAAAGGAAATGGTATAGGCATGGTATTTATATACAGATATGTAAACAGGCAGAACACGGCGCTGCGATTGGCAACGCCTATGTAAGACGAGTGTCTTGTGCAGTTGTTAGATCGGTTACTGCTGCTACAATGGCAGGTAATCATAATTTAAGTGAATTTGAACGTGGTGTTATAGTCGGCGCACGAGCGATGGGACACAGCACCTCCGAGGTAGCGATGAAGTGGGGATTTTCCCATACGACAATTTCATAAGTGTACCGTGGATATCAGGAGTCGAGCAAAACATCAAATCTCTGATATCGCTGCGGTCGGGAAAAGGTCCTGCAAGAATTGGACCAACGACGACTGAAGAGAATCGGCGAATGTGACAGAAATGCAACCCTTCCGAAAATTGCTGCAGATTTCAGTGCGAACCATTCAACGGAACATCATCGATATGGGATTTGGGAGCCGAAGGACCACTCGTGTACCTTTGATGTCAGCACGACACAAAGCCGGGCCCGAAACACCGGCATTGGACTGTCGATGACTGGAAACATATTCCCTGGTCAGACGAATCTCGTTCCAAATTGTTTGGAGCGGATGGACGTGTAAGGGTATGGAGACAACCTCATGAATTCATGGACCCTGGATGTCAGCAGCGGACTATTCAAGCTGGTGGAGGCTCTGTAATGGTGTGGGGCGTATGCCGCTGGAATGATATGGGACCCCTGATACGTCTAGGTTCGATGCTGACAGGTGACACGGACGTAAGCATCCTGTCTGACCACCTGAATCTATTCATGTCCATTGTGCTACCTGACGGACTTGGGTAATACCAGCAGGGCAACGCGACACCCCACGCGTCCAGAATTGCTACACAACGGCTCCAGGAACACTCTTCTGAGTTTAAACACTTCCGCTGGCCACCAACTCCCCAACCATGAACATTATTGAGCATGTCTGGGATGCCTTGCAACGTGCTGTTTAGAAGAGATCTCCACCCCCTCGTACTCTTACGGATTTATGGCTAGTCCTGCAGGATTCATGATATCAGTTCCCTCCAGCACTACTTCAGACATTAGTTGAGTCCATGCCATGTCATGTTGCGGCATCTCTGCGTGCTCGCGGGGAGCCTACACGATATTAGACAGGTGTACCAGCTCTTTGGCTCTTTAGTGTATGAGCGAAAGAATTCCTTTTTACTCTCTTGAATGGTACGTTGGTAGACTGTGGTAGATCCAACGTTTTTACACGCACCTCACCAACATAGACGTTAAACTTGTGGCAGGGTGACGATGACGACAGCTTAACGGGTTGAAGCGGCATTAAGGTCTCAGTTATACCGCCGCATTTGGGAACACTTCAGCAGATGGCGTCTTGAACGCAGCTATAAAAGCATGTTTTTCAGCAAATAATAAGGCAGCGAGAATACAGAGTACAGCATATCGTCGTTTCAGAGTCGTCTGGGGCTTGAAAAAGCTCTGTACTTCTGCAATAGAAGATGCTACAGGCGTATCTTTCTGCAGACGTATCTTTTACAAAATTTTTATTTCAATATATTTGATAAAAGCTTACTGTTTCTACATGAAGTAAATGCCCTAAAAGTTTCGTTTTCCTTTTATCAGTAGTTGCTATGGTGTTCCTTTCCCCAGAATCTCTTTCAAATAATCTTCATCTGACTTTTTTTTTATTTTCCAGCTGGTTCTCATTAGTCTTCTCCAGTGTCTCATTTCCATTGCATCCAAGAGCTTTCTGTCTGTTTACAATAGTACCCAGCTATCATGCCCTTATACAATCAGACACATCTTGACAAACTGTTAACCTTTCTACACCAAGCAACTTTTTCACTAATAGTCTTCTTCCTTCATTAAAATTATATTTAAGTGTTGCTGCAGTGGATACTCGATTAATCTAATTGTTGCCGTAAATCATTTGGATAATCGAAAATTCGGATGTGTGACGAAAAGCGTTTTTTGTACTATTAGCTCTAGAAAGATGAGCTGCATCGCCCGCTTGTGGTTATCTTTTAGGTACGTTTTCACATTGTTTGTAATATTTCTGTCTTTACGGTCGTCATATTCAGGTACAAGAAGCTCTTCTTAGAGCAGTTGAGAAGGCAGCAGTGGGAAGACGACGTAACATGGTGTACGGTAGTGATAGACAGATAGACGAGTATCGTGAGAAAGAGCGCCTAAATTGTGGTCCTTCTCCGCGATTGGCTGCTGCGTTCGGTAGTTGGGCGCCAAAATTATAATCTTCTGTTATTAAAATTAGACAAACTAAACAGCGTATTTACCTCAAACTAAAGCATCTGTCAGTAGCGTGCTACCATTCCATTATGTCACATGTATTAATAACCAGCAGAATAATAAACAACTGCTAAACGAAAAGGCAGACGAAGCACGTCGGAGATCTTCGGATTGCGCCTAACTTGGATGGCTGGCGAAGTGATTCGGCGTTCGGCTGTGAGACCAAAGCTGGTCGGCAGTCTCGGAGGACAGACATGTTTTCCGCCGGCGTCGGTATCAGTTAAGACTTTATTAGCAATCTCTAGTTTGTAAATCTGAGAGCTGATTGGGTAACCACAGAGGACAGTCATGTCGTCTGCCGCAGTCGGTATTAAGACTTAATTAGCACACTCAGGTTACTTGAAAATATAGTTGAGAACAACGTGATAGTAATTACGGAAATACGTAGTTCATTATTTTGTCAACGAATGGAAATTATTTGTCTCTAAAGCTGAATGTAATTGTGCAGCTTCTCGTATTCTGCTAATAAAAAGCGAGTGCCATCTCGTACAAACAAATTGGAAATTTAATTATTTCTAAAATATTTGTATCTCGCTAAGAGTTTATTACAGCCTCGATATAACGGGTTCACGGCCTACGTGCTGTTTTCTGCGCAGGGGACAACAGCTATAGAAGACTGCAGGTTGGTGAACGTTTACTAGAACTTATGCATTCCTCTCAGGGCGGTGGAAGCAAATAGGCACCTCGCGTGTACTGCAATCTGAGTACAAATGAGATCAGTGACACGTCATCTGTGGTAACACGGGGGAAGTGTAAAGGAGAGAAGAGGTTTATCATACGCAAGGCTATATCTCCCTTTCTCTCTCACACTTTGTTTTTCAACTTGCCATAGGGTTTCTTTCTAGGATTAATACATAATGTTAGGTATTTATGCAAAACAACAAAAATAAATTAAACGTAATAAAATCAACAAAAGTCCATGTTTATTAAGAGATTGGAAACATATCTTCGTACAGAGGGTCATATTTTCTTAAAAATACTAAAATATTGCAGAGTTAATGATGAAATACCTAAATAAAGTCGCATAGGATTGTCACTGTAGTTTAATTTTATTTAAAATATTTGGTAACTGTCGTTGGAACGTAAATAATTCTGCTCTTCATTGCTGCTACAAACGAATTCGTTTTAACTGTAGTGAAGTGAACGTATCGCACTCTTGTCTGTTTTTCGAACGATTTGAAAGCTGTTTCCTGAAAAGCCTCGGCATGAGTTGGTCCTGCATCATATTCTGGCTCTACGTTTTCTCCTGGTTCATCTTCTTGTATATACTACTGTTCGTTTCCCAGCAATATATTTTCAACAATTTCGTCATGCGAAGTGATCCCAAAAGCTTGATCATTACTGTCAAAAGTGACCTCCTCTTTCACATCATGATATCACATTCATGGCATCTTTGTATGTTTGCCATTAGCTCATCTGCATCCTCCAAAACAAAATTGTTCCTGTCGGTTATTGAATTTGTGAGCTTCAATTTAAGTTTTCTGTCCATGCTTTGTTCAAGGTCTTCCTCTCAGTGAAATCCCAAGCATCTACAACCATGTAACAACACTCTTTTAATTTAATTTGCTTGAAAAATGACAAAACGACTTCTACGTTCTCTTCATCAAAAGATAATAATCTTTGTAGAAATTGTTTTGTATAAATTTATTTCACTGTTTGAATAACACCATGATCGATTGGTTGCGTCAAAGATGTCACATTTAGAAGCAAAAAATTTACTGTAATCACTCCACTTTCTCTAACAGTTCAGCCGAAGGATGGGTTGGCGCATTATCCATTAATAGTACGACTTTTCCAAGTTTACCAGTTTCTTTCTGAAATCTTTTTAGTTCAGGGATAAAAGTGTTGTCATATCAGTCAATGAATATTTCTGTTTTCATCCATACGTTTTTATGGTTTTCATAAATTAAGGTAATACCATATTTTTCTGGGTTTTTCGATTTTTCGACGTGGAGCATAGACATTTTGTGGGGCCTAGCAGTGTGTGTGCAAACTAATTTCGTTAATCGCTCTTTACTAGCTTCTAGTCGAGAAGCTAAAGAGTTCGATGGTAAATATTTCGAATTTCATCTGGTTTCATCAGCGATATGAACAAACTTCAAGTCGTAGTCATTTTCATCCAGTTCTTTTCTAAAACCATCTTTAAAAGAATTTGCTGCGTCTACACCAACTGACGTTTTCTCACCTTGTAGTTTCAATTCCCGAATTACATGAAGAAATTTAAATCTGTACAGCTATCAGTTGCTTGGTACAAACGATTCATCGCATGCGCTTAAATTTTTAAGCACAGACGTGACATGATGCAGTGATGTAGCGACTGGGAGCTGTCTAACTCCGATAACAATGGAACACACGTCTGAGTGTGATGATAAAGAGTAAACTTGTCTCATCCCATTACTATTACATTGCTCTCCATTGATTTCCATCATCAGACTTCGATTTTTGTACATGTTTAATATTATTCTTTCACATCTCAGTGCGTATCTTTTAAGATCATGACGACTTTCTTTCTGTTAACGTTGCCAAACGCCTTTTCTAGCCCAATAAAGGCTGTCTAAGTATCTCTAATTCCAATTTTCTCTCTAGCAAGCTCTTAAGCGCAGTGATCGTTTCTTTGCCCCCTTGACACTTTAGTAGCCCTAGCTCTACTTCGTATTTTATTCTATTTGTCTTTGTGAGTAAAAGTAATATTGCCGTATGTGAGTTTAGGTTTCTTTTTGTCCCAGCCTTCAGTTCGAAGATTGTTTCGTTCTTCACGCTTTTCTATACTACGAAGTCTCTTCATCTGTACAGAACTGTTGCAATCTATATCCATTTGAACCTGTCTTGTATTCCACCCTGTCACACTTCCTTCCGTTACGAAACATATGATTCATTGAAGCCTCAGGATGTGTCCTATCAACCAGTCCTTCCCTTCAGTCAGGTTTTGAGATAAATTTCTTTTTACCAATCCGATTAAGTACCTTCTCATTAGTTATTCTATCTACCCATCTAATTTTCGACATTATTCTGTAGCACCACATTTCAAAAGCTTCACTTCTCTTCTTGTCTCACATGTTTATTGTCCACGTTCCATTTCTGTACTCCAGGCAAACACCTTCGGAAAAGTCTTAACATTTAAATTTATGTTCCATGTCAACCAAATCCTCTTTTTCAGAAGTGCTTTTCTTGCTATTGACAGTCTGTGTTTCATATCTTCTCTTCTTCGACTGTCATCAGTTTTCTGCCCAAACAGCAAATAAAACTCATGTACTGCTGTTAATGTCTCATTTCCTCATCTAAGTCCCTCAGCATCACGTGATTTAATGTCTCAGACGATAATCTCATTCCCGTAGCATCACATAATTGTATTACCATTGGTTTGCTTTTGTAGATTTTCATTTCATAACTTCTTTTCAAGACACTATCCACTGCATTCAATTGCTCTTCCAAGTCCTTTCCCGTCTCTGTTAGAATTACAATGTCAAAGGCAAACCTCAAAGTATATATTTTTTCTTCCTGAACTGTAACTTCCATTCCAATTCTCTCTTCAGTGTCTTTGACAGCTTCCTCAACGTTCAGACTGAATAACGTTGTTGATAGCCTCAACCCTGTCTCACTTCCTTCTCAAGGACTGCTGGCCTTATAAGTAACTTACGCTTATCGCTCTGTAATTGAAGCAGCCTGTTGTACTCCTTATTTATAAATGAGCTCTAATCATAATGATGCTTTATAATTTAGAAAAAATTATATTTAATTTTTCCACCAGGTGTACGCAAGAGCTCAGGTGGCAGGCTGCACTTGGATTCAAATTCCATTTTCATAATTAGAGGATCAATATGATATGTTTATGAAGATAGTAACTGTTCCGAAAGAACAGATACCAATGATGACCATGCAGCTTCTCTAGAAAGAAATGATGATTAATCGAAATCCTCAACCGCCAACAGGTGTTGTTGATATACCTCAATGAGGACAGCTGAAAATGTGTGCCCCGACCGGGACTCGAAGCCGGAATCTCCTGCTTACATGGCAAATGCTCCATCCATCTGAGCCACCGAGGGCACGGAGGAGGGTGCGACTGCAGGGACTAATCCCCTGCACGCTTCTTGTGAGACCCACATTCCCAACTGTCCACAACTTACATTCGTAATGTACCTAAAGGATATTTGTCCATTCACTCATTACTCGCGCCAACTAAGGTGACGATTCCCGTAAGAGTTCGGACAAAGTATGCGCATTCGCACAGCTGTTGGCAGCTGAGGGTTTCGATTAATTATCATTTTATACGTTTATCCTTACTCTGTTTCTTCGACGTATTCTTCTTCTGTTGTGCTGTCTTTTCCTTTGTAATAACGATACGAAGTCGACTATTTCTTATATTAAGAAAGAAGAAGCACTTGCAAAATTATGTAACGTTTTACTTTTCATAGAACGACTGATGCGATGCCCACATTCATCACTTTGCCTTGTTATATTGGTGCCGTATGAATCTCTTATATGGTATTAACAATTAATTTAGCTTTTCTCCCTCCCCGTTTCGCAAATGTCAAAAATGTAGCTAAAGAATGGGCGGCCAAGATTTCGGCTCGCGGGCCATGCCGAGGCAAAAATGCCATGGCGATTAACTTAGGGGAACATTTCCCCAACCACCACTCCACACTGGCTTACCGCATGGAGGGGGAAGGCAGGAAACTGCGAACGTGCCAATTTAAATGGCAGTACAGAAGCACTGCATACGACTTGGTTTTATATTTCGCATTTCTCAGCAATACAGCTCACAAAAAAGTTCAGCACTATTTAATTATTTTTAATGCTCAGTGCGTTAAATAATTTTCATCTGATGCAAGCTGTTGGCATATGGACAGAAGCAGAAAATTCCACAGTTTTCGCACTCATATTGCCATATAATCGTAACATATTTAGTTTCACAATCAAAAAATGGTCTTTCACACAAATATGTCGCTAGAAGTATTGTAGCACTTTTGCAACCTTGTTATAGGACGTGGAAACTCTACCTCAGGAACGCAATGTACATGTCCTTGACAGTTTTAACTTAAAAGGGTTTGTCATTAATACAGGAATTACCTTGCAGCTCAATCAGATATATCTGCACACGCACAGGGTGCTTTCAGCCAGAATGGCAAACAGTCTCGCAAACAGCTCGAAAACACATGTGAGGTCACAATGAATTCTTCAAATCTCGAGTTTTCTTTGATGGCACTGAGTTTAGGGAACTGCTCTGTGTTTGTTAGAATGTGTCCCTTATATAACACAGTTTTTTTTAAATGCATCCCTATCAAATCAGAAAGAAGTTGTTTTTCACATTCCTATGTCTTACAGTGGGCAGTGGGCAGTCAAGTCCACTTAGAATGCGAGATCTGCAATCCATTTCCAGTCTAATTTTCTTTCCTCCAGTTCTTCTTCTTTCATAAATTCAACAATAGCCAGTAATATGTAAAGTCTCCACACTCTTCGTTTAGTTCCCTCGCAAATTATTTCAACTGACAATGGAATAATGCACGCAGAAATTTTACTATACATTCCTCCAATTTCTTCACTGCATGCCTGCAAAAGTAGCACAAAGTGCTTTGTGTCGTACTGAACAATGATCCTATCTGTCGATCGTTGTAATTTTTTGCTCTTTCATGTTCAACTAAATCATTAAATTCTTCCTTATGTTATTGTAATATCGTTTCAAAGCAAATTCGCAATACCCGTCGCTCATGCACCTGCATAATTGATACCGAGAATTCTCATCCCTCTCTTCTGCCATTCCCATTAATTTTTAAACTCATGTGATGATAGGTCGCTAGCCTGTCTGTTTTTTTGCGAACGTCCACTGAACCTTTGAATGTCCTTCACACGAAGAACAAATAGCGAATGGTAACCAGCGCTGACACCACGATTTTCCCGAACTGAAAAGAGTTTTGCCGACCGAAAACTGCCTCACCACAGTACTAAATCAAATGTGTCGCTGCACCGAGTACTTCTAAGAAGGAGCGAGCAAAGCCGAGACAGGCCGAGCCGTGGCCCGCACATGATGCCCGCGTGATGTTTGGCACGCCCTGGCGGGACCTGATCTAAAGTATGGCCAATTTTAGGCAACCGACGGCAGACCCATCGTAGGTTGCTGTAAACTAAAAGATTTTTCTAATCTGTATGATAAACAAAACAGAAAAAGCAACTAAGGAAGAACGGGTCCGAGTATTAACCATAATGCAAGATTACTTTTTGTGAGGACTGTTGGGTGCTACAGGTGTCGCCGCTACTCATGAGAGACCGTCGAGTTTCGCCACTGTGTTGTCAGCAAGTAGCGAAGAGAAACTGCCGAGCCTCGCGGAAGGGGGGAAACTGCTGTCAGCAGACGGAATCCGCGGACATTCAGCAGAAGAAAGGCTGTCTCGCGTCCGTTCTCCATATCTGGTGCGACTACAGGATGGAACTGTTCCCGGAAACTCGCAAACATGTTCAGCCGGGAAATACGTTCCTGTTGTGCAGTGGTCATTTTGCGCATGCGTCAATCAAGACTTGTTTTTGCTACAATATTAAGAAATTCACTGCGGGGATGACTGAGCAACACGACTGGGAATTGCGGTGATGGTAAATGTAAGTGGCCAGTAACACGATAAAATGGCACGCTGCCAATGTAAAACTTCCGACGGTGAAAACGACAGAAACCAACGAGCAAAGTTCTTATTACGGACTTTCGATCTTTAAGCTGTTGCAATGAGCAGACAGAATCAGTTTATGACTGAAATGGAAGTTTTACAAAGGTTGCGAGGTGCCGGGGCAAGCAGTGTATTTAACACTAAATTCTTCTAGAATCTCCATATGTAAATGATGCTCTAAGCCCCCCCCCCCCCCCCCCTATTCTAACTCCGACTTTTGCTGTTGCACATGGATTAAAAAATATACGCGAACTGACTGTAATCAACCCTGCAAGTGGAGTAGAAAAGAGTTTGGCACCTGCAATAATTTAATTTGATAAATAAGTTAAATAAAGGAAGGTTTCATTAACGTAGTGAGAAATGATAGGGTTGCTCTACCGATTAACAGAATGAAAGTTCTGTCCAAAATAACAATATGATTTATTAAGACTGAACACAAAATAATAAACAAAAACACATGAAACATTTACAACACATCAAATTGGCTCAAATTGGATACTCAAACAAACGCTATGAAGGTGAAGTTGTCCCTAAACTAGATTGTGAGGTTTAAGATGAAGTGGTATGTGGAGCCAATTCCTTGCCACTCAAATCTTAAGAGAGACACACAGCTAACCCAATATTAATTGCTGCTACTCAAGACAGAACAAAGTTAGAAAAAGACGAACAGGCACGCTCTGCTGAGCTCTGATTATCACCTAGGAAAATCCCTATCTGCAGGTGCTGCGGACATACATTACCAAACTGTCTTCTTAACTGCCAGAACACGATCTGGCGTACCAGAGGCGATGGCTGTTTGCTTCGACGTCCTCGACCGAAAGGCGAGTGCCGACTACCTAGAGCACCCGTACAGGCCGAACACACAACCTTCCCGCCCCCACGACAGTGGCCGTGGTTAAACGTTCCAATCAGCAACTCGAAAACCGGCGGAAAATTCCACTCTATTGCTGGAGCACTACCATTCCACCAATGGAGATTCTTGGCGCCAATTTCTGCGCTGATTTTGCTACGTCACGGAGCTATGCCCTGAGCAAGCCAATCACAGTTACTATTTTGCAGAAAGCGCGGGAATTTTCCCGCCACAACTGCCTGGGTACACAAGTCATTCCCACGCCTCGCTGGTAGCCCGCCAGAAAGTGTTTTCGCTAAGTTTCTGCGAAGTAACGGAACCTCTAGCCCAGCCGCTACTTCAGACCCCTCCGGGCGTGTCTTATGACAATGTCGGCGTCTGCAAAGCATTCACTCGACTTCCTCACACCCGTCGGCTTAACGCTTTCCAGATCAACAATGCCTGCCTGTCACCGGACAACCCGGGTGACGAGAGACGCTGCGTGGGAAGTCCGCATGTGAAGGAATAGCGACTTTTCACTGCATGCAATTTGAGAGGAGAATCGTAAGACAGAAATATGAGAGGGGGCTCATGCCACCTCTCAAGGTAACTCTCACAAAGGTAATGTGATTATGAAACGTGACCACAGTATCAGCTACACACATCAAAAAAAGTATTGCATCACCTCCATTCCGAGAGTTCCGGAACCCGTACAGAAAATTGTAATAGAGATTAACATAAACATCATTTCCGCCCTTTTTATTGCTCATGAAAACCACACATTGCGTGTTGTACCACCATATAGCGAGACCTTCAGAGGTGGTGGTCCAGATTGCTGTACACACCGGTACCTCTAATACCCAGTAGCACGTCCTCTCGCATTGATGCATGGCTGTATTCGTCGTGGCGTACTTTCCACAAGCTCATCAAGGCACTGTTAGTCCAGATTGTCCCACTCCTCAACGGCGTAGATCCCTCAGAGTGGTTAATGGGTCACGTCGTCCACAGACAGCCCTTTTCAATCTATCCCAGGTATGTTCGATATGGTTCACGTCTGGAGAACATGCTGGTCATTCTAGTCGAGCGATGTCGTTTACCTAAAGGAAGTCATTCACAAGATGTGCACGATGGGGCCGCGAATTGTCGTCCATGAAGACGAATGCCTCGCCAGTATGCTGCTGATGTGGTTGCACTATCGGACAGAGGATGGCATTCACATATCGTACAGCCGTTACGGCGCCTTCCATGACCACCAGCGGCATACGTCCGCCCCACATGATGCCACCCCAAAGTAGCAGGGAACCTCCACCCTGCTGCACTCGCTAGACAGTGTGTCTAAGGCGTTCAGTCTGACCGGATTGCCTCCAAACATGTCTCCGACGATTGTCTGGTTGAAGGTATATGCGACACTCATCGGTGAGGAGAACGCGATGCTAGACCTGAGCGGTCCATTCGGTTTGTTGTTGTGCCCATCTCCACTGCGCTGCATGGTGTCGGGTTTGTAAAGATGGACCTCGTCGTGGACGTCATCAGTGATGAAGTTGCGCATTATGCAGCCTATTGCACACAGTTTGAGTCGTAACACCACATCCTGTGGCTGCACGAAAAGCATTATTCAACATGGTGGCGTTGCTGTCAGGGTTCCTGTTAGCCATAATGTGTAGGTAGCGATCATCCACTGCAGTCGTAGCCGTTGGGCGGCCTGAGCGAGGCATGTCATCGAAAGTTCCCGTTTCTCTGTATCTTCTCCATGTCCGAACAACATCGCTTTGGTTCACTCCGAGACGCCTGGACACTTCCCTTGTTGAGAGCCCTTCCTGACACAAAGTAACAATGCGGCCGCGATCGAACCGCGGTATCGACCGTCTAGGCAGGTTGAACTACAGACAACTCGAGCCGTGTACCTCCTTCCTCGTGGAATGACTGGAACTGATCGGCTTTCGGACCCCCTCCGTGTAATAGGTGCTGCTCATGCATAGTTGTTTATGTCTTTGGGCGGGTTTAGTGACATTTCTGAACAGTCAAACGGACTGTGTCTGTGATACAACATGCACAGTCAACGTCTATCTTCAGGAGTTCTGTTAACTGGGGTGATGCAAATCTTTTTGTGATGTGTGTATGTGTACATAATACTGAGTGGCTAGATATTACGTATCGATTTTGTTGAAATAATTACTGCTTTCTTATTATTTATAGTGATATATTTTTATCACATGTTTTCTTCAACATGAGCACCATTCATATCCCGACGCAACTCTCATCTACCGGCTGTGAGACTAAGAACATTCCGGAGCATTTGTAGCATTACAGCTGCAACAGCTTGTCTAATGCGGTTTCGGAACTCCACCGGTGGCTTGATATGTTAACGGCGGAACACACATTTCTTGATAGGTCCCCAGTCGGATAAGCCCATGGGTGTGAAGTCGACTGAACGTGCCGTCCAGATCTTGGGTCCTGTGCGCCCAATCCATTTTCCAGGAAACACATCATTCTAAAACGTACACGCATCTATGACATAAAGCAGTGGCGCTCCGTTCTGTTGGAAGTAAACATTACGCACATGTACGTCCTGCATAAGCTGTGGTAGAAGAAACTGGCGCAGCACATGCAGGTAAATTGCACCACTAATTGAGTTTTCGGCAAAGAAGAATGAGCCATAAATTTTGTCAAAGGAAATTCTCATCAACACATTAAATTTTGGAGAGTCTTGCTGTAATTTCAGATGCTCCACTGGTGGAGCGCCAGCCCAAATGATGCAGATGCGTCGGTTAATCCTTCCACAAGCCTGGGAAGTTGACTCATCGCTGAATTGATTTTTTTTTAGCGTGTGTAGCAACATTTTGTGTACCATCGAGAGTGGAATGTCAGGTTACACCGACAATCACCGCACAGATTTTGGACTGCGTTCAATAAATATTCTAATGTCCTCAAACCGGCGAATAGGGATTGATCGACGCCCTTGTCCGTGCTCGTCCTTAACGGTACCAGTGCGCTTAAACTTAGTGTTGAATTGTCTTATCAAACAGAAGACACTTTCAGTGGTGTCATGAAGGGAATTCATTATTTTCAGCAACAATTACAACTTTTATGTCTACAATGCACCTGCAGTGCACTGGCATATACGCCACACGGAGTGGCCCCGCGGTTTAAGGCGCCATGTTACGTATTGCACGGCCCCTCTGGACGGAGGTTCGAGTCCTCCCTCGGGCATGGGTGTGCGTGTTCTTCCTAGCATAAGCTAGTTTTTGTAGTGTGTAAGGCTAGGGACCGATAACCTCAGTAGTTTGGTCTCTTAGGAATTAGCGCCCCCCCCCCCCCCCCCCACACACACACTAAAATACATGTCTCACCCCTACACCACCGTTTACTATGAGATCGATACTTAAATTTCTGTATATTCTTTGCGAATCACTGTGAAGTGCATGGCAGCATTGCACTCTACCACATGTTGAGATTTCTTCCCGTTCCAATCGTGTATGGCTTGCGAGGTTGTAAGTTGGCAAGAACTATGCCCCATACATGAAGTCATTAAAGATCACCAAACTCACATTGAGCGAACAGTAGGGCTGAACAAAAATGACTGACAAGGCACAATGCATCTTGTAGAGGGTATAGTATGGACATATTGGAATGATTAATGTTGGGTGATGGTTTTAAAGTAATTCACGTGACATGAAAACTTTGTGGAAACGCGTCGATTTACTGGAGGCTAGTTTATCCCAGGGAAGTATTCAGATTTGACCGTGGCTGGGTGGTGGCGCGCGGCTGGGGAGTGGAGAAGGGAAGAGACAATAGGCAGATCAGGGTGGCTCAAACTGTGAAAATGCAGTAACGGGGCGCGTCCTCCAGCTGCCTTAAGATGAGTGACAGTAGGGGGTGGTTGACCCAATGCTGATGTACCGGTATGCAGACGGAGAACTTGTACACCTGTTGATAAATGTCCGTCGTACCATTTTCAGTGAAACATGCGAGAAAGCCGTGCAAAGCTACGGTGGAGCGGTCAACATAGGCCGAAATATGCGTGTTTGTGACTATAGCAAATTCACGCTCAATTCATGGTCCGCAGAGTCTGAAGTAAATCAGGTGAAGAGTGACAGAATGAAATACCCCAGCCTTCGATGGGAATGTAGGACCAAGGAATGTGAAGTACTCTCCTGGGAGTCAGAATTTCGGAAAAATTGGTGTTTTATGCAGATGCTAACCTTGATGGGTGGCCTGGGAGGAGCTAAATAGCAGAAGTGGAGAGGAAGGGAAATTTTGTGGGAATTTGTTCACTTCCCAGAGCAGGCATTGGTCGGCGCTGGGAAGCGACGCATAATTAACGCGACTTCCGCTGCAATTGGTGTAAGTGATTTTGCTGGAGGGGGAACCGAGGTGAAGAGTGGACTGGCAGAAGTCTCCATAGAGGTGTTCCATTCCCAGCTTGCCTAGAGTGCGGACGTGGCGTTCTTTACTCGGCTTGCCTGAGAGAGAGTGAGCATCTCTGCAGTTTATGACTTAGCAAATGGAATGATTGAGCTTGGTGTTGTGGATTGGCAAGAGAGCCAACCCACTATGAGAGGAAGCCGAAAGGCACGCATTTTAGCTCACGCAGGCTGGCGCGAGGTCTGGAACTGGTCAAGGAAATTAGACTAGCAAAAAAGGACGTAGCTGTGGAATACTTAACTTTAATCCATAAATTGTGAACATCGCTCTTGACGGTACATGTTTTACACCATCAATAGTAACTGGTAATGGCGCCTTGCTAGGTCGTAGCAAATGACGTAGCTGAAGGCTATGCTAACTATCGCCTCAACAAATGAGAGCGTATTTTGTCACTGAACCATCGCTAGCAAAGTCGGCTGTACAACTGGGGCGAGTGCTAGGAACTGTCTCTAGACCTGCCCTGTGGCGGCGCTCGGTCTGCAATCACTGATAGTGGCGACATGCGGGTCCGACGTAGACTACGGACTGCGGCCGATTTAAAGGCTACCACCTAGCAAGTGTGGTGTCTGGCGGTGACACCACACTTGGAGATAGCAAGTTTTCGTTCAGTTATGTACTGAGCGAGATAGCTAGGCGTGAATAGATGAGCACAGCCTTGCAGCACCATGATGCCAGCTGACGTCCGCACAACGACGCCGCCCCGCCACGCTGAATTCGGTGATGTTGTGCCCGCTCCGGCTTGAGTTAGGCCACTGATTAATTTGTTGGATCACGTTGGCAAAGTTTCCATGAGGGTTTCATGGGCCGTGTATTGTAGAATTCTTCTCGTACTTCGCATTACGCCTGGGTCAGTCGATAGGAATTAATTTTGATTTAGCGCGCTTTACCCCATGTAAACGCAATTTATTCCCACTACCTGTTAGGAGTCATGTAATGTGATGATTGAAGGTCGTGAGTTAAAATAAATTTGTGCTAATCGACTGCATCCGTTTTCAATCAAGTAGTTGAAATCCCAAGTAATTTTCTTAATTAATTTTATGTTTAACATTTGCATCTGGTGTTCAATAGCTGAATATGACATCAATGTGCATCCCTTTTTAATTAAAAGGGATCAATTCTGCATCAGTTAATGTCAACACTGCCACCGCAGTTCAATCAGGCGTCACAGGGTTATTACTTTCTTTGCATTATCCAATATTGCTGCAGTGTTGCACTCTCTGTTGATCTGTTAGTCGATTAGCTGGAGTGAACATACGCCAAAACCAGAAAAGTGACAGGTGGGGCGTTACAAGGTGAATGACCGCTATAATGCCTCTGTGCACGCTGTAGTTAGTCCAGTCTCGTATCGGTGGTCCCTGCCGGAGCCACGCGCAGGGGGTTCTAGTGAATTTCTAGATTGATGAGTTGTAACTGGTTCTTGAACACTTTGTACCGTAATTAGGCTTTTGTAAGGTAATTGGCGTCTACCTTCAGGCGTCTGTCGACTCAAGTGTTTCAGCATTTCAGTGATACTCTCCCGTGAATAATGAAAGCTTCATGCGAAGAGGAGACCCCACCCTAAGTCTTCAGTTTTTTCCAAAAAGTATTAATGTAATTTCACATCTTTGGGATATTTACTCTTAAATTCCAAAACGCTTTGGCTGTATTCGAATTAAAAGTATGTCTAAAAATATTTGAAATATGGACTGAGCAAGGGGCCCTGGCACACTGACAGGCGCCAAAGTGGTCGAAATAGTAACTGTGTATCAGGGCCCTACCTCTGATGCACCACTCGCAAGATACAAAGATGGACTGATGGCAAAACACAAAATGCAAATGACAGTTTGTACCGTGTAATTTGGTCCAAGCACAAGCATACACTCCTTCCCCCCCCCCCCCCCCCCCGCCCCCCGGGCAAAAACATATCCTTTAGGGTCTTGTAGAAATACTTTCTCATTTCAGTATGGGATATTTGAAGACTGAAGAAAGCAGGAGTTTCGGCGCTCCTTTATCACCCTCTCAGAGTAAGATACGCTTATCTAGAGATCAACGACAGATGAAGCAGTCCACAAAATGCTGCCTAGAGAAGGAAACATTCAAGAAAAAGAAGCCTTACAGGAGCAAGAAGGGGAATCGTATGGTAATTGTGAATTTCAATGGGTATGGGTCTTGTAGTAGCTTTCATTTTTTTAATAAAATTCTAGAATGCTGTTTGTTTTCCTATGTTCACTGCGAACTTTTTTATCCTAAATATTTAACCAGTCCCAATGAACTTTTTGCAGAAAGTGGTCTTTAGGTATTTGCATACTTCTATACATTAATACTATAGAAAATATAGTTTGTATGATTTATTGTCACATTTATGCACCGTTAGTTAAAGAAACTTGAAGAAAGTACTGAAAGTAAATTAACAACATTTCTAATAAAATGAACACTGTCTTGTGGATGTACACAGAAATTCTGAAATGTGAAAACTGAAGTCTGCGTACCAAAAGCTGGTTTTCAAGAATACCATTAAAGTCATATTAAAAGTCGAATGAAGTTCTGGACTTCAAAGCTTGAATATTGCTACATCTTTACGTGATAGACATGACATTAAAATTAGTTTGAAATCGGCAAAGTAAAATAAAAGCTAAATTTTTGGGCGTAGTCTCCCCTCAATCGTATTTGCTGTAAGTACCAACCAGTGAGCAGTATTTTAAGATGGAACGCACGATTGTTAATAAGCCGTCTCCTGTCCAGTCTGATGACGTTTTCTCAGTTTCCTGCTAATGAGCGGAAGTCTGCCATCAGCCTTACCCACGACTCAACCTATGTCATCACTCCATTTCCATTCCATACAAATATTACATTCGGCTGTTTGTATGAGTTGACTGATCCTTATTGTCACTCACCGATATGTAGTCATAGTGTGGTACTCATCTGTGTTTTGCAAAGTCTGCAGTTTTAAGTTTCTCTACATTTAAAGCAAGTGACGAATCTTTGTTCCATCTGGAAATTTTGTCAAGATTTGTCTAGATAATTGCACAGGTTTTTTTTCAGACAGTACTGCGTCCTCCCTACCAAGAAATACTCAATCAAGACACACGTATTATTTGATTCCCAACTTGATCAAATTTTTGTTAAGTAGAGTTATCGTATTACCAAGTCAAGTGCTCTTTGGCAGTCAAGAATACCGCATCCACCTGGTCGCCTTGATCAGTGGCTTCCAGGATGTAAGAAAACCGCAAGTTGTGTTTCATATGAACGATATCCTTGGAATCCATACGGGTTTGTAAGGTGGAGGTCAGCACACATGATCTTAGCAGGTATTAGAAAACTGTAGAGGAATGGTGTTTATTTCTGCGTTCTATGATATATCTAATGAGCAATGAAGGCGCAAAGAGCAACGCATAACGTCGTAGACTTTGAGACAGAGTATAAACAACAGATTCAGAAGGAGGAACACAATAGATTTCGATGAAATAACAAACGAATTTAAGAATGGCTATCAGTGAGAACAATGCAAAATAAAGAAATGTTCAGTATTCCGTGTTAGAGGTTAGGCAAGCCAGAACTAGAATAAAGTCATATTCACTAAAGAAGGGTGATAGGCTAGAAAAACGAGATTGACCTTGGAAAAGCGAACAAAGTGACAACAGGAACAACGAGAAAACCTACATATTTTTTTCAATAATTGAAGAAAATCGGACGAATAAATTTTAGAGAGTCTAAAATGATAACAAATTTTATGATTATAGGCTTCTCGATATACTTTATGCTTTATCGCTATCAACAGACCACAGAAAGAGCAGCGAGGCACAGGATTCTTAGAGCTTACCTCATTTCATGAAGGTAGTCAACAATAGAAAAGCGTAAAATTATAAACAATACTGAAAGATAAAAGAGATAACAGACTAACTGCCAATGGAGAAGCACGTGAACATTAAAAAGGAGCGCACAGAATCTTTTTATAACGAAACGTAAAAGACATAAATGTAGGCCTACGTAACAACAAAGTACATTCACATAAGGTAAATTTGCGGAACATTTACGAGAACTTCTCAGTTGTTAATTTCTGAAAAAGGCAGTGATCGTAAATTCATTATATCGGTATACACTGTTGAAAAAAAGAATGAATTCTCTGAAGTTATCAGTACGAATAAAACAATTACCTTGTTCCATAACGAAAATGCCGTGAAACGTAATACGCACACAAAAATTTGCTCTCATACCTCACACGATGTTGGAGAAAACACGTACAAGCAAGGGGCATATAAAGCAAAGAAATGGAAATTAACTGTTACTGATACGGAAAAGCAATTACGTGGCGATTTGTAACTGGACGTTTCATTGTATATGGTAATAGCCGGAAAAACAAGAGACCGATATGCACATTAAACGGATAAGAGACAGATATATACAAATAGGTGTTAATCGATGTGAGCAAACAAAAAAATAAATAAAGAATGATATATGGTGGCGGATATTAGCACCTTTGTTGAACATATTTATTGAAGAATGAACTATGAGATACAAAAAGTGGCTAATTCCGCATCCACGTACACATATACGTATACGCTCCACAAGTTTTGCGTATTCAGGGCAGGAACAAGTTGCAGCCTCTGCACGCAGCCTATAATCTTTCGTCTCACTGTCATGATCCCTACAAGAGATACACAATGGAGCAGTCGAACTACTGCACAGTCTTCCCCCGAATAAAGGATATCTAAATTTACCCAAGAGATTTTTGCTAGAAAAACGTCACCTTCCTTCCAAAGTTTCCCGTTTAAATTCCGTGGGTACTTCTGCTTTATTTCCGTTAAGACTGTACAGCCATTGTACGCTCCTAGCAGCGCGTCTCTGAATTTCTTCTGTATCTGTTATCGCGCCCACCTGATTAAGACGCTAAAGGTGAAGCACTACTCAAGAAACAGTCATCCCATCATTATGTGTGTGCTTTCCTTTATTAGCTGCAAAGCACTACCACAGAGCTCTAGAGACATTCTAATCTTATTTATAGATTTCTCGTAGTAGTGATTTGACGAGTTCGTCGCATGTCATACTGATTTGCAGTACTGCACTCAGATACTTAAACGTTGAAACAAGCTGAAGGAGTTAACCACTTATAATCTGATACTATCCAGTGTACCTAGCATTTATGTACATTTAAAACGAGCTGTCACTCAGTGCACTGTTTAGACATACTGTTTCTTCACGATCGTCCAACGACGATAATTACGTAAACGAACAAAACAGAGTGCAAAGACAATAATTAGGACAGCAAAAGAAACAGAAATGAGTATAAATACGATGCTGATAGTCGTACGACAAAATAGAAATTCAGTGACGGCTTTGAATGAGAGGAACGGCGCGACGTCTTTTTAAGCTCATTTCTGTAAAGAACGTCGGCAACGAAGCTCGTGAGGCAAGTTTCCATAGAGGCACATGGTACTGTTCGGGAGTGGAAATTGAACATTTCGAAAGGAACTGATTTTTATGGGCATGACGGCGATTAGAAAATGTCGTCATGCTGGAAGAACATACATACCCATTCTTGTAGCCAAAGGAACAGAATAAAGAGGCCGTGTAAAACGATTCGTTAGCACAACAGGCCCAATCATACCACATCGCATATTTACAGTGAAGCGTTCCTCAAAATGTGTCTCCATAGAGGCATATGGTCTTTCGTCCGACCACTGGTGAGTTGCAAGTGTTACTTAACACCATCACAAGTGAAAGTGACTTTAGCAGTAAAAAGTAAAAATGTGATTATTCAGCGACTTGCAATCAACCAACGACAAAATTCGAATCGTCTATCTTTAATCTCGTTCTCGAAGGCGTTCAATTCGCTGTAAATGATAAGGATAGACAGTGTGCATACGTAATTTACGCCATATTTTTACTGAATGTCTTCAATTTCGTCCTCACGCTGTTAACACGACATTCTTGAAGCTTATACTAAAGGTGACTTTACAATGTTTGTAAAGTATGACAATGGTGAAATTAGCAGAATTTGTTAAAGCTTGTTTCCTTGTGCATCGAAATTCTGAGGTATGATGCTAAGATAAAACGCAGGTGCTATTTCATCGACCTGTGTAATATTTGCAAAGTGTAAAAATCGTAGAAAGTATTAATTTAGCAAAACTGTGATAAAATATTGACTACAGGGATCCGACTACAAACCTGCATGCGATGGTCTAAAGCTCAGACAAGAAATCAGGGGGTGTTGAAGATAGCAGTGCTGTTTTCACTCTCTCTTTTTTTTTAGCCCAAGATAAAGAAGCAGTTATGCTATCTTGAATTCTTCCAGACTATTTCAACTAAGTGCAGATGAGCTACTTGCCTCATCTTAATTTTTTTCATAAATCTGGAAAAATAGTATTGAGGTGGACGAAGCGAAAAAAAAATGGCTCGAAGCACTATGAGACTTAACATCTGAGGTCATCAGTCCCCTAGATTTAGAACTACTTAAACATAACTAACCTAAGGAGATCACACACATCCATGCCCAAGGCAGGATTCGAACCTGCGACCGTAGCAGCAGCGCGGTTCCGGACTGAAGCGCCTAGAACCGCTCGGCCACAAAGGCCGGCGACGGAGCGACATCATGACCAGATTATTTAAAGGGAAAATGGACGGGGTCAGCTTCTGATGAGCCAGCGTGGGTATTGTACTGCTACTTACTCAATGTGTCTGTAGTTTTAATTCGTTAGTGCTTATAGATCATCCAAGTTTGTTCTCATTAGGTACTTCGGAGGTGAAGCAATTTCTTCGAGGCAAGGCGCACGTTATCTAATCGCCTCATTCAGTGCTGTTATGATGTGCTGTTTGACCTGACAACAACAACTGGGTTTCAGCACGCTATCAAGGCGTAGTAAGTCAGCTGCCTTTCGAGACGTCGTATGGAACCACTTAGGATAACATACCGTGGAGATTTCAGATGGTGGCAACACTGCGGGATTAACACACCGCAGAATGAAGAAAATAAAAAAGACAGTTTTTGAACAGGATCTTCCCAAGGTATGTTACGGAGAGCAACTAGTGAGAAGATGAAGAACGTATCTGATAATGTGCAACCCGCCGAAGGCTGGAATCCCGTTTCGAGTCTCAGTACACCATACAGTTTTGACTCGCTATAGGCATTCGCTGGAATTTGCAGTAAAAGAGGGGAAAAATATAACCGAATTTCCTCCCTCTATCTTTTCTGATGATCCTTTCTGAGAGTTATTTCACGAACGATTCCCATCTTACGAATGGTGGAAATTAGCTGAATTCAAAGGAAAGCAAGATATCTGTTGATATAGAAGCAACGAAAGGACCATCTGAATACAGTGTTGCGATGTCTGGTAACATGGAAAGTGGCATATGAGAATAAGAGTAAGTATGAACAATGCTGACAACAATCTCAGTAAAACTGTCTGTAATTTTTCAAGGTGAAATGATTAATTTGGCATGAGACACCACCCATTCAACGAATCAAGCGTAAATACCTGTAATATGCCAATGATTAAACTTTCACAGTTCATGAAGGTATACCCGATACAACGTGTAGCAAAAGAAATAAATCAGAAGTTGTATTCAGCAGTGAGATAGCAAAAACAAGTGGAGGTGCAGTAAGTAGTCTAGATGAAAACTTGAGAGGTTCTTTGATCATATCAGGAAGAAGAGGAATAAATGGATACGTGCTGTAATTACTCGTAGGAGATTGAAAGTCACTGCGAGAATGATTACTACACTTGTCTTAGAACATAACACCATATAGAAATCGCCCCGTCACAGTCGATGCCTCTATCTGTACTCGCCGGCGTATGAAAGACGAAACCAAAAGCTGGCGTAATAAAAAGAGTTCTCCATTGGATACGAAAGAGAGGAAGAGAGAGAGAGAGAGAGAGAGAGAGATGGAGTGGGAGAGAGGGAGAGAGCGAGAGAGGGAAAGAGAACTCGTTTTGGAGAACACGAGCCATTAAGCAAGTCTCATTAGAACTTTCGAGGATTTGCTGAATTGCCGGCGCTCTCGCGTAAGGAGGTTTTCACTCGGTTAACAGTTCTTCCTCGCTTAACGGCAGCTCCCCGGTAAGCATGTGGACACTGGCAATAGAATTTCGGACCGCAGCTAACCGTGTTAACAGGGCGGATAGCGCCGGCGTACGTCTTTCTCGAGACCAGGGACTGGGCTGAAACAACCGGTTCTCGGTTATATCGTCTTTTTTTCACAGGTTTCTGAAATAACTAATTTTCTTTTTTTATTCACTTTGTTCCTTCTAACGAATGTGCAAATCTAACAGAGATTGAAAAAATTTTTACTCTCTCAGTTTCAAGATACATGTGAATAATCACCAGTATTCTCCTACTGGTTCTAATTTTTTGAAACTCTGCTCAAGAACCATGTTGTAACTACGGATCATTCCACTGTTAGGGCACTTCGAATAGTTAGTGCCAAAGGGTGAAAACTGAGGTAGAAGAACTCTGTTTTTCGTGTTAATCTGTACGTCTTGAAGGGTTACAAGCACATACAGGCACCTTATGTACACTCCTGGAAATGGAAAAAAGAACACATTGACACCGGTGTGTCAGACCCACCATACTTGCTCCGGACACTGCGAGAGGGCTGTACAAGCAATGATCACACGCACGGCACAGCGGACATACCAGGAACCGCGGTGTTGGCCGTCGAATGGCGCTAGCTGCGCAGCATTTGTGCACCACCGCCGTCAGTGTCAGCCAGTTTGCCGTGGCATACGGAGCTCCATCGCAGTCTTTAACACTGGTAGCATGCCGCGACAGCGTGGACGTGAACCGTATGTGCAGTTGACGGACTTTGAGCGAGGGCGTATAGTGGGCATGCGGGAGGCCGGGTGGACGTACCGCCGAATTGCTCAACACGTGGGGCGTGAGGTCTCCACAGTACATCGATGTTGTCGCCAGTGGTCGGCGGAAGGTGCACGTGCCCGTCGACCTGGGACCGGACCGCAGCGACGCACGGATGCACGCCAAGACCGTAGGATCCTACGCAGTGCCGTAGGGGACCGCACCGCCACTTCCCAGCAAATTAGGGACACTGTTGCTCCTGGGGTATCGGCGAGGACCATTCGCAACCGTCTCCATGAAGCTGGGCTACGGTCCCGCACGCCGTTAGGCCGTCTTCCGCTCACGCCCCAACATCGTGCAGCCCGCCTCCAGTGGTGTCGCGACAGTCGTGAATGGAGGGACGAATGGAGACGTGTCGTCTTCAGCGATGAGAGTCGTTTCTGCCTTGGTGCCAATGATGGTCGTATGCGTGTTTGGCGCCGTGCAGGTGAGCGCCACAATCAGGACTGCATACGACCGAGGCACACAGGGCCAACACCCGGCATCATGGTGTGGGGAGCGATCTCCTACACTGGCCGTACACCACTGGTGATCGTCGAGGGGACACTGAATAGTGCACGGTACATCCAAACCGTCATCGAACCCATCGTTCTACCATTCCTAGACCGGCAAGGGAACTTGCTGTTCCAACAGGACAATGCACGTCTGCATGTATCCCGTGCCACCCAACGTGCTCTAGAAGGTGTAAGTCAACTACCCTGGCCAGCAAGATCTCCGGATCTGTCCCCCATTGAGCATGTTTGGGACTGGATGAGCGTCGTCTCACGCGGTCTGCACGTCCAGCACGAACGCTGGTCCAACTGAGGCGCCAGGTGGAAATGGCATGGCAAGCTGTTCCACAGGACTACATCCAGCATCTCTACGATCGTCTCCATGGGAGAATAGCAGCCTGCATTGCTGCGAAAGGTGGATATACACTGTACTAGTGCCGACATTGTGCATGCTCTGTTGCCTGTGTCTATGTGCCTGTGGTTCTGTCAGTGTGATCATGTGATGTATCTGACCCCAGGAATGTGTCAATAAAGTTTCCCCTTCCTGGGACAATGACTTCACGGTGTTCTTATTTCAATTTCCAGGAGTGTATAACCAGGCGGCTGACCAGCTACTTTCTATTTTCATTGTATACTATGAATGATCTGTTGTTTTTGATTTATTACTTGTATCATGATTTCCTTCCCCTTATTATTTCATAAAAATAGCAGTCAAATATTTTAAAGCAAATGGAGCATTGTAGTTCATTGTTACGTCACTTCCTAAAAATATTTCCAGACTAGGGTTGGTGCTATTCTGCAACACAACGGATATCCTGCGACGACAACGAGTAACTACCGTGTAGACAAGCTGAGGCTAAGTCTTGCACACTGCTCGTACATGTGTACCTTATGCCACGACAAGCGCAACAGGGACAGTATTCTCTCAGCAGTGCTGTTCCAGTTCCTATCCCATGTATTTGTTGCTCGTTTCTGTCGCCATTGTTATTAAAATAGCCCTGATCGCTTCTCCCATTTTCTGTAATAACGCAATATTTCAGGGACTGATGACCCTGTAGTTTGGTCCCTTTATCCCTCAAACAAACCAACCAACGCAATATTTCGTACCAATGCAAATTTTACAAATAAAAATTGCCACTTTTTCTAAAAAAATCTTTATTTGGAGACAAAAAATTTTAGCACTGCTGCTGCGGCTAAATGATATTTAGTTTTTTCGCTCAGTTACTAGTAAAAAGTAAGAAAAGAACCAATTGTTATAACCGAGGTCAAAGAAATACCGAAAAATTCCGGTTATTCAGAATTAAGATACCGATATCGGTCTTCACCAGTCGGTTTTTCCCATCCCGACTGTCTCACACCGTAGGACGCTCCTTACTCCATTCAAATTTTCCACGGCGGTGATTTCATAATTCTCTTCATGGTTTGCGTGAGGAGGATTTACAGCTACATTTATACCCTACAAGCGGCCTTACGAAGCGTGGCAGAGGGAACGTTTGGTACCACAAACAGTTCGCCCTTCGCCGTTCCATTCGCGAATGGAAAAATGGAAAAGCCGTGTGGCGACTTGCGTGTCGATGGGGAGAAAATGGTGATGATAAGAACAACACAACACCCAGCCCCTGAGCGAGGAAAATCTTCGATCCATCCGGGAAACGAACCCGGGCCGTTAGGTACGACATTCCGTCACGCTGACCATATTATTATGTTTTTAGATCTCGTTTTTTCCTATAGTGTTCGTTAAATTTGTTCGTAGCGGACGTCCGATGACACCCGGTCAGGTTGTTCGTTGATCCGTTCACTCAGTTTTTTATTGCAGAGGATAGTTAAACCCTCTGAGCGAACACGCTGTGCTATCGTGCCGGCTAACCATTCACTTACCAAGGGCGGATCATTCGCGAATAGTTGATTGTAACACAGACTGTCGAAAAGCAACTCTAATTTGGGCATTTTATGACACGGATGTGGGGAGAAGTAACATACTGAATGTGTCGTCTTGAAACGAAATTTCAACAGGAAACTTCTCCTTGATGTACGAGTGAAAGTCAATAAATGTCTGCAATTTTTCGGCCATCATCGGTAGGTTGGGCCAACGGCTTTCTGTGCTCACCAGCCGCTAGATGGCAAAGTTACCTCCGCCTGTGGCAGGTTGCAGCCTTATCCTACTAGTCCGCTTTGCTCTGTTGCGACCTAAGGATGCCGCGCTACTCCTCGTTTACGCCATTAAGGAATAGCGTTCCGTAATCCAGTTTTTGTGGTCTAGAGGCACCAGTAGCGGTGATTATAGAACACTTCCAGCACAATGCGGGGACTATGTTTTGTCGGAGCGAAGTGTTTACCAGTGGATCGAACAGTTCAGAAGTGTCCAAACGAGATGAGGAAAGAGCGGGGTGGCCATCAACAGCCGCAACTGATGCTAACATTGAACAAGTTCGTGCCTCGATTCTGAATAACAGGCGAGTGATTGTTGATGATGTGGCAAACACATGGACTTTAGGCACGGTTCTGCATGTAAAATCAAACATAACAGGCTCAATTTTCACAAAGCAGGTGCGAAATGAGGTCCAAAACAACTCGATGAAGAGCCAAGCGTAGCTGTGAGACAATCTGTCAGCTCTTTCTGGATCGTTGTCCTAACAAAAATGAAGCGTTTCTGAAACAGTCACTGGAGGTGAAAACTGTAGTCACCAATTCGAACTAGGGCTGCTGGTAAAATATCGATATATCGGTATTTTTTACAAAGATTATCAAGGTACATCAGCATTTCTCGAAGCGACATATCGATATAACGATATAGAAACAAAATAACGGGTACCGACATTTTTATTTTATGTCACAGTTTTTTCACAATATTCGGTAAATGTTTGAAACAGTTCTTTTGAAATTGTAGTAAAAATAGTTTTATTTTCACTATGTGAAGGAGTCTTACTACTTTATGAGCTTTCATCAGGTCTAGTCCTTCTCTTTGACTGTGAGAAGCATGAGTAGGTGGCACAAAGAAGTCTGTTTGCACTGGGCGGTGGCGGTGTGAATGGAATAACAACATTTCCGATTTGTGTTAAGAAACAATTTTAATGCAACTATAGTGCTATTTCTTCACATCAGCATTTTTCAAAAACAGTTTCTGAAAGTGATGAACAAAAATCTAAATGACAAGACTGGTCTTTGCGGTGGGCGGAATGTGTGGGGGGGAAATGCTCACGATATCGGCGCTCAGCGCTACCAACAGGAACTGAAATGTTTAACGTCATCAGGCAATTTTGACACTACAGCTGCTAACTCGCTGGCGTTTTCAGACATGAAAACCAGGGAGTCGACATGAAGTGTTCCGGACAAATTCGACACGTGGCGATAGAGAACGACGGACGCAGCGTACACCTTTTACTGAGCCACTTAGAAGCAGTTACCATTGTCAGCAAAGTGGATATCGCCAAGCGTGAACGTGCTATCTTGCTCTAAGGGGGGACAAGCGGAGTGCTAGCTTGTTGATGTACAGAATATCTAATAACATAAGAATCAATAATAAAAGAATACAGCTCAAAAACTGGCACTATATTTACAATGTGTAGCCGATATATTTATAGATTTATAGATTAGTACAAGTTTATATGCCAACTAGCTCCGCAGATGATGATGAAATTGACGAAATGTATGATGAGATAAAAGAAATTATTCAGGTAGTGAAGGGAGACGAAAATTTAATAGTCATGGGTGACTGGAATTCGAGAGTAGGAAAAGGAAGAGAAGGAAAAATCGTAGGTGAATATGGATTGGGGCTAAGAAATGAAAGAGGGAGCCGCCTGGTAGAATTTTGTGCAGAGCATAGCTAACACTTGGTTCAAGAATCATGAAAGAGGGTTATATACATGGAAAAATCCTGGAGATACTAGAAGGTATCAGATAGATCATATAATATTAAGACAGAGATTTAGGAACCAGGTTTTAAATTGTAAGACATTTCCAGGGGCAGATGTGGACTCTGACCACAATCTATTGGTTATGAACTGTAGATTAAAATTGAAGAAACTGCAACAAGGTGGGAATTTAAGGAGATGGGACCTGGATAAACTGAAAGAACCAGAGGTTGTACAGAGTTTCAGGGAGAGCATAAGGGAACAATTGACAGGAATGGGGGAAAGAGGTACAGTACAAGAAGAATGGGTAGCTCTGACGGATGAAATAGTGAAGGCAGCAGAGGATCAAGTAGGTAAAAAGACAAGGGCTAGTAGAAATCCTTGGGTAACAGAAGAAATATTGAACTTAATTGACGAAAGCAGAAAATATAAAAATGCAGTAAATGAAGCAGGCAAAAAGGAATACAAGCGTCTCAAAAACGAGATCGACAGGAAGTGCAAAATGGCTAAGCAGGGATGGCTAGAGGACAATTTAAGGATGTAGAGGTTTATCTCACGAGGGGTAAGATAGATATTGCCTACAGGAAAATTAGAGAGACCTTTGCGGAAAAGAGATCCACTTGCATGAATATCAAGACCTCCGATGGAAACCCAGTTCTAAGCAAAGAAGGGAAAGCAGAAAGGTGGAATGAGTATGTAGAGGGTCTATACAGGGGCGATGTTCTTGAGGACAATATTATGGAAATGGAAGAGGATGTAGATGAAGATGAAATGGGAGATACGATACTGCGTGAAGAGTTCGACAGAGCACTGAAAGACCTAAGTCGAAACAAGGCCCCGGGAGTAGACAACATTCCATTAGCACTACTGACAGCTTTGGGAGAGCCAGTTCTGACAAAACTCTACCATCTGGTGAGCAAGATGTATGAGACAGGCGAAATACCCTCAGCCTTCAAGAAGAATAGAATAATTCCAATCCCAAAGAAAGCAAGTGTTGACAGATGTGAAAATTGTCGAACTATCAGTTTAATAAGTCACAATTGCAAAATACTAACGCGAATTCTTTACAGACGAATGGAAAAACCGGTAGAAGCCGACCTCGGGGAAGATCAGTTTGGATTCCGTAGAAATGTTGGAACACGTGAGGCAGTACTGACCCTACGTCTTATCTTAGAAGAAAGATTACGGAAAGGGATTTGTAGAGTTAGAGAAAGCCTTTGACAATGTTGACTGGAATACTCTCTTTCAAATTCTGAAGGTGGCAGGGGTAAAATACAGGGAGCGAAAGGCTATTTACAATTTGTATAGAAAGCTGATGTCAGTTATAAGAGTCGAGGGACATGAAAGGGAAGCAGTGGTTGGGAAGGGAGTGAGACAGGGTTGTAGCCTCTCCCCGATGCTATTCAATCTGTATATTGAGCTTGCAGTAAAGGAAACAAAAGAAAAGTTCGGAGTAGGTATTAAAATCCATGGAGAAGAATTAAAAACTTTGAGGTTCGCCGATGACATTTTAATTCTGCCAGATACGGCAAAGGACTTGGAAGAGCAGTTGAACGGAATCGACAGTGTCTTGAAAGGATGGTATAAGATGAACATAATCAAAATCAAAACGAGAATAATGGAATGTAGTCGAATTAAGTCAGGTGATGCAGAGGGAATTAGATTAGCAAATGGGACACTTAAAGTAGTACAGGAGTTTTGCTATTTGGGGAGCAAAATAACTGATGATGGTCGAAGTGGAGAGGATATAAAATGTAGACTGGCAATGGCAAGGAAAGCGTTTCTGAAAAAGAGAAATTTGTTGACATCGAGTATTGATTTAAGTGTCAGGACGTAGTTTCTGAAAGTATTTGTATGGAGTGTAGCCATGTATGCAAGTGAAACATGGACGATAAATAGTGTAGACAAGAAGAGAATAGAAGCTTTCGAAATGTGGTGCTACAAAAGAATGCTGAAGATTAGATGGGTAGATCACATAACTAACGAGGAGGTATTGAATAGGATTGGGGAGAAGTTTGTGACACAACTTGACTAGAAGAAGGGATCGGTTGGTAGGACATGTTCTGAGGCATCAAGGGATCACAAATTTAGTACTGGAGGGCAGGTTGGGGGGTAAAAATTGTAGAGGGAGACCAAGAGATGAATACACTAAGCAGATTCAGAAGGATGTAGGCTGCAGTAGGTACTGGGAGATGAAGAAGCTTGCACAGGATAGAGTAGCATGGAGAGCTGCATCAAACCAGTCTCAGGACTGAAGATCACAACAACAACAACAACCTCGATAAGTCATTCGTCGATATACTGACTCATCGATACGAAACATCGATACGTCGAGAACAGATAATGATATTCGTTTTAATGTCGACATATCGGATTACCGATATTTCTAAAAATATCAACAATCCTACTTCGAACCAGGAAGGAAACGCTGGGCACGGAAAGTAAGCATCCCGTATCTTCAGTCATAACGAAATTCAAGAGCCTATCTTCTGCAAGAAAAGTGATGTTCACCGTTTTCTGGGTTCACAAGGGCTAATCCTGAAACATTACCACCAAAACGGGTCAACAGTAGACAGTGAACGTTCTGTTGATATGCTATTAACTCAAAAAACAAATTTACTGTTACCAGTCACTGTTTATTTATCTCCACGACTCGTTTCAAAGGTTTAAACCTCCATCATCAGGTGGATTTACATTTATTAGTATGACATTTGTGTGTGTGTTGTGTTACGACTTTTGGAGGAACTTGTGGCACTGTCTATTGGAGAAACAAAACATTATTTCAGAACATGGTTTTAGATTTCTTTTGACAAAAAGTTAAACGTGTATGTATAGGTAAACATAAAATAATTAAAATAAAGTACCTCCAGTGGTCACAGGCTCCTTTCACTGTCGTAACACATCACACGTATTCTGTCGTATTTTGTAAACAAATATGACGTCGGAAACTACTGGGAGCACGGATCGTATAGCAGAAGAGAAAACATTATCACAAAGTACAAAGAATATACGTCCTAACAACATTGTTACAGAATAAATTGTAAAGCATTTGGATGTGTTGTTTTAAGGTGTCGAATACATTTGTTGGAATAAATACTTCAGGCGGTATATAAATCCGATTTTGACAAGTTAAAATAGCTTAAACTTCACACTCGTTTGTACAATCAGGTGAAGTGTTACAAAATTAAAGTACAATAATCATATTGACTACAGGTGTAAAATTAAACACAAATAACAATTTTGGTTCGGATTTAAAGACAGATATGAAAGGCTGGAGGCAGAGGGGCAGGAAGAGAAAGTGAAAGTGAGAGGGAGGAAAGAGTGATTGTATAAGGGCGAGATTTAGAAGGCAAGGTATCACATTATATCTGATACATTGTAAGAGGTCCGAGCAGATGTAATTTCGATGTATTGCTCATGCGCTGCCTGCGATATGCAAGGTATAAGAGAATCGCTGACCAGGGAGCAGTGTTGACTGAGTAGGAAGTGTGTAGCTGTAGTAGTAAGTTGTTGCTAGTGGCTAGTCTGCAGTCTGCTCTGGTCAGGTAAAGTGTATCGTGTTGACTGGACCGGTCGCGGTGCAGCGATGCCGGAGCCTGAGTATTATTGTATAAGGTAAAAAGCAGCCTCGCGCATATCTAGTAATGTTATCTGAACTCCCATGTAAATGTTTTAAAAATGTCCTAATAATAATCTTTCTCATATAAAGTAATTTTTCACAAGCATTCATTTCAATTTAAAGAATTTACTAATTTCTCCAGCCATGATCATTCCGATTGTTGCAAAAGAAAAATCAGTTGCTTCCTTTCATAAATGACAAATCTATCGGCCAGCATTGCACAGGGCTGTGCCAAAAAAAATTTATTGTAAGAGCAGATATATATGCGTTATCCGGCGACTTCATTGAGGTAAGAATTTTTCTCTTTTTATTCGGAATGATCTTTCAGGGCCATGACGCAGCACTGCTGACGTCCAAAATTTACCAGGTTAAATTCACAGTCAGTTATTGAAAAGTTATAAGAGAGCGACAATTTAATTGAGAGGTTTAGGAATTTTTCTGTTTTGAGGTTTCACTAAAATGGTAACGAAGTTTTGTGGGGAGGTAAAAAATGGGAAAGAATTTTGTAGGGAGGTTACAAATGTGAAAGAAGGAATTTAGTGGGGAGGTTATTACGGAGCCAGAAAATGTTTTCTTATACTGAGACAGAACTGTTATTTTGCCAACATGGAGAAACGTACGAGTTTTAGCGTCATGTAAAATCTGCCAGGAAGCTAAGTCAGACACGACTTCACATATTCCTCCGTTACATCCCATTGTACCCGTTAAATTGAGACACATGGCCGCTGTAGACATTTTTGGTCCGATTCCAAGATCTAATAGAGGTTTTTGCTACATCTTTGTCGCTGTTGAACTCACTTGGAAATTTGTTACCTTCACTCCGTTACGCAAAGCTACTGCTAAATCCGTTTCGAGAGCATTTGTGAAACATTTTCTATTTCATGTAGGACATGTATTGAAAGTAAATTCCGACAATGGACCACAGTTTCGATCTGCTATATGGACACGTATGTTATGAGCAAGAAACACTTCTCCGATCTATATATCCAAGCATCACGCTTCTTCGAACCCTTGTGAACGTCTAATGAAAGAAATTCGTAAACTGTGTAGAATATACTGCCATAAAAGACATATTGATTGGGACACACACATACTCTCATTCCAGGATGTAATTAATTCCATACCAAATGAATCTACTATGCTATCTCCGACTGTTATATTGAAAAATGTTGAACCACCTAACAAAATTAAAGAATTAGTATCCTTTCCTACATCGCGTCGACTACGCCACCATGAAATAATTGACATTGCACTCAACAACATCAAACGTGCCGCAGAGCGCCGGAGAAGACAGCAAAAACAGGTTTGTACACGCCGTGACTTTCACATTGGACAGAAGATATTAGTACGTACACACTATTTATCCAACAGAGGAGAGAGTAGATGCAGTAAATTTGAGCTTCTATACGTAGGTCCATATCGAATTCGCAGCATTCCTCACCCCAATGTAGTACACGTCGAAACTTTGAGAACCAGAAAAAGCAAGGGCAATCACCATGTCTCCAATATTAAACCCTTTATTGAATGAACATACTTTATGATTTATCACAATGTAATGCCATTTCCTGATTTTTTATATGACCACTTATGCAATTATATTTATATGAACACTTACTGATGATTATCATATTTTTTCTTGGCAAGTGCCCGGCAAGGTATGGTTAGCAGATCGCTTTTCTTGTCGTTACACATCAGACCGTGCATATTTTTCCAGATAAACTTACATATTTTATGACCAATTATGCAATTCTATCTATGTGATTACTTACTGATGCTTATCATATTTTTTCTTGGCAAGTGCCCAGCAAGGTAAGGTTAGCAGGTCGCTTTTCTTGTCGTTATATATCAGACCGTGCACATTTTTTTCGTGTATGTATGATTGTTTTCCTGTTTTGTTTGTATGCACTACGAAATCTTTAAGATATAACAAACACCAGTTGACTTTGACATTTTTCCTTATGCTATCTCAACATCGTGACTATTTTACATTTTTTTTGCTACTACATTATGATACTCTGTGTAAATTTTTTTTTTTTTGCACTTGAAAACTGTCTATGTTTTTGACGTAATACGTTTTCTGTTATGCTATGCTGTATGCTTAGTTATATATCACTAGAAAATGTTTTTATTTAATGAGTATATGATTTAAATGCAAGATATTAATCCTTATTCATCATTTTCAGAAAGCAATAAGGTGTAAAAGAAATAACTTAAACAAACCAAAGTGGATTACTATGAAATGGGAATTTCACCATCAGAATGAAGGAAAGAAAATGCAATATCTTGTCACGAAGAGTAAATGGATCAGAATTAACAAACATTAACAAGAATATACTATACACATCGTATGATAGCAGTCTTAACTAATTATTTTTCTTTCAGTATACAAGGCGATTGATGCAGGCTGTCACACAGAACTACACATCTTAGTTTTAGTGATGGAATATGCTAGAAATAAGAAACTCTATACTATGAATAGTTGTATGAAGTAAATGGTAATATGAATAATGAATAATGAAGTGTCTTTTTTGCAGATGATAATGAATGGTGATGAATATTTATATGAAGTTTTTCCTTGCAGATGAGATTAATAATGAAGTTTATATATTTACTATTAGTTAAGAGATGCTATGTAGTTATTTAAGTGTTTGTTGCAGTTCGTTTTGACAGTATGTCTTATGTCGCATGGTATAATGACTGAATGTTTTGGAAAGGACAGCTAGAGTACATACATATTGAGTACACGTTTCATTACCTGTTAATTCGAAGTTCACTACTTTTCAGCATAATAAGCATTTCTTCGTTCAGCTGAATAATCCATTTTGTATTTTTTCAGGAGAAGCTATTCATGAAATTAATGTGCTATAAGCAGTTAGCCATTAAACTTGTTCTAGTACTTGCATTTTATTTTACCCATTTGTGTGTATCATTCATGAATGTGATCACATATACTCTACTTGTTTCATAACCTTGCTACAGCTGACTCATGATGAAAGACGTTACTAATCCTCATTTCCAGCAATAAGTCAAAAGCTAATATTTTCATGCCCCAGCAATTAATTGTCGATCTCAACGCAATGCATTGCTAGCACAAAAAAAGTATTACCAGTCCCAAATAATGCTACCAGTTTACGAGATATTTCTAGCTCTAAATATAATGCAAATTTCTCAGATGTATTATTGGACCACAGACCTTGAGTAATAGTTACAGTGTGTTACATTTTAAATATGTCCTATGTCACTTGAATGATAAGTTCTGAGTAATACTGAATAATGTTTTGTAATAATGCATATATGCTATGCCAATAATTTCTGTAAATAATATTTTTGTTGTACTCTATAAATGCTATGCCAATAATTATCTCTCATTTTGATTGATGGCTTCTGAATAATACTGAATAATGTTTTATAAAACTATATGAATACTTTGTAACTGGCCAATGAGTACCAATAATTACTGCAATCAGATGAGTTATGAAAAGTGTTTTGTAATATTCAATACTTGCTACATGTTGAGTAACTGGCCAATGCATGCCAATGATTACTATAATTAGATGAATTATGTAATTCTATGCCATTAATTAACTCTTGCTTTGAATGATCACTTACGAATAATGCATAAAAATGGTTTGTAACTGGCCAATGAGTGCCAATATTTACAGTAATCAGATGACTTATGAATAATGTTATGTAATACTCCATACATAGTACAGAAATGTTTAGTAACTAAGCGATGAGTGCCAACAATTACTCAAATCGGTTGACAGACTAGTGTAATTCTCAATGATGACTAGCATCAGACTTAATGTCCTTCACCATCTGACCTAATTACCAGAAATTACTGCAATATCCGTTTGTCCTGTCCATCCTCATGATCATGGAGCACTATATTTGGATTTTGCACTAATTCTACGTTGGTGAAAGAGTATGGATTCTACAAGAGTGTGGTGTTGACACATCATGCTGTCCACCACCTTGAACGATGGAGATGTTATTATGGTCCCACTGTTTGGTGTACCTAATGTACTACCAAATTAATACATTGATTATTAATATAACATTTCAGAGTCTTGGCTACAGTGATTAATACTTCAGGGAAGAGAACTTCAGATTGTCTCACTTGGTGTTGTGCTTCTGTAGAAATATATGCAATCCTTCCCTTTCCTTTCCTAGTTCTTGTAAAATGGTAGAAATATATACAGTGTGTGTGCACTTTATATCATTTGTTAATATGTTTTGTACTCATTGCGTATACATTTTGTGATTTCTTGATATGTTCTGTACTCAGTGCATGTGCACTCTATTTTATTTCATGTTCTGCGCTTATATATATGTATATACTCTGTGACTGTAAACTTAGTTAATTATGTAGATTATAGAAGAATTTGTTGCTCATGGCAAGTCCAATTGACTCACCATCGCTGCCAAATTTTTGCCCCTCTCTGTGGAGGGTTATGTAAGAGATCCGAGCAGATGTAATTTCGAGGTATTGCTCATGCGCTGCCTGTGATATGCAAGGTATAAGAGAATCGCTGACCAGAGAGCAGTGTTGACTGAGTAGGAAGTGTGTAGCTGTAGTAGTAAGTTGTTGCTAGTGGCTAGTCTGCAGTCTGCTCTAGTCTGGTATAGTGTATCGTGTTGGCTGGGCCGGTCGCAGTGCAGCGATGCCGGAGCCTGAGTATTATTGTATAAGGTAAAATGCAGCCTCGCACATATCTAGTAATGTTATCTGAACTCCCATGTAAATGTTTTAAAAATGTCCTAATAATAATCTTTCTCATATAAAGTAATTTTTCACAAGCATTCATTTCAATTTAAAGAATTTACTAATTTCTCCAGCCATGATCATTCCGATTGTTGCAAAAGAAAAATCAGTTGCTTCCTTTCATAAATGACAAATCTATCGGCCAGCATTGCACAAGGCTGTGCCAAAAAAAATTTATTGTAAGAGCAGATATATATGCGTTATCCGGCGACTTCATTGAGGTAAGAATTTTTCTCTTTTTATTCGGAATGATCTTTCAGGGCCATGACGCAGCACTGCTGACGTCCAAAATTTACCAGGTTAAATTCACAGTCAATTATTGAAAAGTTATAAGTGAGCGACAATTTAATTGAGAGGTTTAGGAATTTTTCTGTTTTGAGGTTTCACTAAAATGGCAACGAAATTTTGTGGGGAGGTAAAAAATGGGAAAGAATTTTGTAGGGAGGTTACAAATGTGAAAGAAGGAATTTAGTGGGGAGGTTACACTTGGCGACATCCGGCCAGGATCGTATTTTCTTTGTGAATTTCTGAAAAGTAGTCATATATCTGCTCTTATTTACTTAAATGTAGTTTGCATCTGGCGCAACGCATTTACTAATTTGTCACTCTTTCTTTCACAGATCATCGGCAATTTATTGCTCTTTGTTGTAATTGTTTGTTCTATGTTTGCTTCGTCTTTGTTTCATTTTTGTGCTTAATTTTGATTTGTGAAAAATGCCGCGAAAAACTGTTAACAGTACATCGCGATGTGCAATGAGTGAAATAGCCGACTCAAATAATTTGACCGATAATACTTGCGACACTCACTGTAATAGTGATAATCCTCTAATTACAGATAATCAGTGCATGCCGATCACTAGTAATGATTTTAATGCTAATGATGAGCAAACAAATTCAATAGTGCTCTGTTAATTCAACGACAATTGATGACGCTGCACGTTCCGTTACAATGAACACTGTCCAATTTGACACCCCAATTTGCAAAATTTACTTAGCGAACAGATAATTGTTTCTAACGAAGGTGAACAATGTACTCAAAGTACGTCAGATTTTGATTCCGAGGTAGTGACTAACAGTGCACATCCAACTGGCGAGCCTTTTCAAGAATCAGACAATGACCAAATGGTTGCCGGCACACAAAATGTGACATATGCAGAAACACCATCACACAGCACAGAGAATACAGCAGCTAATTTTGGCATGGATCGATTTATGGCATTATTGCTACAACTTAATGAAAATCTCAAACAACAAATTAATGAAAAATACGACAACCTTAACGAATCGACCAAACAACTTAATGAAAAACTAGACAACAATTCTAAACAGTTGAATGAAAAACAAGACAACAATTTCAAACAGCTTAGCGAACAGATTACAGCCGTTGCCGTGCAATGTCATGATACTAAAGAACAATTACGTGAGGAAATTAAGGCTTGTGCTAGGAACAGTAGTGAAGAAATTAGATCTGTGGAACAAGAATTAAGTAATACATATGCAGCCACAACGAAATTACTTGGAGATGAAATTAGTGCAGTCGCTAAAGAATGTTCTGAAAATGCAACACAGTTACGCGACGAGTTTAAATTAATGTCAACAGAACATTCACGCACACTGGATGCGAAAGTAGACGCGAAATTTGACTAACAGAACAGCCAAGTTGACGAATGTTTTAATCACCACCTACAAAACAGTGAAACGCGTTACAGCAAATTTATACAGGAACAGAATAAAGTAAAGCAACAAGTCATGGCAACAATTACTGCACAGAGACAGGAAGATAAGCGTAAATTGTTTACGAAAGCAAAAACATACGTAGACAACAATATTGCTACAGTATCAGACGAAATCAAACAGTTGAACACCGAATTGCATGATGAAATCTCCGATCTTAAAACCAAAACAGACACACACACATTAGACTTTCAGACAATGACCAACAGACTTGAAAAGTTGGAACTAATACAGGATCCCGATGCCATCAAAGCAGACGTTAAAAAATTGAACAAAACCACACGTGAAGTACAAAAACAAATCAATGCTTGTGATACTAAAAACGATGATCAGGTAAAAGCACTGACTGAAAAATATGATGAATTGGCCAGTCGTATTGATGTCATCGAAAATAATAATGATACCAAATCAGACGATACGTCACCAGTTTCGCTTAATCAAACACCCGAACTCCAAAATTCACAGCAGACGATCAGTGAGATAGGTTCGTCCAATAATACATTACGTAGGAAATTGTCATCTTTACAACATGAAGTGACGGAGATGAAAAATATTTCAGCCTCTAACACGGCACAGCATACGCCACATTCGGAACATTTTTCACACTCATACAGCCAGTATAATTTAGGTAATTTACAGAGACTATGTGACTTAGAATCCGAACAGACACAGATAAATAGATTCTCATGCAATCCTGAACCTGTTCACTCATTCAGAGACGATAACGTTGACTATAAGCAATTTTTATCCGTGAAAAAAATTGAAGGTATTTAAGAGTGTTACAAACTTAAAGTACAATAATCATATTGGCTACAGGTGTAAAATTAAACACAAAGAACAATTTTGGTTCGGCTTTATAGACAGATATGAAAGGCTGGAGGCAGAGGGGCAGGAAAAGAAAGTGAAAGTGAGAGGGAGGAAAGAGTGATCGTATGAGGGCGGGCTTTAGAAGGCAAGGTATCAGATTATATCTGATAGATTAGATTAGATTAATACTAGTTCCATGGATCATGAATACGATATTTCGTAATGATGTGGAACGAGTCGAATTTTCCAATACATGACATAATTAGGTTGTAAGATTGTTACTTTAATTTGGTATGCTGATGTGTAAGGTTGTAACTTTAATTTTGGTATACTGATATCGGTGCTAGTTGACAATGAAAGTGGGTTAAAAGCCGTGATCTGTCTGGGGACGTTAACCGTGGATTACTGGGCAACTGTTTCATCAGATATTTAGCAGACTAACATTAATGATAATCTTTTAATAGTCATACAAAACCGGTAAAATATATATATATAAAAAGGAGAATTTAAATAAAAAGAAAGAAATCAGTTTATACTTGGAAATTTATTTTAAGATTGTTCATTGGAATTTCAGCATATTATACGTGAGTTATAACTGAGCTGGTGCCTTATTTACGATTGAAAAGAATGTGAGATTGTAATCTTACGGAACACATAAACTATGGAGCCAAGATTGGGAGACTGGATACAACACTGCATTCATAAAATAACACACGAAGAACATTGAAACATAAGCAAGAAGAAATTAACCACAACCAACAGATTCAGTTTTTACCCAAAGAAATTACGTTCATACCACAATCCTGTCCGTCATGTAATTACCACACACTGGTATACTAAATTCATATTAACTCTTTGTGAAGTCTTCGCAAAAAGAATAGCTGAGGGCTACTTTGATGATTACACCACATGCTCCACGTGGTCAACTTGGTTTACACAAAGCGTACAACTCCACAATAATTTTGATAATTAAAATACATTAGATCGAAAAGCACTTGACAAAAGAAAAACCTTGAACTGGTTACTAACGTCTTACTATTAACCTGATGGGTCAAACAGTTATATAAGCACGTGGTAGTGGTCTCGCAAAGTACACCCCACGTGAGCTGAACATAAAGAAAAGTTGCTATATTGAAAATATAGTCAAGACGAGACGTTATAATCACACAAACATTCGCATTTAAGATTGATGAACTTAGTTAGAGTTACTGATCAACACGTGGTTCCACTTTACTCACAAAGTAGTAACAAAGCAACTACCGCAAAATAATCTGAATTTAACACGAGAATTACACTCCGCTGCACTTTAAGATAGCATTAGATATTTTAGAGCTAAACCTGAAATCAAGGTGATTAAATTTTCAGTTAGGCTGAACTTAAGAAATCCATTGTCCTACGGACTTAACAGACACGCGCTTAGCCGGAGATCTTACCACTTCAGACGCTCGCCACGGCCACACCGCAACTGCTTACTGCCGAGCGTGCTTTCTCGAAGGTGGCTCACAAAGACCAACGGAAGTGGCCAGAGGGGCAGCTTCCTATACCAACATGACAACGGACGGACAGGACCATACTAAGGATGGAAACCTCTTTGCTTTTAGGAAGCGTAGCTACCTGTTCCGACGTTGGTCCTACTGTTCTCTAGCAGACAGCCTTGTCTGCTACCCTCAAGCATGCAACTAGAAATACATATCCTCTCACACAAAAGGGAAGGGGGATGACAGTATCTTATCATATACAGTATATAAAAGAAAGCGGATGTAGGTTCCGTATGAGACTGTGTGACATGAATTACATATAAGAATTACATATAAACTGTGCTTTAAAGTTAGTAGTGTGACAGATCGTTCTTGTTTATGTGTAAAAGTAACACGTTCCACTGCTCAGTCTCCTCCCAGATAGTCGGAAACGCCACAGTACATTTAGAAGAGGAATTTATTCCATAAATGGCAACAGATTTAAGAAATTACACATGAAAGGAATCCAACAGAGACCTTTCAAGGTTAATTTAACAACATACTTAAGTTAATATAACAACTTTATTTTTTTGTGTGTTTTTTTTATTTTTCTTTATTTTTTATTTTTATTTTTATTTTTTTTTATTTTTTAATAATTTTTTTTCTTAATTTATATCTAAAAATTCCTCTATGGAGTAGAAGGAGTTGTCATTCAGAAATTCTTTTAATTTCTTCTTAAATACTTGTTGGTTATCTGTCAGACTTTTGATACTATTTGGTAAGTGACCAAAGACTTTAGTGCCAGTATAATTCACCCCTTTCTGTGCCAAAGTTAGATTTAATCTTGAATAGTGAAGATCGTCCTTTCTCCTAGTATTGTAGTTATGCACACTGCTATTACTTTTGAATTGGGTTTGGTTGTTAATAACAAATTTCCTAAGAGAGTATATATACTGAGAAGCTATTGTGAATATCCCTAGATCCTTAAATAAATGTCTGCAGGATGATCTTGGGTGGACTCCAGCTATTATTCTGATTACACGCTTTTGTGCAATAAATACTTTATTCCTCAGTGATGAATTACCCCAAAATATGATGCCATATGAAAGCAATGAGTGAAAATAGGCGTAGTAAGCTAATTTACTAAGATGTTTATCACCAAAATTTGCAATGACCCTTATTGCATAAGTAGCTGAACTCAAACGTTTCAGCAGATCATCAATGTGTTTCTTCCAATTTAATCTCTCATCAATGGACATACCTAAAAATTTGGAATATTCTACCTTAGCTATATGCTTCTGATTAAGGTCTATATTTATTAATGGCGTCATACCATTCACTGTACGGAACTGTATGTACTGTGTCTTATCAAAATTCAGTGAGAGTCCGTTTACAAGGAACCACTTAGTAATTTTCTGAAAGACAGTATTGACAATTTCATCAGATAATTCTTGTTTGTCAGGTGTGATTACTATACTTGTATCATCAGCAAAGGGAACTAACTTTGCCTCTTCATGAATATAGAAAGGCAAGTCATTAATATATAATAAGAACAACAAAGGACCCAAGACTGACCCTTGTGGAACCCCATTCTTGATAGTTCCCCAGTTTGAGGAATGTGCTGATCTTTGCATGTTACGAGAACTAGTTATTTCAACTTTCTGCACTCTTCCAGTTAGGTACGAATTAAACCATTTGTGCACTGTCCCACTCATGCCACAATACTTGAGCTTGTCTAGCAGAATTTCATGATTTACACAATCAAAAGCCTTTGAGAGATCACAAAAAATCCCAATGGGTGGTTTTCGGTTATTCAGATCATTCAAAATTTGACTGGTGAAAGTATATATGGCATTTTCTGTTGAAAAACCTTTCTGGAAACCAAACTGACATTTTGTTAGTACTTCATTTTTACAGATATGTGAAGCTACTCTTGAATACATTACTTTCTCAAAAATTTTGGATAAAGCTGTTAGAAGGGAGATTGGACGGTAATTGTTGACATCAGATCTATCCCCCTTTTTATGCAAAGGTATAACAATAGCATATTTCAGTCTATCAGGGAAAATGCCCTGTTCCAGAGAGCTATTACACAGGTGGCTGAGAATCTTACTTATCTGTTGATAACAAGCTTTTAGTATTTTGCTGGAAATGCCATCAATTCCATGTGAGTTTTTGCTTTTAAGCAAGTTTATTATTTTCTTAATTTCAGAGGGAGAAGTGGGTGAGATTTCAATTGTATCAAATTGCATAGGTATGGCCTCTTCCATTAACAGCCTAGCATCTTCTAATGAACACCTGGATCCTACTATATCCACAACATTTAGAAAATGATTATTAAAAATATTTTCAACTTCTGACTTTTTGTTCGTAAAGCTTTCATTCAATTTGATGGTAATAATGTCTTCCTCTGCTCTTGGTTGACCTGTTTCTCTTTTAATAATATTCCAAATTGTTTTAATTTTATTATCAGAGTTGCTGATTTCAGACTTGATACACATACTCCTGGATTTTTTAATAACTTTTCTTAATATAACACAGTAGTTTTTATAATTTTTGATAGTTTCTGGGTCACTACTCTTTCTTGCTGTCGGATACATTTCCCTTTTCCGGTTACAAGATATTTTTATACCCTTAGTAAGCCATGGTTTGTTACAAGGTTTCTTACGAGTATATTTAACTATTGTCTTGGGGAAGCAGTTTTCAAATGCATTTACAAAAATGTCATGAAATAAATTATATTTTAAATTGGCATCAGGTTCACGGTACACTTCATCCCAGTCTAACTGCTGTAGGCTTTCCCTGAAATTTGCAATTGTTAAATCGTTGACTGAACGTACGACTTTGGAGGACTGTTTAGTATTGCTGAATGGAGCTATGTCATATATTGTAACTAGCTGTGCACCATGATCAGAAAGACCATTCTCAACAGGCTGAGCATTTATCTGGTTAAACTTATCTTGGTCTACAAAGAAGTTATCTATCAGTGAGCTGCTATCCTTTACCACCCGAGTAGGAAAATCAATAACGGGTGTCAAATTGAAAGAACCGAGTAATACTTCAAGGTCATTTTTCCTATTACCCTCTTTCAGAGAATCTACATTGAAGTCCCCACAAATAATAATTTGCTTCCCCCTGTCTGACAGATAGCACAACAAGGAGTCCAAATTTTTCAGAAATAGATGAAAATATCCTGATGGGGACCTATATACAGTTACAATTATAAATGTGCCTTTATTTAAGCTCACAGGCACATGCTTCTATATGTTTCTCTACACAAAACTTTTTTGTTTCTATACTTTTTGCACAATGATAACTTTTGACATATATGGCAACTCCTCCTTTCTCCATATTTTCTCTCATTACATGTGCAGAGAGCTTATAACCACTTACATTTACCTTATCCATATCAGTAACAATGTGATGTTCAGACAGGCATAGTATATCTATTTCATTCTCAGCTTCTAAATCTTCGAAACAAACCAGAAGCTCATCTACTTTATTCTTTAAACTCCCAATATGTTGATGAAATATACTTACATTATTTTTAATTAGACTTTTATGAGAACCTTTCCTTATTCTAACATTTGCAGTACTCTCCTGTCTGAGTTTCTCATTGTGCTTAGGCCTAGTTCCTATACCAGTGGTCACATGGTGTTCAGAGAGGCAGATTATGTCAACTGGGTTGGGTGACTTTAATTCATCAATGCAATTACCTAGGACTGAGATACAACTTGGTGGAGATAAAATTTCTGGTGATTGGTGAAAATTTATAATTGGTAGCTGTGATTGGTGATCTAATGTGCTAGAATTGTGCTGTTTAATTTCTTTCCTAAACTGAAGATTTGTTTCAATCCTGACCTCTCGTAGAACTTGACATCTTTCTGTCTTACCTATCCTAAAAAAGGTGCTGCTCCAACACCTGTAACCACTGGTATTTTACCATTCATGGCAGTGCCTCCCCCCCCTTAAATTTCCTGCTATTACCCCAGCCAGTTTCCCCTTCCCTTTCCTGTTGAGATGTAGGCCGTGCCTGGTATAGTCCCACCTACTGAGATAATCAACAGGAACCACAACAATATGAGCCCCCGCACCTGACCCAAGCAGCCATTCCAACTCCAAATTAACTCTCCCAACAGAAGAGTCCAAATGAGGCCGGTCATGGCGTCTCAGGACAGATACAAATTCAACATTGGTGTGTCTCGATGCCGACGCAAGATACATTGTAAGAGGTCCAAGCAGATGTAATTTCGATGTATTGCTCATGCACTGCCTGCGATATGCAAGGTATAAGAGAATCGCTGACCAGAGAGCAGTGTTGACTGAGTAGGAAGTGTGTAGCTGTAGTAGTTAGTTGTTGCTAGTGGCTAGTCTGCAGTCTGCTCTGGTCTGGTATAGTGTATCGTGTTGGCTGGGCCGGTCACAGTGCAGCGATGCCGGAGCCTGAGTATTATTGTATAAGGTAAAATTCAGCCTCGCGCATATCTAGTAATGTTATCTGAACTCCCATGTAAATGTTTTAAAAATGTCCTAATAATAATCTTTCTCATATAAAGTAATTTTTCACAAGCATTCATTTCAATTTAAAGAATTTACTAATTTCTCCAGCCATGATCATTCCGATTGTTGCAAAAGAAAAATCAGTTGCTTCCTTTCATAAATGACAAATCTATCGGCCAGCATTGCACAGGGCTGTGCCAAAAAAAAATTTATTGTAAGAGCAGATATATATGCGTTATCCGGCGACTTCATTGAGGTAAGAATTTTTCTCTTTTTATTCGGAATGATCTTTCAGGGCCATGACGCAGCACTGCTGACGTCCAAAATTTACCAGGTTAAATTCACAGTCAGTTATTGAAAAGTTATAAGTGAGCAACAATTTAATTGAGAGGTTTAGGAATTTTTCTGTTTTGAGGTTTCACTAAAATGGCAACGAAATTTTGTGGGGAGGTAAAAAATGGGAAAGAATTTTGTAGGGAGGTTACAAATGTGAAAGAATGATTTTTTTGGGGAGGTTACAACATGTAATAATTTCCTAAAGGTTGGGGTAATACATTGGTTAATGCTTAAAAATATGCAGATGGATGTGCAATATGTGCCAGTAGTAGATGTACATATAGTTCTAAGCTGACAAGGGTACAAGCTGTTGATATGATGGTATATCTGCAAATGAGGTCAATCTCTTGTACACTTGGCAGCTGTGAGGGTAAACATTTATGGTAAATTTTAGGATGTGTGTGTGTGTGTGTGTGTGTGTGCGTGTTTGTGCACTTTGTAATTTTAATGACGTTGGCAGTTGCTGAAAAAAGACATTATACTATTGTAAATATTGTCATTTTTGTCATTTAAGATGGATTCAGGTTGTTTTGTTTGGTGATTGTATATTTGGAGTATTTCAAGGCTGTCGAGTTTTCTGCCTTTTGGTTGGCTGTATAGGATGCTGATTTCTTTTTGTTTTTGTGTTGTGATTGCTTTGCTATTATTGAGCTGCATGAACAAAACACCAAGTTAACAACACAAGCATCAGCATCCTACACATCCAACCAAAAGGCGCGTCGTGGAGATAAATAAACAGAGACTGGTAACAGTAAACTTGTTGTTTCATTTAATGTCAATAACAGTCACGGTAAAGCCTAACCTAAAATGTTTGCATTTAAAGTTGATATGCTATTAAACAATGTAAGTAGGCCATTTAGGTTTTCTTATTGGTAACTCCACGTAGCGCTCTGTATGAAAATCACTGGCTGTGCTGTGTGCAGTCTGTGGCTGGTTTGCATTGTTGTCTGCCATTGTAGTGTTGGGCAGTTGGCTGGTAACAGCGCGTAGCGTTGCGCAGTTGGAGGTGAGCCGCCAGCAGTGGTGGATGTGGGGAGAGAAATGGCGGAGTTTTGAAATTTGTAAAAATGGATGTCATGAACTGCTGTATGTATTATGACTTTTGATGACTATTAAGGTAAATACATTGTTTGTTCTCTATTAAAATCTTTCATTTGCTAACTATGCCTACTAGTAGATAGTGCCTTCCGTAGTTTGAATCTGTTATTTAGCTGGCAGTTGTGGCGCTCGCTGTATTGCTGTAGCTTGAGTAACGAAGATTTTTGTGAGGTAAGTGATTTATGAAAGGTATAGGTTAATGTTAGTCAGGGCCATTCTTTTGTAGGGATTTTTGAAAGTCAGATTGCGTTGCGCTAAAAATATTGTGTGTCACTTTAGTGAATGTTTGAGTACGTTCAGTTTTGCTCAGCTGTTTGAAAAGCAAATAATGTAAGAGGTTTATCAGCACAGTAATTCTAAGATTGTTCTAAGGGGACGTTTCATAACGAGACGAAGCCTGCAATTGACAATAAACGCGGAGGTCGATCGTCGGAAGGCGTTCTCTTGTTGCGTGACAACGCGTGTCCACATGTCGCCGCCAAGACCGCTCAAACTCTTTTTATGCTACGTTTCGGGGTGTTGGAGCATCCTCCATAGTCCCGATGTCGGCTCGTCGGATTAACATCTGTTCGGTCCACTTACGGATGATTTAAGAGGCTGTCAGTTCAGCTCCGATCAACTGATGAGGGAAGCAGCGCAACAAAAACCAGTTTTCTTTTTAGTGGGTATCTGAAAGCGCATGCGACGGTGGACCAGGCGCATTGAAAAGCAGGTGACTATGTTGAAAAATGATATCAATAAAATAATGTACTCTTCTTGTAACCAATCATAAAAAATAATTGTAGACACTTATTGAGCTGCATTTGGATAAAATTAGCTGGTAAAATTTTACCTTTGAATTCACTGAACATTTCTACCATTGTTTTCCTCAATTTCAATTCGGCTTTCTCTAGTTCGAGGCTTGATGTATGTACAGCCTGGGATGTAACTTTCATAGCAGTTTTCTAACACTGCTTTCCCATTCCCCACAACAATGCTTACGCGTATTGTTCTAAGGCGTATCATACAATACTATTTAATTTTATTCATTTGTGCTTCAAATCCCAGAGCTGAATATTTGATACTGAATGCTCAGATACTCTGTAATTTGTTTCCCCTCATTCATGCCGACCACAAATACTTTCGTACCTTTCTTAACATTTCTCGTAAGACCTGTACTCATTAACACTATTACAGGCTTATGGGTACTGGTACCCTACTCTACGTCACTGACTAGAAAGGCTGGGGTCTGTTGGTTAGTATGAGTTGGTCCTTCACTTGTTGGTTATCTAACTAATTGCTCAAAGTATTCTTAGAAAAAAATTTCAGAGCTAGTTCACACAAATCCTGTCTCTGGCACTAGTTTTAATCGAACGATTCTCTTACACTTTAGCTGCAAAATGAAGTCTCCTTCTACTAGAGCTCTGTGTACTTGGCTATTAACTTAACTTCAGAGTCACTACGGAAGCCACGTGTTGCAGACTTTAGAATGTTCGTAGATTCCGCCCTGGAAAGCAGCTACTGAAATACCTGAGTAGTTTTTCGACGTTATTGGGCATATTTTCTTAAGCATCTGCCAATTCATACTATCCAGTGTCCCTATTATACTCTTTCACGTTTCATCCAAGGCTCCGGCCTTCACGTTGCCTTTTTTATGAATCCATATTGTTGCTTGTTAGTCCGAGCTGAGATATATACCAAACGCCTGAACGGTGTTCTGATATATGTCTTACAGCTGTTTGGTACGCTGTCTCTTTCTAGTTTGCCTACAGTTGGGATTATGTGAGAGTTTCTTCACTTTGTTTCCCCATACATTTTTGCTCCAAGTTTTTTTAAATAACTGGCTTTAGCAATGAGTCGATCCTTCAAAGACTAATATGTTTTTGTATTTATTGAAGTGCACAAGTTTACATCTACAAGTATTAAGTCATTATTGCGCTGATGATTCCACTTCACATTCTGTCAACATGCGGCCGAACATTAGTACTTTTTTATTGGGTAGCACATCCTCGCAGACAATTTTGCGATCTTTGAGAAGTTTGTGTTTGTCATTAAAACATTCACTAATTCATTCACGCATTAATGAACATTAAAGACCCTGTAACTCTCTGCGATTTACCAGAAATTACTGTGGCTTCTGTGGATGACTGTCTATTCAGAATAACGCAGGCTGTTCCGCTTGCCAAAAACAGGAGGTACACGATGTCGCTTTCTTCCTTACTCATACTAATGCGTTTCTCAAGATAATTCTTATATTTCCTGTCGGGTGTCATGAACGTTTCGTGCTTTCGTTCTGCATCATCAATGGACAGAAGCTGGCTTCCTGCTTTACTCACAAGCGTGTGTATCTGATCGTTCCACTTTCACATTCACACTCGATATACGTCACTGACTAATGTACTGTAATATACTGCGTGATGGAAGACTAAAAGGGCGATAAGATTTATATAACTGAACTACATGCATCTTTCAAGAGTGCTCTTTTGATTTTCTATACGTTGTACTCAAGCTGGTTACGCTAGGAAATGACATTCTTAACGCAAAGAGACCAAACGCTTGCTCCAGGGAGAATGGATTCACGTCAGATATACGCTAACGCGGACACACACCGCGGATGCAAAGGCTTTCCCCACACTTGTTTCGCATCGTCGCTTTCTAAGTTCTCCTTCAGCAGCACAATATTCAAACAATGTACCGTAGCACAAAAAGATGGAACACTGTTCTTGCAGACACAAAAATAATGTGACGATGTGTTCAATCCCCCCCCCCCTACACACACACACACACACACACACACACACACACACACACACACACATGTTACTGCGTTTAGAGAACACCTGATGTGAGATTTTACCCCTTGATTGTGAAATTAGGATCGCCAATGTCGAACAGAAACCTACATATTACTATAGTTCCTGCAGAATGACAAGTCTATTATCTGCAGCACCAAATTGCTAAACTATTGTCGCCTCTATCTCATTCGATTTATGATCGTGACGTGTAGTGCCGCCTGATTGTTCAGAAAGTTTTCTGTGGGATGAGGCACCGAAATGGTTCAAATGGCTCTAAGCACTATGGGACTTAACATCTGAGGTCATCAGTCCCCCAGAACTTAGAACTACTTAAACTTAACTAACCTAAGGACATCACACACATCCATGCCCGAGGCAGGATTCGAACGTGCGACCATAGCAGCCGCGGGGTTCCGGACTGAAGCGACAAGAACCACTCGGCCACATCGGCCGGCGATGATGTACCGATTCACGGACTTTCCTACCTCGACACATTAACTTCCCTATATCGAGCTTGTGCTCCTTGACTAATGACCTCGTTTTTCCTTTCTGCTTCGTAAATCAATGTGGCGCTCGCGATGTCTAATCACAATGACGAGCGCCGCAACTATTATATCTGATACCTTTGACTTTCCATGACTGTCATTTAATATCGCATTAGAAGTTCACCGAGGCAATCTTAATTACAAAAATATAACTTGTTCGTTCGATAACGAGTTCCTTAGAACATCACTGAGCACCTGCCTGATGACCATAGTTAAGAGTTTCGCTCACGGACGGCAATTTCTGGCAGACATCCGTCTCGTTAATTTGATTAATTTGTTTATCTTCTGAAATTTTTTTCAATAAATAGGAATACAAATATGAAAAGTCAGTATTATTAAGTATTCCAGTACGATTACATTGATTTTTTAATTTGTTATTAATTATCGTCACCTGATGTTATGCGTGTTACCGCGGATTTTATACCAGACTTTCTACTGTCTGCCGTAGTTCAAGGGTAAAGTCTCTCACCGACTAAAACTCTCGCGTACTGCAGGGAAAAGCGTGTTCACATCCGTCACAATAAAGCATGTAACCTATCTAAGTTGTCTCATGCGCATATCCATGGCAATGAAATTACATTTTGACGCGCAACGTGGCATAAACGCCACAGTCTTAAATTAGCGTATTAAAGTCTGGTAGCATATTTAATTTCACAAGGAATAGTAAACATTTATCAAAAGATGATAGCAATGTAAGTAAATTAATGAGAATAACAATGTTAATTTACTATATAGTGTACAGTTTATTCAGCAGAAGCATATTCCCCTAGTGATCAACAGCATAGTTCCCACGCTGATACATCTACCAAAATGCATGTTTCACCTCGGACAGAATATTGAGCAAAAACTGATTCTCATGTATGCCAGACATATCTTACTGGCTGTAAAAGCTGCGTTCCAAAACTGTGTAAGCTCTAAACGCAAGACTTGCCCTGCTCTTCCATCCACTACGTGAGCGCCGTCACGAAAACGCCACTCGGGTCCTTGTACGTCTGCTGCAGTTCCCTTACTATGCTAACGTAACTCTCACTCCTTCAGTCTGAATCTCACAAATTTAACAGTCGAAACTGCCACTGTAGAAAAGAAAATGAATTCTGGCGTCATTGCTTTAATCGTAATTATCTTACAGTTAAGTTAAACGAACAATATTCTCAAGGTCTGCTAACATATATTCGTAGAGCCCTCGTTGATGAAAGACTAACTGCAAGCGTATTTCGGTCAACCATCCCAATTTTATAAATTTACACATTGTTGTTCTGGTCTTCAGTCCTAAGACTGGTTTGATGCAGCTATCCATGCTACTGTATCCTGTGCAAGCTTCTTCATCTCCTAATACCTACTGCAACCTACATCGTTCTGAATCTGCTTAGTGTATTCATCTCTTGGTCTCCCTCTAGGGTTTTTACCCTCCACGTTGCCCTCCAGTACTAAATTGGTGATCCCTTGATGCCCCAGAGTATGCCCTACCAACCGATACCTTCTTCTAGTGAAGTTGTGCCACAAACTTCTCCCCATTTTTATTCAGTACCTCCTCATTAGTTATGTGATCCACCCATCTAATCTTCAACATTCTTCTGTAGCACCACATTTCGAAAGCTTCTAGTCTCTTTTTGTCCAAGCTATTTATCGTCCATGTTTCACTTCCATACATGGCTACACTCCATACAAATACTTTCAGAAACGACATCCTGACACTTAAATCTATACTCGATGTTAACACATTTCTCTTCTTCAGAAACACTTTCCTTGCCATTGCCAGTCTACATTTTATATCCTCTCTACTTCGCCCATCATCAGTTATTTTGCTCCCCAAATAGCAAAACTCCTTTACTACTTTAAGTGTCTCATTTCCTAATCTAATTCCCGCTGCATCACCCGACTTAATTCGACTACATTCCATTATCCTTGTTTTGCTTTTGTTGATGTTCATCTTATATCCTCCTTTCAAGACACTGTCGATTCCGTTCAACTGCTCTTCCAAGTCCTTTGCTGTCTCTGACAGAATTACAATGTCATCGGCGAGCCTGAAAGTTTTTATTTTTTCTCCATAGATTTCAATGCCTACTCCGAATTTTTCTTTTGTTTCCTTTACTGCTTTCTCATTATACAGATTGAATAACATCGGAGAGAGGCTACAACCCTGTCTCACTCCCTTCCCAACCACTGCTTCCCTTTCATGCCCCTCGACTCTTATGACTGCCATCTGGTTTCTGTACAAATTGTAAATAGCCTTTCGCTCCCTGTATTTTACCCCTACCACCTTCAGAATTTGAAAGAGAGTATTCCAGTCAACATTGTCAAAAGCTTTCTCTAATTATGTCCACTGTTCATGGAGAAACTGAATGGCATCTGGTGGTGGTGTGGGCACACAACCCTGTAACTCAAGCACACAGGGTGTTAGGGGTATAAGTGCTGATACTGTGATCATTGGTGTCTTAGTATGTACCAACTTAAGTGCGTTAGCTATTTTTTTTTATCTGTGTTTAACAGTCTTAACACAAACACATCACCTAATTTATTACCTGATATTTTCAGCATAGTGTAGCTGCACCATTAAATAGTATACGCCTGTCAGTATACATCTGCTTTTATACTGCTGTTTCGTGGACTTCAGTCCGAGCTGTACTAATTAACAATACCTCAGCATTTACTTCATCTGCAGACTAATGATTATAGAGTCGTATACTTTTAGGCTGTTTAGTATCTGCAAGTACCCGTTGTAAGAACAAGCCATTAATGCTTATTTTCCGCTGGGCAGGAGCTCAGGTGTTGAAGTGTGGACACGTGAACACAAAACAGTCTATGCTGATGGGCGTAGTCCATTTAGCGGTGCAGTTACTACCATGCAAGAAACATCAGATAGTTAGTTATGTATGCGTTTATGGGAAGACTGTTAGACACAGAGAAAAAATAACCAACGCACTTAAGTGTGTACATATTAGGATACCAATGATCACAGTACCTGCACTTATACCTCTAACAGCCTGTATAAGTAGAGCAGAGACAAATGGGGATCATTCTAGAGATTATATGGGCCATAAATTGCAAAATCCGCTGGCATAAATTACTTGGACAATGGGCAGATTGTTATGGCTCAGGGCCTGGGAACGAGCATCTCGGAGCCGCGAGACTGGTCGGCTGCTCGCGTGCTACTGTCGTGAGCATCTATGTATAGTAGTTGACGGGCGGTGAAACCATGAGAATGGATAAGTTGTTGGGCGTCAACGCCTCATCAAGTTCGGATTTCGGAGGCTTTTCCACTCTGTAAAGCAGGATGGACGTCTATCTGTGCAAGATCTGGTGACAGGGTACAATGCTGGTGCAGGAACAAATGTTTTGGGCCACACTGCTCAGTGCAGTTCACACGTTGATCCGACCATGCCGTCAATCGCAATTGGAGTGGACATGGGGTCATCGAGATTGGACCGTGGATCAATGGAAACGTGTCACCTTCTCGGATGAATCACACCAGGTCGATGGTAGTGTTCACACATCTTGCCATCCAGAAAAAAGGCTCCTGAAACGTACACTATGCTACTGACTCAGGACAATGGCGGCAGTATTACGCTGTGGGGACCAATCACTTGGTTTCCAATGGGCCTGGGTAACATCGAATGCACCACGACACCTGTGGACTACGTGAACGTTATTGTGGACGATGTGCATCCATTCTTGTTTGATGTCTTCCCCGACAGCGATGGGATCTTCTAGCAGAATAACTGTCCGTGCCACAAAGCAAGAACTGCGCTACAGAGGTTTGAGAAGCGTGACAGTGAACTCACTTTGACGTCTTGACCGCCAAATTCGCGTGATCTAGACCCGATGGAACAGATCTGGCACACTATCGGGTGCCAGCTCCGCTCCTATAAACTTCCGGTCCGTTGTTTACGGGGAATTGTACTGCCTGTGCGTAGATATCTGTTGTCGCATACCTCCAGAAACCTGCCAAGTACTTGTCGAATTCACGTCAACACACTATTAAACATGTGATCATAATGTTTTGGCTAATCAACCTATATTCTTAGAAAACTTTTGACTCAGTTTCGAGAAAATATGTAGTAACAGTCGCTCATAAGAAGTTTATTAGTTCAGTGTACATTACAGCTGCAGCCTCCGTTAAATTTCATCAGGTTGGTGGAAAATTCAAAATTGGAACAGGATTATAACGGCTCACGGTTCCTTAGTGCATGTTCTGATCTAACAGTCAATCTGGACACCATGATCACAGCGGACCGCCGGCCGGAGTGGCCGTGCGGTTCTAGGCGCTACAGTCTAGAACCGAGCGTCCGCTACGGTCACAGGTTCGAATCCTGCCTCGGGCATGGATGTGTGTGCTGTCCTTAGGTTAGTTAGGTTTCATTAGTTCTAAGTTCTAGGCGACTGATGACCTCAGAATTTAAGTCACATAGTGCTCAGAGCCATTTGAACCATTTGAACCCACAGCGGAGCTTTAGACTGAAAACGATGTATCTACAAGATGCATGTTTAGGCATAAAGGGGAAGTAATTTTTGCAACTATAGAAACGCTCTCACTGTTACCAGGTAGGTTCAAGTTGCTGATAATCTAGATACCTCATAGTACCTAGAGAGGGTTTGCATTCATTCAACAGTTTCCCGGATTTACACGAAGACAATGGTAGAGCAGACATGTCAAGAAGGCGAATTTTGGTGATACGTCGTCATGACTCTAAACCCCCGACAGCACGGTGCATCGTAGACTTGGTTTTCGGTTTGCGCCATTATATTATGCTTTAACCAAACTTGGCGTAGCAAGTTACCACTCAGGGGTAGCTGGCATGCCCAGCGTTTCAAACGCACCGTTTATGATTTCAAAGGCCACTACTTTCAATATATTTTCAACGAGGTCGACCTCTCGACATCACAAGGATTAGAACATTAAAACAGGGCCTCCAAGTACCCTACCCAGGGCGTGCTATTCCACGATCCGCAGACATTTTGGAGAGACACGTGTGCAGTGAGTCCTAAACGCCGGCACAGCGTAGATTACAGCGGGTTCAGACCGCCTTCGACTGCTTCTGTATGTCAGAGCTGAGCATCTACATAACCTGTTCGCATGCCTGACACGTGCCGGCAAAGGATCGTCTTGTTATGGCTGGCCGTCAGCAGTCAGTCATTTGTCTTCTATAGAAGGTTAGACGATCTCGAAGGTTGCAATTTCCTCCATTAACGTTTCCAGTTAAATCATCCGTGCACAGATGTCTACCGATTGACTGTCATGCATAGGATCTAATGTAACGACCCGCTTTGTAAGTAGATAAATGTTAACGAAAAGATCACTTTGACATTAAGTTCTTCTTTCTTCCTGTGTTGTGTCCCTAGATTTTACTCCCGGGCGCTTGACGTCATTATGCTCAAGGTCAAATTCAGCAGCTTAAATATCTACTCAACATAATCCAACGTCACATTACCATTTTGAACTCAGACAATAGCTTGTTTTCAGTTCCACCGTTTTAACGATCTAGTAGCGTGATGTACATTTGCATATCTTTGTCGGTGAACGAAAAGAGTCAACCTGTACACTTGAGGCTTTCATATCCGCCATTCAACCCTCCTCCTCCTCCCCTCTCCCCCCCTCCCCCACACCCTCCACGGCACACACACCAGTATTACTGGAAATTGCGTGAAGCAAACTCATGTATGGTTGCATGAATGATTGCAAAACAACAGAAAAATGATTTCTTCTGTACAATGGTGAACAGTGCTACAAAAAAGAAAAGAAAAAGAAAACTGGGAACTTATTTACGTTTCATGCATCCATCTGAAATCATATTACAAATTAAGAGGTCTACGCAATGCAATATGCTGGAGCAGTATATGAAGAGTCACAAAATTTCTATCAGAAGAAAGAGCGTCTACAACATTTCGCCGGCCAGGGTGGCCGAGCGGTTCTAGGCGCTACAGTCTGGAGCCGCGCGACCGCTACGGTCGCAGGTTCGAATCCTGCCTCGGGCATGGATGTGTGTGATGTCCTTAGGTTAGTTAGGTTTAAGTAGTTCTAAGTTCTAGGGGATTGATAACCTTAGCAGTTAAGTCCCATAGTGCTCAGAGCCATTTGAACCATTTTTACAACGTTTCTGCTGTCTCAACACTAGAGGACAGTTGATGCAGCCACTAGCGACCTCTGCTGCAGGTGCCGTTGATGCCTAAAGTCTTTCGTCTAACGCTTAAAGAGCTCAAAGGCAAGGAACAATGCACAGAAAGCTGATGACTCGGAAACCGAAAATCACCAAACGAATACTCAGTATCACAAGCAAGCCAGTGGCATCTGAACGGGACCTGTGTTTGTACTACTTTGTTAAGACGCTAGTGGGCAAACAACGGTAACACGAATGAGATCTAATAATCTTCTTGTGACGCTCCGGGCAGCAAATCATCGGGCGAAATTCATCGTTTTGGGGAAAAACATGTGGAGGCGCTTCAGAAGGGAATTCGTCTAGAAGAAATCAGAATGCGGTCGCATGTACCATTAAGCAGACGCGCAGGGTCTTCGAGCTACAGCGCACTCGGAGCATCCCAGGCTACTTTAACTGGACTATCGGGGCGCATGCCAGTTCGTTTCATGGAAAGAAACAAAACACATTAGGTTTCCATCATGTTTGCTTGGTGCGAAGCAGCGATTTTTGGAAACTGTCTCAAGTCGATCACAACAATCTAGCCCTCTTGTCGAGAAATGCGCATACGTCAACAGTTACTGTACTAAGTTGAATATAAACAGCACATTTTCCCCAAAGCTAGGTCTCGAAGATTTTGGACCCTCTTTATCCCCGCGACCGTCCTTAGGCCTAAAAGGAGCAACAGTCCGGAAATTAATCTTTGTATTGTATATAAGCTAACAAAGCAATCTTCTTCTACTGTTGAAGTTATGTGTAGGTAGTGGCTGGTGTCGTATTCACAGTTCTGTTATTTTATATTACAGGACAGGCACCGTTTCTTCTTAGGTAGAGAATAAAATTGTCGTCAGCAATGTGTGGAAACGTGGAAAGAACACCATCAACAAACACTGGAATTTGGCACAGTTCCGATGCAAATTTCAAATTCTCAGTTATCCGTTAGGCGAAGAGTATATCTTGGCAAAAAGAATGGTTTGAGCGAATCTGTAATATCGTGCGGCGTCGTATCACGTTGGGGAACGAGCTGCAAATTTCCAGTTATGAAGGAAATCTTAGAGAGGTCCGAAAGTTGCAGTGTAACGTAAATTTGCATCTAGGATTCTTTTTCTTTTGTACGAGATACAAGACCGAGGCCTTGGAAGTTGCAAATACCTTAGAAGTACCGGATAGTTCCATGGGAGCAACGGTTGATGCTGTACGTTTATATGCAGAAGTGGCCTACCCATCCGAAGAAGTACTTAAGTATCACATAGTCTGCCAAAAGATTTGGATGAGACGCTCGTCAACTTCCCAACTTCTATGTAATCCAATCGGTCAGCGACACTCCAGGTGGGGGGCGGGGGTAGGCGTTGAGAAATTTACGTCCAGTTCGCGCGCGCTCTTACATGTTAAAGCAAGTTTCGTGTTGTTTATTTTCGTGTTCTATCGAGTTTATTCTTTCTGTTTGACGTTAACAATGCCGAACTGTGCTGTGGCTGTGTGTAAAAACTACAATTAGAAGATTAAAGGTAGTAGTGTTGCCTATCGTTAAGTTCCCGAAAGATACTGTAACATGTGCTCGGTGGGCTTAGTTCTTTGGAAGAAGTGATAGTATTAACATTTAAAATGCTGCTATCTGCAGCATACGCTTTAAAGAAGACGATTATTTACGTGATCTCCAAGCGGAATTCAGCCAAAGAAGATCTTAAGTTCCTTCATTGCATCTTACTAAAGCCATTTCTGCTGCTGCTTCATCCTCAGTCTAACAAAGAAAGCAGATCAAAGCACAGAAACAGAAAAAGGCCGTACCTGGAATGAAATGAAGAGACTTGAAAAAGAATTATCACTACTGAGAGAAAAAACCATAGCTTAATAACTGAAAACAATACGGTGAGGACGAAACGCAAATTACTGTCTCATGCATTAAGCAGACACAGGAAGCCCTGCCAAAGCCTTCAGTGCCGACAAAGTGCTCACGTCATACCTAAAGTACAGCATGTTTTGCAGAAAGTATTTACGGACGCTCAGACTAAACGTCTCATGAAGTCCGAGGTGATTAGACGTCGGAGTCAGGAAGATGTATGCAAAGCCTTGCTTCTGCACCCTTCGTCCAGAAAAACTTACATTTGTTTGGGGAACTTTATGGGTATACCATTACCGGGATTTTCTACGTTAAAAAGATGGATTTCTAATTCTTTTCGCTGTCTTCCTGGCATTTTGCCAGATGTGCTGTACCTAATGAGTAAGCAAGCAACAAGCTAAAGTGAAGCAGAGAGGCTGTGCTTATTGAGTTTTTATGAAATGAATGGGAACACTCACATACGCTACGACCAAGAAACCGGCACCATATATGGGCCACAGGTACAGGTTGTTATGACACGTGGTTTATGTGGAACCAGGAATCAGCCTGTGTGCTATAATTCTGGTACTATGATCAATCGGGATTTGCTGGTCAGTATCACTAATGAGACGCAGAAAAGTGGGAGTTGTTGTAGTTGCTACTGTATCTGATTTAGGAGGTAAAATTGGGAAAGTGTGGAAGGAATTCCACATCGACTACACAAACATGTGCTTCATCAATCTTTTCGATAAAACGAAACGCGTTTGGGTATTTGCTGTTGTACCAGGTATGGTGAAACTTTTGAGAAATCACTTTTTGGATGATGGTTTTTCATTAAGCTATGGAAAAACAATGACAAAACCCTTAATCGAGCAACTGTTGTTGAATTATGTTGGCGAGTTAAAACTGTGTCATAAACTTACTGCTCATCAATTGACGGTTTCCGGAAGGGATCGACAGCGTGTTCATCTTTTCTGCCAGCTCTCTTCCAACACTATGTCACTGGCAATTTCTTTCGTATTGCCTGAAGAAAAAGATACTGCAGAATCTTTTAACTTGGTAAACGATACATTTGACGTCATGAATTCGAGAGTATCTGTTGGTAAGCGACCAATTTCAAGAGCTTTTGGACTGTATATGGAGACACAAGAGGAAGTTCTTCGCAGATTCTACTCCATCTGTGAAACACTGAGCGTAGGAAATCATAAAATTTTACTTCCTTTCTAAAAGAGGTTACGGTCACGATTAGGTCGTTTCTCTGATTTGAAACATAGCTACGATCTGAAGTACGTATTGGCGTCAAGGTTCAACCAAGACTGCCTGGAAGATAAGAGCAATTAGCAGGGCCTATGATAAAACCTTCCCAGTGGAGTTCAAAAGCCGTTTGCATACCTTAACTATGAACGAAAGTATTACTGACCTTCAGTTACGTAATTCTTCACCAGCCATAGCGGAAACTGGTACAGACTATCTGACTTCCAAGTTGTTTACAGGACTTGTGCCGGGCATGGAGGAAGTATTGTTCAAATGGTTCAGACTGCTGTGAGCACTATGGGACTTAACATCTGAGGACATCAGTCCCCTAGAACTTAGAACTAATTAAACCTAACTAACCTAAGGACGTCACACACATCCATGCCCGAGGCAGGATTCGAACCTGCGACTGTAGCGGTCGCGCGGTTCCAGAATGAAGCGCCTAGAACCGCTAAGCCACGCGGCCGGCGGAAGTGTTGTCAATGATAGAAGGTGTACAACAACTAACAGACAATACACTAGTTTATTTAACTGTTAACAATTGAAAGAAGCTTCAGAGTGTTCTCTAAACGGTCTGCGCTAAGTCACTGGATATATTGCTTCCAGATGCGCCTCCGTAGACAAATCACTTGGGCATCCTGGTGACAGGATAATGGAAGTGTCAGAAGACCCTACAACTTTTGGGTGGACTGAGAAAGTCTCTCGTGGTACCTTAATCGCCCCTTCAGATGAATGGTTTAAAACTGTTAAGCAGTAAGAGGTGCTATTTTTAAATTTTCATGGCAGCAGTCTGTGTAAAGAAGCCAATGTGACTAGAAACCTTACGAGACTTTTAATTGGAAAGTTTCCAGCTATTCCTCAAGATGTCATCAGAGTGTATGCTAAGACCAGAAGCTTTATCCGAATAAGACTCCTCAACACATCAGCAAAGGCACAGAGGGCCGAACAGCAGCAGCAGCAGTAAACAGCACGCAGGTGGAGAGATCCTGCGGATCACTCCAGATCGGGTTAAGGTGTTTAAATTCGTCTTCCAATTGTTCAAAATGAGGCGATTAATCGACTAGCTTCTGTATCATTATGCGTAGTAATGTGTCAAGTAGCTGGACTTATAGCGTTTTTTTACCATTTAATATGTGCATGAGAAAAGTATTATACAGTATTTCCGACTGTGACAAAACATGTTTACTAAAATAAAAACTCTAGTAATTGTTGCGTTTACGTATGATTAAAATTGAATAATATTTGCAAAGGGGCCGAAGGACGCCCGGTTATGAATTATCTCATGGAAAATATTGAATAATAGAATATAGGTGTTAAGGGGGCCAGAATCCATAGTTTTGTCATTGCTAGAAAGGCAATACAAGAGTTTCACAGTCGTATTAAATAGTAATATTCAGTCCCTGTATAGGTAAACTTCTATCAACCCACGACAGGTTACACTGCCCTTCAGTTTTCGTAAACTAATGTTAGTGAAACCTACATATAGTGTTACTTAGACATCGATACTAGCACATCCGATATATCGATAGCATCTTATATAACTCTTGATCTATCGATAAACCATCGATTTTTAGTGCTGGTATTTCATGTGAAAAATAGCTTTCTAAGAATTCTTATTAGTTAAAATACAATAGTACAATCATCATCATTTAAGACTGATTATGCCTTTCAGCGTTCAGTCTGGAGCATAGCCCCCCTTATACAGTTCCTCCATGATCCCCTATTCAGTGTTAACATTGGTGCCTCTTCTGATGTTAAACCTATTACTTCAAAATCATTCTTAACCGAATCCAGGTACCTTCTCCTCGGTCTGCCCCGACTCCTCCTACCCTCTACTGCTGAATCCATGAGTCTCTTGGGTAACTTTGCTTCTTCCATGCGTGTAACATGACCCCACCATCTAAGCCTGTTCGCCCTGACTGCTACATCTATAGAGTTAATTCCCAGTTTTTCTTTGATTTCCTCATTGTGGACACCCTCCTGCCATTGTTCCCATCTACTAGTACCTGCAATCATCCTAGCTACTTTCATATCCGTAACCTCAACTTTGTTGATAAGGTAACCTGAATCCACCCAGCTTTCGCTCCCATACAACAAAGTTGGTCGAAAGATTGAACGGTGCACAGATAACTTAGTCTTGGTACTGACTTCCTTCTTGCAGAAGAAAGTAGATCGCAGCTAAGCGCTCACTGCATTAGCTTTGCTACACCTCGCTTCAAGTTCTTTCACTATGTTGCCATCCTGTGAGAATATGCATCCTAAGTACTTGAAACCGTCCACCTGTTCTAACTTTGTTCCTCCTATTTGGCACTCAATCCGTTTATATTTCTTTCCCACTGACATTACTTTCGTTTTGGCGATGCTAATCTCCATACCATAGTCCTTACATTTCTGATCTAGCTCTGAAATATTACTTTGCAAACTTTCAATCGAATCTGCCATCACAACTAAGTCATCCGCATATGCAAGACTGCTTATTTTGTGTTCACATATCTTAATCTCACCCAGCCAGTCTATTGTTTTAAACATATGATCCATAAATAATATGAACAACAGTGGAGGCAGGTTGCAGCCTTGTCTTACCCCTGAAACTACTCTGAACCATGAACTCAATTTACCGTCAACTCTAACTGCTGCCTGACTATCCATGTAAAGACCTTTAATTGCTTGCAAAAGTTTGCCTCCTATTCCATAATCTTGTAGAACAGACAATAACTTCCTCCTAGGAACCCGGTCATATGCCTTTTCTAGATCTATAAAGCATAGATACAATTCCCTGTTCCACTCATAACACTTCTCCATTATTTGCCGTAAGCTAAAGATCTGGTCCTGACAACCTCTAAGAGGCCTAAACCCACACTGATTTTCATCCAATTGGTCCTCAACTAATACTCGCACTTTCCTTTCAACAATACCTGCGAAGATTTTACCCACAACGCTGATTAAAGAGATACCTCTGTAGTTGTTACAATCTTTTCTGTTTCCATGTTTATAGATTGGTGTGATTACTGCTTTTGTCCAGTCTGATGGAACCTGTCCCGACACCCAGGCCATTTCAATTATCCTGTGCAGCCATTTAAGACCTGACATTCCACTGTATTTGATGAGTTCCGACTTAATTTCATCCACCCCAGCCGCTTTATTGCACTGCAATCTATTGACCACTTTTTCCACTTCCTCAAATGTGATCCTATTTCCATCATCATTCCTATCCCATTCTACCTCGAAATCTGAAACATTACTGACCGCATTTTCACCTACATTGAGCAACTCTTCAAAATATTCCCTCCATCTGCCCAAGGCATCCACAGGATTCACCAGAAGTTTTCCTGACCTGTCCAAAATACTTGTCATTTCCTTCTTACCTCCCTTTCGAAGACTGCTAATTACACTCCAGAATGGTTTTCCAGCAGCTTGACCCAAAGTCTCCAACCTGTTTCCAAAGTCTTCCCACGATTTCTTCTTGGATGCTGCAATTATCTGTTTGGCTTTGTTTCTTTCTTCAACATAACTTTCTCTGTCTACCTGGGTTCTGGTATGTAGCCATTTTTGATACGCCTTCTTTTTCCTTTTACAGGCTGCCTTGACTGTATCATTCCACCAAGCAGTTTGCTTCCTCCTACTTTTACACACTACTGTTCCAAGACATTCTTTAGCCACTTCTAGTACTGTGTCCCTGTACCTTGTCCATTCCTTTTCCAATGACTGTAATTGACTACATTCAACTAACTGGTACCTTTCTGAGATCGCTGTTATGTACTTGTGCCTCATTTCCTTATCCTGAAGTTTCTCCACTCTTATCCTCCTACATATGGACCTGACCTCCTGCACTTTCGGCCTCACAATCCCAATTTCACTGCAGATTAAATAATGATCAGCGTCATCAAAGAATCCCCTGAATACACGTGTGTCCCTCACAGCCTTCCTGAATTCCTGATCTGTTATTATATAGTCAATGACAGATCTGGTTCCCCTGCCTTCCCAAGTGTACCGGTGAATGTTCTTATGTTTAAAAAAGGAGTTTGTGATTACTAAGCCCATACTGGCACAGAAATCCAAGAGTTGTATCCCGTTCCTGTTGGCCTCCATATCCTCTCCAAATTTACCCATAACCTTTTCATACCCTTCTGTTTGATTTCCAATCCTGGCGTTAAAATCACCCATGAGCAGAACACTGTCCTTGTCCTTTACTCTAACAACTACATCACTGAGTGCCTCATAAAAACTATCCATCTTATCTTGATCTGTCCCTTCACAATGCGAATATACTGACACAATCCTAATTTTCTTGCTAGACACTGTCAAATCTATCCACATCAGTCGTTCGTTCAATAGTACAATAGTACAAGATACGCAAAATTTGTTTTACAAAAAGTCAGGTATTTAAATTCTTGCCCTTTAGTCTGCTGTTTAAAATACAACATTAAAACATACAAGTAAGACGTTTAAATTCTTCTCCTTTAGTCTTTTGTGTTTCTCAGTAATTATTTGTTGTGCCTTGGAGAAAACCCTCTGTGCAAGAACTGAAGTCGCTGGACAATCACAAAAATTTAATGGCCATTACACGCAACATACTGTTAAATTTTGCACAATATTCTAATACACAAGCATGCTTGTCCATTACAGGTTCTTCGAAAGATTGATGTAGGTCAATTACGGAATCACTGACAGGTGTAATAACATCGACGTTACGCTGTTGCTAATTGGGCAAAAAAAGTAGATCATCCGATTTCAAAGTGTTAGACGTATCAGTAGACCTATTAGCACATCTCATGGGTGCTTCTGTTTCAGGTACTACTCTTCTAGTTGATGCGATGATAGCAGCATACTCTTTCTGAAGCACTTCTACAGCGTTCTCTGCCTCTTGAAATATCCTGAAACAAGTTTTTTTAAACCTAGGATCTCTATCATATACTGATATAATCAAGGAATGCACAAAGCTTCGTCCTTCATTGGTTGTTAAGGTGCTTAAAAAAAAAGTTCAGATGGCTCTGAGCACTATGGGACTTAACATCTGAGGTCATCAGTCCCCTAGAACTTAGAACTACTTAAACCTAACTAACCTAAGGACATCACACACATCCATGCCCGAGGCAGGATTCGAGCCTGCGACCGTAGCAGCAGCGCGGTTCGGGACTGGAGCGCCTAGAACCGGTCGGCCACAACGGCCGGCTGTGCTTTCCAAGTCTGAAAATTTTGCAGCAGTACCTCGTATAAGATTTATAATTAAGGAAGCAGTGGTGTATGACTCCCCAGAGACAGTCAGTTGTTGTTTCTACTTCAAAAGTTTCAAGAAGAATTATTGTCTCTTGTATAGCTAAGCAATTTTCTGCTGTGAGGGTAGGCAGTGCTTTTGAACTTTCATTGATCGCAATTTCAAGCTCACTTTGGACTTCCAAAATGCTGTCGAGCATGTGGCATGAGCTGTTCCATCGGATCGGCGCCTCTGGTATCAGTCTCAGATCTTTTTTGTTTGCTCTTTTTTGAACATTACGCAATTCGTCTCTGGCTAGTGTACAGTTATGAAAGAAAGTCAAAATAGCCTTTTTTCCAATTAATTTTTGGAGAACGTTTCTTCTTTGAAACGACCTTCTACTGTTACTTTGATGCAGTGGACCAAATAGGGTGAAACAGCCACCACACAAATAAAAAAACTTGACGCTCGACGGATTGAGCTTTTACTATATTCATTTTTGCGGGAACTGGTGTGTCCTTGAAGGTACAAGCTCCGCTAATCGAACAAAACACGGGAAACCAACATATGAATGATATTTGTGCTTCTACAAAAGAAGAAGTGACGTGTGGGCAGTAGGATTGCGTCAGTGTTTTGTGTTTTCGAATCACCTTACACATTAACATGTACAATCGAAAACACTTATAAGTACAACGAGGACTCAGAAACAGAAGAGGACAGTAGCAGGTGTATTTAATTAATAACGACAATAATTGTAATTATTTTAAAATGACTTGTGTTATACAGTACAATCACAAACACTTGAAAATCTTTAAAATGTCATTTTCTCCTCTACTAATTGCGCTGTATTACAACAGCTTTCGTTACATTTGTATCCCTTGCTACAAGTAAGTACGTTCACACATCTGAAGATGGCAATCTGTATAATGCGCTTTCATGAGTCCATGTTATTTACGTGTGAGTTTTTACCATAAGCAGTGATCGGTACGAGATGCCCACGACCGTGAGTTGTCATCAGTGGAAGAGAAACAAGAAAATTCACTCTCTCACGACCCCTCCCCCACAGCGACCAATCTATTAGCAACATCATTTACAAACAATATAGACTCGCTAAGCCGCCACCATATTTGATGTTGATTAAATACCTCCAAACGCCATGGAGGTAACAGGAACCGACAATTTCCAGGCCCCATTTGAAAATGAATTACATTATAAACTATAGGACTATCGATAATTAAACCAGGCTACCAATAGTGTCGATAGTGCAGGTTCTATCAATTAAGCGATAAATTATCGACATTAGCGGAATAGCACCATACGCGAATGTGGCAATACGTCTCGCGCTGCTGACACTTCTAGACAGTGACGTCACGCGGAAGTGTGCAATCGCAGCCAAACTCACTGGTCCAGCTTTCTATGTAGGAAGCTTGGTGACACTCTTGTCCTCTACGATAGAGAGACCCGCCTTTTGGGATATACCGTGCAACACAACAGTGCACTACAAAGAAGTGAGGAGTATCTAAATAAGAACAGGTGGAAACGAAGAACAAAGAATTAGATTGAATTTAAGGAGTTAGTGCAGAGGGAGCAAAGTTGCTCGCCTACGTTATTCTGAAACGTGACGCTTTGCCCAAGGAAAATCTATCATCAGAAAATTCAACAACTTGATGCACAATGTGCAAAGGTACCGATGACGCTAAATTCAATTACAGCTCCGTCCCAGTACAGCTGCGGAAACAAAGGTAAATGATATTATAAGCTTCTTCTCGATAAAGGATAGAAACAATAGAACGTAGCACGGAGATCTAGTTCATTGAGTGTAGCAGATTGCCACTGTACAAATAAAGTTAGCGGTGGTCAGTGATTTGATGATGATGATTTATGAAGGAGGACGCTGACAGCTAGGTCATCAGCGCCCTTGCGTTAATGTTATACCGAAGAAGATTGTCACACTCTATGGAAGGAAATCAATAAACTGCAAAACTACGTTTGATCCCACCACAGCAAACGTACAGAAACCCCAGAAATGTGAGGTTTAGAAAAGCCCACAATAAAAACATAGCGAGATAACTAAATTAAATCATGGAGAGAATACCTGTAAAGATCCTGTTAAAAAGGGACAAACAAGAGTGGCTGGATGACGACATAGAAATAATACGTGACCCAGGCCCTCTGTGACACATTAAGATTTCAAACCAAGTATTTTGGGAAGAATTCCGGACACTGCAGAAAATTTTAAGACACGAACAAAACTCACCTAGTTATCAGTTAAAACAGAGGGAAGATCCTATGGGAGACTCAGTTCAACCTCAGGTCGTCATTCGGTTAAAAGATGTCGTACTGACAGATGTCCCGCATCTCTGACATACTGGGGGCTCCTCCCGACGTAAGAGGAAGCCGCGAGTCAATGGACAATGTCCCACTCTAAGCCGAGTAAGGGCTATTTCTTCACACCGTCGCTGGCGGAAGGAGGTGGTCCATGGTCGCACTGAAGTTTTGATGGAACGTAGTTTATTGTTCCTCACTTCCAGCCACTGGGACTCGCACCAATGTATGGCCTTCCAGGTCACAAATGAAGTGACAGCCCGCAGAGGGACCGAACAGCGGGCAGGGGGAGGGAGGGAGCAAGCCTCCTTAGCAGCAGCATCCGCGAGTTGGTTTCCCCGGACGCCTATGTGCCCTGGAACCCAGCAAAACAAGATTTCCTTGTTTGATTGTCACACTCTATGGAAGGAAATCAATAAACTGCAAAACTACGTTTGATCCCACCACAGCAAACGTACAGAAACCCCAGAAATGTGAGGTTTAGAAAAGCCCACAATAAAAACATAGCGAGATAACTAAATTAAATCATGGAGAGAATACCTGTAAAGATCCTGTTAAAAAGGGACAAACAAGAGTGGCTGGATGACGACATAGAAATAATACGTGACCCAGGCCCTCTGTGACACATTAAGATTTCAAACCAAGTATTTTGGGAAGAATTCCGGACACTGCAGAAAATTTTAAGACACGAACAAAACTCACCTAGTTATCAGTTAAAACAGAGGGAAGATCCTATGGGAGACTCAGTTCAACCTCAGGTCGTCATTCGGTTAAAAGATGTCGTACTGACAGATGTCCCGCATCTCTGACATACTGGGGGCTCCTCCCGACGTAAGAGGAAGCCGCGAGTCAATGGACAATGTCCCACTCTAAGCCGAGTAAGGGCTATTTCTTCACACCGTCGCTGGCGGAAGGAGGTGGTCCATGGTCGCACTGAAGTTTTGATGGAACGTAGTTTATTGTTCCTCACTTCCAGCCACTGGGACTCGCACCAATGTATGGCCTTCCAGGTCACAAATGAAGTGACAGCCCGCAGAGGGACCGAACAGCGGGCAGGGGGAGGGAGGGAGCAAGCCTCCTTAGCAGCAGCATCCGCGAGTTGGTTTCCCCGGACGCCTATGTGCCCTGGAACCCAGCAAAACAAGATTTCCTTGTTTGATTGTCACACTCTATGGAAGGAAATCAATAAACTGCAAAACTACGTTTGATCCCACCACAGCAAACGTACAGAAACCCCAGAAATGTGAGGTTTAGAAAAGCCCACAATAAATACATAGCGAGATAACTAAATGAAATCATGGAGAGAATACCTGTAAAGATCCTGTTAAAAAGGGACAAACAAGAGTGGCTGGATGACGACATAGAAATACTACGTGACCCAGGCCCTCTGTGACACATTAAGATTTCAAACCAAGTATTTGTTTTGCCTGTGCAACAGAAAGGAAAGCGTCCTGTACCTGTTGCACCATCCGATCTGGTACACTAACAGTGTATAGATTTGTTTTGAATACACAACTGGAAGATAACAAAGGTTATATTATATTTGTATTACTTATGCCATTGTTTTTAACAAACTATGACTTCACACATTACTCGTACAATAGTTTATGTGTAGCATCGTGATAATGGCTCAGTCTCGTACTTGGAGTGGGTATTTGTTGAAAAGTTGGCTAAAATTGTAAATGGCAATGAGAGGTGGAATGCTTACAGTAAATATCCAGTACTTTGTTGCCAACCATGCTAATTAAGATATCAGTTTTCGAGGAGGCCATTGTGGACCATTAATTATGGTAATATTGACCACCATATTTCAGTAGGATAACATCTTGTAACACAATTCGCCTAGAGGTCTATTATTTCCTCCGTTTTGCAGAATGTGCCATGACACCATCAAATTATAGTAATTCAGTCGCACACTGTAATGTCGTTAAAATTGATAGCAATTTTCCAGAATATGCCATAATTTCATTAATGTAAATGCATTCAGCTACAGACTGTACTGTGAAAGTGTTATACCTCGTAAATTACACTAATGTTAGCTGCCATTTCTGAAGTAGGATAACTCTGCTGTTGACGGTCTTCCCAGTACAGCGTATGAGCGTGTGGGTGCTATTCTGTTGTTCTGCGCAACGGATTAATCTGAGATGTACCCTCTACCCTGTGGCTCCTGCAAGATGAAATTTCCACCCACCCACCCCCCACTACTACAGAAGTCAGACAGACGCTCCTAACGTTCTAAAGAGAAATGCCTGAAAAACTTTCAGAAATAAATATCTTCTGGAGTCGTCCACTGTAAGGAAGTGACACAAAAATTCACAAAATTTCTTAAGTAACTAGTGGGATGCTTGGGTACTGGAGTAGTGCTAGTTAGTGTAAGAAAAACATGAAACTAACGAAAATTATTATTTATTTTTTTGCAAAAATTCTGAGGAATCAGAATGACACTTTTGGTTATGAACTTAACACGTTATTTCCAGGTTCTTTTCGGAATGTGAAGTTACCTCTCAAGGATAGGATTCGCTAATGAAATTTCTATACAAAATTTAAGATTGTTGTCGACTTGGCAGAATGGCTGAGAGCCACGCCTACTCATCTTGAATAATTATCCGTTAGAATGTTGCTAGGTACGGTCGAAGCTGTCGTGTGTAAAATGCAGTGAAGTGTACTGTTGTGGAGGAAATATGGGGCTCGCAAGAGCTGTAGCGCACAATACCGTAAGCTGCGATGACTGCTGTCTGCGCCTCTTGCTGCTGACGAGTATCAAACTCTCCCTACGCCTTGATGAAGTCAAGGACTCCTATTCGCCCCTAGTCTAACTATTGGCGTGGTACACCGCTCAGATAACCAGTCCACCGCGATGCCACTCAAAATTCGCTCGCAGGCGTTTTACTTTAACTCTGTCCGTTCACACCGCACAATAAGTGTGTCGGCCAACACAGTGAACAACGCTTAATCGCTAGGACTCAAAATAGAGTCGCACTACGATTCGCTCTCGACAGAGGTGCTCTCCCAGTGAAGTACTGGGGAGAGACTTATTCATCGCTCTTTGAGTACACGTACGATCGCACACGCTCTCGTTACGTGTTCTCGCTCCAAGAGCGACAACGGAACGGCCTCTCTCCATGCCAGACAGGAAGGGGTATATGTTTCGATCTCTTCCATTACTCCTTCAGCTCAAGGCGTCAGAAATATCGTCTGACAATCAGCATTACTCTTCTAAAACAGGAGAACGACGTTTCGTTTAAGGCGACCAATCCCGTAATCTGTAGTATCAGCGCTTGGCATTTGCTGTCTCCCTGTCAAAATCTCTGAAACTGCGTGCTACGTGTAAAGAATGCATAGGCTGGCTGCTCCCACACAATGTAGCGGAATTTGCTTTTAAGCCGAACACGGGGTCGTCCTTTCACTCGGGCAAACGCTGTCTGCTCTACGGGCAGTCACCGGCCGACGTAGATGGGTTGGGACCGGCCTCCTGGCGTGCGGTTGCCTCTCTCGAATTAAAGGCTCCTGTGACCGTCGTGTCTGGAATGTATGTGTGTACGCCAACCTCGAGTATTTCAACCACGGTGCGCACTTGCAATTTATTAGTTATTTGCATATAGTTTACATGAATTCATACAATATTGACTTTATCTTATCAAGTTTGGGTTCGAATGAAGCGTCTTGACGTGCGGCATATGATTGTGAGGGTGGAATATGCAAGCAATGAAGGTCAGGAGACCACGACGTCTTACAAGCGTACAGACATCGAATGATGAGGTTCACGGGATTGCTCTACTAGTAAAAGGAGGGAGTGGAAGGGAAACCCATCGTTTTAATGAGTTCTCACTGGCTGCGAGCGGAAGGGAGGAAGAGGGTGACCTGCAATGAACGACAGGCTTGGGGAGACCGGGGCGACCTTGAGACAAGATACGATACGATACGACATTGCAGTGCCTGTGTTTTTCAGAAATACGATACAAAGTTCCTTCAGACACGCACGCATGTCCAAAGGAGCAGGCATGCGGCGACTACCGCTGTTGTGAACAACTATCGAGCAGATGCGCAAAACTATAGACCTATATCTCTGACGTCGATCTGTTGCAGAATTTTAGAACATGTTTTTTTGCTCGAGTATCATGTCGCTTTTGGAAACCCAGAATCTACTCTGTAGAAATCAACAAGGATTCCGGAAAAAGCGATCGTGTGAGACTCAAGTCGCTTTATTTGTTCATGAGACCCAGAAAATATTAGATACGGGCTCCCAGGTAGATGCTATTTTCCTTTACTTCCGGAAGGCGTTTGATACAGTTCCGCACTGTCGCCTGATAAACAAAGTAAGAGTCTACGGAATATCAGACCAGCTGTGTGGCTGGATTGAAGAATTTTTAGCAAACAGAACACAGCATGTTGTTATCAATGGAGAGACGTCTACAGACGTTAAAGTAACCTCTGGCGTGCCACAGGGGAGTGTTATGGGACCATTGCTTTTCACAATATATATAAATGACCTAGTAGATAGTGTCGGAAGTTCCATGCGACTTTTCGCGGATGATGCTGTAGTATACAGAGAAGTTGCAGCATTAGAAAATTGTAGCGAAATGCAGGAAGATCTGCAGCGGATAGGCACTTGGTGCAGGGAGAGGCAACTGACCCTTAACATAGACAAATGTAATGTACTGCGAATACATAGAAAGAAGGATCCTTTATTGTATGATTACATGATAGCGGAACAAACACTGGTAGCAGTTACTTCTGTAAAATATCTGGGAGTATGTGCGCGGAACGATTTGAAGTGGAATGATCATAATAAAATTAATTGTTGGTAAGGTGGGTACCAGGTTGAGATTCATTGGGAGAGTCCTTAGAAAATGTAGTCCATGAACAAAGGAGGTGGCTTACAAAACACTTGTTCGACCTATACTTGAGTATTGCTCATCAGTGTGGGATCCGTACCAGATCGGGTTGACGGAGGAGATAGAGAAGATCCAAAGAAGAGCGGCGCGTTTCGTCACAGGGTTATTTGGTAACCGTGATAGCGTTACGGAGATGTTTAGCAAACTCAAGTGGCAGACTCTGCAAGAGAGGCACTCTGCATCGCGGTGTAGCTTGCTCGCCAGGTTTCGAGAGGGTGCGTTTCTGGATGAGGTATCGTATATATTACTTCCCCCTACTTATACCGCCCGAGGAGATCACGAATGTAAAATTAAAGAGATTCGAGCGCGCACGGAGGCTTTCAGACAGTCGTTCTTCCCGCGAACCATACGCGGCTGGAACAGAAAAGGGAGGTAATGACAGTAGCACGTAAAGTGCCCTCCGTCACACACCGTTGGGTGGCTTGCGGAGTATAAATGTAGATGTAGATGTAGATGTAGACATCTGTGTAATGGAATGACGACAGTAAAATGTGCGCAGGATTGGGGCTCGAACAGGGTTTCCCGCCTATCGCGAGCGTTCGCCTTACCATTTCGCTATCCGAGTATGACTCACGGCTTGCCCCAAACCTCATAATTATGTCGTCAACCCTGTGTCCACTTCCATTATGTATAGTACCGTACCGGGGACACATTTTACTTGAAAGTCATTTGCCCGGTGTCGGCAGATAAATACGCTACTGCAGTGCTTGTGTTATTCAGAAAGGTGATGCATCGTTCGTTATCCAGGTCAGAAATCGCTCTGTAAGCCTGCTATTACGATTATTTAAGTAACTGTGATGTAAAAAGTAACGTATGCGAAAAATTGTCAGTAGATTAAAGAAAGCCGGCCGCAGTGAGCGAGCGGTTCTAGGCGCTTCAATCTGGAACCGCGCGACTGCTACGGTCGCAGGTTCGAGGGAGGAGGAGGAAGAGGAGATTAGCGTTTAACGTCCCGTCGACAACGAGGTCATGAGAGACGGAGCGCAAGCTCGGATTAGGGAAGGAAATCGGCCGTGCCCTTTCAAAGGAACCATCCCAGCATTTGCCTGAAATGATTTAGGGAAATCACGGAAAACCTAAATCAGGATGGCTGGAGCGCAGGTTCGAATCCTGCCTCGGGCATGGATGTGTGTGATGTCCTTACGTTAGTTACGTTTAAATAGTTCTGAGTACTAGGGGACTGATGACCTCAGATGTTAAGTCCCATAGTGCTCAGAGCCATTTGAACCATTTTGATTAAATAAATAAATACAAGATAATAAAATTCTTTTAAATTCTGAAGATGGCAGGGGTAAAATACAGGGACCGAAAGGCTATTTACAATTTGTACAGAAACCAGATGGCAGTTATAAGAGTCGAGGGACACGAAAGGGAAGCAGTGGTTGGGAAGGGAGTGAGACAGGGTTGTAGCCTCTCTCCGATGTTATTCAATCTGTATAATGAGAAAGCAGTAAAGGAAACAAAAGAAAAATTCGGAGTAGGCATTAAAATCTATGGAGAAAAAATAAAAAACTTTGAGGCTCGCCGATGACATTGTAATTCTGTCAGAGGCAGCAAAGGACTTGGAAGAGCAGTTGAACGGAATGGAAAGTGTCTTGAAAGGAGGATACGAGAGGACCATCAACAAAAGTAAAACGAGGATAGTGGAATGTAGTCAAATTAAGTCGGGTGATGCTGAGGGTATTAGATTAGGAAATGCGATACTTAAAGTAGTAAAGGTGTTTTGCTATTTGGGGAGCAAAATAACTGATGATGGTCGAAGTAGAGAGGATATAAAATGTAGACTGGCAATGACAAGGAAAGCGTTTCTGAAGAAGAGAAATTTGTTAACATCGAGTATAGATTTAAGTGTCAGGAAGTCGTTTCTGAAAGTATTTGTAATGAGTGTAGCCATGTATGGAAGTGAAACGTGGACGATAAATAGTTTTGACAAGAAGAGAAAAGAAGCTTTCGAAATGTAGTGCTACAGTAGAATGCTGAAGATTAGAAGGGTAGATCACATAACTAATGAGAAGGTATTGAATAGAACTGGGGAGGAGTTTGTGGCACAACTTGACTAGAAGAAGGGATCGGTTGATAGGACATGTTCTGAGGCATTAAGGGATCACCAATTTAGTATTGGAGGGCGGCGTGGAGGGTAAAAATCGTAGAGGGAGACCAAGAGATGAATACACTAAGCAGATTGAGAAGGATGTAGGTTGCAGCAGGTACTGGGAGATGAAGAACCTTGCACAGGATAGAATAGCATGGAGAGCTGAATCAATCCAGTCTCAGGACTGAAGACCATAACAACACCAACAACAACAGTAACGCGATGTCAGAAATGGAGCCGCGCGGGATTAGCCGAGCGGTCTAGGGCGCTGCAGTCATGAACTGTGTGGCTGGTCCCGGCGGAGGTTCGAGTCCTCCCCCGGGCATGGGTGTGTGTGTTTGTCCTTAGGATGATTTAAGTTAAGTAGTGTCTAAGCTTAGGGACTGATGACCTTAGCAGTTAAGTCCCATAAGATTTCACACACATTTGAACATCAGAAATGGACCATTTAGACCGTGCTTTGTTAGGTTTATTTGACACTGTAATGCAAATCAACAACGACCACTTCCTCAACGGTGTCGAATGCGCCCGAGAGGCAGGAAGTGCTCATCAGATACATGACCGATCAGGACCAAAAACGCCGCACAGAACCGAAGATCTTGCCTTCGTGCTCGAGGAAATACAATGATGCCTACAAAACCATTGTCTGTACGGCTCACAGCTGTTACAGACGTTAAAGTAACCTCTAGCGTGCCACAGGGGAGTGTTATGGGACCATTGCTTTTCACAATATATATAAATGACCTAGTAGATAGTGTCGGAAGTTCCATGCGGCTTTTCGCGGATGATGCCGTAGTATACAGAGAAGTTGCAGCATTAGAAAATTGTAGCGAAATGCCGGAACATCTGCAGCGGATAGGCACTTGGTGCAGGGAGAGGCAACTGACCCTTAACATAGACAAATGTAATGTACTGCGAATACATAGAAAGAAGGATCCTTTATTGTATGATTACATGATAGCGGAACAAACACTGGTAGCAGTTACTTCTGTAAAATATCTGGGAGTATGCGTGCGGAACGATTTGAAGTGGAATGATCATATAAAATTAGTTGTTGGTAAGGCGGGTTTGAGATTCATTGGGATTGTCCTTAGAAAATGTAGTCCATCAACAAAGGAGGTGGCTTACAAAACACTCGTTCGACCTATACTTGAGTATTGCTCATCAGTGTGGGATCCGTACCAGATCGGGTTGACGGAGGAGATAGAGAAGATCCAAAGAAGAGCGGCGCGTTTCGTCACAGAGTTATTTGGTAACCGTGATAGCGTTACGGAGATGTTTAGCAAACTCAAGTGGCAGACTCTGCAAGAGAGGCGCTCCGCATCGCGGTGTAGCTTGCTCGCCAGGTTTCGAGAGTGTGCGTTTCTGAATGAGCTATCGAATATATTGCTTCCCCCTACTTATACCTCCCGAGGAGATCACGAATGTAAAATTAGAGAGATTAGAGCGCGCACGAAGGCTTTCAGACAGTCGTTCTTCCCGCGAACCATACGCGACTGGAACAGGAAAGGGAGGTAATGACAGTGGCACGTAAAGTGCCCTCCGCCACACACCGTTGGGTGGCTTGCGGAGTATAAATGTAGATGTATATGTAGATGTAGATGTTCGAGCGCATGCAGATTCCGGACAAACTATGTCAAGGAGGCTCCGGCCTTTAGTGCTCTTGCCAGATGACGGGCGGCTTGAGCCCCGCTCAGGGCAGTGCACAGATGGTACCGTCATTGTGGAACATACAACATGGAAACTGAAAAATAACTGGAGGAATGAGCTCTCCTTACGTATTCATCGGGAGAGAACGTTGTAGCCGGTACTGCCACTGAAATACTCTGAGCGCGCTGCTGCCGCTGTCGCAGGTTCGAATCCTGCCTCGGGTATGGATGTTGTAAGATGTATACATTGCCAGCGATGGGCGAGGCATGACAGAATCTCTGACCAGAGAGTAGTTTATCGTTAGCTGTTGCTAGTCTGCGCTTGACCGCGCGAGTCGACAGTAGTAGTAGCGAGTGAGTAGTAGTCGTCAGTCCGTGTTAGTCCGTGCTAGTCGGCGGGAGTCGGCATGCGTCGGCTGTGTGCTGTGGTCAGGACTCTGGAGGATGAGTATTGTTGTAGAAGGTAAAGAAGCAGCCTTGCGCATATTTAATAATGTATGTTAATTGTAATTTAATTTGTTCAAAGAAATCCCCCAATAATAATTTTATAATATAAAGCAACTCTTTTAAAGAAAAGCATTCATTTCAATTTAAAGAATTTCCAATGCATTATCATTGCATCCAAGAATAAAAATAAAATATACGCCAGCATTGTACGAAGCTGTGTCGAAAAATGAGTAATTAAGAGCGGATATAATTGCAGTTTTATTGAGGTAAGAATTTTTTGCTTTTTTATTCAGAATACAGGGCCGAAGGTCAGCGCTGCTGTCCTCATAAAATTTATCAGGTTACAGAACCTTTTTTTATTAATTTTGGTGTTTAGGAATTTTTCTATTTCGAACTTGACATTAAATGAGAAAAGAATTTTGTGGGAATATTAAGTGTGAATGCATTCTTTACACAGAGACTATAAATCGGAGCAAATTTTTGTTCAGAGGTTACATTAGAATTAATTTTGTTCAGAGGTTACAATATTTAAAATTCATTTAATTATTATTTTTGTGCGGAGGTGACACCTGGTTTATAATTTAAAAATATGTCTTGTGCGGAGGTTACACTTGGCTCATTTTCATTTTCATTGTCATTTGTGTGGGGAGGTTACAATGTGTGTGATTTCCTTAGGTTAGTAAGGTTTAAGTAGTTCTAAGTTTAGGGAACTGATGACCTCAGATGTTAAGTCCCATAGTCCTTAGAGCCATTTGAACCATTTGAAATACCCTGAAAAGAGATCAGTGTGATATTGGCGAAATCCCGTTGTTATGAGACGTCTCGTTGAATGGACGTTCAGTATTTATATTTTCGAAGGTGACCTGAGGCACTATATCAGGTGCTGCATGCGTACTTGTGGTTTTGTATACATGTAACTGGCCATATTTCCTCGTGAGGGAACTTGATGTCCGCTCTCGTAAAGGTACTTTTGTGGACAAAATTTTCCGTAAATGAGGATATCCAGTGCAGGGGTTGGTCATTGTGGTCTTCGGATCATATGTGACGCTGGGCAGATGTACTGAAGTCGACGACCGCCACCAGAGTCTCTTCCCGTCCTCCCCAAAAGTCTTTCTCCGCTGTGCAAACGCCTGCAGGTACATCTTTTGAGCGACTGCACTGACAGCATGTCATTTTGACGTACTTGGTAATATGACTTGAGCTACTAACAAACTGGATGTACTGTGTTTCAATTTGCATCTCATACATACAATAAGGGTCGAATATGAGAAACATCTATCTTGTCGTTAGCTTGAGGTGTAAATTGTACTGGTGAATACATAATGCATGTTTCTTATACATAGCAGGCCCTACAGGTTATGCAGGCAGTTTCACTACAGGCCACCTGCTCAAAGCAGAAATCGAAAACGCCAAGAAATTGTACGTGATTTACTTCAATCAAAGCTTTGAGAGGAAAGAATGAATTCCAAAGAGGCTAGCGCCCAACCTTTATTTCTTACCACGTCTTCGATCGGAATGGCGAAAAAATGAAGTTCATGTAAAATTGCCTTTTGAGAACCTAGCCTATAAATATTTTTGCATAGCTTTTGAAAAGGTAATTTCACATGAACTTTGTTTATTCGTAATTCTGATCGAATACTTAAGGAGTAAAGGTTGGGCGCTAACGCCTGTGGAATGCTTTGTTTCGTTTTAACGTTGTGATTCACGTAATTAATGTATAATTTTTTGACTTTTCTGATTTCTATTGTGGGCATGTGTCCTGATGATGAAAGTGCCTGTATAACCTCTACTATGTATAAGAAATATGTATTGTGTTACACCAAAATGCTTTATACCTTTCAGTGTGGTCTCAGTACTAGCGGCTGTCCATAAGATTAGACCTTTTCTCTTATTTCAACCTCATTCTGCGTATGGGAGTCAAATTAAAATGTAGTGCATATAAAACAGGGGTAAGGCAGAAGTTGTGGTGATAAAAATCGATTCCTTCTCCCTTGAACACTGGACCAGATCGTTACCAAAATTGCGACATAGAGTTTTGATAAGCCGACTAAATACAATGTTTGGAAACAAGAACAATCTTGGGACATGTAATCGAACAGGGTGCTCGTGCTGGATACTAGCTAAGTCCGCAGAGCTCCACGTCTCAGATCTCGATCTTGCCGGATTCAGGAAACAGACTAGAATACGTTAACGGCTACGTGTTCCGGGAAACATACGACAAAGATTTTCTAGCCGCAGTGTGACTTCCGACAGTCAAAGACGTTACGACGAATCTGATCGATACCTGCCTTAGCCCAGAGGGAGGCAACCAGAGTAAAAATTTGTGTCTGTGTGACGAAAACAAGTGAAACATAATGAAAAGAGTCTACAAGATGAAACGATCCAAACTAAACACAAAATGGACTTCGTTTCTCTTTTTCTGGTAGGCCTACACATGGCAGATACCTCCGCCAGAGTTGAATGGATGACCAGAACGCCTTTTCATTGTTTCTCCAGTTGCTTACTGTCAGCTCCAGCAGGTGGAAGAATTACAGTACCCTGAGTACCGCACTGTCTGTTAATATAGTGATTTTTTTTTTCTGAATGTCTCACTCCGATACAGCTTTGAACAGGTCTTGGGAATAGAAAGGGGATTACCAAATAAAATGTATGGGGTATTATTTAAAAAAGACTCACTGCTGGTCATGTCTTCGTTACGAACAAAGTTTTGAGAAAGGCAATCATGGTGGTTAACGTCCCCCTAGTAGCTGAAAATATTTACTTGCTACATGTTTTATTTTTCTTGTGGACAAAATGTTATTTGAGGTGTTTAGTGTAAATGAGGGACACTGTGTGTTACACGAGGGGCACTGGCCAATTTCGGTTGAGAAAATGTAGCAGTTTGTTGTGGAACATCGCATTGAAAAGAGATTGTGTAGGAAAATAGAGTTTTGTAGCCAAAATAGAGGGGAATAATATGGTGTATTGGAACCCCAAATAAAACCAGCCTGCATTTACGAAAACAAAAAACAGAAAAATGTGTTGCATTACTTGCTGAACGCCTCTTGTATCTTCATTTCATTCCTGATGTGTTTTTGATCACTATTACGCCTCTAAGGAGGACGTTGAACCGTTGCCGGGATCGACTGTTCGCTCCATGTCTCCTGGAACACAGTGTTTGGCGTAAAGGGGGCATGGAACGTTCGCTGCGATGCCGTTTGGTGTCGTTTCCGGAGGGAGGCAGTCAGTGAAGCAGGTTTTCGTGGCAAGGGCCGCCCGTGTGACTTCCAACTTGGTCTTGCTGAGCATCTTCCGCACACAAGCGACCTGCACGGGAAACGACAGATTATTCCTTTGTCCGACCTCGTCTGGGGGTTAGCGGTGGGTCGTCCTCAGCCACACATCTTCTGGTGGGTCCAAGTTTTTCCGCTGCTTGTCATCGCATAGCAGCTTTGTATACCCGGTGAGTTACTTCTAGTTCGTTGCTTCGGTGCCGAGACTACGCGCCATTCGTAAAGACTGATCTTCGTCCCCATTGTGAGAGTGATAATTGTGACTGGTTCTCTTCCCGTGCCCTGCTGCTTCTATATCAGACTCGGTTCAGCCTCCAGCTGTTGTTATTCCCTGTTCCTGAGTGTGGTCTGGCTATCCGAGGAGTGTGTCGCAGGTATGAAAACATAGTAATTTCCATTTGGTAACTGTCATAAGCACCCGTGCTCTAGGACAGAGAGTGCTGACCAAATCACCCTTGCAAAGCAAATATAACTGGTCCTTAATGACTACTCATGTGTAGTCACTGGATGCTTGAATTCAACACCTATGGCAAAAGACAACTGTCTTGTAACCATATTCGCCGAAAGAAAAAGTGGTTGCGTCTTTGCTTAGTAATCAAAAAGCCCTCGGTCCCGGGGTCGAAACGCGCCACTGCTAACATTTTAATTAATAATCAACATTGGCCGAAGACTTCCGGCATAAGAAGTCAGCCTCATTCTGCCAACGGCCTTGTCAAAGAGGGCAGAGGAGCGGATAGAGGTTCAGGGCACTCTCTTGTCCTAGGGGTGGGAAATTGCCCCTAAAGGTGGAAGAATCAGCAATGATCAACGGCATGAGGATGCAGAAGGCAATGGAACCACTGTATTAAACACACGTGACGTGTATCCACAGGACATGTGGCCTGTAATTGAAAAAGTGTCATGATGATCTCTCCACTGGCAAAACATTCCGGAATAGTCCCCCATTCGGATCTCCGGGAGGGGACTGTCGAAGGAGAGGTGACCATGAGAAAAAGTTTGAATAAGCAAGGAAAGGATGACGTTCTACGAGTCGTGGGGTGGAATGTCAGAAGCTTGAACATGGTAGGGAAGCTATAAAATCTGAAAAGGGAAATGCAGAGGCTCAATCTAGATATAGTAGGGGTCAGTGGTGTGAAGTCCGCCCCCGGTAGCTGAATGGTCAGCGTGACTGAGTGTCAATCCTCTGGGCCCAGGTTCGATTCCCGGCTGGGTCGGGGCATTTTCTCCGCCCAGGGCGTTGTGCTGTCCTCATCATTATCCTATCATCCTCATCGACTGCAGGTCGCCGAAGTGGCGTCAAATTGAAAGACCGGCACCCAGCGAACGGTCTGCCCGCCGGGGGGCCCTAGCCATACGATGAAATGAATAAATAAGTGAAGTGAAAGAAGACAGAGAATGTTACTGTGAACAGTACAGTAATCGACAGCAAACCAACACCGACAATGATAGTTCAGGTATACATGCCGACGTCGCAAGCTGAAGATGAAGAGACAGAAAAGTGCATGAAGATACTGGAAAAATAATACGGTACGTAAAGGGAGATGAAAATCTAGTAGTGGGGGACTGGAGTGCAGTTGTAGGGAAAGGAGCAGAAGAAATTGTTAGAGTATGGGCTTGGGACAAGGAATGAGACAGGTGAAAAACTAATTGAGTTCTGCAATCAATTTCATCTAGTAATAGCGAACACTCTGTTCAAGAACCACAAGAGGAGAAAGTATATTTCGAAAAGGTGGGGCGATACGGGAAGATTACAGTTAGATTACATCATGGTCAGACAGAGATCAGAGATTCCGAAATCGATACTGGATTGTAAGACGTACTCAGGAGCAGAGACGGACTCAGATCACAATGCAGTTGTGATGGACAGTAGACTAAAGTTTAAGAGATTGGTCGGGAACAATCAATACGTAAAGAAGTGAGATACAGGAACACTAAGGAATGAAGAGATACGCTTGAAGTTCTCTAAGCTATAGATACAGCAATAAGGGATAGTTCAGTAGGCAGTACAGTTGAAGAGGAATTGACATATCTACAAAGGACAGTCACGGAAGTTGGAAAGAGAAACATAGGTACACAGAAGGTAAGTGCGAGGAAACAATGGGTAACAGAAGAAATACTTCAGTTGATCGATGAAAGAAGGAAGTACAAAAATGTTCCGGGAAATTCAGGAATACAGAAATACAAGTCATTGAGGAATGAAATAAATAGGAAGTGCCGGGAAGCTACGAAGAAATGGTTGCATGAAACATGTGAAGAAATCGAAAAAGAGATGATTGTCGGAAGGACTGATTCAGCAGATAGGAAAGTCAAAACAAACTTCGGTGAAATTAAAAGCAAGCGTTGTAACATCAAGAGTGCAACGGGAATTCCACTGTTAAATGCAGAGGAGAGAGCGGATAGGTGGAAACAGTACATTGAAATCCTCTGTGAAGGGGAAGATTTGTCTGAAGTGATAAAATAAGAAGTAGGATTCGATTTACAAGAGATGGGATATCCAGTATTAAAATCAGAACGTAATTTTTTACGTTTTGGAAGACTTAAAATCAAATAAGGCAGAACTGATAGAGAACATTCCGTCAGAATCATTAAAATCATTGGGGGAAGTGGCAACAAAACGACTATTCACGTTGATGTGCAGAATGCATGAGTCTGGCGACATACCATTTGACTTTCTGAAAAATATTATCCACACAATTTCGAAGACTGCAAGAGCCGACAAGTGTGAGAATCATCGCACAATCAGTTTAACAGCTCATGCAGTCCAAGTTGCTGACAAGAATAATATACAGAAGAATGGAAAAGAAAATTGAGGTTGTGTTAGGTTACGATTAATGTTGGCTTTGCAGGGGATAAAGGCACCATAGGAGCACTTCTGATGTTGCGGTTGATAATGGTAACAAAACTAAATAAAAATGAAGACACGTGCATAGGATTTGTCGAACTGGCAAAGCCTTCGACAATGTAAACTGATGCAAGATGTTCGAATCTCAAAAAAAAAAAAAAAGAAAAAAAAGGCTGTAAGCTATAGGGAGAGAAGGATAATACACAATATGTACAAGAGAGCAAAAAGGGATTAATAAGAGGGACGACGAAGAACGAAGTTCTCGTATTTGAATGGGTGTCAGACAGGGATGTAGTCTTTCACACCTACTGTTCAATCTGTATACAGAGGAAGCAATAATGGTAATAAAAGAAAGATTCAGAAGCAGAATTAAAATTCAAGATGAAAATAAAGGAATGATACGATTGGCTGATGATATTGCTATCCTGGGTGAAAGTGAAGAAGAATTACAGAATGTGCTGAATGGAATGAACAGTCTCATAAGTACAGAATATGGATTGCGAGTAAATCGAAGAAAGACAAAAGTAATGTTTGAAAGAGCAGAAATGAGGACAGCGAGAAGCTTACCGTGAGGTTTGATGGTCACGAAGTAGATCAAAAGGCATTCTGCTACGTAGGCAGTAAAACAACCAATGACAGACAGAGCAGGGAAGACATCAAAAGCAGACTAGCAATGGAAGAAAGAGCATTCCTAGCCAAGAGAAGTATACTAATATCAAATATCGTCCTTAATTTGAGGAAGAAATTTCTGAGAATGTACTAGAGTACAGCATTGTATGGTAGTGCAACATGGACTGTGGGGAAACCGGAACAGCAGAGAATCGAAGCATTTGAGAAGTGGTGCTACAGACGAATGTTGAAAATTAGGTGGACGGATAAGGTAAGGAAAGAGGCGGTTGGACGCAGAATCTGAGAGGAAAGGAATATGGGGAAGATACTGACAAGAAGAAGGGACAGGACGGTAGGACATCTGTGGAGACATCAGGGAATGACTTGCATGATATTAGAGGGAACTGTAGAGGACAAAAACTGTAGAGGAAGGCAGAGGTTAGAACTCATCCAACCAATAGTTGAGGACTTAGGTTGCAAGTGCTACTCTGAGATGAAGAGATTGGCACAGGAGGGGAATTCTTGGCGGGCCGCGTCAAACCAGTCAGAAGTCTGATGACTGAAAAAAAAAGACTGCCATATATTTATGATTCAGTGGGCCCGCCCTAAGTAATTTCGGGTCCGTTCGTCTAGACCACATTGCCCGACCTGTGGTGGAAACATATCGAGCAGCTTTGACTTTTTGTTTGCTTTTAAGGAAGTTCTTTTCAGATAAACCTGAATTGTTCGTCCAATTTTAGTTAAACACTTTATAAAATTATGTTTTGAGGACTGTTTTCTTAGAACCTTTGAAGAGATCGTTATGCAACTTCAACTTGTCATATACTGCCTCGCTTCTCTTATTGGTATTCGCTGTAAATATTTCGAGAATAGTAACCAGTGGCACGCAAAATTTGTACATGTTTGGAAAGAGAATAACATTTGTTGTATATTTAAAATTTCTTGTTTCATGTTCCCATGAATGACTTTTTGGGCGTTGAGAGAAAGTATTTGAATTAACACAAACTCATTCTCATTTGATACCATTGAAACATTCGATAAAATTGTTGATCGATTATCAGTAATCGTTCTTAAATTTAAGCACAGTTTTGTCTTAACATGTCGAGGTTCTGCTGACCTAATTGGCAAATTTATTTTTCCTGAGGAGCGTAAATAAAAATCTTAATAAGAATTATATTCAATCCTTATTTAGTCTGGTCCTTCAACTCCCAGGCATTTTACGCCATTATTACTAGACGTTAAAAGCTGTTCACAACTGTGAAAATGCGCACTGCGCCCCGATTTATGCACGACTCAGGTCACGTTTCTACGTTTTGCCAGTCCGTAGCTGCCATTGGTTCCGCGTCAAGGGCGAGCGCGCCGCAGGGCAAGGAAGCGAGGAGCCGGTAATTGGCACTCGGCAGGCGCTCGCAGCAGCCGTTTCAGTTGCAAAAGGCAAGAAGAAGTGTGCAAGAAACCCGCGGTCGTGTCTGCCGGCAACCGTGAAGTTCCGCGCCAGCCGGCAGCAGGTCGAGCGCGGCGGGGGAGCTGCCAACCTCCCACCACATGCCGAAGTCGAAGACGGAGCCAGCCACCAGCACGTGTCCGTGGTCTCGCGGCTCTCCGGCAACCGTATCACCGTGTCTGCGGTTAAAATGGCAGGTTTCTAATGGGCTTGCATAATAGTGACGGAAGTTTGAGTTTGTATACAGGGTGGTCCACTGATCGTGACTGTGCCAAACTTCTCACGAAATAAGCGTCAAACGAAAAAACTACAACGAACGAAGCTTGTCTAGCTTGAAGGGTGAAACCAGATGGCGTTATGGTCGGCCCGCTAGATGGCGCTGCCATAGGTCAAACGGATATCAACTGCGTTTTTAAAAAAATAGGAACCTGCACTTTTTACTTTTAGTTGGACCACTTTTTTCGCTTTGTGATAGATGGCGCTGTAATAGTCACAAACATATGGCTCACAATTTTAGACGAACAGTTGGTAACAGGTAGGTTTCTTAAATTAAAATACAGTACGTAGGTACGTTTGAACATTTTATTTCGGTTAGTTCAAATGGCTCTGAGCACTATGGGACTCAACTTCTGAGGTCATTAGCCCCCTAGAACTTAGAACTAGTTAAACCTAACTAACCTAAAGACATCACACACATCCATGCCCGAGGCAGGATTCGAACCTGCGACCGTAGCGGTCTCGCGGTTCCAGACTGCAGCGCCTAGAACCGCACGACCACTGCGGCCGGCTTATTTCGGTTGTTCCAATGTGATACGTGTACCTTTGTGAACTTATAATTTGTGAGAACGCATGCTGTTACAGCGTCATTACCTGTAAATACCACATTAATGCAATAAATGCTCAAAATGATGTCCGTCAACCTCAATGCATTTGGCAGTACGTGTAACGGCATTCCTCTCAACAGCGAGTAGTTCGCCTTCCGTAATGTTTGCACATACATTGACAATGAGCTAATGCATGTTGTCAGGCGTTGTCGTTGGATCACGATAGCAAATATCCTTCAACTTTCCCCACAGAAAAAATTCTGGGGACGTCAGATCCGGTGAACGTGTGGGCCATAGTATGTGTATTGGCAGGAGCCAATTCACGGAGTTTGGAGGAAGCCGAAAGGCACGCATTTAAGCTCACGCAAACTGGCGTGAGGTCTGGAACAGGACAATGTAATTAATATAGCCAATAAGGTACGTTGCTGCTGGAATACTTAACTTTAATCCATAATTGGTGTACATCGCTCTTGACGGTACATGTTTTACAATCTCAATATTAACTGGTAATGGCGCCTTGCTAGGTCGTAGCAAATGACGTAGCTGAAGGCTATGCTAACTATCGTCTCGGCAAATGAGAGCGTAGTTGTCAGTGTAGGATCGCTAGCAAAGTCGTCTGTATAACTGGGGCGAGTGCTAGGAAGTCTCTCTAGACCTGCCGTGTGGCGGCGCTCGGTCTGCAATCACTGACAGTGGCGACACGCGGGTCCGTCGTATACTAGCGGACCGCGTCCGATTTAAAGGCTACCACCTAGCAAGTGTGGTGTCTGGCGGTGACACCAAAGTATGATGCTTCGACGACCAATCCACCTGTCATGAAATATGCTATTCAATACCGCTTCAACCGCACGCGAGCTATGTGCCGGACATCAATCATGTTGGAAGTACATCGCCATTCTGTCATGCAGTGAAACATCTTGTAGTAGCATCGGTAGAACATTAGGTAGGAAATCAGCATGCATTGCTCCATTCAGATTGCCATCGATAAAATGGGGGCCAATTATCCTTCCTCCCATAATGCTGCGCCATACATTAACCCGCCAAGGTTGCTGATGTTCCACTTGCCGCAGCCATCGTGGATTTTCCATTGCCCAATAGTGCATTTTATGCCGGTTTACGTTACCGCTGTTGGTGAATAGAACGCGTGCAAAAAATCTGCCATCGTCCCGTAATTTCTCTTGTACCCAGGGGCGGAACTGTACACGACGTTCAAAGTCGTCGTCATGCAGTACCTGGTGCATAGAAATATGGTATGGGTGCAATCGATGTTGATGTAGCATTCTCAACACCGACGTTTTTGAGATTCCCGATTCTCGTGCAACTTGTCTGCTACTGATGTGCGGATTAGCCGCGACAGCAGCTAAAACACCTGCTTGGGCATCATCATTTGTTGCAGGTCGTGGTTGACGTTTCACATGTGGCTGAACATTTCCTGTGTCCTTAAATAACTTAACTATCCGGCGAACGGTCCGGACACTTGGATCATGTCGTCCAGGATACCGATCAGCATACAAAGCACATGCCCGTTGGTCATTTTGATCGCAATAGCCATACATCAACACGATATCGACCTTTTCCGCAATTGGTAAACGGTCCATTTTAACACGGGTAATGTATCACGAAGCAAATACCGTCCGCACTGGCGGAATGTTACGTGATACCACGTACCTATACGTTTGTGACTATTACAGCGTCATCTGGCACAAAGCGAAAAAAGTGGTCCAACTAAAACATTCACATTTCTATACGTAATACACGAATATGTAATAAAAAATGGGTGTTCCCATTTAGAAAAACGCAGTTGATATCCGTTTGACCTATGGCAGCGCCATCTAGCGGGCCAATAATACCGCCATCTGGTTTCTCCCTTCAAGCTAGACGAGTTTCGTTTTGTAGTTCTTTCGTTTGATGCTTATTTCGTGAGATATTTGGCCCGGTCACTATCAATGGACCACCCTGTACATTGTCTCGATCACGTATTCTAATTGACATTGTTACAATCGTCGGTCATTCGTGATGAAAACAGCCACGTGAAAAGTTATGATACATGCTACAAGACAACAGTTTAGCCAGACAGTTGAGTCTTAAGCTAGGTTTGCCTACTGTCTAAAAGTTTCACGACAGTGGACGTGACGTACACTAATGTTCATGAAAATTGCAACACCAAGAAGGGGACATGTGATTACAATAAAATTTAATCTACAGATTAGGCACATGAGAATACACAAACGATCTGAATTACAGAACTATCCGCACATCGACCGTGAGAATTCAGTGTAGTGTGAACCAGTCACGTGCTGCAATCAGTCTCTAGACGTCACAGCTTGGAATCAAAGAGGGGTTGGATACGATTCTGGGGAACACACTGCCACACTTTTTGTAGGCGCGTCCACAAAGTTTCGACAGTAGTTTTAGGAGGACCAAACTGCTGACTGATCATATCACTGACGTGTTAGGTAAACGTGCAGGACAGAGAAGCAATAGTACCCGTCGTTCTTCGAAGAATGCATGCAGATTCATCACTTGTGACCAGACATTATCTTGTTGAAATCGTTCTTCGAAGAAGGCTTGTTGATTCATTACTTGTGACCAGGCATTATCCTGTTCAAACACGGCATGGGGAGCTGTCTGCAGGAGGGGAAGTGCTTTGGGCTCTAAGATCTTCTTACGTAGCAGTTGCTGTTGCGATGGCCCTCTCACTACATAGGTGGCGAAATCGCGTGTTGTAGCCAATCGTGTCCCGTATCACCATATTAGGCGTTTGCCTGCTATGTCGCTCAACAATGCTGTTAACCTCATTGCTTTCAACATGGTTGCATTTAACCTGTCTGCAGCCCATTCTATACGACCAGCTGAAATGATACTTGACCAAAAGGCTGCACATAGCCACTCAGCACTACAATCACGATTTTCAGCTGCCCATAGCAGCCTGAAACGTTGGCGGTTTCTGGGCAATGGAATCTGGTGCAATGGTCATGTCTGCCACCAGTCCAGTCCTCAGGAGAAGGCGTCGAATCGTAGAGAGAGACCTTCACACCCTTTGCAGTACTCGACCTTATAATAAACTCTGTCAAATGGTTCAAATGGCTCTAATCACTATGGGACTTAAGGTCTGAGGTCATCAGTCCCCTACACTTAGAAATAGGTAAACCTAACGAACCTAAGGACATCACACACACCCATGCCCGAGGCAGGATTCGAACCTGCGACAGTAGCAGCCGAGTGGTTCAGGACTGAAGCGCCTAGAACCGCTCGGCCACAGCGGCCGGCTAATCAGAACTGTCAATGAGGTTGTTCTTACAGAAAAGAAATGGTCATCTCACACTGTGGTCATATTGTGTGGTCCAGTACGCATTCATCATTGTGTACAACCCTCTTCTATCCACGGCTCCACAAACACATCACTGTCCTAGCAGCTTACCCTGAACAAGCCTTAATGTCACAGTACAACAAACCTGTTTTCCGAAGACCAAGCATTCTGCCCCATTCCACCTCACTCATGCTGATACTGGGTCCTTTGATACCGATGAGGCATACTGCCACTTACCTGCACATTTCTACTTTGTTTGACAATTCTGTGAAAAACTGGTCATTGGCTCACAATGACCTGCGTTGGCACACAAATGACGAAGCTGCCGGGGCTGCATGCATGCCGTCTCTCTCTTAACCACTTTGAAAGTCTAAACTGTATGGGTAGCACTAACGCAGACTGTGAAACTTACATTTACCCAAAATCAGCAACATGCACCCATCAGCACTAGAAAGTGAGCGGGAGACCAATCGCGGGGTACCTGAAACACGAATGCCATGAAGCTTCGTCTCCCTCATCAAAAAGCTCTGCATGATGAGGCTGACTCAAAGCTCTTGCCATTGTGGTGAATGAGAAATCAGTTATTTCATAAAAAAGAGTAGGAGAACTCAATAGAAACTGCCTACTCTTGGCATACAAAACACGTGTTAAGAAACTATACAGTTTGATACTATCCTAGAGCAATTTATCCTCGGTTTATCAGCCTCTCTGGACTAACATTCAACAGGATGACCAAACTTTTGGAGTGAAAGCGACTTGCTTTCTGAAATTAGCCAGGCAGTGCGTCAATGTCTCGACCTTTACCTTTCGTGTAGAATAGGCAAAAATTTCATGCTCAGTTATTCTCTAGGGATGGCAGTGTGCCACAGCATCCCTTGCTCTCAGCTAGGGTGGGCACTGGCTCTGCCGACAAAAGCATGAAGCAGGTTCAGCCTCACTTCCGTGAAAACTCTCCGTCTCCCCGGGGAGGGGGGGGGGGGGGGGGCTTGCCTCTCCAACTGAGGTTCACTGACAGCCTTCTACTGACAACAGGACTCTGAGACCACACTGAGAGTGCATCTTCCCATTGCGAAAAACGCAAAGCGTTTCTCCCGAGCCTACATTTCCAATACTCTTAATAAAATAACCACCAAATAGTAGCAGAAACTGAAACAATATCGCTTGGTGATATGTGACATTAATATCACAACTTATGTTGCTTCCACTATTCTACACATACTCCAAATTTAGCGTTAATCATACCATACCTTATTGGTGTTGCAATTTTCACAAACATTAGGGTATCTCAATGCCATTGCATTTCTCAGAAGAGCACATGTTACAATTACTGTGAGTAATTAGAGTGACTTTTTGGTTACATAGCCAGTAAACGGCTGCCAAGTAATGAGGCACAGAGAAAATGATATACCATCAGGAAGAATGAAAGGGGGAGGAAGATCAATAGCTAACCGATACGGAAGTCATTAGACACATAGCTGAACAGTGAAGAGGAAAGAAGTGAGCCACAAATTTCTGAATAATCGATCTTGCCGCTCAGCAAAAATAATTCAGGACACAGCAGAAAATTAAATTCAGAACGATATTTCGTCCCGACTATTGCATCATCTCGTTTCATATTCTGGTCAGCAGGTGCGCACTTACCTGTCTGGGCTATTACGATACAAAGACACACACACACACACACACACACACACACACACACACACGAAAGCGCGCTCGGTAAATAGAATCACACAGTCAGAATTTCTTCTATGGAGTATAAGGAGTTGGGAAACAGATCTGATTTCTGTTGGTATTTGAGTGTTAGTTTTACTATAATTAATTCTATTTTGCATTAAATTAGTGTGACCCCTTCACAAGGGAGTTAATGTAAGTGTGAGGCTATTGTCTCTGTACTCTATTGTTTGGAAAGCATGGACAGATTCTTGAGTGTGCACCACATGTTGTCCTTATTGTAGGCACACGTGCAACCAACACTTATTGCCACCTGTGAAGGAAAACATCTTTTGACGTTTCATATCTAAAGTCTAATGCGTATCATATATTACTATAGATTTAGAAGTAGATACCGTAAAGTGTTTACGGACTATTATCAGCAGAACGTAGATCAGTTTAGACTGATTGTTCCATGTTCTTTTCTGCCGTTGTCACGTGCACAATGCTACCTCTTGGCTGGTGACGCCACCTGCTGTGATGACTTCATTGATGACCATCTACAACATTATCTGTCCTTTCGTTTTCAAACGCCGTTTCTGCACCCCAAGAGAACTGAGTAATTTGTCGCCGTCCTTACTGAAACATCACTGAACGAGGTGGCGCTGTAGTTAGCACATTGGACTTGCACTTCGCAGGACATCGGTTGAAATCTGTATCCGCTCATTTACGTGTAGGTTTTCTGCGATTTCCCTACACTACTCCACGCAAATGCTGGGACGATTCCTTTGTTACATGCACGACTAATTTCCTTTCCCATCCTTGAACACGATCCGAGCTTGTGCTCCGTCTCTGTGGTCAAAAAAAAAAAAATGGTTAAAAAATGGTTCAAATGGCTCTGAGCACTATGGGACTCAACATCTTAAGTCATAAGTTCCCTAGAACTTAGAACTAATTAAACCTAACTAACCTAAGGACATCACACACACCCATGCCCGAGGCAGGATTCGAACCTGCGACCGTAGCAGTCCCGCGGTTCCGGACTGCAGCGCCAGAACCTCTCTGTGGTCGGCGGGACATTATACCCCAATCCTCATTCCTTCCTTTCTACTGAAATTTCTACGTGTATGACTCCTTCGACGATGGAGCCCGAGAATCCATATGCCACACAACAATACATCATCAAAGTATACTTTATCATAGTCACATCGTGATAGCAATATAAGTGCAAATGCTAGTCATTTGGTTTCTCGCGTGCCTTTGTAAACTGCGTTCCCTACCGCCTCAAATATACAGAAGAAGCGAGCAAGAAGGACGTATTTCTTCCGCTCCGTGACTCAGAGACAAACAAGATTATCTGGCTTTAGAAAAAACTGACCTCAGCCAGAAAGTCACTTAATGTCGGAGCGTTTGGAGAGGACACAAACACCAGTGTCGTAAAACGCCGCCGTAGTGCTGACAGTATTGCGCCAGGCAAACAGTGCGCGCTGCAGAGCAGTGTCAAGCCTGGGTGATTCTTGCAGCCCAGATCGTACGAGTCACGTCAGGTGGTACGTACGCAGTTACCGACATATATGGGGTGTTTCAAAGTCTTTTCGACAAACGTCCATCAGTGATAGATCACGTCTTGGGGAACAAACTTTGTTACACACAAAATGTTCGGTGATGCTTGTGGGAGACGCTAGGCGTGTTTTAAGGCTGGTTATGCCTTCAGAAGTGGCAGGGAGCAGGCTCTCTTCAGTATTCATGTGCAATGCGTGTTACTTATCATCCAGTCATTTGCTCCGCGTGGAAGGTTGTAGGTCGGTCAAAATTACAGTTCCTGTTTCGCAGTTCTAGTCAACTGAGCACGAGTCCGCAGCTCGTGGTCGTGCGGTAGCGTTCTCGCTGCCCGCGCCCGGGTTCCCGGGTTCGATTCCCGGCGGGATCAGGGATTTTCTCTGCCTCGTGATGACTGGGTGTTGCGTGATGTCCTTAGGTTAGTTAGGTTTAAGTAGTTCTAAGTTCTAGGGGACTGATGACCATAGATGTTAAGTCCCGTAGTGCTTAGAGCCGTTTTTTCAACTGGGCACGAGAATTGTGATTATATCCCAATTACACTACGTAAGCTGTCATCCCTCCCCCCGCCCTCCCCCCCCCATTCTTGCGCTATTCACAAATAGTACACTGGAAGATTCACAATGGAATTTCTCTATCACATCATGGTCAATTCGCCTGCCTGATTTCTTAAAACGCGCTCTCACAGAACTTTAAATAGAAACTTCTCTCTGATGTACTAATTCTCTATTGTATATTCCGACACCAGAATTTATGACAATCTCGACCTTACTAAACGAACATGTGCCGAAACAGGCTGCACCACTTTGGGACTTCTCTTTGTCAGTTGTTACTAGTACCTGGGAAGGACTTCAGACTCGTGAAAAATACTGAAGAATCGGTCGGATGAGAGTTTTTATATGAATTATTTCCTTAGCGGTCTTCCTTGCTTCTGCTTTCTCTATAACTACTTTTAAACTGATGAAAAGAAACGTTATGATCATTTGCATAGTAGCATGTTGGGCCAACATCGGAACTCTACCTGGTAGCGACTCTGCGTTACGTGGAGTCTACTCGGCCTTGGTACATTTCTGGAGGCACCAGATGCCTACGCGTAAGTTACACAATTCCCACAGATTACGGGACGGTGTTTACTTGGTACGGAGCTTGCGCCCGATAGCGTCTGAGATGTGTTCCGTTGGATGCAGAGCAGACAAATTTGGTGGTAAAGACATCCACTGTAGCACAATGCTTGAAGATGCCATCACCAACGGGGAATAAATGGAAGAAGCTCGTTCGCAATAATGGTCATATCGTCCACAGTCGTCATGCTGCCTTCGATTACTGCCGTAAGCGCCATGGAAGCCCTGGTGACTGTCACCAGTAGCATAATACCAGGTGTAGAAGTATGAAACCGTGATTTCCCTATAGATGGTCTAGCCGTCAGTGTAGGGCCCGTGAGACTAGAGAGCCTGTATAGGGAGAGAGTGGCCAACCGGACGATTTATCTGCCAAACTTCGGGCGGAACTTTTGAATGGCCAGTAGTGGAGTACACACTCACCGAATCAAAAGCACAAGACAGTATGGCGAAATCATTCGTTAAATGCCTTCTTTACAGCTATAATATACTCATAGTAGTCTACTACATACAATACAGGAAATTTTGATACAGGGCTGTAAAAATTATTCGTTACTGGCACTGATCTCCTTTAAAGTTCGTTTACTAGACATATTTCAATGAAAGTAACGAAAATAAAAAAAATATAGTGTATAGCATTTGTTTTGTATCGGAAGTGCATAACGCTAAAGATTTAACGTGCCTGTATTACGTCAGATGAATTAAAGTCGTGAAGAGTTGTTTACTTCTGACATGCAAAAAGTGTGCGACGTATTAGTATGTCTTGTCACGTCTTCAAACTTTTTGCATGTCACAAGTAAACAACTGCTTACGACTTTCTTTCATATAAATATACTGAATACCTCTCGTAGATAACAAACGAAAAAGATTACAAAAATCAGGTAATGTTAAATGTAGGCTACTGTAATAACGACCAAATATAACAAGAAAACTACCGTATCCCTTCTACCCCACAGTAAGTAGGCCTATTAAAAACTGTCTTCAAGAGTACGTCTGCAGAACTAATTACAGATGTCAAAAACAATACTGTACAATTACTAACATGTTTACATCAAACATGTAGGCCTACCGACTTCATCACAAAACGCTTCATTATTTCAACTCGTATTTAAGATCGCAAACGCTAATTACGTACTAGAAACGATATACAACTAAATCGAACATGCATGCACAACGCATAACAAGTCTCTCAATAATTCAAATACCTTTTAATCGTTTCCAAAAGTCCTCTGAACTTCAATTGAGCTCAAAATCACGGCGAACATAGGAAGCGCGAGAGACGTTTGGCAGAAAAATGGCGCCAAAGCTAATCAATCAGTCACGGGCAACTTCACCTATGGCCACGCTCTCTGTATACCGGCACTCTACCTGAGAGCGCGTCTGCAGCGCCATCTGCTTCCTGTAACGGCTGGCAACGAATGGCAACACACAGTAACCCAAGTTCCATACATTGTTATCTGTTTCAAACCCGTAAACATGTCGAGTTTTATGCCTACGAGCTAAGATTTACGGACAGCATTAGTTTTCTGTTATCATTTGAAGGAAACTGCTGCAGAATCACATCGAATGCTTGAGGAAGCTTTCGGCATGCTCTTGGGAAATCACAATGTTTCGAGTGATTCATATGATTCAAAAGTGATGATTTTGACGTGAGGAACGACGAGAGCGGGAAACCACTGAATAAGTTCGAAGACAACAAATTGCAGGCCTTATTGGATGAAGATGATACTCAAACTCAACAGGAACTCGCTGAACAATTAAATGTGACGCAGAAAGCCGTTTCTCTTTGGTTGAAAACTATAGGAAGGGCGCAAAAAGTGGGAAAACGGGTTCCACATGAACTGAAAGAAAGACAGCAAGCAAATCGAAAGACCACTTGTGAAATGCTACTTGCCAGGTACAAAAGAAAATCGTTTCTACATCGGATAGTGACAGGTGATGAAAAATGAATGTATTCTGAAAATTGTAAGTGCCGTAAATCAAGGGTGAATCCAGGCAAACCATCGACATCCGCTGTAAGGCCAAATCGCTTTGGATAGAAGACAATGCTCTGTGTTTGGTAGGATCAGAAGGATGTCATCTATTATGAGCTGCTAAAACCTGGTGAAACCGCTAACACAGGTCGCTTCCAACAGCAAATGATCGATTTAAACCGGCATTACTTGAGAAACGATCAGAATATGGAAAAAGGCAACACAAAGTTATATTGCTCCGTGATAACGCCCCATCACACACAGCAAAACGGGTCAGGGAACGATCGAGGCGTTCAGTTGGGAAATTCTAGGGCATGCGGCTTATTATCCAGACTTAGCTCCGTCCGATTATCATCTGTTTCCATCACTGGGACACGCTCTCACATAACAATCCTTCAATTCGTATAAAAATGTACGAAAGTGGCTCGCTGACTGGTTCGCTTCAAAACAACTGTTTCTTTTCTTTTGCGTGGCATTCATGGCCTGCCAGAGAGGTGGGAGAAATGTATAATAGCAATGGAGATTATTTTGAATAAAATATTGTTTATCAGTTTCAAACAACAAACGTGTAATTATTGCAACCAAATTCCGGTTTCATACATGTACACCTGGTACTACCCCAAATGCGGGCGCCCATGGCACAGGGCATGTTTCGAGCAACCGTTAGCAATCATCAACATGGTGTGATAAGAGACTTGATTCATCGGACCACGCAACACGTTTCCATTGATCTACAATCCAATCTCAATGATACCATGCCTACTAAAATCGTAATTGCCGATATCGTTGGATCAACATGGGAAAGAGTATGGACTGTCTGCGGAGCCTCATGTTCAGCAAAGTGCGCTGAATGTTTTGCTTCAGCACACTTCAGATTGCACGAGCACTGTAATCTGTCGTCTGATCTGCCTCAGGTTACCGTGTGCCCTAGAAACTTATTGAGGCTTTCGCGGCAACTTATTAACATATTGCCTGTTGGTAACATATTGTCTGTTGGCTTCCGTCTTGGGTTCTTAAGCAGAGGCTTCTTTAACGGTTTGCCTGACTTTCGTCAGCACGAGTAGCTGTCATTGTCAAAGGTTCACCATCCATTGCTAGTGGCAGACTTCAGTCTAGCGCGAGCCTGGCGATTGTGTGCACCTTTCGAGGGCTTTTCCCTAGTTTTTATCGCTGTGGTTCTCTGTTTGCTACCTCCAACGGTCGTTAGCTGCAGCACGGGACTCCAGGATCCGTGTACTTTGAGGCTTTCTTCTTTCTCGTTGAAACTATTACATGGATTCTGTGAAAAAACGGGCATCATGGCCCTTGTCCACAGCGAGAACCTCCGTCTCGGCGAATTATATTATGCGTTCAGTCTTACACAACGCGTATCATGCCGCGGCCGATTTCTCCAGTACCGATTATGTTTCGTGATTCTTGTAGTGACAGATCGCTCAGTCATTCCAACATAAACTTTTCCACATTTGCAATGTATCCAGTATATTACTGACACTGCAAGTGGGCTCCTTTTTTCCCATGAACTGAGACATTTATTAATCTCCTTGGTCGGTTTGTAAATAGTTTCTACGCCCTGTGTGTGTAATACACGATCGATCCTGTCTGTCATCCTTGGGATACATGGCAGAAAGGACTTGTTTCTCCCTCGGAGTGTTAGGTTTCGTGACACTTCTTATGGAACTGGTGGCGTGGTGGCGTATCCCTTGCCTCTCAGGACGCATACCAGGCGTTGCATCTTGTGTTGCCAGCCCGTGTGGCCGAGCGGTTCTAGGCGCTTCAGTATGGAACCGCGCGACCGCTATGGTCTCAGGTTCGAATCCTGCCTCGGGCATGGATGCATGTGATGTCCTTAGGTTAGTTAGGTTTAAGTAGTTGTAAGTTCTAGGGGACTGATGACCTCAGAAGTTAAGTCCCATAGTGCTCAGAGTCATTTGATGCATCTCTTATTCGAGGTACTGCGGCTGACATATTCGTCTTTCACGCATTACGAGCGTATTAATCATTTCTCTTATCTGGCTTTGGTAATAAGTTTGTGTATGTTGTTCTTCGTTATTTGCTGTTTTCCAGGTTCTCAATATTCCTCGTAACCATTACGTCTGGAAAGGATGGCTATTCCTGACTCCATAGTAAATTTTATGTCTGCGTGGAGACTGTTCGAGTGTCATGGAAACGTACCGAACTGTCCCTCACCAAGGCTTCACACAACGAAAGTGTCGTCTCCGTACCTGTACTGCACCTTGGGTTTGGCCTGTCTTTCGAAACACTCCATGAAGAAAGAGGCGGCCATTGGACTGTGTGGACTACCACGTCACTGTCAAGTAGAAGACACACGCCTACGTCACACATTCATTCCGTGGTGTGAAAATATCGATATCCATCTTATTATGGTAGTATTCCCTCTCAAAGCCGTAGTAAAGAACAAAAATGACGAGCAATCGTTGATTTTGTGTGTCACGCGAGGTTTACTGCACTGCGAACCCTTGTTTATTAACTGTCTGATCAAAAGTATCCGGGCGGCCTTATGAAATGCGGAATTCGCCGCTAGATGTCACAAAAGGCGCTCCCGCCAGTATAAAAGGATCCGGGGAGTGTTGTGAGCAGAGAAGCAGGAACAGCAGAATGGGTCGGTTAGGGGAATCAGTGACTTCGAACATAGACCAGTCACTCCGTATCTGCTGGTAACAAATTCATCAGGGACATTTCAGCCCTTCAAAAGCTTCCCAATTCGACTGTTGGTTATATTACTGTGGAGTGGAAGGAAACGCAAAGGAACAACCGCAGGTAAACCAAAACCACACCCGTACTGACGAACAGGGACCGTTGAGCATTGCGAAAGGTGGTTTACAAAATCGCATGAAATCAGCGGAAAGAATCACTCGTGAGCTCTAAAGGATTTCCAGCAGTCCAGATAGCAGAATGACTCTGGGAAGTGGGTTAAAAAGAACATGGTACAGTGGTAGAGGATCTCCTCATCAGCATGTATTACTGAAGTCAGTGCTAAGCGAGGCTTAAGGTGGTATAAAGAACGGACGACTGGAAACGAATGATTTGGAGTGATGGAACACGCCATTCCCTTCGGCAATCCAATGGAAGGGTCTGGGTGTGGAAAATGTCTGGAGAACATTATCTACCATCATGTATAGTGACAGCAGCGAAATACGTAGGAGATGGTGTTATGATATGGGCATTGAGCTGTGCTGTGGCTCGCGTTGGTGCTGTTTGTAGGTTTCCGTCCTCTGTTGGAGGCCAGACGGTTTCGTTTAGTTGGCATGGTTGTGGTTTTTTGTCTTCTCGTGCTGACTGGCACCACTCGGTTTCGCAAGCGTTGCCTGCCGCTAGTGGCAGCAGTGGCGGTTATCGATATGTAGTAACTTTTTCCCTGTGTTTGGGCCGACGTCGTTGTTTTTCCGGGTCGTGTGAGTGAGCCAGTTCGGTTGGGGACTCAGGAGGAGCCAGGTCCGTGCAGTGGGAAAACACGCCGGGACCGCTGGCGGCAAGCATGGACCGGCAGGGCTGCAGTCACAAGGGTGCTCGACCTCGTCGGAAACTGGATCCAGCAAGCCTTAATATGTGCGCCTTTCAATATAAGTAGAGAAACCCCGACCATTGTGATATCTCGAAGTTCTCCAGTGAATTCGGTTCGTGTTGCTGCTCATAGTGTCGCCGAGGCGAAGAGCAGCGAGTGGAGTGCTTGGGGAAGGCGGATCTGATTAGCTTTCCTCGACTTCTTATTACTATTTACTGCGTTCAACTTGTTAAACTCAACCAGGAGCCGGTGGGTGATTCTTCTACTCTGGTGGTAGTGGTTCCTTTCTCGTTCTGGGCACTCTAAACACAGTATTCTGGGGACGTAGTGCAGACTGCCGGTTCCGTCTTTGGCGTATTGTTCCATCGTTGCATTTGGTTTATTGGACGTCAGGTAGCTTCAGCAAGACTATGATTAGTCATTCGTTAGACTGCCACTAGTCTGAGTTACCATCTTGTGAAGTGAATGCAACTCTTGGCTGCCTATCTCATCGCTCGCGAAGATGTTTGTTGCCGACCTTCTCAGAGGTCGACTCCTGGAGCACCATCTGTGGCCCCTTGGTTCTTGTAAGACTTGTGTTCTAAAAGAGGATCAGTTGCTTGTTTTTTTTAATCAACCTTTGCTATTGTATTTGCTGTTTTACAGCAGGTTTCTAAATTTTTTGTATTATTGCCTTTACTGGCGTGTAAGGCCTTCATCCGTGATTGTGGTCACTTGCCTTAAAATTCTAATTTGGTATTTGTATTTACGCAGTAAGCCTTTAAAACCTTATTTAGTGCCATTCCTGTCGTCTGATGCCTTCTGATGTGTTTGTGGTGACTTGCCTTTAATATTTCAACCCCTAACTTCTAAGTTGCAGCGAGTTTTAAACGATTGTTTATTTGTTGCCATTCCTAGTGTGTAAGCCTTCTGCCCAGATCACAGTGGCTTGCTTTTAAAATATTATCTGTTGTATCTGCATTTAATGGTGATTTGCTAGATTGTAACTCATTGAAAACACTGTTATTTACACGGTTGTTTATTTCTTCATTAATGACGTGTGGTACTTTTTATTTGTTGTTGAGTCTGGAATTAATGGTTTAAAATAAATTGTGTCTAATTGTAAAGGGCTACCAATAGTAACTGATTACGGCCCCGTCCACAATCGTAACCGAATCCTGCCTTCCCTTGACTGCCTACCAAGTTTCAGGCACGTTTTTGTGTGGTTTGGATGTGATCCCTTATTGAGCTTAAGAAAACGCTAAATGCGGAAGAATGTGATCAGACTTTACAGCATTGCGTACTGCAAACAGCAGAGCAGCAGGAGACGACGATTGCATCAGCATACAATGCATCCTGTCATAAAGCAGCGTCTGTAAGGCAGTGGTCTATAAAAAATAACTTTCCTCAAATGGACTGGCCTGCACGGAGTCTCGTCCTGAACTGACCTCTGGGATGAGTAAGAACGACAGCTTCGCTCTAGATCCCAGCGTCCAACCTTCGGCTCTTGCGGAAGAATGGATTACCATTCCTCCACAGACATAGCAGACACCTCACTGAAAGTGTCCCTGGCAGCCATAAAGGGGAAAGCAGACACACCTCATATTGACGTCTAGTATTAGGTGTCCAGATACGTTTGACCAGACAGTGCAGTATCTAAGATTTTCAAACGTTCCATCACGCCACAAGCCATCAAAATGCACCTGAAGTTGTAATTTTCTCCTACACATCGGATTACTGATTTTTTTCCCCGATAAGGTAGTGTACGAGGCACGTTCAATAAGTAACGCAACACTTTTTTTTCTGAAAGCAGATTGATCTTATTTACTATTCCAACACATTATATAATTCCCCACTCTTTTAGCTACAAAACCCCATTTTTCACCATAATATCTGTTCAACATGATGGCCTTGCAACACCTAACTGGAAGGGCCTGTATGCCTGCATGGAACCTTTCTACTAGTCGATGTCAGAGCCAACATCTTGCTGCCTCCCCATCATCCACGTACTGCTTCTGTGGAGTGTATCCTCCATTGGGCCAAATAGATAAACTGAAAGGTGCAAAATCCTGGCTGTAGGGTGGGTGAGTCAAATGAAGTTTTTTGAGCTCCTCTCGAGTGTGCAGACTTGGGCGAGACCATGCGTTGTCACGGAGAAGAAGAAGTTCGTTTGCATTTCTGTGGTGATGAACACACTGAAGTTGGGAGAACATCAAACAGAATACCCCCTTCAGAGTCACAGAAGACCGTCGCCATGATTTTACCGGCTGAGTGTGCGACTTAGAACTTTCTCAAAAATGGTTCAAATGGCTCTGAGCACTATGGGACTTAACATCTGTGGTCATCAGTCCCCTAGAACTTAGAACTACTTAAACCTAACTAACCGAAGGACATCACACACATCCATGCCCGAAGCAGGATTCGAACCTGCGACCGTAGCGGTCACGCGGTTCCAGACTGAAGCGCCTAGAACCGCACGGCCACACTGGCCGGCTAAAACTTTCTCTTCAGAAGAGAGGTGATGTGACACAACTCAGTGGACTACCATTTTGTTTTTGGTTTGAAGTGATGAACCCATGTTTCATTGCCTGTGATGATGTTCGCCAGAAGTTGTCACGTTCAGCCTCAAAACATGCAAGCAACTGAGCACACATAGTCCTCCGTTGCTCTTAATGGTCTACTGGCAGGCAGTGGGAAACCCACCGGGATACTCCTTTGAGTACCTCAACTGGTGGATGAGTGTGTCAACACTACCAATAGAGCACTACCAGTTGAGCGGCGAGGTGTTTGAGTGTGATCCGTCGATCGCCTCGAATAAGACAGTCTACACCTTCCAACACTGCAAGAGTCACAGCTGTGTACAGCAGGCCGGCATATGGAAGATCAGACAGGTTTTCGCGATCTTGTGTGGAGATAACAGACGCCTCAGCCACACCATGCTTTTGCTCACTGCCATGTCTCTGTAAAACTTCTGCAAGCGCCTATGAATATCCGCGATGCTTTCCACCAAAAGAAACTCAATGCTTGGAATGCATCTCTGTCACAGATGCCATTTTGCGGGCTATGCACTGTGCCGCCACCAATCAGTAGGGCCTGAAGCGGCAATACTCCACGATGTCCCACGACAAATTCCACATTTTTTCAATCGAAATTTGCTGAAAAAAAAAGTGTTCCATTACTTACTGATGATGTTTTGTTTGTGGGGCGCTCAACTGCGTGGTTATCAGCGCTCGTACAATTATCCAATCTTTGCTCAGTCCAATTTCGCCACTTTCCTGGATGATGATGAAATGATGAGGACAACACAAACACCCAGTCATCTCAAGGCAGGTGAAAATCCCTGACCCCGCCGGGAATCGAACCCGGGACCCCGTGCTCGGGAAGCGAGAACGCTACCATTACTTACTGTATGCCCACCGTAGGAAAGGTGCAGGATGTGGCTTCAGTTACCCAGCCGTCATCTGTCACAGATTTTACGAGGAGTTGTGCTTCTGAAATGGTTAATTCGTAAAACGGGCGAGATTCAGCCCCAGACGGAGGCGGATGCAGTGGGCAGCGCGCAGTGGGCGCTGCTTAGCGAGACGAGACAGATGCGGCGGCAGCGGCTGGGCGCGGACAAACACGCGCGGACGAGGTGTCCCATTACAGGAGCGGCGTGTAGCGGCGGCCGTGTAAACAGCGGCCGCTAAGTGCCTGGCGCAGCGCGCCGCGCGCCGCGCCTACTCAATAATTGGCCCGCGCTGCTCTCTGCTCTGATCTCTGCTCCACTCGCCGCACTCTCCGGCCAGTGGGCGCCAACAGCGCAGCCGACTGCGCGCTACAAGTTTACAAACGCACTCCACTTTACTCCAGAAACTTTTTACTTCTTGGTGCCTCGTTCCAGGATTTTGAAATGAGGTAGAGTTATTTGGTTTAGCTATTTTGGTCTGGGTGTCTAATGAAAAGAAAAGCATGTCTATTTCTGATTTAAACTCGTATTCGAAACAGTCCTTATATTCTCTCTTTCTACCCTACATTTAAATACTACTTCACAAGCCACCATACAGTGTGTGGTGGAAGTACTTTGTACGACTGCTAATCATTTCCTTTTCGGTTCCACTCGCAACTACCTCTGTTGAGCACTTTAAAAATGTACCTGAACTGAACTAACCTGTGGTCAAGTCCTAGGAACTTGCAGACAGACAGTCCCTTCGATGATGATGATGATGATGATGATGATGTTGGTTTGTGGGGCGCTCAACTGCGAGGTCATCAGCGCCCGTACAAAGTCCCACGTATGACACAGTCCAATTTTTGCACAGTCCAATCAACCCTGTGTCACGAATTATGATGAAATGATGAAAACAACACAAACACAAAGTCCTAGGTCAGTGAAAATCCCCAACCCGACCGGGAATCGAACCCGGGACCCAGTGATCCAGTGGGAGCAACGCTAGCCACTAGATCACGAGCTGCAGACCAGTGCCTTCGATACCTCCCCATTCTGGATGGGCTACTAGCAGTACAAGAGCAGTAGAATAACCAGTCTACATGGACTCTGTCTATAAAGGTACATTTTTTAGGAGTGCAGCCAAGGTGCGTGGGTGACGGGGTGTGTGTCGCCAAACTGTGGGGTCTTACGACCCTCTACCATTTTATGCACGCATGTGTCAATGTCGCACTCCTCTATTATCAGGAGGGCGGGCATAAGAGCGTTGGGAAAGTAAAAGCGCTCTTTTTTGCTTTAGATCGCGTTCAGATTTCCTCGAATGGGTTTGAACGGTCCATATTGGTTCCATCTTCTACACCAGAGAAAAAATTGCAGTCTACCTGCACCCCAAAAGCTTGCGATCGCAGTCAGTGCGGTTGTTAGCAACTTAGGCTGAGGTTTGATTCGTGGGGCACTCAACTGCGCGGTCGTCACTGCCCGTACAAAGTCCCAATTTTTACACAGTCCTATTTTTTTTGCACAGTCGATTGTAGCCATGATGATGATGAAATGGTGAGGACGACACAAACACCCAGTCCCTGCGCAGAGAAAATCCCCAACCCGGCCGAGAATCGAACCTGGGACCCCGTGAACCAGAGGCAGCAACGCTAGCTGCTAGACCACAGCAACTTAGGGAATAGTTGAACCATCCGAGCGATGCCGGCACTGTCAAAGGTTGTCAAGCATGCCGTCTTGTTGCTCATCACACTGTGAAATGTCGTTTTTGACAGCGAGATGTGTAGGAAACAACGACTCAAGGAAAGAGGTGGTTTCATTGACACCCTTATGCTACCCTACAAGGTTATTTCGTATCGTTTCTGAGATAATAAACGTACCCACTGATACATATCCAAATTAAAGTCGGGAATTCTACTTGATGATGGAAAATTCTCTAAATGGGCTCAGTGCAGTTTTATTCCAAGTAGAAGAGGGAAGCGAAACTCCCATGGAACACCCTACCATTGCAAGGCATGTTTTGTGTGGGAGTGAAAGGAACTAGACAGTAACAGACCCCGAGGCTCTCATTCCTTATTATGGTATGACTGCTAAGATGTTCGTGCATCATCATGCACAGAAGTTCTTGACGTCAGCGAAGCTGATACGTGGGCGATAGGTCTTTATATCTGCAGAAATATCAAGTCACAACCAAATATATTCTGAGGAAATAAATATAGCTATGGGCTCTTATCACATGATCCCACTGGATTGGCATACGGAGTTGGAAACCTGGGAGACAATAACTTCAGCATTCTCTGTCGTAGGAACATCATTTTTAAGAATTTTATTGCCACATTCTGTAAAATACTGCTCAAGAGGAAGAGAAATATACAGTACTGAGGGAAGTAGAAGGTAAAAGACAAAGAAGGGAAAGGAGCCAAGCGACCATACGACAATATCATTTGGTTAAAAGTAACCTTCTATTCAGACAGCGAGATCTTGAGGGTCCGAAGCGATTACTGATGATCCCAGAAGAATCTATGAATAAAGTAGTGTATCCTCTTTGTTTAGTCATCAGTCTTCTGACTGATTTGACGTTGCCCACCACGAATTCCTCTCCTGTGCCGACCTCTTCATCTCAGAGGCACTTGCAACCTACGTCCTCAATTATCTGCTGGATGTATTTCAATGTCTGTCTTCCTCTACAGCTTTTGCCCTCTACAGTTCCCTCTACTACCATGGAAGTCGTCCCCTAGTGCCTTAACAGATGTCGTATCATCCTGTCGCTTCTGTCCTGTCATCCTGCAGCTTCTCCTTGTCAATGTTTTCCACTTATTCCTTTCCTCTCAAATTCTGCGTAGGACCTCCTCATTTCTTACTTTATCAGTCCACCTAATTTTCAACATTCGTCTGTAGCACCACATCCCACGATTCTCTTCTCTTCCGGTTTTCTCACAATCAATTTTTCACTACCATACGGTGCTGTACTCCAAACGTACATTCTCAGAAATTTCATCCTCGAATTAAGGCCTATGTTTGATACTAGTAGACTTCTCCTGTCCAGGAATGCTCTTTTTGCCAGTGCTAGTCTGCTTTTGATGTCCTCCTTGCTCCGTCATTGGTTGTTTTGCTACCTAGGTAGTAGAATTCGTTAAATTATTCATCTACTTCGTGACCATCAGTCCTGATGCTAAGTTTCTCGCTGTTCTCATTTCTGCTACTTCTCATTACTTTCGTCTTTCTTCGATTTCTTCTAAATCCATATTCAGTACTCATCAGGATGCTCATTAGATTCAGCAGATCATGTAACTCTTCTTCGTTTTCACTTATGACAGCAATGTCATTAGCGGATTGCATCATTGATATCTTTTCACCTCGAATTTTAATTTCACTCCTGAACCTTTCTTTTTTTTCCATCATTGCTTTTTCGATGTACAGATTGAACAGTAGGGGCGAAAGACTGCGTCCCTGTATTACACCGTTTTCAATCAGAGCACTTCGTTCTTGGCCGTCTAGTCTTATTAGTCCCTCTTGGCTCTTGTACTTATTGTATATTACCCGTCTCTCCCTATAGTTTACCTCCATTTTTCTCAGAATTTAGAACATCTTGCACCATTTTACATTGTTGAATGCTTTTTCCTGTCCGACAAATCCTGTAAATGTATCTTGATTGTTATTTAGTCTTGCTTCCATTATCAACCGCAACGGCAGAATTACCTTTCTAGTGCCTTTATTTTCCTGATGACAAACTGATCGTCATCTAACACGGCCTCAATCTTCTTTTCCATTCTTCTGTATATTATTCTTGTCAGCATCTTGGATACATGAGCTGTTAAGCTGATTGTGCGGCAATTCTCGCACTTTTCAGCTCTTGCAGTCTTCGGGATTGTGTGGATACTATTTTTCCGAAAATCAGATGGTATGTCGCCAGACTCACACCTTCTACACACCGAAGTGTATAGTCGTTTTGTTTCCACTTCTCTCAATCATTATAGAAATTCTGAGGGAATGTTTTCTATCCCTGCTGCCTTATTTACTCTTAAATGCTCCAAATGTCTCTTAAATTCTGTTTTTAATACTGTGTCCCCTATCTCTTCTAAATCGACTCCTGTTTCTTCTTCTACCACATCAGACGAATTTTCCCTCTGACACTGGTCTTCAGTGTACTCTTTCCAGTCTCTCCTCTGAATTTAGTAGTGGAATTCCCGTTACTCTCTTAATGTTACCACCCTTGCTTTTAATTTCACATGAGATTGTTTTGACTTTCCTATATGCTGAGTCAGTCCTTCCAACAATCATTTCTCTTTCGATTGCTTCACATTCTTCATGGAGCCATTTCGTCTTAGCATCCCTGCACTTCCTATTTATTTCATTCCTCAGCGACTTGTATTTCTGTATTCCTAAATTTCCCTGAGCATTTTTGTACTTCCTTCTTTCACCGATCGCCTGAAGTATTTATTCTGTTACCCATGGTTTCTTCACAGTTACCTTCTGTGTACCTATGTTTCTCTTTCCAAATTCTGTGATTGCCCTTTTTCGAGATGTACTTTCCTCTTGAACTGTACTGCCGACTGAGCTGTTCCTTATTGCTGCATCTATAACTTTTGAGAACTTCAAGCGTATCTCTTCATCATTCCTCATTATTCCTGTATCTCATTTTTGCATGTTGATTCTTCCTGACTAATATTTTAAACTTCAGCCTATTCTTCATCGCTATTACATTGTGATCTGAGTCTATATCTGCTCCTGTGTACGCCTTACAATCTAGTTCAAAATGGTTCATATGGCTTTGAGCACTATGGGCCTCAACATCTTAGGTCATAAGTCCCCTAGAACTTAGAACTACTTAAACCTAACTAACCTAAAGACATCACACACACCCATGCCCGAGGCAGGATTCGAACCTGCGACCGTAGCAGTCCCGCGGTTCCGGACTGCAGCGCCAAAACCGCTAGACCACCGCGGCCGGCTACAATCAAGTATCTGATTTCGTTATCTCTGATCATACTGTAATCTGAATGAAATGTTCCTATATGAACTAACCCTTTCCAAGTATACTTTCTCCTCTTCTGATTCTCGAACAGAATATTCGCTATTACTAGTTGAAATTTACTGCAGAACTCAATTAGTCTTTCTCCCCTCTCATTCCCTGTCCCAAGTCCGTATTCTCCTGTAACATTTTCTTTTACTCCATTACCTACAACTGTATTGCACTCCCCCATGACTATTAAATTTTCATCTCTCTTTACGTATGGTATTATCTTTTCAAAATCTTCAAATACTTTCTCAGTCTCTTTATCTTCAGCTTTCGAAGGCGGAATGTGTATCTGAACTATCGTATGCTAGTGTATATCCACCTGAATTATGAACAGTTTGGGGTGAGGAAGTACTTCCAAAAATCGCGTCAGACCTGCCACTTCAGTCACACGTTGAATACAGTATGATATCAAAGTGTGCAAACCCTGTCAGCAAACTGCTTCGCGTCCGGCCATCCAGATTTAGGTTTTCCGTGATTTCCCTAAATCGGTCCAGGCAAATGCCGGGATGGTTCCTCTGAAAGGGCACGGCCGACTTCCTTCCCCATCCTTCCCTAATCCGATGAGACCGATGACCCCGCTGTCTGGTCTCCTTCCCCAAAACAACCCAACCCCAAGCTGCTCCAAACACAGTGTTGTTGTACATAGTCTTCACGGGTTTGCCGCCTGATCACGTTGTGCAAATCCCACAATATTTCCTCGGAGCACCTGTCCGACGTCTTCATGTGGTTCAACCTTGCTCGTGTCTAGGTACGACTGACGGTATCCGCACACCGACGCCCCGTTTTTAGAACACGCGCGCGAAGAATGCGCAACCACGGAAATCGCGCAAGCGCAGTGATTTGCCACATTCAAACTCGCTCTGCCGAAAATCGCAGAGCGGCTCTCCCGCGCGTGCGCTGTACGCTGCGTTTGCCAGACGTTACTCACCAACGGCCGTACTAGGCCAGTGTTATGACGGGCCTGTTAGCGAAGAATCTTGATTTTTACGCTGTGATTTAATGGCAGCCAATGCAGGGTTCCAGGCTGTGCTCAGTTGAAATCCCGTATCCCTGTTGACGAGATTATCGACTGTACGGATATGTATTGCTTCCTTAATGACGCAGTGCCAGAAAGATGATGCCGGGGATAAAACTTCTGTCTTTTCATAAATCATACGATGTCCTGTATTCAGGCAGTGTTCCGCAATTTCCGACTTTTCCGGTTGACGAAGGCGCCTGTGAGGCTGATGTTCATCACAGCGTTCTTGTATTGTGCGGCATGTCTGGCCTATATACGCTGTCCCACACTGACAAGGAATTTTTTACACACCACATTTCCTGAGTCCTAGTCCGCAGCTCGTGGTCGTGCGGTAGCGTTCTCGCTTCCCACACCCGGGTTTGATTCCCGGCGGGGTCAGGGGTTTTTCTCTGCCCTCGTGATGACTGGGTGTTGTGTGCTGTCCTTAGGTTAGTTAGGTTTAGGTAGTTCTAAGTTCTAGGGGACTGATGACCATAGATGTTAAGTCCCATAGTGCTCAGAGCCATTTGAACCATCCTGAGTCCTAGGTCATCCTTAACCAAACCCAACAGGTTTCTCTAAGAGACTGATACGTAATGCATTGAGGCCCAGGCGAGTTCAATCTATGGAGCAGAATGAAGATACGAAGACACCCATCACTTTGGCCTTTTTGCCGTATTTTGGTGCCATGTCGTCAAGAATCGGAAGAGTCCTCAGAAGATACGGAATTAAGTGTGTTTCTCAACCATCTGCAAAACTGAGAAACCTATTGGGTTCGGTTAAGCATGACCTTGGCCTGAGGAAATGTGGTGTGTACAAGATTCCTTGTCAGTGTGTGGCACCGTATGTAGGCCAGACATGCCGCACAATACAAGAACGCTGCGATGAACTTCAGCCTCACAGGCGCCTTCGTCAACCGGAAAAGTCGGAAATTGCGGAACACACTATCTGAATACAGGACATCGCATGATTTATGAAAAGACAGAAGTTTTATCCTCGACATCACCTTTCTGGGACTGCGTCATTAAGGAAGCAATACATATCCGTACAGTCGATAATCTCGTTAACAGGTATACGGGATTTCAACTGAGCACAGCCTGGAACCCTGCATTGGCTGCCATTAAATCACACCAAGTCCCGTACGAGTTCGGGCATAGCGTGTGCGTTCGCACAAGAAGGTCAATGGCCGGGAAGCCATATTTTAACCATATATGACGGTAGTATCTGTTCCCGAAAGAACAGTTACCGTGGATGACCATGCAGCTTTGCTAGAATGAAATGATAATTAAATGGACATCCTAGCTGCAAACAGGCGTTGATGTACTTCATTGGGGACATGTTGAAAATGTGTGCCCCGACCGGGACTCGAACCCGGGATCTCCTGCTTACATGGCAGACGCTCTATCCATCTGAGCCACCGCGGGCACAGAGGATAGTGCGTCTGAAGGGACTTATCCCTTGCACGCTCCCCGTGAGATCCACATTCCCAACATTGCCACACCACTACATTCTACATTAATCTGCCACGAGTAATGAGTATGATGGGCAAACATCTATTAGGCGCACTACGAATGTAGTGTTGTGGACATGTTGGGAATGTGGATCTCACGGGGAGCGTGCAAGGGATAAGTCCCTACAGACGCACTATTCTCCGTGCCCGCGGTGGCTCAGATGGATAGGGCGTCTGCCATGTAAGCAGGAGGTCCCGGATTCGAGTCCCGGTCGGGGCACACATTTTCAACATGTCCCCAATGAAGTACATCAACGCCTGTTTGCAGCTAGGGTGTCCATTTAATTATCATTACAGTTAATTGTTATGAACGATTTGAGGCCAATGACGTACATGATATTCCAGCCAAATAGTATGTACCATGCCAATTAACTTAGCTAGGGAATTACTAGGAGGGCGTCACCGAAGACGTTGGAAATGTATCAGACTGGTGTTCAACAGTCGAGAGAGATTTAGGATAGATTCTCAGGTCCACAGCTCGCGCCGACAGCCGCCACTGCCGCCACGGACGCAAGGTAAACATGCGGCCTCGCATTACACCAGCAAGTGACATTTAATTGATTCTCAGAACTGCTGTCGTCTTCGTCTCTCCTAATTTTTGTGCACTCAGCTATGACATGTAGTTAAAAATATTCACGATTGTCTGGCTTAACTGAAGCAGAAACGCGAGATATTCAATTTAATGAAAAGAACTGATCAGCCACTGTAGAGTGCTTCATTCTCTGAAGTTACGAAATTGTTTTAACTCTGTACTTCTCTTTGATTGCTCTTTACCGATCCCCATTCAATTCTGGTCAATTTAATTGTGCATTTTAGCGTAATTGATATCTCTGGCCCCAATTGTATTTAATTTGTTTGTGTTTTTATTGGTTTGGTTTGTGGGGCGCTCAACTGCGTGGTTATCAGCGGTGTTTTTATTCGCTCCCAGACGTGGTCATCAATGATCTTACCATTAAAAAACCTTGTAATAGTTAGGAATTTCGCTTCACAGTTGTGAACACCCAGTATCAACATTTTACCATCCTATACGTAATTTTGCTAACATTGCTATGCCATGAAGTCATACTTAGAGTAAAAATAAACCTTAATAACGAAAATCTAAGATTTTTACTTTTGCTAACATATACTTATGCCTGAACCCGTAAACTAATTTCTGTTAGCGATAACGTTTCCTTTACAGGGCGTGTAGTGGAACTAACATTGAGATCATTCTCTGATTACATCACTGTCTGTACTACTGCACTTTTCTGAACTCTGCATGCATGAGATGGTATCTTCCTACCTTGCAGGCTGTGGGTTCAACACCAAATTCCTAAAACACGCGTAGAGTATCCTTACACAACTGCAGTAGGAAGATCAGAACCAGTCTCACACATGTTAGACCTCCCAGCAGAGTGAAAGAGATTGTGCCCTAGTCAGAGGAGCCGAGATTCCAACAAAGTTCCATCCTTGAAATGACATTGAACAATATAAAATTTGCAACCAAAATAAGGAAGAATGCCTACCAGAAGAAAGCGAGGAAGATTGAGTTTTACGTTGAGCAAATGGTAATTCTACATCTACATCTACATCTATACTCCGCGAGCCACCTTACGGTGTGTGGCGGAGGGTACTTATTGTACCACTATCTGATCCCCCCTTCCCTGTTCCATTCACGAATTGTGCGTGGGAAGAACGACTGTTTGTAAGTCTCCGTATTTGCTCTAATTTCTCGGATCTTTTCGTTGTGATCATTACGCGAGATATATGTGGGCGGTAGTAATATGTTGCCCATCTCTTCCCGGAATGTGCTCTCTCGTAATTTCGATAATAAACCTCTCCGTATTGCGTAACGCCTTTCTTGAAGTGTCCGCCACTGGAGCTTGTTCAGCATCTCCGTAACGCTCTCGCGCTGACTAAATGTCCCCATGACGAATCGCGCTGCTTTTCGCTGGATCATGTCTATCTCTTCTATTAATCCAACCTGGTAAGGGTCCCATACTGATGAGCAATACTCAAGAATCGGACGAACAAGCGTTTTGTAGGCTACTTCTTTCGTCGATGAGTCACATTTTCTTAGAATTCTTCCTATGAATCTCAACCTGGCGCCTGCTTTTCCCACTATTTGTTTTATGTGATCATTCCACTTCAGATCGCTCCGGATAGTAACTCCTAAGTATTTTACGGTCGTTACCGCTTCCAATGATTTACCACCTATGGCATAATCGTACTGGAATGGATTTCTGCCCCTATGTATGCGCATTATATTACATTTATCTACGTTTAGGGAAAGCTGCCAGCTGTCGCACCATGCATTAATCCTCTGCAGGTCTTCCTGGAGTACGTACGAGTCTTCTGATGTTGCTACTTTCTTGTAGACAACCGTGTCATCTGCAAATAGCCTCACGGAGCTACCGATGTTGTCAACTAAGTCATTTATGTATATTGTAAACAATAAAGGTCCTATCACGCTTCCTTGAGGTACTCCCGAAATTACCTCTACATCTGCAGATTTTGAACCGTTAAGAATGACATGTTGTGTTCTTTCTTCTAGGAAATCCTGAATCCAATCACAAACCTGGTCCGATATTCCGTAAGCTCGTATTTTTTTCACTAAACGTAAGTGCGGAACCGTATCAAATGCCTTCCTGAAGTCCAGGAATACGGCATCAATCTGCTCGCCAGTGTCTACGGCACTGTGAATTTCTTGGGCAAATAGGGCGAGCTGAGTTTCACATGATCTCTGTTTGCGGAATCCATGTTGGTTATAATGAAGGAGATTTGTATTATCTAAGAACGTCATAATACGAGAACACAAAACATGTTCCATTATTCTACAACAGATTGACGTAAGCGAAATAGGCCTATAATTATTCGCATCTGATTTATGACCCTTCTTGAAAATGGGAACGACCTGCGCTTTCTTCCAGTCGCTAGGTACTTTACGTTCTTCCAGCGATCTACGATAAATTGCTGATAGAAAGGGGGCAAGTTCTTTAGCATAATCACTGTAGAATCTTAAGGGTATCTCGTCTGGTCCGGATGCTTTTCCGCTACTAAGTGATAGCAGTTGTTTTTCAATTCCGATATCGTTTATTTCAATATTTTCCATTTTGGCGTCCGTGCGACGGCTGAAGTCAGGGACCGTGTTACGATTTTCCGCAGTGAAACAGTTTCGGAACACTGAATTCAGTATTTCTGCCTTTCTTCGGTCGTCCTCTGTTTCGGTGCCATCGTGGTCAACGAGTGACTGAATAGGGGATTTTGATCCGCTTACCGATTTTACATGTGATCAAAACTTTTTAGGGTTCTTGTTTAGATTGTTTGCCAATGTTTTATGTTCGAATTCGTTGAATGCTTCTCTCATTGCTCTCTTTACGCTCTTTTTCAATTCGTTCAGCTTTTCCTTATCAGCTATGATTCGACTACTCTTAAACCTATGATGAAGCTTTCTTTGTTTCCGTAGTACCTTTCGTACATGATTGTTATACCACGGTGGATCTTTCCCCTCGCTTTGGACCTTAGTCGGTACGAACTTATCTAAGGCGTACTGGACGATGTTTCTGAATTTTTTCCATTTTTGTTCCCCATCCTCTTCCTCAGAAATGAACGTTTGATGGTGGTCACTCAGATATTCTGCGATTTGTGCCCTATCACTCTTGTTAAGCAAATATATTTTCCTTCCTTTCTTGGCATTTCTTATTACACTTGTAGTCATTGATGCAACCACTGACTTATGATCACTGATACCCTCTTCTACATTCACGGAGTCGAAAAGTTCCGGTCTATTTGTTGCTATGAGGTCTAAAACGTTAGCTTCACGAGTTGGTTCTCTAACTATCTGCTCGAAGTAATTCTCGGACAAGGCAGTCAGGATAATGTCACAAGAGTCTCTGTCCCTGGCTCCAGTTCTGATTGTGTGACTATCCCATTCTATACCTGGTAGATTGAAGTCTCCCCCTATTACAATAGTATGATCACGAAAGTTCTTCACGACGTTCTGCAGGTTCTCTCTGAGGCGCTCAACTACTACGGTTGCTGATGCAGGTGGTCTATAGAAGCATCCGACTATCCTATCTGACCCACCTTTGATACTTAGCTTAACCCAGATTATTTCACATTCGCATTCGCTAATAACTTCACTGGATATTATTGAATTCTTTACTGCTATAAATACTCCTCCACCATTGGCGTTTATCCTATCCTTGCGGTATATATTCCATTCTGTGTCTAGGATTTCGTTACTGTTCACTTCCGGTTTTAACCAACTTTCCGTTCCTAATACTATATGCGCACTATTTCCTTCAATAAGAGATACTAATTCAGGAACCTTGCCCTGGATACTCCTGCAGTTTACCAATATTACGTTAACTTTTCCTGTTTTTGGTCTCTGAGGACGGACGTTCTTTATCAACGATGATAATGTCCTCTCTGGTAAGCCGTCAGGTATTTTATCGTTTCGCCCAAGGGGGGGTCCCTCTAACCTAAAAAAACCCCGTGTGCACGCCACACGTACTCTGCTACCCTAGTAGCTGCTTCCGGTGTGTAGTGCACGCCTGACCTGTCTAGGGGGGCCCTACAATTCTCCACCCAATAACGGAGGTCGATGAATTTGCAACCATTATAGTCGCAGAGTCGTCTGAGCCTCTGGTTTAGACCCTCCACACGGCTCCAAACCAGAGGACCGCGATCGACTCTGGGCACTATGCTGCAGATATTAAGCTCAGCTTGCACTCCGCGTGCGATGCTGGTTGTCTTCACCAAATCAGCCAGCCGCCGGAAGGAACCAAGGATGGCCTCAGAACCCAAGCGGCAGGCGTCATTCGTTCCGACATGTGCTACTATCTGCAGCCGGTCACACCCAGTGCGTTCAATAGCTGCCGGAAGGGCCTCCTCCACATTACGGACGAGACCCCCCGGCAAGCACACCGAGTGCACACTGGCATTCTTCCCCGACCTACCCGCTATTTTCCTGAGGGGCTCCATAACCCGCCTAACGTTGGAGCTCCCTATAACTAATAGGCCCGCCCTCTGTGACTGTCGGGACCTTGCCGGAGAATCGGCCACTGGCCCAACAGGCGAGGCATCCTGTGGTGGCTCGGAAACGATGTCATCACCACTAGGAAGCACCCCGTACCTGTTGGAAAGGGGTAAGGCAGCTGCCACGCGGCCAGATCCCACCTTCGCCTTTCGGCCAGGCACGCGCGAGCCCACCACTGTCCGCCATTCACCCTGGAGTGATGGCTGACCGGTAAGATGCTCACTGCCGGAAGACGCAGCGACATCAGGGGTTCCATGCGATTCCAAGGCCACCGAAGTAGGCATAGGTCTCACCACAGTTGCCCCAACGCCACTACGAGCCGACGCCTGCGCCTCGAGCTCGATGAGCCTAACAGACAAAGCCTCCACCTGCCCCCGAAGAGTGGCCAATTCTCCTTGCGTCCGCTCACAACAACCACAGTCCCTACACATGACTATGTTTACCCTACCCTATACGGTGACAAATTCCCAAGATAATCTTCTGATGAGCTACTCTGATAATCAAGAAACACTCACTGAAATACGAGACGCGAAAACTACGCTAGGTTTTCCCAGAAAAACTATTTAAAAGCTAAGCGCAGCAAATAAGTACAAAAACGCTTTATACAAACAGTACTCGCTGCTGCTGGTGCTCTCGCTCTGGCTGTCACAAGACAACTGCTGATTCAAGTGACTAGTGGCTAACGGCCGCGAAACAAACAAAGACGGTTTTAGGGCGCTTTCTGTTCTAAACGATCAAGAAAACACTAAGAAATCTAACACGAAAACTACGTAAAGTTTTATCAAGAACTGTTAGTTACTATGCAGAGCAGATAAACACAAATAGAATCCCTTCCTTAGTGGAAGGTCGTAAACAAAATGCAAAATAAACGCTTTATACAAACAGTTCTCGCTGCTGCTGGTGCTCTCGCTCTGGCTGTCACAAGACAACTGTGAACTAAGTGAACAGGACCACATAAAAAGTTTTTTAGTACTTTCAGTGGGCTGTACTGAGCATGCCGGATTCTGAACCCAAATGTGCTGCAGGTGGAGACTATCTGAATGTACAAATAAAGGGGGCTGCATGATGTCTCTAATGTAAAGCCAATCAACAAGTAAGCAAGACGCCGACAGTAGGAGATGACAGCACAAGGAAGCCAATTATATCCTTCCACTCCTTTAGTTTCTTTATTAATGAAAAATTAGGACATGTAATGAAAATATTATGACACAAATAATATGTTTATATAATAAATTATCTTTATGATTTTCAGCAGTGTGTTTAATTTTATTGATGTGTGTTGTAATCTGAGTTCACCGATAGGTGGTCCTATGTTTTCAATATGGACTGTATATTTGATGACAGGTGTGCGGTCACAAGAAGGAGCTGTGAAATGAGAGTAAATCATGCAGTAACGTGAAAGGCATGAGCTGAGAAAGAGGAATAGGCCAAATATATCATATAGTCCTAATAAAATTGTTTTTCTCACTACGTGAGTAAAGATACGTGTTTCGTGTAATATACAGTTATCATTGGCAGTAATAGAGAGATAGTAGGAAGGGTAGTATAGTCATATATTGGTATTTGAGATGTAATTAGAATTGTAAATGACATCTGTGTGTAGTTGAAACTAACACCACATAAGCCCTGTGAGAATGAATTCCATGATGTTGTGTGAAAGAGTGTCATTACTTCGTATGAAGAAAGATTGCCTACTGCTTAATTTGCTATCATTTCATTCTCTTTTCTTCTTGTTTATCTTATAAAGCATAATTAATGTTTAATTTGAAAGATATTACTTAACCCATGCTGTAAAGCTCAGTGTTTGGGCCAAGAAATTTAGGTTAGGATGAAAGGCCCCATACTGTAAAGCTTTTATTGGGGAAAATAATGAAGTTTGTGTTTTCTTATTTGAATGTCATGTCATTTGTGAACTTTCTGTGTGTCTTGTTGACAGTGAGAAATGCACACTGCCATGATCACTGCCGTTCACACAGGAACTGCAGGTGAGGCTAATTAGCAACGGAGTAGCGTGGGGTGTTATTGGCCCATTCACTGTGCCAGCCTGGTGTCCTGCCAGAGGCCAATTTAGAGGGAGCTTTCTGGTCCCCATCCTCCTCTGACGTCATGGCATCTGCTACTTGGACCCAGTTGTAGCTAGGCAAGTCCCACAATGTGTACAAGGAAGCTAGACAGTGCCCCACGCACTGACCCACTGAGAGTAGCTGTGGTACGTTGTGGGCAGTGCATAAGCATGACCTGCCCACCGCGAGCAGTTGTTAGACATTGCAGGCAGAGCAAACACACAAGATCCACCTCCCACCACTGTCAGAAGGCGTGCATGACTCTGTCCCACTGGGTCGTGTGTTGCGGTGGTGTCAGAGACGAAATCAGTGGGAGAATGTGAATATTGGTATGTCTAGAGGGTGTGCCATCCGAAGTAGTTGTCTTTATCCGACGCCATGATTATACCACATTACGACAAGAGGCGCGGCTCACTCACGCAGTCCAGTCAAGAGGCATGTATGGCTCACAACCAGTGAGTGTCGTGCTGTCAAGGATGCAGTCGATGGATGAGTATGAAGAGCGGTGAACCTGTGGGATGTGCCATCCACAGTGTTTGTCAGTATCACACTAGATGATAAACCCAAGCCACAACGAGATGTCAGTGTGGTGAGACAATGTGCTCACATCAATCCAAATGACTGTTTCAGTGTGACACTTAGCTTGCTGTCACAAGAGATGTAGAAGATGTCTGCTGCATTCCAGAAGGGTGCAACAGAGAATTAGTGGATGCCACTATTACGCACATGCTAGTTATGAGATGGGAACATCCTGTACCTGATGTTGCAGCCGAGTCACTGGTACCCATTCGCACCACAAGTCCAGAAGTACAGCTGAGTGTACAATATATAGGGGTCCTTGTGAGCCACGTCAAGGTTCTTCGGAGGCAGGATGGTCTTCAGTCACTGATAACTGCAACATCCTGCCCTCCCATTACCCTAGTATCCTTCATAAAAGTCCTCCAACATGTCACATTGCTTTCAGTGTTTGCGCATGTGACAAGTGTAGTGCAAAGTGCTTCAATATGAAAGAAAGTCTGTGTGTGTTTCTCTTCTAGCACTATTGATAGCTCATTGTCTGTGATTGTTTTCACTACAATTTTGTCTACATGTTTGTTTTATTGGTTGGATTTTAACAAACGTTGAATTATTTTGAGTTTTCTTGGGTCCTTGAGATGGATGATTTAATTAAATACGTTTTCTAAATAATGTATTGCTATGAGACTTTGACATTAATCATTCCCAGGCGTGATAAAGACATATGTATCTTTGTGTGCGACTTTTACTCCAGATTATGTCGTGTTTTATACATTAGTGTCTTTTCTGTATTGTTTTGTCTTGTAATTTTGTATATATTGTTTGTCTCGACTTATTAATAACTGGCACTTTTTTTTCAATTCATTGATTTGTGTTTTGCTTTAACTTTGTCTCGCATTCTGGATATAATGAAACCCATCAGGGTAGCATCCATCAAATGATATAAACATTTTCCAACTGCGACCATAAATTTACTGGACTGTAAGAGTTCTGTATTGTATAGTCCACTGAGCACCATAGTTCAATAAAGAGTACAGATTAAAGATGTTAATTTATTGTAAACTTTTTTTATCGAATGACTGGTGCAGATTTTTGTTTTCTGATCACATATTTCTCCTTTTTCTTTGCATTTTTCTTTTAGTTTTTCTTGTATATCTCAGTTAAAAAACGTTTGTAAGTGCCCTTCCATTGCAAGGTCATTCCTTCTCAATTTTTTGTCTGAAAAAGGTAAGTTGATGAAATGTCTCTATTTGAGCCACTCCATCAGTTTCCCTGAGGTGACTTCAGCTGTCTCATAGTCAACGCATCTCTAATCGTCGGTCCATCTGTGCTTTAAAATGGGGCAGCAGGATGCTTGATTACGCAGCATGGAAAAGTTGTGATTTTTCAGTTTATATTTTATGTTTCTCGCACCTATATGTCTATTAACTTCATATGTACTTTTATCAGCAAGTTTATTATGTGTCTATGGTATACCTCTGTGTCCCATGCTATGTTTATGTGTTCCTTTTTCCACTTCTTATATCATGTGCTAGAGAAACTGTGTGATGTTTTCATATACTTTGGTTTATAAGCACAGATTCGTTGAATGGTAGGGCAGTTTAAGCAGCTTTCTTTATAGAGTTTAAGTAGGGTTCTGCTGGGTGAAAGAGACATTACTGGACAACTATTGTATGGTTGATACAGGTAGCTGGAAAGTATTTTCTCTAGCCATTTCCGCTGCTACCTGTGAACCTCGGTCAGATAGCGTGGACCGGCATGCACTGTACTGTTCGCCGCTACTTACGACGTATTCTGGGAAAGGCCAAAGCCTATTTCGTGCACAAAGTTCCCTGTCCCCGCACCTGTTTCTACTGTGCGTGGCTTTCTCCCAGAGTTCAGTGCTGCAAAATACCTCTGACTTAAACTAGTGTTCCGCGTTTTAGTGCTGAGATAATGGAGTCCACCAAGAACACCAAAGGAAAGCTTATACTGATTTACAACGGGCATCAGTATATAGCTGACTGTACAAACAAACAAGAAGTGACTTACTGGCGTTGTGTAAACTTTAAAAAGTGTAAATGCAAAGGATGACCGTCCACAAAAATAACAGTTTTAGGGGAAGATAGCCATGTTCGTATTCCAGATGAAGCAGCAAATGAAGTGTGAAAGCATTTTGCCAGTGCAAAGAAGTGGGAAAAAGAAACGGAAGCTACAGTTCCATCAGTTTACGTTGAAGAAATAGGGCAGCTCTTCAATCGAAGTTACGACTTAGTAACATCGTTACCACCACACAGACGTTCGAAACAACCGTTACATGGCATTAGGCGTAAATATATGGGAACTACACAAGATCCCACCGATTCTGGAGGAATATCCCTCCAAGGAAATAATTTACTGATGAATGATGGTGGCAATTTTTTACTTGTTATGATAACAGGGAACCGAATGGCAGAATAGTGGCGTTTTCCAGTGAAAAGGGAAACTGGTGTTTATCAAACTGCGAATCATTCTTTGTGGATGGAACGTTCGAGACTTCGAGCGAGCAATTGGGGTTGTTTTACTCCACGCCGTCGTTGGTAGTTCTTTGGAGGAAACAGATGCCATTCCAGCTATTTACGCTTTGCTGCCAAATAAAAAGCATGAAATATGTGAACATTTTTTAAAGCTATTAAAACTAACGTGTCTGGATTGAGTCTTGCATCTCTTGTGAGGACTTAGGAATTGCCATCGTCGTCCAAACAGCTAACAGCTTGTTTCCTGGAACAGAGATTACTGGTTGCAATTATCATTTTAATCAATGTTTGTGGAAATAATTACACTGTTGCTGCCTCGTTCGATCCTATAAGGAAAACGAGGAAATACGCAGCCACATTAGAATGTGTTCTGTTCTAGCACATCTTGCCTTGGAAATGCTGGGCGATGATTGGCTGTGTATTCAGGAGAGCAAGCCTGAAAACCAATAGCTTCACGACTTTTATGACTGTTTTGTGGATAAGTGGATCGTTAACAAACATATGCCAAGAGAGGTGTGGAACAGTCGTGGAAGATGCCACCGCACTAATAACGTCTCAGAAGGATGGAACCGGAGAAGAAATACATTAATATCAAAAATTCATCCGCATGTTTACTCATTAGTGAACAATCTTCGAGACGATGCAGAATACCACGGCCACTAGTTTGACTGCCTAATTTTAAACTTTGATGGGAAAGAAGAAAAAAGTCATCTGTGACTTGCGTGGCCAACGCACAGAAGTTACAGTGCGAAGAAAACGTCAGAATCATTGAAAATTTTGTAAATATTGGAAATGAGTTTAATGTAATTATTGGCAATCTTGTAAAAATTGTAAGTAAATTAGTGAAGGACGAAAAGAAACTATCTACTCGCCATGTTCCCTGGAAAAGACACGAAATCAGCTAAATGTCTCTTGAAATTTGTAAAATATTCTCTAATGAAGACTGACAGGACTATCACAAAGGACAAGCCTTTTCTAGGGAATAAACTCAGCATTCGCCTTGAGAGAATCAGAATCTGTATGGGTGGAATTCGAATACAAAACCTCTGCAACGAAACCGAAGACAAATTACATACTCCATACGCTCTCGCTCCGTTAGAAGATGAGTAAACCGCATGAACTGGCAAAGACAAAGTAAATTACCATAAAAAAGTTGCTGGTTGAAGTTTTGCAACCTTCACACATTTGTTAAAACTAATTTGTAGTAACACATGTCGTAGACTACAGCAGGCTTGTTGAGGATGCGGCTAGGCGACCAAGAGCATCGACGCTCGCTCGCCTCCTGGGTTGTGCGCGCTCTACAGTGAGACGGTCAGACGTCGTTACGTAGCGCAGCACGGCCGACTGGTAGCGCAGAAGTGGAAACAGGAGAAATGAGCATAATTAGGTTCAGCGTAGCCTTAGATACAAACATACGGTATGTACGCTGCAGTGCTTAAGGGGAAACTCCACTCAAAAATTTAGCTTCTCCTCTACTCCGCCGAGAGCAATCAAATGTGGCAATCAAGTATAGTAATGTCCATGTTTTGAAGACCATAACTTCATTAGTTTTCGAGTTTTGAATTTTTCATATGATTTTGACGGTAATCTTGAAAAACAAACTTTTGGTTCTCACATCACAATTTTCACATGCCAGGTTTTATAGGGCGTTCACAAGACACTGGGGAGTAGCTGCTTTTAAAGGGATGAAAAGTAGCGTGATGACTGGGTTATGAAGCGTGGTTATGAAGTTCGAAGCAGTCAGACACATCAACATCAAAGTATCAGTGCTGGATGCCTGGGCTATATGTTTATTGTATTCGATGGTGCCTTGATTCGCTTAGAGTTTTGTTAATGTGCTTCAAAACTTTGAACACAACGAAAAAATTCAGTTTGTAATAACATTATAATAGATTCCACACAAAAGATTATGGACAGTTGGTAGGCAACAGCGAGAATGACTGAAAAAAGTATTCATCATATGCGAGCAGAGAAATAAACGTCTCGATAATTTTCAAAACAGTTTCACTATGAAAATACATTTTTGCTTTCAGGAATGATTCTGCACTTGGATCAAGTTACTATACCACTTTCCAGCTTGCAAAGGGTTACGCAGTTTCACTAATTTTCGGGTTATGTTGACAGTGTCGGAACTGAGCTACAGCTATACTTGTACACTTACAGTATGACGTTACGTGTTCAGTTTAACTTCTGTTTCCTCAATGTATATTTTCACGACTTTACTAGTCTGCAGCTACGATTATGTCGATGTTTAGACTTACACGAACATGCTGCTTCGTACTCAATGAAGAGAACGAAGTCCACCCGCAGAAGCTTGTAAGGTGTCAAGAAAATCCAACACCTTCCATGAAAACCCTGACATGATAGCAAATCCGGCAGTATGTCACATAGCTCCGAATAAATCCTGACATTAAATTAACCAAAGTAAAACGATCAACGAGTGAGCAAATGGATTACCACAGACCAACACAAGAACGCTTAAATGCATGTCATACCTTCCCACCGTGAAACAGACGCAGTTCCGAGGGGAGAAACGAGAACAGAAGCCGAGAGCAGAGCTGTGTAGGCTAGAAGGCCCTACGATAAGGGACAGAAACCCACACGGCCAAGAGCAGCCCCCAGCCCATGTTGAAAGATAGAGCCCTCCAGAAGAACAGTATAGATCTTATGATAACACTAAAAGGGCCACACCAGCTGCAAGTTTTAGCGTGAGACTATACACGTCTCTGTTACGTAGCAAACATTAAAAACATTGCCCCACCACGAAAAGTATAACGTTTCTCATTTGAATTTTTGTAGGCGGAGCTTAAGGTTAACATTGAGACCCTGATTGGTCAGTTGAAAACACAGCCAGATACCTTTTTTTTAACCAACTTCGGTAAATTGTAGTAAGGAGAAGTTAGGAGAGAGTTGCTTCCGAGACAGCGAGGTGCGTGGATCTGCGCCGGCCGCCGCCCCCTGACGCTGCCTAAACACCGACAAGGTAATGAACGCACGCGGTGCTGCCATAAGGCTTCACTCAGAACTGCAGAAGTCTCATCTGTTACATCCCCTTTTTACGTAATACTAGTGTCATTTGTCAATTAAACTTCATGGTATTCACATTTGCTACTTGTAGTAAAAATCTGAAACACGATGATTTTTCTGTTATATAATTATTGAGAAGCCACATCACCACTGTAATTTACGACAAGTTAAATAAGTAATTAAAGATAATTCAGGGTCACTGTAGACCATTTTTGATAGTTTTCTCTTTTATGAAACTTAATTTAAACCTAGATTATAGATGTGATATGGCATAGGTCATCCTTCGATCCATTATAGAACTTGGAAACCCATTCAGGGAATATTCATTCACATTTTTGTTGAACGCAGTTGGTTTTTATCATCCTATATTAAAATATTTTCTTTTATCAGTAGTGCAATTTATAAACGATGTTTTGTGAGTAGAATAAAAATTCCAATGGTAAACTTAACTGATTTTTCGACGTTATTTTACCAGCTAACTAAAAATAGGAAAGCCTTGAATCCCTTCCACTAAATTTAGTTATTATTAAGATTCTTTTACAGGGAGTGCAGTGCAGCTGACGTTGAAATCATTAAGTATTTGATTATATCACCGCTAGTCTCACTGAACTCTTCTGAACTCTACATGTCATGTGTGGTCTGGCGTCTCCTTACCAGCAACAGGTCCCAGGTTCAAACTAGTCAATTCCCTAAAAAACACGCTCAGAGCGTCGTTGCGCGAAAGTGGTAGGGAGACACGACTTAGAACAAACAGACACCATGCAGAATGTTAGAAGCTCACTGGCGGACTTAAAGGATTGTCTTTGAATTAGCATTACTTGAAAAGTGGTACCAGACATCAACATCAATCCTTTAGTGAAAAGCTGAATAAATTATATTCATTGACATTCCTTGTTTTTGTATTTAACGTTGAAATAAAATGGTTACGAAGTGTATAAATTTGTCTATTTAAATTTCGTCCTAAAACGGCAGTCATCATAAGGCTACAACAGTCGTAAGATCTACCATGTTTCTTACTTAGCTGCTCCCCGTTCTTTGCATCATCAAAATATTAAAAGATATGTTGAATTTCATTGTCAGTTATCCTTAATACAACAGTCTTAAAAATAAATTTGCAACAAAACGCGTCAATGAGCCACCCTGAAGCGGTACTCGGTCGCCCGCTGCTGTGGTGAGAGCGCGACGCAGCTCGCACGAGCAGCTGTGCTGAACTGGCCGACCTCTCACCGTGCGAGTGTTCCAGCCTACAGCGCCCTCTGCGGTTTCGCACATCTCTAGCAACGCATGTTACTAAGTTGGAATGTGTAAGACTTCGTTTAGTCCCAGGTTCTAATGCGTTTCTTTCAGGTGTAAGTATTGCGAAACATACCGTAGAATTGATTTCGGGTAGGGAATGGTATCACGTTTATTAATATTCCGTTTCTTTAACTCGAGTCTTTGTGCTACGGCAACTTAGCGATGGTAGAGTGCCGTAATCAAACCGTATCTCAGTTCAGCTCCTGTGTGTCTCATATGTGTGAAAGTTTTGTATGTTTTTAATGTTCTTGTGCTGGAATTTCTTTGTCTGTTGCTCGATTGTATTCCATTTCGCGAGTTTCCTGTTACTGGTAGCGTGCTTCTCATGTGGTGTACTGAGCCTTCAGCTCTTACCTTTAATAATGTTCCGTGTGAGTGTAATTTTAACACGAATATCTTTCTCGAGTTCTGTGTTTTACATTATTTGTAATCTGCGTCAGACCTACGGCGCTCTAGACAGGGGATTAGCTCTCAGTCCAACATAATCGTTTATTCATGTTCGGCTTTCAAACTGAATTTCACCTTATGTGCCAAATTGCTTTTTTCCAAATATTTCCATATTTTTCGTATTTCTGAAGTTGAGAATTTCTACGCAAGTCACTGACCACGCGGTTGACCGGTAAAACTTGTTACTCTCTGGCCCAATGCGTGTAAGTACGAAATGATTCTTATAGATTCTATTCTTCTTTCTGTATGAATTGTTAGTGCGAATGAGCGTGCGCGTGTGCTTTGACGAATCCTTCCTTTTACTGATCATGCATTCTGCCCATGCATTGAGGTGCGATTTATGACGTGTACAATATGTCGTGTAATGAATATCGCGCACCAGCATTCCCTTGCGATTATGATGTTCATTTCATATCGTCTGTGTAAATTAATCTGTAAATAAATGTTCAGTGGTTCCTTAACTGCGGTCCTGAAGCTATTTCGTGCAATACACTCAGTGATCCAATCTGGCTTTATGAAAGTCATCTGCTTATCAGCATCCTCAATAACTATTTGTTTTTTTTTCAATATTTTATTTTATGCCTTTAATGGTGGTGGTTATGGTGGTGGGTACTGTTTAACGTCCCGTCGACAACGGGGTCATTACAGACGGAGCGCAAGCTCGGGTTAGGGAGGGATTGGGAAGGAAATCGGCCGTGCCCTTTCAAAGGAACCATCCCGGCATTTGCCTGAAACGATTTAGGGAAATCACGGAAAACCTAAATCAGGATGGCTGGAGACGGGACCGAACCGTCGTCCTCCCGAATGCGAGTCCAGTGTGCTAACCACTGCGCCACCTCGCTAGGTTTTATGCCTTTAAGACGACTATCTTTATTTTGAATTAGATCAACTGTTAATCAAATATATAACTTTCCAACAGTTACACTCAATTTTAATTGAATTAATTATTTAACCACTTCTAAATTAATTGATTGACACTTACTCAGAGTAAATAAGCTCCAAGGACGCTCTCATCTTAACCAGTGAGTAGAATATGTTAACTGGAATTAGAATAGGAATCACTCATTTTCACTACAGTATCAGTTATTCGTAGTTATGGTCAGGCAATCCTTACACATAACTGGTAACTGCGTGCAACGATCTGCTGGAGACGAAATGGAATTATTACATAGAATTCAGGTTATCGGTAAGACAGCGAGAAAAGGAGTAAGTCTACACAACACTCGTGCAGCCCATCATAGAACATTGCACATGTGTAGGGGATGCATACGAAATAAGACCAACAGAGATACTGAAACTGTTGGAAGAAGCTTTTGTTGACGTCAGAAAAGTGTTTCGGAAAGGCTGAGAAATCCAAACTGATCGACCCTTGAAGACAAGCGTCGACTGTCCTGTGAAAACCTACTTACAAAGTTTCGGTCACCACCTATAGGCGAGCAAGTAGAAATATTGCTTCTGCAGAGACTGCAAAAACAAGATTTGACTAATTACGTCGTGCACAGCGGCGTTTAAGCAACCATTTTCCCGCCTTCCATACCCGAGTGAAACTGGAAGAAACCTTAACACACGGTACAACGGGAAGTACGCTCTGGTCTGGATTTCTCAACAGTTTGCAGAGTATGGATGTAGAAGCTGATATGAAGGCGGACGCACCACGGAGGAGCTATGCAAAATATTGGAAATTTGTGGTTAGGTCTTATGGGACCAAACTGCTGAGGTCATCCGTCCCTAAGCTTACACACTATTTAATCTAAGTTAAACTAACTTAAACTAAGGACGACACAAACCGAACCTCCGACGGGGGGAGCCGTGTTATGCAAATTGCTCACAAACTGATATTCATGTAGATATCGACAGAAAAGGCAAAACTATAAACTTCGGCGGCTGACGGACGAACGAACAGCGTGAGAATTATTGAACTACATGAAAAGAACGTAAATTAGTTACAAACTACGGCGTGTACACACTTTATTCAACATGTAAACGTCACTAGAGATATTCGAATTTAGGTTATCACCTTCGATATGCCTGCCATCATTGGTGATGATGTGGCGAAATTTTGCATGACTCGCTGAAGTATCAGAACATGATGCTGTCGATGACTTCCTGAATAGTTTTTTTCAGCTCAGTAGTGGTTTGGGGTCATTGCTGTACATCTTGTCTTTAATATAGCCCCACGAAATGAATTTCCATATGTTCTGATCCAGAGAACATGGCGGCCAATCGAGGCCCATGCTAGTGGCCTCTGTGTCCACAGACCCAGAATGCGGTCCCCAAAGTGCTCCTCCAGGACATAAAACACTCTCCTGCTTCGATGGGGCTGAACTCCGTCTTGCATGAACCACGTCTTGTCGAAAACAGGGTCACTCTGGATGTTGGGAATGAAATCATCTTCCAAAACCTTGAAGTACCTTTCGGAAGTCTCCGTGTCATCGAGGAATATCGCACCGTCTTTGACTAGACACTGCACACCGCATAGTCACCCGTTTCTCGATGGCGAAATGTGGATTCTCAGTCCCTTACCTGCGCCAATTTTGCTTATTGACGAACCCACCCAAATGAAGGTGAGCTTCGTCGCTAAGCCAAACCACACAGCGCATACTACTTCCTGTCACGCCCCGCGGCCAACCGTGCTGTTTGAACGGTCTAACGCAAACCGTTAGAAGTTATGACCATCTCATTTCATATAGTTCAATAATTGTCACCCGCTTTGACGCTGCAACACAGTTTCACTGCACAGCTAGCAAGGATAGTAAACAGGGGATATGTCGATACCACGACATAAAGCATTTTCGAATTTCATTCTGTGCACTCAGTTGGACAACAACTACATCTCACAGACAGGTGAATGAACAATATGTGCAGATGTCAGCATTTGAGAGAGGATGCGTAGTTTGGCTCAAAGAAGCCGGTTGGAGTAATCGGCGAATCACTCGACATTTGAATAGGAGCGACGCTACTATTCTGCGATGTTGGCAGGAATGGGTGAGTCATGGCGGAACACAGCGTCGCCAAGGAAGCGGTCGACCTAGACAGAAGACACAATTTGAGAACCGGTCAGTCCACAGAGAGGCACTCAGAGCACCGGATTCATTGTCATCATAGATTCGAGGTGTAACTGGAGCTTCAGTAAATACAAGGACCATTAATAGACGGCTTACAGAAATGGGGTTGAACTTACGGCGCCCCTTGCCCCGACTACCGTCGATCTCTGCACAGCAACAAGCTCGTTTTCAGAACTGTCGGGCACAGTCGGAGTTTGAATCTCATTGACTTGAGTAGAACTGTCTTCAGTGATGAGACCCGCTTCGAACTGAGCCCCGATAACGCGAGAAGACGTGTGTGGGGGCGTCCCAGGCAGCAGTGGGATACCAATCTGAGAGCCGGCCGCTGTGACCGAGCGGTTCTAGGCGCTCCAATCCAGGAGCGCGCTGCTGCTACGGTCGCAGGTTAGAATCCTGCCTCGGGCATGGATGTGTGTTGTAAGAGGTATGCAATGTATGCGCTGCCTGCAACAGGCAACACTTAGGAGAGTGTCTGACCAGAGAGCAGTATGTAGTTAGTTGTTGCTTGTCGCTAGTCGGCAGTAGTCGACAGTAGTCTGCGTGAGTCGGCAGTAGTAGACAGTAGTCTGCGTCAGTCGGCTGTAGTCGGCGCGTGTCTGCGCGTGTCGGCAGTCTGCTCTGGTCGGGACTCTGGAGGATGGGTATTATTGTAGAAGGTAAAGAAGCAGCCTTGTGCATATCTAGTAATGTATGTTAACTGTCATCCAATTTCTTTCAAAAAATGCCCCAATAATAATTTTTATAATATAAAGTATTTTGTTTAAAAAAAAGCATTCATTTCAATTTAAAGATTTTATCCAATGAATAATTAATTCCTTTCACGAGTCACAAAGCATAGGCCAGCATTGCACGGAGCTGTGCCGAAAATTGTTTAGTTAAGAGCAGATATATTCGCAATTTTTATTGAGGTAAGAATTTTTGCTTTTTTATTCAGAATACAGGGCCGTGTTGCAGCGCTGCTGTCGTCATAAAATTTACCAGGTTACTGAATTTTCCTTTTTTATTATTTTTGGGTTTAGGAATTTTTCTGTTTCGAACTTAGCATTAAATGAGAAAAGAATTTTGTGGGAAGATTAAATGTGAATGCATTTCTGCACAGAGATTATAAATGGGAGCCAATTTTGTTCCGAGGTTACAATTTTTAAAATTCATTTAATTCTTATTTCCGAGGGGAGGTTACACCTGGTTCATGGTTCATTTTCATTTTTTATTATGATTTTTGTGGGGAGGTTACAGTGTGTTGTCCTTTGGTTAGTTGGGTTTAAGTAGTTCTAAGGGACTGATGACCTTAGATGTTAACTTCCATAGTGCTCGGAGCCATTTGAACCATTTTGAACCAATCCCAATGTTGCTCGCCCTACGGCCCGACAACCAGGAGTTATGGTCTAGTGTGCTGTTTCAGTTCATGGCAGGAGCCCTTTGCTTCTCATCCGCGGCACACTAGTAAATCAACAATTCTCAATGCCCCGTTTTGTTGCCCCTCATGGCAAGCCAGGCACGACTTACATTTCAGCAAGATAAACCCATCTGCACATGGTGAGAGTTTCTATTACTTATTCGTGCTTGCCAAACTCTACCTTGACCAGCAAGTTTGCCAGCTCTCTCCCCAATTGAGAACGTTTGGAGCATCATGGGCAGCGTCCTCGAACAAACTTGGAATTTTGACGATTTAACCCACCAATTGGACAGAATCTGCCACGATATCCTTCAGGAGAACATCCGTGAACTATCACAATGTCAAGCCGAATAACTGCGTGCATAAGGGCCAGAGGTTATTGGCTTGCTCAATTTCTGAAGCTCTTCTCTTGAATAAATCATCCAGTCTTTTTTTTTTTTTTGTAATCAGTTGTTTGTCTGTACATGTGCATCACATCTTCTGATTTCCGTCCCATTCAGATAATTCCTTTGTGCTGTGTCTTGTTTTCTTTCTGCTTGTATAACGAATACAATTGACATTCTCGTCGTGAATCTACCATTTTTTGCTATTATGCTCGCGGTTAATATTTTATTGGACTGATTCGAATATTGACATTGCCACTGCAAATCGTACTTAAATCGTCGTAGTTCACCTATTAAAGTCAGATACCGGCTATCTGGTGAAAGTTCTCGTCAAGGTCTCCCAATTAGTATTTCGAACTCCTTACTCGCACTGAAATTCTTACCTCACTTAGAAAACAGACATCTCCTTAGCACTTTTAACGTAACACATGCTCTTACATCTTAAGTACTGGGTACATTCCAATTATACTGTTCCATTTTCGAAAGATTACATACACGCATTCTGCATCCTCAGCTCCAAAAGTCATTGTCCAGCTGTTCTCGCGACTCATCTGCAGCTCTGCGAATAACAGCAGAGCCTGGGTGTCCTAGATGCAGCAGTAAGAAATACTGCCAACGCAGGATGTTGCAGGTTGCTCGCTTTCACAGTATTATATTTGCAAAAGTATTGTTGCAGTATTGCGACTTAACTCAAGCACCGTCCATTAGCCTCAGGTGTGTCTCCAGACACGTCGTTATGACGGCCACTGCCGGATCGATTGGACAGAAGTTTAGTGCTTGACGTTCCATCGATGTGAGAAGAAGACACCAGAGAAGCAGCATAAGCCCAAAATAGAGAAATATAGCGAAATTAATTAGGTACATTCTTTTCAGCCATCTATCCGGAAATTTGCTCTAATTGTTTAAAAAAACTATGCGAAACCTAAATATAGATCGCCGACAGCGTTAAGTATCTCACTGCGACGTTCAGCGCATTGACGGCATTCCTCCCACTACTACCCCTACCTAAGAACCGCCCACCGCGAATCACCTCAAATGTGAGAACATTTCATAGCACCCTAGACTGGAAATAGGCTTCAGAGAACATCTTAGCCTTACCACAGATGCTCCTTGCCTCATTTACGGTCGTTTGCAGTTCATATAACACCGTACCTGAATTTAAAAAAAAAAGAAACCTGAGATAATTTTCATGCATTTCATTCACACAGTTGTTAGTGAATAATCCTTTATGCTCTATAGCCGACATATCTGTCTCTTGAGATCAGCAACTGTATTGATATTGTCGCAGCAGGCTACGAGTAGGACTGTGGTGTAGTGGTTATGATGTTAAACTGTTGATTGGAAGGTCGTGAGTTAAAAACTCACCTCCACTGTACCATTTTAATTTCCATATTCGGTTCGAGTAGATTCTAGAAGTATCCACAATTATCAAGAAGCATTGTACTGGAATGTGCTGTAGCTGTATATATATTGCATGTGTTCTGGCTGGAGGCAGTTCGCTCCGCGCTCTTGTATGTGCAAGTGCTGAATAAACCTTCGTTAAGTGAAGGAGGATAAAAGATGAACATCAACAGAAACAAAACGAGGATAATGGAATGCAGTCGAACTAAATCGGGTGATTCTGAGGGAATTAGATTAGTAAATGAGACGCTTAAAGTAGTAGATGAGTTTTGCCATTTGGGGAGCAAAATAACTGATAACGGTCGAAGTAGAGAGGATATAAAATGTAGACTGGCAATGGCAAGGAAAGCGTTTCTGAGGATGAGAAATTTGTTAACATCGAATATAGATTTAAGTGTCAGAAAGCCGTTTCTGAAAGTATTTGTATGGAGTGTAGCCATGTATGGAAGTGAAACGTGGACGATAAATAATTTAGAGAAGAAGAGAACAGAAGCTTTCGAAATGTGGTGCTACAGAAGAATGTTGAAGATTGTTGTTGTTGTGGTCTTCAGTCCTGAGACTGGTTTGATGCAGCTCTCCATGCTACTCTATCCTGTGCAAGCCTCTTCATCTCCCAGTACCTACTGCAGCCTACATCCTTGTGAATGTGCTTAGTATATTCATCTCTTGGTCTCCCTCTACGATTTTTACCCTCCACGCTGCCCTCCAGTACTAATTTGGTGATCCCTTGATGCCTCAGAACATGTCCTACCAACCGATCCCTTCTTCTGGTCAAGTTGTGCCACAAACTCCTCTCCTCCCCAATTCTATTCAATACCTCCTCATGATTGAGGATTAGATGGATAGATCACGTAACTAATGAGGAGGTATTGAATAGAATTGGGGAGAAGAGAAATTTGTGGCACAACTTGACTAGAAGAAGGGATCGGTTGGTAGGAAATGTTCTGAGGCATCAAAGGATCACCAATTTAGTATTGGAGGGCATCGTGGGGCGTAAAAATCGTAGAGGGAGACCAAGAGATGAATACACTAAGCAGATTCAGAAGGATGTAGGTTGCAGTAGGTACTGGGAGATGAAGAAGCTTGCACAGGATAGAGTAGCATGGAGAGCTGCATCAAACCAGTCTCTGGACTGAAGACCACAACAACAAGTGAAGTTCGTCATTCATCTAGTCACACCTTCTTCTACGTGACAATATTTAAGATAATGCTCATTTATTGTTCAGTCTCAGTTGCACGTTTTTAATTAGATTACGTGTTTCTTTCACTTACCATCATCTTCAGATCTAAGTAGTTGCGTCTGCAGCCCGTCTTGTCCAATGGGAATCACTTATCAGAGTACTCAGACAAGACGTGTTGCAGGCACGACTGCTTTGATCTGAAGATGATCCTGAGTGTTCGAAACATGTAACCTAATTAAAAATGTGTAACTAAGCCTGAACAATAAATGAGAATTGTGTTAAAACATTTCTGCATCAAAATTCTGGCAAAACAGTCATCCAGAAATACTTAGCCCACGGTGCTCATATGAAACCACCAGATTTCTTTAGTGCTTGCACGATATCTAAGAATGACCGGTGGTTCAAATAGAACTGTAACACGCTTGTGTATTTGTTGGATCATCAAATGGCGCCAACAAAAAATGGTTCAAATGGCTCTGAGCACTATGGACTTAACATCTGAGGTCATCAGTCCCCTAGACTTAGAACTACTTAAACCTTACTAATCTAAGGACATCCCATGCCCGAGGCAGTGTTCGAACCTGCGACCGTAGCAGCAGCGCGGTTCCGGACTGAAGTGCCTAGAACTGCTCGGGCGCAGCGGCCGGTTGGCGCCAACAGTTGGATGGCTTGAATGTTCACTACATCAATGGAGTGTTCCGAAACTGTCCGTTCAGATTAACAGCACGGAGAGAACATCAAAACAAATATATTTATTTACGGTACACACTGTTCCTGACAGCATTTTCTGATGCTAGGGACGATTTACACGGAAGGTACTGTTGCATGCTAACTATAGCAATGGTGTTCACGGGAACTGCTCTAATGTGCTACCGTTGGCCTGTATACGCGCAGTTCACCGTCGGACCATTGAGGGAACAGGGTGCAAACATCTGCACCTCACTGTAGCAAGTATGAACAGCGAAAGTGTGATGCAGCTGCATGGGGGTGAACCACTCATGAAATAAATAATGTGAAGGTTAGTTACCATTTAACTTATTTTGTAAAATATGGTACTAGTGTGGACATATTTAGAGACAATAATTTGTATCGATTAATTTACTGAGCAAAGTAGGTGCTGTGATGAATTTTTACCAGATTACAAATGATCCGACTGGGAGAGAGTGTATATACCGTAAGAAAGTGATTACTTATATGACTTACAGACATCTGGATTATAAGAACAAGGGGTTCTAGAGTATCTGCTACACTGTGATATGTCTGGTTAACTGTTTTGTGGAGATTCCAGATGAAGGTTGTTAAACCACTTGAGCCGGTGCTGCTCGCATGTTGCGGTTGATTATTATTTTTATATCTGTGGTGTTGTCCTATCTTCACGGTATTGCCTTCTTGGCTAGTTTTGGTTTTGAAACCGGTGAGGGAAGGGGTGAGCAGGGAGCGCCTGGGCGGTGGGCAGCGAGAGTGTACAGAGTGTACCGAGTTGGCGGCCGTTGGCTTTCCGAACCGGGTTGTGGCTATGTGGCGTTAGTTGGCCGACTTATGCTGGCTGCACGAAACGGCGGGGATTGCTAACTCAGCCCGAAGTCTTCTGCTGTTATCAGCCGCGGACGTAAAGCTGTAACTCGGGAAATTGACTGAGTGTTCCCCGCCACAACAGCTCGCTGGTATTGTATTGCTGCTCGCGGCCGTCTTTGGCAGGTCTGACTGTTTGAAATCAATTAGCAATTAAGCTCCCTAGTTATCTCTTTTGCTTCAGGCTTGTCGTTTAGGTGATCCGGTACTGGCTCAACCTATCAGTGTTAATGCTAAGCCACTTTTGTAAAGTTTGAGTTCCAAGTTGTTACCTGTTATCAAACCGTGGTATGTATCCCGCCTTACTTAAGGGGAATATTTTATGTTATAGGCTAGCCTATTTTTAGTTGACCCGTGACATACAACACTATTATCTGCCCCATAGTACTGTACGGTTCAGAAAGCTTCTAGTATGATAAAAAAAATTATTATTATTATTATTACGTTAAATATATTTCAAAATCTATCAATTTAAATCGGTATTTCATACTAGAATGTCGTGTTTCCAGTCTGGCACAGCTTTGCCACAGGAGACACGAAAGCGGTCGAAGACGTCCGTCTTCTGGTCGGCTCCTGATCGTTGTCAGAAGGAGGCTATGTTTTGATTACGCAAAGACTTCTATTATTTGGAAAAGAACAACCCGGATTTCTTTACGTAATCAGTATGAATTTTATAATTACCTAAGGGACCTTTCACAATGAACAGTAAAAAAAAATGCATTTGCAAATGAAATCATTAATAAATGGGGCAGCTATGAATTGTATAGAAGACGAGGAGCGGCCTTCTGTCTACGACCAGGATGCCGCAGTATTCTCTGCTGTAGTAAAGGCTGTTTGACATTTATAAAAATAATATGGCATGGAGGATAAAAAAGTATAAAGGAAAAGAACAGAATAAGTCTGGTAAACACTAAATATATTCAACAATTCTCACTAGCAAATTAGGGCTTATTTATAAACAATACAACTTACATAATTACTTTTCTAACAGTATGGTGCGATCCGATTTCAGCCTGTCCTGTGCTGTCTCCTTGGTTCACGTTTGTCACAAACTATAGGCACTACTTTTCTCCTTTCGTTGAAGACAATTCTTGCACTGTTCAACACCTCCGATAACAATAACTTGCTGATTTACAGTTTCGAACATGAATTACTTTAATTTTATTAATTAATAATGTTGTCTGCACGCTAGCAAGACCGCTCACTTTTTTAACTTAAAGTCGACCTCATTTACGTTTTCACATAACAAGCAGAAGCACATTAAAAATCTGAAGATCTACAAAAGTTTTTTACCGTCATCTTTTATTTAGATCGAAGCGGAACGACAGTTCAGCTTCTGTTAAAATGTTTCTTTGACTACGCAATCGACGTATTAGCGTCCGCGCTAGATGCGCATCTTTACAGTTATGTAAATTATACAAAACAAATGTCTTTCAAAGGGTACTCAAAACTTTCGTAGGACGGAAATACCAATAATATTACATCGCTTCCCGCGTGAGGAGTAATGAGTCTGAAAGATCGTTACGACTCACGCGCAGTCGTAATATTATTGGATTCACGTACTTAGTGAATTAAGTATTTAAGGATCTCTCCTTGTAGGGAGCAAAACAAACATAACATAAGGCACATAGAATTATATACGTTTCATACTAAGTCGTCAAAGCTACTCACAGTTGCTTGATCATTAACAAACTTGGTTGTGGCATGATGCCATCATAAGTGTTCAAGGATTTAACATAGGTTCTCAAGAATTACTCTCATTCAGTCAATTGAAACATTGAAATACTAACATAGATACAAGTACAAATTAAATACACATACAGATACAAATATACATAAATATTGACAATAAGAAAAAAAATTCGATTACAGTATTGGTGCATTTCCACCAGTTTTGAACAGAACATAAAACTTGTATCAGTCTTTCTCGTAGCGACGTCACTCTTCACTTTGTATTTGGGAGTATTTCCCATGAACTCGGATGATTTTCACAGGGGAATTCTTTCATCGCCTTTCACTTTTCATTGCACTACAACTGGGGATCACCTTTTCACATTCTGGTGGAAAACACTGGGAATTTCACTATGTGAAGGGGAAAGTGATATTTCTTGACTCGACGATCCATCGGGTCACGTCGGGAATCAGGAAAGTTGATGACTGGTTCAATGACGAATGAGTCAGTTTGGTGGCTGTCTTAATCTCATTCCAATTCATGTTTCAGCACATGAAAATACAGAAAAAAAAATCTGTATTAGGACTTGCTCATTAACTAGCATCTTAATCTAAGGAAATATAGAATAAGAATTTAAGACAATAAAAATTACTACGTAGTCTATGTACATATACATTCTATATTATTCATATTTTGTGTCTAGGTTTTATATTCTTTCGTTAGCAAATATTAGCAAAACACGTTTCGTCTTGTACAGGTCTTTCTTAAGCAATGTACTTAGCAGTATTGCCGTAGCAATTTTCATAGTTAAGGAAAAGTCATCATTAGTGTCCTTTTAATGTAAATATAGTAAAATCGTGCGTAGTTTATCAACGTTTTATTATTTTTATGTCCACTTTCATCTCAAATCTGGAGCACGCTCGCGCCCGTTACGGAGAGGAATGCTTATTGTTGAGTGCGGGCCGGCGAGCAGTCATTGAATGTTGCCACAGTGCTTCACAGTCACGTGGTAACGAACTGGCGGTTTGACAGCGTTGGCAGTCCGCGTCTTGCGCGAGGCAGATAGTTCTGTGGCTGCCAACTTTTTTTTTTTTTAACTTGTGCATTTTGTTGAATCGTGGGTACTGGAGCAGCTCGTCAAGGCGACATGGTCAATCTGGACGGTAAATTGACTGCACCAGCGACGAAGAACAGTCATCGATGAAAATGACTATTGTCAGCTATTGCAGTGAGTACAATAGCTTGTCTATCCTTTGACTGATAGTCACTGTATTGTCGTTACAATGTGAGAATACTTGTAATGCTACTTCACACGCGGAACATCACACGTGTCCATAAGTTTATTACAGTTTTGATTCACACAAGAGATAACTAGTTTTTCGTGTCCATACATGTGTCAAATTACGATTTTACACACGTGTCCATTATTTTGTCACTGAGTCACACGCAGCAATCCATACGTGTCCATATAGGTGTCTCTATACCACAGAGTAGCACAGGTAATGCTAAAATTACTTATCATGAAAGGATCATTTACAAAATATACATAGTTATTTTTATTACTGTCCAAGACCTAACGAAAAACGTGTTTGCTATTCTGAATGGTGCTTCTGAAGCACGTTAGATTTTACATGTATTTTAAATCTGATTCTTTTCCTTTTCTTATTGTTCTATAACAGCCTTTTTTTCCGGTTACATCAATAATCAGTAAAATATACCCACTTTGGCGTGCCGAACAGTTCACGTTCAAAACTTCATCTAACAGAAATCGGGAAAATTATTCCTATTTCCTAGGATGCCTTTGCTCACAGCAAATCAGATTTACATCACGTTCCGATAAGTAACTGCAGATACGCATTAACCAACGAGCCACGATCGTCAATACACACAATATACACACGTCAAGTCTTTTGAACCAATTTCCAAATTTCTTCCCCTTCCGGGTATGGTAGAAAGGTAAGAATGCTAAAGAAGAAAACTACAATAGGATAGTGCAAGGAAATGAAAGATACGAGGATAGATAATAGGTGAAATAATCAGTTTAGCAAATTCATTCTTCGGCTCCACCGTTTTTAGTGTCATCCACGTGGCATAACTTGACATCAGTATTAAAATGTCGCACAAATCCGCTTCCAAAGCATCTTCAAATATATATCTCAAAATCACGGCATGCGGACATAGCAGAAGAATATAAGCAGATAATCTCAGCCCTCAACTAGGTGTATTAATATCGAAGATTTCAGTATAATACTCGTGACATAGGAATAGTCTCTCTAAGTTTCTCCAATACAGGACCTAATTATCATTATAAATGCATATTTCTTAACTGGTTGACTCATAGTAATAAATAAATTAAAGTTGCTCTCCAGTTGCGGTTACCATTATTAATTTCTTTGTACATTAACTATATGTTGCTGCTTATACTCGGTGTAATCTACAGATTACAATGTATCAGTTTTGCATCGTACATGGTTCTAGCGACTTAACTTAGGTTAATACTTCACATATACGGACATTCTGGTCTGAATGAGGGATTTAAAGAAAACCTTTACTACTTGATAAAAAGGAGATTTGCCATAACTTAAAACTAAAACAGCAGGTGGCACTTTGGCACATCCCTTACTCAATTCAACGACTGCAGTCTTTTATTGCTCAAGAAACTTAAAACTAGCTTAAAACTAAAGCAAATCTTATTTTCCAAATCCGTAGAGTACCTTCTTCAATCACTTCATATCTTTCAAGCTCCATCATTACTTTGTGTCCACCTCACTCAAATGATTACGTCACCTGCAGAATACATGTACATGCTGTTAATTCACATACTTTCTAAACAGATCACACTCTTGTTTCAAGTTGCAGCTTAACATAATGAATGATATATTTTTTAATGTTTTTCATGGTACTTCTTTAGGTCTAGATGGTGGTAAAGTCCTTTTATTCGTCCACTAACTGGATCTGCCAACACGTAACAACCAATATGTGGCTTCCTGACTATAACAAACGGTCCTTCGTATAGGTGTTGCCACTTACGATTTTTACGTAAGATGAGAGATGGTTTGAAGTGTGTTCTCAGAAGAACACGCTCGTTCAGACGATACGACAGAACTTTATTGACATGCTTGTCAAATGCCTTTTTTCTTAAATTGGCATGAGTTGTGAGAGAGATCAGGGCTTGTCTTAACTTATTATCTAGGTTGACTTCTGGACCTTCTATCTTGGGGATGGCATCAGTCCATTCATTGCTTTCCCTTTGCCTGGAGATTAGTTCTGAAGGTGTGAAACCGGTAGAAGTGTGCTTTTAGTTTTCCGCATGTTCATTAGATTGAATTTCGCTCACAATTACTTTTGAAGTACCGGGCGGTACGCTCGGTACGAAGTTTGCTTCCGTATTCCACCTAAGTTGCGAGCTATTTGCCGGAATTTCAGTCGAGATGGTGTGTGTTGGCGGGTTTGCTCGGGCATAATAGATGCGAGAATTTTGAGGTTCATGATTTTGACTTTGATAGTTGGTAAAAGGTGGAGGACTATTCCTAAAGTTTGGAGCATACTGTTGTTTGTATTGCTTGGAAGGATCTGGAGGATTTCTCCCTTGAGAACAGTGCTGGAATCTAGGCTGGTTACCATACTGCTGTTGACTGTTGGTGTTAATCCAACGTCCCTTTCCATTGAAATTATTATTATTTTGGCGATCGTTATTGTAGTGATAGCGATCATTGTAATTAACTGGTGAATTACCGTATTGCTGTTGTGTTGTCTGGTATATGGGGTGGTACCTGTTTTGATCCTGGAATTTATATTTCTGCTTCCCGTTACGGCGATAGTAGTTGTTATTATCGCACGGAACGTCGTGTCCTTTACTGTTGTTGGGTTGGTATGACATACCTGAGTCTGCGCCTACACCGTGCGGCTGTGTAGTGTGCGGGCCAAGATTACAATTACTCCGCGCACTAGCACGCACGTCTTCTTGAATCATGTCAAGGTTGTCAAGTACTGACAGAAAAGCCTCCGTGTCGTCGTCACTGACATTTACTAACTTCTCCCTGATTGATACCGGTAGCTTTGACTTAAGGATCATAATTACGTCCTTCGTGGAAATGGGCGTGTCCCAATATTGTATTTTTCGCAGGTATTTCTCGAAGTACCTACGGAGACCAGCACTTCTCGTGTTAAACGGTTCAGCATTATATACCTCCTTTCTAAGGCGTTGTTGTATGCCTGAACTCCAGAATTTGTTCAGAAATTGCTTTTCGAAGTCAGCGTAATTATTACATCTGTCAATTACTTCTGTTCCCCAGACAGAACCCTCTCCTTGAATGTAACCTACTATAAAGCGCATACGTTGCTTGTCATCCCAGCTCTCAGGAAAAACACCATTAAATGACTTCAGAAAAACCATTGGGTGGATGTTGCGTTTCTCTGGCAGAAAAGGCTGGAACACGCGGTGCTTGAGAACGCTTTCTTCTTTCATTAGCTCGACAAGAGTTACTTGATCATTCTGGTAACGGATTCTTACTGCTGTGTCCATGTACAAGTGGAGAGAATTCTACACGAGACACGGGATTATTATTGTATTCATGTTCTGAAGAAAGCAAGTGTGAACGCTCACTTCTATTGTCATTAGGAAAATCATTGATTTGTCCTTTCAACTGCTCGATTTCCTCAGTGAGGTGTCGTTTCCACTCGGGAAGATCTCGGTGAAAAACTCTACGAATCTCTCCTAATTCAGTGAGAATCGTATCTCCTGATGTACCTGGAGCAGCTAAAACTTCAACTGTGGCTGACTTAACGGCTTCTTTTAAGTCGTGTTGAACCTTGTTTTCTATGTACTGTTCCTTAGTCTCGACCCATTCTACAAATTCTTTTCCTATCATGGAACTTACGTTGGCTGCAGCATCATTCACCCTCTTTTCAATGTTTATTTCGGATAGCGCCTGTGTCAGGTCATTGACCTGGCCTTGCAGAGTGACGACATTGTCTGCAAGCTTGTTTACTTTAGCTCCGACCTCAGCGGATTTTTTTGAAACTTCTGTTGTAACTGCCTGGCAACTTTCGATTTGTACTTTGATGTCTTTGTGCACGTTACCTACTGTGCTCTCACATGCATCTACCTTCTGCAGAATACCTTCTATCCTTTCATTAACTTTAGTACTTAATTCCGAGATATATTCCACCGTGACTGTCCTTATTCTTGCCTCTAAGTTGGCATCAATATTATCTAACCTATTTTTCATTGTACCAATCATGGTGTTCAGGTCAAACCATTTTCGCTCTGTCTCCCGTTCCTTTTCTTGTCTATCTCGTTGTTTTTGTAATTTATAAGCTTCCCTTTCCCGTTTCTCCTGTTCTCTTTCTTGAAAAAAAAATTCTCATCATTTCAACCATCGAATTTTCTCCCGCTTGCTGTGACGATGATTGCTGTGACGATACGTCACGCACACCATCATCGTCTGCCGTTCTCTCCATTCGCGAATCGGGTCTGCCTGTTCCCGTTCGCGAACGTAGTGGGTATGACTTGACAACAGTGTCATCACCGTCATCCACACTGTTTGTCGGCTTTCCTTTGTCATCTGCCATGTTTATTTTCAAGTTTGTGACGTAACTGCTCAAAGAAATATTTCGCGGCACGCCGATCGTCAACTCTCAGATGCGCGCGCTGATAGTCAAACGTCACACCGCGGTAGTTGACAATTGCAGAGCTATACCGGGTAGAAGACAAGATGGCACCTAACTTTGAAAATAAGTGACAAACACCTACTAGACACTTAATCCAGCTATTATGGCATCCATCTTGTGTTCTTAACCGTAGCAACAATGAAGATGCTCATAATACTAACAAATAAACTTTGCATGAAGAGATGATCAGAAATGAATTCTATCTACGTAAATAAGCAACTCTGCAAGGAAATAACAGCGATAGGATAAAATGAAGCAGTAAGGAAAGAAATTCCGGAAATCAGTTTTTTTTAATACAAGACGCGAGATTTTATGCGTAATGAATACCGTACTTACATCAGTCGTTTTGCGCACTGCTGTTATTTTTCGAATTTTTTTTTAATACTTCCTCTGTTTCGTTCAGTACTTCCTTTACGGCTTCCCGATGTCCACCGGATGATGTCATGAAACAATAACAGAACAGATTAAAATTTTTTTATCAAGTCCCTGTTCGGGCGCCACATCTAGTATGATAAAAAAAATTATTATTATTATTATTACGTTAAATATATTTCAAAATCTATCAATTTAAATCGGTATTTCATACTAGAATGTCGTGTTTCCAGTCTGGCACAGCTTTGCCACAGGAGACACGAAAGCGGTCGAAGACGTCCGTCTTCTGGTCGGTTCCTGATCGTTGTCAGAAGGAGGCTATGTTTTGATTACGCAAAGACTTCTATTATTTGGAAAAGAACAACCCGGATTTCTTTACGTAATCAGTATGAATTTTATAATTACCTAAGGGACCGTTCACAATGAACAGTAAAAAAAATGCATTTGCAAATGAAATCATTAATAAATGGGGCAGCTATGAATTGTATAGAAGACGAGGAGCGGCCTTCTGTCTACGACCAGGATGCCGCAGTATTCTCTGCTGTAGTAAAGGCTGTTTGACATTTATAAAAATAATATGGCATGGAGGATAAAAAAGTATAAAGGAAAAGAACAGAATAAGTCTGGTAAACACTAAATATATTCAACAATTCTCACTAGCAAATTAGGGCTTATTTATAAACAATACAACTTACATAATTACTTTTCTAACAGTATGGTGCGATCCGATTTCAGCCTGTCCTGTGCTGTCTCCTTGGTTCACGTTTGTCACAAACTATAGGCACTACTTTTCTCCTTTCGTTGAAGACAATTCTTGCACTGTTCAACACCTCCGATAACAATAACTTGCTGATTTACAGTTTCGAACATGAATTACTTTAATTTTATTAATTAATAATGTTGTCTGCACGCTAGCAAGACCGCTCACTTTTTTAACTTAAAGTCGACCTCATTTACGTTTTCACATAACAAGCAGAAGCACATTAAAAATCTGAAGATCTACAAAAGTTTTTTACCGTCATCTTTTATTTAGATCGAAGCGGAACGACAGTTCAGCTTCTGTTAAAATATTTCTTTGACTACGCAATCGATGTATTAGCGTCCGCGCTAGATGCGCATCTTTACAGTTATGTAAATTATACAAAACAAATGTCTTTCAAAGGGTACTCAAAGCTTTCGTAGGACGGAAATACCAATAATATTACAAGCTGGACGCTTTCAAAGAATGAAAGAGAAAAACTGAATGTTTTCGAAAGAAATGCAATGAGAAAAATCTGGGGACCTGGACCTGGCGTATGGAGAATTCGAAAGAACAGTGAAATGTATCAGTTAATGAAGCAACCCACTATCATCCAGAAATTAAAAAGTAGGAGACTGCAATGGGCTGGACATGTGGCCAGAATGGAAAACAACAGAATCACCGAGAAAGCATTTGAAGAAACTCTCCAGGCAACAAGACCATTGGGCCGACCTCGTACAAGGTGGAAAGACTACACAGAGAAGGACATCGCAGCATTAAGAATTTCAACAGGGTGGAGAGACGCTGCGAGAGATAGAAGGCGGTGGAAGGAGATCTTTGATGCAGTGCGTGGTCTACAGGACCTGTGATCGCTGAGAAGAGAGAGACAGAGAGTGATCATAAATTCGTTTAAATCACTGAGCCCTACGGTTGTTTTCCCTCATTTGCTCCAAGGAGCTTTAAATAGTCTCTGCTGTCTAAAAGTTACTTGTGCATATTTATTGTTATTCTCACTGATAGTTTTAAAATAAATGTAAACAAGTTATCATTTACTTATAAGCACAGTAGCTCAAAATATATTTTCTCCTTATTTGCGGAGTTATATACGTATACATATGTATATGATTGTAGGCTACAATATTGCTAGTAAATTCTTACAGGCTACCCCCGTTATGTATATGTAGGTTATGGTGTGTCACTTGGTTGTGCATTCATCTGTGCGGTGAATCATCCTTATACACTCCTGGAAATTGAAATAAGAACACCGTGAATTCATTGCCCCAGGAAGGGGAAACTTTATTGACACATTCCTGGGGTCAGATACATCACATGATCACACTGACAGAACCACAGGCACATAGACACAGGCAACAGAGCATGCACAATGTCGGCACTAGTACAGTGTATATCCACCTTTCGCAGCAATGCAGGCTGCTATTCTCCCATGGAGACGATCGTAGAGATGCTGGATGTAGTCCTGTGGAACGGCTTGCCATGCCATTTCCACCTGGCGCCTCAGTTGGACCAGCGTTCGTGCTGGACGTGCAGACCGCGTGAGACGACGCTTCATCCAGTCTCAAACATGCTCAATCCGGAGATCTTGCTGGCCAGGGTAGTTGACTTACACCTTCTAGAGCACGTTGGGTGGCACGGGATACATGCGGACGTGCATTGTCCTGTTGGAACAGCAAGTTCCCTTGCCGGTCTAGGAATGGTAGAACGATGGGTTTGATGACGGTTTGGATGTACCGTGCACTATTCAGTGTCCCCTCGACGATCACCAGTGGTGTACGGCCAGTGTAGGAGATCGCTCCCCACACCATGATGCCGGGTGTTGGCCCTGTGTGCCTCGGTCGTATGCAGTCCTGATTGTGGCGCTCACCTGCACGGCGCCAAACACGCATACGACCATCATTGGCACCAAGGCAGAAGCGACTCTCATCGCTGAAGACGACACGTCTCCATTCGTCCCTCCATTCACGCCTGTCGCGACACCACTGGAGGCGGGCTGCACGATGTTGGGGCGTGAGCGGAAGACGGCCTAACGGTGTGCGGGACCGTAGCCCAGCTTCATGGAGACGGTTGCGAATGGTCCTCGCCGATACCCCAGGAGCAACAGTGTCCCTAATTTGCTGGGAAGTGGCGGTGCGGTCCCCTACGGCACTGCGTAGGATCCTACGGTCTTGGCGTGCATCCGTGCGTCGCTGCGGTCCGGTCCCAGGTCGACGGGCACGTGCACCTTCCGCCGACCACTGGCGACAACATCGATGTACTGTGGAGACCTCACGCCCCACGTGTTGAGCAATTCGGCGGTACGTCCACCCGGCCTCCCGCATGCCCACTATACGCCCTCGCTCAAAGTCCGTCAACTGCACATACGGTTCACGTCCACGCTGTCGCGGCATGCTACCAGTGTTAAAGACTGCGTTGGAGCTCCGTATGCCACGGCAAACTGGCTGACACTGATGGCGGCGGTGCACAAATGCTGCGCAGCTAGCGCCATTCGACGGCCAACACCGCGGTTCCTGGTGTGTCCGCTGTGCCGTGCGTGTGATCATTGCTTGTACAGCCCTCTCGCAGTGTCCGGAGCAAGTATGGTGGGTCTGACACACCGGTGTCAATGTGTTCTTTTTTCCATTTCCAGGAGTGTATATCATCTGCATAGAAACTAACTGGTGACGTGTGTACGTTATAGAGTTCAACTCTAACATGGATCATGGCTGTTCTGGCTCGACGTTTGTGTAGAGGTCCTAAACGGGCTGTCCGTTGTCCCACACTGGCAAGTCCGTTGCATGGGTGTGATCCCGTGGTTATACCGGGCGGTGCGGCCCCCGTCTACGCGGGTTGGCCGTTGAGTGAACATTTGTGGAATCACCGTTAAGTGCAGTCTCATTATGTTAGGTTATAAAGTGGTATTGCTTTCTTATCGGAGTCTTAAAGTTTTGATTGAATATTAACTGCTATAACTACTTCAATTTTGTTGTTTTGATGCATGCTCGATTTTATGTTTCCATTTTGATCTGTGACCTTATCCTGTAGGTAAAAATGGCTCCTATCAACAGGAAATGGTTATCTAGTTTCTGATCATTGTATGAATTTGTTTTACTTAAAACTATTGCCTAGCTGTTTTTTATCTCGTTAATACTTGCCATTGTTAAAACAATTGTACTACAAGTGAATGTTCACCATATCAATATACAAGCACTATGATAATAAAATGTCATGGTAACTGATGTTGAATTAAACCATCTTCGCCAGTCCTTCACGATTCCTGCTTCTCGGGCACAACCATTTCTGGTTCCTCGTGAGGCGTTAATTACTATTGAAGGTTTTATGCTTTGGTTTGCATGCCTCGCTAGGAAAGCAGTACCATAACGGTTGCACTAATGTTACCACTGAAAACGTGCAAGACATAACTGATAGTGACAAGGGAAGAATCCACATCTGAATGTGTTTCTGAGCCACCTGTCACTCATTATTTGAATGCGTCAAGTACTTCTAATGATTACATTGTTGACTGAGATGTTCCATTAGCGTAAAGGCTGCGCGTGACAAAGAAAGGGGAAAGGCTGGTAGTAGTGAGAAAGAGAAGTAATAGTCTTGATGTGTTAAAACTTCAAGCAGAATGAAATATCATTTAGCGAGTACCTAATGACGAAAACACACCCATACCGTATTGTTAAACAAACATATGATATTAAAACTTCCTGGCAGATTAAAACTGTGTGCCCGACCGAGACTCGAACTCGGGACCTTTGCCTTTCGCGGGCAAGTGCTCTACCAACTGAGCTACCGAAGCACAACTAACGTCCGGTACTCACAGCTTTACTTCTGCCAGTACCTCGTCTCCTACCTTCCAAACTTTACAGAAGCTCTCCTGCGAACCTAGCAGAACTAGCACTCCCGAAAGAAAGGATATTGCGGAGACATGGCTTAGCCACAGCCTAGGAGATGTTTCCAGAATGAGATTTTCACACTGCAGCGGAGTGTGCGCTGATATGAAACTTCCTGACAGATTAAATTAATGAAATTCTTAGAAATCACAGCCATAGATTTAAGACATATTTCATATCAGCGCACACTCCGCTGCAGAGTGAAAATCTCATTCTGGAAACATACGATATTCATTATGATGTTTCCACATCGACATTTTACTAGTGGGTTCAAGTGAAGCGATCTCAATATCTCAATCATATTAAAAAAAATGGTAAATTAATATTTCGTGTTAGTGAAACTATTTGAAAGCACAAATAATCGAAATAAAAAAATGAGTGGGAAGGATTAAACTCACGAGAAGCGTAGTTAGTACAAGAATACATGAGAAATAGATCCTGATTGACTGATGGATCGTTGTCTTGACAGAGAAAACCCACATGTACCAATTAAATATCGTGCAAGGCTTATTGGTATTACATTTTTTAACACGTACTGTCATAATGTGCTTGTAGCAGATTTTTCTAATTAACCCACGACTGGTAACACACAATATATAGGGGCGATTCGAGTTGTTTTTAATGAAACGTGAGCAATATGCTGCTACACCTCGATTAGGATAACAAAGTGACTCTCAGCTAAGCTTGGGCAAGGAAGGGAGTGTTAACCAGCTCGCCGTCAAGCGCAACGGCAAATGGATCCAGTAGCTGCAGCTGTACAGTTCCGTACTGAGTACATTCATATTCTCCCCATTGACGTGTAGTGTTGAGTTACATTTACAGAATCTTAACAGTATATTATTAATTTCTTAAACAGGTTCAGCCCCCCCTCCCTCACCCATGAATCACGGGCCTTACTGTTGGTAGAGAGGCTTGCGTGCCTCAGCGATACAGATGGCCGTACCGTAGGTGCAACCACAACGGAGGGGTATCTGTTGAGAGGCCAGACAAACGTGTGGTTCCTGAAGAGGGGCAGCAGCCTCATCAGTAATTGCAGGGGCGACAGTCTGGATGATTGACTGATCTGGCCTTGTAACACACCAAAACGGCCTTGCTGTGCTGGTACTGTGAATGGCTGAAGGCAAGAGGAAACTACAGCCGTAATTTTTCCCGAGGCCATGCAGCTTTACTGTATGGTTAAATTATGATGGCGTCCTCTGGGGTAAAATATTCCGGAGGTAACATAGTCTCTCATTCGGATATCCGGGCGGGGACTACTCAGAAGGACTTCCTTATCAGGAGAAACAAAACTGGCCATCTACAGATGAGAGCGAGGAATGTCAGATACCTTAATCGGGCAGATAGGTTAGAAAATTTAAAAAGGAAAATGGGTAGGTTAAAGTTAGGTATAGTGGGAATAAGTGAAGTTCGTTTGCAGGAGGAGGAAGACTTCTGATCAGGTGAATACAGGGTTATAAATGCAAAAATCAAATAGGGCTAATGCAGGAGTGGGTTTAATAATGAATAAAAAAAAATAGGAACTCGGGTAAGCTACTACGAACAGCATTGTGAACGCATTATTGTAGCCAAGATAGACACGAAGCACACTCCTACAACAGTAGTACAAGTTTAAATGCCAACTAGCTCCGCAGATGGCCAAGTGATTGAAGAAATGTGTGATCAGATAAAAGAAATCATTCAGATAGTGAGGGGAGACGAAAATTTAATAGTCATGGGGCACTAGAATTCGATTGTAGGAAAAGAAAGAGAAGTAGCAGCTGAATATGGAATGGGGGTAAGACATGAAAGAGGAAGCCGCCTGGTATAATTTTGCACAGAGCATAACTTAATCTTAGCTAACATTTGGTTTAAGAATCATGACAGAAGGTTGTAGACGTGGAAAAGGCCTGGAGACTCTGGAAGGTTTCAGATAGATTATATAATGGTAAGGGAGAGTTTTAAATTGTAAGACATGTCCAGGGGCAGATGTGGACTCTGACCCCAATTTATTGGTTATGAACTGGACTGAGGAGGAACCAGGTCCGCACAGTGCCAGAACACGCCGGGACCGCTGGCGGCACGCGTGGACTGCCGCATGGAAGGGCTGTGGTCACGAGGCTGCACGACTTCGTCGTAAACCGGATCCAGCAAGCTTTAAGGTGGGTGCATTTCAATCCAAGTAGAGAAACCTCCACCGCTGTGATATCTCGCGATTCTCCAGTGACTTGGGTTCGTGTGGCTACTAGTAGTGTCGCCGAGGCGAAGAGCGCATTGCATGGGGGCTTAATAAAATGTAATGCAAATACTTTTAGTAGCTGTATGTCCGATTACGCAAGTCTCGTAAACGGCTGGCCCTGACAACTAATTGTTACGTTATCTGACTGCATAGAATGACAACAAGAATGAAATGAAAATTTTCGTTAACACAATTAATTAATTAAGTCCCCAGCAACTATAAAACCTACGAAACCAACAAGGCACAAGTGTCGCTGTTCTGTGTGTGGTAGTGTGACTCAACGCACATCTGGCACGGTTCTTCTTCAACAAGACAAGAATGTTAAATACCAATTATACTGACGTGATAAAAGAAAATTAGAAATACTATAATGGCGCAAGAAAATCAGAATTACACTCTAATACAAGAACAAAAGCCAGATGCTTTGTTGACTGAACCTGTAATGACACATTATTCAGGACACACAATTAATAAGAAAATAAAGAACAGTAGTTAGTTACCTTAATTTATATTGACGAAAAGCACTCTGATCATTACAATATCTCCATTAGAATAACATCTGCTATCTCTCCCATCACATAGCTGCATAACATGGAACAACACTCACTACTACCGCATATCACTCTGACTTCAGCTACAATCAGTGTCCACCACAACTTCTCGGCAAGAACTGCCTGCCGCTACCTCTCAACACGCACTGCCAGTGGAGGCGGCGGAACAATACTCTCTCTGGCGCGATTTTTGGCGCTGTGGCTCAGTGTAGCCACCTTTCATATGCCCTTCCTCCACGGGCTAGAATTTGATGGTATTTTTGCCAGCATTGGTGGTGAAAATACCACCAAATTCGTCAAAAAAAATACAGACAAAAATAAAAGATAATATTAATACGTAAATATCATATAACTAGATAAAATTTTGGCTTTGCACTGACCTTACAATAGCCTAATATATAAAATACACTAAGCAATACAAATTCTTTCATACATGTGACTTTACATAATAGTTTACAGAAATATCATGTGGTTAAACAATTCAATCGATAACGTCAGCAATGACGAATATGAGCAGGTAAGAGTCTTATAATTTTTCACAAACAGTAATACACAAAAAATCAGTTAATACAATATTCCCAACAAGTAGTTCACAGTCCAGCAGTAGCACCCAGCACTGTTGAATAGGTGCTGACAGCAGCAAGTGACATCATCTCAGTAGAAGCAGTCCATCAGTGGCACCCAGCATTGTGGAACAGGTGCAGACTCCAACGGGTGACATCATTGCAGTAGAAGCAGTTCATCAGTGGCACCCAGCATTGTGGAGTAGGTTCAGACTCCAACAGGTGACATTATTTCAATAGATGCAGTCCATCAGTGGCACCCAGCAATGTTGAGCAGGTGCAGACTCCAACAGGTGACATCATTTCAATAGATGCAGTCCATCAGTGGCACCCAGCATTGTGGAACAGGTGCAAACAGCAACAGGTGACATCATCTCAGTAGAATCAGTCCATCAGTGGCACCCAGCAATGTTGAGCAGGTGCAGACACCAAGAAGTGACTTCATTTCAGTAGAAGCAGTCCATCAGTGGCACCCAGCAATGTTGAACAGGTGCAGACTCCAACAGGTGACATCATTTCAATAGATGCAGTCCATCAGTGGCACCCAGCATTGTGGAACAGGTGCAAACAGCAACAGGTGACATCATCTCAGTAGAATCAGTCCATCAGTGGCACCCAGCAATGTTGAGCAGGTGCAGACACCAAGAAGTGACTTCATTTCAGTAGAAGCAGTCCATCAGTGGCACCCAGCAATGTTGAACAGGTGCTACAGCAACAAGTGACACCATTTCAGTAGAAGCAGTCCATCAGTGGCACCCAGGAATGTTGGGTAGGTGCAGACACCATCAAGTGACATTATGTCAGTAGAAGCAGTTCCATCAGTGGCACCCAGCATTGTGGAGTAGGTGCAGACCCCAACAAATGACATTAAACAACTATCACTGATTACACTGTTCCTCAGCACAAATTAAACATGTCCTAGTGGCACCAATCATGTAGAAACAGTACAAGTAACAGTCCATAATTTCATCCCTACTCAGACAGTTCAAGCATGAACAATAGTTTGAATACACTTACAAATGCTTTTACAATGCTTTTACACTAAACATACAAATCATAACAAACACACAAATGATATCAGATAATTGTTATATTACTATTACAAATACACAAACATCAGTTAATAATTATGGGTGTCAGTGCAAGCCACTACAAACAAATAAAATAATATTTAGGAGATAGGTGGCTAGGATTAGGAAAGGAAACACACCAAACACACTCACTCATCTTTCATCCACATTAAGTACTACTGTGTAATTGTATAGTGTTAACTGGCTGAATCCACTTCTGTCAAATTTCATGTTCATCATGTGTATCAAGTAGTAGTGATAGCAATGTATAACAGTCAATAATTGTTAAGTCAGCGTCATAGTCATCATGTCAAGACCAATGTTTGCCAAGCCAGATCAAAATGTACGGTTGTTGAACAACTGTCAGTGTGCCAAGATATGCAACTTCCTCTCTCAAAAAAAAAAAAAAATACATACTGCTTAGTGATTTAACAAAGTGTGTGTAGACAATCTTCCTTCCATATTAGTGTTCTAGTCTGCTATCTTCATCCTCCTTGTTCCATATAGACCAACAACAAAAAAAATATGCACCTCACTTACTTGCCTCTTATCCACTAAGACTCAAATCAACTTCATATAATCTCAATACCTCTATAATACCTCTTCAATACGTCGCTACATATAAACCTTATTGCCAGTTTCATTTCACTTCCATAATAACTCTTTCCTCTAGTCAGTTTCGTCGATAAAATCCTAATGCAAACCTCCTCATCCCATACAATCCGAAGACACACTGTCAACACACAACCTCTGTGTAATCCATCTGACCAAAATCTTCTACTCATTATGAATTATAAACCAAGAATGCATACATGACCTCTAACAGACTTAGTTCGAATAACTCTCAGTAATTAAGTACGATTACGGAGTGTGAATGATCCTAATATTTCACAGTGTGTACACCACTTCAAGAATTATGGCAAACAGAAGCAAACATGTGGAGTATTTCTTGTGTCAAGTGTCACCTCCTATTTCAATTGCTCACGAAAAAAAATGCAGTGTAATAACTGTCAATGGTCTAAACCTAGTTTTGGTATGTCATGTCGTTAGCTTCCTTTCTATTAGCACAAATTTATACAGATTCCATAAAACCTCCAGCTCATGTGACTTCTATGACATTTCTTGTACTAAAGTCGCTCGTCGAATTATAGCAGTTCATTTTTTTTATCTTAAAAATATAAGGCACTGAGTGTAAGCAAAACAAGCAATAGCGAGTAAATATACCAGTAGAGAACAGAATGTCAACAAGTGGATGCAGCACAATTCTTACAACGAGGCTCTGCCAAGCGAACAATCTGTAACTAGTACCATAGTGTAACCTAAACTCTATGTTCATACACAGTATAATAGCATTTCTATATACAAAATTAAAGAGTAGTCGTGACAACAAACAGAAATGTATAAATATGCAATCCATACGCATAGCAGCAAACATATCTTACGTAATAAACAGGTCATCAGCATCGTATAACCGTAAGCAAATAAATGTTCATATGTAATCTAATAAATAAACATGAAGGCGCAAGCAGATAAATCACAAAGTATAACTTACATACCTAACCACATCAGCACAATTTATCAGGTGACAATTATAATTTAAATAAATAGGCACAGCACGCACATAATTAAAAATATGACATCAGTGAAAAAAGCAGTGCAGCCAAGCGATGCATAATATACACAAGTAACAATCCAGTTCATTAATAAAAATTGTCAAAATCAGTTAACGTACGCAAGCACGTCGCTTCACAAGTAATTTCATATAACATGTAATTAGCACAAAGTATGAATCACGTAATCGCGAGCAGCAAATTACGTCTAAGTACGTACCTAAGTGGAAATATGTTACCTGAAAAATAAACTCAATTAATAATTACCTTTTTTAGTTTATTACTTTCTTCTTCGAAATGACATTTTTCCTGAAATTCCCTCGATAGCAAGTCGTCTTAACGTCGGACACGCACAGACTTTTACCTGAAGTTCTTAAATACCTTATAGAACCGTATCCTGAAAAATACTGAATGTTAATAACAGAATTCAACAAGTAACTATAGTTTTATACTGAATTTAGTCGGAGAAATTAGACTGTGTATTTATTTACGGCTGTCAGTGCATTCGCACTGAGCGCTCGATCAGCTGTAGGCGCGTGACGTACGAAGTGATTGTTTGCGGTCAACGACTGCCTTTAGCGGCGCGCAGACTTGACTGTTGCTTTGAGTATACGCCGCCGCCAAAACACAGCGCGGTATCCTTGTACTCTCCGTGTGTTTACATACAACTGTTCGTTTCTCAAAAGTATGTCATTCTACAAAAAATTTTCAAAAGTATATCATTCCACAAAAATTTTAACGTTAGATATATGATGTATTCCTTTAGAGCGTCGTGATTTAAGAGTTTCTACTTCGACAGTGTTATCATGAATAATTTTGCGAATTCTATATGGACCGTTATAAAGCAGAAAAAATTTCCGACACAAGCCTTTTCCTTTGTGAGACAATCGATGAGACTTAATTAACACCTTCTGACCAACTGACAAGATTTTTAAACGACCAGGACGCTTAGCTGATTTCTCTCTTCTAGCAGCCGCAGATGCAATATTTTGTAGAGCCAGGTTGACAACTTCAGAATGCCGCAGTTTTCGTGTAGACGGAAAAGGAACGATTTCAGAAATGCGATTTGTCGGTGCTTTGTTTTTTAGTATCAGTATAGGTGGTAAAGAAGTTGAGTCGTTAGGAAGTTCATTCAAAATGTTTTGAAAAATATGAAGATACTGATCCCAAGTTCTGTGATTCTGATGACAATAAAGACGACACAATTTATTGATTTCCTTCATCCATCTCTCTGACGCGTTAGATTGAGGGTGAAAAAGTGAAATGAAAATTGGTTTAATTTTACGACGCCGTAGAGTACGAAGCCAAATTTTAGAACGAAACTGTGATCCATTATCTGATATAACCTTATCAACATGACCCACTTCTTTAAGAAAATGTTTGATGAAAGCGTTAGATACTGAACGAGCTGTTGCTTTGCGTAAAGGTGTAAAACACACATATTTTGATGTCAACTCCACTGCTACGAAAATGTACGCAAAACCATTAGTAGATCGAACCACTGGACCGAACAAATCAACTGCAGCCATGTCCTTTAATTTCGCTGGAATGATAGGAAACAACGGTGCTCTGTGAGATACTGTCGGCGGTTTAGCCTTTTGACATAATTTGCATTTGGCAAGAACAAATCGAATACGTTTTTCCATATTATTGAAGTAGCAATTTTCTCGTAATTTATGAAAGCATTTTCTGGGACCAAAGTGTGCATAACTGAAATGCGTATACCAAATTAGCTTATTAACCCACTCATCAGGAATACAAACTAACCAAACAGGGTTGTCGACCGATTTTCGTTTGAAAAGAATGTCATTGCGAACTAAATAATGCTGTCTAATCGCTACGCTTTCCTTTCTCCTCCACTTATCCTTAATGTCCTTCCAGATTGGATCCTTATTTTGCTCCTTAGCGATATCCTGGAGCGAAGACGAAATAAAGTTCTCAAACGCAACACCTTGAATATACATCAAACAATAATTGTTTTCCTTGCAGTCCTCTTCAGCACTTTGTTTCAAACCCATAGGTGCACGTGATAAAGCATCAGCAACAATATTTGAAGAACCCTGTATGTAAACAATACTAAAATCAAATTCCTGTAGGTACAACGCCCATCGTGACAATCTGCCATGAGTTAATTTTGTTGACATAAGAAATTCCAGAGCTCGATGATCGGTGTAAACCTTAGTATGTCTGCCAAACAAAAATGTGCGAAATTTTGTGAAAGCCCAAACAACAGCCAAAGCTTCAAGTTCCGTAATCGAATAATTCTTTTCTGATTTAGAGAGAACACGACTTCCAAATGCAATAGTCTTTTGTACTACAACGCCGTTTTCTTCTATCTCTTGAAATAAATGTGCACCTAGGCCTTTGTATGATGAGTCCGTCGCCAAACAAAAATCTTTAGATAAATCCGGGTGTGAAAGAAGTGGAGCAGCAACTAAAGCATCACGGAGTTGTTCAAATTCTGACTGAGCTTCCTCATCCCAACACCAATTAGATTTCTTTCCAGATAGTTCACATAAACGAGGTGTGGCCAAATTGTTCAATCTAACAAAGCGTCTAAGAAAATTACAGACACCAAGAAAACTACGAACATCACGTTTTGTGGTAGGAACAGCATAATTACGAATAGCGTCTAATTTTTCTGGATCAGGAAGAATACCTTCTGTAGAAATAATGTGACCGAGAAATTTCACCTGAGAACGGCCATATTCGGATTTTTCTAAGTTCACTGTGATGCCAACTCTTGCAAAAATACGTAATAATGAATCCAAAATTTTGTTGTGCTCACTCCAAGAATGTTTAGCAATAAGAATGTCGTCAACATATGAAGTAATATTGTCACGAAGATAAACAGGTAAAATTTCATTTAAACTACGAATGAATGCTGCCGAAGATACAGTAAGTCCAAACGGTAATTTCCGAAACTGGTAACAGTTACCAAAGGCTAAAAAGGCAGTATATTTTCTACAATCAGGGTGGAGTTCTATTTGCCAAAAACTTGCGCGCATATCAATCGTGGATAAAACTTTAATTCCATGAAAATGTTGAAGAAGTTCATCTAAATTTTGTGGACGGTCAGTTTCAGGAATGATGATATTATTTATCTGTCTGGAATCCAGAACCAAACGAATTGACCCATCCTTTTTAAGAACAACGTGTAATGGGCTGGTATAAGGACTGACTGCAGGCTCAATAATGCCCTGATCTAACATGTACTGAAGTTCATTCTTAACCTTGTCTCTGTAAGCCAAAGGAATAGCGTACGTTTTCCCGCGAAATGGTGTGTGTTCTTTTACTTTAAATAAATATTGTAAGCCTTGTATAGTTCCCGTGTGATGACTAAACACTGTAGCATGTGAAGTCAAAATTTGATGCAGCTCTTCTCTTGCAACGTCATCTGGCACTTCAGTTTTCTTAACCTTTTCAATAATTAGTTCTTCGCTATTAATTATATCATCCATCGCGTCTCTGTATCTATTGTCATTGTCATGAATAAACACATTGTCGTCATAATGCTCAACGAAAACATCAGAAGTAAGAAACCTTAAACATTTTGTATCTGACTCAGATCTTGTTAAACACTCGAAAAATTTCAAACATTTCGGCATTCCGCCAACAGACAAATTCACACTTCCCTCTTTAAAGTTCAAAATTGCCTTATGTGTGTTAAGAAACTCCATACCTAATATAATTTGTGTACTGAGCAATGGAACAATAATAAAATTAGCAGAAAATTCGTATCCTTGACAATTGAAATTTAGGTTGGTCTGTTGTTTAACTTCTACACCCTTTCCAGAAATCGCTCCTCGAATTGTAGTTTTAGAAATAGGTAACACAGGACAGGCAATAGTTCTTTCACATATACGAAAAACTGATTCGCTAATGACATTCAATGGGCTCCCAGAATCTAAAACTGCAGTGAACTTATTCTTACCCACACATACTTCAATAACAGGATGTAAAAATGGGTCTACATTATTTTCCTTTTCGTCTAACAAAATGTCTCTCATGTCTTCCAGGCGTACGTAGTGTAAAGCCGTAGTGTCATTACTTTCTGAACCGTCTATACTGCTGCCAGAAGCCGAAGCTACAAGTCATTGTCGATTGTTTGCGTCACGTCTTTGATTATTCGCGTCACTTCGCGGATCCATTTCTACGATTTGCACTTGTCTCTCTGAAGTTCTGTCACGTGGAGGATGCCAATTAGGTCCCTCCTGTCTGTTAGATACAAATTCTTGGTTGTGTCTGTTATTAAAATTTCTGTTTTCCTGTCTGTCTGCATAACTACTTCTTGTGTAATTTCGACTGTCACTTCTGAAATTATTGTTGTATCTACTACCCTGGTTATTTCTGTAGTAAGAATTTCTATTACTGTATGAATAATTTCTGTCTTGATGATACCGATTACTGTTTCCGTATGATTGATCATTCCGGTAGGAATTACCGTTATTATAACTGTCTGTGTAATTTCTGTTAGAACGTCTGTTATTGTCATATGGCTGGTATCTATTGTCCTGTCTGTTTCGTCTGTCATTCTCAAAATTACCGCTATAACGTCCGTTCCGATCACTATCCCTTTTCTCTGAAAATCTATCATAATTACTGTTACTGAAAAAATTACAGGTAGTCCCGTCGTCATTGTCGTACTCGAGTTCTTGTAGCAAAGTCTTAAAAGTCTCAATGTCGTCTTTACATCTTCCGGCTAAAGCAATTTGTCTTATGGATTGTGGCAGCTTGGTTAAACAAATGCGAATTAATTCAGTCGGGCTGTAAGGGTTGGAGAGGAACTGATTCTTTCGAATCATGTCTTCAAAGTATTCTGCCGGCGTGCGGAACTCAGACTGTTTAAAATTACGCTGCATAATCAGACTATGTTTGACTCTGTCTTGTGTGTTTTCGGACCAGTATGCCGATAGAAATGCATGATAAAAGTCATTTAGGCTATTACAATCTCTAATGAGTGCGCGCATTCGCGTCGCCGGTTCGTTTTCTAAATATCCACACATAAATTCCAGTTTGTGACTTAATGGCCAATTTGGTGGGAGTGCGTACATAAATTGATCTAACCATGCACATGGATGTATGTCATTCTTAGAATTGCGGAAGATCTTAAATTTCCGAACAGTCAAAAAGTGTTTATAGTCAAAGTTTTCGCCTCGTGGCGACAAAGACCTACCGCGTCTGTCCCAGTCCCAATGCCGATTATTGTCAAGTTCGCGCGCCTGGCGCTCTCTTGTTGCATCCCGTAAATGAAACAAATTATTTTCTTCAAACCCCTCTGGTATCTGTGATTCTAAATTTCTTTTGCCGTCTTTTCCTACGATTTCGCCTTCAATTTGTTTGACTTGCTTTCGTAATGCCTCAACTTCCCTTTTAACGCGTTCATTAAATTTTCCCTGATTTTCAACATGTTTACTTATGCTCTGGTACTCTTCGGTTTCTGAAAATGGCACTGGAGCTGTGTCATCTGAATCTCTGTCCCCATTTAAACTAAGATTTGTCAATTTATCTGAAATCTCCTGAACTCTTTCCGATAAATCACCTAATTGTTCTTTCTGTTTATTTACGTCTTCCGTAAGTGTCGCGACTCGGGTTTCGGTATTGTCACATTTAGTCGTTAACTGTTCACACTGTTGCGTTAAGTTATTTATTCTGTCATTTGGTACGGATTCCTCAATTCTCTCAAATATTTCTTTCTTATCGTGTGCACGTTGTAAATTTAACTCTGAAAATTTCTGTACTATCACGCGATCTCTTTCTTCCTGTTCTCTATCCTGTTCCCTTTGTCTAATCTCTACTGCAATTAATCTATTATTGTGAGAATTCAAAATCGGTTGTACTTCTTCCCTGATTTCTTTCTTTAATTCATCTTTCATATTTTTGAAACATGTCCCTATTCGTGAATCTAACCGTGTTTCCATTGTTCCCATCTGTGATCCAAGTGAGTCTAACCGTGTTGCCATTGTTCCCATATCTGTTTTAATAGTTCCTAATTGTGTTTCCATATCTGTTTTATATTCAGATCGAAAATCTAATATTACACTCATCAACTGCTCCAAAGTAACTGTTTCAAAATTCTTTTCACCCCTCACATTTCCCACAAAACCAACTTCCTTCTGCATGGCTGTAAAGCTATCTGTGTTCGATACTATTCCAGAATCTTCTATCGTTACTCTCGTATTCTGTGAATTTTCTGATTGAGAAAAACCTTGAACTGGTTCCGGACTGTCTTCCCGACTTATTAAATTGTTTTCAACTCCATTATTCATCACACTGTTTTCCTCTGTTGGCGAGTTCGCCATGTTAACAATTTCGCCATTCTCACTATCCATCATTTTTGCCTTTTTCATCGATCATGTAATCATTTACAAAACAAAAAAAATTCGTCACTGTACGAAAATTACACACAATGACTCCTCATCTTCAACAATACCATTCACACGAAATATTTCCCTCAAACACGATTAATCGAACAATTGAAATAATTGCACCAAATCGTCAAACGCGTATACAAGGCAATAAAAATTAAATTTTGAAAAATACCATTAGAAGAATGCCAATTACCAAATCTACACATGCAATATAGACTACAATTACTAAACTACAAATTACTACAACAATACTACGGTCTACTATTTTTACAGTCAGAAGATTCCAAGGGACGATCCGAAGCAGCGGTCGCCACGTGCATGGGGGCTTAATAAAATGTAATGCAAATACTTTTAGTAGCTGTATGTCCGATTACGCAAGTCTCGTAAACGGCTGGCCCTGACAACTAATTGTTACGCTATCTGACTGCATAGAATGACAACAAGAATGAAATGAAAATTTTCGTTAACACAATTAATTAATTAAGTCCCCAGCAACTATAAAACCTACGAAACCAACAAGGCACAAGTGTCGCTGTTCTGTGTGTGGTAGTGTGACTCAACGCACATCTGGCACGGTTCTTCTTCAACAAGACAAGAATGTTAAATACCAATTATACTGACGTGATAAAAGAAAATTAGAAATACTATAATGGCGCAAGAAAATCAGAATTACACTCTAATACAAGAACAAAAGCCAGATGCTTTGTTGACTGAACCTGTAATGACACATTATTCAGGACACACAATTAATAAGAAAATAAAGAACAGTAGTTAGTTACCTTAATTTATATTGACGAAAAGCACTCTGATCATTACAATATCTCCATTAGAATAACATCTGCTATCTCTCCCATCACATAGCTGCATAACATGGAACAACACTCACTACTACCGCATATCACTCTGACTTCAGCTACAATCAGTGTCCACCACAACTTCTCGGCAAGAACTGCCTGCCGCTACCTCTCAACACGCACTGCCAGTGGAGGCGGCGGAACAATACTCTCTCTGGCGCGATTTTTGGCGCTGTGGCTCAGTGTAGCCACCTTTCAACATCTACATGATTACTCTGCAGTTCACATTTAAGTACTTGGCAGAGGGTTCATCGAACCACAATCATACTATCTTCCTACCATTCCACTCCCGAACAGCGCGTGGGAAAAACGAACACCTACACCTTTCTGTTCGAGCTCTGATTTCTCTTATTTTATTTTGATGATCATTCCTACCTATGTTGGTTGCGCTCAACAAAATATTTCCGCATTCGGAAGAGAAAGATGGTGACTGAAACTTCGTAAATAGATCTCGCCGCGACGAAAAACGTCTTTGCTTTAATGACTTCCATCCCAACTCGCGTATCATATCTGCCACACTCTCCCCTCTATTACGCGATAATACAAAACGAGCTGCCGTTTTTTGCACCCTTTCGATGTCCTCGGTCAACCCCACCTGGTAAGGATCCCACACCGCGCAGCAATATTCTAACAGAGGACGAACGAGTGTAGTGTAAGCCGTCTCTTTAGTGGACTTGTTGCTTCTTCTAAGTGTCCTGTCAATGAAACGCAACCTTTGGCTCGCCTTCCCCACAATATTATCCATGTGGTCTTTCCAACTGAAGTTGTTCGTAATTTTTACACCCAGGTACTTAGTTGAATCGACAGCCTTGAGAATTGAACTATTTATCGAGTAATCGAATTCCAACGGATTTCTTTCGGAACTCTGTGGATCACCTCACACTTATCGTTATTTAGCGTCAACTGCCACCTGCCACACCATACAGCAATCTTTTCTAAATCGCTTTGCAACTGATACTGGTCTTCGGATGACCTTACTAGACGGTAAATTACAGCATCATCTGCGAACAACCTAAGAGAACTGCTCAGATTGTCACCCACGTCATTTATACAGATCAGGAACAGCAGAGGTCCCAGGACGCTTCCCTGGGGAACACCTGGGGGGCAGCGAGCGGAGTGCTTAGGGAAGGCGTATCTGATTAGCTTTCCTCGACTTCTTATTACTGTTTGCTGCGTACAACTTGATACAATTTGTTAAGTTCAATCAGCGGTAATTTTTCTTGCCTGGTGGCCACTAACGCCGCAGTTACCTGCCCTGGGGTTTCGTGTATGTAACTGCAGAGTATGTTTCCTCGCCTTGCCGCTGCTGTCCGGTAAGGCGTGTAGTTTTAACGGCTTTCTTGATTGTAAGCCTGGTTGGTGATTCTTCTACTCTGGTGGAAGTGATTCCTTTCTCGTTCCGGGCGCTCTAAGCACAATATTCTGGTGACGTAGTACAGACCGCTGGTTCCGGCTTTGGCGTATTGTCCCATCGTTGCATGTGGTTTATCGGACGTCTGGTAGCTTCAGAAAGATTATCATTAGTCATTCGTTGGACTGCCACCAGTCTGAGTTACCATTTTGTCAAGTGAATGCAACTCTTGGCTGCCTATCTCATCGCTCGCGAAAGTGTTTGTTGCCGGACCTTCTCAAAGGGCGATTCCTGGAGCACCGTCTGTGGCCCCTTGGTTCTTGTAAGACATCTGTGTTCTAAAAGGAGGTCTGATGGCCAGTAGTTCAGTGTAACGCTCCTTCAGTCCACGCCTTCTGTGAGTATAATCTGCCTCAGTACCCTTTAAGGAACTCATGTACTTGTCCTTGTGTTTTATTATTGTATTATTTATTACAATACCTTGTAATGCTTACATTAAAGGTTATATTTGTCTATTTAATAGTTCTGGTCGCCTTCTGGAATTAATCTAGCACTGTAGAGTTCAGTGGATGTTAAGGGTTGTGTTACAAAGCTTACCATCATCCTATTTCACCCGTTGGGTGATCAGTTGCTTGCTTTTTTTAATTAACCTTTGCTATTGTATTTGCTGTTTCGCAGCATGTTATTAATTTTTTTATATTATTGCCACCGGCCGCTGTGGCCGAGCGGTTCTAGGCGCTTCAGTCGGGAACCGCGCTGCTGCTACGGTCGCAGGTTCGAATCCTGCCTCGGGCTTGGAAGTGTGTGATGTCCTTAGGTTAGTTAGGTTAAAGCAGTTCTAAGTCTAGGGACTGATGACCTCAGATGTTAAGTCCCATAGTGCTTAGAGCCATTTGAACCATTTTTATTATTGCCGTTCCTGGCATGTAAGGCCTTCAGCCGTGATTGTGGTCAGTTGCCTTAAAACTCTAATTTGGTATTTATATTTTAGCAGTAAGCCTTAAAACCTTATTCACTGCCATTCTTTGCATCTGATGCCTTCTGCTGTGTTTGTGGCGACTTACCTTTAATATTTCAACACCTGTAAGTTGTAAATTGCAGCGAGTTCTTAAACTATTCTTAATTTATTGTCATTCTTGGCATGTAAGGCCTACAGTCCAGATCACAGTGGCTTACTTTTAAAATATTATCTGCTGCAACTATATTTAATGGTGATTTGCTAAATTGTAACTCACTTAAAACGCTATTACCTATTAAGTTGATTATTCCTTCATTAATAACGTGTGGTATATTCATTTATTGTGGAGTCTGGAATTACTCGTTTAAAATTAAAGTGTGTGACTATAAAAGGCAACCAATAGTAACTGATTACGGCCCCGTCCACAGTCGTAACCGAATCCTGCCTTCCCTTGACTACAAGTTTTCAGTCACGGCTGCAAAATACTAACACGAATTCTTTACAGACTAATGGAAAAACTGGTAGAAACCGACCTTGGGGAATATCAGTTTGTGCAATACCGACCCTACAACTTACCTTAGAAGATAGATTAAGGAAAGGCAAACCTACGTTTCTAGCATTTGTATACTTAGAGAAAGCTTTTGACAATGTTGACTGGAATATTCTCTTTCAAATTATGAAGGTGGCAGGGGTAAAATACGGGGAACGAAAGGCTATTTACAATTTGTACAGAATCGAGATGGCAGTTATAAGAGTCGATGGGCATGAGAGGGAAGCAGTGCTTGGGAGGGAGTGAGACAGGGTCGCAGCCTATTCCCAATGTTATTCAATCTGTATATTGAGCAAGTAGTAAAGGAAACAAAAGAAAAATTTGAAGGAGGTATTAAAATCTGTGGAGGAGAAATAAAAAACTTAGAGGTTCGCCGATGACATTGTAGTTCTGTCAGAGACAGCAGAAGACCTGGAAGAGCAGTTGAACGAAACGTAGAGTGTCCTGAGAGGAGGATATAAGATGAACACCAAGAAAAGCAAATCGAGGATAATGGAATGTAGTCGAACTAAGTCGGGCGATGCTGAGGGAATTAGATTAGGAAATGAGACACTTAAAGTGGTGGATGAGTTTTGCTGTTTGGGGAGCAAAATAACTAAGTGACGAAGTAGAGAGGATATAAAGTGTGGACTGGTATTGGCAAAGAAAGCGTTTCTGAATGAAGAGACATTTGTTAACATCGAGTACACATTTAAGTGTCGGGAAGTCTTTCCTGAAAGTATTTTTATGGAGTGTAGCCATGTATGGAAGTGAAACATTGACGATAAATAGTTTAGACAAAAAGAAAATAGAGGCTTTTGAAATGTGGTACTATAGAAGAATGCTGAAGATTAGATGGATAGATCACGTAACTAATGAGGAGGTGCTGAATAGAACTGAGGAGAATAGGAATCTGTGGCTCAAGTTGACTAGATGAAGGGATCGATTGGTAGAACATGTTCTGAGGCATCAAGGGATCACCAATTTAGTATTAGAGGGCAGCGTGGACAGTAAAAATCGTAGAGGGAGACCAACAGATGAATACACTAAGCAGATTCAGAAAGATGTAGGCTGCAGTAGGTACCTGGAGACGAAGAAGCTTGCAAAGGGTAGGGTAACATGGAGAGCTACATCAAACCAGTCTCTGGACTGAAGATCACAACAGCAACAATCAGTTTCACAGTTAGCTTCACACATTCCGTAAAATAGACATACCCCACTAGGAAACAAAACAAATAAGACAGATGTAACCAAACTTGTGTCTAATTGATCGTTGCTATGGTAGCTGCCCTGTGAACAACAAACTGTCGCTATCTTTCTTATTCCGATTCAGGCATATGTGGCTCGGGATGAAATTCAAACGTCATTCGAACGGTATACAAAACTATAATGGCGGAAGCCATTTAGGTATTAAAATATACGCGCTATTGGGTCACAGAAATGAACTGTGAATCATCGACTGGGGCATTTTCAATTAACTGTCATTCCTAATATTATGTGAAAAGCTGAAATTCATTATCCATCGAATGAAAATAAAGTTTCACGTCCAAAGACTAGTTTCAGCACAGTACTCTTTTCATGTTTACAGCAGGCTTCATGTGTGTTAGTGTCAAACGCCAACTTTGATCCCTTAAAGAGCACTGCAGCTGATAAGCCGAAGTGGTGAATACCGCTTGCGACTGAAGCATCTGCACCTTATCGCTCTTCGAGTTCCGAAGCAATCTGCAATTTATCATCACTTCAGTAGAAGTTAAAAGAGTGGAAGCTGCAGGGTACATCTTTGCGTAACAAAGAGAGAGGAAAAGGAATGTTTGCTTCTTATGTCTCTGCCTTTCGGATAACATCACTCACGGCGTGTGGTTATATTCTACGTTACTGTACATTAAGAATGAAGCAATAATAGAAATTTCCAGGTATTACACTCTGTCAAACAGTAGGAGATCGCATTTTCATTTCATTGTTCATTTTCATTGTTAATCCTAAACAAATTCTAGCCTGTAACAGACTTTCATTTACCTCCTTCAAAGCCTTGTTTAAATTGTGCTCCACATCTTTGATACAATACATTTTTATGCATACCACTAAAAAGCTGCCATATAACTTCAGTCTGCTGCATCTATTTTGGAGTATATCGTCATCATTTGTCACCGTCACCGTTGATACTGCTACTCGACTTGTATGCCAGGCTACCGTCTCGCTGGTCATGTTCTGTGCGGAATAGTGCCGTGGAAATGCGATGCCGAAGGCAATGATTCAAAGTTCTCACACGTCTCTTCCAAATACCATTATCTTCACTTTACACAAAATTACACCTACTCTGCACTTCGGACCGAATCTTCGTCACAACACACTGCTGTTTTTATGGTGACGTATACGTTTTTTCTGCGCCCGTATTACTGTTCATACGACGGACCTCGTCGCCATAAACCATTCGAATCTCAATTTTCAACAATCCCAAAGGTACAGTGTTGTCGTGAAGTGCGAACTAATGATAACTGACGTCTGTGAACCTTGCAGGAAAACTCCAGGGAAATGCTACGACCCGAAGGTGTCCACGCAGCTGTAGAAGCGACACCTTGACAGAAGGAGAGTCAGTGAAGTTCTGGAAGATACCAACAGCGCACTTACAGAGCTGTGGCCAAGTGCCTATGTTTATCAGTTGAGGATCCATGGCGCGAACAGCCCGATCGAGGTGATCCCACAGATTCTCAATTGGATTTAAATCCTGGGTGTTTGGTGCCAGGGGAATACCCCTTCTCACCACTGTGCTCTTCAAACCACGTTTGTACTGTGTCAGCTGTGTGACACATTGCATTGTACTGCTGGTAGTTGCCATCGTGCTGATGAAACACTTCATGTATGGGTTAGATGGTCCCCGAGGATAGATGCATACCTGTGTTGTTTCATTGTGCCTTCCAGAACGACGAGAGTAGTAGGGCAAAGTTCTTTCTAGCACACTTTTGATATCATATTGACATATAAATTAATTCAGTTGTGGTAGCTGGTTGATTTATGACCTTAAATTTTTGTTCTGCTAAGTGATTTTTCACGTAACCCCCACCCCTCATAAACCCAGGGGTGCCTTAACCTATTGTTCTGTTACCTGGTTTATGACTCCCTGCAGATAATCCGTCTTTCTGAGAAATCCTCCACCCTCTCCCCCTCCCCCACTACCACCATATGTAAATTGGCAGGAAAAAGACTCAGTCTTTGCTGGAGAGGAAGGATCTCATGACACAAAATACAGATCAGTGTCGATAATATATTGCTGCATATTCTTTATTCAATCAGTTTACATATGACATGGCTCCTGCCTCATGAGAAATAACTGAATTGTGGTACCTCCACTCTTATGACATCACTCCACATCCGTTTGGCGGATACCAGTATAGGTAGCGCAGAATTCTTACTGCATTGATCCCACAGCCCATCAATTTCCTGGAAATATTGAGACACTTTTGACCGACTGAGTGAATATTTACTGAGAAATGTCTCATTAAACTGATTGACTCTGTGGAACATTCCACTTTGTTGGAAAAACACCCATCATGTATATGACTTCTTGTAAGCACTGATGTGTGGTTACACAAGCACAGTCCTGCACCACCACAACCCATATCCGGCAAAATAAAAAATCTTATGATCACATCTTCACACTACATGCAGGGCAGATGTGCGAAGAGCCGCTGCTGTGCTTGTTGACTCGCATATTCTATCCCCAACCTGAAAACTAATGAATGCCAATAGGAATGCGAGAGTACTAATCCAGTAAAGTGATCATAATGTTAGGCGATAGTAGATGGACGCATGCCCAATCGCATTTAGTCAATAAAGGAACCATGAAGCTTCAACAGCAACTGATGTCCTCATCTAGCTCTGCATCGCAGAAGAAGCATAAAAGTAAGTACTCATTACATGTCTTTACTACTTTTACCACACTTAGTGGTTCTTCCTCTTCTTTCTCAGTTTCAGTTTCTTTGCTCAACTTCATGTCTTTGATGTGGATGCTTATCGTTTCTTTGTTCAGTGGCCACTGGCATGTCCAGACTGGCAGCAATCTCCAGTGTGTGTGGACCTGCAGCGACCTCCTTGTTGGGTCTTGCAGTGAACTCCAGCCTCTCAAGGCCAGTGGTGGCAGCAGCACTGTAGGATCCTGTAATGCACATGACCAGTGTGTTGGAGCAGGGTAACGAGCTGCAGCTATCCATTGCACTCATCGATTTGTGTAATGAAGACACCTAGCCAGTCACTGACTCATAGAAGAATTACGTTGGGGGTGCCAGATCACACAGTGCAGATCATCGCACTGCTGCTAGGGTCGCAGGTTCGAGGCCAGCCTCGGGCATGGATGTGTGTGATGTCCTTAGGTTAGTTAGGTTTAATTAGTTCTAAGTCTAGGGGACTGATGACCTCAGATGTTAAGCCCCATAGTGCTTAAAGCCATTTGAACCATTTTTGAACGGTGCAGATCAGTACTGGTCTCCGACATACACACCATCCCAGAACATTCTGGTGTTATTGAAAGGGCAAAATGTTGATGTGGTAGATGAGAAGCTGCTTGACTGCGTTTCACTTCAATTTACAATTTAACAAAAAATGGTTCAAATGGCTCTGAGCACTATGGGACTTAACATCTATGGTCATCAGTCCCCTATAACTTAGAACTACTTAAACCTAACTAACCTAAGGACATCACACAACACCCAGTCATCACGAGGCAGAGAAAATCCCTGACCCCGCCGGGAATCGAACCCGGGAACCCGGGCGTGGGAAGCGAGAACGCTACCGCACGACCACGAGATGCGGACTACAATTTAACAGCTAGCGGTTCAAAGTGCTTAAATATTGGTATAGAAGCATCAGTGTAGAGTGCCTAGTGTGTTGTTGTAGAGATTGAAAATCCATCGAGAGGTGTTAAAGTGGGGTTTACGGAATTGAACTGTGTCATGCAGAGTCAACAGATGACTTCTGAGCATTCTCCATCTCTGGATGTTTAGTGTGCTCGCTTGACACTCATGGTGAGATCTGAAATACTTCACAATTACAAACTTGTTTTGCCTATGGATACTGTTATCCCTTGTTTTTGAAAGACTGAACCATGGGCTGCTGCGTGGAATAACTGTGTATGAAGACACTGTCAACTATCTTCTTATGTATAGTGTGCATGCAGATGATTTAGAACACTGCATCTATACAATGTCAAAAGAAAAAGCTAAAGGATCGTCCATCAGTTTGAGACAAATACACACTGAATTCTGCGCATAGAAGAAATCATTATTTGCAAATACTGTATACTGTAGTGTTGTGAGGATTGAACCAGTGAATTATTACTGATGTATGCCATTGCTGATGTGTAAATAAAAAAAGACATTATTACAAACCTTTGTTGTTTTCCTTATTTATCTACCCCATTATCATATAATGTAATGGTTCAAATTGCTCTGAGCACTATGGGACTTAACTACTGAGGTCATCAGTCCCCTAGAACTTAGAACTACTTAAACCTAACTAACCTAAGGACATCACACACATCCATGCCCGAGGCAGGATTCGAACCTGCGACCGTAGCAGTCACGCGGTTCCAAACTGACGCGCGTAGAACCACACGGCCACACCGGCCGGCATATAATGTAAGGTGTACTCATTGTAGCTCAGTCAGTAAGATGACTGCCCTATAGTGGCTACACATTATTATTATTAATACAAATATTCATTTTTCTATAAAAACCCATTGCACATCAAAACCTGATACCTCTGATGTAGTCAGTATCATGGCAGGGTGGGTGAAGCATCAGGACTGGTCCTGTGATGGTGTGGAAGAAGTCTGGAAGAAGAAGAAGAAGAAGAAGAAGAAGGGGGAAGAAGAATAGGATACTCCTACCTAATAATATACAAGCAATAATTTGTCAGTCCATTCAGTTGTAGCAAGACAAATGTTCTCAAGTCACTACTAACACACTTGGATGGAGTCCGCTTTGAGCATATAGAAGAAGGGGGAAGAAGAAGAAGAATAGGAAACTCCTACCTAATGATATACAAGCAATAATTGTCAGTCCATTCAGTTGTGGCAAGACAAATGTTCTCAAGTCACTACTATCACACTTGGATGGAGTCCGCTTTGAGCATGTACACGTATTTTCCAAAACGCTATTTCAGTGCAAGTACCAACTATTGCAAAAGGTACTGCAGGACGTAGATGCTGTAACATACACAACATTCTGTCAAAGCTGTCAAATTCTCCCATCAGAAAAAGTAAAGTAAAACGCAGTGCTCATATTTTATGGTGTTGCTGTGGAAAACCAGGATCAAATTCTGTGATATTTCTGTTTTGGTCACCATATTGGTATTGATGTGTTTTATTTGAATCAGATATATTCCAGAATCCTGACCAGTTGGTGATGGATAATGTGAATTTCATTGCAGCTTTCAAACAAAGCAGTTTCAATTTAAAACATATTTGCCAGGTGCTTGTGAGAACCAATATGTCATTCAGTGATTATGCCGTGACCCTTCTGAGACTGATCAACGAATTAGGATTATGGAACTAGAGATGTAGACCCACATCATTCTGAGAAAGAAAGTAAATCACTTAGCTGTAAAGGTTGATGGAATTGAAAAAAAAATAGATGACTTCACTGTAAATGTTGAGTGAAGCACCCCTTTTCATATATAACAAGGTGTCAATTAAGCATAAGGTCATTGCTGTTTAAGGGAACTATGGCTGCTAAGATTAGGACATTTAGATCGAGAGCATACACTGAGAGAGACCTTTAAACCGGTTACTGCATCTTTCGATGAACTCTAAGTGAATCACACAACAATGACGGTAATGCTATTACCAGTTATGTTAATCATCTCAGTGATGCTAGGTAAGACAAAACATTCAATGTCATGGATGAAAAACTATACATGCTGGGCATGCAGCCTGTAAGTTTAAATGGAAAAACGGTATAGATAGGTGATAGGGAATTTCAAAGAACATAATGTCTACTGAACCACATTCTTCTAAAACATTCCATAGCAGTAAAATATTTACCCAAAGACCTGAAGATGTATGGCGAACTACTACAATTGACCAGTGTACAGAGGAAAGCTGAAAACCAACACAGTGTGAAATGCAGAGGCATTATAAAACCATCATTATTAGACAGTCGGTGCAGCAGTGGGGAAGGTGTTGACATTCAGTATAAAAGAAAGTCAGCCATCAGCCCCTCAGTAGGAGTATATATATACCAGAACGACCCCAATGAACTAAAAGATTGAGGATGATTGCTCACAGCATCAACTGCTGCAGGCAATACCAGTCATTGAAATGATGTTGTCTCAGTAACTTCAGAGTTGAGAGAATACGAACGGAGACGGTAGTTTGAGAAGTGCACAAACCAGCACACAAAACATACTCTCTTGGACATGTTATGATTAAAGATTTGACCATATTCACCCAGTTTCTCAGTGAGCTGCCGGAGATTGAAGATGTGTTCCACTGTTGACCGCCCTCTCCGGAAACCTCCCTGGTACTCCCCAGTCACCGATTCTGCTACTGGCTGAATTCTATGTATGAGGCAATTGGACAGGATCTTACAGCAGACGTTAAGCACGGCGATTCCTCGGTAGATGTTACATTTCAGGTTATCGCCCTTCTTAAGTATTGTTGCTCTATACACAGAGGCAAATCGGTGTGCACATCATGACTACTTATAGCGTTTGTGAGTTCTGCCCCCACCACATACCCCACGTCAGAATCAGCCACCATACCCTGGATTTTTCCACCCAGTCTCTTGCATTTTTCTTCAGGCCCCCATCGAAACTCGCCATTCAGCAGTGATTGTTGCATGGTGTTCCTATATAGGTTATTGACATCAAAATACATAATGTAACTCAAATTAAGGGACATGCAGAACCCATACGTGGGTTATTTACCTTGGTCTGCGTATGGACACACTGACAAAAACCTCCGCAGATACCTCATTCAAACAAAAAAAGCACCTCAGCATTGGTCAATAGCTCAGCGCTGGGTTTCATTTTCTTTAGTATACCGCACAAGACAACCCAGATGGAATAATAAAAGGTGGGATCCAGAGAATATATGGTCATGCATTTACTGGGGAATTTCTCAAAAACATCAACGAGCAATCGCACCTCTATGTCCATGAAAAGACGTATGTACTCTCCTAAGTGGAGATATTGAATTCATGCCAGACATTCATAGCATGCTCTACTCTGCTTCTGTTATCGCATCGCCTCTAAGGTTGATGGAGAATGCAGTTATGTCAGGTAACCTGGTTTTGTTGAGTTTTGCCATAATATCCACATACTTGTATGGAAATATATCCTTCCTAGTCACTAGTGATGGGCATATCCCTCAGCGTCAAATTTTAACAACTTTCTGGAGTGCCGCGTGGAGTGGCCGTGTGGTTAGAGGCGCCATGTTACTGATAGCGAGGCCCCTCCTGCCGGAGGTTCGAGTCCTGCCTCGGGCATGCGTGTCGGTGTTGTTCTTAGCATAAGTTAGTTTAAGTAGTGTGTAAGTCTAGGAACCGATGACCTCAGCAGTTTGGTCCCTTAGAAATTCACACATTTGAACATTTTATGGAGTAGGGATTGCATAAAACTGAGCAAATCAAGGAAGTGGAGTGTAATTCTCGGCGTCATTCGTTTGGAGAATGAAATATGTTTCTCAACAATCTCAGACAGAACATTAACCCGATTTTTCTCCCAATCGAAATCAGCCAAGTGCTCAACAAGAAAGTGAGCATTATATCCGCTTAAAATATGAAAGAAAACGGGTATGTGTCTTGGAAGCTGATACTTCAAGTTGCCTGTGTTATGGGCGGCGTTACGAAATTGCCCCATAAGGTGACAGTGGTCCCTACATGGAGTCTCCGCTCTTCTCTCTAACGGTAGCCCACAAATTAGCTGCCAATCGCGTTACTGTACAAATCTTCATTCTCCTTCGATTTGGTCATGGGAACGTTGTCGCTGTAAACCTTATCCAACTCCCATGAAAGTTGTTCAAGCTCAGTGAGAAGCCAAACCGCAGGATTATCTCCAATATAAGATTTTTATAGGTTAAGACTCGAATCATAGCGTGATGCAACTTGGTACGCTGCCACATAGGTACATGTTTCTCTGTGAAGGTATTATGGGAGGCCCATAGGGTCACCTTCACAGTGAGTCACAGGAGTGAGGAGGCATTCAAAATCAGCATGCATCACAAACATCACTCTTGATGGTGAACATTCTTAAACTTTATGACTCTGTTTCCCTCAATAGGCGTAATAACACATACTGGGTCCTTGGAAGAGCAGTCTTCTAGATGGTTTGCTAATAATTTGTCTGAGGAAAAGGCATTGAGGTACCTTAAACAAATATGCTTTGCATGATGATTTTTTGTCAGTTTAGTGAAGTGAGTTGGGACACGACTCTGGTCCAGCAGTAATGATAATTGTCTTTCTTTTTATTTTGCTCATCTGACAACAGCAGCATGTTCACATGCACGTTATTCTCACTGGTCGATTTTGATAAATTTAGGCATCTGGCAACTATACGCTTGTTTTGTTCAACTGACTTCCATTTCTCCAGGCCATAAACATGAACCGATATTCCAGTATTCTGCACCTCAAATTTAGGTATGTCCTGGATCTTGATGAGGAAATCGATATCATCAAAGTTATTACACTTATGAACGTCAATACCTAAGCTGTATTATGCTGTGGGTCTTTGATGTAATTTCTTTCGCAAGCCAGGATTGACGATGGAAAGCCAGCCTGGTCAGTTTTACTTTATGACATTAATACACTATTGACCATTAAAATTGCTACACCAAGAAGAAATGCAGATGATAAACGGGTATTCATTTGACAAATATATTATACTAGAACTGATATGTGATTAATTTTCACGGAGTTAGGGCGCATAGATCCTGAGAAAGCAGTACCCAAAACAACCACCTCAGGCCGTAATAACGGCCTTGATACGCCTGGGCATTGAGTCAAACAGAGCTTGGATGGCTCATACAGGTGCCCATGCAGCTTCACCACGATACCACAGTTCATCAAGAGCAGTGACTGGCGTATTGTGACGAGCCAGTTGCTCGACCACCATTGACCAGACCTTTTCAATTCTTGAGAGATCTGGAGATTGTGCTGGCCAGGGCAGCAGTCGAACATGCGGTCGTGCATTATCATGCTGAAATGTAAGATTTCGCAGTGATCGAATGAGGGGTAGAGCCACGGGTCGTAAAACATCTGAAATGTAACGTCCACTGTTCAAAGTGCCGTCAATGCGAACAAGAGGTGACCGAGACGTGTAACCAATGGCACCCCATACCATGACGCCGGGTGATACGCCAATATGGCGATGACGAATACACGCTTCTAATGTGCGTTCACCGCGATGTCGCCAAACACGGATGCGACCATCATGATGCTGTAAACAGAACCTGGATTCACCCGAAAAAAATGACGTTTTGCCATTCGTGCACCCAGGTTCGTCGTTGAGTACACCATCGCAGGCGCTCCTGTCTGTGATGCAGCGTCAGGGGTAACCACAACCATGGTCTCCGAGCTGATAGTCCATACTGCTGCACACGTCGTCAAACTGTTCGTGCAGATGGTTGTTGTCTTGCAAACGTCCCCACCTGCTGACTCAGGAATCGAGACGTGGCTGCGCGATCCGCTACAGCCATGCGAATGAGATGCCTGTCATCTCGACTGCTAGTGATACGAGGCCGTTGGGATCCAGCACGGCGTTCCGTATTACCCTCCTGTACCCACCGATTCCATTTTCTGCTAACAGTTATTGGATCTCGACCAACGCGAGCAACAATGTCGCGATACGATAAACCGCAATCGCGATAGGCTACAATCCGACCTTTATCAAAGTCGGAAAGGTGATGGTACGCATTTCTCTTCCTTACACGAGGCATCACAACAACGTTACACCAGGCAACGCCAGTCAACTGCTGTTTGTGTATGAGAAATCGGTTGGAAACGTTCCTCGTGTCAGCACGTTGTAGGTGTCGTCACCGGTGCGAACCTTGTGTGAATGCTCTGAAAAGCTAATCATTTGCATATCACAGCATCTTCTTCCTGTCGGTTAAATTTTCTTGTCTGTAGCACGTCATCTTCATGGTGTAGCAATTTTAATGGCCAGTAGTGCACATGCCTTCTTTTCATTTATATCCTTAGTAAGCTTGATATTGCTGGACCCTCTATTTACTGGATCACAGACATGCATATGGATGTTGAGGTGTATCTGGCTGAGTGCATTAGTAGCCTGTTATGTTTGGGGGGGGGGGGGGGCGGGCGGATGGTAGTGCGACAGGTCAATGCGCAGCACACTGCTGTATTTAATGGTGGGTTACTCTAGAGTGTCACGGTACCCTCCTGCTAAATTCTCGATACCAGTGAACGAGAGTCGCTCCTCAAAGGGGTATTCAGTCGCTGAGTGTTCTGATTGCGGTAAGGTGTTAATAGTCTTGATTTTTTCACTAAAAGGATGGGGAGAGGGAGCTGCCGCTAGCAGCAGGATTACTACCATTATTATAACTGCAATTAATTGACAGCCATGCTTCTGCTGCTGGCTGTGAAAAGAGGCAGGTAGGTTGATATACTTTGCAGTTTGGGCGAAAACGTGGGGAGGACGAGATGGTGCGTTGCCCCAGTGCGAGCAGCGTTGCTGTGACTGCAGCTGTGGAGATGGTTATTGCCACAACTCTGAGCCAGTTGCTGGAGGTGTTTCTTCACCTACCCTGGTAAATGTGCCATGTCGTACTGTGGGGAATGCCGTTGTCTCACAGGTGAGAGAGCTAGAAGAAGAATAACGAGAAATGAGTACATTGATCCAGACATCGCCTGCTGCTGCTACGAGAGAAAGAACATCGTTTATTTGTAAACAGAGTTCGTATGTATTACCTCTCTTGCTGTGGCTCCATGCGATATCCCTTAGGTCAGGTGACATCTATTCATGGCGACACAGCTCCCTTCCCTTCTTCTCCACCCACTCAGGCATCTTCTCGCCTGAATCACCATGGATCCGACGATTGATATCTCCGAAATGATCTACAAAAGCAGTATACTGACTTATTGAAAAAAGTATACACCTACAAAACTAAGAAAAATATTTAACAAATGAATATGTACTTATACGATAGCAGCGATGGGATCTCTGTCCATCCCTGGTCCAGCTCCTCTAAATGATCTACAGCAATAACAAAGAATGTGCCTCAGATATCGTATTACGTATACAATGAAATTTTTTGAAGAGAATATGACTACCAGCAACATATTATTTACACACGGTACTAAGAAGAAGAAAATACATATACTTATCATGTTGATGCTGCAGCTGCTCCCTCTCAGCTTCAAGCTGATCCACGATTTGGTGGATGTATGTTGAAACAACCAGGAAAAAAATTAGCACTGAAATCTGAACAGTTGCTATAAAATTTGAACAAATGCTACGAAACCTATTAAATTCAACCATACAGTGATTTTATACTACTAAACATTTTTTACGAAAATATAATTAGAAATCTGAACACACAGTGATTTCATACTATGAAACCTTTTCACGTAAATATTCTCCTAAATTTGAACAGACAGTGATCTGATACTAGGAAACATTTTTACGAAAATATTGATACTAAGGCTATGAAATTAAGTATGTGATTACCTGGTAACTCACCTTGCCTTGGGCGTTTGGCACTGTCACCAGTGCCTCTGCTTGAAAAACACTTCATCTTGCAAGCAAGCTAACACGGAAACATGAAAACTGAAGATGAAACTAACGCAACCGTTGACGGTAGTAGAATAAGGACAAGAGTGGAGAGGGTATGCTATACGCCTTCACTGATTTGGCACTGGCCGATAGGAACACAGTATTCTGAGAAGGGATGAAAACCTCTGTGTGTTTGGACACGATGGGTCACGTACCAACAGGAAGTAGCCTGAGAGAGAATGGAGGTGGTTTCCCAGGTACGAAATACCAAAGGATGCCGACTTCTGCTCCATAGTTGCTGGATTGTCCATGTGGCGGCGATTGAGGCGCCCTCAGGATGGCTAAATAACGAAGTACTGCTCAATATGTGTTTGGCTGCATTCGTAATCACATGGGTTATGGGCAATATGTCGAGGAGGGTGCCTGTGTACCCAAACGTCTCTGCATACAAGACCCTTGCTACATGGTAAGTGTTTCAGAAATTTAACTACTTCATTTGCTATCGTCTATCTGTACACATGGGGACGGACCACATTACGCTTTGCGATGTGATCAGCAGTCAGTAGATCCCACCGATGTCGCTTGGGGCACTGGGATCGTTCGCTAGTTGCCCATCGGCCTAGGCACAAAGTTTCTGGACACCATGGACAGCAGACGTGTTCTCGCGAGAGTTCTAGCGGAGAGCAGTAAGGAAGTTATTTTTCTAGCGCCATACATCTGGTTGGAGGTGTTGGTGGGCAAATATTTTATAGTGTCTGTTAGCGGTATACGTGTTAGGAGGTTTTCTTCGTGACCTTTGTGGAATGTTTAGGTCTTTTTAGCGATGCTTTTTGGTATATGTTATCCTCACTTCCAATCTGTTGCACTGTCATCAAAGCAGGACGTCACATCCGATGTCTGTAGCATCGAACAGCTAGTGCTTCCTATTACCTCTTACCTGTCGACACAACCACACAAAGGGTTGCCATCACCTGATGCTTTGTTTGGGGATTAGCGTGACTTCTGGTCTGCAGGCCACACGAGCCATTCCTGTGTGCGGGCCTCTCTCCTGATCTGTGCGCACAAGAATACGCGAGGCAGCCAACACGACTGCTGCTCGCGGCACACCTTACCTGCAGTCAGTGCAAAGACATGATTGGAAGGTTCTTTGCACTGGATATGGGTTGTTGTGGTGGATGAGGTTTCTTGTTTAATCACGCATTGTAGTATACAAGAGTGCCTTTCCCACAACTTGCAATATTCCGCACAGTCGACCAATGTAATGTTATTTCCTGTGAAATATGGATGCGATCAATCAAAAGTGCATCAATGTTTCCTGGGAACTGCCGGGTGCAGGATGAGGGATGACGTCATAAAAGTGGAGGTACCACAGCAGAGTTATTTCTCACCAGCAAACTCATTAAATAAACATGCAGCAGTACATTATTGACATTGATTTGGGTCGGCTGCTGTGGCCGAGCGGCTCTAGGCGCTTCAGTCCGGAACCGTCGCAGGTTCGAATCCCACCTCGGGCATGGGTGTATGTGATGTCCTTAGGTTAGTTAGGTTTACGTAGTTGTAAGTTCTAGGGGACTGATGACCTCCGATGTTAAGTCCCATGGTGCTCAGAGCCATTTGAATCGGTTCTGAAGGTTAAGGAACCCCTGGGTTGAGGAGGGATGGAGGTTACATGAAAAACCACTTAGCAGAACAACCGGATAAAGTCATAAATCAATCAGCTTTCACAATTTAATTAATTTGCAAACAAATATGATATCAAAAGTACGCCATAACGAACTTTGCCTTATTAGTGACGAGATCACCCAGGAAGTTCCACAAAAACATTCCCGAGACCATAACCCTCCCTCCTCTGGCCTGGACCATTCCGACGATTGCTGCAGAGTGTTTGCTTTCAGACGTATTACGCCGATGGAGCATAAAAGTGATTCATCTGAAAAGGCCACCTGCCGCTTCTCAGTGGACAACCAGCTGTGGTTCTGGCGTGCAAATTCCAGCCTTTGTCGCCGATGAACTGCAGTCAGCATGGGCGCATGAACCAGCCACCTGCTGCAGCGAACCGTGCACAGCAACATCTGCTGAACGGTCGTTGAGAAGACACTGTTGGTAGCCCATCCGTTCCTCTGGGAGGTTAGCTGCTCAACAGCTGCACGTCTATTCCCCCGTGCACATCGTTCACCACTGTCGTCTATGATCCGTGACGCATCACAGTAACCTTAAATGGCGCAGTTTTGCCATGCACTGTATACTTGAACAACGGCGGCAGGCGAAGAGTCTACAAACTTCGCCGTTTCGGAAATACTTCCACCATTGGCCTCAAAGAGCCAATGATTATGCCCTTTTGGCCGTCAGATAAATCGCTCCATGCTCGCACTGTGACGACGATCTCAATGTTTCCGCGTCCTCCTGACATGCTTTATGCGCTCTTCGCTGCTAGTGCTGCCACATGCCGTCTCTGAGACGTCTAAAATAGGCAGTACTCACATTAATGTGACTGGACCGTGTAATTGTCCAGTCTGATGATATTACATATATACATGTCAGAAAAAGTGAAATAACGTGGTAGTCTGTGTTAAACTGCGCTTCTAACGGTCAAATACGAATTTTAGAATAATTTTAACTTTCAAAATCTAGTGTTTTTATGTAAAGGTTTTTAATTAAAGCAACCAGCCACAAAATTTGTTAACAAATGTATTATTTATTTGCTGTGCGGCGTGTTTCTAGGGTCTTCATCATCAGGTTATATGGTATAACAAAAACAATTTCACAATAGGAACATGCAGATGTTAAAACAGTCTTCTCATAAATGCTTTGGTTATCCTGTGGAAGAGGAGAAAACTTAGTAAGAACAGAACACAGCATGTTGTTATCAATGGAGAGACGTCTACAGACGTTAAAGTAACCTCTGGCGTGCCACAGGGGAGTGTTATGGGACCATTGCTTTTCACAATATATATAAATGACCTAGTAGATAGTGTCGGAAGTTCGATGCGGCTTTTCGCGGATGATGCTGTAATATACAGAGAAGTTGCAGCATTAGAAAATTGTAGCGAAATGCAGGAAGATCTGCAGCGGATACGCACTTGGTGCAGGGAGTGGCAACTGACCCTTAACATAGACAAATGTAATGTATTGCGATTACATAGAAAGAAGGATCCTTTATTGTATGATTATATGATAGCAGAACAAACACTGGTAGCAGTTACTTCTGTAAAATATCTGGGAGTATGCGTGCGGAACGATTTGAAGTGGAATGACCATATAAAATTAATTGTTGGTAAGGCGGGTACCAGGTTGAGATTCATTGGGAGGGTCCTTAGAAAATGTAGTCCATCAACAAAGGAGGTGGCTTACAAAACACTCGTTCGACCTATACTGGAGTATTGCGCATCAGTGTGGGATCCGTACCAAATCGGGTTGACGGAGGAGATAGAGAAGATCCAAAGAAGAGCGGCGCGTTTCGTCACAGGGTTATTTGGTAACCGTGATAGCGTTACGGAGATGTTTAACAAACTCAAGTGGCAGACTCTGCAAGAGAGGCGCTCTGCATCGCGGTGTAGCTTGCTCACCAGGATTCGAGAGGGTGCGTTTCTGGATGAGGTATCGAATATATTGCTTCCCCCTACTTATACCTCCCGAGGAGATCACGAATGTAAAATTAGAGAGATTAGAGCGCGCACGGAGGCTTTCAGACTGTCGTTCTTCCCGCGAACCATACGCGACTGGAACAGGAAAGGGAGGTAATGACAGTGGCACAAAAAGTGCCCTCCGCCACACACCGTTGGGTGGCTTGCGGAGTATAAATGTAGATGTAGATGTAGATGTAGATGTAGCTGTCACTTTGTAAGCTGGACTGATGTCTGCATGAAAATGTTTTGTAACAGTCACTTACTTTATTCTTATGGCGTGGCAGTCTCGTTGTGATGAGCTGAGGTGTTTCCATTTCTGTGGCGTTCTTGGTTTTCTTGATCACTGTTCACAAATTTTCACAAACGTAACAGTAACTTGGAAACACCATCACAAACACAATTCTGTAGAGCAGTGGAAAAGATGGCGGTAAAATACAGATGGTTTCGATTTGACTATCGATCTGTCGATCTATGTAGTGTCAGATGTTTACACTGTAACCAGCTGTATTTTGACCGCCATCTTGTCTGTTGCACTACAGAACTGTGTTTGTGACCATGTTTCCAAATTACTGTTACGTTTGTGAAAATTTGTGAACAGTGATCAAGAAAGCCAAGAGAGCCACAGAAATGGTAACACCTCAGCTCTTCGCAATGAGACTGCCACGCCATAAGAGCAAAGTGCGCGACTGTTACAAAACATTTTCATGCAATCAGTCAAGCTTACAAAGTGACATCGCCTCTTACTAGGTTTTCTCTTCTTCCACTGGATAACAACAGCATTTATGAAAAGACTGTTTAATATCTGCATGACCCTATTGTAAAATTGTTTTTCTAACACCATATAGCCTGATGATGAGGTATACCCTCGAAACATGTCACACAATAAATAAATAATACATTAGTTACCAAATTTTGTGGCTGATAGAGGTAATTAAAAACCTTTACATATTTTTGAGACAGTCACGGTCGAAAAAATCGACAAAACAGCTTCAAATTCCAGTGCTTTAACATTTTTTCTTTTATTTAAATTTGTTCACAGTTCCATATGTTTTTAGTGGCAAAGGCCTTTAAGACAATGACTTTATAGATTTTCTTCAGCAAATGCCCGTCGTATTGCTGTATGCCAATGAAACTGACTCTAGCTGTTCTCCTCTATAGCACCACCTAGCAAGGGATATTTGTCCGGTGGAATGACAGGAATTCCGACACATGGGGCTGTAAATTTAGCGCTTGAAGTTAGTACAAGATAGGAGATCATCTTAATATGCTATCTGAAGGAGAAACTTTTTACATGTGGGCATCATAAGAAATTTACATTATTTTAGACAAAAATATGAATTAGTGTAGAACAACTAGCAGCGTGTCGGATACACATCTGTTTGTTGTAACGATTCTTTAGGAGTCACTTACATACAGATGCGCTTTCAGACGTTATTTGAATTACCAAGAGACACAACAGTGGAAGAAAGGACGATCAGGATTTATGCAATAAGGAAATGTGGTGCTGCCTTGAGCAAACACAATGCTTCTTATTTTACTACCCATATATTTTTCGGAGAAGTTTCTCCCTCTTTGGTGGGTTTTATTTATTACCTATTGAAGAATATGCAAGGAATTTATGCATAATGATATTTAGCAGTTTTTGAGATTATAATATTAACATGACTACAAGTAATGGTGGAAATATTACACATTAGAGTTCTCAGTTCTGTTCGGTGTTTGCAGCACACCTATAATTATTGCCTTTCTGTATGTAATTTGCAATTAATAAGCATTTATCAATGTTTTTTGCGTAAGTTCTCAAATTTTAAGCCTAAAATTACATTATATGTTTTTTCTTTCTTTCTATAGCCCTAATGTGATTATACACTACTGGCCATTAAAATTGCTACACCAAGAAGAAATGCAGATGATAAACGGTTATTCATTGGACAAATATATTATACTAGAACTGACATGTGATTACATTTTCATGCAATTTGGCTGCATAGATCCTGAGAAATCAGTACCCATAACAACCACCTCTGGCCGTAATAACGACCCTGATACGCCTGGGCATTGAGTCAAACAAAGCTTGGATGACGTGGACAGGTACAGCTGCCCATCCAGCTTCAACACGATACCACAGTTCATCAAGAGTAGTGACTGGCGTATTGTGACGAGCCAGTTGCTCGGCCACCATTGACCAGACGTTTTCAGTTGGTGAGAGAGCTGGAGGATGTGCTGGCCAGGGCAGCAGTCGAACATTTTCTGTATCCCGAAAGACCCGTACAGGACCTGCAACATGCGGTCGGGCATTATCCAGCTGAAACGTAGGGTTTCGCAGGGATCGAATGAAGGGTGGAGCCACGGGTCACAACACATCTGAAATGTAACGTCCACTGTTCAAAGTGCCGTCAATGCGAACAAGAGGTGACCCAGACATGTAACCAATGGCACCCCATACCATCACGCCGGGTGATACGCCAGTATGGCGATGACGAATACACGCTTCCAATGTGCGTTCACCGCGATGTCGCCAAACACGGATGCGACCATCATGATGCTGTAAACAGAACCTGGATTCATCCGAAAAAATGACGTTTTGCCATTCGTGCTCCTGTCTGTGATGCAGTGTCAAGGGTAACCGCAGCCATGGTCTCCGAGCTGATAGTCCATGCTGCTGCAAACGTCGTCGAACTGTTCGTGCAGATGGTTGTTGTCTTGCAAACGTCCCCATCTGTTGAATCAGGGATCGAGACGTGGCTGCACGATCCGTTACAGCTATGCGGATAAGATGCCTGTCATCTCGACTGCTAGTGATACGAGGCCGTTGGGATCCAGCACGGCGTTCCGTATTACCCTCCTGAACCCACCGATTCCATATTCTGCTAACAGTCATTGGATCTGGACCAACGCGAGCAGTAATGTCGCGATACGAGAAACCGCAATCGCGATAGGCTACAATCCGACCTTTATCAAAGACGGAAACGTGATGGTACGCGTTTCTCCTCCTTACACGAGGCATCACAACAACGTTTCACCAAGCAACGCAGTTCCACTGCTGTTTGTGTATGAGAAATCGGTCGGAAACGTTCCTCATGTCAGGACGTTGTAGGGGTCGCCGCCGGCGCCAACCATGTGTGAATGCTCTTAAAAGCTAATCATTTGGCATATCACAGCATCTTCTTCCTGTCGGTTAATTTTCTCATCTGTAGCACGTCACCTTCGTGGTGTAGCAATTCTAATGGCCAGTAGTGTAATATGTTGTTTTGTAAACAACGATTCCCTGTTTTACTCTTTGACTAGCGTTTTTCAGGTCACAGTAATATTTTTGGGAAAAATGTGCTGAAATGTATGCTGATTGTGGTTAAGCTTCGTTAAATGTTTATTGGGGAGAGGGAGCAGACTACATCTATCAACGCGAGTACTTACTTTTTGTACATCTCGCGTTTTCGCGTTTCTACAGGGTGTTTGAGTAGAGCTTACTAACACACTCTGTTTGATTTTCTTGTCATGTTCATTTGTTCCGCTGCCTTCTTTAGGGTGTTCTGGGCGAAAATTTTGAATTTTGTGGTAGTATTTGGCTGTGTGTGTGTTCTGATAATTCTTTTAGAACTGAGCACGGAGTTCCATTCCATCCATATTGCATCTATATTAGGGAAACATACGCAGACAAGGAAAAAGCTTTGACTAAAAAATGGTTAGGTTTTAATGTCCAGCCGACGACGAAACTTGAGACGGAGAAAAAGTTTGGATAATGGGAGGACAGGCATGGATGTCGGCCATGTACTATAGAAAGGAAGTACTCCATTTGCTTTGAACGATTTATGGAATCCAAGTAAAACATAAATGCCAATTGCAGGACGGAGATTGGAACCTCCGTCCTCCCAAATGAAGTGTGCTCAACACTGTGCCACCAGCAGAGTAGGTAGTAGCTCAAAGAATCCAGAAATTCTAAATATCCTTGAAAAGGGATGCCCCAAATTCGATGCATGTAGCAAAATCTAGGGACAATATATGTTAATTTCGGCTAAATATCTCCATAGCTGCTGTGACACCGTCGGAGGCAGAAAGATTTTCTACTGGGAGTGTATCTTCATTGTGAAGAGGTGCTTTTTTTTTTTTTAGGAGAAACGCTTTTAACATAACCATAACAAAAAAATTAAAATCAAAGTAAGATACCAAACAGCAACTAACTGTCATCTGTTTCTGTTGCGCCAACTTAAACGATGGAAATGGTACGTTGTAAAATTTAGATTGCCTCTCCATTTCTCAGTGAGTAATTATGAACAACTACAACCCAAGGCCTCACGTATTCTTCGGATACTTGATTTCTCGAGTTTATAACTATCTTTTGAAAACATATGCAATAATGAATTTTTTCAGTACTTAGTATTACGAAAATGTGATTTATGTTGGTAGGCTAAGTAAGAATTATTTATGTCAGTCACGCTGGGAATGTCAGATAAGTTTTTATTGTACAAGGGACAGAGAATATTTTTCTTGTAACAGTAGCATCTTTGGCGAGCGTGCTTGTAGTCGTAGAGTTGAAGACAGGGAAGTAGTTGCGAAGCATATGTAGTGTGGAAGAGACGTATGTGTTGGCGCGCAAATGCCGGAGTATTTTGCATGGAAAATGTTGTCGTAATATGTGGCCAGACAAATTATATATTGTCGAGCAAGTATGTGGGCGCAAGAAGATTTTGAAATAATTAAGAATAATGTGTAGCCCAAATTTATTCCAGCCGCTCGCTAATGAAGAAGTGTCTGTTGCCAACGATGGACCTCGTAATAAGCACTCGTCTTAGAAACTTTTTAGAACAGTTTAGAGTGTGCAGTCAAAGAACAAATTTGACGATAGAAACATCACTGACTCGAGTCGCGAACCATCTGCCGGGTCCTATTCTTTCATCACAATTCCGAGAAAGTCACAAGTGAAAGAAATAGTCAAAAGAAGTCGTATCTGATTAATTTTGCAGTTCATGCTTAATTGAGTGATTATTGTAATAATAAACGGTAGTAACTATAAGCCTAGTTGCTTGTATAGTGTTGTACTACTACTGCATACAGTAAGGCCGAATTAAACGTGATTTAAATTGAAATTCATATTCTATGATTGTAGTCAAAGTAGTTTTAGAATTTTATGTTCTATTTTGTAAATGATATCATGTGCATATGTCTGTTTAACATTAGTACTGCAGCCCGGGGTAACCGCGTGGTCTTGGGCGTCCTGTCACGGTTTGCGCTGCTCGCCCCGTCGGAGGTTCGAGTCTTCCCTCGGGCGTGGGTGTGTGTGTTGTCCTTAGCTTAAGTTAGTTCAAGTTAGATTAAGTAGTGTGTAAGCTTAGGGACCGATGACCGCAGCAGTATTGTCCCATAAGATCTTACCACAAATTTCCCAATTTTCCATTAGTACTAAAAATAGTTGTTGTAATGACTAAAAGTTTTTACTCCATCTATTATTCGAAAGAAATCAGTTGCAAAGTAATAAGTAAACAATAATTACCAGTTCTTGTCGCGATTAAGCTTTTTTCGAATAGACAGCATTATCGAGTGTTACGTAACACAGAAGGTTTTCCAAATGATATTGCTACTCTTTGATTATTATTGGTGATCATAATGGAAACTGACATCGTTGCATTCGCATTATCGCCTGTTGTTATGTATGTGGTGTCCGTTCTTTATGTCACGTCCAAAAGAACAGACACCACACATAAAATTAATTAAGGCGTTGACTGCCAGTGAGCCCTTCATTTCAGATGCACACCTAGCTGGAATTCTTATGGGAATCTTCGAGATGCCACGAGTAATATGGCAACTTTGGGGGGGGGGGGGGCGTCACTACGTCAGTTGCTTGTGGTACAAGTTGAGAATTTCGGTCTGACGGGGGGCTTGCTACGGTAGTTCGTGCGGTTGTGCTGATTACTGTGTTCGTATGTAGTAGCGGTCAGCGCATCTGTAAGCATGAGACCTGGGTTCGAATCCCAGTCTGGCACAAATTTTCAGCTCGTTCCATTGATATAACTGAGTGCCCACTCGCAGCTAATATCTTAAATTCCTTTGAATGTTAAGATATTTTGTGTTCATGGTACCTCGTGATATCTGAGTGTTGTGTGCTGTCCTTAGGTTAGTTAGGTTTCAGTAGTTCTAAGTTCTAGGGGACTGATGACCATAGATGTTAAGTCCCATAGTGCTCAGAGCCATTTGAACCATTTTGTTCATGGTAGATGTGTTTCTTAGTGTGAGCTAATTCGTATGCATTTTGCCAAGTTGCAACTTTGCCACAGGATATTCTCTTGATTTCAAAGCCATTACAGTCATTTACTAAAGTAATTTTTGCTCGTTTTTAGAACTGGCGACCGTTTTATTCTGCAGTCTAAATTTATTCAAACCATATTCCGGCATTCAAAATTAGAGCTAACAAGGGAAACTCCCCATCGCATCAAGAGCTGGACATATATCAAGCATGAAAAAAAGAATAAGACGCACTGAACTGTGAAAAAAGAAGCAAAATATTAGGTCTACAACGTTGCCTCCGCCGTTTTGCAATAGACGGCAGTAGCGGCAAGTGGGGTTCGAGTGGATGGTCATAGGTGTAATACAATAAGCTTAGGCATCTGTAAACATAATGCCTTAAAAATATTAGTCGGTTTGTGATTGCATCATAAGGTTATCCTCGCTGAAGTACGTCAACTTACGTACCCATTTCACGCCATTTGCGGGAAGTTTTAATTTTCTGCTTTAACATGAAGAAATTTGCGGCTGTGGCTCTTAAAATGCTGGGTAAGACCAATGGTGAGGGAACTATTAGTGGAAGAACGTGCAGAGAATGTTTTCAACGCTACAGACGAAGACAGTCACAGGACATCATTATCGAAAGCAATTGATGCTTTCGAGCCCAGCACTGAAACACAAACGGCCACAATACAGCGATAGACACGTAATTTTGCAACAGGTCAGTGCTCGACCCATGTCACAAAACCCGTCAAAATACAGGGCTATTACAAATGCTTGAAGCGATTTCATAAATTCTCTGTAGCTCCATTCATTGACATATGGTCACGACACACTACAGATACGTAGAAAAACTCATAAAGTTTTGTTCGCCTGAAGCCGCACTTCAGGTTTCTGCCGCCAGAACGCTCGAGAGCGCAGTGAGACAAAATGGCGACAGGAGCCGAGGAAGCGTATGTCGTGCTTGAAATGCACTCACATCAGTCAGTCATAACAGTGCAACGACACTTCAGGACGAAGTTCAACAAAGATCCACCAACTGATAACTCCATTCGGCGATGGTATGCGCAGTTTAAAGCTTCTGGATGCCTCTGTAAGGGGAAATCAACGGGTCGGCCTGCAGTGAGCGAGGAAACGGTTGAACGCGTGCGGGCAAGTTTCACGCGTGTATCTGGACATGCTGGAAAATTGGCTCATGCCACAACTGGAGACCGACAGCGCCGACTTCATCTTTCAACAGGATGGTGCTCCACCGCACTTCCATCATGATGTTCGGCATTTCTTAAACAGGAGATTGGAAAACCGATGGATCGGTCGTGGTGGAGGTCATGATCAGCAATTCATGTCATGGCCTCCACGCTCTCCCGACTTAACCCCATGCGATTTCTTTCTGTGGGGTTATATGAAAGATTCAGTGTTTAAACCTCCTCTACCAAGAAACGTGCCAGAACTGCGAGCTCGCATCAACGATGCTTCCGAACTCATTGATGGGGACATGATGCGCCGAGTGTGGGAGGAACTTGATTATCGGCTTGATGTCTGCCGAATCACTAAAGGGGCACATATCGAACATTTGTGAATGCCTAAAAAAACTTTTTGAGTTTTTGTACGTGTGTGCAAAGCATTGTGAAAATATCTCAAATAAAAAAGTTATTGTAGAGCTGTGAAATCGCTTCAATCATTTGTAATAACCCTGTATACATGGGAACGTTGGAATGAGAAGTTCTATCCCTCCCGCCGTATTCTCCATACGTTGCTCTCTCTGACTACCACCTTTTTCAATCTGTGGGATACAGTCTGGCTGACCACCACTTTCGATCATATGAACAAGTGCAAAATGAGTCGATCCATGGATTCCCATAAAAGACGCCCAGTTCTTCGTCCACGGGATTCGTATGCTATCCGAAAGATGGCAGAATATAGTGGCCAGCGATGAGCAATACTATGAATAATTTTTTTTGTATGTTTTTCACAGTAAAGCCGCGAACTTCGAGAAAAAACGGCGGAAGCAAAGTTGTAGACCTAGTAGAAGCAGTGAACGGTCGTAACTGAAGATGTGCGGCAGCGAGCGAATTTGAATAGCCAGAGCGTCGTGGTTGTCGTAGCTGTGTGGTTCCGGTGCTGGGCGTAGAGCGAATTGCAAGGACGAGAGAGTCGTGGTTATGTGGTCACCGTGCTGAACTATAAAGCGGGAGATCCGTGTTTAAATCTCCCTCGTGTCCCCATAATTTTATTTTCACAAAATTATGAACTGTCCGTCCGCTAGTTGATGTGTCTGTTCGCTGTATTCAGATTTGTATCTGTGTCGTGGTGGACCACCCGTTTGTAACAGCGAGGTGTAAGGAAGGGACATCCAGACGTACGTACCTCCTATTTCTTCCACACAAGTACCATTGTTATGACTCTTGCTTTCCGTTTTGGAAATTTTGGCTCTTGAATTCCTTTGTTGTAACATAGTTCACACCCGTTCATTTTTTGTTTTCATTTCTGTGAGGGATCTACGCGGCATCTCGCCTGGTCCCACTATTCATGACATTTACTTGCGCCGGTAATATATTCTTACCACATGACTCATATTCTATAACCGATGTAGAGTATGGGAATGTGCAGTACGACAACTGCCAAGACTACAGAAGAAGAACAGAGAAGTCAATGACTGGATGGGGAGTTTATAATTTTATGATTAAAAATGGATTGTGACGAAGATATGAACACAGATTTCCCGCTTTATACACTCCTGGAAATTGAAATAAGAACACCGTGAATTCATTGTCCCAGGAAGGGGAAACTTTATTGACACATTCCTGGGGTCAGATACATCACATGATCACACTGACAGAACCACAGGCACATAGACACAGGCAACAGAGCATGCACAATGTCGGCACTAGTACAGTGTATATCCACCTTTCGCAGCAATGCAGGCTGCTATTCTCCCATGGAGACGATCGTAGAGATGCTGGATGTAGTCCTGTGGAACGGCTTGCCATGCCATTTCCACCTGGCGCCTCAGTTGGACCAGCGTTCGTGCTGGACGTGCAGACCGCGTTAGACGACGCTTCATCCAGTCCCAAACATGCTCAATGGGGGACAGATCCGGAGATCTTGCTGGCCAGGGTAGTTGACTTACACCTTCTAGAGCACGTTGGGTGGCACGGGATACATGCAGACGTGCATTGTCCTGTTGGAACAGCAAGTTCCCTTGCCGGTCTAGGAATGGTAGAACGATGGGTTCGATGACGGTTTGGATGTACCGTGCACTATTCAGTGTCCCCTCGACGATCACCAGTGGTGTACGGCCAGTGTAGGAGATCGCTCCCCACACCATGATGCCGGGTGTTGGCCCTGTGTGCCTCGGTCGTATGCAGTCCTGATTGTGGCGCTCACCTGCACGGCGCCAAACACGCATACGACCATCATTGGCACCAAGGCAGAAGCGACTCTCATCGCTGAAGACGACACGTCTCCATTCGTCCCTCCATTCACGCCTGTCGCGACACCACTGGAGGCGGGCTGCACGATGTTGGGGCGTGAGCGGAAGACGGCCTAACGGTGTGCGGGACCGTAGCCCAGCTTCATGGAGACGGTTGCGAATGGTCCTCGCCGATACCCCAGGAGCAACAGTGTCCCTAATTTGCTGGGAAGTGGCGGTGCGGTCCCCTACGGCACTGCGTAGGATCCTACGGTCTTGGCGTGCATCCGTGCGTCGCTGCGGTCCGGTCCCAGGTCGACGGGCATGTGCACCTTCCGCCGACCACTGGCGACAACACCGATGTACTGTGGAGACCTCACGCCCCACGTGTTGAGCAATTCGGCGGTACGTCCACCCGGCCTCCCGCATGCCCACTATACGCCCTCGCTCAAAGTCCGTCAACTGCACATACGGTTCACGTCCACGCTGTCGCGGTATGCTACCAGTGTTAAAGACTGCGATGGAGCTCCGTATGCCACGGCAAACTGGCTGACACTGACGGCGGCGGTGCACAAATGCTGCGCAGCTAGCGCCATTCGACGGCCAACACCGCTGTTCCTGGTGTGTCCGCTGTGCCGTGCGTGTGATCATTGCTTGTACAGCCCTCTCGCAGTGTCCGGAGCAAGTATGGTGGGTCTGACACACCGGTGTCAATGTGTTCTTTTTTCCATTTCCAGGAGTGTAGTTCAGAACCGTGACCACGTAACCACGACGCCCTGTTGCCTACAATTCGCTCGTTGTTGTATATCTTGAGCTTGAATCTTTCAGTGTATCTATTTTGCTTCTTTGTTCACAGTTCAGTACACCTTTTTCCTGTTTTCATGCGTGATGTGTGTTCAGTTTTCGACGGGATATCCAATGGGCCACTTTAGCCCTAAATCTGAGGGGGATACGATTGGGAATTTCCCTTGTGAGTACTGTGGAAATTTCATTAATTACCATTTTTTACATTTTGGGCCTTGTTGTATGCAGTAATAAACATCTGTGCTACAGTGATCAGGTTGTAACTACCTATATTCTATGGGTAAGCAACGATGTTCGGATTGCATGCTTTGTTTCCACTAACCGCGTAACATTACGTATACGTATCGTAATAAAACCATACATACACTGTAGAGTATAGTGTGATATTCCTGGCTGTGACCACCAGTATTTTATATTGCTAGAAGCTCGCCTTAATGCAGCTTGACACACGTAAAGTGGCATATGGTACAAAAGTGGAGTGAGGTACAAACGACAGATGGTATACTATGTACCAGTCACGTGGGAGAGTCCGCCAATTGCACTGAAGTTGCTTCTGATTGGTCGGCACGTTCGGCTGCTAGGCGCCAAAGCGCATAACTGCTGTTATTAATCATCTATGTACTTTTCATGGTATTTAACCTAGTTTTTTGTATGACAATGTCTCATGGTTACCCTACGAGTCTATCGGTTTTTGTTTAATAAATTAAACTAGTTCTGAAAAACATGTTGTTGTTATGGTCTTCAGTCCTGAGACTGGTTTGATGCAGCTCTCCATGCTACTCTATCCTGTGCAAGCTTCTTCATCTCCCAGTACCTACTGCAACCTACATCCTTCTGAATCTGCTTAGTGTATTCATCTCTTGGTCTCCCCCTACGATTTTTACCCTCCACGCTGCCCTCCAATGCTAAATTTGTGATCCCTTGATGCCTCAGAACATGTCCTACCAACCGATCCCTTCTTCTGGTCAAGTTGTGCCACAAACTTCTCTTCTCCCCAATCCTATTCAATACTTCCTCATTAGTTATGTGATCTACCCATCTAATCTTCAGCATTCTTCTGTAGCACCACATTTCGAAAGCTTCTATTCTCTTCTTGTCCAAACTATTTACCGTCCATGTTTCACTTCCATACATGGCTACACTCCATACAAATACTTTCAGAAATGACTTCCTGACACTTAAATCTATACTCGATGTTAACAAATTTCTCTTCTTCAGAAACGCTTTCCTTGCCATTGCCAGTCTACATTTTATATCCTCTCTACTTCGACCATCATCAGTTATTTTGCTCCCCAAATAGCAAAACTCCTTTACTACTTTAAGTGTCTCATTTCCTAATCTAATACCCTCAACATCACCCGCCTTAATTCGACTACATTCCATTATCCTCGTTTTGCTTTTGTTGATGTTCATCTTATATCCTCCCTTCAAGACACCATCCATTCCATTCAACTGCTCTTCCAAGTCCTTAGCTGTCTCTGACAGAATTACAATGTCATCGGCGAACCTCAACGTTTTTATTTCTTCTCCATGGGTTTTAATACCTACTCCGAATTTTTCTTTTGTTTCCTTTACTGCTTGCTCAATATACAGATTGAATAACATCGGGGAGAGGCTACAACCCTGTCTTACTCCCTTCTTAACCACTGCTTCCCTTTCATGTCCCTCGACTTTTATAACTGCCATCTGGTTTCTGTACAAATTGTAAATAGCCTTTCGCTCCCTGTATTTTACCCCTGCCACCTTTAGAATTTGAAAGAGAGTATTCCAGTCAACATATGAGTAATGAGTAATGATATTGCAACCGAAGTGCTTCGTACACCTTCGGGCCGCTATGGCGCGCCCGGGAAACGAGGTACTTCGGCTGCGCTAGTCACCCTGTTTCGGACGTTCAGGAGGGTCGGACACGTATCTCAGTATCGTGCATTACTTAAAAAGAATGTATAATAGTCACTGTGTTTCGGGTGCTCTTCAGAGCCGGAAATGTTGTACTCTATTTTTGGCGTAACTTAGTTGTGAATTTGTAATACTCACTGTGTCTAGTGCGTACCAGATAGCCGGAATGTGTACCATATTTCGGAAGTTGGATGGAAAGTTTACATTAGAATTTAGAAAGCTATGTCGAGTGTTGTAAAAGAGAGTGAAATGTGTGAATATTCGAATAATAACCAAACAGGATACATTAATGAGAAGCGTCGCGTACCATCGTTGCCAGTACTACAGATCTTGTCTTCTGTAGATACAGAAATTAACCTGGGCAAGTGTCATCCCGCAAAAAGCACAATCACAGGTTCGAATTGACAGCGTAGCGGCCTCCGCCGAAGAAAATCCCACGATCGACGAGCTGTCTTCTGCGCTGGGGACACAACTTTAGAAGACGACAGGTTGGCGCAAAGAACGGTCAGAGACTCTAATTGTCTCTCCAGATCTCTCCAGCTTCCAGATCTGACTTCCAAAGGGACACATAATTTACAACAGGTACGTTATAAACTGTAATTGGTGGTATATTAAATTTATTTTTAATACCCTTTGTTTCCTAGATTTTATTCCGTCTTAGAGTTTTCGATGTTTTCATAATTTTGAAAATATATTTTATACAACGTTGCAGCTGGATGATAATCCTGTTACCACAGACATCAGTTAACCTGATGGAAGACAGCCGTAAATATTATTTGGACGTTATCGTAGTCTGTTTGTGTAACTGTGAAGCAGAGATTGAGGACTATTCCAGCATCTGCCTAAACGAGAGCGGAAAATCCGCGATTAGGTTCGCCGTGTATTAGACCAACAGGTCGTCAATCCGCCAAATCCGACGCTTGTTTTCAATCGGGTTCTGCCCCCCCCCCCCCTCCCACGCTCGCGAGCGACGCTATTGCACATTAAACCACATGGGCAGCTTAACTTTATTTTAATTACTGCAAATACGAAAATAAGTTGCAAATTTCATTACTGAGTTTAATGGAAAATTTCAGTATAGCTGGTATTTCCAAACACCTCTGTGTAGACCATTATACTCTTTTTCTCAGAAACTCGCAGACTGAAATTCCTTGTGTGAGCGTAGCAAGTTTCTCCTCCTGCACATCTTCAACGTCACTGTGGCAGCACTCGTGTATGTGTGTATGTATGTGCGTCTGTGTGTGTGTGTGTGTGTGTGTGTGAGAGAGAGAGAGAGAGAGAGAGAGAGAGAGAGAGAGAGAGAGGTAGAGAGAAGGGAATGCAGACGAGCACCTGCACGTGAGCATATTGCTGCAGTGAAGAGTTAAATGATGTCATCAACATGCTTGGCCGTTGTAGCCTGGTACGGAGCAGATGGTCTGACTGATAAGGGAAGCTCGCACAGTGCGCGCTAGGACGCTTCTCACCTGCGTTGCGGCGGGGAGTGGGCCAGTAACTTCACCTCTTAACGACTCGCCGCCACCTGATCGAGCCAGCCTTCTGCGTCTCGGCAGAGGACCCGACCGGCGACGTGTGGAGCAAAACCTTGGAGGCAGAGCGTACTTTCTCTTTTTTCCTTTGGCGCCCCACTTGTAATTACTGTCGGCTTCTCGTGGGGCCACATTCATAAATTCCTGCGCGCCCGGCACGAGATCCTCTGGAGGGAGAAGGGGCGGCCGAACCTGTTTGGTATTAAAGGTCGCCGCCTTCCTTTTTCCAGGCGCCAGCAGCGGTTCCGGATCGCTCCGGTCCAGACGGTCCGTCGGAGTCAAGGGTCGAAGCGGCCAGGTGCTGTCCTCAGGCGCCCCCCTGCCTGCCACAGGGCCGACTCTCCGCCAGGACCATCCACTGGCAAGTTTTCATTCTCACTTTCACAGTCCGTCCAGTGAGTAAGGCAAACACCAACAAGCACAGCTGGTAAAACGAGAAAGAAGACATGAAAAATATCATTCTCTACAGACTGAGGTGACAAAAGTCACGTGATACCTCCTAATATCGTGTCGGACTTCGTTTTGCCCAGCGTAGTGCAGCAACTCGACGTGGCATGGTCTCAACAAGTCGCTGGAAGTCTCATACATAAATGTTGAGCCAAGCTCCCTCTATAGCTATCCATAATTGTGAAAGTGATACTAGTCCAGGATTTTGTACACGAACTGACCTCGTGAATATGTCCCATTAAGGTCCATTGAGATTCATGTCAGTCGATCTGGGTAGCCAAATCATTGTTGTTGATAATTCTTCCGGGTTATATGGCCGTGGTCCATGGAATTCTTCTATTCCCAGTTTCCTAGGTATTTAGGCCGCTCTCTGACGCCCGACTCGTCAGTCGGCAGGACTCAGCAGGACCAGCCATACCTCTGAAGATGTCCAACGTAGTATTGGACGAAACGTTAGGAATAGAAGAATTCCATGGACCACGGCCATATAACCCGGAAGAATTATCAACAACAGTACCATCCGGTCGTGAAAGCCTTCATTTTATGATTAGCCAAATCATTGTCTCGAATTGTCCAGAGTGGTCTTAAAACCAATGGCGAACAACTGTAGCCAGGTGACATGACCTCGTTATTTGGAAAAATGAAGTCCATATATGGCTGCAAGTGAAGTAGCCGAACATAACCATTTCTAATCAATGATCGTTTCCAATGGACCATAAGACCCAGTCCATTTCATATAAATACAGCCCACACCATTATGGAGCCACCACAAGCTTGTACTGTGCTTTGCTGACGACTTGGGTCCATGGCTTCTTGGGGTCTGCGCCACACTCAAACCCTGCAATCAGCTCTTATTAACTGAAACCAGGACTCATACGGCCACGCCACGGTTTTCCGATATGGTCATGAGCCCAGGACAGACGCTACAGGCGATGTCGTGTTGTTACCATAGGCTCTGGCGTCGGTCGTCTGCTTTCAAAGCCCATTAATGGCAAGTTCCATCGCACTGACATAATGGATACGTTCGTCGTACTTCCCACATTGATTCCTGCGGTTATTTCACACAGTTTTGCTTGTTTGTCACCATTGACAACCCTACCCAAATGCTGCTGTTCTCGCTCGTTAACTAAAGACCGTCAGCCACTGAGTTGTCCGTGGTTCAAATGGTTCAAATGGCTCTGAGCACTATGCAACTTAACTTCTGAGGTCATCAGTCACCTAGAACTTAGAACTAATTAAACCTAACTAACCTAAGGACATCACACACAGCCATGCCCGAGGCAGGATTCGAACCTGCGACCGTAGCGGTCGCTCGGCTCCAGACTGTAGCGCCTAGAACCGCACGGCCACTCCGGCCGGCAGTTGTCTGTGGTTAGAGGTAATGGCTGCAGTGTAGTTTCACTCTTGACACCGTGGACCTCGGAATATTGAATTTCCTAATGATTTCCGAAATGGCATGTCCCAAGAGTCTAGCTCCTATTACTACTCCGCCTTCAAAGTCTGTTAATTCCCGTCGTGCGGCCATAATGACATCGGAGACCTTTTCACATGAATCACATGACTACAAATGATAGCTATCCAATGCACTGTCCTGTTATGTCTTGTGTATGCGATACTGCCGCCATTTGTATATATGCGTATCGCTATTCCATGACTTTGACGCCTCAGTGTAGTCTTATATATCTGTGGTTTTGGATGACATGGCTGGGCACTTCAGTGTACCGGAATGTGAACGGACATGTGAGGAAATGAACACAGGCTCTGGTTTAATTTGTCAATGACAACAAAGTCGCCTCGATTGGAAAAGGAATCAGAAATAAGTCGGCTGTGGCATTATGAAAAGAATCATTCCAATATTCGTTTTGAAACGAGTTACGGGGAATAGATGGTGTTCAAACACCCACTTCTTTCGAATACAGGTCTAGTGCCATAACAAGTGTGCCCCTTCCCTAGACAAAGAAACTGCAATGGTTCCTAAACTAAACATAGCATTTCTTGACATAATATCTCGTAAAATTTACCATACCCACGTCTCTACTGCCGAAGGTTCCATGCAGGACTTTCAAGAATTTTTGAGTTTTACAACGCCGAAGTCTTTATAATGATAAGACGACGAAGGAGAAAGGAGGCGCATACTTCTGGAGGAAAATGAACGACGTGATCAAGGAGTCAACAGTGCTGTGCTGCTCTGTACTCGCCATGGAAACCTGAGTAAATACTTTTCTTGCATGTTTGAGTTTTGCTCTAATAGACCTGAGATACAGGCGGAGATTAGTACGAAATATTGCAATGTTTGGCGATTTTTTCGTGTAAAGGATCTTTCGAACTTGGAGTATGGATTGGTTGGATGGCCACATTATGACCTTGAGCCAACAGCACTCTCGTTTCTAGAAAATATAGTCTTGGGAACGTAAGGAGAAGCTTCATGACTAATAGTAGATCTCAGGAGCATAATGGGGACATCCGAATTTGGAACTGCCCAAAATAGTGCGTAAATAAAATGTTGTAGACAACAGTGTCTCAGATCCAGTGGAATGGTCTTGGCTTAGTTCAGTAGAGTGCGAGAGGATCTACGTGTTCATCTAAGCAACAGACCATCAGAACAAAATTCGATTTTTATCATGTTTGGGGATGGAAATTTATGACGCGTACAATGAACATTGACATTATCTCAGCTTGACGGGTAACGAAACGAAATCAGGTTTGTCACTTGTGTACTCCGCCTGGCGTCTCGAGATCTAGCGCTTCTCCTGCCTACACCCAACGAAAGACAGAGAGCAAAAGTCTGAACAATATTATTGAGAAAACAAACGTTTAATTGGTAGACTGCAATGAAGAATTCAGGAACACAGGGCGTGATTGGATATTTTCGGTTCCTAGAGAACATGTGCTAAGAGTGAGATAAGTTGTGGTAAGGAACAATGTTTTTACGTCTTGGACTTTGAAGCAAGAGGATCCCTTGGATGAGAAGAGGGCTGCGAACACGTCTTCCTCGAGGTGCGGGGTGCCAGCCAATCTCCATTGTAACCACCGCCACATGCATTTTGATCTTCACTGTTTCCGGTGTGCTTAGTAGTGTTCCATGAAGTTGTATCAAACGCACCGAACTTCACCCACTGGAAGTAGCTACGCGCACGTACAACTATTGTGGACCCCCGTCACCACTGCATTTTTAATTGGCTTCCATCCTGATTACTTTCCGGCGTAGTTCTCAGTTCTGTTTGGACAATTTGTATCAAACAGGTGGATATATTTATAACATGTGTTTCCTTTTCAATAACAGTGAGCCGCGGTGGCTCGTATCGATTCCATTTTCGATAGGAGTCCGGCTCGTCCGCAGCTCGTGGTCGTGCGGTAGCGTTCTCGCTTCCCGCGCCCCGGTTCCCGGGTTCGATTCCCGGCGGGGTCAGGGATTTTCTCTGCCTTGTGATGACTGGGTGTTGTGTGACGTCCTTAGGTTAGTTAGGTTTAAGTAGTTCTAAGTCTTGGGGACTGATGACCATAGATGTTAAGTCCCATAGTGCTCAGAGCCATTTGAACCATTTTGAGTCCGGCTCTTTGGTTTCTGGCTGTTCGAGTCGGCTAGTGGTGCGCGGCGGCGGCGTCGGCGGCGGCAGGAGCATTGTGGCAACTATGGGCGGCTAGTGAGAAAATGGAGGCGAAGCGGGTAGAGAGAGACACAGAGTGCTACTCCGTAGTAGAGTCCGTCAGTTGTATTTCACATTTGCTTGGCTTTAGACTGAGGCGCCCGGGCTCGTAGTGGTCCTACCCTAACGCCTGTTGAGCATTACCATGTGGTGGAAGATGGCTTGGTTCCGCCTTCGTCTTGGTCAATGATTCACTTCTTGGCTAGCTGGAAAGTCAAGTGTTCCGTCGTGTGAAAGTGGAGGAATATATGTGGGTAATCTCTCACTACCCCATGAACCACTGACCTTGCCGTCGGTGGGCAGGTTGGCGTGCCTCAGTGATACAGGTAGCCGTACCGTAGGTGCAACCACAATGGAGGGGTATCTATGGAGAGGCCAGGCAAATGTATGGTTCCTGAGGATGGGCAGCAGCCTTTTTAGCAGCTGCAGAGACAACAGGCTGATCTGTCCTTGTAACATCAACCAAATTGGCCTTTCTGTATTGCTACTGTGAACAGGTAAAAGCAAGGGGAAACTATAGCTGTGATTCTTCCCAAGGGACTGGAGCTCTACGGTTTGGTTAGATAATGATGGCGTCCTCTTGGGTAAAATATTCCAGAGGTAAAATAGACGCCCATTTGGATCTCCAGGTGAGGGCTACTCAGGGGAATGTCGTCATCAGGTGAAACAAAACTTGCATTCTATGGATCGGAGTGTGGAATGTTAGATGCCTTAATCAGGCAGGTAGGAAAGAAAGTTTAAAAAGCGAAATGGATAGGTTGAAATTAGATACGGTGGGAATTAGTGAAGTCCGGTGGCAGGAGGAACACGACTTCTGGTCAGGTGAACACAGGGTTATAAATACAAAATCAAGTAGGGTTAATGTAGGAGTAGGTTTAGTAATGAATAAGAAAATAGGAATGCGGATTAACCATTAGTAACAGCTTAGTGAACTCGTTATTGTAGCCAAGATGGATACGAAGCCCTCACCCACCACAGTAGTACAAGTTTATATGCCAATTAGCTCCACAGATGTTGAGAAGGTTGAAGAAACGTATGACGAGATAAAAGAAATTATTCAGATGGACAAAAATTTAATAGCGATGGGGGACTGGAATTCTATACTACGAAAAGGAGGAGAAGAAACAATAGTAGATGAATATGGACTTGGGGAAGGGGATGAAAGAGAAAGCCGCCTGCGGTTTTGCACAGGGCATAATTTAATCATCTCTCAGACTTGGTTAAGTATCATGAAAGAAGGTTGTATACGCGGAAGAGATTTGGAGACACCGGAAGGTGATTATATAAAGTTAGCCGTGGCGAGCTGGCGCCAGTGTCATTTAGTTGATGTATCGTTGAGATCGTTTGTGGTTGAGCTAAGTTGTCTTTGCTTTTCGCGTGTCTTATCTTCCGGGTTGGCGGGCGAAGCGTTTTTGGTTGTTAGCCTTCGACGGGTAACCCTCGAGATCTCGTGACATTCGCTGGGAGACGAGTGTCAACGGCTCCCGAGCGAGTTGTGGTGTGAAACTGGTCGGGCATTTTGGCGACATGGGCAGCTTGGAGATACAAGTTCTGTGACTTCGCTGGGAACAAAATTTGAAGTGAATCGGTGAAGCTGTGGAACCCGCTCCTTCGTATTGTGTACGTGATATGAAGTAAGTGGTCATAATTGTGTTTTGTTGACCGACGCACTCAGAGGCATTTAAATTTTATTATTATGGGGAGACTTTCAAAGTCGAACTTTAAGATGGCGTGGGAGAGTTCAGTTGGCCTAGTTAAACGGTGGCCGTTATTTGAAAGTTTTCTCAGAAGTTTTACTAGTGCTCTGTGTTTCTTGTAATCAAATGATTTTATGTTGGCGTTTTCAAAGCCTGCACTCTATAAATACAGTTGTCCATGTGTAAAATGCTTAAGACCAAAGTTGCGAATTTGTCAGTAGTGTAACGTGTTCCTCTACACGCTTACCCATATATCGATTCAAAGGTTCTGCCCAGTGTTTCTATGTTTCAGAGTTATTGGAATGTTTTTGTGATTCGCGCAAAAACCTTTGAGTGTGCCAGCGCCTTGGCGGGGAGTGAAACGTCACCCCAGGTCTAGGCCTTGCAGTGTTTAAGAACCTGGACACTACCGAGAGTTGTTCACATACCGCCTTCCAAAGTTTAGTATTCATCTTCCTTCCGCCAAGGCGGGTTAAGCTGGTAGATATATAAATATATATTGTATGTAATATGTTCTTATACGAACCTGTTTCCTTAAACATTAGCGACTGGCAACTGGCTAAATTTTAAATTGCATAGCATCTGCTTAATTTTTGGCGCAGCTCTTTCTAGTAGTCTTTTATTAACACGTCTGAGCACGTGACCATTCATCTTAAAAGATCAGTGTTTCTGCTGTAGCTTTTTATGCAAGTGGTTCTATCATGTTATGTAATTGGATCTTACCTTGGCACTAGCGTTGAAGAGTCACTAAGTCACCCTTCATTGGCAACTGTTTTCATTACATTTATTTTGAGGGAAATCCTGTATGGGAGTTTGAATTTCTGAAGTTTGTCAGTAATTCTGTTTTCTTACTAAGGGAATATAAAGCGAGGGGTATTAGTGCCCGGCAACGTTAAGTTTGTAATTGACCTTTTAACAGGTGATTCTTTAACGGCTTGAAATAGTAAATTTATAAGGGTATTTTAGTGAAGAATGTTAATTGTGGCCATCTTAATGTAATAACTGATTTTAAGGAGTTTGATGAAGTGCCTATGGAAAGTAATTGATAACTGTTATGCTTAAGGTTTCTATACATGCCCAGGCAAGGCGTAAATATGGCTCTGAGCACTATGGGACTTAACAGCTGTGGTCATCAGTCCCCTAGAACTTAGAACTACTTAAACCTAACTAACCTAAGGACATCACACACATCCATGCCCGAGGCAGGATTCGAACCTGCGACCGTAGCAGTCGCGCGGTTCCGGACTGCGCGCCTAGAACCGCGAGACCACCGCGGCCGGCCAAGGCGTAAAGCTTTGTGTCGTGCAGTCATCAAGGGAACACAAGTGGACATTCGGCTCTGAAAGCCCATATCGAAGATGCTTCGTTGAATAGTTAGCAGCCCGCATCTCGTGGTCGTGCGGTAGCGTTCTCGCTTCCCACTCCCGGGGGGTCAGGGATTTTCTCTGCCTCGTGATGGCTGGGTGTTGTGTGCTGTCCTTAGGTTAGTTAGGTTTAAGTAGTTCTAAGTTCTAGGGGACTTATGACCACAGCAGTTGAGTCCCATAGTGCTCACAGTCATTTGAACCACTTGAATAGTTAGCAAGCTGACACTTGTTGACGGCCCAGCATTGAAATATGAAGCAATTCGCGGAAGGGTTGCACTTTTGTCACGTTAAACGATTCTCTTCAGTCGTTGTTGGTCCCGTAGAATCTTTTTGATGTTTTGCTGGACTCCTGAAATTCACGGTACACTTATGAAATGGTCGCGCGGGAAAATCCCCACTTCATCACCGCCTGGGAGATATCGTGTCTCATCACTCCTGCGCCGACAGTAACACCACGGTCAAACTCACTTAAATCTTGATAACCCGCTATTGTAGCAGGAGTAACCGATCTAACAAATGGGCCAGACACATGTTGTCTTACATAGGCGTTTTCGACTGCGGCGCCGTATTCTGCCTGTTTACATATCTCCGTTTTTCAATACGCATGCCTATACCAGTTTTTTTGTGTTTCATTGTATTTTAATTAATGGTCTTTTGTCTGTACTACATTTGCGCCTGGGTATATATTTGCTATTTAGAGGCTTGCTAAAAATTGTGATGTTGTTGTGTTTTGGCCTATCTCAGCACTGGATTGTGTCTCGCAGTCACGGCAGGTGGTGTTCTGTACTATCGACAAGTTTATACCAGTACCTTGATGTTTGGGCAGAGGTAGCAAATGTATTAGAAGGATCAGCCATCATTCCAGGCAGCTTTGGTTGTGTGTATTCTGCAAGCTCGTATTTTTTGGACTGCTCTGTTGTCGCGACCAAAGGAATTCCATAATGAGTTTTCACTCTGCAGCGGAGTGTGCACTGACATGAAACTTCCTGGCAGATTAAAACTGCGTGCCGGACCGAGACTCGAACTCGGGACCTTTGCCTTTCGCGGGGAAGTGCCCTACCAACTGACAGCTTCTGTAAAGTTTGGAAGGTAGGAGACGAGGTACTGGCAGAAGTAAAGCTGTGAGGACGGGTCATGAGTCGTGTTTGGGTAGCTCAGTTGAGCGTGTTTCGAATTTTAAAACTCTTATATTTTTACGATTTTTTCTGTGGTTCTTTCATTTGTTTGTATCTTAAAGACTGTTTTTCCACGAGGAATAGTGTTTCGTTTGTTTGATAGTGTTACTTTATTTTATTGCTCTTTACCTTTGGCGCAGATATGGTTTTAAGTAATTTCGAGTTGTTACGAACTTGAGGCCATCTATTGCTCACTTGGACAGTTAATACGTCATTCATGTCATTTCATGCTGCTAAAATTTCAGTTCACTCACAGTTTTCTTGGACAGCAAAGAAAAAATAAAATTTTGAACTTTGTAAAAGTCCGAAATGGTTATTGTCAATGCTTTTAAGTTCTGAGTGTGAAATAAAGGTGTTGCGCATTTTAATGGTGAATGAGGTTTGAAATTATCCAGGGTCCAGTCTATCCACTTACTAGCATTTGCTGGCGCCGACTTCGGCGCAATTACCGGGTTCAGTTAGTTATGCCCAAAAAATTGGAGTCTTTCACAGACTAATTGTTAAATATATATGAATATAATATTACTGTGTAAATCCAGTTGATGCCATATACCATTGAATTTATTTGTACCTTGTAAATAAAAAAAAGAGTTAGTAGAAGTCCTGTTTGTTGCCATCTATACTGACGGAAAACTGGTAGATTATTTACCGTAAATCTGATGTATGAATGGACACTTGACGGAGGAAAAGGTTCTGCTCTGTTATTACTGCCCTGTTCTACCAACTGTGCGAGAGTCTGCAGCAGTAAATGTGTCCATCTCGCTAGAAGAGGAGAACAATTACAGCTACGGAACTGCCAGTAAGTGCCTGGTGCACACTCTTAAGCAGTAGTCAAGCGACTTGCGCTTTTTGCCAATCGCTAGGAAGAAGATCGACACTTGGAGCAGGGATTGGTAGTTGATCCTCAACAGAAAAAAATGTAACGAATAGCGATGAATACATAGAAAGACCCGTTATTGCATAACTACACTGTAGTCCAACAGTCACAAGAAGCAGTCACGTCCACTAAGTGTCGAGGAGTATGCGTGCGGGACAGTTCAAACTGGAACAACAGTCGGCCGGAGTGGCCGTGCGGTTCTAGGCGTTACAGTCTGGAACCGAGCGACCGCTACGGTCGCAGGTTCGAATCCTGCCTCGGGCATGGATGTGTGTGATGTCCTTAGGTTAGTTAGGTTTAGTTAGTTCTAAGTTCTAGGCGACTGATGGCCTCAGAAGTTAAATCGTATAGTGCTCAGAGCCATTTGAACCATTTTTTGGAACAACAACATAAAAATGGTCTTACGTAAGGCATATGCCGGACTGAGAGTCATTGGACGTATCCTCAGGAAGTGTAATAAACCCACAATGGCTGTAGCTTACGAAACCATCGGTCGACCAATACTTGAATATTGTTTGTTAGGCTGTGATCTGTACGATAAGACTGATAGAGGACATAGAGAATATCCAAAGCAGAGCACTGCCTCTTCGTTATAGGGTCATCTAGTAGGGAAGAGAGCGTCACTAAGATGCTCAGCTAATCCAGTGGTAGACATTGCAAGACAGGAGATCTGCGTCACAGGTGCTTTACTGTTGAAATTGCGAGGGCGTACGTTTGTACAAGTATCAACCAATATGTTGCTCCCTCTTACGTTATCTAGCGAAAAAGACCCTGACGGTAAAATTAGAGAGATTCGAGCTTTTATGAGGACTTAGCAACAATCGTTCTTCGCTCAGACCATACGCGATTGGAACAGGAACCGGGAAACGACAGTAGTACACAAAGTATTCTCCGCCAAACACTACAAGAAGGTTTGCGGAGTGTAGATGTACGAGTACTTTTCGAAAAGTAAGGTTGTTTTCTTTGCAACAGCTACACCTTTCAGCTACTTATCTACATCATCGCCGCTCCGTCATTACCCCTGCAGTGTGCGGCTGGAACTATCACGAAGAAGGAAATGCATGACAGGTACGTTATGTGGAGTTGCATGAAATCAGGTTAAACATCGCAGCAGGCACCCATATTTGGCGGAGACATTATTGTTCTAGGCATCTTTAGGTGCCCACTATGTGTTCAGAATTGAAAAGAGCGACGAGAAACAACCGGCAGGCATACTGGAGACACTGCCCAACACATCTGTACAAAGCGTCATCGGATTTTCATTGTTTCCACTTCGCGACCTGTCAGAACTTACTTTCCGAATAGCCCTCGTAAATGTAGAAACTGTCATTAGGATTCGTGCAGGTGACTTGGTTTAAGGCCAGTCCAGGCGACAGGAAAGCTATGAGGATCCACTGCGACAGGGCATTCTCTGGCAGAACTGACTCTGCAGCAAGGGCTTAAAAGTCATACCCATTGACATGCCGTTTTCTTCCCGACAGGTAACGGTGAGCACTGTTACCCGATATTCGCTGCTTATTATGACTGAGCTGTCTCGCAGTTGTAGTGGCGTCTGACAACACGAAGGCCTTTGGAGGAACAACAAAACTGCAAACACTGCACGGTTTAAAAGCTTGCTTTGATGCTCGAGTAACACATGAAAAGCAAGATATCAAGTTTCAAGCCCTGGTTGTGGTACAAGTGTTTGTCGCTCCATGACGCTACCACCAGGCATTTGATCGATATGAGAACCACATTGGCAAACTATACAAAAATGACATTCATGGCGTAGCATCATGTTCTGAGACTCCTACAGCTTGTTAGTGGCTGCTTTTACTAATTAAACAATTCCTTTCTACCGATTCCTGCTATTAGACGTTCCACTGTCAGAGGTGTTACACTGAAGGGAATAGTGTTAGACCATGAAACACCAGTCCGATTTTTATCAAACTTCGTGGTTATCTCCATGAGACAATAGGTATTAATTGATTAAACTTCCATTCCCTTCGGAATGGATGCCATTCGTTGACATCAGTATGAGATGTGAACGCAAGGAGCAGGAATACGCTCATGTATTCGTTGTGGCATGGATGCAAACAGTCTCCGAATGTCGTCTTGACGAATTTCTTCCCATGCCTCAGACACATTCTGTGTCATTTCATGAAGATTTCTGCCGGAAGTTTGTATGAAAGTGTATAACTTCCCATCGCATTCCATACATTCTCTATGGGAGGCAAAATAAGGGACTGAGCAGGCCAGTCAAGGGTCCATTCATTCCTCAACGCGTTTGTGAAGCGAAATACAGTGTGAAGTCTTACATTATTCTGCTGAAATATGCCATTTGGCACCTTGGTCATGGAGAATATGACAACGCGCACTGCCGTATTTGCTACATAGTGACCAGCATTCAACCTCCCTTCAGCAATCACCAAATCAGTCCTGTTGTCGTATCCAATAGCATGCCACACCTTTTTCCAGGACTTGGAGAATTATGAGTCGAGAATCGCCAATTCTTGTATCTTTCAACAGAAGGTATATGCACACCTAATATCGATAGACCGCCTGAAAGGAGACTCATTTATGAACACCACAGAACACCACTCAAAGTCCCAGTTGACCCTGGTTTCACCATATGGTTCAAATGGCTTGGAGCACTATGGGACTTAACATCTGAGGTCATCAGTCCCCTAGAACTTAGTACTTAAACCGAACTAACCTAAGGACATGACACACATCCATGTCCGAGGCAGGATTCGAACCTGCGACCGTAGCCGTCGCGCGGTTCCGGACTGAAGCGCCTAGAACCGCTCGACCACAACGGCCGGCGTTTCACCATAGATGTCTCTGTTGTTCGAGGTGTAATGTCAGCGGTAAGCGACGCATGGCAACTCGAGACCTAAACCCAGATTCCAGTAATCTGGTCCCGACGATTCGTCGTAATCCTCCGCCGGTAACCTCTGTCCAGATTTCAATTGTTGTCATCCGAATGTCAATGAGAGCCAGTCAAACAATCATGGGACTTTCTCGTGCTGCAGTCCTTCTTTCTACGCTACTGTCCTAAGTTCATATCGTCACCACTCGTTTTGCTGCCATTGCACTACCGTCAACTGTCCGTGAGATCTATTGATGTGTAGTCCCACGTCCTCATACCAATAATCAGGCCGTTTTCAAAATTCCAAAGATGGTTATGTACTGCACGTGCACGTCTTTGCGCATGCTGTGTTGTGACTTCCTCCTGATAAGTTCCAATAACATTGGACATATCCAACAGTCACCAAGCCATTACAGCATTCTTCAGCTACAGGAATAGCTCGTGTAAGGACGAGATCGTAATCAAAATATCTAACATGCTGAAAAGTACCTTTCTTGGACGTTGACGTACTTCAATGAACAGTTTCTCAATAAGCGACGATTAAAAAAATATTGCGAATAATCTAAGACTTCGCGACAAGAAAGCACGTCTCAATGATGGTGGAGAAAACTCCTTTTATGAAACATTGTGATGCGAAAGTAATTTTTTGATTTTTTGAAGTTGAAGATTACAGTGTGAACTGATGAAACCGGTCATCATGAATAAATAGTACTGAATGTGATCTTAGCTATCAAAAGTTTCTTCAAAGCAAACAGAGATTGCTCCTTGCCATCTCTAATTGCAAGAAATTTCATTTTAAATACGTCATGTGGGGGTGCACCAGGCCAGTGAGCATGTTGGGTGGTGTCATTGTTCTATGATGTGTGACCGATCAGTTGAGAACAAATCTTACGCGGAAAATTACGTAAGATAAATAAAACGATCGGCATATTAATCTCTAGGGAGTTTTGTCTTAGATTAGAGAAGAGTTATCGATACAAGACGGATGGTGTTCGGTCGTTCCATCATCGAACAATTCACTTCCAACTTTACGCCAAAAGCCACTGAAAATCGTACAAATACCAGGAGTGTTCAGTAAGTAATGAGGCACACTTTTTCACCGAGCGGGGTGGCGCAGTGGTTAGACACTGGACTCGCATTCTGGAGGACGACGGGTCAATCCCGCGTCCGGACATCCTGATTTAGGTTTTCCGTGATTTCCCTAAATCACTCCAGGCAAATTCCGGGATGGTTCCTCTGAAAGGGCACGGCCGACTTCCTTCCCAATCCTTCCCTAATCCGATGAGACCGATGACCACGCTGTCTGGTCTCCTTCCCCAAAACCAACCAACCAACCACACTTTTTCCGAAAGCAGATTTTTTTTATTATTCTGGGTTCCAATACGCCATATTATTCCTCACTCTTTTGCCTACAGTATCCTGTTTCTCCACGTAATCTTCGTTCAATGCCACGGATTTACAAACAACGTACTGGAAGGACCTATCTGATCTCATGGTAACACTCCACTCGTCGACATAGAAGCAAACGTCTCGCTCCATTCATGTACTGTTTCCCGCAGAGTGCATCCTTCATCGGACCATACGGATGGAAATCGGAAGATGCGAGGTCAGGGCTGTAGTGTGGATGAGGAAGAACAGACTAGTGAAGTTTTATGAACTCCTGTCTAGTGCGTACACCTGTGGGAAGCCTTGAGTTTTCATCGAGAAACTGCATTTTTGTGGCGACCTTGAGTGAGAGTGTTCGCCATATGTTCCAACATAGCAGGAGCCACAACTGTGTGCGGCCGACCCTCACGTGGGAGGTCGGAGAGGTTTGCGCGACCTTGTTGCTATGATGACAGACGCCTCGCCTAACGACTCACCGTGCTTTTGTCGACTGCCAGGTCTCCGTAGACATTCTGCAAGCGCCTATGCATACCTACAAATCTCTAGTATTCCGCCAAAAGAAATTCAGACAGCTCTCTGCATGAAACTCACCTGCGTCACAGATGCCACTTTGAAGGCTAGCGCCACTATCTATCGAAACTTCGTGTAACTGTAGGAGCTAAAGCAGGAATATTCCCCGATGTCCCGCTATAAATGCCCCATTTTTTCAAATGAAACTGGACGAAGGAAAAAAAATGTTGCATTACTTATTGAACGCCCCTCGTAGGATGTAAGTTATATTGATGAAAATGGAAATGAGAAGGGTCATTGGTTTTGCAGTTTTACAGAGTTCGCAAGAAGTTTGACATATTTAACAGAAATAAATCTCTAGTTTTCTTTACAATTTTTCTACAGAGTGGTTTTAAAAACTGCTTAAAAAGACTTCCGTTTCCGTCAATGTTTTTGATGGCAAACAATTTGAAGTATGCAGCGGTTCTTGTGTTCAAGGAATGAAACCTGATGAATTAGCACTTTATCTTTGAAAATGGCAACAAAATTTGACTGTTCTTGTCATCTATGGGACAAGTAGCCGATTACACGTCTACAGAACTAAGTTCTCAGTCAAATCGCTTATGACTGTTGACAGAAGCGCGCTTGTCTCGTTCAGTACTCCTGTTTGCCTCCGACGCATCACTAGCGATCTCTTACCAGCATACCTGGTCGGCAGTGCCTGCCAAAGACTTCTAGCATAACATGTCGTCTTCATTCTGCCAACGGCCCTGTCAACGGAGGCGAAGGAGCGGACAGAGGTTCAGGGCACTCTCTTGTCCTTGGGGTGGGAAATTGCGCCTAAAAGGCGGAAGAATCAGCAATTATCAGCCGCGTAGGATTCAGAAGACAATGGAAACCACCGCATTAAAGACACATAATGCCTCATCATGTGTCATAATGTATCATCATGATCTCTCCATTGGCAAAAGATTCTGGAATAGTCCCCCATTCGGATCTTCGGCGGGGGGCTAGAAGGGGAAGGTGATCATGAGAAAAAGTAACCAAAGAAAGGATAACGTTCTAGGGGTCGGGACGTGGAATGTCAAAAGTTTGAATGTGGTAGAAGTGAAATGGAAAGAAGGCAAGAATTTATGGTCAGGTGAATATAGCATTATATCAACAGAAGCAGAAAATAGTATAACGGGAGTGTGATTTGTTATGAATAGAAAGATAGGGCAGAGAGTGAGTTACTGTGAACAGTTCAGTGATAGCGTTGTTCTCATCAGAATCGACAGCAAACCAACACCGACAATAGTAGTTCAGGTAGACATGCAAAAGTCGCAAGCAGAAGATGAAGAAATAGATAAAATATGAGGATATTGAAAGGGTAGTTCAGTAAGTAAAGGGAGATGAAAACATAATAGTCAGGGGGGATTGGAATGCGGTTGCAGGGAAAGGAGCAGAAGAAATGTTTATGGAGAATATGGGCTTAGTAGTAGGAATGAGAGAGGAGATGGACGCATTGAGTTTCCACTCAGTTTCAGCTACTACTAGCGAATACTCAGATCAAGAATCACAAGAGGAGGCGGTATACTTGGAAAAAAACCGGGAGATACAGGAAGATTACAGTTAGATTACATCATGGTCAGAAGGAGATTCCGAAATCGGATATTGGATTGTAAGGTGCACCCAGGGCAGGTACAGATTCAGATGACGATTTAAAAGTGATGATGAGTACGCTGAAGTTGACGAGAGTAGTCAGGAAGAAACAATGTGGAATGAAGTGGAAGACATAAATGCTAAGGAACGAAGAGATAAGCTTAAAATTCTCTGGGGCTAAAGATTCTGTGATAATGAATGTCTCAGTAGACAGTTCAGTTGAAGAGGAATGGACATCTCTAAAAAGCATAATCACAGAAGCTGAAAAGGAAAACATAGGTATAAGGAAGGTAACTGTAAAGAAACGATGAATGAAATAAATAGAAAGTGCGGGGAAGCTAAGGCGAAATGGTTGCATGAAAAATGTGAAGAAAATCGAAAAGAAATGATTGTTGAAAGGCCGGCCAGGGTGGCCGAGCGGTTCTAGGCGCTACAGTCTGGAACCGCGCGACCAGTACGGTCGCAGGTTCGAATCCTGCCTCGGGCATGGATGTGAGTGATGTCCTTAAGTTAGTTAGTTTTAAGTAGTTCTAATTTCTAGGGGACTGATGACCTCAGAAGTTAAGTCCCATAGTGCTCAGAGACATTTGAACCATTTTTTTGATTGTTGAAAGGACTGAATCAGTATCCAGGAAAGTCAAAACAATCTTCAGTGACATTAAAAACAAGTGGGGTAATATTAAGAGTGCAACGGAATTCCACTGCTAAATGCAGAGGAGAGAACTGATAGGTGGAAAGAGGACATTAGAGGCCTCTATGATGGGGAAGGCTTTTCTGATGAAGTGATAGAAGAAGAAACAGGAGTCGATAGATGATCTAGTATCAGAATCAGAATTTAGAAGACCTCTAGAAGAACTAAAATCAAATAAGGAAGAAGGGATACATAAAATTCCATCAAAATTTCTAAAATCGTTGGGGGCAGTGGCAACAAAACGATTATTAACGATGCTGTGTAGAACGTATGAGACTGGGTATGTACCATCAGACTCTCGGAAAAACGTCATCCACACAATATCGAAGATTGCAACAGCTGACAAGTGCGGGAATTGTCGCACAATCAGTTTAGCAGTTCATGCGGGCAAGTTCCTGACAAGAATAATATACAGAAAAATGGAAAAGAAATTTGAGGATCTATTAGATGACGTTCAGTTTGGCTTTGGGAAAGATAGAGGCACCAAACAGGCAGTTCTGTCATCGGGGTCGATAATGAAAGCAAGACTAAGGAAAAGCCAGGACACGCTCACAGTATTTGTCGACCTGGAAAAAGCGTTCGACAGAGTAAAATGGTTAAAGATGTTTGAAATTCTGGCAAGAGTAGTAATAAGCTGTGGGAAAAGACGGATAATATAAAATATGTGCAAGAATGAAGAGGAAACAATAAGACTGGGTGACCAAGAACGAACTGCTCGGATTAAAATGGGTGTAGACAGGGATGTAGTCTATCATCCCTATTGTTCAGTCTATACAGGGTGTATCATAATTAATGGGGTGAACGCATACAATTGAAAGTACACGATACTAGAAGCAAAAAAGTCTCAGTAAAATGGTTCAAATGGCTCTGAGAACTATGGGACTTAACATCTGTGGTCGTCAGTCCCCTAGAACTTAGAACTACTTAAACCTAACTAACCTAAGGACATCACACACATCCATTCCCGAGGCAGGATTCGAACCTGCGACCGTAGCGGTCACGCGGTTCTAGACTGAAGCGCCTAGAACCGCACGGCCACAAGGGCTGGCTCAGTAAACATAGGGTCGAAAACGCATACCTTAAGAGCTACGAACAATTTTTCCTCTTCGATACTGTGAAGCAAATCTCTTCTACTGCTAGCTCTTTGCTTTCCATATTTTGGAAAGCGATAATATGGACCAAAACTAGGAAAAAACGTTCAGTAAACATGTGCTCTAAAATGGATACCTTAAGAGCTATGAGCACTTGTTCATCTTCGGTACTTTAGAACACAACTCTTTTAATGAACAAGTGCTCATAACTTATAAGATATGCATCTTAGAGCACATGTTTACTGGACATTTTTTTCTTGTTTTGGTCTATGTTTCACTTCCCAAAATGTGGAAAGCAAAGAGCTTGCAGCAGAAGAAATCGAAGAAAGGTGGAAGTAATGATAAGTAGCAAAAATGAGAACAGCGAGAAACGTAACATCAGAACTGGGGACCAGGAAGTAGAAGAAGTCAAGGAATTCTGCTATCTGGGCGGCAGAATAACTCATGACGGACGTAGCTAGGTGAACATAAAATCAGATTAGCACTGGCGAAAAGGAGCACAGTACTGTATGGTAGTGGAACATGGACTGTGGGGAAACTTGAACAGAAGGGAATGGAAGCATTAGAGATGTGGTTGCTACAGAAGAATGTAAAATTAGATGGACTGATAAGGTAAGGAATGAGAGGTTCTCCGCAGAATGGGCAAGAAATAAATATGCAAAACATCGGAAAGTAGGAGGGACAGGATGATAGGACACCTGTTAAGACATCAGGGAATAACTTCCGTGGTACTAAAGGGAGCTGTAGAGGGTAAAAACTGCATGGGAAGACAAAAAATACTGCAAGCGATCGCTTAAAATATTCTTCATAAATTTGGACTGATATGGATATTGTGGTTCGGAGAACCCCAAACTCTTCATTTAACTGTTAAACGGATAGAACAAGGAAGAGCCGGCCGGAGTTGCCGAGCGGTTCTAGGCGCTACAGTCTGGAACCGCGCGAACGCTACGGTCGCAGGTTCGAGTCCTGCCTCGGGCATGGATTCGTGTGATGTCCTTAGGTTAGTTAGATTTAAGTAGTTCTAAGTTCTAGGGGACTGATGACCTTAGAAGTTAAGTCCCATAGTGCTCAGAGCCATTTGAACAAGGAAGAGGTGAACTTTCTTCAAGTCAGGTGTTGCGGGTGTAAGATTTGAGATAAAAACACGGGTTGGTGGCGGGGGTTTGTATTTTCGAATTTCAGTAAGGCGTTTCACCTGTGGTAAACATCTTCAGATTACGGAAACAGGTACGGTAGACGCCGTCTCTAAAAATGACTATACGATGCGAATACATCGTCAAAATGCCTTTTGGTATCCTAATCGCATTTTGTCTTTGTATTCGCACCGTGTAATCATTTTTATGGACGGCATACGCCGTAGACAGTTTCTATAATCTGAAGATAGCTACCACAAGCGAAACAGGTCATTCAAATTTGAGAATAAAAACCTTCGCAGCCAAGACTGTATTTTTATCTCAGAAAATGTAAACGACAGAAATGGCTCTACAACTATTTGCATGTCCTAAATCTAGCCGAAAACCGTACCAGGTGTCCTTTTATCGCGTCGAGTTCTTAGTCTGGCCTATCCTATCAGCTTTGTTTTTTAACTGTACTTCATCTTTTACGCTGGAATATAGTAAAATAGCTGCGAAAAGACTGAAGTTACGGCTGTGGTTTTTGGAATGTATGGCGCAATAATTAGAGCTGTTGGGGTTGCTTCTCGCGATAGGGTGTAGCCTTTCAATTTTTATTGCTTTTCACAAAAGCATTTCATTATCATTTGAAGCGGGCTGTGTTTTTGGTACCCTTAGTAATAATTTAAATTAAGCTATTCCTTTTTCATTTTTCCTATTGAAAGTCACAAACTCAGAAAATTTTCGACTATTGGATGGCTTCGTTGCCATCCCGTTAAGAAGGACAAAAAACGTCCTTGATATGGATATAATGTTTGTACGCTGTGATGGGTACGCCGCCGTTGAATTCAACTTGGCTCTCCCTGCGGCCACTGGGCGATTCAGAGGGCGCTGTTGTCGTCGCCTTGCTCGAGGTAGACTGGTAGGCGCCACCTGCGGCCAGCCATCGGTGGAAGTTCGACTAGACAGCAACCAGCAGGCCGGCGTGTCCACGCAGGGCGCGACTGTCGGTGCGACCAACACTGACCAAGTTGGAGCTGTGGACTTCGATGTGTTGACGATGTGGCCTCGAACGATACTGGTGTCCTCCTGTGGTAGTTTCGTGCATTTTGATTTGGTTGTTGTTAGAAGACATTTTATTGACTGAGTCACTTCCATTGCGTCAACACAGTTCTACATCTATATCTACTGAAAGTATAATGGATAAAATTGTCTTTAAAAGTGAAAGTATCTAACCCAAAATTTTTTCCCTTTTAATTAGTGAAAGTGTCAAAGATAAAATTCTTCCAAACAAAATATTCAACAAATCTGCATCTGACTGCGTCTGCGAACTTGTTTCATGCACTCCTGCATTTTTCCAGTAATGAAAAATGTATTTGACTCAGAAATCAAGTTCAAGAGAATAGTGCCGTTTGTACAATCGCATTAAGATGGTTCTGAAAAACTTACTTTTGGCCCTGATGTTTACTTAATGAAATTATATCTTGACTTGAATAATGCCAGTTGTGGAATGGCATAAAATCAGTTATTTGAAATAACTTTGCTCTGATAACTTTGGTTATACCAGAATCGATTTCAAACCATGAACTGCACATATATATTGCATAGAGGCCTCATTTTCTTTACGTTCTTTCATTGGTGGGTAACTTTACTTTACTACTCATTGTCATATTCAATACAAGCAAAGGATGTGGATTATGATTCAGGCTGTTAGATTCAAACACAATGTTGGTCTATATATATATATATATATATATATATATATATATATATATATATATATATATATATATTTCCTTGTAGAAATAATGGTACTGGTGAGTCACCAAAGGTGTAGACCCACTGTAGTCCTTGTAGAAATAATGGTATTGGTGGGTCATCAAAGATGCAGACCCACTGTAGTCCTTGTAGAGATGGCCAGCAGCCATCTGTTGCGACTGTGCAGGTGCACAATCACCATTGAAGAGTCTTGCGGATAATAGAGCAAGTCCATAACCACCACTTGTGCACTCACAAAGTTTTTGGAATTGTCCTTAGAACCAGCAATGCTGTTATCCAGTCCCTTGCTGAATTATTAACACACGTGCAAACACTAACAGTCCCTACTTCTCACATATTGTCCATATACTATGACCAACAGAAATGTGTGCAGTGAAATGAATGCTTACAAGTTACTTAATTTGAGTAACTGGTGTCAATTACAATTATATAACATAAGAATACAATTACAAAGATACAAAATACATCATTAAAAACATAACAATACAGATAATATTTGTAGTGCAGGCTTTACAAAACAATAGAAATAAACATATACATCAGTGTTACAGGAATGATGACATGAGTACATACATAAAAGATCAGAATCACTTTTAAAAATTCAACTTCACACATGAGCATTAAAACAACACAGAATAAATAATGTCTAAGCATCTTTACAAAGTAAATAACATATTATTAGAAAAAGTCTACAACAGAGCTCTCATCAGCTAAACACATAAAGACAGGAAAAACACAAATACACAAGGGTACCCAAACACATAGTGGGATAACACAAAAGGAAAGGACAGGGTTTGTTTTCAGTGTAACATTTGGTACTGCAGTCCACCCCACAACTTCATTCGATAGATCTTTCGTCTTATTTCAACATTTGTTTCCACCAAAAAAATCCTATCCAAGCATGCTTTCTGTATTTATATGTTCACACATTGCTTACCTCATCATTTATTTCCAAGAAAATCCTACCTATACCTCGTTCGTGTATTCTATTCATATTTCTTTCAAAATAATTATTTCTGATTGTACAATACTCATTGGGGCCCAAATCTTTCTTCGCAATGCATTCTTTACCTATTCTCCATAGTCAGTTTCTTATATAGTCTACCCCCTCTTAAGCTAACTTAAATCTACTGAGCTCAGATATATATACCAAAGGACGAGGCAATGCAGCATCACAACAAATCAACACAAACAGAAATGACAAAGAAATGCAAATTGGCAAAGCTAGCAGCATAAATTAGCAAAAGTCAAATTCAATAACACTATGCCTTGCAAACAGCAGCAACTTATACCTAAACATGACATAGCGCAAGCAGAAAAAAATATTACAGTAAAAACAACAATGCAGACAAGGGAAATGCATATTCACATCTTAATGTCTATGTAATTAAAGTGGTCATCTTAATGTCTATGTAATTAAAGTGGTGCACCATAACAACTTATTGTAAAAAAATTATTACCATGTACCTGAAAAGAAAATTAAGTGTTACTGTTACGAGTTACTTCTTATTGTTCTTTCCTTTCCAAGTGCTCCTTTTTTAAAGAATGTGGATTACAAAATTATCATTTAATAGATCTGTTGACAGAAAGAGTTCACATTAGCAAATGCATCTCATTTTATAAAAGCAATGCTGCAACACAGCTGGAAACCAGACATCAAATGAAATAAGCAATTACACAAACCAAAGCATAAAAATGTCATTCAGTAGTCATGTGACATTTCATTTCATAAGTTAATTGCTCTCAACTCTCGTACAAAGACTCTTGTCATAATCAGGTGTGCAGATGTAAAAATATTTCTTGTCATTTTGTTAGGCATTTCAGTAAATATCATAAATTTTTAAGTAACGAGGGTGTCGCATTAGCGATGAAAGGCACATCCTAATGGTTTATTCTCCAGGTGTTTGACACAGCTGTGTGCCCACAACGCATTACAAAAATCATATGTTTTCAAGTAACGAGCGTGTCGCATTAGCGATGAAAGGCACATCCTAATGGCTTTCTTTTCTACCTGAGCGTCTGAAAAGGCTTGTTCTCCAGGTGTCTGACACACCTGGGTGCCCACGTCGCATTATGTGCAGGTGGTCACTTAACTTTCTTACGGAAATATTTACGACAGCAGTTTCCGCTACAGTGACAGTCTCATATAAAAACATTTCATAGGTCAAGAATTTTATTGACATAAACATACCTCAACAGCATAATACACATCGTCGTCGTAAAAATAACATCATAACACCTCAGTCAAATGTCAAAAACGTCGTAGCTTCCTCCAATGATTTCAAAACCTAAAGAAAATTCTCTGCTCATTTCAGTAGTGTCATCTACCTCAAACGTACTTTAAAAATTATACTCCCTTACCAAATACATCATTCAAAGTTCTCATAGTATCACAATGGTTCCAAAAAAATATGAACAGTGCACAAAGTACAGACAAAGTACAATTTCTTAAGTGTGAAGTAATCCAACTCTGTAATTGCGTAAACATGTGTCACTGACGTAGTAAAAGGATGTTTGTTTCTCTGTTAAATGATCAGATAGGTGTGTAATTTATGTGTTAGAGAAATATGGTACCGATGTGTAAAGTTGTATAAGCAAATACCATATTAGCTAGGGCTCCTTGTGCTTGCCAAACACATGGTACACAAAGTAGGCGTGTACCCCCCTGAGGTTTATTGTAATTGTATCCTCAGGTATTACAGCTTACAGCAATGAAATGAAATGTGTCACGAAAAACTTTCTTTGTAATTCAAAAATCTCTAAAAATAAATGTCTTAAGTACAAAATTAATCACTCAAATACGTGTCCAGTAGCGCTAAATGAGCGTCTTGCTGTAAGATAATCTCTGGGGAGTGTCGTAGTTATTGTCCTCCGAAAGCTAAGTTCTGCAGAAGTCAATGTACTTACCTCATGATACACAAAAGTGAAATGCTTTGCGTATAGATATCATACTTATTACGCTTATTGCCGTGATGAGGAAAGTACTGTGCTGTAACGTATTGTTGTCCTACGGAAAAGGCTGTCTCCTTGTAGCAATAGCACAAAAGTCACCACTAAAACATGTTTTACTTTACAGAAGAATTCAGAAAAACTGTGCAGATATCAAACAGATACACCGCAAAAGCAACATTGTAAATTGTCACTCATTAGTAACGTCGTGATATAATCGTGTAGCTGTCACACAAACCAACCACTGTGTCATCTGGCATTTCACAGAAAGCACCTCAAATCCAGAATCCACTCGTAAGCAAACCAAAATGTTGCATGTTAACAGTTTCTTAACTCTGACAAATTGTACAAGTAGCGTGAAGTGAAAATTGCAAAGACTAAGTTAAAAAGCAAATTATCTGTCAATAAATGGTTTGACATGAGAAATGTGGTGTAAACCTTTACTCTTCCTAGTACGCAGAGTTTCAACTTCAACGCAATTATCATGTGGTATACGTCGGATTCTGTAAGGTCCATTGTAAACTAGAAAGAATTTGTGACTCAAGTGTTTCTTCTTATGTGACAATGAATGAGCTTTAATGAGAACTTTCTGACCAATATATAATTTCTTTGCATTTGCTTTACCGTGTAGTTTTCTCCTTTTCTCTGCTGCAGATTTTATATTTTTAAGAGCCAAATCAATTATGTCTTTGTGTCGCAGTTTACGTGTATTCGGGAAAGGTACAAGCTCTCTGATTCTGTTCGGTGGTTCTACATTCTTCAGTACAAGAGTAGGTGGTAAAGCAGTGGAATCATGAGGCATTTCATTCAGCACATTTTGAAATAAGTGTAAATATCTGTCCCAATGCTGATGCTTTCTGTGACAATAAAGTCTGCAAAGCTTATTGATTTCTTTCATAATCCGTTCAGACGGGTTACAATGTGGTGAATACAATGAAATAAAAACAGGTTTGATTTTATGATTCCGAAGCATGCGTGACCATACAGCAGATCTGAATTGCGGTCCGTTATCTGAAATGACTTTACTAACGTGTCCAACTTCATGTAAGAAATTTTTAACAAAGGCGTTGGATACAGACCGTCCAGTGGCTTTACGTAACGGAGTGAAAGAAACAAATTTTGAAGTAAGTTCAACAGCGACTAGAACGTATGCAAATCCATTAGATGTTCTGACAAGCGGTCCCAAGAGATCAACAGCAGCAAATTCTTTTAATTTAGAAGGAATGATAGGAAACAGCGGAGCACGATGTGAGATAGTAGACGGTTTCGCCTTTTGACAAAGTTTACAAATAGACAAGACTCTTCGAATTCGCTTTTCCATATTGTTAAAATAACAAGTCGTTCGAAGAATATGTAAACATTTTCGTGGGCCAAAATGTGCATAGCTGAAATGAATGTACCAAATGAGCTTATTAACAAAATCGTCTGGAATGCAAAGTACCCATAGCTTGTCATCAACAGTGCAGCGTTTGAAGAGTATGTTGTTTCTAACTAGGTAATAATGCCGAATCTGAGTTTGTGTCTTTTCATGCCATTTACCTTTGATGTCTTTCCAAATCGGATCTTTATCTTGTTCATGAGCAATGTCCTTTAAAGATGTGGTGATGAAGTTTTCAAAGGCGACTTTCTGAATGTAAAGAATACTGAAATTTTTCTCGAGGTTGCCTTCTGTGTTACTTTTCTCAAGCCCAGCCGGTGCGCGTGACAGTGCGTCCGCAACAATGTTCTCCTTGCCGGGAATGTAGACTATTGTGAAGCGGAATTCTTGCAGAAACAATGCCCAACGTTTTAACCTATCATGATTTAATTTTGAAGACATAAGAAATTGTAATGCACGGTGATCACTGTATACTTTTACGTGCTTACCAGAAAGAAAGAAACGGAATTTGTTAAATGCCCAAACGATAGCTAAAGCTTCTAATTCAGTAACGGAATAATTTTTTTCAGATTTTGTTAGCACTCGGCTAGCAAAAGTAATGGTTTTCTGTATGGTAGTGTCATTTTCTATGGCTTCTTGAAATAAATGGGCACCAAGACCAACTTTGGAAGAATCAGTGCTAAGGCAGAAATCTTGTGACAGATCTGGATGAGCTAGTATTGGCGCGTGAAGTAACGCTTCTTTCAAAGAATTGAATTCCAACTGTGCTTGTTCGTCCCAGTTCCAAATAGTATTTTTTCCAGTGAGAGAACAAAGTTTTGGTGTAACTAGAATTTGCATATTCAGAAAACGACGGTAAAAATTTACGAGACCTAGAAAACTGCGGACTTGTCTTTTTGTGGATGGAACTGGAATGGCTCTGATTGCTTCTAACTTTTCAGGATCCGGCTGAATGCCTTCAGAAGAAATAATATGTCCTAAAAACTTCACCTTTGACCTACCGAATTCAGACTTTTCCAAGTTAACTGTAATTCCAGATTCTGCAAAAATACGTAACAAACTGTTGAGGATGCGGTTATGTTGTTCCCATGAGGCTTCTGCTATTAGAATATCGTCCACATATAAGGTGATGTGACGTTTTAAGAACTCAGGTAATATGGAATTTAACCCGCGAATGAATGCTGCTAAAAAAATGTTCAAACCAAAAGGAAGTTTCCGAAACTGATAACAAACGCCGAAACAAAGGAAAGCTGTGTATTTTCTACATTCTGGATGTAGTTCGGTCTGATAAAAGCTGGATCTGAGATCAATGGAAGACAACACTTTTACACCATTAAAATTTTGAAGAAGTTCTTCCATCGTCTGCGGCCTGTCTGTTTCAGGAATAATGATAGTATTGATTTGTCTCGAATCTAAGACAAGTCTGATCGATCCATTTTTCTTCTCAACAACATGTAACGGATTGTTGTATGAGCTTACTGCAGGCTCAATAATGCCCTCGTCAAGCATAGATTGTATTTCTGTTCTAACACGGTCCCTATAATGTGCTGGAATTACGTATGGTCTTACACAAAATTTAGTATGCTCACGAACACGAAATTGGTATTGAAATCCCTTGATTGTTCCTGTTTTGTGAGTAAAAACTGTGGAATGTGCTTGTAAAATCTCAAAAAGGTCCTGCCTATCAGTGTCATTACAATTCTCAATTGTTTGAATTTTATTCTGAATTAACTCATTAATTTCAAATATGCCGTCGATGTCATCCCTGTCAGTACTTGCAGAGTGATTGTTAGTGTCTAGTTCCGTAGAAAATTCCGAACTGTTATCTAACAGAAGGTAAAGCCGATTAATTTCCTCATCATGGTTTGAGAGCCAGTCTTCAAATTTCAAAGCTATTGACTTACCTTCTTTCTCTAAACTTATTTCAGCATCGTGAAAGCTTAAGATTGCTTTATATTCATTCAAAAAGTCTACTCCCAGTATAATTTCCGTCGACAGTAATGGAACAATAAGGAAGTTCATAGAGAAGCTGTGGCTTTGACAAAAGAATTCTAAGTTGGTTTGTTGGCGTACATCTACACTTTTTCCAAAGATTGCACCTTGTAATTTAATCTTACGTAACGGAAGTGTGGGGCAATCGTTCGCTTTGTTGCATTTGCTAAAAGCTGTTTCGCTAATTACTGAAATGGGACTGCCAGAGTCAAGTACTGCCGTAAATTTTACGTCATTTACAGTAATATGAATCACAGGATATGCAATGTTGTTATGTTTTACGTCGTGTTCCTGGAGTAAGATGTCCCTAATGTCTTCCATTTTTACGTAATTACTAGCTACGGCAGCTGCGTCGTCAGTTTCATAAGTACGTCTTGTGGCTGCCAGTGGTGTGAGTCATCGCCTATTGTCTCTTTGTTGGCGCGCGTCGTTATTGGGATTTGGAGGCCTAACTTCCACAAATTCGCCTTGCCCAGAGGGCCCAGCTCTGTTTAAAACTCGCCAGTTCTGATGCAATTCAGGTCTGTCGTTACGATCATATCGTCTGTCGTCATGTCGGTAGATTCCATAGTTTCTTTCTTGTCGGTCACGTGGTGGAGAATTTCTCCTTGAATCGTAACTACGCGCTGGACCGTTGCGTCTAAAGTTATTCTGTCTCCCTTGATAATAGTTATTTTGGTTCCCATATTGTCTGTTTCTCTGATTGTCTCTGTGATAGTCATTACTGCGGAGAGGTGATCTTTCCCTGTAACTATTACTACTCTGCCAACGGTTGTCATACGGGTGGTGTCTGTTTTGGTCACGATTTGCGTTGTAAGAATAGACTTGTCGTGTCCAGTTATTATTTCTGTCGTCACGGAATTGTGACGGATGTGACCTGTAGTGATTGATTTCCTGTTTTCGCATCCCACGACTGTCTGTGTCAATTTCCAGTTCTTGTAACAGTCCCTGAAAAGCTTCAATGTCGTCTTTGCAACGTCCTGCCAAAATAATGTGTCGTAAATGTTCAGGCAGTTTGATTAAGCAAATGCGGATGAGTTCTGAGGGGCTGTATGGGTTTGATAGGTACTGATTCTTGTGCAACATGTCTTCAAAATATTTGACAAGACTGGAAAATTCAGATTGTTCAAAGTGTTTCATCATCATGATGCTATGTTTTACGCGGTCTTGTGTAGCTTGAGACCAATATGCTGAGAGGAAGGCATGGTAAAATTCTCCTTCACTGTGGCAATCGTGAATGACCGATCGCATTCTTACAGCTGGTTCATTCTCCAAGTAGCCACACATAAATTCTAATCTGTGTTCTAATGACCAGTTGGGAGGAAAACAATGAGAGAATTGATGGAGCCACGCTTGTGGATGAATGTCGTTGCCAGAATTCTTAAATGTTTTGAATTTACGTGTAGTAATGAACAGCTTATAGTCAAAATCATCATGTCGGCGAGTCACATATCGGTCATTGTTACGTCGTGTCGGCGGTTCCATCTCAAAATTCGGTGCACCTTGCCAATTTCTTTCATAATTACCGAAATGCCCTGTGTTATTATTTTGTGGCTTTTCCGTATTTCTAAGTTCCTCTTCCCGTATTGGGGCGCGAGTGTCCTCTGAAATACGTAATTCTTGTATTACCTGTGTCAGCTGATCTTGTACTTCCCGCATTTCTCTTTTGTATTGCGTATTAATTTGATTCTGATTTTGTTTGAATTTTCTTATTTGATCATACTCTTCTGTGTCAGTGAAGGCTACGGGTCTTGTGTCATTCAGATCATCATCTACCTTTGTAGATAAGTTAGTGACCTGATCCGAAAGTTCGGCTACTTTCTCCGATAGTGAACACATTTCCTCAGTGTGTTTTTCTGAAACAAGTTTGAGAGTGTCCATTTGTGTTGAAATCGAATCTACTGTGTTCTTTAAGTTTTCCTGAGTTTTTGCCAGTTGCGTAACCGAATCGGTAGATGCAACTGAGTCAATTTTAGCCCACAAGGTCTCATGATTTTCATGAACAATGGTTTGCAGTTCTTTTATGGCTGCTTCGTGATTCTGTAATACATTCTCATGACGCGAAAAAATAGGTTGGAAATGCTCACAAATTTGTGTTTTTACGTCATTACAGACTTTCTGACATTTCGATTCTATTTTATGTAACTCAGTAGTTAAATCTTCACGTGTTTGTTCAAGCATATGTTCCACTGAGTCTAACTTTTGAAGCTTTTGTTCCATTGTGTCTAACTTTTGAAGCTTTTGCTGTGTTTGTCTCTGATTTTGTTCCATTGTGTCTAACTTTTGAAGCTTTTGCTGTGTTTGTCTCTGATTTTGTTCCATTGTGTCTAACTTTTGAAGATTCTGTCCCATTTGTTTCTGATTTTGTTCAAGCGTTGTGTCTAACTTTTGTAGCCTTTGTCCCATTTGTTGCATTAACTGTAATAACAATGCACTGGTGTCTGAAACATGTTCCTCAGTGCTTTTCGGCAGTGAATTTGCACCGGCAACATTCACATTTTGACAAGCGGAAAATGTGTCTTGACTCATTTGAGAAAACGGTGAGGACGCAAAACCTGAATCTACAGTATTTGCAAAATTGTGTCCTATCATTTCGGATTCCTGAGGCGAGCTATTGCCGACCGATCGATCGACAATGCTTCCCTGTTCACTACCTGTTTCACTGCCTACGCCATTGTCTGACGCCCGCTCCATTTCCCTATGCACAGTTACCAAATTACTACTTTGAATATTAGTTAATTCACTACCCAGTGGTGCTGATAAGCTACGCTCGTCGTCACTATTATTTCTCAATTTAGTTTGGAGCCTAGTGTTACGTTTTTCACACGCCATTATTGTCACAATATTTCACACGACAACACAGAAAAGCACAACTTGAATAGCAAAAACAAGAGAACACATTAACATAGCACTGAAAATAATATCTAGTTAATTGCAGCAGCGAAATACTTGGCGCAAAGCTACATGCATGCCACAACTGTTTTACTGTACAACAATGAAAGACTGCAACTACAAAGGAGATTCTCTCTACAATTACGCGCTAGCAATAAACAAAAGCTACACTAAATACACAAACTACAAGAAAAAAATCAGAAGATTCCAGTGAGGTATCCTAGGCTAAGGGTCGACATATGAAACGTCCCCTTAGAACAATTTTTACATATGAAACGTCCACTTAGAACAATTATACAAGCCTGTGCTTAACCTGACACACAATATTATTTAGCGCAACGCAATCTGACTTTCAATAACCCCTACAAAACAATGGCCCTGACTAACTTTAACCTATACCTTTTACAAATCACTTACCTCACAAAAATCTTCGCTACTCAAGCTACTGCAAAACAGCGAGCGCCACTACTGCCAGCTAAATAAAAGATTCAAACCACTGAAGGTACTAACTACTGACAGGGATAGTTAGCAAATGAAAGATATTAATAGAGAACAAACAATGTATTTACCTTAATATTCATAATTGACATTCAGTCTTACAGATTATCAAAACTCCGCCATCTCTCTCCCCACGTCCACCACTGCTGGCGGCTCACCTCCAACTGCCCAGCGCTACGCGCTGTTCGCATCCAGCTATAGCAGTTCATGACAATAATGGCAGACAACAATGCAAACTAGCCACATACTGCACACAGCACAGCCAGTGATTTTCATACAGAGTGCTATGTAACGTTGCCAATAAAAAACATAAACAGCAAACTTACATAAAGAAAGCCTAAACAGCCTACTTACACAACTATCGACTTTATTTTCTGGATCTACCGTGATCAGACCTTAGCACATACCTTTCACTACATCTACATACATACACCGCAATCACCGTGCGGTGCGTGGCGGAGGGTACTATGTACCACTACTACTCGTTCCTGTTCCACTCACAGACAAAACGAGAGAAAAAACGACGATCCATATGGCTCTGTATGAGCCCTAAATTCTCATATCTTAGTTTCGTGGTCTTTATGCGAAATGTATGTTGGCGGCAGTGGGGTCATTGTGCAGTCAGCTTCAAACGCCGGATCTCTAAATTTTCTCGATAGCGTTCGGCGAAAAGAACGTCGTCTCCTCCCCATGGACTCCCATTTAACTTCCCGATGTATCTCCATAACACTTGCGTGTTGCTCGAACCTACTGGTAATAAATTTAGCAGCTTGCCTCTGAATTTCTTCGGCATCTTCCTTTAATCCGACCTGACGCGGATCCCAAACACTCGAGCAGCATTCAAGAACAGGTCGCACTGGCTTCCCATATGCGCTCTCCTTTGCTGCTGAGCCACACTTTCCTCAAATTCTACTAGTAAAACGGAATCGACCATTTGGCTTCCGTGTTACAATCCTCAAACGCTCGTTTCACTTTATAAAGCTTTGCAACGTTATGCCCAGATATTTAAGCGACGTGACTGTGTCGAGCAGGACAGTACTAATGCTGTATCCGAACATGACATGTTTCTTTTTCTTACTCATTCGCATTAACTTACATTTTTCTACATTCTGAACTAGCTGTCATTCAACACACCAACTAAAATTTTATCTAAGTCATCTTGTATCATCTTACAGTCACTGATCTGCGATGCCTACCCTGCAACACAAAATCATCAGCAAACGACTGAAGATTTTCTCACGCTGTCTTCCAAGTGATTTATCTGCATTGTAAAATAGCGGTCCCATCACATTTTCTTGGTGCGCTCCTGACGATACCCTTGTCTAGTATGAACGCACACCATCGACGACAACATACTGTGCTGTACAACTTAAGAAGTCTCCGAGGCACTCACATATCTGGGAACGTATTCCGTATGCTTGTAACTTCGTTAGAAGCCAGAAGAGGGGTATCGCATCAAATGCTTTACGGAAATCGAATAATACGGAAGCTGTCCTTTGCCCTTCAGCCATAGTTCGCATTATATCATGTTAGAAAAGAGCGAGCTGAGTTTCACAATATCGATGCTTTCTAACACTCTGCTGATTCATGAATATAAGCTTTTCGGTCTCTAGGAAATTTATTATATTCTAACTGAGTTTATGTTGAAGGATTCTGCGGCAAACCACTATTAGAGGTACTGGTCTATAATTTTGCGAAACCGTTCTTTTAGCCATATTATATACTGGAGTCACCTGCACTTTTTTCGTCCTTTGGGACATGGGATGGGCGAGGGATTCATGTTAAATGCAAGTCAGTGCCGGAGAGTACTCCTTGTAAAACTGAAATGGGATTCCATCTGGACCTGGCGACTCTCTCAGTTTCTTCTCTACGCCAGGGATACTTAGTACTGTTCTCCATACGGGATTCTTTGCAATGGTCAAACGACGGTAAATTTGTTCGATTCTCCTGCGTGAACGATTTCTTGTTTTGCTATCTTGAAATGGGACGCCAGACTGGTCAATGAGTGACTGGATGGAAGCCTTAGATCCGCTTAGCGATTTTAGATAGGATAAGAATTTTCTCGGGTTTTCGGCCACCTCTTTTGCTAAAGTATGACGGCAACAGTTGTTGGAAGCTTCCCCCATAGATCTTTTCACAGACACATGTGTCTCTACTAATTTTTGCCTATTGTCATTTGCGTGATCTCTTTTGAACAGAGACCGCAACAGCTTTTGCTTCCTCAACATTTTCGGAATTACGTTGTTTTTTCGTCAATTACAGTGCAGCCATAAGTAGTTGCTCCTTGCTATAATACTCTGTTGATGAAGTCTTTTTCATGTTCTTGCCGATATTTTTATAACATCTGTAATTAAGCTGTTCTCCTACGCTGAAGCACCAAAGAAACAGGTAAAGGCATGCGTATTCATATACAGAGATAAGTAAACAAGCAGAATAAGGCGCTGCGGTTGGAAACACCTAAATAAGACAGCAGGTGTCTGATGGAGTTGTTAGATCGGTTACTGCTGCTACAAAGGCAGGTTATCAAGATTTAAGTGAGTTTGAACGTAGGGTTATAGTCGGCACACGAGAAATGGGACACTACCATTTCACGTGTGTATCGTGAAATCAGGAATTCGGTAAAACATTAAATCACATACATCACTGAGGCCGGAAAAATATCCTGCAAGAACGGGACCAACGACGACTGAAGAGAATCTTTCAACGTGACAGAAGTGCAGCCCTTCCACAAATTGCTGCAGGTTTCAATGCTGGGCCGTCCACAAGTGTCAGCTTGCGAATTATTCAACGAAACACCATCGACGTGGACTTTCGGAGCCGAAGGCCCACTCGTGTACCCTTGACGACTGCACGACACAAAGCTTTAAGCCCCGAAATGGTTCAAATGACTCTGAGCACTATGGGACTTGACATCTGAGGTCACCAGTCCCCTAGACTTAGAACTACTTAAACCTATCTAACCTAAGGACATCACACACATCCATGCGCGAGGCAGGATTCGAACCTGCGACCGTAGCAGTCTCGCGGTTCCGGACTGAAGCGCCTAGAACAGCTCGGCCACAGCGGCCCGCTTTTACGCCCTGCCTTGGCCCGTCAACACCCATGTTGGACTTTTGATGCCTGAAAACATGTTGCCTGGACGGTCGACTGTGATTTCAAATTGTATCGCGTGGATGGGCGTGTACGGGCATGGAGACAATTTCATGAATCCATTTACCTCTGTAATGATGTGGGACGTTTGCAGTTAGAGTGATATGTGGTTCAAATGGTTCAAATGGCTCTGAGCACTATGGGACTTAACACCTGTGGTCATCAGTCCCATAGAACGTAGAACTACTTAAACCTAATTAACCTATGGACATCACACACATCCATGCCCGAGGCAGGATTCGAACCTGCGACCGTAGCAGTCGCGCGGTTCCGGACTGCGAGAGTGATATGTGACCCCTGATACATCTAGATACGATACTGACAGGTGATACATACATATGCATCCTGTCTGATCATCTGCATCCAGCCGGCCGGCGTGGCCGAGCGGTTCTAGGCGCTACAGTCTAGAGCCGCGAGACCGCTACGGTCGCAGGTTCGAGTCCTTCCTCGGGCATGGATGTATGTGCTGTCCTTAGGTTAGTTAGGTTTAAGTTCTAGGGGACTGATGACCTCAAAAGTTAAGTCCCATAGTGCTCAGAGCCACTTGAACCATCTGCATCCATTCATGTCCATTGTGAATTCCGACGGATTTGGGTAATTCCAGCAGGACAATGCGGCATCCCTCACGTCTAGAATTGCTACTGAGTGACTCCAGGAACACTCTTCTGAGTTTAAACACTTCGGCTGGCCACCAAACTCCCCAGACATGAATTTTATTGAACATGTTTGGGATGCCTTTCGACGTGCTGTTTAGGAGAGATCTCCATCCCGTCGAACTCTTACGGATTTATGGACGGCCTTGCAGAATTCATGGTGTCAGTTCCCTCCGGCAGTACTTCAGACATTAGTCGAGTCCATGCCACGTCGTGTTGAGGCTCTTCTGCTTGTTTGCGGGTGCCCTACATGATATTTGGCAGGTGTACCAGTTTCTTTGGCTCTTCGGTGCAGGTGACCTTGTGTTAAGGTTATTTATTGTCACGAAGGGCCAGCGTCGTTATTTTATATTTTGTATATTAAATCCTGCCAAGTCAGTTTTTTTAAATGTTTTTAGTGTCGTAGTTCGTTACCTTATAAGGAGTACGATATCTTGGGTTATGTATTTTGATTTGTTTAAATGCTGTAATCGCTACTTGGATATATGGCGGCGTTGCATAGTTAAAATATTTATCGTGTATGGATTTCAGTGTTTAGTAAATCATTTGAAAACTATTGGAATATACATGGCACGCATTCAGCACAGTTCTTCCACTTTGCCTTCGCCCCGGTAACAAACATCAAAGGAACTAATGTGGTGGTGTGTGGGCTTGTATCACAAGAGTTCTTGGCTAGTATATTTCTTGATAGTTACTAAGGAACAGCTGACACTTACTAAAAAATACTTTCAGTTGCTACGGAACAGCCGACAACTGCTAAGGAACGTCCGACCAGTGATAGTAGAAGGAAACGTGGGCTGCACCAAATCCTGTGTACGAGTGCTCTGCATACATTCGACAATTCTTGCAGTACAGTGTGTGACGAAAGTTACCGCGGGACAGATTACCACGACATTCTGCTGTGCCGTCCGACCAAGACACAGCCAGGGCAAAAGCACCACAGGCGCAAAAATGCGAGCTAGACCCAGCGCCATAGAGACTCGCCACCTGCGCGAGTTTACCAGCGCCACGGGCGGCGCTGAGGCTGAAAATATCGACCTCGCCTCGGCCAGTTGCCGGATGAGTTTAGTCCGTCAATGACCGGACGCCAATGGACAGAAGCCTATTCTGAAGACAGAAGAGCAGCTCGCGCCCACTTGGATACAGGTCTTCATCGAGGTCTGACTTACACAGGGAACGTTGTTTAGTAAACAGACAGCTGTTATAAATCGCACTTGCTCTGTACTGCGAGGTTTGCCTACGATTTTTTGCACTTAACTGTTACTAATTTCTTGGAGCGTTGTAGAATCTTCGTTCTCTTATCCCGTTATCTGATCCTGGGGCATAGATGTGTAATAGTGGCAGGGAGAAATTGTCTTAGCGGTGTACTCCGCCAGAAGCCTTTTCACGAACTCACAAACTCGGCCTACCGTAGCAACAGTGGGAACTCGCCCTCCACAGCAGTGGCGACGAGGCCTTTACCAAACTGGCAACGAGGGTTTACAAACTGGCGACGAGGGTTTACAAAACATTCCATACTGTACGGAAAAACACCTACAAGCTTACGTTCGTGAACGAGCAGCTGGACGGCTCGAAGTGGCCAGAATGTCACTGCTGTGACAACAGTGGTGGGTGTGTCCAGAAGAGTCGTCTGGCGATTAAAAAAGCGGCTGAAGGTAAAAATGCTATGCGAAAGCATGACGGTGGTCTTAGGTAGACCACTACACCGCAAGAGGATCGATACGTAGCCCTAGTGGCGAAAAGGAACAGATATCTCACTGCTAGACAGAACTCTGGGAACTCTGGAGACGTTGCAGGGAGGCGATACAACGGGTTTTGCAATTGCTACCGGTATATCAGTCTCTGGCTAACCATTTCGGGGCGATTAAATCAGGCTAGTTTGCTTGCTCAGTAGGCGATTAAATCAGGCTAGTTTGCATGCTCAGTAGGCTGTTAAATGCATCCCACTTCAACCACGCAGAGGAAGAGTTCGTTGATGTAGGGAGCATGTTGATCGCGGTCAACAACAAAGGTCCAGATTGATGTTCTCCGACGGGTCCGGCTTCACTGTGACAGGTGATCCTGGCAACCAGTTTGTGTGGAGGGAGACAGAGGAACACGTTAAACCCCACAGAATGTTTATGAACGTCATCGGCATAGTGTGGGGAGACATTATGCACAATGGCCGAACGCAGTTACAGCACAGTGGTATTGCAGCGAGATAATTCTGGATCATGTCCTTCTCTTTAGGGGTGAACTAGGTCCCGAATTTCTGTTTAGGGGCGAGAACGCCCGCTCACGAAGGACCGCTGAAATGTCGGACACTCTGAAAAGTGAAGATATTGAACGTATGTGGTAGCCTGGGTATTCACCGGACCTATACCTGACACAGTATGCCTCGGGTGCTCTTTGCAGACGAGTCTCTCAACGAAAAACCCCTTTCCGAACCATGCAAGAACTGGAAGCCTCCTTGAAAGAGGAGTGGGACAATAACCCCAAAGGACTCTTCTACAGTGTGGTAGCCAGCATATATAACAGGTGCAAAATGTGCATAAGTGTCGCAGGAGGACATATTCCTTTCTGAGAGACCCGATATCGTCCATTATGTTTGTGATCTGACCTTGATCAAACATGAACGTTATTTCTGTCTGTTACCCTGCCTTCCCATGTGATGAAATCTGCACAATTTTTCGTTATTAATGTACCACCCCACCTATATAACGTATGTACTGTGTGTATCATGTCGTCCATCTTTGCCTGTGATTGTTCCTCTCCAATCATGCCTTTGTTCCTAAGCAACAGACAAGCAGTGTATAATTACTCTCTCGCCTGGCTATACGTAGTTGCGTCGGCCTAAGCTGATCCCTTACAGTGGGCTAGGCGCGGCAGCTTCGCGGGCCTAAGTAACCAACAGCTGTTTTGTAAACGTGTCTACGGCAAGGCCTCAGCGTTGTCACAGCTCTGTATACAGATACTGTTTCCCCTGCAGCTGTCATGATGTCATACTTTGAGGAAATAGGGAGAGGAAGTGAGGAAGAGTTGACAAGTAAGTCATTGCAGACGGAGCACAAAGTCGGGTTAGGGAAGGATGGAGAATGACGGCGGTCGTGCCCCTTCGGAGGAGCCATCGCGGCATTTGCCTAAAGCGATATAGGGAAATCACGGAGAACCTGATCAGTATGGCCGGACGCGGTTCTGAACCGCCGTCCTCCCATATGATAATCCAGTCTCCTAATCATTGCGCTACCCCACTCGGTCGCCCCGTAGCTGTTAGCACTTCACAGCTGAAAGCTGGCAATGGTTCTGCGAGCTGCCAGGGTGATTCTTACGCCGCCTTGAACGTACTTCCTCGGGTACCCATTAGTTCGTACCTGCAGAAACTACAAGCGTGCTTACACGCTCTCAGACCGTTACAAGGCACTCATAACTTGGAGCTCCCTGATGCAGTGCGACACAGGTCGTGTCCTCTGTAACGGACGCTGCACTTGACGATGTGAGACACGGCGTGACGTCTAGTTGCGAGGTGAAATTCAGGGAGAGAGGGGCAGCCTTCAGTTGTGTCGACGTAGTCACGTAGCGGCGTTACGTTCCAGGCCAGTGCTCGTGCTGAGAGCCGGTGGCTAAAGCGCTGTGTACACGTACCACTCCGCAGCACTCGCGCCGCACAGTCAACATGCACACGCGGACACAAACAAAAACCCACCCACACACACAATGGCAATGACTTTTGTACACTCTACCTCCGCTGCACCCCCCCCCCCCCCTTTCCACCCCCCTTCCCTCACGCGAACCAAGCTCTGGCTCTTCTCTCGTTAGCCTCACACAGTTCACAATCCTTAAATTGACAGCTAATAAAATATTTGTGTCAAAGAGGAATTGTTTCTACATCTTTACATGTCTGTAGGGTGTAACAAAAAGGTATGGCCGAACTTTCAGGAAACATTCCTTAAACGTAGAGAAACAAAATATGTTCTATGGAATGAATCCGGAATCTTTTTTCCATGTTAGAGCCGAATTTCTAGAACTCTATAAGACATTAGTCATGAGGAGCACACAGAAAAACATGGCATCAGTAGAGTACGAAATATTTCCCTAAATGAAATTTTCAAAATGATCTCCGATAGCAAGGATAAAGCATTCAACCAGTCGTCACATTGATTCCCGGATGCACAGATGTATTCCTGCAGAACTGCGTAGTGTTGTGTCACAGTTTTGCACATACGTCTTGTACTGTGGTTCCATGCACATGAGCTTTCAAATGTTCCCATAAGCCGGCCGAAGTGGCCGTGCGGTTAAAGGCGCTGCAGTCTGGAACCGTAAGGCCGCTACGGTCGCAGGTTCGAATCCTGCCTCGGGCATGGATGTTTGTGATGTCCTTAGGTTAGTTAGGTTTAACTAGTTCTAAGTTCTAGGGGACTAATGACCTCAGCAATTGAGTCCCATAGTGCTCAGAGCCATTTTTGTTCCCATAAATAAAATCCTGGTGGGCTTAGACCAGGATACCGTTGAGGCCAAGGAATTTGTCCAGCTCTAACCATCCATCTCTGTTACTATATTTAGAAGCCTACAAACATTAACAATGAAATCAGGAAGACCTCCATCGTGCATGAAGTACATGTTTTGTCGTACAGCCGACCGGAGTGGCCGAGCGGTTCTAGGCGCTACAGTATGCATGTGTGTGTGATGTCCTTACGTTAGTTAGGATTAAGTAGTTCTAAGTTCTAGGAGACTGATGACCTCAGAAGTTAAGTCCCATAGTGCTCAGAGCCGTTTGCACCATTTGAGCCATTTTGTCGTACTCTTAAAGACACAGATTATAGCGGAACAAGTAGAATATTTTCTAAGCATGGCAAGGTTCTCTGCTGAGTCTGGGCGGAACACCATGAGATACTTAACGAGCAGTCAACCACAATGTCGACACAAAAGCTAATAGAAAATCATTGTTGATGACGTGTTGGCTCGATTTCGTGAACACTCTCGACAGCACATACGTGATGATTGCGGAGATTTACAATCTGGCCATACTGAAACGAGACCTCATCCGTTAACAACACATTTGCAGTAAAGTGAGGGTTGACACATTGTTGAATGAGCCATTCACAGAAGCGTACCCGTGCACGTAAATAAGCTGCTGATAGTGCCTGCACGCACTGTACGTGGTACGGATACAACGGGTTCCCACACAGTACTCTCCAGACAGTCATGTTGTCATCATTACTTCTTGCAATTGATTGTCTTACCCTGATACTAGGGTTGCTGTCAACTGTGCGAAGGAGTTCCTCCTCCATTTTAGGTGCCCTCGTCCTCGACGGCCTCCCCATTCGCGAGTAGTAGTCTTAAACGTCTAAGACGACGATCTGTTGCTTCAGATGTCTTCTCGTCGGTGCACTGTCGTTATGGAAGTCTCTCCCGATACAAACATTGAGCGACACGGCCATTATTGCAAATCCGAACAGAAAATGACCATCTGCCAACTCCGCATTCAGTACTTCCACTGTGCCGGAAGCTAAGTCCGTGAGCTGCACGGGGTAGCCATGCGGTCTAAGGGGCCTTGTCACGGATCGCACGGCTCCCCCCGTCGGAGGTTCGAGTCCTCCCTCAGGCATGTGCGTGTGTGTGTGTGTGTGTGTGCGTGTGTGCGTGTGTGCGTGTGCGTGTGTGCGTGCGCGTGTGCGCGCGTGTGTTGTCCTTAGCGTAAGTTTAAGTTAGGTTAAGTAATGTGTAAGCTTAGGGACCTCAGCAGTTTGCTCCCATGAGACCTTACCACCACTACCAAGTCCGTAATGAACGTTAAACAGTTGATGCCACGTGCTTGATGTTAGTAGAGCTACAAAGTCAGACACACGTCAACATTGGCAATGAAGTGAGTCGCATGTTAACATTACCATTCTCTTTGTTTGATGTACGATTATATAATTTCGGTATCAGGCCATTTTCAAGTATTTTATGGAGTATTCCTTAACAGCATATTATCCCTAGTGCGTCGTTGCTCCTGGTACTGCATGTAACAATCACAAAATAAATTGGAAACTGTTTTTCGCTAGTAAGTTTGTTTACATGGCCATCTTTCGGAGCAGTTGTTAAAATCCGTTGTTATTGTGTTCGGTCTTGAGCGTATTGCAGTTTAATTAAAGAAGCGTTTCCCTTTTATTTATGAAGCATCTTCCGTGGTTATTGCTGTTTATTTGCATATTCTCCAAACCACTACTTCTTGCTAGCAACATCTGACGTCGAAAAACTTTCTTTCACAAACGCACTTGACAGTTTTTGCTGTTCTGCAGTATTTCTGATTGTGGGTTATCTACACTTCACCTTTGTAAATTGAACTGAATTTACGTACGTTTATAAACCTGCACAGTATTACAATGTTTGTATTCGTAATACTGTGCAGAGTGAGAAACACACCTAACTTGGGGTGTACATAACCCAAACGAAGCGCAAGAAATACTGAAGAATTGCAAAAACTGCCATGTGCCTACATGAAACGAAGTCTTTCGATGTCAAGAGCTGCTAGCAAGGAGGGAAGAAGCAGTGGTTTGGAGAATATGTAAAGAAACACCAATAGCAACGGAAGATGCTTTATAAATAAAAGAGCAACGTTTCTGGTGTAATTCCCCTTGATTAAATTGCAGAAATCTCAAGATGTAAAACAAATAATAACAGAGCTTCTCGCTATTTTAGGAGCACATTACCCACATAGGAGCAAGGACATATATGGCATAATCCACTATTAAGAAATCGTCCATAAAATACTTGAAAATAGCCTAACGCTGAAACTGTAAAACCGTACATCAAATGAAAAGAGTGGCAGCTGAAGGCATCACCAAATGACCCAAAGCATTCATCGTAGCTGCACACCCTTACAATGTTGAAGATAACCTTTTTCCATGGGGACAACGAACCCTGGCAGTGGAGCTGAGAATTACAGTATACTGTACGTCGTAGCCAAACGTAACTAAGACGTTTCGTATAATGCAGGAACGGTTTGTTTCTATGTGTTTCCCATGATTGATGTGATTATGAAGAGAAGTGGAAAATGAACTCTTAATGGAAATAAAGCGTTTCGGACCCCTGTCTATATAAAACATTTTATTCCTCTATATGTGAGGGACGTTTCCTGAAAGTTTGGCCATCCCCTTTTGTTACGCCCTGCATACTGAGAAAGTGTGTGGCGGAAGGTACGTGCATACGGAATAGGCTCCCAGATATGTCAATAGCTCGAAGACTTCTTAAGTAGCAGAACCCAGTATGTTGTCCGCGACGGTGAGTGTTCATCGGAGATAGGGATAACATCAGGAGTGCCCCAGAGAAGTATGATTGGACTGTTGCTATTGTCTATATACATAAATGATCTGGTAGACAGTGTGGACAGCAATCTGCGATTGTGCCCTGATGATACTTTGGCGTACAGGAAGATGTCGAAGATAAGTGACTGCAAGTCGATACAAGATGGGCTCGGTAAAATTCCTAGTTGCTGTGATAAATGGCAGCTGGCTCTTAATGTAGAAAAATGTAAGTTAATGCGAATGAATAGGAAAAACAAACTCGTGATGCTCGTATACACAATTAGTAGCCGGCCGCGGTGGGCGTGCGGTTCTAGGCGCTGCAGTCCGGAACCGCGGGACTGCTACCGGCCGCAGGTTTGAATCCTGCCTCGGTCATGGATGTGTGTGATGTCCTTAGGTTAGTTAGGTTTAAGTAGTTGTAATTTCTAGGGGACTGATGGCCTAAGATGTTAAGTCCAATAGTGCTCAGAGCCATTTGAACCATTTGAACAGAATTAGTAGTGTCCTGACTGACGCAATTACGTCGTTTAAACTTCTGGGCGATGTGAAATGGAACGAGTAAGTGAGGATTGTGGTGGAGAAGCCGAATGGTCGACTTGGGTTTGTTGGTAGAATTTTAGGAAAGTGTGGTTCAGCTGTAAAGGAGACCACATACAGGACGCTACTGCGACCTGCTCGAGTGACTGGGATCCGCACCATGTCGGATTGAAAGAAGACGTGAAAGCAACTGAAAGCCGAGCTGCTAGAGTTGTTATTGGTTGGTTCGATCAGCATGCAGGTGTTATTGATATGCTTTGGGAGCTCAAGGGAATCCCTGGCGGGAAGAAGACGTTCATTTCGAAGAACGCTACTGAGAAAGTTTGGAGAACCATCATTTTAAGTCGAGTGAAGAATGATCCTACTGCCGCCAGCATACATTTTACATAGGGACCAACGAGAAATTACGCTCATACGGAGGCATAAAGATAGTCGTTTTTCCCTCGCTCTGTCTGCGAGTGGAACAGGAAAAGGAACGACTAGTTGTGGTATAGGGCACTCTCCTCCATGCAACGTACGGTGGCTTGCGGAGTATCTATGTAGATGTAGATGTGTGTGACGGGAAGTATCGCTGGTCTCATTTATCATTTTCTGCCTCCTCTGTTTCTCTGGTCCATTCGCGAGTGGTGCGTGGGAAGAACAAACGTCGATAAACTCTGGTATGATCTCTAATTCATCTTTTTTTTCGTGATGATTTCTCGAGGCACGCGTGGAAGGAAGGAATATGTTGCACGTCACGCAATTTCCACAGTAACCTATTCCTGATATACAACGCTTCTCTTCTAGCGTCTGTCAGTGAAGTTTCTTGAGGGCCTCTGTAACGCTCTCTTTCTTATTAAGCGACATCGTGACGAACGTGCCGCTCTCGTTGGATCTTATCTATCTCTTCTCTTAATTCTATTTGCTAAGGATCGTTGACTGATGAACAGTATTCAGGAATCGGTTGAACAAATTTTTTGTAAGTCACGTCTTTCGTGGATGAATTACACTTCGGAAAGATTCTTCCAATGAATGTTTGCCTATCATTTACCTTCCCTACACTTAGTTACAAGTGGTCATTCCATTTTAGGTCGTTCCGGATGGTTACTGTTGCGTCCCCGCACTCCAACCGCGTGCTGATTTTGTCGACGCCGTAGAGCTGCTGCTGCCACAGCTCTCGCAGTGGAGTTGGGACACGATGCGCAACGACGTAGGACCCCGTTGGTGAACGGGACACAGAAATGCGAACTCGTACGATGGATGCTTCATCTGATTTAAGATTGAATGATTCATTGCCCGGATATGCAGTAGTTTTTACATCTTATCTCATGCGCATCGCACACACCACCAATTGTGAGGAAACATTGCAATTATCAGTCTTCTCTTACGTTGTTGGCTCGTTGCTATGGAGTTGTTGAACCTGTATGAAGCGAGATCCACACATACTCTTTGATCACGTCTGAGTGAACCTACGCCGTAATGTTAAAAAATGTTAAAAAGTTCTCTTTTCAATTAATGAAGTAGGTATATTGATATTCAGATTAAATTGTCCCTGCTGAACAGTCGTTGGTTAACTATCATTGATTAAATCACTTAATAAAGTCGTCCACGCTTGATATTTCACTTGGAACGAACAGTTTATTGTTCCTTGGCCACTAAATACTTTATAACTTCCGCATCACACGCACACGCGGTTGGTTGGTAAAGTCAGTTCTATTAAAATTAAGTTTCTTGACAGTTACAACTTGACTCTTCAGCATAATTGTATTATCTTCATGAAGTCGTGTAATTGTGTCCTACTCGAGACTAATTGAGTGTAGTCCTTTGATATACTATTCACTCTTCTTTTAGTTCCAACTATTTGAAAGTCAAGTCCAATATTCACTAGTTCCGCCAATAAAGTTCAATTAACCCGTTATACAAGGTTAAACGCGTCTATCAGTTCCTGTCTCTGCTTAGAAAATCAGTTTCCGAAGTTCGTGAATTACGTCACGCAAGAAACACTTCTGAACGCAAAACAATCTCGTCGCGTTCCGTACTCTCAATAACTAAGACAAGAATTGTTCTCTCACGTCTTTACAGGACGAGAGCCAGCAAGCGACTTCTTCTGTGAAAGAGTATTGTAGGCGGATTGAATTTCTTCGTTGCGCTTGGAACTCTCTTCCACATAAAAGTTATCTCTGACTAACATCACCTTGGACTTAGCTTTCAAGATATTAATTGCAATTATCACTTGGATATTTGTCCATTAATTAAATCTGAGGTTTCTTCCTCCTCTTTTCATAACAAACACTCTCAGTGATGTATAATGTTGTTGTTAGCAAAACTTCTTGGTGTTACCTTATCGGCAAAGATGTATTTGCCAAGATAACTCTTCCCTACTTCATATTATGATATTCTGTCTTAATTGACTTTAAGGGGGTCGTTGGCGTGTTATATTACTCTTAGGTAATTTATGGTAGTTTGTTTCCAGAGAATTGTCTCCAACAATGTAATCGAACAGAAATGAATTTCGTCTGTTTACGCGCAGTAGGTTAGATTTATTTACTTTCAGGCTCAGCTGTCAGTCCCTGCTGTTTGAGATAATTTCTTCGTCTACATGTGAGGAAGTAGCAGGGTACTGGCGATATCAACCCAATTTTCCTATCAAATTGATGTGCAAATTAATTAAATTGATAAATTAATTACTCCCTCCCGCAACCACATCCACCTACACCTCCGAATGACGCCAAATGTTTTTCTCAGACTGCATGTTGGTTCCAGCCCCGTCCCCATTCCCCACACTCCTCCTCCCCCACTTACCCTATCGATGGGAATTTCGAGTTTTAGCGTGAAATTCGAATGTTGGCAGGAATTTAGAATTCTGGAGGGAATTTCAAATTTTGGCAGTAATTTCTTTGTCCCAGGGCTGTCCTGACTTCCCACTCCACCCTCCCCATCCGGGAACTGCGGAAAATTAAAAATGCCTTTTCCGGGACTCGAATCTTAGTCCTCCTGGACAGAAGGCCCAAGTGCTTCCTCCTAACACAATTATACCAACAGAAGTGCTTGGAATTGGAGGGAAATTAAAAATGGTTGTGCTCGTTCCAGGACTTGAACCCTGGTTCTTCTGGATGGAAAACCCAAGTACACACCCTAACACATGGAAACTGCCCAGATGTGGGAGAGGAAGGTAGGTTAGTGTGCTTTATTTAATTTGGTTCGGAAAGTGAAGCGAAGATCGTTCTTCATTACGTAATTAGTCATTAAGATCAGGCCTAATTACATAATTACAAGCATAGCGCTACACAAGGACTGCCTAAAATCGCAATGCAGCTCAAAAATTGACGATGCCATACAGTGGTGTTATCCTGACGGGAAAAAATTTCGCAGTACCACTCGAAACTAGTGGCAGACGCACTCAAGCTCTATCCACCATCTACAAGCTGGCAGGAAAAAGACTGGGGTGTAAGGTAGTATCTTTTTCTTTTTCTTTTTTTTTTTTTGGCATATGACCTGTAAGCAGCTAACTCTAAATATGAATAAATGTAAATTAATGCAGATGAATAGGAAAAAGAATCCCATAATGTTTGAATACTCCATTAGTAGTGTAGCGCCTGACACAGTCACGTCGATTAAATATTTGGGCGTAACATTGCAGAGCGATATGAAATGGGACAAGCATGTAATGGCAGTTGTGGGGAAGGCGGATAGTCGACTTCGGTTCATTGGTAGATTTTTACTGCCGCCAACTTATATTTCGGGGAAAGACCACAAAGATAAGATAAGAGAGATTAGGGATCGTACAGAGGCATATAGACAGTCATTTTTCCCTCGTTCTGTTTGGGAGTGGAACAGGGAAAAAAGATGCTAGTTGTGGTACGAGGTACCCTCCACCACGCACGGAATGTAGATGTAGATGTAAATGTAGATGTAGATGTAGAAGTATATAGCTGAGGGCTGTATCTGTCGCTGTTTGATTCCGGAGTTCGCTACAGACGCCTGCTTGACAATCACCTTGCAGCCCAGGTTCAAATGGTTCAGATGGCTCTGAGCACTATGGGACTTAACATCTGAGGTGATCAGTCCTCTAGACTTAGAACTACCTGAACCTAACTAACCTAAGGACATCACACACATCCACGCCTGAAGCAGTATTCGAACTTGCGACCGTAGCAGCAGCGCGGTGTCGGACTGTAGCGCCTAGAACCGCTCGGCCACAACGGCCGGCGCAGTCCAGGTAATCAAAGCCCGTACACACTACCGCAACAGATGGAAAATGCATCACTGTTATAATTACACATCGAAATTGTCATGTACAAAACAGCACTCGTAACGAATGGGTCATAATGCAACACATCTACTGGGGATTGGGAAAAATCATCGTAATAACACAACAACCACAAAAACCGACTCCAGAAGATTGCAGATGGGGAGCAGTTGCAGCTGTGTCCTTCTGGATTGGCGCTCATGAGCTAACCAATCTGGAGATACTCTTACCCCTCCCCCACCCCCCCCACCCCCCACCTATTCCAACCATCACCCCTTCCTTTCTCCCTCACTTAACCATAGAGATAGAGGCCTCTTCTGTCTTCCCGCTTGTGGTCCACAAAGAGATCCTTCTGGTGGCATTGAAATACTGTTTCGAGTCTGTGGAAATCAGCCACAGATAGAGAAAAGGCAAGAAGAGAACGCCTCTTGCAATCTGTTAAACGTATTTCTCGGATAGACTGGTTGCCTCTGGAACAACAACGAAATTCTGGAGAACGTGTTGTTGTGCACCGTACATAAGAATAATACTCACGAAGGACTGTCTCCATCCTTCCGACGACAACTAGTATGCAAAAGAGAGGAATTGGGATGATGATGTGCCATAATCGTGAATATTTCAGAGTATAAAAGGATATGTGACAAGCACAGCATGATGTCATGGTTTGTTGTTATTACTGTAGAATCCAGTCAACATTGTTTGGAAATATTAGTATATCATTTGCATCGAAGATGTTATTCTCATTAGCAGAATGAATTGAAATGTGCTTACATCCGCTATAGAACCGTCTTATAACGAGTTTTTTGCTCTTTGCAGGTCTGTAGTACTGTGAAAATAACGTATAAACGGTTGAAATCGAGACTCCACGATTGGTAATATGCATGCGTGTGTAGAGCTGTCAGTGGTGGATGGTTGCAGTTCTAATGCAGAACTTGCTAACCGTTCATCTATGACTTACCTATCCTGCGATGTGCACTCTGTAGGTACAGGGAAGGGAAACTCTCACATTCCAGGATGCTAAATGCTGTTGACACACTGTTAACTAACGAATATCTTATTATTAAGATAAAAATTACCCGAAATCTACAGTTTGTAGATGTCCTGACATGGTTGTGGGGGCGTATCAGAGTTGGAAAGTATAAACAAAAGTAGCGAAGCTCATCTGGTAAGCAATAAGAGCATATATTTATGGGAAAAAAGTATCAGAGCAGCAGCAGAAACCACCTCTGTACACATGTCAACTCCCTGTTTCAGATCTCTATACGGCAGAGTGGAAGTCAGATGAACGTGTAGAACTGTGCCAGACTTTGAGTTTGCAAGTGCATTGTTACAGGAGTCTGCAGACAAGCTCTCTGATGTGCCATAGCAGTACACGGCTATGTTTCTAGACAACGAGTTTCCAATCTGCACCATCCGTTGAGCCTCATCTAGGTATGAGGCGAGTGTTAATATACTTTTCATGATCTCTCTATCCAAAATGCACGCATGTAGATAATCAGGAAGAGGGGAATTATTATAATTTCTTAGTAGGCTGGTGTAAAGGACATGCAAATATCCTCGTATAAAATCAAACAACGCATGATTACGCCAGCAGTATGGCCATATAGATACAGAAAAATATCAAAAGAATATGAAAAAATGACATAAAATCGATAAATATCGAGGAAAACCTGGCATGATTACGACAATGATGGAAAATACGTAAACTTGAAGGAAATACGATGAAATATATGAAAGCTCGAAAAAAACTTGCAAAATTACCTAAATTCACTGAGTAAACATAAAATAAGAGAAAAAGTATCATCAAATAAAGGGGGGGGGGGGGGAGAGGAGGAACTGAAGACCGAGAAAAGCTTAAAAATTATGCTCTAGCTGCATTCAGTCTTAACACTTCCCTTCCCCCTGTAAACTACGTTGGTTTCGTAACACATGCTTCAACAAAGGAGACAGAGTATTACACAGAGGCACCATATTAAATCAGGCAAAACATATTTTTCCCAATCCATAGCTGTGTTCTCGCACATGCAGTCAAATATAGGTATTACCAAATTACGGATGGCTCTCACAAACATTGTTATTCCTTGAGTATTAAGGAAGAGAATCAATGCGTTCATCAGACGCAAGCCATTACCTGGAGTATTCTGTAGGAGAGTGGACTGCTGCCACATGTATCACCTTTAATAGTGTGAGGGGGAAGTACTCGAGGGATATGGTGTTAGGAGAAGTTGCTATATAATCCTACACATGAGCAAAACTACCTAACATCAGACCAGGACTTCTTTGTGCAAGAGGAATCCTACCAGAGCTGTGGTGATGCTACTGTAAACAGCAATAAGACTATTACATCTCCTTTGGCTACTGATCGTACTGCTTCTTCGTGTGCATTTTCGTGCAGCGGGGTGTGGGTGGTACCTCAATATATCAGCTATCGAAAATATTCGTGCCAATTTTTCTTCACTCTATTTCCTAGTGAGACGTAGCCGCATCCATCAAAACTGATATTACTACTATTTATAAGTATGTCTGATGCGGGAAGTCTGACTCAGGCTATGTACGTTTCCGACTTAAAAATATGTATAAAATCCATTTCCTAAGAGATGGAGCAGCAGTCTCTGGACTTCATTCTAGTTGGTTTACAAGTTGCTTCAGTGGTGGTTATACACTGACGATTCCGTGCTAGGACACCAGAATAGTGTAGAAGGAAGTAGTTTCATCATTTGAAAGTTTTTCAATACAGTGATTGGTGTAGGAAACTTGCTGGGTGGTTGTATGTCTGATGTTGGACAAATACACCGAGGATTCAAAGAAACTGGTACACCTGGTCATATCGTGTAGGGCCCCATCGAGCACGCAGCAGTACCACAGCACTTCATGGCATCGACTTAACTAATGTATGAAGTAGAGCAGGAGAGCATTGGCACCATGAATCCTGCAGAGCTGTCGATAAATTCGTACGAGGGAGTGGAGATCTATTCTGAACAGCACGTTGAAGAGTGAGGAATATCATGGAAAGATCACTGATTTGTTCGTTCTCTCCAATTCCAAAAACCTCCAGAACGATCCGACTATGAAGATTTTAAAAATGACCAATCGACTGGTAAAAGCGTCTTCATTCTCCTCCGATGATAACAAGCTGCCTCACTGTTGCAACCGTCTGTTGATAGGACTGACAGTCATATTAAAAAATTCAGCTCATTTCATTGACAAATTAAAGGAAAGCAGCACGGACTCGGATGATATTGTAGTCAATTTTGATATTGTTTCGGTATTTACCATGATTCCGGCAAACGAAGCTGTCTCATGCATACCGGATATTTTTCTACCGATATTGTGGCATTATTCGGACACTGCCTCAGCACTACCTACTTTCAGTACAATAGTGACTTTTACAAACAGATTGATGGGGTGGCTATGGGCAGTCCTCTTAGTCCTGCTGTGGCTAACTTATTTACGGAGACGTTTGGACAACGGGAGTTACAGACTGCCAGTAAGAGACTAGCCAGATGGTATCACTATGTCGATGACACTTTCGTAGCATGGACACACTGAGCAGAGGAGTTGGATGCCTTCCTGATACATCTAAACACCATTAATCCGAAAATCCAATTTACTATGGAGATGGAGATTATTTAATTCCCTGGACGTGTCTGTTTTTAAACGCCTGGACGGAACGTTAGGCCATAAGGTGTATAGAACGGACACACATACTGATCGTTATTTGCATAAAGATTCAAACCACCACCCTAGACAAAAAAAGGAGTAATAAAAACCTTTGGTAGAAAGGGTGTACAAAATTTGTGAATCTGTTTATTTAAAAGATGAGATTGAACATCTATGGTCGACTTTCGTGAAGAATGGCTATTCTAGTAAGGCGATAGATCCTGATGTACCCATAAATTGCCATAATACTGCATGTAAAAAGCTATGCAGGCACCCTCACTATTTATATACTATCAAAGTAATGCATGCAATTTATTTAGGTATGGTTTTCACATAGTTTATTCATTACAGTGATACAAAACTCACACCATGGCGTGCTTGGCTCTCAGTAAATAGTCTACTGACCTGCCAACTACTCGTAAATCACCGAAATACTGCAGTACACTGATGTGCAGAGAAGCATACAACTTGTAAATTGTTAAAATACAGCATGCAAAAGGCACTGCAAATACGTTTGATAATTGTCAACTGTAGAAATTATGCAGTGCACAGCCTGCACACCTACTCACAAAATAATGCAACAGACACGAAAACAACTCGTAAATTGTCAAAAGAAAATCCACGTGTAACGATATGCAAACACGCTCGCAACGCTTAAACAGCTGAAAATAATGCAGTCCACAAACACGCACTGCACGAAAAAAACGCTTAAAAGCTATCATCATCTGCAACATATCAGCGAACTCTTCCCTACAGAGGTCCCAAAGCCCGCACACTGGACTGTGCACTCACGCTGGTCGCATACGCGAGACACCTCTTTCTATGACACAGTGGTGCCACTCTCAGTATAAACTTAAGAGACATGTTCACCCATGGCTGATGTTTTGTCATTATTATTTCATATCGCTAGCAATCAGTTATTGGCCAAGTATTATACTTAGTAGCAGGGGATGTGTGATAGGTTCGCCTTTAACATCAGGCTCATAAGGTATGGGTTTGTGTACTGACATGTGTGAAGGAAATGACCATGTCAAGTCGTAAGGAACTTATGGATTTGACGTGGTATACTGTGATAGCAAAATCATAGGGATGGTACAGATATTTCTATTTACAGAGCCACAGCCGTTAGTAGGATGTTTTTCCGATAATTTCTTCATTGTCTTTTAATATCGTTCAATTGAGACAACAATCGTAATAATTAATTGTAAGCATAGCAATCAAATATGTGTGTGGCCACTTTCCTAGCACGATTCTGTCTAGGGGTGTGTGGCGCAGCGTTGGTAGCCTGTGGCCAGAATGATTCACTTTTCCCACTAATGGCAGGAGCCATACGAATGGAGAGGCCTGTCGGGATACGGGAATGTAGCTGACTTAACAGTGTCGTCATCTAGATGGCCAAATAGCGAACTGATACTTAGTGTGTGTTGGATAGCTTTCGTGATCGCTTGGAAATTTGAGAAGATTCAATATGGATGTGTGTTTGTGCTGGACCGCTATTCCCAAACCCATGTAAATTGTTCGGTTGACTACTTCTGCACACTTCGCGCCTTTGTTTAATTGAGGGGACACCGATTGTGGTGTGTGCATCTAGTAGGTGAAAGAAGGGTGGAAGACACCTTTGGTGGTTCTCTAGTGATGCGAAACCTTTTAGTTGACTTTGTACATTGTAAGAATGATTTGGAATCTGTTACATCACCGACATTGGTATTCGCGAGTGGAAATATCAGTTTCCACTATTTTGTTTGAGTTTTCACGTAAAAGTTTTCGCAGATGGTATAAGTTTCTAGTTACTTAGTTTTTACAGCACGCTCCACCTCGATAAAGTTTAGTGTTTCTAGAGAAATAATTTCCAGTCTATATCTTCAGAATTATACTGTGCGAGTGATACTGCTGTGCAAGCAGTATTGCTGTGTGCCTGATATCGAGAAGTATCGCGTAAATGGTACAACATTCTGGCAAACCATGTGAAAATACTTATGTTCTTGTAATCCCAGAGTCTGGAGATGGATGTACACTCCTGGAAATGGAAAAAAGAACACATTGACACCGGTGTGTCAGACCCACCATACTTGCTCCGGACACTGCGAGAGGGCTGTACAAGCAATGATCACACGCACGGCACAGCGGACACACCAGGAACCGCGGTGTTGCCCGTCGAATGGCGCTAGCTGCGCAGCATTTGTGCACCGCCGCCGTCAGTGTCAGCCAGTTTGCCGTGGCATACGGAGCTCCATCGCAGTCTTTAACACTGGTAGCATGCCGCGACAGCGTGGACGTGAACCGTATGTGCAGTTGACGGACTTTGAGCGAGGGCGTATAGTGGGCATGCGGGAGGCCGGGTGGACGTACCGCCGAATTGCTCAACACGTGGGGCGTGAGGTCTCCACAGTACATCGATGTTGTCGCCAGTGGTCGGCGGAAGGTGCACGTGCCCGTCGACCTGGGACCGGACCGCAGCGACGCACGGATGCACGCCAAGACCGTAGGATCCTACGCAGTGCCGTAGGGGACCGCACCGCCACTTCCCAGCAAATTAGGGACACTGTTGCTCCTGGGGTATCGGCGAGGACCATTCGCAACCGTCTCCATGAAGCTGTGCTACGGTCCCGCACACCGTTAGGCCGTCTTCCGCTCACGCCCCAACATCGTGCAGCCCGCCTCCAGTGGTGTCGCGACAGGCGTGAATGGAGGGACGAATGGAGATGTGTCGTCTTCAGCGATGAGAGTCGCTTCTGCCTTGGTGCCAATGATGGTCGTATGCGTGTTTGGCGCCGTGCAGGTGAGCGCCACAATCAGGACTGCATACGACCGAGGCACACAGGGCCAACACCCGGCATCATGGTGTGGGGAGCGATCTCCTACACTGGCCGTACACCACTGGTGATCGTCGAGGGGACACTGAATAGTGCACGGTATATCCAAACCGTCATCGAACCCATCGTTCTACCATTCCTAGACCAGCAAGGGAACTTGCTGTTCCAACAGGACAATGCACGTCCGCATGTATCCCGTGCCACCCAACGTGCTCTAGAAGGTGTAAGTCAACTACCCTGGCCAGCAAGATCTCCGGATCTGTCCCCCATTGAGCATGTTTGGGACTGGATGAAGCGTCGTCTCACGCGGTCTGCACGTCCAGCACGAACGCTGGTCCAACTGAGGCGCCAGGTGGAAATGGCATGGCAAGCCGTTCCACAGGACTACATCCAGCATCTCTACGATCGTCTCCATGGGAGAATAGCAGCCTGCATTGCTGCGAAAGGTGGATATACACTGTACTAGTGCCGACATTGTGCATGCTCTGTTGCCTGTGTCTATGTGCCTGTGGTTCTGTCAGTGTGATCATGTGATGTATCTGACCCCAGGGATGTGTCAATAAAGTTTCCCCTTCCTGGGACAATGAATTCACGGTGTTCTTATTTCAATTTCCAGGAGTGTAGAAAGGAAGCAAGCATGCAGGTCGGGGCCAGGAACTGTAACGCCTTTGTGCCATGGGGAATCAAGCCCGACTTTGTACAACAGTTCAGATAGTGACCTTAGTCCGCTGAGGGCGCTCTGGTTACGTGTCGGGAGCGGATAACTTGTGATCTTCGGCTGTGGTGGATGACTGCCTGACTTCGAGGGAAATATCTGGTGCTGCGAGGAGTATATACAGTGCATGTGCTTATGCTGTCTGTCTTTGGAGTATATGTAATAGTGCTTGGCGGTCGATAGCTATATGAATGATGCAAAAGAGGCGATTTTGTATGGCGCAGGATACGAATTGTGTGTTTACTACATCGATATGGTACATGGAGATTGGTATAAGTTGAATTATTCAAGCATCCATACTCAGTTGCAGAGCAGTGTTATTGAGCAAGAATCTTTATATATACGATGATCTGTAGGCCACTTTTTCAGGGTTTAACTGTTAGTGCAATAGGGCGATCTTGTACAAAGTAGTTTTGCTGCTGAAAGTCTTGTCTGCAGATAGAAAAGGGCGGACAGTGCTTCCACACCGTCAGTACCTGTAATTTGGAGGGTAAATTCAGTAAGAGCTGATCAGAATGCTCCATTCATTCGCAAGACATTCTTTGTGCTGGGACACAGAAACCTCTACTCACAGTGGTGTGAACGTTTCAGTGATGCTTGTTGAAAGCAGGACTTAACGATTTCGAGTAAGGGTAACACGTGATGGATGGGGTGCCACGTTAGGACCATAAGGAGGAATGCGTTTGTTGTTACTCTGTGCTATTTTTGTAAACAGGTTCTGTTAGGACAAACATTTCGATTCAGACAAGCTGAGACATTTAGAAAGCTCCTACAAAAGCGACTATTAACTATTTCCGAGAGGTCGACGTGGCTCATATTCACATAGCCATGTGACATCAGTAAAACACTTAGAACCTTTTAGCTGCGCCTGTAATGGTGAGTCACTACGCAAACATTTTGCGGTGATGCATCAGCCATGCTGGGCAGGTAAAGACGTGCATGGCTAGTTGGATCTCACATGCTCTGTTAGGATCGGTAAGAACAATGCACCCTGTGCTATTCTTGGATGCATTGCAACAAATTTCTATAGCATGTTCTGAGAGAGAGAGACTTGGCTGTTATTTACATAGACCAGTGATGTCAGTATAACACTGACAACTTTTTATCTGCGCCTAGAACGGTGAGTCGCTCGGCAGTTAGGTCTTTGCTGGACTGCAGGTAGAGAGGCATCACACTAAAAGCAGTAAACACATGTGCACAGCCCAGAGGTGTCTCGCGTATGGGACCGGTGTGAGTGCACAGTCCAGCGTGCATGTCCTGGGACCTTTATAGGGTAGAGTAGGCTGATACATTGCAGATGATGATAGCTCGTAAGCGTTTTTTCCATGCAATGATTGTTTGTGCACTGCATTACTTTTGGCTGTTTGAGTGTTGTGACCATGTTTGCATAGCATTACACATGCATTATTTTTTGACAATTTACGAGTTGTTTTCATGTCAGTTGCATTATTTTGTGAATAGGTATGCAGCATGTGCAATGCAAAATTTGGACAGCTGACAATTAGCAAGTGTGTTTGCAGAGCATTTTACATGCATTATTTGGCAGTTTACGAGTCGTTTGCATGTCTGTACATCAGTGTACTGCATTATTTCAATAATTTACGAGTAGTTTGCAGGTCTGTAGGCTATGTAGAGTGACCCCAAGCATGCCATCGTGAGTGTTTTATATCAGTGTAATAAATAAAGTATATGAAATCTGTCCCTAAATAAATTGTTCCAAAATAAATAAAATACACCCCTTCCTCTCTGAAGTAGCGCGACACAACTGAGTCCTTTTCCTGTCATTTTTACCCCAGGCTGCCATGGGACGACATCTCCCTCTGGTGGTAGTGCTGTGTAGTAAGTCAGTGGGACTCTGGACCTCATGGTGAACACACTGGACGTAGCTACTGCTTCAAATTGTTTAAATATAGACTGCCTGCAAAATAAAGACTTCAATGTATCCTCTCCAGCAACTGGACACAGGCTGAGTCATTTTCCCTCAAATTCCAAGGAAGAGGTGGTTTTCGGATGACTTAGGTTAGTGGAGGTAGCCCAAGTGACCTATTTTCCCCATCGTTTCTTGAGTTAGTGGAGGTCACATAATTGACCTTTTTTCTGCCAACATTTGAACTACCTACTATTTCCTGAGGGTGGAGAGGTGGATGAGGGGAGGGGATGGGAGGGGTGGGGAGGAGGTAGGGTTAGTGGAGGTAGCCCAATTGACGTACCTTCCCGCCAAAATTTGAACTTCCCTCCATGACGTCATTGTCATCTTGAATAAATTTGGCAACAATGCAACCTGGGGTGGTGCTGCACTTGTCCTGTTCCTCTCATCAATTGCATGAAGAATTAATTCCTCCCGTTGCGATATCCTCGTTTTTCTAAGCTTCCTGCAGTCGCGAGTATCAGGCTTCAATGCCCCATGTTCCCTAAGGTGACGATCAATTTCTTCCAATGTTTTCCTGTCAGGACACCTTCGTCCTGGAAATCTCTGCCGGTACAAACGCTGAGCGTGAGCGACATTGTCGTCAGCTAACCCATTCATCAAGTGGCCATCTGCCACCTCTGCATTTGGGTACACTGTCATTGCACAAGCAAATCTGTGATTAACACTACGTTGTAACCTTTGCAGCAAAGGTCGTACTGATCGCTGGAACAGTTGATTTTACTAGTAAACGAATAATGACGTACATCGCATGATAACAGGGACATTTAAAACAAAACACAGCAGTGCACAACGTAACCGTAAGTCATCACAAATCACTTACCTCACAAAAATCTGCGTTACTCAAGCTACTGCAATACAGCGAGCGCCACTACTGCCAGATAAATAAAAGATTCAAACTACAGAAGGCACTAACTACTGATAGGCATAGTTAGCAAGTGAAAGATTTTAATAGAGAACAAACAATGTATTTACCTTAATAGTGTTGAAAAATCATAATATACATAGCAGTTCATGACAAATTTCAAAACTCCGCCATCTCTCTCCCGACATCCACCACTGCTGGCAGCTCACCTGTAACTGCGCAACGCTACGCGCTGTTCACATCCAGCTGCCGCTGCCAAACACTACAATGGCAGACAACAATGCAAACTAGCCACACACTGCACACAGCACAGCCAGTGATTTTCATACAGAGTGCTACGTAACGTTGCCAATAAGAAAACATAAACAGCCTACTTAGACAAAGAAAACATAAACAGCCTATTTACGTATATGTATATTTCTATTCTTTTGTAGAGCCTGTACCACAAATGTTATCTGTATTGTTATGTTCTTTAATTATGTATTTTGTACCTTTGTTATTGTATTTTTATGTTATAAAATTGTAATTGAAACCAGATTATCAAATTAAGTAATTTGTAAGTTACATTTCAGTGTACACGTTTCTGTTGGTCATAGTATATGGACAATATGTGAGAAGTTGGGACTGTTAGTGTTTGCACGTGTGTTAATAATTCAGCAAGGGACTGGATAACAGCATTGCTGGTTCTAAGGACAATTCCAAAAACTTTGTGCGTGCACAAGTAGTGGTTTATGGACTTGCTATATTCTCTGCAAGACTCTTCGATGGTGATTGTGCACCTGCACAGTCGCAACAGATGGCTGCTGGCCGTCTCTACAAGGACTGCAGTGGGTCTGCACCTCTGGTGGCCCACCAATACCACAATCTCTAACAGGACTACAGTGGGTCTGCTCTGTGATGACCTACCTACCAATCTTCTTCAAAACGTCGAATGACTCTGCTGTGGGTTTGCTCTGTTGTGGCCCATTACCTGTCAGCATGTCAAGAGTCAGCACTGTCATTCAGTTGGAAGGACAACACTACTTCTTCAAGACTGCATGGAAATCCACTACTTCCGTGTGCATTGTCTTTTACTGCTCAGACTTTGAAAAAAAACCACTGAAATTTTACTGTGATGAACAATCTGGACTGTCTTTATGGACTGTGAGAAAATTTTAGCTTTTGACCAACATTGTATAAATAAGTGTGTGCATTTGATATCTTTGTTATTGTAATTATGAAAAAAATTTTCAAATCATTATTGGCCACTGCCCAAAACAATTTGTAAAATTTTTTGTGGGGAGCATGGGGGCTATGTAAGTAGGCTGTTTATGTTTTCTTTATGTAAGTAGGCTGTTTATGTTTTCTTATTGGCAACGTTACGTAGCACTCTGTATGAAAATCACTGGCTGTGCTGTGTGCAGTCTGTGGCTAGTTTGCATTGTTGTCTGCCATTATAGTGTTTGGCAGCGGCAGCTGGATGTGAACAGCGCGTAGCGTTGCGCAAGTAGAGGTGAGCCGCCAGCAGTGGATGATGTGGGGAGAGAGATGGCGGAGTTTTGAAATTTGTCATGAACTGCTATGTATATTATGATTTTTCAGCACTATTAAGGTAAATACATTGTTTGTTCTCTATTAAAATCTTTCATTTGCTAACTATGCCTATCAGTAGTTAGTGCCTTCTGTAGTTTGAATCTTTTATTTAGCTGGCAGTAGTGGCGCTCGCTGTATTGCAGTAGCTTGAGTAACGAAGATTTTTGTGAGGTAAGTGATTTGTGAAAGGTACAGGTTAATGTTAGTCAGGGCCATTCCTTTGTAGGGATTTCTGAAAGTCAGATTGCGTTGCGCTAAAAAATATTGTGTGTCAGTTTAAGCACAGTCTTGTATAAATTGTTCTAAGGGGACGTTTCAACCGTAAGTCACTAACAGGGCACACTCCCATGCTTCTACCGTTCTGTTCCTGTGTGTTTCCTATGAGTAATGAGTCGGAGAAAATGAGCTGTAGCATGAAATCAAAGTGTTTCCAGGCACATCTCCATGTAACATAATTTCTTCATCTATGTGTGAGGAATGTATCTTGTAATTTGTGCGTTACAGTTTTGTTACACCCTATATGTACAGCAGTCCTTTATGGTCCCCCATAAATTACCTTTACATCTGTTTATTTAATTCCGAGAAGAATAATGTAGTGACTTCTATCTATTAGAATGTTTTGAACTCTTCCAGTAGTCAAGAAAAGCGGTATCAACGTGGGCTCCTTTATAACATCACCGCTTGTAGTTACGCGAAATTAACTTTATATTCTGAATCTGGCAATCTAGAGTATTTAATATTTTGTGAAGTTATTTATCGGAACTTGTCTTTGGTTGTAAAGTTACAAGAACACTGGGGCCTATTTTTATCTTTGGTTTAATCTCACTCATGATCGTGAAAATCATGAATGATAATAATACTTTTAACTTTCACTTACTTTAAAACTTCAAAATAGCTATGACGCAGAGCTTCGAAACAATCTAATTGGCATTTTACTGACCGTGAAAAGAAATGAAGTTTACTTTCGTAATAATAGCACACGGACAAATTATTGGACTCTGAGAAAAATAAATGACTGCAGGTTGTAAAGAATGCAATATAAAAACAATAATTACAAAAAAAATTGCTTCTGAAATAATCGCGAACCAAACGAAAAGCTTGCGCATGTAATTTCCTTACTTTGTATGAATGAAATCTGTTTTATTTTATCCAAAACGAAAGAGGATTTTCAAATAACATAGTTGTAACAAGCAGTTTACTTATTTATTTATTTTTTGCGTTAAGAGCATTCAGTCTACACATGTAAATACAACTCACGTTTAGTAAAACAGCTTAGCGACAGCGGTGAAAAGGGTCCTAATCCCCAGCAAGACCTAATCGTAAGAGAACGAAAGCGCAACAGAGAGCTAAAGAACAAGATAAGTTTTCACATTTGTACATGCACTTGTACAATGTTCCAATAGTGTTAACTTTGTGCAGTTTTTATCTCAGTAGTAGTTACATGGTTCAGCATCGCTGCCTTACATAGATGTTTTAAGCAATAGAATTAAATATTGTTTCACTTAAGCATACTAGAAGCTGTCATTTAGTAATTATTTCTCTTGATATGGGGGAGAGTTTGTTAAAGTATGGCTGTGACGCAAGCAACACCTTTGTCTACGGCGCTCTGGACTTCGTGGACGAACACAGGGAGCTGTGTTTCGCAATGTCTCTGGTTAGGAATTGTAAGTAGGCTGTTTATGTTTTCTTATTGGCAACGTTACGTAGCGCTCTGTACGAAAATCACTGGCTGTGGCAACGTTACGTAGCGCTCTGTTCGAAAATCACTGGCTGTGGCAACGTTACGTAGCGCTCTGTACGAAAATCACTGGCTGTGCTGTGTGCAGTCTGTGGCTAGTTTGCATTGTTGTCTGCCATTGTAGTGTTGGGCAGCGGCAGCTGGATGTGAACAGCGCGTAGCGTTGCGCAGTTGGAGGTGAGCCGCCAGCAGTGGTGGATGTGGGGAGAGAGATGGCGGAGTTTTGTAATTTGTCGTGAACTGCTATATATATTATAACTATTAAGGTAAATACATTGTTTGTTCTCTATTAATATCTTTCATTTGCTAACTATCCCTATCAGTAGTTAGTGCCTTCCGTAGTTTGAATCTTTTATTTAGCTGGCAGTAGTGGCGCTCGCTGTATTGCAGTAGTTCGAGTAACGAAGATTTTTGTGAGGTAAGTGATTTGTGAAAGGTATAGGTTAAAGTTAGTCAGGGCCATTGTTTTGTAGGGATTATTGAAAGTCAGATTGCGTTGCGCTAAAAAATATTGTGTGTCAGTTTAAGCACAGTTCTGTATAATTGTTCTAAGGGGACGTTTCAGAATCCATGTTGGTTTCGAAAGAGGAAGTTTTGGTTCTCCAGACATGTCATAATACATGAACACAGAACGTGTTCCATAATTCTACAACAGGCTGGTTTTAGCGATATAGAACTAAATGTGCTACTTTTCAACGATCCCTCTTGAAAGCGGGAATGATCTGTGCCTTAAAAAACTTTTGGTTCTAACAATCTTTTTCACCTCTTCCATAAGACTGGTTGTTAGAATTTTAACTTAGAGGCTAACTGTTGTCGTATGCTACTGGAATCACTGTTCACTTCTAGTTAGAAGTCTACCATCCCATGTAAAAGGCATCCTACTCGGATTATTAATTTGTCAGTCAGAAGCCATGTGCACAGGACATTTCGCTGTGCTCCATATCCATGAAAACATTGAAATTTAGGCCCTTCAAAGATAAGTGCGCCGATCTGGAGGGACATAATGTACCTCGTGCCCCAGTGACAATAGTGGAATGTCATGATTTACGACTTTATTCAAGAGTTAGAAGTTGCTCAGAAACGGGTCCATCCTGTTGCGATCAGACAGCAGCCAGAAAGAACTTTAAGCCGGCCAGGAACAGAATATATTTCGTTCCAAAGAAATTAAACTTAAGAATCGTAAAATATGCATTTTCACTGACGGTCGTTTGGGGACATTCAGTTTCGTGTCCCGTTAACTCTGGCGACGGCGCTCAGGCAATGCTGAACAGCCTAGAAGACTCTGAGGTCGTGTCTAAGTCAGCTACGGGTCGTGAGCGACGAATAAACAGACCGCGGAGTCAGGGACGGAGAATATGGAAGACTCAGACAGCGAGTCGTAAAAGTAAATACTCGTGTGACAAGATGACGCCACGTTCTGCATCTTCGTTGACGTTGCCGTCTAAGGTTGTACTTAACATGATGCTGTGTCTGGGTTTCTAGCAAATTCTGGATAGTTCCTACAACATGCCTTTCTTCTGCATTTTTCTTCGATTGTAGTCCGTCTCGGGAAATCCCAGTGTTAACTGAAAGTTATACCAACTTGCCAACCCGCCTTCCTCGCAGTAACCCGTAAGTACGATCACTAAGAAATGTTTCAGTAAACAGTTTCTCTCGAAATTCGATACAGGACAAAGGATTTATCGGATAAAACGAACCTTCTTCGTAAATCTGTTTGAAATTCAACAGTGATTATTAGAACTTCGCGTTTATCACGGCCCTCCTTTCTTTTACGCCAAGGTACAAAGAAAGACAAGCAAGAAAAGGGGGAAAAGGGCTAGTCTACACCCTATCCTCTGAAGTGTGGGCAATTTAAACACATCAAAAAAAGTTTTGCATCAACTGGGTAACTAGACTTCCGGAACCTGTACAGAAAATTGGTTCCAATGGCTCTGAGCACTATGCGACTTAACTTCTGAGGTCATCAGTCGCCTAGAACTTAGAACTAATTAAACCTAACTAACCTAAGGACATCACACACATCCATGCCCGAGGCAGGATTCGAACCTGCGACCGTAGCGGTCGCTCGGCTCTAGACTGTAGCGCCTAGAACCGCACGGCCACACCGGCCGGCACAGAAAATTGGAATAGAGATCAACATAAGTATCATTTCCGCCCTTTTTATTGCTCATGAAAACCACACATTGCATGTTAAACCACGAAACAGCGAGACCTTAAGAGGTGGAGGTCCAGCTTGCTGTACATACCGGTACCTCTTGCGATGATGCATGCTTGTATTCGTCGTATCATCAAGGCCCTGTTGGTCTAGATTGTCCCACTCCTCAACGGCGATTCACCGTAGATCTCTCAGAGTGGTTAGTGGGTCACGTCGTCCATAAACAGCCCTCTTCAGTCTATTCCAGGCATGTTCGATAGGGTTCGTGTCTGGAGAACATGCTGGCCACTCTAGTCGGGAGCTGTCGTTACCCTGAACCAAGTCATTGACAAGATGTGCATAATGGGGGCGCGAACTGTCGTCCATGAAGACGAATGCCTCGCCAATATTTTGCCGATATGGTTGCACTATCGTTCGGAGGATGGCATTCACGTATCGTACAGCCGTTACGACGCCTTCCATGACCAGCACCGGCGTACATCGGCCCCAAATAATGCCACCCCAAAACAACAGGGAACCTCCACCTTGCTGCACTCGCTGGACAGTGTGCCCAAGGCGTTCATCCTAGCCGGGTTGCCTCCAAACACGTCTCCGACGATTGTCTGGTCAGAGGCATATGCAACACTCATCGGTGAAGAGAACGTGATGTCAATCCTGTGCGGTCCATTTGGCATGTTGTTGGGCCGTTCTGTACCGCGCTGCATGGTGTCGTGGTTGCAAGGATGGACCTCGCCATGGACGTCGGAAGTGAAGTTGGGCATCATGCGGCGTATTGCGCACAGTTTGAGTCGTAACACGACGTCCTGAGGCTGCTCGAAAAGCATTATTCAACATGATGGCGTTGTTGCCAAGGTTCCTCCGAGCCATAATCCGTCATCTACTGCAGTAGTAGCCCTTGGGCGGCCTGAGTGAGGCATGTCATCGACAGTTCCTGTCTCTCTGTATCTCCTCCATGTCCGAACAACATCGCTTTAGTCCACTGCAAGACGCCTGGACGCTTCCATTGTTGAGAGCCCTTCCTGGCACAAAGTAACAATGCGGACGCGATAGAACCGCGGTGTTGACCGTCTAGGCATGGTTGAACTACAGACAAAACGCGCTGTGTACCTCCTTCCTGGTGGAATGACTGGAACTGATCGGCTGTCTGACCCTCCCCGTCTAATAGGCGCTGCTCATGCATGGTTGTTTACATCTTTGGGCGGGTTTAGTGGCATCTCTGAACAGTCGAAGGGACTGTGTCTGTGATACAATATCCACAGTCAACGTCTATATTCAGTAGTTCTTGGAACCGGGGTGATGCAAAACTTTCTTTGATGTGTGTATATTAATATCATTTCACAACCGCTGAGACTTTGTAATGTGCGCGTGGGGCACACAATACTCATTAAAGCCTGTACTATGGTAAGTGAGCGGGGTTCACCTTATGAGAAAGGATTTTCGTATAGATATCGACCGTGTGTACCTGAATGGTGGCAAATCAGACTTACACCCACTCTGTAATAACAATGATACGTCAAGTAAGTTCGAAATGCAACTACAAGTCAGGATTGACAAAAAGCAACACAGAAGATGCTACCAATTTGTTAATAATACGGTCGCCAGCCTAATTAGGCATTAACTGAGTTTCTTCCCTGTACAAGTTGGTAGATATTCATGCAAAACAACAAGTAGTAACATTGCATAATGTAGTAGAATTTTAGAACCAGAGAATCTATTGAACTGATAGTTTCACGTTCTGTACTGATATGGAAAAACCATGAATACATAACACTACATTATAATGTATACTACAAAACTTCGTACTGTCTATTGATCTGATTATAATCAGGCATAGGTTACCCTAGAAATAGCACTTTCGAGCCACACACAAAATGTCAATTTTGATAAAGATAAAACACTGATAAATTTTGATAAATTTTGACTTTTATATTGACTTTAACTTTTGCTGGTCAAACCAATTTAGAACACTTCAGAATTCAAATGAATAAAAAGGGGGGGGGGGGGACCCTGAAACTGTTGTGATCACTGTATTAAAAAAATTGATTACTGAGTTTATTATGCGTTCAAGATTTCCAGTATATGAGTTACTACTCTTTACATCTTATCTACTGCTCATTTAAATACCTTTATATCTGTCTCGAAATAATTAAACTTCATTACTATATCAATATTAAAGTTATCTTTCAACTTCGTTAGACCTTCGTTATTCAGTTACTGGTTCATTAACAAAACAGTTCTTTAAACACCATTCTAACATAACTAGGTCTGCAAGTAATTATTATTAACACAAAATTTAATTTTTCATTTCGGGACACTCGGATTGCACAACATTTGGAAAGGACCCTGTCTAGGTTAGTTGTGAAGATAGTTAAAAGATGGGAAAGTTCTGGTAAAATTTAGGTTATTATTGAATAGTTCACTCTCTAGTCCATACGAATACAGTACTAAAAGTTTCAACCTGCTTGTATCGATGCGGCAGTTGGCGGGCGGCGAGATGGCGAGGCACAGAGCACACATACAACCACAGCTATGACTCTGGACGTATCGGCACTTTAATTCTTCATAGCGTCGCAATACTTTTCCATTTAGTGCCTATGGAATTTTGCCATGCTGTGTGGGCGTTGGAACGGCATACCCGAGGCTCAGTGAAACTACGTCTTCCAGGAGAGCCTCCTCGCTCCAGAAGGTGTTGCTCAAACCAGTGCCAGACTCAAACTAACTGCTGAGCTCGTTGTGCCTTGCAGTGCCCGTGCGCATTTTCCCGCGCTCGCGTGCCATCCACCTTTTATCGCTCCTTTACAGACAGGGTATTCACCCGAGGTTTTGCATTCTACATATCCTAACACATTGCCTACGTATGGACCAGACGCACAATTACAATTGTAAACTCTTACGATAGTCTCAACATTTGTTATATTTCAATTCTATTACAGTATTGCTTGACATTTGACATAATTATTAATATTCACATTGAAACTTGTTTACAGTTTTCTTAACACAATGACATGAAACAAAAAAGAAATGAAATCAGAACATCAATTACACTAGTTTATCGAAAAATCAGATGGAGAAAAAAATTTACTTACATGTACAATAGTACAGCGTCATTGTTGTTACAACTTAACCTGGTTTTTTCGATTAAGCCTGGTTTACATGGGGCGAACATAAGCGAACGAGCATTAGCAAATGCACATTAAGAAGACTTCCGTGCATAAACATTCGAAGCATATGCTTACACAAAAATGTGTTTGATTACAGGGATATACTATGTCAGCAACTGAAACAAGTCCTGTCTTTGCAGTCATCTTTGGAACTTAAGCTACAGTTTGTGAAAGAGAAGAGAGATAGTGTTGTGTTTGTTCTTGTACTCTGAGTACCAGGTAAGGATATATTTAACAAAAACGGACTAATTTCGGCACGTAATCTCTCTGGTCTGTGATACAATATCCACAGTCAACGTCAGACCTCTTCACACTCCAAAGGAACCTACAACCGAAAATTAGCAAAAATTTAGCTTTAAAGCACTTAATGATGGCAGGATGTATATGTAAAGAGACACTTGCCGACTGACCGCGGGCCAGGGAAGACTTGACGAGTTGCGCCCCAACCTGTGTGTGGCACGATCTCCACTATTCTTACACATGTCAGCAAGAAGGATTCGAAACATGATTGAAGCTGAAAAAGTGTCATAAATATTGTACTATTTGGTTTCAGTATGACTATTCTTGCATCATCCCATTTGATTATAATGCCTGTGACGCCTGAAAAACAGATTTCCTCATCTTTGGGCTAGAGGAGGGGAGGTTAGGTCTTATAGCCAGTGGAATCTACCGAATACGTTCTTTTTTATTTTTTCCCATAGGTTTTCATGAATTCGTCTCGTCTATGTGTGGCACATCAGTAGGATCTAGAGAAGCATTGTCTGATAGCGTCCTAACTTCCTGTGTCATTGTGCAACGTGTTGATGTTTTCTTCAGTCCGACGACCGGTTTGATGCAGTTCTCATCGCTAGTCTATCCTAGTCTATATTCATCTCTGAATAACTATTGCAGCCTCCATCCATTTGAACTTGATTACTGTAATCATGCCTTGTTCTTCCTCTGCCCTTACACTTACCTCCGTTACCAAATCGACGAATCTTTGACGCGTGAAGATGTGTCCTATCAACCTATCCCTTCAGGTTGTGCCACAATTTTTTTTTCTCTCCAATACGATTCAATACCTCCCCATTAGTTATCCGATTTAGCCAAAAATGTTCAAATGTGTGTGAATTCCTAAGGGACCAAACTGCTAATGTCATCGGTCCCTAGACTTAGAGACTACATAAACTAACTTATGCTAAGAACAACACACACACCCATGCCCGAGGGAGGATTCGAACCTCCGGCGGAAGGGGTCGCGCAGTCCGTGACATGGCGCTTCGAACCGCACTGACCGATTTAGCCACCTGATCTTCAGCATTCTTCGGTAGCACCACATTTCAGAAGTTTACATTCTCCTATTGTGTGAACTGTTTACGTCCACACTTCACTTCCGCCAAGTCTACACCCCAGAAAATACTTCCATACTAGATTTCCTAATATTGAAATTTATATTCGATGTTATCAAATTTCTGTTCTTCAGAAAATCCGTTTTGCTCTTGTCAGTCTGCATTTTAAATCCTCTCTATTCCAGCAATCGTCACCTCCTTTCCTTCCAAATAGTAAAACTTATCTCCTGCTCTAGTGTTTCATTTTCTAATCCATTTATTTATTTAGCTTATGGCATGTAACACATCATATAAAAAAAAGACATAAAAATCATAAGACACAGAAATAAAGAGTAGTCACAGTGTATAACATATAGTTGTAGATATAAAAGTATTTAAAATAGTGTATATAACAAACAAAAGTTCACAAACAAACATCCAGATTTGTGACATAGTCTATTGCACTTTCAGTCGCGGTCAGAAACTCATTGGGGTCTCCTGCAAAACGTCTCAGAGGGCAATCTTCCACGATGTGACGAATCGTCTGCCGGTCCGCACCGCAGTCACATCTCGGGGAGGTGATTTTACCCCACCTGTGGAGGCTGTCTGCACATCTGCCGTTATTTGTCCGAATTCGATTCAAGGTCGTCCAAGTTTTCCTTGGCAAATTGAATCCTGGTGGTTGGACATTGATACATGGTATATTCTGCAGGTTTTGGGGCACAGATTCTCTCCACCGCGTTTTCCAGAGGTTGCCATAATCCGGGTTGAGAGGATGCGTATTTTTTGCCTTTTTTAAAGAGGGGTGTCTGGAGCGCAATCTGTTCATCTCCAGGGCGGGAACATCCTTATGGATTGGCAGTTTCTTGTTGTTCAGCACTTTTCCATATTCGCGTAAGAGAGCGTTCTCTCTGCGCAGGCCCGGTTGTAATCTCCCCACGGAAAATTACCCTCTACCACGCAATAATTAATAATGGTCAATCAAATCATCCACATTTATTTACGTATGAAAAGTATCTGAGCAGATTTTCTAGTAATATATGCGCCGACAGCTCGTCGACGCCAAGGTATTTTTCGAGTACGTTTATTCTTTGGAATAACAGAGGTAGACAGATGTATGCTCCATGGTCATTATAATTATAGTGAGGAAAGGAGAGATAGAAAGAGAGAGAAAGGAACAGCTTCGGAAAGTATCGGTTGGAAGATTTTCGTATTGCAAAAGGAGATTTATTTACTATTCTTCGCGATAAAGCGAGGCAGGAAAGTTTGTGCCGCTAGCGGGGTAGACAAAGAGAAAGAAGGACTTGTAAAAGTAAATTTCATGAGACTAAAAATCCACGGAAACGGAACATGTACGGAAATGGATTCAATATACAATTTTCCTCAGAAATAAGGTTCGTGACCATTTCATTTTAGAGTGAATGACGAATGCGTTCTCTGTCTGAATTGTTGATGATTGTCTGGGGCCTGTAATTAATTGGGAAGTTTCAGCTGTGACGAAGAGAGCCTGCAATCTCTGAGTTTTATTGAAATCGTCCAAAAAGGCTTCGTCCACATCTGAAATTTTGGATCTGTCGTAAACTGAACGAAGTGTTCAAAACGATCGATTTTTTCCCAACTGAATGCAGCGCTTAACAATAATAACGTATGTGAAGATCTTTTCTAGCAAGCCAGCCGCTGAATATTAAGAAGAAGGGCTCCACCAGAGATTTTAATAGGCTGATTTCATGTAACTTAAGACTTTCAGCAAAATCGATTTAAGTAGTAAGGGCATTCATTAGAATGGCCAATCCGTGACAGGACACGTTTTTGGACGTTGTTAAAATAATTTTGTTCTTTGTTTCATGTGAACTACGACGAGACAACTTAACGTGGAAAAGAGAAGAAATACTCGCAGGCGCATTATTTCATCGACAAATAAAAGCAGCACGCTGGACGCAGAAAAGAGGCCAGATCTATAATTTTTTTGTTATCTTGATAGTATTGAGGAAGTAGTCGTAGATTTGAACATTTTCTAATTGTGTTCGTAACAGAAGTAGTTTGATTGACTTTCCCTAGTTGCATTTACCTGTATAAGTACCATAACAAAGTAGCCACAGAAGTATTCGTGTGAAGGGAGATATATATATATCTTGACGGTAGAACATTTATATGGTTTTAACGAGGGCAATGTTTAAAATGAGTCAAGCAGAGCAGAGCAATACGCAACAGCCTTCAGCTGTGAGCACTGATGATAATGATGTAGTAAGGAGTGTTGTAGAACCGATCGCTACAGATAGCGCAATAGAACGCCCGGTAGACACGGCTGTGAGCACTGATGATAATGATGTAGTAAGGAGTGTTGTAGAACCGATCGCTACAGATAGCGCAATAGAACGCCCGGTAGACACGGCGGGAGATGTATCAGCCAGTACGCAACATGGATTAGACGCATTGGTCATTATCATGAGGCAGATGCAGATGTTAACGGAGACCGTGAATAATATGAATACAAAATTAGCCTCAGTTACTGAAGGGCAGGAAAATATGAAAACTGACATTAACGCGAAATTAGCCTCAGTTACTGAAGGGCAAGAAAATTTGAAAACCGACATTAACGCGAAGTTCGCCGCAGTGAATGAAGGGCAAAATGATCTGAATGCGAAGTTAGCCTCAGTTACTGAGGGGCAAAATGATTTGAATACGAAGTTAGCATCAGTTACGGAAGGGCAGGAAAAGCTGAAAGCTGAGATTAAGCAGCAATTACACGACAGTTTTTCCGAATTAGAACAACGGATAGAGGCGAAGACAAAGGAACTTAAAGATCAGGCCGAAGAGACGGAACGAAAATTAACTGCACAAATCGAATTGGTTAAAGCTCAATGTGAGGAATCTACTCACCGCGTACGTGTAGAAATGAAGGAGTACGTGGCTATTAAGATAGATACCGTACGCGAACAGGTGGAAATGGTTCCGCAATTAGTACAAAAGCAAGATGCCATGTCGTGTGCAATTGCGCAACTTCCTGAATTGGCACGTACGCAGACGAACATAAAGGAAAGTGTGGAACATCTGACAGAACGTCAAGACGTTATAGACCACCAGATTAATGTATTAACGGGTAAATTATCCGAAATCACATTAGAAAACAAAAGGCTAATGTGTGAAAACGTTGAGCATAATGTTAAAGAAGCATTCCAGAGTCTGTGCGGCAAACAGGAAGAGAATTTGTTTGCGAAAGGACTAGAGGAAGTGCGACAGCAGTTAGGTGCTGATCTCGAGCATTGGAAACAAACTATAGCAGAGTCGATACGCGTTTCACAACAAGGCTCAGAACAAATGAATACCGGCCAGCAGCAGAAGTTGCCAGCGACTATAGAGCCAGTTACTGCACATTCGCACACAATACCGACTTGTGTGAGTAACTCAAATATTAAATTGCCACGAGCTAGTTGTTCGCGTGAAGTTTTATCTGACGGAGATTACGAAAGCCTTTGCCATGCCGAAGAAAAAATGATAAAGCATCGGCAATTTCAGATTTTTAATACTGACAAAAGGGGGGTCCATCCGATTGTTTTTATTCGAAGTTTTAGAGGAGTTCTACCCAGAAATTGGTCGGAGTGGCAGAAGATCAGTTTCGTTACTGGGTATATACAAGGTTCGGGGGCGATATGGGCCTCGGATATGACTTCTGTTTGCTCGACCTATGACGATTTTGAGAAAGCGTTTTTAGCAAAGTTCTGGTCAGAAGGAGTACAGGAACGCCTAAGGCAGGAGGTGCTCTACCCAGAGCCTTTCTCTTTTTCGAAAGGAAGCCTTAGGAAGTATTTTGAAAAATATATAAATAAAACTAGATATTGGGACAGACCTATGCCTTTGCCAGACATAATAAACATACTTAAAGCAAGATTACCAACGAGCATCCGGAATCAATTAATTTACGGCAACGATAAAGACCTGGAGTCGTTCCTCACGACGTTAGATCATATAGATATTATAGAAGAGAACAACCAGAAAGCCCGTAACAACAGATTCCAATATCGGGAGATAGAACCTCCGCCAAATGGTAGGCAAGAGAACGCACAGAGATCGATAAATAGTGGAGAAACCCCTCAAAATCTCAATAATAATACCGGAAATAGTCTTGCGAGGGGCTATCCAAGGAACAACAGGAATGGGAAACGATATAATCCCGTATGGGGGAACGAAAGGAATTTCAGACCACAAGCTTGGAACAATAACAGTAATAGGAAGTGGAACCAACCGGGGGGAACAAACTCAAATAACCAACATCAGTGGGGACGGACATCCGCGAATCAACCGGTAATTACCGAAGTGACGGATGAGGTCAACCACCAGGTGAATCAAAATCCAACAAACTTGTAAGGACCCACTCGTGCCCCGGAGGAGCGGTCAACAATAGGTTGAGGGGCAACAGGATATGTATACCCATGCTAACGTATAATGATGGACGATTACTGGCAGATGAATTGACCGAGGACTTAGAACCCCAAGATGAGAATAGGGAATAGGTGGCAGTAGCCGAAGTGCAAGTCATTTTGGAAACTGTACCTATAGTGGCAGTTTTAGACACAGCTGCAACCACAAATGTCATTTCGGAGGCTCTATTCAACAAGATCAGAAATATAAGACGAGTACCAATTTTTCCAGTTCAAAATTGCAAAATAATAGGCGCCGTTGGGGCTCGATCGGCGAATGTAAAAGTGCAGTCACTACTTAGTGTAGAAGTAGGAAATGTAGCAATATTAAGCACATTCCTTGTGGTGAAAAATTTGGTGGTAGACTGCATTATCGGAGTCGACAGCCTGCGTCAATACGGATGCAGAATAGATTTTAAAACAGGAAAAATTTGGTTAGATGTAAATAAACAAGAAATTAAATTGGACTTGTTGAAAAAAGAAAGCCTTACCAGAAAATATAATACTGGGATCAGTGTGCAAGTAATCAGGACTGCACGAAATTCTAAACAGCACGTGAATAATGAGTTCAAAGTCAAAGGAGATTTCGGTCAATTAGTGGATGAGAAGTTAAATGAATCCGACTGCATCACGGAAGATCAGAAGAAGCAGCTCAAAGGGTTATTATCAGCGTATGAAAACGTGTTTGATGAAAGGCCAGGAGTGATTAAAGGATACATATGCCATCTCAACGTTAAGCCGCACGAAACGTATTGTAGAACTTTCTATCCTGTTCCCTGGAGGTTAAAGGCTCAAGTTCAAAAGGAAATAGATCGCATGTTGAAATGGGGTTTGATCGAACCCTCTACAAGCCCATACTGCTCCCCATTGTTGGTTGTGCCAAAAGCAAATGGAACTGTGAGACTGGTACTCGACGCCAGGGAAATAAATAAAATTATAATTCCAGTGAGGACACACCCGGAAAATATAGACGAACTGATACAACGGTTCCAGGATGTCCAATATTTGACGAGCATCGATTTGCGGAGTTCTTATTGGCAAGTCAAGCTGGATGAGGTATCGAGGAAATATACAGCTTTCATTTATGCAGGAAGGAGTTACCAATTTACTGTAGTTCCTTTCGGACTCAACATTAGTGCTGGAATTTTTATAGCAGCGCTAGATTATGCATTAGGCCCAGAACTAAGAAGCAGGATAACAGTATTTGTTGATGATATGCTTATTGCATCGAAGACCTGGGAAGAGCATATTACTTTACTGAGGCGGGTGTTGGACGTTTTCAAAACCATGGGAATAACTGCTAACCTACAGAAATCACATTTTGCACTAAATAGAATCAAGTTCCTGGGGCATATAATTGACGCAAAGGGAATTTTACCGACCAAGGAGAAGCTAATGGCGATTAGTAAGTTTCCAACACCAAGAAATAGGAGGCAATTAAAAGGGTTTTTGGGTCTTGCATCATTTTTTAGAAGATTTATCACGAATCAGGCCATGAATGCAGCAGCACTGAATAGTTTGCTGAAGAAGGATGTGCCCTGGCTCTGGACATTAGAGTGTCAAGAAGCATTCGAAGAGATAAAGAAGCAATTAGTAAATGCACCGCTTTTGTACCATCCGGACATGCAAGAGGATTTCTATTTGTCAACAGATTCGTCAAATGTGGGTCTGGGAGCGTGCCTTTTCCAAGTACGCAAGATAAATGGACAGCTTAACTTTTGTCCGATTGCGTTTGCTAGTCGTGTTTTGTCCAACTGTGAACGAACGTACACGACGACAGAATTGGAGGCTCTTGCGGTCGTCTGGGGATTTAAAAAATTTCACTATTACTTATATGGGTCGAAGACTATCGTATATTGCGATCACCAATCATTAACGTTTTTACAAACGTGTAAACTGTTACACCCCAGACTGGCTAGATGGACTCTCGCTCTGCAACAATACCAGTTTCAGATCGTACATGTCTCAGGGCAGCAAAACATTATTGCGGACGCTCTATCAAGGTCACCGCAGGGTTTAACCAAAGAGATTGAAGTAAATAATTCCTCAGAATTCCCGATATTGCTGCTGCAGGAAAATCCATATAAGACGTACTACATCAATTTGTGTGTGCATATGGCCCAGTTACAGAAAAAGGATGCTCAATGGGGAAGTGTCATTCAAAGGTTACAACAGCAACCTTCGGATCAGATTGCAAATTATTACAAGCTAGTAAATGGCGTATTATTTTTCCGCTGTGGAAGGCCAAACAAATTCCGTTGGTGTGTTTGTATACCTGAGGCACAAATAGAGAAACTTGTCTGGTTCACTCATTTGACCTGGGGACATTTCGGTGCGACAAAATGTGCAGACAAGATAAGTGGGTACTGTTATTTCCCCAACATAAAGCGCAGAGTGCACGAGGTCTTAAAGAGGTGCATAATCTGCCAAAAAACAAAGCCGGATTCAAAAGGGACTAAGCACCCATTATGCTCTATAGTAGTACAAGAACCAAAAGGATTAATTTCGTGCGATCTGTGTGGACCGTTACCTACTTCAAGAGGTGGTGTTAAATATGTGTTAGCATTTCTCGACGTGTGCACGAAATACGTAAAGCTATACCCGATAAAGACGGCTACAGCCAAAGTAATTGTATTAAGATTGATAAGAGATTATCTTCCACATGTTGGTACACCAAAGGCGATCATAACTGACAATGCTAAAATATTCACGGGACTCCGGTGGAAGCAGACTTTGTCTCAAGTCGGTGTGAAACACGTACTAACATCATTTTACCACCCACAAGGTAATTTGGTGGAGAGGATTTTTAGAGAATTCAATCGATTTATGAGGACGTATTGCCATAATAAGCAAACTGCGTGGGCAAATTATGTGGAAGAGTTTGAGCAAATATACAATAACATGCCCCACTCCTCAACTGGATATACACCTCGTGAATTGATGTTCGAAGAGAAGGAGGAAAACTTCTGGACTCACCATATCCCCAAAACTCAGGAAACCGAGATGCCTTGGGAAGAAAAAATAAGACAAGCTATCATAAATATGACGAAAAAGGCTGATCAAAGAAAACAACGATATGACAAATTGATCAAGAGGGTACAGACATACCATGTCGGCGAGAAGGTACTAGTTAAACGACATGCCAAATCATCCGTAATAAAGAAAAGTATAAAGAAATGGGAGTTACTATATACTGGACCATACATAATCCTACAAATTCCGAATCCTGGAGCTTATTTGTTAGCATACCCGGGATCGAACAAAATAAAAGGGTTATTTCCTCATAACGACTTAAAAAGATATAATGAAGATTAGAAGATAGGGAGGAATGGTGTTCCGAGTGACAGAGATGAACGCTCGTAAAAAATATAACAATAAACTGTGTGTGTGTAATGTTAAAAGCCTTTAAATTCAAATAGTTAGTTAGTGACATAGAGTATAGAAATAATGACTAATTAGTACTATTGAGGGTTGTAAAAAAGGATAATGGAGATAGGCTTCACCTGTGGTTTGGGTGAACATAGAACTTTAGCATTGCTAATGTTATCAAGATGTATAAAAGATCTGACTGACCTTCAAGAAGAATAAAATGTTTCCCTGCAAATGACGCTGAATAATCTAAAGAGGTTCGAGTGAAGATTCGTATATAATCTCATGTGAGCGCTTAAATGTGTAAATATGTGAATTGTGGTAGTGAATCGTGAGTGACGGTTAACGCCGCAACGATTATTTCCCGCGCAAAACAGTTGACGTCAGCGCGAGAATTAAAATCGATATAGACGATACAGATATTCTTTGTAAGAGACTCGCACCAAACGCGAGGATAAATTGATTCATGTTGAACTTTAAAAGAAATAGGTGGTATAATTAGAAGTTAAGAGTTTTAATTTATTATTGAATGATTAAGGAAAGTAGTATTCATAGATTCACTAGTAATTTAATGGTTCGTGTTCATTTGGGAATTTTGTGTGAAAAATGCATTTGCATATATGAGCATGGATGAACGCCATATGAATCAGAGAGTAAATGAAAGAAGTGAATCCGCATTCTTCAATGCTAATAACTTCTACATTTCAGCACTCAAGTGTAGAAATATATGTATTTAGAATAAAAAGTTTTTTGAGTATAGCTAAATTATATGACTTATCAAAGAAATATGGATGATGTCTTGAAATAAAATGAACTACACTTTCCATTATTCGATAATTTGAATCCAAAATCTATAGTCAGTTACATGAATCCTTTAAATTACGAAGAACAAATCAGTCATAGAAAATCTGTAAAACTTTTGGACTTATAAGCACAAGTGGGGAGGCAAAGTCAAAAGGAGTATTCAAACGAGAGTAAATCGGATGATGCTTTTGGCAACATCATTAATTAAGAGTTGAACTCTTTGAAGTACGTCGTAACTAAAAGGATCCATGAAGTCACAAGGATTTTGCTTTCAAAAAGGAAAATCTTGGACGGTGCTACCTAATCAGTTCTCTTACAGGAAGAGTTTCCCTTTTGGTCATTGCTAATCCTTTTGGAATGAATGTTGCATGTGAATTCGAGTATCCCTGTCCCTTCTACTCTTCCCATTGTGGGCCGCGTAGAAGATCAACGACAGAGGGGGCCGCATAGAAGACCGACTACCAATGTGGACGTCGGGGACATGCAAGACCCGGGGGAGTTTAGCACCGCAAGATATATTGTCCTAGAAGCAAGATTGTAAAACGCAAATTCACGTTATTTATTGTAAAACGTTTTTTTTTTTTTTTTTTTTTGCTAGAGGCACAAACTACTCTTCTCCAAATCGTGGTACTAATTAGGCCCTATCTTTCCTTTAGAGATAAATTTCAAAATTATTTTTGTTCTTCTATAGGCTTTCCTATCTTCTATGTACCGTAGGCTGGGGGTCTAAGCTTAAGAGGTTTTCCAAGGTTTCCCTGCTTAAGAAAGTTCCCGAATGGGTAGACCCTGACATACGTTCATGAAAGATCATCTTCCTTGGTTGTGCACAGCAAACATAACACCTAGATGCACGTAAAAGTAATACAGCCGCGGTACCGGTCTCTTCATTTCTTCTGTCGTCAACATTTCTTTTCTTCGTCTAGTTCAAACACAATATTCTTTTTCAGTCGGAGGACTGACAATCATCACTTCCGGGTTATCCACGCTAATAGATAGCTCGCGAAGTGTGTTCGGTGAATAAAAATTGACCTCACAAACTTCGCTCGCTGCGAGGGGCATTGTAATCTCCCCACGGAAAATTACCCTCTACCACGCAATAATTAATAATGGTCAATCAAATCATCCACATTTATTTACGTATGAAAAGTATCTGAGCAGATTTTCTAGTAATATATGCGCCGACAGCTCGTCGACGCCAAGGTATTTTTCGAGTACGTTTATTCTTTGGAATAACAGAGGTAGACAGATGTATGCTCCATGGTCATTATAATTATAGTGAGGAAAGGAGAGATAGAAAGAGAGAGAAAGGAACAGCTTCGGAAAGTATCGGTTGGAAGATTTTCGTATTGCAAAAGGAGATTTATTTACTATTCTTCGCGATAAAGCGAGGCAGGAAAGTTTGTGCCGCTAGCGGGGTAGACAAAGAGAAAGAAGGACTTGTAAAAGTAAATTTCATGAGACTAAAAATCCACGGAAACAAAACATGTACGGAAATGGATTCAATATACAATTTTCCTCAGAAATAAGGTTCGTGACCATTTCATTTTAGAGTGAATGACGAATGCGTTCTCTGTCTGAATTGTTGATGATTGTCTGGGGCCTGTAATTAATTGGGAAGTTTCAGCTGTGACGAAGAGAGCCTGCAATCTCTGAGTTTTATTGAAATCGTCCAAAAAGGCTTCGTCCACATCTAAAATTTGGATCTGTCGTAAACTGAACGAAGTGTTCAAAACGATCGATTTTTTCCCAACTGAATGCAGCGCTTAACAATAATAACGTATGTGAAGATCTTTTCTAGCAAGCCAGCCGCTGAATATTAAGAAGAAGGGCTCCACCAGAGATTTTAATAGGCTGATTTCATGTAACTTAAGACTTTCAGCAAAATCGATTTAAGTAGTAAGGGCATTCATTAGACGGTGGGAGAATGTTGTTCAGTATAGGTAGCCAGTGTAAAGGCGTTGGCTTTATTGTTCCTGATATCATCCTCATTGTGTAGTTTAGTTGAGCATCGATCAAGCCTGTGTGTTTACTGTTTAGCCATACCGGTGCGGCATATTCTGCTGTTGTGTAGACAAGTCCCAGAGCCGAAGATCTCAGTACAGCCGCGGAAGAGCCCCACGTAGTCCCACATAACTTCTGTATGATATTATTCCGAGTTTTAAGTTTTGCGGCTGTATTACGTAGGTGTTCCTTGAATGTTAGGGTTCTATCAAAGGTGACGCCTAGATATCTGGGGTAATTATTATGGTTTAGCAGCCTGTTTTCGAAATGAACGTTGAGCTTTCTTTTTGCTTGGGCATTGTCGAGGTGAAAGCATGTCACCTCCGTTTTTGTCGCGTTTGGCCGTAATATCCACCTTCGGAAGTAATCTCCCAGCTTTGTTAGATCCGCAGTTAATGTGTTTTCGGTTGCCTCCATTGATCTGCCTCTTGCAGCTATTGCCCAGTTGTCGGCATATCCGAATTTTTGAGAAGTGGTTTCAGGTAAGTCAGATATCTAGAGGTTAAACATCAATGGCGCCAGAACGGAGCCTTCTGCTAAACCATTGTTGAGCTTCATTTGGTCACTTTTTAAGTCGCCCATTATGACTCTGAAACTTCTATCTGTGAGCATGTTATCAATGAGGTTGGCCAGCTTGTTACATGGTATGACCCGCAGCAACTTAAATATCAGGCCTTGTCGCCAAACGGTATCATAAGCGGCTGATAGGTCAATAAAGGCTACTGATGTTTTGAGTTTTTTCTGAAAGCTCGCCTCTATGTGAGTTGCTAGGGAGAGGTTCTGGTCGGTGCAACTGCGATTGGGTCGAAAACCTGCCTGTTCAATCGGTACCACTTCAAGAATTTTTCCGCTTATTCTGTTGTAGATGATACGTTCCAGCAGCTTATAGACACAGTTCAGCAGAGCGATAGGGCGGTAGTTTTGGGGCATGTCGTTAGGTTTGCCTGGCTTTCTAATCCAATTCCCCTAGTACTGCCTGATTTAATTCAATTACATTCTATTACTTTCGTTTTACGTTCGTTGATGTTGGTCTAATCACCTCTTCTCAAGAAGCTGTTAATATTTGTTAACTACTCTTCCGAATTGTTTTTCGTAGCCGATGGATGTATAATGCCATCGGCAGACCTCGAAGTTTTAATTTCTTCTCCCTGAAATTTAATTGCCTTTACCAAATTTCTTCTTCGTTTCCTTCACACCTTGCTACAAATTGAATAACATGTAACAGACATATTTGAGGCAGTACAGCTAAATTTTAAGCCCCTTCGTGATGTATGCCTTGAGACTAGTAGCCGTCATTTTCAACAGTGGCTGGGAACTTGAGCTTTTGTTGTAAGGCGTAATTCAATAAAAAGTAACGCTAGTGTGCGATCCTTTGTTCCTCACATCTAGGCAGTCGGTTTTGGATACTCTTCCATTAGCGTAATTTTGATTTTATAAATTTTGGACATCACACCTTTCATAAGAATTTTTTGTGTTACTGAAGCCTCGTTAAATCACAATACGGTCTCGTCGGTGATAATTTAACATTCTATAGTTCAATAGAATTTAATTTATTTTCTTAAGAGCAGCGGGCATCCTAATTACATCTGTCATAGCGCCAAAAATCGTCCTGCAGCTACACGTGAGTTTGGTAAATCGTACAAACTCTCCAGGTGCAAGGTGTATTAAGGGATTTTTTTTTAAGGAAAAAAGAACCACGAGCGGAGGCATTGTTACGTGGACGTAACAGACAACTTGACGACAGGAGAGGCAAGACGGGAGTGGTGTGGCCATACGAGGCAGCTACCAAGGGCAACATCCTGTCGAGCAGCAGGTAAAATGAGTCACGCAATGGAGCGACTACAACGAGTGTCGCATGCTGGTAGGGGGCACTAAAAAGGAACAGGCCAAAAGGGACAATACGAGTGGAGCAGAACTGGTGAAGCAACATCTGAAGACCAGATGGTACAAGCTGCCACATCTAACAAGAAATGAGAAAGAAGAGAGCAGCAAGGGAAGGAAACGAGACACGTAAGCAGCATTGAGACGTAGATCGTGACGGAGGCGAGTCATGTGTCAAAGCTAGCCACATATTTTAATAAAAGTAGACACCAGTTTTTTAAGATATCGTTGCGGCCACTTTAACTCGTTCAATATGTGCTTTACGGTTTGCCTCTTGCTGTCACTTCCACAAAACGAGTGCTGATGTAAGCAAAGCTTGATGTAAGAGGAGTGTGTTAAGAGTGTAATGGTCATCAATTAGGGCCGAGACAGTCTCTGATGACAGAGCAACTGAAACAGACAACAACGAAATAACTGTCTACATGTTCCTTTTTACAGGAAACCAGCGATGTACTGCCATTATTAACTGCTGTACCACTCCAGACACGAACGTTGTAGATATGATAATAATAGTTCTCAGAACCAGCTTAACCGGCTACGAGTCTGCAAGTCAATTAGACGCGGTGCGGTCGCTTTAAACTGTAAACAGCTGAACTAACTCCAGCAGTAACTATAACTACAGATCATCAGAGTAAAATATCGCCGAAAAGAGCAATAAATCACACGAGCTACCACAAGGACAACCTATCTTGTTGGGATGATAGCATACTGACTGGCACGTACGTATCGCTGCACTTTCATTACTTACGTCATATATGGGTGGCACATGACCGCGTAACACCAGTTCTAAACCATCTGCATCTTTTAAGCAGGTGACTAATATTTGCTCCAGTGAACTTGTATGCGATATTTTCTGACACCGAGATCACGCATTTGTAAGGAACCAAAGACTTTTTACCCGATGGACGCCAATAAGGGATGGCGTAACATTTCTGTTCACCAGGTTGCGCAGAAATGTCTTGTGTTAAAGACAGCCGGCCGGTGTGGCCGTGCGGTTAAAGGCGCTTCAGTCTGGAACCGCGTGTCCGCTACGGTCGCAGGTTCGAATCCTGCCTCGGGCATGGATGTGTGTGATGTCCTTAGGTTAGTTAGGTTTAATTAGTTCTAGGTTCTAGGCGACTAATGACCTCAGAAGTTAAGTCGCATAGTGCTCAGAGCCATCTGAACCATTTTTTGTTAAAGTCAAAATCTTTTCGCATTGGCTGAGGGAGTGGGCGCATGTAACATTGTTGTGATCCATCCGTCGAATTCGAACAATAAATCTCGCGGCCCCGTTTTTCTAATTCGTGATAATCATGCTGTGTGTCGGCACTAAGTTTTAATTTCTCTCTTCATTTAATTTCATACTCATCGTAACACAGGTGCTCAGGTATCCATCACAGCTGTCCCTTCGATATAGATTCGTTTGTCGGCATAAAGAGCGAAATGTCATTTCTGTAGACAACAACACATAGGCTCGGCCTAACTAACAGTGGTAAACAAGGAATGGGACCCTTTCTACAGAGAGCTCAGTGTCAAAGAGGGGAAAGGGTACAGAACCCACTAGCAAGACGGACGAAGGAAGGTCGTGCGTGCTTAATGAGCGTGAAATATAAGTCGTATACGGAAATCTTTGAAAAAACTTCAGTATCTCCTGACAAAAAATTACCCTAATCAGTGCAGTGGATTAATGGCAACAGCATGAATGATAAACAAAAAAGTAAAAAGAGCACACGATATCTAAAGAATTGAAAATAAACACAAAAATTATATGTGTAATCTGATGAACTCTTCAGTAGAAAGTGCAAAACGAAAGATGAAATCGACTTAGACAGGAGACCTGACACTGCTTTCCACTGATTTCAGCGAGCTTCAACTCATTAGAAAGGATAACTACAAAGTCACTAGGCTGAAACAGTTTAGGTTATTACGCTTTCGTGTTAGAAAAAAAATCGAGGTTCGACTTCATACCCGAGAAACTATTTCGAATCAAGAGGAAATGACAGAATATTCAAAAATAAATTTTACTTACGCAAGCTGGTTCCGAGAAATCTAAGCGTCCATGCTTATCGTCCCCCGCCAAGAGTTTATATTGACAATCATTTTTATTGTCGGTCCGGTCTGTCGATCATTGGGTGTGTGTATGTATGTATGTGTGTGTGTGTGTGTGTGTGTGTGTGTGTGCGTGCGTGCGTGGCTTTCCTTCTTCTCTTTCTGCTTACAGTGCGTTGTTCAAAATGGTTCAAATGGTTCTGAGCACTATGGGACTTAACATCTGAGGTCATCAGTCCCTTAGAACTTAGAACTACTTAAACCTAACTAACCTAAGGACATCACACACATCCATGCCCGAGGCAGGATTCGAACCTGCGACCGGAGCGGTCGCGCGGTTCCAGACTGTAGCGCCTAGAACCGCTTGGCCACTCCGGCCGACCGTTGTTCTATCAGGAAACATTAAAAAAGTAATCAAAAGTTGCAGCACTAGTTCTGGTATCTGTCTCTCTCTTTCTGTTTCTCTCAGATTCACTTACTCGTATTTCCTTCTTATCGTGGTTCGCTTTCACATTAGGCTGAATGGTATCTATCATAGATGAGAAGAAAGCAGAGAACTTCTCTTCCAATATTGAATAAATGCCACATTACTGCAAGTGTAAGTTTCTTGTACAACTTTCATTATGAAGCAAACTTAGTTGACGTTCATGAAGCCATTTCCTCACGCAGTAAATATCGACACGTAGCACGCAAAGGATTACATTACATGAAATGCTGGGGCAGAAAACAGATTATACTCAGACTTAAGGATAATTATGGAGATAGTTCGATGATGCAGTTCTCGTTGTGTTTCAAGAAGTGTGTGACAGTTGTGCAGCTTCTTAATAATGTTATTCATTTTGCGACAGAAAGAAATATTTCACTGTTGGCAGGGGTAAACCTCATCGTTCTAGTTGGCTGGCTGTTTTCGCCTATAAACGTGGAATCACGAATAGTTACGAATCTGGTAGTATAATATATATATATTATCTCTAGGGTTCAGAGGTACAATTTGTAAATGCCAGTTATTAATCTGCTGTGTTTTGTTCATATAATACCCACGTTTTTACATATCTGAGGCGGCTTACGTCTTGCAACATTATTGTGAAATAAACAAAACTCATAAAATGTGCTCACAGAATTATAAGGTGACCATTGTACCAGCGCCCATTTTCTTATTATTTTTTTATTTTTTAATGTCATCATCACTGTTCTGGCTGGTGTGGTGCGGCCCGTCACGTATTCCTCTCCTGTGCCAACCATTTCATCTCAGAGTAGCACCTGCAGCCTACGTGCGCAATTATTTGCTCGGTGTAATCCAATCTCTGTCTTCCTCCATAGTTTCTACCCTCTACACCTCCTCTAGTACGGAAGTTATTCTCTGAAGTCTTAACAGGTGTCAATCATCCTGCCCCTCTTTCTTTCCGGTGCTATTCCTTTCCTCGCCGTTTCTGCAGAAAACCTCCTCATTCCTTACCCTACCAGTCCACCTAATTTTCAACATTCTTCTGTAGCAACCACATCTCTAATGCTTCGATTCTCTTCTGCTCCAGTTTTCCCACAGTCCACTTTTCACTGCCATACAATGCTGTGTTCCGGCCTATGTTTGATAGTAAGAGAATTCTCTTGGTCAGGAATGCCCTTTTTGGCAGTGCTTGCTGCTTAGATAGCAGAATTCCTTAACTTCTTCTACTTCGTGGTCCCTAATTCTGATGTTAAGCTTCTCGCTGTTCTCATTTCTGTTACTTCCCATTACTTTCGTTTTTCTTCGGTTTACTCTCAATTTATATTCTGTACTCATTAGACCGTTCCATTCAGCAGAACCTCTAATTATACTTCGCCTCCGACGCTTAAAGTCGGTGTAATTCTCCAGACACGGTATCTTCGCTGTACAGCGAAATCAATAGTACTTATATTTCTCAGAAACTACACTCCTGGAAATGGAAAAAAGAACACATTGACACCGGTGTGTCAGACCCACCATACTTGCTCCGGACACTGCGAGAGGGCTGTACAAGCAATGATCACACGCACGGCACAGCGGACACACCAGGAACCGCGGTGTTGGCCGTCGAATGGCGCTAGCTGCGCAGCATTTGTGCACCGCCGCCGTCAGTGTCAGCCAGTTTGCCGTGGCATACGGAGCTCCATCGCAGTCTTTAACACTGGTAGCATGCCGCGACAGCGTAGACGTGAACCGTATGCGCAGTTGACGGACTTTGAGCGAGGGCGTATAGTGGGCATGCGGGAGGCCGGGTGGACGTACCGCCGAATTGCTCACCACGTGGGGCGTGAGGTCTCCACAGTACATCGATGTTGTCGCCAGTGGTCGGCGGAAGGTGCACGTGCCCGTCGACCTGGGACCGGACCGCAGCGACGCACGGATGCACGCCAAGACCGTAGGATCCTACGCAGTGCCGTAGGGGACCGCACCGCCACTTCCCAGCAAATTAGGGACACTGTTGCTCCTGGGGTATCGGCGAGGACCATTCGCAACCGTCTCCATGAAGCTGGGCTACGGTCCCGCACACCGTTAGGCCGTCTTCCGCTCACGCCCCAACATCGTGCAGCCCGCCTCCAGTGGTGTCGCGACAGGCGTGAATGGAGGGACGAATGGAGACGTGTCATCTTCAGCGATGAGAGTCGCTTCTGCCTTGGTGCCAATGATGGTCGTATGCGTGTTTGGCGCCGTGCAGGTGAGCGCCACAATCAGGACTGCATACGACCGAGGCACACAGGGCCAACACCCGGCATCATGGTGTGGGGAGCGATCTCCTACACTGGCTGTACACCACTGGTGATCGTCGAGGGGACACTGAATAGTGCACGGTACATCCAAACCGTCATCGAACCCATCGTTCTACCATTCCTAGACCGGCAAGGGAACTTGCTGTTCCAACAGGACAATGCACGTCCGCATGTATCCCGTGCCACCCAACGTGCTCTAGAAGGTGTAAGTCAACTACCCTGGCCAGCAAGATCTCCGGATCTGTCCCCCATTGAGCATGTTTGGGACTGGATGAAGCGTCGTCTCACGCGGTGTGCACGTCCAGCACGAACGCTGGTCCAACTGAGGCGCCAGGTGGAAATGGCACGGCAAGCCGTTCCACAGGACTACATCCAGTATCTGTACGATCGTCTCCATGGGAGAATAGCAGCCTGCATTGCTGCGAAAGGTGGATATACACTGTACTAGTGCCGACATTGTGGATGCTCTGTTGCCTGCGTCTATGTGCCTGTGGTTTTGTCAGTGTGATCATGTGATGTATCTGACCCCAGGAATGTGTCAATAAAGTTTCCCCTTCCTGGGACAATGAATTCACGGTGTTCTTATTTCAATTTCCAGGAGTGTATTTATATGCGGTCTTGACCTCTATTTTTTCGTTAACGAAAACGTGGTAGCCTGTATATACGCTTACATATACGAGCTACTTCCGACACCCCCAAAAGTACGTAGAAGCAAGATGAGACCAAAAATGGCTCTGAGCACTATGGGACTTAACATCTATGGTCATCAGTCCCCTAGAACTTACAAGGGAACCTCCCCATCGCACCCCCCTCAGATTTAGTTATAAGTTGGCGCAGTGGATAGGCCTTGAAAAACTGAACAAAGATCAATCGAGAAAACAGGAAGAAGTTGTGTGGAACTATGAAAAAATAAGCAAAATATACAAACTGAGTAGTCCATGTGCAACGTAGGCAACAACAAGGAGTGCGTATGCGCAGTGTTCCCGTGGTCCCCTGGTTAGCGTGAGCAGCTACGGAGTGAGAGGTCTTTGGTTCAAGTCTTCCCTCGAGTGAAAAATTCACATTCTTTATTTTCTCGAAGTTATGATCTGTCCGTTCGTTCATTGACGTCTCTGTTCACTGTAATAAGTTTAGTGTCTGTGTTTTGCGACCGCACCGCAAAACCGTGCGATTAGTAGACGAAATGACGTGCCTCTCCAATGGGAACCGAAAACATTTGATCGCAAGGTCATAGGTCAACCGATTCCTCCACAGGAAAACACGTCTGCTATATTCTATACGACACTGGTGACGGAATGTGCGTCACATGACAAGAATATGTTGACGACCCACCTAACTTGTACACTTGGCAAATGGGTAAAAAGATTCTTCTACCTTGCCCGATTTAGGTTTTCTTGTGGATGTGATAATCACTCCCAAAAAACTGATGAAAACATAAGACTTTGTCACATAAACTGCAACAAATGAATGCAACAGTCTCACAGTCGCACAGTTTTCCCTGTGCTCTGTCAAAACATATGTTTTTAAAGTTTTCAAATTTTTCCGTGTGTAGACAGTCAAATCCTGCATATGTCCAAGCAAATCTGAACATGTCCTGGAATTTTGGAGAGCGAAGTTGATTATGTGTGAGTGCCTGAACTTTGATAATTGTCTGAAAATAAAAAATTAAACTTTTCACTCGAGGGACGACTTGAACCAAGTACCTCTCGCTCCGCAGCTGCTCGCGCTAACCACGAGATCGCGGCGCTCCTGAGCTCACATACTCCTTGATGGTGCTTATCTTGCACATGAACTACTCAGTTTGTATATTTTGCTTATTTTTTTTATAGTTCCTCACAACTTCTGCCTGTTTTCTCGAGTGATCTGTGTCCAGTTTTTCAAGGCCTATCCACTGTGCCAACTTATAACTGAATCTGAGGGGGGTGCGATGGGGAGGTTCCCTTGTTAGAACCACTTAAACCTAACTAACCTAAGGACATCACACAACACCCAGTCATCACGAGGCAGAGAAAATCCCTGACCCCGCCAGGAATCGAACCCAGGATCCCGGGCGTGGGAAGCGAGAACGCTACCGAGCTGCGGACCAAGATGAGACCAATGAGGCTCAATGTCTGTTTTCCATATCCGCCGCCTCCTCTCCCCACCATCCCCCCTCGTACGAACCGGACATCTCCTCCTCTCCCCCACCCCCTTTGTAGTAACAGGAGCGTCACAAAGCTGCTAAGAATGCAAATGAGCTATTACGGACGTTCTTCCGCGGGAAAGACGACAAAAGGGCAAAGACGACAAAAGAGCACATCGTAATTGACTCGGCTGCACGAAGATATACCTGCAACCAGAACAGTCCGTTAGTCCTGCTTGTTAACTTTCCCGGCCAACAAGAAATGATACGTCCCAAGGGCTTTATCTTCCATCAGATATGGATACAAGCGTGACATACGTATGTACATGCGGCACGCAGAGGTAATATCTGGAGCGGTTTCCGGAAACGATCACGACATACATCTGATAGGGGTGATGCGGAAACGTTTAATTTCCCCGGATAGTTGGCCGTGGTGGTAATCACGAGCCATTAACAAATTGGACCAGTGGCGGCCGTCACAGAGTAGTGGGCACCGATGACGCTCGACGCTTCTGTGACGTCAGCGATAGCTGCGACAACAGCAGCCGTAGTTGTTGACACTGCCATTAAGGCGGTCTAAGGTGTTACAGAAAATACGGTAAATATTTCACGATGCGAGTTCGATTTTCAATAGTTGCAGAGCTAAAAATGTTTGAAAGTGAAGCAAGAAGAAAATTTCGAAAAAATTACAGACAGCACACGAATGATTTGCTGAAACAGCTTATTGATCCACACAAATAGTGCAGAAGGGTTTAAATTGAATTTTCTGGGAGTGCAGCCCTGGCTTCAAATCACTACACCGAGCGAGGTGGCGCAGTAGCTAGCACACTGGACTCGCATTTCGGGAGGACGACGGCTCAATCCCGCGTCCGGACATCCTGATTTAGGTTTTCCGTGATTTCCCTAAATCGCTCCAGGCAATTTCCGGGATGGTTCCTTTGAAAAGGCACGGCCGAATTCCTTCCCCGTCCTTCCCTAATCCGATGAGACCGATGACCTCGCTGTCTTGTCTCCTCCCCCAAACAATCCAATCCAAATCCAAATCACTACATGTAGCTGTATTGAGGACGTCCAATTTTTGAGGCTACTACTGTGCATAATAGAAGCGAGTAATTGGTCTTCTTGTCTCTCAGTGTCAAATGAACGTGCTGGTAGTAGACTATATATTGACAAGGGAGTGTTCGATTTAGATGTATTACGTTACCACCACGCTGAAAGAGTGTGCACTGTATTACACACTTGGTTTAACGGACAGTTGATTTTCGCACGAATTGAGATGTGTTGGTAAGACTGTAGGCCCAATTAGTAGATTATCGATCAAAGTACACCACATATTTTCACAAAAGCGACGTTGAAATTCTGAGTATGTTATAGTACGTAGACTGTCGTCGCTCCATTGACAGAAACTACGGTTATTTACATTGCTGTCGTGCATGCAAATAGCTTCATTATTGAACAGTATGAATGAAATTAAGCCGCCACCAACAGTTATTACCAAATGAAAAAGTTTCGATTCGTCGCCTGTGTGAGATTTTCTAGCTGGCGATTATGGAAACAATGCAGTCCTTGTCTGCATTATGTCCGCCATGCTCTCTGTGAGAAATACTGGTACATATTGAAGTCCTAGATTTACTTTTTGTAGAGATGAATTTAACCGGGTGTATGAAGCTTTCCACTTCGTTCGTATTTTGTTCGACTAAAATAAGAGATGTATGTAATCGGTACCGTAAAGGTATCTCGAAGCTTATTGAAAAGTTATGAAAACTTTTTTAAAAAAGAAATAAGAGTAGATTGCCTTAATCGATCCAGGGAAATCACGGTAAACCAAAGTCTAAGTAGCCGGACGTCGTTCTGAACCGATGTTCTCCCGATTGCGAGTCCAGCTGAAACAAAGCGAAGCTGGACACTTGGACGCGAGGCGCCTCTCCTTATAGCATTTGTACTCATATTCAGAGTGATTCGTTGATGACGTTACAGACTTCCAGGGATCATAGAGAAGGATAAATGTACCAGTCTGAGGTAAGGGGCCCTTGTCTGGAAACGACCGTGTCGCAATTTATAATCGAAAATCATTCTTATACCTCTGACAGGGGACATCTTCTACCTCAAGCTCTTTGCCTTCAGTATTTTGGGAGGAAGGAAAAAAAAAATGCCCAGTAAACGTGGGCTCTGTGGTGCATACCTTAAGAGCTATGAGCACTTGTTCATCTTTTTGCTACTAAGAAACACATCTCTTCTACGTTTACTGGATTCTTTTCTTGTTTTGGTCCAGACTAACTCCTCACAAAATATGAAGGATAAAGAACTTACAGTAGAAGAGTTCCACTACCAGAACGATTTTCGCTCATACTTTTCAACTCGGTCTTTGCCAGACCAACGTCCCTTACCTCAAGGTGATACAGTTATCCTCCGTCATCATCCAGGAAAGTTTGTAACATCATCACAGGATCACCCTGCATATTTCTTTTTCTTTTTCTTCAGATAAATCACACTATTGGAATTTACTTCATGTATATAAAATCAAGCACTCCATGTAAACTGATACTCGCTTTGATTGTATACTGTTTATTCTTTGTAATATTTCACCTGTTTCAAGAATATTGTGAAGATCAGTAATTGTTATAGAGAGTATTTTTGCCACCTTTCTGAATCTTAAATAATAGGTATACCAGAAAATATGACGAGCAAGAACAGTTGTACTATAAATTGTTAACATACAGATCCAAGGCGTGTGATATTTTTTCGTCATCCTCAAGTATGCCACTTACTTTGTGAACAGAATGGACTTTTATAAAATTTAATCCATAGGCACCGTTTAAGGTGTCAGGCAAATCCAACACCTTCCATGAAAACCCTGACATGACAGCAAATCCGGCAATATGTTACATAGCTCCAAATAAATCCTGACATTAAATTAACCAAAGTAATATGAGTAACGAGTGAGCAAATGGAATACCACAGACTAACACAAGAATGCCTAAATGAATGTCATACCTTCCCACCGTGAAACAGACGCATTTCCGAGGGAAGAAACGAGAACAGAAGCCGAGAGCAGAACCGTGTTAAGCTAGAAGGCCCTACGATAAGGAACAGACACCCACATAGCCGGCTGACCGCCAGACCCACCACCAGCCCATGTTAAAAGCTAGAGCCCTCCAGGAGAACAGTATAGATCTTACGATAACACTAAAAGGGCCACACCAGCTGCAAGTTTTAGCGTGAGACTTTTTCGCGTCTCTGTTACAAACGTTAAAAACATTGCCCCACCACGAAAAGCATAACGTTTCTCATTGGATAGACAGAATTTTGTAGGCGGAGCTGAAGGTTAACATTGAGACCCTGATTGGTCAGTTGAAAACACAGCCAGATAGTTTTTATTTTGAACCAACTTCGGTAAATTGTAGTAAGGAGAAGTGAGAAGGAGCTGCTTCCGAGACGGCGAGGTGTGGAGCTGCGCCGCCCGCCGCCCCTGACGCTGCCTAATCACCGTCAAGGTAATGAACGCACGCGATGCCGCATTTTTGAGCGCATAAGGCTTCACTCAGAACTGCAGAAGTCACATCTGTTACATCCCCTTTTTACGTAATACTAGTGTCGATCGTCAATTAAATCTCGTGGTGTTCACATTTACTACTTGAAGTAAAAATCTGAAACGCGATGATTTTTCTGTTATATAATTATTGAGAAGCCACATCAGCCACTGTAATTTACGACAACTTAAATAAGTAATTAAAGATAATTGAGGGTCACTGTAGACCATTTTGATAGTTTTGTCTTTTATGAAACTTAACTTAAATCTAGATTATAGATGTAATATGGCATAGGTCATCCTTCGATCCATTGTAGAACTTGGAAACCCATTCAGGGAATATTCGTTCACATTTTTGTTGAACGCAGTTGGTTTTTATCATCCTGTATTAAATGGTCCAAATGGCTCTGAGCACTATGGGACTCAACTGCTGTGGTCATAAGTCCCCTAGAACTTAGAACTACTTAAACCTAACTAACCTAAGGACAGCACACACATCCATATCCGAGGCAGAGAAAATCCCTGACCCCGCCGGGAATCGAACCCGGGAACCCGTTCGTGGGAAGCGAGAACGCTACCGCACGACCACGAGATGCGGGCTATCATCCTGTATTAAAACATTTCCTTTTATCAATAGTGCAATTTATAAACAACGTTCTGTGAGTAGAATAAAATTTCCAATGGTAAACTTAACTGCTTTTTCGACGTTATTTTACCAGCTAACTAAAAATGGGAAAGCCTTGAATCCCTTCCACTAAATTTAGTTAGTATTAAGATTCTTTTACAGGGAGTGCAGTGGAGCTGACGCTGAAATCATTAAGTATTTGATTATATCATCGCTAGTCTCACTGAACTCTTCTGATCTCTACATGTCATGTGTGGTCTGGCGTCTCCTTATCAGCAACAGGTCGCAGATTCAAACTAGTCAATTCCTTAAAAAAAAAAGAAAAAAAACACACACTCAGAGCGTCGTTGCGCGGAAGTGGTAGGGAGACAAGACTTAGAACAAACAGACACCACGCAGAATGTTAGAACCGTTTAGAGAAAAACGGTAGTTAGCAAAAGCAAAGAAATACGAAACACAGAACGAGAAACATTCGAACAATTGATGCAATATTTGTTAACGTTTTCCGAAAGACCTTTTGTATTTCTGTGTTCGCGTGGCCGCCGATTTACGCACTAACTGAAATGGGAAGTCCGATAGTTATCAAGCTTCGTAGACATTTTCGTTACATTAGGGTACAAAACGATGAAACTGTCATTAAAGTCGGAACCTGTCATCCGTCATCCGTCATCATCAGTATGAGGTGTGATCTCCCCTCTCCCCCCCCCCCCTCCCCACCGGCCAGCAGTTGAAAGCCGTTACGTTTAGGAGTATGGACTGACCTCCGCGTGAATGTATGTCAGTGGAAAGGGCAGGAAATGCTAGAGATAATCCAGACGTACGGTCACGGTCAAGAGATTCTCTTTTGTGTTCGTTGGAAGCAAACGACCTGCCGATGTCGTGTTGAAGAATTTCTTGACGTGCCTGAAGTATATGCTGTGTCAGGTCAAGAAGACTGCTGACTGTCGGCCGGTATGAAAGTATACATCTCCCCACTGCCTCCCAGATGTACTCCATAAGTGAGAGATCAGATGACGCAGGAGGCCAGTCAAAGGTCCATACATTCCGCAAGGCGTATGTGGTGTGAACTAAAGTGCGGGGGGCCTAGCATTATTCTAGTATAATATATCACTTGGTATTCTGACCATTCTTGCTGCTTATTGTTCTTACAGTACTTTCGAAGGCTTGCTATCTGTAGTGTCCTGCGGTCGCTAGAAAAGAACTAACAATCAAGTTCGAACACACTTTATTATAATAATAAAAAAACGCCTCCTTGGCATACACTAATTTCCAAACGCAAGAACAGCAAGAAACGCAACAATTCTTGTGGTAGCAAAACCAGATGAGAGTACAAGACAATGAAAGGAACATGATGACCAAAATACTACTCTACCAATTGCAAATATACAACGTTCTACTGAATGCTACGGCGAGTGTCTACTACGCTAGAGCCGACGTAAGTATTGGCTGGAGCTGTCGTATCTGTAGGTACACACTGCCGATCTGACTGTCCTGGCGTGCTTATAACGCTAGTGCTACACGTAGTCACATGAGTTCCAATTGGTGGATCACTGTCACAAGGCTTTTCACGAAGTAGTTCGGTGTTTATACAGAAAGCCTGTTATTGTTTACATCCACTGATGATGTATCGATCTGAGCTCTTGAAGGGAGGTCGGCAGGGTTCGTGGCCGGCAGGGAACGGAGGCGGCGATGCAGCAGGGGCAGCTGGCGGCGGAGACAGCGGCTGAGGCGGAGCGGGAAGCGGAGGTTCCTTCACAGGGCGGCCGGCGACAGGCGCTGGCAACTCCTCCGGGGCGTCGTGGTCCACCAGACGGGGGCGGAGCAGGTTGAGGTGCCGGTGGGTGGAGGAAACACCGGCCCACCGGAGAGACGCCATCGCCCGGCTGCAGAGTTTGGTGATGACTGCAAGCGCCCAGCGCGCCCACGGATGAGAGAAGATCCGAGCTCAGACCTCCTGCCCGACGTGGAAGAAGTGCGCTGGAGTGCGGGCGGGAGGTTGAGACGTCTCAGGAACAAGAGCAGATAAGGGAGAGCTGAATGGTCGTCCGTGAAGTGTCTCCTCTGGACTTTTACCGGCATGGGGGGCGGCGTGGTATGTAGCCAAAAACAGAACCACAGCCTCCTCCAGCGGGCGATGGCTCAGCAACTTATCGAGCTGGGTCCTGAACGTCCACACAACGCCCGGCCGTTTGACGCAGGGTGAAATGGGGAAGTATGGGCAGTACAGAATTCCTTAAACCTGCTCAAACTGAACTGTGGACCGTTATCCGTAACGATCGTTTTGGGGGGTCCTTCGACAGCAAAGAAGCGCCGGAGAATTTTGATAGTCTCAGCAGAAGTGGTGTTCATCATGCAAGAGACATAAGGGTATCACGACCCGGAGTCCACTAGTTTTGGGCCGCTGGAAACCATGAAACGGCTATACGAAATCTTTCGTGTTGGCAGAAAAGCCAACACCGTGTTGCTAGAGGAGGCCGAAATGCACGCGTTTAAGCTCACGCAGACTGGCGTGAGGTCTGGAACAGTTAAAGGAGTTGAGTCTACTAAATAAAGTACGTAGTTGATGTAATACTTAACTTTAATCCATAATTGGAGAACATCGCTCTTGTTGATACATTATATAATCTCAATATAAACTCGTCATGGCGCCTTGCTAGGTCGTAGCAAATGACATAGCTGAAGGCTATGCTAACTATCGTCTCGGCAAATGAGAGCGTAATTGTCAGTGTAGCATCGCTAGCAAAGTCGGCTGTACAACTGGGGCGAGTGCTAGGAAGTCTCTGTAGACCTGCCGTGTGGCGGCGCTCGGTCTGCAATCACTGACAGTGGCGACAAGCGGGTCCGACGTATACTAGCGGACCGCGGCCGAGTTAAAGGCTACCACCTAACAAGTGTGGTGTATGGCGGTGACACCACAAAATCCATATGGAGACGTTCCCACAGAGCAGCTGCATCCGGCCACGAAAAATACTGGCGCAGAGGTGTTACCTGATGTGTCTGGTACATGGTGCAGGCTGACACGAGGGAGGCAATGTCTTTATCCAAACCGCGCCAATGAAGGTGTCGGCGGGCCAGCTATTCGGTGAAGACGACACCCCAATGGCCAGCGTGGAGGAAGTGGAGGACACGGGGGCGCAATACATGCAGTATGCCCACCTGGGGAACGTCAGAATCACGATGCAAAAGGATGACACCATTGCGGAAGAAGATGTAAGCGTATTGTCATATCGCTGGCTTAGTTGTGGAGTATCTTTGCGGGCAGCCGCGTCTGTAGAGAGTGGAGCACGGGACACTAAACTGTTATGTTGTGTAGTGTGTAGCTCTGCATGTAGAAGCACTGTTAGTATTCAGGTTGAATTGTTGCTACAAGTGCTATTACAGTGAAGTGATTAAATAAGGAAGTAATTGAGAGGAAAGTGCGTGAAGATGTAATTAAAAATTAGCAGTGCCGCCGATAACGTATTTGTGTATCCTCTCGTTGCGTGTCGCACAGTATCAATCATCCGCGCCGTGTTCGGTCTCCCAGAATGAACTGATGTGAATCAGTAGAAATTAGTCACCATAAAAGAGTGCAGTCAAGTGCCAGTGTCTTGTAGCGAGCGTGAGGACGTGCGTTCGATCATCGCGTTTCCACATTATCAACAATCAGCCGCGCCGCGACGGTTACGCGCACGCTCGTACAAGTGAGAACTGAAAACTGAAAAATTAACTTTACGAACAGTGTTACATCATCACTAGTGACAAGGAGGACTATTACCAGATATCTGTTTGTGTGACGAGCGTAAGAACTTTCGTTCGATCATTCGGCTTCCGCATCATCAACAATCACCCGCGTCGTGTCGGTTACGCCTACGCTCGTCTGAATTATATTTTTGGACTGTTAATCATCAAGATTGTTAATTGGGATAAACATTTACGATTTAGAGTGCAAACAGTGCAACCTGTGGTTTCCATATTGTCTCAGAATATAGATGTTCATACCAGACATAGAACAGTGTTGTGTTTTAACTTTGAGTGGCTTCCCTAAACCCGCTTGCATATTTCGATAGATAATTCCAGGCAAACCAGCAGCAGTGTGGAGCAGAACACTACGACCTCCGCGGGATTGCCAGATACGTGGTGTGGACAGGGCGCACGGTCAAGAAACGACAACCAGTTAAAGGTCCCCCACCCCCATTCGTACTCGCGGGCGTGTTACAAAGAGACTGTGCCAATAATCGCAAAAATTCTGGCCCTCTGCATCGCGGATGCTACGACGGCTGGTCGGCCAACCCGCAACGATTTGGCGGAGGAGAGTTTGCAGTATCTGATCCTGAGCAGTGGCCCACATCGGCATCCAACGGAAGCGCGTCCGGAGCAGCGTCCATGTCCGTTTCCACATGGAAACAAACCAAGGGGGAGTCGTCATACTCACGGTCCGCACTGGGAGGCAGCAGGGACAGAAAACCGGCGTTGGCGTGCCGTTCAGAGGTGCGATAGACAATATCAAAGTCGAATGTCGCCAGGAAGTGCGCCCAACACTGGAGGCGTCGCGCTGTCAGGATGGGCACTGCGCCACCCGGGTGAAACGAAGATACCAAAGGTTTGTGGTTGGTCTGCAGCGTGAAATGACAACCATAAACGAAATCGTAGAATTTCGACAGGGCGAAAACAAAAGCCAGATCTTCCTTTTCAATTTGATTCTATTTGGTTTGAGCGTGGGTCAATTTTTTGGATGCAAAAGCCACCAAACACTCAACACCGTCGACCACTTGCAAGAGGACCGCACCCAGGTCATAGGCCGAGCCATCAGTGGCGACGATGAGGGTCAGGGAAGAATCGTAAGCGGCCAGACAAGGAGGACGGGAGAGAGCTGACTTGAGACGTGTGAAGGCCTGCTCACACGCTGTGTCCCAAACCCAACGGACACCCTTGTGCAATAACTCGGATAGGGGCATCGAAATCTCGGCGGCTTGGGGGCTAAAACGCCGATAATGGTCGATTTGACTGAGGACGGATTGCAGTTGCTTCACTTTGGTGGGAGGAGGCAGGTTTTGAATCACCTCGACATACTCCTTAGATTCACCAACTGCGACATAATAGCGTATACAAACAGTGATCCAATACTGTAAAATGCTTTTTTATTCCAGTCTCTGATCACAATATGAATTCTTTAGACGATGACCGGTTTCAGTCTGTAATGACCATCCTCAGATCTAAAATATATAGATATATACATCTAGTGAGCAGTGTGTCTTTTAACATAAAACAGGAATATGTTACAGTATATTGTGATACATATTGCTGTTTTATGTTAAAAGACACACTGCTCACTAGATGTATATATTTATATATTTTAGATCTGAGTATGGTCATTACAGACTGAAACCGGTCATCGTCTAAAGAATTCATATTGTGATCAGAGACTGGAATAAAAAAGCATACTCCTTAGAGGCGTGTAGACCGAGGGAATCAATCGTGAACCCGAGGTAACTGGCCTCTCGAGCAAAAAGTCACATTTTTCTTTCCCGCAACGCAGGTTAGCCTCAGAAAAAACCTGAAACAGCCTATCCAGCTTGTCCGTGAGGCCCACCGCGGACGAGCCACCGACGATGATATCGTTCATATAATTGGTCGCACCGGGCACCTGGCTTGTGAGGCGTTCCATATAATGTTGGAAAATGGCGGGGCCACTGGCAACGCCAAACGGGAGGCGGTTGTACCGGAAAAGGCCACATAGGGTACTGATGACTAGGATCTGCTGCGATTCCTCAATGGCGGTTGCAAATAAGCATCGCGCAAATCAATTTTGGCGAAAACGGTTGAGCCCGCAAGACGTGTGAGTTTGTCATCAACCGGTGGGACAGGATATGTATAGATAACGGACTGAGAATTTACCATGGCCTCAAAATCGCCACAGATGCGTAAATCACCGTTCGGTTTCTCGACTATCAAGATAGGCGTCGCCCAGCGACTGTGCGCGACCAGACGGGCCTTAAAAAAACGAGGGCCAGCAGAGGGAAGAAGCTGAACATGCGCGGTGAAACCCTTCTCCCCTGGTATGGAGGATGAGAACAACGTTTCGTATTTGCTGAGCAATTGGGCGAGGAGGGGATCCGAAGAGGGGATCGAAACTGCCTGTACGTCGTCCTGCACTGACAAACCCAGACGACCAAGAATGTCCACACCCAGTAGCGCCGGGAAAGCCGACCGCCATAACCTGAGCAGTGAAGGAACGACCGTTGTAAGAGGTTTGTGTGGAAAAAACTCCGTCGACTGATATAGGGTGATTACTGAAACTACGGAAGGCGCCAGTGTATGGGGATAAAGCTGGCGAGTCCAAGCGTTGGTATGTGGCACCATCCGTAATAGAAACGGATGATGCCGTGTCAATTTGGAAGACCACCGGAATATGCGCGACCTCCAAGGTAAGTAGAAAACGGACTTCCGACTGGGGAATGATGGAGAATACTTGTCCGTCAATGGAATGCGAGGATTCCAGATCCTGCGGTGACGATTCGTGACGAGACTGTGCGTCTGCAGGAAGCGTGGAATCTACGTTATGTTTCTGCGAAGCCTGACACACCACGGCGGTACGGCCCGCTCGTCTGCAAGCCGTGCACTTTGCTCACCGGTGGGGGCACTCCGACCGTTGGAGAGTTCAGAAATAGTCCGGACAGGATCGAAAACGGTCGAAAGACTTTCTGTAACGGGGTGGACCAACGGATCGATGAAACTCCCACACAGCGCTGGGCAACTGGCGAGCCGTGAAAACAGCCAGATCAAGACGCGGCGGTTGTAGCCGGTGAGACTGTGCAAACGCACGAATGATCGGCAGACAGGTGTCGAGAGACGGGTCCTGTAACTTCAAAATATCAACCCGAAGCCTCTCGTCTGGTGCGTGAAACATCACCGTATCGCGAATCAACGAAAAGGCGTAAGACTGCTTGCAGGCAACGATGCCGCACCGGAATCTGCAATCGTGGGGGAGACCCTGGAGCGTCGTAATCCATTCTCGATATATCTGACCTGGGGACTTTTGACAAGAAAAGAAAGTTTGACAGGCGGAGGTGACGTGTATTTGTATGTCAAAGTACTCAAAAAGTCAGCCATTAATATAGGTAAATGGGACATTGCGAGGGGACGGCTCAGGATTCAGTTGTTGAATTAAACGATACACCTGTGGACCGACTGTTGCTGAAAAAAGAAAAAAAGCCCGACTTAGAATTTCGTCATGGATCCAGGTTCAAATGGTTCAAATGGCTATGAGCACTATGGGACTTAACATCTGTGGTCATCAGTCCCCTAGAACTTAGAACTACTTAAACCTAACTAACCTAAGGACATCACACACATCCATGCCCGAGGCAGGATTCGAACCTGCGACAGTAGCAGTCGCGCGGTTCCGGACTGAGCGCCTAGAACCGCTAGACCACCGCGGCCGGCATGGATCCAGTAAATGTTGCTCCAAACGTTCAACATAATTTGACCATGGTTCGACAAACCTATCAAAAGCACGAAACGCCGGTGCTGAAACGTGCAAGATGTTCAATTTACCCGCGATGGAACAAACTCTATGAGCTACGTCTTGCAACCCAGGGGAATTAGGGTGAAGTTCTGACCTTGTGAGCACTGTCAGAATCTGCTGTAGAGTTTCTACCAAGGACTGAAGAAGTTCCTGTGAGGAGGCCATTTCGTTCGAAAATGAAAATCCCATCCTCGTCGCCAATAACTGCAGTGTTCTGCGGTGAACAGGAAAGAACTAACAATCAAGTTTGAACACACTTTACTATAATAATACGTCTTCTTGGCATGCACTAATTTGCAAACGCAAGAACAACAAAAAAAAAAAACACAATTCTTGTGGTGGCAAAACCAGATAAGACTACAAGGCAACGAAAAGAAAACAATGACCAAAATACTGCTCTACTAATTACAACGTTCTACTGAATGCTACGGCGAGTGTCTATTATGCTAGACCCGGAACTGTCGAATCTGTAGGAACACACTGCCGGTCTGATTCTCCTGGCGTCCTTACAACGCCAGTTCGGCAAAGTGCTACACGTAGTCTCATGAGTTCCAATTGGTGGATCACTGTCAGATGGCCTTCCGCAAAGTAGTTCCGTGTTTATACGGATAGCCTGGCTATGTTTCGACCTGAGCTCTTGAAGGGAGGTCGGCAGCTCACCTTGCTTGTCAGTTGTGCGGGCCCTCTAACTGATAACGGGCCATTACGACACTATCAAATAAGAGAGAAGGCATAGATAAGATTCTTTTCAATTTTTAAAATAATTGTGAAAGTTCTAACATAAAGACTATTCCAGTTGATGTGTAGAATCTAAGACACTTGAGTCATACAATCAGACCTCCGGAAAAATACACACATCAAAAAAAGTTTTGCATCACCCCAGTTCCCAGAACTCCTGAAGATAGATGTTGGTTGGTTGTTTGGGGGAAGAGACCAAACAGCGAGGTCATCGGTCTCATCGGATTAGGAAAGGAAGTCGGCCGTGCCCTTTCAAAGGAACCATTGCCTGGAGCGATGTAGGGAAATCACCGAAAACCTATATCAGGATGGCCGGACGCGGGATTGAGCCATCGTCCTCCCGAATGCGAGTCCAGTGTGCTACCACTGCGCCACCTCGCTCGGTCAGATAGATGTTGACTGTGGATATTGTATCACATATATAGTCCCTTTCACTTTTCATAGATGTCACTAAACCCGCCCAAAGATGTAAACAACCACATATGAGCAGCGCCTATTAGACGGAGAGGGTCTGACAGCTGATCAGTTCCAATCATCCCACCAGGAAGGAGGTACACACGGCTCGTATTGTCTGTAGTTCAACCATGCCTAGACGGTCAATACCGCTGTTCGATCGCGTCCGCATTGTTACTTTGTGCCAGGAAGGGCTCTCAGCAAGGGAGGATGGAGCAGATACAGAGAGACAGGAACTGTCGCTGACATGCCTCGCTCAGGCCGCCCAAGGGCAATTACTGCAGTGGATGACCGCTACCTATGGATGAAGGCTCGGAAGAAACCTAAAAGCAACGCCACCATGTTTTCGTGCGGCACAGGACGTCGTGTTACGACTCAAACTGTGTGCAATAGGCTGCATGATGCGAAACTTCACTCCCGACCTCCTTGGCGAGGTCCATCTTTGCAACCATGACACCATGCAGCGCGGTACAGATGGGCCCAACAACATGCCGAATGGACCGCTCAGGATTGTCATCAAGTTCTCTTCACCGATGAGTGTCACATATGCCTTCAACCAGACAATCGTAGGAGACATGTTTCGAGATAGCCCGGTCAGGCTGAACGCCTTAGACACACTGTGCAGCGAGTGCAGCAAGTTGGAGGATCCCTGCTGTTTTGGGGTGGCATTATGTGGGCGGGGGCCGACGTACGCCGCTGGTGGTCATGGAAGGCGCCGTAACTGCTGTACGAAACGTGAATGCCATCCTCCCACCGATAGTGCAACCATATCGGCAGCATATTGGCGAGGCATTCGACTTCATGGACGACAATTCGCGCCCCCATCTGGGACATCCTGTGAATGACTTCCTTCAAGATAACGAAATCGCTCGACTATAGTGACTAGCGTGCTCTCCAAACATGAACCCTATCGACCATGCCTGGGATAGACTGAAAAGGGCTGTTTATGGACGATGTGACCCACCAACCACTCTGAGGGATCTACGCCGAATTGCCGTAGAGGAGTGGAACAATCTGGACTAACAGTGCCTTGATGATCTGTTAGATGTCGATCAGCTTGGGTTTAGGAACGGTAAGGACACCAGAGAAGCAATTCTGGCACTATTTGATAATGAATGCAGGACTTAACAAAAATCAAGCGACGTTCATAGGATATGTCGACCTAGAAATAAGTTCGATATTGTAAAACAGTACAAGACGTTCGAAATTCTCAGAAAAATGGTTGTAAGCAATAAAAGACTGGCAACGTACGACGGCCATTCGGAAAGTAAGGAACGATTTGTCGCGAAATGGAAATCACAGCCAAAATCCAGTACTCATATGCTCGTAGATAGCGTCACGTCATTTTGGTCAGTTCTGTGCGCACAGTGAGCGCAAGAACATGCCTAGGAAATAGTGTCTCCCGCCAAGTATGGGCGCTTGCGAGAGATTTCGCATGGTTTCATACAACCCCACATAACGTAACTATCGTGCATTTTCTTCTTCATGACAGTTGTCGACCGCACACAGCAGGGGCAATGAGGACTCCTCTGAAGCATTTTCAATGGTAAGTGTTTGGTCACTCTCCATGTGTTTGGTCACTCTCCATACAGCCCGGACTTGGCGCTCTCTCTGTTTTTCATCGCATTTCAGTTGAATCGCTGGTTATGAAGACAGCATTTTGGCACAGACAACGAACTGCAGTCCAGTGCAGAAAGTTGTCGGAGAGCACAGGAGATTGCCTTCTATGACGAGGGTATTGGAAAGTTGGTAAAGCGCTACGACAGATGTCTAAGGCGGAGCGGCGACTATGTAGAGAAGGTGTAGCTAACTGTTGCAAATAAAACAGTTTTGATTTTCACTGTGGTTTCCATTTCGCGGCAGATCGTTCCTTGCTGTCCGAATAGTCCTCATAAAATATGTGCAAGAACCAAGAGGAAACAATAAGAATTGGTGACCGAAGACTAAGTACTCGGATTAAAAATGCAGTGAGACAGGGATGAAATTTTTCGCCTCTGCTGTTCAATCTCTACTTCGAAGAAGCAGTCTAATGAGTACAAAATATGGATTGTGAGTAAACCTATGAAAGACGAAAGTAACGACGAGCAGCAGATGCAAGATTATCGATAAACGTAATGTCAAAATTGGTGAGCACGAAGTAGACAAAATGAAGGAATTCTGCTTCCTTCGAAGGAAAGTAACACTGATGGACGAAGCAGGGATGCCACAGAAAGCTGATTTACGTAATCATAGAAGGTCTAGTAGTACCAAACACAGACATCAATTTGAGGAAGAAATTTCTGGGAATGTACGTGTGGTGCAGAGCATTGAATGGTAGTGAATCGAAGCGACTGAGTTGTGATACTACAGAAGACAGTTGAAAAATAGGTCAGACGCGATGATCGATCAGCTCTGATCGGTACGGAAAAAATGGCTAAATGAATGAAGCATCGCAAACTGGGATTTGGGGAAGATGAGGCTCCGACAGATGACTCTTAACGTCTCCATCATACTTCGAGACTACGAGACCTTTTCTTCAAGAAGTCTGAACTCGAATATCTTAGTGCAGTGGTGCCACTCAAATTTGAAATTAGTGACTTACCGGTTTCGGCTGGACGCAGTAGAATACCGTATGTAAGATCAGGTCGGTTCGGCAACAGAAACAGAACTTGCTTGACTGTAACAGTCACACACGATTGATTTGACGGCACGTATTTATAAATCGTCTCACTATCTCTGCACATGCGCAACCGTTTTGTTTCTCAGCAGCTATTACAGCAGCGCCGCAATGTTGAGTCTAGTGTGCACAGTACGTACTTACAAATAAACTGAGTTGTGATACTACAGAAGAGTTGAAAAATAGGTCAGACGCGATGATCGATCAGCTCTGATCGGTACGGAAAAAATGGCTAAATGAATGAAGCATCGCAAACTGGGATTTGGGGAAGATGAGGCTCCGACAGATGACTCTTAACGTCTCCATCATACTTCGAGACTACGAGACCTTTTCTTCAAGAAGTCTGAACTCGAATCTCTTAGTGCAGTGGTGCCACTCAAATTTGAAATTAGTGACTTACCGGTTTCGGCTGGACGCAGTAGAATACCGTATGTAAGATCAGGTCGGTTCGGCAACAGAAACAGAACTTGCTTGACTGTAACAGTCACACACGATTGATTTGACGGCACGTATTTATAAATCGTCTCACTATCTCTGCACATGCGCAACCGTTTTGTTTCTCAGCAGCTATTACAGCAGCGCCGCAATGTTGAGTCTAGTGTGCACAGTACGTACTTACAAATAAAGTAAATTGACTTGCAAATCCGCGACTCGTAACACTCGGCTTGGGCAGACCAGCCAGTATGTAAATAGGAAAGCTCCAGAAAAATGCGGCACGCCGCATAAAGTGGTGTGTATTTTCAGCAGGCAGGTACTGGCTCTACTCCAAGGAGCCACATATGCTCGGTGGCAGACAAGTCGTAAAGCGTCCTGCGAGATAAACGTGGTGTCGTTAATTGAACACGTAATACTCCGCGAGCGGCGGAGGTCGCCGATCCCAAGAGGCGCCATCAATGAGCATAATCGTGTGTCGGTGCCTCGGCACGTCTTCCGAAGCACCCTGAAGCTACTACGAAATATAACCACTGTTCTAGGGAACAGTTGTGACGTTTACATCAGCGTCGCTGTTTCTGCTATGCGTAAACATCTTTCGCATTGTTTTACTTACACTACTGGCCATTAAAATTGCTACACCACGAAGATGACGTGCTACAGACGCCAAATTTAACCGACAGGAAGAAGATGCTGTGACACGGAAATGATCAGCTTTTCAGACCATTCACACAAGGTTGGCGCCGGTGGCGACACCTACAACGTGCTGACATGAGGAACGATTCCAACCGATTTCTCATACGCAAACAGCAGTTGACCGGCGTTGCCTGGTGAAACGTTATTGTGATGCCTCGTGTAGGGAGGAGAAATGGGTACCATCACGTTTCCGACTTTGATAAAGGTCGGATTGTAGCCTATTGCGATTGCGGTTTATCGTATCGCAACATTGCTGCTCGCGTTGGTCGAGATCCAATGACTGTTAGCAGAATATGGAATCGGTGGGTTCAGGGGGGTAATACGGAACGCCGTGCTGGATCCCAACGGCCTCGTATCACTAGCAGCCGAGATGATAGGCATCTTATCCGCATGGCAGTAACGGATCGTGCAGCCACGTCTCGATCCCTGAGTCAACAGATGGGGACGAACAGTTCGACGACGTTTGCAGCAGCATGGACTATCAGCTCGGAGACCACGGCTGCGGTTACCCTTGACGCTGCATCACAGACAGGAGCGCCTGCGATGGTGTACTCGACGATGAACCTGGTTGCACGAATGGCAAAACGTCATTTTTTTGGATCAATCCAGGTTCTGTTTACAGCATGATGATGGTCGTATCCGTGTTTGGCGACATCGCCGTGAACGCACATTGGAAGCGTGTATTCGTCATCGCCATACTGGCGTATCACCCGGCGGGTGCCACTGGTTACACGTCTCGGTCACCTCTTGTTCGCATTGACTGCAGTTTGAACAGTGGACGTTACATTTCAGATGTGTTACGACCCGTGGTTCCACCCTTCATTCGATCCCTGCGAAACCCTAGATTTCAGCAGGATAATCCACGATCGCATGTTGTAGGTGCTGTACGGGCCTTTCGGGATACAGAAAATGTTCGACGGCTGCCCTGGCCAGCATATTCTCCAGATCTCTCACCAACTGAAAACGTCTGATCAATGGTGGCCGAGCAACTGGCTCGTCACAATACGCCAGTCACTACTCTTGATGAACTGTGGTATCGTGTTGAAGCTGCATGGGCAGCTGTACCTGTATACGCCATCCAAGCTCTGTTTGACTCAATGCCCAGGCGTATCACTGAGTGTGTTCCGTCCACCTTCTAAGATTAGGGCTCTTCTCGGCTCTGTGAAGGATGATTTGGGACTTAGGAAACCCGGAGTGTACAAAATCCCGTGTCAATGTGGGAAAGCTTACGTTGGTCGTTCTATTCGCACAGTGCATGACAGGTGTGTGGAACATCGCCGTCACACGAGGCTACAACAGCCGGAAAAATCGGCCGTAGCAGAACACTGCCTAAATGAGGGACACAAAATGAAATTTGAGGAAACTGTTGTGATTGCCAACATTTCCGGTTTTTGGAATAGTGTCTATAAAGAGGCGATTGAAATTAGGTTGGCTGATAATTTAATCAACAGAGACAATGGGTTTCCTCTTAGCAAAACGTGGAATCCGTATTATCTCGCATCAAAACTGAACGTTCTTCGGTACGACATGGATTGCGATATATCGCTGCCAGCAGTGTTTCACTAAGGGCGGCGCCACCTCCCTGTTTTGTAAGGCAGAAACCGTGATGGGCGGCGCATGCGCCGTGTACTGAACAGTGGCCTATATAGGACGTCGAATTGCAATCTTGCGTCAGTTCTCAGCGGGACTCATCAGCGGAAGCAGCATTTCCTGAAGATGGCGAACAGTTGGATCGCCGAAATATCGAGTCAAGTTGATTTTAGGATCCGGCAGCAAACCCGAAGAGACTTTCAAACATTTTGTTACAGGAAATGTTCAAAATGTCCTCCGTTAGCGAGGATACATGCATCCACCCTCCGTTGCATGGAATCCCTGATGCGCTGATGCAGCCCTGGAGAATGGCGTATTGTATCACAGCCGTCCACAATACGAGCACGAAGAGTCTCTACATTTGGTACCGGGGTTGTGTAGACAAGAGCTTTCAAATGCCCCCATAAATGAAAGCCAAGAGGGTTGAGGTCAGGAGAGCGTAGAGGCCATGGAATTGGTCCGCCTCTACCAATCCATCGGTCACCGAATCTGTTGTTGAGAAGCGTACGAACACTTCGACTGTAATTTGCAGGAGCTCCATCGCGCATGAACCACATGTTGTGTCGTACTTGTAAAGGCACATGTTCTAGCAGCACAGGTAGAGTATCCCGTATGAAATCATGATAACGTGCTCCATTGAGCGTAGGTGGACGAAACTAAAATGAGCTCTGACATGGAAATTAATCGTTTCCGGACACATGTCCACATAACATCTTTTCTTTATCTGTGTGTGAGGAATGTTTCCTGAAAGTTTGGCCGTACCTTTTTGTAACACCCTGTAGATCTACATAGATTCTTCGCAAGTGACCGTAAGGTGCGTGGCGGAGGCTACCCTGTACGACTACTTGCCATTTCCTCTGCTGTTGCACTCGCGAACAGAGCGAGGGAAAAACGACTGTCTGTACGCCTCCGTATGAGCCCTAATTTATCGTATTTTCGTGGTCCTTAGAGCGATGTGTGTTGGCGGGAGCAGAATCTTTCGGCAGTCAGCTTCAAGTTCCGGTTCTCAAAATTTTCTCAATAGTGTTTTCCGAAAAGAAGCCGCCTTCTCACCACGGATTCCCATTTGAGTTCCCGAAACATTTCCGTAACACTTAAGTTTTGTTCGAACCTATCGGTAACAAATCTAGCAGCCCTCCTCTGAACTGCTTCGATGTCTTCCTTCAATCCGACCTGGTACGGATCCCAAATTTTCGATCAGTACTCAAGAATAGGTCTCACTAGCATCCTATATGCGTTCTCCTTTACAGGTGAACAACTCTTTCCCATAATTCTCCCAATAAACCTAAGTCAACCGTTTGCCTTCCCTAACGCATTTTTCTCATGCTCGTTCCACCTCAAATCACTTTGCAACGTTACGCCCAGATATTGAAATGACTTGACTTTGTCAAATGTTCAGATGTGTGTGTGTGATTTGCTAAGGAACCAAACTGCTGAGGTCATCGGTCCCTAGAGTTACACACTACTTAAACTAACTTTTGCTAAGAACAACACACACAACCGTGCCCGAGGGAGGACTCGAACCTCCGGCGGGAGGGTCCTCGTAGTCCGTGGCATGGCGCCTCTAACTGCGCGGCCACTCCGCGCAGCCACTTGACTTTGTCAAGCTGGACACTAGTGATACTGTGTCCGAACATTGCAGCTTTGTTCTTCCTACTCCTCCGCAATAAGTTACGTTTTTACACATTTGGGGCTGGCTGCCATTTATCACACCAACTGGAAATTTTGTCAAAGTCGTGTTGTATCTTCATACAGTCTCTCAACTTCGACACCTTACCGTACACCACGGCATCATCAGCAAACAACCGCAGACTGCTGCCCACCCTCTCCGCCAAATCATTTATGTACGTATATAGAGAACAACTTCACTGAAGCACTCCAGACGATACCCTTGTCTCTGAAGAACACTCGCCCTCGAGGACATACTGGGTTCTATTATTTAAGAAGTCTTCGAGCCTCTCATATATCTGTGAACGCAGTCCACATGTAATACAGCATGTTTGGAACAGAAAAGTAAAGCAGCGAAACAAAACCATTGCGATCCCACTTGGATATCAACCGTAAATCAATCATCTAATGTCACAAGTACGTTACGCAAAGAACAAATTTCTAAATATGAAAATGTGTAAATAGCAAATAGCAGCATATAAACTAACAATCATGTGACTGATTATGACTATACAGGTACATTTCTGCCAAAGTCACGGACAGTCATGCGCCAATATATCTCACAGTATTACATTAAGTTGGTCTAATTTTTCTATTGCAAATTTAATAGCACTGTGCTCTACACGCATTATATTGAGTTTCTGGAGAGATGTAGTACTGTAGATTACAGTATACAATAAACAGATGCCATGTTCGTCTGTCTCAAGCAAACTCTAGCTCTCTATCATCATAGAGAGTGTGTGTTTCAGAAAACGAGTTCCTCATTACTACATGTTCAGAAGGGCACAGTTGTAATAACTGCAGTTCAGGTCATATGCTCAGAAGAGTCTACACAGTACAAGCACAGGTGTCGGATGAAGCAAGCGACGAAGCGGAACCTGGTGGGGAGGATGAGAGGTCTGTGAGCAAACAGTAGTGCTCCTCGAGTGGAACAAATGAAGGGCGTTCACAATAAATGTAACATATTTTTTTCTCTACTAGTTTAGAATGAAAAATGCGGAATTTGTTGGGGGACATCGTGGAATATTCCCTATAATTCCGTGAAGTTGTGGTAGGTGGCGGTCCGTCTGTAACGGAGGTTCCAAACAGAGCTGTCAATTAGTTTCTTTTGGCGAAAAACCAGCCAACAGAAATATACATAGCCACTTGCAGAATCTCTATGGAGACCTGAAGTGAAGAAAAGCACGGTGGGTTGTTGTCCGAGACGCCTTTATCACTGCAACAAGGTGCCTCAAATCTGTCCAATCTCTCGCCTGTCGGCCGGCCGCAGTGACTCCTCCAGTGTTGGAATGTGCGGCCACTCTCACTCAAGGTGATCGAACGGATCACAGTCAAACACCTCGCTGCATAACTGGACTTCTCTGCTGGTAATGCTGACACTCCCGTCGAACAATTAGGGTATTCAAAGGTATGTGGCCGCTGGCTTTCCTTGCCCCTAACAGTAGCCCATAAAGAGCAACGATCTGTACGGCATTGCTTACGCATTACGAGGCTGATCGTGACAATTTTCTGTCTATTATCATAACAATAGATGAAACACGGCTTCATCACTTCGAACCGGAACAAAAACGGCAATACGAGGATTGGAACTTAAATAGTGGCAACCGATACAAAAGGGTTACGTGCTTGCAACTGTTACTGTCCTTCAAAGTAGTCACCAGCGTCGTGTAGAACCCGTTGCCAGCGATGTGGAAGGCGTAGTATACCGTTAGCAGAGCCTGTTCTATTGATAGTGCGAATGGAGCGGTCTACTACCTGTCGAATCTGAAGCGAATGCCACGAAGTGGTTCCTTCATATTCGGAATCAAATCAAAGTCACAAGGACTTAAGTCCGGGGAGTGTAGTGGATGGTACAGCACTTCCCTGTCCCATCGACCGGACAGAGCAGCCACAGCTTGCGCTGTATGCGCCCGCGCATTGTCGTGCGAAACGATGGATGGGTTGAGCAGTAAGTGTCGCCGCTTCTTTCTCAAAGCTGGTCGCGGGTGATGCTCCAAAAAATGAACAGAAACACTGTGCATTGACGGTCTGCCGTGGAGGAACGTAATGTGTTCGGATAACACCGTCACAGTCGTACACGAGAATCATCATAACTTTGACCCGCTCCATTCGCAGCATCAACAGAATAGGCACTGCTAACGGTATATTACGCCTTCCACATCGCTGGCAATCGGTTCTACACAAAGCCGGTGACTACTCTGAAGGACAATAACAGGTGCAAAAATGTAAACCTTTTGTATCGGTTGTGAGTAAATAGTTGCCACTATTTAAGTTACAACCCTCGTACATGGAATGACGCCACACCAAATCTCCTTCGAAGAAAAAGTTGTCCTTCCTCACGGTGCAACGCTCAACTATGAAGGATACTGTGCTATCCTCAGGAAACTGAAGAAACGACTCCACCGTGCTCGTCGAAAAAAAAAAAAAAATGAGCTCCATCTCCATGAGAGTGCTAAAGCCTCATACAAGTTTGGCACCCTAGAGGAGCTCACGAAACTCATCCACGCTAGAGCTCGAACCCCACTTGCACTTCCGATATCCACTTGTTTGGCCCAATGAAGAATGCACTCCACGGGAGACAGTATCTGGTTGATGGGTAAGTTGTTGATGCAGCAAGGCGTTGGTTCCGACGTCGACCACTAGCGTGGACATACAGGCCCTCCTAGTAACGAGGTTAAGGCCGTCGCATTGGACGGAGATTGTGTTGAAAAACAGGGTTTCTGTAGTCAGAAGAGTCGGGAATAATATGGTGTACTGGAACCATGAACAAAACCAACCTGCTTCTTGGAAAATGTGTTGCATTACTTAGTCAACGCCTCTCACATATCGATATGTGGCCTCAGGTATACGGTCCGTATGGGGTCTCAGAACATATGTCAACATCTCCGAGACTGATATGAGAGTGCGGCAGACGGAGAGCGCGATGAACACCCAGTGAGAAGGTTTGCAGTTAAGAACCTCAGAACGGCCTGTAGGCAGTGACTCACCGCACCTGATATTGTCTCAGCCGATCGCGCCATATCGTCGCAACCTCGATTAGTTCATATTCGTAGCACAGAACTCCTTACCTACTTCTCGTAGAACTCCACAAGGTATCAAAATCGTCTATTCATTAGAACAGAAGAAGGAGATAGTGGTCTGTTTTTGGGGCTACAGATAGATCACAACCTTAACTAGAAAACCAACACCTTAGAATTAATGAAGCACGTGAAATTCAGGTACAATTGCAGGTCGGATAATTGCAGCTACATATGATTTAAAATAAAGAAATTTGTCTCTTCTATATATTGTCAGATATACATATTTTTAGACAAGATGAGAATAGAAGCTTTCGAAATGTTGTGCTACAGAAGAAGGCTGAAGATTAGATGGGTAGTTCACTTAACTAATGAGGAGTTACTGAATAGAATTGGAGAGAAGAAGAATTTATTGCACAGCTTGATTAAAAGAAGGAATCGGTTGGTAGGGCATGTTCTGAGGCGTCAAGGGTTCTCCAATTTAGTATTGGAGGGCAGCGTGGAGGGTAAAAACCTCAGCGAGAGACCAAGAGATGAATACAGTAAGCAGGTTCAGAAGGATGTAGTTGCAGTAGTTACTCGAGGTGAAGAGGCTTGCATAAGTACCATGGAGAGCTGCATCAAACCAGTCTCTGGACTGAAGACCACAACAACAACAACATATTTTCATTCACTAATGAGACATAGAACCTTTTTTGGGAAATTAAATTTACAAGGATTTCAGAATACATAACCGCGTACCCGGTGTGAGTTCTAGACTATCGTACTGGGACCTCTTCAAAAGGCTTGCTTATTAGTCATGATTTTTTATAACTGTTTTCTAATATATATATATATATATATATATGTGTGTGTGTGTGTGTGTGTGTGTGTGTGTGTGTGTGTGAGTGTGTGTGTGTGTGTTCTTTTATGTCCTTTATCTTTCTCAAGACTCGTCTTTCTCAAAAATAGTATAAGCATGAATATAATATTAGGAAGAAAAACAGCATTTACAAATACGTCAGGAATTTAAAATTAATTAGAAAGACGTCAGACACAAGGTATTCAACAACCTTCCGGAGCAAGGGGTAACGTAATGGGTGATGATGATGATGATGTTTGGTTTGTGGGGCGCTCAACTGCGTGGGTATCAGCGCCCGTACAATTTCCCAATCTTTGCTCAGTCCAATTTCGCCACTTTCCTGGATGATGATGAAATGATGAGGACAACACAAACACCCAGTCATCTCGAGGCAGGTGAAAATCCCTGACCCCGAACGTAATGGGATTAAAGACTGAGTTACAGAACTTGCTTTTAGGGAAGCTCTTCTACTAGTACTGTATTGCTATTTAACTTCATGAAATTATATTCTGTCACTGTATTGCACTGAAATAAGATTGTGCATCTTTCACTTTTTTACGCATGCGAAAGACCCATTCCTCGGGATTCATGGATCATGTAATGATTCATGTGATGTAACACGCTGCAGCAATGGGAATTAGTCTGAAACGTCTCCTTCTTAGAAACAGTAAGACCATCGTTTATTATCCAATTTGCGATGGTGGACGACGGTCAGGTGGAAAATGCGCTGCGTCGATAAGGCACGGCACTGTGAAATGGAGGTATACAGTCAAGAAGAACTGAAAAGAGATGTGATGATGTAATCTGAGACGCAAATGGGAGTTCTGTTTCTTGAGTTCTTTTGTAAAGCGACGATGGATACCCAGTGGTACTGCAGTACGCGGAAAATTTAAACCTAAATAAATCTCCCTTACAACTGTTTTATCCCAGCACGTTCTAGATAAAAGAGTTGTAAGACAAATTTTAACAAGGCTATCACTTTGGCTCACCAAGTGCACTTCAGTGATAAGTGCTAACGTTATCACACGTAATAGATGGGGAAAAGAGGAACTGTTTCAGTTCGATTAAACGGCTTGGCCGTTCAGAAATCGGAATTTTTTAACCAAGGTTTTCGTATCCAAATGTACACCTTGATGAAGGGTTGACTGTGATCCTTGTCTTAGATCACCAGCAGTGACATATTTGCATGTATCGACCTTCCGACATGTACGACTGTTTCACTGGGCGAACTTGGGAGCAGTAATTTCATTCCGTGCTCTCCAAGTCAAGGGGAGCCAGTGAGATTCGTTCTTAGAGGGAATTCTCAAGCAATTAACAGAGGCTTACCGCACCACAATGTGGTGGTTGATGGTTAGTTTCACTCACGCGCTTGACTAATTAAAGTTCAGACCTACCTGAGCAGCCAGAAATAGAGCCAAGATCATATTTTATGACACTGAAATCTTTGTCGAAGCTTCATTATCTCCAGTGGATTTCTCCTGTGTTTCTCTTTCATTGGTGATACTTAAGCAGGAGAAGTTGACGAGTGGATCGAAATTGAAAGACATTCAGCTATCGAAGAAGAGTCCACTGATGATGAGGTGTTACAAAGTGTTTTCAATCCACAAGAGGTACGAGAAACTGAGAGAGATGACGCAGAAGCGCCTACAGCTCACATCTCTTGGGCTGAGGCTTGAGAAGAGAAAAATACCTTTGTGCAATTCGCTTAGTGTAACGAACAATACAACGCCTTTACAGTTACGAATCTGAACGTCATAAAAATAATTTTAGTCAGAAAAGAGCTCAATCCAAGAAACGAGTTAGCATTCTGCAATGTTCCAGAGGGCTCAGAACTAAATTTCAGCTAAATCATGAGTGTTAGATACCAATCCGACATACTTCACGCCCTCGACAACGTCAAACATCTGTGCTATTCCTAAAGGCGGTGATTCCAACTGCACTGCACCAGTTTCTTGGTAACAGTTTTTATTAATTACTTGCCTCTTGATCTTTTCAAGTCAATGGTACTTATTTTATTTCGCAACTGAGCTACAAAAATTATTTATGTATACTGAACTTTTCTAAAACTTTGAGAGCTTCAACTTATTTAGTAGTGCAGTTGAGTATTCGAAGTAATTAAATTTTGCTTTTACAGAGAAGTAACGAATATTTTTAAATTTTTATATTGTAATCTCTCCTGCTGTGTTCCATAAAAGAGAGTTAGTTGTTTTTGTACGTCGAAACTACTGGTTTTAACTACATCAGTTTTTCTTAATCCAGGTTTTTAAAAATGACGCTGGTGATCCGGCAAATCTGATAGTCCGGCATTGACAGATCCCCGAGCTTGCCGGATTATCGAGGTTCCTCTGTATTTAGGTGTACGATTGTGCCTATATGTAAGAAGAGGCATCGTTAACAGGTTACGAAGAGTACAAATAGACAAAGATGGTGACAACTGAAGAAGTATTTCGTGCAGGGAATAAATAAGCAAAGGACTAGACAGAACTGACTCAATTATGAGAGGATGGAAGAACAGGAAACTTGGTTGCAACTGCTCATTACAGAAGTGTAGAAGAATAGGCTAGAGCCGTCGTTCCCAAGTTGGGGGTGCAGAAATTACCGCCTGATTGTTAGAAACGAAAGAGTTCAGTTGTAGCTCGGTTACAAAACTAAATTACATTTAAAAATTCATTACTATCTACCACTATTTTGTGAGAGGGTAACCCGTACTACATAAGTTACGAAAACATTTTTTTTAAAATAACCTGTCAGCCTAGAGCGTCACACGACATGGCGGAAGCCACAGCTTGTAAAATGAATGTCTGAACAGCATGTTCCTCACATCGTCCATGCCCTATACACATACTTTGTACCATTTACCTATGACATGAAAAGTGAGATATATACTTCACCTATACTTAAATATCTCATGAGAAAGCCTTCTCCAAGTTGTAAGTGGCTATGCAACAGGCCTGAAATTACTTCGTTATTTACTTCACAAAAATATACTAACTAAATGACAGCACGGCACAATAGTAACTGTGAAATGGCTGCAACACTGCTGCAGGGTCTAGTGTCAATATTTGTGTTCTTTTCTGAGGAATTGTACGCAGCACGCGTGATGCACTTAGAACTGATTCATCATTTTATATAAAAATAAAAGGTTGTTAAAAATAAGCAATACCAACTGTCCCATTGATTCATTATTTCGTGATTTAACAAAACACCTACAAAAACTAAATATCATTCATCGTTCGACATTTTAAAATAGAGGTGTTCAACGAAACTTCGTTCATTATAAAGTTTAGTGAAACGTTAATGTTGGTGCTGATGGGTGGAAGGAAGGGGGTACTAGCTAATATCTGATTACACACATGGATAATGGTCTCAGAAAGGTTGGAACCCAATGTGTTAGACTGTAGTGTACAAATGACCGACTGAATAAAAATGAAAGGGACCTCCATTAAAATACTAAGAGGCCTTTTGGTCATTCCTCTGTTGTTTCAATCTGGATTAGTCATTCACTCTCGCCAAGCAAACTGAGAACGTCCTAGAATTAATGAAAAAAGTCAATGATAAGGTAGTCTCTCAAATGACTTCAGTCGTTCCTCAGATTGTAACTCCTACGACGTCGTTGTTGTTACTGTTCTTACAGTTACTGAAAGCGGCGACTTATACAACTGCACACTAAATGACAGTATTTGTATTTATGAAGCAATAGTCTTCTGTCAAGCAAAAACAAATGTTTTCCATAGGGCTGTAAAAGGAACATGTTACCGCTGGGTCTTACCTAAATACAACGGAACCTCGATAATCCGGCAAGCTCGGGGATCTGTTAATGCCGGATTTCCAAATTTGCCGGATCAACAGCGTCATTTTTTAAAAAACGGGTTTAAGAAAAACTGATATAATTAAAACCCATAGTTCTGACGTACAAAAACAACTAACTTCCATTTATGGAACACAGCGGGAGAGATTACAACATAAAAATTTAAAAATATTTGTTACTTGTTACTATAAATATAATTAAAAATATTTGTTACTAACCTGCGACCGAAGCGGTCGCGCTGTTCAAGACTGTAGCGCCTAGAACCGCTCGGCCATCTCGGCCGGCAGTTCGGTGTGCTAAATAATTGTTATAATGATTTCCTTTTGTTGAAGTTACATTAGGGCAACGGCCTTGCCGCAGTGGATACACCGGTTCCCGTGAGATCACCGAAGTTAAGCGCTGTCGGGCGTGGTCGGCACTTGAATGGGTGACCATCCAGGCTGCCATGCGCTGTTGCCATTTTTCGGGGTGCACTCAGCCTCGTGACGCCAATTGAGGAGCTACTCGACCTAATAGTAGCGGCTCTGGTCAAAGAAAACAATCATAACGACCGGGAAAGCGGTGTGCTGACCCCACGCCCCTCCTATCAGCATCCTCCACTGAGGATGACACGCCGTTCGGATGGTCCCGGTAGGCCACACGTGGCCTGAAGACGGAGTGCTTTTTTTTTGAGTGAAGTTACGTTATCCTGCAGATACGTTATCGCCCACTGAAGCAAAAGCAACATATGATCTCGTTTGGTCTCAGGGGTTGAAACTTCAGGGTTTCGTATATAAGCATATTTATTAGTAGCACACTGCTTTGTTAATTTTAATTGCACGAAGCATATTTAGTTAGGATTTCTCTGTAATGGCGCCTAAGTGAGAAATAACGTACTCGACATTTGTGGCCCAGTGCGGCAAAATTTGCAGCAGAAAATAAAAATAACGAATGGGGTACTTTAATACTTTCATATATGCATAAGCTGAATAAATTATCTGAATAATATCTGGACTAGAAGAGTCGTAATTACAGAAAATAGTTGTACCGACCGTGATGGCGGACAATGGTAGGATAAGATCGCAACTAATAAAACTTTTAATAACTGCAGGAAACTACACAATTCTTCTCTAAATGAAAGATGGTTTCAATAGTAACAAACAACAGTTTGTATTCTGAAAAACGATTTAGATAAATTAACAATCATTATACACTCCTGGAAATGGAAAAAAGAACACATTGACACCGGTGTGTCAGACCCACCATACTTGCTCCGGACACTGCGAGAGGGCTGTACAAGCAATGATCACACGCACGGCACAGCGGACACACAAGGAACCGCGGTGTTGGCCGTCGAATGGCGCTAGCTGCGCAGCATTTGTGCACCGCCGCCGTCAGTGTCAGCCAGTTTGCCGTGGCATACGGAGCTCCATCGCAGTCTTTAACACTGGTAGCATGCCGCGACAGCGTGGACGTGAACCGTATGTGCAGTTGACGGACTTTGAGCGAGGGCGTATAGTGGGCATGCGGGAGGCCGGGTGGACGTACCGCCGAATTGCTCAACACGTGGGGCGTGAGGTCTCCACAGTACATCGATGTTGTCGCCAGTGGTCGGCGGAAGGTGCACGTGCCCGTCGACCTGGGACCGGACCGCAGCGACGCACGGATGCACGCCAAGACCGTAGGATCCTACGCAGTGCCGTAGGGGACCGCACCGCCACTTCCCAGCAAATTAGGGACACTGTTGCTCCTGGGGTATCGGCGAGGACCATTCGCAACCGTCTCCATGAAGCTGGGCTACGGTCCCGCACACCGTTAGGCCGTCTTCCGCTCACGCCCCAACATCGTGCAGCCCGCCTCCAGTGGTGTCGCGACAGGCGTGAATGGAGGGACGAATGGAGACGTGTCGTCTTCAGCGATGAGAGTCGCTTCTGCCTTGGTGCCAATGATGGTCGTATGCGTGTTTGGCGCCGTGCAGGTGAGCGCCACAATCAGGACTGCATACGACCGAGGCACACAGGGCCAACACCCGGCATCATGGTGTGGGGAGCGATCTCCTACACTGGCCGTACACCACTGGTGATCGTCGAGGGGACACTGAATAGTGCACGGTACATCCAAACCGTCATCGAACCCATCGTTCTACCATTCCTAGACCGGCAAGGGAACTTGCTGTTCCAACAGGACAATGCACGTCCGCATGTATCCCGTGCCACCCAACGTGCTCTAGAAGGTGTAAGTCAACTACCCTGGCCAGCAAGATCTCCGGATCTGTCCCCCATTGAGCATGTTTGGGACTGGATGAAGCGTCGTCTCACGTGGTCTGCACGTCCAGCACGAACGCTGGTCCAACTGAGGCGCCAGGTGGAAATGGCATGGCAAGCCGTTCCACAGGACTACATCCAGCATCTCTACGATCGTCTCCATGGGAGAATAGCAGCCTGCATTGCTGCGAAAGGTGGATATACACTGTACTAGTGCCGACATTGTGCATGCTCTGTTGCCTGTGTCTATGTGCCTGTGGTTCTGTCAGTGTGATCATGTGATGTATCTGACCCCAGGAATGTGTCAATAAAGTTTCCCCTTCCTGGGACAATGAATTCACGGTGTTCTTATTTCAATTTCCAGGAGTGTACATATTACAGGCCTACCCGACAGGGTGCCGAGAGCGCTAACGCGCTGCTTCCTGGACTCTGGTAGGCGCGCCGGCCTCGGATCGAATCCGCCCGGCGTATTGACGACGAGAATCGGTGTGCCGGCCAGCCTGGATGTCGTTTTTAGGCGGTTTTCCACATCCCGCTAGGTGAATACCGGGCTGGTCCCCATGTTCCGCCTCAGTTACACAGCTCGCAGTCATGTGAACACATTCACACTACTTCATGAATTCCACTAGACACAGACAGTTGGGGTACACTAATTCCATCCTGGGGGGGGGGGGGGGCATCCGGCCACCCCTTAAACTTAACATGCCAAATCCGATTAACAATGGCTGACCCTGCGGGACAAGGCGCAAGCGATAGATAGATAGACACATATTACAGGCCCCTTAATATAAGATGTAGGAAGAGTGCGTCTTGCAAGGTCAGCTGCACTACTCGAAAAGACCACACTGTCTTCTTTTTCCATAGGCAAATGAAAATTAATAGAGTATTTATTGCATTCTTTATTCAGTGCCTACACAGATAATAAATCGTGATGATTGTCTTTGTCCTTTGTGTTTTTAACGTATTGCAGAAAAATATTAAGTCATTTTTTCAAGTATATTCACAGAAAAAATTACGCCAGGAAACGGCAAAATCGCAACGCCTCCGCATCTGCACCTGGCATCCTAGAACAAGTAGTGATGGGTTTGGTTGGGTTGCTTGGGGGAAGAGACCAACCTGCGAGGTCATCGGTCTCATCGGATTAGGGAAGGATGGGGAAGGAACCATCCCTGCATTTGCCTGGAGCGATTTAGGGAAATCACGGAAAACCTAAATCAGGACGGCCGGACGCGGGATTGAACCGTCGTCCTCCAGAATGCGAGTGCAGTGTGCTAACCACTGCGCCACCTCGCTCGAAGTAGTGATCTCCCTGTGACATCCTGTGTCATCCCGTAGTATTGTTCAGTGACTAGCAGCGGCCAGACTAATAAATTACCGCACCGCACCACACCGCAAGTGACTGCGTTTGAAGCGTTGCCGTGACCGAGAAACAGTACACTGTATTTTTCCGCCGGATAATGCTCGACCACAAATAACACGTGTCTATGTGAAGAGTCTGTGTACTTTTGAGGTACTTACGTGGCCAGCAAACACCCCAGATCTAAAAATTTTTCCAAATGGCTCTGAGCACTATGGAACATAACATCTGAGGTCATCAGTCCCCTACAACTTAGAACTACTTAAACCTAACTAACCTAAGGACATCACACACATCCATACCCGAGGCAGGATTCGAACCTGCGACTGTAGCGGTCGCGTGGTTCCAGACTGAAGCGCCTAGAACCGCTCGGTCACACCGGCCGGCACCCCAGATCTATCCCTGATATAATATGTATGGGATCACACCGGCTGCCAGCTTTTTCTCAGTGCCAATATCCAGGACGTCAAAGGCCGTTACAGTAGTTGTGGCCCATGTTGCCTGAGGTGAGGATAAAACTGCTGTATTACACACTTCCCAGCCCATTTAGTGCGTTCATCCCCAGAGGAGGTGCAACGTCATACTGAAAAGTGGGCTCATACTGCTAAGTTCTTTTCTAAATTTGACTCGGTAGTCTAACACTGAAATAACATCACATACCCTCTCGATACGTGAAGTTACATTTCGTTTCCTCTTCCTCTTCTGGGCGCCTTCCTTTTTTTAACGGGCAAAGTATTTACACTGAGGTTACAAAAGTGCGTTAGCGATGTGTGTGGTATCGATAGCAACGATGCCACGGCTTAGGTGCAAGTTATTAAATTGGCACTACGACAGACACCGACGACAGCGCCCTCTAGCCGGTGCTGTGGAGGTCTACGAGCTCCGCTACAGATTCTCCCCATTTCATCGAGAACAGACGGCCGGGACACTTCGCACCTCATTGCAAAGTTATGTATTCTTCTTGCTAAAATAAAGGTGATTTAAATTCACACTGCAGTACCGACTTGTTTTTTCCTCACCTGCTTCTACTCGCTTCCTTCATTCAGCCAACCTTTCAGTTTACAGCAGAAGACACACGCACCGCCTTCCAGACGGGATACAAAAATATGCACATGTACAGATGGCAGTAGTGTCGCGCACACAATGTATAACAGGTCAGTGCACTGGCGGAGCTGTCATTTGTACTCAGTTGATCCGTGTGAAAAAAGGTGTCCGACGTGACTATGGCAGCACGAAGGGAATTAACAGACTTGGAGCGCGGATCGTAGCTAGAGCCAGACGGATGGAACAGTCTATTTCGGAAATCTTTACGTAATTGATTGTTCCGTGATCCACAGCGTCAAAAGTGTGTCGAGAGTACCAAATTTCAGGCATTATCTCTCACCACGGACCGTGCTATGGCCAAAGGGCTTCATTCAACGACCGACAGCAGCGGCGTCTATCAGTGCTAACAGACAAGCAACACTGCGTGAGATAACAGCAGAAATCAATGTGGGACGTTCGACGAATGTGTCTGTTAGGACAGTGCGGCGAAGTTTGGCATTGATGGGCTGTGGCAGCAGACAACCGACGCGAGTGGCTTTGCTGACAGCACATGACCTGCAGTTCCTCTCCTGGACTCGTGAACGTATTGGTTGGACCCTAGACTCCTGGAAAACCGTGGCCTCGTCAGAAGAGTCCTGATTTCAGATGGTAAGAACTGATGGTAGGGTTCAACTGTGGTGCAGACCCCACGAAGCCATGGAACCAATTGTTAATAAGGCACTGTGCAACCTGGTGCTAGCTACTTAATGGTGTGGGCTTTGTTTACATGTATGTAATGGGTCCTCTGGTCCAACTGAATCCATCACTGATTCATGTTTCCAAACAACAACTGAATTTTTATGGACGACAATGGCCATGTTACTGGGCCACAATAGTTCGCGATTGGTTTGAAGAACATCCAGGACAGTGCGACCGAATGACCTGGCCACCCAGGTCGCCTGACATGAATCCCACCGAACATTTATGGGATATAATCGAGAAGTCAGTTCGTGCACTAAATCCTTCACCGGCAACAATTTCGCATATACGGACGGTTATAGAGGCTGCATGGCTCGATATTTCTGCAGGAGACTTCCAAAGACTTGTTGAGTCCATGGCACGTCGAGTTGTTTCACTAGACCGGGAAAAAGGAGGTCCGACAGGATATTAGAAGATAACCAATGACTTCTGTCAAGCCTATTTTTTATCTGTAAGTCTACTCGCCAATAAAAATGTTTTTATTTTATTTTATTTATTTATTTATTTTTTTTTTTTTTTTGAAAATAGACCGCTTGTTCCAGTTCGAAAATGCCCAGTCTGATTATAACAGTTGTACTGTCGGGGGTGGAGACGTCGCAGTAGTTTTTAATGTGTGTGAGTAAACGCCACGCTGGCAGTTCGCTACGTCACCGCGGTTCACTAAAGGTATCTGGAGACGTCTCGCCGCCACCGTCGTACCTCGCCAGCCATCATCGGCGGAGTAGAAACAGAGACCGGCCTCGCGTGAGTGCCAGTCAGCAGAAAAGAGCAGACGACAACGCGACTACCCCGGCTGGCCTGTATCCCTGTTCGTGAAGAGCTGGCGGCAGCCTCCGCGGAGGCCACGGTCCTTGCCACTGCCAGACAGCTGCTGCTCCTATTCCTCTTTCGCCCCTGGCACGTTTTCAAACATTTTCAGAGACCTAATGGCATAGTATTACTCTTGCATGCTCGGTGGACAGTCATGTCTTCTTGCTACAAAAGAAAGTGAATCTGTTACAGGAATTGATTAAATACTGTGTGACACGGAAACAGGTCTATGAGCCTAAGAATCGAGGAAAGAGAAAGGACGGTAATGTGCCAAAATCAAATGCATATTCTTTGGCATTGCTTATGAATGCATACATAATATAAAAATGTATGTGTGTGCGTGTGTGTGTGTGTGTGTGTGTGTGTGTGTGTGTGTGTGTGTGTACGCTTCACATTTACTTCTAAACCACTGAACCAATATAAACCAAAATTGGTACACTTATCCCTTACTGTCATGTAACAGTCGTTACGGGAGTAAGAACCACCTACTAATCATAGTTCAGGGGGTATGACGTCATAAACAATGAGATGTGTGAAAAACTGCCGTATCATGCATGAGCCGGCCGATGTGACCGTGCGGTTCTAGGCGCTTCAGTTCGGAACCGCGCTGCTGCTACGGTCGCAGGTTCGAATCCTGCCTCGGGCACGGATGTGTGTGATGTCCTTAGGTTAGTTAGGTTTAAGTAGTTGTATGTCTAGGGGACTGATGACCGCAGATGTTGAACCATGCTTGAAGCTGAAGTTTATTACTCCTTTCCTACTAACTCTAGTCGCAACACATTTCGCGGACAGTATCTACATATGCAGCTTGATGCACCTACACAAATACATCATTGTACGACACAGTTCATGAGATATAACGTCTCAAGCACTGAGATGCCTGAAAGAAAGGCGCAACAAGCGTGGAGTTTTAATAAATTTATTCTTTACTACTGAGACACTTCTACAATCGATTCAACATACGGAAATCGTTGAGACCTGGCAGCGCTGTTGACAGCATTCAACTGCAAACGCCTGGAGGCTGAAACAATAACCGTCTACAGAGCTATGAAGAGGCGTTGCCACAGACACGTTATCAAAATCGCATTGTAGATAGGCGAAGCAGCAGTACTTAAACATTTCTACACTACGCGTACTTCTTTGTACGGCTTTTCATAATTTCATAGATGTATTCAAGAATACAAGGAAATGAAATTTTTCCGACATTAAACTACGAACATATTTGATTTTTTTCGTTTCTAATAGAAAATGATTACCTGGCAATTTCGGGTTTGGCAGCTAGGAAACAGATAAAATCGAAAGTGCTGCATCCAGAAATCGCCTTACAATCAGTGCAAAACTAGGTTACCCTTTCGAGGGGCGATTGACCTTATATCTCACTTTAAATTTGGAACAAATCTACAATCAGAAGCAATATTCTTCCAGGTGAGTCATTCGTTGACGGAGAGTGCTGGTTATGACAACTTGATGGGCACTGGCGTGCTTTAACATATAACCGCTCAACTGCGCGGTTATCAGCGTCCGTACACATTCCCAACCTTTGCTCGGTCCGAAGTCGCCACTTTCATGAATGATGATGAAATGATGACGACGACAACACGCCCATTCAAATTTTGGAATGTAGGTTCTCTCATCAAGATGTGGTATCAAGTTGGTCTGTTTAACAAGAGGCTTTTTTCTCTCAGCTTCTTCATTATAAATGCGTCAGGTTAGTCTTGGGACTTTCCTACAGATTAAAAAGACTTTACCGATATCAGTCAGTCGGCGATTTCCGAGATTTGATACAACTACGAGAGTATTTCTTAATAAAATTACATAATCATGATTCAGACGTGAACACAAAATGGTTCAAATGGCTCTGAACACTATGGCACTTAACATCTGTGGTGTCACCGCCAGACACCACACTTGCTAGGTGGTAGCCTTTAAATCGGCCGCGGTCCGTTAGTATACGTCGGACCCGCGTGTCGCCACTGTCTAGTGATTGCAGACCGAGCGCCGCCACACGGCAGCTCTAGAGCGTCTTCCTAGCACTCGCCCAGTTGTACAGCCGACTTTGCTAGAGATGGTTCACTGACAAATTACGCTCTCATTTGCCGAGACGATAGTTAGCATAGCCTTCAGATACGTCATTTGCTACGACCTAGCAAGGCGCCATTGTCATTTGCTATTTATCTTGTGATGCATGTACCGTCAGACCGATGTTCACCAATTATGGATTAAAGTTAAGTATTCCAACAGCTACGACCTTTTTTGCTAAAGCCTAACTTCCTTAAATGTTCCAGACCTCACGCCAGCCTGCGTGAGCTTAACGCGTGCCTTTCGGCTACCAAGCATAGTGGCTTGGCTGTCTTGCCTTGTCACAACAACGTCTATGGTCATCAGTCCCCTAGAACTTAGAACTACTTAAACCTAACTAACCTAAGGACATCACACACATCCATGCCCGAGGCAGGATTCGAACCTGCGACCGTAGCAGTCGCGCGGCTCCGGACTGAGCGCCTAGAACCGCTAGACCACCGCGGCCGGCGTGAACACAAAAGAGAAAGTAAAAACTTCAAGCGGTTTCTTGAAAATTATAAACAAACATAGAAATTCAAGAAATATTCAAAGTAGGTAACAGCAGAGGAGACGGCTGTACAAGAGCTTTTTGAGAGTGGCGTGCAAGGTCAATGTACGTAAGCTGCTGAATACGGATTCTGCGCAGAGTTAGCCGAAGAAGAGACACCGGCTGAAGGGCATCTCGCACAAGGTTGTAATCTATTATGCCCTGGACAGCTCGAAAGGGTCGGACATCATTTGCACGAAAGCGGGACAAGAAAATCGAAATGCTTTTGCAGAAGGTCACGTAATGTGCACGTTGTTAGAGCGTATAAGCTGTAATTTCAGCATAACGAAGACGATGTGTCAGGGCAGGGCTCTGTTCACAGGACGACGAGGCGGCAATAAGCCGAAGGCGAGGACGCAGGATGCGGCAGTCTTTTTTTCTTTTTTTCTTTCTTTTTATGGAAACGCAGAGCAGCGCTGCTCCCTGATGGACTGCCGACCCGTGTCAAAGGAAAGGCCGATGAACTAGTCAGCAGCAATAGTGAGGACGACATGGATGACTGCGTAATTACGTTGCTGCGGACGGCCAACCGAGTAAAGCAGAGTGAGATTTTCACTCTGCAGCGGAGTGTGCGCTGATATGAAACTTCCTGGCAGATTAAAACTGTGTGCCGGACCGAGACTCGAACTCGGGACCTTTGCCTTTCGCGGGCAAGTGCTCTACCAACTGAGCTACCCAAGCACGACTCACACCCCGTCCTCACAGCTTTACCCGAGTCCGAGTCTCGGTCCGGCACACAGTTTTAATCTTCCAGGAAGTTTCGAGTAAAGCAGTTTCCGGTAACATAATGGTTGATTGAAATGCACTCCGTTCTCGGCAAAAAAAATTACTATCAAGCTTTACATACATCTGGGCATTCATTGCATATACTCTGAGATGACAAAAGTCATAGAATAGCGATATGCAGATATACACAGAGGGCGGTAGTAATGCGTACACGAGATATAAAAGGGCAGTTGCATTGGCGAAGTTGTCATTTGTACCCACGTGATTCATGTGAAAAGGCTTCTGGCGTGATTATGGCCGCACGACGGGAATTAACAGATTTGAACGCGGAACGGTAGTTGGAAATAGACGAATGGAACATTCCATTTGGTTAGGGAATTAAGTATTTCGCGATCCACAGTGTCAAGAATGTGCCGAGAATACCGAATTTCAGGCGTTACCTCTCACCACGGACTACACCGTGGCCGATGGAGTGAAATAACCTCTGAAATCAGTGTTGGACGCATGACGAACATATTCGTGAGGACAGTATGACGAAATTTTGCTTTAATGGGCTATGGCAGCAGTCGACCGATGCGACTGCCTTTGCTAACAGCACGACATCGCCTGTAGCGTCTCTCTTGGTCTCGTGATCATTTGGTTGGATGCTAGACTACTGGAGCACCGTGGCCTGGTAAGATGAGTCCCGACTTCAGTTGGTAGGGTTCGAGTATAGCGCAGACAGAACTAAGTTTGGCGCAAGTTTGAGAGGTGGCATGAGCCCCCTCTCATATTTCTATCTTACGATTCTCCTCTCTAATTGCATGCGGTGGAAAGTTGCTATTCCTTCACACGCGGACTTCCCACGCAGCGTCTCTCGTCACCCGGGTGGTCCGGTGACAGGCGGGCTCTGCTGATCTGGAAAGCTTTAAGCCGACGGGTGTGAGGAAGTCGAGTGAATGCTTTGCAGACACCGACATTGTCAAGAGGCACGCCCGCAGAGCTTGAAGTAGCGGCTGGGCTAGAGGTTCTATTACTTCGCAGAAACTTAGCGAAAACACTTTCTGGCGGGCTACCAGCGAGGCGTGGGAATGACTTGTGTACCCAGGCAGCTGTGGCGGGAAAATTCCCGCACTTTCTGCAAAATAGTAACTGTGATTGGCTTGCTCAGGGCATAGCTCCGTGACGTAGCAAGATCGGCGCAGAAATTGGCGCCAAGAATCTCCATTGGTGGAATGGTAGCGTTCCGGCAATGGAGTGGAATTTTCCGCCGGTTTTCGAGTTGCTGATTGGAACGTTTAACCACGGCCACTGTCGTGGGGGCGGGAATGTTCTGTGTTCGGTTTTTGTACGGGTGCTCTTGTAGGTAGTCGGCTCTCGCCTTTCGGTCGAGGACGTCGAAGCAACCAGCCAACGGCTCCGGTACGGCAGATCGTGTCCTGGGAGTCAAGAAGTCGGTTTGGTAATGTATGTCCGCAGCACCGGCAGATAGGGATTTTCCTAGGCGACAATCAGAGCTCAGCAGAGCGCGCCTGTTCGTCTTTTTTTCTAACTTTGTTCTGACTTGGGTAGCAGCAACTAATGTTGGGTTGGCTATGTGTTTTCTCTAAGAATTGAGTTGCTAGGAATTGGCTGCACATATCACTTCGTCATTATCCTCACAATCTAGTTTAGGGACAACTTCACATTCACAGCGTTTGTTTGAGTATCCAATTAGAGCCAATTTGATGTATTGTTAATGTTTCATGTGTTGTTGTTTATTATTTTGTGTTTAGTCTTAATAAATCATATTGTTATTTTGGACAGAACTTTCATTCTGTTAATAGGTAGAGCAACCCCATCATTCCTCACTATGTTAATGAAACCTTCGTTTAATTAACTTATTTATCAAATTAAATTATTGCAGGTGCCAAACTCTCTTCTACTCCACTGGCAGGGTTGATTAGAGTCAGTTTGCGTATATTTTTTATCCTTGTGCAACAGAAAAAGTTGGAGTTAGAATAGGGGGGGGGGGGCTTAGAGCATCATGTACATATGTAAATTCTCTAAGAATTGAGTGTTAAAAACACTGCTAGCCCCGGCACCTCGCAAGTTGTCAACAAAGCACGATACAAGCTGGTGGGGGCTCCATAATGATGTGGGCTGTGTTTACGGCTATAGAGACAGCATGGCTCAATATTTCTGATGGGGACTTCCAACGACTCTTTGCGTCCATGTACCGTCGAATTGCTGCACTACGCCGGCAGAAAAAGGCCCGGCGCGATATTAGGAGGTATCCCACGACTTCTCTCACACTTTACAATGTGTAATGAAGGGTACCTGGTGTACAAGTGCCACTTACCTATATTCTTTCCAGTCGCAAATGGTGCGCGGGAAGAATGATTGCTAGCAAGCCATCGTATAAGCTCCAATTACTAAATTTTCACCGGCCGCGGTGGTCTAGCGGTTCTAGGCGCGCAGTCCGGAACCGCGCGACTGCTACGGTCGCAGGTTCGAATCCTGCCTCGGGCATGGATGTATGTGATGTCCTTAGGTTAGTTAGGTTTAAGTAGTTCTAAGTTCTAGGGGACTGATGACCTCAGCAGTTAAGTCCCATAGTGCTCAGAGCCATTTGAACCATTTTTGAACTAACTTTTCATTCATGGTCTTTTGTCCAGAAGCATGTAGGGAGAGCAATATGTTGGTTGACTCTTCGTGATGCACAACGGCTGTGTACCACTGTAGTTAGCATAACATTCCAGTGACACTTATGAGCTTAGTAAGTACGCCAGTGACAAAGTGTCCTGTTTTTCATCGGATCTCGTCTATTCTCTCTCTACGAATCTAACCTGTTAAGGGTCTTGGACTAAGTACCCACTTTTCTGTCGGGCGAGGGTTCTGTCAGCTACCTCAAAAAAGGCACGGAGCACTATGGGACTTAACTTCTGAGGTCATCAGTCCCCTAGAATTTAGAACTACTTAAACCTAACTAACCTAAGGACATCACACACATCCATGCCCGAGGCAGGATTCGAACCTGCGACCGTAGCGGTCACGCGGTTCCAGACTGTAGCTCCTAGAACCGCTCGGCCACCCCGGCCGGCGTCAGCTACCTCCTTCGTGGGTGGAGCGCATGCCTTTCCTACTATTAGTTTAACGTGGTAGTTCGACTCTAAATCGTTCCCAGCTCATACTTCAAGATGTTTAATGAATGTGACTGTTTTATTGTATTCATACAATAATGAGTATTTCCACCTACTTTTAAGCAATGCGTTACAGTTGTACATGCCAAGAGTTAACTACCAATCCCTGCATCAAGCGTTGAAGCTCTGTAAATCTTGCTGGCATTTTCTAGCGTTATGGCTTCTCTAAGACGACAGCATCATACGTGGTCAGCTTCGTGGATCTTCCGACACTGTCCTCTAGCTCAGTTATAGACATTGGGAAAAAAAAGAAAAAAATGTGAGAACACGACCAGAAATGTAGATTCCTGTGCAAGCCCGCAGGTCGGGCAGCTGTATTTTACCACAACGACACCTGTGAAATGTCTACAATGCGTTGAAAGTGCCAGTCATTGTCAGAACAGTGTTTTATGCAGTTGTGAGTGCATTACGTCGGAGCTAAGGGAACTCGAAAGTAGGCAAATTGTTGGTGCTCGTATGGTGGGTGATTTCTTAACCAAGGTACCTGAAGTGTTAGGGTTTTCAAGAGACAACGTATCGAAGTTTTATACCGCGTACAGAGATAGAAGAATAACGTCCTCTGCTAAATCACAACAACAAGGACAAAAGGCCTATGTTTAATAGCAGTAGACTATTTTTCACCAAGAATGCCCTTTATTCAATGCTATTTTGATTTTTACGTTGTTCTTGCTCCGTCCGTCATGGATTATTTTGCTCCCTAGGTAGCAGAATTCATGAACTTCCTCCGTGATCCCCAATTCTAACGTTAAGTTTCTCGCTGTTCTAATTTCTGCTGCTTCTCATTACTTTCGTCTTTTTTCGATTTACTCTAAAACCGTATTCTGTTCATTCCATTCGGCAGAACATGTAATTCTCCTTCACTCTCAGTCAGGATAGCCATGTCACCAGCGAATGGTATCACTTATATCCTTTCACCTTGAATTTTAATATCACTCTTGAACTTTTCTTTTATTTCCGTCATTGCTTTTTCGATGTACAGATTTAACAGTAGGGGCAAAAGACTACGTCCCTGTCTTTCTCCCTTTTTAATCCGAGCACTTCGTTTTTCGTCTTCCAGTCTTATTATTTCCTCTTGGTTCTTGTACATTTTGTATATTAGCCGTCTTTCCCTACAGCTTACCCCTATTTTCTTAGAATTTCGAACGTTTTGCCCCATTTAACATTTTCGAATGCTTTCTCTAGATCGACAGATCGTATGAACGTTCTTAATTGTTTTTCAGTCTTGCTTTCTTTATCAACTCAAACGTCGGAATTGCCTCTCCGGAGCCTTCATCTTTCCTGAAGCCACTCTGATCGACAGCGAACAGATCCTCTGTTTTCCTTTCCTTTATTCTGTACATAACTTTTTATCAGTAACATGGATGCATGAACATGAATCTTAACATTCATCTGTTTATATTTTAAATGTTAAGTAGCCTACTTATATTTACGGCTACTAGATGGCACTCCTGGTGTAATGTTCACCTGCCCGCAGTTGCTAACACAGGCGCCTCAGTCTGTTGCTACCTTTGGCTTTAGATGTATGAGCAGCCCATAATGGCTCGACTCCCATGTATTCTTTTTTTAAATTTTTGTGACTAAAGCTTTAACGCTTGATATTTGTCTTATACGTGACGTGTAAGTACTGTTTCTTTCTTGTACTGTTAGTCAGTACTTACACTTCTATATAAAAAATTTCCCACAATTTTGTACTTACGTTATAGGTCAATTTGAATATTTAATTTCTGGACTCATAGAAGTGTCGAAACCAGGTCAAAGGACATAAATTTTGTGACCGAGGGCTGTAATTGCTTTAACTTTAATTTGTAAACGGTCGCTGACTACGCAGCCATGTTTAAAACTTTAAGTTCTTGACAAAGGTCGTACGGTAAATTGTCTAAATTATCGAGAAGGAAAATGAATAGAGAAAGTGCCGTCCAAACATTTCAAAAGATCTGTTTTATATGTTCCACAAAATATGTAGTTAAAAATAAATCAAACAATATTTAGAAGATAGAAAATAGGGAATTAAACAGATCTGACCTTTTCAATGCTGAAACAGTTTTGATTAAAAATGAATCTCCATTTGCGAAACCCCACAGTGTAGACTTTCCCTGAATCCTCCAAAACAAATTCCCTCCGACAGAAAGTCCTGCCAAAACTAGCGCGTCTTTTTCAGCCGCCAATAGCAACGTTAAACTCTTCTCTACTACCAGCGCTGCGATTTTACGCCAAACATGTTCATGCTAACTGCACGTTCTCCTGCCAGTGACCATAGCCTCGCAACTGGGTTCAAAACATTTACAGGACCACTACGAGACTGGAGCTTGTTTCCTGTGACCCTTGCTTTCTGGAGCCACCGTTCGCCATCTTTTCTGAGTGGTTCGCCGGTACGGTGGCTCGCCGTGCTCAGCCAGAGGGCTAACTGCCCTCTGTAATAAAAACACTGAGTAACTGGATCAACGATGAACAGGTGTCATGCGACGTCCGCCTCGAACACATGCAACGTCCTTTAACGAACAAAGAGATAAAAAAGAAAAGTGAGCAGCGCATCTGTCTACCATGCAGTGGGCCTGGGTTCGATCCCCGATCTAGTCGGCGATTTTCTCACTTCTGATCTGGGTGCTGTGTTGTCCTCGTCATCATTTCATCACCATCTCCTCGCAGATCAGCGAACGTAGCGTCAACTCAAAATACATGCACCACAGTGGCCGAATTTTCGCCGTTGGGGGCAGATGCTTACCTTCAGTTCTTTTTTTCTTTTTTTTGAGTCTTCTGACTGGTTTGGTGTGGCCCGCTACGAATTTCTCTCCTCTGCCAACCTTTTCTTCTCAGAGGGGGACAGCGACTGTTCGCGTCCGTGAATACCGTAAGCCACGCGTGTCCACTGATTGGTGGTAAAGAACAGTCACTTCAAAGCAAATATCTAAAGCCAAGAAGCAGAGACAGCCAGATAATCTCAAAGATCTCCTGGTTAAAATGAATTTGTCACAAGACACGGAGTCACACGGTTTTTCTCAGGACTGTCCTGCTGTAAACTTTGAATCTGTCGTCAAGATATGTCAAATCAACATTGGAGGCAAAAGTAAATCAAAATAACAAGTCTTACAGAAGATTTTATCAAAATATAACATCGATGTTGCTGTTGTTGTTCAGGAAATGCATACTGAAAATGAATAGCAAATGAACCAGAGGAAAAATTCCTGGTTTTAAGTTACTAGGAGCAGCGTACCACTGTGCGTATGAGTGGTAACATAAGTACGATCGTCAATCAAGAATGCACAGCTATTTCGTGCATCTGATCTCAATGACATCCACAAAGTTACTGTACAAAATAGGAGAACCGAAGTTAATAAATGTACATAAACCCCCAGATATCTGTCAGCCTCCTCAGGTTGTCCGGGTATCACAACAGCCCGCCTCTTACTTCGAAAATTTTAACAGCCACCATACTCATAGGAAGTATAAGAAAAGTGATGGAAATGGTGAAGCTGTCGTAAATTGGGTAGAAGACAATGGCTTATATTTGGTGTTTGATGCAAAGGATAAAGAAACGTTCGTATCAGCAGGTTGGAGACAGGAGAATAATCCCTATCTATGCTTTGTAACAACTAATGAAAATAAATTACCTCTCCAAAGTTCGCAGTTCATATTACAATACCTCTCACACAGCCATAACCGTCCAGTCTCAGTTGCAATAGGGACAAATATCCCACTCATTTCATCCTTTCCGTGACCTAGATGGAACTTCAGAAAAGGAAAGTGGGATGTATACGCCAAAAACATGGACAAATGTCTTGGTTGGATTCCTAAAAAAGCAAAAACAGTGCTGCAAAGAAAGCAATCTCTAAGGGCTACCGGAAGCAATATATTGCAGCTTGCAATGAAACTACTGATGAATTTCTAAAAAGTGGGGAAGCGCTAACCCATTTCATAATACCAATACAGCCATACGAATTAGGTGGACAGAGACTGTTGAGTCACTCAGTTTTCAAACGTCAAATAGAAAAACATGGTCATTACTGAGGAAGGTTGATGGAAACAAAGTTAAAGTAAGGAGTAACACTCATATTTCAGCTAATAGGATTATATTACATTTATTGTCCGCATCAAGAGCATCAAGGTATAAAACTCATCAGATACATACTTACATTGCTCAAAAAGAACACGAATGAACAATCTGACTTCTCAATAACTTTTTCTATACATGAAGTTTCTGTTTCTCTTAAAACTCTAAGGCCCGGAAAGGCCCTGGGAAGTGACGGAGTCCACCCAGACTTTCTTCTGCATAGTGGGAACTACGCAAAAAGATGGCTGGCGGATTTCTTATTTGACATTGTGATGTCTGGTTTAGCTCCACAAGAAATGAAGCAATCAAAAATCATAGCAATATTCAAGCCAAGCAAGGCTCCAGACCAGCCTAAGAACTATCGCCCAATCGCACTGCTGAGCATTATTTATGAGTTCCTTGAAGAAGTAATCTTTCAGAACCTTCCTATTGAGCAAGCTGCATACCGACCAGAACGTAGCTGCGCTGATAAAGTCTTATCTTTAAAAACAGTTATTTAAGCAGGATACCAGATGAAGCAGAAAACATCAGTTTCTCTCGTTGATCTAAACGCAGCATATGACACAGTTTGGAAACATGAACTGCTTTATTAATTACTGCAGCTTGTCCCATACGAACGGGCAACGGAACCAATTGACAATATGTTAACTGGAAAGACATTTACTGTTGTTTTTGTTGTTGTCTTCAGTTCTGAGACTGATTTGATGCAGCTCTCCATGCTACTCTATCCTCTGCAAGCTTCTTCATCTCCCAGTACTTACTGCAACCTACATCGTTCTGAATCTGCTTAGTGTATTCATCTCTTGGTCTCCCTCTACGATTTTTACCCTCCACACTGCCCTCCAATGCTAAATTTGTGATCCCTTGATGCCTCAGAACATGTCCTACCAACCGGTCCCTTCTTCTTGTCAAGTTGTGCCACAAACTTCTCTTCTCCCCAATTCTATTCAATACCTCCTCATTAGTTATGTGATCTACTCATCTAATCTTCAGCATTCTTCTGTAGCACCAAATTTCGAAAGCTTCTATTCTCTTCTTGTCTAAACTATTTATCGTCCATGTTTCACTTCCGTACATGGCTACACTCCATACAAATACTTTCAGAAACGACTTCCTGACACTTAAATCTATACTCGATGTTAACAAATTTCTCTTCTTCAGAAACGCTTGCCTTGCCATTGCCAGTCTACATTTTATATCCTCTCTACCTCGACCATCATCATCAGTTATTTTGCTCCCCAAATAGCAAAACACCTTTACTACTTTAAGTGTCTCATTTCCTAATCTAATACCCTCAGCATCACCCGACGTTATTCGACTACATTCCATTATCCTCGTTTTGCTTTTGTTGATGTTCATCTTATATCGTCCTTTCAAGACACTGTCCATTCCGTTCAACTGCTCTTCCAAGTCCTTTGCTGTCTCTGACAGAATTAAAATGTCATCGGCGAACCTCAACGTTTTTATTTCTTCTCCATGGACTTTAATACCTACTCCGAATTTTTCTTTTGTTTCCTTTACTGCTTGCTCAATATACAGATTGAATAACATCGGGGAGAGGCTACAACCCTGTCTCACTCCCTTCCCAACCGCTGCTTTCCTTTCATGCCCCTCGACTCTTATAACTGCCATCTGGTTTCTGTACAAATTGTAAATAGCCTTTCGCTCCCTGTATTTTACCTCTGCCACCTTTACAATTTGAAAGAGAGTATTCCAGTCAACATTGTCAAAAGCTTTCTCTAAGTCTACAAATGCTAGAAATGTAGGTTTGCCTTTCCTTAATCTATTTCCTAAGATAAGTCGTAGGGTCAGTATTTCCCCACATGTTCCAATATTTCTGCGGAATCCAAACTGATCTTCGCAGAGGTCGGCTTCTACCAGTTTTTCCATTCGTCTGTAAAGAATTCGCGTTAGTATTTTGCAGCTGTGACTTATTAAACTGATAGTTCGGTAATTTTCACATCTGTCAACACCAGCTTTCTTTGGGATTGGAATTATTATATTCTTCTTGAAGTCTGAGGGTATTTCGCCTGTCTCATACATCTTGCTCACCAGATGGTAGAGTTTTGTCAGGACTGGCTCTCCCAAGGCCGTCAGTAGTTCCAATGGAATGTTGTCCACTCCTGGGGCCTTGTTTCGACTCAGGTGTTTCAGTGCCCTGTCAAACTCTTCACGCAGTATCGTATCTCCCATACCATCTTCATCTACATCCTCTTCCATTTCCATAATATTATCCTCATGTACATCGCCCTTGTATAGACCCTCTATATATTCCTTCTACCTTTCTGCTTTCCCTTCTTTGCTTAGAATTGGGTTTACATCAACGCTCTTGATATTCATACAAGTGGTTCTCTTTTCTCCAAAGGTCTCTCTAATTTTCCTGTAGGCAGTACCTATCTTACCCCTAGTGAGATAAGCCTCTACATCATTACATTTGTCCTCTAGCCATCCCTGATTAGACATTTTGCACTTCCAATCGATATCATTTTTGAGACGTTTGTATTCCTTTTTGCCTTCTTCATTTATTGCGTTTTTGTATTTTCTCCTTTCATCAATTAAATTCAATATTTCTTCTGTTACCCAAGGATTTCTACTAGCCCTCGTCTGTTTACCTGTTTGATCCTCTGCTGCCTTCACTACTTCATCCCTCAGAGCTACCTACCCATTCTTCTTCTACTGTATTTCTTTCCCCCATTCCTGTCAATTGTTCCCTTATGCTCTCCCTGAAACTCTGTACAACCTCTGGTTCTTTCAGTTTATCCAGGTCCCATCTCCTTAAATTCCCACCTTTTTGCAGTTTCTTCAGTTTTAATCTACAGTTCATAACCCATAGATTGTGGTCAGAGTCCACATCTCCCCATGGAAATGTCTTACAATTTAAAATCTGGTTCCTAAATCTCTGTCTTACCATTATATAATCTATCTGATACCTTCTAGTATCTCCAGGATTCTTCCATGTATACAACCTTCTTTTATGATTTTTGAACCAAGTGTTAGCTATGATTAAGTTATGCTCTGTGCAAAATTCTACTAGACGGCTTCCTCTTTCATTTCTCTCCCCCAATCCATATTCACCCACTATGTTTCCTTCTCTCCCTTTTCCTACTCTCGAATTCGAGTCACCCATGACTATTAAATTTTCGTCTCCCTTCACTACCTGAATAATTTCTTTTTTTATTTACTGCAACTAAAGAAAAAGACACTAGCTGCCCAGAAGTAATGAATAATGGCTCACCACACGGATGCGCCTTGCTCCTCTCTTGTTTTATTTATATACAGTATATCTGATATCCCTCCAACACAGTCCAGAAAGTTTGGCTATGCCGGCGTCTGGACAACAGCTACCGAACACAAAAGTTTTGAAAGAACTGAAGAAATCCTAACTTCTGATCTACAGGTAGCCACTATTGCTGCAAATCGAGGTTACAACCAAAGTCCAATGAAACAGAAATGTCATGCTTTCATCTGTCCAGTAGACTGCCACACAGAGCTCTCGATGTCTATTTTGCAGGAGATAAACTTCGTCTTAATATGCATCCAAAATACCTTGGAATCACGTTAGACAGGACACTTTCTTTTAAGGAGCACTTGACACGAACATCCGCTAAGCCCAAAACCAGAAACAACATTCTCCGTAAACTCTGCGGCTATCATTGGGGATAATCATCAGACACTCTCCGGGTATCAGCACTCTGTTTGGTATAGTCAGCAGCAGAGTACTGTGCGCCTTTCTGGCTTAACAGTCCACACGTAAAAGACATAGATGAACAACTTAACGAGGCCATGCGCATTCTTAGTGGCTCATTACGATCTACTCGCACATACTGTCTAACTACCTTGAGCCACAGGAAGAGCGCGCAGCTGCTTGAATATCAGATGATTCCTGAAAACACCAATAATGGACAACGCAATACCTGCGGGGCGAAAAAGACTAAGATAAAGACATCGCACTTTCATCACAGCCAGGGCTCTCATGGAAACTGAATTCAATACCATCGATGAATGGAAACGCTGCTGGCCACAAAACTGTTCCACACAATGCCTAAAGCTGCCTTGCATGCAGAAGAAACCCCTGGATTCGATTAGCCTCGGGCAATTTGGACTATCTTGAACCGCATCCTAATTGTGTCATAGACGATGTACAGACACTCTCTACAAGTGGGGCAAATCTTCGCCACCATCATGTGACTGTGGTGTGGAAGAACAGACAGTTGCTCATGTTGTATCGACATGTCCCGCACGTGCCTACAAGGACCCTTTCGAAGATTTCCTCATAACGACGAATGATGTTACAAAATACACAAAAGACCTTGATACAGCTGTTGTTATTTGCGTTATTTTATGCTGGAGAGCTGTGCTTAAATGATGACGTGTAGTAGTTCTGTAATCTTTGTACATGTATTGCCATCAGATAAATAAATAAAATTCATCTCAGAGTAGCAGTTGCCACCTATGTCCTCAATTATTTGCTGGATGTATTCCAATCTCTGTCTCCCTCTACGGGTTTTGCCCTCTACAGCTCCCTCTAATACCGTGGACGTTATTCCGTGGCGTCTTAACAGATGTCCTACCATCCTGTTTCTTCTTGTTTTCAGGATTTATCAGGCCACCTAATTTAATTGTATGTCTTTTCAGATTCTTAGATTCTCTTCTGTTTCGGATTTCTCACAGTCCATGTCTCACTATCATACAATGCTGTGTTCCAAACGTATCTCAGAAATTTCTTTCCCAAATTAAGACATATGTTTGATACCACAAGACTCCTCTTGCCTAGACTGCCCTTTTTGCCGTTGCTAGTATGATTTTCACGTTTTTCTTGTTTCGTCTATCGTGGATTATTTTGTTGTCTTGATAGCAGAATTTCTTAACTTCATCTACCTTGACCCATGTGGAGCATGTATTGGTCTCATCGCGGACTTCTAGTACTCTGCCAGACAACTGATATCTTCAAAGTGTACAGGCCTGAAGATGGCGTTGACGCAACGTCTAAACTAGCAGCCAAATAAATATGAAATCTCAAGTACTCCTGGAGGAGTTTCACTTTTAATAAAAATAACAAAAATACCTTCAAAAGAAGTCAGAAAACATGTAAAGGCGCCCCTTATTCCCATGCACGGCACTGTATTGATCTCCAGCTCGACATACGCTACATGCAGTCATGTGGGAGGACAATGCTTGGCTCTCCCTGTGCGTCCTGGGCCTAACTCACTTTCAAGAATCTTCCGCCACTCAGGCCGCAGCCCCATCCACCAGTCACCGATGTGCTTGCTCAAAGCGTCCAATCCATGCACATTCGCACATGCCCCAGAAACATTCCTACTCCATTAAAAACTCTCACCGAGCTAATAAAGCGAGACATACGAATTACACAGCGCACCCCAATGCCAGTCGACGTCGTTTATGATATCAATAACATTTTCATACCATTCATTCCTATTGTCAGAATGATAAATAGATTCTTATTTTTTGATGAAACTGGCATAAAAAATGCTTCCCGCGTTTCACAATTACTTTCTAACTTACGCATAGTGTAGGCTTTTTCTTTGTGCAGTTCTAGTCAAACTCGCAATGCATCACGAAATAAAGTAAAAAATTAAAAACACACAAACTCCAGCAGACAAAACCAAAATCTCTCTATTTTTGTGCAGGATACGCATGAGGTTAGGACCTCATATTCGACACAGTGAGGGATCATTGACATCACTGATCCACTCACTGTGGCTGGCAGCTGCCTTACGCGCAAGCAGTGAGTATCAGAGTCAATCTTGATCAGAAACTCGTTCGTGTAAAATGCGCTTGATGGAGAACTACGATGTTTGTGTTACACAGATCTGAAAAGAATGACGCAGTAATGGAGAAGAAAAACTACTGCAAACCAATCTTCGCACTGAATTCTGGAGAAGAAACGTATTCCATTTCTAGCATCCAAGTTTTGTTAACTTAGCTGAACTTGTCTCCTAGTTTTTAGCAAACAGAACACAGGATATTGTTCTCAATGGAGAGACGTCTACAGACGTTATAGTAACCTCTGGCGTACCACAGGGGAGTGTTATGGGACCATTGCTTTTCACAATATATACAAATGACCTAGTAGATAGTGTCGGAAGTTCCATGCGGCTTTTCGCGGATGATGCTGTAGTATACAGAAGAGTTGCACCATTAGAAAATTGCAGCGAAATGCAGGAAGATCTGCAGCGGATAGGCACTTGGTGCAGGGAGTGGCAACTGACCCTTAACATAGACAAATCTAATGTACTGTGAATGCATAGAAAGGAGGATACTTTATTGTATGATTATATGATAGCGGAACAAACACTGGTAGCAGTTACTTCTGTAAAGTATCTGGGAGCATGCGTACGGAACGATTTGAAGTGGAATGATCATATAAAATTAATTGTTGGTAAGGCTGGTGCCAGGTTGAGATTCATTGGGAGAGTCCTTAGAAAATGTAGTCCATCAACAAAGGAGGTGGCTTACAAAACACTCGTTCGACCTATACTTGAGTATTGCTCATCAGTGTGGGAATCCGTACCAGATCGGGTTGACAGAGGAAATAGAGAAGATCCAAAGAAGAGCGGGGCGTTTCGTCACAGAGTTATTTGGTAAGCGTGATAGCGTTACGGAGATGTTTAGCAAACTCAAGTGGCAGACTCTGCAAGAGAGGCGCTCTGCATCGCGGTGTAGCTTGCTCGCCAGGTTTCGAGAGGGTGTGTTTCTGGATGAGGTATCGAATATATTGCTTCCACCTACTTATACCTCCCGAGGAGATCACGAATGTAAAATTATAGAGATTCGAGCGCGCACGGAGGCTTTCCGGCAGTCGTTCTTCCCGCGAACCATACGCGACTGGAACAGGAAAGGGAGGTAATGACAGTGGCACGTAAAGTGCCCTCCGCCACACACCGTTGGGTGGCTTGCGGAGTATAAATGTAGATGTAGAAGTAGATCGTAGCAGCTTAGCAGACTGCAAGAAGTAATGTGCACGGGTTTCAGACAGACACACATCGCTCCCACGCTGGGACAGGTTCCCCTGGGGAGCCGCACCCAGCTGGCCTGGCCGCCCTAACAGCACAGCCAGCGCCGCAGGCAGTCGTCCTGGGGCGCTCCTTATCGCACGGGCCCCGCCCTGCAGCCGGGCTATTCTATTAGTCCCCACCTCCAACCCCTCCCGTCAAACCCCTATATACCGTGCCTCTTCCCGAATTACACCGCCGCGGCACTTAATCCAATCAGCACGCTCCTTTGTCAGGGAGGCGCGGAGCGGAGGGAACCGACGTCAGCCCACAAAGGAAACCCGTTGCGGGAGGAGGAAAGTCCCCTGCGACACCTAGCCAATGCTTGGAGTTGAAAGTCAGACTCGGGATAAGCCCAGTGGTCATGCAAACCGTCACTGTGTTTTTTACAGCAGCCATTCAGAGCAGCTACCTATTAACCTATTTGATCAGACACAACTGTGAGCTTATGATGTCTCATTCCGTTCCGTGGACCCCCGTCGCACTGCACTCGACGTAAAGAAATTAGTGTCTCGTTATTAATGTACTAGATTTATTTTCAGATGGTTATCGATTGGGTTGGTCGAGTGTTGTCTGAAATAATAAAGTAGCTTGATACTAAACATTTAATGTTTTTGTTGTATTTGCAGTTGTAGATGTTCTCACCTTCTGTTTAAAAACTGCTTAAATGCATCACACCATGCTAATCTTTCCTGTGCAAGCCTCTGCATCACTCCTGCACTCAACATCCACTTGAAACTGCTTACTGTATTCAACCTTTGGTCTCCCTCTAGAATGTTTATCTCCCCCCCCCCCCCCCCCATCCACAGACATATTTCCATTACCTAATCGACTATTCTTTGGGGCCTTCGGATGTGTCTTATCAACTGTCTCCTTCTTTAACTAAAGATATGCCATAAATTTCTTCCCTTATTTGATTCAGTAACTTTATAAATCCAGCTTAGCCATGAAACCTTCGGCATTCTTCTGTGGAACCAAGTTACAAAAAATATTCGACTCCTATCCATACAGTTTAACGCCTATGTTTCACTTCTGCTCAAGCCTGCACTCCAGACAAGTTTCTTCAAAAAAGACATCCTGACAAATTTATATTCAATGTTCAAAAATTTCTCTCTCGAAACTCTTTTGTTGATATTGCTAGTCTATCTTTTATGTTCTCTTTACTCCGATGAGTTATGTGCTACCCAAATACCGAGATGCATCTGCTACTTTTAGTATCTCATTTCCTGACCCAATTCCATCACCATCACCTTTTTTGGTTAAATTGTATTTCAATACCATTGTTTTACATTTATTGACAATCATCTTATAGCCTTTTTTCAAGACACTATTTATTTCGTTCCGCTGATCTTTGCCGTCTCTGATTCAATTCCAGTGTCATCGACAAATTTCAAAGTTTTAATTTCTTCTCCCTGAACCTTGATTGCCACTCCAAATTTCTTCTTATTTGCATTTACTGCTTGCTCAATGAATAACATGAAATATAATCTACAACTCTGTCCCCTTCCCTTCTCAACTCTTGCTTCTTTTTCATGTCCTTCGAAACTTCTGGCAGAAATTTTCCGTCTCTTTTTTCTTTCTTTCTTTCTTGTTTTCTTTTCTTGGGTTGCCTGCTTCTTTCGAAATTTCAATGATTCTAGTCCAGCCCACTGTTTCAAAGATTTTCTCTAAACCAGCAAATGTTATTAACGTAAGTTTTGCCTTCCTTAAGTTTATCTTATAAGGTACGGCGCAGAGTAAATATAGTCTATCGTGTTCCTTATGCCAACTTTTCTTCTTCTTTCCCTTCTTCTATAAATAATTAGTGTCAATATTTTGCAACCATAACTTATTAAACTGATGGCTATTCACACCTTTCAGCACTTGTCCCCTTTAGAGTTATAGTCACTGCATTATTCTTGAAGTCTTATGTCGCCTGTTTTATATTTGTAATATCGGGTAGAACTGTTCAGTCACTTTATATTCCCCAAAGAATTTCAATAATTCTGCGGGAAAGTCCTTTACTCCAAGTGCCTAATTATGAATTAGATTTTTCTGTGCTTTGTTAAGTTCTTCTCACAGTATACGTCTCCCTTCTTATCTTCATCTACCTCCTGTTCTCTTTCGGTAATATTGTCTTGAAGTCCTTTTCCTTTTGATTGTGTTTCTTAACATCCCACTTTTATGCCATTCCTTCTTTGTTAAGTATTGGTATGCAATCTCAGCTTATGATATTCATAAAACCGTTTCCTTTTCCTCCCAAAAACGCATCAATTTAGCAATACCCTGTTTCTGTCTTTCCCATAATCATGCATGCCTCTACATCTTTATGCTTCAGGTATAGTCATCTTTGCCTTGCCGTTTTGAATCTCTTGTACCTTCATTTTTATACGTCTACATTTCCTTTTCCCTGCTTCACTTGCTCTGTGTTTTTACTTTTTACTTTCATAAATTTTCTTGTCCTGTCCAAGAATTTCTACCAGGAATTGTCTACTTGTTAGGTGTTTTTATCTGCTTCCTTGTTCGCGGCTCGTGGTTTTGCGGTAGCGTTCTCGCTTCCTGCGCACGGGGTCCCGGGTTCGATTCCCGGCGGGGTCAGGGATTTCCTCTGCCTCGAGATGACGGGGTGTTGTGTGTCTTACATCATCATTTCATGCTCATTCACTCGCAAGTCGCCATAATGGCGTTAAAGAACCTGTGGAGCGGCGGCCGAACCACCCCGTGAGGGGTCTCCCGACCACCAATCCCATAAGCTCATCATTATTATCTGGATCCTCCACTACGCGATTTCTCAAAGATTCTATTATGTTTCCCCCCCCTCCCTGCTTCAGTAAATAACTATATATCCTACGTTTAGTAGCTACCATTCCGCACGTTCTTCAGTTTTAATCTGCAATTCATAACCAATTAATTAAGGGCAAAGTACTTTCTAATCCTGAAAATGTATTGCAGCTTAAAATATTATTTCAAAAGCTCTGTCTTATCATTATTTGTACGATATATCCGAAACTTTCAGGTGTCTCCAAGTATCTTCCACGTATACAATCAGCAGTGAGCAATTATTGAACTGTGCTCTCTGCAGAAATCTACCGAATATTTCACCGAGGGGGATGTCAGTACCAGGGAAAAGAGGGGTATCGCCGCATATTGTGGTTTGCATACATTCAGAGTCAAGCATACATACAGGGACAAACTTATTGTTCCCTTTGTTATACTAAGTGGAGTATGACTCCCTGGGGATATCCTGCTTTCTGAGAAACCCCCCCTACCCCTCCCCCTCCCCACCCCTCTGGGAACACCACTTACCAATACACGTACACTTTTGATATCAATTTCATTGACTAATTAATTAAATCGATCAAATACTTAACCCCTCCCCCTCTGGAAAATCCACGCCCTCCCCCTCACCTCCCCCCCCCACTTAGAAACTGACAGGAAAAAACTCAGTTGATTGGCCATTTCGCGGGAAATTTCTGTCGAGGTCCGATGAACCGTCCAGTCTGTGGATGGTTTTTAGGTGGTTTTCCATCTGCCTCGGCGAATGCGGGCTGGTTCCCCTTATTCCGCCTCAGCTACACTGTGTCGGCGATTGCTGTGCAAACGAGTTCTTCACGTACGCGTACACCACCATTACTCTACCATGCCAACATAGGGGTTACACTAGTCTGGTGTGAGACGTTCCTTGGGGGGTCCACCGGGGGCCGAACCGCACAGATGCACAGTAACCCTGGGTTCGGTGTGGGGTGGCGGAGGGGTGAAGTGAACTGCGGTAGTCGTCGTGGGGTTGTGGACCACTGCGGCTGCGCCGGGGACGGAGCCTCTCCATCGTTTCTAGGTCCGCGGTTAACATACAATACAATACAAGACCATACAATGACGTGACAGAAATTAAGCTGATTAGAACAGATTTTTTTCTACCTGGTGAAAGAATACTTAGAGGAAATGTAGCTTATGCGATACTGTTACAGGGTTTTCACAAGAAGCAGCGACACTTTAGCAATGTGAAAACACGTGTATGCCCCGATGTCATCTGTCTTCGAAAATTGGGTAAAGTTTTTTTTTTTAAACTGGGGGGGTTTGTGTTGGGATGAAACTGATTAGAAGTACTATATAAATCCAAGCGACAGTTATTTGTTTCGCGGTGCACCGCGGCAGGCGGCAGGGGTGGTCACGAGGATTCGGCGACTAAAAGTAATGGATTAGCTCAGCCCGTGACGGGTGATTAGGTACAAAGAATGCCCCGACCTGTCTGCTCTTGCCTGCTGGGTGAGAGAAAATAGAAGCTGACGAGTGAGTGGCGTGGTAAGATTCAAAATGATGGCTGTTTGCTCTGGACTATTATTCCACCTACGCATATTGATCGGTTGACTGCTTGGTGACAGTCTCCGTCTCACCTCTGAGCATTCGGTGCAGTGGGTGTATGGGAGCAGGGTGATGGGATTGCAGCTGCCGGCGTACCCGATATGTGTTGCAGCTCTCTCCTCACCAGCGCTCGCGAGACGCTGCGATGTCCCTGCTGGCGATGGATGGCACGAGTGCGGTTCCTGGCAGTCGGCGGACTACGCCATCGCAACTTTATGCGATCGGTTGGACTTTTTCACCTGATATGTTTAGTGCAAACGTTGCGGGGGAGGAGGGTATTGTGTTCTGAAACGTGAGTGCATGCAAGACCTCAGATATATTTAGCGCTACGATCTGTTTTTGGCGGAAATTGATTTACATAGCTTTTGCATGTGATACTCAAACGTTGAAAATATGTTTTATTGCGAAGAAGAAACATCATAAGGAGGAGGTGAGTGTTTCAAGCGATCAGCTTGACTCCTTTAATTGTTTCAATTAATTTGATAGGATAGTGCAAATAGATTATTTCACTGTGTTTTCGATATCTAAATTGCGTCAGCCCTCCATTTGTCTCCAGCATTAGCCAATAGGAACAGAGAGACGAAAACCTCCGTCTGCGTGTTTCGAGACGTTGGTTCACACAGACACACAGAGGAGTATCCTCTTTAGAGAGACAGAGACAGGGAGCGAGTTTGGTGAACTTTCTAATCAACAGAAAGCCGCCGATTGATGCTTTGTTTGGAGGCTACGAGATCAAAGGTGGCTGATACCTAGTCCGTGGTCAGTGGTATTTAGTAACGTGGTCTATAATTAGGACATTGCATGGTTTTGACTTTCGTGGCGTCGCCCTGACAATACCGCACGTGTCAGAGACCCCAAAAGCTGGCTAATTTACCGCACTTGATTCCATTTATGATCTGCAGACCATTTTTGCAGAGGTTAACTGTCAGTGGAATATGACTGCTGTATGTTTCTCGATCTATACTAAATAGTTTGCTGCTGAAATTCTCGTTATTTGTGCGTCTGCAAAAGTGGCGGTCAGTGCTCCCACACGAGCAGCAGCAACTTGGCGGGTAAATTCAGTAAGAACTAATCAGAATTCTCCATTCACAGGAAGTTCCATGACGTCAGAGAGCCACAAGATATCCTTTGTGGTGGCGCTGGTGGTGGTGGTGGGGACGGGAGGAAGGGGGGGGGGGGAGGGGTTATAGGAGTCTCCACAGACCCGTTCGAACAAGATGGAGACAGAGCAATGTATCTACAGGAAGTTCCGTGACATCAGAGAATCACATGATGTCTTCTTTGTTCGAGTGTTCAGAGAAAAATCCAAGCAGACCAGCCTCCTCTGGTTCGGACAGCTGAAATACCGTACCTCCAACCACCACTGTGGCTTTAGAGCATCTTCATTCCGGCATTCGTACGATATCGAAAATTCCAGCTAGTTTTCTCTTCTATAGGACAGTGCTTCGAATTCTATATGTGTTTTCTTTTCTCACGATCTGTTATGGGATTGCAAATACACTCCTGGAAATTGAAATAAGAACACCGTGAATTCATTGTCCCAGGAAGGGGAAACTTTATTGACACATTCCTGGGGTCAGATACATCACATGATCACACTGACAGAACCACAGGCACATAGACACAGGCAACAGAGCATGCACAATGTCGGCACTAGTACAGTGTATATCCACCTTTCGCAGCAATGCAGGCTGCTATTCTCCCATGGAGACGATCGTAGAGATGCTGGATGTAGTCCTGTGGAACGGCGTGCCATGCCATTTCCACCTGGCGCCTCAGTTGGACCAGCGTTCGTGCTGGACGTGGAGACCGCGTGAGACGACGCTTCATCCAGTCCCAAACATGCTCAATGGGGGACAGATCTGGAGATCTTGCTGGCCAGGGTAGTTGACTTACACCTTCTAGAGCACGTTGGGTGGCACGGGATACATGCGGACGTGCATTGTCCTGTTGGAACAGCAAGTTCCCTTGCCGGTCTAGGAATGGTAGAACGATGGGTTCGATGACGGTTTGGATGTACTGTGCACTATTCAGTGTCCCCTCGACGATCACCAGTGGTGTACGTCCCGTGTAGGAGATCGCTCCCCACACCATGATGCCGGGTGTTGGCCCTGTGTGCCTCGGTCGTATGCAGTCCTGATTGTGGCGCTCACCTGCACGGTGCCAAACACGCATACGACCATCATTGGCACCAAGGCAGAAGCGACTCTCATCGCTGAAGACGACACGTCTCCATTCGTCCCTCCATTCACGCCTGTCGCGACACCACTGGAGGCGGGCTGCACGATGTTGGGGCGTGAGCGGAAGACGGCCTAACGGTGTGCGGGACCGTAGCCCAGCTTCATGGAGACGGTTGCGAATGGTCCTCGCCGATACCCCAGGAGCAACAGTGTCCCTAATTTGCTGGGAAGTGGCGGTGCGGTCCCCTACGGCACTGCGTAGGATCCTACGGTCTTGGCGTGCATCCGTGCGTCGCTGCGGTCCGGTCCCAGGTCGACGGGCACGTGCACCTTCCGCCGACCACTGGCGACAACAGAGACCTCACGCCCCACGTGTTGAGCAATTCGGCGGTACGTCCACCCGGCCTCCCGCATGCCCACTATACGCCCTCGCTCAAAGTCCGTCAACTGCACATACGGTTCACGTCCACGCTGTCGCGGCATGCTACCAGTGTTAAAGACTGCGATGGAGCTCCGTATGCCACGGCAAACTGGCTGACACTGACGGCGGCGGTGCACAAATGCTGCGCAGCTGGCGCCATTCTACGGCCAACACCGCGGTTCCTGGTGTGTCCGCTGCGCCGTGCGTGTGATCATTGCTTGTACAGCCCTCTCGCAGTGTCCGGAGCAAGTATGGTGGGTCTGACACACCGGTGTCAATGTGTTCTTTTTTCCATTTCCAGCAGTGTATATCAAGAACTTTTAGATATGTAATTGTTCTGATTTTCATGTCTATGCTTGGACACCAATGTGCTTCGAAAGTGGGGAGAAATATTTAAAAAAATAAAAAAATATTAGCCTTAGCATCCCTGACAGCGGCGGCAAACATAAACTAAGGCCACTAATCGTTTCCGTGCGCAATAGAAATAAAATGCTTCGCAATTGTTTAAATATTCCATATGCCTTGTCACCCACAAAGCGCTTAAATAATCAGTATTTCATACACTGCAGTCAATTTCCCGACAAATTCTTTAAATAAATAAGCAACCAATATTGCAAACACTACCTTCTATCCCATAAACTATTTAAATAAACAATATTCCACACATTGTCTTGTATACCAGAAATTGTTTAAACAATATTCCAAACAATGCAATCGATTTCCCTCCAAATTTCTGTAAATAAATAAATAAATGATATTCTATAAACTGCCTTGTATCAAATAAATTGTTTAAATAAACAATATTCCACATATTTCTTTGTCTACTAGTGTCTGTTTAAACTATATTCCATACACTGCAATCGCTTTCCCGCGAAGTGGCCAATCAACTGAGTTTTTCCCGCCAATTTATAGGGGGAGGGGAGTATTGCTCCGTTCTCAGGAAGTTCGATGACGTCAGAGAATCACAAGATATCCTTTGTGATGTTGGTGGGGGGACGGGGGTTTATAGGAGTCTCTACAGACCGGTTCGAACAAGATGGACACAGAGCAATGTATCTAGAGAAAGTTCCGTAACGTCAGAGAATCACGTGATGTCTTCTTTGTTCGAGAGTTCAGAGACAAGTCTAACCAGACCAGACTCCTCTGGTTCCCAGAGGCAAAGTGGTTAATTAATCGATCGACTTAATTAAGTTGTCAATCAAACTGATATCAAAAGTGTGGTAGTACGAGCGAGGGGAGTTCCCAGAGAGGTGGGGAAAGTGGAGGGTGAGAAGGAGAGGGAGAGGAAGGGGGATTTCTCAGAGGAATAGGTTATCCCCAGGGGGTCATAATCCACTTAGCAGAACAACAGGTTAAGAAGGACTTACCAATCAAAGAATAACAATAGGTTCGCCCCTGAATTTATTCTTGCCCCTGAATGTATGTAACCCACAATGTGAGGTGATACCCCACATGCCCCACTACTAGTATCATCACTAAACTATGTGAGCAGAGCTTCATTTCGAGAAATACAATGACTATAGTTCTCCTTACTTGCAAGCATTTGGAGTACCAACATAGCAAGGCCTGGTTGACTAGTGTTACAAGACCAATTCAGAGGAATATCCATTACTTTGTACCTGAAGTTTGCTGCCCTTCTTTAGAACTGTGTGTTAATCTGATTTACCTACAGATACCCCTTTGATGTGGTTGCACCTATGGTATGACCATCTGTATAATTGAGGCACACAAGCCTTACCACTGAGGCATGGTGCATGTTTCAGACAGTGAGGGGTTGGTCGGAATCTGTTACTCTGTGCAACGTATCTTGCCCAAGCCAGAAAGCAAATATGGTGTAATAGCATTTCTCCTATACAACAAGTTTTACAGTGATAGGTATTCGAATAGACGGTAATGAGCTTACAAAGGTACAGGACTATTACCTGGACAATTTAACGTCCAGGTTAAAATATATGAATATTTTCAGAGTTTAACGTAAGTTTACTGCATGTTTGCGATTTGTGATTTACCTGATGTACGAATTACATCAGATTTGAGAGAAAAACAGTGTCTATAGAAACTACAAATCCCATGTGGATCAGTACAGGTGAGAGTAATGATGTTACTTTACAGGTAGAACTAGCAACCCAAAAGAGATTAAACAACTTCTTGTGGAACTATGAAAACGAATGGAATGAAAAAAACGTGGAAAGAGCCTGCACATGGTACATGAAAAGTACGACTAGTAATACCCCCTAAGCGTAATGACTAATTAGGCTGAAAATGACAGCAGCAAACAGTATTCTCGCTGAAGAATTCGTGTTACTTTGAGAGGCACCCACATGCCTTGCTCATACTGTGGCATCAAGCAGTCAGGCCTGCAAGATGAGTGGTCTGCCAAGCAAGTGGTTTCATTCTTAGTTATCGAGTAATATTAGCTATAGTACTCACACTTAAGTTACAAGTTATCCTCCTATATGATTACTACGCAACGGAAACGCATATCTGACTATCAGTGATTTACAGAACTCTGACTGTACACTACGCACTGGCAGTACCACATTTTCTTTTTGTCTTTTATTTGACGGCTTTTATTAACACGTGGCCATCCCACTGAATATGAATGGCGCACACATTATATATTCGGGACATTATGACAACATACAATTTGAAGGAATAGTCTACCAATCTCTTTCTTTTCACTATCTGATTTATTCTGATAAATTCCCTAACCTAAACACACAAATTCTATAACCTACAAGAATAACATATGAGAAATTCCGCCCAGTGGGCATGGCTTTACATTAGTGAATCTCTATATTATGGTCTCGTAATTTATTTAACGCTACAGTGCACTTTCTGGATAGGATGGTGGATCTTTTATTATACCTCACACTTCGACTCTCACAATCATCATCACGAAACTTTCCTCCAGACCGAGCGGTACAGAAGGAACAAGCATAACCCACTAATCTTTTGAAACTACTTCGCTACACACCCATGGAAACCACACATACCCAAATTACATGACATACACTACACAACAATATGAAATACTACACAGAGAATGGTTACAACATTATCACTTTCAGCTTTCCCACTTCAATTAATATTGATCCCAGTTTCACACGACACTGCCCCACTTTGTAATTCTACTTTCCTACTGTGAACTCTGGAGATAAATGCACGTCTTCCTGTGCAATGCAAGCCATGTGGCGTTGCTGGATAGACGGCCGACTCACCTTACTTCTCTCTCAGAGTTTGAATCTAGCGTCACACGCAATGTAGTATTAATGTATTCATCACACACGCGAACTGATGCCATGGACGAGTACTTCTCTTTATCCTTTGTCTCATACACAGATTGAGACTCACACAGTACTCACCACGTGGAAGTACTCATCTCTAATTTCAAGTCCTGCACACGCCATTTCTTAAATATTTCAACTTATGGTACACACGCTATTTCTTAAATATTTCAACTTATTGTACACACGCTAGTAATTCAGCTTAGCTTAAGCACACGGAAGTATTTCAACTTATTCCTACACGTGGTTTCTTTGTGACCGTTGATCACTTCCGAAGATTACTACAATCCCATTAATATTACCTGCCTGACATTTAATTCTCCCCACAAAAGTTCCTGAAATAGAGAAATTATTATTTCAAACTACTCTTAAATATTCCACATGCATACCATGCCTCCATTCTTTCGTAGCACAACTAAAACAGGTGTTAACAGCACAGGATCCAGCGGCAGAGTGCCTAAAACATGGCCGTTTTCGAGGTCCTCTCCACCTCTGCTGAAGTGGGGGAGCACCTTACTACCCTATTGGCCAGCTACATTTCAGGCGCTCAAAGCTCTGGTAAATTTCATCTCTTTGGTTCCACCAAAGGTGGCCAAAGGATCGACTCAAAGATGATCATATATTCACCTTCACTATCTGTGGTTAGCAGACGACCATACATTCATTCATTTCAAAAGATCTCACCAAACTGGATGTAAGGATTTATTTTGTGGGAGTGCACATATGATAAATTAAATAAATAAATTGTCATTCATTCCTACACTGGTATCCGGCTTCGCTGTATTAACTGAAATTGAGTTATTTTACAAAAAAAATGTGTTGTTCTGACAAAAATAATGAAGTGTGCTGTACCTATTTTCAATGTCGGGCGGTACTGTACCCTTTCAACTTTCCTGAGATACGTAATGAGCGACAGTATCCACATTACGGTTCAAATCGCTCTGAGCACTATGGGACTTAACATCTGAGGTCATCAGTCCCCTAGAACTTAGAACTACTTAAACATAGCTAATCTAAGGACATCACACACAGCCATGCCCGAGGCGGGATTCGAACCTGCGACCGTAGCGGTCGCGCGGTTCCAGACTGAAGCGCCTATAACCGCTCGGTCGCAGCGGCCGGCCATATTATGCTAATGCAGATTCATATCTGAATGAGTTGTGGCCTACAACGAAACAAAACAAATTTCTACTCTAACCACTTACGAACATTTCAGAAACGATGTGTACTGATGACCACAAGTTATGCACTTCAAGAAATTATAGAGAACGTAGTGATTCACCTGCGGAACCGATTAATTGCTACAGCAATCCTTTGCGATTGTAGAAAAATATTGCAGTCACAAGGAGTACAGTGCACTAGTAAACCTACTGCGGTGTGCGCCCACTGCAGCTCTATGACACACTTCGCATTAATGTAACGTCGTTTACAGAAGAGGACGATCAAGGGATAACCTTACAACGCCGATTTATCTGTATTCTGCTGCGAGTCCGCCAATTGCATATTAATGAGGTCGATTTGACAAATGCTGCCTGATAGCTACAGCGAATCGAACGTTTTACTGATTAATGCATTACTGCCGTTATGTAACTCAATACACTACGACGCAACGTGTAAACAGACTAATGGCTACAGCCGGTGAAATTGTAATGTCTCCTCTTTTTGACGGCAACTACCGACGTTAATTATAATCCACCATTACTGACATTTTGTCTCGTTCTCCAGGTAGTGCTCACACACATCTGTAATCTGCACGTGTGGTGCTCAGCAGCACGTACCTGTAGGATTTGCTCCACATCACTCACAAAAAATGGTCCATATTGTCATCCCATTCAACGAGCGGGGCACATGTGCGCTGATTCCTTTTCGGAACTTTTTAATTTCTTTGTAGGATTTATCATGTCAAAAATTGTTTAGTCCTATAACATGGTTATTAAAGTATAACTTGGTGTATACACTTCTAACTCAACATTTCTTCCAAGAGTGCAAAATAATTTTACATAGGCTAAGATGGAGTGCCTCGGGTACGGGGCAGGTTTACGCAATTGTGGCGGCATGTTTATGCGTATCATAGAACACAATAATGAGTAGAACACAATATTTAACTTTTTAAAATATGATTTGTTGCCAGTAAACAATTACAGTCTTACTTACACCAATTAACATAGTAAAACACAACAATTTTACTGGGAGAAAACAAGTCTTTGGCGAAGTTCCACCTGTTAACATAATATGGTTAACATAATATGGCCTATATAGAAGTCTGAATGTTAATTAATGGTCAGTTCATCACCGCTGTCGAAGTTGCAATTTCTGCGCACAAAAAAAAAAAAAAAATGTGTTTCCTGTGGCACAACCGTAGTGAGTCTACCTTTTACATGTAAGCCACTATTACCTTCTTGTTTTATTTTTCATTGGTTGTATCGTTTAAAGCAGTAAATACAAAGGTAAATTTTGTCCTCTTTACTAGACTGCTGCAAGCTGTAAGGGCAAGGAAGAAAAACTGGATGGGACATTCGTTGAGACGAAAGCAAATGCTAACAGACGCTTTGGAAGGATTAATTTGTGAGAGGAGATTGAGGGGAAGGAGGAGATACAAGATGGTATACAAGATGTTAGACGAATGCTAACAGACGCTTCGGAAGGATTACTTTTGTGAGAGGAGATTGAGAAGAAGGAGGAGATAAAAAGATGATAGACGACGTAAAGGAAAGTGAAAATATGAGGACCTGAACAGGATGACAGAAGACAGGAGAGCATTGAGAGTAACCATGTGAAGACCTGCCTTTTGACGGAACACTAACGATGAGATAAGCAGTAGGCCTACCCTTATTGTTGCTTTTAGCAATATCGTACCCTCAAACGTCCTTGCTATCACAAAATTAATTCTTTCTGTTTGAGATTCCTTGTGTTCAAATATCTTTTTTAGCAATTTTTACCTTTATTGTCATATACTTTGGTTTCATTTAGACTGGGTTTCCAACTGCTGTGTCTTAAAGTTTCATTGACTGGGATATCAGTTAGATGGCAATGCAAAACAGTGCGTAAACGTATCCCAGAAATAGTAAACGAGCCCCATCGCCATGTTTGAATTAATGTCGAAACCTTAGTAGTAGCTTTCAGGCTTTCGAATTATACGGATATAACTTACAATGCAGAATACTCTCCTGTAAACACACACGTGTTTATCTAGTCTCTGTTCTAAAAGGTATGCTCCTAGGAGCTTCGAAATTTAAGTAACAAAATTCCCTCCGTGCTCAGAAACGCAAATATGTTCGCGTGCTAAGACGTTCATTCAACTGGTACCGTGAAGTCTGTGAGAACCCTCAGTAGATGGGAGTACTAATCTTCTTTTATCGGTAGCGCTATAGCAAGAATGGTTCCTGAGAATGTGCTTTGCGTAAACGTGTCCGATGGATTAACGTTTCCTGGTCTCCCCTACTGGTGGAAAGAGCGTAAAAAGAATGAAAGTTGCATATTTATTTATTTATTTAGCGTATGGCTCATAACATCACAGTAAAAATTACAGAAACAACACGATTTTAAAAAAATCACATATGTATAAACAGAACAATAAATAACAGTTTGTATATAAGGACACCGCCAATTGTAAATTTACACCCACAGAAGAGCAATCACAAGCAGACGTCCAGCTTAGATAATAAATAGTCGATTGCCTCTTGGGTAGCCATTAGGAAATCCTGTGGGTCACCCTCGTATGCCGTTAGTGGGCATTCCTGCACGATGTGTTTGACCGTCTGTCTCTCAGCGCCACAGTCGCAAGCGGCCGAAGGAAGTTTACCCCATCTGTGTAAGGAGTCGGTGCATCTCCCACAGTTCGTTCTGATGCGATTAAGAGTTGACCAAACTTTGCGAGGGCAATCAAATCCTTTTGGTTTACTAAAGATGCATGGCATACTGTGGCAGTTTACTGCTGTTCTGCTCTCCCATTCCTCTTTCCATCGGTCATTTATTTTAAAATTGGTTTGGTGCAGAATTCCTGCCCCACATCACAGTGAAACAGAACGACAGACAAAGCGCTATGCAAGATACATACAACGGTCCTTTTAGGGACCAACTGACAAAGGATCTCGGACCATGCATCCGAATCTGCCATTTCAACATTGAGGGCATAAGCAGAGCAAAATGTCAAGTATTGCAGAGAATTTTACACGATAACGACATTGACCTGGTAGCCATACAGCAAACTCGTGCTGAAAATAGAGTCCAACTTGAATCTAGAGGAAGGATTCTGGGATATGATCTACTTGGAGCCACGTATGACAGATACTATGGCGTTGCGACATATGTGCGTGGGGACATAGAGGACGCCTTTCCAGTTGAAGCCTCCATTGCAAATGATATCCATGAAGTTGTCATCAAATTTGCATAAATAAGATGGATAAACACTTTGAGGCGATTTAATGGTTTGTTCAGAGGTTCACTTGTGCGTCTGGGAGCACTATTCACTTCGTTATTTAAATATAATATACACAGTTTTGTTTCAAATGACACCGCGCACTTTCACCTCAGGCTCTGTATGCCTGCACTACTCACAACGTCTAACAATCACCAAAGGTGTTGTACATGTAAGCTCTAGACTCACTGGAGGAGGACGGTATCGATACGGAAGGTTATATTCCCTCAATAGTTTTAGCCAGAATTTGTGGCGCACCACAATTTACGACGGTAGTTGTTATTGAAAGAAAAAGCAGTGAAATTTACCCAGTTATAGCTCTTAAGCCATCGTTAGGAGGCACTAATTGATTCAGAAGTTCATAAAACACCACTGTTTTGATGGTAAAATCGGTTGGGTGAGTATACAAGGTGATTCAGTGATGATGTTACAAACTTTGAGGGATGAGGGAGAATGGTAAGTATATCACTTGCAGGTATGGGCCCTGGTCAGAAACGACCGAGTCGTAAGTTTTAAGAAAAATAGTTCTGATTCCTGAGACTGTGGAATACACATACTAGTACTGTTGTTCCTACGAGTTTAGGGTAAACAACTTTCAGAGGTGGTAGTATTACCACACCAGCATTTGTGTCCTAAGGGTAACGTCTTCTACTAGTGACCAAACATCCTGGGTCCCGTGTTCGAAGCTAAAATTACGAATAAAAATCATTAGCAATAGCGGCCAAAGACTTCCGATATAAGAAACCACCTTCATTCCGACAACGACCTTGTCAAAGGCGGGGGAGGAGCGGACAGAGGTTCAGGATCCTCTCTTGCCCTTGAGGTGGGAATCTACCCCTAAAAGGTGGAAGAATCAGCAATGATCAATGATGTGAGGATGCAGAAGGCAATGGAAACCTCTCCATGAAAGACACATAATGTGTATCCATGTGTAATTGACAAAAGTATCATGATGATCTCCCCACTGGCAAAAAATTCTGCACAACTCCCAAATTCGGATTTCCGGGGGGGGGGGGGGGGGGGGGGGGCTGGAGGACTGCCAAGAGGGAGGTGACGATGAGAAAGAGATTGAACAACCAACGATCAGGTAACTTTCTATAAATCGGAGCATGGAATTTCAGACCTTTCTACGTGGTAGGGAAGCTAGAAAATCTAAAAAGGGAAACGCTGAAGCTCAGTCAATATGTAGTGCGGTCAGTGAATTGGAATGGAAAGAAGGCAAGTATTTCTGGTAAGATGAGTATAGGGTAATATTAACAGCAGCAGAAAATTGTATAATTGGAATAAGATTCGTTATGAATAGAAAGGCAGGGCAGAGAGTTACTGTGAACCATTCAGTGATAGGGTTGTTCTCATCAGAATTGACAGTAACCAACACCGACAATAATACACTCCTGGAAATTGAAATAAGAACACCGTGAATTCATTGTCCCAGGAAGGGGAAACTTTATTGACACATTCCTGGGGTCAGATACATCACATGATCACACTGACAGAACCACAGGCACATAGACACAGGCAACAGAGCATGCACAATGTCGGCACTAGTACAGTGTATATCCACCTTTCGCAGCAATGCAGGCTGCTATTCTCCCATGGAGACGATCGTAGAGATGCTGGATGTAGTCCTGTGGAACGGCTTGCCATGCCATTTCCACCTGGCGCCTCAGTTGGACCAGCGTTCGTGCTGGACGTGCAGACCGCGTGAGACGACGCTTCATCCAGTCCCAAACATGCTCAATGGGGGACAGATCCGGAGATCTTGCTGGCCAGGGTAGTTGACTTACACCTTCTAGAGCACGTTGGGTGGCACGGGATACATGCGGACGTGCATTGTCCTGTTGGAACAGCAAGTTCCCTTGCCGGTCTAGGAATGGTAGAACGATGGGTTCGATGACGGTTTGGATGTACCGTGCACTATTCAGTGTCCCCTCGACGATCACCAGTGGTGTACGGCCAGTGTAGGAGATCGCTCCCCACACCATGATGCCGGGTGTTGGCCCTGTGTGCCTCGGTCGTATGCAGTCCTGATTGTGGCGCTCACCTGCACGGCGCCAAACATGCATACGACCATCATTGGCGCCCAGGCAGAAGCGACTCTCATCGCTGAAGACGACACGTCTCCATTCGTCCCTCCATTCACGCCTGTCGCGACACCACTGGAGGCGGGCTGCACGATGTTGGGGCGTGAGCGGAAGACGGCCTAACGGTGTGCGGGACCGTAGCCCAGCTTCATGGAGACGGTTGCGAATGGTCCTCGCCGATACCCCAGGAGCAACAGTGTCCCTAATTTGCTGTGAAGTGGCGGTGCGGTCCCCTACGGCACTGCGTAGGATCCTACGGTCTTGGCGTGCATCCGTGCGTCGCTGCGGTCCGGTCCCAGGTCGACGGGCACGTGCACCTTCCGCCGACCACTGGCGACAACATCGATGTACTGTGGAGACCTCACGCCCCACGTGTTGAGCAATTCGGCGGTACGTCCACCCGGCCTCCCGCATGCCCACTATACGCCCTCGCTCAAAGTCCGTCAACTGCACATACGGTTCACGTCCACGCTGTCGCGGCATGCTACCAGTGTTAAAGACTGCGATGGAGCTCCGTATGCCACGGCAAACTGGCTGACACTGACGGCGGCGGTGCACAAATGCTGCGCAGCTAGCGCCATTCGACGGCCAACACCGCGGTTCCTGGTGTGTCCGCTGTGCCGTGCGTGTGATTATTGCTTGTACAGCCCTCTCGCAGTGTCCGGAGCAAGTATGGTGGGTCTGACACAGCGGTGTCAATGTGTTCTTTTTTCCATTTCCAGGAGTATAGTTCAGGTATATATGCAGACGTCGCAAGCATAAGATTAAGAGGTCTAGAAAGTATATGAGGATTTTGAACCGGTATTAAGTAAAGGGAGACGAAAATGTAATAGTCATGTGGGATTGGATGCCGTTGTAGGCAAAGAAGTAGAATAAAAGTTTACGGGAGAACTGAGAACAGCGAGAAACTTAACATCAGAACTGTGGATCACGAAGCAGACGAAGCTATTGAATGCTGCTACTTAAGCAGCAAAATAACTCATGATGAACAGAGGAAGGAGGACATAAAAAGCAACTAGCACAGGCAAAAAGGGTAGTCCTGGCGTAGAGGATTCTACTAGTATCAAACATAGGCCTTAATTTGAGGAAGAAATTTCTGAGAATCTACGTTTGGAGCACAGCATTGCATGGTAGTGAAATATGGGCAATTGTAAAACCGGAACAAAAAAGAATTGAATCATTTTGAGATGTGGTATTAAAAGAGAATGTTGAAAATTTGGAGGAATAATAAGGTACGCAATGAGGAGATTCTCCGCAGAATCGGCGAAGAAAGGAATTTATGGAAAACAAGAAGGGACAGCATGATGGGACATCTATTAATACAGCACGGAATAAATTCCATGGATGCAACTGTAGAACGTAAAAACTGCAGAGGAAGATAGTGATTGGAAGACATCCAGCAAATAATTGAGGACATTGGTTGCAAGTGCTTCTCTGAGATGAAGAGGTTAGCCCAGGAGAGGAATTCGTGGCGGGTTGCATCAAACCAGTCAGAAGACAGACGTTTTAAGGAAGATGGATGGACCAAAAAAGAAAAAATGCATAGTAAACATGGGCATCAAAATGCATGCCTTAAGAGCTATGAGCACTTGTTTACCTTCAACACTGTGAAATGCATCTATTCTGTTGAAAGCTCTTTGGTTTCCACATTTTTATCAGGTAGTATTAACCAAAACAAGGAAAGAAGTCCACTAAACAAGGCCTATAAAATGCATACCTTAAGCGCTATAGACGCTTGTTGAGTAGAAGAGAAGTGTTCTACAACAGTGAAGATGAGCAAGTGTTCCTAGCCTTTAAGGTATGTATTAGAAGGATAGGAAGGAGAGTTCAAGGTCAGATAACGATCTTATCTCAAGGTCACTTATAAGGACTTCCAGTGTCAGGTTACACACTTGGACGACTGTATTCAAGATCACCCCCACTCTTCTACCCCCTGGGAACCATCGAGAATTGATCAATGTCACCCAGAAGAATGCCCACCCCTTCTCTCCCCCTCTTCCCAATCACCACCCCTCCTCTTCCCCTAGACGAATGAGATTACAGCAACCCCTCCCAATCTGTATTTTTTATAAGTGGGGTACTTGAGAGGTTGGTGTTCATTCTGAAACTGTACATCATAGGGCGAGGATCAGGATGCGTCTATTTGCTAATAATAAATTAATGTTATTACATTGAGACATGTTACTTGAATTCTAGCCTATGACTTTTTGTTAATAACAATTTCACATTTGAGGCACCAGCAGAGGCCACACACAGACACATATGTAAGTACTCTCATTCATCCATAATTTTATGTATGCTTAGAAGTGGCATACCACTCTCTCACTTGAACAATATTGTCAGTCAGTTACAGGCCATGAATCCGGTGTTCCTCAGTACTACATTTGCTTTTACATGAGAAAATTGTTGGCAGAATGTTCTTGTAACTGCATGTGTTAACCTGTAGAGAGCTTGTACACGGGGGGCTGTGGTGGAGGCGACCAAGAACAGGCAGCGAGATGAATTTGGGGGCCATAAATTCTGGGCACAGCGACCTAGTCATGCGAGTGATTCTGGGAAACAGTGTTCAGTGTTTCTTACCAGAAGAAAGACTTCTGGCTGAAGTTTCTCTCCTCCTGCTTAAGATCAGACGGAAGGACGCCAGTTTGCAAAACATTTTACCTGATACACGCGCTAGTCCATCACAGAAGATGGCCTGATGGCTGAAAGTGGTTGGAGGAAGCCATTTAAGAGAGACAGCTGTAACCAGAGGTTTAGTGCAAATGGTGGTGAGATCATAAATCTCCTGACATTCTCACGTTAGAAGCTGGGACAATAAAGACACAGATACTGGCGTACGTGTGTAGTGGAGGTAGGAGTGTAACCCCCCCTGACGCCAGGAAGTCGCCAGGTTCTTTTAATGAGCGGCAGAAACTTATATTTCATGTGCACGACTGTCTGGGAACTTAACAGCTATGTTTCAGAAATTGGAAATGGTCATCTCTGGAAGATCAATCCATGAATGAGGGACTGTGTTTTCTAAGTAAATTTTTTTTTGTTTTTTTTTTTTTTTTGGCAAAACATGGTCGTGCTTAGTTTGAGAACGACGCTTCTCTACTCTAAAGTCTTCTTTTTTCATACGAGAGAGATTTGGAAGGGCTGATTGGCTCCTCTCAGTATACACAAAGGAGAGGCTTGCCTCCCTGTGTACGAAACCCGATGCTTTGTCTGGATTGGGTACTAAGCCAACATGACAGTTAAAAGGTCTCTGTTGGATTCCTTTCATGTTTAATTTCTTAAATCTGTTGCCATTTATGGAATAAATTCCTCTTCTAAATGTACTGTGGCGTTTCTGACTATCTGGGAGGAGACTGAGCAGTGGAACGTGTTACTTTTACACATAAACAAGAACGATCTGTCACACTACTACACTTTAAAGCACAGTTTATATGTAATTCTTATATGTAATTCATGTCACACAGTCTCATACGGAACCTACATCCGCTTTCTTTTATATACTGTATATGATAAGATACTGTCATCCCCCTTCCCTTTTGTGTGAGAGGATGAATGAGCATATGTATTTCTAGTTGCATGCTTGAGGGTAGCAGACAACGCTGTCTGCTAGAGAACAGTAGGACCAACGTTGGAACAGGTAGCTACGCTTCCTAAAAGCAAAGAGGTTTCTATCCTTAGTATGGTCCTGTCCGTCCGTTGTCATGTTGGTATAGGACGCTGCCCCTCTGGCCACTTCCGTTGGTCTTTGTGAGCCACCCTCAGGGAGCACGCTCGGGGGTAGGGCAGTTCCAGTGTGGCCGTGGCGAGCGTCTGAAGTGGTAAGATCTCCGGCTAAGCGCGTGTCTGTTAAGTCCGTAGGACAATGGATTTCTTAAGTTCAGCCTAACTGAAAATTTAATCACCTTTATTTCGGGTTTAGGTCTAAAATATCCGATGTTATCTTAAACTGCAGCGCAATATAATTCTCGTGGGAAGTTCACATTATTTTCCCGTAGTTGCTTTGTTACTACTTTGTGAGTAAAGTGGAACTACGTGTTGATCAGTAACTCTAACTAAGATCAATCTTAAATGCGAATGCTTGTGTGATTATAATGTCTCGACTTGACTATACTTTCAATATAGCAACTTTTCTTCATGTTCAGCCCACGTGGGGTGTACTTTGCGAGACCACTACCACGTGCTTATATAACTGTTTGACCCATCAGGTTAATAGTAAGACGTTGGTAACCAGTTCAAGGTTTTTCTTTTGTCAATTGCTTTTCGATCTAATTTATTTTAATTATCAAAATTATTGTGGAGTTGTACGCTTTGTGTAAACCAAGTTGACCACGTGAAGCATGTGGTGTAATCATCAAAGTAGCCCTCAGCTATTCTTTTTGCGAAGATTTCACAAAGAGTTAATATGAATTTAGTATACCAGTGTGTGGTAATTACATTACGGACAGGATTGTGGTATGAACGTAATTTCTTTGGGTAAAAACTGAATCTGTTGGTTGTGGTTAATTTCTTCTTGCTTATGTTTCAATGTTCTTCGTGTGTTGTTGTATGCAGTCTCCCAATCTTGGCTCCATATTTTATGTGTTCCGTAAGATTACAATCTCACATTTTTTCAATCGTAAATAAGGCACCAGCTCAGTTATAACTCACGTATAATATGCTGAAATTTCAATGAACAATCTTAAAATAAATTTCCAAATATAAACTGATTTCTTTCTTTTTATTTAAATTCTCCTTTATATATATATATATATATATATATATATATATATATATATATATATTACCGGTTTTGTATGACTATTAAAAGATTATCATTAATGTTAGTCTGCTTGGTAAACCTAGACTAAATATCTGATGAAACAGTTGCCCAGTAATCCACGGTTAACGTCCCCAGACAGATCTCGGGTTTTAACCCACTTTCATTGTCAATTAGCACCGATTTCAGCATACCAAATTAAAGTTACAATATTACACAGTCAACAGGGGAAATTCACTGGGCAGAGCAAAGTTCGATTTGTTTGTGCAATGTGGAGGGGGGTTTCGTTTTGCTAATTTGGCTCCTGTATCGAGATTTAATGGAAAGTGGTTGCGATTCTTCTGGGGGAGTTCGCCTTCTAGTCCTCTCCTGGTGCAGAAGTTGAGGTCTTTCTCTACTGGGTGAGTCTTGTGATCTGTTTCTTGCGGTGGACTAAGAGCCAGTGGCAGTTTGCAACTGTACCGACAGTGGAACTGCATATCATCTCGGACATATCGTGTGTCACGAGGGTTAACTTATTCGTCATGATTCGGCCATCTGACAATTCCAGCACGCGTCCGTTGTGCCTGTGAGTCAAATTGGTCTTGCCAGACCAGCAAACGGGTGCATCTAACAGTGAAATCTCCCGGGATTTCAGGGCTCTGATAGGGAAGTTTCCCACGTTCTAATAATCAAGACGCCAGTTCGCGTAGTTTCCAAATTTTCGTAGACGCGTCAGAACATTACAGCTGCCGCAGAGCGCTGCTCCTCAGCCACAGCGCCCCGTCGTCTGCTGCCACCCGCATCACGGTGAAAGGGTAAAGTACGTATTACTGCACCGGCGTAAGCTTGTTAAATGATATTCAGAGCTCCCTGTTCTGCGAACCATAGTTCGTGATGTACTTGGTCATAGTGGATTTCACTTGAACAGAATCGGGCCTCACAGTGGATTCGTGTAAACAAAGTCGGATTGCGTTGTTAAAGGCATTAATTTATGGGAGAATCTGTGTAGTTTACACCCCAATGTACGCTTTGCCTATCAAACAACATTCTTTAAAGGATTAGTGTTTGTCATATTTGTGTAAGATTCATCAGCAGAAAGTTGTAGTTACTGAAGATTTCATAAAACTTATTATTTTCTAAATACAGTTGGAAACTGTCACTGTTCTCATCCATACTCCCTCTTCTATTCATTGTTTTCATTTTACTGCGGTGGTACATGGGTACAGCAGCAATTTAACGTTCAGCATTATCAAATTAGTTAATTTGATTATTAACTTGGCTTCTGAAAGTGATTATATGCATAGAGCAACAAACGTGCCATGAGTAAATTCACTAATTCGTATTGAAGACTCATGTGAGTCTTATTGCCAAGATAAATATTATTTTTCTTTATGTAAAGATAATGACATTTAGCTTCACTCATATATTTATCATTAAAGGAATGTTTCACCTATTTTTTAAGTATTTTTCCATATTTTCCCTATTTTCCTCAGTTTAACATATTTCTCCACATTTTTTGCATTCTTCCAAAATTGTAAATATGTTATCAATTTACATGAGTTTCATCTCACTGCACTGGACATCACATCAACATCGCAAAGACGTCATGATGCTCTAAGCCAACCACAGTGCAGCATGGTCCGAATTATTTATCTTTACTAAGGCCCCACGTCATTACTACCGCATGTGTTGGAAAGGAACACGTTGGTAGGACTAATGACATCGTATCCTATTAATGACACCATAGCAAATTCTATAAGCACTTCAGCTTTATTGATTTCCAGCCAAAGATACTGTATCTATAAGAAATATCAGAACACAATAGATAAACCCCCTGCTAAGCCACCACCACCTTACTACATTATGTGACATCATAGTAAAATTCTGATGTTTCCAACCAAAGATATTGTGTATGTATCATAGTGCTACAAAAAATACGCACCTAATGAGAGATAGCTGACCAGTATCTGCCACTTCCCCAGCGACACTGCTCCAACCCAGCAATGGTCGAGTAAATTAATTACTGTATTATAGCTGCAATCTTCTCCGACCTAGTTACTGGCATAAAAGGCAATGCTGCTATATCAGCTCTGCTTGAGATACCTTTCACCCATGGTAATAATGGCAAACAGATACAACATTTAGGTGAAAATGTCTGAGACTACTAAAAATGCACACCAAGATTACGAGTAAGTCCCCCCTCCCATGAAGTGGCCGGATAATGCAAATCGAACCAGCAAGTGAGATGCCTGTGGGGTATGGAACTCCTCAAGCGATCGCGACTGCCTCCGAATGCCCGGCCACGAACGAAAGAACATTTCTGCCCAACACTATGACAGACCATCTCCGCAAGAATGGTAGAGAAATTTGCGTTGAGTAAACAATTTGTTTGTGTAACCGTGTCCAATGCGATCGACCTGGTGGCTGCCAAGAAAGTCCCGGCAATGAAATCTCGTATTCAGGGATGGAGCATCCCAACACAGCAAACCAATCGTAACGCCTATGCGTTCACCAGTGTAAATCTGTGGACGCCTTTGGTGATAAGCGTTGCTAACAATTTAAGCGCCAAACACTCCCACGCCCTGCCCCCCCCCTCCCCCTCCTCGTTGGATCAACAGGAATGAAACTCTGTAAACTAGCAATTATATATGGGCTGTGTCAGTGGCAGTTACGCAGAGCTCCCAGGTGAGGTGAAGACACGTAACACGATATAAACTATTGTATAATTATTAGAGGATGTGTGAATTGCTATAAAACATGTAAAAAATTCGAGAAGGAGAGCCACCAGTCCTTTTGTCAGCATCCCATTGGTGAGGTTAGTCTGGGATTCCCTTCAGGTATGGGAAGACTGGTGAAACTCCTATATTCTCCACCCATACAAGAGAGTCACACTGAGAATATTAGGAAAGAATTAGTGACTGTGGGAGACCAGCCAGGACTCGGGCAGAATAAAAAGGCATGTAACTCTCGCAATATTTGTGTGCTGCGTCACTATAAAACTCACAAATAGATACGGAGACCTCCATATCCAAATTAGACTGAGCAATGGTCAGAGTGCAGCAAAAGATAAACTGTTTCCATTCACCAAGTAGTCGACTCAAAGAGGTCGTGACATTTCTGCCGCTATACGATAAAATTCTGCTGCAGCTGTAGCATTCGCATGCTGTCTATCGATAAGGTTCCGAATATACAGGGTGATTCAAAAAGAATACCACAACTTTAAAAATGTGTATTTAATGAAAGAAACATAATATAACCTTCTGTTATAAATCATTACAAAGAGTATTTAAAAAGGTTTTTTTTTTACTCAAAAACAAGTTCAGAGATGTTCAATATGGCCCCCTCCAGACACTCGAGCAATATCAACCCGATACTCCAACTCGTTCCACACTCTCTGTAGCATATCAGGCGTAACAGTTTGGATAGCTGCTGTTATTTCTCGTTTCAAATCATCAATGGTGGCAGGGAGAGGTGGCCGAAACACCATATCCTGAACAACTGTCGTCGATTCACTTCTGCCGTACTCAATAACACAAAAAGCTTTCTGTTGAGCGGTCGCCATCTTAGCATCAACTGACGCTGACGCCTAGTCAACAGCGCCTCAAGCGAACAAATGTACAACCAAATGAAACTTTATAGCTCCCTTAATTCGCCGACAGATAGTGCTTAGCTCTGCCTTTTGTCGTTGCAGAGTTTTAAATTCCTAAAGTTGTGGTATTCTTTTTGAATCACTCTGTATTTTGGACGAGGCGCTGCGCGTCTCTCTTCAGGAACTTCCGCGACACCCCCGCCACAGCAGTAAACCTCGTGGGCCGCGAGCAGGCTACTCCAGCATAGCCAGCTCTGGGAATACTGGCCAACCGCGACCTACCAACACCTTTCTTGCATATTGCATATATGCGGCCGCTAGTCCAGAGGGGGGGGGGGGGTCACCACCATCTTATTGGCTCCAGGTAACGACGGGAAATCATCCTATGCGTCAGAGAATCCCGACTCTGTGTGTGTGTCGCTACCGTTAGCGGTCAAGAAGAGCCTTTCCCTGTCAGCGATCACAACGCATAGAGCAAACGGCGAGGTCGTTCGGCGATCGGTAAATCAAACAGAAGCGGAGCAGTACCCACGGACAGACAGTGGTAACGATCAGTGTATCAGAAGACAGGCCCACACATTGTTTTCTACGAAGAGATCGTAGAAGTGAATCTTTGGTTGCTTGCGGATATGCTGCAACACCCCTTAGTGAGTAGAAGACTTCTCTCAATACCAATAGCATAATGCTCAACTTATTACCTGTAGGTTCAATCAACACCCTCTTTTCTTGGAAACTCTGTTGACAACTGACATTCGCAGCCAATGTAACGTCGAGAAATTATGACTCGTACAGGTAGACGCTTCCTCTCTAGATCCGGTCTTGTGCGTAGCACAAGGTAGCATATGGAACATTTTTGTGTGCATTCTAAAAAAAATTAGGAGGAGACATCATGATCGCCTGATGGTTGTATACGCAATAAGTGTCCTAGAGGTCAGGCAAGCATTAAAAAAAAAACACTCTGAATCGGTGCACAAGCGTATGTCTGATATTTGTTCTGAAATATACATATACACTAGGTGATAAAAAGTATCCGGACACCCTCAAAAACATACGTTTTTCATATTAGGTGCGTTTTGCTGCCACCTACTGCCACGTACTCCATATCAGCGACCTCAGTAGTCATTAGACATCGCGAGAGAGCAGAATGAGGTGCTCCGCGGAACTCACGGACTTCGAACGTGGTCAGGTGATTGGGTGTCACTTGTGTCGTACGTCTGTACGCGAATTTTCCACAGTCCTCAACATCCCTAGGTCCACTGTTTCCGATGTGATAGTGAATTGTAAACGTGAAGGGACACATAGAGCACAAAAGCGTACAGGCCGACCTCGTCTGTCGACTGACAGAGACCGCCGGCAGTTGATCTTAATGTGTAATAGGCAGACATCTATCCAGACCATCACATAGGAATTCCAACCTGCATTAGGATCCACTGCAAGTACTGTGACAGGTAGGAGTTGAAACAACTTGGATTTCATGGTCGAGCGGATGCTCATAAGCCACACAACACGCCAGTAAATGCCCAAACGACGCCTCGCTTGGTGTAAGGAGCTTAAACATTGGACGATTGACCAGTGGAAAAACGATGGGTGGAGTGAAAAATCACGGTACACAATGTGGCGATCCGATGGCAGGGATTGGGTACAGTGAATTCCCGGTGAACATCATCTGTCAGCGTGTGTAGTGCCAACAGTAAAATTCGGAGGCGGTGGCGTTATGGCGTGGTCGTGTTTTTCATGGAGGGGGCTTGCACCTTTTGTTGTTTCGCGTGGCGTTATCACAGCGCGGGCCTACATTGATGTTTTAAGGGCCTTCTTGCTTCCCACTGCTTAAGAGCAAGTCGCGGAAGGCGATTGCATCTTTCAGCGCCATCGAGCACCTGTTCGTAAAGTACGGCCTGTGGCGGAGCGGTTACACGACAGAAATATCCCTGTAATGGACTGGCCTGCACTGAGTCCTGACCTGAATCCTATACACCACGTCTGGGATGTTTTGGAACGCCGACTTCCTGCCAGGCCTCACCGACCGACATCGATACCTCTCCTCAGTGCAGCACTCCGTGAAGAATTGCCTGTCATTCCCGAAGAAACCTTCCAGCACCTGATTGAACGCATGCCTGCGAGAGTGGAAGCTGTCATCAAGATATGATGGCCAACACCATACTGAATTCCAGCATTACGGATAGAGAGTGCCACGAACTTGTAAGTCATTATCAGCCAGGTGTCCGGATACTTTTGATCACATAGTGTATAAACAGTGGAGTGACAGTAAAGTAGGCTTCTATGAAAAAGGTACAATGTACTTCTCACAATAATAAGAGCCCACATCTACTGACCCAACATGACATTGGTGGTGCATGGCGGATCCGTAACACATCTGGGGATGCTGTTTTTGCCTAATAAAGCGTGTTTCCCAGTCTTGGTTCTATTGACAGTAACGGGGCAGAAGAAATGATTACAGTCCTCTGCAAAAAAAATGGCTCTGAGCACTATGGGACTTAACTTCTGTGGTCATCAGTCCCCTAGAACTTAGAACTACTTAAACCTAACTAACCTAAGGACATCACACACATCCATGTCCGAGGCAGGATTCGAACCTGCGACCGTAGCAGTCCCGCGGTTCCGGACTGCGCGCCTAGAACCACTAGACCACCGCGGCCGGCCAGTCCTCTGCAAAGTAACTTTGAATTCCATCAGTAGGTCATCTACAAAACAGATGCCAGTATCACTGTATTGTGCAATTGATTTTCACGTTATAGCTATAGGCATACAGTGCACAGTTTCGTAAACCGTTACAGGTCCTGATTGTCTTTTTTTTTTAAGTACACGAGTGTATCGAGGTATGGTATTGTGACTTGCCATCATCGAAGAATCCTTTAAAATCATTGTCTTCCACAACGCGTACACTTGCAGCAGAAAATATAATATCTACATATTCTAATTTTAGGGGTCATGAAGAGGAAAGACGCCAAGATTACGCGATCAACAAGTGTAAGTTAGTACTGTGTCCCAATAGACAAAACTGCAGCACGGCCTTAGGACTGCATATACTGGAACTTCAATAGGTAATGGTCTGAGTGTGCTAGCCACACATTGCCTCCATTGTGTATCCCGAAGTTACAATTTATTTTTTATCTGTGCTAGCAAGACAGTCAGGCGCTCTAAGAGATGTAAAAGTGTTTTTTGCATTCTCAGATCTACTGTCGCTTGCATTTTCCACGTTCTCAAGACAAGCAGAAAAAAAAGTCTCTGGTAGGTATTGTGTCTCATACTGATCTTCTTACGACGAATAGACAGCCATTCATCTAGAGACAGTCCACAGCAGACCTGTCAGCATCGCTGTTTCGCAGTTCATGTACTTGATTTCCAGGTTAGAAAAATTAAAACTATGGACGTACAAAGCATAGTTTTATAACCAATTATCGGTCCTGATTACCTATAATGTATGAAAATTTTCGTAACTCGACAGTATTTAGTATAATTCTCCGAAAGATGGTGGTTTACAAACCATGTTAGTCTACCTTAGTATTGGTAAATGTGCGCCTTAGCCGCGCGTGGTAGCCGCGAAGTTTAGGGCGCCTTGCCACGGTTCGCCCGGCGCCCCCCGTCGGAGGTTCGAGTCCTTCCTCGGGCATGGTTCAAATGGTTCAAATGGCTCTGAGCACTATGGGACTCAACTTCTGAGGTCATTAGTCCCCTAGAACTTAGAACTAGTTAAACCTAACTAACCTAAGGACATCACAAACATCCATGCCCGAGGCAGGATTCGAACCTGCGACCGTAGCGGTCTTGCGGTTCTAGACTGCAGCGCCTTTAACCGCACGGCCACTTCGGCCGGCCCCTCGGGCATGGGTGTGTGTGTGTTGTCCTTAGTGTAAGTTAGTTTAAGTTAGATTAAATAGTGTGTAAGCCTAGGGACCGATGACCTCAGCAGTTTGGTCTCATAGGAAGTTACTACAAACTCCCACACTAGTGTGCTTTAGTGTGACAAAATGATTAGAATGACCACAAAGAGCAGATGCTTGTTTTCTAATGATGAAAATTCGTACTAGTGGCAAAAAAAACCCTCAGGCAAAGGTCATGATGATGCCGGCCGCTGTGACCGAGCGGTTCTAGGCGCCTCAGTCCGAAACCGCGCTGCTGCTACGGTAGCAGGTTCGAATCTTGCCTCGTGCATGGATGTGTGTGCTGTGCTTAGGTTAGTTAGTTTTAAGTAGTTCTAAGTCTAGGGGATTGATGCCCTCAGATGTTGAGTCCCATAGTGCTTAGAGCCATTTGAGCCAAAGGTCATGATGACGATACTACCACTCAAGCGATCTTCTGTCACACCTTCTAAATGTGGTTGTAGTCGCAATCCAGTTACACTATTTTTTGAGTGTGCTGCAAGTGGATGCCCTAAGGCCGTTTGGGGTGGTGCACGAGTCTAGCAACGACAAGCAACATGCACTCAAGATGGCAGCACTTTCGGTCATACCCTTTGAGTGTAGATGTAATTACACTCTCTTACGTGTGTGCTGCGGCGTGGATATCCTAAGGCCAGGGTTAGGATGGCTATGACTTTCTTCTGTATGTATGGCTTTTCCCAAAATGCATACTGATGGAGGAAATTCACTTTAATAAAATCCAGGCCACTTAACAGCAAGAGGGTAATTGCTTATTTAAATAATAGCGTATGACTGTAAAATGTTAAAGGATGGAGACAGGAGGTCATAGGCTGGCCGATAGGGATATCGACGACCCTGGGCGATTCAGCTGCATGAGAGAGGTAACCTACGACAACGTGCCTGTCAGATACGAAAATCTGCGCTTACTGATTCTTCGACCGTATCTCTCTCCCCAACAAGCTTTCACTCTCCTCCAAACCACTCAGTTTTATATAAGTTGAAAGCAGTAAATTTCCCACAACTGATACTGCCAGGTAGAACAACCGAAAAACGGTGATAAGTAAGATTAATGGTTTTAAAAATGAAACGAACGAGGAACAATAGTATTAGGTGCTAATCTAAGTCACGTGGATAAAATTCTGTTATCCATATTGTGCACAAAGACCCTTCTATCTTCTGCCATCAAACTTCCGAGATTTCATCTCTAGTAAACTCAATATACGATTCACAAGTATAGCATTGCACTGCATACAAATATGTTTACTATTACAAAGACACATGACTTTTAATTCACACGCATTGTGGGGAGAATACCACAAAATTCTTAATAAAATAACATTACCATTTCCTCAGGCACAGAGAATTAGTGGGAGTATGACAATGTCGTCTTGTGCCGCCATGTCTCTTCCACCTCTTCTCTTTCTCTCTCTCTCTCTGTCTGTCTCTCTCTCTCTCTCTCTCTCTCTCTCTCTCTCTCTCTCTCTCTGTCTCTCTCTCACTCGCGAACGCATCGTCTTTTCACTATTCAAGCAGAATTGGTGTCATACCCTCTGTCATATCTTCTCATTACATCCCCTCTCTACCGATTAACCCTATTAAGTCTATGTGTAATGTCACGTCTCTCCCTCCCTCTGTGTAAATAACAAAATCCATATATTTGTTTCCAAGGGACCTGCGAGTGAGCTCTCTTCCTTTAGCGCAGATCACTCAGTCAGTTTGACAACGGATGGTACTGCGACTCTAATGGTTCTCTCTTCTGTGTAGTTTTCTAGGACAGTGTCCAAGAGATCTCGATATACTTTGGTCTTATGTACTTACGTCATAAAAAATTTGGGCCGCTTACTACCTATAAATACAAATATCCTGTATGACCATACCGTATCCGAATTTTTGAATTTTTTAACCTTTTTTCCATGTTTTTCGATATTTTTCCATATTTTCCATATTGTCCTGAATGCCCTATGTAGGAGTAAATGCTCAGGAGTATATACGCTCTTATTGCTTACGCTACCATGTGTGGCTTGCTACTTTTTTACCATCCCACTGTGATTGAGAGTCCCAACCCAACTACGGACTCTACAGATCATACTCCCTCTTCAAAATCTTAACACTAAGTGCCAAAGGAAACGCTAAAACATACACAAACATACATGGATTGCTGTGGGGTTAGAGTGTTGACTTTGTTCGGTTGTAAACACACACAGGTCCTCTCGAATCCCTCCCTCCCTCCTTCCCCCCCCCCCTCCCGAACAAAGCTAGAGAGGCAGAAATGGGGGCATGGGTGGAGGTGGGCCAGTGGGTTAGAGGTGGTTGGCAGTGGTGGCAACGTCCAAGGTGGGTTCGGAGTTGCAACCAAAGGTTGACTCCCCTGTGTTAGGTGTGGTATACTGCTAATGGTGGATAGACAATGCGCTATGTTCATGGATGTTATTAGGTGTGGACTATAGCAGCTGCATCATTCCTGTCCACATTTGAAGGAAACTCTAGACTAATCTTAGCAGTGGGACTGTCACAGAATGATTAGTGGTCCTCCTATTCGAATTTTTTATGTGTCTTCTAGCAATGTCACAAACTCTGTAATAATTATGAAATGTTTTACGTTGTGTCAGATGTCTTAATTCCACTTGGGAGCTCTGGCCGACTGGAACTGACATCACTCATCCATAATCGCTAGTGTCATACTGACTGATCCACAGAGAAAGAAGAGGCAGAGGAGATGGGTGCTTAGCACTTGTTAGCAAAGCTTATGACCAAAGGCATCTGCAGATTGGCACTGGTGAACATGTGGACGGCAGTGGCCAACTGGTTTACTGTGGTGGGATGCACCCTCCCTGAATGTTAGATTTCGTAGTAATGCATTTTGTGTCACCGCCAGTTTGGTCACATCTGAGACACATACAAGTTGTTGGAATATCTCTACCATTCCTTGGAGATGGTCTGGTATAGTGTTCAGATGACATGTGGAGTTCTCTCATCGACGGCTAGGGATTCAGTGGCGGTTTCTGTCGCTTGAGAATTTCCATACTCTATCGGCATTGCACTTGTCTTGCTTGACCTGCTTCATCTGGCGAATCTAGAGGGGAGTTCCGCGTAATCTAGGTGTGTATTTGTAGTAGTCTTTGATATTTCCACCCATATGTGGGAACTGTTTGTAATTATTACCATGGGTTGGAGGTTTCTGAGCCAGAACAAATTTAGCAATAGGGCCTTTTGTGCCAGGAACCACATTGGAGAGGATTGCACCTATAATAATGCAACTTTCTCGACCATTGCTGAGTTAGAGCAATGTCTGTCCCAATAGGGAACATACTTTTCGTTGGGATGGCTGTAGATACAGCACAGTTCTATCCATACATCCGTATTTTGTAGCACTGTGCTAAACATACAGTATCTTTGCTTGGAAATCGGTAACACTCAGAAATTTGCTATGACATCATAGCAACCCAATAATGTGCTAGTGTTTCAGCAGGTGGTCTGTATGTCAAAGAGTGGTATTTCTTATGTATATAGTACCTTTGGTTGGAAATTGATAAAACAGCAGCGATTTAGGAATTTGCTGTGACATTATTAAGGATGTAATGCCATTATTCCTTCCAAAGTGTTCATTTCAAATATAAACAATACGACATCACACATGCTAGTAATGAAGTGGTGACTTAGCAATGTTAAATAATTCGGACCTATGCAGCATTGTCATTGGCTGAGAGCACCATTATATTGACACTATGTTGACATGACGTCAAGTGCAGTGGGGTGAAGCTCATGTCATTCAGAAAAGTACGTAAAATTTTGGAAAGATAAGAAAAATATGGAGAAATATGTACAATTGTGGAAAATGCAGAAAAATGTGGACGAATACAAAAAAAGGTTGAAACATTTGCTCCATCGTGGAAGAAATAGTTACATATCTGCCTAGGGGTGGCCAATGCTGGTGCCTCAAATAAATTAATATTCAATTGTTATTAACAAATAGCCATAGCCTAGGACTCAAGTGACATGACTTAATTAACAATATTAACGAACAGACACATCATGATCCTGTATCTATGCTGTATAGTTCCAGAATGAGCCGCAAACACTCCCTCAGTTCTAAAAGATGAGGATGGGATGATACACTTCCTGCTCATTGATCCAAGAGGAAGGGATGGATGGGGTTGGAGAGATGGGGAGGAAGGTGGTGGGTGTTCCCCTGGGAGATACTGACCAACACCTGGTGGATCCCCAGGGGAAGCGATGAAGGGGTGAATATGAATATAAGTCTTCCAAAAGCATAACCTGATACCAGAAGTCCTTATCAGTGCCCTGAGATAAGATCGTTATCTGAACTTCAACTATCCTTGCTACCTTACTTGCATTTTAGAGGCCATGTTTATTAGGCATTTTTTTTTGTTATGGTTCTTATTATCACCTCTGGAAATAGCCTACCCTGCATCTTTGCAACAACAGTACTGGTGTATGTGCTCCACTGTTTGAGATTTCTGTGCGAATTTCGCATATAACTTTCGACTCGGCCGTTTCTGGAACAGGATACCTTATCCCCAACAAGCCTGAAAGTTTGTTACATCAACACGGAACCACCCTGCATAAGCGCGTTTGTTGGCTGTCCCCTTGTGCTTAAAACTGACACGCAACAAGGAGATGGCTATAAATACATTTATAGCAATCTATTCTAATATAAAAAGGAAACGAAAAGTTCTTTACCGATTTAATTCAAATTTTCATGGGATGCTCTCAAATAAACGTATACATAAATATAGGTATTTTTTTTTTTTTTAAATGGACTTGTAGTCCGGGGTGATATGTTACAATACAGCATCACCGGTCTATTGCGGTCTAACTGTGTTGGTGAGGCAGTAAATTTCCACAGGGCAGTGACTGCGTCACTGCAATTCACTTTGGAGGTGTGGCGGTGGGACTTGTAGTCCCGTACCACCCTCTGACAGTGATAGTACTACATGAGTCAGGCAGAAAATTTTGCCTAACATGGGCAGGTGAAAGTGTGGCACTCCTGGAAGAAATGATATTGCGGAGACATGAGTTGCCACAGCCTGGTGATGTTTCCAAATTGAAATTTTCACTGTGCAGGTGAGTGTGCGCTGATATGAAACTTCCTGACAAATTAAAACTGTATGCCGGACCAAGACTCGAACTCAGGAGCTTTGCCAAAAGGCAAGTGCTCTACCATCTGAGCTACCCACGCATAACTTACGCCCCATCCTCACAGCTTTAATTCTGCCAGTACCTCGTCTCCTACCTTCCTAACTTCACAGAAGCTCTCCTGCGAACCTTGCAGGACTGAGTCGTGCTTGGGTAGCTATATTATAGGCAAATATAATATAATATTTTTAAGCAAATATAGGTAATATATAGGTAATTTTTTTTTTTTTTTTTTTAATGGACTTGTAGTCCGAGGTGATAGGTTACAATACAGCATCACCGGTCTGTTGCGGTCTAACTGTGTTGGTGGGCCAGTAAATTTCCACTGTGCAGTGACTTTGTCACTGCAATTCACTTTGGAGGTGTGGCGGTGGGACTTGTAGTCCCGTACCACCCTCTTACGGTGATAGTACTACATGAGTCAGGCAGAATTTATTGCCTAACATGGGCAGGTGCAGGTGTGGCGGTGGGACTTGTAGTCCCGTACCGTGGGGTTTATATAGGTAATTTTTTTTTTTTTTGACTTGTAGTCCGAGGTGATAGGTTACAATACAGCATCACCGGTCTGTTGCGGTCTAACTGTGTTGGTGGGCCAGTAAATTTCCACTGTGCAGTGACTTTGTCACTGCAATTCACTTTGGAGGTGTGGCGGTGGGACTTGTAGTCCCGTACCACCCTCTTACGGTGATAGTACTACATGAGTCAGGCAGAATTTATTGCCTAACATGGGCAGGTGCAGGTGTGGCGGTGGGACTTGTAGTCCCGTACCGTGAGGTGACCATATAGGTAATATATTTGTGGAAGTAATGTACATGTATTTGGTTAAAATCAACTGCGAGAAAGAAAATGGTGTGCCGTGCTGTGAAAATGTGCGGTTTCGCTTTCTTTGTCTCCGTCGGTTTTACTGACGACAGGTTAAATTGAGTGAATCGGTAGGGACAATTGTTTAAATAAAGCTATTTCGCAAATTGTAATCAACAAGCGGCCAGTAGTGCCAAATTTCGAATGATGCAGATTGCACAGTAGTTCTCTAATCATATGCAGCTATGCCACAAATATAAATTTATTTTGTGTTTAAAAATGTATATACTGAGAAACAACATACAAGACAGAAACAATTTGTCTAAAGGTAAACGCCCTGCTATCATAGTTAAAAACCGACTTCGAAAAAGAAAACGACACTGCATATTTTCACAGCATAATGTAACACAGTATTTTCTTTCCCGCAGTCACTTTTAAAAGAAAACCTGTCCATTGTTGAAACTTCCTGGCAGATTAAAACTGTGTGCTGGACTTTGACTCGAACTCGGTACCTTGGCCTTTGGCTGGCAAGTGCTTTACCATCTGAGCTACCCAAGCACGACTCAGTCCTGCAAGGTTCGCAGGAGAGCTTCTGTGAAGTTAGGAAGGTAGGAGACGAGGTACTGGCAGAATTAAAGCTGTGAGGATGGGGCGTAAGTTATGCGTGGGTAGCTCAGATGGTAGAGCACTTGCCTTTTGGCAAAGCTCCTGAGTTCGAGTCTTGGTCCGGCATACAGTTTTAATTTGTCAGGAAGTTTCATATCAGCGCACACTCACCTGCACAGTGAAAATTTCAATTTGGAAACATCACCAGGCTGTGGCAACTCATGTCTCCGCAATATCATTTCTTCCAGGAGTGCTAGTTCTGCAAGGTTTGCAGGAGATCTTCTGTGAAGGAGACGAGGTACTGGCGGAATTAAAGCTGTGAGGAGGGGGCCTAAGTCGTGCTTGCGTAGCTCAAATGGTCCCCGTGCGGTCACCGCACTGCTTTCCGAGCGAGAAGGCGTCATGGTCACCGGCATGAATCCCGTCTGTGACAGTCGGCTTTCAGCCGTGATATCGTGCGGACGGGTTCGGCCAACACCGACTCAAAGGAAGGCCTCGGCGCTTGTTCGTGACGTCACGTCAGCTAGGCACGGCGAACGCCAGGTCTGTTGCACGCTTACTCATAATGGTGGTGTCTCCCTCTCTGACACAGGAGAATGTGAAACTATTGGCGGTAGTTGACCAACATACATTGTTCTGAGAGATTTCGGCAATCAATTAATTGTGCAATTCATTACACTTCTTAACAAATAGTGTACTCCTGAACTTAAATTTCCACCTGTTTTAAAGATTGACATACAAAAACAACTTCAGGGTCCAGCAGCAACAGAATTCGTGCATCTTTACCTTATTTGTAAATCGGAGGAAGTTACGTTTGTACTGGGTTGCTTTTACAAGAAACTGTGAACATATTGGTGCTCTGCTTTAGGTATCTTGGTTGACTATGGGATGAGGAGCACTGAATATTAATGAAATATCTTGCGATTGTACACATTGGGGGAGGGGGTGGGGGACAGAAGAAGAGGCAAAAGAGAGATACTTGTTTTATCAAATAAAATTTTTTTATCTCATAAAGTTTCTCCTTTCAGCTGCACGAGGGGAATATTTATCTTTTCTAATGTGCATGATTAAAAAAGTTTAAGCCAGCAGTATTTTCCATGTATGAAGCTATTTTGTTTCCTGTTCAGAATTCCTTTCGTTGAAAACGACTGTAATCTAGTGACTGGCAACAGTTGGACATTTACACATGTAAATTAGTTCACATTTCCAGTGACGATGTCAAACGAAAATAAATAAATAAAAGAAACGAGTTCATTGTAAGGGGTTGGGGTAAGTTTCGATAACAAAATGGATCAAGTAAATATAGTTACTTGAATGTAAAATTTCCGAAGCTGGCAATGGGGCAAACTATCTTCTCATATTGATCTACGTTTGTTTCGACAGGATTCAGTAATACAGAACTATGATCTTCATTTGTAGCTTTACGATAGTAAGAAAATCTTTCATCTAAATAAAACTGCAGAATCCAAAACAATACAAAACAGTTTGTCCAAAAATAAGAGATTTATAGTGATAAGCACGCCCAGGCGTTTCTGCCTGCAACAGATCTGGCGTTCGCAGTGCTTAGCAGACATGACGTCACCAACAAGCGCCGAGGCCTTCCTTTGAGTCGGTGTTGGTTCGGCGCGCCGAGCAGCGCTCCGCAGGCGTTGTTTGTTAACCCACTAGCGCGCGGTTGCATCGTTGTATTGCCTTATAGTACCAATACCGACCTGTCATGGCGTTCTCATATCGACAAGCAACAATAAAACTAACGTTCAGCGCATCGTACATGAGACCGAAGGCCCATGAAATTGAGCAGTTTCTTCGAGACATCATGCACATAGAACCGTAAGAATTGAAAGGCATTCATTTGTCTATTGTATCTTGCACAGTGTACCTCAAACTGATTGAGGATGCGGTCTGCGACAGACTCCTCCAACGATCTGCAAACAACTTTCACTTCTGCCACACAGACAGTAATGTGAATGTGGTAGCAGTTGACCATGCTGGTCTGGGGGTGCATACTGTGCGTATCTTTGAACTACCATTCGAAGTTCCCGCCAACCTTGTCATTGATGTGCTGCGGCCATACGGCACAGTTCTGAGCCACGCAGAGGAGAAATGGAATATATTCAAAACGTACCCTGTCCTTAACGCGGTATGACAAGTGCGCATAGAACGGAAGAAGCACGTTCCATCATATGTTTTCGTTGGCGGCCGCTGCGCAATTGTTATATATGATGGTCGAGGACCTGCTTGGGCTGCGGCCAGGAGGGTCGTATTAGAACTGAGTGTCTGCAGCGCCGCCTCGTTCAGGTGCTCCGCAATAAACTTCCCCAACGATCCGCGACGACCTCTCTCCCACTAACGTATGTGGAGGTGGCACGACATGATGTGACGGATGATAAAACCTGGTACCACCTCAAGCTGCTGCAAGCTCCATCGGAGAGTCGGCACCGACGATGACGACACCACCGGAGCCAAACGGTGCAGAGGTTTTACATCTACATCCACACTCCGCAAGCCACCTGACGGTGTGTGGTGGAGGGTACCTTGAGTACCTCTATCGGTTCTCCCTTCTATTCAAGTCTCGTATTGTTCGTGGAAAGAAGGATTGTCGGTATGCCTCTGTGTGGGCTCTAATCTCTCTGATTTTATCCTCATGGTCTCTTCGCGAGATATACGTAGGAGGGAACAATATACTGCTTGACTCCTCGGTGAAGGTATGTTCTCGAAACTTCAACAAAAGCCCGTACCGAGCTACTGAGAGTCTCTCCTGCAGAGTCTTCCACTGGAGTTTATCATCTCCGTAACGCTTTCGCGATTATTAAATGATCCTGTAACGAAGCGCGCTGCTCTCCGTTGGATCTTCTCTATCTCTTCTATCAACCCTACCTGGTACGGATCCCACACTGCTGAGCAGTATTCAAGCAGTGGGCGAACAAGCGTACTGTAACCTACTTCCTTCGTTTTCGGATTGCATTTCCTTAGGATTCTTCCAATGAATCTCAGTCTGGCATCTGCTTTACCGACGACAACTTTATATGATCATTCCATTTTAAATCACACCTAATGCGTACTCCCAGATAATTTATGGAATTAACTGCTTCCAGTGCTGACCTGCTATATTGTAGCTAAATGATAAGGGAGCTTTCTATGTATTCGCAGCACATTACACTTGTCTACATTGAGATTCAATGCGTCAATTCGCTGCAGATCCTCCTGCATTTCAGTACAATTTTCCATTGTTACAACCTCTCAATATACCACAGCATCATCCGCAAAAAGCCTCAGTGAACTTCCGATGTCATCCACAAGGTCATTTATGATGACGGGGATGACCTGTGTCCTTTTTCAATCTTTTGGAACGCTACGCGTAAAGCCTTGTGCCGTGCAGTCATCAAGGGTACACGAGTGGGCCTTCTCTGAAAGCCCATATCGATGAACGCTTCTCTTCAGTCGTCGTTGATCCCGTTCTTGCAGAATCTTCTTCCGGCCGCAGCGATGTCGGAGATTTAATGTTTTACCGGATGCCTGATATTCACGACACACTCGTCAAATGGTCGTACGGGAAAATCCCCACTTTACCGCCACCTCGAAGATGCTCTGTCGCATCGCTCGTGCACCGACTATAGCAAAATCACTTAAATTTTGACAACCTGCCATTGTAGCAGCAGTAATCGATCTAAAAACTGCGCCGGACGCTTGTTGTCTTATATAGGGGTTTTCGACTGCAACGCCGTATTCTGCCTGTATCTGAATACGCCTGCCTATACCAATTTCTTTGCCGCTTCGCTGTATAAGATGCGTTTTCTCACAATATAGTCTCATACAACAACAGAATTACTATTTTGTTGATGAGTGTATACCTTATACTACATCATTACACATCATTACAATACTCGACCATTACAATACTCGATCATTACAATACTCGATCATGCAGGACAGTACGCTGGATTGCTCTAGCGTCGCATTCGACTAAGTCCTCCTCTTCATCAAAGCGTGCCATTTGGGGAGAATGTGTTTACCTTACTACGTACTTAGGAGTGTTACGGGTCACTACTGTATTAGTTACACACACCTTAGTACATCTTCCTCCAAAGTTGCAAAATTGTCGTCCACTCTCCGCCAGCACTTACAATGGATACACAGGCAACAAGTCATAACTAAGAAACAGAGTAAGATCGAACCAGCGTACCCTCACATGGGGAATGTCATGCGATGTTGGTCGTAGATTTCATTTTTTAGATCTATTTCCAGCGACCTTAAGGCCGTCTAAATGCTTAACTACCTGCTCTAATGGTAATATTATAGGAATCTGGGACACAAGCTGTATCTATATTTAACATTATCTGTGCATCATAGCTCTTATATGTTCTTAGAAAGCTTATCTGCCGGCCGCTGTGACCAAGCGGTTACAGGCGCTTCGGTCTGGAACGACGCGACCGCTACGGTCGCAGGTTCGAATCCTGCCTCGGTCATGGATGAGTGGGATGTCCTTAGGTTTGTTAGGTTTAAGTAACTCCAAGTTCCTAGACCTCAGATGTTGTGTCCCACAGTGCTCAGAGTCATTTGAACCGTTTGAAAGCTTATCTCCGCCCATGCCTCGCACGATGAAGTCCGCAGGAAATAGGTCTTTACACAGTATAGTCAAACCTCTGTCCTTTGAGGCGACATACAACCATTCGTTGTCCTGTATCTGCCTCCAGATACTGTCGCTTAATACCGTGTATTTAAGACTGCAGTTTTTTGGCATTTCTCTTACGGGCTGAAGCATACAAGCTTCGCACCGTTCGTGGTCGTACGAGGACATCAGCACGAAATGCTACTTACACATCTGACGTTTTAGGGTGACTGTTTTGCTTAGGAGTTGGGTCACTGGACCTGCGCATGCTGTTGTTTGACTTCGTCTGTGACCAGGAATTCCTTTTTGGGTGCGTTATAAGTGAATAATTGCTTCGTATTATCAAATTTAGCCGTGAGGTCCTAACCTTATATAGAATATGTACAAGGTTGTCGACTAAGGGTACCTTCAGCCCATAACGTAGTACCTGGAAAAAATGCATCCGAATCTTTTATACGCAGCAACTGACACCCATGGCATTCTGTGAGTTCAAAAGGAAATCCCTTGCCTTTCAAATCCTCCTCAAATCAGCTCAAGGTACTTGACTACCTCTGCGGGATTTATCAAGAGTGGCTAAAGTAGATCCTTTTGTCCGTTCACTAGGGCAGAAATCGGTAAGTCATATGAAACATCAAGATACATGTTGGGACAGGAAAAGAATCGCGTGGAAGGGTGGGTCCACAATTCTTGCATCATTTGTCCTTTAAATGATCACATTCATTTGCAATGCACATGTCATCAGCAAATAAAATACAATAATCACCAAACATCTCTGAACGTAAGAGGTTGTTCAACGAAAATATGCCTTTTTAAATTTTAACCAAAAACTTTCAGTTCTTACTACCCCAAAGAATTAGTGCCAGCAACAAATAAAAAAATTGTGAAAAACCTCTCTTAAACAATAAGTAAGTGAAAGATAACTCTTACACAATCTTCTTAAACAGTCACAGTTATTAAGTTAAGAACTGGTAATTTAGAATAAACACACAAGCATGACAGTCGTGACAAATTTTCTTACATCCATAGAACGGATACAATGACAAATTAAGCTCAAGCGAAAAATAGTGAGCTATAATTAAAAATAGAAATCTAAAAACATGTCAGTCAGAACGTAAATTACATTAAAATTTTTCACAGCAACGAAGTATATACGTAAATATTTGAACAACATCGCTCGCATATAGTTCTTTAGGCAGAATATTTAGAAGTTAAAGCAGGTACAACAAAGCCTTAAGAAGGGAAAGTCAACTCAAGAAGGCAAACTGCCAAGGTGAACGGGTCCACTACAGCCCTGGTTCTCAACCTTTCTTAGACCATTACCCCTGACTGAAACCAGACATTAGATAGTACCCCCCCTCCTCCCCCTCCCCCTTCCTGCCATCTAAATAAACTGTAGAATGAAAGACTTTTCTTGGAACACTTTATTTTTAAAATGATGAAAAATTAATGATATTTAGTTTGTGAGTCTGTCTATCTCTCTCTCTCTCTCTCTCTCTCTCTCTCTCTCTGTGTGTGTGTGTGTGTGTGTGTGTGTGTGTGTGTGTGTGTGCGTGTGTGTGTTGGTGTGTGTGTGTCTGTTGGGGAGGGCGGGCTGTTGGAATGAATGACGAAGGAATTGGTGGTGCATAGCAAATGCTATCAACAACTTCTTCTCAGATAAGAAAGCTAACTACCCACAATGAGGGTAGCCAGTTGCAAAAAAACATACTTCCCCTGCATTACTACTGTCCATTGCGCCAACTGCTTGACCTGCACACTGCAACCCATTTAAAATCAATGTACTTACTGTTTGTGAATCACATGATTGCTGGACTGCTTACTTCTGAACTCGCAAAAATTGTACGACTTCAGGTTGTTAATGCTTTTTGTCTAAGCAGTCTAATAATAATGACAATAATAATAATACTATGTACAGCATTTTGTAGTTACTACTGTGTTGTGCTGTCAATTAATTTATTTACCTATTTCGACGCGAGTAATGAAACAATTTTCGGACGACTGAAGGTACTATTTCAACTCGGAGAAAACATGTATTTCAGATATTTAGCATTTGTTATGTATATGTCATACTTATATCAGCAGCAAAGTACGCGACAAAGCACAACATACGTGTATAGTGGGTGGACTATGTGAGGAAGCTGTAACCTTAAGCTCATTAATGCTACTAACTGAGAAAAAGTAATTATTGATAACTTAATATAATCAGTATTAGAGTCTTACAAAATTGTGGTAATAGTAATGATCTTTTGAAAATAATTCAGTTTTGTGACTGAAAAAGAATCAAATCGTTGAGTTTTTACCTCTCAGAAATTTTCATTTTATCCCTCAGATTGTAATTACCCCGAGATTGGGAACGACTGCACTATGGTAACAGGGGCCCCGTCTCAAAAACAGGCGGAAGGCACGTGCTGGGGAACAACAGCGACAAGGCGTCGCCGAAATGTGGGGCTCGGGCTTCACAAGGCTAAGAGGCGCTGTTGACAAACACCACATAGGTGGAATATAGGACGCATAAATATAAACTATGTAAATAGTAATCGCCACCTTCTTAAGAGATCATGACTGTAGGCCCAAAAATCCATCATAAGATACTAAAAAAAAAACTGCTTAAAGGAAATAGATCTTAAATCACTGGCACTGGAGTACAAATATGTATTAATTAATATCTCCCCGAACAATTTAGGTGAACTTTAACATCAAAATTGCACTACCAGGTGCCTACTTGAAGCAAACAGAAAGAACAAATAAATGATTGAGCCTACCCCCCAACAGATTACTTAGTGACTAGGCAGTACAAAAAGTGTCTCCCTGAATCAAAAATGGTTCAAATGGCTCTAAGCACTATTGGACTTAACATCTGAGGTCATAAGTCCCCTAGACTTAGAACTACTTAAACCTAATTAACCTAAGGACATCACACACATCCATGCCCGAGGCAGGATTAGAACCCGCGACCGTAGCAGCAGCGCGGTTCCGGACTGAAGCGCCGAGAATCGCTCGGCCACAGCGGCCTGCTACCTGAATCAGTCCTCACGCTTGACAGCCATCTAGAACTTAGTTTCAATACACACTTATTAATACAAGGAATTCCCCTTAGTATAATTAAAAGTAAAATTACAAACGTTACGAAACGTAAAAAAATCTCGAACTCAGTGAACGCGAAGTACGCCTCACGGCTGGTAACCAAGTTAATAAAACTCAGTAAAGAACTCTGCCAAACACTAAAGCTGAGACAGCAAACTGCCAGACACCCGAGGCGAAATTCAAGTTTCACTAGTGAACCACTGAATCTGAAAGTGCTGCACGGTTTATGGCCTTGGTAACCTACAGTAAGTAAAGGTCTTAGTGGTACACTTCATCGCCGAAGCAGGGGCATTCATTAATTTTCACCCAAAACTTCACCAATGAAATAAATGTAAAGGTATAACAAGGTTGCGGCCAGATTAATCAAAATAAATTAAAATGTTCCAGTGAGCCATAAGGCACCGACAGAAGAGGCACAGATTTCACAGCGCGAGCGATACTGACCGCAAAATTTTCCATTAATGAGTTGCATACGCGCAAACGACGAAGGCAAAACTGTAAGCGTTTAGGTCTGTACAGCATGGATAAATAGGCAAGCGCAAATCCACTGATGCCCGTGGGAGGACACTGTCAATAAGAAGCGTGATTGCCACTATTCAAAGGAATGACAGATCAATCTCGGCACAAACAGAACCATCGGCTGAAGGAACCGTTGCGCGTGAAAATCCACGCTTGATACCCTTACGCCACGCCCTTCCTGCCTCTTTTCACCTCACAACCCACTACCGGACGGACTATTTCAAACTCTCTGAGACAGCGATCATCTACCAAAACAGCGAGCTAAATTCGCGCCTCCTATCGGGGAACCAGTGAAAGAAGGCACCGGGAAGACAAAGATAAAATGAACTGGATCCGCCACGGGTCATCACATTTCCATTCCAGTTCATTAAACATGGTCGTAAGTTGCACTAGTTGGTCTGTTACGTTATTGAGATCATAGCATATTGTACCTTATAAGTCGTACTGTTCTTTATTCTTCTACATGCGCACTCAGCTCTCTAATCCCTTCATTAATAACCTGGTCATTATTGGCCACCGCTTTTATTGTTCGACTTCTTCCTGTTATTGACGTTCTCACTATAGCCACTTGCTTTTTACATAGTCGCAACAGTTCTCCCTACTGTTCTTCTAACACATCTATTTTCGCCTTAATGGATGATGCCTCGTCTTCACGTGATGTACCAAACAATATCTTACTAGTATCACCAATAACATTTAGTATTCCTCGTCTTACCCTGATGTTCTTGTGCCTATCTAACAGTCCAGTTAACTCATTTGCTTCCGTAATTTTTCCACATGCCATGTAATTGTCTGCTGTGCGCCTTCGCACTCTCCTGTGCTTGCCTTAACTTGATGCAAGTGCGTAAGGCATTGCGTTGCGACTCGGTTTGCCTTTTGCTGTGTTTCCTCAAACTTCTCGTCGAAACGGCTCACAATTCTCCAAGTTGTACTGTACGGACTGACCATACCGTGGTTATCATAATACATTCCCAGTGCCGGCTTGAGATGCTGTATCCTTTGTGGTGTTTCAAAAGTCTAATCAGGAAACATCGCGTTTCTTTACCGCTTGAGCAACGCCAGGTAGGAAATGTTAATATATATACACTTATTTATTTGTAATATGTTAAGTGGATATTTGTTATTTAAAAAGATTTTGTTTCTTCTCTTTCATGTCGAGCGTGGCAGCAAGATGATCCAGTGGGGACTCCAGACGCGGCGGACGACGAGAGCTAACCACTATTGCATCGTAGCCGACGGCCGGCGCCTGGAAGAACCGTCGAAAGATCATGCTGACCATTATTAAAATATGTTTTATGTTTTTTTTAGAAAAGGAAAAGGAGTTCAATTTCGGATGTGGAATGATAAGGTTTGCAATTGGATGTCAAGTTATTCCAATTATTCCAATTGATTTGGAAGTTAAAACAGTTAGTTGACTCTGTTGTTACGACATACATCGTAAATATTACTTATGTGTGAAATTTGCAAATTTTATTAAATTTCAGACTTCTTGAAGAGGTTCTGGGAGAATTTTATCAGGAGTGTGGACGATCTTCAATAATTAACTAGTTTAAAGTTTTATTAATGAGAAGTCGACACGTAATGACATTTTGAAAATAATCGATACTGTGAAGTGTATTAAAATTCTGTTTTAAAACTTTATCGGCGATTGTGGTCAAGAAGATCGGTTTTAAAGTGGAATATTGCGTTAAATGAGAACAGGATTGATTCTTTATTGACATTAATTAGTTATTTAAGGAAAAATTAGGAGAATTTCAATTTATACTGGCAAAGATATCAAGGACTGTGAGACCGCACAACGAACATATAGAAACTCTGGGACTTTGTTGAACTGTCAAAAAGTTTTTTACGATAAAAATTTTCTACAACAGGGACCGATGAATTTTGCTGCGTCTATCCTTATCTTCTAGGCCGAATTTGCTACAGCTTAATGCTTTTCTTTATGGATTTTTTCAAGTAACTGGGAAAAGAACTTATAATTTGATCTGCGGCGGACCGTCGATATTGGGTACACGATTAGGCTGTTGTGAAGCCTGTTGGTCTGCAGATTGCCTTTCTTTCCCCTGCCGCAATAATCGTTGCTGAGGTGCTGCGACAGGTTCGGCGGTTCAGCGTACATTACATCTTGTGATTGCATCGCTCTTTCCGCGAGGCAGGTAGTCAACATGGTTTCCTTAAGTGCTGTATCCAGAGTGCCTGTCTCCCTGGAATCTGTAACAGCCTGCCTGCTGGTCGTACTCTTGTTTCAGAAAAACTCTTTTAATCGATTCGCATTCGCTTTTATACGTTTCTTACTCTGTAGTCGAATAATCAAATTTGGCTCTTTCACACCCACTACGGCGTATCGCCCTCGCCACTGACCTAATTTCTTACTGCGACCTATTCATACAGTTTTATCATAAGGTAGTACGTTTTCGTGCTCCCGTCACACTTCCGGATTCTGGGTTTTGTCATAATTTAACTTATTCTTTCCCTTGTGCTCTTGAGTCGCTGCTTGAGGATCCCTATGCAGCATTTGCATTCTTCGCCGTATTTCGGTCTCATAGTCATCGTGATTATAAATCACATTTGCCAGTTTCTTTCGGAGCCAACCTGGTACCTTGCATTTCCTACCGAAGAATAATTAATAAGATGTGTACCCCGTGGTACTGTGAGACGTCGTGTTATATGCAAACATGGCATACCGTACCTAATGGTCCCAATCTGATTGATCACATCTAATATAGTGTCGTCACATCTCCATTTGCATGCGATGGGTGCGTTCCAGCGCTCCATTGGTTGGCGGATAGTAGCTCGTGGTCTCTGCAAGTTTTCTATCTTTAAACAGCTTACATACCCACCTCATGGTATCACTCATAAAATTACTACCCAGGGCACTCAATAGTGACTCTGGTATCGCAGACTTTAGAGGTACATTCTCCACTAGTTTTCGCGCAGCCGTGTCAGCGGATTGTCGGTCAACTGTTTCGGCTAAAATAAATTTGGTTAGTGAGTCCTGAAATTTCAGAATGTAACAGTTACTGGCATGTGTTTGCGTTAACGGTCCTACGATGTCAATATTACATCTTTCAAACACTAATTCTTATGGTTGTTTCGTTTTTGCGTGCGTTGTTTTACTTTTTTTGAGAGCTGTCACAAGTCTTAATCAATTTCTCTATATCATCCTTCATCCTGGGCTAAGTACAATACTGCTTCATCCGCTCATAAGTTCTCCCCATCCCTTCATGTCCGCCTGTAGGGGATATGTGCATCTGAGTTAATCTAGCTGGCTTGTCCCCCGGACTCATTACACCCTCTGCGCTTAGCGACTGTGTCTCAGCCTGCTCGTCCACAGCTGACTGCTCTGCTGTCTCAGCGATTGCTGCTATCGTTTCGCCAGCCGCCTCCGCTCGTGTCTCCAAGGTCCTGGCCTCGACCGGCTTATCATCACAAACACTCGCGCCCTCGACTGGCTCATTCACGCTGTCTTTAGGCCCTGTATCTGCAGCGTGTATACTTCTAATACGCGGCAATGCTTCGTCCTTGAAAGCAATATTTTATCTGCAGCTTCTAAGAATAACCCCAAAAAAATTTTGTCGTATGTAAAATCTATGAACGCTACAAATAATTCAATACCTTCTCTTGCTGACAGTACGGGTAATGTAACTGATGATGATAAACGGAAGGCCGAAATTCTAAACCTAGCTTTCAAAAACTCGTTTACGACAGAGGACTGCAGCACCATTCCCCCTTGCAGTTATCGAACAAACGAAAGGATGGCTGACATAGTGTTTAGTGTATTTGGGATTGTAAATCAGTTAAGATCTTAGACGCCAGAAAGGCATCTGGCCCAGACGGTACCCCGTAAGAGTTTATGTTGACTACGCTACAAATATAGCACCATTCTTATCCGTCATCTATCAGAGATCATTGGAGCGGCGGAAAGTTCCACGGGACTGGAAGAAGGCCCAGGTCATAGCAATCTACAAAAAGGGTAGAAAATCGGATGCACATAATTACCGGCCAATTTCACTAACGTCGATTTGTTGTAGAATCATGGAACATATTTTGTGTTCAGACATAATGACCTGTCTAGACCCTGAGAAGCTCATCTGCAGAAACCAGCACGGTTTTAGGAAACATCGGTCATGCGAGACACAGCTGGCGCTCTTTGTGCATGACATACAACAGGCTCTAGATACCGGCTCCCAGGTTGATGCGATATTTCTCGACTTTCGGAAGGCGTTGAACTCAGTTCCGCACTGTCGCTTGCTACAAAAAGTGCCCGCTTACGGTCTATCCAATGACATATGCGGTTGGATAGAAAGTTTTCTAACAGACAGGGGGCAGTATGTCGTCCTGAACAGAGTAACTTCAACAGAAACAAGAGTAACTTCAGGTGTGCCCCAGGCAGCCTAATAGGTCCGCTGCTTTTTACGATTTACATAAACGATCTGGTTGATGATATTGACAGCGGCATTAGACTCTTTGCCGATGATGCTGTAGTGTACAGGAAAGTAGTATCACACGAAAGTTGTGAACAAATCAATGAGGATTTGCAGAAAATAAATGCGTGGTGTAATGACTGGAAGTTATTTCTCAATATTAGTAAGTGTAACCTACTGCGTATTACAAGGCGAAAATCTCCATTAATGTACGTGTACAAAATAAATGATCAGTCTTTGGAAGCGGTAACATCAGACAAGTATCTGGGTGTGACTATTCGAAATGATCTCAAATGGAATGATCAGATTACACAAGTAACGGGCAAGGCGAACTCTAGATTGCGGTTTATTGGTAGAATCCTGACGCGATGCAGTCCTTCAACAAAGGAAATAGCTTACAATACGTCAGTTCGTCCAGTCTTAGAGTATTGTTCGTCTGTATGGGTCTGATTCAAGAGATTGAGAAGGTCCAAAGAAGAGCGGTAAGATTCGTGACTGGTACATTTAGCCATCGCGATAGCGTTACAAATCTCATAGAAAGTTTGAAGTGGGACACACTTGCAGATAGACGACGCGCTAAACGGAAGGGGCTGCTCACTAAATTCCGAAATCCAATCTTCACCGAGGATGTGGGTTGTTATTGCCACCAACTTTGAAATCGCGTAATGATCATCATTCAAAAATAAGGGAAATAAGAACTCGTACTGTGGCGTTCAGACAGTCGTTTTTCCCTCGCGCGATCCGTGAGTGCCGGCCGCAGTGGCCGTGCGGTTCTAGGCGCTCCAGTCCGGAGCCACGCTGCTGCTACGGTCGCAGGTTCGAATTCTGCCTCGGGCATGGGTGTGTGTGATGTCCTTAGGATAGTTAGGTTTAAGTAGTTCTAAGTTCTAGGGGACTAATGACCACAGCAGTTGAGTCCCATAGTGCTCAGAGCCATTTGCACCATTTTTTTGATCCGTGAGTGGAACAGAAGGGGGGAAATTTGACTTTGGCGCGAATTGTGCCCTCCGCCACACACCGTTTGGAGGCTAGCGGAGTATATATGTAGATGTAGATGGCCTCGCGATTTTGGTAGCCTTCCTTGAAAAGTATTTGATAATCTTCCATTTTTAATCGGAACTTTGTGAACCTAGTAGACGGATCAGAGATGCTGCCTATCCACGCCAGGGATTTTTGGTCCATCATAATCTTAAACTTTCTACCGAACTCGTATGGCTAGAATTATTTCACAGCCCACGCTATTGCAAAGATTTCACGTTCTACCGTATTGTAGTTCTGTTTGGCTTTGTTAAGGGTCCTCGAAATGTATGCGATTGGCAGGTCTTTTTCCATCTGCCCTTGGCTTAAGCATGCCCCGATCGCATGATTGTTCGCATCTAAAAATTCCTTAGTGATACCCGGATACTGTAATATGGGAGGACTCATCAGCTGATGAATTCTTCTCAGGTTATCAGCCGAGTGGTGGCGTCGTCTTGTCGCAACATTTCAATGTGTTTCGTACCCATCATCTTCTGGCAAAAATTCACCAGTGGAATACGCCGAGAAAGACTGCAGTCGCATAGACTGATGAGCTGTTTCTGCAGCTGCTGGAAGGCTGTCTCCTGTGAAGCGGCGTCCACTCATAGGGAACCTACTTTTTCAGCGAGACATTCATAGTTTCACTGAAATTATTCAAGGGTTACCGATAGTATCCAATAAACCACAGAAACGATTTAATTCTGTGGCAGTCCTTGGCTGTGTGTATTTCTCTGTGGCTTCGACCTCAGAAGGGCTGGGTTTTAATTCCAAAGTGGTCAGTATGTATCCGAGAAAAGTAACTTCCTTTTGTGAAAACACGCATTTACCTACTTACAACTTTAAGTTCCCTCGACGCAGCCGATCGAATACTTCTTCTAGACGTGCATTGTGCTCATCCATCGAGGCACCTGCTACAACAGTATGGTCCAAATATGTTAATACTTTGTCCCCTTGTATCCTGGTTAGCACAGTTTTCATTAAATGCCGGAAAGTGTATGGACAAGTTTTCAGACCCAGCGCTATTTATGGCCATAGTGGCCTGTTGGTATTTAAATCCATCTATTCGCGGTCCTCCTCATCAATGAGAACTTGGTAGCACCCTTCAGCAAGGTCCAGTGTGGAGAAGTACTTCGCCTCCCCCAGACTGTCTCTTCAATCTTGGACAAAGGGTACACCTTATGTAGACACTGCATTCAATTTACAGTACTCTGCTACTGATCGCCATCTTTGCCTCACCATGGCATGTAATTCCTTTGGGAACACGAGGAGGACAGAATTCCAGGGGTGAAACTTCATGAAATTATGCCATCGGCCAGTATCCCATCTACCTCAGCTTGTAAAGCTTCTAGTTGCGGTCTATTACGGTCTTTGGTACCAGCGAAATTTGGTGCATTACCAGTGTAGTATGAGAGAGCATGTACCCTGGTAAAAGGAATGCATCATTTTATGCGAAGCATAGCTCTTCAATTGCTGCTTTCTCTTTTCGGTTCAAATAAATCGTCTACATATTTTCTTTTAATGTTCTCTGACACCACTTTTCTGTTACTGTCTTCCCGTAGGACCATGTCTGACTCACTAATTAGTAGGAGGGGGTATCTCCTCCGCAAATACCTCCGGTGTTGGGAATTTGACGTCCTGGTTCCTAGTATTCAGTATGCTCGTGATACATTCTCCGTCTCATACAGTCATAATTGCTTTCGGCATACACACCCTTGTCTAGCTTTGTACTTGGGAATGAACACTTCAATTCATAGCGTGCGTTTCACTCCAACTTTTAAAATTCGTACTTTCCGTGGGCCAGTCGCTGCTTCTGCTCTGTTGCCCCTACCGGGTGTTCTTGTGAAAGGAAATCGCCATCCCTCCGGTTCATCGGCTCCATTCGGCTATTTTTCTCCCTTTTGCTTATCTGTTTTGGGACTGCCTAAAGAAGCCTGTGACGGCACTTGTGGCATCCGGCCGGTTATTGGTACAGCATGCGTACCTTTATGCGAGTCATGAGTGTCGAGCCCTTGGACTGCTGCAACCTGCCAGCCTATTTGCCCTTCGAGTGGCGCAACGCTCGGACTACTGGCTATGTACTCCGAGTGCTGCTGTACTTCTTCTCGAAAGCGTAACTATTTTGCTTAGCCTTTCGTTGTTTATTACTTCTAACCACTCGCTGCGCTATGTGCACATCCTCTCGTGCTTTCTGCAATTTAACCCACTCACCCCTTATCCACAGTTCTCTGCGTTCGTAATTCAGAATGATTTTATTATACTTACGGGACTCTCTGCTCAGCAGTCTGCCGAAGGGTAAGTCAATACAAGCATCCACGACATGAAATTTAGCAACCCAGTCGGAACCGGCTCTCGGTTTCAACCGTACCAGCACCTCTCCGACTGTCAGTATCTCTTCATTAGCTATGCGTTTGATCGTCACTGCCTTTCTGGTATCCTACGTCTCCAGATTCTCCAGTACTTTGGCCTTAATTAAACTAACGTGAGAGTCGCTATCAATTAACTACTTCATCTCTATTTCTTCTACATTTATACTGCGTAACAATACGTAATCATTAGTTCCGCTACAGTCGGCGACCCTTATAATATCTGACACGTCATAATGGGACTGCGGCATTACGCTTGTCGATTGTATCCCGGTGCGTTTTTCTCTCATATGTTGGCCCATCTACCCTCTTGGCACTCCCGGGCCGCTCACGGGTGAAGAAGTGGCGGGTTTCGCCTTAGTGCGTGGAGGAGTGCGTCCTGTCAAATTGCACTGCGTGCACCTTACGGGTGCAGGACGTTGGGACAGTGAAGAATTTCCCCGAAATTCTTGAACATCTACTTCCTCGATAGGCAGTCGCGTATGTTCGCGTTTAGGTGTAATTGCTTTGACAGTCTTGTCTTTGCAGACGGTATGGTTCAAATGGCTCTGAACACTATGGGACTTAACATCTGAGGTCATCAGTCCCCTAGAACTTAGAACTACTTAAACCTAACTAACCTAAGGACGTCACACACATCCATGCCCGAGGCAGGATTCGAACCTGCGACCGTAGCAGTTGCGCGGTTCCGAACTGAAGCGCATAGAACCGCTCGGCCACCGCGGCCGGCTTTGCAGACGGTATACTTCCGTCTACACTCTCGTGTTAAATGGCCCCCGTTACAATTAAGCATTTGGAATCAGTGTTCATCCTTGTCGGGGCACAGTCACCACCCCGTACTTCTCTTCCTCAGACGCAATTGCACATTCTTCGGTCGTGGCTAAATCAGTTACTTCTGACAGTGTTAATTTCTTAACCTGAGCTCGTCTTGATGCGTTCATCGTATAATCCCTGAATAAAAACAGCTCTCACTAACTTGCCAATTAACGCGTTCGTAGCGAAAATTGCGTCTTCGTCCATGACTTCCCTCATCCTCTGTTTAAAGTAATAGTGTCTACGTGAGAGCCCAATTGAACCGCATTTTCTTCCTCTCCTTGCGGACTTCCGAACATAGTACAAGCGTAATAATCAAGAGTCCGCTTGTTCTCATGATTCTCTAATAGAACTGATCTCATGGCAGACCAGGTTTCAGTATGATCTGCAAATTGAAACCTTCCCGTCGAATAAAACAATTTAAATAATTTAACTTACTTTCCGTCTAATGAAAGAAAGAAAGAGAATTGAACTTCTTGTGCGTTGCAGCTTTCCTATCTGGACTTGCTTTTGACAATGTGGCTGATCTGATAGTTTTTAGCGTACACAATTTTGTACGCCTTTTGCCTTTATTGGTAACAATATTACTGTGACAGATCAATAGATTATTTCGACGCGAACACATAAGCTAACGTCGTGGCCCTTAGTAATGGTTGTCTATGCAGTAAACCTGAAAACATAGATATATATTAAACTGGGTCGCCTCTGGAAAAGTCATCTGACTGCATGTATGAATATACTCACTCTGATCTATTGTTGATAATTATTTGGGTTGTTATTCATATGTTGTTTTTTTATTGAAGTTACTGGTGCAAAATTCAATGTCATTATTAAAAAAAACATTGAAAAAACTCAACAAAAGTTAAATCTTGTGGTTACTGGGTTCAATGAAAAATAATACGATTCTGACTGAGATAAACTGATCGATTCTGAAAATGAGTGAATATAAATTTTTAGCTCTTTATAATGATTCAATTTAAAATTCAATGTCATTATTAAAGAAAAACATTGAAAAAACTCAACAAAAGTTAAATCTTGTGGTTACTGGGTTCAATGAAAAATAATACGATACTGACTGAGATAAACTGATCTATTCTGAAAATGACTGAATATAAATTTTTAGCTCTTTATAATGATTCAATTTATAAAACTTTAGTTTGGGGATCGTTTACATAAAACATATTAAAAATGTAGGTAGGTACTCCCTATTTCCGCCTGAAGGTGGCGCATTGCATGACTCACCGTCGGACCCCACGTGTACTGATCTTGCTGACTTTGCGAGCCTTTAGATGTGCAGCAGCTGAGGTGAGCTCTGTGCCCTCTCCCCCCCCCCCCCCAACCCGACTTCCTGGGAGGAGGGGGGGGTGACCTCCCCCTCACTTATCGACCTTAATAACAGTGAAAAATTAAACCGCGTGTACCTAATGGAAATTTGGGAAAAGCAATCGTCACCGAAGTTAATCTGTCGGTAAAGAGGGAGGAAAGGGTTACATCTAAATGAAAGGAAAAATGCTAATGAAACAGGTGGAAATTAATTTTGAAAAGGGGTAAAGTTAATAAAGAAAGTAAATGTGCGTCCGTTACGTTAACAATTAACTAGCGGTAATTAGATATTTGAGATTTGGGGGAAATTATGGTCGCCAGTCCTAAGGACAATTACTATAGCAACTGAAAAAGAAAGGTTATTACACATATAATTAGCACTAGAAGCGTGGCAACTGAAGGTTGACAGGTGCAGTGTGAAAACTGAAAGTTTGTCAGAAGTAATAAATTTCGCTACACTCTGACTTAATTTAGCAAAAGAATTAATAAAACAGAAAAATCGAAAGTTAATTTAGTGACTGAAGTTAATAGTGAGCTTTCTTTCTGAAGCACATCGAAATTCAGTAAAATACGGTTAGTCTTGGACTACCTCAACAATCATTTCAAAAGCTGCTTGAATCTACGCAATTTAGAAATAAGGGATTTAACTTTGAACTTGAATTAAATGATTCTCAACAATTAACAGTAGTAAAATTTAGCACATACCAAGCTGAGCTGCAGTCACAGGTAAGCTAAAATACGGTAACAAAACTCGCACTCTTAATTTGTGCTTGTGTAATCTGAATATTGTAGCCAGCTATGAATACCTTAACTGAACTTTGAAATTAAAGCAGTGAAATCGAATGATGCTGGCGTTTGAATTTCAACGACACTCGGGTTCATTCCGGAAAAGGAAGGGATCCTGCTTGGTAATGCAATTAGGACAATGAGCAACAAACGTTCATGCTAAGTTGCTGTAATTTTGTGATGCAACAATTTTAAAAGTTTGAAAAGCTGAGGTCTGCCATACAGTTCTAAAACTTTACGTGCTTTCAGTCTTCCTTGTTGGTTGACTGAAGGTTTGAAGCCGTCGATCGAGGAGGTGGCGACAATCACTCATTGTCGGCCGTCGCTGTTGCAGAAGCTGGATGTTGGCGCGCCTTCTTCTCGACACGGTCACCAGACAAAACGGGCTCTTGAGGTGCGCCAGCTAATGCTTCCCGTCAGCGACACCATGTCAGAAACTATCATCGCAAGTCGAGCGCAATTACATGCTGCCAAACCCCGAAAGCGCAGCAACTCGCGGGTGCTTCACACAACACACCTGCTCCACTGCACCACCCCAGCCAGACTCTCTCTGCTCAGCCCGCGCTCCACGCGGCAGAGTTAGCACTACCAAAGTTCCTAAACACTTTCGTTCTCCACACGACCTATCGATGTATTCGTTCGATAGTATAGTTTTCCCTAGGCCAGACCCAGCGTATAAATACAAATAATATTCGCAAAACAAACCAATTATACATCGACATAAATGCATATATATACAAATAGTAAAACAATTACAATATACAAAGACACAGAAATGTTATATCTTTAGGTAACAAAATAAGGAAAAAAATTTGCAGTGCAATAGATGGAAATAGGAGGATATGCATTTCCGGCGTTACGGGGGGGGGGGGGCTGGTTCGATGTCCTTTGTGGTGGTTTGGTGCTCAGAGCAGCAGTGGTGCATTGTGACGTCCTTAGGTGTAATGAGCCTCATGCCCACGGCTACGGTGTGCGTTGCAACGCTCTCTACGCCCTCTGGTGGCGGCGCATTGCGGCGTCCTCTGATACGGTGAGCCTCGCGCCCATGGCGGCTGCAGTGCGGTGCTGCGCCTTCCGGGACGGTGAGTCGTGCTCACAGCGGCTGCAGTGCGGTGCAACGCCTTCTGGGTCGGTGAGCCTCGCACTCACGGCAGCGACGGTGCAGTGCAGAACCTTCCGGGACGGTGAACCTTGCGCTCATGGCGGTTGCTTTGTGGTGCAACACATTCCAGGTCGGTGATCCTCACGCTTACAGAGGCTGCGGTGCATTGCGATACCCTCTATTCAACAAGCTGTGCATCCAGACTTGGATCAGGGCTGAATTCTATCGAAATCCCTTCTCCCACTACCTATTCCTGTACTCAGAATCTCCCATTTCATCACTCAAGAAAGTACACCCCACACCTGGCACCACTTTTATGTGGCCGCTGTCGTATAACTGCTGTAAGTCCGACAGAGGAGCTTACCTCGTGCAGTGGAATTCGCTGAGGTTAACTGGTGGTGGGTCGCCTGCTGATTCGCCGACCTCAGCTGAAAAGCAAGCTTTGACTGAAACTCCATATTACTGCTCAAGGAGAAGGATAGGATAGCTACTGCTGTGATTCCATTACATGAAAGTACCTGTGGCATGTCTCTCTAAATAAAAGTCTCTAACTACGATGTCCTAACTCAACATTATCTAAGTTCAATATGCATTCCACTTTAGCCGAGGCTCCCCATTAGTACAGGAGGGTCCTATTCATACGAGAATGGGTTTGAAAGTAAAAATCTATAAAAAATAGGTTGATCGTCGAGTCGGCACAATGCAAATATCTTCTTAGCGTTTTGTTACTGAATTTAGTCCTGGATGCTTGCAGAGAAAAAGGAAAATTCGGTACTTCTCGCTAGGATAATATAATGTGAACCAGCAACTCCTCTTTTCTTAGAACACGACTCAAGCAGGTCACCAAGTAGCTACCAAGGCACTGCTGCATTCTGTTCCCTGACATTGCTCTGATGACGGTTAATGCAGATAGTTCCGATTATGAAATAGAAAACGTATTGCAGGTTAGTTCCTAGGATCATAATATTATTGCGATGTGACGACTATCCAGATTACTCGTCAATATAAAGGACAATATTATGGGGATTGAGCATGTCCCTCCTCCACTTCCTCTTTTCCTTCCTATATAGCTCCTTTCCTGGTATTCTTTCCACCAGCGTCTAGCTGTTCTGGCCGGTACTCCACCCTTTTCTCCAGCTTCTGATGCCGATTAGTTGCCGTGCTCAATGAGTGCAACCACACGAACCCTTTTTCTCTGCCTCGTGATGACTGGGTGTTGTGTGATGTCCTTAGGTTAGTTAGGTTTAAGTAGTTCTAAGTCCTAGGGGACTGATGACCATAGATGTTAAGTCCCATAGTGCTCAGAGCCATTTGAACCACACTAACCTTACTCCCTCGATTCCACTGCGACTGCATTGTGACTGTCGCCCTTGTGACGTTACCACACGTTTTATAAAGTGAACCCTTTACTTCTCAGTTGAGAAACGAAGACTGACAAAATAAAAGCCGGCCGGGGTGGCCGAGCGGTTCTAGGCGCTACAGTCTGGAACCGCGTGACCGCTACGGTCGCAGGTTCGAATCCTGCCTCGGGCATGGATGTGTGTGATGTCCTTAGGTTAGTTAGGTTTAAGTAGTTCTAAGTTCTAGGGGACTGATGACCACAGATGTTAAGTCCCATAGTGCTCAGAGCCATTTGAACCTATTCATACGGCTTCGTTTGCACTCAACACTACTGCTACAAGATTTGATGATCCTGGCCTGTGTCTTGTGCGTGGATGATCACGCGGTTAACGTGTGATGCCCTGTCTATTTCGTACACTTGGAATTCCTGCCCTACATCTTTGGACCCAGCAACCGTGAGGACGGCCACAGTCGGCTATTGCTCGGCCAGGGCTCGTTATCGAATTCAAATATTAGCTCGCCTTTTGCAGAATCAGAGCAAGTGTGCAGCTCCTTCTTGGCCAAGAACTTCTTCTTAACCTGAATTAATTGATTGGTTGCAATATTCTTACTATCTCGAAAACTTTAATTTGTTGAAATGTAATATTTCTTGCACATACATCATTTTATAATAATTTCTTAGCACAATTATTATGATAACTTTAGAACAATATGAAACAATTTCTTGCTTATTTCCCATAATTGTCACCGTAAAGCGAAGTATCATTTGAATGACGAAAATAAACATTTTCCTTACACAAAGTACACCTGATAAAGAAAAATTGATTTCAGGCACGTCATAGTTATTATTTATTGTATGCAGAAAGAACTGCTGTGATGTAAGAAACGATCCGGGCCGTTGCTCAACTTATTGTGCTGCATACTGAATATTCCTAAAGCAATTGGTAAACTGTGCTGATGCAAACTGATAATACACGAATGAATGAGATTTAAGAATACTGTTCTACTAATAAACTTGAAGTGACACAGAGCTATCGGAAATTACATCTTTCGACAATTTCCTTAAAAATACTTTCAACAGTCGAGAAAAATCTTTATTGGGAGTCACACTGGCTGTTCCAGGTGCAACGTCTTTTCGTCGAACTCATGAAAGGCAGGGTACCGTTATGTCTAGGCCAAGAGTCTAATAAAAGCATTGAATTACTTTTTGTAACTGGTTAGAAACAGTTTCGAATGAAATGTTAAAAAATTATTGCTTTCTGTTTTTCCAGATTTTGATAGGTCGTTTGCAAAATTTTTGGCACTAAACAGTTCTCTTTTAGTTTTGGTCTTAATATGCGTTGAGGTCCCTGAGGACAATTATAAACCTGCGAAAGCAGTTATATACTCATATTTATCACTGTCATTGTTGTACAAGATGAATATGTCACAGCATTAATCGATTGCACAATAGACAGCAATGGTAAAGTGCGGTTTGTTCGCAGCTATTTCACGAAATCTGATTGATCAGTGTTAGGCACAGCAGATATGGGGATAACAGCAAGCTTCGTCTTCACGTTAACGACGAATTAATGCCATGTTATGTAAGATTTTAGTTAAAGGAAGCTTGGCTGTTTTATGACTTCCTATACTGTATGATTTCTTGAGTCTGCTTAATCAGGTGGAAAACGGCTTAAAATCTTGGCATGTTTAACTCAAATTCGATTCTGATCTTGTAGATCTCCATCTTGTAGATCTTACAGATCACCATCGGTAATGGTACATTGCCCCTCAGAAGCAGCTATACAAGATTCATATCTCAAAGAAATTCTCCAGAGAACTATTGTTCATGTTATTTATTCAAGTTTAGGGGTTTATATTGGTTATTAATGGAGGTAATGAGGCATTGTGGTCTCTCTGTATAGTAAGCCTTTCGGATAGTTTATCTTTCACAGGTTTGCGTGTTTTATTTTGGCACGTATTGATTACACTGGTGTCCCAAATTAAAGCAACAAACGGAAATTTTGCAAGGTTGCGTTTGTATTGACACAAAACAGCACAGACCGGTGATAGTAAAGTAGAAACAATGTAAAGAATACAGGGCGTAAACAACTGCAATATGCATAAAGGTAGACAAAAATGTTCTTCGTATTTTCCAACTTAACAGATCTGCACACACATTCTGACAACTGGGTAATGTGCTCAGTATGGGGTGTGACCGCCTCTGGCAGCAATACAAGCCTGAAAACGTCGGGACATGCTGTGAATGAAGCCGTCAGTCTCATTTCGAGGAAATAACACCCTTTTTCCTACAGAGCTGCTCGAAAGTCTTAGAGAGTGGTTGGTGGATGCTTATGTGATGCAACCAGTCTCCATAGTGCATCCTCAACACGTTCTATGGGATTCAACTCTGGAGAGCGAGCGGGCCACCCCATGAGAGCAGTATGTTCCGTTCCCAAGAAAACATCAATCTTCTGAAATTTTCCCGGCGTATTTCTTCTTCTAATAATTTCCGGGTATGCAGCCGGATCCCGTCGACATTCTGCCACGATATTTCGGCCCAGAGACGTCCGGCCATCATCAGGTGAGTACACAACTACTGAAGAGCCCAGGTGCAGTCGCGGTATTTATGCCGAATCTCGCGCATGTGAAATGTACTGGCATCCTACAGCGCATGCGTCAGGTGTTGACATGCGCAGCATAGCCGAGTTGTACGTGCTGCCCTCGGTGGTGGAAATAAAGGTTCATCTAGTCATTGAGTATCGAATGACACTGTCGATTCCGCTGTGATTGTACAATTTTAATAACAGGATTCCAATTTTTATCCAGCTGAAAGCCGTTGTCACGATTTATAAGATTATTGGCAAGACGTATTTCCACTGATTCCTTGATTACGGAATCCCAAAAACCGGAAACCGGGGATAAAATTTTTGTTACATTGTATTCCATTGAATGTCCCAAAGAAATACAGTGCTCTGCTACTGCCGATTTTGACGGTTGCCGCAGACGGGTGTATCTTTCATGTTCTATACATCGTTCATGGACAGTTCTTGTCGTCTGGCCAATATATGCAGCGCCACATTCACAGGGAATTTTGTAGACGCCTGCCTTCTTCAGTTGTAAATCGTCTTTAACGGATCCAACCAGGGCCCGGTTCTTTGCTGGTGGACGGAAGATAACCTTGATTTTATTTTTCTTCAGTAATCGGCCTATTTTCGACGACACATTCCCGGCGTATGGAAGGAACGCAGTTGATTTAAAGCCATCATCTGCGTCCTCAGTGCGTTGCTTCTTGTTATTATAGTTGCGCATGGCCTTCCTTATTTGGCGAGAAGTGTAGCCATTCTCTTTGAAAACCTTCTCCAAGTGTTCTAATTCTGCGTGGAGGTTTTCATCATCCGATATTATATGCGCTCGATGTATTAAGGTACTGAGAACACCGGCTGTTTGTGCTGGGTGATGGCAGCTTGACGCCTGGAGATACAGATCTGTGTCAGTCGCTTTCCTGTACACAGAATGTCCTAATAACCCATCATTTTTACGGCGTACTAGCACGTCTAGAAATGGTAAAGTGCCCTCTTTTTCAATCTCCATCGTAAATTTGATGTTCTCATGTAATGAGTTTAAGTGATGAAGGAATTTCTCCAGTTCCTGTCTGCCATGAGGCCATACAGCAAAAGTATCATCTACGTACCGCCAGAAGACCGTAGGCTTTAAAACAGCAGACTCAAGTGCTTTCTCCTCAAAGTCCTCCATAAAGAGATTAGCTACCACAGGCAACAAAGGGCTCCCCATGGCGACGGCGTCTGTTTGTTCAAAGAATTCGTCATTGAATAAAAAGTACGTTGAGGAGAGTATATGTTCAAACAAGGCCGTCATTTGTGCACTGAATAAGTTACCAATAAGATGTAACGATTCCATTAAAGGCACTTTGGTAAAAAGTGAGACCACATCAAAGCTGACTAATAAATCCGAGCTGCTAAGCTTAACTTCCTTCAAGCGACTGACAAAATCCTCGGAATTACGTATATGGTGGCAACACTTACCCACATACGGCTTTAGTAACGAGGCCAGATATTTTGCTGTAGAATAGGTCGCAGCACCAATATTACTCACTATTAATCGTAGTGGGGCACAATCCTTGTGTATCTTCGGAAGACCGTAGAGTCTTGGTGGTACTGCATTGTGTGGTCTCAATCTCTTGATAACTTCTTCAGGTAGAGAACAGTCGTTCAAAAGGGTAGTAGTTTTCCTTGATATTCGGCTTGTTGGGTCCTTTTCAATTCTACGGTACGTAGAATCATTTAGCTGACAATATATCTTCTCGTTGTAGGCTTCTCTTGTCAGAAGAACTGTGGCGTTACCCTTATCCGCAGGCAGTACGACTGTGCTAGTATCTTCTCTCAGGCTGCGGAGAGCAGCTCTTTCAGCTGGCGAGATGTTACTCCGTTGTGGCGCACATTTCAATAACGTTCGGCAAGATTCACGTCGAATTTCGTCTGCAGAATCCACAGGGAGACGTCTAATGGCTTCCTCAATGGAACTGATGAAATCCGTTAAAGGCAGTGAGGCAGGTGTAGGAGCGAAGTTTAAACCTTTCGCAAGCACTGACATCGTCGCATCGTCAAAAGATTTCTCCGTGAGGTTCACCACGGATCGTCCAGAGATAGCTTCTTGCGGTTTTCGTGTTACGAGTTGGCTAAACTTTGCACTTTGTCTGTTCGTACTGTCCCTGTGAGCCCAGTCTGCCTTGGCCCAGGATACGCCGTCAATCCAGTCCCAACTAAGGGAAGAACATCTTGCTGAAATCTTCAGATGTAAATAATATAAATTCCTGGCGACAGCGTCTAACTCACGTCGCGTAAAACGGATTCGTTCTCTTACTAAAGCCAGACTCGCCTTGCGTTTTATATTGTTGGCAGCCACACTATTAATAAAATGAACAACTCTGGCGAAAGTTGGAATCAAGTTATTTCAGTAAAAAATTTAGTGAACACAGCAACCTGGCTCTTTTCTCACGTAATTTATCCAATACGTGGATATCCTGAACCACCTCCTCCCCGTAAAGGTATTTGATGTGACTTCTGAAATTTTCCCGGCGTATTTCTTCTTCTAATAATTTCCGGGTATGCAGCCGGATCCCGTCGACATTCTGCCACGATATTTCGGCCCAGAGACGTCCGACCATCATCAGGTGAGTACACAACTACTGAAGAGCCCAGGTGCAGTCGCGGTATTTATGCCGAATCTCGCGCATGTGAAATGTACTGGCATCCTACAGCGCATGCGTCAGGTGTTGACATGCGCAGCATAGCCGAGTTGTACGTGCTGCCCTCGCTGGTGGAAATAAAGGTTCATCTAGTCATTGAGTATCGATTGTGGCAGAATGTCGACGGGATCCGGCTGCATACCCGGAAATTATTAGAAGAAAACATCAATCACCTGTGCTCTATGTGGTCGAGCATTATCGTTCATCAATACGATGTCTGTATTTGTCTATTTAAGAAATAGCGTGTGCAGGACTTGAAATTAGAGGCGAGTACTTCCACGTGGTGAGTACTGTGTGAGTCTCAATCTGTGTATGAAACAAAGGATAAAGAGAAGTACCAGTCCATGGTATCAGTTGAGGACTCTTGTGTGTAATGAATATGTTCTTAATATTACTTTGCGAGATATGTTTCCGTGTGACGCTTGATTCAAACTATAATACTCTTGAGAGAGAAACAATATCTCCAGAGTTCATTGTAGGAAAGTAGAATTACGAAGTGGGGCAGTGTCGTGTGAAACTGGGATAAATATTAATTGCAGTGGGAAAGCTGAAAGTGATAATGTTGTGACTATTCCCTGTGTAGTATTTCATGTTGTAGTGTGGTGTATGTCATGTAATTTAAGTATGTGTGGTTTGCATGGGAGAGTAGCAAGGTAGTTTCAGAGGTAGTGGGTATGCATGTTCCTTTTGTACCGCTCGGTCTGGAGGAAAGTTTCGTGCATAGTGAACAGTCAGAGTTCTGTAAATTGCTGATAGTTAGATGAGCGTTTCCGTTGCGCATTATTCATACAGGAGGATAATTTGTGACTTTATTGTGAGTACTAGAGTTCATGTTACTCGACAGATAAGAATGAATCCACTCGCTTGGCAGACCACTCATCTTGCAGGCCTGACTGCTTGATGCCACAGTATGAGCAAGGCATGTGGGTGCCTCTCAACTTTAAATGTTAAACTGTTGGATATAAAATTTAAATATGTTTAAACACTTCAATTATATAAAATTTAGTAATGATTACTACCCTTTTAAGTCAAAAGACTCGAGGTTAGATGGCAGTGTATAAAGCGAGTATATGAGGAAATTTGGTATAAAAGTGTTTTCTGCAAATGATCTGCTGATGATCTGCTAAAGAGGCCCAATTTCAGTAGATATTTGGAGGAGAAAGTGAGATTTAAATAGTTACCCGTATATGTACTTCAAACGGAAATCTAACAACAGAGGAGCGTTGGACGAGGCACACCGATCTGGCTAACATAATACTGAAAATTTCGAAATACTTGCAAAATATTTTCATCAGCTTCTTAGTTGTCCAGAACCAATCCATTGACTCGCGTACTCCAACATTCATGAAAAGCTAGAAGAAGATTTACCCCATCTATGTAAGACATTGAAGGAGTGATTAAAACATTATCATGTTAGTGGTGAAGAATTTATTAAAGCAGTTTTTGCAGTGGTATCTACAAAAAATTTTAAAAAAGAGAGCTAAAATTAATCTCTGAGAAAGCCTGAAAAACAGAAAAACTCCCAGGAGAGAGGAAGGTAGCCTTGATACATCGACTACAGAAGAAGACAACAAATAAAATGTTAACAACTGTAGAGAAATTTCTTTGCAACCAGCTGCATATAACATATTTTCCAATATTATACTCACTAGAATAGAAAGAACACTGAAGGGTAATTTAGATGAATACGAAGGTGGTTTTTGGAAGGGCAGATCAAGTTCTGAACAAATATGTAATGTGATGTCAATCATTTGCCACAGTTATTGAATTCAAAAGATGCTTGTTGATTTCCTAAAGACCACTGATTCCGTTGAAAGAAACTATAAATAAAATAAAATGATGTGAGTAGAAGCAGGTTGATGCCCCTTTCGAATTCCTAGAATATTTGGCCTCAATAGGCTGTAGGAAAATGTAAAACGCTCTCCAAAGATTTACGTATAGAGTATGAGGAATTTTTGAGAAGCCGTTATTGTAACGGCGTCGTAGCCAGGTCGTGTAACGTACAGCCAAGCAGTTCCTCAACTCTGGCTCAGTTCTCTCTGTTACCAGCTCTTTCTTATTTTATTCCTCGTGATGTTAAACTATAAATTAAAAAATTTAAATATTTTTAAGCAGTTCAGTCGTTTTATGTAAAATTAATATATTACACGTATTTACGATTACTAATCTTGTAGTCAAAAGGTTATAGGCCACCACATAGTAGCACTGTGTGTGAGCATTCACAAACCCAATGCATGGCAACGTCATTTTCAAAATGTCATGCAAGATGTTGAAAACTGACTAATGACTGATTTTCCTATTTTCGTTTCTATTGTGATAGGCCAGTCTTCGCTCATCAGCGCATCCACTTACGTTGCGATTCCCAGTTCTTCATGGGTAGGTGGTCAGCCATCGTCACTTAAACAAATCTGACCACGCTTGGCGCACCTGCGTCACTAACTTCTGTGTCACATGACGGCGCATTTTAGCCGTATCCCAACGCAACATGGATTGTTGCAGCATTGTTCCCCTCCAAATGTAGAAAACGAATTGTCACACGATATTCCACTTCATCAATTGGCTGTGCCATATTGTTTTTGTTAGCCAAGCGATTTGCTAAGGCACTGTAGTGTAGACATTTCAGTGTGTACCAGGACTGCAGACATGTAAGTGCAGACAAACAAAAATTAATTAAGTATATAACTTAATTTTTTCAAGACGACATTTAAAATTTTATCACTGCACGTCGTAGTGTACCAGAATCATTTTCTGTGTACCTGATGCAGCGCTTCCAGACTGAGTTTTCAAAATTTCCCTGCAGGAGACAAAAATTTCCCCAAATTATACCATTTCGGCAACTTTTCCTTAAATATCCTAAACCTCTCTATTCCTTCAAACTGTTATTTGTTTTCAGTGTTGGCAGCTTGAAGAGGTGGAATTACGTATTCAGGGCCGGAAAATTACCGTACGTATCAAAAAATTATAGTACATAAATTATATCTTTTAGCTTTGTAAATAAAGATAACAGCTTGACCAGAAAAACAAAAAATCTGCTCTATGGGCGCCACATTTACTCTCGTCGCGCTTTTTTCATTGCTCTATTGATTTACAATTAGGGGACCATCTACTGGGTAATCAAAAAGTCAGTATAAATTTGAAAACTGAATAAATCACGGAATAACGTAGATAGAGAGGTACAAATTGACACACATGCTTGAAATGACATGGGGTTTTATTAGAACCAAAAAAATACAAAAGTCCAAAAAAGTATATTGCTAGACGCGTGAAAAATCTCTTGCGCGCGTCGTTTTATGATCGTGTGCTCAGCCGCCACTTTCGTCATGCTTGGCCTCCCCGTTCCCCAGACCTCAGTCCGTGCGATTATTGACTTTGGGGTTACCTGAAGTCGCAAGTGTATCGTGATCGACCGACATCTCTAGGGATACTGAAAGGCAATATCCGACGCCAATGCCTCACCATAACTCTGGACATGATTTACAGTGCTGTTCACAACATTATTCCCCGACTACGGCTATTGTTGAGGAATGATGGTGGACATATTGAGCGTTTCCTGTAAAGAACATCATCTTTGCTTTGTCTTACTTTGTTATGCTAATAATTGCTATTCTGATCAGATGAAGCGCCATCTGTCGGACATTTTTTGAACTTTTGTATTTTTTTGGTTCTAATAAAACCCCATGTCATTCCAAGCATGTATGTCAATTTGTACCTCTCTATCTACTTTATTACGTGATTTATTCAGTTTTCAAATTTATACTGACTTTTTGATCACCCGATATATCCCATTTCGCAACTCGAGATCTCTATCCGCTCTATCCGTGCCCATGCTTTTTACTTACTTCTCCTCAAGCCTCTTAAGCACCGATCTGCCATTACCTCACATTTAATTGTAAAAAATCGTGCCAATATCGAAGCATTATCGAGAGACTTGGAAGTAGCGTGTATTTATAGGACATACGTAATAATACAAAATCCATAAAGTAATAGCTTCAGCTAAAACAACGAAATCAAATATGGCGTCTCCTCAAAATTCGATACGATCCCGAAAGTCGACAGACATCCCAAACGGACCAAACTGCATGTACACATCATAGTGACGACACGGAGAGGTATCACTGCAGCGAGCCTAACTTCTGCCACAAAAGGAAAGGTGTATCGACTGATGTGAAGAGAGAGTGACATCTAGTGTATGAGTAGAACACTAATTATGTGTTGTGTGAATTAAAATATTAGAGACAGAATTAGAAGTAAGGCTAGGCACGTAAACTACTTCTCCAACTTCCATAGAAGCGAAATTTTTTCATTCTATAATTTCCACGTAGTTTCCAATCGCCTAAAATTTTTGCCAAAAAACCTAATCTGGAATCGCTGTCCTAATCCAAGCATGAACGGCACATACGAAGAAAGTTTATGGCGCCACCTTAAGCTTCCGTAATTACCTCCTCATGTCTGTTATAAGAGACATATATTAGAAGATATAAGAGACTGTTGACTGGTTTAGCAAGAAGGCCTCTCTGAATTTAGAAAATAGGGCCTTTCGTGATGGACCACACTGTCGCAGCTGGGAGTTTCTTGAGCCTTTCTGCGAGATTCATGTACAGCCATACAAGCCCGTGACGCACCATGCAACTGTTATTTGAATATTCTCTGTCAATGCTGACACCCAAGAAATGTGTAAAATTTATATTAGGGTCTAAGGAAGATTCTGATTCTGATCATCAATTTAGACCTCACAGTGTCTGTCAGCCGCTTTTTGCTTGGAGGAGATCTTTCTAAACGACACAGATGCTACTTGACTGTACATAAAATAAGTAAAAAAAAAAAAAAAGCAGTAGTGGAGTACAGGCCGATTAGCACTGGTAAAATTCACTATGAAGCTGGATGTCTGCAATCAACTATGAAAGGTCCCAGAGAGAAGGATTTTAACACTAACTTCCCCGATGAGGAAATACAAAGAGTCACGAGTCACAAGAGAACCACCACACCTATGAAAGACTCATACTGTCGGTTAACAAATATATTTTTTTATCTTGCGCTCTGGATTAGTTGAAAGCGATGTACAAAGCTACATAGTAATCGTTCGTCGATTACACTGCTTGGTTATGTAAAACAATAAATACATGATTTTTAGCAGAAAATGGGCCTTTCTTTGCACTCTCAGCATGATTCTCCATTTATGTGATAGTTGCTGTGACACAGTGATTCATCTTCGGAGTTTCAGTGAGGGACCGCGTCGTACAGATCATCAGCAGGGAGGGTAGTGTTCGTTGCGTTTCCCAGGCCAGGTGCGCTCACAGTTCGCGCTACAGGTGTCCCTGATGTGTTTTCATTTAGTAAAATCCAATAAAGGATTGCGCCCGCGGGTCAGACTACAGATTTGTTTACGTTTCATTAATGAACCTTTGAGTTGCTTCTGGGTGGAAACAGCGGAATTCCTAATTAAAATGTGGAAATTTGCATATTAATGGGTTTAGCGCAAACACACATATTACACCACATTTCGGCTACACCTGCTGATGGACGGGAGTGTGTTGCCTTTTGAGGTTGTGAAAGCATATTCATTAATTTCATAATGCTGACTTACGCGTTATTCTAGATAAATAAAAACGCAGTAATTATATCACACTGCGTACAGTGACAACTTCGGTGAATTTGGTAGATATCACTTAGTACTTAGTATAACGATTCTCTAGTTCGTAAGAGTATTTGCCTTATCTGAGTCATCTGTTTGACACTAATCTTTTCACTCCTGTGTAACAGTTACAACGAACATTCTCTGTATCATATTTTGCAAATTCCTGTCTCTTTCTGCCTCTAAAAGTTTGCTCCTCTACTTCGCCTTTAAACATCGAATTATCAATTTTCTGGACACCGTAACAAATGTCTTGCTAACCGGTTACTTCTTCTCTTAGCAACTTTTTGTAAACTTCTTACCTCGTCTTGTTCCTCAGTGCAATTTCATATCATACTTTGACCACATAATTTTTAACATATTTATGTACAATTGTGTAGAGCAGCTTGAATATATTGAATGTAATTCATTTTTGACGTAATAATACATCCGAAACGTAATGTGGATATTTTTATTTAGTCTTGCCTAATTAGTATTGAACATTACACCCATCTTCATTGACATGCAAGAAGAATACAGAACTAAATCTGTTACTGACATCACACAGAACGTAATCCAAAGCGGTAAAAAATGTTGTATAATCATACAGTACATGTACGTCTACATCTGCATGATTTCTCAGCGATTCACAATTAAATGCCTGGCAGATGGTTTACCCAACCACCTTTAAGCTGCTTAGGTTCACTTCTAAACCGTTTATGTAGATCAGGAACGGCAGAATGCCTAAAACTCTTCATTGGGGAACACCACATTTTAATTATGTTTTGCATGATGACCTTCCGCCAGTTACTACGAACTCGACATTTGTGACGGCAAATCACGAAGCCGTTCGCACAACAGAGAAGATACACCATAGGCGCGCAGTTTAATTATAAGTTGCTCGTGAAGAACAGTGGCAAAAGCCTTCTGGAAATCTAAAAATATGGAATCAATTTTATATCCGCATTCGATACCACTCTTTACTAGGTGAGAATAAAGAGCTAGGTGATTTACACAAGAACAATATTTTCTGTATTCGTGTTGGTTGTTTGTCAATAAATCGCTTTCCTCGTGTTGACCCATAATATAATAACGCAATATATGTTCAAAATTCTATTTCAAATCGACTACAGTGAATTGGGTCTGTAATTCAGCGGATTACTCCCTACTTACATCAAAAATGTACACACTGCATAAGGCGTATTAAACGTACATATTTCATCACATTCCATCAAAAATACCGGATATCCTTAGTGACAAGTATGGCCTGTTGAGAAGAAACTTAAAAGCAGGACACTGAGTCTTGATTCAAAATATTTCAGAATCTGTATTAATTACGATAAAAAACTAAAAACAGAACATAATCTTGTAAGATAATTCGTATCTTGAGGAACTATTCAACGTGTTACAAGCACAAAGCGCATGTTGTTGTAAGGAGTGCACCTATATTTGAGGTTATGACGTATCGATATTCTACTTGTTGTTTTCCGGAATTTTCGAAGGTGACGGCGCATTTTGTGGAGGAGCGGCATTGTGCGGAGGATCCGTTGCTCCCGTTGTTTGGCTCCAATGAGGAGCGCTCTCGCGCAGTAGCGTCGGGGTGTAAATAGTACGAAACATTTGCTGGTAAGTATAAGTGAGAGTTACATTGAATATTATCGAGTAGTATTGAATTATATTGAGTATTGAGTAATTCAGTTGTCTCACGGAAAGACGAGCGACATTAGTTTTGAGATTTAGGGTTGAAGATATATTGTGTTCGTTAATTAGTAACATTCGTGGAGGAACCTGTTGGTAGTAGAAAGTAAATGAAAAGGCTTCCGTGATCAATGATTACCTGTTTCATTAATGTGAAAACCCAACGTAGCAAACGTTACCGCAGCATGAACGTGAAACGAGCTTAGCCCGTAGCACAAGACTGGCACGTTTACGCATTGTAAGGGAAGACAAACGGGCCAATAAAATAATTTGACTTGTACTGTTATTATTTCAAAGTGATATTTTCCATTTTTCAACAGAAAAATTCTAATATTAGAAAAGTATAAGAGACCCGTGTTCGGATTAGGCACATGGCCAGGTTCATTTTGTAATGAAGCCCGTTCTCTCAGTGAAGTCACCAAACACGAGTCAAATAGCCGTAAAAACATACCTTAACAAACTGAAGAGACAAGTTTAGGTATATTACACGTGTATCCGCGACAGGAGACGGTTTACATTTAGTAACTGTATTATCAGAGGAGTAATGTTACCTTTAGCGTACTGGCGCGGACAATTGTCTTTTCGGTTCAAAATGGTTCAAATGGCACTGAGTACTATGGGACTTAACATCTGTGGTCATCAGTCCCATAGAACTTAGAAGTACTTAAACCTAACTAACCTAAGGACATCACACACATCCATGCCCGAGGCAGGATTCGAACCTGCGGCCGTAGCGGTCACGCGGTTCCAGACTGAAGCACCTAGAACCGCACGGCCACACCGGCCGGCCGCCTTTTCGGTGAAGAACAGGAAGGTAGTATGCAATAATGAGTATTGAACAACAGAGTGACAAGTCAAAGAGTGCGTCATAGCCGACATACTCTTACCGTGAAACGGAAATGTACAGCATCTTGGATAGCACTGAATCAAGACAAAAAGAATCTTCAACATCTTGGATGGCAGAGATGCGAGACGACCACGTCAGTGACAGAAGAGTGATTCCCAGTTTGCAGCATCACACCACAACAGAACAATTAACAGTCGCAGTAATAAACGAGGACGTTGCAATAATGCCGATTACGCGCGGTTTGGAATTGCTGCTATAGGCGAAACTTTTGAATCGTTAGGTGTGTGACAAATTTTGGGTGGAGGTAGTTAGTTAGGCGTGTGTTTCGTAGTTTTGACTTTTAAGTGTAGTAATGTCGTTTGTAAAAGAGGAAATCACAGTAGTGTAGTGGAAGCTTGATTCAATAAAAGAGCAAGAAGCCGAAAGAGTAGGATTCAAAGATTCTGGTTTTGAGGACGTAACTATTGTGCTGATTAAAGCAATAAAATCAGTGTTTATAGAGAATGATGCGGAAAGGTCGAAGATATTTATGGAGTGTCGAGAGAAGATCGTGAAGAAATTTGAAAAGAGACAAGAAGAGAAACACACAGATGTATGTAAAAGAATGCAAAACACACATACTCTTCGTCCAGAATGTTCGATATCGGAACCAGAACTGGAAGTAACATCATACACAACCTTGTTAATTCAAATATGTTGTTCCGAACTTAACATATCGAGCAGAATTCGTCTTAATGGGATCTCAGATGATGAAAAGTGTGAAAAGTTCCCTGACAGTGAAAGTACTGAATCGGATGCACACATTTGTGGTACGGACTTAGATGTAGTATCAGTGGATGATGAATCTGGATTGAAACGGAAGGTTCAAGCAGAAGAAGTTATAAAGGCACTTGCTAGATGTTTTCAAAGAGGTATATGTAAGATAGAAAAGAAAGCAATGCGATGCAGCAGAGATGCTGTTAGGTGTGAAAAATGTGACTGTCACTTTTTTTTACGTCGGCAGAATGAGAGGAGTCTGTGGTGTGTCTTGATGAAGAGAGGACGCGAAATTTTATCGCTCCTCCTATTGCAACACTTTTGTTAATAATATCGGATTTTGGGTTAGTATAAATAACGTCAAGTGAAATACAATGGCTTTCTACATATTTGACAAGCAGTTCATCTCACCACATCGAAATATGAGTTTCTTTTATTAGGCGACACGGTCAACAATTAGCAACTTCTACGGCTGCATTCAAGACGACCATCGCAGCAGAAAGAAGAGGTACAGTTTCTGACTGAAAAGAAAATTTCCTAGAAAGTTTATTTCAGATTTGTTTAATAGTGTCCGTTCAGCAGCCCGCCGTAAAATCATTTCCTTAACTTCCACTTATTCTTTACAGTTGAAGGTCAGAAAACATTTCCAATTCAAAAACTCAAAACCATTATCCAATCAGCAGTAAAAGCAGAATAGAATTCAATGCAAAGATTATCATTACAGAGAAGCTGAATCAGACTTACAAAACGAAAACAATATTTAGATCGTGAGAAGCAACTTGAGGACATGTTGTCTTTGAAGCAAAAACAAGGAAACTTGTCACATGAAGAGGTTGAGAAGATGTTCCCAGAATGATACCGGTGTAAAAACACTAGAGATGAGAGTTTAAATTTGATTGGTACGCCTCATACGAGGGTTGGAACTTTAACAGTGGCAACTATTTATTTACAGCTAGTATAAAATAGATGCGTATTTCAAAGTTTTACTGGCCTTTAAAGTAGTCACCAGCACTGTGTATAACCCGTTGCCAGTGATGTGGAAGTCGTAGGATACTCTTAGCAGTGCCAGTTGTGTTGACAGTTCGAGCGGCGAGGTCTATTGCCCGACGAATTTGTAGCAGTTCTGAAGCGAATGCCGTGAAGTGTTTCCTTCAGTTTAGAAATCGAGTTGAACTCACGAGGGCTTAAGTCAGGGGAGTACAGTAGGTGGTGTATCACTTAGCAGCCCCTTCAGTCAAACAAATCAGTAACAGCTTGCACTGTACGTGCTTGAGCGATCTCCTGCAAAAGATGGTCAGGTCCTGCAGAAAGTATCATCACTTCTGTCTCTATGCTGTTCACTTTTGGAACACAACCTACGACCTGCTCTCCTCAATAAGAGATTAAGTATCAAAATCAGCTACTGTGTCCACCCATTAGAATTCTGTGCAGAAAAGTAAAACGTCGATTATGTATGTGTTTGCAATTGATTTTTTTCAGCTAGGTATCCATAAACTTGTATTTCTTTGTGTTTATCTAATTCTTTACTTGATGTTAGTTAATACACCTCAACTTGAGGTCATATTGTTGAATGCCACATGAGAATGATGCTCCGTTTGATGTAGAATTATAAGATCCTGTACCATATTAGGTAACTAGTTCGTAACTAATTAGGTTCGATCTTCATGACTTCTTCTATGTACTTATCAGCATTTATATACATAATAATACTCCTTTTGCGTATGCTGATCAATGTTTGTAAACAAGGGAAAGTTGAGGTACCATAAGTGCTCGTTTATTGAAATATGACTGAAGGAAGTGAAAAGACATACATGATTGAAGTCAAAAAATATTTTCAGTGACGCTGTGCCAGAGAAAATGAAAAGTAGACAATGTTTTAAATTGTTTGATAAGTAATGACATCGTAATATCACTGTTTTTCGAACAGCTTGTGCACAAAACTTCTACAGATCTTTGTGAATGTGCCCTTATCACAGTTATTTTATGATCTTATTGATGAGAAAAATTAATGACTACAATGAGCTGTATACCACAGAGAATTAATTAATGCACAAAGGAATTCTATTTTTTGTTTGTTCAATCAATTTCACTTCTATGTGTGTTAGTTGTCCACTTGTCACATATATTAATCAAAATGTAACCAGTCGTAAATTATTGATTAGGGACGAGAGAGTGTGAAGTGTAGCCGATATTTTCAATATATTACAGTATAACTTGGAGGAAATCGGTACTGGATTGTTCACTGTTATTTGCTTTTGGAGGGTCTTGTTGATGGGTCAAAATTTCTGAGGAGTTTCTGTTTACTTTTTTGTGTTTTCGAAAAAACTTTTTTTTCGTGATATTTGAAAAGATTCTACTGGAGAGGGTGTAAGGAGTGCTGCTATCTTTGATATATTATGATGTAACGATATTGTACTCCTATGTTATTGTCAGCTTCTGGAATTTTCTAAGCTAAGTGTGCCTTTTCTCTGAAAGGAGCTTTGTCTTGCTGTATAACTTCAACAGTACCCTAACAGTACTGGTCATGCATCGTCTTGGTGTGTTTGGGGAGTCATTGTTGAGCTTTATCATGGAGTAGTCGCATGCAGCCATATCTTGGATGAGTAGTGTGTAACATTTTATAGAAACTATATTTGAGAGTTGAACATGTTACATCATTTCATAGGGGAAAAGTGTAGAGTGATTTAGTTATTCTGCAGAAAGGAGAGCATGATTAGTTTTGAGATATGTGGTTGAAGCAGTAATGCATCTGTTAAATAGTAGCTTTCATGGAGGAACATGTTGATAGTAGAACATAAGTGAAAACGCTTCCATTATCAGTTATTACTTGTTTAATAAATACGAAAATGCAGTCATTACTTCAGTATGAATATAGTTAAGTATGTTAAGTGCTAAACACAATAATAAAAAACAAAGTAATGTGACTTGCACTGTTATTATTTGAATGTGCCATTTTCGTTTTTCAGCTGAACGGTTTTTATGTTGGAGAAGTATAAGAGACAAGTGTTCATATTGTCAGATTTATTTCATTACAATGTCTGTTGTCCCAGTACAGCAATCAAACTTGAGTCCAATAGCTGCAAAAACATACATTAAGAAGACAAGGCGACAGGGACAAGCATATTAGAATGTGATGCAAGGAAACAATTGTATAAATGAGGAATTTTTTCCAACTGAGTCTGTTATTTATTTGAACTTTTCTTCCATTTCACAACCGTTTTCAGCCTTTTAACCTGTTTTCCAATGATTATCTGCACAGAAAAGCACACCATGTTACATCTACAAGATGTGAAACACAGTGGTATGAAAGTAAGTTAATAGACAGATAAACAAAAAATTGCTGTACATATGAAAATTGTAGCATCTTCATATTTTGTTTCCATTCATTATTGTTTACACGAAAGGTGTGTTTACACAATGAAAAGAGGCCAGTAGAATATTTATAATTTAACTTAGTATGTAGACAATATCAAAATCTTATTTATTTGTGTGAAAACTGTGAATGATTGATTCCATCTGTTAGTGTGGAGACTATGAATGGAATTTACATTTTGGTTTTTATTAGCTGTAAGAAAATACCAGTAAAACTGTTGAGATACCTTTTGTTTTTTATTTCAAGTTACTCATTGATGAATATTTCTAATTGATTTTTAAAGTGACAAAAATTTCGATATTTCTGAATTACTAATTTTCTTCTTTTCATTTGGACAATATGCAATTTAGAGATTATCATAAATGTTTCAGAACATGTGTTTGTTTCGTACATAATGGATCAAGAACATACTTGGATTACTTTTGACAGATTTTGTTTGTTCTTTCAGTCGAATCTGAAAATTCCTTCCAGTTTTCCCAATGTACATCATGTCACAGTCAGTACATTCAATTTTATATATTAGTGTTCTTGGTCTATTTAACGGTTCTGTTCTATCAGTGGTCTGCCTCCTAATAGATCAAATTGTATTTTTCGTGAAATACGTTTTTTTAATATATAAAAGATTCAGGTCTGTTGTTTGAAATGTTACCTTGTATGGGTGAAGTGTAAATTTAGTCTTTTGTTTAGTCATTTCTCTCTCTAAAATAATGTGATTAGTGGCTGACTTCCACTTAATTTTCAATTTTTATTTGTGCATTCCTCTGATCATGTGGGGGTCAAAATCGATCACTTTGACTAAATTTTCAGTGAATTTGTTCACCTCACATTAATCAAGTTGCAGATATGTCATTCTCCTTAACACTGCATGAAGGTAAGCTTTCTTATGGATTGCTGATTAATGTGTATGTAGTTGTTGGTTTCTTAAAAATACTCAGTTTTTGCATTCTTTGTTGTAACATTTACTTTGACTTCACTGGTGATTTTGATCTTATTGTGCATATTGTTCAGTTATGAATGAATACTAGCAATATCTTCATATGTACCATCCAATAGGACATCGACTTAGTCTGTGTAATAAATAAATAATTTATGAACTACCTAACTAAATTTCTGAAAAAATATTCCGTCATTGTGGTTAATGAATATGTCAGCCACAGTTCCTGCATACGATTCCCCATGGAAAAGTGTCTGGCTGTGGGTATATGTCATTCTCAGTTATAAGAAAGAATAAGTTGCAACAGTTGAATAAGATTACAGCTTTCACAGAGACAAGTTCTTGCACTTAACTTTTTAATTGTGACTGAGATCTGAGATTTCTTAAATGTTAATATCTTTATAAAGATTAGTAGCATCGAAAGAAAACAGTTTACTGTTTTAGGAGTGCTAGTATTTTTGAACTGGTCAGTTGACTCTTGTGTGTTCCTTATTGTGTGTTTCTACTTGTATGTATGGAAGTTGTTGAGTAAATAATTGACTTTTTTGCAGAAAATACACGAGGGGCTGTCAATACTATTAACATTAAGTCAGTATGGAGGTTTGCTTGTAAATGTAATTTGATCATAGGATTATGTTGTAGTTTAACTCTATTAATCTTTCCAAAATATCAAAAGTTTTATTTAAATCAATTTGAATTATAACTAATGTGTTGCCATTGTCATAGTATATACTAATTGTATCATTTATCTTAATACTTCATAGTGTATATGTTTTAGTTCCTAGTTGCCATTGTCATGCTTCATTTTTTCTGAAATTATTTCGAAAATTTCAGAAATTACTTTGTTTTGATCTACAGTGGGAGGTTGCAACATGCTTGGTGCTGTTTTTGAGTTAATTGTAAGATTTTTAGTCATATTAGGAATATGGATTAAATTTTATTCCGTTATTCAAGGGATACTGCTCTGCTTTTGTGAACTGTTTATCTGATGTATTTTCTATGTGAAAAATTTGAAGTTACTGATTAGTATGTGGTCTTTATGAGTTCTTTTTGTTTGATTGTCAATTACGAAATTTTTCTTTATATGCTTTTCTCTATCTTTCTTACTTTCTTACTTACTTACAACATGTGCATGAATGTAACTAATCTGGTTATTAAGTCACATTGCACTGGGGACAAGTTTTAGCTAGCTGAATGTGTGTTGATATGATTAGCAGTTGAGTTATTTCTTGTTTTCAATGTGGCACCAATATCATATTTCATCCACATAATTTCACTTCGTTAACTACAGGTGCTACCAGCTTAATATAACATCCACAAAATTTAGGGTTACTTGTAGCTTGAGGCACTGTTTGTTGAACTCCATACAGATATTGTTGGAATTACCCTTAGCTTCAGATGGTAGCATGCCATGCATCTTCTTCATTACTCTAGAGAGTGAAATGACTAAACAAAGGACTAATTTCACAACTCTTTTATATTATGATAACATTTGAAAGAAAATGGCCAGAACTTATAAACATATGAAAATCAAAATCGGATTTCAGACTGAAAACGATATTAAAAATATAGTAAGGCACAACATCCATAGAATAGTAGCATTAAATAAATCAAAAATATAAAAAGGATTGTGACATGATGTACAGTGGGCAAACTATATGTACTTTTGGGATTTGTAGAGGAGGGGGAAGGGGATTAGTGTTTAACATCCCATCAATACTGAGATCACTAGAGACAGAGCACAAGCTCGAATTAGAGAATCATGCTAGCTTTGTCTCAAGCGATTTAGGGAAATCATGAAAAACCTAAATCTGGATAGCAGGATGTGGTTTTGAACCATTTTTCTCCTGAATGTGAGTCCAGTGTGCTAAACATTGCGCCACAGTTGGTCTGGGATTCATTTGGAATCACACACAAAATCTAATGAAAATAATCAGAATGTATTTGTGGTCCATCACATACATAAGAAAGATACTTTACAAAATATTTACAATAATTTCCAAACTTTCATCATGCAAAGAAAGATAAGAAAATGAATATTCAAGGAAAATAATTTTTTAAGTAGTTTAAAATCCAAGCAAATACATTTATCAATGAATACAGAGAACTACAAAACATAAGGTATCTCAACTATCTTACAGGTATTCTTCTTATAGATAATCAATACCAAAATAGCAGTTCCAATTGTAGTTCTCCCAGTAGCAGGTAAGACTAATCGTTTACAGCTTTCACACAAACCTATAAGATTGTTCATATTGCCTTCAACTTACCATTTTGATTAATCTTTTCAGTTATTTTATTAGTATTTTTTTATGCAAACTGTCGGGCGGCGGGTGGAATTAAAATTTTAATATATGTAGAATTTAAGTAGAAAAGATGCATTTCCCGGCCGATGCACCAATTGTGGAGCGGCGGGTGGAGTGATGTTATTTAAAATGTTTGGTTCGTAATGTAATGTAGATGCATTTCCCGGCCGATTAACCATATGTGGGGTGGCTGGTGGAATTAACTGTTTATATAAATGTTCCTATTACACTCCTGGAAATTGAAATAAGAACACCGTGAATTCATTGTCCCAGGAAGGGGAAACTTTATTGACACATTCCTGGGGTCAGATATCTCACATGATCACACTGACAGAACCACAGGCACATAGACACAGGCAACAGAGCATGCACAATGTCGGCACTAGTACAGTGTATATCCACCTTTCGCAGCAATGCAGGCTGCTATTCTCCCATGGAGACGATCGTAGAGATGCTGGATGTAGTCCTGTGGAACAGCTTGCCATGCCATTTCCACCTGGCGCCTCAGTTGGACCATCGTTCGTGCTGGACGTGCAGACCGCGTGAGACGACGCTTCATCCAGTCCCAAACATGCTCAATGGGGGACAGATCCGGAGATCTTGCTGGCCAGGGTAGTTGACTTACACCTTCTAGAGCACGTTGGGTGGCACGGGATACATGCGGACGTGCATTGTCCTGTTGGAACAGCAAGTTCCCTTGCCGGTCTAGGAATGGTAGAAAGGTGGGTTCGATGACGGTTTGGATGTACCGTGCACTATTCAGTGTCCCCTCGACGATCACCAGTGGTGTACGGCCAGTGTAGGAGATCGCTCCCCACACCATGATGCCAGGTGTTGGCCCTGTGTGCCTCGGTCGTATGCAGTCCTGATTGTGGCGCTCACCTGCACGGCGCCAAACACGCATACGACCATCATTGGCACCAAGGCAGAAGCGACTCTCATCGCTGAAGACGACACGTCTCCATTCGTCCCTCCATTCTCGCCTGTCGCAACACCACTGGAGGCGGGCTGCACGATGTTGGGGCGTGAGCGGAAGACGGCCTAACGGTGTGCGGGACCGTAGCCCAGCTTCATGGAGACGGTTGCGAATGGTCCTCGCCGAAATCCCAGGAGCAACAGTGTCCCTAATTTGCTGGGAAGTGGCGGTGCGGTCCCCTACGGCACTGCGTAGGATCCTACGGTCTTGGCGTGCATCCGTGCGTCGGTGCGGTCCGGTCCCAGGTCGACGGGCACGTGCACCTTCCGCCGACCACTGGCGACAACATCGATGTACTGTGGAGACCTCACGCCCCACGTGTTGAGCAATTCGGCGGTACGTCCACCCGGCCTCCCGCATGCCCACTATACGGCCTCGCTCAAAGTCCGTCAACTGCACATACGGTTCACGTCCACGCTGTCGCGGCATGCTACCAGTGTTAAAGACTGCGATGGAGCTCCGTATGCCACGGCAAACTGGCTGACACTGACGGCGGCGGTGCACAAATGCTGCGCAGCTAGCGCCATTCGACGGCCAACACCGCGGTTCCTGGTGTGTCCGCTGTGCCGTGCGTGTGATCATTGCTTGTACAGCCCTCTCGCAGTGTCCGGAGCAAGTATGGTGGGTCTGACACACCGGTGTCAATGTGTTCTTTTTTCCATTTCCAGGAGTGTATTTATGCTGTTGTTTTGCCGTTCTCAACACTGGCTCTCTAACTACAATTTTGGCAACCAGAAAGTGATTAGCAAAACGTGAAGCCTGTAATTAGAATTCCTAGTGCCCACTTCATCTGAGAAATACACTTATAGCTACAGCTTATAGCTCTGAGGAATTAGGAGATTGTCTGGGATTCATAATCAAAAACGATCGTGTAAAAACGTTTGCTATATTCTGAAAGTCACAGATGAAAAAAAAAAAAAGAAACCACACAATCCAACTACCAGAGCAGTTCAGAGTCTAATGCGCTGATGCAACTATAACTGTCCAAATTAAATGTTTAAGTGAATGCTCGCCATAATTTGATGATAATGTTCATCAAACACCACGCTAAATAATGGTAGAATGTTTGTCCCGCGGCGGCACGTGAAAATACGACATACGCAAACTGAAGATATATCATTAAAGTCATCCCAGAATTAACACTTTACTCGAAAATGATTTCATGGATACGCGTATCCCGTGTAACTTAATACGGCATCCGAGGCTGTTTATAGCAATGATACCGACGCGACGCGACTCCAGACACAGATGGTGTGCTATTCAGCATCTGGAGAGAGCTGGGGCCTTGCTTCCTCGCGCAGCGTTCTTATATATAAAGCCGCGGTGCGGACGACTAAGGGAACGCCTGATCAAATCGGCTCTCCCAACTAGCTGCTGGGCTAGTAATGCACCACTTTAAGTTATTGAATAAATCATCGCTTCCTTTGCTGATGGCCGATGAAGCTCTCAATTTAAATGTGCATTGAGCACACAGGTAAGTAATCATAATACAAGTCTGACGTGGCTAAGTCAAATATCTTGGGCGAGAGAATTAATTTAATTACACTACACGCTGTAGACGAGCTCTGAACTTGCTCTTTGGAGATACGCTATAGCTATAGTTTTATAGTTGTTCTGTTGAAACTTCTCACATCTTTATGATTATAGCGGATCTCCCTTCTACTTAAATTTAAACATCCTAGCCTTATTTATTAGCCTACTTAATCTATCTTGCTTCCTTAATTTCTAAGACAAAAACCAGAAAATCATGAATTTCAACAAAAATTTTAATTTGTGAGATCCAGAATACTGTTTCTACTAAATTATTACGCAAAAGGAATCTAAATACAAATTTTTAAGTTTCTAGCTCTTTTCTGTTACGACAATGATTTTTACAGAAGAACGTCCAAATTTCGAAAATGGTTAAGTTACTGAACTGACATTCAACACATATTGATTTAGTATTACCCCTGACATGTTAGAAACGTTTCCGGTTATTTACTTGATTTTTAAAGTATTGCGCAACATTTATGACGTCGGAGCTAGTTACAACAGACTGGCTGGCACACAATGGAAAGACTGATGTGAATTTTATACGGCGTGAGAAGGCTGCTTCCCTACAAAACACACACACACACACACACACACACACACACACACACACACACACACATATATATATATATATATATATATATATATATATATATATGTCCAAAATTTCTCATTTATGCATAGATTCTGAACTGTTGCCAAGAGACATTGGTAAATCTTATACCAATGTAAACTGGTACAAGCATGATTGAAGACTCCGGCCTCGATCATGCAGATTCAGACATGTCCCATTGTTGCGAATTTTGTGTTCAGATAGGTTTCTTTGTTGGCAATTATGAGTTCTCAGTCGGCTCACCACTGCATAGTTTCAGTCAGTGTCGAGCATCATGTGTATGGTCATCCTTGTGACATGTTTCAGTGATATTTCTTCTGCAGGTCTGCATCAAAGTGGTTGATGTTATGCATGACAGTTTTTACCAACTTTTAAGTGAAGCAGTAAAAAGTAAAAGGACAATAATTTTTATGCAACTGCTGAGCAATATAATATTCTGTTAAGAGAAGTGAAATATGCGAAAATCTGTTCACTACAGACATTTGAAGAGATATGAAGTTCTCAACGTTAGAGATGAAGAGAAACTCATAGCACTGGTGTCTGCTGGAAAAGAAGAAATTCGTTATTACATGCGTTTTGACGAACTGTTTAACGTCCTCTGTGAGACCCACACTGCTATTGGACATGGCAGACGAACATGGATGAGTGTGGAACTGGATCATATGTACAAGAATGTGACTGTTGACTCAATCGTTACTTATTTGAGTTTATGTGAATCATGTCAAAAAAAAAAAGGAAAAAAAAACATTAAGAAAGGGTGTTGTAGTAAAACCTATCATACACAGTGAAATGAATTCAAGATTCCAAATTGACTTAATCGACATGCAGGCAAACCCAGACAACAAATCGTAGTTTATACTTGCATACCGTGATGATTTGACAAAATTTGTTATCCTCTGTGCACTAACTTCGAAAATGTCTGATGAAGTAGCATATCATCTTTTGGACATCTTTGCCACCTTTGGTGCCCCACGTATCCTTAATTCTGGTTATGGTCGAGAGTTTTGTAACCAAGTCATTCAAAGTGTATGTGGGTTGTGGAGTGGTATAAAGATAGTCCACAGGAAGCCGAGGCACAGTCAGTCTCAGGGATCAGTCGAAAGAGCAAATCAAGATATCGAAAATATGTTATCAATTTGGATGGAAACAAATGAATCTTCAAAATGGTCTGAAGGGCTGAGGTTTGTGCGAGCAAAGAAAAATAGGGCTCATCATGGAAGGATAATATGTTCACCATACGAAGCCATGTTTGGGGTTCCAACAGAAATGGGCACTGCAACCTCAGTTGCTCTATGTGATTGAATAAAAAATATAAATCCTGAAGAAGACTTGGAAACAATGTTAAACACCTCTTCTACTGACTCAGAGGAAATTGAAAATGACAGCCAAGGAATAGATGCCAGTGAATCTAGTACTGGAACAGAAGGAATAGAGGTAGAAAGTGTGGCTGGAACAGGTGAGGAAGCACCAGAGACACAGGATTTGATGACACTTAACAACGAGACACCGGCATCAGATGATAATTGTGGCGAGGTGCTGACAACTTCCAATAGTGATATTAATAAAATGAAACAGATGCGAGAAGTTGCCAAAGAAGGTCTTCAATTGCAGGCAAAGAAAATGAAAGCAGCCCCATTTAACAAAATTCTAAAACCTTCAGTTGGACAGAATGTGAGAATTAAAGCACTGGATGCAGACAGGGCAAAAATTGATGCAAAATGTATAATAGCAATAGTGTTAAATATGCAGGATGACGAATTCTATCAACTTGTTACCAAAGCTGTTAACCTGAAGTCATTGTACACTAGGAACCAATTTACATTGTGCAAGGAAAATTTTATCAACGTCGAAGAAGCAGCAAGAGAAGAAGTTAGTCTATGGGAAGTAGTTACCAAACAATCTTTTGTTGGAGGAAAAGGGTTAAAAAAAGTGCAGTTGCTTATAAAAGGGCTCAACTAAAAAATGCTGGAGTAAATCGTCTTCCATAGTACGTAATTCGAAATTCCCCAATAGTCAGCCTTGTTGTAACAAAAATTAACATTCACAAGGTAACATTTTCACTAATATGGAATACTGCTCATTATTATCGCATTGGAATGCAAGAATGTTCAAAATACATAAACCTACACAAAATACAAATTATTTCAATAAATTGGTAGGCTGATTTTTTTAATGAATAGGGTTTTCCCAGTTGGTATGGATACATCCCAAGATTTACGAACGTGGTAAAAGTTCGAAATCTATGCATATAATAAGAAATTTCCGACTTTTACCACACCGTGATGGTAAGTCTTGCTATGCACTGATTTAATATTTTCCATTTATTTATTTTTCAACTAAGCTGGATGAGAGTACATGGCTTGTTAGCTCGTGAATAATGCTTCTTGTTGTCTTGATGGTGTACTGTCTCGTTTTCTTCATGTATAGGTGAATCTGTGACACCAATTCTTTTTGACTAATTACTTTTTGTTTTCTTAATAGTCGCACATTGTTAGGTAAAAAGGAGAACGGCACTAGAAGGTACAGTCTTCTACAAATATTCTCTCAAAGGAAAGCTATAGAGTCCATGACTTCATGGTGTAACACAGAACAGTTCTATGGACAGAAGGTCCACAACCATCTAACACTACCTTTGAATGCGTTTTCTTGTAGTTTACATATTTTGGCTACAATGTTTATTTCCATATACATGAAAATTTCTTTCATTTAAATGAAAATTACGTAATCTGAAGTTTTATCTTGATAATTGCTGACTGGCTTACAAATGAAATCCAAAGGTATCAGTTATTATTTGTGGAAGGAGTTAACTCTGACAGTTGAGCAACATACTGCTACAAGGTCTTTCAAATACCTTTCATCCCACAATATTAAGACAATTCATAGTGAATCGCATTTAAAAGACTGTGTTCCGTTCATCTAGTTAGGAAAATCTCATTGGACTAAAGAATTCTTTCCCCTTTATTATTATACTGAAATAGCTGATGATATCTTGAATCTTTGCCTTTCACGTCTTGAAGTCACTTGATTTCAAAACTGTTGTATTTTCTTTTTTTCAAACACAGACGAGACACCAGATACAAAACACAAAATAGAAGATACCACAGACAAGGGACAAGAAGCTAGAAGGGCTGAAACAATGTCTACATCAGTATATATACTAAAAAAATGTACACAAGTGACTTCTTCATGTTCTTTAGACATTGTCACTCTTAGTCTTTTTGACACTTCTTATTTCAATGTTAATTTTATAAAGACTCATTAAAGATACTTTCATGACACACGATTATCATTCAGAATCGGTATTTCTACTTTTGCACCAGAATAAAAGCGCAGTTACAACAGAGAGACCAAATCCAGGTGTGCATTTCTGCTTTTGGTAGTCGGTTGCAAGGCTCTTTGTGAATGGGAAACAGCTTCCCTAGGGACTGCGGTTTGCAGAAGTTGTCGAGGCCAGGCCAGGCGTATGCTTTTGTCGACACAGACGGCGTTCGCCTTTGCAGCATTTGTTAAGCTACCGCAGGTCCCCAGACATTCATTGAGCATCACTAAAGCCACCTTCCTACAGGCAGAGGTAAGAGCGCACCACCGCAGCTTTGCCGCGAACCGAGAGAGAATTCGATGTCTAACATTCGAGGTGTTATCATCCAGTCAAGTAAGTTGGTTCGCCTCTGCACTGTGGCAGGGAGGACACGATCGGTGAATGGAGCTCTGCTATCAACGAGTGCCGATCTTTGCTTGCTAAGTCGCATACTGTAAGATATGGATGAGAAATTTCGGAAGTATTCCCCTACATTTATTTGAATTTTGGGAGATTATCGTGGGTCACTGTGGTAAAAGATGGGAGTACTTTCCTCCATGCAGTGTGTTTTTCGAGGGTGCGACGACAGAAGTTTTGAGAGCAGATTTGGTGTGACAAAGGTGTGCTGCCCGCTCACAGAAAGAGAGGCGTCTGGTTCAGCATCGTCCTGGTGCTTGCATTGCATACTCTCAACATTATATCACAGGACATTTTTCACCTTTGGTGCACAAACTAACAGTGATAACATAAGGAACAGTTAGATTTTCATAAACTACAACGAATGGAAACATAAAATGTGAAGACACTGCTGTTTGTTTATTTGTTTTTATTTTATGACCTTTATTCGACCACTCTTATCTGTTATACAAAGGTTTATACAAGTTGTTTTTATTCAATGGTATAATACAGTTCAATAATAATTCAATAAGAAATTCAGTAGTGCAGTAGTTAGACACTGGACTCGCATTCGGAAGGACGACGGTTCAATCCCGCGTCCGGCCATCCTGATTTAGGTTTTCCGTGATTTCCCTAAATCACTCCAGGCAAATGCCGGGATGGTTCCTCTGAAAGGGCACGGCCGACTTCCTTCCCCATCCTTCCCTAATCCGATGAGACCGATGACCACGCTGTCTGGTCTCCCCCAAACCAACCAACCAACCAGTTATAAGGGGAGTTTATAATTTATTATTATTTGAAGGGTGTTTTGCTCTTCTGTTCTCCCCAATACGTCTTCATCCTTTCAGCTATTTTCTTTCTTTCTTCTTCTGAAATCACTCTTCCTGTAGCCCTTTTATTGATCTTCGTTCGTAAGTTAGTTTGTGTGTCTTACAGTATTCTGGTTCTCTATGTTTTTTCTTTTTTTTTAAGTCGTCTACCATAAAATTGAGTTCTGTTTTATAATCCTTTATTTCTGTGATCCATTTAATGTTACTCTTACTATTCCACAAGTATTCTATTATTCCCTCACTTATTCTGTTTTTTTATGTTCTCATCAGATGTCCAAAGAATGAGATAAGCTTCTTTCTGATCGTAATCATTATTGTTTCTATCATCTTGTACACCATTTCATTTGAAGGTGTTGTTTGTTTATGCATGTCCTAGTTGTCCTTCTTTCTATTTTTAGTATTTTGTCGATTTCTGCTGTATTAATTGTTTTGAAGATGGTTTCAACAGCGTAAGTTATTTCTGTTTTTTATAATGTTTTAATTCTGCATCTGTAGATAGGCCTTTTTTATTGCATGTGGGTTTGGTAATGTAATTTGCTTTGTTCAGATTTTTAATTCTATTTTGCCATGATGCTTCCTCATTTACATACTTTCATACGATTTCACTTAAATATTTAAAGGTAACAACAGTTTTGATCTCTTGTTCTACTGTTGTAATTTTGTTTGCAGGTAGTGGGTCAGTTAACACAATCTTTCTTCAAATGGTATTGGGAGGCCACTTTTCTGTGCTGTTTCTTGAAGTGAAGTGATTTAACTTGTTGTATGGTTTCTTGAATATTGTTGGCTAGGAGAGCAAGATCATCAGCAGATCCCTAGCAAATAAAACTTATATAAATATTAGAACTCCAGTTCTTACATTCCTTGGGTTCTTCTTGTACCTTTCTCTCATTATGTATTCAGTGCATAGTTGAACAATAATGGATGTAGATAGTCACCTTGTCTTAAACCTGTTTTATAAGAAGTGGTTCAGAAATTTCTCCTCTAAACTTAACCTTCGATTTGTTGTTGGCTAGAGGAAGTTCTGCTAATTTAATTAGTTTTGGATGAAGTCTAGATTCCTTAAAATTTTTCGTACTGAAGGTCTGTGGTAGCAGTCAAATGTCTTCTTAAAATCTACAAATGTTACTGGTAGAGGTTTGATCTGTTTTAGGTAGTATGCCATAGTCAATTTTAAATTAATGATCTGCTCTGCACAGCTTCTCCATGGTCTGAAACCTTCCTGGTACCCCCTAACTCCTGTTCTAGTTGTTCCTTGATTCTTCCAAATAGGATCTTGGATAAAGTCATGTATGTCCAGTCTAGGAGAGAGATTCCTCTGTAGTCGTCTGGATTGCTCTTATCCCTCTCCTTGTGTAGTGGGTGTATGACAGCAGTAGTCCAATGCTCAGGAAATTGATCTGTTATCCAAAGTTTTGTTAGGTCTTAACTGTGTCACTTGAATATTTCCACATTTCAACTAAAACCTGATCTTCTCCACATGCCTTTTATTTATTTTTTTTCCTTTGAGGACTCTTCCTACTTCTTGGAAAGTAGCGGAGTCTAATTTGTTATGTTCGGTTTCAATTAGGGCATTTACATAGATTTGTAAGAGTTCTTCAGGTTCTTCACAATTCAAAAGTTTATTATATGGTTTTGCCACGACTTCAGCAATTTCTTTGTTACTGTGTCCATTTCTTTCATCTTAAACTTTCAGTGTTAGTGTTGGGGGTCATACTGTTGTAGTTATTTCCCAAAGATTTTATGGTACTTCCTGGAATAGAGTTTATTACATCCTTATCGAGTCCTTCCTTAGTTCTCCTAATGTTTTGTGAATTTTTCCTTTCGTTTTTGAGGTTGGTAGCATTTTCTTATGTTTTATTATATGTTTGAAACTTTAGCCATCCTTGATGTCTTCCTTCATTGAACTTGTCACATTCCAGAGTCCACCACACACGTTTTCTTTGTGGGTTCAAGGCAGCTAGATTCTCAGCTTGTTTCCTGAGACTTGGTACCAGTTATTCTAGATTATCTGTTGCTCTAGTGGTTTTTTGTAATTTGTTGGTATTTGTCGTTTTTAAGTAGATGGTATAGATAGTATCTCCTTGTTTGACTAATTCTTCATTATTTTTTCTTTAATGGAGTAAATTTGATTCTAATTTTAATTAAATAGTGGTCTAAACTTGTGTCTGCTCCTCTCAATACTTTAAAATTGTATGTTTCCTTATGAAAATTTTTGTCAGTACAGATATGGTCTAGATGCCACTCTCCCTTCCTCCAGTCTGGGTGTTTCCATGTTTTAAGTTTATTTGGCTTCCTCTTGAAGTATGTTGATTGAGTTAAAGGCTGTGTTCTCTGAAGAGTTCTACCAGTCTTTGACCATCCTTGTTTGCAAAGTTATGTGGACTCCATTTTCCAGTTGTATCTTTATATTTCCTTTCTTTCCCCAGATGGGCGTTGAAGTCTCCCAAGAAGATTTTTACATCTGTTTTATTTATTCTGTTCACAGTTTGTTCGATAAGGTCCCACATTTATTTACCTCTTCCTCTGTTTTCTTCAGAAAATTGTTTTCATTTGCAGGGGTATGAGCATTCTGAGGTGTGGGGTTGATCTGTTATTCTGTTATTCTGCGTAACGGAATAATCTGAGATGTACCCTTTACCCTGTGGCTCCTGCAAGATGCAATTTCCACCCCCACACTACTATAGAAGTCAGACAGACGCTCCTAACGTTCTAAAGAGAAATGCCTGAAAAACTTACAGCAATAAATATTTTCTAGAGTCGTCCGCTGTAAGGAAATGACACAAAAATTCACAAAATTTCTTATGTAACTAGCGGGACACTTTGGTACTGGAGTACTGCTAGTTAGTGTAAGAAAAACATAAAACTAACGAAAGTTATTATTTATTTTGCAAAAATTCTGAGAAATCACAATGGCACTTTTAGTTATGAATTGAACAAGTTATATTCTGATTCATTTCAGAATGTGAAGTTACCTCTCAAGGATAGAATTCGCTAATGAAATTTCTATACAAAGTTTAAGATGGTTGTTGACTTGGCAGAATGGCTGAGAGGCACACCTAGCGCACAATACCGTAAGCTGCAATGACTGCTGTCTGCGCCACTCGCTGGTGACAAATAACTCTCGTTCTATCTGGATTGACCTTCCCCAATCAAACTCTCCCTACGCCTTGAAGAAGTCAAGGAATCCTATTCGCCCCTAGTCTAACTATTGGCGTGGTACACCGGTCAGATAACCAGTCCACCGTGATGCCACTCAAAATTCGCTCACAGGCGTTTAACTATAACTCTGTCCGTTCACACCGCACAATAAGTGTGTCGGCCAACACAGTGAACACTGCTTAATCATAAGGACTCAATATAGAGCAGCACTTCGATTCGCTCTCAACAGAGGTGCTCTCCCAGTGAAGTTCTGAGGAGAGACTTGTTCCTCGTTCCAAGAGTGACAACAGAACAGCGCCTCTCCACGCCAGACGTGAAGGGGGATATCTTTCAGTCTCTTCCATTATTCCTTCAGCTCAAGGCGTCAGAAATATCGTCTGACAATCAGCATTTCTCTTCTAAAACGGGAGAATGACGCTATGTTTAAGGTGACCAATCTGGAAACCTGTAGCATTGGCGTTTGGCGTTTGCTGCCTCCCTGTGAAAATCTCTGAAACTGCATGCCGTGTGTAAAGAATGTGTAGGCTGGCCGCTCCCACCCAATGTAGCGGAATTTGCTTTAAAGCCGAACAAGGGGTTGTTCCCCCCTTTCACTCGGGCCCACGCTGTCCGCTACACGGGCGGTCACCGGCCGACATAGGCTGGGTCGTCCTCTGAAGGGATCGGCGTCCCGTTGTGCGGTTTCTCTCCTGAACTAAAAGCTTCTGTGACCGTCGTGTCTGGAATGTATGTATGTACGCCAGCCTCGTGTATTTCAACCACGGTGTGCTTACTTGTTAATTGCATATCGTTTACATGAATTCATACAACATTGGCTTTATCTTATCGAGTTTGGGTTCGAATGAAGCGTCTTGATGTGCGGAATATGACTGTGAGGGCGGAATATGTAAACAATGAAGTTCAGGAGACCACAACGTCTTACAGCATTTATAATTGTGTACATTTTGTTCATTGTTTTAAATGTTAGACCTACAATTCTTGTTGATGGTGCTTGAAAATCAGTTACTTAATGTATTATTTTTATGTTCATTATAAATCCTCTTGAAAATTGGGGACATTGCTTCATAACCCTCTGTCCTCGTATCCAATTACAAATTCTATATCTTTGTGACTCGAATGGGCACACCGTTGTGTTTCTCATTTTTTGGAGCCCCACTATTAAAGTTTAGTTTATTTAATTCATCTGTGAAATTCTTGAGTTTCCGGTCTTGAGTAATGAGTTTATGTTGTGTGTTCCTGTATAAGTCATTGTCTCATCCACTCTTATTTCTGAATAAGTTTCTAAATTCGCTGTGCCGACATGCGTTTTGGTAACAAGTCACTGAATGTGTATCTTGCAAGGAAATAAAGGGTGACTACAATAAAAGGACTGCGGATAGTCTATGCAATGTGGCTATTTACACCAGTAAGGGTCAGTAACACAGATAGCATATGCCACACTGCAATGATTTCATCAATTGTTCAATGAGGAGAGAATTTTCACTTAAAGCAGTAAAACATTCTTTCCTTCAAGATCGCATGCACTTTCCTGCTATGATGTTTAGCTACAGGGCAAATTAATTGGGTAGGTACTCTTAAATAATCCTCGCAGACTGAAAGTGCCACAGCAAAACACTGAAAACACTCTTTCTGCCAAACTTTAAGCAGAGCCGTTTCGGTACGCACACTGGTTATTGAAGTGGTGGATATTTCTGGCATCTTTTGTAACGAGCAGTTCTCCTGATGATTAACGATTTCAGAGTTATAATCATCAAGTGAAACCGTTTTATATTGGGTGATGAATCGACTGCTGCAAAGGTTGATCTTGATACATTCTGATGTCCGAAAGATGCCAAGTCCTTTGGATTCTCCTTTTCCTGTAATTTATTTATTCTATCTGGCGAATACATATAATGACAGCATATTAATTGGGTTAGGAAGGCTCTGTGATCAAGGATGCTTATTAAAGAGGGTGACAGTGGTTGACGCCCTGAATTTAGTGATAGTTACTTGCATGAAGGAAGCAGAGGTGGTGGAACTGAATGCATGTTTTGTCAGACAGTCACAGCTGCTGCTGGTGCGCATTAGTGGTGACATTTCGGAGAACCAGGAGGGGTGCTAGACGAGGTCTATCAGCTGAGCCAGTGGATGCTTGGGTCGGCACTTTCACGCAACAGAAGGCATGGTGGAGGACATGGCTAGAGCTGCAGGGGGTCAACTAGCCACAGGCAGAGCAGAGCTCGTAGTAGGCTATGGTGCATTGTCCCAGGGGCCAGTGGCAGAACATTTTACAACTCCTTTCACCAACTCGTGACGCACCGAGCAAACGTTCTCAACTGAGGACAGAGCATACTTCTGATTCCGCAGTTGTCCTGTGTACCTTCCTGCGAGATCAGTATCTGTGTGGTTTGTGAAACTATTTCGTCTCAATAGATGAAATGAACCGGCACTGCAGGTTGCCCAATACCATGCCGCCAGGATCACTGTTGCGTTTCTTGGGCTCACGTAGGCACCCAAGCTATGCTTTTTCCTGTGCGCACAAAATAACAGTATTTTGGTTGCGACGCCAACTGTGACATCAGAAAGCATAGAGGTGGACGCCTGTTCAGTGCCATGAGCTGTGGCACTGGAGGAACGGGTTTTTCTCGTGGTCTGGGGGCGGGAGGCTGTATGGTATGCAGAGAGATATGCTATTGGCACACGAGCATATTGTGCGAGCTTCCTGATTAGCAGTTCATAATTACTGGCAAATGAAGTAGTTACAGTCATATCGCATTGTCCATGATTAAAATCAGAATTAGAGATAATTTTTCACCTTCATTCCAACTTCGTCAACTCTGCGTCAATACATACTTCCTTTTATCAAACAGAAGCTCAAATGTAATACACGTGTCCCATACTATGAATGTCTTTTAGAAATAAATACACTACTGGCCATTAAAATTGCTACACCAAGAAGAAACGCAGATGATAAACGGGTATTCATTGGATGAATATATTACACTAGAACTGACATGTGATTACATTTTCACGCAACTTGGGTGCATAGATCCTGAGAAATCAGTACCCAGAACAACCACCTCTGGCCCTAGTAACGGCCTTGATACACCTGGGCATTGAGTCAAATAGAGCTTGGATGGTGTGTACAGGTACAGCTGCCCATGCAGCTTCAACACAATACCACAGTTCATCAAGAGTAGTGACTAGTGTATTGCGACGAGCCAGTTGCTCGGCCATCATTGACCAGACCAGTTTTCAATTGGTGAGAGAACTGGAGAATGTGCTGGGCAGGGCAGCAGTAGAACATTTTCTGTATCCAGAAAGGCCTGTACAGGACCTGCAACATGCGGTCGTGCATTATCCTGCTGAAATGTAGGGTTTGGCAGGGATCGAATGAAGGGTAGAGCCACGGGTCGTAACACATCTGAAATGTAACGTCCACTGTTCAACGTGCCGTCAATGCGAACAAGAGGTGACCGAGACGTGTAACCAATGGCACCCCATATCATCACGCCGGGTGATACGCCATTATGGCGATGACGAATACACGCTCACAATGTGCGTTCACCGCGATGTCGCCAAACACCGATGTGACCATCATGATGCTGTAAACAGAACCTGGGTTCATCCGAAAAAATGACGTTCACCCAGGTTCGTCGTTGAGTACACCGTCGCAAGCGCTCCTGTCTGTGATGCAGCGTCAAGGGTAACCGCAGCCATGGTCTCCGAGCTGATAGTCCATGCTGCTGCAAACGTCGTCGAACTGTTCGTGCATGTCGTTGTTGTCCTGCAAACGTCCTCATCTGTTGACTCAGGGATCGAGACGTGGCTGCACGATCCGTTACAGCCATGCGGATAAGATGCCTGTCATCTCGACTGATAGTGATACGAGGCCGTTGGGATCCAGAACGGCGTTCCGTATTATCCTCCTGAACTCACCGATTCCATATTCTGCTAACAGTCATTGGATCTCGACCAACGCGAGCAGCAATGTCGCAATACGATAAATGGCAATCGCGATAGCCTACAATCTGACCTTTATCAAAGTCGGAAACGTGATGGTACGCATTTCTCCTGCTTACACGAGGCATCACAACAACGTTTCACCAAGCAACGCGGGTCAATTGCTGTTTGTGTATGAGAAATCAGTTGGAGACTTTCCTCATGTCAGCACGTTGTAGGTGTCGCCACCGGCGCCAACCTCGTGTGAATGCTCTGAAAAACTAATCATTTGCATATCACTGCATCTTCATCCTATCGGTTAAATTTCGCGCCTGTAGCACGTCACCTTCGTGGTGTAGCAATTTTAATGGCCAGTAATGTATTTACTGAGCACATTTCACTTCTGTACAAGACTTCCTAGCGTACAAATCAGTAAGATACTAACAAACTTCTCTTTTTCAGAAATGATTTCTGCCGTCGTCTCTTACTTTGCTGTCCAAATAAAAAGCTCATCTACTACTTTTACTGTCGCATGTATTAATCAAGTTGCAAATTCTTCCTCCTTTTATTCGCAGCTTACTCAGTATGCAGGCTGAGTAACATCAGGAACAGGCTACAACCCTGTCTCACTCTCCTCTTAACTCGTATTTCACTTTCAGATCCTTTGGCACTTATAATTAGACTATGGTTTTTTTTAGAATTTTCAGACACTTTTCGCTCCCTGTATTTTATCCCTGCTGCCTTCATATTCTCAAAGAGTGCATTCCGGTCACCATTTTCAAATGCTTTCTCCAAATTTACAAATGTTATAAACGTGCGTTTATCTTTCGTCGGTCTGTCTTCAAAGGCAAGACCTAAGCTGAGTACTGCTTCACGTTTTTCTCCTCTTCTTTTACCACTTATCTCGTTCTTCTGTAGATAGTTTGGGTCAGTATTTTGCATCCATGACTTATTAAACTGATGGTTCAGTATCATTCACATCTGTCAGAACCTGTCGTCTTTGGAACTGAAATATTACAGCTTTCTTGAAGTATGAAGGTTTTCGCCTGTCTCATATATATGTTTCGTACCAGACAGAATAAAATTGTTTGGTATGTTCTTCCAAGGACAGTAATAACTCAGAGTGAAAGATGTCTGCTGTAGTGGCCTTATTTCGACTAAGATCTTTCTATGAAGCTTTTCTCACAGTATTATATATCCCATCCCAAATTCATCTGTTTCGTATTCATTTTCTATAAGATTGTGTTCAAGAATCTAATGCGGTTTGTCAAGTAATAGCGAAATGTGACGAAATGCTAAGACTTTAAAGGTGGAGGCCGCTGTGCACACACGTCTTCTTATGATGACTGAGAAGGGAGGTATGGTTGATCTGGTCTCTGGGCAGTTGGCTCGCCAAAAAACGGCGGAGTTTCAGAGTCAGTGACTTTCGGAAAACCCGTCAGAAAGCCCGCGAAAACCGCAGGCTAGCCGAAGCGCAGCAGGTAGCAAGCCAGCGTTAAATACCTGCGTTTCTGGCAGTTTGGCTGTGGTGGGAAGAGGTGCCTGGCGTATGGTTTTATGGAGAGAGTAAGCAGTTGTATCTGTGTGTGGTTTGGTTGTTATTCACATATTGTGGTTGGCAGGGTTACTTCGTCTACGCTGTTCTCAGTTACTAATGTTAACTATGACTTGGGAAACCAGACGTTCTCATGAAAATTGGGCAGATTGTGTGTAGCAAAATTTTGCCTATTGCTGCCCACTACCCATCTTCAGAACTGTCATATCAAATGCCCTTTCTCATTCGATCTGAAAATGAATCGGTAATTAGAGGATAATAATGGTACAGAATACGATAGCAATATTTCATTATAATAAATTGTATTACTGACTTCATATCATTACATTTAATATGGTGCAGGTCCTCCCTGTTTTCTCTATGCTTTATGTGAGTGTGCGTAAATGTGAAGCACGCTGGATTTGGAACAGGCAGGGGACCGAATGCAACAAAAAAAGTGGCAGGTGAGGAGCCTCTAGTGTTGTCTCCACGAAAATCGGTATACCAGGCCAGTTATGGGAGATACCAGCAATTGTGCATTTTACAACCAATCCGTGCCTTTCAGTTGAGCTGAGGCCACAGAAGGGAAGCTTCATCAACAACAACTCAGAGCCGGCCGAAGTGGCCGTGCGGTTAAAGGCGCTGCAGTCTGGAACCGCAAGACCGCTACGGACGCAGGTTCGAATCCTGCCTCGGGCATGGATGTTTGTGATGTCCTTAGGTTAGTTAGGTTTAACTAGTTCTAAGTTCTAGGGGACTAATGACCTCAGCAGTTGAGTCCCATAGTGCTCAGAGCCATTTGAACCATTTTTGAACAACTCAGAACTTCCCCCCCCCCTCCTATTTAAAGAGAAAGTAGGATGATTGGGGCTAAACTTGGTTTGTCGCACCCTGTTTATGTATTGATACTCCGCCGTTCACACGTCTATTTTTATTTTAGTTTGAAATATCGTGCAAACAACTGTTTGCACAATCGTATTTGACCTGCCTAACAATCATAAATGCTAGGTATCGTAAATGAGCTGCAAGTATATGTTGAAATTTGAGCGAAGTACCATTATGCCTTTGAATCCATATTCTAAATAGAAATAACTGGATTCAAGTACTCCTCATATTTGTAACACGATAAAGAAAGCTCTGTTGGCTACGTATCAATACAGAGTATTCGTTGACATTATTTCTCATGAATAATATCTGTGCTTGTCTATCAGGAATGAGTTATCTCAATAAAATAACTGATTATAAATTGTTGTTGCTGTTGTCTTGAGGCCTGAGACTGGTTTGATGCAGCTCTCCATGCTACTCTATCCTGTGCAAGCTTCTTCATCTCCCAGTACTTACTGCAACCTACATCCTTCTGAATCTGCTTAGTGTATTCATCTCTTGGTCTCCCTCTACGATTTTTACCCTCCACGCTGCCCTCCAATGCTAAATTTGTGATCCCTTGATGCCTCAGAACATGTCCTACCCACCGGTCCCTTCTTCTTGTCAAGTTGTGCCACAAACTCCTCCTCTCCCCAATTCTATTCAATACCTCCTCATTAGTTATGTGATCTACCCATCTAATCTTCAGTATTCTTCTGTAGCACAACATTTAGAAAGCTTCTATTCTCTTCTTGTCCATACTATTTATCGTCCATGTGTCACTTCCATACATGGCTACACTCCATACAAATAATTTCAGAAACGACTTCCTGACAGTTAAAACTATACTCGATGTTAACAAATTTCTCTTCTTCAGAAACGCTTTCCTTGCCATTGCCAGTCTACATTTTATATACTCTCTATTTCGACCATGATCAGTTATTTTGCTCCCCAAATAACAAAACTCCTTTACTACTTTAAGTGTCTCATTTCCTAAACTAATTCCCTCAGCATCACCCGACTTAATTCGACTACCTTCTATTATCCTCGTTTTGCTTTTGTTGATGTTCATCTTATATCCTCCTTTCAAGACACTGTCCATTCCGTTCAACTGCTCTTCCAAGTCCTTTGCTGTCTCTGATAGAATTACAATGTCATTGGCGAACCTCAACGTTTTTATTTCTTCTCCATGGACTTTAATACCTACTCCGAATTTTTCTTTTGTTTCCTTTGCTGCTTGCTCAATATACAGATTGAATAACATCGGGGACAGGCTACAACACTGTCTCACTCCCTTCCCAACGGCTGCTTCCCTTTCATGCCCCTCGACTCTTATAACTGCCATCTGGTTTCTGTACAAATTGTAAATAGCCTTTCGCTCCCTGTATTTTACCCCTGCCACCTTTAGAATTTGAAAGAGAGTATTCCAGTCAACATTGTCAAAAGCTTTCTCTAAGTCTACAGATGCTAGAAATGTAGGTTTGCCTTTCCTTGATCTATTTTCTAAGATAAATCGCAGGGTCAGTATTGCCTCACGTGTTCCAACATTTCTGTGGAATCCAAACTGATCTTCGCTGAGGTCGGCTTCTACCACTTTTTCCATTCGTCTGTAAAGAAATCGCTTTAGTATTTTGCAACTGTGACTTATTAAACTGATAGTTCGGTAATTTTCACATCTGTCAACACCTGCTTTCTTTGGGATTGGAATTATTATATTCTTCTTGAAGTCTGGGGGTATTTCGCCTGTCTCATACATCATGCTCACTAGATGGTAGAGTTTTGTTAGGCCTGGCTCTCCCAAGGCCATCGTAGTTCCAATGGAATGTTGTCTACTCCCGGAGCCTTGTTTCGACTCAGGTCTTTCAGTGCTCTGTCAAACTCTTCACGCAGTATCGTATCTCCCATTTCATCTTCATCTACATCCTCTTCCATTTCCATAATATTGTCCTCAAGTACATCGCCCTTGTATAGACCCTCTATATACTCCTTCCATCTTTTTGCTTTGCCTTCTTTGCTTAGAACTTGGTTTCCATCTGAGCTCTTGATATTCATACAAGTGGCTCTCTTTCTCCAAAGGTCTCTTTAATTTTCCTGTAGGCAGTATCTATCTTACCCCTAGTGAGATAAGCCTCTACATCCTTACGTTTGTCCTCTAGCCAACCCTGCTTAGCCATTTTGCACTTCCTGTCGATCTCATTTTCGAGACGTTTGTATTCCCTTTTGCCTGCTTCATTTATTGCGTTTTTATATTTTCTCCTTTAATCAATTAAATTCAATATTTCTTCTGTTACCCAAGGATTTCTACTAGCCCTTGTCTTTTTACCTACTTGATCCTCTGCTGCCTTCACTACTCCATCCCTCAGAGCTACCCATTCTTCTTCTACTGTATTTCTTTCCCCCATTCCTGTCAATTGTTCCCTTATGCTCTCCCTGAAACTCTGTACAACCTCTGGTTTAGTCAGTTTATCCAGGTCCCATCTCCTTAAATTCCCACCTTTTTGCAGTTTCTTCAGTTTTAATCTACGGTTCATAACCAATAGATTGTGGTCAGAGTCCACATCTGCCCCTGGAAATGTCTTACAATTTAAAACCTGGTTCCTAAATTTCTGTCTTACGATTATATAATCTATCTGATACCTTCTAGTATCTCCAGGATTCTTCCCTGTATACAACCTTCTTTTATGATTCTTGAACCAACTGTTAGCTATGATTAATTTATACTCTGTGCAAAATTCTACCAGAGGGCTTGCTCTTTCATTTCTCTCCCCCAATCCATATTCACCCACTATGTTTCCTTCTCTCCCTTTGCCGGCCGTTGTGGCCGTGCGGTTAAAGGCGCTTCAGTCTGGAACCGCGTGACCGCTACGGTCGCAGGTTCGAATCCTGCCTCGTGCATGGATGTGTGTGATGTCCTTAGGTTAGTTAGGTTTAATTAGTTCTAAGTTCTAGGCGACTGATGACCTCAGATGTTAAGTCGCATAGTGCTCAGAGCCATTTGAACCATCTCTCCCTTTTCCCACTCTCGAATTCGAGTCACCCATGACTACTAAATTTTCGTCTCCCTTCACTACCCGAATAATTTCTTTTATCTCATCATACATTTCATCAATTTCTTCATCATCTGCAGAGCTAGTTGGCATATAAACTTGTACTACTGTAGTAGGCATGGGCTTCGTGTCTATCTTGGCCACAATAATGCGTTCACTATGCTGTTTGTAGTAGCTTACCCGCACTCCTATTTTTTTATTCATTATTAAACCTACTCCTGCATTACCCCTATTTGATTTTGTATTTATAACCCTGTATTCACCTGACCAAATGTCTTGTTCCTCCTGCCACCGAACTTCACTAATTCCCACTATATCTAACTTCAACCTATCCATTTTTAAATTTTCTAACCTACCTGCCCGATTAAGGGATCTGACAATCCACGCTCCGATCCGTAGAACGCCAGTTTTCTTTCTCCTGATAACTACGTCCTCTTGAGTAGTCCCCGCCCGGAGATCCGAATGGGGGGACTATTTTACCTCCGGAATATTTTACCCAAGAGGACGCCATCATCATTTAATCATACAGTAAAGCAGCATGCCCTCGGGAAAAATTACGGCTGTAGTTTCCCCTTGCTTTCAGCCGTTCGCAGTACCAGCACAGCAAGGCCGTTTTGGTTATTGTTACAAGGCCAGATCAGTCAATCATCCAGATTGTTGCCCTTGCAACTACTGAAAAGGCTGCTGCCCCTCTTCAGGAACCACACGTTTGTCTGGCCTCTCAACAGATACCCCTCCGTTGTGGCTGCACCTACGGTACGGCCATCTGTATCGCTGAGGCACGCAAGCGTCCCCACCAACGGCAAGGTCCATGGTTCATTACTATCTTTTTAATATTGATCTTATGACCTCAAACTGTAAGAACGTGTGTCTACATGTGCAGTTTATCCTTCAGAAAATCGTTGGCTTACGCGTAACAAACTTATGTTAACCAGTCAACAAAATATTTAATTAACTGCAAATCCTAACCCACCCACTTCCCACAATGTAGTAGGCTGAAATTTCAGGAATACATTTGCCTAGGTGTCATATTTAAGAGATTAATACTGCAAGATCGCGGGTTAATGAAGGCGGGAGCTAAGTCATTGCAAATGTGAAACTCAGATATATTAATAAGCTGTGTAGCCGCCAGACTGCCGAATGCAAGCACGCAAACGTACATGTGTTGTATTCTACAGGCAGTTCCGTGCCTGTTGCCCTTGGTCGGTCAGTATAGGGACTGCAATTGCTGTCTGTGGATAACGCTGGAGTTGGTGTCCGATGATGTGCCATATGTACTCGGTTGGAGACAGATCTGGTGACCGAGCAGGCCAAAGCAACGTGTCGACACTATGTAGAGCGTGTTGGGCTACAATAGCTGTATCCTGTTGAAAGACATGCCGTCGAATGCTGTTCATGAATGGCAGCACAACAGATCGAATCACGAGACTGACGTTCAAATTTGCAGTCAGGGTGCGTGGAATAACCACGACAGCGTTCTTGCTGTGATACGAAATCGCATCTCAAACCATTACGCCAGGTATAGATCCAATGTGTCTAGACGGCCGGGGTGGCCGAGCGGTTCTAGGCGCTACAGTCCGGAACCGCGCTGCTGCTACGGTCGCAGGTCCGAATCCTGCCTCGGACATGGAAGTGTGTGATGTCCTTAGGTTAGTTAGGTTTAATTAGTTCTAAGTCTTGGGGGCTGATGACCTCAGAAGTTAAGTCCCATAGTGCTCAGAGCCATTTGAACCAATGTGTCTAGCACGCAGACTGGTTCGTTGCACGCTAGGGATGGCGGTTATCACTGAAACAGTCAGCTTTGGGTGATATCATTCTTTTTTCTTTTTCAACCCCAGTTTAAGCGGTCTGTTAAAAGCGCTCAAAATAACCAGTTTCTGAAATAACTGATTTTCGGTTTTTTATTCCTATTACCTCTTGTAATAAACGTAGAAATCGAATAAAGACTGAAAAATTTTGACTCTCTCACTTTCAAAATATGCAGAACCAAAATATTACATTAAATAGGCAAATAAAGCTTAGTCGGTCCACAAAAAATGGCTCTGAAACTATGGAACTTAACATCTGAGGTCATCAGTCTCCTAGAACTTAGGACTACTTAAACCTAACTAACCTAAGGACATCACACACAACCATGCCCGACGCAGGATTCGAACCTGCGACAGTAGCGGTCGCGCGGTTCCAGACTGAAACGCCTAGAACCGCTCGGTCCCTGAAGCAGGCTCGGTCCACCATTCGCTGCCTTTCACGAAAAGTTACAGATGGCTGACTACTACAAAAATTCACAAGTATCCTCCTGTTGATTCCAATTTTTTTAATCTCTGCTGAAAAATGACGTACTCTGGAATCAGACCACTGTTAGGACGTTACGGATAGTTACGGATAGACACGTTAATTTGTCCGTTTCCAAGGGTCACAAGCTGAGGCGTGTTATGTAGATGCAGGCAGCAGATAAACTGCATTCTATTTTTATTCTGACTGTGCATAAACTGTTAAGTTTAAAGTTTTCTCATTGTATTAACTCACAAGTTTGTTGTAGCTGCTCCCGTTTTTAATCTTTTAAAACAAATTCAGGATTATACTTCGTTGATATTGCACTTCATAGAATACTTCCAGACTAGCAGTGGTGCCACTCTGTAACAGAACTGATGTCCGACGACGACAATGAGAAACTACCACGTTGATCATATGGGGCAACTCTTGCTCACTGTAAGTACCATCTAATAGGACACGCCACATGCTAACAGGTGTTGAGATTTTTTTTCCGTCAGTGTAACATTCGACTCTCTCAGATTGCGCTAACCATACAAACAAAATTGCAGCAATATTGAGTCACCTCTGCGCTGTTGAACAGGAACACGAGCTACAAAATAGGGAATGCTCCAGATCTGCATCTGGTTATAAGTCCAGTCACATATAAAATGTAACACTAGTTCTCTGTACAGTTCTCGCCCACTGTTCGCCATTTTATAGCCAGATCCCCCTAACTAGACATTCGACGATTCACAGTACGAAAACACCAAGTATGTCACTGGTGTAAATTAGCAGAGTTACATCAGTCAATTATCTCGAAGCAGAAACTACTCAGACCTATAATTAGTTAAAACATCATAATCTTACCACTGAAAATTCGGCTACATGTTGGAGACTATCCGTACCACGGCTAATTGTGAAGGTCAGCACGCCAACGACGCTGAGAATCGACTTCTCCCGACACGTTCGACTACAACTAACGCTGCACCATTCCTCATGGCAACTGCCTCTGGACAACTGCTCGTTAAAACTTGTTTTTTACAGCTGCCCTTAAGATCTATGCTACACTATTTAGGAACCATTTACCCTAACAAATCTATATTACTTTTAACAATTAAGCCATTATTTCAGATGCCCGTCGACTCTTCTTCTCTGGTCTGGTTGCTACTATCGCAGAGTCTTTACCTCTCGAACTGGTGCTGCCTTCTACATCTACATCTACAGCTACATGGTTGCTCTGCAATTCACACTTAAGTGCCTGGCACAGGGTTCATCGAACCATTTTCATAATACTTCTCGAATGGCGCGTGGGACAAAGGAACACCTAAATCTTTCCGTTCGAGCTCTGATTTCTCTTATTTTATCATGATGATCATTTCCCCTTACGTAGGTAGGTGTCAACAAAATATTTTCGAATTCGGAAGAGAAAGTTGGTGATTGAAATTTCGTAAATAGATCTCGCCGCAAAGAAAACCACCTTTGTTTCAGTGAGTGCCACCCCAACTCGCGTATCATATTAGTCACACTCTCACCCCTATTGCGCGACAACACGAAACGAGCTGCCCTTCTTTGCACTTTTTCGATGTCCTCCGTCAATTCTACCTGGTAAGGACCCACACTGCGAGCAATATTCCAGCAGAGAACGGAAAAGTGTAATGTAGGCTGTCTACTCAGTGGGTTTGTCGCATCTTGTAAGTGTTCTGCTAACAAAGCGCAGTCTTTGTTTCGCCTCCCCCACAATATTATCTATGTGGTCTGTCCAATTTAAATTGCTCGTAATTGTAATTCCTAGGTATTTAGTCGAATTGACAGCCCTTAGATTTGTGCGATTTATCGTATACCGAAAATTTATCGGGTTTCTTTTAGTACCCATGTGGGTGACCTCGTACTTTTCTTTGATTAGTGCCTATTGCCACCATACAGAAATTCTCTCTAGATCATTTTGTAATTGGATTTGATCGTCTGATTATTTTTCTAGACGGTAAATTACAGCGTCATCTGCAAACAATTTAAGGGGGCTACTCAGATTATCACCAGATAATTTATGTAAATCAGGAAAAGCAGAGTGCCTATGACACTACCTTGCGGAACGTCAGATATCACTTCTGTTCTACTCGATGATTAACCGTCTATCACTACGAACTGTGACCTCTCTGAGAGGAAATCACGAATTCTGGCACTCAACTGAGACGACACTCCATATGCATGCAATCTGATTAATAGTCGCTTGTGAGGAACGGTATCAAAAGCCTTCTGGAAATCTGGAATATGGAATTGATCTGAGATCCCTTGTCGACAGCACTCATTACTTCATGGGAATAAAGAGCTAGCTGCGTTGCACAAGAACGATATTTTCTGAATCCGTGTTGGTTATGTATCAATAAGTCATTTTCTCCAAGATGATTCACAGTGTTCGATTACAGTACATGCTCCAAAATCCTACTGCAAATTGAGATCAGTGATATGGGTCTGTAATTAAACGGGTTACTCCTATTTCCTCTCTTGAATATTGGTTATGACCTGTGCTACTTTCCAGTCTTTAGGAACAGACCATTCGTCAAGGGAGCAGTTGTATATGATTGCTAAGAAAGGCGCTATTGTGTCTGCATACTCTGAAAGGAACTTGATTCGTATACCATCTGGACCAGAAGACTTGCCATTCTTAAGTGATTAGAGTTGTTTCGCAACACCTAAGATATCTACTTTTATGTCACTCGTCCTAACAGTTGTTCTTCCCCGCGGATGTAACTACGTTCTTTGCCGCTCGAAGCGTGGATACATTTTTTTGCTTCTGCACTGTCACTCTACAATATATTGAACACAGACACACATATAAGTAACATTAGATTAAAGAATATTCAGCCCTTATCATCGTAAATTTCCGCAACTACACCATTAGGTTCAGGTGACAAAACAACCGTGACGACAACAAAATGAAAACATTGCCTTTTGATCCGTCACAAACGCTAAAAAGCCATGACAAACACATCAGATAGGAACCGAAAACCCAACCAGATAGATGTGTAGAAAATGTCAAAATGACAACACATTCTTCTATGGACGAAAACCATGGCTTATGTCCAACTGAATATGATGTAATTAAAAAGGGAGCATGAGTTCGCCTGGTGGAAGGATGCGATAAGATATCGACTGCGGCCAGTCCAAAGATACCATCCTGGTATTCACTTTAATCGATCTATTAAAATCTTGGGAAGCCTCGATCAAACTGAATGGATGGGGTTCGGAAACCTTTCAGCACGCGTCAGTGTGCTAAGCAGTCAGCCACTTAACTATATATATATATATATATATATATATATATATATATATGGTGGTCCATTGATAGTGACCGGGCCAAATATCTCACGAAATAAGCATCAAACGAAAAAACTACAAAGAACGAAACTCGTCTAGCTTCAAGGGGGAAACCAGATGGCGCTATGGTTGGCCCGCTAGATGGCGCTGCCATAGGTCAAACGGATATCAACTGCGTTTTTTCAAAATTAGGAACCCCCATTTTTATTACATATTCGTGTAGTACGTAAAGAAATATGAATGTTTTAGTTGGACCACTTTTTTCGCTTTGTGATAGATGGCGCTGTAATAGTCGCAAACGTATAAATACGTGGTATCACGCAACATTCCTCCAGTGCGGACAGTATTTGCTTAGTGATACATTACCCGTGTTAAAATGGACCGTTTACCAATTGCGGAAAAAGGCGATATCGTGTTGATGTATGGCTATTGTGATCAAAATGCCCAACGGGCGTGTGCTATGTATTCTGCTCGGTATCCTGGACGACATCATCCACGTGTACGGACTGTTCGTCGGATATTTACGTTATTTAAGGAAACAGGAAGTGTTCAGCCACGTCTGAAACGTCAACCACGACCTGCAACAAATGACGATGCCCAAGTAGGTGTTTCAGCTGCACCAGCAGCGGTAACGTAAACTGGCATAATATGCACTATTGCGCAACGGAAAATCCACGATGACTGCGACAAGTGGAACATCAGCGACCTTGGCGGGTTAATGTATGTTACGGCATTATGGGAGGAAGGATAATTGGCCCCCATTTTGTCGAAGGCAATCTAAATGGTGCAATGTATGCTGATTTCCTACGTAATGTTCTACCGATGTTACTACAAGATGTTTTACTGCATGACAGAATGGCGATGTACTTCCAACATGATGGATGTCCGGCACGTAGCTCGCGTGCGGTTGAAGCGGTATTGAATAGCATATTTCATGACAGGTGGATTAGTCGTCGAAGTACCATACCATGGCCCGCACGTTCACCGGATCTGACGTCCCCAGATTTCTTTCTGTGGAGAAAGTTGAAGGATTTTTGCTACCGCGATCCACCGACTACACCTGACAATATGCGTCAGCGCATTGTCAATGCATGTGCGAACATTACGGAAGGCGAACGACTCGCTGTTGAGAGGACTGTCGTTACACGTATTGCCAAACGTATTGAGGTTGATGGACATCATTTTGAGCATTTATTGCATTAATGTTGTACTTACAGGTAATCACGCTGTAACAGCATGCGTTCTCAGAAATGATATGTTTACAAAGGTACATGTATCACATTGGAACAACCGAAATAAAATGTTCAAACGTACCTACGCTCTGTATTTTAATTTTAAAAACCTACCTGTTACCAACTGTTCGTCTAAAATTGTGAGCCATGTGTTTGTGACTATTACAGCGCCATCTATCACAAATCGAAAAAAGTGGTTCAACTAAAACATTCATATTTCTTTGCGTACTACACGAATATGTAATAAAAAATGGGGGTTCCTATATTAAAAAACGCAGTTGATATCTGTTTGACCTATGGCAGCGCCATCTAGCGGGCCATCCATAGCGCCATCTGGTTTCACCCTTCAAGCTAGACGAGTTTCGTTCTTTGTAGTTTTTTCGTTTGACGCTTCTTTTATTTCGTGAGATATTTGGCCTGGTCACGATCAATGGACCACTATATATACACTCCTGGAAATTGAAATAAGAACACCGTGAATTCATTGACCCAGGAAGGGGAAACTTTATTGACACATTCCTGGGGTCAGATACATCACATGATCACACTGACAGAACCACAGGCACATAGACACAGGCAACAGAGCATGCACAATGTCGGCACTAGTACAGAGTAAATCCACCTTTCGCAGCAATGCAGGCTGCTATTCTCCCATGGAGACGATCGTAGAAATGCTGGATGTAGTCCTGTGGAACGGCTTGCCATGCCAATTCCACCTGGCGCCTCAGTTGGACCAGCGTTCGTGCTGGACATGCAGACCGCGTGAGACGACGCTTCATCCAGTCCCAAACATGCTCAATGGGGGACAGATCCGGAGATCTTGCTGGCCAGGGTAGTTGACTTACACCTTCTAGAGCACGTTGGGTGGCACGGGATACATGCGGACGTGCATTGTCCTGTTGGAACAGCAAGTTCCCTTGCCGGTCTAGGAATGGTAGAACGATGGGTTCGATGACGGTTTGGATGTACCGTGCACTATTGAGTGTCCCCTCGACGATCACCAGTGGTGTACGGCCAGTGTAGGAGATCGCTCCCCACACCATGATGCCGGGTGTTGGCCCTGTGTGCCTCGGTCGTATGCAGTCCTGATTGTGGCGCTCACCTGCACGGCGCCAAGCACGCATACGACCATCATTGGCACGAAGGCAGAAGCGACTCTCATCGCTGAAGACGACACGTCTCCATTCGTCCCTCCATTCACGCCTGTCGCGACACCACTGGAGGCGGGCTGCACGATGTTGGGGCGTGAGCGGATGACGGCCTAACGGTGTGCGGGACCGTAGCCCAGCTTCATGGAGACGGTTGCGAATGGTTCTCGCCGATACCCCAGGAGCAACAGTGTCCTTAATTTGCTGGGAAGTGGCGGTGCGGTCCCCTACGGCACTGCGTAGGATCCTACGGTCTTGGCGTGCATCCGTGCGTCGCTGCGGTCCGGTCCCAGGTCGACGGGCACGTGCACCTTCCGCCGACCACTGGCGACAACATCGATGTACTGTGGAGACCTCACGCCCCACGTGTTGAGCAATTCGGCGGTACGTCCACCCGGCCTCCCGCATGCCCACTATACGCCCTCGCTCAAAGTCCGTCAACTGCACATACGGTTCACGTCCACGCTGTCGCGGCATGCTACCAGTGTTAAAGACTGCGATGGAGCTCCGTATGCCACGGCAAACTGGCTGACACTGACGGCGGCGGTGCACAAATGCTGCGCAGCTAGCGCCATTCGACGGCCAACACCGCGGTTCCTGGTGTGTCCGCTGTGCCGTGCGTGTGATCATTGCTTGTACAGCCCTCTCGCAGTGTCCGGAGCAAGTATGGTGGGTCTGACACACCGGTGTCAATGTGTTCATTTTTCCATTTCCAGGAGTGTATATACACTTGGTTCTTACCCCGACAGAGGTTGTTGCCCCACAGTAAGAGAGAGAAATGTGTGCCACTTTTGGTTGAAATCGATCCAGTGGTTTAGGAGGAGAGATAAAACACACACACACACATTTTTATAACATGTATGGATTACTAATTTTGCATGTCTGGTGGTACTGGCAGTGAATTTAATAGTACTACATGCATAAGATGTATCGATATCGATTTCTGAATGCTCTAAAACCGATATCTCCAGATGCCAGAAGTTAGTGTGTATGTAAAATAATTCTACACTTGAGTAAAGAAAGTTGTGTGGTGTTTCATGTGATATGGCGTTAATAAAATGTGAGAGTCATTCTAACGCGCTCACTGTTTCTGTGAGAGCACTACTTGGCCACAGGACAACAGAAGCAGTTAGGAGGAACAGAGCAGTTGGACCTGAACGTGCGATGCAGCGGTCCATAAGTCAGGGCCCCGATATGGCTCTCGTAAATGAACCGCATGGGCTGCATTGGCCCTCGTGATTAACAGCACACTGAGTACACAAGTCTAGTTTGAATCTTTTGTCATGTATTTGTATAGGAAAAATCCATTGGCTGGCCGCCGTGGCCGAGCGGTTCTAGGCGCTTCAGTCCGGAACCGCGCTGCTGATACGGTCGCAGGTTCGAATCCTGCCTCGGGCACGGATGTGTGTGATGTCCTTAGGTTAGTTAGGTTTAAGTAGTTCTAAGTCTTGGGGACTGATGACCACAGCTGTTAAGTCTCATAGTGCTTAGAGCCGTTTGAACCATTTTTGAAAAATCCGTTTTACATTTTCCCGACGCTGACATCTTCCTCGAAAAGTGAGGAAACTACTTGAGTAGGTTGTTTACAAACGCGGAAAGCAATCGATGATGCCTAACAATAATGGCTCCCATTTTCTGTTCATTGTGCAAAAGAAGCATTTCGATAGTGATATCTGAAGAAAAGCAGGTTTTATACGGTAGCCTTGTTGCGCTAGACAACATATCATGCTAATCAAAGTCCAAGTCAAAATCAGATCCTTTTCTAGAAAAACTACGATAGTGGCGAAAAAGTTCTGTAAATTTATGCGTAGTTAACACATGAAGTACGGAATGCCTTCAGATCGTAATACATAATCCTTAAACTCGAAAAACACACTTGAGTTTGGCCTACAACCAGCCGTCCTGGCTACTAGCATGTCTTCAAAATAAATTCTACAAGGCAGAGCCACAGTCTGAAGTTAATCTCAGCACTAACCAGGCTTGTGATTGAGTTTTAACGGCAATAGGACAAATTACGGCCAAGATTAACTGGCTGTTGATAGGGAAGAGATTACGTAACTAAACAATGAAACATGAAAGAATTCCTCTCAAAAATACTTACGGATTAATTTAGAAACACATAAAAAACATTTTGTCACGAAATGAAACGCAATCCATAGGTCGCTGAGAAGCGACGCAGTGAGATCACACGACAGATATAAATCACATTACCCTGATAACAGCGAACTGACAGGAAAGAAATGCCTTCCCTCACAGAAGCGCAACAACACATCCAGACTGCATTGCAATGCATATACTGTACATGACTCATAGCACATTTTTTTAGTAATCATTGCAATCAGGTAATGACACCTCAGACATGACTGTGCAAGTAGTGGCCAACAGCTGTACTCAGCATCATTTAAATACACTACTCAGTGCAATGCAGCATTAAACAATATCTCATCAAAGTACCTAATTGACCACTCGTTTCAAACAGGCACGTTTGACAAATATAAGGCGAATAATTCAATTCCATATTTTACATGTAACAATTTTGAAAGTTGAACTTTACCAGAAAAATAAATACTTACATAATTAAGCATTCAAGTATTATGTATTGAACCCCCTTATAAAAACAACCTAGTGATATCTCTGTTCACTAAGCAAAACTTACGAGAATGGATTTCATTAAAAACAAACACAAAAGATATACATAAAAAAGACGCTGATAATCCTCCTTGGGCCAATGGCTTTTCATTGGATAGGCTACTATATATTAAGGAGCAGAATCTGTGTAACTCATAGTATAGTACTATAGTCCTTCTCCACATTCATCATAATCAACACATTTGTCACGATGTAGTACCAATTTTCCTTTTTTTTAATACTGAGAGATTTTTTTAATTATAAAGGCCCACTAATGTAAGAGCAGGCAGAGCCACAGCTTCTACGAACGTGGAATTGGTGGACTAGAGTTTTATTTGATGAATAACGTATCTCCTACAGGTTCCTCTTTTTACAAAAAAGCACTCGTTTGCATTTAGTGACTTTTTTTTTTGCTTTAACTGCCAGACGTACTTGTCTTCTTGCAGGTGTTTCGACTGGAAAACTTTATACGTGAACATAATAGATTCTGCCAAATGCAAACATTAGCTCTGGTGATTGACGAAAATTAAAGTTGAAATAAAGAAACTCTTTATATCTCCACTCATTTGCGGTAAAATATTGTATATTTTGTAGGGATTATCAATTTTTAAATTCAGAAAGAGTAAGTATATTACTGAGATGGACTTTCATTACGCAGTTCCGAATATTTTCAGACCCATCTACAAAAGGTGCAGGTTTAATTCATTAAAGAAAACTAACGGCAGATATGACATTTGTTCTGAAAACTAGCATATTCTTGTTTCTTTTCATAAAAATGGATACATTGCATTGAAAAACCAGTTTGCATGCCTCTTACATGAGATTTAACGCCACGCGGGATTAGCCGAGCGGTCTGAGGCGCTGCAGTCATGGACTGTACGGCTGGTCCCGGCGGAGGTTCGAGTCCTCCCTCGGACATGGGTGTGTGTGTTTGTTCTTTACGATAATTTAGGTTAAGGAGTTTGTAAGCTTAGGGACTGATGACCTTAGCAGTTAAGTCCCATAAGATTTCACATACATTTCAACATTTTTTTGAGATTTAACGTGGCGTCGGCGACGGGCTCGATAGGCAGCCTGGTCTGATTGTGGAAATGATGATGTATTCGTCTGGAACCGAATCTTCAGCGGAGGAAGGGAACATAGCTTACGCGGTATATTGAAATGTGAAAAAGAACTTAAAGACAGTAGCAAAGGCTAAAAAAAAATTGAATAGTGGCCTCTTATTTACAAAGCACGTTTCATAACTTTTAACTAAGACGATAACACTAAAGGGTAGTTGTGCCGACACACACATACACACACACACACACACACATATTCCAGCGTCAGATGTACATCGTATGGTGCGAGGTACATTGTATAAGATTTTCCCTTTCGATTCTCGAATGGAACAAAGAGAAAACGAATCTTTGTATCCATCTACGCATGTATTACTTTCTTCAATAGTGACATCAATGTACAGTATTAGAGAATGCTGCACATTGATTTCACTGTTCGAGAGATTAACGTGGTGGTATCTTTTATCTTACTTGCAAAAAATGCTTCAAATGGCTCTGAGCATTATGGGACTTTACATCTGAGGTCATCAGTCCCCTAGAACTGAGAACTACTTAAACCTGACTAACCTAAGGACATCACACACATCCATGCCCAAAGCAGGGTTCGAACCTGCGACCGTAGCGGTCACGCGGTTCCAGACTGTAGCGCCTAGAACAGCTCGGCCACTCCGGCCGGCAGTTACTTGCAGAGAGTAGTACTCTCACTTTGAAGAAATTACAGAAAGGCGAGATGTAGACTTCATTCAAACACCCAACAGTGAGATAAGTAAGGGACGTTGTTCAACGGCTGTTGGGAAGTCCCTTGAACATCCCAGTGACAGTCTTGCGTGCAAGGAGGGTACATAATAGCGTACAAGGTGAAGCAACTCGGTGCTGAATATTATCTAGGAGCAGAATTTCAATTTCCTCGATGTGCAATGATATTTTTTCGTTTCTTAGTACCCTTAAATCTAAGCCTCCTTCTTCGAAGTAAGTGCTACGCATTGCAAGTAATTGGTGACATAGAGATAAAATAATCCATCATACTCATTTGGATCTGACACGATTCTACTTCTGTTTCTAACGAAGCTATCCGATGACGTATCTTTGTTGCTACCAGACGAGAACGGTATGGTACTATTTTCCACGTGATTTCTTCTTCGTACATGTCGACAGCGATATGTGACGTCAAACATACTTTGCAAACGCAGGAATAATTATCTACGTTAACAGTTTGGTTTGGGACGATGGACACTGGATTTCACATGGTCAACGTTTCTCAGAACTACGAGGTTCGTCCAGAAAGTAAAGATGGATTGCGACCCACGTCCAGCGTCGATCCCCCACCACCATGATCGCAAGCTTTGCCGGTTAGCTCCTTCCGCCCTCTCAGTGTGAACCGAGTATTGTTTCGGGCAATCACGCCACTTTGTTCTGTAACCTTTCGAAATGGCGGCACTCATCGAAAATTCGCGAAGTGTGTAATGTCATTCTTTTCTGAATCCACAAAATGTTCGACCTACACTACTGGCCATTAAAATTGCTACACCACGAAGGTGACGTGTTGCAGACGCGAAATTTAACCGACAGGACGAGGATGCTGTGATATGCAAATGATTAGCTTTTCAGAGCATTCACACAAGGTTGGCGCCGGTGGCGACACCTACAACCCGCTGACATGAGAAAAGTTTTCAACCGATTTCTCATACACAAACAGTATTTGACCGGCGTTGCCTGGTGAAACGTTGTTGTGATGCCTCGTGTAAGGAGGAGAAGTGCGTACCATCACGTTTCCGACTTTGATAAAGGTCAGATTGTAGCCTATCGCGATTGAGATTTATCGTATCGCGACATTGCTGCTCGCGTTGGTCGAAATCCAATGACTGTTAGGACAATATGGAGTCGGTGGGTTCAGGAGGGTAATACGAAACGCCGTGCTGGATCCCAACGGCCTCGTATCACTAGCAGTCGAGATGACAGGCGTCTTATCCGCATGGCTGTAACGGATCGTGTAGCCACGTCTCGATCCCTGAGTCAACAGATGGGGACGTTTGCAACACAACCATCTGCACGAACAGTTCGACGACGTTTGCACCAGCATGGACTATCAGCTCGGAAACCATGGATGCAGTTACCCCTGACGCTGCATCACAGACAGGAACGCCTGCGATGGTGTACTCAACGACGAACCTGGGTGCATGAATGGTAAAACGTCATTTTTTCGGATGAATCCAGGTTCTGTTTACAGCATTATGATGGTCGCATCCGTGTTTGGCGACATCGCCGTGAACGCACATTGGAAGCGTCTATTCGTGATCGCCATACTGGGGTATCACCCGGCGTGATGGTATGGGGTGCATTTGGTTACACGTCTCGGTCACCTCTTGTTCGCCCTGACGGCACTTTGAACAGTGGACGTTACATTTCAGATGTGTTACGACCCGTGGCTATACCCTTTATTCGATCCCTGAGAAACCCTTCATTTCAGGAGTATAATGCACGACCGCATGTTGCAGGTCCTGTACGGGCCTTTCTGGATACAGAAAATGTTCTACTGCTGCCCTGGCCAGCACATTCTCCAGTTCTCTCACCAATTGAAAACTGGTCTGGTCAATGATGGCCGAGCAACTGGCTCGTCACAATACACTAGTCACTACTCTTGATGAACTGTGGCATTGTGTTGAAGCTGCATGGGCAGCTGTATCTGTACACGCCATCCAAGCTCTGTTTGACTCAATGCCCAGGTGTATCAAGGCCATTACTAGGGCCAGAGGTGGTTGTTCTGGATACTGATTTCTCAGGAGCTATGCACCCCAAGTGCGTGAAAGTATAATCACATGTTAGTTCTAGTATAATAAATTTGTCCAATGAAAACCCGTTTATCATCTGCATTTCTTTATGGTGTAGTAATTTGAATAGCCAGTAGGGTATAAAAATTTATAGGAAAATAAAGAACGTTTATGATGATAGTGCAATGAACAGGTCTTCAGTGAGGAATTGGTGTAACATGTTTAAACAAAGAAAACCAGCGTGCACGATGAATTTCGGTTTGGGAAGCCGTCATTCATTACGGCATCAGCAAGAACTTCAAGGTCTTATTTGGCTCCACGTTTATTCCCGAAATTTTTAGGTTGAAAAACAGGTTGCAAAAAATGAAGACCTCAAACAAGTAGTGACATCCTGGCTCAGGTTTTTGGCAGTAGAGAAGTAAAACATGGAAACTGAAAAATCGGTCCCACGTGCCTAGGCAGCTCTGGCGACTACATTGATAAACGAGTAAAGTACTGTAACTGTGTTAATAAAGTTTTGTGTTGATGTCTTCTCTTTTTATTAAATACTGCCGAAACATTCTCTACTTTCTGTACGACCCTCGTACGTCAGTCATTAAAGACCACCAATGAGTGAGCGCTATTGTAAAGATGAAACGATCACGCATTTGTTAAAGAGCAGAGTACCGCCTGCCAACCGCAGGGCGTTCGAAGGCGTGCGCGTATTCATACCAGGTGTAGCGCAGCGTCGCTAAATATTTACGGAACGTGTCTCTTTACATTCCTCTCGAGCCACGTTCGTTTAGCGTCTGCTTGCTCTGCGCGAATGAACATTCGCCACGGTTTCCTCTGCGCAGCCAACTGTACCGCCCTGCAACGAACTCGAAATTCAGTCCACTTCTCAATATACTTTTTTTCTTAGTGTCTATGCAGTACAGAAGTAAATTGGCACTGAGTTGTATACTGACTTTTACCGCCCGGAAGTTTTATCAAATAGCAGTCGAGCCCTTTGTCCTCTTGTCCTCCCGCACGTAAAAACTATGTACAATGAACACAAACGAACTATTTAGCTCGGAGAGAGCGGAGAGTTAGCAAAATCGACCATTGTCCACACTGAGCAAGTGACGTTCTTTGCAGCTTCTGCAAAATGGGATAATACACACTGAGGTGACGTAATTCATGGGATGGGGATATGCACCTGTACGGATGGCGGTAGTATTGAGTACACAAAGTATGAAAGGGCAGTGCATTGACGGAGCAGTCATTTGTATTCAGGTCGAAGAGTTTCCGACGTTATTTTGGCCGCGCGACGGGAATTAGCAGACTCTGAACGAGGGATGATAGTTGAAGCTAGACTCATAGGACATGCCGTTTCGGAAATCGGTGGGGAATTCAGTTTCCGAGATCCACAGTGTCAATAGTGCGCGGAAAATACCACATTTCAGGCATTACCTCTCACTACGGGGAAACGCAGTGGCCGACGGCCTTCAATTAACGACCGAGAGAAGCGGCATTTGCGTAGAGTTGCCAGTGCTGAAAAGCTGCGTGAAATGACCGCAGAAATCAATGTGGGACGTACGAAAAACCCATCCATTAGGACAGGATGGAGAAATCTGCCGTTAATGGGCTGTGGCAGCAGACTGTCGACACTAGTGCCATTGTTAGCAGCACGGTAGTCCTATACCAGCACAATACATTGATAGTTTCAGAATTTCGCGTGCATTTAATTTTCTTGGTAAAATTTGCACGCTAATTTTACGTACTTGTTTAATATACACTGAGGCGACAAATGTCATTGGGTAGCGGGATGCACATACACAGATGGAGGTAGTGTTGCGTACACAAGGTTCAAATGGTTCAAATGGCTCTGAGCACTATGGGACTCAACTTCTGAGGTCATTAGTCCCCTAGAACTTAGAACTAGTTAAACCTAACTAACCTAAGGACATCACAAACATCCATGCCCGAGGCAGGATTCGAACCTGCGACCGTAGCGGTCTTGCGGTTCCAGACTGCAGCGCCTTTAACCGCACGGCCACTTCGGCCGGCTGCGTACACAAGGTATAAAAGGACTGTTGCATTGGCGGAGCTGTACTCAGGTGATTCATGTGAAAGGGTGTGACACGCAAGAAACACACCAACAGAGCAGAGAACACCACTGAAGAAGAAAGCAAGACACTTGTGTTTTTGCCTTTCTGTTGTACAGTGTTGGGAAAGATTAGCCGGCTGCTGAAGAGATACAACATTTCATTGGTGTTCATGCCCCCAGCAAAAATTCGACCGCTCATGGGGCCTTGAAGGACGATCTAGGGCTTAGAGCGCCTGGACTGTACTAGATACCATGTCAGTGTGGCTGTTACTGCGTCGGCCAAACAGTACGCACTGTGGAACAACGCCGGACGGAACACGAGAGGTGCTTATGCCTACGCTATCAAGAAAAATTAGCCGTGGCAGAGCAAGCCTTAGAAAATGCGAACCGAATTCTATTCGACGAAACATCTGTCATTACGAGGACGAAGGGATTTTGGGATAGCGTCATAAAAGAAGGTATTGAAATAAAAACCTCTGAAAACACCATCAACAAGGACGGCGTTTTGCAGCTCAGCACAGCCTGGGACCCGGCCAACGCGAGGTTAAAACGGGTGCGACGGACGCGGGATGAAAACATTACCAGCCGACCGGTGTGGCCGAGCGGTTCTAGGCGCTTCAGTCTGGAACCCCGCGACCGCTACGGTCGCAAGTTCGAATCCTGCCTCGGGCATTGATGTGCGTGGTGTCCTTAGGTTAGTCAGGTTTGTGTAGTTCTAAGTTCTCGGGGACTGTTGACCTCAGATGTTAAGTCCCATAGTTCTCAGAGCCATTTGAACCATTTTTTGGAAACATTACCACATATGACGAGGAAGAGAGCACTAGTGACGTCACAGTCAGCAGTGCGGCTATATAACGACGCGGCCACGGCGACACAGCAGTCATTCTTTCCACTTGACAATGACTGAGGAGAGCTCGGTCGAAAACGCGTGGGATTTTAAACACCTGACGCGTCTGGAAGGCCGAGAAAATTTTATTAAATGTGAAAAGGTTTCCGACGTGATTGTGATCTTACGATGGGAATTAACAGACTTTGAACGTGAAATTTTAGCTGGAACTAGAAGTACAGGAAATTCCATTTCGGAAAACGTTAGCGAATTTAATATTCCGAGACACACAATGATAAGAGCGTGCTGAGAATACCATGTCTGAGGGATTACCTCTCACCACGGAGAACGCTGAGGCCGACGGCCTTTGCGTAGGTTTGTCAGTGCTAAACGGCAACCACCACTGAGGAAAATAAAGGTAGAAATCAGTGTGGGACCTATGACAAACGCTTACATTAGGACAGTGCGGCGAAATTTGGCATTAATGGGCTATGGCAGCAGACGACTGACGCGAGTGCCTTTGTTAAAAGTACGACATTGCCTGCAATACCACTCCTGGGCTCGTGACCGTATCGGTTGGACCCTAGAAAACCATGGCGTGATCAGATGAGTCCCGATTTCAGTTAGTAGGAACTGATGGTAGAGTTCGAGTGTGCCGCAGACCTCACGAATCCATGGACCCAACTTGTCAACAATGGACAGTACAAGCTGGTGGTGGCTCCATAATAGTGTCCACTGACTTTTCCTGGAATCTATTGGGTTCTCTGGTCCAGCTGAACCGATCATTAACTGGAAATGGCTATGTTCGGCTACTGGGAGACCATTTGCAGTTGATGAACGCAAACAACGATTGAATGTTTATAGATGACAAAGTGCCTTGTCACCAGGCCACAATTGTTTGCGACAGGGTTGAAGAACAATTTTTTTGGAAATTTGAGGTGACTGCGGGACTAACCTGCTTAGGTCATCGGTTCCTAGACTTGCGCGCTACTTAACCTAAACTGAACTAACTTACTCTAAGGACAACACACACACCCATGCCCGAGGCAGGATTCGAACCTCCGACGGGGGGAGCCACGCGAACCGCGACAAGGCACCTCAGACTGCGCAACTGGTTGAAGAACATTCTGGACAGTTCGAGAGAATTATATAGCCAGCCATGGAACATTTATAGAACATAATCAAGAGGTCAGTTCGTGCAGAAACTCCAGCACCGGATCATTTTCTCAATTATGGACGGCTGTAGTGACAACGACTTGTTGAGTCCCCACCGCGTCGAGTTGTTGCACTACGCCGGGCAAAAGGAGGTTCGATATGATATCATGAGGTGCCCCATGACTTTCGTCACCTCGTTGTATAGCCCACCTGTCTCTCCTGGCCGGCCGTTGTAGCCGAGAGGTTCTAGGCGCTTCAGTCCGGAATCGCTCTGCTGTTACCGCTGCAGATTCGAATCCTGCCTCGGGCATGGATATGTGTGATGTCCTTAGGTTAGTTAGGTTTAAGTAGTTCTAAGTCTAGGGGACTGATGAACACAGATTTTAAGTTCCATAGTGCTTAGACCCATTTTGTCCCTCCTGCCAGATGCGAATGTAGGAATGCAGTTGTGGTTTAACTCACAGTTTGCGGCGGTCTGGACAATTACAACCCTGGTACTGGTTCAATAATGGTATTACTAACATGTTGACATAAAAAACGATGTTTCCGAAAACCTGCAAAAAACCGAGTGCAGGGAAAGAAGGACAGGACTACATTCATGTAGACCACTTGCAAAAATAATGTACACATTGCTTGAAAAAGGGGAATTAAGACTTGAAATGCGTCATGCTGCGCATGAAAAAAGAATTAAGTGATGCAGTGCTTTAGTACTTAAATAATTAAAAATAGACTGTTGCATATCGTTGTGGTGCTAAACAGACAATCGGAAGACTGACAAGGAAGGTTAACAGAAACTCATTCGTCTAATAGAAGATGGGTAGCGGCTAAAGCAACTTCCAAAGTCAGACAGGAGTAACTTCTACTTAAGAGCAGCTGGGGACATTCTGTACGTAGGTAAATTAATTAGCAAACCAAACTTCTGTACTATTATTCCTGAATCAATTTCATCCTGATTTAGAGGGAAATGGGGCAAAGCGGTAAACTCGTATTGTTTGATATAACCAGCATCAACAGTGAAAAGCGTTTGAGAGGACAGTGACACATCGACTGCATCACCTCGCTTGGTGATAATTCTAGGATCAATAAAAGAGAAGAAGAAGAGAATGCTAAAAGACAATGGTAATATAGCTGTATTCTCGTTTAATCAACGATATACTGTTTATAAACCCGCGAGGGCCTGTTCAAAAGAAATGTGTTTTGTAAACGACTTCATATCCCATTTTATCAAAATAACAGTTGCATCCTTTCTAACCCGCATGTGCTTATGTATGGAAAAGCCGCCCTGATGGTGCACTTGCTTGTGTAAACGTCGGAGAATTTTCAAGCAGTGCGGCACAGCAGTATGTTGTTCACCACTTTTTGTACTAGTCTGTTTCTTGTTGTTGCCTGTTTTCCATAGCTCTAGAGGCAGCGATTCTCTAAGAATATATTACCAGCTTTGAGATAGACCACAGTGTTGCCAAGGATAGTCACCATCGAATAGGGCTTACAAAAGAAACTTTTCCTCCCTGCGGCATAAGATACCTAATCTTTCTGCCCATAGTCACTTGCCTCACGTCTCATATACCTCTGTCAGGAGCTCGCTCAGACGTTTATAACGCTGTCTCTGTGGTCAGACCTTCTACCTTCATAAGTCTTCAGCATCAGGCTTTCAAATATTTAGTCTGACTTGCAGTTTTTTGTAATAATCTTCATTTCAGGGCTCTGCTTCCTTATTTCATTGTTTCAGTATATATTTTGCAGTACTACGCGTTAATATTTCGATACTAATCAGCTGAGCTGGATAATTTAGGTACAGTATACCCTTTTAATTCACTACCTACCATGCAATTAGTTAACGACGTCCACTTCCTTATTCGCTTCCCTTTTATGGTTCTCTGTGATGATTCGAAATTTCTAGTTAGTACGCTTCACATGCACGTAGCCACTTCGTTCCTATTCTGGTGTATCGTAGTAGTTCATCCCCCCTTTCGCATGTGCAGTTATATTTGCGAGACTTGACCTGCTATGGAGGTAGTCTTGAATCTAACTGTCCACTGCATTTAGACTGCAAGCAAATGTTTCTAGCGCACCGAAAATCGAATAATTACTACTTTAGCGCATAATAACAGTAATCTTCTCTCAGTGAATACCCTTACAAATATCCTTTCAGACAGTGACACGGAATTATGCGATTTTTTACGATTATTCTTTTGTATACCATTTTTCTTCTAATTCTTCCCCATTAGGACTGATTTCCTAGCTACAAGCCATCCTTCAGGATGAAGCCTTTCCTCATAGCCGTTACGTTAAAACCCTTTGAGGATGGGGTTCTTTTTCTGTAGTTTGATTGTAGGTCGAGTGTTCGAACCTCGTCTCGTCTGAATGTGCCTGTCCATGATTTGTTCACTACCTCATTCCTTTCGGTTACGTCTGTTTTACAAGTTATACAGTGTGTATGCAGCTAACGAGCATGGGTGCCACCTTTTGTGTAATACACTCCTGGAAATGGAAAAAAGAACACATTGACACCGGTGTGTCAGACCCACCATACTTGCTCCGGACACTGCGAGAGGGCTGTACAAGCAATGATCACACGCACGGCACAGCGGACACACCAGGAACCGCGGTGTTGGCCGTCGAATGGCGCTAGCTGCGCAGCATTTGTGCACCGCCGCCGTCAGTGTCAGCCAGTTTGCCGTGGCATACGGAGCTCCATCGCAGTCTTTAACACTGGTAGCATGCCGCGACAGCGTGGACGTGAACCGTATGTGCAGTTGACGGACTTTGAGCGAGGGCGTATAGTGGGCATGCGGGAGGCCGGGTGGACGTACCGCCGAATTGCTCAACACGTGGGGCGTGAGGTCTCCACAGGACATCGATGTTGTCGCCAGTGGTCGGCGGAAGGTGCACGTGCCCATCGACCTGGGACCGGACCGCAGCGACGCACGGATGCACGCCAAGACCGTAGGATCCTACGCAGTGCCGTAGGGGACCGCACCGCCACTTCCCAGCAAATTAGGGACACTGTTGCTCCTGGGGTATCGGCGAGGACCATTCGCAACCGTCTCCATGAAGCTGGGCTACGGTCCCGCACACCGTTAGGCCGTCTTCCGCTCACGCCCCAACATCGTGCAGCCCGCCTCCAGTGGTGTCGCGACAGGCGTGAATGGAGGGACGAATGGAGACGTGTAGTCTTCAGCGATGAGAGTCGCTTCTGCCTTGGTGCCAATGATGGTCGTATGCGTGTTTGGCGCCGTGCAGGTGAGCGCCACAATCAGGACTGCATACGACCGAGGCACACAGGGCCAACACCCGGCATCATGGTGTGGGGAGCAATCTCCTACACTGGCCGTACACCACTGGTGATCGTCGAGGGGACACTGAATAGTGCACGGTACATCCAAACAGTCATCGAACCCATCGTTCTACCATTCCTAGACCGGCAAGGGAACTTGCTGTTCCAACAGGACAATGCACGTCCGCATGTATCCCGTGCCACCCAACGTGCTCTAGAAGGTGTAAGTCAACTACCCTGGCCAGCAAGATCTCCGGATCTGTCCCCCATTGAGCATGTTTGGGACTGGATGAAGCGTCGTCTCACGCGGTCTGCACGTCCAGCACGAACGCTGGTCCAACTGAGGCGCCAGGTGGAAATGGCATGGCAAGCCGTTCCACAGGACTACATCCAGCATCTCTACGATCGTCTCCATGGGAGAATAGCAGCCTGCATTGCTGCGAAGGGTGGATATACACTGTACTAGTGCCGACATTGTGCATGCTCTGTTGCCTGTGTCTATGTGCCTGTGGTTCTGTCAGTGTGATCATGTGCTGTATCTGACCCCAGGAATGTGTCAATAAAGTTTCCCCTTCCTGGGACAATGAATTCACGGTGTTCTTATTTCAATTTCCAGGAGTGTAGACTGTAAGTGCTTATCGTGTTCACGAGAGAGATATCATGTTCCAAGCTCACAGTATATGTCTCATTAATGTAACAATTAATTATAGTCATGTTAGCGTATGTTATCAGAAGGGCTCCTAGCGTAATAAATTGTCATTATAGGATTATTATCCTTAAGACATTTCGAAATTCAGGTTCCGTAAATTCTTGTATTTATATCACAGAGAAATTAATTTAATTCAATCGCTTAAGCTGGATTAGATTCAGTTTTTGTTCCATCGACCCAAAAATGAGATCATTCTAGTGGGTGAGGAAGAAATCAGAAAGGTCATAAGTAATACAGGAGGAGGAGGAGGATATTAGTGTTTAACGTCCCGTCGACAACGAGGTCATTAGAGACGGAGCGCAAGCTCGGGTGAGGGAAGGATGGGGAAGGAAATCGGCCGTGCCCTTTCAAAGGAACCATCCCGGCATTTGCCTGAAGCGATTTAGGGAAATCACGGAAAACCTAAATCAGGATGGCCGGAGACGGGATTGAACCGTCGTCCTCCCGAATGCGAGTCCAGTGTGCTAACCACTGCGCCACCTCGCTCGATATAATAAGTAATACAGTGGTGCTCGTGGTCTCCCTATGATTCTTTAGGCCTGCTCCTTCTCTGGTAGCGTTATCCGTTGCGTGATAGTTTCCAAAATTCCGGGCCTGGGTTTTCTATACCACTGCCTTACACAAGGCTGAAGGGTTCTCTTCTTCTTGTAATGATTTTCTTTTTAATGAAAATAAATGCAGCCCCGCTTCACAATGTCAAGAAATCAACTGGTATGTCATTAGAATAACTATAATGGGCGTTCTGTAGAACAACGCCACAGCTAATCATTCATCATGTAACCGTGAGACAGAAAAACTCGAGAGGCTATAAAAAAGACAGAGAGGACATTAGCAGGTGGAAGATTACAGAACTGACTCCGCTATCGACGCATTAGCGTAGTAACGTAATCCTGTTAAGAGCTCACCAATGATATTGCCCCAAGTAAAGACGAACGCAACTCATTGCGCAGCAAATGCGAGTTCAGTTAAAGTCAGCAAACTAGTAGAGAGGTTCTGACATCATCCACACAGAGCGTAAACCTTTCCGCGATTTTATTTTATGGGTCATTTTAACAGAGCTGGTTAAAAGCCGGCTTGGTCGCAATAGATGAAGTTTTATTAAAGAATACGAGTACGACTACTCTTTAGAAGGAGCGACAGGCGACTAACTGTAAGCGGACACTAATGTGATGTGTCGCTTAAAACGTGAGGACCACCGTCGACTGACGCAACTATTGCAGAAAAGGGGTGCCGATATTGGTGCCAAAAAGCCAGTACGTAGTGATAACCGTTGACTAAACCGATGAATATACAGTGTAGGACAGAGATGTCGTGGAAACTCGTATGTTTTTATTAATTTCACCACAGTGATATGCCAATATTATTTCACAACGATTGACATCTTTACAGCGATGCTTTTAGTGACATACTATCATTTCTGATCGTATTCCTTGGTAGATGCACTATTATTCAAAGTTTGGAAAATGCACAGGGTTCAGAAAACGTCGTTCCTGTGAAACACAACTAGCTCTTTAATCACATGAAGTGTTGAGTGCTATTGACACTAGATTTCAGATCGATTCCGTATTTCTGGATTTCCGGAAGGCTTTTGACACTGTACCACACATGCGGCTCATAGTGAAATTGCGTGCTTATGGAATATCGTCTCAGTTATGTGACTGGATTTCTGATTTTGTGTCAGAGAGGTCACAGTTCGTAGTAAGTGACGGGAAGTCATCGAGTAAAACAGAAGTTATTTCTGGCGTTCGCCAAGGTAGTGTTATAAGCCCTTTGCTGTTCCGTATCCATATAAACGATTTGGGAGACAATCTGAGCAGCCGTCTTCGGTTCTTTGAAGATGACGTTATCGTTTATCGACTAATAAAGTCATCAGAAAATCAAAACAAACTGCGAAACGACTTAGAAACGATATCTGAATGGTGCGAAAAGTGGCAGTTGACCGTAATAACGAAAAGGGTGACATCATCCACATGAGTGCTAAAAGGAACTCATTGAACTTCGGCTACACGATAAATCAGTCTAATCTAAGCCGTAAATTCAACTAAATACCTAGGTATTACAATTACGAACAACTTAAATTGGAAGGAACACACAGAAAATGTTGTGGGGAGGCTAACCAAAGACTGTGTTTTATTGGCAGGACACTTAGAATATGTAACAGACCTACTAAGGAGACTGCCTACACTAAGCTTGTCTGTCCTCCTTTAGAATACTGCTGCGCGGTGTGGGATCCTTAGCAGATAGGACTGACGGAGTACATCGAAAAAGTTCAAAGAAAGGCAGCACGTTTTGTATTATCGCGAAATATGGGAGAGAGTGTCACAGAAATGATACAGGATTTGGGCTGGAAATCGTTAAAAGAAAGGCGTTTTTCGTTGCGACGATCCCGTCACGAAATTCCAATCACCAACTTTCTCCTCCGAATGCGAAAATATTTTGTTGACACCGACCTGCATAGGGAGGAACGATCACCACGATAAAATAAGGGAAATCAGAGCTCGTACGGAAAGATATAGGTGTTCACTCATTCCGCACGCTATACGAGACTGGAACATTAGAGAATTGTGAAGGTGGTTCGATGAACCCTCTGCCAGGCACTTAAATGTGATTTGCGGAGTATCCACGTAGATGTAAATGAAAACGGGCTAAAAGTCATTGCTCAGACATGATGTTACTAGCAAGTGGATGTCGGTTTGCGCTTTGTCCGACAGTAAAGTGGAAGGCCAAGTGCAACGCTAAGTGCTTAGATTCATAGTAAGATATATGCCTACGTCAGGTTTCATAATATTTTTGAGTTTATTGTAATTTGCAAAGTTATGTTTTTATATGGGTGATGTTTCTGTTATCGTTTGAACATTTTACGGACGCTCTCAGATAATGTTGTGCCGCTTAAACGTATTATCCTCAAGATCAGCCGCATTATTCGCACTCCTAGCGAAAGCCATCTGTGTGGTTTCACATGTAACCAGGCCACAAACAAGAAATGGAGCTGACTCCGAGCGATAAGTGATAAGAAACTGTTGCGCTGACTGTATAAACGTGTGGCTATTCCTGTGAAGCGGCTGGCTGTTGCGATCATCTCACTGTGAGTGATACTTGCGGCCGGCTCATAACGTGCGCTTCCCACGAAGCGGCTGTGCCTTGCGCTTGGTAAACAGCCCACGAGAAAAATCAGTTTTCTTATTTCCTCGCTGCAAGAAATACTGAATATAAACGACAAAACTACATCAATTCCTGGAATTATTTTTGCGGGAGGGGTTATCCTTTTTAATAATGATTGAAAACACTTCTTTCGGATTCTTGCATTTTCTTCAGTTTTCAGGGTGTTCAGAAATTTCCATCACAAACTTCTAGACCTTGTAGAGGGGGCTTAGTGCATAATATTTTGAACAAGAAACCATATCCGGAAAAATACCGTTTTGTTCTACGACGGTTTCAATTCACATGTAAACTCATCCACTTCTGTTCGAAGAATTGAATTAGGCGTGACGCAAAACAATTATTAGGTAACAATTCCAAATAAAACATAACGAAACGTCTATTTATCACTTAAGCACATTTTTTTATATTGACACTTAAACATTAAATGTTTACATTATTCCGAAACAAAAAAGGGTCCAGCACACAGTACGTACAGAACAACACTGATGCAGTACAACAGCGGCTCGATGTGGCGACCACCAAAGTTGTTGGAGACACTGTATCTACGAAACGTGTTCTGGTACACACTCCCTGGTGTCTCTTCAGTTTCTAGTTCAGCAGCCAGAACTCGTGCCAGCAGATCTAGGAGTCCATCGCCGGCCGCTGTGGCCGAGCGGTTCTAGGCGCTTCAGTCCAGAACTGCGCTGCTGCTACGGTCGCAGGTTCGAACCCTTCCTTGGGCAGGGATGTGTGTGATGTCCTTAGGTTAGTTAGGTTCAAGTAGTTCTACGTCTAGGGTACTGATGACCTCAGCTGTTAAGTCCCATAGTGCTTAGAGCCATTTTTTAGGAGTCCATCCGAGTTAAATCCGGCGATCGTGGCGGGCACGCTGTTGGACCACCTCGGCCTATCCACCTTTCACCATATCGTCTGTTGAGATGTCTCCGAGCCACACGCGAGAAGTGAGGTGCACCATCATCCTGAAATCACATTTCCCGACGTACATGCAGTTCTAGGAACGGGCCCAAAAAGTTTTGTACGAAGAGCAAGTATGCTGGACCGTTTAGATTGAGTGGAATGAGGTATGGAACATCGGACGTGGGTTCCTATTCAAAATATTATGTACTCACTTCCCTCTACAAGTCCTACAAGTTTGCAACGGGAATTTCCAAACATCCGGTATAATACTTTTCATTCTATTTTTAGGAAACTAAGTTTCACACAAAACTGTTTTCTTAGTAAGTATCTAATAGTTTCACATCACAGCTTGATGATTAAATAGCTATTTTTCCCATATCGGTCACGGCTACTGTGATACTCGGAAATTAAGCAATGCATCACCTAAAAGTTGGTTTGCAGTGAAAAATGTGGTCGTGGGCTACTTTACGTTTGATTCAGTTTAGGTGATACATTGCCGTGTATGAAATGTAGGTAGCATAGAAAAAGTGTTTTTAAAGCTGTAACGAAATCGTATCTAAAAACAGCATAGAGAAAATAGAAGTTAAATGATTTCTTAAAGCCTAGCACGGATGCCAGTGTTGATCTCTGCTTCATTCGTGAGCAGCTAGTGGAAGTAGACTTCATTTCTCAGAATGATGATCGCGGTTTATTGTTATGCTTACTGCTGGAAGAGAATAATGAAGAAGAAGACATTCTACTACAATAGTTAGATAATGGAAATGCGAAAACACATCTTCAGGATATGGTTTGAAATTACAGTACTTATAAATCGTCGTTTATTACACGATGACCAAAATTTCCGTGAATTATTGACGTGAAATATCGTCCAGTTTAACTGTTCCTAGATCTGGCCAAAGAATGTCTCAAACAGGGTTTATAAAATACATATTTGTATCCAATAGCACCTGACGAAAAATTAGCCGAACTCTAAGGTAAGGAAAGTTAAAACACATTGTCGACTACATTGCCTTATTAAAAGTTTGTTTTGTGTGGAACAATGAAAACTATTTACAACGAACTGAAATTTATTACCCTGTCATGTTATGCGCGATGTTCAGTCGCATGGTTTGGGCCGTGCGCGGCTCGTGTTCATGCCATTTATTGTTTGTCATCTTCTATTACGGTACTGCCGCCTCGTTTTCTTATTTCATTTACTGGCGTCACTAACTTCCTGCCTTACTTGTCCGTGAGCGGCAGCAGCAGAGCGTATCGATAAGTGCACTGTCGTACCATTTCTGGAGCGACCGATACTATTTCCGGGTCGTCGTGTGTCTGGCAGTCAGTTGGAGACGGACCAGCACTGAAGCAACACCGACTCAAAGGAAGGCCTCGGCGCTTGTTGGTGACGTCACGTCAGCTAGGCAAGGCGAACGCCAGGTCTGTTGCAGGCAGAAAGCCTGGGCGCTCTTATCACTATAAATCTCTTATTTTTGGACAAAATGTTTGGTATTGTTTTGGATTCTGCAGTTTTATTTAGACTTACTATCGTAAAGCTACAAATCAAGATTATAGTTCTGTATTACTGAATCCTGTCGAAACAAACGTAGATCAATATGAGAAGATGCTTTGCCCCATTGCAAGCTTCGGAAATTTTACATTCAAGTAACTATATTTACTTGATCCATTTTGTTATCGAAACTTACCCCAACCCCCTTACAATGAACTCATTTCTTTTATTTATTTATTTTCGTTTGACATCGTCACTGGAAATGTGAACAATATTACATGTGTAAATGTCCAACTGTTGCCAGTCATTAGATTACAGTCGTTTTCAACGAAAGGAATTCTAAACAGGAAACAAAATAGCTTCATACATCGAAAATACTGCTGAGCTTAAACTATTTTAAACATGCACATTAGAAAAGATAAATATTCCCCTCTTGCAACTGAAAGGAGAAACTTTATAAGATAAAAAAATTTTATTTGATAAAACAAGTATCACTTTTGCTTCTTCTTCAGTCTCCCACCCCCTCCCCCAACGTGTACAATCGCAAGATATTTCATTAACATTCAGTGCTCCTCACCCCATAGTCAACCAAGATACTTAAGGAAGAGGACCAATATGTTCAGTTTCTTGTAAAAGCACCCCAGTACAAACTTAACTTCCTCAGATGTACAAATAAGTACATGTGTGTCAATCCTTAAAACAGGTGGAAATTTAAGTTCAGGAGTACAGTATTTGTTACGAAGTGTAATGAATTGCACAATTAATTGATTGCAGAAATCTCTCAGAACATGTGTGTTGGTCAACTACCACCAATAGTTTCACATTTTCCTGTCCGAGAGGGAGACACCATTATGAGTATGCCTGCAGCAGACCTGGCGTTCGCCGTGCCTAGCTGACGTGACGTCACGAACAAGCGCCGAGGCCTTCCTTTGAGTTTGTGTTGACTGAAGTCAGGGACGGACAAAGAGGGCGGTCGGGACGCAGCAGCAGTGCAGTTGCGGACAGTACCAGCGGGAAAGACCGTTGGTTGGTCGTTCGGTCGGTCCTCTCATCGACGAAGTGTATTTGGGTCGGTTCTTTCCTGTGCAGAGAAGTCGGTTGTGTACCCTCTGCATGGTTGGGTCCGAGCCAGTGTCTCCGGGACCTCGTCCGTGGGAAGGAAGGCAGTTCAGTTGGGAGCAGCAGTTGAGCACGGTGTTGTCAGCCAGTAGCAGGCGGGTCCGCATGGTGCAAGTACGCGCCGGGACCGTGGTCGACGCAGACGGAAGGCCGTTGGTTGGTCGGTCGGTCGGCTGGTCGTCGCATGGCGACATGTGGTCTGCTGAGCACTGACACCAGTATCAGTCGGGGAGGAGTTGGCAGCCAGCAACAGTCGGGTCCGTATAGTGTTAGTATTCGCCGAGACCGCTGTCGGCGAAGGTTGACTGCCGTTGGTCGGTTGCTCGGCCGGTCGCTTCAGTCGATGACGTCTTGGATCCTCAGGACGAACACCATTTTGGGAGCTGGGATGTGTTGGAACTTGCTGGTTCATTCGAACTGAGCAGCGACGCAGTCTCCACTAGAGATGGGCAAAACTGTTCTTTTCGGAGATTGGATCAGAACTGTTCACTCCCTGAAATGAATTAGCTCTTTTTCATGACTCACCATTCATTTACAATAGAAAATAAATGGAAGGCACATTGCCCTTTAAACTTGGTTTATTCCAGTACTATACCTGTATTTTGATCTTATTTGATCCTATTTTGAAGTAACACAGATAATGAGTAAGAATTTTGTATTGTTTATTGAAATTTCCACGATATGACAAAGTTTTTGATTATTGATTTATTTTGCACTATCGTTGTTTTTTGGGTGATCGGAAAATGTTGTAACTTGAGATTTACATTAACAATATATTTGGCTATAATGTATTAAAATTTCATTAACCTCATACAAATACATCGCAAGCCATATATTTTTAAAGTGAACGTTTCCTTTCGAAGACGCCTAAAATCGCAAAATCCGTACCAGAATAAGAAAAAAATATATAAATTTGACTGTAAAACGAAAGTGCTGCATATAGCCTTACGCAGAATAAAACAAGGAAAATATTGGTGTATCACATTTTGCGATACGTTTATCGGTTCGCTCGTAATTAAAGCGTAAATTCGAGTGTCCATAATAAAAATCCTATAGTAAGAGGAGTCATCAGGAACCTAATCTAATCAGTTTAAACAAATAAAAATAAAATAAAAACAATTGATGTATACATAACATAATAATGTAATATACATAGCGGTATTACTACGAAGAACAATATCCAGTGGGGACGAACTCCAATGCAGAGGCGCTGAGTCGAGCAGGTCGAGCCGTGAGCTGTATTACTGCGTGAGCTGAGACCGCAGAGACCAGAGTGACACCTGAGTCGCTTTGCTCGACGCTCTGGCTAGAGTCGAGACGGTGGGGTGAGCGTTGAGCGGGCGAGTTCCGAGGGTGGGGGGGAGCAGTGAACTCACCCGCTCCGAGACAAATCGTCCGTTCCCTTGCGAGCAGGTTTTTGCAAGTAGTTCCTATGTTATCCGCTAGGTGGCTCTCTGTCCTGTTGCTCGCATCAACTGCCCAGAAGGCAGGACGTGCGACTGAAACGATCGCCGACAGAGTGCGATGCGAAGTTAAGCTGCGCCAGACACTGCACAGTGCACACGGCAGACGACGCACAGAGACGGCACGGCATATGTGAAACACAAAATCCAATGGGGCACTGCACAATGCAGGCAGCCAAGGTAAAAGCAGGGCAGAGGCCGGCGCTGGCTGTGTTGTGTGGCGTGCACTGTGCTCTGACCAGCAGAGGCGCTGCTGATATGCTCCGTCTCTCTCTCTCTCTCTCTCTCTCTCTCTCTCTCTCTCTCTCTCTCTCTGCTGTGGGAAACGTTTGGAGCTACCGTTCTTTTTTTCTGAATCACTGATTGTTCACTCCTTTGAAAGATTGAACTCTATGAATTACTTCAAGAGCGGATCCCCCATCTCTAGTCTCCACAGCGCGAAGCCAGGCCGGGGCTTCTGGTGACGGGCACACGCTGTTGTATTTGAAGGCGCTAGCTGTGTGAGCGACTTTTCGCCTTCTCCTGAAGCAGGATCCTCAAGTTGAATAATTAGTTACCTGTTCTTAAAACTCAACTGTTACGATTTGTTCGATATTTGTGGATGTTTTTTTTTTCTCAGCCCATGAAGCGTGTGATAACGTGTGATAACTAGTCGTGTGTTTTCTTGCCTAGCATCTGCAGCCTCCGGTAGTGAGTTGACAGTTGTGACTTGTGTTTTCAGATTCTTCTAAACTCGTCTTGACTGATGTTTGATGCCTTGATCTTGGTGAGGCCCAGTTTGAAGTTATTTGTATCTCGGTTACTCTTCATCGGCCATATTTTCCATTATCTGTGCAGTTATATCTGACCGTTGGAAATCGGTCAGATTGTCGGTCGGTCGTGTACCGTCTCTTGGTTGTTTTGCCTTCCGATTGAGAACTTGTCGGTCGGGCTGCTTCTCTCACCTAAGCGTGAGTTAGTGTTACTTCCCAGGCCGACCCTTGGAACCTTCTGAGCGCCGCTCCTTCTGTTTTACATAGTGATTTCCTTTTTACTTTTAAGTACTGTGTGTCGCGTTCAGCCGAGTTATAGCTTATTTAAATGGCAAGGCTGTTCTTTTAAGCCTTAAGCCGTAAAATTGTTTTCTGCATGGTGTGTGTGGCCGTCAGCCGTGTTTTAATCCATCTTAACTAAAAATTCAAAATCTTGGTCTTGCCCTTAAGTCATAACATTGTTATTCTTTAGTATGAGGCCTTCAGCCGAGTTATCCATGAAATGTTTTAAGCTAAGGTCCTCAACCTTTTAAAATTGAAAGCTGTTGTTCCGAGGCTTTCACCCATTAAATTGTTTTCTTGAGATGCGGCCTTCAGCCGGGTTTCAGCCTATTTAGAGTTAACATTGAAGATCTTTGTTCTGGCCTTAGCCGTAACACTGTTCTTGCTTATTGTGTGACCTTCAGCCTATTTTTATTCAACTAAAAAAAATTTGTTTGAAAGAAATGGAACTTCCACAATTCCCTGCTTAGGCCTTGGGCCCTGAATTTTCATATGTGGCTTTCAGCCGATTTAAATGAAATCAGAGGAGATCTTTCGTTAAAACCTTGAGTTTTTAATTCGTGATTATGTTAGTGTGTGTTGTAACTAATAAAATTCATATGTTGAGTGTAACTAACAGCAACTTATTTTGGCCCCTTTCCACAAATATAAACTCACCCGCTCTGTCCTGCTAGTCCAGGGATTTCATGGTTGTTTGCAAAATTCACAACCGGTCGTGAAAAATTTGTGTCATTATTAAGCTGGATATGCTGGAGATACTGACTGAAAATTCTGAAGAAGTTTGTTCAATTTTGCAGATAGAAAACTATCAGAAGTGGCATCATTTTCACTTCTTTAACCAAGCCGCCTCTCAGTTTTTCGGCTGGCAGTGCGATACTTCTGAAAAATTAATCGGCGCATAGATTCATCTGCCGTAGCCGCTATCCGCACGATAGGAATCGCAATTTAAGGATGCGCTGGGTGGTTCATTCTAAGCTGCGCTAGATCACCCAGGAAATTATTTATTTATGTGCTAGACTTGAACTTTGATGTGCTACCTACGCATTATAGCAGGTCGTGTTACAGCTACATTTCACATACGCTGTCTGGCCACGTTAATGTGAAAACCTGTCAGAAGCCAGATTAAGCACATTTGCAGCGCGGATCTCTGCGAGACGCGCAGGAAGACCATGAATGAGGTTCTAAAAGATAGCGGCAGGAATGTGGAGCCATGCCGACTCCAGTACCGTGGCGAACATGCCGATCGAGGTGTTCCTGGAGATTCTCGATTGGGTTTAAATCCGGGGAATTTGCTGGCCAGGGGAGTACAGTAAAATTTTGGTGCTCTTTGAACCACGGGCGCACACAGCGAGCTATGTGAGACGTTGTACCGCTCTGATGGTAGACGCCATCGCGCCGAGGAAAAACAAACTGCACGCAGGGATGGCCACGGTTACCAAGGAAAACCTGCATGGCGTTTACTTTCAGACGTTTCACGCCATACACGCCAACGACCATCTGTCCAATAGAGCACAAAATGCGATTCATCTGAACAGGCCACCCAGTAGACATCTAGTTGCGTTATTGGGGTGCATATTCCACCCTTCGTCACCGACGAACAGCAGTCAGCAAGGGTGCATGAACCAAGCGCCTGCTACAGCGGCCCATACGCAGCAATGTTTGGTGAACGGTCATTGAGTGGCCCCTTGGTTCATCTGGGTGGTCAGTTGCTCAACAGCTGCACGTCTATTCGCCCATACACACCTCTGCAGCCGTCGTTCACCCCTATCACCTTTGGCCCTTCGTGCATTGCACTTGCCTTGGTGCTGGTTTTGTATAGCGCCATTTTGCCATGCGTGTACTCTCACCACCGCAACACGCGAAAATTTTACAACTTACCCGTTTCGGAAATGCTTCCATCCTTGGCCCGAAAGCGAATGATCATGCCTTTCTCGCCTTCAGATAAGTCGCCACGTATACGCATTGCGTCAATGACTATGTTTTCCGTGTCCTCCCGACACACCTTGTAATCCCTCCAGTGCCAGTGCTTCCATCTGCCACCTGTGAGTGGTTATTGCGAGTTGACGTCAGACGTAAGTGGTGGTCACATTAATGTGGCTGGACCGCGTTATTTAACTGCTTTTACATCTATTCCGCTCAGCGAAATGAGTATGCTGTCCAGCTATGTTATGTAAATGTTTGTTAATTACAAAAAAATGGTTCAAATGTCTCAGCACTATGGGACTTAACTTCTGAGGTCATCAGTCCCCTAGAACTTAGAACTACTTAAACCTAACTAACCTAATGACATCTCACACATCCATGCCCGAGGCAGGATTCGAAACTGCGACCGTAGCGGTCGCGCCGTTCAAGACTGTAGCGCCTAGAACCGCTCGGCCATCCCGGCCGGCTGTTAATTAGAACTATTCATGATTGTGATAAGTTGTCAGTACAGTATACTATTAACTAAGTTAGAAAGACAGTACGTCTAAACCTACGTCAATATAATAAAATTGTCTATGATCATTCATATAAGTTTATGATGATGTACAAATTATTTACCATTTATTTCGTAGCATTACTATACCTCATTTCTGGTGAAAATGTGCAGAATTGTTACTTCAGCTCTGACGCAGTTTCAGCCTCTAGTTGAGTCGTAGGGACTCAGCGTGCTGCATCTACTGCTTTTTGTACTATTGCACTGGACCGTCACGCTGTCACTGAAGATGTACATCCAGCATAGAGACAGTGAATGCAGAAAAAAAGTTCTTCCGGTAGCAGCTTCTCTGACGAGCGAGCCTGCGAGATGTCTCTTGTATGTGCAAAAAATGATGTACATTCCGTCATCATGACTGCATGGGATGCACTTTGGGGCACACTGGCGTCCGTGCTGCTGAATAGTTAACATTCATGGCGTCGTAAGAAAGGCGTTTTGGTCGTGCACGAATCTACGGTCAGTGCATGGTGATCCTAAATGGTAGTAACTATTCTAGCAGACTAAGTAAAGCAGCAACGCGTTGTATCTTCAAGTGGAACTTTTACTGAAATTCCGGTAGCTTTACATGCTTCGTAACTGATACCCTGCCAACTTCATTCTCGCGATTTACCTAAGTTTTACACAAAAATTTAGGAACCCTCATTAGTAAATTATGAGTGACAGTGAATGAAACCCGACTACCCTCCACAACAGGACTGTGGAATGGTTCCATACAAAAGTAATCACCACGTACGATGAAACATCGCTAGGCCGGCCGCTTTGGCCGAGCGGTTCTAGGCGCTTCAGTCAGGAACCGCGCTGCTGCTACGGTCGCAGGTTCGAATCCTGCCTCGGGCATCGATGTGTGTGATGTCCTTAGGTTAGTTAGGTTTAAGTAGTTCTAAGTTCTAGGGGACTGATGACCTCAGATGTTAAGTCCCATAGTGCTCAGAGCCATTTGAAACATCGCTAAAGGGTCCAAAACCACACCCACTCTTGCACTTCCTCGTCCGACTGAAACGAACTCCCGCATGTCTTCCTTCAGGTCAAATCACGCTGTGAATCATCCACGCTGTACAGAGGATGTTGCAGTGTTGTCCAACCAAATCACTGAAGCATAGTCTTCGTCTTACTGGCAGTGTGGGGGAGGGTGTAGTGATACAAAAGGATGATTCCGTCCGACAGCATCCCTGGGAGTTTTAACTTGATGGCGTGTCGCAGTTACTACAAAGTGTCTTCACAGCGCTGCTCATTGATTGTGATTCCTCGCTCAAGCAACTCGACCAGCGGACCCCCACGGTCGGAGAAGGTCATCATGACCTTACCGGAACATGTGTGTACAGCTTTGAATTTCTTTGGCGGGAGAGTTGTGGGGAGTTTCCTCTGTTGGCTTTGCCGTTTGCCTTTGGGTTGTGAGAATACCGTCGGACAGAATCATCCTGTAGTACCATAACGCCCGCCCCCACACTGCCAATCAGGCGAATGCTACGCTTCACGGATTTGGTCCGGAAACACTGCAGCATACTCTGTACATACGTGGTCTTTCAGTGTGTGATTTTCACATCTTTAGCGACATGAAGAAAGACATGCCTGGACGTCGTTTCAGTCGCAAGAGGCAGTGAAAGGGCGACGTGCGTCAGTGGCTGACTGCGTTCTACGAAACAGAAATATTGATCGTCTCGTCTCCCAGTGGGATAAATGCCTCGCGGTGTGTGATGATTACATTAGAATGGAGACACTCCATGGTCTCGTTGTGACAAGCGTTCGGTTTACATTTGACTGCCACTTACACTATTTGTCTGCAGAATCCGGTATCTCTAAAGGTCTGGGGTTCAATTTCACATTTTTGCTCTGGTTCTTTCCCATTTATTGCTTCTTTCACCTGTGCAAACGGTTTTCTATTGTGAAAAACTCCAAGCTGCGACAGAGCACGGAGCCCGTATTAACCTGCATAAGGTGGATATAAGGCTTGGTTAGTTCTTCTTGGTATGAGTCCCATAAGCTTGAGAGTATTCAAAGACGTATGAGTGTTTTGTAAGCAGTCTCCTTTGTAATCGTAAAATAAATAAATATTGTTGTTGTCGTTGTGATCTTCAGTCCTGAGACTGGTTTGATGCAGCTCTCCATGCTACTCTATCCTGTGCGAGCTTCTTCATCTCCCAGTACGTACTGCAGTCTACATCCTTCTGAATCTTCTTAGTGTATTCATCTCTTGGTCTCCCTCTACGATTTTTACCTTCCACGCTACCCTCCAGTACTAAATTGGTGATCCCTTGATGCCTCAGAACATGTCAGGAAAAATAACGGAAGAACGGCTTCAAATCAAATGCGTGAGGGGAACTTTTACAACAGACGAATGTATAGTGGCATCGAGAAGTTTCTCTGATCGTTTAATATGCGACGCTCGTATTTGGAAATTTGTTAAACTTGTTCAGCACTTCGTTATGATGTTACTTTCGAATATTACCGCTTCTAATGGACGCAGTACCGTGAGCGAACTGCAAAGGGTGAAGAGACCTCTGTCGGTTCGCGCTAAACGACCAAGCTTCCTTTCTCACGATCTAATGAACGGCACTAGGTCAGCTGATCCGATGCAAGGCTGTCCTGAACGGCGAGTGACCGTATGGGACTGCGGAGGTAGCAAATGCTGACTGACGACCGGAGAGTCAACACACAAATGAGGTGAAGTAGGCAGTCGGTGCTCCGCCGTCGGCGGTTCCCACGCAAGACGTCTCTGCCGGTTCCGCTTCCTGGACTCCTCTGTTCTATTGCCGCCACACGTAGTCGCCGCCTTTCCCAGCTGCGTGCTTCGGCCCATCTGTAAGAGGTGTAACTGGCGAGGGAGGCGAGTTTGCCCCAAAATCGAGGAACAAGCGTCCGGGTAGGGATGAGCATAACTGGAGAAACAGTGACCGTGACGTCAGGCGTTTTCATAACTGACAAGAAACGCGGGAACCAGCGACCGCTCTCAGCTCTGGATAAATACGACGCCTGTGAGGCAAGCCTGAAAGCACCGGGGCTCAGCGGCGAGCAAATGTTTGGTATTTGTGTAGAGGGACAGACTGTTTGTGCTGTAGTCAATTTGTCCGGTTGCTCTGACGTGGCTTTTCTCCACCCAACTGCACTCACTCCGTTGCTCGCAAGCCAGCGTCTATGGCTTCGTCTTCTAATAAAATCTCTCTCTTCATCATTGGCCCAGAGCTGCAGCTCTATTCACTCACAGAAGGTGTAGTTCCAGCCGTAAAATCACTAGAGTGAACGCTATGAAGGCAAGCCAGAATGTAACATTCCGCCAGATGTGAACAATGGATCACCATCTCAGCAATTTCAGGTTGTTGAACGACAGTTTATTGCCTACTTCAGATGTGATAATTAATCTAAAAGCACTTTCCTCGTGATATAAATTCTCAAGTTATGTACATTCTCAACGTGTCTAAAAGAACAGATCCCCACATATACAGCGTTTTTATTTTACCTTGAGACAACTAAATATCTAGGAAACGACGCATCGTATATAAATATGTTCTAGGTGGAAAGTTAATATTAGTTAACAGGACGTCTGTCTTCGCTACAGCTACCCACTACATATCCAACCCTCCTGCGTGGGCGGGGTCAACTTTGTATTCTTCTATAGGAATCCCCAGATTAATTGAATATTCGGATTCTAAGCCAAGAAGTACGTACGACTTATTCATACTATTTCTTCCCATTCGTGGTAAGAAGTGTACCTATTTTCGCAATTCAGAACCGAAGTATCCTTGTGTACATTTCATTTACGATGTTAACGTAAACCTTTGTGTTCTAACGGTTGGTATTTATATTTGAAATTTAGTTTAGTGCTGCAAATTCCGAGGCATCACAACCCCATGCACAGAGACGTCGCACGCCTACTCTCTCTTCAACTACCTAACACGAAGTGTAGAATAAAAGCTCGCAGTATGCTGTTGTGATAATGCTGCATCAAAATCCACATAATACTCGGAAACTCTGCGACATGTGTACAGAATTAGTTAGTGGTTTAGTGATAGTCGTTTGGACATAAGCATATGTAAACATTGCACTGGTTTACCAACTCCGCAGTAAAAATAGGTTTCCGTCACATTTTCTCGTGATAATTTTATATGGTAGTGAAAAATGAACTGTGGAAAAATCGGAAAAGAGGAAAGTAGAAGCAGCTGAGAAGTGGTGCTACAGAAGAATGTTGAAAATTAGGTGGACTAATAAGGTGATGAATGAGGTTTTCCGGAGCATCGACGAGGAAGGGAAGGGAATATATGGAAAACACTAACAAGGAGAAGGGCCAGGATGGTAGGATTTCTGTTGAGACATCACTGAATAACTTCCATGGTACTAGAGGAAGATATAGAGGGCATAAACTGTAGAGAATGACAGAGACTGGAATACATTCAGCAAATAATTGAGAATGTAGGTAGCAATTGTTACTCATGAAGAGGATGGCACAGGTGAGGAACACGTGACGCACCACATCAAGGCTATAACGAAAAAAAAATAGAATTATAGCTCACATCTATCAATTCACCCCGGTAAATGTCTCGGGATAACGAACAAATTCAGTATTTTGCACACAACATACCATGAAAATACGAAAGTGCTATGCAGGTGATAAATAATTATAGGTATGATCCAACATGACTCGTAATCAAATGGTTCAAATGGCTCTGAGTACTATGGGACTTAACATCTGTGGCCATCAGTCCCCTAGAACTTAGAAGTACTTAAACCTAACTAACCTAAGGACATCACACAAATCCACGCCCGAGGCAGGATTCGAACCTGCGACCGTAGCAGCAGCGCGGTTCCGGACTGAAGCGTCTGGAACCGCTCGGCCATTGCGGCCGGCGACTGGTAATCGCTGGTATTGTACTATTGCATAATGACATCAGCGTAGCGTTGTGAATCTGTATCAAATTTGAACATATGAGGCCGTGCTGAAAAGTTATGACTGTCAATTTTTTATATGAAAACTCTTGCAGCGTTTTTTTTTATGAGGTGAATGTTATTAACATTCTACATCTTTGTTCTTCATGTCTACATACTTATTTCCCGACATACTCATCCTGGCAGCGAATACATTTTTCCCAGTGAGACTAGTTTGTTGATACCTTCACTGTAGAGCATTTGCCTTTGGATTGTTGCGCTTGTCACAGAGCTCGTGAGTGATCTGGTATTGTTACGCTGCAGGAGAGAGTGCTCCATGTGTGGATGAACTCTTTGAATTCGAAACTCGATTACAGCACTCTGTTTCTCGTGTACCGACATAGTTACGTTACACACTGCCATATTACACGCTACAGCTCGGAGCACTCTAGCGACAGAGGAGTGCAAGTATGTAGACATGAAGACAAAGGTTGTAGAATGCTAATAAAGTTTTTTTATTTAAAACCTGTTGCGAGCTTTCACATGAAAAATTCGCAGGCACATTTCAGCATAACCTCATGCAAAGTTACTTGTTGCAGTATTGTAGAATTAGGCTAACACATCGAAAATGGTATCGTGGTCTTGTGACTAGCTTGTAACCTCTTAACAGGTAAAGCGTAAAGTCTGCTCCACACAGTGACTCGTTTAGGTATCTCTGTCTTTGTCTGTAAGACAGTCAGGGTCTCTCCTTTGTTAGCAAAGTTGTATAACTATTCCTTGCATTCCCATAATTACTTTCTTGGAGACAATAACTCTTACTAGCTTTCGTCCTTATTCTTAAGACTAACTAAGAAAAGCGGTGGCGAGATGGTGCCTTTGCCAGGTTTATTAAACGCAGATATAAACAAGTTTTCCAGTACTGTCATCTTACCCAGTCTTGACTCTGTAGCAAGTTTCCGACCCCAGTAACTAGCTAGCGAATCGATTTCCGCGAAGACGGACTTAGTCCTACACAAAAGTTCCGCAATGAATACCCAGTCATCAACTCACTCTAGCCATTAACAAATGTTATCTAAAAACTGCCAGTCGTGTACAGCATATTCATCTCATGCTTACCTTCAAATGTAGTTTGCTTACAATGAATACACATTCACTCACCAGAAAAACATGGAATTGTATCAAGAGACTGTCTACAGCGAAACTTCCTGTATCGAAGTTTTTTAGTGGTTTATGTAAGCAACTGCTTACTGTAGCCATAGGGAACTTAACTTCAAAACCAATCATTGGTGCTGATTGCATGGAATGTATGTGCTTCTACATAAGTCAACCCTCAAGTTGGTTCAAATGGCTCTGAGCACTATGGAACTTAACTTCTGAGGTCATCAGTCCCCTAGAACTTAGAACTACTTAAACCTAACTAACCTAAGGACATCACACACATCCAAGCCCGAGGCAGGATTCGAACCTGCACCCGCAGCGGTCGCGCGGTTCCTGACTGTAGCGCCTAGAACCGCCTTGCCACCCCACCCGGCCAATCCTCAAGTCGTATGTATTTAATTCTTAGGAAAGTGGAGCTTTACATTCCACATCAATTTGCCATCGTATTTGTATATGTGTAGGACAAAACACAGGAAGGCGTTTTACTAGAACAGTATAATCACAATGGCTAGTGTTTTTTTGCTGGTGATGATTATTTGAACCAGAGGCAGAAACCTCTAGTAGTAGACGGGGATGGTAACACTTCTCGTCACTGTTCTTCCAGTGATGCCTTCTGAATGCGCTTGTACTTGCAATTCAATTAAACTGTTCTGTGTGTGTGTGTGCGTGTCCATACGTGCTGAAAAGTAAATGTACCCTTCCCCTCTACCTGCATCCCTGTGCAGGATCTGGTTTTTACGGAATTTGTTGTACAAAGGCTTAACACCTGAACTGTCATCGACCAACATCACATAAGTAATTTGAAAATATGTAACAAAGAGGAGACAGTTTTCCAGAAGACAGACGGCCATCCTCCGACTACATATCAGGAGGCGACCCAAGCACCGTTAGAGACAAGGCAAGTGAACCAAAATAGGCTTTTCTGTATCCTAGAGCTGAGTGGTATTTAGGGCATAAATCCTGATAGTGTCCTCATCTCTGGAAATCTCCTCCCATCTATCTGAGATCGACTCCATGATCTAGTGTTTCTGGTTCAGAGCCACCAACTTTCGATCCATTCGACAGAAAGATTGAACCATGACCAAATTACGTTGCCTGCATGGAACAGCATTTCCTGGCTCGTGGCATCTCATGCGACGACCAGCTGCGCGGGTTATTTTGGCATACGCAGACCTGGACATTTATCAACAATTACAAAAAACTAAATCTGGAAGCAGAACCCAGTGCCCTTTTCTGTGACAAGCTGAAGACCGGTATGCTTGAACATTTTGACTCTCAAGTGGACATTGTGGCAGTCCGCCACAAGTTTTTTATTTGTGAAAAATTTCAAGGACAGTCGTTTTCATTGCAGTAACCCCAAGTGCAAGCAATCAAAGACTGCTTTCTTGGTTAGAGATATGACTTTAGTTCAAGTCCTGGAAGATGGTCTTAGAACTGATCAATTGAAACTCACAGACTCAACTCTATAAACATGTGTTCCTAATCAACAGGGTATTCAAACCATCTCTTTAGACCTCGGCTACTCTACTAAACGCCTCATGTGTAACCGCAAGTGATACAACGCGCCATTCTGAAAACCAATTATGAACACCTGCTCTGATTGACTTAAAAAAATATGGCACCCTGGCGCCGTTTACAACAGCTTCCTTCCTGCAGTCAGTTTTTCAGTGTTATATCAGTCACCAGCGTCTCCAAGCCATTAACAGCGAGCAAAGTGCACCTCTTGTGGGAAATCCAGCCATAAGGCCGAAGTGTGTGAATCAGCTTTGAAACTCCAGTGGACTGCATTCCTGCAGACCCCTCAGACATTGAGGCAGATAACACGTATTAACTGTACCCAGGTATAGCATATATTCAGTGTTCCCATACTCTACAAAAAGTAACTCATCATGTGTCAAAATCAGACAGAGATGAGGTCCACTGTAACCCTTATCGTTTGGGAATTATATTACAGCATTGGATATCCTCCACATCAACAATTTTATACTCCAGTGCAAAGTTATAGCAACAATCTTATAAAAAGTAGATGGATAATTCACAACCAAGTAGAGTATCGGACACACAACGAGATGGTCAGCATTTTGGTGATGGATGCCCTTACAGCTGTTTGTCTATAAGGCATGGACCTTTTTAATGCACCTGCGCTAGGTATTCACGACTCTGGCTCCACAGAGAACTCCCTGAGCACAATAACATATTTTCACTCCCTCTTTTGGTATTAAAGACTTTGAAGCGCATGTGGTACCCCTTCCAACGGCAATACCCAAGATGTTTAAGGCTAGAAATGATACTTTTGCGCTCAGGGATAAGCTTCAGGAGGAATTACAACGCCTAAAAGACAAGTGCGTCCTCACTTGCGACCAGACACCCAATAGGCCATGCGCGTTGTCGTTTTAAAAACAAAATGATGCCTTATCCGTTTGTGGCAATTTCGAGACGACCATAAAAGTCCAATCAGTCATGAATGCGTACCCAACACCTAAGGAGAGGACAACACGGCACATCTAGCGGGCAGAAAAGTGTTTGCAAAAATCGATATGAGGGACACGTACCTGCGGCTGGACGAGGAATCCCCACGTACTTTGTCGTAAACACTCCCTTCAGGTTGTTTCAGTACTACACCTTTGGTATAGTCAGCGCCCCAGCGAGATTTCATCGATATCTGGAGCATCTCACTCGCAATGTTCCAGGGATAGAAAATTACTTAGACGACACTCATATGACAGGCAAAGATCCCCAGGACCTGGCCAACAACTTGGATGTTCTATTCAAGGTCTTCCAACGAGTCACTCGAAATATAACAAGGACAAGTGTTGTTTCTTTGTTCATCAAGCTGAAAATCTCGCACACATTTTCAGTGCTTACAGCATCTGCGCCACACCTCGGTGTATGTACAAAAACTTCCGGATCCTACAAATACCAGCGCATTGAAATCAGTACTGGGGCAATTAAATTACTACTGAAAGTTCATTCCCTATGTAGCTCCCACTGCTGAACTACTAGATCAGCTACTATGCAGAAATGCTTGTTGGCGATGGACCCAGAGTGTGACAAAGATTTCAGAGACTTAAAACGAGGTCTTCTCGGCTTTTGTGCCTCACAGCCTACGACCCGATCAGACCTGTTATCCTGGCACCAGATGAATAAGACTATCGTGTAGGGGCAGACTTCTTCAACATGATTGATTGGGTGTAATGTCCAATTGATTTGTGTCCAAAACCCTCATAACCGCTCAGTGAAATTCTCACTATAACTGCACACCGCATTCGTGATGAACCATGTTCCTGTCAAGTTATAATTAAGATATTCAGTATCGCTCTACCACATAACATGCAAATGTTGATCTCCTTTCCCGCTTACTCCGAATTAGGACCCACTGTTCCACGAAGATGTATGCTTGCACCTGGACATCGCTGCAAAAGAAGGCCATGGCCAACCTACCACAGGACGCCAAAGTCACCATGCACCGCACTGTGGAGGACCTGACCATTAGTGGGATCCTCTGCATGGTATGGTGCACTTGGCTGCCACTTCGCAAACAGAACAATTTCTGAAGAATGATGTGCTGTTCCTCCAAGGAGAATATGACCACACCTGAGCAGTCATCCCTGCATCTCTCCAGCAGCGTGTTTTGTTGCTTCTCCACATCGGGCACTGGGGAATGTTGCTCACTGAACGTCTAGCACACCACTACGTCTGTTGGTGTGGCATGGACACTGCTGTTACTCAGATAGTATCCTATTGCACTACCTACGAGAGAAAGCAGGTTGCCCCTCCACGCCATTTCTTCCCTTGGCTAGACCCTTGCAGTCTTGGCCCAAGCTTCAATTGGATTTCATGGGATCTTTCCTAGATCACACTTGGCTCATTACAGTCACTGTGTTCACAGATGTCTGCCTCATCAACTAGTCATACTATTCAAACCTTGTGTTTCATTGTTTCCATTGAAAGACTTCCTGAACCATTGTCAGGGACAAAAGTCCCAAATTTGCATCTGGAGAGTTGTCCACTTCCTGTGAGAAAAGCAGCATCACCATAGTTCGCATAGCTTCCATCCTTCCTCCACACTTTTAATACACAAATATCAAACTTCCACTGACCCCACCCTCTGGATGAGTCTCTCATCCTTTCTCTGGCATCCCACAGGTCAAACCTGCATGACAGCTAATCTCCCACCAAGAAACTTCATGGTCAATCTCATTGGTCCCAACCAACCCACTTTGGGTCTTTTCTTTTACTAGGGGATGCTAAAACTGGTTTGCAGCAGTAATTTCCAAACTACTAGGCAGGGCCATAGGTAAAGTACCACTTCAGGACAACACAGCAACTAAGTGTAACTTCGACATGATCCCTTTTTGACACTGTCACGATGTCACTATCTTTTGTTCCAGAGACAGAACCCCCAGCTGTCTCCACTGTGGACACATGCTGGACTATGTCAACTACTGCTGGTAGCCAGCTCACTGGAGGGGGTTACAGCTACTCTGCACACCACATCAAGACCAACACCAGTGGATGTGGATATTCCCCCAACTTCCCCAGTCGCCAACATGGAAGCAGCCTCCTCCAGGAATGTCAAGGTGAGCTTGGCCATCTTCTCCACTCTGCGGGGGAGGGGGGGGGGGGGAAAGAGGGTGGGGAGGGTGGATGTTGTACAGAGTCTTAACGCCTGCAGTGACAGCAGTAAGCATGACATCAGTGCTATAAAGATACCTAACAAACAGGTAACAGTCTTCCAGAGGACAGATGGCCATGCTCTGTGTAACAGGAGGTGACTGAAAAGATGCAAGAGGCTGTGGACCACATGAACCTATTCTGTTCCGCTAGACATGTGATCTAAAATAGGCCCAGCTGTATCCAAGTGCCAAGTTTTACTTAGGGCCAGACCAGACCTGTGTACTCTGAGTGAGTTTTCCTGGACCAGGTGCTGATTCTATAACGACTCCATTAATCCAGATTCTCACTTGAGAGCCATTTCTACGAAGCTGCTCCAATTCACGTTTGACTTCGCGACCCTGGATGCTGCCAGCTGTGGATTTAGTGTCTTCGTGGCCTTCTCGCTGAAGAAGATGGGGACTCTGTCGAAATAGCAGACTTGTAGACTTGTAAATTTATTTCTGTTTCACTTTCAAATGCCTACACGCCAGCCTTAGATAATTTTGCTCCCGTAGGGCTTAAATTTAGTTCATTGTTCAGTTTGTACTTTAACACTGAGTGTCCTACAAGGCTTTCACAAAGTGTGAGTTTAATGAACTCAGTGACAAACTAAAAGGCCTTCATCTACCAGAAGTATTATTGTTATATCTCAAGAAGTGACTTATTGTGTGTTTGTTTCAATTCACATTAGTATACTTGTACTACTAATCTTTGTTAAATGGACGTATCAGACTCTTTCCACTTTAGACGGTATCGAAACATTTTACGATTCCAAATACACATTACTTGCAGCTCGTATGTATTGGAAGTGGATACCACAGCATTTGGTATCCATATAAATTAATACCGATAAAACAACCTGACGTAAGGGAACATCATCAAGATTTTTTTCTCCCTATATATTCCCATGCATAAAGGTTTAGTAAACGAATGGAGGATGCCTACCAGTTTGGGCCAAAATAGAATCTTATACATGGGAACAGAATGGATTGCGTGTCTGATTCTGGGCAAAGATCTATAAATAGTATTTACAACGTGCTCCATTGTAAGACGTGCCCATCAATTCCACGTAGTATCAGTTAACAAATAACTCGCAGACCAGCTGCTGTGCGGTGCAGAACAGTGTTCTGTAGTTTGTCTCCTGGGGTAATAAGCTTGAATTTTCTCATTTTGAGAGAAGTGAAGGACGACCTGTTCAATTACGAAAAAACATTCAACAGCCAAGACCGCATCAAATATTTTTTTAAATTTAAGACAACGTGTTTCAACAGACTGTGCTGCCATCTTCAGGTCTTAAAATCTTTTCTGTAAAATAAGTTCATTTTACACTGTTCTCATGCACAAGTGCATGTCAAGTGGATAAAAATAGAATATGTCAAGGGAATGTCAACTTTTTATAATGTGCTATTTTTCTCCACTTGACATCTTGTGCGTGTCTTACAACAAAAGATTTTAAGATTTGAAGGTAACAACATAGTCTGTTGAAAGCAGTTGTCATAAATAGAAAAGTATGTTATGCGACCTTGGCTATTGAATGTTTTTTTTAAAGGTAATAAACCCCTAAGTACGGTTAATGTGTTATGTGTTATGTATAAGAAAAAGGAAACTGGAAATGGACGTCGACATCAGGAAACGAAACACTGGAGTGTATGTCTAAGACAGCTGCCCTAAAGGGAGAATATAAATTGCAATTGAAAAAAGAAGAAGCTATTGCAACAGTGCATGCAATGTGTACGTATTGTTTGGAGAAATCTAGCTACAATTGGAGAACGTAAGACACTGTAAACAATAGTGATAAGTAACCACACTTAGGAATACTGGTCGAAAATATTGGAATCGAGGCCATTTACTGTATTAAGATACACACGAAAAATCTATTTATGAAGCTCCAGCCACATCTGGATCTGCTTCATAAGTATGGTTACATAGCACCAAAATGTTGTGGACTAGGTGTTGTGCATCTAGCAACATGACAACCATTTGCAGAGTTTAAAACCGAGCGAATAACAGTTTTTTGCGGTAGTCTGTTTGCAAAAAATTTTAACTCAAAGTTTTACATGGCTGTACGACATTGGAAGTGATAGCAGTCCGTAGCAGGCAGCCATATTCCAGTGCGGGTCTCTCTGCATGTGGAAAAATGCCAGTCATTTAATATGTGAAATGATGTATACATCTCACATGAAAATTGTACTCTTTATTTTGCCCCCATGCGCCATGCTTACGGGCTCGAGCGCGAACGATGTGTTTAGGGTGAACGCCTATGGTCGACTACTCCCATGCCCAATTCTACCATACTGCGTATGCTGTGGGAACGCACATACTAAATTTCAACAGTACGAATACTACGGCATGATTAGAGTACCTAAATTTGCGCGTATACACACCGGTGGTAGCAAAACATACGGAAGCACGATGGTATTTGGTAGTACGTAATTTTTACAAATAAATTACTGTTAAGAGCTGTTATTCCATCGACTTTAAAATTTTCAAACAGTTGTTATGTTGGTAGGTGTGCAACATTTGGTCCGTCACATGTAAATGCAATGAAGCTTTATGAAGACACTTTATTTCGTGTATCCCTTAATGCAGTAAATGGTTGTGATTCCGACATTTTAGACCAGTACTCCATATCGCTACTTACCATTTATTATTATTGTTATCGTTAATTCCTCTTTAGAGAGCGCTAAAACACAGTCAATTTCCAAGACTTTTTTTTGTGTCTCTCTCTCTTTTTTTTTCCAAAAACCTCTCATATATTCACCATGTGTTTCTTCTTCCTTCCTTCTGACCACTTCTTTCCTTTTTTCCTCTCTTTGAGGTTTACTGAAACTTCTGTTTCTTGAGTTTTTGCCCTGTCTGCCATGTATTCTGTGGAGGTGTTCAGTTCATTTTGGTCTTCTCTGGTTTCCTTGTTTCTTTCATCCTATGTACGCGTCCGAAGAACTTTGCCGTTGTTTTCTTGACTTTGTTTGTAATTGTCTCTGTCTGTCCTATAGTTCTTTTGTCGGTCTCTTTATCCACATCTTCTGTTTTCTGAAATGGCCCATAGATCTTTCTCAGTATTTTCCTCTTTTAATTTTCCATCTCCTTCATTTTCAGTCTTCCCTTGATTACTGTTCTTTCTAAGACACACAAGGCTTCAGATAAGATCACTGTACTATAGGGTCTTAACTTGGAATTGATAGAAATACTTATTTTGTTGTAATGGTTCCATGTAAGTCTGTATACTTTTTGCAGTTTTGTGATCGTTTCTTCATTGAATGTCGAGTTCAGTCCTGTTTTCTGTATAATCTCTCCCAGGTATTTGAAACTTTCTACTTGTGTTATCTTCCAACACTTCGTTATCCATGAACGTCTCTCTGTCGAATTTGTGTCCATGAACTGCGATTTTTCATATGGGATTTGTAGTCCTGTTTTGCATGAGATTTCGTGTAGTGTCTCTAGAGCTTCTTTGGCTTCTGTTCTGTTACTTGTTATGGTGGCTGTATCGTCAACTAATGCCAGACGTTTTATGTTGACGGTTCTGTCCTCGTGTCTCCCTGTCTTTACCATACTGATTCCTTTTGTCCCATATCCTGATTGCTTTTTCCAAAATCCAGTTAAATAGAATGGGTAATAAACTATTTCACTGTCTCACTCCTGTCTTCATCTCGAATGGGTCCGAGATCTCTCCCATAAACTTCAGTTTGGATGTTCTATTTGTTAACGTTTCCTGGTTAGCTTTCTCGTCTTGCTATCCTACTTCAATTCTTTTAGTGTGTTGAAGAGCCTTACTCTACCTATGGAGTCGTAGGCCTTCTTGAAGTCGACGAATACTTTTGCGGTGTTCCCGAACTCTCTTGTTGTCCATATTGTTCTCAGACATCAGCTCTGTTCACTCCATGATCTTCCCTTTCTGAACCATCCTTGGTATTCTCCTATCTGTGAATGTATCTGAGGCCGTAGCCATTTTAACAGGACTATGGATAGCAGTTTGTATGTCACATGCAGTAGTGAAATTCCTCTGTAGCTATTAGGATTTGTTTTGTGTCCGTTCTTGTGGAGCAGGTGCATTAGGGTAATTTTCATTCTTCTAGTATCTTTTCTGTTTCCTGGATGTGTATTTTGGGTTAACGTTTTCGTGGTCTAATTTCTAGGTTTCCGTAAACAGTCCATCTTCTCCAGGTACTTGTTATTTTTCAATGATTTTATCACTTTCACGATCTCCTCGTGTGTTGGGGGTTTGCAATCAAGGTTAGTTTCTGGCTTCTTGAACTTGTAGACTCTGCATCGGTTTGTCACAGTTTATTAATGTGCCGAAATACTGAGTAAATATTTCACAGCTCTTTTATGGGTTGTCTTTTGAAGCATAAGCTCGGTGGTTTGTGTCCTGTCATGTTTCTCTGAATGTTCTGTAAGATGATTTGGAGTAGGTGATGATCGGATCCGAAAAATCCTTTCCTTGTTCTTGCATTCATATGTCTTTTTCGTGGATATCGCTATGTGGTCTATCTGAAAATTTCCTAAGGTGTTCTCCGGAGTTTATAAGATTGGTGGTTTATGATACTGCACTGAAATAATTTCGAGGTCGAAATTCTTGAGAAGTTTATCAGATTCTCTCCATTCTTGTTTGTGCTCTTGAGAGCCGTGTGTCCCCTTTCCCTGCATAACTGAGCATTAAATCTCCACCTTCCCTGCCTAATTGCACTTTAAATCATCTAGTAACACTTTCAGGTGCTTCGTGGGTAATTTGTTGTTAGTTTCTTCCAGAGATTCCCAGAAATCTATAATCTGTGGATTTTTCTTGTTGTACAGGGTATTTCAAAAAGGACAACTTTAAAAATTCATATAAATTTATTTAAAAAAGATATAGAGCTGGGAAACACATCAAGTCTTTTTTCTTTAATTTAAAGATGTTATTTGTGGCTTCCGTTGGTTATCCTGCACACATCACATCGGGAGTCAATTTCTTCCCAAACTCGCTGTAGCGTTGCAGGTGTAACTTCCTCAGTGGCGGCGTAAATTCTTGCTGTAAGTTCAGGTAGAGAAGCCGGTATAGGAGGTGCAAACACGATATCCTTCATGAATCACTGAGTGGTGTCGGGTCTGAGGAACGTGGGAGCCATGCAGTTGACGCATCACAGCCAATCCACTGACCTGGAAGGCCGTCACTGAGAAAATCCCGGAGGTCAGCCAGGTACTGGGGTAGTGCACCATCTTGAATGCATTTCGTTGTTGGTCATCCTGATCGATTTGTGGTATCAAAAAGTTTTGTAACGTATGCAGGTACACTATCCCATTGATGGTTCTGTCACGGGAAAAAAGAGGCCGTACGCTTGGTTCTTGCAAAAGAAAAAAAAAAAAAAAAAAAAGGCGTTCAGTTTAAGGCTATCACGAACAAGTTGTAATGTCTGATGTGGATTTTCACTGCCCCAAATCCTCCAGTTAAGTGTGTTAACCTTGCCACTTAAGTGAAAAGTCGACTCGTCAGAAAATATGATTTTGTTCGAGAAATGTTCATCCTTATGTAATCGATTTAACGTATCCTCACAGAAGGTCTTGCGAACAACTTTATCAGTGTCTTTCATTGATTGCACAATCGTCAATCTGTGCGGTTTCAAATCCAAACCGTTTCTCAACACATGCCAAACAGTCATATGTAGAATTTGAAGTTCGCGAGTTGCACGCCGGGTCAATTTCGTAGGGCTGTTGACAAATCGTTGTCTAACTCGCTCAACGACGTCGTCAGATGTGCTTTGACGACATCATGATTTCCAGTGTCTTACCGAGCACCCTGTTTCCGCAAAACATTTATGCCAGTCATAAATTGTAGGCCTACTAGGAGGATCATTAGCGTACTTGGTACGGAAATTACGCTGCACTGTTGTCGCCGACTTCGATTCTTCAAACCAAAACACACAACTAGCATGCTCGGTTCCAGTGAAGGCACCCATCTTTAACGCAACTGCCGCTAGCGTTCCTTACGGTGCGATTCAGCACTAGCGAACTACGCGAGACAAAACTTGATATATTTCCCCACAAATAGACGCTACAATCATCTCTGTAGGTACTATGAATTAATTTATATGCATTTTCAAAGTTATAAAGTCCTTTTCGAAACATCCTGTAGTTATCTGTGGGGGCATGTACATTAAACAGTGTATACGCTTTGTTTCCAGGTCTTATCGTAAATGTTGATATTTCTTCTGATTTTGAAGTGAAATCTATTATAAAGTCGAGTATCGATTTGTGTACTACAAATTCTGTTCCAAAGAATTTGAGTTCTCATCCTGGAATGGTTATGGCTGTTTTCCCCTTGTGTATTCCGCAGTTTTTCGAACCAAAGTGGTTCTCATCCAAGAATTGTTTCCTTTATTACCAGAATTTTGATGCTGAATGTATCCATTGTGTTTATCAGTTGTTTCAATTTAACTGGTTTCAGTAGAGTGTTCATGTTGAATGTTCCCTTGTAAAATATTTTTTTACCCTTGCTGTTTACAGTAAATACTAATATCTTATGTTCCCCAATTGTAGCCAGATTTCTCCATACACTATGTTTAACGCGATATGTAAGCCTTGGTTGCAAATTTGCAATAGCTTCTGCTTTTCCAATTGCAGTTTATATTCTTCTTTTACAGCAGCTGTCTACGTCATAAAAACCAGTTTTTCGTTTCTTGAGTTCGACGCAATCCATTTCTAGGTTTCTTTTTCGTATATTGAACACATTAACCGTGCTTAGCAGCTTATTACACCTGTAGACAAATTGCAGAATACTGTTAAGCACAATGAAACAGCTGTTCCGTAAGTTATTCGTTAATTGATACTACATAGAAGTGACTTACAGAGTACAGTAAAGCACATTGTAAATACTGTCTGTTGGTCTTTGTGCAGAGTCATACACACAATACATTCTGTTCCCGGCTATAAGATTCTATTTTTGAGTAAATTGGTACGTGTCCATTCATTTTCTAAACTGCTACTTCAATGTAAAGGAATACACAAGGGGAAACAAACTCAATGACATGCTCTGTGTCCTCTTACTTCGAGTTGTTTTATTATTAGTGCAGTGTCATTTGTAAGATACTTTTTATTTGGTTTCCGTATGCTATGCATTCACCTCCAGTATATACAAGCTGCAAGTAATTTGCGTTTGGATGGAATATAGAGTGGACTGCTACCGTAAGAAGAATGAGTGGCCCGGGGGGGCTTGCATCTATTTTCCAGCACATATCACACATGAGCACACACACACACACACAAAACAGAGGACTCAGGTTGCAAGTACATCCACATTTAGAAGGCTTGGTACCAGAAGCATTACCATCTTGGTCTATACCCAGGTGTTTTGACTACCAATTCAAATAAGCATCAGCAAAAAGGTGTTTGACATTCTGATTTTATTCCTACACTAAAACGCCTTCCTGTGTTTGTTTTACACATACGAAAATACTGTGATGGATGGATGTGGGTTCTAAAGCTACACTTTCCTGTGAATTAAATACATATGACGTGAGGGCGACGGTTGATATGTGTAGAAGTACATGTATATTCACCTCCTGAGAATTAAATACATACAACTTGAGAGTTGACTTGTATAGAAGCAGATACATTCGAGGTAATCAGGACCAATGATTGGTTATAAGACTATGCTCTGTCGTTTTAATTATTTTAATGTAGCAGTCGCTTACATAAACTTCCAAATTTTGTACTGTATTATAGACATTCTTCTGGTTGAATGTGATGTTTTGTTGGATGGCTGTTTGTTTGTCACAAACAAATAAGTATGGGATGTATATTGTGTACAAGACTGTTACTTCTTATCAGAACATTTCTTTTAAATACTGGAGTGAGTTGATGTCTGGTTATCTGTTGTGGAATTTTCATATAGAACTTTAAGTTTGTGTACCTGGAAACTGATTCGATAGCTACATTACTGGGACTGGATATTGCTAAAGAGTCAAGACCAAGTATGTTGACTTGTTAATTATTTGTGGTTACTGGCCCGACAAAAGCAACACCTGCCCAACGATTTTCTTTGCTAGTGTTAAGAATAAACAAGACCATGACATCGCTTTTCGATCTGTCAAGTTCGTGCTCTAAAGCTACAACAGATAACATTATATGATTAAATGTACTTCAGTTACACCACATTACGTATCAATATGCAGTCATAAAATATGTCATGTTCCAGCATATACTTATTTATCACCTGTGTAACACATTTCAGGTTTCCAAGATGTTTTATGTGCAAAACACAGGATTTCCTTACTAGCGTGGGACATGTGCCAGTGTGAATTAATAGATGTGGGCTATAATTATCATGGGAAAATATGATGGAAGGCTATTTTTACTGTGGAGATTGTAAAACAGTTCATTGTTTACATACACATACTCGTATGTATGAACAACTATCAGACTGAAACACTAGTTAATTCTGTACACATATCACATATTCTACGTGTTTTATGTGGGTTGTGATGCAGCCCCACCTTCATAGCATACTTGAAACTAGTATTCTGTATTTTGCATTAGGAATTTGACTGGGCAGCATGTCGTATCTGTCCACAGAGCTGTGAGGCCTTAATCTTTGATTTGAATGAGCAACGGCCGTCAGTTTGCTATTTATACAGACATATGGTTAACAGAAATTCACTGTTTATTGATTCACACTTGCAGGGTACTGTGGAGAACGCACATTAGCCAAGCCGGCATGTTTGATTACCATGAACGAGATACAGCACCTCACAAAATGCATTCGCTATAGAGCTGAGCGGCTGTGTTGACATCCTCGTACTGTGCAATCGCTCTCTGTTAATTTGTGGATAAGCGGTATGGTGTTGTGTTGTCACATACATGGATGTACGACACAGGTTATTCCAGTCTTCTGAAACAACAGCGTAATATTAATTTATCACATGGCACTTTTACGTAATTCAGAGCCAGCACAGTGCTCCTGTATCTTCTTTGGTGAATCGTGTTACTAAGTTCACTCGTGTACATAGCACCTCGTATACCACAATGTCTCGATTTCCTCATTAAAAATTAAAACTATAGACAGGTAAGTGATCGTATGCATTCGACACAATGGCACTTTTTTCTTAAGACTTGTGTGATGGTATTGCGGTGAAAAACCTGCAGACTAACATAGAAAAATATGTTTCTCCTGCTGCTTTAATATAACACTCGCATAGTCGAATAGGCGCTGGTTTGCACACAGCAGTAGACAGAATGTTTGTCCTGACAAGCTGGGGCTTACAAAACTACTTAGTCTATAATTTTAGCCATCACCAATTTGGTAGAAATACATGGGTTTAGGGCAGCAAAAATGCAAGTTGCCTAATAGATAGTGGTGGTGGCATGTTTAGGGCATTCAGCAGCGAGGTTATCAGCGCCCATGCCTAACAGAGACATAACGTTGAAGAAATACTCTGACATACATACACGCTAACACACACTAAAGCACCTGAATATTTAATCTAAATGCGTTACACAGCGTCGATATTTGTGGAACAATTACAGGAAATGTTCAATACTTTGTTACTAGATACACAAGGTATTAGCTATGCTAATATTGGCTACCAATTTTTAGGTTCAGAGGACTAACATTTTCTTTGTAGAACTCTTACATGCACAATATTGTCAGAGTATCATTTGTTAATATTTACCGCCACTTTACAGAATAAGCTCTGATATAATACTCACTGCAGTGTCAAAGTAGCTCACCTTGTCATTTTTATTAACTTTATCTCTCACTACTGTGCATATTGATTGAAGCGGTTCCGCAATCATTAACACACAGCACTAAAATATTTTTCAATGTAAATGCACGCCTACAAGAATGTATATACTCTTTTTTGGCCGGTGCATCTTCATTGTGATTTATTGTACCAGTTTTCGGTTTGGCATCCTACCAAATCGCCAATTTTATATCCAGTTGTACCAATTACCAATTTTATATCCTAGCAAATTGCCAATTTCACCACTAGTTTTACCAATATCCAGATTTGGCATCGTGCCAATTTACCAGTCGTACAGCCAATTTACAAATTTCTGGACTGGCATCCTACCAAACTGCTTTCGTACCAATTTACCAGTTGTGCAGCCAATTTATAAATTTCTGGGATGGCATCCTACCAGACTGCTAATTTTACAACTAATTTTATTGATGTCCAATTTGGTGTCCACCAAATTACCAAACTTACAGTCAATTTTACCAATTTTCAGATTTGACATCCCTACAATTTACCAATTACACAGCCAGTTTACCAAATTCCAGATTTGGCATCCTACCAAACTGCCATCTTTACAGCCAATTTTACCAATTTCCAGATTTGGTATCTTACCAATTTGCCAGTAGTGCAACCAGAACCACCAGATAGCTATCAATTTAAAATGTGATACAGATGGCAGCAACAAAACTCTGTTGGAAACACTTTATTAACTGCAGTTGTGTATGTTGTTTCTGGTGAACGGGGTTGAAAATGAAAATAGTTTCGTAGGACACACACACACACACACACACACACACACACACACACACACACACACACACACACACACACACACACTTGATAACAGGGGGTGGGGGAGGGGGAGGAGGAGGAGGAGGAGGAGGAGGAAGGGAATTCCAGGAAATGTGGGAGGGCAGGGAATACCGGCAATGCTGAAGTTGATGTGATCAATACCAGGAATGCTGATGCTGATGTCTGCGATTTTCGGATCAGGATGTCCGCTGCCCTCCCGCTAGTGAAGTGAAAGCAAATAGCGTGCATTGCAAAATTTCTCTCAGGAGGTATTGAGGAGAAAGAGGTACAGCTACGTCATAAAAAGACATTTGAAATACTCACATGTTGCTGAATATGAAGAATGTTAAATCCTACTCGTGAGCCGCACTACAAGAAACCAAGCAACACATAACAGAAAAATTATAAACAAGATATCTAAAATAAGATGTGTAGAAGCTTAACGCAAAATAAATTGACGAGTTGAGTTTTTCTATGATTGCTCTACAAGACCTCTCGTTTAATTTCGCAGCCTCGGGTTTCAGTGCTTAATGCGGTTTGTTACGTCAATCTAACAGGTAAAGTGACTATTTATTTGTACACTGAAGAACATCAATTTCCATTAGATTTTGTAACGTTAATCACATAAGTATTAGGATTATTTTTACTTAAATAAATAACGTGATTATTTTACAGATTGCTGGGATTCTTCGCAATTGGTTTCGTAACTAGAGCTAACGACTCTGGCTTCTGGAAAACAAACCCGATAAAACCACATCCGTGATATCTCTAATTGTGTCTTCTTATTTGTTTGTTTTCGGTGAATACTTATCCATCACATCCAGAAATGAAGTTTATACTGCTGTAGCCAACTACAGTTTAATATTTGTCTGTGCATTGTTATTCCCAGAATCTTTTTCGGATTTCGTATTGCAATAACTAACCGTGGGGCTACATATAAAGCTTCAGTGTGAACACACAAAAAAATCAAGTAACACGATTCCTCTATGACGTGCACATAAAAGTTAGTTAGTGGTTATTTTCATGTAATATAATATGGTAAACTACACAACAACTATGTAGATTTTTATTGACAACAACAAGAAAAACATCACAATCAGTAAAGTCTGTCCAGAAGTTACCAATATTTATTTGAAAAATAGCTTTCACTAGGTGCTGCGTCCAGGCAGATCGTTAGTTGGTAAATGAACGGGGAAAGAAGGAACTAACGGAGATCAGATGCGAGTCTAAAGAGGCACGATAGCGGACTAGGTTTGGAAGTTTGGGAGGACACGCAGAAGTTTGCAGAGTATATGGAATAACCGTAGATATTCAGTGGGAGCGAGAAATGAGGTTTTCATATCCCTGCTGGCAACTGAAGACCTCAACACAGAGCTGTTTCCGGAGCAAGAGTACAACAGCTATGATGCCACTGCCGAGGAGTGTTTATGGCCGAAACTTGTAAACGTAGAGCTGTTTGCGAATTAGCCAACCACAACAAAGTCGGCAGTTCTGACTTGACGCAAGCAGAGAGCTTATATAGACAACGAATAGCCAATGGCAACAGCGCCTCTGATTGGCCAAGAGCTCAGGGAGCCATGTTTGTGATCAGTCCTGTGTTGGCTACGGATTGTGCAGTGTGTGTGGTGCTGTTTCAAAATGTTTTTAAGGCTCCGAATACGGATTCTACGATATTTTATTTGTATCTGGAAATGTAGCGAGTCTTGCTGCGCTACTTCATGTCCACTTTAGATTCAATAGATGCAGTTCAAGAGCGAAAATGACATTGCTGTAAATAGGCTCCGTGCTCTTAGTTATGTAACAAATTTGCACAGCAGTTTATGTACTGGCGAGCCCATTTTTACAAGCATTTCTATAGTATTTTCATTTTTACAAGCATTTCTATAGTATTTTCATTTTTAGAAGCATTTCTATAGTATTCTTTAAATCGTGAGATAGTAGGCGTTGATAAGTGAACTGGAGTGCTTCTCATAAGGGCATATAAACTACTTTCACCATCAGTAATAGCATCGAGAGACCAACTCGGAATAATGATGCTAGTGTACGGTTGACATTTCATTACTACTCGATCATTAATCGAAATCTTTTTAACAGTCTTGTTGATGCAATGTCTTCACTTACGCCATTTATTTTCATTTGTTTATAGCAGTAGGAAACTAAGGAGACATTTTCTTATATTCTAGTCGAAATACTGAAGTGGAAATGGTAACACTTTAGTTACATTGAAGAATATTAATAACTTGTTATAATGAGATCAAGTTTGAAATGAAGTTTCACTTAACCCTGGCTGAGTTCTGGAAACAACTTTTATTGCCAAAAGCAATGCACAGTTCTTTAGAATTGGAGATACGGCAGACATAAAACGTGAAATGTACTTTGTATTTAATAGTAACACCTGGACAAGAATTAAATGGCTGCTTTTTATAAAGTAAAATATGAGTTACCGTAACATCATACCAGATGATTATGCAGTTTAAACGGTCGTCGCTGAACCAGGAATTCGAATATATATATATAATATAATATAATAATATAATAAAGTTTCTGTTCGAAGATAATTAAAAACCACACAATGGTTTAACGGGCCGGCTGCATCGATAGACAGTAAGTTTTTCTTCTGTATTTCAGTGCTTAGCACTTCGCCCAACCCCTCGGCTTGCGATCACTGCATCTTACTTTTGAAAGAAGACATAATGCGTGTCACACCCAATTCAAAAACGTTTTTGTACTCGTAGCTGTATTTCAGTCAGGGTAATGGTTGGTAGCAAACGATTATCGTCAAGTACTGAAACTTTTCTAATGTAACGTATTATGTATCTCAAGAGCACGTGCTTCACGAATTGCGTCATTTCACAATGCTCGTCACCATTTATAACAATGTAAGCAGTCTATTAAGAAACTGAAATTTTACCCAAAAATGTATAGAAAATAGATTTTTTAACCCTCATACTTTTTTCAAAATACAGTGACGTATAAAAAAGCAACACCAAGAAGAAGTTGTGCGAAACAAACGAAAACTGGTAGGCGTGTTTCTACATCTGGAAAATGGTGTATATTCAAATTCGCGCCAGTCGCATAAAGTAGTGGTAGTACTGCCATTGTGAACATGCAAATCAGGTTGGTTTTAAATACACGCCGTAACGGTCGTGGGCGTTAGTTACCTTTGGGGTTGGATGTAGCGAGTTGTGTTAGTCGAGAATGCCTTTAAGGCGACAAAGACGTCATTATCAACGCCTCACTGAGTTTGAATGAGGTCGTGTAACAGGACTACGAGAAGCTGGATATGCCTTCTGCGATATTGCAGGAAGATTTGGCAGGAATGCAGTTACCGTACATGATTTCTGTCAGTGGTCATCACGCGAATGTACGGTTACAAGATGACCGGTCTCCGGACGGCCACGTAGCATTACCGACAGGGAGAACTATCACGTACGGCGTATGGCTCTGGCGCGTCCTACTGCATCTGCATCAGCATCAGTAATCTGAGCAGCCGTTGGCACCACAGTGACACAACAAACTGTTACAAATCGGTTACTTCAAGGACAGCTTCGATCCAGACGCATTGTAGCGCGCGTTCCACCGGCCTCAAGCCACCGTCATTTGGGACTTCAGTGATGTCAAGCGAGAGCTCACGGGAGGGCAGGCTGAAGGTCTGTTGTGTTTTATGACGAGAGCAGGGTCTGCCTCACTGGCAGTGATGGTCGTATGTTGGTTAGAAGCAGGCCAGTTGAGAACCTGTAACCAGCATGTCTGCGTGCTAGACGCACTGGACCTACACTTGCAGCTTCGGTCTGGGGTGCGATTTCGTATGACAGCAGGAGCACTCTCGTGGTTACTCCACGCACCCCGACTGCGTATTTGTACGTCAGTATGGCGACTCGACATACTGAGCTGCCATTCATGATCAGCATTCCAGAGGATGTTTTCCAACAAGATAACACATTTGTAGACTTTGGGAAAGCGGTTGACAATGTTGACTGGAATACTCCCTTTCAAATTCTACAGGTGGCAGGGGTAAAATACAGGGAGCGAAAGGCTATTTGCAATTTGTACAAAAACCAGATGGCGGTTATATGAGTCGAGGGGCATGAAAGGGAAGCAATGGTTGGGAAGGGAGTGAGACAGGGTTGTAGCCTCTCTCTGATGTTATTCAATCTGTATACTGAGCAAGCAGTAAAGGAAACAAAAGAAAAATTCGGAGTAGGTATTAAAATCCATGGAGAAGAAATAAAAACTTTGAGGTTCGCCGATGACGTAATTCTGTCAGAGACAGCGAAGGACTTGGAAGAGCAGTTAACGGAATGGTCAGTGTCTTGAAAGGAGGATATACGAGTAAGATACATCAACAAAATCAAAACGAGGATAATGGAATGTAGTCGAATTAAGTCGGGTGTTGCTGAGGGAATTAGATTAGGAAATGAGACACTTAAAGTAGTAAAGGAGTTTTGCTATTCGGGGAGCAAAATAACTGATGATGGGAGAAGTAGAGAGGATATAAAATGTAGACTGGCAATAGCAAAGGAAAGCGTTTCTGAGGAAAAGAAATTTGTTAACATCGAGGAAGTCGTTTCTGAAAGTATTTGTATAGAGTGTAGCAATGTATGGAAGTGAAACACGGACGATAAATAGTTTGGACAAGAAGAGAATAGAAGCTTTCGAAATGTAGTGCTACAGAAGAATGCTGAAGATTAGATGGGTAGATCACATAACTAATGAGGAGATATTGAATACAATTGGGAAGGAGTTTGTGGCACGACTTGACAAGAAGAAGGGACCCGTTGGTAGGACATGTTCTGAGGCATCAAGGAATCACAAGTTTAGCATTGCACGGCAGCTTGGAGGGTAAAAATCGTAGAGGGAAGCTAAGAGATGGATACACTAAGCAGATTCAGAAGGATGTAGGTTGCAGTAAGTACTGGTAGATGAAGAAGCTTGCACAGGATAGAGTAGCATGGAGAGCTACATGAAACCAGTCTCAGGACTGAAGACCACAACGACAACGCTAGCCCACATACCGTTGTTCTAACCCAACAAGCTCTGCAGAGTGTCGACATGTTGCTTTGGCATGCCTTATCACCAGATCTGTCACTTATGGAGCACATATGGGACATCATCGGACGACAACTCCAGCGTCATCCATAACTAACATTAACCATCCTTGTACTGACCGACCAAATGCAACAGGGGTGGAAATCCATCCCACCTACAAACTGACGTCCAGCATCTGTATACCACAATGTATGCACATTTGGCAGCTTTTAGTCAACGTTATCGCGGCCACATCGGTTATTAATGTACCAACATTTCACATTTGCCTGGTTATCTCGCTCTTGTATTAACCTGCGATCTTGCAACGTTACTCACTTAAACATGTTAGCTAGACAAATGTATTCCCGAAGTTATATTACTCTAATTATTTTTTTTGTTGCGATTTTTCCCGTCAGTGCAGACTGCGAACCCGTAGGAATTAAAAAATCATGTGAAATAGCAACTAAACATTTCCGTACCACCATGAAGACATTAGGAAGCCAGCAGAACTAGTATAATCACAGTCCTTGGCAGGGTAGCGCTGTGGTTAACACAGCTTGTTGAGAGCAATACTTTCGCTATCTGTACATGTGGTGTGATAAGGAAAACTAACCACGCAGCTCTCAACAAGCTGTGTTGAGAGCTGCGTGGTTAGATTTCCTTATCACTCCACGCGAATGTTAGAGTAATTTCTTCATAAAGGCTGTTGTCATTCCCTTTCTCTACTTCTCCAGCCGAGCTAACGCTCCATCTTCAAGAGGATGATTCTCCTTTCGAATGAGGAAACGGCTGACACGCCACCAAGACTGTTCGACTCTCTTGTGAGCTTTGGCAGCTGCAGTTTATCCCCTGACCTCACAGTCTGTGAAACCTGTCGCCGATGCAATGTGTACGTCACGCTCGTCAGAGTCCTTTCGCCGCCAGAACCAGTGAACATCGCTCACAGTGCCGTAACAGCTTGACAGCAATTCCTCGTTTGCGGACGGATAACTTCTCCCGTACAATACTGCATCGAAAACCAGTTCTCCTTGCGATTCTCATGTGACCCACGTAGCATCAGTTCCACGTTTCCTTACAATTACTTCTTTATACGTGCACTTTCCGACTCGACCCCGTGCATAAAATAAACTGCTTATCATACGATCGACCAATTTAAAACATGTAATGTCTTGAAAAGAAATCACATTTAATGTTAGTGAAGCGCGTGAAGACAGCATTACACTGTTTTGCCCGCATTCACTTCAGCCTCACTGGTTACATTTCCATGAAACTTCCTGGCAGATTAAAACTGTGTGCCGGACCGAGACTCGAACTCGGGACCTCTGCCTTTCGCGGGCAAGTGATCTACTAACTGAGCTACCATTGCCGGCCGGGGTGGCCGAGCGGTTCTAGGCGCTACACTCTGGAACCGCGCGACCGCTACGGTCGCAGGTTCGAATCCTGCCTCGGGCATGGATGTGTGTGATGTCCTTAGGTTAGTTAGGTTTAAGTAGTTCTAAGTTCTAGGGGACTGAAGACCTCAGAAGTTAAGTCCCATAGTGCTCAGAGCCATTTGAACCATTTTCAAGCTATCATGCATTATATCAAAAAAATAATCTGAAAAATACAACCAACAGCCGGCCGCGGTGGTCTAGTGGTTCTAGGAGCTCAGTCCGGAACCGCGCGACTGCTACGGTCGCAGGTTCGAATCCTGCCTCGGGCATGAATGTGTGTGATGTCCTTAGGTTAGTTAGGTTTACGTAGTTCTAAGTTCTAGGGGACTGATGACCGCAGATTTAAAGTCACATAGTGCTCAGAGCCATTTGAATACAACCAACATATAACAAGCTCTATACGAGACTTCGTTTTATTTAAATGACATTATATCTCTCGTCAACGTATCGTTTTTTTTCACTCACCGCACATTGATGTAGTGCCCTGCGACTCTTCCCACTAAAGGTTCTGGATTTTGCTGGGTATCTCAAAGTGAGTCGAGAAGCAGCTCGCCATCTCTGTGAATTTCACTACGAATTCTGTGTAGAAACGGAATACACAGGTCACAAAACAGAATCTGAGTTCCTCCTAGTCTTCACGAATTAAATTCATATTTGCTAATTTCCGACTAAGTCGAGACTAATTATGGTACGAACAAAAATTTATATTTTCCTTGTAGTACATCACATCATTACCAGAAGAAAGTGCGAATTTTATAACACTACATCAAGCTACAATAACATTTTCTTCATGTCCGGGCACCAATGCAAAGGCGCGGTAGGTGTGTTTCTTGATCACTATATAAGATACTCTTCTGAAAATAGAACTTCAGTTTCACATCTAGTCGACAAAGGAGTAATTAGTGATGGCGTAAAAACTTACTTGTGCAAGCGTGATAAGGATATTGTCCGTCTTCTTGACCAAGGAATCGTCCCAACATTCGCCTGAAGCTTTATACTGAAGCCACGAGAAACCTACGTCTTGATGGCCGAGGGGACTTGCACTTTGCTACTACTTGTCGGGAATACAGTGTCTGAACCTCTCACTATTTCCCTCAGATCTTATTTCGATTTAGGTACATGTTCACCATTGCCTGCTTGTCTTGTACGCTTGTAGTTTATTGACAAATAATTTTATTCAACATGGCAGCTGTAGCATTCTTCCGAGAAAGGAAACTTCCTCCATCACGACCTCAGCTCGCTTTTCGTTTTTGAAACAGACTATACTTCCCCAGCATTTCCTGTCCAGTTCTCTTATGTGAGGAGACTTCAGTAATCTCCTGTTTACGTAGTGGAGTTGTTTTTATTTTATTGAATTAGTACTTATTTGCAGTTGTTAAGTGAACTGCTATGTGAAAATGTTCAACGACTGGAGCAGTCAGCTGTCTACCACACTGAAGATCCTGTCCTAAGTGTGACTTTCTGTCAATATGAGTTCGACATGATCATTCGCATTCCATCAGACATGTTCCAATGTTCAGATGTGCGTGTATTCTACAGGACCAAACTGCTGAGGTCATCGGTCGCACACTACATAAACTAACTTATGCTAAGAACAACACAAACCCATGCCCGAGGGAGGACTCGAAGCTCCGGCGGGAGAGAGACACGTTCACCCAACCTTGGAAGATATAATGTGGATGTGAGGTAAGCAGCTCCACTCAGTGCAGCCCACTCTACAGGTGCCAGCAATTCCTGAATGGAAGAGATTTATAACGTCTACCAGCAAAACAATTAATGATGGGAGAAGAGCAGTAGCTTTCTGGTTATGCGTCAATTCACCACCAAGTGATTACAACACGTATGCACGGCTTTACCTCACGCTGTCAACGGTATAAAGTAACAATGTGCGCGATTTGGGAATTCAGCTGCTCGCTCTTTAGTTTTCAGAACTATGGATGAGGGAACTGTGTGACTACAATCTGCCGATCTACCTTCCCTAGCGCACACCAGCAGTACAAAAGCTTACTAACAACATCACACTTTTAAATTATACACTTCTCAGTAATTGTACGTGGCATACGAACGCATTTTACATAAAAGGTTAGTTAACAACTACATGCATCGAAGCTGCTTACAAGAATAATATACAGAAGAATGGAAAAGAAAACTGAGAATGCGCTAGGTGACGATCAGTTTGGCTTTAGGAAAAGTAGAGGGACGAGAGAGGCAATTCTGACGTTACGGCTAATAATGGAAGCAAGGCTAAAGGAAAATCAAGATACTTTCATAGGATTTGTCGACCTTGAAAAAACGTTTGACAATATAAAATGGTGCAAGCTGTTCGAGATTCTGAAAAAAGTAGGGGTAAGCTATAGGGAGAGACGGGTCATATACAATATGTACAACAACCAAGAGGGAATAATAAGAGTAGACGATCAAGAACGAAGTGCTCGTATTAAGAAGGGTGTAAGACAAGGCTATAGCCTTTCGCCCCTACTCTTCAATCTGTACATCGAGAAAGCAATGATGGAAATAAAAGAAAGGTTCAGGAGTGGAATTAAATTACAAGGTGAAAGGATATCAAAGATACGATTCGCTGATGACATTGCTATCCTGAGTGAAAGTGAAGAAGAATTAAATGATCTGCTGAACGGAATGAACAGTCTAATGAGTACACAGTATGGTTTGAGAGTAAATCGGAGAAAGACGAAGGTAATGAGAAGTAGTAGAAATGAGAACAGCGAGAAACATAACATCAGGATTGATGGTCACGAAGTCAATGAAGTTAAGGAATTCTGCTACCTAGGCAGTAAAATAACCAATGACGGCCGGAGCAAGGAGGACATCAAAAGCAGACTCGCTATGGCAGAAAAGGCATTTCTGGCCAAGAGAAGTCTACTCATATCAAATACCGGCCTTAATTTGAGGAAGAATTTTCTGAGGATGTACGTCTGGAGTACAGCATTGTATGATAGTGAAACATGGACTGTGGGAAAACGGGAACAGAAGAGAATCGAAGCATTTGAGATGTGGTGCTATAGACGAATGTTGAAAATTAGGTGGACTGATAAGGTAAGGAATGAGGAGGTTCTACGCAGAATCGGGGAGGAAAGGAATATGTGGAAAACACTGATAAGGAGAAGGGACAGGATGATAGGACATCTGCTAAGACATGAGGGAATGACTTCCATGGTACTAGAGGGAGCTGTAGAGGGCAAAAACAGTAGAGGAAGACAGAGATTGGAATAAGTCAAGCAAATAATTGAGGACACGTAGGTTGCAAGTGCTACTCTGAGATGAAGAGGTTAGCACAGGAAAGGAATTCGTGGAGGGCTGCATCAAACCAGTGAGTAGACTAATAACAAAAAAGAAAAAAAAAAAAAAGAATCAGTCCAGTAGAGGCTGGCCATAATGCCTCCCCCTTGCCATCTCTGTGCCACTCCCATCATTTTTTTTCGGGGGGGAGGGGAGGGGTGGAACAGGAAGGCAGGTTAAACAAAACTTTTTTCTTAAAATTGTGTCCTTCTAGAGGTAAAGAAAATAACTAAACAAAAAAATTTAAGCATGAATAGAACTTAAAGCCTGCTCTTCTGGTGGAACCAACATTTGATACTATACCCGCTGCTACCATCGATCAACAAGTCCGTGGATCCTTCTAACTCGCCAATAGGACCAGGCACATTTTCATCAAGAAAGGGTTTATATGGTTCTGTCACTTGTTCCAATTTGTTTCATAAAAGTAACACACACATAAGATTAACTTTGCATACCCAGCACTACCCCAACTGTGGGAGTCTCAAAGAAGTCAATACCCAGATAATTGGCAAAGTATTGGTGGCAGTGCGGGTGGTATTGTAGATGAATGAATCAGTCCAATAGGAAGATCCATAAATCGAGAAAGTGTTTGTCATCCCATAAATCGAGAAAGTGTTTGTCATCATCTCAGTAAAGATACAATATGGTCGAACCCTTGATCCATGCCAGTGCTTTCATCTTAGTATGTGGATAAAACGTCATCTGTGGGATAAGAAGGGATGTCATAGTCACTGCTGTAGAAGTCTTTCCGTGAGTGAGGGACAACATCAGTCTCATTAACCTCCACACCGCCGTGTCAGACTCATATTCCACATGGTGTTCATCTGTATGAGGTAGATGGCACTAGGGACATAACAGAGAATTGGCCATATGTATGGAATGGAATCTCTGGTGATTCAAATGTTTATGATTGTCCACCAAATACCAGGCCACTCTGGCATCTGAATCAAAAAGAGTGCCATACACTGAATGCCAGACCATCAGCAAAGTAACTGAGTGAAGATGACCTTCAGTTGGACTTCGGGGATGGCCTCACATCATATGCCAATAAACATCACATGCCCTTTGCAGTCGCTCAATTGCCAGATCAGTGTTGACATGTTCCACTGCAATGAGTGGTTGATGAAAGGCAGGAGCCAATTCTTCAATTAGAGGCCCTGTGAAGCTGTGGTGGCTGCAATTCCACATCTTCATCATGGTGGTGACATGCAAGGCAGTTTCTCTAACCTGCACATTGACCATTCTGAGACCGTCCTTTATGGAATGGAGGGTGAGTATGTCATATCGCCCAGACTGGAAAAGTAACCAAAGACTGCCTTTAAACTGCATGCTATCACCTTCAGCATTGGGAGAGTTGTGGCCAGATGAGGTATCCTGAATACCAGATAGATGTTGACATAGCCACCCTCTGGACCATGTTCAAAGACAGCAGCATGTTGCTATGGACACCCACTATGGACACCCACACATATGCCTTGTAGGAGACAGATGTAGGTAAGGTGTGCCATCCATGGACTGTCATGCATAAAGATAACCCCCTAACATTTGATTGTATCACAGTGGGTATGGGACCAGGCTCCCTTATGGGAAGCTGCTGCGAATGACCATTGCTCCAGACTTCTCCAAGTCCAGCAGCTTCTGGCTGTGGCCCTGTATTGGGCAGTCCAGTGCAATGATCTTTGTACTTCATCTGGCCTACACACTAAAAACACAAGATCATCTGCATATGCTTGGAAGATATAGGTATGGTGTTTCATTGTAAGTCCATGTAGCCAAAATCATTGTCCATGTAACATGGCCCTATGGCAGTGACAAACATAACCACCGACAGCGGAGAACCTTGCCTCACAGACTGGGCAATAGTGATCTTGTCTGTTGACCGTAACCTGTGAAGGTGCGCCACCCAGAAGGTGCATTCTGTTGCGTATCAAGGACTGGGGGAAGGACAGCTGCCACAGCACTTTCTCAAGACAATACCTTATCGAATGTATGGTCGAAGTCCACTGACTAAGTCTCTATGTATGTGACACATATCTGCCAGGGCAATGACACCACTGTAATCACTGAGCGACGTCCTCCATAGTTATGAGGTCCGTGAGGGTCGCCACGGCATTTCCATCGAGGATCTGAGGCAGCAAGTGGATGACTTCATCCATCGTCCTAGCACCCTGGTCTTCTGTGGTGTAGAATCGCCAATAACGATGCAAGAAGGCGTTGGCCATATCCTTTTGGGCCATCAGGCGCTGGCCATCCGGCGTACCCAGCATGACAATCAATACTGTTTGACATCTGTGATGTCTGCAGATAATGTGATGCATGGCTAGTGGTTCTACCCTGATCCATTCTTGTACATGTGCACAGAAGCATGCCTTCAAGATGACATCTTGTAAGCATTGCGATCCTTGCTTGCAATTGATAGACCACAGCCTGATGTCCTGGTGATTGTGATTGGACAGGGGTAGGCATCATGATCCTTAAATTCTGCAAGCCATATCTCAGCATAGTCGCTGCCATTAACCCTTGAATACGGGTGCATAAAATATCGACCAGTCTCTCCTCTTGTTTGTACTGGAGAGGCCATGCACATTCACAATCTTAACGCTTTGATGTATGATAGCAAAACTTCCTGCAATGGCGTAAAATAAAATTTTATGTTGTGCCGTAGCCTCTCGACCGCAGTTCATCATCACACACTGCAGTGCAGGTTTTGTACAATCAAGCCACCACTGGATAATGGAAAGAAACGTCGGATGCCACTTCTCACTGTTCGTTCACGTCTTCACTATCCTCTGTCAACACTCTGAATCCTTGAGGAACGCTGCATTCATATTCCATCTTGCTGCTCCACCACACACTCTGTCATGGGAGGGAGACTGTGCAGGGGTAGGCATCATTATCCTTAAATTCTGCAAGCCATATCTCAGCATAGTCGCTGCCATTAGCCCTTGAATACGGGTGCATAAAATATCGACCAGTCTCTCCTCTTGTCTGTACTGGAGAGGCCATACACATTCACAATCCTAATGCTTTGATGTATGATAGCAAAACTTCTTGCTGACAGAAAGTAGGTCACACCATCGATCACGATGCCTTCCTTCACAAGAATAACACTACCACTGTCATTATCCATGCATGATGCATTACTAACATCGCTTCCATAAATAGATGGGAACTGGTCAAGGTGCACTACCTGTAGGAGTACAATGTCGAGATCTGCTGCCTGCAGTCGGTCATGAAACATCTGCAGCTTGGTCTCAGAACTGGAGCTATTGAGGACGATGGTGCCAATCCGGTAGGCGTGGCATGGGGAGGCGGTATTCTTGGTGTCCGTTGGGAAAGGTGGAGCTGGGACACCTGAAGAAGGTCCCTCCGTCAATAATGGGTCCTGTCCTATGTCTACTTGCAATTAACTGTCACGAGGTGAAGCAAATGTAGCTATGGCAACAGTCGTCATGTTCTCGACATCGTTGGCCCACACAGTCAGGATTGTGCTGGAATCATCCCTTAGAATTAATTAGATGGCTGAAGGCTGCAGTAGAGCTATTATAGGGTCAGATACTGAATCCATCTGCTGTCCATCATCCAGAAGCATGGCACTGTGAGAGGTCTCCTCTGAATCCACTGCTGATCGATCCAGTCAGGGGAACCGACGATCATGTCATCCTGCTTGGGACGATCATCACAGTCGAGATCTTTGTCTTCTGTTGACACTGTCCTGCAGGTATTAGACGGAGCCAGTCGAAGTTTCTTCTGTCGCATTGGAGCCCACTGTTTCTGGACATTAGTGTCGTTATTCAACATCGAGCAGTGGTCATGGTCATCAGGGACAAAAGCGTCGATTCTCACCATCAAATCTGCGGTGATCAACCTCTCCTGCGGGTCTGTTCCCCCTCTGCATTGCAAAACTGATGGCAGGGTTTACTCTGACAATGCAGTTATGTCCATCTTGAGTGCCCTGCCACTACATCGGAGGCTGCTCAGTTTCGACTGAAGGCGACGCTTCTGTCGACAGTCGATGGTCAGAAGGAAGTCTGAAGGGCCCCATATATGTCAACAGCAACACTGTTAGATCCTGTGACATCTTATCTTCCCCCATAAGCAGTTGTATGATGCGCTGTTGCATACAGCTTGATCTAAGATGTTCCTCTTGGCCGCATCCAGAGCAGATCTTTGGCTGGCCATCATAAATTACAATTGTATGGCACCTGATGATGTTCGAATAGGACGGAACGTGTTTAGTAAGGTCTATGCACAACAGGTGCACCCCATTCACAACTGGGTATGTTGTAAAGTGTGCACATTTTCCGCCATTTGGATTATCGTAGTGCTATAGGCTCTCAATGCTCCACTCACTATCTCTGCTGGTACCTCAAACAGCAACTCAATACATGGACTATTCTCTGGCCTAGATTTGCATGTTCTATTTTCACAGGGCTAATGTGTCCATCCAGATGTCTGAATTGAAGATCACTCATCTTTTTGAGAATTCTTTCAAAAGCTGCATCATCTACTTGTTTCACATAGACTACGCTGCTCATGATCTTGAGGTGAATCCCTATTAGTTGTTGACAATTGATGTGAACGTCATCTCGAAAAAACTTTCAATTTCCAATGCTTTCGGTTGCACATACTGTCAGACTTCTTCTGGTGAGCTGATTGCTGCTGATGGCAGTTCATACAAATTAAAATTTCTTGTGGTGGGGGGTGGGGGTGCTGAACGTGTCCATTATAATTTTCCGGGCTGTTACGCCGTGGTCGGTTGATGAATTCTGTGTCAATTGCCAACGTTTCGTCTCCGACTGCGGGAGACATCTTCAAGGGGGTCCGTAGCTCAATGGAAGGTCCAACACACCCACTGGCTCGCTACTGACTGCCGCTAAATTCCGTGTCCGCGCGCTCCCGCGCCGCGGCGTGACGTCACGTGTTTCGAAAACGTCAGTGCAATTGGCTGCTGTCCGTCGCCGTCGATCGCCGTTGCCATCTCCCAGTAGTGGACGGGTGGTGCACATCTTCTCTAAACCGGTTTCCATATACCGTTCAATTTCACGCCCTCCTCCTTTCGGTTGAAATTATTTGGGTGTTTAGCGATTTCGATTGCCTCCCTGTAGAGCCTTTCGTAATATCCGCTTGTGGCCGCTAGTACTTGCGTCTCCTCGAAACGAATATAGTGGTTACCTATCGCGATTGCAGTTTATCGTATAGCGACATTGCAGCTCGCGTTGGTCGAGATCCAAAGACTGTTAGCAGAATATGGAATCGGTGGGTTCAGGAGGGTAATACGAAACGCCGTGCTGGATCGCAACAGCCTCGTATCACTAGCAGTCGTGATGACAGGCATCTTATCCGCATGGCTGTAGCGGATCGTACAGCCACGTCTCGATCCCTAAGTCAACAGATGGGAACGTTTGCAAGACAGCAACCATCTGCACGAACAGATCGACGACGTTTGCAGCACCATGGACTCTCAGGTCAGAGACCATTGCTGCGGTTACCCTTGACGCTGCATCACAGACAGGAGCGCCTGCGATGGTGTACTCAACGACGAACCTGGGTGCACCAACGGCAAAACGTCATTTTTTCGGATGAATCCAGGTTCTGTTTACAGCATCATGATGGTCGTATCCGTGTTTGGCTATTTCGCGGTGAACGCACATTGGAAGCGTGTATTCGTCATCGCCATACTGGCGTATCACCCGGCGTGATGGTATGGGGTGCCATTGGTTACACGTCTCGGTGACCTCTTGTTCGCATTGACGGCACTTTGAACAGTGGACGTTACATTTCAGATGTGTTACGACCCGTGGTTCTACGCTTCATTCGATCCCTGCGAAACCCTACATTTCAGCAGGATAATGCACGACCGCATGTTGCAGGTCCTGTACGGGGCTTTCCGGATACAGAAAATGTTCCACTGCTGCCCTGGCCAGCACATTCTCCAGATCTCTCACCAATGGAAAACGTCTGGTCAATGTTGGCCGAGCAACTGGCTCGTCCCAATACGCCAGTCACTACTTTTGAAGAACTGTGGTATCGTGCTGAAGCTGCATGGGCAGCTGTACCTGTACACGCCATCCCAGCTCTGTTTGACTCAATGCCCAGGCGTATCAAAGCCGTTATTATGGCCAGAGGTGGTTGTTCTGGGTACTGATTTCTCAGGATATAAGCACCCAAATTGCTTAAAAATGTAATCACATGTCAGTTCTAGTATAATATCTTTGTCCAACGAATACCCATTTATCATCTGGATTTCTTCTTGGTGTAGCAATTTTAATGGCCAGTAGTGTAAATTTGGTCTTAGTTTCTGTGCATTACCGACACAAAATTGTTGCTCGTTCAGAATCTCGATGTCTGCCGTGTAAAAACGGAATATTCCTAGGGTTTCTCTCTGTCGCTGTGTGATCTTTCTCCGCTCTGTGTCACGCCTCTGCACCAGAGCATAGCATGTTCCTGAAGAACTATGGATCCTTCGATGCCGTCGGATAACTATGACCCCCAACCGCCTCCCCGGTCGACTTTGTGTATAGGGACTCATTCTTCTTATTTCTGAATCCTTACTGCGCTTTCTCCCACAATGTCAAACAGCGGAGTATACAAACACTTTGTAGATTCTAACATCTTCTACGAAACCAAGTTTCCCCTCACAATAAAGACGTCGGGTTGCTGTCGTAAACAGAAGCGTTATGAGATCGATACGCTTTAGCCGGCACTATCTGTCTCCACAGAAGAAACCGCCGGCCCGGCAGTCCGAACTGTGGGGGACAGTTAGCGCAGGCGTGAAACTGCCTCCAGACTTTGCGTGTCGACTACCGACTCGAGATTTATGAGGCAAATAAACGAGAGGTCGCGACCGGCACCGCCAATAACGCTTGCTTTCATCACGCGGCTACGCTCCTATGTGTGTGCGTGTGTGTGTGTGTGTGTGTGTGTGTGTGTGCGGGCGCGCGCGCCTGCATTCAGGCCGCGCCGAGTGCGTCATCCTCGCCGCTCCCGGAATAGGAGCGCATCACGGAATAAATAGCACCAGGCAATCTACTGCGATTACCCGGAGTGCGACGCGGTCTTCAACCTCACTACCCGAAGGTCGGCGTGCTTGTGAATGTAATACTGTTCTTATCTAAAAATTTCCATCACAGTATCTTCTGTTCCCTTCCCCATTGTTCGTCAATTTTTAACCTTTAAATCTATCGCGGCCATTCAGTGTTGAGCTACTCGTTGACCGGCGTTACAGTTTCTTCAACCAACGCAACGTTTGCTTAAATCTATGCAGGGTGAACATTAATCTTTCTTTCTTTCTTTTGCTACTGCCTTTATCCCGCATTGTGCGCAGGTCGGCAGGGTTAAGAACGGAGTTGGCGTGGTTAATTTTAAGGGGTGGCCGTGTGCCCTTCCTGCCGCCACCCCATACACCCCGGGACGGAATTAGTGTACCCCAGCTGTCGGCGTCTAGTGTAAATCGTGAAATAGTGTGAAAGTGTCAAATGTCTGCGAGTCGTGGAACTGAGGCGGGACGTGGGGACCAGCCCGGTATTCACCAAGTAGGATGTGGAAAACCGCCTAAAAACCACATCCAGGCTGGCCAGCACGCAGCCTGTAACACACAAGGAATACTCGACACGATTTAAAAATCCAGCAAATGAAGCAGGCGAAAGGGAACGCAAAACGTCTAAAAAATAAGACTGGCATGAAGTGCATAGTTACTAAGCATGAATGGCTAGAGGACAAATATAAGGATTTTGAAGCATATTTCACTAGGGGAAAAATAAATACCACCTACAGGAACAGTAAAGAGGCCTTTGAGGAAAAGAGAAGCGACTGTATGAATATCAAGAGCTCAGATGGAAAACCACTCCTAAGTAAGGAAGGGAAGCTTGAAAGGTGGAAGGAGTATACAGAGGGTTCGAACAAGGAAGATGAACGTAAAAGTTATATTATAGAAAGGGGACATAAATGAAGATGAGATGGGAGATATCATACTGCGAGAAGAATTTGACACAGCTATGGAAGAGCTAAGTCGAAACAAGGCCACGGGAATATACGACATTCCGTCAGAATTACTGATAGGCTTGGGACAGCCAGCTATGAGAAAACCCTTCATCTCCTGTGCAAGATGTATGAGATAGGCGAAATACCCTCAGACTTCCCAAATAATGTGGTAATTCCAATTCCAAAGAGAGAAGTTGCTGACAGGTATGAAAATTACCGAACTATCGGTACAGTAAGTCATGGTTGCAATACACTAACACAAATTCTTTCCAGAAGAATGGAATGACTGGTAAAAGCAGACCTTAGGGAAGATCAGTGTGGATTCCAGGGAAATGTGGGAACACGTGAGAAAATACTGACCCTACGGCTTATGTTAGAACACAGAAAATGCAGATCTACATTTGTAGCATTTGTAGACTTAGAGAAAGATTTTGAGGGTTTTGACTGGAATACTCTCTTTGAAATTCGGAAGTTAGCAGGAGCGCAAGGCCATTTACAAATTCCGCGGAAACCAGATGGCAGTAATAAGAGTCGAGGGGCACGGAAGGGAAGCAGTGATTGCGAAGGGAGTGAGACAAGTCTCCAGCCTATCCCCAACGTTATTCAATTTGAACTCTGAACAAGCAGTGAAGGAAACCAAAGAAATATTTGGAGTGTGAATTTAAGTTCAGGGAGAATAAACAAAAACTTTGAGGTTTGCCGATGACATTGTAATTTTGTCAGAGACAGCAAAGGACTTGGAAGACCAGCTGAACGGAATGGACAGTGCTATGAAAGGAGGATATAATATGGACATCAACAAAAGCAAAAACAAGAATAATGGAAAGTAGTTGAGTTAAATGCTAAGGGAATCAGATTTGGAAACGAGACACTTAAAGTAGTAGATGAGTTTTGCTGTTTAGTCAGCAAAATAACTTACAATGTCCAAAGTAGAGGGGATATAAAATGTAGGCTGGCAATGGGAGGAAAAGCATTACTGAAGAAGAGAAATCTCTTATCATCGAATATAGATTTAATTGTCAGGAAGCCTTCTTTGAAGATATATGTCTGGAGTGTAGCCACGCATGGAAGTGGAACAGGGACGATAAACAGCTTAGATAAAAAGAGAATAGAAACTTCCAAAGTCTGGTGCTACAGAAGAATGTTGAAGATTAGGCAGGCCAATCTCGTAAATAATGAGGAGGTACTGAACAGAATTGGAGAGACAAGAAATTTGTGGCACAACGTGACCAAAAGTAGGGATCGGCTGAAAGGACACATTCTGAGACATCAAGGGATCACCTGTTTAGTACTGGAGGGAAGTGTGGGGTAAAAATTGTAGAGGGAGACCAGGATATGAATGCAGTAAACAGATTCAGAGAGATATAGTTGTAGTAGTTATTCAGAGATGAAGAGGGTCACGCAGGATAGAGTAACATGGAGAGCTGCATCAAATTAGTCTTTGGACTGGAGACCACAGCAACAACAACAACAACAAAATGTTCTTTGTGGAATACCTACTACATCTTAGTACTCATTCATGGTGTTAGATTTCGTCGATGAATCGGTGAAGCTCTCATATCCACCTCCGGCCACTTTTTGCTGGCTAGTAAGGCCATTTAGTTTTTTTGGTTTTGATGATTTGATGACGTAGATATTTTTCCCTGTGACAATGTTAAGCTTCCTCACGGCTGAAGCCTGAAACTGTTGGAAGGCAGCTAGAGCAGTCCAAGACCGGAAACTAAAGACGTAAGGCAGATGGCAGGCGTAGACAGTAGCATTTAGATTACATGAGGCAAACAGTAGACGGAATAGTCCGCGAATTGCGAACTATCTGGGCAGTTGTCCCGAGATAGAATTTTAAGTTCAAGGAATTAACCTCATACACCATTGGTGCACTGCTGTCAAGGTGCCTCAGTAGAGGTGCCTCGCAGACAGACAGGTCTATTATATGCTCTAGCATTATCGTTGCTTCACAGAAGACCAACATCTGTGGGTTCACCCAGGTTAGAGTGAAATGAGAAATGACTAAGACTGTTACAATAGTATTCGTCTCTCCCAAGCTAGAAGTCTCTATCCTTAGGGAGAAGTAAAGTAATGTGTAGCACTGAGAGATTGCAGTGTAGGGAATACGATCTATGGCGATTCGACTTCATACATTGTGATGAAATGGTGGGCAGCAGTTTATGGTCTTGCTTGTGTGCTCTAGGGAAAGAAATACGGTAAGCTTTACCTGCGTTCAAAGGAACAGGATGCCAACTTAAACGACTGCAGTAAAAGAACGGCCATAAACTCGCATTGACAAAACATGTTTTGAAACAGAGTCTGGACATCTGGGCGTCAGTTTCCCTGTCCCATGGACATTTGCAAAACGTTCAGTAATGCTTTTCCTCCCATTGCCAGCCTACATTTTATATCCTCTCTACTTTGGACATTGTAAGTTATTTTGCTGACTAAACGGCAAAACTCATCTACTACTTTAAGTATCTCGTTTCCAAATCTGATTCCCTTAGCATTTAACTCAACTACTTTCCATTATTCTTGTTTTTGCTTTTGTTGATGTCCATATTATATCCTCCTTTCATAGCACTGTCCATTCCGTTCAGCTGGTTTTCCAAGTCCTTTGCTGTCTCTGACAAAATTACAATGTCATCGGCAAACCTCAAAGTTTTTGTTTATTCTCCCTGAACTTAAATTCACACTCCAAATATTTCTTTGGTTTCCTTCACTGCTTGTTCAGAGTTCAAATTGAATAACGTTGGGGATAGGCTGGAGACTTGTCTCACTCCCTTCGCAATCACGCCCATAAATAATGGGGAAAGCAAACCAAAGACTGCGATGTGCTGGCAGAAGTGCAACACGTCTACTAAAGAAACTGCTTACAACATGCTTCTCAGCCTTCTTCTGGAATATTACTGCATGGTGTGGGATCCGCGCCACGTGGACTGACGGAGGACATCGAAAAAGTTCAAAGAAGGGAAGTTCGTATTATCGCGAAATAGGGGAGGGAGTGCCACGGACGTGACACGTGAATTGAGGTGGCAGTCATTAAAAGAAAGGTGTTTGCCGCAGGATCTTTTCGTGAAATTTCGCTCACTAACTTTCTCCTCCGATTCGAAAAATATTCCGTTCGCGCTCGCCTACGTAGGGAGAAACAATCATCTTGATTAAAATAAAGAAATCAGAGCTCGCACAAAAAGAGTTAAGTGCTCATTTTTCCCTCGTGCCGTTCGAAAGTGGAACGTTAGAAAAATTGCTTGAAGATGGTTCAGTGAAGCCTCTGCCAGGCACTTAATTGAGAACTGCAGAATAATCATGTAGTTTTAGATGTAGAATACATTTAACTCAACCGGTTGCTCAAGAACTGCTGCACTGTTGACAACTCGTGGCAGCCATGGCTAGCTATTAGCAGAGGCCGTGCGTCTATGAACACTAACGTTTAGAGCTAGCTGTCAACAGCTCGGTGTACCGTTCCACACGAACTAGCGAACTAGAAGATTGCTACCCAGGTGCACGCCGCTTATAACACCGTCTTGAAGGTCTTCGTCGGCCAGTGGCCTGGACGTTCTTCATTGGTCAACTCATCCTACTGGTGGCGCTGTTGAAAGCGCCGCTCGCAACGCCCATAGGAGTCTCCAACGAGGCACTAGGTCCGGCAATATCGATAAGCTACGGTACCACAATGGGCGATAATGAAAAATCACACAGCCATGTCCTAAGAGTGAAGCCAATACTAGAAGACAAACCTGCAGATATTAGGATAAAACAGTTTTACTGGTTTCAGTTATTTTAAACCGGAAAGCTGTGCAACGGATTCACCTGCGTCTTCAAATTGCAACCAGTGCATCAAATGGTTCAAATGGCTCTGAGCACTATGCGACTTAACTTCTGAGGTCATCAGTCGCCTAGAACTTAGAACTAATTAAACCTAACTAACCTAAGGACATCACACACATCCACGCCCTAGGCAGGATTCGAACCTGCGACCGTAGCAGTCCCGCGGTTCCGGACTGCGCGCCTAGACCAGTGCATCCCCATGCCGTAATATGATTACCTGTTAGACGGAATACATATGTGCAAGTGTCACAAATTTGCTGTTTAATCAAAGAAAGATGACGAGATAATGGAAACTTGCATGTCGTAAATCTAGAAAACTGGTGTTCTGTCATCAAAATTATAGATGTATTCTCAATAAAATCATAGATGTGGGCTATTAGGAATCAAAATTATTCACATGGATATGACAAAGTACAAAACCGCGTAGTCAGTAGTTGATAACCTCACTGTTGAGTGAGGAGTTCCTCTCCTTCATATAGTCAGTAGTTGACGAATCACGTTAATAGGATACACATGTTCATCGAACTATGCGTTCGTCGGTGTACGGGCAGCGCTAAGGTTGTCAGTTCACACATACAAGCATACGGCAACAGGGCAGTCCCGTGGCCAATCGGAGCACGTGGCGCCAAATTTCCATAGTTTAAAAATGGTGCGTTCTCGACCTACACAACATTAGTTATTTTGGATCCTAACGGCATCAGCTATCCAGGGTTAAAATTTCGTGACACATTTTTGCCTAACCTGTATAAAGGCTCACACAGCTAATCCTCCCATCAAGTACAGCTGGGAAGAAATGCAATACCCTCACGTAATGTGTTCACTGGGAGCTTAGTACAAGGTGTTTATAAATGAATATCGGGGTTTTAACGCTTTATAATATTTATTACATTAAACTTATAGTTATAAATGATATGTCAAATGAAAGAGCAACTCAAACAGTTGTGTTTGGCACCACTGCGCATGCGCAGCGCGCAATGTTTCCGCCGCAATCCGCTAGACAGCGGTAGTAGCGAAGATGGTGACTAGTGAACAGGAAGCGTTTTGTGTTTTGCAGTTTGCAAAGACCGAATCTGTAGTTACTGTGCAACGTGCATTCCGCCTGAAGTTCGGTTGTGATCGTCCAAGTGATAATACTATTCGTAGATGGTATCATCAATTTGAAGATACTGGCTGCCTTTGTAAAGGAAAGAGCACAGGTCGACCAAGAGTTAGTAAAGAGACTGTTGAGCGAGTGAGAGAGTCGTTTACTCGCAGCACAAAGAAATCAGTTTGGAAGGCTAGTAGTGAATTACAAGTTCCCATGTCGACTGTTTGGAAAGTTTTAAGAAAACGCTTACAACTATGTCCTTACCGTTTACAGTTATTACAGGCTCTAAAGCCGGCAGACCGTGGATTACGTGCCAACTTCACAAACGAAATGTTGTCTCATGAAGATGAAGATTCTCAGGATCATGTTGTCTTCAGTGATGAATCGACCTTTCACCTTAGAAGGCATGTTAACACAATGTGCGCATCTGGGGCTCAGAAAATCCTCATGAGGTGGTACAAATGCAACGAGATTCCCCTAAAGTGACTTTTTTGTGCCGTATTCCAGCGGAAAGTTTATGGGCCTTTCTTTTTTGGTGAACCTCCTGGGCACTTCTTACCTCAATACACTGGAGCAATCGCTCTTCCCTCAGTTGAAAGTAGATGAGCCAGAGAACTTCATTTTCCAGCAAGATGGTGCGCCACCTCACTGGCATAGCGAAGTACGCAATTGGTTGAACTTCACTGTACGCAAGTGCTGGATAGGCCGCAAGGGCCCAAATGACATGGTTTACTTTGCATGGCCTCCACATTCACCCGACCTAGCGCCATGCGATTTTTTCCTTTGGGGCTTCATCAAGGATCGTGTGTATGTGCCTCCGCTACCAGCAGACCTCCCTGAATTAAGAAACTAGATTGAAGGAGCTGTTGCTACAATCACTGAAGACACTCTTATCAAAGTTTGGGAAGAACTCGGTTATAGACTTGATGTGTGCTGTGTGACAAATGGTGCTCACATTGAACATTTATAAGGTTCTTGGTAAAACTGTTTGAGTTGATCTTTCATTTGACATATCATTTATAACTGTAAGTTTAATATAATAAATATTATAAAGTGTTAAAGCCCCGATATTCATTTATAAACACCCTGTATAATAAGTACGCACTGAGGGGCTGTGGTGTTCGTGACCCATTTGTCACAGTCACCAGCAATTAGATGGCACTCCGAAGGCCTCTCGGCGTGGCCATTGGTTTGACTCTGCAGACAATAACTGCTCTGAGTTTAGAGGTGAGCAGTGTTTGCAAAATACATTCTAGGGTACAAATAAGCCCCGCTGAATACTACATACTATTGTTGAACAATGTCAGCCACTTTAACGCGGTTGCATTGTGGGCCTGTGGAAATCTGGATGGACGTATTGTGAATTGCTGCATATTTTGGGCACAATGTACGGTGGTATTTCATACTTTCAGCAGTGATCTCTGTAACATTTTCATACCTTAGAACATGTTCTGGACTTCCGACAAGTACAGGCACAAGTCAAGATCGATGCACTGCACGAGCAACAGTGGCAGACTTAACATCGTCGAGGGAAGAAATCCGGGCACATGCTGTACCTGCTGCGTCACTGACGACCACTGGGAACCATCTGCTTGTAGCAGGATTAAGATCGTTTGTGCCTCTCGCCAGGTCGCTAATGACACCATTACACCAAATATGCAGGTACTGTGCTGCCGTAAAAGAGTCGACTGAAGAAAAGAATGGCACACTGTTGTCTTCACTGATGAGAGTAGGTTCTGTCTGTATGCGAGTAGTGGACGTACACATGATCGGTGCACACCTGCTGAGCTGCCTATTCCGGATTACATTCACCAACGACACACTGATCCCATTCTGGGTTTCATGGTGTGGAGGGCCATCAGTTAGGCCTACCAGATGCCGTCACATACGGTGTTTCTGTACGGCAGAGAAACCTGTACCCCATACATTGTACAAGTTATCATTCCTGAGCTAAGGCTGTTCCTTGGACAGGAGGATGACGCGCTTTTTCAGCAGGGCAATGCACGTCCACAAACGTGTGCTGCGACGCAATGTCCTCTTCGTGATGTACAACAGCTGCGATGGACAGCAAAATCACCAGTTCTCTCGCCGATGGAACCCGTATGGTGCATGGTGAAGCGGGAAGTTACTCGTTCTCCGGGGCCTGCAACAACATTCCCGAATCCCAACAATAGATACACGATGCTTGGAGGAATCTATCTCCATTCGACACCTTTATCATCGTTTGCACGCAAAAATACAAAAATACATGCCTGTGTTGCCACCAGAGGGTGCTATACAGGGTGAATCACGTAACACACGGAGAGCGCTCTTGATATGTGGTTTTCACACAACAGAATTTTAGGCACGAGCTCGTATTTGCAGCCAATACACAGACTTTGAGACGGTTACGGAAGTGCAGTTATTTACTACACTTACAAAATTTTAAATGAGACAATTCCTATTGACAGTAAAATCCTAGAAACAGAGTAAATGAGAAAGTCAATGGTGTTTGTTGCAGGAATCTGGTGCACGTAGTTTACGAGTTATCGTTTTGTGAACATTGTAAACACCGGCAGCTGTTTGTTCCATCCTACCGCTTAGATGCCAGGCGAGAAGGTTATGTTTGTTTACAATGGGTAAAGACATTGCAACGATCCAGTCAGTTGTTGTGTGATAGTGGCACAGTAGAAAGTGTTTGGAAGATGGTATCTCCCAGTATGGAAAAAGCGAACATGCTCATGGTTTATGGAGAATGCAGGAAGAATGCCGTTCGTTCGTGTACCGTGTACTCCGAAAAAAATCCCAACAGATGTCAAACATCGCGACAGTTATTTGTGAACCTCTTCGATTACGTGCAAGAGGTACTTTAACGCCTAAAATATATAACACAACGAAACGTGTGGCTCGAGAGGAGGTTGAAATTAATGTTCTGCCTGCTGTACTAGTAAACCCACAAACCAGTCTCCGTGCAATAGCTCGAGAAAGCGGCATAAATCAGGCAAGGGTACTGCGCGTTCTCCATCGTCATAAATTCGATCCGTGTCATATCTCTCACCATCAAGTACTCCATGGGAATAATATTACGAATCGAGTGAACTTTTGTACATGGGCATTAGGCATGACACTCCGTACATGTCATGTATTTTTTCTTTGTGAATGGAGCAAAATTTTGCTAATCATGGCAACCGAGCGAGGTGGCGCATTGGTTAGCACACTGGACTCGCATTCGGGAGGACGACGGTTCGACCCCACGTCCGGCCGTCCTGATTCAGGTTTTCCGTGATTTCCCTAAATGGTTCAAATGGCTCTGAGCACTATGGGACTTAACATCTTAGGTCATCAGTCCCCTAGAACTTAGAACTACTTAAACCTAACTAACCTAAGGACATCACACACATCCATGCCCGAGGCAGGATTCGAAACTGCGACCGTAGCAGTCCCGTGGTTCCGGACGGCAGCACCTAGAACCGCAAGACCACCGCGGCCGGCGATTTCCCTAAATCTCCTCAGGCAAATTCCGGGATGGTTCCTTTGAAAGGACACGGGCGGCTTCCTTCCCCATCCTTCCCTAATCCAATGAGACCGATGACCTCGCTGTTTGGTCTCTTCCATCAAATCAATCCAACCCAACCCAACTAATCATGGCCAAATAAGTCTCAGAAACATGCATTACTGGTCTGTTGACAATTCCCGTCGGTTTAGTCAAGTGGAATGTCAGCGTTCATGGAGTTTCAACAAGTCGTGTGGAATAGTGTACCGTCACCTCGCAGGCCCGTCGTTCGTAGCGGGAACATCAAATTCGCACAAGTATCTCAACGTCCTATCGGACCATCTTCCTCAGATGGAAGAAGACGTTCCGCTTCAGACTAGGGGGTGCCTGGGGTATCAACATGAGGGCTGTCCGGCCCATAGAATGACTACTGCGTGTCTTCAGGGGTTGTTTCCAAATCGATGAAGATCTGTACCTTGTCTGGTCCATGGCCCCGAACTGAGACCAATACATTTTTTTCTGTACGGGAAGCAGAAATACACTGTCTACAAGGACATAGTAATGACATCAGACGATAGGAAACGACGCGCTGCTGCTGCCTGCGCTCCAGTTTCCTCCAAAATGCTAAAAAGTGTGCAGCAATCATTGCGCGGCAGACTGCAAGTTGGTGCTGACACTGGTGGCGGTCTTTTTGAGGACAGCCTTTGAGGGCACACTGGCTCTTTACGTGTCAGAGCCTACAGAGGAACCGCATTTACCTTTGTTATTTTCAACATTTCGCAGTCCTGTCAGCAACTGTATAAATGTTAATTTTAATTTTAAAAACCAGCAGCGTCAGTTGCAAAGTTTACCTAGATTTACCTAGGTTTCAGTCGGGATAACCCAAGCTTCTTCAGAATAAAAGTAACTACCGTTTGTAGTTTGGAATTCAGTACTGGAACTCAGTACAGCACTCGTGGCTGCCGCACTGCGGTCGCGAAGTGGGGCCGAGGCAGTTTCAGATACGTTTTTACAGTCTGACAATAATTTAGGGATTTGTAGTTTTAGCTTGACGATGAACACTATGGACAAATGGTAGTTACTTTTATTCTGAAGAAGGTTGGGTTATCCCGACCGAAACCTAGGTAAATCTAGGTAAACTTTGCAACTGAGGCTATTGGTTTTTAAAATTAAAATTCACCTTTGTGTTTCGTTTCTCCTCGGTAATGTCCCATTTAAGATTTAATTTAACCTCCGGAGACTTATTAACATCTGTGTAGGGCTGCACATACTTTCGCATTCAGCATGGAACAAACAACTGTCGGTCTTTACAATGTTTAGACTACGATATCTTGTGAACTACTTGCACTAGGCTCCTGCAACAAACACTACTGGCATTCTGATTTACTCTACTTTAATGGTATTGTTGCCAATATACATTCTTCCATTGAAATATTTGTATCTTTTGTAAATAAATACACATTCGAAACTGATAACACTCCATGTATCGGCTGCAAAGGAGGGTGTTGCATTTTTTTCCGGCAGTGTATTAAATAAATGTTGTACATGGAAGAATAAAAGCGAAATCGCTCTTAGGGTAGACGAAACTCTGCATCAAACGAGCTTGGATGCGACATCGTCATGCGCCAAACACGGTGTGAACCTTATCAAGCTTCAGAAGTTCGTAACAGCATGGTCACAGCAGATATCTTTAACTGGAGTAGTAAAAAGAAGAAAAAACTCGTCTGAGAGTGTGGGCAATGAAGTTGGACCACACGTTACTGCTTTGAAATAAGATTCGCCTGAAATTACGCTTTGGAGAAACCAACACAATGAAAGTGCGCATATCATGAGGTGGTGCGCATTTGAAATGCGTAAACTGCAATGAAATTTCGACTGATGTAGCTCATCTACAAAAGAGTTCAACTCTGTTAAAAAGTGATTCATAATTTAATCTGCTTAATGACGGTTTCCAATCCTGACTACACACTGTCCTCTCGCGACAGGCCTCGTCATAAGTCCACCCCACAGGTCTAAGCCAGCGTGGTCTGTTCAGTCCTGTACTCAAGGCAGGAGTCCTTTGACGTGACGACGTGTGGCTCACAACAGAGTAAATGGTTGGTACCAGGTGGTTATAATTAAAGTGCGCCTACTGACAGAGGTCCAGTGTGGGTTGTAATTATCGTATGGCAGCGAAACTTCGTAGATCTGCTAATGCGTTAATGGGAAGCGATTTATGCTGGAAAAAAATTAGTTCCAATTTTGACCACTAAATGCAAATCTGGCACTGTACAAGGTTTGTGTGACAATATGACATTCACGCTGTTATTTGACAAGCCATAACGTGAGTGAAACGCATTGCTATCGAGAAGAGAGATCTGCTAGTGAAACTGTCTTACGTGAAAGGCAGCAATTAAGGTGTTGCATTCAGAGGGTATTGCCGCCTGAAAGATATGAGGAAAGGCTCGATGCCATTAAATGGTTTATAGATGATGATAATAAAATTCGGAAACATCGGTGAGCTCGATGTGTTTCAGGAAGAGCATAAGGGAACAATTAACAGGAATGGAGGAAAGAAATACAGTAGAAGAAGAATGGGTAGCTTTGAGGGATGAAGTAGTGAAGGCAGCAGAGGATCAAGTAGGTAAAAAGACGAGGGCTAGTAGAAATCCTTGAGTAACAGAAAAAATATTGAATTTAATTGATGAAAGGAGAAAATATAAAAATGCAGTAAATGAAGCAGGCAAAAAGGAATACAAACGTCTCAAAAATGAGATCGACAGGAAGTGCAAAATGGCTAAGCAGGGATGGCTAGAGGACAAATGCAAGGATGTAGAGGCTTATCTCACTAGGGGTAAGATAGATATTGCCTACAGGAAAATTAAAGAGACCTTTGGAGATAAGAGAACCACTTGTATGAACATCAAGAGCTCAGATGGAAACCCAGTTCTAAGGAAAGAAGGGAAGCAGAAAAGTGGAAGGAGTATATAGAGGGTCTATACAAGGGCGATGTACTTGAGGACAATAATATGGAAATGGAAGAGGATGTAGATGAAGATGAAATGGGAGATACGTTACTGCGTGAAGAGTTTGAAAGAGCACTGAAAGACCTGAGTCGAAACAAGGCCCCCGGAGTAGACAACATTCCATTGGAACTACTGACGGCCTTGAGAGAGCCAGTCCTGACAAAACTCTACCATCTGGTGAGGAAGATGTATGAAACAGACGAAATACCCCCAGACTTCAAGAAGAATATAATAATTCCAATCCCAAAGAAAGCAGGTGTTGACAGATGTGAAAATTACCGAACAATCAGTTTAATAAGCCACAGCTGTAAAATACTAACACGAATTCTTTACAGACGAATGGAAAAACTAGTAGAAGCCGACCTCGGGGAAGATCAGTTTGGATTCCGTAGAAATATTGGAACACGTGAGGCAATACTGACCTTACGACTTATCTTAGAAGAAAGATTAAGGAAAGGCAAACCTACGTTTCTAGCATTTGTAGACTTAGAGAAAGCTTTTGACAATGTTGAATGGAATACTCTCTTTCAAATTCTAAAAGTGACAAGGGTAAAATACAGGGAGCGAAAAGCTATTTACAATTTGTACAGAAACCAGATGGCAGTTATAAGAGTCGAGGGACATGAAAGGGAAGCAGGGGTTGGGAAGGGAGTAAGACAGGGTTGTAACCTCTCCCCGATGTTATTCAATCTGTATATTGAGCAAGCAGTAAAGGAAACAAAAGAAAAATTCGGAGTAGGTATTAAAATCCATGGAGAAGAAATTAAAACTTTGAGGTTCGCCGATGACATTGTAATTCTGTCAGAGACAGCAAAGGACTTGGAAGAGCAGTTGAACGGAATGGATGGTGCCTTGAAGGGAGGATATAAGACGAACATCAACAAAAGCAAAACGAGGATATGGGAAGGTAGTCGAATTAAGTCGGGTGATGTTGAGGGTATTAGATTAGGAAATGAGACACTTAAAGTAGTAAAGGAGGTTTGCTATTTGGGGAGCAAAATAACTGATGATGGTCGAAGTAGAGAGGATATAAAATGTAGACTGGCAATGGCAAGGAAAGCGTTTCTGAAGAAGAGAAATTTGTTAACATCGAGTATAGATTTAAGTGTCAGGAAGTCATTTCTGAAAGTATTTGTATTTAGTGTAGCCATGTATGGAAGCGAAACATGGACGGTAAATAGTTTGGACAAGAAGAGAATAAAAGCTTTCGAAATGTGGTGCTACAGAAGAATGCTGAAGATTAGATGTGTAGATCACGTAACTAATGAGGAAGTATTGAATGGGATTGGGGAGAAGAGAAGTTTGTGGCACAACTTGACCAGAAGAAGGGATCGGTTGGTAGGACATGTTCTGAGGCATCAAGGGATCACCAATTTAGTATTGGAGGGCAGCGTGGAGGGTAAAAATCGTAGGGGGAGACCAAGAGATGAATACACTGAGCAGATTGAGAAGGATGTAGGTTGCAGTAGGTACTGGGAGATGAAGAAGCTTGCACAGGATAGAGTAGCATGGACAGCTGCATCAAACCAGTCTCAAGACTGAAGACCACAACAACAACAACAACAACAACAACAGATGATGATAATAAAATTCGAAAACATGGGTGAGCTTGATGTGGCATCTGGAAGAGGAAGGTGTCATATCCCAGACGAAGTTGTGGACGAGGTTGCTGCTGCTGTAACTGACCACGCAGCACGTACCCTGGGTGATGCTAGTGGTCGTGCAGTGTCACGAGAAGTGTCTGCCCATGGTCAGCAAAACGGAAGCGTTTGCGGTCTATTTTGCAGTGGTACCCATACAATAATCATAAACTGCAGCGACTGAAGCCTAATGATGCACAGCGATGTTTTGAAGCTGCACTTTGGTTACCGATCGAAGTTGATGATATGCGACTCGGCAATATCCTAAGGAATGACGAGGCACATTTTATACTATAGGGTGCAGCGAGTACACAGAACTGCAGAATTTGCGGTACTGTTAAACCCCGTGTTGTGCACTAAGCGACACTACACTCGCCCAGTATGACTGTCTGAGGTGGATTCACAAGCTCCCTTATTCTCGGTCCGTTCTTCTTTGAAGAGAATACAGCCAAAGGGCCTGCCAGGGGTACCGTGACGACTGCACGTTACCGAGACCTCCGTGTACAGCATGTGATTCACGCTGTAGGAGAGCGCAGCTATGTGGAAACCACGGTTTTGATCCAAGATGTGGCAACACTTCACTTCGTTCTCCCAGTCAAAGATCTACTTGATGCAACCTTCCACGAACGTGTTATCTCCAGAGGTTTTATAAATGCATGGCCTGCAAGATCACTTGTCTTGAATCCATCTGACTTTTGGCTGTTGGTGTATCTAAAAGAATGCGTGTACCAGTGACACGTTCAGACTCTCATAGCATAAATTCCTGTAGACCTGCTGTGAGCAGCTGCTGATCACGTAGTTTTATGGATGCAGCATCTCCAGTGTTCTTACTGAACAAATTTTGTAAGCACCAGTTAACTTGTTTGACATTTTCTGCCAACGTTCTGTTCTTAATCCAGTACATGTGTAAACATTTCCATGCATCTTTCCTTCAGCCACAGCGCCAGATTTGCATCTGGTGCCCAAAATAGGATATTTTTCAGCATAGACGCATTAGTCTATCTACCAAGTTTCACTACCATTGATAGCTACAGCGCACTGTGGACCTCTCTGAGCAGCTGTTATTTGATTTTTGCCATTCGGTATTTGTCATTACCAGCCTTCCCTCCAAGGACACAATGAGGCTTCAAAAGTTAGAGAGGGTGAAGGTGCACAGACATACGAGGTGCATTCAAGTTCTAAGGCCTCCGATTTTTTTTCTCCGGACTAGAAAGAGATAGAAACATGCTCATTGTTTTAAAATGAGGCCGCGTTCATTGTCAATACGTCCCACAGATGGCAGCACCGTACGGCAGATGGAATTTTACCGCCAGCGGCGAGAATGAGAACTGTTTTAAATACTTAAAATGGCGACGTTTTCTTTACTTGAACAGCGTGCAATCATTCGTTTTCTGAATTTGCGTGGTGTGAAACCAATTGAAGTTCATCGACAGTTGAAGGAGACATGTGGTGATGGAGTTATGGATGTGTCGAAAGTGCGTTCGTGGGTGCGACAGTTTAATGAAGGCAGAACATCGTGTGACAACAAACCGAAACAACCTCGGGCTCGCACAAGCCGGTCTGACAACATGATCGAAAAAGTGGAGAGAATTGTTTTGGGGGATCGCCGAATGACTGTTGAACAGATCGCCTCCAGAGTCGGCATTTCTGTGGGTTCTGTGCACACAATCCTGCATGACGACCTGAAAATGCGAAAAGTGTCATCCAGGTGGGTGCCACGAATGCTGACAGACGACCACATGGCTGCCCGTGTGGCATGTTGCCAAGCAATGTTGACGCGCAACGACAGCATGAATGGGACTTTCTTTTCGTCGGTTGTGACAACGGATGAGACGTAGATGCCATTTTTCAATCCATAAACATAGCGCCAATCAGCTCAATGGAAGCACACGGATTCACCGCCACCAAAAAAATTTCGGGTAACCGCCAGTGCTGAAAAAATGATGGTGTCCATGTTCTGCGACAGCGAGGGCGTAATCCTTACCTATTGTGTTCCAAAGGGCACTACGGTAACAGGTGCATCCTACGAAAATGTTTTGAAGAACAAATTCCTTCCTGCACTGCAACAAAAACGTCCGGGAAGGCCTGCGCATGTGCTGTTTCACCAAGACAACGCACCCGCACATCGAGCTAACGTTACGCAACAGTTTCTTCGTGATAACAACTTTGAAGTGATTCCTCATGCTCCCTACTTACCTGACCTGGCTCCTAGTGACTTTTGGCTTTTTCCAACAATGAAAGACACTCTCCCTGACCGCACATTCACCAGCCGTGCTGCTGTTGCCTCAGCGTTTTTCCAGTGGTCAAAACAGACTCCTAAAGAAGCATTCGCCACTGCTATGAAATCATGGCGTCAGCATTGTGAAAAATGTTTACGTCTGCCGGGCGATTACGTCGAGAAGTTCCGCCAGTTTCATCGATTTCGAGTGAGTAGTTAATTAGAAAAAAAATCGGAGGCCTTAGAACTTGAATGCACCTCGTAGTTACACAGAGTTTTAAAAAAAGTAATTCCATAGTTTGGGAGGTGATAATATGGACCAGAAGAAGGGGGAAATTGTCCAGAGAACATGGGCCCTAAAAGGCATACTTCAACAGCTAAGAGCACTTACTCGTCGAGGTGGCGCAGTGATTAGCACACTGGGCTCGCATTCGGAAGGACCACGGTTCGAATCACCGCCTGGCCACCCAGATTTAGGTTTTCTGTGATTTCTTTAAATCGTTCAGGGCACAGGCAGGGGTGGATCCTTGGACACGGCCTATAACCGTCCCTATCCTTCCGTAATTCGAGCTTGTGCTCCGTTTTTAATGACCTTGCTGTCGATGGGACGATAAACTCTAATCTTGTAGCTTCCCATTTCTTCATCTTTTCTATTATGAAACACATCTCTTCTACTGCAAGCACTTTGCTATTACGAACGTTGCAATAAAAAATGGGGTGGCTTCCCTCTGTTACTGTCAATGGATACAGCGTGCAGTAAACATCTGTTACTGATGTTACGTAAACTGTATTCGTCATTCTGAGCAAGTGCGGCATATAGTTCTAGCGAAACCAGTCTGTGTGCGTATTTTTCCACGGGAAGTCGCAGACACAATCTTCTGTCATGGTCTGACGAATGGCAGCAATCGTCGCCTCAGTAACAAAGCTAACAAATGTTTACTGCATGATGTATCCACGGAAAATAACAGAAGAATGTCTCATCATTTATTTACTGCATTCAGTAATTTCCTAAAAGCAAAGAGTTGCGGTAGAAGAGAAGTGTTCCACAGCAGCAAACATGAGCAGTTGCTCATAACTCTTAACGTATGTATTATAGAACGTGATGGATCCCGCCTAGTTGTCAAAGATGGGGCGTCCAGGAAACCTGCTTCTCGGATCACTAGACAATAATTCAAGCAAATCGTATTAAAGAGTTTTATTACGAAAAGAATCAATGAAAATACTTCGACAACAACACAGAAGTGTCGCAAGCAAAGGGCGACATGACTACGAAGTCTTTCGCGACGAAGTCCTTGCATAAAAAGTTGTCGGTTTACTTGCCGCGTCAAATTTGGATAAAATCCCAAGCTTTCGATGACTACCTCCGTCATCTTCGTCAGGGGTAAAACTCACTGTCGTGGACCGGTGAGGCTTCCGCTTTTATAAGCAGTGGACGGCTTCTCATTGGCTGGATGACGTCACGCTGAAAACGGCGCGTACCGAGGTGGCGGCCTCTATATCCATAGATTTTGTTTGCGCGCTTTATCCAGCGTTGCTTGCAGCGCCATCCATCGCAACAGGCGGAGAACTGCGAGGAATGTAAGAAGTCTCCCTTTGCGCTCTTTCTTTATCAGTTGCGCGCTTCCATGCATTGCTGAGTGCATAAAAGGAGTCTCTGTTGAAATTATTTTCACAGAATCTAATTTCAACTGCTTCCCTGATGACAGAGTCCCAATAGTTTGAAGCGTGAACAAGTAGTCTTGTTTCATCGAATAAAATCTTATGTTTATTTAACAAACTGTTCTCAGCCACCGCTGATTTTTCTAGATACCTGTATTCCAGGTGACGCTGATGTTCCACACAGCGATTGGCAACAGTTCTTATAGACTGGCCCACATAATTTTTGCGACACTCGCAAGGAATGCTGTAAATTCCCGGTACTCTCATGCCAAGATTATCTTCCACGGGTCGCAACATTTCCTTAATCTTCCTGGGTGGCCGGAAGACTGGTCTGATTCCCTGCCGGCTCAGGACTCTGCCGATCCTGCGGTCGTTGCACCGCAGAATGGTAGCCGCGCGATGTGTTGGTCCTCTTGATCTGTTCGAACAGCGGCCTTCCTTGGTTTCTTCACCAGAGTAGATCTGATATCACGATCGGAATATCCATTTTTTATGAATACCGTCGTCAGATGGTCAATCTCGGAGCCGAGATGATCCTCGTGCGAAATAGTCCTTGCTCTGTGTGCCAAGGTATACAGCATAGCTCTCTTCTCAGCTGGGTGGTGAAAACTACGCGCGTTTAGATATAAATCTGTATGCGTCGATTTTATGTACACAGAATGTCCGAGACGTCCATCTGCTTTTCGCTCCACCAGCACATCTAAGAAGGGTAACTTCCCATCCTTCTCCACCTCTACTGTAAATCTTATGTTCTGATGTATATCATTCAAATTACCAACAAACTGCTACAGTGCCTCATTGCCATGTGGCCAGATTAAAAATGTATCGTCAACATACCTGAAGGACTGAAGTTATTTCGACACACTTTGACGACCACCTATTTTTTGTATGGTGGAAAATATTATGTAATGACTGACGGAACAGCCGTGGGTTCGCCACTGTCACCAGCCATAGCTAACTTCTTCAAGGAGGATTTCGAAGAACGAGCGTTGAACAGTGCTCCCTTACGTCCATCGCGTTGTCGTCCTGGAGAAGGAGTGGTCAGCATGCAATTGGCTGACGTCTTCTTCACACCCCTCTCTGCTCTCTCGTAACGGACTGTCGTACCGGCGCTTGACTTGACGCCGTAACAGAAGCCGTGGTTACTGGACGTATTATCTTGATTTTGTCCACACTATCACCTCTCAAAATATGGAATACTGTTTTAGTAAAAAATGGTTCAAATGGCTCTGAGCACTATGGGACTTAACTGCTGTGGTCATCAGTCCCCTAGAACTTAGAACTACTTAAACCTAACTAACCTAAGGACATCACACACATCCATGCCCAAGGCAGGATTCGAACCTGCGACTGTAGCGCCTAGAACTGTTTTAACACCCCATACACAGAACGATTAAGCTGCTCCTACCTAAGGACTTTTTGCAAGCCACAGCACTTGTGAAAACCATGCGTGAGAGTTTCATATTCTCTCTGTCGCTATGCGCACACTATTAGTCATATTATTCTCCAGTTATTCAAGAAAACCGTGTTTGAAGGTCATTTTTGTACAGTTTTCTTCAATAACGCGAAAACTACAGCCTGTATGGAAAAACGTATCCCCAAACAAAATTTATCTACATTGACATTGAAATTCCTACAATCAGGTCCTGTTCCTTTTTTCTGTAGGACGAATACTCATACTCTGCATGTAGTGAGCGACAGAACTGAAAATCTTACACGTGGTTTTTGAAAGCGTTGCAGGTCGCATAAAATTCATACGTAAGGGCAACTGAATCACCTTGTGGACATGCAGCGATAGCCGATTTCGGCAAGGTAAGAGAGGAATAGATAATGGCTACATGTGCAGTGAATAATCGTCCGCTGCAAGGCAATAGCACGTGAATATCGTGCAGTTTCAGACAATTGTGAGGTTGTAGAAGACTGAGGTACCTGTCACCATTCATGTACCTTTCTAAGCATGCGCTATATTTTCCTGTTGTCGGCTCGGTGTGTGGTGCGCTGTGCAGTTCCGTAATGGGTGAAGACCTGGAAGAAGGCGAGTGGGCCGCTAGGGAGGTGACGCGCGCGAACGCCGGGCCAGTGCAGCGCTGTTGACACCGGCTTAGCGCCGCTGTTTGTGTTTGTGTTTGCAGGCACAACGGGCTGCAAATTTAATTAGAGCCGTCAGCCGCAGCGGCAGCGGCCGTCCGCTCGATGCGTTTGCCACTTCACGTGCTAACGTTCTCTTGTTTACCTTCAGAAGACTTCCGTTTGCACAACAATCTACAAGTGACACGCTTAGAAACTGAAATGTCGAGAAAGTTTCTTTAGGTGTTTCGACGAAACCATAACGTGTGTAATCTTCGTCGGCGGTAGAAAAACCCTTTACATAAACTGCAACAAGGCAGAAATTTTGTTACTTTGCATCAAAATGAAGGCAAGTAATGGATTTGTGTTGGGTAGAAGGGAGTGCCCAGATTTTGGGCTTCTCCTTGTTCCTGTTTCCTTCAGGTGAAAAGCATCTTCTGAGAGACAGCAGTCTGTTCCTTCTCAGTCTAATTGATATGGACATGGAACAATGAAAACTGATGTATGAAGTTACATAGCAAATCTATACAGTTCACATCCTGCCGGAGAGACAGATATAGCTCCTACGATGTTGTTGCCACTCCATCAGTTCTCTCAGAAGTTGTACAAAGTGATGCCTAACTCCACAGACATAATTTAGTAGGTTTCTCACAGACTTTTCAGAGTATTTTGGTGTATCCACTGCGGCAAGGCCGTTGCCCATACCTTTGAATTATACTAAGGGGTGTGTATTGAAACTAGGTTCTAGATGGCTGTCAAGCGTGAGGACTGATTCAGCTAGCCGGCCGCGGTGGCCGAGCGGTTCTAAGCGTTTCAGTCCGGAACCGCGCGACTGCTACGGTGGCAAGTTCGAATCCTGCCTCGGGAATGGATGTGTGTAATGTCCTTAGGTTAGTTAGGTTTAAGTAGTTCTAAGTTCCAGGGGACTGATGACCTCCGATGTTGAGTCCCATAGTGCTCAGAGCAATTTTTTGAGTACTTTGATAGTACTGATCCGCAGTGTTCAGTGGCTTATTACGTAGTCTTTCTTCTTATTTTTCCTGACCTTAATTCTGTACCTGCACGGCGTCGGCATTTTAATTGTGTATTTTGCAATGTTAGTGATAGAATGCGCCTGGATGCCCTACCTGTCAGCATCCCGCCCTCTCCCACGCCCCTCCCGCTAGCCCATCCCGGCAGTTGTTTGCGACTAGCGTTATCCATGTGAAAGTGTGAGAACGTTTTCGAATCGTATAACTGAAGCAAGACGTGGGTACCAGCCCGGTATTCACCTAGTCGTTTGTGAGAAACATCCTAAAAATCACATCTAGGGTGGACACCAACTGGCCCTCATTGTTAATCTGATGGGCAGATTCAATCTGGGACCCGTGCTGCTCCCTAAACTCCAGAAGCGGCTGTTGTTGTGGTCTTCAGTCCTGAGACTGGTTTGATGCAGCTCTCCATGCTACTCTATCCTGTGCAAGCTTCTTCATCTCCCAGTACCTACTGCAACCTACATCCTTCTGAATCTGTTTAGTGTATTCATTTCTTCGTCTCCCTCTACGATTTTTACCCTCCACGCTGCCCTCCAATACTAAACTGGTGATCCCTTGACGCCTCAGAACATGTCCTACCAACCGATCCCTGTACCACAGGCTTCTCTTCTCCCCAGTCCCATTCAATACCTCCTCATTAGTTATGTGTTCTACCCATCTAATCTTCAGCATTCTTCTGTAGCGCCACATTTCGAAAGTTTCTATTCTCTTCCTGTCTAAACTATTTATCGTCCACGTTTCACTTCCATACATGGCTACATTCCATACAAATAAGTACTTTCAGAAACGACTTCCTGGCACTTAAATCTATACTCGATGTTAATAAATTTCTCTTCTTCAGAAACGCTTTCCTTGCCATTGCCAGTCTACATTTTATGTCCTCTCTACTTCGACCATCATCAGTTATTTTGGTCCCCAAATAGCAAAACTCCTTTAGTACTTTAAGTATCTCATTTCCTAATCTAATTCCCTCAGCATCACCCGACTTAATTCGACTACATTCCGTTATCCTCGTTTTTCTTTTGTTAATGTTCATCTTATATCCTCCTTTCAAGACACTATCCATTGCGTTCAACTGCTTTTCCAAGTCCTTTGCTGTCTCTGACAGAATTACAATGTCATCGGCGAACCTCAATTTTTTAATTTCTTCTCCATGGATTTTAATTCCTACTCCAAATTTTTCATTTGTTTCCTTTACTGATTGCTCAATATACAGATTGAATAGCATCGGGGAGAGGCTACAACCCTGTCTCACTCCCTTCCCAACCACTGCTTCCCTTTCATGCCCGTAGACTCTTATAACTGCCATCTGGTTTCTGAACAAATTGTAAATAGCCTTTCGCTCCCTGTATTTTACCCCTACCACCTTCAGAATTTGAAAGAGAGTATTCCAGTCAACATTGTCAAAAGCTTTCTCTAAGCCTACAAATGCTAGAAACGTAGGTTTGCCTTTCCTTAATCTATTTTCTAAGGTAAGTCGTAGAGTCGGTATTGCTCATGTGTTCCAACATTTCTACGGAATCCAAACTGATCTTCCCCGAGGTCGGCTTCTACTAGTTTTTCCATTCGTCTGTAAAGAATTCGCGTTAGTATTTAGCAGCCGTGACTTATTAAACTGATGGTTCGGTAATTTTCACACCTGTCAACAACTGCTTTCTTTGGAATTATTATATTCTTCTTGAAGTCTGAGGGTATTTCGCCTGTCTCATACATCTTGCTCACCAGATGGTAGAGTTTTGTCAGGACTGGCTCTCCCAAGGCTGTAAGTAGTTCTAATGGAATGTTGTCTACTCCCGGGGCGGGTTTCGACTCAGGTCTTTCAGTAAGCGGCTATCCAAGCAGATTACAGAGTAACAATGTAGCCATATTTAGTTGGTTTCTTGTCTGAATTCTCATTATTTCTGTGAAAATATCTTCACAACAACAAAAAAGACTGTAATATGCTCATCATCAAAATACGCAACGTAAAACAGAGATAATCCAGTTGTGGTATCATAGATCGCTACCACCCGCACCAGCGTCTCACAGCTGGCAACAGAAACGCACGTTTCTGACAGACGCCGATAGCGGCGGATCCAATGTGTGCCCGCTGAGACATGCTTTCAGCAGCTCCAATGCTAGTGCCCTCTGCCTCCGCGATATAGGACGGCCGGTGGCAGCTACACGGCCAGTTTCAGTCGCACTCTTCGATAGCCTTCAGTGTTAGTTAGCCTTCGACAGTTCGCTCATACATTAGTAGTGGGAGCCTCACACTGCACGACCTTGTTCAGTTTTCTTCTTGTAATGGCCTGACTTTACTGCTGTTTGTTCTTTTGTAAAAAATTTTCTCAACACTTTGAGGAAGTTACGAGTTAAGTAAAACTTCAGTTTACTGTATTTACGTGTTCGCTAATCATTTCTGCTCCTGTCCTGCTCTCTGCGACAACAGCTGCTGCACCACTTTGTAGCCCACCTCCCCTCACCGTTGTGTGTGAAATAGTGCACTACAGCAGCAATACTCGGACGAAACACGTACTCTTGTATCACAGTATCTACAATCTGTTCTGTCAGTGATCAGAAGCAGAACTGTTCCCTTATAGGTGCTGTTCAAAATGTAGACCACCATGATCACGGCAGAGTGTATACCGACGCATCATCGACTGTCTTACACTCTCAAGAATCCCAGGTGTTCGGCGTAGTGCTTCCACAGGTGTGACAATCCCAGCAAGCAGGTCCATGCGAGTATCGACCGGAGTCGCGGAAATTAGAAAAAGAATTGCATTCGCGTCACGTCTGATGGTCAATCCGGTCATGGAACAGGATCACTGCGACCGATCTATTCTTGTCCAAAAAGCACGCAGTTGCTAACATGGAGCGCATAGTATACTGTCCTACTCTCACGTTAACACCACCTAAATCCACGAGTTCTCAGCGACACATGATCTTGGAAATGTAGGTGAGCCCGTCGAAATAACGTATTGCACACGACTCCAGATTATCAAGAAATACATGTCTAATCACATAATCGTCGACACTACCACCCCAATAAATTCACGGAGAACTTGTGCTGATACGATCGTCGTGCCAGTCTTTGTGGGCTTTCACCAAGTTTGACGCGGGTATACCTAGTGATCAACAGGACTGCTCTTGTAAACATGGCCTCACCATTACATTTCGCACATTGCAACAGTCAAACGTCTCTATTGAATAGTTTCACAATACATTTGACCAATTTTATCTTGCTGCGGCCTGATTTTCTGCACTGCTTGTCAACAGTATATTTCTACAAACTCGTCCAGAGGACATAAGCAGTTGGACTGATATAAACTCCAGAAGATTTGGTGCGTAGGACATCCGCAGTTGAGGGGCATCATAATTGAGAGAGGTCCGCTTCAGTTGCACTAATATTTATGCAAACCACGACCGGTTTCCAAATTTTGAAATCCCATCTTAAGGTGTATGGAATATAGTATGTGGTAATACATAACATGCGGTCGGGCCAACCAGTGCAAGCGGTCCAGTCGTTGCATGTTGACGGAAACTGTACGCCACCGGGCACTCACACGGAAGGAACGGCCCGACCACATGTTCTGCATTACCACATACTAAAAATTCATAACGTGAACACGGGATTTTAAAATCTCGAAACTAGTCGTGATTTGAATAAATACTGATGTAAATTCAATAATTATTTGACGTTTGTATACAAGCAACTTGTGCCCTGTATCAGAATTTTTATATACTGCGTAATTCAGTTACTAATCCTGTGTAATCATTATCAATATTTATGTAATGACGTAATATATTACCATGTTTCCTCCTTTAACTTGTCTTTTTTGTGAAAGGATGAGACAGTATGTGTGTCTTTTCGGGTTTGCAAGGCATGTAGCAGACTAGCTGCTATTCGTCTGCTGGGGTAACCAACTCGGTGTTCCTTTACGTGGGCATAGAGATCCATCGGCATTTGTGGACTTAGAGAAAGCTTTTGACAATGTTGACTGGAATACTCTCTTTAAAATTCTGAAGGTGGCAGGGGTAAAATACAGGGAGCGAAAGGCTATTTACAATTTGTACGGAAACCAGAAGGCAGTTATAAGAGTCGACGGACATGAAAGGGAAGCACTGTTTGGGAAGGGAGTGAGACAGGGTTGTAGCCTATTCCCGATGTTATTCAATCTGTATATTGATCAAGCAGTAAAGGAAACAAAAGAAAAATTCGTAGTAGGTATTAAAATCCATGGAGAAGAAATAAAAACTTTGAGATTCGCCGATGATATTGTAATTCTGTCAGAGACAGCAAAGGACCTGGAAGAGCAGTTGAATGGAATGGACAGTGTCTTGGAAGGAGGATATAAGATCAACATCAACAAAAGCAAAACGAGGATAATGGAATGTAGTCGAATTAAGTCGGCCGTTGCTGAGGGAATTAGATTAGGAAATGAGACACTTAAAGTAGTAAATGAGTTTTGCTATTTGGGGAGCAAAATAACTGATGATGATCGAAGTAGAGAGGATATAAAATGTAGATTGGCAATGGCAAGGAAAGCGATTCTGAAAAAGAGAAATTTGTTAACATCGAGTATAGATTTAAGTGCTAGGAAGTCGTTTCTGAAAGTATTTGTATGGAGTGTAGCCATGTATGGAAGTGAAACGTGTACGATAAATAGTTTGGACAAGAATAGAATAGAATAATGCTGAAGATTAGATGGGTAGATCACATAACTAATGAGGAGGTATTGACTAGAACTGGGGAGAAGAGAAATTTGTGGCACTACTTGACTAGAAGAAGGGATCGGTTGGTAGGACATGTTCTGAGGCATCAAGGGATCACCAATTTAGTATTGGAGGGCAGCGTGGAGGGTAAAAATCGTAGAGGGAGATCAAGAGATGAATACACTAAGCAGATTCAGGATGTAGGTTACAGTAGGTACTGGGAGATGAAGTATCTTGCACAGGGTAGAGTAGCATGGAGAGCTGCATCAAACCAGTCTCTGGACTGAAGACAAGAACAACAACAACAACAACAGAGATCCATCCTCCACAGTGCGTGTCTTGTCTGTTTGTTACGTCACTGGCGGAAACGGCCCTGTCTAGTCTTTCCGCTTTAGCTGTGTTCTCTACGTGCTACCGGCAGGCAGACATTCTGCTGCCGGCTGTTGATGAGTTCGGTTCGTAGTTCTTAAACCTGGTCTTGCTACCTTAATGTCGTTGTGAATGTGTAAGTTCTTCAGCTTAACTGAAGCGTTTACCTTCTTTCCAGTTAAAATCATAATGCTTGGTTAATGCCAGGGAATGTCTGGGTTTCAATTTCTTCAGTATTCTGGGTTTGCTCTTTCCTTCGAAACATTGTAGTATGGAATGTCCTCCAGCGCGTAACGATTAGGCAACCATTACCTTGTGTGGATGTGAGAATAAATGTGTCTTCGTGTGCGTGTGTTTCTTTCTGTTCTGATTTGTGGGTCTCTTCCTGCATCAGATTAATGTGTCCTTACCGATATACCTATTTCCATGTGTGCTTAGTTTCGCCTACTCGTATTTCCACGTGTCCTTCGTTCAGTGTGCCCTCAGCTCTAGTTTTTTGTATTTCAACGTGTGATCCTAGTTAGACTGAATCATCCGCGTCTAACGTGTTGTTTGAGCACCTTTATTTTCTTAGTTTTGAGAGATTTTAATAGCCTCCTTTGTTCGTTGGGAACACGTGTTGTATGAAACAACGGGACCTTCAGCTTTCCTAGTTTCTTTGGTTCTGTTAGTTAGATTTAATCTAACTTTTGCAGCCGTGTAATATTTATTCAGTAATTTCGTGATTTTTATCTGTTTCAGTGTGAGTTATTCACCCACGTGATCTTTCCCTTTACTCGTATATGTACTGTGGACATGAATTCCTGTATCTTCCACGTATATCCGTAAAATTCTTTCAGTCGGTATACATTGCTGAGCCAAAACACTACGACCACCTACTTAATAGCTTGTTTATCCATCTTTGGAACGAAATGCGTCACCGCTTCTGCGTGTCAGGGATCCGACAATTTGTTGGTAGGTTTTTGGAGGTATGTCTACGCACAGGTCATGTAATTCGCGCAAATAACGGGCCGCTGATTTGCGTACGCGGAGATGGCGCCCGATAGTGACCCAAATAGGTTCCATAAGATTTACATCAGGCTAATTTGGTAGCCGAGACATCAACGTGAGTTCTCTATACTGCTCATCAAACCACTGAGCAAGGTTATCGCTCCGAGACACAAACAATTATACTGCTGAATGATGACATCGCCGTCGGGGAAGATATCAAGGATGAAGGGCTGCAGCTGGTTCATATTTGGTTACTGCCACAGGTCCCATGTAAGCACAGGAGACTGTCTCCCACAGCATAGTACTGCTCCCACCAGCGTGCGTCCGTGGCGCGCTGCACGTTTCGAGCCGCCGTTCACCTCGATGACGGCGTTTGTGGAGACGACATAGACCTAGTGTAGCAAAAATGTGTTTCAACTGAAGAGCCGATACGCTTCCATTGATCGACCGTCGAATCCTGATGGGCGACTGCAATCGTAGGTGGCGATGTCGTTGGGTCAACATGTTAACACGTAGGCCTGGTCTGCTGTGATGCTCCATGGTCAACAATGCACGATGAACGGTGTGCTCCGAAACACTTTTGCGTGCACCAGCATTGTGCTCTTTCGGCAGAGATGCCACAGAACACCATCTATGCTACTTTCCGTTGCAAACGAGCTTCCGAACCTCACGTTCTGTGAAGAATCGTGGGCGTCCAACCATTTAATGCCTAGTGGTAGTTTCATTGTGCTTCTACCTGTCTACGGAAACTTAAATGTTCACGAGAGTAGCACGTGAACACTCGACCAGCTTCGCCATTTTCGAGGTACTCCTTCACAGCTGGTGCGTAATAAAACCTACCCTTTGTCAAAGTCAATTATCTCAACGGATTTCCCCATGCCTTCGCTACGGTGATCCCCCGCCCGTGTCTGCTACGCTTATATACTTTCGTTACCGCGTCACGTAGCCGCAAAGTCACCAGGAGTCATTCACCATTTCGGTGTTTTGGCTTATCAGGCTAAATCTCTTATGGCGATAATTCGTTTCTCTAATCTAAGGGCATAAACTTGTGCGTTCCTTTTCCTCTCCTTTCACACAATTAATTAAAATGTAAGAAGTTGTCTTATTTTAATATGACCCGGTGAGTTGTTTCATGCTCAGGCATCAGACGCCTATTGAGTTATGGTGTTCCACTTTGTTTCTCATATACAAAACTAAGAATAAATGTTCTTATTGGAAAGTAATACCGTATGTCCCGTCGTATTCTTTCGGTTTACCAAGTAGTCACCCTCATTGCAAAATATAGTGGTCCGAATGCTTATGTTTTCTCAGAATATTCCAGTGTTGTTTTTACAAACTGCAGATAGGAGGCAGTGACAATAATGAAACATCAACGGAGTTCGAACACTCACCACTGGAATACATATTCCACTTTTAATTAATTTACCACATATTTTATCTTGTGATTTGATTTTGTATAACTTGATTGAATTACTCTAAATGCGTCTCTTTCTGATTATGCAGTCATACAGAATTTTCCAGTTCTACATGATCTTTAACGTGCAAAGAAGGACTTGAGCTGTTGGAATAGTTCATATCTTATGTAAGTGGCTTGAACACGGAAAACTATCAGCAGACGGGGGACATTTTGCAATAGAAACCAGTCGACATGGTCAATCTGTTGACCGCAATAGCTCCGCATTACGTGGACGATGCGGGTGCAACTGTTGTTCATGTAGGATTCTTGTGTTCAGATCTCGTGCCACGCGCAGAATACTACTTGATCGATCGTCACCAATCCGTGTAGTACATTCCCTTGCTGATGAGGTTTATTGGCATACCGGTCACGGTCAATATCTTTCATAATAACATAGAAGGAGCCAGTTTCTCGTATACGCCTACACAATGTGATCAAAAGTATCCGGACACCTGGCTGAAAATAACTTATACGTTCGTGGCGCGCTCCAGCGGTAATGCTGGAATTCAATATGGTGTTGGCCAACCCTTAGCCTTGATGACAGCTTCCACTCTCGCAGGCATACGTTCAATCAGGTGCGGTAAGGTTTCTTGGGGAATGACAGCCCATTCTTCACGGAGTGCTGCACTGAGGAGAGGTATCGATGTCGGTCGGTGAGGCCTGGCACGAAGTCGGCGTTCCAAAACACCCCAGACGTGTTGTATAGGATCCAGGTCAGGACTCAGTGTAGGCCAGTACATTACAGGGCAGGTGCTCGATCGTGTTGAAAGATGCAGTCGCCATCCCCTAATTGCTCTTCAGCAGTGGGAAGCAAGAAGGTGCTTAAAACATCAGTGTAGGCCTGGACTGTGATAGCGCCACGCAAAAGAACAAAGGGTGCCAGCTCTATCCATTAAAAACACGACTACACCATAACACCACCGCCTCTGAATTTTACTGTTGGCACTACACACGCTGGCAGATGTCGTTCACCGGGCATTCGCCATACCCACACCCTGCCATCGGATCGCCACATTGTGTACCGTGATTCGTCACTCCACACAACGTTTTTCCACTGTTCAATCGTCCAATGTTTACGCTCCTTACACCAGACGAGGCGTCGTTAGGTATTTACCGGCGTGATGTGCGGCTTATGAGCAGCCGCTCGACCATGAGATCCAAGTTTTCTCACCTCCCACCTAACTGTCATAGTACTTGCAGTGGATCCTGTTGCAGTTTGGAATTCCTGTATGATGGGCTGGATAGATGTCTGCCTATTACACATTACGATCCTCTTCAACTGTTGGCGTTCTCTCTCAGTGAACAGACGAGGTCGGCCGGTACGCTTCTGTGCTGTACGTGTCCCTTCACGTTTCCACTTCACTATCGCATCGGAAACAGTGGACCTAGGGATATTTAGGAGTGTGGAAATCTCGCGTACAGACGTATGACATAAGTGACACCCAGTCACCAGACCACTTTCAAAGTCCGTGAGTTCCGCGGAGCGCCCCATTCTGCTCTCTCACTATGTCTAACGACTACTGAGGTCACTGACATGGAGTACCTGGCAGTAGGTGGCAGCACAATGCACCTAAAATGAAAAACGTTGTTTTTGGGGTTGTCAGGATACTTTTGATGGCTCAAATGGTTCAAATGGCTCTGAGCACTGTGGGACTTAACATCTGTGGTCATCAGTCCCCTAGAATTTAGAACTACGTAAACCTAACTAACCTAAGGACATCACACACATCCATGCCCGAGGCAGGATTCGAACCTGCGACCGTAGCAGTCGCGCGGTTCCGGACTGCGCGCCTAGAACCGCTAGACCACCGCGGCCGGCTACTTTTGATCACATTGTGTATGTACAGATGCAAAAGTACTGTGTGTAAATTGTGTCGCTGCGGGAAGACCTCAACATAGCGTCGTCGTGTCTCTATTGCACTCAGTAAACCCATAAAGACATGCATATCGACCAACACTTCATCGGTAAACCTATTCATACTGCTGTGTATCACTGTTAATGTACAACTAAAACTGCCGTAAAAACACGCTGCAGTCATGGATTGTGCGGCTGGTACCGGCGGAGGTTCGAGTCCTCCCTCGGGCATGGATGTGTGTGTTTGTCCTTAGCATAATTTAGGTTAAGTAGTGTGTTAGCTTAGGGACTGATGACCTTATCAGTTAAGTCCCTTAAGGTTTCACACACATCTGAACATATATATATATATATATATATATATATATATATATATATATTGCCGTAAAAACAAACACGATACTGATGCGAGGAATAGTGAATGTAAGCTGGAGGGCAAGGAGTAAAATGGGCATTACTGTTGTCAACAGAATGTTCCACGAGTGAATAGACAAGTTTGTTTTCAACAAAACATACCGTCGATATTTGCCCTGTTGAGCAGATATTTTAAGTGCAGCGCAGTTCAGAGACAAACGGAGGTCAGACGTCAAACAAATGCAGTTACTCTGAAACGAACCTCCAGGGACCAGGTGTTTGCTGATTCCAAAATGTCGCGAAACAACCTCCGTTATTTTGCCGATGGTAAAGAACAAATTATCGTCAGAGTATCGTTTTCGGTACATAACGATCATCTTCGCGCTTTTAGAAAAGTTAAGCCAAATACTGTCGATGTGATGAAACATACCTGATTTAAACAAAATAGTGTTATGTTCTCCTAATATGATTAAGCCAGAGAGGCATCGTCATAAGATACAGGGTGGTTATAATGAATGTGTAGTTATTAACTGTGCAGTGTGGGCTTTAATTATCGTATGCCAGCGAAACTTAGTACATATGCTGACCCATTAATGCGGAACCGATTTATGCTGAAAAAAGAATTAGTTCCTATTTTGGCCACCACATGCAAATCTAGCACTGTGATGTTTCCATGTGTAATGGATTAGGAACGGGGAGAAAGGCACAATGTTGCTTTCATTATCAACCGCCACTTACACAGATTGTTCAGTATGAGCACCAGACACGTCGACGAGATGCTGCATCCGTAGAACGACGTGATCAACAGTTGCTCGCAGCAGTTCTGATGGAATCCGAGCAACGTGTTCCTGCATACAGATTATATAGAGACCAAACGCATTCTTTTAGAAACCCCCTCAGAGCCAAAAGTCACATGGATTCAGACCAGGTGATTCTAAGGGGCATGCATCTGGCAAACCTGTGGAGGTAACACGTTCTTGGAATGTTTCATCGCCGGCCAAGGTGGCCGAGCGGTCCTAGGCACTACAGTCTGGAACCGCGCGACCGCTACGGTCGCAGGTTCGAATCCTGCCTCGGGCATGGATGTGTGTGAATGTCCTTAGGTTAGTTAGGTTTAAGTAGTTCTAAGTTCTAGGGGACTGAAGACCTCAGAAGTTAAGTCCCATAGCGCTCAGAGCCAACTGAACTATTTGAAGGTTGCATCAAGCAGATCTTTCACTGGAAGACAGACGTGGGTTATTGCCTCATCTTGCATGAAAACAATGGTTTCCACACAACTGCGCTTTTCCAAAGCCGGACTCACATGCTGTATAGCGTGCAGACGCATGGTGCACGCGATAGACGCCAGGGAATATCCTCCTGAAAGAAGAACCGACCGAGAATAAAGGTGCTCATGAATCCACACCACATGGTCACATACGGCGAGTGCAATGGCTCTTCGTAAGCAAAGCGCCGTTTAACAGCACCCCGAATTCGGAAAATCCGTGTATTCACTGCACCCTGTAGTGCAAAATGTGCCTCGTCACTCCACAAAATATCGTTAACTTCATCCGTGCCAGAAACCAAAGATAAAGAACGTTGCTGCACCATCTGAAACTTGTACGGATACCAAAACGGTCCATGCCGTTGACCATGGGATGGACAACTCTCGTGACAATGTCAGAGCACTATCGTCACCCGGAGCGCGTCGTGCATGGTCAGTTACAGCAGCAGCAACCTCGTACTTCACTTCCATTGCGTTAGGAGGCCTTCCTCTCCCAGGTGCCACAACAAGCTCACCCATTTTTTTCGAATTTCATTATCATATTCTTTAAGCCATTTAATGGCATTGGGCCTCTCCTCAGACCTCCCAGTCAGCGACACTCTCTCAATGTAGCACTGTAATTGCTATCGCTCACATAAAACAGTCTCACTAACAGCTCACGGTATCTGTTCTCGATGCCGTACTGTTCACACAGATTGTGGCTTTCCAATGACAGCGAGGATGTCATACCGTCATTCAACAGAGGAATGCAAACTGGCATTCTAAGAACTCCTTGACAGTACCAACCATTGGATGAGTTGTTTGAACCGCCCATACCTTCTTGTAATGGTATATTGAACTTCAGAATTCCTTACTTGTCTAGTGATCAGTAGCTTTATTCTAGACCTCCTTCCAATTTCCTGGGTGAAATATAAAGATCTGCAAAGTTTGGTATGTTGAACTTCAGAATTCCTTACTTGTCTAGTGATCAATAGCTTTATTTTAGACCTCCTTCCAATTCCCTGGTTAAAATATAGAGATCTGCAAAGTTTGATGAAGATTTTCCATTCTGGTGCTGTGAAGCTCTTCAGTCAATTGCCCCACAGCTAAATATACGTGGTGTACGTACTATTGCTGAATATCGCACTCAGAAATTCTGTTAGTCGTTGTTGCTATGGAATTATTGCGTCTGCTTCATTTGGCTCGCCTGTTTCTTTCCCCTTACAAGGCGACGTTTGACTGAATTTAGGGTAATTACTTAATTCTGGAAGAACAACGGATGTCATTAACCCTATTTCCACATGCGATACACATGATGTTTGATTATGAAATAAAAAGTGTTGTATGTTATATATTGGTGTAATCACTGTTCAAAAATTAAAATTGACTTATCATGTTCTTTCCCTGGACACTTTTCTAATGTTACTCATCAACTTCATATAGGCTGTAGCACGCCTCGAATACAAAACAAATGTTGTTATCTAACTGAAGGTACCACATTACCGATACCCGATCATTTGACAATTGAGACCTTTCAGTGCAAGTTGCGGCTATGCGCCTGCAGGCTCCCCTATTGACGCAGGTCGTTGCTCGGTGCGGAGTGTGTGGCCGGCTGCAGACCCCAGCAGCAGAGACGCCAGCAGCAGGCCAAGGGCAAGGTCGAGGTCACCAGCGACGGTGGCGGCGGCGTTCTTGGTGGTGGAGCGGGGGGGGGGGGGGGCGGAGAGGGGCCGCCGAGGCGCGCCGGCGGCGCCGCGTCACGGCCTTCCACACCAGCGGCTCCTGTCGTGTGGCCCGACGACCAGCCACAGCTGACAGCACCATTCTTCAGCTCATTTACGCTGATGGACATGGAAAATATTTCACCATGAAGCACCATCCCAACATTAAACGACACTTGTGGAGACGTCCTTAGCACAATGCGTATTAATAATTAAACTTTTATTCCATTCGCAACTGGTGCCCATCATCAGCATTCAACATAAGGATGAGGTTGTGACCCCATGGTCACTAATATACTCCTGCATTTGTTGTAACATGGAAACAAACAGCCTCCGAAGGTCATTTTTACGAATGGGATGGAAATCGATAGATGTCACGTGACATGTACAGACAAACAAATGACAATTCCAGGAATACTGGATCATTTATTCAAGAGAAAGAGTTTCACAAATTGAGCAAGTAAAGAACGTGTTGTTCCACCTCTAGTCCTTATGCAAAGAGTTATTCCACATTGCATTGATTAATAGAGTTGTTAGATGTCCTCTTAAGGGGTATCGAGCCAAATTCTGTCCAATTGGCGAGTTACATCGTGAAAATGTCGAGCTGGTCACATGGCCTTGCTGACCAAGGAAGAGTTTGGCAAGTATGAAGACAAGCCACGTGCAGGCTGCTGAAATGAAAACCCAAGATGGCTAGTAACGAAGAGCAACAAAACGGGGCGTAGAATATCGCCGTCGTACCATTGTGCTGGAAGGGCGCCATAGACCATTACTCCTGGTTATCTGGCAGTATAGTGTGCGACAGTCAGTTTGATACCCCGCTGTCGGTCATTGACTGGAGTAGAATTATCTCCAGCGATGAGTCCCTCTTCGAAATGAATCCTGACCAGCGAAGACGTGTCTCAAGACGCCTCTGATAGTGATGGGATACCAACCTGTGTGTCGCTCGTCACACTGCCCGAGACCCAGGAGTGATGGTCTATGGTGCCATTTGTTTCCATAGCAGGACCCCTTTGGTTGTCATCAGCTGTACCTCTACAGCACAGCGGTACGTCGATGATATTCCACGCTCCGTCTTGTCTTACATGGGAAGCCATCCTGGGCTTACATTTCGGTAACATAATGTCTCCTGCACACGGAGAGAGTTTCTGCTGGTTGTTTTCATGCTTCCCAAACCCTAACTTGGCCAGCAAGGTCGCCGGATCTTTGCCCAGTTGAGAATATGTCGAGCATTATGGTTCAAAATGGTTCAAATGGCTCTGAGCGCTATGGGACTCAACATCTGAGGTCATCAGTCCCCTAGAACTTAGAACTACTTAAACCTAACTAACCTAAGGACATCACATACATCCATGCCCGAGGCAGGATTCGCACCTGCGACCGTAGCAGTCACGCGGTTACGGACTGAAGCGCCTAGAACCGCTCGGCCACCGCGGCCGGCGAGCATTATGGGCAGCTCCTCCAACCAGCTGGGTGTGTTGACATTCTAAAGCACCAATTGGACATAAGTTGGTACGATATCCCATAGGAGGACATCCAACAACTCTAGCAGTCAATGCCAAACCGAATAATCGATTGAAACCGCGCGGTGTAGCCGCGCGGTCTAGGCGTCTTGTCAAGGTCCGCGCGGCGTCCCCCGTTGGTGGTTCGAGTCCTCCCTCGGGCATATGTCTGTGTGTCGTCATTAGCGTAAGTTCGTTTAAGTTAGATTAAATAGTGTGTAAGCTTAGGGACCGATAGCCTCAGCAGTTCGGTCCCATTAGACCTTACCACACATTTCCACAATTGCTTGCATAAGAACCATAGGTGCATCAACACATTACTGACTTTGCTTAATTTGGGAAGCACTTTCTCCTGAATAAATCATCCAATTTTTCTGAAGTTGTAATCACTTTTTTTTGCCTTAGAATATATACGCATTTGAACACAAATCACAAAGTAGAATTGGTAGAGTTATATTGTAAATACACGAAAGTGGTAAATTAGCAATAACTAAGTAGAAAACTGAAAGTCGTGGTGATTCTAAATATACATAGAAATCGAATTAAACTGTACAAAAGTTCAGATATAACAATGCCTACACAGTTGGTCTTCTTCATGTATTCCTTGAAAGACGTCGTGCGGTAGCGTTCTCGCTTCCCGCGCCCGGGTTCCCGGGTTCGATTCCCGGCGGGGTCAGGGATTTTCTCTGCCTCGTGATGACTGGGTGTTGTGTGCTGTCCTTAGGTTAGTTAGGTTTAAGTAGTTCTAAGTTCTAGGGGACTGATGACCATAGATGTTAAGTCCCATAGTGCTCAGAGCCATTTGAGCCTTGAAAGTCCTAACAAATCTTTTTTTTTCACCATTTGAAAACAGGATGGAATGGAGCTGTAGACAGTTATTCTACGCCATACCTGCCACATAAATCTCTGAATTCCTTTCATACAGACTGTGCCTGTCATAAGATTCTTCGGGAATCCTGTGGCAAATGTTACTTTTAGTGCTTCTATTGCGACTTCTGAAGTTGTTAACGCCAGTTCATGAAAATTGCTCGCTAAAGGCTAGTATGGAAGTATACGTCTTCACATCACATCGCAGACGTGTCTGTGAGTGAGAAATCACGGAAGAAGGCAGACCAGTCGACAATACCTACATTCCTCAAGGCGTTTGTCGTGTGAACTGCAGTGTAGGGTCTTGTATTATTGTGTGAAAATGCCATTTGGTATCTTGTTCATTTAGGGTATGACGGTAGTGTTTACTGTTTCTGTCACATTCAATAATTACGAAATCACTTCCGTCGTCATATTCAAGCGCTCCCTACACCATGATTGCAGGACTTGCAGAGATGGGAGGTCTGGAGAATCACTGCTTCTGTGTCCCTTTGCAACACTTGCGACTAGTCTTCCTAACCGCCGCCTTCTTCCGTACTCTCAGATTGCCGTTTTCTTACCTCACTTAAAATTCTCCTTTTACCATGACCGTCGCAGCGACGGATTTCTCGTTCTTCTGCAGGTGTTTCTCGTTGTAGGAATATGCTGGCACAAAAAAATGGCTCTGAGCACTATGCGACTTAACTTCTGAGGTCATCAGTTACCAAGAACTTAGAACTAATTAAACCTAACTAACCTAAGGACATCACACACATCCATGCCCGAGGCAGGATTCGCACCTGCGACCGTAGAAGTCGCTCGGCTCCAAACTGTAGCGCCTAGAACCGCACGGCCACTCCGGCCGGCTATGCTGCCACAAATGGGACGGTTACAGACAAGAAGCAATTACAAGAGTTTTAATGTAATCATATGTATTATTTCTCAAGTCAATGTTCCTTTCTCTCAATACTTACTAAAAACACAGGGGTGAATGATGTATCCTTAGAAAGATTTTTTAATCGGATTCCGACATTACATACCGATTTTGCGTTAAAACTTGCTTTTTGTGGAAAATTTTAACTTAAAAGACACTTTTAAGTATCATAGGCGGGAGAGCATAATGGATTCCCAGCTTCGTACGTACATTTTACGAAGCTAATTCATTAATCACGATTAAGAGACTCCCTTGTTATACTATCTTGTTACAAATACCATTTCGTATGTTTTAAGTACTTCTTAACCGAATAATTTGTATACAGCATTGTCATAGACATTAACTGTAACCACTGCGGTAGTCCATATTTCTGCCCGTCATACAAGTTGACTTTTCTAAAGGAATATACTTTGTAAAAGGACAGACAAATTTGTTATTGTCGCCTTGAATTGTGATTTACCTATTGCTACCACGGCGTAACTTGCTAACTGTAATTGGATTTCTTTTTTCAAAATTATGTGCATGGTAATGTGTATACAAGGATGTACCATAAATTCATGATTATTATTTCTCGTCTCTCGGTACATTTTTAAAGCTATTTTCTCTTCATTCCCTCAACCACCGACATCGCAACGACTATACTTATTCCAAATACTATCGTTACATACAACTGCGAAAATGCGAAGATTTCCCATGCGTCCCCTGTTTACAGTTAATGTTCAGCTGATTGATATCGGGAAAATGGTTATAATACCATAGATTAACTTAACACCATCTGATCCAAGCACGCCTTTTCAATTAAGACCGTTGTCTATTAAAATCAATTTTCGATCACTATAAACAAGTCGCAGTGACAAACGTGTTTAGCAAATCCCGTCTTTACTTACGGAAAATTGTATGTAGCCTTTTCAAGCGTAACTAAATCAACTAACATTTTTGTATGCCTTAATAAGAAGGAAAAACAAAAGTACACGAAGATTACATTATTACGTCAAATATCGTTTATACCGTGGTATTGTAATGCTCTGCAGAAGGATTTTTCTCAAAATTATGTGCCTGGAAATGTACAGTCTGCTAATTAAGAGCGTGGTCGGCATTACAAACAGATGGTAAAAGATATTGCCTTACTTCTTTCTCAACCCTATAGTGCGAACATTTGTCCTGCATAAAGCATATTTGGGGTGTTTCTCAAAATTGGGTTTCAGCCACTTGGACGTGTTTACTGACAATTTAGACGCAAAGAAGATGTTAGAAATTTATCAAATATGTTTGATACCTTCTGTCAAACATTGGTTCTTCGACAAAAATGAAGATCGGCTACTGCAGAAGGCCAATGATCCCAAGCACCGGAGAAGGCTATGTAACAACTGGAATAAGGAGACAGGAGTGCAGGTAGTGGATTGGCTATCACAGTCGCCTGATGCTAATTCTATTGAAAATGTAACGTCTTACACGAAAAAGAAGTTGAAATCTTCTCTCTGAAACAGCTGTCAACGTAAATTCGACGCATTTGGAGGTCTCTTCCACGTGAATACGCGGAAAACTTAGTTTCAAGCAAGCCTCGGAGAAGCCAAGCAATTATCGACGCTGCGAGCGACTGTAAGAGGCACCCACATGCCTTGCTCATACTGTGGCATCAAGCAGTCAGGCCTGCAAGATGAGTGGTCTGCCAAGCGAGTGGATTCATTCTTATCTGTCGAGTAACATGAACTCTATTACTCACAGTAAAGTTACAAATTATCCTCCTGTATGAATAATGCGCAACGGAAACGCACATCTGACTATCAGTAATTTACAGAACTCTGACTGTTCACTACGCACTGGCAATACCACATTTTCTTTTTTTTATTTAACGGCTTTTATCAACACGTGGCCATCGCACTGAATATGAGTGGCGCACACATTATAAATTCTGGATATCATGACAACATAGAATTCGAAGGAAAAGGCCACCAATCTTTTTCTTTTCACTATCTTATTTATTCCGATAAATTCTATAACCTAAACACACAAATTCTATAACCTACAACAATGACACATGAGAAATTCCGCCCAGTGGGCATGGCTTTACATTGGTGATTCTCTATCTTATGGTCTCGTAATTATTCAACGCTACAGTGCACTTTCTGGATAGGATGGTGGATCTTTTTGCTATATCTCACACTTCGACTCTCACAACCATCATCACGAAACTTTCCTCCAGACCGAGCGGTACAAAAGGAACACTCATACCCACTACCTCTGCAACTACCTAGCTACTCTCCCATGCAAACCACACATACCCAAATTACATGACATACACCACACTACAACATGGAATACAACACAATAAATAGTCACAACACTATCACTTTCAGCTTTCCCACTTCAGTTAGTATTTATCCCAGTTTCACACGACACAGCCCCACTTCGTAATTCTTCTTTCCTACTATGAACTCTGGAGATATATGCACGTTTTCCTGTGCAATGCAAGCCAAGTGGCGTTGCTGGATAGACGGCTGACTCACCTTGCTTCTCTCTCAGAGTATTATACACTCCTGGAAATGGAAAAAAGAACACATTGACACCGGTGTGTCAGACCCACCATACTTGCTCCGGACACTGCGAGAGGGCTGTACAAGCAATGATCACACGCACGGCACAGCGGACACACCAGGAACCGCGGTGTTGGCCGTCGAATGGCGCTAGCTGCGCAGCATTTGTGCACCGCCGCCGTCAGTGTCAGCCAGTTTGCCGTGGCATACGGAGCTCCATCGCAGTCTTTAACACTGGTAGCATGCCGCGACAGCGTGGACGTGAACCGTATGTGCAGTTGACGGACTTTGAGCGAGGGCATATAGTGGGCATGCGGGAGGCCGGGTGGACGTACCGCCGAATTGCTCAACACGTGGGGCGTGAGGTCTCCACAGTACATCGATGTTGTCGCCAGTGGTCGGCGGAAGGTGCACGTGCCCGTTGACCTGGGACCGGACCGCAGCGACGCACGGATGCACGCCAAGACCGTAGGATCCTACGCAGTGCCGTAGGGGACCGCACCGCCACTTCCCAGCAAATTAGGGACACTGTTGCTCCTGGGGTATCGGCGAGGACCATTCGCAACCGTCTCCATGAAGCTGGACTACGGTCCCGCACACCGTTAGGCCGTCTTCCGCTCACGCCCCAACATCGTGCAGCCCGCCTCCAGTGGTGTCGCGACAGGCGTGAATGGAGGGACGAATGGAGACGTGTCGTCTTCAGCGATGAGAGTCGCTTCTGCCTTGGTGCCAATGATGGTCGTATGCGTGTTTGGCGCCGTGCAGGTGAGCGCCACAATCAGGACTGCATACGACCGAGGCACACAGGGCCAACACCCGGCATCATGGTGTGGGGAGCGATCTCCTACACTGGCCGTACACCACTGGTGATCGTCGAGGGAACACTGAATAGTGCACGGTACATCCAAACCGTCATCGAACCCATCGTTCTACCATTCCTAGACCGGCAAGGGAACTTGCTGTTCCAACAGGACAATGCACGTCCGCATGTATCCCGTGCCACCCAACGTGCTCTAGAAGGTGTAAGTCAACTACCCTGGCCAGCAAGATCTCCGGATCTGTCCCCCACTGAGCATGTTTGGGACTGGATGAAGCGTCGTCTCACGCGGTCTGCACGTCCAGCACGAACGCTGGTCCAACTGAGGCGCCAGGTGGAAATGGCATGGCAAGCCGTTCCACAGGACTACATCCAGCATCTCTACGATCGTCTCCATGGGAGAATAGCAGCCTGCATTGCTGCGAAAGGTGGATATACACTGTACTAGTGCCGACATTGTGCATGCTCTGTTGCCTGTGTCTATGTGCCTGTGGTTCTGTCAGTGTGATCATGTGATGTATCTGACCCCAGGAATGTGTCAATAAAGTTTCCCCTTCCTGGGACAATGAATTCACGGTGCTCTTATTTCAATTTCCAGGAGTGTAGTTTGAATCAAGCGTCACACGGAAAAATAACATGCAAAGTAATATTAAGAGCATATTCATCACACACGCGAGTCCCCAAGTGATACCATGGACGAGTACTTCTCTTTATCCTTTGTCTCATACACAGATTGAGACTCACACAGTACTTACCACGTGGAAGTACTCGTCTCTAATTTCAAGTCCTGCACACGCCATTTCTTAAATATTTCAACTTATAGTACACACGCTAGTAATTCAGCTTAACTTAAGCACACGGAAGTATTTCAACTTATTGCTACATGTTGTTTCATTGTGACCGTTAGTCACTTCCGAAGATTACTACGATCCCATTAATATTACCTGCCTGACATTTAATTCTCCCCACAAAAGTTCCTGAAATAGAGAAATTATTATTTCAAACTACTCTTAAATATTCCACATGCATACCGTGTCTCCACTCTTTTGTCTTTGTGGAGCACACCTAAGACAGGTCTTAACAGCACAAGATCCAGCGGCAGAGTGCTGAAACATGGCCGTTCTTCAGGTCCTCTCGCACCTCTGCTGAAGTGGGGGAGCACCTTGCTACCGTATTGGTCAGCCACATTTCAGGCGCTCAGAGCTCCGGTAAGTTTCATCTCTTTGGTCCCACCAAAGGTGGCCAAAGGATCGTCTCAAAGATGATCATATATTCACATTCACTATCTGCAGTTAGCAGACGACCATACATTCATTCATTTCACAGATCTCACCAAACTGGATGTAGGGATTTATTTCGTGGGAGTGCACATGTGATCAATTAAATAAATAAATTGTCATTCTTTCCCACACTGGTATCCGGCTTCGCTGTATTAATTGAAATTGAGTTATTTTACAAAAAAATGTGTTGTTCTGACAAAAATAATGAAGTATGTTGTACCTATTTTCAATGTCGGCAGTACTGTACCCTTTCAACTGGACGTATTACTAACTGAAATTTTCCTTTTCTTTTATTTATATATGATGTATGTATGTGTTTTAGTTTGTTGTCAGATATATTTTTCTACTGAGTAACACGACCACGATTTTACTTAATAGACTATGTATACAGAGATGTATCATAAATTCATGTTTATTATTTGATGTCATTCGCTGTATTTGTAAAGATGTTTTCTGTTCATTTGCACAACTAACCATTTTCCAACGACTCCAGGTACCGTCATTATTTAAAACTATAAAAGAGCATAAGCTTTGTACGGGTCTCCTGCTTTGGCTTTATTCTTCAATGCAAAAGGACTTTGAGGCAGGTTTTCCATTACAGTAGTCATCAGGATGCAGGGCCGAACTATGAATGGAAATAGGCTTGCAGCCATGGGAAAATATTTGAACTGTAAAAGTACTACAAAGGTAAAGACGTTCAGTTACTCCAGACCGTAGCATGTAGAAACCGAACGAAAGGATGGCAGCAGATAAAATAACAACCATGCTTGCATGGGGAACAAAGAAAATGGATCGAATTTCAAATACTCTTGGACGAAAACTACACACAGAGAGAATGGGATCTATTAACTAGCCTAGAAATTGGTTGCAAGAGGTGGTCTGGACAATAGCGCTACCAGCTAAGCAACAGCAAGTAGGTGGTCGGCAACTGGATGCGTCGACCCCAGACATGTGGGGCCTCAACTTTGGCGTTCGCCAGTAGCATATCCCAGTGACTTGACTGAATTAATAGCAAGACTGGACTGTACAAGTCTGACTCCGAGTTAATAGAGGTCAGAGCATGCTGCTAGCAGCAGCAGATTGTTCCACCAATGTTCATATTAACTGAGGTCGAATAAGCCATAATAAAAGAATGAGAGACGATTGACACACGAATGAGCAACGATCGAGATGGACCACGGGACTCCGACGGTTTTCTTGTCAGGATAGTGTGCTTTTGTGGCCAAAAACAAAGTCGGCACTGCCGTCCCTGAAGAAAGGCTCCACAGCCCACCCATGTTAAGACTGTATGGTGGAGGCGAAGACTTTTCTTAGATCTAAGGCCCTTCCTCTCCATGTGGCGCCAATGGTGGGATTTCAAATAAAACTGACTTCTGGTAATCAAGTGATGATTCTGACTTCATTGCCTTATAGTCCTATGCTTTCACAACACAGTGATAGTTTTAGAATTTCGCGTGCATTTAATTTTATTGGTAAAATTTGATCGTTAATTTCGTGTACTTGCCTAATATACACTGAGATGACTGATGACCATAGATGTTAAGTCCCATAGTGCTCAGAGCCATATACTGAGGCGATAAAAGTCATGGAATAACGATATGAGCCTACACAGATGGCGGTAGTATCACGTACACAAGGTATAAAAGGGCAGTGCATTGGTGGACCTCTCATTTGTACTGATGTGGTTCATGTGAAGAGATTTCCGACGTGATTATGGCCGTACGATGGAAATTAACAGTCTTTGAACGCGGAATGGTAGCCGAAGTTAGAAGCACAGGATATTCCGTCTCGAAAATCGTTAGCGAATTCAGTATTCCTAGACACACGATGTCAAGAGTGTGCCGAGAATATCAGATTTCAGGCATTAACTCTCACCACGGACAACGCTGTGGCCGACGACCTTCACTTAACGATAGAGAGCAGCGGCCTTTGCGTAGAGTTGTCAGCGCTAGAAGACAATCAACATTGCCGGAAATAACCGCAGAAATCAATGTGGCACGTATAGCGAAAGTACACGTTATGACAGTGCGGAGAAATTTGGCGTTAAAGGGTTATGGCAACACACAACTGACGCGAGTGCCTTTGCTAACAGTACGACGTCGCCTGCAGTGCCTCACATGGGCTCGAGACCACATCGACTGGACCCCAGATGATTGGAAAACCGTGGCCTGGTTAGCTGAGTCCCGATTTCAGTTGGAAGGAGCTGATAATATGGTTCGAGTATGGCGCGGACCCCACGAAACCATAGACCCAAGTTGTCAACAAGGCACTGTGCGAGCTGGTGGTAGTTCCATAAGCGTGTCCACTGTGTTTACATGGTATCTACTGGGTTCTGTGGTCCAACTGAACCGATCATTGACTGGAAATGGCTATGTTCGGCTACTTGGAGACCATTTTCACGCATTCACGGAGTTCATGTTTCCACACAAAGATGAAATTCTTTTGATTGACAGTGTGTAACGCCGGAAATGCATATCCTCCTATTTCCATCTATTGTACTATAGATTTTTCCTTATTTTATTACCTGAAGGTATAACATTTCTGTGTCTTTGTATATTGTAATTGTTTTACTATTTGTATATATATGCATTAATGTCGATATATAATTGGTTTGTTTTGTGAATATTATTTGTATTTATACGCTGGGTCTGGCCTAGGGAAAACTATGCTGTCGAACGAATACATCGATAGATCGTGTGGAGAACCAAAGTGTTTAGGATCTTTGGTAGTGTTAACTCTTCCGCATGGAGCTCGGGCAGGGGGAGTCTGGCTAGGGTGGTGCAGTGGAGCAGGTGTGTTGTGTGACGCTCCCGCGAGTTGCCGAACTTTCGGGTTTGGACAGCATGTAATTGCTCTCGACTTGCTATGATAGTTTCTGACACGGTGTCGCGGACGGGATGCATTAGCTGGCGCACATCGAGAGCCCGTTTCGCCTGGTGACCGTGTCGAGAAGAAGGCGCGCCAACATCCAGCTTCTGCAACAGCGACGGCCGACAATGAGTGACTGTCGCCACCTCCTCGATCGACGGCTTCAAACCTTCAATCAACCAACAAGGAAGACTGGAAGCACGTAAAGTTTTAGAACTGTATGGCAGACCTCAGCTTTTCAAACTGTTCCATTTTCATAACTAAATTACAGCAACGTAGCATGAACCTTTGTTGCTCAGTGTCCCAATTGCATTACCAAGCAGGGTCCCTTCCTTTTCTGGAATAAACCCGAGTGTCGTTGAAAATCAAACGCCAGCATCATTCGATTACACTGCTTTAATTTCAAAGTTCAGTTAAGGTATTCATAGCTGGCTACAATATTTAGATTACACAAGCAAAAATTAAGAGTGCGAGTTTTGTTACCGTATTTTAGTTTATCTGTGACTGCAGCTCAGCTTGGTACGTACTAAATTTTACTATTGTTAATTGTTCAGAATCATTTAATTCAAGTTCAAGGTTAAATCTCTTATTTCTAAATTGCGTAGATTTAAGTAGCTTTTGAAATGATTGTTGAGGTAGTCCAAGACTAACCGTATGTTACTGAATTTCGATGCCGGCCGGAGTGGCCGAGCGGTTAAAGGCGCTACAGTCTGGAACCGCACGACCGCTACGGTCGCAGGTTCGAATCCTGCCTCGGGCATGGATGTGTGTGATGTCCTTAGGTTAGTTAGGTTTAAGTAGGTCTAAGTTCTAGGGGACTTATGACCACAGCAGTTGAGTCCCATAGTGCTCAGAGCCATTTGAACCATTTTTTTTTTAATATTTCGATGTGCTTCAGAAAGAAAGCTCACTGTTAACTTCAGTCACCAAATTAACTTTCGATTTTCCAGTTTTATTAATTCGTTTGCTAAATTAAGTCAGATTGTAGCGAAATTTATTACTTCTGACAAACTTTCAGTTTTCACACTACACGTGTCAACCTTCAGTTGTCACGCTTCTAGTGCTAATTATATGTGTAATAACCTTTCTTTTTCAGTTACTATAGTAATTGTCCATAGGACTGGCGACCGTAATTTCCCCCAAATCTCAAATATCTAATTACCGCTAGTTAATTGTTAACGTAACGGCCGCACATTTACTTTCTTTATTAACTGTACCCCTTTTCAAAATTAATTTCCACCAGTTTCATTGCATTTTTCCTTTCATTTAGATATAACCCTTTCCTCCCTCTTTACCGACAGATTAACTTCGGTGACGATTGCTTTTCCCAAATTTCCATTAGGTACACGCGGTTTAATTTTTCACTGTCATTAAGGTCGATAAGTGAGGGGGAGGTTACAAGTGCACCATGTCACTGGTCAACAATTGTTTGAAGAACATTCTGGATAGTTCGAGCGAATGATTTGGCCATCCATCGAACATTTATGATACATAATCGATAGGTCAGTTCGTACACAAAATCCTGCACCAACAACACTTTCGCAATTACGGACGCATATAGAGGCAGCACGGCTCAGTTTTTCTGCAGTGTATTCTAAAGACTTGTCGTGTCCCTGCTACGCCAGGCAAAAGGAGGTCCGACACGACATTAGGAGATACCGCAAGACTGTTATCAACTCGGAATAGTTACACATTATCGACCCGTGATTGTTCCTGTTCGATTCGCAATTTCAGCAGATGCTGGAATCTGTGACCTGATTGTTTCTTTGCATGAGCTGCGTGCAAAGACTGACTCGTCCTCACCAGCGTGAGCGTGAATCACTTGACGTGCAGCCAGCGTAATGGATGGTAGATGGACTCGGGAAGTTCTTTACCGGATTCAAAAAAAGTAAGCAAAGACCGTTACGGCAGCCTAATGGAAGGCTATTGGATGTCATTAGAAAACAGGTGGCAAGTGTATGGTGTGGAAGAGACTTTTATCTACCATCGAACATCAGATGGTTGATGATGATGGCGATGATTATGCTGATAACGATAATGATAACGATAACTTAATAACGGAATAATAGATAGGTGATCCACTAATCATAGTTCTTCTATTGTCTCTTTTGGCATGGTTGTCGGCTGTGAAAAGGTAACGAGACAAGTGGCATGTTACCAGAAGTGTTCGCAGGTGGAGGTAAGTGAATCCATTAATAGGATGAAAATGTCCGCCAACGTAGCTGAGTGGACAGCGCGCCGGTTTGTCGTGCCGGGGGGCCCGGGTTCTATTCCCGGCTGGGTTGGAGATTTTCTCCGCTCAGGGACTGCGTGTTTGTGCCGTCTTTATCATCAATCATTTCATCCTCATCGAAGCGCAAGTCGCTGAAGCGGCATCACTTCAAAAGACTTGCACCAGGCGATCAGGCCTACCGACCGGGAGGCCTTCGTCACACGACATTTCATTTCATTTCATGGATGAAAATGACTACCAACACAGTAAGGTTTAAACCTCTATAGGTTTGCTTACCAAAATTCAGACAAGGATATCCAATGCATGGGTGAAAATAGAATTATACTAGAAAATAGCTTTTAGGTTTTCTCAGCAAAGCTGAAGATTTCTGAGTTTTTGGGTGTGTAGCCGAGGTAATGTTGTCATTTTACATCCACGATATTTCGATGACTTCCCTATTTGTCTTTGCCACGAGTCGAGTGCATGTTTTGTTGTTCGTTATTTTTTCAAACCAGTCAATCTTCGAGACATTCTGTACGTCGCCCTAAAGACTCTTTTCCATCAACAAATAAAATCGTCCCATACAAATTCAAAACCAGTCAAAGGCCTATGAGAAAACGTTAAGATGATAGAAGAACACGTCACAAGACCATCTCCTTCATAAAGCCTTAATAGGTATCACTTATATTATAACATCCGTCCTATTCACAGTCAGCGATTGTGGAAGACAACTTTCGAAGTTCCTGAAACATTGTGGAAAGGAAAATAGCGACATTAACGTGGCCGCAAAACCAGCAACCTGGAAATCAAATACAGGAATAATCGGCTACGTTTTCGACTTACATATTTGAACATGAAACTGTTGTAAAATGACAACATGATGCATATATTTATGAAGAACAGAGATTAAAATAAGCGAATCACGTATGGATTTTGGACGAGTAATTTAAGATATATACAAAGACCACATGGGAGCACTGAAAGTAAAAATCGAGGATTGTACTTTCATATACTGTAATAGAAGTAACGAGTCGGTTAGTTACCTAGCGATCCCGAGAACAGAGAGGTGTTATAACCTCTCCATTAAAATCGGTAGGTAGCTCTCTAATTATAGCTAGCTCTTGCCGCTACGGACTCCGTTTTGAGCGGATGAGTGCTGATCGCCAACCTCTGGCTGAGACGAATTTTGTACCATAGAACGCCCCGCCCCCTCCCCCCTCCACGAAAAGAAACTGTCAAAAAAGGGAATCTTTACAATCATGTGTCGTAATAACTGGTTTTTGCGTGGCGACAAGGGCTGACAATGTTCGCATTAAATCGCTAGGTATCAGCACAAAATGCACTGTCTCCCACCAAAGTGTAACACTAAGGAGGGTAACAAATAAGGAAATTTTACTTATTGTGCGTGTACAGTACAATAGGAAGAATAGGGGATTAAATCCGAAGGAAACTTCTGGATATACTTGGAGTGAATTTAGAACGCAGAGCTGCCACCTGTGCCGGAAAAGACGACTCTTAACTCGTTTGAGCAATGAGTCGAACCGAGAATCTATGACAGTTCATCAGGTGTAGCGGCTGGCAGATGATGGCGTGCAGTTCTCTCAGCAACCATGAACACATGTTGTCAATTGGTGACAGAACTGGAGAACGTAGTGACTGGAATAAAAGTGGAACACCTCTGTATCGAGGTGAGATGGGAAAGCATAGGCAATGTGCGGTCCTCCGTTATCTCGTTGAAATGTAATGTCACGGAGACTGAGAAGATGGGGCACAGCCACCGGCTTAGCATCTCAGAAATCTAGCGGCTGCTGTCCAAATTACCTTCTATGGGAAACAGAAGTGCAAGTGTTGTGTACCCAGTAGCATCCCACACCATCACGCCAGGTATTGCACCTTACGGATGTTGACGAATGCAATTTGGCAAGCCGGCCGCTGTGGTCGAGCGGTTCTAGGAGCTTCAGTCTGGAACCGCGCGACCGCTACGGTCGCAGGTTCGAATCCTGCCTTGGGCATGGATGTGTGTGATGTCATTACGTTAGTTAAGTTTAAGTAGTTCTAAGTTCTAGGGAACTGATGACCTCAGATGTTAAGTCCCACAGTGCTCAGAGCCACTTGAACCATTTTTGAACCAATTTGGCAACGTTAGTTCCAGTCAGAGCCTCAGCACGTGGATACGTCCATCGTAAAGCTATATACAGAATCAGGACTCATTTGAAAAGATGATAGTTGCCACTTCACTGTTCAGCACGTTCATTGGATGCATCACAGTCGACATGCCTCTGTCTGCTGATACCTCAAGGAAAGGCACAAGGACGGTCGCCTTGCTGACAGTCTGTGGTGATCCTCACCTCTTCTCATTGTCTTGATATATAGCAGGCAGTCTGCTGGGTCATGGTACGTGATGTGGCTGACTTATGCCGCACAGTCGAGTGAACAACATTTGCGTCCTCTCGGACACTAGTTGCATGGGGCGCTGAGACCCCTCATGACACTGACCTGGTCCTTTCAAAACTATTGCGTCCATATTCGCATGACAGTTGTGGGATCCAGAAGAATGTGGTTGGCAGTATCGTGGAACAATAGACCACAGTCTCGACAGGCTACGATCCTACCACTGTCGAATTCCGACATGTTTTTCCCTCTTACCCGAGGCATAATAAACAATTAGCGGAAAAACAAACAACACTTAGTGAAAAAAAAAAACAAAAAACACTCCAATGCGATTTCTCAACAAATCCGATGCGTAATCTTTCCTTATACAGGGTGAGGTAAAAAGATGTTAACATTAAATGGGCTTTTAGTCATGTGAAATTACAAGGCAAGGACTTTTTTTTCGTCAGTCTTGTGACTGACTGGTTCGATGCGGCCCACCACGAATTCCTCTCCTGTGCCAACCTTCTCATCTCAGAGTAGCACTTGCAAAATACTTCCTCAATTATTTGCTGCATGTATTCCAATCTCCGTCTACCTCTACAGTTTTTGACATCAACAGCTCCCTCTAGTACCATGGAAGTCACTCCCTCATGTCTTAACAATCATAGCCTTAAAGAACTTCAAGCGTATCTCGTCATTCCTTAGTACTTCCATATCCCACTTCTTTGCGTATTGATTCTTCCTGACTAGTCTCATAAACTTCAGCCTACTCTTGATCACTACTATATTGTCATCTGGGTCTATATCTGCTCCTGGGTACACCTTGCAATCCAGTATCGGCCTTTTCCTAGTATACCTCCTCCTCTTGTGATTCTTGAACAGGATATTCGCTATTACTAGCTGAAACTTGTTACAGATCAGTCTTTCTCCTCTTTCATTCCTTGTCCCAAGCCCATATTCTCCTGTAACATTTTCTTCTACTCCTTCCCCTACAACTGCATTCCACACCCCCATGACTATTAGATGTTCACCCCCCTTTACATACTGTACTGCCCTTTCAATATCCTCATACACTTTCTCTGTCTCTTCATCTTCAGCTTGTGACGTCGGCATGAATACCAGAACTATCGTGTCGGCGTTGGTTTGCTGTTGATTCTGATAAGAATAATCCTATCACTGAACTGCTCACAGTAACACACTCTCATTCCTACCTTCCTATTCGCAACGAATCCTACTGCCATTATACCATTTTCTGCTGCTGTTGATATTACCCAATACTCATTTGATCAGAAGTCCTCGTCTTCTTTTCACTTCACTTCACTGGCCCCTACTATATCTCGATTGAGCCTTTGAACTTCCCTTTTCAGATTTTCTAGTTTCCCTACCACGTTCAAGCTTCTGACATTCCATGCCCCGACTCGTAGAACGTTATCCTTCCGTTGCTTATTCAATTTTTTCTCATGGTAACCTCCCCCTTGGCAGTCCCCTCCCGGACATCCGAATGGGGGACTATTTCGGAATCTTTTGTCAATGTAGAGATCATCATGGCACTTCTTCAATTACAGGTCACATGTCCTGTGGATACACGTTACGTGTCTATAATGCAGTGGTTTCCATTGCCTTCTGCATCCTGATGCCGTTGATCATTGCTGTTTCTTCCACCTTTAGGGGAAATTTCCCACCCCTAGGACAAGAGAGTGCCCTGAACCTCTGTCCGCTCCTTCGCCCTCATTGACAAGGCCGTTGGCAGAATGAGAATGTAATCCTATGCCGGAAGTCTTCGGCCGCCAGTGCTAATTATTTATCAAAATGTAAGCAGCCGCGGGATTCGAACCCAGGGCCGAAGACGTTTTAATTATGAATCAAAGACGCTACCCCTTTTTTTTTAAATCTTATTTTCCTCGGTATAGTTCGTTGCGTTTATTCGGGGCGGATGTCCCAGCACACCCGTTGAAGTTCATCGTTGATCCATTTACTCAGTTTTTTTTTTTTTAATTGCAGAAGACAGCTAACCCTCTGATCGAACACGCTGAGCTACCGTTCCGACGCCCAAGACCACGGGTAACCCTTGGTTTCGGTTAGTGTTCCAACCAGCTTAGTGCACTTACAAGTCTGTTATTGATTGTAAGGCCCACTGGGCCATATGGGCAGAGATAGAAGCTGTGACCTCAGTGATGTGTCGTCCATGTTGCTAGGTTTGCTGGCTTAGACATGATCCTTCATCATGCCCCACAGCCAAAAATCGCATGGAGTGAGGTCGTTTGGACGTGCTGATTGTGGGAGAGGACCACCTCTACCAATCCAACGTTAACCAGACATGTCATTCAGCTACTTCCGAACCATCTGACTGAAATGGGCATTGTCGCCGTCTTGCTGAAGGTGCCTTCGCTGGATAATGACAAGTGTAACGTTCTCCTCCATGGATATGCTGTGCATGGCAAGGTAATTTTATCGCCTGACGGTCCAGTCACTCTAAATTTGCTCACTCCACACCAAATGCTCAACTTGAGGAATCCTGCATATGCTCTCGAACTTCCATGGGTGCTCCGTCGCCCAGATCACAGTTGTGGTTGTTCAATCGACAGCTGATGTGGAATGTTGCTTCGTCAGAAAATATGAAAAGAATGTCAGGCTCCATATGCACTATTTCGAACATAATTTGTTCTGCACTCGCACGTGCTTGCTTGTCTGCATTTGTGAGCTGCTGCGCAAACTGCAAGTGCTATGGCTTCATTCCTACAGTGAAGCACCAGAAAAACTGATATAGCCTTGCGTATTCAAACGCGGAGATATGTAAAGAGGCAGAATAGGGCGCTGCGGCTGGCGATACCTATATAAGGCAACAAGTGTCTGGCGCAGTTGTTAGATCAGTTACTGCTGTTACAATGGAAGGTGATCAAGATTTAAGTGAGTTTGAACGTGGTGTTATAGTCGGCGCACGAGTGTTGACACACAGCATATCCGAGGTAGCAATGAAGTGGGGATTTTCACGTACGACCATTTCACAAGTGTGCACCGTGAATATCAGGAATCCGTAAAACATCAGATGCCGACATCGCTGTGGCCGGAAAAAGATACTGCAAGAAGGGGAACAACGACTGAAGAGAATCGTTCAACGTGACAGAAGTGCAACCCTCCCGTAAACTGCTGCAGATTTCAATGCTGAGCCATCAACAAGTGTCAGCGTGCGAACCATTCAACGAAACTTCATCGATATGTGCTTTCGGAACTGAAGGCTCACTAGCGTACCCTTGATGGCTGCACGACACAAAGCTTTACGCCTCGCCTGGGCCCGTCAGCACCGACATTGGACTATTGATGACTGGAAACATGTTGCTGGGTCGGACGAGTCTCGTTTCAAATTACATCGAGCAGATGGGCGCGTACGGGTATGGAGACAACCTCATGCATCCATCGACCTTGCATGTCAGCAGGAGACTGTTCAAGCTGGTGGAGGCTCTGTAATGGTGTAAGGCGTGTGCAGCTGGAGTGATATGGGACCCCTGATTCGTCTAGATACGATTTCTGACAGGTGACACATGCGTAAGCATCCTGTCTAAACACCTGCAGCCATTCCTGTCCATTGTGCATTCCGACGGACTTGGGGAATTCCAGCAGGACAATGCGACACGCCACACGCCCAGAATTGCTACAAAATGGCTCCAGGAACATTCTTCTGAGTTTAAACACTTCCGCTGGTCATCAAACTCCCCAGACGTGAACATCATTGAGGATATCTGGGTTGCCCTGCAAGATGCTGTTCAGAAGAAATCTTCACTCCCTCATACTCTTACGGATTTATGGACAGGTCTGCAAGATTCATGGTAGCAGTTCCCTCCAGCGCTACTTCAGACATTAGTCGAATCCATGCCACGTCGTGTGGCGGCACTTCTGCTTACTCGCGGGGGCCCTACATGATACTGTATTAGCCAGGTATACCAATTGTTTGGGCACTTCATTGTAAATCATGGTGGAAAATACTAACCACTAACCTTTGAGGAATGGTAGTCTGTCGAGAAAGTCTGCACGAGGACTTGGTTGACCTGGTTACCATCGCTTCCAGGACGAGGATGATATTCTGTTCGGTTCCGACACGTCTCTTTCTACCGCTGTTTCCCTTGCAGTCGTTTTGAACGGACTCCGCCCTAACAAACTTGTCATAGATCCTACCGATTGTCAGGCGCGATGGTGCATCCCGGCCGGTACAGGCCTCGATTTTTTCTTGTACGATATCTGGGGACTCAAAGACCTTCACCCAGTTCCCCAGTGGAATATCGGGACGACATGGTTTAATGTGCGAAAAAAAGAGGAAACCCATGTAATACTGTGTATAGGATATTGCATATTGTGTGTAGATTTTTGATAGTCTTACTCCCACCTACATAATGAAAATACACCTTAGGCCAATTTGACATTTGTTGCTTCTCACCTTCAAGATTGTTGGAGTTGTTGGTTGGTTTGTGGGGGTTGAAGGGACTGTACTACAAAGGCCATCGGTCCCTGTTGCAGTTGTAATGGCCAAGGTGTATGTTGGACCAGGGTATAAAATAATAATTATTGATAGAAGCATACTGATTGATAAATATTGTTTTACGAGGAACTGAAAAATGTAGGCACAGACAATTACTCTGACCCATGCAAACAAACTAAGTATCTGCCCCGAAAACTCGAACACCTAGGATGCTCTAGACGTTTGCAATCCACACGTAGAACTGCCATTATTAGCGTCCTTCGCAGGTAGCACTCAAACTGATCACAAGCCCGTTAACGTTTTGTTCGATGACGATAGCGAGTGGTTACGTGTGTGCTTAAACTTGCTCAGGAGAAGTGCGTCGGTGGCTGTGCGTTTATCTTAAAAGGTTGCAGATGCCAAGTACAGGTGCAGGGGCAGGCGGCAGGCGGCAGGCAGCCAGCAGCCGGCTCTGCTGTTTGCCAGGGTCCGCGTCACGGCGCGGGCCGCGTGTTGACTGGGTGCGGCCCGTGTTGACACACCGCTGATAACTGACGCGCGGCGCACACACAAACACACACGAGGCAGCTTGCGGCCCAACCCATCTGGCAGCCCGCGACGCTTCCCTGGCGATTTCCTCACTGTCCACACGACTAAATCTCGCATCTCCCTTTTTACATTTAAATAGTATTTGTTTACTTATTATATCTGAAGCATACGATTCTGTATTCAGACAGACAGTATTCCTAATACGGGAAGAAGCAGGTATCGCCAAATCCACCAAACAATTAATCGAACAGAGGCTCACAGACACAAATTCAAAAATTAGATTTTTAGGAGCAGTTTCTGAACCCTTCAGAGTTAACACAGGTGTTCGGTAGGGCGATGGGATCTCATCGATTCTCTTGAATCTGGTCTTACAGAAGTTTGTGAGAGAGTGGAACAAAGATGTACAAGAGAACATCGAAGGAATACATCTAGGACAAGGAAAAGAAAGATTTGAGGTGAAATGTCAGGCTTTTGCTGACGATATTGCAATTATTTCTAAGGACAAAACAGATACAAATATAATAATAGAAACACTTCACAAAAGTGCAACTAAAACCGGATTACTAATATCCTATGAGAAAACGGAATAAAGAGGTGAGAGAGTCCCTACGTACCGACGAGGGGTGGTCATAAAGTTTCAGTTGTCATCTCGAAGAAAATGAAGTTACATAATTAATTTTTGTTTCTTTACAGATGGATGTCTCCAGTCCCGGGACACACTGAAATCCTCACGCCACAGCACTGTAGCACGCCACTAGAGGAACTAACAAACAGAAAATGGCGCAGCCTGTAGATAAAGAGGAGTACTGTGCATTGATTCGTTTTCTGCATTTCAAGGGGAGCAATGTTGCAGCAATGCTTGCTGAGGTGCTGGTAGTGTACGGCAACAGTGCGCCACCATATCGCACCCCGGCAAGAACAGTGACACAACTCAGAAATGTGTACTTGAGAAAAATCGAGCTAAAAATTCTGTACAACTTACATGGAAATAGTATAACCGTCCTTTAGATTTGAAGTAAATTATTTTCCCAGTAAGTTTAATTACACTCTATAGAACAGTACTTTGGACATGTGGTTCTGTTCTCGTCGAATGTGCGGTTTTATCAGGTAATTATTAATTAATTATTGGACTTTTGTCACTTTTCTTGGTTTTCTTAAGAATATTTTGCTTTTGTTATGACACTTCATGTAATATTTTGTCAGTTTTCCACCCCAAACAACATTGTTTGTTATGACACTTCATGTAATCAGTTTTCCACCCCAAACAACATTTTTGTTTAGTTACTGTTATACAGGGTGAACAGTTACAAAGCCGACAAACCGCAGGAACGAATTTCTGACTGTAAGCGGAGAAAAACAGGCTCTACGAACAAGTGTCCGGAAGTGAAACGTAGCCACAGTAGATAGTCCTAACGAATAAAGGTTCCTCTGACCATGTGCTGCGTGACTGACGCAACGTACCGTAAGGCTCAGCATGGTTCGGTGTTCATGTCGGGAATAAGCCGAAATGATGTTTGTATGCGGCCAAGCAGATGGAGGCGGTCGAGAGGCAGACGGATCTGCCAAAGCAAGTACCTTCACAGACACCAGCCACATCACACATTTCAAGCCCTTTTGGGGCATTTTTGTGATCATGGGTCATTTCCAACAAAAGAAGGTGCAGGGAGGCGGCGGATTTTGCGTACACCAGATTTGGAGAACCTTAGTATAATGGAAATGAGCGTTTGGCGTCAATTGGACGGGAGACCCCTTGCGGGGCAGGTCCGGCCGCCTTGGTGCAGCTCTTATTGGGCTACCTGCGCACTGGATGGAGATGAAATGATGATGGAGACAGCACAACATACAGTCCCTGAGCGGAGAAAATCCTCGAACCATCCGGGAATCGAACCCGGGCCCGTAGGACGGCAATCCGTCACGTTGACCACTCAGCTATCGGGGCGGACACTTGAGTATAAGCTCCAGGCAAGTGGCCCGGTAACGTGGTGTAAGCCAAAGTGCGATTACGTGTATCCCGCATGACAACTGCTACTATCCCTCTCATCTGCAATGCACAACGAACACACAGCACATATCTTCATAGGACCTTTTTTCCTCCATTTTCAGTCAGGAATCCGTCCCTGTAGTTTGTAGTTTTTACTAATGTTCATGCTGTATAATACGACATTCGAACCTCTGTCAGGCAGTATTATTACTTAAGTTAAAATAAAAAATGAAAAAGGTTAAATTTGTTATATTACAAAAATACAAACGGCAAAATTATAATTTACGGAACTTAAAACGGTTTAGTGATGAAGATCAATTAGGTACGTGTGGTGTCACCGCCAGACACCACACTTGCTAGGTGGTAGCCTTTAAATCGGCCGCGGTCCGTTAGTATACGTCGGACCCGCGTGTCGCCACTATCAGTGATTGCAGACCGAGCGCCGCCACACGGCAGGTCTAGAGAGACTTCCTAGCACTCGCCCCAGTTGTACAGCCGACTTTGCTAGCGATGGTTCACTGACAAAATACGTTCTCATTTGCCGAGACGATAGTTAGCATAGCCTTCAGCTACGTCATTTGCTACGACCTAGCAAGGCGCCATTACCAGTTACTATTGATGCTGTAAAACATGTACCGTCAAGAGCGATGTTCATCATTTATGGATTAAAGTTAAGTATTCCACAGCTACGTCCTTTTTTTCTAGTCTAATTTCCTTGACCTGTTCCAGACCTCGCGCCAGCCTGCGTGAGCTAAAACGCGTGCCTTTCGGCTTCCTCTCATAACTGGTGTTGGCTCTCCTGCCAACCCATAACAGTACGATTTAAGCAACACAATTTACGAAATTATAGGATCGTAAATAGGCTTATGTCATGTAGGAACACTTTTCGACGAGAAAAGGCATTCAATATGAACCTTCTTTATAGCAGGATTTTCTATTTCTTTCCCTTGTACGCTACAGCGCTCGAAATTTCGTAATATTTAGAACAGCTCAGTGTGCTTTCGTAAGATAAGAGACACTGTATAAACAAATGGGCAATGGGTCTGAGCACTATGGGACTTAACATCTGACGTCATCAGTCCCCTAGAACTTAGAACTACTTAAACCTAACTAACCTAAGGACATCACACACATCCATGCCCAGGGCAGGATTCGAACCTGCGACCGTAGCGGTCTCGCGGTTCCAAACTGAAGGGCCTAGAATCGCTCGGCCATTTCTTTGATAAATCTGGATTATATAACCACCTTGTATGGCATTGCCACAGTTTGTTTTAGTCGATCTGACGACTCCATTCAGCAAATCATCACTCTGCACACACCCTTACATAGGTAATTCATTGCTTTTCATTGTCTACTAGCATGACATAATTAAAAGTTTCCTTTCGTAGTTCATAAATTTCATACCTTTTCACTTCGAATGCAGTGTTTATGTAATTGTTACAGGTAAGCAACCGTTCGATTGTCGCTTGTTGAAGCCTAAGGATTGGTGTCTCTGGTCAGTTACAAAGAACATAAAATAATTTGGTTAAAACTTTTTCAACTCTCGGCGGAATGGATATAGGGACAGGTGACAGGTGATGTCAATGGTTGTCAGATGCTGCAAATTAGAAGGATAGCACCTAAGCGACGAGTTGCACAGATGGACTGAGATGCGTCTTCGCGAATCAACCCGGAGGTCAGTCGTACAGACATAACATGGATCAGGTTTCATGAAACAGTCATATATTTGAATCACAAATGCCTTTGCACAACTCGTAATGGTTGTTTCGGAGTAAAGGCTATTATTACAAAGAACTTAAACGTTTCTTTACAAGTCAAAAGTAGTTAATGGTTCTAATGGCTCTGAGCACTATGGGACTTAACATCTATGGCCATCAGTCCCCAAGAACTTAGAACTACTTAAACCTAACTAACCTATGGACATCACACAACACGCAGTCATCACGAGGCAGACAAAATCCCTGACCCCGCCGGAAATCGAACCCGGGAACCCGGGCGCGGGAAGCGAGAATGCTACCGCACGACCACGAGCTGCGGACGTAGTTAATAAACTAAGAAATACATATATAATTATGAGATCTGCACGCTATTATTATTACTATGGAGACATCATTTTAGAGTTAATCTTTTTAAGATTTTTTTTTATAATGGAATTAACTAGTTCCTTGTTTATGCGCATCTCAACGTGCAGTCAGTCAGTCTCACATTTCATTAAAGTTCGTAACAGGCACAATATGCGTCCTCATTAAATTTCTCTTGCAACAGTGGGAATGTCACCAGTTACGAGAACAGCTAAGTCACGCAGCCAGCAGGCAGTAGAGTGCAGTGGGTTACAGTCTCCGTGTGCGTTCTTGCATAGGATTACCCGTTACCTTGCTCAGGAACATCCTTATTCTGCATGCCGAGCCACAGGCAACTAGCGATTCATGGGATTCTACTCGGGTAAGTGAAGTTTTCACTCTTCTGAAGAATCTGCATCAGTGAAACTGTCCGGCTGCATTATGCAACATACGAGAGACGCAGGATTTCACTAACATCTTACCCAGTAAGTTCATACTCTTTTATTCCAGTCACAGACGTTTGCGAACGTTTTGAACAGTGGCTTAGCTTTGAAACTGGTTTTCAATTTAGCGTTTCATCATTTATGTTACATGAATGTGCTTCAAATGAGTCCCTACAGATCTTGTTAGACTCATTGAAACTAAAAAAATCTTTTCATTACATTTACATGGAGAGTATTAGTCACATCTATCGTTGAATTCTTCTCTCGTTATTTATCAAATATATACACTGCATCAAGTACCCTTTTTTGCAGTGAACTACTCATTGGACTGAGCCAGTTCCGCTTATAGACTTACCGTGATACGGACTCAGAACGACATAAAGTTTGGACAACACATCGTTACCTATTCTCGAACGTGGCTCATCTGCTCAAAGCAGAATAATTACCAAGCGTGTATGCGAAGTCTCGCAAATCCAATTTAAATTCTGAAGTTGTGCTCGATCACAGGAGTATCATACCTTACTGCATGCACAACTTCCACGCTAAAATATTCCTCCATCGCTTCACTACATTACTTATCTATTTACAGTTAATGAATTAGAAATTTTCCTAATTGAGGCTCATGAATTTTCATTTCACAAACACAAAACATTAGATAACAGCACTACTATACCAAACCATTAATTATATCATAAATATTTATATTTTGTGCCCTGTTTCAGAGTTCGTATTAACTTCAACTGCTGGTTTCAGTCACTGACATGTCACAAAACATCTTAACGACTAAAAAATACACACGCAAGTACAGACTTTTGCTATTAGAAGTGATCACTTTAAGAATCTACTTCTTTAGTTTTCATCAAAGAGAAGAAGAATGACTTTTCAGACTATTCTAATTTCGCAATACTGTGTTTCTTTATCTTTAGGATGCATCACAGTTACATGAGAAAATGCTGTACATGAAATACATCCTCTTGCAGTATCTATGCGTTTTTATTATTTCTGAGTAATCTAGTTCATTAGGAACACATTTGTCAGCAAATTTGAGCCGAAACAGTTCAGAGTTTTGCAACCTTCGCTGTACATAAATTGACAGTAAAACTAATCAGATATGGAACTGCTTAGAGCATACTTTTGTGTGAGTTCCTTGTTAAAGATTTATACCTTTTACATTTTCTCAGTTCAGGGGACCGCAATCATCACTACTACCTTTTCAAATCTTGGTGACTGTAAAGTTCTTAATTGTATTTGTTTTTGCAAAAGCTAAAAGGCAGCTCCTTGGATGCGGCATCTAGATAGTCTTGTATGGTCCTGTGTAGAGTAGATGTCCTATATTTCTCTTCTGAAAGTTGAAGAAGTTGGATGGTATTTTAACAACATGCTTTCACTGACTGAATATTCTTTCGAATTCCAGGCTATTTAGTGAGTACAGTCACTGTATTTCGTACCATTTCTTTCAATATTAATTCTTTCAGCAGGTGTGGCAATGGGTTTCAAAAATCATTAACTTCTTTATTGTTCATTTGGAGATCTGAGGGTGAGAAGAGGCTGTGTAAATCGATAAGTTGTTTACTATGTGCTCGAGTGTGTACTTGCATACATGCATGTATTTTCAGAGAATTCTGTCCTTTGGTATGGGTTTATACTGGATGTTACTTTGGGAATGAAATTATGATATCAAAATGAGTTTGATGTTACAGTCCTGTAGGAAATCTTTCCATTTCCTGCATGCAGAGTTTGAAGCATTATCTGCTAGAAATGCGACAGGCTTCGCAACTGTCACTTATGTAGTCCCTAAGAATTATTCGAATGATGACAGGCACTATCGTCGTCTTTTTGTATACAGCTTGATATACGAGGTGCATTCAAGTTCTAACTATGGCCTCCGATTCTTTTTCTCCAGACTGGAAAGAGATAGAAACATGCACATTGTTTTAAAATGAGGCCGCGTTCATTGTCAATACGTCCCAGAGATGGCAGCACCGTACGGCAGATGGAATTTTACCGCCAGCGGCGAGAATGAGAACTGTTTTAAATACTTAAAATGGCGACGTTTTCTTTACTTGAACAGCATGCAATCATTCGTTTTCTGAATTTGCGTGGTGTGAAACCAATTGAAGTTCATCGACAGTTGAAGGAGACATGTGGTGATGGAGTTATGGATGTGTCGAAAGTGCGTTCGTGGGTGCGACAGTTTAATGAAGGCAGAACATCGTGTGACAACAAACCAAATCAACCTCGGGCTTGCACAAGCCGGTCTGACGACATGATCGAGAAAGTGGAGAGAATTGTTTTGGGGGATCACCGAATGACTGTTGAACAGATCGTCTCCAGAGTTGGCATTTCTGTGGGTTCTGTGCACACAATTCTGCATGACGACCTGAAAATGCGAAAAGTGTCATCCAGGTGGGTGCCACGAATGCTGACGGACGACCACATGGCTGCCCGTGTGGCATGTTGCCAAGTAATGTTGACGCGCAACGACAGCATGAATGGGACTTTCTTTTCATCGGTTGTGACAATGGATGAGACATGGATGCCATTTTTCAATCCAGAAACAAAGCGCCAGTCAGCTCAATGGAAGCACACAGATTCACCGCCACCAAAAAAATTTCGGGTAACCGCCAGTGCTGAAAAAATGATGGTGTCCATGTTCTGGGACAGCGAGGGCGTAATCCTTACCCATTGCTTTCCAAAGGGAACTACGGTAACAGTTGCATCCTACGAAAATGTTTTTAAGAACAAATTCCTTCCTGCACTGCAACAAAAACGTCCGGGAAGGGCTGCGTGTGTGCTGTTTCACCAAGACAACGCACCCGCACATCGAGCTAACGTTACGCAACAGTTTCTTCGTGATAACAACTTTGAAGTGATTCCTCATGCTCCCTACTCACCTGACCTGGCTCCTAGTGACTTTTGGCTTTTTCCAACAATGAAAGACACTCTCTGTGGCCGCACATTCACCAGCTGTGCTGCTATTGCCTCAGCGATTTTCCAATGGTCAAAACAGACTCCTAAAGAAGCCTTCACCGCTGCCATGGAATCATGGCGTCAGCGTTGTGAAAAAATGTGTACGTCTGCAGGGCGATTACGTCGAGAAGTAACGCCAGTTTCATCGATTTCGGGTGAGTAGTTAATTAGAAAAAAAATCGGAGGCCTTAGAACTTGAATGCACCTCGTATTTCGGAAAAAGATGATAAAGGTACTTAACGGCACCTCTTGCAGAGGGTAATCGACCAACAACGTCGACAGACACTACTTGCAAAAGCTGAATTGGTAAAATAGGATGGGGTTCTGTGAAGAAGCACTTTTATGTGGATTTTGTTTTCTGACATATCTGACAAGTTTTCAGCAACTACTTTACGTATCTTTGCATATTAATAAAATAACAATAAAGAGTGATCATTATTAGACATTCTGATGCACCGCAGTGTCCCCAAACATAATTGTATGCCAAACTAAAGTGTTTCTGCAACACACACACACACACACACACACACACGCACAACCATTTATTATTCTGTGTATTACTTCTGTAAAACAACACATTATTTTGCATTTTGTAGTGTTGTGTGAGCGGTGCAGATGGATTTTACGTGAGCAATGTCTTGAGTTTGTATCACTGGGGATCTACACCTTGTAATGTGGCCATGTTATTACACATGTCTAAATAAAATTGCCTGCAATGTGTGCCTTTCATTAAAAGCAATTCTTTCAGATAAGTCGGCAAGATCAGTCAAACCTTGTGGTAGGTATGACAAGGCATCAACTATTACATTATCGTTAACTTTTATGTACATTATCTCAGAACTATAACCTCAAAGAAAGGCTGTCCATCTTGCAGTTCGATCACGAAGTAACTTGCAGCTTAATAAAAATCCCAGTGGTTTATCTGCTGCTAATAGCGAATACAGCAAGGGGGGTTAAATGGTCCAATGACATTCCAACAAAGCATTCAGTTTATTTCTCCAGCAGCAGCCTGTCTTTCACCGACGGGATGGACTACGATTTTCGCAAAATGTGTCCTGTGGCATTGACAACACTGGCAGAAAAGCAAGAAAACATGTTTGTTTCTTGTTATTTTTCAACATGGCTTCCTTTGAGGGATATACACAGGGCCCATCGATCCTCCAGTTTTTTCATCCCATCGGAAAATAGGTTCTATTAGACTCCTCATTTGATGAAATTTTCTTCCCAGCAAGCCAAAATTTCAATTTAGAGAACAGGAAGAAGTCAGTTGGGGCTAAGTGGCCATCGCCTTACCAGCTGACAAAATGCTCTTCCGCTTCTTCTGTGCATTTTCACCAGCCTTTGTCCATTGTTTTGACAGCCGTTTTGACTATAGTGCATAATGATGGATCCAGATTTCATCAACTGTCACAAATGTTTGCAAAAAGCCTTGCGGTTTGCAATTAAACGTTGTCAGACATTGTGTTTAAATTGTTGTGTGGGTTGAGCGTCTGGTGGCCTCTGAGCAATTGCGTCACCCACCCTGCACAGATCTTCTTCATAGCTTACTCTCCGCGCAGGATGTTGTGCCTCTGCTCAGCTGAGATTCTTTTTCTCAGAAATCACAGTAATTTTTATTCGGTAGTCTTGCACTAGTATATCATGGATTTTGTCGGTGGTTTACTTTGTGGTGACCTCAATCGGACGACAGGAGCGCGTTTTGTCTTTGATACTTTTCCGACCACACTTAAATTCATTAATCCAAAACTAAACGGTCTTCGGTGATGGCGCAGAATCCGCGTGAACTTAATCCGTTTTGATCTATACGGCAGTTCAACACTTCAAATGAAAATTTTTAAGCACAGCGAAACTGCAGTCGACACAGTGAACAATTCAGACGACTGTCAACAATACAGGTGTGCCGCAGGGGAGTGTCATAGGACCGTTGCTACTCACAATATACATAAATGACCTGGTGGATGACATCGGAAGTTCACTGAGGCTTTTTGCAGATGATGTTGTGGTGTATCGAGAGGTTGTAACAATGGAAAATTGTACTGAAATGCAGGAGGATCTGCAGCGAATTGACGCATGGTGCAGGGAATGGCAATTTAATCTCAATGTAGACAAGTGTAATGTGCTGCGAATACACAGAAAGATAGATCCTTTATCATTTAGCTACAAAATAGCAGGTCAGCAACTGGAAGCAGTTAATACCACAAATTATCTGGGAGTACGCATTAGGAGTGATTTAAAATGGAATGATCATATAATGTTGATCGTCGGTAAAGCAGATGCCAGATTGAGATTCATTGGAAGAATCCTAAGGAAATGCAATCCGAAAACAAAGGAAGTAGGTTACAGTACGCTTGTTCGCCCACTGCTTGAATACTGCTCAGCAGTGTGGGATCCGTACCAGATAGGGTTGATAGAAGATATAGAGAAGATCCAACGGAGAGCAGCGCGCTTCGTTACAGGATCATTTAGTAATCGCGAAAGCGTTACGGAGATGATAGATAAACTCCAGTGGAAGACTCTGCAGGAGAGACGCTCAGTAGCTCGGTACGGGCTTTTGTCAAAGTACCGAGAACATACCTTCACCGAAGAGTCAAGCAGTATATTGCTCCCCCCTACGTATATCTCGCGAAGAGACCATGAGGATAAAATCAAAGAGATTAGAGCCCACACAGAGGCATACCGACAATCCTTCTTTCCACGAACAATACGAGACTGGAATAGATGGGAGAACCGATAGAGGTACTCAAGGTACCCTCCGCCACACACCGTCAGGTGGCTTGCGGAGTATGGATGTAGGTGTAGATGTAGATGTAGAATGTTGTATGTGCTTGAAGTTCTTTAAATGATTCTTGTCATAATAATTTTACCCAGCATGAAGTCTCAATAAAAATTTTCGATTCTTTCATGGAAATTTACCGGACTTATCAAACCACCTGATAACAATTTGTCTCTCGTCAAGTACATGTTAACACTTCATAAGTATGTTTCTTAATTTTTGTTGTTGTTCCGAAATGAGATAGCTGGATTCCGATACTTTGTCATGGACATTGGCTTTGCTATCCTCATTCTTACTATAAAGACTTGAAGAATTACTCACAGATACAGTCTTCGTGTTTAGGAATTTTACCTCAACACCCTCGCAACATTTGCCATATGCTACGTGGGTTTGGAATAAACCAGCTACAGTATCCTTGCCTTTGATGCACAAATACTATTTACCAGAGGGAAAGTCTAATTTACATCCTTTTCTAGGAAAAACCCCTTGCCAAGCAAGCATTTAACTACAAGACTCTTCAAAATTAACAACGGGCATGACATAATTCTAGTTCAGTTACGACATCTACTTCTGCCTGCCACTTGACAGATTGTGACTTTACACCTAAATTTCCATTTACAGGGCAGTTCTGTGCAAGGTAAGTTAGCTCTATGTTTATCATTTTAATTTATTAATATTTTCTACTATAAAAACGAAACAGACGCATCCGTGTCTAAAATAATTAAGGTACGAATTCTTCAGATCTATGGCATCAACTGAAGCTTCAACTAACCTCTGCGGTTCATTAGAACAAATGTGTTGATCTATACTCAATTCATCTCTTATACAGACACATGCATTACATATTAACAGTTTAACGTGATTGCCTTGATTGCTCACATTCCGTGAAACGACCACCATTGGAGAGCACGCCGTAACTAGTGAACGCAAGCCCTAAAATGCATACCTGAAGAGCTATAAGCACATGTTCAATACAGGAGATGTGTTTTACACAGGCAAAGATGAACAAGTGCTCATAGCAGATGAACAAGTGCTCACGGCTCCTCAAATATGCATGCATACCTAAATTCTTATGAATGACTGTACCGATACATGTGTCAGAGGTATCGGAATAATTTTCGCTTGCAAATTTCGATTCGTACATTTCCGAACTAGGGATCTGTAACCCAAATTTATATATTTATCCTTCTCCATTACCCTTGAAAGTTTGTAACTTCATCACGGAACCACCCTGTATGTACATACACTTACAGTCTCCGGCGCCTATAACTTTGACAGTATGTAGTGTCGTTGGATAATGTTCCTGTATATGGGTTCCTGATCAAAATGTTATCTACTCACTTCCTTCTACAAGTCCTAGACGTTTGTAGCGGGAATTTCCAAACACCCTGTATAGTTGCGCCAGTATGTTATCTTCCACTGCTTTAAAATTTTGTAACAAAAGTGCAATTGGATTATTTGCTTATCACACATTTACACATTCGATTCATGTGAAGTATATAAAATTTTGTAACAATAGTGTAATTGGATCATTGGCTTATACATTTACACATTCTATTCATGTGATGTATGGTCCATTGAATCATTTACTTCATGTGAAGTACTGAACAGCTACATTAGTAAAGGACTGTCTAGGCCAGCATCAATTCACATGAAAGGTTATCAGGATAAACATTTCCATCGCTTTCAGAGCGCGATTCTGAGATGTGTAAATTTTGAACTTCTTAGTGAATTTGCTTTGTTCATTGTCCAGTTCCATGTTACTACACCGACGGAAAAAAGCCTCAACACTAAAAAATAATTAATGTAGAGTAATGAAGTTTCGAGAATACATGTTCCTAGGTAACATATTTAAGTGATTAAAATTACAAGATCACGGATTAAGGTAAGCACGAGCAAACACTTTGCATATGTGAAATGTTAGTACATTAATAACCTAACAAGCGCTGTAATCGCCAGAATGTTGACTGCAAGAATACAAACGTGCAAGCATTGTGTTGTGCAGGCGCCGGCTGTCAGTTTGTGGTATGGAGCTCCGTACCTGTTGCACTTGGTGGGTCAGTAGACGGACGGTTATGCTGTTTGTGCATGACGCTGGAGAAGTCGTCCGGTGATGTCCCATATGCTGTCGACTGGTGGTTGAGCAGCCAACGCTAACTGAAGCGTCTAGAGCCGCTCCGCCACAGCAGCCGGCTGACTACGGCTGTCAACAATCATGTTTAGTGGCCAAGTTCCTGCCAAGGTTTCTGCAACATCGCAGAAGGATGCTACACAGCGTGTATTTAAAGCAAACCTGGTTCGCATCCTCATAGTGGCGCTACTAGCGCCCTTTTATGCAACTGGCGCGACATCTGAATAGACATCATCTTTCAGATGTAGTAACACCCCTACCAACTTTCGTTCATGTTGCACAGTTGCTTCTTGGTGTTGCGATTTTTTCCGTCAATGTACACTTCTGGAAATGGAAAAAAGAACACATTGACACCGGTGTGTCAGACCCACCATACTTGCTCCGGACACTGCGAGAGGGCTGTACAAGCAATGATCACACGCACGGCACAGCGGACACACCAGGAACCGCGGTGTTGGCCGTCGAATGGCGCTAGCTGCGCAGCATTTGTGCACCGCCGCCGTCAGTGTCAGCCAGTTTGCCGTGGCATACGGAGCTCCATCGCAGTCTTTAACACTGGTAGCATGCCGCGACAGCGTGGACGTGAACCGTATGTGCAGTTGACGGACTTTGAGCGAGGGCGTATAGTGGGCATGCGGGAGGCCGGGTGGACGTACCGCCGAATTGCTCAACACGTGGGGCGTGAGGTCTCCACAGTACATCGATGTTGTCGCCAGTGGTCGGCGGAAGGTGCACGTGCCCGTCGACCTGGGACCGGACCGCAGCGACGCACGGATGCACGCCAAGACCGTAGGATCCTACGCAGTGCCGTAGGGGACCGCACCGCCACTTCCCAGCAAATTAGGGACACTGTTGCTCCTGGGGTATCGGCGAGGACCATTCGCAACCGTCTCCATGAAGCTGGGCTACGGTCCCGCACACCGTTAGGCCGTCTTCCGCTCACGCCCCAACATCGTGCAGCCCGCCTCCAGTGGTGTCGCGACAGGCGTGAATGGAGGGACGAATGGAGACGTGTCGTCTTCAGCGATGAGAGTCGCTTCTGCCTTGGTGCCAATGATGGTCGTATGCGTGTTTGGCGCCGTGCAGGTGAGCGCCACAATCAGGACTGCATACGACCGAGGCACACAGGGCCAACACCCGGCATCATGGTGTGGGAAGCGATCTCCTACACTGGCCGTACACCACTGGTGATCGTCGAGGGGACACTGAATAGTGCACGGTACATCCAAACCGTCATCGAACCCATCGTTCTACCATTCCTAGACCGGCAAGGGAACTTGCTGTTCCAACAGGACAATGCACGTCCGCATGTATCCCGTGCCACGCAACGTGCTCTAGAAGGTGTAAGTCAACTACCCTGGCCAGCAAGACCTCCGGATCTGTCCCCCATTGAGCATGTTTGGGACTGGATGAAGCGTCGTCTCACGCGGTCTGCACGTCCAGCACGAACGCTGGTCCAACTGAGGCGCCAGGTGGAAATGGCATGGCAAGCCGTTCCACAGGACTACATCCAGCATCTCTACGATCGTCTCCATGGGAGAATAGCAGCCTGCATTGCTGCGAAAGGTGGATATACACTGTACTAGTGCCGACATTGTGCATGCTCTGTTGCCTGTGTCTATGTGCCTGTGGTTCTGTCAGTGTGATCATGTGATGTATCTGACCCCAGGAATGTGTCAATAAAGTTTCCCCTTCCTGGGACAATGAATTCACGGTGTTCTTATTTCAATTTCCAGGAGTGTATTTTCTTCCAAAATCATGTTTGTGTTGTTTTCTACTTTAACCACAACGCGGAATTTAAATAGGGAACGTTTAAAAGAGTTAGAATGAATTTTCTTTTAAAAAAGTATTTATCTAGTAACAATGCTAACCTTCATCTTTACCTAGATCAATAATGAAATATCGTGTGCATAGCTATGTGGCGTGATTTCACCATCATATGAAGTACACACATCAAAAACAGTTTTGCGTCACCCGGGTTCCGAGAGTTCCGTGACCTGTACAGAAAATTGGAATACAGATTAACATAAACACATTTCCGCCCTTTTTATAGCTCATTAAAACCACACATTGCATGTTGTACCACCATACAGCGAGAACTTCAGAGGTGGTGGCCCAGATTGCTGTACACACCCGTACCTCTAATACCCACTAGCACCTCCTTTTCCACTGATGGATATCTATATTCGTCGTTGCATACTATCCACAAATTCATCAAGGCACTGTTGGTCCAGATTGTCCCACCCCTCAACGGCGATTCGGGGTAGATCCCTCAGAGTGGTTGGTGGGTCACGTCGTTCATAAACAGCCCTTTTCAATATATCCCAGGCATGTTCGATAGGGTTCATGCCTGGAGAACATGGTGGCCACTCTAGTCGAGCGATGTCGTTATCCTGAAGAAAGTCATTCACAAGATACTCACGACGTGGCCGCGAATTGTCGTCCATGAAGACGAATGCCTCGCCAATATTCTGCCGATATGGTTGCACTATCGGTCGGAGGATGGCATTCATGTATCGTACAGCCGTTACGGCCCCTTCCATGACCACCAGAGGCGTACGTTGCACCCCCCCCCTCCCCCAAACCAGCAGGGAACCTCAACCATGCTGCACTTGCTGGACAGTGTGTCCAAGGCGTTCAGCCTGACCGGGTTGCCTCCAAACATGTCCCCGGGGGTTGTCTGGTTGAAGGCATATGCGACACTCAGTGGCGAAGAGAATGTGATGCCAATCCTGAGCGGTCCATTGGGCCCATCTGTACCGAGCTGCAGGATGTCGCGGTTGCAAAGATGGACCTCGCAATGGACGTCGGGAGTGAAATGGTTGAAATGGCTCTGAGCACTATGGGACTTAACATCTGAGGTCATCAGTTCCCTAGAACTTAGAACTACTTAAACCTAACTAACCTAAGGACATCACACACATCCGTGCCCGAGACAGGATTCGAACCTGCGACCGTAGCGGTCGCGCGGTTCCAGACTGAAGCGCCACAGCGGTCGGATCGGGAGTGAAGTTGCGTATCATGCAGCCTTTTGCGCACAGTTTGAGTCGTAACACGACGTTCTATGGCTGCACGAAATGCATTATTCAACATGGTGGCGTTGCTGTCAGTGTTCCTCCGAGCCATAATCCGTAGGTAGCGGTCATCCACTGCAGTAGTAGCCCTTGGGCGGCCTGAGCGAGGCGTATAATCGACAGTTCCTGTCTCTCTGTATCTCGTCCATGTCCGAACAACATCGCTTTGGTTCACTCCGAGACGCCTGGACACTTCCCTTGTTGAGAGCCCTTCCTGGCACAAAGTAACAATGCCGACGCGGTCGAACCGCGATATTGACCGTCTAGGCATGTTTGAACCACAGACAACACGAGCCGTGTACCTCCTTCCTGATGGAATGACTGGAAATAATCAACTGTCGGACCCCCTCCGTCAAATAGGCGCTGCTCATGCATGGTTGTTTACAGTTTTGGGCGGATTTAGTGAGATCTGTTGAAATGTTTAAATGTGTGTGAATTTCTAAGGGACCAAACTGCTGAGGTCATCGGTCCCTAATCTTACACATTACTTATACTAACAACAACAACACACACACCCATGCCCGAGGAAGGACTCGAACCTCCGGCGGGAGGGGTCGCGCCGTTAGTGACATGGCGCCTCTAACCCTGGCGCCACTCCGCGCGGCCTTAGTGAGATCTCTGAACAGTCAAAGGGACTGTGTCTGTGGTACGGTCTACGGTCAACGTCTATCGTCAGGAGTTCTGGGAACTGCGGTCGAAGATGCAAAACTTTTTTGATGTGTGTATATTAGAAGAACAGGCAATTTGTGACTAGAAAAATTGTTGCATGAAGAAATTTACTTTCAAGGTAGTTAAGCTTTCTTTTTTTTATTTTTAATGGACAATAAATCTCAATTTTAAGACCTGTGCGCAGTTTAAGATAAAGAAAATAGTTCTGCTGTCCTTACCTAAAGTAGTGGCGTGTTCTAATTGTCAGTCACTGTTCCAGTTTTTTTTAAATATCCTTCTGCTTTCCTTTCTCTGGAGTTATTCCCGTCATTTTCATCATCATAATTTTTGTGGCTCCATTTATATGTTAGATATGAAACATAATAGAATAAGTCTAAGACATTTACATGTCCTTTCACAGCCACCGTTATAAATCCTCCTCTCTTTCCTAATGATTACTTGTTATTTCTTTTATACTATTAGCAAGAAGAGAAGATGGAATTATGTTAATGATGGAAGTGGGTTTAAAAATAGGCGCTATCAGTGACTGTTGGTATGCCACTAATAGAGTGATACATGGCTGTGGACAGAAGTATAAACATTTCAACGCTAGTATTTGCGTTGAACATCAACGTTTCTTTAAATGGATCAAAGCTCGAAAACAAAATTTTGGAAAAGTGGAGGTTCTTTTTATTGATCATGTATTATGGATTTAATGCTGCAGCAATGTGGCTGACAGACAACATCGATGTGTTACTAACGACAACGTATTTTTCGCCCCCGCCCCCCAGTTACAGTTCTGTAAAATAATTTTAAAAAGGTTAAGACGGGAAACATAGTAATTTTAAACAAAGTAGGTTAAGCTTTGAATTGTATGCAAGTGATCGAAGTTGTGCACCGAATAATGATTTCGCCTTCTGCTTTCCATGCAGACAGGAGAGATGGTAGGAAGCAAGTGGTACAAAGGAAAGATTAGATTAGATACGTACTTGTTCCATTTATCATGAATACGTCACTTCGTAATGATGTGGGACGTGTCAGGTGAGCCAGAGCTGTCCCTTGTTTTAAATCAAAAATATCGCGCTAATATTTCATAGAGATTGTAATTCATTTCGGGTCAACGACCTTGCCACAGTGGTAGAGCCCACGCAGAACACCGCGACCGGTAGATGGGCAGACGGCAGGGCAAACGTGGGAGACCGGTAGTGGTGGGGTTTGCGGGAAGTTTGCTGTAGGGGAAATGCGTAGTGCTGGAGGGGAATGCCGTTCTAAACTGAAGTATACTCTGAAGTCTACACTCACATTTTTTGAAAATATTAAGTGGGGTCCCTCCACGCTCATGCTTGCATGGTGACTATTCAAAAAGATCTGTCATCTCTGCTTTGGTTAGTATCTAAAAAAAAATGCGCCGAAAATATAACGATTTATTTTCGCCTGACATGTTAACCATTTGTAACTTTCAGAGAAGCAACGCGAGTGGCGAATTTTGAGTAAAACCTACAGTTTTCTCTTGTTGTCTTGTTAAAATTTGCTTTTTTTTTTGCCAAAACACATCTGAGTTTACACAGTCTCACCTCACTAATATGTTGTGCAGACGCAGTTGCGGGAGAATTCCGAAACAATGGTTTATTAACTTTAAATGGTGACGAAAAGTAAGGTCTGTATCATATGAAAAAGCACATCTTCGGTACACAACAAATGTGTAACGTCTTCACTTATGGTGTCTCAAACGCGTAGCGTTTCTCATTTCACTAGCTATCGATGCCCTTAAAAACTTTATTCTTTCATCGCAAATTTTGTAGTTATACGAACAACGCGTTAGATAATGAAGTTTTGCATAATAATCATATGGAAAAATACTTTCCTGTTTGCCCCCTATCATCTGTTAAAATCTGATAACAATATCTCAAACTGCTTATGAGGAATGTTGTGCGTATTCCACTCTGGCTTTATCGCTGATGCGGCGCGATCACAAATGACTGCCGGCCGCGGTGGCCGTGCGGTTCTAGACGCTGCAGTCCGGAACCACGGGACTGCTACGGTCGCGGATTCGAATCCTGCCTCGGGCATGGATGTGCGTGATGTCCTTAGGTTAGTTAGGTTTCAGTAGTTCTAAGTTCTAAGGGACTGATGACCTAAGATGTTAAGTCCCATAGTGCTCAGAGCCATTTGAACCACTTTTTGAACCACAAATGACTGCGCTATGTCAGTTCAGTTTTCTTGAGATTGGTGACAAACAGAGACCTCCACCCAAGTCTAACGAAAAATTCAATATGTCAACTTAATCTCATACGCAGAAACATACTATATTATGCAATATGCAAGAAACGCAAAATAATAGCGATCCTTATTTTTCATTGAAATTTTTCCGAATTTCGCGCAGTGCCTTACTTCCACGTAAATATCACCATAAGTTCGATCATTAACGAAATGATGAGCACATCATCCTTAACCTGACATATAAAGCTACAAGTAAAGCGAAAATTATTTTTTTTTACCGAATAGTTTCTGTAAAATCGTTTGAGGAAGACTGCAGGGCGTGCGCCTCGATTCTGTCATCGCGAACCGCCGAAGGGTGGCAGACACTGTCGGCCTCTCCTTACAAACAAACGAATGAACTCGCCCGGAGCTTTGGTCGAAAACTGGTCACTGCACATCGGCCACCGTGTCCTGTGCGAACTCCAACACCTGTTGCTGTCAGGTCACCGAAGGGCAAATACTTAATCTAGCTTAAACTAACGTACGCTAAGGACAACACACACACCCATGCCCGACTGCTGTTGGCAAGTGGTGTGCACTCACTCCTTGTCAGGCCAACTGTGGAGTTACTTGATTGAGAAGTGGCGGCTCTGGTCACGAAAACTGACAACGGCCGGGAGAGCGGTGTGCTGACTGCTGACAGCATGCCCCCCCCCCCCCCCCATATCCGCATGGTGGCCCACGAAACAGGCCGTGGCGCGTGCGTCACGAAGCTAGGACTCAGCTCGCGCGCTCGCTCAGCACAACAGACAAAATGCGTTTCTGAACCTGTTAACTCGCGACTGGATGAGCGAGAACTAACGAGAATTGCATCTTCTACTGCAGTGTATTGTTAAGGAGTCTTACTGATTACTAGTGCTACAACAGAATATAAGACGTTGCAGAACGCTGTAATTTAAGACCAATGCTCGACGTAAATGGTATAATGGCCTGTTAAATATATTTAGCCTCTTTTGCTTAAAAGCCCTCATTTCGTACAAGATGTGGTGCTTTATTCAGCCAATAATCACCTTGTCATGGTTTTAATTTTATTGTACCACAGTACAGGTGTAAGAGATTAATCGGTGTATGGACTTCCGATCATTCTAAGACTAATAACAGTAAGACTGCTTAATAGCGGATTCCAGTTGAAGATACAATTCTCACCTAGTTGTGAGGTAACAGGTGTAGAATCGCATTTTTTCTGCTGAATTGAGTGTGTGAGCGACTTCAGGCCTACCTCTGTGTCATGCACACTGCAGCCTGTCTTTCTCACAGGTCTCGCTCCACATCAAGTGATGCCCAACAGCTAAGGAGGACACGGTGGTCGGACGGTACCGTTGAACCTTCAGAGGCCTATTTGGACGGAATATTATAATTCATTTCAGATCTCAGGAAGCTACTCAATTTCTTTTATAATGTCCTACTACGAAGAGGCCTATTTGCACGGAATTTTATAGTTCACTTCATATCTCAGGAAGCTACTGAATTTCCTTTATAATGTTCTACTAGACAGTGTTCAACATTGTGCACGACATTTTGAATACGACGCTAGGTGGCCGACTGCTGCATTTCCCAACAGTAGTGGGACAATCTTCGTGTCACCTCTTTCTGCATTGTATCCAAATTTATTCAAAATGGCTTTTCCAAGATGGCGGCAATATATATGGTAACGTCGAAATGATCTCATGATGGGAAGTTCAAATTTTGGTGGGAAAATAGGTCAAATGGGCTACCTCCACTAACCTAACACCCTACCTACCCCCTCTCCCCCCTCCCCAGAAAATTGTGGGAAGTTCCAATTTTGGTGGAAAAAAGGTCCCTTGGGCTACCTCCACTAAACTAAGAAAATGGCGGGAAAGAAGGTCACCTGGGCTATCTCCACTAACCTAAGTCATCCGACCACCACCTCTTCCTAGGAATTGGTGGGGAAAGGACTCAACCTATGCCGGGCTGTCGGATAGGATGGGTGTAAGTCTTTATTTTCCATGCAGTGTATATTTATACAATTTGAGGCAGTAGCTCCATCCAGTGTGTTCACCATGAGGTCCAGAGTCCAACTGACCTACTACACATTACTGCCACCAGAGGCCACTGTTGTCTCTTCTGTGACATAATCCAAGGTGGCAGTCTGATAAAAATGGCGGGAAAAGGACTCAGCCTGTTCTGGGCTGCTGGAGAGAGGAAGGAGTGTACTTTATGTATTTTGGAACAGTTTATTTAGAGATGGATTTCATGTAGTTTATTTATTACACTGATACAAAACACTTGCTCTAACGTGCTTGGGGTTACAATACACAGCCTACAGACCTGCAAACTACTTGTTAATTATATAAATAATGCAGTACACTGATGTACAGACACGCAAACAACTCGTAAATTACCGAAGTATTGCAGTACACAGCATACAGAATTGCAAACTACTCGTAAATCATCGAAATGATGCATATATAATGCTCTGCCAAGACGCTCACAACACTTAAAAAGCCAAAAATAACGTAGTGCACAAGCACTCATTGCACCTGAAAAACGCTTTTGAACTATCGTGAACTGCAACATATCAGAGGCTTCAACTGGTGCACATGCTGACGACACTGACACTGCACAGGCATTTCGCAGCCTGCAGCCAGCAGGTGAAAGTCGCATCTATTGTCGGGTATATAGTTAGAGTTCTTCGAGTGTTATATTGACGTCACAGGTCTATGTAAATAAGAGCCGGGTCACCCTCTGGGCAGCCTGCACATGTTCACCTAACCACAGTGGCTGAGGCCTACCTGCTGAGAGAGATGTTTGCATAGTGACTCATCCTTCTAGATGCAGCGAAAAGGTTGTCAGTGTTATACTGACGTCACAGATCGCGATATAGAAATCTGTTCCAGTGCTTCCCAGAATAGCATAGGGTGCATTCTCCCAGCGATCCTAACAGGACATACGAGATGCCTCCAGATGTGTGTGTGTTTACTTAGCCGCCATGTGTACCTGCCGATCCCATGTAGGCCTGATTGGCAAGTGCAAGATGTTTGCATAGGGGCTCACCCACACAGGTGCAGCGAAAAAGTTCTCAATGCTATACCGACGTCACATGTCGACTTAAATAAGAGTTTGCAGGTCTGTATTCTATGTAGTGTGACCCCAACACATCAGAGCGAGTGTTTTGTATAAGTGTAATAAATAAACTACGTGAAATCTGTCCCTAAATAAAGTGATCCAAAATAAATAAAGTACACTCATTCCTCTCTCCAGCAGCCCAGAGCAGGCTGAGTCCTTTTCCCGCCATCCCCCCCCCCCCCAGGCCGCCGTCTCGGATTATGTCATGGAAGGGACAACAGCAACCTTTGGTGGCAGTACTGTGTACTTGTAAGTTGGACTCTGGACCTCATGGTGAACACATTGGATGGAGCTACTGCCTCAAATTGTTTAAATAAACATTACATGCAATATAAAGACTTACACCCATCCTATCCAGCAGCCCAGCACATTCTGAGTCCTTTCGCTGCCAATTCCTAAGAAGAGGTGGCAGTCGGATGACTTAGGTTAGTGTAGGTAGCACAGATGACCTTTATTCCACCAAAATTGGAACTTCCCGTCATATTCTGGGGAGAGAGAGGGAAGAGGGGAGGGTGGAGGTAGCCCAGTTGACCTATTTTCCCACCAAAATTTGAACTTCCCACCATGACGTCATTGCGACGCTACCATATCTATCACTGCCATCTTGGATCCGCCATCTTAAATAAATTTGGCAACAATGCAGAGTGAGGTGACACGAAGGTTGTCCCACTACTCACGACTGCTCGCACCAATTCAAAAAGTCCGCTGAATAATCGTGGCAGTGGAAACGTTGCAGCTGTGTCTGGCCAGTCCAGATGACTTATGTAGCCGCCTAATCTCCATGGACGAGTATTGGATGTATCACAATGACCCCGAGACGAAGAAGCAAACCAAGACGTGCAAAAGTATGGATTTACCACCATCGTTACATGAGTACGTTATTGAAGTGTCCTGACGTTGTTACAGAGGGCTGTCGAAACCAGTCTCACAGAATTCTGTCCATGGGGGTATTTTTGGACCAGCACAACGCCCCAGCTTATTTTGTAGAGAAGACTGCCATACATTTTGCTTGTTTCTCCTTTTTTTCTTTTCATAACTGTTTACCTCGCTTAGATTCAGGCTCTGCTGTACTCAAGTCTTGGAAAATTTATTCTGTTTAACTTTTGTCGCTCCTGTCACCAAAGCCGTCACTCACCTAAAAGCGGGAAGTCGTGTGTGCCAGCTGTCTGCAAACTGTGTAGTACTTATTCTGTGTGCGGTTGTATTTCAACTGTTTGCATATCATGAGGAACCCAGCATTTGCCAAAACGAGGGTATCTTATTTTCAAGGTTCATTGTTGGCTGGTCATTTGGGGCTTCATAAGACCTTTGCTAAGGTACGCTGTCATCTTACCTGGCCTTCCTTATATAATGACATTCATTGTATATTTGGAGAGTGTGAAGTGGCAAAATATGTGAACCCACCATGTACTCATTCAAGGGACTATTGCAAACTGAGCGATAACAGCGCCCAATGGATAAATTAAGTGTTGATTATGTGTGTCTCCTTTCCTAAACTTGGGTTGGGAATCGTTATATACAGGCAGTAGTGGATCGTTTTCCTAGGTTTTGTGTAGTAACTTCCCATCTTACTAACATACTTTCTTGGTATAAATCACTTAAGACTCTCCTGAGCGATAATGCTCAAGTTTTTATTTCTAGTGAGTTAAAGTATTTATGTTTAGTGATGCCATTCAGCATATTACTGCCACACCTTACTATTCTCAGCTCTCTTTCTCTGAAAGGGTTAACAGGAATCTTAAGGCAGCTTTAATTATTTGTCGTTCGAATGCTCAGACCAGTTGGGATATGTCTCTCCCTCGGATGATTTCGCCTTTAATTCGGCGCAGCATGAAGCCTCTAAGGTGGCTCCGGTCGATCTTATGTTCGCCTGTCAACTTAATTCCCCTTGCCAACCTGTGGAATATAAATGACTTTTTGCCAGAATCTATCACCCCTGATGTGATTAAATATAACTGGGATAGGGCTGGAGGAATATTGACGCTATAATGGAGGCAGACAACCGTTTCGAGGGTGATAAAGTTTAAGTCCACAACTATAACGTGGACAGGGGACAGCATGTTGGAATGATTGGTAAACCTAGCTCCTCGATTTGTGAATCCTTGTTCCATTGTCAGCATCTTGAGTCCTATCAGCTTCCTCGTTCGCAATCTGGCTACTGACAGAACTTTCAAGATTCATTTGAGCCCACTAAAACAGACTAATTAGCCTCTCCCGTTTTTCCTCCCAATCCTGAAAGGGGGAGGGGAAGGTTTTTTCGGTTTGAGTGTGGGAGGTTGAGCTCTGGGTAGGGGGGGTTCACAATCGATTTCACTTGCCTTGATCTCAGACATTATTCACTAGCGCTACTATTGGCAGCGTGAATCGATTGTAGCTTGTCGCTGACTACCTCTAGCAGAACGAGTCCTAAAATAGGCCTGGAGCAGCGTCGGTGAGGCAATAAGAGCCGGGCAGCGAGTGACAGCGACCTACAGGGCATCACGGGCTGAGTTCCAGACATAGTGGGTCAGTCGGCTATTAACTCCATTATGTTAAGACTTGGAGTAACTGGCGAAGCCAGACTTACGACGTGGAGTTGTGTACAGTATCCTTCTGTCGGCGCCTGCTGATTTGTCCGGCATTGATATTCCATGCTATGTGGGACTGGGTGCTGGGAGCCACGACTAATATTTCCGGGATTATCAAATACCTGCCACATCCTGCATGTACGGTCAGTATTTCTCACACTACAATACGGCACCTCTATTTACTGCGTTTGGTGGCTTATTGAAATGTTTTGAGCGTAATTATCTAAGCTAAGGCTCTGTTGCTTCAGATTATTTCTATTTCTGATCAGTCGAATATTTGGCTGTATATGTAGTTGGGAATTTCTGTGTGCCACTGAGAGTTTCACAGTAGTGTATCTGTGTTGGTTGTACGCAGTGTTAAAGAATAAATTCACTTGTTGACCTTAATGTTAGATTTTCCCATTGATATGGCCATCGGCTTTCTTGTGCTGCAGTATTCTGGAAAAGCGTTTTTGTAATAAACCGTGGCAAAAATTTTGCAGGTTAAAGTGTGATCTTACGTGTTTTTAAGGAATTTGCATTTAGTCTTTCATTTTATATTTTATTTGTTTTAACAGAAATTTCCTCTATTTCATATACCGAGTGATCAAAAACTTAATAAATCACGGAATAATGTAGACAGAGAGGTAAAAATTGACACACATGCTTGGAATGACATGGGGTTTTATTAGAACCACCCCATATTGCTAGACGGGTGAGAGATCTCTTGCGCGCGTCGTTTGGTGATGATCGTGTGCTCAGCCGCCACTTTCGTCATGCTTGGCCTCCCAGGTCCCCAGACCTCAGTCCGTGCGATTATTGGCTTTGGGGTTACCTGAAGTCGCATGTGTATCGTGATCGACCGACATCTCTAGGGATGCTGAAAGACAACATCCGACGCCAATGCCTCACCATAACTCCGGACATGCTTCACAGTGCTGTTCACAACATTATTCCGCGACTACAGCTATTGTTGAGGAATGATGGTGGACATACTGAGCATTTCCTGTAAAGAACATCATCTTTGCTTTGTCTTACTTTGTTATGCTAATTATTGCTATTCTGATCAGATGAAGCGCCATCTGTCGGACATTTTTTGAACTTTTGTATTTTTTTGGTTCTAATAAAACCCCATGTCATTCCAAGCGTGTGTGTCAATTTGTGCCTCTCTATCTACATTATTCCGTGATTTATTCAGTTTTCAAACTTATACTGACTTTTTGATCACCCGGCATGTGTTAAAATTGTGTTGTAGATTTACATGTCTAAACATTATGGAAAGAAATATTGTTTCTAAGGCCTAATTATTAAGTATCGCATTGTAGAGGCACGCCTATCATTTTCCTTACATAACTGTTTGGTACACGCAAGGTTCATAGACATGTGGTTCGGCTAAATTACTGTCAGATCTTATTCTCTGGGCATTTATTTTTCCTCTATCAAATTTTATTCAGCTAAATACACATTCTTGACATTTTGTAAATTTGGTTAAAGATAAATTTTTGAAATTTGGTGGCATATTAAGAGGCCTTTTTCTGATCATTTACGAGAAGGTGACCATTAATATTTGCATAACTGGTTTTCCTGGCCTATGTTTCACCCTAAGTGGTGTTTGTTAACAACCTTGCTTAGGCTTCCGAGCTTCGCAGCCGATGCTTCTACAGTTGGTGACCACAGAGGCTTGCTGCTCTTACGCACCGACTTGGTGTTTATATGCTGCCTTTGAGGCAAGTCCGCCATTGCCTTACCGCGCTGGTTCGCGCAGCCTGCTAATAAATTTTAAGTTAATTTGAAGCAACATTACTTAATGTTTTGATCTATGGAAACTTATTTAAAGTTTTAATTAGAGTTGTACATATCCTTTGGAATGTGGTTGTATTGTCCAAGTTTCTTCTAAATTTGCTTAAACACAAGATACTGGCTTGATTATTATGTTACACAAATATTTTCATTCATTTAATTATAATTACTGGTTTGAGCTTAAATTGTGATAGTACTTGCCTCACTCATGGACAACCTTAATCTATTGTTTGTTGGCGTTAGTCAGCCAGTCAGGCAGCAACAGCCAGCCGAGACAGATGCTGCAACAGGGAAACAAGTGATTTTGTGACTTTTACAAGTTGCTAACCAGGAGCGAATTTTATAATATTATCTGTGTGCTTTAATAGTTTAGTTTCTGCGTGTTAATTTAATATCTAACAGCCACAGTTCTCGCGTTTTCGTTTCCGTCGGAAAGTAAACGGAAACGGATTTTGTGACGTATTACAATTTCCCAATCAGGGGCGATTTATTTAGTTTCACCTGAGTGCTTCGGCAGTTAGGTTTTTAAATTTCTGCTTATTAGTCTAATTTATTAGACACAGTTCCTGCGTTTTCGTCAGCGTCTACAGTAGAGCACTGCAGCACGTGCTGATAGTCCGTTTTCTGGGTAGTTTAGTTTTCCACAGTCTTTAGTATGGATTGGGACTGTGATTCTTATGTGCGGATGTGAGCCGTGTTGGTGACACTTCCCTCTCAGCTCCAGGCTGTGATAGCTTGGGTTGTACAGCTTGAAGCTGCAGTTGATGGGCACCACTGTTGTGGGCCAGCTGTGGGGACCCAACAGACTTCCAGCACGTCCGAGTCCTCCGATAGGTCCTCACCGGCGACCAGCACAGTTACTGCTGGCACTGAGGTTGACCCCTCACCTGTGGTCGATTGGAAGGTCGCCCCGGGGCGAAGCAGGCGGCGAAAGACTGCCCAGGGGGGCGCAAGTAATGCCTCCCCAATTAGTGGAAAAACAGGTTTCAGGTGCTGTTTGTGGATGACACTGTCGCTGAGCCAGATGCAGACCTCTCAGCCTGCAAGATCCGAGCAATCACAAGGGTGGAATTATTGATAGTTGGGAGCTCCAACGTTAGGTGCGTTGTGGAGCGCTTTGGGGACATGGCTGCCAAGAACGCGAAGAGAGCAAATGTGCACTCCGTGTGCATACCGGGTGGAATCATTCCAGACGTGGAATGGGTCCTTCCAGATGCCATGAAGAGCACAGGGTGCAGCCAGCTGCAGGTGGTGGCTCACGTCGGTACCACTGATGTGTGTCACTTTGGATCAGAAGAGATTCTCTCTGGTTTCGAGCGGCTAACAGAAATGGTAAAGGCTGCCAGTCTCGCTTAAGAGACGAAAACAGAACTGACCATTTGCAGCATAGTCCACAGGACTGATTGCGGACCTCTGGTACAGAGCCGAGTGCAGGGTCAGAAGTAGAGGCTCAGGCGGTTCTGTGACCGTATAGGATGCAGATTCCTCGACTTGCGCAGCAGTGTGGTTGGGCTTCGGGTTCCGCTGAATAGGTCAGGAGTCCCCTATACGCAGGAGGCGGCTACACGCGTAGCAGGGGCTGTGTAGCGTGGACTGGGCCGTTTTTTAGATTAGAGGGGAAAACACAAAAAGGTCTTCAGTCACAAAGGAAGAACGTAGACACAGGAACCATCGGTATAACGGTTGTAAATTGTCGTAGCTGTGTTGGGAAAGTACAAGAGCTCCAAGCGCTAATAGAAAGCAGTGATGCTCAAACCGTAGATACAATTCCTGAAATGTTCAAAGAAAATTTCAGTTTGATTTCAAACATGTACCCGACTCCTATGACTGTAGTTGGTGATGACTTTAATTTACCCTCGATATGTTGGCGAAAATATATGTTTAATTCCGGAGGTGATCATAAAACAGCATCTGAAATTTTGATAAATGCATTCTCCGAAAATTATTTCGAGCAGTTACTTCAAGAACCCTTGCGAATAGTAAACCGTTGTGAAAACTCAGTTGACTTCCTAGCAACAAATAATTTTGAGTTAAGAACGAGCATCAAAACGCATACTGGAATTAGTGAACACAGCGTTGTCGTTGCAAGATTGAATATTTTAACCCTCAAATTCTCCAAAAACGAACTAAAAATATACCTATTCCACAAAAAAAGCTGATAAAAATTCACTTGACACCTTCCTGAGAGACAATCTCCAATCCTTCCAAATTAACAATGTAAGTGCAGACCAGATGTGGCTTGAATTCAAAGAAATAATATCGGCAGCAATTAAGAGATTTATACCAAATAAAGTAACAAACGACGGAGCTGATTGCCCTTGGTACACAAAACAGGTCAGAACACTGTTGCAGAAACAACGAAAAAAATATGCCAAATTTAAGCAGACGCAAAATCTCCAAGATTGGCGATTTTTTACAGAAGTTCGAAATTTAGCGCGGACTTCAATGCCAGATGCTTATAATAGTTTCCACAACGAAACTTTTTGTCGTAACCTGGCAGAAAATCCAAAGTGATTCTGGTCATATGTGAAGTATGCTAGCGGCAAGACACAATGAATGTCTTCTCTCTGCGACAGCAATGGAGATACTATCGAAGACAATGCCACCAAAGCAGAGTTACTAAATACAGCCTCCCCAAATGCATTCACAAAAGAAGACGAAGTAAATATTCCAGAATTCAAATCAAGAACAGCTGCCAACATGAGTAACATAGAAGTAGACATCCTCAAAGTAGAGATGCAACTTAAATCCCTTAATAATAGCAAGTCTTCTGGTCCAGACTGTATAACAATTAGGTTCCTTTCAGAGTATGCTGATGTAATAGCTCCATAATTAACAAACATATTGTGAGCTAACATCCCAAAGATGTTTGGGTTCACATGCGGTTCCTTCTTGTCGTAATGTCTTGGCTCAAACTCGTCTAGGGGTTGAACCGCACGTGTCGCAATGCACGCCGTAAATTAGACATTTGTGGCCCTTTGGTTAAATTGTCTGGCTGATGGCAAGTTTGCGAAACTGTATGAAACATACATCGTTAAAATAACATAATAATAATAATAATATCGGGAGCTAAATTAACGACCCATAAATGATGTGGGCCACACAGTTGCGATTTGGTTAGAAAATGTTTATTCTGAAAGCAAACTAATAGCGGAAGTGGTCATATTTAGAATTACTTTTACACTCGAGTGCATATTCGTTTGACAAAGTTCGATCATTCACAATCTCATCGTGAATTACAAGTCAAATACTCCCCCTCGTTAGCCGGCCGCGGTGGTCTAGCGGTTCTAGGCGCGCAGTCCGGAACCGCGCGACTGCTACGGTCGCAGGTTCGAATCCTGCTTCGGGCATGGGTGTGTGTGCTGTCCTTAGGTTAGTTAGGTTTAAGTAGTTCTAAGTTCTAGGGGACTGATGACCACAGATGTTAAAACCCATAGTGCTCAGAGCCATTTTTTGAACCCCCTCGTTAAACTACGCGAAAAGTTGGAGTTCACACCAGGCGCACAGCGACTCACCGCTCAGAGACTAAGTCCCGCGATACCACACAACTCGAAATTTTCTGAGTCGTTTCACTTCCTAGCTATCTAAAGACCGACCGTCCGCTTTCGCGAATCTACCAGCACTGTCCCTTTGACCGTCCCCCGCCGCGTCTCACGCGCGCCGAACATCCTCGCTCGACTGAAGCCGTTCATCTGATAGGCTACAGCTTATTCTACATTATTTTGCATTTGAACATATTTAAATACTGAGTATTATATTGAGCAAGCAGTAAAGGAAACAAAAGAAAAATTCGGAGTAGGTATTAAAATCCATGGAGAAGAAATAAAAACTTTGACGTTCGCCGATAACATTGAAATTCTTTCAGAGACAGCAAATTACTTGGAAGAACAGTTGAACGGAATGGACAGTGTCCTGAAAGGAAGATATAAGGTGAACATCAACAAAGCAAAACGAGGCTAATGGAATGTAGTCGAATTAAGTCGGGTGATGCTGAGGGAATTAGATTAGGAAATGAGACACTTAAAGTAGTAAAGGAGTTTTGCTATTTGGGGAGGATATAAAGTGTAGACTGGCAATGGCAAGGAAAGCGTTTCTGAAGAAGAGGAATTTGTTAACATCGGGTATAGATTTAAGTGTCAGGAAGTCGTTTCTGAAAGTATTTGTGTGGAGTGTAGCCGTGTATGGAAGTGAATCGTGGACGATAAACAGTTTGGACAAGAAGAGAATAGAAGCTTTCGAAATGTGGTGCTACAGAAGAATGCTGAAGATTAGATGGGTAGATCACATAACTAATGAGGAGGTATTGAATAGAATTGGGGAGAAGAGGAGTTTGTGGTACAACTTGACTAGAAGAAGGGATCGGTTGGTAGGACATGTTCTGAGGCATCAAGGGATCACTAATTTAGTATTGGAGGGCAGTGTGGAGGGTAAAAATCGTAGAGGGAGGCCAAGAGATGAAGACACTAAGCAGATTCAGAAGGATGTAGACTGCAGTAGGTACTGGGAGATGAAGACGAATGCACAGGATAGAGTAGCATGGAGTGCTGCATCAACCCAGTCTCAGGACTGAAGACCACAACAACAACAAATACTCAGAGCATGACTACTTTCACGTTCTAATAAAATAACAATAATATCACAATAATCGTTAAATTCTTTTACATAAAATCAATACAATTTCTTTCTTAACTTTGAATGTCATGGCCAGTAGCCTTGCACCAATGTGCATTCTGATAAATAAATGAAGAACAAAAGTAACTATTATGCACTAAACTTTACAACCAATATTCTATTACCTAATGATTCAATAAGATATCATGCTCTCATCGTTCAATGTGTTTTGTGTGAAGGAAATGATGACCTGATGCTTATCTGAAAATACTGATAATTTAATTTTATTATATCTTTTAAACAGATAAAGTTACAGAGTTGATATTTACAACATTTGTCATTTTAATGATGCACTTCTGTATGAAATGTCGATCTTTAAGATCGACCAAAGCGTTCACATTTTAGCATTCAGTCTTTGTTACAAAACTTGTTAATTCCAATTTAACAGTAAATTCTAAACTATTATAGATATGATCAATATTCATTGGGATCACGGTGAAAATTTATGAGGGATGGTAGATTCAAATTACTGTGCCTTCATTCCCTGAATTACTGCAGAATTAAATAGTTTTCATAAATGTTTCCCTTTATTGCCGATATTTAACAGAGCTACGTCTCCCTGGCCACAAACAGCTTCTACGGGGTTTCCCTATCATGTAAGTTCTCGTCAGTCTCTCTCGCACACTATGGCGCTTTGTCCTCATTCAGCACAGTAGACGCCTGTGAATTTCCCCACCTTGTCACGAGTCTGCGCCCTTTGTGGCATTCGTTACTGGAAGACAGGGTTCGTTTCACAATTCCTAAAGGCTGACTCTTTCAGCCATATACTTAAATGAGAGGTAAATGCTCGTTAACTCACAATATACAGCCGTTCGCTCTACGACAGATCCGTACCCAAAGGCTGGAAAGTTGCACAGATCACACCAATATTCTAGAAAGGTAGTAGGAGTAATCCTCTAAATTACAGGCTCATATCATTAACGTCGATATGCAGCAAGATTTTGGAACATATATTGTGTTCGTGCATTATGAGTTACCTCGAAAAAAACGGTCTATTGACACACAGTCAACACGGACCGTTCTTGTGAGACACAACTAGCTCTTTACTCGCATGAAGTGTTGAGTGCTATTGACAAGGGATTTCAAATTGATTCCGTATTTCTGGAAGGCTTTTGACACTGTACCACACAAGCAGCTTGTAGTGAAATTGCGTGCTTATGGAATATCGTGTCAGTTATGTGAATGGAATTGTGATTTCCTGTCAGGTCACAGTTCGTGGTAAAGTCATCGAGTAAAAGAGAAATGATTTCTGGCGTTCGTCAGGGTAGTGCTATAGGCCCCTTGCCGTTCCTTATGTATACAGGGTGTTACAAAAAGGTACGGCCAAACTTTCAGGAAACATTCCTGACACACAAATAAAGAAAAGATGTTATGTGGACATGTGTCCGGAAACGCTTAATTTCCATGTTAGAGCTCATTTTAGTTTCGTCAGTATGTTCTTCCACCTACGCTCAATGGAGCACGTTATCATGATTTCATACGGGATACTCTACCTGTGCTGCTAGAACGTGTGCCTTTACAAGTACGACACAACATGTGGTTCATGCACGATGGAGCTCCTGCACATTTCAATCGAAGTGTTCGTACGCTTCTCAACAACAGATTCGGTGACCGATGGATTGGTAGAGGCGGACCAATTCCATGGCCTCCACGCTCTCCTGCCCTCAACCCTCTTGACTTTCATTTATGAGGGCATTTGAAAGCTCTTGTCTACGCAACCCCGGTACCAAATGTAGAGACTCTTCGTGCTCGTATTGTGGACGGCTGTGATACAATACGCCATTCTCCAGGGCTGCATCAGCGCTTCAGGGATTCAATGCGACGTAGGGTGGATGCATGTATCCTCGCTAACGGAGGACATTTTGCACATTTCCTGTAACAAAGTGTTTGAAGTCACGCTGGTACGTTCTGTTGCTGTGTGTTTCCATTCCATGATTAATGTGATTTGAAGAGAAGTAATAAAATGAGCTCTAACATGGAAGGTAAGCGTTTCCGGACACATGTCCACATAACATATTTTCTTTCTTTGTGTGTGAGGAATGTTTCCTGAAAGTATGGCCGTACCTTTTTGTAACACCCTGTATAAACGACTTGAGAGACAATATGAGCAGTCGTCTTAGGTTGTTTGCAGATAACGCTGTCGTTTATCGATTAATGAAGTCTTCAGAAGATCAAAACAAATTGCAAAACAAATTAGATAAGATATCTACATGGTGCGAAAATTGGCAATTAATCTTAAATAACGAAAAGTGTGAGAACATGCACATGAGTGCTAAAATGACTCCGTTAAACTTCGGTTACACGATAAACGTCAAATCTAAAGGCCTTAAATTCAACTAAATACCTAGGAATTACAATTACGAACAACTTAAATTGGAAGGAACACATAGAAAATGTTGTGGAGAAGGCTAACCAAAGACTGTGTTTTATTGGAAAGACACTTAGAAAATGTAACAGATCTACTAAGGAGAGTTCCTACACTACTCTTGTCCGTCCTCTTTTAGAATACTGCTGCGCGGTGTGCGATCCTTATTCCTTACCAGATAGGATTGACAGAGTACATTGAAAAAGTTCTGAGAAGGATAGCACGTTTTGTATTATAGCGAAATAGGGGGAGAGTGTCACTGAAATGATACAGGATTTGGGCTGGACATCATTAAAACAAAGGCGTTTTTCTCCTCAGAGTTTGTTGACGCCGACCTAAATAGAGAGAAACGATCACGATGATAAAATAAGGGAAATCAGAGCTCGTACAGAAAGATATAGGTGTTCGTTCTTCCCGCGCGCTATACAGGATTGGAATAATAGAGACTTGTGAAGGTGGTTCGATGAACCCTCTGCCTGGCACTTTTGCAGAGTGTCCACGTAGATGTATATGTAGCTGTAGTCTGCTGTTTTAATAATTGATGAATTTTTCAGTAGATCTTATGATGGTTTTAGCAGTGCGTTTGACCTCTTGTGTGTTAAGGGTCTATTATTAAAATATTTAATTAGTTTACCAGAAATCCTTTGTAGGACTTAAATGACCTTTTCTTGAATTGCTGTTGCCATCTGAGCAGCTTCTGTTTTATAAGCAAAAAAGAGTCTTTTTAAAAATATATTTTACTATTGTATATTTATTCTGGTCCTGAGTTTTGTGGCTTGTTGAGGTAAAATCATTTGTTAAAGCCGATTGTTGCTGTAAGCAACTAATTAGCCTTCCTCGTCGCTCGTAAGTATTTGTGACTATTTTATTTATTTGTTCGTGCCGTCATGTAGTTGTTACAAAAATGTAACCATTCAAACGACAAGTGACGCTGCTATTCTGGGTTCGCCCTTCCGTGTTTTCCGTGTTCTATGCCATCCTGTGTTTAGGGATTTCAGGTGCATTTGCCTAAACTGCCCAAAAACTCCACCAAGGGTGGGTAGTGTATCAGCCACGATCCTTAATCCGCAGTGCAAAAGAGATCAGATCTGACTCATTCCTTTACTGAAAGGTAGCACTCTGCGCGGTACGCTATAATAGCATGTTACTTTTGTTGCTTGTTTAGACTATTACATTTTGCAACTTCGTATTCTCCGTACCTGGTATTTGCAGATAACGCTGTCGTTTATCGATTAATGAAGTCTTCAGAAGATCAAAACAAATTGCAAAACAATTTAGATAAGATATCTACATGGTGCGAAAATTGGCAATTAACCTTAACTAACGAAAAGTGTGAGAACATGCACATGAGTGCTAAAATGACTCCGTTAAACTTCGGTTAGACGATAAATGTCAAATCTAAATAATCATGATAAAAATCGAAATACTCAGTCAAGGGAGGTGGACAAAAATACGGAAAAACAACACACAACGCTTTAGCACGTCTCGTACGATATAGGAACATCGTTGGCATTCAAAACAGCTTCCAGTCGTCTCGATGGATAAGTACACTGACCGGCCAGAACATTATGAACACGTACTTAGTAGCCAATATGTCCACCTTTGGCGACGCGTCGTGGCGTGGAAGAAATGAGACGTTGATAGGTCGCTGGAGAGAGTTGGCACCACATCTGCACATACAGGTCACCTAATATCCGCAAATATCTGGGAAGGGGGCGAAGAGCGCTGACGCAGGTTCAATCATATCCCAGATGTGTTCGATCAGGTTCAGATCTGGCGAGTATGGGGGCCAGTACATCAATTGGAACTCGTCATTGTGTTCCTCGAACCTCTTCGCCACGCTACTGGCCTTGCGACATGGTTCATTATCTTTTTGGGGACCTGCCCCGCAAGGGGCCTCCCGGCCAATGACGCCAAACGCTCATTTCCATTTTTACATTATCTTTTTGAAAAATGCCACTGCCGTCAGGAAACACGATTGTCACGAAGGGACGTACGTGGTCTTCAACGAGTATACGATACACCTTGGCCGTCATGGTGCCTTGCACGAGCTCCACTGGACCCATAGATGCCCACGTGAATGTTCCTCAGAGCATAATATTTGTGCTGTCCCATCAGCATGGTGAAGAAGGTATCGGGATTCGTCAGACCATGCAACGCTCTGCCACTGCACCAACGTCCAGTCCCGATGGTCACGTGCCCATTTCAGCCGTAGTTGCCGATGTCGTGGTGTTAAGATTGGCAGATGCGTGGGTCGTCTGCTGCAGAGGCCCATCGTTAGGAGTGTTGGATGCACTATGTATTTAGCCACAGTTGAACTCTGCCCATAACTGGAGTCTGATGTTAGTTCCACCACAGTTCGCCGTCTGTCCTATTGTACCAGTCTGCGCAGTCTACGACGTCCAATATTTGTAATGAGGGATGGCCGCCCAACCCCAAGATGTCTGAACATCGTTTGACCATGGTTTCGCCACGTTTTGAAAACACTCACCACAAGTTAGTGAACTCCACGAGTAAGGAGCTTGCTGAGTTTAAGGAAGCAATGCATGACGACGAGTCGGTAGCGAACGATTCTGAGCGGATGCAAGTACATACTTCTTTGTCAGACAGTCCACAAGCTTCGAGGTCACAATTAGAAGTGAACTTCTCAATTCCAATGCCCTGTACATGAGGTGCAATCACTAATTACACCACTACGATGACAGAGGAAAAGTTGATAAAGAACCGGCAGTTTCGGGTGGTTTCATCAGACAAAAACGTATACACGCGATTGTCTTTATAGGAGGTTTTTAGAGGTTCATTACCCAGTGCTTGAGTGAAATCCAAGTGGATACATTCACGGAGACTGTAGAGGCCGCTGAATCATACGTAACCTACAAAGAATTCGAGAGGACACTTTTTGGAAAAACTGTTTCAGTGGAACACAAGAAAGATTAAGGAATGAAGTCTTCAGTCTCGAACACTTCCACTTCAGACAAGGTATCTAGGTCAAATGTTCTGAGAAGTATATCAACAAAAGTCGATATCAGGATATAGTGCGCATTTTAAAGGTGATATTACCAACAGAGATACGTGAAAGGTTACAACATGTACCTCCATCGAATCTTGAAGAGTTTATGTCCGAACTTGATTTGACTGATATAATACATGAAGATGTGCAAGCAAGAACGCCACAGGTCGTTAATCAGGCAACTGTATTTGGTGCAGAACATAACCGAGGATTCAATGCAACTGGAGATTATCGTGGAGCAAGAAATGATGTGTCACAAAAACACTTACTGAATAACTGCTATGGGAATAACTAGAAATAATAGCTATGGGAATAACAGCAACAACCATAACACATGAAAGAATAATTCACGGGACTGACAGTACAAGCCAGGCTACCTGTTTTCAAATAGCAACAATCACGGGCAGAGTAGCCAGCTACCGCCACCTGATGACACTGATTGGTGGAATCAACACCAAGTAATCGTGTAAGTGGTAAATAACAATAGTCGTACAACACAGCAAGATCGGGAAAACTAGAAGTGATCACATACTGCCCCGAAGTTTCAGTCACAGACAAGGATAGGGGCTGCGTTAAAAACTAATCAAGATACTGGAGTGCAAGGTGGAATTGATATTTGGGAGGAACTGATAGAAATTATATTATTGTTACACACAGGCTCAACTGTCAATGTGATTGTGACTCCATTATTCATACGAATATCACAGGAAGTGTAGGTGCCTACCTTTCCTGTAACTAACTGCCATATCTTCAGAGCAGTTGGGACCTTCAAGAAATGTGAGGCTGCAGACGTGACTTAATGTAAAGCCAGAAAATATAGCCACCCACTAGACACAACTTCCTAGTCCTACAGAATCTTCTTGTGGATTGCATAACAGGACTTGACCTATTGAGAGAAAAGCATGCAATAGTGCAATAGTTGATGTTTCTTCAGGCACGTTCTATCTTACTCTCGACGTTGTCCAAGTTTCGGTGAATCTATGAAGTAAAGAGTCTGTTGCATGTACTGTGAAGGAATTGCAATCAGGTGGATGGGTAATGATAACAATAGATTTAAAAGACAGCTGCCTGTAACAATAGGAATTCCATAAATGGAGGAACAAATCAAATCTAAGACTTCTGAAGCACATCCACTGACAGAATCGCAGCGATTTCAATTGCTTAATCTTCTACAGCAACACACACAAGTTTCTGAATAGAGACCCACAAGTATAAGAGATTATTCTAATTTGAATGTTGAACTCCACCGAACCTACTGATACAGTTCATGTTCTAATCGGTGGGCAAGAAGATCAGCTGCTGACCAGGAAATTAAAATGAGTGGGTGGAAAGATCCCTTGGAATGGTGACTCTCGCGAAGAAAAATTACGGTAGGCATTAATCATTTTGACAGTTAACGACTGTAAACAGAAGATACAAGGATTAACCCTTAACCCGAAACATCTCTCTGACGTGCGCATCTAGAAACATGCAGTATCTTAGTCCTCAAAGTTTTTTATCACTTAATTCCACATTATCTGACGAAAATTACATAGCTAATTCATATTATAAGTAAATTTAATATTATCCAGCCTGTATAAAAACTTTATGTTTGCGTTGTTTAAAATGAAAACGAAATATCATGAGTATGTGAAGTCATTTAGTATTGGTCTCGAAATGATTGTTACTATTGTTACACCACTCAAAATATTCATGAATAAAAATCAAAGATTGTAGAATATGTGAACGAAGTTAATAATAAAATGAACAGGAAATATTAAGTCACAGCGCTTTTACACAGTCGACACACATCTTTCTGCTACATTCAAGACAAACTGGCTGACGACACTTAATGCACATATATGCTGTTTCCCTTTTCTTGGTCGTAGGGCTCTTCATACGTCTTCCTCGCTTCCATTTTATCATTTGTTATGCCTTCGCTTGATTCTGAGCGTCTCCCAGATCTTCGTAGATCATTGCTTTGGTATCTCTTGAAAAAAGCTTGAATTTTTAGATGTCTCCCTAGACGTGTCCATGGCAGTCTTGGTGAATTTCAGACGAGCCAGCGTGGGGTTTTCTCCGTAACACAAATACAGAATAAAGCTGTTGACGCAACTGATGTTTACTAGTGTATAAAAGACTGCCATCGCCCAGTGTCGTGTACGTCTGTTTGACAAATAATTCGCGCATTTCATTTCGAGCAAATCTACAACAAAGTTCGTTGAACTATAGTAACAAATAATTTCTGGCTTATTTTTTACAATATCATTTCCAGTTGAATGACGCATTGAAGATACAAGAATTAAGGCCCTGTTTCTCTGAGCAACAAATGAAACCTGTGCTGTATTATCAGAGAAACCATATAATGCTGATCCAACTGGTCCGCTTTTATCAGCCTAAAACTCTGGGGGAATTTCGCGCTTGCTTTTTCTGTTCTCATGAAGGCTAGTCACCTCTTTCGTAGCCCACCAATGAGTTGTATATATGTAAATCAATTGTCAGTGGTAATGTTTCTGTTACTTCTTTCTATCGGTTTGCAGAAACAGATGACAGCCTGAGTTGTTTTGGCAAGCTATTTCTATTATTCTGTCAGGCCACATACATCAATTCCTTTTCTTGTGTGTATGTGAGCACTGAAGAAATAAGCACCCCCAGAATCTGCTAGGCACATTATTTTTATTCTATTTTTATTCCACATTTGGTCGGCTTGCTAGGCATATAAAGGCGGAAAGGACAGTTTCCTGTAGACTGACATCTTATCCTCTATAACGTTGGCTTTCATTCTGTATGGTTGCTGAGAACTGAAAACGAATTTATCAAAAATGTTTGATATTGCAGCTGCCCGATCTGCCTTTTTCCTTTCCTCTCTAATAGCCACATTGTCCAATCTCAGGCAGGTTAGAAGTATTTGGAAGCGCTTCGCCAACATTTTCGCCATAAATACAGAACGACGAGTCAGATCCTTTTCGAAAAGAGATAACATAGCCTCATGAGATTATTTTAACGCTGATGTCATCGTCAGCAGCCCAATGAGAGCTTTGATTTGAATGATGTCAGTATCTCTGTAATGAAACGGATTAATTACTGCCAGCGGCTGTTCACTTATTGTACTCTGTTTCACATTTGTATGTAAAATACTTCCTCTAACATTTCTTAAGATAAATTCCCCCATGTTTGAGATTTAGAAGGCCTTTGCTCCAAATTTCGACTTTTGGCTGTTAGTCTAGGCATCCCCCTACCAAAATGTGGTGTTGAGATGTTTTTCCTAGTCCAACAGATTGACAACTTTGACAGATTCACAAAGATGACACTTCAAATTATTTTTGCCACAACAGAACTGTGATTGTTGTGATGATCACACCGGGTTCTTCTTCCAACAAAACATTTTCATTTTTCATGGTAGCACTCTCTGATGATCATCAGCTAACACAAAATCGTTATAAGTGACACACAAATATTACTTAAAAGTTTATTTGACACAAAAAATAGTGAAGTCATAGTCACAGTACACAAAATTTTATGTACTGAGACTATGGCTTCACTACTGTAGAATCAAGTAAACATTTAAGTTATATTTTTGTCACACTCCTTACAACAATTATGTCGGAATATAGAAACATACAAATATAACATGTTACTCTGAAATTAAAACTTCTCTTCCATAGTCGTAACTATTTTGTTTAAAGAAGCCATTATGAAAAGCACAGTTGTAGTACAATTTTAAGATTTATAATTTAAAACAGCAAGCGACCACAGGCATGCTTAAAACAGTTTATTTAAAGTAAACCATTACCAATTTCGGATTTATTATAAATTTGTCTTCACTGGCTCTTCCAGATTTTCTCGCTTTCTTGCTGGGACCTCGTTTTGTAGTTTTATTGGTTTTGTGCAGTGGTGTCTATTCAGGCGAGACGAATTCGGAAGACAACTGTATTATAAATTTTAAAGTTAATGCGTTTTGGCATTTGTGCTTATGTAATATTTTTGAATATATTGGATCTGTTACTTACGTGAAACTGGGCCATGTTTTGTAAACGTTGAGCGTGTGTGTTGCCACAGAACGTGGAATGGTGTGTCTTCAAGTGGTTCCCAGATTATTTAACAATGCTCACATAGCGTATATGTCAAAATGCGCTAACGTTAACATGTACAACACAACTTTGTGTATCAGGACTGCACAAAACCAATAACGAATACAAAGCGAGGCGCCGGCACGAAAGCAAGAATCTCTGTAAGAGCCATCTGGAGATGGATTTGCACTAAATGGGACATAGAAGTTTCACACTACCAGATGTGCAGCTCATGTGTCCTCTCTCTTGAGTTCCGTAAGGGAATCCTGTCAGTCTGTGCGGATGGTAAGCAAATATTAGCGTTAAGGATATACGGCTGTGGATATCGATGTTGGGTTATCTGCGTACAAAGCACACAATTTTCGTATCACACTTACTTGATCCTTGATGTTGTCTTTTTGTCACTTTATCTTAAATATTATCGTTGATGCTGTCATTTTGTGACTATACCTTAAATATTGTCGTCGATACTGTCATTCTCTCACTTTATCTTTACTATTACTATTTAAATACACAACATGAACTCATGGCATCATCATATATCTCGCTTAGGAATCATGCCTATAAAATAAGTGAGTTTTGAGAGCTTGCAGAGACATAGCCGGCCGCGGTGGCCGTGCGGCTCTAGGCGCTGCAGTCCGGAACCGCGGGACTGCTACGGTCGCAGGTTCGAATCCTGCCTCGGGCATGGATGTGTGTGATGTCCTTAGGTTAGTTAGGTTTAAGTAGTTCTAAGTTCTAGGGGACTGATGACCTAAGATGTTAAGTCCCATAGTGCTCAGAGCCTTTTTTTTTTTTTTCAGAGACATAAATGCAACCATTTTTTCCCCTTGAGAAAATATGCGAATGGAATGGGGCAGAAGATCGATAATATTGCTACGAAGTACCCTCCGCCATGCACTGTATTGTGGCTTAGGTAGCAACCTAAACACCAGAGGCTCGTCAGCTCAGGCCTCGTCTGAGCACTCCATGACCTACGTTGTTCTTATGCTTATGAGCATACAACAGTGCCATCCGCAGTCAGTCTGGGTGCCCCTTCATGCTCGAAGGAATCACCAAAAGCAAGTGGCTCGCACCGAGCGGCCTTCAAACCAAACGCGAGCGACGTACACATCTGTAAAAGAGCCGTTCGGCTCGTAAGTGTTCAAAAAAATGTGTGTGAAATCTTATGGGACTCAACTGCTAAGGTCATCAGTCCCTAAGCTTACACACTACTTAACGTAAATTATCCTAAGGACACACACATACTCCCATGCCCGAGGGAAGACTCGAATCTCCGCCGGGACCAGTCGCACAGACCATAACTGCAGCGCCCAGACCGCTCGGCTAATCCCGCGCGGCGCTCGTAAGTGTATAAGCAGCTTTAGGTGTAAGTTATATATATTTCACACGCATTCACCTTGCTAATATCTTCCTCGCGTTTTCGGTTTAATTCTTTAGTGCGGATTTGCGAATGGGGCACTATCTCTGTCTCCTGGTGGTCGAATGCGGCAGTAAGTTTTGTAGTGCGAATCGATGTACGCTTACAGGTGGTCGGCATAAACTAGTGAATTTATAAATGTGTGTGCATCTAAATTACTTGCAGAAGTTGTAGCATATGTGTCGTGATTTCCGTTACCCTCATTACAGTAAACTCACTTCAAAATGGCAGCTTCCGGTTTTCTAAACTTTGCGTTCTCATCATAGTTTTAGTTTTCTGTTCAGCGTTCAAAAGAGAGGTGTTTAGCTGTTCGCTTCCAATCGGTTTCGTTTATGAAATGGTTCAAATGGCTCTGAGCACTACGGGACTTAACATCTGAGGTCATCAGTCCCCTAGAACTTAGAAAACTTAGAACTACTTAAACCTAACTAACCTAAGGACATCACACACATCCATGTCCGAGGCAGGATTCGAGCCGACGACCGTAGCGGTCGCGCTGTTCCATACTGAAGCGCCTTGAACCGCTCGGCCACACCGGCCGGCTTTTCGTTTATGAATTGTGTGGAAGAGTTCCAGGTTATCCTTACACAAACATTTCTATAAATTTATATCAATTTCTCGCGTGAAATTTGTTGATGTCTCAACTCAAGAGACAAGACAACCTGCCAATGATTACCGATATGGTCATTAACACCACTATAACCAAAACCGAATGTGGCCCTTTGCACCGTAAATGCAGCTATAAGAACGGCACTACGCACGTGAATTCAGTGCTTTTAGGTGGAAATGATCAAACAGTCTCAGCGGTAAAGCGCTTGTACTGGACGGAAAGTAATTTTCCAATGCTTTCCAATGCAGTAGGGCTACCCAGCAGAGATGACGACAGAACAACTCTCTACCCCCCACCCCCTTGCCAACTTCACTATGCGTATCTGCTCAATCACTGCTCTGACGGTAAAGTTAAACTTCACTGCCTTTCCCCCCAAGCTTCCACCGCTGACAAAAAATTTTCTAGCAGACGATACCACAATCTTTCTGAAACTCACATTCACTCATCTCAGTTACGTTAATGGATTACATAAAAGGAAAAAAGACGTAGGAAATACAGAGGTGCACAAGTATTAGTGGAAATATGAAGAGCGAGATGACTCACTTACATCCAAGTGGCCTGTCATCTTCGCAAACAGTTAGCGACTGGAAATGCGAAGCAGGAAGGACCTACAATAACAGAAAGGGGGGTATATACCAATCAGCAGAGCCCCGACGTTGGACTTCATGGGAATGTAAGGCAGGCATACTCATCGTCAAGGTTCCAGTTGATCACATCTGACTACCTCACGGGAGGATCGCCGTATTGTGCCTCAGGCACATCTGAGCCTGCCATCCCAGAGCACGTAATGGACATTCTGCGTCATTCGACACCTCTGATCCCACATTAACAGCAGCCGGACTAGGCTGCCTTGACACCACGGCTCTGTTTGGAGGGTGCCGTGACCGGGAAGCACGGGTTGCTGATGAATGGTCTCGCAATGTGGTCAGCAATGTATCACGTTCTGCACTACCCGGGATGACCACTGACAGCCACTACCGAGTATGTTGGCGATCTGGGAGAGGTCCCATTCTTCCAATGTTTTGGACAGCCACGTTGTTGTTACTCTTTGCGTCATCGTGTGGAAAGCAATAGGGTCTGACTGTAGGTCATGTCTGATAGTGATTCAGGGAACTTCGAAAGCACAACGGAGCGTCATGGACTTCCTGTGTCCACGATAAAGTATGACAGCCAAAAACAGTTGCAGGGTAAAAATTTTTTAAAATTCTTGACCAAGGTTTCGGTACATCTAAATATGCCTTCATCAGAAGTAAAAAATCCTGAACAGGAAGACACTTTCATTAGAAAAGCCTTAGCATCGGAAGTTTTTATTTTTTTTTTTATTTTTTTGTGGTGGTGCTGAAGTCTGATCAACTTCTGTAGGGAATGGAAGGGGTAAAAATTTTCTATTTATTTATTTAGTCTTCTTTCAGCTTTAGTTTGGGCACACAGAAGGGTCCTTTAACTCGATGCTTTTGGTGTGTGTTTGAAAACATGTGTGGAGAAGTGCTAAAGGACGATATGTCCTTAAATTATGGAGAATTATGTAGGGATATCATTTACGGAGGCTCAAATACTATCGCCTTCGGTACTTTATATTTGAGGTTGCGTAAGGGTTCTACCGCACCTACTGTGGTGAGTTGTGGTGTACTGTCACGTATCATGTCCAACTTCCGAAATAAGGTTCGTGCCTTCTCCTTGACCTTGTCTGACAGGTAAGATTCGCTTAAGGCTCGATGAATGTCATAATTTCGGATCCACCATTGGGCTCCTGTGATCCATCGTAGGCATCTGCTTTGTACAACCTGTAACTTCTTGTAGTTAGTGGCACACGTAGTACCCCAAGAGGTCGATCCATACAAAATAGATGGTTCTACTGTGGCGTGGTACAACTGGAGTTTCGTGCGTTGGCTGAGGTATGAGCTCTTCAGAAATGGGAGGAGAGCTCCCAGCATTTTGAGGCCAGACGTTTTCTTCTCCATAATGTGATGACTATACAACAGTTTGGCGTCCAGATGCACTCCCAGGTATTTTACAGTTGTTGCCCAGGGGAGTGGCTGGTTTGATATCCGTAGGCGTTCATTGACGATGGGTCTCCGACGTGTGAAGACAATAACTTTGGTTTTCTCTGCATTGACCGTTATTTTGTTCATGTGGGTCCAGTGGTCCACTAAATCTAGTTGGCGCTGCATCCGTGTGACGAGGTGGTCCATTCTGGTGCCTGCAGTCAGGAGCGCTGTGTCGTCGGCATAGAAACTGGCAGTAACATGCGGCACCGTCGGGAGGTCGTTAATATATAAATTAAACAGCAGTGGAGAGATGACCGATCTTTGTGGAAGTCCTTCAAGGACAGGCCGTGTTGATGAATTCTTGTCATCAATGCGAACATATAATCTGCGATCCTGAAGAAAATTGTCGAGAAGTTTTAAATAGCAGTCTGTTAGGGGAGTGGTACGTCGGAGCTTGACGATCAAGTTGCGTCGCCATACTTTATCGTAAGCCTTCTCTACATCGAGAAAGACTCCAATAGTATGTCGTTTCTTGTTGAAATTGTCTTGGATAGATTCCGTGATGCGCAGTAGTTGTAACTCAGCCGATAGCTTCGCCTGGAAGCCAAACTGCTCCGGTCGGATGATGTTGTGTGCCACAAGGATGTCCAGCATGCGTTTCAGTAGGACACGTTCCAATACCTTTCCCAGCGTCGGTAGTAAACTTATGGGTCTGTAGCTGTCAGGGTGATCCTTGCCCGGTTTTGGTATTGGCACTATTCTGGCAATCTTCCATGCCTCTGGGAAGTATCCAGTCCTGAGGCAGCTGTTCACTATCCGGGTGAGAAGCACAACAGGCTTTCTCGGGAGGTGTTTCAATTCCGTATTGCTGATTCTATCTGCTCCAGGTGAGGTGTGTTTGCTATACTTGATAATCCTCCGAATTTCCTCCGGCGTTGTCAGCCGGGGCATAGCGTTAGTTGGGGCGTCCCGAATAGCTTCCCATTCCGCCGCTGTGTCCTCCTCTGCACGGTGGAGTGCATCATCTCCATCCTCCGTGGGGGGCGTAGTCATCTGTTGTTGGTATGTATCCGCATACAGCTCCGCCTGCGCCAGTGAGTCGTACAAGAGGCCATGGGGTCCTCGAATTGCCCTTTTGGGGGGTTGTTGCTGTCTGAGACTTTTAACTATCCGCCATTCATCTTTGGTGCGTAATAGAAAGTTGTCCATTTTGAGTTCCCACGTGTGTTGCTTCCAGTCCTGAACCTTCCGCCGGAGTTCTCGGGTTAGTCTGTGAGTCTCCCGTCTATCGTCCGGATGGCGGTAACGGACCCATCGTTTCCGAAATCGATTGCGCCTTGCCTTAAGTTCCTGCAGTGGTGGTGGAAACTCGTCATAATTGACTTCTGGTTGCAGGTGCTCCGTGAGTGCGCGTTGTTTCGCATTGTTAATCTTCTTCGTGAGTACTGCGACTGCCACATCAATCGCTTCTCTGGTAGTAACAACCTGGGTTGGTCGCACATTGTTGTTGAGGTACGCTTGGAACCGCTGTTCTTGTCGTCGGCAATGGGAGTTGCAAAGTAGCCCTCTCTATGAGTCCTAACACCGGTCTGTGGTCCGACGAAAGATCATCCAGCGTCCGCAGATGGAGATTCGGGTTGACGTTCTTGGTTATGGCGGTGTCTAGAACATCAGGGTCTTGTGTCTGGACGTAAGGTATCCTCGTCGGTTCTCGTGGTCCATGGACGGAAACATGTAAATTCTCAGCCAGTGCAAACAACGTATGTCCTTTTGGGTTAGTCTTACGGGAATTCCAGGCAACATGTTTACTATTAAGATCCCCTCCAAGGAGGATCTTGTCGTAACCCTCTGTAACGGAGTGAAGATCTTCTGGGTGGAGAGGCTTCTTTGGGCTAAGGTAAGCCGCAATACAGGTAATGTTTCCGAGCGTCGTGTGGATTGTTACTGCCGTGGCCTCTAAAGTCTGGAGTTGGGGTAAACGTTCTTGGTGGTGAGGAATACATTTTTTGATCAGAACTGCGGTCCCTCCACCCCGTTGGTCCCGTCTGTCCGTCCGGTAGATGTGCATGTTCCTCAAGCGGAGGTCGGTTGACTCGCGGAGATGTGTTTCGGAGACAAATGCTACGTCTATCTTGTGGTGATGTAAGAAGTCCGTGAATTCTATTTTCTTCAGTTTCAGGCCGTTGGCATTCCAAATGCAGAAGTTAAGATTCCTCGTGTGATGCCTTCTATCCATTTAGGGTGTTTGAAAAGCTGTCAGTACGCTTTCTACAAGCGAGAGGATAGACGTCAGCTTCTGCTGGAGGGCAGTGAGTAGTTGAAGAATATCTGTTAACGCTGGTGTAAAGGTGGTCGACCAGGCAGATGATGTCTCCGCTGGTGTTGGCGTCGGTGGATGGGCACGTATTGCTTCGGAGTACGAGCGCTGTTGTCTTGTCTGTCGGAGAGTCACTCTGGGTGCCGGTTGTGGCCGAGAGGCAATTGTTTCCACAGGGAGAGGTGCCGCTTGTTGTTGGATGGCCGGAATCGCTGCCATGGCCGAGTTCTTAACAATTACAGGCCGTTGTGGGGTCGACTTCTTTGGTGTCCTTCTAGTATATTTCCGTAGGAGTTCTTGAAATTTTGGGCAGCCACGGAAGGTCGCTGGATGTTCTTGTTCACAATTGGCGCACTTTGGGGGCGCCGTTCTAGGATGGGTACAATTCGATGATTTATGGGATCCACCGCAGCGGACGCAGCGTGCTGGCGTGCTGCAGTAGTTTCCTGTATGCTCGAAACGTTGGCAATGTCGGCACTGGACTGGTCCTTCTTTTCTATTATAGGTTTTTATTATCACTCGTGTGTAGAGCAGGTATTTGACATCATATATCTTGTCACTGTCTTTTCCGGATGGGAGGGTGACTCGGTGCACAGGTTGCGGTATCAATTGTTTCGTCTTCTCGTCGCGTTCCTTAAATTGGTAGACTTGTAGCACGTTGAAGCCTTTTTCCTTGAGGGCATAGTAAAGTTGTTCTTCGGTACCTTCCGCCGGAAGACGTTTGACAACTACTTTCAGGTCCCTGTCGTCTGGTGCTTGATGCGTAAAATAGGAGAATCTGTGGTTCGTGAAGAATTTTATTGCACGCCTTTGGTCTTCGAAGGACTCAAAGTGGTATTTGATGCGGTCCTTTTGGTATATAGCTTTAAGGTTGCCCTCTAGAAGTCCGTTGAGCGTTTCATTGAGGTGAACGTAATCCTTTGTGTAATAAATTGTGACTGGGGGCACTTTGCGAAGCACATTCTTGTTTCTGTCCACGGCTTCTGCGGCATTAGAAGTTCGTGCCTGCGGCTTGTTGGTGGTTGATGGAGACGCAGCTTGAGGTGTCAGTGGGGCGAATCGGTTCGTTGTGGGGATGGTCTCCGTTCATCTCTTAGCCGGGTTGCCTAAGTCCTTGGCTAATGCGTTGCTTCTGCGCCGTTTGTTGTGTACGGGCGTAAAGTGCCCCTCTGCGTGTGGGGAGTCGTTGTCGTTTTCTGCTGAAAAGGCCGCTGCCATCTCCGCGTCGTCGACCGTTTGGTGGGAGTGCTATGATTCGTCATCTGAGTCCACAGATGGAGATGCCAGATAGGTGTCGTTATCCTGCTCTTGCGTTTCCCGTGAATAGTGGATAAGGCGTTGTATGTCCTCCTCCCGACATATATCGAGTCTTCTGGCGTAGTCCTGGCGGTCGTCTTCATTGCTGCGTCCGTCGCGATGTGATGTATGGCCGACGTCCGAATACGGTTTCGTCGTGTGGTGTGTAGTCTTCTGCGGTCGAATAGCGCCTGTCGATCGTCGTTCTATCCTGTCATGAACCGGTGCCGTAGCCTGGGTCGTCAACCTGGGATCCGTCCTGTGTGGAGCGGCCGCTGGGTCGTCCGGCGGGCCAGGCCCAACCGACCGACCGACCGACCAGCGGCCGACTCCGGCGCGTCCGAGGCGGCTGCCCCGGCCGCGCGCGCATCGTCCTCGCTCGTCGGCATCGCGAACTCGACTCTGCATCAGAAGTGACTTTTTTTTCTTTATTGTTATTTTGCACCTCATACAAGGTGGGCTGGCAGCGGAAAATTTTACTCCGCTCTTCAGCCACAAGCAATACAATAAAAGAGAAAAGGAAGACAGAAAAGTAACAGACTGGTGGTTAAAAAACAGTAGATACAATAATAATTAAAAACATGAAGCCGTTCACACTCGACGAGCAAACAAGAAAACTGTCGGCACCGTACACAAACACTGACGATTTAGACGACACATGCGAACGAAGGAGCGTGGGCGGCGAAAAACACTGATTCACAAACACGACGGCACATACACTAAACCGAGGGCGATGATCTCCAGTGCGCGAATGTCCACTTAATGTGTGCGAGCCCGGGGACCTGCCAAGAGGGGAAGAAGGTGGTAGGGGAGGGAGAGCGGAGAGCTGAGATGCCAATGGGAGTGGAGACAGGGGGAGGAATGAAGGTATGGGGGGTAGGGGAAGCCCAGGGGAGGAAGGGAGGAGGGAGGGAAGGCAAAGAGGGTACCCTAAGGAAAAAACACAGGAGGTGGGGGGTGGAGGATCAAAGGTGATAGGAGGGGTAGATGGAGGGGAGGAGGACACCATCAGGGAGAGGGAGCTGGCGGAAGACACCTTGGGAGAGGGTAAGGAAGGTGGAGAGATGAAGACCGGGTGGAACGTGGGAATACAGGCGCGGCAGCGGGCGGGGCGGGAGAGGATCGGGGATACGAGCGGGTGAGGAGGATCAAGTTTACGGGAGGTGTACAGGATCCGCATCCTTTCAAGGAAAAGGAGGAGGTGGGGGAAGGGGATGAGATCATATAGGATCCGCATGGGGGAGGGGAGACGGATGCAATAGGCAAGGCGGAGAGCATGGCGTTCAAGGATTTGGAGGGATTTGTAAAAGGTAGGGGGGGGGCGGAGATCCAGGCGGGATGGGCGTAACAAAGGATAGGGCGGATGAGGGATTTATAGGTGTGGAGGATCGTGGAGGGGTCCAGACCCCACGTACGGCCGGAAAGGAGCTTGAGGAGACGGAGTCGGGAACGTGCCTTGGCTTGGATTGTCCTGAGATGGGGAGTCCAGGAGAGGCGACGGTCGAGGGTGACGACAAGGTACTTAAGGGTGGGAGTGAGGGCGATAGGACGGCCATAGATGGTGAGATAGAAATCAAGGAGGCGGAAGGAAGGGGTGGTTTTGCCTACAATGATCGCCTGGGTTTTGGAGGCATTGACCTTTAGCAACCACTGGTTGCACCAAGCAGTGAACCGGTCAAGATGGGATTGGAGGTGGTGTTGGGAGCGTTGCAGGGTGGGGGCAAGGGCAAGGAAGGCAGTGTCATCGGCAAACTGGAGAAGGTGGACGGGGGGTGACGGCGGCGGCATGTCCGCCGTGTACAAAAGGTACAGAAAGGGGGGAGAGGACGGAGCCTTGGGGCACACCGGCAGAGGGGGAAAAGGTGTAGGAATCTGGATGGTGACATAGGAAGGACGGCGGGAGAGAAAGGAACTGATCAGACGGACGTAGTTAATGGGAAGGGTGAAAGTTTGGAGCTTGAAGAGGAGACCGGAATGCCATACGCGGTCATAAGCACGTTCTAGGTCAAGGGAGAGGAAGATTGTGGAGCGACGGGAATTGAGCTGGTCGGAAAGGAGATGAGTGAGGTGAAGGAGAAGATCGTCGGAAGGGAAGGACGGCCGAAAGCCACACTGGGTAACGGGAAAGAGGCGGTGCTGGCGGAGATGCTGGTAGATGCGTCGGGTGATGATAGATTCCAGGACCTTGCTGAAGACCGAGGTAAGGCTGATGGGACAGTGGGAGGAGACGGCAGACGGCGGTTTGCCAGGTTTAAGGAACATGAGGATACGGGAGGTTTTCCACAGGTCGGGGTAGTAACCGGTGGACAGGACTACATTGTAGAGCCTGGCCAGGGTGGAGAGGAAAGAGACAGGAGCTTCACGAAGGTGACGGTAGGTGACACGATCGTGACCAGGAGCGGTAGTGCGTTTTGTGCAAAGTGTAGCAATGAGATCCCGTGTAGTGATAGGGGCATTGAGTTCCGTGTGTGCAATGTTGTCCATGTACTAGAAACCAGGAGCGAGGGGAGGGACAGAGGTGTCAGTTCGATCACGGATATCCGGGAAGAGGGTGTAATCGAACTGGGGATCATCAGGGATGGAAAATACATTGGAGAGGTAGGAGGCTAAGTGATTGGCCTTACTAAGGGTGTCAGGGAAAGGGTGATCATCATGGAGAAGAGGATAATAGGGGGAGGGTTTAGTTCCGGTAAAGCGACGAAATGCCGACCAGAACTTGGACGAGTTGATTGGTAGGGTAGCATTTAAACGGGTGCATGTCTGTCGCCAGTCCCGGCGTTTCTTAGCCGCGAGCAAATTACGAACGTGTCGCTGGCGTTGCCGGTGGCGTCGTAGTGTGTCCGGGTCACGCGTGCGGAGGAAGGCACGGTAGAGACGACGGGATTCACGGAGGAGGAGGACGGCCTGTGGCGGTAAGGTAATACGGTGGGGGTGGATGGCGACAGTAGGGACGTGGGCCTCCATGGCCTCAGACAAGGTCTGCTGGAGAAAGGAGGCGGCATGGGTGACATCGTCAGGGTGGTGGTAGGTGAAGGGGTGGCTATCGACCTGGGTGGAAAAGGTATCCCGGTAGGCATTCCAGTCGGCACGGGAATAGTCATGGACGTACACTCCTGGATATGGAAAAAAGAACACATTGACACCGGTGTGTCAGACCCACCATACTTGCTCCGGACACTGCGAGAGGGCTGTACAAGCAATGATCACACGCACGGCACAGCGGACACACCAGGAACTGCGGTGTTGGCCGTCGAATGGCGCTAGCTGCGCAGCATTTGTGCACCGCCGCCGTCAGTGTCAGCCAGTTTGCCGCGGCATACGGAGCTCCATCGCAGGCTTTAACACTGGTAGCATGCCGCGACAGCGTGGACGTGAACCGTATGTGCAGTTGACGGACTTTGAGCGAGGGCGTATAGTGGGCATGCGGGAGGCCGGGTGGACGTACCGCCGAATTGCTCAACACGTGGGGCGTGAGGTCTCCACAGTACATCGATGTTGTCGCCAGTGGTCGGCGGAAGGTGCACGTGCCCGTCGACCTGGGACCGGACCGCAGCGACGCACGGATCCACGCCAAGACCGTAGGATCCTACGCAGTGCTGTAGGGGACCGCACCGCCACTTCCCAGCAAATTAGGGACACTGTTGCTCCTGGGGTATCGGCGAGGACCATTCGCAACCGTCTCCATGAAGCTGGGCTACGGTCCCGCACACCGTTAGGCCGTCTTCCGCTCACGCCCCAACATTGTGCAGCCCACCTCCAGTGGTGTCGCGACAGGCATGAATGGAGGTACGAATGGAGACGTGTCGTCTTCAGCGATGAGAGTCACTTCTGCCTTGGTGCCAATGATGGTCGTATGCGTGTTTGGCGCCGTGCAGGTGAGCGCCACAATCAGGACTGCATACGACCGAGGCACACAGGGCCAACACCCGGCATCATGGTGTGGGGAGCGATCTCCTACACTGGCCGTACACCACTGGTGATCGTCGAGGGGACACTGAATAGTGCACGGTACATCCAAACCGTCATCGAACCCATCGTTCTACCATTCCTAGACCGGCAAGGGAACTTGCTGTTCCAACAGGACGATGCACGTCCGCATGTATCCCGTGCCACCCAACGTGCTCTAGAAGGTGTAAGTCAACTACCCTGGCCAGCAAGATCTCCGGATCTGTCCCCCATTGAGCATGTTTGGGACTGGATGAAGCGTCGTCTCACGCGGTCTGCACGTCCAGCACGAACGCTGGTCCAACTGAGGCGCCAGGTGGAAATGGCATGGCAAGCCGTTCCACAGGACTACATCCAGCATCTCTACGATCGTCTCCATGGGAGAATAGCAGCCTGCATTGCTGCGAAAGGTGGATATACACTGTACTAGTGCCGACATTGTGCATGCTCTGTTGCCTGTGTCTATGTGCCTGTGGTTCTGTCAGTGTGATCATGTGATGTATCTGACCCCAGGAATGTGTCAATAAAGTTTCCCCTTCCTGGGACAATGAATTCACGGTGTTCTTATTTCAATTTCCAGGAGTGTACTTAGGGGGAGGGTCATTACGAGGGCCGGGGCGGGGGCGACGACCGTCTGAAATGGTGAGGAGGACAGGGAGATGGTCGCTACCAATAGGCTCCAGGACATCCACCGTTATGCGGCCAAGGAGGTCGGGGGAGGAGAGGATAACATCAGGAGTGGAGTTGGATTTGGGACGGGTGTGCTGGGGGATCGGAATGAGGTCGCCTTGAAGGGAGGAGAGGAAACGATGCCACCGCCGTAACTGGGCGGCGGAACGACTATGGATGTTGAGGTCGGCGGCGATCACGTAGGAGGAGAAGGTTCGGTCAATGTGGGAGAGGAAATCGGAATAGGGGCGTTAGGGCGGACATAGATGGTGGCGCAGGTAACGGTAAGGCCGGGGAGGAAGAGACTAAGGATCAGGTGTTTGGTGGGGTCGGGAAGGAGAGGTTGGAGCCGAACGGGCATCTGGCGGTGGTTACCAATGCCAACTCCGCCACGCGCAATTGGGAAGGGGTTATCGGAGCGGTGGAGGAGATAGGGTGAGGTGTGGATGGAGTGGTGGGGTTGGAGGAAGGTTTCATTGAGGAGGAAGGCATCCACGCAGTGGGTTGGCAAGGGTGTGCAGGAAGAGGTTCTTGTTGGCGGGAAGGGAGCGGATATTGTTGAAAAGCATACGTTGCTGTCGCGCCATGACAGGGATTTAGACGAGGGTGTCAAGACGGGAGAAGGTGAAATGGGTCTGGTTGTTGGAGCAGGTGAGGTACATCTTGAGTTGGAATATGGAACGGGCGGCGAGGGAGATCTGCTGGAGGGTGTGGGGGCGCTGAAAGGGATGAACATTTTGAAGAACGATGGTGAGGAACCTGATGATGTCCTCAGCGGGGGGGGGGGGGGACGAAGGGAATTGGCAGGAGGGGTGGGGGCGTCCAGGGGACGGACAGGGATGGTGAGTTCAGGAGTGGTCGGAGGGGGTCGGGCTTTACACTTTTGGGAGTAGGTGGGATGGGGGAGATTGCAGGTATTGCAGGAGGGAGGGGATTGAAGGTTAGGGCACTGCCGGAGGAAGTGCGCTTGCCTACAATGCGGGCAGGTGGAAGCCTCGCGGCACTCAGCTGTTGGGTGTGCATTATAGCGCAGACACCTCTGTCAGCGCAGGGATTGACGAGGGGAACTGGAGGGGTCGACCTTGTAGTGCTGGTGGAAGAGGAGGGCACCCTCCTTCAGGAGACGGTCAATGGAGGGGGCGTCCTCGGAGAAAACCCGCATAAGGCGAGTGGGGCCGGCCGAGTTGAAAATGCGGCGGACCGCCCGCACCTCCAGCGTGGGATGCGCCTTGAGCTCCGCCAACACCTCCTCCTCCGTGATCGATGGACTGAGCCGAGTGATCAGGGCGGTGAGGGTCGGTGGGCGACGCGGGGGTTGGGATTGGCGGGTAGGAGATGGGGAAGGAGCAGGGGTGAGGGAGGCGTTGGGGCCAAAATGGGTGATGGGGAGGAGGGAGAGGATGTCAGTATGGAGGGTGGTGCTGGGGGAGGAGATGAGAATGGAATCCCGTCTGGGAGTGAGGAGAGAGATGGGTGCACCAGGGAAGTGTTGGCGGAGAAGGAGGGAGAGATTCCGGGCCTCAAGAAGGGAAGGATCGGGATGGGAGAGGAGGTATTTGTAGAAAGAGGGGAGGGGAGGAGGAGGAGGAGGAGGAAGAGGCGGAGGGAGCAGGGCCAGGTGGGGAGACATCCATGGCACCGTGGGGGGGGGGGGGGAAGGAGGACAGGGCGGGGCCTTTTTGGGAGCGGAGGAGGTGGTGGTGCCACTAGGGCGTTTAATGGCGGCAGAAGGGCGGGTGGTGATATGAGGGACGGGAGCTATAGGGAGGTGGTGGGAAGGGACAGGTCCCGGCGTGGACGCAGCAGTCGGCGCCGGAGATGGTGACGATGACGGTGAAGGCGACGGCGACAGCGACGGCGACGATGACGATGACGGTGGCGGCGGTGATGGCGAAGGCGACGGGGAGAGCTGGACATGGACAGTGGCCCGACGGGCCACCACCCTAGCCGGAGCTGCAGTGACAGGCTGGGGGAGTGGGGGGAAAGATCAGATCGAGAGGAGCGGGAGGAAGAAGCTGGAGAGGGGGCGACAAAGAGCGAGGGCGAAGGGAGAGTGAGAAGAGGTAGGATGGAAGGAGGGGGGTGAGACTGGGCATACCATGTTATAGTGGTGGAGGCGGCGGCAGGGGAAGTGTAAACTATGGCGGTGGTGGTAGTGATGGCGGTGGTGGTGGTGGTGGTGGGGGCGGACATGACGACAGTGAGAAACAATAACTCACAGAACGAAAAGGAAAGGACACAAACTGGGGACAGACAAAGACAAAGACGGAGGAAGACGAAGACGGCCGAAGACCAGGTTCGGACGGCAACGGCGACGGCGACGGCGACGGAGACGGCGGGGGGCAGGAATGCCGCAGCTGCAGCTGCTGCTGCTGCTGCTGCCGCAAACAGGGCCGGGGCTGCTGCTGCTGTTGGCTGGACCACTGCTGCTGCTGCTGCTGCAGGAGGAGGACTGACTGACTGACTGGCTGGCCGGCCGGCTGGCTGGCTGGCTGGCTGCTGCCGGCGGGACCGCTGGTGCAGGCCAGGACTGGGACCGGGACCAGGACCGCTGCTGCCGCTGCTGGACCGCTGCGGTTCTGCACGGCTGGGCTGGGCTGGAACACCTAGCACTTCTATTAGTGCTGGAATGGCACAATCGAAGGGCGGTAACCTTGCGGTGTACCGCCGGAGAAGTCGGAAGTGATCTTTTTTTTTTTCCTTTATTGAATTTCAATTCCCCCCGAAGGGGGCGGGCTGGCAGCAGCTTAGTATGCCGATCTTCAGCCTACAGACTTTGTGAGAAAGATCAAGAGAATAAATAATAAAAAAACAGGCGATAAAATCGGAGACTTAAAGAGTAACATGGCAAAAAGAAATCGTGGAACTTAAAACAAAGAACAGAGGGATGATGATGCTAATAAAATACAGACGAAGCAGACAGGTAAAACAATAGACAGACAATTAAAAAACACGGCGACAGTCTGGATTCTGTTCGCAAAAGACATAAAAGTCACACCTAGCGACAGCATGGTTTCTGTGCACAACACGAGAAAGACGAACAACACTGAATAGTCACTGGAACACTGCACTAAAAAGTTGGCAAATGCGACATACCACAGTCGAGAGCAGGTGGGGGGGGGGGGGGGGAACCTGACAGATGATGGGAAAATAAAAAAGGGGGGAAAGGAGAGTAAAAGCGAAGGGGGGAACCGGGAAAGGAGCTGATGGAGGACGAGGACCCATAAGAGGGGTGGGGGGCAGAGGCGACAGGGAGTGGGGTAGGCAGAGGAGGGGAATACAAAAGGACTTGGGGGGGAGAAGGGAGGTAGTGAGAGGTTTAGTGGGGAGAAAACAGGACGGAAGGGGGGGAAGAGGGAGCCCAGGGAAAGGACAGAGGAAAGGAGGGGGAGTGAGGATCAGAGTTGATAGGAGGGATAAATGGAGGAAGAGAGGGCATCGTCCGGGAGGGGGAGTTGATGGAAGCCACCTTGGGAAAGGAGATGTAGGGTGTAGAGATGGAGGGTAGGGGGGACACAATGGTGAAGACGTGGCAAAGGCGGGGATGGGAGAGGAGAGGAGCAACCAGGGGGTGAGGGGGTTCAAGACGGCGGGAGGTGTAGAGGATGCGGATATGTTCGAGGAATAGGAGCAGATGGGGGAAAGGAATGAGATCATAGAGGATCCGCGTGGGGGACGGGAGGCGTATACGGAAGGCGAGGCGGAGTGCATGACGCTCAAGGATCTGGAGGGACTTATAGAATTTGGGGGGGCAGATATCCAGGCAGAACTGGCATAACACAGGATGGAACGGATTAAGGATTTGTAGGTGTGGAGGATGGTAGAGGGGTGCAACCCCCACATCTGGCCAGAGAGGAGTTTGAGGAGTCGTAGGCGGTTGTGGGCTTTGGATTGGATGGAGCAGAGATGAGGGATCCAGGTGAGGTGACGGTCAATGGTGAGGCCAAGGTAGGTGAGGGTGGGGGTGAGGCAGACAGGACGTGCGCAGACAGTAAGGGAGAAATCCAGGAGCCGGAAGGAGCGAGTGGTACGACCTACGATGATTGCCTGGGTCTTGGAAGGATTGAGTTTCAGGAGCCACTGGTTACACCATGCAGCAAAAAGGTCAAGGTGATTCTGGAGAAGGCGTTGGGATCGTTGGAGGGTAGGAGCGAGGGCGAGGAATGCGGTGTCATCAGCATATTGCAAGAGGTGTACTGGAGGGGGGGTTGGGGCATATCCGCCGTGTACAGGAGGTAGAGGAGAGGGGAGAGGACAGAGCCCTGGGGCACACCAGCAGAGGGGTAGAAGGTGTGCGAATTGGCATTATGGATGGTAACATAGGAGGGGCGGTGGGAGAGGAAGGAGGCCACCAGACAGATGTAGTTGATAGGAAGGGCGTAGGTTTGGAGTATAAACAGGAGACCGGGATGCCAGACACGGTCGTAGGCCTTTTCAAGGTCAAGGGAGACAAAAATGGCAGAGCGACGGGAGTTAAGCTGGAGGGAGAGGAGATGAGTGAGGCGGAGGTGTTGGTCATCAGCAGAGAAGGAAGGTCGAAAGCCACATTGGGTGTTTGGGAGGAGGTGGTTTTGGTGGAGGTGGAGATGGATGCGCCGGGAAAGGATGGATTCCAAGAGCTTGCGGAACACCGATGTGAGACAGATAGGACGATAGGAAGAGGCATCAGATGGAGGCTTATTGGGTTTGGAGAACATCAGGATACAGGAGGTTTTCCACAGGTCGGGATAGAAGCCAGTGGCAAGGATGACATTGTAGAGGGTGGCAAGGATGGAAAGGAAGGAGGGAGGGCAGTGTTTGAGGTGGCGGTAGGTAACGCAGTCATGGCCGGGAGCAGTGTTGCGTTTAGTGCGGAGTGTGAGGCTGATGTCCTGTGTAGTGATGGGAGTGTTAAGTGCAGATGGTGGGGTGTGGCCCAAGTACTGGTAGCTAGGAGCAAGGGGAGGAACAGAGGTATTCGTACGGTCCATGACATCAGGGAAGAGGGAATAATCAAAGTGGGGATCATCTGGGATGGAAAAAACATCAGAGAGGTGGGAGGCAAAGTGGTTGGCCTTACTGAGGTTGTCAGGAAAGGGACGGTCATTAAGGAGGAGAGGGTACTGGGGGGTGGGGCGGTTCCCAGTAAGGCGGTGGAAAGCAGACCAATACTTGGAAGAGTTTATGGGGAGCGTGGTGTTGAGTTGTGTACATGTCTGGCGCCAGGCACGGCGTTTCTTCGCAACAAGCAAGTTGCGGATGTGTCGTTGTAATTGCCGGTGGCGGGTAAGTGTATCCCGGTCACGAGTGCGGAGAAAAGAGCGGTAGAGGCGGCGGGACTCTCGAAGGAGAAGGACGGCCTGTGGAGGCAGGGCGGGGCGGTGAGGGTGGATGGCTTTGGTGGGGATATGTGTGGCGACGGCGTCAGACAAGGTCTGGTGCAGGAAGGCAGCAGTGCGAGAGATGTCATCAGGAGAATGGAGGGTAAGGTCGTGGCCGTCAACCTGGGTGTGAATGGAGTCCCAGTAGGCATCCCAGTTGGCACGGGAGTAATCATGGACAAGTTTAGGAGGGACGTCAGGGCGAGGAGCGTTGCGGGGATGGCGACCATTAGAGATAGTGAGGAGAACAGGAGCATGGTCACTGCCAATGAGGTCAAGGACATCTGCGGTGATGCGCCCAAGGAGGTTGGGAGAGGCAAGGACAACATCAGGAGTGGTGTTGGATTCGGGTCGGGTGTGCTGAGGCAGGGGAACCAGGTCTCCCTGGAGAGTGGTGAGAAACTGATGCCACCGCTGGAGGTCGGCAGGATCACGGCTGTGGATATTGAGGTCGGCGGCAATCACGTAGGTGGAGAAGGTGCGGTCATTGTGGGCCAGGAAATCGTACGGGATGGGGGTGCGAGGGCGGACATAAATGGTGGCACAGGTGATGGTAAGGGTGGGGAAGAAGAGGCTGAGGGTGAGATGCTCGGCAGGATTGTTAAGGAGAGGTTGGGGCCGGACAGGGAGGTGCTTGAGGTGGCCTATAGCAACTCTGCCACGCGCCAGAGGGTACGGGTTATCGGTGCGGTGTAGGGTGTAAGGAGCCGTGGAGACGGAGATACGTGGTTGAAGGAAGGTTTCATTTAGGACGAAGGCATCCACGCGGTGCTGACGGAGGGTGTGGAGGAAGAGGAGTCTGTGGGTAGGCAGGGAGCGAATGTTGTGGTACAGGATACGGTAGGGCTGTTGTACCATGGGAGTGGAGAGTTAGACGAGGGTGGTGAGGGGGGTGAAGGTGAAGTGGGCCTGGTTGTGGGAGTATGTGGCATAGGTGGTAAGATGGAAGATGGAACGGGCAGCGAGGGCGATTTGGGAAAGAGTGTTTGAGCGCTGGAAGGGGTGGATGTTTTGGAGCACAATGGTGGTGAAACGGATGATGTCCTCGGCAGTAGGGGGAGGGCGGAGCGAGTTGTTGGGGTGTCGGAAGTGAGAAACACAAAAGCTTAAGTAATAGTGAAATTACCAGAGTAATACAGGCATAAAATCTTTAGTTACTTACTAAAATTACATCATGCAATGGAGATTAATAAAACTATGGAACATCTAACGAGAGAGGGCACTAGTGTAATGCGCGAGAATCTCGCGTAAAGTAGGCGGTGAAATACATACTAGCGAAAACAACCAAAATGTTATAATAGCGCAAGCTTTATCTGTTTGACACTAGGACACAGGTAAATTGTTTCTATATTTTATATTTTACATAAATGTTTTTAAATGGTCTGATATGTTTTATTTATTAAGACAGAAAGTTTGAATTAACACAACTTTTAATAATTTTTGATGCGCTTATGTATGTATTCATGGATTTTAATATGCGCGAGCTGTCTGGCACATACAAGTGCCCTCTCTCGGCGAAGCCATCTGCCCTAGTGCTTTCACACTCTTGTCTCGGTAGTTCATAGGTGAAGAAATGGTGCTAAACTGTTCGCTTTGACCCTGTGCCTATAGTCATGTTGTACAAATGGAGAAGATGTCTTAAGTATTGACGACGCCTTTGGCACAATTGTTTTATTAATCTCCATTGCATTATGTAATTTTAGTAAGTAACTAAAGATTTTATGCCTGTATTACTCTGGTAATTTCACTATTACTTAAGCTTTTGTGTTTCTCACTTCCGATGCTAAGGCTTTTCTAATGAAAGTGTCTTCCTGTTCAGGATTTTTTACTTCTGATGAAGGTATATTTAGATGTACCGAAACCTTGGTCAAGAATTTTAATAAATTTTTATCCTGCAACTGTTTTTGGCTGTCATCCTTTATCGTGAAGAATTTCAACAGTTGCTGTTGCAGCCATGTTTAAAATCTTGACTTCCTGTGTCCTTATTTGTTACCCTCATACGACATAGTGTGGTGGCAATTTTCAGCCAGACATTGTCGTCCACCCACGGCACCTGTCTCTTTGAACTGTCTACATAGTGTTCAAGTACTCCCAACTCCAGGAAACTCCCCAGATCAACTCCGTCCCAGTGGCAGTATCCAGGTTGCCAACGACCAGTTCCAAAAGTCATGGGCTTGTTTGAAATGGGAGGCCTTTATGATGCCCTTCCCAAGTGAATTAGTGCATGCACACAGAATAGGGGGCGTTCAACGTCATTCTGGTAAGCGAGCTCATACTGCCAAGTCCTTTGTAATTTGACCCGATTTTGTAACCACTCTCAGCTAATAAAGATCATTCCGTTTCCTCCTTCCCTTCTTGGCGCTTCAGTTCATCTGTTCCGTCAGAGCATGTAAGTTACATGTCTATTGCAACACGAAGTGAAGTGTTCGTCATTTTGACAAGATGAGTACCACTCTCGTTCCACTCATATCTGCAAAACAAACCAAAGTTTTCGTATCTGTTATTTTGATGTACAATCTATAACACTTAGCTGATTATCTGGGAAAATTGTCGTTAGTATTCTTCAGGAATCTTAGTTTTGGTACTTTCTTAACAGCAACTGAGATTATGGATCTACTGAATCTCACACAGCCATCAGAGCGGCGACTGGGGGGGGGGGGATTTGAATGATGCCCACCTGCACTGATAAAAAGGTGTCGAGATAATAAAGTTGCTAATGATGGGTGATAAGATAAACTTCCAAATCAGTATACGATCGACAAAGTGCAGACCTTGAAGTGAAGTGTATCAAAGTGTTACTTATTTGGTTACAGGGACGATGAAACGGGCCGCCCCACCACCACTAGTCAACCAGTGAGACAGACACCATTGAAGTTCAGTATTAAAAGGAACCGCGGAAGTCCTCCCTAACTGAAGACAGGAAGGAGCAAAGCAAACATCAAAAGTTTCGTTTCGTAATACGCGCTGAGAACGACCGACACAGTGAAGACGCGTAGGAAGAAATACACGAAGGGGTCGTACTGAAACGAATTTTTCTCTCTGCAATCGAACGTATACTGCTACAAAACCTTCTTACATTAATACTGAGTGCTGGAACGGATCTTGAACTCGGATCCTTGCTTTTAGTTGAAAAAACTATTATCGAAGAGTTATTCAGGCATGTATGAGAGACGTACTGATACAATAAAGCAGTGAAACTAGTATGTCATGCGATAAAAGCGTTTATCACGAAAGGCGTTTCGGTCTGCGTTTCCTTACTGCGCACCGATTTAATCTACCAGTAAGTTTTGATATAACAAAGGCTTGAAATATCGCGATACCATTTTACCTCGTGGAATATAAAGACTACACAGAGGTTTACCAACAACCGTTCTTCGCTCCAACCATCCGTGATTGGAACAGGAAGAGGGCAACTGACAGTGGTACACAAAGTACATCCCACCACTTATCTCACGATGGCTTAGCGTGCATAGTCATAGATAACACTGGCAACTTCTTTGTCAACTCGTATACTTTTACGTCTCTAGGCGGATCTGTCTGGTATTGTGTATCAGATGAAACTAAGCAATCTGTAATAGACAATTCTGTCACAGAAATGGCATAATAATAGAAGCAACAATACGAAAACTCAAAATTTAAAACCTTCTTGGGTGTTAGGCCACGTCATAGTTCCTCTAAAATAATCGACGTTTCGACCCCTCTGCAGGGATCTCCTTCAGAATCTTCCGGTGTCCGCTATTGCTAGACTTACATAATACGAAAATTCACCTGCAATAATAAAAGTAGATTACATTTTTCTTTAAAAAAATGCGTTATTCTTTATGTTATATCGTTCTAAAGCAGTTGAAAATAGCGGAATAATTTTCATGATTTAATTTTGATTCAAAGTGTACTGAATTTGGCAAATTGTCTGTTGGTTTCTGTCTCGGGTTTGCTTGATGATTTTCCTGACATTTCGCCAGCAAGAGTGGTTGCTGTTGTCAAAGCTTCACCCTCCATTCCTGGTAGTCGTGCTCACGGCCACAGATTACACGTACCTGGAGCGCAAACGTCCAAGAGCTTTTCCGTGGTCATTTCGCTGCGGTTCCCCTCTTGCAATTTTTAGTGGTCGTCCGCTGCAGCACGGGAATCCAGGATCCGTTTACCTTGAGACCTTGTTCCTTCCTGTTGAAGCTGTTGTCGTGTTTCTGTATTTCTATAGCTTTAAAAGAGCTTTGGAAGACTTAAGATCAGCCACACCGGCGAATACACACAGCCAAAGACAACAATCTCCTCGCGACTCTGAACTGCTACTTTTTTGACGCGCTCGTACGCCCTGCGATAATGCATTTACATTTTATTATACTCTTTGACAATAGCTTTCCCCTGACTAGGCCAGCGTGTCTACTTACAAAACGTTATCATTCCATGCGTATTCTCATTCTTAAATAACAAATAGCATTTGCAACGTAACAACATGTTTACAAGAATAATATTCAGCACAAGTAATAAAACAAACTTCGTAAAACACGTACAAAATATATGATTGTCCACAGAGTTGTGATGTTATAGTACTGCCTGCCGATAAGAGAAATGCGACTGTCGTAATGAGGACCGAAGATGATGAGCAGAAGATTCGGGACCTATTAGGTCCGACGATGTAGTGAAAACTGAGCGCAGATCCGACGCAGCAGGTGACACGGAAAACAAATCGGATAATCAAGGCGTCTTCTCTCTCGGCCGACACACAGAGGAACCTGTGCAGCACAGAAGCACTATCACCTCGGCTGTATGGATTACCAAAGATCCATAAGAATAACGTTCCACTAAGACCGATTGTTACCGCTCCCGGTTCACCGAAGTATAAACTGTCGAAACACTTGCTCTCTCTCCTCCAGCGGAAGCACGCGAGAGACTGAAACTTACATAAAGAGCTAAGGACATTTCATTGAGAAGCTCAAGAAACTAAAACTCCGACCAAGCGACATCCTGGTCAGCTCTGAAGTTTCTTTGTTTACCAAAGAGCCTCTCAATCACTCTCTGGAGTACATCGGTTCCATTTTCTCGCAAGACTTCAGCAAGCTCTTTCATGCATGTCTCACCACGATCTGTTTCACTTGGAATGGCAACTTCTATGATCAGCTGGAAGGCATCGCCATGGGCAGTCCACGTTGTTTAGTGGTGGTTAACTTCTTCATGGAACACTTCGAAGCGCTAGCATTTGATTTGGCACCTTGTAATCCTAAGGTGTGATACAGATACGTCGACGATACCTTTGTCGTATGAAGGCATGGTGAAGAAGAGCTCGGTGACTTCCCAAGAAACCTGAACAGCCTCCATACCAACATAAAATTTGTTATAGAGGCAGAAAAGGACAAACAGCTTCCTTTTCTACATGCGCTGGTCACGAGGAATGGTGAAAACAGGGACAAGAGTGTATCGAAAATGGACACACACGGGCCGATACCTGCCTAGACTGTCAAATCACTACCCGAGCTAGAAAAGAGGCACGTTAATACACTCGTAACGCGAGCAAGACGAATATGTTAGCCGCAGCACCTCTGACACGATTAGATTGTCACGAAAATAAACAATACGGGAAGTTCATACAATGTAAGCTTTCACGGCCGGTATTGTCTTCACTTAAAACTTCCGGGCTGATAGGCCGTGGTCGAAGTATAAAACACTCTCCTGACGTTTCGTCTCCGACTGCGGGAGACATCCTCGGAGGTAAAGCGGCGAACTGCCGCTTTACCTCCGAGGATGTCTCCCGCAGTCGGAGACGAAACGTCAGGAGAGTGTTTTATACTTCGACCACGGCCTATCAGCCCGGAAGTTTTAAGTGAAGAAATACGGGAAGTGATAAATCGGCAAAAGAAGCGTCGGGTACAACTTTTCTGCCATACATTCGCAGAGCGACGGACAGGCTTGGCCATATATAACCCAAACACGGTTTAAATACTACTTATAAACCTACAAAGAAGATCAAACAGTGTCTCAGATCGGAAAAGGAAAAAAGGGACCCACGTGCAATGTCGGGAATATACGGCATACCATGTACATGTGGAAAGTCTATGTTGGAATGACTGGACGATGAATCAAACCAGGATTACAGAACATAAGCGGCATTGCAGGTTGGAGCACGTGGAGAAATCGGCTGTGATGAAGCAAGTGCTGTCTGAGACACCGTGAAAAAGATTGCAATTTCCAATGGTTACAATGTTTCCATGGTTGACATAATCTTAGACAAAGTGAAGAAAATCCCAGGTACAAGCTGCACCACAGAAGAAAAAGGGAAAAACAAATGTATATCTAGTATTCCATACATAGGCAATGTTTCTCAGAAAATTACAAATATTTTCAAAAATCACATAGTAAAAATTGGGTTTTCAATATCTAATAAGCTACAGCAAAAACTAATACATAATATAAAGTGTAATCATGATCCATATTCAGACTCTGGAATATACAAGGTAACATGCCAGGAATGCTCCAAGATCTACCTAGGACAAGCAGGCCGAAATTTCAACACCAGGTACACAGAGCACATTAGAGCATACACACACAACAAACACACTACATCAGCAATAGCAACACACATACATAATACAGGACACCCATTTCGAAAAATAGAGCAAAATGTGAAAGTACTCCACCGACTAAATAAAGGACATAAAATGGAAAATATGAAGATAAAATATTAAATGAAAAACTTGAAAGTGAATCAGTGAATTTCTTCAGATGTTTCGATAATATACTTAAATAAAAATAAGCACAATTGTAAAATCAATATAAGTAATTTATAAGCCAAACTGTTAAGATAAATAACCTCTGTACCAAAGCATATCATAATCTGTGGAAGACCTATAATGTTATCTCTGTGGACTAGCTGTAAGAAGATCGTTGTAACTGTTTTGTTTATATAAGACATTTTCGATGTGTAAAGTGTACAAGAAGTTGTGTGGGATGTTTAGTGTGTATAAGACTCTGCACAAATGGACGATTAGAAAACTGTAAGTACAAATTCTTCTAAATTCCGCCACTAACTTCACAAAAAGAATTGATACCGAACTAAAAAATCGAGTGTTTCTTATGTATTGCAGTAAAAGTCAACGAAATGAAGCGGACTCACACTCACTGGCAACATCAAAAGAAATGGCTTAATATACACAAAAAAACGCACTTGAAAATGGGAATTATTTCTCGAAACGCGTCGTGCGAAAAGTAAAATGAAGAAAAATCGTGACTGGTAGCAGAAGATTTATTTATTTATACACAAACTTATTGTTTCTACAGTCGTAGGCTTTCAAAAACCATTTATAATAGATCAAATCAGAACAGGCAGTTTGTCAACGAGTGGCCAGGAAGCCTTAACAATTTTGTATAGTGAATTTATGCGTGGATTTAGTACTGCTTTCCAGTAAATGTGTGATCTTACAATATGAGGCTCCGAAATTGTGATTTCCATGAAGAAGCCTTACTGGATAGCTTTTGACTTCGAGTGAAACAAATAATCTTGGAAATTTGATGTATCACAGAGAAAAGAACGCTCTGTCAAATGGCGGTCACGACAACTATGAATCAGGATTCCGTTTTGAGATACTATAGTTTAAAAGTTACTTATTTTTGCACTAATTCATTTTTTGTTGACAGCTTCAACCCTACATATCTCACGAACTATAAACCCAATAGTTATCAAACTTCTTTGTGTCATAAATAAGCTGCTATATAGGAAGGTCCTGAAATCAGAGTTTGTAACGCTCCGTTACACCTCTGCTCTGTTCGTAAATATAATGTATCCTTGACATCTTTCATTACAAGTGACTTGTTGCGCCCACTAAGAAATGAAACTTGCTACAACCTTGAATGTCTTCCGTAGCATCTAAGTTCGGACTCGCAAATAAAAACAGTAAAATGTACACTTCAAACACTATTTTGAAGTAAGCTGGACTCTCTTATGAATGTTAACCGCGTTTGTACCTCTTTAAATATTAATTAGGCTATCGTTACTTCTTCCGGACCGTTTAATCGAAACTCAAGGGGGCGTTGGGTCCAGAAACGAAGTATATGCTTTACTTCTTACTTTCCTCTAATTATCATTTTGATAGTTTTTCCAATAAAGCACACTATCAATATTTGCCAATGAGTCAGAAACCAATACTAACTCACCTTGAGATATTTTCTGATAAAAATCAACAGTTCTGCCTTCTAATGTCGATCGCCAGTCCGTGAAGAAAAGAAATGTGAAAGTAATTCTGTTCATCAGACTTGGTACAGTTAATCTATTTAACTTTGAATAAATGTAGTGTTTGCTTTTAGCGTCAGAGTGAAGCTAATAAGATCTTTAACGACTTCCTTGTCAACCACGACGAAAAATGAAGCTACTTTTTTATATCTGACTGAATTTATTTTAGTCTTGAGAACCCAAGTAAATGAATTTAAACAACTGCTGTTACAACGCATCTAAACAAAACTGCATATCTTCACTTTCTTAATTCTATTAACAGCACAAACATTGCGTTAAAGGCAATATTTTTTCATTTAACAAAGAATATTTTAAAAATACATTTTTGGCAACGTAAATACAAAAGACGTACTGGAAATGACAATGTAACATTTTTTTAGACTTAACAGTTACTACATTAATCCAAATGCACTGTCACCACAGTTTATGGTAACAGATGCCTGGCTCTCCTCTACATGAATAATTACGAAATAAATTGCCAGTAGAGACAGTGCGATTGAGAACATGGTGCAAACTTGCTGCGACATTACCTGCATGCCTCACAATATTTGGACAGATCAACCACGCTAATAATGTCTACCTGTTGGAATCGTTTTTGAAGTGAAATGATGCTGTTCTTGCTAAACTATAAATATATCTTGAAAAATCTTGCCCCTATGGCCGCAGTTCACATGAGACGACTTATTGCAGAAGTACGGGCACTAATCATTCCTTCATCAATTAATAAATTTTAGCAGAAAATATTAAAATCTTGAAGAGTGTACCATAAATTCATCTCGCTCGACCGCTCCTAGCTGCCTAATTCATTTCACTTGAGTCTGTCTGTCTTATACCTCGTACAAAAAAAGAAAAAAAAAAAACAGAAAATGTATTCCAGAAACAGAATGACAAGGGAGAAGCCTTGGCAGTACTCAGACCTAATGTCTTCCCAGTTTAGTTGCTGAATACTATTTTTTCATATAACAAATTATTGCTTCCTTAGGAAGAGACCAGACTTTACAAATAGGATTGTTTTAAATACATAAGTATATAACAATGAAGTAAAACGTGTAAATCGCAATATACATCACTTTACAAAATTTATACTTATTCATCTTCAAATAATCATTGATAATTCTGTCAGATACTGCCAAAACACTACGTAAATGTAAATGTAACACTCTTCAGTTACAAGCTTCCTAAGCCTACACTGTGAAGAGACCAAGACACTTAAAACTCGAGGGAAATTTCGTCACAATAAAATGCATTGACAATTCTGTGTGCCGAATAGGAAAAAAATAGGGACTCAACATACCTATCAAAAGTGCCTAACGCCAACTACTACACTCTCAAGCCACATTTCGAAACCGTGCTACAGTTAGTCACTGATGTGCAGCGCTAGGAAATTGGCCCAAACTTTTGAAATGTCGTCATGACATTTTATCACCGTTCATTTAAGTCTCGTAGTCACTGAGTATCGAAGTTTGTGGACTAGAAATCTGTATGATTTCCTTTAGTCGTTTACCAAATCTTTTCACAAAAATTGAGATGGGCGAGTGGGGACTCCTTAGCACTTGACCTAAATTCGCCCAATTTGTTGTTTATTGAGGCTTGTCTTAAAAAAGTTTGTGTATCAATTTTAGAATCAGATATTGTGACTAAAAGATATATTGCGAATCGGCTAAGACTCTTAGAAGAGTCATAATCTTCACTACTCTTGCAGTTACCTATTGGTAGACTCTTTCATTATTTTTATCATCGTTTCTAAACTTTGACCCTAAAACGCTTAAGTGGGCTACTGTTACATTGCTTCCAAACAATCGTAGTCCGCCCCGATAGCTGAGTGGTCAGCGTGACGGATTGCCGTCCTACGGGCCCGCGTTCGATTCCCGGCTGGGTCGGAGATTTTCTCCGCTCAGCGACTGGGTGCTGTGTTCTCTTCATCATCATTGCATCCCCATCCGGGGCGCAGGTCGCCCAGCGTAGAGTCGAATGTGATAAGAGCTGCACCAAGGCGGCCGGACCTGCCCCGCAAGGGGTCTCCCGGTCAATGACGCCAAACGCTCATTCTTCATTAAACAAGCGTAAATTGTACTACGAATGGTTCAAATGGCTCTGAGCACTATGGGACTTAACATCTGAGGTCATCAGTCCCCTAGAACTTAGAACTATTTAAACCTAACTAACCTAAGGACAGCACACACATCCATGCCCGAGGCAGGATTCGAACCTGCGACCGTCGCGGTCTCGCGGTTCCAGACTGAAGCGCCTAGAACCGCACGGCCACACCGGCCGGCCAATTGCACTACAAATTTATTCAAAGGAGGCTATAATGTATAGGTTATGCATTAGTTAATTACAATTATTAGGTCTCCAACGATATGTTACATACCAAATTAAGTACAAAATACCCTGTTTTATATCCTACTGCAATCCTAAATTTTACGAGAGTTTTGTAATCTAGGGCTAAGGGCCAGTTATAAAATCTCGGTGTAAATCCACCCGTAGTTAACCGAGGAATATGCTAACAACAGTATAACTCGGAGTGTGCATTCATTGTACGACGCCATTTTATTCTCTCTTTAACTGCTCCTCGAACAGCGTTCAGCGGGTTTTCCACGGCATGAATTACTTACACACAAAGCCATTCACCACTACATGCAAGTTAGCGTTTCAACACACCGAAGTTGGGAACGCTATTTACACGACTTTAAGATGGATGACAAGTGAAATTATTCGTACGAGAGTTGGTCATTTTTTAACCGAAGAGCGTATAGTGAAGTCGATGAGAATTGACCTTACAAATGTTGGTTACGGAAACGGATATCTCGTAGGAACAGTTTGGGGAGAACCATTTCGCCGAGGCCGACTTTTCGTTCAAAAATCATTTTTCAATCAGTCAAATCAATTTTCAAATATATTTGAGCCACTTTTCTGACTGTATACAACTGTATAATCCATGTATGAGAGATTCTGTACCACATCGCATTAAGTTGCAAATAACATCGCAATATCTGGCCACTGGAGGCACCGCAATACACATATTGTATTCCAAAGAGCACTACTTCTAAATTTTATGTGAAATGCCGCATGCTATCTACAGTGCACTGGATGTACATTTAAAAGTAAGATTTTTGTCTCAACAATAGTGCTTTCTTTTTGTTTTTAGCTGGTTAAGGTTGATATGCTACAGGCGCTGTAAATGTAACGCTACTTAGTATTGTAACCAAAGTTCGTACTACTTTGCAAAGCAGTCATTACTCACTGATAGGATCAATACGAACACAGTTGTATTTGCATAGGATTGTAATTATGGTCAAGAGTAGCTTTAAATATCTCAAAACAGAAATAACTTGCCCTAATATTGACATTCAATCGCTAAAGCAAAGAATTATAATGATTATATCGAAATAAAAAATACTTTTACAGTACTGACTCTTATGCACTACAGTAATATGAATCTCAGCAAGTTTACACTCCCAGTTAGAACACGTTTAGAATCAGTTTTGTCATTCAAACGATGGTACGTTACTTTTTTTACTAAAACTAAACTAAACTCCTCCCGAACAGCCCATGAAAGCCCAACGATACCGACCGGCCGCCGTGTCATCTTCCGCCCATAGGCGTCACTGGATGCGGATATGGAGGGGCATGTGGTCAGCACACCGCTCTCCCGGCCGTATGTCAGTTTCCGAGACCGGACCCGTTACTTCTCAGTGAAGTAGCTCCTCAGTTTGCCTCACAAGGGCTGCGTGCAACCCGCTTGCCAACAGCCCTCGGCAGGCGGGATGGTCACCCATCCAAGTACTAGCCGAGCCCGACAGCGCTTAACTTCGGTGACCTGACGGGAACCGGTGTTACTACTGCGGCAAGGCCGTTGGCTTACATTTTTTACAGATACGTGCTAAAAAGGAAGTGCTGAGTGTTATAATTAGATTGCTGTTACACAGTTTAAGAACATTTTGGACTTTACAAAGTATTTATTTATTTAATTGAAGACTAAGCCTATTATTCTGGAACGACGCTAACTTTTGGCAAACACGAACAAACTAATCAAGATCTTCGCTGTCGAATGAACCAGAGAATGGAGCAGATCCTTCTTGCAGCAACTGGTGAATTTCTTGGGCGATGGTGGGGTGCGTGACATAGTGCAAGAAGGTTAAATGCGTTTTAACTGTTGTAGCTTAAGTGTAAGCTGGCGTGACAGTGAGCAAGTTGGGCGTCTCCACATCTAAGCTGCCTTATGCGAGTGGTAGTGCAGGAATGCACATGCATGTAATTCATCGCTATGTAAACCCGGCTTTCCAGTCCAGTTAAGTTACAACGACAGATACTGTAGCACACTGAGTACTTTAGCATACGTCGTTTCATATTTTGTCGTCCTCTGCAAAAATACCGTAGTTGACATGAGTGATGAACGTTCCAGATCGCAAAACTACTCGCTTGAGGGTACTTCAGACTGGTTGACGCTGTAAATGAGTTCAACAGTGTAGCAGGAAACACGAAAACGAATATGGTCTAATGCAATGAAGAGATTTACGGCAGGGCCGGCCACGGCGTGCCAAACTACACATGGACCAAGTGTGTGAGCCGCATGGATGCCGTGTGTGGCCTGTGTGCGAACCATGTGCGGGCCATGTGCTAGCTTAGACTCGGCCTGTCTCGGCTTAGCTCGATTCGTCTAGCAGGTACTCGGTATGGTGCAACATTCAATTTGGTGTTACAGTATGATATTTTTCAGTCGGCACAACTCTCTTCAGCTGGGCAGAATCTGGTGTCAGCGCTGGTTACCCTTCACTGTTTGTTCATGGTGTGACGGATTTACTGCAGAGTACATTGGTTGAGTTAAAGGCCATGCCTGGAACTATTTTGCGATTTAAAACTCGCATATGGTTTCGGGCTAACAAATGTTCATCAAGCGCGACAATGGAAACCTAAAACGCAGATAAAATATCTTCTGCACCATCCAAAATTTTTCGCCGTTTAATATCCGTTGATAACTTTTATTGTACTTCTAATATTGAATTTGTAAGCTTTCATTTATTTCTGAATATATGTAATTGATTGTAATTATAATGTTGTTGTTCTTGTGGTCTTCAGTCCTGAGACTGGTTTGATGCAGCTCTCCATGCTACTCTATCCTGTGCAAGCCTCTTCATCTCCCAGTACCTGCTGCAGCCTACATCCTTCTGAATCTGCTTAGTGTATTCATCTCTTGGTGTCCCTCTACGATTATAACCCTCCATGCTGCCCTCCAGTACTAAATTGGTGAGCCCTTGATGCCTCAGGACATGTCCTGCCAATCGATCCCTTCTTCTAGTCAAGTTGTGCCACAAACGCCTCTTCTCCCCAATTCTGTTCAATACCTCCTCATTAGTTATGTGATCTAGCCATCTAATCTTCAGCATTCTTCTGTAGCACCACATTTCGAAAGCTTCTATTCTCTTCTTGTCTAAACTATATATCGTCAATGTTTCACTTCCGTACATGGCTACACTCCATACAAATACTTTCAGAAACGACTTCCTTACACTTAAATCTATACTCGATGTTAACAAATTTCTCTTCTTCAGAAACGCTTTCCTTGCCATTGCCAGTCTACATGTTATATCCTCTCTACTTAGACCATCGTCAGTATTTTGCTCCCCAAACAGCAAAACTCCTTTACTACTTTAAGTGTCTCTTTTCCTAATCTAATTCCCTCAGCGTCACCCGACTTAATTCGACTACATTCCATTATCCTCGTTTTGCTTTTGTTGATGTTCATCTTATATCCTTCTTTCAAGACACTGTCCATTCCGTTCAACTGCTCTTCCAAGTCCTTTGCTGTCTCTGACAGAATTACGATGTCATCGGTGAACCTCAAAGTTTTTATTTTTTCTCCATAGATTTTAATTCCTACTCCGAATTTTTCTTTCGTTTCCTTTACTGCTTGCTCAATATACAGATTGAATAGCATCGGGGAGAGGCTACAACCCTGTCTCACTCCCTTCCCAACCACTGCTTCCCTTTCATGTCCCTCGACTCTTACAACTGCCATTTGGTTTCTGTACAAATTGTAAATAGCCTTTCGCTCCCTGTATTTTACCCCTGCCACCTTCAGAATTTGAATTATAATGTAAATATTGAAAATGCTGGGTACTAGCCAAGAAAACTTTATTTAAATGTCGCGATAGCAGCGACGAAATCGCAGTAGCTGTGCCGTTGTTTATCTTTGCGTATGGAGAGTCTCTGTCGCGTTGCAGGCAGAGACAAAACAGAGCAGCTTGAGTCCCGAAAGAGTGCGGAAGTGTTTGCTGGGCGCTCCCGCAGAAGCGGTGTGCCCGCTATGTTCGGCCAGTCTTAGGTGCACTTACTTCGTTAACCCACGAGCATTGGGAGCACGGTAGGAGCGAACAGGCGGAGAAATGCTGCAGTTCTAACTATTGCTCTGGAACGACTCGTGTTTTTCAACCAGCAACAGAACCCGTAGCAGCCTGACCACTGCCGTCAGCTACATTAACAATCGTATACGAGCGTTCGCTCGACTAAAGATCCGTGCCCAGAGACTAGAAAATTCCACAGATCACATCAATATACAAGGAAGGTAGTAGTAGTAATGCACTAAATAACAGACCCATATCATTAATGTCGATATGCAGCAGGATTTTGGAACATATACTGTGTTCGAACACTGAATTATCTCGAAGAAAACGGTCTGTTGACACACAGTCAACATGAATTTAGAAAACATCGTTCTTATGAAACACAAATAGCCCTTTATTAGCACGAAGTGTTGAGTGCTACTTACAAGAGATTTCAGATTGATTCCGTATTTCTAGATTTCCAGAAGGCTTTTGACACTGTACCACACAAGCGGATTGTAGCGAAATTGCTTGTGGATTATCGTCTCAGTTATGTGACTGGATTCATGATTTCCTGTCACAGGCCACAGTTCGAAGTAATTGACGGGAAGGCATCGAGTAAGACAGAAGTGATTTGTGGCGTTCCCCAAGGTAGTGTTATAGGCCCTTTGCTGTTCCTTATCTATATAAAAGATTTGGGAGACAATCTGAGCAGCCGTCTTAGGTTGTTTGCAGATGACACAGTTGTTTATGGACTAGTAATCAGAAGTTCAAACCAAATTGCAAAACGATTTAGATAAAATACCTGAATGGTGTGAAAACTGGCAGTTGATCCTAAATAACGAAAAGTGTGAGGTCATCCGCGTGAGTGCTAAAAGGAATCCGTTAAACTTCGGTTACGCGATAAGTCGGTCAAATCTAAAGGCCGTAAATTCATCTAAATACCTAGTAATTACAATTACGAACAACTTAAATTGGAAGGAAGACACAGAAAATATTTGGAGAAAGCTAACCAAAGATTGCGTGTTATTGGCAGGACAGTTAAAAAATGTAACATATCTACTAAGGAGACTGCCTACACTACGCTTGTCCGTCCTCTTTTAGAATACTGCTGCGCAGTGTGGGATCCTTACCAGTTAGGTTTGACGAAGTACATCGAAAAAGTTCAAATAAGGGTAGCACGTTTTGTATTATCGCGAAATAGCTGAGGAAGTGTCATTGAAATGATACAGGATTTGGGATGGACAACATTAAAACAAAGGCGTTTTTCGTTGCGACGGAATCTTCTCACGTATTTCCAATCACCAACTTTCTCATCCGAATGCGAAAATATTTTGTTGGCACCTACCTACATAGGGAGTAACGATCACCACGACCACGATAAAATACGGGAAGTCAGAGCTCGTTCGGAAAGATGTAGTTGTTCGTTGTTTTCTCGCGCTATACGAGGCTGGAGTAACAGAGAATTGTGAAGGTGGGTCGATGAACATTCTGCCAGGCACTTAAATGTGATTTGCAGAGTATCCACGTAGATATAGACGTAGATGTACATTCTTCATTGTCCGCCCAGCTACATCGTAAGACTGTTAACTGACAAAGTGTAACCGATATTGTAGAGGCATTGACCGGTGGTATTTCTTTCACAGTTTTTGACTAACTGTTATGAATAATAACGTGCAATAGTTAAAACTTGTAGGGCACCTGTGTTGTCATTGTCCTCAGACATTATTACCAAGCAGGATCCCCTTCCTTTCCAGGCAATCACCGAGTGTCGCAAAAACAAGAAAATTGACTTACTACTTACTGCTAGTTTTGTTCATTATAAATTTTGCTGGCTCTGTAACTGTTCATTCTTGTATTCCCTAACAGATGCTTAACTAATTTACAATTTTGAGTATTAACCTCAATCACTTAAAGTTATCTAAAATTTAGCTGGCAACACCAATAACTACAGATACAGCACAAATTAAGAGTGCGCAATTTCATTTATCCTGTATTTACCTTAGCGAGTAACTTCTGCTGGCTTGGTATGTGTTTTAATGTTGTTATATTAAAAGTAAAATCAGTTGCTCATTTGCTTAAAGTGCATTCAACTGAATCTTTCAATAACCAAATGTAAATTTCTTGTCCTTTTCTAAATTTTGCTATACGTTACTCTGAGGTTATTGAAAGTTATTTTTTATGAACAAAGTTTCAGTTACAGCCAGTCATTTACTTAATAAGAAACTACATTTAACTTTACTTTCAAAATTTAGTGTTCATTTATTTTCTCATGAACTGTTGTGTTGTGGAAAAGCGTGACAGCCTTACGTTGTCACGCCAGTGATTATTTGCTAAATTTTCTTTAGTATTACCTTTCTTAGGATTTTGGATATTCATTGCCCTAGTGGGCTGGCAACTATTTAATTTTTTTTTCTAATCAATACTTCCTTTTCTTTAACCCTTTCGTGGGCAAAATTATTGAGCAGTTTTTTTTCAGTGAATGGAGAGCAGAATTCTTCCCACTGCACTTCCTTGGAGTTAAATGATAAAAACAACTTTTTCAATATATGTCATATTTATTTGATAAATTCACTTTTCTTGTTACAATGATTGTTCACAATTACTTGCCATGAAATTTTCTGAAACATGGGTCTATGCAAAGTGGTATTTGATAATATGTACAAACACAGCGAGTGCTCTTTTCCGCAGCTTTGGTACTACAATGACGGCACGTCCAGTAGGTTTTCTCTTTTACTTATTTTCCACAGGATAAAACTGTTCACTGCAGCAACGTCCACCAGGAAATAAAATATTCTGTGCCACCATTTTACAGAACGTCTGCCAATAGCATACCTTTCTCGTAATTGATCAAACTTATCGACACCACCCATTATTTTGTTGTATTCTGCCACAACTTCAGGACAAGAAATCTCTGTACTAGTACCATCCTTGTTTTTCCTTTTCACTGTGGCTGTTTCTCATGGGTCATGAATTGAGGACAGGAAAGTGACTGGACGGTTATCCATCCATTTCACTGCACAAATGGCTCCTTTTCTTTCAAACTGGAATTGTCCTCGTTCCAATTTTGTTTTCCTTCATAAATTTGGGTAAATCAAAAGTATTTACCTTATACTATAGCTTTGAGGAAAATGTCACAAAATGTCACGCAAACAGCACTGAAATGCTCCTCTACAGAGCAACACTCAGCTATACAATGCCTCTGCACGAAGGTACAGCAAAATCGGCGGGAACTTCCGACTGGAAATAGTACCCTACACTGTTCACTAGGTGGTAGGACCGTACAGAGGTGGGGACTGTGAATCACACGGGACTACCAGCGAGTTCATTGTAGTGGGAAGCGTGTTTCCCACGGCTCACGAAAGGGTTAAAATATTACGTCGTACCTTTTCCCCTTTGTGTGGTTCTTGAGTGATTTCACTATGTTCCACCCATTTCAAAATTATCATCAGTATTTACATTCCTTCAGAAGGGTCTGTTGTACACTTTCCTCCTACTAACCGGTATTATTTTCCTCCTGTGACGATAGCTCACTCACTGTAAAATTTCACTAGGCATACGCGATCACGGCCAGTTGTAGGGCAGTGCAGTTGGCCGATTAGGAAGGGGGTTGTTACAACGTTAGCAAGGTGCTTGTAGTGGTCGCCCCGGCTCTCGCGTGATGATGAGCATTTGACAGCCCGAAACCGGTCATAATACTGGGAAAATAAAAGCCCTTCGCAACCGAAGCGGCTTATCTCCATATTAATTTTTTTGAGTATTTCAACATATTTTTAAAAGAAAGAACGAAGATTGGTTTAACGTTCCGTCGACATCGAGGTCTTAGAGACGGAACACAAGTTCGGATGGTTTCAAGGATGAGGAACGAAATCTGCCGTACCCTTCTGATGTGGGTTACCAACACAAGTACAAGGATAGCGTACCAATAGGGACAAGAGAAGAGGCATGAAACGCGCTAAAACAGAAATAACAATCATCCATTTATTGCACCATTACACACGCACATCATGATATATGAGACATTATGACAAACAGTGTGCATAATGAAGGCCGCACAATTTTACCAATGTAAGAAATTAAAATAATACTAGCAAAAATTGAACTAAAATGCCTTGAAGGAAATGTTTATGAGAAGAACACGACGGGGCTGCAAGGGAGGAGGCAACACAATACTTAACTCAGGTGCATCAAAACAAACAACGGACACCAGGCCGCGTCAACAACGGACACGTAAGGCACGCAACTACTCTCTCCGTTGCGGTTCCGCGCGTCCCACCCAAGTAATAGCTACCTGAAACATTTTAATACTTGGAACAGTACACCAGTGATCAGCAAATTTAAAAAACAATAACATGACATAAAAAGACAATAATTTAAGAAAATCACATCATATGAGCATGAGCTTAAGGTCTTTCGGTAATTAACAGATTACGAAAGGTAAAGGGGCATGTGCCACTATTAAATCTTGCGCAATTGCACTACTAAATTTCTCAGTACTCAAGTTGCAATTAACGCAACAAGAATTAAATCATTTAAGTGATAATGTTACTTTAAAATAATAATACAATTATTTCATACAAAAGAGGGCCAAGAATGGCCCGATCAGTACTCCCCAGTGAAGCAGTTCACACAAATGGTACACCACGGCTCCGAGCACACAGCCCCATACAAAATGCAACACAACCACAGCGACCCGGCGTACTACCAGAACCACCAGGCAGTACTCGTAAACCAAAATCGTACTAAGCCAAAACAAGGACCGACTTTTAAAATAACGAGACCTAGCCCGGGCCGGACAACAGACCAAATGTCGGGAAATCCATAAGAAACCTCAGCCAACTTAATACCAAAACAACAATTTATGAACAATATGCAAAATACAAGACCTCTCAGCCCAAAGGCTTCCGTTTAGTCGCGAAGGTGGCTCCGACCCGCCTACTGAGGTGCCAAACGTCGTACGGAGTGCCGAATCAAGCTTAACCTTCGTTAACGGAAAGCGGAAGCACCACAAGACAAAATAAACTCCAATCTAACTGCGCAAGGCAGACTCTAATGAGTGCTACTCGAAGACACTGCACTAACGTGCCGCTGAACGACGCACTTCCATCACCAGCGTCTAGTAGAGTACGGAGAGCAGCGTAGCCCATCGATATACATCCATGGGACGGTAAACGAGGATAGCAATCCCAGCGACGGAGAGACAGGAGGACGAAATGACATCCTGCCGCACATAGAAGGTATTTCAAACTCAGGCTCGAGAGTTTGTTCCCCTTGCGAATCAAGTTAAACGGCACACCACGCCGCTGTCCACACTGTTAACCGTAAAATCACGGTCCGGTCTTCCGATCGTGCCCCACTCGGCGTCCAGACGCAAACAATTCCAGCCGAGCCGAACTGTCTTCACGCCGAGACAGCCACCTCTTACCTCCTCACACGCCTCCAGCTAAGCTCCGGCCAGCGATCACACACGGTAACTATCGCCTAACGCCAGAGCGCCATCTACATCTACAGCTACATCTACATCTACAACCATACTCCGCAAGCCATCTGACGGTGTGTGGCGGAGGGTACCCTGAGTACCTCTATCGGTTCTCCCTTCTATTCCAGTCTCGTACTGTTCGTGGAAAGAAGGATTGTCGGTATGCTTCTGTGTGGGCTCTAATCTCTGTGATTTTATCCTCATGGTCTCTTCGCGAGATATACGTAGGAGGGAGCAATATACTGCTTGACTCTTCGGTGAAGGTATGTTCTTGAAACTTTAACAAAAGCCCGTACTGAGCTACTGAGCGTCTCTCCTGCAGAGTCTTCCGCTGGAGTTTATCTATCATCTCCGTAACGCTTTCGCGATCACTAAATGATCCTGTAACGAAGCGCGCTGCTCTCCGTTGGATCTTCTCTATCTCTTCTATCAACCCTATCTAGTACGGAGCAGTATTCAAGCAGTGGACGAACAAGCGTACTGTAACCTACTTTCTTTGTTTTCGGATTGCATTTCCTTAGGATTCTTCCAATAAATCTCAGTCTGGCATCTGCTTTACCGACGATCAACTTTATATGATCATTCGATGTTAAATCACTCCTAATGCGTACTCCCAGATAATTTATGGAATTAACTGCTTCCAGATGCTGACCTGCTATTTTGTAGCTAAATGATAAGGGATTTAGAATGAGATTTTCACTCTGCAGCGGAGTGTGCGCTGATATGAAACTTCCTGGCAGATTAAAACTGTGTGCCCAACCGAGACTCGAACTCGGGACCTTTGCCTTTCGCGGGCAAGTGCTCTACCATCTGAGCTACCGAAGCACGACTCACGCCCGGTACTCACAGCTTTACTTCTGCCAGTATCTAGTCTCCTACCTTCCAAACTTTACAGAAGCTCTCCTGCGGACCTTGCAGAACTAGCACTCCTGAAAGAAAGGATACAGTGGAGACATGGCTTAGCCACAGCCTGGGGGATGTTTCCAGAATGAGATTTTCACTCTGCAGCGGAGTGTGCGCTGATATGAAACTGTGGCTAAGCCATGTCTCCGCTGTATCCTTTCTTTCAGCAGTGCTAGGTCTTCAAGGTCCGCAGGAGAGCTTCTGTAAAGTTTGGAAGGTAGGAGACGAAATACTGGCAGAAGTAAAGCTGTGAGTACCGGGCGTGAGTCGTGCTTCGGTAGCTCAGATGGTAGAGCACTTGCCCGCGAAAGGCCAAGGTCCCGAGTTCGAGTCTCGGTCGGGCACACAGTTTTAATCTGCCAGGAAGTTTCAGATAAGGGATCTATCTGTCTGTGTATTCGCAGCACATTACACTTGTCTACATTGAGATTAAATTACCATTCCCTGCACCATGCGTCAATTCGCTGCAGATCCTCCTGCATTTCAGTACAATTTTCCATTGTTACAACCACTCGATACACCACAGCATCATCTGCACAAAGCCTCAGTGAACTTCCGATGTCATCCACAAGGTCATTTATGTATATTGTGAATAGCAACGGTCCTATGACTCTCCCCTGCGGCACACCTGAAATCACTCTTACTTCGGAAGACTTCTCTCCATTGAGAATCTCAGTGAAAACTCAGCACTAAGATCGATACGGACTTGGAAATAAGCGAGCACCGTAACACCTTCCAAAGGAACCATCCCGGTATTTGCTTGAAGTGATTTAGGAAATCACAGGAAACCTAAATCTGGATGGCCAGATGCGGTTTTTAGCCGTCGTCCTCCCGAATGCGAGTCCAGAACATGTTTTTCCCGCCTTCAGTGACCCTATAACCAAACTTCTAGAAACTCTGTGTGACATATCTGTGTCAGCAGTTTCTCGTGAATGTTCATCGTAAACGGGTAGGGGAACCCCCTCTGATAGTGGCGAGCGTGTTTCGGCGGCGCCGCTGTTGTGGCAGCCAGTGGTCCGCGCGAGGTGCAGCTCTCCTGCGCGCGCCACACTGCCGCTCGAGCGCTCTCGCGCCGCGATTGTTCAGGACGCCGGAACACATCGTCGCTGCGGCGCCAGCCCGCCTCTTTTTTTCCGCTCCTCTTTTTTTTTTCTTTATGTCCCCGTCCCAGCCGCCCTGCGATACATTTCACGCGCGGCTGAAAATAAAAGAGCGCCTCATGCAGAAACGCGCGTTAATAAACGTACAAATTGCGGAGACGGCGATCACACCGCTAAAAATACGCGTCGGGCGGTGAAATCGGACACGGCCGCAATTTCATTTTCATACTCTACGGGCGAACAGCGACAGTCTGTTGGTCCTCCGTGGCGTGGAAACTTTGGTATTTCTCTTCGACGCCAATGTTTGTACTTGAAACAGAAAGACTTGCAGAAGACAGACACTTGGTGCAGGGATGGACAGATGACCCTCAACGTAAACAAACGTAACGTTTTGCGTATACATAGACGGAACAATCGATAGAGACAATCGCATTAATACAGATCTGGGTGCTTGCGAACTGAGCCACCAAACTGGGTCAGTCACATAAAACCACTCATAGGAAAGGCAGATATCGGAGTGAAATTCATCGCAAGAACCCTCGTAATGTTTAGTCCATCCACATCCACGAAGGAAGTAGCTTACAAAATACTGGACTATTGCTTCTTAGTTTGCGACACTACCAGGAAGGTTTAGTAGAAGAAATATTGAAATCAAATAAGAGCACTGGGGCTTGTCACTGGTTCATTTAATAAACGTGCAAGCGCCAATGAGAACCTCATACGACACTAGTGGCAGGCGCTTGAGATCTGCCTAAATATAATTTTGGCATTTCATCGAGCACTTACTGGGGCATACCCAAATTCACAGCACCTATAGATATACTTTTCTTAGTTTTATCGTTTCGTCGAAGGCGGCTGGTCTACGGTTTCACTTGCTGTCGGTGATATTAAGGTTTGAATAATAACATGACGATCAGTGTGACTTTAAGAAAAATGAAGGTACCAGAGGCAACAGTGATGTAGCTTTTGATTATGGAAGCAAGACAAAAGGAAAATTAAGACGCTTTCATAGGACTGTCGACCTGGGAAAAGCGTTCGACAATGTAAAATGGTACAAGATGTTCGAAACTCTGAGAAAAGTAGGGGTAAACTATAGGAAAAGACGAGTAAACACGATATGTACAAGAGCTAAGAAGGAACAACAAGAGTTCAAGACAACAACGAAGTGCTCGGTTTTGAAAGGGTGTAAGATAGGGATGAACTCCTGTCGTCCCTGCTGTTTAATCTATACATCGTAGAAGCAATGACGGAAATGAAATAAATGTTCAAGCTAAAATTCTAGGTGAAAGGATATCAATCTAATATCCGCTGAAGGTATTGCTACTCTCAGTGAAAGTAAGCAAGAATTACAGGATCTGCCAAATGGAATGAACAGTCTAACGAGTATAGAGTATGGACTGAAAGTAAATCGAAGAAAGATGCAATTTATGAGAAGTAGCAGAAATGAGGACAGTGGGAAACTTAACGTCAGGATTGGTGATCACAAAGTAGATACGTTATGGAATTCTGCTACCTAGGCAGCAAAATAACCCATGACGAACGTGCAAGGAAGACATCAAAAGCACACCAGCACTAGCAAAAAGGGCATTCCTCTCCAAGAGAAGTCTACTAGTATCAACAAACGTAAGTTTTCATTTGAGGAAGAAATTTCTGTGAATGTACGTTTGGAGCACAGTGTTGTATGCTAGTGAAACATGAACTGCGAGAAAACCGGAAAAGAAGAGAGTCGAAGCATTTGAGATGTGGTGCTACAGAAGAATGTTGACTATAAGGTGGATTGATAAGATAAGTAAGTTCTCCGCAAAATCGGAAGGGGAAAGAATATACAGAAAACACTGACAAGATGAAGAGACACGATGATAGGACCGGTTAACACTTCATGGAATAACTTCCTTAAAGAGAGTTGTAGAGGGTAGAAACTGTAGAGGAAGACAGAGATTGGAATGCATCCAACAAGTATTGATGACATAGGCTGCAAGCGCTAATCTGAGATGAAGAGGTTGTCACAGGAGAGGAATTCGTGACGGACTGCATCCACACCAGTCAGAAGAATGATGACCAAAAACGATAATAATAATAATAATGCTGTAGACTTCTCGGCTATTACTAATATCCATCTTCAACGAAAATGTATACCTGTTGAACTTAAATGCGGCTGCCACTACTACTGCCATCATAGCATTACTCAAAACCGAAAATATGTCATTGCCATTTGAGGTGATGCACAGCAGTAGCTGCCAAACCAATGGCTACTGCCGGTACTGTGCAAGTCTCTGACAAATTCTTGAGGTAGCTGCCCTCTTTTAGCTGGGGCAGAATCTTTTATAATAGATCCACGAAGTCAAATGTCAGAATTTTTTAAAAAGAAATCATTAAATCTTCTATAAAAATTCAAATTACCCTGTATTCCATTGGTATGAACCTTTCACCCAGTAAGTCAATCATACTAAACGCTGGTTAACCCTTGCCGATTGCTGTAAAGTGCATCTCAAGAGCTGCGCATTGTTGCAGATGATATTTGCCTTTCTTCGTATTTCCTCTCCATAATTATCGTATAACATACATTGATCAGCCAGAAAAATTATGACCACCTACCTAATAGCCGGTATGTCGCCCTGTGGCACGGATAACAGCGTCGACGCGTCGTGGCATGGAAGCAATGTGGCCTTGGTAGGTCGCTGGAGGGAGTTGGACCGGGCGGGTTAACGCGTTGGTTAGCACAATGGATTCGCATTCAGGAGGACGACGGATCAAACCCGCGTCCGGCCATCCTGATTTAGTTTTTCCGTTTAAGGCAAGTGCAGGGATGGTTCCTTCGAAAGGTCATGGGCGCTTTCCTTCAACAGCTTTCTCTAATCCGAGATTGTGAACCATCTCTAATAATTACCTCGTTGTCGACGGGACGTTAAACCTTAATCTCCTCCTCCTCTTCCTCTTGGAGAGAGTTAACACCACATCTGCATATACAAGTCATGTGTTTCGTTTCCCATAAATTCCAGGGGAAGGTGAGGGGGGGGGAGGGGTTACGAACTCTGACGCCATATACAATCACATCCCAGATGTGTTGGACCGGGTACAGATCTGGCGAGTTGGGGGACACAGCACATCAGTTGGAACTCGCCGGCCGGCCGATGTGGCCGTGCGGTTCTAAGCGCGTCAGTTTGGACCCGCGTGACCGCTACGGTCGCAGGTTCGAATCCTGCCTCGGGCATGGATGTGTGTGATGTCCTTAGGTTAGTTATGTTTAAGTAGTTCTAAGTTGTAGGGGACTGATGACATCAATAGTTAAGTCCCATAGTGCTCAGAGCCATTTGAACCATTTGGAACTCGCCACTGTGTTCCTCGAACCACTCCATCACATTGCTGGCCTTGTGACATGGAACATAATACCGCTGACAAATGCCACTGCCGTCGGAAAACATGATCGCCATGAAGTTACGTAAGTGGTCTGGAACCAGTGTACCAGCTCCACTGGACCGATGGATGCCATGTGAAACTTCCCCAAAGCGTAACGGACCCACCGTCAGCTTGTCTACGTTCCACAGCACAGGTTTCAAGCTGTTCAACTGAAAGACAAGGGATTCGCGTCCTCCAATCGGCATGATGATACCGAGCAACGCTCTGCCACTAGGCCAATGTCCAGTGCCGACGGTCACGTGCCCTCTCCGGATGTAGATACCCATGTCGTGGCGTTAACACTGGCACATCATGGCTGCAGAGGACCATCGTTACGTGCACTGTGTGTTCAGGTACACTTCTACTCTGCCTGGCATTAAAGTCTGGTGTTAGTTCCGCCACAGATTGCCGCCTGTGCTGTTTTACCGGTATGCCCAGCTTACGACGTCCGACGTGTGTAATGAGGGGTGGCCGCAAAACTCCACGACGTCTGCACGTAGTTTCACCTTGACTTTGCCAACTGTTGAAGACACCGCAACACTCCTCCAACACCCGACGCGTCCTGCAGTTTTCTAAATGCTCGTGGCGAGCCTATGGCCCATCACAATCTGTCCTCGGCCGAACTCAGATAGATCGCACGCATTACCCATTCTACATACGGACAGCACATCCACTGATACTACACGCACCGTGTATGTGTCTGACTAACAGTCATTCCTCTCCAGGTGACTATGCTATCGCCAGAACGGGTTTATAGTAGGTCGGTAGTCATAATGTTCTGCCTGATCAGTGTATAGCTCTTCTCGTGTGTAGGAAAACTAACATTGCAACACAGACATTGGTAGCCGAGATCACCAACGCAAACAATTTTACTGCTGCTCGACCCGGAGACATATGGCTAGAAATAGGAAATTGCAAGAAATTTTTGTTGCCTGCATCTAAAGGAAGCTGGCCAGTGTGGAGTACAACACCGGATTATGGCCTAATGCTTAGTTCTAAATTCTGAAGCTCAGTGTCTCAGCTCAACGGAAGCTCAAGCTCCATTTATATCGACACAGCGTAGTCGTTGATACACACCGTGCCTAGTCTTAGCAGACACTCGCAACACTCCTAGTATGGCCGTACGTAAGGCGAGTTGCGTTGGATGTGCAGTTCGGATCCTCAAGCAGCAACTGAAATCGCTTGAAATGTGCGTGGAAACCAGCTATTGCCTGTAGACTTGGCAGCTAATGGATTCCCATATTAGAGGACTTTGCTGCTGTCTAAGACGACTTGACGTTGATCCCTAGACATTCTGGTTGAACCATCTTGTTTTGGAATGAATTTTCACTCTGCAGCGAAGTGTGCTCTGATTTTGAAAACTTTCTGGCAGATTAAAACTGTGTGCCGATCCGAAACTCGAAACTCGGATTTCAGCGTGTCGTCGGCAAGTGCTCTACCGACTGAACTATCCAGGCACGATTTACGACCCGCTCTCCAAGGTTTACTACTGCCAATATCTTATCTCCTGAGATACGAGGTATTGGCGCAAGTAAAGCTGTGAGTGAGGACCATGAGTCGTGCTTTGATTGTTCAGTTAGTAGGGCACTTACCCGCGAAAGGAATAGGTGCTAGGTTTGAGTCGAGGCACACAGTTGTAATTTCACAGGAAGTTTCAATACATTGTTCTGCTTTGCGGTGTAGTGGACTTTACGCGGATAGCTGACGCCTCTGCGCATCTTACCCGTTACTTTGCAGTCTTCAGCTAACATCCGGCGGTCGTAGCGTCGGTGGGCCGCAGAGAGTGGTGTTTGCAGAAGCCAGAGGCGTTATCTGCGTGACACGGCTGGCGGGGGCGAACAGCTGCGGCAAGCAGCGACCTCCACGCCACGCACGTGTCCGCTTATTTCTGCCGCCTGCGGCATTATTTACTCGTTTGTACCCATACCCTAGACGACACTGCAGAGATGCGGCGTCGGCAGTCTTTGAGAATAGTTCGGCCTACTCCATGCTCGGTTCCCTAACAACAGCAACGAGGCACAGTCCTCACTAGTGAGACACTCTCACTCAGTCCAGTCTATAAATAGAGAGGCTGTCATACGGACTGAGTGCTTAAATTTCATTACTATGTTGACAGAGATACGGTTCGTCTTCAAACTATTGCTCGAGCGCCCAGCAGACTCTGCTAGTCTATGGAAACAGTGATTTTGTTTCAATATCTCCTTAAGCATAGATGCTAACTTTATTAACAAGTAGTGGTAAAATACCGTGACACCGAATTTCTCTGTGCCACAACATAGGTAAATTTCTTTCGCCAGGCATGCACCAAGACTACACAACATACTGTGAAACATCACCCTGCAAAACTTATTACCACTGTTCCGTAGATGAAAATATTGTTTGCACCGCTCTAAGCGACGTCGTGCAACTGGTCCGTAACGTATTCGATGACGACACAGAAAGTAGAGTTCTTTTATCTTTTTGTGGCTACAGTCACAGAAGCATACAATGAAGGGTGCCACGACCGGTTGTCGTAGTTGCTAGTGAATCTTCGGGGTTGTTTGGTAGTGGTTCATGAAACTGATGTTTCATACAAAGCTGCGTTGGATATCTGAGTTCTACTGGTTCTCATTGGCTATCTAGGCCTCAGATCTCTAACGATAAAAGGCGTTCCATGTCGGCATGTAAGGTGTATAAAACTCCAAGTATGAGTTGTAAGGTCTACATTAGAACTGCAAAGAGAAGAGTAAATAAACGTCTGAAGGAACGCAAAAGTACTTGCTGACTAGAGCAAATAGAAGAATAAGCTGTAGTAGCCAGAAAACCATAAATTTTTGGAAACTAAAATTTGGTCGTATGTGAAGTATGTTAGCAGCAAGAAACAATCAATACCTTCTATGCGCGATAGCAATGGGGATACTGTCGAAGACACTGCTGCCAAAGCAGAGTTACTAAACACAGCTTTCCGAAATGCTTTTACAAAAGAAGACGGAGTAAATATTCCAGGATTCGAATCAAGAACAGCTGACAACATGAGTAACAAAACCAAATGTCCTCGGAGTAGTCAAACAACTTAAGTGACTTAATAAAAGCAAGTCTTCTGGTCCAGACTGTATACCAGTTAGGTTTCTTTCAGAGTATGCTGATGCATTAGCTCCATACTTGACAATCATACACTACCGTTAGCTCGACGAAACATCCGTACCCAAAGACTGGAAAGTTGTACAGGTCACACCAATATTAAAGAAATGTAGTAGGAGTAATCCACTTAATTACGGGCCCATATCATTAACGTTGATATGCAGCACCATTCTGGAACATATATTGTGTTCGAACATTATGAATCACCTCGAAGAAAACGGTCTATTGACACACACTCAACATGGGTTTAGAAAACATCGTTATTGTGAGACACAACTGTTTCTTTATTCGCATGAAAGGTTGAGTGCTATTGACAAGTGAGTTCAGATCGAGTCCGTATTTCTGGATTTCCAGAAAGCTTTTGACACTGTACCACACAAGCGGATTATAGTGAAATTGCGTGCTTATGGAATATCGTCTCAGTTATGTGACTGGATTCGTGATTTCCTGTCACAGGTCACAGTTCGTAGTAATTGACGAAAAGTCATCGAGTAAAACAGAAGCGATTTATGGCGGTCCTCAAGGTAGTGTTATAGGCCCTTTGCTGTTCCTTATCTATATAAACGATTTGAGAGACAATCTGAGCAGCCATCTTAGGTTGTTTGCAGATGACGCTGTCGTTTATCGACTAATAAAGTCATCAGAAGATCAAAACAAACTTGCAAAAAGATTTAGAAATGATATCTGAGTGGTGCGAAAATTGGCAGTTGACCAAGTGCTAAAAGGAACCCGTTAAACTTCGGTTACACGATTAATCAGTCAAATATAAAAGCCGTGCATTGAACTAAATACCTAGGAATTACTATTACGAACAACTTAAATTGGAAGGAACACAGAAAAAGTTGTGGGGAAGGCTAACCAAAGACTGCGTTTTATTGGCAGGACACTTAGGAAATGTAACATATCTACTAAGGAGACTGCCTACACTACACTTGTCCGTCCTCTTTTACAATACTGCTGCGTGGTTTGTAATACTTACCAGATAGGTTTGACGAAGTACATCGAAAAACATCGAATAAGGGTAACACGTTTTGTATTATCGCGAAATAGAGGAGAGAGTGTCACTGAAATGATACAGGATTTGGGCTGGATATTATTAACAGAAAGGCGTTTTTCGTTGCAACGGAATCTTTCCCAATCACCAACTTTCTCCTCCGAATGCGAAAATATTTTGTTGACACCGTCTTACATAGGGAGAAACGATCATCATGATAAAACAAGGGAAATCAGAGCTCATACGGAAAGATATACGAGTTCGTTCTTTCCGCGCCCTATACGAGATTGGAATAATAGAGAATTGTGAAGGTGGTTCGATGAACTTTCTGCCATGCATTTAAATGTGATTTTCAGAGTATCCATGTAGATGTAGATGAACACACTGTCTGCTCCTGTATGGAGAAGCTGTCGAAATATATAACAATGGTGACAGTTTAATCAGAAAAGGAGAAGAAAAGACGTTGTAAATATGATAAAATGTGATAACCATTTACATCTGGAAATCAGTAACTGCCCATTGAGATTATTTTATTGTTATACTCGTAATAAAATAAAATAAAAATATTAGAAATCAACACATCTCCGTTAACATAATGTTATTTTTTAATACAAGTAGCCATGTTTCACCGAAAAACGAAAACACTAAATAGGAACTTCTACAATACAACATAGGACGGTGATAAGCTCTCTTCTGTGATGGTATGTCATACGTCTGAGGTCTATATTTCTTCTTACCAAACGAGATTAGAGAGAAGGTTTTATCACAATGTTTAACCGTAGTTTATCTTCGGCTTCCCATAACCACTTTAGTTAAACCTGAGGCTGCTACCTTCAACAATGCCACTGCCGATTTACAACCCAGATAGTGCTCCCTTGTTAATAACCTCGATATCGAAGAGATTGCGGATTTCATTGTGTTCTATTTTCGTTATTGCAAACGTTACTAACCATTGCCGTTCCAGTGTAAATGCTCCTAAACCGCATCTGCCGCGTGGGCTAGCCGCGTGGTCTAGGGCCTCTTGTCACGGTCCTCGCGGCTCCACCTGTCACAGGTTCGAATCCTCCCTAGGGCATGGGTGTGTGTGTGTGTTGTCCTTAGCGTAAGTTAGTTTAAGTTAGATTAAATAGTGCGTAAGCTTAGGGACCGATGACTTCAGCGGTTTGGTCCCGTAAGACCTTACCACAATTTTTTAACCCCTCCCCCCAATTCCAGCACTCCACAGTAATCTCCTCGCACTGTTGTGTATTTGTTTTAGATTGGAGTAGATACACTGCTCTTTCCGTGGATCCACAATGTGGACATCCTTGAGAAGATGAAACATATCACGAAAATAAGAATACATAAAGCATGTTTGCAAATGAAGTAAAATGACACTGTTTGTGCCTCAGAGTCTACGTCAGACTGTCTTCAAGAATGTGTAATAAATAAAGACTTGAAACAATGAGTGCAGAATTTATCGCCATCATGTAAATGTGCAATAAAGTGTATAAAACAATTCTTGGTCTACTGTATACAAGCAACAATATCAAAAACAAAACAGTTTGGCATGCGTACTTTGATAAATAGTAGCACCACAAGGAGATCTGCGGAGATCAGTATTGTTATTTGACATCTGTATGAACAAAAATCGAAAGATCATCACTTGATAGCGACTCGACCAATTTGGCTGAATTTCTTTAGTTGTTGTTGTGTTCGTCTTGTCAGGATAAGGTATGAAAGAAAATTTCTGAAAAATCCATCGGAAAAGTCGGTAATTTGGATGGTATTTTTGAATGAAAGAAATGTGGCGGTCGGTTTGACAGTTCTGCTGACACATGTTGTAAGTAGGCTGTTTAGATTTTTATATTGGTAATGCCACGTAGCGCTCTGTATGGCTGTGCTGTGTGCAGTCTGTGGCTAGTTTGCATTGTTGTCTGACATTGTAGTGTTGGGCAGCGGCAGCTGGATGTGAACAGCGCGTAGCGTTGCGCAGTTGGAGGTGAGCCGCCAGCAGTGGTGGATGTGGGGAGAGAGATGGCGGAGTTTTGTAATTTGTCATGAACTGCTATATATATATTGACTATTAAGGTAAATACATTGTTTGTTCTCTATTAATATCTTTCATTTGCTAACTATCCCTATCAGTAGTTAGTGCCTTCAGTAGTTTGAATCTTTTATTTAGCTGGCAGTAGTGGCGCTCGCTGTATTGCAGTAGTTCGAGTAATGAAGATTTTTGTGAGGTAAGTGATTTCTGAAAGGTATAGTTTAATGTTACTCAGGGCCATTCTTTTGCAGGGATCTTTGATAGTCAGATTGCGTAGCGCTAAAAATATTGTGTGTCAGTTTAAGCACAGTCATATACAATTGTTCTAAGGGGGCGTTTCATAATGTTTTCATAACAAAAGAAAAAAAAGTGAGGTTCAGTTTGAAATTCTGTTATCGCAAATTTTCATAACAACAAAAAATTCTGCATCGAATAACGATATTTTGCGATAAAGAATATAATTGAAAGCAAAATTTCATTCTGTAACACAGGTAATCATATCTTTGGTGTGTTTCAAAGACTGAATTACGTCAATTCCTGGTAAATTAGATTACTGCACACACATTCAGTTGATTTCAGTTCGTCGTTTATTTCCTTGGAAAAATCATCAACAGTGAGGCGTCGAAATATTGGTCGGCGTACGTGCACCACAAGCCAACTACATGAATGTCGAGTCAATGAGACTGACGAAGAGCGTAGACAGCGTTTGGATTCCAGTCGAATAATGATTTTGCAAACGCGATCCATTATGACTCCGGAACAACCGATACAGGCGAGTAAGACTCACACAGTTGGAGCTTACGTAGAAAATAATTTCGAGCGTCGACAAAATCAGACGGCCAATGTGACAATTCGAATTGAAGCTTTGACGATCAGATACGATTCAATAGTCGATTACGCCACGGATGTATTGGTCGACTTCGGAACAATGAACAATGTCAACTACGGATGTATTGGTCGACTCCGGAACAATGAACAGTGTTCGTCAACATTGCAGTGCTTCGAGATTTCGACGCGAATCGTGAGAATTATGTTGTGCGAGCGGGAAGGTCAAATTACCACAACTGACAACGCCACCATGCCGACTGGCATCATCGCTTTCTGGCCAAGAACATTGAAGATTTTCTTGCAGAATATACAACAGTACAACAGTTCCTTCCAAATGACATCCTTTGGGGCGAATATTATCGAAGAACGTGGTTTAAACCCCACTTATAAGGTAAATTCTTTTTCGACTGCATCACACGTCACATACACGAGCACACCACACAAATGTATATCAACGAGTCACGAAATTTCATCTAGGCTCATAAATAAATAATTTTAATTTTTAAAGATTCTTGACGAATTCACCATCATGCAGAAGAATTGTTGCCGCTGGTGAATGCTGATCAAAAATTTCTTCAGACTTATTTCCTCGGATATTCTGATGATGCAATCAGTCAGCGTTGTGCCATCAGTCGTATGGTTGGGTTACTTCGCCGCTACAACAACTCTTACATGAACACAATCAACTGATGAAAATGTTCAAGATAACGAGCCATTTTGACAGCGAAAAATAGTACGTAGACGAATTGGGCATAAAAATTCGAAGTCAAATCGCTGGCCAATGGCATTTACTTAATTCCACTGATGCCATTACCGTTCCGGATGAAGTCGTCAGTTCTCCAACTGAATTCCAGAATTCGTTGGATTTTCCAGGAATGTCATCACACAATTTGCAGGACAAGGTTGGCTAGTTGATAACCACGTTATGCAGTTTGAACCTACCGAAACTATGCAGTGGAACAAGATTCGCTATTAAGAAGGCGATGAAGGACGTGAATGAAGTAACGAAATTATAGGAAAGTTCAAAGGCGAGGATGTTCTCGTTCCAAGAATGCCACTCATTCCAACCGACTTCCCGTTTCAATTTAAGCGTGTCCAGTTTCCGGTTCGTCTTGCATTCGCAGTGACAAGGACAGTTGTTGGAAGTGTGTGGAATGAACTTTGAATTGCCTTGTTTTTTGCCAAGGGCTGTCGTATGTGACGTACTCGACAGTCGCTATTCGTTTCCTCTGCGGGCGGAAAGACAGAAAATATCGATCGTTACCGCGTATTTCGATGAACGGATTAATAACACCAACAAATTATTGTCAAAACTATTAATTCTGATTCATTTCATTTCAATACATCCATGATCTTACTGAAATTATTTTGCTTCAAAGATGGAGGAAAGGTTCGGTTGGATGCATCCCTTCTCGACCAACTCATTGACTGACACAACGCGCAGCCTAAACCACTGGAGTTGTAGGCATGTTACGCAATAAACTCTTTCTGTTATACAGGCTGCGAGAAGGAACATGCTAAGCTATGCTGCGAAAATGTGCGGTTTTGCTTTCTTCTTTTTAGAAAGCAAGAAAACTGTCCTTGTGGGTGATTTCATATACTTACCTCTTCGTAGATTGAAACCATGGAAATATTGTCATTGATGTTACTGTTCCCACAGCTTCAAAAATAGTTCAAATGGCTCTGAGCACTATGGGACTCAACATCTTAGGTCATAAGTCCCCTAGAACTTAGAACTACTTAAACCTAACTAACCTAAGGACATCACACACACCCATGCCTGAGGCAGGATTCGAACCTGCGACCGTAGCAGTTCCGCGGTTCCGGACTGCAGCGCCAGAACCGCTAGACCACCGCGGCTGGCTGTTCCCACAGCTCCAGCAACTGGAAAGGTAGCAAGCTTTCTACTCTCTCTTAGAATCTGTACTTTAATACAAACGGCAAAGTACTGTTAATCAGAACACAGGAATAAGTTGCGATCTAAATGACAATAGATTGATTCATTCTTAACATGACAAGACAAAAAAAAAATGACTAAAGAACCGGCACAGAAACATTTTCATTTGACAAACGCTTTCACTAACATGGGGTCTATGGTGGAGAAAGTGATCAGCTGGGGATCGACACACGACACTAACCAGAACAATAATCGCTTTGTCTGACTTCATACACGTGAATCAGGGTTATGGCACAAAACCTACGCCGCCATCAAGCATCTGTACTCTACTATTCAAAAGAGAAAAATGTGGTTCGACAGAACAGGGTGCTGAGAAACATATATTGGAGCCCTACGCCGTAGCAGCGAATACCTTACCCTCCTGCTGGTCAAGGCGGCACACCACGATGCGTTCGGTGACTGAAGTCATGGACGGCCGCGATATGTTATTAATGGCGCGCGCCCGAAAAATGCAAGTACGCGGTCTCGCGCTCGATTAATTCGGAAATCAGGTACTTTTCTATGATCCTCTGAAACCCTGGTGGATTCCAGTGTGCAGTTGGACCCGTTGCTGGTCTGCCAAACCAATTTGACTCAGTGACACGACTATGCGCGACGGAATATCTCGCATGTTTAGATGGCCGACTCAAGGCAAATAAGTACACCCACGCATCACTCGTTGTGCACGTGATGCTAGACGCATTACCCCTGACGGTTCAGAAGATTTACGTTTTAGACTTCCCCCACTTTAGCACAAGCCAATCACGAGCTGTAGCACGGCATTCGAAGCTTGGAGAGTGCCCCCTGCTCTGCATATACCAATTTGACCAATCAGAGACTTTTAAGTTAATTGGGACAAAAGGAAAAAAGGTTCATCTTCGCGGCCTCTTTCCCACATGTTTACGCCATGTGTTTTGCTAACAACATGACCAGGACATAACCACACCCCTCCATAAAATGCTTGTTACCTCCCCTGTTGCATCCATTTCGAAGTTTCCAAAGAACGGCCATAAACTCTATAAAGGCCTCTCGCTTTCATAATGAAACACGTATGTATTCAGTACCAGCGATGGCGAGCCATGAGAGAATCTGTGACCAGAGAGTTATTTATCGTTGCTAGTCTGCGCTTGACCGCGCGAGAGTTCAGTAGTTGTACGTAGCGAGTCGCGAGAGCATGCAGTTCAGTTGCGAGAATGTTGTACGTAGCGAGTCGCGAGAGCAGTAGCAGTCAGTACAGTAGTGTGTGAGGAGTCGGCGGGGGTCGACATGGCTCTCTGGTCACGATTCAGGACGAGGTATATTGTTAAATAAGGTAATGAAGCAGCATTGCGCTCAGCTAATAATATATTGTAATTGTAATTAATTTGTTCATGAAATGCCCCAATAATAATTCTGTTTTCAAAGAAATCGTTATTAAAAAGAAGAAAATCATTACAATTGAATGTTCATTTCTCAATTTTTGTGTTGAGTTTACATTGGGCCATTATTTTTCAATATTTTTGTAGCGAAGGTACAGTCGCTTTTATTGCAATTTAACGATGTTTTGTGGGAGCTCAACAACATTTGGGTAATTATTATTCAGTAATCTTGTGCGGAAATAACTTTTGGCACGTTTTCATTATCATAGACTTTTCTTTTATTTCTTGCTGGGAAATTACACTTTGGCTTTATTCTCATTAACATTGAAATATTTAACATTATTTTTGTGGGGAGGTTACAACAAATATGTGCTGTGACAGAGTCTGGACGTCTGGGCGCCAGTGACCCGTCCCACGGAAATTCGCAGAACGCTCACAGTTGTCTTGTCAGCTTCCTGCCTAACAAGGGCCCATCCTCTGCTGTATTGCCTGTCTACAGTGTGCTGGCCATTGCAGCGGCGACTTCTGGGCGCTAGTCAGTCTACCTGGACGCGGCTGCCTACTGACTGGCGCCAGCCAATGTGTCTACACAAGGAGACCACGGAACTCAGTCGTCCGGAAATGTTTCCACCCAGGTTCCGCAGAAAAAACGCGCTTCCCTCAGCGCACCGTCGCAGCGCTCTTTTACTGCAATCATTTAAATTGGCACGCTATTCCTTTGAACACATGTAAAGCTTACCGTTATCGCTCCCCTATAGCACGCAAGCAAGAGCATTAACTACTGCCCACCATTTCATCATGACGTATGAAGTCAAACTGCAATGAAGATCATATTCCCTAAGAACATGAAGTGGCATAACACCGAATCATAGTGCCCTGCAATCTCTCAAGGTCTCGCTAATACCTCATGTGCTAATGATTCCAACTGATTTACCTGTTTACCCACTCGTTTTGACTTCTATTCTCAATCAACGGTCCGTTTGCAATGACAATAAAGTCAAAGAGGGTGGAAGGAGGAGATGGACAGAGAAGGGGGAAGGAAATGGGTATAGAGAATGGGAAGGAGAATATGGACAGAGAGATGAGGGAGCTGGACATGGATAGAGAGTGTGTGGGATAAGAGGTACAGGGAGCGGGGAAAAGCTGGTGGACTGAGGCAGGGGGAGGAGGAAGAGATGGACAAAGGGAGGGGGGTAGAGGAGAAGGATAGAGAGAGGGGGTGAGAAGGAGGTTAGGATGTATATACAATTCTCATACGTATTTAGCGATTGCGAAGCACTGCCGAGTTCGCTAGTTTTTAATAATATATATTTCAACTAGTTCCTCTAAAATATTAGTCAGTGCAGTAAAAGGACATGGGCTTCAATAAATCTTTTAGACTACTATAAAACCGTACTTCGTGAATAACTAGCCTTTCTACGGTTGTCGGCTAAGTGAACTGAACCGTTAGCTTGACAGAGAGGTACTCTGTTTATGATATACTTAATTGAGGAGTCAATCTGCTGAGAAGCAGTTTTTAAGAATAAAAACTGCTTCTCAGCAGTTTGATCGTTTTGTCTCTTTCTCCCTCTATATTTCTTCCTTGTATGGCTGTCCATTTTGATATTAATTTTGTTTGCATTCCCAGGGCACACTGCATCCAAAAATTCATACACGGGAACGCTTCTTGTGATATCAGACTCATTACAATTTCAAGTATTTTACATACCATTGGCTAAGATATAATTAATTTAAACTTCTCTTCGCAAGATTTTTGTTCGGTTGCTTCAGCTTAGATAAGTTCAGCACTTTGTTTTAGAAGCAGTGAGGAAGTTTAATTTTCATAAAGTGAAGCAGTGATCAGCCCGCAGATTAACTGTACATCACACAGCTTTTCAAAGAACGGTACAGCTTTGATTTCTACAGATATGTAAACTAAACACTCTTTCAGTTGAAGAGAGATGTATAATTTAACTAAGAAATCGAACCACAGTATAACTTGCGATTTTTGACACACAAAAAGCCTAAACTAGTGGTGGAAATACTCAATACGTTTTCCGTGGAATGCCTTAAATTCCAGCATTTCGTTCTTTACTAGCACATAAGATAAAGTGTGTTAAACACGTAAGCCACCATGTTCAATCACATATCAAAGTTCTTCCGACCTCAGAGCATTTTTCGAAAACAATCATGTCATCGTCGGTAATAGCATCGGTCGCAGTTTTGCTGTCTGGCCTGTGTGTTAGATATCTCTTCCAGATATCTGGAATGGACAAGAATTTCTAAAACAATATGTACTCCACCACTGAACATCGGTCACACGATTTGTATTCGGTTAACTAGGAAGGCCGGTTGGCGATTATCGCGGGATAAGAAGACGGGAGGACCTCTATACAGTGTGTAACGAAATATCCAAGCCACACTAGAATGTGCTAATTCTGCCATACCCCCATGTAAGAATAAGAGTGAATTAAACTATCCTCGCTGGTAAGCAGATAGCCTCACACCCAAGGAACGTTCATTTGAAACAGCATGAATTACATTTTTGAAGACTCATATCTCTAGCAATGTGCTACTAACGAAAAACGGGAACGTTTGATACGATAGTGGGTCCCAGGATCATTCGTGTGTGTAGCACGATGATATTAGTCAACCCGTATCTTTCCATATAAGGACATCAACAACTGCCTGAGCAGTTTCCTGTTCCCTGACGCTTCGAAATCACTCCATAGGCTTACACCAAAATTTACTACTTCTATTCACGTACAAACGACCTAGCTTTATGATATGAACGTGCAATGACGAATGAACGTTAGGAAGTAACCAGATACATACAATTTGCTTAATTTTAGTAGTTATCTCTGTAAAATGTGAGCGCTGATCTGACAATACTTATGCAAACAATCTTTTCAAATAGCCAAGAAATTTTATTAAGTCACAGTGCTACCAGTAAGTTAAATTTACTCGCCTCAGCCGAAAATACACGTCCGATACTAGTACGCTGTGCAACCATTCTTTACTACGGTCTCAAAACTTTCTTTCTGTAATTTTTTCGCACCTTGATCCAAGCACGCGTTCCCCGATTTGTAGTCACTGAATCCGTTTTCGTCTACAGATAGAATACCTTCCCATCACTTAGAGTACTTACTAATATAAATATTTTACGAATTCTACTTTTTTGTAAGGTTGACTAAGCCTGCATAGTGCTTTTTTCTTGCATCTCGACTATTGTAGTCTTACCTACGGAGTACTCAGCTAACAGTCCCTGAGTGACCCTCTACTGGGATGGTCCAGCTGCTACTTTGGACACCCCTGAATGACTATTTTCTTCCATTTTAGGGATAATAAAAGATCTCCCTCTATAAGTAAATTTTGCGAGGTTAGCTATTTTGTGAAAGCTACTGGATAGCACCTTCATCTCTGTTTTGGCGTACGATGTTGCCAGCAGTAGCAGTGAATATGTGGAGTTTCATTTGATGCATACCACCGCGAATTGCTCTCAAATGCTAGCTTTTTCATTTGAGAATAGGACTTTTACCCAACGTAAGTAGTGAAATAAGGGGATTTCCGGTGCACTTTCGATATCAGATTAATTATGCAAATTAATTACTTGATCAGTCAATTCCCCCTCACCCCCATGATGATGTAATCGGTTTTCCCTGACGGTCATCTGTCCACTTCACACAGCATCCCACTAGAAAATCCAATCCAACCTCATTCCAGCCCAACCCCACTCCACCCCACCCTACCCCATGACATCGCTTCACATCACATCCCTGCACTGTTCCTCCCCTACTCCAATCATAAAAAATGACAGGAAAAAGAAATGGCGGTAAATTCAAGAAAATGGCGTGCAATTTAAAATTTCGTGGTAAATTCCAATTCTGGCGGTAAATTCAAATACTAATTACATTGAAGAATTTTTAACATCGTGCAGCCCCATCAGCAACTGAGATAATTAAACATGTAACACGTCAGCCTCAGTTGCAATTATAAGCTAGTCCTTAGCTATGTTACAGCCAAAATAATTTGGTCTTCTTCAGAAAGCTATTGACACTAAAATATTGCACTACGGTGCTATAGTTTTATACTTGACATGGCGAAACTTTGGCATGCAATAGTTATAGTGTCAATAGCTTCTGAAGAAGGCCAAATTATTTTGGCTGAAACCTAGGTAAATATTGGTTTCTATTTGCAACTGAGGCTTACGTGTTGTATGGCTAATTACATTGAATTGCAGAGGGCATAATAAGAATATATTCTTTATTAATAGAAATTTGGTTTGCATATCATCTTTGGAATACTGATGCAGTCTATTTACGACATGATAATGTAAGATGGTCGACACAGAATACTGCTGCAGTGTAACGCAGACCTTCCCATTCCAAATTTTTGCTCTGGCTATGAAGCAAGCGAGTTGGGGATAGGTAGTAGCCATTGATCGAGCAGTAGACAGTAGAGCTAACCAGTTTCGTCAGTAACTGCTGGTTGTAGAGAGGACATTTTCGCTATTAGTCTAGCAGCCGAGAGTTGCTCTAGCCAGTCTAGCCATTAGCCCTATATAGGAAGGATGGGTAATAAAAAAAGGCAACAAGCTGTCACTGAAGTGCAGGGGAATAGCCTGCTGCTGATCTACAACTAAACACCTACAGGGAGGAACATGAGGATGGAAAATAATATTAGAACAGCAACCCATTGTCCCATTGTGGCTTTTTCTCTTTATTGTGATTTCACCCCTCTCGCCCAGAGTGGATATGGTGAGGGTGGAGTCTGACAGCTGTACACTCAATCCGCTCTCCAGCCAGGGTGCTAAACATAAAGATGAAGAAGTAATGACAATAAAGTGTCATGATTATTAACGACTAACATAACAAGGCTTGCTGAATAGTTTAAAAGCAGTATAAAAATATGGTCAGGAAACACAGTTTAAAAAACACACTAAGAACACTAAAAACAGCCTAAAACATTGGAACAACTCCAACCAACACAGAAGACACACTGTCCATTTAAAAGGCGCAGTGCACGCTTGCACTATAACTCTAAAGTCCCCAGGGTGGATATAAATCTCTGCCCCTATATACAGGACCCCAGTGGTCATCAGTGCGGAATGAAACTCGCTTACACCTATTTACGAGTCGTACGATATTTTTGATGAATGTAGTGCTCATTATCTTACTTGAAACATCTCAAGACGAAAAAACTGAACAACCTCCAGTCGAGCCCAGCGTCATCTAGCGAGTATTGCGTACCTGAAAATCCGACCAGGCAGAACTGTCCTTTCGAACTACCGCTCGCGACAAGCTTAAGCTTCGCCGGCACGGTAGCTCAGCGTGTTCGGTCAGAGGGTTAGCTGCCCTCTGCAATAAAAAAAAACTGAGTTAATGGATCACCGATGAACTTGAGCAAGCGTCATGCGACGTCCGCTCCGAACAAATAGGACGAACAATAACGAACAAATGAGATAAGAAAACGAGCTTCGGCTCCCAGTCTCCTGAACCCCTCGTGCTCACTCTTGCCGCTGGCCGAGGCACAATGCAAGACCAGCAGGCAAGAGTCAAGACTAACTGCAGTTCCACACCTCACATAGACCCCTCAGTTTAAAAAATTCACTTGTCCCAATTCGATAAAGGATTTTGTTTCTTCAATACAACCCGAAATGCAGACTCCTCCGTTATATGAAAGCTATTTTCGAAAACGAGAAATCGGACCAGTCTCGTATTTTCACATCGCTAAAGTATTGTTGCTTGTTATAAAAATCCTGTACACCACTATTACATAGGCTGTATTTCCTGTAAGTATTCTCTCATCAGGTAGAAAAATCTGTTCTTATGAGCTTAGTTCAAATGGCTCTGGGACTTAACATCTGAGGTCAGCAGTCCCCTAGAACTTAGAACTACTTAAACCTAACTAACCTAAGGACATCACACACATCCATGCCGGAGGCAGGACTCGAACCTGCGACCGGAGTGCCAAGAACTACTCAGCCACGCCGGCCGGCTATGAGCTTAGTATCTGCCACATCCTGTATCCTGGAATATTAAACCCATTTTCGACTCACGACGAAGGGCTAAGAGCATGTTCGATCCCTGTCACAGGAAGCCTCCTCAGTTCTGAACTCTCTTAAAGTAACCTACTGCCTCGCCGTTTCCGAAGTCTCTCAAGGTAGCAGCACAGAGGAGTTGTAAATAACAGGTTTATGCTACGTATCACTTTATGGCTTCGACAATATAGATGAACTTGAAATTCCGTTAATAGATCTCGCCGCAATGAAAAAAGGCCTGATTATCGCTCCAACTCTCGACCACATTCATGGCACTGTCGCCAAATCTTCCACCCGCCCGGCCTCATGTCATTGGTATCAAATTGACTTACTAATTAATTAAATTTATCGTGAGGTTTCCTTTGCATGTTGAGTAACTTTTTTTCTGCAGTTGGATTACACTCATCAGGTAACCATTACAGACTCTTCCATGACTTCCTTGGATGCTTCCCACAGGCTAGGTAGTCACTTTCACTGACACCAAAATGGGGGTAACCGTCATCAAATAGCTGAAGACATCTGACGGTAACAATGTTCTTTGTCTCATTTGCTTGTCATTCTGGTTTAGATAGGTCACTTAGAATTCTGATAAACTGTTCCCTAACAAATCCTGCTGAGACCGGTCAGTCTGCAGGGGCAGTAGGATGTTTCCACTCCACCCCGTGACTCCTCCGCCCCAATCCCCCCCCCCCCGCCCCCTCCAGGGTCGCATGTGAACAGCTGGGACTGCTGACACCTGATCGCGTACCTGCACTCGCGCGACAGGGCCGTCCGCCGCTCGTGGTCTCGCGGTAGCGTTCTCGCTTCCCGAGCACGGGGTTCCGGGTTTGATTCCCGGCGGGGTCAGGGATTTTCACCTGCCTCGAGATGACTGGGTGTTTATGTTGTCCTCATCATTTCATCATCATCCAGGAAAGTGGCGCAATTGGACTGAGCAAAGATTGGGTAATTGTACGGGCGCTGATAACCACGCTGTTGAGCGCCCCACAAACCAAACATCATCATCATCATCATTATCAGCGACAGGGCCGTACCGCTCCCGGCCTACAACAAACCGTTCGACGTGTCGGACAGCTGTTACCGATTTCACATGCGCAACAGCTGTCCTATCCTTCTCACAAGGGAACCTCCCCATCGCACCCCCCTCAGGTTTAGTTATAAGCTGGCACAGTGGATAGGCCTTGAAAAACTGAACACAGATCAATCGAGAAAACAGGAAGAAGTTGTGTGGAACTATGAAATAATAAGCAAAATATACAAACTGAGTAGTCCATGGGCAAGATATGCAACATCAAGGATTGTCTGAGTTCAAGAGCGCCGTGGTCCCGTGGTTAGCGTGAGCAACTGCGGAACCAGAGTTCATGGGTTCTAGTCTTTCCTCGAGTGAAAATTTTATTTTCGAAAGTTATGATCTGTCGTTCATTGACGTCTCTGTTCACTGTAATAAGTTTAGTGTCTGTGTTTTGCGACCGCACCGCAAAACCGTGCGATTAGTAGACGAAAGGCCGCGCCTCTCCAATGGGAACCGAAAACATTTGATCGCAAGGTCATAGGTCAACCGATTCCTCCCCAGGAAAACACATCTGATATATTCTATACGACACTGTTGACGGCATGTGCGTCACTTGATAGGAATATGTTGTCGACCCACCTAACTTGTACCCTTGGCGAATGGGTAAAAAGATTCTTCTACCTTGCCCGATTTAGGTTCTCTTGTGGATGTGATAATTACTCCCAAAAAAGTGATGAAAACATAAGAGCTTGACACATAAACTGAAAACAAAAAATAAAACTTTTTACTCGAGGGAAGACTTGAACCAAGGACATCTTGTTCAGCGCTTGCTCACGCTAACCACGGGACCACAGCGATTCTGACCTCAGAGTGTCCTTGATGTTGCCTGTCTTCCGCATCAACTACTCAGTTTGTATATTTTGCTTATTTTTTCATAGTTCCACACAACTTCTTCCTGTTTTCTCGATCGATCTGTGTTCAGTTTTCCAAGGCCTATCCACTGTGCCAACTTATAACTAAATCTGAGGGGGGTGCGATGGGGAGGTTCCCTTGTCGGAAGGAGTAGAAGCTTTTGTTGATTGAGTAAAAACCAAGATGTTGGACAATCCCTCATCCCTGTCCCTCCTGAAAACCGAAACGTTCTGAGATGTGCTTTCGAAATATCCCTGAGAGGTTGACCCAGCGAGCAATAGCAAAATACCTGTCGACTGGCCGCCACATACCAAACGTGTACGAGTCTGCAGACCTACGTTTACGTCAGAATACAGCATACAGAAGCATTCCTATTGGCTCTCGCCAAATTAGTGGGCAGATGCTTCGAGAACTCAAATGGGAACGCCTGGAGGAAATGCGATGTTCTTTATAAGGACACTACTGAGAACCGACATTTCAAGCTGACTGCAGAAATATTCTACTGCCACCAATATACACTTAGTGTACGGGTCACGAAGATAAAATATGAGAAATTAGAGCTCATATGGAGGCATATAGATAGTCTTTTTCTCCCTCGCCCTGTTTACGAGTGGAATAGGAAAGGAAATTGCCAGTAATGGAACACCTTCTGCCAGATACCGTACGATGGCTTGCGAGGTATATATATATATATATATATATATATATATATATATATATATATATATATATATATATATTGTGGCGTTCGCTGTGTTACAGATTCGTACAGCAGTTCGGTAGGAAGATGTCAATGCTCATGAAACAAGTAAATAAACGATAATTAATAGTTTGTTTTGGTACCCCGTACCTGTAATAGATCACAATTTCAGTTATCAAAATGAATAAATGTGCGTTGGTGGCCCAGTGTGGCGTTCGCTGTGTTATTCAGTGGTTTGGTATTTAACTAATTTGTAAATGAAAATGATAATTTTATTTTATTACATTGAGTAATTACTAAATGACTAAGAATTGGTCAAGTTGCTAAAGAACTCCAAGTTAACGTTGTGTTAAAGTGTTGTCTGTAAGTTGCCTAAGTGTCGCTAAATCACAGTTCATACAACAGATTCTATACAACTATTGATTAGGATGGAAACAGTTATCTTCAGCAAAATGATCATTAAAACCACCGAATATCAGCCGCGCACAACACTGACTATGTTATCTGAAACAATATTCTTCGCAAATCGTGCGTAATTAATTTCGGCTCCATACATCAGCTAGAAAAGTTTGTTATAAGGTTCGTGCTATGAGCACTGTTTTTAAAGAACCAATCTGATTCGAATTATTTTCATTACAGTGAGTTCGGGACCACCGGTGCACATTTATTTTCACACATTTGTATTACGTTCGGCATTTATGTCTGCAGAGATGCGTAATTTGAATTTGCCGCTGAGATAATTGTTAAGATGGCGGCAGACAATTGATAGAGACTTTCTTTTGTTAGACCAAATAAGTAAGTATTTGAAATGCTTATTAAACTCTACTTTCGTATTGTGCAATATTTAGACTTCATCAAGCAAAAATTTGATTTGTTTCTAAGGAAAACACAGACAAAAACGCGATACAAATATCTATCATCAATGGCTGCGCTCCTTGCAGCGGAAAGAAATAATTAACACAGATAATGCTTACTCAGAGAGGAATTAAAGTTACAAATAATTATTCACTCATATTTATAATAATAATGAACTGTATTTTCAAGTAATAATTAACAAATAATTACAATTTCTTAACAGACCTCAGTTTGATATGCGTCCGCAACCTACAAAAGCCAACCAACAAAAGGTAAAAACAGAGGGAGACAAACGCAGATCATGAAAGGAATTTACAATTATCTTTGTCTTTCTATGATACACATCGATATGTCCAATTTTATCATAGAATATTATATAAATAATTAATATTTATCATCGTTTTCACTATTTTTTTCATATGTCGAATATGTAATGTTTATAACTGTTACAGGTATAATTTCCTCTCATGTTTATTCTTTGTTCAGTCAACCTATTGCCTTCATTGTTGGCCTTGGTCACCTGGCGAAGGCCTACAGGGACCGAAATTAGTTTGTTGGCTTCTGAGTGTTTTGTTTTGCTTCCGAAGGTACCTCCACTATTCTAACATTTTGTGAGTTTTCAGTCGGAGGAGGCCTGCTTGGATCCCACCACGGTGGATATTGATTGCTTGGTATAGATATAGCCTGTACATAATTTATTGGCTGACCTGAGTTGATAGAATTGTGCTGCGGCTGCCAATGACTTGGCCCTGGCTGTTGACAATATTCACTGTCACCCCGCATATTTTTAGGCTTGTCTTTATATGGACTGTCTGACCTGTTGCCATTTCGTCTCTTTCGGTTGCTATTGTTGTTGTTTGGGTTTTCATAGTGGTACAGCCTCTGATTACCATTCGGTTGTTGGTGTTCTTCGGCCTTTTGATAATTACCGTTATTATTATTAGGATAACCAAAATTTTGTTTGTATGGATTCCTACTACTATTATTATTGTTGTAATTTCCGTTACTATTAGCTTTATTTTTTTTCTTTGGACTACCTTCGCCCCTATTTCCATTATATTCATTCCATGAATTTTTTCTATTAGGACTATTATTATTGCTGATCACGTCAGAATTTTTTCTGGCGTCTTCTTGCACTAGATCCAGAGAATGAATTACAGACAGAAATTCTTTCAGATTAGTGTCTGTAACATTAAATAATTTTTCTCTAATATGTATGGGTAATCTAGCTTTTAACACTCGCAATAAGTCTCTGGTGGTTACTGGCTCATCCCAGAACCGGGTCATGTATATATACTTTTCAAAGTACTTTTTTAAGGAACCTGACTTCGGATTGTACATTTCTGCATTGTAAACAACTTTACGGAGTCACTCTTGAGTAGACGCTGACCAGAATTGATCAAGGAACGCCTTCTCAAAGTCGGGAAAGTCTTGCAAGTTTCTGCTGCATTTAATGCCCAGAGCGACGCATCACCAGAAATATGTGAAACCACAAACTGTATTTTCTGTTCTTCCGACCATGATTTTGGAAGAACACTTTTGAAGTTTCGAATGAAAACTACTGGATGTATGTTTTTCTTGCTTTCTTCGTTAAATATTTGAATCTGTCTATGCTTAATCAGGCTTTCTTCATGCATCAAAGTAGTTAAGTGCATGGAATTGCTATCATTCGCAGGTGGTGTGATTACTTTATTACAAGTACATTCTATTCCACTATTATTGTTCCTTGGTGTCACATATTGCTCTGGTAATATAGGTTGGTTACCAAAATTTGGTCTTCCTTGTGGTGCATTAAAATTCGCCGTTAGATTATCTGCGATCTTTTGCCTGTCAGGACCAGTGTTGTCATTACTGCATACTGTCAGATTTTCAAAGTTTTGATTTTCAGAGCTCAGCACCCTGGCTACTTCTATTCGGACCTGCTTTCGGATTTCCGAGGGAATGTCCTCCTGCATTGTTTCCACAGCGGTAGCCAAGGCTTTGAATTGGTTCTCTAGTCTATCTACTTCAGTTTGAAGACTATTGACCAGAACTGGAATGTTTGTTAACGGTTCAATAGTGGTTTTTACTGCATCGATCTCCTGCTTAAAATGAGTAGTAATAGCATTATCACGATCGACCAACACTCGATTTATCCTACGGACAATTTCTTTATCTCTTTCCAGAAAAATATTGTTTATATTTTCCATAAATTTCTTTTCCTTTTCTTGGTCCCTGAGCTCCTGTTGCTGTTTTTCTATAAGCTTTTCCTGTCTACGTTTTTCCTTTTCCTGCTGACGTTGTCTTTCACGCTCCTGCTCTTCAACAGTAAACTTTTCAAAAAACGCTGTTAGCATATCCTGTATGGACATAGCTTGAGCATTGCCAACTTCTGCCGCTTACCCAGAACAAATATTGTCATTCATTCCTAACTGGTTGAATGCAGGAGTGTCAGTTTGTTTTGGCAAATCTTCAGTTTTACTGTCACTCGGAACATCAGTTACTAAACTATCATTCATAATTAAATTTTCTAATAATTCGACAGAAATATGGGTAGATTGTTCGACCTGATACTCTGATGTCATCTCTGCATCAGTATGCTCATTCTGTTTATTTTTCTTTTGTTTAACCATTCTGTCACCAATATACCACAACAAATATATAAACCATTGACAAGCACCAACTGACACAAAATAATCTTATAACTAACACATATACACAAATAAAACTTAAAAATATTATTCTCGCAGCCAGAATATTCAATTATTACTACTTATGGCTGGAGGTACTGATTTTTATTTAAAGTATTACACACAGTGAATGTTGTTAGTGTGCTGCTATGTAATTACCGAATGCTATGTAATTACCGAACATGAACATCTGTTCTTACCTGTATTGGATGAGGGGGTGGACTGCACTGCTTACTGCAAGTTACTGTCGCACCGGCGCAGATACAGATTCGTACAGCAGTTCGGTAGGAAGATGTCAATGCTCATGAAATAAGTAAATAAACGATAATTAATAGTTTGTTTTGGTACCCCGTACCTGTAATAGATCACAATTTCAGTTATTAAAATGAATAAATGTGCGTTGGTGGCCCCACGATGGGCGCCAGTGTGGCGTTCGCTGTGTTATTCAGTGGTTTGGTATTTAACTAATTTGTAAATGAAAATTATAATCTTATTTTACTACATTGAGTAATTACTAAATGACTAAGAAATGGTCAAGATGCTAAAGAACTCCAAGTTAACGTTGTGTTTTAAAGTGTTGTCTGTAAGTTGCCCAAGTATCGCTAAATCACAGTTCATACAACAGATTCTATACAACTATTGATTAGGATGGAAACAGTTATCTTCAGCAAAATGATCATTAAAACCACCGAATATCAGCCGCGCACAACACTGACTATGTTATCTGAAACAATATTCTTCGCAAATCGTGCGTAATTAATTTCGGCTCCATACATCAGCTAGAAAAGTTTGTTATAAGGTTCGTGCTATGAGCACTGTTTTTAAAGAACCAATCTGATTCGAATTATTTTCATTACAGTGAGTTCGGGACCACCGGTGCACATTTATTTTCACACATTTGTATTACGTTCGGCATTTATGTCTGCAGAGATGCGTAATTTGAATTTGCCGCTGAGATAATTGTTAAGATGGCGGCAGACAATTGATAGAGACTTTCTATTGTTAGGCCAAATAAGTAAGTATTTGAAATGCTTATTAAACTCTACTTTCGTATTGTGCAGTATTTAGACTTCATCAAGCAAACATTTGTTTTGTTTCTAAGGAAAACACAGACAAAAACGCGATACAAATATCTATCATCAATGGCTGCGCTCCTTGCAGCGGAAAGAAATAATTAACACAGATAATGCTTACTCAGAGAGGAATTAAAGTTACAAATAATTATTCACTCATATTTATAATAATAATGAACTCTATTTTCAAGTAATAATCAACAAATAATTACAATTTCTTAACAGACCTCAGTTTGATATGCGTCCGCAACCTACAAAAGCCAACCAACAAAGGGTAAAAACAGAGGGAGACAAACGCAGATCATGAAAGGAATTTACAATTATCTTTGTCTTTCTATGATACACATCGATATGTCCAATTACATCATAGAATATTATATAAATAATTAATATTTATCATCGTTTTCACTATTTTTTTCATATTTCGAATATGTAATGTTTATAACTGTTACAGGTATAATTTCCTCTCGTCGCTGTAGCTAAAATTTATCTCGTGGACATTACAATATATATCCGTAACCATTTTCCACGCAAAAATTAGAACATAGATTTTCTTGAATTACAGCGCCAAGTACAAAGAATAAAAACAAATGTTTAAGACAATATGTATGTAGTTTTTTATGTAGAATCTGATTCTGCAACAAAATTTGCGTTCCCATTTGAAATCTTAATGTTGCCTCCCGCCCCACCCCCAGGGGGCTGGGGTGGCGGCCTAATTTTAGCACCAGCAGATGTCCCCCTTGAAAATAATCAACTTTGGATTTTACACATTTTCGTGTGAAGCTTATTCTCCGAGTTATTCTGGTTTGTCAACTTAAAATTTACACCCGTATAGCATTTGAATCCAATGATTTCAAGAGCTAAGAGATGTTTCCCGCCAGCTTACAGACCCCTGCTGTTTATCTCCAAATCCCATCTCATTCCGACAGCATTGTTCCATTAGTTACAAGGCCGTCTATTCCTCCACCCGTCACAAGACTAGATAGAGTGACATCACACGGAGAGAAATTGCACACTAATGCACAGGAGGAAATAAACAACCATGCAGAATATACGTGGACTGCATAACACCTACAGTTAATCGTTATCGACTGGCTGTCTATAAACATCACTCTGCACATGACCTAATCTCCTTTATCGTACTCCTATGGTTACCACGCTAGAAATACGACAGTGTAATGATGTCTGAGTCTTCGTCTCTCTCTCTGTCTCTCTCTCTCTCTCTCTCTCTTTCTCTCTCTCTCTCTCTCTCTCTCCTCATCATCATTTTTGTAACGTCCAACAGAGTAAAACTACGAACTATAAAAATTTCGCTAACGTTACCTGGTGTTTACCTGATAGACGTTTTAGTTCCCAGTTTGTTGTCGGCAAGGAACGGTACGGCCAGGACGTGCGGGCGGGGGTTCGCGACCCGCTGGAGGCGGTGGCAACTGTTCACATGCGACCCCGTGTTGGGGGTGGGGATCGGGGCGTAGGTGTCGCGGGGGTGGAGAGGAGAGTGGAACATCCCACTGCCGCAGCTCTCAGCAGAATTAGTTTGGAAGCAGTATACCAGAAAACTAAGTGGCTTACTTAAACCAGCATGACAAGGCAAGCAAGAGACAGAATGCAATTAGAATTGGATCTTCAGGTATTTGACGACAGTTACCACCCATTTTGGTATCGGAAAAAATGACTACGTAGCCTTCAGAGGTAGCACGGAAGTATCTGTAACAGTTACCTGGCGAATGTAATCCGACTGGAGGAAAAAAATTACTCGCCATGCAAAGAGACTCTCATGATCCATTTAATTAATTAGTCAGTCAGATCAGTGACGTCAGGTCGAGTGGTTGGAGGCGAGGATGAGAGTACCATGAATATGATTCAGTAGTTGGAACGGTAATCAGCCATTTTTTCTGTGGTGTGCGTACTGTAAGACCTTCGGTACACTCACCATCAGATTATTTGACTTGTCGCTCTATCGAAGTAGGCGGGTGTCAGCAATATGTCTCATGGTCTTATCGTGGCGTGTTTATCTTCTGCAGTTAGGTCAGACGATAGAAATGCCACTTCCACGCTTAGAGTAGCAGATTGACGGTGACCAACTTTAAACAGAATTTGATTAATTTTCACACAGGTTTATTAAATTAATAAAAAGCATAGAAATAACTTAACTTGGTTCTGGATGCTATTTACAACTGACAATCTGGAGTTCCTTTGGTATTGTTACGTTAATCTTATTCTCACATATATATCTGATACTTGACAAAGTGTCTATACATTTCTCTTCATGGCTATGTACAGACTACTGCAGACTGACTAATCGGAGGTCTGTACACTCGTTATAATACCTCGAGCGTTCAGGTATCATTGCGCGAGGGTGATCCGCGAGGAGAAAATGTTCTACGTTAGCAGCAATCTCACTGGCTGCGTTACATATTAATACGCGGATCGGCGCAAGCAGAATTTGGTCCATCTGTAAGACAGCTCCATCTCGTTGTGCGGAGACGGACGAGCGCTGCGCCTGCGCTGTTGTGCTTAGCGGGGCGCGCTCTAGTGGTAAAGTTGTGTACGCGCTGACTACGCGAAACTATGTACACAACATTTTCATTACGGCGAGATCTTTTAACGGGATTTCAATCTCCCGCCGACACAGGGAGAGATGATCCATCACATCTCGAGGGTTGGATCCCCTGAATTCCAAGACATAGGACACCACTGCATGGGCTACCCTCAGGGTGCAATCTACGCTTTGGAAGAGCCCCTTGCTGTTGCCGTGTGTCTTTCTGTCTGCCTATCTGTCCATCTGCCTGCCTGCCTGCCTGCCAGCCAGCCACTGACATCCGTCTGTCATCGCCGCTGCCTGGTGGTCGCCGCCTGCCACTGTTGTCGTCCGTCCATCCGTCTATCCTGAACCGGGGATTCGTGTTCACCCCATTAATTGTTTGTCATCTTATATTACAGTAGTCCTGCCTCGTTTTCTTATGCCATTTACTGGCGTCACTAACTTCGTGCCTTACTTCCCCGTGAGTGGCAGCAGCAGCGTGTATCGTTAAGCGCACTGTCGTACCATCCCTGGAGCAACCGATAGTATTTAGTCCAGTCGGTCAATTGGCGTGGAGCAGCAGACAAGTCCCCCATCGCGCGGAGTCGGGCTTGAGCCTCTGGCGGTGTGCATGCGCAGTTGGAGTGTGAGGTGCCGCTTGCGAGTGCTACGAAGTTTGTCGTCCACCGATTCTGGACATGAAAGTTGAGCCCTTACGTAACTTACTATCGAGCCTTAACTGTTTACATTTCTTCGTTTGATCCTGGCTGTCGCTTTTGGGACATTTCCACAAGCAACATCCTGTGTGTATTTAAGTTGGCTGAGATTCCAGCCATCTTCCTGTGAAATTTACCTTATTTCCTGTTATGGAAGTTCACCAGCAGTATCTTCTGCCTTGTGGCCATTGACGTTCCGGTTACCTGCCCATCGTTGACGTAATTTTAAGCAGTGTATTTTTCTCGTCGTGTTGTTGCTGTACAGCACGGCGGGTAGTTCGACAGCTAAGGTGTTGTTGTTCGTTGTGAGCACCAGCATTCTGTGTGTCGGGTATCGAAATCTTGTGATCTTTTGCTGGTTGCGTGGAGTGGAACTGATTTGGTTGATTGGTCTGTCGTCTGTCTGTCGGTTGGGTTGCCTCCAGATTAAGAAGTCATTGGACAGGCCCCCTGTCTCACCTAAATGGGTGTTAGTGCCAACCCTTGGAAACTACTGAGCGCCGTTCGTTGTTTGTTATGTAGTAATTTCCCTGTTTGAATTTTAGTTATTTGGTTGATGTGTGGCTTTCAGCTGAGTATCAATATCTCTTAAATTAATGTTCTTGTCTTGATCGTGAGGCATGAGATTGTTATATTTTCATATGGGGCCTTCAGCCGAACTTTCTGGAGAGGTTTTAAGATAAGGCCTTCTGCCTTTTAGATTGAAACTCTTTCTAGGCCTTAAGCAGTTAAACATATTTTGTTCATATGTTGTCTTCAGCCGAGTATTAATATCTGTTAATGTTCTTATCTTGCTCTTAAGGCATGAGTTTGTTATTCTTTATTTTATATGAAACGATTTAAGATACCTCCTTCTGCCCTTTAAAATTGAAACACTTCTTCTAGGGCTTAAACCATTAAATTATTTGTTGTTTGTTTTAATATCTCTTAAATTAATCTTCTTCTCTTCCCCTTACGGCATAAGATTGTTATGCTTTTGAATGGGGCCTTCAGCCCAATTTGCATGAAATGTTTTAAGATAAGGCCTTCTGCCTTTTGTTTGAAACTCATCTTATTGCTTAATATGCGACCTCCAGCCTAGTTCCATTAAAATTAGATTGCTAAAGCCTTCAGCCAATTACATTGAAGATTTAGAAAATATTATTGGGCGAAACCTCCTGAAGAACCTTGTATTTCAATTTTGCTTAAGCCTTGTGTCTTGGATTTTGAATGTGGCCTTCAGCCGATCTATTGTTAATTAAAGGAGGTCGTTTAGAGTTTCGAGTGTTTTGCATCCTTGTCGTCATATTGTGCGTTGATAAATAAAGCCTGTATGTTGAGTGCAACTGACAGGAACCCTTTTTGGCCCCTTTCTACTACCTAACTACCTACGCTCTGTCCTGCTAGTCCAGGCATTTCATGTCCATCTGCCTGCCTGCCTGCTTGTCTGTCTGTTACCTACCACCGGGAGATTGCCACCACCGTCCAGTGCTCGCAGTTGCCGCTGCCCAGTGCTCACCGCCACCTGCTGTCCGCCATCGGCCGCCCATCCGGTCATCTCCCACTTACCCTTTTAACCATCTGTCCATCGCTGTCCATTCATCATGAGCCTTCCCACCTCCACTGTCATCTACACCTCCCCCTCCCCCATTTCCATTGTCACATCCTGGAGTGCCGCCCCTAGCCTCGCCCCCCTGCTGTTTACCCCCACATCTACAACTTTCCCCCAGCCAACACACTCGCAACAGCTGGCACTCCTGCACGTACTCCTGCCCTGGCCCTCATGTAAACCTTCGATGCCACCTCTGCTGCCACCCCTCAGGAGGTCGGCTTCCCCTCCTTCACCCCACCATCACTTCCTCATTGCCTCCCCTGCCTGCGTAACAATACGGCGGGCCTCAATTGCCACCACTGAACTGGCCGCATCTCCCAACACCTCCATTGCAACTACAGGATCTGCCACCCACCACCTCCTTCTCCTCCCCATCCTTCTCCCCTCCTCCCAGTCTACACTCTTAAAAAAAACCAGAAGTGCATCAACGCCGACTCTGTTCCCACCACTTCCCACAAAAAGTCACTGCCTCCTCCCCCTGCCACAGTAGTCTCCATGGATACCACCCCTTCTGTCACTCATACCCCAGCCCCCACCCTCCACACCTCTGTCCTTTCAACTCCAGACCCCAAGTTCCTTGATGCCCATGCCTTCACCATGGAGGTACAAAAGTATCTCCTGGGTGCTCCCATCTCCCAACTGATTCCCCCCCAGGGACTCTGTCCTCATAAAGCCCTGCTCCCCTTCTTTTCACACAGGCCTCCTCCGTAAACTCCTGGACATCACGTTTGGCCCCCACACGTCCCTGACACCCTTCCTCTCCTCGTCAGCCCCAGCCTCCCCATCGCCCCCCCCCCCACCTACAACACTGTGATCACCACGCTCAGCCTGGTGATCATGGAGGATGAGGTGTTGGCTGAACTGAACTCATACCCCAACCTGGAAACGCACTCTACCCACTGTGTCCACAATACCTCCAGTCCCACTTATCTCATGTGGGTCTTTTCGGAGTCTGCACTCTCCATCAACCACTTCCTCACCCAGGTTGCCCTGGTTTTACAACACCACCACCCTGCTGAATCCTCGAAATCCCCTGCACAATCCTAACTGCCCAACCTCGCCACCCCTCCTTCTTGTAACACCAGCAATGGCCCCCATCCCATCTACTCCCACCAGTGAAATGCTAAACTCCCTCCTCCTGCCACCCCTGAGCTTACTGTCCCTGTCCATCTCATTGATCCCCCCATCCACCCCAAAAAATCTCTCTGACCACCCCCATGGCAGAAGACATCATCTGTTTCCTCACCATAGTCCTCCAAAACATTCACCCTTTCCGAAGCCCCCACACCTTCCAACAGATGTCCCTCACTGCCCGCTCCATCTTTCACCTCAACACCTTCACCACCTACTCCACAACCAAGCCCATTTCACCTTCACTCGCCTCAGCACCCTAGTTTAAGCCACTTTCCTCCCCTCTCTTCACCCCCTCTTTTCCTGTAATGGTGCAACATGAGTGGCGCATCCTCTTCCAGAACATTCACTCCTTCTACACCAACAAATACCTACTCGTAATACCCTCTCCCACCACCGGGTCAAAACCTTCCTCCTGAACAAAACTTTTCTCAACCCCACCATACTATCTGCACCTCTCCCTATCTCCTCCACCATACTGATGCACCTGGAGTGCAGAGTGGAGTCGCCATCGGTCACCTTAAGCACATCCCTGTCTGGCCACCACCCCTCCTCAATGACCCCACCTCATCCTCAGTGTCTCCTTCCCCATCATCACTGTCACCTGTGCCAACATCTACATCTGCTCCACTGCTCCTACACCATATGACTTCATCTCCCACATGGACTGCACCTTCTTCACCTATGTGGTTGCCGCAGACATCAACATTCATAGCCACTCCCCTGCTGCCCTTCAGCTTTGGCATCAGTTCCTCCTTACTATCCAAGGTGATCTTGTTCCTCTTTCCCAGCACACCCATCCCAAAAGCAACAGCACCCCCTATGTTGTCATTGCCTCTGCCAACCTCCTTGGGCATATCAAAGTCGACATCCTTGACCCTACACGTAGGAACCACCTCCCCGTCCTTCCCACCATAATGTCTGCTCACCACCAGCCTCCTGCCACCCACTCTGTACCCCCTCCAAAGGTAGCCCATAGCTACCATTGCACCAACTGGGATGCCTACAGGGAATCCATCGCCACCCAGGTCAAAAGCCACCCTCTTACCTATCACCATCCTGACGACATATTCCACATCTTGTCCTTCCTGCAGAAGGCCATTACTGACGCCATGGAGGCCCATGTTCCCAGTAAAACCATCAACCCCACCATCCCACTATCCCTCTGCAAGCTCTTCTCCTCCTCCGCAAATCCCACTGCCTCTATTGGTCCTTCCTGCACAGTGACACATACAGAATCTCATTACAGCAAAGAAATGCCAGGACTGGTGCCAGACCTGTACGCGACCCAACACCACCCTTCCTATAAACTCCTCCAAGGCCTTCCATCACCTTACTGGTTCCCATTTGGCACCCTATTACCCCCTTCTCCATAATGACCACCTCCTTCCTGACTACCTCATTAAGGCCAACCACTTCACCTGCCACCTTTCTGTGGTCTTCTCCATCCCTGATGATCCCCACTTTGATTATTTCCTTTTCCCCATCTTCATGGAAAGCGCCGATACTTTGGTCGCTCCACTTGCTCCCAGTCTCCAGTACTTGGGGCAGCTGCTCCCATCACTGCACATGATGTTAAACTTATCCTCTGGACAAAGTGCAACATGGCCCCTGATCACAACTATGTCACCTATCGCCACCTCAGAAAATGCCCCTTCTCCTTCCTGATTGTCCTTGCCAATTTACAAAACGTCATCCTCTCTACTGGCTTCTACCCTGACCTGTGGAAGACTCCCTGCATCCTCTTATTCCTCAAACCCAACAAACTCCCTTCTGTCACCTCCTCCTATCGTCTCATCTTCCTCACGTCCATCTTCATAAGGTATTTGAATCCATCCTCTCCTATCATATCCATCACCACCTTAATCAACACCACCTCCTCCTCCTTACCTATTGTGGCTTCTGACCCTCCTTCTCCACCGAAGACCATCTCCTTAACCATGTCCACCTTCTCTCCCTCCAACTTAACTCCCATTGCTCCACCATTTTTGCTTCCCTCGACCTCCAAAATGCCTATGACTGCATATGGCATCCCAGTCTCCTCTTTAAACTACAAACCTTCACCCTGCCTATAAATTTTGTCCTTCTGGTCACTTCCTTCCTCTTACGCAATCCTTCCTATGTCACCCTCTACAACACCAACTCCCATACTTTTATCCCATTGCTGGCGTCCTCCAGGGCTCCATCCTCTCCCCTCTCTTCTATTTCCTGTACACCACCGATATGCCCAAGCCACCCCCACCTGTGCACCTCCTCCAATATGGTGATGACTCCGCCTTTCTGGCTCTCTGTCCTACCCTCCAAACCCACCTTGACCAGTTCACCACTTGGTGTAACCAGTGGTTCCTTCTCATCAATCCCTCCAAAACCCAGGCAATCATTATAGGTCACACCACCCACTATTTCCATCTCCATGATTTCTACCTAACCGTTTATGACCATCCCATCCAGATCACCCGCACCCTGAGATATCTTGGCCTCACCCTCAATGTCACCTCAACTTGACCCCTCATCTCCTGACCATCCAGCAGAAAGCCCATTCCCACCTCTGCCTCCTGAAACTCCTGTCTGGCTGGATATGAGCATTGCATCCTTCCACCATCCTCCCACCTACAAATCTCTCATCCATCCTATCCTCTGTTATGCCAGCGTTGCCTTAATCTCTGCCCCCCCTCCCCGCTTTTACAAGGCCCTCCAACCCTTCAAATCCTAAAATTCCATGTGCTCCACCTTGCCTTCCACATCTGCCTTCATTCCCCCACACGACTCCTGTGTGACCTCATCCCCTTCCCCCAACTTCTCCTTTTCCTCCAACAAATCTGCATCCTTTACACTGTCTGCAGGCTTGATACCCCCCACCCCCTGGTTTCCTCTTCCTGCCCACTCTCTGCCCATTGACACACCTCTATCGCTGTCTCCCTCCCTCTCTCCACCTCCACACCATCATATCCTTCATCAGGGCAATTTCCTCCTGGACATTGAACTTCGCTATGACATCTACCCTTCCTACCAACTGTAGCCTGGCCTTGCCTCCCCCCCCCCCCCCAAGGCCCCCTTTTTTCCTGTCCCCTCCTTCTCCCAGACTGGATTTTCCTCCTTCTCCCCTGAGTCTCTGCGACCCCTCCTCAACAGTTTCCCTCCCATGTCCCTCCCTCCCCGACCCCCACCCATCTCCCACCCTCTACCCCCTCCCCCCTTTCTTGCCTTCTCCCTCATCTCCATCCCCCTGGCATATCCTCTCAGTTTTTAATCGAACTCCTTTGATTAACTTTAGATCGCCGGAAGGCCGCATTCAAAATCCAAGACACAAGGCTTAAGCAAAATTGAAATACAAGGTTCTACTGGAGATTTCACCCAAGAATATTTTCTAAATCTTCAATCTAACCGGCTGAAGGCCTTAGAAATCTCATTTTAATGGAACTAGACTGGAGGACACATATTAAGCAACAAGAGGAGTTTCAATCAAAGGCAGAAGGCCTTATCTTAAAACCTCACCAGTAAAATTCGGCTGAAGGCCCCATATAAAAATATAACAATCTCATGCCTCAAGGTCATGACAAGAATATTAATTTAAGAGATATTGATACTTGGCTTAAAGCCACACATCTACCAAATAACTAAAATCCAAACAGGGAAATTGGTGTGCTACATCAGTGTTGTAATTGGTGCTGTTCTCCTGTGACATTAAGAACTGTGATTTTAATTGTGTGCTGGACTTGCACATAGTGTTACTCTCAGCGATTGTTATGTGCTACGCTGCCCATCGCTACCTTTATGCTCCAGCCATACTTTGCCTTGTGTTTCTTTTAATCGTCACATATTGTGGTCCTTTGTGTATAGTTTTTAGTCACTCCCTTTCTTTTACATTATCTTCCATTATGTTTCCCCTCTTATATGTCTGTTTCACCGTATTTCCTCCTTTCTGTTGTTTTTTAAATGTCTCCATATTCTGTACTTCCTGCCTACCTCTTGGCTGAAGAGGGGCACCTGTGCTGCTGTCAGCCCACCCCATATGGGGTGTTGAAATACAATAAAGAAAATAAATGCATGCACTATGGGACAGTGGGTCATTGTGTTAATATTATTACCCATCCTTATGTTTCTCCTCAAACCCAAAAAACCCCCTTCCATCGCCTCTTCCTGTCATTTCAGCTGTCTCACATCATCTTCAGTAAGATCTTTGAATCCATCCTCTCCCATTGTATCCCTCACCACCTTAATCAATACCACCTCCTCCCTCTTACGCAGTGTGGCTTCCAACCCTCCTTCTCCACCAAAGACCAACTCCTTAACTTTGTCCACTTTCTCCCCCTCCAATCATTCCACCATTTTTGTTTCCCTTGACCTTCAAAATGCTTATGACCACATATGGCATTCTGGTTTCATCTTTAAACTCTAAACCTACGCCATGCATATCAATTTTTTCCATCTGTTCGCTTCCTTCCTATGTCACCCTCCATGATACCATCTCCTGTATCTTTGATCCCACTGCTGGCGTCCCCCAAGGCTCTGTCCTCTCCCCTCTCGTCTATCTCCTATGTGCCACTGATGTGCCCAAGGAACCCCTACCAGTACAACTAATCCAATATGCTCCTTGCTGGCTGTCTATCCTGCACTTCAGTGGTCCCAACACACCCTCGAAACCCACCTTGACCCCACTTGGTGCAACCACTCATTCCTTCGTATCAACCCCTCCAAGACTCAGGCGATCGTCATAGGCCACACCACCTGCTCCTTCCAACTCCATGATTTCTACCTAACCATTTATGGTCATCCCATCCAGCTCACCCAACCCTGAGATACCTTGGCCTCACCCTCGACCATCACCTCACCTGAACCCCTCATCTCCTGACCATCCAGCAGAAAGACCATTCCTGTCTCCACCTCCTGAGATTCCTGTCCATCTGGACAAGGGATTACATCTGTCCATCGTCCTCCACACCTACAAATCCCTCATCCGTCCTATGCTCTGTTAAGCCAGCGTTGCCTAGATCTCTCCCCCCCCCCTCCCACCCTGCTTTTAAAAGTCCCTCCAAATCCTAGAACGCCATATGCCCCACCTTGCTTTCCATATCTGCCTTCCATCCCCCCACACAGCTCCTGTATGACCTCATCTCCTTCCCCCACTTCTTCCAACATATCCACATCCTTTACACTGTCTGCAGGCTTTATCGCTCCCACTCACTGGTTTCCTCCTTCCTCTCCACCCCCACCTGTTGCTGTGCCTCTATCGCTGTATCTCCAAGTGTTCTTCATCACCACAGACGTAACAGTTGCGATAGCTGTACGAATGTGATGCGGCAAATCTCGCACACCAGGAACTAGTGTCTAGTATACATGATTCTTGATAAAACCCACAGAAAGAAAATCAAGTGGCGTAACGTCTGGGCTCGTAGGGAACCAAGCAGCCGATGAACTACCTCCACCAAATCCTGCGATCTGGAAACTCATGATCCAAAGAATCCCTCACAACATTCGCAAAATGACATGGTGCTCCATCTTCTTGAAAGATCACGTCACGAGGAAGTTGTGGCACAGCGTTTAGCTCCAACTTGTGTATGTACGTTGTTGCACTAATTGTGGGCTCCATGAAGAAGAATTGGCCTATAGTCCCGTCCTTCAACAACCCTCACCAAAAGTTCAGTTTCGGAGAGTCACGTTCGCACTCTATCACTACGTGGGGATTAAGTTCCCGCTATGCGGACAGTAGTGCGTGTTTATCGTGACAGAAACGCGGAATATAGCCTCGTCCGAGAAACAGACGAAATCGAGGAAATCCTTATTTTCTTCCATTTATGTCAGAATTGTCTATGAGAATGCCTTCCGTTGCGTCCTGTGTTCAGGCTGGATTTTGTGACGAACCTTTCATGGACGATATCGCGTACTGTCGAACGAGGTAACTGTAACTGCCTATTTGCTTGTCGGATTGATTTACCAAGGCTCTGCTGGATGGACATACGGATTAATTCAACAGTAGCCTCTGGAATCGCGTGCTTGGCGTGGTGGCCCGACATTGAAAGCAAACTCCCAGTTTCCCGAATCCTCTTGTCCAATTTGTTGATTGTCACGAAAGTGCTAACATCTTCAGTTGGGTGAAGTCCGTACCCACGTCGAGGTTGTACCAGTCTAACAGACGTTAGCTTCATTAGAGAAAGCACACAGAACACGTTCTGCTGTGAAGCCCACAGGCTACTGACACTCTTTTAGGTGAACAAAGCATGCGCACGCGGTGCCAAATGCCACATGCAAACTCACAAAACACTTTGACTTACCGTAGTTGTAGAAGCAAACCGCCAATAAATTTATCAATTACGTCTCAAGTTTCCAGACTGAGATTTTCACTCTGCAGCGGAGTGTGCGCCGATATGAAACTTTCTGGCAGATTAAAACTGTGTGCCAGACCGAGACTCCAACTCGGGACCTTTGCCTTTCACGGGCAAGTGCTCTACCAACTGAGCTACCCAAGCACGACTCACGCCCCGTCCTCACAGCTTTACTTCTGCCAGTACCTCGTCTCCTACCTTCCAAACTTCACAGAAGCTCTCCTGCGAACCTTGCAGAACTAGCACTCCTGAAAGAAAGGATATTGCGGAGACATGGCTATTGCAGAGACATGGTTTAGCCAAAGGTCCCGAGTTCGAGTCTCGTTCCGGCACACAGTTTTAATCTGCCAGGTAGTTTCATATCAGCGCACACTCCGCAGCAGAGTGAAAATCTCATTCTGGAAACATCCCCCCTGCTGTGGCTAATCCATGTCTCCACAATATACTTTCTTTCAGGAGTGCTAGTTCTGCAAGGTTCGCAGGAGAGCTTCTGTAAAGTTTGGAAGGTAGGAGACGAGGTACTGACAGAAGTAAAGCTGTGAGGACGGGGCGCGGGTCGTGCTTGGGTAGCTCAGTTGGTAGAGCACTTTCCCGCGAAAGGCAAAGGTCCCGAGTTCGAGTCTCGGTACGGCACACAGTTTTAATCTGCCAGGAAGTTTTACGTATCAAGTTATTACATTTTATGCCATGATATGTTTAATTCTTACACACTTAGTCATTTTACTTCCTAGGTAGCAAAATTCCTTCACTTCGTTGAATGTGTTGTCCTCAAATCTGATGTTAAGTTTATAACTAATCCCATTTCCAGTACGCATTACTTTCGATTTTCTTCGTCAATTAGACTGTTCATTCCAATCAATACGTCCTGCAATTCTTCGCAGCTTGTACTGAAAATAGCAATATCATCATCGAATCATCATTGACATACTTTCACCCGGTATTTTAAACCACTCCTAAACCTTGCTTTCATTCCATTCATTGTTTCTTTGATGTATAAATTGAAGAGTAGGGAAGAAAGACTATATCCCTCTCTTTCTAATCCAAGCATTTCGTTTTTTGTCTCCCTTTCTTGTTGTTCTCTCTTGGTTCTTGTAATTTGCTAAAAGCTTTGTAAAGCTAAGATTGCGTAGATATTTCTTCATTCTAAACAACCGGTTTCGACAGACTTTGCTGCATCTTCAGGCCTTAAAAATCGTTTTGTTATGCAACGTGTTTTTGTTATGCAACATGTTCATTTAAAGTTAATAACAAAAAGATTTTTGAAGGCTTGAAGATGAGAGCAAAGACCGTCGAAACCGGTTGTTTTAAACAAAGAAATGTTTATGTGATCTTGGCTTTACAAAATGGTTCAAATGGCTCTGAGCACTATGGGACTTAACATCTGTGGTCATCAGTCCCCTAGAACTTAGAGCTACTTTAACCTAACTAACCTAAGGACATCACACACATCCATGCCCGAGGTAGGATTCGAACCTGCGACCGTAGCGGTCACGCGGTTCCAGACTGAAATGCCTAGAACCGCACGGCCACACCGTCCGGAATGGCTTTACAAAATCTTTAGTAGGTAAAACAGATCGCTCCTGCTGTTTTCTCAATATGAGGAACTTCAGTTCTCGTACTTATTATATATGACCCATTTGAAGCGGGAGGGAGCTGGTTGGAGAGTGGAAAGTTAATGGGACCACAAAATAAAGTGGACGAGAACAGTAAGATACTAATAAAAAAAATTAAACGTTTTACAGTGAGAAAATTCACAGTTAAATACAACCCTTGAACTCCTTGAACTGCGTCAGAATAAGACGATAAGTAAAAGAGCAACAAAAGTCGTCTCAAGTTCGAGGGACAAAATGAAATCATCAAATAATTCAAGTACTAAGCAATTAATCGTCCTACGGCGTTGCTCGTTAACAAGTAATTCAAGAACATCAATAGACTATACCTAGCAACTGCACAAACGGCTTAAGGTCCAATGTTAAGTGTCTTCCACTTCGAAGAGAAAATAGTTGAAGGCTTTAAGCAGTTGCAGTAGTAAGTGAGTTACAGTTCAAGACCAATCAAATAATTATTCTAGACTTAAGGCCCAATGATAAATGTCTACCGTGGCGAAGGTATTTCAAGTAATGCAATTTTGCATACAGATGTCTTTAAGGTACACGATTCCTCGGCCGTAAAGACCCCAGTTTACCAATAACACCACTAAACTTAAACGGATATAATTACGCTACAAGGAGACTCAACAACATTTTCGACAAAAATCGGATAACGGAATTAACATCCGATGGCTATGCAACAACTTTATTATTGGTAAAGGTGCTTCAGGACTTAGAGAAATTAGTAACTATTTTGGAGAATTTTAAGCTTAAACACAGAACTTTACGGTGCAGTGACCGAGCAAAATATCAGGTTAAACTTCTGTTAATGGCCGCTTTTGACGGTGTCCCTTAGATTTATTGTAACGAGATTTAGAAGAAATCAGTTGCATTAAATCATCTGGTCCTTTTACAGTCCTTTGCCTACCGGATTTAATGAACAACTGTGTCCAGCATTGCAAGATCAACAACAGTGGAGACAGGTTGCAGCCTTGTCTTACCCCTGAAACTACTCTGAACCATGAACTCAATTTGTCGTCAACTCTAACTGCTGCCTGAGTATCCATGTAAAGACCTTTAATTGCTTGCAAAAGTTTGCCTCCTATTCCATAATCTTGTAGAACAGACAATAACTTCCTCCTAGGAACCCGGTCATATGCCTTGTCTAGATCTATAAAGCATAGATACAATTCCCTGTTCCACTCATAACACTTCTCCATTATTTGCCGTAAGCTAAAGATCTGGTCCTGACAACCTCTAAGAGGGCTAGACCCACACTGATTTTCATCCAATTGGTCCTCAACTAATACTCGCACTTCTTTAACAAAAATATGTGACATCACCAGAGACTTCAAAATCGTGTGCAAACATCAAAAACCTTGTCAAGAATTGTAAATTCTTTTTGGGATTTCAGGGACGAAGAAGTAGATGGAGAACACAGAAGAATGGACTACCGCAAGGCAGATGCTCATACAATTGTTATTCCACGTCAACACTAATACTGATGAGAGATGGCCGTGCAATTATCGCTCAGGCCGACTGTTTTGAAAAGTGGAACAAACATAAAAGAATTTACCACTTACTATAATAAAAATCGTTTGAAGCCGCATTCTGGCAAAACTCAGATCTGTGTATTCTACCGCGGCGACAAACAACCAAATCAAACGCCTCATATCATCTGGGAACTACTCTTGAACACTGTCCGACTCTAAAATATGTGGGAGTGATTCTGGACCGTACGCTTACATACAAGACTTGTCCAGAAAGTAAGTTCCGATCAGTCGCGAAATGGAAATTACATTGAAAATCAGAAATGTTTTATTTGCGACAGTTGGCTCCACCTTCCAGCTACTTCTCTACATAGTAGCCGCTCCAGCCAGGACATCTGTCGCACTGTTATACCAACTTTCCAATATCCTCGTCATAGAAGGCTTTCGCCTGTGCTTCTCAACCATTCTCTACGCTCATCTATAGCTCGTTGTCTGTGCGAAAATGTTGTCTTCATTAGTTAATGTGAGCAGAGATGAAACACAGAAGGAGCCATTTACCGGCTGTAGTGCGGGTGACCAAACACATCCCATCGAAAACGCTGCAGGAGCATTTTCATTGCCCGTGTAGATTGCGACCGAGGATGGTCACCAAGTAGGAACCTTATGACAGTTCTATAATGTGGGCTGCATAACATCAGGCGAAATCTCTCACCAGGACCTCATACTTGGCGGGAGACACTATTTTCTACGCATCTTTATGTGCTCACCATGCGCTCAGAATTGAAAAGAGCGAAGCGATGCAACCGACAGGGATACTAGACACACTGTCGAACACACACGTGCAAAGTTTTGTTAGATTTTCACATTGGTTTCCATTTCTTGACGGATCGATACTTACTTTCCGAATATCCCTCGTATAAGAAGCGCTACATAAAAATGAAATAAAAATTGTCTGCCAGAAACAACACCTTGTGGAAACTGACGGGAACCACATGGGAAGCTCGCCTATGCACTGTGAGAACTGGTACCCTAGCGCTGCGTTACTCCAGAGCTGAATATGCATGTTCGGCATGGTACAAGTCCAGCCATGCCACAAACACAGATGTGGCGCTTAATGAGACCTGTTGCACTATCACGGGTTGTTTAAGACCTATAAGACCTACAGTCGTAGATAAACTCCACTGTCTTGCTGACATAACTCCTCTTGGAATTAGACGCGAGATAGCTGCTAAGTAAAGCAAGACCGTCTGTCACATTATCACAAATTGTTTAAGACCTACACCAGTAGATAAACTTCACTTTCTTGCTGGCATAGCCCACCTTGAAATTAGACGCGAGGTACCTGCCAAGTAAAGCAAGGCTGTGACTACGGAAATACACCATTTATATGGCTGTTAACCAGTACATCCTCGGCTGATATAAAGAAAGAGCTTCTTGCCAACTACTAAAGCTTTTACAGGAATACTACAGCAAGCCAGGATCTCAAAGCGCCGGAGGAAATATCAGCATTTGGAGAAATGGATGGTTCCGAAGGAAGAACTCCCTCCTGGTCATTCATAGAAATGGACCACATGGAAGGCTCCCTGCGGACTACGCTCTAGTACCACTGGACGCAAGACCAACCTGCAGAAGTAGGGCCTTCCTGTAGAATCAGCTTTTTGTAAATGTGGTGCTGTGCAGACTAACAACCAACCACTACAGAGTTCTTCATCTCCAGCCACGTGCACTGTGAGAGATTTGATGAGGGCAACGCCGAAGGCATTCGTAGTTGCCAAATTCTGGTCAACGAATGTATAAACTTATATCAAGAATCGATTTTATTTTGTTGGTTATATACTTTCTACTTCAGAAACGATAAAAAATATACATACTCAGTTGATGTACAAGACACCAAAGCAAAGCAACCGCTTGATTTCAGGGGTTACAGCAAAGCAAACAACGGCGACAGCCTACCAAATTTACAGATAGAATCAACAAAGCTCGGCGGGAAAAAAAGTTCAATAAACAAATGACAAGGTACACAAAGGAATTACAGACCTTGGCTGAGAGTGGAAATTGTTTGAAATCAATGGAGAAAGTTAAAAATTTGTCCCAGACTTGGATTCAAACCCAAACTAGGCAGATGCTCTGACTGCTAAGCCATCCAGACCCAGTGATCATTGCAACTGTACGGACCGCCCTGGCACGCCTACCGTCGGACCCAAATTCTCAATGTATCTACACAGTGCAATTATAGTGCCCCTTGCCCATTATTCTCATAACTCGTGCCATTCCACCAGTTCCCTTACCGAATTCCAGTCCGGCACAAATTTTCAACTTGCTCCATTGATTTTACTCGCAGCCAAGGTCTGTAATTCATTTGTGTACTAATTCACAATGACTGCTGGATCAAAACTGGTGTCCATTCTTTCAGAGATATTTTTTCCACGCATTTATGAGGCATTTACAAAATCCTTTGTAAAATGCCATCAGCCTGACCAAAGATTACAATGAGGCCCCTGATAAATAAGGCATTATATAATGGTCATCTTGTAGGCAGAATTGAACACTCCTCTAGCTAAATTGGAAACACCATCGCAATTTTCGCAAGCGATGAAAGCGTTGAACACCGTTCTAGCTAAATACGGAAAGCCAGCCAAGAGGGCAAACACTAAGCACTAGAAACTAATCTAATGAAGTAACAAAACCATCAATGAATTAAAAGGCCGGCAAGTGTAGAATGTACGCTACTGCCACAAAATTCACGACATGGGATAGTATATCAGGCAGTTAGTTAACCACAACGGTAAGTACACTAAATACTACATTAATAAAATACAAGACACTTTAAAGAAGGCTGGAAAGCATTGCATAAGTAATAAGCTAGGCAGAGGACCTACTAAATGATTTGACAGAAAATTCTTGTTGCACGAACAAACAAGTCAGCCACATTGCTCTGTAATGTGGCTAGTAGACAAGAAATCAAGTGTCCAGAAAATAGGCCGGATACTGCCCAGAAGCAAAACATAAAGGAGCGCCTATGGCTGACAACAGTACACTGTAGGAACTAACAAATGTCAAACAGACCCGAAAGGAACCAGGATGCAGTGGCTTACGCATAGGTTCAGAATCAAATTACTGCCCATTAAAAAGGGCTCACCATATATGTGCATTCAATGGTTCCCCGAGCAGGCACGTTTCCGTCAGTGGTCGAGTAGCTGACAGTTAAACTCGAATAGGCATGTTGGCGTCAATAACACTCCATGAATCAGTCCGTCGCCTTCCAGCTGCGATCGACCTAAAAGGGCGCTCATACATCCTCAGTAAACGTGGACTTCCAACCGCCCAAGTCATTTCCCCTTAGCAAGCCGAGTACGCCTCTACAACCCTGCCTGCTGTTGTATACGCGCCCACGTGTTTCCAGGAATCGTTGGTCTCCCAGCAGCGGGTTGGAGACAAGCAAAGGGGAGATACAATCAATAGTAGGCCGCCAAGGATGACGAATGCACATGGCACGCCATCTTACCCAGTAGCTTACACCTATTTTTCCGACAATTTCGAAAATCGTACTATTCTACATTGTTGAACACTTTTCCTAACTCGATAAAGTCTAGAAGGCGTCTTGATTTTCATTCAGTCTTGCTTCCATTACCAAGTAAACGTACAAACTGCCTCCCTGGTGTCTTTACCTTTCCTCAAGCCAAATTTATCTTCGACTAAGGCACCAGGGAGGGAGTTATGACGTTGTGCTTGATAATGGAAGCACGACTGAATGAAAATCAAGACGCCTTCTAGACTTTATGGACCTAGAAGAAGCGTTCAACAATGTGAAATAGTACGATGTTCGAAATTCTTGGGAACACAGGTGTACGCTGTAGGAGAAGGTGGGTCATAGACAATAGATACAAGAACCAACTATGTTGCAACAACTCGGGTGTATGAGCTTTTAAGCCGATGTGCGATTGTTTTCACACTACCTTGTCCTTGCTGTCTTGATTATTGTGTAGATGACGTTTTTTCGGAAGCCCAATGGTATGTCTCCAGTCTCGTAGATTTCACAAACGAAACTGAATAGACGTTTGGTTGCCGCTTCCCCTAATGAACGATTTACACCTTATTTGATCCCAAATCTTCCAAACCTGTGTTAAAATCTGACTGTAATACAGGATCCCCTATGTGTTCCATATCAGCTCCAATTCTTCCTTCAAAACGTCATCAGACAGTGCCTACCCCTCCTAGAGACATTCAGTGTACTCTTTCCGCCTGTCGACTCCATTCTCAGCGTTTAACGGTGAAATTCTTTAAATGAAACAACAATTTTACTATTACCAGTCACTGTTTTATTTATTTCCACGACGCGTTTCAAAGGTTTAAACCTCCATCATAGGGTGGATTTACATTAGTTAGTATGACATTTGTGTTGCGATTTTTTGGAGGAACTTGTGGCACTGCCTAGTGGAGAAACAAGACACTATTTCAGAACATGGTTTTGGATTTCTTCCGACAAAAAATTAAACTGATTCTAGTAGTAAACATAAATTAAGTAAAATAGAAAAATAAATCGTAACACAACGCACACACAAATGTCATACTAACTAATGTAAATCCACCCGATGATGGAGGTTTAAACCTTTGAAACGCGTCGTGGAAATAAGTAAAACGATGACTGGTAACAGTAAACTTGTTGTTTCATTTAATGTCAATAACAGTCACGGTAAAGCCTAACCTAAAATTTTCGCATTTAAAGGTGAAATTCTTAATGCGTTATTAAAGTACACGACTTTGGTCAAATTCACCGAAGATTGGTTTAACTTTTCTGCAGCTCTGGCTTTGGTGTCTTTCCGATGACTATTTGTTTTAGATTTCTTCGTATTTTCCGGCAGCCATTACGCCTTGGATTCCCTGCACTTAATGTTTATTTCATTATTAAGTGACTTACATAGTTGTATTGCGTACGCGACGTTGCGTGCGCCTATGTATTCATTCCAATATTCTATTAGTCCATCTCCTTCTCCCCACTCCTCCCCTGAGCCCACCTTCTCCCCCCCCCCCCCCAGCTCACCTACTCCTCCCCCCTTCTTTCTCTACATTATCACTCTCACCCCAAGTCGAGGCTGGTGGTTCTTAGCCCTACAGTAGTTTTTTCCAGATCGTAACTAATATGTGGACCAAATTTCGTTGAAATCATTCCATGGGTCCAAAATCAGCTTTCTAACCGTGAACTCGGTCGCGAACGCACATGTCAAATATAATTCACATATATTTAACGTATTTCACCTGTATCTCATAAATTTCACCCTGCAGGTGCATTTTCATGCAGCTCAATCTTTATGATGTCGTATCTTCTGAACTATGTGCTGTACAATGATATAATTTTGCAGGTACGTCCAGTGATTATGTGACTATTGTCTGCGAAATTGGGAATAGAATTACTAGTAAAGTGCAACAGTATTTGACGTCGTATCTCCTGAAGTATGAGTGGTACAATGATATAATTTTACTGGTACATTCAGAGGTATGTGTGACTACTATCTGCAAAACGTGCGGCGAGTACAGTTAGTAGTAAAGAAGTAATCAATTAAAACATCATGCTTCAAGCGGTAGTTTTACTGCATGAACAGCGAAAATGTAACAAGCGATGAACTTTTCCCTTTCAGTATTTTGTAAGAGGTGTCAGCGAGAAAAAGTTTCGAAAAGGTTTGAAATTATGAGTAAAGTTTGTTTCAAATTCTAAGTATCCTAATCTCAAAGACAGGATGACTAAAGTATGGGTATTCGAGCTTCATTGGTTACACGGCTTTTCCCACCCCACCCCCACACCTTTGATAGGTAGGCGAGTCTTTCCTGACAGTATGTGATATGGGTACTATGTTTGATTGAAATCTGTCCGGTAGTTTAGGAGGAGATGTGGAACATACATACACTATGTGACACCGGGATAAAATTAACTTACAAGTTCGTGGCGCTCTCCGTCCGTGATGCTGGAATTCAATATGGTGTTGGACCATCCTTTGCCTTGATGACAGCTTCCACTCTCGCGTGCATACATGCAATCAAGTGCTGGAAGGTTTCTTGGGGAATGGCAGCCCATTTTCATGGAGTGCTGCTCTGAGGAGAGGTATCGATGTCGGTCGGAGAGGCCTGGCTCGAAGTCGGCGTTCCAAAACAACCCAAATGTGTTCTATAGGGTTCAGGTCAGGATTCAATGCAGGCCAGCCCATTACAGGGATGTTCTTGTCGTGTAACCACTCCGCCACAGGCCATGTAGTATTATGAACAGGTGCACGACCTTCTTGAAAGATGCAGTCGCTATCCCTGAATGACTCTTCAACAGTGGGAAGCAAGAAGATGCTTAAAACATCAATGTAGGCCTGTGCTGTGATAGTACCACGCAAAACAAAAAGGGGTGCTAGACCCCTCCAGCCGGCCGAAGTGGCCGAGCGGTTCTAGGCGTTACAGTCTGGAACCGCGCGACCGCTACGGTCGCAGGTTCGAATCCTGCATGGATGTGTGTGATGTCCTTAGGTTAGTTAGGTTTAAGTAGTTCTAAGCTTTCCATGTATATTAAATAATGATCTATTTCTCGTGCGTACTCTGGCTCTGGCATTGGTCAAAGAAGTCACCTTAACCGCGGTACAATATGATAAATTACTGTCGAACTGAGCACATTCCCTGACAACTGGTCATGCTGGTAGCCTAGGCTCTAAGTTTATGGACTTAGAGTAAAAGAGCTGTTCTCAAGGAGACACTTGGGTCGGAGACACTGCCTCTGGTAGACACAGCCGCCGCTGTAGAAATTCGTAAGTGATTTTTTACTCGCGCGAGAGAGCGAGAATTAACTTTATATCCTTTTTGCCACTGCATAACTGTTTGAGAATACGTTACGTCGGAATGAGTGGTATACTCGTAACATTCTGGAGAGGAAAGTTTTGGTAAATTAAAGATCTGGCGTGCCATGTCATCTGTCTTAGCAGGTAGTGATTCATGTGGCGACAATCGATGGGTATTTTACAAAATAAGAATTCTCTGTTATTTGGCGCCCGAATTTGTTTGACTCAACTCAAAGATATTTTTATTTTAACTGTGGGAAACCGAGGTCATCGTCCTCTCGATTAACTTGCCTAATAATCTGTACGTTATATATCGTGTTATTTCTGTTGTTCATCCTATTTTTCTGAATGTATAGTCTAGGTGAAAAAGACCATGAGTTTTGGTAGAGATTTCCCTTGGTTCTGAATGCTTTGACCTGTCGAGAATAATGTACTAGATGTGGTAATCACGAGTGCCGTTTGTCTAAAGCAATTGGAGTGCAAACTTTGCAGCGCGCAAATCACTTCCGATTCCTTCTTACAAAAACAGACCTCCTGTTTAAAGATTAATCAATCATTTCAAACAGACAATTGTTAAGAAAGTACTTAGATCAAATGGTACAAGATCTTAGTAACCACGTGACTGGGGTCAACTTAGTACACTGCATGATTACTTGTGACAACGTTTGGCACTCCGTCACTCCCAGTTTTATGTTCTGGTGTGAAGAACGTTGCCATTAAGATCACAAATATATGTCAATTGTCTGCTAATTCCCGAGGGTTGTTAGAATGATTAAAGTGTGGCTAGACACAGAAGAATGGAGCAGATAACATGGCGGTGATACACAGCCAGAAACCTTTTCTCTGTGTGCAATAAATTAATTCCATATTGCTTCAACAATTCGATATAGTCATACGGATTTGTATAGGCCAATTGCGCTTGTGGATTCATTACCAGTCCGCTGTGTTTGTGCCATCAACATTCATCAGATGCACATAAAAATCAATGTTAAGCAGTTGCTCTTGTTTAAATAAGGGTAATTCTATTGAATGACACCAATAATTTCAGTCTCTTAAACCTTTCATTTCATTTGTCTGTCCACTTTCTGTGATTCCTCAGAACACAGATGTCCATTACTGCTTAGCTTAAGTGCCTACTGTGATACTCTTTATAGCACAGTCTACACTCTTAGAAAACTTCAACTCTTCATTCATCACTACTTCATTAACCTTTTTCTTTCCACATGGTTTCTTCTGGACGATACTCTCAATCTGTAGTCTACTCTTCATCATTGCTAAATTGTTATCTGAGTCCTGGGTACAACCTGAAAACTAACATCTGATTCCAGGATCTCTTCCCCTCCTGTAGTTTTTGAACAGTGTATTCGCTATCACTAGCTGAAGTTTATTGCAAAATTCAGTATTTCTTCTCTCTCATTCCTACTCCGAAGCCCATATTCTCCCTCAACCCTGTATTCTATTGCATCCCGACGACAGTGTCCCAGGCCCCCATGACTGTTACGTTATAATTTCCTTTTACGTACTGAGTTACCCGTTCAGTACTCTCATATACTCTCTTTGTCCTTCCATCCTCTACTTGTGACGTTGGCATGAGTACCTGAATGTTGTTGGCACTGGTTTGCTGTCGATTCTCTTGACAATAATCCTATCACTAAACTGCTCACAGAAATTCACTCTCTTCTAGCACCCTGTTCATGACGAGTCCTACTACCAGCGTGTCTGTCATTCAGTAGGTCCGGGTTTTGTGGTGTCCTCATCAACATATCATCGAAACGCAAACCGTCCAATGTGGTGTCAACTGAAAAGACTTGCAGATCGGCAGCCGAATTTCCCCAGGAGGGTACTCCTGACATCAATTTCACTGTTACCCTGGTTCTGCTGCTGTTGACATTATCATCTATTCGTCTGGCCTTAAATCCTTATCTTCTCTACAGTTCACTTTACTTCAAGTCGTTCAAATGGCTCTGAGCACTATGGGACTTAACATCTGAGGTCATCAGTCCCCTAGAACTTTGAACTACTTGAACCTAACTAACCTAAGGACATCACACACATCCATGCCCGAGGCAGGATTCGAGCCTGCGACCGTAGCGGTCGCACGGTTCCAGACTGAAGCGTCTAGAACCGTACGGCCACAGTGGCCGGCTTCACTTTACTGGCACCATTTATATCTAGACTGAGATTTTGCATTTTCCATTTCAAATTTTCTATTTTCACTAGCACTTCAGACTTCTGATATTCCATACACCGTCTCTTAGATGTTTCCCTTTTGTGGGTCATTCAGTTCTTTCTTGTCGTTTGGTCCCCCATGGCAGTGCCCTCTCGAAGATCGGGGTGGGGAACTTTAGTATCCCCACCAGTAAACATCGCGATAGAGGCAAATGAGCTGATTGGTAGGGCAGAGGATAAATGCCAGCAACTGCTAAGCGACCCGTTGTATAGACAGATATGCTCTGTAAGTATTTACCTGTAGGCGACAGTAAGACAGACGGGTCAGTTCCAATGCTGACAAGAAAAACACGGCAAGTTCCCTAACCCGATTTCCTAGAAACTTCACTCAGTGGAAGTATCCGTAGACACTCGACCATTTCTAAGAAAACGACGGTCAAAGTTTTCTTGATATTTTATGAGCCTTTCAGTGAACAAACAGTTCAACCGAAACGGGGGCACAGTGGCTACCGTCGCGGCTTCATACTTCTACACCATTCGTGTTCCAAACCCTAATATTACTTTTTTTCTGTTTTTCATGTATATTTAAATAACGTTGTCCTTATTCGTCTACTAACTGAATGTCTGGTGAATGAACTGAAACAAAATATTAAACAAATAAATAAATAAATGAGAAAATTATTTGAAATTCTTTAAGGTGAAATTCCTGTAGTGTATTTGCATTCATAATTAACTGCAAGCGGCTGTTTTCGGTACAGTGATTTGTTATGCGTGGTTTGACGCGAAATTATTGCAAATGTGTGAAATCTTCAGCAGTGTTAACGACGTTTCGCTCCTGAGTGAGATTCATACAGAGAAATGTCACTGTGGCAAACCTGCCCTCGTACGGTGCTCATCGTGTTCGGAATTTGCATGTTATACACTCGGTGTAATCCAAGGGAATCCATCAAATCTTCCTGAAGAATAAACGTAAGAATATAATACAGGAATTAATATAAGAACTAATGTACGCATGAGATATATGAATATGAGAATTTAAAGATATTTTAACCGCTGAAAATACTATATACACATATGTAATGAATGTACGGCACTTATTGTGATAGCCATTTGTAATTTTACAATTTACATAACGCCGTTGTATCCCCTATCTTGATAAGAAACATTCGTGTAGTAAGCTTCTATCGACATGAGTAGATAAATGAAAAATAATACAGTTCTAGGCGCTTCAGTCCGGATCCACGCGGCTGCTACAGTCGCAGGTTCGAATCCTGCCTCGGGCATGGATATGTGTGATGTCCTTAGGTTAGTTAGGTTTAAGTAGTTCTAAGTCTAGGGGACTGATGACCTCAGATGTTAAGTTCCCATGGTGCTTAGAGCCATTTGAACCATTTGAAAAATAATATAAATGAAAACAATAATCGGGTTTGTAACACTGGGCGCAAAGGTGAGCGCCGCAATGTGCTACCATTTTGGTTGAGATTGTCCCACACTAAGAGGCATTACGACGAACACTTTGACCGCCGTTTTATAAGAAACCGTCGAGTTTCTACAGATAAGTCAGATAAGTCGAAACGTGTGTTCGCCTATTCCACTGAGCGGAAGTTGTGGGACATCGGGTTACGGCAGACCTCGCATTACGCCGTGTGCCGTTTCCGTGTGCTCGGTCGTCAGCCGGCCGCGCCTTCCGTGTGTCGTGCTCATCCCCGTGCACGTCTCTATGCGGTTTCAGACTTTCTGCTTCCCTATAGATTGTATCGCATGGCGAGTTTTCGTTTCCTCCTGTGGGGTTCTGCTCTTCGGCTTGTTGTCGAGTCACTGTCGTCGAGTACCTTTTGCCGACAATGTTGTTCAGCTGCGTCGTCTCGGACACTAAAGTGACGATGAAAGACGTTCTTACGTGTGACGCTTCCATTTTTTCTTTTCGTTTCCTCCTGTGGGGTTCTGTTCTTCGGCTTGTTGTCGAGTCACTGTCGTCGAGTACCTTTTGCCGACAATGTTGTTCAGCTGCGTCGTCTCGGACACTAAAGTGACGATGAAAGACGTTCTTACGTGTGACGCTTCCATTTTTTCTTTTCGTTTCCTCCTGTGGGGTTCTGCTCTTCGGCTTGTTGTCGAGTCACTGTCGTCGAGTACCTTTTGCCGACAATGTTGTTCAGCTGCGTCGTCTCGGACACTAAAGTGACGATGAAAGACGTTCTTACGTGTGACGCTTCCATTTTTTCTTTTCGTTTCCTCCTGTGGGGTTCTGCTCTTCGGCTTGTTGTCGAGTCACTGTCGTCGAGTACCTTTTGCCGACAATGTTGTTCAGCTGCGTCGTCTCGGACACTAAAGTGACGATGAAAGACGTTCTTACGTGTGACGCTTCCATTTTTTCTTTTCGTTTCCTCCTGTGGGGTTCTGCTCTTCGGCTTGTTGTCGAGTCACTGTCGTCGAGTACCTTTTGCCGACAATGTTGTTCAGCTGCGTCGTCTCCGACACTAAAGCGACGATGAAAGGCGTTCTTAGGTGTGACGCTTCCATTTTTTCTTCCCTTTTCAATGCGGCAACAGTGGACTCGGCATTTCTGCAGTGCTGACAGGAACAGTTGCACTTACAGAAGGACCAGCAGCAACATGAGCAGATGCAGGCGCTGCTAAACCAGAAAGCGGAACTGGTTCGTGTCCATGCCGTCCAGGTGGTGGACTAGGCGCCTCCAACGCAGTTGCCTGATCTCGATGACTCTACCGAAAGGTGGGAAAATTTACCGGTCCTTGCTGCAGTGGTAGGTAACCTGTCTTGTTATTCTCAGTCAGTAGGGAGTTACACGAAATTGTGCGAAATTTTGAAAGGGTACAGTACCGCCCGACATTGAAAATGGATACAACATACTTCATTATTCTTGTCAGTACAACATTTTTTTCTAATAATAACTCAATTTCAATTAATACAGCGAAGCCGGATACCAGTGTGGGAAAGAATGACAATTTATTTATTTTATTGATCACATGTGCACTCCCACAAAATAAATCCCTACATCCAGTTTGGTGAGATCTGTGAAATGAATGAATGTATGGTCGTCTGCTAACCGCAGATAGTGAATGTGAATATATGATCATCTTTGAGACGTTCTTTTGGTCACCTTTGGTGGAACCAAAGAGATGAAACTTCCGGAGCTTTGAGCGCCTGAAATGTGGCTGACCAATACGGTAGAAAGGTGCTCCCCCACTTCGGCAGAGGTGCGAGAGGACCTGAAGAACGGCCATGTTTCAGCACTCTGCCGCTGGATCTAGTGTTGGTAAGACCTGTCTTAGGTGTGCTCCGTAAAGACAAAAGAGTGGAGACATGGTATGCATGTGAAATACTTAAGAGTAGTTTGGAATAATAATTTCTCTATTTCAGGAACTTTTGTGGGGAGAATTAAACGTCAGGCAGGTAATATTGAGGGGATCGTAGTAATCTTCGGAAGTGACCAACGGTCACAATGAAACCACGTGTAGCAATAAGTTGAAATACATCCGAGTGCTTAAGTTAAGCTGAATTACTAGCGTGTGCACTATAAGTTGGAAATATTTAAGAAATGGCGTGTGCAGGACTTGAAATTAGAGACGAGTACTTCCACGTGGTGAGTACTGTGTGAGTCTCAATCAGTGTATGAGACAAAGGATGAAGAGAAGTACTCGTCCATGGTATCAGTTGAGGACTCGCGTGTGTGATGAATATGTTCTTAATATTACTTTGCGTGTGATGTTTCCGTGTGACGCTTGATTCAAACTATAATACTCTGAGAGAGAAGCAAGGTGAGTCAGCCGTCTATCCAGCAACGCCACTTGGCTTGCATTGCACAGGAAGACGTGCATATATCCTCCAGAGTTCATAGTAGGAAAGAAAAATTACGAAGTGGGGCAGTGTCGTGTGAAATTGGGATAAATACTAATTGAAGTGGGAAAGCTGAAAGTGATAGTGTTGTGACTATTCCTTGTGTTGTATTCCATGTTGCAGTGTGGTGTATGTCATGTGATTTAAGTATGTGTGGTTTGCATGGGAGAGTAGCAAGGTAGTTTCAGAGGTAGTGGGTTATGCATGTTCCTTCTGTACCGCTCGGTCTGGAGGAAAGTTTAATGATGATGGTTGTGAGAGTCGAAGTGTGAGATATAGCAAAAGATCCACCATCCTATCCAGAAAGTGCACTGTAGCATTAAATAATTACGAGACCATAAGATAGAGAATTACCAATGTAAAGCCATGCCCACTGGGCGGAATTTCTCATGTGTTATTGTTGTAGGTTATAGAATTTGGGTGTTTAGATTATAGAATTTATCGGAATAAATAAGATAGTGAAAAGAAAAAGATTGGTGGCCTTTTCCTTCGAATAGTGTGTTGCCATGATACCCAGAATTTATAATGTGTGCGCCATTCATATGCAGTGCGATGGCCACGTGTTGATCAAAGCCGTTGAATAAGAACGAAAATGTGGTATTGCCAGTGCGTAGTGAACAGTCAGAGTTGTGTCAATTACTAATAGTCAGATGAGCGTTTCCGTTGCGCAATATCCAAGCAGGAAAATAACTTTTAACTTAATTGTGAGTACTAGAGTTCATGCTACTTGATAAATAGAAAATGAATCCACTCGCTTGGCAGACCACTCAAATTGCAGGCCTGACTGCTTGATGCCACAGTATGAACAAGGCATGCGGGTGCCTCTCAATTTGATACCCTCTACTGAGCCCGAGAAAATCCACTTTGGCAGACTTTGTTGGTTCTTACGCAGTGTTTCGGACATCAAATCCATATAGTGGCGGCAATGCGACCTCGATCGCCAGTTTGCGGGGTCTCTCGTGCAAGTGTCTTTGTGAGTGTCCCAAATGTACTACCTTATATGCAGACTCACCAGTTCGGAGGAGGGGGGGGGGGGGGTATTGTCAGCTTAGTTCTTGATCCTGAGGTCCAAACTAGGGCGCTGACCTCCTCTGATCCTTCTTTAGCCGACGTGACCCAGATTGCGGAAGCTTACGGCGGCGGCGAGGGGGGTCTCTCCGTCAATTGGCAGGTAGCGCATTTAGGTGTGCGTGATAAACAGTCCCCGGTTACTAAAAGTACTGTTACGTAGGTAAGCTGGTGACGAGATGGAAAATATTGTAAGAGTAATGTATAGTCGAAGGGGCCAGACACTCCTGCTTTACAACAACATTGCATTCAGACATTAGAGGAAAGTGAAATCTACCAGGAAACAGTGTTGGAGACGCTCCAGCAAGAACTGTAATGCAAACAATTTTCATATAGGAAGTGATCATGTTTTCTCTGTTTGTCCAGCTTTTCAGAGATGGTAGCTGGACTCGGCTGTTCGGTACAGGATGTCAAATCAAACACGTTTCAGCCGTTTGGTTTCCAAATTTATTTTATTTGGCTACTAGTTTCGGCGAATTACTACGCCATCTTCAGGCCCCTGACAGACGTGTAGGAAGATATCACCTTCGTTCTGATCAAAAAGCCGTCCGCGGTGGCCGAGCAGTTCTAGGCGCTTCAGTCTGGAACCACGCTGTGCTACGGTCACAGGTTCGAATCCTATCTCGGACATGGATGTTTGTGTCCTTAGGTTAAGTTAGGTTTAAGTAGTTAAAATTTTAGGGGACTGATGATCTCAGATGTTAAGTCCCATAATGCTTAGAGCCATTTGAACCATTTTTTTCTGATCAAAACAGGGGCCAGCATTTGAATACTGGTATCTACAGATTTCTGCTTGTTGTACCGATCACTTCAACCGTCATCTACCGATGAAGTGATCGGTAAAGCAAGCAGAAATCTGTGGATACCAGTATTCGAATGTCGACCCCTGTTTTGACCACAACCAAGGTGAAATCTTCCAACACGTCGGTCAGAGGCCTGAAGATGGCGTAGTAGATCGCCGAAACTGGTAGCTAAATCAAATAAGTTTTGAAGCTAGATGGCTGAAAGGTGTTTGATTTGACATCCTGATCATGTTTTGTCCATTCTCGTAAGAAATCACACTCGTGACACATTCTCAGTAGAAGAGATACACAGGAAATCAGTCGAAATTCAATGAAATAGAAAAAAAACCGAGTATGAGAAAGGGGAATGGCTGTTTCTCTTTCCAGCTTCAAATATGAAGAAGTTGGAGATGCTTTTAGTGATCTAATGAGCATCGTGGCAGAAGACCCATTACTCTCCGACTATCTTGTATAAAATTGTATTGACGAGGAAAATATATCTTTCTCACTTTGTATTTGAGCAGAGGAGGCCTCTGCGCTTTAGAGAAGACTAATGCGTCGAAGGCTTGCGTTCTCATATTAAGTCTCTGTTTGAACCAACTCACTGTCACATTTACGTCTTTGAGTGTAACTTAGGAAGAGTACAAGCTGACTCTTATAGATTGCTATATAGTGTCGGCTCTGTTCCCGTACCAGAAACTGGGAAGAAAAGCGAAGTAAGACATATATTCATGCAGAACAAAATTGTGCAATGTGAAATGGATAAATTGCACTTATTGAAGTGTGTTTCGTAAGGATGCTATCCGTAGCTTCAAAATAACTTTTGAAAAAACTGCTTGCAGTTAGAGCTTCTTATTTTGTACTTTCTTTTTCGTAAACACATTTTCTACACCGTTCTGTCTGTTAGGGCATTTAAGGTAATAAATCAACTCTTCGTACATTTAGTAACAATTCAATACTACTCTTACCTTAACGTTGCTAACTCCTACAATAGGTCTTACTGATGTGCTGCGGAGAGAAGTCAAGAGAAAGTCAAAAGTCTGCTGTTATCTGCGGAGTTCGTGTATTGATGGTAACGGTGGTTTTGGACCACTAGTTTTGGACAAGTTACGGGGCTCGAACTTTGTGCGGGTAAAAGTTGCGGAGTTCCTGTGAGCCGATAAAAAAAGACACCTTGAAGTGTATCATGACCGAGACCACATTCACTCAAATCTTGTGTATTATCCATATTGTTCGAGACTTGCTCTCAGACGGCCGTGAAGCACGACATTTACATCCGTGTTAAGCTATGCCACTAGTTGAGGTGTCTGTAAAATGGTAGCCATCTCTGCTTCATCAGTGACTACTGATTCCGTCTGCTTTACTACATTTGAAGTAAATCACAGGTAGCGATTTGCTGGAAATTACAAAATTCAAATGTATGCTATGTCGAAAAGGAAATATCGGAGGCCTAAACACCATCGATTGCAATGTCATTTGAAGGCGAGCAACATTTCTGATTAGAACATAATGAGGGAATTTCCGTATCAGAATTATTGTTGAAACTTCGCTTTAACCAGGTCCGGAAGCGATGGAAAATCTAAATCAATGCCCTCCATGCCTCCTGTCTGATGTCGGATTCGGATTGACTACTGTAACAGATATCGTGGCGACTAATTAGTGGTAGTGATGTTCCGTGCGGTGTGCGTAACGGTTTTCGACAGCGTCTGACTGAAAACCGATATTGCATCTTTGTCGCATCTGACTAATATTTAATACTGCATCTGATCTCCAACTTGTAATGCAAACAGGATCCCCTGAAGAAACTGAACTCTTAATGCTATACATTAAACAGTTAAACACAGCAGAATACACAAAACTATGCATAGAAACAATTAAACATCAAAGTCCAACTTCTAATGTTTTTCAATACGCAACTGATCGCAGCGGAATACACTTTCCTAAACAGGGAAGTAATACACTACTGGCTCTTAAAATATCTATACCACGAAGATGACGTGCTACAGACGCGAAATTTAACCGACACGAAGAAGACGCTGTGATATGCAAATAATTAGCTTTTCAGAGCATTCACAGCAGGTTGGCGCCGGTGGTGACACCTACAACGTGCTGACATGAGGAAAGTCTCCAACCGATTTCTCATACACAAACAGCAGTTTACCGGCGTTGCCTGGTGAAACGTTGCTGTGATGCCTAGTGTAATGAGGAGAAATGCGTACCATCACGTTTCCTGCTTTGGCAAAGTTCGGATTGTAGCCTATCGTGACTGCGGTTTATCGTATCGCGACATTGAGATCCAATCATTGTTAGCAGAATATGGAATCGCTGGGTTCAGGAGGGTAATACGGAACGCCGTGCTGGATCCCAACGGCCTCGTATCACTAGCAGTCGAGATGACAGGCATCTTATCCGCATGGCTGTAACGGATCGTGCAGCCACGTCTCGATCCCTGACTCAACAGATGGGGACATTTGCAAGACAACAACCATGTGCACGACTAGATCGACGACGTTTGCAGCAGCATGGACTATCAGCTCGGAGACCATGGCTGCGGTTACCCTCGACGCTGCATCATAGACAGGAGCGCCTACAATGGTGTACTCAACGACGGACTTGGGTGCACGAATGGCAAAACGTCATTTTTTCGGATGAATTCAGGTTCTGTTTACAGCAGCATCATGATGGTCGCATCCAAGTTTGGCGACATTACGGTGAACGCAAAATGGAAGCGTGTATTCGTCATTGCCATACTGGCGTATCACCCAGCGTGATGGTATAGGGTGCCATTGGTTACACGTCTCGATCACCTCTTGTTCGCATTGACGGCACTTTGAACAGTGGACGTTACATTCTAGATGTGTTACGACCCGTGGCTCCACCCTTCATTCGATCCCTGCGAAATCCTACATTTCAGCCGGATAATGCACGACCGCATGTTGCAGGTCCTGTACGGGTCTTCCTGGATACAGAAAATGTTCGACTGCTGCCATGGCCAGCACATTCTCCAGATCTCTCACCAATTGGAAACGTCTGGTCAATGGTGGCTGAGCAACTGGCTCGTCACAATACGCACTACTCTTGATGAACTGTGGTATCGTGTTGAAGCTGCATGGGCAGCTGTACCTGTACACGCCATCCAAGCTCTGTTTGACTCAATGCCCAGGCATATCAAGGCCGTTATTACGGCCAGAGGTGGTTGTTCTGGGTACTGATTTCTCAGGATCTATGCACCCAGATTGCGTGAAAATGTAATCACATGTCAGTTCTAGTATAATACATTCGTCCAATGAATACCCGTTTATCATCCGCATTTCTTCTTGGTGTAGCAATTTTTTTGGCCGGTAGTGTAGTTATTCAAGACCAGTCAGGAACGTCTAAGTATAAAATAAAATCAAGAGGAATAACCGAGCCACACCATCATTCTTTAACGAGAATAAATAAAGGATAATGTTCCTTACTGCTTGAGATTCAACCACGTTTGTCATGAGCACATGGGGGGAGGGGGGGGGGGGGGGCACAGATGTTCAGGGACAAAGTGAATTAACATACTCGAAATCATGTTCGTGAAAGCTACTTTTGATAATTACTCTATATGCTGACATTCCGCTTACGATAAAACCAATATAAACAGAACTACAAGTGACAGCTAAATCAAAATCACGTCGAGTCTTCGGTAACACTGACACACATGTCATCAAATTTTGCATTCGACTTAGTCACATAATAACTTCTTGTTTGCCATAAAACCTTCTAGTGTATTAGAAACATTCAAGAGATACAAAGAATCTATGTATGCAGTCACCTCCACAAATTCAGGTGCTACCTAAACGCATGGATGTTGAAAAGGTTCTATTTTCACACTATAAGTCAAAAATTAGAGACTGACTTTAATGCAACGAAAAATCAGTTCGCGCTCTGATGGAGCAGTCTCTTACCGTCCGGATTACACTTCTCTCGGTCTTGTTAGAACTAATCCCATGAGATAAGGAACTCATTAGAATCTTCACTAACGATCACACGGTCGGCCAGGAATCCGAATTACAAAAACAGTTTACTCTCCACAATGAAAGGTTGAAAGACTCCATAGTCATTTGCACAATACATGGCAGTAATGTGACGACAGTACCTCCACATGAACTTACACAAAGGAACAAAGGAAGAACCATCAATTTTTTACTTGCCACATCTGTTCACAAAGCAATATATCGTTTGAAAATATGGAAACAATGTGGGTTTCTTACTGTTAGCTTTTAATAGGTAAAAAAATATTAAAAGAAAGTAGGCGAAGAAAATAAAAAATTGTAACTATGCCCACCACCTGCAACGGTGATAGCAGCAGTCCCATATTCTGCTTTCAAATCTAAAGATGACCATATTCGACCGAAATCGGTCGCTACGGTTAAATAAAACAAGATCTACACTGTTGTGTTCATATAATAAAAAATATTTGTGGTGTTTAAAATAACAGGCTGGTGCTACAAGGGCGGTGACACCTGGATGCACCTAACTATAGCACTTTCTTTTATTTCATAACATTTAACATTCAGCCGAGTTTCGCCCAAATCAGTCAACGTGCCTTTAAATATCTCGAAACATTTTCATCCTCTGTTGAAGAATCTCATTAAAAAAACCGACAAGAGAGGTTACGCTGGATCGTGGCGATCGTATGTGACGCTGGACAACGGATTTTTTTTTTTCTCGTATCTACTGCTGGAAATGTTATTGGAAATTCCTGTCGGAGCGGCAACAGAATTTTATTGCTGCCTGTGTTATTGCAGTGGAACGGTCGGCGGAAAGAGGAAAGCTTGCCCTCTGTCCCGCTCAGATATTTCGAAACATTCCTTCCTTCCTCCTTGCTGCGCCTTACGCCGACCGCTGTAGTTTTCAAAGCGCCATGGCAAACGTCGGCCAACAGGCAGACGCATCACCACATCTTCAGAAGCTGAACACTTCTCTCTGGGGAACGCGTGACAGCGACCAGCCTGCAACAGAGTTTACATCATCCATGAAAATTCGCTTGTGCCTTCCATGAGCCAATCAAAAAAATCACTATTCCGTAGCGTAGAAGACTAGCCTAGGTCGTTCGTTTGGTCCGCTACCATATCTCAGTGGCACACGGAAAAATTCTTTTTCAGAAAACTCACAGTTCCTCGAGGACATGGTTCCGCTGGTATCGTCATGAATATTGTATTAGCACCTTATAACTGCCCACGTCGTGTTGTGCCGACTCCACTGTAGCTTGAATGGATTTTTAAGTTTGTTTTACATGCCCGACTTCTAATTTCACCACGCAAGTCTCCAGGGTTGAGCAGTTATTGCCCGATGAGGACACGCAATACAGTTTGTTAAAGCGGAGTTCGCCGTTATTAATTATGTTTTTAGATTTAATTTTATTACTCGTACAGAGACTCAACGTTCCTTTGTTTAACAGCGCGTCGTCAAAATAAGTATGAAATGCTAATGTCTTTGCAATTCATAATGTCGACTATTGAGTTAAAGTTCGTACCTATTTTGCCATTTTAGAGAAGAGAAACCTTAAGCGCTTCTGCTTCTATAGTCTCAGTATCAAATGTTCACTAATTTCAATTTACTTCCAATCTCAGTTCAGTATTTAACATAAATTATATATCAATGTCATTTCAGAGATATTACGTCGGTTCCACACTTAACGGAATAACACGTAATTGTCATTTAACATCACTTTTATTAATAAACCTTTTTCTTATCACGTAAATGTTAATGAACAGTCACTATCTAGGAGAAAAGAGGGATTGATCCTAATCATGAGATAATAGCTTTTAATGAGCCCGCAATCGTTAATTAAATAAAAAGTCACGTTCAAGGATGATATGCGAACAACTTTCGTTACGTCCGTTTTCACGTATTTGTCAAAACTAATCCTGTCGCCCACAATCAAATTAGCACTGACGTTAACCCCTTTTGTCGGAACATCGAACTATTATGTGGAAGTTTATTATAGTCCCCGAATTAATTCCTTTCAGATAGGCGCACGACCGAACAGCAGAACGGAACACAAACACAATGAACAACGCAATGACATTTCATTACGACAATGTCCGCCCAATGAACATCTCTTTGACTTTATCTTCTCTACTCTGCTTAATTAAATCATTCCTAATTACAATTTATTCAGCTATTTAACGAAAACATCTAACGAAAACTAAAATAAATTTATCCCAACGTAAAAGATCCGTTATAGCCCGAAGACACGTTATGAACATGCAAGACTAGTGCACAAAACGCTATAAACTAAAGGGGTAAAAGCTACGAGACACCTAGGCTCACGACGCCACCATGTGTAAACAACATTCACTGTCTTCGCAAACATAGTTGCCACTGAACGCCATGTGCAAATGGAGTTGCCCGCTTACAGCGGTAGTGGGGTTTGTTAGTGGATAACGTACTGCATCTCAAGGATACCAAAAATTGGATTTGTTTATTGGCTAACGTCAATGACGTCATATTACAACTCAATGCGACCGCCGGCCGGAGTGGCCGAGCGGTTCTAGGCGCTTCAGTCTGGAACCGCGTGACTGCTACGGTCGCAGGTTCGAATCCTGCCTCGCGCATGGATGTGTGTGATGTCCTTAGGTTAGTTAGGTTTAAGTAGTTCTAGGGGACTGATGACCTCAGAAGTTAAATCCCATAGTGCTCAGAGCCATTTGAACCATTCAATGCGACCACGAAAATTGATAGCATTAAATGAATTCGCAAGTGCGAATGATGACAACCATCAGCTGTAGAATGGAATGACGACAATGAAAATGTATACCGGACCGGGACTCGAACCCGGATTTCCCGCTTCGCAATTGGGAATTCATTTATTTCATAACGGCTGAAGACGTCGCAGTGCCTGTTCCTTTGGACATCTGTGCATTCAATCAGAATAACACAGGCACTGCAATATCGTAAAATTTATAGCAGTCAGACGCCATTCTGGATTTCGTAGTATTTCATAATGCTCGTAATACATGTTCGACGTATAACAGCATGTCATTTGATGGTCACAATGTGTTTAAGATTTATCACAAACACGTTTCTCCTGGGACGTTTTATTATAACTATATGACATTTAATGACAGGTTGGTGGTAAAAGACTTCAGGACATCACAAGATAAAAGTTAATGACTGAAGTTTCATGTGTTGCTCTCTAGCGCAATCAAATCTTCGATTTTGCCTATTCAATCTGATGAAAAAACGGTACATGAAATAGCTGCCAGTGAAATGAGCAGCAGTGCCATTTGTATCTCGCTTGTCTCTCATATTTGGATGTTTTTTTCTGAATATGTCACGATTTAGACAGGATCTTGAGAAGATAGCTCAAATGTCTATAGAGCTTCTTACAGGGCAACAAGGTTACTACGGGCCAAGTCACCTGTCGAAGTTGTTACAGACTTTCTGCCTTTCTTATGACTTCATGAACGTCAGTCAATCAGCAATCAATTCAATGGCACCCACGAAAGGCAGGTGTGGATGACATAAGGTTGAGGCATTACATCGCTGGACTTATGGAGACATTTAGCAAAACTTCTATCCAGGCGTGTATGGTGAATAATGCACTGGATGTATCAGCTAAAATGGATGTTCCATATTCGTGATCAGCGAAGAACTGCAAGAAGTGTTCAAAGGAATCCACAAGCTATATTCAGTAGTATGACATTAACAGCGTTGACCTCCCTCTACAGTTTTTACCCTCACAATTCCCTCGATTACTAAATAACCTTTCCTTTGTATCTCGGGATACTTATATCTGCCCTTAGTCAGGTTGTGTCATAAAGCTCTTTTCTCCCCACTTGGACTCCATCCCTCTCCACTACAAAGTCGTAATATCCATCTACCCTTCAGAATTCGTCTCTAGCACTACGTTTCAAAAGCTTACATTCTGTTCTTGTCTTCACTGTTTATCGTTCACATTTCATTTTCATACAAGTCTATAAACCACAGCAAATAGTTTCAGAACAGAGTTGCAAACTGTAAAATTTATGATGAGTGTTTACAAGTATCTCTTTTCCAGGAAAGTTTTTCTTTCTTTGCCAATATAAATCTGATCTCCTACTTTGCTGGCCAAATATCACGACTACTTCTTTCAGTGCCTCATTTCCCAATCTAATTTCATCAGCTTTACTTGATTTAATTCGTACAAACCGTCACTCTTAATTTTTATTTGTGCTTATCTTATAACCTCTTTTCAAGACACTGTCGATTCCGGTTGAATGAGCTTCGAAGCCATTTTCTGTCTATGAAAGAATTACGTCTAAGGCAACCCTTAAAGTTTTTATTTCTTATCCCTTATTTTAAGTTCACTTCCAAATTTCTCTTGCTGTATGCACACAGCGACGAAGATGGTACATAGGCCATCTCTCACTCACTTCATAGTTACTACGTCTCTTTCACTTTCAACTCTTAGAACTACAAGCTTGTTTCTGTACGAGTTGTAGATAAACTTTAGCTCTGTGTATTTCATCTCTGACAACTTCAGGATTGCAAAGAGTGTACTCTAGACAACACTGTCATGAGCTTTCCCTTACTCTAGAAATGTTATAAATGTGGATAGCCTTTGCCTTTCTTCAGTTTATCCCTTATATTTCTCTGAATCCCAAATGGTACACTGCTATAGTAAAAAAATCACAATTTTGTTAATATTTGTCGTCAAAAAAGCAAAATCGTGTTATCATTTAATAATATTTTAATATGTAGGGGTTGCGGTTGATAAACGAATGCAGTGACAAGAGATAATACGTAGATTCGCTGATACAATTACGGCATTGAGACTATTTAGTGTGGTGTGACAGTGCAAGTAAAAAAGTATTGAGCCGAAGGTGTTTAACACAAATGTATGCAAATATTCACCAGAAAGACGAGAAACGTATTTATAATACATTACTACAACCTTTTTGATTGTGGAAATGACGCTAAACTGAATTTTTGTTGTACTTTCGAAGGCTTGGTAGAAAGTATTAGGCAAAACAGTTTAATGAAATTAAATTTTCGAATCAGTAGATCCATTTCAAGAATTCTGTTTAAGAGAATCGAAAGTAAAAGAAACAGCATTAGTTTTACTCTAGCTGCAGCTATACTGTTATTGGTAATTTTCAGTCTTGCGATATGTGGATGTATTCTCTGGAGCATGTACTTCGTTCTTTTCAATGTTTGGGTTCGGGGCAACACAACAACAATTTGAAGAGAAACGCTAAAATGGGATACTGTTAAATATCTGTTATTATATGAAATTCAAATCAGCTTTCGTGATAGCTGTTAGTCTACAGCGGATTTTCGTTAAAGAATACACGACGAACTTTGGCATAATATTACTGCTTATTGTGTACCACATATGCATTGGAGTATTCAGTATTATATTACTGTAGTACTTATTAAAGTGCGTTAGAAAGTACAGAAAAATCACTTTTGAAGTACAAACACAATTTACGTCATAGTCGGACCAGCTCATAAGAAGAATGTGATACCACGCTGTTTTCTTTTAATTGTTGGTGTCATTTCGCACATAGACCATTGGATATGAATAACAAAGAATCTATGGCTGTTTGAATGGCATATACACTCCTGGAAATTGAAATAAGAACACCGTGAATTCATTGTCCCAGGAAGGGGAAACTTTATTGACACATTCCTGGGGTCAGATACATCACATGATCACACTGACAGAATCACAGGCACATAGACACAGGCAACAGAGCATGCACAATGTCGGCACTAGGACAGTGTATATCCACCTTTCGCAGCAATGCAGGCTGCTATTCTCCCATGGAGACGATCGTAGAGATGCTGGATGTAGTCCTGTGGAACGGCTTGCCATGCCATTTCCACCTGGCGCCTCAGTTGGACCAGCGTTCGTGCTGGACGTGCAGACCGCGTGAGACGACGCTTCATCCAGTCCCAAACATGCTCAATGGGGGACAGATCCGGAGATCTTGCTGGCCAGGGTAGTTGACTTACACCTTCTAGAGCACGTTGGGTGGCACGAGATACATGCGGACGTGCATTGTCCTGTTGGAACAGCAAGTTCCCTTGCCGGTCTAGGAATGGTAGAACGATGGGTTCGATGACGGTTTGGATGTACCGTGCACTATTCAGTGTCCCCTCGACGATCACCAGTGGTGTACGGCCAGTGTAGGAGATCGCTCCCCACACCATGATGCCGGGTGTTGGCCCTGTGTGCCTCGGTCGTATGCAGTCCTGATTGTGGCGCTCACCTGCACGGCGCCAAACACGCATACGACCATCATTGGCACCAAGGCAGAAGCGACTCTCATCGCTGAAGACGACACGTCTCCATTCGTCCCTCCATTCACGCCTGTCGCGACACCACTGGAGGCGGGCTGCACGATGTTGGGGCGTGAGCGGAAGACGGCCTAACGGTGTGCGGGACCGTAGCCCAGCTTCATGGAGACGGTTGCGAATGGTCCTCGCCGATACCCCAGGAGCAACAGTGTCCCTAATTTGCTGGGAAGTGGCGGTGCGGTCCCCTACGGCACTGCGTAGGATCCTACGGTCTTGGCGTGCATCCGTGCGTCGCTGCGGTCCGGTCCCAGGTCGACGGGCACGTGCACCTTCCGCCGACCACTGGCGACAACATCGATGTACTGTGGAGACCTCACGCCCCACGTGTTGAGCAATTCGGCGGTACGTCCACCCGGCCTCCCGCATGCCCACTATACGCCCTCGCTCAAAGTCCGTCAACTGCACATACGGTTCACGTCCACGCTGTCGCGGCATGCTACCAGTGTTAAAGACTGTGATGGAGCTCCGTATGCCACGGCAAACTGGCTGACACTGACGGCGGCGGTGCACAAATGCTGCGCAGCTAGCGCCATTCGACGGCCAACACCGCGGTTCCTGGTGTGTCCGCTGTGCCGTGCGTGTGATCATTGCTTGTACAGCCCTCTCGCAGTGTCCGGAGCAAGTATGGTGTGTCTGACACACCGGTGTCAATGTGTTCGTTTTTCCATTTCCAGGAGTGTAGTTCGTAGTTACACCGCGGATGCACACTTTATTTTGATGGCACTTTATGAATTAAGCTACGAAGTTTTTCACTTCGGAGTCCTTGGAATAAATGTTCTCTGTTTATTAGAAGCTTTAAATTCGGATAAACCCCCAAACTGTAAACGACTGCCTCCATCATCGTCGTCAGGGACTAAGTCTGTTTCTCGTGAAACTAGCGAGGCTCTGACATTTACGCCCATCCTCGAAATGTTTGGACTTTATCCGCATTCGACGCGGCTAATAGAACGAGAACTTTTTACCCATGGATTATCTTGTCACAAACATGACTGGCTTCAGCATGGTAAAGAATAAAAATATCAGTGTACCAGCTTTCATTGACAGTCTTGAGTAATCTGGTTTCCTTTCCTTACAAGAGAATCTGTATTTTTATTCGTACAGCAGTAGTCTACACCCTAGTTCGCGAATTGTTAGGACGGACTCTTGATTGTGACCTGTAAATGTTAAGGCAGGCGGGCCAGACGTCACAGCTCGCACAGGAAGATTAGGTACTCACTCACAAAATAAGCTCCAAGCATGTGGGGATACGTATCGACGTAGCTCACTCGTTATTAACAATATTCGTACGAAACAGCTCAGCATAACGGATAAAATCTCTTTCCATCGAAGAATTGACGACATTGTTATTAGGTAATCTGATATCCACTTCGGCCCAAAAAAATCGCAAGTACTGAGATGGGAATGAAGATTTATTGTCTGCACGTGAGATACTTTATTTCTTTTTATTTACCTGTTATTTACATTTCCTGTCAGTTTGGGGGGGGGGGGTCAGGTTGACGACATCCAAGTTGTAGCCCTTAAGCCTTTAATTTAAATATGTTGATACGCTTAAACAGATTATCTTAATTTGATGAGATGGTGATGTGAGCATAGTCTTGAATCTGAAACGACCGAAGTGCTTTGAGCTGCTGATACTATATAGTAAGTGAGGTATTTGGGGTGAGATTTTAGAGGAAGCGGTTCGAGAAATGATGTGGGATGAGTTTTGGGAAGTGTGAAGAGACGAGTTGCACTTGGTATAAGGCGGGTAGGATTGTACGTAGCTGTATCTACAGGGTGTTTCAAAAATGACCGGTGTATTTGAAACGGCAATAAAAACTAAACGAGCAGCGATAGAAATACACCGTTTGTTGCAATATGCTTGGGACAACAGTACATTTTCAGGCAGACAAACTTTCGAAATTACAGTAGTTACAATTTTCAACAACAGATGGCGCTGCAAGTGATGTGAAAGATATAGAAGACAACGCAGTCTGTGGGTGCGCCATTCTGTACGTCGTCTTTCTGCTGTAAGCGTGTGCTGTTCACAACGTGCAAGTGTGCTGTAGACAACATGGTTTATTCCTTAGAACAGAGGATTTTTCTGGTGTTGGAATTCCACCGCCTAGAACACAGTGTTGTTGCAACAAGACGAAGTTTTCAACGGAGGTTTAATGTAACCAAAGGACCGAAAAGCGATACAATAAAGGATCTGTTTGAAAAATTTCAACGGACTGGGAACGGGACGGATGAACATGCTGGAAAGGTAGGGCGACTGTGTACGGCAACCACAGAGGGCAACGCGCAGCTAGTGCAGCAGGTGATCCAACAGCGGCCTCGGGTTTCCGTTCGCCGTGTTGCAGCTGCGGTCCAAATGACGCCAACGTCCACGTATCGTCTCATGCGCCAGAGTTTACACCTCTATCCATACAAAATTCAAACGCGGCAACCCCTCAGCGCCGCTACCATTGCTGCACGAGAGACATTCGCTTACGATATAGTGCACAGGATTGATGACGGCGATATGCATGTGGGCAGCATTTGGTTTACTGACGAAGCTTATTTTTACCTGGACGGCTTCGTCAATAAACAGAACTGGCGCATATGGGGAACCGAAAAGCCCCATGTTGCAGTCCCATCATCCCTGCATCCTCAAAAAGTACTGGTCTGGGCCGCCATTTCTTCCAAAGGAATCATTGGCCCATTTTTCAGATCCGAAACGATTACTGCATCTCGCTATCTGGACATTCTTCGTGAATTTGTGGCGGTACAAACTGCCTTAGACGACACTGCGAACACCTCGTGGTTTATGCAAGATGGTGCCCGGCCACATCGCAAGGCCGACGTCTTTAATTTCCTGAATGAATATTTCGATGATCGTGTGATTGCTTTGGGCTATCCGAAACATACAGGAGGCGGCGTGGATTGGCCTCCCTATTCGCCAGACATGAACCCCTGTGACTTCTTTCTGTGGGGACACTTGAAAGACCAGGTGTACCGCCAGAATCCAGAAACAATTGAACAGCTGAAGCAGTACATCTCATCTGCATGTGAAGCCATTCCGCCAGACACGTTGTCAAAGGTTTCGGGTAATTTCATTCAGAGACTACGCCATATTATTGCTACGCATGGTGGATATGTGGAAAATATCGTACTATAGAGTTTCCCAGACCGCAGCGCCATCTGTTGTTGAAAATTGTAACTACTGTAATTTCGAAAGTTTGTCTGCCTGAAAATGTACTGTTGTCCCAAGCATATTGCAACAAACGGTGTATTTCTATCGCTGCTCGTTTAGTTTTTATGGCCGTTTCAAATATACCGGTCATTTTTGAAACACCCTGTATGTCCGACTGAACTGTTTGATGATAAACAGTTTCCGTGAGAGCAAATGATTTGGGAGGAAACCCAACACTTTGCCTCTGTTGACGACACAGCAAGCAGCGACGTCTTTCACGAAAACCTGAAGCAGCACATCGAACACAGAGGACTGAACACATGTATAGTCTGATTAGTAGTAACACTGTTTGTTTCGAGTTAATGACTGGATTCAGGATAGGCACGGTTCTGACTACATATAAGATGCTACAGGGGCTGGTGATGATTCCGAATATTTGTGGAGTGATTTTCTCGTGTCAGTGACCGCATTCTGAAATCTTCCTGGAAAGGTGATTCCACATAAGACATGTTTGATCATGAGCCACTTTTATTTTAAACCCAATTATCGACCGGTTTCACTCATGGCCCATCTTCACGGATAGGGCTTAAAATCGTTTAAGCCACACCACCACATCTGTCATTACTTAATAATGCGTAGAGCATGTCATGAATATCAATATGCGACACAGACTTTTAGAAGTAAACATACACTACTGGCCATTAAAATTGCTACACCAAGAAGAAATGTAGATGATAAACGGGTATTCATTGGACAAATATATTATACTAGAACTGACACGTGATTACGCTTTCACCAAATTTGGGTGCATAGATCCTGAGAAATCAGTACCCAGAACAACCACCTCTGGCCGTAACAACGGCCTTGATACGCCTGGGCATTGAGTCAAACAGAGCTTGGATGGTGTGTACACGTACAGCTGCCCATACAGCTTCAACACGATACCACAGTTCATCAACAGTAGTGACTGGCGTATTGTGACGAGTAAGTTGCTCGGCCACCATTGACCAGACGTTTTCAATTGATGAGAGATCTGGAGAATGTGCTGGCCAGGGCAGCAGTCGAACATTTTCTGTATCCATAAAGACCCTGTAAGTAGGCTGTTTATGTTTTCTTATTGGCAACGTTACGTAGCGCTCTGTATGAAAATCACTGGCTGTGCTGTGAGCAGTCTGTGGCTAGTTTGCATTGTTGTCTGCCATTGTAGTGTTGGGCAGCGGCAGCTGGATGTGAACAGCGCGTAGCGTTGCGCAGTTGGAGGTGAGCCGCCAGCAGTGGTGGATGTGGAGAGAGAGATGGCGGAGTTTTGAAATTTGTAACACTGGATGTCATGAACTGCTATATATATTATGACTGTTAAGGTAAATACATTGTTTGTTCTCTATTAACATCTTTCAATTGCTAACTATGCCTATCAGTAGTTAGTGCCTTCCGTAGTTTGAATCTTTTATTTAGCTGGCAGTAGTGGCGCTCGCTGTATTGCAGTAGTTCGAGTAATGAAGATTTTTGTCAGGTAAGTGATTTGTGAAAGGTATAGTTTAATGTTAGTCAGGGCCATTCTTTTGTAGGGGTTTTTGATAGTCAGAATGTGTTGCGCTAAAAATATTGTGTGTCAGTTTAAACACAGTCATGTATAATTGTTCTAAGGGGACGTTTCAACCCGTACAGGACCTGCAACATGCGGTCGTGCATTATCTTGCTGAAATGTAGGGTTCGCAGGGATCGAATGAAGGGTAGAGCCACGGGTCGTAACACATCTGAAATGTAACGTCCACTGTTCAAAGTGCCGCCAATGCGAACAAGAGGTGACCGAGACGTGTAACCAATGGCACCCCATACCATCACGCCGGGTGATACGCCAGTATGGCGGTGACGAATACACGCTCCCAATGTGCGTTCACCGCGATGTCGCCAAACGCGGATGCGACCATCATGATGCTGTAAACAGAATCTGGATACATCCGAAAAAATGACGTTTTGCCATTCGTGCACCCAGATTCGTCGTAGAGTACACCATCGCAGGCGCTCCTGTCTGTGATGCAGCGTCAAGGGTAACCGCAGCCATGGTCTCCAAGCTGATAGTCCCTGCTGCTGCAAACGTCGTCGAATTGTTCGTGCAGATGGTTGTTGTCTTGCAAACGTCCCCATCTGTTGACTCAGGGATCGAGACGTGGCTGCACGATCCGTTACAGCCATGCGGATGAGATGCCTGTCATCTCGACTGCTAGTGATACGAGGCCGTTGGGATTCAGCACGGCGTTCCGTATTACCCTCCTGAACCCACCGATTCCATATTCTGCTAACAGTAATCGGATCTCGATCAATGAGAGCAGCAATGTCGCGAATCGATAAACCGCAATCGCGATAGGCTACAATCCGACCTTTATCAAAGTAGGAAATGTGATGGTACGCATTTCTCCTCCTTACACGAGGCATCACAACAACGTTTCACCAGGCAACGCAGGTAAACTGCTGTTTGTGCATGAGAAATGGGTTGGAAACTTTCCTCAGGACGTTGTAGGTGTCGCCACCGGCGCCAACCTTGTGTGAATGCTCTGAAAAGCTAATCATTTGCATATCACAACACCTTCTTCCTGTTGGTTAAATTTCGCGTCTGTAACACGTCACCTTCGTGGTGTAGCAATTTTAATGGCCAGTAGTGTAGTAATAAAAAGTGTACAAACAACGCTATTGCAGTGTACACTTGTTATTATTATGTTTTGCATTTTATACATTACTTGACTGATGTCCATAGTCAGCTTCCGTAAATTTTTAGAATGTGAGGCTACAAAGAGCAATGATGAGAGCTTTTAGTTACATCTTAGTGAGGATTAACGGAACCACATAATGGAAACACCGATGTCCAATCCAACGCTTGTCCCGTGCAGCTGTTAGTAACGATAAGTCAAGAATGTTGCTTGATCGTCTTATGCTGGACAAATATGGATGGTCTGCTCACCAACTCCCCAGATAGCGTGTGAATCAGTGTACCACCCTGTGGACTAGACGTATGCGCCCCTGCAAAACTTCAGAACGAGGTAGATAAAATAATATAACATATTAACATCCCTGTAGAAACGAATGAAAGTGCTGGAGCACGTTGCCAGAGGTCTCCCAGTCGCACACAGAAAGTTTGATGTCACATGTCGTGTGGTTAGCGTGACTATAGCGCCAGATGGAATTGGCCCCACAACACGATGCAGTTGAGGAAACGAAAAAAGGCAGTCTGTGTCAGTTACCGAGCAGTTACGGTGCACTGTTGTCGTGTTTTTCATTGCAAAATGGCCAGGAGACGGCATTTGGATAAGTTCCCGCTTGAAAGAATCGTCGGGAAACTGGAAGAAGGACGAAGTGTGATGAGTATAGCCCAGGGTTTGATATTGCTCACAGCATTATTTCACATGCGTGGGGAGAGTTCCGAACCACAGGTACTGCTGCCTGAAGGAGAGGAGGTGGTCGACCACGATCAATTACAGCAGCAGACGGCCGCTATATTCGGCAACGGGCGAGAAGGGGAACGCGTGAAACAACGGGTGCAATCACAACCACATTTAACAAGACTGCAAAGCATGGAATCTCACGGTTAGTAGTATGGCGAGTTCATGGGAGTGGTCTCTTTGCCCGACGACCGATACGTTGTGTTCCGTTGACACCCGCGCATCGGCGGCACCGTTTGCGATGGTGCCAAGAGCGTAGGGACTGCACAAACGAGAAGTAGGGTTACTTGCTTTTTTTCTTACGAGGGGAGACCCAGTCTGCGAAGTGATATTGGTTGTACCCTCATATAGCGAGAGATGGCAACACTTAATGCACCCATGAACAGTGTCAATGATAGTTTCGGTGGTACAGGTGTTGTGGCGTGAGAAGACATAATGCTGCATGTGCTTGCACATGATTCACTCACCAGTCAATCTTATCGCAACACTGTATTGCTTCCCAAAATTCGTCTTTTCTGGGGTGCTTTTTGTCCTGACTTCATTTTTATGGGTGACAATCCGCAGCTGCATGGGACAGAGCAGTTGAAGGAGCTCTTGGAACAAGAAGACATTGAGCGAATGCTGGCAGACTTAAATCCCATCGAGCAGGGGAGACACGCAGCTCGTCCCTATGCACCATCGAGCAGTTGTCAACCGCACGCATAGAGAGGTAGAACGCCCTACTACAAAAACTGCTTACGATGTTTGCGGTCTATAGGGGGGAACGTTGCACAGCATTCAGTGCCGTCCTTGTTAATCAGAAATACTCTGTTAAGAACAATATGCAGCCTTTTGAAATGTCCCAGGGCCTATCACAAATCTCGATGACTTCGGTGTAATTATTGCCTTTGAATAAAAGCGTCGTTTGTGTTCCTCTCACTGCGTACTTCATTTATATGTCTCCTGTACTGTACTATAGCTTCCAAGTTTCGTCGAGCTATGTTACTTGGCAGTGACACATCATGCGAGTAGTAGAATAAAGCCGTTTGTGGTGCAATTTTGATATCAAATTGATATGCAAATTAATTGAATTGATCAATTAATCACCCCAACCCGCCCACAAGGCCAAACACCGCCCACCACCACTCCTAACCACACGCACCCTAGTCCACAGACGACATAACATGTTTCCCCAGCTGCACGTGCGCCCCAGCCTCATCCCACTGTCCCATCCCTCCTGCCCTCCCCCCCCCCTCCCCTCCCCGTGCCGCCAACCTAGCATATTGGCGGATACTGTGAATTTTGGAGGGAATTTCGAATTTTGGAGGGAATTTCTTTGTCCCAGGGCTGTGGTGACATCCCACCTCACCCACCAGCTGGGAATTCGTGGGAAATTAAAGATTGGCAGTACCCTATCCGGGACTTGAACCCTGATCCTCCTGGGCGAAAAGCTCACGTGTACCTACCTAACGCAATAAAATCACCAGAAGTGCTTGGAAATGATGGGAAATTAAAAACGGCGGTGCCCTTTTTGGGACTCGAACCCTGATACTACTGCATAGAAAGCCCAAGTGCACCCCCTAACACATGGAAACTGTCCAGATGCGGGACATGAAGGTTAGGTTGGTGTACTTCATGTACTTTGGTCAGGAAATTGGCGCAAATATCGATCCCAGTTACGTAATCGCAAAGATCGTCCAAAATGGCTCTGAGCACTATGGGACTTAACTTCTGAGGTCATCAGTCCCCTAGAACTTAGAACTACTGAAACCTAACTAACCAAAGGACATCACACACATCCATGCCCGAGGCAGGATTCGAACCTGCGACCGTAGCGTTTGCGCGGTTACAGACTGTACCGCCTTGAAGCGCTCGTCCACCCCGGCCGGCCACAAAGATCGCCCTAATTACACAACTATTAGCATAGTGCTGCACAAGCATGGCACAAATTTGCAATACAGTGCAAAAACTGATGATACCGTACAACTGGTGTTATCCTCCTGGGAAAAAATTTCGCAATACCATTCGAAACTAGCGACTGACACTCAAACTCTACCCTACACCTACAAGCTGGCGGGAAAAAGGCTAGGATGTAAGTTACTATCTTCATTCTTTTTATGGGGAGTACTAACGAATTGCTGGTGCTGGACAGAGAGGAGTTTAAAAAGTATATTATCTGTAAACATATAGTATCTACTGCTGCTTGACATCAGAGTTCACTACAGATGCCTGCTGAAAAACCATCCTGCAGCCCACCTAACCAAAGCCAATACACGCTATCACAGCTGATGGAAAAAATGTGTCACAGTTCTAATTACACTTCGAAAAAAAAAAAAAAAACAAGCAAGCACTCATAATGAACTGGTCATAATGCAGCACATGTACCAGGGAAATTCGTAGTCCTAAAAGACTGCAAAGGGGGGGGGGGGTGGTAGTTCAACGTGCGACCGCCTCGATGTACGATCACAAACTGCCAATAATCGAGGCCCTCTCCCCTCACTCCACCTACAGAATGGATGTACAGAGAGAAGGAGCTACTCCACCAGCGCCCTCGCGCTACGTGCTGACCGCTGTCCGCATTGAGTCGATGGTCCATCACCATCATAAAAGCAGGTACAGTTAACAAAACAATAGGAGGAGATAAAAAGAACAGTTGTTCTGAATACAGCTTGTTCATCTAAAGTATAGTGAAACAGTCGCCTCTAATGGTTAGGGGGTCCACCTGCAGTGACGACCTGACACAGACTAGGCAGGTCCCCAACACCTCCAACAGGCCTCTCGTTCTGTGATGGAAAACACTTTTATTTAACGTTAAAAATTCTTTCTTGTAATCTGTTAAAAGTATTGCTCGAAATGACAGGAGCCCTTTGGAAAAACAACGAAATTCTGGAGAACTGTCCAGCTGCCCACCTGCACTCGGCTTTCCACTATCTGCCCGCTGCCTTAAGGCGACGCCCCTACACCTGAACAAAAGCGTGTACAGTCAGCTAAACTATTGGAGACAAAACGACGGCCGTCTCCCCAAGTGCAACTTGTTCACCTCAAATGTAGCGACAGAGCCCCCATGCACCGACCTTCCTAGACAGAGAGCGGTTGTGTCCTGCACCATGTACTGTTTTTCTGTCGCCCCTCATACAGCTGCAAGCCCCCCGCGGCACTAGTGATACACGTCATGCCTTCAGGCGGCGTTCCTAGACAAAACAATAGGTAAATTATGTACCATAACCATGCCCATCCATAGGATGCTCCACATGGATATTTCAAAAGTCGGCTGTTTGCGGAACAGAAAGCCCCTCCCATAGTGCCTTCAGTACAAATTTCGGCGCCGGCATCACTCAGAACCGTGATAGGCTAAATGACCAGTATCCCGACCAAGGGAGAGCCACGGCCTCGTAGGGAAAGCGCCCACCTTTCTGTGCAGGACTGTTTCACATCAACTAGACTCCTATAATAAAGCAACTATTAAAAAAAGGAAATAACATTCGGGACGATAACAAATGTCCTCTTTTAACGAACATAGAAAAAGTCCACTTTCATTTAGTTTTATGAGCAAAATCAGTATAGTTCTTACGTTCGACTGCAGTCGCATCTCATTATTTTGTGACTTCCAGCGATCTGTACCACCACCGATCACAAATGATCAGCAGAGACATAGCTACCCTGCAAAGATCGGGAAAAAAAAGAAACTTCAACTATTTTGATGCCAAAGCTACTGAGACGGCAGAATATTCTCGTTATTGCGAAAATAAATTGGTCATGAGTTTGACTTCTCATGGCGGGTTATATCTGTATTTTTTTTCTGTAGGTGTATTACACTCACCAGGTAGGTCAAATGGGAATCCGTAGAGGGAACACGATGTTCTTTTCGAGGTACACAATTGAGAAATGACGTCTTTTAATGATTACAGCCACTGGTGATTCGTATTCGTCGCACACACACATCTCGAAATGAGTCAACTTTTTCTAACCTATCTCCTAAGAATCCCATAGAACCCAAACTCCACTGCTGTTTTTTAGAAAGTCCCTCTGCATCTTGTAACCGCCCCTAGTCTATGTCACCGCCATCCATGCAGTTTAGTCTATGTGACAGCGCCAATTTAAGTGTGACCTGTATGGAAGTCGGAGAGTTCTGTATCTAAGACCATCTGCATCCTCTAGGGAAACAGGACGCGAGCTGAGTTAATGCGACTGGAGCGCGTGTTGGCCACTCAGTGGAAATGGGACCATGATGTCATATCTCCGCACCCATGTACAGCGTGTAAGACAAGCGTCGAAGGAACCTTTCCCCTGCCGCACGAGGTAGTAAGGGAGATGGTATGAGCAGACTGGTGTAAAGTTCACCACCGAATTTACATGTCATTACAATAGAACGGATGGTGTATTCGACCCAGTGCAAAGCTGTCTAAGTGTATTAGACACCAACAATCAGTATTTACAATGTGCTCCACTTTACTCTGTACCAATTGTGTCCGTCTGGTATCAACTAACTAATAATTTACAGAACAGTGGCCGTGTGGTGTTTAACAAAGTTGTGCAGTTTGCCTACTGGGGTAATAACAACACCCGAAAATTGACTGGTGTGCAAGCAAGTCTGCTGGACTCTCAAGACCGAGAAAAGCTTATAAATTATCCTCTGTCTGTGTATAGTTTTAATTATCTACGTGTAAACTACGTAGAGGTTCTTAACACAGACTGCAACAAAGACAATATTGGTATTACGCAGAAGCGTTATGTTAAAGCAGGAGAAACTTATTTTTCTCAGTCTATAACCCTGTTCTCCACAATACCGTCCGATATAGATATCGCCGCATTGGGACTGGTTCCAACAGATGATGTTATACCCCAAGTCTTAAGAAAAAGGACCAATGTATCAAACAGACTTAAACCACTCCCCATTAAAGAAATCACTCCATTAAGTGCAGTTAATGTATTAAGTGTACGGAAACGAAAACTGGAAATGGAGGACCTCGAAGTAAAGAAAAGGAAACTGGGGTATATGGAGAAGACAACTGACATAAAGGAAGGATATAAGCTGCAATTGGAAGAGGAAGAAGCTATTGCCGATGAGCAGGCCAGGTTTACGTACGGATTTAAGCATTCCGTATGGAAAAATCTGACTACAAAGGGGGAATACAAAATATTGGCATTTACAGTAAACAGCCATGGAAACTGGTCACGTGTTGGAGTACTGGCCAAAATCTGTGTAATCGAGAATGTTTACTATATTAAGGGATACACGAAAAATCTGTTTATTAAGCTCTATTCCCATTTGGATCGGCTTAAAAAGGATGGTTATATTCTATCTAAGGGCGGCGAATTGGATGTTGTCCACCTAGCAACCGAACGGCCATTTGCCGAGCTTAAAACTGATGGAATAACTAAATTTAATGGACACTCGCTTGCAAAAGTTGTACACATAAAGTTCTATACAGAATTCCCTCAACAACTTGGAGCAGAAGAGTTGCCGACATACACACAGGAAGATGTGGAACGCTTCAACGATAGCGTCATGGAGGAGATACGAGGAAAAATTAAAATCCCCGAATCACCTAGAAGAACTGCAGGAAGGAGCGGAGCTAATAGTTATAGCCATAAAACAAGTATTTTACAGGAAGAAAATTAGATATGTATTAGAATTCGAGAATATACCTTCTCTTTACTTATCAAATTACTGTTTGGAGAAAGAAACAGATGATTCAGATGTGGATTTAAGTTATAAGTTAAAAATTAAACTGGACATTATTAAAGCTAAACCTAACAAAAATAAGGAAAGAGTTGTTTTTTGTGTGTAAATGTACATGCAAAAGCTAATAAATATTTTGTAAGAGCATATTTACCTGTCTTATTCGCAAACTTACCAAAAATCCTAAGACGTTTCCTACATACATCGATCTATGAGCCTGTATTTCGGATGTGGAAGTGAGTGGTTGGATGATCCTGAAAAGTAGTTGAAACTAGGTAGCTGAAAGCGTAGCGACCCCCTTTTCTTACCTATATGACATCGCTTGTTTGAGATGGAGAAGGAGTTTTATTGGATGGGCAACACCTTCTGGGGATGGCTAGCACTGAAACAGTGATCGCGCACGTGAGTGCAATATGAGGAAGCAGTCGAAACAGAATGCAGAGCCATCAGCCATTGCGTCACTGTGACAGATGAGTTTAAACGTAGAGATCGTCAATCACCTTCGGACAGCAGTTTGAAAACTCTCCACAACACCGCCAAACTCTTCCAGTTTGCTTATGCTATAACTGTCTTTTGTATAAAATAATCCAGTGTGTATGGTGTGTTATGGTAGCAGCAGTAGCAACATGATTTATACCGTGCGACGTCTAGTTTTCTGCAATAAGCAGTGAATCAGAACGTATTAATGTCAGTTTAGAACCAGACACAGACCTCGAAGTCGTGGCGGAAAAAAAACAAAATGTATGGCAGTGTACAAAGCGTGTTACAGCAGAAAAAGCAATGTTTCAAACAACGAAACAGGGTCACAGGGAGCGTCTCTAGCGACTTACTGTGTGGTTTGTGCGATACGGTCATCCTCCTACAGTACAGGCGATGCAGCTTTACACTGGTTTGTGCAATGGATCAATCCCTGTATATTTACTAGGATCGTTACATGTGCTCGATGCCGGGAGGCAGATAGTTCGTAATTTTTCTCTGCTGGATGGTACAGAATAACGAAGACAGAATGTTTGGATGATAGATGTGTATGGATCCTGAAGGACGCGGATCTGCTTCGATGTTGAGTCTTCCTAATTTTCCCAGCAAGAAACACCACTGTAACTGTTCATACTGTCGTCGTGTAGCAGGAGCAGGCTTCATGAACTCAGCTCACTCTGTTTCTAAACAGGTTTCAGAATGTGGTGGATATGGTTCTCTCCGACTTCTGGGTAAAATTGTTAAAATTGATCTCGGCATCAGCTGCGATGTGTATTTAACAGTACATCACTCCACATGAACGGCGTCTTTCCAATCCCAACCGTCCACTGGGTATACTGTTGATTGCCGCATAATGGTTGACTGGCACCAGTCTGTTGAGATGGAGGGAACCTTGACGGAGCACTGGTTATCTGCTACTTATTGCTGTGGAACATGGGATTAAATGTAGAAGTCATCACCTTAATACAGTTGTTCGGAAGCATTCCTCATTGCTACAGACTCGTCCATTTACATATGCTGCGATACCCTACACATGTTATTATTTTTATGCTTTATTTTTTTCACCAATAAGATAACAATACCACTTTTTTTGTGCTACCTCACGCGTATTGCGAACAGCACCTTCTGGTGACGGTCAACACCGGAGTAGTAATCATAAACATGGCTGAAAAATGAAGCAACAATGCTTTTCGAAATGGACCACCGAGACATCCACTACCTATTCGATGGGAAGATGAGATTAACTGTACAGCTAATCAACTTCGAATAGCTGTTGGAAGCACTCTTCAATACCGCAGACTCTTCCAGTTTCCATATGTTGCGATGACTTACACATTATTGTCATTGAGAAACATTGCGTCTGTGATTTTATTTCTACCAGCCTGTGGTAGCTGTAGAGTTTATGCCATGCGATGTTCAGTTTTCTGTGAGAGCCAGAGGATCGAAGCATGTTAATGTCAGTCGTGCAGCAGCCGACGCGGGTGATAGAAAAAACAAAGTGTACGGCGGTGTATACTGATTGGATGTGTTACAACCGAAAAAAACACAATGTATTACACTGATGAAGGAGCAATACAGGAACCCCATCGTGTGATTGATAGTCTGTTGGATATGGTCATCCTACAGTACCAGTGATGAAACTTTACACCCGTCTGCTCGTACCATCTCTCTTACTACCTCGTGTTGCAGGGGAAAGCTTCGTTTGGCGTTTGTCTTACACACTGTACATCGTTGAGGAGATATGACATCATGGCCCCATTTCTACTGAGTGGCCAACGCGCGCTCCAGTCGCATTAACTCAGCTCGTCCTGTTTCCCTAGAGGATGCAGATGATCTTAGATACAGAGCTCCCCGACATCCATACAGGTCAGACTTAAATTGGCGCTGTCACATAGACTAAGCTTCATGGATGGCGGGGGCATAGACTTAGGTGCAGTTACAAGATGCAGAGAGACTTTCTAAAAAACAGCAGTGGAGTTTCGGTCCTATGGGATCCTTAGGATATAGGTTAGGAAAAGTTGACTCATTTCGAGATGTGTGAATGCCACGAATATGATTCACCAGTGGCTGTAATCATTAAAAGACGTCATTTCTCAATTGTGTACCTCGAAAAGAACATCGTGTTCCCTCTACGGATTCCCATTTGACCTACCTGGTGAGTGAAATACACCTACAGAAAAAAACACAGAAATAACCCGCCATGAGAAGTCAAACTCATGACCAATTTATTTTCGAACTAACGACAATATTCTGCCGTCTCAGTAGCTTTGGCATCAAAATAGTTTCTTTTTTTACCTTATCTTATGCAGGGTGGGTATGTCTCTGCTGATCGTTTGTAATCGGTGGTGGTACACTTCGCTGGGCGTCACAAAATAATGACATGCGACTGCAGTCGAACGTAAGAGCTTTACTGATTTTGCTCATAAAACTAAATGAAAATGGACTTTTTCTATTTTCGTGGAAAGAGGACATTTATTATCGTCCCGAATGTTTTTCTTCCTTTTTTTAATAGTTGCTTTATTATAGGAGTCTAGTTGATGTGAAATAGTCCTGCATTGAAAGGTGGCCGATTTCCCTACGAGGCCATGGCTCCCCTTTAGTCGAGATAGATTCCTCCCTCCGTCCATTCACCTTGTAGGTGGAGTGAGGGGAGAGGTCCTCGATTATCGGCATTTTGTGATTGTTCATCGAGAAAGACACACGTTCTACTACCACCCCCTTTGCAGCCTTTTAGGACGAGGATTTTCCCTGGTATATGTGCTGCACTATGACCCATTGATTATGAGTGCTGGTTCTTTCATGAGAATTTCGATGTGTAATTAGAACTGTGTCGCTTTTTTTCCATCAGCTGTGATAGCGTGTATTGGCTTTGGTTAGGTGGGGTGCAGGATGGTTTTTGAGCAGGCATCTGTAGTGAACTCTGACGTCAAACTGCAATAGATGCTGTATGCTTACAGGTAATATACTTTTTAACGTCCTCTCTGTCCAACACCAGCGTCTCTTCACTATTCCCCACCAAAAAGAATAAAGATATTACCTTACACCCTAGCCTTTTTCCCACCAGCTTTTAGGTCTAGGGTAGAGTTTGAGTGTGTCTGTCGCTAGTTTCGAATGGTATTGCGAAATTGTTTCCCAGTAGGATAACATCAATTATATGGTATCGTCAATTTTTGTTGCGTATTGCGCTTTTTTGCCGTCCTTGTGTAGCGCTATGCATTTATTTGTGTAATTAGGACCGACCTTTGTGATTAATTAAGTAATTAGGATCGATATGTGCGTCAGGTTCCCGACCAAAATAACTAAAGTTCACTAACCTAACCTTCCTCTCCCACATCTGGACAGTTTCCATGTGGTAGGGAGTGCACTCGAGCTCTACATCCAGCAGAAGCAGGGTACAAGTTCCACAAATGGCACCACAATTTTTAATTTTCCGTCAATTCAGAGCGTCTCTGGTGATTTAATTGTGTTACGTGGGTACGCTTCGGCTTTCTGCCCAGGAGGACCAGGGTTCGAGTCCCAGAAAAGGTACTGCCAATTTTTAATGTCCCCCCAGTTCCGGGGTGGGCGTGAGGAGGGATGTCAGTCCCATCAAAATTTACAATATCCCCCAACATGCTAGGTTGTTGGCCTGGGGGAGGGCAGGAGGGGTGGGGGAGGGGGATGAGATGGCTGGGGCACACATGGAGCTGGGAAAACAATTGATGTCATCGGGGGTGGGGGTGGAGGTGGTCTGGTGCTGGGGTGGGTGGTGGTGGTGGTCGGAGGTGGGCGGGGTCAGGGGTGATTAATTCATCAATTTAATTAATTTGCATATGAATTTGATATCAAAATTGCACCACAGACGGCGTTGTACTACTACTCATGAGAATGTTACTTTCGTCCTTAAATTTTCGACAACATTGTCTTACGGTGACACAAAGCCTGTCTTATAAATGCAAATATTAATGTGACACCTCTGCTGGCCTATAAACAAAACGTAAACTGATCCTGTTGATTCAATGCTCTGAGATAAACACGCAGACGTTGAGTGAGGGGGATGGAACCGTAGTTCTGCTTTCAGCGCTTTTCATGTTTCTCTTCGCGGGCTGGTAGGCTAGTGTACTGGACGTAGGACTGGCATAATTTGTTTCAGATCGTGGGGTAGGTTTATCTACGCCTAAATCCACCCCCTGTTACACGAAGTAATTGTGCCTTACAAGAGCAATTACTACAACTTTTTGCCGGCCAGTATGGCCGAGCGGTTCTAGGCGCTACAGTCTGGAGCCGCGCGACCGCTACGGTCGCAGGTTCGAATCCTGCCTCGGGCATGGGTGTGTGTGATGTCCTTAGGTTAGTTAGGTTTAAGTAGTTCTAAGTTCTACGGGACTGATGACCTCAGAAGTTGAGTCCCATAGTGCTCAGAGCCATTTGAACCATTTTTTGAACTACAACTTTTTATTTCAGGACTATAAATGCAGAAGTATCCGAACACAATTTCATGAAGCTGGAAGAGGAGACAAATAACATCAGATGGGAATGTAGTAGGGTTATCAGAAATGTGGCGAAAAAAAAAAACGAAGACGAAATATATTTTAACTCGGGATATATCTTTTATCACAGATGAAGAGAGTAGAAAAAAATCAAATGCAAACTTTATTGCAACGAAGAAAATTAAAAACAGTATTACAGTTATTGCAGAGATCTTATACAGAACAGAAAGACTTAATTTAAAAATGAACGAAAGATATTCTATAGAAATCATTCGGGTCTCTGCGTCAACCCATTCCCAGAATCAAACCCGTTGGTATTAAGCAGTCTGAAAGCAGTGCGGTCGTTCAGCGGCGATCTATGAGCGATAAGGGGATCCTCCTATCGCAACTGAACGTGTAGAATCATTCCCTTTTCTGTGCCGCCATACACGGCATGTAACTGTCAGCGCTGTTACTGGAGCAGCAGGACATGTGAGGCTCTATCTGTACCTTGCTGTGCAAAAGTAAAACAGAGAATTTCTAATATGTGAAGCAACCTAGAGTCTTCAAGTGATGTGGTCCTCGCAGCACAGAGGTATTTCGAAGATCTTAAGTCTGCTGCTTTTGCTCTTATGATTTATTAGAACTACAAAGAAACAGGTAAAGGCTCTCTCTTTTACGGAAAGAATGAGGTCGGTAGTTAACAGAGATGTCAGTTATTTTTTGCTATGCATGTTTCTTCAGATGAAATAGCAAATTGAAGACTAATGTTGGGCAGTAATACGTACGCCTACCTGAATCACTCACAAAGTTACTAATCGTTTTTATTCATCAAAATACAATTATTTCTATGTTTCAGATTGGTTAACTGATATTATCAACGTTCTAAAACCCAAACTAAACTTTCACAAATTCAGTAATACTCTGTACTACCCTCAGATTCTCGATCTTACACGCGCACTGCAGTGCGTCCAACTAAACTGCACTCCCTGCACTTAACACTACAATTTGGCGCATTTTGGCGTCATTGGACGCAAAGCCGATAACACATGAAGTGATTCAGTTCTTTCTAGTCACTCAAATGTCTTCCAAAAAGTGATTAAAAAGATTTCCTTGATGAATCCAAAACAGCACAGTATTAAGAGGTTCTCCCATATTAGTATGCTCAGAATCTGAATGTTTATTTAGTAATATTATAATAGCAATCGAAAACACAAGTTCTGGCACACAGGCCACAGGGTAATCTCTCCAACTTTTATTATTGCAGCTAACACACGTGAATTTGGTTGGAGTAATTTCCCACGATTTCTGTAACTCTGTAGCAGCATCGCTTGTTCCTACCTCACACCTCCTCATGACGCCGTGCATCAGCTACCGTATTTTCGTTCAGCCGAGATGTGTTCCATCTGGAGAAAGCTATGGCACCAAGAGCCAAAAATATATGTAGGACTATAGCCCTAAGACGCATCTGGGCTTGATTTTGATCAAACACCACATATCCTCAACATAACTTTCTCTGTCTACCTGGGTTCTGGTATGTAGCCATTTTTGATACGCCTTCTTTTTCCTTTTACAGGCTGCCTTGACTGTATCATTCCACCAAGCTGTTTGCTTCATCCTACTTTTACACACTATTGTTCCAAGACATTCTTTAGCCACTTCTAGTACTGTGTCCCTGTACCTTGTCCATTCCTTTTCCAATGACTGTAATTGACTGCATTCAACTAACTGGTACCGTTCTGAGATCGCTGTTATGTACGTGTGCCTGATTTCCTTATCCTAAAGTTTCTCCACTCTTATCCTCCTACATATGGACCTGACCTCCTGCACTTTCGGCCTCACAATCCCAATTTCACTGCATATTAAATAATGATCAGTGTCATCAAAGAATCCCCTGAATACACGTGTGTCCCTCACAGCCTTCCTGAATTCCTGATCTGTTATTATATAGTCAATGACAGATCTGGTTCCCCTGCCTTCCCAAGTATACCGGTGAATGTTCTTATGTTTAAGAAAGGAGTTTGTGATTACTAAGCCCATACTGGCACAGAAATCCAAGAGTTGTTTCCCGTTCCTGTTGGCCTCCATATCCTCTCCAAATTTACCCATAACCTTTTCATACCCTTCTGTTCGATTTCCAATCCTGGCGTTAAAATCAACCATGAGCAGAACACTGTCCTTGTCCTTTACTCTAACAACTACATCACTGAGTGCCTCATAAAAACTATCCATCTTATCTTGATCTGTCACTTCACAATGCGAATATACTGACACAATCCTAATTTTATTGCTAGACACTGTCAAATCTATCCACATCAGTCGTTCGTTTAGATACCTTATTGCAACTACGCTGGGTTCCATTTCTTTCCTGATGTAAAGCCCTACACCCCATTGTGCTATTCCTGCTTTGACTCCTGACAGGTAGACCTTGTATTCTCCCACTTCCTCTTCTTTCTCACCCCTTACCCGAATGTCACTAACAGCTGAAACGTCCAGCCCCATCTTACTTGCAGCCTCTGCCAGCTCTACCTTCTTCCCAGAGTAGCCCCTATTGATATTAATAGCTCCCCATCTCATTACCATTTGTTTGCCAAGTCGTATCTTAGGAGTCCCTGGTTTGTCAGTTAGAGGTGGGACTCCGTCACCTCCAAAGGTCCGAGGCATTTTGCTCTGATTGTTGCCAGCATCATATTTAAAGTACCAGGGAAGCAGGTTGCTAGCCTTACTTGCTAAGAAACAAAGCCAAACAGATAATTGCAGCATCCAAGAAGAAATCGTGGGAAGACTTTGGAAACAGGTTGGAGACTATGGGGCAAGCTGCTGGAAAACCATTCTGGAGTGTAATTAGCAGTCTTCGAAAGGGAGGTAAGAAGGAAATGACAAGTATTTTGGACAGGTCAGGAAAACTGCTGGTGAATCCTGTGGGTGCCTTGGGCAGATGGAGGGAATATTTTGAAGAGTTGCTCAATTTAGGTGAAAATGCGATCAGTAATGTTTCAGATTTCGAGGTAGAATGGGATAGGAATGATGATGGAAATAGGGTCACATTTGAGGAAGTGGAAAAAATGGTCAATAGATTGCAGTGCAATAAAGCGGCTGGGGTGGATGAAATTAAGTCGGAACTCATCAAATACAGTGGAATGTCAGGTCTTAAATGGATACACAGGATAATTGAAATGGCCTGGGAGTCAGGACAGGTTCCATCAGACTGGACAAAAGCAGTAATCACACCAATCTTTAAACATGGAAACAGAAAAGATTGTAACAACTACAGAGGTATCTCTTTAATCAGCGTTGTGGGTAAAATCTTCTCAGGTATTGTTGAAAGGAAAGTGCGAGTATTAGTTGAGGACCAATTGGATGAAAATCAGTGTGGGTTTAGCCCTCTTAGAGGTTGTCAGGACCAGATCTTAAGCTTACGGCAAATAATGGAGAAGTGTTATGAGTGGAACAGGGAATTGTATCTATGCTTTATAGATCTAGAAAAGGCATATTACCGGGTTCCTAGGAGGAAATTATTGTCTGTTCTACAAGATTATGGAATAGGAGGCAAACTTTTGCAAGCAATTAAAGGTCTTTACATGGATAGTCAGGCAGCAGTTAGAGTTGACGGTAAATTGAGTTCATGGTTCAGAGTAGTTTCAGGGGTAAGACAAGGCTGCAACCTGTCTCCACTGTTGTTCATATTATTTATGGATCATATGTTGAAAACAATAGACTGGCTGGATGAGATTAAGATATGTGAACACAAAATAAGCAGTCTTGCATATGCGGATGACTTAGTTGTGATGGCAGATTCGATTGAAAGTTTGCAAAGTAATATTTCAGAGCTAGATCAGAAATTTAAGGACTATGGTATGAAGATTAGCATCATCAAAACGAAAGTAATGTCTGTGGGAAAGAAATACACTCCTGGAAATTGAAATAAGAACACCGTGAATTCATTGTCTCAGGAAGGGGAAACTTTATTGACACATTCCTGGGGTCAGATACATCACATGATCACACTGACAGAACCACAGGCACATAGACACAGGCAACAGAGCATGCACAATGTCGGCACTAGTACAGTGTATATCCACCTTTCGCAGCAATGCAGGCTGCTATTCTCCCATGGAGACGATCGTAGAGATGCTGGATGTAGTCCTGTGGAACGGCTTGCCATGCCATTTCCACCTGGCGCCTCAGTTGGACCAGCGTTCGTGCTGGACGTGCAGACCGCGTGAGACGACGCTTCATCCAGTCCCAAACATGCTCAATGGGGGACAGATCCGGAGATCTTGCTGGCCAGGGTAGTTGACTTACACCTTCTAGAGCACGTTGGGTGGCACGGGATACATGCGGACGTGCATTGTCCTGTTGGAACAGCAAGTTCCCTTGCCGGTCTAGGAATGGTAGAACGATGGGTTCGATGACGGTTTGGATGTACCGTGCACTATTCAGTGTCCCCTCGACGATCACCAGTGGTGTACGGCCAGTGTAGGAGATCGCTCCCCACACCATGATGCCGGGTGTTGGCCCTGTGTGCCTCGGTCGTATGCAGTCCTGATTGTGGCGCTCACCTGCACGGCGCCAAACACGCATACGACCATCATTGGCACCAAGGCAGAAGCGACTCTCATCGCTGAAGACGACACGTCTCCATTCGTCCCTCCATTCACGCCTGTCGCGACACCGCTGGAGGCGGGCTGCACGATGTTGGGGCGTGAGCGGAAGACGGCCTAACGGTGTGCGGGACCGTAGCCCAGCTTCATGGAGACGGTTGCGAATGGTCCTCGCCGATACCCCAGGAGCAACAGTGTCCCTAATTTGCTGGGAAGTGGCGGTGCGGTCCCCTACGGCACTGCGTAGGATCCTACGGTCTTGGCGTGCATCCGTGCGTCGCTGCGGTCCGGTCCCAGGTCGACGGGCACGTGCACCTTCCGCCGACCACTGGCGGCAACATCGATGTACTGTGGAGACCTCACGCCCCACGTGTTGAGCAATTCGGCGGTGCGTCCACCCGGCCTCCCGCATGCCCACTATACGCCCTCGCTCAAAGTCCGTCAACTGCACATACGGTTCACGTCCACGCTGTCGCGGCATGCTACCAGTGTTAAAGACTGCGATGGAGCTCCGTATGCCACGGCAAACTGGCTGACACTGACGGCGGCGGTGCACAAATGCTGCGCAGCTAGCGCCATTCGACGGCCAACACCGCGGTTCCTGGTGTGTCCGCTGTGCCGTGCGTGTGATCATTGCTTGTACAGCCCTCTCGCAGTGTCCGGAGCAAGTATGGTGGGTCTGACACACCGGTGTCAATGTGTTCTTTTTTCCATTTCCAGGAGTGTATAAACGGATTGAGTGCCAAATAGGAGGAACAAAGTTAGAACAGGTGGACGGTTTCAAGTACTTATGATGCATATTCTCACAGGATGGCAACATAGTGAAAGAACTGGAAGCGAGGTGTAGCAAAGCTAATGCAGTGAGCGCTCAGCTACGATCTACTCTCTTCTGCAAGAAGGAAGTCAGTACCAAGACTAAGTTATCTGTGCACCGTTCAATCTTTCGACCAACTTTGTTGTATGGGAGCGAAAGCTGGGTGGATTCAGGTTACCTTATCAACAAGGTTGAGGTTACGGATATGAAAGTAGCTAGGGTGATTGCAGGTACTAGTAGATGGGAACAATGGCAGGAGGGTGTCCACAATGAGGAAATCAGAGAAAAACTGGGAATGAACTCTATAGATGTATCTGTAGCAGTCAGGGCGAACAGGCTTAGATGGTGGGGTCATGTTACACGCATGGGAGAAGCAAGGTTACCCAAGAGACTCATGGATTCAGCAGTAGAGGGTAGGAGGAGTCGGGGCAGACCGAGGAGAAGGTACCTGGATTCGGTTAAGAATGATTTTGAAGTAATATGTTTAACATCAGAAGAGGCACCAATGTTAGCACTGAATAGGGGATCATGGAGGAACTGTATAAGGGGAGCTATGCTCCAGACTGAACGCTGAAAGGCATAATCAGTCTTAAATGATGATGATGATGATGATGATGACCACATATTCTTAAGTCACCCATGCAAGCAAGAGTGACTACAGAATACAAACTTTCGCCCTGAGGTCACAGGTAATTTTCAGCTATCTGCTATGTAATTCAAGGCCTCCAACCAGACAGCTAATGCTAGTTTTTCACGCATCTGTGGCTGTCTCCCTCATTATGCTCTCGCTGAAATTATGTGTAGCGCATTATCTTGATAGCAATATCTCCGTATGCAATATACACACGTGGAGACATTGTCTTCCAGAGTCCAAGAAATAATGCTTGGCGAGTAGTATAGGTGCGTCAGATTAGTCCAAGTATTTTTTCAGTTTACTGTTCCCCTAACGGATCATGATTTTTCCGAAGTGTTGTGATTATTTCGAAATGTATGGACACAGTTGTAAATATTTTTAATCGTGCTTCTATATCCATGATGAAATGTTTGAATGAAACATATTCCGCTTTGTGTTTCAAATTTCTTTATTTATATGAGTGATTTGTCTATTTCGAACTTCCCGTGGTTCGTTACAGAAAGCTGAGCAGTTCACTGCGTTGTTTCCATGGCTTTCTGTTGTGCAGAGTAGCTGCAGACGTGCCTTAACGCTGTAAGTTTGGCTTGAGAATGATTTAAAAGTAAAATATGAACAATGAAATTTTCAAACGGCTGGTAAACTTCGGTCAGCCAAGTGAAATTCAAATATCACAAAAAAAGAAGTCGTTTCCGTCTAAAGCCGCTAACTCTAAATGCACATATTTTCTGCTGTTACTAATCACCAGATGCTTTTACGCACATGTGACACATAGCTTACAAATTAAAATCTTCTGTAGACAGCTGGTTGTCTCATAGGCAACACTGAACCTCTTTTTGCTTCTTCTACGTGCCAGTTCATGCAGACACAGGGTTGTGCATCATTTCACTTGTTGCTAGCTAATGAATTCTTCCTGTGGTGTTGTCATACTGGTGCCTGTGCGATAGTATTCTGGATGTGCGCTGGTTCGCCGCCATGTTGGTACTTTTGGTATTATAGTCTTGACATTCAGTTTTTACTAGTAATCATTTTTATGGCACCTTTCGTTTAGTTACAACATATAGATCCTAGAAAATCAAGACCGAACAACGTCGAATCACAGAAAAGCAGTCAATCTGCCGGTCTATGTTAGCGATGTACTTCCTATAAGAGAACAACTACCGAACTACAAAAGCGAAGTAAAATTTGTTGAACAAACAGCACATACTTTCGTGATAGTAGATTTGCAGGAGCATGAAGTACTCGGGGTAGGATGAGCCAGGCATATTACTGTCAACGCGACAGTGCAAAAATTCATCATCCTGCACGACATTTTGAACATAATGTTAAATGTCGCCGCACACTGGGTTCTGCGTCCGCTTACACTCACTCAAAAAGTTCGTCGAACTGGGACACCGGCTGTGTCGAGTCAGTCCAGTTGACTTCTTTAACCTCTTAATCAGCATGGATGGGTGCTAGGTGCACCACAGTGACCTCAAAACAAAGGAACATAACAAGCAGTGGTAAAACGTGGATTTAACACCACAGTAAAAGGTGAAGACCCAACTATTATCGGACAAATAGACGCTGATGGCCTTTTCCGACCCTTATCGGGTGGTGTCCGTGCGAATGAGTCGCGTGAGTTGTTTGCCACAGTTATAACGTTGTACAATGTGTCTAAAAGTGTAACGCCACGTGAGCAGGGACGCTAGGAAGCAGAGAAGCTTCTGGAGGGGACAGAGGTGACAAGGGTAGCACGTGATCACGTGGGAGGCGCGTCGTGCCAGCCTTGATAAGCGCCGGCGTTACTCTGCCTTCGGGATGGGACTCAGTTTCTCGTGGCACTTAGGTACAGAGGGTGCGTGCAGGCTTCCACAACATTCCATCAGTGCCTCGTGGGATTCGAGAATAGTTTCTTATCCTACATATAACGACTAAAAGTAAAGTAAACCCCAATACAGTTGTAATTGGTGATTTCTTTATTGTCACAGCCGGTTTCGCTGCATTAAAACAGCATCATCTGTGAATTACGTAAGAAAGGAAGAATCCCATTTATTACATATGATCAAAATACTATAAGAGTCTTTTAAATTTCTAAAATTTTTTCGAGCGATTTTCAGAATTTTTAAAAAAATTGTCTCAATTTTATGTAAAGTATTTAAACAGACAGAAAAAATAAAAATTAAAGTGTACTTACAACAGTGTCAAATTAGTACATCAAGACGCCCCCAATGTTCGCAGCCAAATAACAATTTTTTAAAAAGTTTTCCAAAAAATTTAAAAATATTTAAAAAAAGATTTAGAGATTCCAATAATACTTTCATCGCGTGTTTTACATGGGATCCTTCCCTTCTTATGTAGTTCACCTAAGGATGCTGTTTTAATCTAGCAAAAAACCTATTGTAATAATAAAGGAATCACCAATATTACAACTGCCTTGCGGTTCATTTTACTTCCATTTATTATGAAGTTTAACGGCTGTAGCTGCCTACTTTGGACTATCCGGTTTTGCCTTGCTCCCTGTGTTCTCCTCTTGCCCAGCGACTAGTTTCACTTTCCTCTGATGAAGAAATGATTGCATTGCAGGCATTACCAGAGTGGCGACTTGCTAAAAAGTAGGCTTATACAACGGTGACCTGAACCAAGTCACCAGTCGTTGGGAAAAACGTGTTGCAATGAAGGATTAATATTTAGGGGAGGACTAACATGTCGCCCAGTTTCATGCAGGGGATTGATGATTTCGAGCTAATAATTAAGGCTGTATGACTAAGCCTATTATGCGAGAGGCTGCAAATACCTGATGAAGCGAGGTGCTGCAACGATTAAGGCAGTGGACGTGCATTCGGAAGGAACTGGTTTCTAGACTTCATTCGGAGGTCTAGAGTTAGTTATCGCATGGTTTCCCTAAAAACATTATAGACGAACGCCGGATTTTTTTAAAAATTGCACTTGACTTCCTGCTTACTTCTTGTTCAGTGGGTCTAGTACTCATTTCTCTAATGAATTCGTCGCCGATGTGACGTAAACATTACTCTTCCTTTCAATTTTTTTGTCCCAATGAGTTCCTTAACTGTGTTATGCGCAAATACTGTACACTGTCTTCGGCTTGATTCTCTGTTGCTTCAAGGCAGCATGTGCCATTAGCCGACAGAGATTGCACGTGTTACCCCGTTTTTGCGACATATGGTAGTTAATTACATTTTAATTATCAGACGGCAAAAATCAAACTGCGATCATGAAATTTGGTGATGGTGTTGGTCTTTCTCTACATTTTAACCCTACAATTCGATATATTTTCCCAGTGATGGGTAATTTGGCGTAGACTGGTTGGTGAAGTGTGCATTTTGCCTGCTAAGAAGACATAGCAGCTCGAAAATCACTTCGTCGTAATTCTAGAAACGTCTGTCATGCAATGGCCTCTTCATGCGAGAAAAAAGGAAGAAGCCACTGGCTGCCAGGTTAGCAGAATACAGGGTGTTGGGCATAATCGGGGTGACCGTGACCTGTGCCAAATGAGCTGAGACGATTTCAGTAATATGAGTGTAATCTGTTGTCATCACACCGCGGCAATCCAAAAAAAGTACCCTGACGAAAGATGATTCTTGCTGCTTTTTCTCTTGGTCACAGTGATACGCTGAGCACTTGTCCTCGGTGATTAGGCGGATAGGAATCTGGACTGACCTCACACAGTTGCAACAGTTTTGCTGCTGCCTAGCTTCAGTGGACGTTTAGAATGTGTTTGAGCAGTCAGGAAGCCAGTTCGCAGTATCCTTTGTCCTGTTCAAAATGTTGTGAAAAATACTGAAAACTGATCGCTAATTGAGCTTCCCTTTTTCACTGTCGCCTGCGCTGTGATACGCCAGTCTCGGAATGCCACGCCCTCCACTTCTCTTGCTGCTCCTGCTTCTTCGTGCTCTGCCACTTCTTTTGTCTGCACAACCGTAGCGCTGAGTAATATGAAGCAACATCGTTGCCGTGTAGTTCCACTAACTCAACTTGAAGGCTGTTGCGATATTATCTTTAAGATTCAGAAAATCGTGGTAACGTGCTCGCCTCCCATGCAAGCGGGCCCGGTTTCGATTCTCGGCCGGGTTGGAGATTTTCTCCGCTTGGGGACTGGGTGTAACATTGTTATCATCATCATCATTTCATTCTCATCACCGGCGCGCAAGTCGCCCAATGCGGCGTCGAATGAAATGAGACTTGCACTTGGCGGCCGAACTTTCCCAAATAGGGGCCTCCCGGCCAACAATGCTATACTTTCATTTCATTTCCATTTTTGCAGAAAATCGATGTCGCATCATACAATAGTTTATCAGAGGGCAGCGACATTTGTTTGTGGCTCGTGTAGTGGAGTGTTGCCTTACAGTGTCACACATGTAACGGCAAAGAAACGAAGAATTAATTAATTATACAACTTAATTTTTTTCGATAAGTTTATGACTATCCCTGTTATCATTATTTTGTATTTTTTTCTTCGCCTTTCGCTAAACCCTTTTCTTGTCTTCTCTCATAAATGTGGCAATCCGTGAGCTACACTATCAGTCACATTAATGTGGCCATCTGCCAGCAGCCAGAGTAGTCACATTTTGGAGCGCGGACCGCTGAGAGACGCACGGGAAGGGAGTCAAAGATGTTAAGGAAGGTACTGACAGGTATGTGGAGCCATGCCCGACTCCAGTGTCGTCGCCGGTTGAGCTAGGTTTCTTGGCTGCCATCGAGCTGATCCCACAGATTCTCGATTGGGTTGAAATGAGTGTGCTGTTTAAACCACGCACGTACACTGTGTGCTGTGTGACAAGTTGCATTGTCCTGCTGGTAGATGCCATTGTGCTGAGAAAAACAAATTGCATTTAGGCATGGACTTGGGCCCCAAGGATACATCCGTACTTGCGTTGTACCATTGTGCCTTCCAGAATGACACGACCACCCAGAGAATGCCACAGAAACATTCCCCACACCGTAACGCTCCTTCCTCCGGCCTGAACACTTCCGGCAACTGTTACAAGGCGTTTGCTTCCAGTCGTTTCACGCGGTACACGTCAACGACCATCTCTCCGATGCGGCATAAAACTTAATTGATCTGAAAAGGCCCTCTGTCACCACTCACTGGCTGTCCTGTTGCCGTACTGTCGTGCAAATTCCAGTCTTCATCGCCACTGAACAGCAGTCAGCATGTGAGCATGATCCAGGCACCTGCTACCGAAGCCCAAACGCGGTCTTTGGTAGCCCTGTGATTCATTTGGCCGATCAGTTTCTTAAGGGGGGGTAGGACGTCAAAGGGGCCGACTTGCAGCACGAGAGGCATCACAGGACATTTTAATTTCAGTGTCTATACTTTTACAAATAAATTCATAAAACTTTGTCAGCATCAGCAGGAAAGATTCAGCATTCACACTCATTGCCGTGGAAGCTCGAAGACATAACAAAATAAATTTTTTTACGTGTGAAATTTCATCATTTTTTCACTTACTAATGGCTGCATTTGTTGCTATAGGTACACTTTTCTTCATAAGTTACAGTGATTCTTCGATGAATTTTGCGCAGCGTACATACCATACTCAGAGGTGTATGAAACTCTAGAATTTATTTAATTTATGAAAAAACGAATAAACTGTTATATTTTAAACTTCATGTTCAGAAAAAATACAAATTTTATACTTAATTGCCTCAATTTTTACCACAGTTTTTAATAGATTTGGAAAACTCTAGAGTTTCATACACCTTTAAGTATGGTTTGTATGCTGTGCAAAATTCATAGAGGAATCTGTCTTACTTATGAAGAAAGTGTACCTATAGATACAAATACTGCCATCAGTAAATGAAAAAAATGATGAAATTTCACATGTAAAAAAAATCATTTCATTATGTTTTCGAACTTTCACTGCTATGAATGTGAATTCTGAATCCTTCCTGGTCGTGCTGACAGTGGAAATTAAAATGTCCTGTGGTGCATCTCCTGCTCCAAGATGGCCCGTTTGACGTTCTACCCCCCTTAACAGTTGCACGTTCATTAACACCTCTCTGGAGCTGTCGTTCACCCCTGTAATCTATGGCGCGCAAAATGGTTGCCTCGGCGCTAGTTTTGGACAGCGTCATTTTGCCATAAACGGTAGACTTTAACCTCGGCGGCACGCGAACAATTTACACACTTAGTCGTTCGGAAATGGTTCCACCCTTGGCCCGGAAGTCAGTTATCGTGCCCTTTTGGATGTCATGTAAATCGCTCCCTTTCGCCATTACGACAATGAGTTCACTGTTTTCCGCGTCCCCCGGACGCGCTGCCGTCTGCCGTGTGTGAGTGGTTATTGCACGTTGACGCTGAACATAGGTGGTGGTCAGATTAATATGACTAGACTGTGCAATTCTTCTTCTTCCGTATCCGGGTACACCGATTATATCTTCCCTTCCCAGTAATAGCAACGTAGTTTGCTTTGTCATTGTCTTTCAAAATATCGTCTTTAGTGCATGTTATATCTGGGCAAATCAATAGGTGGTCCAAGTCCTGTATTGCTTAGCATTCACACCTATCGCTATCACTGTAGCCCCATTTAAATAGGTTTGATTTGCATGCAGTTACTCCAGTGCGCAGCCGGTTTAACTACCTCCAAGTTGTAAAAGGTAGTTGAAATCGTGCAGATGCCTCCTCAAGTAGTTCCATAGTGGAGTGTGCCACCATTTCTTCCCAAAGAGATAGCCGCCTTGCGACGGGCTTGTTGGCGAGCTCTTCAGTAGTTTCAATGAAACTTCTGCGCGATTTCAGCTGGACACGTTGTTTTCGGTGCATATGCATCGGGTGTCGAGGATCATTCTTTTGTTTTGATCTATCGATCTCGGCGGCTACTTGTCTGCGGATAGTGTGTGGTGCTATGCCTATGATGGAATAAATTTTGTCTTTGGGAGCTGGTTTGAGGCACCCTGTGGCAATACGTACAGTTTCGTTTACGGCGACGTCAACTTGCTTAGTGTGAGCAGTGTGCAATGAAGATGCATAATATTCTACAGGCTGAGTGCAGCACAGTTTTCCGCAGATTCTCAACAACAGCGGGACATTCGGTTCAGCGACTCTGTCGAGTAGCCACGGGCTGCGCAGCTGTGAGTTGCACCGTGTGTGCACGGTAACGTTGCCCGTGCCTCAACTGAGGCAGCCAGGCGGTCGGGCGGCCGGATCGAAGCGCCGCCGCCGCCGCCTGCCGGCGTGCCACTGCCGGTGCCGGCGCCGCCGCGGCTCCGACGCGGGCGCCATAAATCCGGACGCCAATATGTCCCGCCCCCCTCACCCCGCCCCGCCTCCAGCCCCCAGCCGCCGGCCTTCATCAACCGCGCCTGCCGCCTCCCGTCTCCGCCCCCACTCCCAGCTGTCAAGTCGCTGCTTCTGGAACACCCGGGCCTCTTAATCACTCCGGCTGATCCAGGAACAGCCGGGCATGCACCAGGAGGCTCTACGTGCAGCCCACCAAATGAAAGTTACTTGCTGATAACAACAAATACAAAACAAGATGATTTCCTGGGCTAAGGTTTCGAAACACTAGTGATAGGCTAAAGTCTTAATTACGAGTATTAGACCAATTTCTTCTAGGTGGGCACCACAGTCTTTGAAGACTGGATTGTATTGTAAAATTGTACTTTATTAAGATTCGAGGGTGACTGATTTTCAAGTTCATCTACAAATATAACAACACACTACATTAAAGTAACACTATAAAATCTGTAAGGCAGAAGACCAAAATTTTGTCACCTTAGTACTTTGTGAGCTGTATAAATTCTCAAAGATTAAGAAAAGTCTGATGATGATGATGAGGTCCCATACTCCGAGAAGCGTAGGAGACGATGCGGGAGACCCGCACCGCCGTACTAGGCAAGGTCCTAGTAGAGGTCGTTTGCCATTGCCATCCTCCGACCATAATCGGGATGAATGATGATGAAGGAGACGACACAACAACACCCAGTCATCTCGAGGCAGGAAAAATCCCTGACCTCGCCGGGAATACAACGCGGGACCCTGCGCGGGAAGCGAGAACACTACCGCAAGACCACAAGCTGCCGACTACAAATTGTTATATACGAAGGCTGTTCGGAGAGTAAGGTCCGATCTGACACGAAATGAAAACCACAGTGGAAGTCAAAAGTGCCAATGGCCTTGCCGCAGTGCTAACACCAGTTCCCATCAGATCACCGAAGTTAAGAACTGTCGGGCTGGGCTAGCACTTCGATGGGTGACGATCCGGTCTGCCGAGCATTGTTGACAAGTGGGGTGCACTCAGCCCTTATGCAATAAACTGAGGAGCTACTTGATTGAAAAGTAGTGTCTCCGGTCTCAGAAACTGACATACGGCCTGATGAGTGGTGTGCTGACCACATGCCCCTTCATATCTGCATCCAGTGACGCCTAAGAGTTGAGGATGACACGGCGGCCGGTCAGTACCGTTGGGCCTTCATGGGCTATTCGGGAGGAGTTTCATTTTAGAAAATCAAAAAATTTTTATTCGCAACAGTTAGCCACAACTTCCAGCTATCACTCTAAATAGTCGCCACTCCGATTTAGACATTTGTCGTAGCATTGTACAAACTTTCCAGTACCCTCGTCACAGAAAACAGCCGCCTGTGCTTTCCGCCAATTCTCTATGCTGGTTTGCCTTTCGTTGTTTGTGCCAGAATGTTGTCTTCGTAGCCAGCAGTTCATGTGAACAGAGATGAACAATGGAGGGAGCCAATTACGTGCTGTATGATGCGTGATAAAAGGACTTCCCATCAAAAACGCTGCAGGAGCGTCTTCGTTGTCCCTGCAAAATGCGGCTCAGAATTGTCTTGAAGAAAGAAACGGACGACATTTATGTTATGTGGGCTGCATAGCTTCAGGCGAAATCTCTCAGCAGATCCACATACTTGGCGGGAGTCACTGTTGTTTTAGCCATTTCCACGTAATCACTTTGTGCTCTGAACTGCAACGAGCGACGTGAAGATATCGACAGGCACACTAAAGCCAGCAGTTCATGTGAGCAGAGTTGAACAATGGAGGGAGCCAATTACGTGTTGTATGATGGGTGATAAATGGACTTCCCATTGAAAACGCTGCAGGAGTGTCTTCATTGTCCCTGTATAATGCAGCTGAAAATTTTCTTGAAGAAAGAAACGCATGACATTTGTGTTATGTAGGGCTGCATAGCTTCAGGCGAAATTTCTCAGCAGATCCACACACTTGGTGGGAGCTACTGTTGTTTTAGCCATTTCCACATGATCACTTTGCGCTCTGAACTGCAAAGAGCGACGTGAAGCGATCAACAGGCACACTAAAGACACTGCCCAACACGTCTGTGCAAAGTTCCATCGGATTTTCCTAGTGGTTTGACTTTTAATTTTCCTAATACGCCTCATATGTCCCTGAATAAAAATGTGTGTGTAATCTTATGGGACTAAACTGCTAAGATCATCAGTCCCTAAGCTTACACACTACTTAACCTAAATTATCCTAAGGACAAACACACACACCCATGCCCGAGGGAGGACTCGAAACTCCGCCAGGACCAGCCACACAGTCCATGACTTATGTTCCTGAACTTACGTTCCAGTTGAAAGCAGGCTATAATTAAATTGTTGTAGCATACTAAAGCCAGTATTTGACATAAATGTTAACACTACAACACAGAAATACAAAAAAAAGTGTTCGTACTTTCGTCCCCCAAAAAAATCTCTATAATACAATTAATTTAAATGTGTTTTTTCTTTCTAACATTTCCAGGAAGTTTCACTGCTATGAACCACTTGAATGTCATGAATCAACAAACTTTTCAAGTTTTTTCAGTCTTCCAAAATCTGTACGTATGAATTTGTGTGTCTGTGTAGATAACAGCATATTTCGTGATAACAAACTAACCATTTCATACATCGAATCCGTTTATCTCTCTCTTTGCGGTTTCCTATATCAAAAAAGGAAAGAAAAAATTAAAAAAATTGCAAAGAAAATCATTGTTTAATAACATTTCCAAACTTATTACTCAAAATCACAATAGGAACTACACAGAGGACGAAATTACGAACATCATCAGGTTTATTCTATTGACCATTATAGCAACATAGGCTATTACGATTGACTATAAGGATTACACACCAGAAACTACCACACAGGAGTAAAACACAGCAAAAAAATTTGAACACAAATCTGTGCACAAACCAGGAATGCAGGCTGTTAATTTGACTCCTATACTAACTCACTTCAGCATAAAAAAATGAATTCCTTCAAACATGGAAGCTACACATGCTCCACACAACAAACCCTTTCAACAATACAATGGACATAGGTCACACATTTACACACAGCTAAACATTTGTTATCAGCTGTGGAAACCGAAAATTCCCAGTGGGACGATATTAGGGCCCCTTACCCTGCAACTGTTCTAGATGAAGTGTTTCTTCAAACAATGATTACCACTAGCTGTTACCTGCAGTCGTGCTTGCATATCAACAGCATTGTTATGATGACAGTCGGTGACCAACTAATCTATCTGAGATGCAATAACGTGAGCACTGCCTCTTCGGGTAAACATAGCGCGTGATGTGCCCTCCTCTCTCTCTCTCTCTCCCAAACTGTCCTAAGGCACGAAGCGGTGACATGTGCAGCATCGCTGCCGAGCAGCGCTTACAGAGAGACATAGGCAGGACCACACATCTATGCGTCGTACTACTGAGGTTGTTGTTGTTGTGGTCTTCAGTCCAGAGACTGGTTCGATGCAGCTCTCCATGCTACTCTATCCTGTGAAAGCTTCATCTCCCAGTACCTACTGCAACCTACATCCTTCTGAATCTGTTTAGTGTATTCATCTCTTGGTCTCCTTCTACGATTTTTACCCTCCACGCTGCCCTCCAATACTAAATTGGTGATCCCTTGATGCCTCAGAACGTGTCCTACCAACCGATCCCTTCTTCTAGTCAAGTTGTGCCACTAACTCCTCCCCAATTCTATTCAATACCTCATCATTAGTTATGTGATCTACCCATCTAATCTTCAGGATTCTTCTGTAGCACCACATTTCGAAAGCTTCTATTCTCTTCTTGTCCAAACTACTTATCGTCCATGTTTCACTTCCATACATGGCTACACTCCATACAAATACTTTCAGAAACGACTTCCTGACACTTGAGTCTATACTCGATGTTAACAAATTTCTCTTCTTCAGAAACGCTTTCCTTGCCATTGCCAGTCTACATTTTATATCCTCTCTACTTCGACCATCATCAGTTATTTACTCCCCAAATAGCAAAACTCCTTTACTATTTTAAGTGTCTCTTTTCCTAATCTAATTCCGGCAGCACCACCCGACTTAATTCGACTAATTCCATTATCCTCGTTTTGCTTTTGCTGATGTTCATCTCATATCCTCCTTTCAAGACACTGTCCATCCCGTTCAACTGCTCTTTCAAGTCCTTTGCTGTCTCTGACAGAATTACGATGTCATCGATGAACCTCAAAGTTTTTATTTCTTCTCCATGTATTTTAATTCCTACGCCAAATTTTTCTTTTGTTTCCTTTATTGCTTGCTCAATATACAGATTGAATAACATCGGGGATAGGCTACAACCCTATCTCACTACCTTCCCAACCACTGCTTCCTTTTCATGCCCCTCTACTCTTATAACTGCCATCTGGTTTCTGTACAAATTGTAAATAGCCTTTCGCTCCCTGTATTTTACCCCTGCCACCCTCAGAATATGAAAGAGAGTATTCCAGTCAACATTGTCAAAACCTTTCTCTAAATCTACAAATGCTAGAAACGTAGGTCTGCCTTTCCTTAATCTATTTCCTAAGATAAGTCGTGGGTCAGTATTGCCTCACGTGTTCCAACATTTCTACGGAATCCAAACTGATCTCCCGCGAGATCGGCTGCTACCAGTTTTTCGATTCGACTGTAAAGAATTCGTGTTAGTATTTTGCAGCTGTGGCTTATTAAACTGATAGTTCGGTAATTTTCACATCTGTCAACACCTGATTTCTTTGGGATTGGAATTATTATATCCATTTTGAAGTCTGAGGGTATTTCGCCTGTGTCATACATCTTGCTCACCAGATGGTAGAGTTTTGTTAGGCCTGGCTCTCCCAAGGCTGTCATCAGTTCTAATGGGATGTTGTCTACTCCCGAGGCCTTGTTTCAACTTAGGTCTTTCAGTGCTCTGTCAAACTCTTCACGCAGTATCATATCTCCCATTTCATCTTCATCTACATTTTCTTCCATTTCTATAATACAAGTTGATTCAAAAAGAATACCACAACTTTAAAAATGTGTATTTAATGAAATAAACATAATATAACCTTCTGTTATACATCATTACAAAGAGTATTTAAAAAGTTTTTTTTTTCACTCAAAAACAAGTTCAGAGATGTTCAATATGGCCCCCTCCAGACACTCGAGCAATATCAACCCGATACTCCAACTCGTTCCACACTCTCTGTAGCATATCAGGCGTAACAGTTTGGATAGCTGCTGTTATTTCTCGTTTCAAATCATCAATGGTGGCTGGGAGAGGTGGCCGAAACACCATATCCTTAACATACCCCCATAAGAAAAAATCGCAGGGGGAAGATCAGGGCTTCTTGGAGGCCAGTGATGAAGTACTCTGTCACGGGCTGCCTGACGGCCGATCCATCGCCTCGGGTAGTTGACGTTCAGATAGTTACGGACAGATAAGTGCCAATGTGGTGGCGCTCCATCCTGCTGAAATATGAATTGTTGTGCTTCTTGTTCGAGCTGAGGGAACAGCCAATTCTCTAACATCTCCAGATACTGTAGTCCAGTTACAGTAGCACCTTCGAAGAAAAAGGGACCAAAAACTTTATTGGCTGAAATGGCACAGGAAACGTTCACCTTAGGCGAGTCACGTTCATACTGAGTTGTTTCCCGCGGATTCTCAGTGCCCCATATACAGACATTGGTGACGGTTGACTTTCCCGTTAGTGTGGAAAGTTGCTTCATCACTAAACACAATCTTTGAAACGAAAGATTCATCTGTTTCCATTTGAGCAAGGATAAAATCACAGAAATCGATTCTTTTAATCTTATCAGCTGCAGGCAGTGCTTGAACCAATTTCAGACGATAAGGTTTCATAACTAACCTTTTTCGTAGGACTCTCCATACACTTCTGCCGTACTCAATAACACAAAAAGCTTTCTGTTGAGCGGTCGCCATCTTAGCATCAACTGACGCTGACGCCTAGTCAACAGCGCCTCAAGCGAACAAATGTACAACTAAATAAAACTTTATAGCTCCCTTAATTCGCCGACAGATAGTGCTTAGCTCTGCCTTTTGTCGTTGCAGAGTTTTAAATTCCTAAAGTTGTGGTATTCTTTTTTAATCACCCTGTATTGTCCTCAAGAACATCGCTCTTGTATAGACCCTCTATATACTCCTTCCACTTTTGTGCTTTCTCTTCTTTGCTTAGAACTGGGTTTCCATCGGAGCACTTGATATTCATGCAAGTGGTTCTCTTTTCTCCAAAGGTCTCTTTAATTTTCCTACAGGCAGTGTCTATCTTACCCCTGGTGATATGCGCCTCTACATCCTTACATTTGTCCTCTAACCATCCCTGCTTAGCCATTTTGCACTTCCTGTCAATCTCATTTTTGAGACGTTTGTATTCCTTTTCGCCTGCTTCATTTACTGCTTTGTTGTGTATTCTCCTTTCATCAATTAAATTCAATATCTCTTCTGTTACCCAAGGATTTCTACTAGCCCTCGTCTTTATACCTACTTGCTACTCTGCTACCTTCACTATTTCGTCTCTCAGAGCTACCTATTCTTCTTCTACTGTATTTCTTTTCCCCATTCTTGTCAATCGTTCCGTAATGCTCTCCCTGAAGCTCTCTACAACCTCTGGTTCTTTCAGTTTATCCAGGTCCCATCTCCTCAATTTCCCACCTTTTTGCAGTTTCTTGAGTTTGTAGTCAGAGTCCACATCTGCCTCTGGAAATGACTTACAATTTAAGACCTTCCAGTATCTCCAGGCTTCTTCGATGTATACAACCTTCTTTCCTGAATCTTGAAGCAAGTGTTAGCTTTGATTAGGTTATGCTCTGTGCAAAATTCTACCAGGCAGCTTCCTCTTTCATTCCTTACTCCCATTCCATATTCACCTACTACGTTTCCTTCTCTTCCTTTTCCTACTATGGAGTTCCAGTATCCCATGATTATTAAATTTTCGTCTCTCTTCATTATCTGAATAATTTCATTTACCTCATCATACATTTCATCAATCTCTTCGTCATCTGCGGAGCTAGTTGGCATATTAATTTGTACTACTGTGATAGGCGTGTGCTTCGTGTCTATCTTGGCCACAATAATGCGTTCACTATGCTGTTTGTAAGAGCTTACCCGTATTCCTATTTTCCTATTGATTATTAAACCTACTGCTGCATTTCCCCTATTTGATTTTGTATTTATATCCCTGTTTTCACCTGACCAGAAGTCTTGTTCCTCCTGCCACCGAACTTCACTAATTCCCACTATATCTAACTTTAACCTATCCATTTCCCTTGTTTAAATTTTCTAACGTACCTACCCGATTAAGTGATCTGACATTCCACGCTCCGATCCGTAGAACGCCAGTTTTCTTCCTCCTGATAACGACGTCCTGTTGAGTAGTCCCCGCCTGGAGATCCGAATGGGGGACTATTTTACCTCCGGAATATTTTACCCAAGAGGACGCCATCACCATTTATCCATACAGTAAAGCTGCATGCCCTCGGGAAAAATTCCGGCCGTAGTTTCCCCTTGCTTTCAGCCGTTCGCAGTACCAGCACAGCAAAGCCGTTTTGGTTGGTGTTACAAGGCCAGATCACTCAATCATCCAGACTGTTGCCCATGCAACTACTGAAAAGGCTGCTGCCCCTCTTTAGGAACCACACATTTCTCTGGCCTCTCAACAGATACCCCTCCGTTGTGGTTGCACCTACGGTACGGCTATCTGTATCGCTGAGCCACGCAAGCCTCCCCACCAACGGCAAGGTTCATGATTCTTGGGGGGGGGGGGGGGGGAGGGGAGGGGACTGCTGAGGTAGCTATACATTACACAGTACGTACTATATGCAACAACTGCAATAATTTTTGAACGAAGATTATATTGGCTAATGTAAAGAAAGATTTTCCACTCCTTACGTCGCCCTCTTAGAGGTCAATCTCTTTTTTTATATATACTTTCTAAAGTAGCCTATATTCTTCCTCAGGTTCAATCCATCAGTACACCAAATGTCATCGAAATTGCTAATCCGCTTTAGTTGTGAAAACATGACAGCAGAGTTCCTTTTGCATTTAATAACGTAAGTTTAGAAGTATGGATTAAAAACATTGTATAATAATTGTATTCATCATGTTGAAGTGCATCATGTAGCACTTAATAACTTATAAAATCATTTTCACAAATATAAGAAAGTTCAAAGGTCAAAGAGTATATAACTCTTTCAAAGAATAAACATTTTTCCTTAATTCACATGATATTCTTCAAATCAACAAAGATCTTGTGCTACACACTTTTATAACTTAGCCTGTGTTGTCCTTCAGGGTTCAAGCTACCTCCACAACAAATTTCATTGAAATCGATTCAGCGGTTTAGTCGTGAAAATGTAACACTAGAGTCACTTTCGTAATTATAATATTCGTATGGATAAAACTACAAATTACAATATTTTTTCCGTAATCCGATTTCAATGACATAGAAGTTAAACTCAACTTACAGGTGAAAACACCATGAAAATTCGTACCGTAGTCTTGGGCCTATTCGTGGCCACAAGCTGTACACAAGCTATCTGTGAGAGCCCCATGAAAATTCGTCTAGCAGTTTTGGAGATCACTGTGTTCAAACAGACAGATACGACAGTTTCACATAAATCTTAAACTCAATACAATTTTTTTTTCGTGACACGATTTTGATGAAATAAAGCCTATACGTTGCCTCATGCTACGCGCAAGTTGCTGTGAAAACCCGATAAAATTTCGTTGTTAATTTTGGAGATTAGCGTCTTCAAACAGACAGACATGGCAGTTTTATAGGTTTATTATTAGTATAGATAACAGATGCAGATGTATCAAATAGATGTATACGTATCATCCGCGTCAAATAAAAATCGTATGCCATGTGTAACTGTGCATAGCACCGTCGTCAAACTGTATCATCTAAAATATGAAAGACATTGAATTGTCATTGCGAGAACTATAGTATTAACAAACCGCTGAAAACTAACATTTAACCAGTAACAAAGACAAACCGCGCGATGCATGTTCATAAACGATACATATACACTGTTGTTTATAGTATTGACACATGTGTACAAGTATGAGCGGAAAAATTTGCAAGCGTCTGTCAGAAACAGAACAGACAAGGATCTTACAGCAGTAGTTGTGGTTAATAAACTACAAATTCAAAATACCGCCTGGTGGAACAATGTCTTTCTAGGAATAACAGGTTCCATTCTTCCAGTTCCAACCAGATACTAGGTTGCAGAAAACAGTTAGTTGTTGTATTCGATAGGTCCCACGTAGGTCGTCAAGTAAGTATTACTGTAGCACTTTGCCTGTCAATTAATAAACTACTTGTCGAATGCATACACTGCAGTTTTTTTCCTTATGTTGCTCACAGACGCTTCGAAATACTATGTTTGGCCAAAAATATTGGCAATGTAAGTTTGGTACTTTCTCTCTTATTAAAGAGAAATTGTAGCGTCTGTTCTCAGATAGGCGGCTACAAACAGCATCTGACTGATATTCAGCGGATGCATTCGGCTCGGTAACCATCTACCTAGGTGCAAAGGAACGGGATACTCCCACATTATTTTTCCCAAGAATCACATCGTATGGCTCCTTTTGTAAAAGAAACCGGAGGCAATACTTTCCCTAAGTCGGATCTCGGGGAGGTGACTACATTGAAATCAATTGAAGCGCTGGAGGAGGATGAAAACGGGAAGAGGAAACAAAGTGCGAAGAGGGATGGGAAGTTAAAGGCTGTAACATCGAATGTGCTCACACTATTGCAAGCTGTGCTGACACTATTGGCAAGCTGGAAAATGCCAAACGAAAATGATGAAGCATAAACTGTATGTATTAGGTATGTGTGAAGTGAGATGGGACAGTAAGGGAGAGATGGATAGGGGAGAGTACAAGTTGCTTTACTTAGGCAGGAAGAAGAATGGCAGCTATGGTGTGGCAATTATGATAGGAAAACGGTTGATGAAAAAGTGTTCAAAGTGAAGTACATAGATGAAATACTGATAATGATGACATTAAGAAATGACAAGAAGGCTGTCGTTTTAATACAAATATACATGCCAACAACTGATAAAGAAGTAGGGAAATATCATGAAAAGATTCAAAAAATTGTGGATAAAGAAAAAAGAAATGCCTCACCGTAAGTGGGGGGGGGGGGGGGGGGGTGCGGTTGTAGAGGTAGGAGAGAGAAAAGAACGGGAACGGTTGGAAGATTTTGACTGGGAAATATGAACTACAGGGATGAAAGGCTAGTTAATTTCTGGAAGGAAAATTCTTCTGCGATTAGAAACACTTGTTTGAATATCACAGAAGACGGAGATACGCAAGGGATATCGAGTTTGAATGATCACAGTTACCAAAACTGATTATAATTCAGAGTAGGTATAAAAGCTGCCTAAAGAATGCTATAACATACTCTGGAGCAGATATAGATTCGGAGGATCACATGGTATTGGGGGACTTGAAAACACGGTTGAAGAGAGTGAGAGGAGGAAAACCGAGAAAGAAGTTTAACCTGTTTTTCTGTGTCATCAGCCTTCTGACTGGTTTGATGCGGCCCTCCACGAATTCCTCTCCTGTGCTAACCTCTTCATCTCAAGTAGCACTTGTAACCTACGTCCTCAGTTATTTGCTGGATGTATTCCAAACTCTGTTCTCCTCTACAGTTTTTGCCCTCTACAGCTCCATCTAGTACCATGTATGTCATTCCCTCATGTCTTAACAGATGTCCTATCATCCTGTCCCTTCTCCTTATCAGTGTTTTCCACATACTCCTTTCCTCTGCGATTCTGCACAGAGCCTCCTCATTCCTTACTTTATTCGTTCACCTTGTTTTCAATCGTCGTCTGTAGCACCACATCTTAAATGTTTCAATTCCCTTCTGTTCCGGTTTTTCCACAGTCCATGTTTCACTACCATACAATGTTGTACTCCAGACGTACATTCTCAGAAATTTCTTCCTCAAATTAAGACCGATATTTGAATTAGTAGACTCCTCCTGGCCAGGAATGCGACATACCGAATTATATCTGATCTCTACTCTACACCTTTCACATTCCAGTAAAACAACAAACAGCCGCACTGTCATGGTCACAGACACTCATACAACCAACGTAGTGATGGCGGGAATGAACATATACATATCTGAGTTAAATTTCACAGTTATGCGCAGTCAACTCACACGCTACACAGATGTTATCCACACTCATTCAAAGGTATTAACGACAGCAAGATCCTTCTTCACTCAAATAAATTACAAAACACCACGAGATGTGATGCCAACGGACGGCTTAAACTCCAATAATGCGCAATCATTGCAGAATAAGTGATAAGTGAAAGTTACTAATTAAAACGTAAAAATGAACAAGGTTAAACAGGCACAAAATAAATGGATTAATCAGACATTATTTAAACAACTCTAATCTAACAAAATCATAGAGAGAATGCTCCTAAAGTAAACACATCGCCCAAAGCAATGTCATATACTATTGAAAATTATCAACTTGACAAGAGAACACAATGTACACAATGCACATGAGACTATACCACAATATATAGAGAACAAGAAACAAAACTACAAATAGGTTACATGTGGTCAATATTGCATCTCATTATTTAAATTAATGAGTCTTTCCTAAAAATTCTCACATCACATACAAAACAAAAGAGGTTACAATGCAGTATAGAATGACACACAAAATTACATGTAGGTTACAAGCTGCAAAGCAAACCTTTATCACTGATTCGAAGTCCGTGAGTTTATGCTGAAAGGAAACATAGACACGGAACAAACTCAAGGAATTATACGTCCCTGACACTAATGGCTCTGATATACATTTGCGACACATGACCTATCTGAATGTTCTAAAGCTCAACTCAGATGTCCACACAGTACGCTCACTGTACTGACGTATGATCAGAGTGCGAATGTGGAGAGATCATATGAAGATAGCGGTAGTTTCCCTCGTTCATAGTCAACTGCCTTTGTTGCCATTAGGTGCCTATGTTGAAAATTCCAGTCTCCTAGTCCAATGCTCCCTTGGCCTCGGGTGGTGACATCCAATTGCTCATCGCTGCCTCCCAGCGAGGTAGCAAGAAGATGGTCCTCAAGGTTAGTACAAGACGTAATCCTCTACCTTGCAGCAACTTCCTCCATATATATCAGATTTGAGTTCTCTCTCCCACAGAGAGAACGGTTATACTGACAGACACCACCAGGCGAGAGTGGACCTCGTGTTAACATTCGTTGGTCAGAGTTGCTTCTCAAACTGCAGAAACACAGTGTGATTCTGTAAGCACCCATTCAGAAAAAAGGAGTAATGAATACTGGAACAGGATTACCTCACACAGTATTCTGTCCACGGATCATGACAGAAACAGGGAATCTCTGACTGACTGGTTTTGGTGGAGAGAAGTGGCACTTCTCACACAGGGAAGAAGGGTTGTTACTGCCTTACGCACAGTCCAAACATGCGCACAAACCGCCCCAGTATTACTCCCACACTGTGCTGAGACGTCTCCAAAGTCCGTTTACTGTGATCACTTGGGATTGCTGAGAGACGCCCTCTAGGCAGCCAGTCCACCATTCACTCCCTACCTGCCACAGCGGCAGTTGTTATGGTCCAAACCACGCCTTTCGTGTCGTTCACACTCCAGGGATGGCAGCCATAGACTGCGATTCCTGCCTGCGGCGTCCCTTCTCAGAAGGCAGAGTGACGCTGTTCCCAGAGGAGTGTTGACCTCTCTTTCACGGCGTACATCCTCGTTTTTTCTCACCTCGGTTGTGAGACTGATTGTGGAGGCCCCTTGCAGTCAAGGCTCAGTCGTTCCATTCATCGGACATCCGGGCGGCAGGTTCCGAAGTGTCCGCCATCCTTGCATCACGTCTGCACAGAACACATGTCCCACCAGTAATCGTATCTCTACATTAACAAATACAAATGAAATGGCCATTGCAACTTCACAATATACAGACCACAAAATATGCACTTGTGTTATATTACAAAGGCGGTTACAATAATGGTGAGTTACAAAGCTTCACGGCCCCTCCCTCCGGAGGTTCGAGTCCTAAAAAATGGTTCAAATGGCTCTGAGCACTATGGGACTCAACATCTGAGGTTATCAGTCCCCTAGAACTTAGAACTACTTAAACCTAACTAACCTAAGGACATCACACATATCCATGCCCGAGGCAGGATTCGAACCTGCGACCGTAGCGGTCGCGCGGTTCCAGACTGAAGCGCCTAGAACCGCTCGGCCACACTGGCCGGCTAGGTTCGAGTCCTCCCTCGGGCATGGGTGTGTGTGTTGTTCTTAGCATAAATTAGTTTAAGTAGTGTGTCAGTCTGGCGACCGACGACCTTAGCAGTTTGATCCCATAGGAATTCACAAATATTTAAACATTTTTGAGCTACGAAGTTTATTTACAGAAACAACATAGCACCCCCAAAAGTTTACGACGGTCTGCCTTACGAATGATCTCTTCTCGAGCTCCCTAGAGGCTACGATAAACAATACAAAAACATCATCTTCAATGTAGAGTCCACACACGACTTGGCCAACAAATACTTCATACCAGTGCCAAAGCCCTTTTGGCATGGACGACCATGACATAATTACTCTTAAACCTCTATTTTTTTGTCCTGTTATTTACGTTCTGATTCAGAAGAAGTGAAAATAAATCTCTTAATTCCATTATTACCAACCAATTAATTGTTGATTATTTGGGGATTATACAAGATTAGTGGTTAGTGCAGGTTATACCTGCCACCAGAATCAATAATATTCTACGAGCACACATCCACACCACTTAAATACATGCATAAGAATCACACTGACTTAATATCTGAACTACACATTTGTGTTTATGCTTCGTTTCCTCCATGCCTTACGTCAGGCTTATTTGCGAAAAAATGCTCTCATGAATTCCTCCAGCTACCGTTCCTTGTTGCATTCTTGTCTTCTCATACCATCATCTGCTCGAAAATGTCCCATCCTGCAACAAGCTTTCCAACAAATACTAACAACCAATGTACAACGACTGGACAGAAACGAAAGCAATGATAATAACAACTTTCATTTAATATTATAAATGTTCAATGAAAAACACTAAATACATTTACCCAGCAACAACTACACATCTCTTTCTGATTTACCTACTTGTATATCACCTTCATCCTTGTTTCACTCCGTCTTTTTTTTTTCTTGGTCATATGACCCCATTAATTATACACACTGTCAGATCGTATCTGCTGCGACTCCTGGTAATGCGACGCTTCCATCCATATTACGGGCCTTCTCTTCCCCTGATGCCTCTCTCCGCATGGTGGTACTTGCCCTTCTCAACTACAGGCAACAACAAAACAAAAACAAAAAAATTAGAACATTACGAAAGTTCTACTATATGTTACTTACTAACGCTTCACTTCTGGTTACTTGACGGCGCACTCTTCCGTCTCGGTTGATTAGTGCCTCGCCAGTGCTCTTCTCTAACACAGCATACTGCAAGAAACTGCCTTGCTAATAATCTCTTCTCGAGCTCCCTAGAACCTACAGGAAACAGTACAAAAATATCATCATTTCCACTGCAGAGTCCATGTGAAGACATGCCCGAAAAACGGGCTAACCGTCAAATGTAAAAGCTTAGAGATAAGTGTTGCCCTCTGTTGCTGGGTGCGGGAATTATCAAATTCGCATTGATCTCACCCCTAAACATCCTAATGTAATATTTAGGAGTAAGACAAATGTCAAATTTGATAGTTTCCGTATGCAGCAACAGGGCAACACTTATCTCTAAGTTTTTACATTTGAGGTTTAGCCCGTTTTTCCGCCCATGTCTTCAAATGTATTCGCGATGTCGGCCAACAAATACTTGATAAAGGTCCCATAGCCCATTTGGCGTGGATATCCAAGACATTCTCACTCTCTAACCTGACTCATTCTCTCTATCACACTACGAACAACACAAAGCAAAAACCTAGAACCGAAACCGCATCGTGTTAACAAAGACTACATTGATTCCTGTACACATATCAGTAACCGAGTAAAACTCAATAGCACAACTTGCCTACCACTTACTCAACATGAAATCTACATAACCACCAACACATTCTCAAGATAGACAACAGAAACTCCGAGATGGTAATATTAATCTCTCAAGATAGACTACAAAAGTCCTAGAGAAACCAAGACACTTGCGTACCGTACTTAACAGCCCATTTGACCACTCAAGAACTCATAATGCCTTTTCTCCAAGAAAAAACAAAAAAAATCTTCCTTTCAGTCTCACCCCTACATTTACAACCTGTTTTTCAAACCTGCGAATTAATTTTAACTACCGAACCCCAGTTATTCTATTGAAATATCTCTTGCATGCTTGTTGCCTCACTTTGCATACTGTTGTTCTATGAAGGGCTTAATGCTGCAGATGTGACTCATACTACAAAATTTCTGTGGCTTCAGCGACCCCACCACAACTACATTAATATGCACAAACCTTCGTATGCAAAATGGACCTTAATATAGAGGGCAAAAATGGCACAATGTCTTTTCTTTGTGACAGCCTGTGCGGCTTTATGACCACCATCTGACCAATTTCGTAGCATCTTCTTATCAGCTTGCTCCTTTCTTTACTCACCCGCGTCTTTGATTCACTGAATGGCCATGGAAATTACTTCCTTATGTCGGTCGTGCTGATGGGGTGGGAATTCTGCCAGCTCCCGAACTCTGTCCTCTGCCGGTTGATTATTTAGGACAATGATCAGTAGAAGCATAGAAACTCTATGGAGAGGTGATTCATTACCTCATGGAAGTCGTGTAGGAAGACGTTCCATGAGGCAGGTCTTATTCTACACTTTTCAGTGCCATCTTCTGCTTCCGTGAGCAAAATAGCGGGCCATAATCTGAGATCAGTTTCTCTGTCCCCACCTGTTTCAGAAATAGCTTGTGGAATGCATCCGACACCGTCTTCTCTGTAGCCCTACTCAGTGGAACCAAGGTATCAATTTTGAGGTTAGCTCCCTCATGACTAAAACGTTATGGAAACTAGTCCTCAAACTCGGTAACAAGCCTCAGACATCAGTAGCCCCTAGTAGACACAGCTTTTCTGGCACAATCGGAATCTGATGTGATGTTGTGTATGATTTGGCCTCCTGGTGTGGTTTGTATATTGACAAAACTTTCCGGATTCCGTGCTCCATGTCATTAGAATAATTTTATTGGAATATGTGGAATACAACTTCAAGAAACACTTCCGAGGTCCTAAGACGGCATGGCTCAAATGAGTATACCAGATCAACTTATTAATGAGGTCCTTGGGTATGCATAATAACCAGACTGAATTATCTAGGCTTTTCCGATGAAACAGGACTCTCTTGCGCAAAGATGAATTTGTCACACTGCTGGCTGTTCACTGTTCCACACTTGCTTTTTAATTCACAAAGGGCTGGATCTTTATCCTGTTCTCTTGCTATCTTATTCAATGATGCCGAAATATAGTTCCCAAACTCCACTTTCTTCACGCAGAACGTGCTGTAGTGGTTTTCCTCTAGTTCCTCTTCTATCGTTTCAGAAAATCCGATAGGAGAGAGCGATAGAGCGATGGTGCGTCCGCTATGACGTTAACTGATAATGGTACGTGTGCGATAATGAACATGAATTCTTGGAGGTACAATACCCACTGGAGCAACCTTCCGTGCGTCAGTGTGGCAATTAACAAAACCTGTAACATTTTATGATCGGTAAAGAAATGGGTTCTTCTCTCGTGCAAAAAGAAGCAAAACTTCTGGAAGCCCCACATGATAGCAAGCGCTTCAAGCTTGATAACCGGGAAGCTCTTCTCCTATTTAGACAGTAAGTGGCTGTCAAATGCATTTGCTTTACTGAACAGCTCAATATCTGTCCTTCCTCTTGAAATACTTGAAATATGACTATGCCTAATCCAGGCTTCGGATTCTCAGTAATCGTAATGAATCAGGGTGCGGGAGGTTAGGAGCTGCCACAAATACTCTCTACAAAGAATGGAATGCACCTTCTGCCACATCATCCCATGTCCAGAGCGAATTCTTTCCAGACAACTTGCGTAATATTGGCATCGATAATGTTAACATAAATCTTTTGTAGAAGTTCACGAGCTCTAGATACCCATATAATTGCCTCCTAGTCCTCGGTGTCACATATTGTTTTATCGCCTCTGTTTTCTACGGGTCAGGCGAGATTCTGAGCCTCATATTTACGTGTCCCAGAAATTCAACTTGAGCCACACTAAAACAAGATCTCTCTGTATTTGCAGTAACTAATGTCTGTGAAGGGTGCTGAGTAAAGCCCTTAACACAATTATACTCGCTTCACGAGCTCTCAGCAATTAATATATCATCCACATACCGCGTCACCTGGTGTCACAATAACGCTATTAGTAGACTATCCAGGCCATGGGTAACTGGAGCAGACGACACGTTCAACTCAAACGGCAGGTGTTTGAAGAGATAACAGTGGACAAACGCCACAAAAGCCGTGTGCTGACGGCAGGAGGGCTTTTACTGTCCTTGTAATTTGAGCGGACGTCAAGAGATGAAAAAACTTGTACTCCGTGGAACTTACACAGAAACTTCTCCAAGTTTTCTGACCTAGTAGTCTCTGGCACTGTTACGGTAATTATTTGACATGAGTTGAGCATTAAATGTATCGTGGTATCTTGCTTCTCTACCATCCACAGGGGGCTATTGTATAAAGAAACTGATAATCCTATAACATCTTTATCTAGCATTATTCGAATTTCTGCATGCAGTTTCTGCTTGCACAACAGCTGAATGTGACATGATTGCACCAAAAGCTTCATGTGCTCCTTCACAGTAAACTTCTACTGAAAGTTCTTAATGAAGCTTCAACGAAAACACAGATACTTCGGAATTCAAAATTTGATACCATTCCTCCTTTTCTGTCATACTAGAATCTTGAATTATATTCACCTTCTCACGAATATTCTTCTGGATATCATTTCCGTCGCTGCTTGACCATCTGAGGGGGGGTTCATATCTTTGTTCTTAGCATTTACGTGATCCAATTTTCAATTGTTCTGATTCTGTACACACTTTTAAGCGGTTTACAGGAAGTTATTCCCAAAGCACTCGCTACTCAAAACGAATGTGTATCGGGATACTTTTCTGTAAACACAAATTCTCCGTACCCTAATTCCATAACTGCCTGACTCTCTTGCAAAAAGCCCATGCCCAAGGTCAGGGATATGCCACAACTAAAAATTTCCACTCCAGGTCTGTTTCCTTGGCACAAAAAGTTCAAGACAAACTTGCTGTCGCATCTCCATGTTCTATTCTGACAGTGCTTCATGAACTTCGATCTTGTGTAGGCCTAATGTCGGCCAATTATAGTCTTGCACGCATCACAGAAAACCGGATTATGATATTGCCAACAGGTGACTCCTGCTGTCTGAAATAGATTCCAGCTTCACACCTGCAGCTAATATAGCACGATACGGTGCAAATCCCTCCCAGGGGACGCCGCCTTGTCGGAGGCACCTTCAGTGCCGAGAGGGTAGGCTTGCGTGTTCCGTCGACATCAAGAGCTGTGCCGGCGGTAGCGTAGCTACCGGCAGGGTCACCCAAGCCGGAGTGGTATTGACGGAGGACCCAGACAAAGTGTGTCCCACAGCATAGGGCAGGGAGGGCTCTAGAGGCGTAGTGAAACTATCTTCCTTAAAAGAGTAAACCTAATACAAATCTTGGTCCTCCAAGTTGGGCGTTGGGCAAGCGGCTAACAACCCGTAATAAAAAAAAAAAACACTCCAGAAACCTCAAAGTAAAGAAGATGGACTGAAACACAGCACAGTTAAAGGGAAAGGCAAAGCCAAACGAAAAAGGAAAAGTGATGTGTTCCTTGGAACCTGGAATATAATATCATTATACAGGGCGAGGGCCCTGAGGTCATTGCTATAACAGCTCGATAAAACCAAGTCATGCACAGTTGTACCACAGGGAATGCAATGGAGTGAACATGGAGTGCTTGATATGGGAAGCTGAATAATTTTCTACCATGGTCCAGAGAGCAACCATGAATTTGGTGTAGGGTTCACAGTAAGACAACAATGTACAGATACAGAGGGTGGATTTACTGGAATGATATATAAAATCTCACAGTGAGATTGAAGACCCGATTTTCAAACTATTCATTGATCAATGTTCATGCACCTACAGACGTAGCAGATGACCAGGATAAAGACGCCGTCTATGAAAACCTCGAGGGAGCCTGTGGCGGATGTCCTGTGCATGATGTTAAAATAATTATTGGAGACCTCAATGCCCAGACTGAAAAGGAAGATCATTACTGTCCAGCAACAGGAAAGCATAGCCTCCGTGAATACACAAATGACAACGGACACATAGTTGTTCAGTTTGCTCCACCGCATAACTTGGCTGGAGGCAGCACTATGTTCACACACAAAATGATCCATAAAGCCCTGATCAGCGTGCCTCCAACCGAAACGATCATGCAGTTATTGACGGCAAGCATTCCACAAACTTACTAGATGTACGTATCTACAGAGGAGTTAATGTGGATTCAGACCACCACTTTGTAATTGCGACAGTAAGAGGTCGAATATCTAACGCTAGGAAAGGGAAAGGAACATCTCAAAGAAACCATATGATATCAAAGCTAAGAAATTAAAACATTGCTTAAACGTAGTCTGAGAAGGTTATTCAGAATCTTGAGATATACACTCCTAGTGTAAGTGATACTCTGGGTCAGGAAAAGAGTGCTTGCAGGGACGCAATCATTAGGACAGCAGAAGAAGCGCTAGGAGTAGAAGGAAAACAACCAAGGAATTCCTAGTTTTTATGAAGGTAGTAAGAGAAAAACCTGGCTTATAGGGAAATGCTTGAGAAATTGTATACACGTTTAGAGGTAAGAAATCGTCAACATAAAAGGAAAGAAGAGGAGAAACTGCATTGGAAGAAGAAAAGAGAATGGGGAAAAAACGGAATGATGAATAGGAGACAGTTGGGAAAACAAATTATGTCACAAAATCCTATCAGAAAATTAATAATGAAAGAAGAACATTTAAACCGTGTAAAAATGAGGAATTACTAACTGATGACAAAGTGATATTGGAACGTTGGGTAAAATACTTTAGTGAATTGTTGGATGCTCTAGAGCTCCATATTGAAGAGATCCTAACCCACCCAGAAGAATGAGGCCAGAGTCCCTCTCCTCTCTGAAGGAGAAGTAGAGAAAGCAATTGCCCGACTGAAGAACACTAAAGCACCAGGGACGGATAACTTAGCAACAGAACTATTCAAAGCTGGAGGAATTGAGTTAAATGGCAGGGTATGCAACTATTTGTACCTTATCTCGGAAAAGGAGTTGCCAGAAGAATGGAACGTAGGGATAGTATGTTTAATACACAGGAAAACAGATATATTCAAATGGGGCAACTACAGAGGCATATAGACTGTCACCCATAGCAGAAAAAATTACTGGAAGATACCAATGTGGATGCAGACCAGGAAAGTCAACTGTGAACCTGATATTTACTCTTTGGCAAATAGTAGAAAAGAACAACGAATTTAATGTTGGCGTGCACCATCTTTCCAGATCTGCATATGATACAATAAATACGAGGCAGTGCGAGTATTTCTGGTGGCTGAAAAATGGGTGCGTTTAATTGAGGTCACCCAAAGGCACCTGAGCTATCACCCCAGTTTTCCACACGAACTGGACTGAGACATGGGGGGAGCCTTTCCTGCCTACTCTTCCATTGGTACTTGAAAAAGTGGTGCGTGAGTCGGGTATCCAGACAAGAGGCACTATCTACTACAAATCCGTACAGCTGTTGGGATATGCAGATGATTTGGACCTGATGAGTAGAACATTTAGAGATCTACAAATTGCCTTCTCCGCTCTAAAACTGAGGGCAGAGAAAACGGGCTTGAAAATTAATGAAGGAAAGACTAAGTATAAGTACTATGGTACAAATCAACCATTGATGGAATTATGTTTGAGCGAATGGGATGTTTCACTCATATGTGCGCAAAGATATAAGCAAATGGCAGCACTTCGACTCAAATTATGGTACGCGTAAGTGCTTTTTAATCCATGTTATTTTGGAATGCTGCGACATTTTAAATCCAAGCTTCTATCACGAGAGACTAATTGCTGCTTCTATAAAACGCTGATATACCCAGTACTTACGTATGGTTCAGAAACGTGGACGATTACAAAGCAGGGTGAAAGTAGACTGATATCATACGAAAGAAGTACAGAGGTGCATTCAAGTTCTAAGGCCACCGATTTTTTTTCTAATTAACTACTCACCCGAAATCGATGAAATTGGCGTTACTTCTCGACATAATCGCCCTGCAGACGTACACATTTTTCACAACGCTGACGTCATGATTCCATGGCAGCGGTGAAGGCTTCTTTAGGAGTCTGTTTTGACCACTGGAAAATCGCTGAGGATAGCAGCACGGCTGGTGAATGTGCGGCCACGGAGAGTGTCTTTCATTGTTGGAAAAAGCCAAAAGTCACTAGGAGCCAGGTCAGGTGAGTAGGGAGCATGAGGAATCACTTCAAAGCTGTTATCACGAAGAAACTGTTGCGTAACGATAGCTGGATGTGCGGGTGCGTTGTCTTGGTGAAACAGCACACGCGCCGCCCTTCCCGGACGTTTTTGTTGCAGTGCAGGAAGGAATTTGTTCTTCAAAACATTTTCGTAGGATGCACCTGTTACCGTAGTGCCCTTTGGAACGCAATGGGTAAGGATTACGCCCTCGCTGTCCCAGAACATGGACACCATCATTTTTTCAGCACTGGCGGTTACCCGAAATTTTTTGGTGGCGGTGAATCTTTGTGCTTCCATTGAGCTGACTGGCGCTTTGTTTCTGGATTGAAAAATGGCATCCACGTCTCATCCATTGTCACAACTGACGAAAAGAAAGTCCCATTCATGCTGTCGTTGCGCGTCAATATTGCTCTGCAACATGCCACACGGGCAGCCATGTGGTCGTCCGTCAGCATTCGTGGCACCCACCTGAATTACACTTTTCGCATTTTCGGGTCGTCATGCAGGATTTTGTGCACAGAACCCACATAAATGCCAACTCTGGAGGCGATCTGTTCAACAGTCATTCGGCGATCCCCCAAAACAATTCTCTCCACTTTCTCGATCATGTTGTCAGACCGGCTTGTGTGAGCCCGAGGTTGTTACAGTTTGTTGTCACACGATGTTCTGCCTTCATTAAACTGTCGCACCCACGAACGCACTTTCGACACATCCATAACTCCATCACCACATGTCTCCTTCAACTGTCGATGAATTTCAATTGGTTTCACACCACGCAAATTCAGAAAACGAATGATTGCACGCTGGTTCAAGTAAGGAAAACGTCGCCATTTTAAGTATTTAAAACAGTTCTCATTCTCGCCGCTGGCTGTAAAATTCCATCTGCCGTATGGTGCTGCCATCTCTGGGACGTATTGACAATGAACGCGGCCTCATTTTAAAACAATGCGCATGTTTCTATCTCTTTCCAGTCCGGAGAAAAAAATCGGAGGCCTTAGAACTTAAATGCACGAGTTGGAGAAGGCGAAGGAATTAAGAGCTTTATGATTGCTATAAATATGTGGTAAGGTTCATAAATTTGTGTTGATTAAACAGGTTGGATATGAGACAGATCTGGCAAGGAAAGCCCGCTGCAGTGAACGTGAAGGAAGAAGAGCAAGAGGATGACCGGGACTGAGATGGAGTGATGAGGCTGGAGAAGACACTAGCCGGGTTGGTTGCCATAACTGGAGGTGTATGGCGAAGTCCAGAGATGAATGGAGGAAGCTTATCGAGGAGGGCAAGTCCCATCCCTGTTTTTTCAGACATGTCCGAAGGAACAGACACCACACATTCATGTAATTGATTCGTCTCGATGAGCACTGAATCACACCTTCTGTGCGGGTGCGCAATTACGTCCAACCTCCTGCAGGAATGTCAAAGTAGCAAGCTTGGGGGACACAAGTGGGGACTGCAGATAGGTTGCGCTGGGTGGGAATGTGGATCAGCTGCGAGGTATGCCGAAATAGTCCACGCATTTGCGATAAGCACTGTATCCGTGTACGCAGTGGTTAACGTAACTATCCAGTAAGCAGGAGATCTCGGGTTCGAATCCAGGTCTGACACATATTTTCGCTCGTCGCCGCTGATCTCGAAGAAAGTCCCGTTGCGGCTGACATCAAGACTCCCTTTCCTTTCTCTCTTACTACTGTCAGTTCACATTTTATTTTTCTGTATTCCCACAATGGTCAGTTACTTTGCTACCCAAACAGCAAAACTCATCTATTATAATTAGTGTCCCATTTCCTAATCTAGGTCTCTCTGCGATTAGTTCAATATCCTGATGGAAATAAAGATTGCACCACTGCACCACTAAAAGTATGGGGACCTGATAGCAGATGAAGCATACCTCACGTCAAATGTAGCGCTAATTCGCGAGGTACTGAATGATACGATAGATAGCCCTTAGTTCCCATGGAGTGCTGGTCGAATGAGCATCGTACCTTGGCAGAGAAGTTTTTCTTTGGAATGGATGACGGAACTGACGTGACGCGAAGCACTCCCGGCGCCCATTAAACATAGTAGGAAATAGGAAATTCCGAGATAGTAACCAACACGAATTGTGTGAGGAGCTGCCGAGTAACAGCATCGCTCACAAGAAAGACACCTGCCGGTATACACGATCTTAGAATGTGGCGAGAGAAAGAGAATCAATATTGTTGAGCAGTGCTGGGGCTCGCTCGCGTTGGTGCTGTTTGTTGGTTTCCACCCTCTGTTGCAGGCCATACGCTATCGTCTAGTTGGCATGGTTGCAGTTGTTTGTCTTCTACTCGTGTTCATCAGCGCCACTCGGTTTAGCAAGCATTGCCTGTCAGCTAGTGGCAGCAGCGGTGGTTATCTATATGTAGTAACTGTTGCCCTATCTTCGGGGCGACGTCGTTTGTTTTTGCCGGGTCGTGTGGCGAGTTTGGTTCTGGACAGAGGAGGAGCCAGGTCCGCACAGTGCGTAAACACGCCGCGACCACTGGCGGCATGCATGGACTGCCGGATGGAAGGGCTGTGGTTACGAGGGTGCACGACTTCGTCGTAAACCGGATCCAGCAAACTTCAAGATGAGTGCATTTCAATCCAGGTAGAGAAACCTCCACCATTGTGATATCCCGCGATTCTCCAGTGACTTGGGTTCATGTTGCTGCTCGTAGTGTCGCCGAGGCGAAGAGCAGCGAGTGGAGTGCTTGGTGAAGGCGGATCTAATTAGCTTTCCTCGACTTCTTATTACTATTTACTGCGTTCAGCTTGTTACAATTTAAGTCTAAGCAGCGGTAATTATTCTTGCCAGGGAACGGCAGTGTACGTTTCCTCGCATTGCTGCTGCTGTCCGGTAAGGCGTGTAGTTTTGACAGGTTTCTTGATTGTAGACCGGTTGGTGGTTGCTCTACTCTGGTGGTAATGATTCCTTTCTCGTTCCAGGTACTCTAAACAGAGTATTCTCGACGTAGTTCAGACCGCCAGTTCCAACTTCGGCGTATTGTTCCCTCATTGCATTTGGTTTATTGGACGTCAGGTAGCGTCAGCAATATTATCATTAGTCATTCGTTACACTGCCACTAGTTATCATCTTGTGAAGTGAATGCAACTCTTGGCTGCCTATCTCATTGCTTGCGAAAGTATTTGTTGCCAGACCTTCTCAGGGGTCGATTCCTGGAGCACCGTCTGGATCAGTTGCTTGTTTTTTTAATTAACGTTTGCTATTGTATTTGCTGTTTTACTGCAGGTTTCAAATTTTTTTATATTATTGCCGTTTCTTGGCGTGTAAGGACTTCTCCCCAGATCACAGTGGCTTGCTTTTAAAACATTGTCTGTTGTATCTGTATTTAATGGTGATTTGCTAACACGTAACTCGCTGAAAACACTATTATTTACACTATTGTTTATTCATTCATTAATAACCTGTGGTACTTTTTATTTATTGTTGAGTTTGGAATTACTGGTTTAAAATAAATGGTGTATAATTGTAAAAGGCAACCAATAGTAACTGATTACGGCCCCATCCCCAATCATAACTAGCCCGCATCTCGTGGTCGTGCGGTAGCGTTCTCGCTTCCCACGCCTGGGTTCCCGGGTTCGATTCCCGGCGGGGTCAGGGATTTTCTCTGCCTCGTGATGGCTGTGTGTTGTGTGCTGTCCTTACGTTAGTTAGGTTTAAGTAGTTCTAAGTCCTAGGGGACTTATGACCACAGCAGTTGAATCCCATAGTGCTCAGAGCCATTTGAACCATTTTTGAACCAATCATAAACGAATCCTGCCTTCCCTTGACTACCACCAGGTTTCAATTGTGTTGATCCCACAGTTTGCTCGCTGGCTTACACGGTAGCTATGCGTCTTGGATACAAAAGTTCAAATGATATTCCAGTTGGAACTATGTTTCTATCCATCTAGAATGATAACATTACACTGGTTACTTTCCTAGTATTTCAATCAACAGGAAAGTAGCTGTTTTCCGCATTTGTGTTACGAATAATAAAATTTTGTACAAATATTATATGACAGAGCACAAAAGTACATTTTGACATTAATGAGGCAATGAGATGTGCTTTTCTTTAGATATTCTGCTGGTGACACATACTAAAGCAATAAAGTATCGCCGACAGTCCAGAATCGGTATGCCAATCAGACAAAACCACCGTGAGCATGAAGTCAACCACCCTACTGACACACCAGGCTGAAGATATACGTCTGGTGAAACACCTCGTCCTGTTGCGTGGACAGGTCCCTAACTGCCTGCTGCACATCCTCGTGTGACAGGAATTGTCGATTTTTCAAGGCCTTTTTTAAAGGATAATCACATGGGAAGAGAGCACGACTATAGAGGCACTCGAGTGTCTCCGATTTCAGTTGGCGTTGCTTTTGCGTGATGGAAGAGACCGGTCTCCCAGATCGACCAGCGTCTTGTGGCGAATCGCGACCAGCACGGAACTTGGCACACCATTCCACAATGATGGTTGTCGACAGACGTACTGTCTCCATATACATTCTTCATTCTGTGATGGATGTCTGCCGGGGTTTGTCTTTGGCGGACAAGAAAAGAATAACATCCCATTGGTCCTATTTGGAAGCATTTGGCATTAACGTCGCCATAATTCACGTCTCCGCCACACGCACGTCGGAAAGACACGAATGCCACACTGGTCCCTTGGAGCCGGCGCTTATAAACCCGCATTGGAGTCGCACTATGTAGCATGTACGCTGCGGCAACGCCCTAAAACTGAAACGTTTTGATCACCCCCTTATATATGACCATGTTGGCCACCTTACTGCTTACCGAACGTTGTAGGCGATGTATTTAAAGGCCGGCCTCGGTGGCCGTGCGGTTCTGGCGCTGCAGTCCGGAACCGCGTGACCGCTACGGTCGCAGGTTCGAATCCTGCCTCGGGCATGGGTGTGTGTGATGTCCTTAGGTTAGTTAGGTTTAAGTAGTTCTAAGTTCTAGGGGACTTATGACCTAAGATGTTGAGTCCCATAGTGCTCAGAGCCATTTGAACCATTTTTTTTGTCTTTAAAGGCGTCAACTACTTTTTCAGGAAGAGAGTAGTTAGTACTAGAAGTGGCATATCGAAGGAATCCTATGCCAAGCAATAGGGATGTGACATTGTCGTCTCGCTCCCAGCATTTTACTTCTGTGGTTTCTTTTTTGTAACGATACTTGGTTCAAATGGCTCTGAGCACTATGCGACTTAACTTCTGAGGTCATCAGTAGCCTAGAACTTAGAACTAATTAAACCTAACTAACCTAAGGATATCACACACATCCATGCCCGAGGCAGGATTCGAACCTGCGACCGTAGCGGTCGCTCGGCTCCAGACTGCAGCGCCTACAACCGCACGGCCACTCCGGCCGGCTGTGACGATACTTAAAACAGGAAGTCTACTCTGCATGACGTCATGCTTTGGAACAGTTAGGAGACTCCAACCGATCTGTAAAACATAGCATTCTTATGGCTATTCTGCTCAAGACCATCGACGCCGCCGGCCGTGGTGGCCGAGCGGTTCTAGGCGCTACAGTCTGGAACCGCGCGACCGCTACGGTCGCAGGTTCGAATCCTGCCTCGGGCATGGATGTGTGTGATGTCCTTCGGTTAGTTAGGTTTAAGTAGTTCTAAGTTCTAGGGGACTCATGAGCTCAGAAGTTAAGTCCCATAGTGCTCAGAGCCATTTGAACCATTTGAACCATCGACGCCGTCCTGTTATGTGGAGAACTGTGTTTGGTAAATAGTGGTGCTCACTCAGTGACGGTTTCAACTCTTAACTGATGTGAAGAACGCTGCTGTCTGTAATTCATGTAACATATGGGTATCAGTATAAATAAGGTTCTCACTTTCGTGAGTCAGAAAGTGTTCCCATAAGAACGTATTCGGAACAAGAATCCTGTCATCGTTTTATGAGACGCAAAAGTTGTTGCAACCGCTGCCAAGATGCAAAGTGTGACCGATGTCAGTCACAGTACTGTTCGCTTCCTTTCGGTAGAGAAAAGTAGCACTCTAGCCCCATCTCACTGTACCAAGAGCTATACGGCACTGATTTGGAATATCACTGGTAGTACCATCGACGAGTGCGATTCCGTAGTATGTAGTTATTTGAGGAGAATATGCAGTAAATGAATTTCAACTGATATCCCATCAAACTTTATCTAAACGGACACAGTTTCCTTTGAATTTCATTTAAATCAAAACTGATCAAGTATTTTTTGAGGGGGGAAGAAATTTCCGATTGCTGTATCCTTGAACGGTTCGCAAGAACAACAAAAGAATTCCAATTTTAAATGCCTTTTTACAACATAATCCCTATTTTTTACCCATAAAGCAGTTTTAGCATTGCATTTGTATCATCACGAACCACTACCGTCGAGTTAAAACTAAACACAATTCCAACTGACAGTTGAAAAAGAAAGGTTGAGACAATAGGCCCCAGTAACGTAAAAAAAATTAAAAAAAAACAGATGCGGCCGTACGCGCGTGCCCTGTTGTGACGAAATGGCAACTTTTGACAGCCAAGAGGGCGTGGAGGCCGAGCTGGGCCACACGAGCTTTGTGGTGTCATCAACAGATGGCTGCGGCCTTTGCGCACCAGTGATTGGTAGACGCTCTCAGTATGAGAATTTTAGACTGCTGGTCAGGTAAAGGCAAGCTGCGTTCACATGGTACAGAAAGCCTGACTGTTGGCGTAAAACATGGAGTTACCGCCATGGTCGAATTGGCTCTCCAGAACAAATATCAAACAAGACTAAATCCAAAAACACTAAATCCAACTAGTGACAAACAATCCAGTAATACAGTTACGAAAACAAAATTAAGATGGCTGTCCTCGATACGAAGAGTGTTTTCTCAGTTATTTCTTGTTAAATGTTTTATGAATAAATGAAATTTAGAAATTAATATCTCGTAAGTGCCTCAGCTAGTTTTACGAACAAAGTGTCTACAGGTAGGACTCGTGAGTCATATTGAACAGTCTTAGTAGATTTTTTATGAACATTACCTATTTTGAATTACAGACCGGAATGTACATCCCGCACATAAACCTGTATTTTCACGGAAATACATATGAAACATCGAATGTAGGAGTCAACTACAGCAAGCAACACAATGCTAAAAAATCCTTTGTACTTATAAAACACGCTCCCACTAGCAACAGGGCACGAAGAATGTGCTTCCCATCAATTTCTGCCACGCAATGAGGGAAGTGGAGCGCCTGGCGGAACACACTTTCTTTTGAGCGTCATTTGTCTTCAGTAGCTGGCATCTGAAACAAGTAAACTTGAATTCAGGTTTTGCAAGAGCTACCTCAACATGCAGCAGCTAAACAGAGGTACCTGCAGAGAAAGATGAGGACAGCACACCACCTCCACAAAAACGGGTCAAGAGGGGGGATGGAAGAAGCGTCTCCATACTCAATGCGGCAGAAATATTGCATAATATTATGCAGCAGCAACATCAACGCAGACAACAACAGGACTCAGAAACAGACTTATGAAAATTTGTTGTCACTAAGTTGAAAGAGCTTCCGGCCTATGAAAGGGCGGTATCTACAAAACGAAAATGTGATGTACTGTATGAAAGAACTGAATACTCTGAGGAAGCAGCAGCATACAGTAATAAACATAGATGCAGCAGGATCATCAGATTTAACTTCAACCGCAGATCCCCCTGTCACATTCATTGGCAGCATATCTTCATGGAATGATGCTAATATGTAAATAATAATATAAAAATAAATATCTAATCAGTTAAATACGTCGCAACCGGCAAGAACAGTGACACAATTAAAATGCAATATTTGAGAAGATACAGGGTGTTTCAAAAATGACCGGTATATTTGAAACGGCAATAAAAACTAAACGAGCAGCGATAGAAATACACCGTTTGTTGCAATATGCTTGGGACAACAGTACATTTTCAGGCGGACAAACCTGCGAAATTACAGTAGTTACAATTTTCAACAACAGATGGCGCTGTGGTCTGGGAAACTCTATAGTACGATATTTTCCACATATCCACCACGCGTAGCAATAATATGGCGTAGTCTCTGAATGAAATTACCCGAAACCTTTGACAACGTGTCTGGCGGAATGGCTTCACATGCAGATGAGATGTATTGCTTCAGCTGTTCAATTGTTTCTGAATTCTGGCGGTACACCTGGTCTTTCAAGTGTCCCCACAGAAAGAAGTCACAGGGGTTCATGTCTGGCGAATAGGGAGGCCAATCCACGCCGCCTCCTGTATGTTTCGGATAGCCCAAAGCAATCACACGATCATCGAAATATTCATTCAGGAAATTAAAGACGTCGGCCGTGCGATGTGGACGGGCACCATCTTGCATAAACCACGAGGTGTTCGCAGTGTCGTCTAAGGCAGTTTGTACCGCCACAAATTCACGAAGAATGTCCAGATAGCGTGATGCAGTAATCGTTTCGGATCTGAAAAATGGGCCAATGATTCCTTTGGAAGAAATGGCGGCCCAGACCAGTACTTTTTGAGGATGCAGGGACGATGGGACTGCAACATGGGGCTTTTCGGTTCCCCATATGCGCCAGTTCTGTTTATTGACGAAGCCGTCCAGGTAAAAATAAGCTTCGTCAGTAAACCAAATGCTGCCCACATGCATATCGCCGTCATCAATCCTGTGCACTATATCGTTAGCGAATGTCTCTCGTGCAGCAATGGTAGCAGCGCTGAGGGGTTGCCGCTTTTGATTTTTGTATGGATAGAGGTGTAAACTCTGGCGCATGAGACGATATGTGGACGTTGGCGTCATTTGGACCGCAGCTGCAACACGGCGAACGGAAACCCGAGGTCGCTGTTGGATCACCTGCTGCACTAGCTGCGCGTTGCCCTCTGTGGTTGCCGTACGCGGTCGCCCTACCTTTCCAGCACGTTCATCCGTCACGTTCCCAGTCCATTGAAATTTTTCAAACAGATCCTTTATTGTATCGCTTTTCGGTCCTTTGGTTACATTAAACCTCCGTTGAAAACTTCGTCTTGTTGCAACAACACTGTGTTCTATGCGGTGGAATTCCAACACTAGAAAAATCCTCTGTTCTAAGGAATAAACCATGTTGTCTACAGCACACTTGCACGTTGTGAACAGCACACGCTTACAGCAGAAAGACGACGTACAGAATGGCGCACCCACAGACTGCGTTGTCTTCTATATCTTTCACATCACTTGCAGCGCCATCTGTTGTTGAAAATTGTAACTACTGTAATTTCGAAAGTTTGTCCGCCTGAAAATGTACTGTTGTCCCAAGCATATTGCAACAAACGGTGTATTTCTATCGCTGCTCGTTTAGTTTTTATTGCCGTTTCAAATATACCGGTCATTTTTGAAACACCCTGTACTTTCAAAGAGTTATACGAAACTTACCGTGAAGTAGTATAAGTTTCTTTTACATTTCAAGTAAGTATATAACGGCAGTATATCCTATTATATTATACACAAAACTAATATACCGAGCGAGGTGGCGCAGTGGTTATCACACTGGACTCGCATTCGGGAGAACGACGGTTCAATCCCGTCTCCGGCCATCCTGATATAGGTTTTCCGTGATTTCCCTAAATCGTTTTGTAAGTAGGCTGTTTATGTTTTCTTATTGGCAACGTTACGTAGCGCTCTGTGTGAAAATCACTGGCTGTGCTGTGTGCAGTCTGTGGCTAGTTTGCATTGTTGTCTGCCATTGTAGTGTTGGGCAGCGGCAGCTGGATGTGAACAGCGCGTAGCGTTGCGCAGTTGGAGGTGAGCCGCCAGCAGTGGTGGATGTGGGGAGAGAGATGGCAGAGTTGTGAAATTTGTAATACTGGATGGCATGAACTGCTATATATATATCTGAGCTCAGTAGATTTAAGTTAGCTTAAGAGGGGTAGACTATATAAGAAACTGACTATGGAGAATAGGTAAAGAATGCATTGCGAAGTTATATGAAAAAGATTTGGGCCGAAATGAGTATTGTACAATCAGAAATAATTATTTTGAAAGAAATAGGAATAGAATACAGGAAGGAGGTATAGATAGGACATTTTGGGAATAATGATGAATGAAGGGAGATCTCCAAGAAGCAAAGAAAGTTTTGTTTGCAAAATACTGCTATAAAACAAAACCTGTCCTTTCCTTGTGTTATCCCACTATGTGTTTATGTACCCTTGTTTATTTGTCTTTTTCCTGTCTTTATGTGTTTAGCTGATGAGAGCTATGTTGTAGAATTTTTCTGATAATATGTTATTTTCTTTGTAAAGATGTTTAGACATTATTTATTCTGTTTTGTTTCAATGCTCATGTGTGAAGTTAATGTTTCGAAAGTTATTCTTATCTTTTATGTATGTACTCATGTCATAATTCCTGTAACACTGATGTATATGTCTATTTCTATTCTCCTGTAAAGCCTGTATTACTACAAATGTTATCTGTATTGTTACGTTTTTAATGATGTATTTTGTACCTTTGTAATTGTATTCTCATGTTATAATATTGTAATTGACACCAGTTCATCAAATTAAGTAACTTGTAAGCATTCATTTCACTGCACACATTTCTGTTGGTCATAGTAATGCACAATATGTGAGAAGTTGGGACTGTTAGTGTTTGCACGTGTGTTACTAATTCAGCAAGGGACTGGATAACAGCATTGCTGGTTCTAAGGACAATTCCAAAAACTTTGTGAGTGCACAAGTGGTGGTTATGGACTTGCTCTATTATCCGCAAGACTCTTCGATGGTAATTGTGCACCTGCACAGTCGCAGCAGATGGCTGCTGGTCATCTCTACAAGGACTACAGTGGGTCTACACCTTTGCTGACTCACCAGTACCATTATTTCTACAAGGACTGCAGTGGGTCTGCACCTCTGGTGGCCCACCAATACCGTAATCTCTACCAGGACTACAGTGGGTCTGCTCTGTGATGACCTACCTACGAATATTCTTCAAAACGTCGAATGACTCTGCTGTGGGTTTGCTCTGTTGTGGCCCATTACCTGTCAGCATGTCAAGAGTCAGCACTGTCTTTCCGTTGGAAGGACAACACTACTTCTTCAAGACTGCATGGACATCCACTACTTCCGTGTGCATTTTCTTTTACTGCTCAGACTTTGAGAAAAACACTGCAATTTTACTGTAATGAACTGTAATGAACTGTCTTTAGGGACTGTGAGAACATTTTAGCTTTTGACCAACATTGTATCAATAAGTGTGTGCATTTGATTTCTTTGTTATTGTAATTATGAAAAATTTTATCAAATCATTATTGGCCACTGCCCAAAACAATTTGTAAATTTTTTTTTTTTGGAGCATGGGGGCTATGTAAGTAGGCTGTTTATGTTTTCTTATTGGCAACGTTACGTAGCGCTCTGTATGAAAATCACTGGCTGAGCTGTGTGCAGTCTGTGGCTAGTTTGCATTGTTGCCTGCCATTGTAGTGTTGGGCAGCGGCAGCTGGATGTGAACAGCGCGTAGCGTTGCGCAGTTGGAGGTGAGCCGCCAGCAGTGGTGGATGTGGGGAGAGAGATGGCAGAGTTGTGAAATTTGTAATACTGGATTGCATGAACTGCTATATATATTATGATTATTAAGGTAAATACATTGTTTGTTCTCTATTAAAATCTTTCATTTGCTAACTATGCCTATCAGTAGTTAGTGCCTTCCGTAGTTTGAATCTTTTATTTAGCTGGCGGTAGTGGCGCTCGCTGTATTGCAGTAGTTCGAGTAACGAAGATTTTTGTGAGGTAAGTGATTTGTTAAAGGTATAGGTTAATGTTAGTCAGGGCCATTCTTTTGTAGGGATTTTTGAAAGTCAGATTGCGTTGCGCTAAAAATATTGTATGTCAGTTTAAGCACAGTCATGTACAATTTTTATAAGGGGACGTTTCAGTTTCAGGCAAATGCCGGGATGGTTCCTTTGAAAGGGCACGGCAGATTTCCTTCCCAATCCTTCCCTACCCGAGCTTGCGCTCCGTCTCTAATGACCTCGTTGTCGACGGGACGTTAAACACTAACCACCACCACCACTACAAAACTAATACTGTAATTGTGTCCATATTCTTCAGTGACATAAACTCAAAACTGCCATTTTCGACTTGTGTCACTTTTCTTGTGTTTCAGTGCTGTTAACATAACTTAATTACTTTTACATAATCCTTCAACCAATGCCTCACGAACTTCCGGGAATATTTGATATGGCTGGCTTTGAAATGTGGAATAAAAATGCGAGGCTCTGATACGAGTCTCCTGATGCCAGAAAATGAAGAGTAACAGCAAGTCTTCGCTTCACAGGGATTGCTTTTCCGAAATTTCTGTCTTTCTTTAAAACAACTTGTCCTATAATATTCAATAACATTTCAAAATCTGACGGGGACATCCTTGTGAAGTTACGAAAGTGAGAACCGTCTTCCGAATACAGCTCACAAAGCATGTCATTCACGCCACATCTTCTATAGTATGTTTTGATCCACCAACGACGACTACGTTGTTTTCTTCTTCTGTTCATTTCGTTAAGTGTTATTCAAGCAGTACCAAATGTCATTAATTCTTCCTCTTCACTTGACATAGCGTATCTCTTCATGTGAATACACGAATTAAATTGTTCGCTATCAGTCGACCGTAGCAGATAATGCGAATACATACGTAGAAATTATGGTCGCTAGTGTAAATGGGAACGCGAACAATGAACATTGATGCCAACATGTTGAGGGAACAAGCTGCATAGAATGTTGCGAACAAAAACATGTTCTAAGCTCCATGTAAACGCGCCTTAACCTGACAATAAAGTTCCGCGCAGTGTCGGCACACCAGAGGGAATGGTTAGGTCGTGCGCGACTGTTTACACGGTGTTTCTCAAATGGTTCAAATGGCTCTGAGCACTATGGGACTTAACATCTGAGGTCATCAGTCCCCTAGAACTTAGAACTACTTAAAACTAACTAACTTAAGGACACCACACACATCATAGAACCGCTCCGCCACACAGGCCGGCGCACGGCGTTTCTCGTTTTCCATTATTATTGTTGATGCGCGCGCACACCCTGGAACATTAACGTTGCGTACGACGGGCCGGTTTTACGTGTCACACCCTGTGGTAAATATGCGTAGATCTGTAGTTAAGCTGGTTGCATAAAATGTCATACAGCAAGTGAAGAATGGCTTTACTGAGCACAAAGTATGCATGACGCGTTTGGGAATTATTTCCATCTTCAGAAATACAAGTGCAAAGGTAGTACAGGGACAAGAGCGTCACAGGCGTCGACTCCATGGGGCCTGAGGGGGGTCCGAGCACCCTCAAAATTCGTTTGGGGGGGGGGGCTCTGCCAATAATTTAAGAAAATTATTAGTTAGCTACTTTGTAAAATCACAAAATTATGAAACTTCCTGGCAGATTAAAACTGTGTGCCCGACCGAGACTCGAACTCGGGACCTTTGCCTTTCGCGGGCAAGTGCTCTACCATCTGAGCTACCGAAGAACGACTCACGCCCGTTCGTCCTCTGCTAGAATATTGCTGCGCGGTGTGGGATCCTTACTAGGTGGGATTGACGGAGGATATCGAAAGGGTGCAAAAAAGGGCAGCTCGTTTTGTATTATCACGTAATAGGGGAGAGAGTGTGGCAGATATGATACTCGAGTTGGGATGGAAGTCATTAAAGCAAAGACGTTTTCCGTCGCGGCGATATCTATTTACGAAATTTCAGTCACCAACTTTCTCTTCCGAATGCGAAAACCTACATAGGTAGGAATGATCATCAAAATAAAATAGGAGAAATCAGAGCACGAACAGAAAGGTTTAGGTGTTCGTTTTTCTCGCGCGCTGTTCGGGAGTGGAATGGTAGAGAGATAGTATGATTGTGGTTCGATGAACCCTCTGCCAAGCACTTAAATGTGAATTGCAGAGTAGTCATGTAGATGTAGATGTATTGACTTCAGTCAGGAAGACTGAACATTTTTTTGTTATGGTTCATGAAACAAGTGATAATTCAAATCACGAACAAATGTCATTTTGTATTCGTACTGTCGATGATTCCTTAATCATCAACAAAGATTTTATTGGCTTATACGAGGCCGCCAACACTGAGTCACAAACTCTGTTTTGTATTTCCCCCCCCCCCCCCCATTTTGTTATAAGTCGGCGCTCCTGAAGAGCGTTACCAGTTGCGTACGTAACATGACATGACAGACTAATATTACCAGTTGAGTACCTAACATGAGACGACGAATTAGTCCATCACAACTGGTAACGCCCTTCCGTCTGTGTTTTCTTTGTACTGGAATCTCTGAAGGCGGAAATAATTCTGGAGCGCGTCACGCATACTCCGCAACTGTTATGTCCATTTACGGTAAGCAGTCTTTCTTTTTATGTAATTTGTCTTCTGTAGCGCACCACCACCTCAAGAAAAATCCGTCGCTACGAAAAGCAGCCAACATCGCATCTGCAGCTTAACCCGAATGTAAATGTAAGCATGAACAGCGGCCTGATGATGAACCTGCCGATTCGAAACAAGTGACGGCGATAATTTAATAAATAACGTTATTAACAGTGCCTAGCTGCTGAATTTACTGTTGTTGTAAGACTTAACCCGTAAAACAAACAGTCTGTCAGTGCAGCGCCCGTCCCTTTTTGCCTTATCCTGGTGGATAAATATCAATAGGAGACATCGCTCAGTTTTCTGAGTGTCGATACAAACGCAGCAGGCAGTTGTTTCCGTGTCGCGTGCTGCGGGCCGTCACGTCACGACGCGGGCCGGCCGCTGGGAATAGCCGCGCGTGCCCCCTGTAATCGACTTGACCCGCGCCCAAAATATAAACTGCCCTGTCTCGTAACAGCGCCGCCAGATTAGCTGAACGCTGTTGCTGCCGCCTCTGTTTCCGGCTGCTTCCAACTAACGAGGGAAGAGGACGAGGAAGTAGGTGGCAGCTGGTCTTTGACTTTGCCTCCTCCATCACCGAGAGGGAGACTGGCGATGCCTGTGACTTTATCTTCAGTCAGATGACAAATGATCGTCTGCCTCATTGAGGGATGGCCTTCCTTAGACGTAATAATCTGAGATAGCTCTTTCTGGAAAGGGAAATAATCCCTTCCACGAAGTATTTCAAGCAACATTACTTCTCGTTTAGAACATCACCGTTTCACCAGTCACTTTGTTATTGCAGTATTTGTGCTAAGCACGTTCCGTTTCGAAACCAGGTTCTCAGTCTGAAGGCTTAAGGCCTTGCATTTTTTACGTTAGCTCGGCGATGAATAATCCTCACTGTTGCTGTCGGTTAGCTTCACTGTGCACCGAGAAAGAGCAACCGTGAACCGTTCACGAAAATTATATGTAACTAGCTCGACGTCCTCTCGAGATGACTGCGTGTTTGTGCTGTCATCATTATTTCTTCATCATTCATGGAAGTGGTGAGATTGGACTGAGCAAAGGTTCGGAATTTGTACTGGCGCTGCTGACCGCGCAGATGAGCGCCCCACAAACCTAAATATCATAATCATAATCGAAGTCCTCTTCTTCGTTCGCGTACACTGTATGGTCTCCACACGTCGCTTTTGTTTTTCTTTAATCGAATTTTTATGCTGTTGGCAAATTGCAACTCCTTCTAAACTTTTCACGCTAATTGAGGCCATAGAAGCATGGTTTTTTCCGAAAGTACTTCTGGTGAATCGGCGATGCTGGCAGCTGGAGTCCAAGGTTTTCATTAACAATACCTGTTGCGTTCATGCACTGATATTTCCATTGCAACTTTCATCTCATGACACATATTTATTTTTATACAACGGAGAAACGAAACACGAGTTTTCTTAGAATTAGTTTAAAAATGTTTTATAATATAACGAAATATTTTCCTAAAAATTGTCATCCCTTATTTAACCTCCTTAGGGGTTGAATTTCCAAAAACAGTGAAACACGATTTTTTTATTGCTAATGGAGATTTAACTCAAAAATCCTTTCAGAATGAAATATTTCCAAAAAGACCATCAGCCCCTATGCCACCCCTTTAGGGGTTGAATTTCCAAAAGCACTGAAATACTTATTTCTTTATTTCTAACCGAGAGGTCAGATACCAATTTTCACTACGGACGGAGAAACCAAATACCATTTTCGAAGTTCTAGTTTCAAAACTGCCTAATTACGACGTATTTTCAAAAAGGTTTTGATCCTCTATTTCACCCCCTTAGGAGCGTTATGTCTAACAATCCCTTCTTAAATGATGTCTACAGTATAAGATTCACATCCTCTCAAAAGTTCAAGTTTCTATCCTTAGCGGTTTGGTGTGGACTGTGATGAGTCAGCAAATCAGTCAGGCACCGTTTCATCCTCTTAGAGGTCGAATTTCCAAAAACATTAAATACATATTTTTTCATTTCTAAACGAGAAACCAAATACCGATTTTTAAAGATTTAGTTTTAAAAATTTTTTCACAAGAAATATTTTCATAAAAGTTTTTACCTCCTACTTTACAGCCTTAGGATTGAAATTCCAAAAACAGAGAAGACAAATCTTCATAGTTTTAGCTTCAAAAATGCTTAAATAATGAAAAGCGTCCATAAAAAAACTTACATCCGCTATTTCACCCCACAGGTGAAAAACAGTGGAACACTTTTTTTTTAAATTTCCAACCGAGGAGCCAAATACAAATTTTGTTAGGCTTAGCTTCAAAAATGCTTTCACAATGAGATTCTTAATAACAATTTTCATCCACTGTTTGACCCCTTATGGCTTGAATTTCCCCAAACACTGAAACACGTATTTGTTTTATTTCTTACTAAGAAGTCAAATACTTTTTTTCATAGATGTAGCATTAAAAAGGATTTAGTAGTATTTTAATAATAATTTCTTTTCAAAAAAGCTTTCACTCACTAGTTTACCCTCTTAGTGGCTGAATTTACAAAAATGCTCGAACACATGTTTCTTTATTTCTGGCCGAGAAACCAAACATCAGTCTTCGTAGTTCTAGCTTTAAAATTGCTTTAATAGTGACACTTTTCAAAAAACCTTTCATCCGCTTTTTCACCAACTTAGGACGGAATTTCGAAAAGCCCCTTTAAGAAAACGATGCGTACAGTCCTACAGTATATGTTCAACACCCTCTCCAAACTGCAGGGTTCTATCCTTAGCGGTTGATGTGTCAGTCAGTCAGTCAAAGCATTGCCCTTTATATACATAGATGTTACAAAAATGTTAGTGTTTTTACAAAGCAAGTTAGACGTGTGGCCCAGTCTGTTCACACAAACAAAAACGCTACAAACGACGACAAAACAATATTTCAATGACGATGATTGCACAATGCAGACATTTACAGATATAAATATGACTTCAAGAATAATAATTTTAGTCGTACAGAATGTTTTAGAAGAAGCGATATAATTGTTACTTCTGCAACTATATCTAAAAATATGAAGAAATATTAATTAAATTTCCATGTTGTCTTTCAGTAAATGCCTGACTAGTTAAATGTTCTTGCTCTGGTTTTGAGTTCGAACTCTGGTTTGATGTGACTATCAACATCACTCTATCCTCTGCAAGCCTCTTAATCTCTGCACACTTGTTGCAGCCTGCCTTCATTTGAACGAACTCCATTACCCAACTAACGATACTTTGATTTCTGATTCACTATCAATCGATCTCGTGTTTTAGGCAACTTGTATCAAAAGCTCTTTTTTCCTCAGTTTAATTCAGTATCTCATCATAGTTGTCCGATACACCCATCGAATATTCATCTTACTTCTATAGCACTGCATTACATAAGCTGCTCTTCTCTTCTTGTCTGAACTGTTTACAGTCCATGTTTCACTTCAGTACTTGGCTACGCTCGATACAAATGCCACCAAAAAAAAACTTCCTAACAGTTAGATTTATATTCCATGTAATCAGTTTTCTCTTTTTCAGAAATGCTTTTGTTGCCATGGTCTGTCTGAACTGTACATCCTCTCTACTTTTGCCATTATCAGTTACTATGCTGCCAAAGAAAGCAAGCCTCATGTATTACTTTCAGTGTCTTATATTCTACTCGAATTCGATAAGCATCACCTGATTTAACTCCAATACATATCATTATCTTTTTTAACTTTTGTTGATATTCGTCTTAGAACCTCTTCGTTCTCGTTGGATTGATTGTCCAAGTCACTTGGCGTTTTAGACAGAATGATCCCATCGGTAGATCTGAAAGCGATTTTTTTCTTCTACGTGAGTTCTCTCTCCAGATAATTATAGTTTTGTAAGAAAACATGTTTTCTGACCTTCGTTAAAACGGCGGAGCATTAAAAATCTTGTTTAGAGTCCAAGAACGGATACATTGTATTTTTTATATGTGCGAATTTTATACATCTGTTGTTGGCTAATTCTCAGTGCGATGTTGATTTCACACAGGAACTATGAAGAGACGTGCTCGTAACGGACAGAATGAAAATATTTTCAGAGACGGTTTACTAGCTTCTGAGTTCTCTTTCATCTGCTGCGCTCGTCTATGTTAATGTCTGTAACATCAAATACCTACTCAAGTTTTCCACTCGAGTGAATGTTTTGTGTAGACTTTTAATGCAACAGCAAATTGTTCGTTTCCGATCATTTTGTAAAATGAGGTGCGAAAACTTCCTTGTAGTTTCAAAACTGCAGCATACAAACAGGCCATGGCTAAAAAATTATAAAAGAAAACTACATGTTGCTGCTAGAAAAGTCTTGTAAAATACAGCTAGGACACATATGCGTTGTGACATCCAATGTAATGATATCACTGACGAAGATAAACAAGTAGTCATTAATTGTTGCTTCACTCTGTGAAGCCAGTGCCTCACGGGTTGGCGATAAAACTTTAGAATTAACTGGAGACTAGACAAAACGATACATTTGAGGCTAATAGTAAATTCAGAAATCCCACTTACACAGAGGTTGAAACGTCCCCTTAGGAAAATTATACACGACTGGCTTAAACTGACACACAATATTTTTAGCGCAACGCAATCTGACTTTCAAAAATCCCCACAAAAGAACGGCCCTGACTAACATTAACCTATACCTTTGACAAATCACTTACCTCACAAAAATCTTCATTACTCGAACTACTGCAATACAGCAAGCGCCACTACTGCCAGCTAAATAAAAGATTCAAACTACGGAAGGCACTAACTACTGATAGGGATAGTTAGCAAATGAAAGATATTAACAGAGAACAAACAATGCATTTACCTTAATATTCATAATATATATAGCAGTTCATGACAAATTACAAAACTCCGCCATCTCTCTCCCCACATCCACCACTGCTGGCGGCTCACCTCCAACTGCGCAACGCTACGCGCTGTTCACATCCAGCTGCCGCTGCGCAACACTACAATGGCAGACAGCAATGCAAACTAGCCACAGACTCCACACAGCACAGCCAGTGATATTCATACAGAGCGCTACGTAACATTGCCAATAAGGAAACATAAACACCCTACTTACAGGGTGACATAAGTTTCGGGAGAACTCTTAATATCCTCTCCGACCTCCTTTTGCCTGGGTTGTGCAGCAACTCGACGTCACATGGGCTCAACAAGTCGTTGGAAGTCTCCTGCAGAAATATTGCCATGTGTCTCTATAGCCGTCCATAATTGTGAAAGTGTTGCTGGTGCAGGATTTTGTGTACGAACTGAACTCTCGATTATGTCCCACAAATGTTCGATAGGATTCACGTCGGACGATCTGACTGGCCATATCGTTCACTCGAACTGCCCAGAACCTTCTTCAAACCAATCGTGAACGATCGTGGCTCTGTGACATGCCGTTCTGTCGTCCATAAAAATTCCATCGTTTATTGGTTGCAAATGGTCTCCCAGTAGCCAAAAATACCTATTTCCAGTCAATGATAGATTCAGTTGGACCATAGGATCCATTCCAATCCATGTAAACACAGCACTCACCATTATGGAGCCACCCCAAGCTGGCACACTGCCTTATTGACAACTTGGGTTCATGGCTTCCCTACACTCAAACCCTGTCACCAGCTTTTTATCGACTGAAACCGGGATTCATCTGACCGGTAACGGTTTTACAGTGTAGGGTTCAACCGATATGATCATGAGCCTAGGAAAGGGGCTGCAGGCGATGTGGCATTAGCAAATGTACACGCTGCCACAGCCCATAGCGCCAAATTTCACCGCATCGTCCAAACGGATACGTTCGTCGTACGTCCCGCATTGATTTCTGCGGTTATTTTACGCAGTGTTGCTTGTCTGTTAGCACTGATAATTCTACTTCGTTGTCCGTGGTGAAGTAATGCCTAGGGATCTCGTAATATTGAATTCCCTAACGATTTCCGAAATGCGTCCATGCGTCTAGCTCCAACTACCATTCCGCATTCAGAATCTGTTAACTTCTGTCGAGCGGCCATAATCACTTCGGAAACTTTTCACATGAATCACCAGAGACTGCTCTGCCAATGTACTGCCCTTTTATACCTTGTGTACGCGATACTAACGCCATCTGCATGTTAGTATATCGTTCTCCCATGACTTACGTCACCTCTCTGTTACCACGGAGATTAAATTGGAGTCGAAGGTTTAATTACGCCTGCATGTATGGGAGGAAGCTAGTGCATCGGGAAGTGCTCAGGACAGGAAACTGCATAGTTTGTGTCCATTTTAGAAAGACCCAGCGAGGAGATTCTGGTCCTATGTGAAGTACGTTAGCGGCAAGAAACAATCAGTGCCTACTCTTCCGACAGTTTTCTTAGTGGTTACCTGTAGATCCTGCGAGGGAATGGGACGATTCGATGCAAACACTTTCGTCGAAGAAATATCAACTACGAATTGCACGTAGCTCTTGAATGAATCAAAACAAATTACGGCTTAAATTAATAATATATTTCCCTGAAAATAATATATTTCTCTGGAAATGACGTGACTCTTTCTTCTGATATATAGAGTGGATTGTGTAACGCTGAGCGACACCCCTTTCGCTTCCTCGGTGTGCGGTCGTGTTGCGAAAAAGATGGCGATGCAAAATATTCTTTACGTCTCCCTGATCAGTACAGTTGTTCGATCTTTGCGATAGTTAATTCCGGGCGAGCGAGTGACCTCTAGCTAAGACACTGGAACTGCTTCGGAAGCAGTTGGGTTCAGATAGCCGTCCATCCATCCCTGCTAAAGTTTGCGGAGGTATTCTATAAAAGATTTCACTTCAGGTAAATGCCCGGATCGTTGCTTTAAACAAGCCACAACCAATTACCTTTCCCATCCTCGTCCACCTGATTTAGAGCTACGCCTCTAAAGCTCACAGGAGCTCGTCTATGACGTTCCTTACATTAGAGAAAATTAACTTCTTTGCCGGTTTCGGTAATCTTCAGATCTCGACAGACAAGTTACTGCATTTTTTTAATAGTAGCACTTTTACTGATATTATGACAAATATGCAGTAATCTGTCTGTCGTGTCCTCTGAAGATGGTAGCGTTTATTACCGAAACCAGTTATGGCGAATTACGGTTAATATTTGTGATATCGGCAAACAAGTTTATCTTGTCTACTGCATCATCACAGATCCCCCTCGCGGCTCAAAATGAGAAAACTAGAGTAATGTTTCTTCTTGGCTTCTTCCTGTCCGTCGTTCTGACAGGCGGTCGACGTAATTAATATCTTGGCTGTTAAGTTATCAGTAGCAGATAACGCAAGTTAACCTTCAGAAAAGATGCCTTGTTTTTGGGACTGGAGGCTTAATAATGAAATAATAACTCATTGAGTAAGTCAAACATTTATCATCTGTACATATCTCGAGACGGCTGTTAGAGATGTGGAAACAGAAACAATTGCGTGACGTTAAGTGGATCTAAAGTCGCTACCAACCATGAAGAGTTTGCACGCAAACCAGCAAGTTGAAATGGCGCAAGGGTCATAAATTCCCATTCATGTATAATAGTTCCACGACTAAAGCTGCGGAAGAAGATTGAAGGTGACACACGAAGTGTTAAAACTTCATCTTACACTGGAAGTTAAGACCTGCCAGTATTGAAATCCTCGTCGTCGTAATCAGTTAAGCTTTGTCAAAAGCAGCGGGTCTTAAGTGAAATGTTAAATACCTTCAGACTAACGTTTGCTTCTGCATCCTAGAACCTCCATGGACGCTTGCCTTCTAAATTATTTATTATAGCGTTACTGACTAAGACTGATAAGTGACGAGACGATTGGGGAGCACCTTACATCTACCGAGGCTTAGATCAATCAAGAGCTTCGCTATTCTAATGGTCTGCTTACAGAAGAAACACGAAACCTAAGTTAGAAGACCAGGCAAGTCAAGAATGCAGTTCCCTTCTGGCAAAAGCAAAATATTCCGTTACTTCACTGTTACGCCATTTCCACGACCAGAGAGATATATAGCTCAGGGGTGACTGACACGGTTATCCCACAGCCACGCCATGCTGTCTGGGACTGCACAAGACTTGGTTTTATATTCCACATTTCTGGGCAACCTACATCGGAAACGAAACAAATTTTCAGTATTACTTAATTCTTATTGGTACGCTGAAGACACGTTATTTTTACGTGGTACAAACTGTCAGCATAGGGACAGACATACACTACTGGTCATTAAAATTGCTACACCACGAAGATGACGTGCTACAGACGCGAAATTGAACCGACAGGAAGAAGATGCTGTGATATGCAAATGATTAGCTTTTCAGAGCATTCACACAAGGTTGGCGCCAGTGGCGACACCTACAACGTGCTGACATAAGGAAAGTTTCCAACCGATTTCTCATACACAAACAGCAGTTGACCGGCATTGCCTGGTGATACATTGTTGTGATACCTCGTGTAAGGAGGAGAAATGCGTGCCATCACGTTTCCGACTTTTACAAAGGTCGGATTGTAGCCAATCGCGATTGCGGCTTATCGTATCGCGACATTGTTGCTCGCGTTGGTCGAGATTCAATGACTGTTAGCAGAATATGGAATAGGTGGGTTCAGGAGGGTTATACGGAGCGCCGTGCTTGATCCCAACAGCCTCGTATCACTAGCAGTCCAGATGACAGGCATCTTATCCGCATGGCTGTAACGGATCGTGTAGCCACGTCTCGATCCATGAGTCAACAGATGGCCCTGAGTCAACAGATGGGGACGTTTGCAAGACAACAACCATCTGCACGAACAGTTCGACGACGTTTTCAGCAGCATGGACTATCAGTTCGGAGACCATGGCTGTGGTTACCCTTGACATTACATCACACATAGGAGCACCTGCGCTGGTGTACTCTACGACGAACCTGGGTGCACGAATGGCAAAATGTCATTTTTTCGGATAAATCCACGTTTTGTTTACAGAATCATGATGGTCGCATCCGTGTTCGACTACATGGCGGTGAACGCACATTGGAAGCGTGTATTCGTCATCGCCATACTGGCGTATCAACCGGCGTGATAGTATGGGATGCCATTGGTTACAGGTCTCGGTCACCTCTTGTTCGCATTGACGGCATTTTGAACAGCGGACGTTACATTTCAAATGTGTTATGACCCGTGGCTCCACCCTTCATTCGATCCCTGCGAAACCCCACATTTCAGCAGAATAATGCACGACCGCATGTTGCAGGTCCTGTACGGGTCTTTCTGGATACAGAAAATGTTCGATTGCTGCCCTGGCCTGCACATTCTCCAGATCTCTCACCAACTGAAAACGTCTGTTCAATGGTGGCCCAGCAACTGGCTCATCACAATACGTTAGTCACTACTCTTGATGAACTGTGGTATCGTGTTGAAGTTGCATGGGCATCTGTACCTGTATACGCCATCCAAGCTCTGTTTGACTCAATGTCCAGGCGTATCAAAGCCGTTATTACGGCCTGAGGTGATTGTTCTGGGTACTGATTTCTCAGGATCTATACACCCAAATTGCGTGAAAATGTAATCACATGCCGGCCGGAGTGGCCGAGAGGTTCTAGGCGCTACAGTCTGGAACCGAGCGACCGCTACGGTCGCAGGTTCGAATCCTGCCTCGGGCCTGGATGTGTGATGTCCCTAGGATACTTAGGTTTAAGTAGTTCTAAGTTCTAGGGAGTGATGACCTCAGATGATAAGTCCCATAGTGCTCAGAGCCATTTGAACCATTTTTGTAATCACATGTCAGTTCTAGTACAATATATTTGTCCAATGAATACCCGTTTATCATCTGCATTTCTTCTTGGTGTAGCAATTTTAATGGCCAGTAGTGTAGACAATTTCACAGTTTTTCGCAATCAAATTGCCATGTAATCACGACTTATTTAGTTTCATAGTCGAAAAAACGCCTTTCACACATATATGTTGATCGAAATTTTGTAACACTTTTGTAACCCCATTATTACTAGAGGAAAGCAAGATAGACGTCCTGAACAGTGTTAATGTTAAAGAGATTTGTGTTTAAAACGGGACTTGCCTTTCAGATCAGTCAGTTACACCAGCACATGCACAGAGGCGCTTTCAACTGAAATGGCAAAAGGTCTCGAAAACAGCTTGTAAACAGATTTCACATTGGCAGAGTCCTTATCACATGTAGGACCTTTCCTTGTAGTTTTTTCAAGGCCAAAACCTCTTGTTTTGTTTAATGCCAGTGAGCTTACGAAACTGGACTGTGTTTGTCAGAATGTGTCCTCTCTAAAACACGATTTTGTGTTTAAATGCATCCCCAACATCCAAACCAGAAATAAGTTGTTTCTCTCCTTGCAGTGTCTGACTGTGGGCACTATGCAGTCACGTCTACCTAAACTGCGAGGTCTGCAATCCATTCCAGATGTTCTACTTTTCGTTCCTGCTCTACTTTTTCCTTCATAAATCCAACAATAGCGAGTGCTAAATCAGAAAATCATTGCAGGCATGCCCCTTGACTTAACCAATTTACTTGGCAGTAATGTACAAGGTGAACATTAGTAGCAGAGCTAGGTGGATTATGGCACACCTTGCATTGTTGCCAAATTTATCCATGATGGCAGACCCAAGATGTGGGCTGTGGATGTGGTACTTCCACACTAAAGTCGTGGTGGGAAATTCAAATTTTTTGTGGGAAATAGGGCAGTTGGAATACCTCCACTAACCTAACTACTCACACCCTCCCCCACTCTTATGATCTCATCAACCCTCTCCATCCCCATGGAAATGGTGGAAATTTCGAAAAATGTCGGGAATTTCAAATTTTGTGTGTTCACATTGAGGTTCAGAAACCAACTGTTCTAATTCACAATACTACCACCAGAGGGCACTGTTGGCCCTGTCCAACACTCCCCTTCACCAATTCCCCTCTCCTCCGCTAGTGAGGAAGCGCCAGTCTGTGTTGAGCTGCAGGATAGGATAGGCATAAGTCTTTACTTTATTGTATGTGTGATGTGTTCAGTGGAGGAGACTTAAGCGCTATACAAGGAAGAGTTCAACAGCTGTATCGGTTGTAATCATGCAGCTGAGGACTCTGTCCATAGCTCTATGCACGATGCTTGGAAAGCAGAGATACTGGATGACCATAAGAATAAGCAAATGTTTCATCAAATAATGATGATGCAGCAATATGGACTGAAGTTACATTTTGCAACTCATGCTGATAGATGCCTGTGGTGATACATCATAATGGACTGAAGATACATTTTGCAACTTGTGCAGATGGGTGCTTATGCTGTAACTTTTTTGAAATGCCCGTTAGTACATCTAAGTGAAAATTTGTGTTCTTCATCAACAATCCCACACTTACTGAGCTAATTCACAATGTTGCCACAGAGGGGACTTGAAGTAGGATTTCCTCCCCCACCACTTCATCTCAGGGAATTAATAGGAATGCAGCATCCCCCCCCCCTCCACCTGAAGGTTTGTTGGGATCCAATAGGAATGCAGGAACACTACATCTGGTCACGCAGTCGTGATGGCAGGGGTGATTTAAGGCAAATGCGATAGTCCACAAGTCTCAGTCACTGGAGTAGTAGTAGCCATGAAGTATCAACAGCATCCAAGATCCTAATCTGCCTCCATCTCATGGAAGAAGTGGAAGAGTAAGTACCCATTACTCGTCATTGCTACTATTACTGCACAAAGCAGTTCTTTGTTTAACTACATGTCTTTGTCTGTGAATCCTTATTGTGTCTTCTACTTCTTTGTTCAGTGTGTTCTGGCATGTCCGGACCAGCAGCAGCACCCACTAGGTTGTTGGAACCTGCAGTGACCTCTGCTGTCTCCAGATCAGCAGCAGCCAGCAACTTGTTGGGACCTACGGCACATCAGGGCTGTTGGGATCTGCAACACCATGAGATGCCATAGCATACCTGGCTGGAAGCAGGCCGACAAGTTTCTGTTATCCATCCTGCTCATCGATTTATGTAATGAAGAAACCTGGTCAGTCCCTGACTATAGAAGTGTGCTGGTGATCCTATTCCACAAGGTGCAGGTCAGTTCTGGTCTTCAGTATATGCTCCATCCCAGAACATTCCAGTGTTACTGCAAGGACAAGGTCTAGGTGTGGTGGACGAGAAACTGCCAATTTCTCCCAGTGTTCTAATGTTATGCAGTTCAAATTATAAAGTAACAGCCTCAAAACACTTAAATATTGGTACAGCAGAATCAATGAACAGTGACTGGTGGTTGTGTTAGAGATTCAGAATGTACCAAGAGGTGTTAGAGTGAAGTTAACAGAATCACAGTGGGATGAACTGTGTTATGCAGAACACTACATCAGTCAGAATATGACCACAGTGTATGATCCATACCACTCTCTCCCAGAGATTTGTTGTGCAGGCCTGACACTATCTATAACATCACTGTACGATGGTGCTGCACTTATGCTGATATTGGTTGGTCAGTCCATTTGTTTACAGCACTCTGCTGTTACAAACTTGTTTGGTCTACGGATGGTGCTAACCACTGTGTTGGAAAGCTGAGCAGATGGCTGCCTTATGTGCAAAGTGCATATGAAGCCATTGCGAACTACCTCCAAACTTATAGCATGCACATAGAAGAATTAGAACACTGTATCAAAATGAGAGGCAATGGTCTTGCCACAGTGGATACACTGGTTCCCACCAGTTCACCGAAGTTAAGCGCTGTCGGGTGTGACTGGCACTTGGATGGGTAACCATCCGCGCCGTCATGTGCTGCTGCCATTTTTCTGGGTGCACTCAGCCTCATGATGCCAATTGAGGAGCTACTCGACCGAATAGTAGCGGCCCCGGTCAAAGATAACCATCATAACGACTGGGAGAGTGGTGTGCCGACCACACGCCCCCCTATTCGCATCCTCATCTGAGGATGACACGGCGGTCAGATGGTCCCGATGGAGACGGAGTTCTCATCAAAATGAGAACAAAATAAGAAATTGAAGGAATACCCCTCAGTTTGAGGGAAATACAAGCTGAATTCATTGCAAACAGGACATCATCAATTGCCAATACTGTACTGGTATCAAGAAAGAACCAGTGGCTTTTGCTGATGTAATGCATCTATATACGACTACTGAAGTGCTTATAAAATATACTATCTTAAACCTTTTGTTTTTGTTACTTCATAATCTTCCCATTATACCCCAGCCATTGTAGCTGAGTTGGTAAGATGCTGATTGCGCTATAGCGCCTACATACATTATTACGAGTGTTTTACCATAAAACCCATTGCACGCTAATACCTGATGTAATTGCTATCATGGCAGATGGATGAAGCATCAAAACTTTGTTGTAAGCGATTGATCCTATGTGGAAGAAGATCAGGAGAAGAAGAAGACTGAGATATTCCTCTTTGATAATATACGAACAATAATTGTAGGCCATCCAGTTGCGGCAAGGCAAACGTTCTCATGCCACTGTTGACACACCTAGTTGGAGCCTATTTGAGCATGTACATGCATTTTCAAAAACACTGTTTCAACCCAAGTACCAGTTGCTGCAAAAGATACTGCAACATGTCAATGATGTCACATGTATAACATTCAGTCAAGTCACCCCTCCACTAGAAAAATTAAAACCAAACACCATGTTCATATTTGATTATTTGGAAACAAAGGATCAAATTCTATGACATTCAGTTTTGGTCATTATATGGGTGTTGACATAGTTTACTTGAGTCGGACATATTCGAGGATCCTGTTACAGATGGTGCGGGGTATTACAAATCTATTTATAACTTTCAAACTGGGTGCATGTAGGAACCAAAATGTCATTCAATGATTTTGTAGAGATACATACAGATTGCTGGAATCACACACAGTACAGGTTTCTTGTTATTAATATATCAAGAAAACTGAATGATGTAGGTATAGACAGAACGTCCAGGAGTTTCCTTATATACAGATATGAAAGAAGTGATGAGTACGCTAGTTTACATCACACCATGGACAAGTTCGCTCATGTGTCAAGCACTCAAACCGAGAGGTTGGGTGTGAATAGATAAGAAATGCGTCTATACATACATGGAAAATTTGAACCTCTCGAAATTAGAGTTAATGACCTAAAGATGTATGCCTTTTGAGACTTATCAGTGACTTAGGCGCTAGGTTTAAGTAGCTAGGAACGTACACCCAGATGATTCTGAGAAAGAAATTAGACGACTTAGCTGTAAAGCTTGAAGGAATTGAAACGAATGTACATGACTTAGCTGTAAAGATTGATAGAATTGGAGATGTGCACCCTACAAAGGAGTCTGGTTAGTACATAAGAAGATGCCAACTAAGCATAAGGTCAACGTGACACAGAAGGCTGTTCTGGAGAAGTTACAACCGCTAAGGTTAGGACATTTGAATCAAGAGCAGACACTGGGAGAAACCTTTAAACCAGTTACTGAATCTCTCAAAGAATTCTCAGCGAAATTACATATTGATAATGAAATTGCTGATTTTACTAACCACCACAGTTACGATAGGAAAGAAAAATATTTTATGTCAGTGGTGAAAAACCATACATTTCAGGCGAGCGACCTATAAGCTTAAAAGGAAAACAATACTGCTAGGTGACAGGAAATTTCAGAGAACAACTGGTCTAATGAATGTCATTTTCGTACATCCCACAAAAACTGTAAATTATTCACCCAAAGATCTGGATATGTATGGTGAAATGCTGCAAGCAATTACTGTACATAGAAAAACAGTAAAAAATAGATTGTCTATGACTGCTCCTAGCATGAGCTGCTGCTGGTAGTACGACTCATTTGAACGAGGCTAATCCTGTCTAAGGCCATCCTGATTTAGGTTTTCCGTGATTTCCCTAAATCGCTTCAGGCAAATGACGGGATGGTTCCTCTGACAGGGCACGGCCGATTTCTTTCCCCATCCTTCCCTCACCCGAGCTTGCGCTCCGTCTCTAATGACCTCGTTGTCGACGGGACGTTAAACACTAATCTCCTCCTCCTCCTGAACGAGGCTGTTTCAATAATTTCTGTACTTCGAGAGAGAAGTAAAATCGAAGAAGAATGGAGAGAGTAGTTCAAGAACTACACAAACCAGCACATACAACATGCCCTCAGAGACATTAATGGTCGTTGATATATACTCTAAACTCACCTAAGCATTACATGTTAAAACAAAAACAAGGAGGGATCTTGCAAGGGTCTTTGAGCAGTTGTTGCAGACAGGGATGAATCGATGTCCAGCCAACCTTCAAATCAATTACTGTGGAGTGTTTTACAATAGGTATTTCAAGCCTGTGATGCAGCAGATTGGAATGCACCACTACTCAACATTCACCCACACTACTCAACATTCACCTACCTGAGGGCGAGTATCCTGGAATGTCTGCACAGAACAAAGGTGAAATGTGATTGTATTCCGCGCAGGATTAGCCGAGCGGTCTAGGGCGCTGCAGTCATGGACTGTGCGGCTGGTCCCGGTGGAGGTTCGAGTCCTCCCTTGGGCATGGGTGTGTGTGTTTGTCCTTAGGATAATTTAGGTTAAGTAGTGTGTAAGCTTAGGGACTGATGACCTTAGCAGTTAAGTCCCATAAGATTTCACACACATTTGAGCATTTTGATTTGTGATTGTATTTTAATCTTCGTGGCTCATACAAATGGATGAATATCCTCCTAGAAATAACTGCACAGTATAGTCGAATCAAACATAGCAACAATAAAAATGAGACAAATCGACGTTCGTTATAACGGGCGCATGGATGTGGTGTACTATTGTATTAAATACTGGATCCAAGTAAACAGAAATTTAATGTGTGTAATTTGACAAGTATCTCAAAACACAATAAAGCATTCGAGAAGTCATACTTCCCAGACTGGTCGAGTGAGACTCACAGTTTCCAAAGTGCAGAGAACAAACACCGTAACTTACAGCTTAAAGGATAGCCGTGGCAATGAAATTTCAGCTTGCTTTTACATAGAGGAAATGCAGAAGAGCTCAGAACCACACATGGGTCTAATAGAGGCTGTCATAAGACATTGAGGGTATACAGCACTGGTTAAATAGCTTGGTTTTCCTGCGACACAAAACAGCTGGATTCACACTGGCGAATTTGCTATGCAATGGAGTGTATGGAGCAAAACTAGCACAGTTGCGCACGATAGGAGACACAATATTGGGGGTGGTGGTATTATCGACAAAATTTCAGTCAAATTGGATGTTCTGGGGTATAATTACCGTAGCCTTGGTACAAAGCTTCAAAAACGTTGTGCTCGTGGTGATAAGGAGTTAACCTGCTTATTGACGCATGTTTGGACCACGACATTGCATATGTAAAACTTAACGGTCTCGAGGACGTCATGCAGCAGATCGAATTTTAGCTGATATAGCCAAGGCAATACATGCAACAAAGGATACTGGTATAGGTACGAACGTTGCATGTCGTACACTGAAGAAGTGTTTCAGAACTCTATCCTGACAGCGATGTATGCAGCTAAAAGCACTCTGAAGTATAAAGGACCATTCGAGTACCCCAGGTTCTGCCAGTAACCAAGACATCAGATGGAGTTATCCCCTTCCTCATTCCTGCCCTTCCAAGTCTGTCGGCGATGGGTTCACTCGCTGGGGGGGGGGGTGCTGCTTCTGTTGCCAGGACAGTCAAGAACACACAGGAGGAGCTAGAGGAGGCAAGGAGACATAGCCACGTGATGGAAGCTGCAGTCACAGAAACCATACAGGGATGGACTAGGTCTCGTTGTTAATGAAGAAAGCTCCTTAGCCATCCTACCAGACAGACCGCTTACAAATACAGATCTGTTCAAGTCTGTTGGGAAAAATTTCAGCATTCCGAGATTCCGCAGTGTGTTTATGTGGAATACATTACCGAAGACTATGTGGAAGCCAGAGAACGTGAAATTGTGGATTTAGATGTTACTGGAGGGCCTGTAATCCACTGCGTGGTGTATTTTAAGAAAAATAAAAATAATGTCTGCTATTTTGACTCATTTGGGCATCTGCAATTACCAGAAGAGTTAAATGATACTTCATCATTTCTAAAATTTACATCACTACAATGACTTTAATACTTACCTCTGCAGTTATCTATGCATCACGTTCCTCCTAAAGTTTATGAAAAAAGATGTATAAGGAGGTGCATTAAGCATCCATTCATCACTTTAGGTTCAGATGCAATGTCATTTACTTTGACTTTAAAAGAACGATCATTTGTATTACGACCAAATTACTTCCCATTGACTGATTTAAGCAATGGAGAGTGGAGTATTGTGTTGAGTGGACAGGAGACATTCAAAAGCATTCCAAATATCTCAGAGATTAACAATGAACCTTGTCTCGAAATTAATATTCGAAAATAAATTGTGGAAATAGATCCTGGTGCATACAATACTGTTGATTTAAACAAAGTTTTAAAACAGTCTGGAAAAGGGATTGTGCTATGAGCAAACATCAATACACTTAACTCTGAAATAAAGACAGTATTACAGTGACTGACTTTAACCAGAAAGGTTTAATAGGACGACTACTGTGTTTCACGAAAGGACAGATTTTGAAGAAGAATCTTAACAAATTTTACAGATCTGATCAGTTGGTTGATATACTACCTATCAGTACAGTCAGTGTCGAGTGTAACATTCCAACAAACTCCGGTCTCAACAATAGACTGATTCATACAACTTACGGATTCCTCCGATCTGTTGGAATTGGGTATAAGATTCCTGAGACACCTACCAACGCTGTACACCTCCCAGTAACTGTCCAAACATTGGACTATCTGGAGCTGCATATTATTGTCGACTTTCGTGGTGAGGAAATCATTATATGACTACATCTAAGGCAGAACGACCAGTGACCTCGAATGTGCAGAGACCAGCACTAAACTTCATTCACTTGACTTGGGACTTGTGTGACCTCTCGGTCAGAACAAGGGCGCAATCTTGACAAGACACCCAAAGCGGTAGTGGCGACCTACAGCCAGTCGAGACCTCAGGCGTGCTAGCGATCAGAAAACAACAATGGTGTATGATGCAAAACCGACGTGTACGACACACAGCGTGACACTTCACAACACAACCAGAAAGTACAAGTTCCTTAAATCTGTAGGTCTGAAACCTCACATTGACGTCATTCCATACATCTAAAGGAGCAGAAAAGATGAGTGTATAACACATCAGGAGTATTTCCCACATAAATCTTATGTTTCAACCAAATTTAATAAGAACGTTTAAATTAGGATAGTCATATAACACCAAGATACTTTAACCCTCCCATGCAGCAGTTTCATATGCCTTGACGGATCATTTACGAAAAGGGATGGTACTGGCACAGTGCTTTAGCATTCTTCTTTCATGAGATACAGTTCGAACTTAACAGGGTCGAGATTGACAGCACATGCAATATGGGTTTAGCATTAACTCTTAAAAGGTATCTGCTTCTCCCTCGGATTTGAACAACTTAGCAACTTAGAAAATGCTGGATGGTTCATAGACAAGCCAGTGGGTACTACAGTTGAAGAGTACTGGCGATTTTCTGCATGTAAACCTCTAAAACTGCTTATAGGATACTTTGAAGACATGCAACAGAAAACCACCCATACATTAAGGGAGTAGAGGAGGAGTTCACCATTAAGAAAAAAAATAGAAAATGCAATACATCACAGTATCAGGTGAGCAGTGTTTGAAGCTTTTAAAGGTTCTGAATACGGGTGTATTTCTACCTTTATCATTCTGTTCGTGGGAGCTTTATGAACCCCAGTTCTACCGACTGCAAGCAGACAAACATGGACTAATAAAACCTCTCAATTGGAGATGCCTAGATTCATCATACATGCATTCCAGACCAACAGAAGAAGGAATATAGCAAATGATTCCCCAAATTTGATATTTTCAGGTTGTTGTTGTTGTTGTCGTCTTCAGTCCTGAGACTGGTTTGATGCAGCTCTCCATGCTAATCTATCCTGTGCAAGCTCCTTCATCTCCCAGTACATACTGTAACCTACATCCTTCTGAATCTGCTTAGTGTATTCATCTCTTGGTCTCCCTCTACGATTTTTACCCTCCACACTGCCCTCCAATGCTAAATTTGTGATCCCTTGATGCCTCAGGACATGTCCTACCAACCGATCCCTTCTTCTAGTCAAGTTGTGTCACAAACTTCTCTTCTCCCCAATCCTATTCAATACTTCCTCATTAGTTATGTGATCTACCCATCTAATCTTCAACATTCTTCTGTAGCACCACATTTCAAAAACTTCTATTCTCTTCCTGTCCAAACTATTTATTGTCCATGTTTCACTTCCATACATGGCTACACTCCATACAAACACTTTCAGAAACGACTTCCTGGCACTTAAATCTATACTCGATGTTAACAAATTTCTCTTCTTCAGAAACGTTTTCCTTGCCATTGCCAGTCTACATTTTATATCGTCTCTACTTCGACCATCATCAGTTATTTTGCTCCCCAAATATCAAAACTCCTTTACTACTTTAAGTGCCTCATTTCCTAATCTAATTCCCTCAGCATCACCCGACTTAATTCCACTACATTCCATTATCCTCGTTTTGCTTTTGTTGATGCTCATCTTATATCCTCCTTTCAAGACACTGTCCATTCCGTTCAACTGCTCTTCCAAGTCCTTTGCTGTCTCTGATAGAATTACAATGTCATCGGCGAACCTCAAAGTTTTTATTTCTTCTCCTTGGATTTTAATACCTACTCCAAATTTTTCTTTTGTTTCCTTTACTGCTTGTTCAATATACAGATTGAATAACATCGGGGAGATGCTACAACCCTGTCTCACTCCCTTCCCAACCACTGCTTCCCTTTCATGCCCCTCGACTCTTATAACTACCATCTGGTTTCTGTACAAATTGTAAATAGCCTTTCGCTCCCTGTATTTTACCCCTGCCACCTTTAGAATTTGAAAGCGAGTATTCCAGTCAACATTGTCAAAAGCTTTCTCTAAGTCTACAAATACTTGAAACGTAGGTTTGCCTTTCCTTAATCTTCCTTCTAAGATAAGTCGTAAGGTCAGTATTGCCTCAAGTGTTCCAACATTTCTACGGAATCGAAACTGATCTTCCTCGAGGTCGGCTTCTACCAGTTTTTCCATTCGTCTGTAAATAATTCGCGTTAGTATTTTGCAGCTGTGACTTATTAAACTGATAGTTCGGTAGTTTTCACATCTGTCAACACCTGCTTTCTTTGGGATTGGAATTATTATATTCTTCTTGAAGTCTGAGGGTATTTCGCCTATCTCGTACATCTTGCTCACCAGGTTACCTAATGCCAAAGTATAACTGAACTCTGAATTCTACCTATATGATAATTTACACCTGCAGCGGAGTGAAGATGTATACAATCTAGCACTTGATGTCTGCGCCCAATTCCTTGCTTCTAGCTATGAAGAGCAAGGATGTCTACCCAGCCCACAGAAATTCAAGGAGCTGGCGCCAATCAACGTAATAGACTGCTGAAAACAGAACGAGGTAAATAAATCGGGACCTACAGATGTACGAACTGAATTTGAATCTTTGGCAAATTTCCGTGAGCAGACTGCAGCATGTTCTCTAGTTCTACAGCACCGTGTGATTAACTCTACCCCGACCACTGGTGGTGTGCAACGAGCTGTGTCAATGAACAAGTGCTGTGCTGTAACCAGAGCATTTCACAATGGCGTTCCTTTTCAAAGGAACCAGCCTGGCATTTGCCTGAATCGATTTAGAGAGATCGTGGAAAACCTAAATCAGGACGGCCAGATGCGGGTTGAACCGTCGTCCTCCCAAATGCGAATCCAGTGTGCTAACCACTGCGCCACCTTGCTCGGTTGTTTCTTTTTGCATATTGGTTCCTGAGATATTTTTAGAAAACACTCTCTTTTATATTTTACGAAACAGTTAAAATTTGATACAATTTTGTTCTTTTATACGCAGACAAAGATGTGTGGCAATGTCCAGAGATACAGTTTTGATCATTCTATATGCTGGTCCCTTAGATACAATTCGCATGTAGAATTTGTTTCATGTGACGCAATGTAGTTCATTTTTAGGAAACAGATACATTTTTGATACTTGGTGAAACAGTTACAATTTGGTACTTTTAGAAGACAGATGCTTTCATATTTTTCAATGAGATTGAACAGTCAAGCAAAGGTACTTTGTTTTCCTGAAACTAATACTATTACTAATAATAAGAATAGCCTACAGACAATTTTTACAGCGGAATATGTGCCTGTGGACAATATTAAAATATTAGCATTGGATTTATCCGAAATATCTACAAGTTGCATTCGACTGGGAGGAAGAACTACTAAAAAGCTAATCGGATTGGGGTGGCTACGAGCAGGTGAAACTTAAAAACTAGAGTATTCATACATGTATCTGGTACACACTTCTTTATACGACGTTCTGTCAGACAGTTTACGGGAATAAAATACGTTGCAATTCATTTTTAATACAGATTTTTTATAATTTTTATAGTTTTATAATTTTTCCTATATAGACGCACCAAAATCATACATAAGGCACACATGGTGTGTAGGCAAAGAATGACACACATGGTGCGCATGAAAAAAGAAATATTTACATGGTGCAGTGTCCGTGAAAAATAATATTTGTGCAGTCTACTAATATGTATACACTATCATAAATGGACCATACTATTCCACTTATTCATTCCTTTTACACCCTGATTCACTCCCTATCATTCCCTCAACCCACTTCATAAGGCATGTGGAGTTTGGTTATGTCTAGCACACACATTCTCACATAAGAGAAGTTTCCGCGAACTCTACTGCAGCCTTCGCCATCTCCACAGAGACAAAGTTCTCATTGAATATGGTGAACTGTTTGAAATTTGGTCTGGCAACGAATTTCCTTACCCCAAAACGCCCATCCCATTCGGTTCTAATAATAATGTTGTGTTCCATAGTTTTACCAAAAATTGTATTACTCATTAATCTTAAAAAGTATTTTTCAAAGAACACGTCGCGGGAAGCTCTCCCTCTCGTGTTCAGATCAATGAGGGAGTTCGCACGCCTAGTTTCAAGCAGAACCATCCCTAACCAAAGACACTGCTGGATTTTACATTAATGAATAACGTACCTTTTCTTGTCCCCCTGTGTTGTATCAGGTTCGAGACGGAGCCTGTGCCTAGCGGAACTAGTAGCTCTGAACACAGAAGCAAACTGGTATATGAGGTCTGCCTCTGCAACATACCCTACATCAGAATCATCTGCCGTGCCACCTTTTTTAAATACCTCACCTAGTCCTTTGAAATCTTCTTCGGGAACCCATTCAAACCCACCAATATATGATATAACTAGATTCGTTGGATGCATTGAACATCTCACACATCAGTGGGTTATTTGCCTTGGCGTGCCGATGGGCACATTGGCAGAGTCCTCCATGGACCATGGACCACTCACTCAAAGAAAAGAAGCGTGTCCGCATCGGTCAATAGCTCGTCTTGTTTGTTTTCTTGATCATTGCATCCCAAGACAACCCCAGTGCTGTGTAATAAAAGGCATTGTTGAGTTTGTATTAGTCATGCATGCAGTCTGGAATTTCTTGAAAACGTCTGCAATCAAATGTACATCCATGTCCATATATAGTTTTGTGTAATTGCCCGAAGTTGGGATATTAAATTCGTGCCAGACATTCACAGCATTCTCGTACTCTATGTCTGTTATGGCGTCGCCCATGAGATTACTGAAGAATGAAATTGTATCATGTACTCTAGTTTCGCTGAATTTTGCCACAACATCCAGATGTGTGGGAAAACCCCCTTCCCAATTACAAGTTGGGCCTTTTCCTCCCCAGGAAATGCAAGTCGGGTGATACACATATTCTTCAGAGGTAGAGGTTCAACAAGTTACTGGAGTGGTGCTTATATAAAACGTAATGAGTTGAGGAAGGCCTAATTCTAAACCTAATTCGTTTGGAGACTGAAATATATTTCTCAGCACTTTCAGGTAAGACACTGATCATTCTTCATACGGCATTTAGCCAAGTACTCAATAAGAAAGAGAGCATCGTGCTCGATCAAATTATGAAAGAATACGCATATGTATCACAGTAACTGATACTTCAGGTTGCATGCATTGTTAGCTCCACCACGAAATTTCCCCTTAAGATGACAGTGGCTGCGAGGAGTTTCCGCTGTCCAGTCTGATAGGAACCCACAAATATGAGAGTCATCTGCGTTGTTGTACAGATCAATATTCTCCTGTGATTCAGTCTTGGGAATGTTGATGTTGTAAATCTTATCAACCTCCCATAAAAGCTATTCAAGTCCAGTGAGCAACCAAATCGCAGGATTATCCCCAACAAGTGATCTGTGACGTCTGAGACTGGAATCAAAGTTACATACCATCTGGTACAGCAACGCATATGGTACGTGTTTCTCAGTGGAGCTCGCATGTGAGGCTGTAGGATCCGTTTCACATTGTGTCACAGGAATGAGGAGGCACTCAAAGTCAGCACACATTACAAAAGGACATCGTTCCACGTGGAGGTGGTTCTTACATTTTTAGGATCTGTTTTTCTCTGACGGCATTTCAATAGTTGAGCCTCCTGTACAAATATGCTTCTTATTCTCGTGTTTATTCTGTTGGGAGGAAAGGAGTCGGGACATATCCTTGACACACATAGCGTTAATTTTCATTCCCATTTGAGATTAGCGGTATACTGACGTTCAGCTTGCACTGACCTGCAAAATCGGATAAATGGAGGGGTCTGACGTCTTCGTGGGTGAGTACACTGTCGTTATTGCCATCGTCATCTGACCTGTTCTTCTTCAGTCCATAAACTTCAACGGAAATACCTTCAGCCTACCTCTCGGATGTGGGTATGTCCTGAAGTTTGACAGTGAAGTCAATACCAACAAAGTTGTAATATCCACGAACATTATCACAGGCGCTGTATTGTTTAGGGAGTTGCGGATCTTCTTGTAACTTCATTCCCAAGCCAGGACTCACCACGCGAAACAGGCCTTGTCTGATTTGTTCTGGACATCAATGCACGCCTTCTTGTCAGCTATATCTTTCAGTAGCTTGATGCCGCGCGGGATTAGCCGAGCAGTCTAGGGCGCTACAGTCATTGACTGTGCGGTTGGTCCCGGCGGAGGTTCGCGTCCTCCCTCGGGCATGGGTGTGTGTGTGTGTGTGTGTGTGTGTTTGTCCTTAGGATAACGTAGGTTAAGTAGTGTGTAAGCTTAGGGATTGATGATCTTAGCATATAAGTCCCATAAGATTTCACACACGTTTGCACATTTAGTAGCTTCATATAGATGGACCCTCCATTTATTGGATGATGGAGATGTGAGTGGATGTCAGCACACATTACAAAAGTACGTCGCTCCACGTGGTGGTGGTTCTTACATTTTTTAGCATCTGTTTTCCTCTTACGGCATGCAGGTGAGTGCTTTACTGGATCCTCTACCAGCCATTTCCAAAAGCCTGGTCCTAATAGCACCCCAGGCGAGCTCATGGAATCACTCAGTGACCGAGGTGCTCTGCGATATCTCACTGTTTCCTCCAAAATAAATACTTTTCTCTTCGAGAGCGCCTTTCTCTTTGGGAGGATACGATAGTTTGCAGTATAGTATGGCGCTGCATTTCACGGAAGGCTATTACAGATCATTTACGAGTTTGATGAACTCTCTCTCTCTCCATGACAGGATGGCATGCCAACAGGAAACTTAAAAGATGCTTGTACACCCTGCCAGATTCTTGATCCTTGTAAACGAGATGCACTCATCAATCGTGTCCTCAATCACTAAGTAGTCTAGTTAGGGCATGACTTTTGTAATCCTGTAATACGACGGGGAGTGGTCTGCTACTAGCCATATCACTGTCACTATTACTGCTATTAGAACCAACCAAAGGCGATGGTGGTGGTAGTGGTGGTGTGGGACACCAGTGTGTAGCACCAGCCCCCTTTCGTGGCCAGAACGAACACCCAGGTTGTGGAGATGCTGCTTGTTGTGGGTGCAGCAATGGCTGTGGGTTGCAGCACTGCTGTTTATCTGGCCAGCAGCATGCAAGCCAGTCCGTGAAAGATACAGCAGGCCACTATGTGTCATTTGCACAGGGGTCAAGTGTGGATGTAGCCCATCATCGGATACTGCCAGTGGACTGTAGAATGGAAAAGTATATTAATTTAAACACACAGACATGTCGGCTGTAGAGGGAGGAAGAAAAATACTTCGATTAGAAAAGCACAGATACCGCCAAGATAGGAAACACGAGAATATAATAATTTATCTGAGCCAGCTGAGCCGCTAATGTCATCGTTCCAGTGCCAGGAGACAATCATCTCCCCCAAATCATCAGGCAGTGCATGGGCCCATTCAGGTAGTGGCAGCTCGAACCCTGATTCATGCTGGCTCTCGAGTAATCTCAACAACTCTGAGCTACCCTACAGCCACTGGTCATCTATGCCGTAATCGAGGCTGCAACAGCATATCTATTTGTTACAAAAAGACCTCCTCTCTCCAATACTATGGACACTAACGGAATATGTTACGTACCACATAATTTTTTTTATTCCTACTTACAATGCTGATCCGATGTCTCATTGTCTGCTGGAGGCTGTACCAGCACCTGTTGTTGCTGGTGAACAGTCTCCAGATTTATAAAGTCAAGCGCCTCTAAATTGGTTGTTTAGCAAGATGAAACATAATTTTTTTGAACGTTGAATTACACACAGAGAAACGTTACACAGCTACTACAGAGATATTTTTTCTATACTTATGCAACTGTTGCTCATGAGTATTCTCTGCTGGAGGGTGTTCCACAGCATGTTGCTGTTGTTTTTTTACACCCTCCAGCATTGTCTCCAGCTCAGCATGCATTGCTGGCATGCACGCTGTAACAAGAACAAGCGTGAAATAAAATTTTGAACATCACACTAGCACTACTACTTCTGCCACTACTACAAGAACAAATTACAGAATTTTTTTTATGCTTACAAGGCAGTCCTGCCTGTGGGTTTTCCACAGGAGGCTGGAGCTCAGAAGGAATAGGCCAAAGAGTCTGCCATGAGCCAGCCTATTCCTCTTCCTGTCTCTTCTCACACTCCAGAGTAATGTCCTGGAACTGTGCTGTAATGAGCGAAAAGAAACAGAATTACTGACAAGAAATTCACTACAGAATTCAAGATGTGGAATTTTTCCGATTTTTACAGCATAAATACAGATCTCTGAAAAAAAATTATTTACTTACGTGGTAGGTCGTCTTCTACAGATCTACAGCACTTGCCGCTAATATTGGAATTGTCGCTGCTGCGTTTCATTTTTAAAGATACATACACACACACACACACACACACACACACACACACACACAGGCAAAACAGACAAATAACTGTAAACACCACAGCGGACAGGAACAGCGTGAGGATGAGGGAGGTATGTGGGGGCTTATATAGACTCATCACATTTCACAAGCAACCAATCAGAAGGCCTCATTTTGAGTGGCTGCCCAATCAGGAAAGGCAGTTGATGTAAAGTACAAAGGAGTATTTTCAAGAACCAATGAGATTCAAACTTTTGGCCGAAAGTTCCAGAAATCGCTTCTTCAGTTGTAAAGTGGTGTGATGTCACACTTGTTTGTTAGAGTGAGACAAGTCTCTCTCTCTCTCTCTCTCTCTCTCTCTCTCTCCCTCTCTCTCTTTCTTCCCATCCAGCAGGTCTCTGTAATGGACTCATGGTCCGTTGCTGGGCACCCCTTTCAGCAGCAGACAGCGCCGATGACTGCTCGCACAGCGCACAACAGTCCCTTTCCATTTCATAAAAGCATTCACGGTGGCGGGAAGCAATATTCGAAGCTTCTCCTAGAGAGTGAAGTACGTTTTGTGATTAATATTATCATGGTGGTGTTTTCTTTTCTCCTGAATAGGGCGTTGCGTTGTGGTTATTAGACTCATGACTCGCAGTTTTCTTGCTGCTACTGGTAATCAGGCGCTTTTCTTTACCGGCCGTAACAGATAAGAACAGTTTTTTTTTTACCGGACCATACAATATTTAGAGGAAATATAGCCTATGATATACTGGTATACAGGATTTTCGTGATACTTCAGCTATGTAAATGTGTTTGCCCCAGTTTCCTCACTGTAAATATGGGGTGAAAACACACTCATACATTTGGAAAAGGGTGGTCAGCAGACAGGTATTTTGCTATTGTTCACAAGGCAGGCTTGTGTCGTTTTGCAGGAAGCATTCCCCGTCTGTGCTTAGGAATATCTTTGAAGCCAGAATAACTAACAGTTCGTGAGTTATTGTAGACAGGAATTTTGTTTACGATGAACTGTTTGGTTTTGACATGTATTACCTCTCTCTCTCTCTCTCTCTCTGCTGCATGTACTGAGAAAGCTTTTAGCATTAACGACAGATTTCTATGGAAATAGCCACATCATTGGAGACTGCTGTTGAAAATTTTGACACTGTGGAGGTTAGAGAGCAGTATCTCAAGAAAGACTTTGTGAAAATGATCGGCAGAGTTCGTTATTTACGAACAGAGAGGACCACACACACAAACACACACACACACACACACACACACACACACACACACACACACACACATACACACACAGATGTTGTGAAGGCATGCTACTGTTCTAAACCGGCAACAGCTTCTTCTGTTTGCTCTTGTCCACCCGTACAAGTGAGGCTGAGTGCGTATTTGTGTTTGGATCGTGCAGAATGGACCACCTCACCCTTGTGAAAACATAACAGGACTCCGCATGCTGTCTCACGTGGCAGCCACCTGGAGTGCTGCACTGAGTGCCTCACTATGGTTCTGCCAGCAGCCGTCAGGTACGGCAACAGTGGGTAGTGCGTGTGGCGCCACAGTCGCCAGCAGGGCTACAGCTATAGTTCCGCCAATGGCCCGGGACCTTGCACAGCACCACACTGTTTGTTAAATGCGTAGTTACGAGTACAGTGTGTAGTAGTTTTCAACCTGCACTGCACTAGCGCCCTGTAATTTACATAGCTTTCTCGTGTTTTTTTTTTATTTATTTTCTGAAGCATGTGGCTGTAATTTACAGACGAAGTGGTGTTACTCTTTGCACAGGCGTTTTTAACATGGCATTATCATCAGTTGTATGTATGTATAGTTAATTTTTTAACATCACTGCAGGTCTCATTTTCTTTAACACTCCATAACCTCTGTGTGTATATCAGTTTACGGGGTTGTTTCAGTTACTGTCTTAGACTGGGTCTTTTTCCTGTCAATTTATAAGTGGACCAGCGAGATTTATTTCAACCTGTAAAGTTACTATTTATTCTAAGTCTGTCTGCTACTAATTTCGAGAGGAATTATGAATTTTTTCCAGCAGGATAACAATAGGTGTGTGACTTCATCAATTTTAGGCACTCGCCATGTAACACTAAGCATATAGATTTGTAAGGTGTAGGAAAATTTCCGCTAACAGTCACAATAAAAGGTTCTTTATTTGTCACACGACCGTTTTCGGGCTTGCGCCCATCCTCAGGTGTTTATACATTCATGTACATGTTTATATTGCTGGAGATCACTGTAAAAATACAAAAAAATTATTTGCTGGTGACTAAACAGATACAGGTGGGACAATTAAGTGGCCAGGCAGCATTTGTCGTAAATATATCTATACTCACATAAAGATGAAGCGCCATTATTATAGTTATGCTGTGGCGACAGTTTTTCCACTTAGTTGCACACTTATTATCATTTTCACGTCCATATGTAAAAAATGGTTCAAATGACTCTGAGCACTATGGGACTTACCTCCTGAGGTCATCAGTCCCCTAGTCTTAGAACTACTTAAACCTAACTAACCTAAGGACATCACACACATCCATGCCCGAGGCAGGATTCGAACCTGTGACCATAGTGGTCGTGCAATTACAGACTGTAGTGCCTAGAACCGCTTGGCCACTCCGGCCGGCGTCCATATTTCAGTTTTATAAAGTTTAACTGCATCGTAATAGTTAAATATGCAGCTAAACTTTATAAAACTGAAACATGGACTAAAAATGATAATAAGTGTGCAACTAGGTGTTCCTATAAAGGAACAGTCACAGTGTTCAACAGCATCCGCTATGGATAAAATTCATAGAGATTTGTAATTATGAGCGATCTTTATTTTGTTTTCGAACAAAATTAAATAAAGTGCACTAACCTAACCTTCCTCTCTGACACCTGGACAGAGACTGATCGTTCCACCATTTTTAGGGGTTTGGTGGTGGTGGGGAGGGTTGTAGAGAATTAGGTTAGTGAAGGCACCCCAATTGCCTTATTTGTCACCAAAATTTGAATTTCCTACCATGATGTCAAAGCGACATTGCCACATCTAAGACCGCTACCTTGGATCCGCCATCTTTCATAAATTTGTCAACAATGCATACTGTGGCAGAAACTGTCTAGCTTCACTACTAACATTAATAAAACTAACGGACTGCTGGGACAGGTACCTGACTGGAAATGGAGTAAAGAGCGTCCTATGAACATCTATCCGGAAATGGACAGTGTGTGCGTGTGTGCAACGACAACAAATCGTCCCAGAACACAGCACAGAACTGTATCGCTTCCACGTCATAATATATGTTCAGATTGGCCTCCATGGGATTGCAGGTGATAGAAATAGTAGCGGCTGTCATGCAGGATACACATGACTGTACCTTCTGTTGATCCACTGCGGATGTGGGACAGCAACTGTTCAAATATTTAACAAAGAAATTCGCCAAACAGTCGATCAAATTTTGCTTGTGCTACCAGTTTCGGCAATTCAATAAGCCATCTTCAGGCTCCATATGCACCTCTCAGGTATTATCGATATTGGCACAATGAGGCCATCTGTTTTTGGATGTTGTGAATCTTCAAGTGCTCCCTTCGAAGACTTGACTGCAACGATTTAGTGTTTCAGTGACCTCGGTATGCCAATATTGATAATTTTTGAGAGGTATATACGGAGCCTGAAGATGGCATACTGAATTGCCGAAACCGGTAGCGAAAATAAAATAATCTTCTCAATTTTCACGGCTGTTTGGCGAATTTCTTTGTTAAATAATTGTACTTTGGCTTCCATTATGTTGGTGGGCCACTTGCATGGAGATTCCACTAGAGTTCGTCTCAATATCCTGCAGAACCCAGTCCTAAACTGGTGTACGCACAACCCACCGCCTCCCTGTACGTTAGTGTATCTGGCAGGACCCATGAACACATAAACCTAAAAAAGAGGCTTGAAATGTTGTGTGATGTGGTTGGTGTCTGTTATGGTAGTTGTTTTGGTAGAGCCGTGCCAACTCTCGATCATTTACATCTGCTTGGCCATACACAAACACAATCTCGGTTGTTCCCGACATGAATACCGGACCATTCTGCTGCTTACAGTATGCTGCGTCAATCACGCAGCCTGCACAACACACAAGGCACACACGGCAGGTGTTCAGAGGAACTTTCATTCGTCAGCGCCATCTACCGTGGCAACGATGCAGTTCCAGTCACATGTTCAGAGGACCCTTTGCATCAATTTCCAGTCAGGAATCCGCCCCTGCAGTTTGTCGGTTTTATTAATTTTCACAGTGTGTAAAGCGGATTTCGTGCTTTTATTGCTTGTGGTGTTCGCTATAACCTCTGTTGTATTTTTGTGACTCGGTGTGAAGTTTTTTTTATGAGGACTTGGGCATTATTCATGTATGTATCCATCTGAAAAGAAGAAAACCTGAAATCGAAAAAAGAATTTTGTTTCTTGTACCTGGTCAAAGAAGAAGACTATGGTGTGCATAGATCAGAAATCAAAATGATGGAACAATTTTCATTTTCATTTATAAGTGAAAAAACCAGTACTATCGAAAGAAAAAGATCCAGTTTATTCGCGTTGTTTGGTATATAGAAAGAAAAGAAAAAACAAGGTAAAAATGCTCACTGTATCACCTTCTAAATATAGTTTCATGTGTTTGTATACATAGGGTGATCAGAAACACTATGAAAAATTTTAAGAATTACTTGTAAGGCTTAAGAACAAATTCGATTTGTCGGGCGATTTTCAAGTAATTTAGCATCGAAGATAACCAATCAGGTCGTCGCGCGCGCAAATTCAAGCATTTGCACGCGCTAAAATGCGTTAATGCACAGATATTTGTGGGTCCATGATTTATCCTCCCGTTAAAATGCTCCTTGGACAGTTAAAATGTGCCTTTTTCGAGGGTGATAAATTCAAGCTAGGTGAGCCAAAGCTACGTTTGTTCTGCTTGATAAAACCAAATGAGGAACACCTTTGGCCACACAGCCTCTGGCAAGTTATTTGAATTTGCGTCCGTGATGACCTGACTGGCTAACCCCAATTTTAAATAACTTGGAACCGGCGCAACTTATCGATTTGTTTTCTTAATAATTATTTCCCAACAGATCCTCCCCCGCAGCACCCTTACAACTTTAGAGACTGTTTCTGATAACCATGTGTATATTTTCTTTAGCAAATAAATGTCCATATTTTAGAATGTTTGGCTGATACCTTTTCTGTTGTTTTACTACCCAGCAGTTTAAAATACAAAGTTTGTGAAGAAAATTCGTTGTGGATTTCACTTTGGGCATTAACAAATTGTATAAATGCTAGGTCCTTAATTGTAGGCGGCCACTGTGGCCGATCGGTTCTAGTCGCTTCAGTCTGGAACCGCGTTACTGCTGCGGTCGCAGGTTCGAATCCTGCCTCGGGCATGGATGTGTGTGATGTCCTTAGGTTAGTTAGGTTTAAGTAGTTCTAAGTTCTAGGGGACTGATGACCTCAGATGTTATGTCCCATAGTGCTCATAGCCATTTGAACCTTAATTGTAGTACTTGGAGAGGGAACCAGTAAGTACTGCAACAATGTAGGAGTCAAAGCTGTGTGCCGCCGGCGGACGCACGGGAGATCAGACAGGTTGCGCTACGTTGCTGCGGTGATGACGGACGCCTCGCCCAACGACTCACCATGCTTTTGTTCACTGCCAGGTCTCTCTATACATTCTGCAAGCCGCTATGAATATCTGACATGCTCTGGTTTTCCGCCAGAAATAACTCAATGACTGCTCTCTGCTTGGAACACACTTCTGTTACAGACGTCATTTTAAAGTTTATGTATACAACCTATCGGAATTTTGATTTTATCCATACTGGATGAGAGGTCGTGGATGTGAATGTCAATGTTAAAAAATATATCGGCTCAACCACTTGTTTATAGTGTAAAACACTAAGACTGACGCGTTTCGGAAGTCAAGCTTCCATCATCAGAATAATAAAAAGTAAAAGAATTTCGTGAAACTATAGTGGCTGAAGTGGGAATATTCCATTATGTTCCGTGACAAATTCCGCATTTCTTCAACCGAAATTGGCCGAGAAAAACATTTGTTGCATTACTCATTGGACGCCCTTCATATATTCCGACGTTTTGTATCGTGAGTTGTTTCAAAATTTTAGTTTCATTTTGGTTACTCGGCTAAGCGAGATGACGCTGCGTTGATGTTCTGTCTTGTGTAACTGGACGGCGACGTTACCTACCGTTCCATTGCATGCTTGTTGAGTGTGAATCGACCTTAAGTCTGTGGCTGTACAATAAGTGACGCGATTACTAGTCATGAGGTGGTCGTGTTGTATTCAGAGGCAGCTGAGAGCGAGTCTGTCAGCTCGTGGCAGAGTGGCTCGCGGGACGTGTCGACACAGAGGCGATTCCGTAAACAGGACGCACGCATCCTGGCTGCGGCGGCTTCGCAAACACGCGCTGGCCGGCGGTGCGTGCCGCGTATGTTTGTTTACCTGTGTAGCAGGCGCCGGCTGCGGTAGCCTGGGCGCAACCAACGGCGCCGTCGGCAGGTCACTGTGCCTTGCCGCTCCTTAAGAATCTCTGCGTCTACAGGGTGCAAGAAAACAACCTAGTATAATAACAGCTGAGCAGGGCAGAGGACGTCCTGTCGAGCAAAGTTTTCCAGATAAGCCTGCGTTGCAAATGCACCCTTGTGGAGATGCAGCGCTAAAACGACAGCTAATCATCGATGAGAGTGCGTTACAATGCGCATTTAAACTAACTTGCACCGGATAATACCTGCTATGCTGTATACAGCATTTATTGATCAAATCAGCAGGAACTAATAGTTTACCTGAACAGTCAAAGCTAGTTCCTATCCGTGGTTGATTACATTACTTGCGAATTTTCTGTGATGTTGACTCCCTAAGCCTGAACTATTAAATCGTCTTTGCTGTTAACTGTTGAGATAACAAGCTGTGCTGCAGAGACAACGCTGCAGTCGACATTTGATCCTGTAATGCTAAAACGGCAAACATACGGTGTCTGAAACCTTTTGGATCAAATTGAAACACATGACGGTGGATCCACAACCGATTATATTAACATAGGGAAGCAATGGTCGGAAATGTCGTGGACACACACAGAGTACACCACATAACAACAACGCAGCTCACAGTAACTGTCCAAAGCGATGGCTGCCAGTGTCAACAGCCGCAACAGCCATCTACATCTACATCTACATACATACTCCGCAATCCACCATACGGTGCGTGGCGGAGGGTACCTCATACCACAACTAGCATCTTCTCTCCCTGGTCCACTCCCAAACAGAACGAGGGAAAAATGACTGCCTATGTACCTCTGTACGATCCCTAATCTCTCTTATCTTTGTGGTCTTTCCGCGAAATATAAGTTGGCGGCAGTAAAATTGTACTGCAGTCAGCCTCAAATGCTGGTTCTCTAAAGTTCTTCAGTAGTGATTCACGAAAAGAACGCCTCCTTTACTCCAGAAACTCCCACCCCAATTCCAGAAGCATTTCCGCAACACTCGCGTGATGATCAAACCTACCAGTAACAAATCTAGCAGCCCGCCTCTGAATTGCTTCTATATCCTCCCTCAATCCGACCTGATAGGGATCCCAAACGCTCAAGCAGTACTCAAGAATAGGTCGTATTAGTGTTTTATAAGCGGTCTCCTTTACAGATGAACCACATCTTCCCAAAGTTCTACCAATGAACCGAAGACGACTATCCGCCTTCCCCACAACTGCCATTACATGCTTGTCCCACTTCGTATTGCTCTGCAATGTTACGCCCAAATATTTAATCGACGTGACTGTGTCAGTTACCTGCCATTCTTTACACCAATCACAAATCCTGTCCAAGTCATCTTGTATCCTCCTACAGTCACTCAGCGACGACACCTTCCCGTACACCACAGCATCATCAGCAAACAGCCGCACATTGCTATCCAACCTATCTAAAAGATCATTTATGTAGATAGAAAACAACAGCGGACCTACCAGACTTGCCTGGGGCACTCTAGATGATACCCTCACCTCCGATGAACACTCACCATCGAGGACAACGTACTGGGTTCTGTTACTTAAGAAGTCATGTCTACAGTGAGGACACTCCCCATGCTACCCACATCAATGACCCCCAGCAACGATTCTCTGTCAACGTATGGGCGAACATTTTCAAAGATCACCTAATGACACCTTATTTGCTGCCCCCCCTCCCCCCCCCCCCCCGGTTCACTCTTCCAAGTTACCTGGTGTTCCTGCGAGATGATTTCCCACAGTTATTGGAAACTATAGCCCTTCTCGTCCATGAAAAGACGTGATTTCAACACGACAATCCCCCAGTCTACTACGACGTTGATGTCCACGAGCATCCTAACAACACGTACCCTCGTCGGTGAATTGGAAGGGGAGGTCCAGTCCTATGACCAGCGCGATCGCCGGATCTCACAGCACTGGACTTTTCCCTCTGGGGTGACGTCAGAGCGTTGGTGTATAAAGCCCCTGGAGAAACGGATAAAGTTGATGTGCCGTTGCAATACAACTACTGAGACTGGCACTCGTCACAGTTACTATGAGCTACTTTGTTGTTATGCAGTTTATGCTGTGTATGCTCGTAACACAGTCAATATGCATTTTCGACCATTGGTTCCTTATCTCGATACAATAGGCTGTGGACCCTCTATCACCTGTTTCACTTTCATCCAAAAGGTTAGAGACACCCTCTACCCCTAACTCGTAGCAGACAGCGTCACAGGGACTCTACAAATCTCAAAGATAGTTGCTGTGTACAGGGTGTCCCAGCTATCTTGTCCACCCAAAATATCTCTGGAACAATAACAGCTATTGGAAAACGACTTTCACCGATATCAATGTAGGGCTGGGGCCCATGAATGTACGTATTTGGAAACATTCTAAAACGAAAGCATATGTGTTTTTAACACAAACTTATGTTTTTTTTTTTTAATGGACCTCCTATATTTTTTCTTCAGCAATCCATAGCATGACAAAGCACATACACAATGGCGTTGATTGCATCGCAATATTCCCATTACATCCCTAGATATTGAGAAGCGAAGTTGACGCTTGAAACACCCGACATGCGCTGCTAGCGCACGTCCTGAGGCTCAGGCGCGAACCCCATGCTGCCCGTAATCGCGATGTGATTGACATGTGTAATCACACTTCCATACTTATCAAGAGGTCCGAAACGAATAATACGGTCTTCTGCCATCCTGCATTAACGTCGTACATTCCAGCAGGTATTTATCCCATAGGCTAGGGGTGATGCTGTTCTGTAACATATCTGTGTACCGCAACGTTAGTCACAAAGTTAACTTCGCTTATCGTTAATCCGTTACTAAAAAGGTAATGCCGTTCAACGTTAACTTTACTTTACTGTAGATCTAGCGCAAGTGACAGTTAATCATTCACTCGTAATAGTAAAATTCATGTTGATGGCTTTAGTGAAACGAGCAAGTGGACTAAAAGTTTTACCGTTGTTTCGGACCTCTTGATAAGTATGGAGGTATGATTACACATGTCAATCACATCGCGATTACGGGCAGCATGGGGTTCGCGCCTGAGCCTCAGGACGTGCGCTAGTAGCTCATGTCGGGTGTTTCAAGCGTCAACTTCGCGTCTCAAAATCTCGGGATGTAATGCGAATATTGCAATGCAATCAACGCCATTGTGTATGTGCTTTCTCATGCTATGGATTGCTGAAGAAAAACTATAGGAGGTCCATTTAAAAAAACATAAGTTTGTGTTAAAAAACGCATATGCTTTCGTTTTAGAATGTTTCCAAATATGTACATTCATGGGCCCCAGCCCTACATTGATACCGGTGAAAGTCGTTATCCAATAGCTGTTATTGTTCCAGAGATATTTTGGGTGGACAAGATAGCTGGGACACCCTGTATATCGGTTGTTTCCACCGAAAATCTGAGCTCTCAGACATTGTTTCTATATGCCACGCGCCGTAGTGAGAACGTTTATAACCATGCACCATGCATTGTGTAGAATATTCCCCATTGATATGAAGTGGAATAATTGTATTTTGTTAAGAACAATGAAAGGAACATTTAAAACAAAAAAATTAACTGATAATGCCAGAATATGCGAAGTCTGTGAAAATCACTACCAGTTTTGAGGGACTGCTTTGTGTGTTGAGCCTAAGGCGCAAGCAGCGCACGTTTCGAGAGGCCCAAATGAATGTGACTTGGCGTCTTCTCATTGGATCAATGTGTAGTGCTGCGAATTGGTGAGCAGCACTTCCTTATTTTCCACTTGACAGACGTTTGTCAAACCGTAACACACTGACGGAAGAAAGTCTCAGTACCAAACAATAATTACTGTAGAGTAATGAAATTTTTTGAATATATTTGTCTAGGTGTGGTTCATGGTGTGGGTTCCTGTAGTCATGTCCTAGTTCATGAACCACGGGCAACGTATGAGTGGCCAAGTAAGTGGTCCCGACAGTCGGGATACCAGTTACTTTGGAATAAGGCTGGGCATCTCGGACATATTCTGAGTCATGGTCACCTTTGTGCTCATACGACAAAGACTACCAAATCCACCGGTTAGTCCCTCAGCCGTTAGGGGTAAAACCCAATGGGACTAGGGGCAAGTAAGGCTAGCAACCTGCTTCCCTGGTACTTTAAATATGATGCTGGCAACAATCAGAGCAAAATGCCTCGGACCATTGGAGGTGACGGAGTCCCACCTCTAACTGACAAACCAGGGACTCCTAAGATACGACTTGGCAAACAAATGGTAATGAGATGGGGAGCTATTAATATCAATGGGGGCTACTCTCGGAAGAAGGTAGAGCTGGCAGAGGCTGCAAGTAAGATGGGGCTGGACGTTTTAGCTGTTAGTGACATTCGGGTAAGGGGTGAGAAAGAAGAGGAAGTGGGAGAATACAAGGTCTACCTTGGGGTGTAGGGCTTTACATCAGGAAAGAAATGGAACCCAGCGTAGTTGCAATAAGGTATGTAAACGAACGACTGATGTGGATAGATTTGACAGTGTCTAGCAAGAAAATTAGGATTGTGTCAGTATATTCGCATTGTGAAGGGACAGATCAAGATAAGATGGATAGTTTTTATGAGACACTCAGTGAAGTAGTTGTTAGAGTAAAGGACAAGGACAGTGTTCTGCTCATGGGTGATTTTAACGCCAGGATTGGAAATCGAACAGAAGGGTATTAAAAGGTTATGGGTAAATTTGGAGAGGATATGGAGGCCAACAGGAACGGGAAACAACTCTTGGATTTCTGTGCCAGTATGGGCTTAGTAATCACAAACTCCTTTTTTAAACATAAGAACATTCACCGGTATACTTGGGAAGACAGGGGAACCAGATCTGTCATTGACTATATAATAACAGATCAGGAATTCAGGAAGGCTGTGAGGGACACACGTGTATTCAGGGTATTCTTTGATGATACTGATCATTATTTAATCTGCAGTGAAATTGGGATTGTGAGGCCGAAAGTGCAGGAGGTCAGGTCCATATGTAGGAGGATAAGAGTGGAGAAACTTCAGGATATGGAAATCAGGCACAAGTACATAACAGCGATCTCAGAAAGGTACCAGTTAGTTGAATGTAGTCAATTACAGTCATTGGAAAAGGAATGGACAAGGTACAGGGACACAGTACTAGAAGTGGCTAAAGAATGTCTTGGAACAGTAGTGTGTAAAAGTAGGATGAAGCAAACAGCTTGGTGGAATGATAAAGTCAAAGCAGCCTGTAAAAGGAAAAAGAAGGCTTATCAAAAATGGCTACATATCAGAACCCAGGTAGACAGAGAAAGTTATGTTGAAGAAGAAACAAAGCCAAACAGATAATTGCAGCATCCAAGAAGAAATCGTGGGAAGACTTTGGAAACAGGTTGGAGACTATGGGGCAAGCTGCTGGAAAACCATTCTGGAGTGTAATTAGCAGTCTTCGAAAGGGAGGTAAGAAGGAAATGACAAGTATTTTGGACAGGTCAGGAAAACTGCTGGTGAATCCTGTGGATGCCTTGGGCAGATGGCGGGAGTATTTTGAAGAGTTGCTCAATGTAGGTGAAAATGCGATCAGTAATGTTTCAGATTTCGAGGTAGAATGGGATAGGAATGATGATGGAAATAGGATCACATTTGAGGAAGTGGAAAAAATGGTCAATAGATTGCAGTGCAATAAAGCGGCTGGGGTGGATGAAATTGAGCCGGAACTCATCAAATACAGTGGAATGTCAGGTCTTAAATGGCTACACAGGATATTTGAAATGGCCTGGGAATCGGGACAGGTTCCATCAGACTGGACAAAAGCAGTAATCACACCAATCTTTAAACATGGAAACAGAAAAGATTGTAACAACTACAGAGATATCTCTTTAATTAGCGTTGTGGGTAAAATCTTCTCAGGTATTGTTGAAAGGAAAGTGCGAGTATTAGTTGAGGACCAACTAGATGAAAATCAGTGTGGGTTTAGGCCTCTTAGAGGTTGTCAGGACCAGATCTTTAGCTTACGGCAAATAATGGAGAAGTGTTATGAGTGGAACAGGGGATTGTATCTATGCTTTATAGATCTAGAAAAGGCATATGACCGGGTTCCTAGGAGGAATTTATTGTCTGTTCTACAAGATTATGGAATAGGAGGCAAACTTTTGCAAGCAATTAAAAGTCTTTACATGGATAGTCAGGCAGCAGTTATGTAAGTAGGCTGTTTAGATTTTTATATGGGTAATGCCACGTAGCGCTCTATATGAAAATCACTGGCTGTGCTGTGTGCAGTATGTGGCTAGTTTGCATTGTTGTCTGCCATTGTTGTCATGAACTGCTATAGCTGGATGTGAACAGCGCGTAGCGTTGCGCAGTTGGAGGTGAGCCGCCAGCAGTGGTGGATGTGGGGAGAGAGATGGAGTTTTGAAAAATGTCATGAACTGCTGTATATATTGTGAATCTTGAGGTAAATACATTGTTTGTTCTCTATTAGAATCTTTCATTTGCTAAGACTATCAGTAGTTAGTGCCTTCCGTAGTTTGTATCTTTTATTTAGCTGGCAGTAGTGGCACTCGCTGTATTGCAGTAGTTCGAGCAACGAAGATTTTTGTGAGGTAAGTGATTTCTGAAAGGTATAGTTTAATGTTACTCAGGGCCATTCTTTTGCAGGGATTTTTGATAGTCAGATTGCGTTGCGCTAAAATTATTGTGTGCCAGGTTAAGCACAGTCTTGTATAAATTGTTCTAAGGGGACGTTTCAGTTAGAGTTGACGGTAAATTGAGTTCATGGTTCAGAGTAGTTTCAGGGGTAAGACAAGGCTGCAACCTGTCTCCACTGTTGTTCATATTATTTATGGATCATATGTTGAAAACAATAGACTGGCTGGGTGAGATTAAGATACGTGAACACAAAATAAGCAGTCTTGCATATGCGGATGACTTAGTTGTGATGGCAGATTCGATTGAAAGTTTGCAAAGCAATATTTCAGAGCTAGATCAGAAATGTAAGGACTATGGTATGAAGATTAGCGTCTCCAAAACGAAAGTAATGTCAGTGGGAAAGAAATATAAACGGATTGAGTGCCAAATAGGAGGAACAAAGTTAGAACAGGTGGACGGTTTCAATTACTTAGGATGCATATTCTCACAGGATGGCAACATAGTGAAAGAACTGGAAGCGAGGTGTAGCAAAGCTAATGCAGTCAGCGCTCAGCTACGATCTACTCTCTTCTGCAAGAAGGAAGTCAGTACCAAGACTAAGTTATCTGTGCACCGTTCAATCTTTCGACCAACTTTGTTGTATGGGAGCGAAAGCTGGGTGGATTCAGGTTACCTTATCAACAAGGTTGAGGTTACGGATATGAAGGTAGCTAGGATGATTGCAGGTACTAGTAGATGGGGACAATGGCAGGAGGGTGCCCACAATGAGGAAATCAAAGAAAAACTGGGAATGAACTCTATAGATGTAGCAGTCAGGGCGAACAGGCTTAGATGGTGGGGTCATGTTACACGCATGGGAGAAGCAAGGTTACCCAAGAGACTCATGGATTCAGCAGTAGAAGGTAGGAGGAGTCGGGGCAGACCGAGGAGAAGGTACCTGGATTCGGTTAAGAATGATTTTGAAGTAATAGGTTTAACATCAGAAGAGGCACCAATGTTAGCACTGAACAGGGGATCATGGAGGAACTGTATAAGGGGGGCTATGCTCCAGACTGAACGCTGAAAGGCATAATCGGTCTTACATGATGATGATGATGATGATGATGATTTGTCTAGGTAACATATTTAAGTGATTAACTTTGCAAGATCACAGGTCAGTGGAAGCGCGAGATAAGCCACTGCAGATGTGGAATGCTGTTTGTGCCAGATGAAAATTTGTGCCGGACCAGGACTCGGACTCGAATTTCCCGCTTTTTGCAACCGATCGCCTTAACCACTTCGGCTATCCGTGCACGCTTCCCGGCCGCACCGAGACCTCCATATACTACAGTCCACGTCATTGTATCGTAGTCTTATGTAAGCCTCCATTTAAGGTCGCAACATTACTTGATCCCTACTGAAGGAGAACGATACAATCACAAGGAATCCAGACCATTCCTAGCATCATACACCCCGCCTCAGCTGGATGAAATTTGTATTCAGCGAATAATTTGGAATAACATTTCATACAGATTCTCATCGTCAAATTATTGTCAAATAATTATTATAACCTAAAATTAACTGATATTACATTGCAAACAACATAATATCTCCTCACTATACACATATACAGATACACATGCACACACGCACAAATATATGTGTATAACCTATAAATACATGGTCTTCTACTGTACATACATCACACATACAAACGGAAAATTTTGACTCCGTTGCCAGGTTTACATAAAGTAAATATCTAGCGAGTTTGCCACCATCCTATCCGCTTTCGATTTCCGGCAACTTGTTCTTTCCTACTTCCATCGTACACCTAATGTTCGGATATATGCAGCACATATGATTCAAGAAGTGGAATTTTCCACAACACGGTGCTGAAGAATTCCGTCATGGGCGCTTTAATTTACACAACTCAGACAACTTACGATCTCATTTCATGGCACTGTCTCGCTGTAGCGTATGTTCCATTCATATCCAGTTCACTTGATTCGGAATATTAGTCTGGTAGTAATTGCAAATATTCTCTGTGGCATAGCCCATTCGTTATTACGAGAGCTAGGAGCTGTGTTCTCTGCCTGACAGTAAAAGACTGTTTTTGTTGCTCTAAATTGTAATTCTCTTTAATCTAGTATCGCTGTAACACAGTGACGATTTTCCAGTGCGTAGCTTCCATCCACGAAAATCGAACTGCGAAGTACCGCTTACGTGAAAACATAACCTCTTAATTGGACTCAAGACATTTCCATTCCAAGTTGGGCCGGTCGGGGTGGCCGTGCGGTTCTAGGCACTTCAGTATGGAACCGCGTGACCGCTACGGTCGCAGGTTCGAATCCTGCTTCGGGCATGGATGTGTGTGTTGTCCTTAGGTTAGTTAGGTTTAAGTAGTTCTAAGTTCTAGGGGACTGATGACCGTAGATGTTAAGTCCCATAGTGCTCAGAGCCATTTGAACCATTTTTTAGATAAACTGACTATATTATTTTCTTTGAAACTGGGTTGACAGTTCCTAGGAACATTTTCAATCATTCCCTGTTGACTGCAACTGTTTTTAGTTTACTTTCGTTCTGTTGTATCATTTCTGCCTTAGGACGTTTTCAAGTCCCGGTTAAAATTTTTTTATATAAAAAATATATTTTCCGCACTTCGTGATTTAAAAAAAGTGAAGAGCAGTCACTAAACAGCATATGAGTTTCATTGGATGTAGTAACTTAGTGGATACGTTTGTTAGCTCTTTGGTCATCAAAATATCTGCTATGGAAGTTCAAAAATGGTTCAAATGGCTCTGAGCACTATGGGACTTAGCTGCTGTGGTCATCAGTCCCTTAGAACTTAGAACTACTTAAACCTAAGTAACCTAAGGACATCACACACATCCATGCCCAAGGCAGGATTCGAACCTGCGACCGTAGCGGTCACGCGGTTCCAGACTGAAGCACCTAGAACCGCATGGCCACCACGGCCGGCAGCTATGGAAGTATTTCCTATTCATCAAGAGAAGTTGTGACAAAGAACTTATACCAACGGCCCACTGCATATGTAGGATGATACACACATGCGTCATTGGTACTCAGCATCACTCTAACAGCGTGAATAAGGGCTAGAAGCAGTAGGTAAATTTAATGACATTACAGTTACAGTATGAAAAAGCCAACACATACAACTAAATGATAAAAAATGGTAATATTTTCGATTTGCACATTAAAAGCACTACGTCTTAGGACTACGAGTAAAGCATCTTCAGAATCTTCTGTACTGCGTCTAAATTTGTCTTGTGTCTCCAAGACAACACTGATGATTTATAATGTGCTGCAGGAATTCTTTGTAGGTATTTTAACGATAGCTAACAAAGACAACTACTACATGACGTGGAACATGAGACGATTGGTCAACCCTAGAAATTGGCTCACGTCTCCACAGATGTCATGGTGGGAGTACAATCAGATTAACAGGCCGTGCACCAAATTTTCTGACAAGAATAATATACAGGAAAATGGAAAACAAAACTCAGGATCTCATGGGTGACGATTAGTTTGGCTTTAGGAAAGGTAAATACAACAGAGCAGCAGACGCCAGATAAGCTGTTCTGACGTAACGCTTGATAATGGGGTGTAACGCAAAAGCGCATTGTACATTGCTCATAGTTGGTTGTATTAAAAGTTTTTGCGTAATTTACGACTGTTAAATTAGAGCGAGCGGAGCGATCGAAATTTTGAAACAGGAAGAAGTGATCTATTCCGAAGCCTTATGTTCTAGTATGTTAAGAAAATATTTGGAATAAATGTTTCATAGTCTGAGCTCATCCTAGAGAATTTTCTAGATTAGTTATACAATAGGCCAGAATCAATTAAACACCTGTGGCATCCGTTTTGCCGCAGGACAGCCAAGCCGTTCTCGCAATTTCGTTCTGTCACCAGCTTTTTTCCCAGGGAGGTGCGTAGCAGGCGTCCCAGGAGAACAGTGAGCGGCCCGGCCGGCAGGTGTGCCGTGCCAGGTTCCGTTTAGGACCCAGCTTTTCTATAACGAGAAGGAGCAGCGGACAGAAGGATTGGAGAGAGAGAAGCTTGTTGGCAGAGACTGTGCGAGAACGTGTTTCTGGTGCGCTCGTCACAATTTTCAGGTTTGTGCTAAAAGCGGTGCAAATGGTGACTATGATTAATAACGCTTCAGCAATTCCAAGTCATCTCTATTGTATCGGTGGGGTGAATGCAAGAAATTTCCAAGCATTACTGGGTGCTTTAAAAATTAAACCATATGTGTTCAAGTATGCAGCTCAACGTAAGACATAATGCAAGATTTTAGACACGTTCTGAAATGCAGAAGTTACTATGCACCACCTTGTCGAAATTGCTGCAAATAACAAGGCAAATTGAATGAAATCTGGTTTCGTAGGACAGAGCGGATCAGGTTATAGTTGTGGAAAGGGGCCAAAATCAGTTACTGTCAGTTGCTCAAAACATACAAACTTTATTTTCCTAAAACGCTTAATCACATACGCCCTTAAAAGCATTCAAAAACAATACAGCTGAAGGCCCGAACAGAAGTTATTAAAATTGCCTTAATTAATACGCATGGCTGAAGGCCTTAGTTACAAAATTTTACATAAAATCTCAGCTGAAGGCCGTACACTGGTGACATAAGAACTGAGGGCTTAAGGCCTGGATCACAAGAATTTCAGATGGAGAAAAGTATTTTCAAAGATTTAAAGAAGTGATTTTTCGAATTTTAATTTAAGACAGCTGAAGGTCTTATCTTAACATTAAAACAAACTAAATTAACAGACAGCTGAAGGCCTCGCACAGTACTTGAGACTAAAAGAAAATCACAATCTAAAACAACAGAACAGTGGTGCTCAGAAGTGCTCCAAGGGTCGGCCTGAGGAGGTAACTCTAATATAAGTTTAGGTGAGACAGGCAGCCAAGCGTAATACTAAATAATCGGATGGCAACCCGACCCAGGGACGGCTGAAGGACCGACCAACAACCCAATCAATTCCCTTCCGCCCGACTAACAGCACGACAACGAACAATCAGCGAGGGCGAAGATACCAGCGGCAGTACGTCTTGAAAATTGGCGTCTAAATACAGTCAAGGCACAATAACCAGTCAAAAATATGAACAACAACAAACGCTGTCGAACTACGCGCCATGCTGGACAGCATCAACATTGCGAGGAAAAACACACTGCCAGAAAACTATGCTAACGACCAGGGCAGGTAACTGGAACGTTAACGGCCACAAGGCAGAAGATACCGCTGGTGCACTTCACTAATTGGTATCAACCAATTAATAGTTAAACAACATACAATAAGACGGCTGAAAAATCTGGCCGACTCCAACACACCATACGTTGCTGCTTGCTTGCTGCCCAGAAAGCAACAACTGGCAATGGACGAAGGGAATGTCATAGCAGTTGAGGTTTCATAACAAGTTAACTTACCACTCAACTTCAGTCCCCAGGTTCGGTGGGCGACGAACTTCGTAGCTTTCGCAGCTAGCTCCTCACAAGTCCGACTGCGTGTGCACGCCGCCAGTGGCCCTGACCTGACCCCGTGCTGCGGAGACTTCCTCGCTGCTCTGCTGCAACCGACAGACTGCCACATCCACGCCACACACATGGAAATATAGCGGTCACACCAAAGATGGTACAGCAGTACTAGTATCGATAAGCCCAGCTGCTGCCACTGATGGAGGCCAGTCAGCAACTCGTTATGGCAGTAACTTCGGCAGAAATAAGACGCCACTCGATTGAGACAAATGCCAAAGCACAAGGCATCAATACTGGTACTGAACCGGAGAGATAGACTTATTAAATTTGTGGATTTTCGTAGAAGGTCTGCGACACATATGGTGATTTTCTAAATCAGTGTTAAGAGTGCAATTTCAGATATCTTTTTAAAATTGTTTAAAAACCTTAGTACAGATAAAAATTTGTACAGAGGTTCTCGGTTAATATAAAGACTTTTTGATGTGATGGAGCACATTGCTTCTGTACTAGCACGAATTATACTGGCTGATATTGATTTATACAAAGTAAAAGCCTTAAATACCGTTTACAAGGTAGTGTTACAGGCCCTTTACTGTTTCTTATCTATATACACGATTTGGGAGACAATCTGAGCACCTGTCTTAGGTTATTTGCAAATGACACTGTTGTTAACCTACTAATAAAGTAATCAGAAGATCAAAATCAACTGCAAAACGATTTAGAAAAGATATCTGAATGGTGCGAAAACTAGCAGTTGACCCTAAATAATGAAAAGTTCAAGGTCATCCACATGGGTGCGAAAACGAATCCGTTAAACTTCGGTTACACAATAAATCAGTCTAACATAAAGGCCGTAAATTCAACTAAAAACCTAAGAATTACAATTACGAACAACTGAAATCGGATGGAACACATAGAAAATGTTGTGGGGAAGGATACCCAAAGACTGCGTTTTATTGGCACGACACTCAGAAAATGCAACAGATCTACTAAGGAGACGGCCTACACAACGCTTGTCCGTCCTCTTTTAGAATACTGCTCCATAGTGTGGGATCCTTACCAGATGGGACTGACAGAGTACATCGAAAAAGTTCAAAGAAGTCAGCACGTTTGATACTATCGCAAAATGGAGAGAGTGTCACTTTCTCCTCTGAATGCGAAAGTATTTTGTTGACACCGATCTACATAGGGAGAAACGATCACCGTGATAAAATAAGGGAAATCAGAGTTCGCACAGAAAGATGTAAGTGTTCATTCTTTCCACGCGCTATACGAAATTGGAATAATAGAGAATTGTGAAGATGGTTCGATGAACCCTCTGCCAGGCACTTAAATGTGATTTATAGAATATCCATGTAGATGTAGATGTAGTAGACCAGTATTATATTCAGTTGATTTTACCAGTTTTTAACGTAATAACTCAAAGCGGGATTCCGAATTAAAGTAAAGCCTGTTTTTTCATTCTGGTTTGTAGAACAATAATTAACTTCAGAAAACATTGAAGTGAGTTCCAAGCTTGCTACTTTCTTTTATGATTTAGACTTTAATAAATATGGCAAGGTAATGTTACTCAGAACACAAGAGAAGTTGTGATCTAAATGTCAATAGATTTATTCAATCTTAACATAACAAGACAAAAAAAATTGCTAAAGAAACGTCACACAAACATCTTTATTTGAGAAGCGCTTTCACTAACATGTGGTGTATGGTGGACAAACTGATTAGCTGGGGATCGACACACGATACAAACCAGAACACTAATCACTCTATCTGACTTCATACACGTGAGTCCAGGCTATGGCACAACAATTACCCACACTCAAGCATCTATGCTCTACCATTCCAAAAAGAAATATATGGTTTGAAAGAACAGGGTGCTGAGAAACATATATTGGAGCCCTACACCGTAGCAGCGAATACTTTACCCTCCTGCTGGTCAAGGCGGCACACCACGACGCGTTCGGTGACTGAAGTCATGGACGGCCGCAATATGTTATTAATGGCGCGCGCCCGAAAAATGAAAGTATGTGGTCTCATGTTCGGTTAATTCGGAATGCAGGTTATTTCCTATGAGCCTCTGAAACCGTGGTGGATTCCAGTGTGCAGTTGGACCCGTTTGCTGGTCCTGCAAACCAATTTGACTCCGTGCCACGACTATGCGTGACGGAATATCTCGAATGTTTAGATGGCCGACTCAAGACAAAGAAGTACACTCACACATCACTCATTGTGCGCGTGATTCTAGAAGCGGTACCTCTGACGGTTCAGAAGATGACTGGCACAGGCTCCAAGTGGCACACTAGCAAAGGACACAATTCTCACTGTTTAGGTAGAGACCTGCAGTTCTTTACTAGCGAAGTGCTGGTACAAGAGTGATCTTCTCTTTCTGTTCGCTTTCCTCCTCAGCTCGGTAGCAAAAGCCTATTTACATCTTAGACTACCCCCACTCTAGCACAAGCCAATCACGAGCTGGAGCATGGCATTCGAAGCTCAGAGAGTGCCCCTTGCTCTGCATACACCGATTTGACCAATCAGAGACTTTTAAGCTAATTGGGAGAAAAGGAAAAAAGATTCAGCTTCACGGCCTCTTTACCACGTGTTTACGCAATGTCTTTTGCTAACAACATGACCAGGATGGAACCACACCCCTCCATAAAATGCTTGTTATCTCCCCTGTTGCAACCATTTCAAAGATTCCAAAGAACAGTTATAAACTCGCTAAAACCCTCATGCTTTCACAAATATGTTTTGTAACAGAGTCTGAACGTCTGGGCGCCAGTGACCCGTCCCACGGAGAGTCGCTGAACGCTCGCAGTTGTCTTGTCGGCTTCCTGCCTAACTCTTTATCGCCTCTGCTTTATTGCCGGTCTTCAGTGCGCTGGCCATGCAGTGGTGACTTCTCAGTGCTAGTCAGTCTACCTGGATGTGGCTGCCTACTGACCAGCACCAACCAATGTGTCTTCACAATGAGAACGCAGAACTCGGCCATCCGGAAATGTTTCCACCCAGGTTCCGCAGAAAAAACGCGCTTCCCTCGATCCACCGTCGCTGTGATTTTGCTGCAGTCGTTTAAATCGGCACCCACCTTCCTTTAAACTCTGGTAAAGCTTACTGTTATTCCTTGCCTAGAGCACGCAACCGAGAGCATTCACTACTGCCCACCATTTCATCATGATGTATGAAGTCAAATTGCAATAAAGATCACATTCCCTAAGAAGATGAAGCGACATAACACTGATTCAGAAGTGAGAGTGTCCTACAATCTCTCACAGTATTGGTGCTAATTTGAACTCATAAACATGCATCCCATCCTGATGTGGCGACCGAATCTAGCATAGTGCGAATCGAATTTCAAGTGGACTGAAATCAAGGTGAGTGAATATTGATCCCGGCTCCAGAGGAATAGCCTGCCACTGCGATTTAGTGGAAAGCACAGTCTATAGAAACGATAGATGAAGTCAAGAAGTGAGTGTATAACTTGTTCCATGACAGAGCACTCGTTTGTCGTTGAAACGCCTGTGACAAAGAAAGAGAGCTGAAATCTACACCTATATCTACATCCACATAGCTACTCTGTAAATCACACTTAAGTACCTGGCAGAGGATTCATCGAACCATCTTTCTATTTTTCTATTATTTCACTCTTGAACAGTGCGCAGAAAAAACGAACGCCTGTGTCTTACCGTGCGAGCTCTCATTTCCCTTATTTTATTATGATGGTCGTTTCTTCATCTATCGGTTGGCGTCACCAAAATATTTTCTCATTTGGAGCAGAAAGTTGGTGTTTGAAATTTCTTTCGAAGATCTGCCACAACGAAAAACGGCTTCGTTATAATGATTTCCACCCCAAATCCTGTATCATATTGGTTGCGTGTTAGTGCAGTCTCAGTTTTATGGAGCATCTCGTGTACATTAATACCCATCTCTGCCTAAACTTCCCCACTAACGGTAACAACATCCTGACCACTGAACAAGGAAGCTACTTTCTGTGTGCTGTTTCGAACCTGACTTGTGCATTCGCTAATGCAGTCTTCCCGTCTTTCCGCTAGATTACCCTTCCCTCACCTGGAACTACTGGGATTATTTCCATGACGCCATTGCGGATAACTACCCGTACACACACAAAATTTTTAACTGTAACGCCTGCAGAAAGAACTGACAACACACGCTTATCGATTTCGCTACAGTTCTTCAACAAAAATCACACCACGTACAAAAAAATTATGAAAAAAAACAAAATCAGAGGACGTGAATGAATGTTACCAAAAGGACACGTCTGATTACAAAGCAACGCCGTAGCACCAATTAAAGCCGAAAGAGGAATCAAGCATAGGCGGGACACCTGAAATGTTTTTTCTTTATTTATTTATTTTTATTCAGTGCTCGTGACTGATAGCCATGATCGCCAGTGGAGAAGATGGAGCTAGGTGCTGTGTAAGCAAGTCTTGAGTCCTGTGAGTGCGATGCCCTGTTTTCTTAATGGATGATGACCGCGTTTTAATTTTCTCCTATATACCGAAAAACAATGGAGATTTTAGGTCGGTTCCAGGAAAATAAACTTTGGATCGAAACCCGTGTCCGAAACCACCATCCACTGAGGCTACAGAGCATCACACTCATAGGAAAGAAGGGCTTTCTACACGGCAGCTGGCTCCATCTTCTCCACTGGCGGCCGTGCCAATTAGTGGTGATCACTGAATAACAAACAACATTACAAGATGATCCGCCTACGGTTCGTCTGCATACCATGTCACGCTTGCTGCCGCACAGGTGGCCTAGTAGCAGGCGCCAGCGCCTATAACTTCGACGCTCTGCGGCGTCGTTCGATGACGTTTCCGGACACGAGTTCTTACCCTCGATTTGTTTCTGAAGACACCCTCTACAACACATAAATGTTTGTTGCAACATTTCTGGGACATTCTATATTCTAAGTGAAGAGGGTTTGGTCTCTATTGCCAGAATAACACTCTGCCCAGGAGACAAGTGAGTCCAGTGAGAATCCTGACCTGCCTAAGATTACACCAGACGAAAATCTATCATTTTAATAAACTCAGAGTTGCTTATTCCTTGACGTGTTAAGATAACCATCTAATTATACTAGGTGTAACAGGTAGGTATGCAGATATTTTTGTATGTGATACCTTGATACGTACACACATCAGTGTGTTGATTGTTTTTCCTTTGTGTCGCACAGTCTTCCCAGAAACGGTCCACAAACTTCGTAATCTGTTTTCTGTGTGGTCATAACTGCACCACTGTCAGTACAGATTAACAGTTTTGCATCTGCACTTCAACACCCGACCTGCTGCCCAGGAGAAAATAAGCATTAACAGCTTGGTCTTGCGCACAAACTTCGACGTACTAGCCAGCCAAAAAACATACGACTTATAATAGCTATAATTATTAGTCTCCAAATGACGTAATGCTGATTTGATGTTGTTCTGTATGCCTTCCTCAGTCACCAATAGAAACGTGCTTATATGAATATTAGTAAAAGGATACCTTGCTAATAAGTTGACTGTAATTACTTCTCTTCTGCTTAGGCTTGCATTGAAATAACTGGTGGAGATTAATCTTAAACGACTTTTCATCACAGCAGGGCGAGATTTCACTCAAACTGCAAATACTGAGACATGCCAGCACCTTCCTATATTCCCTTTTTCTTTGTTATCCATTTTCGGACTGAATTTCCGTATTAGCCAGTTTGGGAAAGGAGTAAGGAATGCCTCATTGCAATATTCAGGAAGCTTCAGAAAACGTTTGCACACTAAACGCAGACAGATGGGGCTACATGAAGTCTGTCGCGGAAGAGAAGTTGTGGCGACACGAAGTGTATCCAGCCAGCCTCTACCACGAACATTAACAAAGCTGATAGTTAACATCGCAAAGAGAGGGGGTAAATGCCAGGAAAAAAGAAGAAAATACGATCTGTAAAAGTTTCAGTCGCCATCAGTGTATTTGTGTTTCTTTACTTTCAAAATACAGTATTCAAAATAAATGTTGCATATTGCTCTATTTTGTGATACTGAGCATAATACCAAACGAAACATTTTGTTCTGTCAGATACAGTCATAAAAAAACGCAAATAGAGAAGAAATGCGTATGGGACGTAGGACGAACGTCTCCGTTAGGACAATGCCGCGAAATTTGTCGTTAATGGGCTAAGGCAGCAGACAACCGAATCGAGTGCCTTGGCTAACAGCACGATATCGCCTGCAGCGCCTCTCCTGGGCTCCTGGCCATATCGGTTGGACCCTAGATGACTGGAAAACTGTGGCCTGGGGCCTATTCTGTACCTTTCGGTCGCTCTTCCGATCGGATCGGTAGGCGAGCGCAACGAGCGGCGTTGTTTTCGAAGGAGAGCCCCAACATTTTTCTGTAAGGATTTGGCAAGCGATGCCGTACACTTCTAGCAAACCGAGGCGCTGTTGTCAGCTCTCCTCGCGCCAACCAATCAAAAGCAATCTGCCTCAGATCCGCGCATATGCGCATGCGCACTGCAGCGCCAAAGCGGCACGAATCCAGAGCTGTTTTTCGCAGTACCAAAGAGTGTGTTTAAAGTACATAGTACTGTCCAAATTTCGCTGACCATGTGTTTCCATGCACGCATAATAACGACAGGATATTTGACTGTCTTCTGGAAACTGTCATATTATGTCATTTTATTCTCATTTACATCAGTGTCGCAGGCCGTTGTGGCCGAGCGGTTCTAGGCGCTTCAGTCTGGAACCGCGCTGCTGCTGCTGCTACGGTTCGAATCCTGCCTCGGGGATGGATGAGTGTGATGTCCTTAGGTTCGTTAGGTTTAAGTAGTTCTAAATCTAGGGAACTGATGACCCATAGTGCTTAGAGCCATTTGAACCACTTTGAACATAAGTGTCTTGTTTTGAATTTTACGTTTCGAAATATGAGTTCAGAATGGTGTAGTACCACACTGCACAAACACATCATAAAAACATCCGAAAAATTCGTCATTTTTTTGTTTCCGTCGTACCTTAGTTGCTTCAAAATTCGTGGAGGTATGTTCACAAATAAAAGAGGCGAAACGCGTATGGCAATAATCAAACTGCCTTCAATTAACTGCGTAGACGGAACATACCTCCATGAACCCGAAAAATTGTTTAGGAGGGTATCAAAGAATAAGAAGATGCATGGAATGTGGTTGTAACTCGCTCCTAGGGATCCAAATAATGATGTAGCCTACTTCTCTATGTGATAAATCAACGATTTGGTTCTTAAAAACAAAATTTGAAAAACGCGGTTTCGAGAATGTGTATTAAGTGCAGCTTAGTGGTGTAGAACATGCATCTAACGAATCAAAATGTTTCATATATGGTGGTATAGTCTGATAATATTATGTCAGGGATATTTCATCTCTGTCTATTGTTGTTAAGGATTAGATCGCAGATAAATACTTGTGGTAAGCAATAATGAATAACTGGTGCTAGTTTATTCGCAGTAACTTAAGTTGTGCTCATAGATTCCTGTCCGACCACACACTGGGAAATCGCTACGCATGTGGAAAAAAAATGGTGACGTATTTGTGACAAGAAAGAATATAAAAGTCAACCTAAGTCGTTTCACGCACAGCAATTATATTTCTTAAACTTATGGAAGTACAAAATCTAAGATAGTCATTACTGAGAAAGCGCGATCTTACACGTAAATAACAACGAATATTTCGGAAATGTACTTAATTTCCACGAATAGCGAAGTCTCAGAATGTGTTACAAACAAGAAGAGGGAAAAAAATTCTTACGCAATGATACGCAAACGCCTTTCAGCACTGTAGCTTGTAGCCTTATCCGCCTGGCTACTACAACTCACATGTAGTCTATGGTTTGTTCCTGCTAATGCATACAGAGAGAGACGCAGGCTGACAACGTTGCTGAATGATGCGGGCGTAAGCCGTAAATGCATGAAATTTTGGAAGGTTTCCACTATCAGGCTTCACAAAATTCCTTTCCATTGTTACTTAAAAGTTTTAAACGCTTTTCGATAGTAAGTGAGTAAACCATTTGCGGCAAAGAATACGCGAAGTTACTAGTAATTTCAGCTAACACTCGCGTAATATACGAAAGTAAAGCAGAATTTTTTAAATTTGATGATTTTTAAACTGTTAATTACGTAAAAATAGCAGGTTTTTGTAAGAATATTGACCGGAAATGTTTTTTTTTATGTCATCATTCACAGTAATAATAACACAAACCATATTCCTAACAAAGGAAAACAGTCTAATATGAACTCACTTTCCACTCAGATACGTCCTGGTGATTTTTCAGTGAAACATAATTACTAAATCCGAAACTAAAAGCATACAGTATTTCTAACATAACAAAATTTTAGCTGTAAACCAATCACACCGAATCGAAGGAGTGGCTATACCGTAACCTAACCACATCTAGGTTCAGTTGTCGGAAAATCGGCGGTAGGAACTATCGGTAACAGGTCTCAGAGGCTTACAGAATAGCAACTTCGAATAAAGAAACGAAAATGACATCGCTACCGAGGATAACTACAGCACCGATCGGTATGAACGATATAGAATAGGGCCCCTCAGTTTAATACACGATACTACCGTCACCTGTATACAGGGTCTTCCATTGATAGTGACTGGGCTAAATATCTCATGAAATAAGCATCAAACTAAAAAAATACAGAGAAACGAAACTCGTCTAGCTTGAAGGGGGAAACCAGATGGCGCTATGGTTGGCATGCTAGATAGCGCTGCCATAGGTCAAACGGATATCAACTGCGTTTTTTTATTACATATTCGTGCAGTACGTAAAGAACTATGAATCTTTTAGTTGGACCACTTTTTTCGCTATGTGATAGATGCCGCTGTAATAGTCACAAACGTATAAGTACGTGGTATCACGTAACATTCCGCCAGTTCGGACGGTATTTGCTTCGTGATACATTACCTGTGTTAAAATGGACCGTTTACCAATTGCGGAAAAGGTCGATATTGTGTTGATGTATGGCTATTGTGATCAAAATTCCCAACGGGCGTGTGCTATGTATGCTGCTCGGTGTCCTGGACGACATCATACAAGTGTCCGGACCGTTCGCTGGATAGTTACCTTATTTAAGGAAGCAGGAAGTGTTCAGCCACATGTGAAACGTCAACCACGACCTGCAACAAATGATGATGCCCAAGTAGGTGTTTTAGAATCGAGAATCTGAAAAACGTCGGTGTTTAGAATGCTACATCGACATCGATTGCACGCGTACCATATTTCTGTGCACCAGGAATTGCATGGCGACGACTTTGAACGTCGTGTACAGTTCTGCCAATGGACACAAGAGAAATTACGGGATGATGACAGATTTTTTGCACGCGTTCTATTTAGCGACAAAGCGTCATTCACCAACAGCGGTAACGTAAAGCGGCATAATATGGACTATTGGGCAACGGAAGATCCACGATGGCTGCGACAAGTAGAACATAAGGGACCTTGCCGGGCAGATGTACGGGGCGGCGTTATGGGAGGATGGATAATTGGCCCCCATTTTATCGATGGCAATCTAAATGGTGCAATGTATGCTGATTTCCTACGTAATGTTCTACGGATGTTACTGCAAGATGTTTCACTGCATGACAGAATGGCGATGTACTTCCAACATAATGGATGCACGGCACATAGCTCGCGTGCGGTTGAAGCGGTATTGAATACCATATTTCACGACAGGTGGATTGATCGTCGAAGCACCATACCATGGTCCGCACGTTCACCGGATCTGACGTCGCCGGATTTCTTTCTGTGGGGAAAGTTGAAGGATATTTGCTATTGTTATCCACCGACAACGCCTGACAACATGCGTCAGCGCATTGTCAATGCATGTGCGAACATTACGGAAGGCGAACTACTCGCTGTTGAGAGGAATGTCGTTACACGTATTACCAAATGCACTGAGGGTGACGGACATCATTTTGAGCATTTATTACATTAATGTGGTATTTACAGGTAATCACGCTGTAACAGCGTGCGTTCTCAGAAATGATAAGTTCACAAAGGTACGTGTATCACATTGGAACAACCGAAATAAAATGTTCAAACGTACCTATGTTCTGTATTTTAATTTAAAAAACCTACCTGTTACCAATTGTTGGTGTAAAATTGTGAGCCATATGTTTGTGACTATTACAGCGCCATCTATCACAAAGCAAAACAAGTGGTCCAAGTAAAACATTCATATTTCGTCACGTACTACACGAATATGTAATAAAAAATGGGGGTTCCTATTTAAAAAAAAAAACGCAGTTGATATCCGCTTGACCTATGGCAGCGCCACCTAGCGGGCTAACCATAGCGCCATCTGCATTCCTCCTTCAAGCTAGACAAGTTTCCTCCTTTGTAGTTTTTTCGTTTGACGCTTATTTCGTGAGATATTTGGACTGATCACTATCAATGGACCACCCTGTATATGCACATCGCTATCCCACGCCTTGTATCAGCTCAGTGTATGATTACTTCAGAGGTATTCAAAAAGTTTTCGGGCTTGCAGTCGGTCGTCGTTAGCTTCCATCCACGATATTTCGACTGGACTACTGCCAGCCATCCTCAGGTGAGCCATCGAAGACTGACGAAGACGCCCTCCGTTCCGTAATATATAGCGTGAAGCGAGTATTCCGCGCATGCGTCAAAATCTTACTGACAGACGAACGACACCGCCCGCCAGCAGCGCCCTCGCTGGTGGAACTGCAGAACTCAGCTGTCTTCGGCGTTGTCAATTGTCGCGGCCATCGGAGTACTGTGACGTCTTCGTCTGGAGCAGATCTTAGAGATGACGGGGTTCAACGCATTATCTAGCTGGTAGCCATTGTCACGGTTGATAAGATTGTCTGTCATGCGAATTTCCACTGATTGTTTTATGACGGAGTCCCAAAAGGATGTACTGTGGCCAAAATTGTTGTCTTGTCATACTCCATTGAGCGTCCAGTGGAAATGCAGTGCTCGGCAATTGCAGACTTGCTAGGTTGCAAAAGGCGAGTACAGCGTTGATGTTCAGTGCAACGTTCTTCTATTGTTCGCAATGTTTGTCCTATATATGACATGCCACACTGACAAGGTATTTTATAAATTCCTGCCTTCCGCAATACCAGATCGTCTTTCACTGATCCCAGCAGGTCGTAAATCTTCAATGGTGGACGGAAAATCACTTTCACATCGAAACCGTGGAGGATTCTTGCAATTTTGAAGGAAATGTTGCCAACAAAGAGACGAAAAGCTAAAGATTTAGTAGGCGCGTTCTCTTCTTTCTCCACTCCATGTTTCTTTGGCTTAATTGCAAGTGCCTTGCTAATTTGCCGGGTAGAATATCCATCCTCTTTGAAAACCCTCTTCAGATGGGCAAGCTCTTCAGGTAAACCATCTGCATCTGACACTATATGAGCTCTGTGTACAAGTGTTTTAAGTACACTCATTGTTTGCGATGGGAGAAGGCAGCTGGACGAATTTAAATACAAATCAGTATGCGTGGGCTTTCGATAAACCGAATGCCCGAGAGAGCCATCACTCTTCCGTTTAACTAGCATATCCAAGAAAGGGAGGCAACCATTTTTCTCTAATTCCATGGTAAACCGAATGTTCTCATGAATGGAGTTGAGGTGATCTAAAAAGTGCCTTAATTTATCCTCTCCAAGAGGCCACACTACGAAAGTGTCATCCACGTACCTCCAAAAAACAGTTGGTTTGAGAGCTGCTGATTCCAGTCCACTCTCCTCAAAATCCTCCATAAAAAGGTTGGCCACCAAGGGACACAAGGGGCTACCCATGGCGACGCCGTCAATCTGTTCAAAATATTCTTGGTTGAACATAAAATATGTTGAGGAGAGAGCGTGGCGAAACAAAGCAGTGATTCCTACCTGGAACTTATTGCCAATCAGTGCCAAGGAGTCTGCGAGTTGTACCTTTGCAAAAAGAGACACCACGTCAAAACTACCTAAAAGATCAGAAGTACTTAGGCGGAGAGCCCCCAGTCTGTTGATAAAATCGGCCGGGTTTCGTATGTGATGTGGGCATTTGCCACACTTCAGAGGTAACGGTATCAGGAAGCTTGGCAAGCACTGCTGTACCTACTTTGTAATTACGAAGCTAATTTAAGGGAAGTAATGAGAGAACGGCCACAAAAGAATGGCCTATACTGGCGAGCGCTAGACAGGCGGAAGACAAAGAAAAGCTGTCGGACAAAGAGGAGACGCCTCTGGCGGGAACAGGAGCCGCTGCTGGCCGCCGGCCGCACCTCGCAGCCAGGCGGCGGCCGTGTGTTCGGAGCCGCTGCGCGCGCGCTCACAGGTGCCTCGCGGCCTCGTTATCTGCGCCCGAGCCTGCAGTGGCCGGCCGCTTTAATTAGGAGCCGGCGTTAATTTTAGCGGCTGTTTATGCGCTCGCGTGCGACCCCCGGCCCATTAGCGGCGAGTTAATAAAAGAATCCCGCGGGATCGGCCCCTAAATCTTGCACGTCCGCCCGATAACGCCGCGCGCACCGGTTAACGAACCGAGTCGGGAGGCCGGCCGCGGAGTGGCAGCGCGACCCCAGACACTGCCCCCGGCGGCCGCCGCGGCACGGCCTTCCGGGGACTGCGACGCGTCCGCGCCCTTAATGGAGTAGCGTCTTAATTACTGCGCCCAAACAGCTGTACGTCATTAAAAAGTTGGCAGCGGGCAGCGCTAAATTGCCCGGGAAATAACTCGCACTCGAGTTTTTGTACAGAGGGCGGCGCCGGCGTCTGAGATGGAACGCTCGTCGAGAGACCGGGGGGAGGCTGCAGGTTTTTTGAGCAGGCCGGTAATTGCGTTCTGTTCGTGTTGCGTCCGCTGCGTGCCTCCGTGGAGGTCTCGCCGCTACTACCGAGGACAGTCTGAACTCCAGAATGAGATTTCCGCTCTGCAGCGGAGTGTGCGCTGATATGAAACTTCCTGGCAATTAAAACTGTGTGCCGGACCGAGACTCGAACTCGAGACCTTTGCCTTTCGCAGGTAAGTGCTCTGCCAACTGAGCTACCCAAGCAACACTCACTGGCGGAAGTAAAGCTGTGAGGATGGGGTGTGACTCGTGCTTGGGTAGCTCAGTTGCCGGCACGGTGGCTCAGCGTGTTCGGTCAGAGGGTTCAAAATGGTTCAAATGGCTCTGAGCACTATGGGACTTAACATCTGAGGTCATCAGTCCCTTGAACTTAGAACTACTTAAACCTAGCTAACCTAAGGACATCACACACATCCACGCCCGAGGCAGGATTCGAACCTGCGACCGTAGCAGTTGCGCGGTTCCGGACTGAAGCGCCTAGAATCGCTCCGCCACCGTGGCCGGCTTCGGTCAGAGGGTTTAGCTACTCTCTGTAACAAAAAAAACTGAGTGAACGTATCAACGAACAACCTCAACGAGTGACATCGGACGCCCGCTACGAACAAAGTCAGCGAACAATAAAACAAAATGAGATTAAAAAAAAGCATGACTGGTAATTAGTGGACCCTTGTTCGATTCCGTATATGCCAACGTTAAAAAAAAAAAAAAAGGTTGACAGAGCACTTGCCCGCGAAAGGCATAGGTCCCGAGTTCGAGTCTCGGTCCGGCACACAGTTTTAATCTGCCAGGAAGTTTTACAGTCTGAACTGCTCTGCACCTCCCGCCAGTCGCTTGCTACAATCTTGCGGGCAATCATTTGTCCACACCGGAAATCGATCACGCAGACTAAAAAGATTTTTTGTCTAAAGATTAAACCTGCCTTGACCGCCAACAAAATATTAATAAGGAGGGAGTGCGGGTGGGGGGGAATTGAGTGGGAACTGCCAGGTACACATTTATTTGCGACGAATATCGCACAAGATATTACTGGTAATTGTTTAACATGCAGTTACAAAAATTTTTAACGAAAATATCAACAGAAAGCAATTCTTAATATAACTGGAGAAAATTTTAAAACATTGACGAGAAACGCAGAGGACGTTTTAACACACAGTTAAAAATTTTTTTGTCAAAGGATTTTTTTTTGGGGGGGGGGGCGGAGGAGGAGGGAGTCATCAGACATCTAACTGGTTTGATGCGGCCCGCCACGAATTCCTCTCCTATGCCAAACATTTCATCTCAGAGTTATTTGCTGGATCTATTCCAACCTCTGTCTTCCTCTACAGTTTTTTCCCTCTACAGCTTCCTCTAGTACGATGGAAATTATTTCCTGATGTCTTAACAGATGTCCTGCTATCCTGTCCCTTCTTCTTGTCAACGTTTTCCATATATTCCTTTCCTCCCCTATTCTCCGGAGAACCTCCTCATCCCTTACCCTATCGGTCCACCTAATTTTCAACATTCTACTGTAGCACCACAACTCAAATGCTTCGACGCTCTTCCGTTCCGGTTTTCCCACAGTCTATGTTAGACTACCATTCAATGCTGTGCTCCAAATGTACATCTTCACAAATTTCTTCCTCAAATTGACGTCCATGTTTGATACTAGCAGACTTCTCTTGCCCAAGAATTCCCTTCTTGCTACAGCTTGTCTGCTTTCTCCGTCCGTTGTGGGTTGTTTTGCTTCCTACTTAGCAGACTTCCGTAACTCCATCTACTTCGTGATCATCAATAAAGATGTTAGGTTTCTCGATATTCTCATTTCTGCTGTTTCTCATTACTGACGTCTTTCTTCGATTTAGTCTCAATGAGTGTGCTGCACTCATTGGACTGATCATTCCATTTAACGGATCCTGTAATTCTTCTTCACTTTCAATAGCGATATAAATGTCATCAGCGAATCTTATCATTGATGTCCCTTCACCTTGAATTTTGATTCCCCTGTAAAACCAGATCATTAGCGGCGAAAGACTACGTCCCGGTTTTATACCCTTTTTATACCCATTTAATCTGAGCACTTCGTTCTTGGTTTTCCGCTCTTATTGTTCCCTCTTCACTCTTGTACATATTCAATTACAATTGTGCAAACAAGGTAACATTGCTGAAATGCTAGATTACTCGAACTGCGTAGATACCATCTTACAGCGTTAAGCAATTACACTACTGGCCATTAAAATTGCTACACCAACAAGAAATTCAGATGATAAACGGGTATTCATTGGACAAATAAATTATGCTAAAACTGACATGTGATTACATTTTCACGCATTTTGGGAGCATAGATCCAGAGAAATCAGTACCCAGAACAACTACATCTGGCCGTAATAACGGCCTCGATACGCCTGGGCATTGAGTCAAACAGATCTTGGATGGCGTGTACAGGTACAGCTGCCCATGCAGCTTCAACACGATACCACAGTTCATCAAGAGTAATGACCGGCGTATTGTGACGAGCCAGTTGCTCGGTCACCATTGACCAGACGTTTTCAATTGGTGAGAGATCTGGGGAACGTGCCGACCAGGGCAGCAGTCGAACATTTTCTGTATCCAGAAAGGCCGTACAGGACCTGCAACATGCGGTAGTCCATTATCCTGCTGAAATGTAGGGTTTCGCAGGGATCGAATGAAGGGTAGTGCCAAGGGTCGTAACACATCTAAAGTGTAACGCCCACTGTTCAAAGTGCCGTCAATGCGAACAAGAGGTGACCGAGACCTGTAACCAATGGCATCCCATACTATCACGCCGGGTGATACCCCACTATGGCGATGACGAATACACGCTTCCAATGTGCGTTCACCGCGATGTCGCCAAACACGGATGCGACCATTATGATGCTGTAAACAGAACCTGGATTCATCCGAAAAAATGACTTTTGCCATTCGTGCACCCAAGTTCGTCATCGAGTACACCATCGCAGGCGCTCCTATCTGTGATGCAGGGTCAAGGGTAACCGCAGCCATGGTCTCCGAGTTGATAGTTCATGCTGCTGCAAACGTCGTCGAACTGTTCGTCCAGATAGTTGTTGTCTTGCAAATGTCCCCATCTGTTGACTCAGGGATCGAGACGTGGCTGCACGATCCGATACAGCCATGCGGATAAGATGCCTGTCACCTGGACTGCTAGTGATATGAGGCCGTTGGGATCCAGCACGGCATTCCGTATAACCCTCCTGAACCCACCGATTCCATATTCTGCTGACAGTCATTGGATCTCGACCAACGCGAGCAGCAATGTCGCGAAACGATAAACCGCAATCGCGATAGGCTACAATCCGACCTTTATCAAAGTCGGAAACGTGATGGTACGCATTTCTCCTCTTTACACGAGGCATCACAACAACGTTTCACCAGGCAACGCCGGTCAACTGCTGTTTGTGTATGAGAAATCGGTTGGAAACTTTCCTCATGTCAGCACGTTGTAGGTGTCGCCACCGGCGCCAACCTTGTGTGAATGCTCTGAAAAGCTAATCGTTTGCATATCACAGCATCTTCCTCCTGTCGATTAAATATCGCGTCTGTAGCACGTCATCTTCGTGGTGTAGCAATTTTAATGGCCACTAGTGTATATTACGAACATAAGGAGTAAAGCAGAAATACCAAACCTGGTGAAATGCCAAGTTTCAGCGAACTAAATGTTAAACGCATTACATAATAAAAGAAAATCAGTAAAATTAATTTTATTTAAATTGCATGGACGTTCAAAATACAGTCACCATAGATTACTTGTGCTTATTCGCGACAATTGCAAGTTTACAGTGAATTACCTGACTTCCAACCAATAGTCTTTCACGAGCTTATCCGCTCTAATAACATCAGATTAACTACGACTGAATGGTCGACCAGCAAAATCCTCAAACCGAGAGTAATTACAGGTCAGTCAACAGTGACCAGAACTGCAACAGATAAAACACACGATTAAATGCACGCTTAAAATATACGCTATTAAACTCTACAGAATTAAGATGGTAAATGCGGGAAAGTAGATTTATCCAGATAATAAACATAAGACTTATTAATTCGATCCAGAAGAAAATAGCACTACCAGGATAGTCGAACTTCAGTTTAATTTTCTGCCTTAACAACTTATCCACTCGATATTGTAGGTGAATCAGCTATAATTCCGGTGACAGTTATGAAACGTCCCCTTTGAACAATTATACATGACTGTGCTTAAACTGACACACAATATTTTTATCGCAACGCAATCTGACTTTCAATAATCCCTATAAAATAATGGCCCTGACTAACATTAACCTATACCTTTCACAAATCACTTACCTCACCAAAAATCTTCGTTACTCGAACTACTGCAATACAGCGAGCGCCACTACTGCCAGCTAAATAAAAGATTCAAACTACTGCAGGCACTAACTACTGATAGGCATAGTTAGCAAATGAAAGATTTTGATAGAGAACAAACAATGTATTTACCTTAATACTGTTCAAAAGTCATAATATATATAGCAGTTCACGACATCCAGTCTTACAAATTTCAAAACTCCGCCATTTCTCTCCCCACATCCACCACTGCTGGCGGCTCACCTCCAACTGCGCAACGCTACGCGCTGTTCACATCCAGCTGCCCAACACTACAATGGTAGACAACAATGCCAACTAGCCACAGACTGCATATAGCACAGCCAGTGATTTTCATACAGAGCGCTACGTAACATTGCCAGTAAGAAAACATAAACAGCCTACTTACATAGCCCCCATGCTCCCCACAAAAATTTTACAAATTTTTTGGGCAGTGGCCAATACAGATTTGAAAAAAATTTTCATAATTACAATAACAAAGAAATCAAATGCACACACTTATTGATGCAATGTTGGTCAAAAGCTAAAATTTTCTCGCAGTCCGTAAGGACAGTCCTGATCATTCATCAGAGTAAAATTGCAGTGTTGTTTTTTTTTCTCAAAGTCTGATCAGTAAAAGAGAAAGCACACGGAAGTAGTGGATTTCCATGCAGTCTGGAAGAAGTAGTGTTGTCCTACCAACGGAAAGACAGTGCTGACTCTTGACATGCAGACAGGTAATGGGCCACAACAGAGCAAACCCACAGCAGAGTCAGTCGAAGTTTTGTAGAATATTGGTAGGTAGGTCATCACAGAGCAGACCCACTGTAGTCCTGGTAGAGATTGTGGCATTGGTGGGCCACCAGAGGTGGAGACCCACTGCAGTCCTTGTAGAAATAATGGTACTGGTGAGCCATCAAACGTGCAGATCCACTTTACTCCTTGTAGAAATAATGGTATTTGTGGTCCATCAAAGATGCAGACCCACTGTAGTCCTGGTAGAGATTAAGTTATTGGTGGGCCACCAGAGGTGTAGACCCACTGTAGTCCTTGTAGAAATAATGGTATTGGTGGGTCATCAAAGATGCAGACCCACTGTAGTCCTTGTAGAGATGGCCAGCAGCCATCTGTTTGACTGTGCAGGTGCACAATCACCATTGAAGAGTCTTGCGGATAATATAGCAAGTAAATGAACCACCACTTGTGCACTCACAAAATTTTTGTTTGAAATATCCTTCGAACCAGCAATGCTGTTATCCAGTCCCTTGCTGGATTATTAACACACGTGCAAACACTATCAGTCCCTACTTCTCACATATTGTCCATATACTATGACCAACAGAAACGTGTGCAGTGAAATGTAACTTACAAGTTACTTAATTTGATGAACTGGTGTCAATTACAATTTTATAACCTAAGAATATAATAAAAAAGGTACAAAATACATCATTAAAAACATAATAATACAGATAACATTTGCAGTAACACAGGCTTTACAAAACAATAGAAATAAACATATACATCAGTGTTACAGGAATTATGACATAAGTAAATACATAAAATATCAGAATAACTTTTGATACATCAACTTTACACATGAGCATTAAAACAAAACAGAATAAATAATGTCTAAGCATCTTTACAAGGTAAATAACATATTATCAGAAAAATTCCACAACATAAATCTTATTAGCTAGACACATACAGACAGGAAAAACACAAATTCACATAGTGTAATAATACAAAAATACAGGACAGGGTTTGTTTTCAGTGTAACATTTGTTACTGCAGTCCAACCCAAAACTTCATTCCATAGATCTTTCGTCTTATTTCAACATTTGTTTCCACCAAAAAAATCCTATTCAAGCATGCTTTCTGTATTTATATGTTTGCATATTTATTACCTCATTATTTATTTTCCATTATCTTACCTCATCATTTATTTCCAAGAAAACCCTACCTAAACCTGTTGTCCCTAAACCCTACTTTTTTGTTCATATCCTCTTTCAAAATACTTGTTTGGCCAAACCATTTTCTTATAGATTCTCAATGCATTTCTTCCAATTCATCATAGTTAGTTTCTTATATAGTCTACCCCCTCTTACGTTAACTTAAATCTACTGAGCTCAGATATATATACCAAGGGACGAGGCAATGCAGCAGCACAAATTAACACAAACAGCAATGACAAAAAATGCCAATTTGCAAAGCAAGCTGCAGTAAACCTAAATTAACAGATAAAATGCAAAATTACAACTAATATGAGCCAATGTGCAGCAACAAGGAAAATAAATCAGTAGTAACACTGGCTTAACAGAGTAATGTAAAGTGAAATTTAGTAGCACTATGCCTGGCAAACAGCAGCAGCAAATGCAATAACTTATATCTAAACATGACATAGCTCAAGCAGAAAAAAATATTACACTAAAGACATCAATGCAGACAAGGGAAATGTATATTCACATCTTAATGTCTATGTAACTAAAGTGGTGCACCACAAAAACTAATTCTACAAAAAATTACCAAGTACTTGAAAAGAAAATTATATATGCAGTTACTGTTATTAGTCCCTTCTTATTGTTCTTTCCATTCCAAGAGCTCCTTTTTCGAGGAATGTGGATCAGAAAATAATTATTTAATAGATCTGTTGACAGAAAGTGTTCACATTAGCAGATGCATTTAAGTTTATTTTATGAAACCAATGCTGCAACCCAGCTGGAAAACAGATATCAAATTAAATAAGCAATTACGCAAACCAAAGCATAAAAACATCATTCAATAGCTATGTGGCATTTCGTAAGTCAGTAGCTCTCAACTCTCATAGAAAGACACTTGTCATAATCAGGTTTGCAGATGTAAGAATATTTCCCATCAATTCATAAGCATTTCAGTAAGTAGCACAAAGTACGATATGTTTCCAAGTAATGAGCGTGTCGTATTTGCGATGCTTTCTACAATGGAATGTCAATAGCGAGGATAATGGCCTCCTTTTTCCTCCCCCTGTGCCTCTGAAAGGCACACACTAATGCCTTTTTTCCAGGCGACTCTCGCGCAGCTGGGTGCCCACGACGCATTACGTGAAGGTGTCACTTAACTTTCTTACCGAAATATTTACGACACCAGTTTGCACTAGAGTGACAGTCTCATATAAAAAATTTCGTGGTCGAGAATTTGCATTGCAAATGTGTAGAAACAAAATCCTATGAACATAAAAGTGTGCAAAAAATTTTCGCCTGCATTGTGATACATTCACACATGTACATACATTTCATAACTTTTAAAGTACGATTCTCAGCTTATTGATCATAAACATACCTCAACATCGTCATCATAATAATAACATCATAACAGATCAATCACATCTCAGAATCGTCGCAGCTTCTTTCACTAATTTCAAGACCTTCAATAAAGTCATCTACCTCAAACGTATTTCAAAAATCATTATCCCTTACCAAATACATCATTCAAAACTCTCATAGTATCACAATGGTTCCAAAAAAATATGAACAGTTCACAAAGTACAGACAAAATACAGTTTCATATGTGTGAATTTACCCAACTGTGTAATTGCGTAAACATATGTCACTGATGTAGTAAAAAAAATGTTTATCTCTCAGTTAAATGATCAGATAGTTGTGTAATTTGTGTGTTAGAGAAATATGGTACCGATGTGTAAAGTTGTATAAGCAAATACCATATTAGTAGGGCTCCTTGTGCTTGCCAAACACATGGTACACAAAGTAGGTGTGTACCCCCTGAGGATTAATGTAATTATACCCTCAGGTGTTACAGATTACAGCAATGGAATGAAATGTATCACGGAAAACCTTTGTATCATTGTACTTCAAATATCTTTAAAAATAAACGATTTAAGTACAAAATTAATCACTCAAATACGTCTACTGTAGCGCTAAACTGTGCGTCTTGTTGTAAGATAATCTCTGCGGAAGTGTCGTAGTTATCGTCCTCCGAAAGCTAAGTTCTGCAGAGGTCAATGTACTTACCTCATGATAAACAAAAGTGAAATGCTTTGCGTATAGATATCTTAGTTATTACGCTTATTGCTGTGATGAAGAAAGTACTGTGCTGTAACGTATTGTTGTGCTACAGAAAAGGCGGTCTCATTGTAGCTATACCACAAAAGTTACTACTAAAACATGTTTTACTTTACAGAATAATATAGAAAAACAGTGCAGATATAAAACAGATACAGTGCAAAAGCAATAATATAAATTGTGCCACTCATTAGTAGTGACGTGATATAATCGTGTAGCTGTCAAAGAAACCAAATACTAAGTCATCTTTAATCTCACAGAAACTACTTCAAATAAAGAATGTCTTTTCAACTAAACCAAAATGTTGCATTAAAATCTCATTAACAGTATATGTTCTAAGTATGTAAGCCATATATTCGTTACATAATCGTGCAACTAACAAGGAAGAGTGTACAAATAACAACACTGTATCGTCTGTTCACTATAACAATGCATTCGTAATTACTTGTCTAAGTTCCCTAGGTTCTTGACTGTATAGTTAACTTTAAAACATTGTTGCATGTTAACAGTTTCTCAGTGTGGCAAATTGTACTAGTAGCGTGAAGTGAAAAGTTTTATGGCAAAGACTAAGTTAAAAAGCAGATTATCTTTCAATAAACGGTTTTACATGTGGAATGTGGAGTAAACCTTTACTTTTCCTAGTACACAGAGTTTCAACTTGAACGCAATTACCATACGGTATACGTCGGTAAAGAATACTGGAATTTTTCTCAAGGTTAGCGTCTATGTTATTTTTCTCTGAGCCAGCCGGCGCACGTGGCTGCCTGCTGTGAAAGTCATTGTCTGTCTCTTTGTTGGCGCGCGTCGTTATTGGGATTAGGTGACCTAATTTCTACAAATTCACGTTGTCGAGAGTGCCCTGCTGTGTTTGAATCCCGCCAGTTCTGATGGAATTCAGGTCTGTCGTTTTGTTGTTAGTTTACATAGTTTCTTGTTTGTCGGTCATGTGGTGGAGAATTTCTCCCGGAATCGTAACTGCGCGCTGAACTGTTGCGTCTGAAGTTATTCTGTCTCCCTTGATAATAATTGTTTTGGTTTCCATATTGTCTGTTTCTATGGTTATCTCTGTCATATTCATAATTATGGAAGTGCGAATTTTCTCTGTAACTATTACTCTGCCAGTGGTTGTCATACGGGTGGTGTCTGTTTTGGTCACGATTTACGTTGGAAGAATAGCCTTGTCGTGTCCAGTTATTATTTCTTTCATCGCGGAATTGCGACGGATGTGACCTGTAATTGTTGTGTTCCTGTTTTCGCGTTCCGCGATTGTCAGTGTCAATTTCTAATTCTTGTAAGAGTCCCTGAAAAGCTTCAATGTCGTCTTTGCAACGTCCTGCCAAACTAATATGTCGTAAGTGTTCAGGTAATTTGATTAAGCAAATGCGGATGAGTTCTGAGGGGCTGTATGGGTTTGACAAGTACTGATTCTCGTGCAACATGTCTTCAAAATATTTCACAAGACTGGAAAATTCAGATTGTTCGAAATGTTTCATCATTATGATGCTATGTTTTACTCGATCTTGTGTAGCTTGAGACCAATATGCTGAGAGGAAGGCATGATAAAATTCTCCTTCACTGTGGCAATCGTGAATGACCGATCGCATTCTTACAGCTGGTTCATCCTCTAAATAGCCACACATAAATTCTAATCTGTGCTCTAATGACCAGTTGGGAGGAAAACAATGAGAGAATTGATGGAGCCACGCTTGTGGATGAATGTTGTTGCCAGAATTCTTAAATGTTTTAAATTTACGTGTAGTAATGAACAGCTTATAGTCAAAATCATCATGTCGGCGAGCCGCATATCGGCCATTGTTACGTCGTTTCGGCGGTCCCATTTCAAAATTCGGTGCACATTGCCAATTTCTTTCATAACTTCCGAAATGCCCTGTGTTATTATTTTGCGGCTTTTCCGTATTTCTAAGTCCTCTTCCCGTGTTGGAGCGCGAGTGTCCTCTAAAATTTGTAATTTTTGTATTACTTGTGCCAACTGATCTTGTAATTCCCGGATTTCTCTTTTGTGTTGCGTATTAATTTGATTCTGATTTTGTTTGAATTTCTTAATTTGTTCATACTCTTCTGTGTCAGTGATGGCTACAGGTCTTGTGTCATTCATATCTTCATCTACCTTTGTAGATAAGTTAGTGAACTGATCCGAAAGTTCGGCTACTTTCTCCGATAGTGTATTTATTTCCTCAGTGTGTTTTTCTGAACCAAGTTTCAGAATGTCCATTTGTGTTGAAATCGTATCTACTGTGTCCTTTAAGTTTTCCTGAGTTTTTGCAAGTTGCGTAACCGAATCGGTAGATGCAACTGAGTCAGTTTTAGCTTGCAAGGTCTCATGATTTTCATGTATAATAGTTTGCAGTTCTTTTATGGCTGCTTCGTGATTCTGTAATGTATTTTCATTCCGCGAAAAAATAGGTTGGAAATGCTCACTAATTGTGTTTTTGCGTCATTACAGACTTTTTGACATTTCGATTCTATTTTATGTAACTCAGTAGTTAAATCTTCACGTGTTTGTTCAAGCGTGGTGTGAAGATTTTGTTCCATTGCGTCTAACTTTTTAAGATTTTGTCCCATTTGTTTCTGATTTTGTTCTAGTGTTGTGTCTAACTTTTATAGCCTTTGTCCCATTTGTTGCATTAACTGTAATAACAATGCACTGGTGACTGAAACATGTTCCTCACTGCTATTCGGCAATGCATTGAACCGGCAATATTCGAATTTGAAAAGCGGAAAATGTGTCTTGACTTATTTGAGAAAACGGTGAGGACGCAAAACCAGAATCTACAGTATTTGCAAGATTGTGTCCTGTCATTTCGGATTCCGGAGGCGAGCTGTTGCCGACCGATCGATCGATAATGCTTACCTGTTCACTATTTTTTTCACTGTCTACGGCATTATTTGCCGCCCGCTCCATTTCCCTATGCACAATAACCAAATTACTACTTTGAATGTCTGTTAATTCATTACACAGTGGTGCTGATAAGCTACGCTCGTCGTCACTATTATTTCTCAGTTTAAGTTGTAGCCTAGTGTTATGTTTTTCACACGCCATAATTATCACATACTTCACACGATAACACAGACAAGCACAATTTGAAGAGCAAAATAAGAAAACACATTAACAAAGCACTGAAAATAATTTCTAGTTAATCGCAAGCGCAGCTGTGAAATACTTGGTGCAAATCTACATGCATGCCACAACTGTTTTACTGTACAACAATGAAAGAATGCAACTACAAAGGAGATTCTCTCTACAATTACGCGCTAGCAATAAACAAAAGCTACACTAATTACACAAACTACAAGAAAAAATCAGAAGATTCCAGTGAGGTATCCTCGGCTAAGGGTCGACATATGAAACGTCCCCTTAGAAAAATTATACATGACTGTGCTTAAACTGACACACAATATTTTTATCGCAACGCAATCTGACTTTCAATAATCCCTACAAAATAATGGCCCTGACTAACATTAAACTATACCTTTCACAAATCACTTACCTCACCAGAAATCTTCGTTACTCGAACTACTGCAATACAGCGAGCGCCACTACTGCCAGCTAAATAAAAGATTCCAACTACTGAAGGCACTAACTACTGATAGGCATAGTTAGCAAATGAAAGATTTTGATAGAAAACAAACAATGTATTTACCTTAATAGTGTTCAAAAGTCATAATATATATAGCAGTTCATGACATCCAGACTTACAAATTTCAAAACTCCGCCATTTCTCTCCCCACATCCACCACTGCTGGCGGCTCACCTCCAACTGCACAACGCTACGTGCTGTTCACATCCAGCTGCCCAACACTACAATGGCAGACAACAATGCCAACTATAGCCACAGACTGCACACAGCACAGCCAGTGATTTTCATACAGAGCGCTACGTAACGTTGCCAATAAGAAAACATAAACAGCCTACTTACACAGTAACTAAAAATGTCTGCCATACGAACGTCACCAATCAGTCTCGTTAACCATATTCTACAACACAGGGAGTGTAAGGTCCACAAATTGCTCAACATGTATTTTTTTTTCTCTGCGCTAATCACTCCACATACATTACAGAAGTTGACCAAAAGAAGACTACCTTGTTTTCCGAGAGACATTTCCATGTAACCAGTGCCGCTTGACAATATACACCAATGTAGAGCGAAGTTCGCCACGACGCCTGACACAATCACCGGCGAAGCCGACTCCCGGTGTTGTGAGCAGCCAGCAGCCCCGAGGAGAACTGACCATAGCCACTGCAGTTGCCGGAGGCGCTGAAATAGCTTTCCCCGACCATGCCCTCTCTGGGCCGGTCAGGGAAGTCGTAGGAATCTCTGAGCAAAGATAGGCGAGCGTAATAACCTTCGATACGCGCACTTGCACAGATCAGATATATTTTCTTTATTTTTCGCTTCTCATAACACGTTTGGTATCTCTATCGTCAGATCTGTGGTATAAAATTCTAACATAAGATAAAATAGAGAAAACATAGATACAATGATGTAGTGAATCTTCGTTTCATACCTTACATAATACCTTGTCATTTTATAAACATTCTTTCATAACTTCTTCTTTTACGTACGATATTGCAATGCCTGTGCTACTACGAATTGCGATGGGAAGTTTCTTCGGACATACATGTGTGTCCAAAGGAACATTGCATCGTAATTCGGAATAACACAGGCACTATAATATCGCATTTTTGCGCCAATACCGTGCAAGCGAGTTTCAGTGAATTGTCTCCCCTGTACGGGAAATACATGTTGGATGTACGAGTACAGGTTGTGGACACATGGTTGACGACACACGGAAGTTTGAGTCTCGCCGTTGAGTCGTTCTCGGATAGCCAAATGGTAAGACGACCCCTCGCGATAATCGGGAATCCCGGTTCGAGTCCCTGTCGGCACAAATTCTCGTTGTCGTCATTCTATTATACAGCTGATGATAGTCCGTATTCGCAATTGCGAATATATTTTATGTTTATGTGCATGGGTCCACAGCCTCAATGTATCGTCTAAATCACGGAACCACTTTAACCACTGTAGGCTGTCAGTTTTTGATGCACCACGCATATAAATTACATTACCGACAAATTTCAGCCTTAAGCCATTTTCTAATGTATCACATGGGTGATGTGTGTGTCATACTTAAAAAATTTTTTTCGTGTTATGTGAGAGCAGACACATACCCACACATACACATGTCTAATGTTACAAAAATAGTCTTTGCACATACGAGTCAGCTTACAGACACAACTTTTGCAACCAGTCATATAGCCAAAATTGTTACTACAGGTAGCTTAGTAGCCCTTGCTCATTCGTTTAGCAGCGTACCGTGTAATTCTCACACTCATACATACACATAACTATTTTTCTTTTTTTAACGTGGCATACACATCACCAGCTTCATAAGTTTGAAAATGGGCTAAGGCCGAAACTGTCGAATAATTTAATTTATATGGATGGTGCGTTAAAGAAATAAAACTGATAGCCTATGACTCCACCATTTAAACAATTCCTTCATAATGTCCGCGCACAAACTATTTTATGCAACACGGCATGTTTACCACTAGGCAGCCTAATGACGTTATCAGTGCCACAGACAAAACAACGTATCTACAATATAATTCAACTGTATGTAATTTTAAAATAATATATGCATGGTATGTCAATTGGAATAACGATTACTAGCAAAAATATTTTTTTTAATATGTAAAGCGTCGATTACATTACAATTTTATCAACTGGAATAAATCTTTAAACAACTTTATGTCAGAAAAATATATATACAATTCTGTACAGATTCGTAAAAGCAAATATACAACCTCATGTTCAAACTAATACAAACAATGTTGCAACAAGCTATCGAAGTACATCGTTTGTAACAGTAAATGACAAAATGTACTAGTGTAAAATATGGGAAGTAGGGAACTCAAGCCTTTACTACTGTAACCCTGTGGGACACCGCAATTTATATGGAGAGTGGCAAGTACAGAAAAACGTAAGCAACCATAAAACATGACACGGTACAGTAATCATGATGCAGTTCTTATCTGCATCTGTAAATTTTAGAAGGAATTAATTTATGGCACATTCATTAAAAAATAAAAATACTACGTAAAATGCTTTTGCAAGACAGCAAGTTACAGTGAATAGCAAGAAAATATTTTTAAAAAATAGGAAAGAGGACTCGTTGTGTTATTCTAATTGGCATACCATGTACACAAAGTTTTAAAAGTAGAGGTAAGGGGTTTAAATTTGGAGGTATGTGGTTAGTGTGGAAACATGTAATATCTAGCCTGTAAAGTGCTGCACTCTAACAGGGTATGCAGGAAATCGATGCTGTAATTTCCATTTGTCATAATAGAGAGCTAGCAGTCACTTGAGCAATATACGCCGTGACACTTTACGTTCTCGGACTTCTTGAATCTTTTTAGACGTAGTTTATTGGTATTAAATTTGTCTGCCTATCTTGTACTTATCTGTATTTATGCAAGACATCTTATAAATGGAAAAAACATAGAAGAATCTGACGATATTCAACCAAATGTAAATGAATCGATTCAAACGGCGATGCACCGAAATTTAAAATGACCAATGTGTGGGTAAAGTGCAAGCATACATAAGCTGGTGCTGTGGAAACATTCCACAGTATCCACATCAAATAAATTACTTGTAATTCGTTTTGCATCTGTTTTAGGTGCTATGAAAGCAAACTGCTATTTCGGCAATGTGGCGTTGGAGCATAGTCGTGACACGTGATTCCTCTCCCTCCTCCACAAAAAAACGACAGATGAGAAACTAAGAGAGGCGTCGGGGTCGGTGATGGCGGCGTTCAAGGCAGGTCTGGCTGGTGCAGACAGGATGGGATCCACATCCATGGGAGTGGTCGCCTGTGATCTCCGGCAACACAGTGTAGGAGTATCATTGTCCTCAGGTGCCACCTCGGACTGGGTGTGTAGACATAGAACTGAGCTAACACGCCTGATGGTGGAAGGGGGCCACGACATGGACAAACTTGGTTGACATGACATCTGCAGCAGGACTCATTCTGTAGCTCTATCTCTAGCATAGCACATCCCAGTATTGCTGTATCCATGGCAGCACTCCAGTAGGGTTGACCACAGTAGTGGGACAAAGAGCGTGCTACCCTACTCTGAATTCTCGCCAAATTTATTCAAGATGGCGGATCCAAGATGGCGGCCATAGATGTGGCAACGTCGCACTGACGTCATCATGGGAAGTTCAAATTTTGTCAGGAAAATAAGTCAATTGCGCTACCTCCACTAACCTAACTCCACACTCTGTCCCCACTCTCCCTCCACCCCTCCCCTCCCCTACTCTCCCCTCCTCCACCTGGAAATTGGTGGGGAAAGGATCAGTCTGTGCTGGGCTGCTGGATAGGATGGACATAAGTCTTCATTTTTTATGCATTGCAGTATGTTGTTTATTTAAACAGTCTGAGTTGTCATAGGCAGTACCTCCATCCAGTGTGTTTATTTTGAGGTCCAGAGTCCAACTGACCTACTTAATAACACCGCCACCAGAGGGTGCTGTCGGCCCTCCCCACTCGCCTCATTTGACATAATCCAAGATGGCTAACTGGGGGGAAAATGGCGGGAAATTCGCTCAGTCTGCAGTGAGCTTCCCAAGAGGATGTCTGTAATTTTTTACCTTATACTATGTGTTCTGTGGATGAGGTGTCTGTGCTGGGGAAGGAGGAGTTTAATAAATATATTAGTTGCAATCATGCAGCTGAGGACTGTGTCCATAATCACCTGCACTATGTTTGCAAAGCAAAGATATTTGGTCAATGTTTGAAGACAACAAATATGCTTCATAATATAATGAAGATGCAGCAGGACAGGGCTAAGTTCCACTTTGCACTCATAAATGCATGTGCTGTAACTGTAGATCATTTGATAAAAATCCAGTCAGTCTTGCAAAGCACAAGAAGCAAGACATTCACTCACTCTGGCGCAAACATCTGTGTGTACAATTGAGCAAATGCTGTTGATGATCAGGAATGAATTTAATAAATGTAGTACATGTAAGGATGTAGCTGAGCACTGTATCCATAGCCCCCTACACAATGAGTGGAAAGAAAAGATGATGGATGTGCATGTGGTGAATATGTTTCGACAAATAATGGCAATGCAGGATGGCATGAAGATGCATTTCAGAACTCTTGAAGATAGATGTTTGTGCTGGAACTGCCTAACTTTTCTGAAACTGCCTAACACCCCATATCAGCTTTGTCCTATTCTACAATGAACCATAGATGTTCACCTTGAGGTTTGGAGACCAGCTGGCCTAGTTCATGATACCACCAGCAAAGGTCAATGTCGGCCATCTCCCGCTCCCCTCCCGTGACACAATCCAGATGACACTCCAGAAAAAAGAGCAGGAACCGATAGGAATGCTAAACTTGGCCATGTGATAGGCTTTGGTGAATAGGATAGCAGTATCTGGTGACATCGTCAGAGGACAGCAGCAGCAGTCGTAATCCAGCACAGCCCTGCAGAAAAGGAAGAAACAGAAAAGTAAGTATCCCATATCATATCTTTGCCTGTAGTTAGCATTATTATTATTGTTATTGGATGTTTTCATCTCTTGGTCTGTATGTAACACCCCCTCCTTTTTTCTTTGTTCAACAGTAGCCTTCGATATGTCGAAGCCTGCAGGAGTGAGCACCATCATGTTGACCTCTGCCACATGTGGACCTGTACCAACATCAGCCATCATCTTGTCGAAACCTGTATCGACTTCTGGACCTGTAGCAGTAACAACCTCCAGCATGTCTGAAGCTGTAGCTACCATGTGGCATCCTGTAGCACACATAGCCCATTTGTTGGAGCAGGGCAACAAGCTGTTACTGTCTATCACACCCATGGATTTGGGTGGTAAGGATGCCCAGTCTGTTCCTAATGTCTCTAATGCTGCTGGTGGATCTAAACAACAGCAAGTTGGAGGTCAGTACTGGTCACTGACATATGACACATCCCATCAGAACATCCCTGTGGCTGTGCAGGGACAGAGTGCAGGTGCTGTGGATAAGAACAAATCAGGTGTGCACATGCTTTTCAGTTTCACAAACAGTTTAACTCCTAGTGGAACGAAATGTGTAAATGTGGGTATAGAAGCACATTATGACTGGGGCTTGCATGTGAGGATTGAAACTGAAAATGTATTGAAGGGTGTTAAAGTGCCTATTTATGAGTTCACCTGGGATGAAATAAACTCCTGGAAATTGAAATAAGAACACCGTGAATTCATTGTCCCAGGAAGGGGAAACTTTATTGACACATTCCTGGGGTCAGATACATCACATGATCACACTGACAGAACCACAGGCACATAGACACAGGCAACAGAGCATGCACAATGTCGGCACTAGTACAGTGTATATCCACCTTTCGCAGCAATGCAGGCTGCTATTCTCCCATGGAGACGATCGTAGAGATGCTGGATGTAGTCCTGTGGAACGGCTTGCCATGCCATTTCCACCTGGCGCCTCAGTTGGACCAGCGTTCGTGCTGGACGTGCAGACCGCGTGAGACGACGCTTCATCCAATCCCAAACATGCTCAATGGGGGACAGATCCGGAGATCTTGCTGGCCAGGGTAGTTGACTTACACCTTCTAGAGCACGTTGGGTGGCACGGGATACATGCGGACGTGCATTGTCCTGTTGGAACAGCAAGTTCCCTTGCCGGTCTAGGAATGGTAGAACGATGGGTTCGATGACGGTTTGGATGTACCGTGCACTATTCAGTGTCCCCTCGACGATCACCAGTGGTGTACGGCCAGTGTAGGAGATCGCTCCCCACACCATTATGCCGGGTGTTGGCCCTGTGTGCCTCGGTCGTATGCAGTCCTGATTGTGGCGCTCACCTGCACGGCGCCAAACACGCATACGACCATCATTGGCACCAAGGCAGAAGCGACTCTCATCGCTGAAGACGACACGTCTCCATTCGTCCCTCCATTCACGCCTGTCGCGACACCACTGGAGGCGGGCTACACGATGTTGGGGCGTGAGCGGAAGACGGCCTAACGGTGTGCGGGACCGTAGCCCAGCTTCATGGAGACGGTTGCGAATGGTCCTCGCCGATACCCCAGGAGTAACAGTGTCCCTAATTTGCTGGGAAGTGGCGGTGCGGTCCCCTACGGCACTGCGTAGGATCCTACGGTCTTGGCGTGCATCCGTGCGTCGCTGCGGTCCGGTCCCAGGTCGACGGGCACGTGCACCTTCCGCCGACCACTGGCGACAACATCGATGTACTGTGGAGACCTCACGCCCCACGTGTTGAGCAATTCGGCGGTACGTCCACCCGGCCTCCCGCATGCCCACTATACGCCCTCGCTCAAAGTCCGTCAACTGCACATACGGTTCACGTCCACGCTGTCGCGGCATGCTACCAGTGTTAAAGACTGCGATGGAGCTCCGTATGCCACGGCAAACTGGCTGACACTGACGGCGGCGGTGCACAAATGCTGCGCAGCTAGCGCCATTCGACGGCCAACACCGCGGTTCCTGGTGTGTCCGCTGTGCCGTGCGTGTGATCATTGCTTGTACAGCCCTCTCGCAGTGTCCGGAGCAAGTATGGTGGGTCTGACACACCGGTGTCAATGTGTTCTTTTTTCCATTTCCAGGAGTGTAGTTCGTGCAGAGCACTACATCAATCAGCAGATGACCACAGAGTATTATCCATCTTGTAACCCCTCCTCCCAGACATTTTCCTTACTGGTCTGACACTACCTATTACAAAAGTGTATCATGACTACGTATGAAATGAGGTGACAAGTGTGTTTGCCCATGGCATGCCTCAGTTATGAATTTATATGATGTGGGTACTGTTCTACACCATGTATCGGAGAGACTGAGTCGTTGGTTGTCAAGAGTAGACTCTGCACACAATGATGCTGTAAACTTTCTATGTGTGCATAGGGTACATGTTGATGATTTGGAGCAGTGCCTTTGTTTGTGTATGAATGCAGATCCAAAAGAGAATCAGTTAAATGTGTGTGTGGAAAACCACAGTATTGTGATGTGGCCTTTGGTTCAAAGGAGGTATACACGGGAATTTATTGCATATCAAAAACTTTATTTGGAAAACACTATACAGGTGCTAAGAAGATAATGAAAGAGTCTGATGATTACGGTATATTGATAATTTTTACTTATGGACTGTCTGACAGCAACTGAATAAAACACAATTTTAGTGCCATACGCGTTTCGCCTTTATTTTCTGCAAGGCATCATCAGTGGCTTGGAATATGTACATATGTTAGCTATTTAATTTACATTTTTGTTACTGTGCCTATAGGTTATAAACAGTTCTGGTGGTTGGTATTTCCTATTAAGTAGTAATGTTTTGAACTGTACTTACAGGTTGCGTGGACAATTTCTTACATATTACGTTCCTGTTGCATTTTTGGTGTTGTTCTTCTTCTTATGAATGTCAACTTGCGGTTTTTTCCCACATTCCACAGCCCAATGAATTGAACGCTTGTTTCAATGCAGCTGAATGTGGGAAAAAAACCTCAAGTTGGCATTCATAAGAAGATGAACAACACCAACAATGCAACAGGAACGTAATATGTAAGAAATTGTCCACGCAACCTGTAAGTACAGTTCAAAATATTACTACTTAACAGGAAATACCAACCACCAGAACTGTTTATAACCTATAGGCACAGTGACAAAAATGTAAATTAAATGGCTAACATATGTACATATTCCAGGCCACTGATGATGCCTTGCAGAAAATAAAGACGAAACGCGTATGGCACTAAAATTGTGTTTTATTCAGTTGCTGTCAGACGGCCCATAAGTAAAAATTATCAATATACCGTAATATTACACGCAACTGAGGAAGACAGGACTAAAAAAGTTGAAGAGTCTGATGATTTTTTGAAATACTGCATCCGATGTATGATGTTTAAATAAATAATATGTATACATAATCTCAAACTGTGCTCGTGTTTTATTTCATGCCTCTCTCATTATGGTCCATATTACATTTATTTACATTTACTAATATAGTTATTTTAAATGCTGTACCTGTAATCATACAGCAGCAGACTGTTGCCACATACACCTCCTCACCAGTGATTGTCAAAATGAATGATGAAGTTACTTGAGAGAGAGAGAGAGCTGCACTCTCTTTGTAGCCAATATAGCTCAGTTGATTAAGTCACAGAGCTATAGTGGCTACACATACTATTACCATCCTTGCAAGTCTGTCTTTCTGCATATGCCCACTACTTGTTGGTACCTGATGAAGTCGGTATCAAGGCAGTGTGGATGAAACATCCTCGTCACAAGGACTTTGTTGTTGGTGACCGGTCCTGTGAAGACACGAAAGCAGACCTAAAGAAGAAGAATGGAATACTCCTTCCTGATAATACACGTGCAAGTCCATCCAACGGTGGCACGACTAATGTTCTTATGACGCTGCTAACACGTAGATGGTATCCGATTTGAACATGTTTGCGTACTTTCCAAAATACTGTTTCAGCCCAAGTATCAGCTACTACAGCAGATACTGCACAGTGTACAAGGCGTTACGTACAATACATTCAGTGACAGTGCTGATATCCCCCCACCTGAAAAAGCAATATAGTCAATCACATAAAACTTCAATTTATCTAGGATGTCGTTGTGATTCACACAGTCAAATGCCTTGTACAGCTCGCAGAAAATGAAAGTGTTGAATAAACAAGTACATTTCAAGGTAAGCTGTATATAGCTTCAGCCAGTCATTGATTACATCACACAGAGCTACCAGATCAGTGGACTTTTAGTTGCTATCCTTCACCCACTGTTCCTAGTAGTCCCATACATTTTCTATAAGATTAAGCATGGATGATTTAGTGGGCCAGTCGAGTTGCAGCAGTCTGCCTGTTTTACGGATCTTTTACGTTGGGATAAATTTATTTTATTTTTTGTTAGATGTTTTCGTTAAATAGCTGAATAAATTGTAATTAGGAATAATTTAATTAAGCAGAGTAGAAAAGATAAAGTCAAAGAGATGTTCATTGGGTGGACATTTCGTAATGTAACGTCATTGCGTTGTTCGGTTGTTAAAACAAGTCGTTTGTGTTCCGTTCTGCTGTTCGGTCGTGCGCGTATCTGAAAGGAATTAATTCGGGGACTATAATAAACTTTCACATAATAGTTACGATTCGATGTTCCGACAAAAGGGGTTAACGTCAGTGCTAATTTGAATTGTGGGCGACAGGATTAGTTTTGACAAATACGCGAAAACGGACGTAACGAAAGTTGTTCGCATATCATCCTTGAACGTGACTTTTTATTTAATTAACGATTGCGGGCTCATTAAAAGCTATTGTCTCATGATTAGGATCAATCCCTCTTTCCTCCTAGATAGTGATCGTTCATTAACATTTACGTAATAAGAAAAAGGATTATTAATAAAAGTGATGTTAAATGACAATTACGTGTTATACCGTTAGTGTGGAACCGACGAAATATCTCAGAAATGACATTGATATATAATTTGTGTTAAATACTGAACTGAGATAGGAAGTAAATTCAAATTAGTGAACATTTGATACTGAGACTATAGAAGCAGAAGCGCTTAAGGTTTCTCTTCTTAAAAACGGCGAAATAGGTACGAACTTTAACTCAGTAGTCGACATTATGTATTGAAAACACATTAGCATTACATACTTATTTTGACGACGCGCTGTTAAACAAAGGAACGTTGAGTCTCTGTACGAGTAATAACATTAAATCTAAAAACATAATTAATAACGGCGAACTCCATTTTAACAAACTGTATTGCGTGTCGTCATCGGGCAATAACTGCTCAACCCTGGAGGCCTGTGTGGTGAAATTAGAAGTCGGGCATATAAAACAAACTTAAAAATGCATTCAAGCTACGGTGGAGTCGGCACAACACGACGTGGGCAGTTATACAGTGTATTAGTCGAAACATAGACAAAGATATGCACCTTTACGAACGCGACTGTTTTTATCTTTGGAAGACAGAAGTGCCCACAATAATGGAAATGTAGAGGAAATGGCAATATTTGGTCACCAAGAATGTTGAAATAATCATTCTGACTCGTGTGGAGGGACTCATTGGACCGAAGGCGTGATATGAAAACCAAGCCAAAACATCACACAACCATCGTCAGCTTGACCCATACCCACTACACACTATGTCTCTTTGGTCCGTAGCTGCATTTCACACCTTGCTTCATTTTAAAATCACAACTCGTCGGTCATTTTCGGAAAACGTTTGACACGGTGCCCCACGGCAGGCTGTTAGCGAAGGTACGAGCACATGGAATAAGTTAGAGTGGCTCGAAGACTTCTTAAGTAATAGAACCCAGTATGTTGTCCTCGACGGCGAGTGTTCATCAAAGACAAGCGTATCGTCAGGAATGCTCCAGGGAAGTGTGATAGGACCGCTTTTGTTCTTTACATACATAAATGATTTGGCGGACAGGGTTGTCAGCAAGCTGCGGTTGTTTGCTTCTAATGCCGTGGTGTACGGTGAGGAGTCGAAGTTGAGTGACTGTAGGAAGATACAAGACGACTTACTCTAAATTTACAGTTGGTGTGATCAATGGCACCTAGCTCTAAATATGGAAAAATGTACGTTAATGCATATGAGCAGGAAGAACGAACTTGGAATGTTCGGATACAGCATTAGTAGTGCCCTGCTTGTCACAGTCAAGTCGTTTAAATATCTGGGAGTAACCTTGTGAAGCGATATGAAATGGAACGAGCATGTGAGAACTGTGGTAGGGAAGGCGAATGGTCGACTACGATTTATTGGGGGTGTGTTAGAAAGAGCGGTTCACCCGTAAAGGGGAGCGCATATAGGATGCTGGTGCGACCTATTCTTGACTACTGCTCGAGTATTTGGGATCGGTATCAGGTCGGGTTGAAGGAAGACATCGAAGCAATTCAGAGGTGAGCTGCTAGATGTGTCACCGGTGGATTTGCACAACATATAAGTGTCACGGAGATGCTTCGGGAACTCAAATCGGTATCCCTGGAGGGAAAGCGACGTTGTTTTCGAGACATACTATAAGAAAATTTAAAGAGCAGGCATTTGAAACTGACTGCCAAACGATTCCGCTGACGCCAACATACATTGCGCGTAAGGGACACGAAGATAACATACGAGAAATTAGGGCTGACAGTTGCTTTTCGCTCGGTCTATTTGCGGATGAAACAGGAATGAAGATGACTAGAAGTGGTACAGGGTATCCTCTGCCACGCACCGTACGGTGGCATGCTGAGTATCTATGTAGATGGAGATGTAGATATGGACATACTATGTCCTCCCCCCCCCCCCCCCCCTCAGCTATTGCTCCGTTTCTAAGTTGTTTAGCCTGTTGATGACTTGCAGCTTTATATGTCGCTGTCAACAACAGCCTTTTGCGAGGCAACAGACCGTAAAAGTCCATTAAATGGAGTTCATTTCGCAATGTTTGTTAGCAAACTGGTTGTTGAGATGGACGTACATTCACTGACAGTACTAATTCCGGTCGGATTTGAAACCGACTGTCATTGCAAAGGTGTTACACTGGCCTCCGGTTAGGAACATTTTATAACCACTGTTCTTCCTGTGTCTTACATGACGGTGATTGGTACGCCATTCCTTGTAAACGTGTTGGATAGCACAAAATGAGGAAACTTCAGTCACGGCCTGGTCGTGGGTATGATTAAACACGGTAGCTCCTTCTTGCGTTGCTGCCATGTGTGCACACTGGCCCAAGTGCCACGACTTATGTGAGCGGTAGAGAGTCACGTGACCGCCTGGTTCTACTTCTACACCATCTACATTTCTTCAAAGCGACCAGGATTCTCTTTTGATTGGGTGACTAACATTTTGTCCATGAAAGTAGCATGGGGCCCAAGGCTGCTGCGTGACGTGAATTCTGGCGATGTTTAAACTAATCTCTTGCTTGGCAAAACAGGTTAGACAGAGCACCAGCAGTTCGTAGTACACACAGATGCGGAATACTACATGAAGGGCTTATTTCAATAGTGGTACAAGTCCATTAGCTGCACTTTCCTGTCTATGATGCTTTTGAAATTAATGAGCCAAACAATCAGAAAGAAAGGTTCATCTGTAGCAAGAAGCAATATGCTTGAATACTTCTGGTATCTCAACTGCAGATTTTTTAGCGCTCATTTAACTTTAGGACTCTGTATCTCAATATGAGCAAAAATGGACTTCTACCACTATTAAAATAAGCCCTTCATATGTTAGTACATCTTTAAGCAGGTTTAGTAGACTGGACGCAACTCCTGCGAGTCAAGACTGACACTGGTACAACTAAGACGACGTCGAAATACTATGAGAGTTGATGACGACTAGAAGAGTGTTCCCGCGCGGATCACGCTGCATTGTGTCATTAACATTCGCCACAGTGTCGCAGACGAGTCAGGTCGTTCGTCAAATGTAAGGCCGTCAGTGGAAGCCAGTAAGGCGGCTGCGTCATCCGCAGTAATGCGTTCCGCAGGCTACTGAGCCGAATAAGGAAGCAACAGAAAAACGGCTCTTATTCAGTTGTCAGTCGGCTGCATTCTCAGTAATATACGCTACATCATCCACATGGCACGAGTTCCGCCACTACGTGTTTGTGCCACCGAGGGCACACTGCAAGGGCAGAAGCATTACGGCGATCAAAGAATACTGCCAGAAGTAATCTCACATATAAAAGGAAATATCCTGACTGACTCACTGATTCATCGTCGCCCAGCTTAAATCGCTACCGAAAGAAACTTGGAACCTGGAGAGAATGTTGATCTAATACTGTAGGAATTCTTTAAAAAGAGATTTTTCGAAATTCGAACCCTAATGGAGTCACACAGAGAATGAAGTGTTCCATTGAAAATATGTCGCTGTTAAGGTAATTTGGAAGCTAGTACTAAGAAAATCGGAATTTGGCTTCTCGGCCAGAAGTAAAAAAAAATACATATCTCACCAGTTTCGGAAATTCAGTCCCTAATGCGGTGAAATAGCGAGTAAAATGTTTTTTTCGAAAATAAATCATTATTAAAGAACTGCTAAAGCATTTTTAAACCTACATCTATGAAAACTGGTACTTGACTTGTCTGTTAGAAATTAAGAAAAATACGTGTTCCAGTGTTTTCGGAAATTCAACTCCGAAGGGAGTAAAATAAGAGGATGAATAGTTTCATGAAAATATTTCATTATGCAAGCATTTTTAAAGCTAAATCTATGAAAATTTGTATTTGGTTTCTCGGTTGGAAATAAAAAACAAGTTCCAGTTTTTTGGAAATTCAGCCCTTAAGGCGGTGAAATAAGGGATGAATGCTTTTGTGAAAATATTTCGTTACATTGAAACATTTTTAAAACAAAATCTATGAAAATTGGAACTTAACTTCTCGGTTAGAAATGAAGAAACAAGGGGTGAAACAGAGCGTGGTGGCGCAGGGGTTAGCACACTGGACTCGCATTCGGGAGGACGACGGTTCAATCCCGCGTCCGGTCATCCTGATTTAAGTTTTCCGTAATTCCCCTAAACCGCTCCAGGCAAATGCCAGGATGATTCCTTTGAAAGGGCACGGCCGACTTCCTTCCAAATCCTTCCCTAATCCGATTAGACCGACGACCTCGCTCTTTGGTCTCTTCCCCCAAATAACCCAACCCAAGCGATGAAAGTTTCCACGGAAATATCACCACAAGACCTCAAACCGAAGGATAATAAAAAAAACCTTCTATTCCAGCTACCAGAATCGCTTTTTGGTCAGAATTACATTCGAAAAAGGTCATGCTTCTTTGGCCTTAATTAACGTGAAAAGTTTAGAAGATGTTGCAATTTCTAAACTAAGTCAAAGATACTACTGAACACTGACCATGACAAATCGGCTTTGTCAGCACTGCATCGAAAAATAATCGCCTCTTTAGTACATTAATTTTTAGTAGAACTTCAGTATATTTATAAAATTACACTACTGGCCATTAATATTGCTACACCACGAAGATGACGTGCTACAGCCGCGAAATTTAACCGACAGGAGGAAGATGCTGTGATACGCAAATGATTAGCTTTTCAGAGCATTCACGCAAGATTTGCGCCGGAGGCGACACCTACAACGTGCTGACATGAGGAAAGTTTCCAACCGATTTCTCATACACAAACAGCAGTTGACCGGCGTTGCCTGGTGGAACGTTGTTGTGATGCCTCGTGTAAAGAGGAGAAATGCGGACCATCGCGTTTCCGACTTTGATAAAAGTCGAATTGTAGCCTATCGCGATTGCGGTTTATCGTTTCGCGACATTGCTGCTCGCGTTGGTCGAGATCCAATGACTGTCAGCAGAATATGGAATCGGTGGCTTCAGGAGGGTTATACGGAATGCCGTGCTGGATCCCAACGGCCTCGTATCACTAGCAGTCGAGATGACAGGCATCTTATCCGCATGGCTGTAACGGATCGTGCAGCCACGTCTCGATCCCTGAGTCAACAGATCGGGACGTTTCCAAGACAACAACCATCTGCACGAACAGTTCGACGACGTTTGCAGTAGTATGGACTATCAACTCGGAGACTGTGGTTGCGGTTACCCTTGACGCTGCATCACAGACATGAGCGCCTGCGATGGTGTACTCAACGACGAACCTGGGTGCACGAATGGCAAAACGTCCTTTTTTCGGCTGAATCCAAGTTCTGTTTACAGCATCATGATGGTCGCATCCGTGTTTGGTGACATCGGGGTGAACACACATTGGAAGTTTGTATTCGTAATGGCCATACTGGCGTATCACCCGGCGTGATGGTATGGGGTGCCATTGGTTACAAGTCTCGGTGACCTCTTGTTCGCATTGACGGCACTTTGAACAGTGGACGTTACATTTCAGATGTGTTACGAGCCGTGGCTCTACCCTTCATTTGATTCCTGCGAAACCCTACATTTCAGCAGAATAATGCACGACCGCATGTTGGAGGTCCTGTACGGGCCTTTCTGTATACAGAAAATGTTCGACTGCTGCCCTGCCCAGCACATTCTCCAGATCTCTCACCAACTGAAAACGTCTAGTCAATGGTGGCCGAGCAACTGGCTCGTCACAATACGCCAGTCACTATTCTTGATGAACTGTGGTATCGTGTTGAAGCTGCATGGGCAGCTGTACCTGTACACGCCATCCAATCTCTGTTTGACTCAATACCCAGGCGTATCAACGCCATTATTACGGCCAGAGGTGCTTGTTCTGGGTACTGATTTCTCAGGATCTATGCACCCAAATTGCGTAAAAAAGTAATCACATGCCAGTTCTAGTATAATGTATTTGTCCAATAATTACCCGTTTATCATCTGCATTTCTTCTTGGTGTGGCAATTTTAATGGCCAGTAGTGTATTTTTGGCCGCGCGGGGTAGCCGAGCGGTTTTGGGCGTCTTGTTACGGTCCGCGCAGCTCCCCCCGTCGGAGGTTCGAGTCCTCCCTCGGGCATGGGTGTGTGTCGTCCTTAGCGTAAGTTAGATTAAGTAGTGTGTAAGCCTAGGGACCGATGACCTCAGCAGTTTGGTCACATAAGGCCTTACCACAAATTTTCAAATTTCCAATTATTTTTGTTGCAATTACTACACAACGCTAGCGAACAGCGGGGGCTAAGCTAGTATATGATGTTGTCAAAATAAGTATTTGCAATGTTTAAAACGCTGCTTTAAGAAGACTAGGCACACAGGATAAAAAATTAGGAGACATGACTTAAATACTGTACGACACTGCCTCCAGATCTGAAACTGGTCCTATTTCGGAGAGAGGGAAAGTCCATAGGTTACTTCATTTATTCCAATCCGTCTGAACAGATTCTTTAAATCTCCCATACTGCGAGGATATTGACTGCTATGTTTCGCATACTTTTCTAAGCAGACAGAACATTTACAGTGAGATTAAAGATCCCGTAATCTAGTGCACCATTCAAGGTGCGGAAGGATGGTTGACAAGGATGGTCAGACAAGGAACGTGTGCATACGGCCCTGTGATCAAAAGTGTTGTCACCTGGGAGCTGTAGTAGGAAAGGCAACGCTTGGTAACCGGAAATGTTGAAATATCCATCCACACCTATATTAACGACAACTTTAGTCAGTGGGCTCAAGTCGTGGGACGAAAAACACCCCAAAGACATCATGAAAAAGCCTCTGGTTTGAACTATACTCATCACACACTGTCTCTTTTCGTCTTGAAAAATTATACTAACTGTTCAATAAAAGTTTTGAAACAAGTTTACCCCTTATTTCCAGACCATTTTCTAGCATAATTTTCGAGCATGTTGACTGGAATACTCTCTTTCAAATACTGAAGGTAGCAGGGGTAAAATACAGGGAGCGAAAGGCTACTTACAATTTGTACAGAAACCAGATGGCAGTTATAAGAGTCGAGGGACATGAAAGGGAAGCAGTGGTTGGGAAGGGAGACAGGGTGGTAGCCTCTCCCCGATGTTATTCAATCTGTATATTGAGCAAGCAGTAAAGGAAACAAAAGAAAAATTCGGAGTAAGAATTGAAATCCAGGGAGAAGAAATAAAAACTTTGAGGTTCGCCGATGACATTGCAATTCTGTCAGGGACAGCAAAAGAGCAGAACTTGGAAGAGCAGTTGAACGGAATGGAAAGTGTCTTGGAAGGAGGATATAAGATGAACATCAACAAAAACAAAACGAGGATAATGGAATGCAGTCGAATTAAGTCGGGTGATGCTGAGGGAATTAGATTAGGAAATGAGACACTTAAAGTAGTAAAGGAGTTTTGCTATTAGGGGAGCAAAATAACTGATAATGGTCGATGTAGAGAGGATATAAAATGTAGACTGGCAATGGCAAGGAATGCGTTTCTGAAGAAGAGAAATTTGTTAACATCGAGTATAGGCTCAAGTGTCAGGAAGTCGTTTCTGAAAGTATTTGTATAGAGTGTAGCCATGTATGGAAGTGAAACATGGACGATAAATAGTTTGGACAAGAAGAGAATAGAAGCTTTCGAAATGTGGTGCTACAGAAGAATCCTGAAGATTAGATGGGTAGATCACATAACTAATGAGGAGGTATTGAATAGAATTGGGTAGAAGAGAAATTTGTGGTACAACTTGACTAGAAGAAGGGATCGGTTGGTAGGACATGTTCTAAGGCATCAAGGGATCACCAATTTAGTATTGGAGGGCAGCGTGGAGGGTGAAAATCGTAGAGCGAGAGCAAGAGATGAATACACTATGCAGATTCAGAAAGGATATAAGTTGCAGAAGATACTGGGAGATGAAGAAGCTTGCACAGGATAGAGTAGCACGGAGAGCTGCATCAAACCAGTCTCAGTACTGAAGACCACAACAACAACAACAACGTAATCTGCCTAATTCTAGCGACAACGTTGGTGCCGTCACAAGCGCAGCGGTAGTTTCATTTAAAAGTTTTTGAAAGAGACAGATCCTTAAGTTTAGATCAGGAATGCTGTTGCTTTAATATATATCTGGGTAATCATCCTCATCTTGTAGACGAGCCCGTCCAAGATAATGAACGATTTGCTATCTGTATGCTATGAAACTAAGCGCTCAGAACTTGACCGTTCAGATTGTAACTAAAAATAAAAAGGTTAAGTTTAGAAGACAGATCTGTCGACGTCGTTGCTCCAAACTAAAACGACTTATCTCATAGCTGTCACGTTGTTCATAGGCGCCTCCACAAATCATCGACAGTGGTTGCAGGAGGACCAGAAAGAACAAGTTATCATACGAGTATATGCCAACCATATCTGATAACCAACTTGTCAGGAGAACATGCGGGCAGAGAAGTAGTCTTCTTTGAAGAAGGCTTGTACAATCCTCGCCACATATCACCAGGCACTTTTTTGATGAAATATAGCATGTGGAGGTGCCTGCATAAGGGACAGAGATTCAAGTTCTAAACTCTTCCTGATATAGTGGCTGATGTGCTCATTGTCCTCGTATGTGGGAGGCAAGATCGCATGTTATAGCAATGCCGTCCCAAAATTTCCGATATGCCGCTCAACAATGGAGTCTGTTCCAATGGATTCGCCACAGTAGCATGTAACGCAAAGGCAGCATTCAAGAAAGGTCAAGTTGAAAAGGGACTCTTTGACAAACATTACATTCTGTGCCGTATCCAGGGCCTTCATCTGCGACCATGCCTACCCATATCACAGACACGGTCATATCAATAGTACCGCAAATGTTGTATATCCACTTCACCAAGCTATAATGAGTTCAAAACTTCCTAGTCTATTTTGAAGCAGAACTCAAGGCACCACCACAGAAACAAGGGCGCTAGTTCGCCACAAGGGGCTACAGCGTCAATGCATGAGCATCCCAGACAACAGCATCACAATCAGGAGCTCTACTTTTCCGGTCATATCCTCTCCAGACATAGAGCAGATATCATTCCACCAGGCGTGTATTTAGGGTGGCGCCTGGCTTCTCTCAGCCAGTTCAATTCGCAGAGGCAATACAAGCAGTTCCGAAGCAGAACAGCTTCCAGGACCTACACCGCAAGGTTCCAGCAGCAACCCAACCTCAAGGATACTGCACCACAGCCTCTACATCCAGCTGGACATCAGCCAAGATACTTCATGTCTTCTGACTTGGCGTCCTGTGGGACTGATGCTCCCAGACTGGTATCTTTTGTGGTAATTAGACTGTTAACTTTGCTCTGTGACCACTCTCATTATGTGGCCAAACGTGCTTCGAATTTTCTCATTAAGTTCCGCTGTTCATAGACTTAGGGTTTATCACCTCTATCGTATCTTATTCAGTGACTCTGCTCTTCGTGCTTCCTTCTGTGGAGAATTTATACCAGTAGCCAAGAATGTCTATTTAGTTGTGTTTTGTAATTCTGTGTAGAACAGACAAAATGTTAATAACATACAATATAGGACAATTCATTATTGTAGCGTGCTACCATACATGAACTGGCGATGAGGTGTTTATGTGTTGAACTCAGTTTTTCACGTGTGAGCTACACTGACGACAGATGTTTTCTTCTATATTCATTCCACGTTTTGAGTTAACTGACTTTTATTTTTTGTTCCAGTTGTCTGACTCTGGCCCAACAGGCACAAACTTACAACATGAAGAAGATTTTCTTTCATGTGTTTTCTACTAAACTAATTGTAGTTTATTCAGTGGGACAGTGTTCCTCTTGTGATTCCAGGGCAAGGACATTTATCTTCTATCAGATGCATTCTATTTTCCCTAACTTCTACTGGTCCGATGCAATTACACTACTTTCAAAAAAGATTCGGCAAGATGCAGCCCATCGGCCTGTGGTCCACATCAGCTTGGTTCGTACAGCATGCGTCCTTTATTTATTGATAACTAGCCACATCCAGTATCCTCTTCCCTCCCTCAGGTCAGCCATAGCTGTTCCTTGAGACAACATACTATTTGTACTTTCTTGACTCTACAGTTGTTCCCTCTAGGAAGCCGATACGCAAAATGTCCACTCTGAAGCATGGACCAGCACCACTGGTGAGCGGTCTGTCCTCGATTAAGACACTATATTACTTCTCTTTCCAGATTCATCACAGATGGTTTCCATCCACACCAGCTCCAGATTTTGCAGCCAATATCTGGGTCATCCTTACCAGTGTCCAGAAGGTTCTTTAAGCCCTTGAGGTTATGAGTCCAGGGGCAGGGACACAGCTGCCATGGGTGGTCACACCCAAGGACATTTCCATTGACTCTGAAGCACGTTATCTGCTTGAACATCCTATCAATGCAGGAATATCGGCCTTCAGAATGGCACTGCCACCTGTTCCCTTCTGGGGCAGGTGCTCAAGATCTCCATCCGACGTCAAGACAGTTGGGGAGGGATGCCATATCAATGTCCTTCACCTGTGATCATGGCTTCCCGCATTGCAGACATGGTTCTACAAGTTGCCTGTGCTTCATCCCTGCAAGGGACGCTCCTTTGGTAGACTCCAGTGTCAACAGTACTGCAGGCATGACATATCAACCTCAACAAGCTAGATTGTGTCCCAAATATTCTGGTCTGTTTTGAAGCGGAACTCCAGTCTCCACCACAGAAAGGAGCAGCATTGGCTTCACCACAAGGGGCACCACCCTCAAGATCAGGAGCACACATATCCCAGATTACAGCGCCACAATCAGGAGCGGTAACTTGCCTCCGCCACTCACATACCCTACAGATATCAAACAGCTATCATTTCACCAGAATGTATATAGGGTGGTGTCCAACTACTCTCAGCCATTTCTCTTCGCTGAGTCACAGCAAGCAGTTCTGACACAGAGTGACCTCCAGGATCTACACCAAGCAGTTCAAGCAGCAGACCAAACTCAAGGATGTTGCACCACAGCCGTTATGAGCAGCTGGACATCGGCCAAGTAACTTCATTTTTTCCGACTTGGTCTCCAGTGGGTCACTACCTGACCAAATGAACTTTTATTTTCTATCATTAAATGCTAGTACTAACTGGACTTGGGAATTATTATCCCAATCATATTTTTTAATGACTCTGATCTTTGTGATTTTTTCTGTGGAACGTGTCAGCTTTCATGTGTTTGTTATGTAGACAGAGACTAAATAATATTCGTTCATCTATCGTTAGTTCATGATAAACTTCATCTTTATTGGATTCATACCAGTCGTCAAGAAGGACTATTTAGCTGTGTTTTGCATATTTGTGTTGAACTGATAAATAAATGTTAAGTGCATATAATCTGGGACAAAGCTTTGTTGAGATGTGCTCCCAAACAGCATTCAGTATGTAAGGGACGGCATTTTCGTGCTCGTTGTTGGCCAGGGCGATGATTGTTTCTGGCCAATGGAAGCCAATACAATGGCTGCCCTCAACAGATAGTGGTGAACTGTCAATGCAGACTTTGCACCTACTGAGAATGGCATAACAATGGCCTTTCCAAACATACAAAAAGGTGCACTCTCCAGATTATGCACATGCTGTCCCTCTGCATTCCTAATCTCTTATTATGATTCCACTGTTCTATGCAGCCTCCCATTTTGAAATCATTCAGATCATTACTTCTGACCGAGCGAGGTGACGCAGTGGTTAGCACAGTGGACTTGCATTCGGAAGGACGACAGTGCAATGCGTCCGACCATCCTGATTTAGATTTTCCGTGATTTCTCTAAATCGCCCCAGGCAAATGTCGGGATGGTTCCTTCGAATGGGCACCGCCGACTTCCTTCCCTAATCCGATGAGACCGATGACCTCGCTGTTTAGTCTGCTCCCCCAAACAACCCAACCATTACTTCCGAGTGCTGCAATTTTCACAAATTGTAGAGTATAACGCCATGTGGTTGTAACTTCAAGTAAAGGAAACTTTTTAATGCAGGTAAATTTGTCTCAAATACCGCATAATAATTGTCTGCATATAACAGTACCTAAAATTAACCATGAAGTCGTTCCTTCTCCTTTTAGTTGAGAAAGAGAGGGGGACTGATTTGCATGAGGTCTCGGGGATGTTAGAAGTATAAATGGATAACTGTATCCACTTGAGCACATATTTCCTCACTTGACAGAAAGGAACACCAAGTTCCATGAAACTCAGTTTGAGAAATCTTTTCGTGAGAAACACAATTTTAAAAAATAGCATAGTGCGTCAGAGCCATAAATGAAGAGTGAATGGGAATACGGTTTAAGCCAAGAGCGTAAAGTGATCTCACCCAAGTAAGTACAGCATGAAGAAACAGTACATCAGCATCCACAATGCACAGTATCCAGTGGCAACTTCGACTACGCTTCCCTAAATTGCATTTTGGTGTCGTGGCCTCTAGTTGGCTCTTACAAAGTGAAGTCTTTGAGTGCTGTGAGGCACACCACCAAAGACTGCCCAGAGGAGCTGCAGGGTAATGCAGCCTGGCAGAACTATGACACTTTATCGAGAACACGGAAGACTGGCGCCTTTGTGCACCTATGAAAGGAGTCGGTACGGATAGCTCACACCTTTCATTATATCTTCACTCATCTTAAATAACTCTGCAAAATATTTTCCATTTTCTACATGATGAGAGACAGAACAGCAATTATTTTATTTTACAAGACAGAACAACAGGTTTCTTACAGTCCAAGAAAAAAACAGAATTTAAAAAAACTTTAACTCAAAATATTTGCACAAATTAGGAAGATGAGGTGGAATACATGTTCCATCCAGTTCGCGGAAATAATGAATATTAAAATGAAGTGTTAATATTATAAGATGTGTGTTTGTTAGGCACACAATATGGGAGTTTAGTCGCACAGTTTTTCTCATAGAGAGAAGGAAGGGCATTTTTATATTTCACATGCTTCAATTCAATTTGAAACACAGGCACTAACACACAGACAGAAGATGGACCTTGGATGGTTTAATGGCAAGAGATGTCTCCAATTCTGGTAGCTGAACAGAAGAGTTTTGATGGGCTGTCAAAGAGCTTGAAAGTTTGCTGAAGGTAGAGGTCAGCTAAGCAGGACGATTATTTGCTGTCTCCTGAGACACGACGGTGATTGTATTATAGAGATCACTGTCCTCACCTGATGTTCTGTGTTGGCAGTGCCAAAACCGTCCATTAGTAGTATCATGCCCCATTGTGATCGGTGGTGACTCATCTCCACATGCCACAACGCAGTAGTGAATGATGTTGATACCACGATTCACAAACGTTTAGAAAACTTTCACTCACTTCGACATGAATAATACAACATGCACAGAGTACACGTATTCCGTAGTTAAGAGGGTAATGGGGTGGTAGCAGGAAGAGCATCTGGCCACTCCTTAAATTTAACCATACCAGATCCTGCGCGAAAGCTGGGCAAAGATACAAGAAAAATAAAAAAAGATGTAACTAAGTACCTAAAACCTCTTTTTTCTTTTCTTCTGACTACCCTACTTTGGCGTAGGAAAAAGAAAAATAAGGAAGTTATTACTAAGTAACTAAAACTTCTATTTTTCTTGTCCCTTTCTTCCACTTTCGTGAAGGATCAGTATGGTTAGTTACGGATTTGGCATAGCTGAATTTAAGGGGTGGCCCAAGTAGTAGGGCAAAGACAGCATCAACCCAGATTATGGACTGGCTACATTCAGGAGCAGCATACATTAAGAGGTAAAAATTGTTCTCCTTTGATTGGCAGGTCCTTAGCCTAGTGTTCTGCTAAGTGGATTATATCCTTCTGAGAAACCCCCCTACATATCCCTCTCCCTGTCATCGTCCCCTCCCCCTCCCCCACCCCTATGGGAACTCCTCTCGCTGATAGAAGCACACATTTGATATCAATCTGATTGACTAATCAAGTAAATCGATCAATTAATTAACCGCTCCTCCTCTGGGAAACCCCAGCCATCCCCCTCCCCTTCTTCAGCTGGAAATTGGCGAGAGAAAGACATAACACACAGGACGTTTGAAATAAATGATAAAAGAGGTGTTTCTTATTGAAAATATTTGGCAGGCACTGCAACGTAAGGAAACTGAAAGTGTTTGTAGCATTGTGGGGCGTTTACAAACAGCTGCCTGTTGGTGATTGATGTGCTCTGCATTTCAATTCCTCTTCAACAGTGACGTGGTAACAGACGTCTAGGTGTTCGGTTTTGATTGATTCTTCTACTTTCAGACATGTATGTTACCACTGGTACGTGCAGGCTATCCCTGAAAGATGCTGCTCCCACCAAGACTCTCTCCATCTCAAACAAGTGGTATCAGTCAACCATTATGTGGTAATCGACAGCGTACCTGTGGACAGATGGGATGGAAAGGACACAGTCGATATTGGGCAATGTACGGTAATAAGCACCACAGTTGATAGTGCGATCAGTTTTAGCAATTTACCAGTATTTCCGTAAGTTCAATGCCGACCAATGACATAACAGCATGCTTCCCAATTTCTGTATCATCGATAAACCAACCCATGATGCTCGGAGTGTATCATATAGTACAATGTGAATATAGAGAAATGACTGTGCAGTATGTATATTTGTGGTTAATTATCGAACTTATGCACGAATGTACGCCAGTCAGCGCCCAATACAATTATGTTATCCACATATTTCTAGCACTTTGGTCATAGTGCTAGAAGTATGAAGATAACATAACTGCATCAGTGTTGAGCGCTGTCTGGTACATGTTGGTGGATATGTTCGATAATTAGCCACAAATGGACGTACCACACAGTCATCTCTCTATATTCGCAGTCTACTATAAGGTATATGCAAAGTAATGAAGGGACGGTTTAGCGATGATGCAGTAATTGGGAAATATGCTGTTGTGTAATTGGTCAGTGTTAAAATTATGGAAAAATGTGTAAAATTGTTAAAATTGGTCACAATATCAACTGTGGTGCTCATTACCATACATCGCCCCATATCGACAGTGTCTTTTCCACCCCATCTGTCCACTAGTACGCTGTCGATTACCACATAATGGTTGACTGATATACCACTTCTTTGAGATGGAGAGAGTCTTGGGTTGAGCAGCGTCTTCTGGAGATGGCCTGCACAAAACAGTGCTAACATGTATGACAGAAATAAGAAGAATCAATCAAAACCGAACATCTAGACGTCTGCTACGACGTCACTGTGGAAGATGAGTTGAAATGTAGAAGTCATCAGTCACCATCAGGCAGCTGTTTGTAAATGTCCCACAATGCTGCAAACTCTTTCAGTTTCCCTATGTTGGGGTGTCTTCCACATTTTTTTCAATAAGAAACACCTCTTCTGTCACTAATTTCAACCAATCTGTGTGTTGTGGAAACAGCATAGTTTACACCATGCAATGTCCAGCTTTCAGTGAGAGCTAATGGATTGAGACATGTAATGCCACTTTAGGACCTGACACATAGCTCAAAGTTGTGGTGAAAAAAACAAATTGTCAGTGGTTCACAAAGCTGTAAATATACACTACTTGGATGTGTTACAGCAGAAGCAAACAATGCATCAAAATGCTTATGAAAGAACAATACCTTGCGCTTGATAGTCTGTGGGCTATGGTCCTCCTATAATGCAGGTGACGAAACTTAACACTCATCTGTGCAAAGTGACTTTGATCACTGGCTACCTGCTGCATTCGGCAAATACCTGTACATTCAGTAGGATTGCCACATATGCCTGATGCCAGTATGCAAATGGTTTCGTTTACAATACATCTGAAGACACGGTTGCTGTAATATCTTATCGAGTTCTCTACCGGGTCACGTTAGTGGAGTTCTTATAGTTCTTAGTTTTTCTGTGTTGGATGGTACGAAATAATGAGTGAGAGAATATTTGGGTGACAGACATGAATGCATCCTGAGAAATGCAGATCTCCTTTTGACTGCAGTACCTCTATGTAGTTTGGAGATACAGTGCAATGCAGTAGCCAAACTGTTTGTCCTTCTTCCATTTCTGGTATGAAGTGCAGTCTTCCTAATTTTCCTGATAAGAAAGACCACCATAGGTGCTTGTACTGCGCTTTCTACTACCATCTCTTGCAGAATGGTTCAAATGGCTCTGAGCACTATGGGACTTAACATCTGAGGTCGTCAGTCCCCTAGAACTTAGAACTACTTAAACCTAGCGAACCTAAGGATATCACACACATCCATGCCCGAGGCAGGATTCGAACCTGCGACCGTAGCAGTCACGCAGTTACGGACTGAAGTGCCTAGAACAGCTCGGCCACCGCGGCCGGCTGTGTTGCAGGAGAAAGCTTCATTTGTCTCTAGTCTTATACATCATACAAGTTGGTCGAGCTACGACAATAGGCTCTCATTTGTACTGAGTGGTCAGAATATAGTCCTGTCGCATGAATGCCGCTTGCAGAAGATGGTACATATGGCACTCTCCGACTTTTACTCAGTTCCGAGTTATATTGTCTGATCACGTGGAGAAAGCTGCAGGGAAGGCAGGCCTGGACTGAGGAACAGTTACAAGATGCAGAGAGACTGTTTAAAAAACCACGCTGGAATTTTGCTGTATGGGACCCTTAGAAGATAGGTTCTGAAAGGGTGACCCATTTCAAGATATGAGAGCGATATGAATATTATTTACGACTGGCTGTAATCGTGAAAAGACATTGTCATAGGATCTATGTGGTTCAATGGATAGACTTGATTATAAATTGCAGACAATATTTCTGCCAGAAATCGTAACACCATCAGCCAATCTCGTGTGTGCCTGTACAACCAAGACCACCTTCAATTCAGTGTGATGGTAACATGGTCATTGTGATCGTGTTTTTAATAGCGCAATCCTTAGATGAAATGTATATTATGAGTGGTAGAACTGCGGTTAGCTTCAAATGTCAATTCTCAATAGCGTTCCTCGAAAAGAACATCGCCTTTTTCCCACGGATTTCCATTTGAGCTAACTGGTGAGTGTAATCCGACTGCTGAAAAAAAAAAACTGATCGTCATGGAAAGTACTTCTCATGATCACTCCAATTAATTAGCCTATCAGTCTGATATCAACAACTTGCCACCTGGGGGGTGGAAGTGATGGATAGGATACCACAGATAAGATTCTGGAGTTGGAGCAGTAATCATGCGTGTTTTCGTTGTGGCGATGTCTTTTAATGAAATCTGAATCTCACACTTACACAGGGAGATGTATTATTGGATTTTTTAAGTGATGCATAGTATAAACCCAGTATTTACAAAGTTCAGCGTGATGAGAAAATACTTTGAGGAATGTATCCTGAGCCATACTGTCGCAGGATTTTCACAACAGTAACCTTTAGAGACTTCGTATGTGGGGAGGCATTTGGTTACTTTAAGAGAATTCGAAGGTGAGGAGGCTTCCTTTGACACAGGTAGTCTTAGCATTCCATCATGTGCTAAAAATGAGTTAAATATTCTAGACCTGTGATGCACAACGTAACAGATATTAAGCTCATTGGAACTCTTTCTTTTTCTACCTGATGAGAAAATACTTTGAGGAATGTAGCCTGATTACAGGATTTTCAGAACAGTAACGATACTTTAGCGATGTAAAAACTCGTGTGCATCCCAATTTCTTCTGTCTTCGAAAATAGCTTTTATAAGGAGAAATCCCCATTTCGCTCGAGAAATTCGTGGTGTATGGTCAACAACATTGCTGTCTCAGATTAGGTACAGTGAATTTTTTAAAATGAGGGTGGGGGGGGGGCTATGTCAGGGTGGAATTGGGAAGAACGACTGTATACATCCAGATTGCAGGTGTTAGTTTCATAGTGCACCGCAGCTGCCGGCCACGGTAGTAACGAAGAATCGGTGGTGATAAGCTGTGAGATGTAGTTAGCTACAAAGAATTCGCTGACCTGTCTGCTCTGGTCTGTTGCAGAGGGGTTAGCAAAGTGACCAGTGTGCTGGATGAGTGGTAATAGAAGCAGATGTGTGTGTAGCATGAGAAGATTCAAGATGATGGCTATTTGCTCTGGACGATTATAAAAATCGTCATTGATAAATTGATCGGATGACTGCTTGGTGACGATCTCCCTCCAACATCTGACCGTTCGGTACAACGGGTGTGTCGATACTGAGAGATAGGTGTGCGGCTGCCAGCATAGCCGACACGTGTGTGGGTTTCTCGTCGCTGGTACTCGCGAGACGGTGCCATGACGCTGCTACGCGTTGCATGGAGCGACCAAAACAGCCCCCAGGTTGTCGCTAAGCGATGTCTCCCCAATATCCTTTCTTCCAGGAGTGCTAGTTCTGCATAGTTCGCAGGAGAGCTTCGATGAAGTTTGGGAGGTAGGAGACGAGGTACTGGCGGAATTAGAGCTGTGGGGACGGGGCGTGGGCCGTGCTTGGGTAGTTCAGTCGGTAGAGCAATTGCCCGCGAAAGGCAAAGGTCCCGAGTTCGAGTCTCGGTCCGGCACACAGTTTTAATCTGCCAGGAAGTTTTAATTATATAGTTGTCAATAATTCCACTACCCAAACATTATTAACCATACATCCATTACCATACCTTTCCTTGTGCCTTTTCTTATAAGAAATTTCATCTCACCTTACATTGCGTGTCCTCCCAACATAGTCTCCAGTAAGAAAAACATGTCGATACAATTCTCTATCCACTCGCTAACTGCTAGTCCGTCCAACCGCAGAATCTCTTGCCGAGGGCGCAGAGCGCTGACAGCAGTAAGTCTATAGCGCTGCCAACATAAAACTGGCTTCTTGCAACTACAAGAAGAATATAGTAATTCCAATTCCAAAGAAAGCAGGTGCTGAAGGTGTGAAAATTACCGAACTGTCAGTTTAATAAGTTACGGTTGCAAAATTCTAAGACGAATCCTTTACAGAAGAATGGAGAAACTTGTAGAAGCCGACCTTGTTTCCATAAATGTAGGAACAGGAGAGGCAATACTGACTTCTCATAGAGGATGGGTTAAGGAAAGATAAACCTACGTTTATAGCATTTGTAGATTTAGAGAAAGCTTTTGACAATGTTGACTGGAATACTCTTTCAAATTCTAAAGGTGCAGCGGTAAAATACAGGGAGCGAAAGGCTATTTACAATTTGTACAGAAACCAGGTGGCAATTGTAAGAGTCAAGGAACATGGAAGCAGTGGTTGAGAAGTGAGTGAGATAGAGTTGTAGCCTATCCCCGATGTTGTTCAATCTGTATATTAAGCAAGCACTAAAGGAAAGAAAAGAAAAATTTGGAGTAGGAATTAAAGTCAAGGAAGAAGACATGAAAACTTTGAGGTTTGCCGATGACATTGTAATTCTGTCAGAGACAGCAAAGGACTTGGAAGATCAGTAGAATGGAATAGACAGTGTCTTGAAAGGAGGATATAAGATTAACATCAACAAAAGCATAACGAGGATAATGGAATATAGTCGAATTAACTCAGGCAATGCTGAGGAAATTAGATTAGGAAATGAGATACTTAAAAGTAGTAGATGAGTTTTGTTATTTGGGGAGCAAAATAACAGATGATGGTCGAAGTAGAGAGGACATAAAATGTAGACTGGCTATGTAAAGGAAAGCGTTTCTGAAGAAGAGAAATTTCTTAACATCGAGTACAGATTTAAGTGTCAGGAAGTCCTTTCTGAAAGTATATGCATGGAGTGTAGCCATGTATGGAAGTGAAACATGGACGATAAGCAGTTAAGACAAGAAGAGAATAGAAGCTTTTGAGATTTGGTGCTAAAGATGAATGTTGAAGATTAGATGAGTAGATCACATAGATAATGAGAAGGTACTGAATAGAATTGGGGGAAAAGAGAAATACGTGGTTCGACCTGAGTAGGTGAAGGGATTGGTTGGTAGGACACATTCTGAGGCATCAAAGGATCACTAATTTTAATACTGGTGGGAAGCGTAGGGGGGGGGGGGGGGGATCGTAGAGGGAGACCAAGAGATGAATACAGTAAGCAGATTGAGAAGGATGTAGGCTGCAGTAGTTACTCGGGGATAAAGAGGCTCGCACAGGACAGAGTTGCAGGGAGAGCTGCATCAGACCAGTCTTTGGACTGGAGACAAGAACAACAAGAACAATAACAACAACATGTTTCCCGATCTGTACAAAATAATTTGTTGGTGAAGTTGTCGCAATTTGTACATCTGAAGAAAGTGGAGGAAAGTGTTACCACACCAGTAGCAGCAATTTGGCGGGTAAATTCATTAATAATCAATCGGAATGCTCCATTCACAGGAAGTTCCATGACGTCACAGAGTAGAAAGACACCGTTTATGTGGAGAGGGTGCGGCATAGAAGCCTCTACAGACTGGGTCAAACAGGATGGGGGCAAAGCAATGTATCTAAAGAAAGTTCTGTGATGTTAGAGAGTCACGTGGTGTCTTCTTTGTTCGAGTGTTCAGAGACAAGTCCAAGCAGACCAGCCTCCGCTGGTTTGGGCAGATAGGATGCTGTCCCCACAACCGCCGTTGTGGGTTTAGAACACCTCCAGACAAGCATTTGTAGGACATCGGAAATACAACGAAAATTCCAGGCATTTTTCTCTTCTATAGGACAGTGCTTCGAATTCTCCTTGTATGTGTGTGCGTGTGTGTGTGTGTGTGTGTGTGTGTGTGTGTGTGTGTGTGTTTGTTTTCACTATCTGTTGTGCCTTAACATCCCTGATTGCAGCAGCAGGAGCAAATATAATCTAAGCCCACTTAGTATTTCCAAGCACAATCAGAATAAAAAATTGTCACAATTGTTTAAATATTCCATACTGCCATGCATTGACAGATTTTTTAAATAAACAGTATTCCACACACTGCAGTCCTGACAAATTCCTTAACTAAATAAATAAACTATATTTCAAACACTGCCTTGTATCCCATTAATTGTTTATATAAACAGTATTCAATACCTTGTCTTATCTACCAGAAATAGTTTAAACAGTATTCCATACACTACAAGCAACTTCCCACCAAATTCTTTATATAAATAAATAAATAATTAAATAAATATATTTTATACACCACTTTGTATCCCATAAATTGTTTAAATAATCGACATTCCATATATTGCCTTCTCTACCAGAAATTGTTTAAACAACATTCCATGCACTAAAGTCGATTTCCTGCCAAATGAGTAGTAAACTGAGGGGGGGAGGGGAGGAGGAGGGCTGGAAGGTTTCCCAGAGAGGGAGAGGTTAATTATTTGATCGATTTACTTAATTAGTCAATCAATTTGATATCAAAAGTGTGTTTGTATCAGTGAGAAGTGTTCCCAGAGGATGGGGGAGGAGGAGGAGGGGAAAGGGGGAGAAGGGGAGGGAGGGAGAGGAGTAGGGGTGTTTCTCAAAAGGATGGATTATACCCAGGAGCTCATAATCCACTTAGCAGAACAATGGGTTAAGGCCCCGTCAATCAAAAGAGAACGAAAGGTTTGCCCCTGAGTGTATGCTGCCCCTGAAAGTCGGCAACCTGCAATATGGGATGATGCTGTCTTTGCCCTGCTACTGCCAGATGCCCTTCCTGTTACAGCCCTGTTACCTTCCTGTACTGTATGCATGTAGCATCATTCATGTTGAAGTGAGCAAAAGTTTGCTAGTCCTTAACGACTCTGATTGCTTGGTATAAGTCTTTTTCTTGGACAGAAACTTTGCTTAGAAGTACACATTTCACAGACATTAGGCTTATCCAGCGTTCCTCATTAATCTATTGCCTTTTCCTGTGTGCTTCCCACAAGATCATGGATCATTCTTGCTCCTTCTCTTCCAATTTAATACACAAAAAATCAAAATAATTAAATTGCTGCTAGCCAGTGTGGCTGTGCAGTTCTAGGCGCTTCAGTCTGGAACCGAGCGACCGCTACGGTCGCAGGTTAGAATCCTGCCTCGGGCATGGATGTGTGTGATGTCCTTAGGTTAGTTATGAATTCATAATGTTGCAAGTGCTGTACAACAGCAGATCATACTGTCACACTGCAACCACGCTCAAGTCCAAAACTGAAAGCAAGATCATCAGTGAGAGCGCATTTGTCACGAACACCAACGTACAGCCAGAACAGAACTGACCTTCTGGACAGAGAGTGCTGCTATTTATGCAGACATCGAATATTCCAGAATATACAAACAATACAAACATAAGAAACTCCGATAACCTCCCAGAAATAATAAATGCTAAACAGGAAATAACTACTAGTGGTCAGGTTTGAACAAGCGACCCACAGGAGGCCAACCAATGACGCTAACTGCTATGCCACATTGCATGCAGCAAGGCTCGTGGCAATATTCACATAGCGTAAACTTCTAGCATTAGGTCATGAATTATAAATAACAACGCTATTTAATTAATTTAAAGTACAAATGGGGGTAGGGCAACTGATAGTTTCATGATTAGATGTGCACATACTACGGGATAAGATATAAGTTTTTCGCACATTAGTTACATAAAAACATATCAGACTATGTTAAGCTGCTTGATTGATTTGGCGGGAGGGGACCAAATAGTCAGGTCATCGGTCCCATCTGGTTAGGGAAGGAAGTCGGCCATGCCCTTTGAAAGCAAGCATCACAGCATTTGCCTGAAGCGATTTGGGGAAATCACGGAAAATCTAAGTCAGGGTGGTTGGAAGTGGGTTTGAACCGTCGCTCCCCGAATGCGAGGCAGTGTGCTAACCACTGCGCCACCTCGGTCGGTTACTAGATTAAGATAAACCCATGGACTAGTATTACTTTCAACTACATCAAGAACGCCTAGCAAAACCTTTATTTCCAGATCAATCCACATGGCATTACTTAGAATACCTTAATACTGTTCAACTGTTCTAACTAATACTTAGGGATTACAATTAGAAATAACCTAAACTGGAACGATCACATAGATAATGTTGTGGGTAGAGCAAACCAAAGACTGCTATTCATTGGCAGAACACGTAGAAGGTGCAACAGGTCTACTAAAGAGACTGCTTACACCACGCTTGTCCGCCCTATTCTGGAGTACTGCTGTGCGGTGTGGGATCCGCATCAGGTGAGACTGAGGGATGACATCGAAAAATTTCAAAGAAGGGCAGCTTGTTTTGTACTATCGCGAAAGAGGGGAGATAGTGCCACAGACATGATACGTGAATTGGAGTGGCAATCATCAAAAAAAAAAAAAAAAAGGCGTGTTTCGGTGCGACGGCATCTTCTTATGAAATTTAAATCACCAGTTTTCTCCTCCGATTGCGAAATTATTCCGTTGGCGCCCACATACATAGGGAGAAATGATCATCACGATAAAATAAGAGAAATCAGGGCTCGCACAGAAAAATTTAAGTGCTCGTTTGCCCGCTCGCCGTTCGAGAGTGGAACAGTAGAGAAATAGCTTGAAGGTGATTCATTGAACCCTCTGCTGGGCACTTTTGTGAATAGCAAAGTAATCACCTAAATGTAGATGTAGATGGTGTCTCGTACTGTCGTGACCATCTGTGGAAAGAGGCTGAAGAACGGTGAAACCATGGGTGGCGAATAGATGGTAGACATACTTGTCTTATCAGAAAACTTGGACATGTCTGCTGTGTATGGCAATCAACAAAACAAATATTTTGAGCACTAGGTTCCACAGTAGACGACCCCTGCGTGTTCATAAAAATGTTCAAATGTGTGTGAAATATTATGGGACTTAACTGCTAAGGTCATCAGTCCCTAGGCTTACACACTAATTAACCTAAATTATCCTAAGGACAAACACACAAACGCGCCGGGACAAGCCGCACAGTCCATGACTGCAGCGCCTGAGACCGCTCTGTTAATCCCGCGCGGCCGCGTGTTCATATAGACACAACGATATCGTCAATTACGATGGCAATGTGAACAGGATTGTCCAGATTTTTGGACTGCGGAAAAATCGAAACGGATTGCCTGATCGGATGAATCAAGTTTCTCGTTAGGCCGGGTCGGGATCGGTCCGGATATGCTGTCATCCACGTGAATGGATGCTCCGAAACATGCACCACACCAGACACAGGGTGGTGGGGGCAGTGTGTGCTGTGGGGGACATTCATCTGGGCTTCCATGGGGTCTGTGGTAGTAATCGAAGGCTCTGTGACAGCTATGGACTAAGGGCACACTATTGCGGACCACCAGGAGCCCTTCGTGCTTGATGTCCTCACCGACAGCAGTGCAATTTTCTGATAGGATAAGTGTCCAAGCCAGATGGTCTCAGTCGTGATTTAGTGCTTTGAGGAGCATGGACGCTATTGGGCCACAGTTCCTCGCCCATCAACAACTGACGTCTGGTACCACATCATCTGGAGCCCTATCGACGATTAGTCAAACCCATGCAACATAATTGCTGTTGTGCTGCATTTCGAAGGTGCAATAACACGCTATTAATCAGGTGGTTGTAATATTTTGGTTCGTCAGTGTATCTTTAAAATAATGGTTCAGCTATCTCAAAGGTTACAGGTACCTATTAGGTAGAGATGGAAAAAAGGGACCAGCTAAAACCCATACTGGTATTTCAACTCTGAATAACCGGTATTTTGCGGCATTTGTTTGGTCTCAGTGATAACAGGACTTTTTTTTATTTTTTAGCAATAGCTTCGTTAAAAACTTTTAGATCGATTTGTTTTTAAATAATTTGATATTTAGATTCTAGGTATGTTGTTTTTGTTGTGGTCTTCAGTCCCGAGACTGGTTTGATGCAGCTCTCCATGCTACCCTATCCTGTGCAAGCTTCTTCATCTCCCAGTACTTACTGCAACCCACGTCCTTCTGAATCTGCTTAGTGTATTCATCTCTTGGTCTCCCTCTACGATTTTTACCCTCCACGCTGCCCTCCAATACTAAATTTGTGATCCCTTGATGCCTCAGAACATGTCCTACTAACCGGTCCCTTCTTCTCGTCAAGTTGTGCCACATACTCCTCTTCTCCCCAATTCTATTCAATACTTCATCATTAGTTATGTGATCTACCCATCTAATCTTCAGCATTCTTCTGTAGCACCACATTTCGAAAGCTTCTATTCTCTTTTGTCCAAACTATTTATCGTCCATGTTTCACTTCCATACATGGCTACACTCCACACAAATACTTTCAGAAACGACTTCTTGACACTTAAATCTATACTCGATGTTAAGAAATTTCTCTTCTTCAGAAACGCTTTCCTTGCCATTGCCAGTCTACATTTTATATCTTCTCTACTTCGACCATCATCAGTTATTTTGCTCCCCAAATAACAAAACTCCTTTACTACTTTAAGTGTCTCATTTCCTAATCTAATTCTCTCAGCATCACCCGACTTAATTCGACTACATACCATTATCCTCGTTTTGCTTTTGTTGATGTTCATCTTATATCCTCCTTTCAAGACACTGTCCATTCCGTTCAACTGCTCTTCCAAGTCCTTTGCTGTCTCTGATAGAATTACAATGTCATCGGCGAACCTCAAAGTTTTTATTTCTTCTCCATGGATTTTAATACCTACTCCGAATTTTTCTTTTGTTTCCTTTACTGCTTTCGCAATACACAGATTGAATAACATTGGGGAGAGGCTACAATCCTGTCTCACTCCCTTCCCAACCACTGCTTCCCTTTCATGGCCCTCGACTCTTATAACTGCCATCTGGTTTCTGTACAAATTGTAAATAGCCTTTCGCTCCCAGTATTTTACCCTTGCCACCTTTAGAATTTGAAAGAGAGTATTCCAGTCAACATTGTCAAAAGCTTTCTCTAAGTCTACAAATGCTAGAAACGTAGGTTTGCCTTTCCTTAATCTTTCTTCTAAGATAAGTCGTAAGGTCAGTATTGCCTCACGCCCGCATCTCGTGGTCGTGCGGTAGCGTTCTCGCTTCCCACGCCCGGGTTCCCGGGTTCGATTCCCGGCGGGGTCAGGGATTTTCTCTGCCTCGTGATGGCTGGGTGTTGTGTGCTGTCCTTAGGTTAGTTAGGTTTAAGTAGTTCTAAGTTCTAGGGGACTTATGACCACAGCAGTTGAGTCCCATAGTGCTCAGAGCCATTTGAACCATTTTTATTGCCTCACGTGTTCCAATATTTCTACGGAATCCGAACTGATCTTCCCCGAGGTCGGCTTCTACCAGTTTTTCCATTCGTCTGTAAAGAATTCGTGTTAGCATTTTGCAGCTGTGACTTATTAAACTGATAGTTCGGTAATGTTCACATCTGTCAACACCTGCTTTCTTTGGGATTGGAATTATTATATTCTTCTTGAAGTCTGAGGGTATTTCGCCTGTCTCATACATCTTGCTCACCAGATGGTAGAGTTTTGTCAGGACTGGCTCTCCCAAGGCCGTCAGTAGTTCTAATGGAATGTTGTCAACTCCCACGGCCGTGTTTCGACTCAGGTCTTTCAGTGCTCTGTCAAACTCTTCACGCAGTATCGTATCTCCCATTTCATCTTCATCTACATCCTTTTCCATTTCCTAATATTGTCCTCAAGTACATCGCCCTTGTATACACCCTCTATATACTCCTTCCACCGTTCTGCTTTCCCTTCTTTGCTTAGAATTGGGTTTCCATCTGAGCTCTTGATATTCATACAAGTGGTTCTCTTTTCTCCAAAGGTCTCTTTAATTTTCCTGTAGGCAATATCTATCTTATCCCTAGTGAGATAAGCCTCTACATCCTTACATTTGTCCTCTAGCCATCCCTGCTTAGCCATTTTGCACTTCCTGTCGATCTCATTTTTGAGACGTTTGTATTCCTTTTTGCCTGCTTTATTTACTGCATTTTTATATTTTCTCCTTTCATCAATTAAATTCAATATTTCTTCTGTTACCCAAGGAGTTCTACTAGCCCTCGTCTTTTTACCTACTTGATCCTCTGCTGCGTTCACTACTTCATCCCTCAGAGCTACCCATTCTTCTTCTACTGTACTTCTTTCCCCCATTCCTGTCAATTGTTCCCTTATGCTCTCCTTGAAACTCTGTACAACCTCTGGTTCTTTCAGTTTATCCAGGTCCCATCTCCTTAAATTCCCACCTATTTGGAGTTTCTTCAGTTTTAATCTACAGTTCATAACCAATAGATTGTGGTCAGAGTACACATCTGCCCCTGGCAATGTCTACAATTTAAAACCTGGTTCCTAAATCCCTGTCTTACCATTATATAATCTATCTGATACCTTCTAGTATCTCCAGGATTCTTCCATGTATACAATCTTCTTTCATGGTTCTTGAACCAAGTGTTAGCTATGATTAAGTTATGCTGTGTGCAAAACTCTACCAGGTGGCTTGCCCCAATCCATATTCACCTACTATGTTTCCTTCTCTCCCTTTTCCTGCTCTTGAATTCCAGTCACCCATGACTATTAAATTTTCGTCTCTCTTCACTACCTGAATAATTTCTTTTATCTCATCATACACTTCTGCAATTTCTTCATTATCTGCAGAGCTAGCTGGCATATAAACTTGTACTACTGTAGTAGGTGTGGGCTTCGTGTCTATCTTGGCCACAATAATGCGTTTAAATTTTCTAATCTACCTGCCCGGTTAGGGTATGTGACATTCCACGCTCCGATCCGTAGAAGGTCAGTTTCCTTTTTCCTGATAACGACGTCCTCTTGAGTAGTCCCCGCCCGGAGATCCTAATGGGGGATATTTTACCTCCGGAATATTTTACCCACAGGACGCCATCATCATTTATCCATACAGTAAAGCTGCATGCCCTCGGTAAAAATTACGGTCGTAGTTTCCCCTTGCTTTCAGCCGTTCGCAGTACCAGCACAGCAAGGCCGTTTTGGTTAATGTTGGAAGACCAGGTCAGTCAATCACCCAGACTGTTGCCCCTGCAACTACTGAAAAGGCTGTTGCCCCTCTTCAGGAACCACACGTTTGTCTGGCCTCTCAACACATAGCCCTCCGTTGTGGTTGCACCTACGGTATGGCCATCTGTATCGCTGAGGCACGCAAGCCTCCCCACCAACGGCAAGGTCCATGGTTCATGGGGAAGATTCTAGGTATATTGATACATATAATACAAAAATATCATAGCTAACACTTGGTTCAAGAATCATAAAAGAAGGTTGCATACATGGAAGAATCCCGGAGGTACTAAAATGTATCAGATAGATTATATAATGGTAAGACAGAGATATAGGAACCAGGTTTTAAATTGTAAGACATTTCCAGGGGCAGATGTGGATTCTGACCACAATCTATTAGTTATGAACTGTAGATTAAAACTGAAGAAACTCCAAATAGGTGGGAATTTAAGGAGATGGGACTTGGATAAAATGAAAGAACCAGAGATTGTACAGAGTTTCAGGGAGAGCATAAGGGAACAATTGACAACAATAGGGGAAAGAAGTGCAGTAGAAGAAGAATGGGTAGATCTGAGGCATGAAGTAGTGAATGCAGCAGAGGATCAAGTAGGTAAAAAGACGAGGGCTAGTAGAACTCTTTGGGTAACAGAAGAAATATTGAATTTAATTGATGAAAGGAGAAAATATAAAAATGCAGTAAATGAAGCAGGCAAAAAGGAATACAAACGTCTCAAAAATGATATCGATAGGAAGTGCAATATGGCTAAGCAGGGATGGCTAGAGGACAAACGTAAGGATGTAGAGGCTTATCTTACTAGGGGTAAAATAGATACTGCCTACAGGAAAATTAAAGAGACCTTTGGAGAAAGGAGAACCACTTGTATGAATATCAATAGCTCAGATGGAAACCCAGTTGTAACCAAAGAAGGGAAAGCAGAAAGGTGGAAGGAGCAATATAGAGGGTGTATACAAGGGCGATGTACTTGAGGACAATATTATGGAAATGGAAGAGAATGTAGATGAAGATGAAATGGGAGATACGATACTGCGTGAAGAGTACTGAAAGACGTAAGTCGAAACAAGGCCTCGGGAGTAGACAACATTACATTAGAACTACTGACGGCCTTGGGAGAGCCAGTCCTGACAAAACTCTACCATCTGGTGAGCAAGATGTATGAGACAGGCGAAATACCCTCAGACTTCAAGAAGAATATAATAATTCCAATCCCAAAGAAAGCAGGTGCTGACAGATGTGAAAATTACCGAACTATCAGTTTAATAAGTCACAGCTGCAAAATGCTAACACGAATTCTTTACAGACGAATGGAAAAACTGGTAGAAGCCGACCTCGGGGAAGATCAGTTCGGATTCCGTAGAAATATTGGAACACGTGAGGCAATACTGACCTTACGACTTATCTTAGAAGAAAGATTAAGGAAAGGCAAACCTACGTTTCTAGCATTTGTAGACTTAGAGAAAACTTTTGACAATGTTGACTGGAATACTCTCTTTCAAATTCTAAAGGTGGCAAGGGTGAAATACTGGGAGCGAAAGGCTATTTACCATTTGTACGGAAACCAGATGGCAGCTATAAGAGTCGAGGGGCATGAAAGAGAAGCAGTGGTTTGGAAGGGAGTGAGACAGGGTTGTAGCCTCTCCCCAATGTTATTCAATCTGTGTATTGAGAAAGCAGTAAAGGAAACGAAAGAAAAATTCGGAGTAGGTATTAAAATTCATGGAGAAGAAATAAAAACTTTGAGGTTCGCCGATGACATTGTAATTCTATCAGAGACAGCAAAGGACTTGGAAGAGTAGTTGAACGGAATGGACAGTGTCTTGAAAGGAGGATATAAGATGAACATCAACAAAAGCAAAACGAGGATAATGGTATGTAGTCGAATTAAGTCGGGTGATGCTGAGGGAATTAGATTAGGAAATGAGACACTTAAAGTAGTAAAGGAGTTTTGTTATTTGGGGAGCAAAATAACTGATGATGGTCGAAGTAGAGAAGATATAAAATGTAGACTGGCAATGGCAAGGAAAGCGTTTCTAAAGAAGAGAAATTTGTTAACATCGAGTATAGATTTAAGTGTCAAGAAGTCGTTTCTGAAAGTATTTGTGTGGAGTGTAGCCATGTATGGAAGTGAAACATGGACGATAAATAGTTTGGACAGGAAGGGTATAGAAGCTCTCGAAATGTGGTGCTACAGAAGAATGCTGAAGATTAGATGGGTAGATCACATAACTAATGATGAAGTATTGAATAGAATTGGGGAGAAGAGGAGTATGTGGCACAACTTGACGAGAAGAAGGGACCGGTTGGTAGGACATGTTCTGAGGCATCAAGAGATCACAAATTTAGTATTGGAGGGTAGCGTGGAGGTTAAAAATCGTAGAGGGAGACCAAGAGACGAATACACTAAGCAGATTCAGAAGGATTTAGGTTGCAATTATGTACTGGGAGATGAAGAAACTTGCACAGGATAGGGTAGCATGGAGAGCTGCATCAAACCAGTCTCAGGACTGAAGACCACAACAGCAACAATACAAAAATTCGAGGGCCGTCTACACTTATTACTGGAAATAACGTCTATAAAAAACCAAAACTTCAGAAATCTACTATTTTGAGAGATTTTAGCAGTGGGCTTAAACCGAAGATTTAAAAAAATGGTGTAATCTAAAAACAGTCGTTTCAGCGGTAATCGCCATCCTTGGTTGGTTGGTTGTTTGGGGAAGGAGACCAGACAGCGTGGTCATCGGTCTCATCGAATTAGGGAAGGATGGGGAAGGAAGTCGGCCGTGCCCTTTCAGAGGAACCATCCCGGCATTTGCCTGAAGTGATTTAGAGAAATCACGGAAAACCTAAATCAGGATGGCCGGACGCGGGATTGAACCGTCGTCCTCCCGAATGCGAGTCCAGTGTCTAACCACTGCGCCACCTCGCTCGGTATCGCCATCCTTACTGCTAGGCAGGAGTATGTAAGACTCTGAGTTATATAGTTTTACTTCCTCGGAAAACTAGCTCATCATGGTACATTTGGTAGCAAACAGGGTTTTATTTTAAATTTTTGCAGTATTTTTCGAAGTTTTCTCCTGTTTCATATTGTTATCATTTATTAACTGATAGTCATTTTGTGGTAGGAGCTCTTTCCTCATTCCTGTTTGCTTCCAAGTATGTAATAAGGAAATGTAGTTCCGCCTCGAGCAAACACAACTTTTTTTTCGTATTTCACTATTCATACACGTTTCGGAAAAGTTTCTCTATCTTGAGTGTGCTTTATTTATTATCTTTTGAACAAGAAACAAAGAAAAGTTTCCACAACTTACTGCAACCAGTTCCCTTTTGTTTTAGTATTCAATTTTTATTTTCCGTTACCTGTTTCGAATCACATAGCGATTCATCGTCATATGGTACATATTCATTGCATGTTTGCAGCGTTATGAGGGTCATGCAGCTGTGGCAAAATTTATAAACGAAACATGTATGTATTGAATGTGGTGAGAATTATTCACATTACGATATCGATTTACTTGCATTACTTACAGGTAGTAGTATATGTTGGGTTGTTCTTGGTGCACATATTGTTTTGGGAAACTTAGAGTGTGTTTTCCAGTGTCGTTAATTTTACACCACCTCACAAATTTAGCCACAGGTAACAACTTCCACATGCTACATAAAACGTAAATGAACAAAGAACATGATTAAAGTTACGTTCTAAGAATTTGTGATGGAACAGAAAGTTTATTTGTTCAGCATTTGCACTGCAGATTGGCGACGGTAAGTATATATCTCCTGTATTTATATTATACTAATTATTGCAAAAAGTGATATATATTTACGTTACAAACATGAGTTGTGCTACTTACAGAATCTATTAAACCATGTGTATGGATGAAATTTCATCTACAATTTTAATGATCAAACTACGTTTGACATTTATCTTGATGTTTAATAGACATCTATCATTACTTATGAAATAACGGTTAGAGCTCTGCAAGAAGTTTTGTGTGTGTATGTGTGTGTGTGTGTGTGTGTGTGTGTGTGTGTGTGTGAGAGAGAGAGAGAGAGAGAGAGTAGTGCGTGCGTGCGTGAAAAAGCTTTTTTTGTCGGGATTGTTTAGTTTTTCAAGTTTAAAGATTCTTTGAAATTTTGAAAAAATGAGTTGGTTGCTAAGTCAGTTTGTTCATCTAAGATAGAGTGGGGTGATTTATTGTTACGGGTGAAAATCTGGAACATTTAGAATTTTTCACCCATAACAAAATTTATTCATCACAGCTGTGTTCTACAGCCATAATGGATAAAAGTTAAATATACGAAGAATTTGTGCCTCATGATATTATCGATTTTTGACATTATAATATTTTCATTACTATAATTATTGACGAATTAACGTGAAGAATAAAAGTATACCGTATTATTACACGCTGGTGTTCACAAGTCTGTTTGGTATTTGCAGCAGAGCTACAATCATTGCCTTCCAGTATATCATATGCAATTAATAAGCATTTATCACTGTTTTGTTACTTCTTTCACACAGCTTTCTCCGGCGTAGTACGATATTACCGGTTTTCTCCTTCTTTCTATAGCACTACTGTCGTTAAATTACGTTGTTTCGTAAACAAAGATTCGCAGCTTTCCTCTTTGACTAGCAGTTTTAATGTTACGGTACTATTTTTCTAGAAATCAGTCAACTAGATACTGATTGCAGGAGCTAACGCGCTTCAACCAGGAATAGGTCGTGCATATTCTCTCCCTCAGAAACTTGCAGCAAGGGAGATACATTCATAATTAACAAGGAATACAGCGAACACCATCCTTTTCCTCTTTTCCGCATTCTCTTCATAAATACTCAAGTGAGGCAGTGGGTAACGTGTAGCAGGCAGGTGAAAATTAGCGGTTAACCTGCCTCGTCTGGGCGGACTAGTCAATACAGGTTCCAACAAGGTGCGACCCCACGGAACAAGCAGGTGCCATCGCCGCCTTTTATTATCGTCGCTTTTTTCCCTTCCTTTGTTTGCCTTTCAATTTTTTTTTTTCCACCGGCGAGAAGAAACAGCGAGAGCAGTACACTTCATTAAGGCTAAAGCGGCGGGCCATTGTTCCTTGTTTGACTGGAACAAGGATCGGCGTGAGCGTGACCACGGCAGGAGGTCGCGCCCGACGCTGAGCGACTGGTCTGGCAGTGGGGGGGGAAGGGGGGGCGGGGACGTGTCGGCTTGGCAGACAGCGACAGCGGGAGCAAATTACATCGCGAGCCGCCAGGCGGCTGAGTCGGCAGCCGCTGCGGGTGCTTGTAATACAAAACAATGTCCAGCCGCGGAGCGAGAGGCACTGACACAGGCCGCTCTGCCCCCCCCCCCTCCCACTCCCTATCCCCTCCACTCCGCTGCCTGACCAGGGCTTCAGTCCACCGCAGACACGACAGCTGCGACCCGGCCACCAAGATCGGTGGCGCTGGGCAGCCGCGGGAGCGCGTCATGTGTTCGTTGGAGCCTGACGCTACTGTGTGTTTGTGTGTGTGTGTGTGTGTGTGTGGACAGGGGAGCTCAGACTGGTATCCGCTCGGGCGAGTGGCAGCTGTTGAATGCACCACCCGTGCTGCAGGGGGGGGGGGGGAGCGAGGGGAGGCGGCGGTAGTAAGGGGCGCGGCTCCTCTGCGTGGGAGGCCGGGTTTCTTTTGTTCGCTGCAGCCTGCGTCCCGGGCAAGAATGCGCCTCCCCTGATGAGATCCGGGCCCACAATGTAACATCCATCCGCTCATTCCCGCTCAACGGCAGGGGCGCTTGCGATGCAGCCGCAAACAGTCGCGAATGTGGCACGCGTGTTATACGAAGTGCATCTCTCAAGGGGTCGTTTTAAGTTACCTAAGTGAGGAGCAGTTTGTGCAGAAAGGACTTAGAAAAGGTGGAAACTGAAACTAAAGTACACAAAATGACAACCAAATACACTTCTCATTTGTGGAAATGTGCTCTGCAGTAAAAAGATTTACAAACAGAACATCTCCAGGGCCAGATGGCATAAATAATGAATTAATAAAACACGGGGGCAGGCATCAACAGCTCCATACTTTGTTTAATAGTATCACAAAGGGAGCCAGGATACCAAGAGAATGGAAAGGAAGTATTACAATTCCAGTGCCCACCCGGCTAGCCGCACAGTCTAACGCGCTGCTTCCCGAGTGGGAAGGCGTGCCGGTCCCCAGCACGAATCCATCCGGCCTATTAGTGGCGAGGTCCGGTGTGCCGGCCAGTCAGTGGATGGTTTTAAAGGCGGTTTTCCATCTACCTCGGCGAATGCGGGCTGGTTGCCCTTAAGGTCGGGACACACACGTCAGGGCCGAGCGTCGGACTAGTGACGGCCGTGCTCCGGTCCGTTCCTGCAGGGGCCACACACGACCGGGGCACGTCCGTGTCTCTGTTGTTCCTTGTAGTGACTCGGACGCGGTGATCTGTGTTTCTGTTTGTGAAAGCTGTAAAACATGTTCACTAATTTTCGTAATAGTGAATTAGGACTTACAGCACTTGCTTTAGACGAAGAGGAAAAAGAACCAAGGCAAAAAAGAAGAAGAAAATTATGGATCCACAGTGCCTGGAAAACAAGATCAGTACAGGGAGAGTTTCGACCATTATTTTCTAATCTCATAGATGATGAGACGAAGTTTTATGAATGTTATAGGATGACGCAGTACAGCTTCTGTGAACTTTTAAAGAAACTAGAGCCAAGACTGAGAAGATAGGACACTTTCTGGAGAGTATCAGTTTCACACAAAGAACGACTGGCTGTTTTTTAAGGTAGGTTAAAGAAAAGTACACAGAACACAAATAAATATGAAGTTTTAAGGACAGCATTTTTATTTTATTACTTTAGGAATTGAAAGATAAATACGTAAGTTAGTAAATAATACAGTTAAATTTCTACTACCCTAAGAAAAACAAATGAGGACTATTCAGTGAATTAGTTTCTGAAGCTGATGAGGATGCAGGGGAACTTGGAGGATGATCGCTTTGGTTATTTATATACGAATTGCGGGAATCCCTTTGCAGATCCAAAAGCTGCTGTGTAGGTTCCGTTGACTCGTTTTCCACAGGTGAAGGATATGGTGTTGAAACAGATTTTGCTGAGGAATTGGAGGATGATGGAGTGAATTGATGGACTGATACGTCATTCATGAGTTGCTTCACCTCAAAGTCTTGTACAATTGAAAAAATCCTCTTTTAGCTTGATGACAAACTCTGTCTTTGTACTCGATGTTCCTGGTAGTTTTCACTTCCCTGATCGTAAAGAACAGGAAACTTATGAACTTCTTCTATTAGTCGTTCCACATCCATGTTTTGTACACAGAACGGTCTTGCGCGGTTGCACAGCTCACAAGACAGTTCTACCGGCAGGCCGTGTCCGTCACGTGAAAAATTAAACACGGCGAATCCCGCCCGGCCCGGCCCCGGCCCGTTGGCGTTCCCCGTGCACGGCCCGGTCAAGTGGGGCCCGCTACATTTGTTCTAATGATGTATTTCGTTGTCCGGGTGACGGCCGATACTCGGACGAGTCTCAGCATGGCCACGGTCCGGGCATGTGTGTCCCGACCTTTATTCTGCCTCAGTTAAACTACGTCGGCGATTGCTGCGTAAACACTTTTTCCACGTACGCGTACATGCATACACCATACTTACTCTACCATGCAAACATTTGGGATTACACTCGTCTGGTATGAGACGTTCCCGGGGGGGGGGGGTTGTAAGTTACATGCCAAAACGATAATCTTCTGTTATTAATATCAGGAAAACTAAACAACATATTTACTTGCATTTCAGATTAGGCATCTCTCAATGGCGTGCTGTCATTCCATTATTTTACAACTATTAATAATTAGCAGTATAATAAACAACTGGTAAATGAAAAGATAGACGAAGCACTTCAATGACCTTAGGAGCGCGCCTAACTTGGATGGCGGGCGCAGTGGTTCGGCTGTAAGATCAGAGCTGGTTGGGCAGTCTCGGAGGACAGACATGTTGTCTTTTGCGGTCGGTATCAGTTAAGTCTTTATTAGCAACGTATGGTTTGTAAATGTGAGAGATGGTTGGGCAGCCTCGGAGGACAGACTTGTTGTCTGCCACAGTCGGCGTTAAGACTTGATAAACAAACTCTGGTTATTTGCACATGTAGTTGAGAACAGTGTGACAGTATTTACGGCAATACGCAGTTAATTATTTTGTTGAAGAATGGAAATTATTTGTGACTGTAAAGTGGAACGTAATTATGCAGTTTCTCGTGTTCTGCTAATAAAAAGCGAGTGGCATCCCGGATAAACAAAATAATTGAAAGTTTAATTATTCGTATATCAATTCCTCGCTAAGAGTTTCTTACAGCCTCAAGATAACGGATTCACGACCTACGCGCTGTTTTCTGCGCGGGGTACAACTACAGAAGACTGCAGATTGGTGAACATTTATTAGAACTTACGAGGGACGTTTGAAAAGTCAGTACAAAAATAAAACTACTTACGTGTTTGGGGTAAACCTTTTATTTTTCGACATAGTCTCCTTTTAGACGTATACACTTCGTCCAACGCTGTTCTAATTTGTTAATCCCTTCCGAATAATATGAATTGTCCAAGTCTACAAAATAGCTATTAGTTGCTGCAATCACCTCCTCGTTTGAATAAAATCTTTGTCCCGCTAGCCATTCTTCAAACTGGGGAACAAATAGTAGTCCGAAGGAGCCAAGTCTGGAGAATATGGTGGATGTGAAACGAGTTGGAATCCTATTTCCATTAATTTTGCTACCACAACTGCTGAGGTGTGTGCTGGCGCATTGTCGTGATGGAAAAGGACTTTTTCTGGTCCAATCGACGGCGTTTTTCTTGCAGCTCGGTTTTCAAACGGTCCAATAACGATGAATAATATGCACTTGTAATAATTCTATCGTTTTCCAGATAGTCGATGAGGATTATCCCTTGCGAATCCCAAAAGACAGTAGCCATAACCTTACCGGCCGAAGGAATGGTCTTCGACTGTTTTGGTGCAGATTCTCCCTTGGTAACCCATTGTTTAGACTGTTGTTTGGTCTCAGGAGTATAGTAATGTATCCACGTTTCATCCACAGTGATGTAAGGACGCTTAAAGTCCTGCGGATTCTTCCTGAACAGCTGCAAACCATCCTTGCAACACTTCACATGATTCCGCTTTTGGTCAAGCGTGAGCAATCGCGGAACCCAACTTGCGGATAGCTTTCTCATGTCCAAATGCTTATGCAAAATATTATGTACCCCTTCATTTGAGATGCCCACACACTAGCAGTCTCACGCACCATAACTCTTCTGTCATCCATCACCGTATCATGGATTTTATCAATGATTTCTGGAGTCGTAACCTCCACAGGGCGGCCAGAACGTTCAGCATCACTTGCGCCCATATGGCCTCCCTGAAAATTTTGAAACCATTATAAACTGTTTTAATCGAAGGTGCAGAGCCACCGTAATATTTATCAAGCTTTTCTTTAGTCTCCTGATGAGTTTTGCCTTTCATAAAGTAATGTTTAATCACCACACGAAATTCTTTTTCGTCCATTTTTGACAATCACTCGACTTACTTGATTCACACGAATGCCAAACACAAATAAATAGACCAATATGGCTGAAACTTGGTGTGCGTTCTTTACAAAGATGCTACTAACTAAACATGACCTCGATACGCGTCGGTGGTGCCATCTCTCAGAATTTGCACGGACTTTTCAAACGGCCCTCGTATGTATATAGCAAGTAGGCACCTCGCGTGTACTGCTGTCTTAAAACAAATGAGATCAGTGACACGTCGTCTGTGTTAACACAGAGGAGGTATGAAAGAGTGAAGTTTTCAACGGAAGAAGTTGATCACGTACGCACGTGTATATATCTCACCCTCTCCCTCCCTCCCATTTACAACTTGCTGTAGTATGGTAATACCAAAAGCACCGGGACGATATAAATTAGATGATCTGTCAATTGAAAAAGTTATGATCTTTAATCATCTAGAGATAGTAGAATATGTAAAACAATGTTGCATGCTCTTATGACAAATGCAAAGATAAAGCGAAAGTTAACAGCAGTGGGTGTGAAGGTATTAAGACAGATCCGAGTAGTAACCATGTGGGACAAAAGAACAAATGTGGATACAAAACATAAATGAATGGATGAAGACTAGAAAAACAAATTGGGAGGATCATGTGGAAAGGATGGACCTTTCAAGAGTAGCCAAAATTTGCAAACATGGACGACTACCCGGACGACCACCCAAGAAATAGGACGGCAGTTGGTCTCCAGTACATCCGCATAACGAGGCAGACGAACAGGAGCAACCCTAGTCAGCAGCAGAAGAAGAAGAAATTTAAAACAAGGAAGACGGAAAGCGGTTTACTGTATTTTAAATTGTAGTCAACAATGGATGAGAGCAGCTTAGTTTCTAACATACAGCAGTAAAGTGGTTCTTAGAGTGAGGAAGAAACTAAGGCTCAAGTACCACACCACATGAATAACACAGTACTCAAACAACGCAGGGTGTTGTTCACACACAAATTTTGACAAAGTCGGAAATTATCATTTCACTTGTAGTTCTTGCCAATCTCTTTACATTCCGTAGGCCAAACACGCAGGAATTTTAAACTACATATTCTGAGCACCTCAGAGCCTTAAACAGTCACATTAGACACTCCTGTTTTGCAGAGCATCTCGCAGAGGAAAACAAATTCCTAAATAATATTGAAACAGGTATCTAGGTCTTCAGAGAAAGTAAAAGTCGGTGTCAAAAACTGTTCAGGAAAAAAAAACGGTAATAAAAGAGGCAGTAAGTTAGGACGTCTGCTGCAGAGACCAGTGTTCCGGCCCGCCCCCAAGATACGAGATATGTTGCTGTCCGGTGTGTACGGTGTACCCTGTGAATGTGGCAGCGTGTATATCGGACAAACAATTCGCACGGTTGCTGAGCGTTGTACTGCGCATAGGCGCAATATAAAACAAAGGGAACTTGACAAGTCGACCATAGCGGAGCATTCCCTAGAAAACGGACATAATATACAGTTCAAAAATACAAAACTGTTGGCTCATGCGTGCATATATTGTGACTCCGTTATACAGGAAGCGGCCGAGATTCGTTTAAACAACAACAGTTTCAACAGAAACCAGGGATACACACTCAGCAGGGCAAGGGGGCGGTCGTTGGACATCGAAAGAAAGCAAAGACATGCGCGACGCGGGAGCGGCAGTTTCAAACGTGGCGCCTGCCTCTGGCGGCTCCTGGCGTCACCGAAGCTGCCACGGGCAGTAGCTCCGCCAGCTGCCCGGGTCGACCTACGCGCGCGCGCCACATTGGATCGATCTGATTGGCTGCTGATGATGTCATCATGCCTATATAAGCGAGAAACCGTAGCAGCGCCGGCCTCTCCATCCTGGCCAGGCTCTACAATGTAGTCCTGTCCACCGGCTACTACCCCGACCTGTGGAAAACCTCCCGCATCCTGATGTTCCTTAAAGTCGGTAAACCGCCGTCCGCCGTCTCCTCCTATCGTCCCATCAGCCTTACCTCGGTCTCCAGCAAGGTCCTGGAATCCATCCTCACCTGCCGCATCCACCAGCATCTCCGCCAGTACCGCCTCCTTCCCGTTACCCAGTGTGGCTTTCGACCGTCCTGCTCTTCCGACGACCTTCTCCTTCACCTCACTCATCTCCTTTCCGACCAGCTTAATTCCCGTCGCTCCGCAATCTTCCTCTCCCTGGACCTCGAACGTGCTTATGACCGCGTATGGCATTCCGGTCTTTTCTTCAAGCTCCAAACCTTCGCCCTTCCCATTAACTACGTCCGTCTGATCGGCTCCTTTCTCTCCCACCGTCCTTCCTACGTCACCATCCATAACACGGATTCCTACACCTTTTTTCCCGCCGCCGGTGTGCCCCAAGGCTCCGTCCTCTCCCCCCTTCTGTACCTTTTGTATACGGCGGACATGCCGCCGCCGTCACCCCCCCCCCCCCCTCCGTCCACCTTCTCCAGTTTGCCGATGACACCGCCTTCCTTGCCCTCGCCCCTACCCTGCAGCGTTCCCTTCTCCAATCCCATCTTGACTGGTTCACCAGCAACCAGTGGTTGCTCAAGGTCGATCCCTCCAAAACCCAGGCGATCATTGTAGGCAAAACCACCCCTTCCTTTCGCCTCCTTGATTTCTATCTCACCATCTATGGCCGTCCTATCGCCCTCACTCCCACCCTTAAGTACCTAGGCGTCACCCTCGACAGTCGCCTTGCCTGGACCCCCCAAGGCATGCTCCCAACTCCTCAAGCTCCTTTCCAGCTGTACGTGGGCTCTGGACCCCTCCACCATACTCCACACCTATAAATCCCTCATCCGCCCTATCCTCTGTTACGCCCATCCTGCCTGGATCTCCGCCCCCCCCCCCCACTTTTTACAAATCGCTTCAGATCTTTGAACGCCATGCTCTCCACCTCGCCTATTGCATCCGTCTCCCTTCCCCCATGCGTATCCTGTACGACCTCATTCCGTTCCCCTACCTCCTCCTTTTCCTTGAACAGATATGGATCCTGTACATCTCCTGAAAACTCGATCCTCCTCACCCGCTTGTCTCCCCCATCCTCTCCCACCCCCGTCCGCTGCCGCACCTGTATTCCCACGTCCCACCCGGTCTCCATCTCTCCACCCTCCTTACCCTCTCCCAAGGTGGCTTCCACCAGCTCCCTCTCCCTGAAGATGCCCTCCTCCCCTCCATCTACCCCTCCTACCAACTTTGATCCTCCCTCCCTCCCTCTTCCTGTGTTTGCTCCTTTGGGCACCCTCCCTCCCTTCTCTCCCTCTGCCCTCCCTCCTCCATTTCTCCACACTCCTCCCCTGGGCTTCCCCTCCCCTGTCCCTCTACTCCTCCCCCCATCTCCTCATCCATTGGTATCTTTGTTCTCCCCTCTCCACCCCCCCTCACCCTTCTTCCCCTCTTGGCAGGTCCCCAGACTCGCACACGCTAAGTGGACTTTCGCGCGCCGGAGATCATCGCCATCAGTGTCTCGTGTGTGCCGTCGTGTTTAGTGTTCAGTGTTCACCGTCGCACTCCATCGTTCACCTGTGCCATCGCCATCTTCAGTGTTTGTGCGTCGTGCCAACAGTTTGTAGTGTGGATTATCGTCGAGTGTGAACGGCTCCGTGTTTGTCTTTATGTGTCTACTGTTTTATTACCCACCGTTACGTCACTTCTGTGTATTCTTTCTGTTGTTTATTTATCTATTCTATGGCTGAAGAGCGGCGTAACATGCTGCTGACAGCCTGCCTGTTTGTACGGATTTGAAAATAACAGTAAAGAAAAAAAAAAAAAAAAACAGCGCCGGCAGTCTGTCGGAGAACGAGCTGATTCGCACCTTGGGAATCCAAGTGCACTGGCGCCCGACCACAAGGTGGCCAGACCTGTTGCTGGAGTGAAGGCACGCCGCAACATGAGAAAGATGAAGTAAAAGGACAAAACGCAACGTGAGGAAGATTCCGCCGAGAAGACTACTACGAACTCACCCAGGCACAAGTAGGAAAGGCGTGATCCGCTCACCCTACCACACACCGATGTAGTAGCACCGGCAGTCAGTGAACTCCTGACGACGATGACGGCGATGGCCATCGAAAGCTTGAGGATTTTATTCGAATTGCCGCGGCTGGAAAACCGAGAACGTTTATTCATGCATGCCGTCGCGAAAGACTCCGAGGACAAATACAAGAGGCGTTCAATAAGTAATTCAACACATTTTTTTACTCGGACAATGTCGGTTAAAAATGCGGAATTTGTTGTGGTACACCGTGAAGTATTCCCGGTGCAGCCGATATACAGTAGGTTCACGAAATTCCGATGGATGGCACCACTATACGTAGTCTTGAGAATGGCGTCTGTAACTGAGGTACTTTCCAAACAGAGAACTGTCATTGAGTTTCTTTTGGTGGAAAACCAGAGCGTTGCAGATATTCACAGGCACGTGCAGAATGTCTACGAAGAAATGTCAGTACACAAAACCACGACGAGTCGTTGGGCGTGGCATCTGTCATCATCGCATAAGGTCGCGCATACCTGTCGGATCTCCCTCTTGCCTACTGACCGCACACGAGTGTGACTCCTGCAGTGCTGGAACGTGCGGATCACGACATTCGTCCACCAGTTGGGGTACTCAGAGGTGTGTGCCCGCTGGTTTCCTCACCGTCTAACAGAAGACCCTAAAAAGCAACGAAAGACCATCACTAAGGAATTGCTTGTGCGTCATGACGCTGGTCTGACTGTTTTTCATCGAATATTGTTGCATGCGATGGGACATAAGGTCATCACTTCGAACCGGAACAAAACGGCAATCCATAGAGAGGCGCCGCACCACCTCATCTCCGAAGGAAAGGTTCAAGGCCACACCCTCATCCGGTGAATTCATGGCAACGGTCTTCTGGGATTCTGAAGGGGTTATTCTTTTTCATGTTCTCCCTCATGGTGCAACAATCAACTCTGAAGTGTATTGTGCTACCCTCAGGAAATTGAAGAAACGACTTCAGCGTGTTCGTCGTCTCAAAAATGCAAATGAATTTTTCTTTCTCCATGACAACGCAAGGCCTCACGCAAGTCTGCGCACCAGAGAGGAGCTCACAAACTTCATTGGACTGTTCTTCCTCATCCTCCCTAAAACCCGCATCTCGCACCTTACAGCTTCCATCTGCTTGGCCCAGTGTAGGATACACTTCGCTGGAGCAGTACATTGGTGATGGGGAGGTTATTGACGCAGCAACGCCCCGACATTGACCATTACCATGCGGGCAAACAGGCGCTCTCAGTAAGTGGCTTAAGGCCGTCGTATTGAACGGAGCTTATGTTGGAAAATACGGTTATGTAGCCAGAACAGTGGGGAATAATATGGTGTACTGGAATCCTGTTAAAACCTACTTTCAGGGGGGGGGGGGGCATGTGTTGCATTACTTATAGAACGCCCCTCCTATCTGCAACACTTCATTAATTGTACAAACAAACTTCTGGACATCGGCGTTCCTTAAATTGACGCTCCTCGTATTCGGGGAGATGCTCCACTGTGGATCGAATCCTCCCGACGGGTTGATAACAAAGGCCGGTATGGCGGCCAGGCTGCCTGTGGTTTTTAGAGTGTGATTCCTAAGACGACCGCAGACTGCACATACTTCTATGCTCTGTAGCACTGACCAGCCACAGGCGGAACAACTGGTTCCCATTGCCTGCAATGCCAGGCGCGCACAACGCGGCGACAGCGACGTCTGTTGGCGTGTACTGCTTCAGCGACAGACCGAACATCCACGCAGGAATCAGTAGTGCCGCTGCCGCCGAACTGTATAGCAACCGCTGAATTTTTTTACAGGCCACACATAACCAGTTCGATGAAAATGAGTTTCTCGGACTCCGATGAAGAAAACTTATTTAACAGTGTGGCAAAATATTCTGTAATTTATGGCGCAGGACACGAAGAATACAGAAATGTTCTATTGAAAGCTGTAGCACAGGAGCTAAATAAAAATAAGTAAGCACACGAAAGCTGTTATTTATTTGCAAATACATTCACGTTTGCATTGTTTATGACAGCTCTTATGCGAGAATGTTAAAAAGGCAAGATTACATATGTTTTTGCTTATATACTGACAAAAAAGTTGCAACACCAAAAAATAATTAATATGGAGTAATGAAATTTTGGGGATACATTTGCCTAGATTACACGATTAATAACGCAATTTCACAGGTCAATTATGATGCGAGACAGGGCATTGCAGCCGGCCGGAGTGACCGAGCGGTTCTAGGCGCTACGGTCTCAGGTTCGAATGCTGCCTTGGGCATGGATGTGTGTGATGTCCTTAGGTTAGTTACGTTTAAGTAGTTCTAAGTTCTAGGGGACTGATGACCTCAGGTGTTAAGTCCCATAGTGCTCAGAGCCATTTGAACCATTTGAACAGGGCATTGCAAATGAATGTAAGTGCCAAAATGTTAAATGTATTGTGTTGTACAGGTACTGGATGTCAATTTGTGGGACGGAGTTCGATGCCTGTTGCACTTGGTCTGTCAATACAGGGACAGTTGATGCTTTTTGTGGATGCCGCTGGATTTGTCGGCCGATGATGTCCCATATGTACTCGACTGGAGACAGATCTGGTGATCGAGCAGGCAGCCCAAGGCAACGTGTTGACACTCTGTAGAGCTTGTTGGGTTACAACAGGGGTATGTGGACGAGCGTTATCCCGTTGGAAAATACCACCAGGAATGCTGTTGGTGAAGGCCAGCACAACAGGTCGAATCACCACACTGACGTACTACTTTACAGGCAGGGTGACTGAGATAACCACTGGAGTGCTCCTGCTGTCACATGAAATAGCACTCCAGACCATAATCCAGGTGCATGTCCAGGTGTCTAGCAGGCACACAGGTTGGCTGCAGGCCATCAACTGGCCTCCTGCTGACCAGCACACGGTTATCAGTGACACAGAGGCACAACTAGCTTTCGTCAAAAAACACAACAGTCCTCCACCCCGCCGTACAACGACATCTGACACAACTGAACTCGCAAATGCGGTCAGCACAATGCACGCTACAGGGCGTCTGGCTGGAAGCTGTCCTTAAAGTAACCGATTTCTAACAGTTCGTTGAGTCACCGTGGTTTCAACTGCTGCTTATATTACTGCTGCAGATGCAGCAGGACGAGCCAAAACCATCCGCCGAATACGATGGTCTTTCCTGTCGGTAGTGCCACATGGCCGTCACGAGACCGGTGTACTTGCGACCGTGTATTCACGTGACCACCGCTGCCAGCAGTCATATTCAGTGGCTATTTTTCTGGCAAGCCTTTGTGCAGTATCGCAGAAGGAACATCTAGCTTCTCGTAGCCCTATTACACGACCTCGTTTAACTCAGTGGGGTGCCGACAATAGCGTCTTTATCGCATTAAAGGCATTCTTGACTAACATCAGCTCACCACGTCCAATCTCAAAGGTAATTAACGCTCACGACCGTTACAGGGTGAAGTTAAAGTAAACCTGATTTTCATTCTCATAGTGGGGCCACGAGCGCCTCTCTTAAGCGAGTGGCACGAAATTTGAACAGACATCTTTCAGATTTAGAAAATCGCCTACCAACTTTCGTTTATGTCGCATACTCCCTTCTTCAAATCAATCAGACCAACATGCTATCATCACCATTCTCAACCCCCCAACAGAGATAGATTTCGAACTATAAAAGCTCTACTAACTTCATCCGATTTAGAAGTCACCTATGCACTGATGCTGACGCAATGACGCATAGCTGCGACACGGTCCAGCATGGGGAAAGAGATTTTGCAATGCTCCCCAGAATAACATTCCTAATGGATCACCCCCTCTGTCATCGAATTTACCTGTCAAACAGCTGCTGCTGTCTATGCGGGACGATCCTATTAAATATACAGCTTTTGATCCATTGCAGAGGACAGTTTAAGGTCTCATCAGCTATACTGTAGGATGATGACCGTATCCCACAGACTATACTGTATCTCACAAGAGAAGCTCCCTGTAACCCTGTGTCGTTGTTTGATACATTATATGGAGGCAGATCCACCACACATCACATCTGCGATAGGGTTCGCAGGTGGACCAGCCACGCATTACGTCCAGGAATGTGTTCTATGTCCGAAGTTTGGTCACAGACAAATATATGTTACTCTGTGGTTTGGTCCACCAGTGAAGGGGACTGGGTCCTGGGGGAGTTCCGCGAGGGTTCCGTGATGTACTCCATCCCCCCCCCCCCCCCCAAATCACATCTTGGATATGAAATCGAGACTTCAGCGTCATAACTAAGTTAGCGATAGCTGCTTGTGAGGCAGTGCAATACGTGTGTACATATTTGCCTGACAGGTGTGTTGTTTACAGAGTTAGTGACGGAATGACTTGTAATTTTCGCATGTCGGACGCTGCTGCTGAGCGTTTATCTGTTTCCTGGTCAGAGATATTCGCCGTTACTAACCATCATTTTATATAGGGCTGACGCAGGTATGGTATAATTTCCGAACCATGCTTCTGATTATGAAATAGGGGCAGTGCAACACACATCGGCCAAGTGATACCAGCAGGCCTTCAACCTCTCGACCTCACTCACCAAGTCTTAGATGTGCAGTGCAACTTAATAATGTATAAATTTTCTACATTTATCTCATCGTCGTATATGATTTCTCTTCTGCACTTATTGCATATCTTGGGCATTGTGATTTTACGTCATCTTTAACAAAAGTGAGCCTTTCATTTAAACGATAATAGCTCCTGAATATGTTTTCATCATTTAACAGAAGTGTTTTAATCGACGATGTGTAACTACCTTCTGCAGCTCTAGTTTTCTGCAAAGGAATTACCAGCATTGATCTTTTCCTAGTATATAACAACAACATGTCATCGTCTTTCGCTTCCAATAACAGCGCAATAATCATGGTGGAGTTACCACACATCTCTCCTCGTGCATTTATTACAAGCGACTGTACCGAGCGAGGTGGCGCAGTAGTTAGCACACTGGACTCGCATTCGGGAGGGCGACGGTTCAATTCCGTGTCCGGCCATCCTGATTTAGGTTTTCCGTGATTTCCCTAAATCGCTCCAGGCAAATGCCGGGATGGTTCCTTTCAAAGGGCACGGCCGACTTCCTTCCCCGTCCTTCCCTAATCCGATGAGACCGATGACCTCGCTGTTTGGTCTCTTCCCCCAAGCGACTGTACCGCTTATCTGTCGCTGCGTTCCGCAACGCACCGGTTGTAGGCGGGAGCACTGCCGGCCATCTTCGGCAGATGTCGCCGTGTTCGGAGTCGCACATTTAGCGTCGGGGTCCACACAGGCTCTCGATTGTGCTCCGACTGTGTCATTAAGCATGGGATCGCAACTGAGCTCGTCCTACTCACGTCGCATCGGCGTCAAGTACCTCATTCCCACACAGCCTGCTGTGTGTTTGCCGTGCGACTATCTTGGTGTAGGCCATCCGTCAGGGAGCGGTTCCACAACGCGAAGTTGGTCGTAGGTTGTGTTCCAAAAATGAACAGCATAGAGACAGGTGTGATGACACTTTCTGTAGGACCTGACCATCATTTTGCAGGACAATGCTCAAGCACGTACAGTGCAAGCTGTTACTGATTTCATTTGTTACTGATTTGTTTGACTGATGGGGCTGCTAAGTGCTATACCACCTACTGCACTCCCCTGGCCTAAGCCCTCGTAAGTTCTCGATTTCTGAGATGAAGGAAACACTTCACGGCACTCGCTTCAGAGCTGCTACAAATTCGTCGGGCAATAGACAGCACCACTCGAACTTCCAACACAACTGGCATTACTAAGAGTATCCTACGACTTCCACATCACTGGCAATGGGTTATACACAATGCTGGTGACTACTTTGAATGCCAGTAAAACTTTGAAACACCTATCTGTTTTGTACGAGCTGCAAATAAATAGTTGCCACTATTAAAGTTCCAACCCTCGTAATTTTGAAGAATATCGTTGCAGAATTTTTATTTTTACAATAATTTACTGTCTCGCATTTTACTACATCACACTGTCTTTTGAATTTTCACATTAACAAAGCCGAAATTGCATTGTTCGTCCAAAATACAAAAATACGTCCGATCACATCGGAGGCTTGCTTACTACCACCTCACTCTGTTGTAATAACAATATACCAAAGGGCTCACAATTTTTCTTGACAAATGAGTTTCTGTTAATTTAGATTCTTATTTTATAAATGAATCCAGAAATAAAGATAATAAATAATACTAGATTACGTAATTAATAATAGAAACTTTAAGTGTGCCAAGTATTTCGTAATTTCAAATGTTTCTAAAAAAATTTAACTGCGCATTTAGAGCTAGTACATATCGATTGTAACAACGAATATAAAGTAATTCCTCTCCATATATTTTAGCTTGAAATATAATATATTGTGTATGAAATTATATGAAATTTTTCAGAAAAACAGCTGGGATAATATTGACCCGTCCAAAATCCGAAAAGTATTTCTGATATCTAGTGCTTCTGTCGAGGAAAAGTAATGCTAGAGGAGGATGTCCCTTTACAACTAACAGCAAAATACTAAATTTTGGGGCAGGGATCTACCAAATCTCAAATACGGGAGTATTCGTTTACAGTTGGTATGATGGACGTATAGTAAATGATGAAGTAAAAAATAAGAAGAAAAGTCTTGAGACCAAGAAAAGGAAACTGGCGTATGGGCGCATGAAATGTGGTCATTCAGTTTACCTGAAATATATGTGCTTCGACTACGCAAAAGTATTGTGATTCAATATTTTGATTTCATATAATTATTACCTTCGTTTACATTTTCTGAAATCTTTCATTCATATTCATCAATATCGAGACTTATGCAACAATTTTAACAATAATTTGAAGACTAATAATGATTACACGTATTTTGTGTTTGTTTAACATAATGTGCGTACTGAATAGTACTAAATTTACTTATAATATGAATTAAAAACAAACACCGTCCAAGCAGGCCTTGAAGTCCCAACCGTACCGACTGGCCACCCTGTCATTTTCAGTCCTTAGGCGTCTCGGAATGCGGATATATAGGGGCATGTGCTGACTGCACACCGCTCTCCCGGCCGTTGTCAGTTTTCGAGACCGATAATATGAATCTGACTAGTTTCTTAATTTTTGTTGACTAATGTGGAGCTGCGTATTAAAAAAATATTACGAGGTCCAGGAGACCGCTTATTTCTAGATACGCACGTTTGACAGATGTTTGGAGTTAAGGGTAATACCGGTTCTCGAAACTTTCGTAAGTAGGCTTCCGTGGAACAGTTGGCAACTATCGTCAAGAGTCTGCCCAGTCAGGTCTTTCAGCATCTCCGTGGTGCCTTCCCTTGGCTCAACGCTTGCGCAGCCGTGATGACGACGGGAACGAGTGAAGTGTGCGGAGAGCGCGGGCTGGCTGCGCTGGTGGAAATAAACTGCGCACCGCACCTTTCCGCCTGCGGCCGGTGATGGCGCGCAGACCTCTCCCCGCGACTGTCGCCCCTTCGCCGTAATAAAGGACTGCTTCCAATTAAAATTTCGTTTCTTTCGTTTTTCCGTCTCCGCCTTCTCTTCCTACTCTTTTTGCCGTCGCCTCCTCTCGATTTCAATTAACTCCCTCCGCGACTCCTCCGGGCTGCTTCCCTCCGCAGACCTGCGGCGCCACATCTGCGCGTGCAGCGGATTTTGATGCGGGCCCTCCTTATCGCGAAAGCGTATTCCGGAAAATCTTGTCCTTTGCTTCAGCCCCTGTGTAGCCTTCTCAGATTGTCCAGTCCACTGGATGAAACACAACATCGCTAGCCACACTCCCCTAAGAGGCATAGTCTTAAAACTGTAAACACTTTAAACACGCGTTTCGCATAGCGCTATATCGGGTTCGTGCACAAGTTCATAGCATTTTTCCATAAGTTCAATAAACACAACAGATCCACATAACAGCCGGTCGCTGTGGCCGAGCGGTTCTAGGCACTTCAGTCCGGAACTGCGCTGCTGCTAAGATCGAAGGTTCGAATCCTGCCTCGGGCATGGATGTGTGTGATGTCCTTACGTTAGTTATATTTAAGTAGTTCTAACTCTAGGGGACTGATACCCTCCGACGGTAAGTCTACTTGACTGTAAATTATTATAGATTCTCATCTATCATTGTGTCTGACACTGCGCCATTTTTGGTGCATCTCGTGCACAATGGCCTTGCGAGCAACAGCCGTCCAAATTCCCAGTTTTGGGATTCACCCATTTTCGATGACCCTGCTCGCCTTTGCACAGGGACTTGTCCGTACCGGCCGCCTAGCCGGACTTGCCCCTGCTCTCCCTGAGCCCGCAAGCGTTCAGCAGACAATTTCGTCTTACCTCATACCAATAACGAGCGGCCGATTGGCTCGCCTACATATGCATAACGTCATAGTTTCCTTGGGCGAGTTATTCTACAGCTGGATTCTCTGGTAGAAACTACTATTTTGACAGATGGTATAATTTCCCCCATTACCTGTTGTTATGTCTGTTTCGATTTCCGTGGTCTCAAGGCTATTGGGATACTAATTACCCATGTTTTGATTAATGTGCACAATGTATCCAGATGATATTGTTAGAATCACCAACTCTTTCAACTGAGTTTTACTGCCAGCCCAACTGTTGTTTTTCGTTATTATTGTTATCACCCTCTTCTGTAATTTGAGTAACGTGGCCATATATTGTGTTGTTAATCCCTGAAAAGGCTGTCGTAGCTAAGGAGTGAGTGTAGATAGGAACAATGTATACTGTACCTGTGAGGCACTTACTGTTACATGCTGATGACAATACTCCAAGGGCATAACATTCATGTATACTTGTGCAGTTCTCTATTCGTTACACTTCAACTGACAATGAAAATTGATTCCCAAATTTTTATTTACTTATTTATTTATTTATTTATTTATTTGCTATACAGTTCACGGAACTATCATCTACAGTTGATGGGACTGTCATTTTCCCTCTTCATGTTAAATTTCAGGCTGTTTGTTTTCTTTATGTCGAGTGTTAGTTTATTACTTATTGACCAATTCTAAATATCCCTGAAGGTTTCACTCTCTCGATGTGACCATACCTTCTTTTACCCATCTTTGATTGTCGGTTGACAGGTCTGAGTTCGTCTTCTAGAACTTTCCAATTCCTGATTTTCTGACTAAAGATGAATCCATCCCGTGTAGTTTGTCTCGTAACTCTGCTGAGTTTTAAACCGTGATCTACCTCACTGCGCCATATAGGTTTCTTCTCTCAAAGTTGTGACAGGACTTTTTTTATCAACCTGAGTTGAGCATGTTGATCATTTATGTGACGTGCGATTCGTCTTCTTACCTGAACTTTTATTTGTTTCTTGTTTTTTAAGAGCTCGACAGAGTTGCCTTTCAGTTGTACATTCAAGCTTCTTAAAATCTGTTTGAGAAGTCTTGATTGTAGCGCTCAGCGATTTTGATGCGTACGTTTCTTGGCGTAATAATAGTGTCTAGTAGTGTTACATCTACGGTCCCCATGACAGCTGTTTTTTTATTACTGATATCAAGAATAGTCTCATTGTACATGAGATACTCTTTAAATCGCGCTTTGCTCATTAGTGTTCCTTTCGTCTAGGTTGACTCCTCCTCATTTGACTTTTTTGGTTCTTTGAACATGATAATCTGCTGCTGTTTTCTCGACTGGGATAATGTTAATGCTGGTCGTTTACATCGATAACTAATTCGAAATATTGAGTCCTAAATTACCTGCCTTTTACCAGAGCTTTTGAGCCTTTCTCCAGCTACTTAAACCGAATACTCTACGCTCGTAAGGTCGTGCATAAAGTTTAGACAATTTATATCGGATCTACTTTAGGGCTTTGTCAGAATAAGTGACGATGGCCAGGTAGAGAGAATGTAAAATGTAGACTGACTACAGCAAGAAAAGCAGTTATTAAAAAGGAGAATTTGTTAACATCGAAATAAAGAAAATATTTTCAGAAGGTATTTAAAGTAGACTGTAAGCACCACAGACAAGAAGAGGATAAAGGTTTTGAAATATGGTGCTACATGAGAACGCTGAAGATTAGATGGGTAGCTCAAGGAACCAATGAGGAGTTATTGAATCGAATTGGATTGAAAAGAAAATTGCAAAAGAATTTGAGTGAAAGAAAGGGATCGATTGGTAGGACATATCCTGAGGCATCAAGAAATCGTTAAGTCGAAGGGGAGTGAGGGAGGAGGGGGCGAGAGGGGGGGAGGGGGACGGTCGAAAGGGAAACCAAGCAGGTGCAAATGGATGAAGGATCTTGCACAGGACAGACTAACGTGGAGAATTGCATCGAACTAGTCTTCGGACTGAAGGCCACAACAGCATGAAAACGGGGCCACTTTTTGCTTGTTTTTCACGGAGGCTTTTTCTCCATTCTCTTATGGCTTTATTTGCGGAACAGTAAATAAGGACGGTTGACAAATCGCTCTCTTTCATAAACAACTCTTTTAATTATTATGAAACATGTATTATGCTCAAGAATTATCACTTTTTAGAGAAGGAAAATCTCCTCTATAACAATCACCATGGATTCCGCAAACGGAGATCCTGCGAAACTCAGCGCGTTCTGTACCTCCATGAGATAGGTTGATGACATGTTCCTTGACTTCAGGAAGCCATTTGACACCATCCCGCACTGACGTTTAGTAAAAAATAAATAAATAAAAAAGTACAAACTTGTCGAGTATCGGACCACATCTGCGAAAGGATTCCTTGCTGGTAACACGTCGCTCTCAACGCAACAAAATCGACAGATGTAAAGGTAATTTCTGGAGTATCCCAAGGGAGTGCGAGGAGACCGCTATCCCCTTTTGTTTTATATATAGATATCGCAGTTGATGCAGTTGTCTGTAACAACATAGCAAAGCCAGAAGACAGTGTCGAGTTGCAGAATAATCTGCAGAGGATTGATGAATTGTGCAGCCTCTGGCAGTTGACACTGGACGTAAATAAATGTAACATATTGCGCATACGTAGGAAAAGAAAGCCACTACTGTAGAACTGTACTATTGATGAGAAACTGCTGAAAAGCGTAAAATATCTAAGAGTAACTATCTACAGTGACCTTAAGTGGAATGACTATATAAAACAGATAGTAGGAAAACCAGATGTTAGATTGAGATTCATCAGAAGAATCTTAAGGAAATGTAACTCATTCACGGAGGAAGTGGGTTATAAGGCGTGTTCGACCGAGTCCTGAGTACTGTTCAACAACCAGCAACCAGGTACGACTGATAGAAGAGATAGAGAAGATCCAACGGAGAGCTGCACGTTTCATCATGGGATCGTTTAGTCAGAGCAAGGGAGTTACCGAGGTGCTAAACAAATTCCAGTGGCGCACGCTACAATGACAGCCGTTGTGCATCACGGGGAGAGCACTTTCCAGGAAGAGTCGGACTACATATTACTTCCTCACGCATACCTCTCGCATCATGACCACGAAGAGAAAATTCGAGAAATTGGAACCAATACAGAGGCTTACCGACAATAATTCTTCCCACACTCCGTTCGCGAATGGAATAGGGTAGTGGGAATCAGGTATCCGAAGTGACCTCCACCACACACCATTAGGTGGCATGTGAAGTATCATGTAGTTGTAGATGTACAGGGATGAAAAAAAAAAGAATTCACACACAGTAGTTCATGTAGAATAACGTTATTTATAAATATCACAACCAGAGATGATCAAAAATGGCTCTGAGCACTATGGGACTTAACTTCTGAGGTCATCAGTCCCCTAGAACTTAGAACTACTTAAACCTAAGTAACCTAAGGACATCACACACATCCATGCAGGATTCGAACCTGCGACCGTAGCAGTTGCGCGGTTCCAGACTGTAGCGCCTAGAGCTCCTCGGCCACTCCGGCCGGCCCAGAGATGTTATTTAGTAAACCAGAAGTATCGGCTTTCCTTCTTAATCTGTACATATGAAATGATTAACTAAATTAACCTTCTACAAAAAAGTGAATAAAAATTCTGTACCAGGCGGCGTCATACAGTCGGAAAACGTAATAACACATACAAAGAAAATTACAATGTACATAAATACAGTGTCAATGTTAATACTTAGTAGGCATTCCTCTTCTATGTATCACTTCTGTTAAGCTCTTTGGCATGCAATGGACCAGTTTTTTGGCAGTCTCTCAGCTAACATTTTGCCATTCTTGCTGTCGACATTGTTTCAGAACAGTCTTACTTCGTATTTCATTTTTTCTGGCCATTCTTTCATGTCTAACTGGATTAAAGCCTGTGCTCTGTGGTGGAAACGTGAGAACTTGAGGAGTATAGCACCACAGACGAAAAATTTCAGTTGTATGGCTAGGATCATTGTCTTATTGAAAGTAGTAATCTGTGCCTAAACCTATCAACACATTTTGCAGATTTTTCCTTAAGATACTTAAATACTAAAATCTATCCATGTTCTCTTCAACAAAAACAAGTTTCTCAGCAGTAGATGTAGCCACCTCGACGACTGTACGTTACTAAGTGTTGAATGTTTGTGGGATTCAACTCAGTATTTGGTCATCCCCACACCAAAATTCTGCCATCATTTGCAAGTATATCAAATTTTCAGTACCCTGGCCCAGAAGCTTGTGTTCTTCCTTATATGCTCTGGAGCAAATTCAAGTCTCAGTTTCTAGTTCTGCTTGATGACGTATGGTTTTCATCTAGGTATTCTAGCTCCCATAACCTGCACTACTCAAAATGTACCGGATAGCCCTTGGTGTGATTCCCTACGCGAACTGATCATTAACGTCCGCAGATAATGCAGAAGCTGTCATTTGAGGATCTTTTTTGACCAGTTTTATTAACACATTTCGTTCCCTTTGTAGTAGATTCTGTGGTCGACCTCTTCTTTCGCTATTGACGAGAGCATTTCTTTCTCTAAATCGTGATATTATGAACTGCACTGCTGGGCGGGTTCTTGCAATAATATCAGCTATTCCTCAATATGTCCAGTTTTATTAACATATTTCGGTCCCTTTGTGGTAGGTTGTGTGGTCGACCTCTTCTTTCGCTATTGACGAGATCATTTCTTTCTCTAAATCGTGATATTATGAACTGCACAACTAGCCGCGTTCTTGCAATAATATCAGCTATTCCTCAATATGATTTTCCCATTTCATATTGGGAGATAACTATTTTCCTTTCCTGAACAATTGCGGCCCATTTTGATGTTGCACGGCACCACGTATCGGGACCAACAAGCACGAGTGCAAATTGCCACTGAAGACGTTCCTTGCTGCGAATGGCTCCCCAATCGTTTCTATGTTTACATTTCTAGTAGTGTGTGACTCATTTGGTATGGACCTTCTATTTACTTTTTGCAGAACGCTGATTTCGTTAATCGTTTGATACATGATGTTACCACCTATACAAGTCGTAAAGGGAACTTAGTAGATCAAGTTTTACATATGAACCCATGTCCGGAAACGTCATTCAACGATGTTACAGAGCGTCAAAGTTATAGACACCGGCGCTTGTAACTGTATGTGTGAGAGGTGTCATGAGCCCCCTCCCATATTTCTATCTTACACTGAGTGATTCGATTTTCCTCTCCAATTGCATGCGGTGAAAAGTTGCTATTCCTTCACACGCGGACTTCCCACGCAGCGTCACTCGTCACCCGGGTGGTCCGGTGACAGGCGAGTTCTGTTGATCTTGAAAGGGTTAAGCCAACGGGTGTGAGGGAGTCGAGTGGATGCTTTCCAGACGCCGACATTGTCATAAGAGCGGGAGCGACACGCCCAGAGGGGCCAGAAGGGGCGGCTGGGCTAGAGATTCCGTACTTCGCAGAAACTTAGTGGAAACACTTTCTGCCAGGCTACCAGCGAGGCTTGGAAATGACTTGTGTTCCCAGGCAGTCTTGGCTGACAAATTCCCACGTTTTCTGCAAAATCGTAACTGTGATTGGCTTGCTCATGGCATAGCTCCGTGACGTAGCACAATCGGCGCAGAAATTGGCTCCAAGAATCTCCATTGGTGGAATGGTATTGCTTCGGCAATAGAGTGGAATTTTGCGCCGGTTTTCGACTTGCTTCCGCCTTCCGTTGGCTGTCTAATATACTTTTATTTAATTGTAACTGTTTGACGAAGTTGCTGAAGTTTCGACTTCAACGTAACTTTCCGAGTACAGTTGGAAATTGAGCGTTCTGCGTACAAGCGGCCTATGTTGTCTGTCTTGAGCAGTTTTGGTTAAAGTCGGCTGTATCGGAGTTACTGTGAGACTTCGCTTACTAAAATCAATCACTGTACCGTCAGTGATTGTGTGGCGGGCCTTCTTCGTCTCCCTCTGAGGCGCATTTGTATTGCTAGGAAGTCTTCAGTCTGGAACAACCAGAACAGGATAGTTTGTTTCGGGCTATACTTGCGGCATTATCATCACCACGACGGGATGTCGAAGCAACCAGCCATCACCTCCGGTACGCCAGATCGTGTTCTTGCAGTTAAGAAGACAGTTTGGTAATGTATGCCCGCAGCACCGGCAGCTTAGGGAATTTTGCTAGGTGATAATCAGAGCTCAGCAGAGCGCGCCTGTTCGTCTTTTTCTAACTTTGTTCTGTCTTGCGTGTTCATTGTCTGAGTTCTCACTACTGTAGCAGCAATTAATGTTGGGTTGGCTGTGTGTTTCTCTTAAGATTTGAGTTGCAAGGAATTGACTCCACATACCACTTCGTTATAAATGTCACAATCTAGTTTAGGGACAACTTCACCTTCACAGCATTTATTTGAGTATCTAATTTGAGCCAATTTGGTTAAAATGGCTCTGAGCACTATGGGACTCAACTGCTGAGGTCATTAGTCCCCTAGAACTTAGAACTAGTTAAACCTAACTAACCTAAGGACAGCACACACATCCATGCCCGAGGCAGGATTCGAACCTGCGACCGTAGCGGTCTCGCGGTTCCAGACTGCAGCGCCAGAACCAAGCGGCCACTTCGGCCGGCTGAGCCAATTTGATGTATTGTAAATGTTTCATGTGTTTTGTTTATTATTTTGAGTTTAGTCATAATAAATCATATTGTTATTTTGGACAGAACCTTCATTCTGTTAATCGGTAGCGCAACCCTTTCATTTCTCAATACGTTAATGAAAATTTCCTTTATTTAATTAATTTCTATCAAATTGAATTATTGCAGGTGCCAAACGCTGTTCTACTCCACTTGCAGGGTCGATTACAGTCAGTTCACGTTTCTTCTTAATCCGTGTGCAACAGCAAAAGTCGGAGTTAGAATAGGGGGGGCTTAGAGCATCATTTACATATGACGATTCTAAAAGAATTTAGTGTTAAATACACTGCTAGCCCCAGTACCTCGCATGTGTATACAGGGTGATTCCGTGATGATGTCACAGACTTTCAAGGATGATGGAGAAGGGTAACTGTATCAATTTTAGGTGAGGGTCCCTGCACCAGAAACGAACGAGTCGCAAGCTATAGGCGAAAACCATTCTGATACCTTTGACAGTGGAATACAGTTGCTAAGATCGTACGCAGCTTTTAGAGGTGGTAGTACTGACCAAAACAAGAAAAAAATGTCAAGTTAACATTGACCCCGAAATGCATACATGAGGAGCTTTCTTTACTTGTTCATCCCTCGCTATTTTGAAACACATCTCCTCTACTGAACGAGTGCTCATAGCTCTTAAGGATGCACTTTAGGGCCCATGTTTACTAGACATTTTTCTTGTTTTGGTCCATACTATCGTCTCTCAAAGTTGCCTAACGTACAGTCTTAGCAACAACAGTACCAGTCATGTATTTCGCTGTCAGAGGTTATCAGAACTGTTTTCGCTTATAACTTTCGACTCGTTCGTTTCCGGTGCAGGGACCCGTACCACATATTGATACATTTATCCTTCTCCATCATCCTAGAAAATCTGTATGTAACTTCACCACGGAATCAACTCGTATATACGTACATACATTTACTGGCGCCGGCGCCTTTAACTTTGACGCTTTGTAGAGTGGTTGGATGACATTTGCGGACATGGAGTCCTATGTAAAATTTGTTCTACTAAGTCGCCTCCACAGCCTCTAGAAGTGAGTAACACGAACTGTGAAACACCCTGAGTATTAGGGTCGTTCGCACCAAGGTGGCAGAGGAAGGGGACAACCAGATCAGTCGGCAGCGTCCACGTCTCGTAATACTATAGAAAGATGTAATAGTGGACCGGGACTGCTACAACTGACAAGTGAAGAAAGGAGTCGTCCATTATCTTGAATATCTTTATGACGCAATTTATTTTGAGTGAATAATGACGATCTAAAAAATTTTTCTCAGCATATATTCATTCTTATGAGTTAGAATTTGGTGACAATATCCATCAACATTTCTTTCATTGTGTAAGTAGGCTGTTTATGTTTTCTTATTGGCAACGTTACGTAGCGCTCTGTATGAAAATCACTGGCTGTGCTGTGTGCAGTCTGTGGCTAGTTTGCATTGTTGTCTGCCATTGTAGTGTTGGGCAGTTGGATGTTAACAGCGCGTAGCGCTGCGCAGTTGGAGGTGAGCCGCGAGCAGTGGTGGATGTGGGGAGAGAGATGGCGGAGTTTTGAAATTTGTAATACTGGATATCATGAACTGCTATATACATTATGACTTTTGAACACTATTGAGGTAAATACATTGTTTGTTCTCTATCAAAATCTTTCATTTGCTAACTATGCCTATCAGTAGTTAGTGCCTTCAGTAGTTTGAATCTTTTATTTAAGTGGCAGTAGTGGCGCTCTCTGTATTGCAGTAGTTCGAGTAACGAAGATTTTTGTGAGGTAAGTGATTTGTGAAAGGTATAGGTTAATGTTAGTCAGGTCCATTCTTTTGTTGGGATTTTTCAAAGTCAGATTGCGTTGCGCTAAAAATATTGTGTGTCAGTTTAAGCACAGTCATGTATAATTTTTCTAAGGGGATGTTTCATGTGTCGATCCTTAGCCGAGGATACCTCACTGGAATCTTCTGACTTTTTCTTGTAGTTTGTGTAATTAGTGTAGATTTTGTTTATTGCTAGCGCGTAATTGTAGAGAGAAACTCCTTTGTAGTTGCAGTCTTTCATTGTTGTACAGTAAAACAGTTGTGGCACGCATGTAAATTTGCACCAAGTATTTCGCAGCTGCGCTTGCAGTTAACTAGATATTATTTTCAGTGCTATGTTAATGTGTTCTCTTATTTTTGCTCTTCGAATTGTGTTTTTCTGTGTTGTCGTGTGAAAGATTGTGACAATAATGGCGTGTGAAAAACGTAATACTAGGCTCCAAAGTAAACTGAGAAATGACAGTGAAGACGAAAGCAGTGTGTTAGCGCCACCATGTAATGAATTAACTAATGTTCAAACTAGTAATTTGGTAATTGTGCATAAGGAAATGGAGCGGGCGGCAAATAATGGCGTAGACAGTGAAACAATTAGTGAACATGGAAGCATTATCGATCGATCGGTCGGCAATAGCTCGCCTCAGGAATCCGAAATGACAGGACACAATCTCGCAAATACTGTAGATTCAGGTTTTGGGTCCTCACCGTTTCCTCAAATAAGTCAAGACACATTTTCTGCTTGTCAAAATGTGAATGTTGCCGGTGAAAATTCACTGCCGAAAAGCACTGAGGAACATGTTTCAGACACCAGTGCACTGTTATTACAGCTAATGCAACAAATGGGACAAAGGCTACAAAAGTTAGACACAACGCTTGAACAAAATCAGAAACAAATGGGACAAAATCTTCAAAAGTTAGACACAATGGAACATAATCTTCAAAAGTTAGACACAATGGAACAACACCAGAGACAAACACAGCAACAGTTAGACACAATGGAACAAAATCAGAGACAAACACAGCAAAAGCTTCAAAAGTTAGACACATGAAACGTCCCCTTAGAAAAATTATACATGACTGTGCTTAAACTGACACACAATATTTTTAGCGCAACGCAATCTGACTTTGAAAAATCCCAACAAAAGAATGGCCCTGACTAACATTAACCTATACCTTTCACAAATCATTTACCTCACAAAAATCTTCGTTACTCGAACTACTGCAATACAGCGAGCGCCACTACTGCCAGCTAAATGAAAGATTCAAACTACTGAAGGCACTAACTACTGATAGGCATAGTTAGCAAATGAAAGATTTTGATAGAGAACAAACAATGTATTTACCTCAATAGTGTTCAAAAGTCATAATGTATATAGCAGTTCATGATATCCAGTATTACAAATTTCAAAACTCCGCCATCTCTCTCCCCACATCCACCACTGCTGGCGGCTCACCTCCAACTGCACCGCGCTACGCGCTGTTCACATCCAACTGCCCAACACTACAATGGCAGACAACAATGCAAACTAGCCACAGACTGCACACAGCACAGCCAGTGATTTTCATACAGAGCGCTACGTAACGTTGCCAATAAGAAAACATAAACAGCCTACTTACAATTGCTGAAAATATTGCAGGGCAGGCAATTTTCAGAGGTCATAGTATGGACCGAAAGAAGGAAGAAATGTCCAGTAAACATGGGCTCTAAAACTTATATCTCAGGAGGTATGAGCACTTGTCCAGCTTTGCTACTGTGAAACACATCCCCTCTGTTGAAGAAGTGCTCACAGCTCTTAAGGTATGTACTTTAGAGCCCCTGTCTACCGGACATTTTTTCCTTGTTTTGGTCCATATTACCACCTCCGAAAGTTGCCTACTCTACAGTCTTAGCAACAACAGTACCAGCACACGTACTCCGCTATCTGAAGTCTGAGAATGATTTTCGGTTATAACTTTCGACTCGTTTGTTTCCGGTACATGGACATTTTCCACGAATCAGGGCCGTTCCTACCATTAGGCAAGACTAGGCGGCCGCCTATGGAGGCAAAATTTTAGTGGTGGTGAAGGGCGGAAAAAATTAATTTCTAACCAAACAGCGAAAAAACTGAGCAAATGAGGAGAAAAATGAAAAGACCGAAAAATAAAAACACCGAATTGTTTCAAAAGCATACGAAACTGCTACTTAATAAGTCTCCCCTTACTTTCACGAAAGCAAACACGTTGCCTCTGCCTGCCTTGAAACTAAAGCAGCCGCTACTCTGTATGAAGCGGAAACAAACCTGACCTTGATTCATCGCTCTCGAGCGCTGGCTTGTAATCATCTTGCGACTTGATACCATACCTGCCTCAGTCCCTCTTTTTGTTACTGTCCTTGCAGATCATTTGTCAGGCGTCAGTTGTATTGAGTATGGGGGGGTGGGGGATAGAGTAGACCGATGGTAGTAAAAAAAAAAAAAAAAAAGGGGGGGGGGAGTCATTTTTCTGTTCTCGCCTAGAGCGACAAAACACCTAGCAACGGCCCTGCCTCGAACTGATACTTTCATCCTCAGGAGTGGTTGAAAATACCGCTTCAGTTGTAATTTTCTTTTTATTTTTCAAACAAGATACCGTAGCTAATAATAATATTTGTACTCGGTAGTATACAGGGTGAGTCACCTAACATTACCGCTGGATATATTTCGTAAACCACATCAAATACTGACGAATCGATTCCACAGACCGAGCGTAAGGAGAGGGGCTAGTGTAGTTGGTTAATACGAACCATAAAAAAATGCACGGAACTATGTTTTTAACACAAACCTACGCTTTTTAAATGGAACCCCGTTAGTTTTGTTAGCACATCTGAACATATAAACAAATACGTAATCAGTGCCGTTTGTTGCATTGTAAAATGTTAATTACATCCGGAGATATTGTAACCTAAAGTTGACGCTTGAGTACCACTCCTCCGCTGTTCGATCGTGTGTATCGGAGAGCACAGAATTACGTAGGGATCCAAAGGGAACGGTGATGGACCTTAGGCACAGAAGAGACTGGAACAGCACATTACGTCCACATGCTAACACCTTTTTGTTGGTCTTTTTCATTGACGCAATGTACATTACCATGAGGGGTGAGGTACACGTTCGACGGGCGTTTCATAGGACGTGGAGGACGTATAAATTGGCCAGCCCGTTCTCCTTATCTTACACCTCTAGACTTCTTTCTGTGGTGTACGTTAAAGGAGAATGTGTACCGTGATGTGCCTACAACCCCAGAGGATATGAAACAACGTATTGTGGCAGCCTGCGGCGACATTACACCAGATGTACTGCGGCGTGTACGACATTCATTACGCCAGAGATTGCAATTGTGTGCAGCAAATGATGGCGACCACATTGAACATCTATTGGCCTGACATGTCAGGACACACTCTATTCCACTCCGTAATTGAAAACGGAAACCACGTGTGTACGTGTACCTCACCCCCCATGGTAATGTACATGTGCGTCAGTGAAAAAGACCAACAAAAAGGTGTTAGCATGTGGGCTTAATGTGCTGTTCCAGTCTCTTCTGTACCTAAGGTCCATCACCGTTCCCTTTGGATCCCCTACGTAATTCGGTGCTCTGCGATACACACGATCGAACAGCGGAGGAGTGGTACTCAAGCGTCAACTTTAGGTTACAATATCTCCGGATGTAATTAACATTTTACAATGCAACAAACGGCACTGATTACGTATTTGTTTATACGTTCAGATGTGCTAACAAAATTAACGGGGTTCCATTTAAAAAAAACGCAGGTTTGTGTTAAAAAACATAGTTCCGTGCATTTTTTTATGGTTTGTATTAACCAACTACACTAGCCCCTCTCCTCACGCTCGGTCTGTGGAATCGATTCGTCAGTATTTGATGTGGTTTACGAAATACATCCAGCGGTAACGTTAGGTGACTCACCCTGTATATATGAGTTAAGAGAACATACACATGTGCCTCTACTATTAAAAAGCATCTCTCTACTGAACAAAATGAAAGGTAGCAAAACCTGACAGTTTACATCGTCAGATACTACTGTACCATTTAATAGGTAGCAGCGGGATACACTAAAAGCAGGAGCAATTCAAAACCTGCTAACAAAGACGACGAGTCGACGAGGCTTACGTAAGATCTGATACAAATTTTACGTCATGAATGGCAGGCAAATTTTAATTAAGTGAGGCCGTAGATAAAGACGCATGATAATGCGCCGAGGTCAGGATAAGAAAGCCTCGTCGAGTCTCCGGCTTCGTTAGCAGGTTTTGAATTGCTCCTACTTTTAATGTATCACTTTACGGCTATTGCTTGTGGCTATTCATTGTTACTGACTGTGTGGACTGTAGGTTTTGCTACCTTCCAGTTTGTTCAGTAGCGAGATACTTTTTAATAGGAGTGGCACATGTGTATGTTCTTCTAGCTCACGACTGTGGCACGTTATTCCACATCGCCATATGTATCGCCATTAAATTAAAAACCTGCATGCCACTCATGGAAAACGAAAAATTTTCATTGTGTTTTACGTTTTACGCATAAATTTTTTGTTGCCAGCTTCCAGTTAGTTTTGCTGCAGTTCTGTACTGCCCCTGTTCAATATGTTCCTTTACCACTCATAATGTACTCTTAACGCTTTTCATGTAACTTTCTATGCATTGTCGTTTTTTTACTTTTCAATGTAAATCGCTAGTTCAAATTGTGAACGGCCGGGCTAGCTGGTCCCGCATTGTTCTTCCCATCAATAGATGGCAGTATTTTTACCACTCTGGTTTACCAGTTTGCTTTCCCCTTCGTGTACGCTACTCCGTGCTGAAATAACGCGTCCTGTACTCGTTCACCGCGGCGCTCGGGGCCATAGAACAAAGTGTGAGCGTCCTGGTGATCATTGAATATTTTTTTACCTAGGCAGTCGCTCATAATATTGTCTGTTGTCACTCTGCCACTGATTTCGCTTTTACGGCACCTAACCCGACCGCTGGTTTCTAAAATGTCATATGGAACTTCGTTTTTTGCTTTTTTTATACACTGGAGCGCCAAAGAAACTGGTATAGGCATGCGTATTCAATTACAGACATATGTAAACAGGCAGAATACGGCGCTGCGGTTGGTAACGTCTATATAAGACAAGTGTCTGCCGCAGTTGTCAGATCAGTTACAGCTGCTGCAATGACAGGTTATCAAGATTTAAGAGATACATATGTTTTTGGACGGGGTCCGCCGTCAGCAGAAAAGTTTTGTTTTTTATCGCAAACATGTTTCAGTGCAGTTGCAGCACCATCAGTGGGTTTTTATTTTATGGCTGTTAAATATAAAGAATATTCTTTACTATTTGTATACGTGTAAATATTTGTTTTTAAAATCGTAGTTAGATATTTGAAGAACGCATAAAATCATGTATGCGTGCCTTTTTACCACATGGTGTGGTTTTCCTGACGTGTTATGTTTTTGTAGTGCCTGTTTTCTTTCACAGTTTTCATCTGTAACCATATACAACTTAATGTAGACAAATTACTTAAGCAAAAATTAAGATTTGGAAACTGTTACTGCTACGCCTGAAATTAATTAATTCTATATGGAAGGTTGTGTGTGTGTTTGTGTGTGTGTGTGTGAGAGTTTATTTACATTATGTTTCACTCACGTAAGTGGGTTTTTATTTTATGGCTGTTAAATATAAAGTATGTTCTTTACTATTTGTGTATATGTAAATATTAGTTTTTAAAATCGTAGTTACAGTCACGTAAGTGAAACATAAAGTAAATAGACACACACACACACACACACACACACACGCACACACACACGTACGTGAAATCATATACACGCAACCTTCCACATAGGATTAATTTATTTCAGGCATAGCCATAACAGTTTCCAAATCGTAATTTTAGCTTAAATAATTTGTATTTTGTTGTAGATGACATACTGTGAAAGAAAACATGCACTATAAAAACATAGTACATCAACAAAACCACACCATGTGGTAAAAAGGTATGAATACCTACTTTTATGTGTTCTACATAAATCTGTAATTACGATTGTAAAAAATAATATTCACATGTATACAAGTAGCAAAGAAGATTCCTTATATTTAACAGCCATAACATAAAAACCCACTGACGATCCTGCAAGTGTAGTGAAACATGTCTGCGATAAAAAACAAAACTATGTTTTGCTATAGGCAAACCTCATCCAAAAACATATATATTGTTAAAGCAAACACGTACAAAAGAGCTTCAACCTCAAAATTTAAGTGAGTTTGATGTTGGTGTTACAGTGGGCGCACGGGCGCTGAGACGCAGCATCTCTGATATGAAGTGGGAATTTTCACGTACGACCATTTCAGGAGTGTACTGTGAATATCAGGAATACGGTAAAACATCAAATCTCATATATCACTGCGGCCGGAAAAATATCCTGCAAGAAGGCGACCATCGATGACTGAAGAGAATCGTTCAACGCGACAAAAGTGCAACCCTCTCGCAAATTGCTGCAGATTTCAATGCATAACCATCAAAGAGGGCCAGCGTGCGAACCATTCAACGAAACATCATCGATATGGGATTTCGGAGCCGACGGTCCACTCGTGTATCCTTGATGACTGCACAACACAAAGCTTTACTCCTCACCTAGGCCCGTGAACACCGACATTGTACTGTTTATGGCTGGAAACATGTTTCCTGGTCGTACAAGTCCCGTTTCAAACTGTACCGAGCGGATGGACGTGTACGGATATGGAGACAACCTCATGAATCCATGGACCCTGTATGTCAGCAGGAGACTGTTCAAGCTGGTGGAGGCTCTGTAATGGTGTAAGGCGTGTGCAGTTGGAGTGATATGGGACCCCTGAAACGTCTAGATATATTCTGACAGGTGACAAGTACGTAAGCATCCTGTTTGATCATCTGCATACATTCATGTCCACTGTGCATTCCGAAGGACTTAGGCAATTCCAGGAGGAGAATGCGACACGCCACACGTCCAGAATCGCTACAGAGTGGCTCCAAGAACACTCTTCTGAGTTTACACACTTCCGCTGGCCACCAAACACCACAGACACGAACATTATTGAGCATATCTGCGATGCCTTACAATGTGCTGTTCAGAAGGGATCTCTACCCCATCGTCCTCTTACGGATCTATGGATAGCCTGCAGGATTCATGGTGTCAGTTACCTCGAGCACTACTTCAGACATTAGTCGAGTCCACGCCAGGGCGTGCTGCGGCAGTTCTGCTTGCTAGCGGGGGCCGTACACGATATTAGGCAGGTGTGCCCGTTTCTTTGGCTCTTCAGTGTATATACTACTGCGTGTAAAAATTATTATTAGCTCGGGTCTAAAAATAAAAAGAACCTTACAGCTGAAACGTAATTTTGAATCTCTGCTACAATGCTCAGTTGCGGATGTTCGTCCTGGGGGATTGTTTATTACATTTATCCTTCTCCATCATCCTTGAAAGTTCGTGACATTATCACGGAATCACCCTGCATTTGACGATCTGTAGCGTCGTTGAATGATGTTTCCGGACATGGGTTCCTATACCAAACATGATCTGCTAAGTCGTCTCTCCAACCTCTGGAAGTGTAACATGAATTGTGAAACATCCTGTATATACAGAGAAGAAAGGAAACTCCTTGTTATTACTTTACCAAATAGCATCTATGACTCTACATCTACATCCATACTCCGCAAGCCACCTGACGGTGTGTGGCGGAGGGTACCTTCAGTACCTCTATCGGTTCTCCCTTCTATTGCAGTCTCGTATTGTTCGTGGAAAGAAAGATTGTCGGTATGCCTCTGTGTGGGCTCTAATCTCTCTGATTTTATCCTGATGGTCTCTTCGCGAGATATGCGTAGGAGAGAGGAATACACTGCTTGACTTCTCGGTGAAGGTATGTTCTCGAAACTTCAACAAAAGCCCGTATCGAGCTACTTAGGGTCTCTCTTGTAGAGTCTTCCAGTGGAGTTTATCTATCATCTCCGTAACGCTTTCGCGATTACTAAATGATCCTGTAACGAAGCGCGATGCTCTCCGTTGGATCTTCTCTATCTCTTCTAACAACCTTATCTGGTACGGACCCCACAATGGTGAGCAATATTCAAGCAGTGGGCGAACAAGCGTACTGTAACCTACTTCCTTTGTTTTCGGACTGCATTTCCTTAGGATTCTTCCAAAGAATCTCATTCTGGCATCTGCTTTACCGACGATTAATTTTTTATGGTCTTTCCATTTTAAATCACTCCTAATGCCTATTCCCAGATAATTTATGGTATTAACTGCTTCCAGTTGCTGACCTGCTATTTTGTAGCCAAATGATAAACGGTCTTTCTTTCTATGTATTCGCAGCACATTACACTTGTCTACATTGAGATTCCATTGCCATTCCCTGCACCGTGCGTCAATTCGTTGCAGATCCTCCTGCATTTCAGTACAATTTTCCATTGTTACAACCTGTCGATATACTACAGCATCATCCGCAAAAAGGCTCAGTTTACTTCCGATGTTATCCACAAAGTCATTTATAAATACTGTGAATAGCAACGGTCCTACGACACTCCCCTGCGGCACACCTGAAATCACTCTTACTTCGGAAGACTTCTCTCTATTAAGAATGACATGCTGCGTTCTGTTATCTAGGAACTCTTCAATCCAATCACACAATTGGTTTGATAGTCCATATGCTCTTACCTTGTTCATTAAACTACTGTGGGGAACTGTATCGAACGCCTTGCGGAAGTCAAGAAACACGGCATCTATCTAGGAACCCGTGTCTATGGCCCTCTGAGTCTCGTGGACGAATAGCGCGAGCTGGGTTTCACACGACGGTCTTTTTAGAAAGCGATGCTGATTCCTACAGAATAGATTTCTAGTCTCCGGAAAAGTCATTATACTCCAACATAATAGGAGGCACTCCGTCTTCAGGCCACAAGTGGCCCATCGGGACCATCCGACCGCCGGGTCATCATCAGCTGAGGATGCGGACAGAAGGGGCGTGTGGTCAGCACACCGCACTACCGGTCGTTATGATGGTTTTCTTTGACCGGAGCCGCTACTACATCTACATCTACATCACTACCCTGCAATTCACATTTAAGTGCTTGGCAGAGGGTTCATCGAACCACAATCATACTATCTCTCTACCATTCCACTCCCGAACAGCGCGCGGGAAGAACGAACACCTAAACCTTTCTGTTCGAGCTCTGATTTCTATTATTTTATTTTGATGATCATTCCTACCTATGTAGGTTGGGCTCTACAAAATATTTTCGCATTCGGAAGAGTAAGTTGGTGACTGAAATTTCGTAAATAGACCTCGCCGCGACGAAAAACGTCTTTGCTATAATGACTTCCATCCCAACTGCTTATCATATCTGCCACACTCTCTCCCCTATTACGCAATAATACAAAACGAGCTGCCCGTTTTTTGCACGCTTCCGATGTCCTCCGTCAATCCCACCTGGTAAGGATTCTAGTATGATAAAAAAAATATTATTTTTCTTACGTTAAATATATTTCAATTCTATCAATTTAAATCTGTATTTCATACTTGAATGTCGCGTTTCCAGTCTGGCACAGCTTTGCCACAGGAGACACGAAAGCGGTCGAAGACGTCCGTCTTCTGGTCGGCTCCTGATCGTTGTCAGAAGGAGGCTAGGTTTTGATTACGCAAAGACTTCTGTTATTGGGAAAAGAACAACCCGGATTTCTTTACGTAATTAGTATGAATTTTATAATTACCTAATGGACCTTTCACAATGAACAGTAAAAAAATTGCATTTACAAATGAAATCATTAATAAATGGGGGAGCTATGAATTGTATAGAAGACAAGGAGCGGCCTTCTGTCTACGACCAGGATGCCGCAGTATTCTCTGCTGTAGTAAAGGCTGTTTGACATTTATAAAAATAATATGACACAGAGGATAAAAAAGTATAAAGGAAAAGAACAGAATAAGAAGTCTGGTGAACACTAAATATATTCAAACAATTCTCACTAGCAAAATTAGGGCTTATTTATAAACAATACAACTTACATAATTACTTTTCTAACAGTATGGTGCGATCAGATTTCAGCCTGTCCTGTGCTGTCTCCTTGGTTCACGTTTGTCACAAATTATAGGCACTACTTTTCTCCTTTCGTTGAAGACAATTCTTGCACTGTTCAACACCTCTGGTAACAATAACTTGCTGATTTACAGTTTCGAACATGTATTACCTTAATTTTATTAATTAATAATGTTGTCTGCACGCTAGCAAGACCGCTCACTTTTTTAACTTAAAGTCGACCTCCTTTACGTTTTCACATAACAAGCAGAAGTACATTAAAATCTGAAGACCTACAGAAGTTTTCTACCGTCATCTTTTATTTAGATCGAAGCGGAACGACAGTTCAGCTTCTGTTAAAATGTTTCTTTGACTGCGCAATCGATGTATTAGCGTCCGCGCTAGATGCGCATCTTTACAGTTATGTAAATTATACAAAACAAATGTCTTTCAAAGGGTACTCAAAGCTTTCATAGGACGGAAATACCAATAATATTACAGGATCCCACACCGCGCAGCAATATTCTAACAGAGGACGAACGAGTGTAGTGTAAACTGTCTCTTTAGTGGACTTGTTGCATCTTCTAAGTGTCCTGCCAATGAAACGACCTATTCGGTCGTGTAGCTCCTCAGTTGGCACCACGAGGCTGAGTGCACTCCGAAAAATGGCAACAGCGCATGGCGGCCCGGATGGTCACCCAACCAAGTGCCGACCACGCCCGACAGCGCTTAACTTCGGTGATCTGGCCGGAACCGGTGTATTCACTGCGACAAGGCCGTTGCCACTCCAACATGACACGTGTTCCAAAATACTACAACTGATCGACTGTGATCTTTACTAATAAATTAAGTGATTCTCTATGAGTATCGGTGTACGAATACTTTTTTCCATGACTATAGATAGTGGAAGAGTTCCAGCAGCATTCAACACTACTTTTTTTAGTAATGCCTCTGCCGTCAATTTAGTTGACAGGTGGCGTGGCAGAGGCGCGTATGACGAGGAGGCAGTAGACGTCGCAGTGGGTGTCTGGAAGGTCGAGAAGAAGCGATGCTGGTTGAGCAGGAAATGAGGCAGAAAACGACATCGGCCACGGCGCGGCGTGCTGTAGCGGCGCCGGCGGGTCGCGGACAAAGGCGGCCTGCCAGCCTCGGCAGCCAGCAGCCCGAGCAGCACAATACGCCGGCCGGCCGCAGCCGCGGCAGAACAAAGCCCTCTCGCCCCGCCCCGCCGCGCCGGCAGAACACGCGCCAAATGCGCCGCTTTTCCCGCCGCATAATGCGCCGCCTTCCTGTCCGCTTTGAGGTGAGCAATCTAACTGCTTACCTCGCCCTTAATTTTCTCCTCTGAGAGACTTCACTACAGCGTGTGAAAGCTGCGTGCTCGGCATCGTCACGTACAACTCGGGTGAAATTCCCAGTCGTAGAGTCGGCGCGCAGGATACAGTGGCCAATGCATTGTGACCAATTTTCCTGCAAAGCGCTGAGCGGCGTGATTCATTTGTTCGGAAAGGGAAGCCGACATTGTTTACCCGCTTTCGGCCGGCTGCCACAGTCTAACATAACAGTCGCGACACTTCGCCTCGATTTTGTTGCCTACCGCGCTAGCAGCGCCCCAAGCGGCCAGTAAGTTAAACTGTGAGTTCGGTGCGATCGTGATAGTGGTTTTCATTTTGATTTCTACAATGGTTTTTACAAGCGGGAGCGTTTGCAGCGCAATAGCAACAACAGGAAGACGACACCATAGCTGTCTTTTTTTAGGTTTCCTAAGGATCCTGAGAGGTATATACCGGTTCCATCACGTTACTAAACTGTATCGTCAGGATTTGTTTGCAAACTACACGTGGTTTAATGATCAATGTTTCGTTTTAGGAGCAGAAAATAGCTAGTTAGTATCAGACGAGAAGACCTTACGAAAAAGCACCCAGTTTACCTGTATAATAATATTAGGTTTCGTTCGCTACATTTCGAACAAAACCAGTCCATGAATACAGACAATAACAAACTCGTGTGGAATGCAGTACCCACAGTGTTTGACATCCCAAATAAGCCACCTAAACTGACGATGAAGAGGAAACTGCCACAAAGATTCGACAATCCATCTAAAGCTGTAAAACAGTCCTATGACACAGAAGCAGCCAGTTCAACTCCCCATGTATCAGTGCCAGATTCGTATGAATCGTCAACGCACACCTGCTTTGAGGATGAAGTGGTTAGATACTCATTGAACTAAATCTGTTCCTAAGTATGGAATTGCTGACAATAAATTAGTAATTACTGTTGTACAATGCGTGTTAAGTGTTAGAATGTGCAGATCGATAGACTTCGAGCAAAACTGCGGTATTACAGGAAAAGGAAAGTGTCTACAGACAGCGACAGAAACTGTAGCAGAAGGATCAAGTGAACAAGGACAAACGAATATTGAAGTCTGTAGGTATGTATTTCATTCACTTCTGTTGTTAGTCACTTAATTCCCTTTGCTCCCTTCATGTGATGACATTTTGTTAGCACCTTGTTCACTGACAGAGTGTTTGAAAATTATTCAAATATTATGTTTTGCGTGAAATGTAAAGTAACCAGCTCATTATAAAGTTTTCAACATATTTCTCCCACTATTTGGCAGTTGCTTGTCTCACTTAGAATAATATAAAGATGAAGGTCGTACTTGTGGTAACAGACGACAATGACGCGGGATGATTATGTCCTAAAAATGGATTTACTTCTCAACGACCCGGCATACAGAAGACTATCTAATGGCCCCACAGAAAGGATCAAACGTAAGATACTTTCACTGTTGAAAAAGAGTTCGTTGTCAGATGATTTACGTAAGAAATTTCATCCTGGTGCTGCCGTTCCGCCTAGGTTGTATGGTCTGCCTAAGTTGCGTAAGGAATTTGTTGTTGTTAGTAATTTGGGTGCACCGACTTATAACCTGGCAAAGTATTTATCATCTGTTCTCAGTTCATTTGTTGGCAAGTGTGAACACCATATATCCAGTTCGGTGGATTTTATTCGACGATTGGGATCTTTGAAGTTGAACCCTTCAGATCTGTTAGTGAGTTTCGATGTGGTATCCCTATTTACACGAGTTCCTCTTGAAGAGTCCCTTAGATTGATCAGTGAAAAACTGGATGAAGAGCTGGTGAAGCTTTGTCGTCATGTGCTGACCTCCACGTATTTTTTATTTAACGGTAACATTTTTGAACAGAATGATGGAGTGGCTATGGGTAGTTCTTTGTCACCCATAGTCGCCAATTTATTTATGGAGGACTTCGAGGCCATGGCACTGAGGACTTCAGCTTTGCAACCAACGTGCTTCTGGAGATACGTGCACGATACCTTCTTCGTCTGGCCGCATGGACGTGATGCTCTTAATAGATTTTTGGACCACTTCAACTGTCTTCATCCATTTTTAGACGTAATGGTTTATAAAAAACCAGATGGAACTTTGGGACACAGTGTTCACCGAAAGCCGACACACACAGATTGGTATCTGCACCCTAAGAGTTCTCATCCACCACACCAACGTAGTGGCGCCCTTAGGACTTTGGTCTTGAGAGCATATGCCATTTCTGACGCAGACAGCTTAACCCCAGAACTTGAGCATTTGATGACTGTTTTTAAGGAAAATGGATACACCGAGAAACAGATTCGTCGGGCTATGGAATTTGGACTATCTCCAGAGGTGTACGAAGAGGAACATAGATCTGTGGCCTTTCTTCCTTATGCTGGAGGCTTATCGTTTAAGATTGGACGAATTTTAAGGAATTTTAACATAAAGAGTGTGTTCCGTCCACCTTCTAAGATTAGGGCTCTGCTCGGCTCTGTGAAGGATGATTTGGGTCTTAGGAAACCCGAAGTGTACAAAATCATGTGTCAATGTGGGAAAGCTTACGTTGGCCGTTCTATTCGCACAGTGAATGACAGGTGTGTGGAACATCGCCGTCACACAAGGCTACAACAGCCGGAAAAATCGGCCGTAGCAGAACACTGCCTAAATGAGGGACACAAAATGAAATTTGAGGAAACTGTTGTGATTGCAAACATTTCCGGTTTTTGGAATAGTGTCTATAAACAGGCGATTGAAATTAGGTTGGCTGATAATTTAATCAACAGAGACAATGGGTTTCCTCTTAGCAAAACGTGGAATCCTGTATCATCTCGCATCAAAACTGAACGTTCTTTGGTGCGGCCTTGATTGCGATATATCGTTGCCAGCAGTGTTTCACTAAGGGTGGCGCCACCTCCCTGTTTTGGAAGGCAGAAACCGTGATGGGCGGCGCATCCGCCGTGTACTGAACGGTGGCCTATATAGGACGTCGAATTGCAATCTTGCGTCACCAAACACCCAATGTGGCTTTCGACCTTCCTTCTCTGCTGATGACCAACTCCTCCGCCTCACTCATCTCCTCTCCCTCCAGCTTAACTCCCGTCGTTCCGCCATTTTTGTCTCACTTGATCTCGAAAAGGCCTACGACCGTGTCTGGCATCCCGGTCTCCTGTTTAAACTCCAAACCTACGCCCTTCCTATCAACTACATCCGTCTGGTGGCCTCCTTCCTCTCCCACCGCCCCTCCTATGTTACCATCCTTAATGCCAATTCCCACACCTTCTACCCCTCTGCCGATGTGCCCCAGGGCTCTGTCCTCTCCCCTCTCCTCTACCTCCTGTACACGGCGGATATGCCCTAACCACCCCCCCCCCTCCAGTACACCTCTTGCAATATGCTGATGACACTGTATTCCTCGCCCTCGCTCCTACCCTCCAACGATCCCAACGCCTTCTCCAGAATCACCTTGACCTTTTTGCTGCATGGTGTAACCAGTGGCTCCTAAAACTCAATCCTTCCAAGACCCAGGCAATCATCGTAGGTCGTACCACTCGCTCCTTCCGGCTCCTGGATTTCTCCCTTACTGTCTGCGCACGTCCTGTCCGCCTCACCCCCACCCTCACCTACCTTGGCCTCACCATTGACCGTCACCTCACCTGGATACCTCATCTCCGCTCCATCCAATCCAAAGCCCACAACCGCCTCCGACTCCTCAAACTCCTCTCTGGCCGGACGTGGGGGTTGCACCCCTCTACCATCCTCCACACCTACAAATCCTTAATCCGTCCCATCCTCTGTTATGCCAGTCCTGCCTGGATATCTGCCCCCCCCCAAATTCTATATGTCCCTCCAGATCCTTGAGCGTCATGCGCTCCGCCTCGCCTTCCGTATCCGCCTCCCGTCCCCCACGCGGATCCTCTATGATCTCATTCCTTTCCCCCATCTGCTCCTATTCCTCGAACATATCCGCATCCTCTACACCTCCCGCCGTCTTGAACCCCCTCACCCCCTGGTTGCTCCTCTCCTCTCCCATCCCCGCCCCCTGCCACGTCTTCACCGTTGTGTCCCCCCTACCCTCCATCTCTACACCCTCCATCTCCTTTCCCAAGGTGGCTTCCGTCAACTCACCCTCCCGGACGATGCCCTCTCTCCCTCCATTTATCCTTCCTATCAACTCTGATCCTCACTCCCCCTCCTTTCCTCTGTCCTTTCCCTGGGCTCCCTCTTCCCCCCCCCCCCTTCCGTCCTGTTTTCTCCCCACTAAACCTCTCCCTACCTCCCTTCTCCCCCCCCCCAAGTCCTTTTGTATTCCCCTCCTCTGCCTACCCCACTCCTTGTCGCGTCTGCCCCCCACCTTTCTTATGGGTCCTCATCCTCCATCAGCTCCTTTCCCGGTTTCCCCCTTCGCTTTTACTCTCCTTTGCCCCCTTTTTTGTTTTCCCATCTTCTGTCCAGTTTCCCCCCACCTGCTCTCGACTGTGGTATGTCACATTTGCCAACTTTCTAGTGCAGTGCTCCAGTGACTATTCAGTGTTGTTTGTCTTTCTCGTGTTGCGAACAGAAACCATGCTGTCGCTAGGTGTGAATTTTATGTCTTTTGCGAACACAATCCAGACTGTCGCCGTGTTTTTTAATTGTCTGTCTATTGTTTTCCCTGTCTGCTTCGTATGTATTTTATTAGCATCATCATCCCTCTGTTGTTTGTTTTAAGTTCCACGATTTCTTTTCGCCATGTTACTCTTTAAGTCTCCGATTTTATCGCCTGTTTTTCATTATTTATTCTCTTGAACTTTCTCGCAAAATCTGTAGGCTGAAGAGCGGCATACTAAGCTGCTGCCAGCCCGCCCCCTTCGGGCGGAATTGAAATTCAATAAAGAAAAAAGAAAAAAAAATCTTGCGTCAGTTCTCAGCGGGACTCATCAGCAGAAGCAGCATTTCCTGAAGATGGCGAACAGTTGGATCGCCGAAATATCGAGTCAAGTTGATTTTAGGATCCGGCAGCAAACCCGAAGAGACTTTCAAGACTTATTACGCCGGGAAAGCCTACGTAATCACAGTTATTATTATTAGTTAAACTACTCATTGGAATTACTTCACGTTTTAATATAAATATCTCTCAACAGCTGACTATCAATCAGTCATTTTAGAATTATTAAAAACAATTTAAATCAAAAACGAAAGACTGACGAAATTGCAAACGAAGCACTTCGGAAGCGTTCGGGTCACGCCTTTTCTGGAATGGCGCGCGGAGTGTTTCCAGCTGTTCGTCACTCTGGATTAGGCAGTCGAGAAGAACAGACTTGTTGTCTGTCGTAAGACGTATTCCCAATTTTTATTTAAGTTCCCGTTCGTCACTCTGGATTAGGCAGTCGAGATGTACAGTCATGTTGTCTGTGGCGGGATGTGTTTGACAGTATTCAGTATTAAAAGATTCACACCGGTAGTCATGAGCCACAGACACGTGCCACAAATAGTGTAAAGATACATTTTCGTAAGCATTGTGTTTGATCAGGTACTTTGTTGTATCAGAAGGCGTTGTATTAAGATCATGTAGGTTTCTCGTGTGATTATATTAAAAACGCGAGTGGCATCCCAAAGAAGTGATACATTATTTCAGAACAGAAGCTCGCTAAAAGTCAGTTTCAGCCTCAAGATACAGAACCTACGACCTGCGTGCTGTTTTCTGCGCTGGGGACATCAACTTGAAGACAGCAGGTTAGTGAACTACAACAGAACCTTCGTTTTCCACACAGTGCAGTGGAAACAACTAGGCGCCTCACGTATACTTCATGCACAGAACAAATGTGCTCAGTGACCGTCATCTGCAGTAATGCAGAGGAGGTAAAGGAGGATGATCGTTATTAGCACCAACAATCAATTCATTCTTCCTTTCTTGACGTAAGCTGCAGCATTCTTCGTAACTGTAAAGTGCAGAGCGCACCCGCAGAAAAAAAGAGACGGGCTTTACTGGATCACTTGCGCTCCCTCTTTGCTACTCGTAGTAACTTCAGTATCATCAATGGCTTTATACACCACCGGCCGGATTCTCCTCCTATATTGTGGAATCTCCGTTCGCCGTCCAATACTGTTGTATGTGCAGCTGCACGACGACTGACGCAATCTCTCCAGATAAATTAAATTTACGTGACAAATTGAATATTTATTTAAACTTAGGCGGAGGTGTCTGTCACCAATCTCGAGAAAACTGATCGTACGTAGTAGCCCAGTCTATATCGCGATCGCGATAAGGCCAGAATGAAATATCCGTACCATTCCCCCGAACTCATAAACTGTTTGAGATATTGAAACGAGATTTTTGCAAATGACAGAATGCAAAGAGGAGACCATTTTGCCATGTGATTATTATACGAAACTTAATTAGCCGCTGCGTTATTCCACTAACTACAGGCTTTTTCGATAATGAATGGACTGTGTGGCTTGTCCCGGCGGAGGTTCGAGTCCTCCCTCGGGCATGGGTGTGTGTTTGCCCTTAGGACAATTTAGGTTAAGTAGTGTGTAAGCTTAGGGACTGATGACCTAGCATTTAAGTCCCATAAGATTTCGCACACATTTGAACATTTTTTTGATGAATGTAATTTTTAAGGGCCATCGATAGGCGATCAAACGAGAAATACTGTGGGTTTTGGAACAATTTAAGTGAAGACATTACACGTTTATTTTTGCACCGAGGCTGTACTTTTTGCCGCGCGACCGCTACGGTCGCAGGTTCGAATCCTGGGCATGGATGTGTGTGATGTCCTTGGATTAGTTAAGTTTAATTAGTTCTAAGTTCTAGGGGACTGATGACCTCAGATGTTAAGTACCATAGTGCTCAGAGCCATTTTTTTGTACTTTTTCATAAGCTATTGACCTTACTTGTCCTCAGTTCCTCACTTATTAAACCACTGTTCCAGATTTCTATCGCAACTGCGACTGCACAACATGTTAGTGAGGTGACATTGTGTAACCTTTGCTGTGCACTGGCAAAAGAAGCAAATTTTTAGATGCCAACAAGAGATGGTAGGTCTTACTCAAAATTCACCACTCGTGACGCTTCTCTGAAAGTTACAAATGGTTAACAAGTTCGGTTTTGTTGCATTTTCAGAGGAATTCTTGTTAGATACTAACCAATGCAGAGGAGAAAGTAGATCTTTTTGGATGGTCACCATGTCAGTGTAGGCATGGATATTACGGCACGAAAGGAAGAATGAATTGATTGTTGGTGTTAATAACGATCATCCTCCTTTACCTCCTCTGCATTGCTGCAGATGACGTGTCACTGAGCACATTTGTTATGTGCATGAAGTATACGTGAGGCGCCCAGCTGTTTCCATTGCACTGGGTGGAATACGAATGTTCTGTTATAGTTCACTAACCTGCTGTCTTCAAGTTGTTGTCCCCAGCGTTGAAAACAGCACGCAGGTCGTAGGTTCTGTATCTTGAGGCTGAAACTGACATTTAGCGAGCTTCTGTTCTGAATTAGTGTATCACTTCTTTGGGATGCCACTCGCGTATTTTAATATAGCCACACGAGAAGACTACATGATCTTAATACAACACCTTCTGATACAGCAAAGTACATAATCATACACAATGTTTACGAAAATGTATCTTTACACTATTTGTGACACGTGTCTGTGCCTCACGACTACCAGAGTGAATCTTTTAATACTGAATACTGGCAAACACATCCTGCCACAGACAACATGACTGTACATCTCGACTGCCTAATCCAGAGAGACGAACAGGAACTTAAATACAAACTGGAAACATATCTTATGACAGACAACATGTATGTTCTTCTCGACTGCCTAATCCAGAGTGACGAACAGCCGGAAACACTTCGCGCGCCATACCAGAAAGGCGTGACCCGATCGCTTCTGAAGTGCTTCGTCTGCAATTTCGTCGGTCTTTTGTTTTTGATTTAAATTGTTTTTAATAATTCTAAAATGACTGACTGATAGTTAGCTGTTGAGAGATGTTTATATTAAAAAGTGAAGTCATTCCCATGAGTAGTTAACTATTAATAATAACTATACTTTAACGTTTTGGCGCCCTTGCTCTGAACACAGCAGCCAATCACAGAGCAATAGCATTATGCAGGAGGTCTTTCTCACGGGAATGGTACCGAATCTAACATCTGGCACAGGTACCTCACACCACATTTCGTCATCTATATACTTCACGCATCTCCACTGCTCTGGGAACAGCTTCTTGGAGCCTAATATGATGACAGACTAAGCCAGAAGTATTACAAGATGCACCATTTAATATTTACAAAACATAGACTTCAGTTCAGAGCGACACTTTCTCTTCAGCTCCCGTCATTTTCCCTACAGCGCTTGCCCGCAACCTCCACCATTACCGCTCTCTCCATGCTTGCCCAGCCGACTGCACATCTACCGGTCACGTTATTCTGCACGCACTCTATATACTCTTGTATAGTTCATCTTGACTGGAAGGGGGCATAGCTCTCTGAATTCTCTAGAAGAGCAATGGGACAGAGCATCATCATCAAGACTCTGTCATTCATAGTTGAAAGCTGTTCATCAATCACAGAGTCCTCTTAAGAGTCTGCCACCATTTTTCCAGGACTTCTGCATCGTAGAGCAGATGGCCCCATGTTTAATGTGTCTTCTCCTTTATCTGGTCTATCTATCACCTCAGTGGCTTTCCCTGCTGTCTTTTCCCTTTGCCTTGCATGATCATCTTTTCCAAGTTGTCCTGCTGTCGTCGAACTATGTGACCAAAGAACTGCAGGATTCGCTAGAAACAAACATTGGACAGCGTCGTCTTCACCCTGAGTTCTTGAAAGATTAATTTATCGTTCCATTTGTCCATTCATGATATGGTCAGCAACATCCGATATGTCCACATCTCAAAAGCATCAATTCTTCCCTGGTCCTCTTCAGTTATCGTCCATATTTCAGAGCCATAGAGGAAATTGGAAACACCAGAGATTTCGGCACTCTCAATTCAGTATGTCCAGTCTGAGTTCGGTCTTCCTAAATCATGTCAGCTTCAATGCAGCATTCCTGCCCAGAAAAATTCTGCGTCGCATTTCCTGTGTAGAGCCACTGACCCAGATAGACAAACTGATCAGTTTCATATTCTGATAGTACATATAATGACAATGGGGTACGATTGATTGCAATTTGTGAACAGTTTCATCTAAAAATTACCAACACATTTTTCAAACATAAGGACATTCATAAATATATTTGGCAACAGAACACTAAAGAACTTTGTTCTATAATAGATTGTATTATCATTAGGCAAACAAGTAGTTTCAAGGCAGTAGACGTCAGATATTATCGAGGAGCCCAGTGTGGATCAGACCACTATCTAGTAAAAATAAAGTCTTTCTGGCCATGGAAGAATAGTAGGAATGATACAAATAACCTAAATAAAACGAACCAGACTGAGAAAGATGAAAATTTACCTTTTAATATTGACAGCCTACAAGACGAAACTATCAGAACACTCTTTGCGGCCAGGGTGGAAAGGAAGGTGGTTGAATCATATGATGGAAGTACAGAGGAAATATATGGGGTACAAAGATGGAGCCTCTTAGAAGACTGTGAGCCTAAAGACTGAAGACAGACACAATCGGGCGTACCCTGGAAACGGTGAAAGATTTCACCGGCTAAGCCTTCTAACACCAGATCAAGTTAAAGTCCAAAACCAAATTAACATCAAGATGCAACGGCCTTTATCAAGACCACCCCTTGTAACGCTCTCGGTAAATATTGAGGGATTCTCTAGTCATAAGAGTGTTTTATTAGCAGACATGTGCTATAAGCATAAATGCGACGTATTGTTGGTGCAGGAAACACACCGGGGAGCCACCAGCCACAGACATAAAATAGCAGGAATGGAATTGGCCATTGAAAGACCTCACGACAAGTATGGGAGTGCGATTTTCATCAGACTCGGGCTCAACGTAACATCAGCCGCAATGACAGAAGTAAATAACATTGAAGTACTTACCATTCGGGCCCAGAAGTTCTCTGTGACGTCTGTGAACAAACCACCAGTTTGGACTTTGTTTTCCATGAACCAAACAATTTTACATATGACCATATTAATTTTGTCATGGGCGATTTCAACTGCCATGGTGAAGCATGGGGATATAATGAGACTGATGAGAATGGTGTACAGCTTGAATCCTGGGCTGATACTAATGACCTATAACTCATTCATGACCCAAAACAGCCTGCATCGTTCAACAGCAGAAGATGGAGAAGGGATATAATCCTGACAACATCTTTGTGAGCAGGAAGTTGGCAGCACAGTGCATGAAGCTTGTTGAAGAACCTAACCCAAGTACACAACATAGACCCATCATTTGTGTTGTGAATGCCAGAGGAGGTGCCTTTCCGAAGACGGTTTAATTTCAAAAAGGCAGACTGGCAGAAATTTAAAGAGCAATTGGACGAAGAGATTGAGAAAATCCCTCCTCGACCAGATGAGTATGGTAGATTTATCGATCTTGTGAAAGGGATCTCAAGGAAAAACATCCCAAGGGGTTGCCGTACCCAGTACATCCAGGGTCTCACCGGCAGCAGCAAGGTCTTACTTGACAGGTAACAAAAGCTGTTCACTCAGGACCCCTTCAGCGAAGATACGATGGTGGCTGGGGAGGAACTAATGCAGGCTATTGCTGAGGATAAGAGATCACAGTGGTGCAAACTAGTCGAGAATCTTGACATGAAACAAAACAGCAGACGTGCATGGAAATTACTGAAAAACTTAGATGGGAACCCAACTGACCACCAGCAGAAGAACAACGGGGTAACAGCAAATCAGATTGCTAGCCAACTTCTGAAGAATGGGAAAACCAAAGGGAAAAGAGAAAGGGAAAGAGTTATACCCCAAGAACTAAAAGACTACGGACTCCTCAATGCTTCATTCACAACAACCGAAATGGAAGACGCCATTCAGAGTATAAAACTGAATAAGGCCGCTGGAACTGATGACCTTAGAACGGAGCAGATAAAATAGTTTGGGCCCAAAGCTCGAAACTGGTTACTACAAATGATGAACACCTGTATTAAAGAGCTGAATATTCCAAAACTATGGAGGCAGGCGAGAGTGGTGGCTCTACTAAAACCTGGCAAGGAGATGAAGGACCCCAAAAGTTACAGACCAGTGTCACTTCTGTGCCATCTCTATAAGATACTGGAGCGGATGATTCTCCACCGGGTGGCAGAAACTATAAATGGAAAGCTCATAAAGGAACAAGCCGGTTTCAGACCAGGAAGATCTTGTTGTGGGCAAATACTTAATCTGACGCAACATATAGAAGATGGGTTTGAAAAAAAAATTAATAATTGGAGCAGCTTTCATAGATCTTACTGCTGCATACGACACGGTAAACCACAGAAAGCTATTGCGCAAATTATATCACCTCACAGGGGACTGTAGGTTGACGATGGTTATTGGTAGTCTTCTGCAGAATCGAAGATTTTATGTCTCCCTAAATGGTAAGAACAGTAGATGGCGACTGCAGAAGAATGGCTTACCACAAGGAAGTGTACTTTCTCCCATCCTTCATAATGTGTACACTAATGACCAACCTATACCTCAAGATGCAAAACTGTTCGTATATGCTGATGACAGAGCTGTGGTGGTCCAGGGGTCCAATTTTGATGCAATATCTGGAAATCTCTCTAGAGCGCTTGAAGAACTGGCTCAATACTACGACGCCAATCACCTTAAGCCAAACCCTAACAAAACCCAAGTATGTGCTTTCCATCTGCGCAATAGAGATGCTGGAGCTGAGCTCGACGTTACATGGAAAGGTAGGAAGCTAAAGCACTGTCCAACACCTAAATACCTTGGGGTTGTACTTGACAGAACGCTTTCCTTCAAGCAGCATTGCCAAAACACCAAGGCTAAAGTCTGCTCCAGGAATAACATCATCCGCAGGCTGACGAACTATGAATGAGGAGCTCAACCATCAGTACTGAGAACATCAGCACTTGCTCTGTGTGTTTCTGCAGCAGACTATGCAGCGCCAGTATGGGAAGCATCTGTACATGCTAAACAGGTTGCTGTAAGTGTAAATGAGACAATGCGAATTGTTACAGGCTGTCTCAAACCCACACCAACGGGTAATTTGTACCTACTTGCTGGAATTACCCCATCCAAGATCAGAAGGCAGGTGGCAGCAGACGCTGAGAGAACAAAGAAAGAAACAGATTCTCGATACCCACTGAATGGGAACGTCACTCAGGCACGGAGGCTTAAGTCTAGAAATAGCTTTCTTGCAAGAACCAAGATCCTTGACGGTTCACAGGAAGATAACAGTGTCCGTAAATGGGAGAATGAACAAACCGCACTACAGATAATACCAAAAGAGCAAATGGCACCTGGAAACAAACTTCCTTATACAGTGTGGAGAACACTAAATAGGCTGAGGGCTGGTGTACCCAGATGCAAAACTAATCTGTGCAAGTGGGTACTGCTGACTAGCGATGAGGACGTTCTTTGCGGATGCGGAGAGGTACAAGACGAGGCACATCTGCTCATGTGCCGACTACTGCCGGAGCCCTGCAGTTTTAGTGACCTGCTGCAAGCCAACGACAAAGCGGTAGCGGTGGCTAACTATTGGAAAAACAAAATTTGATCTGGACACGGAAAAGTAAAGTAAAGTAAAGAGGAAATATATGACTATATAAAAACTAATGTGAAAATCATAGTAACAGAGGTGTTGGGCAAAAAAGGTAGCAACCACAACAGTGCAGCAGAGTGGCGGTCAGAGGAAATAGAGGTCCTTGTTAGAGAAAAACGAAATGCGTTCCCTCAGTGGTTGAATGATAAATCAGAAGAAACAAGATCAATATACAAGGAAAAGAAGAATGAAGTGACGAAAAAAATTAAAATGGCAAAAAATGAAGCATGGGAAAGAACATGCGCCAAGGTGAATAGCAAATTAGGATTTGGGAGAGCAAAAGAAACATGGCCAGTATTAAAAGGGCTTGGCTTCGACAGGATACAAAAAGCAAAACCAATCTCCAACTTATAACACAAAAGAAATGGGAAGAGTATTTCCAAAAATTATTAAATGAGGACAGAGAAGAGTATCTAGAAGAAGGAACAGTGGAAGAAAAAGGACATGAAGATGATGAGATTCAGATTTTAGAAAGGGAAGTACTTCAGGAGTAGAGAACAAGAAAGAATCGTAAATCACCGGGACCAGGCTATAGCAATCCGGAGTGCCTGAAATATGGTGGTGACAAAACTGTGAAACTGATAGCACAGCTCTTCAACAAAACGATAAATGGAGATTCAATACCCAATACTCCGGCCGACAGTAGTTCAGGTAGACATGCCGAAGTCGCAAGCAGAAGATGAAGAGATAGATACAATATATGAGGATATTGAAAGGGTAGTTCAGTACGTAAAAGGAGATGAAAACATAATAGTCATGGGGGATTGGAATGCGGTTGTAAGGAAAGGAACAGAAATGTTTACGGAGAATATGGGCTTGGTAGTAGGAATGAGTGAGGAGATAGACGAATTGAGTTCTCCACTCAATTTCAACTACTATTAGTATACGATGACTTTTCGAGATCTGTCGTTCAGGGAATTTGAACTATCGATACTATTTCGCGGGATTTATATTTATAACAGTGATCACTGGCTAAATATACGGGAGAAACAGGAGGTCAATAAGGGAGCCGGGAGGTCACGGGAAATACGGGAGAGTTGATCATTCTAGCTGTATTGTACAATGATCCGACATATTAACAGTATAGTTTTAGTAACAGCACAAGATTGTGTAAGAAGTATGAAAGAAATCGGAGGATAGTTAGTATTTCCTTTAAATTCACGAGGAGTTTGAAAATAAGTTTCGACCATTAGCCAATTTTCACTGCCCAAGCACATAATGCCAGCTGCACGTATGCTAGAACAAAACCAAGTAAATAAATAAAGCTAATGTCCCTCCCGGTTGCGGGGCAGTACACACTCTAAGATCGTGTACTTCACTGCTAGGAACAATAACTCGGAATAATCTGCTACGTCACACATCCTACGCCTAGATCCCTTTTGATACAAAGATTTTAATAGACTTCACAAAGAAAGTGGCAAAGCAATGAACATTTTTAAGAACTTCTGAACAGAGACACGTACGTTGAGGAATAGATACAAGTATTCAAGGTAATTCCTCAAAAGTCCACTCACTATAAACTAGGCAAAGTTTCTCCTCACCAGAAAGTCGAAGAGCCTATCTATCAGCTGAAGAACAACAAAGAGACTGGTATAGATGGGATCCCGGGAGAATTCCGTAAGAAAGCAGCCCCTGAGTTTACTCAGTATATACACCCGCTTATAGCCACGATCTGGGATAATGAAACCATTCTGACTGACTTACAAGATGCTTCCATTGTATACTCAAAAAAGGGAATAAGGCCGACTGTGGCAACTACAGTGGAATATCTCTACTTTCAGCTGTTGGGAAGATCCTTGCCAGAATTCTCTCTAATTACCTGACGCTCCTTGCTGAAGACACGCTGCCAGAAACGTTGTGTGTTCAAGACCGAACTTAGGTACAGTCGATATGATATTTAGGAACGACAGATGTACTAGAAATCAAGAGAACGAAATCTCGCTCTCTATAGGACCTTCATAGATGTCGTCAAGGTATTCGACTCACTTAACATTTGAAAGCTCCTAGCATCAATTGGATGGAGCCCAAGATATATACAAATACTTTGCCTGTTGTACAACAACATGTGTGTCTAAATAATTATAGTGGACTCAGAGAAGCTTTCTAAATCAAAACACATATTAAGCAAGAATTTGTGATGTCCCCTACTTTATTTTCAGTATTTGTTGGAACTTTACTACAACTCGTTAAAGAAAAACTAGTATCGGGAGTTGAAACAGTAAACAGGATGACTGGTGGAACTTTCTCTCTTTCAGTAGACTGAGAGGTACGACCAAAGGAATCACAACCTCTATCATTGCACTTCAGTGTATAGATGATATCGTTCTTATGGCTAATTCAGAGGAAGTGCTTCAAAAAATAATTTATGTATTCATTGAGGCATACAAGAGCGTCTGCCTAGTTGTCAACATCAGAAAAACACAAATTTTGCATCAATCTTCATCAAATACGAACTATGAGGACTTGCTGAAAGATAATGCCTCTAAAATTTTTATATGAATGCTCTGAAAGGTTTTTAAATATAAGATTATTTATTAACATTCAAATCTTTATTCTTCACACCTATATATATATATATATATATATATATATATATATATATATATATATATATAATAGAGGGAAACATTCCACGTGGAAAAAATATATCTAAAATCTAAAAAGAAAGCTGATGAGACTTACCAAACAAAAGCGCTGGCAGGTCGATAGACACACAAACAAACACACAAAATTCAAGCTTTCGCAACAAACGGTTGCTTCGTCAGGAAAGAGGGAAGGAGAGGGAAAGACGAAAGGATGTGGGTTTTAAGGGAGAGGGTAAGGAGTCATTCCAATCCCGGGAGCGGGAAGACTTACCTTAGGGGGAAAAAAGGACAGGTATACACTCGCACACACACACACATATCCATCCGCATATACACAGACACAAGCAGACATTTAATATATATATATATATATATATATATATATATATATATATATATATATATATATATATATATATATATTAAGTTGAGAAACCACTACCTCCTATCACAGGACATGATGTTGGACTATATGCGATGGCCACAGTACTTCGAACGACACTGTCAAATACTAAGATCGCCCTATCGTAAGAGCAAGAGAACCTCATGACGAACAATTTGAAGCAACCTACGGTTGGCGTGGACAGGACGTGCCCACACTGTCGTAGAAAAATATGGTTCCAGGGTTGGCCACCTCAGCCTCCTGCAATCTCATTAAGGAAATTGATTCTCGTGGAAAACAGAGGAAAATACTCGTTACTTAATCAATAGCTATGATTTCATGCGCAATTATACAACCTTCCACAGGTCCCATTCTGCACTTACGAGAGACCAGCCTTGTGGCTTAAGGGCAGGTACTGGAAGATTCAATGCGGCAGTCCATATAGACTCCCAGCGACGGCATTGTCCATGATTTGCTTACTGGCCATAATGAGATCCGGAGCAGTTATCTCGATGTATTTCGGACTGTGTACCGCCCGTTGCCTTCCCACTATCTCACAACTACATAGGTGGGGGGGGGGGGGACCAGTTCAGTTTGGGTGACTCGATGAGCATAGTGGGCCGGTGCAGCGAGGTGTATCTGCTTCACTAAATAAGTTTGTTTTCAAGTTGGACATTTCATCCCAGAAGCAGGTGACGTGAGGTGCCAACCAGCCTGTGGGACCTTGAGAAACCGCGATGCCCAAAGCTTCACAGGGGACAGTCCAGTTTGTTGCAACGTTAGAACAACACTCCTTATTGGTTAACAGTAATAATTTAGCAGAGGGTCGGAGCCGAGCGCTTACCAGACGTGGAGTCAGGAAGTTGGCTAGAGAGAGAATTTGACGTCGTGGTGTGGGCGTCAGGGAGACTTACTCATATCTCAGTCCTTCCCTAGGTTAACCATTGGGCAAAGCTTCGTAAAATCATCTGAATGGGGCTCCGAAAAGTGCACAGATAGAGAAGGATGAGATGGTCTGCGGAATGAAATAGTCAGGACTTAACCTCCAGCTGCCGAACACGGGACTTTGCTTCAGACCGCCGACTAGAACAGACTTCACTGCCAAGAACAGAACTGAATACTTTTTCACCGAGAGTGGACTCTGGCCGGCTTAATCTCCGCCAGCAAAACTTAGCAGCAAGTCATGACTTCCGCACCACTATGTACTGGGTCCGGTAACATGGCGCGAGCTTAGGAGAGGAGACTCAGAAATTATTGGTAAGTTTGATGATAGCAAAAGTTTCGAACTTTGTTATTTCGCGGAGAATTTGAGGGCACATTCAGCTTATTTCTTGAAGTAGCATGAATGCATCAGATATCCGATCTTCCACCTTCCGGTGTAATTACACAATCACTGGACAGATACCGCGAGTTTGTAATTGTATAGATAATTTATGAGGCGACAACTTCACGAAGCCCTTTTATTCCCGTCTTAGCCAAGACTTTAGTATTACCCATGTTCAATAATATACCTGCAATTTCAGATGTTCAGTCAATGTTCACGATTAAACTTATGTCTATATGTTGTAACTACCATTTGTAAGAAATTAATTGGGTCTGGAATCCTGTTTCGTATGGTAATTAGATGATCTCCTTGACGCTAATTAAGTATACGGTCGGAACTGGTTATAACGACGTCGAAGGGACGGACGGTTTACGGTCGTGATAGTCAACAGTCACGCATACTGGGTTCTTGCCTTGATTTTCGATAAAAATCACGTATCTGTAAATTTTTTCGGACTGTCATAGAGTTAACACTTCAAGAATCAGCAGAAGTACAGTACACATGCAGTAATTACAATACAGTATTTGTGGAGAGGGACTGAAGAGGGATTTTTCTTAGGATTATGCAGTACGTACAGCGGGAACATTCCAGTAGAATGTAAAATCTTTAATATGTGAAGAAAGAATGAGTACGTTGAAACTCACTGTAAGTGCTGTATAATATAATAGTCATGAATGACACAGCTTCGTTCCAGCTACTGTAACACAAAAATTAATCAACAGTAACAATATGAAAACACTATATTCTATACGTAGATTACACGAAACCCTAGTTTCTCCTATGTTTCTCTTTTTTTGAAATGTTGTACGAATGTGACATACATACAAACCCAATGAAAATATCCCACGCGAATGACAACTAAACATCAATAACGAATGCGCTGTTATTTCACTTCTGTACTTCAAAAAAATAAAATACTGTAATTTAATTTTCTAGCTTTCTATACTCACAACAAAGACAGCGTTGTTTAGTTTTTTTACCAGTTGCTTTAACTTTAAAATGGAATACAGCAACGCATACTACAGTATACTGTCCAATTTAAAGTAATCAATTATCTTTGTTTGCTTTTTGCATTTAGATGTGCATAAGCACTTTGCGTTTGATGATGCATTCGTTTTAATGCCTGATTTGAAACCAACAATCTGCAGGTAACATGTATGAGAAGAACTGGATTAATGTACTCCTGCTGCGTGGACCACTGGAGTCTCCAATTTTATCCACTGGATTGCCGTATTTTACGGACTACAAGACGCTACGGTCTATAAGACGCACCTTATACTTTAATTTTTGACAATACTTGGTTGTAACAGCCAAGTCACTACCTGCTGTGTGAATGATGGATGTATGGAAAGCAGATGTAAGTCCTTAAGTCTGTAAATAGTGGAAGTTTAATTTTAAATCTTGTTCATAATCTGACTGTTCTTAACTGAGGATCACTGAAATGAATAATTTAATTTTTTACAATACTTGGTTGTAATAGCCAAGAAACTAGCAAATGTCTGAATGATGGATTTAATGAAAGCAGATGTAAGTATTAAACCTGTAAATATTATAAGTTTAAATTTAATTCACGTACGTAATTTTATTACTTATTGACTGAGGATCATTAAAATTTATGAAACTCAAGTTTTTCTAATTACATTTTTGTAATGTCTTTATCTGACATGTTCCACACCCAGGAGGATTCCCTCTTTTATGGGTCTGTGAAATGAATAATTAATCTAATCTAATCTAATCTTAATTTGTAAGCATTTGTTAAAATAATGTTTTTAACATTTTTATGACTACACTGCTAAACCAGACTAAAAAAGGTCTTTGTTTATAAAACCGAACTGACCTTCAAAATCCCTGAAAATCGTTATCTGACCTTTCTTCGTCTTCCTCCTCTTCGGCGTCATCGTTCTCTTCTTCGTACATAAGGTGGTCTTCATTGTTATCGAGAGCGTTAGTTATGCCGCACTTCTTGAAAAATGTAACAATAATGTCTTCCCTCACTCTAGACCACGACTGTCCACTGACACACTTGTTTTATCGTAGGTCATTTTAAAGCTCCCTTGGGCGTAAATTCATGTCCAGTATCATCCATCAACCACTTGTTCCATTCCTCTCTCATATATGTGTTAAATGGTTTATTTATTGAGACATCAAGAGGCTGCCATTGTGAAGTTACTCCTCCCGGAATAACGGCAAGCTCAGTATTTCCGGCCGGCTGTTGTGACCGAGCGGTTCTAGGCGCTTCAGTCTGGAACGACGCTGCCGCTACGGTCGCAGGTTTGAAACCTGCCTCGGGCATGGATGTGTGTGATGTCCTTAGGTTAGTTAGGTTTAAGTAGTTCTAGGGGACTGATGGCCTGGGATGTGCTCAGAGCCATTTTTTCAGTATTTTCCTGTCTCAATTTCCCGTCCACAGAATCTTTCAAATGACGGTAAACTGAGCTAGCACAAGGAGAGAACTCTTCTTCAATAAAGCACCTTTCCTTCTCCCACACGCTCTGTTAATCCACAATTTCATTCCAACCTCGTCCATCCAGCCCTTCTCATGTACATGAACAACAACACATGGCGGTATTTCAGAAGATTTTGGCATTGTTTTGCACGTGAAAATGATCATTGGATTAAGCTTACTGCCGTCAGCACGACGTGACAGGACAGCAGTGCAATACTTTTTTCATGTCCACTTGTTTTTATAGTTACAGTTTTAGCACATTTCATGGGAACAGCTCTGTCACTCGGTACATCAAACGCCATAGTAGTTTCGTCCAGATTCGCTATTTGGCTTGTTTCCACACTGGTTTTCTTTCAGTGTTGAATAATAAAGCGATGGAAAGATAATATTTTCTCTTCATTCTCTTGTGGCATTTTTGATTGGCATGCCAAGTCCATGACGCTTCATAAACCTGTAGCACCAATCAACTCCACCGTTAAAGTCTGTTAAGTCTCGCTGTAGCACCAGCTTGTATAAAATCCAAAGCCATTTTGACGGAGTCCTTGAATGCATTTCAATACGTCATCTTCTAGTTTTGGCCATTTTGCATTCAGTATTCTATTACTACATTGATTCTTCCCAGTTTTTTTAATTCTTATTTATTAACCCGCCACTCGCGAATGGTTTTTTCTGTTGGTGGAGGGCGGAAATGCCGCTCAGCTGCACTGCTGCCATGTTCTTCTGCATATGCTATTAATTTCAATTTATAGTCCGCATCATACGGAAATTTGGAAATTTGCGGTAATTTCCTACAGGACCAAAGTGCTGAGGTCATAGATCCCTAGGTTTACACACCACTAACTAACTTACGCTAAGGACAACAGACACACCCATGGCCGAGGGAGGACTCGAACCTCCGACGGGGGGAGCCGCGCGAACCGTGGCAAGGCGCCTGAGACCGAGCGGCTACCCCGCATATGAATATTATTTATTTTTTCCATTACGAAACTAGCTTCTAAAAAAAATATTGTACTGTTACCGATAACACAAATCACTTTCAAGTTCACTGGCGCCGTAGACTACTATGACACATCATAGAGTAGATAGTGTTCTGGATTTGCGATGGCGGGGCTGAAGGGAGACAGTCAGAGCAAGATCGTGAATGGCCGCAACTCACGTTTCTCGCATGGTGCACTACTGCTGTCAGTTGAATCCCGTGTTGCCAGATAGAGATACGTTCCCGCGGCATCGAGAACATGGCCATTTTTAACACTGGTGGGAATCTGAATCAGACCCTGAACATTTCGAGTATACGACGTACCTGAATTTTGGAGGCAATTGTTCGAAGAAAAAAGTATCTCTCATAGTCCGTAAAATATGGTAGTTCATATGGAGGCAGTTAATAGCCAGTGTTTCTTCTTTTCGTCATCGAGTAAAACAGAAGTGATTTCTGGCGTTCCCCAAGGTAGTGTTATAGGCCCTTTGCTGTTCCTTATCCATATAAACGATCTGCGAGACAATCCGAGCACCCGTCTTCGGTTGTTTGAAGATGACGCTGTGGTTTATCGACTAATAAAGTCATCAGAAGATCAAAACAAACTGCAAAACAATTTAGAAAAGGTATCCGAATGGTGCGAAAAGTGGCAGTTGACCCTAAATAACGAAAAGTGTGAGGTCATCCACGTGAGTGCTAAAAGGATCTCGTTAAACTTCGGTTACACGAAAATCAGTCTAATCTAAAAGCCATAAATTCAACTAAATACCTAGGTATTACAATTACGAAGGAACACATAGAAAATGTTGTGGGGAAGACTAACCAAAGACTGCGTTTTATTGGCAGGACACTTTGAAAATGTAACAGACCTACTAAGGAGACTGCCTACACTACGCTTGCCCGTCCACTTTTAGAATACTGCTGCGCGGTGTGGGATCCTTACCAGATAGGACTGACGGAGTACATCGAAAAAGTTCAAAGAAAGGCAGCACGTTTTATATTATCGCGAAATATGAGAGAGAGTGTCACAGAAATGATACAGGATTTGGGCTAGACATCATTAAAAGAAAGCTGTCTTTAGTTGCGACGGAAACTTCTCACGAAATTCCATTCACCAACTTTCTCCTCCGAATGCGAAAATATTTTGTTGACATCGACCTACATAGGGAGGAACTATCACCACGATAAAATAAGGGAAATCAGAGCTCGCACGAAAGATATAGGCGTTCATTCATTCCGCGCGCTATACGAGATTGGAATAATAGAGAATTGTGAAAGTGGTTCGATGAACCCTCTACCAGGCACTTAAATGTGATTTGCGGAGTATCCATGTAGATGTAGATGTAGATACAGATTTTTCCTCTCCGTAATTTCTGTAGCCTTTGACTGAACCGTGAAAATTATAGTAACACTCGGTTCATCAGTTATTTTTTTCACACTCAATAATTCTACGTTATTTTGCAATGGCCCCTGACTCTTTGTTTTAATAGAGCACTCTTCCTTTTCCCTTTATTTCGCTAAAATGCCTTCAGTTCACCTACGTCTATTGCAGTTTTCAGTCCAAAACCAGCAGCGAAATGATCACTCGGAAAAAATCCTTTACGCGCATTCTCGAAGTTGATGTTACGCTGACGCGGTCGCCAACACATTTGAAATTGTGTGTTAGCCCTGTACGGTCCGACCCGACACTTGCGCAGTAGTGGACGATTAAGACTAGTAGTCTCGGTATGCCTTCTGGAGCACATTGTGTACGCAATCCCAACCAGCATGAAGCAGCGTGTTTGCTCTGTCAGCGAGTAAACACGCCTTGAAATGTCGTCTTCGTTTACTCGCATATGCATCGTCACTCACCGAGTGAGGTGGCGCAGTGCTAGGTCACTGGACTCGCATTAGGGAGGACGACGGTTCAATCTCGCGTCCGGCCATCCTGATTTAGGTTTTCTGTGATTTCCCTAAATCGGTCCAAGCAAATGCTGGGATGGTTCCTTTGACAGGACACGGCCGACTTCCTTCCATAATCCTATGAGACCGGTGACCTCGCTGTCTGGTCTCCTCCTCCAATCAACCCATCGTCACTCGCATAGGCACCGTCACTCGAAGACTTATCCATGTAAAGGTTGCCGCCGGCCTGCCTTATATCGTAGTAACGTCATCAGTCACATAATAACATTATCATGTTTCACGCGCCCCACAGAGACTGTCCACGATCAACACCAGTGGGCGGTTGCTATGAACAGATTAAGACTCATAGGTACTCATGACCACCGTATTAGGTTGCGTCGACCTATTTGCACAGGCGTCGGCAAGGGATTTGTTCTACCCGCCCCCCCCCCCTCCCTCCTTCCTGGAATTTGAAACACATATCTTTTATTCAATTTAGAGATGTTCGTGTAGTTATAAAAATGGCTCTGAGCACTATGGGACTCAACTGCTGTGGTCATAAGTCCCCTAGGACTTAGAACTACTTAAACCTAACTAACCTAAGGACAGCACACAACACCCAGCCATCACGAGGCAGAGAAAATCCCTGACCCCGCCGGGAATCGAACCCGGGAACCCGGGCGTGGGAAGCGAGAACGCTACCGCACGACCACGAGATGCGGGCATGTAGTTATAGAACTGATCAAACTAAACATCGGACTTAGCGTTGCTGAGCGCGAGGGGGAATATTGTAGCTGTAGCAACCAGTTCATTACATAGGTGTATAGGGTTGTCTGGCTGTTCACGAGATATTATGCCGATTCGTTGGCGCGAATTAGGTTTCGCCACCGTCCTGCGGTCAAGGCGGATGCAACTCTCTGCAGAATGTTTCCAAAGGCGAGTCTACTTGTCTTTCCTCTATTACTTCCTTGTACAGCGCTCAATGAGCTACAGAAAGGCGTCGTTGCAATACCCTGGTCACAGCTACCAGCACAAGATAAGCTTGGCTACAGTAAACTGCCAGATATCCATTCCTAAATCTCACAAAGATTTTCCCATTCTCCTGCTCCACAACTGAATGACAGCAATACTTTACCATTTGTTTAAGAAAGAGCTAAAATTATGTGGAATTTCTAGGTCGAAAAGATGCCCCCTCCACAAATTGCGACCTTATAAAACTCTATAGTTTTGGGATGAAACACGCATTTAACAGAGTTCCGACATTTACAATCCATTTGGCATTGCAGCACAGTAACTTGTCAAACTGGGTGGATGAGGCCTATCTTGGTTCTATCTTAGGCTGTTAAGAGTCGCATTTACCGGTTACTTTATGTAGTTCAAATGGCTCTGAGCACTATGGGACTTGACTGCTGTGGTCATCAGTCCCCTAGAACTTAGAACTACTTAAACCTAACCAACCTAAGGACATCACACACATCCATGCCCGAGGCAGGATTCGAACCTGCGACCGTAGCAGTCGCGCGGTTCCAGACTGCAGCGCCTAGAAACGCTCGGCTAATTTATGTGTTGTTTAGGAAGCTGCGAATGCTGGCCTAAACAAGCCATAACAAGTATGCGTTGTATGTTTGGTGCTCTTCAGCTTGGACAAACTGCAAATACATCGTGCTAATAATTATGTATTTAATGTAAGCTGCCATAGAGATCGCTAGATCTGTCCCCAACAGAACGTGTGTGGGTGTGTGGGACAAGCTTTGTTGTCAAGTTCGTCCCAATAGTGCTTACAACAATTGTGGGCAGCTTGTCTCATGAGAGGATACAACGGCTGTATGATGCCCTCCCTAAACGGAACACTGAATGCACCCACACCAGAGAGTGTAGACCGTTATATTGATGCCTTATATTGCCAAGTTCGTTGCAAATTTGAATTGATTTTGTAACATTTCAAATAACATCACATACCCTCTCAATCCGTGAAGTTTGCTGTTTACGCCAAATATAGAATTATAACATGACGTATTTGCTACCAAAGGTAGCTTTCGAAACACATATTGCTTAATTTTAATACGCAGTCAGTAGCAAAAAGAGACATCAATAAATCCGTTAACATGGTACGAAGTGAAGTCTTGTAAGCAAGCAATGTCATAGATGGCATCATAGTTGAATAAAAATTTTAAAAGTTTATTTTCCGTTTTGTGGTTCATGGTGTGGGTTCCTGTACTCATGTCCTAGTTCATGAACCACGGGCAACGTATGAGTGGCCAAGTAAGTGGTCCCGACAGTCTGGATACCAGTTACTTTGGAAGAAGGCTGGGCATCTCGGACATATTCTGAGTCGTGGTCACCTTTGTGCTCATACGGCAAAGACTACCAAATCCACCGGTTAGTCCCTCAACCGTTAGGGGTAAAACCCAATGGGACTCGGGGAAAGTAAGGCTAGCAACCTGCTTCCCTGGTACTTTAAATATGATGCTGGCAACAATCAGAGCAAAATGCCTCGGACCTTTGGAGGTGACGGAGTCCCACCTCTAACTGACAAACCAGGGACTCCTAAGATACGACTTGGCAAACAAATGGTAATGAGATGGGGAGCTATTAATATCAATGGGGGCTACTCTGGGAAGAAGGTAGAGCTGGCAGAGGCTGCAAGTAAGATGGGGCTGGACGTTTTAGCTGTTAGTGACACTCGGGTAAGGGGTGACAAAGAAGAGGAAGGTCTACCTGTCAGGAGTCAAAGCAGGAATAGCACAATGGGGTGGAGGGCTTTACATCAGGAAAGAAATGGAACCCAGCGTAGTTGCAATAAGGTATGTAAACAAACGACTTATGTGGATAGATTTGACAGTGTCTAGCAAGAAAATTAGGATTGTGTCAGTATATTCGCACTGTGAAGGGACAGATCAAGATAAGATGGATAGTTTTTATGAAGCACTCAGTGATGTAGTTGTTAGAGTAAAGGACAAGGACAGTGTTCTGCTCATGGGGAATTTTAATGCCAGGATTGGAAATCGAACAGAAGGGTATTAAAAGGTTATGGGTAAATTTGGAGAGGATATGGAGGCCAACAGGAACGGGAAACAACTCTTGGATTTCTGTGCCAGTATGGGCTTAGTAATTACAAACTCCTTTTTTAAACATAAGAACATTCACCGGTATACTTGGGAAGGCAGGGGAACCAGATCTGTCATTGACTATATAATAACAGATCAGGAATTCAGGAAGGCTGTGAGAGACACACGTGTATTCAGGGGATTCTTTGATGACACTGATCATTATTTAATCTGCAGTGAAATTGGGATTGTGAGGCCAAAAGTGCAGGAGGTCAGGTCCATATGTAGGAGGATAAGAGTGGAGAAACTTCAGGATAAGGAAATCAGGCACAAGTACTGTAAGTAGGCTGTTTATGTTTTCTTTATGTAAGTAGGCTGTTTAGGTTCTTATATTGGTAACGCCGCCGCCACGTAGCGCTCTCTGTACGAAAATCACTGGCTGTGCTGTGTGCAGTATGTGGCTAGTTTGCATTGTTGTCTGCCATTGTAGCGTTGGGCAGCGGCAGCTGGATGTGAACAGCGCGTAGCGTTGCACAGTTGGAGGTGAGCCGCCAGCAGTGGTGGATGTGGGGAGAGAGATGGCGGAGTTTTGATAATTTGTAATACTGGATGTCAATTATGAATATTAAGGTAAATACATTGTTTGTTCTCTATTAATATCTTTCATTTGCTAACTGTCCCTTTCAGTAGTTAGTGCCTTCAGTAGTTTGAATCTTTTATTTAGCTGGCAATAGTGGCGCTCGCTGTATTGCAGTAGTTCGAGTAACGAAGATTTTTGTGAGGTAAGTGATTTGTGAAAGGTATAGGTTAAAGTTACTCAGGGCCATTCTTTTGCAGGGATCTTTGATAGATTGCGTTGCGCTAAAAACATTGTGTGTCAGTTTAAGCACAGTCGTGTATAATTTGTTCAAAGGGGACATTTCATATGGCGACCCTGCCAGGATTCGAACCTGGAATATAAGTGTGTGCATTTTATATCTTTGTTACTGTAATTGTGAAAAATTTTTTTCAAATCTGTATTGGCCAGTGCCCAACACCATTTGTAAAAATTTTTTGTGGGGAGCATGGGGGCTATGTAAGTAGGCTGTTTATGTTTTCTTTATGTAAGTAGTCTGTTTAGGTTCTTATATTGGTAACGCCGCCGCCACGTAGCGCTCTCTGTACGAAAATCACTGGCTGTGCTGTGTGCAGTATGTGGCTAGTTTGCACTGTTGTCTGCCATTGTAGCGTTGGGCAGCGGCAGCTGGATGTTAACAGCGCGTAGCGTTGCACAGTTGGAGGTGAGCCGCCAGCAGTGGTGGATGTGGGAAGAGAGATGGTGGAGTTCTGATAATTTGTAATACTGGATGTCAATTACGAATATTAAGGTAAATACATTGTTTGTTCTCTATTAATATCTTTCATTTGCTAACTATCCCTTTCAGTAGTTAGTGCCTTCAGTAGTTTGAATCTTTTATTTAGCTGGCAATAGTGGCGCTCGCTGTATTGCAGTAGTTCGAGTAACGAAGATTTTTGTGAGGTAAGTGATTTGTGAAAGGTATAGGTTAAAGTTACTCAGGGCCATTCTTTTGCAGGGATCTTTGATAGTCAGATTGCGTTGCGCTAAAAACATTGTGTGTCAGTTTAAGCACAGTCGTGTATAATTTGTTCAAAGGGGACGTTTCATAGTACATAACAGTGATCTCAGAAAGGTACCAGTTAGTTGAATGTAGTCAATTACAGTCATTGGAAAAGGAATGGACAAGGTACAGGGACACAGTACTAGAAGTGGCTAAAGAATATCTTGGAACAGCAGTGTGTAAAAGTAGGATGAAGCAAACAGCTTGGTGGAATGACACAGTCAAGGCAGCCCGTAAAAGGAAAAAGAAGGCGTATCAAAAATGGCTACATACTAGAACTCAGGTAGACAGAGAAAGTTATGTTGAAGAAAGAAACAAAACCAAACAGATAATTGCAGCATCCAAGAAGAAATCTTGGGAAGACTTTGGAAACAGGTTGGATACTATGGGTGAAGCTGCTGGAAAACCATTCTGGAGTGTAATTAGCAGTCCTCGAAAGGGAGGTAAGAAGGAAATGACAAGTATTTTGGACAGGTCAGGAAAACTGCTGGTGAATCCTGTGGATGCCTTGGGCAGATGGAGGGAATATTTTGAAGAGTTGCTCAATGTAGGTGAAAATACGATCAGTAATGTTTCACATTTCGAGGTAGAATGGGATAGTAATGATGGAAATAGGATCACATTTAAGGAAGTGGAGAAAATGGTCAATAGATTGCAATGCAATAAAGCAGCTGGGGTGGATGAAATTAAGTCGGAACTCATCAAATACAGTTGAATGTCAGCTCTTAAATGGCTACACAGGATAATTGAAATGGCCTGGGAGTCGGGACAGGTTCCATCAGACTGGACAAAAGCAGTAATCACACCAATCTTTAAACATGGAACAGAAAAGATTGTAACAACTACAGAGGTATCTCTTCAATCAGCGTTGTGGGTAAAATCTTCTCAGGTATTGTTGAAAGGAAAGTGCGAGTATTAGTTGAGGACCAATTGGATGAAAATCAGTGTGGGTTTAGGCCTCTTAGAGGTTGTCAGGACCAGATCTTTAGCTTACGGCAAATAATGGAGAAGTGTTATGAGTGGAACAGGGAATTGTATCTATGCTTTATAGATCTAGAAAAGGCGTATGACCGGGTTCCTAGGAGGAAGTTATTGTCTGTTCTACGAGATTATGGAATAGGAGGCAAACTTTTGCAAGCAATTAAAGGTCTTTACATGGATAGTCAGGCAGCAGTTAGAGTTGACGGTAAATTGAGTTCATGGTTCAGAGTAGTTTCAGGGGTAAGACAAGGCTGCAACCTGTTTCCACTGTTGTTCATATTATTTATGGATCATATGTTGAAAACAATAGACTGGCGGGGTGAGATTAAGATATGTGAACACAAAATAAGCAGTCTTGCATATGCGGATGACTTAGTTGTGATGGCAGATTCGATTGAAAGTTTGCAAAGTAATATTTCAGAGCTAGATCAGAAATGTAAGGACTATGGTATGAAGATTAGCATCTCCAAAACGAAAGTAATGTCAGTGGGAACGAAATATAAACGGATTGAGTGCCAAATAGGAGGAACAAATTTAGAACAGGTGGACGGTTTCAGGTACTTAGGATGCATATTCTCACAGGATGGAAACACAGTGAAAGAACTGGAAGCAAGGTGTAGCAAAGCTAATGCAGTGAGCGCTCAGCTACGATCTACTCTCTTCTGCAAGAAGGAAGTCAGTACCAAGACTAAGTTATCTGTGCACTGTTCAATCTTTCGACCAACTTTGTTGTATGGGAGCGAAAACTGGGTGGATTCAGGTTACCTTATCAACAAGGTTGAGGTTACGGATATGAAAGTAGCTAGGGTGATTGCAGGGACTAGTAGATGGGAACAATGGCAGGAGGGTGTCCACAATGAGGAAATCAAAGAAAAACTGGGAATGAACTCTATAGATGTAGCAGTCAGGGCGAACAGGCTTAGATGGTGGGGTCATGTTACACGCATGGGAGAAGCAAGGTTACCCAAGAGACTCATGGGTTCAGCAGTAGAGGGTAGGAGGAGTCGGGGCAGACCAAGGAGAAGGTACCTGGATTCGGTTAAGAATGATTTTGAAGTAATAGGTTTAACATCAGAAGAGGCACCAATGTTAGCACTGAATAGGGGATCATGGAGGAATTTTATAAGAGGGCTATGCTCCAGACTGCACGCTGAAAGGCATAATCAGTCTTAAATGATGATGATGATGATTTTTCTTTTTTTAATTTTGATGAATATTACTAAGTCGCAGTTTATGGTTATTCTTGTCGATATCTAAAATGGTTTTCCCAGTCAGTATTAATTATTTTCTGTTTGAGATTTTTAATATTCAGTGTCAAACAAACATTAGTAGGATATGAATAAAAATACCTGTAGTGAACATATTCTAGTTTCATTTCTCTGCTCGTTGCATACGGTGGATGTAATCAGATGAAGATTTCATATCATTTCGTTAAAGCAAGAAGGTGCATGGACCTATATATTTATATTAACAGTATAAGATCTACTTTGCATGTGCTAATGCTATCTCCTCACCTTTTACGTGTCAAAATAATATGCTTTTCAAAAAAATATATATTAAGGTGATGACTGTAAATTCACTGAGACACAATAAAATTAGTGTACATACTGTCAAATTTTATTTTTGGCGAATTAACTGTTCTAAAACCCACAGGATAAGTTGTCTCAAAAACAGAAATTTTATAATTTTGCCCCCTCCTGGATAAATTTCTGCGGACGCCTGTGCGTGTTTGTTATGAAACCGGATCCCTGAGAAAATTCCATGTTCCAAAAGTCGAACATGAACATCAGCCACGTGTCAGCTAAATGAGAGGATGAGAGCAATGGGATTCGCAGCAAAACCTTGATGTCATATTTCAGGGGCAACTGCAAGATGTGTTGCACCCCTGATCATCTTCGGAGGCTTATATTTACGGTGCTGACCTCTATACAAACATCAAGCACATCGTCCGTAGGTTTCAGCAGCGAGGCTGGATCTGCCTTATTTTGTGCCGAGATCAAATAAGAATGTAAAAGCTGCTCGGGATCACGGGAGAGGTAAGGGATGCACAGTAATGAGACAGGATCCTGAGGTTCTCTGTTCAGCCCTAGTGTCAGTATGTGGGCTGTAGATTCGTCTTCGAAGACGACTACACGTGAATAAACAGTTTTCTACAGGATGACTTAAATAACCAAACATTGCACCAGGAATTTCTTCCCTTTTCCAAGTATAACTATTTACATTACTTTCATGTATGGCTTTGCATGTGTGTTTTTGTGTTTCCCTTGTAGTCACATTTTTATGGAAAATTTAAATCTTGGAATTTTTAGACTTTGTTAGAAAATAATATTTCTCGTATATCTACTTAAAGGTATAGTGCTCCTTTTATTGCGCAAAAAGTCACACATACGTAAACCATCTGCAACATGACTAGTACATACCCCTTTGACGATTCACTATCCGTTCAGTTACGTTTATTTCATAAATTAAGGCGGTCATTACTAACTCTTGGGAGTCGGTTGTCATGTATGGAGGCGTCATGCGGTTCAAGCCTTATTTATTGTCGAGTTGCAGCAAAAAATCTTCCTGTTTCGAATTCTGCTGGAGTGTAAAAGGATTTGTCGCTGTCGGTGACAACAGCTAATATAGCTAATAGTTCATCAGCTGGGAGTGTAAATTCAGCGAACTACAAAATCTTTAATCTAAACTTATTCCGATCTGCAGACTTTAAGTGTGATATGTATAATAATCAAGTTTACAGACGCACCGTTTTAAATAATACTGTTTATTACCACATTGTTAGGACCCACGACAAACAGATTTCGCCTCAAAATCTGATGGAAGACTGACCTGGTGGCTATAAAAATTCGCCACTGAGATCCCCTGCTATACCCGCAGGACAGGACATACAGTTTAATTTGTGGAAAGGGGCCAAAATGAGTGGCTGTCAGTTGTACTCGAACGTACTACTTTATTTATTTGACAAACATTACAAGAGTAAAGAAAACATTAAAAACAGAGCAAGCCAAACATTGATTTTAAAACTTAATTCCCGGCTAAATGCGCCATTCAATCTCACGCCTCATGTGCAAAACAACTTTAATTTAAAATCAGCTGAAGGTCAATAACTTAAGACTCAAGAACAGGAATTTGAATTTAAAAGGCAGAAGGCCTTATCCTAAAATTTCTTTAAATCAAGCTGAAGGCCCAAACAATCTCACGCCTTAGTTTAAAATCGGCTATAAGCCATGCATAAACAAACAGCAAGGACAAATAAGAAAAGAAAGCAGATCAAACGGCGTTCAGAAGTTTCCAGGGGTCGGCCTGGAATTCAAACACGCTCGCTTAGGTGAGACAGGCAGTCGGCCCAACAATTTTCAATCCGACGGCAACCCAACCGACAGACAGTCAACGGACCAAGCGACAGGATAACTTTCGCTCCACCCGACCAGCACAGAACAGGGAATTCAATGGAACAACGAAGAAGGTATCGGCGCCCACAACGAATTAAACATTCAGCTGTCAAATTACACGCCGCGCCGTGCTAGACAGCCACAACAAGACGAGGAAAATACACTGCCTGAATTTACGTCAACGGCCAGGGCAGGTAACCGGAACATTAACAGTCACAAAGCAGAAGATTCCGCTGGTGCACTTGAATTCAAAACAATCAAGTTAAGCTAAACTCCACAGAAGGGCGGCTAGAATTTCGCCAACTTGAAAACACACGTTGTTGTTTACGGGAATGTCCCAACAGCCCACAACGAAATTCAAACGACACAATGTGAACAGTTGGGGCTGGCTGGTCGATTGAGTAAAGACTCAACTTTCGTGTACGGGATCGGTGAGCCACAGACCTCATAGCAATGGGAACAGCCCCTCACACTCCAACCTCGCGTGGACACCGCCAGCGGCCCCCGGCCAGACATGCGCCACGGAGACTTCCTCGCTGCTCCACGCCAACCAACCAACTGCTCGCACACGGCACAGCCGTAAACTATAAGCGCAAGGCCAAAGATAGTACAAGGGTGCGAATATCGATAAACGCTTCTACTGCCACTCGCGGAGAGAGAGGATAACAGCATAATCGCGATAACCACAGGAGACTAATCACAGAATAGCAACCAAGGTTTAATCTAAAGCATAATACGAGTCAGCCACGGCTCAGACAGTATTTATAGTAAACACTACAACGGGTTAATTGTTATAAATAGATTTTAACCGAATTAAAATTAAAAGCTTTACGTTGAGTTGACAGTTCGGATGGAAACATGCTTCTAATTTACAGGAACATGTTTTTAAATACGAAGGTCAAAGTTATTTTTATATTTCCCTAGTGAAATGCGAGATGTTTAGTTCATCAACAGTTCAATTACTTCTTTCTTTACTTATGACCAAACTAATTAATAAAGTGAGTTCCTACCACATATTGAGAGATGAAATGAAAAATAGAACTTCGTGACATAGGCAAAAATTATGTATCTGGTTGGCTTGATTATCACAAAGTTAGATTTGTTCACATTCCCTTATAATGCCCTCACCATGAATTGTATAGTATAACGTACTAACATGTTTCTGTAGCTCTGAACACACGAAAAGATTAAGAATGTTTAACAGAAATACGTTTGGTTTAATATTACATCGAGATATGGGGGTTGGTGACCTTTTGATAAATTACATTTCATCACTCATTGTTTGTCATTACGTTCTTGTGAATTACTAATGAGTCAGTTAACCTTATTCATTCCTACCAATGTCAGCAGCACATTTAAATTCGTAGAACGTTACTACACAGTAATTATTTCGAAAATATTTCCCTAAGGCGATTTTTACTCATGTCTGGCTGCTTTGTATTACGGTTTTTCGGTATTGTTTTCACACACACACACACACACACACACACACACACACACACACACATATATATATATATATATATATATATCATAAAACCTTGGTTCACCTGGCCCAGGTGAAAGTACCTTGTGAGGGCTCCTTGCCAGGGATACGGTGAAAACCTCAACGGCAGTGAAGGCGGAGATGATCATCAGTAGGGCGGAACTGGCGGAAGAGGCAACCCAAATCCATTAGCGTCTGTTCTGGAATACAGATGCTAGTGGTCAGCTTCTGTTCACCTAGTTGGTGCGGCTGCTCGATGCTCTTCTTGATCTCAACGATCAAGTCGTAAACATGTGACCTTCATACAAGATCACCACAAAACAAGTTTCAACTTGAATAAGCGTGATGGAACAAAAGGAAAGAAATCCACTGCCCCAGGCATCAGTCTCTAGGCTGAATCTTCCTGGTCATCGGATTCTGGGGGACCAGGAACGTCATGCGCATCAGTCGGAGCTTCTCAAAATCTCTAAGACCAAAACAGAAAAATGCCATAGGAACTCTCAACACAAACACATTTTCCAAAGTAGGTAAACTCAAACACCTTACATATACTATGGAAAAATTCACATAAAAATACTTGCGATTGGAGAAACACGATTTACTGACGAAAATCATATTGATTCAGGAAACTTCAGAATCTACAAAGGAAAACCTACAGTCCAGCTGAACAAGGGACCCAAACAATTTGGCACAGCTTTTGTTGTGCACAAATCAATTATAGACTCAATAATAAACTTCCATTCAACATCAGAAAGAATCTCGACAATCTCAGTAAAATTTGGGAACAAGATCCACAGGCAACAGATGACTTCTGGGTACTACTGGAGGAAACCTCAAATAAAATTCCTACTCATCAAGTGAAAATTATGTTAGGAAACTTCAATGAACAACTCGGTAAAGAGAAAAAATTCAGGAAAACAACGGGAATTCATACAGTTCACAAGAGAACAAATAAAAACGGCGAGAGACTGATAAACTTCTGCAAAAATTTTGATCTTAAAATCATGTCTACACACTTCCTTAAACCTGTAAACAAACTTACAACAAGGAAATCACCAAATTCAACTTTGATGAATTTCAGATAGACCATGTTGCCATAGATATGATATCGAATACGAATACCAAAGAAATACTCAACGTACGTACAAGAAAGGGATTTTTTTATGTCAGACCACCATCTGCTGCAAATAAAGATTAGATTTCAACCTAACGGAAAGAAACCACCATGAACAAAACAGTTAGAATTGATCCAGAATACCTTAAGCTTAACAAGAGGGAAATTCTCCAGGAAACTGGGCAATCAGACTCAATGAACTGGAATGAACTTGCAGAAATACACAAAACACTATGAAATTTGACAAACCCCCAAGAAAGAGAAAACACAGATGATGGAACAGTGCATGTGATCAAGGAATAGAAAAAAGAATACAAGCTTGGAGAACTTTCAGTAGCAACAAAACTACAGAAAAATTGCAGGAATTTTTGAGAATACAGAAGAGTTCATCCAAGGCAATACGAAAAGAAAAACGTAGACATGATATAAGCCGGCTTAAAGAAATTGAACAATAATTTATCAAGAACAACATCAGAAATATTTACAAAATTTTCAAAGAAAACATAACAGGGTATCAACCACCTAATCTGTGCTTTCGTCGGTCCGATGGATCACTGGAAACCAACCCTAAAAAGAACTGTCAAGTTTTAGCTAAATATTTTCACTCACTTCTCAACTGCGAGCCTCCGACAGAACAACTAGATTTCGACAAACCCACATCCAATCCCGATTCAAATCCACCATCACTTAAAGAGGTAAAGGAAATAATCAATTCTTTGAAGAACAACAAGTCTCCAGGGGAACACGGAATCATAGCAGAAGTACGGAAATTAAACGACAGTAATCTCACACAAGCAACCCACAGAATTATGTAAAATTTTGGGAAACTGAACAAATACCTGCAGAGTGGAAATGTGCATTAATTCACCCAGTCCACAAAAAAGTTGCAAAAACCGATCCAAATAATTGCAGAGGAATTTCACTGATCCCTTGTAATATACAAAATTCTAGAGGAACAAGCGGACCAGTTAATAGGGAAGTATCAGGCAGGGTTTCGCAAAGGTCGATCTTGCATCGAACAGATATGGAACTCAAAAATAATTTTGAAAATGAGAAGATGTAGAAATACTGTGGTAACTTTTGTCGATTTTAAAAAGGCTTACGATTCAGTAAGAAGGCAAACATTATTTCACACTTTAGAGGAGTTGAGGATTGACAGGAAAACAAGGTCAATTATTCAACAGGCATTGACAGATACAACCTCCAAAGTTAAATTCATGGGAGAAACATCAGAAGCATTTCATATCCATACTGGTGTTCACCAAGAAGATGGAATGTCCCCTTTCTGTTTAACATGGTCCTGGAAAAAACTGTAAGGACATGCGAAAAGGAAATTAAAGGAATTCAGCTTGGGATTAAGAAAGAGCAGAGAAATAGGGTGAAGAGTCTGGCTTTCGCGGACGATCTTGACATTCTAACGAACAATAGAGAGGAAGCCAAACTTGTTTTGGAAATACTACACGAAATATCACAGAAAACTGGGCTACAAATCTCTACGAGAAAACAGAGTTTATGGAAAACAAATCTGTAGATAATCTCCCCATTACTACTCAATATGGGAAAGTGGCACAAGTTGCCCACTTTAGATGTCTGGGAGAGATAACCCAACTATCAGGACTGAACTCAATAGCCAATAAAGATCTCCAGAATCTCCAAATTACAAAAAGTATATAAGCACACTTTGAATCACTATAATAAGAAATCTATTTCTGTCAATGCGAAACTAAGGCACTACAACACAGTATCCTACCAAGCACTTTATGGTGCAGAAACTACAGTGATTGATGCTCATACGAAGATCAGAGAGATTGAAAAGCAGCAAACAAAAATTCTGAGGAAAATATATGGACCAGTGTTTCGGGAAGGAATTTGGATGAAGAGGCCAGCTACAGAGACTCACAAAGACATAGAAACAATAACAGACACCATTAGATAGAGAAGTGTGAAATTTTATGGACATATCAACAGTATGAATAAAAGCAGGCTCACAAGACAAATCTTTGAGATAGTAAACAAGAGCAAAAACAAGACAAAGTGGGTCACTGAAGCAGAAGAAGACATTAAAGAACTGGGGATCACACAAGACAACATAAACAGTAGAGAACAGTTTGGAATAATCATACAGAAACACACACTTAAACAAGAACATACGGAGAACGGAACGGGAAAAAACATGGTCGGAAGAACACAAGAGAGAACACAGTGAAAGTATGAAGAGGATTTGGGAAGAACGAAGAAAGAAGAAGAAATCATGACTACTCAATCGCTCTCTCATATACAGGGTTATTACAAATGATTGAAGCGATTTCACAGCTCTACAATAACTTTATTATTTGAGATATTTTCACAATGCTTTGCACACACACACAGAAACTCAAAAAGTTTTTTTAGGCATTCACAAATGTTCGATATGTGCCCCTTTAGTGATTCGGCAGACATCAAGCCAATAATCAAGTTCCTCCCACACTCGGCGCAGCATGTCCCCATCAATGAGTTCGAAAGCATCGTTGATGCTTTAAACTGCGCATATCATCGCCGAATGGAGTTAGCAGTTCGTGGATCTTTGTTGAACTTCGTCCTGAAGTGTCGTTGCACTGTTATGACTGACTGATGTGAGTGCATTTCAAGCACGACATACGCTTTCTCGGCTCCTGTCGCCATTTTGTCTCACTACGCTCTCGTGCGCTCTGGCGGCAGAAACCTGAAGTGCAGCTTCAGCTGAACAAAACTTTATGAGTTTTTCTACGTATCTGTAGTGTGTCGTGACCATATGTCAATGAATGGAGCTACAGTGAATTTATGAAATCGCTTCAATCATTTGTAATAGCCCTGTATATAGCTACAGCGCGTTTTTATTTTTATTTCAATCCCCCCCCCCCCCCCGGCCTATACGAGCGGTTAGTGGACTGTCAGCAGTACAGGCCTCCGCTCTTCAACCAGGCGGTTTAAAAAATTTACAACGACAAACATGAATAGAATTTGGAGTTGTTTCCTGTTTTAAATTAAAAATCAAAGACAGGAGGTAAAAACAACGGAGACATATACATTTTAAAAACACATTGCAGGTAGGCGAAATTCTTCAATTAAAACATCTGAAACACTGCACTTTGACATAAAATCATAAGGACCTGCACTATGGTGAGAGGTATTGCTTGAAGAGAGAGTATATTCTGTAGGGTTGAGGGGTGTGTGTAGGTAGATAGGTGTCTATTAGATAGCAAAGCCATGGAGCTGAGGTAGGAGCTAAGGTGGAGAGTGGGAAATACAGTCAGTGAGAGAGACAGAGGGTGAAGAATAGTGTATTGTGTGGGTAGAGCAGTAGTTGAAAGGGATGAAGAGGGAAAGGAGAGAGGAGGCCTGCTGTGGACTGGGAGACGTGGGGAAGAGTTAAAGTTCGTAGCAGAGATAAATATAGGGGCGGAACTAATTTTCTCAGAGAGGGATTTGGTTGAAGTTGCGTTGGGATAGGATATGGACTATGTGTAGGTGTAGGGATGGAGGGATGTGTTTGTGAAGGCGCCGCAGCATGCTGGGGATGGTGATCAGAGGGGAGGCAATGAGGTTACTGGAATCCAGTACAGGAGATATGTAGGTGTTCGATGTGAGTGAGGAGGGGTGGGAATTAAATGAGATGGTAGAGGAGCCTACAAGATGTCGCTTACTTTCTCATAAATATATGTCTAACTGATTCAAATGTTATTATCTTTACATATAGAAAAGGGTTATCTCCTCAACAATCTTCAAATCGTGTCATCTACCCTTAACTTTTGTATGTGGAATTAGTGAATGTACTCACGGCACCTTTGTTGCCTTTGTCTGCGATCACTTTCAGAACTCAAATTACTCATCCAACTAACTAATTTAGTACGACTGCATTCTGTATTGCTGGTATACCCATGAATCACCACAATAAAATAAAAACAATGAACTGCTGGGGGAGTATGAATGAGAATAGTTAGCGTATTTAAGTTTATAAAAATAATGACAAGTTTTTATTCATTCTTTTATAACTAAACACATCAAAAAGAGTTTTGCAGCACTCCGGTTCCCAGGACTCCTGAAGATAGACGTTGACTGTGGGTATTGTATCACAGACACAGTTCCTTTGACTGTTCAGAGATGTCACTAAATCCGCCCAACCATACATGAACATCGTCTATTAGACGGCGGGGGTCCGACAGCCGATCAGTTCCAGTCATTCTACCAGGAAGGAGGTACACGGCTACTGTTGTCTGTAGTTCAACCATGCGTAGATGGTCAATACAGCGGTTCGATCGCGTCCGCATTGTTACTTTGTGCCAGGAAGGGCTCTCAACAAGGGAAGGGTCCACACGCCTCAGAGCGAACCAAAGCTATATTGTTTCGACATGGAGGAGATACAGGCAGACAGGAACTGTCGATGACATGCCTTGCTCAAGCTGCCCATGGGCTACTAATGCAGTGGATGACCGCTACCTACAGGTTATGGCTCGGAGAAACCCTGAGAACAACGCCACCATGTTGAGTAATGCCCTTCGTGCAACCACAGGACGTCGTGTTATGACTCAAACTGTGCGCAGCTGGCTGCATGATGAGCAACTTCACTCCCGACGTCCATGACGAGGTCCATCTTTGCAAACATGACACCATGCAGCGCAGTACAAATGAGCCCAACAACATACCGAATGGACCGCTCAGGATTGTCATCTCTCTCTCATTTTCTCATCACCGATGAGTGTCGCATATGCCTTAAACCAGACAATCGTCGGAAACGTGTTTGGCGGCAAGCCGGTCAGGCTGAATGCCTTAGACACTGTCCAGTGAGTCCAGCAAGGTGAAGGTTCCCTGAAGTTTTGGGGTGGCATTATGTGGGGCCGACGTGCGCCGCTGGTGATGATGGAAGGCGCCGTAACGGCTGTACGACATGTGATTGCCATGCTCCGACCGATAGTGCAGCCATATCGGCAGCATATTGGCGAGGCATTCGTCTTCATGGACGAAAATTGACGCCTCCATCGTGCACATCTTGTGAATGACTTCCTTCAGGATAACGACATTACTCGACTAGAGTGGCCAAAATGTTCTCCAGACGTGAACCCTATTGAACATGCCTAGGATAGATTGAAAAGGGCTATTTATGGAAGACGTGACCCTCCAACCACTCTGAGGGATCTACGTCGAATCGCCGTTGAGGAGTGGGAAAATCTGGATGATCAGCGCCTTGATGAACTTGTGGATAGTATGCCACGACGAATACAGGCATGCATCAACGCAAGAGGTCGTGCTACTGGGTAGTAAAAGTACCGGTGTTTACAGCAATCTGGACCACCACATCTGAAGGTCTCGCTGTAAGGTGGTACAACATGCAATGTGTGGTTTTCATGAGCAATAAAAAGGGCGCAAATGATGTTTATGTTGATCTCTATTCCAATTTTCTGTACAGGTTCCTGGAACTCTCGGAAACGAGGTGATGCAAAACTTCTTTGATATATGTACAATCGAGCTGATAAATCTTACAAAGAAAAACGACAAACAAAAATCAGCAGAGGAATGGTGCTTGGTTGGCAAAGCATTCATTGGGGTGGAAACTATACAAGTTCTCCTTTGAATTAATCCCTTTTACAACGCAATCAGACTTTGTCCACACGAATCCACTGTGAGGCCAAATTCTATTCAAATGGCATCAACTACGACCAGGTATAGTACAAACTATGGTTCACGGAAAGCAGGGAGCTGTGAATATCATTTAACAATCCTATGCAGCAATACTTTTAGCTTGATTCAGGTGGCAGCAGAAAACACGCTGTGTGTTAGGGGCTGAGCGCAGCGGCAACTGTAACTTTCTGACGCGTTCACGAAAACTTGCAAATTACGCGGACAGGTGTTCTGATTGTTATAAAGTGGGAAACTTCCGTATCAGAGTCACGAAATCCCAGTAGAATTCAGTGTGAGGTGCACCCGTTCGCTGGTATGGCCAACCAATTTGACTCGCAGGCACGACGGACGCGTGCTGGAATTGTCAAACGTCAGACGGTCGACACAGGACGATTAAGTTCACCCCCGTGACACACGATATGTCCGAGATCATATGCTGTTCCACTGTCGGTACAGTTGGAAACTGCCAAGGGCTCTTTTGTCCACCACATGTTGCGTGGCACATCTCTCAGCCACTAGGGAAAGATCTGAAGTTCTCCACTAGGGGAGGACCAAAGGATGAAAGACAAAGGATACAGTCACTTCCCACCAAGGGCCGTAAAGGAGCCAAATCAGCAGAAAAAAACCGTCTCCAACCTGTACAAACCAACTGAACTGTCCTTCACTCATGGAGTCTCCCTTCTTGACTGTTTTGCTGAACTGGTAGCCAATGCGGACACAGTACTGGGGTTCCAATACTGGGGGAGCAAGCCTCTGCTTAGCATGTCCTGTGGGGAGCCAATCAACGACTGAAAATCTCTCTTGCCTGAAACGAGAAGAGTTTAGACTAGAGGGGCTTCGTTCTCATGGCAAGAATTGGCCGTGTTTCGGCTAAGCGGAAGCCCCCCATTTTCAAAGCGATGTAATCTTTCCAGACCAGCCATTTCCAATTTCTGGAAGAAAGCTGTTAAGCTTCCCAGACAGCCGTGCCTGTGAAATATATATTTTCTTCTCCTCGCTAAAAGAACATGACGACTTCCTAAAGACCAATTCCTCCAATACCCAGGCTATAATTACAGAACTAACCACTTGCATCTTTCACCTCCATGACTTCTACCTGACCATTTATAGGCGTCCTAACCAGATAACTAAAACACTGAAATGTCTTGGACCAACTTTCGACTTGCAACTAACATTGAACCCTCACCTACTAACCATCCAACAGAAAGCCAACAATAGACTAAAACTACTAACAGGCCTAATTTGAGGATTACACCCCTCCGGTATTCTCCAAGCCTACAAAACCCTGATCTCACAATTCTTTGTTATGAAAATGTTGCATGAATCTCTGCCCCACGGAAGTTCTATAAATTCCTCCAAACCCTTGAACGCTATGCTCTACGTCCTGCTTTCCGCATCCGATTACCTTGGATCTGAAAGGTGGCAAGCCACTCTCTCACTTTGACTGCTCTGTCGGTCAGATTGATATTCATATTTTAGGTCATGACCTGCGTGTTCCCCAGTACTACATTTGATACATGTGGCTTATGACTTTTTACATGATGAAATTGCGAGCAGAATATTCTTACAACTAAATGTGTAGCCTGTAGAGAACTTGTACTCAAGCGGCCATAGTGAAGCCGACGGAGAACAGCGAGAAAGATGGATTGTGGATCGTAAATTTTGGGTCCAGCGACATGGCTGTGCAAGTGATTCGAGGAAGCAGCTATCTGTGAATTGTACCTGCAGAGAGACCTCGGGCTGTGACTCTCCACTCTTCGTACTTAGCCGGCCGAGGTGGCCGAGCGGTTCTAGGCGCTACAGTCTGGAACCGCGTGACCGCTACGGTCGCAGGTTCGAATCCTGCCTCGGGCATGGGTGTGTGATGTGTCCTTAGGTTAGTTAGGTTTAAGTAGTTCTAAGTTCTAGGGGACTGATGACTACAGCAGTTAACTCCCATAGTGCTCAGAGCCATTTTCTTCGTTCTTAGGGTCAGAGCAGGAGGGTGCTGGATCACAAAACATTTTACATGGGCCAGGCAACAGTCTGTAGCAAAGGCGACCAGATGTCATAACGTGGGTGGAGGAAGCCATTTAAGAGGGAGTGCTGTAATCTGATTGAGGTGAATTTGGAGGGATCGTTGGGATTTCTGGAGTGTAGGGTATCGGGCAAGGAAAGAGGTGTCATCAACATATTGAAGAAGGTGGACTGGTGAGTATGGTTTGGATATATCGGCGATGTAGAGAAGATAAAGGAGAGGAGAAAGGACAGAACCTTCAGACACTTCTGCAGTGGGGTAGAAAGTATGGGAACTGGTATCGTTAATAGTGACAAAGGATGGGCATTAGCTCAGAACGATGCAATAAGGCGGACATAGTTAACTTGAAATCCGTATGTTTGTTGTGTGAAAAGGAGCCGAATTGCTGTACACATAGGCCATTTCTAGGCCGAGGGAGACAAAAATAGCGGATTTACGGGAGCTGTGTTGGTGGGATGGGAGATGGTTGAGGTGCAGGAGCTGGTCATCACAGGAGAAATTGGTCACACTAGTTAACGGCAAGAAGGTGCTATCGGTTCAAGTGTTGATGATTTACCTTCAGTTTTTCCTGATAACCTTTCAGTTTTCTTAAGAAAACAATGCAGTTTTTTAAAATTTGAATAAAGAACTGGTAATTGTGAAATCGAGTTCCATTTATGACCACTACTTCCTACAACTACTCCCATGATACTGCAACCCTTATTCAGCAATTACAAGTCGTTTTAAAAAGAAAAGTATTACGTCGTCAAAACATTCGATCGTCACATCACAGCTCGGTTATTTGAAAAATGGTTCAAATGGCTCTAAGCACTATGGGTCTTGACATCTGAGGCCATCATTTCCCCTAGACTTATAACTACTTAAACCTAACTAACCTAACGACAGCACACTGATTCGATCCTGCGACCTCGGTTAATGGAGGAACGAATGCATGGTCTAATTTATATTCATTACCACTAGATGTGCATTGTCTTCTATTTGCTTGATTACCGTCAAATGTTGCAAAATGGCTACACTGCAGCAGAAATCATTTTACGTTCTCGAGTTTGCGAACTGTAATTCCGTGATTACAATGCAAAGACGTTTCAGACTGAGGAACCAAACTGGTTCTCGAAACGGGTGAAACATTCACAGATGGTAACTACAGTTTGTAGATACAGGATGTGTGTTTGAAGTAAAGAGTCCAGGTCGCTCTCGTGTTTCCAACGGAAACTTCGCACGTATTTAAACCGCTTTCCAATGTAGTCCTACAAGACCGTCGCGCCAGCCGGGAGTGAAAACTGCCTACAACAACAATTTAGCATGTTATGAGGCGTCGGTTGGCTATGAAGCTTTAAGAGTTGCAGCTGTCACAGGCTCTACGTTATGACGACAAACGCAAACGTGTGGCATTGACTATTAACTGTTGACGATGGTAACACTGTAACACTTTCCCAAAGCGCACCGTGTTCAGTGATGAAGCGACTTTCCACCTTAATGTGCAAGTAAGCAAACACAATGTACGTATTTGTGGCTTAAAGAACCCACATGCGTACAATGAACATGTATGAGAGAAAACCAAAGCCAGTGCGTTTTTTGCGATAGCCGACTCATCAGCTCACGGCCCGTTCTTCTTTGATGGAAACAGGGTTAACGGCCACCGGAATCTTGCTATGTTGCAAAACGGGTTGTTTCCGAGGCTGAACGAGGACAGCTTCATTTTTCAACATGGAGCAGCCCCTCACTGGAGTGCGTGAATATCTGAATGAAGCTCTACCGGCCGTTGGATTGGTCGTCAAACAGCCAGCAACTTAACACTTCTCAGCTGGCCTCCTAGGTCACCGGATATGAAACGTTGTGACTTCTTCCTGTGGGGTTTCGTAAAGGACAGCGTTTATGCATCAACATTACAACAGAACCTAGAAGAGTTCAAGAGCCGGATCCGTACTGCCATAACATCAGTGGCGATGTGGTAATGCTCGTGCCGCTGGTGGAGGACATATTAAACAACTGTAATCTAAACTTGAGAGATTCGTAAACATGTGTCCCAAGTTTCGTAGATCTGTGTCTTACAGGTTAAAAAGTATATGTGTTCGAAATACATATTCTTTTTTAACATCGTTTATAATCAGGAATACACTAAGGTATTGTTTTAATGCGATACTATTTTCGTTGTGCACAGTGGTCAAATTATAAGTGGAATTACCCAGAATATATGCAAAAGAGTTAATTGTGAACACTCACATGTTTTACTTCTGAGTTTTACTCAGGTGTGCAATGAGATGGAAGGCCACCACAACTGTATCTCTGCATTGAAAGTAGGACAGGTAGCCGTACGTTGATGTATCTCCTGCTACAAATACGTCTGCAATGTTCCTGTTTTCCCACAGCCCATGTTTCACTACCATACAATGCTGTGCTCCAAACGTACATTCTTAGAAATTTCTTCCTCAAATTAAGGACTACGTTTGATACTAGTAGACTTCTATTGGCCAGGATTACCCTTTTAGCGAGTGCCAGTGTGCTTTTTACGTCCTCATTGCTGCGTCCGTCATTGTTAATTCTGCTGCATCTTAACTTTAACTACTTCGTGACCATCAGTTCTGTTGTAAAGTTTCTCGCTGTTCTCATTTTGCTACTTCTCATTACTTTCATCCATCTTCGATTTACTCTCAATCTAAATTCTGTACTCATTAGACTGTTCGTCCATTCAGCACATCACGTAATTCTTCTCCACTTTCACTGAGGACAGCAACGTCATCAGCGAATCGTATCATCGATATCCTTTCACCTTAAATTTTAATTCCACTCCTGAACCTTTCTTTTATTTCCATCATTGCTTCTTCGATGTACAGACTGAACCCTTTTTAACCCGAGCACTTCCTTCCCGGTCGTCCGCTCTCATTAATGACTCTTGGCCCTTGTACACAATGTGTATTACACGTCAAAAAATGGTTCAAATGGTTCTGAGCAATATGGGACTTAACATCTGAGGTCATCAGTCCCCTAGAACTTAGACCTACTTAAACCTAACTAACCTAAGGACATCACACACATCCATGCCCGTGGCAGGATTCGAACCAGCGACCGTAGCGGTTGCGCGGTTCCAGACGAAGCGCCTAGAACCGCTCCGCCACATCGGCCGGCTATTACACGTCTCTCCCTATAACTTATACCTATTTTTCTCAGAATTACGAACATCTTGCACCATTTTACGTTGTCGAATGCTTTTTCCAGGTCAATAAATCCTATGAAAGTGTCTTGATTTTTCTTTAGTCTCGCTTCCATTATCAACCGCAACGTCACAACTGACTCTCTCCTGCATTTTCCTTTCCTAAAGCCGTTTTCTAACACACCTCAATTTTCTTTTCCATTCTTCTGTATATTATTCTTATCAGCAACTTGGATGCATGAGTGGTGAAGCTGACTGTGCGATAATTCCCGCACTTGTCAGCTCTTGCAGTCTTCGGAATTGTTTGGATGATATTTTCCCGAATGTCAGATGGTATGTCGCCGAAGTCATACATTCTACACACCAAGGTGAATAATCGATTTGTGGCAACTTCATCAAACGATTCTACAAATTCTGATGGGATGTTATCTATCCCTTCTGCTTTATTTGATATTAAGTCCTCCAAAGCTCTCTTAAATTCTGATTCCAATACTGGATCCCCTATCTCATCTATATCGACTCCTGTTTCTCTGTTTCTTCTCCTATCACATCAGACAAATGTTCACTCCCGTAGAGGCTTTCAATGTACTCTTACCACCTATCCACTGTCTCTTCTGCACTTAACAGTGTAATTCCCGTTGCACTCTTAATATTACCACGCTTTATTTTAATTTCACCGAAGGTTGTTTTGACTTCCCTATATGCTGCGTCAGTCCTGACAATCATTTCTTTTCGATTTCTTCACATTTTTCATGCCGCCATTTCGTCTTAGCTTCCCTGCGCTTCCTAATTATTTCATTCCTAAACGACTTGTATTTCTGCATTCCTGAATTTCCCTAAACATTTTTGTACTTCCTTCTTTCATCGATCAGCTGAAGTATTTATTCTGTTACCTATGATTTCTTCACAGTTACCTTCTTTGTACTATGTTTTTCTTTCTGACTTCTGTGATTGCCCTTTTTAGAGATGGCCATTCATCCTCAACTGTACTGCCTACTGAGCTATACGTTTTTGCCGTATATATAGCCTTAGAGAACTTCAAGCGCATCTCGATATTCCTTAGCACTTCCGTATCCCACTTCTTTGCGTATTGACCCTTCCTGACTAGTCTCTCCAACTGCAGTCTACTCTTCATCACTACTACATTGTGATATGAGTCTATATCTGCTTCCGGTTACACCTTACAATCCAGTATCTGATTTCAGAATCTCTGTCTAACCATGGTGTAATATAACTGAAATCTTCTCGTATCACCCAGCCTTTTCCAGTATATCTTCTCCTCTTGTGATTTTGGAACAGACTTAGTCAACCTAAACAATGACGACGAATAAACCTGCCCTCACCATAGCATGCAGGCCCGTATCGGGCCATTATCACATCCCAGTGCCCAAATAATTGGATATTGCGCGATTCGATCAGTCGGTTGAATGGAGAGTCACAATGAGGTTCCTTCTGAATTATATCACGTGCTGATAACGATAACTCACACGTCTACACGGCATCTCCGCATCCTTCACAGTGATCGGTCAACATTTGACGTTGTTCACCATTCTTACTTACGCTACCAAGACCTCGTAATATTACTAAATACAAACAACATTAATGCACTTGGTGCCCGTTCTATACGTCACAAAGAATTGCAATTCTGGCTATTTACATATCAGCCAATGGTGTGTACATGTACGGAGTACATTAACATCCGATCGCGTCTTGTAGGCGTTTCATTTTTTTTTTTTTTTTTTTTTTTTGTGTCTGGCACTGTGCATTAATCAGAAGGTGATAAGTAAAATTTAAACACGTCGAAAATTTCAGAGTAATTTATTGAGCCTATGTAGCATAGTACAAACGATATAACGAGTTTTCTGAGTTTCCAGATTGTAAATTCTTGCTGCTTTCTCTAGCTCGACGTCGTTTAAGTATCAAAACTTCCTAAAATATCGATGGAATAACTATGCATCAACGTTTAATGTCGATTAAGACAAAACTGTTTTCTACATCTACACTTTGCAAGCCACTATATATGGCTGCACAGGGACAGTTCTATCGTAGAAATGCAACGTATTTACCAAAATAAATTATGGCCCTAAAGCCCATTAATTTCGTAATTTCTAACTCCTCCACTTCAAAATTCTCTGTATTAGTGATGTGGAAACCATACGGTCACACTTTCCTTGTGGAAATGGCACGGTATTTTCCTTGTCATTAGACATTCGATACTAATGACCCTACACGCAAACGCCCGTAACAGTAATTACAGTGGTCTGTGCAGCGACAAACACAAAGGTATTTAGTATGACAGCAGCACAATGTTATACCTGCTGCTGCGTGACTGGAACATGTCTAAGGCTACTAAAGCCGCATTAATCGCACGACTCGTAATCGGCCCGCGTGTCTTTTTGTTGGTGCAGGCCTTTCAATTACACGCTCTATTGACCTCTCCATTCCGCCTTGAGAGACGTTCCGTTTAATTAACTCTGCTCTTTCTGTTGCTCTCCATGCGAACTGCTCCGGTTACAGTGTGGCAAGAATGCCGCGCACGCCCCTATTCAAGAGCTGAACCCCAAGTTTTCCACAACATGGGGCATCTCTGCAAGCCGCAAGATTTTTCCATTTCATTTTGCTTCTCTATTCTCAGTTTCTCTTGTGAATCGCAGGACAGTAATTCAGAGCAGTTGGATTCGTTGCCGTTTCGAGATGTGGCTAATTAGTAGCTTTCCCCCAATTACTTTTCTCCGTGATTCCTACAGGACAAATAAAAAAAATTCAGAAGCGCAGGCGATCGTGTTCTAAGCGATTCAGCTGATGGTTTTCAGCTTTTTCGTTCGTCTGGCACTTCTACAAGATCGTTTGGATTCCAGTACCAGAGAATCTTCCAAGTTCTAACAGATTCGGTACAGGCGTATTCGTAAATGGGTGTCTGAAGGAAAAAATATAGAGGAAAAAATATCGAGACCAGTGGAGGTTTTAGCTCAGATACACCAGTCGTGATACGAATTCACTAAAAAGCCTGTTTATCGGGGTGTATTGAGGCTTTTGCTGTTCACGTTGTATATTAACGATTCGATAGAGAATATTAATAGTAACTTCAGACCTTCTGCAGTTGATGCAGAACCTATAATGTACGAAGGCATCCTGAAAGTAAATCCTCCGAACTTTCTACGTGAAAACCCTTAAAGCCTTTTACATGAAAAAAACGTTATTAACATGTCTACATATTTGCAGCCCTCTGCTGCTAGTGGGCTCAGAATTGTGGCGTGTAACATTGCGGTGTGTATCGTCTACGTCGCTGCGTGAGAAACAGCTCGCAGCAATCGAGTTTCGAATTCGAGGAATCGTCGACACATGGAGCACCCTATCGTTCATCATGACAATGCCCGATCACATACAAGCACGGCGATATCTGCAACAATCCGACGCCTTGGGTTCACTTTCCTAGATCATCCTCCATACAGTACCCAGTTGGCCCAATCCGATTTTCATCTGACTCCAAAACTTAAAGAACACCTTCGAGGGCTTCCGTTTGATAGTGATGGAACGGGGTAACCAGAGGTGAGGTTGTGGCCCCGTCAGCAAATCAGACATTACACAGTGATGCTATCAACAAACTGGTCACTCTTTGGGAGAAATGTGTTCGTCGCCAGAGTGACTATATTGAGAAATAAATCTGCAAAAATGAAGAATAAAAATGTAGAATGTTGAAACTTCCTGGCAGATTAAAACTGTGTGCCGGACCGAGTCTCGAACTCGGGACCTTTGCCTTTCGCGGGCAAATGCTCTACCAACTATCTTTTTTTCTTTTTTTTTTATATAGATATCAATGTGCGAACAGTCATAGTTAATCAAGCCTGGAAAACTAAAACAGAATGAAGACACCATCGAAGATAGTAAACATAAATAACATGACAATAAAGCCACCACTTCGTAGTTAGGCTTCCCAGCGACTGCACCCACTGATAAAGATTGTTCAATATACGCTCTTTTGCAGTTCGTTCTGACCTCATCCACCACTGCCTGGAACATTCCAGCTACACGGCGAGCTGTGAAAGGCACTCCAGAGGTAGTTTGCGAAGCATTGTCGATATCTGGTATGCCCGGAAATATCATGATGTCTTTCTTGCAAATAGAGCTAGAAGTCAAGTAAATTCTTGTGTCCGTCTCGACAGAGGTAATGGACCGCATGTCCACGTATCCAGGTGACAGAGTTGGTTCGAGTCGTGGGGTAAAGTGTCTCATCCGGAAACAATAACGTGCGTATAGATATATGCTCCGGCCTAACTCGCAAGAGATAAGCCAGTATCTGCCGCACTAGGTGCGAAACCGGTTCCGCCTCTCCACAGCTGAGGTGGTACTCGTCAGAATCTACTGTATTACAACTCACACAATTGGGAGATTCTGCCATGTGGATATTGTAGAGACGTTCTTGCGTCACCAGCTTCCCATTAACGAGTAAACTCATCTTACTGTACTTTTAATAATGCAGGTACACTGAGAGCTGTGCAGCACGTTGCATTGTCCTGCTGGTAGATGCAATGGTGCCGAGAAAAAATAAACTGCATATAGGGGTTAAAATGGTCCCTAAATGTTGACGGATGCTAGTGTTGACACATCGTACCTTCCAGAATGACGAGATCACCTAGGGAAAACATTCCCTAGATCTTAATGCTCCCTCCTCCGGCTTCAACCCATCCGACGATTGTTGCAAGAAGTTTGCTTCCAGACAGTCCACGCCTTACACGTCTACGGCCATCTGTCCGATGGAGCATCAAACGTGATTCATCTGAAAAGGCCACATGCCGCCACCCAGTGGAGGTCCAGATGCGGTTTTGGAGTGCAAATTCCAGTCCACGTCGCCGATGAATAGCCGACAGCACGGGTGCATGAAGCAGGCGCCTGTTCCGGAAGCCCATACGTAGCAACGTTCGCTGAGCGTTCGTTAAGGAGACGCTGTTATATCCCCTTGGTTCATCTGTGTGGTCAACTGCTTAACAGACACACATCTATCCGCCCGTATACATCTCCGCAGCCGTCGTTTACAGTTGTCTCGGCGCCAGTTTTGAGCAGCACCATTTTGCCACGCACGGTATACTTTATCCACGGCCGACGTTAACGCTACAGACTTAGCCGTTTCGGAACTTTTGGACGTCAGATAAATCGCTCCGTTTCGGCATGACGACAACGACTGCACTGTTTTCCGCGTCCCCTCCGGGACACTTTATATACCCTCCACTGCTAGTGCTGCCACCTGCAGTCTGTGAGTGGTTGCTGCACGTTGACACCGATCATAGGCCGCGTATATCGGTTTCCGCCGAATGCACATTATGATGTCACAATCAATTCCACCCCCACCCCCATCCTCTCCCGTAGGACTTCTGATCGTTTTGTAAGTCTACTTTTATACACTTATAGATTAACTATTCACTCATACAAAATTATGATTATGTAGAAATTAAGTGTATAAGACTGCAGGTCGTAGAACTGTATGTTAGAAAATCCTTTAACAGACGCCTTCTCATAGCGTTGTGTGTATCAGAGATGAAGCTCATATTCCTCTCTCTATGGTAGCCAGCCATGAACTCTTCCCTTACTGGGATATGGAAAACTCTGGAAAACTTTAAAAAAAGGCTTACTGCAGACTGAATGGTGCCAAGTAGTATACGATTCCAGCTGATGTTTTATTATTTATTTTTTAACTACCTGACTTCATCGAAACTTTGCCATCCAACTGCTGTTGTGACTGATGGGACCCTTCTTCTGGCCCCAAATGGCACAATGCAAAGAGAAATACTATCCGAAAAAAGTCTGAGTTTGCCAGCATGACTTTACATCCGACACAGCTCGACGTTCCCGTCTTATCTTTCACAGAATGTTTTCAAGATATTGGATGGTACAGAACAATACTGAACAGCCTTTCAGTCTCCTGATCTGGGTCGCTGCTATTTATTTTTGTGTGGCTACTCAGAGTTAATGCTTACCAACCCTCACCTCAAAGTCCTGCGTAATTTAAGAAGGTCTCAAGAGGCGGAATCGCCACAATTCCTTGAGAGTTGCTGAAGGGAGATCTGCAAGACATCTATTTTTCCTGTCTTTTATGCCAGGGGCGTACAGTCTTGCTAGTGGGGCAGGCTGCGAACCCCTCACTGTGACTGAAAAGGGGCCAGTAAAAAAAAGCGAACGATTGCGGGTAAGGACTCGAGGTCTGATGGCTCCGTAGAAACTTAACTATATATGTAGGTAACAACAATTTTGTGCGACTCAGTAATTTACAGTCTGGTGCAAGTCTTTGTATTGGACGCTACTGCGGCAACTTGCGCGTCCCTAACCTACTGCACTTATCCAACTGGGGAAAGTGGACCTACAGTTTAACTGGAATCCGAACTTTGTCTCTGGCGAGTCATCACATCGTTGAGGGGTGAAGGCCAGATGAAAACGAAAATCGAAAAATCTATGATCTGACCGAGATTCCATCCCACAACTTCCTAGTTTCTCGGTACGTACTATATACACTCATCAAAAAAAGTTTTGCATCATCCCAGATCCCAGAACTCCTGAAGATAGACGTTGACTGTGGATGTTGTATCACAGACACACTCCCTTTGGCTGTTCAGAGATGTCACTAAACCCGCCCAAAAATGTAAGCAACGATGCATCAGCAGCGCCTATTACACGTAGGGGGTCCGACAGCCGATCAGTTCCAGTTATTCCACCAGGAAGGAGGTACACGGTTCGTGTAAATCACCCGATAGCACACAGTGTCATACTTCTTTTTAGTTTTATCTTCATTTTCTTTGTTAGTACCGTAGGTCACCACTAAGCAACACACAGGCGCAAAAGTATTGCACTTACTTCTAGATTATTCAAAAATGGCTGTCAGTTTTTTGTTGTGTTTCTTTACATTTGATTTATTAGAACAGCAATCAGAAGTAAGTGTAAATTACCAATTGACTATTTTTGTTACATCTGTGGGTATTATATTGGGCCTATACAAGTTAAACACAACATTGTATTAAGCGCAAAGTTTTGTGATGCATATAAAGCTTACTTTGGAATGACAGTTGGAGATCAGGATGTTCCTAGGGTTCGTCGTATGTCATGTGGAAGCTGTAGGTTTACATGGTAGGGACGGCTTTCTTGAGACAACAAACAGTATGCCTTTTTTAGTCCCTGGAATTTGGATGGACCATCATGATGATTGCAGTTTTTGTGCTGTGGACATGGCAATCTACAGAGGAACAAAGAAAAGAACAAATCTGGTTTATCCTACAATAGCCTCATCTAAGGCCTCAGTGGCAGAAGGTGAGGAGTTGCCAGTTCCAGTACCACCAAGCAGTTTACCACATGCACAGCAACCAGATACTAACAGCGACTCTGATTTCGGCCATTATAAGAAGTCTAAGCACTGAGGACGATCTGGATAACTTAATAAGGGGTTTGCAGTTAGCGAAATCAAAAGCTGACCTTCTTGAGTCTAGTTTAAAAGAATGGAATTTACACGATTCTTCTTGCAGAACATGTAAATAGAGAAACAGATATAATAACTTTGCTTGATTCTACGAAATAGAAGGAAATTTTTTGTTTCCGTTCTGGTATCACTGGTCTCTTTAAGCACTCAGCATAAATCAGGAACAAAATAACTGGCTTCTTTTCATAGACAGATTTTCATGCAGCGTTAAAGCAGTTCTTTTACATGGTAGAAATTTGCAACCCTCCATTCCAATGGCTATTTCTTTTCCATTGAAAGAATATTACGAGACTATTAAGCTGATGCTGGAGGTGACAAAATAGGAACACTACATATGGTTTGTCTGTGAAGACTGTAAGTGATTCGAGTACAAACGAGGTACTTCATGAACCTCTTGCAGCCAGGAAACAAATTTGTTACTCCCTTTGCATATTAAAGTAGGACTAATTGAACAGTTCATTAAAGGTTTGGCTAGTGATGTTGCTACTCTTCACTTTATAAGGCAAGTATTTCCCCAGATTTCATGCAAAAGTAAACGGTGGAATTTTTACTGGCTCAAAATTTGGCTCATGTTACAATTTAAAGAGGTGGAGGAAGCAATGAAGCCACTAGAATAAATGTGTGGGAGTTATTCAGAATGCTAGTTGGGTCCCTAGGCAAGAAAAGAAGTAATAGTCACTTAGAACTTTCTGATGCTTCAATTAAAAGCTACAAATTCAATTCGGCCCACGTTACAATCAAAATACCTGAAGGAAGCAGTTACTCCAGAAGAACTAATGCGTGAAAGTTATTCTGAGTGCTAATATGGGTCTTTAGGCAAGAAGAGAAGTGGGAATTACCTATCACCTTCAGATGTTTTAATTAAAAGCTAAAATTAGACAGAATTTGGAACATTGAAGAATATGGTGGATGTTTTCACCCAGACATTCGGTCTATGAAAAAATTTACCATAGTGGGATAAATAATGAGGGACTATGTTTGGGGTTTGGTGTGTGAAGTGAAGGCAGCACCACACGAATGAAGCATCCATTCTAATGTTCATTTTTAATTAACTAAATTCTGTCCAAAATAACCTTCTGGAATGCCTGTTGTGTATTATAAGAACTGACGTGATTGTAAATACTATTTATTTTATATTTTATTTTGTTCATTGTACATAATACTTACTTATGTTAGTCTAGTTACAGTAAAAGTAAAAACATCGAAATCAGAGAAAAAAGATTTTTTACATCCTTTTCCAGTATTGAAAAGTTGTACACAAATAACAAAAAATAAATAAATAAAAACTTAGTTAAAGTTTGTTGACTGTGTAATCTTTTAATTAAATCTTATCGTTCTTTTTATAATTACTAATTGCATGAAAGAGTAAGTAATCAGAGTAAATTAAAATTTAGTACAAAAATATGAAACGTAAAATAACAAATAAAATACTTTTTTATTTCTAGAGACTGGAGTATATCATCGATATATTTCATTTTTTTACGTAACTGTAGGACATTTTCCACGTCTCTATCAAATTTCAGTTTATTTTCATGTGATTAGTAATTAAAGAAATACATGTTCTTCTCAGTGAACAAGTTACAATTCAATATTTGTAAATAACGTTTCCATTTGACAACTACAGAATTTATAAGTACAAGTAAAAAGAAAATTGTTAGCAGTGAGAATCACACCATACACCTCTTGAACAGAAGAACTACTCTCTACCAAAGATTTTTTAAATATGTTGCAAATGTTCTGCAGGTACAAGTGTTTGAAAATTTCTAATCTTGAAAGGCATATTTTTTAAGTATGAAGTAAGTACAAAGAGAATTGAAGAGGGCCACCACAGAAGGTCGCCTAGTGCATGGGCTTTTCAACCATGGTGTATCCGACCCATTTGTAGGAGCCGTAGGTACGGTGGGACTTCCAGCCAACCAGTTTTAGCTTAAGCCACCCATTCACAGGCTGACCAGTCCCCGAACCTCCACCCATGGACTAGATCGCTCACTCGTCTGACTGTATGGGCACATTGCGACTGTGTGGTAGATCCTACCTGCGTCAAGTCGCGTGGCAGATTTCACGATAGCAAAACAGAAGAGAAAAGGCCGCAGTGTGGGGTAGCAGTTAACAGTTCCAGATCCCAGGGCCGCCGGACGTTACTTATTTTCTGAGGAACGAAGTGTGTCGTACAGAGTAGTATTAGTATATACTCTGAAGGCATACCCATACCGCTGCTGGTAGCTTGGGCTGGCGGCCGATTTACAGGTACCACAAGCGAGATGTATATAAAAACATTGGTTACTCTCCTTAATGTCTGAGTGCTGACTTTTATGAATATGTTACAAAATATTATTAAAAATTAATAACCAAATTCGCCAGACAGGTGGTAATTGCCGCCGGGCGCTTTCAAGTTCACGAAAAAATAACACAAGTTTACCTACAGTCTGAATGTTGATTTTTATGTGTATTCTTACGGATCTTTTTCAGTACTGTTAGTAAGCAGTCTGACAAATTGTAGGGACCAAACATACCTCAGACACATTAAAAAAATTACAAAGAAGATGAATGCAAGTTCATTATTCGTATGCTTAAGCTTGAGCCAGATACCGATGCGCGTCGATTTCTCTCTCTTTCGGTCGACTCTAGTATGTAGTGTTAAGTCATATCGAGTATGTCCAGCTCAGTTATTATTGCGGTTACAACGTGTGTGGGTGAAATACAAATATCCGCAGTGTTTTAAAAATATCATGTCCGATTTATTGAGCTGTGTTTTTTGTAACAATTCTGATGAGCACTTAACATTATTTACGGAAGAGACGTTACAAAATTTCGAACAGTGTTAAAACATAGGAAACACATGATCTAAAATTTAAAGATGTTTTTTGCTGGTTGAAATGTTTCAAAGCAGGTAAATAGACTGTGTGATAAGTCATTTACTGGATTAATGAACAAATATTACTTACTGAAATAGACAAATACAGAAAAGGCTACTCTAAAAGACAAATCGACAAATACAGAGTCCATCGACAGTGTATTCATTAAGGATTGGGTTAGATATGTAGTTTACTGAGCCACAGTCATTTACTTCACTCCCTTGAAGTCCAGTAACTTCTCTTATACCTTATTTCAATACACTACCTAAGGCAACAAACATACTTGAGGTAGACGAAACAGTTCCAATAAATTCACAATAAAGTAATATACAGCTGGGAAATAGTACTTCCCACTCTGACATTAATATCTCTGCTGAGAAGGTTGTAAGTATTCCTCCAAACAATGCTACTTGTATGATTTGTGAACAAAGCATCAAAAAAATCGGTCAAAAAGACTGCCGTTATTTTCATCCACCAAAAAACTTTCTTTCTAAAGTTGATCGAGAGGTTGAAAATTTATGGAGGTAATTAATAAAATAACGAATTATCCAGGTTCAAATATGCACTATCGTAATACCTGTCAACTGAAACCTTCTTATAAAGCATCTTCAAATAAGTCAACTAAACGTCGTTGGCATGATCTTCGTGAGCATCATCAAATCGCTTTTGAAGAAATATGTGCTTTTATTGAAAAAAATTTAATAAAAAAGGACTGTGTTTTTTTACTTATCGCCATAAATATCACATGGAGTTATTAGAAGAAATTAAAGCTTAAATTCTGAGGAAGTCAAAGGGAATTTCACACCACAAAAATTAGAACTTTAGGTAATTATAGCATTTGATAAAGAGATTAATTTTTTATCATACAAAATGAAAAAAAATTATTACATCCAAAACATTTCTTAAGTATTGATGAACAGTCATATGAAGATTTTAAGGATGAAGACATGTTACACTGAGAAGCAAAAATTAATGCAATGTATGTCAGTACAGAATTTAAAGGAAGGAGAAGTATCAGCTCCACAAGAATTAATGAATTTTTATTTTACTGTGTTACCTGGTTGCAACGGAAAACGCCAAGAAAATCCTAAATACTCTTGTGAAGTAAAACCTTATTGTGAAGATATCGTATATGTTGTCCATAATGGTAATGTCAGAACATCAAACATGCTATTTTTGGAATGTCTTTGAAGAGTTTAAGAAGCAGTCGCGAAATTATTGATATTATTCATAGATACTGTCATTGCTTTAGTTAAGCAGGAGTGGAACAGCTGGAAACAGAAGCGATATATACTTCATTACAGAAGTAAAGTATATGTCCTGAAGCAATTATAAAATCACCACATCTCTGCACCAGTGTTACTTTTGACAATTTTGATTGGTTTTGTAGAAATGAAGAGAAGAAAAGATATGATACGTGATAATGTTGATTTGAATGTCCCAAAAGAAGCACAGTTGGTAGATTTACCTGCTGTCAATAGCGAGATAACCTCAGACACAAAGAAATGAAAACGAAGAACACTGAGGTTATATCTTTAGATGTGGAGGAACAACCATCAAGCAACAAAAATGACAAAAACAAATAATTTAGACCTTTTGGCCCATGCAGGTGAAAATACGGGACCTGTAAATTTACAATTACAAAAAGTGATTGATACAATGTGGATGGTTAGCCATGCTCTTCAGTTATCAAATGTTCCAATGTGGTTTCGATAGCTTACTGAGCGACAGTGATAACTCGAAACAAATAATTTTCTATCTGCCTCCCACTAATGGATCACCAACCAATATCAGTAACTTTGGAGACTATCAAACGAAGCCAGAAAATTTATAAACAAATCCAACAGTCTTCCATACAAGTTACATCCAGCCTCACAATTGCGAAAGTAGCTTTACAAATTCAAGCAAACCAGATTTGGATAATCTATTCATACATCTGGGGCCTTTTCGTATCATGAGGGCTTATTTAAAAGCTGCAGGTAGAATCATAGTAGATTGTGGTTTATGCAGTCTTATCGTCCAGAGTAATCTGTTAGCTTTGGGCCCCATAAATGTTTCTTGAAGGAAAACACTTGAATCGAGACTTCATCCTTTGATGGCTGTAGGATTGGAAATTTCACACGTTTCAGATCATTTCTAGAGGAAGATTAAATGGCTGTAGAAATAGCGAGACTGAAAATGTCTTCATTAACTTCGTTTGCAGTAGAGAATGACGACTTAAATGAAAACTTGCTTTCTTTCTTTCGCTTTTGCCGTTTCCCTCAGTTAGGCAGGGTCGGCATGGTTAATCGGATTTGGCAATGTTAATGGAAGGGGTGGCTGGATGCCCTTCCTGCCACCACCCTGTACCCCCCGTCCCCCCGGGATGGAATTAGTGTACCCCAACTGTCTGCGACTAGTGTAATCCATGCAGTAGTACGAAAGAGTTCAAATGTCTGCGAGCCATGTAACTGAGGCGGGATGTGGGGACCAGCCCGGTATTCACCTAGGGGGATGTGGGAAAACCGCCTAAAAACCACATACAGGCTGGCTGGCACACTGGCTGTCGTCGTTAATACGCCAGACGGATTCGATCCAGTGCCGGCGCCCCTACCTGAGTCCAGGAAGCAACGCATTAGTACTCTTGGCTAACCTGGCGGGTCGACATAAATGAACAATTGCATAACTATAATATTTATAAGCAACAAATTCTCAACAGCGAATCTGGAGAAACAACACAATTTTATTTACATTATATTACACTTACTAATTATTATTTAAACCTATCAAGAAGCGTCCGTGCAAGAGATTCCGATTTGTTTAATTTTGTATTACCAAAAATCACCAGCTTACTTTTCATATGTAATCAACAAAATTATGCCCCTGGACAGGTAAATACAGTGACAGTTTGCAAAAACTTGCGAAACTCACCCTGATTTGTTTGAGCAATTTCAATGAGGTTTCCTTTGAATTCAAAGAACCAGAAAATCGTTTTCAAAACAACAAATCGATTTTGTTCCTTGCAGATGCAGCTAGAAGACTCATAGGTATAATGCAATTCACCAACTCAGTCTCGGAACGTCGACGATGGGCTCTCAGTCATCATATATGATCAATCATAATTAGTTATGTTTACAAGAATTTTGGTTTTTGTAAGGAACAAGAGCAGGGCTAGGAAATCATAATATGAAAACAATAGCAAACAATTACTGGAATTTATTGCGACCTTTTATCAGTTTATCAATCCATTGGGCGCTGAAGTATCTAAACATCTCTTAATTAAAATTGCGTCTGGTAAAGCAGTCTCAGAACCAGTTGAAAAATTCCTTATCACTGTTGAACAAAATGGTGAGATTAAACGTAAAACTATCATTGCAGAATGTACAGAAGGCGGAAACAGTTTTGAGAACAGCATTTTAAAAAATCCGCTGACAACGTTTCTGCGGATTATTCCAAAAATACAAAAACGAAGATTGGTGGCAAAGTGCGAGAAATAAATATTCAAAGAGATACTCGGTATATCGATTGATCATGAGATCGACATAACCAAAGTTTGTCATATTCAATAACTCAAGTGCCATTATCTATTTACCATTTCGACAGTGATATTTGTAAAACACAAAAATTTATTTTAATGAAAGCTCTGGCAAAATATGTAGAGCACAATCCTCCTCCTCCTCACATAGACATTATGATAACTGATGGGTTTTTTTCCTTACTTAATACTAGGACAAATGTCTCTAAAAGCTTTGGAAGTACCTCAAAGAAAATGATGCAAATGGTACCACAATTAACAGCGGCAGGTGCGACATCGTTTTCGACCAGTACCTTTCGCCATCAATTAAAGATTCTCCGAGATTTCCTCAGCATGAATCAGCAGAGCTGGAATTTAACATTACTGGAGCCAATCAAGTTCGACCGTCTGACTTCCCAAAAGAATTGAATAACATACACTTTAAAGAGGATCGTGTTGATTTCTTTATCTTGCACTGGACTTCTAACGAGAAAGTACCATTAATTGTCAATAAAAGGGTTTTCATGAATTCTAAAGAGAGTCACTCTTATACTAGCGCCAATAATACAGTTGTATCTGATATCATAGAAAGTCTATTGTGTCCAGATCATGAGGAGGCTGACACGAAAATTGTGTACCATGTCTGTAATACGGATGCTCAGTCTAATTTTGTGATCCGATTTCTGGTACTGATATTACAGCAGTCATGCTGGGCAATATGCATAATTTAAAACACAATGTATCTCACGTGTGGATATTGACTGGCAATGGAAATAAGCTGAGATACGTTGATATTTCAAAAATTTACAGAAATTGAGCATCGTCCTCATCTCGGAGCTTACCAGGTTCTCATGGGATCACTGGTTGTGATTACAGTCCAGCTTTTTTCAAGTAAGCCAAACAAAGGCCATGCACTATACTTAGAAAAAACGAATTTACCAGATTCGTTGAGGTAGTGGTACCATACTATAGTAAAAATGTTTACAACGAGCAGGAATTATAGATGTAGATCCAGCAGTACTTCAATTGTTCCTCAACACTTATACTGCTTCACCCAGAAAGAATATTTAAAAAATTGATGCGAGCAACTTAACACCGTGTAAGACTGAACTTCGACGGCAGTTCCGGAGAGCAAATTACATCGCCAGTTTTGGGAGTAATGCCCATGTGAAGGTGCTTAGTATTATCAGTCCTGAAATAATGGACAGAAGTTAGAAGACAACCAGTATAAAATTTAGCTGGTCATGGAGGTCAATAACTGGTGTTCGTCAATGACGCTCTTGAGACAAGTTCAGATATTTTGCGTTAACTTAAAATTACTTTTATAAATTTGTAGAATTTCCTTATATCTCGTAAGAAAAAATGGAAATCAATATTTCTTGATAGTATTAAATGATGGTAACTAACATTCATTTTCCGTATACATTTAGTATGTAACTTTTGTTAGACTTTGAAATGGTTGCAGTTAAACCTATGAAAAAAGTGTTTCCCGAAAAATGCCTTTCCTGTCGCAGTTTTCACTTCAGCAAAAGTCTGGGGATTAAAATTCACGAATTGAGGTGCACGGAGGAATACAGGGATAGAAAAGAAGTCCGACTGCTCTGCCGCATGTGTGCTGCAATAGCACATCTTCCACCAATTGGCCTTGAGGCGTGGGTGGTAACAGTGGAAGAAATTTTCTGTGGAGAAAAGGTCTGAATTTCGCAGACAATTAGGTCAATCAATGGATGGGAAACCCTAATATACCAATTGAAATGTGGAACGTTTTTGATCAGCGGCACAGGACCACGTATGCCGTCGAAGGCTGGCATAGGAATGAAACTCAATAAATCAAAAACATCTGAATGTGTTCTTTCTGATAAATAAGCTGAAAGAGGAAGCAGTAAATGCTATATTTGAAATTAAAAAAGGTTTCGTTGGCCTGCCTCTTCAAAAGGAAGAAAAAGACATTATAAAAATGTATCACGACCCTGGGAATTTAAGAAAATTTTGGCTTTATTACTAAAAATTCTGTAAAAAATTACAATTCATAAAATTAAAAAAGAAGCTTAATCATTTGCTGCAGTTATGTGCCAGAAGTAAAAAAAAAATCAAATAATAAAATTGTAGCTGGTCAGTGTCTGTGCACAGGAATTATTTAAGAAAACGTAGTATGAAGGGTTTTTACAACAGCAATAGAAGCCACAATAATTAATTTTAATTTTTTGTTCGTTGTCTTTCTATTTGTCTATCCATATGTTTGTACACGCATCACGCAAAAACTACAGCACGAAACAGGATACGATTTTCGCAGTTGTGTTGTTGGAGGTCTAACTTAAAATCTGATACATGTTTCACCTTGATATGCCGCCTAGAATCCGAATTACCTGTACATACAAAGTGTTTTCTTTAATGGAGTTAGTACAGGGAAATCAGAATCCATAAGAGATAGAGGGAAACTGTCTTAGGAACGTATAGGTACTTTTTTACGAAAACATGTTTACTATAATCAAATTTTCGTCCAGCATCAAATTGAGCGATGTTTTCAAAATTTTTTGTGTTGTGGATCAACACAATAAGAATCATCTCATGCTGGAAGAAGAAAACAGGGACAGCAGAAGTTTTATAAAACTAAACAAAGTAAATGTTAGAAATGATAGAATACGTGAACAGTAGTATTTGGGAACATTTTATCATAATAATAACGACATTAATAATTTAATACCGTTGTCCATAGACATTCTTGAATTCATTCTTGAATCAGTGTAACTATTGTCGTTGATAAGTTTTTTGATAAGTTTGTCGAGCTGAGGTTTAAAATCAGTTTCGTACGTTGCATAAGTGAAGTGATACAATTGTTGTGAATTCGTATTAAAGTCTTCGTTTGTTCAACTTTTTTCATTCTTGGATTCATTCTTCAGTTGGTATAACCATTATTGCTTGCCTGCGACTTTGTCCGCGCGCATCTCGAACTCGCATGAATTTTGAAAAATCCTAAAGTTTATTATCGGTGACAAAAACGGATGTAAATAACTAAAGATAAAGCTGCTAAAACGGCACAACGTTAAAGAATTCAAGTGTTTTTAAGAATAGATTCTTTAATTTTCGTTATTTTTTTAATGTAACACTAGGCTGTCCCCTATTCAGGTCTCTTGATATTTCATATTTCAGATACCTTTACCTGTGCTTACAAACACGTTAATTCTTTACCGTTGGACTTTTGTGACAGCTTGACCTTCAGTTTCTTATACACGTTTTCCTCAACGATGATAAGTTTCAGGGTTTTTCATCGTGTTCGAGATCCCCGCAGACAAAGTCGCGAGCAAAAGCTAATATAAGAATAAAAAACAGAAAAATAAAAATATAAGAAGGTACAAATAAAAAATAAGAAACATTAGAAAAGGCCTGTGTAAAATGTGTACAGCCAATCCAAAGCCTGGATAAAATGTGAGGGGATGTTCTGGTTACAAACGATCGGCAAAGTCTCCGCCACAGTTGTGGCTTCCTTTGATGGTCGGAAAATCATCGGTTAAAATGTTTGTGGTCTGGAACATTGCGTTGACGTCACGGGTCGCAGAACCCACGGTCGGAAAGCGCGCGACACCGTGGGCCGTAGCGGTGCTCGGAGCTTGCGGCCGCACCGCAGACCCCTCGCCGCTCGCTGCGACCCTAATGGCCGTGCCTAACCGTGATGACTTAACGGCTCGCTAATTGCACCGTGTCCGCAGATAGCTGCCATTACGCTCGCTGCACGCATTACAGGGGCGGGAAATAACAGCCCTCCTGTGTTCTAGGCCGGCGCCACAGATCCAGTGCCGGACTCCCGTGCTTCTAGAATTCCAGCGACATGTGAACGTCGTGTCACATAGCACTCTCAACCCTAAGCAGTCTGTCACACTGAAAGCAGTGATTCAAGGGGGAGGGGGCGAAGGAGGCGTCGCAGACCGTTATTGTCTCCACCTCTTGCCCTGCCTCTCTCTCCACCTCCACTCACCGACTCAAACATAACTTGTCACTCCAGATTTGATGTGTCACAGATCCCTAGGATTTTAACAATAATAATAATAAATATATTTTGTTGTTGTGGTCTTCAGTCCAGAGACCGGTTTGATGTAGCTCTCCGTGCTACTCTGTCCTGTGTTTGATTCAGCTATCCGTGCTACTCTGTACTGTGCAATCCTCTTCAGCTCCGAATAGCTACTGCAACCTACATCCTTCTGAATCTGCTTACTGTATTCATCTCTTGGTCTCCTACGATTTTTACCCTGCACACTGCCCTCCAACATTAAATTGATGATCCTTTGATGCCTCAGAACGTGTCCTACCGACCGATCCCTTCTTCTAGTCAAGTTCAGCCATAAATTCCTCTTCTCTCCAATCCTATTTAGTAGCTCCACATTAGTTACGCGATCTACCCATCTACTTCTCAGCATTCTTCTGTAGCACCACATTTCGAAAGCTTCTATTCTCTTCTTGTCTAAACTGTTTTAGGAAAGACTTCCTAACACTTAAACCTATGCTGGATGTTAACAAATTTCTCTTGTTCAGAAAAACTTTCCTTGCCATAGCCAGTCTACATTTTATGTCTTTACTTTGACCGTCATCAGTTATTTTGCTCCCCAAATGGCACAACTCATTTTCTACTTTAAGTGCCTCATTTTCCAATCTAATTCCCTCAGTGTCGCCTGATTTAAGTCGACTACATTCCATTATCCTCGTTTTGCTTTAGTTGATGTTCATCTTATAGCCTCCTTTTAAGACACTTTCCATTCCGTTCAGCTGCTCTTCCAGGTCGTTTGCTGTCTCCGACAGAATTACAATGTCATCGGCAAATCTCAAAGTTTTTATTTCCTCTCCATGGATTTTAATTCCTACTCCAAATTTTTCTTTACATTCGTTTACTGCTTGCTCTACATACAGACTGAATTACAAATTTCCCTTCTTCAGAAAAACTTTCCTTGCCATAGCCAGTCTACATTTTATGTCCTCTTTACTTTGACCGTCATCAGTTATTTTGCTCCCCAAATGGCACAACTCATTTTCTACTTTAAGTGCCTCATTTTCCAATCTAATTCCCTCAGTGTCGCCTGATTTAAGTCGACTACATTCCGTTATCCTCGTTTTGCTTTAGTTGATGTTCATCTTATAGCCTCCTTTTAAGACACTTTCCATTCCGTTCAGCTGCTCTTCCAGGTCGTTTGCTGTCTCCGACAGAATTACAATGTCATCGGCAAATCTCAAAGTTTTTATTTCCTCTCCATGGATTTTAATTCCTACTCCAAATTTTTCTTTAGATTCGTTTACTGCTTGCTCTACATACAGACTGAATTACATTGGGGATAGGTTACCACCCTGTCTCACTCCCTTCTCAACCACTGCTTTCCTTTCATGCCCTCGACCGTTATAACTGCAATCTGGTTTTTGTACAAATTATAAATAGCCTTTCGCTCCCTGTATTTTACACCTGCCACCTTCAGAATTTGAAAGAGAGTCTCCTAGTCAACATTGTCAAAAGCTTTCCTAGAAACGTAGGTTTTGCCTTTCTAAGGGCCGGTCGGTGTGGCCTTGCGGTTCTAGCGCTTCACTTTGGAACCGCGTGACCGCTACGGTCGCAGGTTCGAATCCTGCCTCGGGCATGGATGTGTGTGATGTCCTTAGGTTAGTTAGGTTTAATTAGTTCTAAGTTCTAGGCGACTGATGACCTCAGCAGTTAAGTCGCATAGTGCTCAGAGCCATTTGAACCATTTTGCCTTTCTAAAACCTATCTTCTGGTTTTGCCTTTCCTAAACCTATCTTCTAAGATAAGTCGTAGGGTCAGTACGTCTCATGTTTTCCAACATTTCTACGGAATACAAACTGATCTTCCCCAAGATCAGCTTCTATCAGTTTTTCCATTCGTCTGTAAGGGATTCGTGTTAGTATTTTGCAGCCATGACTGATTAAACTGATAGTTCGGTAATTGTCACACCCGTCAACACCTGCTTTCTTTAGGATTGGAATTATTGTATTCGTCTTTAACTCTGGAGACATTTCGCCTGTCTCATACATCTTGCTCACCAAATGGACTAGTTTTGTCATGGCTGGCCCTCCCAAGGCAATTAGTAGTTCTAATGGAATGTTGTCCACTCCGGGGGCCTTGTTTCGACTTAGGTCTTTCAGTGCTCTGTCAAATTCTTCACGTAGTGTCGTATCTCCCATTTCATCTTCATCTACGTCCTCTTCCATTTCCATAATATTGCCCCCAAGTGCATCGCCCTTGTATAGGCGCAAATAAACTTGTACTAGTGTGGCAGGCGAGGGCTTCGTGTCTATCTTGGCCACAATAATGCGTTCACTATGCTGTTAGTAGTTGCTTACCCGCGCTTCTATTTTTTTATTCATTATTTAACCTACTCCTGCATTAGTGTTATTTGACTTTGTATTTATAATCTTGTATTCACCTGCCCAGAAGTCTTGTTCCTCCTGCCAACGAACTGCACTAACTCCCATTATATCTAACTTTAACCTATCCATTTCCCTTTTTAAATTTTCTAACCTACCTGCAGGATTAACGGATCTGATATTCCACCCTCCGATCCGTAGAACGCCAGTTTTGTTTCTACTGATACCGACGTCCTAATGAGTAGCCTCCGCCCGGAGATCCGAATGAGGGACTATTTTGCCTCCGGAATATTTTACACAAGAGGACGCCATCATCATTTAACAATACAGTAAACCTGCATGCCCTCGGGAAAAATTACGGCTGTAGTTTCCCTTTGCTTTTAGCCGTTCGCAGTGCCAGCACAGGAAGGCCGTTTTGGTTGATGTTACAAGGCCAGATCAGTCAACCATCCAGACTGTTACCCCTGCAACTACTGAAAAGGCTGCTGCCCCTCTTCACGAACCACACGTTTCTCTGGCCTCTCAACAAATACCCCTCCGTTGGGGTTGCACCTACGGTACGACTAGCTTTATCACTGAGGCACGCAGGCCTCCGCACAAACGGCAAGATCCATGGTTCATGGGGGCAATAAAATATATAAAACGGTTTAATGTGGTAATAATTACTTGTCTTCATCACTTTAGTATAAATGCAGAAATTTGCAGTTCAGAGATATACCTTGTCAGAAAAGCATTCGTCCAGAAGTTTGAGAAGTACAAGTACCATGCAACTGATTTTAGAACCGTAATAACAATACCCTCCCTCCCCCTCCCCCATGAACCATGGACCTTGCCGTTGGTGGGGAGGCTTGCGTGCCTCAACGACACAGATAGCCGTACCGTAAGTGCAACCACAACGGAGGAGTATCTGTTGAGAGGCCAGACAAACGTATGGTTCCTGTAGAGGGGCAGCAGCCTTTCCAGTAGTTGCAGGGGCAACAGTCTGGATGATTGACTGATCTGGCCCTGTAACACTAACCAAAACGGCCTTGCTGTGCTGGTACTGCGAACAGCTGAAAGCAAGGGGAAACTACAGTCGTAATTTTTCCCGAGGGCATGCAGCTTTACTGTATGATTAAATGATGATGGCGTCCACTTGGGTAAAATATTCCGGAGGTAAAATAGTCCCCCATTCGGATCTCCGGGCGGGGACTACTCAGGAGGATATCGTTATCAAGAGAAAGAAAACTGGCGTTCTACGGATCGGAGCGTGGAGTGTCAGATCACTTAATCGAGTAGGTAGGTAAGAAAATTTAAAAAGGGAAATGGATAGGTTAAAGTTAGATATAGTAGGAATTAGTGAAGTTCGCTGGCAGGAAGAACAAGACTTTTGGTCAGGCGAATACAGGGTTATAAATACAAAATCAAATAGGGGTAATGCAGGAGTCGGTTTAATAATGAATAATAAAATAGGAGTGCGAGTAAGCTACTACAAACAGCATAGTGAACGCATTATCGTGGCCAAGATAGACACGAAGCCCACGCCTACTATAGTAGTACAAGTTCATATGCCAACTAGCTCTGAAGATGACGAAAAAATTAAAGAAATGTGTGATGAAATAAAAGAAATTATTCAGATAGTAAGGGAGACGAAAATTTAATAGTCATGGGTGACTGGAATTCGGTAGTAGGAAAAGGGAGAGATGGAAACGTAGTAAGTGAATATGGATTGGGGCTAAGAAATGAAAGAGGAAGCCGCCTTGTAGAATTTTGCACAGAGCATAACTTAATCATAGCTAACACTTGGTTCAAGAATCATAAAAGAAGGTTGTATACATGGAAAAATCCTGGAGATACTAAAAGGTATCAGATAGATTATACGAGGACAGTTCAATAAGTAATGCAACACATTTTTTTCTCGGCCAATTTTGGTTGTAAAAACCGGAAATTTCTTGTGGAATATTTTCAAACATTCCCGCTTCGTCCCGTATAGTTTCATTGACTTCCGACAGGTGGCAGCGCTGTACGGAGCTGTTAAAATGGCGTCTGTAACGGAAGTGCGTTGCAAACAACGGGCAGTGATCGAGTTTCTTTTGGCGGAAAACCAGGGCATCTCAGATATTCATAGGCGCTTGCAGAATGTCTACGGTGATCTGGCAGTGGACAAAAGCACGGTGAGTCGTTGGGCAAAGCGTGTGTCATCATCGCCGCAAGGTCAAGCAAGACTGTCTGATCTCCCGCGTGCGGGCCGGCCGTGCACAGCTGTGACTCCTGCAATGGCGGAGCGTGCGAACACACTCGTTTGAGATGATCGACGGATCACCATCAAACAACTCAGTGCTCAACTTGACATCTCTGTTGGTAGTGCTGTCACAATTGTTCACCAGTTGGGATATTCAAAGGTTTGTTCCCGCTGGGTCCCTCGTTGTCTAACCGAACACCATAAAGAACAAAGGAGAATCATCTGTGCGGAATTGCTTGCTCGTCATGTGGCTGAGGGTGACAATTTCTTGTCAAAGATTGTTACAGGCGGTGAAACATGGGTTTATCACTTCGAACCTGAAACAAAACGGCAATCAATGGAGTGGCGCCACACCCACTCCCCCACCAAGAAAAAGTTTAAAGCCATACCCTCAGCCGGTAAAGTCATGGTTACAGTCTTCTGGGACGCTGAAGGGGTTATTCTGTTCGATGTCCTTCCCCATGGTCAAACGATCGACTCTGAAGTGTATTGTGCTACTCTTCAGAAATTGAAGAAACGACTTCAGCGTGTTCGTAGGCACAAAAATCTGAACGAACTTCTCCTTCTTCGTGACAACGCAAGATCTCACACAAGTCTTCGCACCCGAGAGGAGCTCACAAAACTTCAGTGGACTGTTCTTCCTCATGCACCCTACAGCCCCGATCTCGCACCGTCGGATTTCCATATGTTTGGCCCAATGAAGGACGCAATCCGTGGGAGGCACTACGCGGATGATGAAGAAGTTATTGATGCAGTACGACGTTGGCTCCGACATCGACCAGTGGAATGGTACCGTGCAGGCATACAGGCCCTCGTTTCAAGGTGGCGCAAGGCCGTAGCATTGAATGGAGATTACGTTGAAAAATAGTGTTGTGTAGCTAAAAGATTGGGGAATAACCTGGCGTATTTCAATGCTGAATAAAACAACCCCTGTTTCAGAAAAAAAATGTGTTGCATTACGTATTGAACTGCCCTCGTATAATGGTAAGACAGCGATTTAGGAACCAAGTTTTAAATTGTCAGACATTTCCAGGGGCAGATGTGGACTCTGACCACAATCTATTGGTTATGAACTGTAGATTAAAACTGAAGAAATTGCAAAAAGGTGGGAATTTAAGGGGATGGGACCTGGATAAACTGACTAAACCAGAGGTTGTACAGAGTTTCAGGGAGAGCATAAGGGAACAATTTACAGGAATGGGGGAAAGAAATACAGTAGAAGAAGAATGGGTAGCTTTGAGAGAAGAAGTAGTGAAGGCAGCAGAGGAAAAAATAAGTAAAAAGACGAGGGCTAGTAGAAATCCTTGGGTAACAGAAGAAATATTGAATTTAATAGATGAAAGGAGAAAATATAAAACTGCAGTAAATGAAGCAGGCGAAAAGGAATACAAACGTCTCAAAAATGAGATCGACAGGAAGTGCAAAATGGCAAAGCAGGGATGGCTAGAGCACAAATGTAAGGATGTAGAGGCTTATCTCACTAGGGGTAAGATAGATACTGCCTACAGGAAAATTAAAGAGACGTTTGGAGAAAAGAGAACTACTTGTATGAATATCAGGAGCTCAGATGGAAAACCAGTTCTAAGCAAAGAAGGGAAAGCAGAAAGGTGGAAGGAGCATATAGAGGGTCTATACAAGGGCGATGTACTTGAGGACAATATTATGGAAATGGAAGAGGATGTAGATGAAGATGAAATGGGAGATACGATACTGCGTGAAGAGTTTGACAGAGCACTGAAAGACCTTGGTCGAAACAAGGCCCTGGGAGTAGACAACATTCCGTTACAGCTACTGACGGCCTTGGGAGAGCCAGTCCTGACAAAACTCTACCATCTGGTGAGCAAGATGCATGAGACAGGCGAAATTCCATCAGACATCAAGAAAAATATAATAATTCCAGTCCCAAAGAAAGCAGGTGTTGACAGATGTGAAAATTACCGAACTATCAGTTTAATAAGTCACAGCTGCAAAATACTAACACGAATTCTTTACAGACGAATGGAAAAACAGGTAGAAGCTGACCTCAGGGAAGATCAGTTTGGATTCCGCAGAAATGTTGTAACACGTGAGGCAATACTGACCTTACGACTTATCTTAGAAGAAAGATTAAGGAAGGGCAAATCTACATTTCTAGCATTTGTAGACTTAGAGAAAGCTGTTGAGAATGTTGACTGGAATACTCTCTTTCAAATTCTGAAGGTGGTAGGAGTAAAATACAGGGAGCGAAAGGCTATTTACAATTTGTACAGAAATCAGATGACAGTTATAAGAGTTGAGGGACATGAAGGGAAGCAGTGGTTGGGAAAGGAGTGAGACAGGGTTGTAGCCTCTCCCCGACGTTATTCAATCTCTATATTGAGCAAGCAGTAAAGGAAACAAAAGAAAAATTCGGAGTAGGTATTAAAATTTATGGAGAAGAAATAAAAACTTTAAGGTTCGCCGATGACATTGCAATTCTGTCAGAGACAGCAAAGGACTTGGAAGAGCAGTTTAACGGAATGGGCAGTGTCTTGAAAGGACAATATAAGATGAACATCAACAAAAGCAAAACGAGGATAATGGACTGTAGTCGAATTAAGTCGGGTGATGCTGAGGGAATTAGATTAGGAAATGAGACACTTAAAGTAGTAAAGGAGTTTTGCTATTAGGGGAGCAAAATAACTGATGATGGTCGATGTAGAGAGGATATGAAATGTAGGCTGGCAATGACAAGGAAAGCATTTCTGAAGAAGAGAAATTCGTTAACATCGAGTATTGATTTAAGTGTCAGGAAGTCGTTTCTGAAAGTATTTGTATTGAGTGTAGCCATGTACGGAAGTGAAACATGGGCAATAAATAGTTTAGACAAGAAGACAATAGAAGCTTTTGAAATGTGGTGCTACAGAAGAATGCTGAAGATCAGATGGGTAGATCACGTAACTAATGAGGAGGTATTGAATAGAATTGGGGAGAAGAGGAGTTTGTGGCACAACTTGACTAGAAGAAGGGATCGGTTGGTAGGACATGTTCTGAATCATCAAGGGATCACCAATTTAGCACTGGAGGGCAGCGTGGAGGGTAAAAATCGTAGAGGGAGACCAAGAGATGAATACACTAAGCAAATTCAGAAGGATGTAGGTTGCAGTAGGTACTGGGAGATGAAGAAGCTTGCACAGGATAGAGTAGCATGGAGAGCTGCATCAAACCAGTCTCAGGACTGAAGACCACACAACAACAATAACAATACAGATTTAGTGTAGGCAGGTCATGTATTGATAATACATTGTCCGTACGCCGGCTGATAGAAAAAAGACCTGAAAAAAATTTGGAAACATACTTGGTATTCATAGGTTTCGAAAAAGTATATGACGACCTCCCAGTAGTCAAGCTGTTCGTTGCTTTGGAACTACTGATCCGTTATATGCAAGAAGTATATATAACATATACAAAGGTATGCCCAGAAGAAAAAGGGTAGTATTCGCCATCTCTAGCTCATTTCGAATAAGAAAAGTATAAAAACAAGGTTGATGTTTATCTTCACAATTATTCAAAACTAGCTAAGAAGCCCAGCATTGCTTGGGTATTGATTTATAGCTCTGCCGAACAGGTTGGATAACGTTTGAAGTAGTATGGTTGGAGGTATGAACGAAGAACTTACTTGCTTCTCTAACATGGAAGAGGGCCATGTACCGGATGATCAAAAAGTCAGCAATGTAGATAGAGAGGTACAAATTGACACACATGCTTGGAATGACATGGGGTTTTATTAGATCCAAAAAAATACAAGCGTTCAAAAATGTCTGACAATGGCGCTTTATCTGATCAGAATAGCAATAATTAGCATAACAAAGTAAGGCAAAGCAAAGATGATGTTCTTTACAGGAAATGCTCAATATGTCCACCATCATTCCTCAACAATAGCTGTAGTCGAGGAATAATGTTGTGAACAGCACTGTAAAGCATGTCCGGAGTTTTGGTGAGGCATTGGCGTCGGATGTTGTCTTTCAACATCCCTAGAGATGTCGGTCGATCAGCATACACTTGCGACTTCCGGTAACCCCAAAGCCAACAATCGCACGAACTGAGGTCTGGGGACCTCGGAGGCCAAGCATGACGAAAGTGGCGGCTGAGCACACGATACCCAAACGACGGGCGCAAGAGATCTTTCACGCGTCTAGCAATATGGGGTGGAGCGCCATCCTGCATAAACATCGTAAGTTCCAGCAGGTGTTTATCAGCCAGGCTGGGGATGATGCGATTCTGTAACATATCGGCGTACCTCTCACCCGTCACGGTAGCAGTTACAAAACCAGAATCACGCATTTCCTCGAAGGAAAATGGCCCGATAACTGTAGATGTGGTAAATCCAACCCATACCGCGACTTTCTCGTCGTGCATTGGAGTTTCCACGACAGTTATAGGATTTTCGGTAGCCCAAATTCTGCGGTTTTGCTGTCCAGCGCCATCTGTCGGACAATTTGTGAACTTTGTTTTTTTTTTTTTTTTGTTCTAATAAAATCCCATGTCATTCCAAGCATGTGTGTCAATTTTTACCTCTCTATCTACATTATTCCGTGGTTTATTAAGTTTTCAAATTTATACTGACTTTTTGATCACCCAGTACACAAAGCTGACAAAGGTCATGGGCTGTATCCAAATACCATGTCGAGCCTCCTTCTGCCAGGCATAGTGCAGCACCTCGAGGTGGAATGGACCCAACAAGCCGTTGGGAGTCTCCTATAGAAATATTGAGCCATGCTGCCTCTATAGCTGTCTGCTCGCAGCTCGTGGTCTCGCGGTCACGTTCTCACTTCCCGAGCACGGGATCCTGGGTTCGATTCCTGGCGGGGTGAGGAATTTTCACCTGCCTCGAGATGACTGGGTGTTTGTCTTGTCCTCATCATTTCATCATCATTCATGAAAGTGACGAGATTGCACTGAGCAGAGATTGGGAATTTGTACGGGCGCTGATAACCGCGCAGTTGAGCGCCCCACAAACCAAACATTATCGTCATCATCGTCTATAGCTGTAAATAATTGCGAAAGTGTTGTCGGTGCAGGATTTTGTGCACGAACTGACCTCCCGATTACGTTCTACGAATGTTCAATGGGATTCTTGTCGGGCGATCTGCATGGCCAAATCATCTGCTAGAATTGTCCAAAATGTTCTTCAATCCAGGCACCAACAATGGCGGGCAGGTGATGTGGCACATTGTCATCCATAAAAATTACATCGTTGTTTCGGAGCATGAAGTCCATGAATGGCTGCAAATGGCCTCCAAGTAGCCGAACATAACCACGACCCACTTCGTTCCATGTAAACGCAGCCACATCATTATGGAGCCACTAACAGGCTGCGCAGTACCTAGTTGACAACAAGGGTCCATGGCTTTGAGGTGTCTGCGCTACACACGAAGCCTACGATCAACTCTTACCATCTGAAGTAGGGACTCATTTGATCACGCCACGGTGCTCCAATCGTCTTGGGTCCAATATGGTTACAAGCCCAAAAGAAGCAATGTCGTGCTGTTAGCAATTGCATTCTTCGGTCGTCTGCTGTCATAGTCCATTGACGCCAAATTTCGCTGCAGTGTCCTAACAGATACGTTCGTCGGACGTCCCACATTGATTTCTACAGTTAATTCACGCAGTGTTATTTGTCTATCAGCACTCACGACTCTAGGAAAACTCTGCTGCTCTCGGGCGTTAAATGAAGACCGTCGGCCACAGCGTTGTTCGTGGTGAGAGGTAATGCCTGCAATGTGGTATCCTCGACGCATTCCTAATACCTTGGATCTCGGAATAATGAATACTCTAACGATTTCAGAAACGGAATGTCCCATGCGTCTAGCTCTAACTACCATTCAGCGTTCAGAGTCAATTAATTCTCGTCGAGCGGCTATAATCACGTCGGAAACCTTTTCACATGAATTACCTGAGTGCAAATGACAGCTCCACCAATGCACTGCCCTTTTATACCTCGTGTATGCGATATTACCGCCGTCTGTATACGTGCATATCGCTATTTCATGACTTTCGTCACCGCAGTGTAGACCTGGAAGTGTGAAAAGAATCTGACAGTCAAGTCCACGACCGTAACACACAGCGTATGGCCTTGTGCTTTATTAACGGTCGGGGCATAACGGAAGTTCAATGGGAATTTTAAATGTTGAAAGCGAAATAGTAACTTGTTAGGAATATCTGCGCCACTTCCCGTCAAAATTTCCTCTTCTACGATTTTACGTAGGAGAGAAGTAACTTTAAGCCTCTTGTGAGCGAAGTATTCTGAGAAGCGAGGTAATGCATGACGCTTTCTATCAGAATTACGTCATTCCTAGCTTTTGGGTGGAATTTCTAGAGAACGAGTTAAAGCCTGATGATTTCGTGCCACATCTAGTTCCGCCTCACGATCTTCATAGGATTCTTCAGATCGCATAACCCTTAACTTTTTAGCCATTTGGTGAACTCAGAAGGATTCGACAATTTCCTAGGCGCTTTTCTACATCTACATCTACGTGATTACTCTGCTATTCACAATAAAGTGCCTGGAAGAGGGTTCAGTGAGCCACCTTCAAGCTGTCTCTCTACCGTTCCACTCTCGAACGGCACGCTGGAAAAACGAGCACTTAAATTTTTCTGTGCGAGCCCTGATTTCTCTTATTTTGTCGTGATGATCATTTCTTCCTATGTAGGTGGGTGCCAACAGAATGTTTTCGCAATCGGAGGAGAAAACTGGTGACTGAAATCTCATGAGAAGATCCCGTCGCGACGAAAAACGCCTTTGTTTTAATGATTGCCACTCCAATTCACGTATCATGTCTGTGACACTATCTCCCCTATTTCGCGATAATACAAAACGAGCTGCCCTTCTTTGTACTTTTTCGATGTCATCCGTTAGTCCCACCTGATGCGGATCCCACACCGCACAGCAATACTCCAGAACAGGGGGGACAAGCGTAGTGTAAGCTGTCTCTTTGGTAGACCTGTTGCACCTTCTAAGTGTTCTGCCAATGAATCGCAGTCTTTGGTTTGCTCTAGCCACAATATTATCTATGTGAGCGTCAATTTAGGTTATTTGTAATTGTAATCCATAAGTATTTAGTTGAATTTACAGCCTTCAGATTTGTGTGACTTATCGCGTAATCGAAATTTAGCTGATTTCTTTTAGTACTCATCTGAATAACTTCACACTTTTCTGTATTCAAGGTCAATTGCCACTTTTCGCACCATACAGATATCTTATCTGAATCATTTTGCAAGTCGTTTTGATCATCTGATGACTTTACTAGACGGTAAATTACAGCATCATCTGCAAACAATCTAAGACGGCTACTCAGATTGTCTCCTATGTCGTTAATATAGATCAGGAACAAAAGAGGGCCTATAACACTTCCCTGGCGAACGCCGGATATTTCTTCCGTTTTACTTGATGACTTTCCGTCTATTACTACGAACTGTGACCTTTCTGACAGGAAATCACGAATCTAGTCGCACAACTGAGGCGATACTCCGTAGGCACGCAGTTTGGTTAGAAGACGCTTGTGAGGAACAGTGTCGAAAGCATTCTGGAAATTTAAAAATATGGAATCAATTTGACATCCCCTGCAGATAGCACTTATTACTTCATGAATACGAAGAGCTAGTTGTGTTTCACAAGAACGATATTTTCTGAATCCTTGCTGACTATACGTCAATAAATCATTTTCTTCGAGGCACTTCATAATGTTCGAATAGAGTATATGTTCCAAAACCCTACTGCAAATCGACGTTAGCGATATGGGCCTGTAATTCAGCGGATTACTCCTACTTCCCTTTTTGGGTGTTGGTGTGACTTGAGCAATTTTCCAGTCTTTAGGTACGGATCTTTCTGTGAGCGAGTGGTTGTATATAATTGCTAAATATGGAGCTATTTTATCAGCATACTCTGAGAGGAACCTGACTGGTATACAATCTGGACCGGAGGCCTTGCCTTTATTAAGAGATTTAAGCTGCTTTGTTACACCGAGGATATCTACTTCTATGTTTCTCATCTTGGCAGTTGTTCTTGATTCGAATTCAGGAATATTTACTTCGTCTTCTTTCGTGAGGGAGTTTCGGAAAACCGTGTTTAATAACTCTGCTTTAGTGGCACTGTCATCAGTGACTTCACCGTTGTTATCGCGCAGTGAAGGTATTGATTACGTCTTGCCACTGGTGTGCTTTATGTATGACCAGAATCTCTTTGGGTTTTCTGCCAGATTTCGAGACAGAATTTCGTGGTGGAAATTATTAAAAGCATCTCGCATTGAAGGACGCGCTATATTTCGAACTTCTGTAAAACTTGCCAATCTTGGGGATTTTGCGTTCTTTTAAATTTGGCATGCTTTTTTCGTTGCTTTTGCAACAACTATCTGACCCGTTTTGTGTACCATGGGGGATCAGTACCATCACTTATTAATTTATGTGGTATATATCTGTCAATTGCTGTCGATACTATCTCTTTGAAAACATTCCACAGCTTTTCTACACTTACATGACCAGATCGGGATGAAGACTGTCTCTTAAAAAGGCGTTAAGAGCATTTTTATCAGCTTCTTTAAATAGATATACTTTGCGTTTCTTTTTGATGGTTGTAGGTGTTACGGTATTCAGCCTAGCAGCTTTTGCCTTATGGTCGCTGATCCCTGTATTCGTCACAACACTCATTATTTGTCCAGGATTATTTGTTGCTAAAAGGTCAAGTATGCTTTCGCAACCATTTAAACTTCGAGTGGGCTCTTGCACTAATTGTTCAAAATAATTTTCTGAGAAAGCAGTCACTACAGTTTCGGATGATGTTTTATGCCTGGCGCCGGCTTTAAACGTATAATTTTTTCAGCATATCGAGGGTAGATTGAAGTCACCACCGACTATAATTGTATGAGCGGGGTACTTATTTGAAATGAGACTCAAGTTTTCTCCGAACTGTTCAGCAACTATGTCTTCTGAGTCGGGGGGTCGGTAAAACGATCCAATTAATAGTATAGTTCGATTGTCAGGTATAACCTCTACCCATACTATTTCACATGAATTATCTACTTCAGTTTCGCTACAAGGCAAACTACCTCTGACAGCAATAAATACTACACCACCAACGGTATTTAATCTATCCTATCTGAACACTGTTAGATTGTTTGAAAAAATTTCGGCTGAACTTATTTCCGGCTTTAGCCAGCTCTCTGTACCTACAACTATTTGAGCTTCAGTGCTTTCTATTAGGGCTTGGAGCACTGGTTCTTTCCCAACACATCTACGACAATTTACAACTACAATACGAATCGTTTCTACAGCTACGTTACTGTGTTTTACCTGACCGCTTTTGGACGGACGTCCCATCTGTGGTTCCCTGAGACCCTCTAACGTAAAAAACTGCCCAGTCCCTTCCACACAGCTCCCGCTACCCGTGTAGCCGCCTCCTGTGTGTTCATAAAGAAAACACAATCAAAACGTAATGAGTAACCACGAAAATATAAATAAAACCTATAGAAATAGGCAAAGCAACGTCTTTGTTTTTAATACACAAAGCTAAATCAGTAAATTCATATATCCCAGACATATAAATTCGCTTATAGTATTCGTAAAGATAGGACTGCGGCGCTTAAGTCTGTCAAGGAAGTAAATTTCCAAAACTACATCTGTCGCTCTGTTAAAAAGCTAAAAGCGCCATCTATCGGTTCTTTGATGTGCTTCAAAACTAAAAGCGCCATCTGTTGGTTCTTTGGGGTACTATACTGTGATGATTGAACATCTGATGATTAAAGATCTGAACTACTAAGCAGCTGGGACGATTTTAGGTAAATAAATTACAATATAATTTTTTTCTTCTTCCGATTTTGATGAAATAAAAAAGCTTTATGTTGCCCCAAGCTACTCTCATGTCACCTATGAAAACCTCAGGAAAATTCGTGTAGTAGTTTTGGAGATTAGCATGCTCAAACATACAAACGACTAGATATGTTTATAAATGGGAATGAGAATTCTGTTAGAATCAACTCTGATCCTCCCTCCCCCTCCTTTCGTCTGTCCTTTCCCTGGGCTCCCTCTTCCCCCCCCCCCTTCCGTCCTGTTTCCTCCCCACTACACCTCTCCCTACCTCCCTTCTCCCCCCCAGTCCTTTTGTATTCCCCTCCTCTGCCTACCCCCCTCCCTGTCGCGTCTGCCCCCCACCCCTCTTATGGGTCCTCATCCTCCATCAGCTCCTTTCCCGGTTCCCCCCCCCCCCTTCGCTTTTACTCTCCTTTCCCCCCCTTTTTGTTTTCCCATCTCCTGTCCAGTTTCCCCCCACCTGCTCTCGACTGTGGTGTCCCTTTGCCGACTTTTTCGTGCTGTGTTCTAGTGACTATTCAGTGTTGTGTTGCGAACAGAAACCATGCTGTCGCTGGGTGTGCATTTTATATACTTTGCGAACAGAATCCAGACTGTCGCCGTGTTTTTTTAATTGTCTATTGTTTCCCCTGTCTGCTCCGTATGTATTTTTATTCGCTTCATCATCCCTCTGTTGTTTGTTTTAATTTCCCCATTTTCTTTTCACCTTGTTACTCACTAAGTCCCCGATTTTATCGCCTGTTTTTTATTATTATTTATTCTCCTGCTCTTTGTCAGAAAATCTGTAGGCTGCAGAGCGGCGTCCTAAGCTGCTGCCAGCCCGCCCCCTTCGGGGGGAATTGAAATTCAATAAAGGAAAAAAAAAAAAAATCTGTTAGAAGACCGTAGTGTGTACAATCCATTATTTGAGACTGATGATAAAGATCTGCATGGTGAGAACATTAATAGAAGAGTATAGCAAATGGGAACTGAACATTTAGAAGCCAGAATACTTAACCATGTGAAAGCAATCGATAGATCTTGAAATATCACTGGTATTTGTGAAGGTTACAAATACCAAGCGAGTATAATGGAAAATGTGAAGACGACTTGAGAAACATATTGAGCTCAGGAAAGAGAGCAATATCAGGATTACTGACTCAATTACTATCTATGCTTCGGAGTGCTGGATGATCAGGGAGAAGAACCGCAAAGAGATTGAAGCTGTAGAGACTGACTTTCTGAGTCGAACCTATTTGGAATATAAAACAAATGAGGATGTAAGGGAAATAAAATACGAGAAAGATACCATAATGGATTAAATAGAATGTGGACACCTAGTCTGGTTTGGACACTTAAAGAGGATGAGGCAATAAAGAATACCCAAAAATGTATTTGAATGGAGACAGATAGATAAAAGGCGAAGAGGAAGATTGCGACTTAAATGGATTGAAGGGATAGAAAGGAATATAACTAAGAGAGATTTGACTGTTGAAGACACACAAAATAGGTTGTTACGGAGGCTGAGATCCAGGATGCAGCAATATAAAATCGAAGGGTACTCTACAGCTGTGACCACCATTCTGCAGGCTTTGTGAGGGTGTTAATTGATGGGAATGCTGTTTCTTTCTGCCTATGTTCAGGAAACCAACACTTCTTTTATCTTCTTTTAGTGGCAGGTCTTTAGCTTTCTGTCTTGCGTTACTCAAATTCCTGTAGTTTGCCGGTTCTGCCTGTGGATTCACAAACCGTATCGATTTCGTCATTGACAACAGTTACTGTCTGCCTGCGACTGGATGCTTTTTCCTAGCTAGAATGTTCTCTGCTGGTGGTCAGGTCTCGATCCCACCCATGTGGGAAGGCCTTAAGAAAGCGCCTGAAAAGCATCTTCTGTTAATCATAGGCTATAAAATTTTGCAGATTTCCATTCCATTTTCGAGACTCATAGTTTCGATGCTGCTTTATTGTCAGGAAGTTAGCTCAGAAATTTGGAAAGAGATACACTTAAAAATATAAACAATCCTGTATGGCTAGACAAATAGATGTATGTCCTCTTGGGCACTATTCGCATGGCGCCACTGAGTTCCTGCATGGTGTTGAGAAACGCCCCCCTGAACCTTGAGAGATTGCAGGGCACCATCACTTCTAATTCGTTGTAGGGAATACGATCTACGGCGATTTGACTTCATACATTGTGATGTGGGCAGCAGTTTATGGTCTTGTTTGCGTGCTCTAGGGAAAGGAATACGGTAAACTTTACCTGCGTTCAAAGGAGCAGGGTGCCGACTTAAACGACTGCAGTAAAAGCACGGCGTGGGTGGGGCGACAAAGCGCGTTTTTTCTGGAGAAGGGTGAGGAGACATTTCCAGATGGCCGAGTGCCGCAGTCGCATTGTGCAGAAACACATTAAGCATCGCGCCGGACAGGGGGCAGACGTCCAGGTATACGGCCTAGCGCCAAAAAGTCGCTGACAGCGCATTCTAGGCCTTGTTAGCAAGCAAGTCACCAAAGAGATGTAAACGTTCTGCAAATGTCCGTGGGACAGGGAAACTGGCATCCAAACGTCCAGACTCTGTTTCAAAACATGTTCTGTCAATGCACGAAGCTGTTTGTGTGTTTATCGCCATTCTTTGCAAACTTTGAAATGGACGAAACAATGGAGATAACAAGCTGTTTATGGAGGGCTGTGCTTCCACCCTGTATTGTGTTAGCAAAAGACATGGCAATTAACTTTAAAGTTTCTGATTGGTCAAATCGGTTTTCAGTGCAAAGACCATTCTCCGAGCTTAGAATGCTGGGCTCCAGCTCGTGATTAGCTGATGTGAAAGTGGGGGAAGTCAAAAAGATAAATTGGCTTTTGGAACCGAGCTGAGGAAGAAACGAGGAGAAAGGAAGAAAGATCACTCTTATACAAATCTCTTGTACTGGCGCTTCACTAGTAAAGAATGCAGGTAGCTACATAAAGGGTGAGACTTGTGTCCTTTGCTAGGGTGCGACTTAGAGCCTGTACCAGTCACCTTCAGAACCGTCAGAGGTGCTGCTTATATCATCATGGTCACAACGAGTGACACGTGCGTGTACTTATTTGTCTTGAGTCGCCCGTCTAAACATTTGACGTATTCCGACACGCACAGTCATGGCACGGACTCAAATTGGTTTGGCAGACCAGCAAACAGGTCCACCTTCACACTGGAATCCATCGGGGTTTCAGAGGCTCATAAGGAAGAACCTATGTTCTGAATTAATCGAACACGAGACCGCGTACTTGCATTTTTTGCGAATGCGCATTTAATAACAGATTGCCCACGTCCATGACTTCAGTCGCCAAACACATCATGGTGGGCTGCCTTGATCAGCAGGACGGTAAAGTATCCACTGCTGCGACGTAGGGCTATAATATAGACTTCTCAGCACCCTGTTCTTTCGAACCATGTTTTTCTTTTTTTCTTTTTTTTTTGTATGGTAGAATGCTTGTAGAATGCTTTGTATGGTAGATGCTTGGTGGTGGCGTACTTTGATGCCATAACCTGTATTCACGTGTAAGAAGTGAGATAGAGCAAATAGTGTTCTGGTTAGTGTCGTGTGTCAATCCCCAGCAGATCACTTTGTCCACCATAGATACCATTTTAGTAAGGCTTTTGTTAAATATTTTTTGTATGATTTTTCTTTAATAATTTTGTTGTCATGTTTAAGATAAATAAATCGATTGTGAATTAGACTACAATTTCTCCCTGAGTCCTAATTAACAGTTCCTTCACATTTTTGTGGCAGTCTAGATCTGAAACATAAGGAGTAGCTTTTTCACTTGGTGTCCACTGCGTGGATCTTTTACTACATCAACAATAATCTTCTTTCAACCTACTGATTCTACATTAAAGTGACATTCGTGGGATTCCTACCAACAACAGCAGCAGTATAATGGAACGTCAGACTGCAGTCCCAATAGACCATTAACTTGCCACTGATGAATTACAGCACATGGTGAATAGTAGTATAGTGGTGTTACTAGGATACTTGTGATATAAAATTGGTATGCAAATTAATGAAACTGATAAATTAATCAACCCTACCAAACCCCACCCACCCACATCCACCGCTGCCCCTCTACCACCCCTACCCCTGAATGACGTCAAGTGTTTTCTCATCCTCATGTGTGCCCCAGCACACTCCACCACCTCCCACTCCAATCCCCCACCCCTCCCCCTGCCCCCAACCTACCCTATTGGTGAGAATTTCGAATTTTAGTGGGAATCTCGAGTATTGGCATGAATTTCGAATTTTGTGGGAATTTCGAATTTTGTCGGGAATTTCTTTGCCCAGGGCTGCGCTGACATCCCATCCCACACCCAACCTAGGAATTGACAACAAATTAAAAACGGCAGCACCCCTTCTGGGACTAGAACCCTTGTCCTCCTGGGCAGAAATCCCAGGTGTACCCCTCTAACACAATTAAACCACCAGGAGTGCTTGGAATTAACAGGAAATTTAAAATGGCTGTGCCCTTTCCGGGACTCGAATCCTGATTCCACGTGATGGAAAGGCCAAGTGCACCCCTAACACATGGAAAGTGTCCAGATGCGGAAGAGGAAGATTAGGTTAGCGTAGTTTATTTATTTTGTTCTGGAAACAGAGGCAAATATCGACCCTAATTACGTAATTAATAACAAAGATTCGGTCTCAATACCCAATTATATGCATAGTACGACACAAGGACGGCATAAAAGTGCAATACAGCTAAAAACTGACAATACCATACAACTGGTGTTATCCTGCTGGTAAAAAATTTCGCAGTACCAATCGAAACTAGTGACAGACACACTCAAACTCTACTCTACACTTACAAGCTGGTGGGAGAAAGGCAGAGATGTAAGGTACTATCTTTATTCTTTTTGACAGGAACAATGTCCAACAGACGAGAGATGCTGGTGTTGGACAGAGCGGAGTTTAAGAAGTTCATTACCTATAAGCATACAGTATCTATCGTTGTTTAACATCAGAGTTCGCTACAGACGCCTGCTCAAAAACCGCCAACAGCCCAGGTAACCAATTAGAAAACGCGACACCACAACTGATGGAAAGAAATGCGTCACAGTTTTAATTACACTTCGAAATTTTTGTGAAAAAACAGCACTCATATTACATGGGTCATAAACTGGGGAAAATCGTCGTCCTAAAAGAGTGCATAGGGGTTGGTAGTTGAATGTGTGTTCACCTCAATAGGCGTCCATAAACTGCCGAAACTGAGGCCTCTTCCTCCATCTCTCCACTCCTCCCTCTCTCCATCCACCTATGGGAGGGGGAGGGGGGGGGACAACGGCTTCTTGAAACGGCCAGCTACTCCGCGAGCGTCTTGTAGTTTCCCTGCACCCTTGCTGCCCGCCCTTTGCTGCCACGCTCTGTAGTCGCTGGCCGCACACGGCTTTCCACCATCTGGCTGCCGCCTTGGAGTGATCCTCCTACGCCACACATACATGACGTGTGACTGGGGCCTCCTATCGGGTAGACCGTTCGCCGGGTGCAAGTCTTTCGATTTGACACCACTTAGGCGACTTGTGCGTCGATGAGGATGAAATGATGATGATTAGGACAACACAACACCAGTTCCTGAGCGGAGAAAATCCCCGACCCAACCGGGAATCGAACCGGGCCCTTAGGATTGACATTCTGTCGCTCTGACCACTCAGCTACCGGGGGCGGACTACGGCAGCACAATAAAGTGCAACATGTTTGTCTAAAATTTAGCGACAGAGCCCCCACGCACTGCCCCCTAGGCAAGAGAGCGGCTGTGTCCAGCGACTGCTCACAGCAGACGCATCCTCAGTGCCGCCCTCTTTGCGCCACTCACGATATGCGGCATGCCTACACGTGTCGGTCCTAGACAACACAAAAGGGAAATTCAGTAGCATAAACCTGCACATCTGGAGAATGATCCAGAGGGCACACAGCACTTGGCTTTCCACCATCTGGCCGCCACCTTAAGGCAATGCTCCTACGCCAACACAGAAGCGTGTATAGTCAGCTGAACAATAGGAGATAAAAGGACAGCCACCGCAAGTGCAACTTGTTCGTCTAAAGTATAGTGACACAGCCGCCCCTAATGGTTAGAGTGCGCACCTGTGGCAGTGACCTGACATACACTCCTGGAAATGGAAAAAAGAACACATTGACACCGGTGTGTCAGACCCACCATACTTGTTCCCGACACTGCGAGAGGGCTGTACAAGCAATGATCACACGCACGGCACAGCGGACACACCAGGAACCGCGGTGTTGGCCGTCGAATGGCGCTAGCTGCGCAGCATTTGTGCACCGCCGCCGTCAGTGTCAGCCAGTTTGCCGTGGCATACGGAGCTCCATCGCAGTCTTTAACACTGGTAGCATGCCGCGACAGCGTGGACGTGAACAGTATGTGCAGTTGACGGACTTTGAGCGAGGGCATATAGTGGGCATGCGGGAGGCCGGGTGGACGTACCGCCGAATTGCTTAACACGTGGGGCGTGAGGTCTCCACAGTACATCGATGTTGTCGCCAGTGGTCGGCGGAAGGTGCACGTGCCCGTCGACCTGGGACCGGACCGCAGCGACGCACGGATGCACGCCAAGACCGTAGGATCCTACGCAGCGCCGTAGGGGTCCGCACCGCCACTTCCCAGCAAATTAGGGACACTGTTGCTCCTGGGGTATCGGCGAGGACCATTCGCAACCGTCTCCATGAAACTGGGCTACGGTCCCGCACACCGTTAGGCCGTCTTCCGCTCACGCCCCAACATCGTGCAGCCCGCCTCCAGTGGTGTCGCGACAGGCGTGAATGGAGGGACGAATGGAGACGTGTCGTCTTCAGCGATGAGAATCGCTTCTGCCTTGGTGCCAATGATGGTCGTATGCGTGTTTGGCGCCGTGCAGGTGAGCGCCACAATCAGTACTGCATAAGACCGAGGCACACAGGGCCAACACCCGGCATCATGGTGTGGCGAGCGATCTCCTACACTGGCCGTACACCACTGGTGATCGTCGAGGGGACACTGAATAGTGCACGGTACATCCAAACCGTCATCGAACCCATCGTTCTACCATTCCTAGACCGGCAAGGGAACTTGCTGTTCCAACAGGACAATGCACGTCCGCATGTATCCCGTGCCACCCAACGTGCTCTAGAAGGTGTAAGTCAACTACCCTGGCCAGCAAGATCTCCGGATCTGTCCCCCATTGAGCATGTTTGGGACTGGATGAAGCGTCGTCTCACGCGGTCTGCACGTCCAGCACGAACGCTGGTCCAACTGAGGCGCCAGGTGGAAATGGCATGGCAAGCCGTTCCACAGGACTACATCCAGCATCTCTACGATCGTCTCCATGGGAGAATAGCAGCCTGCATTGCTGCGAAAGGTGGATATACACTGTACTAGTGCCGACATTGTGCATGCTCTGTTGCCTGTGTCTATGTGCCTGTGGTTCTGTCAGTGTGATCATGTGATGTATCTGACCCCAGGAATGTGTCAATAAAGTTTCCCCTTCCTGGGACAATGAATTCATGGTGTTCTTATTTCAATTTCCAGGAGTGTAGATTAGGCAACCCCCAACACCTCCAATAGCCGTCTCGTTCTACAATGTAAAACACTTCCTTTTCATGTCAACGCATCTATAATCAAGCATATACTGAAAAAAGGAAATCACACTTGTGACCGTAATAAATGTCCTCCTTCCACCAAAATAAGCAAAGTCCATTTTCTTTTAGTTTTATAAGCAAACTCGGTATAGTTTTTACGTTAGACTACAGAAAAAAATCTATAGTAAGCAATTTCTTTCAGCTTGTTGGACAAATAACACGACCTGAGAGTGTCTCTCGTATTCAGTGTCTGTAAATAAATTGTCATACACGTGTGTATTACAAACATGTTAGATAATCTTTCATGACATTGGCACACATGTCAGAAAATAACACATTCATTTTACGTTTGACAACAAGAAGTTATAATTCAACAGACCGTAGCTGTTTTGTACACTATAAACTTCCTCTTTTACCAATGTGATGCTATATCATACTAGCGTTTACGAAAAAAATCAGGAGAGCCTGTCTCGTCCTGTGTAGGTGAGAGATTGAAATTTCGTTAAACGACACCGCCGCAAAAAAAAAAAAAAAGGCTTGACAAGAATCATTCCATAGTGCCCTATCCATCCCTTCCACCCGCCAGGCGGCACATCATTGATATCAATTTCTGAGGATAATTAATTAAATTGATCATGAGAGTCACTTTGTCTGGCGAGTAATCTTTTTTCTTCAGCAGTCGGATTACACTCGCCAAGTAGGACAACTGGGAATCCGTGGAGGGAACACGATGTTCTTTTCGGGGACACTATTGAGAAATGACATCTGAAGCTGACCACAGAGGGATTGTGCAACCCACAACATACATTTTGCGTAAGGACCGTGCTATTAGAAACACGATCATGGCGTCTATGTTACTATCACCCTGCATAAACATGCGATCTTCAGTCTATAGGCACACACTGTCACTGATAGTGTTACGCTTTCAGGCAGAAATGCTCTCCGAAATGCTGTCCGCAATTTGGAATCAAGTCTATCCATTCAACCACATATTTGCGTTGGGCCATGCAGAGACGTCTTTTAATGATTATAGCCACTGGTGACCATATACGTGGCACTCTCGTACCTCTAAATGAGTCACTTTTCTCGAACCTAACTGCTAAGGATCCCATACACCACGAACTCTAGCACTGTTTTTAGATAGTCCCTCTCCATCTTGTAACTTCTCCTAAGTCTCTGCCCTGTCTTCCTTGCAGCTTAGCCTATGCGATCGACCCAACTTAAGTCTGCCCTGTACGGAAGTGAGAGAGCGCCATATGTAAGACCTTCTGCATCCTGTGGGGAAATGGGATGAGCTGAGTTAATGCGAGAGGAGCGCGTTTTGACCACTCGTCGGAAATGGGAACATAGTGTCATAGCTCCGCCAACTGTGTACAGTGTGTAAAGCGAGCACCAATCGAAGCTCTCCCCTGCAACATGAGGTAGTAGAAGACATAGTAGGAGCAGTTACAGTGGTGTTTCTTGTTGGGAAAATAGAAAGACTACACATCGTATACAGAATGTGTAAGTAGGCTTTTAGGTTTTCTTATTGGTAACGCCACGTAGCGCTCTGTATGAAAAATCACTGGCTGTGCTGTGGGCAGTCTGTGGGTAGTTTGCATTGTTGTCTGCCATTGTAGTGTTGGGCAGCTGGATGTGAACAGCGCGTAGCGTTGCGCAGTTGGAGGTGAGCCGCCAGCAGTGGTGGATGTGGGGAGAGAAATGGCGGAGTTTTGAAATTTGTAATACTGGATATCATGAACCGCTATATATATTATGACTCTTGATGACTATTAAGATAAATACATTGTTTGTTCTCTATTAAAATCTTTCATATGCTAACTATGCCCATCAGTAGTTAGTGCCTTCCGTAGTTTGTATCTTTTATTTAGCTGGCAGTAGTGGCGCTCACTGTATTGCTGTAGTTGGAGTAACGAAGATTTTTGTGAGGTAAGTGATTTGTGAAAGGTATAGGTTAATGTTAGTCAGGGCCATTCTTTTGTAGGGATTATTGAAAGTCAGATTGCATTGCGCTAAAAAAATATTGTGTGTCAGTTTAAGGACAGTCATGTATAATTTTTCTAAGGGGACGTTTCATATGTCGACCCTTAGCCGAGGATACCTCACTGGAATCTTCTGATTTTTTTCTTGTAGTTTGTGTAATTAGTGTAGATTTTGTTTATTGCTAGCGCGTAATTGTAGAGAGAATTTCCTTTGTAGTTGTAGTTTTTCATTCTTGTACAGTAAAACAGTTGTGGCATGCATGTAGATTTGCACCAAGTATTTCGCAGCTGCGCTTGCAATTAACGAGATATTATTTTCAGTGCTATGTTAATGTGTTCTCTTATTGTTGCTCTTCAAATTGTGTTATGACAGTGAAGACGAAAGCAGTGTGTTAGCGCCACCGAGTAATGAATTAACTAGTGTTCAAAGTAATAATTTGGTAATTGTACATAGGGAAATGGAGCGGGCTGCAAACAATGGTGTAGACAGTGAAACAATTAGTGAACAGGGAAGCATTATCGATCGATCGGTCGGCAACAGCTTGCCTCAGGAATCCGAAATGACAGGACACAATCTTGCAAATACTGTAGATTCAGGTTTTGCGTCCTCACCCTTTTCTCAAATAAGTCAAGACACATTTTCTGCTTTTCAAACTGCGAATATTGCCGGTTCAAATGCATTGCCGAATAGCACTGAGGAACATGTTTCAGACACCAGTGCATTGTTATTACAATTAATGCAACAAATGGGACAAAAGCTTCAAAAGTTAGACACAATGGAACAAAATCAGAGACAAACACAGCAAAAGCTTCAAAAGTTAGACACAATGGAACAAAATCTTCAAAAGTTAGACACAATGGAACAAAATCTTCAAAAGTTAGACACAATGGAATAAAATCAGAGACAAACACAGCGAAAGTTAGACGCAATGGAACAAAATCAGAGACAAACACAGCAAAAGCTTCAAAAGTTAGACACCACACTTGAACAAACACGTGAAGATTTAACTACTGAGTTACATAACATTGAATCGAAATGTTAAAAAGTCTGTAATGACGTAAAAACACAAATTTGTGAGCATTTTCAACCTATTTTTTCGCGGCATGAAAATGCATTACAGAATCACGAAGCAGCCATAAAAGAACTGCAAAATATTGTTCATCAAAATCATGAGACCCTGCAAGCTAAAATTGACTCAGTTGCATCTACCGATTCAGTTACGCAACTTGCAAAAACTCAAGAAAACTTAAAGGACGCAGTAGATACTCTGAAAATTGGTTCAGAAAGATACATGGAGGAAATTAGTTCATTATCAGAGAAGGTAGTTGAACTTTCGGATCAGCTAAATAATTTATCTACGAAGGTAGATGATAATCTGAATGACACAAAACCGGTAGTCTTTAATGACACAGAAGAGTGCGAACAAATTAGGAAACTGAAACAAAATCTGAATCAAATTAATACGCAACACCAAAGAGAAATCCGGGAAGTACAAGATCAGCTGACACAGGTAATACTAGAATTACGTATTTCAGAGGACACTCGCGCTCCAATACGGGAAGAGGGACATAGAAATACGGTACAGCCACAAAATAATAACACAGGGCACTTCGGAAATTATGAAAGAAATAGGCAAGGTACACCGAATTTTGAGATGGAACCGCCGAAACGACGTAACAATGACCGACATGCGACTCGCCGACATGATGATTTTGACTATAAGCTGTTCAATTCTACACGTAAATTCAAAACGTTTAAGAATTCTGCCAACGACATTCATCCACAAGCGTGGCTCCATCAATTCTCTCATTGTTTTCCTCCCAAATGGGCATTAGAACACAGATTAGAATTTATGTGTGGCTACTTAGAGAATGAACCAGCTATAAGAATGTGATCGGTCATTCACGATTGTCACAATGAAGGAGAATTTTATCATGCCTTCCTCTCAGCATATTGGTCTCAAGCCACACAAGACTGAGTAAAACATAGCATCATAATGATGAAACATTTCGAACAACCTGAATTTCCCAGTCTTGTGAAATATTTTGAAGACATGTAGCACAAGAATCAGTACCTGTCAAACCCTTACAGCCCCTCAGAACTCATCCGCATTTGCTTAATCGAATTACCTGAATATTTACGACATATTATTTTGGCAGGACGTTGCAAAGACGATATTGAGGCTTTTCAGGGACTCTTACAAGAATTATAAATTGACACTGACAATCGTGGGACGCGAAAACAGGAACACAACAATTACAGGTCACATCCGTCGCAATTCCGCGATGAAAGAAATAATAACTTGACACAACAAGGCTATTCTCACAACACAAATCGTGACCAAAACAGACACCACCCGTATGACAACCATTGGCAGAGTAGTAACAATTACAGGCAAAGATCACCTCTCCGCAGTAGTAACTATCACTCAGACAATCAAAGAAACAGACAATTTGAGAACCAAAATTATTATCAAGGGAGAAAGAATAACTTTAGATGCAACGGTCCAGCATGCAGTTACGATTCAGGGATAAATTCTCCACCACATGACCAACAAACAAGAAACTATGTAAACTACCGACAAAACGACAGAACTGAATTCCATCAGAACTGGCGAGCTTCAAACAGAGCAGGGCCTTCTCATCAGGGTGAATTTGTAGAAGTTAGGTGTCCTAATCCCAATAACGATGCGCGCCAACAAAGGAGCAGACAATGACTTGCACCGCAGGCAGCCGCGTGCGCCGTCTGGCTCAGAGAAAAATAACATAGACGCTAACCTTGAGAAAAATTCCAGTATTCCTTACCGACGTATATCATGTGATAATTGCGTTAAAGTTGAAATTCTGTGTACTAGGAAGAGTAAAGGTTTACACCACATTTCACATGTAAAACCGTTTATTGAGAGATAATGTGCTTTTTAACTTTGTCTTTGCCATATAACTTTTCACTTTACATTACTAGTATGCTTTGTCAGACTTAGAATCTGTTAATATGCAACAATGTTTGAAGTTAAATATCCAGTCAAGAACCAAGAGAACTTATTCAAACAGAAATTAGGAATGCATTGTTATTGTGAACAGACGACACAGTGTTATTGTGTGTGTACATTCTTGCTTGTTAGTTGCACGATTACGTAACGACTATAAGGCTCATATACTTGGAACATTTACCAGTACTGCTAATGAGATTTTAATGCAACATTTTGGTTTACTTGAAAATACATTCTGGATTTAAAGTACTTTCTGTGAGATACCAGATGACACAGTGGTTAGTTTATGTGACAGCTACACGATTTTATCACGACGCTACTAATGAGTGACAATTTACAATGTTGTTTTTGCGGTGTATCTGTTTTATATCTGCACAGGTTTTCTGAATTCTTCTGGAAAGTAAAACATGTTTTAGTAGTACCTTTTGTGGTATAGCTAAATGAGACAGCCTCTTTCGTAGCACAACAATACGTTCCAGCACAGTACTTTCTTCATCACAACAATAAGCGTAATAACTAAGATATCTATATGCAAAGCATTTCACTTTTGTTTATCATGAGGTAAGTACATTGACTTCTGCAGAACTTAGCTTTTGGAGGACAATAACTACGACACTTCCACAGAGATTATCTTACAGCAAGACGCACATTTAGTGCTACAGGACACGTATTTGAGTGATTAATTTTGTACTTAAATCATTTATTTTTAAAGATATTTGAAGTACAATGATACAAAGGTTTTCCATAATACATTTCATTCCATTGTTGTAATCTGTAACACCTGAGGGTACAATTACATTAATCCTCAGGGGAGTACACGCTTAATTTGTGTACCATGTGTTTGGCAAGCACAAGGAGCCCTAGCTAATATGGTATTTGCTTATACAACTTTACACATCGGTACCATATTTCTCTAACACACAAATTACACAGCTATCTGATCATTTAACTGAGAGATAAACATTTTTTTTTACTACATCAGTGACACATGTTTACACAATTACACAGTTGGATAACGTCACACTTATGAAACTGTATTTTGTCTGTACTTTGTGAACTCTTCATATTTTTTCAGAACCATTGTGATACTATGAGGGCTTTGAATGATGTATTTGGTATGAGATCATGATTTTTAAAGTACTTTCGAGGTAGATGACGCTATTGAAATGAGCAGAGAATTTTTTTTAGGTTTTGGAATTATTGCAGAAAGCTACGACGTTTTTGGGATTTGACTGAGGTGTTATGATATTATTACGACGACAATGTGTATTGTGCTGTTGAGGAATGTTTATTATGCTACGTATTTATTATGATGAAATATTGAAGAAATGTCGACGAATATGTATATGTGTAATAAGGTAAGGAATAATGAGTAGTGGTTAGGGACTCTGACTTGTGATAAAGGATGTTGGAAACCAAGAATTGTACTTTAAGAGTTATGAAATGTGTGTAAATGCGTGACTGTATCACAATGACGGCGAAAATTTTTTGGACACTGTTATATTTATAGGATTTTGTTTCTACAGATTTGTAACGCAAATTCTTGACCTGTGAAATATTTTTATATGAGACTGTCACTGTAGCGAAAACTGCTGTCGTAAATATTTCTGTAAGAAAGTTAAGTGACCACCTGCACGTAATGTGTCATGGGCACCCAGCTGTCTCAGACGCCTGGAAAAAAAGCCATTAGTGTGTGCCTTTTCAGAGGCACAGGTAGAAAAAAAAAGGGAGGCCATTATTCTCGCTATTGACATTCCTTTGTAGAAAGCATCGCAAATACGACACACTCAAACTTGAAAACATAAGATTACACTGTGGAGCTCTTAATTTATGATATTTACTAAAATGCCTAATGAAATGACGAGAAATATTTTTATGTCTATACACCTGATTATGACTACTGTCTTTTTAGTTGAGAGATTTTTCTACTAACTTATGAAATGCCTCATGACTACTGAATGATGTTCTTATGCTTTACTTTGTATATAGTTGCTTATTTCATTTGATAGCTGGTTTCCAGCTGTCTTGCAGCATTGGTTTCATAAAATAAAATTAAATGCATTTGCTAATGTGAACACTTTCTGTCAACAGATCTATTAAATAATTATTTTATGATCCACATTCTTCGAAAAAGGAGCTCTTGGAATGGAAAGAACAATAAGAAGGGACTAATAACAGTAACTGCATATATAATTTTCTTTTCAAGTACTTGGTAATTTTTTGTAGAATTAGCTTTTGTGGTGCACCACTTTAATTACATAGACATTACGATGTGAATATACATTTCCCTTGTCTGCATTGTTGTCTTTAGTGTAATATTCTTTCTGCTTGAGCTTTGTCATGTTTAGATATTAGTTACTGCATTTTCTGCTGCTGTTTGCCAGGCATAGTGCTACTAAATTTCACTTTGTATTACTCTGTTAAGCCAGTTTTACTACTGATTTATTTTTCTTCATGCTGCACATGGCTCATATTAGTTGTAATGTTGCATTGCTTGGTAATTTAGATTTACTGTAGCTTGCTTTGCAATTTTCCATTTTTTTTGTCATTGCTGTTTGTGTTAATTGTTTTGTGCTGCTGCATTGTCTCGTCCCTTAGTTTAGCATCTGAGCTCAGTAGATTTAAGTTAGCTTATGAGGGGGTAGCCTATAAGAGAATGAGTTACGATGAATTTCAAGAAATGCACTGAGAGGTTATACGAGAAAAGTACAGAAAGCAGATATAGATAGGACTTTTTGGAAATAATGAAGAACAAAGGGAGATCTCCGAGAAGTAAAAAAAAGTTTTGTTTGCAAAATACTGCAGTACAACAAACTCTGTCCTTTCCTTTTGTATTATTCCGCTATATGTTTGTGTACCCTTGTGTATTTGTGTTCATCCTGTCTTTGTGTTTATCTGATACGATTTATATTGTAGAATTTTTTTAATACGCAGCTACATTCACTATGATGAGGAATACTGTTACCCTCAAATATAATTTGCATTAATACTATGTTATTTACTTTGTAAAGATGTTTAGACATTATTCATTCTGTTTTGTTTTAATGCTCATGTGTGAAGTTGATGTTTTAATTATTATTCTGATCTTTTATGTATTTACTTATGTCATAATTCCTGTAACACTGATGTATATGTTATTTCGATTCTTTTGTAAAGCCTGTGCTACAAATGTTATCTGTATTGTTATGTTCTTTAATGATGTATTTTGTACCTTTGTAATTGTATTCTTATGTTATAAAATTGTAATTGACACCAGTTCATCATATTATTAACTTGTAAGTTACATTTCACTACACACGTTTCTGTTGGTCATAGTGTATGGACAATATGTGAGAAGTAGGGACTGCTAGTGTTTGCACATGTGTTAATAATTCAGCAAGGGACTGGATAACAGCATTGCTGGTTCTAAGGACAATTCCAAAAACTTTGTGAGTGCACAAGTGGTGGATATGGACTTGCTATATTATCTGCAAGACTCTTCAATGGTGATTGTGCACCTGCACAGTCGCAATATATGGTTCCTGGCTGTCTCGACAAGGACTACAGTGGGTCTGCTTTGTGATGACCTACCTACCAATACTCTTCAAAATTTCGACTGACTCTGCTGTGGGTTTACTCTGTTGTGGACCATTACCTGTCTGCATGTCAAGAGTCAGCACTGTCTTTCTGTTGGAAGGACAACACTACTTCTTCAAGACTGCATGGAAATCCACTACTTCCATGTGCATTTTCTTCTACTGCACAGACTTTGAGAAAAACACTGCTATTTTACTGTGATGAACGATCAGGACTGTCTTTATGGACTGTGAGAAAATTTTAGCTTTTGACCAACATTGTATCAATAAGTGTGTGCATTTTATATCTTTGTTATTGTAATTATGAAAAATTTTATCAAATCGTTATTGGCCACTGCCCAAAACAATTTGTAAAATTTTTTGTGGGGAGCATGGGGGCTATGTAAGTAGGCTTTTAGGTTTTCTTATTGGTAACGCCACGTAGCGCTCTGTATGAAAAATCACTGGCTGTGCTGTGGGCAGTCTGTGGGTAGTTTGCATTGTTGTCTGCCATTGTAGTGTTGGGCAGCTGGATGTGAACAGCGCGTAGCGTTGCGCAGTTGGAGGTGAGCCGCCAGCAGTGGTGGATGTAGGGAGAGAAATGGCGGAGTTTTGAAATTTGTAATACTGGATATCATGAACTGCTATATATATTATGACTCTTGATGACTATTAAGGTAAATACATTGTTTGTTCTCTATTAAAATCTTTCATTTGCTAACTATGCCCATCAGTAGTTAGTGCCTTCCGTAGTTTGAATCTTTTATTTAGCTGGCAGTAGTGGCGCTCGCTGTATTGCTGTAGTTGGAGTAACGAAGATTTTTGTGAGATAAGTGATTTGTGAAAGGTATAGGTTAATGTTAGTCAGGGCCATTCTTTTGTAGGGATTATTGAAAGTCAGATTGCGTTGCGCTAAAAAAATATTGTGTGTCAGTTTAAGCACAGTCACGTATATAATTTTTCTAAGGGGATGTTTCAAATGTAGGAAGGACGAAGATTTTGCTACTGAACTGCGACACGCCTACATCTACATACAGGTAGTCCGAAGGAGATCTGTGTCTCTCAGGGTGCATTCATGTCTATCACCCAAACATATGTAGCGATCCTATTAAACATACAAGTATTGGTTCATTGGAGCAGGTGATTCGTTAGCGAAGTCGCTTCCACAGACCGGTGCAATGTTTCATCATTTGTAGTGTAGGATGACCATTTCCAACAGACTATTAATCACATGAGAGGGTTCCTGTATTGTTCTTTCATGAGCATACATGGGTTTTTTCAGTTGTAACACACCCAATCAGTGTACACCACCATACACTTATACCATGACTTAGAGATCTGTGTCAAGTGCTGCTAAACTAACATTAACACGTTTTGATTCTCTGGTTCTCACAGAAAACTGAACATTGCATGGCATAAACTATACAGCTACCCTAACACAGGCTGGTAGAAATAAAACGCAGACACGATGTTTCCCATTGAGAAAAATGTGGAAGACTTCGCAACGTATGGAAACTGGAAGACTTTGCAGTATTGTAGAGCGCTTCCGCCAGCTATTCGAAGATGATTACCTGTACAGACAATCTCATCTGCCCATTGACATGGTAGTGGATGTCTCGGTGCTCAGTTTCGAAAAGCATTGTTCCTTCATTTCGCAGTCATGTACATGGTTACTGTTCTGGTGTTGACCATCGCCGGAAGGTGCTGTTCACAACAAGTGTGAGGTACACAAATAAAAAGAGGTACTGTTATGTTATTGATGAAAGAAATAAAAAGTAAAACTAAAGAAATGTTAGGGTATCGCAGCATATCGAAATAGGACACGTCTGTGGCAATGAGGAACGCTTCCAAACAACTATATTAAGGTGATGACCTCTACATTTAATCTCATGTTCCACAGCGACAATTAGCAGATATCCAGCATTCAGCCAAGGCTCCCTCCATCTCAACGCAGTGGTGTCAGTCAATCATTGTGCGGCAATCAACATCGTACGCAGTGGACGGCCAGGATGGGAAAGATACTGTTGATATGGGGCGATGTGCTGTAATACACACCACAGTTGATAGGAAGACCAATTTTACCGAGAAGTCAGAGAGAGCAATATCAGCCACATTCTGCAGCGTGTGTAGAAACAAGAAGGGACAGGATGATAGGACATCTGTTAAGACATCAGGAAACGGATTCAGTGGTGCTGTCGAGGGCAGAAACCGGAGAGGAAGACAGAGATTGGAAAACATCCAGCAAATAATTGAGGACTGTGGCTGAAAGAGAACCAGATCGTCTACGGACTACAGATACAATGGCATCGATAAGATCCCCACAGAAACGAGACTGATCGCAGAATGCCATAGAGTGCCACTCTATGATGTCTCTGTTCACTCTGGCTCCACACCAAGCAAGTACCTGTAATCTGTAGTGTGAGCGAAAACGATGCAAGACGATGTTCGAGATCTCAATCCACAGACCAGTAATCAGTTCTCGACATTTCCCAGTGACGCACTGTCTGAAACCTATGCTCGGGTTTCAGATGTTGTCAATCATCTACTCATCAAAGTCAGCCGAACAATCCTACGATCCTCTCTTTGTGTAGTCGGTTTGGAAGGTCTCGCACTTACTACTGTTGCCACACTGTTGGTCTGTACCACTTCGTCACCACTCGTTCTGCAAGCAGTCCACTACAGCCGACTGCTGAGCGATCTGTCGGTATGATGCTTCCCTGACCCTCGTACAACTGAATCGAACTTAATCGAACAATATGTTCGAAAGGTGGCGTTAGCCGCGTATGGAAATCCTCTGGACATGCCGTGTAGCGGTCTCCATCTGAAAATTTCCAACAATGTTAGATATATCCAAAAGCCATCACATACTCACATTAGTTCTCGTCAGTAGCAGTGGCTTCTTTTTGAACTAAAAAGAAATTCGCAAGAGGATAAAAGCAGACAGTCACGAAAATACCGGAGTATTAGTTTGGTACAATTGTGTCAAGCTGTTCATGTTGTAACACCTATTTCCGTCAGCGTTTTCTGAACTTCGTTTCTGTGTGACACAGAGGGAAGAGAATCAGACGCTTGATAGCTTTTTATCAGTTTTCCTTTCTGGGAATTACCATATAGTCGAGTAAAGGTAACAGAAGGCTTAAATACAGGGTTATTACAAATGACTGAAGCGATTTCACAGCTCTACAATAACTTTATTATTTGAGATATTTTCACAATGCTTTGCACACACATACGAAAACTCAAGAAGTTTTTTTAGGCATTCACAAATGTTAGATATGTGCCCAGATACACGTGTCCTGTAACGTTTTTTTCGCAGAAGAAAAAGGGGCCGTAAACTTTAAACCGTGAGATTGCACAAAACACGTTAACTTTTGGTGAATTGCGAATTTGCTGCACGAATGCGTGAGGATTCTCTACCGCCCAGATTCGCACATTGTGTCTGTTCACTTCATCATTAAGAAAAAATGTTGCTTCATCACTGAAAACAAGTTTCGTACTGAACGCATCCTCTTCCATGAGCTGTTGCAACCGCACCGAAAATTCAAAGCGTTTGACTTTGTCATCGGGTGTCAGGGCTTGTAGCAATTGTAAACGGTAAGGCTTCTGCTTTAGCCTTTTCCGTAAGATTTTCCAAACCGTCGGCTGTGGTACGTTTAGCTCCCTGCTTGCTTTATTCGTCGACTTCCGCGGGCTACGCGTGAAACTTGCCCGCACGCGTTCAACCGTTTCTTCGCTCACTGTAGGCCGACCCGTTGATTTCCCCTTACAGAGGCATCCAGAAGCTTTAAACTGCGCATACCATCGCCGAATGGAGTTAGCAGTTGGTGGATCTTTGTTGAACTTCGTCCTGAAGTGTCGTTGCACTGTTATGACTGACTGATGTGAGTGCATTTCAAGCACGACATACGCTTTCTCGGCTCCTGTCGCCATTTTGTCTCACTGCGCTCTCGAGCGCTCTGGCGGCAGAAACCTGAAGTGCGGCTTCAGCCGAACAAAACTTTATATGAGTTTTTCTACGTATCTGTAGTGTGTCGTGACCATATGTCAATGAATGGAGCTACAGTGAATTTATGAAATCGCTTCAATCATTTGTCTGTCGAACAACGTTCAGCAGGTCTTTAAGACACAGCACGTGCAAGATCTTTCTGTAGCAACAGCAAATGAAAACAAGAAGCAAAAGCGCAAATGTCTAGGGTCGAAAGTTTCGCATGAACAGGTTATCAGTTTTGTTTGTTCGAGATGTGTTTACCGGTGCGCAAGCACAGATGAATCGTTAAACATATAACAGATGGCGCAGCGATCGAATCACGCGAGCACTGGCTAAAGTGAGCATAAGGTACTATCGATCGATCAATGAGACACTTATGTTTCAACCGGACATTGCACGTAAACATGGGTAAATGTAAAGACGGAACAGAGAGACAAAACTGGGCAGTCCTGGTTGGCTATGCCCATGACATACTGTGTGACGCCGACTTCTGTGACCGAGCGGTTCTAGGCGCTTCAGTCCGGAACCACGCTGCTGCTACGGTCGCAGGTTCGAATCCTGCCTCGAGCATGAATCTGTGTGCTGTCCTTAGGTTAGTTAGGTTTAAGAAGTTCTAATTCCAGGGGACTGATGACCTCAGATGCTAAGTCCCATAGTGCTAGAGCCATTTGAACCATACTGTGTGACGTTGCTGGATTTGTTGGGTTTCACGGTAGACTGCTGAACGTGTCCACAAACAGTGATGTGTACAGGTGGCCTCGAAACACAGTATCAGATTTGTAGTCGGATAAAGATACTGACTGAGAGGGATGAGAGACGCGTTTCACGGCTTGTGTATCAAAATCGCAGGCAGTGAGCGAAGTCCATCCCAACCTGTTAGCGAGAGAACACGACGCCGGGAGGTGCATGCAGTGAGCAACTGGAGTCGGTCACCGCGAAAGAGACCATTGCTTACCCCCATGCTTCAAGACGACAACAGCAAAATTCATCGGGCTGGAAGAATATGTGACTAGTTTTCTGAACACTTTTCCATCTTATTACGCTTCCATTAGCCTGCAAAATCACCTGACTCGAACCACACAGAAGATCTGTGGGACATGTTGGAACAGCGGGTAAAATGCCGACATCGGCATTTTCGCTTTTCTTTCTAACCGAATCCAGACGGTTATCAAGGCCAAGAGCGGAATTAGACGGTGTTAAATACTGATTATAATGATTTTTCTAGGGATGATTAATTTTTTGTACGGTGAACTCATATGGCGATTCATGCTGGTACTCTAAAGCAGAGTTTTTCAACCTTTTGAATATGCGACCCCTTTCCAAGTAAAAATATTCTAGCGACCCCCAGAACCATAACAAAAGTATGTCAGCGATTTCAAAGGCAACGTGTTCAATTTTCTTTCTATTGATACTATACTGATATAGAAATCAAGAGCAATGTGAAAAGAGATCGCAGTGCTCTGCAGGAAGAGATATAATAATATTCTTTGCTGCGGTAGACGCGTGAGGGTGAGGTAAATACTATCTGTGCAAGACTTAGTGTCTCTCGCTGCCCTAGTTTCATTCCGCAGAAGTGGGGAGGGATCGATAGACATCGTGTTGCTTTTCACTCCTGCAAGTGTTTGCGTATTTGAACTCCTCAACAGGTTTAAATTAAATTCGTAGTCATTATTATAAATAAGTACCAGATCTGATAGTGAGCGAATTTTCAGGATGCTTCCACAATCACTTGTCACTTCCGTGTGACATTTATACCATTGCAGATGATCGTCATGAAACATACGTTGGTCACGACCCACAGGTTGAAAAACACTACTCTGAAGTATCACAAATACATAAACAATTTGTAGATTTATCAACACCGGAGTAATCCTAGATTTACAATGGTTTGTAATATTTTCAAAAATGCCGTCGTCAATTATAATGAACGTTTCATCTTTCTTCGCCAACGTACATGTAGCTCTTGCCATCTCGTCTAGGCATTATTGTTTGAGCGTAACATTCTGACAAGCACAGGACCAGCTTAGCTAGTGTTCACTTTTACCCTGCAGGCGTTTTCTCCCCATCACTCCGCACACAAAAATCTAATGGAACACTATCCAGGGAGCGTGGTAGCACCTGTCCTCACTCCACCGTTCTATCACTGCCAGGTTTAGCTGCGTTCCATCTCTCTCTTAGAAGCTGCGGAGGCGCCACCTGGTGACAGAACATGCGCAGTCTTGTAACCAAAGAAACGTCTTCCAAGAACAGAGGAAGTTTATTTTGCAAGAGGTGTGTGAACAGGATCCCTGTGAGACGAGTCAGTACGACAACAAACCCAGAAAGTGGATTGCCACTCACCCTGTAACACACACTTACGAAGAAAGCTGTCCGACATTACCTTCACATACTTCTACTATCGCACTGTGGCCTACATACATTCATCGAATCATCAGTTTTCGTGCCGATTACATTGTAATTGGAAGTTCTTTCTTTTGTGCACAGCATTAGTGGAATATCTAGCGATTAACAACTAACAGTTGACAAAATTGCAGGTCTCTAAATGTATCTCCATTTTCAAAGTTTCGTACCCGTCAGTTTGAAACAGCATTAAGTCCCATAATTACGGGAAGCTGGTCAAGCGTTTTTTTTTTTTTTTTTTTGGCGTTGTTCATAATAAACCGTCCTCTGGTATTTTTGCTTACTGTTTCTCTTGCGACAGTGCGTATAATAACGAGGACAACAGTGCAGAAATTAGTATGAAGGCAGTGGATGTGAAGGCTTAATTATCTTCAGTAATTACTTACGTAACTAATAGGTGTTGGAATGCGAATCCACTTTTTTAGATCAGTGGATTAAAAATTAATTTATATTTTAATTACGAGCTTAATTTGCGTCAATATTTCATACGTGTGTACTCTGATAATAAGATTTAATGGGAAATATATCATTTCATATACAGGTAATTTCACCGAGCTGTTTCAAGAAGTAAAATAAAAAGTTACTATGTGTACATGTTACCTAAACTTCTCCCCTTCTGTGTCATAATGAAAAACGATTTCACTCTTAAGAGGTATGTTACTTATAAGTAACTTTCGTTAAACCCATGTTTTTATTATGACTGAGCGCTTTCAATCCATAGTTGGAAATTACTTTCACAGCAGGAAGAAACTTTTAATGTCCTTGAAGCGCCTGAGAAAAATTAATACTGCCTTAATGAGGCCTTACACATCAAACAATTACTTCCATCTTTCGCTGAAGGCGATATTGCTTTGCAGTAATAAGCCGAAGGACAGATAATTAAGTAAAGGTCATTTGAATCTTAAACGTAGGACTGCGTTGTCCTTGTACAATTAGACATACTTGCTTCCGTGGGTAAAACATAAGTAGTATGGCTACAAACTATTCAGAACACAATGACCTTAAATTCACCTTCAGGGTGATCACGTGTCTGTCGCATACACTCACAATGTTATCACTGATCTTGGCACATTAATGTGTGACGTCGCCAATGACACAATTGCACATGTTGCATGGGGGCTTAATTATTTAATAATACAAATATTTTTTAGTAGCTGTCTCGTAAACGGCTGGCCCTGACTAGTATTAGTACGCAATCTGATTGCATAGAATAACAACAAAGAATGAAAGAAAATTTCTGTTAGCACAATTAATTAATTAAGTCCCCAGCAACTATAAAACCTACGAAACCAAAGCACAAGTATAATTGTTCTGTGTGTGAGAGTGTGACTCAACGTACATCTGGCACGGTTCTTCTTCAACAAGACAAGAATTTTTAAATACCAATTATATTGACGTGATAAAAGAAAATTAGAAATACTATAATTGCGTAAGGAAAGCAGAATTACACTCTAATACAAGAACACAAGCCGGATGCTTTGTTGACTGAACCTGTAATGATGCATTATTTGAGATACAGAAATAATAAAAAGAAAAAAAAACAGGGAACTTGTTACCTTCATATATATTGACGAAAAGCACTCTGATGATTACAATATCTCCATTAGAATAACATCTGCTATCTCTCCCATCAAATAACTGCATAAAACATGGAACAAACACTCACACCGCTTCTCGACAACTCTCCACTACATCTGAACAAGAACCGTCTACCACAACTTCTCACGAATCACTACCAGTGGAGGCGGCAGAACAATACTCTCTGGCACGATCTCTGGCGCTGTGGCTCAGTGTAGCCACCTTTCAATGTGACATCAGGAGTAACTGTGGTTGCATGATTTCATCAAGATAGCGGATGGTGAGAAATTTAAAACATCCAATACAGCTTGGTGAACAAATTTGAAAATGATTGATGATGACAGTCGTAAATTTAAAAAAAATGCAAGATAGGGGCTCATTGGAAATTTTTAGATGAAGCAGAAACACAGCACTTAAAAATCCAAATGATAGTATTGGGAAATTTTCATTAAAATACTGCAATATACTTTATGAACCAATATGTATAGGCCTGCCAAGTTCAAAAGTATCTGAATTTTTGCACCACATTCAGATATATTTCCACAAACTTCTTCTTGACCTAAATTGGGAGCCATTTTCAAAAGTATTCGATTAGTGATAAGAGGTGTGGCTAAATACTGGTTCTGAACATACCTAGCAGATAGCTTACAAGAGAAGAGATAACACATATCTCAAATAAGTCTAAACATTCAGTAAACCACTTATCAGAACCAAAACACGTTAATGTATTAGTTCCTCGTGGTAGCATATTAGGGTCAGTACTGTTCCTCATACACATCAATGAATTTCCCAATAGTGTTAGCCATATGCAAAAAATTTTCTTTGATGATGATAGTAATGTTACAGTTACTAATAAAACGAGAGAAAATGTAAAATGAGACCCTTGGTTGGTCAGTATACAATAAAGTGACACTGAACATAAAGAAAACAAATGCCATTAATTTCAATTTGAAGAGGCAAAATGGCACTGTCAACTTAAATGTGAATGACACCTCTACAGACTGAGCAACAATTTTTAGGAATGGATATTGACTCACGGTTGAAGTGATGTTAACACACAAATATGCTTGCAAACAGACTATCAGCAGCATTTTACACCCTTAGAGTTCTCATTAGTGCGTAACAGCCCATGCCTTTTAGTTACATACTCCTCATATGTACACTCAGTTCTTAGCTATGAAATTCTTTTATGGAGAACAAATGCATAAAATATGAACATAGTTTTCAGACTACAGAAGTGCCCCACAAGAACAATAACCAAAAATAGTAGTCGGCCTCATTGTAATGATCTGTTCAAAACAATGAGGATATTAACTGCACCTTGTGAGTACATTTACCATTTGGTTGTACTCATCAAAAATAACATTTAAAATTATTGTACGAACATGTACATGACCATGGAACAAGAGCTAGACTCAACTGGCGTTTACCAAGAAAAAATAAAAATAAAATTCAAAACATTTTCTATTAAGGAATGAAAGCTTAGAATAAATTTATGGTATGAAGATTAGCATCTCCAAAACGAAAGTAATGTCAGTGGGAAAGAAGTATAAACGGATGGAGTGCCAAATAGGAGGAACAAAGTTAGAACAGGTGGACGGTTTTAAGTACTTAGGATGCATATTCTCACAGGATGGCAACATAGTGAAAGAACTGGAAGCAAGGTGTAGCAAAGCTAATGCAGTGAGCGCTCAGCTACGATCTACTCTCTTCTGCAAGAAGGAAGTCAGTACCAAGACTAAGTTATCTGTGCACCGTTCAATCTTTCGACCATCTTTGTTGTACGGGAGCGAAAGCTGGGTGATTCAGGCTACCTTATCAACAAGGTTGAGGTTACGGATATGAAAGTAGCTAGGATGATTGCAGGTACTAATAGATGGGAACAATGGCAGGAGGGTGTCCACAATGAAGAAATCAAAGGAAAACTGGGAATGAACTCTATAGATGTAGCAGTCAGGGCGAACAGGCTTAGATGGTGGGGTCATGTTACACGCATGGGAGAAGCAAGGTTACCCAAGAGACTCATGGATTCAGCAGTAGAGGGTAGGAGGAGTCGGGGCAGACCGAGGAGAAGGTACCTGGATTCGGTTAAGAATGATTTTGAAGTAATAGGTTTAACATCAGAAGAGGCACCAAAGTTAGCACTGAATAGGGGATCATGGAGGAACTGTATAAGGGGGGCTATGCTCCAGACTGAACACTGAAAGGCATAATCAGTCTTAAATGATGATGATGATGATGAGGAGGAGGAGGAGGAGGAGGAGGAGGAGAAGATTAAAGAGATTACTAAACAAACTTATTTAATAAGGCAGTTAAAGAACAAGTCTTAAGCAAAGCATTCTATACATTGAAGGATTACTTAAATAGAGAAGATTATGGGTTTGCAAAAAAGTAACTGAAACGTCCTGCAAAACCCGCAGGACAGGACAAGTAGTAGGAATTGTGAAAGGGGGCCAGAATAAGCGACTATCAGCTACACTCCAAACACAACACTTTATTTAGTTGTCCAAACATTACAGCGCAACTTCTAAGCTTGACTACCGACAGAAAACGTCTTTAATTCTAAAATGGCTGAAGGCCCATGAGTTACATACAACTGCTATAAATATTAAAATAAAAAAACAATACACCACAATAAATTTTCAACAGGCAGAAGGCCCAAGCTTTATCTTCAGACAGTGTAAGACTTGCCCAATTTAGAGAAACTTACTTTTAAAACGGCTGAAGGCCTTTGATTGTAAAAACAGAATTACAAGCATACAAATTCCAACCATCGGCTGTGAGCCGTTAAAAATTCAAAATTAAACGCCAAAAAGAAAGACAGTATAGGCAACGGCGCTCAGAAGTTTCCAGTGGGTTCGGTCCGCCCTTGAAATCTTAACGTTCGCTAAGGTGAGACAAGAAGTCGGCACAACTATACTCGATCCACCGGCAACACAACCAAGAGAAAGTCAGGGACCCACCGACAAGACGACTTGCGAACCACCGACCGGTATACGAGAATTCCAAAGCCAAAACGTTACAGACATAGCCGCCCACAACCAAAAATACATTAAGCTGTCAAAAACTACACACCATGTTGGACAGCGACAACAGTGAGGAAAGGAAACATAGTTAATTCTACCACACGGCGGCTAAATCTTCACCAAACCGAACACTCGCTGTTGCTCCCAGGGATACCCGCCAACAGCGAACCACCAACCAAGTAGACAAGGTGAACTGACATGGCTTCAGTAACAAAATCACCACTCAACTTTCATGTCCTTGGTCGGTGAGCCACGAACCTCGTAGCACTCGGAACAGCCAACGGTCGGGCGAGCCATGGACATCCAGGCCTCACTGCTGCTGAAACCCGACTGAATTTGTGCCGCGTTCCAGCTCCATGATTGGCAGGTCCGAACTGCCCTCCTGGCACGTTCCAACTGACTCCACGACGGTAATATAATATAGCAGTGCTGCAAAGGTAACACGTGAGGGCTATATCGATAGGCGCTGCTGCTACCGTTGACAGGCAGACAAAGCAGCAACTCAGTGACAACAGAAACTGAAACTAACATAACATGGTGAAAAAAAAAAAACCAGGATGTAAAATAAGAGATGGCACGAGCGCGAGCCACGCACGGCTCAGTAACACAAATAAATAATAATAGCGATATAAAAGATATATCCAGTTCATTTTCACACTATATTTTAGGGTTGCGTACCTCAGTCGGTAAAAACAAAACCCCTTATAGGACCACGCTGTTGTCCTCCCGTCTGTCTGTCTGTCTGTCTGTCTGACTGTTCAGACCTCTTTTTCTCAGGGTCGGACAAACGTATCAAGTTGACATTTCTGTCTCATGCTAAGGTCTAAGACACCTCGATGGTGTGAAAACTTTAAGCTTCTAAGTCAATTCCCTCGAAAAGCACGGCCACTTATGTCACTTGTTTTCATAGTCGCAAACTCACTCATCAAAACCTATAGCCTATAGGATACTTCCCGTTGACCTAGAATCAAGAAATTTTGCAAGAAGCACGGAACCTGGGGGAAAAATTTGTAGTTACATCACACGGAAAATATTTTTTGTGATTTCTTGTCCGATTGTCTGTCTGTCCGTCCGTTAACACTACTTTTTTGTTCAGGAACCGGTGGACGTATCCAATTCAACTTTACTAAGGTCAACAAATCCTTGGTGGTTCAAAAAATTTAAGCATCAATATAATCAAAAGAAATGGCCAAATATGTCACATATTTCGATAGTAGCAAACTCACTCTTCAAAACCTTTAGACTCATGAAATTTCGCAAGATGTCATGTTTTACAGTCTAAGTAAAGGAAAACAAATTGGAAAATTGTTAAATTGTACACATCACATATAAAATATTTGTACTGTTACAAACTTATTACATTCGTAATCTGTCAAAAATCTCAGGCATCACTGTAGTGATTTTGGTCTGGTTTTCATTAATGGGTAGGGTGATTCATGAGGAAGCCTTTTGTATATAATTTACAAATATTTCATGCTAATTTGACTGAGCTACGATGAAATTAAGTCCACTGCCACTTTGCCATCTAGCTGTGATAGGCTTAAGACTATCGCACTGACAATCTGTGCCTACGACACATACAGCCTCTGTAATGTTCCAGTGACAAGTACTACGAGTAATTGATGCCAGTTAGCACTTCCATTGTTCGGGGTGAGATTCTGATAGCCCATAAAATATCCATAGAAGCGTTCCACAGAATAATTCGACTTTTGCATAACAACAGTAGCCGTATGGCCGGCTGTGGCTTTTCTTCCATGGAGACTTTCGTCAAATCTCACCAGTAATCGCAACAGGGGCGAGATCAGACCGAACTAATATAGCTGCAATTGCTAGTTTGTTAATACAACTCCAAAAAATAATAAAATAAATGAAAAATTACAATAACAGCCGGCCGCGGTGGCCGTGCGGTTCTAGGCGCTCCAGTCCGGAACCGCGCTGTTGCTACGGTCGCAGGTTCGAATCCTGCCTCGGGCATGGGTGTATGTGATGTCCTTAGGTTAGTTAGGTTTAAGTAGTTCTAAGTTCTAGGGGACTGATGACCACAGTAGTTCAGTCCCATAGTGCTCAGAGCCATTTGACCCATTTTTTTACAATAACAAATATGAAATTACACAAAAAATAAACTTATAACTTAAACATTCTCTAAAGTCTTCAAATTCCTGGGACCGATCTATGCCATTATCGATATCGACAACGGGCAATAGTCATCCAGATTCTCGATTCCTGAGATGGATAAACTATCCTTCTACATCTACATAATTAAGTTTGTACGAAACCCTCCACACGCAAGTCCTACTCGCAGTTATCCGGATTTTTTAAATTTCTGAGTTAAACACCTTATTTATTTTAGAGGGATGCTGATCCAATATTTCAGGGTAGCAAATGGGAAGCTGCAGTACACAAAATGGAAACCTGACATTTTTACTATAATCTTGACATCAGCTGATACTGTGGGTGTGTAGTATAACAATATGAAACAGTATGTGTGTAGTCCGTACAGTGCGTGGGAGTAAGGAATGAATGAACAGTGTACCACTAGCCTTATACATAATTAAATAGCTTCTTTGTAAAGTCCGCATCTCGTGGTCTTACGGTAGCGTTTTCGCTTCCGGCGCACGGGGTCCTGGGTTCGATTCCAGGTGGGGTCAGGAATTTTTCCTGCCTCGAGATAACTGGGTGTTGTTCTGTCATCATCTTCATTCATCCCCCATTGCGGTCGGAGGAAGGCAATGGCAAACCACCTCCGCTAGGACCTCGCCTACGCTCCCCGGAGTATGGGACCTCATCATCATCATCTTTGTTGCATGCTACGTACAAACCGAAAGAGGCCTGTTTTAAGCGACTGACGTTGTATTCTGGATGGTGGCTCTAGTCTTCATACCGATATCCTGATTTAGATTTTCATGGCTTCCCTAAACTACTTCAGGCAAATGCTGGAATGGTTCCCACTACAAAGCCACAGACAATGTTACTTAATAATTTAATTCAGTTACATACTGCAGAATTGTTTTAATTTCAGAATGCAACAATGCATGCAATCATCGATTATTTTCATAATATGCTAGAAACTTGTTGATTATGTATCATACTGAAATCATCAGTAAATTTCATCTATGTCTCTGTAATACATTACAGGAGGAGTGGAAAGAAAAAAACTCATATAAAATGTATTATGGAAAGGTTACGTTCTGAAGAAAGTTAGACGCATATTTGGTTGACCGTGAACATACATCCTAGATACAAATGGTTCAAATGGCTCTGAGCACTATGGGACTTAACTGCTGAGGTCATCAGTTCTCTAGAACTTAGAACTACTTAAACCTAACTAACCTAAGGACATCACACACACCCATGCCCGAGGCAGGATTCGAACCAGCGACCGTAGCGATCGCGCGGTTCCAGACTGTAGAGCCTAGAACCGGCCGGCCAACCCGGCCGGCACACCCTAGATACAATAGAGATATTCAGAGTTAAAATTGTAAAATGTTTTTTAAATTAAAAATTTTATATTTTACACATTTAATGTTTTTACATTTTTTTCAGAATACAGAAACAATACTGATACAAAAATGTTATATTCTGAAGATACATTACATACACACTTGCTCTTGACTGTACATAACTACATACACTATTCAGCATAACCTGTTACATATAGTCTAGATAAGGGATAAAAACTGCGCTATACGGACACTGATGTATATCACATTATAACTCTAAATATTGATGAGTATGACAAGAATGATGTCCATACAAGGTCTGATACTTCAAGCCTTTCTCTAAACAAGAGATACAATATTCTGCTGTTGAATAAAAAGGATGGATTGATGAAAGTCGAACTTAATGGGAACTTACTACAGAATTTGTCAGTCCACAAGCAAAAATTAAGCACAAGTTCGAATCTGGACACATAACACGCAGAGAAAATAGTGGAAAACATCTGTTAATCAGTTAATCATCGATGCGGGGTGAACCAGCGCAGCTACAGCTGAAGGACTACAGTTTAAGTCTGCGATTTTATTTTTTACAGCTGTGCATTCATCATCCCTGAAACAATGGAAAAAGACTCACGATATCGTCGTAAGCGACTTTGTACTATTGTTCCGCTCTTTGTATTGTATCATACAAAAAATAATTATTGAATATTTACTTTTTGCTGCATTGTAAAGTCACGTTGATCTCAGGGAGTCAGGGGGCGGGGTGGGGGGTGGGGGGTGAAGAGAGTAGACGTTTGCGCTGATCAGCAGCTACCACTGCACACAGCATCATCATCGGCACAAATTTTTAAGACCGCACAATCACCTCATCAGCCATATATCAATTACATGAATTCATGCAATTGATTCGCCTCAATGGGCAATAACCTTCAGTGCGAATGCTGTTTTACGCAAGCGTGGAGGGCATGGGCGGGGAGCGGTGTGCGTCAGCTGGTGAGCGTGCCGAGATAGTTCGCACATTTGCGGTAAACACTTTGTCCAGGTGAAGCAGTGGTTAACGCAGCAAGCAGTAAGCAGGAAATCCTGAGTTCGATCCAGCCTGACTTCATTTTCACTCGTCGCCGCTGATTCCACATCAAGTAGCGATGGTTTTCATTGCTATTGTTATGCTATTTAATAGTATTAGTCAAAGGCTGGGGAGCGCAACGTGAGCGCTGCCAGCCCCCTCCCAAAAATGTTCAAATGTGTGTGAATTCCTAAGGGACCAAACTGCTGAGGTCATCGGTCCCTAGACTTACACACTGCTTAAACTAAGTTATGCTAAGAACAATACACATCCCCCATGCCCGAGGGAGGACTCGAACCTCCGGCGGGAGGGGCCGCGCAGTCCGTGACATGACGCCTCAAACCTCGCGGCCACTCCGTGCGGCAGCCCCCTCTCCCAAATCCTGCCCCACCGCCCTCAATGGAAAAATATAAACAATAGATCATAACTATTGAAATATGCACACATGGAGTTGCCTGAAAGCGAGGTTGTACCGCAGGTTCAAAAAACATGTAGCAGTTATGTTGCCAAAGCAAGCAGTGGACGTCGAAATAGAATGCCGTACCCATTGTCGCCCAAATCTTTACGTTTTACGATTTGACCCCTATGGTACTCAAAAATGCAGACTGTCCCAGTGCAAACACCACAATTCTGTCTAACACGATACAGCATCGTTAAAGTGCAGTTTGAAGTTCGATTGGTCTGAAAACACGAAATGTTTCCATGTAGCTAGCCAGAAATGACGCCCAATTGCTGATTAATATTGAAGGTGTTTAGGGTTTATGGATGATGGAAGTCGACATCGTGCATGTAATCTGTCAAACCTATAGCAGGCGATATCTAATCGTCGACGCGGACAGAGCAGCACACCCTTTCAAGCGTGTCAGCGTCGACCCAACCTGAGGAAAAAACTGTGGGGCCATGCAGACTGAATACTGTGATCTCACTGTGAGATTCATTGCCTGCTTGTCGCTTTCTAGATTTCGCTAAAGCTGGAATTAATTTGATCAACTGACTCTCTGAAACGTCAGTCACAAAATTATTTTAGTCGAAGTAGAAATGTTAGAAATAAATTTTACGAATCGTGTACAGATACGTGTTTTGTTAACATGCGCTTTAGATTATCAGCATAAATTCCGCTGAGAACCTCGTGATACTGAAAGGACATAAATTCATGTGGTATTATATCTTAAAGCGAGTGCTCGAATAGCCATGAAATGACATACTGCCTCTACGAGACATATCCTCCCAAATATAGATCATTGTCAGGTACAAAGAGTATTTTTGTGATCTACTAATCAACACATCCTATGTCCCACGTTCGATCACAGCGACGGCTAAAATTTTTAATAAAAATCATCAATAAAGGTGGCCGAAACCTTCCTAGTCTTGTTATGCTATACTCGTTCTGCCAATGGCAGGAACAGGTTGAGTCTCAAGGCAACCTCTTGCCTTTCGGGTGGGAAACGCCCTAAAAGGCGAAAGAATCAGCAATGATCAATGACTTGAATATACAGAAGGCAATAGAAAAACCATTGCCTTAAAGAGACACAAGATGGATCCACGGTGCGTGTGGCCTGTGACTGAAAAGGTATCGTGATTATCTATCCAGTGGAAAAGATTTCTGAATTAGTCACCATTCGGATACCCGAGAGGGGACTGTGAAGCATGAAGTCACCACCAGAAAAAAAAAGGAGTCGGAGCATGGAATTTTAGAAGTTTGGACGTGGCAGAACAGCTTGAAAATCTGAAAAGGCAAATTCAAAGGCTCAGTCTGGATAAAGTGTATATTAATGAAGTGAAATGGAAAAAAGGTAAGGATTTCCGGTCAGACGAATATAGGGTAATATCAGCATCAGCACAAAATGGTATAACGGAGCAGGGTTCGTTATGAATAGGAAGACAGAGCAGAAGTGTATTACTGTGAACAGTTCGTTCTTAGGGTGATTCTCAATAAAATCAACAGCAAACCAATACAAACAACCGTAGTTTAGGTATTCGTGCTGACGTCACAAGCAGAAGATGTTGCAGAAAACATATGAGAATACTGAACGAATAGTTCAACATGTAAAGGCACATGAATATCTAATAATCTTAGGTGATTGTAACGCGATCGCAGGGGAAGAAATAAAAGAAAGAGTTTGGGGAGAAAGGGTTCAAATGGCTCTAAGCACTATGGTACTTAACACCTGAGGTCATCAGTCCCCTACACTTAGAACGATTTAAACCTAACTAACCTAAGGACATCACACACATCCATGCCCGAGGCAGGATTCGAACCTGCGACCGTAGTAGCAGCTCGGTTCCGGACTGAAGCGCCTAGAACCGCTCGGCCACACCGGCCGGCCGTGAAAAATGGAAGTAAGCTATAGGGAAAGACCGGTAATACACAATATGTTCAAAAACCAGGAGGGAACAGTAAGACTGAAAGATCAATTACGAAGAATTCGGATTAGAAAGGGTGTAAGACAGGGATGCAGTCTTCCCTCCAAAGTGGACCATTCAGACTCAATAATATTGAGATTTGATTATTGTGGTGACCAGGAGAGATGCGACAGTTCATCGTCGTGCTCACAAAACCAGCCCTGGACGATGCGAGCTGTGTGACCAGCGGCCCTTGGAACAGAGCATCGTCATTGGGGGATAAACATTGTAACATGGGATGGACTTGAAGAATGGTAACATAATCCTTGGCAGCAATGGGCCTTGCAGAATAACTGTGGGACACGTGGATTACCACGATAGGGTCCCCGATATTATCACCTAACCCCTTTAATGTTGCACTCTTTGGCCGTAAAATCGTCCAGAAGTTGAAAACTGTATGAACAAGACTCATCCGACCAAATTACTTTTTTGCATCGCTCCATAATCAAGATTTTATGACTTCGGCATCATGCTTTCCTGTTACTAGCATTTGTATCACGGATGAATGGTTTTGGAATCCCAGCGCACCCTGCGGTTTCCTGCTTACGGAGTTGTTTTGTGCTGACAGCGTTCGCGAGTGCAAACGTTCAGTTCTGGAGTGACTTCTGAAGCTGTCGTCCTCTCATTTTTCGTCACACTCCTCTTCAGTGACAATCTATCACGATCGCTCGCTGTGACTTACGGGTGACGTTTTCCCGCAGTCCCTGTATGCGGTATAAATCTTCGACAGTTCCTTTTGAAACATCAAACATTTCGACTGCCTTGGTTACGGAAGCACCTACCACCAACAATTTGGCGACCGTCGAATTCATTTAGCTCCGATGTAATCCGTTCACAATCACACAGAACAGGGCTCTAACCACAACTGACACTTGTAACGTATTGAGTACGTTGCGCAGGTGCCGTTCGTGTTCGAATACAACGGCGCAACCTGCGGGCTTGCCTAGCACCTGCACGTATGTTCAAGCAAGCATTTCTCGCGTTGCTTCCATATTTTTGTCCAACCCGTGCATGATATGTGTTAAGATGTCAGAGAATAACTTACAGGTACTAGAGGAAGCTATAGGAGTTAGGACGTATGGTGCAAGTGGTACTCCGAAGAGGTTGGCTCGGGAGAGCAATTCGTATGGGCCGCATCAAACCATTCAGAAGACTGGCGACTAAAAAAAGTATATGTTAAAGCAAGAAAATGGGATTTCTGAGATACGCACGAAGTGGCACGATCGGTGCTTCGGTGTCGTAGTACCGCCTACTACGTATCCTGCTTGTCGGGAGCGGAAGTGCCTGGTAGTAGACTCAAAGGTCGAATGCGGCCAGTAAAAGAGCCCACATCTGCGTGTGCCATATTTCTCCCCACCCCGCCGCACGTCAAAAGAAATGAAAGGCCGCTGGAGGCGCATCTGCGTCGTCAGGTACCTGCCTCATAATTCAGTCCGCCCTGCGCTTTCCGCGTGACCCCAGGGAGAACAGCCCGCCTCCTCTCGTGTCTGCTCACAGACCAAGTACCCAAAGGTATTCATCTGCCCCAGAACGCCCGGCAGCAAGCAGCGTGACGCATCGCTTTTGTCGGCCTCTCTTTCCGCAAGATTCTGTACCTTTCTTACTTCCTTATACAAGTAGTCCCTGTATTACAAACTCTGTTACCTAACTGGTGTTTAGCTCATAATTTTTTTTTTTCTTCATGTAACTCATTCTCTTAAGAACATCGATGGTTTATCTTTACCTTCCATACGATTTTTGTGCTATTGCTTTGGTTGATTATGTATATACCACTCGTTGTTTTGCAGGTATTCAAATGTTCCGTCGTTCTGCGTTTTTAAACACGTACGTATGTTTTCTCATGACTTGCCGCCCCCAATAGGGATGAATATTTCGTTTTCAGAGTTGTAAGTAGGCTGTCTAGGTTTTTATATTGGTAACGCCACGTAGCGCTCTGTAAGAAAATCACTGGCTGTGCTGTGTGCAGTCTGTGGCTGGGTGGCATTGTTGGAATAGTCGCTATTGTAGTGTTGGGCAGTTGGCTGTTAACAGCGCGTAGTGTTGCGCAGTTGGAGGTGAGCCGCCAGCAGTGATGGATGTGGGGAGAGAGATGACGAAGTTTTGAGAGTGGATGATCTGGACTTTTGTCCATCAGAGACAATAAATTAGTAAGATATATCAGTTCACGACATCCAGATACTCTCAAAACTTCGCCATCTCTCTCCCCACATCCATACATTGTTTGATCTTTATCAAAAACTTTCATTTGCTAATTATGCCTATCAGTAGTTATTCCCTTCAGTAGTTCCCTTCAGTAGTTAGAATCTTGTATTTAGTTGGCAGTAGTGGCGCTCGCTGCATTGCAGTAGTTCGAGCAACGAAGATTTTTGTCAGGTAAGTGATTCATGAAAGGTATAGGTTATTGTTAGTCAGGGCCATTCTTTTGCAGGGATTTTTGAAAGTCAGACTGCGTTGCGGTTAAAATATTGTGTGTCAGTTTAGTGTTGATCAGAATAATTAAGATCGAAATGTCTGAGTACGTTCAGTTCTGCTCAGCTGTTTGAAAATCAAATAACGTAAGGGGTTTACCAGCATAATCATTCATAAATTTTTCTAAGGGAACGTTTCAGAGTTTTCTAAAGTTTTGTGTTTTTAGGATTTATGTGGTGCTTGACCAAAAATGTTCAGTTTGGTGGTTAACACATGTACAGTGATTGTGATTATTTTCAAGTTGCTACTGAGGTCATTTGTAGTTTATCGTTACTGCGTTATTATTTACAAGTTTCCCGGTGTGTGATATTGGAATGGTTGTTTGGCTCATTTGGTCTGGATATTTAATGACCAATCCCTGTGAGTATGTCCTTTGTTTCGTATATTTTTTCGCCCTTTTACCACTTTGTGTGTGCTTTTGCAGCACCTGGTTGTGACTTTGTTGCAGCTGATGTTGTGCTGAAAGACATCAACTTCCACTTTTGTTTTGTTTTAAATACGTTTTTGAGCCTGGTTCATTAATAACTGAGAGTGGGCTCAGTGTTGAGTTTCTCTGTGCGAAGTGCCTTTTGGATGCACAGTTTGGTTTTACCCTGGTTTTCCACTGTATTAGTGTAGTTTATATATGCGGAGTTTTTAATGTATGACTTATGCATTTCATCTAACTTCACGTAGATTGCGACTGGATATGGGATGGATGGCGTCACCTTTTTCTAGGTTAGTGAAGAAATGAAAGAATGTACTCGGCATTTGTCATGTTTGTGTAAGCTATTGTCTGAGTTCGTCTTCTTATGGAGTTCGTTGTCCTGCTTTTGCATGTTAATATGCACTCTGATCAGTCAGCGCATGATAGCCGGTATGTCCACCTTTGGTATAGATAACAATGGCGACACGTTGTGGCATGGAAACAATGAGGCCTTGGTACGTCGCTGGAAGGAGTTGACACCACATCTGCATACACAAGTCACCTAATTCCCGTAAATTCCGGGGAGGGGAGCAATGAGCTCTGACACCACATTCAATCACATCTGAGATGTGTTCGATCGGGATCAGATCTGGAGAGTTGGGGAGCCAGCGCATCAATTGGAACTCACCCCTGTTTTCCTTGAACCACTCTTGGCCTTGTGATATGGTGCACTATCTTGCTGAAAAATGCCACTGACATCAGGGAACATGAATATCATGAAGGGGTGTACAAGGTCTGCAAGCAGTGATCAGTATTCCTTGGCCGCCATGGTGCTTTGTACGAACTCCAATGGACCCATGGATGCCCATGTGAATGTACCCCAGAGCATAATGGAGCCACTGCCAACTTGTCTCCATCTCACAGTATATGTGTCAAGGAGCTGCTCCCCTGGAAGACGACGGATTGACACTCTCCCGTCGGCATGATCCATGTGTCTGACTAGCAATCATTCCTCGCCAGGTGACGCTGCTATCACGGGGGTGGGTTTATGCCGATAGTTGGTCGGTGGTCATAATGTTCTGGCTGATCAGTGTATTTCCATATCGACATTTCTAAGTTCATGGTCCTATATGTGTACGTTATACATACATTATTAGTTTTGCTGATTGACTTCTATTAGGTTATGAGCCGTGCTGGGGCTCGAGTTGATGCTGTTTGTAGGTTTCCGCCCTCTGTTGGAAGCCAGACGGTATTGTTTAGTTGGCATGTTTGCAGTTGTTCGTCTTCTTCTCGTGTTGACTGTCGCCACTCGGTTTCTCAAGCGTTGGCTGTCCGCTAGTGGCGGCAGCGGCGGTTATCAATTTGTAGTAATTGTTGCCCTATTTTCAGGGCGACGTCATTGTTTTTCCAGATCGTGTGAGTGGGCCAGTTCGGTAGGGGACTCAGGAGCAGCCATGTCCACGCTGTGCGAGAACACGCCGTGACTGCTGGCGGCACACGTGGACCGCTGGATGTAAGGGCTGTCGTCACGACGGTGTAGGACCTCGTCATAAACTGGATCCAGCAAGCTTAAAATGAGTGCATTTAAATCCAAGTAGAGAAACCTCCACCATTGTGATATCTCGCGATTCTCCAGCGACTTAGGTTCGTGTTGCTGCTCGTAGTGTCGCCGAGGTGAAGACAAGAGAGTGGAGTGCTTGGGGAAGGCGGTGGGGACGTTGTGCAGACCGCCGGTTCCGGCTTTGGCGTATTGTTCCATCGTTGCATTTGGTTTATTGAACGTCATGTAGCTTCAGCAAGATATAATTAGTCATTAGTTAGACTGCCACTAGTCTGAGTTACCATCTTGTGAGGTGAATGCAACTCTTGGCTGCCTATCTCGTCGCTTGCGCAAGTGTTTGTTGCTGGACCTTCTCAGAGGTCGATTCCTGGAGCACCGTCTGTGGCCCCTTGGTTCTCGTAAGACATGTGTGTTCTAAAAGGAGGTTTGATGGCCAGTAGTTCAGTGTAAAGCTTCTTCAGCTCATGCCTTCTGAAGGTATAATCTGCCTCAGTACCCATTAAGGAAATTAAGGGCTGTGTTACAAAGTTTACCAGCATCTTATTTCACCCGTTTGGTAATCAGTTGCTTGTTTTTTTTAGTTAACATTTGCTATTGTATTTGCTGTTTTAAAAGCAGGTTTCTAAATTTTTTATATTATTGCCGTTCCTGATGTGTAAGGCCTTCAGCCGTGATTGTGGTTATTTGCATTAAAAGTCTAATTTGGTATTTGTATTTTAGCAGTAAGCCTTAAAACGCTTTTTACTTCCATTCCTGGCGTCTGATGCCTTTTGCTGTGTTTGTGGCGACTGACCTTTAATATTTCAATCCCTGTAAGTTGGAAATTGCAGCGAGTTCTTAAACAATTCTTAATTTATTGCCATTCTTGGCGTTTAAGGCCTTCTGCCCAGATCACAGTGGCTTGTTTTTAAAACATTATCTGCTGTATCTGTATTTAATGGTGATTTACTAAATTGTAACTCACTGAAAACACTATTATTTACACAGTTGTTTATACCTTCATTGATAACGTGTGGTATTTTTTATTTATTGTTGAGTCTGGAATTACTGGTTTAAAATAAATTGTGTGTAACTATAAAAGGCAACCAATAGTAACTGTTTACGGTCCCGTCCACAATCATAACCGAATTCCGCCTTCCCTTTACTACCAGGTTTCAGGTTACTTCATAGGCTATTGTTACACATAAATACAAGATTTGCCATGTGAGATGTTCTTTAGAAACTGTTCAAAAAAATGTTCAAATGTGTGTGAAATCTTATGGGACTTAACTGCTAAGGTCATCAGTCCCTAAGCGTACACACTACTTTACCTAAATTATCGTAAGGACAAACACGCACATCCATGCCCGAGGGGGGATTCGAACCTTCGCCGGGACTAGCCGCACAGTCCATACTGCAGCGCCTAAGACCGCTCGGCTAATTCCGCCCGGCTTAGCAACTGTTCGTCAATGAGTTATTGCGTTGTTACTTTCGAGATACTGCATATTTATGCCCCTTTACTCACACAGCTGACGCGTTTGTTGTGCTAGTGGTTTTGAGGACCTTAGGAATATAACTGATTTGCTGTACAGTAATATCAGTGGATCATTTGTTTCATTTTCTTATTCATATACCGCGTATTCATAGGTGTTCCAGTTAGGAATGTAAATGACTTTGGTTGCTTTGCTGGTGTAATTCGTTGTACGTGCAGACTCCCCTCAGGTACAGTGCGTCATTACATAATTATTGTGTTTGTGTGTATAATTGATACTGAATTTTGTTTTCTATATGTAACGGTAGTATATTTTTATTATGTACTTTTACGATGTGTTTTATTCCCATTTTAGTCAAAAATTATCATTTTTGTTGTCAGTTCTCCCATTATACTTTACTATCAAGCTATGTATGTTTCCATATACAAGGGCCTGAAAAATGAAGCTTTTTTTCCATCGAAACTAGTAGCATGTTTTGAATAAACAACGTTTGAATTAGAATATGGCTGATGGTTTTAGTTTATATTACCCAATTATAGCTCGAAGTAAACGTTTAGTTCTTATGGTCAGCTACCAACTGCTGTTGATGGGTTCAAAAATTAACATAATTCATTTCGAAACACAGATTGCATTGCTGAGTAGTATAAAAACATCATCTGGTCCCTATTCGTCGATAAGCTATGCTTCAGTTGAAATACAATGTGCATGGCCGAGCAATATAGAAATGTGCACTATACTCGTTAATCCACGATTTGATGTTACTGAACGTCTGAGTGTTATGGTGTGAATTTTAAGTATAAATTCTGTAGAATACGTTTTACACTCGTACAGGCGTAATCTGAAAGAAAAACCATGTCGTGAAGTGTGCACTTCCTTGTCCTGTGTGATGCTTCAAATTTTTTGGTCTTAATATTTTCTGGTTAACATGACGTGACTGCGTTAGTTATAGATTTTACTTATTCCATTCTATTTATGTTCCAGCTAAGCATTAAATGTCAGCGTAAATATTATTATTATGGTTTTAAGAGGCAACTGAAATGTTCTTTAGTTAAAGTCATTCTCTGGTTCTTCTAAAATATTCTGATAGTGAGAAGCATGTTTACGCATACCGTCAGAACACACTGAATTCATTAGAGAATAAACTACAAGCTACTAGTGTATTCTGTAATCTATGTGAATAACAAAATGCTTTTAAATAAATTAGAATGTTAATGTGTCACAGAAAATACTATGGTTCAAGTGACATTCGTGAAACAGGAAAGAAAAGTTGTCAGCAACTGAGAATCCACTATTAAGCTCACACTCTTCATCTGAACGGGAACGTATTATATATGGTGACAAACAAGATTCGATCTTAAGGTCTTTGGTGAAATAACGAATCTAGACACGACACTACCAAAAGCTAAGTTTGTATTGTTTGTGAACGATACACACGTTACAAAAAATAAAAAATCATTGGTAGTTCTAGAAAGAGCTGGTAATGATTTTTTGATTAAACTTTGTAAAACTCAGAACAGTAGTTCAGAAGCTACAAGTGATTTCCATCGCCATATGTGTAAAATATGAAGATATGCAGGTAGAAGTGGCTGGCAGTGTTAAATTCAAGAAAATAGAAATTAATGATAAATTGTGAATAGCTTGTAACAGAACTGCAGGAATGCTTAAACTAATCTTTGTTGTGAATTTTGCCTCACACAGGCGATGTAAAATAATATAGCTGTCATAGTTTGCTTATTTTCATTTCATAATGCATAATATCATACGATAGCATACCTCTCGGTTCAGAATGAAATTTTCACTCTACAGCGGAGTATGTGCTGATATGAAACTTCCTGCCAGATTAAAACTGTGTGCCTGACCGTGACTCGAACTGGGGATTTTTGCCTTTCGCAAACAAGTGCTCTCCAGTCTTTTTCATCTTATTTTGTTCGTTATTTTTCGTTGCGTTGTTCGGGGCGGCCGTCCCATGACACCTGTTCAGGTTCATCGTTGATCCTTTCACTCAGTTTTTTTATTTCAGAAAGCAGCTAACCCTCTGACCGAACACGCTGAGCTACCGTGCCGGTATCCGTCTGAGCTACCCTAGCACGACTCAGGCCGCGACTTCACACCTTTACTTCTGCCATTACCTCGTCTCCTACCTTCCAAACTTCACAGAAGCTCTCCCGAGAACCTTGCAGAAGTAGCACTCCTGGAAGAAAGGATATTGCGGAGACGTGGCTTAGCCACAGACTGGGGGATGTTTCCAGAATGAGGTACTGGCAGAAGTAAGGCTGTGACGACAGGGCGTGAGCTCAGATGGCAGAGCATTTGCCCGCGAAAGACAAAGGTCCCAAGTTCGAGTCTCGGTCCGGCACACAGTTTTAATCAGCCAGGTAGTTCCATATCAGTGCACACTCCGCTGCAGAATTATAATCTCGTTCTGGAAACATCCCCCAGGCTGTGACTAAGCCACGTCTCCGCAATATCTTTTCTTCCAGGAATGCTAGTTCTGCAAGTTTAGTAGGAGAGTTTCTATGAAGTGTGGAAAAAAATGACTCTGAGCACTATGGGACTTAACATCTGACGTCATCAGTCCCCTAGAACTGAGAACTACTTAAAGCTAACTAACCTAAGGACATCACACACATCCATGCCCGAGGCAGGATTCGAACCTGCGACGCAGAGGTCGCGCGGTTCCAGACTGTAGCGCCTAGAACCGCTCGGCCACTCCGGCCGGTAGGAATCTCTCACGCCAATTACAAATTCCTAACCCCCCTCCCAATGCAAGAATATCTGGAAGAAGCTATTTTAAAGAATAGAGTGCACTGACTATACTTCTCAGTACCGGTGATTAACTCAAGGTGTGGTCCAGGAAATTAAAAATCCCCCCCCCCCCACTTACCCGAGAAATTCATATTTCTTTGTATACAGTCAAGAGTCAAAATAATGTATGAATGTAAATTATCGCCAGTAGTATAATAAATAGTAAGCTTGTATTGTTTTGAGAAATGTCAAATGTGCTGGCAACCGCTATTTATGAAGTCTGGAATCAACAACGGACAAGTCGTGATAACTCTGCATATAATGATACACGCAAAAAAGGACCTATCAAAACACGAAGGCTGTCGTCTGCTGCACACTACGACAAGTAATAAGTTTCCATTGTTTTAATAAATTTCAACTTCTTGCATACAGATATTTTAATGTGATCCACTCAAACTACTGGCGAAGAATTGTGTGTTTATGCAACATGTGAGCGACCTTCGTCAATTCGTCGCATAAAAGAAGTGTTAGTGGCGAAATGTTGTTGTTGTTGTGGTCTTCAGTCCTGAGACTGGTTTGATGCAGCTCTCCATGCTACTCTATCCTGTGCAAGCTTCTTCATCTCCCAGTACCTACTGCAGCCTACATCCTTCTGAATCTGCTTAGTGTATTCATCTCTCGGTCTCCCTCTACGATTTTTACCCTCCACGCTGCCCTCCAATACTAAATTGGTGATCCCTCGATGTCTCAGAACATGTCCTACCAACCGATCCCTTCTTCTAGTCAAGTTGTGCCACAAGCTCCTCTTCTCCCCAATTCTGTTCAATACCTCCTCATTAGTTATGTGATCTACCCATCTAATCTTCAGCATTTTTCTCTAGCACCACATTTCGAAAACTTCTATTCTCATCTTGTCTAAACTATTTATCGTCCATGTTTCACTTCCATACATGGCTACACTCCATACAAATACTTTCAGAAACGACTTCCTGACACTTAAATCAATACTCGATGTTAACGAATTTCTCTTCTTCAGAAACGCTTTCCTTGCCATTGACAGTCTACATTTTATATCCTCTCTACTTCGACCATCATCAGTTATTTTGCTCCCCAAATAGCAAAACTCCTTTACTACTTTAAGTGTCTCATTTCCTAACCTAATTCCCTCAGCATCACCTGACTTAATTCGACTACATTCCATTATCCTCGTTTTGCTTTTGTTGATGTTCATCTTATATCCTCCTTTCAAGTCACTGTCCATTCCGTTCAACTGCTCTTCCAAGTCCTTTGCTGTCTCTGACAGAATTACAATGTCATCGGCGAACCTCAAAGTTGTTATTTCTTTTCCATGGATTTTGATACCTACTCCGAATTTTTCTTTTGTTTTCTTTACTCTTTGCTTACTATACAGATTGAATAACATCGGGGAGAGGCTACAACACTGTCTCACACCATGTCAAAATAACAAACTTTATTTGCTTTCTTTTCTAATAAAAGTGAGGGTATTGCAGAAGATATAGGTCAGTGAGAGTCAATAGAAAGAAATGCTAGTGATGTGATGGTGAAGTGCTTACTGAAGCTTCAGTTACTCTCTGGTATTCTAGTATTTTGTGAGCCATCCTTAAGTCGTCATCCTAAACAAAGTGTTGTACGGGAGATTAAGGACTCACAAAAATGAGCGTGTAGGTACAATTGTTTGCACCTTGACAGCGATCAGGGTGGGGCCTTTGCGGATTGTGTGAAATACTGGAGCTCTACGAAAAACTGAGGGAGTGTTTGTTTCTGCACCTTTCACTGAATTTAGAAAAGCTTCTGGGAGCACAGAAAAATAAGAAATGCATGCCAAGTTCAAAATGTTCAAATGTGTGTGAAATCTTATGGGACTTAACTGCTAAGGTCATCAGTCGCTAAACTTACACACTACTTTACCTAAATTATCCTAAGGACAAACACACGCACACCCATGCCCGTGGGAGAACTCGAACCTCCGCCGGAACCAGCCGCATAGTCCATGGCTGCAGCGCCTAAGACCGCTCGGCTAATCCCGCGCGACGCATGCCAAGTCCATGGCGCCGAAGTCATAACACCTCTTTAGTGTAAGGGTGGTCATCACATGAAGTGTTCTCAGAGATGTACCATCTCCAGATAGAAAAAAAGACTCGTTCGATTGTATGTGCTAAAGCATTCGTCTCTCTCAGTATTTATTATTTGTTAGGTACATATGTGTTTGAACAGCTGTTTTAATTGGACGGTGTCGAATCAACATGGATAGAGTAGTGTTCTCTGTGATACATTATGAGTTATTACATTTAAGTATGTATGCCATTACAGCAATAATGTTGTCTTAGGTCATTGGCGAATATAGGGCGTTTTTATCGCTTGTCTCTTCTACGATAGCAGTTACATATTAAAATTACAGATACGCAATCATAACACCGACACAGGATAATGGTGTAAAATTACGATGGTAGAAGTAGCATTTGAAAATGGGACAGCGCCGAATTCAGCTGATCATGTAATATACATGACAGTGATCGTGTAATACCCAAGGTTAAAACTGAGTTGTCTTTCACGTAATATGGACCTCCAAGTCTACTTTTAAATAGCTTCGTTCATTTATAGATAAGGTGAATACCAGAAGAAGCATTCGAAATTTGTAGGTTCTGTAGTGTTTTTTTCATTTACGTCTGGATTTCAGTGGCATCAGTGACCATACAGCTGAAATCTACTTCCCCAAAAAACTGCTGAAGGAGGGCAGAAGTCCTTTTGTGGATACCAAGCTAAATGTTGGCTGGTAGAGCCACCAACAGCTCGGTGTAGCGTTCGGCACCAACTAGCGACACGGAAGTAATCTCGTATTAGAAGACTGGTGCCCGGGTGCCTGCCGCTAATAACCGTCGTGGCGTCTTCATTGGTCGGCGGCCTGGACGCTCTGCATTGCTGGCCGCTTGCAGCACCCGCAGAAATCTTTGAGACCCCGCCTCTATATTATCCCATCTGCTACCACTGAAGATTTATCTACATTGATCCCTGGAGGACTGATGTGGTTTCCAAAGCCAACGTGATTTTTTACCAAAGTGTGTTGTTCACGTGGTTGAATGCGTGCCTGATGTCACTTGAAAATTATCACGTATGGCGCCGAATCAGGAAATGATTTGGAAATAACAAATCTGACGGCATAACTGCTGTTACTGGGATAATATTTTATTCTTGCTTATATTATTTCCTCCAATCACGGTGCATAGAAGATACATAACTGACATTGCCAGTGAATCTGATTTGCCTTCACGGAAATCAAGCATTGACTGATCATAATTGGTCTTTATTCATGAAAGATGATTCATTGTGATACTACAGAACTTGGAGGTATTTAAATGGTGTCTCAGGGATAGGAACCCGCGCCCTTGGACCACATCCATCGACGGCAAAAACATCATTCATATAATCATAACAATATCATAATCCACATCGACATCACGGATTAGACCTATTGGCTGTTTCTGAACTGTTCAAATCACGTAACGCTGGCTTGAACTTTTCCTGAGAGATTCAGTAAGCCTCTATCCTCGCACAGAAGCCGCAGCAGCTTGTAAGCATGTCACCTGACACCGACGCTCCAACCTGAACTGCCAACGCTGGCTTACTTACCAGGTAACAATGACACGGCTGACGGTGCGCATTCGCACGGGGTTCTTTCCCCCTTCTTTACCAACCCCCCCCCCCTCTGCAGTCATAATAAATGTCCCATCAGCACCGAGTGCTGCATCAGGTAAGGACTAAGATGGCATGCCATCTCTAAAGCCACCCGCACATGACCAATATTTATTGGCAGCTGAGTGTCTGAAATCGATGGTTTGCGCGAAATATTGAAGAAGGTTGCCGACCTTTAAAATACTGATGCTCGAACAATACATTGGTAACACATTTTACCATGTAAGCTTGGTGTTTGCTTAATATATGGCAGCTCTAGCCGAGACCGAGAGAAATTCAGCTCGGTCTGAACGAATTTCTACAAAGAACTGAAAAAAGTAAACGGCGAAACATCAGTGGCTGGAAGATGTATACGAAAGCACCCTGCGGCACTTTGAGAAATGAAATTCCTCATTTATCAGGAAACTCCAGATACTTCGTTATCCACAATAGCAGAGGAAACTGAAGATCACGGTGTCATGACTACAAGCAGAAAAGTTCATTTTACTTGTCGGATAAGTCCGGCAGAGTTGGACCACCGGATGAGATGGGGCAGTGGCGTATTTCACAAATGCGCTGCTAGAGAGCAGCTCCCGCTGCCTATGAGGAAGGTCTTTTGTGAATATACGTGCTGCAAAAGTGTTGCTGTTATTTGCTTGTTAGTTCCGGAGAAAAATCATATTCTCTGTTATTATAAGCTGAAAAATTTTGTCGTGTAAATACATAACTTTACTATCTGCACTTTTCAATTTATTCGGTGACACAGCTTCGCACTCCACGCCTAGTAAAACTAAAACTTCCAAGATTATCACTTCAGAACTCACTACTCCTATGCCAACATAGACAAAAATTTTGTTAGAAATATCACCAGTTGCTTCTATTGATAAAACCAATAGGTTTAAGAGGAAGGCAGCAACTGTATCGGAAGTGCTAAATTCAGCTCAAAATATTGAAACTGTAAAGAAAAAGAGAGATAGGAAAAGAAAGAAAACGGAAAGTTCCTGATGTTGGCAATTGTTCTTGGTTCGAATTCTGGAATATTCACTTCGGCTTCTTTGGTAAAGGAATTTCGGGAAATCGTACTTAGTAACTCCTCTTTAGTGGCACTTTATCAGTAACAGCACCATTGTTGTCGCGCAGTGAAGGTGCAGTATTTCTACTGTGGTGTACTTTACATACGACCAGATTTCGATACAGAATTTCGCTTTGGGAAGCACTGAAAGCATCTCACACAGAAGTTCGCGCTACATTTCGAGTTCCTGTAAAACTTCGCCAATCTTGAGGGATTGCGTTCTTTTAAATTTGGCATTTTTTCCTCGTTTCTGCAACAGTGTTGTGACCTGTTTAGAGTAGCACGAGGGATCAATACTATTTGTGAGATTATTTTAACAATGTAGCTAGATCGTTTACTGATGCACATGGGGGTAAAACTCTGCAGTGTAGGCGCAGTCAGATGACACGAAACCCGAATTATGAGATCAGTAGAGCCTTCTTCCATTTTTTTGGATTTCTTTCTGAATTTTAAAGGTAACTACCGACGTATTGAGTACTGATTCTGCCGCCACAATCGTTTGGTCATATACTCAGTTGATTACTTCACTGAATTACATTAATATGTCGACAAAATATCTGCACCAGTCGAGTGGGAAGTGGGAGGGGTGGGGTGAGCTGGGCGGGATAGGGTGTAAGTTGAGCAGCGGCGGCATACCCACGACAAGGCCCCGCCAGCCATTTGTTACCCGACAAAACAACCACGCGGCAATTTGTCACAGCGGCTGCTGATGCTGCCCCCTAGCGCCCCACCCCGCCGCTACTCATCTTTTTTCCCCTAACTCCCCTCACTTCCCCTCAGCCCGTCCTCTTGCCAGGAGCGGCTGCCCATCCTAACAAGCCTGGCCGCCCGGAGCGTAACAGAGTGTAAACGATGTTAAATCAGCCGCCGCCTACGCGAGCATTCCTGCAGGCTGTGCCGACAGCTCACACACACACACACACACACACACACACACACACACGAGCGCGCTTCTGAAATAGTCCCGCCCCGCTCAGTTGGTCGCTCTGCTGGGCGTTTCGCATCGCGGGTAGACTCGAGTACAGTTGTTGGGTGCAGCCGTTGTCTTCTGTTGTGAGCAGTGATCTCTGTCTAAACTGGGTGTAGGACTCTAGCTGTCTAAAAGTGTGAAGGCCAACTACTAACACGCGCGGATACCTTCCTGCTCCCCTCCACCAAAAAGGAAGAGTTTGGATAAAACATTTATATTTTTACGTGTACCAGTTGCCACATTTGTCAGCTAACTTTCAGTGTATAAGTATAATACAGATAGAATAGATAAAAAATCTACTCACTAAGCGGCTGCAGGACAACATACGAACCGAGCGAGGTGGCGCAGTGGTTAGCACACTGGACTCGCATTCGGGAGGACGACGGTTCAATCCCGTCTCCAGCCATCCTGATTTAGGTTTTCCGTGATTTCCCTAAATCGTTTCAGGCAAATGCCGGGACGGGCACGGCCGATTTCCTTCCCAATCCTTCCCTAACCCGAGCTTGTGCTCCGTCTCTAATGACCTCGTTGTCGACGGGACGTTAAACACTAACCACCACCACCACCACAACAACAACAACATACGCCGAGCGGTTCTAGACGCTTCAGTCCGGGACCACGCTGCTGCTACGGTCGCAGGTTCGAATCCTGCCTCGGGCACGGATGTGTGTGATGTCCTTAGGTTAGTTAGGTTTAAGTAGTTCTAAGTCTCGAGGACTGATGACCTCAGATGTGAAGTCCCATAGTGCTTAGAGCCATTTGAACCATTTGACAACATACGTACAAACGTATTAAAGTTTGCAAACTTTTAGAATCAGTGGCTCCTTCTTCTAGTGCAAAAGTATGTTTTCGAAAGTAAAAGACGTAATATGTGATGGAATTTGTCATGGCAAGAGAGGAGGGTTTGGAATGATAGAAACGGTGGGAGTGGCAAAAAAACACGAAGCAGAGGGTCGAAAAAGATAGAAAAACGGAAGAAAAGCAAGGAAAGAGATCGGAAAAATTCGTAAGAAAATCGTGTGAACAGACGAAGGTTAACTTGAGGTTTGATGAATCCTGTCACGTATTACATCCATTCCTTTCGAAAACATGCTTTTACACTGGAAGAATGAGCCACTGATTTCGGAAGCTCGCGAACTTAAATTCCTTTGTATGTGTGCTCTCCTGCCGCTGCTTGGTGAATACATTTCTTTTCTATCCAGTTCCATCATACTTTCACAAACTGATTATTTTCGTTGATATTCCAGAATATAAAGCAGCATGAAAACTAAGAATTTCGAAAATGATGAGCAATTTAAAAAAAATTACAAGCCATGTTTAACCATAGAACACTAAAGGGGGGAAAATGTTACATTGTTACCAAACCATCACAAATTTTGCTACTCCATATTTCATTCAAAGGAAGTCATAATTTATAGTTCATACAATAGTTAATTACAATTATAAGGTTTCCAACGGAATGCCACATGCAAAGTAAGTACAAAATGTCCTGTTTTACACCCTGTACTTACATACCAGATTGGCGGCAACTAAGATTTGGCACTAACTGCAATCGTAAGTTTTACAACGGTTTAGTAATCTAGTGTTAATGTAGAATAGTATTCAGTTCTACATCTACATTTATACTCCGCAAGCCACCCAACGGTGTGTGGAGGAGGGCACTTTACGTGCCACTGTCATTACCTCCCTTTCCTGTTCCAGTCGCGTATGGTTCGCGGGAAGAACGACTGCCGGAACGCCTCCGTGCGCGCTCGAATCTCTCTAATTTTACATTCGTGATCTCCTCGGCAGGTGTAAGTAGGGGGAAGCAATATATTCGATACCTCATCCAGAAACGCACCCTCTCGAAACCTGGAAAGGAAGGTATACCGCGATGCACAGCGCCTCTCTTGCAGAGTCTGCTACTTGATTTACATCTCCGTAACGTTATTACGCTTACCAAACAACCCTGTGACGAAGTGCGCCGCTCTTCTTTGGATCTTCTCTATCTCCTCTGTCAACCCGACCTGGTACGGACCCCACACTGATGAGCAGTACTCAAGTATAAGCCGAACGAGTGTTTTGTAAGCCACCTCCTTTGTTGATGGACTGCATTTTCTAAGGACTCTCCCAATGAATCTCCCAGTGAATCTCAACCTGGCACCCGCCTTACCAACAATTAATTTGATACGTTCATTCCACTTCAAATCGTTCCGTACGCACATTCCCAGATATTTTACAGAAGTAACTGCTACCAGTGTTTGTTCCGCTATCATATAATCATACAATAAAGGATCCTTGTTTCTATGTATTCGCAATACATTACATTTGTCTATGTTAAGGGTCAGTTGCCACTCCCTGCAGCAAGTGCCTATCCGCTGCAGATCTTCCTGCATTTTGCTGCAATTTTCTAATGCTGCAACTTCTCTGTATACTACAGCATCATCATCCGCGAAAAGCCGCATGGAACTTCCGACCTATCTACTAGGTCATTTATATATATTGTGAAACGCAATGGTCCCATAACACTCTCCTGTGGCACGCCAGAGGTTACTTTAACGTATGTAGACGTCTCTCCATTGGGAACAACATGCTGTGTTCTGTTTGCTAAAAACTCTTCAATCCAGCCACACAGCTGGTCTGATATTCCGTAGGCTCTTACTTAATCAGGCGACAGTGCGGAACTGTATCGAAGGCCTTCCGGAAGTCGAGGAAAATGGCATCTACCTGGGAGCCTGTATCTAATATTTTCTGGGTCTCATGAACAAATAAAGCTAGTTTGGTCTCACACGATCGCTGTTTCCGGAATCTATGTTGACTCCTACAGAGTAGATTCTGAGTTTCCAGAAATGACATGATACGCGAGCAAAAAACATGTTCTAAAATTCTACAACAGATCCATGTCAGAGATAGAGGCCTATAGTTTTGCGCATCTGCTCGACGACTCTTCTTGAAAACTGAAACTACCTGTGCTCTTTTCCATTCATTTGGAACCTTCCGTTCCTCTAGAGACTTGCAGTATACGGTTGTTAGAAAGGGGGCAAATTCTTTCGCGTACTCTGTGCAGAATCGAACTGGTATCCTGTCAGGTCCAGTGGACTTTCCTCTGTTGAGGAAATTTGCTTGTGTGAAGGCCTGCCCCACGTGTGTGGACTCGCTGACTGTCTGCAGCATACATACCAGACAGCAAAAGGCATCTATTGACAGACTGAGAGCACCTCCTGCCTACAATAATTCCGATACAGTTCATTAACAGTATCCAAAGGGTGGACATCGACACCCACAGTGACAATTGCTATAGTCACACTGAAGAGGATGAGGAGGAGGAAAATGAGATGTAGCAGCAAATAAGACAACTATAATCACGAATCGACATGACATGCCGAAACACACTTACAATTTGTAGATATCAGTCAAATAACAATTAAGGATTATGAATAGTACAGTAAATGTAGTGTAAGGTTCCGGCTATCTAGCCAAGAAAGCATCCGGTGTTGTATATGGATGAGGACATACGCTAGTGCTCGGGATTAGCTATACCATTTGTCTACTGCTAACTATAGACTATTTTATTGTGGCTGGCGGCCAACATCTCGAAGAAACCATCCTGATGAATTCACCGCCAGTCCCAGTCGGTGATGAGACTAACAAATCTCACCTAAACCCTACCATCCTATTACATTCTTCTAAAAACAACAAAATTTTATTTATACTTCAATCTCAAATTATTTCGTGCTTTTAGTACTTATTCCGTGTCAAATATGCAGATAAAAATAAAACGAAAAAAATGCAAAAAAGATAGCAAACGGAAATTGTAATATGTAGAACCTGTTGTAAACTATCAGGTAACAGATCTCTGACTTCACAATACATAATTAAATAACAAATGAAGTTCACAGTTATAACTAGTCAATACCACCAAGGAAAAATTAACAGAAACGTAGGTGAAAACGACTGAAACAAACAGCATTCCACTCATGTGCATGCTCATTTACTCATATGCAGACCTGGGTTCAGTCACAGTGCTAAGTGAAACTCTGGTAACGATGAGCACATGCTACCATTTTACGTTCTCTAAAATAATATATTTTATAAGTTGTGGGAGTTTGTTGCTATTATGTATATCTATATTTATATCCATATTTATACTAACAATAAAATTGTAAAACTGTTTTATTTGTCTGTTGGGACGCGTTAATCTCCAAAACTGCTAGACGAATTTTCTTGGATTTTTGATAGGTAACTTGAGCCTAGGCTGGGGCAACGTATAGTCTTTATTTAATCAATATCGGATCATAGGAAGAAAAGATGCCATAATTTAAATTTTTGGGTGTCTAATCAGTGTATGTAGTAGTTCGGATGTTTACCTTCGTGACGGCATAGTACACAAAAGAACAAATTGATGGCGCTGTTAATTTCGTAGTACACCAAAGAATCTGTAGATGGCACTGTTAGCTTTTTCAGTGCGGTGACAGAAGTGTTATCGGAAGTTTACGTCAATGACAGAATTAAGCGCCGTAATCTTACTCTACGAATAAAAACTCGAAATGCAGCGAGCAATTTCGCATGCCTTTTTCATTTAATATGAGGATGATCCAGTAACTGGAGGATAATAGCGGTGCGGATTCCAGCAGTAATGTTTTTATTGAAGTAAGTAACTGTACACGCTCAGCTCTCCCTAGCTTTTGTTCTTTATATTTATCGTAGTGCTCGACTCCCTTGTTTTCTGGACGATTTCTGTGTGCATGAAAGGTGCAGTGCACTGGATTTGCAACAGGCAGGGCAGAGAACGCAGCAAAAAAAGCGGCCCTTTGCCGTCAGCCCACACTGGAGCCTCAGAAGGTGTCTCCACGGAAGTAGGGATGCCAGGGTCAGCCATAGGGGATGGGGCGGGAGGGGGGGTGAGTAGCAGGCTACTGTGTGTTCGGTACCCGAACTGAGGCCGTGAGGCGATGCTAACAGCAGGAGAGAGGGGCTTTTTCTTGTTTCGGAGGGAGCCCTTTGAAGATAACCACATTATACTTCTTAAAAGACATGGCTTGCAGAAAATAAGGGTCTATCCTCGTGAGCAGCACCAGTGTAATGAGGCTTTGCTGGTACCACCTGTCTCAGTTCCAGTATTGCTGTAGTGAATGTATGACTTCCTCAAAAATTATCAGGGCCATAGTCACAGTTTTTTATTGGGATTAACGAGATTCAAGGTTACGTTGTCAGACTACCTTTAGCATCAGAAGGACATATTTCTTGCTGGCTCGAATAACACTGCAAATCAATAAATCCACTAGTTAGAGTTTGTATAAACAGTTTGTGAATCGTTTGATATTCATTCATGATATGTTTGGAATAATTGTATTTTAACTGAATAAATTACTGCATTCATCGAAAGATTGTTTCTGTCCAGCACCTTCCATCCACATTAAATAATTTCTGTGGAAACCTCCACTTTTGGGTCTATAACTAGAACCTTAAAACATTGCCATTATCTGTTAAAGCCATACACACTAACTTATAGCTTGGACCTCAAAGGCGTGTCTGGCTAGTTCCCAGGTAGTTTTCAGAGTCAGAGTAATATTCACGCTCACAGAGTTTCATAGAAAATGTTTTTATTTTATTTTATCGTCACCCTACATCTGTAATACAATAACAAGACGTGCAGAAGACAGGTAAACAATTGACACTATATAGATCGACAAATCGATAGTCAAATCGGAATCAGCTGTATTTTGACCGCCATCTTCTCCACTGCACTACAGAACTGTTTGTGATCGTGTTTCCAAGTTCCTGCTATGTTAGTGACAATTTGTGAACAGTGACCAGGAGAGACACGGAAATGGAGGCACCCCAGCGCATCACTACGAGATTGCCATACCAGAAGAAAAAAGTGAGTGGCCGTTACAAAACATTTTCGTGCAAACATCAGTCCAGCTTCCAAAGTGACATCATCCCTTACTAAGTTTTCTCTTCTTCCACAGGATGACCACAGCATTCACGAAAAGACTATGTAATATCTGTATGGCCTTATTTTAAAGTAGTTTTTGTAATGCCATTTAGCCTGAAGATGAGGTTTACCTCGAAACATGTTGCTAAATAAATAAGTAATATAATAGTTGACGAAGTTTGTGACTGGTAGCGGTAAATCAAACAAAAACCTGTACATAAACAATTAAGAGGATTCCTTGTCATGCTTTTACAAAGGATTTGTAAGTGAGAACACACTGTCAATTCCTCGACTTTGCCAACTTAAAGGTAAGAAATTTCATGGATGTGAGATGCTTTGAGAGAACATGAGTTCCAATCTCTATCGTCAGAATTAAAAAAAGCGCTGATACTGTCACATCTCAACATATCACAGATGTTCTGCGTGGCTACGGACAGTGCCTACACTTACTTGTGTGTTATAATCTCTCAGGCGTATGAAGATGATGGAAATGTCATAAATAAAACAACAGCCTTTGGAATTAGAGTTTTAACGAAGTGCGCGAAGGAATGTTCAATCACCGAGCTGGAAGCTCCGGCTGTTGTCTGGAGATTTCGAAAGTGATGATTTTTTTATTTGATACAAAGACTAGAATTTTTGCACACCATAAAGCTCTGGAATTCCTTTTGACAGCAAAACTGATGCATAAGAGATTAGCGAGATGGGTACTTTATCTCCAAGAATTAGAGCTTACTGTCACATATGCACCAGGCAAGACTGACATACTAGCAGGTACGTTGCCATCTCGCCCGTCAGGCTGGTAGAGGACACAAATGAAAAACTAAAGGGAAATCATTGTAGCCTATTTCAAGCGCATAAAGTCGCATTTGAAAATTATGTAACCACTAGTATGAAGGACATCGTGAGAGAGCAGGACCGGGATCCTGCTCCCTTAGTATTAAAGTGAAAATGGAAGAACTGAAGCCACAGAGCCATCAGGCAATTTTATTTATTGCACAGAGAAATTTTATTCCAGTGCAGCAGTACGGGAGAGTCAGTCTGGAGGCCATGTATACTGGAGGATCTGATCAACAAAGTCATGTGACACACACATCTTAGCTGTGCACATTACAAACCCAGAAAATGTTGCCTAAAACTGAAGACGCTTTGTTATTTTAATAATATGGTTAGAAGAATTCACAAAGTCTTATATATTTGTAAGCGCTGCCAGAAGACAAAGCATTCAACGATAACGGTGCAGTCAACGTTGCACCCTATCGTACCCAAGAAACTAAAACAGTTAGCTGCGACTGACTTAATGGCGCCTCTGCCACGCACGTACAGAGGTTCCTGCTACATAATGGTGTTTATGGAGCTGACATGCAAGTTAGTCACACTCATACCACTGAAGAAAGAAACGGGTTTAACTGTGTCAAAAGCTCTGTGCAAGCACTTCTTGACACAGGTAGGACACGTGGATAAGATGATTTCAGACAACGTTCCTCAGTTTCGACTGGAATAATGGAAGGAAATACTGGAAGCCGATAGAATAGAATCTGTTTGTATCTCATCACATCAACGGGCTTCGAACCAAGCAGAACGAATAGTGAAAGACCTAGGCAATTGTAGAACACATTATGCAAAGCAGCGCACTACATGGGGTATTTTCTTGAAGTATTTCCAGGATGTAATGACTGATGTGCCCAATGGGGTCACAATGCTGAGCCGGTTACGGTATTAAGGAAGCACCAGCCGAGAGATCTCGTTAGAGAAGTTGTCAACTTCCCGCCAAGGACAAGAGAAAAACGTAAAAATATAGCGGAACAAGCACTCCGTGAGATCAAGGTAGTGGCCAGGAAACAGAAGGAGCACTCAGACAAGAAGGCACGAGTAAACAAATCCCACGTGGTCAGAAAATACTGGTGAAGTCCTTTCAGCTCTAAAGCAAGTAACAGTGTCACAATGATGTTTCGTTTGACAACGAATCCATGTGTATCCGGAGGATTGCATATCCAAATGCAGTGGAACTGCCATCTATCAAAACCAAGAAATCGACAGCAGTATATTATATATGCCACATTAAACGAAATGTCAAATGAAGTGTTAATGCGGGTTCGATCAGGTTGAAATATGTGGTTACCTTCTAGTAATAATGATTGCCACGTGAACGTTGTTTGTGTTAATTAGTCATGGTGTCATGCAGTTTGTAGAACCTTACCATGATGTGCAAACTCTATACTTGCCCACTTATCCTCTCACGTTGATACAAGGGAGTAATGATCTGCTTGTTTTTTTTTATTTTTCCAAGGCTTAGTTGTATTGCACTTATTGGCAACGGTATTGGTGTTTTTTTATAGGATGTTTTTGGCAAATGCCTGAAATGCATTGCAACTGTGTTGCTTTCTCGAGAGAGTTTGTATTGTGTTCACACTAAAGACGGGTGTCTGACGTGATATGAGCCATTGGATGAGGTCCACATTAGATTAGTGCCAGGGCCATAATCGTAGACGTCAAGAGTTACCGTACTTGTCAGAATCCTATGTCGCAGTATGCGTATGTGGCGATTGGCATTTCTCTCTCTCTCTCTCTCTCTCTCTCTCTCTCTCTCTCTCTCTCTCTCTCGGAGAGGTTTGTTTTGTGCTGGATGGACAGTGTGAGGCATTGTGAGTAGCACCTCTGCCTGTTGTGTTGTAGAAAACGTTCGATCAAGAGTAGGAATCACACAGACCACACCTTCTGGATGACAATTATTATGTCAATTCACAAACACTCATGAATGAATGAATGAATCATTGAATCAATCAGTCAATCAATGATGCTGAGCATCTTCTGTTTAATTTTATTTAGTGTTAGTCTGTACACTATAATTGATGCATGCACGCGAGTTGCATGTATCAGAAAATCTGAGGATGAAATAAATACAGAAAATAAACCCATTTCCTGTGATACCACAATGTTAGGCCAGGGTTGGGTTGATTCGGGGGAGGAAACCAAACAGCGAGGTCATCGGTCTCATCGGATTAGGGACGTATGGGGAAGGAAGTCGGCCGTGCCCTGTCAAAGGAACCATCCCTGCATGTAACTGAAGCGATTTTGGGAAATCGCGAAAAACCTAAATCAGGGTGGCCGGACGCGCGATTGAACCGTCGTCCTCCCGAATGCGAGTCGAGGTGCTAACCACTGCGCCACCTCGCTCGGTAATATTAGACCAGGGAATCTTTCAAGTGCAGAAAGCTTTAAGAGGTGAGAAAACCAGCAAGTTGGTATTTGTGAGTATTCATCCATAAAACATACATAAACAAAATCATTTGGGCCCTTATCAGTAAAGCGGTGTGAACAAAATAACTCACACAGTGCGCTCACAACGGTACAATGTGAAATTGTGTCTTTCTTTGTCACTGTCTTGGTGGTCAAAGTTATGTTCACAGGTTGCTAAGTCGGCACATTAGGCTGTACCCATTGTCGGATACGCGACGTGTAGAAGGTGATGGGTAGTCACATTTAATATCTGGTTTACGTCAACACGTTAACTGGTCGTTGTTTCTTGTCATTTCTTTGAACAGTGCTTCAGCATGGTATGTAAAGCCATAGTTACAACAGTGGTGATGGCAAAAGACCACGTTTCTCTTGGTTTTTTTCTTCTCTTTATTCATTTTCAATTCCCCCCGAAGGGGGCGGGCTGGCAGCAGCTTAGTACGCTGCCCTACAGCCTACAGACTTTTTTAAAAATGGAAGAAGAAAAGAAACAAGAAAAACAGGCGATAAAACGGTGACTTAAAGTGTAAAATGGCGGAAAAATGCGGAAAGTTAAAACAGAAAGCAAAGCGGTTGGCAATGTTAATAAAATACACAGGAATCAGACAAGTAACATAGTAGACACACAATTAAAAAAACATGGCGACAGTCTGGTTTCTGTTCGCAAGAGATAAAAAATCACACCCAGCGACAGTACGATGGACGTTCGCAACACTTTCCAAAAGACACAACACGGAACACTCACTGTAAAACACTGCACGAAAATGGCGGCACAAAGATGACACTCCCGAGCCAAAGGCAGATGGGGGGGGGGGGGGGGGGACCTGGAGGAGGAGGAAAAACAAGGAGGGAGGAGAGGAAAAAACGAAAGGGGGGGAACCAAGGTGAGAGAGGGCTCATAAGGGGGGAGAGGGGCAGGGCAGGCGCGAGAGGGAATGAGAAGAGGCAGAGGAGGGAAATGCAAAAGGACTCGGGGGAGAGAAGGGGGCAGAGAGAGGGGAGGTGGGGAAAAAAGAGGATGGAAGAGGGGGGGAGAGCGAGCCCGGGAAAAGAACAGAGGAAAGGATGGGAGTGAGGATCAGAGTTGATAGTAGGGATAAATGGAGGGAGAGAGGGCATCATCTGGGAGGGGGAGTTGATGGAAGACACCTTGGGAAAGGAGATGAAGGGTGTAGAGATGGAGGTTAGGGGGGACATAACAGTGAAGACGTGGCAGGGGGCGGGGATGGGAGAGGAGAGGAGTAACCAGGGGGTGAGGGGGAAAAAGGCGTTTCTCTTGCGGTAGTAATCAGATGTAAAGTATTACAGGTGCATGTATTCATACTACTACAGAGTTACAGGGATAACAGATGGATCCAGTAGGATCAGCTGTACACCCAAGCCTACAAACTTACACAAATGCACACACACACACACACACACACACACACACACACACACATATATATATATATATATATATATATATATATATAGGGACCAGGCCAAATATCTCACGAAATAAGCATCAAACGAAAACCTACAAAGAACGAAACTCGTCTAGCTTAAAGGAGGAAACCAGATGGCGAAACGTCTTTTAGTAACATCGGTAGAACATTACGTAGGAATACACTGCACCATTTAGATTGCCATCGATAAAATGGGGGCCAATTATCCTCCTTCCCATAATGCCGCACCATACATTAACCCGCCAAGGTCGCTGAGGTTCCACTTGTCGCAGCCATCATGGATTTTCCGTTGCCCAATAGTGCATATTATGCCGGTTTACGTTACCGCTGTTGGTGACTGACGCTTCGCCGCTAAATAGAACGTGTGCAAAAAATCTGTCATCGTCCCGTAATTTCTCTTGTGCCCAGTGGCATTAATGTACACGACGTTCAAAGTCGTCGCCATGCAATTCCTGGAGCATAGAAATATGGTACGGGTGCAAACGATGTTGATGTAGCATTCTCATCACCGACGTTTTTGATATTCTCGTTCCTCGCGCAATTTGTCTGCTACTGATGTGCGGATAAGCTGCGACAGCAGCTAAAACACTACTTGGGCATCATCATTTGTTGCAGGTCGTGTTTGACGTTTCACATGTGGCTGAACACTTCCTGACCCTTAAATAAAGTAACTATCCGGCGAACGGTCCGGACACTTGGATGATGTCGTCCAGGATACCGAGCAGCATACATAGCACACGCCCGTTGGGCATTTTGATCACAATAGCCAACATCAACACGATATCGACCTTTTTCGCAATTGGTAAACGGTCCATTTCAACACGGGTAATGTATCACGAAGCAAATACCGTCCGCAGTGGCGGAATGTTACGTGATACCACGTACTTATACCTTTGGACTATTACAGCGTCATCTATCACAAAGCGAGGAAAGTGGTCCAACTAAAACATTCATATTTCTTTACGTACTACACGAATTTGTAATAAAAAATGGGGGTTACTATTTAAAAAAACGCAGTTGATATCCGTTTGACCTATGGCAGCGCCATCTAGCAGGCCAACCATAGCGCCATCTGGTCTCCCGCTTCAAGCTAGACAAGTTTCGTTCCTTGTAGTTTTTTCGTTTGACGCTTATTTCGTGAGATATTTGGCCCAGTCACGATCAATGGACCACCCTGTATACACACATCACACTGTTGTAATAATGCTCAATGAATATTCTCTTGTAATTACTCAGTATAAGAAATATACACTGAAGAGCCAAGAAAATGCTACAAGCATCTGAATTTGAAACAGAGATATGTGAACAGGCAGAATAATGCGCTGCTATCGGCGACGCCTATATAAGACAAAAAGTGTCTGGCGCAGTTGTTACATCGGTTACTGATGCTACAATGGCAGATTATCAAGATTTCCGTGAGTTTCAACGTGGTGTTATAGTGGGAGCACGAGCGATAGGATACAGCATCTCCGAGGTATTGATTAAGTGGGGATTTTCCCGTACGACCATTTCTCGAGTGAACCGTGTATATCAGGAATCTGGTAAAACATGTGTGGGGCGTGTGCAAGTGGAGTGATGTGGGACCCCTGATATGTCTAGATACGACTCTGACAGGTGACACGTACGTAAGCAACCTGTATGATCACCTGCATCCCTTCATGTCCATTGTGCATTCCGACAGACTTGGGCAATTCCATAAAGGCAATGCGACACTCCACACGTTAGAATTATGACAGAGTGGCTACAGGAACACTCTTCTGAGTTTAAACACTTTCACTAGCCACTAAACTTCCCAGACATGAATATTATTAAGCATATCTGGGATGCCATGCAACGTGCTGTTTAGAAGAGATCTCGACCCCATCGTACTCTTACGAGTTATGGGTTATGGACAGCTCTACAGGATTCATGGAGTCAGTTCCCCCCCAGCATTACTTCAGACATTAGTCGAGTCCAAGCCACAATCGTGTTACGGCACTTCTGCTTGCTCACAGGGGATCTACATGATATTAGGCAGGTGTACCAGTTTCTTTGGCTCTCCAATATATATATATATACTGATGGAAGAAACCGTAATACCAAAAAATAATTAATGCAGAATAATGAAAGAGTGGCCAAGCGGTTCTAGGCGCAACAGTCTGGAAACGCGCGACCGCTATGGTCGCAGGTTCGAATCCTGCCTCGGGCATGGATGTGTGTGATGTCCTTAGGTTAGTTAGGTTTAAGTAGTTCTAAGTTCTAGGGGACTGATGACCTGAGAAGTTAAGTCCCATAGTGCTCAGAGCCATTTGAACCATTTTGAACCAGAATAATGAAACTTTGAGACTGCATTTGTCTGTGCAATGTATTCAAGTGATTAAGATGGCAATATCACAGGTTAATGTAAGTGTGCAATAAGCCAAGGCTAAAATTAAAATCGTGTTTGAATGCAAGCATGTAAACTTGAATGCATTGTGTTATACAGTGCCAGTTGGTATGATGAAATTCCATGTACTTGGTCAGTCAGTACAGGGATGTTTAATTCTGGTTTTGGATTACACGGGAGTTCTTGTTTGATGAGTCCCTTATCTCCTCAATTAGAGACAGATCTCGTGATCGAGCAGGCAAAGGCAGCACGTCGACACTCTGTAGAGCATGTTGGGTTACAAAAGCGGTACTTGGTCGAACGTTATACTGTCGGAAAACACACCCTAGAATGCTGCTCATGGATGGCAGCACAACAGATCGAATCACCAGACTGGCATATAAATTTGCAGTCATGATGGGTGGGTTAGTCACGAAAATGTTCCTCGTTCATACAGAATCATATTCCAGACTATAACTACAGATGCAGAGCCAGTATGTCTCACACATAGACAGGTTGGTCGCAGGCCCTCAACTAGCCTCCTTCTAACCAAAACACGGCCATCACTATCACCAAGGCAGCACCAGCATTTGTCAGAAAACATAACGGACAACCACTCTACCCTACAATGAGCTCTCGCTTGACGCCACTAAAACCGCAAACTGTGGTGGTTTGGGATCAGTGGAATGGATACTATAGGGCATCTGGCTCGGAGCTGTTCTTGAAACAACCGATTTATAACAGTTTGTTGTGTCACTGTGGTGCCAACTGCAGCTCAGACTGCTGCTGCAGGTGCAGTACGGTGCACCAGAGCCGTATATTGAACACAGTGTCCTTCCTCTCGGTAGTGCCACATGGCTGTCCAGAGCCCAATGGGTGACTCAAGTTTATTTTCATACCAGGTCGACAGTCATGTCCAGATGTGCTGTGATTAAGATGAACATCTCTAAACCGCACCATAAATGGAGGCCACTGGTAGCAGTATTATGCTCCGATGGGCATTCACCAGGGCTTCCATGGGCGATATGGTAGTAATTAAATGACTTATAATACCTGTGGACTATATCGACATTATTTCAGGTTATCTGAGTGGAACAGAAAGGAGAGTTCAAGAACAGATAATGATCTTACCTCAAGGACACAGAGAAACCGCCTCAACCTACACATCTAGGTCGATTTGCATGAGGTACATTCAGGTTCAGCTGATGTAGCCTGATACCTGTCTTGTGTCACCCTCTCCAAGGACATCCACACAATTTGGACACATGTGAAAGTAAGAATTCCGAGGAATGGTCACGCATCCACTGTTACAATTGTAGCCCAGATAATGATCTAAGAAGAGGACACTTTTCCCCAATGATTTTGGCCAATAGGATGGCTTAAAACAGCTAAAAGACCCCCCTTCCTTCTCAACTTCACCTTTCATTACTATTCCAGTTGTATGCACTACAGCATTCTAGGTCTGTGTATTGCAGTGGAAGGATCATCATGAAATTTTAGCAGACACCAGCCAGCGCTCCCCAATCAAACAGATAAAAAAAAAATAAGAAGACATGTAAGAAATATTGAACCCTTTCTCTAGTAATTGAATTCTATTTGCAATTTAGGGGTATTTTGTTAAAATTTCACCGATTTTACAAATACTCATTTTTCGTCCTAAACTACTGACAGCCTTGGGAGAGCCAGTCCTGACAAAACTCTACCATCTGGTGGGCAAAATGTATGAGACAGGCGAAATACCCTCACACTTCAAGAAGAATATAATAATTCCAAACCCAAAGAAAGCAGGCGTTGACAGATGTGAAAATTACCGAACTATCAGTTTAATAAGTCACAGCTGCAAAATATTAACGCGAATTCTTTACAGACGATTGGAAAAACTGGTCGAAGCCGACCTCGGGGAAGATCAGTTTGGATTCCGTAGAAATATGGGAACACGTGAGGCAATACTGACCCTACAACTTATTTTAGAAGCTAGATTAAGAAAAGGCAAACCTACACTTCTAGCATTTGTAAGACCTAGAGAAAGCTTTTGACAATGTTGACTGGAATTTTCTCTTTTAAATTCTAAAGGTGGCAGGGGTAAAATACAGGGAGCGAAAGGCTATTTACAATTTGTACAGAAACCAGATGGTAATTATAAGAGTCGTGGGGCATGAAAGGGAAGCAGTGGTTGGGAAGGGAGTGAGACAGGGTTATAGCCTCTCCCCAATGTTGTTCAATCTGCATATTGAGCAAGCAGTCAAGGAAACAAAAGAAAAATTCGGAATAGGTATTAAAATCCATGGAGAAGAAATAAAAACTTTGAGGTTCGCCGATGACATTGTAATTCTGTCAGAGACAGCAAAGGACTTGGAAGAGCAGTTGAACGGAATGGACAGTGTCTTGAAAGGAGGATATAAGATGAACATCAACAAAAGCAAAACGAGGATAATGGAATGTAGTCGAATTAAGTCGGGTAATGCTGAGGGAATTAGATTAGGAAATGAGACACTTAAAGTAGTAAAGGAGTTTTGCTATTTGGGGAGCAAAAGAACTGATGATGGTCGAAGTAGAGAGGATATAAAATGTAGACTGGCAATGGCAAGGAAAGCGTTTCTGAAGAAGAGAAATTTGTTAACATCGAGTATAGATTTAAGTGTCAGGAAGATGTTTCTGAAAGTATTTGTATGGAGTGTAGCCATGTATGGAAGTGAAACATGGACGATAAATAGTTTAGACAAGACGAGAATAGAACCTTTCGAAATGTGGTGCTACAGAAGAATGGTGAAGATTAGATGGGTAGATCACATAACTAATGAGGAGGTACTGAATAGGGTTGGGGAGAAGAGGAGTTTGTGGCACAACTTGACTAGAAGAAGGGATTGGTTGGTAGGGCATGTTCTGAGGCATCAAGGGATCACCAATTTAGTATTGGAGGGCAGCGTGGAGGGTAAAAATCGTAGAGGGAGACCGAGAGATGAATACACTAAGCAGATTCAGAAGGATGTAGGTTGCACTGGTACTGGGAGATGAAGAAGCTTGCACAGGATAGAGTAGCATGGAGAGCTGCATCAAACCAGTCTCAGGACTGAAGACCACAACAACAACACCATCCTAAAATTTATGGAAACAGAAGCCCTTAAATTTTTAACAGTACTGCAGCGCATTATTTATACAAATTATGTAGATATCCCGAGTTTAATAGTTTCTGGAAACCATTGTAAACAACAAATAGGTACTTTCTGTGACTTCAAACGTTAAACAAGTAGCACAGTCCAATATTTAACTCTCGAGTGGGTGTACCTATTTATAAAGTGCTTCAACCATAAAACAATATTGTTTTGTACTGTTCCATTGTTGTTTTAAAACTGTTAGCCCACTTCTGTTTCTTCATTATTGCTTCAGCTGACACAGTGATAGCTGTGTTTTTATATACCCGAGTGATAAGTAGTAATATAAAATAAACAGCGACTAGGTGAGAAAAAATTTACGATCTGTGCAAGAAAATTACCTAGATTCCGACCTATCTGCACAATAGCATAGTGAGATAGTTGCCTGTGAGTTATTCGTAATTAGTAACCAAATAAGTGTTTCGGGGGGATCTGATGCAATTGCACTGTTTAATGCTTCGAGTGGGTCGTTACTGTGTGGCAACACTTGAATGCAGCAATGAAAGTTTACTTTATTATAGTTTAATTAATTAGCTCCTATAAGTTTATATTATCATTGTTTAGTTAAACTAAGATTAAACTGTGATTCTGTTTATACATGTTTACCTTGGTAACATGAAGACTGCTATCCTGTACATGTGCATGAAATATGCTGCATGCCCGCTCCTTTGGGTTAAACAAATATACTCCTTGTAGGTGCCAAATCCGTATCACCACTACATTACTTTCCATATAAATGGAGGAATATGGGCACTAATGCACTCTCTGTCCATGCCATAAGACGGCAAGCAGGTGTTACGAATCTGATTTTCTCAGCACAATTCCTGCATACACACTATGATCATCTCAGAACGGCTGGGATAGTATTGTCGTGCAGCCTAACACAAACGCAACTTCTCTAAATTTACCCAACAGAGCTTCAAAAAACTATGGTGTCAGTCTTCCATGGAGCCCCATTTTACTGTGGAAAAGAGAAATCAGTCCAGTGATTTTATATATATGCCCAAACAACTACCACGCTGAACTGTGAAGTAGACAAATGCTCGCATATCCTGCAGTGATGTCCCACCTTGTCAATCCTGTTTTCTTGTTCTTTAAATATGGTCTGCATTTCGACTGGAAGGCACACCCAACTGATGAGAAAATACTTATAAAAATGCTTTGTGCTTATTAGTTGACATCAGCCTACATAGGGAGAAATTATCATTGCTATAACATAAGACAAATCAAAGCTCATGTGGAAAGATTTAACATTTTGTTTTTTGCACCACCTTTTCCAAGAGTGGAACGCTAGGGAAATAGTCTGAAGGGATTCGATGAACGCTCTGCCTTGCACTTGATTATGAATTGCAGAGTGGTCAGGTAGATGTGTATGTAAATATGATCATGACCACATTTCCGATTAAGACTTTTAAATGTAGTATATAAATTGACACTACTGATAAAATTGCATTACGTGATTGCTTGGTATGTGCTGCCTTTATCTGTATGTTACAGTTGTTACTGCTCTAATGATATAACCACGACCAGTATACGTTGAAATGTTTTGCACCCCCGTTACACTACCGGTAATACGTCGCTGGACATGGTATTATTCATGAAAAACAGCTAAAAAGACTTACCAACTGCCTGACACGTTTTTGGAAATAGCTTCGATTTTCAAGTGTATATTTTCGAGGTGTTTGGCGGTGTCTTCACCACATATCAGAGTCATTTGTAATGTTACAGTAATTTACAGATGTGTTTGGAAAAGTAGCCATTTTTTATTACTCTCTGAGTGTTTTGTGTGAAAATTAATTTAAGTGCTAGGTTTCTTTTTGCTTCAATTGGAAACCAACTTTGCTCAGCTTATCGAGAGTTGACTGTAATGAAGGAGTTTCGCTATGCATCACCCTATCCAAGAGCACAAGAAATGAAAAATAGGAAAAGGTACACAATGAGTACAGTAGTATTGAAGAAGAACTGTTAAAAATTTTATTATTTATTTTGGCTTTGTAGGTAGTGAGATGTGGCAATACTTAGTAGGCACAAGTGGGGAATGTGTCTTGCTTGATGATATGTGATGCAATGATCGTAGCTTACGACTGGATGTGTAAACAATATGCATATTTTTTGATGATTCCTTCCCGTTGGTTAGGTTGTCACCATGAAACAGCCCACTGTATAATTTTCATCCCCAGTGTGCTATAACGTTTTTTAGTAGTGTCGACAATATAAGAAAAAAGTTTGCTGTTCAGGATGACTTTGCTGGCAGTATTTGTGTGTTAGTAATGTTTAATTTCTGGAAATATCCTCGAGAATTACAGAAGCACATAATAAAAATATTTAGATTGTTTAATACCGTTTGCATTCTTCTTTGATGCTAGACGCCTTGATGGCACATCCTCTGCTACGTTTAATTTCGGGAAAGAGAACAAGATACGCATGTAATAAAAATTATTAGTGTGTTTAACATAGTTAGCATTCTCCTCTAATGTTGGACGACTCGACGGATCATACCACATCCTCTATTCCTGCTGACATAGCAACTGATATACAATCACAGATGTTGCCAATAAGTGAGCACTGTCGGTGTTCCCCAGCTGATACATCATCTTATTGGTCATGGAGTCTCCTCCTCTCTCTCTTCTGGCCGTTGCAGCCCAGATGCAAATTGCCTGTTGCAACCCACTGGAGATTCTCATAGGCAGAGCGCTTGAGCTTAAAGCAGTGTCTCATCAGCCAGCTATCAGGTGGTCACACATTGACAGTTACTTGCAGGACCCCCAACTCGCATGTATTTAATTTTTTAATGAAGTATATTTCTCTGCTATTTCCTATCCAATACTCTGCTACGAACGTCATTTTTGTAATATTTATGTTGATATTTGGTTACAGTGTAAAAATTTAGCTATGTTCTGTGTGGATTCTTCTGTTGTTATTTACAAGTGTACTAGGGGCACTCTGGTAGTGGCATTATACACTAATATCATAGAGACTACACAGACTTGGTACTTAGTAAGAGTATATTGATTATTAAATAATGCATTGAAGAAATTGTTAAACATTCAGGTATCTTGTACTTATGCACTGTTTTTCTGGATACTTACACAAAATGCTGTGACGTAATTTGACTATAGCAATTCTGCGAACTGGTCAACAAGCCCATTGTTTACACACACATTGTGATGTCACATGCTAGTAATGTAGGGGGATGTAGATTTTGCACCTTTGCACCTGGAAATAATTTATTTGTTTAAATATAATACTGCGCTGTTTGCTTAACGTTTAAAATCATAGCGAGAGTGTATTTTTTCCTAATAATGCTTTGCAGAAATTATTTAATGCAGAACATCTGCATAATTTGTTGAAATAATATGCTGCAATACTGTTAAACATTTAAGGGTCTGTATTTACATATATTTTAGGATGAAAATGAGTATTTGTAAAATTGGTAAAACTGCAACAAAATATCCCAAATAGCAAATAGAATTTAATTATGAGAGGAAGGGGTTAATATTACTTGTCTCCTTGATTGAGGGGATTGGGCATTGGCTGATCTTTGCTACCACTTTGTGATGATCCTTCCACTACAATGTACAGACATAGGTTGACGAGGCTCACATATGTCGAATAGTATTAAAAACGGGAGGGAGAAGGGAGGAGTATCATTTTTTTTAAAACTATCCTATTGGCCATGATTAGAGGGGCTAAGGATGATCTTATCTTAGATCATTATCTGGGCTACAAGTCTCTTCACTTTTTAGCCATTTTTCACTGACACAACTGCCAACGATACGTGGATGACCTTGAATATCCATCAAGTAATTGCCCAAGATACGTCGACAGAGGGGTGTTCCACATAAACTTGAGATAAGATCATTATCTGTTGTTCAAATCTCCTTGCCATCCTTCTCTCCTAATCCCTTCATGCTCTATGCCCTTCTCCTGTTGTAAGATAACTATCCATGTAACAAGACATGAATTATGCTGCAGTGGCTTGAAGAACCTGATATTGAATTCACAATGAAGTGTTAGCCACCAAATTCAGTGTAAACACAATGGAACACAACTGGCATGCTATCGGGTGTAAACCCTGTGCCCACAATCAACAGGGCCGTAATTGTACAAAATTGGGTAGACATAAATTATGTTGCAGTGAAACTTCCTCGCAGATTAAAACTGTGTGCCCGATCGAGACTCAAACTCGGGACCTTTGCCTTTCGCGGGCAAGTGCTCTACCATCTGAACTACCGAAGCACGACTCACGCCCGGTACTCACAGCTTTACTTCTGCCAGTATCTCGTCTCCTACCTTCCAAACTTTACAGAAGATACTGGCAGAAGTAAAGCTGTGAGTACCGGGCGTGAGTTGTGCTTCGGTAGTTCAGATGGTAGAGCACTTGCCCGCGAAAGGCAAAGGTCCCGAGTTCGAGTCTCGGTCGGGCACACAGTTTTAATCTGCCAGGAAGTTTCATATCAGCGCACACTCCGCTGCAGAGTGAAAATCTCATTCTGGTATGCTGCAGTGGTTTGAAGAAGGTGATAGTGAACTCACAATGAAGTGCTGGCCACCAAATCCACCTGGTGTAAACTCAACAGAACACATCTGGCATGCTATCGGGTGTAAGCCCTATGCCCACAATCCCCTGGCCTGTAATTCTAAAAAAAATGGGTAAACATCTGGTGCCATATACCTCCAGAAACCTATCAAGGACTTATTGAATCCAGGTCCTGCAACAATCTCTTCTATACCACGTTCAAAGTGGACAAGTTGTCACGACAAGTAGAATGATATTAAAAATAAGGAAACAACTGACAAAACAATTCGAATTTCTGAATTTAGATAACAGTTGACTTCGAATTATAGACTGTTTGTGGGCAGTCTGTCATAACAATCGTGTCGAGTTTATGAGTGTAACAAAACACATATTATTTCTTTGACTGATCCTGGTCTCTTCAAGGAATTGGAGAAACAACTCACCAAACTTCGAATTATCAAGCGTTGACTGAATTCTAATGATGTAGTCTTCTTCTAATAAAGTAATGGAATCTCGTGTTGAATAGTAATTCTCTATTTCAGTTACTGTTCTGCTGCATGACATAAGGTTAATAATATGAAATGGGTAAATATGAGTAAACAGTACTTAATCACATACAGATCGATTGAAGCGCTTTGCCTTACTATTACATGGCGAATGTTAAACACAATAGGAATCTGCATCCAACATATGCCTATAGCATGAGGACAAGCAGAAAGAAGAGGCTGACTGCTTATTAGGACGTAAATTTTATAATAAAGTAATGTGTGTGGAGCAAACACAGAAGTACTGAAGCACCAACACAAACATTAATTTGCTATGTGGATGTTATCACAGGTAGGTGATATATACATAAAAATATCTAGAATATTTTGTAGACTTTCATTCTACTATGTTATACAGTTATTTCTCAGGACAACCCACCAAGGTTAGTTAAAGTTTTCTGATTCCAAAAGTGCATAACACTATTTATTTGTGCACTCAGGAATTTCCTGCTTGGGACAGTAACTACTACTTCTCAATATGTTTATTCCTTTATTGTCTTATTAATGGAATCAGTACTAGTAATAAGAATAACTTACATAAGGATTAGAAGTCACTTATTTTGGTTCAGAAAGGAGTTCATTATTCAAGAAAACATATTTTCAATATCACAAGGAAAACCATCAACAATTTGTGAATTAATAAAGTTCAGTTTTAGATAAGCCTAAACGGTTTACTTTTGGACACTTTATACTTCGTTAGCTGATTTATTGATAGAGCCTCTTGACATTATAAATAATAACAAACAGCCTAAGTGTTACATAAAATCTGAATACCGTACATCTTCAATGTAGAAACATGACCTGCGAAAGTTAACTGTTGTAAACTGTTTTCTGTTTGATGCTACACAGCTGTAAGAATTATCTTATTCACTTCATTATTCACTTTATTGTCTATTCGTTTACATGTTCATGATGACAGGTTTAGTAATCCCTCATAAATAATTTTTTTCATACTTTTGACTTATTACACATCTGTGATGATGTGTGGAAGAAAGAGAGAATATCTCATTTTCTTGTTTTACAACATTCTCAACATCCTTAAGGATGTTATCATTATGAACCGACGAGACGAAAAGTGTATTTAACTTAATCTTACCTTGAACTAAGAACACTACGTGTCTAATCTCAAATTACACTTTTAGTAAACACCTAGAAGACCAATGTACTGATTAATATTCTTGAAAAATTGTGGCAACATGTTAATATACTGGTCTTGAAGATACCATGTTAGATGGTAGAATAATAGTAGAGATTTCCTTAGTTTATCGCCTGCATGCAGTTTTGTTGTCATTGACTAAAGCACTCATACAGTTACCAACTTTTAGATCTTCTCTTTGATACTTGGTTAGCGATTATTACTATTTAGTACATCATCTTTAAGACATTGTTTTGGTGGTACAAAGAACTGTAAACATGAGCTGACATTTCTATCTTCCTTTTTAAGAACTTGTTTTTCACATGTACACTTTTCAAAGGTTTAGGTTTTTAAATCCCATCTTCTGCAAACCACAACATTTGGAAGAAAACTTATGTCACCATACTCATTGTGATATGCTGTGTTACAGTGACCACACACTTGTTCATCGTTTTGTTTTGATCCACTGTCATGCTAGATTTGAATGTTTGTTGTGAGTTTTCGTGATGCATTTCCTGAACTTTTTGATTTGTGTGTGAGTGTGTGTGTGTGTGTGTGTGTGTGTGTGTGTGTGTGTGTGTGTATGTCTGTGTGGGGAGAGAGAGAGAGAGAGAGAGAGAGAGAGAGAGAGAGACAGACAGACAGACAGATGGAGAGAGAGACAGTAGGGTGGGATGAGATTGAGAAGTGGAAGTTTTTTGGTAACCAAGGATGTTCAAAAGACAGTCTTTTCTTTGAGGAAGTGCCTTTGTATAATTCATTATGTGGTGCTGACAGTGTCTTGTTATATAACATTATGTATTCAATCAAAATTTTCTTCCCTTGTCCTATTGTTTTTTATGTGGTAGTTCTCATCTGTTGCGCGTGTTTGTAAAGACTACTGCTTTCTTAATGACCTTAAGGTTAGTTTCAATTTATTTGCATGGTGGTACTCCTGTACAAGATTCTCTACAAAAGTGCAGTGATTACTGTCATCTTTTAATGGTCTGAGGTGCTCAGAATATCTAATCTCTGTACATTTGGCCACTGCAGAGAGACTGCCACAAATTAAAAGTTAACTTATAGATTCCAGTTTTGTTAAAATTATCTATGGAAATGTTTTTAGCATTGGGGTTTCTTTGAACTATGAGGTTTTTGTGGTACAATATTTGTAGTCCTTGTTTCTTCAGTATGTTACCCACCCTGTGGATTTTTTGTTCTGCATGTTACCATGTAACATGTCATGCAGTGATCTTTTTTAAGACTTTCATGTTCCCTTGTGTTCTTTTGTTATATAATGTTGTGTATTCAATCAAATTTTTCTTTGTTTGTACTCGTATTTTGATGTTGGTGTTTCGTAGGTTCATGTTATTTATAAAACTGTACAGGTTGCGTAATAATGTATGTTTGTGTCTGGCTAGGCTGTAAGATGCTACATTTTTAAGTACTTCTTTACTAAGTCGCTTTTTATTTTGTTGTTTATTGCTTGTGGGTTATACCCATTTTCTGTGGCTAGCTAGTGTATTCTTTTTAGTTTGTTACCTTGGCAGAGTTTATTCAGTGGGGTTCTGTTATGTCTGTGTAGTATATATGGAAAACTTGAAGTTTTCTTTTTCTGTGGGTGATTGGACTGGTTGTGAATGATTTTCCTTGTGACTGGATTTTCCTGTAGATTTGAAAATTATGTTTGTTGTTGATTCTGTGTATGATGTCTAGAAATTATAGTTTTATTTTTGCTATTGTCTTAATGGTAAATTTAATTGTAGGTTGGACTTTGTTTATGTAAATGGTTAGCTATTTCCTCTGGTTCTCCTACCACCTACTAAACAGGAGATTTCATCCACATTGCAGTAATACTACATAACCTAGTATGTTTTTCATTGAATGTTTTGTTTTCGATGTCGTTCAGAAGTATGTGGACAAGTAGACCTTCTTTTAGTGAATAGAGTTCCTTGTTAAAAGTGAAGTAGTTGATTTTTGTTACAAGCTTTAGAATGCCTACAGTTTCTATGATGTGTGCATCATTGCATTCCCTTGTTTCTACAGTTGTCATTTGATAATCCAGTGTTTCTCCCATTGGCATATTTTTGTACATACAAACGTGGAATGACAAAGGATATAAGGTTTCCTGTTGGTGGTATATTACAGCTTTTATCTTTTCTTTCAGAGTGTTGGTGTTTTGTACATTCATGTTAGTTTTAGGAGTGTACAGTCTGCATAGCAATGTATGTCTGTTGCTGCCTAGGTTGTAAGGTGCTACATTTTTTTTAAGTTCACTGTTGGTCTAAATGAGGTGTTGCGTTTGTGTATTTCTGGTTGACAGTTTAGACTGGTACTATGGATTTCTTTTGCTTGAATTTTTGTGGTAACAATTTAGGGGGTTTCTAAAAGTTTTTATGAGTTTCTTTGACACCTCATGGTTTCGTTGACACATTATGCTGTGATCACTGACTAGTTTAATAATGTTGTTCTCATTTAGGAACCCTTTTATTTTGCTAATGTATTCCGTTTCACTCTTCTCTTTCACTCATAAATATGAGTACTGTGTTTCATACCAGTGTTTCTTCTGCTTTGGCGATGACTGTTTTATACTGTTGTAGTTTCTTGTCAGTTTTCTCGAAGTGTTTTGTTGTGCTGTTCCTATTTTAAGAGTTTCTGTGTGTCTTGTTTCCTTTCATATTGTGTTTTACCTCTTGACTCAGGTACCAATACCCTGATGAAGTTGGCACTGAAATTTGGGTTTTCCAACGTTTCAATGTTGTTTTATTATATGTTCTGTTCATGCAATCAGTTTTTCAGTTTGTTTTTATGTTGTTCTTACGCTCCTTTTCAGTGGGGTTCTTTGTTATTTTATTTCTTTGTCAGTTGAATGACAAATCTGTCATGAATATTATGTAGGGCATCCAGCCTGACTTCTTTACTCAATGATGGAGGTGGGGATTCATTTGATTCAGTATTTTGCTGTGTGTTTCCTTCTTCATTATCAGTAAATTTCTTTGTATGATTTAATTTTTTAATTGCCTGTGTGGTATCACCGAAATGGGCAGATATTTTTACATGACTTTACACTTTTATACAACTTTAGATATCTTTACAGCTGCTTTTTAGCATGTAAGGAACAGATTTCGTGTTTTATTTGCAGGATTTCTTCTGTTTTCTTCGGATGCTAATTATTTTGAACATATTCCCTCAAATGAATATCTTTTCCGCTTCTTATTGAACCATCCTTAAGAAATTTGATTACCAGATGAGAATGCACTTCAAACCTGACTTGATGGCATCTTTAACTCATAACCAGAATCATCCAACAGGCATGGCATTGGTAAGTCATCTGAGCATTTTAGACTGTTTTAGGGAATATGAGACAATGTATTGTTGATGATTGATTAATCTTTACTGTTATGTTCAATAAATTAATTGAAATGTGGAGTTTCATAAATAAAGTTGTGCATTCACAGAATTTAAAAGTGCTGCTTGTGTAGCAGTGACTAGCTGATGACACTGACTTTTACAATACAATGAGTTATATTATAATAAAGACGGAATTTGTTAAAGCTAGTGCTGAGAAAAGTTTAATGCAACTGAACTTTTGTATTTTTGAATTTACTGTAGAGCTTCCTGGGACATATTTGGCATAACATTAAGATAATCATCTAGCTACTGTTGAAATTTCTTAGATGTTTGTGTGTTTCAGTTTTTAAACCTTACCTTCTGCAAACCATGCATATTTTTCAGAGACAGCTAAGGGCTTGGAAGATCAATTGAACATAATTGATAGGATGCCACCTGAGGCATCAAGAAATAGTTAGTCTCATAACAGACAGAAGTATGTGCGTTTGAGGGGGGTTAAAATGTGTGGGGAGAACAAGCCTCGACTATAAAAAGTAGGTATAAATGGATGTAGGGTGCTGTAGTTACTCAGAGATAAAGAAACCTTTACATGATAGACTAGTGTGGAGAGCTATGTAAATGAAGCGCGCTGATGCTATTACAAGTGTGGTATTACGAGGGATAGACGTGATCTCTCAATAGGAATAGATAGTAAAAAAATCTTTGGGGGGGAGGGGGGTGGAGACTGACAATCATTGGTTTATCCTGGTAGTCACTAATGTGAGGATAGCAGCACGTTTGTTAAGGCAGCTCAGAGTTCAGGCTGTTAGTACTAAAAGAAGTAAGTATAATTTAAAATTTTCAGCCTAAAATATGAGAAGATAAGAAGTAAGTTGCAGTAAACTTATTGCATCGTTATATAGAGGGTTGAAAATAAAAGCACCGAACTTCTGATATATTTAGATGAAGTGCAGCCTTCAAACCATGTACCGTCTTCGACATATAACTTCGGTCGGCGGCCAACGGCCGCAGAGTCCAAGTTGAAGTCGTTCACTTAAGGCGGCCAATATAACCAGCCACCACTCGGAACTCTAACTGTAGCAATCGGGCAACACTTTAGGATGCGGATCTGTATAGGGTAAGTGCTTCCACTCTTCACAAGCTGCTCCAGTGCTTTATCTGCTTACGGTCTACTGATGACGGAATAGTAGCTCAGGGTATTCGGTCGGAAACTGAGTGAAATATTCAACGTCGAACTTGAAGGGATGTCATGTGACTTCCATCCAGTCCAAATGACGAGAGCAGTAACGATCAAAATGAGGAGGGAGGGGGAGGAAGGAGTGATAGCGTCGCGCAATCTGGGTATAAAGTCTCGTGTTCGAGTGCACTCCATTCCCTACATTATTAAATCGTATTTCGGTTGGTTGCTGAAGTTATGTTTGATGGATCGTAGAAGATGATTTCCCTCACTTTATAACCCACCAGTAGCAACAAAAACTGCCAGAAACAATGCCGTAAAACATCTCATGGCAGCGTCAAGATCAGGATCTCGCCCTAAGCGGCAACCGGCTACCGGCCACACATAACTCGCCGCCGGGCTTCAGATGCTGTCGACCAGAGGACAGCGAGGTGGGGCTGTGGGTGGATCACCAACTGTTATTTTCTTACTTGAAGTTCCTGTGGTTCTCTTGCATTTACCTATTGGGTGTTGCGTTGTTCAAGAGGCTAAAATTGGCTCACAAGTGGCAAAGGCCTAACATTTGCATCATATTATTCGCTTTGGATATGATAGAGGGTTGAAGGCAGCAGAGGCAGCTCGGAGCCTTTGTATTGTGTGTACGTGACTGTACCTTTGGGCAAAAGACGTCAGAAAAACATTTTCTTGTTTCAAGAAAGATCGTCTGGCATAAATGATTTTACACACTCAGGAAGTCTCGATAGCAGATATATGTGATGAACTGCGACCACGTACGCGTCGTGCAACATTTGCATTCTACAGACAAGGTTCGTAAGTCGGATGTAGGAGTACTCCATGCTCTAATTCAAAGCAATAAGAATCAAAGTTATGATTTTTATTGCATTTTTGCTTGAACGCCATCAGTTCATACAATGAGCATGACTACGCATTATTGTTACTGGTGTAGAGTTGTGATGCCCTTATGTCAACTTCTTAAGAACAAACGGCTGAGCCGTAACAAGATACATATGCTCAAGCAAAGGTCAATGTGAATATATTTCACACATGCTGACTGAAAATTTGTTGCGGGTTAGAATCTCCTCCCCAGGATTGTGTTCATCGCAGCTGAAATTTGTTGCCAGCAACTGAAACATCTTTCGGATGTAAAGCAAGGAAAAAGAACAGACGAAACTGCATCTCGTGCTGATGTTACACGATAACTCACACCGCTGATAAAAAAAATTGTCTAGGAGGTTTTTTGGGAAGCCATTCCTCAAGCACTTATTATGCTGATCATACGCCCTCAAATGTTTACCTTTCCCGTTCCTTATTGAACCAGCCTCAATAAATTTCGCTTGCAGACGAAAATGCACTTCAAAACTAACTTGACGACATCTTTAACTCAGAACCAGTATCTTTTAACAGGCGTGGAATCGGTAAATCATGTGAGTATTTTCAGATTGTTTTAGATAATGTGAAACAATATATTGTTCATGATTGAGTAATGTTTACTGTTTGGTTCAATAAATTAATGGAAAAGCTGTTAAAATATGCACTGTACTACTACAAATCAAATACAAATTACCACGATAACCTTACGACAAAAGTCTATTTCATAAAATATGAGGTGTCTGTAACGCGAGCACGCCTATATCAGCTTGAATTAGTACGATATTTTTGACTTTGGACTTCGAACGGTCTGTGTTTACTTGCTGCCTTGTCTCACACTAAAGCAGTGTGGAAATGTGGAATTTCATAAATAAAATTGTGCATTCACAAAATCTAAAAGTAATGTCGGCAGAAGTTTTTCACTCTTATTCTACGATGTACTGGAAGTAGCGAGACGATATTGGATAGGGAAGTTTTCTTAAGATTTCGTTGTTGATTTTCGAGCTCTGTAACGGAACGTCTAAAAATATGGCCTTCAGCGATACTGGAACCGCAAGCCAACACAGCCTTTCTTTGACAGGTGGCACTTTACCTTTGGGCTAGCAAACTGCTGCAGTAATTGTACCTTGCTTACTGTCCCAGTGGTGGCTAGAACAGATAAATCGCTACGTGAAAGACGGTATCAGTTACACTTTCCACGTGAAATGATTTTCCCTAACTCAAAACCATAAAGTGATAACCTTATGTCCCACCTTAAGCGAAAAGCATAAAGATTATTTTATGGTAAAGACACACAAAATACAGTGATTTTAGCAAGTTAATTCTGTGTCATCCAGGAAGTAACTCATCGATCACAGAGTTGTTAAACCTGTTCTGTGTTGTTGCGAAGAACTACAAGCAGGAAGAGGACCAGAAGATGTGTGTCTTGAGCAAGTTCAGAAGTGATTACAGCTTACGTCTAAAAGACGCGGCTGCTGAGAGGGGGATTACCAAAAATATATGTCACTGAGTTTTACCATTTTTGTAACTAGCTTTATGGACTATATCGTAGTTACTTATAGTACGTGGGTGCACCAAGTGCATATTAAACGCAATAATTCAATAGCTGGAGCAATTATTTCTGTTTTGCTGTCTTACGTGCACTGAGCACTGAAAAGCTCATCACCAGACAGGATTCACGTTTTTGGACCGTTCCAGTGGTTATACTGTAAACTTTATTAGTAGGCAACACCTCTCTCGATCATTGTGAAAATAATTTTCTTAAGAACACTGTCATTCGCACTATCCCCAAAACAGAGGGACACAAATGAAAAGATAACCACACAGCTTCGATAGCAAAACATGAACATCCACAGATAAGCTTTGTAAGCTATAAATGACGTAAAGTTTCAAATCAAGTACTCTACTGTGCACGGAAACCATAGGCCATGTCCAAAAAAACTGCCTCCAAATCGAGGGAGAAAATTAAAAATGTTAACATGAAAGGAGAAACAGTTGTCACCAGACACCAGACCTGGAACAAAGAACACAGAACGCTGACAGTAACGACTAGAATAAATTAACCTTAAGTAAAACCGTCATTCAGTCTATAACTACTGAAAGATTGACGAAAATGATCACTAAAAGCGAAGAGCGTCTATGTTGAAGGATTTTCCAACTTCCAGTGCACTTACGACAGACAGAACCCGTAACAACAACTACTTCACCAAGCCGAGTGTGGTGCTGAGATTCTATGCAGCCTCTGCGCAGAGTTTTATTACACTACTGGCCAATAAAATTGCTACACCAAGAAGAAATGCAGATGATAAACGGGTATTCATGGGACAAGTATATTATACTAGCACTGACATGTGATTACATTTTCACGCAATTTGGATGCATAGATCCTGAGAAATCAGTACACAGAACAACCACCTCTGGCCGTAATAACGGCCTTGATACGCCTGGGCATTGAGTCGAACAGAGCTTGGATGGCGTGCACAGGTACAGCAGCCCATGCAGCTTCAAGAGTAGTGACTGGCGCATTGTGACGAGCCAGTTGCTCGGCCATCATTGACAAGGCGTTTTCAATTGGTGAGAGATATGGAGAATGAGCTGGCCAGGGCAACAGTCGAACATTTTCTGTATCCAGAAAGGCCTCTACAGGACCTGCAACATGCGGTCGTGCATTATCCTGCTGAAATGTATGGTTTCGCAGCGATCGAATGAAGGGTAGAGCCACGAGTCGTAACACATCTGAAATGTAACGTCCACTGTTCAAAGTGCCGTCAGTGTGAACAAGAGGTTGAAGCGTCCCCTTTAGAAAAATTTATACATGACTGTGCTAGACACACAATATTTTTAGCGCAACGCAATCTGACTTTCAGAAATCCCTACAAAAGAATGGCCCTGACTAACATTAACCTATACCTTTCACAAATCACTTACCTCACCAAAAATCTTCGTTACTCGAACTGCTGCAATACAGCGAGCGCCACTACTGCCAGCTAAATAAGAGATTCAAACTACTGAAGGCACTAACTACTGATAGGCATAGTTAGCAAATGAAAGATTTTAATAGAGAACAAACTATGTATTTACCTTAATAATCATAATATATGTGCCATCCAGTCTTACAAATTTCAAATCTCCGCCATTTCTCTCCCCACATCCACCACTGCTGGCGGCTCACCTCCAACTGCGCAACGCTACGCGCTGTTCACATCCAGCTGCCCAACACTACAATGGCTGACAACAATGCAATCTGGCCACAGACTACACACAGCACAGCAAGTGATTTTCATACAGACCGCTACGTAACGATGCCAATAAGAAAACTTAAACAGCCTACTTACATAGCCTACTTACAAGGTGACCGAGACGAGTAACCAATGGCACCCCATACGATCACGCCAGGTGATACGCCAGTATGTCGATGACGAATACAAGCTTCCAATGTGCGTTCACTGGGATGTCGCCAAACACGGATGCGACCATCATGATGCTGTAAACAGAACCTGGATTGATCCGATGAAATGATGTTTGGCAGTCGTACACCCTGGTTCGTCGTTGAGTACACCATTGCAGGCGCTCCTGTCTGCGATGCAGCGTCAAGGGTAACCGCAGCCATTGCGTCCGGGCTGATAGTCCATGCTGCTGCAAACGCCGTCGACCTGCTCGTGCAGATGGTTGTTTTCTTGCAAACGTCCCCATCTGTTGACTCAGGGATCGAGACGTGGCTGCACGATCCGTTACAGCCATGCGGATAAGATGCCTCTCATCTCGACTGCTAGGCCAGCACAGCGTTCCGTATTACCCTCCTGAACCCACCGATTCCATATTCTGCTAACAGTCATTGGATCTCGACCAACGCGAGCAGCAATGTCGCGATACGATAAACCGCAATCGCGGTAGGCTACAATTCGACCTTTATCAAAGTCGGAAACGTGATGGTACACATTTCTTCTTACACAAGGCATCACAACAACGTTTCACCAGGCAACGCCGGTCAACTGCTGTTTGTGTATGAGAAATCGGTTGGAAACTTTCCTCATGTCAGCATGTTGTGGGTGTCGCCACCGGCGCCCACCTTGTGTGAATGTTCTGGAAAGCTAATCATTTACATATCACACCATCTTCTTACTGACGGTTAAATTTCGCGTCTGCAGCACGTCATCTTCGTGGTGTAGCAATTTTAATGGCCAGTAGTGGAATTTTACCCCTGACGTTTCATATGACTGACGCCTCTAGGCTACCACAGTATTCATATGAGAATTATTGAGTTACAATGCGACGGCATAGATGGGCGGTCGATTATAGAATCTGCCGTACTATCCATATGCTGCAGATTCATATCGCCAAACTACCACGACGTCGGGCTATAGCCTAGACTTAATTTCTGCCTACAAAGAATTGCTCAACAGTTTGTGAGTAGCATCAACACCTCTGTATTCCACACACATCACAGGTAAATTATATGCCAATTAATCACAGCAAAATGTTCTATGCTTGCACCTTTCTCGCAACAACGTAATTTCTTTCGCAGTAAACTGTCAGCCCGTTGTGGAGGCGGGAAACAGCTGTTATGGTTTACCACACCATCGTTCATGCCCACTCCCTCTCCCCACCCTCCACAACCATTTTATATATCTCGTAACGTATGCCAATGAACATATATTTATACCTGCCACATGATTTCGTGATGATGGCATAAATTTTCAGGTATGAGGGAGAAAAGTAATTATATGAATTTGAAGCAGCGGACGATGGTGTGGAAACGATCGAGTCGAAAGTTATAAGTGAAAATCGTTCTGACCTCTGACGTTTGACCTCTTCTACTGCACGCTCTTTGCTTTCCATATTTTGGGGGGATGTAGTATGGATCAAAACAAGAACAAATTGTCTAGTGAACAAGGGCTCTAAAATACATATCTTAAGAGCTACTGAGCAGTCGTTCAGTGGAAGATATGGCGCCGGTTGCAATTCGCGGTTTCAGAAGCTCAATACAAACAAAAAATTGGCAAAGAAAAGAGTCGTTGGTGCAAAAAGCTTATCATTCTCAACGACAACAAATGTGTTGAACGTTATATTATATCAAAAGTGGCAGAAAAATTTAAGTCGAATACAGAAAGACTCTTTAGTGACCTCGGGAGTTCATCTAAATATGAATACTCGCGAGAAACACGGGAAAACTTTTGCTCTTGCCAGAATCGTGCAACGAAGGGTGTTATGTGTTTTAAATGCGAGATAACACACCACAGTAGCTGCGTGAGCACTGATCCCAAGCAAAAGGTCTGGGTAAGTGCGAAATGGAACTACAACTTCGGTCAAAAAGTAAGAAATACAGAATGAGATTTTCGCTCTGCAGCGGAGTGTGCGCTGATATGAAACTTCCTGGCAGATTAAAACTGTGTGCCGAACCGAGACTCGAACTCGGGACCTTTGCCTTTCGCGGGCAAGTGCTCTACCAACGTTTTTTTTTTTTTTTTTTTTTTTTTGAGGGGAGAATTGAACCAACGACCTCTCCTTCCGCAGGTGATCACGCTAACCACGGGACCACAGCACACCTTTTTTTTAATTTTTTTATTTAATCTCATTTTGTTCGTTTTAGTTCGTTGTATCTGCTCGAGGCGGACGTCGCAAGACACCCGTTTCAGCTCGTTGTTTGTCCATCAACTCAGTTTTTTTATTACAGAGGGCTGCTAACCCTCTGACCGAACACGCTGAGCTACCGTGCCGGCAAAGTAAAGCCGTGAGGACGGGGCGTGAGCCGTGCTTGGGTAGCTCAGATGATCGAGCACTTGACTGCGAAAGGCAAAGCTCCCAAGTTCGAGTCTCGGTCCGGCACACAGTTTTAATCTGCCAGGAAGTTTCAAGAAATACAGAAGTTCGTTAGGATGTTAATAGCCGAGGTCAACAACTTAAAACGTAAGCATGAAATATCACTTAAGCAACAAGATGAAAGTACGTGAAACAGCATGCTACATACAACGAACAAAGTATAAAAAGTAAGACAATGGACAGTGCATCTCTTCAAAATACAGCTGAGGAAGCCGATCTTTGTAAAAATTGTTGTAGAATCGTGAAATCAGGAATAAGATGTTAACAGTGCAATATATCATTATCGTTGTGGAAAAGTGGATGCCTCAATGAAAAGTGATGAGTACTTTGCCATCAAACGGAAATGTGGCGACTGCAGCTACGAAAAGTGACTCTTAAAATCAATGTAGAAGATGGGCAAACCCGAGAAAACAGTGAATGTAGTGAAGTAAATTTTGTGCAGAAAACTCATTTGAAGGTGCATCTCTTCAAAATACAGCTGAGGAAGCCGATCTTTGTAAAAATTGTTGTAGAATCGTGAAATCAGGAATAAGATGTTAACAGTGCAATATATCATTATCGTTGTGGAAAAGTGGATGCCTCAATGAAAAGTGATGAGTACTTTGCCATCAAACGGAAATGTGGCGACTGCAGCTACGAAAAGTGACTCTTAAAATCAATGTAGAAGATGGGTAAACCCGAGAAAACAGTGAATGTAGTGAAGTAAATTTTGTGCAGAAAACTCATTTGAAGGGCCTGTAAGGATAGAATCAGCAATCATGATCACTTGCAGAAACGTTACTCCTAGCTGATAATGGACAGGGAATGTCCTCGTTTGTTAACGAAACACTAGTTGCGAAATCGATAAGTTTGGCTAAGCCTGGTGAGTGCCTTTGAGAGATAATTAAGAATGTTCACTCTGAAGAAACTATCGAGTTGGCTTCAAACGACTTTATAGCACTGTTCTGCGGCGCTAACGGTTTATACAAGAATGAAACATCAGTAGCTTCCTGGAAATTAGAGAAGCACCTTGCTCACACAACGTGCACTTCGTAAACACACCGCAGCGCCACAATTTTCCGCCTTGCTCTTGCCTTAACAAAGGAATTACTGTTGCCAACAACCGTGTTTCAAATGCACACAAATGTTCAAAAAACGTTAGCATTGTTGGTATTTGTAAACTGGGTCGAAGATTTCACGCTTCATAGGAACTCCATCCGAGTAACCTATGGAAGCAACTTGTGACACAAAAGTTGCTGGAAGAAATCAAGAGACACCAGCAGCTTTCTGAAGCACTGAAAATCTGTAACAGCAGGAACAACACTAGAAGCAACAACACCATCACCACCACTACCACCACCAACCAACGTAAGTAACAGCAATGAAAACAACATTAGCTCAAACAGAAGAAACACACAAAAATTAGAATCAACATCAGTAGGAGCAGTAAAACGATCACCAGCAGCAGCTAAACCAGCAACAGCAGCAGAACAGATATCAACTCTGACAGCACCAGCACTAGAAGAAAAAACAGAGGAGACTACTGCACAAAAAATTATGAAAACACCAGCAGCACCAACAACAGCAGCATCAGGACAACACTGCTTAAGGAGGAGCCAGAGGTCTAGTACGCCTGCATCTACTTCACACAGTGATGACTTATTATGGCTTCAAACCGAGAAAAGTGAAGCGGATCATCTTTTAGGTTAAATCCAAATGCTAACTTTAGCAGTCAACCGAAATGCGGTTTCATAATATAGGGAATGGTGTGCACTCGAACACGAGACTTTATACCCACATTGTGCGACACTTACCACTAAAACAGGAGGAGATCCAGCGTTGGAACTCCTCATGAAGAGTCACAGTACTTCCTCTATACACTTCCGCATCCTACAGTGTTGCCAGAACGTGCATAGGGCCGCAATTAGAATTCTGTGGTGCGGTCGTTTATACTGGTCGCCTTAGGTGAACGCCTTGGACTTAGTTTCTGCTGTCGGGGGTCGAGTTTTGTATCTAAGACGTATCTATTACGTATTTCTGAACATCATTTGATCACAGACATAGGAATGCTAAACATGGATGGATATACACTCCTGGAAATGGAAAAAAGAACACATTGACACCGGTGTGTCAGACCCACCATACTTGCTCCGGACACTGCGAGAGGGCTGTACAAGCAATGATCACACGCACGGCACAGCGGACACACCAGGAACCGCGGTGTTGGCCGTCGAATGGCGCTAGCTGCGCAGCATTTGTGCACCGCCGCCGTCAGTGTCAGCCAGTTTGCCGTGGCATACGGAGCTCCATCGCAGTCTTTAACACTGGTAACATGCCGCGACAGCGTGGACGTGAACCGTATGTGCAGTTGACGGACTTTGAGCGAGGGCGTATAGTGGGCATGCGGGAGGCCGGGTGGACGTACCGCCGAATTGCTCAACACGTGGGGCGTGAGGTCTCCACAGTACATCGATGTTGTCGCCAGTGGTCGGCGGAAGGTGCACGTGCCCGTCGAACTGGGACCGTCCGCAGCGACGCACGGATGCACGCCAAGACCATAGGATCCTACGCAGTGCCGTAGGGGACCGCACCGCCACTTCCCAGCAAATTAGGGACACTGCTGCTCCTGGGGTATCGGCGAGGACCATTCGCAACCGTCTCCATGAAGCTGGGCTACGGTCCCGCACACCGTTAGGCCGTCTTCCGCTCACGCCCCAACATCGTGCAGCCCGCCTCCAGTGGTGTCGCGACAGGCGTGAATGGAGGGACGAATGGAGACGTGTCGTCTTCAGCGATGAGAGTCGCTTCTGCCTTGGTGCCAATGATGGTCGTATGCGTGTTTGGCGCCATGCAGGTGAGCGCCACAATCAGGACTGCATACGACCGAGGCACACAGGGCCAATACCCGGCATCATGGTGTGGGGAGCGATCTCCTACACTGGCCGTACACCACTGGTGATCGTCGAGGGGACACTGAATAGTGCACGCTACATCCAAACCGTCATCGAACCCATCGTTCTACCATTCCTAGACCGGCAAGGGAACTTGCTGTTCCAACAGGACAATGCACGTCCGCATGTATCCCGTGCCACCCAACGTGCTCTAGAAGGTGTAAGTCAACTACCCTGGCCAGCAAGATCTCCGGATCTGTCCCCCATTGAGCATGTTTGGGACTGGATGAAGCGTCGTCTCACGCGGTCTGCACGTCCAGCACGAACGCTGGTCCAACTGAGGCGCCAGGTGGAAATGGCATGGCAAGCCGTTCCACAGGACTACATCCAGCATCTCTACGATCGTCTCCATGGGAGAATAGCAGCCTGCATTGCTGCGAAAGGTGGATATACACTGTACTAGTGCCAACATTGTGCATGCTCTGTTGCCTGTGTCTATGTGCCTGTGGTTCTGTCAGTGTGATCATGTGATGTATCTGACCCCAGGAATGTGTCAATAAAGTTTCCCCTTCCTGGGACAATCAATTCACGGTGTTCTTATTTCAATTTCCAGGAGTGTATTTCAGCATTCAGTAACTGCAAGTTAAGTATGGAGTAAGAAGAAGTTCCCACTTGCATTAGGAAAGGATATAAATTTAAAAACATTGATCTCATATCTTCTGCAGTAATTAGCATTTTGAACCAGCTGCTGCAGAATTAGATTTTCACGGAAGTTTAATTATAATAGTCGCAATGTAGAGGGCTCCATCGGGTCACTCTAAATTATTTGTGCAACTGCTTGATGTATTATTAAACGGCTTGACTGTGAAGCAGTGTTAATACACCGCTAGGTCAACAGCTCGTGATCTTACGGTAGCCTTCTCGCTTCCCGCGCACGGGGTCCTGGGTTCGATTCCCGGCAGGGACAGGGATTTTCCCTGCCTCGAGATGGCTGGGTGTTGTTGTGTTATCATCATCATCATTCATCCCCATTACGGTCGGAGGAAGGCAATGGAAAACTACCTCCGCTTCGATCTTGCCTAGTCGGCGATGCGGGTCTTCCGCATCGTTCCCTACGCTGCTCGGAGTATGGGATCTCATCATCATCAGGTCAAAAAATAACCCCCACAAGACTTTAAGGGCTTAACATTAGTAAAGAGAGGACTCAGATAAGAGGGTCCAAAAAAAAAATGCATGACTTTTTTGTTTAGTTCAACTTTTGATCTACACCATTGCTATTCTGCCGGCCGGAGTGGCCGAGCGGTTAAAGGCGCTACAGTCTGGAACCGCACGACCGCTACGGTCGCAGGTTCGAATCCTGCCTCGGGCATGGATGTGTGTGATGTCCTTAGGTTAGTTAGGTTTAAGTAGTTCTAAGTTCTAGGGGACTTATGACCACAGCAGTTGAGTCCCATAGTGCTCAGAGCCATTTGAACCATTGCTATTCTCGGAGGTCATAAAGCCCGCTAGTATTCAAATTTAATACAATCTACGTTCGCAAATACCACTGTTGTACCGCTCCATAAAGATTTCTCCTGCATTTGATGTTAGTCCGAAGCAATGTGCTGTTATAAGAGCTTCTTTGCCACAGGTGTACTGGATACTTCACAACTGTCATGGACTAGAAAAGCATCACTTGGTGCACTAATTAACAAACTCTTGAAACACAAAAGCAATGTCCATCTGAAACTTTACAAACACTGTCCTTCTCGATGTTGTTGACTGCTGAAACTGAGGTCTCGAACTGGAGCCGAATTCTTGCTATCTCGACACTATATTGAGCTCAGTGTGAAGGTGTTGCTACACAGAGTGGCTTCCATACGTCGTTGCGGATAGCAGCGAGCCGTCGGTAAAGCCTACGGTATCGATTCACGTTGCCAACTTTGGTGTGGCAACGCGATCTCTGTAAGATGTCATAGAAGATGAGGACTCCATTGTGAAGGCTGCGATACAGTGGCTCAAACGTGCTGGCCCTGACTTCTAACTTCCTGTTCGACAACTCCTTTTACTCCACTGAAGAAATATGGTTCAAATGGCTCTGAGCACTATGGGACTTAACATCTGAGGTCATCAGTCCCCTAGAACTTAGAGCTACTTAAACCTAACTAACCTAAGGACATCATACACATCCATGCCCGAGGCAGGATTCGAACCTGAGACCGTAGCGGTCGCGCGGTTCCAGACAAGCGCCTAGAACCGCTCGTCCACAACGGCCGGCTACCACTGAAGAGTAACCTCACATAAACTCTCAAATTTCTAGATTAATTTATAATTGGAATTAGCACTGCCATACACTAATAAAATGTCATTTCACTCTACTGTAATTACATTACACGCTCTTCTTTGACCTTTTTCCCATATCCCAGAGACCATTCTCCATGAGGAACGGGAAATATTACTAAGGTAATGTTAAAATAAGAAACAATAAAACATCATACAATAGGTGCAATCCTTATACTACACCAAAGAAAAGATTGCGATGCTTTTGCATTATTCTAGAGAAGAGCATTTTTGTCAGACTAGATAACAGTATCAGAAGGGAGAGCGATTGGTCTGCAATGCGCTGCGTGTGACAGCTAGCGCTGGGAACATCTGGCGTCTGCTGAGCACTTGATGTAAGTGGGAGGCGGTAACAACCAATAAAACTCAGAGTAGAGTAATTTGCCGTCCCTGACTACGCAAATGACGTGCGCACCTGTGCGATCGTTAGCGAGCCAACTTACCTGGCGAGTCTCCGACAGCAGGGAGCTCGTTTTGTTGTGCAGACGGTCACCTGCTGCCGCCGCCTGTAGGGAAGACGCTGGCTGTTAATGGACAGTTATTGGCTCCATAACATTTACTGTCAGGTTTCTGTGTATATAGACGTAAACTATATAGCATGTCATTTACACTTCGCAGCTGCAGTAGCTCAAACAAACACCAATCGTAAATTTTCCACATTACAGCGTGTATCGACAAAACACACATGAAATCAAACAGCCAATAAAAAAAGAACACTCAACCGTTCATACGATTTACTGCACGTCTGACTGGTTTCAGATCTTATAGAGTGCACTTCTGTCTCTGAATGTTCAGGGAACACCACTGGAGTGAGCAGGCTACAGATGTGTCGTAGCAACAATGCTCACTAATACAGTGGATTCCTGTAGTGTCTCTGTGAATATTCATGTCATCACATTAAATCTTTTAGTTTAAAAAAACCTAACATGTGGCCCTGCTTTATTTACTCTGACGGATGATACAGACTCTAGTCTAAAACAAAAAAAGAACAACGCGCCACAAAGGAATTACCCAGATGGGACGAAACTCAGCAGATGAGATGTGCATCTACTGAAAAACGAATGATAACAATTTCAGAAAAATTGGATGATTTATTCAAGACAAAGAGCTTCACAAATTGAGCAAGTCAAGAACACATTGGTACACCTCTGACCCTTAGGCAACCGGTTATTCGGCATCGTATTGGTTGATAGAGTAGTTGGGTGTCGTGCCAAAATTCCAACTGGGGCGTCAGATCGTCAAAATCCCGAGGTGATTGGAGGGCCCTGCCCATAACGCTCCAAAAGTTTTCAGTTTATCTGGCAACCTTGCTGGTCAATGTAGGGTTTGCCAAGCACGAATGCAAGTAGTAGAAACCCTTGCGGTGTGCAGGCGGTCATTATTTTGATACAATGAAAGTCCAGCGTGGCTTGCCATGAAGGGCAACACAAAACGGGGTGTAGAATATGTTCGACGAACCAATGTGTTGTAATGGTGTCGCGGCCAACGACCGACGGGATCCTGCTACGAAAAGCTGCTGGTTGTGGAGCTGTACGGTGGGTGACAGTCAGGTTGGTATCACATTACTGTCCGGAACGTCTCCTGACACGTTTTCGGCCTGGAATCTCATTGACTGGGGTAGTATTCAGTGATGAATCCTGCTTCGCACTGAACGCCAATGACCAGCAAAGACGTGTCTCCAGATGACCCGGACAGCAGTGCGACACCAAACCAACTGTCCCCTGCCGACCGGCCCGACAGCCAGGACTGACGGTTCAAAAAAATGGTTCAAATGGCTCTGAGCACTATGGGACTTAACTTCTAAAGTCATCAGTCCCCTAGACTTAGAACTACTCAAACCTAACTTACCTAAGGACATCACACACATCCATGCCCGACGCAGGATTCGAACCTGCGACCGTAGCGGTCGCGCGGTTCCAGACTGTAGCGCCTTTAACCGCTTGGCCACCCCGGCCGGCGGGACTGACGGTCTGGGACGCCATTTCTTTTCACAGCAGGAACCTTTTGGTGGTCATCTGCGACACTCTTAAAGCACAGTTGTTCGTCGACGATATTCCGTGCCCTGTTTTGTTGCCTTTCATGGCATGCCACCCTGGGCTTTCGTTTAAGCAAGATAATCCCCGCCCGAACACAGCTGGAGTTTCTACTGCTTGTCTTCGTGCTTTCCAAACCCTAACATGACCAGCATATCTTGGAGTAGTATCTGACAAATTAGCAAGACTATTCAAAAACACGTAAGTAAAAATCAGGTTCAGCACCAACAACAACCTAAGTAGGAAGCTTATTCACCATATAAAACCACCAGACGCAAGTCTTGATGCATCTGGCATTTACAAAATTACCTGCAGCCAATGTAATAAATGTCCGCAGCTCGTGGTCGTGCGGTAGCGTTCTCGCTTCCCGCGCCCGGGTTCCCGGGTTCGATTCCCGGCGGCGTCAGGGATTTTCTCTGCCTCGTGATGACTGGGTGTTGTGTGATGTCCTTAGGTTAGTTAGGTTTAAGTAGTTCTAAGTCTAGGGGACTGATGACCATAGATCTTAAGTCCCGTAGTGCTCAGAGCCATTTGAACAATTTTGAATGTAATAAATATTATATCGGCCAAACAGGCAGAAATTTCAGAACCAGATTCAAAGAACATTTAGATTGCTACAGGCTTGATAAACGTAACAAATCAGCAGTAGCAACTCACATTAAAGACACAGGCCACCCTTTGAAAATCAAAGACAACCTCGAAATTTTACACAAAATAGGAAAAAGGAAAAGAATGGATATCATGGAAGAAATGGAAATTTTCATGCACAATACAAAGCATGGAGCCGGCCGGAGTGGCCGTACTGTTCTAGGCGCTGCAGTCTGGAACCGAGCGACCGCTACGGTCGCAGGTTCGAATCCTGCCTCGGGCGTGGATGTGTGTGATGTCCTTAGGTTAGTTAGGTTTAATTAGTTCTAAGTTCTAGGCGACTGATGACCTCAGAAGTTAAGTCGCATAGTGCTCAGAGCCATTTGAACCATTTTGAACAAAGCATGGAGATAGCATTCTTAATGAAATAACCGAATTCAAAAACTCAAAATTCTTCAACAGACTTAAGCCAGTTCTAACTCAATAGATTCGAGATATGTTAATGTAAATAATTGACTACAAATCTGTCAGTACCAAGAATATCGATTCAAAACTTCCATAATCGATACAGATTCACGTGCTACAATTCGCCATCTTGTGTTGTGTGCATAACGTCGGTAACATTTCTCTGTATGTATGTATGTATGTATGTATAAACGCCTGAAGATGAACAGAACATGTTCGAAACGCGTTTAATTATGTTAGATTAAACATAAAACAAAAAAGTGACTGGTAGCAGAAACTAGAAATAAATTACCAGCAAGGTCGCCGGATTTTCGAAGCTCTAGCAGCAGCCGTGTCAGCAGTTTAAATTATGGGAATTCAGGTCGGGCCATTATTCAGACAATTATGTTTTTGAAACATTCAAATATACGTCGGCACCTTGGTGCCACCATCGGTGTGTACAGTCATCCAATTCAAATGAAATATGTTTTAAGTTATAATTATTCTGACGAAATTAGGGCTAAAAACAGTTTTCTGTGATTATTAAGAGCACTTTATTTTCTAAAATATTGGGTTTTGTAGCATCCTTTTTACATTACTGTGTACCAGTAGCTTGTAATCTGCAAGCAATGATGTTATTGGTAATTTATTTGACAAGTTAACGAATGATTTAATCTATAAATGTAACTTTGTTGCGTGAAGATATTTTGTGAGTGTATTTTGCAGTTACCTACGGTTATTTTCATAGTATCTGCCAACTGCATACTCATCCGTTCCGGAAAAACGTACACACACAGAAATGCGATAGGCTACATGTTTCTGAAGAACTGCACTCGCAAGTTACGCTTTTCAACTGCACAAAACACAATATTTGTTTTGATGCCTTATGTGTCGTCCCTGTCGATGTTCACCTGTTTTCGTACTCACTCTGGCGCAAATTTGAACTCTGTTTATTTTTCCCTCTTCCTCGCCCTCCCCCCCCCCCCTCTCTCTCTCTCTCTCTCTGTGTGTGTGTTTGTGTATTAGTGCTTTACGTGTCAGACCACACAGATATACTGCATTCACCTTTGTTTGTCTTTCGTTTGTCCTAGGCAGAGACTGATTAACATCTGTGTAGTGCTGCGTATACGTACCCATTTGAAATTCGCATTCGTCTCCGCTACAACATGGAACAAACAACAGTCGGTGCTTATAATGTTCAAACTACATTATCCCGTAAACTACTTTCACTAGACTCTTGCAAAGAATTTAGTCTACTTTGATGTGGAACTGATAATAGGCATTGTTCCTTTGAAATATTTGTAGCATTTACAAATAAACACTCTGCGTATATGCTGCACAGGCGGGTCCTTGCCAACCATTCCAGTCTGTGAAATCCGCATATCAATGGCGCCTTCCATTATCGAAATATCTGCGGTGCAAGTTTTTGGTGACTCATCCTGTAAACATCTTTACTTTGTTTCCACTGAATTATTATTGATTCTGTTTAAATAAATTAATTAGTCATCAATCGTAATATATACTACATTAACACGAGTAATCGCTACTTGCTGACAAAACATACAGCAGACAGAGAATGAAGGTTTTTGCGCCCGGATGACATAGCTGCTTGTAAACCTTTCGGGATGTGAGGTCGTGGTCCAAGAAACTCTTCTGTTTCTGATGTTTCGTCCAGGACTCCGCTGCTCATATTCAGAGGCGCTCCTCTGCTGCCGGCCGGAGTGGCGTGGGGTTGTAGGCGCCACAGTCTGGAGACGAGCGACCGCTACGGTCGCAGGTTCGAATCCTGCCTCGGGCATGGATGTGTGTGATGTCCTTAGGTTAGTTAGGTTTAATTAGTTCTAAGTTCTAGGCGACTGATGCCCTCAGAAGTTAAGTCGCATAGTGTTCAGAACCATTTGAACCATTTTTGCTCCTGTGCAGAGTCTTGCCGACTGACCGCTGAATACACAGCTAAAAGAGCACAAAAGTCTTCGCCGACTAGGAAAAATAGAGAAATGAGCTGAAGCAGAGCATGCTGTTCAGTCAGGAAACCACGAAGTGAAGTTTTCTAGAACAGAAATTTTGTCTACAACGTCAAATTATTATCCACGACTGAGAAGCCATTGGAATTTGTAAGCATCAGGATAATTGTAATAGGAATGAGGAGGCAATGAAACTTAGCGCATATGGACAGTAGCTCTGCAGAATCGCTAGACAGTTTTATCTTCGACAAGACACTGTCGATAGTTAAGTGTCAGTCGGTGTGGCCGAGAGGTTTCCAGGTGCTACAGTCCGGAACCGCGCGACCGCTACGGTCACAGGTTCGAATCCTGCGTCGGGCGTGGATATTTGATATCCTTAGGTTAGTTAGGTTTAAGTAGTTCTAAGTCTATGGGACTGATGACCTCAGATGTTAATTCCCATAGTGCTCAGAGCCATTTGAACCATTTGATAGTTAAGTTTTATCTCTGACAAGGATTATCTCCGCTCATCACGTGTTACTTCGAGCACAACCCCTTTCCTACAGTGTTTATGTCGCTCACGAACGTCCGACCGGTCAGTGGGCAAGACTCAGTAGAGGAGCGCCTTTGAGTATGTCCAACGCAGTCCTGGACGAAACGTCAGGAATAGAAGAGTTTCTTGGACCACGACCTCAGATCCTGAACAGTTTATCAGCGTCTATATTGCAGGCACATGTACATGGCACAGGCACATGTAGGGCACATGTACAACAGCCCTATGACTGTAGAGCCAACTCTGTCGTCATTGTTGTTCACCAGTCCGAACCCCAATAACTCATAGAATCAATCTGAGAACATCGACGTGGTGAATAAGATCTTAACTAGGGAGATCAGCTATAGTCCGATCCAAGAACGGTGGCGGTTCGCGAAATTCGAGACAAGGACAGGTATTGCATTCTTGCCCGTTCCAAGTGACACGTGCTTCGCGCCTGTTGAAAGCATGTAACCCGCAAATTATGTCTCTCGCTTGCTTGTGCATAATTTGTCGCTCACACCCACCATCAGCCATGACAACTCACAACAAGTGTAATAAAAATTCACTAAATAACTCGTTGCGATCGCGTGTAATACTCGCATTCACGGCAGAGCGCTCAAAACACTCATAGGCTGTCGGAGAAAGCGTGACGTAGCTGTGCAGAACAAACATGAACTCGATCGCCATCGTTCGTGATACCAGCTGTACGTTTCGGCTGGTAACACTCGTCTTTGTCATTCGTCTGATTCGACCGGACTTGGCTGGTAACATGCACTGTAAGCCAGTGTCCTAGAGAGTCGGGCGTGGAAGCGGAAACAAGGCACGGGACATGTAGACAGGATCTGTCAAGTAGCCCTCCCCCTGACGTTTGCAGCGACGTAGGGCTAGCTCCCCCTCGCAACAGCTGTGCAGTTTCCTGTAACAGGACCACATGTGCGCCGCTCGCCGCCGTCACAGACGCCGATGTTTCGCGCAGTAGGCGCTGTTGAAACGTGAGGCGGCCTGTGGACAAACAAGCCGCGACCACCAGCTCGCCAAGTATTGCGTCACGGCCGGCCTTCCACGGCCGCGTTCCTGCGAAGGCAGCCGCTCGTGCACCAGGGGTCACGCCTCGGAACCCGGCTGCGCCGCTCACACTCCGCGTCTGCAGCCAAGAGCAGCGTTTACTATTCAATTGTTTATCATCAGCATCAGCCTTCTTACTGTTTTGGTGCAACCCGCCATGACTTCCTCTCCTGTGCTAAACTCCCCATCTCACAAGGGAACCTCCCCGTCGCACCCCCCCTCCCCCCACCTCAGATTTAGTTATAAGTTGGCACAGTGGATAGGCCTTGAAAAACTGAACACAGATCAATCGAGAAAACAGGAAGAAGTTGTATGGAACTATGAAAAAAATAAGCAAAATATAGAAACTGAGTAGTCCATGCGAAAGATGGGCAACATCAAGGACAGTGTGAGCTCAGGAGCGCCGTGGTCCCGTGGTTAGCATGAGCAGCTGCGCAATGAGAGGCCCTTAGTTCAAGTCTTCCCTCGAATGAAAAGTTTAATTTTTGATTTTCAGACAATTATCAAAGTTCAGGCACTCAAGCATAATCAACTTCGCTCTCCAAAATTCCAGGACATGTTCAGATTTGCTTGGGCATATGCAGGATTAGACGGTCTACACACGGAAAAATTTGAAAACGTTAAAAACATGTTTTGACAGAGCACAGGGCAAACTGTACGACTGAGAAACTGTTGCATTCATTTGTTGCAGTTTATGTGACAAACTCTTATGTTTTCATCACTTTTTTGGGAGTGATTATCACGTCCACAAGGAAACCTAAATCGGGCAAGGTAGAAGAATCTTTTTACCCATTCGAAGTTAGGTGGGTCGACAACATATTCCTATCACGTGACGCACATGCCGTCATCAGTGTCGTATATAATATATCAGACGTGTTTTCCTGTGGAGGTATCGGTTGACCTATGACCTTGCGATCAAATGTTTTTGGTTCCCATTGGAGAGGCACGTCTTTTCGTCTACTAATCGCACGGTTTTGCGGTGCGGTCGCAAAACACAGAGACTAAACTTATTACAGTGAACAGAGACTTCAATGAACGAACGGACAGACCATAACTTTGCGAAAATAAAGAAAGTAGACTTTTCACTCGAGGGAAGACTTGAACGAAGGACCTCTCGTTCCGCAGCTGCTCACGCTAACCACGGGACCACGGCGCTCCTGAGCTCGCGTTATCCTTGATGTTGCCTATCTTGCACATGGACTACTCAGTTTGTATATTTTGCTTATTTTTTTCATAGTGCCACACAACCTCTTCCTGTTTTCTCGACTGATCTGTGTTCAGTTGGGGAGGTTCCCTTGTCAGAGTAGCATTCACACCCACCTTCATCTTCTTCTTTTCTTCCTCTGCGCTTACTCCACAATGTATCCGGGTTCGCCCTTTTGGCTCTCTGTCTGCAGGAGGTACGTTTCGATGCTTCTCCAACAGCTTGCGGGAATTCAGCCAGGTAATATTTACAGCGACCGCCGATATTTCGGCGGGAGTACACCACGCCTTTTTCAAGGCACAAACTGCAACGGACAGGTGATGTACAAGCAAATTTAAAACCTCGGTTCTTGGAGTAATTCAGGAAAGATAACACACACATACACTGAACACTAGTGTCACCAAATATGACCAAAGTCGGAGGTATCGATGCTGAAAGACTACGAACTAGCAGTTGAGGTAACGTTGACCTGTCCCTCTCTTTTTTGACAAAGGAGAGAGCAGGATTCCAAGCAGAGTTGAAACAAAAACCTCTCTCCCTGTTTACAAAGTTGCTCGCTAATTTAATCTCAACAGCTTCCTTAATAACATGTGATATTCGCTATATTTAACTTCATTAAAACAGCAAATAGTTAACACTTTCAGCCAGAAGGCGAATACTTGTTTATGAACAATGATTAATGTATAATAAGGCGTGGCTTAGCGACGGTGGAATTTCCTAAATAATGTAATTCATCGTCTTTGAGTGGCAATATAAACTGACAAGAATACGGATCGATATGTGATCCTTCACTATTTAGTTCGCTGGAGAACAAATGAAGCTTTGAGCGCTAAACATTTGTAGACCTACTGTTATTCTTAAGTAAGACGGACGCAGATTTATGGTGGTCTGATCTAATTTATACTATTGTATGAAAACGTGTTCCGTCTGAGTTTGGGTGAAGTGTAAAAGAAGGACTGTTATAACTTACCGTGACGACTCACGGGCAACTTAAAAGGACAATGGCTATATAAAAGAGCGCTCAATGGACAAGAGACGGACATAAAAATCTACCGTCATTGTTGTACTAAGCATAAGGTACGATATATGTTTTAGTTATAATAAATATTTATCCTGGAAATATTCAATCATTTAGCAGTGCTCATTCCTATCATCTCCTCAGTATTATTTTCATTTTAATTAAGCATTTTGCTAAGATTACAGACACCAAGATCAGCAGTCCAATGCGAGTGTTACATAGAAAAAAAAACTGTTTTATCGTCTTCTTGCACCACATTTAATATTGAATTCCCTTTTGTGTGATGTTACAGTCGTTTTTGCGCCCTTAAGAACTTTCTGGTCACTTAGGAAATTGTTTTGTCATAACGATAACTTCACAACCGGGTATGATCGTATCTACAATCATGAAGTAATTAGAAAAACGATAATGCAATTTCTTAATCAATAGCACGCTAGCTGTGACTGCCTCAAGCCACGCGAAACTCCAGGTAAGTACTATTCACATTTCACAATACAATATCTTATGACAATGGTCAATCCAAGATTCTTACGCCAATTGTGATTGATAAAACAGTAAAATAAATCTCAAATTCCAACTTTTCCATTGAGTAACAACATCACTTTCTTTTTTATTACATCACAAACACTGTCCCAACAGCTGGACGTGCACGCTAATATCTCGGTATTGTTACATAATGTAGGGTGACCAGTATCCGAACAATGTTCGGCAATAGCAGATCTACTTGGTTGTTGTAATTGTGTGTGTCGTTTATGCTCAGTACATCGGTCCTGATAGTCTGACCAATGTATGCCATGCCACAACTGCAAGGAATGCGGTATACACCCGCCTTAAGCAAACCAAAATCATCCTTAACAGAACCCAAAGGCACTCTGATTTTAGAGGGAGATCTGAAAAAACATTTCACATCGTATTTCCGTAAAATACGACCGATCTTATTGGAAGTGCTTCCTGCGTAAGGCAAAAACGCAGTAGACTTAGGTGTCGACTCAGCATTATCATCAGTCACCCGATGCAGTTGGTCGGTAGCGAAAGCACGTTCAATTTCATCTACATCTACATCTACATCCATACTCCGCAAGCCACCTGACGGTGTGTGGCGGAGGGTACCTTCAGTACCTCTATCGGTTCTCCCTTCTATTCCAGTCTCATATTGTTCGTGCAAAGAAGGATTGTCGGTATGCCTCTGTGTGGGCTCTAATCTCTCTGATTTTATCCTCATGATCTCTTCGCGAGATATACGTAGGAGGGAGCAATATACTGCTTGACTCTTCGGTGAAGGTATGTTCTCGAAACTTTGACTAAAGCCCGTACCGAGCAACTGAGCGTCTCTCCTGCAGAGTCTTCCACTGGAGTTTATCTATCATCTCCGTAACGCTTTCGCGATTACTAAATGATCCTGTAACGAAGCGCGCTGCTCTCCGTTGGATCTTCTCTATGTCTTGTATCAACCCTATCTGGTACGGATCCCACACTCCTGAGCAGTATTCAAGCAGTGGGCGAACAAGCGTACTGTAACCTACTTCCTTTGTTTTCGGATTGCATTTCCTTAGGATTCTTCCAATGAATCTCAGTCTGGCATCTGCTTTACCGACGATCAACATTATATGATCATTCCATTTTAAATCACTCCTAATGCGTACTCCCAGATAATTTATGGTATTAACTGCTTCCAGTTGCTGACCTGCTATTTTGTAGCTAAATGATAAAGGCTCTATCTTTCTGTGTATTCGCAGCACATTACACTTGTCTACATTGAGATTCAATTGCCATTCCCTGCACCATATGTCAATTCGCTGCAGATCCTCCTGCATTTCAGTACAATTTTCCATTGTTACAACCTCTCGATACACCACAGCATCATCTGCAAAAAGCCTCAATAAACTTATGTATATTGTGAATAGCAACGGTCCTATGACACACCCCTGCGGCACACCTGAAATCACTCTTACTTCGGAAGACTTCTCTCCATTGAGAATGACATGCTGCGTTCTGTTATCTAGGAACTCCTCAATCCAATCACACAATTGGTCTGATAGTCCATATGCTCTTACTTTGTTCATTAAACGACTGTGGGGAACTGTATCGAACGCCTTGCGGAAGTCAAGAAACACGGCATCTACCTGTGAACCCGTGTCTATGGCCCTCTGAGTCTTGTCTTTCACTATAACCATTCTGACGAAACATAGCTTCAAGATGGGCCAGCTCAGCTTGCAAAGTCTCACTGCGTAACGGAAATGACATGTGCCCCGAGTACCAAGGTACGAAGTACCCCTTCACGCTGAGCCGGATGCTGACAACTATCAGCCTGTAAGTACAAGTGAGTGGGAGTACGTTCCCGGTAAACTGCACATCCTAATGATCCATCAACCTTCCTCCTAATCAAAACGTCAAGATAGGGACGGCAGCCATCCTCTTCCACCTCTATCGTAAAACGAATGTTTGGGTGGGTCGAGTTCAGATGTTCTAAAAAGGCATTCAAATTCTCCCCACCTTGAGGGCAAACAACAAAAGTATCATCAACATATCTGAAGAAACAGGTGGGTTTCAAAAGTGGCGACTTCAATTAACGTTCCTCGAAATCTTCCACAAACAAATTTGCAATCGCAGGAGACAACGTGCTGCCCATCGCAACTCCATCTGTCTGCTCCTTATACTGGTCATTGAATAAAAAGTAAGTGGATGTCAACACATTTCAACACCAAACGTATCCTCAATTAACCGCAACGAATCAGACAGAGGAACACGAGTGAAGAGATAGACCACATCAAAACTTACTAAAATATCAGAGTCATTCAGCCGCATTCCCTCCAAACGACGTAAAAATATCACCTGAATCCCTGATATGATGTGCTTGGTCAGGGCAGATGTCCACTGTCTTAAGGCTTACACTGTCTGATCAAAAGTATCAGCACACCTACAGGTGGACACTGCCATGCGCTGTGTCCATCCTGCGCCTTCATGACTCCTTAGAGGCTGCTGGGATCAGCTTCACTAAGATGTCTGAATGTCTGTGGAGGAATGCAGCCTATTCTTCCTCGAGAGCCAAAACCGGATAGTGCTGCTGGACGTCCGGATTTGGAGCGAGGACGACGTTCTAATTCATCCCAAACGTGTTCCACTGAGTTCAGATCAGAACTCTGGGCAGGCCAGTCCAGCTCAGGAATGTTATTGCCTCACAAATGTTGCTACATGATAGGATGCACCGTCATGCCGATACAGACATTAATTCCGAACTGTATGCTGTAAACTCTGTTCATATCTTTCTGCATTTAGTGCTTTCTTAAGCTTCACTGTTGGCACCACAGACGGTAGCAGGTGACGTTCTCCAGCCGTTCGCCAAAACCAAACTCTTTAACTAGATTGCCACAACCTCCAAGCTACACGTTCCTAGTCATCCACTGTCCAGTGGCCTCGCTCTTTGCATCACTTAAAGCATCGCTAAGCATTGGCTACAGAGATATGACGCTTCTAAGGAGCTACTTGACAGTTGTACCCCATTCTTTTTTAACTCCCTACACGCAGCCACTGCGCTAACTCGACTGGCAGCACTTTGGAACACACGAATGATTCCCTCCACTGATTTCATCAGATTTTCCGCAACCCCCACCCTCAGCAGTATTCGACGGTCCTACTCTGTTACTACATAAGGTCTGCCTGGGGCCCTATTCTGTATCTTTCCGCCATTGTGCCGATCGTTTCGGTACTCAAGAGCACCGAACGGTCTAGTACTCGAATTAGAGTCCCATCATTATTCAGTATGCATTTCGGTAGCGATACCGTTCGGGTCTAGAGAACCGAAGCGCAGTTGTCCGTTCGCGTCGCGCAAGCCAAACAAAAGCAAGCGGCCGCACATCCGCGCATGCGCACTGCAGCGCGCACAGCGCCACGAACACAAAGCGGCTAGCAGACGACACAGGTGCGCTATTCTTCGCAGTATCGAACTTGCGTTTTCGCAGTACGAAGTGTTGCTAAAATATCAGCGGAAATGTCGGACGAAAATGAGGTTAGTAGGTTCACAGTTCAGTGACACTGAAAGAGTGTTAAGGATTGCTATTGTGATTGACGTCTATGGGTATATTATTTGAAACAAAAACAGCAACCTTGGGTATGGAGAGGCACTTACTATTGAACAGTTTTGGCCAGTATTTGTAGCCTGTGCTAAAAGAAGAAGAAGATAAACAGAATGTGGTTATAACTCGCTCCTAGAGATCCAAATGATTAAGTAGCCCATTTCTCTACATGATACGTCAACGATTTCCGTCTTCAAAATAAAATTGAAGAAACGCGTTATCGAGTGCTCCTGCAGTTCGTCGAAGTTTATAACATGCATCTCATGAATGAAAATGCTTCAAATGTGGTGCTACAGTCTAAAAATATTACGACGGAGATCTTTCATCTCTGTCTACTGTTGTTGAGGATTCGATCGCAGATAAAGACTTGTGACAAGCACGATTATGAAGATGACTGCTGCTAGTTACATTCCCAGTAATGTAAGTTGTGCTCTTAGAGTCCTGTCTAACCACATACTCGGAAATCACTACATATTCGGAAAAAATGGTGAATTATTTCTGACAAGAAAAAATATAAAAGTCACTGTCGGTTGTTTCACTCACAGCAATTTCATCTCCAACAATTTCATGTTTCGTATTTTAAACACACAGAAATCACGAAATCATTACTGAGGAAATGCGCTCTTACATGTAAGTAATATTGCAGAAAAATCTTAACTTACACGAATAACAATGTCTCAGAACGTGTTGCATATATGAAGAGGAAAAAAAAATTTGCACCCATCCGTGAGCGAACCCGTGTCCTTGCGTGTAGCAATTCCGCGCGAACCGCTTTTTTTTTTTTTCTATCTCGTTTTGTTCGTTGCATCTGCTCGGGGCGGACGTCGTAAGACATCCGTTTAAGTTCGTTGTTGATCGATAAACTCAGTTTTTGTATTATAGAGGGCAGCTAACCCTCTGACCGAACACGCTGAGCTACCGTGACGCCAACCACTTAACAACGATAAACAACAATTACGTATGGCTGAATTCTTGTACTATTGCGTAGGAACGTAGGCTGGCTTCGTTGCCAAACGATGCTGCGTAAGTCAGAAATGCGTAAATTGTTTCCAATACCATGCTTCACGTAATTGCTTTCCATTGTTACTTGAAAGTTGTAAACAAGTTTAGATAATTACTAACTAAACCATTTGTGGGAAAAAAGTACACAAAGTCACTAGTAATGTCAGTTCACACTCATGTAATATACGTAAGCAGAGCCGATGTCTTGCTATTTAATGATCTTTAAACTAGTATTTGCATTAAAATAACACGTATTTTGAGAGAATATTGACCTAAAAGGTTTTCTGTTTGGATGTAATCATTCACAGTAACAACCTAACCTAACCATATTTCTAACAAAAGAAAATAGTCTATTATGAACTCACTTTCCAACCGGATGCGTCCCCTGGTGATTCTTTAGTAACACAATCACTAAATCCAAATACAATTGTCGTAAAATCGATGGGAGGACTGTTCGGTAACAGGTCTCAGAAGCTTACGGAATAGGATATTTCGATAAAGAACCGAAATGACGTCACTACCGAAACGAACCAAATACATCGATCGATATAAACGATACAGAGTAGGGCCCCTGGTCTGGGTTTAGCTGTGGTTGTCCTTCTTATTTCCAATTCACAATCAAATCACCAACAGTCGACCTGGGCAGCTTAAAAAGGGTTAAAATGTCCCTGATGGACTTTTTACTAAAATGACATCGAGCAACTACGTTTCAAATCACTTTACTCTGTTGCCTGACCCCCTTTACTATTGGTACTTCTCTACTGCCAACACAGTACTCCTGGCCTTCTTTTATATGAGCCCACGCGAATAGTAAACGATTGTGAAAACACACATGACCTGTTAGTAACAAATAATCCTGAGTTAATAACGAGCATCAAAAACGATTTAGCGATTAGTGAACACAGGTTTGTCGTAGCGAGATTGAATATTGTAATCCCCAAATCCTCGAAAAATAAGCGAAAAATACACCTATTCAAAAAATCAGATAAAAATTCACTTGACGCCTTCCTGAGAGAACGACGGTTCAATCCCGCGTCCAGCCATCCTGATTTAGGTTTTCCGTGATTTCCCTAAATCATTCCAGGCAAATGCCGGCATGGTTCCTCTGAAAGGGCACGGCCGACTACCTTCCCTAATCCGATGAGACCGATGACCACGTTGTCTGGTCTCCTTCCCCAAACAACCAACCAACCAACCTTCCTGAGAGACAATCTCCACTCATTCCTAATTAATAATATAAGTGTAGACCAGATGTGGCTTAAATTCAAATCGGCAGCAATTGAGAGATTTATACCAAATAAATTAACAAACGACGGAGCTGATCCTCCTTGGTACACAAAACGGCACTGTTGCAGAAACAACGAAACAAACATGCCTAATTTAAACAGACGCAAAATCCCCAAGATTGGCGATCTTTTATAGACGCTCGAAATTTAGCGCGGACTTCAATGCGAGATGCTTGTAACAGTTTCCACAAGGAAACTTTGTCTCGAAACCTGGCAGAAAATCCAAAGAGATTCTGGTCGTATGTGCAGTATGTTAGCGGCAAGAAACAATCAATGCCTTCTCTGCGAGATAACAATGGAGATACTATCGAAGACAGTGCTGCCAAAGCAGAGTTACTAAACACAGCCTTCTGAAATGCCTTCACAAAAGAAAACGAAGTAAATATTCCAAAATTCGAATCGAGAACAGCTGCCAACATGAGTAACGTAGAAGTAAATATCCTCGGAGTAGTGAAGCAACTTAAATCACTTAATAAAAGCTAGTCTTCTGGTCCAGACTGTATACCAATTAGGTTCCTATCATAGTATGCTGATGCATTGGAAAATATGGAAATGAAGTCCCATGCTTCTTTACAGAGCGTAGGGGAACGATGCGGGAGACCCGCACCGCCTTACTAGGCAAGGTCCTAATGGAGGTGGTTTGCCGTTGCCTTCCTCCGACCATAATGGGGATGAATGAAGATGATGGAGATGACACAACAACACAACAACACCCAGTCATCTCGAGGCAGGAAAAATCCCTGACCCCGCCGGGAATCGAACCCGAGACCCCGTGCTCGGGAAGCGAGAACGCTACCGCGAGACCACGAGGAGCGGACATGCTGATGCATTAGCTCCATACTTAACGATCATATACAACCGTTCGCTCGACGAAAGATCCGTACCCAAAGACTGGAAAGGTGCACAGGTCACACCAATATTCAAGAAAGGTAGTAGGAGCAATCCACTAAATTACAGGCCCATATCGTTAACGTTTTTGGGACATATATAGTGTTCGAACATTATGAATTATCTCGAAGAAAACGGTCTATTAACACACAGTCAACATAGGTTAAGAAAACAACGTTCCTGTGGAACACAACTAGATCTTTCTTCACTTGAAGTGTTGAGTGCTACTGACAAGGGATTTTAGATCGATTCCGTATTTCTGGATTTGCGGAAGGCTTTTGACACTGTACCACACAAGCGGCTCGTTGTGAAATTGCGTGCTTATGGAATATCGTCTCAGTTATGTGACTGGATTTGTGATTTCCTGTCAGGGAGGTCACAGTTCGTAGTAATAGACGGAAAGTCATCGAGTAAAACAGAAATGATTTCTGGCGTTCCCCAAGGTAGTGTAATAGGCCCTTTGCTGTTCCTTATCTATATAAACGATCTGGGAGACAATCTGAGTAGCCGTCTTAGGCTGTTTGCAGAGAGCACTATTGTTTATCGACTAATAAAGTCATCAGAAGATCAAAACAAATTGCAAAACGATATATAAATGATATCTGAATGGTGTGAAAATTGGCAGTTGACCCTAAATAACGAAAAGTGTGAGGTCATCCACATTAGTGCTAAAAGGAACTCGTTAAACTTCGGTTACACGATAAATCAGTCTAATCTAAAAGCTGTAAATTCAACTACATACCTAGGTATTACAATTTCGAACAACTTAACTTGGAAGGAACACATAGAAAATGTTATGGGGAAGGCTAACCAAAGACTGCGTGTTACTGGTAGGACACTTAGAAAATGTAACAGACCTTCTAAGGAGACTGCCTACACTACGCTTGTCCGCCCTCTTTTAGAATACTACTGCGCGGTGTGGGATCCTTACCAGATAGGACTGACGGAGTACATCGAAAAAGGTCAAAGAAGGGCAGCACGTTTTGTATTATCGCGAAATATGGAAGAGAGTGTCACAGAAATGAAACAGGGCTGGACATCATTAAAAGAAAGGCGTTTTTCTTTGCTACGGAATCTTCTCACGAAATTCCAATCACCAAATTTCTCCTCCGAATGCGAAAATATTTTGTTGACACCGACCTACATAGGGAGGAACGATCACCACGATAAAATAAGGGAAATCAGAGCTCGTACGGAAAGATATAGGTGTTCACTCTTTCTGCTCGCTATTCGATATTGGAATAATAGAGAATTGTGAAGGTGGTTCGATGAACCCTCTGCCAGGCACTTGAATGTCTTTTGCAGAGTACCCATGTAGATGTAGATGTAGATACTGGCGGTTCCGCCTCTCGTGACTTGTAGTGGTTAATTCCGTATTACAATGGGATGTCCGGCTACTTTTGATCGGATAGTGTATATACAGGGTTATTACAAATGATTGAAGCGATTTCTCAGCTCTACAATAACTTTATTATTTGAGATATTTTCACAATGCTTTGCACACACATACAAAAACTCAAAAAGTTTTTTTAGGCATTCACAAATGTTCGATATGTGCCCCTTTAGTAATTCGGCAGACATCAAGCCGATAATCAAGTTCCTCTCACACTCGGCGCAGCATGTCCCCATCAATGAGTTCGAAAGCATTGTTGATGCGAGCTCGCAGTTCTGGCACGTTTCTTGGTAAAGGAGGTTTAAACACTGAATCTTTCACATCACTATGCGTGAAACTTGCCCGCACGCGTTCAACCGTTTCTTCGCTCACTGCAGGCCGACCCGTTGATTTCCCCTTACAGAAGCATCCAGAAGCTTTAAACTGCGCATACCATCGCCGAATGGAGTTAGCAGTTGGTGGATCTTTGTTGAACTTCGTCCTGAATTGTCGTTGCACTGTTATGACTGACTGATGTGAGTGCATTTCAAGCACGACATACGCTTTCTCGGCTCCTGTCGCCATTTTGTCTCACTGTGCTCTCGAGCAGTCTAGCGGCAGAAACCTGAAGTGCGGCTTCAGTCGAACAAAACTTTATGAGTTTTTCTACGTATCTGTAGTGTCTCGTGACCATATGTCAATGAATGGAGCTACAGTGAATTTATGAAATCGCTTCAATCATTTGTAATAGCCCTGTATAGGTTACCCATCCAATGTTGCCTCGTCCTCCCAATAAACCGCCTGTCACTGACTTTCAACGAAAACTGGATCCAACGTTGTGTGAATGTTCTGAAAAGCTAATCATTTGCATATCACAGCATCTTCTTCCTGTCGGTGAAATTTCGCGTCTGTAGCACGTCATCTTCGTGGTGTAGAAATTTTAATGGCCAGTAGTGTACATACGTAACGTTTCGCATTCGTAGCATTATTTTCGGCTGAGAAAAGAAGTGCGGTCCATTACTTTCTGGGCAACCCTCGTACATGTACTACTGCTGGTATTTTAGTTGATATTGCGCTTAAAAAATCATACTATAAGTAAATATATAAATCAGGTACTACTTACAATCCCCACGTTCTCCCTATCCCTTACGTGGAAGATTTCCTCCAAACCTCTCGTCCGCAGTTCGTGGTCTAGTGGTTAGACCTTTGGATCACGTGGTCCCGGTTTTGATTCCCGGCAGGGTTGGGGATTTTCTCTGTCCGGGGACTGGCTGTTTGTGTTGTCCTCATAATTTCATCACCATCATCATCATTCGTGACAGCAACTCGATCGGATTGTGTAAAAATTGGACTATATAAGAATTGGGACATCGTACGGGCAACATTGGATACGTAACCTATATAAGTTGCGCGCCCCACAAACCAAACATCATTAACTAAACCCCTTGGAGCGCATGTCTGCCCTACGAGTCGCTGCACACTTACACCGTCCCTCTTAACAAGGTTAGTACAATTATAAAATTGTCGAGTCTTTCGCAGGCACATCTTGACGTGTTACCTGTTGGCACTCGTCTTGAGATTTTCCCGACAGTCGTTCAGTGGTTTCTCTGGCGTTTCGCCCACGTTAGTCCCTTTTGTGCGTCACTGGAGTTTCCGTGGCGCCACACGCGGCGGGCGATCAGAATCATTGCCGTCTCAACGGTAAGGCGCCCGCGAGGCAAATTAAACGACGCACTGCTCCATAAAGTTACTCGCAGACCATTATTTACAGACCGGCTAATTTCTCTGAACTGCTCCACGTACAATATCAGTCTAAATAAGGATCGCCGCCCTCGTTTTGAGGCGTGATGGAAGGTTAAACGTTTGACTACAACAAAATAAATGATTAAAAACTCTGTAGCTGTCCACTTTCAGAAAGATTCCGAGTTCCGACTTCTGGACTGGAACTTTTACATCGCTGACAGTTCGTACGCCGCCACCAGCTGGCTCGTAAACGTTTACGCCGATCTCCACAACAGCAATACAGTATAGAGTCAATAGGGAAAAAGTCACACAAAAACATCACTCCCAAACTCCCACGGATTATAATGTACTTTATTGGTTCAGTTAAGCCTTGTCAAGCCCAGTTTATCCATTGATCACCACCTCCCGCTAGCTACTGGAATCACAATCTGATATAAGATCTCCGCCTACATCGCATGAGCACGCTTACTAATACACGACACTCGCCTAGCAAAACCAGAAAAAGGCCTAAACGGAATTCCACACCTGCACTCGGGAATGCGCTTTCGATTCTGTACTCCTTCCGTATTTGAAAAGCAGCTTTTATAATCACCAAGGATCTGTAGCTCGTGCCTCCAGAAAGTTGAAAGCTATTCGATAACACGTCAGCTTTCAAAACTTATCCATTCATCCCAGAGTTCTGAATCTCAAGCTCATTGCAAAGATGTTTGGTACTAGGGGATCGATTATGCTTTTGAAATGGAGTTACCTGTGCTGACCATAGACATCAGTTGAAGCCTGTCCGCCATCTTGGGGAGATTCTTTTTTTTCCGACTGGTTTGATGCGGCTCGTCACGAATTCCTTTCCTGTGCCAACCTTTTCAGCCCTGAGTAGCAATTGCAACGTCCTTAGTTATTTGCTGGATGTATTCCAATCTTTGTCTTAATCTAGAGTTATTACCCTTTACAGCTCCCTCTAGTACCTTTGATCTTATTTCTTGAGAGGGATGTCTTATTAACCTGTCCCTTCTTCGTGTCAGTACTTTCCATATATTTCTTTCCTCGCCGATTCTGAGAAGAATCTACATATTACCTATCTTATCAGTACACCTAATTCGTCTGTGGCGTCACATCTCAAATGCTTCGACTCTCTTCTGTTCCACTTTTCCCACAGCCCATGTATACTACCATACAATGATGTGTTACAACGTACATTCTCAGAAATTTCTTCCTCAGATTAAGAGGACACTAGTAGGCTTCCCTTAGCTAGTCTTAGAAGACTCTTTCTCAGTTAAATCCCGGTGTTAAACCTACTCCTTAGCGTTCAATTGAGAGTCAGTTCTGAGTATGTATTTTGAAACAATGTACTTTCGGCGATCAATACTCATAATCAAACAGCTGACAACTGTTTAGCGCGAATTCCCACTCATCGCAGCAAAACAGCTATATGTTTTATTCCTGCTTTAAGTGAGGTCAAATAACAGCGCAGCAATACGAACACTTCACCAAGACTGAGCTTTATGGTGGAGACAGTCCTCACTTTCTCCGTGTGAGGGCGCTTCCCTATATTCTAATGTCCTTCAGTAGCTGCGAGCGTCATGGACCGGCCTGGACGGCGTGGTATGTTTGTGGGCCCCTCCAAACGAGAACACTCTGTTTGTGGACTGCTTTCTGTGTGCTGCGCTGGTTCTGATGCTGTTCTTGGCAGTTGCTTCCACTTTTTTCTACGGGCGACTGGTGTGTTAGCTTCCTTTGAGGTCATTATGTGATGGCCGTTCTCATGCAACCGGCTATAACCAGTATGGTGGATCCGCAGTGTGCGTCTTCTACCTTGACGTAATATCTGTTTGCAATATTTTCAGGACTTTGTGAGAGGGATTGCTGAAATGTAATGCCTCCCAATTTTTTACATGAAAACTGTTGAAGTTGTCTAAAACAAAACAAACGCTATTAACGTTCTACGCCTTTATTCTTCATGTCTACATATTTAAGCCTGCTCCCACCAGAGGGCTCCGAATTACAGCCTGTAACAAGGCGGTGTGAAACGTAACTATGTCGGTGCGTGAGAAACAGCGTGCTGTAATCGGCTTTCGAATTCGAAGAGTTCGTCGACACGTGGGGCACCCTCTCGCTCAGCGTGAGAATGCCAGGCAACAAGCGAGCCCTGCGACATCTGCAACACTGCCATCGATCATCTTCCATACAGTCCCGACTTGGTCCCATCCGATTTTCATCTGTTTCCAAAACTTAGAGGACACCTTCGAGGTCTTCACTTTGTAATAATGAAGCTGTGCAAATAGAAGTGAGATTGTGACTCCGACAACAAAGTCAAACATTCTACGGCAGTGGTCGTCAAATTGCAGCCCGCCAGCCACATTCGGCCCGAATGAGGTATTCGTGCGGGCCGCGGTTCCTGGCATGTTTTGCGATAGTATGTATCTATCAATTAACGGCCGAATCCAAAAATGAGCTAAGCTTAAGAGTGTAATTTTCCTGCGCAGTAACAAACAGAAATACAGAGACGGTAATGTTTTACGATGTGCTTAATTTTGATTGACGGTGGTGAATCGGGCGATGAGCTAAGTTGGCCGCTCACCTCAGGGGCAAAGGGTAGTGGCGCGGCTAATGGTTCAAGTGGTTCAAATGGCTCTGAGCACTATGCGACGTAACTTCTGAGGTCATCAGTCGCCTAGAACTTAGAACTAATTAAACCTAACTAAGGACATCACACACATCCATGCCCGAGGCAGGATTCGAACCTGCGACCGGAGCGGTCGCTCGGCTCCAGACTGTAACACCTAGAACCGCACGGCCACACCGGCCGGCAGTGACACGGCTACTGACGAATACAACAGGTGATAGGGCGAATGTCTTCCTGTTCGTCTTCCAGTAGTGACAATTCACGGGCACCCGCGACTTGTACCAATCAGCTGCTATCGTGTAAAATTTGACGCAGAAGTAAGTTGGATACATTAGCGTGCGTTATAGACAGAGTGTCCGCAGCTCGTGGTCTCGTGGTAGCGTTCTCGCTTCCCGAGCACGGGGTCCCGGTTCAGTTCCCGGCGAGGTCAGGGATTTTCACCTGCCTCGAGATGGCTGGGTGTTCTTGTGTCGTCTTCATCATCATCATTCATCATACGGTCGGAGGAAGGCAATGGCAAACTACCTCCGCTAGGACCTTGCCTAGTACAGCGGTGCGGGTCTCCTGCATCGTCCCCTACGCTTTGTCAAGCAGTATGGGACTTCATCATTGTCATAGAGACAGTCATCTTCAAACGTGATACATATTTGTAACCAGGATTATGAAATTAAAAGGGGCTGTTGTACTACAACACAACGTGTAGAAGAGAAATGGCATTCAAAACATTTAGTAAACAGTTGTACACTGTGAAACTTGCTGGCAGATTTAAACTTCTAAGCTCCCCACTATGTGTTTCTGTATGAAATTTAGCCCAACTCTACCTCTCACTCTATAAAGAGTCTACGTATTACCAAAACTAAGAACTTGCAAACTGTTACCCAACTTAATCTCGCATGCTAATGTTTGACTGGACAGAACCTAATTTGAATTGAACTAACTGGTCTTAAAACAACTCGTCCTTCTATTAAATGAGCAACTGAAGTAAAAAAAAAATTATCTGGCCCTAATCAAAATTTCCACTTACCTCGCGTCTTGCCAACATTGCTGCAGATTTCTCGAAAGCACAACAGCAAACAGCAAGCAGGCAGAGGCTAGCTTTCTATTTCTAAATAAATATTCGAAGAGTTGCATACCACATGGCGCAATATGGTAATGTGTGACGGTAAACCTTTCAACAGTGGAACGGGGAGATAACTATTCCTGCCTAGTAATATTCCAAAATAACGATTTTAGAATGCAGAATGAGATTTTCACTCAGCAGCAGAGTGTGCGCTGATATGAAACTTCCTGGCAGATTAAAACTGTGCGCCGGACCGAGACTCGAACTCGGGAGGTCCAGAGTTCCAATCTCTGTCCGGCACAAAGTTTTAATTTGATTTTAGAATGAAATATGCATTCAAAAGACAGCGTCAAGTTACTCGTAATCATCACACATAACACTGGTCGGAACAATACTATGCTTAACAAAGTGTACAATGATTTGAAAAGGATACAATGTTAACAGAGAATTTCTTTAAAAATCTGAACAGCTTAATCAGTCGATATCTTAATCCATGACTCAGGGAAGTGGGGCGGTCTTTCTCTCAGCTCTGAGCAAATTAACTAGCTGGCAATAAGTATTCTAAACAAATTAACTGCTCAGTGCTGCAGTCTTACCTCAAACTTCTCTTCAGAAATAATAACATTATTCAGAATTTATATTCTCTTCGTTTTGCAGTACATACATCTTATTCATCCTTACTGTCCTTTATAACACGTCTTTCTTCATCTAATACATACAATCACAAGCCAACACAGCACTACTGAATACGCCCATCATCTACCACACTTCAACTAAGAACGTATTAGACTGCGCAGAGGCAAAGATTGTGCCACAACAAGACCAAAGACTGTTTAACAGTAACCTAACTTTCTGTCTCTCTGATGTGCACATCGACAACTTAAAAAAATCAAAATGACATGCCCACCTTACAAACTGTGCGCTGGACTCGGACTCGAACCTGAAGGTGAGAGAGGAGATACTGGCAAGTAAAACTGTGAGGGTGGACCGTAACTTGCGATTGGATTGCTAAATCGGAGGAGCACATCCCCTCGAAAGGCGAAGATCCCGATCTAGAATCCCGGTCAGGTACGTAGGTTTAATTTAAGAGTAAGCTTCAAAACAGCGCACACTCCACTGCAGAGTGAAAATTCGTTCAGTATTTGTGACCGTGCCTCAAACTGCGAAACGCATTTATATATAAGTACAATTAATGTTGCTAATCGATTGATCATCCGCTTACAGAGACAACACAACAACACTTTGTCATGCAATTCCGGTGCCACAACTTTGGGATCGTTAAGAGTGGCAGAAATCTGAAACAGAGAACAGTTGACAAGAAGTTTCTCGAATGGTGTCGACTTTTACTATCAGCACTTGGTGGCCCAAAGCCAACTTTGTCACGGCGTAAAATCATGCGCAGGCAGCCGCGCGGGGTAGCTGCGCGGTCTAGGGCACGGTCTGCGCAGCTCCACCCGTCGGAGGTTCGAATCCTCCCTCGGGCATGGATGTGTGAGTTGTCCTTAGCGAAAGTTAGTTTAAGTTAGATTAATTACTGTGTAAGCTTAGGGAACGATGACCTCAGCAGTTTGGTCCCATAGGTTCTTACCAAAAATTTCGAACATTTCAAGCGCAGGCGCGGCCAGGCGAGCGCGGCGCTAATGTTCTCTTTGCATAGAGGCCACTGCTGTCGCGTTGCCGTCCTGGAGAGGGCTTGGTCTTCACAGCCCTCTCTGGTCTATCGTTCCCGATTGGCTTGTCGGCGCTTGACTTTACGCCGTAACAAATTTATCGCACAGTTTGTATAACTAGATTGTAGGGGCACTGATAACATACACTACTGGCCATTAAAATTGCTACACCAAGAAGAAATGCAGATGATAAACGGGTATTCATTGGACAAATACATTATACTAGAACTGACATGTGATTACATTTTCACGCAATTTTGGTTCATTCATCCTGAGATATCGGTACCCAGATCAACCACCTCTGGCCGTAATAACGGCCTTGATACGCCTGGGCATTGAGTCAAACAGAGCTTGGATGGCGTGTACAGGTACAGCTGCCCGTGCAGCTTCAACACGATACCACAGTTCATCAAGAGTACTGATTGGTGTATTGTGAAGAGCCAGTTGCTCGGCCGCCACTGACCAGACGTTTTCAACTGGTGAGAGATCAGGAAAATGTGCTAGCCAGGGCAGCAGTCGAACATTTTCTGTATCCAGAAAGGCCCGTACAGGACCTGCAACATGCTGTCGTACATTATCCTGCTGAAACGTTGGGTTTCGCAAGGATCGAATGAAGGGTAGAGCCACGGGTCGTAACACATCTGAAATGTAACGTCCACTGTTTCAAAGTGCCGTCAATGCGAACAAGAGGTGACAGAGACGTGTAACCAATGGCACCCCATACCATCACGCCGGGTGATACGCCAGTATGGCCATGAGGAATATACGCTTCCAATGTGCGTACACCGCGATGACGCCAAACACGGATGCCACCATCTTTATGCTGTAAACAGAACCTGGATTCATCCGAAAAAATGACGTTTTACCATTCGTGCACCCAGGTTCGTCGTTGAGTACATCATCGCAGGCGGTTCTGTCTGTGATGCAGTGTAAAGGGTAACCGGAGCCATCGTCTCCGAGCTGATAGTCCATGCTGCTGCAAACGTCATCGAACTGTTCGTGCAGATGGTTGTTATCTTGCAAACGTCCTCATCTGTTGACTCAGGGATCGAGACGTGCCTGCACGATCCGTTACAGCCATGCGGATAAGATGCCTGTCATCTCGACTGCTAGTGATGCGAGGCCGTTGGGATCCAGCACGGCGTTCCGTATTACCCTCCTGAACCCACCGATTCCATATTCTGCTAACAGTCATTGGATCTCGACCAATGTGACCAGCAATGTCGCGATACCATAAACCGCAATCGCGATAGGCTACAATCGGACCTTTATCAAAGTCGGAAACGTGATGGCACGGATTTCTCCTCCTTACACGAGGCATCACAACAACGTTTCATCTGGCAACGCCGGTCAATTGCTGTTTGTGTATGAGAAATCGGTTGGAAACTTTCCTCATGTGAGCACGTTGTAGGTGTCGCCACCGGCGCCAACCTTGTGTGAATGCTCTGAAAAGCTGATCATTTGCATATCACAGCATCTTCTTCCTGTCGGTTAAATTTCGCGTCTGTAGCACGTCATCTTCGTGGTGTAGCAATTTTAATGGCCAGTAGTGTACTATTTTATCCACGTTACCATTTAATAATAAGATGGCTACATGTGCGGTCCGAGGTGCCGCCCCGCAGTGGCAGTACTGGCTCTCGAGCAAAAAGAAAGTTGACGACCACTACTCTACAGTGACGAGATCAACACACTGGTCTCTCGTTGGCAGAAATGTGTTCGTCGCCAGGGTGACCATGTGGAGAAATAAATATGTAGGCAAGAAGAAGAAAGATGTAGAATTTCAATAACGATTGTTTAGTTTAAAAAGCTTTAAGAATTTTCTCATAAAAAATTCGGAATCATTACTTACCAAAACAGTCTCGTATGTGCCTTCCCTTGTGTGCAAAGCTAACTTCCATTCTTCAGAGAGGTTGTTATCTATTAGTACGACAGTACAATATGCGTAATAATTACGTTTGCTTAAATGTGTTAGGATTTTCTTTTTTATGTGGTGGCCTGTAAGCCACGTGGTCCCCGTGTGGACAATTGTAATGTTTCACGTATTATTGGCTACGAATTCAGTCTCAATAATCATAAATTTTCCTAAAGCGTCTACCATTTATTTTCATTCTAAAGTCACTTATGAAATTCACGTTCAAAGAAGCGATTGGTTATGATCTTTGTATTCATTTTCCAGTCTGCTCTTAATGCGCGGGCTTTAATCAGATTTCTGTCTTCAGTAGGAACGTTGATCAATGTGAAGAAAAACTACAGTCCTCTTAAGCTTTTTCAAAACTGTAATTGGCAGGAATTTTTTTAAACTGCATCCAACAGGAGCTGCTCATTGCACGTGATGTACTTATAAGAAAGATAACTTCCAAAATTTTCAAGTCAGATTATGAATTTGCTAGAAGGAACGACAATCTTAAATTTCACTCAATAATTCACGTATGCCTCCATACGTTCCAGTAGCGTAAAGTAAGCAATCTTGAGTAAGTGTACAAAATGTGTCTGACTGCGCTACAAATTGTTTCTTGGATCAAGATATGCAGGCCACTATGACCGAGCGGTTCTAGGCGCTTCAGTCCGGAACTGCGCTGCTGCTACAGTCGCAGGTTCGAATCCTGCCTCGGACATGGATGTGTGTGATGTCCTTAGGTTAGTTAGGTTTAAGTAGTTCTGAGTCTAGAGGACTGATGACCTCGGGTGTTAAGACCCGTAGTGCTTAGAGCCATTTGAACCATTTCTGATCAAGATCTTGTGTGAAAAAGGGGCACATATTCAGGACATTTTATCTGAAGACATAGTTTTATGTATTGAGATCTCTTCAAGAAAATAATAGGTGGTCAACAAAGTTATACGCTTTAAAACACCATCTTTGCCCCAGGAGGCACAACAATTTTCGTCCTAATCTCATGAGCACGGTCTGCTGACGCCTCGATTTCGCGAGCTCCTAAACTCTTCACGGCACCGATTTAACTTCTCTGCCTTTCAGTCAGTCAGGCTTAGTAACCACATACTGGCAATGTCGTTGGCCATTTCCTACTCACACTAATAATATTCCACTGCAAAGCATGGCTTCCTGCCAGGCCTTTTCAGAAGTGTATTTCCAACAGGTGCTGCGGACCATCTGTCACCCTACAAAAATCACTCTCCCTTCAGCCAGCCTCTTAGTTTTTCTCCATGGCCCACATAGGAGTATTAGGGAAAGACTGTCCCATCACTTTCAGGTTGGAGAAAGCCTCTTTCCCATGGGCACTGGAAATCAGCTCTGACATAAACAACAGCCACAGGACGAGCACGTGGAAGTTAAAATGTATCATGTAAAAAGATTTCTTATTATCCAAAGAAATTTCAGAACATAAATAATTATTATACTACGAATATTTGGCAATGTCAATGTTAATAAAAATCAAAGGCTGTGTATATGAAAAATAAAAAGAGATATCCATAAGAGAACTATGTTAATTCTTCCAAAGATAAACAAATGATTAATGAAGGAAGTGGGGGCTTCCTCTTCTAATGTTTCACTTCTGTTTTTGCCCTCGATATATTCAGAGGTAATGTTGCCGAAAATCCCATATTATGAATTCTTTTGAAACAACAATACTTCCTTTCATTAACATCATTGTCTACCAGTCATTGCAGCTAACCTTTTGATACTATCATATTGAATTTGTTTAATGAATTTATCTATTTTTTATGTATCGGGAAATTGTGCACACGTTGTTTGAAGACAAAGCGACCTACTGCTCGTCGTGTCGTGTCGTTTAAGTCTTTTTTCTCCACAAGTCGAACCTGCAGACCTGTCTTTACTAAGTCCGATTGAATATTCGTTGTCATCGTCCACGTAGATATCACAATGGTGTTTTGTGACTTAACAAGCATTGCGCTCTCATTTAAATACACTCCTGGAAATTGCAATAAGAACACCGTGAATTCATTGTCCCAGGAAGGGGAAACGTTATTGACACATTCCTGGGGTCAGATACATCACATGATCACACTGACAGAACCACAGGCACATAGACACAGGCAACAGAGCATGCACAATGTCGGCACTAGTACAGTGTATATCCACCTTTCGCAGCAATGCAGGCTGCTATTCTCCCATGGAGACGATCGTAGAGATGCTGGATGTAGTCCTGTGGAACGGCTTGCCATGCCATTTCCACCTGGCGCCTCAGTTGGACCAGCGTTCGTGCTGGACGTGCAGACCGCGTGAGACGACGCTTCATCCAGTCTCAAACATGCTCAATGGGGGACAGATCCGGAGATCTTGCTGGCCAGGGTAGTTGACTTACACTTTCTAGAGCACGTTGGGTGGCACGGGATACATGCGGACGTGCATTGTCCTGTTGGAACAGCAAGTTCCCTTGCCGGTCTAGGAATGGTAGAACGATGGGTTCGATGACGGTTTGGATGTACCGTGCACTATTCAGTGTCCCCTCGACGATCACCAGTGGTGTACGGCCAGTGTAGGAGATCGCTCCCCACACCATGATGCCGGGTGTTGGCCCTGTGTGCCTCGGTCGTAAGCAGTCCTGATTGTGGCGCTCACCTGCACGGCGCCAAACACGCATACGACCATCATTGGCACCAAGGCAGAAGCGACTCTCATCGCTGAAGACGACACGTCTCCATTCGTCCCTCCATTCACGCCTGTCGCGACACCACTGGAGGCGGGCTGCACGATGTTGGGGCGTGAGCGGAAGACGGCCTAACGGTGTGCGGGACCGTAGCCCAGCTTCATGGAGACGGTTGCGAATGGTCCTCGCCGATACCCCAGGAGCAACAGTGTCCCTAATTTGCTGGCAAGTGGCGGTGCGGTCCCCTACGGCACTGCGTAGGATCCTACGGTCTTGGCGTGCATCCGTGCGTCGCTGCGGTCCGGTCCCAGGTCGACGGGGCACGTGCACCTTCCGCCGACCACTGGCGACAACATCGATGTACTGTGGAGACCTCACGCCCCACGTGTTGAGCAATTCAGCGTTACGTCCACCCGGCCTCCCGCATGCCCACTATACGCCCTCGCTCAAAGTCCGTCAACTGCACATACGGTTCACGTCCACGCTGTCGCGGCATGCTACCAGTGTTAAAGACTGCGATGGAGCTCCGTATGCCACGGCAAACTGGCTGACACTGACGGCGGCGGTGCACAAATGCTGCGCAGCTAGCGCCATTCGACGGCCAACACCGCGGTTCCTGGTGTGTCCGCTGTGCCGTGCGTGTGATCATTGCTTGTACAGCCCTCTCGCAGTGTCCGGAGCAAGTATGGTGGGTCTGACACACCGGTGTCAATGTGTTCTTTTTTCCATTTCCAGGAGTGTATAATGTATCAACAAGAGCGATGTTCACCAATTGTGGATTAAAGTTAAGTATTCTTCCAGTTACTCTTGTTTGGCTAGTCTTATTTCTCTGACCTGTTCCAGACCTCACGCCAGCCTGCGTGAGCTTAATCGCGTGCTACTCAGCTACAAGTCATAGTGGATTGACTGTCGGGTCAGTCCACTACAATTAGAATGTGGATGTGGTCAAGCTTTGATTATTTAAATATGTTAAAATGTAAAATAATGTAGAATAAGCTGCAACCAATCAGATGGACGGCTTCAGGAAAGGCAACTGTCTTAGTCAGCTGAGCGAGGATGTTCGGCGCGAGGGAAATGCGGCCGGCGAAGGGCAGAGGGACAGTTCGGCTGGAGACACCAGAGTGGACAGTTCTGGTCTAGACACCAAAGGGTACAGTGCTGGTGGACACGTGAAAGCGGATAGTTGGTTTTTAGGCATCTAGGAAGTGAAACGACTTAGAAAATTTCGCGTTGTGTGGTATCGCGGAACTAAGTCTCTGAGCAGTGAGCAGCTGCGCGCCTGGTATGAACTCTAACTTTTCGCGTAGTTAACAAGGTGGAATATTGGTCTTGTAATTCGCGATGAGGTTGTGAATGATCGAACTGGGTTAAATCGATATGCGCTCGAGTGTAATACACTCATGCTCATAAATTAAGGATAATGCTAATACATGGTAAAACAACGCTCTGGTGGGCGGTTTGCGGATTTAAATCACTTCGGGGTATGACCATGTGGTGCATTTGACCTGCGGTCCTCACGCGGTGGCGCTGGCAGCAGTCCACATACGCAGAGGTGTGTTGGTGCATGTCACAGTACGGTGTGCCGACGTTTTCAGATGTGTTAATTGTGACTATGTGTTGAAAATGGCTCAAAGAGCACGTATTGATGACGTTATGAGGGGTAGAAGACTAGGGCGACTGGGGGCTGATCAAACACAGCAGGCCGTAGCACGGGCCCTCCATGTGCCACAAAGTGTGATCTCAAGATTATGGCAACGATTCCAACAGACAGGAAACGTGTCCAGGCGCTACAGTACGGGACGTCCACAGTGTACAACACCACAAGAAGACCGATATCTGTCGGCCGCGGTGGCCGTGCGGTTCTAGGCGCTCCAGTCCGGAGCCGCGCTGCTGCTACGGTCGCAGGTTCGAATCCTGCCTCGGGCATGGGTGTGTGTGATGTCCTTAGGTTAGTTAGGTTTAAGTAGTTCTAAGTTCTAGGGGACTAATAACCACAGCAGTTGAGTCCCATAGTGCTCAGAGCCATTTGAATCATTTTGAACCGATATCTCACCATCAGTGCCCGCAAACGGCCACGGAGTACTGCAGGTAGCCTAGCTCGGGACTTTACCACAGCCACTGGAACAATTGTCTCCAGAAACTCAGTCTACAGACGACTGAGCAGACATGGTTTATTCGTCCGGAGACCTGTAAGCTGCATTCCACTGACCCCTGGTCACAGGAGAGCCCGTAAAGCCTGGTGTCAAGAACACAGTACATGGTCATTGGAACAGTGGTCCCAGATTATGTTCACGGACAAGTCCAGGTGAAGTCTAAACAGTAATTCTATCTGGGTTTTCATTTGGCGTGAACCAGGAACCAGATACCAACCCCTTAATGTCCTTGAAAGGGACCTGTATGGAGGTCGTGGTTTGATGGTGTGGAATGGGATTACGATTGGTGCACGTACACCCCTGCATGTCTTTGACAGAGGAACTGTAACAGGCCAGGTGTATCGGGACGTGATTTTGCACCAGTATGTCCGCCTTTTCAGGTGTGCAGTGGGTCCCACCTTCCTCCTGACGGAAGATAACCCACGGTCCCTCCGAGCTGCCATCGTGGAGGAGTACCTTGAAAGAGAATATATCAGGTGAATGGAGTGGCCTACGTGATCTCCAGACCTACACCCCATCGAGCACGTCTGGGATGCTCTCGGTCGACGTATCTCTGCATGTCTACGACACTTCAGGAGCTCCGACAGGTATTGGTGCAAGAATGGGAGGCTATACCTCAGCAGCTGCTCGACCACCTGATCCAGAGTATGACAACCAGTTGTGCGGTCTGTGTACGTGTGCATGGTGATCATATCCCATATTGATGTCGGGGTACATGCGCAAGAAACAGTGGCGTTTTGCAGCACGTGTGTTTCGGGACGGTTTTCTCAACTTATCACCATTACCGTGGACTTACAGATCTGTATCGTGTGTGTTGCCTATGTGCCTATGCTATTAGCGCCACATGGTGTGGCACCATATTCTGCAATTATCCTTAATTTATGAGCATGAGTGTAGCGATTCTAAATACGGCCACTTTCGCTATTAGTTTGCTTTCAGAATAAACATTATTCTAACCAAATCGCAACTGTGTGGCCTACATCATTTATGGGTCGTTAATTTAGCTCCTGATGTTATAGTTACTGTTGTTATATGTTATATTAACATAGAATGTTTTATACAATTTCGCAAACTTGCCATCAGCCAGACAATTTAACCAAAGGTTCACAAGTGTCTAATTTAGGGCGTATAATACGAAATGTGTGGTTCAACCCGTAGACGAGTTTGAGCCAAGACAAGAGGAACCGCATGTGAGCCCGAACATCTTTGGGATGTTAGCTCGCAATATTTACGGTAAACGTGCCTTCAAACACAATAACCACCAGGACGTGATACAGCGAAAGAATATAACAAGAGATGGTAAAAAAGTTTAAAACAACAGTGATTCAGAATTTTCAAAGAGTTAAATATATAGTGATGTGCGTTAATTTACTAACCACATCGGCCATCTTACTTATAATGTATCTTTGCCGAGACAAACTCATAGTCATGCACAGAATATTTTTTATCAAATTAAAAATTTCTTTCACGTTTGTCTGCCTGTAAGGAAAGATATGTTACAGCGCAGTCAGGAAATGATATGTTACAAAGCGGCTAGGATTCCCACACAGTCACCACTGCGGTGGCGGACCCCAATCAGCCCGCCATGGAGGATCCGTCTTTGATGATGCTAACCACTCGTGCTGCCGAAACGTCAGAAAAACCACGAAACATCCGTCGGCTAAAAATCCCGAGGCGAGCGTCAACAGGCAAACACATCGTTAGTGCAACTGGTTATTTTGTTCATTCGATGGATGAATAATGCATAGCTTAGAAGGCTGCGTGAAATTATGTACGTTTTTTCTCAGGTTGAAATATGTGTTCTTACTGTTTGTTCTTGTACTAATCTGACATGTGCTATTTAATCGCTTGTATTATTCATTATTTACTACGCTTTTACAAAATAAGACATTACGATGAGAAACATTATCTTACGCACAAACTGATTTAATGCTAATTGCTCGCGTTAGAGTATTCTGCGCAAATCTCTTCATCTCTGTGTCACTGCTACAACCTTCATTTTTTGAACCTTATTGTAGTCAAACGCTGCTCTCCCTCTACAATTTTCACCCCTCTCCGCCCACACCATACTGTTCAATAACTAATTGACAATACTTAGACGTCTCAGGATGTGTGCTGTCAAATGATCCTTTCTTTTGGTCAGATTGGGTCACAAATTTATTTACTCACTAAATCTCTCCTTAGTTATCCGATCTATCCACCTAATCGTCAGCATTCTTCTGTAACATTATGATTCAAAAGCTTATTATCTCTTCTTGTGTGCACTGTTTACGGCATACGAGTACATGTTACTTACATGGAAGCCTTCACTGCTTGCGCATAGTGACAGGAAACTCTTCCTAGCACCTAAATTTGCATTCGCTGTTAACAAACTTTTCTTCCTACTGCCAGTCTGCACTATATCTCCTCCATTTGCGACATGGTCGGTTATAACGCTTTAGAAATAGCAAAACTCATCTACAACTTTCAGTGTCTCACTTCTTAATGGAACACTTTCAGAAACTCCCAATCTGATTCTGCTTTATTTCATTATCAGTGTTTTGCTTTAATCATTTTCTGTCTTCTACTGATCTTTTCACCCCCAGTGAGGGACTGGAAGCATAGTAAATGGGTGGCAAAGACGTAACTGAACGCTTAACACACAACTGTTATGCACGCATTGCAGATAACACAGTGCGATGTGGTATGGGGCAAATGGCCGAAAAAAATAATAAACATTTGTTAAAATTCATAGTGATACCTTCAGCTGTCTCTTATTTTGCACAATTCGCTACTAGTTTCGGCCAAATGACCATTATCAAGCTAGTTGGCATAAGCGGCAGGAAAGTTATACCATAATTTGAACAAAAGTAATTTTTCTCTTTTGAGCCCACCAGGGCACATAAAATTTTTTTACAACAATAACTGTGCACAACAGTTTACATCAAGAAACAAAGTCCATATCGATGTAGGCTTTGCATCTTGACGAAAACCATTGTACACGGATATTATTGTAAAATATTCTTGTGTACTATATCTTCGGCGGTTGTCCCCCCGATGCTGCCAGCGATGACTGCACTATTTTGCCATGCCTCGTCATATTTGCCAACAGCACATAACGATGGCATTATCCTGTTTGCAGAATCAACAAACGTGGCCCCTTTATCACCCGCAGCATCAGCCAGTAGAACAGACTGAGCGTAGTAATCCGAACCACTGTATAACTCGTGGGTCCGTGGTTCACAGCACAGTGTTTCAGGAGTTCAGCAGAATTCATCATCGGTGGAGCTAGGAGTTCAAACTTCCTCGACAACCAGCAGTTCATTATCGGCAGCCAGGAGTCTGTCCTCACCTGTTCTCGTTCAGAGGACATCAGTTACGCATGCTGTATCTCGCATTCGTAACGGTCTGAAGAGAGCTGCCACTGGTCTGGAATCTGCAGTACAAGGATAGGATTCACCACAGCCTTAGTAGTGACATGATGATGACTTTGTCTCCAGGTAGGTGTCTAATCCTAGGAGTGACTGGTCATTTATGAGAATTAGTTCTCAGGCTGGACAGATTCGTATGTGTTTAATCCGAAATGGATATACGTTTGTGTGAGTGTTGCAATAAATAAATGTTTATGTTCTAATTATTTGTGTGTAGCGGTGTTGCAGAACTCACACAACACAAATGTACATAGTTAAATACATTACTTAGTTACTCATCAGTTGAACAGGCCTAGGAAGGTACTTACGATGTAAACATATCTGGGTCCTGATTGTTGGAACTAAAGGCTTCAGATACCTACGTAGCCACGCGGGGGTAGCCGTGCGGTCTAGGTCTAAGGCGCCTACGCGCGCCCCCCCCCCCCCCCCCCCTCTGTCGCTGGTTCCAGTCCTCCCTTGGCCAAAGATGTGTGTGTTGTGATTAGTGTAAGTTAGTTTAAGTTAGATTAAGTAGTGTATAAGCCTAGGGACCGATGACCTTAGCAGTTTGGTCCCATAGGAACTTAACACAAACATCAAAAAAAAAAAAAAATAGATATACCTACGTAATAATTAAAATAAAATCGTGCTGCATGAATGGTTGAGAGACTCTGAAGGGCAGTTTCAGCTGCTAAATTGGAATGGTTTTCCTATCCGCCGTGCCTATAGGCGCCTTTCCTTCGCGGATATGAGAGCTGTTGTGTCTAAGTGTATTTGTTAAGTGTAGATAACTGTAATCGTATACGTGTGTGTGTGTGTGTGTGTGTGTGTGTGTGTGTGTGTGTGTGTGTGTGTGATTAGGCGGCGTACCCAGATGATCACCCATCTAACTACTTGTGACTGCCAATAGTGCTTAACTTCGGTGATCTGATACGAACCGGTGTATCCACCTAGGCACAGGCACTGACGCGTAGTAGTATCAAGCGGTAATACTTAATTTGCGCGGGCCGGAGTGGCCGTGCGGTTCTAGGCGCTACAGTCTGGAACCGAGCGATCGCTACGGTCGCAGGTTCGAATCCTGCCTCGGGCATGGATGTGTGTGATGTCCTTAGGTTAGATAGGTTTAATTAGTTCTAAGTTCAAGGCGACTGATGACCTCAGAGGTTAAGTCGCATAGTGCTCAGAGCAATTTGAACCCATTTGAACTTAAATTGCAGATATAAGATTAAAAATCTGCAAAACTGTACTTGCTGAATATTTTTAATCTGACACGTGATATTATTCGGGACCCCATGACTGTTAAGTGAATATAGAATTCATGGGTTCAGGAGGATCGTACTCGACGACATGCAGGATCCCAATCGCCCCATACGTCTAAGGCCCAAGAGGACAGAAAATGTTCGCCTCGACCATGCAGTATCATATAGCCCCGTCATCTGCCTTGACTCAGGAAACGGGCTTATCTGTGATAGTATCACAGAACGATAAACCGCGTTTTCGATACATCACGATGCTTCTGCTGTCGACTCGCGCTAGTGGACATCTCTACTTCTGACCCAACACATTTCTTCAGACAAACAACCAACGATTTCTGAATGAGAAAGATGCGCGTTATCTTTCTTTATATACGGAAAGTTCATGGTGTTGCTCCTTCCACCTTCGTTTGGCTGCGCTGATATGCTAATTGTGGTGTCACCGCCAGACACCACACTTGCTAGGTGGTAGCCTTTAAATCGGCCGCGGTCCGTTAGTATACGTCGGACCCGCCTGTGGCCACTATCAGTGATTGCAGACCGAGCGCCGCCACACGGCAGGTCTAGTCTGGAGGGACTCCCTAGCACTCGCCCCAGTTGTACAGCCGACTTTGGTAGCGATGGTTCACTGACTAAATACGCCCACATTTGCAGAGACGACAGTTTAGTATAGCCTTCAGCTACGTCATTTGCTACGACCTAGCAAGGCGCCATATTCAGTAATTAGAATGAATTCTGAACAGACAATATTGTGAATCATGTACCGTCAAGAGCGACGTTCATCATTAATGGATTTAAGTTAAGTATCAAACTACTTAGTCCTCTTTCTGAATTCTAATTCCTTGTCATGTTCCAGACCTCACGTCAGTATAGTTCTTCCCTCCTCACGCCAGCCTGCGTGAGCTACAACGCGTGCATTTCGGCCTCCTCTAGTAAAACGGTGTTGGCTCTTCTGCCAACTAAAACACTAATCACTTGCTTATCCACGCATGTAGTACACTTTCTGTCACTTTTGACGTTTGTTGCGTGCCATCTTCGCAATGTTGCAATTCTAACACCGACAAAATTTACGGAGAGATTACTTATACAGAAATAAGAAACAAATGTATAGAAATATGGGCTCTAAAATACATACCTTAAGAGGTATGAATGCTATTTCATCTTCTGTACTATGAAACAGAGCTCTTCTACTACAAGGTCTTTGCTTTCCGTATTTTGGGTCTAGGTAGTATTGACCAAAACAAGAGAAAAATTCCCAGTAAATATGGGGCCTAAAATGCATAACTTAAGAACTACTGGCACCTGTTCATCTTAGCTAGAGTGAAACGCATCATGAGCTACGCTTATCTCGCTTATCTGAACAGGCAGGTACGCGAAGGCAGGTGACGTCTTTGTACGTACAATAGCTTACTTATTCACCATTAGTGATCATAACAGAGCTACTGAGACGCGAGCGCAGCCATGGGTAACAGTTAACTATAAGTACTCTCCACTCCGACCTAGTAGTATTCTTGTCTTCGATTGCTACCGGCAGTGAGACGTACTCCACACCAGGCGAAAGATCTATGTGGGCCAACCAGCATCTCTTACATCTAGCCACTTCCTCCGATAGCTACTGATTTACGAGCCACTGTTAGTCCTGATGATTTGGAGGCTCAAGCTGGAGCTAACAAGAGGAACCACCTCTTCACGTGGTCTCTAGGCCTCTCCAAGTGGTCTTGAGCTCAAGACCTGCGCTCCAGCGCACCTTGTTACTGACCCACTGCCAAGCTGCCACCTGTCCATCGCAATACAGAAGCGCCAGACTCGTGTCCACAAGGCCGCTGACGCTGCATCCTTCTCCGAGACCGCTTGCCAGCCCGGCAACCACGCGCCAAACTCACCGCCTTACGCTTTACTGAGGTCGACGATGCTGCTGAGATCAGGTACGCTTCTTGTTGCCAGATTCACAATTTAACAACGTCTTACAATTGTCCATTTCATTGCTACTGATTTCACGACCACCTAGTCTCAAGCGTTACACCGTCCTGCATCACGAGGTAAGGGACACCCATCCTGGCAATTAATCAGTCCTATCTTATTACATTACAAAACTCTTACTCGACCTATTCTTGAGTATTGCTCATCAATCTGAGACCCTTACCAGCTTGAATAAATTCAAGAGGCAGAAAGGATCGAACAAATATCGGAGCATGTCGTCATGGGATCGTTTAATCAAAGCAAGAGCATAATGGAGATGCGTAACAAACTCCAGTGGCAGACGCTATAACGCAGACGTTGTGTGTCACGGAGAGATTTGGTACTGAAATTCCGGGGTAGCACGTTTTGGGAAGGGTCTGGCGACATGTTACTTCCCTCCTCACGCCTCTGACGAAATGACCAAAACGAGAAAATCTGATAAGCTGCAGCTAATACGTAAGTTTTCCGACACTCATCCTGCCCCAGTACCATTGGCGAATGAAACAGGATAGGGGGTGGCACAGATCAGGTAGCGGTACTCCGCCGCACAGTGTAAGGTGGCTTCGGAGTACATACAGGGTGTTTCAAAAATGACCGGTATATTTGAAACGGCAATAAAAACTAAACGAGCAGCGACAGAAATACACCGTTTGTTGCAATATGCTTGGGACAACAGTACATTTTCAGGCAGACAAACTTTCGAAATTACAGTAGTTACAATTTTCAACAACAGATGGCGCTGCGGTCTGGGAAACTCTATAGTACGATATTTTCCACATATCCACCATGCGTAGCAATAATATGGCGTAGTCTCTGAATGAAATTACCCGAAACCTTTGACAACGTGTCTGGCGGAATGGCTTCACATGCAGATGAGATGTACTGCTTCAGCTGTTCAATTGTTTCTGGATTCTGGCGGTACACCTGGTCTTTCAAGTGTCCCCACAGAAATAAGTCACATGGGTTCATGTCTGGCGAATAGGGAGGCCAATCCACGCCGCCTCCTGTATGTTTCGGATAGCCCAAAGCAATCACACGATCATCGAAATATTCATTCAGGAAATTAAAGACGTCGGCCGTGCGATGTGGCCGGGCACCATCTTGCATAAACCACGAGGTGTTCGCAGTGTCGTCTAAGGCAGTTTGTACCGCCACAAATTCACGAAGAATGTCCAGATAGCGTGATGCAGTAATCGTTTCGGATCTGAAAAATGGGCGAATGATTCCTTTGGAAGAAATGGCGGCCCAGACCAGTACTTTTTGAGGATGCAGGGATGATGGGACTGCAACATGGGGCTTTTCGGTTCCCCATATGCGCCAGTTCTGTTTATTGACGAAGCCGTCCAGGTAAAAATAAGCTTCGTCAGTAAACCAAATGCTGCCCACATGCATATCGCCGTCATCAATCCTGTGCACTATATCGTTAGCGAATGTCTCTCGTGCAGCAATGGTAGCGGCGCTGAGGGGTTGCCGCGTTTGAATTTTGTATGGATAGAGGTGTAAACTCTGGCGCATGAGACGATACGTGGACGTTGGCGTCATTTGGACCGCAGCTGCAACACGGCGAACGGAAACCCGAGGCCGCTGTTGGATCACCTGCTGCACTAGCTGCGCGTTGCCCTCTGTGGTTGCCGTACGCGGTCGCCCTACCTTTCCAGCACGTTCATCCGTCACGTTCCCAGTCAGTTGAAATTTTTCAAACAGATCCTTTATTGTATCGCTTTTCGGTCCTTTGGTTACATTAAACCTCCGTTGAAAACTTCGTCTTGTTGCAACAACACTGTGTTCTAGGCGGTGGAATTCCAACACCAGAAAAATCCTCTGTTCTAAGGAATAAACCATGTTGTCTACAGCACACTTGCACGTTGTGAACAGCACACGCTTACAGCAGAAAGACGACGTACAGAATGGCGCACCCACAGACTGCGTTGTCTTCTATATCTTTCACATCACTTGCAGCGCCATCTGTTGTTGAAAATTGTAACTACTGTAATTTCGAAAGTTTGTCCGCCTGAAAATGTACTGTTGTCCCAAGCATATTGCAACAAACGGTGTATTTCTATCGCTGCTCGTTTAGTTTTTATTGCCGTTTCAAATATACCGGTCATTTTTGAAACACGCTGTATGTAGAGAAAGGAAAATATGCTTTATTTAGTTTTTATTACTTATTTCACTCCTTTATTCAGTTGGGGAGTGAGTGGCAGGGATAATGGAGTAACGCAGTGTGTGTGTGTGTGTGTGTGTGTGTGTGTGTGTGTGTGTTTGTTGATGGTGGTGGGCGCGGGAGGGAGCGCTAGGACGCCTAGGTATGAGACACTGTGTGAGGGTGACGTTTGGCCGAGGTAGGGATGTGGTGGGGTGGAGACTTGCATGCAAGAAAGGAAGGGGATGTCATTTTATAAACTTGTCTCGGGGCCTCCATGACTGTTGCATGGCATGGCGGCCTTTTCTGCTTGACCAGCGTTGTGGTCCACACCTAAGCTAGGACACTCTGAGCGGCAAACTCTTCTTGGTAAGGCCTCCTGCGCCCAGAAAGCAAAATGTTGTGCACTTTCGAAGCGAATGGTCGTGTTCTGAACTCTTGCCAAGGCAGAGCAATCGACTAGGGTATTTTCGTGCCGCTAAGGTCGCCGTCGCTGCCGCCGTGTCTCAGAAGTTTTTGTGCTAGCGGCCCCACCTGGCCACCCATTTACGACGGATGCGGAGCGTAACACGGACTACGATTCGGACAACCAGTTGGACTCACGCCCGACGTCGCGGATTCACGGCCGCATTGACTCCCACCAGAGAAGAAGGAACGGCCTGTCCGCGAAAGATCTCACCACCCAGCGAAAATTCCGCAGGGTTGTCGGGTGGAAGCAGCGTGCACAAAAAGACGAGACCCAAATCAGTTGGTAGGGCCTGCAGACATAGCGATTATTATGCACCACCTTGCTGTTGGCAGACACCTTTACCGGCATGAGGAGGATGAGGCCATTTTTTTCCACTTAGTGTACCGAACCGTCACATCCCATCGGCGCACATTGATGCCCCCCAATTTTGGCGCCACATGGGCGCAAGTTTCTGCCCTGGAGTGATCGGCAACGAGCCAGCCCGAGGTGGCAGCAGCAGCGACACTGGCTGCAATCGTATCTGATGTAGCTGCGACAGCCACATTGGCCACAAGTGTGAAGCACCGATGCAAGGTGGAACGAACCCGCCCGATCAAGGTGAGGACATGGAGATGTCTCAGACATCACGTAAGTGCCCTGCCGCAGCCATAGAGGATTCCTCCCCCCACCTTGTCCAGCATGCAAAGGCCAAGGTAGCAGAAGCAGCACCAGAAGAGGCCAAAGAGGAGGTGTGGCGCATCCCCACATCAACCAGGAGCACAGCCAGAAGCACGCAGCTAAAGGTTTTGACCTCCAGCAAGGAGACCAACTGCTGTGTAGACTGCAAATCAGTTTGGACACATGCCGGAAGAAGCCAAAGAGGACAGATTGACACTGCCACAGCTGAAGAAACCGCCTTGCCCACCAGTGATCAGCAGGCTACAAGAAGATCCACTCCACCACCAGGTTTTAGCCTGTACAAGGTCCAGCCAGAGAACACTGGGGACTACCATAAGCTTAAGAAGCTTGTTGAAGAAGAAAAGTGGCACTGTTTTACACACAGTGCCGAGCCACAGAAGTAGCTGAAGGTGGTCTTTCGCCATCTTGCAATCAAGATGGAGCCAGAGTTCCTAAAGCAGCAGCTCACAGCTCAGGGCTTCCCATTCCACTCTGCCAGCTTTGTGAAATCGCTTAGGACACATAGGAACGTGCCTCTGTTCCCTACTGTCCTGGTCGACAAACTCGAAAAATTTTCGATGTGTACAAGGTCGTGGACTTATCCCCTTCGTGCAAAAGGTAGGAGAGCCCTGTGCTACTCCTCCCAAGGCATGGCGCTCTACTGCCACGTGGCAGCTTGCTGCGCCGAGTGTGCCGTACTGTACCAGACAAGGAATCAACAAGAAGAAAGAAGACCCACCGACTTGCTGCAACTATAGCGAGCCACATGTGGCAAGTTACAGGGGCTGCAACGCCTTCCATCGTAAGACAGCCGCCAGATGTGTCCACCTGGGACGCAGCTTTGCTGACACCGCTGTGGGGAAAGCGCCACTCGCGAGCAACACGCCTGCGCCATCAACTGCGCCACAGGCCGCAGGAGAAGGACGCAGACGTCAAACGGAGAAACCGCCACCTCGCAGCGTGCGGAACACACGCAGAAGCCAGTGGACGGTACCCCAAGGACGAAGAACAAAGTGACAGCCGCCGGAACGGACGCCAGCGAACTCAGTATGTGCTGCGAGCACTGATCCAGTGGGCACTCATCAAAGTAGCAACGGCGGCGCTCAAAACCATGGACATCATGGATAATGTTCACATCCTTGACTTGTGCACCTTCAGCACGAATGGACTGTATTGCCAACAGGGTGAATTCCGCCAATTCCTACATCTGTCTCATGCAGAAAACATTCCTCAAACCTGAGATGAATGTGTGGACAGTGAACTAATGCTGCTATTGAGACGACAGAGCTATCCACATGGGCGGCACTGGAATCTACATCAAGAGGTCGCTGCAGCGTTCACTGGAGGGACGAATTTTCATTGCAGGGGATTTCACTGCGAAAAACACGAAATGGAACTCTAGCCTCTCCAACGCCAATGGGCGCAGGCTCACCCGCATCGTTCATCGAAACGCGCAGTCTGCCTAGGGCCGTTTTACCCCAAGCACTTCATCACCTGGGACCAACTAGAGGCGATCGACTTCGCACTCCTGAAGGGCATCGGACAATTCATGTATGGTGAAACGCAGTACGTCCAGACCAACGTCTGGGTTATACAAACTTGGGCTGAGAGTGTTTCCACACGGAAATACTCAAGTCACTCGAAGACACAGCAAACCCCAGTCATCGGGGCCAAAGCAGCCCTAGCCTTCTCCAATTGAAGAATACTTCGAGCAGCAAATGCTGCTATTCTGAGACGACCGCTTGCGTTAGTTACCACCGCGCATCTGGCAGCAATCACTGACAAGAACCAATTATTTCGTGAATGGCAGTTCACTCGCCAATGAGACCTAAACACTGTATGCGACAAGAGATAAAAGCAGCAGATGTACGACACAGGAACAGAAAATGGGCAGACTTACTGTCCACGAGCCGGGAAAATCGTGAAAAACCACCTGCGCCACTGACAGCGCGTACCGCGCTACAAATCGGTAACGAATACTTCAGCGAACCTGATGGAATAGCCAGCATTCGCAGCAAACTTCAAGCCAGTGACTGATAACCATGGACGAGGCCTACAGTCGTCAAGTCGACGAGCAGCTCTCAATCTCCCTAGCAGCCAGGAATGAAGATGACTTAATGGAGGCGATTACAGAGGAAGAAGTAGCGGTGCATCCTCATCCCCTGAACACCATGAAAACAGTATCAAATCATGGAATCAAAAACCACCCGCTAAATAACCTCTTGACAGGAGTACAACTGCACTTGATTGACGTGTTCAACAAGATACTCCACTCAGGCTGATACCCTACAATGTGGAAACACGCCGAAGTTGTGGCCATCTAGTTCTAGAGGCTGTACGCCAAAAGCCTGATGGAACACTTCAGCCAGGAGACTGTCATCCTGCACGAGCAGTTTGACTTTCTAAGCGGCCATTCAACCTGTCAGCAGCTACTGTGGTTGGTAGAGCCACTGATGAGAGCACTAGATACAAGAGAATACCTCGACGTGTCCAGAGCCTTGTAGTCTGTCTGGCTCGACGGCCTCGTGTACAAGCTCTTTGCACTCGAGCTGCCAACGTCGCATGCAGTCCTCCTTAGATCCTACCCACTGGAGCGAACCTTCCACCTCAGGGCGGGTAATGGTACATCCATAGACTGGCAAATACATGCGGGAGTGCTGCAGTGTTCGGTACTCGGCCCCTTGCTACCGATATTCCTCAAGTGGCGCGTGTCGAATTGGCTCTCTACGACAATGATATGGCGTTGTATACCCGCAGCATAAATACTCACACTATGCATCACCGACTCCAACTCGGGTGTGCACTCTGGGTTCATGATCAACGAAATGGAGGCTGAAATTCAACGCAGCGAAGAGCCAGGCAGTGATCTTCATCCGAAGAATGCTGCCGCCAGATCTCCCACCAGTCGAAATCCTGGAAGCTCCTATCCCACGGAACAAGATGACGAATTACGTAGGGGTAACTCTAGAATAAAGACTCTCCTGGGAACCTCATATCCGAGACATCAGGAGCGGAGTCATAGAGTGTCTTTGCACACTTCACCGGCTGCTCAGCCCTCAGTCGAAGCTGCCTCCGCAACACGGTATCATTCTATACCTAACACTGGTCCGACCTGTGTTGGAGTTAGCAGCTGTGGTGTGGGGAAAGGCTGTAGATTCACTCGTCGCAACGCTGAAAAGGACCCAAAACCGAGCTCTGAAGACCGCTTTAAGTCTTCCGAGGGTATACTCCACTCGTCTAATGCAGGTCAGATTCAGGATCATCACGAGAAAGCGGGGCAACCCCGCAACCCGCTGCTCCACGAACGGGGCCGTTAACCACATCACAGGCCAACCACACGTTGGCTTCATCCGCTGCGAGAAAACACAGGAAATCATCACTACGTCACCCAAGGCCAATTCGTATAGCTAAGGTTTTCCTCTTCTTCCTCACAGGAACAGCAGGAACAACATTTTCAAGCTTACACTGCTCAACATGCCGAGCAAGGAAAAGTTCGCCAGAGAAGCGACAGCTCCAAGACTGTATTTTACTAAATGCATTACACTCTACTGTCTGTGGTAATGATATTTATTGTGCTACCAGTTTCGGTCTCAAACCATCTTCAACGGCATCTGTACAACATACATGTTTAAGATGATTTAAGACCGAAACTGGTAACACAATAAATATCATTATCACAGACAGCATAGTGTAATGAATTTTGTAAAATTCGTACCTGCTATTGACTAGCACCTAAAGAAGATGTTCCATGACTGTAGTTACGCGCCGGCCGCGGTGGTCTAGCGGTTCTGGCGCTGCAGTCCGGAACCGCGGGACTGCTACGGTCGCAGGTTCGAATCCTGCCTCGGGCATGGGTGTGTGTGATGTCCTTAGGTTAGTTAGGTTTAAGTAGTTATAAGTTCTAGGGGACTTATGACCTAAGATGTTGAGTCCCATAGTGCTCAGAGCCATTTGAACCATTTTTGTAGTTACGCTGGTGACCCCCAACAATAGAAATCCGAGGAACGTGGCCAATTCACCTTCCCTCTCCGACCCGTCAGTCTCCAGGTATGCCCCGACAACTAGACCATAATGAGATGGAGCACGATCATGCTTAAAGAAAGTGGACTGATTTCGTCATCAGACATCAGCAACGGCAGCACATCTCAGCAACTGCAGGTAACGGGCTGCTGCTGGTGTACCCTGAACGAAGAAGTCCCCAAACAATGAGAGAATCCTATACTCCACACCTACTTTTGTTCCGACAATTGCCTCCGATCGATCCACACAGTGAGGTCTCACATCTGACAGAAACTGTAATACTGTTTATTTACCTCTCTGTTTACACAGAAATTGGGTTAATCCATAATTAGTGCGTAAAAAGGGAGAGGATGGTTTTGATTTATCTTGTGTATCAACCATTCTGCAAAATGAATCCGACGATTTGGATCATCCTCAGTGAAACGAAACATTTACATTTTATATATTGCCAAAATTCTCATTATTGATGTACGGCTGACCCTAGTTTCCTGCGAGGTGTGGCGAGTACTGAGCTCTGGGTGGCTAACGAACGATTCCAGAACAGCACTTGATGTCGTCCCATACGCAGCCGATTCTGATGGTCCAGCTTTCAGTTGTCAGATACGGAATCAATATTACTGAATTTTGCGAATTGTTTCACCACTGCACTATAGGTAATGGGTGGTCTGTTTCAGTGTTATTGATTGAAGGCCTCTGCAATGATGTGGTTTGTCCACATCCCTGACATCATGGTTTGCGTTAACGGCACCAGCGTTGATGTCACCTGTAAGAAAGAAACATGTCATAATTCGAGAATGAATAAATGCAACATTATTCTTCTTGTATAATTCTTTATCTCTTTGACTCATCACATAATCCCCTAACATTCCCTCTGAAAATTACGAGTTTCATCCAGTATGGCGACTTTCAAAACTACCACCATGTTCCTAAATAGCCTCACAGCTTTTCACCCTCTCCCGCATCATACTAACTTACTTTACATTTCCATTTATACATCTTTTTTCGTTGTAGAAGAGCTGTTCCACACCAGTGGATCACCACTGTATATCACACGTCACTACAGTGGCGCGAGGATTAGACTGGGGTAGTACTCCCGGATTCCTCCTCAGGGGACACCACCTTAACATAGCACTGTCCGTGCAGGGGAGGAGGTTTGCATGCTCTGGATCTGGACGGCTATGCCGGCGATAGCGTAGCTACCAGCAGGGTCACCCATGCCGGACAAGCCAAAGGGGAGGAGCCAGACAAAGTGCGCCCCACAACGACCTATCAATCTTGTCTCCAGTCCTCTCCTATCCTAAGCCTATTCATTTTCCCTGTCAGTTTCAATTCCCTACAACATAGGGCAGGGACGGCTCTACAGGCATAGTGAAGCCAGTCTCCTTAAGGGAGTAAACCCGATACAAATCCAGGTCCTCCAGGTTGGGGGTTGATCATGGGACTAACAATCTCATATCGTAAAAAACTCATTGTTCAGCATCCAATTCAAGGACTGTCTCAAACTTACGACAACCAAGGCACGTCACATAGCAACGATTTTGGTATATCGGAACACAGAATGTAAGAAGTATCTTTCAGGCGGGAGCCAGTAGGAAGCTCGAGGAGAAATTATTGAGATACCGAATTGATGTTGCAGCATTGCAAGGGATAAGATGGAAACAAACAGAGGTGGTTGATTCCAGCATTATACCTTGATCAATAGTGGGAAAGAAGAAAATAGGCTGGGAACAAGTTTTGGGTAAAGAAGTCCGTCAGTCACGCCAAGTTGGAACATGAAACAATAGACCCCAGATTATGTCGACTGAGTCTGAAGGGAAAACTCTCCACTTGTCGCTGATTAGTGTGCATGCCCCAACGTAAGATGCAACTGAAGAAGAGAAAGAAGAATTTTATAAGAAATTGGAGCAAGTATATGATAAGCTGCCAAAGTATGATGTCCAAATTATCGTGGGGGATTGTAATGTTAAAGTAGGTAAAGAGAAAGAGAACCAACTGGTGGTAGGTCTACATAGTAAACACCTGGAATCAAATAACAATGGTTGGAAACTGACTGAATTTGCTTTTAGCAAAGGAATAGTGATTAAAAGCACGTGTTTCCCACACAAAGACATTTATAAGGAGACTTGGATATCACCAGATTGGTTGACGAGAAATCAAATAGATCATGCACTGATAGATGGACGGCATGCCTCAGATGTTTTGGATGTGATTAGCCGCCTAGGAGCGAATATTGACTCACACCATCTTTTGGTAAGAATCAAAACCTTAGAAAGGATTGCAGTTAAGCCAGAAGGGCTGGGTTGGAGAAAAGTAAGGTCTACAATGTGGAGATGCTCAAAGGTCAGAAGAAAAAGGTAGGGTATAGGAACTTAGTGCAAGAGATGTTGCGAAGGATCAGCGGGATGGAGGGAAAGGATATCAACGTACTATGGGAGGAAACTAAGATAGCTTTAAATACAACAGCTCAAGAGGTACTTGGAGAAAGAGAAAAACAGAAAAGAAACGGATGGTTTCATGAGAAGATGTCAAAGGCGCTAGATTATAGAAATCAAGCTCAACAACGAATATTACAGAGGCCTACACGAAACAATGTGGCCATGTTTAAAGAGAAGAGAAGGGTAGTTAAGAATTCAGCACGGATTAAAAAGAGAGTAGAGGAAAGGGAAAAGATGGATGAAATACAGAAGAACTTTGAAAATAAGCAGGGGAGGAAATTCTTTTATGGACTGGAACAAATAAAGAGAGGATATCAACCAAGGATGGACATGCTGAGAGATGAGACAGGCAGTATGATAGATTAGATTAGATTAGATTAGATTAGATTAATACTAGTTCCATGGATCATGAATACGATATTTCGTAATGATGTGGAACAAGTCAAATTTTCCAATACATGACATAATTCAGTTAATTTAACAATATACTTAAGTTAATATAACAACTTTTTCATTTTTTGTGTTTTTATTTTTATTTTTTTATTTTTTATTTCTTTATTATTTTTTTTTGTTTTTTTTTAATTTATATCTAAAAATTCCTCTATGGAGTAGAAGGAGTTGTCATTCAGAAATTCTTGTAATTTCTTCTTAAATACTTGTTGGTTATCTGTCAGACTTTTGATACTATTTGGTAAGTGACCAAAGACCTTAGTGCCAGTATAATTCACCCCTTTCTGTGCCAAAGTTAGATTTAATCTTGAATAGTGAAGATTATCCTTTCTCCTAGTATTGTAGTTATGCACACTGCTATTACTTTTGAATTGGGTTTGGTTGTTAATAACAAATTTTATAAGAGAGTATATATACTGAGAAGCTACTGTGAATATCCCTAGATCCTTAAATAAATGTCTGCAGGATGATCTTGGGTGGACTCCAGCTATTATTCTGATTACACGCTTTTGTGCAGTAAATACTTTATTCCTCAGTGATGAATTACCCCAAAATATGATGCCATATGAAAGCAACGAGTGAAAATAGGTGTAGTAAGCTAATTTACTAAGATGTTTATCACCAAAATTTGCAATGACCCTTATTGCATAAGTAGCTGAACTCAAACGTTTCAGCAGATCATCAATGTGTTTCTTCCAATTTAATCTCTCATCAATGGACACACCTAAAAATTTGGAATATTCTACCTTAGCTATATGCTTCTGATTAAGGTCTATATTTATTAATGGCATCATACCATTCACTGTACGGAACTGTATGTACTGTGTCTTATCAAAATTCAGTGAGAGTCCGTTTACAAGGAACCACTTAGTAATTTTCTGAATGACAGTATTGACAATTTCATCAGTTAATTCTTGTTTGTCAGGTGTGATTACTATACTTGTATCATTAGCAAAGAGAACTAACTTTGCCTCTTCATGAATATAGAATGGCAAGTCATTAATATATATTAAGAACAACAAAGGACCCAAGACTGACCCTTGTGGAACCCCATTCTTGATAGTTCCCCAGTTTGAGGAATGTGCTGATCTTTGCATATTATGAGAACTACTTATTTCAACTTTCTGCACTCTTCCAGTTAGGTACGAATTAAACCATTTGTGCACTGTCCCACTCATGCCACAATACTTGAGCTTGTCTAGCAGAATTTCATGATTTACACAATGAAAAGCCTTTGAGAGATCACAAAAAATCCCAATGGGTGGTGTTTGGTTATTCAGATCATTCAAAATTTGATTGGTGAAAGCATATATGGCATTTTCTGTTGGAAAACCTTTCTGGAAACCAAACTGACATTTTGTTAGTACTTCATTGTTACAGATATGTGAAGCTACTCTTGAATACATTACTTTCTCAAAAATTTTGGATAAAGCTGTTAGAAGGAAGATTGGAAGGTAATTGTTGACATCAGATCTATCCCCCTTTTTATGCAAAGGTATAACAATAGCATATTTCAGTCTATCAGGGAAAATGCCCTGTTCCAGAGAGCTATTACATAGGTGGCTGAGAATCTTACTTATCTGTTGAGAACAAGCTTTTAGTATTTTGCTGGAAATGCCATCAATTCCATATGAGTTTTTGCTTTTAAGCAAGTTTATTATTTTCCTAATTTCAGAGGGAGCAGTGGGTGAGATTTCAATTGCATCAAATTGCATAGGTATGGCCTCTTCCATTAACAGCCTAGCATCTTCTAATGAACACCTGGATCCTACTACATCCACAACATTTAGAAAATGATTATTAAAAATATTTTAACTTCTGACTTTTTGTTCGTAAAGTTTTCATTCAATTTGATGGTAATACTGTCTTCCTATGCTCTTGGTTGACCTGTTTCTCTTTTAATAATTTTCCAAATTGTTTTAATTTTATTATCAGAGTTGCTGATTTCAGACATGATACACATACTTCTGGATTTTTTAATAACTTTTCTTAATATAACACAGTAGTTTTTATAATGTTTGATAGTTTCTGGGTCATTACTCTTTCTTGCTGTCAGATACATTTCCCTTTTCCGGTTACAAGATATTTTTATACCCTTAGTAAGCCATGGTTTGTTACAAAGTTTCTTACAAGTATATTTAACTATTTTCTTGGGGAAGCAGTTTTCAAATGCATTTACAAAAATGTCATGAAATAAATTATATTTTAAATTGGCATCAGGTTCACGGTACACCTCATCCCAGTCTAACTGCTGTAGGCTTTCCCTGAAATTTGCAATTGTTAAATCGTTGACTGAACGTACTACTTTGGAGGACTGTTCAGTATTGCTGAATGGAGCTATGTCATATATTGTAACTAGCTGTGCACCATGATCAGAAAGACCATTCTCAACAGGCTGAGCATTTATCTGGTTAAACTTATCTTGGTCTATAAAGAAGTTATCTATCATTGAGCTGCTATCCTTTACCACCCGAGTAGGAAAATCAATAACGGCTGTCAAATTGAAAGAACTGAGTAATACTTCAAGGTCATTTTTCCTATTACCCTCTTTCAGAGAATCTACATTGAAGTCCCCACAAATAATAATTTGCTTCCCCCTGTCTGACAGATAGCACAACAAGGAGTCCAAATTTTTCAGAAATAGATTAAAATTTCCTGATGGGGACCTATATACAGTTACAATTATAAATGTGCCTTTATTTAATTTAAGCTCACAGGCACATGCTTCTATATGTTTCCCTACACAAAACTTTTTTGTTTCTATATTTTTTGCACAATGATAACCTTTGACATATATGGCAACTCCTCCTTTCTCCATATTTTCTCTCATTACATGTGCAGAGAGCTTATATCCACTTATATGAGTAACAATGTGATGCTCAGACAGGCATAGTATATCAATTTCATCCTCAGCTTCTAAATCTTCTAAACAAACCAGAAGCTCATCTATTTTATTCCTTAAACTCCCAATATTTTGATGAAATATACTTACATTATTTTTAATTATACTTTTATGAGAACCTTTCCTTATTCTAACATTTGCAGTACTCTCCTGTCTGAGTTTCTCATTGTGCTTAGGCCTAGTTGCTATGCCAGTGGTCACATGGTGTTCAGAGAGGCAGATTATGTTAACTGGGTTGGGTGACTTTAATTCATCAATGCAATTACCTAGGACTGAGATACAACTCGTTGGAGATAAAATTTCTGGTGATTGGTGAAAATTTATAATTGACAGCTGTGATTGGTGATCCAATGTGCTAGAATTGTGCTGTTTAATTTCTTTCCTAAGCTGAAGATTTGTTTCAATCCTGACCTCTCGCAGAACTTGACATCTTTCTGTCTTTCCTATCCTAAAAAAGGTGCTGCTCCAACACCTGTAACCACTGCTATTTTACCATTCATGACAGTGCCTCCCCCCCCCCCCTTAAATTTCCTGCTATTACCCCAGCCAGTTTCCCCTTCCCTTTCTTGTTGAGATGTAGGCCATGCCTGGTATAGTCCCACCTACTGAGAGAATCAACAGGAACCACACCAATATGAGCCCCCGCACCCGACCCAAGCAGCCGTTCCAACTCCAAATTAACTCTCCCAACAGAAGAGTTCAAATGAGGCCGGTCATGGCGTCTCAGGACAGATACAAATTCAACATTGGTGTGTCTCGATGCCGACACAATCTTTACCAGGTCACGCTCTATACTGTACCCAGGATCTCTGTCGATGCTGTTCCCTGGCCCTTCCACAATAACCACGGTGTCTTCCCTGGTAAATCCTTTACAGAGTGAACCTAAATCCTCTGTCACCTGATCCAGACTAGCACTTGGTTTGAAAAAATTTATGACCTTGTATTCTGGTCCTAATTACTCCTGCAGAAGTTGGCCTACACCTCTGGCATGAGAACTGCCTAACAACAAAACTTTCTTCCTTTTCGATGGCTTTCCTACATTCTTTTTCAATTTCCTATTGAAAGTTTGTTGTGTCCTGTCTACACCTACCTCTGCTTGAGGCTCATCAGTTTCTATCTGAAGCAACAGGTCAAACTTATTTTTGACATTCACCACAAAATTGTCAGACTTAGTTCTAGGCCTGTTCCTTCTGCTACCTGTTGCCACTTCCCACCTCTCTTTGCCCTTATCCCTCCTTAACCTGTCCAGATCTTCCCTAGCCTGATCTAGCTCAGCCTGAAGGGCAGCAATTTTCCCCTCCTGTTCCACTATCTTCCTATCTCTGCTGCAAATCCTACATAACCACTGATGAGCCTGATCCACTTTCCCGACACCCACGCCACTGCAGTCCCCCCAGTGAAAAAAACTACTGCATCCATCACACCAAATCCCGGAACTAACAATTCTACGGCAAGTCAGGCACTTCTCACTCATGGCAAAAATAATACTTTAACTAGAATAAATCAATTAAATTACCGAAAATCAAAAAAGACGTTACAAGAATTAAGCCTATTCACAAATGTATATAAGCAAGTTGGAATTGAAAAAAATAATAGAAACATGGGCAAAACATTTTGAAGTGTTAATGTCAAACAGACACATTGTAAGTGAAGAGAGAAATGAAAGAGCTAGAGAAGAAACTGAAGAACAAGAGGTGGATGGAGATGATGATGCAGTGGACACAGAACCACCATCGATAGAAGAGCTAAGAGTAATTATAAAGCAACATGGGAATAACAGAGCTCCTGGACACGACGTGGTAACGGTGGAAATGACAAAACACGGAGGTGAAATATTAGTATGGAGGATACACAAAATAATTACAATGGCCTGGGAAATAGAGAAAATGACAGAGGAGTGGACGTTAGCAACCATCTGCCCTGTACATAAGAAAGGATCACGCATGCAGTGTAAGAACTACCGAGGAATAACTTTGCTTTTAGTATCGTCTACAAAATCCTTTCTACGGCGATAACAAGGAGAGTAAGTAGATCTGAAAAGATTCTAGGCGAGTACCAGGCAGGTTTTAGATCTTGGAGGTCTACAACTGACCATGTCTTTACAGTACATATGATGCTGGAGAAGACTTACGAATATAATGTAAGGTTAAAAAGTCTCTTTATAGACTTTAAACAGGCCTATGACAGAGTTAAAATATCAGCACTGTGGGAAACAATGCAGACATTCAGATTTCCTAAAAAGCTAATAAAATTAACTAAGATGACCCTGGAAAACAGAAAAAGCCAGGTTAAAGTTCCCAACAGAAGAATGCCTACGACAGAGAGACCCATTATCCCCAGTGCTATTCAACCTGGTATTAGAGAATGCAGTAAGTTCAATAACCACAAACCCAGAAGGCAGTATTTACAATAGACTTCTGCAAATCTTAGCCTATGCAGATTTAATAATAAGTGCTAAAAGTACTGAGGCGCTCACATCAGCCTTCAAAGAATTTGAAGCTGCTGCCAAGAACCTTGGTTTAGAAATTACTGAGATAAAATATAATGTATGGCAACTGAGAGAGTTAGAAGAATCACGGGTGATCTGCAGTTAGAAGGGTACGACTTTGAAAGAGTAGATAGCTTTGTTTATCTTGGCTCAGTAATAACATCAGAAATCAAAGTGGAGGCAGAGATAACGAACCGAATTAAGGCTGCCTACAGATCATATAGAGCACTATATACCACGCTCAAAAGTAAGAACTTAAGTAGGAAACTAAAGACGACACGGTACAAAACAGTGAGCAGCCCAGTTCTTATGCATGGCAGCGAGGCATGGGTACGGACGGAGGATTTGGCGAAGAAGCTAAATACACGGTACAGTGCCGAGGAAGATTTTTGGTCCTGTAAAAAAAGGTGATATATGGAGAATTAGGACTAATGAAGTAATAAGAACCTCATTTCGTAACCTCAATCAAAATGGGAAGGCTAAGATGGTTAGGACATGTTCAGCGTATGACAGAAGAAAGGCTCCCGAAGAAAATGATGGTGGGACATCCTGGTGGTAGAAGAAGAAGAGGACGACCGCGTGTGAGATGGCTGGAAGATGTGGAAGCCGACCTGAGAGCAGTGGGAGTGAGGAAGTGGGGCAGGCGTGCTGAGGACCAAAACAACTGGAAATCTGTGATGGAGGAGGCCAACGTCCTCAGAGGACGGTAGTTCCATGGAGTAAGTAAGTAAATAAGTAGGCACTCCCGGATTTTCCTTCGCAAAGGGACATTTGAAAACGGAAGTTGGCTTTACTGCTTTTAGCTTGTTGCCATTAACTTCAATTCCTGTGTGATCTATGGGTGTCTGCACATTAACTTCGGTGTGTCTCACAATTATTTGATCTACATGCTGGAAAAATGTTGGGCAAACTGCATTGATCAAAACAGGAACACTTTCCAAAACTACGTAAATTTTTTAAGTAAAAACACATTCGCTGCCAGGACCGCGGGCTTCTTACTTTGTCACTGGATTGCGACGCATACATATCTTAGAGCGTTTTTCACACTGATTTTTTCAGGAGAGTGGACTTAATCTACGAAGTAAAGAATCCTGCGTGTAAAAGAAAAACAGTTGAATCCAGCGGGAGATTCAAATGGTTCAAATGGCTCCGAGCACTATGGGACTTAACATCTGAGGTCATCAGTCCCCTAGAACTTAGAACTACTTAAACCTAACTAAGCTAAGGACATCACACACATCCATTCCCGAGGCAGGATTCGAACCTGCGACCGTGGCGGTCACGCGGTTCCAGACTGAAGCGCCTAGAACCTCTCGGCCACAGCCGCCTGCCGAGCGGGAGATCGAATCAGCTATCAAATACGTTGATCACTAGTTTCACTCGTAATCAGCTTGAACACCGTCAATTAGTACTTGATTTTATTGTCGCAGAGTACTGTACCTGTATTGTCAAAGTACTGCATTGCTTCCCGTTTGACACCATGTAAATATCAGAACTGTGGTCCTGGTATCATCGCTAACGTGCCCGGTTTTATTTTCTGAGATAGGGGAGTCAACCGTGACCAGGTAATTAAAACTTACGTCTTGTCTGTGTAGGTCACTTTTTTCCCCATAAAGAGTTGCAGCCGCTGTATGTACGGCAAGGTTCCATTACGTAATTACGTGCAGCCGGAACAGGGAGCTTTTTAATTTCGCTGTGACTGAGGCAATGCCTTTCAGAAAATATATGAAAAGAACTGCCTAGGAGCCGAAGTAATTTGGTATATGCCTTCTTTGTGCGCGAAAACGAGATAACAAGAAATAAAAAGATCTGGGGCACGACCTAGCTTAACAATAGTTCGCTCAGGTTTTTGTGGAATTTGCGAGCAGTTTTCCAGGGCAGGGGTGTTGAACCTCCACAGCTCTTTCTCTGCAATACGGTTACAATGACGTCAAAGAGAGAGACAGAGACCAGTCAAGCGCGAGGGAAAATGAAATTAAGTTCCTGTGAGCCCGCGTGTGCGGTGTTCGCCGTTAATGTTGAAGAACTGTCACTTTCGACCTCTCAGCTAGCTGAACACGTCGAGACTTTTTTTGTTTATGCGATTGGCATCGGCGCTAGAGCTCCTACAGCCAGCTACATAAGGGAAGTTGCCTCTCGTAACTGGTGTAATGCGTTAGTTAAAAGGGCGTCCCAATGTAATATCTCCTTAACAGCCACAAGTTTACCTGTACAACGGATGCACGTAATCTCTGATAAATACCACAGTTCTGATCAGATAACAGTTTACATTTCGGGGGATTCTCCCCCGGCACCCTCCGAAGATCATTTTAGTCAAAGCGTTTATATTTTCAGGTTTATTAGTTTCCAGATTTCTCAGCTAACTTTCGGAGCATGCTGTGTTTACCACAGCATGGCGTACAGTAGGCCAGTTGAGGTTTAAATTAAGGCGTAAAACATTTTAGAAAAAGAGGGGAAAAGGATTGAAAGTATAAGGCATATGGTATCTGTACACTATAGTGTGGAACGTGTGAGCGTTTTTATATTGGCCAAACTGGTCGCCATTTTGTAACTAGAAATAAAAAAACACATGGCCCAAACAATAAGACTGCTTTTGGCCATCATTTTCGTAGTAGTAAATATGTATCTGGCAGTACTGAAGATACTATGAAAGTTTGACATGTAGCAATTAAAGGAATGAAAATGGATATAGTTAAGGAATGGAAGATTTATAAAAGAAAGATAACACAGCCTGACAGATTTATGAATGAACAGTTTGATTTCAAATACTACAGTATTATTTTGCTCTTTTTAAGAGTGAAATGTAATTCTTAGTAGCCACCTGAAGGTTGTGCTTGTTAATAGTTGTTAGATGCTATTGTCCTTTCTATTTTTTCATTACAGTCTGAAATTTTGTGTAGATACTGTATTTTTTATAAGCACAGCAGATAGCGGATAGCTATCGAGTTGACACTATGATCGGAAGTCAGCAAGTAGTTATCACATTGCATGTCACTGTCAAGATATTGTATACCTGTAACCACAATTATTGTTAATTATTTTAACCTTGTCAAAAGTTTTTAACACAGTCATATTTTAATAGTTTTGTGGCAGACTGATTTTAAAAGCGCAGTGGCCAGCTGACATCCATGGTATAACGGTACTGTCATGTGCAATGCAGCAACTAGTTATAAATGTACGTACTGCCGCCACAAAGGTATTTTGATTACATGATATCTGCTTTTATATTATCTGAAAATGCATTACACCAGATTTCAGTATGAAGTTGTTTGAGGTCAAGATTTTTTAATGGGGTTTGTACTGGGAGTTGTAATGCGCTGTTTATTCTAAACAGATCATTGTGTATGAAAACATGTTAAATTTTAAAGTGTAAGGCTACAGATGTTGATGAAATACACAAACGCATACAAACAACTAGTGGCATTTATTGAGTCTCTGAGAACAAATTTGTAGTGCTCAACTTCAGTGTAGGCTAGTCTCTTGAATGTATCACTTCTGTTTTATGGTCATGCCACATCTGTCACGCAGATCGGTTTTATGAAGCTGTCTTGTACGTGTATCAGGGAAATTATGCTCTAACAAACACTTGAAATGCAGGATGTCATGAACTGTTATAGACATCTAATGCATGTGTAGTGGTGCAGTTCGAGGCATGTGCAGTGCTGATAGCTTTCTACATCTACATCTACATTTATATTCCGCAAGCCACCCAACGGTTGTGTGGCGGAGGGCACTTTACGTGCCACTGTCGTACAATAATAATGAAGAGTAGGGCACACTGACGAGTGATGAGCGAGTGCAAAGCTTGTTACATTCACATCGAAAATCGGGATAAATTAACTCATGGTGATATACCATGAGTGAACGCAACACTCATTGCTTTGTTGCAGAAACTAAATCATATTGACACAATATGAGAAAATGCAATGCCCATTACTTTGAAAGAATAATAAGTGGGCCATCATGCACCAAGACAACTCTGATATAGTGGTGTGAACCAATGTGGGACACAACCGGTTATATTTATTTTAAATGGTGAACTTACCAGGACAAGCTGTAGAATGAGTTGAAGGATCTCTGTCATGAGGCAGTTTATGCCGAAATTGTCACACTACCTGTTTTATAGTGCAACATCCTAATCCTAATGGTCAGTATAGTCGATTATTTAAAGGTACAAGAAAACTGCATATGATATTCACTACTGGCAATGTTTTCTCAGCTAATTGTTTCTACTTCGCCTTTCCTTTATTATGGTGAAAGTGACCTGTTATTTTCTGCAGCCTTGGGAGCTTTCCTTAGCTAGCTCACAGCAGGGAAGTCAGTTTAGAAGGACCAGAGTGTCATAAACTTTTTGGCATTGAAAGCAGCCCTCGAGCAGATAAGGAACAGGGAAATCAAAAGTCCTATCTCGACACAGCAGGCATACGAGGGCGGCATGCATTCCACGAATGCATTGTGCAAGATGCTAGAAAGAATCCTTTTTGGTGAGGTAAAGATCCAAAATCAAGTGAAACATTCACTATTTGAGACCAGACAGGTCATTGTTCACTGCTGCATCATGCAGGACTGTTCATTCAAATCCAAGTAAGAAGACCTCCGATTGGCTCACAATAATTATTGCAATAGAACGTGCATTTTTCCAAGTGTGTCTACATGCAAAACTTTCGATTGGCTAGGGTGGGAGACCTGTCATGTATGGGGAACCTTCTTTCCTTCACCACACTATTTCTGTTTAAACTTGACATAACACATGAGAGTAGGAATTTGTTAAATTTGTTTATAAAATTATTATTAGTCAGAATTCACAAGGTCTGTTACAGTTGGCCAGTGAGATTTCTACATTGGTAGAACCAGCTGAGTTTGGGACAGGAAAGTCAGAAAACACTCGCTGCAGTGACAATGAAGAGTACACTTGCTCCAGATCACTGCAGAGTACTGCAGAGAGAGATTCCCACTTACTAGGAGAGGTACACAATGGTGCAGTCAACTTTTTAAAAGTATCTCTACGGTCATGTAGGTTATGATCCCATGTATCATACTCAGCATTCGTTCATCCTGGTGACATTCGTTTGCGAATAAGAGACGAAAAAAATTCGAAATTTTGTGTGACACTCAACAGCGTTAAAAAAGGTTCTTTATATAGCTTGGTTGCATTGTGTAACGAATTGGATAATGGCTTTGGATGTGGGAGGATGTGGGTGTTAGGGTGATAAAATTTATTTTTATTTTTTTAAGTCTTTATCGAAATTACTTTTATCATCAATCTTATTCAATTACTTGATTTAAATGTAATTTTTTAATTCCATTCCTTTGTCACATAATTTTAATCATAGTATCAGCTTCTTCGTTTACCTTCATTTTTCTTCCTATCATTTTTTTCTCTTCTTGAAATCTTTATGTGTTTTTCATTAATTTTATTAATTAATTTTGCTTTAATTTCTATTGTTTTATCACCCTGTTTTTTCGTCCACATTAGTGTGCTCATTATATTTATTTCTCTCTTTGTGTGAATTTTGTATACCTTATAAATCCATCTTTCATTTAAATTTTCATCTGCATTATTTCGTGCATAGGGCAATAGGTATTTAGGTTATGTTTTAAGTGTCTGAATGACGATTACCCTGTAAAAAAATTTGGGCATCTGATAACAAAAATACATTTTTCACACCATTGCCCAAATATAAATATATTATTTCGTCTTTTGTTTTTTAACTGATAGATCTAAATTTTCAAATAACTGAATATTATAATAGATAAATATTATTAAATTCATATTCACAAAAATTCCGATTCGAAAGAGAATGATATAAGGAAATAATGAAACAAACGAAAATGTTCATATGCTGATTAAAGTGATGTGAAAAAGGAATAAAAATAAAAAAATATGTTTAAACCAATTAATTGAATGAAAATAATGATCAAAGTCATTTAAAAATAAACCTGTGTCCTCCTGATGTGATGCTGTTAATCTATTCACCAAACCACACAACCACACAATACTCATAACTATGATGCTATTCAGTGTCACACAAAATTCCCATTTTTTTTCCTCAGTGACTCGCAAATGCTGGCCTACCAGGGTAATGGCTGAAGTATGTGATAGCTGGATTCTTAGCCACATCAGTATTGGGACAAAGCTGATGTGGCCCCCACTGCATTGTTGTCAAATTTAATCAAGATGGCAGGTCCAATATGGCGGCGATAGATATGGCAACACCACAATGACGTCATGGCGGGAAGTCAAATTTTGGAGGGAAAATAGGTCAATTCAGCCACCTCCACTAATCTAACCCCCTCCCCTCCCACCTCTCCTCCCCTCCCACCTCTCCTCCCCTGCCCCCTCCCTAAGAAAATGGCAGGAAGTTCAAAATTTGGCAGGGAGAAAGGTCACTTGGGCTACATCCACTAACCTAAGAAAATGGGGGGAAATAGTCACTTGGGCTACCTTCACTAACATAAATCGTCCGACCACCACCTCCTCCTTCGAACTGATGGGAAAAGAAGCAGCCTGTGCTGGGCTGCTAAATAGGATGGCTGTTAAGTCTTTATTTTGCATGCAGATTTTATTTAAACAGTTTGAGGCAGTAGCCCAATCCAGTGTGTTCACCATGAGATCTTAAGTCCAACTGACCTAGTACACAGTACTGCCACCGGAGGGCAGTGTTGTCCCATGGAATTCAGGGGAAAAATGGCGAGAAAAGGACTCTGCCTATTCTGGGCTGAATAAGAAGGAGTGTACTTTATTTACTTCAGAACAGTTTATTTAGGGGTGGATTTCATGTAGCTTATTCATTACACTGATACAAAACACTCGCTCTGATGTGCCTGGGGTCACAATACACAGCCTACAAACCTGCAAACTACTCGTAAGTCACTGAAATAATGCAGTACACTGATGTGCAGACAAGCAAAAAACTCGTAAATTATCAAAACAATGCATGTATAAATCTCTGCAAAGAAACTCACTAATTCTAAGCTGTCCAAATAATGCAGTACACAGCATACAGACCTACAAACTACTCGTAAATTACCGAAGTAGTGCAGTAAAAGCAGTACACTGATGTACAGAAATGAAAAAAGCTAGTAAATTGTCAAAATAATGCATTTAAGAGGCACTACAAATACGCTCACAACGCTTAAACATTTAGAAATAATGCCTTGCACAATCACTCAGTGCACGTAAAAAAAACTTTCCAACTCCTCAACCATGATATATCAGCAAACTGTCCCCACCAAAAGTTCCAACGGGAGCACCACCGACTTCGGATGTGAGCCACTGCCACCTACACCCAGCAGGTGAAAGTCACGTCTATTTTCAGGTGGACAGTTAGAATGATTTGAGTGTTATACTGATGTCACATGTCTATGTAAATAAGAGCCAAGTCACCCTCTGAATGTGCACATGTTCACCTAATCACAGTGGCTGAGGCATACCTGCCGGTCCAGTGCTGAGAGAGGTGTTTGCATAGTGGCTTGCCCTCGCTAAAGGGTTCTCAATGCTATACTAACGTCACAGATCTATGTAAATAAGTGCCAAGTCTCCCCTCTGAACATGCTATAGAAATCTGTTACAATGTTCCCTAGCGATCCTAATGGGACATGCGAGATGCTTCCAGCCCTGTCCCTATTTACCCAGCCACCACGCTTACCAGCCAGTCCAGTGCAGGCCTAATTGCCAAATGAGAGATGTCTGCATAGCGACTCACCCACACAGGTGCAGCTAAAAGGCTGTCAGTGTTATACTCATGTCTCATGCCTAAGTAAATAACAGCCACGTTCCCTCTCGTGACATGCTATAGAAATCTTCTGTAATGCTTCCAGAAAATGTTAACGAAAATAGTCCATAAAAACGTCAAATTCTTTCTTCCTGATGCTTCTAATGGCAGAGTACATCCATCACATATCAGCTCCTCACAGAAATCGTAAAGTACATCAGAAATACTTAACCGTCGCTTTTGTCAGAGCTTCCAATATGTCTCAGCTTGTCTGCATGGAAATTCTTGTCCTAACAGGAGCTGTTTGCGAAAATAGCCCAGAATAACACTGATCGCATTCTTCCTGATGGTCCTTACGAAGCACCCCATCCGTCACGTGTTATCCTAACTGGAAATCGCAATGTCCTGCTTTCAACATATGTATCAGAAAGAGTAAACATTCTCACCACTATGTAGAGGCTCGTATATCCCAACACAAAGGATTTCTTGTGAATGAATGGAGCATTCTGATTGACTCTTACTGAATTTATCCGCCAAACTGCTGCTGCTACCTGTCTGGGAGCACTGTCCGCCATTTTTTTCTGCAGACGAGACTTTCAGCAACAAAACTATTTTGTACAGGTAGCCATATTACCCTGACACTTGAACCCTGCAAAAGTGATCTACATATCATCAAATATGGATGGCTTCCAGGACCTGCAGTGGACACGAGTTAGCATTTGAGTGTGGATCTGGAGTGATGTTGGGATGTGGATCCGCAATATGCCACGTCTGAGATAGGGTTTGTGGGTGGATCTGCCACATACAATGTACAGAGCGATGTTCGGATGCAGATCCACAATATACCACATTCAAGTTAGCGTTCGAGTGTGGATCTACCCATGCACTATATAACTAGACCAATGTTCAGAGGTGGATCCACCACACTTCACATCTGGGATAGGGTTCGCAGGTGGACCAACCATGATTTACATCTGATGACTATTCTGTGTTCGAAGTTGGGCCCACCAGCAGGAGGACCTGGTCCTGGGAGGCATCTGTGACTCATGCACATAAATGTACATACAGAAACGGAGCAAATGCAATGCCAATGTGGAATATGTGAGTAGAGGCGACTGTATGTAATCGAGTACAGTGCTACACTAAGCATCCCAGTCAGAAAAATAGTGCATTTCCGCCAGGTGTTGGCAGCTGTACTACATTTACAAGCGATTTTAGAACACGGAACGAGAGGTTATGTAAGGATTGCAAGGGTAGAACTGACATAAAATCGATAGAATTGCAAAAAATGACGGAAAATACTTATAAATTGAGAGAATATATACCGAAATGCGGGGAAATTGAGGAAGTACTTGCGTGTCATCTGGTTAGCGTAAAAAAATTTGTACATGGAACAAGTATGCGAGAGCAAGAGGAATTCGATAAAACATCGACATGGAAGTGAAGGGAACCAGGGAAGCAGTCACTTTCTTTTCCATCCAGGCAGCATTCTACCGTATGTCTATTGAGGTAACAGTGATACACGAGAGTTGACTACTGTATTTGATGCTTTTCAGGAAAAAAGAGAACCAACTGCCTCTAAACTTACATGCATCTGCCTTAAAGGATAACGGAGAGTGGATGAAGTGATCGATTGAGATAGAGCTGTAACGAGATACGATTTAGTGGCACAGTGATGATGCATTCTAGAGAGGGAGGGAGATGTTGCTGCAGGTCATTTGACCTTTTTTTCTGTTGTTCTGTCAGAACGTGACATAGCCTGCATTCGACTCGTATACAACACGTGTTCTGCAAGTGACTTACAGCACTGTCTATTTGCGATCGTTAACAGCAAACCTCTTGGTCATCAGAGGACTTCCATCTCATGTGTGATGAAATGTGACCATCCTGTTTCGACACATTCGACAAACGAATGTAGATTTATGTGATGTACTCGATTCCCTTGTCACATATTGGATTCACTTTCATAACTAAGATGATTCTAAGTTAACTATAGATGTTTTTGAGACACTGCAATCCCCGTATATACATCTGCTTGCCAGATGTGTTGTTTACAGGGTTAGTGGCGGTATGACGTGTAATTTCACATATCTGACACCGCTGCTGTGCGTTTATCTGTTTTCTTATAAGAGGTATTGTCCGTTACTAATGATCATTTTATACAGGACTGATGTGGGCATAGTATAATTTCTGAACCATGATCAGGTGTGAACAGCGGATGCTATACACGTCTGGAAAGGTACATAAGCACGTATCACACATAATCGATATTTTAAGGAAGCAGTTTTTTCATTTTACAGTTGTTACCATAGTATATCGTAGAGAAACCTGCAAGAAGGATGTATGTCATGTGCTGGAAATATATTTCTTACAATAACAGTGCTGCATTCCACATGGCTGATAGATTGGAAACTGAAGCGATCTAATATTTTAGGTTGTTTTAAATGCAGAACCATGTAGCCTCAGGAGTGCATGTGTTTATGTTCTCTCTTACCAATACCCCCCTGGTTCTGATCCCACACACTAGAACAATGCTTTAAAATTCATACTTCAAACTCCATCCATCTGGAGCTCCATCATGCATAAAAACCATCTGCTTCTTGTTCTTCTTAACCGTCTGCTATTACATCACAACCCTTTCAAATCTACTACTATACACCGGCAAGGGGTGCTAACCTCCTCGACATAGGCACATCTGGACAAATCTTGTGCACTTGGATGGTCGAGGACTCAGCAAGCTCCATTCATTAACGAGACGTGGAATGTAGCAGTCTATTTCAATCAGCTGCTGATTAAATCGGTACCGGTGCTGCAGGGCGGGTAGGTCAAAGACATTCATGAGATGTGGAATGTATCAGTCTATTTCCGTCAGCTGCTGATTAACTCAGTCACGGTGCTGCAGGATGGGTTGCTCAAAGACAGTGCGAGAGGGTCTTTCAGTCTCTTATTTTATCCTAAGATTATGGGAATGCTCAGTGACTCCCACCTGCATAGAGATAGATAGTAAATTATGCACTATGCTCAAGGTGCTAGAACATAGAGCACTGACACGTATACTTTGATGATGTATATGTTTGAGAATTAACAATTAATGGACATACTGCATAGTTATCTATCTACATTCACAATGATACAAATTAGAGAAGGGGCAGTTTAGCAATGATACTGAAATTGGGAAACATGCTGTCACATCATTGGTTGGTGTTGAAATTACTTTAAAATTGCTGAAATTGTTCACACTATCAACTGCAATGCTTATTATTATGGTACATCAACGGTGTCTTTTCCATCCCATCTGTCCACTAGTACGCTGTTGGTTACCATATAATGACTGACTGACATCACTTGTTTGAGACGCAGAAAGAGTTTTGGTGGAGGGGCAATAACTTCTGGGGATGGCTAGCATCGAAACAGTGATCACATAGATGACTGCAATACAGGGAATCAGTCGAAATGGAACTTACAGCCATCAGCTATTCCGTCACTGTGGTAGATGAGTTTAAATAGAGAGGTCGTCAGTCACCTACAGAGAGCAGTTTGGAAACGCTCCACAATGCCGACAAATACTACCAGTTTCCTTATGTTGTAACTGTCTTTTATTTAAAATCATCCAGTGTGTTGGTGTGTTATGGTAGCAGCAGTAACAGCATGATTTACACCAAGCGAAATCTAGTTTTTTTGTGAGAAGGAATGGATCAGAATGCGTTAATGTCAGTTTAGTACCTAACACAGACCTCAAAGTCATAGCAGAAAAAACAAAATGTGTGGCAGTGTACAAAGCGTGCTACAGCAGAAAAAACAACGTATCAAACAATGACACAGTGTCACAGAGAGTGTCTCTTGCGACTTATAATATAGTTTGTGGGATATGGTCATCCTCCTTCAGTACAGGCGATGCAACTTTACACTCGTCTGTGCGCTGGATCAATACCTGTATATTTAATAGGATCATCACATGTGCTCAATGCTGCTATGTGGACAGTTTTTGTTTTCGATATGTGGGAGGAGAGAGATGCAGTAAAAGTCTTACTGAAAACTCTGTCAGATGAAGTTAGAGGAGCTTTTGTAGTTCGTAGTTTTTATCTGCTGGATGGTTCAGATTAATAGTTATAGCATGTTGGGGTGATAGATGTGAATGGGCCCTGAGGGATGCAGATCTGCTTCAGACTGCAATACCTGTATGTAGTTTGGGGGAGCACCACAATGCAGTAGCAAAATCGTCATCCTTCTGCCAGTTCCCGTACTGTCCTTTATACCTCGTATTGGAGGAGCAGGCTTCGTTTGGCGCTGACCTTACACATTGTATACTGTTGGCAGAGCTACAACAACATGTTCCTATTTCCACCGAATGGTCAAAACACAGTCCTGTTGCACTAACGCAGGTCGTTCTGTTTCTACATGTGTTGCAGAAGGTGGTAGATAAGGCTCTCTCCTACTTCTGTACGGTTCCGACTTAAATTGGAATGATGACATGTCCAAAAATGCAGAAATGGCAGCAGTTGCAAGAGGCATACGGACTATCTAAAATTTTACTGTAGCAGATAGGTTCAAAAAAGGTGACTTGTTTCGAGATATGAGAGTATCGGGAGTATGTAATCATTAAAAGACTTCCCCATAGGATTTAATGCACACATGTGGTTGAATGGAAAGACTTGATTAGAAATTGCAGACAGCATTTCTACTGGAGAGCGTAACACGTGAGATCTGAAAAACCTGAGTACATTTCTTACGACCTCAATCAGCACAGCACCTACTGTGTGTGATCCTTCTCAATCAACCATCACCTATAACCCAGTGGATTTATCACCGAACCTCTGATGTGGCATCGAGACAGAATACATTACAAATACAGGAGAAATATCTAGCGGCGCCGTGAGGGAGTTGCAACTACCGGCTTCGTACCATATTTCTTAGCTGAATCACTTTCTAACTTTGGTGATTTTATCATGAGGTTGCAGCGTCGGTGACATGTAACCGCACTGTTGGTCTGATATTATTCACTCTGGCGATCACCGTCTATCTTCAGTGTCACGGTATTTATCTGGAAAGGTAATGCCATACCTCGATATATAAGGCTAGTATACCTTTTAACATGGATACTTGTGTGCGCCTGTAGAACCAGGACCGATTGTGATAGTAATATGGTCGTTGTGATCGTGTTTTTTTTTAACATATGCAGTTTCTAAGACGATTAGGTATCTCTTCCTAAGACACAGTGGTACCACTCGCAAGAAAAACTTATGAGACATGCCCACCCATCTTTGATTTTCGGTCGGTTTTATTTTGTATCGCTGCAATCAGTTATTGGCGAAGCATTATACTTAGTAGTAGGGGTGCATCATAGGTTCGCCTTGAGTACCAGGCTTATGAAGTATGTGTGTGTATGTGTGCCGACATGTTCAAAGGAAATGACTATGTCCAGACATAAGGAAGGTATGGATTTGACTTGGAATAGTGCGATAACAAAGAGAAAAGTATGTCATTCATAAGAATGGTACAGATATTGCTATTTCCAGGGCCACAGCCGTCAGCAGGGTGTATTTCCGATACTTCGCTCATTGTCGAATGTCTTTCAATTCAGACCATGATAGTAATATTTAACTGTTAAGTATAGCGATCAAATATGTATGTGGCCTGTTTCCTAGGACGATTCTGTCTAGGGGTGCATGACGCGCAGTGGTGGCAGTGGCCTGTGGCGGGAATGATTCACGTGTCTTGCTAACGACAGAAGCTGTCCAAATGGAGAGGCCATTGGGATGCAGGAATGTAGTTGACTTAACCGTGTCATCCTCTAGACGGCCGAATAGCGAACTGATACTTAGTATGCATTGGACTGCTTTCGTGAGTCCGAAGAAATTTAAGAAGATTCGATATGGACGTGTGTTTGTGCTTGACCATTATTCCCTCCAATGTAAATCGTCCAGTCGACTGCTTCTGCGTATTTCGCACCTTTATTTAGTTGAGAGAACATCGATTGTGGTGTGTGCATCTAGCAAGTAAAAGACAGGTGGAAGACTTGATTGCTGGTTCTATAGACATGAGAAACACGTTAGTTGACTTCGCAAATTATAGGGATGATTTTGAATCTGTTATGTCACCGACAATGGTACTCATGGGTTGAAATATTAGTTTTCTCTATTTATTTATTTATTTATTTATTTATTTATTTATTTATTTTTAGTTTTCATGTAAAGGTCTTCGCAGGTGGGAGAAGTTTCTAGTTTCTCAGTGGTTTACAGCACCCTCCAAATCGATGAAGTTTCAGGTTTCTAGAGAAATAATTTCCAGTCTATATCTTTGGCATTATGTTTCACGAGTGACACTGCTATTCAAGCGATATTGCTATGTGCTTGATATCGAAAAGTATCTCGTAAATGGTATGATATTCTGGCAAACCATGTGAAATTACATATGTACTTGCAATCCCAGAATCTGGAGATGGGTGTGGAAAGCAAGCAAGCAAACAGGTTGGGGCCAGAAACAGTAACACCTTTGCACCAATGGTGAAAGAGCCCAACTTTGTACAACTGTTCAGAGAGTGCCTTCGGTCTGCTGAGGGTACTCTGGTCACAAGTCGGGAGCACATGACTTGTGACTGCCAGCTGTAGTGGATGACTGCCCGACCTCACAGGAAATATCTAGTGCTGCGAGGAGTATATGCAGTGTATGTGTTTATGCTGTCTGTCTTCGCAGTATATGTACGAGTATCTGGCAGTCGATAGCTACATGCATGATACAAGAGAGGCGATTTTGTATCGCACAGGATACGAATCGTATGTTTACTACATCAACATGGTACACGGTGATATATTGTAGGGCTGGAGATCAGTTTCATGCTGTAATATTCAAACTTCCGTCCTCAGTGGCAGCACAGTGTAATTGAGCAAGTGTCTTTCCATATTTGACGATCTGTTGACCACTTTTGCAGGGTTTAACTGTTAGTGCAATATGGCGATCAGTACAAAACAGTTTTGCTGCTGAAAGTCTCATCTGCAGCAGCAGCAGTTCGGCGGATAAAATTCATTCATATGCTCCATTCATTCACAATACATCCTTTGTGCTTGGATGTAGGAGCCTCTACATAGTGGCGAGAACGTTCACCATTTCTGAGACATATGTTGAAAGCAGGACGTCGCGATTTCCAGGTAGGCTAACACGTGACAGACAGGGTGCCTCATTAGGACCATCAGGAAGAATTCAGTCAGTGTTATTCTGGGCTACTTTCGTAAACAGCTCCTGTTAGGACAAGAATTTCCATGCAGACAAGCTGAGACATCACGAAAGCTCCTACAAAAGCGACTGTTAACTATTCCTGCGACACTTCACGATTTCTGTGAGGGGCTGATATGTGATGGACATGCTCTGCCGTTAGGAGCATCAGGAAGAATGCATTCGACGTTATTCTGGACTATTGTCGTTAACATTTTCTGAAAGTACACTCCTGGAAACTGAAATAAGAACACCGTGAATTCATTGTCCCAGGAAGGGGAAACTTTATTGACACATTCCTGGGGTCAGATACGTCACATGATCACACTGACAGAACCACAGGCACATAGACACAGGCAACAGAGCATGCACAATGTCGGCACTAGTACAGTGTATATCCACCTTTCGCAGCAATGCAGGCTGCTATTCTCCCATGGAGACGATCGTAGAGATGCTGGATGTAGTCCTGTGGAACGGCTTGCCATGCCATTTCCACCTGGCGCCTCAGTTGGACCAGCGTTCGTGCTGGACGTGCAGACCGCGTGAGCCGACGCTTCATCCAGTCCCAAACATGCTCAATGGGGGACAGATCCGGAGATCTTGCTGGCCAGGGTAGTTGACTTACACCTTCTAGAGCACGTTGGGTGGCACGGGATACATGCGGACGTGCATTGTCCTGTTGGAACAGCAAGTTCCCTTGCCGGTCTAGGAATGGTAGAACGATGGCTTCGATGACGGTTTGGATGTACCGTGCACTATTCAGTGTCCCCTCGACGATCACCAGTGGTGTACGGCCAGTGTAGGAGATCGCTCCCCACACCATGATGCCGGGTGTTGGCCCTGTGTGCCTCGGTCGTATGTAGTCCTGATTGTGGCGCTCACCTGCACGGCGCCAAACACGCATACGACCATCTTTGGCACCAAGGCAGAAGCGACTCTCATCGCTGAAGACGACACGTCTCCATTCGTCCCTCCATTCACGCCTGTCGTGACACCACTGGAGGCGGGCTGCACGATGTTGGGGCGTGAGCGGAAGACGGCCTAACGGTGTGCGGGACCGTAGCCCAGCTTCATGGAGACGGTTGCGAATGGTCCTCGCCGATACCCCAGGAGCAACAGTGTCCCTAATTTGCTGGGAAGTGGCGGTGCGGTCCCTACGGCACTGCGTAGGATCCTACGGTCTTGGCGTGCATCCGTGCGTCGCTGCGGTCCGGTCGCAGGTCGACGGGCACGTGCACCTTCCGCCGACCACTGGCGACAACATCGATGTACTGTGGAGACCTCACGCCCCACGTGTTGAGCAATTCGGCGGTACGTCCACCCGGCCTCCCGCATGCCCACTATACGCCCTCGCTCAAAGTCCGTCAACTGCACATACGGTTCACGTCCACGCTGTCGCGGCATGCTACCAGTGTTAAAGACTGCGATGGAGCTCCGTATGCCACGGCAAACTGGCTGACACTGACGGCGGCGGTGCACAAATGCTGCGCAGCTAGCGCCATTCGACGGCCAACACCGCGGTTCCTGGTGTGTCCGCTGTGCCGTGCGTGTGATCATTGCTTGTACAGCCCTCTCGCAGTGTCCGGAGCAAGTATCGTGGGTCTGACACACCGGTGTCAATGTGTTCTTTTTTCCATTTCCAGGAATGTATTACGTCCCGAGAGGGAACCTGGCTGTTACTTACATAGACATGAGACATGACTATACCACTGACAGCCTTTTAGCTGCACCTGCGTAGGTGAGCCGCTAGGTAGACATCTCTTGCTTGGCAGTTAGGCCTGCGGTGGACTGGCAGGTATGCATGGTGGCTCGCTAAACATGTACGCAGCCAGAAGCGTCTCACATGTCCCTTTACGATCACTAGGGAGAATGCGCCCTGTGCTATTCTGGGAAGCATTGCAATAGATTTCTATAGCACATTCAGAGGGGAGATTTGGCTCGTATTTAGATAGATCTGTGACATCAGTATAACATTGAGAACCTTTCAGCTGCATGTGCGAGGGTGAGGGGTGCAAACATCCCTCTCAACATTGGACTGGCAGGTATATCTCAGCCACAGTGATTAGGTGAACCCGTGTGCTTCCAGAGGGTGACTTGGCGCTTATTTAGATAGACATTTGATATCAGTATATCACTCAAAGAATTCTATACCCGAAAACAGAAGCGACTTTCACCTGCTGGCTCGCACCCCTGCGTTCATCTTGGATCCACTATCTTGAATAAATTTGGCAACAATGCAATGTGGAGACACATCGGCTTTGTCCCACTACCTACATCACCACATTGGTAGTTGCAAACAGTCGGTCACACCTCTCCTTGTTAGAGCAGAGTACTGAGGTCAAGTTGGACTCACTATTTCCAGTTGCTACTGCAACCGTCTTACACACTCATTCCATGTAATAAAGGCAAACATGAGCCATTGATGCAATCACTGAGCCAAGGGAGATGTGAAGCTAGTTATTTACAGCAGGGTTAAACAACACAGTTTTGACATTTACAGCCTCCTTGTTGCAGGCATCATACGTTTGGATGAATCTGTTAGTGTTTGTACTTGCTTTCCCAGGTTTCTGTCTTTGAATCACTAACCATTTTCGTAGTTAGAGGGCATATTTGTGATATACACTCCTGGAAATTGAAATAAGAACACCGTGAATTCATTGTCCCAGGAAGGGGAAACTTTATTGACACATTCCTGGGGTCAGATACATCACATGATCACACTGACAGAACCACAGGCACATAGACACAGGCAACAGAGCTTGCACAATGTCGGCGCTAGTACAGTGTATATCTACCTTTCGCAGCAATGCAGGCTGCTATTCTCCCATGGAGACGATCGTAGAGATGCTGGATGTAGTCCTGTGGAACGGCTTGCCATGCCATTTCCACCTGGCGCCTCAGTTGGACCAGCGTTCGTGCTGGACGTGCAGACCGCGTGAGACGACGCTTCATCCAGTCCCAAACATGCTCAATGGGGGACAGATCCGGAGATCTTGCTGGCCAGGGTAGTTGACTTACACCTTCTAGAGCACGTTGGGTGGCATGGGATACATGTGGACGTGCATTGTCCTGTTGGAACAGCAAGTTCCCTTGCCGGTCTAGGAATGGTAGAACGATGGGTTCGATGACGGTTTGGATGTACCGTGCACTATTCAGTGTCCCCTCGACGATCACCAGTGGTGTACGGCCAGTGTAGGAGATCGCTCCCCACACCATGATGCCGGGTGTTGGCCCTGTGTGCCTCGGTCGTATGCAGTCCTGATTGTGGCGCTCACCTGCACGGCGCCAAACACGCATACGACCATCATTGGCACCAAGGCAGAAGCGACTCTCATCGCTGAAGACGACACGTCTCCATTCGTCCCTCCATTCACGCCTGTCGCGACACCACTGGAGGCGGGCTGCACGATGTTGGGGCGTGAGCGGAAGACGGCCTAACGGTGTGCGGGACCGTAGCCCAGCTTCATGGAGACGGTTGCGAATGGTCCTCGCCGATACCCCAGGAGCAACAGTGTCCCTAATTTGCTGGGAAATGGCGGTGCGGTCCCCTACGGCACTGCGTAGGATCCTACGGTCTTGGCGTGCATCCGTGCGTCGCAGCGGTCCGGTCGCAGGTCGACGGGCACGTGCACCTTCCGCCGACCACTGGCGACAACATCGATGTACTGTGGAGACCTCACGCCCCACGTGTTGAGCAATTCGGCGGTACGTCCACCCGGCCTCCCGCATGCCCACTATACGCCCTCGCTCAAAGTCCGTCAACTGCACATACGGTTCACGTCCACGCTGTCGCGGCATGCTACCAGTGTTAAAGACTGCGATGGAGCTCCGTATGCCACGGCAAACTGGCTGACACTGACGGCGGCGGTGCACAAATGCTGCGCAGCAAGCGCCATTCGACGGCCAACACCGCGGTTCCTGGTGTGTCCGCTGTGCCGTGCGTGTGATCATTGCTTGTACAGCCCTCTCGCAGTGTCCGGAGCAAGTATGGTGGGTCTGACACACCGGTGTCAATGTGTTCTTTTTTCCATTTCCAGGAGTGTAGTTTCACATAATGCTTTGATGCATCAACCCATCTGTGCCAAGGTTACAATTCACAATTATAACCTCTCGTCCACGTTTTAAATTTTTACATGTTTGGTTCGGTGGGTAAATATTTTGTTTCATATGTTACAGTGACTGCTAGTTTCCTTTTGTAGTCAGATGAGGCCCTTTTTCAATAAATCCATGTTATTTGTGGTACCCATATTTCCATGCTTAAGTGGGCCACTCCTAGTAGTTTACATTCAATATTATCCATTGACCAACATCATTTCTCTTTAATCTGTATGCTCTTATACAGAGCTTCCTTTCCTTCTAGGTCAGCAGGGATTGGACATCTATAATCTTACAAGTAAACCTTCTCTGCTTTGATATCGGTTTACCAGAAACACATATATCTTCCGAAAGCAGTAGAAAAACTATGAAATCTCAGGGGCAGAGGAACAAGGTTTAGGAGCTATAGGACCCACAAAGTATCAGTAAAGTGTTGCAAACATGACACCAAAAGTCGCTAAAATGCTCGTTTCGCGTATTTATATGAACTAAAAACACGGTAAGAAGTTGGACTTTTCAATGTAAAGGAAGAAACAACTCGCTGAAAAGAAACAATATACGTCGGGATGTTAAAAATGTGAGTTTTTATTGACTTCAAACATCCGTAGGTGAGGTGTCATCATATTTTACCGGAATTTATAAAGATTTATTTGCTCTGTTAATTCAGTATTATGGTTACTCACGCTAGACCGCGATATTTCGCCAAGTTGGCACTGGTGACCATGGGTCAGCGACAGAATTAATCCATCTATCTCTGGCGCCATCGTGGTCAGTACAGGGTATTGTTAGGAACAGTGGGTGTAAACGGCTGGTTTTTCGAACGGCAGCTTGGAGAGGAACTCTTGCCCCTGCCGTCGAGCCAACCAGACCTGTTTTCGGAGATCGCTGCTGAATTAAATGATATTGCTCCATCTCTCTGCAAACTTCTGCTTTCGTTTGCACATATCTTGTAGTTCAGTTGCTGTGGTATTTCGTGCCCAAGGAGAGTTATTTTATTGTAGTTAATACGGCGTCATACTGTGGATTTGGAGACGTGAGATTCCATGCGCCCTATGGCCAAAGGAAACCATTTCTCACTCGGTGGTGATCCAAGTCAGTGAAGGTATGCATCACTTATTTTATTATACATTGGTTTGCTTTCCAAGTTAATTAACTTTGTGGCAGCTGCAATTTCCGCTTTTAGACCTCAGGTGTTCTCGATTGAATTTTGTTCCCAGAGTATCCGATATCTAATTCCTTGACGTTTAGCACTCATAACTTTCTTGGGCGTGTTTGTTTATAGAGAGGTTCCGAGAACGAGTGAGAGTATTTTTAACAAAATAGGGTAATGAATATGTTCGTAAAATGGTTGGGGAGAATAAATGTTTCGATTTAAATAAGTGATCATAACTTCTGCTTAACCCGTAATTAATATTTTATTTCCCCATGAACGTGAGTATCCCTGAGTGTCTGTTTAGAAAGAAATCTGTGCTCAGATAAATGGAACTATCGTCTCATTAAATATACTGAAATGATGATACACGTTGGTTCATAACAACATGACATGACACTTAGGGGAAATATACCTAACACTGTGCAGTTGAGTAATAACTTTAAGTAGCTGATTTATTATCAACAGGAAAACAAAATCTTTTCGGTCTATACTCATTAAAACGACATCTACATTTTCAGAAAACAAAGCAGAAGAAAGGTAACACTTTAACTGAAGTTTTCAAAATTACAATTAATGGTGAATGCGCATTCTTTCAGTCACCTTGCGCTTAAGGGCACACAAAACGTGCCCAAAGAGAAAGCGTTTAGCACATTTCACAAATGAACGCAGTACCACCCTCAAATGAAGGGCACTGTTCGTGCCACCATCTCTCACACTTAATGCGCTGCGTCTAGTCCCCCACAATTGACAGGTTTACTGCTCGTCACATCGAGGACAGAAAATAGCGGACCTGTCTGCTGTCCCTTCAGCTGCAGTAGGTCTACTCCTTCGGGAACAGCGTGCCTCCTCCGAAACAATGTCTGTTATGGAACAGGATGTCTCCCCAGTGTTTGGCTGGTGCGACGATTTTAGCTGGGTCCTAGTAGGTACTTGCTTCCTATTGGTATTTTTTTTCCATAACACAATTTTTATAGGGAGAGGATGTCATGACTCCTGATCGTCTGGCCGGTCGCCATCTCTTTATTGTTTGTTTAGCTTTCGGTAAAGTGCAAGATTTCTGCTGGAGACACTGCTGTTTCTGCTGCGTTCTCATTTCCCACAAATTTTCATTTCCCACAAATGGAGATTTTTTGCCTGGGTCACCATTGGTGGTGCTGCTAAATTCTGCCTCTTGAGGTAGAAGTTCATCTGTTTCTCCAGAATTGTGGGTCAGTTTTTCCTAGGCTCTATCATTTATGTTAGCAGGAAGAAACTCCTCCTCCGAGAACACATTGGTATTCACTGGGTGTACGCCTTTTGCACAGAAGAAATGTTTCGCCTTCTGCAGAGTGCTAAATCGTTCATAGGCACAATACCAAACAGATATCACTCCGCAAAACTGCAGTCCTTGGGTAGTTATGCACCCATTTCTCAACTTCATATGTGTGTGCAGTTTCCAGTGGTCCAAAGAATCCACGGTCTAGGTGCCGAAGTTTATAATTGGCGTGTCGTGGTAGGAATAGCAACGTTAGGTAATAATCTTCAGCTTTTGAAGTCCTGTCTTCCTCAGTTGCCTATAATATTACGGCATGTTGATAATTTTTACTTTTGGACCGTCTAATTATAACTGAACAACACGTAGAAGAACATCCACGAAAGCTGCCACTGAAGATGCCTTGCAAAGAATAAAGGCGAAACGCGTATGGCACGAAAATTGTGTTTCATTCAGTTCTAATTAAATGGTCCAAAAGTAAAAATTATCAACATAACTTAATATTAGATGACGACCTCGACAATAGACAACAGTGATATGTGATGGCCGAGTGTTAAGAGGATTGGGTCATCTTTAGTTGGTTTGGCATAGTTAGTGAAGTGTTTTAGCCAGTCGGCGAAGAGATCAGAGATTGTGAAACCACAGTCTGAGACCATGGGAAGAGTTTCTCGGGGGCGTCTTTGAAGAGCTCAGGCTTCATCCTCTCTCGTGGTAAGATTATGGCTGGTGGTATGAAGCAGCCGAGCAGGAGTTATTGCACCTACAGTTGTGACTGGCCTATTTCTGCTGACACAACCTTCCCAACCAAAAATTTGGACTTATGACCTTTGGAATCTTGTTTAGAACAGAAGATATTCATGTCTCTTCCATGCCATAGATGTGATGAGTTGAAACGTTTCCTCTTCTAGCGCCTGCTTCAAATTTTTAAAAATCTCTCAGTTTTTGGTTTATTGAATCCAATACCGCTGTCTACACAGCAGTTCTCTGGAGTCAGAAGTGTAAGTTGGTGCTTTTACCAAAAATCTTAGGCTCGGTGCTGTAATGCTACCTTTGGGTCTTTATTGAAGCGGTGATCTAGCTTGTTAACCTCTGCATACTCATATGCCAGTTGCATAAGCTGCTTCCCGCTGATACTGTAGAACCTAGCATCAAGATCCCTGACGTGATTTTCTAATTCCTTTTCCTGCTCATCTGAGTAAATCTTCTATAAATGTCACAGTTACATTCGTACAGTGCCCTGAAAGAAAACACAGCCTATAATACGAATATTTTGATCATAGTGTAAAAGGTTTCTGCTGGATTCCTTTCATGTTAATTTCTTAAATCTGTTGTCATTTACAGCATAAATTCCTCTTCTAAATTTACTGTGGCGTTTCTGACTATCTGGGAGGAGACTGAGTAGTGGAACGTGTTACTTTTACAGATAAACAAGAACGATCTGTCACACTACTACACTTTAAAACACAGTTTATATGTAATTCATGTCACACAGTTTCATACGGAACCTACATCCGCTTTCTTTTATATACTGTATATGATAAGATACTGTCATCCCCCTTCCCTTCTGTGTGAGAGGATGAATAAGCAAATGTATTTCTAGTTGCATGCTTGAGGGTAGCAGACAGGCTTGTCTGCTAGAGAACAGTAGGACCAACGTCGGAACAGGTAGCTACACTTTCTAAAAGCAGAGAGGTTTCTATCCTTAGTATGGTCCTGTCCGTCCCTTGTCATGTTGGTATAGGAAGCTGCCCCTCTGGCCACTTCCGTTTGTATTTGTGAGCCACCCTCAGGAAGGGACCAGGTCAGTCTGTCCGTGGCGAGCGTCTGAAGTGGTAAGATCTCCGGCTAAGCGCGTGTCTGCTAAGTCCGTAGGACAATGGATTTCTTAAGTTCAGCCTAACTGAAAATTTAATCATCTTTATTTCAGGTTTAGCTCTAAAATATCTAATGTTATCTTAAATTGCAACGCAGTGTATTTCGAGTGTGAAGTTCAGAATATTTTCCAGTAGTTGCTTTGTCACTACTTTGTGAGTAAAGTGGAACCACGTGTTGATCAGTAACTCTAACTAAGATCATCAATCTTAAATGCGAGTGTGCATGAGATTATAACATCTCGTCTTGACAATATTTTTCAATATAGCAACTTTTATTTATGTTCAACCCACGTGGAGTGTCCTTTGTGAGACCACTGCCACGTGCTTATATAATTGTTTGACCCATCAGGTTAATAGGAAGACGTTAGTAACCAGTTCGAGGTTTTTCTTTTGTAAATTGCTTTTCGATCTAATTTATTTTAATTATCAAAATTATTGTGGAGTTACACGCTTTGTGTAAACCAAGTTGACCACGTGAAGCATGTGGTGTAATCATCAAAGTAGCCCTCAGCTATTCTTTTTGGGAAGATTTCACAGAGAGTTAGCATGAATTTAGTATACCAGTGTGTGGTAATTACATGACGGACAGGATTGTGCTACGAACGTAATTTCTTTGGGTGAAAATTGAATCGGTTGGTTGTGGTTGGTTTCCTCTTGCATATGTTTCAATGTTCTTCGTGTGTTATTTTATGAATGCAGTGTTGTATGCAGTCTCCCAATCTCGGCTCCATATTTGATGTGTTCCATAAGATTACAATCTCACATTTTCACAATCCTAAGTAAGGCACCAGCTTAGTTACGACTCAAGTTTAATATGCTGAAATTTCAATGATCAATGTTAAAATAAATTTCCAAATATAAACTGATTTATTTCTTTTTATTTAAATTCTCTTATATATATATATATATATATCACCGGTTGTCGTATGACTATTAAAAGATTATAATTAAGGTTAGACTGGTTGGGAATTTGGTAAGCTAGACTGGATACCTGGTGAAACAGTTGCGCAGTAATGCAAGGTTAACTTCCCCAGACAGCTCACAGTTTTTAACCCGCTTTTATTGTCTATCAGCACCGCTTACACCACAAATTAAGCAACAACGTTACAAGTGTGCTTATTCTTATACTGGATGTTTAATAAGAAGACGCCAAAAATCTATTCTCTACTCACAGCTTTCAGTCTTTTCCCTAAAGTAGCCTCCCTCGTTCCAAGAGGAGTCGCAATCTCTCGTTTGCCTAGTACATTTTCGATTTGTTGTATGTCCCACTGAGCAGCTCTTGAAAAAAGATGAGCTTCTTGTCTGATTGCCGAACATAATTGAAGTCATTATGAAACAAAATCCATTCTTCAGGCTCCACAACACATGCAAGACATTGTACAAATTTGCACTTGTACCACAAAGCGTACATGCGCACTCTTTGCGTACAACGTATGTGCGCTATTTTGGTGATGATGCTTAAGATCCTATGGGGCCAAATTGCTGAGGTCATCGTTCCCTACGCTTACACACTAATTAATCTGACTTAAAGTAACTTACACTAAGGACTATACACACACCCATGCCCGAGGGAGGACTCAAACCTCTGATGGGGGGAGCCACACAACCGTGGCAAGGCGCCTCAGACTGTGTGGCTACTCAGCGTGGCGAATTCTTTTGTATATTAACAGTAGAAGGATAGGGAGAGGATGTCATGACTCCTGATCGTCTGGCCTGTCACCATTGGTGTTGACTGGGTGTAAACCTTTTGCACAGAAGAAATGTTTCGCCTTCTGCAGAGTGATAAATCATTCATAGGCACAATACCAAGCAGATATCACCTCGCAAAACTGCAGTCCTTGGGTAGTTATGCACCCATTTCTCAACTTCATAGGTGTTTGCAGTTTCCAGTGGTCCAAAGAATCCACGGTCTAGGTGCCGAAGTTTATAATTGGCGTGTCGTGGTAGGAATAGCAAAGTTAGGTAATAATCTTCAGCCTGGCGCGATTGTTAGTGCGGGTTTCCCACATCAGGGGCAGGTATGCACTCAGTGGCAAACATGTTGTTCTCCTTTGATTGACAGGCCATTAACCTATGGTGTTTACCAATACCGTTACTCACACCTGGGCTTGTGTTTTTACATTTATATTTGTGATAGATCTTTATGCTACTGTTGTACACTATGTGATCAAAAGTATCCAGACACCCCCCAAAACATACGTTTTTCATATTAGGTACATTGTGCTGCTCCATATCAGCAACCTCAGTAGTCATAAGTAGAGATGGGTAGTTCGCGAACAGGTCCAAAGGAATGGTTCACCAAGATTGACAGATACTTTGCCTATTGTTCCCCCACCGCCATACACTCCCCTCCCCCCTCAGGAAACCTACCCTCTCGCTGCTGCAGGCACACTTTCAGGTCTGAGTTATTGGATAACCCCTCTCACTCTTACCAATTTGATCGACTATTTAATTAAACTGATCAATTAATTAACCTAGCCCCCCTCTGTTAAACCCCCTTTAAACAATTTAGAGAATGTGTGGAATATTGTTTATTTAAACAATTTAGGGGATTCAAGGCACTGTATGGAATATAGGTTATTTATTTACTCAAAGAATTTTTCAGGAAATCGATCAACACCCCCACCACCCCATCACTGCCCGCGTCACCCCATCCCCTATCTGGAAACTGACGGCTCTGTAGTGGAGAGGAAGGTTCTCATAAAGGGAAATTCAAGGGTACATTGTTTATTTATGTGAATGGTTCCTACAAGATCAGGTTGCCAACGATGGCTTCGGAAACACCTTAATATGGTCGCATGAAGCAACATTCATGCATGAGGGTGTCTTGCACCATTGGTGTCTGTCTCCACCATTGGTGTGAGGTTAACCCGCACGTCACCAAAGATCGTGGATATCAAGTTCGCTTTGGTATCAACATCTGGGCTGGAACATTGGGCGACAGGTGTTTGGGACTCTACATGTTGCCTGACAGGTTGACTGCATGAAGGTATCATGCATTCCTGTTCAACTATCTACTTGATGTGGTGGAAGATGTTCCGCTACATTTTCGCAGGGGATATGGTTCCAACATGATGGTGCACCTCCACACTTTCGAATTAATGTACGGCAGTATTTGGAAAGAACAAAACAATGATTCACATGGCTCTGAGCACTATGGGACTTAACATCTGAGGTCATCGGCCCCTAGACTTAAAACTACTTAAACCTAACTAACCTAAGGACATCACAGACATCCATCTCCGAGGCAGGATTCGAACCTGCGACCGTAGCGGTCGCACTGTTCCGGACTGAAGCGCCTAGAACCGCTCGGTCACACCGGCCGGCGGACAGAACACTTCCAGGGAAATGGTTATGACATCGAGGTCCAGTTGTAGGGCCACCGCGTTTACCTGACCTAAATCCCCTGGATTTCGTCCTGTGGGAGCACCTGAAGGAGCTCATGTACTCCACTCCGAAGACGAATGTGGAAGAATTGTTAGCGCGTGGTCATGCTGCTCTTTTTACTGTGAACGCAGCTTTGCTGCGAAGGTTCCAGTGCTGCATGATCCGGCGGGTTGCGCAATGTTTGGACGTGCAGGGAGGTCGCTTTCAGCATCTGTTGTTCTGAGGACAACGTATTCTGTAGTGAAGGTCATGCGGTCATTAATATGGGCATTATAATTGTCACTGGTTGCTAATGTGCGACATATGAGCACTCATATTACATACAATATAAATCACAAATAGATGTTGTGTTATTGCACATCATCTTTAGCCTCTCGAAATTGATATTGTTTTTGTAGTTATTCTGTACTATGACAGGTCATTTGTTTCAACTGTCTATTTCTTATTAGTCTAAGAACGTACTTCTTACGTTCAGAGTTACAAAATGTTGTAAATTTAGGATACATGTGACCTAAGAAACGCCGTATATTGTAATATGAAATGTCAGAATGAAATTAGCAAATGAAAACAATGCACCCCAACCCAGTATCGAACCCTCGACCTCCTGCATGCTGGCCTACAACTCTAACCACTACACTAACGGTACAGCTGCACGCAGTCTTGCTTAAGAGATAGTTACCACAGATGTGGTTACAGTGTTGCCAGACTGCCACTCTTTAACGTCACTTTTCTGCCGTATGTACTCGCCAGACGAAATATTGTGAGAGAATTTTTTTTTTTTATAGCTGGTATGTGAAGAGTCGCGCTGCGTAGCACGAGCGTGCGAATTTCGCTTCACCCTGTATTGTGCAGCCGCTTAAGAAATAAATCTATCACCCCTTACGCTCGCATACATTCCTCAATGCGTTGAAATCACAATTCACCACGTCAAATGTATCCTTCCCTTAGGACTAGACACACGTAATTTTCTTTTTTACGTGAATAGTAGTTTGATTACGTCCCACAAACGTCTGGTGATAAGTCGGAACATAAGTCACAGTCCCATTACGTTCAAGCAGCAGCATAACATTTGTGACTATCAATGATAGGTGTATAAAAAGATCATGATACGTCCACACTTGCACCAACTGGGTGTCGTTATCGCACTGCAAAGAAGCCTCCTGTCATCACATACTTGTCGATGAATAAAAGAAATTACAATTTCAAAAAAAAGCTCTAGAGTCTTTTCGGTTTATCGATTTCACCACTTCCACGAAACCTTTTGGTATTTTCAGAACTTTTAAATCCAGCCAACACACAGTGGCGTCTTTTACATATTCAACCGCCAAGTCGGTGTTTGTGTCAGTGCGTTCCATGGATAGCTTCCACCACCCAGATCACACAATTTTCCCCTGACTAAGAAATCATTGTGAGTATATAATATAACAGAGTACGTTCATTCACAGTTAATTTTCACGGGCTCGGCGAGTGGGTAGCGAAACCGCAAAAACTGTTGTAGTCTAAACGCATTTTTAAGCTCATGTTGCTGAGCACCGTACCTGTTTAACATTTTGCAGCAGGAGGAGGACCACCGCGAGACGGATCTGTTCTTTCATCTGGCGAAACTGAGTTTGTTACGAAAAAACAAAAGAGCCTGTTCGAGCGTCATACAAAGATTTTGTTTGTTACATGTGCGAGAAACGGTGATTTAGTGATACAGCCCTGTTTAGATCCTATAACGTGTGCGCGGAAGCTAAATTTTCAAAAAGGAATATCATGTTATGCAGAAACCTCCTATAGGCCTGAATGCAAAGAATGCTTTATTACAACCGTGCAACAGACTTTTGTTTGCCTCTTTCAGCGCACTAGCTTTATTTAACTGAATAATCACTGTGAATCCATAGTCAGTCAGTTATTCAGCTTCAAGTTTGTGCTGGATATCTGTCAATCAGGTAATGCCGTTGTTCTGAGGAGCGGTAGTGAGTGTAGTGTGCGAAGTATGGCCATGCTTTAGTTATCGCTATAAAGGGGGTGACTGCTTGTTCAACAACAGAGCTGTAGCCTATAAGAGGTCCGAGCAGATGTAATTTCGATGTATTGCTCACGCGCTGCCTGCGATATGTAAGGTATAAGAGAATCTCAGACCAGAGAGTAGTGTTGACTGCAGTAGGAACTGTGTAGCTGTAGGAGTAAGTTGTTGCTAGCGAGCAGTCTGGTCTGGTGTATCGTGTTGGCTGGGCTGGTCGTGGTGAAGCGATGCCGGAGCCTGAGCATTATTATATAAGGTAGAAGCAGCCTCGCGCATATGTAGTATTGCTATCTCAAGTCCCATGTAAATGTTTTAAAAATGTCCTAATAATAATCTTTCTCATAAAAAGTAACTTTTAACAACCATGCATTTCAATTTAAAGAATTTACTAATTTCTCCAATCCATGATCATCTCGATTATTGCAAAAGAAAAATCAGTTGTTTCTTCTCATAAATGACAAATCTATCGGCCAGCATTGCACAGGGCTGTGCCAGAAAAATTTATTGTAAGAGTAGATGTATATGCGTTATCCGGCGACTTCATTGAGGTAAGAATTTTTCTTTTTTATTCAGAATGATCTTTCGGGGCCATGACGCAGCACTGCTGACGTCCAAAATTTACCAGGTTAAATTCACAGTCAATTATTGAAAAGTTATAAGTGAGTGACAATTTAATTGAGAGGTTAGTTACATTGTATTATTACCAGGTTACTGAATTTATTTTTTTGTTGGGACGTTACTGAATGTGAATGACATAATTATAATTTTTACTGTTGAGAAGTTTAGGGATTTTTCTGTTTTGAGGTTACACTACATGTGAAGGAATTTTGTGGGGAGGTTACAAGCCACACATTAGAAAAAATATTCCATAGTTCTTACTTCCTTAATATGTTACGACAATTAACCTTGAGAACTAAGGATTCAAGGGAAAAGAGAATCTTACTGGTTACAGCGTGTTTGAGCTGGTGAAATCAAGAAATAAGTGTAATGTGCTCTTGGATATTTATATGAAGCTGATAAAGAGTCGTCGCCACGTGAACGCTTTTGATTATTACATGTTCAAATCAAATGTGTGTGAAATCTTATGGGACTTAACTGCTAAGGTCATCAGTCCCTAAGCTTACACACTACGTAACCTAAATTATCCTAAGGACAAGGACACACACCCATGCCCGAGGGAAGAACTCGAACCTCTGCCGGGATCAGCCGCACAGTCCATGACTGCAGCGCCTTAGACCGCTTGGCTAATCCCGCGCGGCATTATATGTTCCCTACACAACTTGTACCATTACTACGTGAATATATTTTATTTCCCACCTGATGTATGTCAAAATATGAGCCACGCTTTAAGCACTATGCCTCGAATGTGCGATACCACACTGATGGGCTGCCATCAGCGTCCCTTATGTCACTTTAAGTTTTACAGCAACGTGATTGTCTGGTTCCTGAGTCGAGTAGCGGTTAATTTGTGAATAACGTGTTTGGTTGCTTCAAGTGAACTCAAAGTGCTTAAGAGGAAGTTTTTATTCCAAGAAAAAACAGTCAGACGAATGTTTCTTCATAAAACGAGGGAGGGGTGACTATGAAGCAAAATGCGGATGGTGGAATAGCAGATATTAAGTATCGTTTAACTGACGTAAAGCGCAATCTGGAGGCACTTAAAGAAATGGGCAGTTACTTTGTTTCAAATTCATTCAAACGGGGGAGTGAGGGGGGCAGTTACTAACAGCAGCGAAATTAACAAATGTGCCGTCATACCGTAAAAAATAATCATGTCTTAGAAATTGGTGAACTGCTTTCACGCTAAGCTCCAAACTGTTTAATGCTTCCAAAGCCGCAAAGAGCGGGACGTTGAGCATAACAAACTCGAAAGCAAATCTAAAATTGTTAGCGCTCGACACTAGGAAACAAATATGTTGCTGCAGCTGTTCGCAACTGAAAGTAGCATTTGCTCCAATCTTTCACTATTGTAAGCTTAAGAGCAGAGCCCGCTTTGCCTTGACTTATCCTTCCCAAATTACGTCCATTTTCAGTCAATTTGAGGGAAATGTCCCGGTTTGTCAGATAGAAATTGTGGCAACCCTGGTTACACAGAAAGCTGAACATACAGTTATCGCCAAATGGGAGCGAGCATTGCCTACATTTAATTTTAGTTCCGTTTTGTCGAACAACAAAAATCCCACGGCCAGCAGGACACAGGCAATGCTCACAGACCGGCACCGACCCGTCCCAGTGCTCAGACCAGCATTCACCTGCTGGTGGGGTGGAATGCTACGTTCCTATTGGCTCCCTGAGGGAAGTGATGGGTGGTGAGGGTAGAAGGTATATGAAGACCACTCCATCCCCAGTCGCCCTCATTCTGTCGTCACCCACAGTAATGTGAGATCGATCGTCTTGCTCGCGTTCGTGTGCGTCGATTTGCTCCTTTTTTGCGTGCGTGTTACCTGTTTAGGTACAAAAATGAAACGTTCAGCAGGAGCATCAAGCACCGTCCGTAGTGCCATTGGCGGCAAACGGCAGAGACCTTTAGAGCAGGATGGGAAATTACCTGGTAAGTACAGATTCAAGTCGGTAACTGTAACTTCTCGCTTCCTCTAATAATGTCGTAGTATTGAATACATTTCTTCTTATTATTATTATTGTTTCAGCGCATATCCACCAACACCAAAGCGTGGATGAAATGAACCCTGTGCTGTAACAGTAGAGACAGTGGCAACAGCTGCTGCATCAGCAACAGCAGCAGCATCGGCAGCATTGTAAGTATATATTCCATCTTTGTAGTACTGGTGTGATCAGCGAGTCTGTAGATGATTCCGAGAGATCAAAATCGATAACAGGAACTTTCTTTTCAATTAGAATTTCGTACCGAATACATGTCATATTGTTTCAGCATATATCCAGTGGGTAATTGATGAAGCTGAGAGGCAACAGGAACAGCAGTGGCAGCAACAACAGTGGTTGTAGCTGCATCATCAGCAGCAATAGCAACGACAACAGTGGCATGAGCTGCAGCAACAGCAGCAATATCATCGTTAGTAGTATAAATGTATTTCATTGAATATGTAATGTATTGTGAACAAAGCGTCAGAGGTTGTTGTAGATGATTTAGAGGGAGCAAAATCGAAAAATATTACGTTTCACTAAGAATTTCGTACTTTTGCAGTATATGTCGTATATACGTAGTTTCTTTCTAAAGAAATTTCATCGTTTGTATAATATGTTGTCGCTGGCGTTGTAATTGACGATTTCGAGAGTCGAAAGCGATAAAACCATGCTTCTTTTTCATTTGAGTAAGAATTTAGTTACAATGAAATGAACACCCTTAGCTGCTTACAGGCGTTGACATACGTCAACGGGGACAGATGAAAAGTGTGCCCCGACCGGGACTCGAACCCGGGATCTCCTGCTTACATGGCAGACGCTCTATCCATCTGAGCCACCGAGGACACAGAGGATAGGGCGACTGCAGGGATTTATCTCTGGCACGCCTCCCGCGAAACCCACATTCTCAACGTATTGTCCCGCACTACATTCGTAGTGCCTCCGCCCATTATACTCATTACTCGCGGCGCGTTGCCCATTCCCGTAAGAGTTCGGGCACTGTTTGTGCATTCGCACAGAAGAAGAAGATGGTTAAGTGGCCGGTGAGCCTTAACTATATATATATATACTAACATGGTATCTGTTCTTTCGGACATTTCCGAATGAACAGATACCATCGGTGACGATGCAGCTCGTTAGGATGAAATTACAATGAAATGAACACCATTAGCTGCTTACAGGCGCTGATATAGTCAAGAACAGATACCATCTTAGTATATATAAGAATTTAGTATTGTTTGAGTATATATATCCATTAATTTTTTTCATCTCCATAGTACTGTGTATAGGCAATTGAATTTCTTCGTATATGTAATATGATGCATATTCTTTGTTGTTGTAGATGATTTCCTGGCATACAAAGAAGGGCGACAGGGAGAGATATGTGCTCGAGATATCCAGGAACCATCGTAGATCTCATGTAAGTGTGTATGTTTCAGGTGATATAGGGGAAATGAATCGATGGACCTTCCCAGCTTCAGTCGAGAGCGAAATGCCACAGTGGGTGGAGGAGATGGAGAGAAACCTTCGCCGTCGTGAGAAAATGAGGGAGATATCAAGGGGCCAGAGAAAAACAGGTAAAATATATACTCACTCTGCTTACAAATAATCAGTATTCTTTCTTTCTCTGCAGCAGTAGCGACAGCAGGCAATGTCTAGAACTCATGCTTTTTTTTTCATTATTCTACAGCAGTTATGTCAAGGGAATTGTGTCAGGGGAACAATTCCCGCAGTACACTGTGGCTCGGGCACTGGGGGCGGCGAAGACTAGAACATCTAAACGAGGATCTGCGCGGCGTGCTTCGGCGGCAAGAGCGCCACTAGTCACCACGCGGGAAGCCGCCGCCCCCGCCTTTGCCGCCGCCGCCGCCCACACCCCCTACCCTGACCCAGCCGCGGCCGCCACAGCATCGCTCCGGCGTCCATGGGCCGCCCTCCCTCAGGCTAGCGGGTCAGGGCTGCAGCAGCCGGACTGCTCGCAGCGGCCCGATTCTGCAGCGTCTCCTCCTCCACTGTCACATCCTCGCCGATCACGTGAGTTACAGCACACACCCTTGTCCGCCTCGCCAAACCCATCGACTAGTTGTGGTTATAGAATTAGTAATAGAGAAGATCCTATGGCTAGTGGCAGTTCCCTCTCCCATCCTTTCAGTGAAGGACATCGGGTCAGTGACACCATACCGCAGTTAGAGTACTCGGTGATTGCAGACGCTCCTCAAGAGCGAATCTCGTTCACACGATCGAGAACCCAGCAGGCGGATACCGCGACCCTGTTGGTTCTTTAAAGACGTGCCTTCCTGTCATGCAAACGGAGCTCTTAGGCAGTCAATGATCCGCAGAATCCCGCCATTAAATGCAGTGTCGTGCTCTGTATCGAACTATTGCACCCTCCCCCCCCCCCCCCCTCCCGTCCCAAAGTTGTTGATTCTGGTGTTGAAAAGACAACTCTTCATTATCCTTGGGGGTAAAATGGCGTGATAACGCGGAGCACGTCAATCGCCAAGTGGTTTTGTAAATCCATCTTGAGTGCTATACTGACCCAGTTTTCCGAGATGGAAGTTAGAGGGTCAGCTAAAGTACTCAGCCAGATACTACACCTGGACATCCACACACATCACTATGATCCAGTAAATGGAGGGTCTAGCTATATCAAGCTCCCTAAAGATATAGCTAATAAGCATGCATGTATTAATGTCGAAAATAGGAACGATCAGGCTTGTTTTGCATGGTCAGTCCTGGCTTGCGAGAGAAACTACACAAAAGACCCGCAACGCACAACTCAGTGTGGCAGATACCTTGACAGTCGCAAGTGTTATAAGTTTGATGGTATTAAGTTCCCCGTCAAGATCCAGGACATACCTAAACTTCAGGCGCAGAATATCAGAATATTCGTTCATGTTTATGGCCTGGAGAAGAAAAGCAAGTCAGATGAGCAAGACAAGCATACTCCATTTCTCAAAATTTGCCAGTGAGTGTGAGCTGCATGTAAACATGCTGCTCTTCTCTGAAGGTGATAATTATCACTATGTTTGGATCAAACACATGTCCCAGCTCCTTTCCATCCAACTGAGTAATCATAATGGTAACCAGCATATTTGCTTAAGGAACCTCAATGCCTTTTCCTCAGACAAGTTATTAGTGGTGCATTTAGCAGACTGTGCTTCCAAGGATCCAGTACGTGTTATTACGCCTACCGAGGAAAATAAGTTCATAAAGTTTAAGAATGCTCACCGTCAGGTGTGATGCTTGTTTGTAGTGTACATTGGCTTTGAATGCCTCCTCACTCCTGTGAGGTAACCCTACAGCCTCACATACCACCTTTACAGAAAAACATGTACCATATCCAGCACCGTACCAAATTGTATCATCCGATGATTCCAATCTCAACCGCTACAAATCTTATGTTGGGGATTATCCTGCGGTTGAGCTCGAAAAGCTTTCATGAGAGGTTGATAAGCTTCACAGCGGCAACATTCCCATGACCAAATCGATGGAGAATAAAGATTTGTATAATAACAATGTTGACTGTCATATTTGTGAGCTGCGTTAGGCAGAAAAACAGAAACTTCTCATAGGAACCACTGCCATCTTACGGGGAAGTTCTGTGGCCCAGCTCACAACATGTACAATATGAAGTACCAGCTACCAAGGCACATACCTGTTTTCTCTCATAATTTAAGTGGGTATGATGCTCACTTTCTAGTTGAGCACTTGGCTGATTTCAGTTGGAAGAAAAAGCAGGTTAGTGTCCTACCTGAGAGCGTCGAGAAATACATTTCATTCTCCAAACGAATGACGTCAAGAATTATGCTCCACTTCCTTGATATGCTACATGTTATGCAGGCACCAATCCAGAAACTCATTGAAACTCTACCTTGGGAGGATAAGCATATCACTCGAGCTGTACATTCCAATGAGGAAAAGTTTCAGCTTGTGAATAGGACGGGGGTTTCCCATATGAGTATGTGGACAGCACGGCAAAACTCAACAAAACCAGGCTACCCAACATAACTGCATTCTCCAGCAACCTTACAGGAAAGGCCATAATGGATGCAGAGTATGATCACGCCATGAATGTCTGGTGGGAATTCAGTATTTCCACTCTAGGAGAGTACACACGGCCTTACATGGACACAGAAGTGTGCTTGCTTACGGACCTTTTCGAGAAATTCTGGAGTCTATGCATGGCCACATATTCTCTGCATCCCGCCTTTTATTACATGGCGCCTGAGTTGCCTTAGGATGCAATGCTCAAGAAAACGAAGTGCTGCATTGAATTATTGGCCAATGCTGACATGCTCCTTTTCTTTGAGCGAGGGATCCGTGGGGGACTTTTCCAATGTGTCCACAGGCATGCGAAGGCAAATAACCCATGGATGGGTGACAGGTTCGATGCATCCCTTGATTCGAGTTACATAATGTACCTGGATGTAAATAACTTATAGGGGGCATGCCATGCAGCAATCACTGCCAATTGGTGAGTTTTGATGGGTGCCCAAAGATGAATGCAAGGGATTAGGTGGAAAAATCATGGGAGGTATGGCAGCTGATTCTGATGTAGGATATGTGGTGGGGGCACAACTCACATACCATAGTTCCACGAGGTGGCTCCACACCAAAACTGATGACCATGCTGGGGGATAAGTGGAGATACATTATTCATTATCGTAATCTCCAGTAGTGTCCCAGCTTGGGTATGGAGCTGGTTAGAATCACCCAGGCTGTCTCCTTCAAGCAGTCCCCCTAGTTGAAGGAGTATATTGATTTGAATACGAGACAGAGAGCTTCTGCGACGTGTGACTTTGAGAAAGATTTTTATAAACTAATGAATAATTCAGTTTCGGTAAAACAATGGAGAATTTAAGGAAACGACGTGAAATTTTGATTAGAACCGAATAGGATGGCGTTATGGCTTAAGAAAATACATTGCCAGACCAAATTTTAAGCAGGTCACCATATTCAGTAAGAACTTTGTTACTGTGGAGATAACAACGACTGCACTAGAGTTTATGAAACCTATTTATGTGGGGTTGTGCATACTAAACCTGTCCAAACTCCATATGTACCACTTTCATTAAGAGTTTGCGAAAACTCTTTTTGCAGATCCTAAATTACTTTATATGTATACAGATAGCTTCATCTATTATGTGAAGAACTGTGATCCATATGAAGCAATGAGGTGCCACAGTAGTGAATTCGACATGTTCTCATACACAGCTCATAATCCTTATGGTATTATACAATAGAACAAGAAGGTTTTCAGTCTTATGAAGGATGAGGAGAATGGATTGCCGACTGTGAAGTTTGTGGTATGCGTTCAAAAATGTATGCATATCTCACACTGGAAGGTGCCACCCAGAGGCGGGCATGGCCTCTCTATCGAAAACTATTTGCGGTGTCTTTGCAGTGGTGTTCGCGGTGCTGCACTGCAGCCACCCTATATGGTACCAGTATTCGGTACCGGTATTCGGTTGAGAAGACACAAGGTGTACCTGTGCTGCAGTCTAAAGTCGGTCTGTCGCCTCATTACGATAAAAGGGTCATTTGGATGATGGGACTGAAACTCTCCCATACTCACACTACTCACTTGTAGCAAGAGAAGGGTTAGGGGACTCTGATAGAGAGAGAGAGAGAGAGAGAGAGAGGGAGAGAAAAGAGAGAGAGAGTCTGCAGAATAGTAGTATGAAACTTTTATCATAGTGTAAGTAATTCTGTATGCATGTGTGTGCGTGTGTGTGTGTGTATGTGTGTTTGTGTACTACATACATGTGTATGTACATACAAATAGAGAATGTGTGGAAACAAAAAAATTATATATATGCACCCACATATATACACTCTATGTGCATCTTGTAAAATAGATTAGCTTTTAAGTTTTTCAACTGCCGCGAGCCATCCAAGTCAGAATAGTTTTTAAGTGTATATATATCTATACAGCTCAAAGTCCATCAGAACTGTTATTGTAAAAAGCTTTGCTATTGGAGACTGTTAAATTAGATTCCAAGTGTGCACAGTCCACCAGAATTATTGTAAAAGCTATGCTACTGGGGCTGTGGAATTTAGTTGTAGAAAAGAAAGTATCACCACGTTAGTTTTTAGCATACATTTATAAACACTTTCCGATCAGTGTTAGTGTTGTAGTGTGTAAGTTAAAAGTATTTCTGCATTGGAATAGCAGAGTCAGTTCATACCTCAAGAGTACTATATTGTACCCCAAAAACTACATTGCAACTCAAGAATTATATTGTACCTCAAGAACTATATTGTATTTGTGTGAACTGAATAAACAAAGAAAAAACATTCGTCACCATACGTCTTTGTTGTTGTTATTTACAAAAACCCTATCCCCTATTGCATTATATATGTATATGTATATAAAGGCTATGCAGGTCACAAATAACATTAGTTTCGCTAAAGACGAGTGCCATTAAGGAGACAAAGATTAAGATGGAAGATAACAAAATATATACAATGGTTGCTTGGAATTACGCCTATTGTGCAGCACGAGTTGGGTTATAGGAGCAGAGGCATGTGACCATTTCCGCTTCCAAACATATATATAGCAGGCATGTCCAAAATTATATCTCCTGAGATTACAGAAAACCCCAGACACAGCATGCAGTTAGAACTGTAAACTGTGAAAGCGGTAACAGGGTTGAAAAAAAGAACACAGAGGTTGTGAGGTAAAAATTCATTTATTTCTGATCCAACTTAAAACTAATTTTACGTTTTCATAAGCAGACACACCAACACTACTTTCACATATCTTCTTCTTCGTTTTGAGTCGATGGAGAGAAGGACACCAGTAGAATTCCAGATCTTGAATAGCAGCAAATTTAAAGATTCGTAGCATCCATGAGATCTTCTCCTTCCCCTTCACATAGATGATGGTATCCATGCGGTCGAATAACTGAAGCGACGTCACCATATCTTTATAGCGTATGCCGGGATCATCCAAGTGAATTCCATAGCAGAAATGAGTTAACCACTTTGCCCTCTTCCGTGTCTTAGCACACTTCACATACTTGAAAGAACTTGGTGATGCAATGTTTGCTTAGAATGTGTCTATCATTCCTGCATCTTCTGTGTACGCCATATCTTTAAATATTATCTGTCTACGCTCATCATCATAGAAACCACGAAATAAAGAAATAGGTGATTAAAAAAGTAATAGCATCTTACTTGGATACAGAACAGACATTATTATTATTGATCTTTTCAGCTGTACACCCAATACAGTAAATCTTAATTGATGGCGACTCATCAATGTGGTATCCCGCATTCGAGTCATAGTGCTTAAAGAGTGGCTCATACTTTGACATACGTCAGGTGGCAAATAAAATATATATCACGTAATAATGGTACAAGTTGTGTAGGGAACATGTAATAATCAAAAGCGTTCACGTGGCGACAACTCTTTATCAGTCTCATATAGATATCCAAGAACACATTACGTGCATTCCTTTATTTCACCACCTCAAACACACTGTAAGAAGTAACATACTCTTTTCCCTGGAATCCTTAGTTCTCAAGGTTAATTGCCGTAAGAGCTATGGAATATTTTTTCTAATGTGTGGCTACAGCTGTGCTGTTGAACAGGCAGAGTCGCACAGTCACTATCCCCTCTTTAATAGCGATAACTAAAGCATGACCTTGCACATTGCACTCACTATCGCTCCTCAGAACAACGGCATTACCTTATTCACAGACATCCAGCACAGACTTGAAGTTGAATAACTGAATGACGATGGATTCATAGTGATTATTCAGTTACTTAAAGCTAGTGCGATGAAAGAGACAAACAAAAGTCTGTTGCACGTTTGTAATAAAGCATTCTTTGCATTCAGGCCTGTAGGAGGCTTCTACATAACATGATATTCATTTTTGAAAATACAGCTCCCGCACACACGTTATAGGATCTAAACAGGGCTGTGTCACTAAGTCACCGTTTCTCGCACATGTAACAAACAAAATCTTTGTATGACGCTCTAACAGGCTCTTTTGTTTTGTCGTAACAAACTCAATTTCGCCAGTTGAAACAACGTCTCAAGGTGATCCTCCTCCTGCTGCAAAGTGTTAAACAGGTACGGTGCTTACAAGGGAACCTCCCCGTCGCACCACTCTCAGATTTAGTTATAAGTTGTCACAGTGGATAGGTCTTGAAAAACTGAACACAGATCAATCGAGAAAACAGGAAGAAGTTGTGTGGCACTATGAAAAAAATAAGCAAATTATACAAACTGAGTAGTCCATGCGCAGGATAGGCAACATCAAGGAGAGCGTGAGATACGGAGCGCCGTGGTCCCGTGGTTAGCGTGAGCAGCTGCAGAACGAGAGTTCTTTGGTTTAAGTCTTCTATCGAGTGAGAAGTTTATTTTCGCAAAGTTATGATCTTTCCGTTTGTTCACTGACGTCTCTGTTCACTGTAATAAGTTTAGTGTCTGTGTTTTGCGACCGCACCGTAAAATCGTGTGATTGTTATTGAAGTCGCGAGCTGTATTTGCTGGATTCATATTGCCCACGGAATACATCTCACGTATTTAATTCACTCTCGTCAAAAGTAACGAACAGTCAACTGCCAGCCAGGGAGCCTCGTTAGCAGGAACACTCTCTCTTCCGTGCGCTGTAGTCGACTGACATGTGTTTCGATGTTTGTATAGGTGTAGCGTCCCCATACTACGGCGCAGTTACCTCGCATCGGACGGACGGACTGACAGATAATAATAGTCTAAAAATAAAAAATTAAACTTTTCGGTCGAGGCAAAACTTGAACCAAGGACCTCTCGTTCCGCAGCTGCTCACGCTAATCGCGGGACCGCGGCGCTCCTGAGCTCGCACTCTCCTTGATATTGCATATCATGCGCATGGACTACTCAGTTTGTATATTTTGCTTATTTTTTTCATAGTTCCACACAACTTCTTCGCGTTTTCTCGATTGATCTGTGTTCAACTTTTCAAGGCTTATCCACTGTGCCAACTTATAACTAAATCTGAGGGGGGTGCGATGGGGAGGTTCCCTTGTTAGCAACATGAGCTTAAAAATGCGCTTAGACTACAGCAGCTTTTGCGTTTGCTCCACCCACCTGCCCCGCCTGTGGAAATTAACTCAGAATGAACGTACTCTGTTATATTTTGCACTCTCAGTACTGCGAACGGCTGAAAGCAAGGGGAAACTACAGCCGTAATTTTTCCCGAGGACATGCATGAAAGTATTTGTATGGAGTGTAGCCATGTATGGAAGTGAGACATGGACGATAACTAGTTTGGACAAGAAGAGAATAGAAGCTTTCGAAATGTGGTGCTACAGAAGAATGCTGAAGATAAGGTGGGTGGATCGCGTAACTAATGAGGAGGTATTGAATAGGATTGGGGAGAAGAGAAGTTTGTGGCACAACTTGACTAGAAGAAGGGATCGGTTGGTAGGACATGTTCTGAGGCATCGAGGGATCACAAATTTAGCATTGGAGGGCAGCGTGGAGGGTAAAAATCGTAGAGGGAGACCAAGAGATCAATACACTAAGCAGATCCAGAAGGATGTAGGTTGCAGTAGGTACTGGGAGATGAAGAAGCTTGCACAGGATAGAGTAGCATGGAGAGCTGCATCAAACCAGTCTCAGGACTGAAGACCACAACAACAACAACAATTGATTTCTTAGTCCGGAGAAAGTTGTGTGATCTGGGTGGTGGAAGCTATGCATGGAACGCACTGGCACAAACCTCGACTTGGCCGTTGAATATATAAATGACGCCACTGTTTATTGTCTGGATTTACAAGTATCGAAAACACCAAAAGGTTTCGTGGAAGTGGCGAAATCGATAAACCGAAAAGACTCTAGAGCTTTTTTTAAGCTGTAATTACATCCTTTATTCATCGAGAAGTATGTGATGACAGGAGGCTGTTTTGCAGTGCGATAACGACACCCAGCTAGTGCAAGTGGACGTATCATAATCTTTTTATACACCTATCATTGATAGTCAGAAATGTTATGCTGCTGCTTGAACGGAATGAGATCATGGATTATATTCCGACATATCACCAGACGCTTGTGGGATATAATCAAACTACTATTCACGTAAAAAAGAAAATTACGTATGTCTAGTCGTAAGGGAAGGATACATTTGACGCGGTGATTTGTGATTTCAACGCATTGAAGAATATATACGAACTTAAGGGGTGATAGATTCATTTCGTAAATGGCTGCACAATATAGCAATGCAAGGAATCAACTGGACCTGCTGTAGTGTACAAGCGGGATGGGCAATACGGCTATAAAAAAATGTCACGTCATCGGTACCCCGTAAGCGTACTCTCGAACTTTCTTTGTCGCATTATCGACAGTGATGTTGATTACAGTACACTAACTAGTATCAGTGATATGTTTGCGACCCTCTCGACTGCGGGGGCGTTGTTGATCACCAGATAGTGCTTTATAACACTTGTTTAAGAGAGTCTTGACAGGCTGCAGCACCTTCTGGAAGAGCTGACTGGAAAACTTACACGTCAAATAATTTCCTAGGACTGAAGAAAATCGAGACACGTAGCTGGTGTGAATGTGGGCATGTCATAATTTTGTTACACACATGTAAACGATAACTGCACGGTTTGTGTGAAATGCGTATATGTTGCAGTGTACAGTTACTGTGGCTTATGTTCTTGCATGTCTAGAGAAAATGACTGCGTGTCTTATCGTGAGGAAGGTATAGATTCAGCACATCGATAGCCATAAGGGGAATGAGAATTTTTTTTTTTTTACTTGGAAAATTATGTCGCTATAGATATTGAGATTCGTTTCAGAATCACGGCCGTCAAGAGGAGACATTTCCACTACATTGCTCGATGACACACTGCAGCAGCAATCCTATTTACTTGTAGTTACACTGATAAATATGTGCCTGGTTCCCAATATTCTTCTGAGTATGGAGATGGCCATAGAAAGAATAGCAGCAAGGGCCGGAAACATCATCGCAGTGGATGCTTTTCTTCCGAGATGGGGATTGCCCATCCTTTGTACAGCAGCTCAGAGAGGCCAAAAAGCTTCTGGCTTATGACGATTTTGCTCGCGGCTCCCGCTGGGAGGGTGAATAGTGAACTAATACCCAGTTTGCGTTGAGTTGCCTTCAGGACCGTGTGTGTCACGTGTATACTCTGTGGAAATTTGAGAAGATTCAATACGATGAGTGTTTGCGCTGGGAGTATTGACAGCATTTGAACTCCTACTACTTAAGTCCTCCTGGGGAGGGCGCTAGTCCACGGCCGGCTGCCCTCTCTCTGGCTGACAAGTACTTCTGCGGCTGTGGTCTCGGCCGTGTTTACGGCGGCAGTTTCCCTCGTCGGCGCCGCACTGTGACACGGTAAGTACGTGGTATGTATTTGACGATCTCTAGACCACTTTTGCAGGGTTTAATTGTCAGTGCAGCAGCAGTTTGACAGGTAAATTCAGTAAGAGACGGGCTGTCCAGTTAGGTTCATCAGGAAGAATGCATTTAGTGTCATTCGGGCTATTTTCGCAAACAGGTTCTTTTAGGACAAGAATTTCCATGCAGGCATGCTGAGACATCACTGAAGCTCCTACAAAAGCGACGATTCACTATTTCTGCAGCACTTAAGAAATTCCGGGAAGGGACTGATAAGTAATGGACGGGCTGTCCCTTTATATCTCCCTTAGCACTGGACCCGCAGCTATGTGTCATTGCGCCAGTAGTGATGCCTAGATGAACACGCATTTCGACAAGCATTTCTCAGGTGTCATGTATGAAGGGGCTGCCGCCGCCTCATCCTTGCAGGACCAGGACTGACACCCGCGCGTGGTTCGGCAGCTGACAGCCGCATCGTCATTTCGAGGGGCTCCCAGTGCATCCCGACTCCTGGCACCGTGTGCAGTCCAGTGGACAGGGGATGGCGGACGGTGCGTGCTTCGCGATCGAGTTTTAACTGTGTAATTGCGTGTGATGTGTGTTGCATGACGGTATTCCTTGCGCGATCGGAATAAAAAGAAGCATCCATTTTCAATAAGCTGCCACTCGAATTCAAAAATCTTAGCAGTAATCCACGCCCTTTCAAATCGAAACTGAAGAGTTTCCTCATGGGTCACTCCTTCCATTCTGCCAAGGAGTTTATGAAAAATTAAGCTGATTTTTATTGTATTGCTGATAGCGTTTACTTAAACTTCTAGATTGACTTTTTTAAGGTTCATGAACATTTATTTTCATCTGTTATTACGATTGTTGTAATTTCGCGTACTGACACTTTCCATGACCTTGGAGATTTGCTCCTCAATTTGGTCCTACGGAACTTGATGAGTAAATAAAAAAAAATTAATTACTTTTTACAAGACCTGCATCTTTTCAAACAGTATTGAATGATGAGTAAGAGAAATCCAACCCCTGCAAAGTGATTTTTTTTATATATAAAGAAACAATACATCCTTGAATTTCCCTTCATGAGATCCTTCCTCTCCACCACAGAGCCGCCAATTTCCTGGTAGGGGAGGGGGCAAGGGGGGCGGAGATGGGGTGGTTGGGGTGGTGATCCATTTTCTGAAAAATTCTGTAAATAAATAAATAAACTATATTCCATACACTGCCTTGAATCCCATAAATTGTTTAAATAAACTATATTTCACTTATTGTCTAAATTGCTTAAACAATATTCCATACACAGCAATCGATTTTCAGACAAAGTCTTTAAATAAATAAATAAACTATATTCCATACATTGTCATAAATAACTAAACAATTTTCTATACATTGTCTAAATCGTTTAAACACTATTCTATACACTATAATCGAATTCCCTCCAAATGACCGATCTACTGAGTCTATTTCCCGACAATTTCTGAGAGGGAGGGTAAGAGAGGAGGGTGTTTACCAGAGAGTGAGAGGTTAATTAATTGAACAATTTAATGAAGTAGTCAGTCAAATTGATAAGAGTGAGAGGAGTTATCCAATAACTCAGACCTTAAAGTGTACCTGTATCAGTGAGGGGGGGGGGGGGGAGTGGGAGGGGGGGGAGAGCAATAGGTTAAGTGCCTGTCAATCAAAAGGAGGGGCCTATTTAGCAGGAGAATAGGCTAAGAACCTGTCAATCAAAGGAGATCAATAGGTATGCCTCTGAGTGTATACTTGCCCCTGATGTAGGCAACCCATACTAAAAAATTGCGCCACTTCTCTCTTTGTCCTTCTACTATTAACAACTAGTACAAGCAAAAACAACAGATGACAATACACATCACATTTACAAACATGTGTATGCAGTATGATGGACTGAAAACTAATCTTTCAAAATATAGTAAGGTATTAAAGGCTATTGCTTGTGTATTCTGCAAATAACCTTCTGCTACTGCTCTGAACAGAACCACAACAATGGCGAGATGATCAGTTTAGCCACCAGTCAGAAACACAAACTGTGCTCTCTCTAGGACTGCGCACTCATTGCTAAATTTACTCTAATAGTCTTCTTAAAACATTTCATTGAATCCGGTCTGCATTATGTGTTGGCGTAGTTTAATTGGAATGCACATAGGCAGAGTGCATGATTAAGGATACAGGGTACTTTTCTGGCTCAATATTATGTAAAAATCAACACCTATTTCTTTCAGGCACTCTTTATAATGCATATGTTTTACAGATTTTTGTTGATATCAGATAGTGCAGCACACTTTCTAAACAAATTAGAAGTATTTTGAATATTTTTGAACATGATTAAAGCTATTAAAATTATAAAGAAATTGATGCAATTTCTTTTTCCAAAATGCTTCCTCAAATTGAGGTACCATTTAATCCAATGTTATACATTTGAAGGAGACCAAATTTTTACCAGGTGTGCATGACATTGATGGCTCAGCTACTAGACCTATTTAATTCCACCTATTATGTATATTATAATGCTACTCTTAGATTTTAATTTTTGTAATTTTTATCCTAATACAAATGTTATTTTTTCTATAATTTAGTTGATTCTGCAATAAAGCAAGTATGGACTATTGCAAGTTACAGCAAAAAATTAGAGCTATGGTTAAGAAATATTTGTATCTGAATTCTGAAAAATACAACTTGCAGGAAATTGTGAATGAAGACATGAATCCAATTAAACTGTACCTCATAACATTCCTGAAGCATAGTCTTCATCCTGCAGCATTTCTTCCTCTTCAAGCTTCCTCTTGACATTCCTTTTAGCACTTCTTGCTCCTTTGATAACTTGAAGAGTGAATCTTTCAGCTTCATGCATCCATTGTTGGTCACACACAAGCAATTGATCTTCCATATTAGAGGCACATTTTATGCATAAATTTTTCAGGACTTCCAACCTTCCTATCACTCCATCATTGAAACATCACTGAATCTAGTACACCAACTTTTAATGTATTTAGTCCTACAAAAACATTCTTGGGTAATCTTTCCCGTAAACAATGGTTGCAGCTTTCATTTGTATTCTGAGTGCTCCCAAGAAGACATTTACTAAGCAAAATAGGGTCACTCAGGTTTCTAAAAATTGGTTTTATTTCATTCATAACAGGCTCAGGAAGAGAATGCTTATGACAGTATATTTAACCACTTTCTTTTGCTTTTTGGGAACCACACCGAGAATCTGTTCCTTTAATACAAAGTCTGTGAACAGGACGGTCATCTGTGGACAACTTATGAAAGTAAGTGGCCCATACAGCTTTTGTCAATGCTGTAACATTCAGAGGTACAGTTCGTCTAAAGGCCAGTCCATAATAACTCTGAAGGAGGTCTATTTCAGTTTTTGTTAATCTGCCTCAGCCAGACAGAAATTTTCCATCAGATAGAAACTTTCATTTCTCTTCGTAGCTTCCTCAATCTAGCACCCATTCTCTTCTGCATATGTCCACAACACTCCAGTTTTGTTACCAAGGTATCACCATAAACATTGAACTCATTCATTTTATTGAAAGCTTTGGAGTCTCCATCGCCTGGGTACTTCGTATATCTAACATTATAAATGGGCACCGACCTCTGAAATATTTTTAGGGCTCCATCACACTCTGTACCTCCACTGTAACCATCATAATTCTTAGAAATTTGATGTCCAATATGTCCTTCATTGTTACCATGGCAGCTGCGGCAGTACTTGGATAAGTACTTAACATCAACAGCTTTTTCATTCTCCAGAGAAGTAGCGCCTAAAACACCATTCAAGGAACAATGTGCTCGACATTGCTATGTCCCATCAAGTCACTGGTTTAACTAATATTTACAGTTTCTTCTACTCCACGTTTCATAGATGCTTTAGACACAACCGTCAAGGCACCTGAAAGTATTTTTATGTACTTGCTGAACATACTGGGAGGAGGAGGAAGGTCCATCAAATCACAAAACGTTTGAGCAGCCTTTTTTCCTTTTCCTATTGCACGCAATGCATACACTAACTTCAAATTCACATCTTATGAATTATGCACAATGCTTGAAGTCATTTTCGAGGTAGATTTATTGCAGGATCTACATAGAACAACTAATTTTGACGCTAAACCCTTCCTGCTACTTTGTTGAGTTATTTTCAGACAGCCTATACCATCACATTGTTTACATTTCGCCACTGCCGTTATCAAAGAAGATAAGAAGCCCACATGAACAACAACAATTCCACTAGGGACAGCGTCATTGTTAACACAAAAATTTGAATCAACAGGAGGCGTGCCATGTGGAAGTTTCTTCCCTGGAGAACTGATACATAGGTTACTTTCAGCAGTGTGGCTTGCTTTGTTTGTGAACTCGTTACCACGGAATTTCCTTTTTTATTGAATTTCTCGGTGGGTGGCATAGTTCGTATTTATTGCACACTAAAGGATATGTACTTCCACATTTATAGTTATCAATCCACCAATAACCATTCTTATATGAGCAACAGAAGAATATGCAATTAAATACTTTAAATCAATATATGTAGCACTTGGGCAACAACCATTCAGTAACATGTGAACAAACTGCTTCAGCGAAACAAAAGTAGATACTAACAAAGTTAATCATTTACAGACACTAGAACCCTGCACTGTCACCAACGTATACAATGTATCATACATATAATCGCTGGAAACAGAAAGTTCACAGTTCTTTTCGAAATAATACTGATTTCTGTAACAGAAATAAAGGGGGCGTGGTGGCACACATGACCGTAACTTTAAAATTTGATATATATCTAGGCCATTTTTCATTTGAAACCCTATAATGTATATATCAATGTAATCAGGAAAGACTGTAGAATTTAATAAAGTCATGAAAAATTCAACCATTTATAAGTACGCTGCGTCCTTAATGCAAGTGCAAGCATTATTCCAACCAAGTGCATAGCTGTATATATTAAAGTGATGCTTCCGTGACAGAGAGGTGTGTCGGTCCCGAATCGGATCTGCCTGGCGGATTAACGAAGAGAGTTGATGTGCTGGTTAGCCTGGATGTGGTTTTTTGGCGGTTTCCCTCATGCCATTAGGTGAATACTGGGCGGTTACACAAGTCCCACCTCAGTTACGCTACTCGCAAACATTTAGAAAAATTTCGCCCACTTTCATATGAATAATAGTATACACAGACAGTTAGGGTACACATTCCATCTTGGGTTGGGAGTAACGGGGTGGCGAAAGGAAGGACGTTGGCCACTCCTTAACCATATCAATTCGAAGTCCGTAAGCAACAATGGCAACGAGGGACAAAGTCACAAGCAAGAGAAAGGAAGAAGGCGTTATTTCCTCAGATCTTACAAGGTAAAGATGCATGACAACTCGGCAACTCGGAATAGGCGACACCTCCAATGACTCACCTGCCCCCCCCCCCCCTACGTAGCAGCCTGAATGCCTTTATAAACAGTGACCAGGAGTCCCACCAATAGATATATCGTTCGTCGAGTGAAGACTATTGGCTGCACTCTACTGGACTAAGGATTGCTATAAAGACTATTAACTGCTGTGCTGGTAACGACTTTGTGAAGAATTACAGACTTCATCGTACTATTGTTCCACCATCACGCCGACATAGCATTTCAAGTTTTTTGAACATTAATTTAGTTCGCTGGTTCTTTAATTGCGAATTAATAAAAGCTTTGCACGCTGGTGCACAGGAACATAAGAACAGTGCACAAAATGTAATAGTGCAAATAATTAATCCCGATCCGCCAATAGATGTTTCCGAGCAAATCTGCCGAGCAGAACGTCGCGTAATTTGTCTCGCGTGTTGCACGTCGCTCTACCGCCCTCGCACGCGACGAATTAATGTTAGCTATTGTTGATGTGGAATTCTATGAGTTTTGTGACGTCATTTCCTCGTAATTCACACTGAGGAGCTATTTCTTCATGCGAAGCACAAAATAAGTTATGCGATGTTTCGGCAAAGTGCCACGTAAAACAGAACCAATAAGAAGCAAGAAAGTTGTCTACGTCACAAGCAGAACCTGCGAAACGCCATATTGTGTTTGTCGTTTTCAAAATGGTTCAAATGGCTCTGAGCGCTATGGGACTTAACTTCTGAGGCCATCAGTCCCTTAGAACTTAGAATTACTTAAACCTAACTAACCTAAGGACATTACACACATCCACGCACGAGGCAGGATTCGTACCTGCGAACGTAGCGGTCGCTCGGTTGCAGACTGTAGCGCCTAGAACCGCTCGACCACCAGGGCCAGCTGTCGTTTTCAGTTGAATCCCATATTTAATGGTTTTCATATTACAAGTTATACCCTATCACTATAATATATGTTACAGGCATCAGCACATTGAGGATCAATCCAAAACATGTCGTTTTGGTGAGATTTTATGTAGTAAAATGACGGGAAACGTCATATTGGTCGTTAAAGAACTTTCTTACCTACTTATTTTCCTGTTATAACTCGCTTGCTACGAAAGTATGCGGTTTTAAGGCAATGGCACATTGAAGATTCAACAAAAGCGCGTCGTTCTTGGGAGGAATTGTTACAATGAAATGTCAGTTAGTAACATTTCGATGACAGAAACTTTAGGGAGAGCGTAAAATAGAAGGTCGCTATAGTTGAGAAAAGCGTTTCTGAAGAGGAGAAAGTTGTTAACATCGAATATAGATTTGAATGCTAGGAAGTCTTTTCTGAAAGTATGTATATGAAGTGTAGCGTAGTATGGAAGTGAAATATGGGCGACAAAAAGTATAGACAAGAAGATAATATAAACTTTTGAAGTGTATTGCTATAGAAGAATGCTGAAGATTAGGTGGGTAGATCACATAATGTTTGGGAAGGTACTGAACAGAAAAGGGGAGAAAAGAAATTTGTGGCACAACCTGACCAGAAGAAGGGACCATTTGATAGAACACATTCTGAGCCATCGACGAATCACCAATTTGGGGTAAAAATCACAGAGGAAGACCAACAGATGAATACAGTAAGCAGATACAGAAGGATGCAAACTGCAGCAGTTATTCCGAGATGAAGTGGCTAGCATATGATCGCGCAGCATGGGGAGCTACATCAAACCAGTCTCCGGACTGAAGACCACAATAACAATGATATTTGAGTGGCAGCTGCAGTGGGCAGGGCGCGTAAGCTTCGCGGCCTTATGCATCTCAACCAATAATGGAACAACATTTTGTAAACGTCGCTATGGCAACGCCCCAATGCTCTTATAGAGCTGTAAACGGCTACAGTTTTATCCTGCAATCGTTAGCGCTTGGCACATGAATGCTGGCAACAATGCTAAGACCTGTCAGGGTTCTCCTTACGCTGTCTCAAATGTAGTTGCAGAATAACAGTGTAACTTATTTGTTAAAGCCGCCGAATGACGAAGCAGTGTGTAACGGGTTCACAGCCTCCTTCATCCAGTTCACCTTAGCGCCTTCTAAATGTTGTGGAACTTTCTTAGTAAATTAATAAAAATAAAATGTAAAATAATATAACTGCGCTGTCTCTGACGAGTGAGTTTGTCCGATTTTGTGAAATTTTATAGGCTCAGTCCTTACTGACTGGCGCAGAACTTTTTTTTATGTCTTATGCCATGTTCATGGAAACCGCAGTTTTTATTCGATGTGCTACTGACAGAATAAGACCCGCCAGGCTGGCCAAGAGCGCTAATGAGCTGCTTCCTGGACTTGGGCAGGCGAGGCAGCCTTGGATCGGACCCGCCCGGCGGATTACCGACGTGGGCCGGGTGCCGACCAGCCTGGATGTGGTTTTTATGCGATTTTCCACATCCCACTAGGTTAATACCAGGCTGGTCCCCACATCCCACCTCAGTTACACGACTCGCAGACATTTGAAACACGTTCACACTCTTTCATGGTTTACACTAGAGATGGGGGATCCGCTCTTGAACTAATTCATAGAGTTCAATCTTTCAAAGGAGTGAACAATCAGTGATTCAGAAAAAAAGAACGGTAGCTCCAAACGTTTCCCACGGCAGAGAGAGAGAGAGAGAGAGAGAGAGAGAGATGGAGCATATCAGCAGCGTCTCTGCTGGTCAGAGCACAGTGCACGCCACACAAAACAGCCAGCGCCGTCCTCTGCCCTGCTTCTACCTTGGCTGCCTGCATTGTGCAGTGCCCCATTGGATTTTGTGTTTCACATATGCCGTGCCGTCTCTGTGGGTCGTCTGCCGTGTGCACTGTGCAGTGTCTGGCGCAGCTTAACTTCGCATCGCACTCTGTCGGCGATCGTTTCAGTCGCACGTCCTGCCCTCTGGGCAGTTGATGCGAGCAACAGAACAGAGAGCCACCTAGCGGATAACATAGGAACTACTTGCAAAAACCTGCTCGCAAGGGAACGGACGATTTGTCTCGGAGCAGGTGAGTTCACCGCTCCCCCCCACCCTCGGAACTCGCCCGCTCAACGCTCACCCCACCGTCTCGACTCTAGCCAGAGCGTCGAGCAAAGCGACTCAGGTGTCACTCTGGTCTCTGCGGTCTCAGCTCACGCAGTAATACAATCGCGGCTCGACCTGCTCGACTCAGCGCCTCTGCATCGGAGTTCGTCCCCACTGGATATTGTTCTTTGTAGTAATACCGCTATGTATATTACATTATTATGTTATGTATACATCAATTTTTTTTATTTTATTTTTATTTGTTTCAACTGATTAGATTAGGTTCCTGATGACTCCTCTTACTATAGGATTTTTATTATGGACACTCGAATTTACGCTTTAATTACGAGCGAACCAATAAACGTATCGCAAAATGTGATACACCAATATTTTCCTTGTTTTATTCTGCGTAAGGCTATATGCAGCACTTTCGTTTTACAGTCAAATTTATATTTTTTTTTTCTTATTGTGGTACGGATTTTGCGATTTTAGGCATCTTCGAAAGGAAACGTTCACTTTAAAAATATATGGCTTGCGATGTATTTGTATGAGGTTAATGAAATTTTAATACATTATAGCCAAATATATTGTTAATGTAAATCTCAAGTTACAACATTTTCCGATCACCCAAAAAACCACAATAGTGCAAAATAAATCAATAATCAAAACCTTTGTCATATCGTGGAAATTTCAATAAACAATACAAAATTCTTACTCATTATCTGTGTTACTTCAAAATAGGATCAAATAAGATAAAAATACAGGTATAGTACTGGAATAAACCAAGTTTAAAGGGCAATGTGCCTTCCATTTATTTTCTATTGTAAATGAGTGGTGAGTCATGAAAAAGAGCTAATTCATTTCAGGGAGTGAACAGTTCTGATCCAATCTCTGAAAAGAACAGTTTTGCCCATCTCTAGTTTACACTAAACACAGACACTGGGGTACACTGATTCTGTCCCAGGGTGTATGGGTTGGTGGCAGGAAGAGCATCCGGCCACCCCTTTCAATTAACCTTGCCAAATCCGACTGTAACAATGCCAACCCTGTGCAAACTGCGGGACAAGGCACAAGTAAAAGAAGAAGAAGATTGCTGACAGAATAACACAGCTAGCATATGGACAAGAAAGGAAATGTGCATTTTAATAGGTCTATGTAAGAATTATAAGCGAGTCCATTTTCGTAAGAGAACAATGTGGTTTGGGAGCCAGATACAACCAATACCTGCCACTGGAGAGGGCTACATCCGCAATCACGTTAAATATAAAAAGATTAAAATTATTTGATAGGTGAAACGTGACGGACTATAACTGGCTTCCTTCAATCAGAGCACTCAACTTCAGGCACGAACCCTTAGGCATTGCCTAACTGCCACATCAGCTGGTCATTTCACCTTATACAGCTTTCTTTCTTGTTGTGTTTGGATCTCGAATCCTGGATCTGGCCCATTAATTTCATATTTCATCACACATGATTACTACAGAACAACACACATAAAATGATGCTAACTATACAGTGCATTTCACACACAGCATTAATCAAACACTACTGGATCCTTCCGCACTAGATGTGATTCAGCATTGCGTATGTAGTTATTATAATAACAGAGACTGGCTTACATTAGAAAATTCTAGGACAGCGTTCTGTGAAGCCAAGTTTTTGAAGGGTGCAGTTCATCATTGTGGCTGGGTGATTAAAATCATAAATTTAATAGCATTAAGGATCGTAGTACGGTAGCTCTGCAGAAGGTCATAGGTTCAAAACTCATGAAACAAGGCATTTTTTTTCTTATTTCTAAATCTAATCAAAAGACTTTCATTAGTTTTTACAGTTAATTGACTAAAATGTATTTTTTTAAATTATAATACTTTGCCGCATCATTTTCATTATCGTATTGTCATTTTTATTTCCCATTATCTCTCTTCCTATCTTTTCTTCTTTTTTCATTTGGAAACTACCAATGTCGTCTATAATCTACAACCAAGTACCAACCAGGACTGCACGTAGGTTGGTAAAGCGGCAGATCGCGTAGAATGTGTGAGGATAGTTCCAGGTAACCAATAAATGATAGTGATAAATTAGTTTGTTTTTTAGCGCTGAAAATGAAATTTTTCTATCTTGAGTTTGCACGTATAGGTTAGCTTTAATTGCGGTGAACAAATCGATAATGATTTTAGTACTGCCACTGACTCTTGAGTGCTGTTTTCTCGGATATGTTGCACGTCACGAGGTTGTGGTTACCTTAGGGCTACGAAATGCGTCGTCTGGCACCGCTCCGTCATTGGTCACTTAAAATCAGCTGTCGACAGAGAATCTCGCTTTTCCATCATACCCTGCAGTGGCCACTTCCAAAACAACTCCGCATTACACATTAACAGCATTTTTGAGAAGTGACGTGCATTGTTGTGTGTCACCCATGACCGAGCGGTAGCCGACAGCCGATGTGGAAACTCTGTAGCGGCAAATGACAGACACCAACTACCAAGTAATTTTGACCTGACGTCAACATGTCCTATGTAACGCAGGCACTGTGACTTATGAGGACTGATACCCCGTCTGCGTTAAAATTAGATACCTTGTCCCGTGTGACGATGGTGAACGGTGTCTGGGTTCGCACCGTGGGCAGAGGTGTGGCTGGGCGTGACGCCATGGAATATCTGAGGATGAGATGAAAGAGCGCTTCAACTCGGCATCTCGACTTTCCTGCGATAGAAGTGAACTATGTTGCGAGTTTGCTTTGGTTCGACTTCAAAGGAAGCACACGCCGTCCAGACTGACTCCTAAATGCCCTTCGTCCCTCAGCAACACTCTCTCTCTACGCATAATCGAGCAAGCAATAGCTAGCCGGCCGCGCTGGTCTAGCGGTTCTAGGCGCTCAGTCCGGAACCGCGCGACTGCTACGGTCGCAGGTTCGAATCCTGCCTCGGGCATGGGTGTGTGTGATGTCCTTAGGTTAGTTAGGTTTAAGTAGTTCTAAGTTCTAGGAGACTGATGACCACAGATGTTAAGTCCCGTAGAGCTCAGAGCCATTTGAACCATTTGAGCCAAGCAATAGCTAACAAGAGGACCACACCTACTCGTCCTCACCGATTTCATCCAGATTTGTGTTCCTCACCGATGTCGTCCAAATTACTGGTACACGCAGAGCTTGAGCACGAATGTAAGTGACAAAACTGAGAGCTCCATATGGCCAACCATTAAGAAAAAAACAACATTTTTGGTGCAGGTTGCGAGAGGCATGAGCGACAACGGTAACGTAACTTCCAGCCAGCGATTGGCGCAGGGAAAAAGAGTACAGAACGGTGTTCGAATACCACTGGGGAAACCTTTTTTCTATTCAGTTTTTACGTTACTTAAATTATAAACCGAAGTAATGCTCAATATATCGCATTTATTAACATTTTCGTAAAAGGTATGAAAACGAAAGGCAAAGAAAATTCTCGGATTGCAAATAAATTTCCATGAAAGGATTGTTCTTAAAACGTCCACGAGGACTTTTCAAATGACTTTCCAAGAAGAGATTGTAATTAAAGCGTCCGATCAGACAGTTAAGTCGAGAATCCTCGTTCGTTGACGTCAATTGAAATATTCTTTTTGATGTCACGCATAACAAGATATTGTCATCCATATGTTCTCTTTCCACGATGCTAGTACCAGTCGACTTGTAACCCAACTCTGTACCATCAACGGGCAAAAGCAGTCCTCGTGAAACGACAGGATATGAACAAAGTAACCCTACCGCACACAGCGAAATATGCTATGACGCTTTCTGGATAATTAATGTCAACAGTTTACGTATACTTACATGAGAGTACTAGCTTTCTGGGCAGAGGATCCAAAGAATGGTGGATGAATACAAGGCAAAATATAGGGATATCGTCATTACTTCATCAAAATCTGCGAAACCTACAAAAGCCCTATACAAATGGTTCAAATGGCTCTGAGCACTATAGGACTTAACTTCTGAGGTCATCAGTCCCATAGAACTTAAAACTACTTAAACCTAACTAACCTAAGGACATCACACACATCCATGCCCGAGGCACGATTCGAACCTGCGACCGTAGTAGTCGCGCGGTTCCAGACTGCAGCGCCTAGAACCGCTCGGCCACTCCGGGCCGGCAACCCTATACAGAAATTCGTTTGATTGACATGATGAAGCCCTACGGACAGGAGAACAAATTTCTTGTCTTAGTTAATTGGCTCGTGAGCAGGACAGACAAATCCACTATCACGCCATGATATTTTTAAGATGAGAAAGGATTGCCATCGTGCAGTATTAAAGTGATTCTTTCTAAAAGCCCCCGCTAGTCCAACGCTGCGATGTCTGTTTTTATCGTCGGGTAAGGAATTTGATCACGAAGCTTAAAATATGCTCTTATCTCGTCGAGAGAGAAAAGAATTATGTTATGAGATAAATGTATCAAAATACTATCCACTGTATATCACCACCTATTGTCGCCATTATTTGGCGAAAAAATGCTATCAAACTACGCGATGAGAGAGACCCTTATTCGAATGTAAACCGAGTCCTTCTTTTCAAAAAAATGTTCAAATGTGTGTGAAATCTTATGGGACTTAACTGCTAAGGTCATCAGTCCCTAAGCTTACACAGAATACTGTGCTTAGAGCGCATGGAATGAGAAAAGAATCACTACCACCAGAGTAGAAGAATCGCCAACTAACCTACAATGAAGAAAGCTGTCGAAACTACACGCCACATTGGACAGCAGCGGCAAGGCGAGGAAACGTACAGTGCCGTTACATACACTAACCACCAGGGCAGGTAACTGGTGGGATAGCGGCCACGAGGCATAAAAAATACCGCTGGTTGAACTTAACACATAGTAACAAGCTGAAAGCAATAAATAGTAATTAGAAGTCCAGGATAACTAATCAGATTCTCCTTCCCCAAGCATTCGGGGTCATCTCCGCTCTACTTGGATTGAAATGCACTCATCTTAAAACTTGCAGGATCCGGTTTACGACGAGGTCGTGCACCCTCGTGACCACAGGCCTCCGATCCGGCAGTTCATTTGCGCCGCCAGCGGTCCCGGCGTGTCCCGTGCTGCACGGACCTGGCTCCTCCTGAGTCCCCAACCGACCTGCACACTGACATGACCTGAACAGACAACGATGTCGCCCCAAAGATAGGGCAATAGTTACTACATATCGATAACCGCCGCTGCTGCCACTAGTGGACAGGCAACGCTTGCGAAAGCGAGTGGCGCCAGTCAACACGATAAGAAGACAAACAACCGCAACTATGCCAACTAAACGATACCGTCTGGCCTCCAACAGAGGGTGGAAACCTACAAACAGCACCAACGCGAGCCGCAGCATGGCTCACATGTCACAACCTAAATCCGAATATGTGTAGTGACGTTTATATGTTGAATAAAGTGTGTGCGCGCCGTAGTTGAAACTAATTCACGTCTTTTTTTCATATAGTTCTACAATTGTCGCCCTGTATGAGAGAACACAGATGAAAGGTGGCTCGACTGCAGCCGTAATGTGACTCTGTCCTGTCGGATGCGTTTCATGTTCAGCAGACTGCTGGTATACGCCGTCCTTGTCGGCGCGCAGATCAGAATGGAGAGTCCTCCTTCGTCATCATCAACGCTGCTCGTCACGCGCTTGCTGCAGACGTGACCCTGTTGTTCCGCCTCGTAGTTTCATCCAGGAAAACCTGGGGAGTTGCGAGTTGCCTATGGAGAAAGTGACGACGCTGCAAGCGTCCTTTTACTCTTTCGGCCAAATTATGATTGTCTAAGGAGGCTGGGGCACCTCGGAGAAAAGAAACTTCACCCGGACGCTACAGATATTCACGCAGTACTTACTGCTTCATACTCGTTAACAAATCTATCTCAAATGTGTGCCCCGATATTTAATCATCGTGCTATGGAAGACAGCAATTATGTGGTGGCTGAAACAACATTTTTCGTGATCCGCTGAAAAAGCTCCCTCTGAAACTACCTAGAGAATCTAATTCAGAAACCCAGCGGAGTATATCCACAAAGTAAAGTTTGCTGCACAGTGACTTTATATAAGAGGCAATCAACAAGTTTCCGTTCGAAGGCTGTACGGTCCAGAAGCGGTATGTCAATCAGGCAAAATCGCCGTGAGGAGTGAGGCAATCATCCCCCGACACACCAGTTTGAAGATAACCGTTTTGTAAAACACCATGTCTTGCTGCATGAAGAAGTCTATAACTGCTTGTTGCACATCCCCGCTACCAGGGCACTTTTCCAGCAATACAATGCTCTTCCGCATACAGCTCGAGTTGCTTAAGTCTTCCTACGTCGTGTTCCCACTCTTTCGTGGCTGGACTTGCCCCTGTAGAGCTCGTGCAGAACCGGCTGAAACGTCAGATGCCACCGTGTCCCTTTCTACGCGATTTGGAAGCGGCTATCCAAGATTTGTGAGCCATTCCGCCTGAGGACAACATCAGATGTCAAATCAACTCGATGCCGGCCAGTGTTGCGGCTTGTACTGGAGCAAAAGGTGGTCCAGCCTGTTATCAATGTTGCATTGTACTGGGTATATAAAATCACTGTATTTGTTCATATGTCTTGATTTTGGGACCAAGTAAATCTCTCATCTGTATCATTATGGCTACTAAATTTCATTTCCATCCAATGCTCTCTTCCTGGTGCGCCATTTTCGATGCACAAATTTTTCGGAGAATTTTGCTTATTCTGTTAGTAACTTTAGAAACGAGTGGTAACCTTACAGAGTGAGAAGGCAGTTCCTCGCCCTTGTTATTGACATAATTGATACTATTTCGTTTTAAAGTCCTATCTAAGGACAAACTACGACAGCCGTTGACATTCGGTGAATCCTTTAAGAAATCCAGCTACGATTCCAAGCTGTAATTGTCATTGATACAGAAGGCACTCCTGGGTAGTGTACTGAGCGCTACTTGCAAATTTCGGTCAATAAACCCACATCTCCGGAACAGCCACGAGAAAACTACTTTTCATAAAGCAAATACGAAAATGGTCTCTTAGAATGTTCAGCTAACCCGAGACGCCAGAAGACCCTGAAGAATATTCCTTAGATCTGTCGAAACGTCGATTGTGTAAGAAAAGGAGTATGATGCGGCCTAACAACCTACAGGGTAGCGCACGAAATGTGTTACCAGTTGTTTCTTTCACAATTTACGACGCGCATTAGATATCCCGCTGGGATCTCTACAGCAGTACCAGCAGAGCTTGGAAAAATAAATGAGTTACGAAATGACGTGTAATTCACGATACTGCCGCTAGGAGACTAGTAAGCAGCAATGGCTGACAATGGAAGACCGACGACACAGCAACGATCGGCAGTTGTGTTACTTTTTCATGAAACGACAAGCCTTGTTGTGACTCAGAGGCGTTTTAGACAACAGTTTAACACACGATGGGTCTCTTGCAAGAAGACCATCCACAGGTTGTACGATAAATTTGTACAGGAAGGAACAGTATTGGAAGCGAAGCGACCTCGGCCTAAGCCTGTTTGTTCGCCGGAGAATATTGAAGCGGTACGAGTTGCTGTACAGAGAAGTCCCGGGAAATCGTGTAGAAAGGCAGCAGTGCAACTGGGAATATCCAGACGCTCCGTTCAACGCATTCTTAAAAGTGAGCTCCATATGTATGGGTATACAAGATGACCTGTGCACAGAAGCTCACTGAAGAACACAAGCAGCAGGGATTACTGTTTGCTCAGTGGGCGGAGGATAGGGAAGAAACTCTCAACAACGTTTGGTTTTCAGACGAGGCGAATTTTCATTTAGACGGTGTGGTTAACAAACAAAATGTACGCTTTTGGGCCACTGAAAACCGTCAAGTGCTTCATGAACGACAACATTATGCTCCGAGGATTACAGCGTGGGCAGGAATTTCCAGTCACTGACTTACTGGACCCTTTTTCTTTGAAGAAACTGTGAACAGCGAGCGTTATTTGAGCATGCTTCGCAATAGCTTCATTCCATACCTTCTTGCTACTGCCTTGCCCTTCAACACGCAGTGGTTCATGTAAGATGGAGCAAGGCCACGTACTGCAAACACTGTGTTGGAGTATTTACACGAGCATTTCGACATGCGGATCATTTCACTCAGGTTTCCAGGTCGCTTCAATGACGTACAAAATTGGCCCGCCAATAGTCCAGACCTCAATCCATGTGATTTTTTCTTTGGGGGTACCTAAAGGAAAAAATTTTCCATGAGATTTAATGGTGCTCAGAAGACTTATTATTCAAGCTTGCAGTGAAATTACGGAAGACATGTGCCGTAGGGTAATCACTAACTTCAGTGTTCGTTTGAAGGAAATTAGGAAACGAAATGGTGGACATATTGAGCATGTGCTGAGTTAGAACAAATCTCCATGGACGGCTCTTCATTGTAGTATATGTTCCTTTCAGATTGTATTGACAATAAAGATTATTCAAAAACAAAATAGTAACACATTTCGTGCGCCACCCTGTAGAATATTTTACCTTCAATGCAATTTTATTAGTAAATAATCGAAATAATCGCATGTCCTGTCCTGATTATCAGCCAACGATGTTACTAGAAAGGCTTTGTCGTCTGCCATAGACTTGTAGCTAATGGTGGCTACTCCAGGGAGTCATTCAAGTAAAGACTGAAGAAAAACGGTGAGGTGAACTGTTGGATGCCAGCTTTTTGTGATACTGATCCCTGACTTATTACGCCAATTGGTTCGTATAAAATAATACCATATTCTAGGAAACTATGCTTTAATGTTGCATATTAACATCTATGTCTCGCCAGTTTTTGGTCTAAGGCAGTGAGGTAACTCAAAACATTCAGATAACGAAGTTTCTGCGGATGAAGTTCTATAGAATCTGATTAGTGCTGGGGACATTATCAAGTACCGAGTTTTCGGAGTAAGTACTTTTAGTAACGGCAAAAACGCTTCGATATCTGTATTACAAAGAATGGTACAGTAATCGCTGGGGATGCAGCTAGCTTTATTTTCTTAGTAAATATGTCGAAGGGATCTTTGGTAGACTCTGGAGTAGGCACTCTCGGACAGATACTGTAGTTTAGGTAATTTAATGGCAGCTGTTTTACGTGAACTTGGGTGGCCTTATACCGAGGTGACGAAGTCGTGGGATAGCGATACGCACATATACAGATGGCGGTAGTATCGCGTACACAAGATATAAAAGGGCAATGCATCGAGGGAGCTGTCATTTGTATTCAGGTAAATCGTGTGAAAACGTTTCCGACGTGATTATAGCCGCACGACGGGAATCAACAGACTTTGAATGCGGAATGGTAGTTGGAGCTAGGCGCATGGGACAGTTCATTTCGGAAATCGTTAGTGAATTTAATTTTCCGAGATCCACAGTGTCAACAGGTGCTGAGAACGCCAAATTTCAGGCATTAGCTCTCACCACGGACAGCGCAGCGACCGACGGCCTTCACTTAACGTCCGAGAGCAGCAGCGTTCGCGTGGAGTTGTCAGTGGTAACAAGCAACACTCCGTGAAATAGCGCAGAAGCCAATGTGGGACGTACGACGAAGTTATCCATTAGGACAGAGCGGCGAAATCTGGCATTAATGGGCCATGGCAGCAGAAGACCGACGCGGGTGCCTTTGCTGTCCTGGGCTCGTAACCATACCGGTTGGGACTTAGACGACCAGAAAACCGTGACTTGGTCAGATGAGTCCCGACTTCAGTCGGTAAGAGCTGATGGTAGGGGTCGAATGTGGAGCAGACCCCACGAAGCCACAGACTCAAGTTGTCAACAAGACAAGCTGATAGTGGCTCCATAATAATGTGTGACGTGTTGACATGGAATGGACTCCTCCGGTCCAACTGAACCGATCATTGACTGGAAATGGTTGTGTTTGGTTACTTGGAGACCATTTGAAGCAATTCAGTGGCTTCATATTCCCTCTCAGAGAGGTCACAGTTCATAGTGATGGACGGTAACTCATCCAGTAGAACAGAAGTGATATCAGGCGTTCCGCAAGGTAGTGTCATAGGCCCTCTCCCGTTCCTGATTTACATAAATGATCTACGTGATAATGTGAGCAGCCCCCTTAGAGTGTTTGCAGATGACGCTGTAATTTACCGTCTAGTAAAATCATCAGACGATCAATTCCAATTATAAAATGATCTAGAGAGAATTTCTGTATGGTGCAAAAAGGGGCAATTGGCACTAAACAAAGAAAACTGCGAGATCATCCACATGGGTACTAAAAGAAATCCGATAAATTTTGGGTATATGATAAATCGCACAAATCTAAGGGCTGTCAATTCGACTAAATAACTAGCAATTACAATTACGAGCAACTTACATTGGAAAGACCGCATAGATGATATTGTGGGGAAGGCGACAAACCCACTAAGGAGATAGCGTACATTACACTTGTCTGTCCTCTGCTGGAATACTGCTGCACGGTGTGGGACCCTTACCAAGTTGGATTGACGGAGGACATCGAAAAAGTGCAAAGAAGGGCAGCTCGTTTCGTATTATCGCGCAACAGCGTTGAGAGTGTCACTGATATGATACACGAGTTGCGGTGGCAGTCACTGAAACAAAGGCGGTTTTCTTTCCGGCGAGATCTATTTACGAAATTTCAATCACCAACTTTCTCTTCCGAATGCGAAAATATTTTTTTGACACCCACCTACGTTGGGAGAAATGATCATCATAATAAAGTAAGAGAAATCAGAGCTCGAACGGAAAGACTTAGGTGTTCCTTTTTCCCACGCGCCATTCGAGAGTAGAATGGTAGAGAAGTAGTATGAAAATGGTTCGATGAACCCTCTGCCAGGCACTTAAGTGTGAATTGCAGAGTAACCATGTAGATGTAGATGTAGAACAACGACAGAATTTTTATTGACGACACTGTGTCATGTCACCAGGCCACAATGGTTCACAATTAGATTGAAGAACGTTCTGGACAATTCGAGCGAATGATTCGGCGACTTTGATCGCCCGAAGTGAATCCCATCGAATATTTATGGGACATATACTAGAGGTCAATTAGTCCAGAAAATCCTGCACCGGCAACATTTTCGCAATTATGGACGGTTGTAGAGGCATCATATCTCAATATTTCTCCAGGGGACTCCCAAAGACTTGTTGAGACCATGCCACGTCGAGCTACTGCTCTACGCCGGGCAAAAAGGAAGTCCGAGACGATAATAGGAGGTATTCCATGACAATTGTCACATCAGTGTAAAATGCAGTCTAATGGTTAGTTTTGCTGTCTCTTTAACCTAGTGTCCCACGTTCGACTGCTGGCAGGTTGGAGATTCTCTCCGCTCAGGCACTAGGTGCTGTGTTGTCCTCACTATCAAGTCATCGTCATCGAAGTGCAAGTCACCAGAGTGGCGTCAAATCGAAGTTCTTGCACTAGGCGGTCAAACTGAGATTTGGTCTCCCGGCCAACAGTGCCATACGATCATCTCATTTCACTGACTAATTGATATGCTTGATTACAAATAATGTACTTGAGTGTGGCAGTTGAAATCAGACAAATTAATGCGCTGTTTCGAAATGCCGTTCTCCGTGCCCCTGGACAGACCTCAAGCACGTCTATTGTGCTCTGCCCGCCGCACGCAATCCATTAGTGAACAACAAGCGCCCATTCTCTTCTTTTTCCACTTCTTTCTTCCCCACCTGTGGCTATTAAGGTGCACCCTAGGTGTTCTTTTGAAATGAAACCGGGCGATTCATTCGTAACGCCTCGTTGCCACAAACCGTTTCTCTCTCCTGTTTTTCCTTGTCCTGCGTGACTAGCTGTTGCCCTTGTCGTTTAGTGCATTGTAAATCAGGTACGTGATTTGATAATAAGTCGTTAATTTTTCAGAGTTCCAACTTTGGACTAATGTTCTTTACTGAGCGCTCTTACCAAAGAGCCGAGTCGTTGGATTAAGTGTTACTAACGCAAGTAGGGTGTCATGGTCCATACGGATAGAAGAGCGTCGTTCACATTCTAATTGAAATACTTTATGATCGTTTTAGTTAATTACTCCTAAGTTCCCACAAGTGCAGGTTAAATATGAGTCTCTTTCTCAAACATAAATGCGACAGTAGACAGTATGGGGGCATAGTTTGCCTTGTTTGGTAATTCAGACAGTAATTACCTCTGACGACTAGGCCACGGGGGATAAGATACTTGCATAGGGATTATACCAACAGTTATACGAATGTACTGAAGACTTCTTGACAGAACTTGGTATATGGCTGTTTAATGGAGAGGCACCGTCCGGTGAGAAAGTAGTATCTAGCGTACCTCTTAAGTTTTATGATGTACACGAAGTATACACGTGACCGGGCGGATGATACGACGCACTTGCCTCCAGTCAGATGACAGATTTGGTAAGTTATCACTAAAAGCACAAAGACGTGCAAATTATCAGTGTGTGGTACAAAGATTGGAGCTGGCTATAAACATAACTGAATGTCCAAGTAACTTTGGAGAACGAAGCCAGGTGAAGTCCTGGACAGCCGCCGATATTTCCATAGGAGCACACCCAGCCACTTTCAAGGCAAAACTGCAGCAAGTAAGCGCTGTGAAAGGGAATTTAAAACCTCAGGTTTCAGAGATAGCACTAACACACACTGTAGACCTAGCGCCATCACAAACCAAAGATGACCGATGTCAGAACTTATCGATAGTGAAATTAATAATCAACGGGTGAGTTAGCATAAACTCGGTCCCTTTGTTTTTTGATAAGGGAATGAGCAGGATTCCACAAAGAATTTAAACAAAAGCCACCGTCTCTATTTATAAGCTTACTTGTCAATGTAACTTCAACTTCCTTAGTAACACTATCCCAAAAACTGTAAGTGCATGTCAGAATATCCGTGTTGTTATATTCCTTACGATGATTGGCGCCAACCCAACTTTTTACAACGACGGATTTGTTCGGCTGTTGAAAGCGTGTGTGCCGCTTATACAGGGTGAAAATTATTTAAACCGACAAACTCTGGGAGGTTGTAGGGGACATCAAAACAAATATTTTTCCCTAATGTCATTCTTTCCTATGAGGTGTATTTAAACCGGTAGAGGAAGATTTCTCTGGCAGCAAATTAATTAAACCAACAAACCCTTTTCAATTTTTTATGACAAAAAGACAACACATTAACACAACCCAATTTCAATTACAGTAGAGTTTCAAAAATGCCTCCATTGACCCGTAAACAAAGGTTACACCGTCGGATCATGTTCTGTCTGACATGGACAAAAAAACCCGGAGTGTCCTGAATTGTTCATGCTGCCGCTCTTATCCGGGCAACCAGATCCTCTTCTGATGCAAAAGGAGTTGTGTAAACAAGGTTGCGCTTCTCTCCCCACACAAAAATGTCCAGAGGAGACTTACCTGGGTATCGAGCAGGCCATGGTACAGGACCACCTCTGCCAATCCACGTTTCTGGGAACCGTCGGTCCAGGAATCGACGCACACGACGACTGGAATGTGCCGGCGCCCCGTCATGTTGGAACCACATGCGTTGTCTTGTAGGGAGCGGGACGTCTTCCAACAATTCTGGCAGTGCTCTGGCGAGAAAATTGTAATAGTGCCTGTCATTTAATGGCCAGGTGGCAGATACGGCCCAATTAAACAGTCTCCAACAACACCGACCCACACATTAACGAAGAACCGCACTTGATGAGCACTAGTAACTGTGACATGTGGGTTATCCTCACTCCAAACATGCGAATTGTGCACGTTGAAGACTCCATCACGCCCGAACGTTGCTTCATCGGTAAACAACACAAAGGATGGAAATGTAGGATGCATTTCACACTGTTCCAGGTAGCACTGCTAAAACTGTGCTCTGGGTGGATAATCAACTGCTTCCAGGTTGTGGACACGCTGTAAGAGAAATGGACGTAACAATTGCTCTCGAAGGACTGTTCTTACATTCTTCTGATTTGTCCCCATGTTACGTGCAATTGCACGAGTGTTGATTGAAGGATACCGCTCCAGATGCTGCAAGACAGCTTCCTCAAACTGCAGCGTTCTTGCCGTGCGAAGGCGTCCCTGTCCAGGTAATCTGCTAAATGACCCGGTCTCACGCAGACGTTGGTACACAGCAGCAAAGGTCGTACGATGCAGGATACGGCGATTAGGATATTGTTGTTGATAAACCCGCAGTGCAGGTCGTCCGTTGTGGTGCGCTACGTAGTACGCACCAACCATATCAGTGTACTCACTCCAGGTGAATCGCTCCATTAGTAAACAGAGACAATGCACTGCTACACCGGTGGACAGCAGTAGCCTACAACAAGCGCATAATATGCCCTCTAGCAACTGAAGATCGTAATATGGCCTCTAACAACTGAAGAGCGTAATACAGCCTCCACCGGTTTAAATAAACCTCACAAAAAAAATGACATTAGGGAAAAAAAAAATTGTTTTGATGTCCCCTACAACCTCCCAGAGTTTGTCGGTTTAAATACTTTTCACCCTGTACTCAGCACATCTGTCCTCCAAAGTCTCGATGGATTGATCAATATGTGATGTGCTACAACTGCAAGGAATACGGTAGACACCCGCCTTGTGAAAATCAAGATCATCCATCACGGAACCTAAGAGGATCCTGACCATAGATAATGGTCGAAAAACACACTTCACATCAGATTTACGCAAGATACAACCAACCCTGTAGGAAATGCTCCCTGCGTAAGGCAAAAAGACAGTAGACCCCGGTGGCAACTCGGTGTTATCATCACCCACCTATTGCGTGATTGGTCGATACCGCAACGCACGTCTGATCTGTCTTTCACTGTAACTATTCTGACGAAAGGTTACTTCGAGATGGGCTAATTCAGCTGACAAACTCTCAGGGTCCGAGAGGTCGGAGATGTTATGGGCCCTGTGAACCTAGGTACGAAGTACCCCTTTACGTTGAGCCGGATGGTGACAACTATAAACCTGCAGATACAAGTCAGTGTGAGTAGGCTTCCTATACACAGCTTGCCCCAACGCGCCAACCACGTTCCTCCTGATCAACATATCAAAGAAGGGAGGACAGCCATCCTTTTCCACCACCATCGTGAAATAAATATTCGATTGGACAGAATTCAGGTGTTCTATAACGTCATTTAAATATTCGCTGCCATGAAGCCAAACAACAAAAGTATCGTCTAAGTATCTGAAAAAAACACACAGGTTTCAAAGCCGCCCACTCCGAGGCACGTTCCTCGAAGTCTTCCATAAACAAATTGACAATAATAAGTGACAATCGCAACTACATCGAAGTTCTAAATTCCCTTTCACAGCGCTTAATTGCTGCAATTTCGTCTTGAAAATGGCAGGGTCTGCTCTTGTCGAAAAATCGGCGGTTGTCGAAGATGTCGCCCGGCTGCGTTCCCCTAAGTCATTTGAACTCAGCATGCGCCGGGAGAACCTCAGATCTAACATTGTTCACCTTTGCGGGGAGGGTAAGTATCGTTGTTCGCGGAGGCTGGATAAATTTCGCAGCAGTAAAGTAAGACTGCAATGTGGGTTGTTTCTGCTTAAGTGTCAAAATATTGCAACAACATTTACAAAAGTTGTGTACCATATTAATTCTCCTGCCGTCAATCGCATCGAGCAACACGCTGTCCTAGCTCTTGTTCGTGAAAAGATTCATTACACTAGTTGACAGCTGGATTTTGTTTTCAAGAAATTTTTTAGGCTTCACTTATGATCCTTTCAAATATTTCAGTATTTTCTTGAGATTGACTGGACGGTGCTGTATGGTCGCAGTCTGACAGAATTTCATTCTGTAATTGCCCGGCATTCGGCGAAGTTTGAACGTTTCCGTGGCTCGGAGTCTAATACTATATCTCGACGTTCTGCCGATAAACCTTACGGAGAAAGCTTTTGACGACGCAGCTTTATACGCGATAGGAAAGGTTTAAATTTGGCATCGACTCCAAAGCGTTCGCCAGTGGTTGATATTACTAGTTCTGTTGAATACGCTGTTTTTAAACTTCCTCCTGATGTTGTAAAGAAAGCTAGGGGAGAGGTATGTCGTGTGTAGACTGGGGCGCGTCCACCCAAGAGAAATATCACATCAGCTGAGTAGGCTGCTTTATGTTCACTTAGAACTGATTCGGGTATTCTTATATTACCTGCGCTCAAGAGCGATGCTACCGTTATTTTGGACAAGCAGAATTACATTCAAAAGATGCAGCGTTTACTCTCTGATTCAGCTGAAACATCCCCTTTGAACATTTATACAAGACTGTGCTTAAACTGAAAGTGACACACAATATTTTTAGCGCAACGCAATCTGACTTTCAAAAATCCCTACAAAAAAATGGCCCTGACTAACATTAACCTATACGTTTCACAAATCGCTTACCTCATAAAAATCTTGGTTACTCGAACTACTGCAATACAGCGAGCGCCACTACTGCCAGCTAAATAAAAGATTCAAACTACGGAAGACACTAACTACTAGTAGGCATAATTAGCAAATGAAAGATTTTAATAGAGAACAAACAATGTATTTACCTTAATATTCATAATTGACATCCAGTCTTACAAATTTCAAAACTCCGCCATCTCTCTCCCCACATCCAACACTGCTGGCGGCTCACCTCCAACTGCGCAACGCTACGCGCTGTTCACATCCAGCTGCCACTGCCCAACACTACAATGGCAGACAACAATGCAAACTAGCCACAGACTATACACAGCACAGCCAGTGATTTTCATACAGAGAGCTACGTAACGTTACCAATAAGAAAACATAAACAGCCTACTTACATAGCCCCCATGCTCCCCACAAAAAATTTTACAAATTGTTTTGGGCACTGGCCAATACAGATTTGAAATTTTTTTTCATAATTACAGTAAGAAAAATATCAAATGCACACACTTATTAATACAATGTTGGTCAAAAGCTAAAATTTTCTCACAGTCCATAAAGACAGTCCTGATCATTCAACACAGTGAAACTGCCGTTTCTTTTCTCAAAGTCTGAGCAGTAAAAGACAATGCACACAGAAGTAGTGGATTTCCGTGCAGTCTTGAAGAAGTAGTGTTGTCCTTCCAACGGAAAGACAGTGCTGACTCTTGACATGCTGACAGGTAATGGGCCACAACAGAGCAAACCCATAGCAGAGTCATTCGACGTTTTGAAGAATATTGGTTGCTAGGTCATCACAGAGCAGACCCACTGTAGTCCTGGTAGAGATTACGGTATTGGTGGGCCACCAGAGGTGCAGACCCATTGCAGTCCTTGTAGAAATAATGGTACTGGTGAGTGAGCAAAGGTGTAGACCCACTGTAGTCCTTGTAGAAATAATGGTATTGTTGGGTCATCAAAGATGCAGACCCACTGTAGTCCTTGTAGAGATGGCCAGCAGCCATCTGTTGTGACTGTGCAGGTGCACAATCACCATTGCAGAGTCTTGCAGATAATAGAGCAAGTCCATAACCACCACTTGTGCACTCACAAAGTTTTTGGAATCGTCCTTAGAACCAGCAATGCGGTTATCCAGTCCCTTTCTGAATTATTAACACACGTGGAAACACTAACAGTCCCTACTTCTCACATATTGTCCATATAGTATGACCAACAGAAACGTGTGCAGTGAAATGGAACTTACAAGTGGAATGGAACTTACAAGTTAATAATATGATGAACTGGTGTCAATTACAATTTTATAACATAAGAATACAATTACAAAGGTACAAAATACATCATTAAAACATAATAATACAGATAACATTTGTAGTAATAGGGGCTTTACAAAAGAATAGAAATAAACATATACATCAGTGTTACAGGAAATATGACATAAGTAAATACATAAAAGATCAGAATAACTTTCGAAACATCAACTTCACACATGAGCATTAAAACAAAACAGAATAAATAATGTCTAAACATCTTTACAAAGAAAATAACATATTATCATAAAAATTCTACAACATAGCTCTCACCAGCTAAACACATAAAGACAGGAAAAAGACAAATAAACAAGGGTACATAAACAGATAGTTGGATAACACAAGGAAAGGACAGGGTTTGTTTTCAGTGCAACATTTGGTACTGCAGTCCAACCCAAAACTTCATTCCATAGATTTTTCGTCTTATTTCAACATTTGTTTCCACCAAAAAAACCTATCCAAGCATGCTTTCTGTATTTATATGTTCACATTTTTCTTACGTCATTATTTATTTTTCATTATCTTACCTCATCATTTTATTTCCAAGAAAATCCTACCTATACCTGCTTTCTGTACTTTTTTGTATAACTTCTCAATGCATTTCTTCCAATTCATCGCAACTCATTCTCTTATAGTCTACCCCCTCTTAAGCTAACTTAAATCTACTGAGCTCAGATGCTAAACTAAGGGACGAGGCAATGCAGCAGCACAAGACAATTAACACAAACATCAATGACAAAAAATTTAAATAGGCAAAGCAATTGCAATATAACAACTAATATAAGGCACTGTGCAGCAAACAAGAAAAATAAATCCGTAGTAAAACTGGCTTAACAGCGTAATACAAAGTCAAATTCAGTAACATTATGTCTGGCAAACAGCAGCAGCAAATGAAATAATACCTAAACATGACATTGCTCAAGCAAAATAAATATTACAGCCTACTTACACAGCGTATTGTAAAATCGGTGCTGACCCCACAGAAAGTGTTGAGAGAAATACTAACGGCTTCCTTAAGAAAAGTTCCCTATTGCAGGAAACTATCTAGGATCTTAATTCTTATTGTGCTGTGTTTTCCGACCACCTCTAAGATCAGGGTTCTTATAGGTTCCTTAAAAAATTATCTTGGTTTGTGTGAGGCGGGTGTCTACCGTATTCCTTGTAGTTGTAGCATATCATATATTGGTCAGACTATCAGGGCTGTGGAGGGCCGGCGTACTGAGCAAAAGCGACACACACGCTTAGCAACAGTCAAGCAAATCCACCATTGCAGAACGGTTACTTCGCACCGTCATCCTATGGAATATAACAACGTGAAGATTTTGGCATTCACTTCCAGCTATTGGGATGGTGTTACTAAGGAAGCCGTTGAAATTAAATTAGCAAGTAAGCTTATAAATAGAGATGGTGGTTTTTTATTAAATTCTGCATAGAATCTTACTCTCCCTTGTCAAGAAACAGAGGGACAGAGTTTATGTCACCTCACCCGTTGATTATTGATGTCACTATCCTTATCATCTATGGTTTGTGATGGCCCTAGTGTTTACAGTGTGTGTGAGTGTTATCTTTCCGGAGTTTCTCTGAAAACCGAGGTTTTAAATTACCTAACACAGCTCATACTTCCTGCAATTTTGATTTGAAAATGGCGGGATGTGCTCCTGTCTAAATATCAGCGGTTGTCGACGACGTCACCCGGCTGCATTCCCGTCAGTTATATAAACATTACAAAAGCCGGGGAAAATGAAGTCTCATGACTTCATGTAACGTAACAGAGCTCGTAAATAGGCGAAAAAGTCAGACAACGTTTGACTACGTAATAGGGATCATTGACTAGAATATTTTGGTGCGGAAGATGCAGCGTCACGTCTTGACTCCGAAGTTCGAAGTTTTAAAAATATTTGAATTTGCAATTAATATTTTCGAGCATGCTCGGATTTCTTTCAACAAGAACGTAAGTCACAACTAGATCTTGAAATAAACCCATAATTTTTTTCTTTCTTCAGTTAGCAACTCCGTAATATCGGGAAGAGATCGGATTAGACAAGTTTTCCTCCTTGTTATTCTAAAATTGCTGTTCCTCGCGATACGCGATCAAAAGCAATATTTATCTCAGAAACTTATTTTACATTTTGTAGTCTCAGGCTATATTATCGCTCTCAAATAAACTCAGACACTGAAAAAATTCTCCTGCTACTCTTGCCTAATCCATATATGTCCACACAGTAACTGTTTATACTCTCTCTTGAAAAACAGTTATTGCTTTCTACTTCGTGAGACAACAACTAACAGACGTTAAAGGGCACCATTTACAGCAACAGTCGCCAGCAAGATCTTCTTGTTATCGCTGGCCATCACTCCAGTTGAGGCTTGTGGCAGTGGCCAGTACAGCATCTCTGGCTGCCGCAGCAGAGATAACAATCGTAGGTGTATTGTGTCGCCCTTGATCTCAACATACAACAAAACAAAACAATCATTCATGTAATACACAACCACAATAAATAAAAGTCGAGTGACTACAAATTTTCTGTCAACTAACATGACATGGCTTAATTATAATACATCGTCCTCTCACCTGCATACGCTAGGGTAAGATTTTAGGCTGATTCACACGGGGCGTCAACGGCAGGGAACAAAACGGAGCGCGCAGCCACCATCAAATAGTTCAGTGCTCACACAACTCAACGTCACTTCGCTTAGCCGGGAACCGCGCGGTGAAAGTGAGGTTATGGGATACCGTCTGTGATTCGAACAGTCTGGATGTGGTAACAGGATTAAGGAACCAGCAATAACGAAGTTTATTAATGACCAAAGCGAACTTCATAACAGATGTTCTTGATAAAGTTTGCATGATGAACAGCTGAGAAGTGGAACAACGGAAAAAAGAGCCATCCAAACATTTCCGTACTTCGACGTTTATTTGCTGGAGGTAATTTATACATACAAACACACCAAACAGTATTTATAAGGCAGTACATAGATCCTTTTTACTTTATTATTGTGGTTTTTCTTTTTTTCTAAGGATTAACAAAAAAGTACAAACACAACTGTACTTTTCGATTTCGATAGTGCCGACATTATCACTGTTAAGAAAGGTTATTAAATGATGAGTGTAGGTTTTCTCTCTGTTCGGTTACTGTACAACCAAAATCATTTATCGCTTTCAGATATCTGGCCTCTCTTGTGGAAGAACGTTCAATAGAAAAAATTTCCAAGTCGTCATGGAACATTCGCGCTGTCTCTCGAAAACAAAGTGAAGTAAAAGAATAAAAATAAAGACTAAGAAGACCCAAAAGCAGAAAACCCACTGCTATAGCGTGCTGCGTAGCGAAAGTACTAAAATAATACTAACTGGTGGTTAACTTCAGACGTTAGAAGATGGCGAATCCGTTACCTCCCAACCTCCTCTCTACACCAACGCCAACGTCAAAACCCTATTCTTGCGACAACAAGCGTTGACATCCCATGTTGTTGCATTCTGTTCACAGTCTGTATGAATCCCGGCATCTCATGTCCACTGCGGAATGTTTTAACGTTACGTTTCGTTATGAAATGGATCATGCCTCCTCTGCTTAGATTCAAGTACTGCAGTTTCTTTCTTTCTCAAATGTCGCAGTATATCTGCAACGTACAGTTTCTCCACGACTTAAACTACACGTTATTCGCGATTTGCTTCCCAGTGACATGCATCAGTGTCCGCTTTCCGCAACCAACAGCATGCATGTCTGTGCCTGGCAATCATATCGGCGAGATATATTCCGAGAATTACTACCAATGCATCTATTGGTGTTGCACTAAATAGTCCCGTAAATACACTGAAGAGCCAAAGAAACTGGTACACCTGCCTAATATCGTGTAGGGCCGGCGCGAGCACGCAGAAGTGCCGCAATACGACGTGGCATAGACTCGACTAATGTCTGAAGCAGTGCTGGAAGGAACTGACACCATGAATCCTGCAGGGCTGTCCATAAATCCGTAAGAGTACGAGGGGGTCAAGATCCCTTCTAACAACACCTTGCAAGGCATCCCAGATATGCTCAATTATGTTCATGTCTGGGGAGTTTTGTGGCCAGCGGAAGTGTGTAAACTAGAACAGTGTTCCTGGAGCCACTCTATAGCAATTCTGCACGTGTGGAGTGTCACATTGTCCTGCTCGAATTGCCCAAATCCGTCGGAATGCACATTGGACATGAATGGATGCAGGTGATCAGACAGGATGCTTAGGTACGTGTCGCCTGTCAGTGTCGTATCTAGACGTATCAAGGGTCCCATACCACTCCAGCTGCACGCGCCCCACACCATTACAGAGTCTCCAACAGCTTGAACAGTGCCCTGCTGACGTGCAGAGTCCATGGATTCATGAGGTTATCTCCATACCTGTACACGTCCATCCACTCGATACAATTTGAAAAAGGACTCGTCTGAGTAGGCAACATGTTTCCAATCATCAACAGTCCAATGTCGGTGTTGACGGGTCCAGGCGAAACGTAAGGCTTTGTGTGTTATTCAGGTTACACCAGTGAGCCTTCGTCTCCGAAAGCCCATATCCATGATGTTTCGTAGAATGGGTCGCAAGCTGACACTTGTTGCTGGCCCAGCAATGAAATCTGGAGCAATTTGTGGAAGGGTTGCACTTCTGTCAAGTTGAAAGATTCTCTTCAGTCGTCGTTGGTCCCATTCTTGCAGGATCTTTTTCCGGCTACAGCGATTCCGGAGATTTGATGTTTTACAGGATTCCTGATATTCGCGGTACACTCGTGAAATGGTCACACCCACTTCATCACTACCTTGGAGATGCTGTGACCCATCGCTCGTGCGCCGACTATAACACAACGTTCAAACTCACTTAAAACTCGATAGCCTGCAATTGTAGTAGCAGTAACCGATCTAACAACTGCGCCAGACACTTGTTGTTGTTGTTGCTGCTGCCGACCGTAGCGCCGTATTCTGCCTGTTCACTTATCTTTGTATTTGAATACGCATGCCTATACCAGTTTCTTTGGCGTTTCAGTGTATTAGAAGAATACTTCGCTGCGTGCTTTGGCACGTTGATAGTGCAGCTGCTGGGCCGACACGCTTGCTGCGAATCCAAAAGTGGCAAAAAAGATTGTCCCTGCGTACAGCCTTTCCTTAGGCAAGCGGTGCACATATGCCGTAACAGGTTCTTAATATACTGGCAATGAGATGGAGCTGACGTCCGAACACGTCCCACACATGTTTATTGGAGACAGACGTGGGGATCTTGCTGGCTACAGGAGTACCTCAACATCGCACAAACGGTTCATAGAGAGACCTGTTGAGTCGTCGAGCATTGTCTATTGGAAAATGGCACCGCAGTACTTGCAGGATGCCCGTGACGTGTCAATGTACGCTCACAGTTCCGTCAATCACTACCAGCTGTGACCGAAAGTCATACCTGATTTCTCTCCATACTGTGACGCCGGGAGTAACGGCGCAAACCCAAGACATTGTAAGACATGTATATTTCTATTGTCTATTGTCAAATTACAGTTTATGAAAGATGTTTGTATTTTATTAATAGGATTAAGTAGGAATAATTAATATTTGTCATGTTGGAAATAATTGTGGTAGCAGGGATAGTCTGCACCAAAGTATTGTTGATATAACTTTAAAAAGGGCGGGAGAAACCGCGTACAGATACATTTTAAGAAAAGAGCGGGAAAGACCGCGCATTGATACATTTTGTAATGGTAGCAGGGATTGTCTGCACCAGAAAGCATTGTTGGCAGGAGAGACCGCACTTTCGCGTTCGTAGGAAGTCAGTAGTAAGCGAGATGTGAAGCGAGTTGGTAGCAGGTCTGAAGCGAGAGGTTGAGAGGAGCGGTGTGCCTGCCAGCCACTAGCTATGATTTACAAGAGATTATAAACGGATGTACAGAGACATCAGCTAACTATTATAATAACAGGAACTAATATTATTGAATTAATTTTTTGAGAAACTAAAGACTACTGAAGGTATGTTTGCTCATTGCTAGTTGTAAGATTATTGTAAAAAGTAAGTCCCATTTGAACGTTTGTAAAATCATTTCATTCAGAATATAATTAACTTTTGCCAGCAATATTGCATTTCTAATTATAATCCATCCCAAAAACCAACAACGTAAAACTTTGCAAAATTTTATTGTTGTCAAGAAAAAGTGTAACTATGAATTACGTAACTTGTCAAATTAATTAAAGAATAACGTCAGCTTTGCTCATAAAGAATAACGTCAGCTTTGGTAATAAATACAGCCAATTATTGTGACAGCCCACCTGCAGCTAATAGAGTATAGTAAACCAGAGTAAGTATATTCATGTCGCAGTTCGATGTAGCTGTCAGATGGCGATCCAGTAACGGTAAAAACAGGTAAGGAACAGTTTTGAGTTATTGCAGATAACGAATGAGGGCCACGACGACGACACATTCTATGTTTCGTCGAAATAATCAGAAAATCGCTTTTAATAAGCAGCAATGAAATTTGTATGCGAAGATTGAGAAAGAGAATAAATTTCAAAGGGAAGATTTCATTTGTTATTATTAAGCAAGAGATAGAAATCCTAAGGGAAGGTTACATAGGTTATTGTAAAAGGGGAGGTTATCATTAACAAAAGAGGTATAGAGGAGACGGGAAGGTTTCAACATTGCATGGGGCCACTCCTAAGATCGCTGCCATATTCGCTGATGATAATCAGCAGGAGAAGAGCAGATACATTATTCATCACTGAACACAATAAGAAGCAATTTCTCAGCCGACTATGCTTGCTGGTCACAGCACCACTCCAAATTCAGCAGTTCATGTTAAGGTACTAACGGCAGCCTACGCAGTGGACGGTAATTTCGTAGTCTAGCTGCTGCTGGTCTACAGTCAATGGTGCAGAATGATGTAGAATGTTGCAAGGAGTGCATTGCATGTTCTCGGATAATAGGTACCGATGTGGAGGGGCTACAATGTGCCTGGTGAACAGTACAGAGATTTCTCTCTTGCGGTAGAGAGATATGGTCAATTGGAACCTTGATGAGTATGCCTGCCTCATATTCCCACTCAGTCCAACATTGGGAAATTGTCACAACTGAATGCTAATAAATCCAGATATTGCGCGATTTGACCAGCTGGCCAAATGGAGACCTACAATGAGGCCCTTTCAAACTCTGTCATGTTCCTTATAATGCTGTCTCTCATGAGTACATTGTATCTCCCTCATAGTTATCACTCAGTATCTACCGCTATTCACGTCCCTTACATGCCATAAAAGGCACGGAAACAACAATAGACACGGACAACACTAAGGTACTGTGGTGGCTATTCTACATGTCACAGAAAATTGGAACACATCATTTACGTACCCTCTGATGGTGTGTACGTGTACAAAATTACATTGACATGCGATCATATCTTCCGGGTGCTCTTTTTATCTATCAGGCTGTGTAAAAAACTCGGTTTGTCCGTATATACCGTGTAGGATTTCTTGGCAAGTTGGATCCATTTAGCTGTAGTGCATTGATATGGCGTCCACGCAGACATAATGTGATCGAAAAGGTGATGAAGTCATCGCCCAAAGGTTGTTTCAGTAGCACAGCAGTTCAATAGGCGTCGTCCTATTGGAGCTAGTATGCCCTTGCCTTCCTCTGACCCATGAATAGACTTACGCAGACAGGTGTAGGAGAAGCTGTACTTTAACGCTGACCCTGAACCACGGTGGAGCTTGGCGTTGTCATGTATGTGATTCATTGTCAGAGGTGAAAGAAGCTACGGGAATGCATGTTAGTCTTTTGACATCGCGTCATTTGAATTGAAAAGCTTCAGTAGAGCTGAATTCTTTTACGCACAGTGCAAGGGTTATCTGCGCTATTTTGTTGTTCCTACAACTAGATTTTCTTTGTGTACCGGAGAAAAACGGAGCATCGTTTCGTTATCTTCAAAGTTCTCAGTGTTGTCTTTCAGTTCGTGACCTTCGAATATTATCTGTAGGGTGTCATTTATTTGTACTGTTAGTACGCTGTCAGATTGCAGGAACCTTCCTAACCAGTCTTTCATCCTATACGATTACTGATTATACTTCGATTAAAATAACTCTGTGGTTGGCGTTTCATCGAGTCGAATGGTAGAGGCCAGCCATTAGTCAGTGGTACTTCTTTGCCAGGTGCCATTTTCTGGTTTTGTTGCCGGACAAAAATTTTGTCTCCTCCAGAGAAAGCATTACAAGCGTCATTTAATACCGTGAAATTCCGCCCATGGACTTGCTAACCGCCTGGATTCGGACAGGAAGTGAGTCCACAAGGTTATGCAGGTACGTCGGATACAGGCTAAGCCACTCGCTGTGGATTTGATCGCTCAATTCCACCAAATGCCGGTGATGCTGATGTCCGCGTTTTACCCGTTGTTCCAACATGTCTCACAGAGTTTCTCTGCGGTTCAAGTCAGGTGACTTGCACGCAAATATAAACGTATTAATAGGATGGGAGAGTGTTCAGAAAAACCAGTCACATATTCTTCCAACCTGGAGAACTTTGCCGTTATCGTCTTTATGTGCCTCTTGCGAGGTGACCGACACCAAATGCTCATAGCATGCAGTTACCTCCGAAATGATCTCTCTCTAACAGTTTGGGATGGATCTTCATTCACTGTCTCCAGAGGTTCCCGTCGGGTTTGGTAGTGATTTTGATTCACAAGCCGTGAAACGAGTCTTTGCTCCCACTCAGTCGAGATCTTTCCCTAGCACAATTCTGACGTCGAGTTCCGTGGTCACGTGTATTACACCATTGCTTGTAGACACCCTGAACGGTCCGCCGCGAAACACCAACAAATCCAGCAATTTCACACACCGTACGTCCATAGGTACGGCGAAACAGCATAGCCCGTTTTTGCCGCTCTGCCACGTCCTTACATTAACCCTTGTTTACGTAAAATGTCTGCTTCAAACGTAAATAGCTCAGTGGTCGTTACTGCCTTCTGCTCACGCAGAAGCAGTGCTTACGCGACTGAGCACGAGGCTCGGTTGCTGCGCCATCTGTGAAGGCTAAACGATTCGCCTTTGCGAGTGCACTGGGGTGATTAATTTTTTGTCAGGTGAGCTTAGTAGGTATCTGCAGAGCCTCCTCAAACGTCGCTACCTTCACGACGTCAACACTGTCAACAGTACTGTCAATGATGTATCACTGACTTAGGTGTTATCACTGCTCGATCTTGAGTCAGCTTTTGAAGTGGAACTTGTGGCTTGTACCTGTTACGCATTTTTTACATCCTCTGTACGTCGTTTCCTGGATTTGTGTATTCATCGTGTTCTTACAATGATTTGCTTACGTCTTTTGTCCTCTTCTGACGGATCGTGTTCCATTTCATCTCCTCACAGTTGCGTATCTAGGGTTGGGTTTTTCGGGGGAGGAGTGGGAGGGTCACAGTTTCTTATTCTCTCCTTCCGCTCCGAAAGATAATTTGCTTGTTACTCCTACTTCAGCGTACTACCGATGCACCAGTGCCTAGTATTTTGATAATAATAATAAGGGACAAGAAAGGGAAGCAGTGGTTGGGAAGGGAGTGAGACAGGGTTGTAGCCTTTCCACGATGTTATTCAATCTGTGTATTGAGCAAACAGTAAAGGAAACAAAAGAAAAATTCGGACTAGGTATTAAAATACATGGAGAAGAAATAAAAACTTTGAGTTTCACCGATGACACTGTAATTCTGTCAGAGACAGCAAAGGACCTGGAAGAGCAGTTGAACGGAATCGACAGTGTCTTGAAAGGAGGATATAAGATGAACATCAACAAAAGGAAAACGAGGATAATGGAATATAGTCGATTTAAGTCGGGCGATGCTGAGGGAAATAGACAAGGAAATGAGAAACTTAAAGTAGTAAAGGAGTTTTGCTATTTGGGGAGCAAAATAACTGATAATGGTCGAAGTAGAGAGAATATAAAATGTAGACTGGAAATGGCAAGGAAAGCGTTTCTGAAGAAGAGAAATTTGTTAACATTGAGTATAGATTTAAGTGTCAGGAAGTCGTTTCTGAAAGTATTTGTATGGAGTGTAGCCATGTATGGAAGTGAAACATGGACGATAAATAGTTTGGACAAGAAGAGAATAGAAGCTTTCGAAATGTGGTGCTACAGAAGAATGCTGAAGATTAGATGGGTAGATCACATAACTAATGAGGAAGTATTGAATAGAATTGGGCAGAAGAGAAATTTGTGGCACAACTTGACTAGAAGAAGGTATCGGTTGGTAGAACATGTTCTGAGGCATCAAGGGACCACCAATTTAGTATTGGAGGGCAGCGCAGAGGGTAAAAATCGTAGAGGGAGACCAAGAGATGAATACACTAAGCAGATTCAGAAGGATGTTGCAGTAGGTACTGGGAGATAAAGAAGCTTGCACAGGATAGAGTAGCATGGAGAGCTGCATCAAACCACTCTCTGGACTAAAGACCACAACAACAACACAATAATAATAATAATAATAGTAATAGTAATAACACAGTGTGTTTCAAAAAGAATGATCCGATTTTCGCCGGTAATAATTACGAAACATAGGACGTACCGGCAAGGATATGCGTGTTATCTGAATGGGTGTGCCATAGAATTTCAGAAAATCACAGTTTAATGTTAGTTACTGCATCTTCTCAGTTTGCACTCTGTAGAAATAGATGGCGTCCGCTCAACACAAGGCGTTTTGTATGCCATAGTTTGCAAAGAGTGAGTCATTGATTTCTGTGCAGCGTGATTTTCGTCAGCGTTTTGATGTTGATCCGCCGATACCCAAAAACATTCGTCGTTGGCACGCAAATTTGAAAAGATAGGACGCTTGTGCAAAGGCAAGAGTCCAGTTCGGCCTCGTACTTCTGATGACATAAAAAAACAGTCACCTTCCGAACAGGCCTTGAAGGCTCAACGGCACCGACAAGCCTCAGCCCTTAGGCGTCACCGGATGCAGATACGGAGGGCCACCGCTTTCCCGGCCGTTGTCAGTTTTCGTGACCGCTGTCGAAACTTCTCAATCAAGTAGCTCCTCAATTGCCCTCATAAGGACTGAGTGCAGCCCGCCTGCGAACAGCAGTCGGCAGATCTGGACGGTGACGCATCCAAGTGCTAGCCAAGCCCGACGGCGCTTATCTTGGATGATCTGACGGGAACCGGTGTTACCCCTGCGTCAAGGCCGTTGGTACTTCTGATGATATGGCGGAAAGAATTCGGAAAACGCTTGAGCGGAGTCCAAGAAAATCTACTCTCCGCGCAAGCAGAGAACTGGCAGTGCCTCATACGACTGTCTTACGAGTGTTTAGGCGTCGTTTGCTCTGTAAACCATACAGACTACAATTAATGCGTGCTCTTCGGGTTGGTGGAAAAAGGAAACGGACTGAATTCACCAGTGCTTTGCTAGTGGACATGGAAGAAGATACGTTTTTATCACGTTTAATTTTCAGTGATGAAGCAACATTTCATTTTAGTGGTAAAGTAAGCCAACATAATATGCGCATATGGGGTTGCCAGAACACTTGTGACATTACTGAGTGCTAAAGCGTCGTTTCTCGTGAAAAACTGCACGGTTCCTGCATTTTTTTAGGAAAGCACCGTGACTGAAATGAGGTAACTTCAGATGTTGCAGGAGGACTCCGATGACTTCATTTTCCAACAGGATGGAGCTCCACAACATTGGCACAACAATGTACGCTAGTTTCTCAATGACACTCGCCATCAACGCCGGATACGGCGCATGGGACACCGAGACGCTGCCCTGCTTTCTTGGCCTTCACCAGACATGACCCCATGCGACATTTTCTTGTGGGGACATGCGAAGGAAAGTGTGTTCCCTTCCCTTTTACCTCATGAAGTGGAAGAAGCGAAGAACAGAGTAACAGCCGCTGTAACTCCTGTTAAAGCAGATACATTGTGTAAAGAGTATGGCGAAGTTAGCTATTGTCTATAGAAATTCGCGCTGCTGCTGGTGGGCACATGAGCATTTGTAACAGCGTAGCTAAAACTTCAAGGTTTTGTGAGTGTTTTGCAATTCATTCCACATTTGTAGCATGTTTTATCATTAAATAAAAAGCATTCAAATCAGGCCATTCTTTTAGAAATTCCCTGTATACACAAAATGATTTAATATAATCATGATAATAGTATAATACGTTAGTACTTAGTGTATCATTTTAACATAACTTGCAAGAAATTGCAATTCAAAAAATTCATCATTTTTAAATATTCGTCCAAAAATTTGAAAAGTTCATGTACCCGCCAATAAATTTAAGAACTGTAACAGCCACAAACTGTCGCAACTTACAGAAAGCCATAACTTACTTGACATAAAATCAGAGAGTGGATTCACTGTCATCAGTATTTCCTTTAGGTCGATGATTGTGAACATAGTTCTCCAGGCCATTTCTCTGTGAATGTGTAACTGAGATTATTCTGTTCCTTTCCAACAGTTTGCACTTTCGTTCCGGAAAGTCGGTCTTTCTTTCTTTTAATAGTGGAGGCTCCTTCCCTTCTGCCTCGTTTTATTCAACTTCATGTGTTTTGCTGAATCTACCTGTGGACTTATGAAACGAGTTGGATTTGTTGTTTGCAGTAGGTACGGTCAGCCTATGGATGAACGTCTACTCCTGGCAGGAATGTTCTCTGCAAATGGTCCGACCTCAGGCGGATCCATGTGGACAAGACTTCAGGTCAACAACCGAAAAATATCCTGCGTTAAACACTTTTTTTTTTTTTTTTTTTTTTTTTGACGCGTCCCTCCACGAATTCCTGTTCGGAGCCAACATTTTCACCTCAGACCAGCACTTACAACCCACATCCTCGTTATTACTTGCTGTATGTGTTTCAGTCTCTGTCATCCCCTGCAGTTTTTACCTTCTATAGCTCCATCTAGTCCCTTGGAAGTTATTGCTTGAAGACTTAACGTATGTTCTGCCATTCTGTCCCTTCTCCTTCTCAGTCTTCCATACATTCCTTTCTTCGCCGATTCTGCGGGGAGCCTCCTCGTTTCTTACCTTATCAGTCCACCTATTTTTCAACATTGTTTTGTTGCACCACATCTAAAATGCTTCACCCTCTTCTGATCCGTTTTTCCCACAGTCCATGTTTCACTACCATACAATGCTGTGCTCCAAACGTACATTCTCAGAAATTTCTTTCTCAAATTGAGGCATATGTTTGATACTAGTTGATGTCTCTTGGCCGGTAATGCTCTTTTTGCCAGTGCTGTCTGCTTTTTTATGTCCTCCTTGCTTCGCCAGTTATGGGTTTTTTGCTGCCTAGATGGATGAATCCATTGACTTCGTCAGCTTCGTGATCCCCAACGCTGATGAGAGCTTCTCGCTGTTCTCATATCTGCTGCTTCTCATTATCTTCCTCTTTCTTCGATTTACTTTCAGTCGATATTCTGCACTCATTAGACTGTTCATCCCGTTCAAAATATCCTATAATTCTTTTTCATTTCCACTTAGGATAGCAATGTCATCAGCGAATCGTAACCTTGATATCCTTTCGCCCTGAATTTCAGTCCCGCTATGGAATCTTTCTTTTATTTCCATCGTTGCTTCTTCGATGTACAGATTGAACGTAGGAGTGAAAGACTATATCCTCATCTAGCACCCTTTTTAATGCGAGCAGTTCGCTCTTGGTCTCCCTCTTTTTGTATTCCCTCTTGGGTCTTTTACATATTATATACACTCCTGGAAATGGAAAAAAGAACACATTGACACCGGTGTGTCAGACCCACCATACTTGCTCCGGACACTGCGAGAGGGCTGTACAAGCAATGATCACACGCACGGCACAGCGGACACACCAGGAACCGCGGTGTTGGCCGTCGAATGGCGCTAGCTGCGCAGCATTTGTGCACCGCCGCCGTCAGTGTCAGCCAGTTTGCCGTGGCATACGGAGCTCCATCGCAGTCTTTAACACTGGTAGCATGCCGCGACAGCGTGGACGTGAACCGTATGTGCAGTTGACGGACTTTGAGCGAGGGCGTATAGTGGGCATGCGGGAGGCCGGGTGGACGTACCGCCGAATTGCTCAACACGTGGGGCGTGAGGTCTCCACAGTACATCGATGTTGTCGCCAGTGGTCGGCGGAAGGTGCACGTGCCCGTCGACCTGGGACCGGACCGCAGCGACGCACGGATGCACGCCAAGACCGTAGGATCCTACGCAGTGCCGTAGGGGACCGCACCGCCACTTCCCAGCAAATTAGGGACACTGTTGCTCCTGGGGTATCGGCGAGGACCATTCGCAACCGTCTCCATGAAGCTGGGCTACGGTCCCGCACACCGTTAGGCCGTCTTCCGCTCACGCCCCAACATCGTGCAGCCCGCCTCCAGTGGTGTCGCGACAGGCGTGAATGGAGGGACGAATGGAGACGTGTCGTCTTCAGCGATGAGAGTCGCTTCTGCCTTGGTGCCAATGATGGTCGTATGCGTGTTTGGCGCCGTGCAGGTGAGCGCCACAATCAGGACTGCATACGACCGAGGCACACAGGGCCAACACCCGGCATCATGGTGTGGGGAGCGATCTCCTACACTGGCCGTACACCACTGGTGATCGTCGAGGGGACACTGAATAGTGCACGGTACATCCAAACCGTCATCGAACCCATCGTTCTACCATTCCTAGACCGGCAAGGGAACTTGCTGTTCCAACAGGACAATGCACGTCCGCATGTATCCCGTGCCACCCAACGTGCTCTAGAAGGTGTAAGTCAACTACCCTGGCCAGCAAGATCTCCGGATCTGTCCCCCATTGAGCATGTTTGGGACTGGATGAAGCTTCGTCTCACGCGGTCTGCACGTCCAGCACGAACGCTGGTCCAACTGAGGCGCCAGGTGGAAATGGCATGGCAAGCCGTTCCACAGGACTACATCCAGCATCTCTACGATCGTCTCCATGGGAGAATAGCAGCCTGCATTGCTGCGAAAGGTGGATATACACTGTACTAGTGCCGACATTGTGCATGCTCTGTTGCCTGTGTCTACGTGCCTGTGGTTCTGTCAGTGTGATCATGTGATGTATCTGACCCCAGGAATGTGTCAATAAAGTTTCCCCTTCCTGGGACAATGAATTCACGGTGTTCTTATTTCAATTTCCAGGAGTGTATTTCCCACATTTCCCTACAGCTTATCTCTACTTTTCTCAGACTTTCAAACATCTTGCACCGCTTTATATTGTCGAACGCTTTTTTCCGGGTCAACAAATCGTATGACCGTGTCTTGATTTTTCTTCTGTCTTGCTCCCATTATCAAGCGAAAACGTCAGAACTGCCTCTCTGGTGCCTATGCCCTTCCTAAAGCGAAACTGGTTTATTTTCTTTTCGATACTTTCGTATATTATTCTTGTCAGCAATTTGGATGCATGAGCTGTTAATTCTCTGAACTGTGAGGATGATGTTTCTCTGAAAGTCTGATGGTGTATCGCCAGTCCCATACATTCTTACACACCATCGTCAATAGTCGTTGCGTGCCTCTTCCCCCACTGACTTTAAAAATTCCGGTGGAATGTTGTCTATCCCTTCTGCCTTATTTGATCTTAATTCCTTCAAAAACCCTTTTACATTCTGACTCTAAAACTGGATCCTCTGTCCCTTCCCTCTCCACTCCTGTTTCTTCTATCACGTCATCAGCCAAGTCTTCCCTCTCGTACATAACTTCAATGTATTGTTTTCACCTATCCATGCTCTCCTCTGCATTTAACAGTGAAATTCCCATTGCACTCTTAACGCACTTCTAATTTCACCGAAGGTTGTTTTGACTCTCCTGTACGCTGAATCAGTCCTTCCGACAATCATTTCTTTTTCGATTTTTCCACATTTTTCATGCAGTCATTTCGCCTTAGTTTCCTTGCACTTACTGTTTATTTCATTGCTAAGTGATTTGTATATCTGTGTTCATGAATCGATCAAATGAAGTACTTCTCCTGTTACGCATAGTTTCTTCTCAGTTTACATTCCTTTTACCTATATTTTCCTTTCCAACTTCTGTGATTGTCGTTTTTAGAGATATTCATTCCTCTTCAACTGAACTGCCAACTGAGCTATTCATTATTGCAGTATCTACTGCCTCAGCGATTTTCAAGCGTCTTTGTTCATTTTTTTTAGTATTTCCGCATCTCACTTCTTTGCAATTGTTTCTTACTGACTAGTCTCTTAAACTTCAACCTACGAAACATAGCTTGTAGAATTCATACCCACTCTTCACACTCTTAGGTTCCATGCTAATTTATTTTCTAAAAGTTAACTGAGAAACTTCGAAATTGATATATGTATAAATACAAACGCTTTTAGTAAATGTGCTTTGGAGGTAGGGGTGTCAACATTCCTCTCTCCCTCTGGATCCGCGCCTGATTTCCTAGGTTTCTCCTTAGGATGAGGTATCAGTTTGCTCTTCCTTGTCGTCCATTTGTCGTTCTTCTACACGAGAGGGACATTTTATAAACAGTGCACACTATTTTTTTATTTACAGTTTTCTTCAGTATCTCTTTACAGTCCTTCGGTGCAGTCTCCCTGCTTCTCTATGACAGAATCCCAGCGTCTCGGAAGCTCTATTATTCCATCCAGCACACCAGTTCAGTTCGTCTGTCGAATGTGTTTGTTGATCATAACCAAAAAGTTACACTTGCTTGAGTTTTGACTGAGCGCGTCGATATTTTTTTGCACGTGAAGAATATGAAGCTCTCCATTCTTTGGATTGTGATTTCAACTCCAATTCGATTTCTCCAATCCGCGTTTCATAAACAGGAACAATTCGACACAAGAATCCTTGACTGTCACGGTCGAATCGTTGTCTGAGCAAGACTGCAATGTCAAGGCGTTTTTGCTTCTCTTTGGTAACCAAACAGTGGGACGCATCCCGCAGAAATTTTCCCTTCTTCAAATCGTTTGTCAGAGTACGGAATACTGATGTTTGGGGAATTCACATGGCCTAGGGGCCCGGCATCGATTCCCGGCTGGGTCGGAGATTTTCTCGGCTCAGGGACTGGGTGTTGTGTTGTCCTCACCATCATTTCATCATCACCAGTGGAAGGCAACGGGATCACTTCCCTGGACGCTCATGCGGTGACCTCTCTGAAGAGGGTTCCCCCATGACAAGACCTTCCGTAAGGCAGAATACAAAGAAAGAAGTTCCATTCGTTTGATCCTGTGCCATTGTGTATCACTACGTTCCAACAGTTTTCGTAACGTCATCAAGCCACCTTTCGGGGCTCTTGGAGTCTCGTTTTCTGTATGAGGGATACACGTGTGCTAGAAATCATCCTCTCTCTAGCCTTGAAGACAATATCAGCGAAGATATAGACGCTATTGCCGAGAGTGACTTGCAAACAATATCTGTTTCTTCGCGTTTACCGCTCATTTGGAGAACGCTTAATATTTTCTACATCTACATCTATATGGATACTCTGCAAATCACATTTAACTGCCTGGCACAGGGTTCATCGAACCACCTTCACAATTCTGTATTATTCCAATCTCGTAGAGCGCGCGGAAAGAATGAACACCTATATCTTTCCGTACGAGCTCTAATTCCCCTTATTTTATCGTGGTGATCGTTCCGTCCTATGTAGGTCGGTGTCAACAAAATATTTTCGCATCGGAGGAGAAAGTTAGTGATTGGAATTTCGAGAGAAGAGTCCGTCGCAACGAAAAATGCCTTCCTTTTAATGATTACCAGACCAAATCCTGTATCATTTCTGTGACAATCTCTCCCATATTTCGCGATAATACAAAACGTGCTGCCTTTCTTTGAACTTTTTGGATGTACTCCGTCAGTCCTACCTGGTAAGGATCCGACACCGCGCAGCAGTATTCTAAAAGAGAACGGACAAGCATAGTGTAGGCAGTCTCCTTAGTAGGTCTGTTACATTTTCTAAGTGTCCTGCCAATAAAACGCAGCCTTTGGTTAGCCTTTCCCAGAACATTTTCTATGTGTTCTTTCCAATTTAAGTTCTTCGTAATTGTAAGACCTAGGTATTTAGTTGAATTTACGGCTTTTAGATTAGACTTACTTATCGTGTAACCGAAGTTTAACGAGTTCATTTTAGCACTCATTTGGATGACCTCACACTTTTCGTTATTTAGGGTCAAGTTTCTCTTTAGCGTTGGCGAGGATTGCGAGAAAGACAGGCCGCGGCGCGTACGTCACGAAGGCAGACCTGAGCTCGCTCGCTCAGCTGAGCAGACGAACTTCGTTTCTACACCTGTACCTAGGTGCGTACGTACAAACGAGAAACGCATCTTCTTCTAGAATCTGGTATTATGGAGCCTTATTGTTATCAGTCCTGTTGTTGTTGTGGTCTTCAGTCCTCAGACTGGTTTGATGCAGCTCTCCATGCTACTCTATCCTGTGCAAGCTTTGTCATCTCCCAGTATGTACTGCAGCCTACATTCTTCTGAATCTGCTTAGTGTATTCATCTCTTAGTCCCCCTATACGATTTTTACCCTCCACGCTGCCCTCCAATGCTAAATTTCTGATCCCTTGATGCCTCAGAACATGTCCTACCAACTGTTCCCTTCTTCTTGTCAAGTTGTGCCACAAACTCCTCTCCTCCCCAATTCTATTCAATACCTCCTCATTTAGTTACGTGATCTAACCATCTAATCTTCAGCATTCTTCTGTAGCACCACATTTCGAAAGCTTCTATTCTCTTCCTGTCCAAACTATTTATCGTCCATGTTTCACTTCCATACATGGCTACACTCCATACAAATACTTTCAGAAACGACTTCCTGACACTTAAATCTATACTCGATGTTAACAAATTCCTCTTCTTCAGAAATGATTTCCTTGACATTGCCAGTCTACATTTTATATCCTCTCTACTTCGACCATCATCAGTTATTTTGCTCCCCAAATAGCAAAACTCCTTTACTAGTTTAAGAGTCTCATTTCCTAATCTAATTCCCTCAGCATCACCCGACTTAATTCGACTACATTCCATGATCCTAGTTTTGGTTTTGTTGATGTTCATCTTATATCCTCCTTTCAAGACACCGTCCATTCCGTTCAACTGCTCTTCCAGGTCCTTTGCTGTCTCTGACAGAATTGACAAACTGCCTATTGGCTTCTGTCTCGGGTTCTTCGGCCGACGTTCATCTAATGATTTTTCTGGCAGAATTACAATGTCATTGGCGAACCTCAAAGTTTTTATTTCTTCTCCATGGATTTTAGTACCTACTCCAAATTTTTTTTTTTTTTTTGTTTCCTTTACTGCTTGCTCAATATACAGATTGAATAACATCGGGGAGAGGCTACAACCTTGTCTCACTTCCTTCCCAACCATTCCTTCCCTTTCATGCCCCTCGACTCTTATAACTGCCATCTGGTTTCTGTACAAATTGTATATAGCCTTTCGCTCCCTGTATTTTACCCCTGCCACCTTCAGAATTCGAAAGAGAGTATTCCAGTCAACATTGTCAAAATTTGCTCTAAGTCTACAAATGCTAGAAATGTAGGTTTGCCTTTCCTTAATCTTTCTTCTAAGGTAAGTCGTAAGGTCAGTATTGCCTCACGTGTCCCAACATTTCTACGGAATCCAAACTGATCTTCCCCGAGATCGACTTCTATCAGTTTTACCATTCGTCTGTAAAGAATTCGCGTTAGTATTTTGCAGCTGTGACTTATTAAACTGATACTTCGGTAATTTTCACACCTGTCAACGCCTGCTTTCTTTGGGATTGGAATTATTATATTCTTCTTGAAGTCTGAGGGTATTTCTTTCGCCTGTCTCATACATCTTGCTCACCAGATGGTAGAGTTTTGTCAGGACTGGCTCTCCCAAGGCCGTCAGTCGTTCTAATGGAATGTTGTCTACTCACGGGGCCTTGTTTTGACTCAGGTACCACAAACTAGCCGTTATTCCATTTATGTCGAGAACTGATTTTAGCCGGCCGCGGTGGTCTAGAGGTTCTAGGCGCTCAGTCCGTAACCGCGCGACTGCTACGGTCGCAGGTTCGAATCCTGCCTTGGGTATGGATGTGTGTGATGTCCTTAGGTTAGTTAGGTTTAATTAGTTCTAAGTTCTAGGGGACTGATGACCACAGATGTTAAGTCCCATAGTGCTCAGAGCCATTTGAACCATTTGAACTGATTTTAAATTTTGTTGTACGAGTAGTAATTGGAGAGATTTCATAATACCAGATTATAGAAGAAGATGCAATTCTCGTTAATATGAACTCACCCAGTTGCGAGTTAACAGGTTTAGAAATGTATTTTATGTGCTAACCTGAGCGAGCGAGCGAGTTCAGGCCTACCTCCGACGTACGCGCCGCGGCATGTCTTTCCCGTGGGTCTCGAGTGTTGCAGAGCGATGTCAAAGCGATACATATCGACATTTCAGCGTATTTAGTGATCTGAGACGATTATTGCGAAGTTGGGACCCATCGGCTAGCTTGCTCTGTTTTCTGAGCGCGAGAGCCCGAACAGTGGTGCATTTGGTACTAGATGTATTCTGTGTCGACATTCTTCTGACAGCTGGACTTCGACTTGTGGAAAGCCATGTCTATTTCCATATGTTCCCTATTAATGCGCCATTTTGAAGAGTACAGTCTGAACGGCGGTGGCTGGTTTCCGGAAATTTTTTACTTACTGTGAAAACACGAGTACCTTCTCCTAAAACTGTCATTGAATAATGGCATAGCAGACTAGCAAAATCGATAAAGCGACTACGAATTAACAGGTTCTTTAGAGAAGCGTCTTATAGAGACGGTACTGAAGAACTGTAGTCGAACGGCTACATTATCGGACTGAAACATAAGAAAGTTACACAAGTCGAATAAACTCTTTTATATGAATCTCAGTATCATCCGGTGAGATACAGCACTTGCTTTGTAGTGTTACTAACCAAATTTTGCTACTTTCCTAGGAAATGAAATATTCATATATACGCTCTAAGGGGAAAAAAAGATGGCAGACCACGAAGGAGTTGTACGCAAATCGGTAATGTGATGTACATGTACAGACAAACAAATGATTATAGTTTCAGAAAAGCTGGATGATTTATTCATTCCATTAGGATAATTCCTTCGTGGCACGTCTTTGTTTTTTTTTTTCTCTCTCTTAAACTGTATGTTGCAAATCAATGGGAGGTAATGAAAACCTCGTAGCTCCATGTCTGTGAAAACTTCGTAATTCCAGAAACCAGTAATTCCATTATCAAAGAGAGATTTGAAGGACATGGAAGAGCGATGGTTCCTGAATAAGATGTGAGAAAGAATATTCCTCATGTTATTCAACCTTTATGCAGAATAAGTGGTAAAAGAAAATTTCTTTACCCTGTCAATAGCTAGGTTTGTACTATATAGCTACACGTGTAGCAACTTTCAGTATCACTTTATGCTGTTTTTTAAGAAACCGCTTTTCCTTCTGCAAAATTTAAAAAAATGGAGCTACGAGGTTTTCATTGCCTACCATGAATATTTAGATAAAGGCGTTTGACAATGTTAACTACAATACCCTGTTTCAAATTCTTAAGTTAACATGGATATAATACAAGGTGCAAAGAGCAACCTACAACTCGTAGAGAAACTAGACTGCAGTTTTAAAAGGACATGAAAGAGCGATGATTCCTGAATAGGATGTGAGAAAGCGATTTAGCATATTCCTCATGTTATTCAACCTTTATACAGAATAAGTGGTAAAAGGAAATATGAAGGAAGTCAAGTTGACGGAGAAGAAATAAAAAGATTTAAGATTTGACAATGACATAGCAACTCTGTAACGGCGGCAAAAAGGACTTGGAAGTCCAGTTGAACGGACTGGACACTTTATTCGAAAGATATTATAAGATGAACATCAATGGCAGTCAAGATCAGTTGGACGGACTGGATACTTTCTTCGAAAGAGGTTATAAGATGAACGTCAACACCAGTAAAACAAGAGCTTTAGAGTATAGTGATGCTTGGTATTAAATGAGGAAATGAGACAGTAAATACAGGCTGGTTGTAATTAAACATTCACTGATTGAGCCAGTGTAGACGGAAAACTATTTACCGCATGGGTTTTAAGCTTTATAGAAATGATGTAAAGACTGCAGACTGTAGGATTTGTGTTGTTAATAGCGTTAGTGTCATGACTTGCCGTTAGGCGCCGGTACTGATGCGGCTACATTGTGTTGTGTTGAATTAACTGGCGATTTTGGAAATTGTGCCACAAATCGTTGAAATCGTTGTTGGCATGGCTTAGAATTCTGGACAGAATGTGCGATCTTCAAACAGTGCGCGAGCTATGTCACGACAGCTGAACTTTTCATGGTCTACTGCTCAAAAAGTACTGCAGACAATAATTGTGAAATGGAGTCTCTAGTGCGGTTCCAGGCTGTCGTGAATGCAGATGGTCTTCACATTGAGCAACGTTTAAACCTGCAAATTAAATATGACACCCCTTTAATAGATGTTACCCTCCCATTTAGAAATTAAAAAGTGCTTCTTTCAATCATTATTCGTTATATCTCTTCCGCATGCCCTTATAAATGTTTCCAAAAATTTCATTGGCTTGTGATCACTCGTTTTTCATGGGGGTCTCCTCAAGTAGCTAAAGTTTAATTACACCATCTCGTGTTGTAGGAGAGTTTCCCTACTTTTCCCTACTTGGGTAACAAATCACGGACGACAGTGCGCTAAGAGGACAGAAATTGCAGAGTGGTGATGAAAAAGTCTGTCTGGAAAAGGGAATACGTTAGCATCGAATGTATTATATAAGTATTAGTAAGTCTTTTTCTTGCAAGCCTTTGTATCGAGTGCAACATGGACAACTGACAGTACCGAAGAGGCAGGAATAGAAGGTTTTGAAGTGTAATGTCACAGAAGAATGCTGAAGTCTAGATGGGTAGACCGGGTAACTAACTAAAGATGAGAATCAGGGAGAAAACACATTTATGGCGGAGTGCTGAGGCATCACGGAATAATTTGGTACGATGATGGAAGGAGCCAAAGCTGGAATATAGTGAACAGATTCTAATAGACATAGATTCCACGAGTTATAGTATACGGAGATGAAGATTCGTGCATAGGATAAACAGACGTGAAACGCCGCTAAACCAGTCTTGGATCAAAGATTACAATAACAACAAATACTGAAGCACTCATTCACGAATGATGATTTTAGGAGCAGCTGTTTTCCGAATGAAAGGCTTGTTTTTCAACGTAATGCACTAGTAAACATGCAAAGTGTGCAAGAAATTATAGGTCTTTGCAATACGTTTCTAAAAATTTGCATGCACATGCCAAAGCATTTTTCTTCATTTGTGAATAAGCATTCTATTTAATTTACAGAGAATAATATTTATATGAAGGATTTTGCAGCTCTGGTTCAAAGATCAAAAATCTCTTGTTTCTGACAAAAAGAGTTAAGACTGCAGATTAGAGACGGTGGTTGCTGGGAATATACAGACACATATAGGAATAATTTTGGTCCTCAGTGTGAAGGTGAGGGCACTAAACTATGAAAGAAACTTTATTTACATGAAACATTAAGCTAACCAAAGTTTCAACGCATGTCTTCTTTTTTTCGTTCCCCTTCGCATTAATCTCGGAATTCTCTCAGCTTTTAAACACGGCACAATGCAAATTTCTGAGAGAACGGCATCAAAGAGAGTAAAGCAATATGATTTAACACAAAGGCGAATAAAATGTACGAAAAGAATGGCTGTGGGAGTTCTGTATCACACCCGAAACGCCGACATCGGTCTTGGGTTTCTCGCCGCTCGGGTGCCGGGAACTACTCGCACGGAGCAACCGCCAGTCACCGAGTCCTCGACGGAGCAACCGCCATCTGCGAGTTCCGTTCATGACGATCGCGCGCAGTTGGCGCGAATCGGCAAGGCACGGTCGCATTGCAGAGTGGTTTATTCGCCTGCCCCCTCCTCCCAGTCCCCTTTCCCTCCCAAATCTCCTCCTCCCACAACACCCCTCTGCCGCTGGCCGCGGTTCACAACGCCGCCGGTAATAATCACGTCTTATTGTGTGTGACGTCGCCTATCGCTACGATACTGACCCACCATTTATGATTTAATTCACTTGCAGCTCAGCACTTACATTCACAAAGTAGTAATGTGCTGACACCTCTTTTAATTACACACAAATAACAAGTTACGGAATTAACACCAGCGGTAGAAATATTACATTCGGAATCTTGCTGCCAGTCATTTTACCAGTAGTGAAGCAGTGACACGCAAGTTTACAGTTCTCACGTGTAGCACTGCTAACTGGTCACCTGCGTATGCAACTTTAGGGAGTTTATGGATGTATCACACTCATTAGATGCTTCTTACTCGGTTGAAATGCTTATGCCACGAATGGTGCTAATTTAATTAGGGAGGCATCTTTCATTACAGAATAACCTTAGTCGTGTCTTGTAATGATTTTAGCGAGAACAGTATAAGAATTATACCTTCCTTGACAAGAATACATGTGTTCGAAACTGGTAAAAATTGATTCCTTCTGCTGAAGATGTGCGTTGTCAGCACTGCCCATTTTGTAGCCAGTTGCGCGACTGAAAAAAATCCTTTCACTTTTGATACCCAGCCATGGATCCGTTGAGCGCCTTAAATTTTCATTCCTGTTATTGTCACGATGCATAAAACGAAGCTCATTGCCATTTCTGTATCAACAAAAGGATATAACTCTTCTGCTTAGCTTAATATAACAATAAGGTACGTAGAGAAGTCTATTTTATCAAGAAATAGAACTTTCTTTTGTCTGTCGCGAATCTTACAGGGCGCCTCGACAAATGAGTGTAGCAGACTTCCCTATAATTTTATTTACATTCGGTGTACATGGCAGTCAGTAACCATTGTGTTACGTCAGTAATCAGTAATATATCAGACGGCTACAAAAAATTTGTGTTAGTACAGACGGAACGCACTGCATCTGAAAATTATACTTGCAGGTTACAATATCGGAAAAAAGTCCATGATTATTTCACATCTTCTGATACGAGGCGAATGCAACAGTGCTGCTCACGCTACGAGAAATATTGACGACGAGGATTTTGTAAGCACACTCACTCTACAGGATTTATCACAGTATAGGTAACGGAGGAACGTTGAATGGAGTACCCTATTTTACATCATTTTGTGGCTTCACATCACGTGACGGCCAGTACACTGCACTGTAAATAACCAAATTGACTGGTTTCCACTCCACATCTTCCATCTGTGAATGGGGAACACAAATTTATTTGCGGTCGCGTTAACGGTTTTCAGCAAGAATATCACACGTTTGGTTTGTGAAAGTAGTGGATATCGAAACAAAACAGAAGGATGACATTTCATTCTTATTTGGCATGAATATTACAAAAGTAGTGATGATATCGACCTTACACCAAGACTCAGGCGTTACTACTATCTTTTTTTCTAATCTACTGAATCGCAATTCGTTTGAGTGGCACGCGATATCAGTGATGGTGGAAATGAAAAGGTGTCGAGCACGCAAACACCAATCAAAAATATACTACTACTTCGTAGCATGAAAATTGAATTTGGTCTTCAACTCATGAAACCAACGACTTTCACACTCTGCAACCACGAAAGATTTCGATTACAGTTATTACGTTTGAAATGATTCTTTTGAAACACCGCCGGCCGGTGTGGCCGAGCGGTTCTAGGCGCTCCAGTCTGGAATCGCGCTACTGCTACGGTCTCGGGCATGGATGTGTGTGATGTCCTTAGGTTAGTTAGGTTTACGTAGTTCTAAGTTCTAGGGGACTGATGACCTCAGAGCTATTTGAACCATTTTTTTGAAACACCATCGACTCTCACTTTCTCGCTGCCTATTGTCGAATAGTAATTACAGACAAGCTAAGTTGCAGCTACAGACAAAGTTCTTTAAAATAAAAATGGTGTTCACATAACTGGTGACAAATCTTTGGAAGCTGTTTGGTGCAATAACTGCCACTCCAGAAGATACAGTGATGCTTTTCCATCCATGTTGTCCACGTAATCAAGTCTTCTGTTTTGAATGATGTATTATGTTAACAGAAGGCTAAACCACAAGGTCACGGTTAACTTCCAATACGTAAATAAATTCCTTGTTAAGCTTCGTTACCAGATGTAGGTGAATTTTTGTACCTGTCTTTAGGGGGGGGGGGGGGGGGAATGTCGAGCTAACGCAGAGTGCTAGACATAAGTAATCAGTAAATAATAAAGTTGTAAGGAAAGAACCAAACGCTCTAACGCACTCCTCAAACACTTCCATATGAAGAAACTTCGTACGACTGTGCCTGTAGTGTGTAAGAGAGGAGTTTTTAAGATCTTAGCGGTGACTTCAAGACGAAATACAGATGCAGTCGTGGGTTAAGCAATTTCTTCGATTCAGTTCTATGTTAGGTGGAAGTTTGTTCTGGCGTGTAAGATCTGATTCAACTTGTACTCAAATTAGACCTCCGACTTTTGCACAATGAAATAACCTTAGTGGCCATTCGGTGGGAGAAAGGAACAGACAAAGACGGTTGTGTAGGATTTGGGGGAAAACAGTGTTGTGGTTAAGGCCCTTCGAATGTTTTAACAACCGACTGGCCAGTCAGTTGTTTTTTCGTTCAATCTTTTTTTTTTCAGTCGAATGAAACAACGGAATGAAATTAGTCTACGGCCACGTCAGCTATATGCACGTCCTTCACTCACTCTCCGGATTTGAGTGGCTTCGTTTATTGGGGCACAACTGACGGACAAGCATCTGGTTCTCTGGTCGTTACATCAGTTACATGAACGTTTTCGCTCAGGTGCCAGGTAGATGTGTTTTCACTTACATACTAGTTCGGCTTCTCGATTGTACATGAGACATGAATACGGTAGTCAACTTTTGGGTGACAAAGTATTTCATTTCAAGGATAATGAGAAGAATATTTCTATAAGAGAAGTATTTTCAAAAATGTATGTATTTATTTATTTAAGTACGAATTTTTCGTGTTTCTAGCATTTAATATCAAGTCTGACTAGTCAAATAACTGGACCTAGATCGCACATTTGTAGTTTAACAGATCAACGATTATTTGTTTAATTTTATTGAAAATTTCTCTGTCTTTCTGTCAGTTTTTACTCGTCACCGATAGTTCTCTTTCGGTAAATGGTGAGGTGACGTGGAAAGGAAAGACATAGGATAGACTTTTTAATTGTTTGGCGACTTAATCCCTTAATTTTTAAGCATCGACTGGCATTTATTGGAAGTATTTTTTCGTGAAAATTGTTCTTCATTTCTTAATATGGTCTGGATGGTTAACCAGCACAGTGTTGGCCTAGGCGAGTGTGGAGAAACCGCCTAAAAACCACTCTCAGACTGGCCCACAGAACCAACAAAAGGATAATAGTATAATTCAATCAATAATCAAAAATGCAATTGAATATGTCGACTGTTTTTATTCTGTTGCTCCCACGGACCTGTTACATTCGAAAGGAGTGAATTAATAAAAATTCAGCCAATACGTAAGTTACTACAGACTGAATTGGTTGTTTTCAATCGGTTGTTGCCACATACTGATTTCACTCAACGGAATGAATAAATAATTCAATAGATCGATTGTCATTCAACAACAGACTGAATCGATTATTTTCATTCGATTGTTCCCATCAATAGTACAGATGTCAGTAGAGCAGGATGTCGTATTTGGGAGTGTCGGATCTGTATCAATATGCATTAACGAAGATACTGAACAAAAATGCTACAGGTTTGTATGAATCGTAGGATAATAACTGACGAAAATTCGAAACTGGCAGACACTCGAAGAAAGAAGCTTACTAACAAGCAAGTAACTTACTTTCACATTTCGAATTATTGATTTTGTGGATGGAATCTACGCCTGTTTGTAGACAACATACCGTTTCCACAAGTACCAGGAGATGAAAGTAGACTTATGACGAAATATGCAGTCAGCGTATAGTACAAAAAAAAGCCAGCGTACTGTACAAAAACATTACCTTCTACTACGCAGATAGAGTGATTTTCAGATTGTAAGCAAGACCATAGTTGACTAATTTTCAAGAAACTGTTCCTGTGTAAAATCTGGGATATCTTGAAACTGTAAACCTTGCGTTCATATAGGGACGGCCAACGTTAAATTAGAGTGTATAAGGATCTTGTAAACACTTTTTCTAGCCTTGTTCACTAACTGAGCGAGGTGTTATAGTGGACCCGCATTCGAGAGGTCCCTGGTTCTGCATTCGGCCGGCCATGTACACTTACGTTTTCTATGCTTAAGGTAAATGCTAGGGCTAAACCCCTCCGTGGCAGAATGATCAGTGCGGCTGACTGTCACCTGGAGGACCTGTGTTCGTTCCCCGGTATTGCCAGGCATTTCTCATCGGGAGGACTGGAACGAGGTGCATTCAGCCTCGTGAGGCGAGCAGAGGAGCGTGATTCAGTACTGGCAACGGCCGGAAGAGAGAAATGCTGACCCCACGCCCCTCCATACTGCATCCAATGACCCCGCCGGCAGATGACGACACGGCGGTTGGTTGACACCGATGGGCCAAGTCTGTGGACAGAGTATACCGTATGCTTCAAAATGCTTAAATGGTTCCTTTAAACAGGACAAGGCCGGTTTCTATTACTATCCGTCCCTAGTCTGAGCTTGTACTCTGTCGTAGACGCCCTTAACAGAAGACAGAGGTCTAACGAAGAGCGGCACGTTTCAGCAGGAAGGGCGAAACCGTTAAGGAGATCCTCAATAAGCTCCGCTGATATAGGGGTTTGTAGACAGTTGTTCGTCCCTTGCACCGTTCGTGAATGGAATAAGGGGAAATTCATAGCGGTACAACAAGTACCCTCCGCCACACACTATAAGCTGACTTGAGGATTGAGCTCCCGAGGAGAATAGACGGGCTGGTTGACAGCTCGCAGGCTCTTTACGGCCTGTGTTCTTACATAGTTTATTCTTTATTTTACTTTCATTTTTCTTACAATTTGATTACGGCATATAACGTTATTCTTGAGTGACATTTAAACTGTACGTAATGTGTACTGTTGGCGCAAGGTCCTTCTCGACAAAACACCTGAACAGATAATTACTAAATCTAATTGTAATGTTATTTATTTGCCAGGTAATTTGTATAGGATATGTAGTGATGACTTAGTGTTTCTCACCATCTAAATTTACATGAAACTACACATTTGATCTCCGTATTATATATATATATATATATATATATATATATATATATATATATATATATAAGTGTGTGTGTGTGTGTGTTAGTGTTAATTTTAGTTTTCAGTACAGTTCTTACAATTTGATTCAACATGTGTTACTTCTGAGTTATATTTAAATTGTGTGACGTGTGTTGATGGCTTAAGTTCCTTCTTGACGAAATAACGTAACTGGTTAGCGGCCATCAACTGCTGCAGCTGATGGTCCCCTCCCTCTCCCACCTTCGGGCAGCAGTGTCTCTGGCAGGAAAAGCTTCCCATGCACGTGAAACAAAGCTATGAGCAATACTAGACTCCTGTGCTATACTCGTCGCACTTTTGCTTCTTCCAGGTTCCCGATAGGCCGGCAGAAGTGACCGAGCGGTTCTAGGCGCTACAGTCTAAACCTGTGTGACCGCTACGGTCGCAAGTTCGAATCCTGCCTCGGGCATGGATGTGTGTGACGTCCTTAGGTTAGTTAGGTTTAAGTAGTTCTAAGTTCTAGGTGACTGATGACCTCAGAAGTTAAGTCCCATAGTGCTCAGAGCCATTTGAACCATTTTTTTTTTTTTTTTTTTTGCAAGGCTAATTGACAGACACTGTCTACCCCCTTCCTTCAGCTTGCGGTGCCAGCCCCATTTGGCACTATAGCACGCTGATTTTACACCATGTGCCGCCCAGCCTTCTGCGCGCGACCCGTAGGCCTCTGGCAACATACTCCGGCACTTTCATTCATTTCCACCTAATTTTTAGTATGTTACGGTACTTCATCTCGTTCTTTTAATTTTGCAGAGCAGTGTATATTTATGTTCGGCTTTGGTTGTGTGTCGGGGTCTACTCGTCAGGCATAGGTTTATATGAAATATCTGACGCAGAACACTGTTTTATTTGTTGGTGAATGACGCAACCAGCCACAAATGCTTTATAAATGTTTAATTTTAGGGCCGTAACCAGTTACGGGCTACCATGCCCCTCTTCAGATGGCCAATACTTTTAGTTACACGGATGTTTTAACTAACAGCATGTCGTCTGCTCCCAAGTCGCACAAGAATATTAGAGTATTTAGTGTTACGGAAATGTTGTTTCAGTAATAAAAATACGCTGAAGTTCTTGCATTTATTATTATTATTATGTGCGATTAGACCCTGTTGGATAACGCAAAGCTTCTCGATTCTCTTTCCTTTTTCTCCACACTGCTCTCATTTTTTCTGCATGGGCTCTCTTCCTTTCCTTTTCGGAGCTTCATTCTCTGATTTAACTTCCCATCTGTCAACTTTCTGCTTAAATACATTTCCGTCCAAAATATCTGAATAATTTATCTAAGCTTTTTGTACGTCCTTTTTGACCTCTTGCATTCAGGGAATAGTTTTAACTCCTTCTATGTATTTAAGAATTTTGTGCATAAGTCTTGTTTTGGGAAGCTATAAAATTTTAATCACCTTTTTCTAATTTCTGCTGCAAGGTTGGACAATCTCTTAGTTGTTTGACGAGATTGTAGTCTATATAGCCCTCTTTTGTTTTCCTTGGCCCTAATATCTTTCTCATAGTTTCACGTTCTTCCTTTAATAAGTTTTCTAGGTCACCTTTTATGTGTACTATCAGAGTTTCACTGACATATAGGACTTCAGGTTTTAATACTGTATTACAGTGCCTAATTTTAGTGTTTTTGGACAAGCATTTTTTGTTGTAGACCTCGTAGGTTCTTCCATAGGCTCCCCTTAGTTTTTGGAGGCGAATGTTTTGTGCTATTTTCTCTCGCCCCGTAGGTTCAAGGACTTCACCTAAGTATTTAAAATATGAGACTCTATTGGTACGACTGTATTTTGCAGTCAAGTTTTGGGTGCCTGTTTTTGTGGCGATAAACTCAGACTTTAGGACAGATATTTTCAGACCAACTTTCTCTGCACATTCTTTAAGGGTTTCAACCTGTTCTATTGCTGTTATCTCATTATCCGCTAGTAAGGCTAAGTCGTCAGCAAAAGCTAAACATGAAATTCTTATGTCAAGGATTGACTCGCCTCATCTGTATAGGTTCTCAGCAGTTTTTATTCTTCAGTTCCTTTTCCCATTCGTGGATGATCTTGTCCAGCACAAGATTGAACAGGAGACAGAGCATCAACTTCTCGGACGCCAGTTTACATCAGGTAGGGCTCGGATGTTTCACCCATGAATTTCACCTTGGATGTAGTATCGATCAATGTTTCTTTGATGAGTTTAAGTTCTTGAATTTATTTACGTAAGTTGCAGAATAGTTGTGCTCACTTAGGTAAGTTCCAGTGGCGATTATGTAAGTGAACACAACTATTTTGTATTATATATAATTAAATGCAAGCATTTTAATGCATTTTTATTAATGAAACAACTTATAAAGCGGCGCTAAATACTAAAATATTCGTGGGCAGTGTAGGAGCAGACGACATGCTGTTGGTCAACACATCTGTGTAACTAAAAATATTCGCCACCTGAAGATAGGCATGCTTGTCCGAAACCGGTTGTGGCACTAAAATAAAACATTTAAAAAGTATTTGTGGGTGGTTGTGTCATTCACTCAACTTATAAAGCGGCACTGAATACTAAAATATTCGTGTGCAGAGTGTGAGCAGACGACATGCTGTTGGTCAACACATCTGTGTAACTAAAAATATTCGCCACCTGAAGATAGGCATGCTTGTCCGAAACCGGTTGTGGCACTAAAATAAAACATTTAAAAAGTATTTGTGGCTGGTTGTGTCATTCACCAGCTATTATTAACGGCCGCGGAGTTCACAAGATCCAGCATGGGTAAAATAACACTGTTTTATTTGTAGATGCCAGATATTTGATCTGTGCTGCGAAGTACGGTGGTGCATGCAAACTAAGGAGCTGGCACTTGAAGAAGAGACACACCCCGACTGCGAAGCTAGTCACGGAAACACCGAGTCTACTCGTTCGGCACGTTCCTCGATGAAGCGTGCAAACATGGGATTATGTAAAGGTGGAGCGGGTTCCGTCCGACTGGCTCAGACCGGAGACCTGGAGCATCCTGTGGGGGCCGCCACAGGAAGGAGGAATCAGTCTGGGGATCCTGCAGCCTGTGCGTGCGTGCGTGTGTGTGTGTGTGTGTGTGTGTATGTGTGTGTGGAAGGGGAGGGGCGAGAGGGAGAGGGCAGTGGGGGGAGGTGGCGACCACGCCCGCGCCCGCCTTTGTTTCCGTCGCCTGGCTGCCCGCTAGCCCGGCCTGAGAGCCAATATTTTTTTCATGGCGAAGCGGGCCTCGTAAATCTCACGTGTGTCATATTACCGCCGTTTGACAACATTCGGCCGAACAAACGCCAGGTCGGCCGCTGTGGAGATCGGGTTTTCAGGGGACGCTTTCTCGCGTCGCCACTCTGTTCCCCGGGCTCTGTTTTAAGGCCCGCGCTGAGAATAGCGCATGCACCGCACTTGGTGGACAATACCCCTCAGGTCCGCGTGCCATTCCTTGAAAGCGCGAGGCACGCAGGGCGTTTACACGTGCTTTCTCGTAGCGCGATCTGCCTCGAGCTTTTATCGCCGCGCAGAGAACGTGCCTGCTTTGAGGTTACGCCCTTTGATCACGAATGTATTACTGTCTTTTCTGCTGCCATCTCCCTCGGCCGACGGCAACATAATCGCCCAGGCATTAGGCGCGGAACCATCTCCTGCAGCTGAGTCGAGTTTTCTGCCCAGACATTTGCATTCCAATCTGTAGGGATAATATTCGTTATCCCCCTCTTCTTTCGCGAATGGCTCGCTTAGAACCTCAGCAGTTTGTTGGCCTTCCTCTTAGCCCAGTATTCTTTCACGCCACATGTGTGTGTGTTTTTCTGTTGCTCCATCCACGTCTACTGTTTGGTCCATCTTTCTTTTTCGAATCCCCGTATTTGTGTGATTCTCCTGATGGTATGTGGGTCCTATAAATTTTGCCATCTTCATTCTTTAACATATTTTCCTGCTCGTTTGGGCCATTCTTTCTACGTGTACCCTGAGTTGGATTCTTCGCATTGTGATTTTAGGAATTTTCCTGTACTTTCAGCTTGGTGTTACAGTATATACATCTCTTTTTTATTCTTGATCCTGTGAGTTTTCTCATAACATTACATTCTGTTACTTCGAGTCGCTGTTTTAACGTTCTGTGTCGGAAAGCAGGTGTCTCGGATGTTTAGAATACTTCTAGTTTCATCACTGCTGTATAATGGCGGATTTTACAGATGCAGGAACGGTATTTTGTATTGTAAAGACATTTTGTTAGCTGAAATGCGTAATCTCGCAAGTTTTCTCAGCATGAGTGGTTAATGTTGCTGCTCCTAGTTTCACAGTTAACTAAAATGCGATTTCTATTTTCTGGAGTCTGGATTCTGTGACCTTTTTGTTATAATTTTCAGTGATCCATTCACCCCAAGTATTTAAATTCTTTACCACGAAATTTTGTTAATTTCAGTTTTAAGCTCAAAAATGGTTCAAATGGCTCTGAGCACTATGGGACTTAACTTCTGAGGTCATAAGTCCTTTAGAACTTAGAACTACTTAAACCTAACTAACCTAAGTACATCACACATTCCATGCCCGAGGCAGGATTCGAACCTGCGACCGCAGCGGTCGCGCGATTCCAGACTGTATCGCCTAGTTTTAAGCTCACCAGGTGCTGTTTTTATATGTCTTTTTTTCGGAAGAAGTTGTAATGCAGTTTACCCCGTTTGTTTCTGCACTATTTCACCGTTTTTTGTGCATCGGCTATGTCTTTGGCAATTAGTGCATGTCATCAGCAAAGAATGGAATATTCGTTTTATAAATGCAAACACCCTTTTCTTCCTTCATTATCATATTTACCCTCCATGAACGTTTCGCCTTTGACATTAACTTCTTCAGTGGATTTTTTCGTTACTTTTTTTGCCCCGCCAAAGTCTTCTTTTCCTCCCATGTGGCCATTGACTGAGAGGCACAGTCCTTACACTAAAAATCGTCACAGTTATTGTATTATAAAAATTAAATTATTGTCGGATCAGCAGTGAAGTGCTTCATATCATTTACTTAACAAAAACCAAAAGTTTGAAAAACAAGAAAGCCAAAACATTTAGAGACAAATAGGTGTCGAATTTTTTTTTTTGAATGAATGATAATTGCCTCACCTTAATCTGTGGGCACAATAGAGGAAAGTATGCATATTTTGGCAGGACAGTCAAGCAAATGAAAACTCAACTAAGATGACTTGAAACGTAAAACGAGTCTGGATGGTAGATGTGATATCGCGACAAGTAAAAGAGCATTAGCAGGCCACTGTGCCCGAGCGGTTCTAGGCCCTTCAGTCCGGAACCGCACTGCTGCTACGGTCGCAGGTTCGAATCCTGCCTCGAGCATGGATGTGCGTGATGTCCTTAGGTTAGTTAGGTTTAAGTAGTTCTAAGTCTAGGGGACTGATGACCTCAGATGTTAAGTCCCATAGTGCTTAGAACCATATGAACCATTTTGAAAAGTGCATTTGAATTTAAAATTGTTGCGGTCAAATGCCTCATCAACAAACTTGTTGCGGGGGGAACGTTCGTGTTTATTGTGTTGCAACATAGAGTCAGTTTCTGATGTTTCCAATCTGGCTTCACTTCTGTTCGACCACTTGTTAAGACTGCAGATGCAGTGGCACCATAGTCGTGTGTTGGCGTTTTTCAGTTTTTTGTTTTCGTTGTTCTGAAGAAATGTGGCATCAGCGGCACATTTATGCAAAAGTGGAACTGTGTCTGTGTGGGTATACTGCTAAAATTATCAACTTGTAGAGAAACTTTCTCGTTTTGCCTTTTACTTTTTGCTATACACTGAAGTGACAAAGACATGGGATAGCGAAATGCACATTTACAGATGGCGGTAGTATCGCGTTCACGAGGTATAAAAGGGCAGTGAATCGGCGCAGCTGTCATTTGTACTCAGGTGATTCACATGGAAAGGTCTCCGACGTGATTATGGACGCACGAGGGGAACTAACAGACTTTGAAGCGGAATGGTATTTGGAGCGAGCTAGTCGCATTGGGCATGTCATTTCGGAAATCGTCAGGGAATTCAGTATTCCGGGATCCATAGTGTCATGAGTGAGCCGAGAATACCAGATGTGAGAGAATGAAGTGAGGGTCCATTTTGTATCGGTTTTTCCCAAACATCCGTCAGCAGGCTCATAGCAACGTTCGATGGTGATCGCCGCGCCATCACGTGAGCATATTTGTATTTAACCAGAACTGACTGCCGCTTGGCAGCGCCACAGGCGGCTCTCACCATGAACAACGCGGTGGCCGCTGACCGTCATGCAACAGCCGAGAGCAGCGGCATTTGCTTAGAGTTGTCAGTGCGTACAGACAAGCAACACTGTGTGACATAACCGCAGAAATGAAAGTGCAAAGGTGGACGTACGACGAACATATCCGTTAGGACAGTGAATTGAAATTTGGCGTTAATAGGCTTTGGCATCAGACGACCGCCGGCACGAGTGCCTTTGCTAACGGAACGGCATTGTCTGCGTCTGCAGTGTTTTTCCTGGGCTCGTCACCGTATCTGTTGGACCCTAGACGAATGGAAAACCGTGGCTTGGTTCCGATTTCAGTTGGTAAGAGCTGACGGTAGGATTCGAGTGTGGCGCAGACCCGACGGAGCCATAGACCCAATTAGTCAGCGGGCACTGGTGGTGACTCCATAAAGATGTCAACTGTGTTTACATGGAAAGGACTGGGTCCTTCGGTTCAACTGAACCGATCATTGACTGGAAATGGACTTCATGTTCCCGAACGACGATGGGATTTCTATGGATGACAGCGCACCGTGTCACCAGAACAAGAAGTTTTCGTGGTTGGTTTGAAAAACATTCTGGACGCGAATGATTTCGCCCAACATGAATCCCATCGAACATCTATGGGACATAATCGAGAGAACAGTTAGCGCACAAAATACAGCGCCGGCAATTATGAACGCCTATAGAGGCAGTATGGCTCAATATTTCTGCAGGGGATTTCCAACGACTTGTCGAGTCTATGGCGCGCGGAGTTGCTGCAGTATGTCCGGCAAAAGGAGGTCCGACATGATGTTACGAGGCGTCCCATGACTTTTGTCATCTAAGTGTACATGGACTTTCGAGTACACTACTGGCTAGGTGGCAGATGGGAGTAGCTGAGTTGATCTCTCTCTAATTTTTTTTCCAGGGCATTATCCCATGTCTTTACGGACTCTGCATGTTATCGGAATTTGACAATGTTAAGAGGTGAAGGGTGGCTGGATGCCGTTTCTGTCTCCATCTGCAGGTATTCATACGAAAGAAAGGGGCACTGCAGTTTCTTAATATAATTTCATTTATTCAGTTTTGTAATCAATTTGTATGCCTCAGAAATAACTCTCCAAAAAAAAGGTACCAAGTATCTTTGGCAGCTGGATAGACACGTTAAAGACATGCTGTCAACAGCACTTCATTGGCAGGAAATTCTGTAATGAAAGGTAGCGCTGTCGAGACTGAACCCCGTCCCCTCACAACTAGAAGAACCGTATGAAAACAGCAAAACGGAGGTAGTTGGGTAATTCATCATTAGTTTCCTATAAATCTGCTGGGTCCTCTAGAGAACCATCAACGAACGCCACGAAAGCGATGCGATGTGCATTGGTTCTTGGCTTAGTGCCTTAATATGCACAGAAGATTTTTTTGATGTATTCACTAGGCGCTTTAGATTATTTGCACCTGTGTTCGACATCGTGGTTTTGACAGCGCGAGTAAATTGCACATGAAACAAAAAAGCCTGATGATACATAAATAAAGAGTACGACTTTCATCGTGTTATTTATTTGCAGTGCTTTTAGATACATGCAGTTTTGTAGTTGTAGAGAATAGCTTGTGTTTATACTACTCATTCTATAGCGCCGTCAGGGCAGCTAAAAACAGTTAAATGATATGAGAGAATGAAGTGAGGGTCCATTTCGTATCGGTTTTTCCCAAACATCCGTCAGCAGGCTCATAGGAGCGTACGATGGTGATCACCGCGCCATCATGTGAGCGTATTTGTATTTAACCAGAACTGACTGCCGCTTGGCGGCGCCACAGGTAGGGCGACACCACAAACCGGCCACACACGCGAACGACGGATCGCAGCGATCCGTCGCAAGCGATTTCATTCCAATCGGTTGCTCTCCTCAACAGCACCATACACGAGCGATTTGCCTATCAATTTCAACCAGAACTAGGAACCTATTACGTCGAAAGTTCTACTACGGAAAATGAACTATGTTTAGCAGAAATGGGCAGTTGATTTCCGTATCAAGTATTTTCAACAGTTGTTTTGCAGCCGCGACGTGTCTATAGAAATGCGAACAGCAGCACTGCTGATTGACGTAACTGTTGCTATAAATTGCTTAACAAAGAGTTAGACTATACGAAATGAGAAGTGCGCAAAGATTCACAACTTGCTTTAAATGTTCAGAAATGTAGTATTCTCTGACTGTAATATCAATGAGTCACAGTTGGAATCGGCGAACTCATACAAATACCTGGGTATTTTTTTTTTTTTTTTTTGTGGGAATGTGAAATGGAGTGATGACATAGGCTCAGTCGTGGGTAAAGCAGGTGGTTGACTTCAGTTAATTGGCAGTATACTGGAGACTGCAATCAGTCCACAAAAGAAGAATGCTTACAAATCACTCGTGCGACTAATCCTAGAATACTGCTCAAGTATGTGGAACCCGTACCAAATGGGACTAACAGGGGATATTGAATGTATATAGAGGAGGTCAGCACGAATGGTCACAGGTTTGTTTAAGCCATGGAAGAGTGTCAGAGGGATACTGAGGGAAGTGAACTGGCAGGCTCTTGAAGGCAGACGTATACTATCCAGAAAAAGTTTATTAAAGTTTCAAGAACCGGCTTTTAATTATTACTTTAGGAATATACTACGACCTCCTAAGTATCGCTCACACAGGGATCGTGAGAATAAGATTAGAATAATTACTGCACACACAGAGGCAGTCAATCAATCAATTTTGCCATGCGTGAATGGAGCGGGAAGAAATCTTAAGAACTGGTACAATGGGACATACCCTCTGTCACGATAGTTTGCAGATGTAGATGTAAAAGATGTCCACTTAATACTTCTGTTTAGAAGTGAAAAACTTACATAATATTTCTAGTTGTTTCGTAAATTCAAAGTCATCGGATGGAGCCCAGCGTATCATGAATATTAGTAAGCACTTCCCATCAGCTCTACTTCTACAGCATAAACTTCAAAATGCTAATCACTGCAAAATCGAAGAATGTCAGTTTTTTTATATTTGTCTTACTTTTTTTATATAAATGACAACTCCGTGTCCAAATTCGCTACTCAGAGTGATTCGTGGTCCCCGAGTAACTATAAATTATAAGGTAAAGTTCTTAATAAACGTGGACAAAGCGAAACGAAACAAAGCTACATAACCACGTTGTCAAACTAGACAGACGAGTCATACCCAGTCAGGCACATTACCACATACAGCACGCGATTCATCAGACTGAATGAGAATTCCAAACGATCAGCGATGGATCACTGCGATCTCTGGATTATTCGCACGACATGGCGACATATTGCCGTATTCTGTTTTTCGTGTGTGGAGCTGTTAAGCACCTCTCGGAATTTGAACAGTCCGCGCTGTGCTGACGTGAGATCCCAAGGCAGAATGATGCCGTCTGAGCAGTAAAATATTAGAGCAAAACTGCTTTTGTCACAGACGATCTTCGCTTGACGTGGACGATGGGGCTGGCTTTAGAGAGGGATTGGAGGGGGGGGGGGGAGGGGACATACTGTCCCATCACGCAGTGTGGTAGGTTTTTGCGTGCGACAAAATCCTAAATTTTAATGTGTTTCCAAAAAGACCTAGTAAACAAGACTATTAAAGTTTTATATAAACGAAAAGGTGTGAGAGTAACTTGGAAATATAAATCACTTACGAAATCTAGTCTCACTGAAAATAGTCTACGGCATTGTTAAACTGCCGGCCAGTATGGCTGAGCGGTTCCAGGCGCTTCAGTCTGGTACCGCGCGACCGCTACGGTCGCAGGTTCGAATCCTGCCTCGGGCATGGATGAGTGTGATGTACTTAGGTTGGTTAGGTTTAAGTAGTTCTAAGTTCTAGGAGACTGATGACCTCAGTCCCATAGTGCTCAGAGCAATTTGAACCATTGTTAAACTGAGGACAAAAGAAGCGCTGGAGTTCGTCACCTTGGTTGCGTCTTTCAAAATAGCGGAGATTGGCTACTGGTAATATTGCCAGTCTTGCTTCGACCCTGCGCCTGTAGAACATTTAAAATGTACCTATGTCAGCCAGTAAAAGAGCGGATAACTTCGTAATAAGGAAATAAAGATAAATATCAGCATATGATAGACTAACAATTCTTTAAATACCAGTAGCAGTATAGCTGAGAAAGATACTTGCAATAAATAAATAAAGCATAAGTAAAATGTGCACTGTCCGTCACAGCCCACAGTCTTTTGACCCCAGTCGCTGCGTTTAAGAGTCATTTACCTGTGCAAAGAAGTATGGCATGCTTCTCCCACCAATACCTCTCTTTTGGATCTGCAATTAATACCATTTCATTGCTCCTCTTCTTGTCATGGTCCTCTAAATTAATTTTTGTGCTTTGTCTGTAACTTCTTTTAAGTTTTCCCTCATTTCCTTTTTTCCCAGTGTTTAAGATTCGATCGATAGATATTAATATTTAAGGTATTATGGAAAAAAATCTATCAAACCTTATTTTGGAGCTGACAAGGTAGTGCACGAACTGTTTATCCAGTTTCGTCGTATTTCGCACTGCTTGCGTCCCATCGACATTATTTAGCACGTGACCTTTAATTTTCGCTACAATAAATGGAAGTGCATTCAAAACTGCTTGTTTTGAGCCATAAATCATTGTCATACCGTGTCGGTTGGCACGGCTTCTCGATATTCGGAAACACTAAATAGGCACTGGTGACTTACACTTTTTTTTCAACAAATAAAGCACGAATATGTAATCCTATCCTATGACCTGTACTGCACAAGCGGCCAAGATACCGTCGACAATGTAGTAACACAGCTGTGATGGTTACTACAGGTATCGCACGGCACTCTTTCCTTCGCTCTGGGAACGAGAGAAAGTAAACAGACCTTAGTTATATACTCTGCGAGTGACACAACATAACTTCGGTTGTTTAATTAATTGTGGAGTTACAACTCAAAACGTATTACAGTGAAAATGTTTCACTTTTGTTTTACTGACAGTTGCCCCATACGCGGCTCTGGTCTTAAAGAAGTATTCACGTCAGAAAGACACGTAAGTATGCTATGTGAAAATAAGAAGTCACTAATGACTGAAAGTGTGAAAAAGACTATGTCTGAAGGGGTGGGGTGCTTAATTCCTACAGCGCCCTCGTTGGGAGAATATAAGATAGTCGACATTTTGACTCCCCTAGAGCATTCTACAGTAGCGAAGTTCATTTGGGTTCAGCGAAAGGATGTGAAACACTATGACTTATTGGTATTTCTGATTTTGCACTGAGACAGTGGACTGCTTGGTTACCGACAATGCTACTCTGCTGTCTAGATATTGTTCACCTTTCTTTGTTCCGTCCAAAGATCAAACGTGGGGAATACGCTGATGTATTCACCGTTGTTTGTCTTCCTCTACCCTTAGGATTCCTGTGGGAGCAATACATAGGTGACTTTACAGTAGATTCTTCCTAGTTAACTAGTTTTAGAATCATAAACTAGTTTATGCGATATACCGGGTGCCGCGTGGCTATAATTAAACTGTGCTGCAGTGCGGGCTGTATACCTCGCAGGACGCTGAAACATCGTAGGTATGTTCATTAATCGGTGAGCACACAGAGTACACTGAAAATTTTCAGCATACACCGCAATCGCACCAGTTAATGAACATACCTACGGTGTTTCAGGAACCTGCGATGTATGCAGGCCCCACTGCAGCAGTCGCAACACCGTCAGTTTAATTGTAGCCACACGGTATCGCGTGTCGTTTCAAGGGCACCGAGCGTGGTGGCGCAGTGGTTAACACACTAGGCTCCAATTCGGGAAGACGATGGTTCATACCAGGGGCCGGCCAATCAGATTTAAGTTTTCTGTGCTTTCCCTGAAACGCTCCAGGCAAATGCCGGGATGGTTCCTTTGAAAAGGGCACAGCCGATTTCCTTCCCCGTCGTTAACACAATCTGAGCTTGTTCTCCGTCTCTAATGACCTCGACGTCGACGATCCGTTAAACCCAGTCTTCTTTCTTATCAAGAGTATTTCACTCTTCCAAGAGACAAACAAGCCCATCACCATTCTATCCTTCATTGTATACAAACCTGATATGTATTCCATACACTGGAGTAGTATTCCAAAACTGGCCATGCAAGGGATTTGTAAGCAATTTCCTTCGTGGAGAAATTGCATTGAAACCTACCATTATCTTGATAACGACTTACCTGTAATCGTTTTACTTCAGTAGCGTAATGTGTTATTGCTCTCATCTATGTGCGTGACAAGACTGCTCCTTTTGTGGACGACCGTCTGTGTTTTCTTACCTTCTCATGCCTGGAGCTTTGTGGACGGTCGTTCCTTAGGCTGGCTAACGCGTTTGACATGGCCCGACCGGAAGGCTTGCAAAGGCGACTGTTTCCCACAGAGTGGCTGGCGTTCCCTCGTACCCTTTGGGAACAAACCGCTGAAAATGTCTACACGCAGCAGCACTTTACAGTAGTCCTACGTGCGCGAGAAGGAAATCCCAATCGTAGTAACTACTTTCTGCTCTGGATGCTGATTCGCCGTAACGTCAGCATATGAAAGAAGTCTCGTTGAGTTATGGGCACCTCGCGAAATTGACGAGTCGGTAGGTGGCCCCACTAGAGAGCATGAGGCGAGTTTGAGCCCTCTGGGACGGAGATGGTGCGGAATGGTATTTCGGAAGTTCGTAGTCAGGAAGCAGTAAGGTTGTTCTCTAGATGTGAAAGCTGAGAAGTTTTCGGAAGTGCATTCCCTTTCGCGGACGTGGGAAACGTCTTAAGGTGGGGTGAGGTGAGTGTTGATGTTAGCGAATGTACACGGACTGTCAAGTAAGAGTACGTAGCAGCTGGTTAGCTGGAGGCATTGTGTAACGAACGAAGCGCACTTAGCCAAGGTTATTGGAAGAAGAATAAATTGAGTTTTGCTCCAATTGAAATTGGAAGTATGGCGTTCTCGTGTATGTCCTTAACTCTTTGACTTTAGACTATATTCCTGTGGTTTTACCCAAGAGATGGGAGAAACCGGTTGGTGACAGTGTAGCGAGTGATTGCTGTGTTTGTTGTCCAGTCCAGTGATCAGACTTGGGAACTTCTGATGCAGTCAGACGGCTTGAGGGAATTGAATAGTGGTGTAGAGGAAGGGACTGTTTTAACCCTGTCTCGTGGGTCTACGCAAGGCTGGCGACCCTCATTTGGCTTCATATCGTAGGTGTAGCAGTGCACATAAATTATACAGGTTCGCCAACAAACGCTTGAGCGGGGGTCTACAGAGCAACACGTTACGTGATTTGTCTTGCGCACCGCACGGCGCTAAGATTTCGTGAGTCGTGAAGTTGTCACCCGACTTTCGAGAAATATACATTTTTTTCAAAGTTCTTGGTTAAGTATGCTATAGTTCTAGACTTCTCTGTACAAAATTTAAATAGTTCTGCAGAATTTCGCGAAGAAAACAATACTACTTGGGAATATTTTAATCTAATAAAATGGATTAATTTGCAGGAAAAAAATAATCACAATTCTGAATAGATCCCAAAGAGTTCTACAGAAAACCCTAAGAACAGTTTTTGTGCAGTTAATAGTTTGTGAGATAATTGCAATAATGAGAGACCCATTTCCACAGTCATGTCAAGCTGCACCCTACCTTCGAGAAACACATTTTTATCATAGTTCTTGGTACATATATTCTAGAGAATATTTGTAAAAATTCTTAATAGTTGTTTATAATTTTGCAAAGAAAAAAGAAAGAAAAAAAAAGATTATGATCACAATGCTGAATAGCTGTGAAGTAGGCAACTGATTTCCGATAACAAACTTCTTTTGTTCTTTATAGATATGATATAGTTCTAAACTTCTTTGAACAAATTTAGAATGGTCCTGTAGAATTTCGCGTAAAAATTATGATTATATTCTCCAATAGCTGACTAGCTGTATAGTTGGCATCCGACTTTCGAGAAATATACATTTTTTTCAGAGTGCTTGGTAGATACGCTATAGGTCTAGAGTTCTCTGTATTAAATTTGAATAGTTCTGTGGAATTTCACGAAGAAAACACTAGCAAACAGGAAAATTTTAATGTTGTAAAAAATTATTTAACAATTTGCGAAAATGAAATTGTGATCACAATTCTGAATAGCTCCCGAAGAGTTCTACAGAAAAACTTAATGAAATTTTTGTGTAGATAATAGTTTATGTGATAACTGGAATGATGTGGATCCATTTTCACTACAGAAAACATGCGAAATCGCAATATAGTTCTGATGACAGTTCTGGATATCATCCCAGAGCTTTATCAAAAAACCTAATTTAGTTTCTTGTGAAATTAATCGTTTATAATTGCAATAATGTGCGACCCACTTCACCAGTGTATAACTTTTCGTTCGGAGGCTGAGCTTCGCAGCCCCAGTCGTGATCGGTACAGGTAGGTACAGGTCGGTACACATCCTGTCCATTTAGCAAGACATGCTCTATTTTTTCACGGAGTTCAGATACGTCATACAATTCAAACACCTTTTGTACGTACATACTTTCATTGTCAGGGATGGAAAGCAGGAATAGCGGTAGGATCTTGCTCGCTCAGAGGAAGTAAAGAAAAACTGACTCGCGTAACTAAATCAATTTATGTCAGCTCAAAACACACACGGTTACTGGGACAATAATCATCAGTAGTCGGCAACCATCTTTGCTATCGTGGACCCCGCTTATGGCACTATAGGTGCCGGAGAGTGTCGTCCGGTGAAGATAACTGGGCCAGATTCTAGATGTTAAGAGTGAGTGTGTGTGTGTGTGTGTGTGTGTGTGTGTGTGTGTGTCATAGGCCCATACAACTACCTGCAAATGTTCTTAGCTTTAGGAAATGTTCACTGCGTAATGAAAGTCAAAAATTGACTTCGGCAGAATTTTTCCAGGAATTCACTCCATAGTTTGGAGGTCTCATTCTTGTTCATAGGAAGACTATCAGGAACAGAGTTTTACATTGTCTTTTGAAGTGCTCTTTCACATAATAGAAGGCATGGTCTTGATAGACACCGACCCAAAGCCAGACGAACGAAGTAGTGATACTTGTACTTGAGTGACGTACGGCAAGGATATGTGAACTAGAAAAAGACAAATTATATTTACTGAAGTTAGCTGAGAAGAGTTGGCGATGACATAAGCGTCATGTGAAAGTTCTTTAGCATTATTGAAATAAGATAAAACTACTTCCTGTTGGAGAAGACTTTGTCATACTTGCTCTACAAGTGTTTGCACGCCATATTCGTACTAAGGCTACTGAAACAAAAGCGAAATAACTGTTATATCAAGGCAGACAGTTACGAGACGGCACATATCTCAGCAACTGGAAGACCTTTTCCCTTCTTATAGTTTCCGCTCTCTAGCTTTGGATGGATCAACGGAGATACGCGATGTTGCCTGGTGTATCATTTTTGTGACTGAAATTGATGTGAATTTTAATGTGTTCGAAGATCTTGCTAATCTGAAGACAATATACGCAAAAAATAGGTTCAGAAATATTTGAAAAACTAAAAATTATGCCTACAGAAGCTTAAAAGTCTATTATAATAGAGCCATTCGATTTGTGTGCTGATGTAGATCCGTCAGTGATATGTAGAATCAACGGTACTGCAACTTTACTGGAAAATGTTTTAAACCATCCTGTACTAAAATATTACTGCATTATACACCAAGACTCACCGTGTTGAAAAAATCTTAAAACCTTAAACATGCATTATATTATGCCACAGGTTCTGAAATGTGTGAATAAACCTAGAGGTACGGCACTAGCTGCGAGAGAATTCAAGAGGTACTGTGAATCATTGTTTTTGGAGAGCGTCGTGAACTTGTCCTACATTATTAGATGCAATATTTCCAAAGGAAAGCTTCTGAATATATTTTGGAACTTGAAAATTGCTTTTTTTGGTTTTTTAGACCAGGAAAATACGCTACGGTACCTGAAAAATAAATTCTATGACATGACAGAGCAAGCAGTTGGATTTGTCTTTTTAGTTGAAGTTAGTTGCCAACTGAAAGCCTAAGTTTAAAACAAGAAAGCAAAAAGTGTCAGTCCATCTAAAATTTTATTAAAACCGGTTATCTCTCAGTTATAAAATAAGGATTTGAGTCAAATTCCATACCTGAAAGAACAGAGTGAATGTGCTGAGGATGACACCAGTTTGACCCCATATATTGAAAAACGTCAATATTGCAAGGGTCTTTTGCGAGTAGTTTTCATAAGTTTTAACGCATTTTTAGCTAGTGAACAAAATGTAATGCAGATTCCTAGTGACACAGAAATAGATCTGATGAATTAAAACCAATTCCATTGCTAAAAATGAAATCTGATAAGCTTTTTTCATATCAAAATGATACTGCCATAATTAATTTATGCCATTCATTATGCAGTGAACATTTTCTGGAGCTAAGAACATTTACGGGTAGTTGTATAGGCCTATGTCTTTTGGATACGACATGCAGATGAATTCAAGGCTTTTTGTCCATGACATTTGTTGAAGGCAAAGCAACGTCACGGATAAAGGAATCAAATTAGTGGTATGCAAGGTTCCTGGGCTGCAACAGACATTCTTTAAATAGCCTACATTAAATAAATCATTTAAAAATGTTAATTAAGTCTACGTACAATCTTTACTTTAGGCTGTTGGGCGTCGGATGGAACAACTACTAGTGAGCAGAGACAAGAGGCAGCTCGAAGTCTCTGTCTATCAGTCAGAAATCTGGCCCCGAGTTATATTCACCAAACGACACTCTCCGGCAGCTGTAGTGCAGTAAGCAGAATCCATTACAGCACTCACCCTCTCATTGAAGAGATGATTTCAGACTACTGCCCCTATAAGTGCGTGTCTTTTGATTTGACGTAAATTAATTGATTTAATTATGTGAGTCAGTTTTTCTTTCACCTGCTCTAAGTGAACAAGATCCTTCCCCCAATCCCCTTTTTCCGGCCCTGACAATGAAAATATGAAGGTACGAAAGGTGCTTGAATTGCACGACGCATCTGTGAAAAAATAGCACGTCTTGTAAAATTTTGAAAAATAAATAAATAAATAAATAAAAACCCAGTTTGTATGAAATACTGAAGTAATAGGTGTTCGTGAAAGCTCATTATAGAGACGGCTATCTTAAAATCTGGTACTTAACTGTAGCAAAGATATCAAATTAAATTAAAGCTGTTATACAACGCAATAAATAGACGCAAAATGGCAAGTACCGTTACAATAGTGAGGTTATCAGCAGTCGGATACATGACAGTCGACACGGTATGTACCGACCTGTACCTGCATGTACTGGTCACAACTAGGGCTGCAAAGCCCAGCCTCTGAACGAATAGCTGTATGTTACTGAAATGGGTCCCACATTATTGAAATTATAAACGATTTACCTTCACAAGAAATTTATTAAGTTTTTCACTAGAGCTTTGGGGCGATATCCAGAACCATGATCGGAACTGCATCAGAACTCTATTGCGATTTCGTTAAATTTTCTGTAGTGAAAATGGATCCCACATTATTGCAGTTATCACACAAACTATTAACTGCCAAAAATTTCATCAATGTTTTCTGTAGAACTCTTGGGGAGCAATTCAGAATTGTGACCACAATTTCACTTTCGGAAATTTGCAAATAATTTTTTGCAACGTGAAAATTTCCCTATTTCTAGCGTTTCCTTTGTGAAATTCTGGAAAAAAAAATGTATATTTCCCAAAAGTCGGGTGCCAACTTCACTAGACTGACTTAGTAGACCCTGGTTGTGGCCACCACAGGACTTCACCAGACGCTATAGAAGCTCTGAGACGACGGACGAAGAGGAACATTACAGGATATGTTAAAGACAAGGTGTCCACCCCACCACTTCCTGCAACCATTGACGAGCTTCGCAAACACATCAGTGGTGTGCTGGCTAAGGTAGATGATGGCATGCTCTCATTGTATCTGAGAAGAAATTTCATACAGATGGGATATCTGTCATGTGAGAAGATATAGCCACGTGGAACATTTGTAGAAAGAAACTCAATGTTTTGCCAGTTCCAGAACTGAAAAATTATTTCAAGTAAGTAAATTTCTTGCATTATTTAATGTTACTTTTAGGTAACTAATTAAGAATCACTGTATATTATTACACCTATCTCTAACTGTTTCTAACAGTTTAAAGTGTGTCCTCTATGTATGGATTAAAACTAACTGAAATAATAGATGATAGTGCACGTCCCTGGCAAATTGCTTTCTGGGTCCGCTTCTTTGTCATAATGAAGAAAAGACCATCCCACCACCACTCCATCGAACCATGTTGCAAATCCACAAGAAACTGATAACTGAAAGCAAAAAAAGTATCAATACTCTCTGCTGAACAGATGGTGAATTGAGATGAGGATAAGCTACTTGACGAACAAATATCTAACTTGTTGGATGGTGTACAATAAAACATTCTACTAAGCAATGTTGTCCACACACTTTTATTTACTATAACACTAAGCAGTTTATTAAGTTGTTGACCTAGCGCACTCATCATTCCAGGTAATGAAAGTAGTGCTCGTTGTGTGTCTGTAACTTGTGTCAATTCTGTTGTGTTTACATTTGTGGAATTTCCCAGCATTTGCCTATAGCATATGCGATAAGGAAAAAGACGAAATCCCTGTTGTTGAATGTAACGGATAACCTGCTGGTAACTCAGAATGACTCACCCCTACACTAATCTAAAGCTGTTATATTTACAGTAAAATCAGTCAATAAATGAATAAACAAAATTAAAGTAATATGAAGAGGTTGCTATACAGACAGAACTTTGATTCAGATGCATTAAATTAATTAGTAAACTGAAGTTACTGTAATTTGGTTGAGATATTCCCATTTGAAATATTCCAAGCAATCGTGTCTTGTCTGTGAGTAAAATGATGCTTCTGAATACTCTGGCTACTATAGAAGAATTTTTGTGCTGGAAATTACAAATAAGCAGTCATTAGCATCCTACTCAGGCGATGAATAGACGTCATCTGTTTCCAACCCGATGTACTTCGATGAACTATGGGTCAAGTTTAAACTGATTGTAAATGTGCCCTGCAGAAGTATGTGATGAGTAAGTGGACTAAGGACGGAAAAGACCCACTATGGTTTAACAACAAAATTTGCAGAATACTGGGCAAGCTGACCAAACAGCTGGCTCCAGGCAGACCTAATTGTCAGTAGTAGAACGGTCTTTGTGAAAACCGCTCTGGGACAGAGCCAAACCGACCCTGAGACTCAAGGGACCAATACAGCTGTTGGCTGTTCGAGCAACTTGCAGGAAACATTAGTGACACTGATTGGGCCATAGCTCTTTATTTCAAGAGGGTGTTAACTAGGATCTCAGAGGGTGTTTACAGGCAAGATCACATTTCTCGCCATTGAGATACGAACTCACCCTCATTCCAGATAGAATTGAAAATGGCAAGGATATGACATTAGCAGTCCACTGTTAAGTGTTTGAGCATTTGGCTGTCGTCGTGGGTTGGTCCTGGCCCTTGGTATATTTTGAAGGGACTTCTTGATTTGCAGTGGGTGGTATCTATCAAAGTAGAGATATTGCTGGTGGTTGATAGGTTTGACGTGGACAGAGATACTGATGTAGCCACCTCTCAGGTGGAGGTCAACATTGAGGAAGGTGGCTTGTTGGATTGAGGTGGACCAAGTGAAGCAAACTGAGGAGAAATAGTTGAGGTTCTGGAAGAATGTGGTTGGATGTCCTCCCCCTCAACTGCGTAGTGCTGGAGTGAGAGCAGGGAAGGTGATAGGTTGGTGAATGACAGGGACTAGCGAAGGATGAAATTAGGTGGACCCCCTTCTTCATACACATCTGCCCACCTATCTGCATCCCATATCATCTTTTTATTTATTTTTCTCTTAGATCTCATTGTGTTTCCAAGTCAATTTTAATTCGTTTTCACCATTCGGCATCAGCACTATTCCTTTGGTTTTCACCTTGTTTCCCCATACTTCGCCCTTTTTGTGATTTTTTCTGTGTATTTTTAAGTGTTCTGCAAATTTTTGCAAGTTTTTCAAACTTTTTTTGTAATCTATGCCTTTTTAATCCTCCACTATGGATCCTTGTTCCTTCCATCTGCTCCAATACAGAAAAGGTTTCCTGATCCAGTCCCATATACTGTTCTCGCGTTGTTGCCTGGCTCATGGAATCCCTCCAAATGATCTTACCATCAAATTACCCATCTCTGACTGCAACCCCTCCCTCCACAATGACCTTTATCTGTTCATATTCCGCCAGTCCTCCTTAGCTCACACCATCCTAATCTTGCAAAACCATTATCAGGCCCAAACCCCCTTGCAATACCTCCTCTCCGTCTGTAAAATTCTCCTGCACTGCAATCTTAAATTCCTGTATCCTATCTCTCATACTGAAACTCTTACTCTCCAGAATCTAGAGCGACGTGCACAATGCCAGCTCTAAAACTCTCCAACCTGTTCATCTCCAACTCCCACCTTGGACTACCACTATCCACCACCACTGCAACAGCCTCCAAACCTCCCTCACATCCCCTCTTAGCTGACAAACCCTGCCTCACATACCACCTACCTTCCTACCCTCTGAAACTCCCTCCAACTACCATCCAGAATCCAGAAACTAAAAAGACCCAAACCACAGTCATGAACCTTTCCTCTAAAAGTGTTAATCCCACAGAAGTATCAGTCCTTTCCAAAGGCCTTATCTTCAGCCCCACTCCAAAATTCGACCATGATGAACTTATTAAAGAACTTTTCTCCCTCTCCCAGTCTCTACAATGGAAACACTTTTTCGCCACTAATTCTATCAGTCAGACTTGACCCAAAACCAATTTTGATCCCTGCTTGACTCAATTCATTCCTCCACCCCACTGTGATCTTACCCAACTACCCACAAATCACACCATGTTAGCATTCCACAATTTCTTAGCCTCAAACCTTGCCTTATCATACCAATTCCCTTAACATGGAAGCTAAACTTACATCTGCAGAAAGAACTACAATTCACCACCTAAAACCTGGTCCTGACCTTATAATCCTACCAGCTAACAAAGGCATAACTTCAGCAGTTTTGAACTGCAAATATTACCTGGCAAAACAACTCATCCAGCTGTCAGTTTCATCTGCCTACAAATTATGACACAATGACCCCATTATAGAAATCCACCAGAATCTCCAGTCTCTCTTCAAATACTTAGGTACATTCCAGAATCTTTCCCCACTCCAACCATCTCCACACTCTTAACTTTACATGCTTCTCAAAATCGATAAACCCAACCACCCAGGGTGCCCCATTGTGGAGAGTTACTGTGCCCCTCTGGGAAAATCTCTGCTCTTGTACACCACCCTTTCAGCCTATTACTGTAACCTTCCCTCCTATATAAAGATACACCAACCATTTTCTCCACCAATTCTGCTGTTCCTTTACCACATGGCACCCTGCTTGTCCTACTGATGCCACCTCCCTTTGCACTAACATTTGTAATGTCCTTGACTTTGCTGCTATTGAATCCTACCTTTCTCAATGCCCAACTGATTCAAAATCTACAAACTTCTTCCTGATCGCTATGACCAGCTATATCTTCAACCACAATTACTTCATTTTGGAAGAAGTCCCTTTGATACAGCCTAGACACCTGTGGCCATCATGTCCGTTGTCACAAGCAATCCCTTTCAAAATATACAAAGGGTGTCACTGAGCCCTTGACAGATCCAACCACAAAGGAGCATTCCCCTATTCCCCTCATGACTCAGTACATGCAGGATTGGAGCAACTGAATCTCATTCTCCACCAAGGTTTTGACTATCTCTTGTAGTGCCTTGAAATGATGAATGTTGCACTTACTATCCTTCCCACACCTCTCACAGTGATATTATTTCACCCACCGAACATGTGCAGTATCATCATCCATCCCTACACAGCCCCTGCTTACAACCCCTTGCTTCATGGCTCATATCCCTGTAATAGGCCTAGATGCAAGACCTGTCCCATACATCCTTCCACCAACACCACCTGTTTAATTCAGTAGCCCAGTTGATGTGACAATGAACCAAAATGGTGAGACAAGAACCATCTTGGTTCAGTCCTATTGTGTTAACGCTGCAGCAGGCAATTTGTGGTGGTTTTAGTTAGTTTCCCACAGTTATGTTTAATTACAGTGGTCAACTTTACAAAATAGAAGCCTTGATAATACTGTGTGAAATTCCTGAAAGTAAGACACGGAGTTCTGTAAGTAGTGTTATATTTGGCATCAAAGCTTATTAAGCATTTAAAAGTTTTTTCAGAGTTCTTCCACTATGAAGAGTATTAATCACTGACATTCTTTGTTAACATTATTGGTATACTAGCTCTACATGACCAAGCTTTTGTGTGGCTCAGTCTGCTAGCATGGAAAAGAAAGGAATGACAAAAAACATTTCCTGTATCTATGGGAATTGGACACACGTTCTAATCTTCTCATCTCCCCTGCCTCTGTTCATCTCCTACTTACCATTTTCTATGTCCATTTCCTCCCACCCCTCTGCTCTTCCCATTCTCTGACCTTGAGCTTTGTCTGTTATTATTGCAAATTCATATTCTATAGTAGTATTCGAATCATAAACCAGTAAGTCATAAATACAACTTTCCAGTGAGTTATAAAGGTTTCAGTTTCGTATATTTTATATTTATATATTACAAGTACATAGTCTGTGTGTCTAAACATTTATTATAGTAATATGTAAAAATCTGAAGTAAACTGGGAAGGTACATTTTAGGTGCCTAGACACACGTTGTGTAAACATTTGGAGATTAATAATTTTGAACAAATGAACATTTATATTTTTATTGATACAGGAGAACAAAAATATGTTTTGTGCATATTTTGAAATGAGGACGTACTGCCAGGTATTTATATCAAAGGGGTGGCACCCATGTTAATATTGATGATAAAAAACATTTATTTTGTACCCACTGCTGAAATATGTTTACCTTTTAGGAATCAAGGTAATCTGCCTTCAAACAATATTGGCTTGAAACTATTGATCATTTTGTGAATTTCCTGCAAAATTTAGTTCTGGGGAACGACATATCCCACAAAATCAGTTGTATGAATAATTACTGTTTTAGAATGAATCTTGTCACATTTCGGATAAACTTCTGCATGTCCTATGACTCAAGACATAATACAGCAATAGTGTTTCAGTGTCGTCTTCTGTAACATTAGTAGACTAAAAGTGAAAAGAATGGGGAGTGTGAGTAGCATAATGTTGTGTACTTTAATTGCCACAAGACCATATAATAATGATTGCCGAACATAGAGGTGAGACTGCCCTCCTAAGCATTATGAGCTGTGTGAGTATTAAACTGTATCTCATCTGCTCACAGAGCGGTCAAGCTTTTTTTTTGTTGTTTATTACCCAAAATCAGTGCCTTGGCCACATCTTTCAGATGCTCCAGAATGAATGAAGAATGGTGACATTTTCAACCTGGCTGCAAGTGAGGAAAACCTGGGCTAGCAACTTACACTGATGTTTTCTTTGGCACCTCATTCATGTTTGCTTGGATCAACTCACAGCATTACTACTGCTGAGCTGGACTTTGATTTGATGCACGTAAGAGTTTTAACTGCACTGTTAGACGAAATCATTGCCTAGGAGACTTCAATTTAGTTGCCACTTTCTGGTCTGAAATTCGTTGAATCAGTTCTGGTTATTTTAACTTCCTCAACTGTCAGTCTTCCTTGATGGCCCTACAGAAGGTAGCAATGAACATCACGTGATTTTGGTATAGGCGGTTTGGTATTATGTAGTCGACAAAGCTGCTTATACAACTTATACATGAAAGTTGACTGTAACTTTGGGGTGCTGCAAAATTACCTGAAAACTGTCTCCTGCCTTCAGTAGTCATTTGGCTGTGTTTGATCAGCCATAGTATCATCAACTGTTTTGTAAATTAATGTGTATACTGCACTTTTAAAGTAGCAGCACCACCAAGAGCACATACAGTGACGGTTTAGTTTGATTCTCTTCATTGCCATTTGTTCAGCATGGCACCACCCACTCTGACAGATGGCTCTCCCCATGGGCACCAACACACCTGACACAGAGGTCATTGTCTGGAGTCATCGTATTCCAAATAACAGACACATACTCTTCAGCATTCAAGGGGAAGGAAAAGCTTAGGCACCAATAGCGTGTCCCCTAAGTCATCAGGAGCCTACAAATGTGTGACTGCTGACCCCCAACCCCCAAAGTCTAGCTACCATTTTGGGTATTCAGTGACATATGTTACATGATCCACACTGTTGGGGAATCTTAAACATAATGTGAAATAACCTTGTAATTGAGGCTATTTATAAATAAACCAAAAGGGGCATATGATTAAACAAAAAGGTAAATTTAAGTAACTGGAAACAGTGACCAGAATTAGGGCCATGTTGACACTGAATAGCACATTCGTTTGAGCATAGGTTGAAGGGAAAGAAATAGTCGGAATAATGTCACATTGTAGGAATGCTGCAATGGTTCGAGACTCCAGGTTCACCATGCACACACTCACAAATGAGTTGTGAGCCCCCTGGGGGACAATCAAGTAGTTACATCAACATAAAAGGCAAAAATCTGGTGTTATTAATAATAATAAACACATACAAAGAAAAAAGTATGCAAAACCTGAATATGTATGGCTTGAAAGAAATGGTTCCCAACAGAACTGGTATTGTTTAAATTATAGCCCAACTTATTTTTCTTTTCTCCCTTTTTCTGCTTGAGGATCATTATCGTTTTTAAGTCCTTTTCCTGAAAGGAAACTGGTCTAGTGCTGTAGTACTGAATTCAGCCTCAAGTTACAAGATACAGGAGGGGAAAGATATGTTTGCAGTACTGACCAATGGTGGATGGTTGCTTTGTTTGTCCAATGTGCTTAGCAACTGGCGACAACACCAAATTTTAATCATAGCACTTGCAGTACATGGTGCTGTGTGCAGAGGTGTTCATTACTGCATGAATGTTACACTACCGGGTTTTGCTTCTCTTGCAGAGGCAAGAGAATTCTGTGAATTTCTTTGAAAATTTTGTCACATGCTGGTACAATACACATACTATAAATTGAAATCCCTCCACTGTCTTTTTTTTTTGTCTGTCTGCTGCTTTTGGACACTACTCTCAGGAAGTACTGTAGGGATTTTGCCATGGTTTTCCCTAATAGATAAACTGACTGATGATGGAACAATTGTGTGTAATTTACTACTGCTACAGCAGACAAGTCATCCAGATGTGGATACCTAGTGCTACCTGTGTGACATCAGGGTCCTTTGTTAGTACTGTATTGTTATCTACTTTTTACCTCTTCTGTCACTTTTTAATCACCCAGTATACTGATCTACCATTGTACTTATGTAGTACATATTGGGCTTACATAGTAATGATCATTTGAAGCCCAAACCATGCTGCCTTCAAGCCAAACATCTAACTGGTTTCCACAACTGTTCATTATCAAACTACATTTTCAAGAAATTTAAACAGTAAAATTAAAAGTTGTAACAAGTAACCAATATAGCTCTATCTGCTTTCTCATGAGACAAAATGTTTGTCATTCCTGTAAAAGAGGCATACTGGTTGCTTTGGTGCACTGTAGATGATGTAGAACAGAGCTGTCCAACTTTTTAGCATACATGGGCCACACTGAAAGATGACGAGTACTTTTGGGCCACACATAACATACTTAAAACTAAAAATAGCCACTGGAAAAAAAGAAATAAGAATAGCATCGGAGGTATATAGTTAACACTTTTTAGTACTTCAGAACTGACGTGTCTTTATTCTCTAATATAAGATGCAATTAATTTGACATTTTATGTGTCATATTTCATTAATAATTTTACATACAAGTGCTTACAAATCATACAATTAATGTGATATTTGACTTTGAATTTGGGAAATTAATTTATTAATATCAGGTTCGATTAAAGTGGTTGCACTTCCCAGGGAGTTGTCAAGGCGTTTATCTCAGATTTTGGTTCTATTTTTAGTCTTTATGTGATTGAAAATAAAATTAAAAAACGAGTGTTTCCAAACAAACATGACATATTTAACATAAAACTGTACAGTGAGGGATATTTCTCTCTGGTCAGACATAATTTGTAAAAGCCCAATGTAGATAACATTCAAATTTTTCTTTTAGCTGGACATCAGACTTCCACTCTACGCATTCCACCTGAAAATAATCTGGCAACACATCTATATCGTTTTTAAAAAGCCTCAAATAAATGCAAAAGTCCTGAAATCGACTTCTAAATCCTTACATCAAATTGAAAAGTATGGCTGCATATTTCATCCCATCTTTTGGATTACATTTCGGTTTATCATAATTTTACATAAATGGAATTTTATGGTATGAAACAATGGAAAATCCAAGGTGGAATGTAGGCCCAACAATATTATGAAAAGAAAAGTTACTACTCACCATATAGCAGAGATGCTGAGTCGCAAATAGGCACAACAAAATGACTGTCACAAATAAGCTTTCGACCAACAAGGCCTTTGTCGGAAATAGATGACAGAGGCGCTTGCATGAACCCCCCCCCCCCCCCCCCCCCCAACACACACTTGCAGTCTCTGGCAGCTGAAGCCACACTGTGAGCAGCAGCAACAGTGCATGATTGGAGTGGCAAATGGATGGACGGTAAGGAGGAGGCTAGGGCAGGGAGGTGGAGGGGTAGGGAACACTGACGGGCTGCTGGGGAGACTGTGGGCAGGGGAGGGTTTGGGGAGGGATAGTGGAAAAGGAGAGAAGTAAAAAGACTGGGTGCATTGGTGGAATGAGGGTTGTGTAGTGCTGGAATGGGAAAAGGAAAGGGCCAGAATGGGTGACAACAATGTCTAACAAAGGTTGAGGCCAGGACGGTTATGGTAACATAGGATATATTGCAGGGAGAGTTCCCACCTGCGCATTTCAGAAAAGCTGATGTTAGTGAGAAGGAACCATGTGACACAGGCTGTGAATCAGTCATTGAAATGAAGGATGCCGTGTTGGGCAGTGTATTCAGCAACAGGATGGTTCACTTATTTCTTGGCCACAGTTTGTCGGTGACCATTAATGCGGACAGACAGCTTCTTGGTTGTCATGCCCAGTGGTTGCAGCTTAGTTTGTAGAGCACATGAATGGTTTCACAAGTAGACCTGCCTTTGATGGGATAGGTGAGGTTTGTGAATGGACTGGAGTAGGTGGTGGTGGTGGTGGTGGTGGTGGTGGGAGGATGTCTGGGACAGGTCTTGCATCTAGGACTATTACAGGGATATGAGTCAGTTGGTAGCAGGGGCGGTGTAGGGTTGGACGAATATATTGTGTAGGTTTGGTAGACGGCAGAATACCACCGTGGGAGGGGTGCGAAGGATAATGGACAGGACATTTCTCATTTCAGGGTACGACGAGAGGTAGTCGAAACCCTGCTGGAGGGGAATGCTCCTCTGTGGCCAAACATTGAGATTTTGGGAGGTGGTGGGAGACTGGAAGTGTAAGACATAGGAGACCTATTTTTGTACCAGGTTGGGAGGACAACTACAGTCTGGGAAGGCTTCAGCAAGACCCTCAGCATATTTCAAGAGAGCCCACTTGTCACTGCAGTTGTGATGACCATGAGTTTGTAAGCTGTATGGAAAGGACTTCTTGGTATGGAAAGAGTGGCAGCTGTGGAAGTGGAGGTATTGCTGGTGGTTAGTAGGTCTGGTATGGACAGAGGTACTGATGTAGTCATCTTTGAGGTGGAGGTCAACATCGAGGAAGGTGGTTAGGTGGGTTGAGTAGCATCAGGTGAAGCAAATGGGAGATAAGCTGTTGATGTTCTGGAAGAATGTGGATAGGGTGTCCTCACCATCGATCCAGATCGCAAAATGTCATCAGTGAATCTGAACCAGGTGAGGGGCTTAGGATTCTGGGTGTTTAGGAAAGATTCCTCTAGGTGGCCCATCAATATGTAGGCTTAGGATGGTGTCATGTGAGTGCCCATAGCCATACCCGGATTTTTTTTCTAGGTAACACGTTCAGATGAGAAGTAATTATGGGTGTGGATATGGTTGGGCATGGCGACTAGGAAGGAGATTGTTGGTATGGAATCGTCGGACATTGGGAAAGGTAGTGTTCAATAGCGGTAAGGCCATGGGCATTAGGGATGTTAGTGTAAAGGGAGGTGGCATCAACAGTGATGAGTAGGACAGGAACTGTAGAGAGTTGGTGGAAGAAATGGTTTGTATCTTTTATACAGGAGGGTAGTTTCAGGTAATAGGTTGAAGGTGTTGATCTATGAGAGCAGAGATTCTCTCAGTGGGGGCACAGTAACCAGCCACAATGGGGCATAGTGGGTGGTTAGGTGTATGGAGTTTAGGAAGCATGTCTAAGGTAGGAATGTGGGGAATGGTAGAGGTGAGCAAAGAGATCAAATCCGGGGAGAGGTTCTGGAATGGGCATAAGGATTTGAGGAGTGTAGAGATCCAGCAGGATTTTGGGAATGGGGTCACGGTGGCAAGGTTTGTAGGTGGATGTATCTGACAGTTGGCAGAGTCCTTCTGCCAGGTAGTGGAGCCTTTGTCATGATGGGGTTATAAGGCCGGGATCAGTTTTTAGATGGTGGACTGTGGTTCTTTCTGTGGATGAAAGGTTAGTTTGCATGTTGAGGGATATGGGGAATTATGATGAGGCAAGGTTCGAGGTTAAGAAATTGTGGAAAATTAACAGGGAGCGATTTGGGGGCGGATCACTGTTGGACGGAGGAGTGAATTGAGTCAGATAAGGTTCAACATTGGTCTTTGGTTGAGCCTTATTGGTAGGGTTGGTAGGGAAAGTGTTTCCACTGTAGGGACTAGGAGAAGGAGAGAAGGTCTTTAGCAAGTCCTCCATTATTGAATTTCTGAGTGGGGCAAAAGGTGGGGCCTTTGGAAATGACTGATATTTCTGTTGGGCTAAGGCTTCTGGAGGAAAGGATCATGACTGTGTTTCGGGCCTGTATAGGTTCTGGAGTCTGTGTGGTGGTGGGAGAGAGTTTTAGAGGGAGGGGTAAATGTAGTATGTCTGTAAGACAGGATCAGCTATGAGGAGACGTGGTGGTGTTTTGAAGGTTGTTGTGCAGGTGGTGGACAGTGGTACTTCAAAGCGAGATTAAAAACTGAGCACAGTGGACAGTTTTTGAGGTGATGTGCACGTTGCCCCAGTTCCTGGAGGGCAAGAGTTTCAATGTGTGTTGTGGGTTCCAGGAATTTGGGGTTACATAACAGGAGAATTTTGCGAATGGAGAGAAGGTACTGAAACAAGGTTCGGGGTTTGTTGAGATGGTTTTGCAGGACTATGTCGATGAGGGCTAAGGATGGGCAGAATTTGAACAGATGGAGGTCATTGTGGAAGGAGGGGTGTCAGCCGGAAAAGGATAATTTGATGGTAAGGCCATTTGGAGGGATTCCATGTGAGCCAAGCAATAACACAGGAACAGTATGTGGGACTAGGTTCTGGCTAACAATAAGGAAACTTTTCTTTATTGATGCAGATGGAGGGAGCAATGTATTTTTTTATATTATTTAAATCTTTTCTTTGATCTCATTGTGACTTCACACCAATTTTAGTGAGGTTTTGCCTTAACTATCGTCGACTCCCTCAGATTTCATCTTTCTCGTAATTTTTCCCACGTATTTGGGTGTATTTTTGGGAATTTTTTCGGATGTAATTCTACTTTATGTAATTTTTCGCATTTTTGCCACCAATATGGATCCTTTCTCCTTCCATATGCATCAATACAGAAAAGTTTCCTTATCCCTCGCCAGAACCCAGTCCCACATACTGTTCCTATGTTATTGCCAGTTCATGCAATCCCCCCCCCCCCCCCCCCAAATGGCCTTACCATTAAATTACCTATCTACGACTGCCACCTCTCCTTCCATGACGACTTGCATCTGTCTACATTCCGCCAATCCATAACCCTCACCAACATAGTCCTGCAAAACAATATCAACCAAGCCCAAACCTTCTTGCAGTACCTTCTCTGCATCTGTGAAGTTCTACAGCTATGCAACCCCAAATTCCTGGAACCCATAACTAACACTGAAACTCTTGCCATCCAGGAACTGGAGCAACATGCACATCACCTCAAAAACTGTCCACTGTGCTCAGTTTTTAATCCTGCTTTGAAGTACCACTGTCCACCACCTCCACAACAACCTTCAAAACACCCTCACGTCTCCTCATAGCTGATAGATCCTGTCTCACAGACATACTACATTTGCCCCCTCCCTCCAAAACTCTCTCCCACCACCACACAGAATCCAGAACCTACACAGACCCAAAACACAGTCATGAACATTTCCTCCAGAAGCCTTAGCCCCACAGAAATATCAGTCCTTTCCAAAGGCCTCACCTTTTGCCCACTCAGAAATTCAATAATGTAGGACTTGCTAAAGACCTTCTCTCCTTCTCCTGGTCCCTACAGTGGAAACACTTTTTTGCTACCAACCCTACCAATGAGACTCAACCAAAGACCAATGTTGAACCTTGTCTGACTCAGTTCACTCCTCCATCCAACTGTGATCCACCCCCACTGCTCGCAAATCATCCCCTGTTAACATTCATTAATTTCTTAAGCTTGAATCTTGCCTCAACGTCTTTCCTCATATCCCTCAACATGCAGGCTCCACTACTGTTGTTTTGAACCACAAGGATTACCTGGCAGAAGGACTCCACCAACTGTCAGCTACATACACTTACAAACTTTGCCACAGTGACCCCATTCCTTTAATCCCATAGGATCTCTGGTCACTCGCCAAGTCCTTAGGCCCATCCCAGAACTTCTCCCCAGAGTCCATTTCTCTGCTCACACCTACCACTCCCTGCACTCCTACCTTCTACATCCTTCCTTAAGTCCATAAACTAACCACGTAGGATGGCCAATTGTGGTCAGTTACTGTGCCCACACTGAGAGAATCTCTGGTGTCGTAGATGAAAATCTTCAACCTATTTTCTGGAACCTACCCTCCTATATAAAAGGTATTAACCATTTCCTACACCAACTCTCCACAGATCCTGTCCTTTACATGATGTCCTACTCATCACTGTTGATGCCACCTCCATTTACACTAACATCTCTAATGCCCATGGCCTTACAAATGCTGATCACTACCTTTCCCAGTGGCCAACGACTCCTAACCGCCAATAATTACTTCTCCTCCGAAGGCATTACCTAGAAATAAATCCAGGTACGGCTATGGGCACCCAAACGGCACCATCCTATGCCTACCTATTCATGGGTCATCTAGAGGAAATCTTCCTGAACACCCAAAATCCTCAACCCCTCAGCTGGTTCAGATTGACTGATGACATATTTGTGATCTGGATCGATGGTGAGGACACCTTTCCACATTCCTTCAGAAAATCAACAACTTCTCTCCAATTTGCTTCAACTGATCCTACTAAACCCATCTTCCTAGATGTTGACCTCCGCCTCAAAGATGACTACATCAGTACCTCTGTCCATATCAAACCTACTAACCACCAGCAATACCTCCACTCCACTTCCACAGCTGTCACTCATTCCATACCTAGAAGTCCTTTCCATACAGCCTATCCACCCGTATTCCTCACATCTGCAATGACAAGCAGTTCCTCTCGAAACATACCGAGGGTCTCGCTGAATCCTTCCCAGACTGTAATTATCCTCCCAACCTGGTACAAAAATAGGTCTCCAATGTCTTATACTTCCAGTCTCCCACCATCTCCCAAAGTCTCAATGTCTGGCCACAGAGGAACATTCCCCTCCAGCAGTCTTTCGACTACCTCTCGCCGTGCCCTGAAATGTCCTGTCCATTATCCTTCACACCCCTCCCACAGCAGTACTCTGCCGTCCACCAAACCTACACAATATACTCGTCCATTCCTACACAACTCCTGCTACCAACCTCTTACCTCATGGCTCATATCCCTGTAATAGTCACAGATGCAAGACCTGTCCCATACAACCTACCACCACCACCACCACCACCACCACCACCACCACCACCACCACCAGCTACTCCAGTCCAGTCACAAACCTCACCTATCCCATCAAAGGCAGGTCTACTTGTGAAACCATTCATATGTTCTACAAGCTAAGCTGCAACCACTGGGCATGACAACCAAGAAGCTGTCTGTCTACATTAATGGCCATCGACAAACTGTGGCCAAGTGGACCACCCTGTTGCTGAGCACACTGCCCAGCATGGGATCCTTCATTTCAATGATTGCTTCACAGCCTCTGCCATACGGATCCTTCTCACTAACATCAGATTTTCTGAAGTGCGCAGGTGGGAACTCTCCCTGCAATATATCCGATGTTCACATAACCGTCCTAGCTTCAACCTTTGTTAGTCATTGTCCTAACCCATTCAGACCCTTCTGTGCTCCCATTCCAGCACTACACAGCCCTCACTCCACCAATGCACCAAGTCTTTTTACTTCTCTCCTTTTCCACTATCCCTCCCCAACCCCTCCCCTGCAACCACCTACCTTCCTGACTGCACCTAGCTGCCCTACCCTCTCTCCTCCTTGTTCCTGCATACTCCCCAGCAGCACTTCAGCATCTTTCACCCCTACCCTACTAACCCTACCCCTCCCCGCCACAGCCTCCTCCTTACGTCCACCCAGTTGCAATCCCACCATGTACTGCTGCTCGGCCGCTGCCAGAGACTGCAGTGTTTGTGTGTGTTTCACAAAGTTCTTGTTGACCTAATGCTTATTTGTGACAGTTGTTCTGCTGTGCCTATCTGCGACTCAGCATCTCCACTATATGGTTAATTTAATGGTATCTTTTTCTTACTGATTGATTGACAGACACACACTTATTGGGCCGCATTGATATTTGCTTCAGCTGCATACAGCCATTGGGCTGGACATCCCTGGTGTAGAATTTGTATCAGGCTCTCATGTGACCCACCATTTCTGATGTAAACAGTGGCAGTAAATTTGTGTGCGTGTCAGTTGCATGGAATTAGGACAGTAACATGGGTACATGGGGAGACTTGACATAGTGGCAGAAAGGATCTCTCCTGTTTGTACGTGCTCATGACTACATAGTGAATGAAATTGCCCCATTAGTTGGGGTTTTAATGCAAACTAACGTATCTACAAGGAATGGTCTACAAGTTGCATCCAAGTAACATAGTGTATGAACTGTAATGTAAAAACAACCTGACTGACAGTGACTAGAGACAAGTGACACGCCATGGCAATGACTGTCAGTTTCAAGCCTGGCTGTCATTCAAATCAAGTTCATCTCAATCCATTTCTAAATAAACATTTCAAAGTAAACTGCAGGTGATACACACTGAATTATGTACTACATAGAAGATCATAAAGTTGCATGTCTTCAATGGGCCTCATACCACCATAAATCTACAGCAGCTGACTAGAGGCATGTCATGTCTTCTACAGAATAACTGTTCTGCCTCTTTTTAAAATGATACAAGGCATGACATGCATCAGTGGCCAGATATGCCATTTAACCCTTTTGTGGTTGATGGGATACATGTGTCCCACTGAAATAATATGGAGTTTTCAGTGTTGGGACCTCTACATCGCATCAGTTTAGTGCTAGCAAGTAGCGAGATGCTTTCAGAACTTTGAGAAAAAAAATAGTATGGTACACGGAGTGGATACATAGAAGACTGGGAGTGATCAACTGGGGCAGCAAGTCTGGATGTGGTGCAATGTTTGTGTTTCACAAAAATCAGATCTACGAGGGTTGGAACTTAAACAGTGGCAACTATTTATTCTCAACCAATACAACAGTGTTACATGTTTGCACCTGTTACTGTCCTTCAAAGTAGTCACCAGTATTGTGTAGAACCCATTGCCAGTGATGTGGAAGGCATAGTATACTATCAGCAGAGCCTGTTCTGTTGATGGTGCAAAACGCATTATGTTACTCCACAGCAGACTGTCAATGCACATTATTGCTCATTGTTTTTGGAGCATCACCTGTGACCAGCCTTGCGAAATAAGCGGCGACACTTTCTGCGCAACCCACCCACCATTTTGCACAACAATGTGCAGGCGTATACAGCGCAAGCTGTGGCTGCTCTGTTCAGTTGATGGGACTGGGAAGTAATCTACCATCCACCTATGTGAACATTACTTTGTCACGGTCTTATACAGATTTCGCCAAAAAGCAGAGCTTAGCTGGTAATCTTGTGGGAGCGCGACTGATGGCCATTGGTACTGTTCTCTGGTCTGGTCTGACGAGCTGTGCACCCCTTCTCCCCCACTAAACCGATTGTGATGTCAGCCACCATCTCTGCCCTTATAACAGACACATTTTACCTTTTACTTTCCCTGTTGCTTTTGGTGCAAATACCCTTTTGATTTACACTCTTCTGCAAATTTTACTCTGGCCCTCTGCTCTAATTTAAAGTTTTTTCAAATGAACTACTTTTTTGCCCTTCGGCAGCCTCCGGTTGGACCAGTCCACCTTCTCCATCCCCAAGGGGTGGCTGCCTGTGGATGCTGTGTCTTATTTCTAAGCTACCCTTGGATTTTGTGTGTCCTTCTGCCTTCACATTCTTGCAAGTCACAGTGCTGGCTTACCATGCCCGACTCAGCTCTTATTGTAACCCTTCGGCATGCTACTTCCACTCTGGCTGCCCATCTGTCTGCCATCCCGCTGCATTCTAATCGGCGCTTGCTTAAATAAAGAGGCTAGAACTTTAGTTTTATTGCCCTTGCAACAACCAGGTTGCTTTCTGGGGCCACCTCATATTCATAGGTATCACATGAAGTTCTTAAAACTATTGCTTATCTGAAGCGTAGTCATTTGTGCATAGCACATTGCCATGTTTCACGTTCAAATGGCAATAGTAGCCATTACAGTCCAGTTGCAGGAGCGTTGAAGTCAGATCTGACAAAGTGGCAAATGGAAAAGATGGGTGCAATTACTTTGCTAGCAGCTGGTGGTCCACCTGATTGCATGCATAGGCTCGACCGCTGCAGGGCTGGAGAGTGGAACAGCCAAAGCTTCAGAACGTAGTTTATCTTTCAGATTATCCTTCTTATCCTAATGAGGCTTTGATTTCTGTGAAGATTTCCACATTTTATCTTCTGGGAACGAAGAAGACTGTATTTTCTTTGGCTCGCAGCCCGTAGGTGCTGGTCTGTCTTGAGATGTAGGGCACCTTGACAGTGCCCTCATCCCTGATGACACTAGAGGATGGCTAGGCATCCCTGGCTGCACCGATGAGGTGGGAACCACCACTGCTGTAGGTGTAGGGGATGAGGGAGCTGACATTCCCTCCCTGAATTGTAGAGCATGCTCTACAATATCACCAGCGCTAGTAGGTGTCCTGCAAGACGTTGTCGCGTGAGATGCGGACTGTAACATGACAGTTGCAAAATTTAAGACCTTATCAGCTGGATGAAGTTTTTCAAGTGTTTTCTTTGCATCTACATAAGACAAGTGGTTAAGCATTTTATACTCTTAAATTTTCTTCTCCCTCTTGAACAAAGAGCATTGCAGTGAATGAGGAGGGTTTGGTTCTGGATAGTTGATGTATTGAGGGGGTTGATCACAAGGGCTGCCCTCATGGAATGCCTGGCCACATGCTATACAGATAGTCTCATTAGAACAATGGTACGACGTGTCTGAACCTTTGGCACTTAAAACATCTCATTGGAGGAGGAAAGTAAGGCCTCATATCACACCTACAAACAATGACCTTAACCTTACCAGATAAAAATTTGCTGTCGGAGCTAGGATAAAAGCTCCAGCGCCCACTATATTATCCTTAGGTCCCTTCTGGATGCAGTGAACAGAACAGGCTCCAAGCCACACCAGATTAGTACACAGCACTTCATCAGTTTGTAGTGCTAGGTCCTGATGGAAGATTTCTGTTGAGCTTGTTATGAGGAAGAATGGTGACTGGTATATCTCCTCACTTGACACAGGCCTGAAGTGCCCATGATTGGTTGGTGTGCGATGTTTTAATCAGCAAAGGGCCATTTTTCATCTTCTCTATTGCCACAATCTCTACAAACTGTTCTTCCATATTTTCATCAAAAAACATGGGCTTCATTGTAGTGAAAGAGCCGAAAGAGCCACTGTCAGTGCAGAAACAAACCAAGAATTCAGCCGACTGTCCACTTTCATTTCTCCCTGCCAGGCTCCCGTCTTTATGCATGGTCAATGACAGAAATGCTGTAGGATTGTAAACCTCTGCATTAAAACCACTGTTCCTGACTGATGGGAGGGCGTGTTGATACGGCCACCATTAATTTTGATCCGTTTCCTTGGGGATCATCTGTCCTGATGCCAATCACTCTGATCGGAGGATCTTCCTATGGACGCCACCCGCCATGACAAAGGCCACCTGGCACACTAGCTGTTGCCCAGAATTCTGGTACCCCAAAGTGGACAGGAACCTACTCCTTGCCTGACACGGGCAGGATACAACTCAGGCATCAGCAGTGTGATCCCTGCACTGTCAGAGAGCTACCACAGAGACTACATGACAAAGCCATCATGATGGACTGGCTACCACACTGGATTTTCGGTGCAGAGGTAGATCCACTTGATTGGTAGGTGCAAAAGATAACAGTGCACAGAACAGAGTTAAGGCACCACAGCAAGGGAACCTTCATGGAACGGCCCACACTTCTGTAAAATTTGGCAAGTGGAGGTCAACCGCAAAAAGGGGATCAGAATTTAAAAATCTAAAAAAAGGTGAGGGGAAACAGCTTCTAAAAAAGTGAAAAGAGCAAATACCCAAAATCTGAACAGCCACAAGACCAAGGAAAAAACTTGACCCAATAGAGAGACTCTTATTAATCGCATAATAATGACAGGCAAGAAAAGGATGCAGATTATTCCAGCCCGACACCACAAGGGAAAATTCTGCTGATTTGTACATAATTTGTACGTATATGCCCTAGAAAATTTGTGTATGGTACATCAAAGCCATTTAAAATGTGATGTCAGGAGAAGAAATGTGTTTTGGTACTGATTTGTTATACTTTTTTCCCCATAATTTCCATCCTGATAAAATCATTCTAAATTACAAATCTGACTCTGAAAATCCTAGGTTCACATGAAAACATGAATCTAGTTCCTCTGAGACGTGTCCTACTTGACCTATTTTCAAAGTATGGCAGCTTAAAATTTTTTGGTGAAAGAATCTTATTTATCACAAATGGCGCGAGTCTGTGACTTTTTATTTTTCGAATTTATGTAAATAAATTTTAATCTCCCCCTCACCCCCCATGGACCATGGACCTTGACTTTGGTGGTGAGACTTACATGTCTCAGTGATACAGTTAGCTGTCCTGTAAGTGCAACCACAACAGAAGAGGCCAGACAAACATGTGGTTCATGAAAGGGACAACAGCCTTTTAAGTAGTCACGGGGGGGTGATCTGGATGATTTGATTTGTAACATCAACCAAAATGGCCTTGCTGTGCTGGTATTGCAAATGGCTGACAGCAAGAGGGGAAACTACAGCCATAATTTCTACAGAGAGCATGTAGCTCTACTGTATGATTAAGTGACGACGGCATCCTCTTGACTAAAATATTCTGGAGGTACAACAGCCCCCATTTGGATCTCCGAGCACGGACTACTCAGAAGGATGCCATCAGGAGAAACAAAACTGGCATTCCACTGAGTGTTGAATGTTAGATTTCTTAATTGGGCAGGTACGTTAAAAAATTTAAAAAGGCAAAGAGGAAGCTGCCTGGAAAATTTTTGCACAGAGCATAATTTAATCATAGCTAAGACTTGATTTATGAATTGTGAAAGAAGGCTGTATACATGTTATACACCTGGAAACACTGGTGTGCATCAATAGCAATCAGAAATGATGCATGTTAGAGCCTATTCTGTGATTACAGTTTGTAGATACGATAGCACCCTCTAACACACACACACCAATAGAATATTAAATTCTGTTTGCATAAACAAAACACAACTTTTCACACAACTACACAACTGTTTAACAGAAAACACTGAGTATCCAAGCACTACCAAATTCACTGGAATATGGGTTAACGAAGATGCCAAATGGAAAAAGGACACAAATAATACAAGGAGCCAGTCAAATATTTGTGTGCACTGAGCAATGTCATCTGTATAGTAACATAAATCAACCCTTTTATGATCGAACTAATTTTTGCTCAATTTTTTTACATTTTTGTTTCGTATTTTTTTCAAGGAATAGCTTCTTAAGTGGAATGTATGGAAAGTTTATGATTGTTATGTATTTTTTAAAATATTTTATGTGGAACTTGTATCTCCCATTGGAGTGGGAGTTTTTCATAAGCATAAGGGAGAACATTTAATTTCAGCAGAATTTTTACACACACACACACACACACACACACACACACACACACAAAATAAATTTTATGACAAGTTTATTCAAATACAAGGGCTGTATTGTCAATTATGTTTGATGATGGTGATGACAGGAACCTTTACTTTCACGAAATTTTTCCAAGCAATCATGGGCACATGGACAAACTTTGCAATGTATGCATGTCATGATGATTCTTGCTTCCTCCTCCTTTGTGCTGCAGAATCCAAAGCATTTCCTTGAGCCTATTGCTTGGAAATATCTAACAGTTTGAAGGCGAAGTTCATCTGCTACATTATTCACACCCCACTTGTTTCTTGTTAGAAAGTTTGGTCTTCCTCTTCATTTGATTTCACGACCTGGTGTTAGTTGTCTGATGAGCCAAAGACGAAAAGATAATTGGTAAGTCCTCCTCCATTTTTACAATTACACATTATAAAACTGTTAACAATTACCAGTTCAATTACGAAAAAGAAAAGGCGATGTTACCACTCCCAATGCCACCAGTCTGCAGATCGCTTTCCAATTGCATATTTCTCACTAAAGAATCAATGCAATCTACAATCCCTTAAATAATACACCCTGCAACTGCTACAGGGCAGAGGACCTATGATGAAATACCACCTTTGTATTTCCTTTCGACAAAAGTTAAATTTTTTGGGCTATGGTAAGTACTCGGTACTGTCACAGCCTTGTTGCCTTGCAAGTTTATTGCTGGCACAAATCTCTTTGTTTTGAACAACTATCCCATTTTAGTTTGTCTTGTTTCTTGACTATATCTGGAAGTAAGTTCCTATTCTTCCTCACTATTCCAACCCCATTATGTCCTCTTTCAGTCAGTGCCTTCATCCAATTGTACGAGGTGAAGAAGTTATCGAACACAGTTGGTGAGACTGCATGTATGATTGAGTAAGCGGGAGAGCAACACTTTTACCTGAACTGAACAACTACTGATGTGTCCTCATTGCCACTGTGCAACTCAATGTCATTTATAAAACTTGTTTTTGAATGTCCAAAACAACAAATTTTGTAGCCTCATTGGCAAATACTGGTTTATTGAAGAACGGCCTTTGAATTGGGCCATACTCTTGTCAACAGCCATAATACATGACAGATTGTATACTTCTATTGCACATTTATCGGAGTGTACATATTGGCCGCAATTTGTGTAGTCAGTCATAGCCAGTTTCACCTCTTGGTACTGCTGACTGTCATTGCAATCACTATTTTCAGTTAGTCTTTTGAACCTGGTTTTACTCAGTAGCTGAGAAAATGCATTTACATAAATACTTCTAATAGTAGGTCAGAGGACCAGTAGTGACTTTGCTTGGCTAGCCTACGTATCCCATTATGATGTAAATGGTAATAAGATGTTTTGTTTTTTCAACAACAGTGTCTTTCCAATTATGACTAGCCTGTCTTACCCTTTTACCTCTCATGATTTTTTCACATCTTTATCAGCATATAAGTTAGTCTCATTATTGATCTTATGCAGCCAGCCATCACAAAAAAACTGTAAAAATTTTCATATTTATCAAGCTGTCCAAAATCAAAATCGATATTGGCACTTGCATCAGGAGATGCTGATAAGTTTTCAGAATAAGTTAAATCATCGCTCCATTCAGTTTCAGATTCATTGGCATGTTTGGCCCCATTTTCTTGTTCTGCATGCTCAGTAACTTCACTTTCAGTTTCACTGATAAGTTCGGCCCATTATCTTTTTCTGCACACACAAGAACTTTATTTTCTGCCGTCTCCATTCAAACATTGACAACTGTTGCAGTAACAATCCCTGCATGGCTCAGTCAACACCGTAAGAGATGTCGAATGATCGGATACATCAAGGAGAGAGAGTTCACTTACAGCTCCATAACTACCTTTTTTCTACAAAAATTCTTCATTATTGTAAGTGAAAACTAATATTTGAGAAGTTCTTCCTCTTTCAGACAAGACATTTCTAAACAGAAGACAGAAATAAGGTCTGCAATTGCGCTGGTACACCATGCTGTGCGATGAATGATTATTATTTATGAAACTACTGAGACAGGTAATATAGTATCACACACTGAAAGAGAGAAAGCCAAAATGTTGAATCTGTAATGAAACCATACTGAAAGCCCAAGAAATATTTACTAATAAATAATAATATCTTTACCTTGCTTATTAAGTGTTGAAAAATATGCAAGACCTTTTACACAAGTGATCAAACATATACAATGCAACAAACAACTTTCAACAGAATAAAGCTGTTTGACAGGAACAAGTCTAACAATTTCAAGCAGTAGATGGCACCACATTTTAGATTTGGGGTTGTATTGCCCCATGGTCATGATGCATGATTATTGGAGAGATATATCCTGCAGGTCATGAAAGGGTTAAACATGTAAATCAGGCTGTTACAGCTCGTCGGCTCCGTTGTGAGCCGCGGAGCGCTCCCTGCTCCAGGGAGCCGTGTCGCTCGCTGTGACCATTCAAGTGGGCCCGCACGCCGGCAGGTGGCACGGCAGGCGGCAAGGCAAGCGTTTTGATGTGCCAGTTGCGTCTTACAAGATCGACAACCTCATACTTTTAGCTCCTAAGACGTGGTGACATGCTACACCAGGAAATACGACGTTCAGGAAATAAATAAGAAACAACTGTTTTATAAGAAATTGCATACTAAATTTATTGGGCCTCTGTAGCTTGACTTTTCTTTTCATTACAAGATCGAAAATATCAGGCGTCAAAGTGTTCACAGCGGTAATGCGGAGGATGGCCTTCATTGTTGCATCCTGAAGAAACGATCGTTCCTTACTTTTTACTCTTTTCATTGCTGAGAAAAGCTGCTCACAACAATACGTAGATCCAAACATGCCCATGATCTGAGCAGCATTGTTGTGAAGCTTGGGAAATGTTTTTTGCTGTAATGAACGATACCATCATGACAAATCCAATGTGTTGTAGCACCTGTCTTTCAACAAAGTTGAATTTTGCTAATCAATAATCTCCAAATGAAGGATGATGACAAGTCATCGGGGGAAACTGAAAAAGGAATGCTGAACACCTTAAGTTCCATTTCAAAACTAGTGAGGTCTCGGAATCATGTTTCAAACGACGTGATGAGCTGCTTTAACTTTGCTTGGTAATTGCCGAAAGTAGTACCTTCAGGTAGTTTTAAAGAAGCAAGACGATTGAAGAACGTTAAATGTCCATTATTCATATGCCTCTCAAATAAACGTAACTTTTGCATGAACGCTTTGATCTGGTCGTGCATGTCAACTATTAGCTGCCCTTTGCCCTGCAATGACAGATTGACATTATTTAGATGCATAGTTATGTCAGCTAGGAACACCAGCTCTGATATCCATTTTATATCTTTCAGAAAACGCATTTCTTCCCCTTTCATTTAGAGAAAAACGGTTATTTCCTCACGAATGGCAAAGAAAACATCAAGAAATTTTCCCCGACTCAGCCAACGAACTGTACTGTGGTAAGGTATATCCCCATAGTCCGCTTCCATATCTTTCAGGAATCCTTTGAATTGGCGATGATTCATACCGTGACGCCACACAAAATTCACACACTTCACGACATCTTTCATTACGCCACCTAGCTGTATTGTTTCAGCGCACAGTGCCTCTTGGTGAATAAAACAATGAAGAGTCAAAATGTCTTTCCCGAATTCGTCCCTGAGTTTATTTTTCAAACGAGAAGCATAACCTTGGTGACACCCGATCGTTTGTGGTGCACCGTCTGTCGCTACAGAATGGAGCTTATCCCACGGCAAATTCATATTGTCCACTGATTCACAAACAGCTTCAAAAATGTCACGTCCTGTTGCGGTGTAATTGAGTGGTACCACATCCAAGAGTTCTTCAGTTACTTGCAGCTCCACGCACAAAAACTGCAAGCTGAGCACAGTCCGATATGTCGGTGCTTTCGTCAAGCACTAGCGAAAATGCAACAAAGCTCTCCGCCTTTTTCCTGAGCTGTGTCTCTAAATCCGCTGCCATGTCTAGGATTCGACGAGACATTGTTTGCTTCGACAGGCAAACCCTTTCAATTGCCTGCACCTCCCTTGGAAACAAACATTCTGCAACGGCTACCATGCATGATTTTACGAGTGGTCCCACCGAAAACGGCTTGCCACTCGTCGCAATGATGTGAGCCACCCTGCAGCTTCCTCGATTTGCAGACTCAGTAGTGTTTTCTCCGCTCTCATTCACCTGAAAATTATAAACGCATTACAGATCACGAACTATGTTGCACGTTTTGATACCCTCTGTATTACGAAACCGTTTTTAAACTTAACGTCTCCTGGTATGTCGTTCTTAAGCCTGGCCACCAGTTCTCTGCGTGCAACGCCTTCTACCTGATCGTAGTGCGCTGCGTGAAGACGTGTATAATGTCGTTGTATATTGTACCTCTTCGCAGAATTAATTACTTTATGACATACAAGACACTGCGGACGACCATCCCTCTCAATGAATAGAAAGGTATCCTCCAATAGAGGTACAGGTCTCCCGCGGCTAATCATAGCTGTCATTGAACACGGATTATTGCGTCAGTTGCGGCTGCATGTGGCCAGGGGGCAGTGAGTTCACTTTCCCCCTCCACGCGGGCTCCGAGCTGCCGCCGTGAGCGCTCCGGAGTGCTCCGGCTCCCTGGAGCTCGGTTGGAACAGCCTGATGTAAATGGTTGTAAAGGAGACAAAAGAATATTCTCATAATGCTTTATAACCATCTTTTAAATACCTCCTTTGACATGACTGTTACCAGCAGTTTGTTAAATGAACTTTGCAATTTTAATCTCAGTTGTTGCTGATCATTATTACTTCAGAATCCTTATGTAAATAATATCTCTGATTTATTGAGACAATGTTTCTCTCCCTCTCAACTACGAGTCTAATCAACCTCTTGTTTCTTACCGACCAGTTACTTTAAAGTGAAAAACGATAAAGATATAATGTAGCATCATATTTTATCACATAAATTTTATTAAAATCATTCTCAATCATAAAGACACTGATCAATATTCAAAATCTGATGTTCTAAAAACACACATCTCACAGAGATTATAATTACTACAATGGTACAATGTCCATTGCCAAGAATAAAAATAATTATTCAGTTTTTTGGCACAGTCATCAATTTCTCCTGAGTAATTACATTAGTAACCAATACATATTTGCTGCCCTTTAGAGCAAATGTCAGTCTTCTTCCTCTTCATCAGAGTAGTCATAGTCGGCAGTAGAATGTCTGGATTCTACTTCATACTGAACCATTTCATCATCACTTAAATGTGAGTCTCCTTTCATGAATTCTGCAAATCTGGAACAGAGAATCATATGCCTCTTAGTACTCAGCTTGTAATGACCTAAATCTGTGTTACTACAACTACACATGGAACATAAAGAACAAACTACAACACAGAGAACTATAGTAAACATACGCCATTTACTACTGACAACTTTAATAGACAATATTTTAAACAACAACAGAGAAAAAAAATTATGAACAGCAGATAATTATTTAGCTCTGACATTCTATGATTGCTGGAGAAAACAACGAGTGTCCTCCCTAGCCGCTGGTCAAACTTATACCAAAAACAGTTCACAAATACCGAAGATCTACATAATGAACTGTAAAGAAGCCACACACCCCATTATTAAGATACACTACTCCGCCACAAATTAATGACACCAGCAGTTATGATGGGTAAATGTGAAGTTAAAAAATTCTGATGAAAAAGAACACAAATAAATAAAAATAAATATTGTTTTTGTACATGCTGAAATCATTTTTATATTGATGAAGGAAAACCTGGTCAAGGAAACCAGCCTCCTAAACTTCATATTTCCTACATTTTACAAATAAAACCAGACAATTTCAGCATGCAAGGCCATTTTCAACTGCTTTTGTCAGAATGAAGTGAGCAAGAATGAATAGTTCGTAAGCCAGTCACACCAAAAAATGTTCATTTTAAGAAATATTACCACTTGCAATTGACATGTGCAATATTAAATATGATTCAACATGACGAAAATGTATGAAAATTGGCATGTGGGCTGGAACTGGCTGATTACATTTGTATGGAGTAATAAAGATAACCCCTTAAGTTATAGACAGGCACAATTAAAAGACACTTAGAAATAAGCTATCGGCCACAGCCTCATCAGAAAAAGAGACACACACAACATTCAGTCACACAAGCAAGCACATCTTACACACACACGTCTGACAACTATGGCAGCTCGGACCAGAATGGAAGCAACAATCTTGAAAGAGAGGGGAAGGGGAGGGTACAGCAGTTTATGGGTGGGGAGAGAGAGGAGCGCTGTCCGGCAGAGAGTGCAGAGAGAGACTGCCAACAAGCATAGTTGACAGGAGGATGTAGAGCAGGAAAGTGGGGAAAACAGAGTGAAGAGGGAGAGGAGCAGGGGAAAAATGGGCGGGTGAGTTGGCAGAGGGTGGCAAACAAAGAGTGTGGGAGATGAGAATGGGTAGGTGATCGGGCAGAGGGTTTAGAAATGGTTGGGTGGAGGGTTTGGGGACAGTATGTTACCAGAGGTTGAGGCCAGTATAATAATGGGAGCAGAGAATTTGTTGCAAAGGTAACTCCCATCTGCGCAGTTAAGAAAAGCTGATGGTGGAGGGGAAGATACAGATGACTTGAAAAATGAAGGAGCCACTGAAATCAAGCAAGTTATGTTCAGCTGCAGTTGTGCCACAGTGTGGTCTACTTTAGGGTGGTCTAAATTACTCTTGCCCACAGTTTGGCAGTGGCCATTCATCCTGGTGGGCAGCTGGTTGGTAGTCGTACCAATATAGAAAGTTGTGCAATGCTTGCAGCAGAGCTGGTAAGTGCCATGGCTGCTTTCACAGGTGGACCAGCTCCTGATGGGATAAGACAAACCTGTGACAGAACTGGAGTAGGAAGTGCTGGGTGGGTGGAAGGCAGATCTCTAATTTCAGTCTTCCACAGCGATATGAATCTTGTGGCAAGGGTTTGAGATTGGGAGTGGCATAGGGATGGACTAAGATGATGAGGTTGGGTGGGTGATGAAAAGTTTCTTTTAGGAGGGGTGGAAGAATCTTGGGTACAGTGTTCCCCATTACAGGTAATGATGATAGCTAATCAAAGCCCTGACAAAGGAAGAGGTTCAGCTGTTCCAGTCTGGGGTGGTTCTGGGTGACAAATGGGGAACACCTTTGTGGAAAGGGGGGAACACCTTTGTGGCTGGTTCTTGGGGTGTGTTGGGAGGATTGGTTGGGTGTGGGAAGCAGCATAGGAGATCTGTTTGCAAAGTAGGTCTGCGGGATAGTGCCTGTCTGTGAAGGCCCTGATGAGAACCTCAGCGTACTGGGTAAGGGAGTTGTTGTAATTGCAGACGATGCGCGCTGAGTGTCTTACTGAGACCTACACAGACAGACATTATCCCCCAGACCTAGTTTGCAAAGAGATCTCCCATGCCATTTCCCCTCACACCCCCAATCCTCCCACCACTACCAAAAACCAGCCACAAAGGAGTGCCCCCTTCGTCACCCAGTACCACCTCAGACTGGAACAACCTCCACCCAACGGTCTCCACACACACACACTGTCCTATCACCCTCTCCCCATTCTCATCTCCCACCCTTTTTGTTTGCCACCCTCTGCCAACTCACCCACCTATCTTTCCCTGCTTCTCTCCTTTTTTGCTCCATTTTCTCCAACTCCCTGCCCCACAACCTCCTGAAGCTGCACCTGTTGGCAATCTAGACACTGCATACACTGCCAGACAGCACTCCCCCCCGTAGACTGCTATCCCCTCCTGTTCCCACTCCACTCCCTCCAGATTGCTGCTTCTATTTCACATGACAGGTTGTGGCCAAATACTTATGTTTAACTGTCTTTATTGTGTTTGCCTGTAACTTCACATTTTATCTTTACTCTAAGTAGCCATATATCTTTTCCTACATTTCTGATATTCGAACATTGACTTTCCACTGTTTAAAGAATAATAAATAATTTTAACAGTCAAAGTGGTTTCCTTTACCTGGACTTCCTGCTTCCATAGCTTCTGTATCTTCCCACACTATGGAATATGAACTACTATAACTACAAGCAAGGACGTTGTGTTGTCTACAGAAATTATTTCAAATTTTTAGCATCTCCAAATATAAATTGTACAAGTCATGGCATGCATTTCTACTACACAAAAAAGAGCAGTTCCTGCAATTCTTTCTGACATTCTACTTATGAAAACAGAAGAGCTACTGTTGATTTACAGGACAACATGAAAAGTTTAATAAAATATCCCGAACCACCCTAAGAGGCAGACTGGTACAATGACGACGACACCAAGCATTACTTTCAGTTTTGAATAAAGGATATGTTTATTACAAGAGTGTATTTTTTTTAATAATAGACCTGCAATAATTGGTCTTTTCTTTGTTCCCTGTAATAGTTAGTACCTTGTCATATTTTCTAAGATTTGATGAAGCGTAAGGGCGGGGGGCTAAACAGCCATAAATTTCCTAGGAACATTTAAATGCAATGCAACCAACTTGTTGCACTATCATAACAGCAATAAAAAGAACCAAGAGAAGTACAGAGACAAAACTAAACAGACTATATAAACCTTCAAAGTATTTCCTTTGACTGGACAGATCAGTACAATGGAGACGTAGCCTGCAAAGAAGAGGGGAACTGTTTCTAATTCAATCTGGTATATAAAACAGTTACTCACATCATTCATATTTTTGTCTTTTGCCTGCAATTAAACTATAGTCCAATTAAAATTACTTGACAGGTAATGTCAATGTCTGCACTTACTGCTACAGTGTTGCCATAATGGCTACTGGCTACCGCTCGGTTATAGGTGACATACAAACATGGTGGGTCACTTCACAAATAGTGTTAATGTGTAATGAGGAACAATGTTGAAACTGGATACTGTGAGTATGTTGGAAATGCAAGCCTACTGACTGTAAGTGACCAATGACTGAATTGTGGCAGACAAGGCGTTCTGTAGCCTTGAATGTAACAAACTTCCTTATTATCACTGGTTATGTGAAACTATCCCCACACTGTCCACACAAGCTGCTGCATTATCAACCGATCAGCAGTCCTTGCTGAAGCTAGTCTGCAGATTACAGACAACATCAGCAGATTCCAAATGCAAAAAGTCAGTACAATGAAACATTGACATAACAGAGAATTACACATTAGAAAAATTGCATTTAAACCAATTAACTGAATAAAATAATAATCAAACTCTTTTGCTTAGGTTTTTTTTAAAAAAAAGACACTACATTTGAAAAGATTCAAGCCTACTTCCTTCCACTAATCAGGTTAATGAGTTAAACATTGTGCTACACCACAACACTGCATAAAGTAGTTATATTTGTGGCTATTGTGACCCAGTCACAACGAATTACAGCCTTTAAGACTTTAGCTTCGTGCAAAGTTGTGAGAAGCTTATCTAATGTAAGCTGAGTCTTGTGAATAGGGCAACTGCAAATGTGACATCTAATTGCGTCTTGTGAGAACGTATCCAGTAGTGTTTGGTTAGTGCTGTGTATGAAATGTGTGTATTTCATTAGCATTGTGTGTGTGTGTGTGTGTGTGTGTGTGTGTGTGTAAACAAAATGGTTTAGGGCTAACTTTTTCCATTTATTTATCAGTACTCATATAGTTTTGCTCTAACTGGGACAATGTAAATAATAATTATAGCATCTGTTTTTTTACCTCACTGGATTTTTCAGTTTGAGAACTGTCTTCCACGTATCACACTCCGGACTGGAGCAGTATCCTCTGAGTTCCTCAAGAGCTTTCTTTGTTTCACGGACACCCTGTTCATAGTATTCCTCCTCTGACAATAATTTTAACTTTGGTGGGAATCTTCGTTTCCTAAAAACATGAAATTTTTACGAGGGGTGAAAGTCTTTTAACGCATGCAGCCATTTTGAATAACACACTGAGGAACATTTCCAGAAGAAGAATATCTGTGTAGTGTGTTGTTTGGAAAAGACAAAATTTAAATTATGTTGTCAGGAACTGTATGATTTTAATGACTCAAGTAACACACACAATTATTTCATTGAAGGGGGGACAGCAAGCAATTGAGTGTGCGTGAACAAGAGTAGAATGTGCACAGTAGTAGTAGCACTTTGAAAAAGCTAGGAAGATACACACGAAAGAAACATATGGGGTGGAACAGGACAATGACAAATGGAGGAGAAAATACACAGAAAGGATTGGCAATGATAGGAGGAAGACCATAGAGGAGTAGAAGTAGCAGGAAGAAGTCAGTCAGGTCAAGTACATAGAATGGAATAGGAATATCAGGAAGAGTGTGTGTGTGTGTGTGTGTGTGTGTGTGTGTGTGTGAGGGAGGGAGGGAGGGAGGGAGGGAGGGAGGGAGGGAGGGAGGGAGGGAGGGAGGGAGGGAGGGAGGGGAAGAGATAGCATGTTTGTAGCATGGATGGTGGGTGAGTTGGGGGGGGGGGGTGTTTAGTAGAAATAGAAGGATTACAGGGTGGGGATATTTTTAGGTATCTGAGAATTGCAAATGGAGGAGGTACATAAGAATAACCTATGAGAGCAGTTCTGTTACAGGAAGGAGAGCCAGGGGGAGGATGACCAGTGACTGAGTTGCAACTCTCTGGGCTGAAGGAGAACTTGGATACTGAATGCTCAACTATCCACTTACACCTTAGCAACTTGTCCAAGGTGCTACCCACCGCTAAGATTAAACCTGAGCCAGTACAAAAGTCTTGTCTGTTGGGACCAGGACTCATGTTTCTGACAGGTCTTAACCAGTGCAAAGTGTGGGAATGCTGGTTACTGGGAACTCCTGTGTTAGGTGTGTAACAGAGCTTAGCCCCTCTTCCTCACAACATGTGTGTGTCTCATCCTGGAATCTGAGTGATCTGTTGCTCCTTTCTAATCTTCACCAACCTATCCCTCTTTCCTCCCTGATGGATATGCTAATAGTTCTGAAAGCAGGAATAGCTGTTCACTTTAAAATGTTTCTACTGATATTACTGGAAATTCAACTTTCGAAGATGAGTAATGGCCAGTCATTCTGTCTCTGTGAAATGACGAACTGCTGGCCACTGAAATTATCCTAACAACTAGTTGTCAAGATACCTCAACACCTACTTACATGTAAACGTGTACATTTTGCTCCTTATTTAAAGTCTTTAAATGCAATTGTACAAATGAGAAAGAACAAGATAAATGTAATTTGTGCAGTAACATTAAGTGCTTTTGTCTCGTGCAAAAGAATCAGCACTGAATAGTTGATTGGCACTTAATTTCAGTGTAGTGTCGAATAGCTGAAATCCTCATGACCTCACCATTGTTATAAGTAATTTTATTCATTTTATATGAAGAGAAGAGAGTAAGGTGGTAGCCAGAGTGTTGATGTGGACAAGAGGGGGGAGTGGAGGGTGGAGAAGGATATATATGAGAGAGAGAGAGAGAGAGAGAGAGAGAGAGAGAGAGAGAGAGAGAGAGAGAGAGACAGAGAATTTTTTAACTTTGGCCTCTTTACAGATACAGTTATAAATGACAAGATTCCCCAAAGAAAACTAAGTTCTATTAACTTCAGCATTATGAAAGGAACAGCTGTAAGTTATAGATGGAGGCAATACTGGGAGAGGACTAGGTGATTAAGGAATAGGATTTTGTAGAGCTTTTCTTTGAGAAAAACTCCTGAGTATCTCTTACATTGTTTTCAGTCAGATGGCACACCTAAAAGGGTTTGTTTGTTCTATTGTGCCGAATCTTCAACAAGATTTAGTTAAATATAGCTGCACACACAGGGATGAACAAAACTGTGGAAACAATAACATCGTGCTACACAATATATTGCTCATAGCACTATACTGGAATTACATGGTGCCCATGCATTGCCAAGTACGATGTTAAGAACTGCTCATCATCTCCTTCCCGCATAAAAACACTAGCCTTCTTGAAGACTTAAGAACTTTCGTTACCATCATCACTATGACAACATCATGATTACCAGTCCCTGCATCTATATTGAAATTGTTGATAAGATCAGGCGCTTTTATAGCCACAAAGTCTAAAATATTTCCATTGTGTGTGAGTTGTCAAACTAGATGCTCAAGAGAATTTTTGGAAAACTGTGTTCAAAACTGCTTCACACAAATGTTTGTCCATACCAACTGCAATTAACATCGTAGTCTATACTTGGTAGGTTATAGTTGCCTCCAACTAACACTACATGATCGGGGTACTTCTGTACTACTTATTGTAGACTTACTCTGAATGATTCTAACTTGAATTGGTCTAAGCTAATTACTTGTGTCCAGATAACTTCACAGCCAGACTCAATTTTGATCAATATACCCAGTATTTTTGTTCCTTGGAATAAATACTCCGTTTCAATGTATGTAATCTGTCTTTTCAATCTATGTTCCAGGCCTCGTTAAATAGTTCAGAGCTCTCTCTTTTGGGTTCACTCCAGCTCTCGGTTCAATAACTTTTCAGGAGGGGTGTAAATTCAGCGACTTGGTTACTAATACTTTGTCATTTTACTGCTAGAATTCTGACATTTGAAGTGTCTTTGATCTATAAAGGAGTAGCCTATAATTCTCCACCCCAAAATGCACGTCCAGCAGCCAAAACTGTCACTGAATCAATGTAGCCTCTGGTTGGGACCCTCCACCCAGCTTCAAACCAAAGAACCTCGATCAATTCTGGGTATGATACTGCAAATTGTGAGCTCAGCTTGTACTGCACGAATGAGGCCAGCTCACCTGTATGAACTGTGGATGGTGTCAGACCCAAATGACAGGTGTCACTGGTGCCGACATGAGCTGCAACTTTTATCACTGTCCCCAGGACACTCCACAGCCACTGAGAGGTAGACCGCCTCCATGTCTTGGAAGCCCCCCTCTCCCCAGGCATACATACTGAGCACACACTGGACTCACTTCCAGCACTTAAGCTATTTCAGTAATGGGCTCCATAATGTGCCCTAATAACACTGGAGCTCTCGATAACTAGCATACCAGTACCCTGTGTGCCTACTTGGACCCTGCTCAAGAAGTGGCCACTTGTTGACTTGCAGGGTGAATGGGAGAGAGGGGAGTGAAGCGAACGTGATACAACTTGCCACTCACTCTGCAGTGAGTGTGGTTACCCCAGGCCATGCACATTGGAAGGGCCTCGGCAGCAGAGCCTTTGGGCAAAACAAGCGTCATCTTATGTGTACCGTGCAATGCATCACTTTCTCCATCACTGCTACATCCTGAGGCAGCAGGCTGCAGACAGCTGACTGTGGCCACCAGTATCTTCAGCTGTTCATGAACTGCAGCCAGCTTCTCCTGTGTCTGCATATAGCATGTACAGAACCTATCCATCCTACTACTAAAATTCAAATGAAGCAACGGGGAAGAAGAAGAAGAAGAAGAAGAAGAAGATGATGATGAAAATGAGCCCTGTTGTCTTTTAGATGAGGATTTGCACTGCCAAACTTATTAAATACACAAATGCAAGCTACTAGAAAACACTGAGCCTTTCACCAACACCAGTTCACAGCATGCTTTAAGACCAGCAAATGCAAATAGGTCACAGAATCAAGTAAATAAGGTGACACTAGTGACAACTGCAGCACTAAATTATACTACAAATTTAACCAACTTCACAAAAATGAACAGAAAACTCACAACTCTAACAACTACTAAAACAGGTAAACTGCTACTATTTGCTGCTACTCAGGAATACGTAAGACTACCATTAAATTAAACTGTATACAAACTGAGAGCTGCTGCTCTTGGACTGGAACTCTACAGCCAGGGACACAAACACAAACAGATGTCTTTTGCCGGCAATGCAGTTGTTGATTGTCTTCATAGCTTGCCTTGACAGCCTTAATTTTACCAGTATCTCTTCCCTACCTTCCAAGCTTCACAGAAATTCTCCTGGCTAGGTTGCTGGGCTAGTACTCCTCAAAGACATGATGCCTGGATAGCTCTGCCAGAGAACTGTAGTTTTCACTAAGTGATATTAACATACAGCCTGTCCACACTCCTCTTTATTTCAGAGTTGCTTGTTAAGTATATGTTGTCATCAAAGAAACAATACCGCATAACTCACTCCATGTTGACATGAGATATAAACACAAAAGCGCAAGCAGCCACAGGACATTTTTATTGTTTGATTCATATCTCATGTTTCTTATCATGTTGGAATGCAGTCAGGGTTTCGGTTGATGTTTAAGGACAGTGTTTCAGAGGACAATCTTTATAGTGAGAAAGAAACTGTTCCTTATATGAAAGTAATGTAGTTAAGGAACCATTTGTTTTTACGAGAGCCTGATGGATGCCAGCTATTGTGTCCATCATTGATCCTCTGCTGATCTTCCTGCATTTCACTAATCTTCTGGTGCTCCAGTGCAATATTTCACTCTTTTACAGTTGCACTGGATTTACGTACTTTTATCAAGTTATTTGCCATTCCTGCAGTAACAGAAGTTATGCAAATTGACAAAAATCTGGAAATTGTAAAAGTCAGATATATGGTATTGTTTCTTTAACAACAATATGTATATGTAAAAGCTATAGTATTGTGGTTAAAATAATCATACATTGCAAGGGCCAAGCTCTTTTCCATAGACAACATTAAATTACTGTGTGATGAGTGTCATTTGCAAAGATTTCATTTTCAGTATGCAATCTCCAATTTTGAGGGGGGCGATGAGCTGCAACAGACCTTGGCTGCAGACAATTTTTGCACTGTTCCAGAACAAAAAAGACTGTCAGTTGTCACTGATAACTAAGTATAGAGACCAGTGTTACATGTACTTAAAGGGAGCATCCTCTGCTTCATGCTAGCTTACCGTATTTACTCGAATCTAAGCTGCACTCGATTCTAAGCCGCACCTGAAATTTGAGACTCTAAATTCAAGGGGAGAGAAAAGTTTTTGGCCGCACCTCCAAATCGAAACAAAGTTGGTCCAGTGTAATATGAGACACAATTTAGGTCGAATGAATGACGATACAGTTACAGTAGTTTGGTTCGAGTCTTAAGCTTAGCAGTTAAGTTTTACCAGGTAGCCATTGCTATGCGTCAGGCGCTCCGTCCGTATTTATACGGGAACCCTTCCTTTTTCACGTGCTTCGTCTGGTTTGAATCAATTGCCTATTTTGCTTTGATCTGATAAGTGCCATTTTCTTTGTTATAGGTGTTTACGTCACTCTAAGCTGAAAATGCATTACTGCACTGTGTCATGCATTGTTTGTCGCATTCTGATAGTGCATGTTTACGGCCTGTTTTGCCGCTCGTGGCATGGATTGCTTTTGTGCGCGCTACCGCCGCTTACAAAAAAAGGAGGAATCATCTCATTAGCGAAACAATGGCAAGAGACTGCTATTTGTTGTTACTTACACTGCTGCTTTCTTTGATAATGATCACCAAGAACCAAATAATAGACTGCGTATGACAGAACATGTTCTGAACGAGAGTTAGGCGAAAATTTTTCTCCGTTTGAAAATCTTTGCGGCTGCTTCTTTAGTACATCAAATTCTGTACAGAAATTAGAATCATCTTAGATTTAAAAATCTAGTCAGTTGCCGTGCTTCATTTCTGACTGTATCACTATTAGGCATAAGAATAATACGAATATAAACATGACACGATATGTATATTCTTCCGCGTTTGCTGTTGTCTCACTCTAGTTTCGTAGTTTATTAAGCATACAGGATTTAAATGAGATAGAAGCAAACACGAAAGAATACATGGCAAAATGTTTATATTCGTATTATTCTTATGGTGAAGAGAATACTGCATGTGATTCACATTTCATCAGGTTCCTATTAGCAACCATCTCTTCTCACAGGTAGGGAAAAATTCAGAACGTAGAGTTGGCCATATTGACAAACATCCCAACAGTCTTGCCAGTCGGATTTTCGTAGTACATTGAAATGCTGCTACACTCGAAGATGAACAATATGGAATTTGTATTTACTTCCTTGGATAATGTAGGAAAATGCAGTGGTCGAAACTCGGGGCGGAGAAAAAAAGCTCGTCTTCCATTTTTTTTTTAATTAATTTACTGACGCAGAGGTTTTGGCGCCAGTTTTTATCTTTGTGCCTACAAAGCATGCCTGTGTAGCGCTACATATATCTGACGGCAGAAGTTAGTTGTGGCGGCACCTACCAATATTTTTCAGAACTTCGCTTGCTTTGCACTCGATTCTAAGCCGCAGGCGGTTTTTTGGATTACAAAAACCGGAAAAAAAGTGCGGCTTAGATTCGAGTAAATACGGTACTCTCTGGAGTACCTTTCTGTACTAGGATACCAATTTCTCAGGGTTTGACAAAATTACAGGAATCAGTTGTAAAGATTAGCAGTACCCGAGATGAGCTGTAATAGCTGAGATGCGGGGAGCGTATCAGGCTTTAGTTCCAGTTAGATATACATCTTTAATGTAAATGAAGCTAAGTCACTAATCAACATGTCACTGTTGTCAGTCATATCTTTGATGAAAGGAACATGTTTGAGAGCCTTGGGGAGAAATATTGATGTCGGGCAGCAAGCAGGTGGCCTGACTGACAATTTTTCATTGTAAAACGTGTTATGGCACATCACAACAGGTAACTCACCATTCATATACTACTACATCAACATTATCTACAAATTGTGGCCTCTGTGTCCTCTGACAAACAATTTAAAAAAGCTATACATCATGTGAAGGACAGGGGTGTGGAGTGGGAGATCAGGAATCAGTGGTAAGAGGGGGTGAAATAAAACTTGTACTGCCAAAGTTGATATACCTAGAAAATAACATCGTTTGGTACAGTTTACTTATTCACATTTTGTTATTAATATTTACTGATGACATTAAAAACACAGTCAATACTAGAGTGAACAGAAGAGGCAATTAACCCAAACTTAAACAAATGAGGTTGAAAACAAAGATTTTGTAACTAGAAATGTGAATGGTCTTGGATACAAATGCAATGTGTAACTAGCACTGACATCATCTGATAAGCATTAGTCACTCCAAACTAATGCGAAAGAGTGTTTTTTAATGACAAAAGAGAGAAATATTTTAATATTACTAGCTGATTTTGAAAAAAGACAGGGAGGCCTAGCACAAATAAAACAAGCTTAGCAACTGTGGCAACGGTAACATTTATGACTCTTTTTGGCGAGGTTACGCCAGTTAAGTCCAATTATCACAAGATCTTGCCTATTTTACACTGACAAGAGGACCTTACAAACTAGCCTTCCTCAATTCTCTTCATACTCATACAATCTGAAGGTCAGTGCATGAGCATTACCTTTCCTAAAGCAGTTTGACGGACTTCTTAAACACACTTGGAAAAAACTGATTTTTTAAGATTTACAGGAGCTGTTAAGAATAAAACATTTAGAATGTTTTAACAAAGTTGTCTGCATTTGGTGCTTCGCACTGATGGTCCTATTCTCACTAATAGCAACACTTTTTTTTATGTATTTTTAGTCTGTACTTATATGAAATTGAATTAATATTTAAAAATATATGATTCATTTTTTAAATAGTTTTACTGTTTTAAGAACCTGTTGTCTGAGAACTGAGCTTCAAATCTTAGAAGCATGTAGAAGACTTAAGAAGATCAGTCCGTAAGGTCTCCTTGTGAACCAGCAGTACAGGTTCTCGCTTCTTACCATGTCATGAATGAACAAGTAGAGTTCTTCTGCTGACTGAAAACTTTATGCCTCAGTATCTTGAAAGAAACAAACAAAACTTAATCTCCCACCTTTGCATCTACATCTACATGGTTCCTCTGCAGTTCACACTTAAATGCCTAGCAGAAGGTTCATTGAACCATTTTCATACTACTACTATACCATTCCACTCTTGAATGGCGCATGGGAAAAAGGAACACCTAAATCTTTCCGTTTGAGCATTGATTTATCTTATTTTATTATGATGATCATTTCTCCCTACATAGGTGGGTGTCAACAAAATATTTTTGCATTCAGAAGAGAAAGTTGGTGATTAAAATTTCGTACATAGATCTCGCGGCAAAGAAAACTGCCTTTGTTTCAGTGACTGCCACCGAACTCGCGTATCATATCAGTGACTCTCACCCCTATTGTGCGATAACACTAAACGAGCTGCCCTTTTTTTTGCACTTTTTCAATGTCCTCTGTCAATCCTATCTGGTAAGGATCTCACACTGTGCAGCAATAATTCGGCAGAGGATGGAGAAGTGTAACATAGGCTGTCTCTTTAGTGGGCTTGTCGCATCTTCTAAGTGTTCTGCCAACAAAGCTCAGTCTCTGTTTCGCCTTCCCCCACAATATTATCTATGTGGTCTTTACAATTTAAGTTGCTCGTAATTTTAATTCCTAGGTATTTAGTTGAATTGACAGCCCTTAGATTTGCGCAATTTATCGTATACCCAAAATTTATCGGATTTCTTTTAGTATCCATGTGGATGACCTAACACTTTTCTTTGTTTAGTGCCAATTGCCACTTTTCGCACCATACAGAAATTCTCTGCAGATCATTTTGTAACTGGAATTGCGTATCTGATGATTTTACTAGACGGTAAATTACAGCATCATCTGCAAATAATCTAAGGGGGTTGCTCAGATTATCACCTAGATCATGTATGTGATTTATCGTCTATCACTGTGACCTCTCTGAAAGGAAATCACGAATCCAGTCACACAACTGAGACGATACTCCATATGCAAGCTACTTGATTAATAGTCACTTGTGAGGAAAGGTATCAAAAGCCTTCTGGAAATCTTGGAATATGGAATCAATCTGAGATCCCTTGTCGACAGCACTCATTACTTCATGGGAATAAAGTGCTAGCTGTGTTGTACAAGAAATATATTTTCTGAATCTGTGTTGGTTATGTATCAATAAGTCATTTTCTTCAAGGTGATTCATAATGTTTGAGTACAGTATATGCTCCAAAATCCTATTACAAATTGAGGTCAGCGATATGGTTCTGTAATTCAATGGGTTTCTCCTATTTCCTTTCTTGAATATTGGTGTGACTTGTGCTACTTTCCAGTCCTGAGCAGTTGTATATGATTGCTAAGGAAGGCACTATTGTGTCCGCATACTCTGAAAGGAACGTGATTAGTATACCATCTGGACCGGAAGACTTGCCTTTTTAAGTGGTTTGAGTTGTTTCGCACAACACCTAAAACATCTACTTTTATGTCACTCATGCTAACAGTTGTTCTGGTTTCGAATTCTGGAATATTTACTTTGTCTTCTTTCATGAAGGAATTACAGAAAACTGTATTTAGTAACTCCGCTTTAGTGGCCTCATCATCAGTAACATTTCCATCGCAATTGCGCAGTGACGGTATTGATTGATTTTTTTTTTTTTTGCCACTGGTGTAATTTACATACGACCAGAATCTCTTTGGGTTTTCTACCATATTTTGAGACAATGTTTCATTGTGGAAACTATTGAAAGCATCTTGCATTGACGTCCACACTAAATTTCAAGCTTCCGTGAAACTTTGCCAGTCTCGGGGATTTTGCGTTCTTCTGAATTTGGCAGGCTTTTTTCGTTGCTTCTGCAACAGTGTTCTGGCGTGTTTTGTGTACCATGGTGAATCAGTCCCCTCTCTTATTAACTTATGCGTTATGCATCTGTCTATTGCTGTTGATGTACCGTATCTTTGAAATTGAGCCATATCTGGTCTACACTTACATAATTAGCTTGGAAGGAATGGAGACGCTCTCTTAGAAAAGCATCAAGTGAATTTTTATCTGCTGTTTTAAATATATATATTTTGCATTTATTTTTAGTGGTTTTGGTTGATATGGTTTTGAGCCTCGCTACAATGACCTTGTGTTCACTAATCCCTGTATCTGTCATGACACTCTCTATTAGGTCAGGATTATTAGTGGCTGAGAGGTCAAGTGTGTTTTTGCAACCATTTACAATTCGTGTGGGTTCATGAACTGATTGTTCAAAGTAATTCTCAGAGGAAGCATTTTGTACAATTTCGAAAGACGTTTTCTGTCTACCACCGCCTTTGAACATGTATTTTCGCCAACAAATAGAGGGTAGATTGAAGTCTCCACCAATTATAACTATATGAGTGGGGTACTTATTTGTAATGAGATTCAAGTTTTCTGTGAACCGTTCAGCTATTATACCATCTGAGTTGGGGGGGCCAGGGGGGGAGGGGGGGGTTTGGCAGAAGGAGTCAATCATTATTTTGGTACAGCTGTTGAGTATAACCTCCATCCATAGTAATTCACAGGAACTATCTATTTCAGCTTCACTACAAGATAAACTACTACCAACAGACACAAAAACACCACCACCTACTTTATTTAATCTATCCTCTCTGAACACAAATGATCTCTTGCAAGCATTCTAGTGGACAATTTTTAAACTATAAATATAGCACATGGAAAAGCTGCTTAGAGAGACCTGATAGTCAAGTGAAGGAAATGTCTGCAAGAACAAATACAAAATAATAAGGCACATTTGGAACTGTCTTGTGAAAAAATAAATTAATTAAAAAATTTAAAAAATTAGTACTTCACTTACGGTAAAATGCTAATACTTGTGGAACACCAATCAATTTTTTTGAAAAGTGTACAATATGATAAACTGTTTCTTGGTGTTATAAGACAAAATTTGGCAATTCAGGGAAATTTCACTGCACAGAGGACAAAAAACAAGAGCTTCACAGACCACTTACTTCTTTGTACTGTATAGCGAAGCACAAAAAAAGTAATAGTGATACGATTATGAAAAATTTTACATGGACTACAAACAATACTATGAAAGAACACAACCATTCGTTCTACAGATAAAGTAGATACTGTAGGTACATAAGTTGTTAAGCACTGTAGCTCAGTACTTGAACCTGGGCTCATTGTTAAAGAAGGCTTGCACACAAAGATTGAGTGCAGTTTAGTATTGATCATGTTAATTCTGGACTGTCTCCATCATTCATATCAAATTTGTGTTGCGAAGACAGGGTAAATATCTTGAAATATCTTGAACACACAACACAAGGAACTATAATCTGCATGCAAAAAGAGGATGAGATGGTTCTTTTCCATACATTATGTTACATCTCTCTCTCTCTCTCTACAAGCCACCATATGGTGCATAGCAGAGGGTATTTCGTACACTGCTAGGCATTCCCTTTGTTGCAGCAATACTTCTGTCTACATAGTTCTGTATGAGCCCTAATTTTTCACATCTCTTTTCGACTCTTATTCAAAATACATTGGCAGCAGTAGAATCACCCAGCAGTCAGCTCCATATTTCAGTTCTCTAAATTTCCTAAATAATGTTTCACGAAAAGAACAACATTTTCCCTCAGGGATTCTTATTTGATTTCCCGAAGCATTTCCATATTGACCGGTCTAGCAGCATGCCTCTAAAATGCTCCAATGTCTTCTTTTAATTTGACGTAGTGGGAATTCCAAAGACTTGAGCAATATTCAAGAATGGGTCACCCTAGTGTTCTATACACGGTCTCCTTTATAGATGGGCTACACTTTCTTAAAATTGTTGCAATGAACTGAAGTTGAATGAACACCTTCCCTACTATCATCTTTAAGTGCTCATTCCATAGCATAGCAATGCTGTGCCTAGGTATTTAGATGATGGGACTTTGTTGAACAGCATACCACTAATACTCTATTCAAACATTACAGGTTTGTTTTTGCTACTCATCTGCACTTGCTTACATTTTTCTACATTTAGAGCAAGCTGCCATTCATTACACTAATATAAATTCTGCCAAAGTCATCGTGTATCCTCCTAGAGACACTAAAAAACAACACTCTCCCACTCTGTGGCTCACCCAATTCAGCAAAATGCTACACAATATTCGACAGTTATCACCTATTCATATCCAAATAGAAGAGAATATACTTTGTCATCTCCTACTGGCATGTTAATGTAGGACTAACTGTCCTAATTTCACATACACAAGGGACTAGCCATTGACATGGCAGGGAGGTTCAGTACTCAGTGGCCCTGATGGTCAATGTGGGACAGTCTATTTCTAATAGCTGCAAACAGCACCAACGGTACATACAGAACTATTCGTTAATAGCGTGTGATGCATTCGAAAACACAATAGCTAATATGATCATACTAACCATTACTGAATTGAGGATTAGCACTTTTTCTGTCGACTCAATTGTGTTTCACTTTTATCGTCTATTTCTGAATCAAACTTTTTTTTGTCTTCATCACCAGTGAGCTCAATCTTTTATTGTGGCCCATTTGGATTGCATTTATTTAACTACTCCCGCCAGAGCCACCACTACTGCCTCTATCGTCACATTCTTTGTCAACGTCAATTTAAACACAAGGTTTTCTATATTGGATAAATAACAACAATTTTCAGTGGTCATTTCATTTTTTGTCCCGTTATCTATAAACAATATATTTTAGTTTGCTCCCAATTCTGTTTCAGGGAAGGACTCTAAGAAAAAAATTGACCATTTGGCTTATGTTCCTCAGCTTTTGACTGGAAAGTAAAGCCAGAAAATTCTCTTTTCAGATACATCTGATTTTTTTTTCTGTCATCTGAAACGATTTTCAAAAGTAACTTACCAGTATGGAAAGATTTTATAGCTTTAACCGATGCAAAGGTTATTTTTATCTGCTTTTCAGATTTCACCTAACATTGGCATTTCAAGAAGTGTGAACTTGTTTCAGTCTTTACAACATTCCAAAATATCACAAACATCTCAAAATTAATGTCTATGTAAACCTGTCACTGTGAGTTCCAACTCTATGGTTCATATTATACCTTGTTTGGTCATAGCTATTGTTCCATCAGTTATAAAATCTCTCTTTGCATTGTTCTGCTGCTTCTAACCATCATTAAAAGATGAATCCACATTGCAGGCACTAGATCCACACAATTGCACGTTGCTAAGTAGTTGTAGGCAAAACAGTGCTCATACAAGTTTGTTCTAAAAGTCATAGATAGACCGCAATAACTATATTACTCGTTCAGTTAAATGGGGCAGAACCCCCAAAATTTGCACGAAAAACTGTTACATTTTTCACAAATTATTTCCCACCATCAGAGTTACAAATTCTTATGAACAAAATAAAAGAAACACCATAACAGAACACTGCAACACACGTCACCTCTGTGAACAATGTTTATCTACAAACATACAAAAACTAGTCTAGATTATTAGGCTTCTCTGGGGTGTCACATACTTCATCGACAGGAAAACCTTTGCATCATTCATTAATTAAATCCTAAGCTTTTTTTCACATTACACAAGCTTGAATGATTAACAAAAAATTGATTACAGCCTATGACTCCTCTCTCTTCTAAGAAAGTAACTGTTCTACAGTTTCTGTTTCTGTTTGCCTTTTGACTTAATCTATATGCCAATACACTTCCAGTTACCTTTCTCATTCCCTAAAGATTATGAGTGTGTCATTGCCAATAGACACACTTTTCTGTGGTTTACCTTACTGATGTCTGTGGCTTGTGTTATGACTGACAGAAGGTAAGGCAAAATTTTAGAAGCATACATGCATGCATGCATGCATGCAGAAAAGGATGATTCTCAGCTGAGCTTCAGAGAGGTCTCACTATTCCCATGCAGGCCCAGCCATATGCTTGGTAATCAGTCTTTCCCATGCACCCAATGAATGTCATTTCTGTGTGCCGATATGCCTTCAAATGGAAAAAGTATGTTCCTTTCTGAATTTTTCAAAACCACAGTTAAACGACAATTTCTTTCAAATTCCAAGAAAAATGGAATCATGAATTTCAGATTTTAGAGTATGCACTTGCTGTATGAGTTATGGCTCCCACCCAAACTCTCAACTAGTTACAAATCCAAATTTGAATGAGTCAGTAACAATCTGGAATCAACAGTACATTTTCTGGAAAATTCATGACATTCAGAATACAAAGAATTCAGTGGTCACAGTGGTGTTTGGTACAATAGGAACAGATAACCATCTAACAAAATAACTGAAAACAACAATGTATCAGATTAGTGCTGCATCATATCTACAAGCAAGCTAAGCTATAATAATACATCTTATTAAATGTTCTTCACCAAATTTATTTCAAGAGGTCAGTTGTTATGTTAATGAATGTATATTGGTCTATTTTATATTCTGATTGTAATTTGCCACATGCACTGGCATTGCAGTAAACATAATGAAATAGTTTCTTGGATGTTTGCTTTTTGCAATATAAATATTCAGTACTGATCAAATATTTTCCTATGCCTATCTGGATTATTACAGTCATTTACTCTCACCATGCAGCTTGAAGTTTTGATATCCAAACACTTGGGAAGTTGTAACACATTATAACAGTCAGCATTAAAGCAACAGCAGCTTCCTGATAACAGGTGCTTGAGTAAATCAACCAGAGTCCCATGCCCTGAAATTTAAGAAGACTATAGTTAGTAGGAAGTTTTGAAACCTATAAACTACCAGTTTTCAAGGCCAGGCAAATAATATTCTAAATAAATTAATTTAAAAAAAAGGGGGAGGCAGCTACAGTATACAAGTGGAAAATTCTGAAAATGTTTTAGACTTCAGCATTTCATTTCACAGTATACTGCAGTACCAAAGTGGGAATGCTTGTTCTTTGTAAAAAAAATAAAAAATCCTTAAAATGCATCCTCCTGTAACATTCCAGAAGTATAAAAGACTACTCTACCAATACCAAAAATATGTGCGTGTGGCCCCTCCCCCTTACAAACACACACACACACACACACACACACACACATTCTCTCTCTCTCTCTCTCTCTCTCTCTCTCTCTCTCTCTCTCTCTCTCTCTCGTAGCATCCCTTCTTTAACTTAACCAACTGTACTTTGTCATGCAGATGTGAGATTAGTTCTTTTTTACGGCAGCTAGGTGCAGTTGGGAAGTTAAGATGGAGGACGGGGGAGACAGGGAGCAGCTAGCAGAAAAAGTGATAAGTAAAAAGACAGGTGCATTAGTGGAATAGAGGGCTGTATAGTGCTGGAATGGGAACTGGGAAGGGGCTAGACGGGCGAGGACAATGACTAACAAAGGTAGGGGCCAAGAAGGTTACGGGAACATAGGATATATTGCAGAGACAGTTGCAGCCTGTGCAATTCAGAAAAGCTGGTGTTGGTGGGAAGGATCTGACACAACCCCTTATCTCTTGGCTCTTATCCCTGTAATAGACCTGGATGCAAAACTTGTCCCATACATTCTCTCACCATCACCTATTCCAGTCTTGTCACGAACATCACCTGTCTCATCAAATGCAGGGCTGCCTGTGAAACCAGTCATGTAATCTACAAGCTAAGCTGCAACCACTTTGCTGCATTCTACGTGGGCATGGCAACCAACAAGCTGTCTAGCCACATGAATGGCCACTGACAAACTGTGACTAAGAAACAACTGGACCACCCTGTTGTTGAGCACACCACCCGACACGACATTCTTCATTTCAATGAATATTTTGGAGCCAGTATCATATGGATTTTTACCACCAACACCAGCTTTTCTGAATTGCACAGATGGGAACTCTTCCTGCAAGATATCATGTGTTCCTGTAACCTTCCTGGCCTCAAACTTCATTAGTCATTGTCCTTACCCATCTAGCCCCTTTCCTGTTTCCATTCCAGCACTACACAGCCCTCTATTCTACCAATGCACCAATGCACCCAGTCTTTTTACTTCTTGCCTTTTCTACCCCCCCCCCCCCCCCTCCACCCACCTCTAACTATCCAGCTGACTGCACCTAGCTCATTCCACCTTGTCCCTGCATGCTCCCCAGCAGCACTTTTCACCATCCCCCACCCACCCCACCCAGTTGCCTCTCTCATCATGCACTACTGCTGCTCATAGTCTGGCTTCAGCTGCCAGTTGGCTGGAGAAGAAACCCGCATGTCAAAAATGTGTGTCCTCTCAGCCCCTTTCACTCAAGTTGTTGAAATGAGGTATGACAGCCAAGTAACTTACTCTATCAGCTGCAGATAATTGTTACTCAATCTCAGTTACTTTTGTTTCCACCTGAACTTAATTCTAAATCTCAACAGTGGAGTGACAGTATGCAGAGCAATACTATCTTGACCCCTTAATTGAACATCTAATTTATTTACTTGTGTCTCATGTGTTTAAATCTCCTGAACACTGTAATTAGAAAAAAAAAAAAAAAAAAGGTGTCTCTGACTGTCTGGAAACTTGTTTCAAGGGAGGTACATCTGCTGGAAGGTTGAGAGAAAAGATCTTTCACAGCTTAGGTTTCAATGACTGAAAGCAAACATAAGAATACACCAGGCAAGTGGGAATATTCTGTCTGTACTAGCATTTGTGGTAAGGTAACAGTGAACCATCAATACCAGTTCAAACTCAATGTGTGGGTGGTGATTATTGGTGACCACCTCATGGGGCCTTTCATTCTTCCACAATGCCACACAGCTTAGTCATATCTGCACCTCCTGCAGGTGACACTGCCTACCCTGGTGTAAGATGTTCCTTCAGTGGTAAAAAGGACACTCCAGCTAGCTTCCAGTACGGAGGCATCTTAAGAACATCTACCACAAGTGCACATTGAGGCTGAACCAGTACTGATGGTTTGCTGCTATCACACCAATGAACCACTGAAACACTAGTACAGAAGACAGAACATTTTTACATGTCTGGTGTGTTCTCATGTGTGCTTTTGATAATTGAAACCTACACTGCCATTGATCTTTTTTCTCCATCTTCGAGTGGACATAACTCTGTAGGAACATTTCTGGCACATGTCCATAAACCTTTATTGCTCATTATCCACTCAGGGATTGTTTCCTGCAGCTTGTATCCAATCACGTAATTAAATCAACCTGAGAAAACTGCCACATTACTAAAACGCTCATTTAAAAGATCATAAAACATTTTAAGTACATGTATTCAAGAGTACCTCAGAAAATGGAAAGTATTTTTGAGGCTGTCCAGTCACTAGGTTCACACAGGGTTGCCATAAATTTCCCCAAGTGAAATTCTGATATTTCCCTGATTTCCAGACAAGTTTTAGAATTTTTCCCAGACAAACTTTGAGATCTAAAGGTAAGTAAAGACACAAGTTGACAAAAAAATGTAAGGATTTCTGGATGTCCCCCAGAGGGAGCAAAAATATAAAGTACTTAACATCACCTTTTGTAATGAACTGTTTTTAGATGGAGAAAGCAAGCCAAATGGTATGTGTGTCATTAGAGCAACTGTTGTTATTTTATTTTAATAAAACAAAACACATTTGGTGACAAAAATATGCATTTCCTTGGGGCCACAAGACAGATTTGAATTACCGTCACTGATTTCCCAAACGATCTCAGAAGTAAGTAGGCCTCTTGAAAGAAGTGTGTAAGGCAGGGAAGAGTTGTGTACCGTATTTACTCGAATCTAAGCCGCACTTTTTTTCCAGTTTTTGTAATCCAAAAAACCGCCTGCGGCTTAGAATCGAGTGCAAAGCGAGCGGAAGTTCTGAAAAATGTTGGTAGGTGCCGCCACAACTAACTTCTGCCATCGAATATATGTAGCGCTACATAGGCATGATTTGTAGGCACAAAGATAAATACTGGCGCCAAAACCTCTGCGTCAGTAAAAAAAAAAAAGGGTGGAAGACGAGCTTTTTTTTTCTCCGCCCCGAGTTTAGACCACTGCATTTTCATACATTATCCAACGAAGTAAATACAAATTCCGTATTGTTCATCTCCGAATGTAGTAGAATTTCAATGTACTACGAAAATCCGACTGGCAAGACTGGGATGTTTTTCAATATGGCCAACTGTACGTTCTGAATTTTTTCCTACCTGTGAGAAGAAATTGTTGCTATTAATAACCTGATGAAATGTGAATCACACGCAGTATTCTCTTCGCCATTCACCATAAGAATAATACGAATATAAACATTTTGCCATGTATTCTTCCGTGTTTGTTGCTATCTCATTTAAATTCTGTCTGCCTAATAAACTACGAAACTAGAGTGAGACAACAGCAAACGCGGAAGAATATACTTCTCGTGTCATGTTGATATTCGTATTATTCTTATGAAATGAAGCACGGCAACTGACTAGATTTTTAAATCTAAGATGACTAATTTCTGTGCAGAATTTGATGTACTAAAGAAGCGGCCGCAAAGATTTTCAAACGGAGAAAATTTTTCGCCTAACTCTCGTTCAGAACGTGTTCTATCATACACAGCCTATTATTTGGTTCTTGTTGATCATTCTCAAAGAAAGCAGCAGTGTAAGTAACAACTTGACATTGCTTCGCTAATGAGACGATTCGCCTCTTTTTAGTTGTAAGCGGCGCTAGCGCGCACAAAAGCAAGCCATGCCGCGAGCGGCGACAGGCCGTAAACACGCACTATCAGAATGCGACAAACAATGCATGACACAGTACAGTGATGCATTTTCAACTTAGAGTGACGTAAACACCTATAACAGAGAAAACGGCACTTATCAGATCAAAGCAAAATAAGCAATCGATTCAAACCAGACGAAGCACGTGAAAAAGGAAGGGTACCCGTATAAATACGGACGGAGCACCTGACGCATAGCAATGGCTACCTGGTAAAGCTTAACTGCTAAGCTTACGACTCGAACCAAACTACTGTAGCTGTATCGTCATTCATTCGACCTAAATTGTGTCTCATATTACAATGGACCAACTTTGTTTCGATTTGGAGGTGCGGCCTAAAACTTTTCTCTCCTATTGAATTTCGAGTCTCAAATTTCAGGTGCGGCTTAGATTCGGGAAAATTTTTTTTCTTTATTTCGAGTCTCATTTTTCAGGTGCGGCTTAGATTCGAGTGCGGCTTAGATTTGAGTAAATACGGTAAACCAACACTGTAGCTGACCACTAAAAATGAGGGAGCAGGGACGTGGTGCATGTACTCAGCAGCACCCAGGCAGCGACAATGCACAACATCTCGGTAAACAAACCATTTCATCTACCGAGACAAAAACTAGATTTTTCGAGTGTTTTTCAAATTTACCTGATACTTCCCTGATTTCCCCAACACATTTGAAATTCCCTGATTTCCAGAACTTGTGGCAACCCTGTAACAGCATACTAAAATTACTTTAGGACAGGTTTATTAATGTAAATCTGTTCCAAGGCAGAACAAGCAATTGTATGGAACATCAGCAAGTCCGGAAAAGGTGAGAACCTGTCTAACTGGGCACCATGAGGAAACACTATCAAATAGCAAGTAGAAGCACATAGGCTGGAGATGGAGCTGTTCGTCAAGATGCCTAATTGCCTCTCCTTATGGTATATATGCTGGTCTGATATGAAGGTATTCTGATCACAATACCATGCACCCATAATATGTCTGGGATCACACAAAAGCTTAATGGTAGTTGAGCTATCAGTCCTAAACAAACGTGTTTCACAGAGGTTGATGCTCTGGAGGATCTAGTCTTCAGATGTCTTCAGCATGGCAGCTACAACAGCACAGAAACAAACATTGATTGGTGTTTAAATCTTAAAATAGTATCACTAACTTGCAGTAAATAACTGAAAACAATGAGTAGATTGGTTAGAAATCAACACAAATTTCTCTGTAGTTTCTACTCAAGTGGACGTCGTTATCAGGAGAAAGAAAACTGGTGTTCTACGGATCGGAGCGTTGAATGTCAGGTCCCTTAATCGGGCAGGTAGGTTAGAAAATTTAAAAAGGGAAATGGATAGGTTTAACTTAGATATAGTGGGAATTAGTGAAGTTTGGTGGCAGGAGAAACAAGACTTTTGGTCAGGTGAATACAGGGTTATAAATACAAAAGCAAATAGGGGTAATGCAGGAGTAGGTTTAATAATGAATAAAAAAATAGGAGTGTGGGTAAGCTACTACAAACAGCATAGTGAACGCATTATTGTGGCCAAGATAGACACAAAGCCCACACCTACTACAGTAGTACAAGTTTATATGCCATCTAGCTCTGCAGATGATGAAATTGATGAAATGTATGATGAGATCATCATCATCATCATCATCATCATCATCATCATCATCATCATCATCATCTAAGACTGATTATGCCTTTCAGCATTCAGTCTGGAGCATAGCCCCCCTTATACAGTTCCTCCATGATCCCCTATTCAGTGCTAACATTGGTGCCTCTTCTGATGTTAAACATATTACTTCAAAATCATTCTTAACCGAATCCAGGTACCTTCTCCTCAGTCTGCCCCGACTCCTCCTACCCTCTACTGCTGAATCCATGAGTCTCTTGGGTAACCTTGCTTCTCCCATGCGTGTAACATGACCCCACCATCTAAGCCTGTTCGCCCTGACTGCTACATCTATAGAGTTCATTCCCAGTTTTTATTTGATTTCCTTGTTGTGGACACCCTCCTGCCATTGTTCCCATCTACTAGTACCTGCAATCATCCTAGCTACTTTCATATCCATAACCTCAACCTTGTTGATAAGGTAACCTGAATCCACCAAGCTTTCGCTCCCATACAACAAAGTTGGTCGAAAGATTGAACGGTGCACAGATAACTTTGTCTTGGTACTGACTTCCTTCTTGCAGAAGAGAGTAGATCGTAGCTGAGCGCTCACTGCATTAGCTTTGCTACACCTCGCTTCCAGTTCTTTCACTATGTTGCCATCCTGTGAGAATATGCATCCTAAGTACTTGAAACCGTCCACATGTTCTAACTTTGTTCCTCCTATTTGGCACTCAATCCATTTATATTTCTTTCCTACTGACATTACTTTCGTTTTGGAGATGCTATACTTCATACCATAGTCCTTACATTTCTGATCTAGCTCTGAAATATTACTTTGCAAACTTTCAATCGAATTTGCCATCACAACTAAGTCATCCGCATATGCAAGACTGCTTATTTTGTGTTCACATATCTTAATCTCACCCAGCCAGTCTATTGTTTTCAACATATGATCCACAAATAATATGAATAACAATGGAGACAAGTTGCAGCCTTGTCTTACCCCTGAAACTACTCTGAACCATGAACTCAATTTACCGTCAACTCTAACTGCTGCCTGACTATCCATGTAAAGACCTTTAATTGCTTGCAAAAGTTTGACTCCTATTCCATAATCTTGTAGAACAGACAATAACTTCCTCCTAGGAACCCGGTCATATGCCTTTTCTAGATCTATAAAGCATAGATACAATTCCCTGTTCCACTCATAACACTTCTCCGTTATTTGCCGTAAGCTAAAGATCTGGTCCTGACAACCTCTAAGAGGCCTAAACCCACACTGATTTTCATCCAATTGGTCCTCAACTAATACTCGCACTTTCCTTTCAACAATACCTGAGAAGATTTTACCCACAACACTGATTAAAGAGATACCTCTGTAGTTGTTACACTCTTTTCTGTTTCCATGTTTAAAGATTGGTGTGATTACTGCTTTTGTCCAGTCTGATGGAACCTGTCCCGACTCCCAGGCCATTTCAGTTATCCTGTGTAGCCATTTAAGACTTTCCTGACCTGTCCAAAATACTTGTCATTTCCTTCTTACCTCCCTTTCGAAGACTGCTAATTACAATCCAGAATGGTTTTCCAGCAGCTTGACCCATAGTCTCCAACCTGTTTCCAAAGTCTTCCCACGATTTCTTCTTCGATGCTGCAATTATCTGTTTGGCTTTGTTTCTTTCTTCAACATAACTTTCTCTCTCTACCTGGGTTCTAGTATGTAGCCATTTTTGATACGCCTTCTTTTTCCTTTTACAGGCTGCCTTGACTGTATCATTCCACCAAGCTGTTTGCTTCATCCTACTTTTACACACTACTGTTCCAAGACATTCTTTAGCCACTTCTAGTACTGTGTCCCTGTACCTTGTCCATTCCTTTTCCAATGGCTGTAATTGATGATGAGATAAAAGAAATTATTCAGGTAGTGAAGGGAGACGAAAATTTAATAGTCATGGGTGACTGGAATTCGGTAGTGGGAAAAGGAAGAGAAAGAAACGTAGTAGGTGAATATGGATTGGGGCTAAGAAATGCAAGGGGAAGCTGCCTGGTAGAATTTTGCACAGAGCATAACTTGAATGATGGCTAACACTTGGTTCAAGAATCATAAAAGAAGGTTGTATACATGGAAGAACCCTGGAGATACTAGAAGGTTTCAGATAGATTATATAATGGTAAGACAGATTTAGGAACCAGGTTTTAAATTGTAAGACATTTCCAGGGGCAGATGTGGACTCTGACCACAATCTATTGGTTATGAACTGTAGATTAAAACTGAAGGAACTGCAAAAAGGTGGGAATTTAAGGAGATGGGACCTGAATAAACTGAAAGAACCAGAGGTTGTACAGAGTTTCAGGCAGAGCATTGACAGGAATGGGAGAAAGAAACACAGTAGAAGAAGAATGGGTAGCTTTGAGGAATGAAATAGTGAAGGCACCAGAGGATCAATTACGTAAAAAGACGAGGGCTAGTAGAAATCCTTGGGTAACAGAAGAGATACTGAATTTAATTGATGAAAGGAGAAAATACAAAAATTCAGTAAGTGACGCAGGTAAATATGAATACAAACGTCTCAAAAATGAGATCGATAGGAAGTGCAAAATGGCTAAGCAGGGATGGCTAGAGGACAAATGTAAGGATGTACAGGTTTATCTCACTAGAGGTAAGATAGATACTGCCTACAGGAAAATTGAAGAGACCTTTGGAGAAAAGACAACCACTTGCGTGAATATCAAGAGCTCAGATGGAAACCCAGTTCTAAGCAAAGAAGGGAAAGCAGAAAGGTGGAAGGAGTATATAGAGGATCTATACAGGGTCGATGTTCTTGAGGACAATATTATAGAAATGGAAGATGATGTAGATGAAGATGAAATGGGAGATACGATACTGCGTGAAGAGTTTGACAGAGCACTGAAAGACCTGAGTCGAAACAAGGCCCCCGGAGTAGACAACATTCCATTGGAACTACTGACGGCCTTGGGAGAGCCAGTCCTGACAAAACTCTACCATATGGTGAGCAAGATGTATGGGACAGGCTAAATTCCCTCAGACTTCAAGAAGAATATAATAATTCCAATCCCAAGGAAAGCAGGTGTTGACAGATGTGAAAATTACCAAACTATTAGTTTAATAAGTCACAGCTGCAAAATACTAACACGAATTCTTTACAGACTAATAGAAAAACTGGTAGAAGCCGACCTTCGGAAAGATCAGTTTGGATTCCATAGAAATGTTGGAACACGTGAGGCAATACTGACCCTATGACTTATCTTGGAAGAAAGATTAAGGAAAGGCAAACCTACATTTCTAGTATTTGTAGACTTAGAGAAAGCTTTTGACAATGTTGACTGGAATACTCTTTCAAATTCTGAAGGTGGCAGGAGTAAAATACAGGGTACGAAAGGCTATTTACAATTCGTACAGAAACCAAATGGCAGTTACAAGAGTTGAGGGGCATGAAAGGGAAGCAGTGGTTGGGAAGGGAGTGAGACAGGATTGTAGCCTCTCCCCGATGTTATTCAATCTGTATAGCAAGCAAACAGTAAAAGAAAGAAATATTCGGAGTAGGTATCAAAATCCATGGAAAAGAAATAAAAACTTTGAGATTCACTGATGACATTGTAATCCTGTCAGAGACAGCAAAGGATTTGGAAGAGCAGTTGAACGGAATGGACAGTGCCTTGAAAGGAGAATATATGATGAACATCAACAAAAGCAAAACGAGGATAATGGAATGTAGTCGAATTAAGTCGAGTGATGCTGAGGGAATTAGATTAGGAAATGAGACACTTAAAGTAGTAAAGGAGTTTTGCTATTTGGGGAGCAAAATAACTGATGATGGTCGAAGTAGAGAGGATATAAAATGTAGACTGGCAATGGCAAGGAAAGCGTTTCTGAAGAAGAGAAATTTGTTAACATCAAGTATAGATTTAAGAGTCAGGAAGTCGTTTCTGAAAGTATTTGTATGGAGTGTAGCCATGTATGGAAGTGAAACATGGACGATAAATAGTTTAGACGGGAAGAGAATAGAAGCTTTCGAAATGTGGTGCTACAGAAGAATGCTTAAGATGAGATGGGTAGATCACATAACTAATGAGGAGGTATTGAATAGAATTGGGGAGAAGAGGAGTTTGTGGCACAACTTCACCAGAAGAAGGGATCGGTTGGTAGGACATGTTCTGAGGCATCAAGGAATTACCAATTTAGTACTGGAGGGCAGTGTGGAGGGTAAAAATCATACAGGGAGACCAAGAGATGAATACACTAAGCAGAGTCAGAAGGATGTAGGCTGCAGTAGGTACTGGGAGATTATGAAGCTTGCACAGGATAGAGTAGCATGGAGAGCTGCATCAAACTAGTCTCAGGACTGAAGACAACAACAACAACAACAACAACAACAACAACAACAGTTTAAAAAAAAATTATTATAAGCCTACTCCCTACTTATAAAAATAAGTCCCAAATGTAGGGGTGCTGTGAAGAGTTGAAAGAAGAGAACAATATTTAAAACCATTAATTGTGCTTACTGCAAGCAGTTTTTTAAATTGTGAATGCTATACTAAAGAATACAACGGGAAGTAAGGTCATGCTTAAAATGCTATTTTGAGGGACACTATTATTCTACTCCAGTCTGTGTTATGGGCAGATACCCACATAACCCATCATTGAAGTTGCCCGAGTATCTGGATCCAAGTATTATTCTACAATGTGAAACAAAAATGGGTATAGACACATCAGCTACTGCTTCTGTAGAAAAGCCAGTTTTATAGCTGCCTGTAACAATGTCACACTGTTAACAGTGCAGTGCCCAATACACTTTTGGGATAACATCAAGTAATGTATCAGCATGCTCTCTAAAGTCTCTTTTGTACAGCTAACTACAGTTATGTCTAGTGAGTATTTATTACAGAAAACATTTGCCATAAAATGACAATCTGGAGTGTGATCATAATGTATATAATTTTTACTCTAGTGTCTTTATCACAAAATTTTTTGAATAAAATTACTGCTTTCAGCTATGCAAAAGCTATGCTCAGAATCTTCAAGAAAATATATTACTAGCTACTACCTTAAGAGATTAAACACAAAAGACAGTAGATGATAAAACTTAAAAGATGACAATAGACAGTAAGGCGTAACAGTAACACGAGTCAAAACTGCCATGTGTGCTTCAGTTAGTTATATAGGAAGCAAAGCAATCCTAGAGATCGTTGATGCATGTATAATGTACAAATATTTACATGAAGTAATTAAGAAGTTCATTTTAAAGCACAGATTTGTAAAATATTTTCAGTTGTTTATGAGAAAGCCTCCCCACAAACCATGGACCTTGCTGTCCATGGATTGGATTGTGTGCTTCGGCGATATATATAGCTGTACTGTAGGTACAACCACAATTAAGGGGTATCCGTTGACATGCTAGATAAACATATGGTTTCTGAATAAATGCAGGAGCCTTTTAAGTAGTTGCTGGAGCAAAAGTCTGGACGATTGACTAATCTGGTCTTGTAAAAGGCCTTGCTGTGTTAATATTGCGAACAGCTGAAAGCAAGGGAGAAACTATAGCCGTAATTTTACTCGACGACATGCAGCTCTACTGTATGCTTAAATGATGGCATTCTCTTGGGTAAAATATTCCAGAGGTACTGTATTTACTTGAATCTAAGCTGCACTCGAATCTAAGCCGCGCCTGGAAAATGAGACTCGAAATAAGGGGGGAAAAAATAAAATAATAAAAAAAAATAAATAAATAAATAAAAAAAATAAAAAAAGAAAAATTCACAAATCTAAGCTGCGCCTGAAATTTGAGGCTCGAAATTCAAGGGGAGATAAAAGTTTTAGGCCGCACCTCCAAATCGAAACAAAGTTGGTCCATTGTAATATGAGACATAATTTAGGTCGAATGAATGACGATACAGCTACAGTTGTTTGGTTTGAGTCTTAAGCTTAGCAGTTAAGCTTTACCATGTAGTCATTGCTATGCGTCAGGCACTCCGTCCGTGTTTATACAGGTACCCTTCCTTTTTTATGTGCTGCGTCTGGTTTGAATCGATTGCTTATTTTGCTTTGATCTGATAAGTGCCGTTTTCTTTCTTATAGGTGTTTACGCCACTCTAAGCTGAAAATGCATTACTGTACTGTGTCATGCATGGTTTGTCGCATTCTGATAGTGCGTGTTTACGGCCTGTTGCCGCTCGTGGCATGGATTGCTTTTGTGCGCGCTACCGCCGCTTACAAAAAAAGGAGGAATCATCTCATTAGCGAAACAATGGCAAGAGACTGCTATTTGTTGTTACTTACACTGCTGCTTTCTTTGATAATGATCACCAAGAACCAAATAATAGACTGCGTATGACAGAACATGTTCTGAACGAGAGTTAGGCGAAAATTTTTCTCCGTTTGAAAATCTTTGCGGCTGCTTCTTTAGTACATCAAATTCTGTACAGAAATTAGAATCATCTTAGATTTAAAAATCTAGTCAGTTGCCGTGCTTCATTTCTGACTGTATCACTATTAGGCATAAGAATAATATAAATATAAACATGACATGATACGTATATTCTTCCACGTTTGCTGTTGTCTCACTCTAGTTTCGTAGTTTATTAAGCAGACAGGATTTAAATGAGATAGCTTCAAACATGAAAGAATACCTGGCAAAATGTTTATATTCATATTATTCTTATGGTGAAGAGAATAGTAGAGTTGGCCATATTGACAAACATCCCAAACAGTCTTGCCAGTCGGATTTTCGTAGTACATGGAAATTCCGCTACATTTGAAGATGAACAATACGGAATTTTTATTTACTTCGTTGGATAATGTACGAAAATGGTCGAAACTCGGGCAGAGAAAAAAAGCTCGTCTTCCACCTTTTTTTAAAAATTTATTTAATGACGCAGAGGTTTTGGCGCCAGTATTTATCTTTGTGCCTACAAAGCATGCCTGTGTAGCACTACATATATTTGACGGCAGAAGTCAGTTGTGGCAGCACCTACCAACATTTTGCTTTGCACTCAATTCTAAGCCGCAGGCAGTTTTTTGGATTACAAAAACAGGAAAAAAAGTGCGACTTACATTCGAGTAAATACGGTACACTAAGGCCCCCAGTTGGATCTCCAGGTGGGGCTATTTGGGAGGATGTAGTCATCTGGAGAAACTAAACTGGCACTCTATAGATCACAGTGTGGAATGTTAGATCCCCTTAATTGGGCAGGTAGGTTAGAAAATTTAAAAAGGGAAATGGTTAGAGTTGTTGAAGTTCGGTGGCAGGAGGAACAGGACTTCTGGTCAGGTGAATACAGAGCTATAAATATAAAATCAAATAGGGGTAATGTAGGAGTACATTTAATAATGAATAAGAAAATAGAAACGTAGGTAAGCTACTATAAACAGCATAGTGCAAACATTACCATAGCCAAGATAACACGAAGCCCACGCGTACCACAGTAGTACAAGTTTACATGCCAGCTAGATGAAGAGATTGAAGCAATGTATGATGAAATACATTATTCAGATAGTTAAAGGAGATGAAACTTCAATTGTGATGGGGACTGGGATTCCACAGCATGAAAAGGAAGAGAGGGAAAAATAGTAGGTGAGTATGGACTGGGGAAGAGAAATTAAAGAGGGAGACATCTGGCAGAATTTTGCACAGAGCATAATTTAATCATGATTTATGAATGATAAAAGAAGTTTGCATACATGAAAGAGACCTGAAGACTCGAAGGTTTCAGAATTATTAAACAATGGTTAGACAGATATTTAGGAATCAGATTTTAAATTATAAGGCATTTACAGGGGCAAATGTGGATTCTGACCACAATTTATTGGTTATGAACTGTAGATTATAACTGAAATAACTGGAAAAATATATGAAATTAAGGAAATGGGACCTAGATAAGTTGAAAGAACCAGAGGTGATTGAGAGTTTCAGAAGCAGCATTATGCAACAGCTGACTAGAACAGCAGAAAGCATACAGTAAAAGATGAATGGGTAGCTTTAAGAGATGAAATAGTGAAGACAGCAGACGAGGCTTGAATGAGCGTGTGTGTGTGTGTGTGTGTGTGTGTGTGTGTGTGTGTGTGTGTGTGTGTGTGTGTGTGTATTGCTGACAAAGGCCTTAATGGCAGAAAGCAATGATTGTGTGAATCTTTTTATTGTGCCTATCGCGGCTCAGCATCTCCGCTATATGGTGAATAGCGACTTTCCTTCTCTCGTATTGTTACATTCCATCTGAACAATCAGTAAAGGAAACAAAAGAAAAATTTTGAAGTTTGCTGATGACACTGTCTTTCTGTCAGAGACAGCAAAGGACTTGGAACAGCAGTTCAATGGAAGGTCTTGAGAGGAGGATATAAGATGAACATCAACAAAAGCAGAACAAGGATAATGGAATATAATCTAATTACATCAACTCTACCATATGGTGAGCAAGATGTATGGGACAGGCGAAATACCCTCAGACTTCAAGAAGAATATAATAATTCCAATCCCAAAGAAAGCAGGTGTTGACAGATGTGAAAATTACCAAACTATTAGTTTAATAAGTCACAGCTGCAAAATACTAATGCAAATTCTTTACAGATGAATGGAAAAACTGGTAGAAGTCGACCTCGGGGAAGATCAGTTTGGATTCCGTAGAAATGATGGAACACGTGACGCAATACTGACCTTACACCTTATCTTAGAAGAAAGATTAAGGAAAGGCATTTGTAGACTTAGAGAAAGCTTTTGACAATGTTGACTGGAATACTCTCTTTCAAATTCTGAAGGTGGCAGGAGTAAAATACAGGGAGCGAAAGGCTATTTACAATTTGTACAGAAACCAAATGGCAGTTGTAAGAGTCAAGGGGCATGAAAGGGAAGCAGTGGTTGGGAAGGGAGTGAGACATGGTTGTAGCCTCTCCCCAATGTTATTCAATCTGTATATTGAGCAAGCAGTAAAGGAAACAAAAGAAAAATTTGGAGTAGGTATTAAAATCCAGGGAGAAGAAATAAAAACTTTGAGGTTCGCCAATGACATTGTAATTCTCTCAGAGACAGCAAAGGACTTGGAAGAGCAGTTGAACGGAATGGACAGTGTCTTGAAAGGAGGATATAAGATGAACATCAACAAAAGCAAAACAAGGATCATGGAATGTAGTTGAATTAAATTAGGTGATGCTGAGGGAATTAGATTAGGAAATGAGACTCTTAAAGTAGTAAAAGAGTTTTGCTATTTGAGGAGCAAAATAATGGATGATAGTCGAAGTAGAGAGGATATAAAATGTAGACTGGCAATGCCAAGCAAAGTGTTTCTGTAGAAGAGGAATTTGTTAACATCGAGTATAGATTTAAGTGTCAGGAAGACGTTTCTGAAAGTATCTCTATGGAGTGTAGCCATGTATGGAAGTGAAACATGGACGATAAATAGTTTGGACAAGAAGAGAATAGAAGCTTTCTAAATGTGGTGCAACAGAAGAATGCTGAAGATCAGATGGGTAGATCACATAACTAATGAGGAGGTATTGAACAGAATTGGGGAGAAGAGGAGTTTGTAGCTCAACTTGACAAGAAGAAGGGACTAGTTGGTAGGGCATGTTCTGAGGCATCAAGGGATCACAAATCTAGCATTAGAGGGCAGCGTGGAGGGTAAAAATCGTACAGGGAGACCAAGAGATGAATACACTAAGCAGAGTCAGAAGGATGTAGGCTGCAGTAAGTACTGGGAGATGAAGAAGCTTGCACAGGATAGAGTAGCATGGAGAGCTGCATCAAACCAGTCTCAGGACTGAAGACCACAACAACAACAGGTGGCGAGAACCAAGGACATGTTGTTGTGCTAGTTCTGAGAAACTGGTGTCTGGGGGAAGAATCCAGATGGCGTGTGTGGCGAAACAGGTGCTGAGGTCATGAATGTCATATTGTAGAGCATGCTCTGCAACAGGATATTGCGAGTTGCCAGTATATACCCTCTGCCTATAACCATTCATCCTAACTGATAATTTGGTGGTAATCATGCCATTTTACATAATACAGGGTGTATACGTGGACAAGGAAAAAAAATTCCCCGGATTTTTCCCGGATCTCCCGGTTAAAAATACATTTTTCTCCCGGGTGGGAAACACTTTCTCCCGGGTGAAAATACACTTTTACTGTGTTAAGTGAAACTATACGTTCCCTCGGAACTGTAAAATTAATCAGTCATTTGAATAGTTATGGTTTTATACAGTGGCTCAGAATTTCCCGGCACTTTAAAAAACGAAACTCAGCGTGAAAAATCACGTTTTGGAAAGTTCTCTGATGTGCAGCAACATGTATGCTGCATATGCTGTATTACGAAAGTATAAATTCGAATTGCACCAAAAACCGCATGTTACTTTCCGAAGCATTGAAATCGAGATTGCAATACACTTTTGTACGCCAGACATTGCTCATATCACGAGATCTCGCCAGCTGATGACAGCGGATATTCATAGCATAGGACACGTGATGTAGTCAGCCAATAGCAACGTCACTTACGTAGCGCAAACATACAAACAGGAAAAGTTAATGGTTTAAATTAATATACGTAGTGATGTTACAGGAAAAGCAAACTTTTCATATATAATATTTGTCGCAAAGATTAATAAGTTACAAGTGAAACTAAGCTTTCACATATAATGTTGATCTTTTTGCGCGTTTTACACTTTAAGACACATCACACAAATGTGCCAGTAAAATGTTTAATACCAAAATAAATCTCTGATCTTCTGGGCTCGAAATTCTTCTAGATGGCTTGTCATCAAAGAGTTGATTTTTAAATAAGAGTCAAATGCTCTGTGATTTCAGAAATTCATCGCACATAGTTCATCTTGCGCAAAAAGAAATTTACTTTGAAAATAACGCTTTTCAAACCACAATTCACAATATTTTCCCAAGATCTGTTGCAAATAGATCTGTTCCAGCATTTGCCAGAGTGTGCCACATAAGACGCGTCCCTGTGCTTGCTCAGCTACGGTGACGTAGAAAGCCCATATGTTTGTATGTGTAAAACATTATAAGATCTTACATTATGTCATAAAAGAAAGAAGACATCAGAGGATACTCCAAGAGAGTCTGAGTTTCTTGAACCATACTGAAATGAATAATTTGCGTTGAAGTTCACATTCATATGTCCAGATTCCCAGCGAAGTAGGCCTCCATCTAATATTAAGCTTTTCAGTGTGATTTTCGGGATGTAAATTTTCTTTGAGTACCAGTACTGTATTATCTCATGTTTGCTTCTTTATTACGGCATAATGCCATATGTGCTAGAAGATAAAAACGACCACTTGAAATGCAGTGAATAGTTGAAACTAGCCAATAGTGTGGAATTAAACACTTCATTTGAAACAAACTGGCTGCCTCAGTGGAAAAGATAATTAAAAAGTGAATTTCTTTATTAAAGCGACAAAAATCACTTCATTGTTCTACAAGGCGATTAATGCTTCACTGTCAGAAAGGTGGAAATAAAATAAGATCTGTAACTAACAACATATTGTAGCCTTCCATAACCATGTGAATGTACTTTAATTCACTTGATAGCTCCCAGCCACAGAATTCACTTTTTTTCATGTGATGTGAGAGCAGTAAACGAAGAGGCTACAGCAAAATCACTAAATGTAAACCCCCCACTATAACTCTGACTGCTCTGCGCATCAGCCCCGGATCTAGGATATTTCAAACCGGGGCAATACTAGATGATGGCGATCTGTTCAACAGTCATTCGGCAATCCCCCAAAACAATTCTCTCCACTTTCTCGATCATGTCGTCAGACCAGCTTGTGCAAGCCCCAGGTTGTTTCGGTTTGTTGTCACACGATGTTCTGCCTTCATTAAACTGTCGCACCCATGAATGCACTTTCGACACATCCATAACTCCATCACCACATGTCTCCTTCAACTGTCGATAAATTTCAATTGGTTTCACACCACGCAAATTCAGAAAACGAATGATTGCATGCTGTTCAAGTAAGGAAAACATCGCCATTATAAGTATTTAAAACAGTTCTCATTCTCGCCGCTGGCGGTAAAATTCCATCTGCCGTACGGTGCTGCCATCTCTGGGACATATTGACAATGAACGCGGCCCCATTTTAAAACAATGGGGATGTTTCTATCTCTTTCCAGTCTGGAGAAAAAAAATCTGAGGCCTTAGAACTTGAATGCACCTTGTAATTCACGAAGTACCAATATGAAATGCCTATTTGGCCTACTACAAGCGAAAAGCTTTATTTTAGGAAATAGTTTGACATTTCATTCATACGCTCCAGTTTTTGAAGCACGAGATCGAAAAGTAGTGGTACGAAATTTTTGTATAAATTTGGAATCGTCATATTATTCCATAATCTGTGTGATGTCCCCGTTTCTTCTCCTTCCTCATTCTAACAAACTATTTTCTGATCACTAATTCTGTAACTATTCCTATCATTGTCAAAGCTCATTCCTTCTCCAGTTAACTCTACTAACCCTGCCAGAATCACCGGTTTAGTTATCCAGCGATTATTATCCGCTTAGGTGTTATTACGTGTTCGTACAACCCATTTTCTGTGCTTCTCCCAGAATAGAACTTAAGCGGCTGCTAACCAGGAAACGTACAACTTGCCCTTTCTACTGCAGCGATCTGGTCAAAAATTTTCTGTCAAAATCTCATTTTCTTCGGTACACCGAGAAGATAACGTAATCTTTCTTACCTGTCATTACTGCTAGTTGTTTATTTCCACTCTGGTAGTCTGAATCTATGGACTTCGCTAGTAATTATGATAACGCTAATCATTCGCATACCCAATCAACCACATAAACAAACGGCTTTCACCCGTTCAGCTTTATTCCGCTCAGCTCTTATAGCCCAATCCCCTTTTGTCTGCAAGGAAGTTTATTTCTATATGTGACGAGGATTCCCCTGGCATGGACATCACGTACACTATGCACGCATTCAAAAATAAACTTATGATTCATTCAGAAATCAACTTAGAATGTGTTCAAAAAGCAACAGGGATGCGTTTCAAAATCATTTGAATAATCGATAGACTAACGTGCACTAGCTGCTTGGCACTTTGTGAAACAAGGTTTTTTTTCCTTAACAATACGAATTTGCCCCCTCACCACTGAAATTGCCGCCCGGTTCAAATACCCCGGTTCGCTGCGTACACAACCAACAGCAACATTTATGTAGCCAGAAACGGGAGGAGGTACTACTCATACGCGACTTAACTAGGCATGTGCATGATTCCGCTCGTAACTGCTTACATGAATTTAATGTAAGCAGTTGTGACGTCACGCTCATCGGAGGTAATTCGTTGTCACGAAGCATTGCATAGTCTTCCAAAACCTTTTGACACATTTTGCTGTTGGCAAATTCTTGTATGAGCCCTGTTTTTTAATGTTGTTTTTCCTATGCAATTTAAGTTTTATTCTCTCGTTCCTATTTTGTTGCTGCAGTATTATTCTGCAGTAGCGGGATTCAGTAATATCCTTTGTTAGAGTATCAATTCTTACCAGTCAATATTACAAAAAATTAACTGAAAACTAAAACAATGAAAAATTCCCGGGTTTTTCCCGGTTTTCTCCCGGATGAAAAAATTCCCGGGTATTTCCCGGATCTCCCGGGTCGTATACACCCTGTAAGAGCTGGTATATGACGTGTCATTTCGCGGGTGGCTCTCTATTTCATAGTATATGTTTTGCCTGTTACAGGGCTATTATAGGTGGTGGTAGGATGGTTCATAGGGCAAGTCTTACAGTGGGGACCATCACAGGGGTAGGAGCTATAGGGTAGGGAGATGAGTGCAGAAGCAGCATAGGGTCTGACAAGAATATTGTCGAGATTGGGAGGACAATGGAAAGCCATTCAAGGTGTGGTGGGCAATATTTCAGACAGAATGGATCCCATTTCAGGGCATGATTTTAGGAAATCATCACCCTGTTGAAGTAGCTGATTGACATATTCCAGACCAGAATAACACTGAGTCACCAACGGTGTGCTCCGAAGCTGTTTTGAGGAGGGATGAGCAAGCAGTACCAGGATTGGATGTGATGGCCCGAGAAATATGCTTTTTAACTAAGCTGGTGGAGTAATTACGTGTGGTGAATGCCAAAGTGAGAATGGTGGTGTATTACTGTAAAGAGTCTGCATCCTAACAAATACATTTGCCTCGGATGCCAAGGCTGTATGGGAGGGAATGTCCGACATGGAAAGGATGGCAACTGTCAAAATGTACATACTGTTGTTTGTTGGTACATTTAATGTGGACAGAAGTGTGTAGCTGGCCTTCGGCAAGGACGAGATCAACATCAAGGAGAGTGGCATGGGATTCAGAACAGGATCATGTGAAATTTAATTGGGAGAAGATATTCAGGGATTACAGGAATTTTAGCAGGTCAGTCTCACCATGAGTCCATATGGTAAAGATTTCATCAATGTATCTAAACCAAACCAGGGGCTGAAGACTTATGGATCTCAGGAAAGCCCCTTCCAAGCGACCCACGAAATGGCTGGCATAGGAAGGTGCCATCCTGGTTCCCATAGCCATACCAACCCTGATCTGTTTGTATGTCTGCCCCTCAAAGGTGAAGTAGTAGTTGGTTAGTATAATGTTGATTAAGATTAACAGGAAAGATGTCATAGGGTTGGAATCAGGTGGGCACTGACTGAGGAAACGTTCAGCAGCAGACAGACCATGTATGTGGAGGATGTTGGTACAGAGGAAGGTGGCATCAATGATGACAAGCAAAGTGTGTGGTGGGAGTGGTACAGGCACGGATTTCATATGAGCTAGGAAATGGTTGGTATCTTTGATGTAGGAGGGGATTTTTTGTACTATGGGTTGCAGGTGTTGATCAACTAAGGCAGATGTATGTTCAGTGGGTACTTTGAAGCCAGCAACTATAGGATGGTCAGGATGAGGAACAGACAGCGATTACATAATAAAGCAGAAGCTGGGACTGCTGAACAGAAAGGGGCGGGGGGGAGATCCCACCTTCAACCAAGAGACTATCAACAGGGCTAGTACGGAAGGCACCAGTGGCCAAACAGATGCCATGATGGTGCAGTGTGGAAGGAGCAGCCGAATCATAAACTTGACAACCATAGTCCAAGCGAGACAGCACTAAAGCACGATAAAAGCAGAGAAGGATGGTGCGGTCGCACCCCAAGAGGTGTGGGCAAGGAACCGAAGGACACTGAGTTTACGGAAACATCCTACCTTCAGGAGTCTGATATGTGACAGCCAAGTGAGCTTGTTGTCGAAAAGAAGACCCAGGAAAAGAAACTGTGGGACCACAGGTAATCGTCGTGCATCGAGATAGAGCTCCGAATCGGGGTGGATCGTAGTACGGTGACAAAAGTGGACCACCCGTGATTTTAAAGGAGAGGAAATCCGTGTGAGAGGGTCCATGCACAGACATGCTGTTAGCTCCCTGGAGCTGCTGCTCTGCAGAGGCCATCAAGGCCATCAAAGAGGAACTAACCCAAATAGAGAAATCATCCACATACAGAGCAGGGGCGACCAAAGGACCGACAGAGGCCACAAGTCTATCGACAGCAATGAGGAAAAGAAGTACACTCAATACAGAACCCTGTGGGATGCCATTCTCCTGAGTCCGTGGAGAGCTAAAAACAGTACCAACCCTAACCCTGAACGACCACTGGAACAGGAACTGGCAGATAAAAAATCAGGAGTGGGCCCCGAAGATCCTGCTGATGAAGTATAAGAAAGATGTGATGGTGCCAAGCCATGTCATAGGCCTTGCAAAGGTCGAAAAATACCGCAACCACATGGCGGCGCTGGGAAAAACCCTGCCGAACTGCGGATTCCAAATGAAGTAAATGATCAATCGGAGACCATACCTTTTGGAAGCCACAACAGTAAGGGGACACTAGATCCTGAGATTCGAGGACCCAATTGAGCCGACGGGCTACCATCCGTTCAAGTAACTTGCAAACAACATCTGTCAGCCTAATTGGCCGATGGCTCTTGACAAACAGGGGGCTCTTACCAGGCTTAAGGACAGGAACCACGATGCTATCCCTCCACTGAGAGGGAAAGTCACTCTGGAGCTAAATACGGTTAAACACCGGGAGAAGATGTTGCCATTGTGGAGCACAGATATGTTGAAGCAGTTGGTTATGAATGGAGCCTGGGCCAGGGGCCGTATCATGAGAAGAAGAAAGTGCTGAAATAAATTCCCATTCTGTAAAAGGTTTGTTGTAAGATTCTGACTGACAAGGGGTAAAACATAAGGCGGAAGCTTCGGCCCACTGTTTCTGGTGAAGGAAAGCAGCCGGATAAGAGGGGCATGCTGGTGCCATTGCAAAATGGGTCGCAAGATGTTCTGCGAGAATCAACGGGTCCGTACAGAGGCCATCTGGGAGTTGAAGGCCTGGGAGGGCGGACTGCCGATGACAACCTTGGAGAGAGCGAAGTGTAGCCCATACCCGTGACATAGGGACAGCAGAACCGAGGGAAGAAACAAAGTGTTCCCAAAACATCTGTTTGCTTTGTTTGATTAAGTAACGGGCTTTAGTGCAAAGGCGTTTAAAGGTAATAAGATTGGTAGTGAATGGGTGCCTCTTAAGGTGTTGCAAAGCTCGACAGCAATCACGGATGACAATGGCAATGGCCGTACTCCACCACGGGACTTGCTGGCAGCGAAATCGTCCAGATGAACACGGTACAAGAAGGCTAGCAGCGCGAACAATCGCATCAGACACGTCACGTAGGACGACATCAATGCAACCCGACAAAGAGGGAGAAAACACGACCTATGCAGTGTATAGAGGCCAATCGGCGCATTGGAAAGACCAACGAGGTAACCTGTCCATTGGGTAGCGGGAAGGGAGTGAGAGAATCAACGGGAAATGGTCACTATCACAAAGTTATCACATAAGCAGCAACCAGTCGCAAAATCATGTTTGTTTATTTACTTTTGCGAATCGATTTCCACTGATTAACAGCCATCATCGGTGCTACAAATACAAGAATAAAAATAACAGTGACCAAATGAATAAATGTACACAAAGCAATGTGAAACCAATTAAATGTATACAGATGCATTAAACCATTTAAAATGCATATACAAATTTACCTTTCAACGAATATGTGACCTGAGTAGTAACACTGTCTTAAGCAGAGGTCAAACATAGTGATACATCGAGAATTGACTATGACAACGAGAAACCATAAGGGGGCGCTGCAAAGCAAACCCACCCTCTATGCAAAAAGATACAGCTAAAATAAAAATGAGAAGAAGAAGAAGAAGAAGAAGAAGAAGAAGAAGAAGAAGAAGAAGAAATGACATACAAAGTGAAGTAAAATATAATGATAAAATACTGAAATATTTACAAAAATGGATATATTTCAAAGATTTTGTCAACCACACAGTTTTTTTGGATCTATACATAAGGAATAGTTATGGAAGGCTTTATTTTGGCATATTTCGAAAAAAGACACATACTGACTGTATCATAAACTATCATTCAGCCCACCCTAATCAATGTAAAATGGCGTTTTTCAGATTTGCATTTAATCATGCTTTCTGTAACCCACTTTCTTAAGAGGATCGTAAAACTAAGTTAGATATTATTTTTTCCCTAGCTAAATCTAACGATTATCCGCTACCCTTTGTTCAAAAAATTTATGAAAAATTTGCCAATAAATATAAAGACATGGGAGCAAATGGAGTAATTGCAGGGAAAAATGAAGCAATGAAATATATTTCTTTACCATACTATAGGGTAGTTAGTCTTAAAGTTGCAGCTATTTTTAGGAAACTCAAGGTTAAGATTGCTTTTTCAACCAAGAATAATTTGAGACAAATTTTAGATTATGGTGTAGATAAAGTAAAAGTTTTACACTAGTCGGAGGCTTACAAAATACTTGGTCCAAGCTGTAAAGCATGTTACGTAAGTCAGACTGGACGAAAAATTGAAACTAGATTTGCTGAACATGTCGCCATTGACAGAAAGGACGCGGCTGATAGGTAGAATTTTGCAGCCCACATTATAAATAGTGGACATGAACTTCCTCGAATTGAGACACATGCAAGGTTATTACATAGAGCAGAAAAGGGAAATTATCTTGATTTGCTAGAGGATATGGAGATCTTTTGTCATCATCATAGATCAGCTAGCGTGTGCCTTCTCAATGAACAGGTGAATGTGAGGGGAGTTCATTTTTGGGAGCTCTTTGCCGAGCAATTGCTTGATGGGAATGGAAATGATTGGACAAGGAAAGACGAGAGGGGGATGGAGGAGGGAAGAGTGAAAAAGGGGGGGGGGGGGGGGAGATACACAGATTGGTGATATGAATTATGTTATTGTGACTAAGTTTGCGTTGACACCCTTTAACTGGGCTTTAGCCTTCTTGTCGGCTGCAACAACAGACATATGGTGTGGATTTATGTCTCATGATATACGAGCACATCGTAAGAGCCCCTACAAGTTCTCAATTCATCCTATCGAGCCTGTGTTAATTTTCCTATGTACAAAGTGTGCCAGCACTTTATTTCTGCATTTGGTCTTGTTTCTTTAATACGTTTGTTTCGTTCGTGTCCATAATTTTCTTATCTCAACTTAGTTTACTTCATATGTGCATTCAGCAATGTGGCGCCATCTGACGAAAAAAGTCCGATCTTCCTGAATATCATTAACTGTACGCTAGATGGATGCCAACACCGTTTTACGTTTTGGCATTATGATTAACTTTTGCTCTTCGATAATATGATAAATAATTTTAGAAATTCTTTTAAAATTTTTTTCTATGGTATGCTTCTCACCTATGTTTGTTCCTTTTTACTAATTTGTACAACCACTTTTTGGTGTATATAACTATACTATGTGGTTGACAAAATCTTTGTCAATATACCCTTTTTTCGTAAATATTTCAATATTTTATCATTATATTTTACCTCACTTTGTATGTCATTTCTTCTTCTCATTTTTATTTTAGCTGTATTTTTTCGCATAGAGGGCGGGTTTGCTTTGCAGTGCCCCCTTATGGTTTCTCGTTGTCATAGTCAATTCTCGATGTATCACTTTATGTTTGACCTCTTCTTAAGACAGTGTTACTACTCAGGACACATATTGGTTGAAAGGCAAATTTGTATGTGCATTTTAAATGGTTTAATGTGTATGTATACATTTAATTGGTTTTACATTGCTTTATGTACATTTATTCATTTGGTCACTGTTATTTTTATTCTTGTATTTGTAGCACCGATGATTGCTGTTAATCAGTTGAAATCTATTTGCAAAAGTAAATAAAGAAAAATGATTTTGCGACTGGTTGCTGCTTATTTGGTTATTTTATGGTTTACGGTCGCTGGACAACTTGGGAACCACATGGAGCCCACCATTCATAACTATCACAAAGTCCATCGTGTGGCGACCAGTGTAATAAAGGGAGGAGGGAGGGAGAAGATAGAGAAAGATCAATGGCAGAAAAGGTACTACGACCGGCACTGAAATGAGTAGGGGAGCCATCATTAAGAAGGCACAAGTCGTGGTCTGCAAGAAACTGGTCTATGAGAAGACATCGTCTAGATGGAAATGCACTGCTCCACCAGGGATGATGAGCATTAAAATCCCCGATGAGGAGGAAGGGGGGAGGAAGTTGCTGAAGAAGGGCAGTTAAAGCAGCAGGCTTAAGAGTCCTGTCAGCAGGGAGATAAAGATTGCAAACCGTGACCTCAGAGTCCAGGTGGACCCTAACAGCAACTGCTTCCAATGTAGTTTAAAGAGCAATCTACGTGCTAACAATGTCTGTACGGACCAAGGTACAAACGCCACCAGAGGCCCGGAGGGAGCTGACCCGATTTTGACAGAAAACATGGAACCCACAGATGGCCGGTGAGTGATCATCAGTAAAATGAGATTCCTGTAGAACCACACAAACTGCAGAGTAAGACGAAATAAGGGATTTCAACTCCGGAGGGTGACAGTAATATCCATTACAATTCCATTGGATAACCACAGAACAATGATTCAAATGGGGGTTGAACAGGCTGCTGGGTCACCACCTGTCACTGACAAGGAGAGGGCGACAGGTCAGAATCAGGTTGCGAAGCCGGGGATGGGACCTCTGGTGACACCAGAGGCTCCTTGTCCCGGTACTTATGTTTCTTCTTCTTTTCTGTTTGAGATCAAGGAGGGCTGTGTTGCAATTAGGAGCCAGCTGCAGCAACATCGGGAACAGAAAGAGATCGGGCGACCTGGGGGCCCATAGACCATGGTCCTTGCGGGGCAGCAGACCTTTGGCTTAGAAGGATCCGGGAAGGGATATCCCAGGAGGGCCGCCCTTGACCGGCAGACGCTGAAGAAGTGGGACACTTCTCTGGCTGGGGAGGGGGAGCAGTGCCCGGAGGAGAAGGTGTGGGAGCCACAGGGGGGGGGGGGGGGGGTGTTTGGGACTGGGGTAAGGAAAGGGGAGGAAGGTGTGAAGATGTAACCAAAGCACAACTAGATGTCATGGACACAGGGTGAAGATGTGGATACTTCTTACGAGCCTCAGTGTAGGTTAAACAATCAAGGGACTTATACTCCTGTATCTTCTTTTCCTTCTTATATACTGGGCATGTGATGAACGTGGAGAATGACTGCCATGACAATTAACACACATAGGAGGGGGAACATAGGAACTCCCCTCATGCAATAGACATCCACAGTCACCACAGAGAGGGGCCTGCAAACAGCGGGAAGACGTGTGTCCAAAACGCAAGCACTTAAAACACCTCATAGGAGGTGGGATGTACGGTTTCACGTCACATCGATAAACCATAATCTTTACTTTCTCAGGGAGGGTATCCCCTTCAAAGGCCAGGATAAAGGCACCAGTGTCAATGTGATTGTCCTTCGGACCCTTCTGAATACGCCGAACGAAGTGAACACACCGCCATCCGAGATTGTCCCAAAGTTCCTCACCAGTTTGAAGGATGAGGTCCCTGTGAAAAATCACACCTTGAACCATATTTAGAGACCGGTGAGGGGTAATGTACACAGAAATTGTGCCAAGATGGTTACAGGCACGAAGGGCCAGACTGGGTAGCTGAAGCAGTTTTGATCAACAACCAACCCGACCGCATCTTGCTCAGAGAGTCCACTTCGCCAAACTTGTCTTCAATCTGTTCCACAAAACATAAAGGTTTGGTATTGGGGAAAGTATCCCTATCAGTCCTGGTGCAAACCAGATAGCGGAGGAAAGGTTTTGCCCCTAGCCGATGGGCCTGACCCTCCCGCCAGGGGGTAGCCATGGAAATGAAGACCGAAGGGGCAGGAGAAGCAGCACAAAAGAATCAGTTCCACACAGAGAGACGGCCGCAGAAGAACGGCCTGAGTTCTGGATTCATATGCATTTCATTTGCATAGCGTCTGCCCTGATACCACCCACTCCTATCAGGGGCTCTCCTCACAGGCGCCACCCAGCCACAGCGAGGGCAGTCTGACACGGCGGCCATTGCCGGGAGTTCCGATGTTCCAGGATGACAAGCAACCACTCCTTGGCTTACATGAGGTGGGCACAGCTCTGGTATCAAAAGTGTGATCCCTGTGTGTTCAAGGGGCTCAACCAAAAGTGTACATAGCGACCCCACCACACAGGCTGGCTACCATGCTGGCTATGCATCCTAGCATCAGATAACGATGTGAAAAAAAAGGTGGAATGAAATAGGAGGGCACACATCGGAGACACTAGGTAAGGTGCTCTTCCCCAAATGGCTCACACTATGGAATAAAAATTTAGTAATGGGGGTCAACCCCAGAGGGGGACCAGGGAATGCCTAAAGGATGAGGAGATTATGCAACAAAACCAAATTGCAAAACCAACATAAGCAAGGACACCAAGTGAGGGAGAGGAGAGGGTGAAGGGGAAGGAGCAAGGAGAGGAAAGGAGGGGAAGGGGAAGGAAATGCAGCCCTGGAAAGGAGGAAGGCTGCAATAGCTCGGGGCCCTGTGCTCGCCACGCACGTACTCACGAAAGAACCGTGAGCCCCCTGGGGGGGGGATCAAGAACTGTAGCCAAGAGAAAGCAACATGGAACCACAAGTAACGTGCACCTTCTAGTGACAATTGCTGCACTTCTCTACCTTCCCACAATAAATCATCCTGTCTTATTTACTGTAATGAATCATTCTTTTAATTTCAATGGAGAAATAATACAGCCAACCAGATGCAAATAATTTTTTAACACACACCTTTGGTTTGACACCTCTAACGATGTCTTCATCAGAACGAAATTTTAACAACCGTAAAGTTACATTGTTAGAAGGCAAGAATGATGTTTGTTGCAATGTATACATATCAAAGGCTGGAACAAATTAATTTTTTACTTGAGCATGTCTGCTCGCATCTTTGACTACTGCCTCCCTGCAATGTAAATTTATGATTGTTAAAATTTCATTCTGATGAAGGTATGCTTAGAGGTGTCGAAACCTAGGTCAATGTATTAAAAAAATTTTTTTGCAAGCAGTTGGCTGTATCATTTCTGTGTTGAAACTTATATACAATTACTGAAAGCCAGCCATGCTCAAAACTGTGCACATTCTTTGATTTTATTCCCTCTTATTCCTTTATAAGACTAATTATAGAGCCATCAAAATGTATTTAGTTGTACATTAATTTCTATAATCAATTTTTATTTTTTGAAATTCTGTTACATTCTGACCAGCTTTAAACTGTCAGGAGATGAATGCTTTTTTTCATATGGTTAAACATTTTTAAGACTCTTGCTTTCTTATATACAAATGAATATATTTTAAAGATCTGTACTTTAAAATGAACATCCTTTTAATCACTTCATATAATTATTTGTACGTTATGAATGCATCAATGATCTCTATGATCCCTTTGCATCTTATTTGCAACTGGTTGAAGCACGCTTGGTAGTTTTGACTCATTTTTACGTCTCATGACTTGTTGCACTGCAGTGGAATGAGATGTATATCGTGTTTTTGTTGTAACACTGTTATTGGTGTTTAATTGTTTGATGTAGTAGCTAGTAATGTACTTTCTTTTACTTTTGTTACAGATTGTGAAGATGACTACTGCACAGCCGAAACCAGTAATTTTCTTGCATGACCAGGTGCAACATTCTAGGACAAAGACTTCTGAATCTAGCCCTAATATGGAGCTGGGTTATTACAGGATTCACAAGTAAATGTGAGCCTTCTCCAGGCTGGATCCTCATAAAAGTTAGTGCAATGCTTAAGTCAAAGAAACATTCATAAATGCATCCTCTCCTGTTTTTAAACCTTTTGCTGTGTGTAGGCAATTTGCTCACTGCTATGGAAACTGTACATAAAATACGACTAACAGTGTAAGTAAGAATAGGCTATTTTACTCATCGAACCAACTGAGCTGAAAACAAGTCATGATATGCACCACATTTTGTCAGCCACGGCTTAAATTGGAATTTCTTCATGCATCTGAAGCACCAACTAACAAAGCTATGTTGCTTATGAGTCTCACAATAGACAAAATGCCAATTGGCAATGATGTGATGCAGTAGCTTGCTGAATTGATCCTGTGGACAAATTACAAGTAATGGATTTGAAAATTAATCGTAATCTATTGTCAATGATGTTACTTTGCAGTCTTCCAGACAATTACGATGATCCATTGAGTCTCAGGGCAATTTATCTCTTGCTGAGACATGAGAACTAAAAATACTTGAAGAACACAGGGATTCAGAATATGATGAAAATGCTTGGACCACAGTGTTTGTTGAAGTTGTAAACCGTTCATGAACACGTCAAAAGGTGCTGTGAATGAAAATGACAAATTTGAACAAAAATCAAACCAAAAACAAATGAAGCAGAACTGCTGTACAAGTGTGAACTTCTGTAATAAAAAGAGAAAGAGCATGAATGCTTTTTGAAGAAGGAACAGAATGAATGGGCTAAGAATAAAGTCAGTGAAGCTCATTGTTGTTTTACCATGACTGAATTATGGTTGTTAAGTTTTGTTACAGGTTCTGTGGTGTATAGACGTGGTTGCATGCCACAAAAGTTTAACAGTTTGCTGCCGAGTTGGTGGCAGCAGCGCACTTGTGAAACATGTTACACAGTATACATCAGTCCTGGCTGTGCTGTCCTGGTCACTTCTGTAGTTCCCTCGCCTGTGAAAATTGTCCACAGAGTGGAGGGGCAACACTCTGTTATCTTCCTTATCATCATTAGTGTCACTCATGGTAGGTGAAAGCCAGAAATGTGTAAAAGATTCTCAGTCCTAAGATGCTGTAATAATGAAGGGAAATTAAATTCATTCCAATCATCTTTATTCTTATGTAACCATTCTACTGCCTCATTTGATAAACCATGCTTGTGTGTCTTCAAACTGCTTCATAACGTGCTCCTACATTGTAATCCTGCGAAAGGCCATGAAAGACAACTAGTAATGCTGCTTCTGCCATTTATGAGCAATATTTATATAATTCTTCAACATACCTCACTCAGCTTCTCAACTTAACACATTTGGTCAGAAGGTTGACATGCTGGCCAAGTCAATGAACAGGGAAACATTAGTCCTAATGGAAACAAGGCATTTCCATAGGCTATTCTGACTGCTTTACAGCCTATCAAGTGTGAGTGGCAAAGGATTGTAGTATTCACATTTCAAGAGATGCTAAGTTTTTTGTTCACAGTAGTTCTAAAACAAAGCAGAGTTTCATGGATTTCTATGAAAGGTAAGGATGAGTTATAAACATGAACTTTGAAGAAAAGATCTTCCAAACACCGAATTGGAGCCACCATCTGTTGTTGAATTACTGCACTGCTCTGAAAAAGAGGGTGTTCTGCCCAGAACTGACTAAGTCAGCAGCACAACAAAATGTGGATGTTGCAGACAGACATTAGTGTGACCTGACAGAAGAGGGCCTCCAACCAAGATTTGTTCCCAAAACAGTGCAAGACAAAAAACCAGTCTCCAAGAACAGTGCCTTGTAAGGAGGATGGTTTATTAGCCTTGTAAGGAGGATGGTTTATTAGACCAGATCAACGCTAATACCAATTGTCGAACCACAGATTGATGGAGACAAAACTTCCTAAGCTTCTTGCAGAATGATGACTAACTGAAACTCAGCTGCTGACAGGTGTTGTTGATATACCTCGATGTGGACAGCGGAAAATGTGTGCCCTGACCGGGACTCGAACCCAGGATCTCCTGCTTACATGGCAGATGCTCTATCCATCTGAGCCACCAAGGACCCAGATGAATAGCGTGACTGCAGGGACTTATCCCTTGCACGCTTCCCGTGAGACTCACATTTCCAACTGTCCACAATTCTACATATGTAATGTACCTTATAGACATTTGCCTATTCGCTCATTCTTGCAGAATGTTTCAGAATCCTAAAACAGGCAATGATGGAGGATATCACAATAAAACAACTGAGCATCTCACAATCCACTAGAAATCGCCATGGCTATTCTACTAGATGTCTGCTTGTGTTCACACCCTACCCCACCTTCACTATTGTTTCCTTAGACATCTTGTCCGCTTGTTTTATATTCTCCGCACAGCAACACAAGCATACCCAGAATTATATCACTTCTGAACTGTGACTTGTCAACCTTTCAAAAGTCCTGCATTCTGCTGCATCTTATTTATACACAAGTATCATCTGCTATTAACTCACATCACAGACTTTTTTTGGTCTGGGCAGTAGCTAGGGACTATTTTAAAATCAGCAGTGATAAACAACAAACTTATCTACCCAATCAGTGTTGTCTGCTACCAACTCAGAAGCTTACGTACGATAATCTTAATAAGAATAAAAAACATATAGTGAACATTACTCTCCTGTCTCTATGGAAGTACTTATATACACTTCATCAAGAACCATATTTGACAGCTGTGCCACTTAAGAGTAGGTCACTCACTAATTTATTTGTATGTATTCAGGTATACCAAATCACCGTTCCTCATTATAGCACAAGCAAGAACACAGTCAACATCAGAGTATTTTCAAACTAGCATTACTTAAGCTATACAAAGAGTGTGTATGTATGTCTTTAAAGAACTTACAGCTGACGCAACTGTATATGTGGAGCAGTTTCAATTTCAATAAAATTACCTGCAAAGCCCATTTGATGAGATTTTTGCTGCGTGGATCAGTCACTGGCCCTAACCTGTAGCACACGATGAAGCTGATCAGTCCAGTACAACCAATATACAAAAACACATACTTCTGGTACTGCTGCAGAATAAGCTGGAGATTTCCCCAAATGGTCTGAACGATGTACAATGCTACAGTCGATCCACCAATTAAAAAACCATACATTAAAGGTCTCTGAAAATTAAAAATAATCATTGCATTAGCATTGAATTGTTTCACATTTAGTAACTGTTTACAGCGAGTGCCAACACATTTCATTATTTTCCTAAGAAACATACTGCAGCACTCACAAAAATAACTATGATTACTGAAAGTATTCATACTGTGAAAGTGATATACAAGAAATTCTTTTATACAGAAACATAAAAGTGTTCCAAAACTTAAAGAAAACACTGGAACTAGTGTTGCTTAGTCAGAAACCAAAAACAGGAAAACATTACTGTAACCGTATCAGAAATAATAATGTTGTTACTGAGATCTTACAACTTCTGTGGTAGGAATACTGTATTTATAGTCACAATAGTGATCAGACCCGACTTTGCACGAGTAGCTCAAAGTATCTATGGCTGGATGACTTGTTTATAATATGTAGTGATGTACTCAAACCTTCCTCGTAACACAGTCTATTGGTGAAAACTGTATCTAAGTTCCCACAGTGATTCCTGATATCAGCCATAACATACAGACAGCAGAATTGGGTGTGGGATTTTATTATATGTATAGATATATTTGTGGTTGAGCAGGTAAGTGAGAAAGAATAATTTGAAAGGTCCAGGGCGCCATTCCACTTGGTTATAGCCCCTCTGTTTTCCCAGAGAGGATTTAATGTGACTTACACATCATAAGGGTAAAAATGAAAAAAATCATGTTGCATCAAGGTTAATACTCCACACTGAACTGCAGGTCTCTATGAACTTGACTGCTAAGACCATTTTTAAGTATGAGAAAGGTAAGGGCATTTCACTTTCGATAGAACATACCTAATAAGTCACTGGCCATCTTAGTTTTCTAGCCAATCTTCAGCTTGATGAATACTTTACTGTAGTTACTGCAAATAACATATGCCTCCATCTATACCCCAAAGTCACCTTAGAGTGTCCGACCTGCTCCCCCCCCCCCCCCCCCTTTCCCTGAGGACATACACTCATCATTTGTACCTGATTAATACATAGTGCATGGAGACATTAGCAGCTCAAAAGCCAGTACTGGGGCTTAACACCCATCCCATCTGCTATGTTTTTCTACTCCCATAAATAAGCATTCTTTTCTAATTTTTATCTTATATTCAATATATTTACCTGTTGACATGTAACACATACTTACATGTAACTTTTTTGCGTGTAACATTTACTTTAAGATATCAAGTTCTTACACACTGAGGCAACAAAAGTAATGAGGTACTGGCACATTCAGATGGTGGCAGTGTCATGTACACAAGGTATAATAGAGCAGTACATTGGCAGAGCAGTCATCAGCTGATTCATGAGAAAAAGTTTCCGATGTGATTATGGCTGCAAAACAGAAATTAACAGACTTTGAATGTGGAATGCTAGTTGGAGCTAGACATTCAGGACATCTCATTTTGAAAATTATTAGGGAATGCAATATTCCAATATCTACAGTGTCAAGCGTGTGCCGAGAATACCAAATTTCGGGCATTACCTCTGACCATGGACAATGCAGTGTCTGATAGCCTTCACTTCAAGACTGAAAGCAGCAGCAGTTGTGTAGAATTGTCAATGCTAACAGACAAGGAACAGTGTGTGAAATAACTGCAGAGATCAATGTGGGAAACAAGATGAATGTATCTGTTATGAGTGTGTGACAAAATTTGGAAATAGTGGGTAATGGCAGCAGACGACAGATGCCTTTACGAACAGCACAACAACCGCACATTCTCTTCTGGGCTTGTGACCATGTCGATTGGACCCTACGTGACAGGAAAATCATGGCCTGGTCAGATGAGTCCTGATTTCAGTTGGTAATAGCTGATGGGAGGATCTGAGTGTGGCGCAGATCCCAAGTTGTCAACAAGGTACTGTGCAAATTGGTGGTGGTTCCATAATGGCGTAGACGCTGTTCACGTGGAATAGACTGTGTTGATTGGTTTAACTCAGGGCTTAACAACTGGCCGGTTTTGAGCGCGAGTACTCGCGTCTGCTCAGGCACGTGCTCGTGAGTAGGTGCAAGGTCGCGGAGTAGGGAGGGAGGGGAAATGCGAGTGCACGTTTGAATGTGATCTCGCGTTCTTAACAGATTTAACTAGCCATCTGATTGCTTTGAACATTTTACTACAAGGTAAAGATCTGCTAATTACTCATTTCATAGATCGAATACGAGCTTTTAAAATGAAATTGACACTTTGGGTGAGTCAGCTGGAAACAGGAAACCTAGCTCATTTTCCTAAATTATCATCCATGTAAGATGTTCACAAAGACTGAACGTTATTCACATAGTGCTTTCAAGATCTGACAGCACTAGACAGTGATTTTGATCTGTTCTCTCCATATTCAGCGAATATTTAAGAGATTCGTCCTGAGCTGCAGCAAGAAATTATTGACCTGCAGTGTGACAGAGAATACACAGACAAATTTCAGAACAAGAAAAACATTTTGGAATTCTACAGACACTTCCCTCAGGATAGATTTCCTTGTTTGCACAAACTGGCAGCTACAATATCAATGTTCGGTTCCACGTATGTTTGTGAACAACTGTTCTCTGCAATGAAATGTAACAAGACGCGCCTGAGAAACGCATTGTCTGATTGAAATTTAAACTGCACGCAGTGCCTAAAATGCACAAGAACCATTACTCCGAACATAGACGCAATTGTAAAGGACAAAAAGTACAAGATAACCGAGAATCCCACACTTCAGTGACACCTTTTATTGTGTAAGAGTTCACAAATTAATGCGAATGTAGAGGCATACACTAAGCTAATAAAATTATGTGGCATGTGTACATTCTCCTTTATTTGTTTCATTTGTCGCAGTAATAATTCGTGAGTGATATTCCTGCAGGTGGCCGCAGATTTACATTGACTGGCGGCAGCTGTTGTGTGCCCCACGTGACTTTCCCCACTCTCTGCTCTGGTCCGGTAGTGGGGGTAGCGTGCTCGCGCTGCTCCGTGCTCGCACCTTGCTGCTCACAGCTTGCTCCGCGAGCACGTATGTTGTGAAGCCCTGGTCTAACTGAACCAATCACTGACTGGAAACAGTTATGTACAGCTACTTGGAGACCGTCTCCAGCCATTCGTGGACCTTGTGTTTCCAAACAGCAGTGCAATTTTTATGGATGACAATGCACACTGTCTCCAGGCCACAACTGCTCATGATTGGTTTGAAGAACATTCTGGACAATTTGCACAAATGATATGGCTACCTAGACTGCTCGACATGAATCCTATCAAAAATTTATGGGACATAATGAAGATATCAGTTTGTGCACAAAAATCCTCACTGGCAATACTTCCACAATTATGGATGGCTATAGAGGCAGCAGCGCTCAATATTTCTGCAGGGGACTTCCTTGACTTGAGTCAATGGCATGTTGAGTTCTGCACTACTCTGTTCAAAAGGAGGTCCAATACAATATTAGGTGGTATTTATGACTTTTGTAAGCTCATGTATTAGCCTAAATTTCACTAGAATTTAGTACTCTGATTCTTATTTTGATTGTTCTGGTTCCAATGGTGTAACTGATTCTCATAAGGGCACCCTTAATTTAAATTAATAACTTTTTTCCTTTATTACAGTGCATACAGAAAAAACCTATGATGTAATCTGTACATTTGTGAAAAGTGGCCCACACCAATAGGAAGTCTGGCAGTCCCAATTTCCTGTTAAGTATTTGAAATTAGCTACAATTAATTATGTTCTAAAATTATTAAAGTTGAAATTTTACTTTAATTTTTCTGTACAAGATGACATAACTAATAATTTCATGTAATTTACTTTGATTTGCAATATGGCATTCACCCATGTGAACAAAGGGATTCACATTGCATAAGAAGAATAGTGACCACATATTTTCTCTTAATTTCTGTCCGGCAGTATTTTTTTATAAACTCAAATCACATTAGTTACAGTGCATCTAAAACAGTAGAATCCAACCTACCCCATTTTTAAAGCATACTGTAGTTTCAGAAACTCCTGCGCCTGCTTCCAGACATCATCATTCAAGCTTCCAAGCTTGTAACTGTAATCCAAGTCACAATGATCTTTCTTTGGGGAACATATACTAAGAATACTCTTTGTAAATCAAATTAAAGAACATCCATTTCAGTAGTGGAATTTTCTGTGCATTGCATTTTCCTTGAGTGTCCATAAAGTTGTAGTTTGGATTGTACAGTAGGTTCAGGGTAGAAGTTGGAGTAGGATTTCCTGTAGTAATTTGATGACAGTTTTGGAAGGCTGCCCAAGAATTATTTCATTAAGGTTTTCTCATATTATTCTTCATTTGTTTTATTTGAGAACATGACTTTTCTGAATAAGCGTTCATCCCATGTTATGTATCCAGCCAGCATGGCACAGTTTATTATTTAATCTTAAGAGCACTGTAAATTTTTCTTGCACACTTCAGTTTGGCATCTCATTTCTCACATTTAAACCAAGACACCTTTTCTCCTGAATTTTCATGTGAAACTTTCTGGACATTTAGATGGGATAATATTCGCAATACTTATTATGTAAACCTTCCTCTAACCATAACATTGTTTTCTATAATGTGTTAAACACTGCCTGCTTATTACCAGTGGAAAATTCATGACACTATTTGAAGTATATGTCAGACCTAATTTTTGTGGGTCTGTATCTCTGGTCAGTGACACTGATCACTTGACGAAAGAGGCGGTCCTGTGACTGAGCCATTGCGGCTTGAAAATTTCCAGAAATGTTACTATGGATCAAGACGACTATGATATTATAGGTAATGGATTTTGACAAAGATGCCGGCCATTTATTTATTTATGATGGACACACTGAACATTTGCAAAATGTGTTACACAGATTTGGTGAGTATTTGTGTGTGGCAGAACTTTGCTATTAATTATATAAATATATCACTGATATTTGAAGAACCTTGTCAGTTTGGCAAAGTGTATGTGCCCTATTAAGTATCTACTTTTGCTTTCATAGATGTATGATGTAACAGCTGCACAAAAATTGCTCACTGTTTCACCCAAACACCCATCCATCCTGTTCCTTCAGACTGGAAGTCTGCTGTCCTCCTCACATATCTCTGCAATCTGGATGTTTCAGCAAAAAAATGAGAACTCTGTGACAGAATTAAGAATGCATTTTGAAAACCTTGGTTCACTAAACCTGATCTCAGCCATTCCAGGATGAGATCACTGGAGTGTTTGTCATTTAGCACTAACCAAGGAGTACTGTATGATGGAAGACTGTGGATAAAGTGTGTATTACCTACCTACATAGGACACGCAATGAATTAAATAAGATCACATGTAAACAGATTTTTCTACTAGTTATCTGATGACAGGTAAGTTCTGAGACTGTAACATTCACAATGAAAACAATAATAAACTGTCATGCTGCATGAACTTACCTTAGGAAACAGTCTGCTGATGAAGTAGGTTAAGATAAGAAAGCTGGCTGTTATTCCAAGTGATATTCCACAAATGTAATAAAACAATGAATTTTCGCTTAGCTGAGGAGCAGACATGAAGGTCAGCATAGCAACAGCAATCAACAACACTCTCCAATAGTCAACACCTGGAAAGTAAACATAACTGAGTGTTTGGTCATCAGACTACTACTCACATTCTTAGGGCAACCTTTGCTAATCACAATTTAACTGCTTTCTCTAACAAATAGTTCTTCCCAAGAGCTTACAGGAGAGTACACACTCCACACAAAACTTACAGATGCAGCTAATTTGATTCATCAGCTGTGATACAGCGAATAACTTCATTAACCAATGACAATGGTGCAAACTACTAAGACCAATTTTAGACAGCCACGAAAAAAAGGGAATTAGCATACGGCATATACAGGGTGCTACAAAAAGGTATGGCCAAACTTTCAGGAAACATTCCTCACACACAAAGAAAGAAAATATGTTATGTGGACATCTGTCCAGAAACGCTTACTTTCCTTGTTAGAGCTCATTTTATTACTTCTCTTCAAATCACATTAATCATGGAATGGAAACACACAGCAACAGAACGTACCAGCGTGACTTCAAACACTTTGTTACAGGAAATGTTCAAAATGTCCTCCGTTAGCGAGGATACATGCATCCACCCTCCGTCGCATGGAATCCCTGATGCAGCCCTGGAGAATGGCGTATTGTATCACAGCCGTCCACAATACGAGCACGAAGAGTCTCTACATTTGGTACTGGGGTTGCGTAGACAAGAGCTTTCAAATGCCCCCATAAATGAAAGTCAAGAGGGTTAAAGTCAGGAGAGCATGGAGGCCATGGAATTGGTGCGCCTCTACCAATCCATCGGTCACCGAATCTGTTGTTGAGAAGCCTATGAACACTTTGACTGAAATGTGCAGGAGCTCCATCGTGCATGAACCACATGTGTCGTACTTGTAAAGGCACATGTTCTAGCAGCACAGGTAGAGTATCCCGTATGAAATCATGATAACGTGCTCCATTGAGCGTAGGTGGAAGAACATGGGGCCCAATCAAGACATCACCAACAATGCCTGCCCAAACGTTCACAGAAAATCTGTGCTGATGACGTGATTGCACAATTGCGTGCGGACTCTCGTCAGCCCACGCATGTTGATTGTGAAAATTTACAATTTGATCACGTTGGAATGAAGCCTCATCTGTAAAGAGAATATTTGCACTGAAATGAGGATTGACACATTGTTGGATGAACCATTCGCAGAAGTGTACCCATGGAGGCCAATCAGCTGCTGATAGTGCCTGCACACGCTGTACATGGTACAAAAACAACTGGTTCTCCCGTAGCACTCTCCATCCAGTGACGTGGTCAATGTTACCTTGTACAGCAGCAACTTCTCTGACGCTGACATTAGGGTTATCGTCGACTGCATGAAGAATTGCCTCGTCTATTGCAGGTGTCCTCGACGTTCTAGGTCTTCCCCAGTCGCGAGTCATAGGCTGGAATGTTCCGTGCTCCCTAAGACACCGAACAATTGCTTTGAACGTCTTCCTATCGGGACACCTTCGTTCTGGAAATCTGTCCTGATACAAACGTACCGCGCCACGGCTATTGCCCCGTGCTAATCCATGCATCAAATGGGCATCTGCCAACTCCGCATTTGTAAACATTGCACTGACTGCAAAACCACGTTTGTGATGAACACTAACCTGTTGATGCTACATACTGATGTGCTTGATGCTAGTACTGTAGTGCAATGTAAACACAAGCACCAAAGTCAACATTACCTTCCTTCTATTGGGCCAACTGGCGGTGAATCGAGGAAGTACAGTACAAACTGACGAAACTAAAATGAGCTCTAACATGGAAATTAAGCGTTTCTGGACACATGTCCACATAACATCTTTTCTTTATTTGTGTGTGAGGAATGTTTCCTGAAAGTTTGGCCATACCTTTTTGTAACACCCTGTATTATGATTGATCAATGTAGCAGGAAGAGTGCTGCTTTGGTCATGTCATTTAATTCACTAGCGCTCTAAGCTATAGTTTCTTATTTCCAAGCAGAATATTGTTTTCTACTACTATTATTACAAACTCAAATGAAGAAAGGAGTTAGATATCTTGGATTATTTCCTGAGTAATGTCCTGAAGAATCTGAGGGCACCTGGAGAACAGGCACTAGTAAATTTAACCCCTGATAGTGTGTGCTAATAGGAAACTTCCTGGCATATTAAAAACCAGGACTTGAACCTGGGACTCTTGTCTCTCATGGGGAAGTGCTCACCAACTGAGCATCCAGGCACAATTCATGATCCCTCACAGCTTCACTTCAGCCAGTACCACATCTTCTATCTTTTCAACTTCACAGAAGTTCTCCTGCATACCTTGCAGGACTAGCACTCCTGAAAGAAAAGATACTGCGGAGACATGGCTTAGCCACAGCGTGGGGTATTCCAAAATAAATTTTCATAATGCCTGTATTATTTCAACATGGAGAACAACTGAAGAGCAACACTAATATGCTCACATATGCTGAGGCCATTTCTCTATTACGTGAACATGAAAATTAATAAAAATCTCTTACAATACAATTCATAAATGCAGCCAACTTCAAACGAACACAGTTAAAAGCTTTTTGTCTTAACTTTACAACAACCAAATAACAATGCATTTCAAACTAATAACATTACTTTTGCTAAGACTGATTAATTATCTCAGCACTGTTATCCTCTGGCAACTGATTAAAAGCTGAAACTGAACCACAGATTAAAAAGGCCAACAAATGTTAGAGCCTTTGACAGTTTTCCGAATCAATGTATTTTCTTAGCCCAGCCCAAAAAGACCACAAAATGTTGGCCAATGAGAAAAATTTATAGTCACATATTTATGTACAGTGGTAGGGGGAAGTGTTATGAACAACATACCATACTAAAAATCCTGAACTAGTGGGGTGTGAGTGTGGGGGTGTCAGTGTGTTTAAAGGGCACTTTTTGAGTTTTTTTTCTTTTTTTAATATCTCAAAAACATCTGGTAAAAAGTTTGCCAGCAAAAAATTAATTTACATTAAATAGTCTGCAATAAAAGGTCCCATTTTTTCCTCTTTGACTAATAGTTTGTGTGTTGCAGGGAATGGAAAAAAACAAAGATTATTAAAAATAGTGTTCTAATGGTTATAAAATTGATGTTTATTGTTCAGTGAAGTGGGCTAAGAAGACATACTAAATGTGTTTACCACATGCAAGTGCTATATAACTGTATTGAGGGATAAATTTTGTTCTGTGGGTGTAACAGGGTGAAAGACAGGGGTGGAGGTTACAAGTGTGAGGGAAGATTAGTCACTGGATTGTGATCATGCACTTCCCTCCTTCATAGGTATGCTAAATGAAGTGCAAGCAGGCAGTTCCACAGACTACTGCACTATGCCACCAAAAGCAGCTACAGGGTATTTCAAAAGTTTCTTAATAACCTGAAAATAACTCCATTATATCAACACAACTCAATGGATTTGTTTTGTTTATTCACATGAGGAAAACATACAGGAAATTCTGAGGAGGCATAGTCTGGCTATAAACTGCAAAGTGAGCAGCCCTAATGGTGGGGAAGTGGCCTTTTCCCATACTGCAGTACAGTATGACTAAAGAATCAATTTCACTCTAGCACTGTAGAACAGTGTGTGTGTGTGTGTGTGTGTGTGTGTGTGTGTGTGTGTGTGGGCGCGCGCGCGCGCTGTTCTACTTAGATTCTGACCATGTGTGTGTCTTGCATTAGTACTGTTGGTAATTCATACTTGTATACCATGTAGCATTAACACACTTTGTAGAAAATACACCCCCCCTCCCTCCCACTGGCAGTCTGCACACTGAGTCGTAAGCAAATCGTAAGATGAGCTGCAGAAAGGTTGATATAACTTTGTGAAACATCTTGTAGTTGCTCTATGCGATACTGTGGGGTTGAGAGAATGGGGAATTGCCTTTTCACTCTTCATTTTGCGGAACTATGGAGGAGCGAAGTGCATGACCACAATCCAGTGAACTACCTTTGCTCAGGCTTGTAGCTTCTACCTCCACGTTTCCACCCTGTTACACCCCAGAACAAAATTTATTCCTTAGTATAGTTCTATTGCCCTTAGATGTGGTACAAACATTAAATATTTGTTCTTAAACCACATTAATTGGAAAAAACAACTGAATTCTGGCTGAACAGGCCATGAAGGCCCAATGGTACCGACCGGCCACCCTGTCATCCTCAGTCCAGAGACCGGAGCTGCTATTTTTGTCAAGTATTTCCTCAGTTTGCCTCAACGGCTGAGTGCACCCTGCTTGCCACAGCACTTGGCAGTTAGTGCTTTACTTCAGTGATCTGTTGGGAACCGGTGTTACCATTGTGGCAGGGCCACTGGTAGATCAGTGGACAATATACATTAATTTTATACCATAAAAACACTATTTTTAATAATCTGCAATGTCTCATCCCGTGCAACATGGGAACTATTAGTAAAAAGAAAAAAAAGGGGGACCTTTCATGTAGGAAATTTAATGAATTCTGCACTGAGAAATATTTTCACTAGAACCTGAGGTTTTCCCCCAGTCACGAAAAACAAAGTGACCTTTAACCCCCACACACATGTATGCTCACACACCCAATGATCATGATTTTTAATATGTTACTCATTACACTCCCACCTACCACTATACAAAAATTTGCAACTCTATGAATTTTTTCCCCAATATTCCTTTGTTGACTGGATTATTCAAGGAAATCTAAATAATTAGATGTGTCAGTTTTAAACAATAAGTCTCAAATCTGGACTTGTACAAAATATATTTGAATACGAATTTTGAAGAAAATTATCTGGACCCATAACAGACACCAATAATAATGATTGGAGAATGCTATATAATGATGGATATATGCAAAGAATGACATAGATTGCAACAGATAGCGCATGTCATTAGACCACTAACAAACAGATCAAGAGTGTGACAGAAGAGCTTCTCATTAAAGCTGACTTCTTGGATGCCTACATGAAAGACACTTTGACAACATTCAAAGTGATTTGGAAAAATTAAGACATGGTAGAGACTGGAAGATTATTAGTAACACAGGAAAGTGGCTTCATAAGGTTCATTCTATAGCAAAGAGCCTTCAACTACACCTACATACAAACTCTGTAAACTTCATTCTATAGCAAAGAGCCTTCAACTACACCTACATACACTCTGTAAACTACCATATGGTGCATGGCAGAGGTACAAGGTACCGCTACTAGTCATGTCATTTCCTTTCCCCTTCCACTCACAAACAGAGGGAGGAGGAAAGTCTGTTTATACGAGGGGCATTTGAAAAGTCCGTGCAAAAATAACTACTACTTAAGTGTTTGGGGTAAAACTTTTATTTTTCGACACAGTCTCCTTTTAGACTTATATACTTCGTCCAATGCTGTTCTAATTTGTGGATCCCTTCCAAATAATAGGAATTGTCCAAGACTGCAAAATAGCATGAGTAGCAGTTTCCCGAATGGATGCATCACATTCTCTCATGCCAATCATGTGCCCTCTTCAAACTCACTGACCCGACAGTACAGTTCGCACATACGCCTGAGTGTTATTCTGCACGTCTGCTCAAGTCACACTGATCCACTACTTTTGTTTTGTAGTGATAACAAGAGCCGCAGTCACATTTTACTGGTAGGTGGTGTTGCACCACGATATGGATGTTGACCTCAAATCTGCAGGCCAATATGGTTCAAATGCTAATCATTTCTGCAGAACATACTAATGTAAATGTTCTGTGAATATGAACATCCTGTCTAGTCATTCAAGGAGTTCTGCTTCTTTTTTTAACATGAATGTATTTCCACTGTGTATGAGCTGTTGAACTACATGCTTAAAATAGATTTTAGAGGCTGTGTTCAAAATTACTCCACAAGACTGACTGTCCTTACCACGTGAAATGAATCCACAAAGTCCCAGACTATACTCTGTAGGTTAAAGTCATCTCCAACTAACATCGCATGATCTGAGTACTTCAACACTACTGAGCATCTTTCTTTGAATGAATTTGAAACTGTCACAGTGGAATCGGGGCTTCAGTACAAATATCCCATTATTAACTTTACTTCATCTAGGACTGTTACTAATTACTCATGTAACTTCACAGACTGACTTAATTTCGGCCTTGACAGATTCAATACCACTGTCAACTGCAATGAACACCCCCCCCCCCCCCCCCCCCCCCCCCCCGCCGCCTACATGGCATCCAACCTGTCTTTTCGATATAGTTTACAAGCCTCCGTAAGTATTTCAGAGTTTCGTAAATCGGGTTTCAGCGAAGTCATGGTTCCGAGAATAATTTGAGCACAACAACTTTCCTGGAAGTCAGCAACCCATTAAGGAACTTTTTTACAAATGCTTCTACAATTTATTGGTAAAATTTTGACAGTCTAAGCGTCTTTACTCTGTGTGCGGTCTCTGCGTACTGACTGGCAGGCATCCTTCAGAGGACCTCAAATTACTGCCTAGCCTGAAAGACTCCCATGTGCTTTTCACAAGTACTTTACTACCTGTGCAGTTGCTTTCTTTGTGTAATGTACACCTGACTTTTCTATCCCTTTTCAACCTGGCCTGCACGATTGCGCGGGTCCGGTTTTAAATTTTTCGTGGTTCAACTACATCACATTTCTGCACCACTCCAGACTGCAATGATGGTAAGAGTTCCTGGCTTCTGTTTGACAGCTGTTTTATTTCTTATTGTGACCACCAGAGCAAAAGAAACCATTTAAATCTTCAACGAGAAGACAAATCCATGCTTTACCGAAACCAATGAACTCCGTTTTCCTACGTTTCGCTAGTTTAGGGGAATTTCTGCATCATTTTAGACTGAGAATGTTTAACTTATTGTATGTGCTAATGCTAGCTGCATTTTACACTACTGAATTTCGAGTAGCACGATAATGTTAGTGACTTCTTGAACAAACTATCACTAAGCGAATATTTTTCAGTATTTTTACCTGATTCTACATGTCATTTTGTATGGAAATTGGTACGTATCAGATAAAGATACAAGAAATTTTATCTCAGGGTGGAAAGAACTATGGGAGCACTACAATTCTCCATCCCATAATGCAGATTCAGAAATCTGCATCTGAGAGCATCACAGAACAGATTGAGGCTATCGTTGGGACCCTCCACTGAGCTCCAGACAAAGACTTATCAACTCTGTGCACAATGGTGCAAACTGTGGATTCTGCTTGCACCCCATGGGCAAGGCGGGCAAACACCACCACTTCTGCCAGCCACCTGTACAAACTACATATGGCATCAGAACCAAAGTGACAGACATAACTGTTGCAAATGTGAGCCACAACTTGTAGATGACTGCACCCTGCACCCTCGACAATGGCTGGCAGGGCCATCTCCACATCTCAGATGCTATTTGTCAACTGTGGCCAACTTCTCCCACTCATTCATACACCATGAACACATTCTATTCATCTTAGTATTACTATTACTACTCTCCTGGTGTGTCACCAACAGAGGCTGGCGCCTTACTGAGCTGCGGTGCTGGTCATTCAAAACAAACAAATGGTAACTACGCTACACATTGTGTGAATCTACATTTTACAGTTACTAAAATTCATGACTGTAACTCTTAAATACTAAAAAATTAAGGAATTTAGAAAAACTACAAGAGCATACAGAAAAAGCCTTCTATATACCTTGTTACTCTCCCGATGTCACTAACTGAAGCTGGAGCCTGACTCACTTGTAAAGCTCAACAACAACAATAATAACATCTGTGAGGTATCCACTGGTACTCTGGTCAGCGTATGTTGGCTCTATGAACTTAGCTGTAATTCAGTCTTCTGGAACTCTAAATTTCAGTTGAAATTACATGAAATCCTTTGGGATTTCACCACCAAAACCTCAACACAAACCAATATCATGATAGAACAATGGGAAACAATCAACTACCCTGGGCCCCAGTCCAAAAGACCGGGTAATAAACCTGATAACTGGATTCCAAGGTGTCAGGCATGTCATGAAGAGAAGAATCGGAGCTTCTCAAAAAACCTCAAAACAGAGCATATTTGACATGGAAACACTCAACACAACCACGCTACTGAAATCAAGCAAATTGAAACAAACATAATGCATAAATTCAGTATCAGAAATCCGGCAATACAGGAAACACGACTGTCAGATGAGAGCCACTTTGACTCTGAAAACTACAGGATATACAAGGGGAAACAAGCCGTAACTATTCATGGGAGAAATCTCAAACTCTCTGGAATGGAATTTGTAGCACACAAATCAATACTGGACACACTAATAGTTTTCACTTCAAAACGTGAAAAAAATATCAATGCTCACAATACAGTCTGTAAACAAAACCTATACGAGGGCTCTTGGAAAAGTAAGGCGACTTTTCAAATTGTGCGCGCAATACACATTCGATTATCGATCTTTTTTTGTTATGTTGGTACACATGTCCTGAACATATGTACATAGTTTCAAGTGTACAGCATATTTCATTTGTTTTTGACATACAGAAAGGTTATGTGTGTTTATGTGTGCTTGGCGATGGAGCAAAGAATTTGTATCAAATTTTGTGTGAAAAATGGAATTAAGTGCTCTTAAACAATTGAATTGTTGACAGTGGCATATGGTGAGTCTGCTCTAGGTAAAAAAATTGTTTACAAATAGTACAAGCTCTTCCAAGATGGCTGAGAAGATGCCAACGATGAACCTCGCTGTGGATGCCCCAGCACATAAACAACAGATGATAATGTTGAAGCTATGAAGAAAACTGTTTTGGAAAATCATCGAATTACCAGAAGAGAAGTTGCTGAGGATGTTGGCTTATCGGTCGGCTCGCATCGTGCAATTTTTTCGGATGTTTTGGGCATGAGACGTGTGTCAGCAAAGTTTGTTCCAAAACTTCTCAATTTTGATCAGAAGAACTGTCGCATGAATATCGCTCAGGACGTCTTGAATGGTGTCGATGATCCTCATTTGCTCAAAATGGTCATAACTAGTGACAAAAAATGCGTTTACGGCTATGACATCAAAACCAAAGCCCAATTGTCGCAATGGAAGCATACCGGACAGCCAAGACCGAAAAAAAGCATGCCAAGTCTGATCAACTGTCAAAATTTTGCTATCTTTTTTTTCAATTACCATGGCATAGTGCATCATGAAGTTTTGCCTCAAGGTCATATGGTCAATAAGGAGTTTTACCTTGAGGTTATGCGCCGTTTGTGAGGAGCAATATGCAAAAAATGTCCATCACTGTCTAAAAACAATTCATGGTTTTTGCATCATGACACTGCACCTGATTATTCATCGTTGCTTGTGGGAGATTTTTTGGCCAAAAACAACACGTCAATCATGCCTCAGCCACCATATTCACCGGATTTGGCACCCTGCGCCTTTTCCCTGTTCCCAAAACTGAAGAGACCTATGACAGGACGAAGATTTTCAATGATTGAGGAAATAAAAACTGCATTGGTGGAAGTACTCAAGGCTGTACCAAAAACTGATTATGAGAAATGCTTCGAGGATTGGAAGAAGCGTTGGCATAAGTGTATTGTATCTGGGGGGATTACTCTGAAGGGAATACATGAATATTAACGAATAAATAAATATTTTTTCACAAAAATATAAAGTAGCCCTACTTTTTGAACACACCTTGTACACTAATAAATGCACATGTACCCATAAATGATAGAAGATTTCTGGGGGGATTTGGAAGAAACCACCAAAAAGTCCCCATGAAGCACATGAAAGTTTTACTAGGAGACTTTAATGCCCAATTAGGCTGAGAAAGAAAATTCAAACTCACAACAGGGAAACAAACGGCCCCTACACTGACAAACAAAAATGGAGAGAACCTGATACACTTTTGCAGGGATTTCGACCTCTAAACATGTCTATGCAATTCCCAAAACCACACAAGAAACTATGAACTTGAAAATCCCCCACCAACATCCTACGAGAATTTCAGATACCGTATTTACTCGAATCCAAGCCGCACTTTTTTTCCGGTTTTTGTAATCCAAAAAACCGCCTGCGGCTTAGAATCGAGTGCAAAGCAAGCGGAAGTTCTGAAAAATGTTGGTAGGTGCTGCCACAACTAACTTCTGCCGTCGAATATATGTAGCGCTACACAGACATGCTTTGTAGACACAAAGATAAATACTGGCGCCAAAACCTCTGCGTCAGTAAATAAATTAAAAAAAAAGGTGGAAGACGAGCTTTTTTTTCTCCGCCCCGAGTTTCAACCACTGCATTTTCATACATTATCCAACGAAGTAAATACAAATTCCGTGTTGTTCATCTTCGAATGTATTAGAATTTCAATGTACTACGAAAATCCGACTGACAAGACTGTTTGGGATGTTTTTCAATATGGCCAACTCTACGTTCTGAATTTTTTCCTACCTGTGAGAAGAGATGGTTGCGAATAGTAACCTGATGAAATGTGAATCACAAGCAGTATTCTCTTCACCATTCACAATAAGAATAATAGGAATATAAACATTTTGCCATGTGTTCTTTCGTGTTTGTTGCTATCTCATTTAAACCCTGTCTGCCTAATAAACTACGAAACTAGAGTGAGACAACAGCAAACGCGGAAGAATACACTTATCGTGTCATGTTTATATTCGTATTATTCTTAGCCTAATAGTGATACAGTCAGAAATGAACCACGGCAACTGACTAGATTTTTAAATCTAAGATGACTAATTCCTGTGCAGAATTTGATGTACTAAAGAAGCGGCCGCAAAGATTTTCAAACGGAGAAAAATTTTCGCCTAACTCTCGTTCAGAACATGTTCTATCATACGCAGCCTATTATTTGGTTCTTGTTGATCATTCTCAAAGAAAGCAGCAGTGTAAGTAACAACAAATAGCAGTCTCTAGACATTGCTTCGCTAATGAGACGATTCGCCTCTTTTTAGTTGTAAGCGGTGGTAGCGCGCACAAAAGCAAGCCATGCCGCGAACGGCGACAGGCCGTAAACACGCACTATCACAATGCGACAAACAATGCATGACACAGTACAGTGATGCATTTTCAGCTTAGAGTGACGTAAACACCTATAACAGAGAAAACGGCACTTATCAGATCAAACAAAATAAGCAATCGATTCAAACCAGACGAAGCACGTGAAAAAGGAAGGGTACCCGTATAAATACGGACGGAACGCCTGACGCATAGCAATGGCTACCTGGTAAAGCTTACGACTCGAACCAAACTACTGTAGCTGTATCGTCATTCATTCGACCTAAATTGTGTCTCATATTACAATGGACCAACTTTGTTTCGATTTGGAGGTGCGGCCTAAAACTTTTCTATCCCCTTGAATTTCGAGTCTCAAATTTCAGGTGCGGCTTAGATTCGGGAAATCTTTTTTTCCTTTGTTTCGAGTCTCATTTTTCAGGTGCGGCTTAGATTCGGGTAAATACGGTAGACTGAATTGCGATATCCATGAAAAACATCAGAGAAATCATGGATGAAAGGGCAAGGAAAGGATTTTTTGAATCCGATCACCACCTATTCCAAATTAAAGTGAAATTTATACCCAGTAGACAAATCAAGAGAACCAACAAATTTCTGAGCAGAAAGGGAGTATCTAGAATTAAACAAGAAAGAAATAATAGAAAAGATTAAGATAATCAACAGTAACAAACGGTCAGATCTGTCAGAAAAAGTTGAAGAACTGATAAAACTGGGGCAACCACCAAGAAAAAGGAAACACATATGGTTGAACATGATGTGACCAAGCCATAGAAGACAGAAAACAAGCCTGGAAAAAACTTATCATAGAACATCTGAGAAATGCAAAGAATTCAACAAGATGCAGAAGACTACTTCAAAAATAAATCCATAGTGAAAAAAGAGGATATGAAAATAACAGATTGAAAGAGAGAGAGAAGGGACTTCAACAAAAATAACACATGAAATTTTTACAGAACATTCAGAGAAAATATGACAGGGTACCAACCACCAAGTTATGCTTCAAAAGGCAAGATGGAACACTGGAGACAAACTCAAAAAGGAACTGTGAAATATTGGCGCAATACTAAACTGTGATAAACCGGTGCAGATCCTACAGTCTGAGAATCCAGAACGCAACCTTGATTCCAAATTTCCAACACACAAGGAGATTGTGAAAATAATAAAATCACTGAAAAACAGAGCACCTGGAGAAGATGGACTGATTGCGGAAATCTGGAAATTAGACCACACAAACACATCACAGCCAAAATACATAGAATCATCAAAAACATCTAGGAAACAGAAAAGGCATCAGAAGAATGGAAGTCAGCAATAATATACCCACTCCACAAGAAAGAAGACACAACAGACCCAATAACTACAGATGAATTTCACTACTGCCAGTGACATAAAAATTCTATCGAAAGCCCTGTTAAATTGGCTGGAGCCTCAATTATGTCTACAAATAGGAGAATTCCACCAAGAGTTCCAAAAGAGATCATGCAGTGAACTGATCTGGTGCCAGAGACCAATATTGACGAGAAAGTCCAGGAACACCACAATAACATTCGTTGACTTCAAGAAAGCTTATGACTCCATAGATAAATACACTTCATCACACTGGAAAAAATGAAGGCGGATAACAACTCCAGAATTCTGATCCAGGACACATTAACAAACACAATATCCAAAATGAAGTTTATGGGAGAGATCTCAGGATTATTTAAAATCAAGACAGGAGTGAGACAGGGAGACTGCATGTCACCCATTCTATTTAACTTGGTTTCGGAGAAAATAATCAGGACGTTGGACAAAGGAATCAAAGGGGTAAAGATGGAAAGATAAGGATAAAACCATCAACATGAAATGTCTAGCCTTTGCCGATGATCTAGCCATCATAACAAATAACAGAAAAGAATCCAAGGAAGTTCTAGAGACACTACATGAAATCTTCACTTGAAACATGACTACAAATGTCATATGAACAAATGCAATACATTGACACAAAATCCACAGACAGACACCCACAGGTAACGAAGTATGGAAAGATAACACAAGTAGATAGTTTCAAATACCTGGGAGATGATATACAAAAAACAGGACTGAACGCAACATCCAATGAAGAAATGACCACAAAACTACAAAAAGTATACAAACTTACATGGAACCATTACAACGAAAGAAGTACTTCCATCAGTGCCAGTAGTCTTATGAGAGGCCTTGTATGCCTCAGAAACAACAGTACTCAAAGGAAGAGTGAAAATTAAGAAGATGGAAAAACAAAAGGGGAAAATACTGAGAAAGATCTATGGCAGATCTTCAGAAAGAGGGGATCTGGATAAAGAGATTGACAAAAGAGATCGACAAAAGAGTTGTACAAATAGACGGAGATGATTACCAGCAACATCAGGAAAAGAAGGGCAAAGTTCTATGGACACATACATGGTATGAACAAAAATAGATTGACCAAGAAAATTTTTAACATGGTGACAACTAATACAGTGAAAGTCAACTGGTAAAGGAGACCATAATAAACCTCAAGAAACTGAACACCTCCACAGGAGACATGACAGACAGGGAAAAATGCAGAGGGAAAAGATCAGAAAACAGAAATTTCAGCAAATGCCCAAAGATAAGAAAACAGGAAAGAAGTGGACAGAAGGGCAGAAGACACAGTGACTGTAAGAGAGGCTTTTGGGAAGAAAAAAAGGAAGAGAGAAAAACAAGCCTTGAAAATTGATTGTGTTTTAGTGCTCTCCTTAATGGAGAATTAACAACAACAACAACAACAATAATAATAATAATAATAATAATAATAATAAGTTATGGCATGTCTTTTACTATATTATTCTGAGTATAAGACAAAGAAGATGCAACTGGTAATGTAAAACAAGTTTAGATCTGCCACAGCTTAATCACCAGTAATAGCATGATGTTACATGAAAATGGAAAAAGAAAATCCCCCTTTAAAAAAAAAAAAAGTGTAATTTGAAATACAGTAGTACAAAATAAGTATCTGCTTTATTTGTCTTTCTAATAGTCTGAAGTGTCACTACAACCTATGTTATCACAGAGGAATTTATTTTTTCCAGTTGCACATGCCCAAACAAAAGCTGTAACACAACCATGCCAAAGGGCGCACTGGAGAGAGAGAGAGAGAGAGAGAGAGAGAGAGAGAGAGAGAGAGAGAGAAGCACTATGTGAAACCTTCTCTGAGGTGGCTTTCACATATTCTTTTCCGTTATATTGTTTCACGTCTATATATCAGTTTGATAACTGGAATAGTATTGACAAACTGCCTATTGGCTTCTGTCTCGGGTTCTTCGGCCGACGTTCATCTAATGATTTTTCTGACGTTTCGCCAGCAGGAGTGGCTGGCATTGTCAAAGCTTCACCACCGGCAATGGAGGGTGAAGCTTTGACAATGCCAGCCACTCGTGCTGGCGAAACGTCAGAAAAATCATTAGATGAACGTCGGCCGAAGAACCCGAGACAGAAGCCAATAGGCAGTTTGTCAACAAGTGGCCACGAAAGCCTCAACAATTTTGGAATAGTATTGTTCACATACCTTTTAAAATAGTTACGCAATACTGTGCAGTCATATATTTTAGTGTCTTATCAATGTAATTTCTTACAAAATTGTTAATGGCTTATGAGGAATGTGCTCCATTGTTTTACCAGTCAAGAAATAGATAGCTCATTTCAAATATTTGTTCAGAAGATTGTTCACACGAATATCCCAGAACCTCAACGGCAGGTAACAATATTGAGAAAGTGCACAGTGAGGTACTTAAAGACCAACAATTAAGAGTCTGTGAAAACTTGACTTCAGAAGACCACCGTAAGACTTATTACAGTACCATGAGAAAGCTTTTCGCGAGATGGGTGCCTCCTTTGTTGGATATCTGACCAAAAGCAAAGGTGAAAACTAATTCTTTCAGCAATACTTGGCTCATTTCAGAAAGAATCCAACTGATTTTATGTTCTGCTTTGTTACTGTAGGTGAGATGTAAGTCTGCCACTTAGTGACAAAAATGAAACAAATTAAAACCTGGAAGATGGTATAGCTTTTTTTTTGTGGGTGATGGAAAACTTTTGACCAGTAGTGTAAGTCAAGTCAGTGGAAAAAGAATGTATATTAAACTGGAAACAACAGATACAGGGAGGCACATCCCCTTGCTACTCAACTGCGCGTAAGGATTTAGAATAATACACCAATCAGCTGATACGTTTCTCTTGGTTGAAAACTACAGAGATTATATTCGAATGTTCGGCCTTTATGTTCATGAACTGTCAGCCAATCCATTCAGCCATTGAAACATGATGTGAACACTCATCATCGTAGTAATTTTACTGACGTTGAGTTATTATATTTCAACCGTTTCTACGTGCTCAAATAATGATTTTCAAAAGAAGTGATACGATGACAAATTGCACTGAATGTTGACATATACTGCATCCTAACTATTACACTGCTCCTATTTGATGATGTAAACATGAAGCTGAAACTACACAGGCCGCCCGAGTTGTAAACACTGGCATTTCTGAACTTTAGCATGCACAAATCTCTGTTCTTGGACTAAATTATTCGGGCTGGGCAATCTTTTTGCTTCTTATTGTACATGAAAGTAATGCTATTCAGTTACCTGAAGCTGACCTTTGATGTTAAGTCATAACCGTTCACAGTCCCCTGATAGCAAAATTACCACTGCACAACAGAAGTTGTCCAGCTTTACATACATAGTGCAGCCCACAGTGGGTAACTAGTACGAGAAATTCTTCGTCAGGGCAAGGCACATTGTTGTTCTGACTTGGTACTCAAATTTGAAGTATTGCATGTTCTCAGTAACTGTAGTATTATGAAATCACGGTGCGTAATTTAAGAGAGAGAGTATTTTAGTTGTGAAATCTGTCCGTGCATTTTTTGACACCTCGCTTTACTATATATTAACACTAAACTTTGTTTCAAGTTCTTAGTCCAGAATATAGTTTTTGTTTTTAATTACAGTTATGAAAATGGCAAGAGCTGAAACATGCCAAATGTACCAACACAATAAAAAAAACTCTTAAGTGATACAGGCAGACTTATAGGGATAGGGGGTAGCGATTTTTCCTCATTCCAATCCCTCCATGACAGCCCCAGGTGCACTCAGCCTGCTATCAAATGAGTACTGGGGATGTTTTCCAGTGGTAGGAGGCGTCTGAGGGTGACAGGTCTGCCACCCATCACGTCCTAGTGGCATGGTGAAGAAAGGTTGCACATGATCTGGAGTTAGGCTTAATAGCCTCATCATGGACCTGTGACACAGACTTTCCGCACAATAGCCTCTTCACTAGTATTTGACTCCTCTTCCAGCACACATTAAATTCATGTAAAAATCAGAGCTTGACACATGTGCCTTTATACTTTACCCCCTCCATGTCCTGATTTTACAAATTTTTTTCTAACTTGCTTCAGTGGGATCAGTTACTAGAGAATTTTCCAGGTTCGAAACTGTTTCCAAGCCTTTCTTGTATCCTAACCATTTCTGGTACATGGATATTCTTCAGATATACCATTAGTTTAACTACAGTTTCTTTTGCTCTGTTGAGATATTTCATTAGCTGATATATGATTTGTTGTCTTCGTTTATATCATTATTTTACTTGTATTAAATTGTGTCCTGGTAAGCAGTATACTCAATTGCAGGAAAAATATAACCACACAAGTGACTAGTTTTACCTGAAATGTCAAATAACTTTTTTTATATGCTGTGAAATATGTGGGAAATCAGCTACCTCAGAGAGAGATGAAATCAATTCTGAAGGTACTTTGGACAATATGTACACATATCTGATTTGATGCATGTAACTTTCAAGTGGACCCAGGTCAGCTACTATACTGGGTACTGAATTGTATCTAAATTAGATAACCTGCACAATGAAGATATCAATGGTTTCTCAAATTACACCATAAAACACATAATTGATGTTATAGTGTCTCCTCAGGCTTATCTTATAAACTGCATGTTTAAGCTGGAAAATTCCCTGATGTCTTGGAATTAAGAAGTGGTCCCAAGTTATAAGCAAGATAAAAAATAGAACTTACTGTTATGGCCAATATCTCTCATTTCATATCTAAGGTATAGAATGCTGCATGAAAGAGCAACCATGCAGCTACTTTGAGAACAATGAGCAACTCTCCTCTTTGCTATATGGCTTTAGATCTAGTCTACCCATCATCGAAGATGTGGAATCTCTGATTACAGATATTCTGAAATGTTTTGAAAGCCATTCTTTTGCCTGCGTTCTGCTCCTTGGTCTGAACAAATGATTCGATATTGTATCACATAGACATCTTACCATTTACATTTGAACATTATGTTGGTAAGGACAAAGAACTACTATTACTATTAATCAAATCTTATCTGTTAGACAGGATGTAAGTTGCCCTGGTAAGTAACTATGTATCAAATGTCCTACCTGTTACTATAAGGAGTGACACTATTCTGTCCTGGGGCCCTTTTTTTTTGCTAACATACAGGGTGTTTCACAATTCATATTAAAGGCTTCTAGGGGTTGCAGAGGGGATTTAGTAGATAAAGTTTTGATAAGCAACCTATGTCTTGTTATGTACTACTAGGGCACAAAATGGGTTTGGAGCTATTGCATCAGCATACTGTTGTTGTTGTTGTTGTTGTTGTTGTTGTTGTTGTCTTCAGTCCTGAGACTGGTTTGATGCAGCTCTCCATGCTACTCTATCCTGTGCAAGCTTCTTCATCTCCCAGTACCTACTGCAACCTACATCCTTCTGAATCTGCTTAGTGTATTCATCTCTTTGTCTCCCCCTACGATTTTTACCCTCCACGCTGCCCTCCAATACTAAATTGGTGATCCCTTGATGCCTCAGAACATGTCCTACCAACCGATCCCTTCTTCTGGTCAAGTTGTGTCACAAACTTCTCTTCTCCTCAATCCTATTCAATACTTCCTCATTAGTTATGTGATCTACCCATCTAATCTTCAGCATTCTTCTGTAGCACCACATTTCAAAAGCTTCTATTCTCTTCTTGTCCAAACTATTTACCGTCCATGTTTCACTTCCATACATGGCTACACTCCATACAAATACTTTCAGAAATGACTTTCTGACACTTAAATCTATACTCGATGTTAACAAATTTCTCTTCTTCAGAAACGCTTTCCTTGCCATTGCCAGTCTACATTTTATATCCTCTCTACTTCGACCATCATCAGTTATTTTGCTCCCCAAATAGCAAAACTCCTTTACTACTTTAAGTGTCTCATTTCCTAATCTAATTCCCTCAACATCACCCGACTTAATTCGACTACATTCCATTATCCTCATTTTGCTTTTGTTGATGTTCACCTTATACCCTCCTTTCAAGACACCATCCATTCCGTTCAACTGCTCTTCCAAGTCCTTTGCTGTCTCTGACAGAATTACAATGTCATCGGCGAACCTCAAAGTTTTTATTTCTTCTCCATGGATTTTAATACCTACTTCAAATTTTTCTTTTGTTTCCTTTACTGCTTGCTCAATATACAGATTGAATAACAGCGGGGAGAGGCTACAACCCTGTCTTACTCCCTTCCCAACCACTGCTTCCCTTTCATGTCCCTCGACTCTTATAACTGCCATCTGGTTTCTGTACAAATTGTAAATAGCCTTTCGCTCCCTGTATTTTACCCCTGCCACCTTTAGAATTTGAAAGAGAGTATTCCTGTCAACATTGTCAAAAGCTTTCTCTAAGTCTACAAATGCTAGAAACGTAGGTTTGCCTTTCCTTAATCTTTCTTCTAAGATAAGTCGTAAGGTCAGTATTGCCTCACGTGTTCCAGTATTTCTACGGAATCCAAACTGATCTTCCCCGAGGTCGGCTTCTACTAGTTTTTCCATTCGTCTGTAAAGAATTTGTGTTAGTACTTTGCAGCTGTGGCTTATTAAACTGATTGATTGGTAATTTTCACATCTGTCAACACCTGCTTTCTTTGGGATTGGAATTATTATATTCTTCTTGAAGTCTGAGGGTATTTCGCCTGTCTCATACATCTTGCTCACCAGATGGTAGAGTTTTGTCAGGACTGGCTCTCCCAAGGCCGTCAGTAGTTCCAATGGAATGTTGTCTACTCCGGGGGCCTTGTTTCGACTCAGGTCTTTCAGTGCTCTGTCAAACTCTTCACGCAGTATCGTATCTCCCATTTCATCTTCATCTACATCCTCTTCCATTCCCATAATATTGTCCTCAAGTGCATCGCTCTTGTATAGACCCTCTATATACTCCTTCCACCTTTCTGCTTTCCCTTCTTTGCTTAGAACTGGGTTTCCATCTGAGCTCTTTATGTTCATACAAGTGGTTCTCTTTTCTCCAAAGGTCTCTTTAATTTTCCTGTAGGCAGTATCTATCTTACCCCTCGTGAGACAAGCCTGTACATCCTAACATTTGTCCTCTAGCCATCCGTGCTTAGCCATTTTGCACTTCCTGTCGATCTCATTTTTGAGACGTTTGTATTCCGTTTTGCCTGCTTCATTTACTGCATTTTCATATTTTCTCCTTTCATCAATCAAATTCAATATTTCTTCTGTTACCCAAGGATTTCTACTAGCCCTCGTCTTTTTACATACTTGATCCTCTGCTGCCTTCACTACTTCATCCCTCAAAGCTATCCATTCTTCTTCTACTGTATTTCTTTCCCCCATTCCTGTCAATTGTTCCCTTATGCTCTCCCTGAAACTCTGTACAACCTCTGGTTCTTTCAGTTTATCCAGGTCCCATCTCCTTAAATTCCCACCTTTTTGCAGTTTCTTCAGTTTTAATCTACAGTTTATAACCAATAGATTGTGGTCAGAGTCCACATCTGCCCCTGGAAATGTCTTACAATTTAAAACCTGGTTCCTAAATCTCTGTCTTACCATTATATAATCTATCTGATACCTTTTAGTATCTCCATGGTTCTTCCATGTATACAACCTTCTATCATTATTCTTAAACCAAGTGTTAGCTATGATTAAGTTGTGCTCTGTGCAAAATTCTACCAGGCGGCTTCCTCTTTCATTTCTTAGCCCCAATCCATATTCACCTACTACGTTTCCTTCTCTTCCTTTTCCTACACTCGAATTCCAGTCACCCATGACTATTAAATTTTCGTCTCCCTTCACTATCTGAATAATTTCTTTTATTTCATCATACATTTCATCAATTTCTTCGTCATCTGCAGAGCTAGTTGGCATATAAACTTGTACTACTGTAGTAGGTGTGGGCTTCGTATCTATCTTGGCCACAAATAATGCGTTCACTATGCTGTTTGTAGTAGCTTACCCGCATTCCTATTTCCCTATTCATTATTAAACCTACTCCTGCATTACCCCTATTTGACTTTGTGTTTATAACCCTGTAGTCACCTGACCAGAAGTCTTGTTCCTCCTGCCACCAAACTTCACTAATTCCCACTATATCTAACTTTAACCTATCCATTTCCCTTTTTAAATTTTCTAACCTACCTGCCCGATTAAGGGATCTGACATTCCACGCTCCGATCCGTAGAACGCCAGTTTTCTTTCTCTGATAACGACATCCTCTTGAGTAGTCCCCGCCTGGAGATCCGAATGGGGGACTATTTTACCTCCGGAATATTTTACCCAAGAGAACGCCATCATCATTTAATCATACAGTAAAGCTGCATGCCCTCGGGAAAAATTACGGCCATAGTTTCCCCTTGCTTTCAGCCGTTTGCAGTACCAGCACAGCAAGGCTGTTTTGTTTATTGTTACAATGCCAGATCAGTCAATCATCCAGACTGCTGCCCTTGCAACTACTGAAAAGGCTGCTGCCCCTCTTCAGGAACCACACATTTGTCTGGCCTCTCAACAGATACCCCTCCGTTGTGGTTGTACCTACGGTACGGCTATCTGTATCGCTGAGGCACGCAAGCCTCCCCACCAACGGCAAGGTCCATGGTTCATGGGGGGGGGATTCAGCATACTATGAAAGGAAATATGTACATACTTTTTTACCATTACATTATTATTATTTATTTATTTCACATTCACTCGCGCCAGCTTTATTTCTTCTGGTCTTTCTCCTTGTCCAATATTCTTTCATTCTCATACTTTGTAACCTTCTTCTCTATTCTAGGTCTATTTCTATCCTCGAAACCTGTGAAAGTCCGAATTTTTATTTTAAAGTCACCCAATTGTGTATCTCTGGTTTCTGTATTTCCATTTCTACCAGATCTCTTTATATCTGTTGGATCAAATATAATTTGGTTCCCTTGTTTACCAGAAATTGTATTATTTGCTCTGTTAATCCCCCCTTCCTCCCTGTCCCATTTTAAGGAACTGTCCAAAGAACATGCTCCTTTTCCTGATGATGTCCAAGATTCGATCTTGGTACAGAGTTCTTGGTTTGCTCGACTTCTGAATTCACAATCTTCTTCTGTTCTACATCTCAGTATTCTCCTGAGAATCTTTCGTTCCACCAGTTCTAGTCTCCTAACGACTCCTGTTCTTACTAGGTTAAGAATTTCTGCTGCGTATAAGGCTTCATAATGGGTAACAGTGTGGTAATGTCTCAATTTTGCATTTATCGAATATTCTACTTATTGCAGATGCTTTTATCTAGTTTGTATGTTGAATTCATTTCGTTTATTTGTGTTCCCTTTGCTTCCTTTTCTATTAGCCCAGTTTCTGTACATTCTACCAGATATTTTAAACATCTCCATCTTCTATATTTTCCCTCCTATTGTCATCAATCTAGGAACCTTCCTGATGCCTGTCATAAACTGTGTCTTCTAGGCATATATCTTTATTGTTATTGTTTCTGTGCTGAGACATAACTGTTATCAATCAAAATATGTTAAAACATGACATATACAAAGAGTAAGTCTAAAGAATACAGTTAACAAATGTCTGGGTGGGCTCCCACACAAATCTAAATAAATATAAAATAAAATCAGAACAGAAAGTGTATTTTTTATTCTTAATAATCTGACTGAAAAGGTTAACGACTGTGAATATGTCAGACTATTAGAAATTCATCTCGAACCATAATTGAAATGAGATCAACATCTGGATCAATTGTGCATTAAACAATTACAAGTTATTCACTTTTATGTAAATTAAAACCTTGCATCAATAATGAATAGCTTCTGCCTTCACATTATACTTTCTTCCACTATCACTAAACTTCCAGAATACTATAAGGACCAAATCTTACAATTCAAAAACAGTGTTTATGTTGCAAAAAAAGTAGTGAGAACGTTACAGGTGCTCCCAAGACGGAGTAATGCTGGACACATTTCGAAGAACAAAAAATACTAACTATATCTCCCGTCAATATTAAAGTTTTTTTTTTTTTTATATTTATGGTACGTGATGATTGGAACTCAATTATTAATTGCTAAAGCAGTTTGACAAAACTTTCAAAAAGTCTCGAGAAAATTGACTGAAGTTTTCTGAGCATCTTCAATTCTCTAAACTAAGGTTGACTTCTTTCGATGGGCCATGTGGCTCTGTGGTACTCTGCTTGGCCGCCACATGGGTGACATGTGTTGGATAATATCCCACAGTAAATTTTTAAATGAAGCTGCATGTCCTATGAGCATTTCCTGAAGCAAAAAATACATAAATACGAAAAAATTACATGTAACTTTCTTAAATTTTAAAAATCTTTGCTAACAGTATTTTATTACATACTGGTAATTAAGAATCTGTATTCGCAATTACAACTTACGTTTTGTGCCCAATATGTAATAGAAATAAAGAAATGCTATTTTTCATAAAAATGATATAGTTGATAATTAGCACATAACTGACGAATTTTGTATTTAAATAAGTATTCAAAGTGAACAGCAAGTAGGGAAGGAGGAGGAAATTTTTAACCAAAATGAGACTCAAAATGGCTCTTACCAGTCTCAAGTACTGCTCGTATCATTTTCCTTTTTTTTATTTATGCACTTTGCACTTCGTGGAAATGCTCGTGGAACACTCACATTTGTTTAAAAATTTGCATCAGCCTGAAACCGAACCCAGGTTACCAATCTTGCAGGCAAACATTCTACCACAGAGTCACATGGCCCTTTGGAGTTTTGAACTTTATTTAGGGAATTAAATATGCTTGTAAAATTTCGCACATAATTTTCACAAGAATTTTTGAGAATTGCATCAAACTGCTTTGCCTGATCCATATTTGAGTTGAGCACTTCACGTACTTTTACTTCACATACCGTAAATACAAAAAGTTACAAGAAATCCGAATGCTGGTAATATCCTTGTAAGAAAACATCAGGTCTATTTACAACTGATAGTGTTAACTGTTTTTGGCAGACCTTAAGGTACTTTCTATCAATAAAATAGTTTGTAAAATTGATTAGAATACTTCAAAATAAAAATTTCTCAAAGAGCTCTTTTTAAGGAGGTGAGGGCATCATCCTATTGTTGGGTTAACACAGTTATATAGATTTAGAATATATCAGACTAAGTGAGAGCTAGAATAACATTAAACATACTGCCACAAAGCTGCTGAAGAAACTACCACTGGCAGTAAAAGAGCTACTTTACAGTTCCTTCAAGAGGTATTTAGAGAACCTATTAATCAATAGTTGTGTTCATGAGTGAAGGAATTCTGTAACAGTGTGGTATCCTAAACCTAACATGTAATTTTTAATGTAAAATCTCATTATTCTATACATTTGTAAGGGCAGGTACCAGTACCACTATCATGTGCATCATCAGTAGTTGATATAACAATTTTTCCTGTTTCTTGCTATAACATACTGTTGCTGTTATAAACTTCTGTATGTCTCAAGCTTGTCTCTCTTCAGAGATTCCTTTTGCCTGACCATTTCAAAATTTTGAGGCACTATTTTTCTTTTGTGGCATGTTACTTTAATGGCTCCTCTGGTGTTCTTTAATTCCCTTTTTACCATCCTCTTCAGTCAGTATTGGTTGTAGACAAAGACAGCATTCATAGAGATATTTCTTCTTTTAACATGTGTTTTCTGAAGACTATTTGATCATTCAATCTCACTTGTTGGATTTTTCACCAACCCCACATTTGTTATCTGCATTAGAAAGGTGTTGCTCTGTTCCTACCGCTGTGTGTGTGTGTGTGTGTGTGTGTGTGTGTGTGTGTGTGTGTGTGTGTGTGTGGGGGGGGGAGGCATGCATGCATGGGGCCTACGAAGGGAGAAAACTGCAAAGAGATCAATGCTTGATTACAGTAAGCGGGTTGAAAAGTATGTGGGTTAAACAGAGAGGAGACTTCCCTGTCAATTCTAGCATTTTTGTCAAGACTATCATTACATGATCCATATTATTTTATTTTGATAGATTATTTCTAGTGTTCTTCATAGTATGTGTCAATGTCTTCCTTTTCCCTTCAGCTGATGCACATGTGCCTGTAACTAAGATGATACCACCACCACCACCACCACCACCACCACATGTTCTGCTTATTGGCAGGTTTCTGACACCATTGTTGTCTCTATCTAATAATGTTCCAGCATGGCTGCTTCGTAAGCATAGTATCTTCTCTTTTCACCTCATCTTGAATTTTTGTCTTTTCCTTCCTATTTTCTTCTGTCCCCCTAGTGCATGACAGATAGCCATTAGAATTCCTTTTCCTTGCAATATTTGCCCCACTCAGTCTGCTTTCCTTTTCTCATAAGGTTTAGAAGGGTTCTTTGTTCCTTTATTCTCTGCAATAAGTCACAGTTCTTCACTTTACCCATCCATTTTATTTTTGCCATTCTCCTCCATACCCACTTTTTCAAAGTGCAGCATTCACAGCCGTACAGAAAAAACACTCCACATAAAGAATTTAATCAACCTTCTCCTTAAATCCAATGCCGATTTGATACATAATAAGCATTTCTTTTTATGGAACACTTCATTTGCCATTGCAATTCTTGATATTATTTCTTTTTCACTCTTCGAGTTATCAGAGTGCTCCAAAATATCTTTACTGTCCAATTTCACATATGGTTTTCACTTTAATATGTCTTTTACCATGTATTCTCCTCACCTTAGTTTTCTGTGTTTATCTTCTCTTTTACTTATGCAATGCCTCAGTTATTGACACCTATAGTTGTAGAATCTTAGTATATATTCTGAGATCAAACATAATGAGGTATTTTGAACAGAACGACCTCCTCCACACCAACCAGCACTGATTCCAAAAACATCAATAATGTGAAATACAACCCACATTTCTCTCACATGACTTACTGAAAACCACGGCACTCAGGTAGATGCAGTATTTCTCGATTTCTGAACATTATTAGACTTTTTACCACACCTACATCCACTACCAAAAGTATGGTCATACGGGATATCAATCAAAATTTGTGACTGTATTGACGATTTTTTGGTATTGAGAATGCAGAAAGTTATTCTGCCTGGAGAGTCATTGCAGATGTAGATGTAACTTTGGGAGTGCCCTAAGGAAGTGTGTTGGGTTCCTTGCTGTTCATGTTGAATATTAATGACCCTGTGAACAATATTAATAGTAACCTCAGAATGTTTGCTGATGATGCAGTTATCTGTAGTTAAGTACAATCTGAAGAGAGCTGCACAAATGTTCAGTCAGATCTTAAGATTTCAAAGTGGTGTGAAGATTGGCAACTTGCTTTAAATGTTCAAAAATGTACAACTTTGTGCTTCATAAAATGAAAGGACTTAGCCTCCTGTAACTATAATGTCAATAAGTAACCACTGTAAATGATATGTTCACATAAATGCCTGGGTGTAACACTTTGTAGTGACATGGAATGGAATGATTACATAGGCTCAGTCGTTGGAAAAGCGGGTAACAAGACTTCAGTTTACTGGTAAAATACTACAGCAATGCAATCAGTCTACAAAAGGAGATGGCTTAGAAATCATCTGTGGCAGCCTATAATATTGCTCAAGTGTGTGGGATCTGTACCAAACCAGACTATATGGGGATATTGAACATGTGCAGAGGAGAGCAGATCAAATAGTCACAGGTTTGTTTGTGCCTGCAGGAGTGTGTCACAGAGCTGCTGAAAGACGTTAACCACCAGACTCGAAGATAGTTTACATCTGAGAAAGCCTACTTTCAAAATGCAAAGAACCGGCTTTAAATGATGACAACAGGAATACACTACAACCACGTAAACCGCATTCTTGTTGGGATCAGCAGCGACGCCAGAAGATAGTAACGATTTGCAGAATGACCTCCAGAGAACCGACGAATCGTGCAGGCTGTGGCAGTTGATCCTCAATGTAAATAAATGTAACATTGTGCATACATAGGAAAAGAAATTCCCTACTGTACAGCTAAACTATTCATGACAAATCACTGGAAACAGTATCTACCATAAAACATCTATGAGTAACTATCCACATCTACCTGAAGTGTAATGACCACATAAAACAAACAGTAGCAAAAGCGAAAGTCAGACAGATCCATATGAAGAATGTCAACAAAATGTAACTCGTTCACAATGAAAGTGGCTTACACGGCATTTGTTCAATTAATTCTTGAGTATTTTTCACCTGGAATCCCTACCAGGTAGGACCGATATAAGAGATAAAGAAGATCCAAGTAAGAGTGGGGCGTTTCATCACGGGATCATTTAGTGGGTGCAAGAGCATTATGGAGATACTCAGCAAACTCCATTGGCAGATGTTACAAGAGACATTTTGCATTGTGGAGAGATTTAGTTCTGAAATTTTGAGAGAGCACTTTCCAGAAAGAGTCGGACAACATATTACTTCCCCCCCCTCATATGTCTTGCGTAATGACCAAGAGGAGAAAATTCAAGAAATTAGAGCCAATACAAAGGCTTACTGGCAATAATTCTCCTCATCTGCTATTTGCAAGTGGAACAGGGTTGGAGGGCTAAGTTAGTGGTACAAAAAATAGCCTGTGCCATACATCATTAGGTGGCTTCCAGAGTATGATGTAAACACAGACACAAGGACAGGATTAGATTAATTACAGCACGCCCAGAGGCATTTAAGCAGCCATTCTTCTCAAATTCCATGTGTGAATGGAACGGGGAAAGTCTTAATACCTTATGCAACTGTATGTGGCCTCTGTCTTGCATTTCATAGTGGTTTGCAAAGTATGAGTGTCGATGTAGATATTATCCAAAGAGAGATTCTTTTATCTGCAAGTAGCACCATGTCATCAGCAAATGTGATGCACTCAATCTGATGACATTTGCTTACTACTTTCTTCTTGGAAACCTAACATCTTCATTATCAAGTTTTTGATATGTATAGTAAACAGTGTTACTAAAAGACAACAACTCTGTCTAGCTCATCTTTAATTTCAAACCAAACTGCCACACCACTTCTTAGCGTCATGGCTGTTTCTGTCTTGTTCCCTATCAAACTTTAATTATGATGCCATTCCTTAATTGAAGTGATGTAAAACAAACGCCGTTAGAACAGGCCTTGAAGGCCCAATGGTACCGACCGGCCACCGTGACATCCTCAGCTCTTATGTGTCACTGAATGCGGGTATGGAGGGGCATGTGGTCAGCACACCATTCTCCCGGCCGTTCTCAGTTTTCATGACCAGTGCCACTACTTCTTAATCAAGTAGCTCCTCAATTGGCCTCACAAGGGCTGAGTGCACCCCACTTGTCAACAGCACTAGGCAGACCTGAACGGGGACCCATCCAAATGCTGGCCAAGCCTGACAGTGCTTGACTTTGGTGATCTGATGGGAACTGTATTACCACTGCAGCAACGTCATTGGCAACTGATTGATGTGCATGTTCTAATATGTTTCTCTAATATATTTCTCATCTACTGATGTAACCACCACACACTGTGCTCATTTCTTCTTACCTACTCCTATCTACAATATGGCAGTGTTCTAAACCTCTGGTACCCAATAGTCATTTGAATATTTGCTACCACCACAGTATTTACCTCGTACACTCTGATAATCTTACTTAGTTCCTTTCCTTTTGCACCTGTATGTCGAACATTCCAGGCTGCAGTGGTTAGTTACACTCCTGTTCAATCATATCCTTGCTTGTAAATGATGTTACCCATCCTTTATGTGAGGCTGTGAGTAAAACTTGCAATTATGTTGGAATGTATCCAGTATAAGACTAATTACCTCATGATGGAGTAAATTGGACGAGTGGAGATGCCAGCTTAAGACCTGACTCACCAATTTTCTATAGGAGTTGTCTCACTTTGAAGACACTACGGGAAGAAATGTGAAGAAGGTGAGTAAGTTATTTGAAGAAACGTTTAGACGTTTATGATATACAGTACTCTTAAAAGATGATTTCTTGGTAAATGAAACCAGCTATTATAGTTGATACATACTCGATATTTCAGCACAAATGTCAAATTCACCTGAAGTGCACACAGTATGAGCTGTCTCCTATCAGTGTAGATGGCTACGCAGGAAAAGAGACTGGCAGTGACAGTGTGTTCAGAGAAAACAAATGATCATGGTGAGTAAGACACCCCCCCCCCCCCCCCACACACACACAGATTGGGTCTCTCTTCTAAGAGCCATTTTCTCTGGTGTTTTGGCAGATATTTGCAATTTTGATTCTGCACTGTGTAGATGGAGTCAGCCCAAACCATTATTGCTCATCATGTCTTATGTGATGCCAACTGCCAATGGAAAGTGTTTCTAATTACAACAAAAATTTTATGTGCCCATTTTATAAAGCGCTCCCAAAATAGCCTAGCCTGATATTTATAGCTTTTGTCCATTAAGGCCTTTGTCAGCAACAGACACACACACACACGCGCACATGCGCAAACGCGACTTGCACACACATCTGCAGTCTCAGATAACTGAAACCACACAAGTTGCGTTTGTGCATGTGTGTATATTGCTGACAAAGGCCTTAATGACCAAAAGCTATAATTGTGTGAATCTTGTTGTGCCTAACACGACTCAGCATCTCCGCTATATGGTGAGTAGCAACTTTCCTTCTCTAATTTTGTTATATTCCATCCTGGATTTTCCATTGTTTGATTCTAGCCTGATATTTGTTTTATCAATATGTATCAAGAGAGACAGTGAAACATGAAGAAGAAACAGCAATCTAGCTGCACTCAGTAGCGATGCATGCTTGGCAGTGGCACTCAGTGCGAGCCAAGGCAGTGCTGTCATGCTGGAATACTCACATTCTTTGAGTTCTACTGTCCCTGTAAGTATATAAAACTAAAGCAAATATCAAACATGACTAATCTGGGACCTTTTTATCTAATGAGCACATAAAATCCCCTTTAAAAATAATTTTGTTTGTAATGGTTAACAAACTGATAATTTTCATGGACACTGGGTGTTGCATAAAAGATGGGGTGAGAGCTATTTGTTTGGGCTGACTCCAGCCACACGATGCAAAAACAAAATTGCATCTGCTGAAAGGCCAGAGAAAATGCGCCTCATGGCTCTTAGGAGAGAGAAAATATACAAGCAACATGCAGGATTTGTTAATTCTACAGAAACACAATTCATGCATACTGAGAGTTGGAACAGCAGTTAAAGGGACTAGTAAGCTTCTTGTCCTGAAATAATACTGTCTAAAGCACTGTGGCTTTTTCTCTTTTCATTTACCTTCTATATCACACATTTCATTCTTGTTGCACCTGATGAAAAAGTAGCACTTACGCAGATGGAGGAGCTCCACAGTATATTTTCCCCGCTTCATATTGTACACACCAACACATGTGCGGTTGAAAGGATCAAGATGGTGTATATTAGACTTAGAAGAAAGCAGATTGAAGCTCCACGAGGACTGCTGCAATTCCAGCTGCTCTGCAACTTCTTCTGGCGTGTGTCCCAAATAGACATCATAATTACTAGGATCCACATTTATTTTCAACTGTAACATATTTTAGAACAATTTCAGAAAAAAAAGGTTCCTATAAAAATGCAATTCACACAACTTATCTACTAAAGGCAATAAACTGGTTACAAATATTTATAGGCATATGCCACATAGCACTGATGGGCATCTAGAGGAAAAAAAATTATAATTTTACTTTCATTTATATAAAAAAGATACTACTTTATAATAATTTCAAGTCACTATTACTTCTATGCCAGTGATGAATGAAAGTTCCCTGCTATGTAATTATAAATTACAGATACAGAGCAATAGGGTCCCCTAACGAAATCTTATTTGTGAAGACGGACTGATCTATAGCATAGCCTAAAGTCTGTGTTTGATGATGATGATGATGATGATGATGATGGTGATGATGAGTTGGGTTGAGGGGGCACTCAACATCACAGTCATCAGCGCTCTGATGAAAAATCAACAGGAAATCTCATGGGTGGGGATGAAGGCTGTCCCCACATGCAGAACAGTTTATAATGTACTAAAGTCTGCCGCCCTTCCCCACCAGTTTAGGGATGAGGCCTGATAGTTTACAAAATTTCACCACTCTGTTAACACTGGTATCGGTATCTGCGAGGACGGTGGGCAGATCTCCTGCGAGACCAAGGGCTGTCCTATTATCAGTATACAGGACACATGTAACTACAATATGCTGAACTGAAAGTGGCATGCCACAAACTTCACAAAAAGGTGGATCCTCCCCCTGGAGGAGGAAGCTATGTGTGAAAGGGCTATGCCCGATGTGCAGTTTGGTAAGCAAAACCTTCTTCCAGCGGTGAGGCTGACACGAAGTCTGCCAAGCTTTTGTGGTCGGTTTGAGTGACCGCAGTTTGTTGTTCGACACTTGCAACCATTCAGTCTCCCACTGACGCATGATGCATCTGTCAGAAAATGAGATAATGGCATGCAACGGGATGGGACATTGACGTACAGCACCATCCCAACATGCTTCCTTGGCAGCTTTATCAGCCATGTCATTACCGTCTATCCCAACGTGGCCAGGTACCCAGCAAAAGATCACCTCCTTGCCATGGCGTTGGAGCCGCTGTAAGGAGTCATGGATCAGCTGAATCAGCGGGTCTACCAGATACAGTTGGTGAAGCGCTTGCAGTGCCTTATGAGAGTTCGAACAGACAAGAAAACTCGTACGGTGATGTGTGTGAACCCTCTACAGTGCCATTAGAATGCCATATAACTCCGCATCATAATTTGTAAATTGTTGTGGAAGATGCACTTTAAAAATCCTATCAGGGAAAACCACAGAACAACCAAGAGCATTCCCCTGCTGGGATCCATCTGTATAAATAAAGATAAAATGATGGTACGTACTTAAAATAGACGAAAACAAAGTTGTAAAAACCATATCTGGAGTACAATTTTTCGGGTACTGCCTCAAGCTTAAAATCACTTTGTGCCTCCGAAGACACCAAGGCGGCAGTGCGTTCCATCCCTGGGTGTGTATTTTCATGCCCGAGAGATCCAGATCCTTGAGGCAGGCCGTAGCACGTATACCAAATGGCTGGGTCACGTGGGGCCAATTCCTGAATAGTCGTTAGAAGGCGGATTGGATCACTGAACTAAATGCCAACGATTGAGGTGACGCCTCTCAAGCCAAAAGGATATGTCGTCGAATCCAGAGTGGTGGTTCACCAGCCTCTGCACACAGACTCTGAATTGGGCTGGTCCGAAAGGCTCCAGTTGATATCCAAATGCCCGCATGGTGGACAGCATCTAACATCCGGAGGTAGGAAGGATGGGCCGATCCATAGACCATGCTGCCATAGTCTAAGCGTGATCGAACAAATACCTTGTAAAACTGTAGGAGGCAGGACCTGTCAGATCCCCATGTTTTTCCGCCAAGGCATTTCAACATTCAACAAGCGGACGCCCTTTGTTCGTAGGTCTTTCAGGTGTGGGAGCCATGTCAATTTTGAGTCAAATAATAGACCCCAAAAGTGCACTGTGCCTTGAAAAAGTAAAACACGTCCCCCCATTGTAAGCTATAGTTGGTTAAAACTCTGAAGAGCATGATTAAAATTGAAACACACAGTCTTCTCAGGTGAGAACCGAAAACCAGTTGTCTGGGCCCAGGTTTCCAGCCTCCTAATGCTGAGCTGTAGCTGCCTTGTCATCGTCATAAGACCAGAGGAAGAGCAGAAGATTGCAAAGTCATCCACAAACAAAGAGCATTTGACAGGGCTCCTGACTGCAGAGGAAATGGCATTGATAGCGATGGCAAACAATGTAACACTGAAGACACTGCCCTGGGGCACAGCATTCTCCTGAACATAGCAATCAGATATGGCATCGCCAATGCGATAACGAAAACGCCTGTCCTCGAGGAGGGATTGGATCAGAAGTGGCAGGCATCCACGTAGTTCCCATTCATGAAGTTGGCGAAGGATATTGTACCTCCAAGTAGTGTCATGCTTTTTCGAGGTCGAAAAAAACACAAACTAAATGGTTTCGGTGTAAGAAGGACTCCTGTATCGCCATCTCCAGTAGTATTAAGTTGTCAAGAGTGGAATGGTAGAGCCTGAAACCACACTGGGAGTGGCTCAGGTAACCTTAGGATTCGAGCAGCCAAACGAGGCGGCGGTTGACCATGCATTCAAGAGTCTTACCTAAACAACTAGTAAGAGCGACACACTGATAACTGTTAGGGGCGCTCCAGTCTTTACCTGGTTTCCAGAATGGAATTAAGATTGCCTCCTTTCAACTCATGGGGTACTGTCCACCAAACCAAATCTGATTGAAACAAGAGAGGAGCTGACCTTTTGCTTCAGGGCACAGATGACGAAGCATGACATAATGGATCTCATCAGGTCCTGGAGCAGTGTCTTTGGCTGCAGAGAAAGCCGATTCCAGTTCCCACATGGAGAATGGGAAGTTGTAGACTACTACATTATGCGAGAAAAAATTGAGCTTCCTCATCTCTGCAGTCCGACGGAATACCTGAACAACAGGAGCTTGTCTGGGTGACTTAGTAACAGTAAAGAAGTGTTCAGCTAAAACGTGAGCCATCTCTTCTGGCGTTTCCACCAAGACCCCATTATGTGACAAGGCCGTAAGGGGATGTGGATTACCCTTGCCTGAAATCTGTCATTGATTCCCAAACGTGCGCAACGGAAGTGGACTGATTGGTTGGTTTGTGGGATTAAAGGGACCAGACTGCTACGGTCATCGGTCCCTTTTTCCAAATACTAAAAACACCCACAGAGAATAAAAACGAGTAACAGAATAGATCACAGACGACACAGAACAAAAGAAACTTACACAAAGACCAGACAAAACGAACTAAAATCACAGTGTGACGGTGGTTGGCCGACCATAGAAATAAAAAAGGAAAAGCCAACCACTTAGAAACACATTAAAAAATCAGACTAAAATCGTAGGCCATAGGCCAGAAGCAACACAAAAGGACACAACAAACGCTCAGATTAAACGATAAAAACCCCCTGCCCGAATAAAACGTAAAACTAAACCAGCCATAGCAGGGTCATCAGTTAAAAGAGCAGGGAGCGTATCAGGCAGCGCAAATGTCTGCCTGACCACAGCTAAAAGGGGGCAGGCCAACAAAATGTGGGCCACTGTCAAAGCCGCCCCCCAGCGACATAGAGGAGGGTCCTCCCGGCGCAGTAAATAACTGTGTGTCAGCCGGGAGTGGCCAATGCGGAGCCGGCAAAGGACTACTGAGTCCCTGCGGGTGGCTCGCAGGGATGACCGCCACGCAGCTGTCGTCTCCTTGACAGCACTGAGTTTATTATGCGTGGTCAGTTCGCACCATTCATCGTCCCATAGCGCAAAAACTTTGCGACGTAAGACTGCCCTCAAATTAGTCTCTGGGAGGCCAACAGCCAGAGATGGTTTACTGGTGGCCTCTTTCGCCAGGCGGTCAACAATTTCATTGCCGGGTATCCCAACATGGCCTGGGGTCCAAACAAAGACCACAGAGCGGCCGCAACGGGCAAGAGTATGCAGGGACTCCTGGATAGCCATCACCAGACGAGAACGAGGGATACACTGGTCGAGAGCTCGTAAACCGCTCAGGGAATCGCTACAGATCACGAAGGACTCACCTGAGCAGGAGCGGATATACTCTAGGGTACAAAAGATGGCGACCAGGTCAGCAGTGTAAACGCTGCAGCCAGCCGGCAACGAATGTTGTTCGGAATGGTCCCCTAGAGTTAGTGCATAACCAACACGACCAGCAACCATCGAACCATCAGTGTAAACAATGCCAGAGCCCTGATACGTTGCGAGGATGGAAAGAAAGCGGCGGTGGAAACCCTCCGGAGGGACTGAGTCCTTCGGGCCCAGTGCCGATTCCAGCTGAAGGCGAAGGCGAGGCACACACCACGGGGGTGTATGCAGAGGTGCCCGGAAAGGAGGCAGAAGAGGTAAAGCCCCAAGCCCGGAGAGAAGCTCTCGGACGTGGACCGCGATCATACATCCAGCCCTGGGCCTGCGTTCCGGAAGATGGACGTGGAACTGTGGAAATACTAGCCGATAGTTAGGATGCCCGGGCAAGCTGAAAACATGGGCAGCATAAGAAGCCAGCAAACGTTGGCGGCGTAATCGCAGTGGAAGGACACCCGCCTCCACAAGTATGCTGTCCACTGGGCTGGTCTGGAAAGCACTAGTGGCAAGTCATATCCCGCTATGGAGGATTGGGTCCAGCACCAGCAACGCAGAGCCATAAGCCAGGCTCCCATAATCCAGACGGGACTGGATTAACGCCTGGTAGAGCCGTAACAGGGTATATCGGTCGGCGCCCCAGTGGGTGTGGCTCAAGCATCTCAGAGTGTTTAGATGCCGCCAACACGCCTGTTTAAGCTGCCGAATATGAGGCAGCCATGTTAACCGGGCATCAGAAACTACACCCAAAAACCTGTGGGTCTCCACCATACCAAGGAGTGCGTCGGCAAGATAAAGCCGCGACTCAGGATGGACTGTTCGACGCCGGCAGAAATGCATAACGCGGGTCTTGGCAGCCGAAAACTGAAAACCATGCGCCACAGCCCAAGACTGCGCCTTGCGGATAGCGCCCTGTAGCTGACGTTCAACAGCTGCAATGCCAGTAGAGCAGAAGTCGTCATTTATTGTGATTAAAAACAGGCAGACACTGAGGACAGATCCCTGTGGTACCCCGTTCTCCTGGACTCGGGAGAAACTATGAGGCCGCAACTTGCACGCGGAAGGTACGATACGACAGAAAATTTCTGATAAAGAGCGGCAGAGGGCTCCGAAGACCCCATCCATGAAGCGTAGAAAGGATGTGATGACACCATGTCGTATCGTACGCCTTCCGCATGTCGAAAAAGACAGCGACCAGGCGCTGACGGCGGGCAAAGGCAGTTTGTATGGCCGACTCCAGGCTCACCAGATTGTTGGCGGCGGAGCAGCCTTTACGGAACCCACCCTGAGATGGAGCCAGAAGGCCCCGAGACTCCAGTACCCAATTCAAGCGCCGGCTCACCATCAATTCGAGAAGCTTGCAAAGAACGTTGGTGAGGCTAATGGGGCGGTAGCTGTCCACCTCCAAAGAGCTCTTGCCCGGTTTCAAAACAGGGATGACAATGCTTTCCCGCCATTGCGACGGAAACTCACCCTCGACCCAGAGACGGTTGTAAAGGTCGAGGAGGAGTTGCTTGCAGTCCAATGAAAGGTGTTTCAGCATCTGACAGTGGAGGCGATCTGGCCCGGGAGCGGTATCGGGGCAAACGGCAAGCACACTGTGAAATTCCCACTCACTGAATGGAGCATTGTAGGATTCAGAATGGTGGGTGCGAAAAGAAAGGCTCCGACGTTCCATCCGGTCTTTAATGGAGCGGAAGGCCAGTGGGTAATTGGAAGAAGCGGAACTCAGAGCAAAATGCTCTGCCAAGCTGTTGGCAATTTCGACGGAGACTGTACAAACTGCTCCATTCAGCGAGAGCGCAGGGACGCTGACAGGGTTCCGATAGCCATAGAGGCATCGGATCTTGGCCCAGACCTGCGATGGAGAGACATGGCGGCCAATGGTGGACACATACTGCTCCCAGCACTCCTGCTTGCTTTGGCGGATAAGGCGGCGGGCCCGCGCACGCAGCCGTTTGAAGGTGATGAGGTGTTCAATGCAGGGATGTCGCTTGTGACGCTGGAGCGCCCGCCGGCGATCTTTAATCGCTTCAACGATCTCAGGCGACCACCAAGGCACAGTCTGCCACCAAAGGGACCCAGAAGAATGGGGAATGGCAGATTCGGCGGCAGTAACGAAGCCGGTGGTGACCGATTGAACCACCGCATCAATGTCATCACTGGAGAGAGGCTCAATAGTGGCAGTGGAGGAAAACAAGTCCCAGTCAGCCTTATTCATAGCCCACCTGCAAGGGCGCAGAGAAGACTGATGCTGTGGCAGTGACAGAAAGATCGGAAAGTGGTCACTACCACACAGGTCGTCATGCACTCTCCATTGGACAGACGATAAGAGGCTAGGGCTGCAAATCGAAAGGTCGATGGTGGAGTATGTGCCATGCGCCATGCTTAAGTGTGTGAAGGAACCATCATTTAAAAGCGAAAGATCGAGCTGTGCCAATAAATGCTCAATGGTGGCGCCTCGAGCTGTGCCAATAAATGCTCAATGGTGGCGCCTCGAGCTGTCGCCACTGACCCACCCCACAGAGGTTATGGGAGTTGAAGTCGCCCAATAACAAGAAAGGTGGCGGCAATTGGGCTATCAGAGCAGCCAGGACATCACCATCCGGTGGAAGGTAAAGACTGCAGACAGTAACAGCCTGTGGCGTCCACACCCGAACAGCGACAGCCTCTAAAGCTTTTTGTAGAGGTACAGACTCGCTGTGAAGAGAGACAAGGACATATATGCAGACGCCACCAGACAACCTTTCATAAGCTGCCCAGTTCTTATAATAACCCCGATAGCCACGGAGGGCGGGGGTTCGCATTGCTGGAAACCAAGTTTCCTGAATAGCAATGCAGAAGAAAGAGTGAAGGCTGATAAGGTGTCGGAGCTCAGCTAGATGGTGGAAGAAACCGCTGCAGTTCCACTGGAGGATGGTATTGTCCATGTATGTGAAGGGCGTGACGTGACTTGGAAGGCAGATTATGCCACTGGGTCACCTGCTGCCTCCAATTGAGCACCGGTGCTAGCGCTATCCATGGCGTCTGAGGGACCGGCGAGATCGAGGTCCTCAGCAGATGCCAGAATCTCCACCTCGTCCTCAGACGCGGAGCTTGTAGGAAGCGGTGGGACGGGTGCCACCGCACTGTCGTGATTTTTACGAACCTTTTTCTTTTTCTGGGTCTCTCTCTGTGCCTTCGGTGGTGCAGGCTGGGAGGGCTTCCCTGGTTCAGTCTCAGGGATGGATGACGACCATGAGACCCTACGACCAGCGGTCGGTGGTTGTTTGAGCCATTTGCGAGTGCCCGCTTTTAAACCGGTCAGAACTTGCGAAGGGAGGTCCCCAAGGGACCCCTTCCTGGTGAGAGAAGCCGAAGAAGCCTTACACTTCTCCGGCTGGGAAGGGGGAACTGATGTCCCCGATGGTTTGGGGGGTGTTGCTCCTGAAGTAGATGGAGCAGGAGCAACAGGGAGTGAAGTGCCCCCCCCCCCCCCCCCCCACAACCAAGGGAGGGCCGGTGAATGCTGACAGAGCTGAGGTCGAACTGTAGGGGACGACACAGTAGAGGTTCGAACCGGTGTTGCAGCCGCGGCATAGGTGGATGTCATTGGCACAGGATGTAACCGCTCATATTTCTGCCTAGCCTCTGGGTAGGTCAGGCGGTCCAGAGTCTTTTATTCCATTATCTTCCTTTCTTTCTGGAATATCCTACAGTCTGGCGAGCAAGGGGAATGGTGTTCTCCGTAGTTAACACAGATAGGAGGTGGGGCACATGGAGTATTGGGATGTGAAGGACATCCACAATATCTACACGTGATACTGGAAGTACAGCGGCATGACATGTGTCCGAACTTCCAGCATTTAAAACACCGCATCGGAGGAGGGATATATGGTTTCACATCACAGTGGTAAACCATCACCTTGACCTTTTCGGGTAAGACATCACCCTCAAAGGCCAAGATGAAGGCACCGGTGGCCACCTGATTATCCCTTGGACCCCGATGGACGCGCCGGACGAAGTGAACACATCGTCGTTCTAGGTTGGCACGTAGTTCATCGTCGGACTGTAGAAGAAGATCCCTGTGGAAGATAATATCCTGGACCATGTTTAAACTTTTATGGTGAGTGATGGTGACAGAAACATCCCCCAACTTGTCGCAAGTGAGCAACGTCCGTGACTGGGCAGAGGATGCCGTTTTGATGAGAACTGACTCAGAGCACATTTTGGACAAGCTCTCCACCTCCCCGAACTTGTCCTCTAAATGCTCCACAAAAAACTGAGGCGTTTGAAGTTCTGACGAGCTGCCCGTCTGGCCCTGATTGCGAATCAACAGTGTCATTCCACAACGGTACAGGCCGTCGTCCGAGGTGGTTACTGGACCTGGGGATGGAATGTGGCATCGCTTTGGATCTCATGAGTGATATGGGCTGCCACCTCTTGTGCACAATCCTTTCGTTCAAAATTAGCCTGTTGACTGTACTGTAAACAATTTGCCCTTTGTATCATCCACCTGCGTGGTCTCCTGTTGGTCGGCGGCAGACAAATCCACACTGGGAAGTGGTCACTAGAATGTAAATCTGGAGCCACTTCCCACTGAACTGAATCTGCAATAGCTGAGGAACAAAAGCAAAGATCAATAGCTGAAAAAGACCCTGTAGCTGTGGAAAAGTAAGTCACCTGACCCATGTTCAGAAGGCAGATATCCTCAGAATGGACGAGTCGCTCGATCAGCCTACCCCTGGAGCCGAGCCCCACAACACATTGTGGGGATTGAAGTCCCACAGAAGAAGGAATGGGCGCGGAAGTGCCTGGAAGAGGTCTGCCAGTGCGTCCGCATCCGAAGTGTCATGGGGGGGTGGGGGTGGGGGGGTGGGGCAGGTACAAAGAACAGACTGTGATAGTAAATGGTGAGAAAACTTTCACAGCAATTGCTTGGATGGCCGTGGCAAGAGGAACAGCAGAGGAGTGGTATCTGTCATAGAAAAATAGCCACTCCACCTTTAGCCCTGCCTACAGCAGTATCATCTTTCCTGTATAAGTGGTAGCCCCGTAATGTAGTTGTGCCTGCGACTTGTTTCTTGTAAGCAGATGCAGAATGGTTTATCCTGGACCAGCAGCTGCAATTCTTCCAAATGTGAGCGATATCCATTCAAATTTCACTGCAACACATAAGTCCGTATGAAAGCCATTGGTTAGCGATGATGGTTCTTTCCTTTCTCCCTCGTATGCGGCGATTTACCGGGGAGATCAGGGGGAACGTTAGCTGGTTCCCCATTCTCTAGTTCTTCCGATTCGAAGTCCATATTTTCAAGAGCATAGTTGCCATCAGAAAGGGAGAGTGCTCGTAGATTAGAAAGCTTACCTACTGCTTTCTTGAACTTAGAACTACTTTTAGAAGAACTTTTTCTTTACTGACAGGAGGAGGAGGAGGAGGAGGAGGAGGAGGAGGAGGCGGCTGTATGGGTTACTGGGATGGCTTAGGTGGCTTCTGAAGGTGGGGACTGGTATGTGGCTTAGGTGGTAAGTCTACTGCTGACGGCTTCCAAGTGACATCTGTACAACCTCTGGTTCTTTCCGTTTATCCAGGTCCCATCTCCTTGAATTCCCACCTTTTTGCAGTTTCTTCAGTTTTAATCTACAGTTCATAACCAATAGATTGTGGTCAGAGTCCACATCCGCCCCTGGAAATGTTTTACAATTTAAAACCTGGTTCCTAAATCTCTGTCTTACCATTATATAATCTATCTGATACCTTTTAGTATCTCCAGGGTTCTTCCATGTATACAGCCTTCTTTGATGATTCTTAAACCAAGTATTAGCTATGATTAAGTTATGCTCTGCGCAAAATTTGACCAGACGGCTTCCTCTTTCATTTCGTAGCCCCAATCCATATTCACCCACTATGTTTCCTTCTCTCCCTTTTCCTACTGACGAATTCCAGTCACCCCTTCACTACCTGAATAATTTCTTTTATCTCATCATACATTTCATCAATTTCTTCGTAATCTGCAGAGCTAGTTGGCATATAAACTTGTACTACTGTAGTAGGTGTGGGCTTCGTGTCTATCTTGGCCACAATAATGCGGTCACTATGCTGTTTGTAGTAGCTTACCCGTACACCTATTTTTTATTCATTATTAAACATACTCCTGCATTACCCCTATTTGATTTTGTATTTATAACCCTGTATTCACCTGACCAGAAGTCTTGTTCCTCCTGCCACCGAACTTCACTAATTCCCACTATATCTAACTTTAACCTATCCATTTCCCTTTTTAAATTATCTAACCTACCTGCCCAATTAAGGGATCTGACATTCCACGCTCCGATCCGTAGAACGCCAGTTTTCTTTCTCCTGATAACAACGTCCTCCTGAGTAGTCCTCGCCCGGAGATCCGAATGGGGGACTATTTTATCTCCGGAATATTTTACCCAAGAGGACGCCATCATCATTTAACCATACAGTAAAGCTGCGTGCCCTCGGGAAAAATTACGGCTGTAGTTCCCCCTTGCTTTCAGCCGTTCGCAGTACCAGCACAGCAAGGCTGTTTTGGTTAGTGTTACAAGGCCAGATCAGTCAATCATCCAGACTGTTGCCCCTGCAACTACTGAAAAGGCTGCTGCCCCTCTTCAGGAACCACACGTTTGTCTGGCCTCTCAACAGATACCCTACCGTTGCACCTACAGTATGGCTATCTGTATTGCTGAGGGACGCAAGCCTCCCCACCAACGGCAAGGTCCATGGTTTATGACGCGCACGCGCACACACACGCACACACACACACACACACACACACACACTTCTGTATAACAACAGTTCTATATAAGACGCCAAAACCTTACTCTTATTTGCAAACTGTAACTGACTGTTGACTAATTCCATATGGGAGTAAAGGGACTCTGAGGCTGTTAATATACCCAACTGTTTTCAAGATCTGTTTGCAAGAGTTTCTAGAATGGACCTCAGACATCAGTCTTTTTACTCACTTCTGTGCTGCAAAAAATTGTTTTTGCATCAATGATGAGTTACCCCAGAATATTATGACATAAAACACTAGTGAATGAACATAGTTGAAGTCAGTCATATTTTGTCATTTTCCTAGCTTGAATGTGATGATATTCACAATGCAAAAGGTAACTATTCACTTCTTAGATACATGAAGGAATATCATTTACATTAACAAGAGTGGACCCAATACTGATCCTTGCGATAAACATGTAGTGGTCATTTCCTTTTCTGAAGATGCTGTTTCATTATTTAAAGAGAGAAAACCGGGAAAATCTCTGACACTATAATAATTAAGCCTCTGGGAGAATACTGCGAATTGCATAATCAAATACTTTTAAAAATGTCCAGAAACAATGTTCTGTCATTTCAGTTTTGTGTAATCCAATTTGTGGGTCGAAAAACGCATGTATTGTTGAGGTACCCTTTTTAAAATATAAGCTCAGAATGGCTAAGTACCTCATTTTGAGGGCAACTTAGTATGGTTCTCTTATACAAATTTTCTTCTAGTACCTTCAATAAGGATGTAAGTAATGAGACTACTAGGTAATTATTAATATCTATCTCACTACATTTCTTGTAAAGTGGTCTGACAACAAATTTCAGGCTCTCTGGGAATGTCCTCCGTAATGTTTTGCGTATATGAATATTTTTATTATACGTGAAGAACAAAGTTTAGGTACTTGAGATACTGCCAACTCTCTGATAGTAGGAGCTACATGGGTGCCTTTCACTACAAACCAAAACGCTTAGATTACGGTGGTGTACAAGAGGTCCTTGTCCAACAATAGATGTCAAATAGCTCTGTATCATTTATTGCTAATATGATGTACACCAATATTTTCTAACAACCTCTTCCTGCTACTATATACCTCGACTCAATGCGTATCTCTGAGGTTTATCCTAGACCTACGTGACTGTGTCAACGAGTATTTTAATAGTATGACTAAACAAGTACCAATGCATTGCACAGCAATAATCAACCTTTCCTTAACGATGGTAGTAGAGATACACTAGAGAACATTAACATAAAAAGGCCAAAGCGAGTAGTTGTTTCGACAACTTACCGTGACTGTTTCGAAGGTGTGGAGAACGTGCTTCGGTTTTCCAGGGTAACAATATATCTCAAAATGTCGGTCATATATGCAATCGCAAGTCACGTTGTCGTCCGGATACATGTCATGCACTAAGTGAAACCATAATTCGATATTTAAATCCAGCAGTTGTGCTTTACTGATATTTTCACAATCACTGTTGAGACTTTGTTCCAAATATGAAACAAAAAGTGATATTATTATTCGCAGCTTCCCATTCTACTTACCTTTGAATGGTAATGTGTAAGTTTCTGATAAAATTGGCTGACAGACAACAATAATTAATAAAATATAGGTAATTTTCCACATCGGTTCGTTTACGAATTTCATGAAGAGCGCCATCTTCAAGGATCTTATCTGGACAGAGGTTGCACTCGTTTTGTGTATATGGTTGTATGACCACCGTGTGTGTGACTAGCTCGCATCTAAGAACTTTGACAATATCTTCAAAGATTGTCAAGTATTTGTCAATGTTTCTTCTATCGTCAGATTTAGTGTAACATCCGTAATTTGAGTGGTTTAATGATGGTGCATCTCTGCTAGCATATATTTTTAAATATTTACCCTGTTGCATACTTATGAAAAGATTGATGACATTGCTTCGAAGTATGTCGAGTCTCTGATATTTTGCCACTAATATTAGCAATCTTTGAACAACAACAACAACAAAGCGCGGTTAATTGAAATTTGGAAGTGTTGAGTATTCCGTGTTTTGTTCACTGACTTTTGGAGGTTATTTTTGCTGTAATGAATCGTAACTACTTTTGAATTACATCTTCGCTGTAGTACGTACGTTATCTAAGAATCCTGCACTATCTACCAATAAAGAAATTAGTGAAAGTGTTTTCCGAAATGAAGTGTCTGTGTTGTCAAACTTGCAGCAAGTAATGAGCGAATTCATCATCGTTCAAGGTATGCGAAGATATTTTCGTTGCTGTTAATTAGAGGGGATATGTGTTTGTTTGTGCAAAATTGATATACTTTATGAATTTGTTGACAATTAACAAATAATAAATTTCTTTTAATTGGTTGTCGAGTTGGTTTATTAAGTAGCGGTCAAAGGACGTATAATTTTTTCCCTTTCACATTGTTTGAAAACAACAAAAGGTTTTGGAAAAACGTGATTTATTTATTTATATCTTCTTTGGAGCATATTGTTAAATACTAGGTACAACATCATTGGCCCTATGTGGTATATATTTTTTGCATAACTCACCTTTCATGGAAGCAATCAAGGAAAACACAGTGGTTCAATTAGGATTGTAATTAGATGTGTGAAGTCTACATGCATTTAGGACTTCCCTGTTAAACTAGCATTTCAATGCGTGTGCATGAAGTGCAACTGAATCTATTTCAGTACTTTGGGCAGAGACAGTGCAGTTCCTAAGAATATGGTAACCTATGTATCATTCTGAGAAAGTGATGGTTGTAGCACAGGCCCTGTCATTCCATATCCTGTAACTCCTTTGTCAAAGAATGACATAACAGCCACTTAGCAAGTGTGCAACGTGATAATGGAGTTAATTTTTTTCCAGTCTGTGATCACGGAAAAGAACTGATCTAGGCAAGGTGTAATTGCATACAGGCAAGAAAAGGGTGGAACAGTTATCTGAACTTCTTTATTTTTCTTTTCACTCCTTACGCATTAGGCTACAAGCACTGAATATTAGAATAAGCTCTCTGATATTATATCTTCAAATGATATTTTCTTCTACAGGGTCACCATTTGTTATATCAGTTTTGGCAGTGTTTGTGACAGCAGCTGACTGCACTTCTTGACGCCACCACTCTCCCCAGGGTGGAATCTGTGTATCCTATCTTTCTGTGTTTAGAGTAAATTACATGTGCAAGTGTGAGAACATTTTCTGAATGTTTGCATCTGTGTATCTGGGGTAGAATGTGGGAACACTACCTGTATTCATCTTGTTGGATGTGTGAATCACCAAAAAACCTCTTCTTGGCTCTCTGGGGCTCACCAATCCTCATCCTTAATCTGTATGATGGATTTTATCCAGGCAGATTCACCTGGATCCGTTAGCATGCTTAGCTGTGTGGGTGGATCATAAAGTCTTAAATTGAGGCTTCCCAGTTATTTCTTTAGTGTGCTGAAATGAAACGGTAGGTGGACAGGGAGGGCAACGATACTGTAGTACATTTTTATACCTATAGCCTATATAGTCTGAATTTACAGTTGAGCACATTATTAAGCTATTAAGGTAACGCTGGAAGTAACAATGATATTTTTTGTGACTGCTGTGATGTATGCCTTATATTAATTTTTCTTTTGTGAATGGGACGCATTCCATTCAGTGGGAAAGGAGCTTAGTCTGACTCAGCCCATAACTGTCCTGTGTTTACAGTCCAATCATAATTTTATCAACTCTACCCAAAGCTCTCGAGTGACTTGTTCATGATCAACTGAATGAATCCTTAAGCAAATCCAACAGATCTCTTGTCTGGTTTTTGTAAACGTAAGAGAACAAACATTGCACCAATTGAGTTAACGGGTGACTTGAAATATTACGAGACAAATATAAAGCAACTATACTGTACTGTAACAGTTGAGACAGTGCCATTGAAATGTACAGTGTGGGTTTGCAAGTTAATTTAGAGAATAAACTTAGGAAAGAACTTGGTTTTGTCATAAAATATATCAAAATGCTTGAAATTTTGTAAGAATAGGGAGTAATTCTTCAAAATCTAGCCAACATTTCTCCAGTGTCAGACTGAAGAAACAATGCATGACCTATAACAAAAGCTGCAGAACTTCCTATAGAACTAAGTAATAAGTTTAGTTTCCTTGAAAATAGCACAGAGAAATAGCTGAAATTATGAGTACTAATAAAACAGGATTCAAGGTACCAGGCATAATCAAACCAGGAATTCCACTATGTGAAGTTTTAAACAGCTGTAAAAAAATCTCAGACGAGTGGTACCACATGTGTGATAGTTGGAGATGTCGACTGTATATACCACAATGAAACTAGACATGCTATGAAAATGTTAAAGGAAGTAATCTGCAAAATGCGTGAAGTTAAATTTTTCATTCTCAGTATTCCTCATAGATATGATATCACGGAAAACTTGTGCGCGAATACTGAGATTATTAGTGCCTACAGACTTTTTGCCAAGATATGTAGAGGTTATTCTAATGCAACATATTTAAGGATAAATAGTGATAGCAGAGAGCATTTTACAAAACATGGTCTTCACAGAAACTTGAAAGGGAAAGAAGCCATCAGTGCTGAAATATTGAATGCTGTCAAATACTCTAAAAGTAGTGCAACACACTGTTACACAGTATCATAAAGAACTTACTGCAATATCAGCATCAGTGGAATATCAGAAAGAGCTGATGTCCCTCAATCATTTGTAATAATAAATGAATCATATGCATTAAACGAATAAAACAATTTGTATCTACATCTGAAATGTCTCCCAGTACAACAGACAACTCACCAGTGGTGTCAAAATTGTCAATAAGAGCTGAACCATCTCCATCTGCAGACTTATCAGTTTCAACAGCAAGTTTAGCATCGGTGACTAGCCAGTAATCAGAAGAACAGAGCCAAGACCAGTGCTACAAACTGCCACACAGACAGCAGTAGCCAAATCAACATCAACAGAGTGTAAGTTACCTGCTTCACCTGCAGCACAAACATCTTTTGAAACTCCAGTGGCATCTACAGTGCAAGCTTTCTTTCAAACTACAGCTTCTGCAAAAAAATTCCAGCATCCACCAAAACATTAGCTGCATTAATGGATTCAACATCAAAACTGGCAGCATCCCCAGCATCCATTGAAACACCTGATTCAGAGACAATTCCATCATCCATGGAAACATTAGCTACAACATCAGATGCAACATCAAGAATGGCAGCACCTCCAAGGGTAAGAGATACAAGGGGTAGGAAAGTGTAATTCTTACGGATTTTTGGTACCCAGCCTCAACAAGGAACAGCTGGTAACATTGGATAGCATAAGTATGAACTCCTCTCAAGTAATTTTGAATAATTTAAAAATAAGGAACCTTGATATACAGTGTATTAAAAATAAAATATTAGAGCTTAAGACGGCAACCAGTGAAGCTAGTATAAACGGTATTTGTGTTCAAAAATATTTGTGCAAGAGTAATGAACTAGTAAACCTTAGTAGGCCTATTTCCCTATATAATTTAGCCAGTCATTATTGCAGGAAGGAAACAAGACATGGTGAAGTTTGTATTTATGTAAAACATGGAGTAAAAGTTAAAAACTTGTCTGCAGCAGAATCTGTGAGGGAAGAAAAACATTTTGATGTTGCAGCAATACAGCTGAAAAAACAAAAGAATAATTTAATATTAACATCAGTGTACGGATCACCGTGTGGTGATCCTGAAGTTTTTAGAAATAAATTAGAGGCATTGCACAACATATTATATGATAAAAAATAGCACTAATTGTAAGTAGAGACTTTAATGTCAACTTGTTAACCGAAAGTGCATCTAAAGATCAGTTCCTGAATGTTCTGCAGAGCTTCAGCTTGTATTCACATCCTCACACAAATGCAACTCGCACACACATGACTGCAGTCTCTGGCAACAAGCCTCATGGATAATTTCTTCACAAATATAGGAGCCATAGATACAGATGTAATTAATGTTGACCTAGTAATATCCGATCACAGTGCACTAATCCTTAAAATTCTCACAGCCCCAGTGACTGAAAATACTTCACATCAAATATACAAAAGAACTTTCTCCTCAAACAGTTGCAGTTATTTTGTGAATACACTGGTTAATCAATCATGGGCAGAAGTATTGCTACAAACAAAGCACAAATGCTGCATGTAATGTTTTCTCTTCCCTCTTTATGTTAAAATTTGAAATGTGTTGTCCTAAAAAACTTGTCAGAATGGACTCGTACGAGCATTTACATACTAATTCCTGGATTACACTTGGTATTAGAAATTCCTCCGGGCCAATGGAAATGCTTAACTCTAAATTGAAAAGTTGTAATGCCACTAAGTTTAAAAAATATGTAACAAACTACAAAAAATATATAAAAAGGTTATTACAAAATCATTACTAAGTAATGATAGATTAATAAGAAAATCAGGCAATAACTCAAGAGCTCCGTGGGAAAAAGGCCCTAGTGAGAAGGGAAACACGTAAGAGCCTTGTGGATCAGGAAATAGTACTCAAAAATACTGAAAATATTGAATTTAAAAATGAAATCGGCAGATTACATTAACAATGGTTTTTTAAGTACCTGTGTGATTAAGCAAAAAATTTACCAAACATGAGAAATTAACAGCTTTAAAAGTAGACAGCAGTATGATGTTAACTCCCACAAATGAAAATGAAATATTAAAGGTGATGAAGAGTCTAAACTCAATAATAACTGCTAGTGAGGATGAAGTGTTGTGTCACTAATTTAAAAAGTTGCCCAAAAAATTATAAAGCCCCTGGTACATATTGCCAATGTGTCATTCAGTGCAGGTGTGTTTCCACAGAGGTTGAAAATCTTCAAGTTTAGATTGTTGTTTAAAAAAAGGAGATCCATATAAGATAGAAAATTGCAGATCAATTTCATTTCTCCCATCATTTTCCAAAATTTTAGAGACATTAATGAAAATCAGACTCAAAAATTACTTAGATGCACACAAACTTCTGAACTGCAATCAGCATGGCTTCCATTCAGGCCCCAGCACGGAATCAGCCATCCATGCATATACTGAAGAGATTATTATGAATCTTGACAATAAAAAATGTGTAGTGGGAATTAATTTAGATCTGTCGAAAGGCTTTGATACAGTAAATCACCAAAACTTGTTAAACAAGATGGGGGCAATAGGAGTAAGAGAGGTTGTGTGGAAATAGTTTGAATCTTACCTTCAAGACAGAACTCGGGCATAGAAATCATCTCAGATCATAATAACCAGAAAATCAAGTGGGTTTCAGATGCAAAGAAAGTGGAAATAGGCGTCCTGCGGGGCAGTGTTGTTGGTCCCTTATCTTGCTGTATATAAATGACGCAGAGAATCCAAATATTTCTACCAAAATTATGTTGTTCACAGATGACATAAGAATAATTAAAATTATGATAAAAATCACTATCCATCAGTACTGACATAGTCCTGAAATATATACAACAGTGGTTTAATGCAAATGAGTTAACACTTAAGTAAAAAATTATATACAGTATGGCAAAGCAACCCAAGGAAATGACCTCCAGTTAAAACTGAGTGACAAAGAGAATGTGCAATCCACAAAGTTTCTGATCATGCACATTGATCAAAACATACGGTGAAAAGACCATATCGAATTTTTATACCACAGTCTCAATTTGGCATGTTTCGCAATAGAGGATAATGTCTAGAGTATGCAGCATAGTGTGTGCTAGTTTAGTGTATTTTGCTTACGTTCAGTCTATTGTGTCTAATGGTACAGTATCCTGGGGTGAAACTAAATCACCCTTAATAGGTACCATCAAACTACAGAAAAGAGCTATTCGAATTACAACACACAATTCTCCAAGAACTCATTGTAGGCTGCTCTTCAAAAAATTACAAATGCTCATACTACCATCACTGTATATATTTAAAAGTGCCCTACATACTTGCAATAGTAAAAAATTACATGTAGAAAGAGTAAGGACAACACAAACCCAAAAGCATGTAAGTTATTTTGGAATAAAACTTTACAATGCTTGCCATTGTACATGAAAGAAATAACAGATGAAGTAAAATTTAAGACTGAGCTTAAAAATTATATTTTAGCAGGAGTTCCTATGACATAGATGAGTACTTTGAGTGTGTGTAAAGTTATTGTCTTAAGATTTATTTACATGTTCATGACAAATGTTGTACTTTCAAAAATGCATTGACAATAGCTATTTAAGTGATATTCTGTTATTATGTTTGTATTACATGTACTTTGTATGTTAATTACATTTGTGACAATTTCTACATTGTGCACATGATTTACAGGAAGCATTTGATACAGTCAGCTTTAAACATACTGCTTAGAAAAATGAGTCTGCTGAAGTTTCTGGGTAGTGCACGTAAGTGGTATGAAAGCTACTTGAGAAACGAGACAGCATGGGTCATTAAGCCACCTAATGGATGTTAAATGAACCCAGTTGGATGCTTTACAGTAACCTGATTGTATTTCATCTTCAATCCAGCATCCTAGACGTGGTAGAAAATGTAACTACCGTCATCCAAAGGGCTGGTGGTGTGTCTATCCTGTAGTTGTCTATTAAACCTGGCAGATGACCAGTTCCGTGGTGGAGCAAGGAGTGACATTTAGCGCATCAGCAATAATCAGTTGGATCTGCAAAAGTTCTACTATAATCATCTGCTGACAAGCTTGCAGCCTGTAGCATTGCTCTAGCTAAAGCTGTACAGATTACTAGAGAGAGCAAAAAGTCATGGCAAGAATGAGTATGATGTATTAGCTTTTCCACACCATCAACAAAGGCGTGGGACTTGAAGAGAAAGATCCATGAGAATGGTAATGCATATTCTGCAGTGGCTGTACAGGATAACGGTACTCCATCTCACTTCAAAGGAAGCAATTGCGTAGATAATGGTGAAACTCTTTATGTGTATGGTGTAGGGTACAACTTGCAGTCCACTGGGGGAGGGGGGCGGGGGGGCAGTATTAGTGCAGAGGACAAATGTAAAGATGTAGAGGCATATATCACTAGGGGTAAAATAGATACTGCCTACAGAAAATTAACAAGACCTTTGGAAAAAAGAGAACCACTTGTATGAATGTCAAGAGCTCGGATGGGGAACTAGTTCTGAGCAAAGAAGGGAAAGCAGAAAGGTGGAAGGAGTATATAGAGGAACTATAAAAGGGTGATGTTCTTGAGAACAATATTATAGAAATGGAAGAGAATGTAAATGAAGATGAAATAGGAGATATGATACTGCGTGAGGAGTTTGACAGAGCGCTGAAAGACCTATGTTGAAAGAAGGCCATGGGAGTGCACAACATTCCATTAGAACTACTGACAGCCTTGGGAGAGCCAAGTCTAACAAAACTCTACCATCTAATGAGCAAGATGTATGAGACAGGCGAAATACCCTCAGACTTCGAGAAGAAGATAATAATTACAATCCCAAAGAAAGCAGGCATTGACAGATGTGAAAATTATCGAACTATCAGTTTAATACATCACAGCTACAAAATACTACCATGAATTCTTTACAGACGAATGGAAAAACTGGTAGAAGCCGACCTTGGGGAAGACCAGCTTGGATTCCCTAGAAATTTTGGAACAAGTGAGGCAATACTGACCCTACAACTTATCGTAGAAGATAAATTGAGGAAAGGCAAGTCTACGTTTCTAGCATTTGTAGACTTAGAGAAAGCTTTTGACAATGTTGACTGGAATACTCTCTTTCAAATTCTGAAGGTGGCAGGGGTAAAATACAGGGAACGAAAGGCTGTGTACAATTTGTACAGAAGCCAGATGGCATTTATAAGAGTAGAGGGGCATGAAAGGGAAGCAGTGGTTGGGAAGGGAGTGAGACAGGGTTGTAGCCTCTCCCCAATGTTATTCAATCTGTATATTGAGCAAGCAGTAAAGGAAACAAAAAAAATTTGGAGTAGGAATTAAAACCCATGGAGAAGAAATAAAAACCTGGAGGTTTGCCGATGACATTGTAATTCTGTCAGAGAAAACAAAGGACCTGGAAGAGAAGTTGAACGGAATGGACAGTGTCTTGAAAGGAGGATATAAGATGAACATCAACAAAAGCAAAATGAGGATAATGGAATGTAGTTGAATTAAATCAGGCGATGCTGAGGGAATTAGATTAGGAAATGAGACACTTAAAGTAGTAAAGGAGTTTTGCTATTTGGGGAACAAAATAACGGATGATGGTCGAAGTAGGGAGGATATAAAATGTATCCTGGCAATGACAAGGAAAGCCTTTCTGAAGAAGAGAAATTAGTTAACATCGAGTATAGATTTAAGTGTCAGGAAGTCTTTTCTGAAAGTATTTATATTGAGTGTAGCCATGTATGGAAGTGAAACATGGACGATAAATAGTTTAGACAAGGAGAGAATAGAGGCTTTCAAAATGTGGTGCTGTAGAAGAATGCTGTAAATTGATGGATAGATCACGTAGCTAATGAGAAGGTACTGAATAGAATTGCGGAGAATAGGAATTTGTGGCACAATTTGACTAGAAGAAGGGATCAGTTGATAGGACATGTTCTAAGGCATCAAGGGATCACCAGTTTAGTATTGGAGGGCAGTGTGGATGGTAAAAATTGTAGAGGGAGTCCAAGAGATGAATACACTAAGCAGATTCAGAAGGATGCAGGTTGCAGTAGGTACTTGGAGATGAAACAGCTTGCACAGGTATGGAGAGCTGCATCAAACCATTCTCTGGACTGAAGATGACAACAACAACAACAGCAACAAGACAAAAAATGAGTGAACAGGGAAATAAGTAAACAGAAGAATAAATATGAGCGTGAGTGAGTGGTAGACTAAATATTGTTATCAGAACCGAGCTTCCATTGTATCTGAAATGCCTAGGGCAAAATCAGCTGCTACAACCACCTTTGCCACTCGTAAGCTGTATCTGATGATGTTAACCTGGTAGAAGATGGATAGGAGAACAAGTTGGATGCAAGTGGGTAAGTAGTGTAATGTCTGGAGCCGTGTAGAAGAGGCCTATAAGCAGCTGTGCATTTTGAACGGTAATTGGTAGGTTGTAGGGCACTTATGCAGTTTAGCAGGTACACATACACTAACTAATCAGTATTTTCAAATCATAGGCGGCCGCTGCCGCGGCCGCATTCCAAAAAAAAAAAAACTCCCAACCTAACCTCAAGTGGGCTACGCTACAGATCACTTTATTTATGAAAATACAAAGTACAACCACCAACAAACTTTACATATTCACCCACAAAGCTCTCCAAGCCAGATACATTTGGAATGAAAAATTTTTTCCGTACCTGCTAAACTGCATAAGTGCCGGTTGTAGTTGTGGTTGATACGGCTTATTATGGACTGGAACCACATGACACTTTAATATTCGGTCATCATAACTTTTCTAGTGTTTTGCATCTATCTAAACTTAACCTGTGAGGAGAAATGTCTGTGTATAAAGTGCAACAACCACAAATAACATTGTCTTGTACCACTCTGTTGTTGCTTTAAAATTGTGAGTCCATACCTATTCCTTCATTATTGCTTCAGCTGACACACTGCTAAGTTGTGCTGTCATATGTGAACAGCAGCAATATAAGCAGTGAGTTAGGAGAGAAAAAAATTTACTATTCATGCAAGAAAATGAAGCAGATTCCTAGCCAGTGGCACAACCCCACAGTGAGGCAGTTGTCTACGAGATCGTTAGCAGTCACATAAGCTGTTGGCTGTTATGTGATGCAACTGTGCTGCCTAATGCTTCACATCTGTCATTACTGTGGGGTAACATTTGTGTGGAGCATCGGAATGATACAATGAAAGTTTATTTTATTACTTTTAATTAGCTCATATAATATAACTTATTTTATTGTTGTTTAGTTAAAGTAAGATTAAACTGTAATTTTGCTCATACATATTTACCTTGGTAATATAAAGACCACTATTTTTTACTTATGGAGGGAAAAGTACTCCCTGCATCCACTCGTGTTACAAAAATCAGTGTGCCTGCTTGGGGGTTGACTACTGTTTAGTCTCCCATATTAGTAATATGTCTACATACACCTGACTGCTCTGCAATTTCACACTTAATTGCCCAGCAGAGTGGGCATCAAACCACCTTCAGATTGTTTCTTTACCACTCCACTCTCAAATAGCATACAGGAAAAACAAACACATAATTCTTTCTGTGCGAGCACTGATTTCTCTTGTTTTATCACACAGTCCACATATGATATTGGTGACACCTACTCTCCCGAATTTCGTGATAATATAAAATGAACTGCCCTTCTTTTGCTGTTCTTCGATCTTTTTCAATGTTCTCCGTGATTCCTGTCTGGCATGGTTCCCATATTGCGCAGCAGTACTTTGGAATGGGATAGATAAGCAATGGGCAAGCAGTCTCTTTAGTTGATCTGTTTTATCTCCTAAGTGTTTAGTCAATAAAGTACAGTTTTTGCGCCCCCCCCCCCTCCCCAAAATTGTGCATGTGATCACTTGTATTTAAGTTGTTCATAATTGTAATCCCTAGGTCTTTAGTAGTATTGAAAGCCTTTAAATGTGTGTAATTTATTGTGTAATTGAAGTTTTAACAAATTCCTTTTAGTACTCGTGTGGATAATCTCTCACTTTCTGTTGTGTAGAGCCAATTGCCACCTTTTGCCTCATACTGATATATTGTCTAAATCATTTGGCAATTGGCTTTGATCTTCTAATGACATTAATGGATGCTTAATGACAATGTCATCTAGGAGAGCTTCTCAAATTGTCTCCTAAATTGTCTATGTGGATTAGGAACAGCAGAGGGCCTAGAACAATTCTTTGGGGACTGCCGGATATCACTTCTGTTTTACTGGATGACTTTCCATCATTTACTGTCAACTGTGACCTTTCTGACAGAAAATGATGAATCCAGACAAACAACTGAGATGGTACTTCATAGGCATGCAATTTAATTAGAAGCTGCTTGTGAGGAACGGCCTCAAAAGTCTTATGCAAATTAGAAATATGCCATTAATGTCAGATCCTTCGTCAATAGTACTCATTACTTTATGTGAATAAAGAGCCAGTTGTGTTTCACAAGAATGATGTTTTCTTAATCTGTGCTGACAACATGTCAGTAGACGATTTTATTGAGGTAATTCATAAGTTCAGATACAGTGTGGGACTGCTAAAAGGAGAGGTTGATTCAGTAGGCAGACATAAATGAATGTGGAGAACACTCTTTTAATAATCACCAACATACAAATGAACATTCAATTTCACAACCTCAAAAGAGCACCAAAAAAATTTTTTTTAACAAAGACAAGGCAATTATATAAAAGATATACTTGTTATTTGTTGGTAGCTAGGCTGCCACACCAGCAGCCCCTGTCCCCATCCATTTTTTTAACTGGTATTTGATCACACATCTGGGTCGTGTCCTTGTCAGCATAAATTCCTCTGTGCCTGCTTATGAGTCCTGTGCCTGGTGTTTGAGCTGCAGTCGCCCATCTTGACTGTCAATCATGTGTAGACTGCTGGAATAATACTGCCCAGAAGTGTAAGGGTGGTGGCCATCACCCCCTTTGCCTCCATATCGAAATTCGCCAGTTTAAGCCACACAGTTCACACAACCTCCTCACATCTGTTCCAGTGAATTTTGAAGGTGTATGGCCCCTGTTGCATTACTTTGAATGGTACTATGTAAGGAGGTGATTGTGGGTGGTGAGCAGAGTCGTCGTGAAGCCACATGTTGAACGAGCTGAACGGGTCCTCCTCAGTCTGTTCCAGCACATTTTGAAGTTGTGTGGCCCCTGTTGCACTACTTTGAATGGACTATGTAAGGAGGCGATTGTGGGGGCGAGCAGAGTTGTCACGAAACCACATGTCGAATGAGCTGAACAGGTCCTTGTGGACAAAAATGAGTTAGTCCCTGTGAGGCCTGGAAACTATTGGTCGAAGCAACTTAGACCCGTGGTCTGACACATACCCGTGGTTGCAGGGAACTGTCTTCCAAATTCAGAAATCGGCGGTATTGAAGGCGTACCTGTCGGCTTGTCAGAGATCATTTCAGCTGATAGACATAATGCTTCACCATAATTCAGCTGTGCTGGTATACCGTATTTACTCGAGTCTAAGCCGCACTTTTTTTCCGTTTTCTGTAATCTAAAAAACAGCCTGCGGCTTAGAATCGAGTGCAAAGTAAGAGGAAGTTCTGAAAAATGTTGGTAGGTGCCGCCACAACTAACTTCTGCCTTCGAATATGTGTAGCGCTACACGGGCATGCTTTGCAGGCACAAAGATAAATACTGGCGCCAAAACCTCTGCATCAGTAAAAAAATTAAAAAAGGGTGGAAGACGAGCTTTTTTCTCCGCCCCGAGTTTCGAACCACTGCATTTTCGTACATTATCCGACGAAGTAAATACAAATTCCGTATTGTTCATCTTCGAACGTAGCAGCATTTCTATGTACTACGAAAATCCGACTGGCAAGACTGTTTGGGATGTTTGTCAATATGGCCAACTCTACGTTCTGAATTTTTTCCTACCTGTCAGAAGAGATGGTTGCTAATAGGAACTTTTATGAATTGTGAATCACACGCAGTATTCTCTTCATCATAAGAATAATACGAATATAAACATTTTACCATGCATTCTTTCGTAATTGCTGCTATCTCATTTAAATCCTGTCTGCCTAATAAAATACGAAACTAGAGTGAGACAACAATAAACGCGGAAGAATATACATATCATGTAATGTTTTTATTCGTATTATTCTTGTGCCTAATAGTGATACAGTCAGAATTGAAGCACGGCAATTGACTAGATTTTTAAATCTAAGATGACTAATATCTGTGCAGAATATAATGTACTAAAGAAGCGTCTGCAAAGATTTTCAAACTGAGAAAATTTTTTGCTAAACTCTCGTTCAGAACATCTTCTACCATACACAGCCTATTATTTGGTTCTTGTTGATCAGTACCAAAGAAAGCAGCAGTGTACGTAACAACAAATAGCAGTCTCTTGTCATTGTTTCGATAATGAGACGATTCCTCTCTTCTTTTTTTTTTTTTTTTAATTGTTAGCGCCTAAGCGGCGGTAGCGCGCACAAAAGCAAGCCATGCCACGAACGGTGACAGGTCGTAAACACTCATTATCAGAATGCGACAAACAATGCATGACAGTACAGTAATGCATTTTCAGCTTAGAGTGACGTAAACACCTATAACAAAGAGAACGGCACTTATCAGATCAAAGAAAAATAAGCAATCAATTCAAACCAGACGAAGCACATGAAAAAAGAAGGATACCCATATAAATACGGACGGAGCGACTGACGCCTAGCAATGGCTACCTGGTGCAGCTTAACTGCTAAGCTTACGACTCGAACCAAACTACTGTAGCTGTATCGTCATTTATTCGACCTAAATTGAGTCTCATATTACAATGGACCAACTTTGTTTCGATTTGGAGGCGTGGCCTAAAATTTTTCTCACCTCTTGAATTTCGAGTCTCAAACTTCAGGTGCGGCTTAGATTCGGGAAAATTTTTTTCCTTGATTTCAAGTCTCATTTTTCAGGTGCGGCTTAGATTCGAGTGCGGCTTAGATTCGAGTAAATACGGTATATTCCATGTTTTTCTTGAAGTCTGACTGCAACGCTAACAATACAGTCAATAGAGTCTCTGTCCATGTAACTTCATTACACATCAGTGCCGCCTTCACCTTGACATAGTTGCAGTGGTGGCTGTTGGTTGGTTGATTTGGGGGAGGGGAGGAAACAGAGACGTCATCAGTCCCATCAGCTTAGGGAAGGAAGGGGAAGGAAGTCGCCATGCTCTTCAAAGGAGCTATCCTGGCATTTACCTGAAGCGATTTAGGGAAATTATGGAAAATCTAAATCAGGATGGCTGGACACGGGTTTGAACCATCATCCTCCCGAATGTTAGTTCAGTGTTTTAACCACTGTGCCATCTCCCTCGGTATGCTGATGTGAGATCAGCGATGGGGAAAGCCTCAGGCCATCTTGTGAAACAGTCCGCAATGGTAGCCAAATAACAGCAGCTGTCCGAGCATGATAGCAGCCCACCCAGTCAACACAGGTGTGTGCAACCCGTTCTGTAGGTGGAACATGTGTGCCCACTTTGCAATTCTGGTAGCAATCACACTTCTGTTCCCATTTACGACAGTCTTTATTGATTGCAGACTAGACACCTTTTTTGGCAGCAGGTGTGTAGTGGTCCATATTCCTTGTTGCAACAGTCTGCACCGAAAAAGCTGAGTATGAAAACCCGTATCATCCTAAGCAAAACATCTCACCACAAGGTTAAAGTACTGATGGTGTCTTCAGTTACTTCAGGTTCGAACTGGATAGTTCATGCCCCTGTAGGGCACATTGCACTGGGTCAAGTGCTTGTACATGGGCAATTTTGTCCCATTATACAGTTTCCACGCTTTCAGAACATCTTGACAGGCAGGCGGCAACTATGTTTTTACTGCCGCCTATGTGCTTATGTTGTGAATTGTGATCCAGATGCCTAATCAACCTTGGAGGACTGTCTGGCGTTCCTTTCTTGAATAGAGCCATGATTGGCTTGTGATCTGTATTAATCATGAAGTTTCTTCCCTTGACTGAATCCCTGAAGTGTCAGACTGCTGCATACAGTGCATAATGCTCCTTTTCATTAATACTCCAAGACCTTTGCATGTCTGCGAATAGCTGGGAAAAGGAAGCTGAAGGTTGCCAAACACCCTCAACAAATTGCTGCGTTACCTCCCCCGTGGCCACTTGACTTGCGTCAGCAATGAGAGCCGCAGGCATCTTAAGCTGTGGATGTGCCGGCAGAACTGCCTGCACCGCATCTTTCTTCACTTTTTTGAATGCTCTCATATGTTCGAGATTACGAGATGCCTTTTTTGAGCCCACTGTGTGTTAACCTTTTAGCAGTTTTGTTACTGTTGCCAGTGATGTTGTGGTTTGAAGTAAATGCCGATGACAGTAGTTTAGCATTCCGAGGAATGTTCTTAGATCTTTTAATGTTTTTCACCAGGGAACATTTTGAATGGCTGTTATGTATTCTGCAAGCAGTGAGAACTTTCTGCTGACACCTTAGAACTGAGGAATTTCATGCTGGCCTGGCTGAAAACACATTTATCTTTGTTGAATATGGCACTGGCATCTCGTAGGCACTTTATTTACTGTAGAGACTTTTGTTTGTCTCGAGACTGCGAAAAACTAGAGTGGTGTCCATATAACAGAATATTTAGTAGAGTCCATGGAGCACTTGGCGAATGAAATGGTGCCATGTTTGGGCAGAGTTTTTCAATCTGTATGCCATATAATAATATTTAAATTACCCAAGGGGTGTGGTTCAAATGGTTCAAATGGCTCTGAGCATTATGGGACTCAACTGCTGTGGTCATAAGTCCCCTAGAACTTAGAACTACTTAAACCTAACTAACCTAAGAACAGCACACAACACCCAGCCATCACGAGGCAGAGAAAGTCCCTGACCCCGCCGGGAATCGAACCTGGGAACCCGGGCGTGGGAAGAGAGAACGCTACCGCACGACCACGAGATGCGGGCAAGGGGTGTGGTGATTGCTGTATTGATTATGTAAAATGGTGCCATGTGAATTTGGGAGTATGGGCAGCTGCAATCAGTAGTGGAGAATATTGTTGCGCCTGCCACTGACTTGTTTGTCCATAACATGTGGTGTAGGATATCAATCTGGAGTCATTCCAGAATTTAGTACCCAGCAGTCGTTGCACAGCCTCGATGTTATGCAAGAACCGTTGCCTTAGTTTTTGACATAAAAGAAATACTTAGGAATTCATTGAGATTAAGGCACCACACTTCGTTGTGACTAGCCATCACAACTATTGCCTTTTTGAGTTGCCCCTCTTGACATACACGATGAAGTCGAAATAGTGCAAAAATTCTGCTCCCAGGGTGGGCTCGGTGATGTTTGCTATCAAGAAGCTCCATACTAAGTGTTCTTCTATACCGAAATCTGAGACCATATTCCTTCTGATGTATGCTGTAATTGTTGAATTATTCATGAGTGTTAAATGGAGATGTGCTGCCATGATGTCTGGGTGAAACAAGTCTTTCGGCAACATACTAATATCAGACCCTGTGTCAACCAAAAAGCCCTTCTGACTGTCTATCCATTTTGAACAGTGGTATGGAAATATTCTGAGACGGTTGTAAATATGACTCTCAGATATTGCCCTTCATATTCAGAATTACCCTTTGATTGATTGTGACATTAGGATCGTGACCCTTTGAAGCTAAAACTCTCACATCTGTGTGGCTGAAATCCAGTGTCACTGGGTGTGCATTATCTCCCTGCCAGGAATGGGCTTGAACTCCTCTGTTGCTGCTGTAATTGAACTCAGGGACACGTGCTAATTAGAACAGTTGGGTGTGAATGAAGAATGTTGATCTGACCTTTCCACCGCGGACATCTTCTTGTACATCTGTATGTGCACTATGGAAAATATTGTTTGTAAACAAGCCCTGTGGATCCACTGCGGTAGCTGCAGCAGAGGGGGATAGGAGAGGGTGAATCTCTGATGGAACCAGCATCAGAGAGTCTTATCCTTCCTTAACCTCTCGTCGCACTGTTTGCTGCCTTCCCATTGCCAACTGCTGGAATCTGTGCCTGATACATGCTGCTTGTTTTTCAGGGATGCCACTTGCCTTGCCAGAATCAGAATGCTTTCTGCTAGCTGCTCAAAAGCAGAAGCTGGTTCTGTCCCCTTTATGTTTGCTTCGGGGCCGTTGCTCATGTCTGTTTCCGGAACGCTCAGTTTGGGTCCTCCAGCTGAAATAATGCCATCAACAGAGGTGTCAAATTTCAATTCTTAGCATGCCGCCATAGCCCCAGCTTTTTCTGCTAACTCTTGTTGAGGGTTATCTTTGTCCCCGGCCATAGTTATCCTTGTATTTTCTGGTAGCCTCTTAAGCCAAAGCATGCATAAGGACTTTTCCAGCAGTAAATTCGGCTCTCCTGGCAAACAAATTTTACACAGAAGTTGACAGTGTGACTTGTTACCCAAGCCTTCGTAGGTAATTAACCTCTGTAATCTGTTTTCTTGTATAGGGGTGAAGTGTTCAATTAAGTAGTTCTTAAGCACAGCATCACAAGCCTTGTTTGTGATTTGCTGAGGTGTGCTGTGATGCATTGGAATGGCATGGTGTCATTGTGAATGTCATGCTGCCAAATTCTCCCCACATGCAAGAACCGAAGTTCAAGTCTGTATGCCCAGAACATTGGCAATCTTACATGCTGTGCAGCCATAACTTGTGCTGGAGACTTCTGAAGTTGCCATTATACGGCCTTGAAAGGATCTGATCCTGCGGCTTGGAGTGGGAGCTGAACATTGCCACTGTCCTTGTGTTTTACTCTACCATTGCCTGTTGGAGTCGTCAGTTTCTTTTATTCAAAGTCGGGCCAACACTGTAGGAATGCTAAATGGAGAGGTAGATCCAGTAACATTCGACTGCACAATCTCAAAAGATACCAGAAAAACAAAGACAAAGGAATTAAAAAAAAAAAAAACCTCCTCTTCACTGTTGCAATTACTTATTTGCCACCGAGCGATGTGGCGCAGTGGTTAGACACTGGACTCGCATTCGGGAGGACGACGGTTCAATCCCGCGTCCGGCCATCCTGATTTAGGTTTTCCGCGATTTCCCTAAATCGCTCCTGGCAAATGCCGGGATGGTTCTTTTCAAAGGGCACAGCCGACTTCCTTCCCCGTCCTTCCCTAATCCAATGAGACCGATGACCTCACTGTCTGGTCTCCTTCCCCGAAACAACCAACCAACCAACTTATTTGCCACCAAAGGAGGAGGCGTAGTGATTAGAACACTGGACTCGCATTTGGGAGGATGATGGTTCAAACATGTGTCCGGCCATCCTGATTTAGTTTTTCTGCGAGTTCCCTAAACCACTTCAGGCAAATGCCGGGATGGTTCCTTTGAAAGGGCACTGCCGACTTCCTTCCCCAGCCTTCCCTAATCCGATGGGACCGATGACCTCGTTGTTTGGTCCCTTCCCCCAAAACAACCAAACAGTGGGTGCTGATAACCTCATTGTTGTGCACCCTAAAACACTAATCATCATCATCATCATCATCATCATCATCATCCCCAAATCAACCAACCAACATATTTGTCAATCACTATATCACTACAACAGTACATGTTCCAAATCCTACTGGAAGTTGACATCCGTGGTAAGGAACTGTAATTTAATGGTTTAATTCTGTTTACTTTCTCGTGTCTTGGCATGACATGTGCAACTTTCCAACCCTTACTTATGCATCTTTCATGGAGCGGAACTGAAAAGGAAATTTACTTCATGTACCTTTAGCTGCAAGAAAGGCAAAAATTTTACCAATAGTAAACAGAAATAAAACTTATGTTATTTCCAATACAGCGATGTGGTGTTAAAAACTGCACATTCTCAATATAATGAAAATTTGACTGCAATTTGTTATGAAACGAAGGAATCATAAATATCTGTATTGCTAAGCAAACTCTACATAGAAAACTGAACATTTTGAAAAATAGTCACCACTCATTTGTCATTATTATCTCTGCATTTTGCGGTTAGGGCTTCATGTACAGTACATTTCCATGTTTTGTTTTTATTGTTTAGTGCACTGTGCAACTTCTAGTTATGTAACTCATTGGGAATAATGTCTCTTTCGGTACACAGGGATGAGGCTGCCATTAATGAGAGGCTGAAAGTGGAAATGAATAATGCTCACCCACCAACTGCATGAACACATTTTCCTCAACAATAGCTGCTGTCCCAGATAATCTTTCTGCTATTTCTTGAAAGATTTACTGTGCCCCGTGAAAAGGAAAGGATGGAACTATGATGTAGGCTTTGTATCATGGGTAGAGAGATATTAGGAAAATAAAACACTCCAGCAGTACAGTATTATACCAGAAATCAACATTATGATGAAAATAAAATTTTGTTACTTGACAATAGTGCCAGACATGCTGACACATTGATAATTGTTGAATTTGTTTGTTGTTGTTTGTTGTTGTGGTCGTCAGTCCTGAGACTGGTTTGATGCAGCTTTCCATGCTACTCTATCCTGTGCAAGCTTCTTCATCTCCCCGTATTTACTGCAACCTACATCCTTCTGAATCTGCTTAGTGTATTCATCTCTTGGTCTCCCTCTACGATTTTTACCCTCCACGCTGACCTCCAGTGCTAAATTTGTGATCCCTTGATGCCTCAGAACATGTCCTACCAACCAGTCCCTTCTTCTTGTCAAGTTGTGCCACAAACTCCTCTTCTCCCCAATTCTATTCAATACCTCCTCATTATGTGATCTACCCATCTAATCTTCAGCATTCTTCCGTAGCACCACATTTCGAAAGCCTCTATTCTCTTCTTGTCCAAACTACTTATCTTCTATGTTTCACTTCCATACATGGCTACACTCCATACAAATACTTTCAGAAACGACTTCCTGACACTTAAATCTATACTCGATGTTAACAAATTTCTCTTCTTCAGAAACGCTTTCCTTGCCATTGCCAGTCTACATTTTACATCCTCTGTACTTCGACTAATGTCAGTTATTTTGCTCCCCAAATAGCAAAACTCCTTTACTACTTTAAGTGTCTCATTTCCTAATCTAATTCCCTCAGCATCACCCGACTTAATTCGACTACATACCATTATCCTCGTTTTGCTTCTGTTGATGTTCATCTTTCATCCTCCTTTCAAGACACTGTCCATTCCGTTCAACAGTTCTTCCAAGTCCTTTGCTGTCTCTGACAGAATTACAATGTCATCGGCGAACCTCAACGTTTTTATTTCTTCTCCGTGGACTTTAATACCTACTCTGAATTTTTCTTTTGTTTCCTTTACTGCTTGCTCAATATACAGATTGAATAAGATCGGGGACAGGCTACAACCCTGTCTCACTCCCTTCCCAACCACTGCTTCCCTTTCGTGCCCCTCGACTCTTATAACTGCCATGTGGTTTCTGTACAAATTGTAAATAGACTTTCGCTCCCTGTATTTTACCCCTGCCACCTTTAGAATTTGAAAGAGATTATTCCAGTCAACATTGTCAAAAGCTTTCTCTAAGTCTACAAATGCTAGAAATGTAGCCTTCCCTTAATCTATTTGCCTTTCCTTAATCTATTTTCTAAGATAAGTCGTAGAGTCAGTATTGCCTCACGTGTTCCAACATTTCTACGGAATCCAAACTGATCTTCCCCGAGGTCGGCTTCTACTAGTTTTTCCATTCGTCTGTAAAGAATTCGCGATAGTATTTTGCAGCTGTGACTTATTAAATAGATAGTTCGGTAATTTTCACATCTGTCAACATCTGCTTTCTTTGGGATTGTAATTATTATCTTCTTCTCGAAGCCCGAGGGTATTTCGCCTGTCTCATACATCTTGCTCATTAGATGGTAGAGTTTTGTTAGACTAGACTCTCCCAAGGCTGTCAGTAGTTCTAATGGAATGTTGTGCACTCCCATGGCCTTCTTTCAACATAGGTCTTTCAGTGCTCTGTCAAACTCTTCACGCAGTATCATATCTCCTATTTCATCTTCATTTAGATTCTCTTCCATTTCTATAATATTGTTCTCAAGAACATCACCCTTTTATAGTTCCTCTATATACTCCTTCCACCTTTCTGCTTTCCCTTCTTTGCTTAGAACTAGGTTTCCATCTGAGCTCTTGATATTCATACAAGTGGCTCTCTTTTCTCCAAAGGTCTCTTTAATTTTCCTGTAGGCAGTATCTATCTTACCCCTAGTGAGATAAGCCTCTACATCCTTACATTTGCCCTCTAGCCATCCCTGCTTAGCCATTTTGCACTTCCTGTCGATCTCATTTTTGAGATGTTTGTATTCCTTTTTGTGTTTTTATATTTTCTCCTTTTATCAATTAAATTCAATATTTCTTCTGTTGCCCAAGGATTTGTAGTAGCCCTCGTCTTTTTACCTACTTGATCCTCTGCTGCCTTCACTATTTCATCCCTCAGAGCTACCCATTCTTCTTCTACTGTATATCTTTCCCCCATTCCTGTCAATTGTTCCCTTATGCTCTCCCCGAAACTCTGTACAACCTCTGGTTCTTTCAGTTTATCCAGGTCCCATTTCCTTAAATTCCCACCTTTTTGCAGTTTCTTCAGTTTTAATCTACAGTTCATAACCAATAGATTGTGGTCAGAGTCCACATCTGCCCCTGGAAATGCCTTACAATTTAAAACCTGGTTCGTAAATCTCTGTCTTACCATTATATAATCTATCTGATACCTTCTAGTTTGTTAGTGATTTCAAATAGTGATAGAAAATGTTGTCCCTATAAGTAAACAATCAAAAGTTAGATACATCACAAGCAGGCATAGTTTAATAAATGTACAATCAGATTTTTGTAAGTCATTAACTGACTAAATATTAGTAGTTCTTTTGGTTATGATAGTGGTTGTTAACTGCCATGTTTAAATCACTGCTGAATTGAAAGGACCTTTCTCAAGGTAATTTTATAATTACGTGATGATTAGAGACACATTTCCTAACACATTCAACTGTGTATGCAGTAATAGTGCCAGTTTAAACAGAAGGCAAACAAATCACCTCTCATTGCAGACCAATTTACTCCTTTTAGTATTCTCAAAAATATTTTAGTAAGTGCCTACTGAAGAATAGTGACTAATTTTGTGAGCAGAACTTATTAATTTTCTGTCGGATATTGAAACAAGTAGAATATATAGTGCCCTAATAATCAATTTACCTTAGAATGTGGCTAGTAGGGGTCATCAACATGGAAATACAGTTCCAAAAAAGTGGTAAAATCAGTGTCAAACTTTACAATTATTAGCACGAGGAATGTAGCACAAGTTAATGGCCAGTATCACTGCTGAAATGTTAGTACAGTTACGAGAGAGATATTATTTCTGCATGAAAAATTGGCAAACGTTTGTATGCCATACCTAGTTCTAGTAAAGTTCCAAATCATAACGTAGCTCTTGCTGATTTATACAAGGAAGATCACAGTGTTGATACAACTAGAAGTAATCATGAACAGCGCCATCTGCAGATGATGCTTTTAAAATGTGTCCTTGGTCACACAGGGCTGATTGGTAACAGAGTGGAAGATGGCTCTTGCGTCACTATGGCAGCGGAGCCACCATCTGGCGGCTGGTCCCTGCAACACTGTACTGTTAGAATTCTCATAGTGTTAGCAGTGCTATTTTGTGCCATAACTTTGGACATGTAAACGCCATTGGCAGGTACATAAATTACAGACTTATAGTTCTCTATGTCAGTAAGAATGGCAGCCATAGAGCAATTAGTGTTACTGGTGTTTATGTTGTTAAGGGGTATGAACAGCATCAAATGCTGAACGATTGCCGTGAAAGCTATGGAGATGCTGCATACTCATATGAGACAGCATTATCAGCATCTGACAGAGTTTGTAATGGGCTTCATTGTGTGTCTTAATTTGGCCAGCTGGTCAAATTGTGCAATATCCAGATTTGTGGGGCATTCAGATGTGGCAATGGTCTGTTGTTGGACTGCATTGAAATGTGAGGGCAGGCATACTAGTTGCTAAAGTTCCATTTGACCACCATGAGAGGATCACAGTCAGCGCCGGCTTTAGGGTGGGGCGACCCGGGCGGTCGCCCAAGGCGCCGGGGCTCAAGGGGCGCCACGTACTAAACGCATATAAAAAAAAAATTACAATTTACAATCACCCATTTCGCGAAACTAAAATATTATTCAGTCTCGTTCAACATACGTAACTAATCTCACGAATGCGCGATGAATTCGGGGTAGCAGAAGAGAAATCATGCTGAATGCAATCTTCGTATTATCTGCAACCATCCATGTTTGACGCGGGCTAGCACGGGCTCTACCAAAGCGCCTCTCTTATTTGTTTCAAGAACTGCAACAAGGAAGAGCCCATGCAGCCGCACCATCTCTCGTTCACAACAGAAACTACCGGTCGCTCCAAATAAAAGAAAATACAGACTGTGAAATATACATTACATTATGATTTAATTAATACGAATGTATTTATATCGAATATTTGTGACTTAATGACTCATGTACATTAATTAATAGATCATGCAATGCGTGCACTTCATTCATAGAGAATTCTCCCCTAACGTACTGAAATAATACAGCGCCACACAATGTTTGTTAGACTGCATATTTTGGCAGCGCTACGATTTGCACCCGCATGTCAGTAATTGTCAGTAAGAGTCGGAGGCAGCGGTCATGTTTTCGTGGCTGAATAATTGTGAGTGAAACGAGTGTTGTGACTGTGTCAACATTTTAATTTTCTGGTAAGTGCGAAAAACATTTTTATCTTTCAGTTCAGGTTTTTTTCTAGTTACATCTACTGAGAGGTGAATTTCTTTATTTGTTATAGATCGAATAGTGTGGTCGCGAAATAGAGCAGTGTCCAAGCAATAATTTGTCAAATTATTAAATCATGCCAGAAGAGAAGGAAATGATTAAAAAAAAGCTTTCTGGTTCAGAAAATCGGAAAAGAAAAGCTGAAAAAGAAAAAGTTCTTGAAGAAACTAAAAAGCACATGAATATTTATAAGTACCTTAAAGGAAATTCTAAGGCAAATACTTCAGATATTGAATCAAAAGTCCATGTATCAGCAAATATTTCTTCAGACTGTGAACAATTATACACAAAAAATATACAATCACCTATTGAAGGTGATCAAATTGACCAGCGCAGTACATCTTTGCATGAATCCTCTGATATTTCTCCAAGTCAAAATCAACACATGACATCTGTGGTCGATGAAAGTATCAACGTCCTTGCAATAAAAGAATACAATGTTTCTGATGATGTAGGTACGTGGCCAAAAGTACTTAATGCTAGAGATATAGATTGCATTATAATATGTGGACCCTCACAAGTATGTCTAAATAACTTTCCAAAAGATGAAAATGGATGTCATTTCTCTTCAACTCATTACACAAGAAAACTATCAAACGAAGAAACTATCAGACGACGGTGGCTAGTTTATTCTGTATCAAACGACAGTGTCTTTTGTATTTGTTGTCGACTGTTTGATTTAAAATCAACTACTAATTTGACTACCACTGTGGGTTTCAGAAATTGGAAACATTTAAGTGAAGCTCTGAAACTGCATGAAAATAGTCCTAACCACAAAAAAGCATTTACTCAATGGACTGAAGCTGAAATCAGGTTTAAAGTTGGATTAACTATTGACAAGGAAGAACAAAAGCTAATTTCTAAAGAAAGTTTACGATGGAGCAATGTGCTTCAAAGATTGATGCACATTACTTTGTATTTGGCTGAAAATAATATGGCATTCAGAGGGTTATCAGATAAATTATTTACCCCAAATAATGGAAAATTCTTAGGTCTTGTACAGTTATTGGCAAAGTTTGATCCAATCATGGAAGAGCATGTCAGACTGGCATTGAGTGGTGATTTGGCTGACCATTATTGCGGCAAAAATATACAAAATGAATTAATAGAACTCATGGCATCACACGTTATGTCTACAATCGTATCCCGCATAAAGGGTTCAAAGTATTATGCAATCATAGCTGACTGTACTCCAGATATAAGGCACAAAGAACAACTTTCGATAACTTTAAGATGCGCCGACATAACAGAGGATGGCGCAAGTGTAAAAGAACATTTCATGTCATTTCTGCAAATAGATGATACAACCGCTGAAGGTCTCACAGAAAGCATTTTAAAAACATTGAGTGATCTTGACCTTAACATTAATGACTGCAGAGGACAGGGCTACGATAACGGCGCGAACATGAAGGGGAAAAATAAAGGCGTCCAGAACAGAATTAAGAAGTTAAATCCACTAGCTTTTTTTGTGCCATGTGGATGCCATAGTTATAATTTGGTATTGTGTGATGCGGCAAAATCATCAGTAAAATCCGTGACACTGTTCGGAATGTTACAAAAAATGTTTAATCTATTTGCTGGATCGGTAAATAGATGGAAAATTTTGACCGACCATTTGAAGATATACACCCTGAAAAATGTAAGTGACACACGCTGGGAAGCTCGAATTGATAGCGTCAAAGCGGTCCGTTATCAATTATGCAAAATGCATGATGCTTTGGCTTCCTTGGCCGATGCTACTGAACAAAGCGATGCTGCGGTGTCACACGAAGCCTCAACACTAGGAGGACAATTAAAAGACTTCAGCTTCATTGTTTCTCTCGTGACATGGTATGATGTTCTGTTTCAAATTAACGTTGTGAGTAAAGCAAGTCAGTCACCCACAATCAACTTTGTCGAGTTTATGGGAATCCTTGACAAATGTTGCTCTTATTTGGAAACATATAGACAAACAGGTTTCGAACAAGCTATTGTAACAGCAACTGAACTGGCTTCGGATCTTGATACGCAGCCATCATTTAAACCACAAATGCGATTAAGACGTATTAAACGCAGGCCGGGTGAAGAGGCTGTTGATGATCAAATAACTGACCCAAAAAAGAAGTTTAAAGTAGAGTTTTTCAATTCACTGTTGGACACCGTGCACATATCCATGAAAGAAAGATTTGAACAGATGCAAGAATTTTCTGCGACGTGGAGTTTCTTGTTTGACATTAAAAAAAAATCAAAATAAAGAAGAACTAATACAATGCTGTTCTAAATTACAAGAAAAGTTAACTGTCAACATGAAGTCAGATATTGATGGAAATTTGCTGTGCAACGAAATTTTAGGCCTGCAACACTATCTCGAAGACAGCCAGGCACCACCTATTGCAGCCTTAAACTTCATAAAAAAGCATAATCTTCAAGAGTTATATCCCAACATCTGGATAACGTTACGTATTTTGCTAACAATATCAGTGACTGTCGCAAGCGGCGAACGCAGTTTTTCCAAACTGAAGTTGATAAAAACGTACTTGCGGTCTACAATGTCTCAAACAAGACTAACCAGTTTGGCCTCACTGTCCATTGAAAATGAAGTTGCAGAAAACCTGGACTTTGCTAATCTGATCAGAGACTTTGCCGACAGAAAAGGGAGAAAAGTAAAATTTTAGTTGTTTATAATTGTTTTTCATTAGGCATAATATGTTTTGTGTTCAGATAACTGACAGAAAATATAGGTTTATGGCTTACAGTTATATTAAATTCAATAAAAATATGGTACCCAATTCAAAATTAGTGTTTTTTCGTTATACATATTACCTCCCATATATAAAAATCAATTGTTGTGTGTTAGTCTCACCAAAACAAAGAAATGGCTTGACCAATTTGAATAATTTTTGTTTTGTTTTGTTCGCTTTAGTACAGGGGTGCTTCAGAAAAGAAAAGAAATATTTGGGATATACGAGCCTGTTTCAACCACATTTTACGCATCTTTTCTTTGTTTGGAACACGCAAAAACAATTTTCTGGAGTTTTTGTAGATGTACAGTGCAGTACTACGCAATATTTTTAGACAATTTCCCAAAACGTGAATGCCCAAACAATATATCACTGCTATACTGACTGTTACGGCAGCGACACCAGCATGCTGGACTGACGTCACAGGCTACACAAGACTCACACGGAGCGTCTTAGCGGGCTTTCAGATTATTTGGATTTCATTTCCATTTAAAAAAATAAAATACTCAAATTTACGATGGAAAAAAACATGTTATGATCATAAGATGACGCCATTAACCACTTAAGACGATTTCTAGAAAACAGTCAAATACCGTGTTGCAAAGCACTGCCAGGTTCGCTATTTATACAATAAAGGGCGCTAACTGGACGACTCGCCCGGGGCACCTGGATGGCTAAGGCCGGCCCTGATCACAGTATTGTGCACCAAGCACTTTGTAACCCTTCACATTTGTGTCTGCCATCCGAGAACAAGTAATAGACTCCCTGCAACATTCTGGGTCATCCTGCACCATTGGTTGGAGCAGCAGCCAGACTAAGTAATTATATTGCATGCATTAGCTGCTGTTAACAACAAACACAAACTGTTGTGCGTGGAATGATGCTGTGACTGGGAAGCATGGATTGCTGATGAATGGCATTACATTGTGTTCAACAACTGATTGCTGTTCTGCACTACTCTGGATAACCATTGTTGGGTTGTATGGAGACGAGCTGGAGAGACGACTCACTCTTCCAATATTTTAGAGAGGTACAGTGGTGTTACGCCTTGCACATTATTGTGGGGAGGGGGCAGGGAGGTGTCAGCTGTGACTATTAGTAGTGATTGAGGGAACTCTGATGGCACAACAGTGTGTCACAAACTTCCTACATCCTCATGTGTTACCTCTCAAGCAACAGTATCGTGGAGCCATTTTTCAACAGGGCAACAGTTGTTCACACATGGGACATGTCTCTCTGAACTGTCTGCATGATGTTGAAGTGCTCCTGTGGCCAGTAATGGCCCCAGATCTGTACCTGATAGAAAGTGTGGGACCAACTCAGATGTCAATTCCATTTCTGTGCCAGTACCCTAAATATCAAGGGCCAGTTACAGCAGTTGTAGGCCAGCTTGCCTTAGGAGAGGATACAATGGCTTTATGACACTCTTTCCAACTGAATGAGTGTGCATGTCCAGGTTAGATGGGGTGCGACATCATACTGATAGGTGGGTTCATACTGCTGAGTTCAAATATTTGTCTCAGTTTTGTAATAACTGCAGTAACATCACATGTCCTCTTAACCTGTGAAGTTTCATTACATTTCTTTCTCCCCTTCTTGATGCTTCGTTTTTTGGCCAGGCAGTGTGATACCAGCCGACTGACGAATTGACTTGTGGACAGGCCCATTCTTTGTGCATTATTAAGCTGTGGAAATTGAAGATAATTTTATGAATTATATTTGTTATATCATTTTAATTATAATCATTTTGTAGGTCAATGAATTGTTACTCTAATCGTTTTAAAAGAAATTTTCTCAGTATGGTAAGACATGTTCTATTCTCTTTTTGTCATAGACACAGAAGCCTAACTTAATAAATAAATAAATAAATATGTTGTGAATTTGTAGTAAAGTCTTGGAATTTGTGGATCATAGAATTTCATGTGAGAAATTAAAATGTTTTAAAATCAGTGGCATCTCTCTTGTATAGATGGAGTCTTACCTTCACAATAAGAATTGAGTCATGCGTATAACTGATCTTTATTTGTATGTGAGCAAGCGTGGTCTCTGCCTGAAAAAAGCTGTACAGGACAGCACTAGATTCTTACTCAGTTCACAGGATACGGATCCAAAATTAATAAGGTGGTACTGTCACAGATCTTGAGTAGCACATGGCATTTTGTCACTAGCCACCAGTGACAAATGAAGTGGTACAGTTTCAGAGACTTTACAGGTCTTGTACAAATATGATTTTATGCATATAGACCTAAGCTGTGAGGGAAAATTTGTACCAAGGCCGAGAATCGAACCTGGGTCTCCTGCTTACTAGGCAGGTGTGTTAGCCACGAAACCATCTTGGCACAGTGGTTCACACAGCGGCATAGATTACCCTGGCACACCTCCATTCTTGATCCAAACATTTTCATGTTCTGGAATAACACCTCAGTAACGAACATAAATGGGGGATCCAGCCTGACACCCAGACTGGAACAATTCTATTCATGTGGAAAGGGGAATTTAAAAGTAGACCAACTAGTGAGAATTTGAATCGACGAGGCAGGCGTGCCAGGATAATCTGTGCAGCTGTGTGAGCCAGTGCCTAGGTGGCTAAATGGCTAACACACCTGCCTAATGAGCAGGATACCAGAGTTTGATTCATGGCCTGGGACAAATTTTCACTTGCTGCTTTAGTTGATACACATAAAGTCTCCAGTTATTCAGACTCAAACTGTACAGCCTCAACGGAGCTTATACTAAACTTACCATTAGTGTTCTTCATAACTAAATATTTTTCATTTGCTCTCAAGGTTAATACAGACATTTGAAGAGTATACAAAAATTCCCCATCTCAGGGAAACATTTTGGCTATAGTTCTTTTTAATATACACACAGTTCATTCACACACACTGTGTTCTGTAACTCTAAACGTGATGGAGACTCTTCAAGGATGTGGAACACATGAAGTGCACGGGATGCTTTTATAAAGTGTACTAGCAACAAATTACGGTAATTACCTCTAGGTTAGTTTATATACACTAATGAGCAAAAATATCACTATTGTTACCCACTACGAGACTGAATGCAGCCAGTTGGTGTTGTGGACATGTTGTACGGTGAGTAAAGCATATAACACAACAGAGAAAAATGGAAAATCATTCTAGTGAAAGTACGGGTTGCAAATGGGGAAATCCAATGACATCAGCAACTTTGACAAAGGGCAAGTTGTTATGGCACAGTGCCTGGGAATGAGTATCTCGGAAACGGCAGAGCTGGTTAATTGTTTGCCTGCTACTGTTGTGAACATCTATGAAAAATGGTTGATCAACAGCGAAACCATGAGTTGGCAACAAGTTATTGGATGTCCATGACTCAGAATGTGCAGGTCAGATGCTTGTCTGCTGTGTAAAGCAGGTTAAGCAGTGATCTGTTGCAGATATAATGACAGAGTGCTATGCTGATGCGGGCTAAAGTGTTTTAGGGAAAACTGTTTACCCCACGTTATTGAACATGGGGCACTGCAGCAGTTGGTCCCAATGACCTCTCAGTTAAAATTGCAGTGAGCATGGGTTCATCAAGTTGGACCGTGGGTCCTTGCAAACTTTTCCTATTACACTAGGTTGTTTGCTGTGCCAGCATAATTAAAATGTCTCACTTCTGGGTATGCGGTATGCATTCTGTGTATGCAGTATGCATTCAGTACCCATTTGGTTGCTGCATACAATGTGGTTGGGTCCAATTCCTCACCCCCTCCCCCTCTCCCCCGGGGCCCCATAGTCCTTTTGTGGGTATGTGTGTGGCGCACATGAGGCCCCGAGCTATTGCAGTCTTCTTTCCCTTCCAGGCTGCATTACCATCCCTGTTCCTCTCCCTCCCTATCCTTGCTCCTTTGTCCCTGCCCCGTTTTCCCTCTTAGTGGACTTCTTTATGTCGACCTGGCTATCGTCCTGCCTTTGTTTTGGTCTGTGCTATTGTCTAGTTTACTGTTTCCATCTCCTTTTCATTGTTTTTGGTCCCTTTGGGGTTTGACCTCCATTTCCAAAATTCTCCGTTCAGTGTGAGCCATTTGGGAATGAAATCCCTACCTAGCATCCATGGTGCAGGTTCCTCTCCCCCTCCCCTCCCCTTTTTCTTTGCACCCTGGCCCCCTCCTGCTGGGTCACCAGCACGGTAGCCAGTCTGTGTGGTGGGGCTATTAAGTACCCACTTGGCTGAGCCCCCTGAAACCACAGGGATCACACTGCTAGTACCTGAGCTGTTAACGCCTCGTGTATGCCCAAGAGTCGATGCTCATCACTTTGAGCCCCTGAGCGGAGTGGGTGGTACTAGGGCGGACACCTTGCGCATGAAGCGACAAAAGCTTCACCATCTTGGTCATTCTGTGGCCATCTCTAAGAGTGGTAGCAGACGTGACACTCCTTCTGATCCTTCGGCCTTCCCCTCCCTGGCCACTCACTAGGAGGAGGGTCAGGCTTGCCGGCTTGGGTTGAAACCTTTCCCTCGGTACCTGGTTTGTACTAGGATGGATGGTTGAAGTTTTGCCACCACCAAGCCTTTGTTTTTCATGGAGACGATTGAAGATAAGTATGGCAAAGTTGAATTGATAAGTAAAATGCAGTCCGATGCTTTGCTCATAAAGACATCTTCTGCTGCCCAATCTGACTCCCTGCATGCTTGTGACCATCTCGGTGAAGTCCCAGTCTCTGTCACGTCCTACCAATCTTTGAACATGGTACAGGGCATTATTTTCCACCGGGATCTTCTTCTCCAAACTGATGAGGAGCTCCGTGATAACCTCGAGCGAAGAGGGGTTAGTTTTATTCGCCATGTGCAGCGAGGCCCTCCAAACAATTGCACTGCTACGGGCGCCTTTATCCTGGCCCTTGAGAGGAATGTCCTCCCAGAGAACGTCAAGGTAATGGTGTATTGGTGTGATGTAGAACCTTCTATTCCACCACTGATGAGATGCTTTAAATGCTTACGGTTTGGACACATGTTTTCCCACTGCACCACTGATCCCTCTGCAGTGACTGTGAGTGTCCCCTCCATGAGGGGAGTGCCTGTGCTCCCCCGCCAGTGTGTATAAATTGTTGTGGACAGCATTCTCCATGTTCGTCTGCATGCCCGGTGTTTGTGATAGAAAGGATTCAAGAGTACTAAACCTTAGATCGGCTCACTTACACTGAGGCGCATCAAAAGTATGACCGGCTCCATCCTGTGTCTATGACTTCTACTTTTGCTTCAGTTACGTCCATTCCCCCTCCTACCCCCTCCTCTTCGTAGCCCCACCCCATTCGCCCCATGCCTTCAGCCTCCTCCTCACTCACCCACTCTCCCTCCCCCTCCCCATCAGTACCCATACTCACCCCTTCGGGTGCTGCTCCCCCACCAGAGAAGTGCTCCCCTTCTTCGGCGGCCCCCAGTACTGGAGCTCCCTGCCGGGACTCCTCTTCCTGACACCCCCCTGAAAGGCGATATGCTGCTCCACATTGGCAGCGTGATCCGCTGACAGTGGCTGCCAAGATTGCCCGGTGTAATTGCGTGCCGGCCCTTGCTGAAGCCTGCCCTTCTCTTTCTTCCCAAGAGAAGAAGCAGAAATGCAAGAACAAGGGCAAGGCCCCTCTGGTACCCCGTGAGCTGCAGCATTCCCCTCCTCCAGCCATTGAATCAACATAGTCTGACCCCACCTATATGGATATTACCATATCCTTATTGGTAACAGATGGCGAATCGGCAGCGTGACCAACTCAGATGCATTTGCTTCTCATTTCGACTCTGGCTTGAGAATCCTCCAGTGGAATTGTAATGGATATTTGCGTTACCTTCCAGAGATGCAGCCCCTTCTTTCCTTCTACTCCGCTGCTTGTATTGCGCCACAGGAGACCCATTTTGTCAATTCTTACTCATCTGCCCTTCATGGGTTCCACACTTTCTGTCGGAACCAAATTGGCACCTTGCGGTATTCTGGTGGTGTTTGCAGCTTGGTCTGCAAGGACATTCTTAGTAAATGGGTTCCCCTCCATACCACTCTGGAAGCCATTGCTGTTGGGGTCCATCTGGCCACTCCAATCACAATCTGTAATCACTACCTCCAACCTGACAGGCCCGCCCACATCCTTTGCTCTAACCACACTTCTTCAACAACTCCCTTCTCCCTTCCTGCCACTAGGGGACTTAAATCCCCACAACCCTCTTTGGGTAGTCATACAACTACTGCCCTGGGCAGGACAGTTGAAGCTATTCTGGCAGGGCTTGACCTCTGTTTACTAAACACAGGCGCTCCCACACACTTTAGTGTGGCACACGGCACTTTCTCTACCATTGACCTCTCCATCTGCAGTCCCGGCTTTCTTCTCTCCATTCAGTGGGGTGTCCACCATGACTTATGTGACAGCGACCATTACCTGATTCTTTTGACCTTCCTTCAGCGTCTCTTGCTCCGTCACCCTCCCAGGTGGGCCATATATCTAAGACTGATTGGGGTGCCTTCTCCTCTGTTCCCATCCCCCTTGTACTGCTACACGACAATGTTGATGAATCTACACAGACTTTTTGACTGCCACCATCCTTTCAGCAGCTGTTTCAGCAATCCCTTCTTCCTCAGGTTCCCCCCGTTGGAAGATGGTCCATTGGTGGACTCCGGAAATTGCTGGAGCCATAACAGACTGTCGCCGTGCTCTTCAACACTTCAAGCGGCACCCTTCTACTGCTCTTCTTCTGGCCTTTAAACGACTCCACGCCTGGGACAGCTACCTAATCAGATTTCAGAATGGATTTGCTGGGAACGATATGTAGCTTCCATAGGACCACACACCCCCTCTTCAGAAGTCTGGGCAAAACTCAGGCGAATTTTTGGCCACCCTCTTCCTACCGGGGTTGCAGGAATTTCTGTGCGTTGTGTTGTTCTTACCAATCTGGACTTTGTAGCAGAAAATTTCTCTCAACACTTTGCTCAAGCTTCGGCATTGGCTCAGCATCCACCCATGTTCCTTCTCCTGAAAAAGTGCTCAGAATGACTGACTTTATCTTTTGTTTCTCGCTGCTCGGAGCCCTATAATGTCCCATTCAGCAAGTCGGAATTCGCCAGTACCCTCGCCATTTGTCCCGACATGGCCCCTGGACCGGATCAGATACATAACCAAATGCTCCAACACTTATCGGTGGCTGGCCTCCATTCTATACTGATCCCCTTCAACCGTCTGTGGAGTGAGGGATTCATTCCTACCCAGTGACAGGAAAGCATTGTTCCGGTGTTGAAGCCAGGGAAGCCACCTCTTCAGTTGGATAGCTACCATCCAACTAACCTTACCAACACCCTCCGCAAGCTCCTTGAATGCATGGTGAGTCGGCGGCTGTTTTGGATCCTTGAATCCCGCGACCTTTTGTCATTGACTCAAAGTGGTTTTCGCTCTATGTGGCCGCTCTATGTTGGATAACTTGGTCCACCTGGAGGTCTGCCATCTGGTCAGCTTTTGCCCATCGGCAACACCTCCTTGTGGTCTTCTTTGATCCGCATAAGGCCTATGGCACCACCTGGTGCCACCACATCCTCACCACCCTTCATGACTGGGGCCTATGTGGCACTCTGCCCATTTTTATGCGTAACTTGCTTTCTTGTCACTCTTTCCGGATCCAAGTTGGCTCCTCCTACAGCACTCCCCATCAGCGAGGAAATAGGGTTCCACAGGGTTCCGTGCTGAGCGTCCCTCTCTTTCTCATAGCCATTAATGCTCTGGTGACAGCTGTTGGGCCGACAGTGTCCCCCTCTTTGTATGCTGACGATTTTTGTATCTATGTCGCTTCCTCTGTAATGGGCACCGCAGAACGCCGTCTACAGGGGGCAATCTGCCGGGCGCTCTCATGGGCTCTCTCCCATTGCTTTCAATTTTCGGCGGCCAAGTCGTGTGTCATGCATTTCTGCCGTCGCCGTACAGTCCATCCCCATCTGGAAAGAACTTGCCCCCCTTCTAACAGCCGTGTACCGCAAGTCTCTAGAGGAACGGAAGGTTCCAAATGATTGGAAAAGAGCACAGGTAGTCCCAGTCTTCAAGAAGGGTCGTCGAGCAGATGCGCAAAACTATAGACCTATCTCTCTGACGTCGATCTGTTGTAGAATTTTAGAACATGTCTTTTGCTCGAGTATCATGTCGTTTTTGGAAACTCAGAATCTACTATGTAGGAATCAACATGGATTCCGGAAACAGCGATCGTGTGAAACCCAACTCGCTTTATTTGTTCATGAGACCCAGAAAATATTAGATACAGGCTCCCAGGTAGATGCCATTTTCCTTGACTTCCGGAAGGCGTTCGATACAGTTCCGCACTGTCGCCTGATAAACAAAGTAAGAGCCTACGGAATATCAGACCAGCTGTGTGGCTGGATTGAAGAGTTTTTAGCAAACAGAACACAGCATGTTGTTCTCAATGGAGAGACATCTACAGACGTTAAAGTAACCTCTGGCGTGCCACAGGGGAGTGTTATGGGACCATTGCTTTTCACAATATATATAAATGACCTAGTAGATAGTGTCGGAATTTCCATGCGGCTTTTCGCGGATGATGCTGTAGTATACAGAGAAGTTGCAGCATTAGAAAATTGTAGCGAAATGCAGGAAGATCTGCAGCGGATAGGCACTTGGTGCAGGGAGTGGCAACTGACCCTTAACATAGACAAATGTAATGTATTGCGAATACATAGAAAGAAGGATCCTTTATTGTATGATTATATGATAGCGGAACAAACACTGGTAGCAGTTACTTCTGTAAAATATCTGGGAGTATGCGTGCGGAACGATTTGAAGTGGAATGATCATATAAAATTAATTGTTGGTAAGGCGGGTACCAGGTTGAGATTCATTGGGAGAGTCCTTAGAAAATGTAGTCCATCAACAAAGGAGGTGGCTTACAAAACACTCGTTCGACCTATAGTTGAGTATTGCTCATCAGTGTGGGATCCATACCAGATCGGGTTGACGGAGGAGATAGAGAAGATCCAAAGAAGAGCGGCGCGTTTCGTCACAGGGTTATTTGGTAACCGTGATAGCGTTACGGACATGTTTAGCAAACTCAAGTGGCAGACTCTGCAAGAGAGGCGGTCTGCATCGCGGTGTAGCTTGCTCGCCAGGTTTCGAGAGGGTGCGTTTCTGGATGAGGTATCGAATATATTGCTTCCCCCTACTTATACCTCCCGAGGAGATCACGAATGTAAAATTAGAGAGATTAGAGCGCGCACAGAGGCTTTCAGACAGTCGTTCTTCCCGCGAACCATACGCGACTGGAACAGGAAAGGGAGATAATGACAGTGGCACGTAAAGTGCCCTCCGCCACACACCGTTGGGTGGCTTGCGGAGTATAAATGTAGATGTAGAAATGTAGATGTAGACCTGTTCCTCGATGGCCAGCCCTTCGAGGTGGTGGACACCCATCGCTTCTTGGGTTTGGTCTTTGATGCCCGGTTGACATGGCTCTCTCCTCTTCACCAGCTGAAGAGGACGTGCTGGTCCCATCTCAGTGTTCTTAGATGTCTGTGCAATACCACCTGGGGTGCAGACCGCTCTGTTCTCCTGCAATTGTATCAAGCGCTGGTCCAATCTCGTTTAGACTATGGAAGTCGTGCCTATGGTTCTGCGTCGCCTTCGACATTGCAGATACTAGACCCCATCCACCACTGCAGGGTCCGACTTGCAGCTGGTGCCTTCTTGGCTAGCCCTGTGACTAGCCTTCTTGCAGAGGCGGGTATTCCACCACTGCGAGTTTTGCACCAACAACAGCTGATATCTTATGCGCTCCGCATTTGCTGCACCCCAAAGCATACTAAGTATGGTCTTTATCCAGACACGGAGATCAACCTGCTGCAGCGGCGACCACGATTTGGGCTTACCATGGCTGTCCGCATTCAGTCGCTCTTTTCTGAGCTCCAGAAGTCCCCTTCACCGCCTCTTTTTGCTGCTCACGCATGTACCCCTCCATGGTGCGTCTCTCAGCCACATCTCTGTCTTGATCTTTCAATCGCTTCAAAGGATTCTGTCCCTCCGATGGCTCTCCACCACCAGTTCTACTGTCTCCTCCATTCCTTTGAGGGTTGAGAAGTGATCTATACTGATGGCTCCATGGTTGCTGGCCGCACTTGTTTTGCTTACACCTCTGTGTGATGCACGGAACTTTGTTTCTTGCCAGATGGCTGTAGTGTTTTTATTGCAGAATTGGTAGCCATCTCGCGCGCCTGGACCATATCCGCTCATGCTCAGGACCATCCTTCAATATCTGTAGTGACTCATTGAGCAGCTTGCACGCTATTGGCCAGTGCTTCCCTCGCCACCCTTGGTCATCGCTATCCAGGACTCCCTTTCTCTCCTTGCTCAACGTGGATGCTCCGTGGTTTTCATTTGGACCCTGGGTCATGTTGGGATTCCAGGCAATGAACTTGCCGACCGAATGGCTCAATTAGCTACTACCAGGCTGTCTCTTGCTATTGGCATTCCAGAAATAGTCCTTCACTTGGCATTACGTCATCAGGTTTTGGGCATTTGGGATGCAGAATGGCACACTTTTTCTTTGCTGAACAACCTCAGGGTGATTAAGGATTCCACAACTGCATGGTGGTCCTCCTTAAAGGCCTCTCGTAAGGCCTCTGTTGTCCTATGCCGCCTCCGCATCGGCCATACTTGGTTGACTCATGGTTATCTCCTCTGTCGTGAGGACCTCCCCCCCCCCTCTGTTGTTTTGGATCGATGTTGACTGTAGCTCACATCTCATTGGACTGCCCCAACTTGTCGCCCTGCAACGGACTTTTGGCTTTCCAGACTCGCTACCCCTGGTGTTGGCTGACACTACCTCAGCGGCAGATTTCATTTTACGTTTTATTCGTGATGGGGGTTTTTATCGCTTTATTTAATGTACGGACCTTCCACCTTATCGGTGAGTGGAGGGGATGGCAGGCCCTCTTGCTGCCTCCTTCGCCCCGACTGGATTGGTTTCAACTGGGCTTGGTGGTTCACCCCGGCCCTCTGCTTTTCCACTCCTTTCCTTATGGGGTCTGTTATGTCTTGAGCATTTCTCTTATCTCCTGTGCTTCTTCCTTCACGTCCCTGTCATTAGTCACTTTCACTGACGACCGCGTAGTTTTGTCCCTTCTCCACCCAACCAATCAACCAATCCACTTCCTCACTTCATCTTCAGGTAGCACATGTAAATATGTGTTATAGTCTTTAGTTGGTAAGAATAGTGCTTGAAACTAGATCTATCTATTTCCTCCATTTTTAGTGCTTTTATGACAAAATTTGAGCCCATTGATGAACTATTCACCACCAAGATGAAACACTGCCCCTATGTTGTACACATAGTTTTCAGTGGAATCTGGTTCCACTAGCACCATCACATATCAGAAATTGGATGGCTAAGTTTTCCCCTCCTTTGGAGTGATCAGAAAATGTCTATTTACCCAGTGCTTAAAAGTTGGCAAATGTACATAAATATGTCATAGGTTGAGGAACTGTACATAAAGTGATACAGCTAAGACAAACAAGATTGTAACTGAAGTATGAACGGTCAGTCACTCTCATATTTAAAGAAACATTTAGAAATAACGTAAATGCTATTTTGTCAACTTTGCAAATGTAAATACAATTTATAATCAATGTGTTGCATGATCCCTTATATCTTTTTTCAGTTGGCCAATGTGGTAATCAGATAGGAAACGAATTCTGGCCACTTGTTCTTCAGGAACATGGTATCCATTGGAAGAATCAGAAAATTTCCACACAGAAGCTACAGAAATCTAAGCAAATGGAACTATCAAAAGCACTCCACAGTTTCTTCTCCATACCCAAATCTTCAACAGAATCCACGTACAAAACTGTGGCTGATTTGGAGAGAGGAAAGGTAAAAGCAAGGGTAAGTTCCAAGTATTTGCACATGGCATCTGTGTTAGTGACCATTTTCCAGCTAACATATTTCGGTAAGCTGGAAACAAAGTGTATTACAGCCAAATTTCAAGTGCCGTTTTGATGAAAAATATTTATTTCCAGGCTTTATGCATTGACATGGAAGACAGTGTTGTAGCTAATTACAGAAATGGGCCATTGCGCAACATATTTGATAAAGCCTGCTTACTGACAAATTATCCTGGCTCGGGAAATAATTGGTAAGAGATTTTGTCCTAATAGCAAGCACTGTATTTCTTTCACTTGCATGCACGCATGCCCATATGCATGTGCACACACACACACACACACACACACACACACTCACTCTCTCTCTCTCTCTCTCTCTCTCTCTCTCTCTCTCTCTCTCTCTCTCTCTTTACCAGTGACTAGAGGTCAACTACAAAATTTCAATTCTGTTTTAATCCACATGTCTACAATACAATTCACAGTCAATCTCTTTACAAGTAGGAAACAAAGCAAAATGAATCTCAGGAGATACGTGCATAGAAGTCATGTGGGAGGGAGGGGAGAGAGACAGCAACAGCTGTGTGACATATAATGGAAAACAAATGAGTAAACATTAAGTTTCTAATCATGTGGCTGGTCAGTGCAAATGTCTGACACAATACTTCAGCAGTGACCCAAGTATGCAGGTGATATAGACTACTGTTGTATTGGGAACAACACAGGCATTTGTGCATTTCATTTCCATTCCCATTGATTCCCAGTGCTACTACTGACGTACTGCCACCTTACTTGGCCAGCATTCAATGAAAGCAGTAGTTGGTTCCTTATTTCCTCAGTCTGCTCACTGCAGGCACTTATTCTGTGTTTAGGGTAACAATGTCAACTGTGCCTTAGACAATGAATAATTGTATTTAACATTTTACGGAGATTGAAATCATAGCCTCCAATGTCAGGTTCTTAGATGAATAAAATGGTCTTGCTTTTTATGACATCCTTGAAGGATGGGTACCGTATTTACTCGAATCTAAGCCGCACCTGAAAAATGAGACTCGAAATCAAGAAAAAAAATGTTTCCCAAATCTAAGCCGCATCTGAAATTTGAGACTCGAAATTCAAGGGGAGAGAAACAAAGTTGGTCCATTGTAACGTGAGACACAATTTAGGTCGAATGCATGAAGACACAGCTACAGTAGTTTGGTTCGAGTTGTTACGATTTACCAGGTAGCCATTGCTATGCATCAGGCGCTCCGTCCGTGTTTATGCGGATACCCTTACTTTTTCATGTGCTTCGTCTGGTTTGAATCGATTGCTTATTTTGATTTGATCCGATAAGTGCCGTTCTCTTTGATAAAGGTGTTGACGTCACTCTAAGCTGAAAATGCATTGTGTCATGCATTGTTTATCGCATTCAGATAATGAGTGTTTACACCGCTAGCGGCATGGTTTGCTTTTGTGGGCACTACCGCCGCTTGGAGAGAGAGAGAGAGAGAGAGAGAGAGAGAGAGAGAGAGAGAGAGGGGGGGGGGGATTGCCCCATTAGCGAAACAATGGCAATATACTGCTATTTGTTGTTACTTACACTGCTGCTTTCTTTGATAACACTGGGCAACAAAAAAAGATTTTTTTAAAAAAGTCTAGGGTTTTCCCGCTGAATTAGACTAATTTTGATGCCCTGAGTCCGAAAATGACCTTGGTTTTGTTCTATCAGGTCAGGATTTTTTGCTACAGAAATTTTTAAAAATCGATTTTTCGTAAAAAAACAAATTTCTTTGTATCATCTGCTGAGAAACCCCGAAAGATTTTTTCCGTTTTCCTCAAGAAATAAAAGTCAACGTATGCAAATTCATTAAGTTTTTATTTACTCCATCAAATTAAATAAGCATATTTATCATAATATTAGTATAACAATGAGCGTTACATGACACAAAAGTTCAGAGTTCACGGCATGAATCGGCGTTTCTTCGATTCCCGTTTGTGAGCAGCTGCTGGGTTGTTTCTCTTCAGCATCCAGCAGTAGTCCGCCATCATGACTGCGTCCCTCCTCCCCTGGTACCTATCCTCCATTTGGCGCATGTCCTGATGGAACCTTTCTCCCTGATCGTCGCTCATCGCCCCAAGGTTTTCAGGAAACTTCTCCATATGTGAGTACAGGAAGTGCATCTTTATACTCATTAAACACCCGAGCTTTTGAAAGGCCTCTATCATGCTGCTGATGAGTCTGGCGTGGTTTGCTGCCTTTGTGTTCCCCAGGAAGTTGTTCACCACCTGCACAAACGATTTCCACGCGGCGCACTCTAACGTGTTCATGGAGTTTTTGAACTCTGTGTCCTTTATGAGCTGCCGTATCTGTGGCCCATCGAAAATGCCGGCCTTCAGCTTCTCAATGGTCAGTCACAGAAAGGCTCGGCACAGGTAGTGGAAGCACCTCCCATCCTTGTCCAGAGCACGCGTGAACTGTTTCATTAACCCAAGCTTCATGTGTAGCGGTGGGATCAATATCTTCTCCCGGTCAACAAGAGGTTCGTTTATGATGTTTCTCGCACCAGGTACTAACTGCTCTCGTGGCGGCCACACTTTCTTTACATAGTGCTGGGCTCTGTCTCGACTGTCCCACATACATATAAAGCATGGGTATTTCGTGAACCCGGACTGCTGACCAAGTAGAAAGTTCACCATCTTGAAGTCGACGCAGATCATCCATTGGTGCTGCTCATATTGGATTTTGTCGAGCACGTACTTCACTGCTTCATATTTCTCTACGAGAGTTGTGGAGTGAGCAAGAGGGATTGAGGCGAACTCGTTCCCGTTGTGGAGGAGCACACACTTCAAAGAGCGCTTGCAGCTGTCAATAAAGAGTCGCCAATCTCTCAGATCGTATGTAGGAGCCCCGAGTTTAACAAGAAGACCGGCGACATCTCGGCAGTACACTAGGTCTTCCTCCTGGCAGAAGTAGCCCATGTAGTCCTCATGCCTTCTACGAAAGAAAGTGATACGCGCGTCCTCGCCAAGTAGATTTTTCTCTTTGAGTCTGGAGGCCAACAGCTCGGATGAAGTCTTCGACAAGCTGAGATCCCGAACAAGATCATTAAGCTCACATTGTGAAAAGAGCTGCCGACCATCTTGTGCTTCATACTCCTCGTCTGCTATATATCCTCCCTCGTCTGCAGTGGTGGCCTCGTCGTCGATGTTAGGAAGCTCTGTGAACGCTGGTACAGGAATTTCTTCGCAGTGAGCAACTGGACGGCGGGCAGATGGAAGGTCGGGGTACTGGAGGCTGTGCCGATTCTTCCGGTTGATGCCAGTAGTATTGATGGCGCAGAAGTAACAATCCGATGCATGGTCAAAGGGCTCCCTCCAAACCATCGGAATCCCAAACTTCAGTGAAGTTTTCGTGCCCTTCGTCCACCGCCGGAGGTATTCCACGCACTTCTTGCAGACCGTGTGCGGTGCCCAGGGCTTATCTTGGTCACCCAGCTTGACTTGAAAGGAAACCTGGTAGGCATTCTTCACAAATCCCGTGATGTTCTTCCTGTCCACTGAAAGCGTGTATTCTCCGCAGATGTAGCAGAAAATGTCTGGATTATTCATGCATGAACGTCGCGCAGAAGCCATATCAATCTGAAATAGTAATAGAAATATGCGGTTGACTGTCAGACAATAAAAAATAGAATAAATTTTATACTATAGTAAGAAAAAAAGGCATCTATTCAAATGTTTAACTGTTACAATCTTAAAGGCTTCTTTTGTTTTCATATGTCCTGAATAATCCCCTTAAAACCCCTAATATTAGCATATTGAAGCCTATAAAAAGGCTTACATTTCAGGGAAAAATGGTCATGTAGGCCTATGGCTGTATCTCAAAAAGTTGACCTGATAGAGCAAAATCAATGTGATATTCGGACTCAGAACACCAAAATTAGTCTAAATCAGCTGAGAAACCCATGACGTTTTTTTGGTTGTTGCCCAGTGTAATGATCAACAAGAACCAAATAATAGACTGCTTATGATAGATGTTCTGAACGAGAGTTTAAGGCCCGTCCGCACGCAACGATCTGTCTGTGCACATCACATCTGCGCAGACAGATCGTTGGAGTGGACAGGAGATTTGCACTGACATGAGGTGTGTGCAAACCTGGAAGTTTGAGTTGGAGGCTTGAGCGAATCATCTCAAATCTGCGGGTTCAGACCACATCTGCGCAGACAAGTTGGAGTAAATCTGGCGCAAAACAGCTGCTTGTTCAGTCTAGTGTTTGTCTTTCTGCGCACGGAGCATTAAAATGGCTGACGCTCGTCAGTGTTCCAGACAGTTTATCAGTGAATTCATTGAACTTTATAGAAATTACCCATGTTTGTGGAAGATTAAAAGTAAAGAGTACAGTGACGGGAACAAAAAAACAGCTGCATACAATGCATTAATTGAAAAATTACGAGAAGTTGACGCACCAGCGAACTGAGAAACGGTAATAATAAAAATCGTTGTGGACTGTTTACTGTAAATAATTATCAAAAGTTCAAAAATCCAAAGATCTGGTGTTGGAGTGGATGAAATATACCAGTCAAGTTTGTGGTATTTTGTGATTCAAACACGTCTAAAACAGCAAAAATATTGTGATTTTTCATGAGCAAAAATATTATTTGTAACTTGACAGAATTAATGTACTTGACTTGCCTTCATGAACTTATCCTTCAGGACAGCGTAAATAGCTTCACTTGTGTTGAGTATAATTTCGCTCAATGCTTGTTTAGAAATTGCAGCTGAATATTTAAAGTCCTTATAGCTCCTTCCTGTTGCCAGGAATCTTAACCCATTACTGGCCAGAACTCTGTCAGATCATTTTTTTCAAACTTTTATACGTAAATACGTTACATTGAGAGATTAATTGAATAAAAAGAAAAAGTTGTTTTGGAAATTTTCAGTTTATTAGAACGAAAACTACAGACTGTCCCATTTTTGGGACATTGGCCAAATGCGCTATCCAAATTCGCAAGCTTATTCTCCATGCATAATATTGTAAGAAACAACACAAACAATAAATAAAGAATGTTTTAATGCTATTGAATGTCTATTCAGTATGAATTGAAGCAAAACACTTGTCGTGTACACTAACATTGCACCTATCACAAATTTTTGTTGTTTTTTTTCTTGCAGTAAGCACATCGCTTCTGTGTTTTACTTGGCACAATGAAATGATTTCCTGGATCTAGTCGTACATGTGTGCTCACCTGTCCCCACATCAATTTGCTTCCTTGTGGTCCTCTGGTTTTTGGTACTGATCCTGTTTTCTTTGATACGTAAAACATCACTATTCTCCATCGGACATCCAAAAGTGGGAGCTTCTCATTAGAGTTAGCAATTTAGTATGCACGCCATGTGTTTACTACACAGATATCTATCATCTGTGTGAATAGTAGCCACCACCATTTCTTTGACCTTATCCTCGTCCTATAAAGTGATATCTGTTTGTCCAGTAGATATACGCCACCCATATGGGCACTGTATTCTTCAATGAGATGTAGCATTGTAACAGATATTTCCTTTTTATTTGCCCATGAGTATCTTTTAGTAGAACTCAGAGGAGTAATAGTACTGTAATTTGTCGCTACACATACTGGTGTGTTGTCACTCCATTTAGCAACCAGAACTTCATTCTCTTTGTCAAACATGTAGTCATAGAATCCTCGTTCCTTTTCTTTTGCCATTCTTTTTGAGTCATTCAAAGGACATGCATTAGTTCGGATCTCTCTTATTGTTCCTGTAACTTTCATTTTACTCTTTCCGAGTGTGATCAGTGTGTCAACACTGGTGAAAAAGTTGTCAAAAAAAAGCTTATCATTCGGATACTCTGATTCTGGAATCATGCTGGTTAGTTCATTTATTACCCTTGCACCTAAAGGCTCCTGTTTGTTGTCAGTCTTGCCACAGTATGGCGAAAAATTATAAAGAAAGCCATTGGAACTTGTAAGACACCAAATTTGATAGGCTTTTCCCTCAGAAACATTTTAGCTGAATGTTTGCCATAATAACGTACCATCATTTCATCAATTGAGAGTTTTGAATGAAATATGCCAAATTCCTTTTTCAGCATTTCAAAGTACAACCTCGTTTTGTACCTCTTGTCGTTTCTATCTACACTCCTGGAAATGGAAAAAAGAACACATTGACACCGGTGTGTCAGACCCACCATACTTGCTCCGGACACTGCGAGAGGGCTGTACAAGCAATGATCACACGCACGGCACAGCGGACACACCAGGAACCGCGGTGTTGGCCGTCGAATGGCGCTAGCTGCGCAGCATTTGTGCACCGCCGCCGTCAGTGTCAGCCAGTTTGCCGTGGCATATGGAGCTCCATCGTAGTCTTTAACACTGGTAGCATGCCGCGACAGCGTGGACGTGAACCGTATGTGCAGTTGACGGACTTTGAGCGAGGGCGTATAGTGGGCGTGCGGGAGGCCGGGTGGACGTACCGCCGAATTGCTCAACACGTGGGGCGTGAGGTCTCCACAGTACATCGATGTTGTCGCCAGTGGTCGGCGGAAGGTGCACGTGCCCGTCAACCTGGGACCGGACCGCAGCGACGCACGGATGCACGCCAAGACCGTAGGATCCTACGCAGTGCCGTAGGGGACCGCACCGCCATTTCCCAGCAAATTAGGGACACTGTTGCTCCTGGGGTATCGGCGAGGACCATTCGCAACCGTCTCCATGAAGCTGGGCTACGGTCCCGCACACCGTTAGGCCGTCTTCCGCTCACGCCCCAACATTGTGCAGCCCGCCTCCAGTGGTGTCGCGACAGGCGTGAATGGAGGGACGAATGGAGACGTGTCGTCTTCAGCGATGAGAGTCGCTTCTGCCTTGGTGCCAATGATGGTCGTATGCGTGTTTGGCGCCGTGCAGGTGAGCGCCACAATCAGGACTGCATACGACCGAGGCACACAGGGCCAACACCCGGCATCATGGTGTGGGGAGCGATCTCCTACACTGGCCGTACACCACTGGTGATCGTCGAGGGGACACTGAATAGAGCACGGTACATCCAAACCGTCATCGAACCCATCGTTCTACCATTCCTAGACCGGCAAGGGAACTTGCTGTTCCAACAGGACAATGCACGTCCGCATGTATCCCGTGCCACCCAACGTGCTCTAGAAGGTGTAAGTCAACTACCCTGGCCAGCAAGATCTCCGGATCTGTCCCCCATTGAGCATGTTTGGGACTGGATGAAGCGTCGTCTCATGCGGTCTGCATGTCCAGCACGAACGCTGGTCCAACTGAGGCGCCAGGTGGAAATGGCATGGCAAGCCGTTCCACAGGACTACATCCAGCATCTCTACGATCGTCTCCATGGGAGGATAGCAGCCTGCATTGCTGCGAAAGGTGGATATACACTGTACTAGTGCCGAAATTGTGCATGCTCTGTTGCCTGTGTCTATGTGCCTGTGGTTCTGTCAGTGTGATCATGTGATGTATCTGACCCCAGGAATGTGTCAATAAAGTTTCCCCTTCCTGGGACAATGAATTCACGGTGTTCTTATTTCAATTTCCAGGAGTGTATTTTGGAGTTGTCATTGAGATGAATGAATCTCTTTATTTCCCAAAACCTATTTCTTGACATGGAATTGAAGACTAAAGGAACACCGACATCAGGAGCCTGTTCCCAGTACATATTCTCATGGGGAAGCTTATGATAACCACTCAGAAGTAGTATGCCAATAAATGATTTTAGTTCTTCTTTGGTTAGCAGAAAATTTATTTTGTTAAGTTGGCAAGCATAGATTTCGCTTTGTTCAATAATAATGTCTATTAGTTTCTCAGAAAAAAAAGAAATCCTCAAAATTTATTTTGTTAAGTTGGCAGGCATAGATTTCGCTTTGTTCAATAATAATGTCTATTAGTTTCTCAGAAAAAAAAGAAATCCTCAAACACCTGGCGCACTGTCTCATTTGCTAAACATTCCGCAACATAATGTTCATTGCTCTTCCCTGATTCACTAGTGTTTGTGTACGTTGGTTGACATTTATACCACTTACATTTATATTTTTTTGTAGATAACGTACCACTTTCTTCTCCATGTCCTAATGCTTTCCTTCTTTTGGCTTCTGGAGATACAACTGTAGCATTAGCTTCATCTCGTCTGGTTATGAGCTTTAAAGTACCGGCTACATCTTGTACAACAGACTCATTGTTCAGTACATTTTCGTCAATGTCTTCTTCATCTGTTATTACACCTGCATCGGGTGGAATAATCGCCAATTCTACGTCAGCATCTTCATCATCACTCTCTTGATGGTTCTCTAGTTATTGTAGAATTTCTTCAAGTGTAAGTCCACGTAGCATGTTTTTATCCTGTTGGAATCGTAAAATTCGAATAGAATATGAAAAAAGATATAAAGAACGTAAAATGCAATTCTTCTCTGTATAATACGTGTATACAAGAATAGGGCACATCAACAATCAATGATGGTGTAACATGCCATTGTCCCATTATTGGAACGCATAAAATATATCGATATTGCACTTACTTGAAAAAATCTGAAGTATACTTAATCTTACACGGACATCCATATGTTCATAACAAACACGCCCCGACAACTAAATCACAGCTTATTGTCGTCCAGGAACTACCAGCAGACATACAGTGCTGCCAAGCGCGAGAACAAAAAATCAGCAAATTTATAATTTTCCTGACGTGAAGTACTTAGGAAAAAGTTATTTATTTTACATTTACTGGCATTATAGCAGTTAGTTGAACCTACAGGTGCAACAATAAAGGATAAAAGCTCCATTGCCTACATAGAAATAAGTAAAATATACGCGTCCCAAAAAAGGGACAATGGCCAGTCACCGTCAGCCGTTCATGGAGAGAAATTGCTCTTCTCATTCAGGTATTATTTCGTATAATATGAGAGGTTACGAGCGTTAAGAGACAATTATAAGTTTCGACATCCATCTGTAAATAATTACGCCAGTCGTTAGGGTGGCCCTGCAACTCTCGCAGTAAATGTACGTGCGAAAAATGCTTTCGCTTTAGCAGCCACTATGTATACCATTTTGACCGCTCTCTCTGTTTCCTGCGTTTTGTCTGAATGTTTTTTGCAACACAAGTTGCGAACACAGACCACAACAGAATTTCTTCAATTCCTAAATTTCAAAATAAATTAATTAAACTTCTGACGTTTTCGGCGAGCGTAGTCGCTTGCCACTGATAATCTTTTCTACACCGACAGATGGCAGGCGAGTAGTAGATTGGAGTTTTTGTCGTGTGAATACAACACATTTGCAGCGATCTTTTGCATGTAAACTGCGCAGACAGATCGTTGCATGTGGGCCGGCCTTAGCGAAAATTTTTCTCTGTTTGAAAATCTTTGCAGACATTCTGCGCAGTAATTAGAGTCATCTTAGATGTAAAAATCTAGTCTGTTGCCGTGCTTCATTTCTGACTGTATCACTATTCAGTATAAGAATAATACGAATATAAACATGACGTGATATATATATATTCTTCGGCGTTTGCTGTTTTCTCACTCTAGTTTCGTAGTTTATTAGGCAGACAGGGTTTAAATGAGATAGCAGCAAACACGAAAGAATACATGGCATAATGTTTACATTCGTATTATTCTTATGGTGAAGAGAATACTGCAAGTGATTCACGATTCATAAAAGTTCCTATTAGCAACCATCTCTTGTCACAGGTAGGAAAAAATTCAGAACGTAAGAGTTGGCCATATTGACATACATCCCAAACAGTCTTGCCAGTCGGATTTTCGTAGTAGATTTTTAGTGATGACTTCAAATGCAGAGTGTGTTGTCTTCAGACCGTAGACAGATTTGCTGCAGCTCTCCACACTTTTTATCCTGTGCAATGCAAAGTAACAACACTTACAAAATAAGAATGAAAATAACTTAGAAATTAAACGCTGAAATTTAAAACAAACTTTTATTAGGTTTGTAATACATCTTATACGAAAATTTTAAAACATCAGTCATGATTCTGAATCAGTATCACCCTTCTTTGTTGCGTATTTCTTCAGAGCATCGTCGTCCGTACCATGTAGTGCATTGGATATCGAACACTTTTAAAATGCTTGTTGCACAGTCTGATTTGGAACACACTTCCATGCATCATAAATCCATTGGCATACTCGTGACAAACTTGTGCGTTTTACATGCCCTGTTGGTGTCAGTTGTCTGTCGCTTTTCGAAAGCCAGTCTGTGTACATGCGTTTAAGCTTGTCCTTAAATGGTTTATTCAACAGACGTCAAGTGGTTGCACAATTGACGTCATCCCGCCTGGAATTACCGCCAAGTCCGTTTTGCTTTCCTTTAATTTTCGTTTTACTGCAGGTGGTGTATGGCCTGCGTACGCATCTAATACCAGCAGACTGCACAAACCAAGTATTGCGCCAGGACGACGATTCCACACATGCCTAATCCATTCCAGCACCATGCCCTCCGAAAACCACCCAGTTTCGTTTGCTCGTACAATTACAGTTTTTGGAAACACTTCTGATTTCGGTAGTGTTTCGCTTGAAAACTATGAATTAGGGTAATTTATGTCCCATCTGCTGTGCAACCAAGCATGACGGACATCCGCTGTTTTTCACCCCCTGATGTAAGAACACTTACGTTTTTCTTTCCTATGGCGTCAACCGTATAATTTGACGGCATGTCAAAATATACAGGAGTTAGTCGACATTTCCAATCTGATCAAGAAGGTATTGCTTTTCTGTGCGCCGTCTAATTATGAAGCGCTGAAATTCCACAAGTTTTTCTTCATAATTTTTTGGCAGCTTCTGTGCTTCTGTTCGCCTTTGAAGTGAAAAACCCCAGCGCTTCATAAACAGATCAATTCAGCTGCGACTAGCCTTAAAATTTTCGATTTTTTGCTCTCTAGCAATTTCATGTGCCTTAATTTTTAAAATTTCAACGTTCACAGGCAGGAATTTCTGACATTGTTCCTTAACAAATTCGTTTTAAAATCACTTCTAGTGCATGATATCGGCCACACTTTGGCGCACTAAATGCTTTCCTCCTACTTGAACATTCAAATAATTTGTCTCTCTGCAGTCGCGATCGCCTGAAGTTGGTCACATCAATCCCGTATCGCAGACCAGCAGCACGATTAGAACTTTTTTCCGCAAAAGAAATAATGCCCCTCTTGGATTTGGAACCATAATGAAAGTGCTTCATCATGGTTCACTAACACCAACAAGCACTTCACAAAATTCCACGAAGCAATAGGTGCCGCTACGTGAAGTCTTAATGAGCCCCAGCCTATCAACTCGTGCAACAATCCTAAAGCCTTGTGCATTGTTGATATTTTTATGTAAGGAAATTTATTTTTGTTGCTACGAATTTTGAAAAGCTGCTACATTCGAAGATGAACAATTCGGAATTCCTATTTACTTCGTAATAATATGAAAATGCAGTGGTCGAAACTCGGGCCGGAGAAAAAAGCTCGTCTAATACCTTTTTTTAAAAAAATTATTTACTTACGCAGAGGTTTGGCGCCAATATTTATCTTTGTGCCTGCAAAGCATGCCTATAGCGCTACATATGTTCGACGGCAGAAGTTAGTTGTGATGGCACCTACCAACATTTTTCAGAGCTTCCGCTTACTTTGCACTCGATTCTAAGCCGCAGGCAGTTTTTTGGATTACAAAAACCGAAAAAAAGAGCAGCTTAGATTCGAGTAAATATGGTATGTTACTTAGTGAACATAGTTGCAGTGGTCTCTGTTCTGTATTTGAAATTTAAAAGTTGGTAGGAAATGACACCCCTCAGGGAAGTGAGAGCAAGTGTTGGGAAGGAACACCAGCTGCACTCATTATGTGCGCCTGGGGGCCTCATTAAACATGTTGAAGAGGCTGTTCTGGCAGCCATCGATGGAGTGGGCTGTAACTATCTGCAAATTGTGGCAGACACTGGAAAAAGTAATTTTCGGAGAAATGGCATTTTAAATTAGGCGACTGTGCTTCCAGTTCAGATATTGATAACTACAGGAGACCTGGAAGTTAAAATGTAAGCAGCTATCATGGTTAGATTTCAAATTCTTTTACGTTTCAAATTCTTAACTTGCTGATTGTCAAATAGGTGTTGGGTGTGTAACTCAGTTATAATACATTTTAAAATATCATCTGGGCTCAGTTTTTATGCATTGACAAGCACTTTGCATTGTGTTCAGCAACAAATAATGTAGTCAAAAATGCGCAGAAGTACTTGTAAAATGTGTTTATTTCATCACATCACAGATAAAACTGATACGGGTGTACTGGTTACAAAACTGGTTCAAGACATGCAGTGCAGCTATCGCCACTGGTGTTGTCAAACATCCAGCAGTTACAAAAGCATTCTTTATATAGTAATAATTAATCTTACAATTGAAATCTCAGTGCTTTCATGAGACTGATTACAGACTTAAGTTTGGCAGATAGTTCAAATGGCTCTGAGCACTATGGGACTCAACATCTGTGGTCATCAGTCCCCGAGAACTTAGAACTACTTAAACCTAACTAACCTAAGGACATCACACACATCCATGCCCGAGGCAGGATTCGAACCTGCGACCCTAGCAGCCGCGCGGTTCCAGACTGCGCGCCTAGAACCGCTAGACCACCATGGCCGGCGGCAGATAGTGATAACAAGTTTTAAGTAATTATTATGTTGAAAGAAATCTGGTTTTACATAAAAATTGCATGAAATATGTATTGCAAACAAGTGATTGACTACATTCCTTAATTGCTTTGTAATTGCGCCATGACTTTTGATACTAACATGATTTCAGACTCTTTACATTGAGTTCAGGTATTATTACTACTACTGCTTCTCTGTATCCTCTTCTCAAAAATAATAATCTCAGAGGTTAGTTAAATTTGCACAAAATTTCAGCACACATTATCAGTGTTCATAAATATGGCACATGCAGGACAATGCAATTGAAAGGTTTGTGAGTATATAATGTCACATAAATATTATTGCAGTCTCCAAAATGCTTGGCATTGACCTTTTCAACATGTACTATTCCATTCTGCTACATTACAAAGTGTCAGTATAAGATCAAGAGAAATGCCCCCTACAGATAAGAGTACTATTAAAATCTTAGCTATTAATTGCAGAAGCATTGACAACAAAGTACCAGTTTGACAAGAAAGTATCAGTGTTTGAAGGCATTGGAGCTCACAAAATACAAGTTACAGGAAGCTTCTTAAAACCTGAAATTGACAGCAGTGAGATTTTGCAAAAAATTGAAGTGTATACCGAAAGGATAGGCTTATGGTTAATGGAGACAGCGTATTTGTCACAGTAGACTAGGGTGTCCATTTCATTTTCATTGAAAAAGGGGACATTTAAAGTAAAGTAGAGAAAAACCTGGAAAAAAAAAAGAAAAAGAAAAAGGGGGGACATAAATATTGCATTGACTAAATTTAATACACATGCACTCAGATGATCCCAAATCACTTTTTACAATTATTCTGCCACACTATCACTGTACTTTTCACTTTTATGTACTTTATCAAGAAGTGCATTTTTGTTTGAAATTGTATCATAAAAGTCAGTACACGATACACCATTAAAGCGTGTTTTCAACTTTCATTCTGTTTTTTTCGTCTGATCACAAAGAGTTCACTAACGAAAACACGTTCCACAGCAGCATTTGACCCAGGAATTGCCAGACAAAACTCCATCAAATGAATCATGTTTTTCATGTTAATGTTTTTACTTTTGAAATAAGCAAATATTTTACACCACGTTTCATTAACACTTTATTTGTCTCCTTCTTCACTTTTTATAAAGTTCTGTGCACATGAAAATTCATCGAACAGTTCGTGTTCGTCAACAGGAAAATTTGGTACAATACTTTTAACAAAAACACAACAGTCCTGAATATCCTCCCACTGTACCTGTGCCTTTTCAGTATTAACCCATTGAAATTCTTTAAAAGGTGTGACAAATGGTAAACACCATTCTTTAATATACTCAATGCAAGAGTCATAGAAGATGTCAGCATAAATATGAAATTGTTCTACAGTAATTTCACCCTCTTCTTCCAGCTTTCTTAGATTCTCATGTACAAAGGATGTGAGAAATCTTTCAGATTTTCTACATTGTAATTTGCCCAATAATTTGTTTATTTCTTGATAAACTTCCATTATTGTGATTTCTTGTTTCTCAATACATTTAATTGTTGTGGAGAAAGGATTTAGCTGGGTAACAAGAAAATGTAGAAGAACAATAGACACATGGTTATCAAAGAATTGTTTAAGGATAACAGGACACTTATCAAGGGAATGATATATGATTTCAAAGCAGGAAATATCTTTACAATTCTTTCCAATGCTGGTAGCAGAGATAGCCACCTTGTCTCGCTGTGCCCAAGTACAGTTTTGTATTCAGTTTCAATAAACTTACAGAATGACTTCAGAGATTCAACCCTTACTGTATATATGTGGAAATGCTGGTAGATTTTGTTTACAATTAATTGGCAGTTGATGGGTACGCAATCTGAGCCACTTTGTAAGGAATTGTGCACCACATGTGCTGGACAGCCAACACCTACTATATTATTCACTGTGTTCTGTTGCAGTTTATAGAACAAATTGTTTTTTCCTTTCCTCTGCTTACCACCAAAATTGGGGTTAGTGTTGTCTGCAGAAACTGCAATCACCTTTCCCTCAAGATCATATTTCTTTAAAACCTCCAGCACATAATTCTAAAGTAAATCTGAAGTTTCTCCAGCTAAAGTAACCACTTCGAGCACTTTGACCGTGGTGCCACTTTCAGGGTGAAAATACTTGATAAGGAGAGGAACCAACTTCAAATCCAGATGATTCCATGTATCAATCATTACAGAAATGAATCGAGCACTTTCCAGTTCATTTAAAGCCTGCTGAGCTGCATGCGGTGCAATAACATTTGAAATAAATGCATTACATTTTGTGTGTCCACATGTGAATTTAGGATTGAAAAGTTTTTTATCAACTGCTGTAGTACAGTCCATTGACTTAAAGCTATGGTTATGCATTACTCTTTGGTATGGAAACGTAACTTCTTGTGCTGCCAACTGCCTATCCATTTCTGTTACTGATTTTAAGTTTACATAGTAGTCACTCACGCATTTATTTGCTCTTTTCGTTTGATCACTCATGCGCTGTTTCTTCGCCTTAATGTGATTCACAATGTCAGACCTTCCACCATGGCCAATAGCAAATTTTGATCTGCACAACGTACATTTTACTGTTTCTCCACTACCAGTGATAAAAGGAAACTCACTTTTTACATTGCTGTTAAAATTACACTTTCATTTTGGCATAATGAAACAGTGATTGCACAGTGCAAAACATTAACAGTGTGGTGACAACCCTACAGTAGACAAGAAACTCATATCCATCAAGGTAGATATTGAAACTACAAATGAGACTGTGTGGGCAAGACTGAATGTCAAGGGTGGGCATAAACTTCTAACCATATCCTTCTATTGACCACTAGACTCACCTCCAGATGTAACCAAAAACATTAAAGAAAGCCAAAGTGCACTAGTGTGCAATTCCCAAATCATACTGTCACTGTCAGAGGAGACTGTAATCGTCCAATAATCAATTAGAAAAATTACAGTTTTGTACGTGGTGGGCTTAAGGAGATGTCTTGTGAAACATTGCTGGATGATGTCTCTTCAAACTGCCTACACCAAATGCTTCAAAAGTCCACTTATGATGGAATTAAATTGGATCTAACAGTAACAAATAGACTTGTTCTCTTTGTTGATGTACACATTTGAAACTGGTTTCAGTGACTATGAGGCAGTTGTAGCAACAATGATTACCAAAGTAGCCTATAAAAGGCAACTAAAACAAGTAGAAAGATTTACACATTCAGCAACTACTGCAGAATCTTTACTTGTTGTTGTGAACAGATGCAATTCCCTTTTCTTTTCACAAGACACTTTCATTCCTCTAGTGATCCATGTTTTCTTTTGTCCCCCCCCCCCCTCCCCCCACAATAGCTGTTTAATGTCCTTTCTGATTAGCATATGTGGAAAGCTATTTTCAAATAATGGTATGAATTTGTCATGTAATAGATTAAATTTTATGTCAGCATTTGGTTCATTATAAATTTCATCCCTTCTCATCTGTTGTGAACTGTTCTCATAAATGTTTGTGCTGATCTCTTTAATTATTCTAAGTGCTTTCCGCTGAGAAGTGTCTATTCTTTAACACACTGTCTTATTTATCCCAACTGTATGTCACATTACTGGGTATACAGTTATTTTAATGGCAGCACAGACATTCACAGGTTTGCATCCTTGGTTTCAAAAGTATTGCCAGATCTTATTGTCATAAGTCCATGATATCTTGGCGGACTATCGTTCCACTGTTATTAGATGCTGCTGATGGAGTGAAGTGTCTGCTGTGGGCTTGCAGTATTTAACCTGCCTGTCCAGAGTTCAGGCCCTGTGGTAGTAAGGGTGTGTGCAGCTGTGATTGTGGAGGGGAGAGCCTCATTTGGCTTTCACCTGCCGTCCATGTTGCACCTTGCATCTGTGTATCATGTTTTGCTTTGATGAATCTTAGTATTTGCTCCTGTGCCATGCTCACTTTGAAGCCAGAGTCCCTGTTGATGAAATTATCAGTCGGATAAAATGTAGCCCTAAAATATATCAGTTGTGGCCAGGACTTCCGTTTTCTGGTAATTAATTTAATGTCCGTTTTAAGTGCAGTTTTCTGCTATAGGAGAGTTGTTAGTCTGTAGTAAGTGGGCATGGCACTCACGTTCTGTACATCAATCTTCTGTGCAGAACACAGCATAGAAAACAGTAATAAAATGAGTTACCAGCAAACAAAAATTCTGGCTACCCATAATAAATTTTGGGATTGCATGTTTGAAGAAGCTATTGAAATTCAATTGATGGATAATTTAATTAGCAGAGACACTGGCTTCCAACTGAGAATGGCATGGGACCCAATACTAAGCTCAGTCAAAGCAAAATGTGACACCCGGATGCAAGATGCAACAAATATGGCAGGTGGAATGCAATTGAGACTCTGCCTACCATTGTTCTTGCTGCATGGATCCCACCACTGAGCACCATGCAGGACCGGTGAGACCTGTCTCTTGACCAGCAGATATAAATACACCCATGCATGTAGCATACACTTATTCCATCAGCTACATGGTGGTGGTGGAACAGTTGTCTGCTGAAACATCATGGGCTTTTGACAGTTGTATCCATCAGTACGCCCAAGAACAGTCAGCAGCATATATTCCGGGAAAGCCACAAATCACAGGTCACAGGTGTGTTTGACCCAAGAGAGAAAGTCATGGAGTCAGTGAAGATACAGAACTGGCAGGCACTTGAATACATATGTGAACTATTGCGAGAAAGCCTGCTTACAAAGTTCCAAGAATCAGCTTTAAGTGATGAATTGAGGAATATATTACAACCCATACGTATGGCTCTCAAAGGGACTGGAAGGTCAAGATTAGCTTAATTACAGGTGCACAGAGGCATTTAAGCAGTCATTCTTCCCGCAGTCCGTATGTGATTGGAATGGGAAGAAGCCCTGCCATGCACTTCACAGTGATATGCAGTGTGTGGATGTAAGTGGTTGAAAATTACTGATTTTCCTGGTTCTGAGTGGGTCCAAAATGACAGGGCCATCTTATTCTCCTTCTTCTTGTGTAACCTGGGTTTGTACTCCCTCTCTAACACTGATGATGATGGGATACTGAACACACGTCTCCTTCATGTTTTGATTATGCTTACAGCTACATTTTTACTCTGCAAGTCCTATAATATTCCTAATTTTATTGATTATGTTTGTACAATACACCTATAGTAAGAAACACATTTGTAGAAGTCACCACCTGTACTTCTAATTTAAAAATAGTTCTTCATGTAACGTGGACTGAATGTTGGACAGTGCCTGACTGGAACACATTAACCATCTTTTGAAAAGGAAAGTTGCTACTCACCATATAGTGGAAATGCTGAGTCGCAGATAGGCACAACAAGAAAACTGTAACAAATAAGCTTTTGGCCAACAAGGTCTTTGTCGAAAGTAGACATACGGTGAGTAGCAAATTTCCTTTTCATAATATTGTTATATTTCATCCTGAATTTTCCATTGTTTGATACATTAACCATCTCTATGTGACTCGTTCAACAACAAAGTAAACCTGTTAAACATTGTGCTGCTCGTCTGTCATCACATTACCAGTGATACTGACTTGATGAAGATAGCAGTTAGATAGCCATATGCAAAGACAGGCTGCAGAAAAAAATTTAAACCTACTTCTCTCTTCATCCCGCTATTTATGTGACACATCGTTGTTGTATGAACTGTGACTATACGTGTCTCAGAGTTTCCAGGTAATATAAGAGAGTTGAAGAAGGTCCTTTGATGATATCTTCCACAGCAGGAGGTCTCGTTACAGTAATTCACACATGCAGCTGCAATGTAATATCCATGTGCTACCAGTTATAGTTGAAGTAGTGTTTTCTGTCATTTTTCGTATGATAGAATTTAAATTCGTATCATGCGGTGATTCTTCGAATTAGTTGTAAATTCTGATGGTCTACCAGTCACTCTACTCAATCACTAGCATTACAATGTCTCAACAGTTCCATCTGGTTCTTCGAGAAAGAATGTTCTAAATGACAGTACAATGTCTCCAACAGATGTTGCAACAAATCTGGAAGGAAGTTGAGTTGGTGTTATCATCTGTCTGACGAGATGAATATTGATAAATATATTGCGTTGAACATTTTAAGAGTCATAACCTTACAGCACGACTTCTAGATTAGAATAGAATAAATTGTTTACTAAGTTTAACAACCTTGTCCTGACTGGTCCTTCGATTTTCTTGAGAGATTATATGCAACAGAGATTTCTACATTTTTCTTTCCTTTCAGGGCTGAAGGAAACTTGTCTCATGGTAGAAGATACGCAAGCAAGATAGAAAACTTGCTTCGGAAGTCAGCAGAATCTTGCGATCAGTTGCATGGTTTCTTGCTCCTTTTCTCAGTTGGAGGTGGCACAGGCTCTGGTCTGGGATCTTCTCTGCTGCCGTTATTATCAGACATTTTTCCAGATGTACACAGGTACTGTGCACTGTACTACAACTAAATATTTCGTACCTGGTTTATGAAATTTTTGTCATCATATTAGATAAGAAAAATTTATTAACAAATTACAATTGAAGGAATTTTTGGTTCAGTTAATGGAAAAGTCACAAATGTTTCACAGAAATGTGAACTGTATACTCTTTGAAATGTTCAAATATGAGAAAGAATACAAGTTACATTGGGAAGCAGCTATGGCTATCTGTTCGTGTCTTTTCAACATGTTTCGAAACACTGTAAGTGCAATGACGGATTGATATGCTTCTTCTTTCTTCGACAGTTGAGCACCTGGGTTACAAGTATTATACTTTATCAAAATAATTTAAAGTTTTGTTCATTAGTGCTCCATGAAAATCATTACAAATCTATTTTGAAGTATTATGAATATGTAAACTCATATAAGAAATCTCTGAACACCAAACTGCAGTTCAGAGTTAAATCTGTAAAATGTGCTGTAGAAGACTTTCCTAACCTCACAAGTAAATAAAAAAATGCAAGTTCCTAGACCTATTGCACAAAAAAATTTTAAACTCTTTTCAGGAATGTGTGATGTACTTAACATCTGCACGAGTCTTACCTCAACCAGCACATACAACAAACTGACCAAGGCTTGTGTAGCCATCAGTCTATCATTGGAAAACATAAAAGTCTTTTATTGAGCGTTTATTACTTAAACAGAATATCTAAATCAAACACACAATTCATGCTTATGCACTGCTTCCTCTGACATATGATTGACAGTAAATCTTACATATTGCCTCTCATCCATTATGTGCGGACGCTTCAGCAGATATAAATAATATTAAAACTTATTACCAACAATAATGTTACACACCCAACAGGATTAGATCTGTAATAGGTTTTACATGGTGATGATGGTATTTTTCTTGGACACTTCATTTACGATTTATTTGCAGATTGCTCTTTCACATTCCATACTGCTGCTGTGCATATTAAATTACTGAAGTGAATTTTTTAATCGTCAGAATAAATATTCCAACTCACTATTCAAGTTGTACTTGCTTATTAAAAATTATAGTGCTTTCTTTCGACAGTGCTAGTCAAGAGCTGTCAGTGGACATTTTATTTGTTTTGATAGCTTGATGAATTTGAAAGTTATTAATCTGTAAAGAACAAAAATAGATATACATATTTCATTTTACTCAGTGGCAGTGTTTGTTAGGTAACTTTATTATATCCGGATCAGAATAAAAGTGATTGACATCTAGCTGTTTACATGGCTGTTACCATAGCAACAGCCAGTTTGAGAGCACATTTGGCTGCACCTCCTGTTCTGTTCACCATTGTCAGATCTCTCTGCTACTGCAGTAACAACTACTGCAGCTCGTTGCAGATGATGCTCGTGAGCGGTAATGTAAACAGTTGTGGTCTGTTTTGCTGTGTGCTTCATTTCTCTGTGTGGGGAATTTATATTGCGCTACAGAATGTCTGAAGCTTGCAGTTGAAGTGTACAATCAAGTTCGGTTGCTAAATGGAAAAGTCAGCAATCTGCCCATGTTTTACTTGGTCACACATATGAGTTTGTGTGCTTTATGTGAAAATATTTCAAGAAGGAGAGAGGCACTGGTGTAACTCTATTGCCTGTAATGAAGGGAGTCGAAAGAACTGTAGATGCTTTGAAGACACGCAAAAATACTGCCGTTAAATTTGTAAGGAGAAATACTGTCCAGAAGGGGAAGAGCTTGGTTCATCCAAACTGCAGACACCCAGTAAAACGAAAAGAACAGAACCACGTATAAGAAACTTTGACCCTTTTCAACAAGTTGCAGTTCATTGCCATATATGGGTATTAAGAAAATAACATTCAACTGTAAAAAAGCTGTGTGTCACTCTTCGTGAGGCAGAGTTATTCAGTGGCAGCAAGATGTCTTTGTCAACAATTGTCAGAGCCCTCGTTTTCTGTACAAAAAAATTAATGGACAGAAAATTATAAAGGAGTAAAGTGGCAGTGTAGCATGGCGTCGTTGATTTTTAAGAAATATCATTAATGTGCCATTTGAAGACATTTTGTGTCTCTGCGAAACCTGGATGAAGGCCAGGCCAGTTATTCTGTCAGAAAACCATGTTGAAGTGGCAACTATTGGAAAACCTCAGACCTCCCTACTGTTCAGTTATTAAAGATGGCAATGAAGAAAGCCGCCACTGTTGAATGATTGAAATGCCCTAATGTGAAAATTCAGGACCTATATGTAAGGACGACGGTTCAATCCCGCGTCCGGCCATTCTGATTTAGGTTTTCCGTGATTTCCCTAAATCACTCCAGGCAAATGCCGGGATGGTTCCTCTGAAAGGGCACGGCCGATTTCCTTCCCCATCCTTCCCTAATCCGATGAGACCGATGACCACGCTGTCTGGTCTCCTTCCCCAAAACCAACCAACCTTTATGTAAGGCACAGCTCAGAAAAAAAGCCACAGTTTGAACAGTATGTTGTGGACGAAGTAGGTAAAGAATGTGGGCACAGAGTTCTTAAGCTTCCACCATACCGTTGCCACTTCAACACCATCAAAATGGTTTGGGCACAGATTAAACATAAAGTGGCAACAAGTAACAAAAGCTTCGCTGTGACAGAAATTCAAAGACCGTTAGAGGAAGCAGTGACACAAATGACACCAGAGAAGTGGAGTAATGTTGTGCCCCACACAGAAACGGTTGTTAAAGAAGCATGGAAAAGTGAATTGAATGTGGAGAGTAAGACTGAAAATTTAATTATATCCTTGGACAATTCCAATGACTCGTCCATGGACGAGAGCTCAGAAAACAGTGGTGCAAAGGAAGAAAGTGATTCTGAACTAAGTGGCATTACAGTGTGTTACCTGTTGCTTGTAAGAGATATACAAATAATAGGAACCAGGTATCATTTTATATGCAGGAATGCATTTGTTAAGCTTCATTAAAAGGCAGCATGAGAAGATAGAGCAGTAAGGAATGGCACAGGTGTCGCTGCTGCGCCATACTGCGCAAACGTGCCCTGACGAACCAACAACATCGCCCCCTTCCTTGTTCAGATGTGCTTCGCTGTCAGTCACTTGGTTATTCTGATCTGGGTATCGTTCTTGTTTTACTTTTGTGACAACTGAAATAACTCGCAGCTGTCTCAGTTTCTGTCGTATTGACCCATCATATCATACACTGTCTTGAAACAGACACTTGACAGTGAGTTCCACACTCAGTAACTTTTCAGTTTGCCTGCTTTTCTCAAGACTGCCAAAACTTATTTTGTGGTTTGTACGCGTACGCCTTTGTCAGTAGCATTGGCTAAGCAATTGTCTTTACTAAATCTGGCAGCTTCAAGTTGACATAGCAATTTTAAGTATTTCTTCCAAAGGGATAGAACTGCTTTCATTTTTTTTCCTCTATGGTGTAGGAAAGATCAGAATATCTGTTGCACTGACAGTCCAAGATTAGCTAACGGTCACAAATTATGGTATTTTTCAATTAGCTGCTTCCCTGTTAATCTCACTATGCCAGATTCTTTCTGAATTGGTGAGAATAGATTACAACAACTAAAAAATTTAACAGTTGTTAATTATTGATGCAGTTTCTGACAGATACATCCTGTGGTTAATGTATACATTACTAGTTCCACATCCATTAGGTTTCTTCTTCAGGATGAAATGTATGCAACTGGGCGAATAATTAATAAATGAAAGAATCAAGTAATGAAAATGGTTGTCACAGGCTCTGGAAATCAGGGAATATCAAGGAATTCCTAACGTGTCAGGGAAATCTGGGGGAAAAAAAAACACTGAAAAAATCTCATTTTTGTCTCAGTAGATGAAATGATTTCTTTACTGAGACATCATGCATTGTCAGTGGTTGGGTGCAGCTGAGCACGTGCGTTGCTTCCCTGCTCACTCATTATTAGTGCTTCTCACCTTCCTACCAATCCCCTCAGCTTGCAGTTGATGCTGCCACCACTTGTCACTGTTAGCGTGGCAGCTGCGGATGAGAGGCAGGGAGGCACGAGGAGTGGTTTATTTGGATCTGATTCTCAGAGACTGTAGACACTGTGGCCGGAGATGGCGGTCATCTGTGCGTAAGTTGTGTCTGAGTGATTATGTGAATTCTCGTTTTCTGACAAAGGCTATGGCCGAAAATTTAGTTGTGAGAATGCAATTGTCTTTTCTATGTGCCTGTCCGCGGCTCAGAGGTCATCATTACGGTGAGTTGCTACCTATCCTCATTATTATTGATCCTCAAAGTATTTGCCCAAGTTATCCATTTCATGGATTGATCGCTGCAGTCCCATTGCATCAACATGGTGTCTGTGACTCCTGAATAGCGGGGCACACTATTGGATTCCTGCAGCAGGTCAAAACAGCAGGCCATTTCTGCAGGTATCTCTAAGAGGTCAGGCCTGCCGATCTGAAGCCCTTCGTTTCCCATTAACGTGCATGTCCTGCCCATCAGATCTAGTCTCACCGACCTGCCCGCAGGCCACGTCTGTTTGTATGTGGCATAATACAACAGATTTTTGTGGTTTATCCATGGACCCAGGACTCTAGTGCTCCTCAGCAGGTCAGAGGCCACAGGCATTGGATTTCAAAAATTGAGACTGTCTCACCTCAAGTACATTGCAAGGTGTGGCGTTTTATAGACATTTTATTTATTCTATCACATTTTGGCACTTCGAAAGTAATTTATATATTACAAAGTATGTGCAATCAGAAGAAAAAAAATATGGCTGTTGCTGGCAGTTTGTATGCTGTGTACCCAAATATTTCTCAAAAGAAAAATCACATAATAGCTGTAGAATAATAGATGTTACATAGTTTGTGATAACCGACAGTAATGAACATAGTAGAACCAACATTTTATTGGCAGTTACCTATATTTTTGGGTTACACAGCTCTTCCCCACCTTATACATAACTTTCAAGAGCCCTATGTTTTTCTGAGGTTATTTCTGAAATCAGTGAAGGTATTTTAAATCTGTCTTGTGACACCAAGGAAATGCTTATTTTTGTCACAAAATGTGTTTTGTTTTATTGAAATACAATAACATCTGTGGTCTTAATGAAACACATGTACTGTTTGGCTTGCTTTCTCCATCTAAAAACAGTTCGTTACAAAAGATGTTGATGTGGGTTCTTAAGATTTTTGCTCACATTAGGAAACACAGTCTGCTTGAAAGTTTTATTTAGATATTTCCTTGTTTGGCACTATTTTTCGTGTACCATAGCTGCAAAGATGGATTGTCAACTTAATGTCTGTACTTACCCTTGAGATCTCAAAATTTGTCAGGGAAAAATGCTAAAACTTGTCTGGAAATCAGGGAAATATCAGGTAATTTCACTTGAGGATACTTGTGGCAACCGTGATAAATGTAACCTGTGTTGAGTAAAAACCATTCAGTTATCTTGGTGTGTCAATTGAGTTACAATTCAAGAACTGTCAAAACTCTCAATGTCATAATCTTCAGAAGTTAAAGCCACTTACTGCTGATGTGAACACTTTAGTAAATAGTGCTATGATGGCTCCAGTTAAGGCACACTCAGCAGTGACAGCTACAGCAGATAAGAAGTTGTGAATGCTTTCGTGTGCAGTTGGGGACAGATGCATTGTATGTCAGTGTAAGAAACCAAACTAGCAGCATTTCCTCCACATTGTGAAGTAGTAACTTGCAAGATGGGATATGTTCTCCAGAGGTATTGGTGAAGACTCATGTTCTGACCCATTCTGATATTTCGTTACATGGGATTTCAAGCGTCAGGTGTGTGCAGTATTCTTTGTGAACATCTCAGTGTTTAAGTGAGCACTGTGCCAAACATGTGCTATGTAAAATGAAGTGAACCTAATAGATTGTGGTGGAAAACTGCTTAGAGAATGACCACTATTGCAAAATATTAAACTTATTGAAGTTTGGTTATTAATGAAGCATTCAAAATTAAACCAAAACACAGTGATTTCAGCAGAGTCTAGAATTACAAGTTTTGTGGAACATCGGGTGGGCTTTGGACACTAAGTAAACACAAAGAACACTAATCATCTTGATGTTGAAGCTCTTTTGTCTGTGGTTGCTTTAACAATAACATGTGTTTTTGAGTGGGGTCCACCTTTAGCAAAACAAAATTTTGTTTTGCAGTTGCAGCATCATCAGTGGTTTTTTTTTATGATTATGGCTGTTAAACATAAGGAATGTTCTTTACTGTTTAAATACATGTAAATATTAGTTTCTAAATTGTAATTACAGGTTTTTGAAGAGCACATAAAATTGTACATTCATACCTTCCTAGGCAACGGTCTTGCCACAGTGGATACTGTTATAACGTCAAGTTGAACACATATATTTCAAAACGACACAACACATGTAAGTCACTGAGCAAGTTGACAAAGCAAGACATGTGATCATGATAACATTCAAGTGAGCACTGAGTCCAAGTGTAGCGGCCGCTGGCTGGCTGGCCGCTTAGGTGGCGCAGCTGCTGCATTGCTGGCAGACAGCACCGCATGTAGAGGACACGCGTAATTGTGTGGCGGCACTTTGATTAATCAGCGAGTCACAACACTTTTCCCCCCTTTTGAAATTTTTGCACTGGTCTTGATGGAAGTGGCCTGTAGATTGCTAATGTCCATAGGCGTTGTATGACTGACCGTAAAGTCTCGAGGAGGAGGCTTCCCGTACGGACAGAATTGTCCCCGATGATAATGGGTTGAGGTGACAGGAGATGTAGGGTTCGAATCTGCTGGGGCCCTGTGCCCCAATCTGCCCATTGTGGCAAGTCCGGTTGATATAATAGGAGACATGGGCGATGTGTTGGCGTCCGTAGGAGAAGGAGGCGAGTAGAGTTGCTCCAACAGATGATGGTCATCCGATTCCTGCATGGGCATGTCTCCTGGTGGCGTCCGTTCTTGTACGGGCACAGAGATGACGGGGAGAGGGCTGCGTTGTGAGAAATGAGAGATGCCAAGAATTCGAGCGTCAGGTAGAGCTGAAGGTGGTGTAGCAGCATTCGGAACAGGCGTTGCGGGCACACGAGGCCGAAGGTGGTCCGAATAACGCACTGCAACACCCATGTCCGTCTGGATTTCATACAGGCGTCGGCCACGGTGTCATGAGATGTGGCCCGGACTCCATTTTGGCCGCCTGCCATATTCCCGTACCCATACAAGGTCGTCAGCGGTGAACCGGCCAAGCAAAGGCACCTGCGGCCGTGAGGTGGAAAGCCGCAGAAGATGAAGTAGCGAGTGGGGCTATCGGCCATGTAAGAGCTCAGCCGGGCTGTGGTTGCCCATGGGGGTGAAATGGCAAGAAGCCAGTTATTGGAGAAGCGCATCATCAGCAGCAGAAGAAGTCAGGAGTTTCGTCATCTGAGCCCTAAACGTGCGGACAAGTCGTTCAGCCTCACCCTTTGATTGTGGATGGAACGGAGGGGCCGTGACATGCATGACTCTGTGACGAGCACAAAAATCCGCAAATTCGGAAGAGGCAAATTGCAGACCATTGTCAGTAACAAGAGTAGAGGGAAGGCCTTCCAAAGAAAAAATGCGGGCGAGAGCACTTGTGGTTGCCGCGGTGGTAGGCGACATGCAATGGACAATGAAAGGAAAGCTAGAGTAGGCATCAATTTCGAGGAGCCAATAAGTACCTAAAAAAGGTCCCGCAAAGTCAGCATGAATGCACTCCCAGGCGTCTCAGCCGAAGGCCACAGTAACAAAGATGACTTCGGGGCGGTGGCCTGTGATGCACAAGAGCCGCAGGCAGTGACCATGCGTGCTATTTCAGAGTCGATGCGAGGCCAGTACACATGACGGCGCGCCAGAGATTTTGTGCGAGAAACATCCCAGTGCCCTTGGTGAAGGAGGCGCAAGACCGAAGCACGCAAAGACGCAGGTACCAGCACAACACGCGGCGAAGCATTCTCTTTGGAAAGGAGGATAACACCATCCCTAGCCGTGAGGCGGTAGCGCAAAGTGTAGTAGTTCCACAATGGATCAGAAGTCTTAGCAGACGGATGATCTGGCCAACTCTTCTGAATACAGCGTAAAACCCGGGAGAGGGTAGGGTCAGAACCCGTAGGAGCCGCCAGCCAGTCCCCGGTGATGGGGAATCCATCCACAACCCGCTGCTTGGCAACATCCAGGTGGAAACACAATAGTTCGTCCCTATCGAATGCCAAATGAGGACCCATGGGAAGGCGAGACATGGCATCTACATTCGCATGTTGAGCCGTCGGCCGGAAATGAATCTCATAATTGAAACAAGACAAGTAAAGAGCCCAATGCTGGATGTGGTCTGCAGCCTTGTCGGGAAGTGATGTTGATGGATGAAACAAGCAAACAAGTAGTTTGTGATCTGTAACAAGATGAAATTTGGATCCATAGAGAAAAATACGAAACTTATGAAGAGCATAAATAATGGACAAAGCTTCTTTTTCAATTTGAGAATACTTTTGTTGGGCATCTGTGGGTGTTTTGGAGGCATAAGCAATGGATTGTTCAGAACCGTCAGAAAAACTGCACCGACCCTGTATTGAGAGGCGTCCGTGGCAAGAACAAGATGTTGGCCAGGTCGATAAGTAGCCAGGCATGGGGCATGTTTCAGCATAGTCTTCAATTTCTGGAAAGCTGCATCGCATGACGCGGACCAGTGAAAAGGCATGTTTTTATGCAACAGACGATGCAACGGCTGAGCCACCGAAGCAGCAGACGGTAAAAACTTGTGAAAGTATGCTATTTTCCCCAAGAAGGCCTGCAGTTCCTTAACAGATGAAGGTTAAGGAAGGGCATCGATCACAGCGACAGTTTGCTGAAGCGGACAAATACCATCCCGAGAGAATTGAAACCCCAAGTACGTGATAGATGCCTGAAAAAATTGTGATTTCTGACGATTACACTTAAGACCGGCAGTCTGTAACACATGAAAAAGTGTGCGGAGGTTCTGAAGATGTTCTTCAGTGGTGTAGCCAGTGACAACAATGTCGTCCATGTAATTGATACACCCAGGGACAGGGAGCAATAATTGTTCCAAGAATCGCTGAAAGAGAACAGGGGCGCTGGCAACCCCGAATGGCAATTGTTGGTATTGATAGAGGCCAAAAGGCGTGTTACGGACCAGAAACTGCCGGGAAGCAGCGTCGAGAGGAAGTTGATGATAAGTTTCTGACAGGTCAATTTTAGAAAAATACTGGCCACCCGAAAGTTGAAAGTTTAGTGAACAATTTTTCAAGCCGGGACATACGGTAAGTGTCGATGAGGCATTGTGCATTGACTGGCTTTAAAATCGCCACAGAGACAAATATCACCGTTGGGCTTAGCAACAACAACGACGGGAGAGGACCACTCACTGGAAGTGACAGGAAGCAAGACCCCTGAAGTAGTGAGACAATCCAGCTCCTGTTTTACTCGATCACGAAGGGCCACAGGAATGGGCCGAGCCTGAAAAAACTTAGGCCGAGCAGTGGGTTTGAGCATGATAGGAGCTTCAAAGTCATTTGCACGGCCTAACCCAGAAGAAAAAAGGGACGAAAATGTCGTCAACAAGGAATCCAATTCAGCATAAGGAATAGCATCAGAGACGATATTGACAGAGTCATCTATGGAGAACCCAAAAACGCGAAAGGCATTGAAACCAAAAAGATTTTCTGCGTTACTCTGGTCGATCAAAAATATGGGAACAGTGCAAACGACGGATTTGTAAGATACCTCAGTATTAAATTGTCCCAAGAGAGAAATCTTCTGTTTATTGTATGTCCGTAATGGCCGAGTGACAGGTGATAGGAGTGGAGAACCCAACTGAAGATACGTTTGAGAATTAATGATAGTGGCAGCAGAACCAGTATCCACCTGCATGCGAACATTCCGACCAAGGATTTGGACTGTGAAGAATAACTTCCCTGAAAGGGAAGAAGTGCAATTGACAGACAACACAGAAGCAGAATCAGCGTCACGGTCATGAACATCATGTATGTGGTCGGATTTGCAAACGGCAGACACATGACCCTTCTTTTTGCAATTGTGACACACGGCCCAACGTTGGGGACAATCTTCGCATGAATGTTTCGTAAAACACCATGGACATGAAAGAAGTTGCCGGGGGTTTTGCTGCAGTTTCCGAGAGAGTTGTTTACGGTTAGGCGGAGGCTGCACGTGGGAGCGTACTGCAGCCAAGTCTGCCGGCGGGGACACGCCGCACATGTCGTCAACAGCGCACAGAGGTTGTATGTCCCTGACGCCACCCCACGCCTCTATTTGCGCTCCAGTGGCGCGAGAAATTTCAATGGACTGCGCAATGGAGAGGACTTCATCTAGAGTCGGATTTGCCAACTGAAGGGCACGTTGCCTTACTTCTTTGTCGGGCCCCGACCGGGTAATAGCATCCCGTACCATGGAATCTGCGTAGGATTCTTTGTGAAAGTCAGTAACAAATTGACACTTTCGACTGAGGCCGTGAAACTCAGCAGCCCAAGCTTTGAATGATTGGCGAGTCACAACATATACACCAGTTCCTGTGAGATCACTGAAGTTAAACGCTGTTGGGCATGCGCGTCACTTGGATGGTTGACCATCCAGCTGCCAACTGCTTTTGCCATTTTTTGGGGTGCACTCAACCTCGTGATGCCAATTGAGGAACTACTAGACTGAATAGTAGTGGCTCCGGGCAAAGACAACCATCATAACGACCGGGAGAGCGGTGTGCTGACCACACGCCCCTCATATCCACATCCTCAACTGAGGATGACACGGCGGTCGCATGGTCCCGATGGGCCACTTGTGGTCTGAAGACGGAGTGCTAATACCTTCTTAGCACATGGTGTCATTTTCGTGCAGTATTACGTTTTTACAGTGACTGTTTTTTGTTTTTTGATAGTTTGTCACCTGCAACTATATACAACTTAATGTAGTCAAAACATTTACTCAAAAATTAGGATTTCTAAACTGTAATGGCTATGCCTGAGATTAATAAGTCATGTGAAAGTGTGTGTGTGTGTGTGATGTTCCACTTACTGTTTCTTTTTTGTCATCATCTTCATTGTCAAGTCCTATTATTGAGTTGTCACAGTCACTGTGTACCAGCTAGATGAAACACCCAGTTGCATCCAACAACTCCATAATGATATGGGGGGGGGGGGGGGGGGGGGAGAAAAAAAACCACCTTAGAAACAGACACAACAACCAACACCAGTTCTCCTTATTCAGAAAAGTAACCACCTCCAGCACAGCCATTCACAAACATTCCAATCATCTGACTACACACAAAGTAGCCAGTTTCCAATATATGTTACACAGACTGAACAAAACTCCACTCATTGAAAGCAACTATAACACTGAATTACAGACAATCAGACAAATAGCTGTAGAGAATGGATATGACACAAACACTACAGATAAACTGAACCACAAAATTAAAAAAGGCACCCAACACACAAAAGCGTTCTCACTAACTTACAAACACACAGAACACAAAAATGAACAAGAAATCCACAACAATAAACAAGTGGTTCACTCTCATCTAAAACAACAAAGTAGCCCACAGAATAGGCAACATACTCAAAAAACAAGGGCTTAAAATAGCCTACAGGACAGACAACTCAACGTAGAGGAAAATAAGGACAACCAACACAAGCACAGACAAACACAACACATCTGGTATTTACCAACTAACATGTCAGAACTGCAAATCAGTTTGTATAGGACAGATAAGCAGAAACTTTAATACCAGAAACACAGAACACAGAAGAGCATTAAAAAGCAACAGCTGTCATTCCACATTTGCTGAACACCTTATGGACACCGCCCAACAGACATCAACACTGATTTGAAAATTTTCAAATGCAGCAATAGCTCCCTACAAAATCTAATAATTGAAGAAAATTATCAAATACAAAAAGCCAGAGTTGAAGGAAAGCAAGTAATAAATGAATACACAGCATAGCGATAACAGTTTAGAAATCGTAATTTTTGCATAGATGTTTTGACTACATTAAGTTATATAGGTGCAGGTGACAAGCTGTAAAGGAAAACAGTCACTGTAAAAATATAATACAGCAGGAAAACCACACCATATGGTAAGAAGGTATGAATACAGAATTTTATGTGCTCCCCACAAACCTGTAACTACAATTTAGAAACTAATATTTGTGTGTATTTAAACAGTAAAGAACATTCCTTATGTTAAATAGCCATAATAATAAAATACCCACTAATGATGCAACTGCAGTGAAACATGTCTGGTACAAAAAACAAAATTGTGTTTTGCTAAAGATGGACCCCACTCAAAAACATATATTATTACAAAGATCTCTATTCTCACCTCCTACATCTGTCGAGCATCAGTTTCAAAGGAGCTGTTCACCCCACCCACTCCTTGGTGTCACATTGTCCTGTGGAAGAACACATCTGCTACAAATGACTTGACTTGCCTTTCCATTTATGTGGAAATTCAGTCCCCTGAACTGTACTGCTTCATTCGTATGTGGAAGACACTGCCATTCGCAGCAGTCAGCGGTTTTTCGCTCCTAAATGCAATGGTGAGGACAACTGTTGAAAGCCAATAATTGTAATTCAGGTGATGGAGCTTTAAAACCAAGAACAGTTTAGTCAGCCATACCTTCTTGAAGACCCTTAGGACTTGTTACTGGTGTTGTTCTGATATATATCCATAGTTCTGTGGTTAGGTATTGTTGCAGTAGCAGATAAGCAAACTCCTTCCCCTTCAAGCCTTCTGCCTGAAGAAGGAGCCACTGGCTCTGAAAGCTTGCCAATTACAACCGTCTTTTATGTGTGTGTTCTGCCACCGCTTGGTGAGTAGTTTTTTATCTATCCAATTAAATAATCTTGTCAGTAATTGATCTTGTTGTTATAATTTTTTTATTTATTTTTTTATTCTCAACCAGAACTTTCCATGCATCAATATATCCCATCTCCATCATACACATTGCCTTCCGTAATGGTTTGGTGTATTAATGTTGTATTGACTCCCTTTTGACACTTCTCTCTCAGTTTCCTTGGAGGTGGCTAGAAACCAAGGGAGATAAGTGCACTTAACCACAGTTTGAGAAAATCCAAGTCCAAAGCTGAGCGGGTGACACCTCTTTGGTTGCATTTAATCTAATCTGTAATGCAGTTTTCCCCTTACCGAACATTTATTAGAGCATGTATGTTTTTGTAAGCATGTATGTTTTTTGTAATATCAACATGCAAAATATGTACATATTCATGTAATGAAAATGAGTAAAATAAGTAATATCACAAAAATGTTTTGTTAACAATAATACAAACTGAATTCAATTTCTGAATTACACCACAGCATGTTATATTATCTTAATATGCACTTAAATAACCCAGAAAGAAAAAAAAGTGCATTAAGAAGTTACATTTTACATTGCTTATTTTTTGATTTTTCAAGTCTTTACTGCACTAACAGAAGAAAATTATTTTTGGTCACATCTGTTTACAAAATAGTCCACCTTCACTGAAATTACTAGGGTACAACACCTTACATTTAATTTTGAACAATCGGGTACTTCTACAGATCTCTGTGATCATAGAATGTCATTGATCAGAAAGAACATTTTGTAGGAGGAAAATGATCTCCTTATACAGGGTGTCCCAAAAAGAATGACCCAATTTTAACTTGCAATAATATTGAGACAAATGTCACTAGGTAACTGAAACAACACTATATGTAATTGGCATGGTCTAGAGTTTCAGAAAAAAATCTGCTAGATGTTGCTACAAGTGCTGACCTGGAGTGTGCAGCCAGTCTCACGCAATATGGCGTTCATGCAATGGAAGGCGTATTGTGTTATTGAATTTAGTCGTACTCGATCAGTGATCGCAGTTCAGCGGGCATTTCCTATTCGATTTCGTGCTAAACCACCATCACCAAAGAACATTTGATGGTGGTATAACCAGTTTGAAGAAACAGGGTGCCTCTGTAAAGACAAAAGTCCTGGCCGGCCACACGTCCTGAACAAACAGTGGAACAAATCTGACGAGCATTTGAGCAGAGCCCCTGCAAGTGTACGCGTCGTGCTAGCCAAGAACTTGAGTTACCACGCATGACAGTGTGGTGTGTGTTACGGCATCGTTTAGCCCTCAAACCATACCGATTACAACTGGTACAAGCTCTTCGAGATACTGACAAAGTGAAGTGAGTGGGCTTTAGCAGTGCTATTCTAGAGGACATGGAAGATGACACTTTTATGTTACGGTTGATTTTCAGCGAGGAAGCAACTTTCCATATTAGCAGTAAGGTTCACCGTCGTAATGTGCATATATGGGGGCTCGAAAATCCTCATGAAACAATTGGACACAAATGTGATTCACCAAATGTGAATGGTTTTTGTGCTGTTTCCCAAAGCTAGGTTTATGGACCCTACTTTTTTGAGGAAGAAACCGTAACAGGACAATCATATCTTGCAATGCTATGGAACTGGTTTTTCCCACAACTTGGCTCTGACCATTTCATCTATCAGCAGGATGGAACGCCACCGCACTGGCACAACAACGTGCGCAGTTTCCTCAATGCCAACGTGCCTCAACGTTAGATAGGGCATACAGGACCGTGAGACCAGGCTTTACAGTCTTGGCCTCCTTGGTCCCCTGACTTAACACCATGTGATTTCTTCCTGTGGGGATATGTTAAACAATGTGTTTACATTCCTCACTTATCTCGTGACATTGATGAACTAAAAACCAGAACATCAGCTGCTGTAGCTTCAGTGACAGAAGACACCTTACACTCAGTTTGGGATGGATTTGACTGTTGGCTAGACGTCGTCTGTGCAGCCAGTGGAGGACATATTGAACATTTATGATGGATTTTTATGAACTTCTGTCTTTTCTGAGTAATTTAGTATGCAATTTGTGAGTGTTAAGCCCTTGTTCCTAATACATAATTCTATTTAAAATTGGGTTATTCTTTTTGGGACACCCTGTGTTATTATGTATTGATGGTGCAAATGTTAGGATATGAAATATTTCTGCAGAGATGTCCACGGGAGCATCTTCTTCTGCCCCACTCAGGACGTTGCAGATATTAACAAAAGTCAAGTAGTGTGGATTTCTTGCCAAAAGTGTCAAACATATTCACTACCCTCTGCCCCATACCACCTCTAATATCAGTCTGCATGCAGTTGACATTCTCAACAAAATCTAAATGCAACAGCAAGCCGATGGATTTTAACTGTCTAATGCTGCTGGCAGGGAAGACAAAGTTGTTGTTTTGATTTTAGCTTCAGCAAAAACATGTACTCCACCTCATTAGGAGAGGTTCAGATGGCAATGCTAGGTTCGGGAACAGTTCTCTGCAGAGTGACATCAGTGGTGGATTTTGAGTAACACTTTCTTTGTCTTTGAAACTATTTTATTTGCTTCTGCTTAGCTGCTGTGTACTTCTTTGATGATACTTTATAGTGCATTGGCCAGACAGGTGAAGTGGATTAAATTCAGACTGCATAAGCTTAGGATAGTTGCCTCCTCCTGAATGCAGGCTGTAGCATCTGAATACATAACAAAAATGATTTCATCTTGAATTCCCTCAGGCCACAGCACTTTGGGACTGTCATTCACAAAATGAGCTAATGTTGAAAGAAGTGTGTTTCAGCCATTTGCAGGAAATAAAAAATTGCTTTGAAAATTTTTCTGCCTCATTTGCCCAATGATATTGCCAGTGAACCATCCACATACGTCTGTTTCGTCGATGGCTATCCATTTGTGATGGTTAATTATGTAGCGCCACACACTTTAAAGAGCTTACTGATAGCAAAAATCTAAATAGTTTTTTATGTTGATTCACTAGGGATCTGTCACCCGAATACTTCTGTAGATACGTGTCATATTCAGCCACTTCAAGTTTCTATCATGGGAGTCTTTAGTGTCTGAGTGAATGACATTTGCTTCTTTGATGATTGCACTGTTGTGTGCACATCACATGCACATTTTACTGAAGTTGGGATTTCATAGAGCACCTGATCTACTTATTGCGGGCTGGACATAGATCACTCTCTCCGTTAATAGTGAAAGCTTCATCCATTGTAAACCAAGATTTTAATTTAGATTATAATTTTGGTGCAACAGAAGGCACTGTGAATACAAACAGTTGGGAACTTTTAAAAAGTACTCTTATTATTTGGCATAGTTCTGTATCAGTAGAAGTCAATACTATTGGAAAACATCAGGCTGCTAGTCTTTTGTTTTTCCGACTGCAAATCTCGACAGCACTCGAAGCCATATACTACGAACACAATAATTACTAATATAATGTTACACACAGTATTGTTACTGAATCTGCTTTGTTTTTGAGAACTAAAATTCAGAAACTTGGGAAATTAAGTAGAAGAACATCCTTCAGAATCCAACTCATAGTGTGGTTAACCATGTTTTATCACACTAGACCTTGATTTTTAGAGAAAATTTATTTCCTGTCTTTATCTTCTATGTAACTTTGGGTTCAGGTATTTTTCTAAGGGAATGAGCTACTGATGTGTGGGGAAATATGAAAAAAAGGGCAGTTTTATGTAGCATAAAGTTAAAATATAAAAAATCGTGAAATTGTAGTGAAATATGCAAAAATATGCAATGATAAAATAAAGTAATCAATGCAGACATCATAATTCATGAATGTTTACATTTTTCATGTGAATAAGGGAAAAGGAAAAGAATATGTAATTACTTAGAAATCTGGCCTCTAATAATTATTAATATTAAAGGCTGAAATCCACTTATAATGTATCACTTGGTCCACATATAGGAACATGTTAATGCAGTGTTGCGCTTATCTCTTTTGGCTTCTGTTTTCCAATAGAACAGTCCAAATTATGTATTTTCATAATACTTTTATATTCTCTTAAAAATTAGTGCAAATATACAAAACTCTCATTCTGACTCTGTCTGTCTCAAAAACCATACACAGTTTTTTGTTGAAGCACAGGAATCCAGAATCAGATCATCTTGATCCTGGATTCTCGTACTGTAATGAATGATCATTGCTTTTAACATTGGATGAGTTACACACTTCCTCCTGACCATTATCCCACATCTGCCCAGGGTCAGCATATTAATTATTGGATTTGGCGATGCTAGTGGTAGAGGGTGACTGGATGCCTTTCCTGACACACCACTTCCCACCTTGGAATGGAATTTGTTTACCTCATCTGTCAATGTCTAGTGTTAACCCATGTGAAAGCATGCAAGCATTTTCTAGATGTTTGCAAATTTAACTGAGGGGAGGACATTGGATATCAGCCTGTTATTCACCTAGATGGATGTGGGAAACGACCTAAAAACCATGGCCAGTCTGACTGGCATGCTGATCCTCATTGTTAATCTGCTGGATGGATTTGATCTGGTGCAGATGCACCTCCCCGAATTCTGGAAGTGGCATAGTAATACATGCGGCTATCTGGATGTGTCGAGCTACAATGATAATGACCATGGAAATAACCTGCTCTCATGGACATTAACATCAATAGTGTATATAATCACTGGCCCCAGGCTGATCTCCTGTCTGCCACCAGCAATGGTGCGTGAATCTTTGAGAATGTCTCCCACTTATGTCGACAAGAGGTAAAAAAACATATCATTAAACAAATGTCGGCCGAAGATCACAAGTGGCCATGAAAGCGGTCATCAATTTTGTAAATCCTCAATCTCTTAAAGTCTGCTATTGTGAAACAAGTGGACTCTTTGCAAAAACTGAAACACAGATTCAACTCCAAATGCCCAAGAATGTTGAAAGACATAATCATTTTGTTGCAAGATAATGCCCACTCACTTGGTGCCAAGGTTTTTTTGACTACACTCCAGAAGTTTTGTGGGGAAGTCCTTCCATATCCTCCATAAAGTCCCATCTCTCCCCATGCAATTTCCAAATTTTTGGAACTGTGAAGATTGTGGCCACTGATTTGTTTCAGACAAAGAGGTACGTATCTGGGTATAATCGTAGCTCCATAGGCAACCGCAAATATTTTCCCATGAATGCATTGATTGTCTTCTCTCTTAGTGGGATAAATGTATTGACAGTTACGGTGATTACTTTTGGTATAATAAAAAAGCTTGTTTACTTTTTTTTCATCCTTCTTGTTTTCATTTTACTGCCCCTTATATACTGTTAGCAATAATGCTCATAAAACCAGAGATTAACAAGGAATTTTGATACTTTATGTATATGTAGTGTTTGTATCTAGTATTTAAGAGAAATAAGAACAGGGAAAAATAGTATTTATATTACCAGTGTTATCAGAGCAAGCAGAGCTATTCCATGTTAATTAGGCATCCCGCTCACACTACAACCATTTGTAAAGAAAATTATTTGAAATGTGACACAGTGTTAACTTGAAACTTCTTCTACAAATAGTATTTGAAATTATCATCCAACATCCAATGCTGTTTTTGAGATACAGATTTTGTGAGATAAACATCCATGTATTTTTCCATCACAAAGTATGACCTACAAGGTTTTGAGCCTTGCAGCTGTCGTCTGTAGAAAGTGTGTCCTCAAAGATAAAGCATATCCTCACAAATTACTAGATTGAAATGATCTTTCACCCTGTGTTGGAGGTGGCAATTCTTCTTGGTTGCATGAATGATGATTTGATGCCCCCATAAAGCAGTTGTCTTAAAGATCCTCTGTGCCTCTGTTCCTTTGGATAGGCAATATAACTTACTTGTGCATGTTGATAATGCATTCAAATTTTACAGCTGGCAGAATACCACAGCAGTAAGGAACTTTCCATGGACTACAATGAAAAATGCTACTAGCCAACGTACACTGAGGTGACAAAAGTCAAGGGATAGCGATATGCACATATACATTTGACGGTAGTATCATGTACACAAGGTATCAAAGGGCAGTGCATTGGCAGAGCTGTCATTTGTACTCAGATGATTCATGTGAAAAGGTCTGTCATTTTGGCTGCACGACAGGAATTAAGACTTTGTATTTGGAATGCTAGCTGGATCTAGATGCATGGGGCATTCCATTTCCGAAATCATTTTGGAATTCAATATTTTGAGATCCACAGTATCAAGAGTGTACCAAAAATACAAAATTTCAGGCATTACCTCTCATCACAGACAACATAGTGGCTGATGGCCTTCACTTAATGACTGAGAGCAGTGGCATTTGCGTAGAGTTGTCAGTGCAAACAGACAGCAACACTGCATGGAACAACAAAAAAAATCTGTGTGGGACATACAGGGAATGTATCTGTTTGGATAGTGCAGCGAAATTTGGCATTAATGGGCTGTGACAGCAGATGACCAACATAAGTGCCTTTCCTAACAGCATGACACCACCTCCAGTGCCCCTCCTGAGCTTGTGACCATATTGATCGGACCATAAATGACTGGAAAACTGTGGCCTGGTCAAATGAGTCCAGATTTAAGTTGGTAAGAGCACCTGTGGTATAGGGGTAGCGTCTTTGACTAGTAATCAAAATGTACTTGGTCCCAGGTTCGAACCCCGCCACTTCTTAACTTTCTAATAATAATCAGAAGTAGTGGCCGAAGACTTCCAGCACAAGAAGTCACCCTCATTCTGCCAACGGCCTTGTCAAAGAGAGCGGAGGTGTGGATAGAGGTTCAGGGCACTCTCTTGCCTTTGGTGTGGGAAACTACCCCTAAAGGCAGAAGAAACAGCAATGATCAATGGCATAGGGGTGCAGAAACTGATGGAAACCATTCACAGGACATGTGGCCTGGAATTGAAAAAGTGCAATGATGATCGCTCCATTGGCAAAAGATTCCAGAATAGTCCCCCATTTCGATCTCTGGGAGGAGACTGCTGAGGGGGAGGTGACCATGACAAAAAGATTGAATAACCAACGAAAGGATAATGTTCTACAAGTATGAGCGTGGAATGTCAGAAGCTTGAATGTGATAGGGTAGTTATAAAATCTGAAAGGGAAATGCAAAAGCTCAATCGAGATATAGCAGTGGTCAGTGAAGTGAAATGGAAAGAAGACAAGGATTTCTCATCAGATGAGTAGAGGGTAATATCAACGGCAATGGAAAATGGCATAACAGGAGTAGGATTTGTTATGAATAGGAATAGGAAGGTAGGGCAGAGAGGGTATTATTGTGAACAGTTCAGTGATAGGGTTGTTCTCACCAGAATCGGCAGCAAAACAACACCAACAACTACAATACTGGTATACATGCTGCTGTCGCAAGTTGAAAATGAAGAGATAGAGAAAGTATATGATGATACTGAATGGGTAATGCAGTACATAAAGGGGGATGAAAGTAAAATAGTCATAGGCGACTGGAATGCGGATGTAGGGGAAGAAGTAGAAGAAAGGGTTACATGAGAATATGGACTTGATACTAGAAATCAGAGAGGAGAAAGACTGATTGAGTTGTGTAATAAATTTCAGCTAGTAATAGCAAATACTCAGTTCAAGAATCACAATGGGAGCAGGTATACTTGGAAAAGACTGGGGACTGGGAGATACAGGAAGATTTCAGTTACATTACATTAGGGTCAAACAGAGATGCTAAAATCAGGTGCTGGATTGTAAAGCATATCTAGGAGCAGATACAGACTCAGATCACAATGTTGTAGCGATGAAGAGTAGGCTGAAGTTCAAGAGATTAATCAGTAAGAATCAGTTATGCAAAGAAGTGGGATATGGAAGCACTAAGGAATGATGAGATATGCTTGAGGTTCTCTAAAGCTATAGATACCACAGTAAGGAATAGCTCAGTAGGCAGTGCAGTTGAAGTGGAATGGATCTCTCTAAAAAAGGTGATTACAGAAGTTGGGAAGAAAAACATAGGTACAAAGAAGGCAAACGCAAAGACACAATGGGTAACAGAAGAAATATTTCAGTTGATTGATGAAAGAAGGAAGTACAAAAATGTTCAGGGAAATTCAGGAACACAGAAATACAAGCAGCTGACGAATGAAATAAATAGGAAGTGCAGGGAAACTAAGACGAAATGGCTTCACGAAACATGTGAAGAAATAGAAAAAGAAATGATTGTTGGAAGGACTGACTCAGCATATAGGAAAGTTAGAAAACCCTTGTTGAAATTAAAAGTAAGGTTGGTAACATTAAGAGTGCAACAGGAATTTCCGTGTTAAATCAAGTGGAGTGCTCAGATAGGTGGAGGGAGTACATTGACAGCTGCTGTGAGGGGAAAGAGGTGTCTGATAATGTCATACACTGCCTAATATCGTATAGGGCCCATGCGAGCATGCAGAAATGCCGCAATAGGATGTGGCATGGACTCGACTAATGTCTGAGGTAGTGCTGGAGGGAATTGACACCGTGAATCCTGTAGGGATGTCCATAAATCTGTAAGAGTATGAGGGGGTGGAGGTCTCTTGGGGGTGGAGGTCTCTTCTGAACAGCGTGTTGCAAGGCATCCGAGATATGCTCAATAATGTTCTTGTCTGAGGAGTTTGATGGCCAGCAGAAGGGTTTAAACTCAGAAGAGTGTTCCTGGAACCATTCTGTAGCAATTCTGATGTGTGGGATGTTGCATCATCCTGCTGGAACTGCCCTAGTCTGTCGGAATGCACAATGGATTTGAATGGATGCAGGTGATTAGACAGGATGCTTACATACATATCACCTGTCAGACTCGTATCTAGAAGTATTAGGGGTCCCCTATCACTCCAACTGCACACGCCCCAGACAATTGCGAAGCCTCCATCAGCTTGAACAGTCCCCTGGTGACATACAGGGTCCACAGATTCATAAGGTTGTCTCCATACCCCTACATGTCCATCTGCTCAAAACAATTTGAAACAAGGCTTGTCCGACCAGGCAGTGTGTTTCCCATCATCAACAGTCCAATGCCAGTGTTGATGGTCCCAGGGAAGGCGTAAAGCTTTGTATTGTGCAGTCATCAAGGGTACAGAGTGGGCCTTTGACTCTGAAATCCCACATCAATGATGTTTCATTGAATGGTTCATGTGCTGACACTTGTTGATGGCCCAGCATTGAAATCTGCAGGAATTTGCAGAAGGTTTGCATTTCTGTCATTTTGAATGATTCTCTTCAGTCATCATTGGTTCCATTCTTGCAGGATCTTTTTCCGGCTACAGCACTGTCAGAGACTTGATGTTCTACCAGATTCCTGATACCTGTGGTGCACTTGTGAAATGGTCGTATGGGAAAATCTTCACTTCATCGCTACCTCAGAGATGCTGTGTTCCATCACTCTTGTGCCGACTATAACACCATGTTCACACTCTTAAATCTTGATAACCTGCCTATGCAGCAGCAGTAACCGATCTAACAATTCTGCCAGACACTTGTTGTCTTATATAGGCATTGCCAACCGCCGTGCCTTATTCTGCCTGTTTACGTGTCTCAGTATTTGAATACGCGTGCCTATACCAGTTTATTCAGTGCTTCAGTGTAAAGAAGAAACAGGAATTGATATAGAAGAGATAGGTATACAGTATTAGAATCAGAATGTGAGAGATTTAAGCTCAAATAAGGCAGAAGGGATAGATAACATTCCATCAGAATTTCTAAAACCAGTGGGGGAAATGACAACAAAATGACTATTGACAGTAGTGTGTAGAATGTGTAAGTCGGCTGATGTACCATCTGACTTTTAGAAAAATGTCATCCACATAGTTCTGAAGACTGCAAGAGCTGACAGGTGTGATAATTATCGCACAGTCAGCTTAACAGCTCATGCATTCAAGTTGCTGACAAGAATAATATACAGAATGAATGGAAAAGAAAAATGAGGGTCTGTTAGACAAGGTTGCCACAAGTTCTGACAGACTCTGTCAGCACAGAGTCTATCCTTTTCATCCCGTCCGGTATGTCTCCCCTGACCCAGGGTTCTGGGTCACTTTTCTGAACTGTACCCTTTTCCCTAAACCCCTCCAGTCCTTTCCCTTCACCCCTCTTCCTTCCCCTTCAGCTCTTCTACCAGAAGAAGGAGCCACTGGCTCCAAAAGCTTGTAAAAGTTAAATCCCTTTGTGTGTGTGTGTGTTCCCCTACCACCGCTTGGTGAGTAGACTTTTTATCTATCTATTTACATTATATATCTAAAAATAAAGATGATGTGACTTACCAAACGAAAGCACTGGCACGTCGATAGACACACAAACAAACACAAACATACACACAAAATTCTAGCTTTTACAACCAACGGTTGCTTCGTCAGGAAAGAGGGAAGGAGAGGGAAAGACGAAAGGATTTGGGTTTTAAGGGAGAGGGTAAGGAGTCATTCCAATCCCGGGAGTGGAAAGACTTACCTTAGGGGGAAAAAAGGACGGGTATACACTCGCACACACACACATATCCATCCACACATATACAGACACAAGCAGACATATACAGAGGCAAAGAGTTTGTTTACATTATATGCATTATAGTGTCAATAATGCTGAACAACAAATTGGAAGTGAAAGTGTGTAAATTGCATGATTTTGAGTTAGTTATGTTTATTTCAGTATAAAATGATACAAAATCATCATCTTCATAAATATTTAGCTCTAGTTCTTTTAAAAAAAAGTAATCTACATTTTTGTATAAATAACTCACTAACTAAATATGCATTCATGTTCCAAGATTCAGCATAACAAATTTTAAGTGAATAAGTTCTTGAATTATATTATGATAAATTTCAATGCCATTCTGGAAGTACAAAAGTAAAATATTAAGAAAACATGAATGAAAATACTTTGTACGTCTACTTTGTACCAGAACTATGTAAAGCATAAAAGAAAATATGTAAATTAACTGGTCACAAATGTATATAAAGGATTACAACTGTTAAATGTCTATATATGTACAGTATATGCAATTACATATTCTGTTCAAAGATAAATTCAGAACACAACCGTTTTTGCTTGGCTTAACGTTTATACGCATACTTGGGAACATCCCTTATGACAGATCAGCAGTAATCTGCTAAAATAGTAGGGCTCAACTTTCCGGCATATCTCCTCTCAAATGTGGCAATATCTTGATGAAATCGCTCCCCATGTTCATCACTTACTGCACCACAATCTTTGGGAAAGAAGTCAAGATGACTATGTAAGAAATGCATTTTCAATGACATGTTGCAACCACGTTTTTCATAAGAAGACAACATGTTATCTAGAATTTCCTTATAATTTATTTCTCGTTTCTTCCCTAAGAACTGTAAACAGAGTGTCTTAAAACATTCCCATGCATGCTTCTCATCACCTTGTATGATTCCATCAAAAGTGTGGTCTAAAAAGCTCTCATCTGTGGGCCTACAAAGGTGCCCTCCTTTACTTTGGCATCACTTAAGTAAGGGAATTTTTGCCTTAAGTACTTAAACACGTGACCATTTTTGTTCATTCCCTTAACAAAGTTTTCATGAGATCCAACTTGATGTGCAAGGGTGGGAGCAGAATCTTATTAGGGTCTACTAGAGGTTCACTCTTAATGTTCTTTATACCTTGCATAAAAAGTTCTCGGTTTACTTGCCGCGTCAAATTTGGATAAAATCCCAAGCTTTCGACAACTACCTCCGTCATCTTCGTCAGGGGTAAAACTGACTGTCGTGGACCGGTGAGGCTTCCGCTTTTATAAGCAGTGGACGGCTTCTCATTGGCTGGATGACGTCACGGTGAAACCGATGCGTACTGAGGTGGCGGCCTCTATATCCATAGATTTTGTTTGCGCGCTTTATCCAGCGTTGCTTGCAGCGCCATCCATCGCAACAGGCGGAGAACTGCGAGGAATGCGATCGGCAGTGTGGAACATCAGCGTCACCTGAAATACAGGTATCTAGAAAAATCAGCGGTGGCTGAGCACAGTTTGTTAAATAAACATAAGATTTTATTCGATGAAACAAGACTACTTGCTCACGCTTCAAACTATTGGGACTCTGTCATCAGGGAAGCAGTTGAAATTAGACTCTGTGAAAATAATTTCAACAGAGATTCCGGTTATGCACTCAGCAATGCATGGAAGCGCGCAATTGATATAGAAAGAGCGCAGAGGGAGACTTCTTACATTCCTCGCAGTTCTCCGCCTGTTGCGATGGATGGCGCTGCAAGCAACGCTGGATAAAGCGCGCAAACAAAATCTATGGATATAGAGGCCGCCACCTCAGTACGCATCGGTTTCACTGTGACGTCATCCAGCCAATGAGAAGCCGTCCACTGCTTATAAAAGCGGAAGCCTCACCGGTCCACAACAGTCAGTTTTACCCCTGACGAAGATGACGGAGGTAGTCATCGAAAGCTTGGGATTTTATCCAAATTTGACGCGGCAAGTAAACCGAGAACTTTTTATGCAAGGACTCCGTCGCGAAAGACTTCGTAGTCATATTCTTTATACCTGGTTGAAGAGATTTTCTGGTGGGCCATTTGTGTTTACTGTAATGAGATGCACGAGCTCCACTCTCCCATACACAGAGAAAAGAGCAATATTTAGTATACTTTAACTGCATACCTAATAGTGCAACCACTTTCAAGTCACCACAAATCCGCCATTGAGAGTCATTACACTTTATGGCTTCTAGTAATGTTTATATCCAAAATATTGCACGCAGTTAACACCAGGGGCAATAATATATTCCATTATTACAAGTCATTATGACTTAAGCAAACCAGTATGGTATTTGATTTTAAACTTAACATAAAAATCCATATATAATTATCTCACTGTAATAAAAAGGTGTAAAATGATAACTAGAGCTAATTTTGAATTGTCTTTGTGATATTTGCGATCAGCACATTAGTTGTTGTTGTTGTTGTTGTGGTCTTCAGTCCTGAGACTGGTTTGATGCAGCTTTCCATGCTACTCTATCCTGTGCAAGCTTCTTCATCTCCCAGTATGTACTGCAGCCTACATCCTTCTGAATCTGCTTAGTGTATTCGTCTCTTGGTCTCCCTCTACGATTTTTACCCTCCACGCTGCCCTCCAATACTAAATTGGTGATCCCTTGATGCCTCAGAACATGTCCTACCAATCGATCCCTTCTTCTAGTCAAGTTGTGGCACAAACTCCTCTTCTCCCCAATCCTATTCAGTACCTCCTCATTAGTTATGTGATCTACCCATCTAATCTTCAACATTCTTTTGTAGCACCACATTTCGAAAGCTTCTATTCTCTTCTTGTCCAAACTAGTTATTGTCCATGTTTCACTTCCATATATGGCTACACTCCCTACAAATACTTTCAGAAACGACTTCCTGACACTTAAATCTATACTCGATGTTACCAAATTTCTCTTCTTCAGAAACACTTTCCTTGCCATTGCCAGTCTACATTTTATATCCTCTCTACTTCGACCATCATCAGTTATTTTGCTCCCCAAATAGCAAAACTCCTTTACTACTTTAAGTGTCTCATTTCCCAATCTAATTCCCTCAGCATCACCCGACTTAATTCGACTACATTCCATTATCCTCGTTTTGCTTTTGTTGATGTTCATCTTATATCCTCTTTTCAAGACACTGTCCATTCCATTCAACTGCTCTTCCAAGTCCATTGCTGTCTCTGAGAGAATTACAGTGTCATCGGCGAACCTCAAAGTTTTTATTTCTTCTCCATGGACTTAAATACCTACTCTGAATTTTTCTTTTGTTTCCTTCACTGCTTGCTCAATATACAGATTGAATAACATCGGGGAGAGGCTACAACCCTGTCTCACTCCCTTCCCAACCACTGCTTCCCTTTCATGTCCCTCGACTCTTATAACTGCCATCTGGTTTCTGTACAAATTGTAAATAGCCCTTCGCTCCCTGTATTTTATCCCTGCCACCTTCAGAATTTGAAAGAGAGTATTCCAGTCAACATCGTCAAAAGCTTTCTTTAAGTCTACAAATACTAGAAAAGTAGGTTTGCCTTTTCTTAATCTAGCTTCTAAAATAAGTCGTAGGGTCAGTATTGCCTCATGTGTTCCCATGTTTCTACGGAATCCAAACTGATCTTGCCTGAGGTCGGCTTCTACCAGTTTTTCCATTCGTCTGTAAAGAATTCGCGTTAGTATTTTGCAGCCGTGACTTATTAAACTGATAGTTCGGTAATTTTCACATCTGTCAACGCCTGCTTTCTTTGGGATTGTAATTATTATATTCTTCTTGAAGTCCGAGGGTATTTCGCCTGTCTCATATATTTTGCTCACCAGATGGTAGAGTTTTGTCAGGACTGGCTCTCCCAAGGCTGTCAGTAGTTCTACTGGAATGTTGTCTACTCCCGGGGCCTTGTTTCAACTCAGGTCTTTCAGTGCTCTGTCAAACTCTTCACGCAGTGTCATATCTCCCATTTCATCTTCATCTACATCCTCTTCCATTTCTGTAACATTGCCCTCAAGTACATTGCCCTTGTATAGACCCTCTATATACTCCTTCCACCTTTCTACTTTCCCTTCTTTGCTTAGAACTGGGTTTCCATCTGAGCTTTTGATATTCATACAAGTAGTTCTCTTTTCTCCAAAGGTGTCTTTAATTTTCCTGTAGGCAATATCTATCTTACCCCTAGTGAGATAAGCCTCTACATCCTTATGTTTGTCCTCTAGCCATGCCTGCTTAGCCAATTTGCACTTCCTGCCGGTCTCATTTTTGAGACGTTTGTATTCCTTTTTGCCTGCTTCATTTACTGCATTTTTATATTTTCTCCTTTCATCAATTAAATTCAGTATTTCTTCTGTCACCCAAGGATTTGTAGTAGGCATCGTCTTTTTACCTACTTGATCCTCTGCTGCCTTCACTACAATTGATAGGAATTGGCTATTTTCATGTGATTTACATTTTCATTGTTGCACAGTGTAATTGATTATTTTCGTTGTTATAAATTGATTTTGTGATTGAAATAAGCTGACATCAGACCTACATCTGTGTTCAGTTTTATATGTACGATTCAATCCAGTTTTTGCCAAACTCTCGAATACTGTACCTAGTGCTTCCAATTTTTCTAAAAGGGTGCGATGACTGACAATTTCAGATGCTTTGGAGAGTTGTAAATTAACTCTCACTACTCTAGTCTTTTTTTCTTCCGGATTTCTGTGTATTTGTTCAATGCAACACATTACTGCTATTTCTGCATTTACCAGTATGGAATGGGGTGGGAACAAACAACTCTTTAAAAACAGTTCTGGTATTTTAGTTCTGAATAACCAATACTTTTTGGTGTTTGTTTGATCTTGGTTATAACAGGTGTTTTTTTATTTTTTACTAATAACTGAGTAAGAAATGAAATATCAGTTAGCCATGCCAGCAGTGCTGAAAATTTTATGTTTCTAAATATATATTTTTTTTAAAGCGAGTAAATTTTATTTGTAAAATTTGCATAATGGTTTGAAATAGTGCATTATTAAATGCAAAATATTAAAAAATGGGGAAAGCAAACAGTGCTATTTAATAACAGTGCTAACAGAAACAAGCAACAAACCTGTGGCATAAGAACTGGTCTCAGCAAAGCTGAGACAATAATATCCATGTTGCCATGTATCAATGATTACGGTATGCACATATGTGCAGTGTGCAAGTTTCTCCTCCATCTGGTCTATGTGATAGTTTCTTGCTGTCATCACAGGACATCCGTTGTATCGCAGAAAGGCACCAACCCTAGCAGTGAAGTACAACGCTTCCTTTGCTTTAAAAGATAAAAATTTAAAAGATTAGTAGCAAAGGAGGAAAGAAATTATAGTGACTGTAATAAATTAAAAACTTAACTGTTCATTCTTAATATACAATTAAAACAGAAAGTAGCTGATCTGCTGCCTGTATCTACATAATGTGTGTTCATATGCTTCTAGCCTTGAAAACAGATAAATTAACAGGAAAAACGGAGTGCTTTGACCTCAGTTTTCACCCTTTAGCATTGACTGACTATTTGTAATGCCCAAATAGTGGTATGATCTGTGAGTATAACATGATTTATTAGCAGAGCTTCAAAAAATTAGAATCAGTAGTATTCAACCACTTATCACCTTCTGAGAAAAGCAGCGAACGGTGGGCAGATTAAGTTTTATTTGCCTATTCAATTTAGTATTTTGATTTTATGTAAGTTGATACTGAGTGAATCAAACATTTTCAAGCTATGTTCAGTTTCTACATTTATTACTGGAAATAATAGAAATCAAAAACCGGTCATTGCAGAAACAGCTATTTTCTGCATTTTAACAGTAGATTAAACTGGCATGGGAAAAAATGTGATATAACAAAAAACCGGTTGTTTCAGCGATAACCACCATCCCTAGTCTGAAAGCCATTCTGACTACTGCTTAGGAACTTATGGCCATTTGTATATTTGTTGATATGGTGCTTCATCAATTTTTATCGTATTTAGAAGAACGTTGAGGGAGTGATATTGGTGTATTGTTTTCGTCTTATGCTTTCCACTGTTTTTAAGTAATGCTCTCGTTTCTGAGATTTACAATCTTTCTGGAAACACTACTTCACTAAATAAACTTACATATTTACTGACCGGCTTTACTTGCCTCTTATCTGACAGCAAAAGTAAAAAATAAAAAATGCAGTAGGCAGTGAAGTTAACTGTAAACTGTATAATCCAAAAATGGAAAAATGATATTTACTACTTTATGAAGTGCAAGTTGTAATGTGCATTGAGAATTCCATACCCTGCCAAAAATTTTCTGGAAAGTTAAATTGTCTAATTGGAGTATTTTAAAAACTAACATGTTATTGTAGGCAAGCTACTCATTTTCACTTTCTGAAAAATCTGGGCTACAATACTATAATAGTGAAATTTTGAGAGGATCATGTTTGAAATTCAAGCATTATGGCGTACAATAATTTTGAATAAGTATGATTTTTTAAATACACAATTCTTGGAAAACATAAGTTGTTTGTTACATAGTAGAGAGGCTTTCAATTAATGTAAGTCTGTCCTAAAATAAATAATTATTATTCGGTTCAAATTTTGAAGAGCATATGGTTTTAGTGAAATGTAAATGAAGAGTAGCTTATCAAGGAAAATTTTTCCTTAAAATGAATTTTATTGTTTAATGCTGGCACACTTGTTTCGGTCACCAAAATAATTTTTTTGGTACCATTTACAGCCAGTGCGGTTTTCAGACCTTCTGAGAGGCATTTTGTAGACAGTGTTATAACTATGTTGTTGTCATGAGTGGTCTGAAAACTGTACAATTGAGTAATAAAGTTTTGTGAAATACAGTATGTATAAGAATTCAGCAATTTCAAATATTCATGATATATGAATTATGTGTAAATAGATAGAGATAGAGGAAGAGGAGGAGAAGAAGAAGAAGAAGAACAGTGAAAATGCAGCAAGTGGAGCTAATACACACTGCCACATCTCAAGCCCTCCTGCAGACATTGCTGGATGAGCGCTGCTAGAAGAAAGGATATTGTGGAAAGATGGTCTTGTCACAAGGTGGGGGATTGTTTCTGATATGAAAGATTCATTCAAGCAGTGTCAGTACAACAATATATGCAGGAGAGCTTATGTAAAGGTTTGAACGTAGGAGAGAGATGTTGGAAAAAGTGAACTTGTGAGGATGGGTCACAATTTACACATGGATAGTTCATTGGATAAGAAAATTGCTTGTGGACGGCAAGGTTGCTAGTCTTGAGTCTTGGTCCAGCATGCAGTTTCCATCTGCTAGGTGGCAGAATCTGCTTGCTGAAGGATTTAAGGAGCCTAAATAAATCTAGAGTATCATTTTCTTGTTTTGATTAGCTCTCAAAAAGATTACTACAGTGCCATCGCCATTAAAATATCATAAGGTTTTAAATTTATGTTCGCGTTGTCCATTTTCGGCTATGTAAAGGTTGTGCATGGATCACAAGTAAAAATGGTGTGTGTGTGTGTGTGTGTGTGTGTGTGTGTGTGTGTGTGTGTGTGTTTTGAGGAAGGCCTTAATGTCCGAGAGCTTTATTTATTTGTGACAATCTTTTTGTTGTGCGCATCTGAAACTACTACTAATCAATACAAGCCAGAAAATATCTTGAACTTGAATAAGATGTTGAAACAAAACGTTGACCAAAAAGTAGCTGCTATACTGAGCTGCCTAAATTATGTACTACACATTGTTGGAATCAGTATGGAAATATGAAGAAACAATATTGCTTATGCTAAGAGAGTATTTTGTCAAAAGAGAACTGATGTTGATAGACATATTTAAATCTGTTCTAAAATAGGTCAGTGAATGAATCATGTGCTAATGCACAGCTGAAGCCATACAATGATGTAGTAGATTTACGAATTGACCTAAAAATTTTTATGAAATAGGATGACACGGTGGTTAAGTAGCTGGAGTTGAATCTCAAACTAGCTAGGTTCAGATTCACAAATATTAAGTGTGCTTTAGATTTTTCATGATTTTTCTAAATTACTGTCTGCAAATGCCAATCTTGTTCCTCCAAGAAACCCATGTCTAATTTCTTACTCCTTCTTTTATGAAATGCGTTACTGTGCCGTTTATAATGACATTGATGCTGATGGTATATTACACCTTAACCTTCCCTCCACCTTTCTTTTTAACTGCATGGATACCCTGGTGATAGTGCCCATTGGGGAAAGGATCTGGTTTACATGAGCTTAGACATGTTCTTGTTGTTGGTACCAGAATGAGATTCTCCACTTTATTGTTCACAGTATGTTGGGTAAATATGTCAGGACAGATTACAATTATGTGTTAGAACGGAACTGAAATGTGAACCACTGCCTTTCAGGTAGTCTGTTATTTGCTGTATGAGTGAAACTGGTCTACGTTATGGTATAAAAAAATAACGTCCTTGCCTTTACTGAAACTAGAACTGGCGTATTATGTATGAAAAGTGGTGTAAGGCAAAGGCTGATAAATGAGGTGTCCAGAAGCAGTCTGTAGTAAATACACTTTTTCTTGAAAATGAATTACAGCCACCATTTTGTTCTCTGTGCCATCATCTATTGATTACGGTAGGTCCTTAAAACACAAGCAAAACAGTTTGTGCCTGCCATAAAACGAACCTGCAAAGTAGGCTACAGGTGCAAAACTCAAATCCACTTGTGTTTGCAAAGCGAAACTAAGTGAATCCATTGCTTGGCAAAGTAACAGAACTTAGTGTATCCTTAGCAAGCACCATTGTCTAAGAAGCTTTGAAGATGCGAAAATCACTTTGTACAAGTTACATATTTTGCCTAAATAATGCTGCTTTCCCAAGGTATTACTTTGTAAACGTTAATTGTGGGTCCATGTGTGGCAGTTTCGTCAAGTTCTTCAGACTTCACGCTACTGTAAAACAAAAAACTGTAGAAAGCTGCCTGTTACCTATCTGTTTTTCTTGATTTGGCTTGCTTGTGAGTGCATATAGAACATTTATCTTGTTTTTTATTGTATAAAATGTGCAGAATGCTTTGTCATTTCCTCCATAGTTACGGATATTAATGATGGAATACGTGTATGCATGCCTCAGGAAAGGTAGAGTAGCGTGCCACCTATCCCACCCCTTGACAGAGGAAGTTCTGGGATGAGCCTTTGTTATTATGTAGACTTCTGATGGTAACCTGAGTGTTGGGCACTCTCTGAAGTGAGCTGCTGTGCACACCAAATCCGTTGCCCTCCAGGGGATATTTTTGGAAGTCATGAACTGTACAGGTTGGAAAACTCTTGAAGACCACCTTGATGAAGTTGCCTGGGACGACAGCTTAGGTGTAGAAAGGGAGGGAGAGCTGTGCTGTCTTGCTTTTGATCCTCTGGAGGTCTCCGACATTTGAAAGTTGGACTCTCACATTGTTGACTCCTGTAACCCTCACAGTGAAGACAGCAGTCATCCATTGTCTGAAGTGCTGCAGAAATCCTTAATAGTCCTTTGTAATCTCCATGGTGACGGGTGGAAGTCGAAGCACGGACTGCTCAGCAAGGAGTGCCAGATGGGAGTTGGCTTTGTCTGCATTCTTCTAGTTCTCAGTTGTCTATGCTGCCGTCTATGTTGGTAGCCCCTGCTCTGCCTGCCTGGTAGTGAGTACCAGATGGGAGCTGGCCGTGTCTTCTGCGGATTCGCAGTTGGCCATTCGCAGAGCCTTCCTCTGTTCCACCACAAGTGATCGATGCCAGTTGGCAGACAGAATGATGGTGGCCATTACTGTAACCAGAATTTTTGATTGAATAGAAAAGGTTCTTGTTATAGCAAGAATAAACACAATTTATAGACCATAGTACTTTTTAGAGCAACATGTAAGCTACAGGTTGTGCGTAGCACTGAACGTATTGAATGGACAACAGTAATACAGTATAAGGAATAGACGAGCACTCGTTTTCGATTGCTTAAATAATACTGTTTACTTGGTGGTTCACTAGAGCGTGCCAGGAGACCTATCCAGGTGGCCTCTATAAGCGGGCCTGTGAACAGTATGGATGCACGATCTCTGAAATGGCGTGCATCATGAATGAAGGGACACCACTCCTCTCTTCTTGGGAATGGGAAAAAACACGTACATACATAAAAACAGAGCATGTGGTGTGGGGGGGGGGGGGGGGGCAGAGACCAGCAAGTAGTGGTGGGAGTGATGAGGGGGCAGTTAGGCACACTGTCCCCCCTTTCGTGACAGGCCATAGAGCAGGACCGGGGACGGTGTTTCTATAACACGTTCCCGTCAAGGTCAGCAGTTAGCGCATCACAGGCCAGTCAGAGATGACGGCTGCACAGGACCCAGCAATGGAGGTGGCGGTGGCTGCGGCACCAGGTGCATTGGGGGCTGTGCTGGTGACTGCAGCCAGAAGCAGGGGCCCAAGACAGCGCTCTACCATCCGATGGCCGTGCTGCGGTGTGGATTGGACCATCTGCAACACAGGAACGGGCATTGTTGGGGGCAGGTGAAGCAATGTGCCCTCTGGAACAGACCCCACTGTGTGTGGCTGCAGCTGGTCGAAGTGATGCAATGTCTCCCTGTCAGGAGTGCGGACAGTGCCAGTGCCAGTTCCAGCGACACTTGATGATGGCAGGAACCCAGTTCAGCCGGGGCCTGAAATTACAAGTCTAGACAGGCGCAACTGGCCGTAACTGTCACGGAGCCAGTGACGCCAGTGGACACAGAAACTGATGGAGGTGGAGAAGGGTTTCTGGTTGGCGTCCCTGTAGGAGTTACACCAGGCTCTTATCACAAACACGCTGCCGGGCCATCGGTTTGGGGCGAGAGGGCCCCCTATGAGTGACATGCAGAAGCCACAGTACATTACAGCATGAGGAAGTGGAAATAACAATCCAGGGAGCAGTGTCCTCCATAGCTAACAAAAGAATTTCATCAAACACAGAAAGGGTGGGCTGGAGGGAGAAGTAATTATGTAAGGGATCTGAGACACACCCCACATGATTTTCCGGTCAACTGTGCTGCACAAAAGAGAACACACAACTAGGATTGGCGGCAATGGTCAATACTATTAGGGCAATAGTGATGGAAAACCATCAACTGAATTCTGGTTCTCAGTGTCTAAATACAAACAAAACAATGCGTCCTGATCGAACACCAAGTCTGGCCTAGTCGGTAGGCTACATAAGACATTGGCATTGGCGTGTTGCGCAGTTGGCCAGTAATGGATTTGGTAATGATAACTGGAGAGGAAGAGAGCCCACTGCTGCAAATGATGTGCTGCCTTGTCCGGCACGAAAGCCAAAGGATTAAAAACAGCAACCAACAGTTTGTAATCCATGATTAAATGGAAATTAGAGCCATACAAGGAGACTTGAGGATGACCACACTTGTTAATGCCTTTCCAGTTTGAGAACATTGTTGCTGAGTGGGAGTTAGTCTTGGAATCATAAGCAGTGGTTCGTTGAGACCCGTCTGCATATGTGTGTGCTAACCCATGCCAAGACCATGCTGAGAGGCATTTGTAGCCAACACGAGATGCTGACCTGACTGAAAAGTGGTCAGAGAACGGGACAGATAGAAACTTTGATTTAAGGAAAGATTATAATTGGTCACAACCTGGGGACCAGAAAAGAGGCAAATTTTTAAATAAAGTGCATGCAGAGGCTGAGCAACAGTGGATGCATCCGGTGAAAACTTAAGGTAGTTCGCAACTTTACCTAGAAATGTATGCAGTTCCTTAATAGAGGTTGGCCACAGCAAAGCTGCAACTGAATCAGCATGGTGATGCAATGGCCTGGCCCCTGTGCAAGAAACATCAAACCTAGGTATGCAGTTGATGGATGAAAAAATTGAGATTTGGCAAGATTGCACTTGACACCTGCAGACTGCAAAACAGAAAACAACAATCAGAGATTTCTAAGGTGGTCTTTGGTGGAAGACCCCAAAACATTGATATCATCGAGATAATTAATGCAGCTGGGCACAGAGGCCATCACCAATTCTTAAAAAAAGAAATTGAAAAATTGCGGGCGCGCTAGTGACACCAAAGGTAAGTGTTGATATTGGTATAGGCCGAAACATGTAATGACAACAAGAAGGCACCTAGTGGCCTCATCCAAGGGGAGCTGGAAGTACACTTTCTACAAATAAATCTTGGAAAAGTAGTGGCTGTGTGATAATTTTGGGAGAAACTTGACAGGTTGTGGCAAAGGGTATGTATCAATCAAGGAATGTGCATTAATCATGACACTGAAGTCGGCGCAGAGGTGAAGCTTACCCGTGGACTTCTTAACGATGTAGTGGCGAAGCCCATTCACTATAAGAAAAAGGCCGAATGACATCGAACAATGTCAAACCTTCTCATTCAGCCTTGACTGAGTTGCGCAATGCAACAGGCATCTGCCATGCCCGAAAAAAATGAGGGCAGGTGGACTCTTTCATGGTAAGTGGGCCTGAAAAATGGTAGCACAGTTGAGTCCAGGGGGAAGCAGTGACGAAAACTCAGACCAGAGGTACTCCTGTTGCCGATCCAGAATTTGATCTGACACTAAATTTACCTAATTGGCAATGGAGAAATGGAAAGCAATAAACGCATCTAACCTGAACAAGTCTGCAGTATGGGAATGGCCCACAACAAGGCAGGTGGGAGCAGTTTACTAAACTCACATAAGTCAATTAATAATTTGTCCATGGGACCAAGTGCGATCTGAATTGGAAGAGCATTAGAGAAAGCAAAAGTGAGGGACGTTGATTTGCTGCCCAAAAGTTATTTTCAGGCAGAATTGGGAAGAAAATGAAAATCATGCTTTGTACATGAGTATAATCTGTGGTGAGGAGGACTTTGACTTTAAAATTCACCCAAAGGATAGTGAGTTCCAGTGTAATTTAGACTGGACAGGATTAGACTTGTAAGATTGTGACAGCTTAATTCCTTTCAAATTTTTGGTTAATGTCATATACGCCATAATCACAGTCGGTTGTCATGAAATATTTTTCTTTTCTCCATTGTACTTGTAGTAAAGTGTCTTTTTACTGTTATGTTATGATAATATATGCACATTCATCTGTACATAAGCAAAACTGTGTAGATCCAAATGCAAAACTCGGCAAATCCAAATTGTTTTTCTTTATAATTTATAAAAGAAAAGCTGGATATTTCAAGGACTGTCATAAATATACTCCCTAGGTAAACATAAATTATGGCGAACAGGAATTTTGAATATCTGCCATACGAAGGAAGTAAGGGGGAGGGGGGGGGGGGGGGAGGGAAGGTTCTGGTGCACTCTCTACATTTTGCTTCTGAACATCTTAAATTGTGTATTTTGTCATTATTTCATTCCTTCGAAGGACACTGTGTGTCTCTCTGGATATTCTTCTAAAGGATATTTTTTTCTTGTTCAGATTTTAAAAATTTTCTTTCTTCTCATTTTTCTCATTTTTCCTTCAGCTCATGATGAAGACAATATTAATTTTGAAACTGGAGATAGATAATTTTTTGTGTTGGTGCTGCTCTTGCCTATAGCCTTTCACTTCTGCTTAATAGTAAGGAACAAAGTTTTCTTTCATGGAATATGGTTTAGAATCTTTTTGTATTTTAAGTTGGGGTTTCAGTATGTCTGCAATTCTTTCTCTGTCCTGTCATCGATTTGCTTTAGATTTAAAATTATATTGAACTACAAACTACTTTACAGGCATGCTTCTCATACAACATTCCAGGTTGGTGACGTGTGTTTATCCTGCTGGCAATGATGATGTTATAACAGCTCCTTACAATGCTGCTCTAGCCACACAACAATTGACAGATCATGCCGACTGTGTCTTTCCAGTTGGAAATAAGGTACGTTGACACTTATTACCCCCCCCCCCCCCCCCTCTCCTCTCTCTCTCGCTCTCTGACAACCATCAGCCAAATAAATATTCTGTGGAGTGTTAGATTAGTTACAATATACTGTTTGTTTCTGTAGCCCCCATACGTGAGGAGATCCACAAGAATATGGAACATCATATCAGAGAAACAGAAATACAAAATAATGCGAAAAGGGTAGTTACTCACCATATAGTGAAGATGCTGCGTCACAGATTGGCGCAACAAAAATACTGTCAAAAGTAAGCCTTTGACCAACAAGGCCTTCGTCAGAAACAGACAGCACACCCACCCACCCGCCTAACACCCCCTTGCCACACACACACACACACACACACACACACACACACACACCACACACACACACACACAACGTGACCGCGCAGTCTCTGGCTGCTGAGGCCAGTCTGGTCTGGCCTCAGCAGCCAGAGACTGTGGTCATTTGTGTGTGAGTTGTGTATGTGTGTGTATGTTGTCTGTTTCTGATGAAGGTCTTGTTGGCTGAAAGCTCACTTTCTGACAGTCTATTTGTTGTGCCTATCTGCGACTCTTATCAAGAGATAGCTACCCTTGCAGCACAACTACACCACCACTTTACATTAATGAACACCTTTAATGCTCATAATGCTGTGTGGGCCAACGATGCTAAGACCGGTGGGGGATAACTGTTGGGAAGACTTCTCTTGGAATTGGAACTTTGCTTATTAAACATAGGCATACCAATGCATTTTAGTGCTGCCTGTGTTACCTACTCTGTCTTTCAATATGCACCCCAAGCCTTACCACCGTAATGTTGTGGAATGTCCATGGAGACCTATGCAATAGTGACATCTCTTGATCATGCTATCCCTACTGTATTGAAGCACTGACAAATTTTTGCAACACTGGTCTCTTAGAATAGCTAACAGTACAGCCTATGTCTCCAAAGTGCAGATTCAAATCTACCAGGAAAAAGAAAATAGTGAGTTGGTGCAGAATGCTGCTTCTGTGATTTTAACTGCCACGGAAGCAACATTATCTTTTTTGACAGGACCACCATAGGAAATCTTTGTGCCGATTGTGCGATGAAATAGCTGAGGCAACTGGAGAACAGTGAAGAGTGCTATAACACTATAAATGCCGTCCCTCTGTGACCAAGTTAATTACATTTAAATTACTCAGAGCGAAGGCAAGGTTTGTAATTAAAAAGTCTTGGCAACAGCACATCTGCTTTACGAGGACACGTGTTCCATCCAGATATCGGCTGAACTTTGCTGTATTTGTGGGCAGCTACTACCCACAGAAATTTCTCATAAAAATGACTTTATTAACAACTGCCTGAATATTGATGAACTTTTTGCCACACACTTTGCCAGAAAAATCTGCATCCCGTAATTGCTACTATACCTTTACAAATTACCCACATCTAGCGGAACACAAAACCTTATCCTTTCACCTGCAACATCTAGAAACTTAACATTGGTCCTTTTAATGAATGGGGACTCAATAGCCATTTAGCTTCATATCGAGATATAGCCCCAGATATCAACAAATACACAACCAGGTTCTTCAAAACTGAACAACAAAATAGTTTCACGGAGATTTTGAATCGAATATGCAAGAGGGAGTTTCCCCATCAGGATTAGGGTGAGCATTGTAGTACCCATCATGAAACTGGGGAAAGGGGCAAACAACACAGATAATAACAGACCAACTTGTCTAACAGTTAATTTATGTAAATTATTGGAAAGAATGGTTAATAGGTGACTATGTTGGTGTTTAAATTCAAAATGACTCCTGTCTCAGTTCATGTGCAGCTTCCAAGAATCTCAGTTTACCACTGACCACCTGCTGAGACTAGAGTCTGCAATCAGAGGCATCCTGGCACACTAATGACAATTGATTACCATATTGTTGGATTTTAAAAAAGTATGTAACACCATGTGGTGCTATTACATTTTGTCTGCATTACAAGTGTGGTGGTTTTTTCCCATTTTTATGCGAAACCTTTTATGACACAGACTGTTCTGTGTTTGAGTTGGCCTGACCTTTAGATAAATGCATGAGAATGGAGTCCCACAGAAGTCAGTGGTACATGCAAACTTCTTTGCTATTGCAGTCAGTGATATCATGACTACTGTGGGGTCTGTGAGTCTCATTGGCATTATGTGTACGTGACTTCTGTATGTATTACAGCGTGACATTAGTCCATGCTGTTTAATGGCATTTTCAGAATGTTACACGAAAGGCACAAGATTGGGCTTAAAAGCAAGCTACTGTTTTTCCCCAAAGAAATCTTGTGTAGTGCATTTTTACAAACTTCAGTCTACGTTCCTGGCTGCAGGTTTACTTAGGAGACCAGCTTCTAAAAGTAGTTGATCAATTCTACTTGTTAACATTATTATTTGATAGTAAACTAACGTGGACACCATCTGTACGACAACTCAGGAATAACTGTATGAGGAAACTAAACACTCTGTGTTTCTTCGCAAAAACCTCTTGGGGAACGGTTTGAGAGGTTTTATTATGGTTTTATAAAATGGTAATTTTTGTGTCATGTAAACTATGTATGTGTTGCTCATCGCTCAACAACACCATCTGCAATAGTCTTATTGGACATTGTAAGATTAGGAGCTGGAGTTTTCAGTACAAGCCCAGTCAATAGCCTCCTTTGCAAAAGAGGCATCACATCTTTTAGAGAATGATGCCAGCTCCACCTGATGAACTATGCAGTCACTACCAACCAGCAGCCTGAACGACCTTGTTATCCAATGCTGTTCCAAAATGACAGAATCTGGCTGCTGATGAGCTGCCTCTGAACAGGTGGACTAGCTGAGGTTCAGTTTCAGAACCTGTGTAGAGGACTCCTGCCCCCACTCCCCACCCTCCCCCACCTCCCCCCACCTCCCCCCACCCTCTTCCCCTTACTCTCGACCTGCTTATATGCAAATAACCATATCTTGGACTCCCGCATGGTGTCTCCCCAGCCCAGTAATGTGGGTGGACTTGTGCTCCGGCACCAAGTGTACTAAGATCCCATCACTTACCACTGGATATTTAACTCTGCATATCGTGATTGTCCAAGGGATTAAAAACGTATATGAGGTCTCTGTTCAGACAATGGTAGAACTTGGTCCACAAGATTTTTCTGTGCTTACCTTTCATGCATTGTCTACTTCGAAAATAGTATCTTTCTCAAGTGATAATCATCTCCCAACACAGTTTCCACTTTTGGAAAAAGTCTTGGTGCGCCTCTTGCTGGATCGCATGAAGTGTCGTCTGCGAATTTTCATTTATCTTGTCTAACGTTGCAAGTCTTCATCTTATGTGTTGCTGTATAAAGTACCAAGTTTCATTAATTGTGTTTGTTCTTGCTGTAACAAACTTTGCATTGAGTGAGGGGTATGTTTTCTCCACTTGTTAGTGTCAATCCTAAGTCACCTGAAAAACATCTCAATGCAAGAAACACTCCAACATATCATTGCCAAGCAGCAAGCTTTCACAAAACAACAGCAGGCTCTTGCCGCGGCCCTCAATCGAGTGGTATTTGCACTCCTGCAAGACTTAGTTATGCCAGAAGTTCCAGGACAGTGCAAAGTTGTGTAGGGCTTTCTTTCACTTGTAGCTTTTGCCACAAATGTATCGGTTGTTGTGCAGACTTGCACCTTTACAAGAACTGGACAGCTTATCATTTGATGAAATGTACAAGCTTCTCTGTACCTGTTACTGTGACTGAACGCACGTCAATACAGTACACGTAGCATTTTATCGCTGTCAGAAATGCCCATACCAATCTTACAAAGCCTGGGCTGCTGAATTACACGGGTTAAGCTGTCACTAGTACCCATCACAAATCCTACACTGATCACATGGTGCGTGATGTTATTATTCATCTAGCTTCGGATGGGAAAGTCACAAAAAAGCACTTCAATCCAAGAATCTAGCGCTTAAGGATGTGCTTAATGTAGCACAGTCCTTTGAAGTGTCGTGGGCAGCAGGCAGTTAGCTTGCTGCATGGGGAGAGGTATTGGAAGTTGCTCAGTCAACCCTGTTAGGCATGCTGCAAGTGTTGAGGATGATTGGGAAGCTGTTGCAGCAGTACAACCTTCGACTTAACGTTGCATGGGGAGCATTGGTTATGGCCACAGCAACAACAGACGATATGCCCCCCTTGCGTCCTCGCCCATACTGCTTCGTCCAGCGAGCATGCCCCTAGCTTTCGGCTGTTTGCCACAAGTGTCGTAATTAAGGCCACATGGCATCAGTATGTAACTCTTCTCCAAATGTGGCGGACACAGTATTACCAATGGACATCAACTTTACTTCTGCAATGACTGTCTCCCTGAACAAAATATTTCTTGACACATGTGTGTTTAATAAACCGCTTAAAATTGGAAGTGGTCTTGTGAGCTGCAGTGGTTTTAGTAAACACAAGAACATACCTGGACTTGCGGTCCTCTCCCCTCGCATAGGTTTTATTTAAGTTTGTTAGTTACAATAAACAGCAGATTCTGATCCTAGATAAGTTCTCTGCTCCTGTATCATACAAATCTGTTGTTTGCCCTCTCACCTTCCTTGTTGTGGATCATTCCCATACCACAGACCTTTCTAGATTAGATACATTTACTGCTTACAGTTTCTCAATTGCCATGAGGTAAATTTAGTGTCTGATCAAATTCTGTATCAGCAACGGGAGCCCCGTGGCCTGAGTTTTCATGACTGTTTTCCTTGGGGCTCAGTTGTGCTACCAGTTTGACGATGTTCGATGTCATTCAGCCTATTTCTTCCAGTGAATGGGCTATGCCACTGGTCATCATTAAGAAGCCGACGGGTAAGCTTCGCCTCTGCGCCGACTTCAGTGTCATGATTAATGCACATTCCTTTATAGATATATACCCTTTGTCATGACCTGAAAAGTTGCTCCCAAAATTATCAGGTGGCCACTACGTTTCCAAGATTGATTTGTAGAAAGTGTACCTCCAGCTCCCCTTGGATGAGGCTACTAGATGCCTTCTTGTTGTATACCAATATCAACACTTACTTTTGGTGTCACTAGAGCGCCTACAATTTTTTTTATTTATTTATTTATTTATTTTGATGGCCTCTGTGCCCAGCTGCATTAATTATCTCGATGATATCAATGTTTTGGGTTCCTCCACTGAAGACCACCTTAGAAATCTCTGATTATTGTTTTCTGTTTTGCAGTCTGCGGGTCTCAAGTGCAATCTTGCCAAATCTCAATTTTTTCATCCATCAACTGAGTACCTAGGTTTGAGGTTTCTCATACAGGGGTCAAGCCATTGCATCACCATGTTGATGCAGTTGCGCCTTTAGTGCGGCTGACCTCTATTAAGGAACTGCCTGCATTTCTAGGTAAAGTTGTGAACTACCACAAGTTTTTACTGTATGCACTTTGTTTAAAAATTTGCCTTTTTTCTGGTCCCCAGTTTGTGACCAAATGTAAGCTTTCCACTCAGCAGCGATATTCTCTGTGATTGAAGTGGAGGCTTTAATGATTGTTTCGACCTTAAGAAATTTCACATCTTCTCTTATGGTTCTAAGTTCCATTTAACCACAGATCACAAGCCGTCATTTGCTCTTTGTAATCCTTTAGCTTCTGTGCTGGACAAGGCAGTGCTCTCTTCTTGTCCTGTTATAATTATCAAATCCATTACCGGCCTATAATTATCAAATCCATTACCGGCCTACGGTGCAAAATGCCAACACTGATGCATTGATCTACACCTGGCATTCAATCACGACAAGCTGCTTTGTTTCTATTTAGATACTGAGAACCAGAATGCGTTCAATGGTTTTGCCATCACTAGTGCCGTGATAGCATCGGCTGTTGCCATGGACCCTGTACTAATCGGTTTCTCTTGTTAGTTCTGTACAATTGGCTGGAAAAACCCCCAGGTTGTGCCTCGGATCTCTTGCGTAATTACTTCTCACTCCAGGACACAATTTTGTATTTGCTGGGGCTCTTTTGTTAGCTCTGGTGGACATTGCTCTACGGCTAGTGATTCCCACTTCTTTAGACCATAACATACTGTGGCTTTTGTGTGTCACTCATTGGGGGATCTTTCGTACCACAACTATGGCCTGCCAGCATGTGTATTGACCAGGCATAGATGGGGCATTACACAGCTTATTGCCACTTGCACTCGCTGTGTTCAGGAACAGGTGGCCCCGTGGGCTTCGCTTTCCCCAGGCTGACGTGGCAGTTCCCATGGGAGTGACTGTGTGCTGATTTTACTGGGGCCCTTCCTAAATCAATATTGGCTCATTGTAGTGTACGCCTATTCCAAGAGTCTGTACATGTCTATCCACATCCATGGCAGCCAATATTTCGTCTGTTTCTAAGACTTTTGCAGTTGAGGCACTTCTGCACACTACGGTTACCAGTAATGCCCCCCCCCCCCCCCCCCCCCCCCTCAGCTTGTTTCTCAAGAATTTGCATCTTTTTGTGAGGCTTGTCATCCTCAATCTAATGGTGAAGCTGAACGCCTGGTTTGAACAGGTCCCTTGAAGCTGCTTTAGACTGTTCTTTGCGTTTGTACCATTTCACTCTGGTAGGGAACAAGAACTCAGTAGAGCTGCTATATGCACACCAACTGTGGGCCCTCCTTCAGCTGCTGCATCTGACTCAGTGTCCACCGCCTCCGACATTGCTGAGGCCGGTGCGGTTGTTGTCTCTTGTGGCCCTGCTGATGCCTCCGGTGCTGACCACTATCCTTGACAAAGACATTGCTATGGAGACGCCATTCACAGTCCTGCCATGTGGCCTCTCATTAGAGGGGGTACAATGTGCCAAACTGCCCCCTCATCACTTCCACTTCTACTTGCCGGTGCTTGCCCACACGATTCAACAGCTGCCATTGTTGGGTGATGGAATGGTCTTCAGTGCCATCATTGGCATTTTTAATGACTAATAATCTCAGTGTCTTGTGAGATCATTGCGTTTTTTCACAGTACCAGTGCTTTTTTCAGTACCAGAGTGCTTTTTTTCAGTACCCTGAATTTTTTCAGTGCCCTACATTTTTCTGTGCTCATAGTTTTTGTGTGTGGATGTGGTTTTCCTCCCTCCTAGAAGGGAGGAGTGATGTACCTTCGCCCAAGATGTGCGCAGTTTCAGAGATTGCACCTCCATTCAGTTCACAGTTCCACACATAGAGGCTATCTTGGTTGACCCCCAGTTACCCTCTGGTGAGCTGCTAAAGAAAAAGTATTATTTAAGTAATCACAAACAACTGCTTGGCGTATTCTGTGCCCTAAATTACCGTTTTCCAGTCAATGTGTTCAGTGGTACACACAACCTGTATGTTACGTATTGCTCTGTAGAGTACTATGTTCCAAAAAGTGTGTTTGTTCTTGCTGTAACAGAAACATTACAACTGAGAGCCCTAGACACTGACATTCGGTCACATCCCAAACACCATATCTTAAGGGTGTGGGACACAGAATGGCAAAATACCGCACGTACCAACAAACACCGAATCATTACAAGATACTACTAAAGAGTGTTGAACTTCACTCCTGGCCCTCTGCAAAGCAGCAGTCATTCTATGCTGCTTATTTATTGGTCACACCAAACTTGCACCTGAATATCAGACTGTTACTTGCAAAGAGGAACCTCCAGCGCCCCCCCCCCCCCCCCAACCCCTCAATTCTGCGTGTGGAGCTCCATTGACTTTACTTCATATAGTCAAAGAATACACCTTCTGAACTGACCTACAAATAAACTCTTAATTGCATGTACCTGTACCTGAAATGCTAACAGAGCACACAACAGCTGCTGATCACATCTTACATTTTTTAAAAGAGCATACAATAAATCTAAAGCCCATGTTACACAATGCATCTAATGTGTACATATGCATATTTTTTATACATTTTGTTATCCTACTACCTCATATTATTGATAAAACGCGTGCCCAGTTGTGTTGCAGTCTGGTTGTCACATTATGTTTCCTGGCAACTGGTAAATGTTTTAAGAGTCTTGCCTTCAGCAATAGAATATCAAAGCCCAACATTTTGAAAGTTATTGTGGGTGTCTGCACTAAAATTCACAACACTGCAGAGGACTAATACTTAAAGGTGGACTAAAGAAAATTGCAACACCAAAACATAATTAATGTAGAGTAATGAAATTTCGGGAATGGCTTTGTCTAGTTAACATATCCAAGTGATTGACATTGAAAGACCACAGGTTAATAAATGTGCAGGATAAGCCATTGCAAATTTAAAATGCTAGTATGTTTATAACTGGTGTAACTGCCCAAATGTTGATTGCACAGCTTATGTATTGGTCACAGGTGCTGTACAGGTGCCGTATGTCAGTTTGTGGGGTGGAGTTCCATGAATACAAGAACAGCTAATGGTGGTTGTGGATGGTGCTGGAGTTGTCATCTGATGGTATCCCAAATGTGCTTGATTGGAGACAGATCTGGTGATCGAGCAGGATAACACAACATGTCAACACTCTGTAGAGCATGTTGGGTTACAACAGTGGTATATGGGAAATGTTATGCTGTTGGAGAACACCCTTGAAATGCTGCTCATTAATGGCAGCACAACAGGTCAAGTCACCAGACTGACATACAAATATGTGGTCAGGGTGCATGTGATAACCACAAGAGTGTGCCTGCTTTCATACAAAATCGTACCCCAGACACACAACTTCAGGTGTTGGTCCAGTGTATTTAGCACACAGACAGATCATTTACAGACCCTCAACTGGCCCTCTTCACCAGCGTACAGTTGTCAGTGGCACCAAGGCAGAACCAGCTTTATCAGAAAACACAACAGACTTCCATCCTGTCCTCCAATTAGTTCTCTCTTGACAACACAGAAGTTGCAAATGATGGCAGTTTTAGGTCTTTGGAATGCATGTTACAAGGCATCTGGCTCAGAGCTGTCCTTGAGGCAACCGTTTTGTAACAGTTTGTTGTGTCACTGTGGTGCCAGCTGCTGCTCCAATTTCAGTATGATGCACCAAAGCCATATGCTGATAGTAGTGACACATGGCCATCCAGAGCTCGGTCTTCTTGCAACCGTACATTTCCATGACCACTGCTGCCAGCAATCAAGTACAGAGGTTTGTTCCTGCCAAATCTTTCTCCAACATCACAGAAGAAACAGCCAGCTTCTCGTAGCACTATTACACAATCCTGTTCAATCTCAGTGAGATGTTGATAAGGTCTTCTCGTGACCTTACATTTCTGTGACCACCACTGCAAGCAATCACATACAGTGGTTCATTCCTGCCAAACCTTTCTGCAGTATTACAGAAGGAACATCCAGCTTCTCATAGCCTTATTACATGACCTCGTTCAAACTCAGTGGGGTGTTGAAAATTGCGTCTTGGTTGCCTTAAAGGATTTTCTTGACTAAATCAGCTCACTGCGACCAATCTCGAGGGTAACTAATGCTCACAACTGTTACAGTATGTAATTAAAACAAATCTGATTTGCATCCTCATAGTGGTTCTGCTAGTGCCACTCTTATGCAACTGGCATGAAATTTGAATAGACGTCATGTTTTAGATGTAGGAACGTGCCAACCAATTTTCATTTTTGTCACACAGCTCCCTCTTGGTGTTGCAGTTTTTTTTCAACAGTATATTTTTGAGTGTCAAATATGTAAATGTGTCATTGAGGCATTACTTTGATATAAAATATTAGACATACCAACAGAAGCTGAAAAGAACAAAGTGGCAAAATAACTTTATGAGCTGTGGCAGTTGCCAAACTGCATTGATAAGCCATAAAATTAAATTATGTAATGTGGAGAAAATCTGGAAATAAGTAAAAATATTACTTCAGTGAAATAGTTGAGCAGACTGAGTTTGAGGCTGTTTTCTACCTTCATCTCCAAAATTGTATGCGCTATTATTTAATAATCTTCTCAACTTATTTTCAGATCCAATAGATAGGAAACAAATAGCATTCCCCCCCCCCCCCCCCCCCCCCCGCAAACTGCTGGCTTGGTGTACTCTAATTACAAAAAACTCCACAGCATTGTATTATCAGTTGTTGTGGTTACTAGATACCATTTCTTATTAACTGACGTTGGGTGCAATGGACAAGTGATGATGGGATATATGTCAAATGTGAGATCAGCACTCTACTTGAGAATATTGACGGAAGGTACATGACATTTATTTACCTCAGCAAACATTCACTTCCTTGTAATAACATAACATTTCCACATTTGATAGTTGTCTATGATGCCTTTCATCTGAAACCATACACCATGAAGCCCAACAGAGACTGCCAGCACCAGAAGCCGAAACATATTTTCAAACAACATACTGTCAAAGGGTATGTGTGTGTGTGTGTGTGTGGGGGGGGGGGGGGGTCGCTAGCTGAAAACGTACGTTGCCTGTTGAGAAAGTGGAATGAATTATACAGACAAAATTACTTAACTGAAAAATCTGAAAGCATGTACCTCACAAGTGCTGATGAGGACACTTCACTTGGACACCATAAACAATGATACTTGTTATGTGGAGAAATCTCTTCTAAGCACACGTCAGCAGAGTGGAAACTGCATGGCGTTGTGTGCCAGAGAAGTGCGAGAGAAGTTTTGCAAATATTTCAGTTCTACAGGTGTTGTTCTGTGGCAATGGAAAGCAGTAAAGAAGTACAATTTTGAACATTAATAATATAAAAAAAGCTACTTTTATTTTAAAATCAGTTGTTAATATGTTTCTGAATGTCATTTGTGATGGCCTTCATCACATTGACTTTTGTTTCTATTTAATTGCCAGGTTTGTCATCTTTTAGTACTCTGTAGCAACATATTGCTGCAACTTGTCATCATCTTTGTTGCTTTCAGTTGCCTCTCAAATGCCTTTCAAAGTGGACAATGTTGAGGTGCCCAGTTCATCTTTTTGTCTGTCTCATGCTTTTTGTTTGTTGAAATATATGACTCCCTCGGTATTGGATGGGGTGAACTCTGAGGTACTGAAAGGGGGGTGGAGGAGGGGGGTGGCAGATAATTCTTGTGATTACTGGAAACAGAAAATTGACACAGTATTATACAACATACATGTTACAATATTTAACATGGAATTGATTATGCAAACTGTTGTTGCACGTTTAAAGGTGTCTGTGTAAACTATTGTTTGTACAAAAACTTGTATGTAGGGGAATTCTGGAAGCACTATTTTGCTGCGATAAATATTAGAATAGAAACAAAATGTCAGTGGTGAACGTCTCATTCCATTTCTCCGTACAACTACATGGCTAGTGAATTGCCAATGCTATATGTATGAGAACATGTCATCATTTTCATTGCATTCCACACCTATTGCGGTCTCCTCAATACTCTGAAATAATTGATGTGTTATTCACTTGTCTCTTGCAGTTACTGTTCATTCATTTCATTTCTTAATAATACTTATACAAGAGTCATTAATATTGCTCAAAGTAAAAAAAAAAAAAAAAAAAAAATATTACGTCAGTCAGTAACAAACTGTTCATTGGTGAACCATTGATAATACTGAAAACTGTGCAGAAATGGTAGCATGAGAGAGTGACTTGTTTTCTCAAATACACTTCACTAATAACAACAAGTATACTCAATGAGTTGCAGTGTTGGATATGCATCTACATTCTTTCATCAGGGTCATTGTCTTACGTAAAGTAGTATTCCTACAAAGGAAGGGCAACAAAATGTTAATACTCAAAGTGCGGCTTGGCATATTTCTCACAGTTCTCTCTGTAACATGGAACCACCACATGTTAGGTTGGTAAATGTGCTTTCTCGCTTACTGTTATTTTTTATTTCTGCGCAGTAGTGCAACTGCAGGAAAATAAAATGGCTTTTGCAGTTCTGATTTGTTGCCTCAGGCAAAACTACTCTCGCTCTTTCATCCACTATTGGGTGTTTCCTTCCTGATATGCTGAAATGAAGCAAAATGTAAAATCAAATCAAACACGAACTCTTAATGTTTGTTTGATCCATTCCATTTATAGAATACAACACAGTCAGCACAGAGAATGCTTTTCACAAGCAGCTTGTATTAAAGTAAGTCTGCCAGCAAAAAAATATTGCTTTTGTTTAGTTATTGCATTTATGAGAATTTCCTCACTGAAAACTGCAGAAAAGCTGCAGCATGAAAGCATGAAGTTAGCTGCTAGCCACAGACATCAACATTAACAGCAGACCATTAACAATAATTAGAAGAATACAAACTCAGAATAACCAGAGAGTGAGCATGGAGATGGTACCATTTGCTGGTACCTTAACTTCTATAGGCTCTCAGCTATGCTGCAGTCCCCAACTAATGTGTCCTACTACATTTACTCCCTGAATCTACATGTCTAGTTCCTTTCCATTTTACATATAATACTGTTTTATGAGTATTTATGTCAGTGGAGCGAATGTGGTGGGGAAATGCTTCTTACCACAGGTAATGCACTGCACCAAGGGGCATCCAGCTTCAAACTGGCAGTCCCCATCCGCTTTCCTTTTAGATCTAACAACTTTTGCCACTATTAATGGGTGTATTTGCTTCTCTTAACCCAACTTGTGAAAGCAAAATGTGAAAGATACTATTCAAGACGAGAAAAATAGTAAGATCAAGAGACACCTTATTTGTACCGCCTTTCACAGACTTCATGAGGGCAGAGGGACTGATAACATGGTAGTAAAGTCCCTTGAGTCACTTCTGGCATCAGTGTAGTGGATGTAACATTTGTGAAATCATCAGTATCCACATCCACCCTTTGCTTATTATTTGCCACTTAATGAGACAGGTATGACATGATTCTTTTAGAGCAGTATCAGATTCCACCCAATTAAAATGTGTGTAATCTGAGAGATATACAGTGCTCTGAATGTTGCCCCCATTTACATCATAACTGTTTCAACTCAAAACATTAATCTGAAGCTAGTGAACCATAATCAGACTTTTAGCAAACTGTGACCTTCTCCACACCAGTCTGCAACACACTGGGTTCGTAGCAATTGTTTAATGAGCACATTAACTGTGAATCTGAAAGCTACAGTGGACAAAGCAACAAACAGAGTTTTCTTGATCTGAAAAATGTAACTGAACAGATGGAGATAACAGAGAAAAGGCAATGCTAGCTGCCGGTAATTCTCACTACAAAATCAATTAATGTGTCACACATAATAGCATATTGCCTAAAGAAGAGATAAGGTAGAAGGAAAAACAGGCAATAAATATTTATAGTTTGAAATGGGGACTAACTAAGAGGCAGTGAAAGAACTTTGTGAGATGCTTTACGAGTAGTTTATTTCTGTACTTGTGGAAACAGTGTTTGTTTAAAATTATGCTTTTTGTATGTGAAGGCACTGATTGATATATGCAGCCGCATGCGCAGAAGTCGAGATGAGGAAGTGGTTCGTCGAATTGTCAGATCCAAACCATTTCAGGATATGAATCATATCATTGTTCATATGCTTCTCAATTTAACAAGGTATGGTATTCCAAATAAAATGTTAGACAATTAAGTAAAAAAAAATTAGTAGCATTATTACATAATGATCCTTTTTCTTCATTTTAAATATCATGTGCAGAATTAATTCTTTTTGTATTTGAATATTTTACTCAGATCCGCAAAAAAGTTTAGAAATAAATAATAACTAGCAACCCACCTAGGCTTCACATGGGTAGCAATAAGTATCTACAGCTGGATGACTTGTTTATAATATGTAGTGATATACTCAGACTTTTCTCGTGAACAATATACCTATTGGTGAAAACTGTATCAAAATTTCTATGTTAGTACCTGAGAATAACCTGAACACACAGACAAAAACCATGGTGGGGGGGCTTCAATTTATAATATATACAGAAGATAGCTACTACTACTACTACTACTACTACTTAAATAAGGAAAAAATAATGATTTGAGCAACATAATGCCAAGTGACTACAGTTGTCTTAATCTTGTTTTCCTTTTGCACTATAAATGTTGCCTTAAAACAATTTCATAACATTTGATTTATGTTGATATGATATACAGTCATACTTTGGATGTGTTATACTTTTTCATAAATGTGTAATCCATGGTCACAACTGTGTGCCCTGAAATTCAAACTGCTTTGGTGTCCCACATAACAAGTCCATGGAAGTTCTTCGATGCATTGACAACATACCAAAGCAAGCCTCAGATGACAAAAAATATTATATATTCTTTTTTATAAAATGGGACTTTGAAGTCCTGTCATCTCACAAGGGTTAATGTGAAAACCACTCAAAAATAAATGTTTGTTCAGTGAGCAATTGAAGAAGTATGTTGTTTGTTACTAGCACAAACAAGAATAGATGCAGACAGTGTCCTCTTAGGGAAAACTGCTGGGAAGGGTAGATGACTAGGAAATATGGAAGAGCAATATGGGCACATTTACTAAAAAATCTAAAGTTTTTGCATTCACTATTAACATTCATTTCATATTCCCATTATGTGTTGTCATTACCTCACAGTTTGGGTAACTCACCTAGGAATCCTTTAAAGACATTGCACACCTTATTCTGTGGCACTTATTATAAAGATGAACTCTTCATTTCAAAAGTTTAGAATTAATTCTAATAGTGTGTACTTTTTATCATTTAACTGATTATGTCATGTTTGATTATGTACTGAACTCCACATTGCTGGAGAAATGCACATTTTTGAAGTAATTGACTATGTATAATCAAAGTACATTTTTTGCAGTGGAGCTAGATTTCCTGGGACTCTCAATGTAGATATGGGTGACATTCCAACTAATATGGTGCCATTCCCAGGACTGCATTATATTTCCAGTGCTATTAGTCCCCTGGGGGCACTGTTGAGGTAATTCCACTCCAAATTATTAATGATTGTTATTTACACTTCTCTCTCTCTCACCCTGTCTGTCTGTCTATATCATCTCATACACAGAAGGTCTTACCAGTCTCCAGCACTCATGCCTCCTCTCTCAGCCGAGCACCTTGAGATAATCAGCCATCTAAGAAATCACATTTCCAGTCGTACTTCACCTTCCAGCTGTAGTGTCCTCTTGATACTACTAATTTGGGGATGATTGAAAGAGCAGGAAGTTCAAACAAAATTGTCACAAAAATGGAGAATGAAGCTTAACAACAGCCATATCTATTAACAAAATTTCCATGAAATTTTCCGGTTTTACAACTCCATCATCCTCTCATTTCATCCACTCATTCTGTATCTCATTTACGTCAAGGTCTTACCTGTTCACCAATGCTGTTTCTTTGAAAAAATATGGCATTTCATATTTGCTCTTACTTTGTTATCATGAACATTTTCTTATGTCTCATAATGACTAGTGCTTTTTTCTCCATAGTTTCCAGTGTATCTACCATTGCAGATTTGTATGTGAATATTTGTTTTCAGGAAAGAAGAACTTTTTCCTGCTGTTTGGTCAAGGGACAACCAATTAATTAATGTTGATCCTGTGTCAGGAGTTACTATGGCATCTCTTCTTGTTGCCAGAGGAGATGTGTCTCTTGTTGAAATGCGCTCAAATATTGACAGGTACATAAATATTTTTTAGAAAAGCTAATGTTACAGGAAGAGCACATTCTCCAGGTTATCTTTGTCATTCCCAGAATATCAGTCTGTGCTATTATTCTCAGTTGATTAATATTTCAGTTCTTTTCTTTGCTTATTTCTATTCCCATGTATCTTAAAGAAAAGTAAAATTAATTTCACACCTTATAGTTGAAGCTTTGAGTTATACACAGACAAATAAACAAAGTTGAACTTGTAACAAAAATACGCATACGGGTACATTGACATAGTGCTGCAGCTTGACTTGGGTGACAGGGCGCGTTGAGGGTATTAAGTGAGAGGAATTAGGAGAATGGGACGACAAGGGAGGGGTGAAGCGAAGGCAGGATGATGGCTAGGATAAGGAGCGGCAGCAAAGAAATGCATTTGAAATTTAGCACCAACAACATCTCACAGATGAGGGCACATGGAGCTGTGTGTGATACACAGTGAACAATGAGAGGAGTATGTCTGTGGGCAGGATAGAACAGGGGAACACAGAGATTCGGAGAAAACAGTACCTACATTTTGTTGTCGTCTCTTCTACACTACACCCACCAGTGGATGGCACTTCCACTGAGATAAGCAATACCTTACCCAATAAACTGAAGGTGTTACCAAGGCCTCCGGAGACATGCACTACACTCCAAACCTAGTCCACAAATCAGCCCCTGAGCCATATCCACACATGCTCCTATTTCTTCAACCAACCTTACAAACCAACTACAAAGGAACACTCCCTTATTAACCAATACCATATCCAATTAAAACAGCTTAACCACATCCTCTGGTCTTTGATTGTCTTTCTTTGCGACCTGAAGTGAAGAACATGCAACACTTAATCATTTCAACCTATCACAAAGTAGTTTTCTACTGCTCACCCAATATGTGAAATATCCTAGTCCATCTATATCCCACCTGTATTACCAACCTCTTGCCACATGACCCTGCACAGGACCCAGGTCCCAGACTTGTCCTATGCACCCATTCATCACATTCTATTCCTCTCCTGTCAAAGGTTTACATCATCCTATCAGAGGAAGGGCCACCTGTGAAAGCACTCATGCCTTATACTAGCTCTATTGTAACTTTTACTGAGACTTCTATTTAAACGTGACTATGAACCAGCTGTGCACTCAATTGAAGTGTCACTGCCATGGCCAAGAATAGAACTTGCAGTGACAGTGCATGTACTTCAGCACAACTTGCTTGATTTCAGAGGCATACCTTGTCATCTGGAGACACCCTACTGGATCCCCCTCTCCCTCTCCGACAATTTTTACTTTGTGGTGTAGTTGAGAATTGTCATTTAAACACATCCTTCGATCCCACAGTTCCTCTGGTCTCAATCTCCACAAGCTCCTGTCCCACTACACTCCACTCCAACCCTGTGACTTTCCTCCTGCCCTCCCTTCTCACTAAAGGTCCAAACCACTTCAGTCAAGTTTCTGTATATGATTCAATGGGCTATTAATATGATTAAAGGCTACCTTTGCTCTTTTCCTGATTGTATTTCACTTATCAGTTTTCAGCAAATTAGGAAAAAATTTAGCATTGGCTTAATTTCTGTTGGTTGCCTCCTTATGTGAATGAGAATAAGTTGTGGTATAAGTTAAGTCCCTTCTCTCAGTCTCATAGCATATAAATGCAGTTGGTGTATCTGAATTGAGTTGAAATAAGTGGGGATGTCAAGGAACAATAAGAAAGTAAAAAATATTACATAAGTAAAGCAAGGGGAAATTAGAAGTAAAAAGGTTGTAACTGCCAATAGGAATACAGAAAAAAATATGCAGGATTATGTAGATCAGTCTTTGAAGCTCTTCATAACTATATAGTCAACTCTTATGGTAAATTATTTCTTTAAGAAAAGACATCTTAGAACCATCAAAAACTCTTACAACAATTGTTTGTTATTTTCAAATTCTTTTAATTTTAAATCATCAGGTTGACAAAAATATTAGCAATGTAACATGGAAGAATAGTTCATTGACATCAAAAGTACAGGCAGAACAGAGGAGTTCACTGTTACCAAGGATCATGGTTTTTACAATATAGTTCAGTTTGTTGGCATCAGATGAACAAGTTACGAGTACCCATTTTAATAGTGCAAATACTCTGGAATGTCAGAAAAACATATTTTAAAACAATGGTGCCTTATTGTGTTCTACCTGTACTTTTAATGCCACCATTCCATGTTATGTTGATAATTTTTGTTGATATGATGACAGTTTTAAAACTGAAACTAATCAAAAATAATAAAAATTATTGATGTAACAGCTTTTTGTGATTTTGAGAGGTCTTTCTGGAATCATTTAAGACCAGTGGATCACTACCAGCAGAAAGTATTTTGTACGGAGAAAGTATGTTACAAAAGTTGAGAAATATGTTAAAACTGACTTGGGGACTGAGTTACAGTGGTTGGAAGGAGACTAGCATTCACCTAAGGAAGTTGGCAAATATAAACAGGAGTGATATTGCGGTGTAGTGGCGTTAACTTTAAGAACATGATTGAAGTTGAAATTTCTGATGTGAACTGCATCAACTTGCCTTGCTTCATTTCACATTGACGATTAATAGATTCCATAGTTCCATGAGTGGTGCTGTAGATCCCATGGTGCCCCCTGCTGAACTACATACCCTATGAAGTTCCTGTGCAACAGGAAGAGTAGAATCACATGCCTTGGATGATGGAACAGAAATGCACCCAAAAGGGTTGTTGGGGGTGGGGGACTGAAAATAACCAGAATACTCAAAAGAAAAAATGAAAAATATGAAATGTATTCACATTTGTGAATATGAACAACCATCAGCTGTATAATGGAATGTCAACAATTTGTTCCAGACTGGGACTCGAACCTGGATTTCCTGCTTATCACAAGTGGTCACCTTACTTTTAGGCTATCTGAGCATGACTCAAGGCCAGATCCAGACTTCCATATGGTGTCAGCCATGTTTCTACAACCCACATTTGTACATTCATCAAGTATATTCCCCTACGGGGGAGACATTTTAATTGAAAGCTGCTTTCCTGGTGTTGGCAGATAAATACAATATTGCAGTGCCTGTGTTGTTCAGAAGTATGATGCAAAGTTAATTTCAATATGTATGCTTGTCATAGTGGCTGTTTTTGCTGCAGTGCCTGCTCCTTCAGACATGTACACATCTCCGAAGGAACATGGCATTCTTAAAAAAAAACAGGCACTGCAATATCGTATTTATCTGCTGATACCAGCCAACAACTTTCAATAAAAGTGTCCTCCCCTCTATGGGAATTACATAGTGTGTGTATGAGTACAGGTTGACACAGGAATGACGACATATGGAAGTTTGGGTATGGCAATGGGTTGTGCATGGATAGACAAAGCAGTTAAGGCAACTGCTTGTGTGAAGTGAGCAATTCACATATGAGTCCTGGTCCAACACAAAGTTTGATTGTCGTCATTTCATCGTACAGCTGATGGTTCTTTGAATTCGCAACTGCGAATACATTTCATGTTCTAAAATTTACATCCATAAATCTAAACTTTTGAACTTTGTAAACAGAAGTGAATTATGGTTAATTGAAAACCAGAAAAAAATGAAGCACGAAATACTTTACCAATATTTCATGTGCAACCTGCTGAACAGGTTATTAATTTGAGTATGCCTTAGTAAAGAGCACGTTTATACATAAAATTTTATCATTTGCCATTTCTGAAGTTCTGATGTTGACCACAGCCAAATAAATTCTTCAAGGTGAAACAAGTCAATGGAGAACGAAAAAGTCGATCAGCTGATCAATATTTCGATTCTCCATTGACTTGATTCATGTTGAAGAAATTTTATATATGTATACAATAGAGCCCTGGTAATTTGAGCTGATTGGGGCTGAGGCTACCTCAAATTACAGAAAACTCAGATAATATAGAAATACCACTAAATCAACAGGTAAATCATGATTAAAGATTTAATGAGTACAATTATGATCAAATAAATAAAAAAGCAATATAGTACGTACCTGGGTTATGTGTACGTAAGTAGGGAACACCTTTCCAAGTTGCAAAAACATAAGTTACATTTTAAAAAAAACTGTCCTTTAAAATGGAACATCATTTTTCAGCAGAAATGTCACTTCATCTTCTAAGAAACATGTTGTCAGTTGGAGTAGCTTCTGCTTGCTGCTCAATTTAACACAATTCCACATATAGTGCTGCCAAACCCTCGGTGTGAATGATCACTGGTACAATTTCTTCAGACAATTCCTTGTTGTCACTGTCTTCAGTGGGCTCACTAACCATTTCAACAATTGCAAGATCGGTTACTTCAAACTGTTCACCATTGATAATCCATTCTGAAACATCACTCGTATATGCATTTTCACATCCAGCAAGCTTTTTCATCAGTTCTGCCAATGGTACATCATCTTTGCCTGTACTGTAGATATCCGTTTTGTTCTGTAAAATCAGATTCCAAACTTTTTTAGTCTCTGCCATGAATCAGCTATCCAGTGAACTACATCTTTTATCGTAGGTTTTTTTCTTTTCTTTTCTTTGATGGTTCCTTCACCTTCTGTTGCCCCCCCCCCCCCCCCCCCCCCCCCTTCCCTGTGGGTTCGGGAGTTAGAATAGGCCCGTGGTATTCCTGCCTGTCGTAAGAGGTGACTAAAAGGAGTCTCAAACATTTCGGCCTGTCCCCTCTTGGGTTTGACCTCCATTTTTCCAAATTCTTGCGAAGAGCAGGCCAATTGGGGAAGGGCACCTTACATGGTGCATTGTGTCCATCGTGCATTGAGACCTTTAGCCAGCTTTCTTGTCGTCACATTGCTGTCCCACTCGTTCTCCATCTCTTGGGCAAGGATACATTCCTGGGTGTGATTTCCACCATGCACTGGGCCGTGTTGCTTTTTGCGGACACGACGATCATGGACTTCCTTGCACCTAATATCCAGCACGGTAGCCAGTCCGTTGTGGTGGGGCCACAATGTACCCTGTTGGTTGTAGCCCCCTGACAACACAGGGATTGCTCTGCTGATGCCTGTGCCGTTGACTCTCCACATATGCCAAGGAGTAGATGCCTATCACCGTGGGGCATCGGGACTCCAGGCAATGGCCATCCTGCCAGGTGGCCCTTGCTGCGGCTGGGTGGCGCCCATGGGGAAGGCCCTTGGTCGGAGTGGGTGGCATCAGGGTGGGTGACCCGCAATGAAGCGTGGTACATCATCTCTCGCTGGTGGCCAGCTGCCAGCAGTCTCTAAGCGTTCTCGGGCTCAATTCAACGCTCAGAAATACGATCCCAAAACGTTCCCCTCCCTGGCCACACCGTGGGAGGAGCGTAAGGCTCAGGATGGCAGTGACATTTATTTGCCCCAGTTCCTAGTTTGTGCGAGAGCTGATGGGGAGTCTTTCATATCAACAAAGCCTCAATTCTTCGTAGAGCAGTCAAGAAAGTTACCTGCTTGCTGGTCCAGGGTATTATTTTCCATAGGGACCTTCTTTTGCAGCCTGATGATGAGCTTCCCCCCCCCCCTCCCCCTCCCTCCCCCAGACGCAGTGCTTGAAGTGCTAGAAGTTAGGCCATATGTCTTCCCGCTGTACTTCCAGCCTCACATGTCAAGATTGGAGACGGCCATCAGATCCCAATACTCTATGTGCCCCGCCTCCCATCTGTGTCAACTGCAGAGAGCATCATTCACCTTGCTTGCCAGACTGCAGGATCTTACAGAAAGAGTGGATAGTCATGGAATACAAGACCCTGGACCGACTGACCTATACTGAGGTTAAGAGAAACGACTCCATCCTGTTCGAATGACTTCCTCATATGCCACCACTACGACAACTGTGATAGCCCCATCAGTTCAGCGAATTCCAGTTGGCTCACCAAGCCGTACAACTCCTCATGCCCCCTTGCCCATAGGGGGGAGGGGGGGCCACTACCCACCCTGTTGCTCCTGCGCCACCTACCTCGGGAGCACCCCCCCACCCCCCCCACCCATTGTGGATGTCTGTCCCCACTTCTAAGCCAGAGAAGCATCCAACTTCTTCGGCTCCTCTCGCTTGCAAGAGGTCCCTTGGGTCCCTCCCTTCCCAGGTTTCCACAAGTGGGAAAGATGACTCCCGATAGTGGCATAAGTGCCCACAAGCAGCAGGTCGTAGGGCTTCACGGTCCTACTCCGTCCCGGAGACTGAATAGGTGAAGCCCTCCCAGCCAGTGAAACCCAAGGAGCAGCGAGAAACGTCCAAGAAGAAGACGTCTAAATGAAGGAACTTGCGGTGGCACCCACCACATCGCAATCTACAAGCTCTGTGACTGAGGGCGAGTTAGAGATTCTGGCATCTGCTGAGGACCTAGATCTCGCCGGACTCTCAGACACAATGGATAGCACTCGCACAGGTACTCACTTGGTGGCAGCAGGTGACCCAGCGGCGTAATCTGCCTCCCTGGTCCCTTCACGCCTTTCTCGGCCATGGAGAGTGTCGTCCTCCAGTGGAACTGCAGAGGTTTTTTCCACCATCTTGCTGAACTCTGACAACTTCTCAGCCTTCACCCTTTCCTCTACATTGCTCTTCAAGAAACTTGGTTTTCGGCGATGCGAAACCCTGCCCTCTGTGGCTATTAGGGTTATTATAGGAACCGGGTAGATAATGAGAGGGTATCTGGTGGCGTCTGTGTCTACGTCCTTCATTCTCTTTACAGTGAGACTGTCCCTCTACAAACACATTTAAAGGCTGTCGCTGTTCGGGTGTGGACGCCTCAGACTGTTACTGTCTGCAGTCTCTATCTTCCACCAGATGGTGATGTCCTGCAGCTTGTCCTGGCTGTGCTGATAGCCCAATTGCTGCCTCCTTTTCCGTTACTGGGCGACTTCAATGCCCATAACCCTCTGTGAGGTGGATCAGTGGCAACAGGTCGAGGCAGCATCGTGGAGCAAGTATTGGCACAGCTCGACATTTCCCTTTTACATAATGGTGCCTTCTTACATTTCAGTGCGGCGCATGGCACGTACTCAGCCATTGACCTTTTGATCTGCAGCCCTAGCCTATTACCATCTGTCCAATGTAGTGTGCGTGATGACTTGTCTGGTAGTGACCACTTTCCGATCTTTCTGTCACTGCCACAGTGTCACTCTTCTGGGCGCCCCTGCAGATGGGCTATGAATGAGGCTGACTGGGACTTGTTCACCTCCATTGCCATTATTGAGCCTCTTTCCAATGACGCCATTGATGGAGTGGTTCACTCGGTCACCATTGGTTTCGTTACTGCCGCAGAATCTGCCATTCCCTGATCTTCTGGGTCCCCTTGGCGGAGGACTGTGCCTTGGTGGTCACCTGAGATCGCTGAGGCGATTAAAGATTGCAGGCGGGCACTCGAGCGTCACAAGCGGCATCCCTCATTGGAACACCTCATCACCTTTAAACAGCTCCGTGCGCGAGCCCGCCGCCTTATTCGCCAACACAAGGAGTGCTGGGAGAGGTATGTCTCCACCATTGGCCTCCGTACCTTTCCATCGCATGTTTGGGCCAAGATTAGGTGACTCTATGGCTATCGGACCCCCGCCAGCATCCCTACGGTTTCACTGAATGGAGCAGTCTGTACTGACGACGACACAATTGCAAACTGCTTAGTGGAGCATTTTGCTCAGAGTTCTGCTTCTGCGAATTACCCACTGGCATTCCGCTCTCTGAAAGAGCGGTTGGAACATCGGAGCCTTTCATTTCACACGCGCCACCCTGAATCGTACAATGCTCCATTCAGTGAGGGAATTCCAAAGTGTTCTAGTCGCTTGTCATGATACGGCTCCCGGGCCAGATCGCATCCACTGTCAGATGCTCAAGCACCTCTCGGTAGACTGCCAGCAACGCCTCCTAGACTTTTACTACTGTATCTGGGTTGAGGGTGAGTTCCTGTCGCAATGGCGGGAAAGCAGCGCAATCCCCATGTTGAAACCTGGCAAGAACCCACTGGAGGTGGACAGCTACCGCCCCATTAGCCTCACCAACGTTGTTTGCAAGTTACTCGAATGCATGGTGAGCCGGAGGTTGAGTTGGCTACTTGAGTCTTGGGGCCTTCTGGCTCCGTCTCAGGGTGTGCTTGGAGTCTGCCATCTCTATGGCCTTTGCCTGCCATCAGCATATGGTCGCCGTCTTTTTTAACATGCGGAAGGCATACGATACGACATGGCAACATCACATCCTCTCTATGCTTCATGGTTGGCGTCTTCGGGGTCCGCTCCCAATTATCATACAAAATTTTCTGTCGCTTCGTTCCTTCCGTGTGCAAGTGTGCTGCCTGCCATAGTTCTTCCCGAGTTTAGGAGAATGGGATACCGCAAGGATCTGTCTTAAGTGTCTGCCTCTTTTTAATTGCAATTAATGGGCTCGTTGCAGCGGTGGGAACGTCTGTCTCAGCTTCCTTGTATGCTGACGACTTCTGCCTATACTTTAGCTCCACTGGCATTGCAGCTGCTGAACGGCAGCAGCAGGGTGCTATTCGCAAGGCACAGTCTTGGGCTGTAGTGCATGTTCTCCAGTTTTTGGCTGCCAAGACCCGCATTATCAATTTCTGTTGGCAATGTACTGTTCACCCTGAGCCATGGCTTTATCTTGACAGCAAACCTCTTGCTGAGGTGGAGACACATCGGTTTTTGGGATAGGTTTTTTGTACCCGGTTGACTTGGTGCCGTCATATTCGGTAGCTTAAACAGACGTGCTGGCGGCATCTTAACGCTTTTCGTTGCGTGAGTCACACCAGTTGGGGTGCTGATCGGTGTACCCTTCTACAGCTGTACCAGGTGTTAATTCAGTCCCGTCTAGGTTGTGGGAGCCTAGCTTATGACTCAGCATCACCTTCCGCATTGCAGTTGCTGGACCCCATCCTTCACAGCGGGATCCGACTCGGCACTAGAGCTTTCCGGACAAGCCCTGTCAACAGCATACTTGTGGAGGCAGGTGTACCTCCATTGCGGTTCCCGCACCAACGATTACTGGCCGCTTATGCTACACACGTTTGTAGCTTGCCCAGGCATCCCAATAATTGTCTCTTGTTCCCTCAGTCAGTCGTCCATCTTCCGGAATGGCGGCTCCGGCCAGGGTGTATGATCGCGGTTCATGTCAAAGCTGTTCTCTCTGGGCTTGAGGTTTTCCCTCTTCCACCTCTTTTCCGGGCCCCTCTGCGTATACCCCTGTGGTGTGTGCCCCGCTCACACCTTCAGGTTGATTTGGCACGGGGCCCAAAGGACTCAGTCCCTCCTGAGGTCCTCCGCCGCTGCTTTCTTTCAATCCTTGCTGCATTTCAAGGCTCTGACGTCTATACTGACGGTTCGATGGTTACTGGTCGTGTCGGTTATGCTCTTTACGCTAGGGGATCATTATGAACAACACTCATTGCCGGCTGGCTGCAGTGTTTTCACTGCCGAGCTGGTCGCCATCTCTCGCGCCCTAGAGTATATCTGCTCCGCTCAGCTGAGTCCTTCGTTATCTGTAGTGACTCCCTGAGCGGTATACGAGCTATCGATCAGTGTTTCCTTCGCTCGCATCTGGTGATGGTTATCCAGGAGACCCTCCATACTCTTGCCATGATTGCAACGTTGCGGCCACTCTGTGGTCTTTGTGTGGACCCCGGGTCATGTCGGCTTCCCAGGAAATGAATGTGTTGATGTGCTGGCCAAACAGGCTGTCGGTGCACCAGCCTGGGAGATTGGCCTTTCAGATAGCAACCTCAGGTCTGTTTTGCAGCAGAACGTACTTCGCACCTTGGTTGAAGAATGACGCACCCTTCCTTCACCCAACAAACTTCGGGCCATCAAGGAGGCTACCAGTGCGTAGCGCTCCTCCTTGTGGGTCTCTCGCAAGGACTCTGTTGTCCTGTGCTGGTGCGCATTGACCACACCTGGATAACACACAGCTATTTATTGTGCTGCGAGGACCCACCTTTATGTCGCTGCGGGTCAGTTTTGATGGTTGTCCACATCTTGTTGGACTGCCGGCTTTTAACTTTGCTCAGGCAGGCATTTGCGCTGCCTGATACGCTTCCTGCACTTTTATCAAATGACATTGCAATGGCAGGTTTAGTTTTGAGTTTTATTCATGCAGGGTTTTTTAATCGCTTATCTAAGTGTTTGTCCTGTTTTTTGTGTTGAGTCTGGCCTTTGGTCTACGATTTTAGACTGGGGTTTTTAGTGCATTTCTTGTTGGTTGGCTTTTCCTTTTTTGTTTCTATGGTCGGCCAACCACTGTCACACTCGGTGTGATTTTAATTCCTTTTTTCTGTTCTCTGTCTGTGTCTTTCTTGTCCTGTGTCGTCTCGTCATCACCATTGTTTGTTCTTATTCTTTGTCGGTGTTTAAAGTTCGTGGAAAAGGGACCGATGGCCCTAGTAGTCTGGTCCCTTCAATCCCACAAACCAACCAACCAACCAATCACCTTCTGTTGTTCGTAGAAGTGTCTGTAGGAAATGACGATGATACCTGTTTTTCAAGAATTGTAAAATACCATGGTCCATAGCCTATATTAAACTCATCAAGTTAGGGGGTAAGAACAGTGCACAAATGCCATCACATTATAATTCTTCCTAATCAGGTTGTGAAACAGTACTGTCAAGTGTAAAATGGCTTTGGAAGACAGTCACTTTTTCTTTAGGTATCTTTTGGTCTCTGGAACAAAATCTTTGAAAAACCACTTTTTAAAAACATTTTTGTCCATCAAAACAGATTTTTGGTGGACATAAGAGGTCTGTTCAAAAAATTCTGTAATATTCTTAATTTCTTGCCAATGGTGTGTTGGAACGAAATGCGGTTGACATCCACGCAGACACCTGTGTTTAATGAGTAACTGCTGGAAGATTCATCGTTGTATGGCTATTAGTTATTGTTCAGTGGTGTACTGAGTAGAACATTGTGTCATACAGTTTGCGAATTTTGAGGTGGCAGAGTTAGAGCAGCAATGCGTCCGCATTAAATTTTGTGTGAAACTCAATGAAATCTGTGCAAAGACTCATCAAATGATGCAGGAAGCCTATCGTGATGAGTGCTTAAGCCATATGCCTTGTTACAAATGGTTCACACAGTTTAAAAATGGCGGGATGGAAGTTAAAAATGACCATTGTTCAGGATTCCCTTCAACATCTACCAACGATGCTCATGTCAGGAAGATCAATGAAATTGTGTGTGCTAATCGAGGACTGACTGTCTGAGAGATCGCAGAAGAATGTGACATTACAGGTGGATCATATCATGAACTCCTGACACAGCATCTTGTTGTCACCAAGTTCATCCTATGTCTCATGAGTCAGGACCAGAAAGGCCTTTTCTTCGGAGTCTATGAAGAGCCTTTGGATCGCACAGATGAGAAAGAGATGTTCCTTAAGAAAATCATAACTGGTGATGAGACGTGGGTCTATGGTTATGATGTTGAGTCCAGGGTTCAATTTTCACTACGGATTGGGAAAGCTTCTCCACGGCCAAAAAAAAGCTCATCAGATCAGGTTAAATGTCAAAGCCATGCTGATAGTTCTCCTTGACTTTGAAGGACTAATTCATCATGAGTTCATGCTATAGTGACAAAATGGTAATCAGTGGTACTATCGCGATGTGTTGCGACATATGTGAGAAGGAAGCGGCGTTAAATGTGGTGAGACAAATCATGGCTCTTTCGTCACAATAATGCATCTGCACATTTATCCCAACTAGTGCACGACTATTGCACAAGAAACGAAAGCACTGTGCTGCCTCACCCTCTCTACTGTCCAGACCTGGCCCTGGCAGATTTCTTTTTTTACACCAAAAGTCGAAAAAACCCATTGAAAGGGCAAAGATTTGCCATGGTAGATAAGATAAAAGAAAATTCACAGATGGCGCTTCATGCAATCCGGTAAGAGTTGTACCAAGACTGCTTCTGAAAGTCGCAATGGAATTGGGAGCGGTGTATCAATTGTGGAGGAGAGTATTTCGAAATTTGCACAACAAGTAAAAGGTAAGCGTACAAAAATTTTGTGGACAAAGTTCTGGAATTTTTTGTACAGACCTTGTATGTAACAGGCAGTGCAGAAGCAGTGATATTTTTTAAAGCTCTAAGTTTAGCAGACTTTGCTCTTACCAGCAGCTTCCCAGTTTATGGCCTTCCCTTGCATTCAATGCAGCAAGAATTATTAAAATCACTTTGTTTTTTGTAGCTCAGGGCAGCCTTTCCTTCTTTTGAGGCTAGAGTTTTAGATGGAAGCATTTTATAATTTAGCCCTGTGTCGTCACAGTTATACAGTTGATGAGGAGTAAGATTTTCTCATAGTATAACTTTTCTTAATTTCTCACAAAATTGTGCAACAGTTTGAGAATCCGCAGAAAGTTTTTCACTGCAAATTTCAAACTGCTTCACACTGTATCGCTTCTTCCACCTATCCAACCATGCTGAACTAGCAGTAAAATTGTCCTCACATTCCTTAACTCATTTCTAAAAAGTACTGCTTTTTCTTGGAGAATGGGCCCTGAAATTGGATTTCCTTTTTGTCTTTGTTGAGTAAACCGAACAGACAAAACTTCACTCATTTTCTCATAATGAGATGTCTTCATTGACTCCCGTTCAAATGACGAAATAGAATACTTGTTTGATGAAAAATTCTCAATTTTGTCTCTGTTCGTATGCCAATCTCCAACTGTCAGTTTACTGACTCCATTCCCAGCAGCAAGTTTTTTTAATGTTTCTCCTTTGTCTAGTCTTTTCAAAGCCTGCAGTTTCATACTCAGTGGGACAAATTTTCTCTTACCCCTACCATTCATTGTAATGTATAAATTAAAACATTAAGAAACACATAGTTACATATGCTGAATACTCTGTACATACATACAACACTTTGAAATTAACATGACAGAGGTGGGCTCACTACAGAACAAATGTTACTACACAAACAGCTACATTACATACAACAATGATCAGCCAATGTTGTAAAATGTGTACTCTGTTGTTAATTAAGCATAGTGTAATTTAATGACCACTGTTGCTGAGGAGGCACACAATAGAATAGTATGCACTGTACAACTGATTGTCAGGCAGTCCTAATTAGTGAACAGTCAAAAAAGAAAGAGCAAGGTTGGCAAAGAAACAGCAAACGCACTCCTTGAAACCTAATGGTACATGTCCATCTGTAATAGAAGTGTACTAGCAGTCTGAGGCCAAGGTTATTTCTGTGCACTATGAATGAACACACTAAGTGGGACAGTTTTACCTCTATTGTTCATAGGGATAGAGAGAGAGAGAGAGAGAGAGAGAGAGAGAGAGAGAGAGAGAGAGAGAGAGTTCAAAATGTCACACATTCAAAAGTGCGTAAAGCATACATGCGGACATAGTATGAAAACAGGTTTTTAAATGGGTTTTCACATTGGCTTGCTCTGTGCGACATTCCAGATTCAAACCTAGCATGTCAGTACACTTTGCATCCACTGTGTTATGTGTCCGCCTGCCGCCAATCTCAGCAATCTAACACCTGAGGCTCTATCCTGACGAAGTTGTTTTGTATGTGTCAGTAGAGACATGAATGTAAATAATGTGTTAGAACTTCAGTGTCTCTGTGATAGGCTTTGACGAAATTTTTTATTTCCATTTGTAATTTATGCAGCAGTTATGAGGTGAGTGTGGGCCTGAATGGTCACCACTGAAAGACAAACATGGCAATGTCCCTGTCTCACGTCCATACACCTTGCAATGGCCACATTCTCTCTCCTCTTCCTGATCTCCCTTGAGGCCGCACTTAAACTTAGCATTGACAAGTTAGAGTTCTATGTACTTTTGTAAATATGCTATTTAAAGCATTAATAATATATTTGAACAAAATTGTTTCTCTTTTTACAGAATTTGTATGTTGCTAAAACGTGTCCATAGATTCATGGTTAAAGAGAGGAACTTTGAGGGAAGGAAGGCATAGTAACTCAACTGATACATCTACTACTGTAGAAGAAAAGGATGCACAAACTGGGATTTCTTCAAAAGATAATATGAAAGAACATGTGTCCTGTACAAATAGACCTAAATGGATGTACAACGAAAGCTTCTGGAAATTTGGGTTCATGCGTACTGGAGAGTCAGTTGCTCTTGTTGCAGTGTGTGTCTTGTGTCAATCAAAACATGCAACCAGTTCTTTGATCCCACCCAAACTTTGTAGGCAGTTAGAAATAATGCATGCTGACAAAGGGGGAAAAGTTCACTTTTCTAAAAGACAGCATGACACAATAGAAAAGTCTAAACGTCAAATAATTACTTTTACAAAAACTGAAAAAGAGAATCTAACTGAAGCACATACCATGCAAGTTATCATATTGTGTTTAAAGGTGAAGCTCATTCAATTGAAGAAAACCCCAATCTGTGTGCAAGACAGTGACTCATATTATTAACGAACAGGCTATCAAAAAAGAATAGATGCCGTATGGCTATCTAATAATATGTTTTCACAATGCATCAAAGTTGTTTCTGCTGTCATAGAGAAGGAGCTAATTTACCAACTGGGCTTTGTAAAAAGGACACACTGCAAATGGATGAACCCACATATGTTGCAAGAGTAGGTGTACTACTAGTATTTGTTCATTACACATCTGATAAAAGTATTGGATGACAGTTCCCCATGAGTGGATATTTACATGAAAAAACTACAAGAGAAGATATATGCAGTTATATTAATGATTACATTATAAAATGTGAGAATGGTTGGGAGAAGATTATTGATATTAGCACAGATGGTTCTACAACCATAGTAGGAAAAACCAAGGAAGTTTTATAATGTATACTGCATGTAGCTACAGGAGCCACCGGTAGTCACTATCTTGCATGAGCAAGCCTTTGTGAGAAAATGCCTCCTGATTAAAAATATGTAATGAATGATGCGGCCAAAATGATGTGGTTGTTGTTGTGGTCTTCAGTCCTGAGACTGGTTTGATGCAGCTCTCCATGCTACCCTATCCTGTGCAATCTTCTTCATCTCCCATTACTTACTGCAACCTACATCCTTCTGAATCTGCTTAGTGTATTCATCTCTTGGTCTCCCTCTACGATTTTTGCCCTCCACACTGCTCTCCAATGCTAAATTTGTGATCCCTTGATGCCTCAGAACATGTCCTACTAACCGGTCCCTTCTTTTTGTCAAGTTGTGCCACAAACTCCTCTTCTCCCCAATTCTATTCAATACTTCATCATTAGTTATGTGATCTACCCATCTAATCTTGAGCATTCTTCTGTAGCACCACATTCGAAAGCTTCTATTCTCTTCTTGTCCAAACTATTTATCATCCATGTTTCACTTCCATACATGGCTACACTCCATACAAATACTTTCAGAAACGACTTCCTGACACTTAAATCTATACTCGATGTTAACAAATTTCTCTTCTTCAGAAATGCTTTCCTTGCCATTGCCAATCTACATTTTATATCCTCTCTACTTCGACCATCAAAAGTTATTTTGCTCCCCAAGTAGCAAAACTCTTCTACTATTTTAAGCATCTCATTTCCTAAACTAATTACCGCAGCATCACCCGATTTAATTCGACTACATTCCATTATCTTCACTTTGCTTTTGTTGATGTTAATCATATATGGGCCTTTCAAGACACTGTCCATTCAGTTCAGCTGCTCTTCCAGGCCCTTTGTTTTCTCTGACAGAATTACAATGTCATTGGCGAACCTCGAAGTTTTTATTTCTTCTCCATGGATTTTAATTCCTATTCTGAATTTTTCTTTTGTTTCCTTTACTGCTTGCTCAATATACAGATTGAATAACATTGGGGGTAGGCTACAACCCTGTCTCACTCTCTTCCCAAGCACTGCTTCCCTTTCATGCCCCTCGACTCTTGTAACTGCCATCTGGTTTATGTACAAATTGTAAATAGCCTTTCGCTCCCTGTATTTTACCCCTGCCACCTTCAGAATTTGAAAGAGAGTATTCCAGTCAACAGTGTCAAAAGCTTTCGCTAAGTCTACAAATGCTAGAAACGCATGTTTGCCGTTCCTTAATCTGTCTTTTAAGGTAAGTTGTAGGGTCAGTATTGCCTTACTTGTTCCAACATTTCCATGGAATCCCAACTGGTCTTCCCCAAGGTCGGCTTCTACCAGTTTTTCCATTCGTCTGTAAAGAATTCATGTTAGTATTTTGCAGCTGTGATACTGATAGTTTGGTAATTTTCACATCTGTCAACACCTGCTTTTATTGGGATTGTAATTATTATATTCTTCTTGAAGTCTGAGGGTATTTCGCCTGTCTCATACATCTTGCTCACCAGATGGTAGAGTTTTGTCAGGACTGGCTCTCCCAAGGCTGTCAGCAGTTCTAATGGAATGTTGTCTACTCCCGGGGCCTTGTTTCGGCTCAGGTCTTTCAGTGCTCTGTCAAACTCTTCATGCAGTATTATATCTCCCATTTCATCTTCATCCACATCCTCTTCCATTTCCATAATATTGTCCTCAAGTACATCGCCCTTGTATAGGCCCTCTATATACTCCTTCCACCTTTCTGCTTTCCCTTCTTTGCTTAGAACTGGGTTTCCATCATAGCTCTTGATATTCATGCAAGTGGTTCTCCTTTCTCCAAAGGTCTCTTTAATTTTCCTGTAGACAGTATCTATCTTACCCCTAGTGAGATAAGCCTGTACATCCTTACATTTGTCCTCTAGCCATCCCTGCTTAGCAGTTTTGCGCTTCCTGTCAATCTCATTTTTGAGACGTTTGTATTCCTTTTTGCCTGCTTCAGTTACTGCATTTTTATATTTTCTCCTTTCATCAATTAAATTCAATATTTCTTCTGTTACCCAAGGATTTCTACTAGCCCTTGTCTTTTTACATACTTGATGCTCTGCTGCCTTCACTACTTGATCCCTCAGAGCTACCCATTCTTCTTGTACTGTACTTCTTTCCCTGTTGTGACTCGCTGATCATTCAAAGTGCCGCCGCACAATTACGCGCGTCCTCTACATGCGGCGCTGTCTGCCAGCCATGCAGCAGCCGCGCCACCTAATCTGCCAGCCAGCGGCCGCTAGACTTGGACTGAGTGCTCATTTGAATGTCACTGTGTTCACATGTCTTGCTTTGCTCAGTGTCGTTTTGAAATATATGTGTTCAACTTGACGTTATAACAATTGGCGACGAGGTAGTGGATTTTTCCTTTTCATCGTTGACCCACAGGTTTCCATGGCTACTGTCAAGCAACTATTGCAAGGTCTGATTGAACAGCAAATGCTTCTAACATCGGCGATTTGCGATTTCGTCGCGGCATCAAATACGGGGCGTTTCTCGTGTTGTGTATACCTCCTTTTCCTCCTTATGACGAGATGGTGAAAGATTGGCCTGATTACGAAAAACGTCTTCGACAGCATTTCTTGGCATTTCATGTCACGGACGAACAAACATGTAAGTCTCTGTTCCTTTCATGGATTTCACCTCAAATGTATTGGTTGTTGTCGCAGTTGGCTCCTTTGAAAGATCCTGCGTCTTTGACCTTTGCTGAAATGTGCTGTCTGTCTATTTTCAAAAGCAAATGCATGTGGTAGCCTCTCGTGTAGCCTTTTATCGTTGTCAAAAACAACCGCATCAATCCTATCGCGCTTGGGCTGCTGAACTTCACGGCCTCAGTCGAAAGTGTCAATTTGTTACTGACGTTCACAAAGAATCCTATGCTGATTCCATGGTGCGGGATGCCATTATCTCGCCCGACAAAGAAGTTCGGCAACGTGCCCTTCAGTTGGCAAATCCGACTCTAGATGAAGTCCTATCCATCGTGCAGTCTTTTGAAATTTCTCGCGCCGCTGGTGTGCAAATAGAGGCGTGGGGTGACGTTGGGGAAATACAACCTCTGTGCGCTGTTGACAACGCGTGCGGTGCATGCCAACCGGCCGACGTGGCCGCAGTACGCTCCCACGCGCAGCCTCGGCCTAACCGTAAACAACCCTCTAAGACACTGCAGCAAAACACCCGGCAACTTCCTTCATGTCCGCGGTGTTTTACGAAACATTCACGGGGGACTGTCCCCAACGTTGGGCCGTGTGTCACAATTGCAAAAATAAGGGTCATGTGTCTGCCGTTTGCAAATCCGACCGCATACATGATGTTCGTGACTGTGACGCTGATTCTGCTTCTGTGTTGTCTGTCAATTGCACTTCTTCCCTTTCAGGGAAGTTATTCCTCACTGTCCAAATCCTTGGTCAGGATGTTCGCATGCAGATGGATACCGGTTCTACTGCCACTATAATTAATTCTCAGGTGTTTCTTCAGTTGGGTTCTCCACTCTTATCACCTGTCACTCAGCAATTGCGAACGTACAATAAACAGAAGATTTCTCTCTTGGGACAAGTTAATGCTGATGTATCTTACAAATCCGTCGTTCGCACTGTTCCCATATTTTTGGTCGACCAGAGTAATGCAGAGAATCTTTTTGGTTTCGATGCCTTTTGTGGTTTTGGGTTCTCCATAGATGACTCTGTCAATATCGTCTCTGATGATATTCCTTATGCTCAATTGGATTCCTTGTTGACGACATTTTCGTCCCTTTTTTCTCCTGGGTTAGGCCGTGCAAACGACTTTGAAGCTCATATCACGCTCAAACCCACTGCTTGGCCTAAGTTTTTTCGGGCTCGGCCCATTCCCGTGGCCCTTCGTGATCGGGAGCTGGATCGTCTCACTACTTCAGGGGTCTTGCTTCCTGTCATTGTCATTGCTAAGCCCAATGGTGATATTCGTCTCTGTGGCGATTTTAAAGCCACTGTAAATGCGCAATGCCTCATCGACACTTACCCTATGCCCCGACCTGAAGAATTGTTCACTAAACTTGTGGGAGGCCAGTATTTTTCTAAAATTGACCCGTCAGAAGCTTATCATCAACTTCCTCTCGACGCTGCTTCCCGGTAGTTTCTGGTCCTCAACACGCCTCTATCAATACCAACGATTGCCATCCGGGGTTGCCAGCGCCCCTGCTCTCTTTCAGCGATTCTTGGAACAATTATTGCTCCCTGTCCCTGGGTGTATCAATTACATGGACGACATTGTTGTCACTGGCTACACCACTGAAGAACATCTTCAGAACCTCCGCACACTTTTTCATATGTTACAGACTGCCGGTCTTAAGTGTAATCTTCAGAAATCACAATTTTTTCAGGCATCTATCACGTACTTGGGGTTTCAACTCTCTCGGGATGGTATTTGTCCGCTTCAGCAAACTGTCGCTGCGATCAATGCCCTTCCTCGCCCTACATCTGTTAAGGAACTGCAGGCCTTCTTGGGGAAAATAGCATACAATAGCATACTATCACTAGTTTTTACCGTCAGCTGCGTCGGTGGCTCAGCCGTTGCATCACCTGTTGCATAAAAACGTGCCTTTTCACTGGTCCGTGTCATGCGATGCGGCTTTCCAGAAATTGAAGACTATGCTGAAACATGCCCTGTGCCTGGCTACTTATCGACCTGACCAACATCTTGTTCTTGCCACGGACGCCTCTCAATACGGGGTCGATGCAGTCCTTGGGCACCGGTTTTCTGATGGCTCTGAACAACCCATTGCTTCTGCCTCCAAAACGCTCACGGATGCGCAACAAAAGTATTCTCAAATTGAAAAAGAAGCTTTGGCTATTATTTATGCTCTTCAAAAGTTTGGTGTTTTTCTCTAAGAATCCAAATTTCATCTTGTTACAGATCACAAACCACTTGTTTCCTTGTTTCATCCATCATCGTCACTTCCCGACAAGGCTGCACACCGCCTCCAACGTTGGGCTCTTTACTTGTCTCGTTTCAATTATGAGATTCATTTCCGACCGATGGCTCAACATGCGAATGCTGATTCACTGTCTCGCCTTCCCATGGGTCTGGATCTGGCATTCAATAGGGACGAACTTTCGTGTTTCCACCTGGATGTTGCCGAGTAGCTGGTTGTGGATGGATTCCCCATCACCGGGGACCGGCTGGCGGCTGCTACGGGTTCTAGTCCTACCCTCTCTTGGGTTTTACGCTGTATTCAGAAGGGTTGGCCAGATTGTCTGTCCGGTAAGACTTCTGACCCGTTGCGGAACTACTACGCTTTGCGCTACTGCCTCACGGCTAGGGATGGTGTTATCCTCCTTTCCACCAACAATGTTTCGCTGCGTGTTATGGTACCTGCGTCTTTGCGTGCTTCGGTCTTGCGCCTCCTTCACCAAGGGCACTGGGGTGTCTCTCGCACAAAATCTCTGGCGCGCCGTTATGTGTACTGGCCTGACATCGACTCTGAAATAGCACACATGGTCACTGCCTGCAGCCCTTGTGCATCACAAGCCACCACTCCGAAGTCACCTTTGTCACCGTGGCCTTCGGCTGAGACGCCCTGGGAGCGCATTCATGCTGACTTTGCGGGACCTTTTTTAGGTACTTATTGGCTCCTCGTAATTGACACCTACTCTAACTTTCCTTTCATTGTCCGTTGCATGTCGCCTACCACCACGGCAACCACAAGTGCTCTCGCCCGCATTTTTTCTTTGGAAGGCCTTCCCTCTACTCTTGTTACTGATAATGGTCCACAATTTGCCTCTTCCAAATTTGCGAATTTTTGTGCTCGTAATGGCGCTATGCATGTCACGGCCTCTCCGTTCCATACACAATCAAACATTGAGGCTGAACGACTGGTCCGCACTTTTATGGCTCAGATGCGGGAACTCCTGACTTATTCTGCTGCTGCTGATGCGCTTCTCCAATTACTGGCTTCTTACCGTTTCACCCCCAATGGGCGACCACAGTCCGGCTGAGCTCTTACATGGCTGACAGCCCCGCATGCTACTTCATCTTCTGTGGCCTTCCACCTCACAGCCGAGGGTGCCTTCGCTTGGCCGTTTCACCACCGATGACCCTGCCTGGGTACGGGGATATGGCAGGCGGTCAAAATGGAGTCCGGGCCGCATCTTATGACACTGTGGCCAATGCCTGTATGAAATCCAGACGGACACAGGTGTTGCAGTGCGTCATTTGGACCAGCTTCGGCCTCATGTGCTGGCAACACCTGTTCCGAATGCCGCTACACCACCTTCGGCTCTACCTGATGCTCGGGATTGTAGCATCTCTCGTTACTCACAACGCAGCCCTCTCACCATCATCTCGGTGCCAGTACAAGAACGGACGCCACCAGGAGATGTGCTTATGCAGGAACCGGATGACCATCATCTGTCGGAGCCAATCTACTCACCTCCTTCTCCTACGGACACCGACACATCGCCCATGTCTTCTGTTATATCAACTGGACTTGCCGCAATGGGCAGATTGGTGCACGGGCCCCCAGCAGATTCGACCCCTACGTGCCCCTGGGGGCTCAGCATTCATTTGCTGAGTATGGGCTTGGCGACCCCGGGGTCCTGAGCTGGGGACTGGTCAGCGCCGCCAGTCTCCTATCACCGTAACCCCCGGACATGCTTCAGCGACCACCCTATGGTGCGGTGGTGGAATGTTGTGTGCTGCGGGGAATGGTAATCTTGGCTTGACCGCCTGGATTGCGAGGAAGGCCAACCTCTATAAAAACCCCTCAATCTTACGGTGTGCTCCGCGCCTATGAGATGCATGGCTGTTGGGATGGAACAGTCACAAGCAGGCAACCTCTGGGGCACCTGCCACACCACAGTTGTATACGGCTTACTCAGGCATGCGGGGCTCTGTCTGAGCGGACCTTTAGTTCCCTAGCTGCTCGTGGGACCGCAATGGACCCTTCGACCTCTACATTTCCCCCTACCAGTGGATTGGGTGGGCCACTGGTAGGAAAACACACCGCATCGAAAAAGCGACTACGTGCAGTGAGTCCTCCAGCGCCGGGTGTTGCTAGAGATTTATCAGACTGTCATAACAGAGCACATGCTGATAATCAGAATGTGTTTTTGATTATTAAACGGAAGGAGGGTAGCTTTGAGAGGGTTTCTCCCTTTTACATCCACAAGGGTCTTGAGGGAATTACAGGACCACTGAAATCTGTGAAGCGACTGCGCAATGGGACTCTGTTAGTTGAGACTTCTAGTTCCTGTCAAGCCACTTCTCTTCAGAAAGCAACCTGTCTCGGAGAGTACGCTATCGAGACCGAGCTCCACTCCACTCTGAACTATAGTAAGGGTGTTGTGACATGTAGGGACTTGGTGGATATCCCCACAGACAAGTTAAAATCTGAGTGGGCTGACGAAGGTATTGTTGACGTGCAGCATATTATGAAACGAGTCGATGGGGACCTAGTTAAATCCGACTTGTTTATTCTCACGTTCAGTTGCCCGAGATTCCCAGAGCATGTTAAAGCGGGGTTCTTACGTTTGCCAGTATGGCCATATTTCCCCACCCCAATATGCTGTTTTAAATGTCAGCGCTTTGGGCATACTACGTTGGGGTGCAATGGGATAGCCACTTGTGGTAAATGTGGTCAGCCTGCCCATGAAGGAGCCGATTGTTCATCGCCTGTGAAGTGCGTGAATTGATCTGGGAGTCACCCTGTCTGGAGCCGGGTCTGCCCCGTCTATCTCGAAGAACGGAAGATACAGGAGATTAAAACATGTAAGCACATCCCCTATGGTGAGGCCAAGAAGCTCTTTAAGGCCATGCAACCTTCTGTGTTTACAACATCTTTAGCTTCCGCTCTGAAAAAACTGGTACAAATGGCCACTTTTGCTACGCAAACGGAGGTTGCTAGTGTTAGCACTAATACCTGCGTTTGCCAGTGCACTTGTGCTGCTGCGGTTGTTTTGCAACCTGCGGCTCTCCCCGCAACGTCGGACAAGGCTGTGGTTGCTGACATTGGGGTACTTCCCACCTCTCCCATATGGTGCCTTCTGCCCAGACGAGTAAAGCTCCAACTGTTGACAAGGCTCTGCATTCTAAGCCCCCCAAGACAAAGATGCCGAAGGTGAAGGTTTTGCCACCTGAGGAGACTAGTCAGGGTCGGTCCGATGACGAGGCCATCGTACTGTCTGACATCTCCCGTGGGTCGTCATCAGAGCTGATGGACATTGATGTCGACCGGGGGCGATCTTCTCACCCCAGGAATAAATCTCCGGCCAGTACGGGCTCTCCTCCAAAGCACAGAGGCAGGGTGAAAGTTCAGCCACCATGATCACTGGCTCCCATATTACAGTGGAACCTGAATGGGTTCAGGACGCATGTGGCCGAATTACAACTCCTTGTACGAGAGTGCCCTTTGTGCTTATGTCTCCAAGAGACACATTTTCGGGCCACTGATGCTCCTTCTTTGCGGGGCTATACCGTATATCGAAAAGACGATCTGACGGGGGAAAGGGCAAAGGGTGGTGTTGCGGTTTTTGTCCGTGACATGCACACCTCATCTGAGCTCCCTCTTGTTACAGACTTGCAAGCAGTTGCAGTTGACCTTCTTGCGGGTCGGAGGCTCACAGTCTGTTCAATTTACTTACCACCTCAGGATGCGATAGACTCTGAGGCTCTCACAGACCTTATTAGCCAACTCCCCCACCCATTTCTTCTTCTGGGGGACTTCAATGCTCATAATGTCTTATGGGGCTCTCCGACTACTTGCCCCAGGGGTCGCATTCTGGAAAGCCTCATGATGTCTGAGGAACTGTGCATCCTCAACTCTGGTGCTCCCACTCATTTCTGTATTGCTTCCGGGTCGTCATCGGCTATTGACCTTTCCTTTTGCTCTCCAGCACTCACGGATTCTGCTCTGTGGGAGGTTGTTGCTGACCTCCATTCTAGTGACCACTTCCCCCTTTGGATTCGCCTCCTGGATGAGGCTGTGGCATTACCAGTGCCGCCCCGGTGGCACCTCTGCAGAGCTGACTGGACACTTTTCAGCCAACTGGCTGTTTTGGAACACCGTGCCAGCGTCCACGAATGGGTAGACCATGTTACAGCCATGATCTCCCATGCTGCTGAATTGTCAATCCCACGGTCATCCGGTCATCCCAAGAGGCGTCCTGTCCCTTGGTGGACCACTGAGTGCGGCTCAGCCATCCGAGCCCGCCGTACAGCTCTGCGCCGCTTCAAGTGCTGTCCCTCAGCTGACAATCTTGCGGCCTTTCGGGTGGCAAGGGCCAAAGCGCGGCGAGTGATTAAAGAGAGCAAGCGACGGTCATGACAATCGTTCTTGAACTCCATCTCCAGCTCCACTAGTTCTACGAAAGTATGGGAACCCATCAGGAGGATTTCCAGGAAACTCAGCCAACTACCTGTCACGGCATTGCTGCATCAGGGATGTCTCCCCACGGCAGGCACCGAGAGACATTGCCCAGACACTGGCCATGCATTTTGCGGAATCTACCGCCACTATTAACTGTGATCCAGATTTCTGCCGCTACCGCACTGCCATCGAGAGGGGTCACTTGGACTTCTGGTCTCCAAACTCTGAACCCTACAACTTCCCCTTCACAATGTGGGAACTGGATTCGGCACTGTCTGTGGCTCATGATACTGCACCTGGTCATGATCAAATCCGGTACAGCATGCTGCAGCACTTGTTGCTGCCATCCAAGGAAGTTCTCCTGAATTGTTTTAATATGATATGGTTATCCGGCACGTACCCTGACTCGTGGAGGGAGGCGATTTTGATTCCCCTCCTCAAACCAGGGAAGGACCGAACGCATCCCAGTAGTTATCGAAGTATTGCGTTGACGAGCTGTGTCGGGAAGACGTTGGAACGCATGGTCAACCGTCGCCTGGTTTGGCTGCTCGAGACCAGGCAGCTCCTTAGCCCCTCTCAGTGTGGCTTTCGGAGATGTCGTTCAACTATAGACAACTTGACCCTGCTTGAGGCGGCCGTCCAGGAGGCCTTCCTACGTAACCAGCAGTGTCTGGGTGTATTCTTTGACATTAATAAGGCGTATGACACTACTTGGCGCCGCCTTATCCTCAATCAACCCCATGAGTGGGGCTTTCATGGCCGTCTCCCCATCTTCATTCGGTCCTTTCTTTCCCACCACCTCTTTCGATATCGGATTGGTAATGAGCTATCTGATTTGTACGTGCAGGAGAATGGTGTTCCTCAGGGAAGTGTTTTAAGTGTCACCCTCTTTGCCGTTGCCATTAACAGTATCACGTCCACTATCCGGAGTCCTGCCCAATGCTCCTTGTTTGTGGACGATTTTGCTGTTTTCTGTTCTTCCTCCAGTCTTGTCACTGCTAGTCGGCAGTTGCAGCTTATGATGAAGCGATTAGAGGCATGTACTGCGAAAACGGGTTTTACCTTTTCTGCAGACAACTGAATATTTTGAAGTGTCTGAGCCATCGGTCCTGGGGAGCAGATCGGGCGCGTCTGCTGCAGTTTTATAGGGCTTTCGTCCGATGGCGTCTTGACTATGGTTGCACCGTGTATGGGTCAGCAAGGCCTTCGTATCTGAAGATTCTTGACACAGTACACCATGAGGGTATCAGGCTGGCCACTGGTGCCTTCTGTACCAGTCCCATCTCCAGCCTATGTGCTGAGGCCGCTCACCATCCGGCGGAAACTCCTCATGGTGCGACGGGTGTGTCAATTCCTTGCTTGTCCTACCTCCCCTGCGTACCCTACCATTGCCCGACCGCCTATGGAACGTCTCTTTTCCAGTCGTCCCAGGGCAACGAGACCATTTGGGATTCATGCCAAGCATTTGCTTGAGTCCCTTGGTGTGGAGCGTGTGGCCCCCCAATGGCAAGGTTTTACTCGCCTGCCTCCCTGGTTGCTCCAGGGGCCCAGTGTCCTTTTAGACTTGTCGGAGTACCGGAGGAGCTGCACTCCTGCGTTTGTTTTTACCTCCTTATTTTCTGATATTTTAAACCAGCATCCCGACCATGTACCAGTATTTACGGATGGCTCTAAACAGGGGGACTCTGTTGGTTGTGCTGTTGTTTTCCCTGATCGAGTCGTCAAGTTACGGCTTCCTGCGGCGTTTACTATCTTTGATGCTGAATTGTTTGCGATCTTGCAGGCATTGGAGCAGATGAGATGTGTTCCCAGTCTTAAGTTCCTCATCTGTTCTGACTCCCTGAGTGCCCTTCTGACCATGCAACACTTGTACCCAGCGGATACGGTCGTCCAGAACATCCATGATGCCCTACTCCACCTGCAACGGCAGGGGAAGGAGGTTTCTTTCTGCTGGGTGCCGGGGCACGTGGGTATTAGGGGAAACGAACTGGCGGATGTGGCTGCCAAAGATGCATGTCCCCTCCCTCACGTTGTTGAATGTGCCGTCCCCCTCCATGCTGTTACCTCCCTCCTGTGTTTTCGTGTTATGTGTCAGTGGGAAGAGGAGTGGCTGGCAGTCACTGAAAATAAGCTACGTCTAGTCAAGGCCACCACGCGGCCATGGCGTACGTCCTACCAGTCATGCAGGCGGGATGAGGTTCTCCTCACTCGCCTCCGCATCGGGCACAGTCCCTTAATGCATTGTTTTTTACTCCGGCGGGAGGACCCCCTAATCTGCAGTGCTTGTGGCGTTCAGATTACTATCCGCCACATTTTACTTGACTGTCTTTTATTCTCTGACCAGAGGGCGGTGGTTTCTTTGCCACTGGATTTGCCCTCTATTTTGCAAGATGACGCAACGACTGTGGTTAAGGTCTTACGGTTTTGTGTCCTGTCCAATTTGTTGCCTCAGATTTTAGGGAGAGGGTTTTAATGTGCTGCTGGGTGACTGGCTCACCCAGGTTTTAGGTAAGAGGTCCGCCAGTCACGATTACCTCCTTGTTTCCATTCGGTTTCTGTTCTCTTTTCCTTGTGTTTCCTTTCCTTTTTAGTGTGTTCCTTCTCCTCTTGTTTTGCCTCTGTATGTGAGGATTTGGAACTGCCTCAGGTCTGTGTCTTTTAGCCGTTCTCCTTGTTTGCTGTTCGTCTTAGTCCCTTCACTGCATGTGTTCCTGTTTTTATGCGTTTGGGCGCTGATGACCAAGCTGTTTAGCGCCCGTAAACCTCTCACACACACACACACACACACACACACACACACACACACACTCGACCCCTACGTCTCCCGTCCGTACGGGAAGCCTCCTCCTCGAGACTTTACGGCCAGTCAAACAACGCCTATGGACGTTAGCAATCTACAGGCCACCTCCATCAAGACCAGTGCAAAAATTTCAAAGAGGGGAAAAGTGTTGTGACTCGCCGATCATTCAAAGTGCCGCTGCGCAATTATGCACGTCCTCTACATGCGGCGCTGTCTGCCAGCCATGCAGCAGCCGCGCCACCTAAGCGGCCAGCCAGCCAGCCAGCCAGCGGCCGCTAGACTTGGACTGAGGGCTCATTCGAATGTTATCGTGTTCACATGTCTTGCTTTGTCAACTTGCTCAGTGCCTTATATGTGTTGTGTCGTTTTGAAATATATGTGTTCAATTTGACATTATAACATTCCCCCATTCCTGTCAATTGTTCCCTTATGCTCTTCCTGAAACTCTGTACAACCTCTGGTTTAGTCAGTTTATCCAGGTCCCATCTCCTTAAATTCCCACCTTTTTGCAGTTTCTTCAGTTTTAATCTACAGTTCATAACCAATAGATTGTGGTCAAAGTCCACATCTGTCCCTGGAAATGTGTTACAATTTAAAACCTGGTTCCTAAATCTCTGTCTTACCATTATATAATCTATCTGATACCGTCTAGTATCTCCAGAATTCTTCCATGTATACAACCTTCTTTCATGATTCTTGAACCAAGTGTTAGCTATGTTTAAGTTATGCTCTGTGCGAAACTCTACCAGGCAGCTTCCTCTTTCATTTCTTGGCCCCAATCCATATTCACCCACTATGTTTCCTTCTCTCGAATTCCAGTCACCCATGACTATTAAATTTTCGTCTCCTTTCACTACCTGAATAATTTCTTTTATCTCATCATAAATTTCATCAATTTCTTCTTCATCTGCAGAGCTAGTTGGCATATAAACTTGTACTACTGTAGTAGGCATGGGCTTCGTGTCTATCTTGGCCACAATAATGCGATCACTATGCTGTTTGTAGTAGCTTACCCACACTCCTATTTTTTATTCATTATTAAACCTGCTTCTGCGTTTCCCCTTATTTGATTTTGTGTTTATAACCCTGTATTCACCTGACCAAAAGTCTTGTTCCTCCTGCCACCGAACTTCACTAATTCCCACTATATCTAACTTTAACCTATCCATTTCCCTTTTTAAAATGATAAACTATGTAAAATCTCAACCACTGCAGTGTGGAGTGTTTATAATTTTGTGTGACAAAATAGGTAGTGAACACAACACAGTGTTACTACATACCGGAGTGAGATGGCTGTCCAGAGGAAAAGCACTATCGAGGCCTTATGAACTTTGTAATGAGTTACTGGTCTTCTTTAATGTGCAAAACAACTCAGTACAAAATTTTATTCAATTTTTATGCACATCTGGCAGACACTTTTACAGAGTGCAGTTAAATTAACTTGTCATAGTAAGAAATGAGTGCTACGACTTTTGACGCAAGAGATGAAATTGCATTTGTTGAAGTCTTCACAAACTTCCATCAGGGTCTCTTTGTTCATATTCTGTGACATTTCAGTGAGTATCATTCACATCATCTTCTGGCAGAGTGTCGATGAAACATGGACATCCCATCTATACAGCTGAGCGGAGTCTGTCTTTCCCTACCGCTTGCCCCAGCACGTGGGCTGGTGGTGAGGGAAGGGGTGCATAGGCACAGACTGTCATTTAGACCTATGTCTTCAGTCTTGCCTAGACTTGCACAGCATCAGCTGCTGCGTACGGTCACAGTGTATAGCTGCTAGTGCAGGATTCCATGCCGAACGTAACTAGTAGCCCTCATTGCTGTTGACGAGTTTGTCATGCACTCTCATCTCAGTTGTTCTTTGATGACACTTTCTCAAAAGCCACTAGCTTGGCGCAACGTTCTTGTTTCTCGATTTCAAATGTGTGTCCCTCATTGAGGCTGTGTTACGCTACTGCTGATGTGTCTTTATGCCACAGACTTATGCATCTAATGTGTTCGTGGCAGCACTTTGTTGGCCCAGTGTACTTGTGACCACACTCACAAGGGATGCTATATATACCAGATATTTGTAGTTGTAATTTGGCCTTCACCGAATGAAGCAAATCTTTCATTTTTTTTTTGTTGGTCGAAAAAGGCCTTGATGTTTTTCCCCAGGATTCTTGCAATTTTGTGTGAGGGAGACCCACTGTAGAGGATAAAGATGAGTTTATCTTCCTTTTTCTCTTCCTGTTTTTTGTGGATTGCAGTGTCATTTGTTTTCTTTAATGTATGTCTGATCTGCACTTCACTGTCTCCATTTTGGTGAAACACATCCCTGAGGTGTTGCAGTTCATTTGAGAGTCTGTCTTTGCCCTGTGAACTGGCATTGTTGAAAGGGTGTACTGCTGTGCTGGATGGTGACAGCTTGATGCATGAAGGTATGGATCTGGGTATGTCTTCTTTCTGTAGACTGCATGTCCCATCCAAAAAAGAAAGATGTCCATTGTGTTCTAGCTCCATTGGGTGGGGGAGGGGGGGGGGGTTCCATCAAAGCACCATAATTCTCAAAGTGTTACACCAGAGGAACAGTTTGGGAACCCCTACCTTAGGTAGGTCATAGAAAATACCAATCAGTGCTATTTTCTTCTTCTTCTTTCGTTTCACCCTCTTTGGGGTACGCTGGATCAATCATTTTTTTGTGCGGTGTTCTTTTCTTAGGGCCCAGTATTTCTTCATTCTTTCTGATCTTCTTCTCCTCTCTTCTTCTGAGATGAAGGGTTTGGACTTTTGTGTGGATTTGTCTTGGAACCTTATGTTTTCATCTTTAGTAATTAATTTAGCTGTTCAATCAATAAGTGAATTTTCTGAAATCTTTAATTCTACTAGATCTTTCTCAGTTTCTTTAAACCAGTTGGGCTTTGTCTTTCGATTATGGAAGAAGTCAAAGATTTGTTTAGTTAATCTGTTGGAATTCATTCTGAGAAGATGACCATAAAAATTTATTCTCCTTTTCTGCATAGGATCTGAAGGTTTTTCAGTTTTCTTGTAGAGTGTTTCATTTTTGATGTATATAATCTTATTGGCTTGAAATTTTGGCCCAGTGATTTTTATTAAAATTTTTCTTTCCTTTAGCTCAAGTTTCTCCATTTGGCCTTTGAAATGCATGTTAAGTGTTTCTGCTGCATATAGTGCTTCTGGCTTAATCACTGTCTTGTAATGTGTAATTTTGGACCCCCATGAAAGGGATTTTTTGTTGTATGTATTTTTTGTTAGTTGGAAGGCCAATTCAAGTTTATTTTTTCTGGATTCCATTGCTTTGCTTTCTCCAGCATTCCAACTAATCCATTCTCCGAGATATTTGAATTTTTTTACTATTTCAGTCTTCTGTTCTTGAACTTTCAGGTATTTACATGAGTGCTTGATGTTTGTCAATATCTTAGTTTTTTCAAAGGAGACGTGAAGACCTATTTTAGCTGCTTATTTCTTTAGTTCAAGGTTTTGCTCACATGCTTCTTGCATTGTTTCAGCAAACAGGGCCATATCATCTGCAAAAGCAATGCAGTTTACTTTAAGGTTCTTCTTTTTGGAACCCAGTCTTATACCACTCTTAATATTTGTGTTCCTGATGTGTTGGCAGAAGAGCCAACACCGTGTTGCTAAAGGAGGCCGAAATGCACGCGCTTAAGCTCACGCAGACTGACGTGAGGTCTGGAACAGTTAAAGGAGTTGAGTCTAATAAATAAAGTACGAAGCTCTTGGAATACTTAACTTTAATCCACAATTGGTGTACATCGCTCTTGTCGGTACGTGTTTTACAATCTCAATATTAACTGGTAATGGCGCCTTGCTAGGTCGTAGCAAATGATGTAGCTGAAGGCTATGCTAACTATTGTCTCGGCAAATGAGAGCGTATTTGTCAGTGTAGCTTCGCTAGCAAAGTCGGCTGTACAACTGGGCGAGTGCTAAGACGTCTCTCTAGACCTGCCGTGTGGCGGCGCTCGGTCTGCTATCACTGACAGTGGCGACACGAGGGTCCGACGTATACTAACGGACCGCGGCTGATTTAAAGGCTACCACCTAGCAAGTGTGGTGTCTGGCGGTGACACCACAGTTCCATTCTCTGACTGCTTTCTCAAGCACACAATTGAACAGCAACGGTCAGAGCCCATCCCCCTGTCGCACTCCCATTGTCATTTCAAAAGCCTAGGGGATGGCTGTGGCTAAGCCATGTCTGTGTTATATACTTTCTTCCAGGAGTGCTAGTTCTGCTAGGTTCGCAGAAGAGCGTCTGTGAAGTGCGGAAGGTAGGAGACAAGATACTGGCAGAATTGGAGCTGTGAGGACAGGTCGTGAGTTGTGCTTGGGTAGCTCAGTTGGTAGAGCACTTGCCCGCGAAAGGCAAAGGTTCCAAGTTCAAGTCTCGGTCCGGCACACAGTTTTAATCTGTGAGGAAGTTTCATATCAGTGCACACTCCGCTGCAGAGTGAAAATCTCGTTCTGGATTTAAGTATTTATTGACATCTCTTCGATCACCTTTCTTATATATGGGGTTTAACAATGGAATATTTGAATCTCTCTGAAAAAATGTGTCAAGTAAGTGAGCCTTATTTATTGCAGATAATACAGGGCTTATTTTATGGGAATGAATCTCTAGCACTCTGTTGGAAACACCATCAAATCCATATGAGCTTATATTTCTGAGGGAGTATTCATTTTCTTAATTTAGAGGGAGAAGTTGGTGTTATAATCATATGATAGAATTTTATGAGAGTTGCTTTTTCAATATACTGTTGTGCTTATCTTGAACTGTTTGTCCTTGAATTTTCTACTATATTTAAAAATTGATTATGAAAAGCATTTGCTACCTGTGTCGCATCATTTACAACCCTTACATTGTGGTGATATTATCCTATTCTTTGGCTGGTTGTCCTGTTTCTTGTTTCAGTACATTTAATGTAGCCTTAAGTCAGCCGCCGGAATCACTGATTTCGAACAAAACATGCATGTTCCTTGATTTTTAAGAATTTTTCTTAGTAATTTTGAGTAGTTTTTGTAGTGTGCATCTACTGCAGGATCTTTACTTGTTCTTGAAAGCAGATATAATTCGCTTTTCCTTTCACAAGGAAGCTTAGGACTAGAGTTGTTAATGCCGTGATACCAGTTTGTGCAATTGCTTTCCAGGAGAAATTATTGACATTATGTGCTTTTAGTAAATAATTATTTGAGGGAAATGCTCAATAATGTTCTAACATCGTGTTCTTTATAAATGTTCACAGGTATCAGAAGAAGATTAAAGTTGCTCCATGGAGTGAGGATGCAATTAAAACTGGTCTTTGTTCTGTCCCTCCAGCTTATTGCCCTTCATCAGTTTTGGGACTTTATAACACATCATCAATGACCGATCTTTTTGAGAACGTATTAACACAGTTTAAAAAACTCTATAGCCGAAAGGTAACTTTATCCTTATTTAGTTTCACAACAGAACTGTTGTAAAGTTATGCAGTGTAGGCTGTGGGTCAGAAATTTCTTGATTGTGTTTTAGATATTAAATATTTTGTCCCAAAAGGCTAGGTGAAACATACAGACAGTAGAATTAAAAAACTAGTGAGTTGCAGTTTACATAGTTCAGTTTAAATGGTCTTAAAATATGTGGGTGGAAATGGGGAACTTGTTTTCTAAGTAATGACTCATTGGTTATTTACAAGAAAGACATATTTGATTTGGAATATAAAGCAATGCAGTAACATTTTTATGTAACTTGACAGTGGTTTACATAATGTGTTGTGGTAATATGGGTCAAGATTTTATCTATATATTTTTTGTAAATGAAAATTCAGGCAGTTCATCTGTTGCATTTATGACTTATTTACACGAGAACTGCTAATTCATGTGTGGGGAAAAATTTACGCTGTATTTTATGGAGTGTAAGACACACTTTTTTCTTCGAAAAATTGCCTCCAAAATTGAGGTGCGACTTACACTCGAAATTAATATGAACATGCCAAATGTTTGATTTAAAATTCCGGCCAGTCTTAAAAATTGTCATATATTTGATGCCGTGGGAAACCTCTCGCTCTCTGGCAACATCAGATTCAGCTGACAGCTGTAGTGCCCTGATGTGATGAACATTAGTAGTGGGGATTCACAAGCTTGCTAACAATGCCTCCCTCCTGTTCTGCCATCATAAACCCAGAACACTGTCTGGGCCATGATGTGTCATTGCAGTCTGCAGTGCCAGTGAATTTGAATTGAAAATGATTTATGTTGTCAGTAACAGTACAATATTTCTGTTAGTAGCTAGTTTTGTAATGAAAAAAAGAAAAGTATTCATATTATGTGGGCTGCAAATGGAAAGTAATAGCATATGCAAAAGAACATGGAGCAGCATTTCAGTCCTGCACCAACAGAACAAAACCATTCGTATTTGGCGTACTAATAAAGAAGATATGGGTAAAAAGAGGAAGACTAAATATGTAAATAGAGGACTGAATGCAAAATGGCTAAAACTAGAATATGAGTTATTGAAATGGATTCAAGGACACTGTCAAAATGATTCAAATACCTGCTCATAAGCTAGTGCTACAGTGGAACTTAACAGATTTTAAGGATGGAGTTGGTTTTGAGCTTCAGCTCAGCTCACATCCAGTCCCTATCTGTACCAAACAATGTCACAAAAGACAGTGTAAATCTAAACTATACAGTTAATATGCACGAGCTTATGCCTTGTAAATATACAAATGCATGCAAAATTAAAGATCAGACAATAGAAGCACTCACACAAAGCTAAACAAATGACTTTCTTCCACTTAGAAGCTTGTCATATAATGAACAAACAAATGTTCCATACTGCTGATGATGTTTGAACTGATGATGGGGCCTTACAGGAACTACAACAGCTGTTCAAAACCAGTGATGTCTGTGCTACAGATGGCATAAATCCATGTCCGCTACTGGTGTATCTGTATCCATTTTCACCAGAAAACTTTGAAGGTAGGAGTAAGCAAAGTATTGTCATGTGCAGGTGTGTAATTTTTATACAAATTCCAGTACACAAACCTGCAATCCCAGTGTGACCATTTTTCAGCCACAATTATGAGGTGATTTCTTTATAGACTAGGATATATAACACTACCTGTAAGGCCATAGGATATTAAATCTCCACTACCTGCCAAGGACTACCATTTTTAGGCCTAAAGGTAATCACAAGTTTGACATGCCATCACATAAGCCTTGCAACATGTGTTCCACACTAGGAAAGTGAAACTCATTGCACTGTGTCACTTTCATGAATCATCTAAAGAACAGTTTACACTCCCCAAGCATTTTCTGTCTGCTACATCTTGTTTAATGTTATCTGCAGGTGTGTGAACTTACTACAAGGGCTGTTGGAAAAGGATCTGACCTTATTTTTTATTGTTGATACCAACAATGGAATCCGGTCACGTGCTCTCTGTCTGTAGACATCCATGTTGTGTATGCCTGACTTTTTCATGGCTGCAGGGACAACCAGTCTCTGGTTAGCTATGGAAAAGTCAACACGTGTAAGTGGTAGTAGTCTGATTTTGTGTTGTGGACAAAATGACAGCAAAAGTGGAGCAATGTTACTGCATGAAATTTTGTTTTAAGCTTGGTAATTCTCACGTTGGAACAATCCACAAGGTTCAACAAGTGTTTGGGATGAAATAATGGGTACCAGACAGATAAAGGAGTGGTACAACCATGTCATAGGTGGCTGCTCATCAAATGAAGAGTGAAGCACTTTCAGGTCAGCCCTCAGAATCCACAAATGACGTTGTTACAGATCATGTAAGAATCCTGGTATGCAGGATAGATGAATTATGATCAGAGAAGTTGCAGATGACATTATAATCAGTACTGGATCCATTGATTCCATTTTAATGGGACATTTGAACCTCAGAAGGATCTTAGCAAATTTTATGCTAAAGCTGCAACCAACTGAGCAAAATCAACTTCATTCAGCAATCACACAGGGTGTGCTGGATATGGTGAACAGTAACCCCAACTTTCTTAACCCAGTTATCACTGACGATAAGTCTTGTGTTTATGGGTATGCCCCAGAAACAAAGTTCCAGTCATCGCAGTAGAAGTATCCAGCACCCTGAAGACCAAAACAGCAAGGCACATCTGCAACAAAGTGAATGTGGAGTTGTCCATGACAAGTCAGTCCCAAAAGATATAATGTCAATGAGGAGAACTGCCAATACATTCTGCATCGCCTTCATGAAGCAGTGGCGAAGACAGCTGAACTTGTAGGCTGTTGGTACCTTCATCACGATAATGCACTTGCTCATTGTTCTCAGTTACTTCAGAGTTTTTTGGCCAAACACAACATGACTGTGATCTGTCAGCCTCCCTATTACCTTGACCTAGCACCAAGTGACTTCTAGCTTTTCCCCAGACTGGAAAAACTCTGAAAAGGATCAAAGTTCAGAGCAAGGAAGATGTTATGACTTCAGAACAGGGAAGGCACTATGCAGAATTCAACAAAGCAGCTGTGCACCACATCAAAAAAGACTTCCTGGCATTGCTTTCACCAGTGTTGGGAAAGATGTGTAGAAATTGGAGAAGAGTGGTGTCAAACAATTGAATCTGAATAAACACTGATTTTATAAATAAAAGTTGGATACTTTTTGAACAGCCCTTATATTAACTTTAACATGTTTACAAACCTTAAAAGTCATACTAATTGTAAAATTTCTCCTATGTTTGATTTTTCTAGTGTGAAAAATCATAATAATTCCAAAAACAACCATCATTTACACGTAGTTATGTGCCGCTGTTTGGCATAGTTCCACACTGGTTTTCTTTTGGTGTTGAGTAATAAACCAATGGAAAGATAATATTTTCTCTTCATAATCCTGTGGCATTTTCTGAGATATTTTGGTTTTGGTTTGCGTACTCAGTCCATAAACTCACAGCTCCAGGCAGTGCTGGCTTCGGTCACACAATTTTGAGGCTGTTACCAATGTCCTACACCATAGTGCCGGTTAGGGGTATCCAAGGGGTGTCCAGCATGTCCTATGCATCCCCAGAAAGGCCTCTACCCATGTTTAGCCATTATTGGCTGCATTGAGGTTGAACCCTGTTCCTTGGTCAAGTGAGAGCTTCTTTCAACGTTTGTGGAGAAGGTAAGACTTTCCTGGAGACAAACAGAAATGCATCCCATGTTTGTTCAACAAACAGGTTTTAGGAGCTGTATGTGGCTGATAATGATCCTGAGCCAGCTTCAATTGTTTGTCATGTTCCAAAAATTGTCTCTCAGCTTGCAAGGTCTGGACATTCACAAACGGTGGGATTATTGGTGGTTGGGAGCTCCACTGTTAGGTGTGTAATTGATCCCCTTAGGATATGACTGCCAAGGTGGGGAAGAAATCCAGTGTTTACTCTTAGAGTGCATGCCAGAGGGAGGCAACCCAAATGTGGAACAGGGCATTGCAGATTACATGACAAGTAATGAGTGCAGCCAATTGCAAGTGGTGGCTTATCTCAGTACTAACATAGTATGCCCCTTTGAATCAGAAGAGATTCTCTCTGATTTCTGTTTACTGTCTGAAGTAGTAAACACATCCAATCTTGTTTGCAAGATGAAGACAGATTTCACCATCTGCAGCATCACTGACAGGACTGACCGTGCATCTTTGGTGCGTGGCTGAGTAAGGGGTCTGAATGAAAGGTTCAGAGGGTTCTTACACACAGAATGTGGCTGCTGTGGTAGCAAGAGCTGTGTGCTGTGGACTAGGCACATATTATTTTATTTTATAAAGGTTAAAGGGTCTTGGAAAAGTTCTAACAGTGATACAGACTCAAAAAGAGCAGGTCAAACATGAGACAAGGGTAGACATAGAAAATGTAGATATTATAGTTACAAATTATCATAGTTGTGTAGGGAAAGGACCAAAGCTCAAGTGCTCATAGAATGCACTGAAACAGATATAGTTATGTGTATTGAAAGCTAGCTAAAGCCAGAGACAGGCTCAGCCAAATTTTTTACCTAATCCATTGGTTCATAGGCGACACATTGGATAATGTTGTGGAAGCTGAACAATATTTGAACAAGACAGCTGCTCATCATCTTCAGATGCTTACTGACATTTTGTTACAGTGGCTTGCCAATAAATATGCTGACTCGCCAGAAAAGCACAGACATCATAGACGAATCATAGAGCACGGCGAGATCCAGTGCCCGCTGTCTGAGAAACAGGCTAGCATCTTCATATGCGCGACATTAGAAAAGTGCAGGCACAAATTGCTGCCCTGCGCATGCAGCCAGAGTGTTTGTGCCCAGTTTAAGTGTGCGCACTCCGATTTCCTGTCTTTGTTGACTGGTATTTGCTCCTTTGTGGCTGTCGATGCCTTAATAACGCATGCTTATTCCCATGCCTTGCTGAGCTTAAGTCCCATATGTCTATTAATCAGGCTGTTGCTTGTATGTATTTCAACTATTTCTTTAATGACAGAGTCGAAGTAGGTGGTTGGAAATGAAAGGATCTTTGTCTCTCCTTAGGTCCTGCTATGTCTCGTGCCAAGACAGTGTCAAGCAAACTTTTCTGGCTGACTGAATCTGGTGCCTTTATCTGTAACAGTGTGACATGTATGGCCATTGTATGACTTGCCTCACTGGCACGAGATTTTATATATCCCTGGTCTCCATAGACCTAGGTTTTCTTTAACAGAACCCAGCATCTTATAAACTCACACTGGAGGGTGGAGGACACATTTTATTTCATGTTTCTTGAACAGCCTGCCAATTTCAAGACACATCAGCAACATAGGGTAGAAAAACCATCCTCGTGGAGTTCTCTATTTCTTCTGGCTGTTCTTGAGGTTTATTGCATACAGGCTGACATACAATATGAACCTGTTTGTCTGAGTACCCGTTTTGTACAAGGGCAGAACAAAGTTGGCTAAGCTCTGCTGATAACTGCCCTGCATCTGAGATAATTCTAGTCCTATAAGTGAGAGTCCATAATATGTCACTGCATTGGGATGGGTGATGGCAGCTCATAGCTCATATATATAGGTCAGTGTGAGTTGGTTTACAAAACACACTGTTACTCAAGGAACAGTCTTATTCTCTGCAGATGAAGAAATCTAAGAATGGGAGGTCTCCATTATTCTCCACTTTCATGATGAAGCAAATGCTTAGGTGCAGGGAACTAATACATTAAAGAAATGCTGAAGTGTTGTTGCCCCATGTGGCCATACTACAAAGGTGTCACCCACACATCTCCAGAAACATTTAGGTGTCAGTACTGCTGACTGAAGTGCTTTTTACTCAAAGCCTTCATAAAAAGGTTAGCAACTATGGAAGACAAGGGGCTGCCCATAGCCACTCTACCAGTTTACTCAAAATATTGTTCATTAAATAAAAAGTAAGTTGAGGTGAGCACATGTTTGAATAGATGTGAGATGTTCTCCTCCAACTTTGCTCCAATAAGTTGTAATCCACTACAGGTACTTGTGTGAACAAAGAGACCACATAAAAACTCACTAATGTGTCAGCTGGTTTGAGATGCAAAATCTTCAGTTACTACACAAAATCTTCTGAGTTCTTGAATGCGATGTTCACATTTTCCTCAGTAAAGAAGTCAGATATTTTGCCAGGTAATGTGTTGGGGCTTCTACATTGCTCACAATAGGGCCAAGTGGAACTCATTCCGTACTTATCTTAGAGAGCCCATAAAGACATGGTGGAACTTGCACCTGTACTCCTAAGCTCTTTTTAAGATATTCAGGAAACTGGTTGGACCTGAGGAGGGCAGATGCCTTCCATTATACTGCATCAGTTTGATCCTCTGGAGACAACAGAGTCCTCCAGTAAACCCGTCATCTTGCCGAAGTAAGGTTTTGGAGTCAGAAGAACAGTACCATTTCCCTTGTCAGCAGGTAAAATTACTACTTGTGTGTCTTCTCTTGAGGATCAGAGCACTTGTAAGGAAATCAATAAATATGTATGTTAGAGAAGTAATTAACAATTCCGACAATAAAATCAAATCAATATGGAATGTTGTTAGAAGGGAGACAGGAAAAGTAACCACTGGTGTAGGTAGTATTACTATTAAAGAGAATGAGACCATCCTAACCAACAGCACACAACCATTTCTTAAGAGTCTGTTTTGAAAAAATTTAGACAGATTACATTTCACCTAACAACCTCTTATGAAATAAGTAAAATTATTAAATCTTTGAAAAATAAATGCTCTGTTGGAGTAGATGACATCTCTAATAAGATATTAAAATGATGTGGAGCAATTACAGCTGATCTTCTGAGTCACATATGTAATGCATCACTAACTGGAGGTATTTTCCCAGACAGGTTAAAATATGCCATTGTCAGGCCTCTCTTCCAAAAGGGAGACACCATAGATGTCAATAATTATCGGCCAGTATCCTTGCTTACAGAATTTTCAAAAATCTTCGAGAAAGTAATGTACTCAAGAGTGGTTAGCCATCTAAACAATACTGGGATACTTCATAAATCACAGTTCAGAGTTCAAAAATGCTGTTCCACTGATTAAGTAATATACAGTTTCACTGTCCACATAATAGAGTCTTTAAATAGTAAATGTCACCAATAGGAATTTTCTGTGACTTGTCCAAAGCATTTTATTGTGTGAACCATGAAATTATGTTACAGAAATTCCAATTCTATAGTATAAATGGAATAGCATATGAGTGGTTTAAGTCATACCTACAGAACAGGAAGCAAAAAGTTTCCTTCTGTGGGTCAAGTGATTTAAATAAGTTTCCCACTTCATCTGACGGGTGAAATTACATTAGGTGTTCCGCATGGTCAATCATGGGTCCCCTTCTGTTCTTGATATATGTGATCGATCTCCCTTCCTATCTTAGACAGGAAGCTGAACTGACAATGTTTGCTGATGATACAATCATTATTAATCCAGTAAAAGAAACTCCAATTGAAAATGATGCAAGTAAGGTCTTTGAAAAAGTCATTAATTGGTTTTCTGCAAATGGGCTTTCTCTAAACTTTGAAAAAACACAGTACATCCAATTTTCTGCTGCAAAAAGTTAATTGCCAATTTTGAGGATATAGAAATTAGTAAGCTAACATACTTTGCATACTTTCACTCTCTGATGTCATACGGAATAATATATTGGGGTAATTCAACATTTAGACAAAAAGTATTCACTGCTCAAAAGAAAGTGATTAGAATAATGTGTGGGGTTCATAGTCGCACATCTGGTAGGCATCTTTTTAAAAGATTGGGAAGTCTTACAACAGCCTCACAGTACATTTACTCACAAATGAAATTTTTTCTCAGCAACATGGACCAATTTAAAAACAACAGTGACATTCATGATTATAATACCAGAAAAAGGAAAGACTTATACTATCCTTTACTGAACCTATCTTTGGCTTAGAAAGGAGTAAAATATGCTGCTATAAAAATTTTCGACAAATTACCAGATGAAATAAAATGTCTGACAGACAGCAGTAATAGCTTCAAAAATAGATTGAAATCATATTTCCTTGTCAACTCCTTCTCTACCATAGATGAATTCTTGAATAGGAATAAATAAATCTATAAATATATACTATATACTATGCTTTTTGTGCCATTTAAGGGAATGGCATAAATAATAGAAATATTAATCTTTAACTCTGAATCTTGTTTCATATGTGCATTTCTTGTGCACTTGACACGTTCCACATGATAACAGCTACTGTACCATGCAGTTGATCAGTGGAAGATGCAACCAACTAACTAACTTAACAGTAGTGATAACTGGACTGTTGGTAGCACATTGGAACTTGTGAGTTAGTCCTTCCACAGATTTCTTGTGATTTTTTTTTTTTTTTTTTTAGATCCACCCTCTGCAGTGGTCAATGTTTCCTGTCACGTCTTAGTTTAACTGTGGTCACTCCTTCGTATTTCCACTTCACAGTCACATAACCAACAGTAGACTTCGTCAGGTTTAGATGGATTGAAATATCCCTGATTGATCTCATACTTGTGTGACTTTCAGTAAATAGTCCACATTCAAAGTCACTGAGCTCTCCTGACCAACCAGATTTTTCTGTTCCTACTTCTACATTAACTCTAGAACACAAACTTTCATAATTATTATGACTGCCAATTTTTCATTGTCGCTTGAAAAGTGCGGGAAGGTGACAAGCGCTTCCGTCTCATAAGTACCTTTCTAGCTTCAGATGTGCTTATGACTGCCAAGAAGAAACTCCATGCACTGCTTAGAAAACAGTGGCAGCTTTTCTGAAAGTCGTCATTTTTACAAATGTTTGTAACTTCGTTACATCTTATAACGTCAGTAATGCTCACAGTATGGGTTTATGATTACTTTTATACATGATCCAAGATTTGTTTCCTGAGATAATAATACGAGCATTTATAAACTCAGTGTATTACTATCTCATATTTCATTTCAGATCCCAGATTTAATAAAGGCAAATGGCCCAAATCTTTTAGATAAAATACAGAAATGACTTAATGAGCTGGAGCAAGAGGAGAATGACAGCAACATGTATGACCCGACAAGTGAAGATGAACCCAATAACATTGAAGAGGATGATATTGACCTTACAGATGGTGAGATTGAAGATCGCCAAATTACAGTCATTGGTGCAGACCTTCCAAAGACTGGCAAAAAATGGAGCGATACTCTGTTCCAATCAAGAAAACGATCTAGGACTGTTTCTTCATCTTTCGGTGGCAAGGACTACATCATTTGGACTCAAAAGATCTCTCTGCAGGGTAAGGATGGACGTCGCTGGTCATCTTCAGCTCCTAAAAACAAGACAGTGCCTACACCTCAAAAAAATATTGTCCATCGTATTCAGTCCCCTATTAGTGGTGCTAGAAATGCTGCTACACTGTTAGAAATATTTTCTTTATTTGTCACAGATGACATGTTACAATTAATAGTAAATCACATGAATAAAGAGGTAATGAGGAAAATATAAAAATCCAAAGAGCACTCAGAGTACAACTTCCACTGAAGAATTAAAAACTTTAAGTGGTGTCCTGATCTTGACATCAGCTTTGAAGAATAACCATTTATCAACTTGTGAATTGTTTGACAGTAATTCATGTAGCCCTAGATATAAAGCAGCCATGAGTTTCAAGTGATTTGAGTTTTTAATTTTCTTGTCTGAGGTTTGATGGTAAAGGAATTATGGGATGAATTTGTTATCAATTACTGTATCTATTACAGACCAGGCTCATTCATTACAGTGGGTGCACAACTCCTTGCATTTTGTGGCAATGTCCATTTCATATGTTCATAGCCAACAAGCCTGCTAAATAGGGGATTAAAATTGTCATGGCGTGTGATGCAGGAACAAAATATATGGTTGATGCTTCCCCATATCCCGGCAAAGCACAGATTCTGAAGGTCTGAGAATACTAAGTGAAGGAGCTCTCAAAAACAATGAGAGGATCTAACTGAAATGTTACAGTTGATAACTGGTTCACATCTATCAAGTTAGCCGATGATCTGCTTAAGGAGAAACTTGCTCTCGTTGGTACTTTGAGACACAATAAGCAAGAAATACCTCCAGAATTACTTATAACCAAGAAGAGGAACATCTATGTTCATCTTTTACAAGGAAATGACTCTTGTCTCTCATAAACTTAAGGCAAATAAAATAGTCCTTCTGTTAACAATGACGCATGACCAAGCTGAAATAGATGAAGTAACTAAGAAACCTAAGGCGATTCATTGCTACGACACAAAAGGTGGCGTTAATTCATTAGCCCAGATGTCTTGCAACATTTCTTGCAGCCGGAAGGCTAAATGCTGGCCTTTGTGTGTCTTTTACGGAATTTTGAACATTAGGTGCAGGTAAGTCACCTTCACAACACCACCCGTGAGAAGGAGAATGTCCTAAAGAGGAAAAACTTTGTAATACGACTGAGTGAAGAGCTACTCTCACCATGGATGCAAAGCAGGCTACACATACCAGGAGTATCAAATGACCTCCGCCTCACTATACAGTCTGTCCTTGGAATTGAACACCATCGTGAGGACATTGGTGGAAATGCTGGAATATCATCTGCCCTGAGGAGAACTATCTGCCACATATGTCCATCGAAAAAGAGAAGAATGACGACAACGTTTTGTGCTGTTTGTCGTAAGGCTTTTGCTAAGAGCATTGAGCACAATTATACACTAATTGTTCGAAATAAATGTTCATATTGTTGTCAAAAACTATTGTTTCTGTGATTATAGACTGTGGCCTGTATTGTTTATTAGTGATAATTAATAAATAATAAAATGTGTTACCAAATTTTGCTTACATTTTGTTATGTCATAAAAATTACGAATGTTTGTAACATTAGATAATAGAAGAACGTTTGTGTTCTAGTGTTAACAACACAATACTTCCCACCTCCTTTTATACTGGAAGATCTGCAACTTGTGATCTTTATTGGCCAGTCCTGCATCACGTAGACACTGTATTCTGACCAACATGTACTAGTAGTTTCAGTATGAGTGGGTTGGGTATAGACATCTTTGAAAGCTGTTCTCTGGCTCAGTGAGCTGTGGCTGGTATCAAGGCTCATGGACCTTTAAACATTAAGATGACACTACTTTGTCTGATGATCTTATTTCTCTTAATATAAAAACTGATAAAAGTATGAACATTGAAGAGTTAGTGGAGCAGACACAGCTACTGCTCTGATATAAAAGAATTACTATTATCAATCAGCTTTTTTAAGTGCTTTTGAAAGTGTGTGTACTGATGCATTTGACTGTCCTCCAATCTGTCAGTTGGAACCTATACCCAGCAACCAACTATTCTATGAGATGTTACTGAGAACAGAACATTTTACAATTTGAGTTTATGCTCTACAAGAAGTAACACTGTATTCTATCACAGTAATTGTTATTTGGTTTATGATAAGTTAATTGTATACCATTTACTGTAATGGTGTCATGTCATATCTCATGTTTCATTCACTCTGTGTGTATATTTATCTATTCAGTATGTTTCTTTCTGTGATTATTATATAAATTTTCTTAATATTCTCATATGATGAACGAAGTGTTATGTTACAGGCTCATACACATCATTACCTTCAAGTTGACGGATTTGATGAGTCATATTTTCTCTCAAGTATGGAAAGTCTCCAAACTTCAGCTGCAGACTACAAAAAGATATTGCACCAGGATGTTGTGAAAATACCTAGAATACAGGTTGTGTGATCTGTGCTGTAGTGAGATTGTGTTTGTAATGCAAACAAATGAATTTTTACTAAATGCTGAGATAAAAGATGGTTGCAAACATGTAAATATTGCATATTTTTATACCTGACAGCACTCTGATTTTTTGACTTTGGTGTTTTATTAAATAAGCATGGTACTGTGAACAGTCAGCATTGGAATGTTGAATTTTGTAAATTCCACTGTAATGGAAGGTGAAAGTTGCTTAACAAATATACAGTCCTACTATTATAATATTCTGTTCCCTTTTTTTAATGATTTTTATCACTCACTTTATTTAAATTTCTCTTGTGAACACACTCCTGTGCAAATTTGCACACATTCTGAAACACAACAATCGGAGTTAACATTTAAATTTTTTGTGAGCAGACAGACTGTGTTACTTGTCAGCTAAATGTTGGCAGGTAAAAGTGTAAGTAGCAGCATTCAGAACAATTCTCTTAATGTGAACTGACAGAAATTTATCTAAGGCTGTTGCCTAACTTTACTGTACCTTTATATCATACTAAAATATTTTGTACTGAATAGAAACCATAGGATGAGTAAACATAACTATCCAGTGTGTAATGTTTACTTTGAGTGATAGATAAAGGTGTAAACAAGGACTTAAAGGTGGTTGCTCAGTTTACAAACTGTTGTCCTCATTTAGAGTCCATAAATGCATATTTACACAAATAGTGACAATGTCCCTGTGCTGCAGCCATCTTGCACAGCAAGGGTGGTCATGCTCCCATAACAGGCCATACAGAAGTTACAGTGGAGTTGTATCATGTGACCAGTGAAGTCTTGTTAACAAATCTGATGGGCGTGCTGTTTTCTTGATCCCAAATTGAATGGGGTGGGGGGCTGAGAAAGAGGGTAGTAGTTGTAGTAGTACTGACAAAATGTGTTTTGTGATGGTCATCTGCTGTGGTACAAAATGTCAAGCAGAAGTACAAACTTCGCTCTGCGATCACCTCTCATAAGTGGAACAGATTAGAAAATTGACTCTCATAACAAATGAAGTTTTGGACAACAAGTCTTTTTTATAAATCTTATAGTTTTTAATAAGCATTTCAAAAACCACTACCTGATCCAGGTCGACCTCTTTGGCTACTATGAATGGACAGTAAGTCACATGTTCTCCTATGATATACTGCCTTGTAAGGAAGAAGCTCCGACAGTGCCGTATTCAGTTGTACTGGCCCCAATGCACCTTGCGCCTCAATTGTTATCTCCAGTACAACTGCTGTGGCCTCCACAACTATGTTACACATTATTAATTATAATTTTGATTTGTTGTTGTTAATGTGCTTGCTACTTTGAGAATTAGCAGTAATGTTGGTAAAAAGACTAAAAGAATATTTTGTGTGAGCAACCAGCACTTTTTTCTGTAATCTGTTACTCTGACTATGTTATTACACTTTTATAATTTTTTTAGAAATAAGTTTTTTGAACTGAAAAAACATTTTCAGTACATTTAGTCAACAAGACTACTGAATGGTAAATTCTTTAAGCAAATAACGCCTTTCTGGAAATTGTTTTTACAAAAAACAAAGTTTGAGAATAAGATCTACTTGTAAAGTTAGTGGTTAGGCACCGACAGTTGCAGTTTGTTGCAATAACATTTACAAATATAGGATTTAAGCATTTGATAATATTTATAACTTTGTAAAAATATAATGGGAAATAAAAATTAGGTGCAAATACATTTGTGATTTATGTTAAGAGACACATGTCTTTTAAAAAATTTATTACATGCTTTTAAACACTGTAGTAGTAGTTTCTGGAGTTTGTGATAGTTTGACGATGGTTTTCCGAATGTTTGCCAGCCAAGGAGTGTCACTTTTCTTGAAACTGCAGACAAATAGTGAAAAAACTGCAATCTTAGGCCTTTCTAATCTTGGCAGCATTTGGGCAACCATGCTTGTACCTTTCAAAATTGTTGGAGATATCGGGAATAGAACCTGGTCTCCAGAGTAGTGAGCAATTACACTGATATACATTGCGGTGTGGGTCACAAACAGTGACTGAAATTAATAATGCCACTACTGAGGAAGCTGGGCATAATGTAGGATAGTACACAGGTTGTGGATCGTAACTTTTATCTTTGAAACACTCTCCAGAGAAATGACGTTTTTTTCAGTTTTGGCATCAGTTTGCAACTACAGATTTAATTTTGCAAAGAAGATACTAATGGACGGATTTATTTACAAAAGAGTCACTCGTACAGCAGTTCAATTCTTCTTTCCTGGAACAAGCACAAGAATTTCTGTATGATATTGTCGTAAAACAGGAGGTTGCTCTTCAGAATGATAAGGGTGTGCTTCTCTGTGGAAAGTAGACTTAACATCACTTAGTCTTCCCTGTGGCTGTGTGCTTCTTAGATATGTGTTGATTCTTGTTATAGTCAGGATAGATCATTCCACTGATGATGTACTACATGGAATTATCAGTCTCAAAGTTTATAATTAATGCACTTCACTGAACCCTGAAATCAGGCCATACTCATTCATGAATGAAACTACCTCATACACATTCTTCGAAGAAACCTTGGGTGAAATGTATAATGAGTTCATTTTTCAAAGCAACATAGCCAAAAAGCAGTCCATAAATTGGGCACAATTTACGTTAAAGATGGTCAGGAAATTTTAGTTTGTAATTTTCATAGTTCTGAGAGTAAATCAGGTGAAAAAATTCCAGCTTAAAAAAAAAAAAAAAAAAAAAAAGTATCTTTCTTTCTCCTATCTCTCAAGAGTGTAATCAACTATTTCAAAATATAGACAATGATAAATGTCCATTTCTGTACATCTGGACTGAACACAGTCTCTTCACTCACTGTTTAAATCTTTATCACAGTTTTGAGTCACAGACACTTCCCAAAAAATATCAGAACTGTTATCCCTGTCAAATTAAAGCTGTTCTGAAATCTCCTTAATCTTCTTGCTGCAATACTCATCATCATAGTTTCAGGTTTGCAGTATGCTATACAAGACATCTATGTAACTGAACAGCTCATAAAATGTTTCCAGCATGAAAATTCATTAAAAATTTTTCGGAAAAGCCAAAAAACCCAGAGACTTCACCACTCCATTGCTGTACCAATTATCACTGTTATACAGAAACACTGAAAGAATTGTAATAGTTCTACACTGTGTTCTTTAACTGTGTGAATGTCTTCGAACAAATTCCTGTAATTAGCGAGTTCTTGTAGAAGCTGGAAAAAAATGAAGGGAGACCACTCAGAGTTGGGAAAATCAGCAGTGAGTGAAGATAGCTTCTAGATATTTAGACAAAATCTTACTCTGCTTGGCATTAATATGAACACTCACTGCTGGTGCTCCTTCATATGTCAGGCCAACCAACTTCTCTGTGACAGAATATTCATCAATTATGAATTCAACATGAGCAAACAAACCATTAGCTGTTCTGTCTGCACTGACATAAGCAAAACCAACGAATCTTTCATTCGCATTACCTGCAAGAATATGACTCAAAACTGTTGACAGTTGCAATTTACATGATATGACAGAAGCTTGTCAAACATTAGGCTACAAAGTCTGCTGATTTTATTTCTTGTGCCAGGGATTCTTTGACTACCTCAGAAATAGCTTTAATAATGTCATTTTCCATAGTTGTGGAAGTTCCTCGAAATACTACAGGTTTGCTCAAGTGTGCCTCCAATATAGGTTCATATGTTTTTCAAAACGTTTAGTAATTCCATGTAATTTCCTTTTTTTGATAAAAGCATCTCACTCATTATAGCTTCGAAGTGAGAGTTCTTTTTTAGCAAAATAACACACTGCATTAATGAGTCTTTCCAAAATTTGCCTGTTCCTTTGAATTTGTTTGTTTTGCTGGTTAATATTACTTTGGTGCTGCTCAGTTGATAAGAATTCAACTCTGTCCTTCCCAAACATTTTTAAGTGCAAAAATGACTGAATGTGATTTTATGATTTCAGACTGTCCGCAGCTCGTGGTCTGGTGGCTAGTGTTGCTACCTCTGGATCAAGGGGTTCCAGGTTCGATTCCCGGCCGGGTTAGGGATTTTCTCTGCCCAGGGACTGGGTGTTTGTGTTGTCCTCTTCATTTCATCACCACCATCATGATTCGTGAGAATTGAAAAATTGGACTGTATAATCGGGACTTTGTACAGGCACTGATGACCACGCAGTTGAGTGCCCCACAAACCGATCATCATCATTATCATCATCATGATTTCAGGTGTCTTTGTTGCCTGACTGACAAGTGATTTAAATCTGAAAAACTATGTTTATTCCATTCCAATTTTTCTCTGCAAAACAGCAAACATGGCCAACAGAAAAGTTTGTTTAAATTGGGACAACCTGTCAATCAGTCAACACTTACGTAGTACAAAACAGAAAAATGTCTAGTGTAGCATTTCTTTTCTTTTTTTTCCCTTATTCTTCTTCTTCTTTTTCTTTTTCTCTGATACTAGATTAGGCAATGGTGGCTTCGGCTTACCTTTTCTAAATTTTTACAGTTTTTCTTGAACAGATCACATGAAAATATGTTTTTTTAGCAGGTGTTCCACACTTACATTTACTTCCATTATCAGTTATGAACTGGACCAAAAACACTGAAATTATCACATTTTTTGTAACAAACACTGCAATGTATTTTAGATCATCACAAATATATACAGTTAAAAACAAAAAACAAAACCATCTTAATGAATATGTGTAGAATACGCAACATCCACATGTGGAAGCTGGTCCGAGCTAGTTGTGCAGGACTTTCACTACACTCCATCGAGTCACATCCCCTCCTGAAAACTGAAAGCATGTGCACTCTTCCATCTTTACCCTCTCTGCCCACACTTTCTCACCAGTGAATGCATCCCTCTCCATAAGACTCAGCTTACCTGCTGGGCAGGGGTTCTCTGTTTCCCTCTAACCCCGAGTCTGATGACAAGAGGGCTATTGTCTACAGCACATAAAATAAGTGTCTTAGCTCATTTTCTGCCATATGATGCAGTTAACATACTCATGACCAGTACAGAGCACTCTGTTGTTCCTTGTCCCTCTCCTAAATATTTTCCAAAGATTTCAGAAATAGAAGTATTCATAAAATGGACAAAATGTGAGAGGGTGTGCATAGGACAGCTAGCACACATTGAATATACACCCCTGCTTGTGACCCCTTACACACATTGCCCTGCCTGATGTGGACTAGGTGATCCAAAATGGTAGGTGCAATTTAATACTTACATTCTAAGAATTTTACATAATAAGGGAATTTAATAAAACATATTCGACAATGACATAAAAGTTTATAGATACACAACATGTTCACTACACAGATAATGTCCAGTCTAGCTGAATTCAAATCACACCCAGTGGGGAATTTCTTCATTGTAAAGTTAATTGTAGTTATGGTAACGCCAGGTACCAGTCATCTGCTGCTTCTTGAAGAAGAAGAAGAAGAAGAAGAAGAAGGAGGAGGAGGAGGAGGGAAAAAATGGAATAAAGACATGCGAATATTGTCAGCTTCTTTATGGTTACTTATCCATAGCTTATTGGCACATGAGAGAATTTCTAATGCCAGTACGTTTGATCAACACGCATCATTAAGTTGTCTTTGGGATTCTCACCAGATCAAGTTAAAGGAAGACATCCCGGCAACTCAGAGGTGTGCCGCTAGATTTGTGTCTGGTAGGTTTGATCAGCACATGAATATTACAGAAATGCTCCATGAACTCAAATGCGAATCCATAGAGGGAACAAGATATTCTTTCCACAAAACACTATTTAGAGACATTACTGTACTGTCTGTATTTAACAGTGTCTGTATAGTTCAGTGAAACACTGACAGCGATCAATAGCAGTATTAAGTCATGAAATGTATTTGCAATTTTATGAATATTGTATCACAACAGCTGTTCAGTTTACTGGGAACATATGAAAATTTGTGCCAGACCACTGCTCAAACCCAGATTTCTTACTTCTTGTGGGCGGTTGCTTTCCATATGTCCTAGTGCCTGCTTCCCATAGTTCTTGCCCAAGTATGTGATTCCTGTATAAGGAGGGATTAAATTGGTATTTCATGTCAAAACCAAGGCAACCTGACAAGCAAAATAAATGTTTCCCTGTGCGGAAGTCACATATCTGTGTGAGTACTATGACAAGCAGACACTGGGACCAGAGGGGATTTGGGTCAGTCCTGGAAGCATGCTCGAATAGCCGAAATAGTTGGTGTCCTTAATCACGACAAGTGGGAAACTTGGGTTTGAGTCCCTGTCCAACACAAATTTTCAATGTTCCCAGTAAATTGTATAGCTGTTGTGGGAACTGTATTTGTGAATACATTTCAAGACTATAAAGAGAGTTTAAGGAACTGACATTCACAAGAGACTACAGAATGATCCTACTGCTACCACATAGGCAAGATAAGAGAAATAAGGATTTGTATGGAAGCTCATTCCATTTGCTAGGGGAACAGCAAAGGGAATGACTAACATTGGTACGGGTTACCAACTGCCACACACCATATGGTGGCTTATGGAGTATGTATGTAAGGTGGAAGTACTCCAGGTTTTAACAACGTGATCTTGATCCACCATAACACAAAATAGCTACCACACAAACTATACTCTCTGTATTTTCATTTCTCCTCTTTATGTCTTCTCCCATCCCCTTTATCATATACCGAGCAAGGTGGCGTAGTGGTTAGCACACTGGACTCACATTCGGGAGGATAACGGTTCAATCCTGCGTCCGGTCATCCTGATTTAGGTTTTCCGTGATTTCCCTAAATTGCTCCAGGCAAATGCCGGGATGGTTCCTTTGAAAGGGCGTGGCCGACTTCCTTCGCTGTCCTTCCCTAATCCAATGAGACCGATGACTGCATTGTCTGGTCTCCTCCCTCAAAACAACCCAACCGAACCCAACCCTTTATCATACATATAATCAAACCTACTGTATTAATTAACTTTTTAATATTAAATAATAATCATGTCACTACACCTTCTCAGCTGTCTCCTACAGTCCCTATTTGTCCTCTATCCTTAGATCCTCGTGGAATAATCTATACTGGTATCTATTACTTATACTTTCCTTTCCCAAATCCATGTATGTTGCCTCTCCTGTTATTCACTGTACCAATAATGATTGACCAGCATCTCACATTCACCTGAGCACTACTTTGCTTAGGCTGCCCAAATACTATCCATTATGCTTTCATGAAGAACTGCTGTCCTTTTAGATTCAGTGCTCCCTTTCCTTTTCTTTTTATCTTCAGATGTTACTCAGCCAAAACATAATTCTTCTGTGGTATTCTACAGACCTGCTTTTGCCTTTCCTACAATCACCATCACTCTTGGAGTAAAAATAGATTCTGGTTCTCTCACTCTCTCTTTAACTGCTCTCTATACTTTGTGATCAGCCCAGCTCTCTGTATTAATTATAGGTCATCCAAATGCAAACAATAAAAAAGAAATACATTACTTAAAACTAAGGACTTACATGCAACAAAAAACTATTACCTCTACAAATAAAAGAAAAGCTGTTGCTAAGAGTTCGTCTGTAATACTACTTCTTCATCCATTCTTTCTGTCATCAGTGCAGTTTTTCTGGGGGAACGCTTGGGGATGCGTACCCCTAAACGTATTCATCGACGAAGTAATTTTTTTACAATGTTGAGAACTTGGAAGAGTGCCAAAGATTTATTTCACAGACGTAAATTTTTTATGTCATTTTTTTGTGTTGGTAATTGCAACACGAACAGTACCAGTCCAGTTTTTGGTGGGGAAAAGCAATGTCATTGACTGTTTCAAGCATTTCAAAGCTGCGGCAACCGCTCTCGACAACTGAATCGCTGGCAGCCAGTTCGACAAGTGACATCGCCCGCTAATAGTGGGCGATAGATGTATCTACAGTCCCACTACCATGATCCTTCGCGATTCATTGCCATCTTTGTTTTGTTGTTCTTTACTCGTTTGTGTTTGCTGTTCCGTTCTTGTCGGTTGTGCGAAGTTTTACAGTGTGTCATGTCTTTCGTTGCAACTTGATTTAAGTTGGAGGTGAGGGATGAGCAGAAAACTATCAAACTATTTTACTTGTTCTCCTGCATCTAAAAAACCAAAAACTGTCAATAATTTGTGTGCGAGTGTAAAGCCAGGAAGTTCAACATCAGTGGATGATGAAAGTGATGACGTCATGGCTAAAAGCAGACGGGTGGTATCCCATGCTTCAGTTATTAGTAATTTTTGCTGCATTATATCCAATGTCGGAGTACCCTTAACCTTTTTTTTTTAAGAAAAAAGCACTGTCTGTCATTATTCTTTTGTCTCAAATGGCTATTGATATAAGCTGAAAACTGTTATATCTACCTTCCTGTCTTGTAAATTTTCCTGTGCACTATTAATAATTCCTCTTCTGATATCCTGGTATTTTGGTTTTTGTATTACAGACTATCCCATCAAAAATATCTGGACACCATATTATGGATATTAATATAGGGAGTGCTCACGTTCCACCTTTATGGTGGCTTGAACACCGCTGGTGGCACTTTCAGTGAAACTTTCATCCCATGACACATATTTCCTTATTTCAAAGAGAGAAGCAAATAAGGTACTCCTTTTCATAGATTTAGCTTTAAAAATGTTTTAATATAGCAAAATATTTTCTTAAAAATTTTCATGCATTATTTCACCTCCTTAGAGACGTAATTTTGAAAAATCCATTCTTAAACGATGCTTCCAGTATAAGATAAACACCCTCTCCAAATTTCAAATTTCTATCCTTAGCTGTTTGGGTTGGGTGACGTCAGTCAGTTGGTCAGGACATCTCCTTTAATATATAGAGAGATACTGCACTTTTCCCTGCCCACGAGGAAGGGATCCAAAAAATCTATCACACTAAGGTCCCAGATTCCTCCTGGAACTGTCAAGTAATTTGTGTATAATGTCTGATGGTATTCTATTTTATTTTCTGAAGTGGGCCAGTTGTACATTTTTTTGCACCATAGTGACTATATCTTGTATGTGTACTTTAACTGAAGCCATAGTATAGGGAGTTGGGGTGCAAAGTCACCAAAATGGTATGCTAGAAATTCTCCATTCCCTCATCTGCCATAATTCTCTCCTTTATTTATTAATTTATTTTGTATCTTTTTCCATTTCACCAATAATTCTTTTCAGTCAAACTTTTTTATCTTGTTTCTTCTTGATTTTTGTCATTTCCATCACATCTCGGTCATATGGTGCTTTTTTCAGAAAATAAACTCTTGCTCCCTTTTCTCTTTCTTGTATACTCATACTATCTTTCATTCCTAGAGGTAGTCTCAACAGCACATCAGCAGTCTTTTTCATCTCACACTTAATGTGCACTGTGGTAGAAAGAGTATCCACCTTTTCAAAAATGGTTCAAATGGCTCTGAGCACTATGGGACTTAACTGCTGTGGTCATCATTCCCCTAGAACATAGAACTACTTAAACCTAACTAACCTAAGGACATCACACACATCCATGCCCGAGGCAGGATTCGAACCTGCGACTGTAGTGGTCACGCGGCTCCGGACTGTAGCGTCTAGAACTGCACGGCCACTCTGGACGGACTTCACCTTTTCAATCAGTTGTTCAACAATCTGCTCTGCATTAAGAATTGGAGAGATTGACTGTACCACTGTTTTGTGCCCTGCTAGTAAATTACTTAAAAGTACAAACCACCAGTAATATTTCCATTTCTGTTAGAGAATAACTTCGTTAACAAGCAGTAAGCAAGCGACTCTCAGATGAAGGGTCCAGGAAAAGAAAGTTAGGTCCTCCTCTTCTTCTGCTTCTTTTTTACAATTTTTGAATTTTTACTGGTATATAAAAGTATGGAATAGACCCAATATTTCCTTCTGTAGCAAGTAGGAAAGAACAAGCTCAGTTACTCTGTGAACGAGCTTTGAAAAGAAGCTGTACAGGAAAAGAAAGAGCTCAGTCCACGTGAAATAGGGGAAAAGGACTTAGTCCATTAAAGGCTGGTCTTTAAAGTAAATAATGATATAGGTTGCAGCCCTGACAAACAGTGGTTGTCAAACATTGTTATAATTATGTATATTGGTATCTTAAGCTTTTTTATGTAGTAGTGCACTAAAGTTTCTGCAGTTTTGTGGAAATACTGATAAGGGAGATGAGCCATTGAGTGATACCTGTAGTGAAAGTATGGAAGGTGGTCACCAACTAAGAAAGAAACCAAAAAAAGCATCGCCGCTTATCTGAAGTAAACAAAAAGATTATTTTGATGTCTCATGAGATGGGAGAAAACTGCCATTGTAGGTTACAATATTTTGACAATGTATTTTAAAAGATATTAAAAGGATTCACTTTATTGAAATCTGTAGATTTGTAGAACACTTATTTATGATCTCTCGTTTCTGTATATCCAATACAGCATCGAAGGCATAGGAAAAATGAATGTGAAGCTAGAATTAACAATACAACCTACAAGTACAAAGTTCGAGAACAAGTAGGGGATGGAGTGAAAGAAGTATTAGTTTGTCGTAAGGCATTTATGGCATGCTCTGTATATCAAAAAGTAAGAGGGGTCCTTGTAGCCTAGCAGTAACATCTGTGCTTTGTAATAAAAACATTCTTGGTCCTGGGTTCAAACCCCATCACTGCTTAAAATCTGAATAAAAATCATTACCATACACAGCCAATGACTTCCATCATAAGAAGTCACCCTCATTTGGCGAACTGCCTTGTCAAAGAGGGCGGAGGAGTGGACAGAAGTTCAGGGCACTCTCTTGTTCTTGGGGTGGGTAAACTGCCCCTAAGGATGAAAGAACCAGCAATGATCAACAATATGAGGATGCAGAAGGCAATGGAAAGCACAGGAACTATGTACAGGTAAAATTTTCAGTTTATTCAAAGAGGCTTACCCAACAGTTAAAGCATCTTATGAATCATATAGACACGCATTTAATACGAACTTCAGTATTTCCATTGGGTATCCCCATACGGATACATGAAGTACTTATGACAAATATGCAGTCAAAGTGAAATGGACTAGCATAAATATGAGATATTGAGACTGAGTTGAATAATCTTCAAACTTTAAATGATTTTCACAAATTACGAGCGAACACATTTTATGATAGGAAGAAAAAAGCCAAGAAGCAAAGCCGAAAGAGCATGGGAAAGAAAGCCATATGTATGAATTTTGGCAAGAATCTGTATCTGGCTAATATTACAACTAATGCTGTATACTATAAACAGTAGCTATGTATGCTTTCAAAGTCCACTGTTTATCAAATGCAGATAGTATATTTTTCCTTTATACCGAATATGTTGCCAAAAAAGGTAGTGATGACGTCTGTTCAATGGGTCATATATTTTGTTACAACTATGATGACATGGCCCTGTAAAACCTTGCTATTCTTATGGGTCATGTTCTGGCCTGAATAAGACCTACACATGTATATGATTCTTGCATGTGCTGATGATCTGGGCCAACTCATGTTGGCTAATCCTGTCCCTACAGTCAAAACCCTGTAGAAGCCACTGTAGCTGGACTTCAGAGCTCTCCAACATCACTCCCGAGTAGTATCTTCAGCAAACTTCCACCGAGCACACTCTGCTTCGTTCCTGTGGGAAACTTCATTGGATTAGTCTCGAAGTCCCATCATCTTCATTCACTTTGTTGTTTGCCAGGGTCATGCCTGATAGAAGACAGAGATTTCATATTGCTTTTTGTGAGAAGGAGGTTTTGTTTTTTCAGTATCCTGTTGTTTTGATAATAAACCTTTTTCTTGTTGATCTGGAACATGTTGTCTCTTAGATTTCCAAACATTTGAGATATGTCAATGGTGATGAGGTTTTCTTTGGACCTAGGGGTCAAATGTGTGTTTTTCTGTCCTGTAATTTTACCAGGTTTACAGATAGGTTGGATATTCTTGCTTCCCTATAACCTAACACCCAGTCCTCAAATCCTGCAACATGACACAACAAATGTTGCTATTCCTGCAAGATATGCAGCACGTCATGGAAGGGCAGGTAAACATGATGGATGGCGGATATTACAGCAGCATCCTCTAATGGATTGCAGTGCCCTTCTCGAATGGACTCCTTTGCTAAAGGCTGTGGCAAAGGGCTCCCATATTTTTTGGTCTTTGAGAGGAAAGTGCAACTTTCAGGAAACTATGTGGCTGCCTCAAGCAGCACTTTCTGTCATATGGTATCTCTGGCAATGCACATCATCAGGCATTCCTCTTCATCTACATTGGAGCAGTGATGTCCTTCTTCAACAATTAAAACATAAACTTAAATCACATACCCTGCCATATGGGGAACTGAAATTTTGCTTACAGGAATACTTTAATCCCAGGTGCACATTGCGGTAGCGTAGCACGAAGTCTTAAGCTGCCATAAGCAATAGGAGTAATTGTATTGGGAGGTCTCTCGGAAATGCCGTTGTCAGTGCACAAATTATAACTGTCAACAGTTGTGTCCCATTTTGCTAATTCAGTACATGATCTTGGAGTGTGCCACATTGAGGGGCTTCGTACGGACTTACTGAAGTTGAAAGACCCCACATACAATTCTTGTCTTCCGAGTGTCTGGGCGATCAAGCAGTCCCTTCATGCGTCAGTATCCCTGCGTGATCCATGTCCCCCCCCCCCCCCCTGTCTCCCCTCCCCTCACCGCTTGCAACCCCAGCAGCTCCCACACTCCACAGAGTTTCCCTCTCCCAGTAACTGGCATTCTCCATCTGCTCCGCCACACTCAACAGTTGGCCTCCTCTGTTTAGCACATCCTGTAATTGAGGACAGCAGTGTCGTCAGCAAAAATTATCAGTGATATCCTTCCACCTTGAATTGTAATCCCTTGTTTTTCCATCTTGGCTCTTGTACGTATTGTATATTACCTGTCTTTTTCTATAGCTTACCACAATTTTTCTCACAATTTCGAACATCTTGCACCATCCGACATTATCAAACGCTTTTTCCAAGTTGACAAATGCTATTAACATATCTCGATTTTTCCTCATTCTTGCTCTTATCATCAGACACAACGTCAGAACTGCCACTCTGTTGCCTTTGTCTTTCCTGAGGTCGAACTGATAGTCATCTAACGCTTTCTCAATTTTGTTTCCCATTCTTCTGTTTATTATTCTCGTCAGCAACTTGGATGCATGAGCTGTTAAGCTGATTGTATGATAATTCTCGCACTTCTCGGCTCTTGCAGCCTTGGGAACAGTGTGGACGATGTTTTCCCAAAATTCAGATGGTAAATCGCCAGTCATACATTCTACACACCAAAGGGAATAGTCGTTTTGTTGGCACTTCCCCCCGAATGATCTCAGAAATTCTGATGAAGCTCTTTTAGATTCTGATTCTAATACTGGATCCTGTATGTCTTTTATATTGACTGCTATTCACCTTGTGTCACTTCATCAGACAAGTCTTCCCCTCATAGAGGCCTTCAATATACTTTTTCCACTTATTTGCTCTCTTCTGCATTTAGCAATAGATTTCCCACAGCACTCATAATGTTACCACCCTTTCGTTTAATTTCATCGAATGATGTTTCGACTTTTCTATATGCTGAGTGAGACCTTCCGACAATTATTTCTTTTTCGATTTCTTCACATTTTTCATGGAGCCATTTCGTCTTAGCTTCCCGGCGTTTCCTAGTTATTTCGTTCCACAGAAACTTACATTTCTGTATTCCTGGATTTCCATGAACATTTTTGTACTTTCTTCTTTCACCGATCTACTGAAGCATTTCTTCTGTTATCCACGGTTACTTCGCCGGTACCTTTGTTTTTCTTTCCAACTTCTGTGGTTGCCCTTTCAAGAGCTGTCCATTCTTCTTGTACTGATCTGCCCACTGTGCTATTCCTTATGTCAGTATCTATAGTCTCAGAGAACTCCAAGTGTATCGTTCGTTCCTTAGTACAGGGTGGCGCAGGGGAACTGGAAATTTTGAACGTTACAGTTGGCAGCACTGTAGCATCGGCAGATGTTCGAAACTTTGCACAATTGATGTGAACGCATTGCCATTTAGTAATAACGGAGAATTGGACTGATGCGGAACGTGCAGTAGCTGTGAGAGCGTTTTACAAAAATGGTGATAGTGCGATTGCCGCGCAGAGAACGTTTCGGCAGCATTACCAGCTTGGACGTCATGGACGTGTCCCATCTGCGCATGCGATTACAACGTGGGTGCGTAATTTTGAAGAAACAGGATCTGCCTTTAAAAAGAAACCTCCAGGTGGCATTCCAACGGTACTTACCCCAGAGAACATTGCAGCTGCTAGAGCTGCAATCGAGAGAAGTCCTCGCCGCTCCATTCGACAGCATGCATCTTCGCTAGGGATTAAGCGACGAAGCTTACAAAGAATACTGCACGAATTAGACTTCCATCCCTGTAAGTTGCAGATTGTGCAACACTTACATGAACGAGACCCAGCATCACATATGGAGTTTAGTAGCCAGATATTGGCTGAAATCAACGAGGACGCGAATTTCCTTGGTAAATTATGGATATCAGACGAACCCCATTTCCACCTGAACGGATTCGTGAACAAACAGAATTTTCGTTATTGGGCACAGGACAATCCTTGTGAGTTTCACCAGCGACCACTACATAGCGCCAAGGTCACAATATGGTGTGCTGTATCATGTCATGGTGTTATCGGCCCTTATTTTTTTGAACGTGAGGATGGTAGTGCAGTGACAGTAACCCCGCTCGATATGTTGAAATGCTTCAAACATTCTTTACACCGAGACTGTACGAGCTTAATCTTAACATCGAAAACATGTGGTTTCAGCAGGATGGAGCCACATCACACACTGATCGACAATCGATGGCAGCAGTTCGTCAATTGTTTGGAAGACGTATTATTTCACGTAACGGTGACATTGCATGGCCTGTGAGATCCCCTGATCTTAGTGTGTGCGACTTCTTCCTGTGGGGATATCTTAAAGGCAAGGTGTACCGTACACGTCCTGCAACAATCCATGAACTGAAGGAGAACATTGAAAACGAAATCACTGCTATTCCCCAAGATTTGCTACACCGCACATTCCAGAGTTTTCATAACAGGCTGTTAGAGTGTGAACACCGAATGGGAGCACATCTTTCCGATGTCATCTTTTGGACATTTTGACTGTAAAGACATACTGAATAATGGCATACTGAATACATTCACTTTTGTTAATAAATTACTAGTTTTATGAATTTATTCATGGAAATGACGTTATTTCGAAATTTCCCGTTTTCCTGCGCCACCCTGTACTTCCGTATGCCACTTGTTTGTGCATAGATTCTTCCTGACTAGTCTTTTAAACTTCAGCCTACTTTTCATCAATACTAAATTGTGATCTGGTCCTGTATCTGCTTTTGGATGCTCCTTACAATCCAGTATTTGATTTTGGAATCTCTGCCTGACTATCATGTAATCTAACTGAAATTTTTCTGCATCTGCCGGCCTTTTCCGACTACACCTGCTCCTCCTGTGATTCTTGAACAGATTATCGCTATTACTAGCTGAAATTTGCTGCACAACTCAATTAGTCTTTCTTCTCTCTTATTCCTAGTACCAAGCCCGTATTCTCCTGTAACCTTTTCTTTCACTCCTTCCTCTACAACCGCTTTCCAGTTCCTCTTAACAATTAGATTTTCCTCTCCTATTTGGTACTAAATTACCAGTTCAATATCCTCTTATAAGTTTTCTATCTATTCATATTTGGCATGCCACGTCGGCATGTATGCCTCAGCTATTGTAGTCGAAGTTGGTTTGCTGTCGATTCTGATGAGAGCAACGACATAGTGGTGGCCAAAGGCTAGTTCATGGACTTCATCCAACATAGTGCCACAACATGCAGGATGCGCCTCCTTGTCATCAATATGTAATGGGCGGCAGACTTATTGGGATTTGATCTCGTCGAGGCTTTGGAGCTAGAAACGCATAATGCAGTCAATGGCATCCAGCCATGCACTGACAATTCTTACTTACACGCACTTCACTCGACGTTTCGTTGTTTTTGACTCATCTGCTAAGGCATTGCGGGATTTGAAGCGTATTAACCCTCCTACCTTCACCCATGCCCTGTTTTTTCAAGGCATGGAACATTCCATTCTTTATTATGGATATGTTGCGAGCAGAGCTGCAGTGTGCAGGGCACTGGCATCTTGACGTCTGTTTCCAATAGTTAGTGAGCAACGACCATTATGCTGGTCGACAAAGTGGGTTGCTTCCTCCATATAAGTGGTAATTTGGAGAACATCATTAATGCACAGTCCATCGCTGATGCTTACCCTATCCTGAAGTTGGACGAGATTCTTACTCGGCTGACTGAGGATAAAATCTTAATGGAAATTGATCTTAAGGACCCATATATATAGCTCCCTTTGGATACCATGCTGCAGGAATTGCTAGCGATCAAAACGCCCTGTGGTCTCTTCCACTACAATCGACTGTGAGTGCCCCAGTGATATTCAGAGATATTTGGAACACCGTACGTGAGAAGGCCTGCGTGCAGCTAACTACCTAGATGAGACAATATTTGCAGGGCAGTCTGCCCAACACCTGACTGATAACACGGACGCCCTTTTTTCTGTCCTGCAAGCGGAAAACCTTCGATGCAGCTTGGAGAAGTGCCTGTTTTTCTTTTCTCAAGTGGAATATTTGGGGCATGTATTCAGCACCAGGGGTATTCGAGCAATGCCACAGTTAATGTCAAAGCTGTGCAAGATTTTCCACCTCTGAAGAACGTGAAGCAACTTCAGCTTGTATTAGGCCAGGTTAATTACTATTGTAAGTCCATCGCCAATGCTGCAGTAGTCGAGGAACTGGCGCACTGTCTCTTATACTTGATTGTGGCATGGAACTGGGACAATGCATGTGGCCATGCCTTTGGGCTTTGAGCAGGCATTGCTTTGGCCCACGTGTCTGATGGTTTACAATCCCTCATTCCCTGTGCCTGTCGCAGCACACCCATCTGACTATCGATTAGGAGTTGTAGTCCCTCACATTGTCGACAGGGGTACTTGTTGGTTTCATAATTCCATGACTGTGTGTGGTCGCCATTTGACCCTGTTGACGGATCAAAAACGATTTCTGCCCTTATTTCGATCTGATGCTCCCTACCTTCAATGATGGGCTTTGTTTCTTGGTAGTTACTCCAGCAATATCCAGTTGAGCCGTGCTGCGACCCGCGTTGGTGCTGTTTGTAGGTTTCCGCCCTCTGTTGGAGGCCAGATGGTATAGTTTAGTTGGTATGGTTGCGGTTGTTTGTCTTCTTCTCGTGTTGACTGGCGCCACACGGTTTCGCAAGCATTGCCTGTTCGCTAGTGGCAGCAGCGGTGGTTATCGATGTGTAGTAACTATTGCCCTATCTATGGGGCGACGTCGTTGTTTTTCTGGGTCGTGTGAGTGGGCTAGTTCGGTTGGGGACCCAGGAGGAGCCAGGTCCGTGTAGTGCCAGAACACGCTGGGACCACTGGCGGCACACATGGACTGCTGGATGGAAGGGCTGTGGTCACGAGGGTGCATGACCTCGTCGTAAACCGGATCCAGAAAGCTTTAAGATGAATGCATTTTAATACCATTAGAGAAACCTCCAGCATTGTGATATCTCGCGATTCTCCAGTGACTTGGGTTCGTGTTGCTGCTTGTAGTGTCGCTGAGGCGAAGAGCGGCGAGTGGAGTGCGACCGTTTGGCGTGTGTGCGTTTTGACAGCTTTCTTGATTGTAGGCCGGTTGGTGATTCTTCTACTCTGGTGGTAGTGGTTCCTTTCTCGTTCCGAGCGCTCTAAACACAGTATTCTGGGGATATAGTGCAGACTGTCGGTTCCGGCATTGGTGTATTGTTCCATCGTTGCATTTGGTTTATCTGACGTCGGGTAGCTAAAGCAAGATTATTATTAGTCATTCGTTAGACTGCCACTAGTCTGAGTTACCATCTTGTGGAGTGAATGTAACTCTTGGCTGCCTATCTCATCGCTCGCGAAAGTGTTTGTTGCCCGGCCCTCTTGGAGGTCGATTCCTGGAGCACCGTCTGTGGCCCCTTGGTCCTTGTAAGACGTGTGTTCTAGAAGGAGGTCTGATGGGCAGTAGTTCAGTGTAATGCTCCTTCAGTCCACGCCCTCAGCGTCTATAATCTGCCTCAGTACCCTTTAAGGAACTTATGTACTGGTCCCTGTGTTTTATTATTGTATTATTTATTACAATACCTTGTAATGCCTACATTAAAGGTTATATATGTCTAGTTAATAGTTCTGGTCGCCTTCTGGAACAAATGTAGCAGTGTAGTGTTCAATGGATGTTAAGGGTTGTGTTACAAAGTTTACCACCACCTTATTTCACCCGTTTGGTGATCAGTTGCTTTTTTTTCTTTTTAAATTAACCTTTGCTACTGTATTTGCTGTTTTACAGCAGGTTTTTAAATTTTTTTATATTACTGCTGTTCCTGGAGTGTAAGGCCTTCAGCCGTGATTGTGGTCATTTACCTTAAAATTCTAATTTGATATTTGTATTTTAGCAGTAAGCCTTAAAACCTTACTTACTGCCATTCCTGGCATCTGATGCCTTCTGCTGTTTTTGTGGTGACTTACCTTTAATATTTGAATACCTGTAATTTGTAAGTTGCAGCAATTCTTAATTTATTGCCATTCCTGGCGTGGAAGGCCTTCTGCCCAGATCACAGTGGCTTGTTTTTAAAACTTTAACTGTTGTATCTGTATTGAATGGTGATCTGCTAAATTGTAGCTCACTGAAAACACTATTACTTACACAGTTGTTTATTCCTTCATTAATAACATGTGGTATTTTATTTACTGTTGAGTCTGGAATTACTAGCTTAAAATAAATTGTGTGTAACCGTAAAAGGCAACCAATAGTAACTGATTACAGCCCTATCCACAATCGTAACCGAATCCTGCCTTCCCTTTACTTTCAGGTCTTACCAGTATTGTTCTGCGACTCACCATGCCAATGGTGACTTTCTTTCAAGATTGCTGGTGGGTCAGGAATCCTCCTTTAACACCGATTTGGAAATGTGCTGCCACCTGGACGCAGGTGATGAAGAACCCATTGCCTCACTCCCTGTAAATTCCAGACTAGTGGCTCAGCATTTGGCATAAGACCTGATTCTTCGCAAGTTTCTCCTCCTGGTCTGGAAGCCACGGGCAATGGATTGCTAGAAGTTGCTCAACACAAAAGTTCACAGTTACTGGCATTGCAGCCATGTATTCTCTGCCTTCAGTACTTTTCTGCTGCACCAGGACGGAAATGGCTGAACTCGTGTGGTCATTCTGCCCTCCTCCTAATACCAGATCCTACAGCTGCATCACCGTGGTCATTGGGGTGTCGTTCTAACAAAATGCCTGGCACATCAACGTGTATACTGGTCATTGCTGCAATGGTGACAAGCTGCATATCCTGTTAAAGCGAACATGCAGTCCTAGTGTATCAGTGTTTCCCATGGCTGGAGGCAGTGACACCATCGTCATGGCTCCATCTGGATTTCGTGGGCCCTTTTCGGGGTTATTCATTGTTTATTGTGGTCAACACTGGATCTGGTTTTCCCTGCATCTCCTGGATGTTTTCTAGGTCCTCTATGCAGACGATCCAAGCCTTGACAAGAATCTACATGATTGAAGGTATTCCCAAAACAATCGTCATGGACTCTGTGCATCAATTTATGCCCACTGAGTTCACATTCTTCTGTGATTCCATTGTAATCGCTCTCGTCAACAAGGTGCTGTTCCACCCACTTCTAGTGGTCTGGCAGTGTTCCATCTCAACATTTAACTGTCGAAACTCTGGCCTCTGGACAACACACTCTCCATCTTTTTGGACTCTTATCGGACAACCTCACAAGAGGGGGCTAGTCCAGCTGAATGACTCAATGGGCGGCCACAGTGTTCATTCCTCTCCCTTCTCCAGTCACAACAGCCAATGGAGCCAACCTTATGGGGTTATTGGCATCGTTTCTCCGTTCACAATGACGTATGGGTACTGACATTCTCCTAAAGCGGCCACTGTTGGATTATAGTGGTAGTAACGTGACTGTTGGAATTGGAAAAGGTGGACTTCAAGCTCTCAAATGGTTCCTGCTGCCGCAAACATCTAAATCAAGCCCACACCAGGAACCCACCATTGGGCTCGGCAAATACTTTTTGATTTGATTCATCAGATCTGCTTTGGGAAGCATCGCGTAAGTGCCACATGCAGCAGCCCCTCTGCCTCTAACAGCGGATGGTGGCCATCCAGCACCTGCCCCCTGATCAACCCCCATGGACACAACAAGAGTGCCCTGGATCAACACATACCTGGGATACTTCCTGACACTGTGGTGGTCGAGATAGACCTCAGGACTGGCTACTATCTGTCTCCTCTTCTTGTGGGGGAGAAATGCTGAATATCAGCAGTGTGCCTGAAAGATCGCCAACCTTTCAGACCTAGAGCCATCACATACATACATACATACCTCCAAGGTGTCACCTCCCAGGACTTCAGGTAACGGCGCCTACAGAGTTCTTCCTTACTAGGGATCTGCTTCCCTCTGCCGAGTCACGTATGTGGAAATGGATTCATAAGCGTACCCCTCTGCGCCGTCTGTGTACAGCGGCGCAGCTCCACTCATGGGAGTTCTCTGCCTATGTTCTGGGCCAACTTATGTGCCCACTAATTCTAGCCATTCAATCAGAGCCCAGTAGGAGCCACCAAAGTGGACTTCAGACCTCTCAAACATCGCCCCTGAGAAGTATTTTTGGGCAGCTTCCGCCGAGTACACTCTGTCTCCTTCTCGTGGGAAACTTCTTTGGATTAATCTCTACATCCAGTCATCTTAATTCACTTTGTCGTTTTCCAGGTGCCTGCTTGATAGAAGACTGAGACAGTTGTGTGTAATGTGAGTGAGAAGTAGTTCTTGTTTTGACAGTGTCCTTTTGTTTCGTTACAAGCCTTTCTCTTGTTGATCTGGAGCAGGCATCTCGCTGTGTGAGACACACCAGCTACAGAACTGTAAGTTCAAGAAAAGATTTAAACTGAAATATTAATATACCGTAAAATTTATGAAACTGGACTTAGATCATTCTTATCCTGTGTCTTTCAAATGCGATAGTCCTCTACCTCATTTGGTTTCCGAAGTTCTCTAACTGATAGGCCTAAGTACCTAATTCAAATCTCGATGAATCTGTAGTTACTCGCAATGTATTAGCTAAATCCCTGTGTCTGAGAACACAAGGTTACTTAAAATTTTGGTTACTTAGAATTTGACAAAATTCTTTCTCTCTGTCTTCCCTCCATTCCTACCCTACATTTTTCTTTGACAACTTTGTCATTTTGACACAATTCAAAACCTGATTTTGTACGTATCAAGGATCTCTGGTAGAAATGCTTTATGTCGCTTCTGTTTTTTTATTTTATTTTTTTACTTATTTAATTTTTTTATTTGGGGCATTTTACTAAGATTTGGGTCTTTTTTGTCTTGGGCTTTTAAATTTCTTTACTTATTATATGCCTTAAAAATGTTTGTTCCGCACACACACACACACACACACACACACACACACACACACACACAAAATGAACCTAATAAGTTTGATTGCAATATTTTAATCCTTGAGCTTCTCAGGCAGTAGCTTAAATGTGTGAAGATGCTCGCTCCAGGTCTCCATACCAACTACAACAACATACACTGAAGCGACAAAGAAACTGATACAGGCAGGCGTATTCAATTGCAGACATTTGTAAACAGGCAGAATAGGGCGTTGCGGTCGGCAATGCCTATATAAGACAAATGCTGGCCGGCCTTAGTGGCCGAGTGGTTCTGGGCGCTACAGTCTGGAACCGCGCAACCGCTACGGTCGCAGGTTCGAATCCTACCTCGGGCATGGATGTGTGTGATGCCCTTAGGTTAGTTAGGTTTAAGTAGTTCTAAGTCCTAGGGGACTGATGGCCCCAGAAGTTGAGTCCCATAGTGCTCTGAGCCATTTGAACAAGTGCCTTGCTACTACAATGACAGATTATTAAGATATAAGTGAGTTCGAACATGGTGTTATAGTCGGCACACGAGTGGTGGGACAGAGCACCCACGAGGTAGCGATGAAGTGGGGATTTTCCCATACGACCACTTCACAAGAGAGCCGTCAATATCAGGAACTCCGTGAAACATCAAATCTCCGACATCACTGCGGCCGGAAAAAGATCTTGCAAGAACGGGACCAACAACGACGGAAGAGAATCGTTCAGTGTGAAAGAAACGCAACCCTTGCGCAAATTGCTGCAGATTTCGATGCTGGGCCGTCTGCAAGTGTCAGCGTTTGAACGATTTAAACAAACGTAATTGCTATGAGCTTTTGGAGCCAAAGGCTCACTCGAGTACCCTGATGACTCCACAACACAAAGCTGTATGCTTCGCCTGGGACTGTGAATACCGACATTGGACTATTGATGACTGGAAACATGTTGCATTGTCAGACGAGTCCCTTTCAGACTGTATCGAGCGTATGGACGTGTACTAGTATGGAGACAACCTCATGAATCCATAGACACTGCATGTCAGCAGGGGACTGTTCAAGCTGATGGCGGCCCTGTAACCGTGTGGGGTGCGTGCAGTTGGAGTGATGTGGGACCCCTGATACGTCTAGATGCGAGTCTGACTGGTGACGCGCTAAGTAAGCATCCTGTTGATCACTTACATCCATTTATGTCCATTGTGCATTCCGACGGAGTTGTGAAATTCCAGCAGGACAATGCGACACCCCACACAGCCTGAACTGTTACAGAGTCTCTCCAGGAACACTCTTCTGAGTTTAAACACATCCGCTGGCCTCCAGACTCCCCATACATGAACATTGTTGAGCAACGTGCTGTTCAGAAAAGATCTCCACCCCCTCCTACTCTTACGGATTTGTGGGCAGCCTTGCAGGACTCATGGTGACAATGCGCTCCAGCACTACTTCAGACATTAGTTGAGTCCATGCCACGTCGTCTTGCGGGATTTCTGCCAGCTCGGGGGGGAGGGGGGGGGGGCTATACGATATTAGATAGGTGTACAAGTTCCTTTTGCTCTTCAGTGTATACCACGTTTTGTCAAACTTTTATCTCCTAATGTCATATCAAGAACCTGTATAACTTCTGAAACTGAAATATTAAGTTTGAATGATAAGAATTTAGGCTGCTTACCCTCAAAACCAGTGCTACCTACCCGTATCCAGTGATAAAGCCCATTGAACTAAAATATTTAACTCCAGTAAATCTGGCTAACAATTCAGTGTCCATTGGATGATATCTTTTTGCCTCAATGTGCTGATTTAATGTTAGGGTATCAAGCACTACGTGAATATCGGCATTGGCTTTTCTGACCGGTCCTATCGACTTAAAGAAGCTACTTGACTTCTCAATAATGCCCCAAGCTAAAATTCTGTGTCCTTTTCTTCTTCCCACATCCTATATGCTGAAGGACGTTGGATAGGGTCTCTTAGAGAATTTTGTTGCTTCTTTCATCTTTTCTTACACTATTATACACTGATAACTGTCTCTTAGAAAACAGCGCTCGATATTTGAGGAGAGTTTTTTCGAAAGTTATAGTTACAGATCAGGCTTATTGCCATGCATGACCTGTTGAATTTTTTTCCTTTCAAAAGCCAATGTTTGCCTTTGTTATAGGGTGTCAAAAACTCCGACTTTTTGCAAAAGTCTATATTTGCTCCAGACATTACAGAAAACGTCAATAAATGCGAAGTATGCTTTGCTTCTGAGAGACCTGAAGGGAGAATAATAGTATAGGATGTCATTTTCAGTGATAATGTGAGAGAATTTTCCGGGAACAAACTGGAGGGCGAGCACATGCCGCCGGAACCAACAATGGAAATAAATTAGTAGTTTACACAACAACATTAACTCCTGATTACTGTTCAGTTCTAGCCAACTTTGTCAGGTAGAAGGAACATCAAGAAAGAAGCATAACGAAAAAGAAGGCAGACAATATCTACAGTCCTACATGCGCCTCAACGATCAAGTAACGTCAGATGGCGAGGAAGGCGCGCCACGTATTCAACCAATCCCACAACTGTAGCCACAGCAAACACTTGAGGTTGCGAAGCCTCATCCCCCACCACTGTAGTCTGTTCATAGTGAGAACTCATTCCCCACTACTATAGTCTGTTCATAGTAAGAATAATCCGGATGTAAACATTACGCTGCTAATTCTTCCGCGCTTACTATTACCGCATTGGATTTTATTTCCCATGGAGCTTCAACTGTGTATAGTTGAGTGCAATAGTAATCCTACAGGGTGTGGCACGTAAATGCGGACTGATTTCAATTTGAATTTCCCGCCATATCGTAGTTCTGAGTTCTGCCGGAGGTCGCGATTGGCGTTCCTGAAAGCCATAGGCATCTAGTACACAGTCAGAACATTAAAATGGCCGAGATGTTACGGAGAAGTGCGAAATACAACGGAGGAGCCGCGATTATCGAAAGTCTTCGCGCTGGACGTTCGCCTACTGAAATAGTTCGATTCTTCGGATACCCGCGATCAACTGTGTACGATATTGTGGCCAAGTAAAATGCTTCGGAGAAGTCTGGGGAAATTTCCGCTAACAAGACGAGGAAACCTCATTCGAGGAAACGCGTGTCACGAACTGCAGCACTCATTGAAAAGGCTCAAGTGCTAATTTTCGGAGGACCCGTGGCAATCGCTGACTAAATTGGCACCAGTATTAAATGTCAGCGAGCAAGAAATGAGTCGGATGGTAGAGGAGGACCTTACATGAACTATTTAGTCCAAAACTGGCTCTCGGATAACGTTGACATGTTCTGGTCAAAGAAATTCTGGCCCCCGAGTAGCCCGGATTTGAATCTCCTCGACTACAATGTTTGGAGTGTAGTCGAAAGAGTTACCAATAAGACGAGGCACCTTAATATCGCATTTCTACGCAGCGCTATAGGAGCAACATTCGCGAATATGGACAGTGTTGTTTTAAAGAGTGCGTGCGATCGCTTCAGGACAAGATTGGAGGCAGTTATTGCGCATGAAGTGGGTTACATCGAGTAATGTTACTCTTGAAAGATACCACTGATTCTATGTAAAAGGATTTCCATTTTTATTTGTATTTTGTTTTAATAAATTTGCTTTTAAAAAAGTTTCATTTGTCCGGATTTAAGTGCCGCATCCTGCGCTTTTTATGTGGCAGTGCAGCTCGCCCACACTTGACCAGTGCATTTACGTAGGGAAACCAGTCCATCAGCACCGCAGTGATGTGTTAAAAACTACAGATAATCGTGTGTAAGCTTATTTGTGTCTATTTGACACTACTCAACTGAATGTTAATGAAGTTCGTTTAATCTGTTCCCAATCGATTATTTAAACACTTCTCACAGAAGATTGTGGTTCACTGAAATCATTTGAGTCAAAGGTATTAAACGAAACATTCGGAAGCATATCACACCAAACATTACACGTGCAGATAATTAATAAAATCGACAAACTGCGGACAAATGATGAAACTCGAAATACCATGTAAACTTTTAAAGGGGTACATTAATACACAGTAATACTCCGATAATACATTTCTTAATGAACTAGCGGGAAACCATATTTCCGCTTAGAGAAAGAATATCAACAAATACTCGTATAAACACAGTATGAGCTATTTGTGAGAGCAGTATGGAATTTTGAGATACTACTGCAGAGATTTGTTGTATAATGAAATACTGAAGCCACTTAAGGTATTACTCACCTCAGTATCTCAATCTGAAGAAGACTTTCATCACTGGAACAACCAACTTCAGCACTGATGAGTAGGCGATCAACAGCTGAACCTGTGTAACGTCCCAAGTGCCACATTTTGCTTCTTATTTTATTAACAAAGTGTTCTTCTGTATCCCACCGGTGTTGGGGAGACGTGCGACAGAGCTTCGTGCATTAATTTAAGCACGTCCGGTAGCTTAAAAAATGTCGTATTACTTCTTGCAACATATCCTTAAACTTGGCTCCAGATAAGTTCCATAGGGTTCAAATTGCAGTGGTACGGCAGTAACCTAACGACAATGTGACCCACAGACTACGCTGTTTCATCACTAATATACTGATCTACATCATAAGCTTCAACCTGTTTCTGTAATTTAGGTTAAATGGCAGTAAGATCGACATGTGGTGATTTACAAAGCCTTCCTTCCTCCGACGTTTTTGTGGCCTACGCTCAGCCTTAACGCTGTGATGTGTAGCATTGTCCGTAATTATAACACTGTTGGGCTCTAATCTGGGAGAATTTCTTTGAACCATTTTGGGAACATTTCGCCATTAGTGTCTTCTTGATAATCTCCAGTCTTCTTTGATTCAAAAATCAATTCAGCCACCTGTCACAAAACCACTGGTCTTCCTAGATGAGCTATAATTAGCTGTTTTCCTTTTCCTGCCGGATTTTTTAACGCCCGTGACAGACTTGCAACAAAACATCGTCTCTTTTCAGTCTCTGTTTAGTCAGTCCACGCTTTTTGTGTTACATGTCCTGCGCAAACCTATGTTTCGTCAAGGTAGTAAATCTTCCATTTCTCGCATCTGAACTGTGGAATTTGCCGGAGATGACGCCTCCTCCGCTAAGCAGTATCCTCCCTACCTGTAATTACGCTATTTAGTTTCCTGCTTTCGGACTGAAAACGAATATCTTTTATCAGTTTATGAAATGCCGTTCCTCTAAAAGTAGGCAAGTCATCGTGATTATTTACTGTTAGAAGTATATTGTTTATTGTAGGTGCTTCGTCCTAGAAGAAAAATGTGTGCCCCTTTGACCACACAGCGTTTTTAACGAAATGGTCACATTTTCCTAAAACGTACGACTGGTTTCTTCTTGTCTTTTCTGGAGTTGACAGGTTATCTGTTTTCTGTGTTTCTTTACATTGCAACTCATTACAGTTGTCACAGAAACAGTGGTAAACTCGGATGTCGTAACTGCAAGTTTCTTTACAGAAGCAGAAGATGCATTTTCCGGTAACTTCTCAAGAACGTCGAGAACCATAAATTTTTCACCCTTTTTGACGGTGTTCCTGTTTTGCGTTTCATAAAATAACACGATGAAGTTAACAGCCATTTTCGCCGTACACGTGGGAAACACGAACGTGTGAGCAGCACCACAATTACTGCCCGCGTTTTTTTTTTTTTTTTTTTTTGGGAAGGGGGAGTCATTTTCTTCAGCGCTCACAAGGGGAGAGATCCTTTGCAACCCTTACCCCCCAGATGTTTCTTCAGAATGACACGATAACCGAATGCTCTTGTACAGGAAGATCACCACGTACAAACTGAGCTATGGCGAGTTGTACATTGTCACATACAAAGGTTGACCTTCCTCCGCACACTTCATCTAATCTCAAGTGTACAACACAGGATGTCATTTCGATAACCCTTAAAAAAATTGGAATCCAACCTACAACCTTGCTTGTACACGTCAATTACTGTGTCCAATACGCTACTACAACTGTGTATATTTGGAGATAGTTTTATAAGGATACTATGCCTTGTTTCTCAGATTTATTAAGCAAAAGCCGAGAAATTACGCGTTTCGGCATTTCTAGTTGAAAGGAGAGATCAAGAGTATTTGCAAACCAAGGCGACTTATACCGAACAGAACTAGCCATAAAGTCGTGCACGAATTGTTTAGAGAAAGCGACTGTACACTGAGATCTGAAATAACAAAATACATTGCGTAAGCATTTAGCATACTGATCAGCGAAACCATTGCTGCCTGTTAATGCTTTAGAACGTTTTGAAGTTTCATTAGCCGTGGTATAACACAGAGTATCTAATAATAATTATCTCTCCAGGGGGCTCAAGGTATCTTCCTGATTTCGTATGTGGCGCACACGGGGAACAAAGCTATTTGCGGCTCTTTCTCTCTTACTTTCCGGGCTGCATTTTCTTCCCCGAGCCCCTCTCTCCCTGTCCTTCCTTCCCCTCCGCGCCCTCCTGCCTCTCTCACGGTGTCTTGCCTCACTTGGCCAGGCTATCCTCCTGGTTTCTGGTATTCCTTCCAGTTTTTGTTTCTCTTGTTTTTTTCCTTTTTCCTTTCCTTTTTGGCGTTTTTCGTCCCCCTTTAGAATTTGACCTCCTCTTCTAAATTTTCTCTCGGTGGTGTGAGCCAACTGGGGTAGAACAACTTACTTGGCGTCTTCGGCGTGTGGCCTTACCGCCTCTTCCATTTTTCCTTGACGCCGTTGTTTTTTATGTCAGCAAGTAGCCAGTCCGTGTGGCGAGGCTGTAATGTACCCTTTTGGCTGAGCACCCTGACAACGTATACCAAACGAGGTGGTGCAGTGATAGCGCACTGGACTCGCGTTCGAGAAGACAACTATTCAAATCCACTTCCGGCCATCCTGAGTTAGGTTTTCCGTGATTTCCCTAAATCGCTTCAGGCAAATGTCGGGATGGTTCTTTTGAAAGGGCATATCCGATTTCCTTCCTAATCATTCCCTAATCCCAGTTTGTGCTCCATCTCTAATGACCTCGTTGTCGATGGGACTTTAAACAATAATCTCCTCCTCCTCCTCCCTGACAACATAGGGATCACACTTCTGATACCTGAGCTGTTGCCTTCCCTGTATATGCCTTATATGCCTAGGAGTCGTTGCTTGTCATTCTAGAGCGTCAGAACCCCTGGCAATGGCCTCTAGGCCAGACGGTCTTTGCTATGGCTGGGTGCATGTAGAGAGCCCCTGATGAAACTGGGTTTTATCAGAGTGGACGCTTTGCGTATGAAACTCATTAATCTTCAAAAAGTGCCCGTTTTTCTACGACTCTCTCTTTAGTTGGCAATGGAGCATTTAATGTTGCTTCTTATGATCGTGCAGCCTTCCCTTCGCTGGCTACGCCCTGGGAAGAGCGCTAGGCTCGCTGGGTTGGGGTGCACCAGAACTGACAGTGTCACTTTTACCACACCAAGCTGTTAGTTTTCGTGGAAACTATCGTGGAAATGTTTGGTGAAGTGGACTCTGTGAGTAAGATGCGATCATCTTTGCTGTTGACCGAAACTTCTCCTCCTGCCCAATCTGCAGCTCTTCATGCCAGTGACCACCTTGGCGTCCTCCCAGCGTCCATTACTCCTCACCAGTCTTTCAATATAGCTCAGGGAGTCATCTTTCATAGGGACCTCATCGTTGAAACTGATGAACTCTGGGGCAGTCAGGAACTACAGAACATTCATGTTGTTCAGCGTATTCAGAAAGCCCATAAGGACCATTGGATGATACCAGCCCTTTTATTCTGACATTTGAAGGGGATACCTTCCCAGAGAAGGTCAAGATAGTAATTTATTGGTGTAATGTCAAGGAGTATGTCCTGGCACCCTTGTGGTGTTTTGACTGTTTGCAGTTCAGGCACATGTCCTCCTGCTGCACAGAGGACCCTCCAGCAGTGAATGTGGACACCCATTTCACAGGGTGACGGTGTTCTGCTGCCTGCATGTGTTAATTGTCACAATCATCATTCTCCATACTTGTCGGGTTACCTGGGTTATAAAAAGGAGAAGAGTGTAAGTCCCTTAATCATTTACCCTACACTGAGACTCTTCAGAAATATGATTGGCTTCACCTGTGCCTGTTACATCAAACTGTGCTTGTGTTACATCCTTTCCCCCTCCCCTCCTCGCCTCTCCTCTCTCCTCCCCTGCAGTTCCCACACCCTCACCTCCTGGTGCTGATTCCCCTATGTGGCCTGAGAAGTGTTCCCAGACTGGAGACCTTCTCCCAAAAGTCGACCATGAGACCCACAGTTCTTGTGCCCCAAGGTCACCCACTCTCTCTCGATTCCAGATCTCCCTGAAATCTGCTCAGTCTCCAGACCCTGCCCTCCTCGATCTATGAAAGAGAAGAGGAGGAAACATAAGTCTCTGACAAGGCCCTTTGTGTGCCCCCAGAGGTGTTGACTCCTTTCTCACAACCTGAGTCTGACCTCTTATTTTTGTATACCAAGTCCTTGTTGGTGATGGATGGTGACCTGGCAGTGTGACCAACTTCAGCCCATTCATCTCTCATTTGGAACCCCATTCCATACTTATTCAATGGAGCTGTAATGGATACTACTATCACCCGGAGTTGCAATCCGTTATTTCATTTTATGCCACAGCTAGTGTCATTCTCCAGAAATCTCATTTCGCTGATACTCACTCACCAACCCTTCGTGGGTCCCATTCTTTCTGTTGGAGCTGGGTCAGCCCTTTGAGGGCTTCCAGTGGTGTCTGCATGTTGGCCCATATGAGTGTTTTTAGTACATAGATCCCCCCTCATACCATATTAGAAGCAGTTGCCATCTGGGTCCACTTTGTTAGCAATCTCTTTCTTCCTCCTGACAGGCCACCTACACCTGTTGACCTAATGGCCCTTCTGTAGCAACTTCCACCTCCCTTCCTCCTCATTGGGGATTTAATGCCTGTTATTCCTTGTGGGACAATGCTTTTTCACTTAGACAGGGTCTCCTTATAGAGTAGTTTCTTGTAGATCTTGACCTGTGCCTTCTTCATGATAGTTCCCCTTCACATTTTAGTGCCACTCTGTATGTGAATGATTTCTGTATTCAGGCTAGTCCCAATTTGGTGGCCTCTAAGAAACAACAACCCCAGGGTGCCATCCAATACGCTTACACATGGACACTGTCACAAAGTTATCTGTTCTACCCCCTTAAATCCAGGGTGGTGCATTTCTGCCATTTTACTATAGCGTATCCCAATCTGGAGCTGTGTTTCAATGTCCAGCGCCAGATTGTGGTCCCCCACTTCGGTTTCTTGGGTCTCCTTTGTTGACAACAAGTTTACTGTGTTGCCCCATATCCTCATTCTGAAGGTTGGCTGTTTCTGTAAACACAATGTCCTTTACTTCCTTACCTATGCCTCCTGGGGGCCTTAATCAGACCTTATTTCTGTCATGTCTGGACTATGGTTTAAAAAAAAAAATGGTTCAAATGGCTCTGAGCACTACGAGACTTAACTTCTGAGGTTATCAGTCCCCTAGACCTTAGAACTACTTAAATCTAACTAACCTAAGGACATTACACACATCCATGCCCGAGGCAGGATTCAAACCTGCGACCGTAGTGGTTGCGCGGCTCTAGACTGTAGCACCTAGAACCGCTCGGCCACTCTGGCCGGCCTATGGTTGTAAAGTTTATGGATCAGCTGCCTCTTCCTCACTGCTTCTCTTTCACCCAGCTGACAATCGTGGTATCCATTTGGCCACTAGTGCCTTTTGCACTAGCCCTGTTGGTGGTTTTCTGGTCAATGCTGAGATCCCCCTCCCCCGCCCCCCCTTTTGGTTTGGCAGTCCCAGCTCTTGATTTCCGATGCCATTGCTATCTGCCCTTTCCCTGCTAACCTCTCCTATTATTATTATTATTATTATTTTTTTTTGCATCCTTGGGATGTCACCTGCCCACCCTTGAGTGGGTTTACTGGTTGGGCTCCACCTTCACTTCTCTCTGCCATGGTTTCCATCTTCTTCTTTGTCTTGTTCCCCACATTCTCCCTCATACATCCCCCCCCCCCCCCCCCCCCCCCATGGTTAGCTCCTTGCTCACAGATTCGGAAGGACCTCTTCCAGGGTCTGAAAGCCTCCATTGCTCTGATGGTGTTTTGTTGTTCATTCTGCCCACTCAAACAGGAGTTTCGGTTCTAAATCCTCTAGTTAATAGTATATGCCTCTGCATCTTCGGCTGGCACAGAACACCACTTCTTGCCTGCCACATATGGGGTGTTTGCTGCAGAAGTGATGACCATCTATCAGGTCCCGTGCGTTATTCAATGAGGCTCACTCACCCAAGTTTTATTATGTACAGACTCAATGAGTTGCCATCAGGCTATCAACCAGTGTTTTTTCCCCACCACTCCTTTATCTTTGCCATTCATGACCTTATCACTGATCTTGACCATGTTACTTGTTTGGCTGATTCCTTTGATTCGACCCAACTGTGAATTGAAGCTGAGCCCCTTTGTTTCTGAATCCACCGTGTTGACCACGCAGCTACCGGGGCAAACGGGACAGAAGTGCTACATTAAGGCAGAAAACAATTCCAGCATCATGTTTCCGCTCTTGAGTTCAAAAGAATATTTCAAATTTCAGAAGTTCAGTAAACGTTTTCATACTTTTGAGTTAGTTTTCATTTCTTATCCTTTGACTTAGCACTGCACTCAGAATGCAAAGTTGCAGTCTTCAGCCAGCGTGGGATTGGAGCGTATTGCCAAGCGATACTCGTAACACTCCCACCAACTCAGGCGCACGACCACTCTCACCGATAGGACTGCAGGCCGTCTCACTAGCCCACTGCTCCCCACCACTCTCAGGAATCAGAAAGCAAGATAGCTCTCTAGCTCACTACTTCCCACCACTCTTACGCATCGGATTGCAAGATAGCTCACTGTTCCCTGCCAAGGTAACTAGCTCTTGCGGACAAGATTGCGCAGAGAGGACCACACGGCGACTTGAGGCGTCACTCCGTTCTGTGTGCTCTTGGCGCAATGATGCAGCTTGCAACTCGCTTTCTTGACTGAACACCTCTCCATCCGGGTTCAGCTCTTTATCCTTTGTATCCTTATTTGCTTTGTTCTATTCGTCGTCTTCTTGTGTTGTTACTCTTCTGTTTTCTTGTTATGTGGAGTGTTCTTGTTAAGTGAATTATTATATCTTCTTCTATGTCTGTTGCATTTATAGTGCTGTTGTTGGTGTGTTGCTAGCCTTTATGAAGATTTTAATTACTTAGGGTGAACAGTATACTAAATATAATGGTACATATAACACATAATTATTTTAACATACCGTACATGATGGTCCGTGTATAAAGGTTGTCTCAGGAGAAATGGTCAATATTCAGAGATATGACAGGAATGATAATTTGAAGAAAAAAGCTAAATATGGATATGTGCCCCATTCCAAATGGTTTCTGAGATGGAAGCTACTCTTGTACGTTTTTCTTGAACAACACGAAATCCGCGGCCTCTAGCGAAAACTAGTTGCAGCATAAAATTAAACTACGTTAAATTTCCTTTAAAAGGTTCTGTTCATTTTGTCTCAACGACTTACAGGTTGCGTGAAGAAAGTGAGATAATACAGAAAATATTGCGCAACATGCTTGCGTTGAGATGTAGGTAGGCCAGTTTGTGGTAGTTTCCCGACTTGATAGACCACGTGTCCACATCAAATTATTCGTCTCGACTTCGTCTAAACTGCTATGGTGCATTGTAAACAATGACAATGGACTGAACAATAAAAAAATCAGTAACATTGTCCATTAAATATGTCCTGGCCCGGAAACCATTCAGAATAGTACGTATGTCCACATGAAATATTTTGCTTTATATGATCGTTCCTGTAATACCCCTGAATATTGACCATTCATCTTGGGACAACCTGTATATTATTTTTAGTTTTTTATTTGTTCATCGAACCCGAACAGATTAATGCCTTTGGGAGTCCTCTTACATAAGACCAGAGATTTATATACAATTACAAAACTTATTAAAATCACAGTTACTTAAAAATCATAATGTCTTTAAAATGATATCTCCTGTATATATTAGCCATTTACCTTTACGTCCTCTTCGTTGAGATCGTTGATTTTCCTCATAGACAATTTACCCAGCTGCTCTTCTTAGCAGTTGGATCTCTAGTGCTTGTATTCTGACAGGAACGAGTGTTTTTGCTGTGTTGTCCAGGCAAGTGCTTGAATGTCTAGGGAGCAGTAGTTACTATGAGCAGTAGCGGGTCAACAATAAGCTTGATCATATGGAGTGCAATGGCGTTCTGTACAGTAAATGCTGAGCTGAAAGATTTTTCGACAGCGTTGTCAGCTCAAGAAAGAATTCTTCGCTACTACTATCATTTACCTCCGTGAAATAATCAGTAAGTCTATGTTTTGTTTACGGTTCAATGAAGGTGATCGCCAAAGTCAAATACTGGTTTAGTTCCTTGGTTGGGACAACGGGATCAGCTGCAGCTTCTACCTTGCCTACTCTTCCCTAGATACAGATACTTTGCATAGAGCATCTTGTTTTTATGTTTTAGATTAATGTACTGACATGTCTTAGTTATCCTTTGTCTCAGATTGATTGACTGTTTGCTTTCTGCTTGTAGTCAATTTTATTTTCAAGGGTAGGAGGTCGTTTGTAAGCACGATGTGCAGCGTCTTCGAGATTCATGAACTGTTTTCGTTCTTCCGTTAGCCAAGGTGCAGGTTCTCCCTTCAGGTTTCCGGTCTATGGGGGAGCATATTTATAGTGTAACTTTGATAGTAAATCTATGGAGTTGGTCTTTCACATCCAGGAATGGTATGGAAGTCGTCTCCCGAATTATCTCTTGTGCCTCCGCTGCAAGTTCAGGCACACTCATACATTTAAAGTCTCTGTATGTTGGTGTAGTTTATTCCTTGCACAGTTTAGAGAGTAAGTCATAAATATTATGTTGTCAGCTGATATTCCAGGTACAAATTTCTTTGGTTGTGGATTTCGTGGCAAATATATGTATGGGGGCCAGACTATATGTTGCATTATGAGTAGGTGCAAGCTGAAATGCTGTTACATTTGAAGAAGAAACTACACAGTTGAATTTCACAGTGAAGGTGCAGAATATTTATGTTAGTGTTTCTAGCATTATTTTTATGCTCCCAAGTATAATCGAATTTTGAAAGGTCAGTTTTGAAACATTCTATCCCACCTACTTTCGGAAGTTAAGAGAACGCACATTAGGAAAATTTTCTTAAGGGATTTGATATTTTACAAACTTATATTTGGCTTGTTTGTCTTCATCAGTAATGGATGTGAGCAGCACGGTCTGCAATAAGTTAAAGTATTTGTAAGCCACTTCTCCACCTACTAATCTGTCGTTTCTGCGGTGTCTTAGGACAGGGAAGTCTACATTTAGGGAACTGGGGAGCATGGAGCATGCTGGTGGCTGCATGAATAGACCAGTTCGTAGCTCCTAAAGCACAGTTTTTAGAGTTCATTTGCATTGCTCTTTTCCAGTCTTTATCCGCACCATTATCCTGCCATCTCTTGTTCACATGGTGTGTAGCCCAAATTTTGATACCACATTATTCAAAATTTTTATCTTTTAGCAGTGAAGTCCTGATTTATTTCTTTTAGTGGTGTCCTCACCCTCAACTGCTTTTCATTTACAATAACCAGTAAGTAATTTTTTTTTCGTATGTGCGTTCGTATATATACACTCCTGGAAATTGAAATAAGAACACCGTGAATTCATTGTCCCAGGAAGGGGAAACTTTATTGACACATTCCTGGGGTCAGATACATCACATGATCACACTGACAGAACCACAGGCACATAGACACAGGCAACAGAGCATGCACAATGTCGGCACTAGTACAGTGTATATCCACCTTTCGCAGCAATGCAGGCTGCTATTCTCCCATGGAGACGATCGTAGAGATGCTGGATGTAGTCCTGTGGAACGGCTTGCCATGCCATTTCCACCTGGCGCCTCAGTTGGACCAGCGTTCGTGCTGGACGTGCAGACCGCGTGAGACGACGCTTCATCCAGTCCCAAACATGGTCAATGGGGGACAGATCCGGAGATCTTGCTGGCCAGGGTAGTTGACTTACACCTTCTAGAGCACGTTGGGTGGCACGGGATACATGCGGACGTGCATTGTCCTGTTGGAACACCAAGTTCCCTTGCCGGTCTAGGAATGGTAGAACGATGGGTTCGATGACGGTTTGGATGTACCGTGCACTATTCAGTGTCCCCTCGACGATCACCAGTGGTGTACGGCCAGTGTAGGAGATCGCTCCCCACACCATGATGCCGGGTGTTGGCCCTGTGTGCCTCGGTCGTATGCAGTCCTAATTGTGGCGCTATTCTGCACGGCGCCAAACACGCATACGACGATCATTGGCACCAAGGCAGAAGCGACTCTCATCGCTGAAGACGACACGTCTCCATTCGTCCCTCCATTCACGCCTGTCGCGACACCACTGGAGGCGGGCTGCACGATGTTGGGGCGTGAGCGGAAGACGGCCTAACGGTGTGCGGGACCGTAGCCCAGCTTCATGGAGACGGTTGCGAATGGTCCTCGCCGATACCCCAGGAGCAACAGTGTCCCTAATTTGCTGAGAAGTGGCGGTGCGGTCCCCTACGGCACTGCGTAGGATCCTACGGTCTTGGCGTGCATCCGTGCGTCGCTGCGGTCCGGTCCCAGGTCGACGGGCACGTGCACCTTCCGCCGACCACTGGCGACAACATCGATGTACTGTGGAGACCTCACGCCCCACGTGTTGAGCAATTCGGCGGTACGTCCACCCGGCCTCCCGCATGCCCACTATACGCCCTCGCTCAAAGTCCGTCAACTGCACATACGGTTCACATCCACGCTGTCGCGGCATGCTACCAGTGTTAAAGACTGCGATGGAGCTCCGTATGCCACGGCAAACTGGCTGACACTGACGGCGGCGGTGCACAAATGCTGCGCAGCTAGCGCCATTCGACGGCCAACACCGCGGTTCCTGGTGTGTCCGCTGTGCCGTGCGTGTGATCATTGCTTGTACAGCCCTCTCGCAGTGTCCGGAGCAAGTATGGTGGGTCTGACACACCGGTATCAATGTGTTCTTTTTTCCATTTCCAGGAGTATATATATATATATATATATATATATATATATATATATATATATATATATATTCGCCCAAATTATAACTAACCAAGTCGAAAATTGAGAATGATTTGACCACCGCAAAGGCAGTCTGCCTGTCGTCTGATGCGTGGGCGAGTGTAAATATCATCAGTTCCTATGCACTCACTGCACGTTTCATAGATGAGAAGAGTGAAGTAAAGTCATACCTTTTAGAGAGCTCACAATTCGAAGATACACTGCAGGAAACAACTCAAACTGAGTAATGTCTGATCATACAATGTAGGCTTTTACGGCCGATATTGTCATCAGTTAAAACTTCCGAGCTGATAGGCTACGACGCCACGTGATGGACAGTGGCGCCCTCTGCACTGCCTATATAATCAGCACTTCCTCGAGTTCTCTTTGCAGTTCGCCGCTTTATCTCGGAGGATGTCACCCGCAATCGGAGACGAAACGTCAGGGGAGAGTTTTACACATCGATCACGCTCTATCAGCCCGGAAGTTTTAGGTGAGTAAAGTCTGTTATCCCAAATACAGTATCAATTTTAATATCACTTCCATAATAACAGAAGAAGCGTCAAATATGAAATTAACTCCATGCTTCTGAAACTTCCACATATTCCACGCTTTGCACAACCTTTAAACATCACTGCGCAACACGCTATATAGAAGTCCATATAGAAAACCGTTGACGAAGTCAAATCAGTTGTTATCTTTCTTAAGGAGAGACCCTTTCCTTTAAGCTAACTTGCTGAAATGCTAGAAAATTTAAAAAACGACCGACTGAAAATAAAACAAGCTGTCCCAAACCAGGTGGAACTCTACTTATGAAATGCTGTAAAGATTTACTTTAAATAAAGCTCCCATAATTTCTCGCCTCGCTATTTTAGGTGGAAAATCGATCGCCTTCAACTTAAAAGGTACAGATTGGAAGATAATGCAACAGCCTTTAAGGATTTTGAAAGTTTTAGATAAGGCAACCAAAGAAGTGTCCTCAGAGAATAGTCTAATTTTTAAAAATGAAAATTTTTTCCAAGATTAATGGAACGGCAGCTAAAATCTTTTAAAGACAAAAATAAAGAATATCCTCAAGAAGTAGAGTCATTGCTTGATAATTTGTTTAAAGTGTTATCAGAGTGGTTTCCAGCAACGACCTTGTAATATCCACGACAAGCCACGAGATGTTAAAATGAACTAAGAGTACAGACTTCAACCAATATTATCGATACTACGTATAAAAAGACTATCGTGTAAAAATGACGATAATTATTTCATTATTTCTGTAATAATTTAATTTCTGTGTGAATTAAAACTATTATCAGAGAGCTACATTCATAGACAACGACAATTATAATCTTTTTTTGTTATCTGTGATAATTGTGGTTCAGTTGTTCTTCCTGTGCTAACCGATGAACTGTTCGAACGTGAGAGGTGTGAGGTCTGTAAAGAGAAAACCTGTAACTATATATTGTTAACTAATATTTGAAAAATAGAGTCGCTATAGTCTAGACGTGGATTTGTATTTTATTTCAATTGTAATACAATCTAATTAATGTTTTAAGTGTTAATTTTCAGCTCTGCAATTAGGAGCGCAGCCATTAACGCTAGTAACTTTCAGCGGAGTTTACTAGTAGCTGGTATAAAAAAATATGACGGTATTTACATTGAAAACGGTTTTAACAGCTAAAGAATAGAGATAAAAGGCTTAAAGAGTTTTATCAAAATATATTAGCTTGATATAAAATAAATCGACAACAACAATACAGAAATTGACTATCGTCTGTCTGCCGCCATCTTAGCAAAAATATCTCCGCGGCAGTTTTGAATCGAGAATTTTAACAGACATAAATGTTAGATATAAATGAATGGAAATAAATGTGCGCCGGTGGTCCCGAATCTACTTTAAAAGACAGAATTCAACTCAGATAGAATCTTTAAAAATAATGCTCACAGCACGTTTCGTAATATCAATTTCTTATTTGCTGATGTATGAAGCTTAATTATTTCGGACGATTTACATGAAATATTTTAATAGGAGACATACGTCAGTGTTATGCGCAGATAGGATTTTTGTTACTAAATGTTCCTTTTGCTAGAGGAAGGTGCTCCCATCTTAAGTAACAGTTGTGTAAAACCTGATAAATGATGTGTAATTTAGTGCCACTCACACGACTTTACAGACAACATTTCTACACAACGTCAACTGGAGATTTCTTTAGCAGAGAAACAAATATTAGGCGGGATAATAATTTTTGAGATCAAACGAATTGTTCCGCTGACAACAGGTAACTGGTTATATATATATTTTATCTACCTGAAATATCATTTATAAGTAATTAAAGTCACGAAATACAATAAACCGGTTCCGCCACAACCTGATCAGTCAGGTAACGTTACTGGGCCCCCAATTCAAAGGCAAGGATTTTCAGACTACAAATTTTCAGAGACAGCAATCCCTTAAACTGGTGGGAAACAAGAAAATTGCTGTGGCCAGCACTGTATCAACTGTATCTCTGTTTTTAAAAGTATGACATATCACAGCGATATCAGTGTCCTGTGAATGAATATTTTCAAAAGAATGACGAATGTGTACTAAGAAGAGAAAGAGAATTGCATCAACTAAAATGGGTCAAATTTTATTTATAAATGGCAGAGAAGGTTGAGAACACCCTATGACAAGCTAGGCTGAGACTTCCTGGACTTGCGCTATAAGGTTGAGAACTGTAGGGTCGTCCTCAGTGGGTAAGGTGCGCACTACACAACAGAGGTTGCTAGTCAGGTAACTGACTGTGGCGTGCACACAAGGTTTTTTTTTTTTTTTTAGATTAGGCGCCTTTCCATCCGATCAGATAACGATAGCTGTAGGAAACCCGGAAGTATCAGTGTAAGATCGAAAGAAATGTCTCCCACAGGTGAGAGTATTAAAATCCTAATGGTAAACCGTTGAAGCATTCGCAACAAAGTGCCAGAGTTTGAAGCGCTCAGAAAAAGAGATGAAGTTCACATAATAAGAGGTACTTTACATAATACAAGGTACAGGAAGCTGGCTGAAAGCTGAAATTGATAGCAGTGAGCTTTTTGGGGAAAATTTAAGTATACATCGAAAGGATAGGCAAATGGGAAATGGAGGTGGTCTATTTGTTCCAGTAGACAAGAAACTCAAATCCAACTAGGTAGAAATTGAAGCTGCATGTGAGATTGTTGGCCTAGACTCAGTATCAGAGGTGGGCATAAAATAATAACTGGATCCTTCTATCGCCCACCGGGTTCATCTCTTGATGTAACCGAAACCTTAGAGAAAACCTCAGTTCACTTCTTTAATCATCGGTGGCGACTTTAATCATCCGGTTGCCGGCCGGACTGGCCGTGCGGTTCTAGGCGCTACAGTCTGGAGCCGAGCGACCGCTACGGTCGCAGGTTCGAATCCTGCCTCGGGCATGGATGTGTGCTCTGTCCTTAGGTTAGTTAGGTTTAATTAGTTCTAAGTTCTAGGTGACTGATGAACTCAGAAGTTAACTCGCATAGCGCTCAGAGCCATTTTTTAATCATCCAACAATTTATTAGGGAAATTACACTTTCGTTAGTGGCGGGTGAGATAAGACATTAATAAATTCTTTCTGTGAAAACTACCTAGAACAGATAGTTAGGAAACCCACTCATGATGGAAGTACATGGGATCTCATGTCAACAAATAGATCTGACCTCTCTGAACATGTCAAGTCGAAAATTGTATCAGTGACCATGATGCGGTTATGGTAACAATGATACCAAATTACAAAGGACAAGTAAAACAAGCAATATATATATATATATATATATATATATATATATATATGTGTGTGTGTGTGTGTGTTCATTAAACTAGATAAAAATCAGTAGAGTCGTATCTCACTGAGGAACTTGAAACTTTCATCAAAGGTCAGGAGCATCCAAAGGAACTCTGGCTTAAGTTTAAAAGAATAGTTGACCATGCACTGTATAGTAGAACATTTCATAATCAGTGGTGGGGAGGGGGGGCGGGTGGGGGGGGGAGAGACATCCGTGGTATACAGTCACAGTAAAGAAACTTCTAAAGAAATAGTGATTACTGCGTAATAGGTGTAAAACAAAGCATAGGGCTATAAGCAGAGACATGCTGAATGGAACGCATGTGGCTGTCGAGCAATGCATGATGCCTTCAGTGACTACCGTAGCAGAATATTGTCAAATGATATTTCACAAAACCCAAAGAAATTGCGATCTTATGTAAAGACTGTTACTGGCACCAAAGTTATCCAGTCTCTAGCGAATAAGACAGGAACTGAAATTTAGAATAGCAAAGCAAAAGTTCCTTTACAAATGTTGCTTACAAAAGCAAGTCCAGGAGAATGGCCCCAATTTAATATTCATACCACTGAAAAGGTAAATGAAACAAGTACCAATGTCACTGGTGTTGAGAAAAAGCTGAAATCGGCAAAACTGAACAAAGCTCCAGAGCTTGATGGAATTCCTGTCATTCTATACTCAATTTGCGACTGAGATAGCCATTCTTCTAACTATAATCTATTGTAGATACATCGAACAAAAAGCCATTTCCAGTTCTTGGAAACAAGCAAAGGTCACGCCCGTCTAGAAGTAGGGTACTGGAAGTAATCCACAAAACTACCGTTCAATATCCTTGACGTCGATTTGTTGTAGAGACTCAGAACATATTTTGACCTCAATAATAATGAGGTATCTTGAAAAGAATGGCCTCCTCAACGCCAACCACGATGGATTCTGGAAACATCGCTCATACGAAATCCAACTCGTACTTTTCTCACGTGACATACTGAAAGCTTTGGATCAATCCACTCAGGTAACTGCAGCGTTTCTTGATTTCCGAAAAGCGTTGACTCAGGAACACAACTACGCTTATTGTCGAAAGTACCATCATATAGTGAAATTTGTGACTGGATTGAGGACTATTTGGTTGGTAGGACGCAGCATGTTCTCCTGGATGGAGAGTCATCGTCCGATATAGAAGTAACTTCAGGTATGCGCCAGGAAAATACCCTTGCTGTTCATGTTGTATATTAATGACCTAGCAGACAATATCAATAGTAACTTCAGATTTTTTGGGGGTGATGCAGTTAACTATGACGAAGTACTATCTGAAAGAAGCTGCATAAACATTCAGTCAAATCTCGATAAGATTTAGAAGTGATGCATAGACTGGCAAATAGCATTAAGCGGTCAGAAATGTAAAATTGTGCACTTCACAAAACGAAAAAACATGATATCCTATGACTATAATATCAGTGAATGATTGTTGGAGTTGGACAATCATACAAATACCTGGGAGCAACACATTGTAGAAATATGAAATGGAGTGAACACATATACTCAGAGGTGGTTAAAACAGATGGTGGACCTCGGTTAATTGGTGGAATACTGGGGAAGTGCAGTCACTCTACAAAGGAGATTGGTTACAAATCACTCACGCGACCAGTTCTAGAATATTGCTCAAGTGTGTGGGGCCTGTACCAAATAGAACTAACAGGGGATATTGAACGTATACAGAGAAGGAAGGGCATCACGAATGGTCACAGGATTGTTTGATCCGTGGGAGAGTGCCACAGAGATAGCGAAGGCACAGTACTAGATGACTCTTGAAGATAGACGTAAACTAACCCAAGCAAGGGCGCCGACTTTCTACAATTTCTTTGGGTGCATATAAATGGCGGGATGTAATATATGTTTTCTGGGGAGTCTCGACAATTTTTTAAAAGATTACCTTTCATTTATAATCTTTTATGAACACTGTCTGTGTCATAAAGATCCGTGGTGTGATGAGGTAAAATATACTGGTACTATAACCATACGTTGAGACGGCCCTAGCTCAGTGACAACACAGCTGACTTATAAGCAACGGAAATGAGAACAAATTCGGGTTCAAATGTACCTGGACGAACCCACAGACCCAGAGGCGTATTGTACCCGATAAGGGCTCCTCTGCAAAAATAAAAATCCTGAGCCCCACTCACATAAAATGTATAGCCCATCACTAACTAACACAACTTTCATTGTAGCAGGTAGAAATAGGAAGTTAATGGAATGTGTTGTAAAATCTCAAAAATATAAACAAAGAGATCATTCGTTTACTGTATTCAAAGTATTAAACAAGGCTTATTAATACCGATAAATGTTATTAAAATTATACACATTATAGTGATTGGCAATCAATATACTTTTTTGTACAGACAAATGGGAAATATTTATTGAATTTTGTTTTTATCAAACTGAAAATTTTGTGTATGCAGTGCACCCATAAGAATATGTTATGTGGATGCTCGAGCCGCGGCACACCTACGTAGTCGGCGCGCATCCCAAGAAGGTCTGTTAACAAAGTTTCAAGAATCGGCTTTAAATGATAGTTATAGGTAAATACTACAGTCCCCTACATATCGCTTACATAGCAGTCGTGAGGATGAGATTAGAATAATTACTGCAGGCACAGAGACATTCAAACAATCATTCTTGCCGCACTCCATACGTGAATGGGACGTGAAGACACACTATTAACTGGTACAATGGGACGTGCCCTCTGCCATACCTTATGGTGTTTTGCAGACTATATATATGTAGATGTAGACGTAGAACAAGTTCCTCAAATGTTATATGGTAGAAATATTCAAAGTCGCTCTCTTGGCCAGCGCATTGTTGTACGAGGTCTGCTGAGAGAAATAGTTTGCGCGTTACTTGCCTGTCAACAATTGTTCTTTATAATGCTCTCGACCATTCATTTGTTGTTGTAGTTATTGTTGTATCCTACCTACTCGTCCAATATAGGGTGTCTAAGAAACCTGCTATTCCGCCTGCTAGACAACAATTCAAGCAAATCTTATTAATGAGTTTTTATTACAATAAGATAAATGGCAATACTTAACTTTGAGAAATACAGGTGTATCGTAAGCAAAAGGTGATACGCAAATAAGAATTCCCTTCAGTATATACAATTAGTAATACAAGTGATGTAATACAGCTGATGCTTCTGTTCAGGTCGCTACTCGTAACACTTCTGTAGAACTCGCAAAACTAGGGCGGGTAGGTGGTGAGGTGCTATGTCCTCTTCGTGTAGAGAGCGCTGCCATCGCATTGTCGTCTTGGAGAGGGGTCGGTCAGCTTGCAGTTGACTGATGTCGTCTCACAGCCCATTATGCTCTAACGTTCCCGCCTGGCGTGCCGGCGCTTGACTTTACGCCGGAACAGTTAAGACGCCTACCGTGGCAAATCGGATGGGGGAGATGATTGGTTCCAGCGTCAGAACATCGGAGTGAGTTATAAATTTAAAAAGGTGAAGCTTATGGATCTAATATTTCTCCATAAAGCACAATTTCTCAAACACGAAAGAGACGAACTGACATTTCAAACCAAAAGAATTGATACGGACCCAAATTAAACGGTACATTGCTAGCACTATCTGCAGTCGAGGTACTCGGTAGCAGAGCTGTTAGGAAAGTCATCTTTGAAGACTGGAAAAAAGCTGCAAATAATATGTAGCGTATTATGATAAAAACAAAGCAATAGAGATTCACCTGCAACTTCAGCCGAGTGTTTGATGTGCTTAAGTACCTGTATGACACAATTATATTGTCGTATACAAAACTATTAACATGAAGACTGTTGACAGTGACGAAGTCCGAAAGGAGTTCATTTAAAGAACTCAATCGCAATAACAAATCCTGCTCAATGTCTGCATAACGATTGTTGCAGTACTGACATTGTGTATTTTATTGTCACTGATCTTATTTATTACAAGCTGATACATTTCTTCAAATCGATTAACAACCATAATTTTTTGTTACTATGAGTTAAACATACACAACACTGGTGTAATTATCTACAATATTTATCATTTGTTCACGACCCGGTTTTCGGCTGCTACACAATCATCATGGTACCTAATGATAGCGTAACAGCCGAAACCCGGCTGGTGAAACAAATATTGCAGAATATTACACCATGAACTGACGGAATAGTCAATCAATGCATTTTTTGTTACATTATAGATAAGTAGGGAGTTCGGTCAGAAAACGCAATAACAGGTTAATTACAAACCAGGAGCTCTATTTTTCACAGTGAAACCAAACTGGTGACCACGGAGATTTTGACCCGCAAGCGTAGCATCATGTTTCACACTTAACTCAAATTGTTTCATGTTAGAGATCTTCGACAGAGTTCCGGTTTAGAGCAAACGCAAATATGATATATTCTTAAGATTTCTGTCGCTTCGTGTGTCCACGTAAATTCAGTAACAAAAAAGTTTCCTTTATGTCGAAAATTCGGTAACGTCGTCACGAATACATTTTTGTAAAATTTCGGTTTATCGTCTTACAAATTTGCTGCAGCAAATAAAAGTAGAAGGAAAATATCGAACAAACTCTTCCAGAAGCCACTGATGCCAACTGCGTCTTTGTACATCAACTATATTGCGAGTTTGAACGAGTGAAGTGCGAAATCAGGCCTGTGTTCTGTGCAAGATGTGGCAATTCTACTCCGCGACTCTGTGTGTCCATGTCGAAGCGTCAGTATTAAAGTTATTTCGAACAGACTATGGTTGGCAGCTCTGTTACTTTGTACTCTTTGATCAATTTATTTCTTGCACTATGATTATCGAGCATATTCTGTCACCATTAAAGCGATTCAACTACTACGCTAGTGGTTCGCAACTTTTAAGTAATGTTTGCTTATTTACGCTTTTCTCTACGTAGGTGGAGGCGTGGGATCACAATACGGAGGCATTTTAGATGTCGCTTCGAGAACGGATCTCCAGTTTTCTTAACGAGGCGACACGGGTGGACTCTTGTCCAACGGCGGGTGTTACCCTTGCGGGTTCGAGGCAGTGGTGAGCGTGGCTCGCCGGCCTTCCGATCCTTACATAATGTAATCCGCCTCTAATGACCTCACCGTTGACGGTCGAGTGGGCAGGTAACAAATTTATAGTGCCGAAAGAGAGGCGGGACAGTATAGCCAGGCGGCACTTTCGTTCCCACCGTCCGCGGTGTTTACTGCATTCTGCATTTCAAAGGCACCGCCCCCTCTGAAAGCGCATTTCCCTTGCAAATCTCTCGTTGCTGTCCGATCGTGGGAAGGACTGCTTTTCTCGTCCACGCGGACTTTTTGTTCTCTCTTTTCGGTTACGTTTGCTTTACGTGATTTGTCACAGAAAATCGACGGAGCACAATCCGGCAGTGGCATAAATTCTATCTAGCGACTGCCTTTACAGACGTACCGTTTCGACTCCGCCTTTTGCCATCGATTCGCGTTACTCGCACTTTTATTTCTTTCACACGGAATACCTCGAAGCTTCAAACACATTTTATTTCATGTGATGCTTTCATAGTGTAGATATGTTTCTATGAATGTCAGAGCAAGCTGTACAAAATGGTTCAAATGGCTCTGAGCACTATGGGACTTAACATCTGTGGTCATCAGTCCCCTAGAACTTAGAACTACTTAAACCTAACTAACCTAAGGACATCACACATATCCATGCTCGAGGCAGGATTCGAACCTGCGACCGTAGCGGTCACGCGGTTCCAAACTGAAGCGCCTAGAACCGCACGGCCACACCGGCCGGCAGAGCAAGCTGTAGCTCAACAGTGTGACTACTGAAGGATTCTCCATGATGCTTCTTGAGTAGCGTGAAATGTTTGAATCGAGGCAAGAAAGAATCAGCCATCACTTGGTCCATCACTCACAATCCATTCCTATATGCCGGAACAGACTCAAACTATATTGTGTCAACTAGTTCACGGTTGAATACTCACACAATGACACTACCAAAATCCGTGTTCTGTTTGCTAAAAACTCTTCAATCCAGCCACACAGCTGGTCTGATATTCCGTAGGCTCTTACTTTGTCTTACTTTGTTTATCAGGCGAACGCTAATTGTATCAATACATGAAAATTATTTGCATTTGCGAATAGGGACAACCATCAACCTTGTAATATAATGACGACAAAGAAAATTTGTGCCGGATCGCGAACCCGATTTCTCACTTATCGCGAGCGGTCGCCTTACTATTAGCCTAATGGCAATCCGAGGACTACTCACGGCGAGACCCAAAGTTCCATGTGTCGTCAACCATGTGTCAACAACCTGACTCGTACATCCATTATTTATATTTCCGTACACGGGAGACACTTTAATTGAAGGTCGTTTGCCCGGCGTCGGCTAATAAATACGACATTGCAGTGCCTGTGTTATTGCGAATTACGATGCAGTGTACCCTCGGACATTGGATCGTAATGTTCCTTCGGACATTGCATCGTAATTGGGAATAACACATGCCCGAAGGAAAATTAGATCGTAATTATTCGGAATAACACAGGCAATGCAATATCGTACTAACTGCATCTGGCGGGCCGCTTGAATTTCCCCACGCTTGGTTGGCTAATTTCAATGATAATTTCACGCAACCGTCTATCGACTAACTTCAGTGATAATTAACTCGGAAGCAGCGCAACGTATCTATTTTTTCTCAACCGTTATTTCTCAGCTCACCTATCCTGGAACACCCTGACAAGTTTTTCATACAGTTTGTGTCCACCCTGTATAAGGGGCGATCAAAAACTTTCTGTTCGAAGGCCGTCAAGTCCAGAATCGTCGTGCAATCAGGCAGAATCGCCATAAAAATTGCAAGCATCCCACCGTCGCACCAGGTTGAAGAAACCTGTCTGGTGAAATCTGTGTGCTGCTGCGTGAAACAGTCCGTAACTGCCTGTTGTAGGTCCTCATCAGACAGGAATCGTCGAACGTTCGAGGTCTTTTGTAAGGGACCGAATGCTTCATAATAGCATGGGGAGCGAGTAGGACTACAGAGCACGTGCTTGAGTGTCTTCCACTTGAGTTGACGTAACTCCTGTGTTACGTTTGCGAACTTCTGCATTACCTTTGCGAAATGAGGACGTGCATTAGCATGAAGCAGCAGCACAATTGTGGTTTTCAACAAATGTGCTGCCCTATAGACATTCTTCATTCTCCATTGGATATCGACCAGTGTTTGTCTTTGGACAGCTAAGAAAAGAATAACAGCGCTTTGTCATGTTTGGGCGCATTTCGTAGTAACGTCGCCGCACCCCCGTCCAGAAGACTCGGATGCCACATTAATCCCTTGGCTACATGTTGGTTCTTGTGTACCGGCATCAGAGAATCGCTACGCTCAGCAACGCTCTCAAACTTAAAATTTTTTGATCGCTCTTTATATACACTACTGGCCATTAAAATTGCTACACCAAGAAGAAATGCAGATGATAAACGGGCATTCATTGGACAAATATATTATACTAGAACTGACATGTGATTACATTTTCACGCAATTTGGGTGCATAGATCCTGAGAAATTAGTACCCAGAATAACCGCCTCTGGCCGTAACAACGGTCTTGATACGCCTGGGCATTGAGTCAAACAGAGCTTGGATGGCTTGTACAGGTACAGCTGTCCATGCAGCTTCAACACGATACCACAGTTCATCAAGAGTAGTGACTGGCGCATTGTGACGAGCCAGTTGCTCGGCCATCATTGACCAGACGTTTTCAATTGGTGAGAGATCTGGAGAATGTGCTGGCCAGGGCAGCAGTCGAACATTTTCTGTATCCAGAAAGGCCCGTACAGGACCTGCAACATGCGGTCGAGCATTATCCTGCTGAAGTGTAGGGTTTCGCAGGGATCGAAAGAAAGGTAGAGCCACGGGCCTTAACACATCTGAAATGTAACGTCCACTGTTCAAAGTGCCGTCAATGCGAACAAGAGGTTACCGAGACGTGTAACCAATGGCACCCCATACCATCACGCCGGGTGATACGCCAGTATGACGACGAGGAATGATGCTGTAAACAGAACCTGGATTGCCATTCGTGCACCCAGGTTCGTCGTTGAGTACACTATCGCTGGCGCTCCTGCCTATGATGCAGCAACAAGGGTAGCCGCAGCCATGGTGTCCGAGCTGATAGTCCATGCTGCTGCAAACGTCGTCGAACTGTTCGTGCAGATGGTTGTTGTCTTGCAAATGTCCCCATCTGTTGACTCAGGGATCGAGACGTGGCTGCACGATCCGTTACAGCCATGCGGATAAGATGCCTGTCATCTCGACTGCTAATGCTACGAGGCCGTTGGGATCCAGCACGGCGTTCCGTATTGCCCTCCTGAACCCACCGATTCCATATTCTGCTAACAGTCATTGGATCTCGACCAACGCGAGCAGCAATGTCGCGATACGATGAACAGCGATCGCGATAGGCAACAATCCGACCTTTATCAAAGTCGGAAACGTGATGGTACGCATTTCTCCTCCTTACACGAGGCATCAAACAACGTTTCACCAGGCAACGCCGGTCAACTGCTGTTTGTGTATGAGAAATCGGTTGAAAACTTTCGTCATGTCAGCACGTTGTAGGTGTCGCCACCGGCGCCAACCTTGTGTGAATGCTCTGAAAAGCTAATAGTTTGCGTATCACATCTTCTTCTTCCTGTCGGTTAATTTTAATGGCCAGTAGTGTATTTACATGTTTGTGACATGTTTTCCACTAACTTTTAAATCCTCCACGTTCTTGGCCATTTCACTTACGATCTGTGAAAGATGTATTAGTATAATTCTCCTTTTATAAATTCACTGACGGAAAATGAATCGAAACACCAAGAAGCAGTTGTGTGACATAAATAAAAGTTGGTAGGCGTGTTTCTACATCTGAAAGAAGTCTATTCATATTTTGCACCAGTTACATAAGAGTGAAGCTAGAAGCACCACCATGAGGATGCAAATCAGATTTGCTTTAAGGACACGCTGTAACGGTCGTGAGTGTTAGTTACCTTTGAGAATGGATGCGGTGCGTTGATGTTAGTCAAGAATGCCTTTTGGATGTGGAGAGCTGATGTTAATCAAGAATGCCTTTAAGGCGTCAAAGACACCATTACCAACGCTCGCAAGAGGACCGGGTTCCGGACGGCCACGTGGCGCTACCAAGAGGGAAAACATCGTGTCCGGTGTATGGCTCTTTCGCATCGTACTGCATATGCAGCAGTAATTGGCTCCACAGTGACACAGCGTATTGTTACATGTCAGTTATGCATGCTCCGAGCCAGACGTCCTGTAGCGTGCATTCTACTGACCCCGAACCACCATCATTTGCTACTGCGGTGGTGTCTAATGAGAGCTCACTGGAGCGCAGGGTGGAGGTCCGTTGTGTTTACTGATGAAAGCTGGTCGTGCCTTGGTGACAGTGCATTCCAGGAGTTGTTTCCCAACAGGGTAACCCTTGCCCACATACTGTTGTTACAACACAACTTGCTCTACAGAATGTCGGCATGGTGTCTTGACCTGCTCAGTCACCAGATACGTGACAATTCCAGAGTCGTCCACAAACAGTATTAACCGTCCCTGTACTGACTGAACAAGTACAACAAGCACGAAACTCCATCCCACAAACTGACGCCCGGCACCTTAATGACAATACATGCACGTTTTCATTCAACATACTGCCGGTTACACCGGTTATTAATGTACCAGAATTTAATTGCGAAGTTAATCACTTAAATACGCTATCTACACAAATGTATTTCCGAAATTTCGTTACTATAGATTAATTTATTTTATCTGTTTCATCTTAATAGGTTGCTATAAGAAGCAGCCACTTGTACTGAACTACGATGCATTATTGCGTATATTTTGGCTACTCTTTAGGCTGAAATTAGTGTTGCTCATTAATGCCTTTTTGCTCACTAAGCAATACGAGTGTTTCAGTAACTTCTGTTGGCGCAAATCGGCAAACAGAGAAAAAGGTTCGATTAGAGTTACATCCTAATACATGGGACTAACGGCAATTGGATGTTAAGATTTTAGTCAGATATAGAAATGAGTGCAGACAGATTTATAAATATACATGCTTTTTATTCCCTATATCCATAGTGATAAGACCATTCAAGAATGCAGAACACCTCATAAAAACCAAATCACATAGTTTGACGGCTGTTCTCTTTTCAAGTGAAAATCAAAAATGTTGTTATTGCAATATTCAGCTACGCCTTCCAGCTACTTCTATGCAAAGTCGCCGCTTCGATTTAGATATTTATCGTAGCCTGTTATCAATTTTTCAATGCCTTCGTCATAGAAGCAACCGTTTGTGCTTTCCGCCAATTCTTTGCCCCGGTCTGCAGCTTGTTGTCTGTACCAAAACGCTGTCCTCACATCCACCATTTAATGTGTGCAAAGAGATTAAAATCAGAAGGAGCCAAATGCGAGTTGTATGGTAGGTTATCAAACACTTCCCATCGTAAACGTCTGTACGCTTTGATTCAAAGTTCCAGCACTATTGCCGCACTTTGCTGTCGCGAGTGACAGTTAAATTAAGAGGGGTGCATGCAAACCACGCGGAACCCATCAGCACCCACTTCACACTTGGCAGGAGACTATTGTTATAGGCAACTTCACGTGCTCACCGTGCGCTCAGAACTGGAAACTGTGACGTGACGCAATCGACAGGTATACTAGAGACACTGCAGAACACATGTGCGCAGAGCTCCATCGGATTTCCACTATGGTTTTAATTTCGCGACCAATCATACCTCAAAGATAAAATGGCCCTCTTATATATACTGCCGAAAAAAATGACAGCTCAAAACCCCATCTGACCCCTCAGTTTAGGATTTCTGTGGTGTCTACAGTCATGGCTTAAGTCAAACGATGGGATAGTTCATTTGAGGACAGCTCGATTTCTTTCCCCATTATTCCTCTATTCGAGTTTGCAGTCTGTCTGTAATGAGTCATTACTCAAACATTAGAACTATTGGAATAAAGCCAGTTCTAGCAATTTTGTTTGTGCATATTGCATACTTTCAGGGGCTAATTATCCCCCTCTCCCTGCCCTTAGCCTATTGTTATACTGGTTGATTTATGACATCCAGGGGGTTGATTTATGACACCCTGAGGATAATCCACCCTTCTGAGAAACACCTACCCCTCCCCCATCCTTCCCTCTCCCCCATTCCTCTGGGAATTCATCTACCCTACCCCTCCCCACTCGCTGATATGAGTATATTTTTGATATCAAATTAATTGATTAATTCATTAAAGTGATCAATTAATTTCCCCCTCTCCCTCTGGGATATCCTCCAGCTGTCCCATCCCCCACTTCCTCACTCACCTCCCCCATCTGGAAACTGATGGGAAAAACAGTGTGTGCTGAGCTGCTGGAGAGGATCTCACTTCACAAAATTCATATCACTGTCAATTGACATAATAGTATATTGTTCAATTTGTGTATTCTTTTAATCAATTTGTGGGAAACTGGTCTCCCTCACTTGAGTAGAGCTCACATCTGTACCCACTTCCCATGACGTAACAACTATAAGCATGTGGGAACGGAATGAGGTGCGATATATTAGCCACCATTTTGGGTCGCCCGCATGTATGTCAGCCGGCCAGGCACTGGGCAGAACGGTGAGTGCACGCATCTACATGCTGCAGAGGGATGCTACTGAGGCTCTAGTTCCAGGGTTGGGTAACCAGGTGTAAGTAGGCTGTTTAGGTTTTCTTATTGGTAACGCCACGTAGCGCTCTGTATGAAAATCACTGGCTGTGCTGTGTGCAGTCTGTGGCTAGTTTGCATTGTTGTCTGCCATTGTAGTGTTGGGCAACTGGATGTGAACAGCGTGTAGCGTTGTGCAGGTGGAGGTGAGCCGCCAGCAGTGTTGGATGTGGGGAAGTGAGATCGCGATTTTTTGAGAACGGATGATCTGGACGTGTGTCCATCAGAAACAGTACATTTGTAAGAATGGATGTCATGAACTGCTATATATATTATGACTATTAAGGTAAATACATTGTTTGTTCTCTATTAAAATCTTTCATTTGCTAACTATGCCTATCAGCAGTTAGTGCCTTCCGTAGTTTGAATCTTTTATTTAGCTGGCAGTAGTGGTGCTCGCTGTATTGCAGTAGTTCGAGTAACGAAGATTTTTGTGAGGTAAGTGATTTGAGAAAGGTATAGGTTAATGTTAGTCAGGGCCATTCTTTTGTAGGGATTATTGAAAGTCAGATTGCATCGCGCTAAAAATGTTATGTGTCACTTTAGTGAATGTTTGAGTACGTTCAGTTTTGCTCAGCTGTTTGAAAAGCAAATAATGTAAGAGGTTTATCAGCACAGTAATTCATAAATTTTTGTAAGGGGACGTTTCATAGGTAGCAGCAGCGTTCCAGTTGGCTCACACCCCTAAATCTGTCAGTCTGTGATGACAGGAAGGGTCTCACTATGGAGCACTCGTGTTATGATGTAAACAAAATGAGAGATATTGTGATACAGTATGCATTTTGCTGGATATTTTAGCTCATTTCGGAGCTATGTTACTGCAGAGTCTGAGCATGTAGTGCTCTCCTGAGAAGGTACTGTCAAAATCAATTGAGGAGATGTTGAGAGAGGAGTATTAACTGGAAGCATACAGCTGACGACTTTGTCCATAGCCTCCTACACAAGGAATGGAAGGAGGTGATAATGGATGAGCATAGGAGGAATACTTTTCAGCAGATAATGGTGATATGATTACGAAGGCTTTCCCGGCGTGATAATTGATAACATTCTTCTCGGGTGTGCAGCCGGATCATAACGTCATCTTGACACAATATTTCAGTGGTCCGACTGGCCGCCATCTTCAGGTGAGAGTGCTGGTATACGATCTCGCCGGAACTGACTTCCCAGCGCAAGCGGCGGCCGCTATATAGGACGCAGAAGGCCCATAACGCGTGCGCGAGAAGGTGCCGTAACTGCCCTCTAGCGCAAGTAAAACTACTGCCCGCCAGTGGTGGAAACAGGCAAAATCGAGATATCGCTATCAAAAATTAAAAATTATTCCGACGATCGAAACACAGACCGTTGTTTTTTAATGTCTGATAACACGGGGTTCCAAGTCTTACTTAAAAGGTAACCCTTGTATCTATTACTAAGATTATCAGATAAACGAATCTCTATGGATTCTTTTAAAACACAGTCCCAATTGCGAGATGCAGGGGGCAACCATTTGTGTCCCTCGGTGAGACAGTGTTCCGCCATTGCAGATTTCTCAGGCTGAAACAACCGTGTGTACCGCTGGTGCTCAACACATCGGTCCTGAATGGTCCGAATTGTCTGACCAATATAAGCCTTCCCACAGTGACAAGGGATCTTGTACAAACCTAGCTTCCTCAAACCCAGTCATTCTTAACAGAGCCAAGAAGCGCTCTAATCTTCGCTGGCGGACGAAACATACTTTTGATATTATATCTTTTTAGAATTCTTCCTATCTTCACGGAATTGGACCATCTCAAGGTTGTGTTCAATCAGGATGGCTATACAGATAAACAGATCCGTCGTGCTTTCCAGTTTGGACCTTCGCCTGAACCACCAGAAGATACCTGCAAATCGGTGGCTTTTCTACCCTTTGCTGCGAGCATTTCCAGCCATTCAAGCTAGACAAGTTTCGTTCTTTGTATTTTTTCCGTTTGACGCTTATTTCGTGAGATATTTGGCCCAGTCACGATAAATGGGCCACCCTATATATATATATATATATATATATATATATATATATATATATATATATATATATATATATATATATATAAGTTTACCATGGAGGATAACAATGGTTATACAGAATGGTTGCATGGATTATGCCTGCTGTCGTACACAAATTGCCTTATGGGAGCAGGAGGTACGTGACTATGTCAGCTTCCAAAGACATACAGCAAAATAATATCATCAACACTTGAAGAAAATCATAGACATAATATCTGGGGGACTTTGTGTACTATCAAGGTGGGAGTAGTGTGAAAACAAACTATACACAGATTTTGAAGTAAAAGTTCATATATTTTTCATCCAATTTAAAAGTAATTTTACACTTTCATAAGTAGACACAATACTATTTTCACACATCTTCTTCTTGAGTTGATGGAGAGCAGGACATCCATAGAATTCCAGATTTAGAACAGCAGTAAACTTGAAAATTCGATGCAGCCATGTGATCTTCTCCTCGCCTTTAACGTAGGTGGTAGTATCTGTGTGGGCAAATAATCGAAGTGACGTCGTCATAATCCCAGTGAATTCCACGGTAGAAACGTGTTAACCACTTGGAACTGCCCCATGCCTTAGCACACTTCGCATCCTTGAAATACCTCGATGGCCGGCCGTGCGGTTCTAGGCGCTACAATCTGGAGCCGAGCATGGATGTGTGTGATGTCCTTAGGTTAGTTAGGTTTAATTAGTTCTAAGTTCTCGGCGACTGATGACCTCAGAAGTTAAGTCGCATAGTGCTCAGAGCCATTTTTTTTGAAATACCTCGATGAAGCAACGTTTATTGAGAATGTTTCTATCGTACCAGTACCTTCTGTATAAGCTACGAATGCAACATCTTCAAACGTGAACTGCCTATACTAGACATCATAGAAACCCTGGGTGTTGCAATAATGTTCACACCTTGAGATACCATAGTAAAATGCTCTGGGTATGGCTCTGCACCTGTTTATTTATACAGCTCACTGCACAACAATGGTGAGTGGACAACAGTTAACCACATGTTCATGTCAAAATAGAATAGGGCTTCACAACATACGTGCTCGCGGAGCAAGCTGTGAACAGCAAGGCACGAGCACCGAGCAGCGCGAGCACGCTACCCTCACTACCGGACCAGAGGGGAGAGTGGGGAGAGTCACGTGGGGCACACAACAGCTGCCGCCAGTCAATGTAAATCCGCGGCCACCTGCAGGGATATCACTCACGAATTATTACTGTGACAAATGAAACAAATAAAGGAGTATGTACACGTGCCACATAATTTTATTAGCTTAGTGTATGCCTCTACATTCGTATTAATTTGTGAACTGTTACACAATAAAAGGTGTCACTGAAGTGTGGGATTCTCTGTTATCTTGTACTTTTTGCCCTTTACAATTGCGTCTGTGTTCGGAGTAATTGTTCTTGTGCATTTTAGGCGCAGTGTGCAGTTTAAATTTCGATCAGACAATGCGTTTCTCAGGCGCGTCTTGTTACATTTCATTGCAGAGAACAGTTATTCACAAACATACATGGAACCGAACATTGATATTATTGTAGCCGCCAGTTTGTGCAAATGAGGAAATCTATCCTGTGGGAAGTGTCTGTAAAATTCCAAAATGTTTTTCTTGTTCTGAAATTTGTCTCTGTATTCTCTGTCACACTGCAGGACAATAATTTCTAGTTGCAGCTCAGGACGAATCTCTTCAATATTCGCTGAATATGGAGAGGAGAACAGATCAGAATCACTGTCTAGTGCTGTCAGATCTTGAAAGCGTTGATCAAATTCTTCCTTAAGGGCAACTACACTATGTGAATAACGTTCATAGTCTTTGTGAACATCTTGCATGGATGATAATTTAGGAAAATGAGCTAGATTTCGTGTTTCCAGCTGACTCACCCAAAGTGTCAGTTTCATTTTAAAAGCTCGTATTCGATCTATGAAATGAGTAATCACCTTGTAGTGAAATGTTCAAAGCATTCAGATGGCTAGTTAAATCTGCTAAGAACGCGGGATCACATTTCCATGAAGGCTCTTTCAATTCAGGAACACACATGTTATTTATTTCCATGAACATATTTATCTCATCTAATAGGCAAAAATTCGATTTAATAATTCGCCACAACTAAGCCAGCGGACCTCGCTGTAATAAGGCAGGCTACCATACTGGCTTTCTACATCCTCAAAAAAGCTTTTAAATTGTCTGTGTTGTAGCCCATACTTCCTTATATAGTTGGTTGTACGAACAACACTCATCACATTTTTTAGAGTGATACTCTTTGCACATAAGTTTACCTGGTGGATCACACAGTGAACGCTCCTTATTTCATTCGGCACAGTCAGTTTTTGCATTTTCTCCTTCAACAGCGCAACGAAACCTAATTTTTTCCCTGTCATCGCTGGTGCACCGTCTGTAGACACTGAAATTGAAGAATTCCACGACAATCCTATATTTTCAACACTTTCTTCAACACTACTTAAAATATCACCTCCGGTTGTAGTGTTCTTCATGGCTACTACATCGAGGAGCTCCTTCCTCACCTGAAGATCTCTATTAACACCTCTAATAAATATGGAAAACTGCGCTGTTCCAGCGATATCAACACTTTCGTCCAGAGCTAGAGAATACGCCATAAAATCTTTATAGATATTTGCAAGCTGGCTCTGGACGTTGTCTGCCATGTCCTGTATGCGACGCATAATGGTCATGTCAGATAATGGCACAATCCGAAACTGTTCAACTTGAGATGGACACAAATGTTCCGCTGCAACTACCAAACATCTTTTATTAAATCGCCATCAGTGAAGGGGCGCAGGGATTTTGCTAAAAACAAAGCAATTTTGTAGCTCACTCTGAGAGCTGCCTCAGTTGATTTTTCTCCGTCATCCAGATCTTCTTCAGATAGCTTCCTTTTAAGTTTAATAACTTCCTGTGCACGATCTGGTCCATCACATTTTCCACTTCCGTAGTCTTTCGCGTGGTACGACAATAATGTCGCTGCAAATTAAATTTCCTAAAAGAATTCAGCGTTTTGTGACATATTAAACATTTTGCAACACCATCTTTTTCTGTAAACAGATACAATTCCTCCCAATGGGGGTTGAACTGCGAAAGCATGGTTGAGGTTACACAACGGCGACTTGACATGATTCTTAACCAGCGAAGTGACTGTTAGAGCTCATCGTAGTACTTTTAACGTTACACAGTCGGCGCGAATTCAATAGGCACGCTGCGGTCCTATTCATACGTGCGCGCGCATTTCCCCTCCCTCCCCTGCCACCCTACTCCGCGACCTTGCACCTGCTCACGAGCACGTGCCTGAACAGACGCGAGTACTCGCGATCAAAACCGGCCAGTCGTTAAGCCCTGAAATAGAACATACGCTGCAGTATGTTCTGGAAAATATGCCGAATATTCAAATTCAATTTGCACATCTATAGGTCCAGATTTAATTATCTCGTTCTATTTTGAGCGTTCTGCTACGATAATCGGCGCCAGCTTCTTGAATTTCTGTGTTCTGAGTAAACATACATCCTCTTCATAGTATGAAGCATGGAAACCGCATGCATGTCATATGCTGGGCTGTATACGTTTTCATTCTATTGCAGGCGTAAATTATCATATGGGTAAAATTCAGAGTTCAGGTAGATTCTGGCATTAGTTACCCTGCAATTATCAAATTTGGTAGAATGATTTGCTATTTTCCCATTTTATTTTCCTGAAATGCAAATATGGTGCACTGAGCCTCTCCAATTGAGCAGAGGTTTTAATAGCCCATGTTTGTCTGCTTGCGATCAGTAGCACAGGGTATTCGACAACCACTGTTTAACAGAAAGATGACGATATAAATACACCAGCACTCAGAAATTACAAAAAAAAAAAAATGGCTCTGAGCACTATGGGACTTAACATCTGAGGTCATCAGTTGAAAGGTGGCTACACTGAGCCACAGCGCCAGAGATCGCGCCAGAGAGTATTGTTCCGCCGCCTCCACTGGCAGTGATTATTGAGAAGTAGCGGCAGGCTGTTCTTGTCGAGAAGCGGTGCTAGGCGGTTCTTGTTCAGATGTAGTGGAGAGTTCTTGCCGAGAAGTTGTGGTGGACACTGCTTGTCGTGAAGTTGGAGTGAGATGTGGTAGTGGAGAGTGTTGTTCCATGTTTATGCAGTTATTTGATGGGAGAGATAGCAGATGTTATTCCAATGGAGATATTGTAATGATCTGAGTGCTTTTCGTCAATATATATGAAGGTAATACAACACTATGTTCTTTTATTCTTTCAGGGTCGCCACGTGCATGGGGGCTTAATTATAATAATATTGCAGATATTTTTTAGTAGCAGTAGCGATTACGCAAGTCTCGTAAACGGCTGGCCCTGACTAGTTTTTGTACGCAATCTGACTGCATGGAACAACAACAAAGAATGAAATGAAAATTTTCGTTAACACAGTTAATTAATTAAGTCCCCAGCAACTATAAAATCTACGAAGCCAACAAAGCACAAATTTAGCTGTTCTGTATGTGGTAGTATGACTCAACGCACATCTGGCACGGTTCTTCTTCAACAAGACAAGAATTTTTAAATACCAATTATACTGACGTGATAAAAGAAAATTAGAAATACTATAATTGTGCAAGAAAACCAAAATTACACTCTAATACAAGAACACAAGCCAGATGCTTTGTTGACTGAACCTGTAATGACACATTCATGTGTCATGTATGGTGGTGTGCAAAGCTGTAGTCATGCAATGCTTCGATGTGCAACGGCTAAAAATCAATGTATTAAACGGTTTACGAAAGAACAACACAGGAAACCTCTCTTGTTGGTTGCTTGGTTGATTTGGGGGAGGGGGCCAAAAGTGAGGTTATCAGTCCCATCAGATTATGGAAGAATTTGGAAGGAAGTCAGCTGTGCCCTTTCAAGTGAACTGATTTAGAGAACTCACAGAAAACCTAAACTAGAATGGCCAGATGCAGGTTTAAGCCATTGTCCTGCGAAAATCGAGTATATTCTGATAACCACTGCTCCACCTGGCTCAGTAACCCTCTCCTGTCGCTGATAGTGGCACATGGTCTTCTTCGAGTACAGGCGCCAAAACTTTACACAAGTCTGTGCAAGTGACTTCGATCACTGGCCACTTGCCCCAGTGGAGCAATATGTATATGTATAATATGCTCGGTGTTTTATTCAAGATACTGTCTGACTGGTTAAAGTCTGGATGCAGATAGTTCATAGTTTTTTCCTTACTCTGGATATTACAAAATAGTGACGAGGAGTGGACTTGAACACACTAGATGACTGCATAGTAGCGGATCTGTACTGGTATTTCGTACATCTGCAATGAATGTAATGCCCTCATGCATGGCAATTTGTAAATTGAACATTACTATCATCACAACGGCGTGTTTAATAACGTGTGTTACTGCAAGTCCTTTATTATTTCGTATTTTATAACCTCTCATTATAATGTAGACACCAGATGAATTATAGCTCATTGTGGAACCTAGAAATGATTGTGTTTTCCCGACATGTGTGTAGATTGAAAGAACCAGGCCATTACGTGATGATCAAATTGTATACAAAACTACAACGCAAGATTCTGCAGCTGTTGTGAACAACGGTCTGCTAGATTTGGACAACTTCTTCAAGTATGGGTGGATGAAAATTTACACACAGATCAGTAGAGGGGAGTTATGGAGCAAAAATATCAGATGTCCGCACGCAGATGGTATTTGTTTTCGATATATCAGAGGAATCATAGCATTCTCCGCTAAGTGATGTTAGGAAGTTCTGTTATAAGACATGCTTTCATGATCTATTTTCTAGGTTTCTTTAACGCCAGTTTGACACAGAAATGCACTGGTAAAATGGGACCTGTCATAGTGTATGAAACAACCATGTCCTCTTAAATTATTGCTTGTTATTGTCAAATGTAAAATGATTGTGTTCTCTCTGACATCTGAACAAATGGCATGAAAGACTGTATTCTTTAGAATTATTTCACCTCTCTGAAATGTTTGTAATATACATGTACACAACAATTTATAGACACTGATTTGAGTGCAAGGGACACTTTGAAACCATGTAATTTTGTCTATTAAACTGGTAGAAATCGCTTAACATAGTTGATTTTTCTTCAGAGTTTAAATTCTCGCTTTTTTTTTACTACAGTGAAACTTCTGAAAGAACAAGGACATTATGCAGTGATCGGTCGTTTTCGATTTTATGCAGGGTGGACATGTATAGGAGATGTGGGATAAGTTAATACATTTGCAGTCTGGTCATCTTTAATTGGGGACAGTGTTGTAGTTTTTTTCGCTTCATTGAATGTCGCAAAATAACAGGGGGTCGGGGGGAGGAAAATGCGAATTGTGGTCTGCAGTCGAACTTAAAAACTATACCGACTTTGCTCATAAAACTAAAAGAAAATGGACTTGCGCCTATTTTCGTGGAAGCAGGACATTTATTAACATCGGGATTGTGTTTTCAACTGGTGCTCGCTTATGGGAAATTTGTTGACGTTAAACACAAGTGTTCTCCATCGAGAATGGCATGTGTTTGTGGGTTGGGCTATTGGTGGCGTGGGGACGGTGCGGGGGGCGGCGCAAACGACTACATTTTAAACAAAAAAGTCGCGCTATCATTTGTCTCACACGGTTCTGTAGGTTGCTGGCATTGCGGACTATTGTGTATGATTGTGTCGTTAGCACAAACCTACCGTCTGGACTGTCCAGCTACGTGCTCGGCTGGGTACACTGGACTGAAAACCCTCCCCCAGATATGGCGTGGAGCTACAGTCAGCATAGGCAGCACGCAGGGTCGGTACCAGCTGGCCATTTGAAAAAGCAATCTGGAGAGTTCTCCAGATTTCGTTGTTGCTCCAGTCTTTCTGAGAAGAACATTTAAGGGGTGTAGGAGGTCTGAGTTCCACAGACCGTAAACAGTATATCACTGCCACCATATCTGTTTGAGAACCATCGGCGACAAGGAAGAAGAGGCCAGTGTCTCTGCCTACAGTGGGGAGAGGGAGGGATGAGGAGTAGGAGGGATGGGAGGTATCAATTGCTCAAAGTTGAGTAATTGACGACTGCACGATTATGAGCACACATGAGCAGCTGCCACCCCTCTCTCCTGATGCTTTCTTTTGGGACGATGATTTTTCCTCATCCCCAGTACTTGTGTTGATTATGACCCATTGATTGTGAGTGTTGTTTTTTTTTTTTTTGCAAGAATTTCGATGTGTAATTAGAATAGTAAAGCATTTTCCATCAGTTGTGGTAGTGTGTATTGGCTTTCCTGAATTTTTGATTACCTGGGTTTCAGGGTGATTGTCGAGCAGTGTGAGGTGTCGGCAGTGAACTCTTCACTTGAACACAATTCCAAACAGAAATAAAGATAGTACCTTCCACTCCAGCCTTGCTTCCTATCAGCTTGTAGGTGAAGGGTAGAGTTTGAGCACGTCTGCCATAATTTCGAGTGGTACTGTGAAATTTTTCCCAGCAGGATGATTCCATTTGTATGGTAACATCAATTTTTGAGCTGCATTGCGATTTTAGGTGCTTCTTGTGTAGTGTTGTGCATATAGTTGTGTAATTGGGACTGATCTTTATGATTAATTACGTAATTAGGGCCGATCTTTACTTCAGTTTCCCAACCAAAATAAATAAAGTACACTAGCTAATCTTCCTCTCCTGCATCTGGACGATTTCCATGTGTGGGGGGATGCACTTGGGCTTTCCATCCAGAAGGACCGGGGCTTGTGTCCTAGAAAGGGCTACCACCATATTTAATTTCCCGCCAATTCCCGGGTGGAGGGTGGGGTGGGACGTCAGCACAGCCCTGGGACAAAGAAATTCCTGCCACTTGTGAAATTCCGGCCAAAATTCGAAATTCTCGCCTAAATTCGAAATTCCCACCAATAGGTTTGGTGGGGGAGTGGGAGGGGGCGGACCCACGTACCGGCTGGGGAAAACACGTAACATCATCCAGAGTTGTGGGAGGGGGTAATTAACTGATCAGTTTAATTAATTTGCATATCAATTTGACATCCGAAGTGTCCTCATGCCACTCTTATTCCACCAATCAAACAAAATACTTGTCGTGAATGAAAAAAATATATTCTCTGACACAAGCATGTGTAATGGAGGTCTCATAGAAAATTAAGTGTTCATATAGACAGGCTACAAATACAATCACAGTATCACTTAGAACGAACATCATTATATTTTGAGGATTGCTGGATTAATTTACACTATGAATTCAATTGCAAATTTCTAAGCGAAATCATAATGCAATCAGATTTGATGTATTTTAAAAGAAGGATTGAAGATTACAATATAATGTCCCATCCACGAACATGTAGTTAGAATCGGAGCGCAGGCTCGATTAGGTACAAAAATCACTCGTGCTCTTCTAAATAACGAATCACCTTCAGCGATCTGGGCACCCACCGCGCCACGGTTCCCGTCAGATCACTGAAATTAAGCACCGTCGAGCATGAGTGGCATCTGGATGGCTGACCATCCAGGCCACCATGCGCTGTTGACGTACTGGCTGCACTCAGCCTCGTGATACCGGTTGATGAGCTACTTGAGTAAGTATAGCGGCTTCAGGTCACGAAAACTGACACGGCTGCAAGAGCAGTATGCTGATCACATGCCCCTCCAATCCGTCTCCGACGACGCCAGTCGGCCGATAAGGAATCTCAATCGCCATCCTGCCAAATATGACTTCAAAGGGTTGCCCCTGCGAGGGTTTACAAGAAAAAATATATTCCATCAGCAAGAACACAAAAATATTCGGAATATAGCAAAACTGATGTGGAAAAAAGGAATCATTAAAATAAGAAAATTTATTTAAAGGGCAATAATTGACATCAAAGTTAGTATCAAAAATACTGACACTTATCGGACATAAGTTTCTTATTGTCAAGAGCACAATCCGATTTCAACTATCCGTTTTGACCCATGACATCCTGTAGTTTATGTTGCGAAGAATGTAAGCGATCTGCTGTCAAATATTATCTATGCTTGCCGTAGTTTCAAGTGAAATCTATGATGTTAGTAAATTATGCTATTTATTCCAAAATCACACCCATGTACATCTACATGGGTGTGATTTTGGTGCATAGTTTAAAAAATATTCGATACAGAAACTTCGAGCGATTACATTTTTTTCTCACAAATATTTGGGTGTTACTTTCTGTATCTGACACGATTTATGAGTGTCTCTTTGTGTATGTTGCGACTGCACTTGTGTGGTTTTTGTACATTTTTGTTCGCTTCAGTGTGCCGTTCTTCTGTGGCTCTGTGGCTGGTATTGCTGTCTTCCTTTGAGATATACAGGTCTAGTGTAAGCAGCGATTCCACTTTTGCTTCGATTCGTGACGTAAATGTGCTATGCTGTGTGAATAAATATATACTGGGTGTATTTGAAGTTTGCACTTTGAAGTAAACGAGGACATACTCTTCTCCTGGATTTTTCTGTTTCTAATTTCGTTTTTGGTAATGGTGTCTAGTCTTTCGTAGTAATTTGCCTATTATTTATTTATCCTTTTTGACCTGTAAGCTTTCGTTTTGAGTTCACTTGTTCTTTGGATTGTAGGTTGTGTTTGTCGTTTGTTTTCATGTAGTTTTGCCTTTTGATTTGTGTTCGACTATTTCGTAGTCTCAAGTACGGTTTGTTTTGGGACGTTGTTCTCGATTTAGTGAGTTTTTATAATCTTTTCTTTGATTCGTTCTCCTCTTTTGCCTTTGTACATTCTGAGTTGTCAATTTTCGTTCGCAGATTCTATTTCTTTCAAATTGTGCGATTTTTGTATTTTCATGTTTGGTTTATTTTAGACAATTTCGTGTATGTAATTCCTCAATTATCTTTTTGTTTTCGTGAGGGGAGTGTCACGTATCGCTGTTTTATTTTGAGCTGTATAGAATAAGCGGATTATTCGAGTCCAATTTATATTTTCTCTATAGGTTCGTTTCGTTGTTTGTAGGTGAATTCGCTTGGCCTATTTTTCGATTTTTTGGTTGCTCTGGAATGATCTTATTTTTAGTAACCTTTTTTATTTTAGTTTCTCGCCGGCCAAAACGTCGTCATTGGTGCGGTTGTCCCGTTAATTTCACTTTTTTTGGTCACTAAAATACCAGCGTGTTTCTCACATTCGTTTTTGGGCATAATGGTCTACCATGTGACCGCCATCTTGAACTATGTAATGGTCTGTTGTTAAATGTGGTCTGTGGTTGACTTAGTAACTGACGTCAACGATTTTTGCTCGTAATATGACGTCATTGGTCAAAGCAAACGGGTGGAAACGGAACTTACTCTGATCCTGTTTTTTATGTAACTAACAGATAGTGTAAGTCGGAACGGTTCCTTAGTGGGTGGATAACAGTTCTCAAGGAAAACATTCCGTAACAAGTTGTTACATTTCAATTCTTGTGCTCCACGAGTATTACTCGAATATACAAAACTTCCTGACATAGTCGCGTTCCAAATATTGGTTGAATTCGCTTGACAAGTCGCTCGTTTGCAGCAGGATCTAAGAGAGTGAGCGATAGCAGGGGATACTGCTCCGTAGGCACCTGAGATATATCGGTCGTGTGTGGTGCCTTTAATGAATCGGTCGACGACGGAACTACCTGATGCGCCACTTCAAGTACACAACAGCCTAAGAGGTCAGGTACAAATGACATTGCTATAATTACTTGTCAGCAAAATGAAATACAACATTAAGTAACTACGCCTTAACATGTCGGGAGTATTGTGGACAGTATTGTTTCATCGACAGAGTTGAAAACGGGGCCCCTCGAACTCTTGTAACTTTTACCCTTTCAGTATTAGGGAGACGAGAAGCCTGGAATTAAAGATATGAAATCCACTGCGACACAGGCGATAAATCTGGCCCACCTTATTTAATTATACGTAAGCAAAAACAACAGTTTAAAATCGTATTTCATTACATTAATAATACGTCTATGATTTAAAAGGCAAATTAATTTTCTGGCAAAATATAGCTTAATGCATGAAAGCCGTCGATAGTGCCTTAGAAGCTCTTATAAAAATAAGATATCTTATGATATATGATTCAACTTCCAAGGAGAATTTATAGTTTGTAGAATTTCGATGGCTTACGTTCTTACTGCTCTTGTTGCATTTCTTGGGTCTCACAAGATTTTTCCGTACGAGAGCTGAAACTTTCACGTTGCTTCCCATTCGACTCCTCTCAGACTGGTACTAACGTGGGACCCCCCTCAGCTTTAGTGGTAAGAGGGCCCAGCAGGCAACCTGTTAAAAACTGAACGCAAATGAAGCAAGAAAACAGGAAGAAACTGTACTGGAGCGTGAAATAGGGAAAAATAGAAACAGTGAACGCTCCAGGAACAAGAACTGCTATATGGAGCAATCTGAGAGACGGATGTTGTCGTGGACGTGGGTGAGTGGTAACGGTGTTGGGCGGCCAACTAGACGAACCATATTCAAACCCCCCCACGTGCAATTAATTAATTTATTTTTTGCTGTTCGCTTTATTCAAATTTGTGTCTGTGTCGTGGTGTAACGTTCATTTTCAACAGCGAGGTGTAAGGTAGGAACATATAATGACAGTTGACTCTGCCCAATTGATGCATTACCAGCCGAAGGAAGTGACTTCCGAATGGCAACCACGAAGTTTGATCACAAGAAACAAATCAACCGAATCCTCGACCGGAAAACACGTCTGGTGTGTCATACACGGTTATTAGTGACAATACGTGTGTCATATGATAGGAATCTCTTATCGACGCATCCAATTTGTACAACTGTTAAGTGAGTGAGATATGCCTCCTTGCCCGATATAGGCGTTCGTATGGATGTGAATGTGATCACTTCCAAGAAAATGATGAAAACATAATAGTTTGTCACATAAGCTGCAGCAAATGGACGCAGCAGTTTCACAACCACACAGTTTCTCTGTGCTCTGTCAAAACATATGTTTTTAACGTTTTTGAAGTTGCGTTCTGTTTTGGAAGTCTTGGCTCTTGAATTCCTTTCTTGTAATATACTTCGTACCTGGGGTGTAGAAAAATATCCGCTAGCAGTCACAATAAAAGGTTATTTATTTTTCACACGACCGGTTTCGGGCTTGCGCCCATCTTCAGGTGTTTATACATTCATGTACATGTTTGTACTTTTGGAGATCACTGTATAAATACAAAAAAATTATTTTCTGGTGACTACACAGATACATGTGGGACAATTGTAAGTGGTAAGGCAGCATCTGACGAAAATATATCTGTACTTACATAAAGATGAAGCACCATTATTACAGTTATGCTGTGGTGATTGTTTTGCCACTTAGTTACACACTTATGGTCATTTCCACGTCCATATTTCAGTTTTACCAGGTGTAGCTTCATATTACACTATTATGATGTGCACTCGTGAAATACACTATGTTTACATACAAACATGTGGGCTGTGGTCAAAGAACTTAGATGTAGCAGATGTAAAGATGTTGCTCACACAGAAACTTGTAGGTAGTTCGACAGCATCCACTACGGATAAAATTCATTCATACTTTGTACCGTTTATGTGTTGTTTTCATTTCTGTGAGACGTCTTTGTGGTAGGTCGTCTGCTCTCACTTTTCATCACGTTTACTTGGGACGGTAACGTATTCTTACCACACGACTCATATTCAATAACCAATGTATAGTACGACAACTGCTAAAACTACAGAAAAAGAATAAACATTTGAATGACCAGATGGATATAATATAAAGTTATGATTACAAAAAGCATATGGCACGAGGGATTTTTCAACACGGCTCGCCCCCTTGGCAGTCCAACTCCACGACCGCTTAACCACGACAAGACTGCTGTTTCGCGCTACTCTTAATTGCACTTCTGGTTCTCAGGAGGTCACTGTTTCTATTTTGCTTCTTTTTCCACAGTCCAGTACACCTTCTTTCTGTTTTCGTGCTCGATCCTTGTTCAGTTTCTGACGGGCTATCCACCGGGCCATCTTACCACTAAATCAGGTGGGTTCGATGGGGAGCTTCCCTTGTAAGTATCGGCATAGCCGTCCGCGGGGACCACTATGTTGTTGAGAAGCAGGGTCGCGATTTTCTGTTTGCTACAAGCGGATATCACCGCACATCTATCCTGCGATAATAGCATTGGCGTAAATAGGCTTGGGGACCGGGGATAAGATGCGCCCCTAGCGTCCGAAGGAACGAAAGGAGAAAAATGAGAACAAATTAAAATAGAGAAGAAAAGTGGAAAAACTAGTAAAACCGATCAGTCAAGAGTAATCTTTCGTTATGTCAAAATAAACAAAGCTGTTTTTAAAAATACTTCACATGTAAAGATATGCGACTCACTTACCTTCTTCACTCAGGTCAAAGATCAAACTGCATTACCACTCAAAAGTCAATTACTTTAATGTATAGAATGAAACAGTTTACCTGTGAGCAAATACGTACCGGCCACATCTGTGAAGGAGCATCCATTGTGGGTGGTGTATTAAGTGATGTACAAAAAATAATCAAATCAAAATTTAAATGTAATCCATAAAACTGCATTTGCACTCAAATATCAATGATTTTAATCTACAGAACGAAACGGTTTACATGTGAGCAAATATATACTGGCTACATCTATCAAGGAACATCCATCGTGGGAGATGTACACAGTGGTGTACAAAAAAGAATCGAGTCAAAGTTTAAATTTAATCCATAAAGATATTGTAGAGGCTAAGGGATGATCACGAAATAGCCCTGTTCCTCGAACAAGCAGCTACATATGTACTGAAATTTATTTCCTATGTCACTTGAGTTGAAATGCTGTTGAGCTATCCATATAGAAGCTGCGTCTTCCAGGCCTAAATGGTGCACTGTTTTTTTTTCTTTCTTTTCACACCTCTAAAATCCGTAGCAATGGCGAACCCCACTGTGTTAAAATATACTGAGGAGGAAACACTAACTTTGAAATTACTCTGAAATTGAAAGTCTAGCAGATACTTTAATGAATGTTTTCTTGACACTGGAAACAAGATGGTCAGCTTCTAGATATTGTGATCTCACATTTTCTGATATGCATAGTACCCATGGACTAAACAGGTCAAATTTATTAGTTTGGGATAAAGAGCTTTTAATGGTTTAATCTTTCTAATAGTATTGGGTTAAAGCTAGTTCAGAGGGCATTTAATTTGTGTGAGTTGCATATATTCAATGGAAAGCACACATTCAGGGGCAAATTATCCCCCTCCACTTAACCTATTGTTACGTTTATTGATTTATGACCCTGTAGGGGTTGATTTACAACCCCCTGGGGATAATCTGTACTTCTGAGAGACAACTTTATAAAAATAACTACTGAACCTTTTATATATTTTGGAATGTATAAGTGTTGAATTAAGAAGGATTAATTAACTAAATAATCTGGTGCCAAATAAAACATTGTTTTTACCTGAGTAATGAGTTAAGTGGTGTCAATATGATATGGTAGAGTACAACTGTCCTATATAATTTTCACCAATAGTAATTTGTGTAGTATTCAAATTTTTTTATGTTGATTACCTCTATAATTAACGGTGAGTTTAACTTAAAAAGATCCGTGAGATCGGTATACAGTTACATTGCTGGAATGCTTACTTACCAATTCGATCAGGTACATGAGTGCAGACTATTTTCAGAATTGCTCATACAGTGTTATCAAGAACATGTTATCTTCTGAGAGGTTAGATTGCGCCTCTCCACGAATTATTAGCAAATTTACTGCATCTATATTTAATATTTTTTTCGAGTTCCTATTGTGCTGGGTTGGAGTGATGCCTGGACACTCATAGGCAGCAATTCTAGCACAGTGCAGGGAGAGAAAGAGTGATGACCCTGCCAGAATTCAAACCTGGAATCTCGAAACTATTCAAAATTAATTTTGACATGTTATGCCCCTTCCCCCTCGCTGATATGAGCAACTTTTGATATTAACTTGATGTGCTAATTAATTAAATTGATCAATCAAAGCACCCCCTCTCCTCAACCTATTGTTCCACTAAGAAGTGGTTTATGACCTCCCGGGGGTTGACTTATGACTAACAGGGGATAATCTATCCTTCTGAGAAACCCTTCTCGTCTCTTCCTCCTCCTCCTCCACCCCACTGGGGAATGGACCCTTTTTTTGGTTGCTCCTCCCCAAGTCGGTTCTGAGCCTCTTTTCCCTCTCCTGGAAAACCTGCCAGCCCTTCCCTCCCGTTCCCCACTCCCCCCTCTCACTCTATTCTGCAGACAAGGATCTCACAACAGGAAATTATAATCTGTGTCAACTGATATATAACATATTGCTCAGTTCAATCTGCATATACTTTATTTAATCACTTTGCGGGGACAGGGCTCCATCACTTCCTACGATGGAATAGCTGTAAGGAGTGAGGCATGGAATGAAGTATGATATGTTAGCTGCTGTTTTGGATTGCCCGTGCATGTGTCTGTCAGCCAGGCATTGCCAGACACATCTGCATGTTGCGGATGTCAGGCCACATCTGCTAGACATTCGCAGCCAGCACCAGGCAGAGCACTCAGCGCTGACAGCTTCATTCGCTGTGGAACCTAGCAGGTTAACCGCACGTTGTGCACCAGTGCACGCCTCTAGCATTGCCTGGTGAAACTACTGCAAGGCCATGCATACATGAGCCACCCATCCTCCACGTCATGCAGAGATATCCCTATTCAGGGGGGGGGGGGGCACACTGTCAGAGGCCGCACAGCCAACCACCATGGGGAGCCGCATGCAGCAATACTCATCCAAGCATTCACACGTGTCCACCCATCTGAGGAACTTCTGTTGTTCTCACAGCCCTGAACAAGGCATTAGGGAGCAACATTCGTTTGACTGTGAAATTCCAGACTCACTTCCTGTATGTCTCTCTCTCTCTCTCTCGCTCTTTCTCTCTCTCTCTAAAGTGGTTACTTACTGTTTGTGTGAACACATGCATGAACCAACATTTCCAAACATGCAGACACAAGTTTTCATCCCTCTTCAGAATACTGCATTCCTATTGGCTAATGCTGAATCAGTGAAGGTATATAAAGACTACCTCAACCCCCCTTCAGAATACTGCATTCATATTGGCTAATGCTGAATCAGTGAAGATATATAAAGACTACCTCCACCCCCAATCGTCCTCATTCTGCTATCATCCATGATTATGTCAGTGTTCCTGTGTCATTGATATGGCTGTGAATTTTTGATAGTGCATTCGTCCACTTCAACATAAGTGGTCATCAGGAGCAAACAGCAGCAGCACTAGTGGCAAACGCCCTATACATGGAGAATTACCATGAAAGTACATATTAAAATCGATAACTGTAACTATTTTTTTACAATTAAGTCACTAAGAATTTTGTTCTATTGAATACAAGTCATTTACTGTTTCAGCATATATCCACCAAATCGTGGATCAGGTGGAAGCCGAGAGGCAGCAGTGGCAACAGCAGCAGCAATGGTATTGTAGCTATATACATTTTTCTTTGTCTTAGTACTGTGTGTATTCATAATGCACTACTGGCCATTAAAATTGCTACACCACGAAGATGACGTGCTACAGACGTGAAATTTAACCGACAGGAAGAAGATGCAGTGATATGCAAATTATTAGCTTTTCAGAGAATTCACATAAGATTGGTGCCGGTGGCGACACCTACAAAGTGCTGACATGAGGAAAGTTTTCAACCGATTTCTCATACACAAACAGCAGTTGACCGGCGTTGCATGGTGAAACGTTGTTGTGATATCTCGTGTAAGGAGGAGGAATGCTTACCATCACGTTTCCGACTTTGATAAAGATCGGATTGTAATCTATCGCGATTGCGGTTTATCGTATCGCGACATTGCTGCTCGCGTTGGTCGAGATCCAATGACTGTTAGCAGAATATGGAATCGGTGGGTTCAGGAGGGTAATACGGAACGCCGTGCTGGATCCCAACGGCTTCGTATCACTAGCAGTCGAGATGACAGGCATCTTATCCCCATGGCTGTAACGGATCATCCAGCCATGTCTCGATCCCTGAGTCATCAGATGGGGACATTTGCAAGACAACAACCATCTGCACGAACAGTTCGACGACGTTTGCAGCAACATGGACTATCAGCTCGGAGACCATGGCTGCGGTTACCCTTGATGCTGCATCATAGGCAGGAGCGCCAGCGATGGTGTACTCAACGACGAACCTGGGTGCACGAATGGCAGAACGTCATTTTTTCGGATGAATCCAGGTTCTGTTTACAGCGTCATTCGTCGTCGTCATACTGGCGTATCACCCGGCGTGATGGTATGGGGTGCCATTGGTTACACGTCTCGGTCACCTCTTGTTCGCACTGACGGCACTTTGAACAGTGGACGTTACATTTCAGATGAGTTACGACCGTGGCTCTACCCTTCATTCGATCCCTGCGAAACCCTACATTTCAGCAGGATAGTGCACGACCGCATGTTGCAGGTCCTGTACGGTCCTTTCTGGATACAGAAAATGTTCGATTGCTGCCCTGGCCAGCACATTCTCCAGATCTCTCACCAATTGAAAACGTCTGGTCAATGGTGGCCGAGCAACTGGCTCGTCACAATACGCCAGTCACTACTCTTGATGAACTGTGGTATCGTGTTGAAGCTACATGGGCAGCTGTACCTGTACACACCATCCAAGTTCTGTTTGACTCAATGCCCAGGCGTATCAAGACCGTTATTACGGCCAGAGGTGGTTGTTCTGGGTACTGATTTCTCAGGATCTATGCACCCAAATTACGTGAAAATGTAATCACATGTCAGTTCTAGTATAATATATTGGTCCAATGAATACCCGTTTATCACCTGCATTTCTTCTTGGTGTAGCAATTTTAATGGCCAGTAGTGTATGTTGCTGAGACATATTCTTTAAAAAAGTTGTTTCTAAAAATCACCATAGCGCTGTGTGTTTATGTAATATATTGTTGTCTGAGACATATTCTTTGTTGTCATAGATTACTTTGAGGAAGTGGACCAGGGAGGGGTAGTAGTTGTGATATCTTCCCCATCACAACTATTGTGTAACTGTACATTCTAAAAGAATTTATTATTAGTATTGTGTGTGTATTCGTTTTTATTTTATTACATTAATATAGTGTAGGTGGTGTAGAAGAGCTGGGCTGATGGATCCACAGTGGTTCAGGAAAGAATGATGAGATGCCACAACGAAGGGTGGAACATGTGGAGAGGGAGTTGCATTGGCGTGAGAAGATGCTGGAAGTGATTCTCAGTGACCTGAGGGATGTATCAAGGAGCGACAACAATACAGGTAATTTTTATACACACTCACGGTGCTTGCATATGATCATTGTTTTATAACGATATACTTGCTTCTGCAAGCAATGTTTAGAATGTTGCACTTTTTTTCGTTGTTCTTCTTCTAGCAGCAGGTGTCTCATCACAATACACCATGGTGTGTGTACAGGGGGGGGGGGGCGGACGAAAAGACCACCAATAAGATGCAGATCTGTGCAGCATGCTCCACCATCTAAGACGCCACTTGTCAGTGCATAGGAACCCTCTGCTGCCCCTACTTCCCTCGCTCCAGGTCTGCTCTGGCGTTCATGGGTCAGCCTGCCTCCAGCAATTCTCAAGGTTGTGCAGCCGCAGCCAGGCTGGTCACACTGGGGAAAGGCGCCATCTCCCCCTCCCCCGTGTGCTCGCCTGAACCACAAGGTACATCACCTCCCTACGAAGGGGGTAGCCAGGCTATCTGATAAAATTGCATTCTGGTGCAACCTTACAGAGTATGACGTATTGGATGTAGAGTATGAGCATGCTGTGAATGTCTGGCGGGAATCCAACATCTCCTTTTTAGAAGAGTATGCACAGCTTTACATGGACACCAATGTGCATTTTCTCGTGGATCTTATCGAGAAATACCAGAGTATATGCACGACCACATGTTCTCTGGATCCCGCCTTTTATTACACAGCACCTGGGTTGTCTTAGGACGCTATGCTCAAGAAAATGAACTGTGGGATTGAATTATTTATTGGTGAAGACAAGCGTTTTTGGTTGAGCGATGGATCAATGGGGAACTTCCCCGGTGTGTATACATGCAAGCCAAGGCAAATGACCCACATGTGGGTGAGACGTTCAATGCATCCTTTGATTCGAGTTACGTCATATATTTCGATGTCAACAACCCATACAGGCACGCCATGCTACAATCACTGCCAATTGGCGAGTTTTGAAGGAGGACGCAAAGGTCAGGTGGAAAAAATTGGTTCTGAGGTGGACTATATGACAGGGGCAGAACTCACCCCCTATTAGTTTGCATGATGCATGCGCCGATTTGCCACTGTGTCCCGAGCAACTAATTCCATAAGGAGGCTCCACCCCAAAACTAATGACAACGCTGGTGAATAAGCAGAAATACTCCACTATCGTAATTTCCATCAGTGGCTCTCTCAAGCAGTCCCCTTGGTTAAGGAGTATATTGATTTGAATACAATGCTGAGGGATTAGACGACGTGTCACTTTGAGAAATATTTTTTAAATTAATGAATAATTCAGTTTGCTTCGAAACCATGGAGAATTTGAGGGAACATAGTGAAATTCTGATTAGAACCGAATAGTATGGGCACTGGGGCATACGAAAATGCATCATGACACCAAATTTTAAATGAGTCATAGTATTCAACAAGAAGTTTGTGGCAGAGGCGATGGCGAAGGTTGTAGTAAAATTCATGAATCCTGTGTAAGTGGAGATGTGCACACTAGACTTTTCCAGATTCCTCTTGTACTACTTTCATTTCGAGGTTGTGGAACCTCATTTCGCTGATAATAAGTCACTTTTTATGGATACAGACGGCTTCATCTATTAGGTGAACACTGCAATCCATATAAAGTGCCACAGTAAAGAATTTGACATATTTTCATACACAGCCGATAATCGATAGGTTACTGTTCCATAGAACAAGGAAGTTATCAGCCTAATGAAGGATGAGGCAAATGGGTTGCCGCTTATGGAGTTGTAGATTTGTGAGCAAAAATGTATGCATATCGCACCTTGGAAGGTGCCACCCAGAGGTGGGCTAAGGGTGTGAGTCGTGTGGCATCGAGAGCCCTCTCTATCAAAGACTATTTGCAGTGCCCGAACAGCAGCATTCACGGTGCTCTGCTGCGGCGCAGCATATGGTGCAGCAAGCTAGTTTTCGATCGAGAGGAGCCGGTCGCGGTGGCCGTGCGGTTCTGGCGCTGCAGTCCGGATCCGCGGGACTGCTACTGTCGCAGGTTCGAATCCTACCTCGGGCATGGGTGTGTGTGATGTCCTTAGGTTAGTTAGGTTTAAGTAGTTCTAAGTTCTAGGGGACTTATGACCTAAGATGTTGAGTCCCATAGTGCCCAGAGCCATTTGAACCATTTGATCGAGAGGACATGAGGTGTATAATGTGCTGCAGTCTGAAGTCAGCCTGTTGCCTCCTTTGTAGTGACAGGATTGAAACTCTCATGTACTCACACTATTCACTTGTTGAAAGAGGGGGTGGGGGCACTGATTGAATGAGAGGAAGAGAACAAAACTGAGTGTAAATGTTGCAAATTAGGACAACCCTTTTATCATAGTATGTAGTATAAGTAACTGTGTGTGTGTCAGGTAAATAGTTATTTACATATTTATACACAGCAAGTGTGTAAGGAACATGTACTGTTTACATTTGCAAATATATACCTTGTAAAAAAAAAGTACCTGCACACCATGTTCGTCGACAAGAATTGTAATTGTAAAATATCTGCTCACCATGTACGTTGACAAAAAAAAAAAATATATTGTAATCAGAAATATATAAACTCACATTGCACTTCATGTAAATAGAATAATTTTTTTTTAGTTTCACCTGCCGCTAGTCAGCCAAGTATGATTACCTTTTAAATGTAGATGTATACATATACATATTCAGAGTCCATTAAAACTGTTGTTGTGTAACAACAACGTAAACGCTACTATTGGGACTATGGAATTTAGTTGTGTAAGAATAAAAGTCTCTCTTCATTAGCTTTTAGCACAGATTTATATAAATCTGGAATTTGTAAATATTTCAACCATTGATTTCTTTTGTATTGCGTAAAAAAAAGTATCTGTGCACTGAACACTGTGACCAGATTGTACCTAAAGAACCAAACTGTATCTGTGAGAATTGAATAAACACAAAAATTCGCTATCATACATCTTTATTGTTGTTGTTGTTATTAAAAAAATCTATCCCAATTACACACACACACACACACACACACACATACACACACACACACACACACACACACACACACACACACACGCACATAGGGTGGTCCATTGATTGTGACCGGGCCAAATATCTCACGAAATAAGAGTCAAACGAAAAAACTACAAAGAACGAAACTTGTCTAGCTTGAAGGGGGAAACCAGATGGTGCTATGGTTGGCCCGCTATATGGCGCTGCCATTGGTCAAACGGATATCAACTGCGTTTTTTTTAAAATAGGAACCCCCATTCGTGTAGTACGTAAAGAAAAATGAATGTTTTAGTTGGACCATTTTTTTCGCTTTGAGATAGATGGCGCTGTAATAGTCACAAACGTATAAGTACGTGGTATCACGTATAATTCCGCCAGTGCGGACGGTATTTGCTAAGTGATTCATTACCCGTGTTAAAATGGACCTTTGACCAATTGCGGAAAAGGTCGATATAGTGTTGATGTATGGCTATTGTGATCAAAATGCCCAACTGGCGCGTACTATGTATGCTGCTCGGTATCCTGGACGACATCATCCAAGTGTCCAGACCGTTCGCATGATAGTTACGTTATTTAAGGAAACAGGAAGTGTTCAGCCACATGTGAAACGTCAACCACGACCTGCAACAAATGATTATGCCCAAGTAGGTGTTTTAGCTGCTGTCGCGGCTAGTCCGCATATCAGTAGAAGACAAATTGCGCGAGAATCGGGACTCCCAACAACGTCGGTGTTGAGAACGCATCAACATCGATTGCACCCGTACCACATATTTCTATGCACCAGGAATTGCGTGGCACAGACTTTGAAGGTCGTGTACAGTTCTGCCACTGGGCACAAGAGAAATTACGAGATGATGCCAGATTTTTTGCACGCCTTCTATTTAGCGACGAAGCGTCATTCAGCAACAGCGGTAACGTAAATCGGCATAATATGCACTATTGGGCAACGGAAAATCTACGATGACGGCGACAAGTGGAACATCAGCGACCTTGGCCCCCATTTTATCGATGGCAATCTCAATGGTGCAATATATGCTGATTTCCTATGTAATGTTCTACCGATTTTACTAAAAGATGTTTCACTGCATGACAGAATGGTGATGTACTTCCAACATGATGGATGTCCGGCACTTAGCTCGTGTGCGGTTGAAGTGGTATTGAATAGCATATTTCAAGACAGGTGGATTGGTCGTCGAAGCACCATACCATGGCCCGCACGTTCACCGGATCTGACGTCCCCGGATTTCTTTTTGTGGGGAAAGTTGAAGGATATTTGCCATCGTGATCCACCGACAACGCCTGACAACATGCGTCAGCGCATTGTCAATGCGTGTGCGAACATTACGGACTACTCACTGTTGAGAGGAAAGTCGTTATACGTATTGCCAAATGCATTGAGGTTGACGGACATCATTTTGAGCATTTATTTCATTCATGTGGTATTAACAGGTAATCACGCTGTAACAGCATGCGTTCTCAGTAATGATAAGTTCACAAAGGTACATGTATCACATTGGAACAACCGAAATAAAATGTTCAAACGTACCTACGTTCTGTATTTTAATTTAAAAAACCTACCTGTTACGAACTGTCCGTCTAAAATTGTGAGCCGTATGTTTGTGACTATTACAACGCCATCTATCACAAAGCGAAAAAAGTGATCCAACTAAAATATTCATATTTCTTTACATACTACACGAATATGTAATAAAAAATGGGGGTTTCTATTTTAAAAAACGCAGTTGATAGCCCAACATCTCGGCGAGAACAGAGACCTTTCCTTGTTGGCACACAAAAAGTGTTGGCAGCGACCTTCGACTAGCCAGAACTCACAGCAGCTTCCTAGCATCCTCTTACTGTCAAGAAAGATAGGATGGAAGTAAGGTATAAAACGAATATGCACAATGCCCAGTGCGGCAGTTCACAAGAGAACAGCAAAGTGATAACACATGCGAACTTCGAGTTTCTGAAATCAGTTGTTCTGTGGAATATGAAGAGCGCATTATATGCCAGATATGCTTCTCACATAAAACTTAGGTATGAACCACATTTAACAAGAATAAAGAAATTAGGGTTGCCATCCAACACTAAGGCTCTTTAACCATCCCATGTAAGAATTTCAGATATCTTGATGGATCATTTACAAAAAAAGTATTGTACTGCTACAGTGGCATCGAACCTTACACATAATGCTTCAGCATTACTGTTTCATGAGATATGATACGAGCTTAATAGAGTCGAGATTGACCATGCGCACAATGTAGGCATAGAATAAACTCTTAAAATAGAGTCTCTGCTTCTCCCTAGGATTTCCACTATTCAGAAAATGCTGGATGGTTCATGGACGAGCCAGTGGGTAGAACAGTGGTATAGTACGAGATATCTGCTGCATGTATACCCCTAAAACTGCTTATGGGATCCTAAAACCGCTTATAGGATACTTTGAATACATGCGACGAATTGTTCTGAATGCTAAAAAGGAACTTATTCTGGTACAGTGTGCAATGGATAACAACTCATACATTAAATGAGCTCAAGAGGAGAACAATATCACCAGCAAAAAAATTATAAGGAAAACACCTCGCATCACTGCCTCGCTGTATCGGATAACCAGCTTTTAAAATTTCTGAGCCGTCCGATGTGGCCGAGCTGTTCTAGGTGCTTCAGTTTAGAACCGCGCTGTTGCTACGGCCGCAGGTTCGAATCCTGCCTTGGGCATGGGTGTGTGTGATGTCCTTGGGTTAGTTAGGTTTAAGTAGTTCTAAGTTCTAGGGAACTGTGAAAGGTGGCTACACTGAGCCACAGCGCCAGAGATCGCGCCAGAGAGTATTGTTCCACCGCCTCCACTGGCAGTGATTATTGAGAAGTAGCGGCAGGCTGTTCTTGTCGAGAAGCGGTGCTAGGCGGTTCTTGTTCAGATGTAGTGGAGAGTTCTTGCCGAGAAGTTGTGGTGGACACTGCTTGTCGTGAAGTTGGAGTGAGATGTGGTAGTGGAGAGTGTTGTTCCATGTTTATGCAGTTATTTGATGGGAGAGATAGCAGATGTTATTCCAATGGAGATATTCTAATGATCTGAGTGCTTTTCGTCAATGTATATGAAGGTAATACAACACTATGTTCTTTTACTCTTTCAGGGTCGCCACGTGCATGGGGGCTTAATTATAATAATACTGCAGATATTTTTTAGTAGCAGTAGCGATTACGCAAGTCTCGTAAACGGCTGGCCCTGACTAGTTTTTGTACGCAATCTGACTGCATGGAACAACAAAAAAGAATGAAATGAAAATTTTCGTTAACACAGTTAATTAATTAAGTCCCCAGCAACTAGCAAATCTGTGTGTCATTACAGGTTCAGTCAACAAAGCATCTGGCTTGTGTTCTTGTATTAGAGTGTAATTTTGGTTTTCTTGCACAATTATAGTATTTCTAATTTTCTTTTATCACGTCAGTATAATTGGTATTTAAAAATTCTTGTCTTGTTGAAGAAGAACCGTGCCAAATGTGCGTTGAGTCATACTACCACATACAGAACAGCTACACTTGTGCTTTGTTGGCTTCGTAGATTTTATAGTTGCTGGGGACTTAATTAATTAACTGTGTTAACGAAAATTTTCATTTCATTCTTTGTTGTTGTTCCATGCAGTCAGATTGCGTACAAAAACTAGTCAGGGCCAGCCGTTTACGAGACTTGCGTAATCGCTACTGCTACTAAAAAATATCTGCAGTATTATTATAATTAAGCCCCCATGCACGTGGCGACCCTGAAAGAATAAAAGAACATAGTGTTGTATTACCTTCATATATATTGACGAAAAGCACTCAGATCATTAGAATATCTCCATTGGAATAACATCTGCTATCTCTCCCATCAAATAACTGCATAAACATGGAACACCACTCTCCACTACCACATCTCACTCCAACTTCACGACAAGCAGTGTCCACCACAACTTCTCGGCAAGAACTCTCCACTACATCTGAACAAGAACCGCCTAGCACCGCTTCTCGACAAGAACAGCCTGCCGCTACTTCTCAATAATCACTGCCAGTGGAGGCGGCGGAACAATACTCTCTGGCGCGATCTCTGGCGCTGTGGCTCAGTGTAGCCACCTTTCATAGTTTTATATAAAAATGTCCTTATGCCACTAGTATTTGAATCTCTTCAATCGGACCACAAAATTAGATCACATCTAGTCGTTCTTTAGACCCAAGTGATATAAAATGTTGGTATGGAAGTATTGTCCAGGAGACGCCACCTGATTTAGTCAGGCCGCATAGCGCAATCTCTCTACTGGACTCCACTTCAGGCACTGCCATGTCGGTGATGATGAACTGAGGATGAGGCCAATATGATTTTCATTCGTTGAGTGGAGTAAAATTCCCTGGCTTGCTGGGAATCGAACCCAAGGCCCCAGGGTGTAGCGGTAGCGTTGCTAACCTACAGACCACAGGTTTTTGACGTAGAAGGAACTAATTAATGTACCAGTACTAATGCAGATTTTACTTCCATTTCATTTCAGTTTTTTCTTTTCTCGTTTTGTTCCTTTTGGCGCCAGGGATAATTTGTCATTGGCGGGGGAGGGGGGGGGGAGCCAGGACAAGTCCCAGTTTCAGCCTAGTTAAGACCCTGTATCAGATCGCTGACTATAGTTAGTGTATATACAGGATGTAAAGAAACTACGTATACAAATTTGTAGAGGTACTAGAGGAAGTATAGAGACGGAAAATAACTGTAACACCAAGAAGGTGGTATGCGACATAAATTATAGTTGGTAGGCATGTTTCTACATCTGAATGATGATGTTTCTGCAGATTTAGCGCCAATCGCATAAGATTGGCTCTAGTAGCGTCGCTGTGAGTATGCAAATCAGATTTGCTTCACAAAACCCCGCAATGGTCGTGAGCGAAGTTGTCCTTGAGACTGTACGTGGCGAGTTGGTGTTCGTCAAGAATTTCTTTAAGGTGACAAAGACGTCTTTATCAACACCTCACTGAGTTTGAACGTGGTCGTGTAATAGGGCTTCGAGAAGCTGGCTGTTCTTCTGCGATATTGCAAAAAGACTCGGCAGGAATATAGTTATTGTACATGACTGTTGGCAGCGATAGTCACGGGAATGTACGGTCGGAAGAAGATCGGTCCCCGGACGGCCACGTGGCGCTACCGAGGGGGAAGACAATCGTGTTCGACGTATGACTCTGGCGCATCGTACTGCATCTGCTCCATGAATCTGAGCAGCAGTAGGCACCACGGTGACACAAGAATTCTTACAAATCTATTACTTCAAGGACAGTTCCGAGTAAGATGCCCGGTAGTCTGCATTCCACTGATCCCAAACCACCACCAGTTTCGACTTCAGTGTTGTCGAGCAACAGGTCACTGGAGGGCATTCTGGGGTCTGTAGTGTTTCCTCAGAAAAGCTTCGGTGGCAGTAATGGTCGAGTATTGGTTAGAAGGAGGCCAGCTTAGGACTTGCTGTCTGTGTGCTAGACCCTCTGGACCCACAACTGGATTCGTACGATAACAGGAGCACACTCGTGGTTATCCCACACAACCCGATTGCAAATTTGTACGTTAGTCCGGTGATAAGTACAGTTACGCTGCCATTCATGAATAGCATGCCAGGGCGTGTTTTCCGACTGGATAAAGCTCATCCACATACCACGTTGTAAGCCAACATGCTCTACAGAGTGTCAACATGTTGCCTTGGCCTGGCAGATCACTAGATCTGTCTCCAATCGAGCACATATGCGACATCATCGGACGACAACTTCAATGTCATCCACAACCAGCATTAAGCATCCAGGAATTGGGCGACCAAGAGCTGTTCATTCCACAAATGACACACGGCGCCTTTACAGCATACTGCGTGCACGTTTGCACGCTTGCATTCAACATTCTAGTGGTTAAACCGGTTATTAATGGATCAGCATTTCACATTTGCAATGGCTTAACCCGCACCTACATTAAACCTGTGATCTTGCACAGTTAATCACATAAATACACTCCTGAAAATTGAAATAAGAACACCGTGAATTCATTGTCCCAGGAAGGGGAAACTTTATTGACACATTTCCTGGGGTCAGATACATCACATGATCACACTGACAGAACCACAGGCACATAGACACAGGCAACAGAGCATGCACAATGTCGGCACTAGTACAGTGTATATCCACCTTTCGCAGCAATGCAGGCTGCTATTCTCCCATGGAGACGATCGTAGAGATGCTGGATGTAGTCCTGTGGAACGGCTTGCCATGCCATTTCCACCTGGCGCCTCAGTTGGACCAGCGTTCGTGCTGGACGTGCAGACCGCGTGAGACTACGCTTCATCCAGTCCCAAACATGCTCAATGGGGGACAGATCCGGAGATCTTGCTGGCCAGGGTAGTTGACTTACACCTTCTAGAGCACGTTGGGTGGCACGGGATACATGCGGACGTGCATTGTCCTGTTGGAACAGCGAGTTCCCTTGCCGGTCTAGGAATGGTAGAACGATGGGTTCGATGACGGTTTGGATGTACCGTGCACTATTCAGTGTCCCCTCGACGATCACCAGTGGTGTACGGCCAGTGTAGGAGATCGCTCCCCACACCATGAAGCCGGGTGTTGACCCTGTGTGCCACGGTCGTATGCAGTCCTGATTGTGGCGCTCACCTGCACGGCGCCAAACACGCATACGACCATCATTGGCACCAAGGCAGAAGCGGCTCTCATCGCTGAAGACGACACGTCTCCATTCGTCCCTCCATTCACGCCTGTTGCGACACCACTGGAGGCGGGCTGCACGATGTTGGGGCGTGAGCGGAAGACGGCCTAACGGTGTGCGGGACCGTAGCCCAGCTTCATGGAGACGGTTGCGAATGGTCCTCGCCGATACCCCAGGAGCAACAGTGTCCCTAATTTGCTGGGAAGTGGCGGTGCGGTCCCCTACGGCACTGCGTAGGATCCTACGGTCTTGGCGTGCATCCGTGCGTCGCTGCGGTCCGGTCCCAGGTCGACGGGCACGTGCACCTTCCGCCGACCACTGGCGACAACATCGATGTACTGTGGAGACCTCACGCCCCACGTGTTGAGCAATTCGGCGGTACGTCCACCCGGCCTCCCGCATGCCCACTATACGCCCTCGCTCAAAGTCCGTCAACTGCACATACGGTTCACGTCCACGCTGTCGCGGCATGCTACCAGTGTTAAAGACTGCGATGGAGCTCCGTATGCCACGGCAAACTGGCTGACACTGACGGCGGCGGTGCAAAAATGCTGCGCAGCTAGCGCCATTCGACGGCCAACACCGCGGTTCCTGGTGTGTCCGCTGTGCCGTGCGTGTGATCATTGCTTGTACAGCCCTCTCGCAGTGTCCGGAGCAAGTATGATGGGTCTGACACACCGGTGTCAATGTGTTCTTTTTTCCATTTCCAGGAGTGTATATTACCTAGAAAGATGAATTCGAGAAATTTCATTAGTTATGTTGATTACTTTTTGGTGTTGCGAGTTTTTTTCCACCAGTGTATGAAAGAGCGTTAACGCCGTATATAGTTGTCACTCGAGTGAGTAGACAACCTAGCACAATTTTTATAGCTGGACCTGACAACAGCGTGTAGTTTAAGGTCTTACATCCGACGATAATGTCTTTATATTTCGCCTAATGTGGTACTGTGAATACTTTTATGGACCTGATGATGGTTAGATGAGTTAAACTGAATGTCACATTTTTCAAATATATATTTCATAGTCGATCATACGGTAACATATCTGACGGTGAATAATATAAAAGCAGACTATTAGCTGCCTGCGGTTGTATATGTCCCATGGTCAATTCTTCTGCTAGTGAAACTTTCCGGCAGATTAAAACTGTGTGCCGGACCGAGACTCAAACTCGGGACTTTTGCCTTTCGCGGACAAGTGCTCTACCAACTGAGCTACCCAAGCACGACTCACGCCCCGTCCTCACAGTTACTTCTGCCAGTACCTCGTCTCCTACCTTCCAAACTTTACAGAAGCTTCTGCTAGTGGTTGTTCGAAATTAAAGTACTGAGTGGAAGAAATTTATTTAATTAGTACTTGAAACTACAGCGAAGCATAACGTGCCTGAGAACGTATCACGGTACTTGTGCTACTTACACAGACAGGTGTGTGTAACAAAATCTTGCATCTGTGGCGCAGTGGTTAAGAGGCTGTGTTGGACTCCACATACGCTAACTCTGATTTAGGGTTTACGTGCTTACCCTATATCACATTGAGAAAATATGGGAGTGGTTTCTTTAATATGGCTGCCGCTGAATTCTGTACCTCATTCGAGTCAAATTTTTGGAGCCAATGACTGGAGCTCACGATTTAAACAAACGTCAAAGGACATTACATTCCAGTTGTATTATAATTTTTCTTTGTGTTTACGCAAGAAGTATGCCGCGACCCACTACTTTTCTGTTGTTTGGTATTATCAGTCGAATGGGGCGAGTACTGGAACAAGTAAACCCCATTTCGAAGAGTATCGTTCTCGCAAGTGAGTGGAGAAAGACCTACCTGTATCTCACAGTGCTGCCTAATCGACTCGACATGTGCATCAACTAACTTTGTGAAACTACGGTAAACTTAGTCACGTTCACCAGCTCTTCTTGAATATCAGTATCGTACCTTAATAAATGAGCCACAGCCCATGGTCACATCAAAGAGTTTCAAGACTACAGTTTATTAACTTCGAAGATTCCGTACTATCTAATATTTATTTGCAAAATAATGGTAAATATTAATTGGTAACCAGTCGATATTTGTTCGCGCAACGCACGGAAATAAGGACTAAAATACCTGTCCCTCTATAATACTAAAAAGAAAACTCTAAAGTTCCAGAACAACCAGTCAATTAATATAAATATTGCAGTATCGCCTCAGTTGTGCGACTAGATTCGAGATTTCCTCTCAGAAAGGTCGCACTTCGTAGTAATAGACGGGAAGTCATCGAGTAAGACAGAAGCAATTTCCGGCGTTCCCCAAGGAAGTGTTATAGGCCCTCTATATTTCTGATCTATATTAACGACATAGGAGACAATCTAAGTAGCTCTCTTAAATTGTTTGCAGATGATGCTGTCATTTACCGTCTTGTAAAGTCATCAGGTGACCAAAACGAATTGCAAAGTGATTTAGATAAGATATCTGTATGGTGCGAAAAATGGCAATTGACCCTGAATAAAGAAAAGTGTGAAGTTATTCATATGTTCTAAAACAAATGCGCTAATCTGAAGGCTGTAAATTCAACTAAATACTTCCGGATTACAATTACAAATACCCTAAATTGGAACGATCATATAGGCAATGTTGAGGGTAGAGCAAACCAGAGACTGCTATTCATTGGCAGAACACTTAGAAGGTGCAACAGGTCTACTAAAGAGACTGCTTACATCACGCTTGTCTGCCCTACTCTGGAGTGTTGCTATGCTGTGTGGTATCCGCATCAGGTGGGACTGACGGGTGACATCTAAAAAGTTCAAAGAAGGGCAGCTCGTTTTGTATTATCACGAAACAGGGGAGACAGTGCCACAGACATGATACGCGAATTGGAATGGGAATCATTAAAACAAAGGCGTTTTTCGTTGCGACTGGATCTTCTCATGAAATTTCAATCACCAGTTTTCTCCACCGATTGCGACAACATTCTGTTGGCACCCGCCTACATACGGAGAAATGATCATCACGATAAAATAAGCGAAATCACGGATCGCACAGAGAAATTAAAGTGCTCGTTTATCCCGCGCGCTGTTTGAGAGTGGAACGGTAGAGAGACAGCATAAAGGTGGTTCATTGAATCCTCTGCCAGGAACTTTATTGAGAATAGCAGAGTAATCTCGTAGATGTAGATCATTAACAGCTGATGTATTTCTAAACGTTATTGTCACAAGCGGGTCACATCACACAACTATCTGAAGCTTCTATTCAGATTTGCTTCTGGGCATGTCAACACTTCTGTTCCAAATTTCACTAGCATTTTCTCGTAGTATCTTTATAATTTCATCTATTTAAGTCAATTTCCTCTATTTTTCTGAATGTGCAGATTGATAGGTGTATCTGACATTCATTTAATCTTTGAGCATAGAAACTTATTCTACGTAAGATTAATGTGCAACTCAAAGAGTTTCTCTTTTAAATACAGATCGGTCAACCAATAGTAGGAAGCATCAGCATGCAAGAAAGTTCCATGGATATTAATTTTAACACTGTCAAAACAAAACAGTTGTGCTCCTTTTTCACAGCAGATATTCCGTCGCTTTTTACGTAGCAGTTTGTGTCAGGTGAAGTCTTAACTGCTTCAATGAACATAAAATTCTGTCTCCCATGATATCTCGAAGTACGAGTGATTTAAACGAACTTCTCTTCTCGTGCAGTTTCTAATAACAAGATTTTTTTAAATAAACTAATAACGGAACGTTTTAGGCCTCGTTACTTCAAATCAAATTTGATTTGAATTTTTATCAGTTAATTACAACGTTTATTAAAATTAATAGACCGCGTGGCTTGTGAAATAACAGAACAGTACTCTCTAGAGAGACTGATTAATCCTGGATGCTAATAAAGAGTTTTCAAGCAGTAATTAAGTGCCGGCAGATGACAGATTAAAAGCGGATGACGCTGGTGCATTTGACGCGCACGAAAGGATTCATTGCGATAAAAACGGGCTCGCACTGTAGAGAACATGGGTGGCGGCAAAGCTTAACTTTACGAGGAGTTAATTATAAACCCCTTTTAAATGCGAAGTCCCGGAGGCACACGTGTGCCACAGAGTTCCGAGAGTCGGAATACCTGCAAATTTCGAAGCACACGTTTCCCCAGATTTATTTCGTTTCTAGCCTCTCGGCAACACGGATGTGCAAGAAGCGAGCATTCGATTTGTCCATTGGTTTAAATATTTTGAAATGTGAACGATACGCATATCGCACATCGCGTGCAGCGACTACATCTCCTGAATAACTACAACTTCTTTGAGACAGTGTATGATACACTACTGGCCATTAAAATTGCTGCACCAAGAAGAAATGCAGATGATAAACGGGTATTCATTGGACAAATATATTATACTAGAAGTGACATGTGATTACATTTTCACGCAGTTTGGGTGCATAGATCCTGAGAAATCAGTACCCAGAACAACCATCTATGGCCGTAATAACGGCCTTGATACGCCTGGGCATTGAATCAAACAGAGCTTCGATGGCGTGTACAGGTACAGTTGCTAATGCAGCTTCAACACGATACCACAGTTCATCAAGAGTAGTGACTGGCGTATTGTGACGAGCCAGTTGCTCAGCCACATTTGACAGACGTTTTCAATTGGTGAGAGATCTGGAGAATATGCTGGCCAGGGCAGCAGTCAAACATTTTCTGTATCCAGAAAGGCCCGCACAGGTCGTGCATTATCCTGCTGAAATGTAGGGTTTCGCAGGGATCGAATGAAGGGTAGAGCCACGGGTCTGAAATGTAACGTCCACTGTTCGAAGTGCCGTCAATGCGAACAAGAGGTGACTGAGACATGTAACCATTAACACGCCATACCAACACGCCGGGTGATGCGCCAGTATGGCGATGACGAATACACGCTTCCAATGTGCATTCACATCGATGTCGCCAAACACGGATGCGACCATCATGATGCTGTAAACAGAATCTGGATTCTTCCGAAAAAATGACGTTTTGTCATTCGTGCACCCAGCTTCGTCGAGGAGTACACCATCGCAGGCGCTCCTGTCTGTGGTGCAGCGTCAAGGGTAATCGCAGCCATGGTCTCCGAGCCGATAGTCCATGCTGCTGCAAACGTCGTCGAACTGTTCGTGCAGATGGTTGTTGTCTTGCAAACGTCCCCATCTGTTGACTCAGGGATCGAGACGTGGCTGTACGATCCGTTACAGCCATGCGGATAAGATGCCTGTCATCTCGACTGCTAGTGATACGACGCCGTTGGGATCCAACACGGCGTTCCGTATTACCCTCCAGAATCCACGGATTCCATAGTCTGGTAATAGTCATTGGATCTCGACCAACGCGAGTAGCAATGTCGCGATACCGTAAACCGCAATCGCGATAGGCTACAATCCGACCTTTATCAAAGTCGGAAACGTGATGGTACGAATTTCTCCTCCTTACACGCGGAATCACAACAACGTTTCACCAGGCAACGCCGGTCAACTGCTGTTAGTGTATGAGAAATCGGTTGGAAAATTTCCTCATGTCAGCTCGTTGTAGGTGTCGCCACCGGCGTCAACCTTGTGTGAATGCTCTGAAAAGCTAATCATTTGCACATCACAGCGTCTTCTTCCTGTCGGTTAAATTTCGCGTCGGTAGCACGTCATCTTCGTGTTGTAGCAATTTTAATGGCCAGTAGTGTATTTCTGCCAGAAAAAACTTACTATTGAAAGAGCTGGGCAAGTACGCCTGAGAATACATCTTTTTGTCGAGAACGTAGAACTCGCATTTTAAGTAAATGTATCGTCAACTCTTTGGGATATGTATAGAAAATTTAATAGTACCGAGCATAGCAAGCAGGAAGGGAAAAAAGCTGTGTTAGGGAGGAGCGGAGTTTAAAACCCGCCCAGCCGTTCCTTGAAAACGGGACAGGTTATTTCGAAGAGGCTAAGGACTATCTGGCTCAAACAAAGCACATGTCGGCGACACAGACTGGATGAGAAACTTTGCACGAGGGCGTACTGAAAAGAAATGTCTCTGATTTTTTAATGTGAAAACTCTTACGACTTTTTAAATAAAAGGAATTTCATTAACATTTTGAATCTTTATTCTCCATGTCTACATATTTATTTCTCAGCCTTTCCACCCAGGCGATGAACACATTTCTCTCAACAAAAGACCAATTTGTTGTAGAATGTTTGACTTCGTTGACGGCGCCACAACCTCACCTTTGCTTGCACCACTTCTTCACTATCATAGTGCAATCCTCGAAAGCGTTCTTTAAGTTTTGAAAACAGGTGGAAATCAAATAGGGCCAAGTCAGGACTCTTACACACTGGACTCGCATTGGGGAGGACGACGGTTCAATCCCGCGTCCGGCCATCCTGATTTAGGTTTTCCGTGATTTCCCTAAATCACTCCAGGCAAATGTTGGGATGGTTCTTTTCAAAGGGCACGGCCTACTTCCTTCCCCATCCTTCCCTAATCTGATTAGACCGATGACCTCGCTGTCAGGTCTCCTTCCCCAAAACAACCCAACCCCAAGTCAGGACTGTGTGGAGGATGATCGATGAAAGTGAACCGAAGCATCGGATTACTGCAGACGTCGCAGCGTTCGCGTGTGGTCTGGCATCGGCATGCTGAAGGAGAGGGTGCTCCGTGTGTGGAAGAACTCTTCGAATACGAAACTCGACTGCAGCACTATGCTTCTCAAGCACCGACGTAGTTACGTTACACACCACCATGTTACATTCAACAATTCGAAGCCGTCCAGCAGCAGAGAGATGCAAATATGTAGTGTTGTGTTGGCAGAAGAGCCAACACCGTGTTACTAGAGGAGGCCGAAATGCACGCGTTTTAGCTCACGCAGGCTGGCGTGAGGAGGGAAGAACTATACTGACGTGAGGTCTGGAACATGACAAGGAATTAGAATTCAGAAAGTGGACGTAATTAGTTGGATACTTAACTTTAATCCATTAATGATGAACGTCGCTCTTGACGGTACATGATTCACAATATCAATATCAATAGTAACTGAATATGGCGTCTTGCTAGGTCGAAGGAAATGGCGTAGCTGAAGGCTATGCTAAACTGTCGTTTCGGCAAATGAGAGCGTCTGTGGACAGTGAACCATCGCTAGCAAAGTCGGCTGTTCAACTGGGGCGAGTGCTAGGGAGTCTCTCTAGACTAGACCTGCCGTGTGGCCGCGCTCGGTCTGCAATCACTGATAGTGGCGACACGCGGGTCCGACGTACACTAACGGACCGAGGCCGATTTAAAGGCTACCACCTAGCAAGTGTGGTGTCTGGCGGTGACACCACATGTAGACATGAAGAATAAAGATGTAGAATGTTAATAATTCTTTTTTTATTCAAAAGAATTCAAGACTTTTTACATTAAAGATTCGGAAGCATTAGCTACCCAAGCACGACTCATGCCCCGTCCTCACAACTTTATTTCCGCCAGTACCTCGTCTCCTACCTTCCAAACTCCACAGAAGCTCTCCTGCAGACTTTGCAGCACTTGCCCGCAAAATGCAAAGGTCCCGAGTTCGAGTCTCGGTTCGGCACACAGTTTTAATCTGCCAGGAAGTTTCATATCAGCGCACACTTCACTGCGGAGTGAGAATTTCATTCTGGAAACATCCCCCAGGCTGTGGTTAAGCCATGTCTCCGCAAGATCCTTTCTTTCAGGAGTGCTAGTTGTGCATGGTTCGCAGGAGAGCTTCTGCAAAGTTTGGAAGGTAGGAGACGAGGTTCTGGCGGAACTAAAGCCGTGAGGACGAGGCGTGTGTTGTGCTTGGGTAGTTCAGATGGTAGAGCACTTGCCCGCAAAAGACAAAGGGCCCAGGAAGTTTCATATCAGCACACACTCCACTGCAGAGTGAAAATTTCATTCTAGATGCACTATAAATGCATCCACTGTCACCCAAGTGAATAGCGTGGGCAGTGGTATCGATTCCAGCCTCACAAATGAACCATTTGTCGTCATTATGCTACAGTCCAATTTTCAGTTGCAATACAATGTGTACCTAACGGTGCATCATATGCGAGGAGCTTCCGCGCCACAATGTGGGCAGTCCTTGTGGCTGGGTTTATGCTATAAGGATTATCGATCACATATCCAGACACGTCAAATGTGTCTGGGCGGCACCTTATTGCTACATACGGATCATAACACTTCACTCAATAGATGAAGCTATCCGTATCCATATAAAGTAACTCTGTCTCTGCAAAATGAGTTTTTGCAAACCTGTAATGAAACCGGTACATCTGAAATTTGGAAAGGCCCAATATACACATACCGAGATACACAGGTTTCGTGAACTTCATCAAAACCTTAGCCCTCTCCAGTGCGAATAATCACTGGTTGAAGACTGCGGTACTTTTAAAATTTGCCCTGACGATAATCCGGTGCGCTACAACACCTTCCCAGCGATAAACTACTACATGAAATACGTGGTGGTTTCTCAAATTATCTGTTGTTTTTCCGAAAATAGCATTATTCATTAATTAAAAAAATTCTTACAAAGTCACACATAGTGAAAGCCCTCTGTTCGGTATTAACATCAATATATTACTACAACCAGCAGCATAACTGCTTGAAGGAGATAGCGTGGGTGAGACCAGTTAGTTTCACTCTCAAACTGAGACACTGCTGTAGGTTTTTATAGTGCATAATGTATCTCTGTTTACTCCCATCTTAGTTATCAGTTTGGAACTTGAATTGCTTAGTAGAACTAGGTGCTCCACACATAGTGGCAAACTGCCGGGTACATCATGAAAACTGTTAGGGTATTCCAGGTCTGCCTCCACGATATTATTTGTTATAGGTAAATAATACACAAGTGGTCCTGAAAATCCATGCAAATCGAGTGTAAAGGTACTAACTAAAAGAAACAAATTGTTGTTTGAACTAAATATTCTCGTAATTTTGTAATCATTTAGTAAAAATGTTAACATTACAGATTATATAAAACAGAAACCCACTGAAGACGCCACAGAGGTGCTGAAACATATTTGGGAACTTGGAAAGAAACGGTGTTTTGCATAACTGGCTGACCTTACATCCAAAAATCTTTTCAGCAGCCCTGGCATGGTGTAACACAAGGCAGGATCCAGCGTTATGCCATCGTGCATATTGTCCAGAATTCCTCGCAAATATCCGCAGCAGGCCTACATCTGAGTCCATATGTAGCTTTGCATACTCCCCTAAATTGGCGATGAAGAATTCCTGCCAAACATTCACTGCATGCCCACACTCTGCATCCAGTTGTATGTCAGGTAATGTTGTTTTGTTGAGCCCCTCAGTCGAATCCAGATATTCGTATTGGAATAGCCCCTTCTTTGTCGCAAGTTGAAACTTCGCATCATTGGGATGTACAATTCTACGGCAGCGTAAATTCTTGAAGTGGCACATACATAAAACATAATGAGTCCAGGAACCGCAATGTAATGTTTGCCGTCATCCACTTGGAGAATGAAATGTGTGCCTCAGTGCTCTCAGGTAGGGCACTAACCTGGTCTTTGGCCAAACCGAAGTCACCCAAGAGCTCAGTGATAAAATGAGCATCACACCCACGCAAACTGAGGCGTAAGAAAGTGGGTATGTGTTGCGGTAATTGTTTGTTCAAGTTGCATGCGCTGTTATGCTGCTCCCCTGAACTTCCCCATTAGATGGCTGTGGTCTATTTGTGGAGCTCGGGCTCAGAGACGAACTATCTCATAGATTTTATCTAATGTGTGATTTAAAACGATTGTGACAAGAGTCTTATGAGCATACAACTTGATGCTCTGCTCTGTGAAGATTCTATAGCGGACAGTGGAGTCGCTCTCATAGAGCACCACAGGAATGAAGATGCCCTTGAAATCTAGGTATATTACAAAGAGGCAATAGTACGGTGGTAGAAAATATTAAACTTTAGGAACTTGTTTTCCTCAATGGTTATTTTCACAAATATTCATTCTTTGCTAGAGCAGTCTATCAGATGCTTTGCTAAATGCTCACTCAAACTAAATTAGTTATCGCATGTAAAGGAAAAATAATGTGCACCATGATGGTTACTCTTTAGGGAAGAAAGTAAGTGAGACATTTTTCTTGACCCATGTGTAGTTATGTTTCTCCCCCTTGGAGAGATGGTTCAAATGGCTCTGAGCACTATGGGACTTAACATCTGTGGTCATCAGTCCCCTAGAACTTAGAACTACTTAAACCTAACTAACCTAAGGACATCACACACTTCCATGCCCGAGGCAGGATTCGAACCTGCGACCGTAGCGGTCACGAGGTTCCAGACTGAAGCGCCTAGAACCGCACGGCCACACGTGCCGGCTAGTACAGGAATTAAACAACTTTATGCTTCAAGTATTTTCTGGGAATTGTGCTCTTCTTCTTTGGCTTGCCTTCATCTTTCTTCAAGCCGTAAATACGAACTGAAGTAGGTGGGTTCTGCCTCTCAAATTCAGGTACGTCCTGAAGTTTAAAAGGGAAACTGATGCCATCATATTTATAAAGTCCACAAACGTTTTCCATTCCACATGTGGTCAGATGCACTGCACGATCATTGTAAATTTTCTCACAGGCCAGTACTAACCAGAAAGAACGGATTTTTTTTGTTGAGATTTTGAACATTAATTCAAGCCGTTTTAGCAGCTATATCCTTTGGAAGTTGGATATAGGTGAACGATCCATTAAATCAGCCGTAGACATATGAGTGAAAATTCATGTGAAGTGTAGCTGAGTGCCTTACCAAACTCTCTTTACTGTATTTCAGAAAAATGACCTAGTGTGAGACTCGAGATAAAGAAACGACGACTCTTTTGTTGAGTTACCCTGCAAAATCACGCCGTTTCCCCTCTACATCATTACCACATTATTTGGAGGGGGGGGGGGGTGGAGTACGTTAATTCGCAGAATTGTATTGCATTGCTCTTAATGGCAGGATACCATGGATTGTAGACGATTTTGGGGAGCTGATCAGCTGGACACGCTTTAAGAAAAGGGCTGGATTTCAGTAGCCTACAATAGAGCTACTGATGCAACCATCTGCGGTCCAGTCACCAGATGTGCCTGCATCACAGAGTAGCTTATAGGTGGTGTGCAGCTGACCTGGTGCAGTCCTAAATCAAACAGATGGGCAAGGGATTTGCGATTAGCTGGCTGTTGACGAAACTAGCTGTTGACCACCCTGGGCGAGGTGAAGCCATCGTTGATGTCCCAGGCCAAGATGAAGACGCCATTGACAGTCTCGGACTCAGGTAGTGCAGTCTTGACGGCTTTTGGCGAGGTGAAGCTGCCGTTGACGACTCGGGACATGGGGAGTGCAGCGTTGATGGCCCTAGACGTAGCGCTGAAGGCCTTGGACGAGATGAAGGCGCTAGATGCGGGGAGCACGTGACTGATGGCACCAGACATGGCACTGACAGAGCGGAGCATGTCACCAATGGGATAGGATGTGATGTTGTTGCTTCTGCACCACACCCCTGGTCGGTCCCAAAATTCTTGCAGAAAAGTAGACGAAACGACACTGACCAATGTCTTGTGTACGTAGTAATTTCGAAAACAAGAGTTATGTGTCATAATCAATAATAATAATTTCTCATACTTAAGTAGAAATTCATGTGCATCTGCATCATTATATATGTACTGTAAGTAGGCTGTATAGTATTTTTTATTGGTAACGCGACGTAGCGCTCTGTATGAAAATCACTGGTTGTGCTGTGTGCAGTCTGTGGCTGGTTTGCACTGTTGTTTGCTGTTGTAGTGTTGGGCAGCTGGATGTTAACAGCGCGTAGCGTTGCGCAGTTGGAGGTGAGCCGCCAGCAGTGGTGGATGTGGGGAGAGAAATGGCGGAATTTTGAGAGCTGGTGATCTGGACGTGTGTCCATCAGAGACAGTACATTTGCAAGACTGGATGTCATGAACTGATATATATTATGACTTTTGAACACTATTAAGGTAAATACATTGTTTGTTCTCTATCAAAATCTTTCATTTGCTAACTATGCCTATCAGTAGTTAGTGCCTTCAGTAGTTTGAATCTTTTATTTAGCTGCTAGCAGTAGCGCTCGCTGTATTGCAGTAGTTTGAGTAACGAAGATTTTTGTGAGGTATGTGATTTGTGAAACGTATAGGTTAATTTAGTCAGGGCTATTCTCTTGTAGGGATTATTGAAAGTCAGATTGCGTTGCGCTAAAGAATATTGTGTGTCAGTTTAAACACAGTCATGTATAATTTTTCTAAGGGGACGTTTCATATGTCGACCCTTAGCTGAGGATACCTCACTGGAATCTTCTGATTTTTTCTTGTAGTTTGTGTAATTAGTGTAGCTTTTGTTTATTGCTAGCGCGTAATTGTAGAGAAAATCTCCTTTGTAGTTGCAGTCTTTCATTGTTGTACAGTAAAACAGTTGTGGCATGCATGTAGATTTGTAATAAGTATTTTGCAGCTGCGCTTGCAAGTAATTAGATATTATTTTCAGTGCTATGTTAATGTGTTCTCTTATTTTTGCTCTTCAAATTGTGCTTTTCTGTGTTATCGTGTGAAATATTGTGACAATAATGGCGTGTGAAAAACGTAACACTAGGCTCCAAAGTAAACTGAGAAATAATAGTGACGACGAGCATAGCTTATCAGCACCACTGTGTAATGAATTAACAGCCATTCAAAGTAGTAATTTGGTAAGTGTGCATAGGGAAATGGAGCGGGCTGCAAATAATGGTGTAGACAGTGAAACAATTAGTGAACAGGGAAGCATTATCGATCGATCGGTCGGCAACAGCTCGCCTCAGGAATCCGAAATGACGGGACACTATCTTGCAAATACTGTAGACTCAGGTTTTGGGTCCTCACCGTTTTCTGAAATGAGTCAAGACACATTTTATGCTTGTCAAAATGTGAATGTTGCCGGTGAAAATGCACTGCCAAAAAGCATAGAGAAACAGATTCTAGACGCTAATACATTATTATTGCAATTAATGCAACAAATGGAACAAAATCAGAGACAAACACAGCAAAAGCTTCAAAAGTTACACACAATGGAACCAAATCAGAGAAGAACACAGCAAAAGCTTCAAAAGTTAGACACAATGGAACAAAATCTTCGGAAGTTAGACACCACGCTTGAACAAACACGTGAAGATTTAACTACTGAGTTACATAACATTGAATCGAAATGTCAAAAAGTTTGTAATGACGTAAAAACACAAATTTGTGAGCATTTTCAACCTATTTTTTTGCGGCATGAAAATGCATTACAGAATCATGAAGTAGCCATAAAAGAACTGCAAACTATTGTTCATGAAAATCATGAGACCTTGCAAGCTGAAAATTGGTTCAGAAAGACACATGGAGGAAATTAGTTCATTATCAGAGAAAGTAGTTGAACTTTCGGATCAGCTAAATAATTTATCTATGAAGGTAGATGATAATCTGAATGACACAAAACCGGTAGTCTTTAATGACACAGAAGAGTGCGAACAAATTAGGAAATTGAAACAAAATCAGAATAAAATTAATACGCAACACCAAAGAGAAATCCGGGTAGTACAAGATCAGCTGACACAGGTAATACAGGAATTACGTATTTCAGAGGAGACTCGCGCTCCAATACGGGAAGAGGGACATAGAAATACGGAACAGCCACAAAATAATAATATGGGGTACTTCGGAAATTATGACAGAAAGTGGCAAGGTACACAGAATTTTGAGATGGAACCGCCAAAACGAAGTAACAATGATCGATATGCGACTCGCCGACATGATGATTTTGACTATAAGCTGTTTATTACTACACGTAAGTTCAAAACATTTAAGAATTCCGGCAACGACATTCATCCACAAGCGTGGATTCATCAATTCTATCATTGTTTTCCTCCCAACTGGTCATTAGAGCACAGATTAGAATTTATGTGTGGCTATTTAGAGAATGAACCAGCTGTAAGAATGTGATCGGTCATTCACGATTGCCACAGTGAAGGAGAATTTTATCATGCCTTCCTCTCAGCATATTGGTCTCAAGCTACACAAGACCGAGTAAAACATAGCATCATAATGAAACATTTCGAACAATCTGAATTCTCCAGTCTTGTGAAATATTTTGAAGACATGTCACACAAGAATCAGTACCTGTCAAACCCATGCAGCCCCTCAGAACTCATCCGCATTTGATTAATCAAATTACCTGAACATTTACGACATATTATTTTCGCAGGACGTTGCAAAGACGACATTGAAGCTTTTGAGGGACTCTTAAAAGAATTAGAAATTGACACTGACAATCGCGGAACGCAAAAACAGGAACAACAATGACAGGTCACATCCGTCGCAATTCCGCGATGAAAGAAATAATAACTGGACACAACAAGGCTATTCTCACAACACAAATCGTGACCAAAACAGACACCACCCGTATGACAGCTGTTGGCAGAGTAGTAATAATTACAGGGAAAGATCACCTCTCCGTGGTAGTGACTATCACAGAGACAATCAGAGAAACAGACAATATGGGAACCAAAATAATTATTATCAAGGGAGACAGAATAACTTCAGACGCAATGGTCCAGCGCACAGTTACGATTCAGGGAGAAATTCTCCACCACGTGACCGACAAGAAAGAAACTATGGAATCTACCGACAGTGGTCCAGCGCACAGTTACGATTCAGGGAGAAATTCTCCACCACGTGACCGACAAGAAAGAAACTATGGAATCTACCGACAGATGATATGATCGTAACGACAGACCTGAATTGCATCAGAACTGGCAGGATTCAAACAGGGCAGGGCCCTCTCGACAACATGAATTTGTAGAAGTTAGGCCTAATCCAAATAACGACGCGCGCAAACAAACAGACAGAAAATGACTCGCGCTGCAGGCAGCCACGTGCGCCGGCTGGCTCAGAGAAAAATAACACAGACGACTCGCGCTGCAGGCAGCCACATGCGCCCGCTGGCTCAGAGAAAAATGACAGCCGTTAACCTTGAGAAAAATTTAGCATTCCGTAACAACATATACAACATGATAATTGCTTTGAAGTTGAAACTCTGCACACTAGAAAGGGTAAATATTGCACCACATTTCACATGTAAAACCATTTATTGAAAGATAATCTGCTTTTTAACTTAGTCTTTGCCATAAAATTTTTCACTTCACGCTACTAGTACAATTTGTCACACTTAGAAACTGATAACATGCCACAATGTTTGAAGTTATATATCCAGTCAAGAACCAAGAGAACTTATTTGAACAGAAATTACGAATGCATTGTTATAGTGAACAGACGACACAGTGTTGTTATTTGTACATTCTTGCTTGTTAGTTGCTCGATCACGTAACGACTATAAGGCTCACATTTTTAGAACATATACTGGCACTGCTAATGAGATTTTCATGCAACATTTTGGTTTACTTGAAAAGATATTCTTTATTTGAGGTACATTCTGTGGGATTAAAGATGACTTAGCATTTGGTTTCTTTGACAGCTACACGATTATATCACGCTACTAATGTGTGACACAATTTACATTGTTGCTTTTGTGCTGTATCTGCTTTATATCTGCACAGTTTTTCTGAATTCTTCTGGATAGTAAAACATGGTTTAGTAGTAACTTTGTGGTATAGCTACAATAAGACAGCCTTTATTGTAGCACAACAATATGTTACAGTGTAGTACTTTCTTGATTACGGTACTGTACATATTAACTACGATATCTATATGCATAGCATTTCGCTTTTGTTTATTACGAGGTCAGTACATTGACTTCCACAGAACTTTGCTTACGGATGACGATAATTACGACACTTGGCACATTTTTACCCTTAAGTAATGACAGAGATTATGTTACAACATGACGCACAATTTAGCGCTACAGGACACGCATTTGAGTGACTAACCTTGTACTTAAAACATTTATTTTTATAGATTTTTAAATTACAAAGAAAGTTTTCCGTGATACATTTTATTCCATTGCTGTAATCTGTAACACCTGAGGGTATAATTACATTAATCCTCAGGGGGGTACACGCTTACTTTGTGTGCCATGTGTTTGGCAAGCATAAGGAGCCTTAGCTAATATGGTATTTGCTTATACAACTTTACACATCGGTACCATATTTCTTTAACACATAAATTACACGGCTATCTGACCATTTAACTGAGAGACAAACATTTTTTTTTCTACATCAGTGACACATGTTTACACAATTACACTGTTGGATAACTTCACACTTATGAAATTGTGTTTTGTCTGTACTTTGTGAACTGTTCATATTTTTTAGAAACCATTGTGATACTATGAGAGCTTTGAATGATGTGTTTGGTATGGGATCATGATTTTAAAGTACGTTTGAGGTAGATGACACTATTGAAATGAGCAGAGAATATTTATTAGGGTTTGAATTTATTGCAGAAAGCTATGACGTTTTTGAGATTTGGCTGAGGTTTTATGATGTTATTATTACGATGACAATGTGTACTATGCTGTTGAGGTATGTTTATGATCAATAAGCTGATGCTATATAAGGAATGTGATTACGTGTTTATATGTAAGGAATAATGAGTAGTGGTTAGGGACTCTGACTTGTGAAAAAGGATGTTGCAAATCAAGAATTGTACTTTAAGAATTATGAAATGTGTGTAAATGCGTGAATGTATCACAATGCCAACGAAAATGTTTTGGACACTGTTATATTTATAGGATTTTGTTTCTACAGATTTGTAACGCAAATATTTCGACCTGTGAAATTTTATTTGTATCAAACTGTCACTGTAGTGGAAACTGATGTCTTAAATATTTCGGTAAGGAAGGTAGGTCACTGTAAGCACCGAGCTGCGTGACAGTCGCCTGGAAAAAAGGCATTAGTGTGTGCCTTTCAGAGGCACAGGTGAAAAAAAAGGGAGAGGCCATTAACCTCGCTATTGACATTATTTTCTAGAAAGTATTGCAAATACGACACGCTCATTACTTGGAAAGATACTTACATCTGCACACCTGATTATGACAAGCGTCTTTCTATGAGAGTTGAGACAATTTCTACTAACTCATGAAATGCCACATGAGTATTGAATGATATTTTTATGCTTTACTTTGTACATAGTTGCTTATTTCATTTGATATCTGATTTCCAGCTGTGTTGCATAATTGGTTTTATAAAATAAAAATGCATTTGCTAATGTGAACACTTTCTGTAAACAGATCTATTAAATAATAATTTTATGATCCACATTCTTCGAAAAAGGAGCACTTGGAAAGGAAAGAACAATAAGAAGGGATTAATAACAGTTACTGCACACATAATTTTCTTTTCAACTACTTGGTAATTTTTTTGGTAGAATAACTTCTTGTGGTGCACCACTTCAATAACATAAATATTAAGATGTGAATAGACATTTCCCTTATCTACATGGTTGTCTTCAATGTACTTCTTTTTCTGCTTGAGCTTTGTCATGTTAGATATAAGTTATTGCATTTGTTGCTGCTGTTTGCCAGGCATAGTGCTACTGAATTTCACTTTGTATTACTCTGTTAAGCCAGTTTTACTACTGATTTATTTTTCTTGTTGCTGCACATTGCCTTATGTTAGTTGCAATACATGGAAGAACCCTGGTGATACTAAAAGGTATCAGATAGATTATATAATGGTAATACAGAGATTTAGGAACCAGGTTTTAAACTGTAAGACATTCCACAGAAAGGGGGCAGATGTGGACTCTGACCACAATCTATTGGTTATGACCTGTAGATTAAAACTGAAGAAACAGCAAAAAGGTGGGAATTTAAGGAGATGGGACCTGGATAAACTGACTAAACCAGAGGTTGTACAGAGTTCCAGGGAGAGCATAAGTGAACAATTGACAGGATGGGGGAAAGAAATACAGTAGAAGGAGAATGGGTAGCTTTGAGGGATGAAGTAGTGAAGGCAGCAGAGGATCAAGTAGGTGAAAAGACAAGGGCTAGTAGAAATCCTTGGGTAACAGAAGAAATATTGAATTTAATTGATGAAAGGAGAAAATATAAAAATGCAGTAAATGAAGCAGGCAAAAAGGAATACAAACGTCTCAAAAATGAGATCAAGTGCAAAATGGCTAAGCAGGGATGGCTAGAGGACAAATGTAAGGATGTAGAGGTTTATCTCACTAGGGGTAAGATAGATACTGCCTACAGGAAAATTAAAGAGACCTTTGGAGATAAGAGAACCACTTGTATGAACATCAAGAGCTCAGATGGAAACCCAGTTCTAAGCAAAGACGGGAAAGCAGAAAGGTGGAAGGAGTATATAGAGGGTCTATACAAGGGCGATGTACTTGAGGACAATATTATGGAAATGGAAGAGGATGTAGATGAAGATGAAATGGGAGATATGATACTGCGTGAAGAGTTTGACAGAGCACTGAAAGACCTGAGTCGAAACAAGGCCCCCGGAGTAGGCAACATTCCATTGGAACTACTGACGGCCTTGGGAGAGCCAGTCCTGACAAAACTCTACCATCTGGTGAGCAAGATGTATGAAACAGGCGAAATACCCTCAGACTTCAAGAAGAATATAATAATTCCAATCCCAAAGAAAGCAGGTGTTGACAGATGCGAAAATTACCGAACAATCAGTTTAATAAGCCACAGCTGCAAAATACTAACACGAATTCTTTACAGACGAATGGAAAAACTAGTAGAAGCCAACCTCGGGGAAGATCAGTTTGGATTCTGTAGAAATACTGGAACACGTGAGGCAATACTGACCTTACGACTTATCTTAGAAGAAAGATTAAGGAAAGGCAAACCTACGTTTCTAGCATTTGTAGACTTAGAGAAAGCCTTTGACAATGTTGACTGGAATACTCTCTTTCAAATTCTAAAGGTGGCAGGGGTAAAATACAGGGAGCGAAAGGCTATTTACAATTTGTACAGAAACCAGATGGCAGTTATAAGAGTCGAGGGACATGAAAGGGAAGCAGTGGTTGGGAAGGGAGTGAGACAAGATTGTAGCCTCTCCCCAATGTTATTCAATCTGTATATTGAGCAAGCAGTAAAGGAAACAAAAGAAAAATTCGGAGTAGGTATTAAAATCCATGGAGAAGAAATAAAAACTTTGAGGTTTGCCGATGACATTGTAATTCTGTCAGAGACAGCAAAGGACTTGGAAGAGCAGTTGAACGGAATGGATGGTGTCTTGAAGGGAGGATATAAGATGAACATCAACAAAAGCAAAACGAGGATAATGAAATGTAGTCGAATTAAGTCGGGAGATGTTGATGGTATTAGATTAGGAAATGAGACACTTAAAGTAGTAAAGGAGTTTTGCTATTTGGGGAGCAAAAAAACTGATGATGGTCGAAGTAGAGAGGATATAAAATGTAGACTGGCAATGGCAAGGAAAGCGTTTCTGAAGAAGAGAAATTTGTTAACATCGAGTATAGATTTAAGTGTCAGGAAGTCATTTCTGAAAGTATTTGTATGGAGTGTAGCCATGTATGGAAGTGAAACATGGACGGTAAATAGTTTGGACAAGAAGAGAATAGAAGCTTTCGAAATGTGGTGCTACAGAAGAATGCTGAAGATTAGATGGGTAGACCACATAACTAATGAGGAAGTATTGAATAGGATTGGGGAGAAGAGAAGTTTGTGGCACAACTTGACACCTGAAGAAGGGATCGGTTGGTAGGACATGTTCTGAGGCATCAAGGGATCACCAATTTAGTATTGGAGGTCAGCGTGGAGGGTAAAAATCGTACAGGGAGACCAAGAGATGAATACACTAAGCAGATTCAGAAGGATGTAGGTTGCAGTAGGTACTGGGAGATGAAGAAGCTTGCACAGGATAGAGTAGCATGGAGAGCTGCATCAAACCACAACAACAACAACAGTTGTAATATTGCAATTGCTTTGCTAATTTATACATACTGCTGCCAATTTCCATTTTTTTGTCATTGCTGTTTGTGTTAATTGTTTTGTGCTGCTGCATTGCCTCATCCCATAGTATATATATCTGAGTTCAGTAGATTTAAGTTAGCTTAAGATGGGGTAGGCTATATAAGAGAACGAGCTGTGATGAATTGGAAGAAATGCATTGAGGAGCTATAAGAAAATGGTTTGGCCAAAAACTTATTTTTAAAGAGGATATGAACAAAAAAGTAGGGTTTAGGGACAACAGATTTAGGTAGGATTTTCTTGGAAATAAATGATGAGGTAAGATAATGGAAAATAAATAATGAGGTAAGAAATATGTGAACATATAAATACAGAAAGTATGCTTGGATAGGATTTTTTTGGTGGAAACAAATGTTGAAATAAGACGAAAGATCTGTGGAGTGAAGTTTTGGGTTGGACTGCAGTACCAAATTACACTGAAAACACACCCTGTCCTTTCCTCCTGTGCTATTCTGCTATGTGTCTGTGTTCCCTTGCGTATTTATGTTCTTCCTGTCTTTATGTGTTTATCTGATGAGAGTTATGTGGTAGAATTTTTCTAATAATATGTTATTTACTTTGTAAAGACGTTTAGACATTATTGGTTCTGTTTTGGTTTAATGCTCATGTGTGAAGTTGATGTTTCAAAAGTTATTCTGATCTTTTATGTATGTACTTATGTCATAATTCTTGTAACACTGATGTACATGTTTATTTCTATTCTTTTGTAGAGCCTGTTTTACTACAAATGTTATCTGTATTATTATGTTCTTTAATGATGTATTTTGTACCTTTGTTATTGTATTCTTATGTTATAATATTGTAATTGACACCAGTGCATCAAATTAAGTAACTTGTAAGAATTAATTTCACTGCACACATTTCTGTTGGTCATAGTATATGCACAATATGTAAAAAAAAAAGGGACTATTAGTGTTTGCACGTGTGTTAATAATTCAGCAGGGGACTGGTTAACAGCATTGCTGGTTCTAAGGACAATTCCAAAAACTTTGTGGGTGCACAAGTGGTGGTTTATGGACTTGCTATATTATCTGCAAGACTCTTCGATGGTGATTGTGCACCTGCACAGTCGCAACAGATGGCTGCTGGCCATCTCTACAAGGAGTACAGTGGGTCTGCATCTTTGATGGCCCACCAATACCATTATTTCTACCAGGACTACAGTGGGTCTACTCTGTGATGACCTACCTACCTATATTCTTAAACTTCGGCTTACTCTGCTGTGGGTTTGCTCTGTCTTGGCCCATTACCTGTCTGCATGTCAAGAGGCAGCACTGTCTTTCCGTTGGAAGGACACACTACTTCTTCAAGACTGCATGGAAAACCACTACTTCCGCGTGCATTTTCTTTTACTGCTCAGACTTTGAAATTTTACTGTGATGAACGATCAGGACTGTCTTTATGGACTGTAATAAAATTTTAGCTTTTGACCAACATTGTATCAATAAGTGTGTGCAATTGATTTCTTTGTTATTGTAACTATGAAAAAATTTTTCAAATCTGTATTGGCCACTGCCTAAAACAATTTGTAAAATTTTTTGTGGGGAGCCTATGTAAGTAGGCTGTATAGGTTTTTTTATTGGTAACGCAACGTAGCGCTCTGTATGAAAATCACTGGCTGTGCTGTGTGCAGTCTGTGGCTGGTTTGCATTGTTGTTTGCTATTGTAGTGTTGGGCAGCTGGATGTTAACAGCGCGTAGCGTTGCGCAGTTGGAGGTGAGCCGCCAGCAGTGGTGGATGTGGGGAGAGAAATGGCGGAATTTTGAGAGCGGGTGATCTGGACGTGTGTCCATCAGAGACAGTACATTTGTAAGACTGGATAATTATGACTTTTGAACACTATTAAGGTAAATACATTGTTTGTTCTCTATCAAAATCTTTCATTTGCTAACTATGCCTATCAGTAGTTAGTGCCTTCAGTAGTTTGAATCTTTTATTTAGCTGGCAGTAGTAGCGCTCGCTTTATTGCAGTAGTTTGAGTAACGAAGATTTTTGTGAGGTAAGTGATTTGTGAAACGTATAGGTAAATTTAGTCAGAGCCATTCTCTTGTAGGGATTAATGAAAGTCAGACTGCGTTGCGCTAAAAAATATTGTGTGTCAGTTTAAGCACAGTCATGTATAATTTTTCTAAGGGGACGTTTCAGTACCTCACATCACTGTCACTGGATGTACTGGTTCTTATGAGCACATCGACATTATTGTCTCCCATTGTCGTATCGTTATGAAGCACACATAGGAAAAAATAAATATCTCATAAACATTGTATGTGAGTGCAAAATTGTTTTAGAAGAAGAAAAATGAATTACTTAGACCCACCATGTGAGTGATGGAAAATGTCATAGGCTGCGATAGGTCATTCCACTTGATCGTCATTACTGCGGCCTCGACATATTCCCCCATGGTTACATCATTATCATTAGCGCCTAGAAACAAGAACATCTCATTAGCAATGGATACAAGTGTGAATTATTATTACTGTAGAAGAACAAATACCACGCCTAGGATGGTCATCCTCCAAGTCTATAGCATCTAGCTACACGAATAACTCATAAGCAATGCATGCAGACGTAAATAACAGAACTATAGAAGAAATATGAATGACTACTACATTTGTATGCACATATCTTCAGTCTGAGTCCGGCTCTGTGAACTCATGGCTGAAAATGGCATCAAGGACTGCACAGTATAATCTACATGAGAGCTAGAGCATGCTGTAGTGGACCTGACCAGTCATTAATAGTTATGTACATAAAAAAATGGTGTCGTATAAGGATCATGCACAGAAGGGATATATTAGCACTTACTATGATGTGCAGCCAGTTGGCTGATGTCAATTTGCGGAGCGGGCACATCCTGGTGTAACGTGTCTTTACTGGCAGATAAGAAAGGGAGAAAAATTTAATTTAATACCAATATGCTGTGCCTGAATATGAGTAAGCCTCGGGAATGACGTATTAAAAATGCAATTCCACGATGTTGTTAATGACTTAACACACATCAATATATACAGTATTTAACTCTTTCAGAATATTGAATCACTGTTGTTTTAGACTTTTCTACCATCGTGTGTTATATTCGTTCACCGTATCAGACACAGGTGGTTATTGAACATCACTGATTGAAGGTTCATTGACCAAAAAATACTATTTTGATTCCCACGTCAAACGTGGTAACGAATATTAGAGCCGGCCTTGGTGGCCAAGCGGTTCTAGGCGCTTCAGTCCAGAACCGCGCTGCTGCTACGGTCGCAGGTTCGAATCCTGCCTCGGGCATGGATGTGTGTGATGTCCTTAGGTTAGTTAGGTTTAAGTAGTTCTAAGTCAATGGGACTGATGACCTCAGATGTTAAGTCCCATAGTGATTAAAGCCATTTGAACCATTTTTGAATATTCGACCAGACTTCGTAAAAGCAGATATGCAGATTTGACTTCACGAGAATAAAATACTTAAATGATTCAACTTGATGAGCTATCAGTCACTTTGCGTTGAAAGAATGTGAACACAATTTCTCGCTACATCTGTCTGAGAAATACAAGTTCATTATACAAATTCAGCATGGTATACAAAAGGTTCGCTACAATAACTGTGACGTGAAATTACATAATACGGGATTTCAGTAACATTACCTCTTAGTGCATCGCAGACTGAAGCAGAAATGTATTTGCAGTTGCAAACCATCATCTGTAGAATGGAATGACGACACTGAATATTCGTGCCGGACCGGTACTCGAACCCTGATTTCCAGCTTATCGCGAGCGGTCGCTTTACCATTTGGCTACCCGAGCATGACCAACGGGCAGACCCAAGAATACGTCGTCAACCATGCGCCAACGACGTCGACTAGTACATCCATTATGTATACTCCCGTACAGGTCAGGCGTTGTATTTGAAAATCGTTTGCCCGGTATCGGCAGAGAAATACGATATTGCAGTGCCTGTGTTATTCTGACTACGATGCAAAGTTCCTTTGGGCATGTATGCATGCGTGCATGCTTGCATGCCCAAAGGAAGAGAAATGAGACTTAGAGGAAGAAGCCTCCACTACCTCCAAAAAGTATTTGTTTCTTTTAGAAAAAGGAAGACAGTTTTCTTACAGAGGTTTTTTTTACGTTTCGTGTACACTGTCTCTAAATTTTCATTAACATTTGTTAATTAATCACTTACGTTATCCACTATTCATAGCATAATAATCATTAATAAATTGAAGTTTTTACACACAATAAAAATCTTTTTATAAGGTTCATTTTGCTGCCCCCTGAATTCTGGTTCAAATGGTTCAAATGGCTCTGAGCACTATGGGACTTAACATCTATGGTCATCAGTCCCCTAGAACTTAGAACTACTTAAACCTAACTAACCTAAGGACACCACACACATCCATGCCCGAGGCAGGATTCGAACCTGCGACCGTAGCAGTTGCGCAGTTCCTGACTGAGCGCCTAGAACCACGAGACCACCGCGGCCGGCCTGAATTCTGAAAGTTATAGTTTATAACCACTCATTTCCAGGATTCAGTTAAAATTACTTAAATGACAGTGAGGGATGGTTATTTGACTCGTTTACAGTTTCTTTTGTTTGCACATAGTTCGGTTGGTTGGCTGATTTCTGGAGAGGGGACCAAACAGCGAGGTCTCATCCGTCCCATCTTGTTAGGGAAGGGTGGGGAAGGAAGTTGGCCATGCCCTTTCAAAGGAACCATTCCGGAATTTGCCTGATGCGCATTAAGGAAATCAAACAAAACGTAAATCAGGATGGCAGGAAGCGGGTTTGAACCGTCATATTCCCGAACGCCAATCCAGCGTGCTAACGACAGCGCCACCTCACCCGTTTGCGCCTACTTACAACAAAATATGACTTTTGGGCGAGAAGCAAGAGCGTCCAATGACTCGCTCGGGATGTATGGAATCATTTAACTGAGGTCTATAGCAATATGTTTACTTTTGTGCATTAACAAACAGCTATAATCGCCGGTGGAAATATATTTCCAGAGAAAAGCACATAATGATATATATTGTATTTTAGGCCAATAGACATAATTAGTTATTGTAGTGGTTTTGAATACCTTTATTGGTCAGGAATTTTACGCCCACTGTGTGCGGCTGTTTCTTGTTGAATCGTCTGATCAGTCTTAAGTTGCTTTGCAGAGGAGGGTAAATGACTATTGAAAAATGGCTCTGAGCACTAAGGACTTAACATCTATGGTCATCAGTCCCCTAGAACTTAGAACTACTTAAACCTAACTAACCTAAGGACATCACACAACACCCAGTCATCACGAGGCAGAGAAAATCCCTGACCCCGCCGGGAATCGAACCCGGGAACCTGTGGCGTGGGAAGCGAGAACGCTACCGCACGACCACAAGCTGCGGACTGACTCTTGAAAATGTGATTGTTTTTGAATAGCTCAACATTAATTTCCTATGGAAATAATTTATCATGCATTTACCAGTAGAATAAAGTGCGGAGAAAATATGCAGCTTCCGTCCGATTTAGACGAAACAATTCGTGACTGTGAACCATAAAACCTTGCAGAAACATAAAAGAAAATCAAATATATATAGTCATGAAGTAGTGAGACATAGGTTCTATACTAAATAATTAGTCCATACACAAGTTCAATTTGACTTTGAATTTATGGCAATCAATAGATAACAAACTTACATCCTCTGACATTTCCAGATACACGTCGCACGATATAGCTTCTCACATAAATCTACTGCTATGCAGTATGGCACTTTCACATTACACTAAATTAATATTTTTTAAACAATAATAATACGGTGGCAAGACATGTGTGTCCGACACAAATTACAAGAGACAGAACAAATTACAAGAGTGAGTAACTGTTCATCGAGAATATCTCGTACATCAGAAGAATGTGTAAAAATTGTTGTTCTTTTGTCCGCTTTTCGCGCAGCGGCTTTCAAAGTCAACAATAGCTCACGGTATCTCTGACGGCGCTTTCACAACAAACACGTCACGTCACAGGACGTTCGTTTTTTACATTCTCGCAACGTTATATGTTAACTGTAGCCGTTGCCGAGCGACTGCTCGGTTAGCGAATGATTTAAAATGGTAGGGCAATCACATGACGTTACAGGCCCAAACAGATATTTTGGTTTGCTCATCCATTTGGAGGTGAGATCAAGGAGAAACAAACCTTAAAACTCCAATGTGAACCTACAGGCTTCTCATTTTCGTTATTTTTTGATTACAAAGTTTTCAATAACAAATATATGTAAAGTGGAAAACATCATGAAATGAGTGCTCGATTCGTAAAAGACACAGAATAACGTTAGTTTTTTATTTGCAAGGTAAAAAAAAATTAACTTTTGCTTTGGTTTTCATGGTATTTATAGATAGTTTTAGAATTTAAGGTTTATCTGTAGTAATTTTTTTTCAAAATGGCTCTGAGCACTATGGGACTTAAAATTTGAGGTCATCAGTCCCCTAGACTTAGAACTACTTAAACCTAACTAACCTAAGGGCATCGCACACGTCCATGCCCGAGGCAGGATTCGAATCTGCGACGGTAGCAGCAGTGCGGTTCTGGACTGAAGCGTCTAGGACCGCTCGGCCACAGCGGCCGTTTGGATTTTTGTGTTGATTAATTCGTGCTATTAAAAGTTTATGTTTCAGTCTAAACATATTCCGGAGTATCTTTTATGAAACAAAGTAAAATCGTCACATCTCAACGACGGAAGGCTGGAAGTACTGGTAGGCGATGGACGGCAGGCGTAGGATGTTGTGACATCGGAGAGACGGGAATCGCTGAGGTCGGGCCGTCGCTATTGCCACTTTGCCACACAGGGTTTCGATTTCTGCGAGAATTCTCGTAAGGATGCGAGAATTTCTTCGTTTCCACGAGGTACGGGGCAAAAGCGAATATCGTACGCAAACATATGGGAATTTTTCCTAAGGCCTAAGTTTTTACCAAAAACACACACATTTTGAAGTTAAAATCTTCTGGGTTATTAGGCCGCGTCATATTTCTACAAAAATGATCGACGTTTAGACTCCTCTAATTGGATCTTCCTCAGGATCTTCTGGTGTCCACTACTGCTAGAACATTGTCAGAGACGAGTGTCGCGTCCTCTTATAAGGGGGAGTTTTCTCGCGTTCGTGCTGGAAAAGTGATACTATTGGTTAAAATTCATATGGCTACCATTGGTGGGCCATAGTCGTTGGCTAATATTCCCGCTCTGATGCAGAAGAAGGGGCGTTGTTGGCTGATCTCCTGTGGATACCATTGGCGGCCCATCGTCATTGGATAGGAAGCCACTATTCCACACTTACTCTGGAGAAGGGTTATTGGTTGAAATTCCTGCTACTGCTATTGGTTGGTCGTCATCATCGGCTAGATTCGAAACGGACAGAGCAAGAGAGGGGGAATGTTTACTCCAAATATATTTGTCCGCCGAGGTGACTTGCAGCGCGTTGTTTATGTCGCTCGCACACTACCGTCGCGTATTCTCTTCCGGGAGCCACGATGCCGGAAACCTATAGCCGTCCTCTCTATTGAAATTAAATGCATCCTTGGAAACTTCAACCGCTTCCTGCACCTTTCTTCTATAAATGTTTATTTCCTTAGCCAGTACACGTACGTTATTGAAATCGGTGTCAGAGCTATAGTTCTCATAAAGTTCCACTACTGCCAATTTTGCACTTTCTTTTAGCCGCACGTGCCGTTCGTGTTCCTTAATGCGCTCCTTAACAGTACTTCGCGTTTCGCCTATATACACTTTGCCGCAGCCACATGTGCACAAAACCAAACGTTTAGACAGTGCATTGACTTTCCTTGAGCGGTACCACATCGACGGTGATGATTTCTTAAGCCAAATTTTTATGGGCGATGAAGCATGGGTGGCCTACGTCACACCAAAATCTAAAAAACAGTCCATGGAAGTTGAGCAAGGGCACTGTTTTGCTGCAAGACAATGCCCGTCCGCATGTGGCGAATCAGACCAAAGATCTCATCACATATTTTCGATGGCAAACTCTAGATCATCCTCCGTACAGCCCCGATCTTGCGCCCAGTGATTACTATCTGTTCCTGCACTTGAAGAAACACCTGGGCGGTCAGCGTCTTCAAGACGACGACGAAGTCAAAACAGTGGTCATGCAGTGGTTAACAAGTCAGGCGGCAGACCTCTACGAGGAGGGCATTCAAAAACTGGTACAACGTCATGACAAGTGCCCCAATATTGACGGAAATTATGTAGAAAAGTAGATTAAGGTACAGGTTTTCATGTAAAAATAAAATTATTGAGATATCTTAGCACGTCTTTTTTTAATTTCAAAACGGTACTTACTTAAAAAACACGCCTCGTAATTTTTGAGTGTTATGTAAAGTTTACGATGTTGCACACCTACATATTAGAAATCTTCCACTGGAGAAGAACTCTGCAATGGTCTAGTAAAAACATTGCCAACAGCAAAAGATTTCATTTGAAAATGTTATTGGCTTTGGGGGAGATGGTTGCAATACCATGACGGCAGTTCATAATTCGGTGGGAAGCAGATTCCGAGATACTTTCCCGGGAGTTTTTATAGTAAAATGTGTTTGCCACACGGTGCGTATTATTAACTCTCGCCGTGAACTGTATTGTCGAGGTCGGCGCATGCACTCACAACCGCACTGCGTTGCCACTCGTGAGCGCTTGTGTTCACAGCGTCTGTCATCGTGATTGTGGAAGTACATTATTTCACTTGAGAGTCCATCTGCTGTAGAATTTGTCACTAACTTCTCAGTCACTGTTCTACATCTACGTACATACTTCGCAAACCATCGTACGCTGCATGGGGGAGGGTGCCTTGTATCACTACTAGACATTTCCTCTCCTGTTGCACTCGCAAATAAAGCGATGGGAAACGACTTTCTAAAAGCCTCCATAGGAGCCCTAATTTCCCTAACGCATCCTCTTGGTCATTAAGCGCAATGTACGCTGGCGGAAGTAAAATCGTTCTGCGGTCGGCCTCAAATGTCAGTTCTCCAAATTTGCGCAGTAGGGCCTTGCAGAAAGAGCACTCTTTTCCATCCAGGAATTACCATTTGAGTTCACGAAGCATTTACGTAATACTTGCATGCTGATCGAACTTACCGGTAACAAATCTAGCAACTCACCTCTGAGGCACTGTAATCCGACCTAGTGGGGATCCCAAACACTCGAATACTACTCAAGAATGGGTTGCACTAGCGTTCTATACGCCTTCTCCTTTATGGATAAGGTACATTTTCCCAAATTTCTCCCAATAAAACGAAGTCGGGCGCTCGCCTTCACTGCTGGTAAACTGAAACACTCATTTTATTTCATGTTGCTTTGTAACATTGCGCCTAGATATTTAATCGAGGTGACTGTATCAAGCTACACCCTGCTAATGCTGTATTCGAACGTTACAAGACTGTTTTTCCTACCCATCCACCTTAACGTATATTTTTCTAGATTCAGAACAAGCTGTCATTCATCACACCGACTAGAAATTTTGTGTAAGTCGTCTTGTATATTCCTTTAGTCACACCTTGCACCTGAGCATCATCAGCAAACAGCCGTAAATTGCTGCTTACCCTGTCCATCAGGTGATTTACGTATACAAGGTGGTCGGAAGTTACCGTTATTAAGTTGAGGGGAGTGGGTACATATTAGTTTGAATAGGAGCCCATTTTCAGAAATTACCGTTTCCATTCTACGACGGTTTCATTTCAGATGTTTAACTCATCCACTTCTGCTTGAGGAATTGAATTAAGCGTGTTGCAGTACAGTTATTAGGTAACACTTCGAAAGGAAACATAACGAAACATCACATAAGTACATTTATTTGTATTAACAATGAACACTACGTCTTAACATTGTTCCAAAACAAATAAGAACCCAATATATTGAACGTACACAACAACACTGATGCATTACAACAGCCGCTCGATGTGGCGACCACTAACGTTGTTACAGAAATTGTACATACGAATCATGTTCTGGTACACACTCTCCATCGCATTTAGCGTATGTTCAATTTCTAGTGCAGGGTCGAGATCTCATGCCTGCAGATCTTCATTCGTCTCTATAGGTGTCTCGTAAATTAAACAAGGCAGACATTAACTGACGTCAGGTGACCGTCCGACGTAGTACACGTCATCCTGTCTACCCTACTGCATTCCAGGACACGAAACTCTTGAGACTTTTCTCTTTCCCTCAGCAGACGTGGACGCATTACACATCTGAACTGAAACCGTCGTAGAATGGAAACGGTACGGTTCCGGACGTGGACTCCTACTCAAAATATTACGTACTCACATCCCTTTATAAGTGCTCGAAGTTTGTAACGGGAATTTCCGAACACCTTGTACAGAGAATAAAAGCGGTCCTATTCCTCACGATACCCTCGTCTCTGATGAACACTCGCCGTCGAGGAATACGTACTGGGTTCTATAACCTAAAAAGGCTTCGAACGACTTATATACAGTATCTGGGAATATCTAGCAATTCGGAATCTGCCTGTTGCTCTCCGTCCATGGTTTGTAGGATATCGTGTGATAAAAGGGCAAACTGATTTTCACACGAGCTTTCAAAATCGGTACTGATTTGTGGACAGAAGCTTCTCTGCTCCAGGAAGTTCATTATATCCGAACTCGGAATGTGTTCAAGAATACTGCAGCAAACCGATGTTGAGGAGATTGATCTGTAAATATGCGGGTCAGTTCTTTTACCTCTCTTGTATACAGATGTCACAACCGGCTTTTTCCATTCCTTTGGGAGATTCACGATAAACACAGTCTAAGTATGGGGCCAATTGGCTCGCCAGGTTGGCCGTGCTGTCTAACGCACGGCTTTCCGGAGTGGGAAGGAGCGCGTGATCCCCGGCACGAATCCGCCTGGCGGACTTGTGTCGAGGTCCGGTGAGCCGGGCAGTCCGTGGATGGTTTTTAGGCGGTTTTCCATCTGCCACGGCGAATGAGGGCTGGTTCCCCTTATTCCGCCTCAGCTACACTACGTCGGCGATTGCTGCGCAAACAAGTTCTCCACGTACGCGTACACCACCATTACTCTACCACGCAAGCCGCGAGGGATTAGCCGAGCGGTCTCGGGCACTGCAGTCATGGACTGTGCGGCTGGTCCCGGCGGAGGTTCGAGTCCTCCCTCGGGCATGGGTATGTGTGATCGTCCTTAGAATAATTTAGGTTAGGTAGTGTGTAAGCTTAGGGACTGATGACCTTAGCAGTTAAGTCCCATAAGATTTCACACACATTTGAACATTTTATACCACGCAAACAGAGGAGTTACACTCGTCTGGTGTGTGACGTTTCCTGGGGTGGGGGGTGGGGGGTCCACCGGGGGCCGCATCGCACAACCACCCTGTGTTCGGTGTGGGGCGGCGGAGGGGTGCGGACTGCGGTAGCCGTCATGGGGTTGTAGACCACTGCAGCTGCGACGGGGACGGAGCCTCTTCGTCGTTTGTAGGCCCCCGGTTAACATACAATACGATGCAATACAAGGGGCCAATTCCGTACAGTACTCTCTGTAACACGTATCTGGGATTCCATCTGGATGTTTTCAGGGCTTTCAGTTGCTTCTCTACACCACGGATGCAAATTTCTATGTCCTCGATGCGGGAGCCTGTACGACAGATAAACCACGATATATTTTTACGACCGATCCTCCTGCGTGAAAGATGTCGTAAATGTGAAATTTAAGACTTCCGCTTCTCCTTTTGTTGTCTTTTATTGCCACCCCATATCGCCCTACGAGTGACTTGATAGGAACTTTCGATCCGCTTAGTGATTTTACGTACGACCAGAATTCTCTCAGGTTCTCGGCAAGATCTTTTGCTAAGGCATGGCGGTGGCATTTGCATGCTTCGCGCATTGCTCTTCTTACGGACGCACGAATTTCCGCCAACTTAGCCTGTCATTTGCGCGCTCATTTTTGAACCGAATTTACTGAAATCTCTGTTACCTCAGCATTTTGTGAGTTTGATTATCGAACCATGCCAATGTACAGTACATACAGTGCCCCACGAGTGTTATTCATAGAGCGTGAACGGCTGTCCTTTTTTAGTTAACAGAAATACTTTTATTTAGAATAGGAAGTCCACTGTGACACACGTTTCTTCGTGTTCTATCTGTTTTTATGTTACCGATCCCTATGTATTTTTATCCCCAACGAATCAGAATATTATTTTCATTAACAGTAACTTTAAAATTTTCTAAAACACATTATACATAATAGTTTTGACAGTAATATTTACATTAAAAGTTTAATATACCTATGTCGTTTCTTTGACTGTCGTCTATGACCAAGGGCATGATTTTCATATTCCTTTTCATTTTTAATATTTGTTTTAATTGCACCTGTACACAATTTCATTATGATTCTATCAACACATCCTTGTTCACGCCCACAGGTACGAAATACCTACTATCGCAAGATTGACGATTGTGTATAAATGCAGAACATACCACGTAAAAAAAAACATCCACGATAGCACAAACGCGCTTGCCCTATTCGGTATTGTCTTTAATCTTCAAGCCCACAGAAGACACTCGTAGCCCATCTTGTTTGTAGATTTGTTAAATTACATATATATGAAAATAAATATAAAAGTGACTTCCTACCTTCTTGTAAAAACTCCTTCTTTTACGTAATTGATTATTATTTTACAGATATTGCCTCTTTCATTAACTCAGTCTTGCTGGATTTTCTCCTTATTGACTTTAATTATGTTAATTTATGCCAATGTCTCGAGATACGGTGCACCGACCTCTGTCTTTTACTCACAAATTAATGAGCTCATGTCATATTACAGTTAAATGTGAATTATGTCACGCTGAATAAATTAACGAACTTTGTAAAAAAAATCAAGTTGACAAATAGATTTAATTTCTCTCGTATTGAGCAATGGAGTAACGGTCATTTTTGATGCTGGCGTGTATTCTTCCTACTGCATCTGATACGCATCTAAAAAGAATTCAATGATTTTATAATAAAATTGGCTCCTGAAGTTTTTACCATTTACGAGCCGCAGTAATTTACCGCCACCATCAGTTCTGTGGGGTCTGTATCTGACAGAAGCGGAGCATCAGATTAACAGTTCGGAGACAATGGCCAGATCAGACGTAGTGTGCACTTGTTCAAAACGATCGCTAGTCACTATTAGCTGATTCGCAAGTAATATCAGGGACGCGCCGTGCTTATAGCAGAATGAAATCAATAGCTGAAAGCGAATTGCATTCGGCACATTGCATCTCTTAACCATCATCTGCTGAGCTCGCGCTTCCATCTAGCTTTTCAGAAACAAATATTACGGAAACCATAATTCACGCACAAATGAATAATTGCGTGGGGAAAGTTTACTTATAAAAGGAAAACAAGGCTATGGCCCGTTAATAAAATATTTAATTACAAATGAAATCTGTATCTACTACAGAGACGCACAAAATACGTCTTCTCAGTTTGATGGAGACAAGACAAAACGTGAGTGTCAGATTTCTGAGAGCAGCTTCACTCCTTACTGTTTTCTCGAAACATACTAAAACATAATTCCCCCATTTCGATCCAGCCACAGGCTCATTTCTCTGATATTGTTACTGTGAATTCATAGTTCATACACGTTGCATTACATTTTTGTTAGACAACTTGAAATATTCCTTTGATAAAAGAGCGTACATTCGCGCAACAAAATTATTTTGAAAATAATGTTATACTTAAAAAGAGATGACATTCTTCAAGTAATGTTTCAGCTAGTCAGTTCACTCATTTACAGGCCCAGTTCTTAAGTATGCAGGGTTATTACAAATGATTGAAGCGATTTCACAGCTCTACAATAACTTTATTATTTGAGATATTTTCACAATGTTTTGCACACACATACAAAAACTCAAAAAGTTTTTTTAGGCATTCACAAATGTGCCTAGTGATTCGGCAGACATCAAGCCGATAATCAAGTTCCTCCCACACTCGGCGCACATGTCCCCATCAATGAGTTCGAAAGCATCGTTGAAGAGGAGGTTTAAACACTGAATCTTTCACATAACCTCACAGAAAGAAATCGCATGTAGTTAAGTCGGGAGAGCGTGGAGGCCATGACATGAATTGTTGATCATGATCTCCACCACGACCGATCCATCGGTTTTCCAATCTCCTGTTTAAGAAATGCCGAACATCATGATGGAAGTGCGGTGGAGCACCATCCTGTTGAAAGATGAAGTCGGCGCTGTCGGTCTCCAGTTGTGGCATGAGCCAATTTTCCAGCATGTCCAGATACACGTGTCCTGTAACGTTTTTTTCGCAGAGGAAAAAGGGGCCGTAAACTTTAAACCGTGAGATTGCACAAAACACGTTAACTTTTGGTGAATTGCGAATTTGCTGCACGAAAGCGTGAGGATTATCTACCGCCTAGATTCGCACATTGTGTCTCTTCACTTCACTATTAAGAAAAAATGTTGCTTCATCACTGAAAACAAGTTTCGCACCGAACGCATCCTCTTCCATCAGCTGTTGCAACCGCGCCGAAAATTCGAAGCGTTTGACTTTGTCATCGGGTGTCAGGGCTTGTAGCAATTGTAAACGGTAAGGCTTCTGCTTTAGCCTTTTCCGTAAGATTTTCCAAACCGTCGGCTGTGGTACGTTTAGCTCCCTGCTTGCTTTATTCGTCGACTTCCGCGGGCTACGCGTGAAACTTGCCCGCACGCGTTCAACCGTTTCTTCGCTCACTGCAGGCCGACCCGTTGATTTCCCCTTACAGAGGCATCCAGAAGCTTTAAACTGCGCATACCATCGCCGAATGGAGTTAGCAGTTGGTGGATCTTTGTTGAACTTCGTCCTGAAGTGTCGTTGCACTGTTATGACTGACTGATGTGAGTGCATTTCAAGCACGACATACGCTTTCTCGGCTCCTGTCGCCATTTTGTCTCACTGCGCTCTCGAGCGCTTTGGCGGCAGAAACCTGAAGTGCGGCTTCAGCCGAACAAAACTTTATGAGTTTTTCTACGTATCTGTAGTGTGTCGTGACCATATATCGATGAATGGAGCTACAGTGAATTTATGAAATCGCTTCAATCTTTTGTAATAGCCCTGTATATAACACACAAAACATTACAACCAGTATTTCCTTTTACTTTTACTTATTGTACTGAGTCCATAACATTTTATACACTTATATACTAAGTCATACCCTTATATTAAATTACACAGGAAGAAAAAAATATAAGGAAGAAAATCATGTTCAGAGAGAATATTTGCGTTGTAAGGACAAACCCTAGTTGATCTGAATCCGCTCTCAGCAATAGCAGCTGTAACTGCTTTCAAACAGTCTGCTTTGAATATCTTTCCAAAAGAGTACTTGTTACTAGTCCTTCCTCCCTGGATGTTTCTCAAGAAAGCATTACACTTATTGTCATAATATGACTTCAGTGGTTTGAAAAATTGCCTATTTAATAGCTGAAGTCGATGTGTTGCAGGACTAGACAAACAAATCATACGTACGTGATTTGCCTCGCTAAACTCCACTGTCTGTAAACTTTTATGGGAAGTGTGTCCATCAAGAAGTAAGAGACATCTTACAGGAACTACAAAAATGATGCAACCATTTCAAAAAGGCACCTTAGTTTATCCAACCTCAGTGTTGTCATTGTTAGCAATGAGCCATTAGAAAAACCGTCAGAAAATATAGGATGAACTCTTTTGCCTTTACATATTGCCATTTGTGGAATGAAATTTCCCACAGCATATGTGGAATCAAGAATGGTAACAAGTTCACCTCTCTCAACTCAAGTCTGCGGACACCCATCGCTACGTCTGCGAATAAACAGCGCTGCAACCTTTCGCTGCAATATATATTCTTGTTTACAGAATGAGATTTTCACTCTGCAGCGGAGTATGCGCTGATATGAAACTTCCTGGCAGATTAAATCTGTGTGCCCGACCGAGACTCGAACTCGGGACCTTTGCCTTTCGCGGGCAAGTGCTCTACCACCTGAGCTACCGAAGCACGACTCACGCCCGGTACTCACAGCCTTACTTTTGCCAGTATCTCGTCTCCTACCTTCCAAACTTTACAGAAGCTCTCCTGCGAAACTTGCAGAACTAGCACTCCTGAAAGAAAGGATATAGCGGAGACATGGCTTAGCCACAGCCTGGGGGATGTTTCCAGAATGAGATTTTCACTCTGCAGTGGAGTGTGCGCTGATATGAAACTTCCTGGCAGATTAAAACTGTGTGCCCGACCGAGACTCGAACTCGGGACCTTTGCCTTTCGCGGGCAAGTGCTCTACCATCTGAGCTACCGAAGCACGACTCACGCCCGGTACTCACAGCTTTACTTCTGCCAGTATCTCGTCTCCTACCTTCCAAACTTTACAGAAGCTCTCCTGCGAAAGGCAAAGGTCCCGAGTTCGAGTCTCGGTCGGGCACACAGTTTTAATCTGGCAGGAAGTTTCATATTCTTGTTTAGTTTATTATTAATTTGACAGCCTCATTCATCACAATTAAAAATAAATCACTTATGGCTTATCAAACAAATTAACTTCTTCCATTGCTTCATCCAAAAAAATAAAATATTACTCAAAGTCATGTTTATTAAGAAACTTGCAGTCCTCCTGATTTTTATTTCAGGACTGCAATAATGCAGTTAATTCCTGCCATTTGATGTTGTTTCGAAAACTTATGGTCCATTTCATTTTGTTCTGCGAAGAAAACAGCAGCTTTCATACGTCAGAATCCAGTCCGAACGCGCAAGAAGACAGGCTAAACATCCTTTCTGCTAATTGCTTTCCCTGTCCGACGGTAAACGTAATTTGTCCACATTTCTTCTTCAACTAATCATCATTACCAATTTGTAGAGGATAGTGAAGACATGAAGGAGGCCTACCAAATAGTTCTAGGGCGTGACATATGGTTCTCGCTTGGCGGAATGAAGTAATAGCTTTGCGCATTCATCTTCAGCTCAACCACCTTTACCATCACTATTCTCCGAGAGTATAGTAAAAAATAAATCAGCAAAATGTGTTTGTCCCTCTTCAGCCTTGCTTTAGTGTCCCTATTTACCCAAACAGGTGTGTTTTTAGTATACGCAGGTTGTCAACACTGAAAAATCATTATGCATGAAGAGAAGTACGATAACCTCATACCACATCTCCGATTTAAAATTTACCATAAACAAATATACAATCAAATTAACGGTTAACTAATTATACTAAATTTAAGAAACAAAATATTAGAAGAAAAAGTTTCTGTTCCTCTTGTCTTTAACCACTGGTATTTGTTGTAAGAAATTCAGAAGACGACACTAGATTGGTATTCTCTTAGACGGTTGCTGATACATTGAGTACAGACATTAAACTGGAGATGGTAGTATCATTGTTATATGCAGTTCATTTCTTCTGGAGAATCAATATTCTAAAATTGTCCTTGTTCATCCACTGTCCCGATTCATCCGATTTTACCCTATTAATCTCGTCTTGAGTAAAGGCATGGCCAAGATGTTGCTCTCCCTTCAGCTTTTCATTTATATTTTTTAATTCTTGTTTAAAGGACTTTTAAAAATGACGATCGACAAGGAGAGAGGGCATGCAACACTGTTGATGGTGAACCTTCCGACAGCCGTGGGTGCTGAAATAGGCGGGCCCCTCTGTGCAGTGTGCTGGTAGTGGGTTTCACATTCTTTCTTCTCCATCGTAACAGTCCACAATAAACTAACATCACATGACACTCCAGACAGAATCAACAGTCACCTATGCTAAAACAGTGCCACATACCACCCTTAACACTCACGGGTTATTCCACATCAAATCAACACGGACTCACCATCTCAGATTTTCTTGAATTTTTGCACAGGCATAGTGTTGGCACAGACTTAGAGAAATAGGAACTTTTACTGAGACATGTCAACTTTTTTCAGTGACAGAGCTGTAAAGTTATAAATGGGTTCAAAACAGGGAATGGCTGTATTTAGAACTGCTGTAGAAGCTTTCGTAATTCAGCTACAATCTTGGATAAATGCCGTTTTACAGCATTGTTCACGCCATTGCGTATGGTGTATAATAATACATAGGTTAATATAAGAAAATAAGAAAGTTCTTTTCAAAACAAAATTTAAAATTTTAATTTCTTTTCTCATAAAGTACGTATTTTAGAATTTCCAAATTTATTCCATGAGGAGCTAGTATGTTGTAAATCACAGGCCAAAACAAGTTTAGTATGGTAATTAATTCATTAATAAAAACTGAAACAGATACTCTATTTCCAATAATTTGACTGTGTACTCATGTTAATTGTTACAACAATATGCACTGTCATAGAGCTAGTGTAGCATTTCCTCACTGGATGTATTCTGAGTTGGTTGTGTGTAACAAGTTACGTACTTGTGAACTGGTATTAAAAATTACTCACTGCTTAGGCCAAGCATTTAGTACTTCAGTAAAACAAGATGTTATTGGAAGCTATAAAGTGACTTAAAATCAATCATGAAAACGTAAAAGTTTTTGGCTAATTTTTAACATGTGACTTTCTACTTTAACGTTAAGTGCGTCTGAGTGTTTTTTTTTCCCTCAAGATGGAAACTGACACATCACTCATCAAGATGGAAACAAACACACTGAGAATATAGTGATGCAATCCGTTACAGAAAACATATCACTTTGTTAGAGACAGCAGAAAGCTCACAAATGTGATATCATGGATACCTGATTCGTATCTGCAAATAGCCAGTGGTTCAAAAATCTGTGACACTATTTTAAAAAATGCGCAGTCCCTAAGTGACAAAAATGGTGAACATGGTCGTTTTCACTAAGAAAAATTATTGCACAGTGATACAGAATTTATAACTTCTTCATAGGTTGTGCAGTCACGCTATTGAACAGCTGGGCGAGTCTCCCATTTCTAAGATGAAAATGGAGTACACGAAGTATTACAAATCGAAAGTAAGAAAAATTTCCACAGCTATGAAACGTAAAGTTTTCTCTGCTTTCGTTGAAAGTCATCAGAAAGCGATAGTAATATTGAGAAATATGAAGTTATAAAAAAATCTGAAATAAAATTTTTCCATTTGTACGATTAGGACAAAAAGGCTAATGCTTCTACCATGTTTACCATAAAATTGGAGCATTAGAAAGATGTTGCTTGAATTTAATGCGCAGAACTTCATGACCAGACAGTGAAAAAGAAGTCTTAAAGAAAAAGGGTTTTTGGAAGGTCTAAATTTAAAACAGGAGGAAAAATTGCCAATAGAGGCAGTGGGAGTTGCACATTCATTTTTTAAGACAATGCCAAGTATTAAAGACTATGTGACACTTCCTGTATCAGACGGAAGTAAACCAAAGATTTCGAAAAGACTCACATTGTGTAACCTTAAAGCAACACAAAAAATTTTAAAGACGAGTTTTCCGGCATAGAAATAGCTTTCTCTAAATTTGCTGAATAGAGAGTTAAACATTGTATGTTAGCTGGTCAAAGTGACACGCACACTATTTGTCTGTGCGCAAATCACCAAAACGTGAACCTAATGACAAAAAATACTAGATTGAAAACAGTAACAAAAGATAAAATGCAAAATTACTAACAATGTCTCGCCAATGTGCTTTGCATCTCATCGTCCATCGATTGCAGCATGGGGAAATGTGCTTATTGTTCAGCAGGAACAGAGACGAGTAAAATTTTTGAAGAACCTTTTGCTGAAAATTCAACTGAAAAAGCACAGTTTCACTAGTGGGTTTCAGTTAATCGTTGTGATCTATAGGCTTTGAAGAAAGATTCACAAGAGTTCACTGATTTATTCTGCAGCAAGTTGTCCCCTTTGGTTCGGCATGACTCCATTGTCAAGCAGCAGGGATGTTTTTTTTTTTTAATTGCACAAAAGAAAATCTGAAAGAATCCTAATTCGTTGTCACTTGTGATTTCTCTCAAAATTACGGTAGTTCTAGAAGATTAAGCTCAGGACTCAGGTCATAATCCGTCCCTATGTTATATATTTCAATGACGACAATAAAGCGAATATTTTAGTTACGTAACTGTTACTGATTAACTAGGTAAGAAACAGTTGCTGTATACACGTTTCAAAAAATAGAGCCAAATTTCAAAACCTTCCAAAAAAGTTGTTCTATTTTCCGCAACGGTCTGATGCTCAATACAAAAACAAAAACAACTTCTAAAAAATCTCTTTCCATGAGGAAGATTTTAAATTGGAAGCTGCTTGGCAATAAAGTCATGCTGAACCAAAGAGAACAACTTGCTGCAGAGTAAGCAGAGTGGCACTTTTTGCCACAGCACTTTGTTATATATTTCAATGATGAAAACAGAAGGGGTTCGTGACGGTGTTGCAGGATCTGTAAAGAGACTGGCAGCTCGCGCCAGTTTGCAAAGACCCTACGAAAAGCAAATACAACCCTAGTGTAACTTTTTGAGTGGGCAGCAGGAAACATTACCAATGTAGACTTTATATATTCAGCTCAACAAGGCTATTTTGAATCAGAATGTTTCTTGAAAAATCACTTTGAAAAGGCGTTGACTATCAAAGGAACGCGTCAGCACCATGCATTCACTCAGAAAACTAGGTAAAAAATATGGGTGGAAATTTTTTGGATTTAGAAGTTTGCAAAAGGAAATGTGAAGTCTCTCCATAAACTAAAATTAGCAGACATATCAAGCTACATCACTGTTGTCTATCAAGCAAAATGATGGGTCGTGTGTATCTTACAGAAAAGTGAAGAACACGATGAAATAAACAAAGCTTTTCTTCCTCCTGCTAGGTCAATTAGATCTTCAAAGAAATGTTGATATTCTGTGGGTGTTGGTAATAGATTTTCTGGTGAAAGTTAATCTCAATATTCCTACTGGGAGAACTTATGTTTAACTTGAGAGTGGTGTGTACCAAACGAATGAAACCTTTTCAAACTTAACATGACAAACAGATCCTGTTACTTAATAATTAGTTTTACTGTGTTTACGAAAACGTCAATATTAGAATAATTAACGTGAGTACACAGTCGAATTATTGGAAATAGAGCTTGAGTCTTCATTTGTTTTACGAATGAAGAAATTATCATCTCAAATTTAAATTTTGACCTGTGATTTACAACAATATTAGTTACTCATGGAATAAATTTGGAAATTTTAAAATATGTACTTTTTGAAAAAAAGCAAATTAAAATTTTAAATTTTGTCTTGAAAAGAATTTTCTTGTATAAGCTGTGTATTATTGTAGACCATACGAAAGGGCGTGAAAAATGCTGGAAAATGGTATGCATCCCAGGTCTGTAGCTCGATTAGGAAACCGTCTACAGCAATTCCAAAAGCTGCCATTCCCTGGTTTTGGGCCCATTTGTGATAAAGCTATGTAATTCAGGCGCAGGTTATAGCAGCATGGAAAGCTACATCAAACCAGTCTCTGGACTGAAGGCCACAGCAACAACAAGTAATTCAGAAACGAGTTGACATATCTCAGTAAAATTTCATATTTTTCTGAGTCTATACCAACAGTACACCTGTGTCAAATTTCAAGACAATCTGAGACGGTTAGGTAGAAAATGGTCTTTTCTGCGTTGATTTGACATGGAATGGCCCTCACGTGGAAGACATGGAGCAGGCTGGGGGACGGCACGAACAGCTAAAAATAACAGCTAATTACTAGTATCAGAGCAGTTTATTACCTGTGTTTCACCCAGCAGATAGCAAAGAAAGAAATTCTATTTTATGGATGTGGTTCTGCTTCACAAAAAGAGTATTTATCTGGGCAGGGGTTCCTATTCCAAGCATCCATCTAAATACTGTAGCAGTTCCTAAATGTAATTCAGAAACATCTAAGAGAAATCGTTTAGTGAAATATTTCCTGAAATGCAGTTTGAGAAACAGTTTGCGGCAGGGTGTGTGTGTGTGTTGGGGGGGGGGGGGGGGATAGGGATTTTTACCTTTACATTATTGTGTATCATATGATTTGGGACATTATAAATACATTTTTTTTTCAAATGTATGCAATGAAAATGCTGTTAATTTAAAAGAAATGTTTATATTAAAACATGTCTTACCTTACCTAAAATTTGGAGATGGTACGCCTCCTGCTCCTTTCTCCTTTCCTTCAGCGAGTAACACTGATCTGCCTAATGATGTACGGAGGTGACCCATCTGTCTGCGACGGTAAAGGTAACCCACAAATTCAATGGCGACACATGAAGTTTAATTTGAGCAACACTGAAACGTTGCTCACACTCGACAGTTGACAGAAGCACTGAACGGGCTTTCTATATTAATTTTTCCACAGTAGGCGAAGCGTTTAAGGTTAGAGAACCTCGCTTGAACTCTCTCCTTTGTGACACAGCTGAGTCACCATCCAAACCAAGCAACTCAGCTGCTGTACACATTTCAGAATAGCCGCACAATCCACTGTTATCGGTAATTTTATTTTCTTCAAAAACTGAAAAAGACTTTATCACTTCAGTTGACGGAACTATTCTTTCAGGTTCATTTATTAAACCTTGAATTACGTGTCATCTTATTTTGTCAACTCTCCGTTTTCATCTTCCTCTTCAGGTTGAAGTTACAGTATATTAAGTAATTTTCTTTGCAAAGACTCAAATAGAGATAATTAGTAACACATTTTTTAAGAGATTGTGTGGTTGAATTAACTTTATTTTCTATTTCACTGTAAGGAGCACACTATTTTTGCTTTTTTGTAGTATTTAGAGACAGAACACATTGTATAGCTAATAAGCAACACAGTAACAGAACATTTTTTCCTCAGTGAAAGCTTATTAGAAAGCCTTGCCAATTTACAACTATCTCTTCTTAATAGTTCACAGCTGTCAGATTCTAAGCTTAGGAACTACATGATAACAACGAAAATCTTTGAATGCTACCAAAAGCATACTTCTCACTAGAAATCCAACGAATATGAAACAACTTTTTAACTTTCAGACAATGCGTGATGCCTGTAGCCGGTGATGTGTTTTTAAGTTTTGCAGCTGTATATAGATTACTGTGAATTTTGTAGCTTACCTCTAACAAACATTCAAAGTTACGAACAGCATTTATATCACTAAAGACCTGTTCTGAAACAAGGGCCATCCTGTGAGCTGTACGGTGTACACTAATCAGGTGTACTAATTCTTTTCTGCCGCTCCATATGAACCAAATGCTACAAGCTTTTCTTTAAGTATTTCCACACCAGTGCCGTCTTCTTAGAGGGCTTGAGTAATTTTCTTCTTCAAGGGACGTTGCGTCATTATTTTCCAGTGGCATTAATTTATAGAAATAGCAGCATGTGTTATTTTGTTAGTTCACACTCTTGACATAAAAAAATCAAGTGTTTCTCAGGAAACATATCGGTTGTCTCATTCACAGAAGTGGCAAAAAGACACTCAATTTTAAAAAGTTAACTAATTTTAAAAGTAATTGTTTCACAATAAAATTAGCCATTGTTGCTGCGATCTTATCCGCATGGATATGTGTTCCCATACCTGCATCATTCGCAGTTTGTAGCCGTATAAGTTCAGGAGGGTCTCGAGAACTCCAGTTTCTTTTTGCGACCACTTAAACTGATCATAACATGCTCACGAGCGTTTACTACTGTACAAGTTCCTAGCGTCTGATTTTGCATATTTTTCCTGCTGAACACAGTCCGAATGAATAACAATTTTTCGTCTTTCTATACGGCGTCAAGGTCCTTTTTCTCATTCTTCCTTGCTGCACCGTCTCTTGATCAAAGTAAATCACAAGATGAAGTGTAATTGTTTTACACACTTCATGAGCATTGTGACGTCTCCGGGCCATACATTTGTAAAATCTGTGTAATATATGCGAAAAACATTTATCTGTGTTCTTATATTTCATTTCTGTATGAACAGTTATCGATTATGTGGCTTCTGTATACAAGAAATAATAATTTTGCATTTTTATGTTTGTATAATATCATGTATGTCAATTTTGCAAATAACGTCTGTGGTTGATGCGTGTGGAAACCGACACAGACAATGATAATTAAAAATATAACAAAGATGTATATTAGCACATTTAATTGCTTATAAATGGTGGAGGCTTAGACATTCTCGTAGCCGTGAATGTTGTAAGAGCCAGTTCGCTTTCATTTGTTTCTTGATAGCGAAAGACAACATTGGGCACTGATGTACAAAAAATGTATGTACTTTGAATTTTATGTTAATTCTGAATATAGAAATTGTTAAAATGCTTGTCATAATTTGTAGCTCGCTTGACCAGTATTTCATCCCACATTTTTAGCCCTATTCAGCGAATTTAGCATTTTTTTGTGACGAAGTGCTGCCTCACGATCGCGGGAGCCGCTGCAGCGGCAAATTCAAAGTATAATTGAATGAAAGCAGTTTTTCCGCAATTAAGCGGGCAGGTAACTGTACAGTAAAATTATTTCTTTCAGTCTCCCGGAGACCACAGATGAGAATTGCAGGTTTTATTATGTCATTTTCAGATGGACATGGGCAACTGCTAGTGCAATATTAGTGACGTAAATAATTTACGTAAATCGGAGAGTTAAAACTTTACTTGTGTGAGATCAAAGACTGCTGTGTTGAAACCTGGTCAGGCTAATAATATTAAAATCATTTTCATTTTTAGTTTCATGCTCTTTTGTTAGCCGTGGCAATCAATAGTGTTCAAATATTTAAAAAATCCACTGCAGCGTTTATGTCTGGCGTGTAATAAGAGTAAATTTCAGTGCATTTCAGAGACTAAAGTAGAGAAAGACATGTTTAATTTCGTAATCAGTTACAGTAATGATACAGTGTCATTTCTAACAAGCCAGATCATAGTTATGAGAAAATAGTTTTGCAAATTAACGACTATACATTCACAGCACGAAATCTTTTAGCGTTGTGCGTATCCCCACATAATAGATCAGAGTGCACAAAATTTTTCAACTACAGAAACTAGTAGTGAGAACTTCATTTTATCTTTTGTGTTTGCAACGATAATCAACATTTGGTTTACTTAAAAGTCCTATGCAATATAAACTGTATTACAGCCAAAGATCATAAAAGTTCAATCCATGATTTACTACCAAGCAAATGAATAACATTATTTTACATGCAATCAAACTGTATATAAAATCAAAGTTCACGGGGATACGTAACAGGATGTTAAACGCAACTACTGCACAACGTCGCGATAGTCCAATTAAAATTGATAGCTGACGTCTGTCACTTACTGCTACAGTGTTGCCACATATACTGCCACCTACTGCTCGGTTATAGGCGACACAAAAACGAGGCGTGTCATTTCACAGATGCTGTTAATGAGTAACGCCGAGAAACATTAGAAGCGGCCGCGGTGAGGTGTGACGGAAATGGGAGACTGTCTGACGACAGCTAATTTTAAGTGACCAATGACTGAACTGCGGCAGATGACACGTTTTGTAGCCCCGAATTTAAACTCATTTCCTAACCTAACCGCAACCTCGTGACGTGCAGTGTATCCGAGAATAGGGCGATCAACAATTTGCGGCGGAACTAAAAAAAACGATAGCTCTGTTTACGGTGTTTAAGGCTAGCCTTGCTGAGCAAACTCGAGACAGAAAACTTTCAGTTTAGGGTAAAAGCTGTCATTAATTACCTGACACTATCCTCACAGTAGTCACTCGGGCTGCCACGTTAGCAACCCACGAGCAGTCCTGCCTGACACTTGGTTGCAGATTATAGGCGACACAACAAGATTCCAAACGAAAAAAGAATGATAGCAAGAACAACAAGAGGAAATAAAAAGGTCAGTACGATTATGAAAATGACACGGCAAAGCGTTAGAAACAAAAAAATTAAACCAGTTAACTGAATAAAGATAATAATCGAAATCTTTCGATTAGATTTAGAAATTTAAAAAATCGCTGCATTTGACGAGATTCGAACCTACGACCTTCCATCCGTCACTTGTTTTTAGCTATACAGTGTGCAAAGAATAACAGAAAACCCTATTATTTAACATAGGAAAAAAATAGTTCCAAGATGTTCCTGATGCGCATTTAAACGCTACGCATTGTCCTATACTATTACATTGCAATATGTTGTGTATTATTGATCCTGGTGACACAGTCGCAACGACTAATTGCAGCTTTCAAAAATTCGGCTTCACGCATTATCGTGTGAAGCTTATGTAATGTAAGCCAGACTCTGTGATTGTAATAGCTGTATATGTCATGCTGAATCGTATCTTCTGCGGAAGGATCCGGTAGTGTTTGGTTAGTGCTGTGTATCAAACATTTGTACTGTATTTCGTTTGCGTCGGTCTATGTGTGTGTTGTTGTTTTTTTTTTTTTTTTAGTTAAGTTTATCATGTTTGATGAAATACAAAGCAGAAGGGCTAGACCCAGGATTCGCGATCCAAGAATATCAAGAAAGAAAGCCGGACAAGGAATTGGATGTAAACTAATTGTTGTGGCAGTTTGGCAATGGCGAACGGTTTTAGCATGACGATGAGCGCTCTGATTGAAGGAAACCAGCTACAGCAGGCGAAGTAACAGAACTATAGTCCGTCTTTTTCATTACTAGTAGTAAACATTAACCATATTTGATTTTTCTGCCAAGACGTTGAAAAGTTATTTCCTATCGCACTATCACTCTTTGATGATGTAGGTTCAGCATCATAGTGGCTTAAGATTTTGTCTCTCTCTTCATTAAAAGATAAATACTCCAACTCCGAGATTGCGTCATCACTTCTAGGTATTTTATTTATGTTTTCTCGCACATTTTCACTTACTAAATCTTGTGCGATCACCGAATCTATTTATATTAATGTGAATATTAACATTATCACGTTTAAAGAACTGGGTAGTTAATCGATTTTTTGTTTGTTTCATTGCGTCAGTTTTCAGTGTTCGTTCCTTTGTTTCAATAAATAGATCGACAGCAATCGTTTACAATTTTTACGCCCCACAATGCGCAGTTGTCAAATGTATAATCTCAGCTGCCATCTGTATAAGATTAACAGAGCGAATTCACTAGCTCCACACGATTGTTGCTGATATTTAAAAAAATTTATTGATACTAATAAAGTACGGTGCATTATTATTAGATATCTAACAAAAATTTATTCTTGAAATGGAGATATTGTAGTAGCATATGTTTTGCTATTTGTCTCGTTACAATTAACCGCCCCCGCTCCCAGGATATTTTAGAGGAGGGAAATTAATGCGATAAAATCATTGGTGGTGGTGGTGGGGGGAAAATCCTACCCATACCCCTCTCCCCCCCCCCCCCCCCCGGGATTTCGCACGCTGCTGCAATGGCAGAGTCATGTACTACTCCCTTTAACACGGAAGCCGGTATGTGCATCGTCAATTTACATGTTAGTTGCATTATCCTCTCTCCTTCCAGAATATTGTGGTATTACATACGGAGCAGGAAGTATGATATGCATATAGCATGAGCGCCACTGAACGTATCAGCATACAAGGGTAGAGACAGAGACGGCGGAGACAAATTGCTACTGAGTGATTAGGCCGTCCCGACCGTTCAGAGCAGATGGCTTTCAGCGCGTAACGTGTGTTCATCCCACGCGCTCTCGTGCGCACATAATCTCGTTTCACTATTAATCGAGCTGCTACCTCTGCAATTGTTCTGGCGACGTTGGATTAACGCCGATAATTGATACCTCAGTCGATAATCTAATCTCGGACCGCCGTGTGTGTGGGATGCGAAAGCCGCCACTCAACACAAAACTCTGCAGTGTGCGGAAATTCGCGGTAATCAAACTGTTGTATTCGCGAAATTGACTTTGATGTTGTCGAAGGCGAAGCTTTAAAAATTACAAAATTGCGTGGGAGTTTGTCGCCCTCGTTTAACAGTCTCAGAATTTAATATGCGTCGTATTATCGTTTCCACTTGTTTTGAGGCTTATGACAACATATTACCATCGCAAACGAACAAAATAGGCTAGTTAGCAGCCACGCAAAGTCGCTCCACTGAAACGCCACTATGTTACTACTAACAGTTGTACCAACATGCCACTTTCAAATAGTGAAAGCGACTTTGTCCTAAATGAAAACTCTAAGTCCCAACAAATTGTCTTCAAAAACATACCATCGATATGCTGTTTTTAGTTTACAACAAACTCAGAAATTCTTATTTTATATTTAAGGACTCAGTTACGTTTGTATTAATAATATCGTAATTAATTATATTATGCTGGATCAATCCTTATATTCTTGGAGATCTGGGTAGTTCTGCATCGGCAACACCAGTTCATATTCAACCAGATATAGACCGACAAATATATTCAGATCATGTTTTTTTCTCGCTCATATTTCTATTACTCACGGCAAAAGAATCTATAACTCACAGCAAAAGAAAACCAGATTTTCGATCAGCCAATGTGTGGTGTGTAATACGTCCATTTTGCGATGAATAACTTCTTGAAATAAAAACTAATTAAACATAAAACAAATAAAACAAGCGAGCAAATTGTGAATTGTGTAACTGAAATGATTAGCTTAGTTTCTTTAAGAGCCGCTTATGTAATTGAACATTTCTAAAGCTCATGATTACAGCTTTAGGTAATTAAAGTGCAGGTACCTGAAATATAGAATTGAAAAGCTCCTCGCTTCTGCGACTAGGCATTTACCAGAAATTATCTTTCACTAAGAATTGCGGCCTATAGGTCGAAGTTAGCCCGTGAAATGCGTCCTAATTCGTGCTTACTGGTGTTTTAGGAACGTACGGTAATCGCGAGATTTAGCGAACTTTAATGGTTTTCATTTTTTTCTCTCAGAAATGCTTTTGCTATCGACGGGCATCGAATTGAAAGGAAACAGATTATGTTTTATACAACAGCAAAGAAAAGCTTTGGGCAGTCCTTAATCATTTAACAGTTTCAAGTGATCTTAAGTTCGGAAGATGCAGACTAAAAATAGATACTAGCAACTAGCAAGAAACAGACGCATCAGACAGGAAGTCAGAAATGATCGCGAGAGTTTGTATTCTGTATCAAACTGCTCAAGAATTGCAGCATTTCTCGTGCATTATACACATACGAAAGAGTAGAATTATTTAACATGGGTGATTACGCAACAGGTGAAAGACGTTGGACGTGGAAAGGAAACAAAAGAAAAAAAAGTTTCCAATGAAACAGGGCAGATGTTAAAGAGAAGAGACGAGTTTAAAGCAAAGGATAATACACGATCTAGTTACATTAGTGCGACCACCGTCTATTTCGACTTCAAAGTGCAATAAAAACTAAAAAGACGGCAGATGGTTGCACTAAAGTGGAGGATATATAAAGCTTGTCGAGCGGACGCGGGAAACGGAGCAATCAGTGTCGTATTGCGGAAACGGAGCGATTTATCTGACGTCTAAGAGGGCATGATCATTGGCTTTTGGACCAAGGGTGGAAGGGTTTCCGAAACGGCTAGGTCTATAAGCAGTTCGCTTGCATCGATGGTTAAAGTTACCATGGATAGCAAAATATCTCTATCCAAAATCAGCGCCGAAGTAGCTGGTGCAACTCGGGCCATAGGTGGCAGGGGTGAACAATATGTGGAGATGTGCACAAGCAAATAGACAAGCAACTATTGGGCAGCTGATGGCCTAGATGAACCAAGAGGCACCAACAGTGTCTCATTAACGATTGTTCAGCGAACATTGCTGCGTATGGGCCCTCCGTAGCATGCATCCATGCATCGTTCATCGTCGACGAAGGCTGGAATTTGCACCGAATTGTTGTAAAGAACGTCCACTGAGTGGTGACAAGTGGCCTTTTCAGAGGAATCGCGTTTTATGCTCCGTCGGACTGAAGGCAAATACCGTACAACAATCGTCAGAAGGGTCCAGGCCGGAGGAGGGAGCGTCATAGTCTGGGTGATCTCGTCATTCTGGAGGGCACATTGGATCAACATAAGTATACGCCTGTCCTTGGGGACCATGTCCAACCCTACATGCAGTTCATATTTCCTCGGTATGATGGCATCTACCAGCAGGACAATGCAACGTGTCACACAGCTCGAAGTGTACGTGCGTCGTTCGAAGAGCACCAGGATGAGTTTACCGTACGCCCCTGGCCTCCAGACTCCCTGCATTTAAACCCAACCGAGAATCTTTGGGACAACCTCAATAGGGCTGTTCGCGCCACGGATCCTCAACCGCCGGCCAGTGTGGCCGAGCGGCTCTAGGCTCTTCAGTCCGGAACCGCGCTGCTGCTACGGTCGCAGGTTCGAATCCTGCCTCGGGCATGGATGTGTGTGATGTCCTTAGTTAGGTTTAAGTAGTTTCTAAGTCTAGGGGACTCATGACTTCAGATGTTAAGTCCCATGGTGCTTAGAGCCATTTGAACCACTTGATCCTCAACCGAGAAATCTCACACAGCCGGCCATGGCACAGGAGACGCAATATTCCTCTTGGTACCTTCCTCACTGATGTTCTTCCTGCACATTTCTCAACAGTCCGTGCAGCAAAAGGTGGCTATGCAGGCTTATAACAGGTAGCCATGTTAATGTGACAGTGCAGGAACATGATAGAAAGTGCCGAATTCCACGATTTGTTGCTCGTTGCCCTCCATCCACACATTTTAAATTTAATTTGCTGTTATCCTCACTTTTAGCACATTACAAATATCTATGACTTTAAAAAAATAGCAGTAAATGTACCGTGCGATTTTTCTGAATAGGAAGAAACTGCAGGAAACGATCCATGAGAGGATAAGGTGCAAAAAATTGTCACACGTGCAAATGGCCAGTAATGCGTTCAGACGGAGGTATCCTCGCTTGAAGATGCAGATAAGAGATACATTAAATGTATTCGCAGTTGCGAATATAGACAACCATCAGCTGTAGAGTGGAATGACGACGATGAAAATTTGTGCTGGACTGGGACTCGAACTCTGATTTCCCACTTATGGCGAGCAATCGCCTTATCATTTCTTCCTTGGTCAAGTGCTCTACAGACTTTACTTTCTTTGTTTTTATTGCTCTACCGATATATATATATATATATATATATATATATATATATATATATATATATATATATATATATATACACTCCTGGAAATTGAAATAAGAACACCGTGAATTCATTGTCCCAGGAAGGGGAAACTTTATTGACACATTCCTGGGGTCAGATACATCACATGATCACACTGACAGAACCACAGGCACATAGACACAGGCAACAGAGCATGCACAATGTCGGCACTAGTACAGTGTATATCCACCTTTCGCAGCAATGCAGGCTGCTATTCTCCCATGGAGACGATCGTAGAGATGCTGGATGTAGTCCTGTGGAACGGCTTGCCATGCCATTTCCACTTGGCGCCTCAGTTGGACCAGCGTTCGTGCTGGACGTGCAGACCGCGTGAGACGACGCTTCATCCAGTCCCAAACATGCTCAATGGGGGACAGATCCGGAGATCTTGCTGGCCAGGGTAGTTGACTTACACCTTCTAGAGCACGTTGGGTGGCACGGGATACATGCGGACGTGCATTGTCCTGTTGGAACAGCAAGTTCCCTTGCCGGTCTAGGAATGGTAGAACGATGGGTTCGATGACGGTTTGGATGTACCGTGCACTATTCAGTGTCCCCTCGACGATCACCAGTGGTGTACGGCCAGTGTAGGAGATCGCTCCCCACACCATGATGCCGGGTGTTGGCCCTGTGTGCCTCGGTCGTATGCAGTCCTGGTTGTGGCGCTCACCTGCACGGCGCCAATCACGCATACGACCATCATTGGCACCAAGGCAGAAGCGACTCTCATCGCTGAAGACAACACGTCTCCATTCGTCCCTCCATTCACGCCTGTCGCGACACCACTGGAGGCGGGCTGCACGATGTTGGGGCGTGAGCGGAAGACGGCCTAACGGTGTGCGGGACCGTAGCCCAGCTTCATGGAGACGGTTGCGAATGGTCCTCGCCGATACCCCAGGAGCAACAGTGTCCCTAATTTGCTGGGAAGTGGCGGTGCGGTCCCCTACGGCACTGCGTAGGATCCTACGGTCTTGGCGTGCATCCGTGCGTCGCTGCGGTCCGGTCCCAGGTCGACGGGCACGTGCACCTTCCGCCGGCCACTGGCGACAACATCGATGTACTGTGGAGACCTCACGCCCCACGTGTTGAGCAATTCGGCGTTACGTCCACCCGGCCTCCCGCATGCCCACTATACGCCCTCGCTCAAAGTCCGTCAACTGCACATACGGTTCACGTCCACGCTGTCGCGGCATGCTACCAGTGTTAAAGACTGCGATGGAGCTCCGTATGCCACGGCAAACTGGCTGACACTGACGGCAGCGGTGCACAAATGCTGCGCAGCTAGCGCCATTCGACGGCCAACACCGCGGTTCCTGGTGTGTCCGCTGTGCCGTGCGTGTGATCATTGCTTGTACAGCCCTCTCGCAGTGTCCGGAGCAAGTATGGTGGGTCTGACACACCGGTGTCAATGTGTTCTGTTTTCCATTTCCAGGAGTGTATATATATATATATATATATATATATATATATATATATATATATACGAGGGTCACTCCAAATGAAATGCACACTATTTTTGTAAAAATACAGTTTTCATTCTGCATGTGTGAAAGTTTTACAGTATGTAGATACATTTCTTCCTACTTGTTTTCAAACTTAGTTCAACCTGTTCCCGTGAGTGGCGCCGACACAGCATGTCTTCAAGATGGCTGCTACACTTGACGTTCGTCAGAAGCAACGTGCTGTCATAGAATTCCTGTGCTGTGAAAACGAGACAGTGGGAAACATCCACAAGAATTTGAAAAAGGTGTATGGAGATGCTGATGTCAATCGCAGTACAGGTAGTCGGTGGGTAAGCAGGTTACATGATGAAAGCGGACACGGCAATATTGAGGATTGTCCTCGCAGCAGCAGGCCTCGTACTGCACACACTCTAGGCAATGTGCAGAGAGTTAACGAATTGGTGAATGCTGACAGACGCATCGCAGTGAACGAATTGTCACGCTATGTTGGGATAGGGAAAGGAAGTGTTTGCAGAATACGGAAAGCAAAAGGTTTGTGCCAGGTGGGTTCCTAGGATGTTGACAGAGGCTCACAAATAAACAAGAAAAACGGTATGCAGCGAACTATTGGAACAGTACGAGAATGGTGGAGATGAATTTCTTGGAAGAATTGTGACAGGTGATGAATCACGGCTCCATCATTTTTTACCAGAGACGAAGAGGCAATCAATGGAGTGGCATCATGCAAATTCACACAAGAAAAAAAATTAAAAACCGCACCTTCTGCTGTAAATGTTATGGCTACGGTGTTTTTCGATTCCTAAGGACTCTTGCTTGTGGACATCATGCCAAGTGGAACCACCATAAATTCTGGTGCATATGTGACGACACTGAAGAATTTTCAAGCTCGACTGAGTCGAGTTCGACCACATCGGCAAAAGCAGGATGTTTTGCTGTTGCACGACAATGCACGGCCACATGTCAGTCAAAAAACCATGGAAGCGATCACGAAACTCGGATGGACAACACTGAAATACCCGCCTTACAGTCCTGACCTGGTAACATGTGACTATCATCTCTTTGGGAAACTGAAAGACTCTCTTCGTGGAACAAAGTTTGAAGATGATGACTCCCTTGTGCACGCTGCCAAACAGTGGCTCCAAGAGGTTGGTCCAGAATTTTACCGTGCGGGTGTACAGGCACTGGTTCCAAGATGGCGTAAGGCAGTTGAGAGGGATGGAAATTATGTGGAGAAATGAAAATACTGTTCCTAAAGGATGTATCTACACACTGTAAAACTTTCAAACATGTAGAATAAATGATGGATTTAAAAAAAAGTGTGCATTTCTTTTGTAGTGACCCTCGTATTTCTTTGATTAAGGTACTGTCAGCTACAAGCTCGGGGAGACAAGGAGGGCAGGGGGTCGAATTCCGAGGCCTGGCCACGATGCCTTCCTACTCCCATCACTGTGCTATATCCTTACAATGTTCATTTTTAGTTTAATTTATTCATTCATTATTTCGCACATACATACAGTGGAAAACAAATTAAAACTAGTTTCACCCATCTGGAACCCTGAAAACTCCGCAAGGTGGTAAAGGACGGCAGGCGGGCCGAGTTCAAAGTGTAGGCACGTCGTGTTTTGTTCCGAATCAGGCGGGAGCCTGCCATGCCGAGAACACGCCAACTTCGTAGGTGCATAGTAAAAACGCTGTTCAGATAATTGGTAAAATACTTGCGATAACAGGAACTGCGCGCAACCCCCGCATGTGCAGTTTGCTAGTACTGTCAAAAATCAAGGCGCGAGTGTCGATCATCTCAATGTAAATATGCCAAGGTCCAGCCCTTTACCCAGAGAACCGCTTGAGACTTTGTGGCAAGAAAATATTCCATCGATGAGTAAAGAAAGGACTGCGGGCCAATATGCGGTGGCACTTGCAGAAAACACGGACCATTTATCTACGCAACAACGGCTATCTAGATGAATCGGTGACAATCATCGTCGACATTACGACAGATGGCGCAGAGGGGAGAGACCACCAGTCCCATGGCATGGAGCCGCTGATTACTTAGATACTTCCCATGGTCGCATAATACCAAGTCGACCTGATATGCGTCGGAAGGAAACTGTGATGAACGTGCCTTTAAATCACAGTCCACCGCAACACTGAACTTGCTTTTTACGACGTTATTGGCGACACTACTTAGGAAAAGAACACAGACATCCTTTGCCAGCGGCCGCCGCGTTCGTGGGAGCTCGGCGCGAACGTAACAGTTCCACAATGACCGATGCGAAGTGTGCAAACGGGGGCATTATGTTACCGACCGGGACGGGCGGGGAGAGGGACACTGGCACAAGGACGGCAAGCAGATGGTGCGTAATGGAGGCCTCGACACCGCGAATAAGTGAGTCACAGCGTACTTGAAGACTTACCTGGCTGTCAGAAAAATCCGAACTCCGTTTGAATACAATGTCCAATCGTAATCGACATCGGTAGAACCTGCGCAGTATGAACCATTCTGGGTGTCACAAAGGCATTCAGGTAGGCTACATGCTGCCGCGAGGCGGTGTAGGGAGTTGCGATTGATCGTCATACTGGTAATTCTCAAAACTTGACGAAAGTTGATCGCCGCTGTGCTTTGATAACGTAAAGGTGATCCCAAGACAGCGGAGACGTTTGACTAAGGATAGGGGCGCCATTTCTTCCGGAGGTAGCCGGCCACCAACAGACAGTGCCAAGGATTTACGCACGCATCTCATTACCAGCCATCCTCCCATGAACCATAATGATGCTGAGGATCTGTGCGACCTCCTCCAGAGCACGAACCAGCAGCTTCGGAAGGTGTAACCGCATAAGGAGAGTCCAGACAACTGCGCCGTTAGCAGGCCTATGAGCGGCTCCGTGTAAGGGCGCCAAAAAACAAAAAAACAAAACAAAAATGTTCAAATGGCTCTGAGTACTATGGGACTTAACATCTGAGGTCATCAGTCCCATAGAACTTAGAACTACTTAAACCTAACTAACCGAAGGACATCACACAAGTCCATGCCCGAGGTAGGATTCGAACCTGCGACCGTAGCGGTCACGCGGTTCCAGACTGTAGCGCCTAGAACCTCTCCGTCACTCCGGCCGGCCTCCAACTCTCCATGTACCTTGATGCGGTGATGCTGCAGCTGCTCACAGGCCTGCTGACGGCGCAGTTGTTCCGCCTTTGCGGAGCGACCGTTGGATCGGTATCGGACCCACTACACCCCGAAAGACAGTACCACTGAACGCGTGGTGCTGAAGAGCCACCGAAGGACGCTGATGAACCGGGCAGCGAAGCCCATCCATTCTAAGACAGAATATACGAATACATAGCGCACCCTGTAAAACGCACTGTCAAAATATACGGCAACGAGCGCCGCACGAAGTCTGCACAACTCTGCCAGTGCAGCCACGTCACGACAGTATCCAGTGGCGGTCTGGGGTTAACTGTGCCACCTGGCGTAATTTGCTCGGTAGAGAGGACATATGGTAAGAGGGATCTTCAATAACCGCCCAAAAACCTTGTAATCAGTATTCAATAAACTGACAGGTCCGTAGTGGGTCGTCGTAATTCCAGGTGTCGGTTTATGAGTGGGAATAATAATTCCCTCGACAAAAGCTTGCGATTTCACAGACGTGAACAGTTAATTATATATCTCCATCCTTCATTCATCGTGTAGACATGAGACCAAGAGACGTACGATAAAATTTAGTCTGGAGACCGTCAATGCCTGGCGACTTATACTGCGCATTCCTGAAGACAACGGTAATGACCTCGGAGATAAAAGGTTCCGTTAACGTAACCCCTTTTCAAGTGTGAGATCGCGCGTGGCGTTCACGGCTATAGGATTGAAGTCGAGGACGGCCCTATCATTGGCACAGTAGACTTGGCAATAATGTTCGACAAGGCTATCGACTATGGCTGCTTGGCAGGCGACCCACTGCGCACGGTGATCAATGATTTTTTTGCGATTGTGCATGATACGATGCATGGAGGGATTCTCTCGCCACACCAAGTATAATTTGGGGGCACGTACCACAGCCCGCTGTCGTTTCTAGCGATTAATCGCTGGCAGCTTCTCCTTAATCATGCTGCATTCAGTTTGTACTTCCGGGGAAGGTAGCTGGCCATCAAGGTCTTGGAGAGCGCTGAAGTAGAAGTCTGTTGTGTGCCTGTGCCAAGCAGCAACCAACCTCTCTGCCATAAGTAATCAGTTTGACACATTCCGCCCACCAGTACACTAATGACGCATAGGATCAGAGACCCTGTTCGCACCTCGTCCACATCTAAGCCATACGTTGGCAACAATTGGATCCTGCAGATGGTGAGTGTTGAGTTTCCATGGTGCCCAACTCCTTCCAAACCTCCGGGCGGGGAAGGAGCAGGGTACACATGCATGTGCAGTGGTGAGAGAACACCAAAGCCCAGCGCTCTACGTCGAGCACTACATCAACCTGCCCACAGGAGACATAAATGCGGTCTAACCAGCTTGCCGAACGGCTCGTGTGAAACGTGAATCACAGGTTGTCTGCACGCCGTACGTCCCAGGCATTCCGCAGGGGTATATCATGAACAATGAGACACAGCTCCTGGCACGTTGTGAAGTTTGGGCAGTGATCTTTCCGGCCGAGTATGCAGTTAAAGTCCCCTGCGAAGAGAAGATGCTCATGTCGACCGAAGAACAGTGGGCAATCTCCTCAGCATAAAATCGAGGTCTTTTACTCCAACGCCCGGTACCAGAAAATGTTTAGGTATCAATGATGTCTGTGGAGTGAATCGTAAACGCCTTCATGTACATAAACCGCCACTCCACGGCGAAGGTGAGTGCCATGAGAGGCATAGAATTCATATCATGCTACCCATGGTAGCGATGCTAAATGCTCTTCCTGTAACACTGCAATGTCTAGTTCTGAAGTCCACAGTATTTCTTTCAGGAGATACATCTTGACGGGCGCGCGTACGCCGTTGACACTTAGTGTTGCGATATGGTATGTGTCGAGCTGCGCCCCACTCAGTTGGCTGGATCAGCAGGTCGCCTTCCCCAACGGCGGATACCTGTAGGGGATCTGCTGTTCCTTCCAAATCGTCGGTGACTCCGCCGCCATAGTATCCATATGTGCAACGTCTGCCAACACAGCCAGATCGGCTGATATCGTTCCTTCTTCGGAAAGAACTTCAGAGGCAGGAACATTCTGTTTCGTCGATGTGAGGGCCACTGAAGGCCGCCATTCTACTCACTCACTGACGACTCCGTCGTCCTCGGTCTCACATCCTGAAACAGATGCTTAGCAGGTAGTGTATCTCTGGACAAAGAGAAGAGTCCCGTTCCGACGTCGTACGGTGCTTCGTTTAGCGTCGTTTAGGAGTGAATTGCTTACACCGTCGTTCTTCCGTGTCTCAAGACGGGAGGGGGGAGTCGTGCCAATCAGGCAGAAAGGCCGCCGCCGGTACAACCAGAGAGTCGACATGGTTCAAATGGCTCTGAGCACTATGGGACTTAACATCTGAGATCATCAGTCCCCTAGACTTAGAACTACTTAAACCTAACTAACCTAAGGATATCACACACATCCATGCCCGAGGCAGGATTCGAACCTGCGACCGTAGCAGCAGCGCGGTTCCAGACTGAAGCGCCTAGAACTGCTCGGCCACAACTTCCGTCAGAGTAGACATAAGCGACGGTTACGGGTGGAGCCAGAGCAACGGCCGGCCGCGGTGGTCTAGCGGTTCTGCCGCTGCATTCCGGAACCGCGGGACTGCTACGGCCGCAGGTTCGAATCCTGCCTCGGGCATGGGTGTGTGTGATGTCCTTAGGTTAGTTAGGTTTAAGTAGTTCTAAGTTCTAGGGGACTTATGACCTAAGATGTTGAGTCCCATGGTGCTCAGAGCCATTTTGAACCAGAGCAACGACCAGAACTGGAAACATGGCTAAAGTCACATGGGCAATCACTTTGTCCACAGCCGGCTCAGGAAGGGTCGGTATACTGTCCATCAGTTGTCCATGTGATACCGAGAGCTTCCGGGAGGCCGGTGGCGACTTACGCGCCTTCGCATGTGTGATAGGGAGCGTCGTAGACGACGAGGGAGGTAACACTCCTCCAGCTGGTAGCTGTAACATCCTTCGCTGCAGACATTCAGATCTGATGCGACCCTCTGTTCCACACCCAGGAAAAGTACACGGCTGTCCATTAAGAACAGGACATGGGCGGAGTGTGCCCAGCGTTCTGCCTAATGGTTATGTACAGCGCCGTATCGCCCGGAAGCTGCTATGACGTCCTCTGCACGTACCTCGAATGGCAGTTTGAACAGGCGAATAGTTCTAATGCCTAATCCCGCATGTTCGACTTTTACCACGCTGAGGTTAGCGTCAGCGTGACGGAAGCAGATACCCGGTTTGGTCGCGTTCAAAACTCGCTGGTACGCAGCGTCATTGATCATTTTAACGTAAACGGCGTTACTGAGAACAGGGTGATGGATACCCAGAAGTTCCGATGGTGGGATCTTCGCCTCGTCATGGAGGAAACGTTCCACATCTAAAGCTTTTGGTCGACCATATTCCGCACAGAAGTTGAAATCTAGTGTCGCATTCCTGAATTTATGAAGCCGGCAGAGGCCGGCGGAGTACTCCAACTTTCCCTGTATCTGTGAGGCGACCTCTGCAGAAAAAGGTTCGCATTAGTCTCTAGCAAGTTCTGTTTGTTTTGAAGAATTGTTTTCCTTTTGGTTGCGCCTGAAAGTGCTTGTGTATGTTATATGGTACACAGGGGTGTCTTGAGTGTAGTCTACCTGGCAGGGGCCGTATGTGGCAGACGTAACAGCTATGCTTACGAGAGGTGGGCTACAGAGAATCACAAATAGTTCCGTCTCAATATGTGGGCGCAGATTATTGGCGACTGCCTCATGGAACCAGTCATCTCACATAAGAAGCTTAAATGATCTGCACTTCCTGGGGTGATCTCCCCCCCCCCCCCCCCCACCATACTGCTGAAAGTTGTGCCTTTGATGGTGTGAAGGGTAGCGTGGCTACATATGACGACGCTACAGCTCACTTTTGAATTTTTGTGCATAGGCATCTCTACATCTACTCCAGATGATAGATTGGACGAAGTGGTATAATCACATGGCTCATCCTGTCACCAGACCTCAACTCTTTAGATTTCTACCTGTGAGAGCACGTGAAAGTAATTTATGTGGAGCCCATCATGGATGTGGAGACACCAGAACAACGCATTCACGTTGCCTGTGACACCACTTAGTTGGAAGATGGCACTTTCGAATGTTTGCATCATTCGCTGCTGCCTCGTGATTGCACATGCTTACTGGCTGTGGGGGACACTTTCGACAACTTATCTACAGGCATGATGAACCAATAAATACCCTACGAGGTGCATTCAAGTTCTAAGGCCTCCGATTTTTTTTCTCCGGACTGGAAAGAGATAGAAACATGCGCATTGTTTTAAAATGAGGCCGCGTTCATTGTCAATACGTCCCAGAGATGGCAGCACCGTACGGCACATGGAATTTTACTGCCAGCGGCGAGAATGAGAACTGTTTTAAATCCTTAAAATGGCGACGTTTTCCTTACTTGAACAGCGTGCAATCATTCGTTTTCTGAATTTGCGTGGTGTGAAACCAATTGAAATTCATCGACAGTTGAAGGAGACATGTGGTGATGCAGTTATGGATGTGTCGAAAGTGCGTTCGTGGGTGCGACAGTTTAATGAAGGCAGAACATCGTGTGACAACAAACCGAAACAACCTCGGGCTTGCACAAGCCGGTCTGACGACATGATCGAGAAAGTGGAGAGAATTGTTTTGGGGGATCGCCGAATGACTGTTGAACAGATCGCCTCCAGAGTTGGCATTTCTGTCGGTTCTGTGCACACAATCCTGCATGACGACCTGAAAATGCGAAAAGTGTCATCCAGGTGGGTGCCACGAATGCTGACGGACGACCACATGGCTGCCCGTGTGGCATGTGGCCAAGCAATTTTGACGCGCAACGACAGCATCAATGGGACTTTCTTTTCGTCGGTTGTGACAATGGATGAGACGTGGATGCCATTTTTTCAATCCAGAAACAAAGCGCCAGTCAGATCAATGGAAGCACACAGGTTCACCGCCACCAAAAAAATTTCGGGTAACCGCCAGTGCTGAAAAAATTATGGTGTCCATGTTCTGGGACAGCGAGGGCGTAATCCTTACCCATTGCGTTCCAAAGGGCACTACGGTAACGGGTGCATCCTACGAAAATGTTTTGAAGAACAAATTCCTTCCTGCACTGCAACAAAAACGTCCGGGAAGGGCTGCGTGTGTGCTGTTTCACCAAGACAACGCACCCGCCTATCGAGCTAACGTTACGCAATAGTTTCTTCGTGATAATAACTTTGAAGTGATTCCTCATGCTCCCCACTCACCTGACCTGGCTCCTAGTGACTTTTGGCTTTTTCCAACAATGAAAGACACTCTCCGTGGCCGCACATTCACCAGCCGTGCTGCTATTGCCTCAGCGATTTTCCAGTGGTCAAAACAGACTCCTAAAGAAGCCTTCGCCGCTGCCATGGAATCATGGCGTCAGCATTGTGAAAAATGTGTACGTATGCAGGGCGATTACGTCGAGAAGTAACGCCAGTTTCATCGATTTCGGGTGAGTAGTTAATTAGAAAAAAAATCGGAGGCCTTAGAACTTGAATGCACCTCGTATATCACAGACACCACCCCCATTTTCGGCCGTAAATCCATATGACTTTCTTTTGCTTCCTGTCTTCTCAGGAATCGTTTCCTGCTGTTTGTCCCCATTTAGAAAAATCACCCTGTGTAACATGTTGTATCTAGCAATAATCCGTTTAGATCAGTACTTAACACATCTCTTTTAGATGTTTTCCAAGAAACTGCTGTTAAGGTAATTACAGCCCCTGAAGTTATGGTATAACGATATGCTCATTCATGTTTGGCGGTAGTATCGCAACACCGGGTACTAAAGGGCAGTTCATTGATGGAGCTATTATTTGCACTCAGGTGACTCATGTGAGAAGGTTTACAACGTGATTACGGCCCCACAACGGGAATTAACAGACTTTAGTGTGGAATGGTAGTCTGAGCTACATGCATGGGACATTCCATTTTGGAAATCGTTGAGGAATTTGTAATGCACCAAAACTTGTGTTACATCGGCGTTACTCGTAGGTATCGCGTCATCTTATTATCAAAATTTACTGTTATGGAAAGAAATGGCGGTGTAATGAATTTTTGGAGAGTGTTCTTAGATGTAATTTTCTAAAATGTTGTAGAGACTGTCGCCTGAAAATATCTGAGCAGCAGAATCCGGTCAGCATCAGCGACCTAACTACGCTTGAACAACTGCAGAGTTGCAGCTTGCAACAGAGATAACATCTGCGGCAAGACTCCAGCGACAGAAAAAAAAAATTTTTTTTGGAAAATGAGAGAATTTGCATGCTATCTTTGTTCATGTAAATTGTTCTTGGTTCCCATGCGAAAGCCAATTAATTGTTGGTCGGTAGCTGGACTAAGGTAAGTTCAAATTGGGGTTAGGAGTGTTTGACTCAAACGCTACAGTCGTTTATGAGTATCCTGTGAGGTTCTTATCCGCTTGTTTAAAAGATATTGATGCTGGTATGTGATAATTTTGATCTCACCTTGTGGGCCCAAAAGTATTAATGATTGACTTGTATGGGAACTTAGAATTTTGGGTGAGGTAACAGTAGTGGCTACAGTATATTGTTATATAGCACTAGTTTCTCATTGTTGGTGATTTTACGCCAGTAGGGGTTAACACCAGTACCAGCACATTTTGTTAGTGTGGGTTGCACACGTTCTGGGGCAAACTTGATTGATTTGTTACCCCCCTACCCCCTTAACCTATTGTTCTCCTAAGTGATTTGTGATCCCTGAGGATAATCCATCCTTTAGAGAAAGCTCCCCACTCCTCCTCCTCCCCCTCTTCCTGCGCCACTCCTCTCTCCTCCCCTCACAAATGCAAGTGCGCCGTCAGGCCTGAGTTATCCAAATAGCCCACTCCCACCATATAAATATGATGACTAATTAATGTAATTGATCAATTAATTAATCGTTCAGCTCCCACTCACTCCCCATTCCTTCCCTCCCCCACCTGTAAACTGGCGGGAAAAAGACTCAGAGGATTGGCTATGTGGCGGGAAATCGATTGTAGTGTGTGGGATATTGTTTAAACAATTTCTGGCAGATGAGGCAATGTGTGAAATATTGTTTATTTAAACAATTTGTGGGATACAAGGCGGTGTTTGGAATAAAGTTTATTCATTTATTTTAAGGATTTGTTGGGGAATTGACTGCAGTGTATGGAATACTGTTTTATTTAAACATTTTGAGGGTGACAAGGCAATATGGAATATTTAAACAATTGCTGTACATTTTTATTCCGATAGTGCAAGGAATACCATCAACATAACTCACCACGCATAAATTACACTGTTAAAAATTTTTTTGATCGCGAAGCAGACGTGGTCTGCTGGGCCACAGCAGGTGTCGCCGCCTTGTGTATTCCTGCATATGCAGGCCCTGCAACCACTGTCAGCTGCTGTGCTAATCCTATGAACAAAAGTTTCAATTGGCGGCATCCTTTGGTATAAACACCTGAGAAATTCCTATCACAACATATGCTGCCCCCTCTGTCTCTCCTTCTGCCTCTCACAAGTGGATGCTTCGGGTCCCGAGTTCGAGTCTCGGTCCGGCACACAGTTTTGATCTGCCAGGAAGTTTTGGATGCTTGCTGTTTGTGAACCAACATATGCAAACACATTAAGACCAAGATGTCCCCCCCATCCCGTCAACCCTTTCATCCCCCTCTCCTCACCCTCGCTGCTCATGCAGACCTTGTGCTGGTAGTCGGAACACCACTTTGTCCTCACACTTCCACAGCTATGGAAACCTGTAGCAAAAGGAACAAAAACATTCAAGAAGAAGTAGCCATGGGCCACACTGAACCCAAATTTGTCCTGAAAAAAGTAGTGGGTACCTGGTAACCTCCCCTCCTCCCAGCTGAAGTCTTGGAAACATTTCCTCACTCCATGAAATTGGCTGACTAATTAATTAAGTCGATACCCTTTGCGTGCGGCCAACTTTTTCCTGCGTCCTATTGGTGAATACTAGAACTGGTACGTTTGGTGGGATTCGATCCTGCAACTGCGCAGTTTCCAAACTCTGCTCTTCCTACCTCCGCATTTTGTTTTCCCTTGCCTCCTAGTTGTGGGTACTGGCACAGTTAGGTCAATTGGTAGGAAGTGCATTACGTTGGACTTCAGCTCCTTTACGTGCTATATCCTTAACCAATTTCTGTAAGGGGCTGCAGAGATGTCTGCTAGCAATGCCATTATGGAAGCAATAAGTTGATCAATCGGGAATTTGAAATTGGATTTAGGTTTTTAAAGCACTACAGAATTCCTAAAGTGTTTCTCTCCACTACATTCAGAAGGATAAGGAAGGGTCTGCTGTGTGATAGGGTAGTGTAAACAACAACAACAAGAACAACTACCACCGCAAGAGAGACTCCACTGTTGTGTTAGGAAGCCGGCCGCTGTGGCCGAGCGGTTCTAGGCCTTTCAGTCCGGAACCGCGCGACTGCTACGGTCGCAGGTTCGAATCCTGCCTCGGGCATGTATGTGTGTAATGTCCTTGGGTTAGTTAGGTTTAAGTAGTTCTACGTTCTAGGGGACTGATGACCTCAGTTGTTAAGTCCCATAGTGCTCATAGTCATTTGAACCATTTGTGTTAGGAAGCATTAAACACTAGACACTTAAACTGTGATCTAATCCATAGTAGTAGTAGTGGTAGGAGTAGTCATGGATAGGTGTTGGAAATCACTCGAACACTTGCAGATGCACGTGCTCATATCCTATTGTCCACAAACAGTTCCCCGAGCCAGAGATTGCGCACCGCTAGTTGCCACTGTGGAACGTGCATCTTGGCAATCGTGCCAGGTCTGCAGCCAGACTCGGCCTGCCAGAGAGAACTGCCCTGCTATGGAGGGTGTCCAGGCTGATTGGAGGGGGAGGAATTGGGGGAGGAATTCAGATGTTATCACTACCTCCAGCACTCACATCAGTGAACAATACTGAATTGCACCTTTCGTCTAGGGGTAGTGTCTTTGATTAATAATCGAAATGTCCTCGCTATGGGTTCTAATTCCGCCATTGTTTAAATTTTGGTTAATAGTCAGACTTCCAGTGTAAGAAGTCACCCTCATTCTGCCAACGACCTTGTGAAAGAGGGCGGAGGAGCGGACAGACGTTCAGGTCACTCTCTTGTTGTTGCGGTAGGAAACTGCTCCTGCAGGCGGAAGAATCAGCAATAATCAACGGCATGGGGATGCAGAAGGCAATGGAAACCACTGCATTATGACGTGTAACGTGTATCCACAGGACATGTGGCCTGTAATGGAAAAAGTGTCATGATAATCTCTCCGTTGGCAAAAGATTTTGGAAAAGTCCCTCATTCGGATCTCTGGGAGGGAACTGCTAAGGGGGAGGTGACCATGAGAAAAAGATTGAATACTCAACGAAAGGGTAGCGTTCTATAAGTTAGGGCGTGGAATGTCAGAAGCTTGAACGTATTAGAGAAAGTAGAAAATCTGAAAAGGGAAATGCAAAGGGTTAACCTAGATATAGTAGGGGTGAGAGAAGTGAAATGGAAAGCAAACAAGGATTCCTGGTCAGATGAGTGTAGAGTAATATCAACAGCAGCAGAAAATGTTATAACAGGAGTAGGACTAGTCATGAATAGGAAGCTAGGGCAGAGAGTGTGTTATTGTGAACAGTTCAGTGATAGGGAAGTTCTTACCAGAATCGACAGCGAACCAACACCGACAACGATAGTTCAGTTATACATGCCGACGTCGCAAGCTGAAGAGGAAGAGATAGGGAAAGTATATGTGGATACTGAAGGGGTATTATAGTACGTAAATGGAGATTAAAACCTAATAGTCTTGTGGGACTGTAATGCAGTTGTAGGGGAAGGAGTAGAAGAAAAGCTTGGGACAAGGAATGAGAGAGGAGAAAGACTAAATTTAAGTTAGTAATAGCTGATGTAATAATATACACTCTTGGAAATGGAAAAAAGAACACATTGACACCGGTCTGTCAGACCCACCATACTTGCTCCGGACACTGCGAGAGGGCTGTACAAGCAATGATCACACGCACGGCACAGCGGACACACCAGGAACCGCGGTGTTGGCCGTCGAATGGCGCTAGCTGCGCAGCATTTGTGCACCGCCGCCGTCAGTGTCAGCCAGTTTGCCGTGGCATACGGAGCTCCATCGCAGTCTTTAACACTGGTAGCATGCCGCGACAGCGTGGACGTGAACCGTATGTGCAGTTGACGGACTTTGAGCGAGGGCGTATAGTGGGCATGCGGGAGGCCGGGTGGACGTACCGCCGAATTGCTCAACACGTGGGGCGTGAGGTCTCCACAGTACATCGATGTTGTCGCCAGTGGTCGGCGGAAGGTGCACGTGCCCGTCGACCTGGGACCGGACCGCAGCGACGCACGGATGCACGCCAAGACCGTAGGATCCTACGCAGTCCCGTAGGGGACCGCACCGCCACTTCCCAGCAAATTAGGGACACTGTTGCTCCTGGGGTATCGGCGAGGACCATTCGCAACCGTCTCCATGAAGTTGGGCTACGGTCCCGCACACCGTTAGGCAGTCTTCCGCTCACGCCCCAACATCGTGCAGCCCGCCTCCAGTGGTGTCGCGACAGGCGTGAATGGAGGGACGAATGGAGACGTGTCGTCTTCAGCGATGAGAGTCGCTTCTGCCTTGGTGCCAATGATGGTCGTATGCGTGTTTGGCGCCGTGCAGGTGAGCGCCACAATCAGGACTGCATACGACCGAGGCACACAGGGCCAACACCCAGCATCATGGTGTGGGGAACGATCTCCTACACTGGCCGTACACCACTGGTGATCGTCGAGGGGACACTGAATAGTGCACGGTACATCCAAACCGTCATCGAACCCATCGTTCTACCATTCCTAGACCGGCAAGGGAACTTGCTGTTCCAACAGGACAATGCACGTCCGCATGTATCCCGTGCCACCCAACGTGCTCTAGAAGGTGTAAGTCAACTACCCTGGCCAGCAAGATCTCCGGATCTGTCCCCCATTGAGCATGTTTGGGACTGGATGAAGCGTCGTCTCACGCGGTCTGCACGTCCAGCACGAACGCTGGTCCAACTGAGGCGCCAGGTGGAAATGGCATGGCAAGCCGTTCCACAGGACTACATCCAGCATCTCTACGATCGTCTCCATGGGAGAATAGCAGCCTGCATTGCTGCGAAAGGTGGATATACACTGTACTAGTGCCGACATTGTGCATGCTCTGTTGCCTGTGTCTATGTGCCTGTGGTTCTGTCAGTGTGATCATGTGATGTATCTGACCCCAGGAATGTGTCAATAAAGTTTTCCCTTCCTGGGACAGTGAATTCACGGTGTTCTTATTTCAATTTCCAGGAGTGTATATGATTTAAGAATCACAAGAGGAGGAGGTATACTTGGAAAAGGCCGGGGGATACGGGAAGATTTCAGTTAGTCGTACCCAGGAGCTGATACACACTTAGATCACAACATAGTAGTGATAAAGAATATGCGGAAGTTTAAGACATTAGCCAGGAAGAATGAACACGCATAGAAGTGGGATGCAGAAGTACTGAGGAATGAAGAGATACGCTTGCAGTTCTCTCAGACTATAAATACAGCAATGGGGAATAGTTCTGAAGGCAGTACAGCTGAATAGGATCTCCAAAAAGGCCCATCACAGCAGTTAGAAAGAAAAACATAGACACGAAGGAGGTAACTGCGAAGAGACCATGAGTAACATAAGAAATACTTCAGTTGATCAATGAAAGGAGGAAGTACAAAAATGTTCCGGGAAACTCAGAAATACAGAAATACAGGTCGCTGAGGAATGAAATAAATAACAAGTGCGGGGAAGGTAAGACAAAATGGCGGCATGAAAAATTTGAAGAAATAGAGAAAGAAATGATTGCTAAACCACCCCTCCACTACTTTGCATGTACCATGTACTAGACTGCAAATGTGGATAGATGACTGTGCAGTACAGCCATTCATGGTTAATTCCTGGACATATGCAACGAAGTATACCAGATAGTGTCCTATATGGACACAGTTAGGAAAGCATCAAAGACAGCAATCAACTTGCATGTGTCACTATTACCTCAATAGACATACAGTAGAATTTTCTTAAAAAAAACATGCAGCAATTGTTCTGTAACGTGCTTGGTAGCTGACACTGCATGGTTGTGATTGGTAGAGAGTACAGCGAAGCACATTGTAAATACTGTTTTTAGGGTTTAAAACATGTAAACAGTCCTGCACAGTGTCTAACACATGATCCATTCTGTAATTGTATATTACAGTCCCCCAGCTGGTAATATAACGCTCCTTAGCTAAGGACACTTTATAAAAATCTATACGGTGGTTTCCGATAACTTTAGGGTCACTCCTGGGATTGTGATCCAACATATATAAATTTATTACTCTACATATGGTGGTCATCCAAATTAATTATTATATTGCAGCCGTCTTATCGCTGTCGACGAAAAATGGCTGTTTCCCTGGTTCCCAATACTTACATGTCAACTTTTTCTCGTATTTCTCTTGCTGTCACATACTCATTCCCATGTAGAAGAACTGTTCTGCATCGAGCAGAGGACATGCAAGTACTCCCTCAATGCCCCCACATTTTCCCTCAATTTATACATTTTTTCCACTAATTTTCATAATTTTATCAATTTTATGTCACTTCTGCCCTTGCGATAATGACATCACTTCTCACCACGTATTATAAAATTGCTTGTAAATGTAGTACAGTTGTTAACACGTAGCGCAAACACACTATTTTTCTGGTCAGAGAGTATGTTACAGCACTGTACTCGAATGCATTCTCGGAATTGTTCATTCGATCGTCTAATGCTCTATGCTGTAGGAAGATCCACACCATATCTAGTGCGAAAGTCACGCTTAACAATTATTATTGACCCGCACTGTGCAAAACGTAGAACACAAAAAGCTTTCTGTTGTCCCGACGTCATTTTTACTAGAACTGAAGAGGGCGCGCACTACTGTTACCTAGTGGGAACCATGACAAATTCGAGCGTTCGCTCTTCCCAACAGTACGTTGTTCACGCACATATCTCAAATAACATAATAGTTATGATTTTTTAAAATCGGATCATTGTTTTTGATACCCCAAGCATATCAAATAACAGTCCACATGTAACGAAGTGTAAATGGTAATGCACGATTTCTGTACAGGAGCCGGCCTCGGTGGCCGTGCGGTTCTGGCGCTGCAGTCCGGAACCGCAGGACTGCTACGGTCGCAGGTTCGAATCCTGCCTCGGGCATGGGTATGTGTGATGTCCTTAGGTTAGTTAGGTTTAAGTAGTTCTAAGTTCTAGGGGACTTATGACCTAAGATGTTGAGTCCCATAGTGCTCAGAGCCATTTGAACCATCTGTACAGGATTCTGTATGTCCGTATGTTTTTAATCACATATAAATTGCTAGTTATTTTTATAGATCATACATTTTATGAATTTGTAAACCCTATACATACCATCGTATGTGTAAAGATACAGATTGCCTAATACACGTCAAATGATTCGACGACAAATGTCCGGGAGATGCAAGGTGCAGAGAACAAATGCAATCCAAGTTAGGCCAAGATCGAGGTGCTACATACGCGATGGAGCATGGAGTAAGGTATCTAACAGGTTAAGTGCTTCATACGAGAGAAGCACTTATTAAGATTACCATGCTTGACATGCCATTATGTATGTAACACGTACACCTTAAGCTACATTTGGATTATACACTGTCCAGTCGCATTAATGTTACCACCTCTGAAAAAAAAGCCTGAATAACAACATTTTTGGGCGCGGACCGCTGCGAGACGTGCAGGACGAGACTCAGTGAGGTTCTGAAAGGTACCGACAGAGGCGTGCAGTGGCGAGCTGCGGTAGGTTTCTCGGTTGAGGATCCATGGCATGAACAGCCGTTTTGAGGTGGCCTCGCAGATTCTAGATTGGGTTTTAATCCGGTAAGGTTGATGGTCAGAAGAGTACGGTGAACTCATCGTGGTACTCTTAGAACAACGCATTTAGATTGCGAGCTGAGAGACGTGTTGCCATCGAGCAGAGGAAAACAAACTGCATTTAGGTATCGATAGACGTGTACTTGTCTCTAGATCATAACGCTAGCGCCTCCAGCCTGGAGGCATCCGACGACTGTTGTGGGGTGCCTGCTTTCAGACGTTTCACGCCTAATACGAGATACGCCAACGGCCATCTGTCCAATGTAGCATAAAACTTGATTAGTCTGTAAAGGCCATCTATCGGCATTCAGTGGTCGTCCATCTTCGGTACTGCAGTATAAATTCTGGCCTTCGTCGCCGATGAACAGCCTTCAGTATGGATACATTAATCAGGCCCCCGCTGCGGAGGTCCATATGCAGCAACGTTTGCTGAACGGTCATTGAGGATACAATGATGGTAGCCTCTTGGTTCATTAGGGAGGTCAGTTGCTCAACAGCTGCACGTCAGTTCGCTTGTATACATCCTGCAGACTTCGCTCACCCCTGTGGTTTATGTCCCGCAGTAGCAGCATAGTTGCCTAGGTGCCGGTTTTGGATAGTGTCATTTTGTCATGAACGGTATAATTAACCACGGCGGCATGGGAACAATTCAGAAACGTAGCCCTTTCGGAAATGCTTCTACTCTTGCCCAGAAAGCCAACGAACATGCCCTTTTGGATGTACGATAAATCGTTCCATCTCCGCATTACGACAACGACGTCGACATCGGATATCGGTGGTGATCACATTAATGTGACTGGACTCTGTATATTTTCTACATCTTCTGGATCCTGTTCTTCGGATATGACTGACTTTACGAACATGTATTGCAAAATAAGGAATTCTGTGCTTATTGGTAATCAGTTAGCTTGTGCCTTGACATGTACAGTTTCTGATATCAGGGTGCTATATTCTGTAGAAAATACTTAGGCATAAGGTACTATGATTATATTCATGAATTGCGATTTTTGTAACCTGATATGATGTAACACAGAACGCCTTTAGGTGTTATTCAATTATTTACTAGTTTACAACCATAACCACATACAGTGCTGGTTATATTTGGCACCCGGACGTCACCAGTGGATGATGCTGCAAATGGGCCTCTGCAACAGACACAAGGTCCATGCACCCATGGTGACTACTGCTCGTCGGCGATGAAGGCTGGAATTTGCACGCCAATAGCGAGGTATTACATCGCCTTAGCTATATGTTTGTTGATCGTTGATGGTATTCATACTTTTCTGCATCCAAAAATATTATTCTTTTTGAATGGGAATTTTGTGTTACATTTCTCCTCCTTCAGTATTTCCTGGTCTTGTACTACTTAACGAACATCTAACGTTCGGTATGTGTTTACTATAGACCTAGTGAATTTGAACGTAGTTTCCTCCATCTTATGTAATGTAAATCTACTAGAAGTTTCCAGAATGAGATTTTCATTCTGCAGTGGAGTGTGCGCTGATATGAAACTTCCTGGCAGATTAAAACTGTGTGCCGAACCAAGACTCGAACTCGGGACCTTTGCCTTTCGCGGGCAAGTGCTCTACCAACCGAGCTACCCAAGCACGACTCACAACCCTCCTCACAGCTCTACTTCCGCCAGTACCTCGTCTCCTACCTTCCAAACTTTACAGAAGCTCTCCTGCGAACCTAGCAGGCTTTTGCAGAGTGAAAATCTCATTCTGGAAACATCCTCCAGGCTGTGGCTAAGCCATGTCTCCGCAATATCCTTTCTTTCAGGTGTGCTAGTTCTGCTAGGTTCGCAGGGGATCTTCTGTAAAGTTTGGAAGGTAGGAGACGAGGTACTGGCAGAAGTAGAGCTGTGAGGACAGGTCGTGAGTCGTGCTTTGGTAGCTCAGTTGGTAGAGCACTTTCTCGCGAAAGGCAAAGATCCCGAGTTCGAGTCTCCATCCGGCACACAGTTTTAATCTGCCAGGAAGTTTCTTACTAGAAGGATCGTTATTTGCCATTCTTTGTCTTGTTATACATTTATGACTTGATGAAAATAATCGGTTGATAGCGGGATCTGGCAGAGAGTGTTTTCGTGGAGTGATGGCTGCGTATCGTCCAGTTCTCTGACAGCCGAGTGCAGTCACTTGCGAATGATACATCTTGTTTACATCCGCATATGGACAAAGTAATTGTTACCGCTGCCAGTCACTTTGTACTGTCACACAAGTGTGGCAATATGAACACTGGATCTACACTGATGAGCCAAAATATTATAACCACCTGCTTGATAGCTTGTTTATCCGTCTTTGGAACGAAATACATCACTTAATCTGTATATTGTTGGTAGGTTTGTGGAGGTATGTGGCATTAGATGTCTATCAACAGGTCATGTAATTCGCATAAATAAAGGGCCGCTGATTTGCGTACTTGGTGATGGCCCCCGATAGCGACCAAGATGGGTCCCATAGGATTTACATCACGCGAATTTGATCGCCGAGACGTCAACGTGAGTTCACTATAATCTACATCTACATCTACATCTACATCCATACTCCGCAAGCCACCTGACGGTGTGTAGCGGAGGGTACCTTGAGTACCTCTATCGGTTCTCCCTTCTATTCCAATCTCGTATTGTTCGTGGAAAGAAGGATTGTCGGTATGCCTCTGTGTGGGCTCTAATCTCTCTGATTTTATCCTCATGGTCTCTTCGCGAGATATACGTAGGAGGGAGCAATATACTGCTTGACTCTTCGGTGAAGGTATGTTCTCGAAACTTTAACAAAAGCCCGTACCGAGCTACTGAGCGTCTCTCCTGCAGAGTCTTCCACTGGAGTTTATCTATCATCTCCGTAACGCTTTCGCGATTACTGAATGATCCTGTAACGAAGCGCGCTGCTCTCCGTTGGATCTTCTCTATATCTTCTATCAACCCTATATGGTACGGATCCCACACTGCTGAGCAGTATTCAAGCAGTGGGCGAACAAGCGTACTGTAACCTACTTCCTTTGTTTTCGGATTGCATTTCCTTAGGATTCTTCCAATGAATCTCAGTCTGGCATCTGCTTTACCGACGATCAACATTATATGATCATTCCATTTTAAATCACTCCTAATGCGTACTCCCAGATAATTTATGGTATTAACTGCTTCCAGTTGCTGACCTGCTATTTTGTAGCTAAATGATAAAGGATCTATCTTTCTGTGTATTCGCAGCACATTACACTTGTCTACATTGAGATTCAATTGCCATTCCCTGCACCATGCGTCAATTCGCTGCAGATCCTCCTGCATTTCAGTACAATTTTCCATTGTTACAACCTCTCGATACACCACAGCATCATCTGCAAAAAGCCTCAGTGAACTTCCGATGTCATCCACCAGGTCATTTATGTATATTGCGAATAGCAACGGTCCTATGACACTCCCCTGCGGCACACCTGAAATCACTCTTACTTCGGAAGACTTCTCTCCATTGAGAATGACATGCTGCGTCATGTTATCTAGGAACTCCTCAATCCAATCACACAATTGGTCTGATAGTCCGTATGCTCTTACTTTGTTTATTAAACGACTGTGGGGAACTGTATCGAACGCCTTGCGGAAGTCAAGAAACACGGCATCTACCTGTGAACCCGTGTCTATGGCCCTCTGAGTCTCGTGGACGAATAGCGCGAGCTGGGTTTGTCTATCAACCAATGTAGCATGGTTTTGGCTCCGAGACAAGTACAATTATACTGCTGAAAGATGACATCTTCGTTGCGGAAGACATAAGAATGCAGGTGGTTCAAAGCTGTCAGCATGCCTTCGATTATTACCACAGGTGCCATTCAAGCGCAGGAGACTATCTCCCATATCGTAATACTGCTCCCATCAGCCTGCGTCCGTGGCACGCTGCACGTTTCGAGCAGCCATTCACCTCGGGGACGGCTTTTATGGAGACGACCGTCTAGTGCAGCAAAACTGTGATCAACCCGAATAGCCGACATGCTTCCATTGATCGAAGTTCGTATCCCGATGGTCCTGTGCCCACTGCAATCGTAACTGACGATGTCGCTGGGTCAACATGTGAACATGTAGGTGTGGTCTGCTGCGGAGCTAAATGTGCAACAATGTGCAATGAACGGTGCCCCACGAAACGTGTGTGCACCAGTGTAGTGTTCTTTCGGCAGATATGCCACAGATCACCATCTATCCTACTTTACAGAGCAGAGCAGACAAGCGTCCTAACTATAGGTTCTGTGAAGAGTCGTGGACGTCCAACCAATTAGCGCCTGGTGATGATTTCACTGTCCTGTCTCTTTCCGTAGCACAACAAAAGTACGTGAACATTCGACCAGCTTCGCCGTTCTCGAGACACTTGTTCACAGGCTCTGCTAACAATAATCGCCCCTTTGTGAAAGTCAATAAAGGTATTTTTGCTATCTTGACGTAGGATTTTTAATCCATGCATTTTAGCGCAACAGACCCCTTGTCTCCCTGTTTGACACTGTCAAATAACAACAAAACATTGCCTTTTATTAACTTGCTTATATGATCATTCCAAATCGTTGATCCCCTTTTAGAGTATTTCTTTTTCCTCATTCCTAATGCTTGCGTTATAATTTCTTTAATGGTATTACACAACTTAAATAGAGGCTAGGATACTATTAAAGCAATTATAACGTCCGCAGCCTCTGAAGAATTAGCAATGAGGGTTACCAATTTGGAATGACCGTATTAGCAAGTTAATAAAAGACGAAAGTGAAGCGTATCTAAAAACTTTGTCATCCCCTAATAATGTGAATTACAGAGAGGATTATAAAAGTAAATCAGCTTTAGTAAAGGAAGAAATACGAAAAATTGAACGGGGAAGTTGGGACCAATACGAGTGAAGTAGAACATGATATTCATGAAAGACAAAACAAAGCATACAAGATCTTGAAGCACTTGAATAAACAACGAGAGACTTGACAATTGAATGTAATACCTGAAAAAATGGACAAATACTTCAAATGTCTGTGTACTGGTAATGAAGAAGAACCAGAAGTAAGTACCAACATCAGTGACTCTGTACACCTGATAACAGTGGAAGATCTACAAAATGTGATCAAAGGCACAAAAATGAAACGACGCCTGGCACTAAGATATAAATGGTTCAAATGGCTCTGAGCACTATGGGACTTAACATCTGAAGTCATCAGTCCCCTAGAACTTAGAACTACTTAAACCTAACTAACCTAAGGACATCACACACATCCATGCCCGAGGCAGGATTCGAACCTGCGACCGTAGCAGTCGCTCGGTTCCGGACTGAAGCGCCTAGAACCGCTCGGCCACCACGGCCGGCCACTAAGATATAAACATGGAGCTGATTAAAGATGCATCTGCTCAATTAAAACATAGACTCTTAAATTTTATGATTGTTTGCTGTCTGATTGGACATATACCAGACGAATGGAATGTAGCTTTGCCCTATTTACAATAAAGACAATCAATTACAGTTGGCAAAATACCGTGGAATAAGTCTACTATATTCCTGCTATAAACTATATGCAAAAATTATAAACGAAAGATAATACGAGTAGCAATAGCGTGCTGGCTTTCAAAATAACTACGTACCCTCCGACTCAGCGTTGAAATATTAAAAGTTTTGGCTGGTTTCGGGGCTGGGATACGTAGTTGCCGCATTACAGGCCAACTACTGCTGCGTCTACAGTATACGATAAGAATACACCCATGAATCGAATGGACGAAGGTTTCTATCACTCGGCAATTGCGAATTATCAATGTAACATATAAATTTATAAATGAAAGAATGCAATTAAATAAAATCTGCAGGTACTATCTTAATGACTTTCAATGATGAGTATGATAGTACAAGTACTTTTGAGAATGCAGTATATTTCTGCAAAAAACTTATTGGTGTCGATGGTCTAGCAATTAAATAACATATAAGCTGAATAACAGGGAAACAATAGATTCCTGCTGCACGTAATTAGTCATGAACGCCGACCGCGGTGGCCGTGCGGTTCTCGGCGCTTCAGTCCGGATCCGCGTGACTGCTACGGTCGCAGGTTCGAATCCTGCCTCGGGCATGGATGTGAGTAATGTGCTTAGGTTAGTTAGGTTTAAGTAGTTCTAAGTTCTAGGGGACTGATGACCTAAGATGTTAAGTCCCATAGTGCTCAGAGCCATTTGAACCATTTTTTTTTTAGTCATGAACAACAACATAGCTCGTGAGATATTCGCTTCTAAACGCATACTACGCCTTCACTGCAGTAGCCACGGAAATCACACAAGAGCACGGGTCGGCACTCTGAAGTATTTCTATCTCTCGCAGCCACGCGCAAACCGCTCCGCACTCCAAGTCTCTCTCCGCCGACTCCGCGGCCGTCGCGCCCCGCGCCCAGCACTTCCGGTGTCGTGCGCCGTACTTTCCTGCACTCCCGTGTCCTTTCCGGAAACCGTGCTGTCCTCCCACTTCCATCCAGTCTCCCCATTCACGAGCGCTGTGATTGGCTAGAGCGCTACCGCCATATCTTCAAGCGAACGCATATTCACAAACATAATGAAACACTTTCTAAATACTGAATTTACATTTAAATAACTTGAAATTAATTAAATATTCCTACGGCTGGACCATAAACACGCTCTAACACACATAGGATACATAAACAAATTAAATAAACATATATCAAAGGAACTTCCATGCAGATTAAAACTGTGTGCCCGACCGAGACTCAAACTCGGGACCTTTGCCTTTCGCGGGCAAGTGCTCCACCATCTGACGACCGAAGCACGACTCACGCCCAGTACTCACAGCTTTACTTCTGCCAGTATCTCGTCTCCTACCTTCCAAACTTTACAGAAGCTCTTCTGCGAACCTTGCAGAACTAGCACTCCTGAAAGAAAGGATACTGCGGAGACATGGCTTAGCCACAGCCTGGGGGATGTTTCCAGAATGAGGTTCTCACTCTGCAGAGTCCTGCTAGGTTCGCAGGAGAGCTTCTGTAAAGTTTGGAAGGTAGGAGACGAGGTACCGGCGAAGTAAAGCTGTGAGGAGCGTCGTGAGTAGTGCTTCGGTAGCTCAGCTAGTAGAGCACTTGCCCGCGAAAAGCAAAGGTCCCGAGTTCGAGTCTCGGTCGCGCACACAGTTTTAATCTGCCAGGAAGTTTCATATCAGCGCACACTCCGCTCCAGAGTGAGAATCTCATTCTGGAAACATCCCCAGGGTGTGGCTAAGCCATGTCTCCGCAGTATCCTTTTTTTCAGGAGTGCTAGTTCTGCAAGGTTCGCAGAAGAGCTTCTGTAAAGTTTGGAAGGTGGGAGACGAGATACTGTCAGAAGTAAAGCTGTGAGTACCGGGCGTGAGTCGTGCTTCGGTAGCTCAGATGGCGCCGGCACGGTTGCTCAGCGTGTTCGGTCAGAGGGTTACGTGCCCTCTGTAATAAAGAAACTGAGTTAATCGATCATCAACGAACTTAAACGGATGTCTTACGACGTCCGCCCCGAGCAGATGCAACGAACAAAAGCGAGCAAAATGAGATTTAAAAAAAAATGGTAGAGCACTTGCCTGCGAAGTCAAAGGTCCCGAGTTCGAGTCTCGGTCGGGCACACAGTTTTAATCTTCCAAGAAGTTTCATATCAGCGCACACTCCGCTGCAGAGTGAGAATCTCATTCTGGATATATCAAAGGAGTAGGACAAAAGGTAGGCCAGTAGCCTAATGTCTCTGTGCTTTCTAAAACACAGTAAATAATTGACCAGTTTCTTCACGAACAGTATATACCGGATAAAATCAAAAACACAGATGAAGAAATGTATTTATAAGCATGCTACCACCATTTTGTTTTTTTTACGTGTAACTGTGGAGTGCTTATGGCCTGAAGCGATCGATAGTAATCGGCCACTTTGACCTCCAATAACTCATCTACTATTCAAGTTACATGCCTGTAATTTATACCAATTTTGGTTTACACTAATAGCTTTTCTTAGACACGTCGATCGACGAAATCAGATGAAGAGTTTACATTTTGGAAGTTCGTTGCTGGGTGTTACTTGTCTAATTTTCAGTTAAACTAATAAAGATATTGAAAATCTGATTAGAACATCAGAATCGTCGTGCAAATGATTGTTCAAAAAATGGCTCTCAGGATTATGGAACTTAACTTCTGAGGTCATCAGTCCCCTAGAACTTGGAACTACTTAAACCTAACTAACCTAAGGACAGCAGACACATCCGTGCCCGAGGCAGGATTCCAACCTGCGACCGTAGCGGTCGCGCAGTTCCAGACAGTAGCACCTAGAAATGCTCGGCCACCTCGACCGGCCAAATAATAGTAATGTACATGTTTCTTTTTGAGGTGAAATGATTCATCTGGCTACTATTAATTTCTATACGCACTGTGAAATGTTTGCTATTATGGTTTCACAAAGTCCGCCATCTTTGGCACTCCCGGCGTATCACTTTCACCGACTCAGCGTCACTATGGAATTCCCAGTCACGCGGCGGATGGACCACATGGTCTGGCCATTGCGCGGCGTCATGCGGTTACCAACGAGCCACGGCTTGCCCAGAGGCCCGAGCCGTGGCCGCTTTCTTAAATGACGCATTAAGAAGTGATAACTTTAAATTTATGATGAGGCCATCTGCTGATAAGATCATAACGGGAGGATCTGAAGAACAGTTTCAAATTTCAGTACACAAATTGAGTAAAATTGCCGCTAAATGCGGAATGAGGATATCAAGAGATAAAACAAAAGTGTTGGCATTTCAAGGACTGGAGCCGAAGTTGTTGTAGATGGACAAATAATTGAACAAATAAAAAAGTATAAATATTTCGCGTGCAATTTTAAATTTCCTAGGTCAGATGATGGAGATCTAAAATTGGCCAGATTTAGAACTATGGAGCTTACGTCAAAACACAGCGTACGGGAAGAAACATTCTACATCTACATCTACATCTATACTCCGCGAGCCACCTTACGGTGTGTGGCGGAGGGTACTTATTGTACCACTATCTGATCCCCCTTCCCTGTTCCATTCACGAATTGTGCGTGGGAAGAACGACTGCTTGTAAGTCTCCGTATTTGCTCTAATTTCTCGGATCTTTTCGTTGTGATCATTACGCGAGATATATGTGGGCGGTAGTAATATGTTGCCCATCTCTTCCCGGAATGTGCTCTCTCGTAATTTCGATAATAAACCTCTCCGTATTGCGTAACGCCTTTCTTGAAGTGTCCGCCACTGGAGCTTGTTCAGCATCTCCGTAACGCTCTCGCGCTGACTAAATGTCCCCATGACGAATCGCGCTGCTTTTCGCTGGATCATGTCTATCTCTTCTATTAATCCAACCTGGTAAGGGTCCCATACTGATGAGCAATACTCAAGAATCGGACGAACAAGCGTTTTGTAAGCTACTTCTTTCGTCGATGAGTCACATTTTCTTAGAATTCTTCCTATGAATCTCAACCTGGCGCCTGCTTTTCCCACTATTTGTTTTATGTGATCATTTCACTTCAGATCGCTCCGGATAGTAACTCCTAAGTATTTTACGGTCGTTACCGCTTCCAATGATTTACCACCTATGGCATAATCGTACTGGAATGGATTTCTGCCCCTATGTATGCGCATTATATTACATTTATCTACGTTTAGGGAAAGCTGCCAGCTGTCGCACCATGCATTAATCCTCTGCAGGTCTTCCTGGAGTACGTACGAGTCTTCTGATGTTGCTACTTTCTTGTAGACAACCGTGTCATCTGCAAATAGCCTCACGGAGCTACCGATGTTGTCAACTAAGTCATTCATGTATATTGTAAACAATAAAGGTCCTATCACGCTTCCTTGCGGTACTCCCGAAATTACCTCTACATCTGCAGATTTTGAACCGTTAAGAATGACATGTTGTGTTCTTTCTTCTAGGAAGTCCTGAATCCAATCACAAACCTGGTCCGATATTCCGTAAGCTCGTATTTTGTTCACTAAACGTAAGTGCGGAACCGTATCAAATGCCTTCCTTAAGTCCAGGAATACGGCATCAATCTGCTCGCCAGTGTCTACGGCACTGTGAATTTCTTGGGCAAATAGGGCGAGCTGAGTTTCACATGATCTCTGTTTGCGGAATCCATGTTGGTTATGATGAAGGAGATTTGTATTATCTAAGAACGTCATAATACGAGAACACAAAACATGTTCCATTATTCTACAACAGATTGACGTAAGCGAAATAGGCCTATAATTATTCGCATCTGATTTATGACCCTTCTTGAAAATGGGAACGACCTGCGCTTTCTTCCAGTCGCTAGGTACTTTACGTTCTTCCAGCGATCTACGATAAATTGCTGATAGAAAGGGGGCAAGTTCTTTAGCATAATCACTGTAGAATCTTAAGGGTATCTCGTCTGGTCCGGATGCTTTTCCGCTACTAAGTGATAGCAGTTGTTTTTCAATTCCGATATCATTTATTTCAATATTTTCCATTTTGGCGTCCGTGCGACGGCTGAAGTCAGGGACCGTGTTACGATTTTCCGCAGTGAAACAGTTTCGGAACACTGAATTCAGTATTTCTGCCTTTCTTCGGTCGTCCTCTGTTTCGGTGCCATCGTGGTCAACGAGTGACTGAATAGGGGATTTAGATCCGCTTACCGATTTTACATATGACCAAAACTTTTTAGGGTTCTTGTTTAGATTGTTTGCCAATGTTTTATGTTCGAATTCGTTGAATGCTTCTCTCATTGCTCTCTTTACGCTCTTTTTCGCTTCGTTCAGCTTTTCCTTATCAGCTATGATTCGACTACTCTTAAACCTATGATGAAGCTTTCTTTGTTTCCGTAGTACCTTTCGTACATGATTGTTATACCACGGTGGATCTTTCCCCTCGCTTTGGACCTTAGTCGGTACGAACTTATCTAAGGCGTACTGGACGATGTTTCTGAATTTTTTCCATTTTTGTTCCACATCCTCTTCCTCAGAAATGAACGTTTGATGGTGGTCACTCAGATATTCTGCGACTTGTGCCCTATCACTCTTGTTAAGCAAATATATTTTCCTTCCTTTCTTGGCATTTCTTATTACACTTGTAGTCATTGATGCAACCACTGACTTATGATCACTGATACCCTCTTCTACATTCACGGAGTCGAAAAGTTCCGGTCTATTTGTTGCTATGAGGTCTAAAACGTTAGCTTCACGAGTTGGTTCTCTAACTATCTGCTCGAAGTAATTCTCGGACAAGGCAGTCAGGATAATGTCACAAGAGTCTCTGTCCCTGGCTCCAGTTCTGATTGTGTGACTATCCCATTCTATACCTGGTAGATTGAAGTCTCCCCCTATTACAATAGTATGATCACGAAACTTCTTCACGACGTTCTGCAGGTTCTCTCTGACGCGCTCAACTACTACGGTTGCTGATGCAGGTGGTCTATAGAAGCATCCGACTATCATATCTGACCCACCTTTGATACTTAGCTTAACCCAGATTATTTCACATTCGCATTCGCTAATAACTTCACTGGATATTATTGAATTCTTTACTGCTATAAATACTCCTCCACTATTGGCGTTTATCCTATCCTTGCGGTATATATTCCATTCTGTGTCTAGGATTTCGTTACTGTTCACTTCCGGTTTTAACCAACTTTCCGTTCCTAATACTATATGCGCACTATTTCCTTCAATAAGAGATACTAATTCAGGAACCTTGCCCTGGATACTCCTGCAGTTTACCAATATTACGTTAACTTTTCCTGTTTTTGGTCTCTGAGGACGGACGTTCTTTATCAACGATGATAATGTCCTCTCTGGTAAGCCGTCAGGTATTTTATCGTTTCGCCCAAGGGGGGGTCCCTCTAACCTAAAAAACCCCCGTGTGCACGCCACACGTACTCTGCTACCCTAGTAGCTGCTTCCGGTGTGTAGTGCACGCCTGACCTGTCTAGGGGGGCCCTACAGTTCTCCACCCAATAACGGAGGTCGATGAATTTGCAACCATTATAGTCGCAGAGTCGTCTGAGCCTCTGGTTTAGACCCTCCACACGGCTCCAAACCAGAGGACCGCGATCGACTCTGGGCACTATGCTGCAGATATTAAGCTCAGCTTGCACTCCGCGTGCGATGCTGGTTGTCTTCACCAAATCAGCCAGCCGCCGGAAGGAACCAAGGATGGCCTCAGAACCCAAGCGGCAGGCGTCATTCGTTCCGACATGTGCTACTATCTGCAGCCGGTCACACCCAGTGCGTTCAATAGCTGCCGGAAGGGCCTCCTCCACATTACGGACGAGACCCCCCGGCAAGCTCACCGAGTGCACACTGGCATTCTTCCCCGACCTACCCGCTATTTTCCTGAGGGGCTCCATAACCCGCCTAACGTTGGAGCTCCCTATAACTAATAGGCCCGCCCTCTGTGACTGTCGGGACCTTGCCGGAGAATCGGCCACTGGCCCAACAGGCGAGGCATCCTGTGGTGGCTCGGAAACGATGTCATCACCACTAGGAAGCACCCCGTACCTGTTGGAAAGGGGTAAGGCAGCCGCCACGCGGCCAGATCCCACCTTCGCCTTTCGGCCAGGCACGCGCGAGCCCACCACTGTCCGCCATTCACCCTAGAGTGATGGCTGACCGGTAAGATGCTCACTGCCGGAAGACGCAGCGACATCAGGGGTTCCATGTGATTCCAAGGCCACCGAAGTAGGCATAGGTCTCACCACAGTTGCCCCAACGCCATTACGAGCCGACGCCTGCGCCTCGAGCTCGATGAGCCTAACAGACAAAGCCTCCACCTGCCCCCGAAGAGTGGACCATTCTCCTTGCGTCCGCTCACAACAACCACAGTCCCTACACATGACTATGTTTACCATACCCTATACGGTGACAAATTCCCAAGATAATCTTCTGATGAGCCACTCTGATAATCAAGAAACACTCACTGAAATACGAGACGCGAAAACTACGCTAGGTTTTCCCAGAAAAACTATTTAAAAGCTAAGCGCAGCAAATAAGTACAAAAACGCTTTATACAAACAGTACTCGCTGCTGCTGGTGCTCTCGCTCTGGCTGTCCCAAGACAACTGCTGATTCAAGTGACTAGTGGCTAACGGCCGCGAAACAAACAAAAGACGGTTTTAGGGCGCTTTCTGTTCTAAACGATCAAGAAAACACTAAGAAATCTAACACGAAAACTACGTAAAGTTTTATCAAGAACTGTTAGTTACTATGCAGAGCAGATAAACACAAATAGAATCCCTTCCTTAGTGGAAGGTCGTAAACAAAATGCAAAATAAACGCTTTATACAAACAGTACTCGCTGCTGCTGGTGCTCTCGCTCTGGCTGTCACAAGATAACTGCTGATTCAAGTGACTAGTGGCTAACGGCCGCGAAACAAACAAAAGACGGTTTTAGGGCGCTTTCTGTTCTAAACGATCAAGAAAACACTAAGAAATCTAACACGAAAACTACGTAAAGTTTTATCAAGAACTGTTAGTTACTATGCAGAGCAGATAAACACAAATAGAATCCCTTCCTTAGTGGAAGGTCGTAAACAAAATGCAAAATAAACGCTTTATACAAACAGTACTCGCTGCTGCTGGTGCTCTCGCTCTGGCTGTCACAAGACATTAATTAAATTCTACGAAGTAATGGCGTTACTTTTCCTGCTGCATGGTAGCGAATGTTGGACCCTAACAACAACTCGCCGGCGGTTTGGCCGTGCGGTTCTAAGCGCGTCAGTTTGGAACCGCGTGACCGCTACGGTCGCAGGTTCGAATCCTGCCTCGGGCATGGATGTGTGTGATGTCCTTAGGTTAGTTAGGTTTAAGTGGTTCTAAGTTCTAGGGGACTGATGATCTCAGTAGTTAAGTCCCATAGTGCTCAGAGCCATTTTTTGAACAACAAATCGATTACGACGAATCGAATCATTGGAGATGAAGTTCCGCAGGATATTCATTGCTGGACCATAAAAGGAATACCAATATGTTGTTGTTGTTGTGGTCTTTAGTCTTGAGACTGGTTTGATGCAGCTCTCCATGCTACTCTATCCTGTGCAAGCTTCTTCATCTCCCAGTACCTACTGCAACCTACATCCTTCTGAATCTGCTTAGTGTATTCATCTCTTGGCCTCCCTCTACGATTTTTACCCTCCACGCTGCCCTCCAATGCTAAATTTGTGATCCCTTGATGCCTCAGAACATGTCCTACCAACCGATCCTTTCTTCTAGTCAAGTTGTGCCACAAACTCCTCTTCTCCCCAACCCTATTCAGTACCTCCTCATTAGTTATGTGATCTACCCATCTAATCTTCAGCATTCTTCAGTAACACCACATTTCGAAAGCTTCTATTCTCTTCGTGTCTAAACTATTTATCGTCCACGAATATCAATATAGAAAAGAACTAAATGTTTAATCTATTACAAATAGACTGAAGAAAGCTTGAAGAGTCATATTGCAAACATGATTAAAAAATATTGACTGAACTGGAAAGGCCGTGTCCAGTGCATGTCTAATGATAGAATAACTGAAGCGGCAGTGCAGTATAATCCAGCCGGTGGGAGGAACGTTGGATGTCCGTTGAAGAGATGGCGTGAACGATACTGAGGGGGAGCCGATCTAATCGCTGAAGATGATGATGATGACATTGCGTTTTTTTTCGCTTTTACAGATGTGGAAGTTTGTATATCCATATAGAATAGAAATATGAAGTAGACCCTCAGATGTTCGTCGTTTCCTCTTGTAGTACAGAGGAAACTACAAAAGGGGAAGAAAAGCAGACTGGCTGCCGTTTGGTGTCTTATTGCAATAACTTCCTCAATAAAGTTAGCGTCTCCGCCCGTCTCTGCGGCGGCAACAAGATAGCAACAACGGACGCAGCAGTTCGCGCTGACTAGCCCTGCCAGAGCAGACACAAGCAAGTTGGTGCCGGCTGCGCCAGTTCACACTGCAGCCGTTATTACAGAGGGTCTCCAGTCTCGCAGACGCGCTAACCTACCGGCGCGGGCTGCGAACGCACCAGAGTCGCCGTATGTTGGAGAAAAGAGGTACGTAATGTTCCGCACATCGTCGAAAGTTACCGAAAATTTTGTGAACGTTAACTCGAGAGCCTGCACGTGATGTTTTAATTACTCCTTTTCCAAGTAATCAGTACTAAATTGCAGTGCCACAGAAAGTTAATTTAGTGCTACTTTTTCGATGTGAAACTGCCGGACAGGTGCGGTGGTTCACAACTGCGTGCAGTCTCCGAACGAACTTAGTCGTACTTGAAGTTACACTACCCCGTGGTTCAGGTTAGCATTAATTGTACGATCGTGTTGTAATATATATGCACCCTGCGTCGAAGATAAGTATAAGCTTCAAATTTGTGCGATTTTTAATTAGTTGTTAAAAGTTTTACTTCGCAGAAAATTACTATTGTTTTAACTGTATTAACTTTCGGTACTTGGTCAAAGATCAATTATTGCATTAAAACAACTTTTCTATGTAACTACTTACCAAACTTTTATTTTTGAAAGAACAAGATCGTAAGTTCATTTTCTAGCAAAACAAGTAAGCCTGCTGTTGCAGTATTTTAGTATGTAAAAACAAATTAGGTCTTAAGCGCATTGTGTGCTTTATAAGAAAATGAAATTTTTAAAAACAATATTAAATGTAAACGTTTATTGGTTGGTTGATAGATTTGGGGTAGGGGACCAAACAGCGAGGTCATCGGTCGCATAGGATTAGGGAAGGAGGGGAAGGAAGTAGGCCGTGCCCTTTCAAAGGAACCATCCCGACACTTGCCCGAAGCGATTTATAGAAATCACAGAAAATCTAAACACGATGGCTGGGCTCGGGTTTGGACCGTGGTCCTCCAGAATACTAGTCCAGTGTGCTAGCCACTGCGTCACTTCGCTCGGTAAATATTTGTTCAGTATGCATAGATTAGGTAAGATTTTATTACAGAGTGGCACGATAATGATGTGGAAGTCCAAATTATGATCACAGTAATTCTATGGTTGTTCGTTAAAAATGATTCAAATGGCCACCTTTTGCAGCACGGATCGTTGCGAAATGTGCAGTAAGAACAACAGTGAGGAATGTACCCACAGGAATATAGAGCTATGAGCCATTCCGTCTCCTGTGTCATGGCCGGCTGTGCCAGATTTCTCGGTTGAGGATCAAGTGGTTCAAATGGCTCTAAGTACTATGCGACTTAACATCTGAGGTCATCAGTCCCCAAGACTTAGAACTACTTAAACCTAACTAACCTAAGGACATCACACAGATCCATGCCCGAGGCAGGATTCGAACCTGCTACCGTAGCAGCAGCGCGGTTCTGGACTGAAGCGCCTAGAACCGCTCGACCACAGCGGCCAGCTGGTTGGTTGTTAACCTGGTATTATATTTTGCTGTTTTTAGTGCATCCACAAGTAGTCATTAAATGTTACGCATGGGTTCTGATGTACTCTGCAATATTGCCAGGTATTCCAATCAATCTAGGTCCTCTTTTCTCTCCCTGCATCACTGCCATATGACTCATGGGAAAAGAATGAAGGATGGGCGACATAGCTCTTTTGTGGTGTATAAAAATTCAAGATGGTGGAAAATAGGTCACGTTTCTCGTGTATAAGTGGAGAAAAACTGTTATTTTATCAGATAAATTAAAAAAAAGTACGTTATGTTCAAATGACAGGAGGATACAATTCCACGAAGTTAAAAGGTCTGAGAACAAGTTAAGATGGCGAAAGTAGGTCATCTTTCCTATACAAAATGCAGCAATTTTCAATTTCGCGCAGAAAATTCTTAATTCATTCTAGATTAGACTGATATATGGTTTGACTTACGTTGAACATGTTCAAGTTTCAAGGTATTGTATTGTATTGAACTGGGGACCTAGAAACGACGGTTCGCCCCCCCCCCCTCCCCGTGGACACCACACTCTTCCACCCCCCCCCCCCCCCCGCCTCTCCCCTGGAACGTCTAACTCCAGAAGAGTGTAACCCCAAATGTTTGCGTGGTAGAATAATTATGGTGTACACGCAGGTGGAGACAGTGTTTGCGCGGCAATAGCAGACATAGTGTAACTGAGGCAGAATAAAGGGAACCAGCCCGCATTCGCCGAGGCAGATGGAAGACCGCCTAAAAAACTATCCACAGGCTGGCCGGCACACCGGATCTCGACACTAATCTGCCAGGCGGATTCGTGTCGGGGACCGGGCAAGCCTTCCCGCTCGGAAAGCAGTGTGTTAGACCGAACGGCTAACCGGGCGGGATAAGTTTCAAGGTACTCCAGACTAACAGTAGTAATGAGAGAAAAATCTGCCAAGAGATGTGACTGCATTAAGATACGCGAATATAATGCGGAGAGTTTTATTTTGTGCTGTAGGTCTCAAAGGAAACAGGCGACTTCATTTTAGATACATGAATGTGTTATGAATTACTACCGCTGTTCTTATTTACACTACTGTATTGAAATTTAACTCTTCTCGTGAATCATTACGTATGGCGGTTAGTCTGCAAACCGATAGCGAAAATACTGAAATATTGAGAACTCTCGACCAAATTGCAGAGCTGACGCTGTGTGAAGGTGATGTCCTCAATGGAGACAATTTTTCTATTTAATTGTGCTGTATGCGCACGATCTAGATGAATTCTTGTAGATATTCTACTGAAAGAAATTGCAAATGATAGAACACAGAACTGCAAACGCTGATCAGTGATCGATAGTAAAAGGTGTTGTCGTTTACTATTGACAGAATTTTAAATCTGGAAAACAAATCAGATGAATTCCTTACATATGAACACCGTATTTGCAACGTAAGAAGAAAACTGACAATTGAGGTAATTAGGATATACATTACACGAAAACTGTGAATCATCAACGCCGTTGAAAAAAGGGAAAACGGCACAAACTACCGCATTTTTCAGAGTGCGTGAGATGTTTTTGGAAGCATGGTGGCTCGCAAAGAATAGCTAACTTGGGTGGTCATGACTACATCTAAGTATTTTTGTACAGATTTGTGCGCATTGGGCTATTACAAATGATTGAAGCGATTTCATAAATTCACTGTAGCTCCATTCATTGACATATGGTCACGACACACTACAGATACGTAGAAAAACTCATAAAGTTTTGTTCGGCTGAAGCCGCACTTCAGGTTTCTGCCGCCAAAGCGCTCGAGAGCGCAGTGAGACAAAATGGCGACAGGAGCCGAGAAAGCGTATGTCGTGCTTGAAATGCACTCACATCAGTCAGTCATAACAGTGCAACGACACTTCAGGACGAAGTTCAACAAAGATCCACCACTGCTAACTCCATTCGGCGATGGTATGCGCAGTTTAAAGCTTCTGGATGCCTCTGTAAGGGGAAATCAACGGGTCGGCCTGCAGTGAGCGAAGAAACGGTTGAACGCGTGCGGGCAAGTTTCACGCGTAGCCCGCGGAAGTCGACGAATAAAGCAAGCAGGGAGCTAAACGTACCACAGCCGACGGTTTGGAAAATCTTACGGAAAAGGCTAAAGCAGAAGCCTTACCGTTTACAATTGCTACAAGCCCTGACACCCGATGACAAAGTCAAACGCTTTGAATTTTCGGCGCGGTTGCAACAGCTCATGGAAGAGGATGCGTTCAGTGCGAAACTTGTTTTCAGTGATGAAGCAACATTTTTTCTTAATGGTGAAGTGAACAGACACAATGTGCGAATCTGGGCGGTAGAGAATCCTCACGTATTCGTGCAGCAAATTCGCAATTCACCAAAAGTTAACGTGTTTTGTGCAATCTCACGGTTTAAAGTTTACGGCCCCTTTTTCTTCTGCGAAAAAAACGTTACAGGACACGTGTATCTGGACATGCTGGAAAATTGGCTCATGCCACAACTGGAGACCGACAGCGCCGACTTCATCTTTCAACAGGATGGTGCTCCACCACACTTCCATCATGATGTTCGGCATTTCTTAAACAAGAGATTGGAAAACCGATGGATCGGTCGTGGTGGAGATCATGATCAGCAATTCATGTCATGGCCTCCACGCTCTCCCGACTTAACCCCATGCGATTTCTTTCTGTAGGGTTATGTGAAAGATTCAGTGTTTAAACCTCCTCCACCAAGAAACGTGCCAGAACTGCGAGCTCGCATCAACGATGCTTTCGAACTCATTGATGGGGACTGCTGCGCCGGTGTGGGAGGAACTTGATTATCGGCTTGATGTCTGCCGAATCACTAAAGGGGCAAATATCGAACATTTGTGAATGCCTAAAAAAACTTTTTGAGTTTTTGTATGTGTGTGCAAAACATTGTGAAAATATCTCAAATAAAGTTATTGTAGAGCTGTGAAATCGCTTCAATCATTTGTAATAACCCTGTATATATGGTGGGATTAATAAAAGTGGCCCAAGCGGGAGGATACGATGGAACGTGAATTTATGCATATATCTGAGGTGAAAAAAATCTAGTTATGACCAACCTGATGGAGCAAATGCCTATACAACCAGCCGAACCCTGGGACACATTTACACAATCTTCACGCCTGACAGGGGTTTTACAGAGGTCGGTCTGGTCGCGGCCCTATCTGGGTACCTTGGGCACCTGAGTTGTCACTGTGCAAAGAGCCCTCATGTCTGAGATGTATCATAACAATCCTCAGAATCTTCAAGAACTGCATCAGAACATTTCAGATGACATTGCAGCAATTCCAGCTGTCCAGCTTCGATCCGCCTTGAGAGACTTGCTGACCAGGGCCCAAAAATGCCAAGAGATGAATAATGATGTTCACTTTCAGCATTTGCCAAAGTTAGGTTCGTACTGCATTTCCTTTTCTCTGCTGTGTCCTCTTTGTTTCCTGGTACTCTGTTCTCTGGACCACCCCCTTTCCTAGACTGTGTTTCTTTGCATCTTGGAACTATGTTCTCGGGGCCACTTTCACTTACCCCATCCTCCTCTTCGTGTGTGTGTCTGCTTATATATATACAATGAATACGTTCCACTATTTCTAGTGTAAGACCCCTACTATTATCATGGAGATGGAGAAGAGAGAATCGTTGTTTTCTGAAATGATACGTTTTCATGGCAAAAGTAGATACTGTCACGTTGTTTCAAAAGCAACTGATTCACAAACCATGGTGCATGCGACATGACATGCTTATGTAACTCGTATCAAATGTAGCACCAGCTGTTTGTTATAGAACCCAGGTAACAAGAGGGGGACGACGTTTCAAAGTGTCAAAGTTATTGGTCCACAGTCCAACTGGAAAAATCCATATATCTGGCAAAATCAGCTTTCGCTAGAGAGTGAGTGAGGGGGAGAGAAATATAAGCCGCGTAAATACCGCGGCAGGGGTATCTGAACGGCTGCTTTTAGCGAGCGCTTATATTTAACAAATGTATGGCAGCGAATAATGAAAAAATTAATAAATAAAATAAAATGCAGAACACTCTGGATGATAAACCAAAAACTGAAGTAATCCTCACTATAACGTGGTGTTTCATTTTACAGGAGTCGAAGTACGCGTTACCGCCATGAGCGAGCTGTGACCACGATCTCCTACGGCTGATGTTAGTGTTGTATCCTTGGTTTGTAAAGTCGTTAGGCTAACTGGTGGCCGTCCTGATGGTACGTAGTCCTTAGAATATCGCAGAACCGAATTTAACTGGCAACAAATCATTTTCACATCAGTTTCCAAACAAATGTAATACAGTTAGATTCTGACATCTACATCTACATAAATACTCCACAAACCACCATACGGTGCGTGGTGGAGGGTACCTCGTACCACAACTAATATCTTCTCTCCCTGTTCCACTCCCAAACAGAACGAGGGAAAAATGACTGCCTGTTTGCCTCTGTACGAGCCTTAATCTCTGTTATCTTATCTTCGTGGTCTTTCCGCGAAATGTAAGTTGGCGGCAGTAAAATTGTACTGCAGTCAGCCTCAAATACTGGTTCTCTAAATTTCCTCAGTAGCGAGTCACGAAAAGAACGCCTCCTTTCCTCCAGAGACTCCGACCCGAGCTCCTCAAGCATTTCCGTAACACTCGCGTGATGATCAAACCTACCAGTAACAAACCTAGCAGCCCGCCTCTGAATTTCTTCATCATTCACTTATTTCTGGCTCTAAGATTATTTCAATGCGGAATCTTGAATTCCGACATCATTATGATTCATTTACTGTGGGCTCTATAATTATTTCAGTACGGAATCTTGATCCGCTAAACTTTGTACCGGAGTTGAGGTGTAGACAAGAAAGACGCTGCCTTTTTCGACTGAAGGTATTACGTTAACAGACAATAAGAGTGCAAAGTAGATTTTATTCCACGAGTATCGTTTATTTCATGAACCTCGTTTTCCACTTCCAGAAAATATAATTGTTAGAGTTCATCATGTCAGGTGTGTGTATATACGGGGTGATTCCATGATGATGTTACAAGCTTCGAAGGATGTTGGAGAAGGATAAATGTGTCAGTTTGAGGTAAGGATTCCTATACCCGGAAACGAACGAGTCGAAATTTACAAGCAAAAATCATGTTACCTCTGACAGTGGAACACATGTATCAGTACTAGGCATGCAACTTTCAAAGGTGGTAGTGTGGACCAGAAAAAGAAAAAAATCGTAGTAAACATGAGCTCTAAAATGCATACTTAAGAAGCTATGAGCGCTTGTTGATTTTCGCTAGCGTGAAACACATCTCGTCTGTCGAAGCTCTTAAAGTAAGCGTTGTAGTGTGGTCCACGCCACCATCTCGAAAGTTGCCTACCCTACAATCTGAGCAACAACAGTACCAGCACATGTATTCCACTGGTAGAGGTATCAGAACGGCTTACTTTATAACTTCCGACTTGTTCGTTTCCGGCACAGGAATCCTTACCTGAAATTGATACGTTTATCCTCCATCATCCTTAAAAGTTTGTCACATCAGCACGGAATCACCCTGTACGTACATACATTTACAGGCACTGAAACCTTTAATTCGATACTCTGTAGCGTCGTTGGATGACATTTCCAGACATGGATTCCTATTCAAAATATTATGTTCTCACTTACCTCTGTAAGTTCTAGAAGTTTGTAACGGGAATTTCCGAACGATGGAACATACGATCGTGAAAGCGAGGAGTAGAAGATAATACTGACGTTGCTATTTTTCGCACATATTTCTAGTGCTTCATTGAAGCGCTAAGGAAAGAAGATGTTATTTAATTGGATGACAAACGTAAGACGTACTTACTCTAGTCAAATGGTTCAAATGGCTCTGAGCACTATGCGACTTAACTTCTGAGGTCATCAGTCGCCTAGAACTTAGAACTAATTAAACCTAACTGACCTAAGGACATAACACACATCCATGCCCGAGGCAGGATTCGAACCTGCGACCATAGCGGTCGCCGGATTCCAGACTGTAGCGCCTAGAACCGCACGGCCACTCCGGCCGGCCTTAAGCCGTCGGCACACGGACCGTGCTGTCGAACGTTAACGTTGAGCGTGCAAAGTTCAACGTGCTGCTGAACGCTCAGGAACGATGCGACTTGTGCATACGGTACGTGGGCTCCAACGTGGTATACGCGATCGCAACGCACTCCAGCGGTAGTTGAGGGATGTTTCTAGTTCGTAAATCACACTGTTTACTCAACGGGCGCGCTTACAATTCCCACGTTATGTCTATTAAAACGCACATTTCCTCCATCGTCCACAAAAAGGGAAGTACCATGTCCAATCAAAAAGGACACAGGTTTATAAAAGTTCCATTACAAACAGTGCGGTACAAATTTGGAATACTTCTCCGCATAAGATAAACATTATTTCATCATTCCCACATTTTAGTAAAGCCCCAAAGTCAGTCTTACTTGATCACTGTTCCTATCCAGTAGCAGAATCTTTGCAACATGTGAATTACGAAGCGTAAAAGAAAAAGGAGCAAAATATCTTTATACAAGTAGCGCAAGCTGTCCTGTAGATTAAGCCAATCGAACAAAGTCACCCCTCAAAAAAAGGTGAACTTATATTTACATAACATCAAATATTATAGTATATACTTATAATAAAGTATCAGAACCCAATAAAAACGTGAATGTCAGGAAAAAAAAATTTGAAGTGTCAAGACGTAAACCACCGACCCAACAAACAATTCTAAACAGGACAGTGACACTACTCATTGCGCTTTTTTTTTGGTATTTTGTTCATTGCTGATCGTTGTGTTCGGTCGTTGCAGACGTCGCAAGACATCCTGTTCAAGTTCGGTGGTTGATCCTTCCACTCAGTTTTTTATTACAGAGGCCAACCGGCTGTCTGGCCGAACACGCTGAGCCGGCATAAACGAACCGGATGCCTGTAAGATCCAACATTGTGTATTAACCCTTGCTGAAAATCTTAACTGTAGATATGTTGCTAATTGAAATTTAATTATAACAAATTGTACCAAGAACAATGCGGTTTGGGCGGATCTTCAGTGTGTCGCTGCCTTCAAATAGTCTACTCTCAATACGCAAGTTACAATAATGCTTTCGCCACGAATACGATGTTTCTCATTATTTTATTGGAACGAATCACACATTTAACAAAGGGTTTTCCAGTGATTCTCAATTTTCTGGTGCTCAAAAACGGCATATATACATATAGGCTTGAAATGAATGCCAATATGGCGTCTCACAACTCTGTACTGAAGGGAGACGGCGTGCGTGTGACGTAGTTGGTGTTGTGCCATCTCATTGGTCAATATATCTGACATGCCAGATATTGCTCTGCACGTTCGGAAAGACTCCCGAACGTGCTATTCCACGCTATGACGTCAGAAACTCGGCACGCTCAACACTCAACGTTCGCATGCACGGTCCGTGTGCCGACGGCTTTACGCTAGTCCGTTCTCTTGTTCGTCACTAATGTTATTTCCACCAAAGCAGTGCCGACTTACATGGCCAGAAAAACGTGCGAAGCAGCGAGAATGATCCCGCCTTCTAGAGATGGAAACGGTTTGCTTGGAATGAGCTCTCTCAATAAGTCAGTACTTATAATTTTTGCACTGATAAGACATAATGTGATGTCGACTCATGCAACACGTTTATTCGTCGTTAAATTGCGTGAGAGAGTAATCGTTTCCTAGTTTGATCTGTTACTCCCAAAACGATGACATGGCCTACGGCGTAATTAGCGTTTGGTACTTTCAGGACACCGACAAGCTTCCTCTTACTCGGTTAGCCGTTTGCCAATGAATGGTTGCAGCTAACCATACCTGCTCTGTGTGCGTCTGACGCGGTACACAGTGGGATCTTTAAGCCGTCGGCACACGGACCGTGCTGTCGAACGTCAACGTTGAGCGTGCTGAGTTCAACGTGCTGCCGAACGCTCAGGAACGATGCGACTTGTGCATACGGTACGTGGGCACCAACGTGGTATACGCGATCACAACGCACTCCAGCGGCTGTTGCGGGATGTTTCTAGCTCGTAAATCACACTGTTTACTAAACGGGTGCGCGTAAAATTCCCACGTGAACTCTATTAAAACGCACACTTCCTCCATTGTCCATACGCGAGTCACGTTGTTCTATATGTAATATGTTGTTGTTATGGTATTCAGTCCTGAGACTGGTTTGATGCAGCTCTCCATGCTACTCTATCCTGTGCAAGCTTCTTCATCTCCCCGTACTTACTGCAACCTACATGCTTCTGAATTTGCTTAGAGTATTCATCTCTTGGTCTCCCTCTACGATTTTTACCTTCCACGCTGCCCTCCAATGCTAAATTTGTGATCCCTTGATGCCTCAAAACATGTCCTACCAACCGGTCTCTTCTTTTTGTCAAGTTGTGCCACAAACTCCTCTTCTCCCCAATTCTATTCAATACCTCCTCATTAGTTATGTGATCTACCCATCTAATCTTCAGCATTCTTCTGTAGCACCACATTTCGAAAGCTTCTATTCTCTTCTTGTCCAAACTATTTATCGTCCATGTTTCACTTCCATACATGGCTACACTGCATAAAAATACTTTCAGAAACGACTTCCTGACAAATCTATACTCGATGTTAACAAATTTCTCTTCTTCAGAAACGATTTCCTTGCCATTGCCAGTCTACATTTTATATCCTCTCTACTTTGACCATCATCAGTTATTTTACTCCCTAAATAGCAAAACTCCTTTACTACTTTAAGTGCCTCATTTCCTAATCTAATTCCCTCAGCTTCACCCGATTTAATTTGACTACATTCCATTATCCTCGTTTTGCTTTTGTTGATGTTCATCTTATATCCTCCTTTCAAGACACTGTCCATTCCGTTCAACTGCTCTTCCAAGTCCTTTGCTGTCTCTGACAGAATAACAATGTCATCAGCGAACCTCAAAGTTTTTATTTCTTCTCCATGGATTTTAATACCTACTCCGAATATTTCTTTTGTTTTCTTTACTGCTTGCTCAATATACAGATTGAATAACATCGGGAAGAGGCTACAACCCTGTCTCACTCCCTTCCCAACCACTGCTTCCCTTTCATGTCCCTCGACTCTTATAACTGCCATCTGGTTTCTGTACCAATTGTAAATAGCCTTTCGCTCCCTGTGTTTTACCTCTGCCACCTTCAGAATTTGAAAGAGAGTATTCCAGTTAACATTGTCAAAAGCTTTCTCTAAGTCTACAAATGCTAGAAACGTAGGTTTGCCTTTCCTTAATCTGGCTTCTAAGATAAGTCGTAAGGTTAGTATTGCCTCACGTGTTCCAACATTTCTACGGAATCCAAACTGATCTTCCCCGAGGTCCGCTTCTACCAGTTTTTCCATTCGTCTGTAAAGAATTCGCGTTAGTATTTTGCAGCTGTGACTTATTAAACTGATAGTTCGGTAATTTTCACATCTGTCAACACCTGCTTTCTTTGGGATTGGAATTATTATATTCTTCTGGAAGTCTGAGGGTATTTCGCCTGTCTCATACATCTTGCTCACCAGATGGTAGAGTTTTGTCAGGACTGGCTCTCCCAAGGCTGTCAGTAGTTCTAATGGAATGTTGTCTACTCCCGTGGCCTTGTTTCGACTTAGGTCTTTCAGTGTTCTGTCAAACTCTTCACGCAGTATCGTATCTCCCATTTCGTCTTCATCTACATCCTCTTCCATTTCCATAAAATTGTCCTCAAGTACATCGTCCTTGTATAGACCCTCTATATATTCCTTCCACCTTTCTGCTTTCCCTTCTTTGCTTAGAACTGGGTTTCCATCTGAGCTCTTGATATTCATACAAGTGGCTCTCTTTCCTCCAAAGGTCTCTTTAATTTTCCTGTAGGCAGTATCTATCTTACCCCTAGTGAGATAAGCCTCTATATCCTTACATTTGTCCTCTAGCCATTCCTGCTTAGCCATTTTGCACTTCCTGTCGATCTCATTTTTGAGACGTTTGTATTCCTTTTTGCCTGCTTCATTTACTGCATTTTTATATTTTCTCCTTTCATCAATTAAATTCAATATTTCTTCTGTTACCCAAGGATTTCTATTAGCCCTCGTCTTTTTACCTACTTGATCGTCTGCTGCCTTCACTACTTCATCCCTCAGAGCTACCCATTCTTCTTCTGCTGTATTTCTTTCCCTCATTCCTGTCAATTGTTCCCTTATGCTCTCCCTGAAATATGTAATATACACAAATAAAAACTTCAATATCCATGTACATGTTTTAAGACGAAAAGGAAAGTACCATGTCCAATAAATAAGGCCACAGTTATATTACGAACAGTGCGATACGAATTTGCAGTACTTTTCCATAAGCATTATTTCATCATTCCCGCATTTTAGTAAAAACCCAAGGTCATTCTTACATGATCACTGTTCCTACCCAGTAGCAGAATCTTTGCAACGTGTGAATTACGAAACATAAAAGAATTATACAAGTAGCGCAAGCTGTCCTGTAGATTAAACCAATCGAACAAATTCACTCCTCACAAAAAGGTGAACTTATATTACATAACATCAAATACTATAGTATGTACTTATATTAAACTAGTAATAAAGCGTCAGAACCCATTACGCGAATGTTTGGAAAAAGATTTAGATATGGCGAGATGCGAACCACCGTCATTTCATTCAATTTGAGAGAAATCGGTAACGCTACTCACTACGCTAAACCGACAACATTTGTTATTAACCCAATCCTACAATTTTGACACTTGCTAAACCCTTTAATCGTGGCTATGTTACTAATTGAAATTTAATTATAACAAATTTTACCAAGAACAATGCGTTTTTGGTGGGTTAAGTGTGTCGTTGCCTTCAGATAGCATACTCTCATAACACGCAAGTTACAATAATACTTTTGCCACGAATAAGATGTTTCTCATTATTTTATTGCAACGACTCACACAGTTAATAACGCGGTTTCGAGTGATTCTCAATTTGCTGGTGTTCAAAAACGGCATATATACGTATAGGCTTGAAATAAATGCCAATATGACGACTCACAACTTTGTGCTGAAGCGAGATGGCGTGCATGTGACGTAGGTGGCGTTGTGCCATCTCATTGGTCAACGCCCACACGCACGCTCAGAATATCTGACATTCTAGATATTGCCCTGCACGTTCGGAAAGAACGTGCTTTTCCACGCTATGACGTCAGAAATTCGGCACGTTCAACGCTCAACGTTCGGATGCACGGTCCCTGTGCCGACGGCTTTAGAGGGCGCCTCACACCAAGTACTAACAGCGTGGCGCGTCACATACGACAACTGAATGGTGCACATACCAGGAACTAATTTGCACTTCCGCACAAGACTTTGAAATAAGCCAGTCGTCCAACGATAATGGCGCCTGCCAACAAAGAGAGCGCTGAAGCTCTGAACTATTTGATACATCCTCCAAATAGGTCACAGTATGACACTCATACGCCGAGCGTATGATTTAAGCGACCACACGCCGACACTCGGCCGGTTACTACCCAGTTCCCTCTCACTTATCGGCCAGTTCCAGCAGTTATCACCCACTTCCAGTTCTTCAGTTCTACAGCCGCGCGCAAGTTACCTACAGCGCCCATCAATCGAGCCATAGGACTGCTGACGCCGAGTATCTAACACTATTCGAAGTGATAGTCAAAATATTTAATTATTGAGAGACTGAACTTAACCTCTCTAAAACTGTAGTCGATATGAAACTTCAGTTAGTTTTGTTAGTAATCATCTACTGTATTAGCTTAGCTGCAGAACTCTGCATCAGTGCTATGTCTTCTCTAGAAGCCAAAGCTGAGTATACTTTGTTCTACCTCACTTCAATAAATGAGTATATTTGTTTCTCATGCACTGCCTAGTGTTGCCTAGTTGCCTGTGTTTCCCTATTTTAGAGATGTTGCCCTGTGAGGAGTTAGTAGTTAACATGCCAACAAGGTACTTCCATTTGTCAGAGGGTTCGCTTAGTGCTACTTTTACTTTGGCTACCTACCTTTAGTGAACACAACAACGTCAGCTTCAAGCAAAAGACACTATCGTGTTGGAAGTTTTTCGTAGCTCGATTCAGCTACTCTGCGCTACTGTAACGTAAGAAGCTCGTAGAGTCAATATGGAAGATAAGGCCATTCCCTGCAATATATTAAAACTGATGCAGCTGCGGTATCAAAATCCAGAGCAGGAAATGTAGGCAGCGAACAAACCATAAAAATAACGGTCATGCAGGGCTGCTGAGAGCCAGGACTGCGGCCGGGGCAGGATACTTGGTTGGGCTTCACGTTCAAATATAGCAGTCCAGTTTTATTGATATTTTAAAGAATGTTTTAAATGATGTAAACCCTAACACAGTTTGGGCATATTAAAAAGAACACAAAAAGTGCTCACAGGGATGAAATAAAGAGTAAATTCAATAATTTATTATTAAACACCAAACATATTACAACAATGTATCCATTTTACGGGATGCTGAGCTCCGTGGTCGTGGTTTATATTATTTTAGTAAATGCAGCAAACAGTCACTTAGTTACGCATTTTTATTTCAGCTAATACGCGTTTAGGGCTTCCCCATCTTCAATTAACGGAGTACATATTTGAATCTTCAGTCACTACGTATTTACAACATCGACAGAAAATTCGATGCAGCAGCTGTCCTTGTGCAAAATAACAATTTTATTTAGCTACTAGATATCGCGAGCTGTATAATTACGATTTACTGCTTTTTAGGTTACTACAAGCAGAGTAGAAAGTAAGTACAGTTGGAAAGCAACATATCGCAAATACACAACTCGCGAAGTGTAGTAGCTAAACAAGATTGTTATCTTGCACAAGGACAGCAGCAGCATCCAATTTTCTGTCGGTGTTGTAACTATCTACTGACTGAAGACTCAAATACACTACTGGCCATTAAAATTGCTACACCAAGAAGAGATGCAGATGATAAACTGGTATTCATTGGACAAATATATTATACTAGAAGTGACATGTGATTACATTTTCACGCGATTTGGGTGCATAGATCCTGAGAAATCAGTACCAGAAACCACCACCTCTGGCCGTAATAACGGCCATGATACGCCTGGGCATTGAGTCAAACAGATTTTGGATGGTGTGTACAGGTACATCTGCCCATGCAGCTTCAACACGATACCACATTTCATCAAGAGTAGTGCCTGGTGTATTGTGACGAGCCAGTTGCTCGGCCACCATTGACCAGACGTTTTCAATTGCTGAGAGATCTGCAGAATGTGCTGGCCAGGGCAGCAGTCGAACATTTTCTGTATCCAGAAAGGCCCGTACAGGACCTGGAACATGCAGTCGTGCATTATCCTGCTGAACGTAGGGTTTCGCAGGGATCGAATGAAGGGTAAAGCCACGAGTCGTATCACATCTGAAATGTAACGTCCACTGTTCAAAGTGCCGTCAATACGAACAAGAGGGGACCGAGACGTGTAACGAATGGCACCCCATACCATCACGCCGGGTGATGCGCCAGTATGGCGATGACGAATACACGCATCCAATGTGCGTTCACCGCGATGTCGCCAAACACGGATCATGATGCAGTAAACAGAACCTGGATTCATCCGAAAAAATGACGTTTTGTCGTTCGTGCACTCAGGTTCGTCGTTGAGTACACCATCGCAGGCGCTCCTGTCTGTGATGCAGCGTCAAGGGTAGCCGCAGCCATGGTCTCCGTGCTGATAGTCCATGCTGCTGCAAACGTCGTCGAACTGTTCGTGCAGATGGTTGTTGTCTTGCAAACGTCCCCATCTGTTGACTCAGGAATCGAGACGTGGCTGCACGATCCGTTACAGCCATGCGGATAGGATGCCTGTCATCTCGACTGCTAGTGATAAGAGGCCATTGGGATCCAGCACGGCGTTCCGTATTACCCTCCTGAACCCACCGATTCCATATTCTGCTAACAGTCATTGGATCTCGACCAACGCGAGCAGCAATGTCGCGATACGATAAACGCAATCGCGATAGGCTACAATCCGACCTTTATCAAAGTCGGAAACGTGATGGTACGCATTTCTTCTCGTTACACGAGACATCACAACAACGTTTCACCAGGCCTCGCCTGTCAACTGCTGTTTGTGTATGCGAAATCGGTTGGAAACTTTCCTCATGTCAGCACGTTGTAGGTGTCGCTACCGGCACCAACCTTGTGTGAATGAAAAGCTAATCATTTGCATATCACTGCATCTTCTTCCTGTAGGTTAAATTTCGCGTATGTAGTACCTCATCTTCGTGGTGTAGCAATATTAATGGCCAGTAGTGTATGTATGACGCTAAATGGAGATGGGTGAAGGACCGAAACGCGAATTAGCTTAAATAAAAATACGTAATAAAGTCGCTGGTTGCTGTATTTATTAAAATAACTGATCGTATATTCAGAAATGCAATGTATACAATGACATTATAAACTGCGCGAGTATTTCCGGTGGAATTAGACCAAACTAAATGTTGTTCATAGCGGAAGTAATGGAATCAGAGCGCGCGGTGTTATAACCACGTGCACCATCGATCAACTATTAACGGCATTAAGTTCGATTGTACTATGGAAGCAGCGTTATCCTGTATTACAGAGGCTGTAAACTTTCAGGGAAACTATACAAACTGTGACATGTCATTGCGCTGATGAAGAACGAAGGACCACCACTCGTTGTCGACGGGACGTTAAACACTAACCACCATCAAGGACCACCACAGCTAGAGTACTGGATAATAGCCTGACCGAGATTTGCATGGCAAAGAGAGAAAACTGATACCTCTGATGAACTTCCAAGTTTGACTTCTGATGCCTCTCAGTAATGAATTACTGTAAGACGTGTCTACGCTACATTCAATTTAATTTTTTTTAAAAATTGGTTTAATTTACTTTCACTTTACATTGAAACAAAAGGCTAGTTATTATACTGTTTTGTACACTGACGAACGTCTGGTGTCAGGAACACTGTTCTGTCTCCGCTCGTTGTCTGGGATGCCCATACATTTCAGTACAAAGACATCTACATCTTCATCTACATACTGCTACCCTGTACCACTACTTGTCATTTCCTGTGCTGTTCCACTTGCAAATAGAGCGAGGAAAAACGACTGTCTGTATGCCTCCGTATGAGCCCTAATTTCTCGTATCTAATCTTCTTGGTCCGTACGCGCAGTGTATATTGGCGGCAACAGAATCATTCATCAGTCAGCTTCAAATGCCGGTTCTCTAAATTTTCTCAATAGTGGTTCTCGAAAAAAAAGAAAAAACGTCGCTTTCCCTCCAGGGATTCCAATTTGAGTTTGCGAAACATCACCGTAACACGTGTTGTTTGAACCTACCGGTAACAAATCTAGCAACCCGCCTCTGAATTGCATCTATGTTCCTACAATACAATCTGGTACGGATTCCGAGCACTCGAGCAGTAATCAAAACAGGTCGCACCAGCGTCCTATATGTGATCTCCTTTACAGGTGAGCCACTCTTTCCTAAAGTTGTCCCAATAAACCGAAGTCGAGCATTCGCCTTCCCTGCCACAGTTCTCACCTGCTCGTTCCACTTCATATCACTTTGCAACGCTATACCCAGATATTTAAACGAATTGAATGTGTCAAACAGGACACTAGTAGTACTGTACCCGAACGTTACAGGTTTGATCTTCCTACTCATCCACGTTAACTTGTATTTTTCCACATTTAGGATTGGCTGCCATTCATCACTTTTTATCTGAGTCGTCTTGTATCTTCCTACAATCATCAACTTTGACACTTTACCGTACACCACGGGATTATCAGCAAACAACCTCTCTGTCAGCCAAATCATTTATGTGTATAGAGAACAACAGTGGTCCAATAACACTTCCCTGCGGTACTCGTGATGACGTCAGCGAACTCGTTTGCAAACCGCAACGAATCGTGTAACAGGTAGCACACTGCAACTTAGTTACCTATAACCTGCAAATGGCACTTTGCGAGCCTTTCGTTCAACAAATTTTTGAGTCACACCATCGAAGTGTACTTGCTTGCCAACTTATATCTAGTTGACAAGGTCCCAAAATCTGAGAAACGTTGTTGATGTACAGTTGATCCGAGACAGTTTAGAACACTAACCAGAGTTAGGAATCACCTTTCTGCTTCAGCTACAGCCGCAGAAGCGTGTAAAAGATGCGCACAGCTACACATACGTTCAGAAAAAACTTGAAATTTTAAGCTCGTGCATCTTATTCAAGAGGTCTAATTGTTCCAAAGCAATGTATTCAAAGTTTCAAGTATGAATAGTTCCCAAATATTTAATTTCTTCTTACAAATCTGTTGTGGCTCCTTATGGTATTCATTCATTAATAATTCACATGCCTCGGCGACCTAATCTTCGGTCATATTTGAGTATTTCTATAAAAACTCTTATCTTTCGTCTATAATCTTCCCTGATTCGTATCAGGTTTTCAAGTTTGACACTAGACTGTCAGTGATAGCATAAAAATACTTATCTCGAATTAATCTTCTGACTCTACACCTGTCACTTCATATCTGGTTTCATCTCGGAATGATTTCCTCTTCCTAGTACGCGAACTCGGTGATTCAGGATCGGTATTAATGGCACCGGCAACAACCTTAGATTCTGGGAGAATGGTTTCCTAATTTTCGCAAAAACATTTTAAATTATTTTATAAGCTTTCAAAATGTCGTACGTCAATGACAGTGGTAGCATTTCGAGCTCGTAGTGATTCGATTTTCTAGTCAACTAACAACTTCAGCCAAATACACCCCATGATTAAACTCTTGCCGGCCGTAGTGGCCGTGCGGTTCTAGGCACTGCAGTCTGGAGCCGAGCGACGGTCGCAGGTTCGAATCCTGCCTCGGGCATGGGTGTGTGTGATGTCCTTAGGTTAGTTAGTGTGGCGAAATAAATAAAAAACATTTGAATTTTATTGTGTTTTTTAACTTTAGAATTTTTGAAAGGCTTTTTGACGGATCGTATTGACTGGCTTGAATGCGGACAATTACAGTGCTGCGTGAAACATGCCTGTAATATAATTTACCATTCCGATTAATTACAATTTGAATTCTACGTCATTGTTGATTTAATCAGAGTTCTCACCTTAGACGTAGAATTAGTCCTTCTGCCACAATATTAATTCATCAGTCGCCATCGAAGTTCTTCTCTTTGTTGACCGTGTGTATCTTCCTAAGTCGGCATCGGTTCACTTCACGAAGACGGTGGAAACCAAGGAATACAATGCTACGTTGCTTTAAATAATTTTCGTAACACTTCGATACTTCTCACTATTTTTTATTCACAAGACAATAAGACTTGCTCTGCTCGTCGCACAAACCATAATTACTAACAATATGGCTGCCTTTCCGCAGACACCAAAAATTACGTCCATCCTCCACGAGGCAACAATCAAAAGTGTCCCTTAGCTCCTTCTTGGAGTATGAAACAAAAGAGAATCCAATGTGAACATTACAAAGATTATAACCTACATACCTCTCAATTTAATCTTTGGCGCAGCCTTTAAGGTATTGTATGTCTCTGCGTCGGAATGTGTCATTACAACTGCCCCCCTACTGTATACTGTCACTAGAAAATTTTATTTGGTTGACAGGATACAGTAGTCGACCTTGCAATTGATAGGTTTGGGGTTCTTTTATTTACAAACTTAATTTCTATTGTCTCATTTTCATGGCACTGTGAATTCTTTAGTATTACTGAGTGTGTGTCAGTTTTTTGGTATACTTATGGTAATATTTACAAACCTTAATCCTAATATACAAAGTTTTGGTTAACACTGAGAAATCAACATCATGTGGTAAAGTTTGTACAATAAAATATACAATGAATACAACGTTATTTACAAATGTTTCCTTCCTCATCAGAGGTGAAAATTAAGTCCTTGTATTGCTTTCTGTATTTATTCTAGGGCGACGAGCTTTGTTCGCTAGCCCGTGTTGAATATGGGCGGGTGATACGCGCGCCTGATTGTTTGGTCGTCCGTTAGCGGGCGACGTTGGTTGAATGCGCACGCCAGTGCACTGAATATACACGATATTTTATAGACGATTCCTTTGCTTACAGGTCGTCGATCACACTACTTATCTGTTTCTCGTACAGCGGCGATATCATTTTCATTCTTTGTGACTGTAAATCGTGATATGTATGAAAGATATAGTTTTGACATGATTTATCATTTCATGTTTCAAGTGTGTACAGTAATTCATACCTTCCTTATGCATACATGAGTGAAGCATCGCTAATGTTGCACTTTGTATCAGGTTTTTTGTATTTTCTCGTAAACTCGTAGAGTCTTACGGTTTGTTTCTTGACGTTAGGTATACCTGTTTATACGAGGTTGTCTTAGAGTTTAATTTTCCTTAAACACTTCTACGTTGTTTAAGTTTCGTACATGTACAGAGCTTCTTTCGCCTTGCACACATTCATACATACGTTTATACACACAAAAAATATCTACCACTTAATATACACATTGCTGGTGGGGCCCTTTTTCGGTACCCTGCACCATTCCTTCAATATTCCAAAATAATTCAGGGTGTGCTGAGCATCGTCCCTTATACTAATAATACTTACAACTAAATATTTCTTCTTACATACATAACTGCCTTACGGTCCATTAATGCGCAATCATTCCATATTTTCCTCCTTTACACTTTAGCCTTCGTACATGTAACCTCGTGTATAGCTTATATATTCTACAAAGTTGTTTGCTGAGTGCTTTAGGTGTTTCCTAACGTTAATGTGTTTCAAATCCTAGGTATTTGCTTTGAGAGCGATTCAGTTCATTACTCACGCTGCATAGATCTGTTTATTATTTTCCTATTTTAAAGCTTGTGTCATTCTTTTCTTTAGTCACAAAAATTAACGCGTTTGCCTTGTTGTTCATTCTGAAAATCGCACGCTACTGTGTAATGTAAATGTATGCGTTATCTCTTTTCTTTCCTCTTTGCTGTTTTTTCCCTATATGTAATGGTGTGTTGTTCTCGTGTACATAGCCTTTCTTCCGGTTATCTATCTGCATTATTTATTTATTTTTTCTATTGAGCTATTTTCTTTGTCCTTCCGTACAAATTAAGAAGCTAAGATTTTTTTTACTCAGTATAATATAATATTACAATACCGTCCATGACCAGTATGTACTTGTATGTTCACTTTTATTACGTAGTACCAGCTTATAATTAAATTTTCTAAGCTACTATTTACAAGACTTGTGTACCCTTTTCTTTCTTGTTTTTGAATGGCTCTCGTCACTGTGTCTCATAGTAAGTGTGGTCTCAAAACTTTTAAACGTTCCGCGCATGCGCGCTTGTGTACCATGACTGGACTGCAGGCGCGGAGAAAACTCTGCATTGTTGGTGAACATTATTCGTGATAGCCGCCATCGTGTAATATGAGTCACGTGTCGTCTGGACTCGACCGCGCATGCGCCTTCGCGCATTGTATACACTCAGCTGATCGGACAGGGAAGGGGGAAGATTTCTCCCCGGCTCGCTGCCTACAGCGCGGCCAATGACCTCGTCTTGCCGTACCGCTATCGCGTGCTCATCAGCTGAGCGTTGGATTGCAACTTCGACGCGTGGTTTGTTGCTCGTCTCAAGCGAACAAACTGGCCTTCGCGTTAATTTGTCTTTGTTCCTCTCTCTTAAATAACTAAGTTAGACTACAAAAGTACCGTGTGGTTTATTTTATAGTATTAAGACTCACAGTAACACATTTCATTAGGTGTGGTTGACTATGCGTGGTTCAGCTGGCATATGCCCCCAGTTGATTACTAGTTTCGATGTTTAATTGAAACTTCAGTTATGTTTTCTAGTTTAATGCATGTTTTTCACAAACTGACAGTCCTTTGTTTTCGTGTTCGCAAGTTTCTTAGGTTAATGACAGCAATTTTACTATATGATCCAAGGTTGTATAATTTCAATTTTGCTAAAATAATATATAACCTTTAATGAAAAAATTCCTTGATATCCTTGTGGGGGTATAGCCCTTTCATCTTGCCCGTTCGTGTGTTACCTAACAGATAACATCCTGGGTGGGGTTTGTCTATTATAATGAAAGGGCCATCATACAACAGCTGCCACTTTTTGTTTAATGCCTTAATTTTAGAGGATTTTGGGTGGGTACGTAATAGTACTTCCTGTCCAATGTTAAATTCTGTAACCTTTCTTATCTTTTTGTTGAATTGTTTTTTCCTTATTTCTGCTTGTTCTTCCATCTGTAGTAATGCTTGACGTACCTTTTCGTCTAGTGTTATTTCCTTTGTGGCTAATTTAGGTAAAGGTTTAGCCCATTCGTCAAGTTCTGTGCCTTGAAACATTAACTCTGTAGGTGTAAAGCCTGTTGAAGTATGAATTAAATTATTTACAATATGCTGAAAGGGGGCTATGTATTCCACCCACTTTGTCTGTTTATTTGGTATATAAGTTCTTATAAAGCGATTAAATTCTTTAAAATTTCTCTCAACCGGGCTTGATTCTGGGTGAAATTTGGATACTAATATATGTTTTATGTTTTGAGATTCGAGAAATGTTTTCCATTTATTACTAGTGAAGTTTGTTGCATTATCAGTCAATATAATTTTCGGTTTTCCCACTAGTGGTATGTAATCTTCTATCATGCGTTTGATTATTGATCCCGACAGTACTGCTTTTATAGCATACATTTTTAAGTACTTTGTGAAGACATCATAAAATGCGATCACATATCTAACTCCTCCCCTAGCTCGTGGATATGGTCCTGCTGCGTCCACGAAAACTAGTTCTTTTGGTCTAGTTGGAATGATAGGGTGTAATACGTCCAAACAAGATCTATTAAGATGTTTAACCTTCTGACATATTGTACACTTTTTTATTATTTGTTCAATCCTGCGTCTGAGGTTCGGGAAGTAACAATACGTTGATATTTTCGCTGTACATTTTGATACCCCATAGTGTCCCCATACTCTATGTGTGTGTCTTATTAAATTGTCAATGTATTCTTCCGGGATGCAGACACACCAGGTGTTGGATTGTGGATTGCGCCTGTAGAACAGAACATCGTTTGACATTGTGTAATATTGTTTCAGTGTACTATTGTCATCTGCCTGCAGTTTTTGTATAACTTGTCTCCATCTATTGTCTTCCTTTTGTAGTTTGCTCATGTCCTTACACATCTTTCTGTAATATGGTTGAAATGTGCCATCATGCATCAGAAAAACTCTAAAATCGGAAGTCTGTTCGATCAATTCATTGAACTCGCTCAAACCTTGTGGCAAGCGCGATAATGCGTCGGCAATTACATTCTGTTCACCCTTGATATAAATAATCTCGAAATCAAATTCCTGGAGGAATAAACACCAACGTGCAATCCGTTTGTGCAACAATTTGCATGTGAGTAAAAACGATAATGCTTGATGGTCACAAAACACTCGTGTATGCCTTCCCCAGAGATAGTACTGGAACTTGCGGAAAGCCCACACTACAGCTAACGCTTCAAGTTCAGTTGCCGAATAGGCTCTTTCACATTCCGTTAACGTTCTACTGGCAAAACTAATTATGTTTACTTTTTGTTTTCCATTATCATCTACTAATTGGAACAGACAAGAGCCTAATCCCTGACATGAGGTGTCCGTGCTCAAACAAAAGTTGTAGTTCATGTTAGGATGCTTCAGAATGGGTGCGTTTATGAGTGCCTGTTTGATTTTTACGAAATCTTCCTCACATTTTTCTGTCCACAACCATGTGTGGTTTTTCCTTAAAAGGTTGAGTAGGGAATCATTATTCTGTAACTGTTTGGGCACGAATTTTCGAAAAAATGACGTGAGCCCCAGAAAAGCTTTCAATTGTTTACGTGTTTGTGGTGAGGGGAAATATTTTATGGCATCAAGCTTTTTTGGATCTGGTAAAATTCCGCCTGGTGAAATAATGTGGCCTAAAAATTTTATTCGATCCCTTCCGAATTCGGACTTCTTAAAATTTGCTGTGACGTCATATTCTCGGAACTTTTGGAACACTTTGTGTACCAATTCTACATGCTCTTGCCAGGTCTCCGTGGCTATCAAGAGATCGTCTACATACAACGTCACTTTGCTAATCAGTTCTGGACCCAATACTCTGTCTAAAGCCTCTATAAACACCCCAGCACTCACGTTGAGTCCAAATGGCAGTACTTGGAATTGATAGCTTCTGCCAGCATGAATGAACGCAGTATATTTTCTGCTATCACTATGTAGGGCTATTTGCCAATACGAAGCCTTCATGTCAACGGATGTTAAATACTTCACTCCATGAAATTTAAGCAATTGCTCATCTAAGTTCTCCGGCCTAGTGCGTATTGGTACGATGATCTTATTAATTTCCCACGCATCAAGTACTAATCTGACTGACCCGTCAGGTTTGCTGACAGCTAGGATGGGACTGCAGTACGGTGAATGCGAAGGTTCTATCACCTTCCACAGAACCATTCTATCTATTTCTTTGCGAACCGCTTCCTTCTTTGCCCATGGTATCGCATATGATTTATGGCAGTATGTTTTATGTGGGTAGACTTCCATTTTGTATTCATACTTTTTGATTATTGTCGGCTGTTTTCTAAAATTGTCTCGGTATTCATAAATAAGATCTGCCAGTTCATTTTGTTGAGTTTCTGAAAGACAAGTGGATTTTCCTACCTTCTCGTGGACGGCCTGTTCGTTAATTATTTCCGTGTCTAATTGTTCGGGGAAAGGAATATCTATCAATAAAACTTGTGGGTAAACTAATTTTACTTCAGCTTGTTTCTGTAATTGGCCATTACGATCTATTGTTGACTTTACAAGATTAACCTTCACACTACGACTGCCCACTCGGAAATAGCAAACTCCACTGCCTATGTCGATGTTTACTTTATGCTGCCGGAAAACTTCCATACCTAAAATACAATTGACGATTAACTTGTCAATGATTGAGAATGTACAGTTTATCGTGACATCGCTAATGGTAACAGGTATTTGCGTCTGCCACTTAATACTTTTTGACTTGTTACCTACAGCTGTCAAGATTTTACAATTTTCCGTTGGCAACACTGGTACTTTTAATGCTTTCGAAACTTCTTTAAATAAACTGTTAGAAATAATATTCGTAGATGCGCCTGTATCTAAAATTACGTTGGTAATTATAGTTCCTATCTTTGCTGTTATTACAGCCTGCACGAGGTCACTTACCTTGTCTGGTGCTTTCATCTCTTCTTCACATAGATCATCTTCTACGGTCGCATCCTGATCATATCTTAAAAATAATTGTCTAAGATGTAATGTGTGCTTGTTTGTGCCCCCTGTCGTCAAATCGGTCGGCCGGTGGGGGCTCATTACGACCGATTGTTGTTTACCGGGGGAGACAACGGCGTTGCTTCAGTACTGTCCGTTACCTCTACAAAGTGTACTGAGTGGTTATTCTGTCGCCAATTAGGTTCCGGACCGCTGCGTGCAACATTTTCTTGCGACCGGCCGTCGCTATTCCTCCTTAGTCTGTCATTCCTATTACTGTAACTATTGTAATTTTCATTTGTGTGCCGCCTTTCATCACGCGGGCCTGACCAATCATTCACGTGATTTCTATCATTTCCATACCGGCGTGGACCGTAATCTGTACTATACCTTCGGTCTTCACGTCTCTGTGGCGCCGAATTCCTCCGATTCCCGTAATTCCAGGTTCCATTATTTGGCCTTGTTGCATACGGATGCCAACTGTGTGGGTTTTGTCCACTGCCATTAAAATGATATCCGTTACCGTTGTTTTGATTGGTTCCGGAATATTCATTCCGATTACTTGTGCTCGGCTCTTCGTATATTAGATCAATTGAGTCAAGCACGGAAAGAAAGTATTCAAGGTCGTTTTCCGGTATGGTTACCAATTTTTCGCGTAAGTTCGCGGGTAGTCTGTTTTTCAGAATTTTGAGAACGTCTACGTGCGGTATTGGATTGTTCCAATAGCGCGTCTTATTCAAGTACTTTTCGAAATACTTTCTCAACCCGCCGTTTTTGAGGTTGAACGGTTGTGGGTTGAATACCTCACGTCGCAGTCTTTCTTGGACCCCAGCAGACCAATATTTCTCCAAGAAAGCCCGTTCAAATTGTTCGTAGTTGACGCACTGTTCAGCCATGTCTGTGGCCCACAAAAGTGCGTCGCCTTGTGTGAAGCCTACTACATATGTAATCTTCTGTGCCTCAGTCCAGTTTCTTGGTAAGACATTTTTAAATGCTCTTACAAATACGACTGGATGAGTTTTTCTGGATTCTGTGGAGAAAACTGGAAACTGTCTATGTTTCAACAGGCTCTCATCGACTAGAATCGTCGAGATGCAAGGCGACACGCCTACTGCCTGTTGCAGCACCGCGTTTGGCGAATAGCCATTGTTTGCCTGTGCCGGTGCGTGCACATACGCCGGACTGGGCGCGTGATGTTCTGCGTTATTGACATCGTAATCTGGCACGGGCGAATAAGTGTCGCGCTGCTTGTTGCTTGACGTAGGCAAGTCATTTGAAACATTCAGTCTACCAGCAATTTCCTTGCGTATTCTATCCTCGGCTACTTTGATTTCATTACCTAATTTTTCAAAAAGTTTTGTTTCCCGGTCAGTTATTGATTCATTTACATTACCGTTTTCGAAAGTTTCATTTATTTTGATAATGTCCGCCTTGATACGTCGAGTCTCCTGTTTCAGAAAACCGACTTCTTCGTTAACTTTATTAACTTGGTCAGGTATTTCTTCACATGCGGACTGTACTCTTGTTAAATTTAATTGAATAGCCTGTACGTTTTCATGTATTTCTTTTTGTACAGTTTGTGTTTGATTGTGTGTTTCTACTATTTCTGACAGTTCCTGTTCCTGTTTGTTTGTAAGATCTGACAATTTCTTTTCTAAGTCATTTGCCAATACATTGTATACACTATTGACGGTTTTGATGACTTTGTCTTCGATCTTTTGATCGATTTCATTGGTGAGTTTATTTAAGCGTTGATCAAAATGTCTGTGAATGTTTTCAAATTGCGTGTTTACACTTGAAAACTGCTGTTGGAACCCAATTTCCATGTTTGACAATTTTGTGTTTGTCATGTTGTGGCTGATTTCTAGATTCGACAGTTTTGTGTTGGTTGTGTTGTGGCTGACTTCTAGATTCGCCAGTTTTGTGTTTGTTGTGTTGTGACTGATCTTTAAATCAGATAATTGCTCGCTCACGTTTGACATCAGACTATATAATACCTCAAGCGTAACTGACGAAGCTTGTGTGTTTGTATTTATGCCATTATTTGTAGCCATTGTTTCTCTACCACGATCTGACTGGTTTCACGCGAAATATTTTCATCTGATCTGGTAATCGATGCTTCATCGACTGTGCACAAGGTTTCATTTGCAAGTGGTTCGTTATTGTTAATCCCTGTGGAGTGCAATTGAATTGTATTTACTTCTACATTATGTTGTGCTGAAAAACTAATTGCGTCATCATTTACGTCACTATTGTCAGAATCGGTGACGTGTCCATGAACATTTGTCAAATTAAAGTTCTCCGATTCCATCGTGGAGATATTATTTTTATCTGTACTTTACTGTTAATCTAAATCTTTAAATTCTCTCGCAGTTGAATTAATAAAAATATCTCGCGATTGTTATTTGTTGCGCGTCGGAAATTTACAAGATGGCGCACTACGTCTTCTAATTCTGCGATTGTTGAACATAGAAAAGTAATTATCAAAGTGTAATTGTATGTTGCCACAAACACTACCAGGATTTTAATATGGAAAGGAAAAGGTTCTGCTTTAAGTGGAGCTAAGCCAAGGTGCAGCCACTGCATGCGTTTGCGCTTTCCTACCTTAATTCCGGCTGAGCTGCGTCACTCACGATTACGTTAGTATTGTAAATCCTTGTCCTTGTTCCTTCTGGTTATTGTGCCATCCGCTTATACAGTTAATATTGTTTCACCTTATTCGTCATTTTCCATGTGCGTCATGTAACAGAGAAACAGTAATTAGTACAAGTACATTTGTAGCACAACAATGAAGTACTTACTCTTTGTTCCACCAGCACTGTCCCTGTCAGCGGTCGCCAGTGTGGCGAAATAAATAAAAAACATTTGAATTTTATTGTGTTTTTTAACTTTAGAATTTTTGAAAGGCTTTTTGACGGATCGTATTGACTGGCTTGAATGCGGACAAATACAGTGCTGCGTGAAACATGCCTGTAATATAATTTACCATTCCGATTAATTACAATTTGAATTCTACGTCATTGTTGATTTAATCAGAGTTCTCACCTTAGACGTAGAATTAGTCCTTCTGCCACAATATTAATTCATCAGTCGCCATCGAAGTTCTTCTCTTTGTTGACCGTGTGTATCTTCCTAAGTCGGCATCGGTTCACTTCACGAAGACGGTGGAAACCAAGGAATACAATGCTACGTTGCTTTAAATAATTTTCGTAACACTTCGATACTTCTCACTATTTTTTATTCACAAGACAATAAGACTTGCTCTGCTCGTCGCACAAACCATAATTACTAACAATATGGCTGCCTTTCCGCAGACACCAAAAATTACGTCCATCCTCCACGAGGCAACAATCAAAAGTGTCCCTTAGCTCCTTCTTGGAGTATGAAACAAAAGAGAATCCAATGTGAACATTACAAAGATTATAACCTACATACCTCTCAATTTAATCTTTGGCGCAGCCTTTAAGGTATTGTATGTCTCTGCGTCGGAATGTGTCATTACAACTGCCCCCCTACTGTATACTGTCACTAGAAAATTTTATTTGGTTGACAGGATACAGTAGTCGACCTTGCAATTGATAGGTTTGGGGTTCTTTTATTTACAAACTTAATTTCTATTGTCTCATTTTCATGGCACTGTGAATTCTTTAGTATTACTGAGTGTGTGTCAGTTTTTTGGTATACTTATGGTAATATTTACAAACCTTAATCCTAATATACAAAGTTTTGGTTAACACTGAGAAATCAACATCATGTGGTAAAGTTTGTACAATAAAATATACAATGAATACAACGTTATTTACAAATGTTTCCTTCCTCATCAGAGGTGAAAATTAAGTCCTTGTATTGCTTTCTGTATTTATTCTAGGGCGACGAGCTTTGTTCGCTAGCCCGTGTTGAATATGGGCGGGTGATACGCGCGCCTGATTGTTTGGTCGTCCGTTAGCGGGCGACGTTGGTTGAATGCGCACGCCAGTGCACTGAATATACACGATATTTTATAGACGATTCCTTTGCTTACAGGTCGTCGATCACACTACTTATCTGTTTCTCGTACAGCGGCGATATCATTTTCATTCTTTGTGACTGTAAATCGTGATATGTATGAAAGATATAGTTTTGACATGATTTATCATTTCATGTTTCAAGTGTGTACAGTAATTCATACCTTCCTTATGCATACATGAGTGAAGCATCGCTAATGTTGCACTTTGTATCAGGTTTTTTGTATTTTCTCGTAAACTCGTAGAGTCTTACGGTTTGTTTCTTGACGTTAGGTATACCTGTTTATACGAGGTTGTCTTAGAGTTTAATTTTCCTTAAACACTTCTACGTTGTTTAAGTTTCGTACATGTACAGAGCTTCTTTCGCCTTGCACACATTCATACATACGTTTATACACACAAAAAATATCTACCACTTAATATACACATTGCTGGTGGGGCCCTTTTTCGGTACCCTGCACCATTCCTTCAATATTCCAAAATAATTCAGGGTGTGCTGAGCATCGTCCCTTATACTAATAATACTTACAACTAAATATTTCTTCTTACATACATAACTGCCTTACGGTCCATTAATGCGCAATCATTCCATATTTTCCTCCTTTACACTTTAGCCTTCGTACATGTAACCTCGTGTATAGCTTATATATTCTACAAAGTTGTTTGCTGAGTGCTTTAGGTGTTTCCTAACGTTAATGTGTTTCAAATCCTAGGTATTTGCTTTGAGAGCGATTCAGTTCATTACTCACGCTGCATAGATCTGTTTATTATTTTCCTATTTTAAAGCTTGTGTCATTCTTTTCTTTAGTCACAAAAATTAACGCGTTTGCCTTGTTGTTCATTCTGAAAATCGCACGCTACTGTGTAATGTAAATGTATGCGTTATCTCTTTTCTTTCCTCTTTGCTGTTTTTTCCCTATATGTAATGGTGTGTTGTTCTCGTGTACATAGCCTTTCTTCCGGTTATCTATCTGCATTATTTATTTTTTTTCTATTGAGCTATTTTCTTTGTCCTTCCGTACAAATTAAGAAGCTAAGATTTTTTTTACTCAGTATAATATAATATTACAATACCGTCCATGACCAGTATGTACTTGTATGTTCACTTTTATTACGTAGTACCAGCTTATAATTAAATTTTCTAAGCTACTATTTACAAGACTTGTGTACCCTTTTCTTTCTTGTTTTTGAATGGCTCTCGTCACTGTGTCTCATAGTAAGTGTGGTCTCAAAACTTTTAAACGTTCCGCGCATGCGCGCTTGTGTACCATGACTGGACTGCAGGCGCGGAGAAAACTCTGCATTGTTGGTGAACATTATTCGTGATAGCCGCCATCGTGTAATATGAGTCACGTGTCGTCTGGACTCGACCGCGCATGCGCCTTCGCGCATTGTATACACTCAGCTGATCGGACAGGGAAGGGGGAAGATTTCTCCCCGGCTCGCTGCCTACAGCGCGGCCAATGACCTCGTCTTGCCGTACCGCTATCGCGTGCTCATCAGCTGAGCGTTGGATTGCAACTTCGACGCGTGGTTTGTTGCTCGTCTCAAGCGAACAAACTGGCCTTCGCGTTAATTTGTCTTTGTTCCTCTCTCTTAAATAACTAAGTTAGACTACAAAAGTACCGTGTGGTTTATTTTATAGTATTAAGACTCACAGTAACACATTTCATTAGGTGTGGTTGACTATGCGTGGTTCAGCTGGCATATGCCCCCAGTTGATTACTAGTTTCGATGTTTAATTGAAACTTCAGTTATGTTTTCTAGTTTAATGCATGTTTTTCACAAACTGACAGTCCTTTGTTTTCGTGTTCGCAAGTTTCTTAGGTTAATGACAGCAATTTTACTATATGATCCAAGGTTGTATAATTTCAATTTTGCTAAAATAATATATAACCTTTAATGAAAAAATTCCTTGATATCCTTGTGGGGGTATAGCCCTTTCATCTTGCCCGTTCGTGTGTTACCTAACAGATAACATCCTGGGTGGGGTTTGTCTATTATAATGAAAGGGCCATCATACAACAGCTGCCACTTTTTGTTTAATGCCTTAATTTTAGAGGATTTTGGGTGGGTACGTAATAGTACTTCCTGTCCAATGTTAAATTCTGTAACCTTTCTTATCTTTTTGTTGAATTGTTTTTTCCTTATTTCTGCTTGTTCTTCCATCTGTAGTAATGCTTGACGTACCTTTTCGTCTAGTGTTATTTCCTTTGTGGCTAATTTAGGTAAAGGTTTAGCCCATTCGTCAAGTTCTGTGCCTTGAAACATTAACTCTGTAGGTGTAAAGCCTGTTGAAGTATGAATTAAATTATTTACAATATGCTGAAAGGGGGCTATGTATTCCACCCACTTTGTCTGTTTATTTGGTATATAAGTTCTTATAAAGCGATTAAATTCTTTAAAATTTCTCTCAACCGGGCTTGATTCTGGGTGAAATTTGGATACTAATATATGTTTTATGTTTTGAGATTCGAGAAATGTTTTCCATTTATTACTAGTGAAGTTTGTTGCATTATCAGTCAATATAATTTTCGGTTTTCCCACTAGTGGTATGTAATCTTCTATCATGCGTTTGATTATTGATCCCGACAGTACTGCTTTTATAGCATACATTTTTAAGTACTTTGTGAAGACATCATAAAATGCGATCACATATCTAACTCCTCCCCTAGCTCGTGGATATGGTCCTGCTGCGTCCACGAAAACTAGTTCTTTTGGTCTAGTTGGAATGATAGGGTGTAATACGTCCAAACAAGATCTATTAAGATGTTTAACCTTCTGACATATTGTACACTTTTTTATTATTTGTTCAATCCTGCGTCTGAGGTTCGGGAAGTAACAATACGTTGATATTTTCGCTGTACATTTTGATACCCCATAGTGTCCCCATACTCTATGTGTGTGTCTTATTAAATTGTCAATGTATTCTTCCGGGATGCAGACACACCAGGTGTTGGATTGTGGATTGCGCCTGTAGAACAGAACATCGTTTGACATTGTGTAATATTGTTTCAGTGTACTATTGTCATCTGCCTGCAGTTTTTGTATAACTTGTCTCCATCTATTGTCTTCCTTTTGTAGTTTGCTCATGTCCTTACACATCTTTCTGTAATATGGTTGAAATGTGCCATCATGCATCAGAAAAACTCTAAAATCGGAAGTCTGTTCGATCAATTCATTGAACTCGCTCAAACCTTGTGGCAAGCGCGATAATGCGTCGGCAATTACATTCTGTTCACCCTTGATATAAACAATCTCGAAATCAAATTCCTGGAGGAATAAACACCAACGTGCAATCCGTTTGTGCAACAATTTGCATGTGAGTAAAAACGATAATGCTTGATGGTCACAAAACACTCGTGTATGCCTTCCCCAGAGATAGTACTGGAACTTGCGGAAAGCCCACACTACAGCTAACGCTTCAAGTTCAGTTGCCGAATAGGCTCTTTCACATTCCGTTAACGTTCTACTGGCAAAACTAATTATGTTTACTTTTTGTTTTCCATTATCATCTACTAATTGGAACAGACAAGAGCCTAATCCCTGACATGAGGTGTCCGTGCTCAAACAAAAGTTGTAGTTCATGTTAGGATGCTTCAGAATGGGTGCGTTTATGAGTGCCTGTTTGATTTTTACGAAATCTTCCTCACATTTTTCTGTCCACAACCATGTGTGGTTTTTCCTTAAAAGGTTGAGTAGGGAATCATTATTCTGTAACTGTTTGGGCACGAATTTTCGAAAAAATGACGTGAGCCCCAGAAAAGCTTTCAATTGTTTACGTGTTTGTGGTGAGGGGAAATATTTTATGGCATCAAGCTTTTTTGGATCTGGTAAAATTCCGCCTGGTGAAATAATGTGGCCTAAAAATTTTATTCGATCCCTTCCGAATTCGGACTTCTTAAAATTTGCTGTGACGTCATATTCTCGGAACTTTTGGAACACTTTGTGTACCAATTCTACATGCTCTTGCCAGGTCTCCGTGGCTATCAAGAGATCGTCTACATACAACGTCACTTTGCTAATCAGTTCTGGACCCAATACTCTGTCTAAAGCCTCTATAAACACCCCAGCACTCACGTTGAGTCCAAATGGCAGTACTTGGAATTGATAGCTTCTGCCAGCATGAATGAACGCAGTATATTTTCTGCTATCACTATGTAGGGCTATTTGCCAATACGAAGCCTTCATGTCAACGGATGTTAAATACTTCACTCCATGAAATTTAAGCAATTGCTCATCTAAGTTCTCCGGCCTAGTGCGTATTGGTACGATGATCTTATTAATTTCCCGCGCATCAAGTACTAATCTGACTGACCCGTCAGGTTTGCTGACAGCTAGGATGGGACTGCAGTACGGTGAATGCGAAGGTTCTATCACCTTCCACAGAACCATTCTATCTATTTCTTTGCGAACCGCTTCCTTCTTTGCCCATGGTATCGCATATGATTTATGGCAGTATGTTTTATGTGGGTAGACTTCCATTTTGTATTCATACTTTTTGATTATTGTCGGCTGTTTTCTAAAATTGTCTCGGTATTCATAAATAAGATCTGCCAGTTCATTTTGTTGAGTTTCTGAAAGACAAGTGGATTTTCCTACCTTCTCGTGGACGGCCTGTTCGTTAATTATTTCCGTGTCTAATTGTTCGGGGAAAGGAATATCTATCAATAAAACTTGTGGGTAAACTAATTTTACTTCAGCTTGTTTCTGTAATTGGCCATTACGATCTATTGTTGACTTTACAAGATTAACCTTCACACTACGACTGCCCACTCGGAAATAGCAAACTCCACTGCCTATGTCGATGTTTACTTTATGCTGCCGGAAAACTTCCATACCTAAAATACAATTGACGATTAACTTGTCAATGATTGAGAATGTACAGTTTATCGTGACATCGCTAATGGTAACAGGTATTTGCGTCTGCCACTTAATACTTTTTGACTTGTTACCTACAGCTGTCAAGATTTTACAATTTTCCGTTGGCAACACTGGTACTTTTAATGCTTTCGAAACTTCTTTAAATAAACTGTTAGAAATAATATTCGTAGATGCGCCTGTATCTAAAATTACGTTGGTAATTATAGTTCCTATCTTTGCTGTTATTACAGCCTGCACGAGGTCACTTACCTTGTCTGGTGCTTTCATCTCTTCTTCACATAGATCATCTTCTACGGTCGCATCCTGATCATATCTTAAAAATAATTGTCTAAGATGTAATGTGTGCTTGTTTGTGCCCCCTGTCGTCAAATCGGTCGGCCGGTGGGGGCTCATTACGACCGATTGTTGTTTACCGGGGGAGACAACGGCGTTGCTTCAGTACTGTCCGTTACCTCTACAAAGTGTACTGAGTGGTTATTCTGTCGCCAATTAGGTTCCGGACCGCTGCGTGCAACATTTTCTTGCGACCGGCCGTCGCTATTCCTCCTTAGTCTGTCATTCCTATTACTGTAACTATTGTAATTTTCATTTGTGTGCCGCCTTTCATCACGCGGGCCTGACCAATCATTCACGTGATTTCTATCATTTCCATACCGGCGTGGACCGTAATCTGTACTATACCTTCGGTCTTCACGTCTCTGTGGCGCCGAATTCCTCCGATTCCCGTAATTCCAGGTTCCATTATTTGGCCTTGTTGCATACGGATGCCAACTGTGTGGGTTTTGTCCACTGCCATTAAAATGATATCCGTTACCGTTGTTTTGATTGGTTCCGGAATATTCATTCCGATTACTTGTGCTCGGCTCTTCGTATATTAGATCAATTGAGTCAAGCACGGAAAGAAAGTATTCAAGGTCGTTTTCCGGTATGGTTACCAATTTTTCGCGTAAGTTCGCGGGTAGTCTGTTTTTCAGAATTTTGAGAACGTCTACGTGCGGTATTGGATTGTTCCAATAGCGCGTCTTATTCAAGTACTTTTCGAAATACTTTCTCAACCCGCCGTTTTTGAGGTTGAACGGTTGTGGGTTGAATACCTCACGTCGCAGTCTTTCTTGGACCCCAGCAGACCAATATTTCTCCAAGAAAGCCCGTTCAAATTGTTCGTAGTTGACGCACTGTTCAGCCATGTCTGTGGCCCACAAAAGTGCGTCGCCTTGTGTGAAGCCTACTACATATGTAATCTTCTGTGCCTCAGTCCAGTTTCTTGGTAAGACATTTTTAAATGCTCTTACAAATACGACTGGATGAGTTTTTCTGGATTCTGTGGAGAAAACTGGAAACTGTCTATGTTTCAACAGGCTCTCATCGACTAGAATCGTCGAGATGCAAGGCGACACGCCTACTGCCTGTTGCAGCACCGCGTTTGGCGAATAGCCATTGTTTGCCTGTGCCGGTGCGTGCACATACGCCGGACTGGGCGCGTGATGTTCTGCGTTATTGACATCGTAATCTGGCACGGGCGAATAAGTGTCGCGCTGCTTGTTGCTTGACGTAGGCAAGTCATTTGAAACATTCAGTCTACCAGCAATTTCCTTGCGTATTCTATCCTCGGCTACTTTGATTTCATTACCTAATTTTTCAAAAAGTTTTGTTTCCCGGTCAGTTATTGATTCATTTACATTACCGTTTTCGAAAGTTTCATTTATTTTGATAATGTCCGCCTTGATACGTCGAGTCTCCTGTTTCAGAAAACCGACTTCTTCGTTAACTTTATTAACTTGGTCAGGTATTTCTTCACATGCGGACTGTACTCTTGTTAAATTTAATTGAATAGCCTGTACGTTTTCATGTATTTCTTTTTGTACGGTTTGTGTTTGATTGTGTGTTTCTACTATTTCTGACAGTTCCTGTTCCTGTTTGTTTGTAAGATCTGACAATTTCTTTTCTAAGTCATTTGCCAATACATTGTATACACTATTGACGGTTTTGATGACTTTGTCTTCGATCTTTTGATCGATTTCATTGGTGAGTTTATTTAAGCGTTGATCAAAATGTCTGTGCATGTTTTCAAATTGCGTGTTTACACTTGAAAACTGCTGTTGGAACCCAATTTCCATGTTTGACAATTTTGTGTTTGTCATGTTGTGGCTGATTTCTAGATTCGACAGTTTTGTGTTGGTTGTGTTGTGGCTGACTTCTAGATTCGCCAGTTTTGTGTTTGTTGTGTTGTGACTGATCTTTAAATCAGATAATTGCTCGCTCACGTTTGACATCAGACTATATAATACCTCAAGCGTAACTGACGAAGCTTGTGTGTTTGTATTTATGCCATTATTTGTAGCCATTGTTTCTCTACCACGATCTGACTGGTTTCACGCGAAATATTTTCATCTGATCTGGTAATCGATGCTTCATCGACTGTGCACAAGGTTTCATTTGCAAGTGGTTCGTTATTGTTAATCCCTGTGGAGTGCAATTGAATTGTATTTACTTCTACATTATGTTGTGCTGAAAAACTAATTGCGTCATCATTTACGTCACTATTGTCAGAATCGGTGACGTGTCCATGAACATTTGTCAAATTAAAGTTCTCCGATTCCATCGTGGAGATATTATTTTTATCTGCACTTTACTGTTAATCTAAATCTTTAAATTCTCTCGCAGTTGAATTAATAAAAATATCTCGCGATTGTTATTTGTTGCGCGTCGGAAATTTACAAGATGGCGCACTACGTCTTCTAATTCTGCGATTGTTGAACATAAAAAAGTAATTATCAAAGTGTAATTGTATGTTGCCACAAACACTACCAGGATTTTAATATGGAAAGGAAAAGGTTCTGCTTTAAGTGGAGCTAAGCCAAGGTGCAGCCACTGCATGCGTTTGCGCTTTCCTACCTTAATTCTGGCTGAGCTGCGTCACTCACGATTACGTTAGTATTGTAAATCCTTGTCCTTGTTCCTTCTGGTTATTGTGCCATCCGTTTATACAGTTAATATTGTTTCACCTTATTCGTCATTTTCCATGTGCGTCATGTAACAGAGAAACAGTAATTAGTACAAGTACATTTGTAGCACAACAATGAAGTACTTACTCTTTGTTCCACCAGCACTGTCCCTGTCAGCGGTCGCCAGTGTGGCGAAATAAATAAAAAACATTTGAATTTTATTGTGTTTTTTAACTTTAGAATTTTTGAAAGGCTTTTTGACGGATCGTATTGACTGGCTTGAATGCGGACAAATACAGTGCTGCGTGAAACATGCCTGTAATATAATTTACCATTCCGATTAATTACAATTTGAATTCTACGTCATTGTTGATTTAATCAGAGTTCTCACCTTAGACGTAGAATTAGTCCTTCTGCCACAATATTAATTCATCAGTCGCCATCGAAGTTCTTCTCTTTGTTGACCGTGTGTATCTTCCTAAGTCGGCATCGGTTCACTTCACGAAGACGGTGGAAACCAAGGAATACAATGCTACGTTGCTTTAAATAATTTTCGTAACACTTCGATACTTCTCACTATTTTTTATTCACAAGACAATAAGACTTGCTCTGCTCGTCGCACAAACCATAATTACTAACAATATGGCTGCCTTTCCGCAGACACCAAAAATTACGTCCATCCTCCACGAGGCAACAATCAAAAGTGTCCCTTAGCTCCTTCTTGGAGTATGAAACAAAAGAGAATCCAATGTGAACATTACAAAGATTATAACCTACATACCTCTCAATTTAATCTTTGGCGCAGCCTTTAAGGTACTGTATGTCTCTGCGTCGGAATGTGTCATTACATTAGGTTTAATTAGTTCTAAGTTGTAGTCGGCTGATGACCTCAGAGTTACGTCGCATAGTGCTCAGAGCCATTTGAACGAATTAAACTCTTGAAAGATCTCACGAAACCTAAAAAAAAAAAAAAAAAAAAAGAAGGAACCGTACGACAGAATTTGTGACAATTTTAACCAAATGAGCTGCAGTTGTTCTTACAGCATCGAAACGAGCAGTTCAATGAGTCCCAGCCGTGGAATATAAAGAATTTCCAAAACATTGTTTCAGAATTTCCCATCGTTGTGGACTGCAACTGAACAGAGTATAAGGAAGTTGAATCATTTAAAAATAAGTGTATGCTTCACGACAATTCTCAGATGCATATACTTCACAAAACGCTATGACAGCACACAGAGGTTTTACGCGAGGATTCCACTAAAGACAATACGTCTGAGGTCCTTTATAACTCCGTCTCATATCACTTACGTTAACATAACCTTATCCGCGACACACGCTGGTAGCAGCTGAGTTATTCACAGGCACTGATCGGCTTAAATGTGCAATAGCAACTCCTGTTTTATAGTCTACGAATTACAAATCCGTTCTTTTGTTTCTTGTTTATCACTTTCCTTATTGAAGTAAATGTAACGCAAGACGAATGTTGGCTCTTCAACAAATTTTGCATCAGGAATTGCTTCAGAAAGAATTGAGGAATATTTCTTATTTTCTATCTGTTACAAGACGGCACTCCCGGCATGAAGCGCACATCTAGAAAGAGATTCATTCTGAAAATCAGTTGACAGATAATGCACTAGTAAAACGCTCTCCACCTTCTTGTCCGTTTCTGACCTTGCATATGTGTTTTGCAAGCGCTGGATCGTAGTGCCTGAGAAGCTCTAATAAATAGTTCAAATGGCTCTATGCACTATGGGGCTTAATATCTGTGGTCATCAGTCTCCTAGACTTAGAACTATGTAAACCTAACTAACCTAAGGACACCACACACGTCCATGCCCGAGGCAGGATTCGAACCTGCGTCGGTAGCATCTGCGTGGTTCAGGACTGAAGCGCCTAGAACCGCTCGACCACAGCGGCCAGCAAGCTCTAATATTCCGAAGAAATTTCCATTACTTGTAACTCAAATTTTCTGAGGTGAACCTCTGAAGGCCAAGTTTCTTAGATCAAGAAATAATGCCACATCAAATAACATAATGGTTCCCATCTGAATAGGCTATTCGTGGCCGAACAAAATAGGAACACTAACTCTTTACTTCTCAGCATTAGCATAACCAATGTACCTCTTTCATGTTATTTCATTCCTACACTTTTACGTTTCATCCGGGACAACTGTATACTGACGAGGCAAAACATTTTGACCGTTGCTCATGGCGACGTTGGATGCCGCCTGGTGGTGTTGCGGCACGTGACGCGGTAACAAAAGTATGTAAGCGGAGCTAACACGGGAGGGGGATCATCCTTGTGAAGATATGGGCTGCAAATAGGGAAACCCATTGAGATGACAGACTTTGACAAAAGGCAGATTATTATTACGCAGAAGCTGTGAAAGAGTATCTCGAAAACGGCGAAGCTGGTCGAATGTTTACGGGCTACTGTTGTGAACATCTAAGGAAAGAGGTAGAAGGACAGCGAAAGAACCAGTAGGCGCTAAATGGTTGGACGCCCACGGCTCTTCACAGAATGTGAGGTTCAGAGGCTTGTCTCCTCTGTAAAGTAGGATAGATGATGATCTGTGACATATCTGCCGAAAGAGTACAATGCTGGTGTACCTACAAGTACTTCAGATCACATCGTTTATCGTAAATGGTTGGACATGGAGCTCCGCAGCAGATCACACCTCAGTGTTCAAATGTTGACCGAACGACATCGGTTTCATTCGAATAGACGACACGTTCCATTGATCGACGGTCGAATTCCGAATATCCCGTGCCCATTGCAGTCGTAATAGGACATGTTCCATTGATCGACGGTCGGATTCCAATTGTCCCGTGCACCCTGCAGTCGTAATCGTGTCGGCTATTTGGACAAATCACATTTGAGCCGTGGTAAAAAAAATTGCTGTTTTGAAGAGCGCGCCGCAGCGCGTTGTGTGAAGCTGTCGCCCTCCATTTCTGGCGGTGGCACCGCTGTGGTAATCGCGGCTTTGGTGTCTTCCTCTGGTGGGAAAGGGGATAGGTTGCCTGTTCACGTGCATTTAAGGGGCGCTATGAGCTCTGTAGAGGTGAGTCGGTCAGTCGAGGCGAGTCTAGTCAGTTGGTCAGCCGGCTCAGAGTGGGACAGTGAGTGTCTGTCTGTCGTCGGAGTGCGAGTATGACTGTCGTTTGGATCAAACTTTCAGCCAGAAAATGAGAGTCTTGCCACTCCGCCAGTAACAGACCTCAGCTAGTGGTCGCCCAGCTGAGTTGCTGCATCTGAGTCTGCGCGTTAGGCCGCCAGTCTGCACGAGTTGCTCGGCCAACGGCCATCGGCGGTTGGATTGGTCGGTTGGTTGGTCGCGCACTGAGACACGAGATAGCGAGACTTGAGCGTCGGCGCATGTGAGGTCCCCACGTGAGTCCAGTGGGCAGCGCCGTATAGCGAGGGGTAGTGGCTTCGCGGTTCGCAAGAGAGCAACAGGAGCGGAACCACATCGGGCTGGTCGGTGTGAGCTGCGACGCCGTGCGACGGGAGATTGGCGCGCCTTCCTGCGTCCGTTGAAGCGGCTGGCAGCGGACGGTTCGGGAGAGCTTTGGGGGTGCTGCGCCAGGTCTTCGCCAGAAATCACAGTTTATTAGAAGTTAAGGGATTGGAGATATGTTGTTTCATTTATTTGTTAAATTCTACTTGTTTTCTTGGTGAGCTCACCAGCCGCTTTGTTTAGGGGTCGTCCCACCATTCTTCTCCGTTTGCCCACCAGCGGGAAGGTGGTTATTGTGAATTGGGTGGTCCGTTTCTTCCTTGTGGAATTGGGGAGGTTTACAGCAATCTGCGGTTCGGGTTTTTTAGTACGTTAAAAGCTGCCTCTGTCATGTTTGTCGGATTCGGTGTTAACGAATTTATTGCTTAAAGGCCGAATTCTTTAAATATGTTTCTATCTTGCTTATCATCTTGCGAGGTGGAATATGTGTAATGTAGAGCATCTAGTACATTTTATGTAAGTCTGCATTTTATGGGTTTTATTTAAATAGTCATTTTAGGTTATAAGCTTGCCACCCTTCCACCATAAGAGTCCTTTAAAAATAAATAAAAAAACAAATTGCACTTTCGGTGGCAAATAATTTGAGGGTTGTACCATTTCCATTCCTCTTACGGGGTGCATAGTTTAGACGTTTGTATGAATTGTTAAAATTTTGTTTAAAGTAACCTGGTGTGTTGCACGTTTACACCAGTGTACTCTTTCAGAGGTTGTTGTGAGCGGTCATGTGTACGGCCGTGTTGAGAGGGAGCAGGCAAGCTTCTCAACCCGAAGGCCCCTACTGTTAATATTGTTCTTGCCTCTAAATAAAACTGTAATTTGATATTTCGAGGGTGATTTTTTGCTTATAATTTTAAATCAGTTTTGAAAAGGCTTTTAGGAATAAAATTCACATTTATTAAATTGTGACTTGATATTTCGAGTGTGCTTTTCTGCTTATAATTTTAAATCTGTTTTGAAAAGGCTTTTAGGAATAAATTCACATTTGTTAAGGGTAATTTTCCATCAGTTACTTCATGGCAACTACTTCCAAGCTCACCTAGTATGATTAAATGTGCCAATGTTATTGATGAATCGCCCGTAAATAAAGTAGTTCTTTAAGACAAGATTTTGAAAGTAAATTCACGGTTCAACATTTTTTGATATAGTAGGTAGATGGTCGTCGCCACAAACCCCGTCATCGAGGTGAACGGTGACTCGAAACGAGCAGCGCGCCGCGGATGAAGGCTGTTGGGAGCAGTATTATACTATGGGAGATATCGTCCTTCGCTTGCATGGGACCTGCGATGTTAATAGAAGACACGCTGACAGCTGCGAACCACTTGTATTCCTTCGTGCTCCATGTCTTTCCCGACGGCGATGTCGTCTTTCAGCAGTATAATTGTCGTGCCTCGGAGACAGAACCATGCTACAGTGATTTGAAGAGCATGATGGTGAAATCATGTTGGTGTCTTCGCCAACAGATTCGTCTGATGTGAATTCGATGGAACCCTATGGGTCGTTATCGGGCGCCATCACCGCGCATGCAAATCAGCGGCCCGTTATTTACGCGAATAGTGAGTAGACATCTAATGCCACATACCTCCAAAAACCTACCAACAAATTGTCGGTTCCCTAATGCGCAAAATCAGTGATGTATTTCGTTCCAATGACGAACAAACGAACTATTAAGCAGGTTGTCTTAATGTTTTGCCTTATCAGTGCACACGCACTTGGAACACTGAAAAACAACACAGTGACAATACCATGTAGTGTCTGAACAGTGGGAACACGTACAGTGTATTATATTGTTGCGTTTTTTGCGTTTCACCCAGAAGATTGTCTGCGCAGACGGTAAGATGAAATGAGACACATTATGACTCGCAGTTCACATTTATGTGGGACGTGTTTCACCGACTGCGTGTCCTGCGGCAGTCGCAACGTAAAATGTGGCGAAGGCAAGTGGCTCCAAATATTTTCCTGCTGAGGTGCTCATGAGAAACGACCCCTGCGACACGAAACATTAACTATATCCTGAAGTTTAATAAAAAGGGCTTCTAAATCATGGTAGACCGAAAGTACAGCAATACAGAAAACATATTACGAATCTTAACAGTCTATTTCCTAGTTACGGTTAGTATTTTACTCGAATAGGCTAATGTAATTTATTTCATATGTTTGGTTCTTGTCTTTTTCATGCAACCCAAGAGCCTTCCATGGAACGTTAAAATTCCACACATCGTAAAGTTAATCGGTAGTTGACTGTCACGTAAATACGTTTTAGTGCTTCGTATGACATTTATTACTGAGGCGTCTTTCATTTCGCCAGTAATTCATTACCAAATTAGCAAAAAATTTTAAAACACAGTTTCTAATATAAGTTTACAGAAACAATACAAACTTTTTCCTAAATAGTACTACATAGGAGAAAATATACAAATAATATTTATGCTAATATTTGATGTACAGTATAAAGAGCTGCCTCAAATTACAAAATATTTTGCACACGCTAGACCTTATGAGATTTAGAAATCAGATGACCTCTCGTGCCTGCGTTATTATCTGAGACGATTGGGGAGAGACGGGTGGATGAGTCACTTTTAGAGGAAGGGAGTGAATGAATCTGTCATTATGCTGCCATCAGTAGTACTGTGACGACATTTCGTATAAGCAGTAACATTTCATGAAAGTTGAAGGAAATTTAAGGATTTGGGGGGGGGGGATATGCTAGAAATTTGAATTTTGAATGTGTGGAGGAAAGTGGAAAATCTCGAGAGAGATATGAACTGGCTGAGTTGGCCAAGGGAAAAAAGAGGGAAGACGAAGAAGACACGCTTAAGTCACGCTAGGGAATGGATTAAACGACTATGAGCTAAACATTGATAGAAGTGTGACCTCCAATGGTGATCAACGTTTCATATGCGCCCACCCGACGGAAAAGTGAAGCACACTCAGGGGAAAGGAGAGGGGAGGGGACATTGAGAGGGTAAGTGTTGTTATTTCAGTGATTACAAATCGAGATAAATTTACAAGCAAGGTGGTGGTATAAGCCCACCTGTCAGTAAGATGTTGCACGCTCTCTGGTCTGAATGCGTGCTATGATTATGGTGGAAATGGTGTCATAAGGTCTTTGTATCCTCTCTTGAGGCAAGCTGGCTCACAAATGTTTAATTGGTTCTTGATATACTGGATACAAGTGCTAGGACGATGTTGATTTCAGAGCTGGTGCCAAACATGTCAGAAAGGTCACAGTTCACAGTAATTGTAAAAAGTCATCGAGAATATCGGAAGAGATGTCTGGCGATTCCTCTGCAGTTCCTAAACTATATAAAAGATTTATGAGTCAATTTGAACAGCCCTCTTAGACTGGTTGCAGATGTTATTATTTTCCGTCTCGTAAAGTCTTCAGAAGATTAAAACCAACTGCAAAATTATTTAGACAAGATATCTGTATGGACTGAAAAGTGGCAACTGACTCCAAATAATGAAAAGTATACAGCCATCCACACGAGTACTAAAAGAAATCCACTAAATCTCGGTGAAACGATTAATCACATAATTCTAAAGCCTTAGCATTCAACCAAATATTTAGAGATTACATCTGCAACGATCACATAGACAATGCTGTGAGGAAAGATAACCGAAGACGGCGTTTTCTTAGCAGGGAGCTTGGAAGATGTAGCAAATCCACTAAAGAGACTTCCTATGTTATTCTTGTCCCTCCTCTTCTCCATACTGCTGCGCGATATGGGATTTGCATCAGATAGGATTTACGAAGAACACCGAAAAAATTCTAAGAAGGGCGTCTCGTTTTGTATTATCGCAAAATGCCGAAGAGAGTGTCACGGAGATGATACATGAGTTGGGGCGGCACTCATTGAGACAAGGATACTTCTCGTTGCAGCTGATTCATTTAAAGAAATTGCGGTAGCGACTTATATTTTGTTGGCACCCAATTACAAAGGGGAAGTGATCGTCGCAATCAAATAAGAGAAATCAGAGCTCACAGGGAAAGATTCAAATATTCCTTTTGTCCCCGTGTTGTTCACGAGCGGAACGGTAGAAAATTATCACGAAGGTGCTTCGATGAGCCCCATGCCATCCATTTAATTGTGAACTGCAGTTTACTCATGTAGATGTAGATGTTGATGGCAGCTACACGTGGAAAACTAATTGCACAAAGTAATGGCCAATGGTACGAGATGACACAGAATTTGGAGGGTGTCCATCACTTGTTCTCGGAAGAGAGGCGAAGTTGTGAAGGAGTTACCATGTGTTTGGTAAATAATATGGCGCTACTCCATTATGATGGTCAGACGTGGCCGATTGGAAGCTTGACAACGACTACGCCTGCTTTCATGCTCACATGCAGTCCACTATCAAGACACTGTCAGGTACGAATGCCCTGAAAATTTTGATACTGCAGCCGGCCAAATGGAGACGCTAAATGCAGCCGCTTTCAAACACTGCAGGTGCTGGTAAATGAAACGTGGGTCCCGAGTACATGTGCCCGTGTCGTTGGCGAGAGGGTTTACTTCACAGGCATACTTCTAGCAGTGGCCTCTTTGGCTTGGCTCACCTCTTATATGGAAGGTATTGGCGAATCGAAAGGAGAGTAGGCCTTGACAAGGGTGCGCCAGGGCGGAAATGAGTTTCGATGGCTAATGTGTGTTGTCTAGAAGAATTGCTGGCAGCATTGAGGCCGTGAGAATTGCTCTGCTGGCCATAACCTTCTAGGTGAGCCACTTTATTTTAATGTTACTGTTTGGAAGTTGTTCTTAGATTTTCACCCTTAGTGGTTACTTTAAAACCTTCTGCACCTATAGCGTGCTGTGTTTCTACACCAAGTCGTCGTTATTTGACTTGGCTTGGTTGAGCACGCCTCCTTAGCCCCTCCAGCGCCCCACGTTCTACGGAACACTCATCTTGCTAATTGCTTGTTTATGTTATAATCCTGGTACTTCTGTCCCAGATTTGTAGTGGGATCTTAGAGATAAAGTGTTCACCGTTTCAGAGTGGGCCAGTGTAAGTTCAAAAATTGTTATCTCCCTTTAAAGACTGCTTTGTGCAATCGCACAATTTTCAACTGTATACATTTATTTAAATGTGTAAGTTTCCCATGAAAGTTCATTAAGCTTGAGAAGCTGATTTAAATTCACTTTCAGAAGCGCCTCAAGATAAACTTCGTTATTTTTTAATCTACCCTGTAAATGACTGACAGTAATTTTACCCTGATTTTGTGAAGGATTTTTATGCGTCCTTTAAAAGAGGGTCGCTCAGAATGTAGTCATTAGTTTCAATCGAAGTTAATGATTCTCTTATGCTCTTGTTAATGATTCTGTTAAGGTTAAGTACAAGTCTCGATCAACTGCTACCAGTAGTAGGGAAATGATGGTGCCAGGACACTTATGATATCGAACTGATATGCAAATTAATTAAATTGGCGGAAATTTCGGATTTTGGGGGGAATTTCGAATTATGGAGGGAATTCGAATTTTGGAGGGAATTTATTTGTCCCAGGGCTGTGCTGCCATACCAGTGCACTGTCCCCCTCTCCCATCCAGGAATTGGCAGGAAATTAAAAATGGCGGTGTCCTTTCCTGGTCCTTACATTCGTAAGTGCAACTGCCCACCCCCAAAACACATGGAAGCTGCCCAGAGGCAGGAGAGGAAGGTGAAGTTAGCGTAGTTTATTTATTTTGGTTGGAAAGCTAAAGTAAAGATCGCTCCTAATTACATAATTAATCATAAAGACTGGTCCTAATTACACAACTATACGCATAGTGCTACATGAAGTATCGCTACAATAAGAATCACAATACAGCACAAAAATTGATGATGCCGTACAACTGACGTTATCCTGCTAGGAAAAAGTTCCACAATACTACTCTAAACTAGTGACAGATGCACTCAAACTCTACCCTTTATCTACAAGCTGGCGGGAAAAAGGCAGGGATGTTAGGTACAATCTATATTTTTTTGGTGGGAAATATATTCAACTGCCAAGATGCTGGTGACAGAGAGGAGTTCAATAAGTATATTACCTGTAAGCATACAGCTGAGGATTGTATCTATCGCTGTTTGACGGCAGAGTTTGCTACAGATGCCTGATCGACAATCATCTTGCAGCCCAGGTAATGAAAGCCAATACATGCTACCACAACTGATGGAAAATGCATCACTGTCCTAATTACACATCGAAATTTTAATGAAAAAAACCAACACTCATTATGAGTGGGTCACAATGCAGCACATGTGCCAAGGAAAATCGTTGTCCCAAAAGACTGAAAGGGGGAGAGGGTAGTTGAACATGCGTTCCCATCGATGGGTACTGATGAACTAACCAACTTCTTGGAGGCAGTGAAACGTCCCCTTAGAAAAATTATTGAATTACTGTGCTGATAAACCTCTTACATTATCTGATTTTCAAACAGCTGAACAGAACTGAACGTACTCAGACATTTAGCTCTTTACCTATTCTGATCAACACTAAACTGACACACAATATTTTTAGCGCAACGGAATCTGACTTTCAATAATCCCTACAAAAGAATGGCCCTGACTAACATTAACCTATACCTTTCACAAATCACTTACCTCACAAAAATCTTCGTTACTCGAACTACTGCAATACAGCGAGCGCCAATACTGCCAGCTAAATAAAATATTCAAACTACTGAAGGCACTAACTACTGATAGACATAGTTAGCAAATGAAAGATTTTGATAAAGAACAAACAATGTATTTACCTTAATAGTGTTCAAAAGTCATAATATATATATAGCAGTTCATGGCATCCAGTCTTACAAATTTACTGTCTCTGATGGACACACGTCCAGATCATCCGCTCTCAAAAATCCGCCATCTCACTTCCCCACATCCACCACTGCTGGCGGCTCACCTCCAACTGCGCAACGCTACGCGCTGTTAACAGCCAACTGCCCAACACTATAATAGCCAACAACAATGCAAACCAGCCACAGACTGCACGCAGCACAGCCAGTGATTTTCATACAGAGCGCTACGTGGCGTTACCAACATAAAAACCTAAACAGCCTACTTACAGCAGTCTTACCCCCCCCCACCTACCTGCCCTCCCCCTCTCTCCCTCTTCTCACCGTAGGCCACTGGTGGTCCACAAAGAAACCCTTCCGGTTTCATTGATATACTATCTCCATTCTGTGGAAATCAGTCACAGACAGACAAAATACAAGAAGGGGACGCTTCTTCAACCTGTTAAACGTATTTATCAGAAAGACTGGACCCTCCTAGAACTACAACAAAATTCCAGAGAACCCTCCAGATCGCTTTTTCAAACGTCCACTGCTTGGGGAACAGTCAGACTGCCTCTGCCATCTCTGCTGGCCACAGCCCCCCACCACATCTGAGAGTCAGGTCTTCCCCAGCTGTGGCTGGAGTAGCCTCCAGAGCGGGGCACACGGCCAGATGCTCAATTTGGCGGTTCTTCGCTAACACAAAAGGGAAATTTAGAAGCACCGCCCTACCCTATACGTCACCCCCCCCCCCCCCCCTCCCCGTCTGGCAGACCTGCGTCGGCGATCTCACGCACACTGAACTGTCCCCCACACGGCCCCACCACAAGCGACCGCCATTCCGTGATGGACTTTTTATTTAATGTCAATGCATCTCTTATAATCAAGCACCTTTTAGGAAGAAAAACTCAATCGCAACGATAGTAAATGTCCTCTTTCCACAAAAATAGGCGCATTCCATTTTCTGTTAGTGTATGAGTAAAATTGTTTTTACGTTCGAAATGCAGGATACAATTCGCATCTCACTGGTTTGGGACATCCAACGAAGTGCACCACCGCCGATTACAAATGGTCAGGTTATAGAGCCCTTATGTCCATCCACACTGCGTAAAATCGAAAAAAACCTTTCCACTATTTAGCTGAAAAACTTCCAGTCACCTTGGAATGTCCTCATTATTCCGAAACCGTCATCAGAGTAAAGAAAAGACGAGAACTTAAACTCTGAAGAAAAAACTATGTTAAATAATTTTTTCACATTTTTGGAAAAATTTACATGATCTGAAACGTCTCTCGCATTCAAATCAGTGACTGCAAATAAACTGTCATGCACATTTCTATTACAAACATTTCAGACACGTGAAGTAACATTAGAGAATAGAACCTTTCACACCATTAGCTCACATGTCGGGAAAAAACACAATCATTTTACTTTCGACAACAAGAAGCTTTAATTCAAAACATTGTGGGGCAGCGCAGATTGGCGGCGCGATTTGAGGCGCCATGTCACGGACTGCATGGCCTCTCCCGCCAGAGGTTCGAGTCCTCCATCGGGCATTGATGCCTGTGTTGTTCTCAGCGTGTTAGTTTAAGTAGTGTGTAAGTCTAGGGACCGATGACCTCAGCAGTTTCATCCCTTAGGAATTCACACCCATTTGAACATTTTTACGTTGTGGGTTTTGCACACTATGAAAGTTCTGTTTTACCAATGTGGTGTTATAACACACCTGCGTTTACGATACAAATCGTGAGAGCCTGTCTAGTAATAGGACCTCCTATAAAATTTACCAAATTTTTCTCTCTTCCATTGCATCGAAACTAATTACCATCTGCAACCTTACATTTGACATTTCTGATCCATAACTTTTACCGACATGTTTGTAAAGTTTGTATCATACAGCAGATTCTTTCATTCTAGTTTTGTAATCAATTTGATCAGCCTGTTTCACACAATCTACTCACATGCCGGGAAAAAACGATATAATTTCTAGGTTCCACAACAAGCTAGAATTCAGATAATGTCTACTTTATAATTAGAGGTTATGAAGTATGAAATAACACAGGACTTGCGGTGACATCTATTTTTAAACATGCAGTCATGCCAATAATAATAAAAAAGGTCATGAAATGAAATGAAATCTTATGTGGCTAGGGCCTCTCGTTAGGTAGACAAATCGTCTTGTAAAAGCCTTTTTAGTTGACGCCACTTCGGCAACTTGCGCGTCGATGGGGGTGAGTTGACGATGAGAAAGACAACACATCACCCAGTCTCTGAGCGGAGAAAATCTCCGACCCACCGTGAATCGAACCCGGGCCCCTTGGCATAGCAGTCCGTCGCGCTGACCACTCAGCTATCGAGGCGGACTAAAACAGCCATGATTCCACGAGAATATATAAAGCCGATTTCTGTAAGTTTTATGAGCAAAATCGATGTAGTTTTGAGAGAACTATCTGCTTTAAAACTTTAACCAGTCATACCACTCCTAGTGATACCATCTCTTATAAGATTTTACCCTGTCTCTCTCTCTCTTCCAATATATCGAAAAAACAAATACCTTCTGCGTGTTGACATCAAGCATATTACACATGTATCGCTCCACTGGCGCAGGTAGCCAATGATCGAAGTCGCTTGCACAGACCTGTGTAAAATTTTGTTGACTGTACTGGATAAGACCAAATCCAACAGACTATAAATCACAAGACAGGTTTCCTGTATTGTTCCTTCATAAACAGTTTAATACATTGTTTTTTCGGCTGTAACACACCCAGTCAGTGTACAACTACAGCTTTGTACACCGCCATTCTGTTGGTTTTTCTAGCATGTTATCAGGGTCTGTGTCAGGTGCTAAACCAACATTAACATGTTCAGATCCTTTGGCTCTCACAGAAAGCTGAACATTACATGGTGTAAACTATGCAGCTCCCACCAACACGCAGGTTATTAGAAACAAAACACAGAGGCGATGTTTCTTATTGACAAAATTGGGGAAGACCTGGCAATATTCGTAACTGGAAAATTTTGCAGCATTATAGAGCATTTCCAACGGCTATCAAAATATCTTCCAAAGCGATGGGGTAGCAGATGTCTCGGTGTTCCGTTTTCATTGTTTTCACATTTTGCAGTCACATACATGATTTCTGTTCCAGCGTTGACCATCGCCGGAAGGTGCTGTTCATCACACAAAAGAGGCAATACAAATAAAAAGAGGTACTCTTTTCTTATTGGTGAAAAGAGAAAACATGTGGAGGGTATCGCAGCACATGAAAATTGGATGAGTCTGCAGCATAGAGGAACACTTCAAACAATTGCCTGAAAGTGATAACCTCTACATTTAATATCATGCTACCCAGCCAAAATTAGCAGATATCCAGTGTTCCGCCAAGGCTATCTCCATCTCAACGAAGCGGTTTCAGTCAGTCATTATGTGGTAATCAACAGCCTACCAGTGGACAGACAAGATGGGAAAGACACCGTTGATATGGAGCAATGTACTGTGATGCACATCGTAGTTGACAGCTTCAACAGTTTTAGTAATTTTACCAGTTGTTTCACAATTTCAGTGCCAGCCAGTGACATGGTAGAATGCTTCACAATTTCCGCATCATTGCTAAATAACCCCTCCACTACCCTGCAAAATACCATGTACTACATTGCGAAGTAGATAGATAAATATGCAGTACAGACATTCAGCCATGTGCACCAAAGTATACCAAACAGCGTCCTATACCGATCATATTGCACCATTTACTATTACGTCTGACCATCGTTCCTTGTGCGGATGGCAATCACAGAGTTTTCTCGTATTTGTGGGGATAAGGTCAGAGATCGACCAATCCCTCCCACACTGTCCTAGAAAAGGTCTCCCTGTGACACCAGTCTTACCCATGGTACCCACCCAAAACCACAAGATCTCTTCAGATGAATTCATGTTGAGGAAGGTAGCACCTCTTATTGGTGCATAGTAGACATGAGAGTGTTTCGGTGATATAACAGATGGTTAAGAAGAGACGTTTGGTTTATACATGATGGAGCTCCAGACGCATAAAATTTGAAACTGGAGTCAGTACCAGGAAGGTACCGGCATGAAAGAAATGATCGTAGAGTATGAACACACAGTCCAATGGTTACACAGTTATGCACATAAAAAAACTACACTACTGGCCATTAAAATTGCTACACCACGAAGATGACGAGCTACACACGTGAAATTTAACGGACAGGAAGAAGATGCTGTGATATGCAAATGATTAGCTTTTCAGAGCATTCACACAAGGTTGGCGCCGGTGGTGACACCTAAAACGTGCTGACGTGAGGAAAGTTTCCAATCGATTTCTCATACACAAACAGGAGTTGACCGGCGTTGCCTGGTGAAACGTTGGGGGGGGGGGGGGGGGTTCAAAGGGCTCTGAGCACTATGGGACTCAACTGCTGTGCTCATAAGTCCCCTAGAACTTAGAACTACTTAAACCTAACTAACCTAAGGACAGCACACAACACCCAGCCAACACGAGGCAGAGAAAATTCCTGACCCCGCCGGGAATCGAACCCGGGAACCCGGGCGTGGGAAGCGAGAACGCTACCGCACGACCACGAGATGCGGGCGGTGAAACGTTGCTGTGATGCCTCGTGTAAGGAGGAGAAATTCGTACCATCACTTTCCGACTTTGATAAAGGTCGGATTGTAGCCTATCGCGATTGCGGTTAGCAGAATATGGGATCGGAGGGTTCAGGAGGGTAATACGGAACGCCGTGCTGGATCCCAACGGCCTCGTATCACTAGCAGTCGAGATGACAGGCATCTTATCCGTATGGCAGTAACGGATCGTGCAGCCACATCTCTATCCCTGAGTCAACAGATGGGGACGTTTGCAAGACAACAACCATCTGCACGAACAGTACGACGACGTTTGCAGCAGGATATTTGAAGATATTTGCGCATCCTATACATCAGCCTACTAAAAAGTCCTAAGAATTACCGTCTTCCCAGTGATCTACAAGCATGCATTTTGGATAGGCAGATGATGAAAAGTAGTAAAACTCAGCGGGTAGTTCAGATTGGAAACTTGTAGTCTGGAAACAAATCTGTGCACTGCTATAGCACATCAGAGAACGTGTCTGCTGACTCACGTAGCAACACACTTGGTGAAAACTCAAAGTCTGGCACACTGTTACATGTTCATCTGACTCCTGTTGTACCGTGTAGGGATCTACAACAGGGAGTTGACATGTGTACAGAGTTCATTTCTGCTGCTGCTCTGGTATTTTTTCCCAAAGGTCTATGCTATTATTGCTTCCCAGATGAGTTTCCCTACTTTTGTTTATACCTCCCAACTCTGATACGTTCCCACAGCCATGCCAAGACATCTACAAACTGTGGATTTCGGGTGTTTTTTTGACCTAGTAATAAGATATTCTTTAGTTGCCAGTGTGTCCACTGCACTTAGCATCCTGGAGAGTGGAGTTTCCCCTCCCTGTACTACAGAGTGCGCACCCCTGGGTAAGGTAATTTACGGATAACAGTAAGTTACACATTGTGATCAAAAGTATCCAGACATCTGGCTGAGAATGACTTACAAGTTCATGGCGCCCTGCATCGGTAGTGCTGAAATTCACTATGAGATTGGCCCACCCTTAGCCTTCATGACAGATTCCACTCTCGCAGGCATACGTTCAATCAGGTGCTGGAACGTTTCTTGGGGAATGGCCGCCCATTCTTCACGGAGGGCTGCACTGAGGAGAGGTATCGGTGTCAATCGGTGAGGCCTGGCACGAAGTCGACGTTCCAAACATCCCAAAGGTGTTTTATAGGGGTCAGGTCAGGAATCTGTGCAGGCCAGTCCATTACAGGGATGTTATTGTAGTGTAACTACTCCGCCACAGGTCGTGCATTATGAACAGGTGCTCGATCGTGTTGAAAGATGCAATCGCCATTCCTGAATTGCTCTTCAACAGTGGGAAGCAAGAAGGTGCTTAAAACATCAATATAGGTCTGTAATGTGATAGTGCCACGGAAAACAACAAGGTTGGCAAGCCTCCTCCATGAAAAACACGACCACACCATAACACCGACGTCTCCAAATTTTACTATTGGCACTACACATGCTGGCAGATGACGTTCACTGGGGATTCGCCATAACCGCACCCTGCCATCGATCCCCACATTGTGTACCGTGATTCGTGACTCCACACAACGTTTCTCCACTGTTCTATCGTCCAATGTTTACGCCCCTTACACCAAGCGAGGCATCATTTAGCATTTACCGGCGTGATGTGTGGCTTATGAGCAGTCACTCGACCATGAAATCCAAGTTTTCTCACCTCCCGCCTAACTGTCATAATACTTGCAGTGGATCCTGTTGTAATGAGGAATTCCTGTGTGATGGTCTGGACAGTTGTCTGCCTATTACACATTATGACCCTCTTCAACTGTAGGCGGTCTCTGTCAATCAACAGACGAGGTCAGCCTGTACGTTTTTGCTGTACATGCCCCTTCACGTCTCCACTTCACTATCACATCGTAAACAGTGGACCTAGGGATGTTCAGGAATGTGGAAATCTCGCATACAGACGTATGACACAAGTGACACCCAATCACCTGACCACATTCTAAATCCGTGAGTTCCATAGAGTGACCCATCATGCTCTCTCGCGATGTCTACTGAGGTCGCTGATATGGAGTACCTGGCAGTTAGTGGCAGCACAATGCACCTAATATGGAAAACGTATGTTTTTGGGGGTGTCAGGATACGTTTGATCGCATCGTGTATGCATTCAAACTGCAACTGTCCGCTGCTGAGAGCTCTACACCCATACATATAGAGACTAAGCATGCATATTACCAGTCATGAAGTCACGACTTCAACCGTTGTACGTTATTTTGGATAGTGCTATAGCCTCACAAATAGCGAAAACTCTTCGCAAAACAGTTCTGTACAGGATGTAAGTACATTTAAATTCATCGGGCTAAAGAGCATAATATCTTTGGTGCAAGTTATACCACCGATATTTCGTAACAATATTTTCTAGATTTTACAGTTTTAACAATGAACCATGACATCCTGCTGTGCCTGTCATACCTCCTTTTATACTATTAAAGACCCATGATAACAGCACATAGTCATCCAAATTCCGCTATTTAGTCTGCTAGATGTCCGACGTCCGTCAGAAGGATAGAGACAGACCTTCCTTAATATTATTCTTATGTATGGTACAGAACGACATATTATTCGGGCTTGGTCCTGGTGTTTGAGGAACAGATCACAGCTGTGGGGGAGAAAATAATTCTGGGACAAACATCCTTTGTTTTCTGACAAGTGGCTGTAGAACTGGACGCTGCTGCTAGGTTTAGAAAAGCACTCTTTATTCATTCTGAGGCTAATAGACAGCTTGACACTTCTGACGTCAGCTGCATCCCTCAATATACTTGTTGTTGTTAGTCAGGGTAGAGCTGTGTGTGTGTGTGTGTATATGTGTGTGTGTGTGTGTGTGTGAGGGAGGGGGGTGGCCGAGCGGTTCTAGGCGCTACTGTCTGGAACCGCGCGACCGATACGGTCGCAGGTTCAAATCCTGCCTCGGGTATTGATGTGTGATGTCCTTAGGTTAGTTAGGTTTAAGTAGTTCTAAGTTCTAGGGGACTGATGACCTCAGATGTTAAGTCCCATAGTGCTCAGAGCCATTTTTGAACACCTGTGGGAGGAGTAAGTTAACCTCGTCTCCGTTTTACTCTTAAAGCAGGCATGGTGCAGGTGGCTGCTGTGGCGTACAAAAAATTCTGAGAAACAGATAAAGGCCCCTTATGAAAACATATGAAATCATTGTTTGCCTGCAAGTGGATGAAAAATAGAACGCATCTGCTATTTTTGGAAAAACACCCTTTGTTCATGCTGAGACAGATCGATATCCTGGTAGGCGCAGTGCCATTTGCATCCGTCGAAATACATGTTCTTGTTTTAGTTAGGACACAGCTATGGGAGGAAGATGCAAACCTTCGAAAACAAATCTACTAATCGTGGTAGATGCTCGCCTTGAGATCAGCATTGTACATTACAGTCATCTGCCGATTTTCAGCTGCTGGCTGCAATCCGCCCCCTCACCGCGGCATGGAAGTCGAGGTCTGGTGGTCTATCATCTAAGGCCGCTGAACAGTTACGAGCGCGCATGTCGTGGCACCCTCTCATCACAAGCCCCCGAGCAGGGCAGGAGGCAGTAGGGGTGTCAGGTGACCCAATAAACCCGACAAAATCTTCCCGCTGGTGGATCCCCCGTACATTGTATCAAGAACAGTGTCTAGAGGACGTTCCGCAATACATTACGTCTGGGATGGGTTTGAAGGCAGATCCACCAGCGAGAGGACAGGATGAGGTTTATGACAGCCATTGATAGTACCCGCGTAGACATATACAGAAAAGTAGAACAAATGCACTGCATCTGTAGAATATATAGTTGTGCACTCCAGTATAGTGCTATATCATCCGACTAACTTGTTGTTCTGTACCACGCATAAGAATATTACAAAGAACTGTCTCCACTCTTCCGATGGACATCTAGCAGACCAGCTAGCGAAATGGGATGATTCCGTGCCATTATCCTGTATCTTTAAGAGTATGAAAGAAGGTATGAGCAGCTTCCCATGGTTTGTTGTTATTACTGGAGAATCTAGACAACATTGTTACTAATCATCGATAATATACACTACTCGCCATTAACATTGCTACACCACGAATATGACGTGCTACAGACGCGATATTTAACCGACAGAAAGAAGATGCTGTGATATGCAAATGACTAGCTTTTCAGAGCATTCACACAAGATTGGCGCCGGTGGCGACACCTACAACGTCCTGACATGAGGAAAGTTACCAACCGATTTCTCATACACAAACAGGAGTTGACCGGCGTTGCCTGGTGAAACGTTGTTGTGATGCCTCGTGTAAGGAGGAGAAATGCGTACCATCACGTTTCCGACTTTGGTAAAGGTCGGACTGTAGCCTATCGCGATTGCGGTTTATCGTATCGCGACACTGCTGCTCGCGTTGGTCGAGATCCAATGACCGTTAGCAGAATAAGGGATCGGTGGGTTCAGGAGGGTAATAGGGAACGCGGTGCTGGATCCCAACGGCCTCGTATCACTAGCAGTAGAGATGGCAGGCATCTTATCCGCATGGCTGTAACGGATCGTGCAGCCACGTTTCGATCCCTGAGTCAACAGATGGGGACGTTTGCAGACAACAACCATCTGCACGAACAGTACGACCACGTTTGCAGCAGCATCGACTATCAGCTCGGAGACCATGGCTGCGGTTAACCTTGACGCTGTATCACACACAGAAGCGCCTGCGATGGTGTATTCAACGACGAACCTGGGTACACCAATGGCAAAACGTCATTTTTTCTTCGGATGAATCCAGGTTCTGTTCACAGCATCATGATGGTCGCAGTCGTGTTTGGCGACATCGCGGTGAACGCACATTGGAAGAGTGTATTCGTCATTGCCATACTGGCGTATCACCCAGCGTGATGGTACGGGGTGCCATTGGTTACACGTCTCGGTCACCTCTTGTTCGCATTGACGGCACTTTGAACAGTGGACATTACATTTCACTTGTGTTACGACCCGTGGCTCTACCCTTCATTCGATCCCTGCGAAACCCTACATTTCAGCAGGATAATGCACGACCGCATGTTTCTGGATACAGAAAATGTTCGCCTGCTGCTCTTTCCAGCACATTCTCCAGATCTCTCACCAATTGAAAACGTCTGGTCAATGGTGGCCGAGCAACTGGCTCGTCTCAATACGCCAGTCACTACTCTTGATGAACTGTGGTATCGTGTTGAAGCTGCATGGGCAGCTGTACCTGTACACGCCATCCAAGCTCTGTTTGACTCAATGCCCAGGCGTATCAAGACCGTTATTACGGCCAGAGGTGGTTTTTCTAGGTACTGATTTCTCAGGATCTATGCACCCAAATTGCGTAAAAATGTAATAACATGTCAGTTCTAGTGTAATATATTTGTCCAATGAATACCCGTTTATCATCTGCATTTCTTCTTGGAGTAGCAATTTTAATGGTCAGTAGTGTAGCTTGCATCATAGATGTTATGCTAGTTAGCGGGATGGGTGCTTACATTCGCTACAGAAACGTTTTGCGAAAAGTTTTTCGCTATTTTCGGGGCTGTAGCACTGTCGAAAATAACGTACAAGTGATTTAAATCAAGAGTTTGCGATTGATAATATGCATGCATATTATCTATATCTATGTGAGTAGAGCTAACGGATGTGAATGGTTGCGGTTCGAAAGCATACCTTGCAAATTGTTCGTCTGTTAACTACATTGCCAGGGTGTGCGCACTCTGTAGGCATGGGGGGGAGGAAACTCACTCTCCATGCTAAGTGCAGTTGACACACTTATTACTAAGATAAAGAGAAATACCCGAAATCTACAGTTTTTAGATGTCCAGGCATGGCAGTGGGGACGTATCAGTGTTGGAAAGTGTAAACTAAAGTAGCGAAACTCACCTGGGAAGCAATAAGAGCATAGACTTATGGGACAAAATATCAGAGCAGCAGCAGAAATGAACTCTGTACACATATCATCACCCTTTGTAGATCCCTACACGCTAGAATGTGAGTCAGATGAACATGTAACAGTGTGCCAGACTTTGAGTTTCCGTCAAGTGTTTTGCTACATGAGTCTGCAGACAAGCTCTCTGATGTGCTGTAGCAGTACACAGATTTGTTTCCAGACTACAAGTTTCCAATCTGCACCACTCGTTGAGTCTCATCTAGGTACTAGGCGAGTGTTACTACTTTTCATCATCTCCCTATCCAAAATGCGTGCTTGTAGATCACAGGGAAGAGGGTAATTCTTAGGACTTTTTAGTAGGCTGGTGTATAGGATACGCAAATATCCTCATATAAAATCAAATAACGCATGTGTATGCCGACAATATGACCATATACACCCGGAAAAACATCAAAATACGAAACAAATGAGAAAAAATTGTAAAAAATCGAGGAAAACCTGGTATAATTACGACAAATTGATGGTAAATGCGTAAAATTGAGGGACATATGACAAAATATGTGTATTCACGGAAAAAACTTGCAAAAAATTCCTTAAATTGACTGAGATTAGAGAAAAATTACCACGAAATGCGGGGAATTGAGGTGCGTTGGATTTACCCCGACACTCAAGCCGAGAACAGCTTAAAATATTACGCTCTGGCTGCACTCACCTTCAACCCTCCCCTCCCTTCCCGTGTAAACTACGTGGGTTTTCTTAACATATATTCTAATAAAGGCACCATAAGTATTACACATAGGCGCCATATTGAAGAAGGCAAAATATATGTTTCACTCTGCATAACTGTGTTCTAATACATGGAGTCGAATATGGATACTTCCGAATTGCGACTGGTTTTCACAGTCAGTGCTGTTCCTTAAGCATTAAGGAGAAGAATCAATACATTTATCAAACTTAAGACATTCCCTAGAGTGTTCTGTAGGAGAGTGGAGCGATGTCACATATATCACCTTTAATAGTGTGACTAGGGGTGTACTCGAGACAAGTGGTGTGAGAACGAAATTGCTATATTATCGTACACATGAGCAAAGATACCTAACATGACAACAGGACTTCCTTAGGCAAGAAGAATGCTACCAGAGCTGTGGTAATGCTACTGCAAACAACAATAAGATTGTTTCATCTCCTTTGGCTACTGATCATGGTGCTTACTCCCTTGTAAGAAGTTGCTGCTTCTTCATGTGCATTTTAGTGCAACAGGGTGTGGGTGGTACCTCAATCTATGAGCTATCAAAAATATTCATGTCGGTCTTACTTCTCTCTATTTACTAGTGAGACATAGCCGCATCCATTAAAACCAATACTACTACAAGCAGCTCAAGCGGTTGATATACACTGATGATGCCCTCCTAGGGCACCAGAATGGTGTATAAGGAAGAAGCTGTATCATTTTAAAGTTAGGCACTGTAGTGATTAGGGTAGGAAAGTTGTAGGGTGGTTGTATGTCTAATCCTGCATTAGAGTAAAAGCATTGCAGTCTGCAGGACTAATTATTCAGAAACTGTATGGATTTAACAATATAGCATTTCTAGATGCAGAACCGCGTACCCATTGGACTGTGTGTTTATGCTCTACCATCATTTCTCTCATGCTAGTACCTTCCTGGTACTGATTCCAGAGAGTGAAATAATGCTTCAGAATTAATTGCACGGTTTATTTACATGAAATGTTACAAACTATCTGTCTGGAGTTCCATCATGTATCAACCATACATTTCTTCTTAACTGTCTGTCATATCTCCACAAGACTCTCATGTCTACTATACAGCAGCAAGAGGTGCTATCCTCCTCAACTTGAAAGCATCTGGTGAGATCTTGTTCTTCTGGATGTGTGCCATGGGTAAGAATGAGGTCGCAGGGTATCCTACACTATGATCGATGCGCCGAAATCATGTAGGTAACCTAACTGCATAGACATTGGATGCTGTCTGGTATACTTTTGTGAATGTGGTCAAATGGACATACTGCATAGTTAAGTAATTGCATCGCTATCTAATGTTTGGTACTTGCAGAGCAATGGAGGAGTGATTTAGCGATGATGCAGAAACTGAGAAGCTTTCTATGGTGTCAATGACTGGCGTCGAAATTACGGAACAACTGGTATATTTTGATGTATATGACCGAATTGACATACTGCATAGTCATCGATCTGCATTCGCAATGTAGTATATGGTACTTGCAGCGTAGTGGATGTGTGATTTAGCGATGATGCAGAAATTGGGAAGCATTCTACCATGTCATTGGCTGGATTTGAAATTACAGAAAAGCTAGTAAAATAGCTAAAATTCATCGTGCTATTACTTGTGGTTCGCTTACACTACATTGTCCTATATCAAATGGCTCTGAGCACTATGGGACTTAACATCTGAGATCATCAGCCCCCTAGAACTTAGAACTACTTGAACCTATCTAAACTAAGGACATCACACACATCCATGCCCGATGCAGGATTCGAACCTGCGACCGTAGCAGTCACGCGGTTCCGGACTGAAGCGCCTAGAACCGCTCGGCCACCGAGGCCGGCTGTCTTTCCCATCTCGTCTGTCAACTGTTACGCTGCTGATTACCACATAACGGTTGACTGAAACCCCTTGGTTGAAATGGAGATAGCCTTGGCGAAACACTGGATATCTGCTATGTGTCACTGTGGAGCATGATATTAAATGCAGATTTCATCACTTTCAGGCAGGTGTTTGGAAACGTTCCTCAATGCTGCAGACTCGTCCTGTTTGCTTATACTGCTATACTCTCCATGTGTGTTCTATTTTCACCAATAAAATAAGAGTACGTCTTTTTATTTCTGCTACTTAATGCACATCGTGAACAGCACTTTCCAGCGATGGTTAACACTAGAATAGTAATCAAGTATATGACTGCTAAATGAGGAAACAATGCTCTTTGAAACAGAACATCAAGACGTCCACTACCCCGTCTCTGTTTGGATAGCACTTAGAATCGCTCTACAATGCCACAAACTCTTCCAGTTGCCATATTTGGCGATGCCTTCCACATTTTTGTCAATGAGAAACATCGCCTCTGCATTTTATTTCTACCAGCCTATGTGTTTTGGGAGCTGCATTGTTTACATCATGCAATGTTCAGCTTTCTGTGAGAACCAAAGGACCGAAATGTGTTAATGTCGGTTTAGCACTTGACGTGGACCTCGAAGTCATGGTAGGTAAACAAAGTGTATGGCAGTGTACAGAGCTGTAATCATACACTGTTTGTATATGTTATAGCCGAAACAACAATGTATTAAAGTGTTTACAATGGAATAATGCAGGAACCCTCTCTTGTAATTGATTGTCTGTTGCATATTGGCTTCATCGAATATAGTCAACTAAACTGTAGGCAGGTCTGTGCAAACGTTTTCGATCACTGGAAAAATGCTCCAGTGGAGCCATACTTGTATAGGTAGTTTGCCTGATGCCAACACACAGATGGTATTTGTTTTTCGATATGTTGGAAGAGAGAGACACGGTAAAATCTTATAGGAGGTTGTATTACAGGGAGTGGTATGATTGGTTAAATTTCGGATGCAGACAGTTCTCTCAAAACTACTTTGATACTGCTCATAAAACTAATAGGAATCAGCTGTATCTATTCTCATGGAATCATGACTGTTTTTATTATTGTCATCATGATTACATGTTTAAAATAGATATTACCGAAAGTTCTGTGTTATTTCATACTTCATAAACTCTAATTATAAAGTAGGCAGCACTTGAATTATAGCTTGTTGTGGAAACTAGAAATGATAGTGTTTTTTGGTTCAAATGGCTCTGAGCACTATGGGACTTAACATCTATGGTCATCAGTCCCCTAGAACTTAGAACTACTTAAACCTAACTAACCTAACATCACACAGCACCCAGTCATCACGAGGCAGAGAAAATCCCTGACCCCGCCGGGAATCGAACCCGGGAACCCAGGCGTGGGAAGCGAGAACGCTACCGCACGACCACGAGCTGCGGACGATAGTGTTTTTTCCTGGCATGTTAGTTGACTGTGTGAAACAGGTTGTGAATGCCAAATTGCTCACAAAACTAGAAGGCAAGAATCTGCTTTATGGTAGAAACTTTACAGAAATGTCGGAAGAGGAAAGTTAGGGATCACATATGTCAAATGTAAGCATGCTGATGGTAACTGGTTTCGATGTAATGAAAGAGAGAGAAAGAGAGAGACGCAGTAGAATCTTGCAGGAGGTTCTATTATAAGACAGGCTCTCAAGATTTGTTTCATAAATGCAGGTGTGATATAGCATTGCATTGGCAAAACAGGCCTTGGTACAGTGTACAAAACAGGGACGTCATCTTGAATTATAGCTTGTTGTTGTCTTCGAACACAAAATGATTGCTCTTTTTCTGACAAGTGAGCTAATGGCGTGAAATATTGTATTCTCTAACGTTATTTCAAGTGTCTGAAATGTTTGTAATACACACTTGCTTAGCAGTTTATTTACAGACACTGATTTCAACGCGAGAGATGCTCTCATGTCGTGGAATCTGTCCATGAAGAGGAAAGAAATTGTTTGACATAAATGTTTGTCCTTGGGAGTTTAAATTCTCGCTTTTTCTTTACTCTGATGATGGTTTCAAAATAATGTAGACATTAAGAGGTGATCGGTAACTTTAGTAACAAAATTGTGAAGCTATTTTCCCAATTTGACGCAGGATGGACAAATATAAGCTTCTGCAGTCTGATCATTTGTAATCGGCGACGGTGCACTTTGTCAGATGACGCAAAATACCGAGATGCGAATTGTATCCGGCTGTCGAACATAAAAATTATACCAATTTTGCTCATAAAATAAAATGGACTGATCCTATTTTCATGGAAAGATGACATTTATTATTGTTGCGATTGTGTTTTCTTTTATAAAAGGCGCTTGATGATAGAGGTGTGTCAATATTAAGTAAAAGCTGTCGCTTGCAGTGGGGCAGTGTGGTGGAAGATCCAGTTTGTGTGAAATCGCCAATGCAGTTGCGCCTGACCAGAAGGTGGCGTGTAGGGCGGGACAGTGCCGTTAAATTTATCTTTTGTGTTAGCAAAGAACAGCTGAATTGAGCATCCGGCCATGTGCCCTGCCCTGGTGGCTGCTCCGGCCGCAGCTGACGAAGACTCTGCTCTCAGATAGGACGGGGGCTGTGGCCGGCAGAGGTGGCAGTGACAGTCTGCGTGCTCCCTTAACATCGGACGTTTGACAAAGCTGTCTGGAGAGTTCTCGGGAATTTCGTTGCTGTTCCAGGAGGTACCAGTCATTCCGAGAAGTAAGTTTAACAGATTTGTAAGAAGTGTCCCCTTCTTGACTGTTTTCTACCAGTGACTGATTTTCGCAGACTGGAGGAGGGAGGAGGAGGAGGAGATTAGTGTTTAACGTCCCGTCGACAACGAGGTCATTAGAGACGGAGCGCAAGCTCGGGGTAGGGAAGGATGGGGAAGGAAATCGGCCGTGCCCTTTCAAAGGAACCATCCCGGCATTTGCCTGTAGCGATTTAGGGAAATCACGGAAAACCTAAATCAGGATGGCCGGAGACGGGATTGAACCGTCGTCCTCCCGAATGCGAGTCCAGTGTGCTAACCACTGCGCCACCTCGCTCGGTCACGCAGACTGGAGATAGTATGATGATGTCTTTGTGGATCATCCGAGGGAAGATAGAACAGTCCTCTATCCTTACCTACGATGAGGAGAGGGTGGGAAGGAGGGGGTCGCAGGGTGGGGGGTGGGTGGGTTAGTGTGTCTCCAAGTTGGTTAGTTTGTGAGCGCCCATCAAGGAGAACGCATGTTTAACTTCTGCGCCCTCTGCAGTCTTTTGGAACAACGATTTTCCCAAGCACATTTGTTGCATTATGACCCGTTCGTTACGAGTGCTGTTTTTTTTCACGACAATGTCGATATTTAAGTAGGACAGTGGTGCATTTTCCATCAGTTGCGGCAGCGTGTATTGGCTTTGATTAACTGGGGTGCTTGAGCAAGAAGGTGGGGATCACAGCCACAGAAGAGAGGAAAAAAAAGTAAAACACAGTATGCAAAGGTTGGACGGTCTTCCACATTAGGGGAAGTGGATTGGTCCTACCAGCGCCCTCCGAAAAAGACAAAATAGTTCTGTCAGTAAATAATTAAGGTAAAACAGGAGGCAGTGACAAAATTTATTCGGAGTTATAACTCCGTAATTCGAATGCTAGCATGAGCACGTTTAATTTCATGGGAAAGATGGTGGCTGACGTTACACTGGTGCAGTAAGAGGAAAGGGCAGCAGGAACGCCATTGTTCGACGCTTGGAGTTATGCAGGTGAATGGGACCAGTGGCCGTCAGTGCAACTCGCCCAAAAGCTGGAAGTAAGCTTTGAATTTTGCTTACACAGAGCCAGAGTGTGTGGAGTAATTTGCGTAGGTTGTGCAAGTTTATAACTATCATTTGAAGTTTAAGAGTGTGACACTGATGGAGGTGTAGATGGACATAGTTCACTTAGCAAAGCTTATTCTGCACAACACAGATACTGTCAGACATCAGCTACTGGGCTTTCTCCTTTGGGGTCAAACAGCAGTCGATGATAACTATTTGGTTAAAGTCGATACTGTTTTGGATTGTGGAACTTTTGAAGGACAGGACTGTCTAGTTCTGTATTTTTCTTTTCGAAAAGATCCTAGCATTGTGTGGGCAAGACCTGCAAGACGAGAAGAGCACTATCTTCATGAGAGAGCAACTAGAATTAGCCTAATCGTGGAAAGATGCCTTACAAATTTTTACTGGGCGAGAGGTTGCACAAGTGGCGCAAGTGACGCAGAGAGAGACGTAACCACATTTCCACCATCATAGTGGATTCTCCATCGCTTAGTACGGACGTTGTGTTGATCATGAAACTTTGTAAGAAGATTTTATAGAGGCCAAAAGCCTCAAGAATATACTTAATTTTTACTAGAACTTTGTTACTTTCTTTAGTAGTGGCAACCTTCACTTCCGTGGATTAGTCTTACAGTTTCTTAGAGTAACAGAATTCACAGAATTGCATAAAAGGCAAGAGCGGGTGCACTGCAGGTAAGGGTGGGTGGGTTACAGATCGAGAAGGTGCGGAGCCGGACAACACTGCTAATGTGCAGGTAAGTCAGACAAGATCCGCCATGAGTCTGTGTAAATCTGTCTATTACCGCAGCAGTCAGTCAGTGTGGTTCCTCTGCGTTGCTATGTATGGACTGTCATTGATCGTTTCGTCCCTTCTCCTTCTGGGATGCTGATGTTAAGTCTTATTGTGTTTTTAGCCAACAACTAAGAGTAAGGTGTTCTCCTTCAGAGAGCTGGGCATAATACAATATTAAATCTGGGTGGAGTAGTAGAACTGCCTAACATGTGGTCACTGTTGCTCGCCGAGAAAATGCAAAAGTCACTGTTTGTTATAGCGAGGATATTTCAGAACCGCCGACAAATGTAGTTGGTCGTTAAATACGCGTAGAGATTAACGAACTGAAAATAAAATCAGAAACCAAGGTGAAGTCACATCATCATGAAACAGAACCCATAGCAGTAATTTGCAAGCTCGTGAACGTAAGCAGGAAGGGAAAGCCGGATCATTAAACTGGCAGTGGAATGTCTCATTACTGGAGGCAATTATTGCTGTAAATGTCAGTGATTTGCACCCTAGCACAAATTGGCTGTTTGTCAGAGGGCATCAATATGTGCCTCACCTAGCAGGCTTCACTCAGAGGTTTCGAAAGACATCATCTATGATACCGCTAATGTTTCTTTATTGTCATCAGAGTCGGTGTCAGAGTCATATGATAACAATACTAAATACCTCCCTTTTTTAATCAGCACATTGAACTGAAATGACCATGATGGTACTGGGGTTGACATGATGGGGGAACAGAATGGCACTGACCTCCTTCTGCAGTCTGATGTCACATGCAGTTGGTTGCAGAGTGGTGGGCGTGCTGTGAGTGGTAACCTACACGTCGCTAGGGGTAGTGGGTCACAGGGCATATGAGCAAGAATTTTGCAGACATCAAAGTCAGCACTTTCTTATCTTTGAGGTCACTACTCAGGTAACTGTACTTGTTACATTTCGCTGACAAGAACATCAGCACTTTGTTATCACAAAAACCATTCCCAGAATTCCGCCATCATTGCATCTAACCACTTGCACCACGGCCATTGTTGGAATCCCGACATCAGCATCAGCACTTCATTATCATCAAGGCAATCCTCTCCATATCAATCCTTCACCCCAAGCGCCTCCATACGCCAGACCCGCCCCCACCCTGAGTTACCTCTTGTCTCCATTCAGCCAATCGCATGCAATTTTAATTTGTGTGCTGTTAGCCACTGACGTGCAAATCCAGATTAGAGCAGGATATATAGGTATTTTATGACCGATTATTGTTTGAGCTATGAGATCAACTGCAAACATATACAACCCAAGCAGCCACATATACAGTGCTAGCAGGACTGCTGGACCACAACATTACGTGTTCCACAGCATAGCAGTGCCTGAACCATCGCAGTAAAAGCAAGCATTTGCTGCCCAAAGGGTTTCGGATTCAATACTAACAGCTCTGCCAGATGGGGATACACTACTTCTGGAGTCGCAACATACAAATTTAGGAGATGCTTAATCTGATTGGGTGCTCGAATAAAATGAGTGCTTTGCACATTATGCAGGAAGCAGGGCCAACTGGCAAGTGATTGCCGCCAATGCGCATGGTTGGAGCTGCAAAGAGAAGGAAAGAAGTAATAGCTGAAGAGGTTTACAATGTGCATATATTGGTAAATAAATAGACATCCTATAAAATCTTTTTTTAATCCTATCGTTTAATAAAACACATAGTTAAACTTACAGCAGCAGCATCTTGTAACTGTGACATTTTTTTTAACGGATTGGAAACTGACAATTTGATAGGTTAGCGAAAAATTGAATGCTTTATGTTGATGTGTTTGTATGTGCCTACTGTAAATGCACTCCATGAGAGCTGTTTTGATTTATTTATAAATCATGCACTGTGGCTATAGGACTCCACAGTTTCTAGACAATATGTTCTGTAGTGTCTGATGATGTAAGTGACTTTAACCATGCGAAATAATGACATCATAGCATGGTCTGCACTCGAGTGACATCAGAACTGGGAATTGGTGGTTCTGGTCTTATAATTGGTAAATTGAGTACGCTCACATAACAATAGCATTACGTGCTGACACAAGATGTCATTGTACACCTAACAGGCCAACGACGTGGCGTCTCCTCGAAGAGAAATGGACCGAAGATGAAGGAGTTTGTGAAACCACACTACACAGTCAGATAAGCTGAGCTGCCTGCAGTGAATGTTCCTGCACAACACGTGGCGTAGTAGACAGCTCTTTGAATTCATGGCATAGTGCAGAGTAAGATGTGCCTCATTTGTCCAAAGAATATTCTCCAGCCACAAGTCATTCATATCCATATGTACCAAAAAACGACAGGCAAAGTAATGGCGTTGTGGCCCATCTTGTGGTATCATTTGGCGCACTTTCTGAATTTTATAGGGACACCAGTGTAAAATGTGCCGCAAAATTCTTTGAACCGTTGACCAGGGGAGAGACAACTCCTAGGACACAGCTCGAGCACTGGCTGCGGAGTTAAAGGCATGTGCTGCACGATCGGATATAACTGCAGCAACTTCAGCGATTTGGGAATGGGCTGCTTCCCTCTTCCTGTTGCACCACCTAATTCATATGTTTCTTCAGATATCTCGATCATATTCTTTAACCCATTTATTGACATGGGGCCTACTTGCAGCTGTTATATCGGCAATATTCCCGCAATGCAGTGCTGTGTAAGGTGGCTTAATTGTTCATGTGGCGCAACCCTACGTATTTTATTCATATTTTCTATGCTATAATAGTACTTCCAACCTCTGTTAACGAAATGAATTGGTAATTCGTATTCATAATTCGTATTACTACTTGCAAAATGCATACATAATTCCCCATGTTTTCTTCGATCAAGCTAGGAATTGGATTAGCTGTCCACTTCAGTTTGAGAGTAGCACAGTTGCCTAGCAGAGAGAGGCAGCAGAGGGACGAAAGCATTCTACCTTCGCTAAAGCCATAAACACGTAGCTTTAAGTGGTCTTCAGGACCGATGCAGCCTCCATCCTCGCGCTTCCCTCGACCCGCAGAACTGTGAGTACCGGGCGTGAGTCGTGCTTCGGTAGCTCAGTTGGTAGAGCACTTGCCCGCGAAAGGCAAAGGTCCCGAGTTCGAGTCTCGGTCGGGCACACAGTTTTAATCTGCCAGGAAGTTTCATATCAGCGCACACTCCGCTGCAGAGTGAAAATCTCATTCTGGAAACATCCCCCAGGCTGTGGCTAAGCCATGTCTCCGCAATATCCTTTCTTTCAGGAGTGCTAGTTCTGCAAGGTTCGCAGGAGAGCTTCTGTAAAGTTTGGAAGGTAGGAGACGAGGTACTGGCAGAAGTAAAGCTGTGAGTACCGGGCGTGAGTCGTGCTTCGGTAGCTCAGTTGGTAGAGCACTTGCCCGCGAAAGGCAAAGGTCCCGAGTTCGAGTCTCGGTCGGGCACACAGTTTTAATCTGCCAGGAAGTTTCATATCAGCGCACACTCCGCTGCAGAGTGAAAATCTCATTCTGGAAACATCCCCCAGGCTGTGGCTAAGCCATGTCTCCGCAATATCCTTTCTTTCAGGAGTGCTAGTTCTGCAAGGTTCGCAGGAGAGCTTCTGTAAAGTTTGGAAGGTAGGAGACGAGGTACTGGCAGAAGTAAAGCTGTGAGTACCGGGCGTGAGTCGTGCTTCGGTAGCTCAGTTGGTAGAGCACTTGCCCGCGAAAGGCAAAGGTCCCGAGTTCGAGTCTCGGTCGGGCACACAGTTTTAATCTGCCAGGAAGTTTCAATTTAAAAACTGTTTCACAGCTGAAGGTCTGAGTAGCAATCGTTTAAGAACCAGTCAAACATCTTCAAACTTGAAATTACAGTTACTAAATTAAAAAAAATCACCAAATCTGACCAAACCAAGGAGAAGGGGGGTTGGGTGGCGCAGACGTTACTCCAAGGATATTCCTGGGAAAGTGCCTCAAAACTTGGTAAGTGGTGAGACAGGCAGCCAAGAATTGCATTCACTTCACGAGATGGTAACTCAGACTAGTAGCAGTTTAAACACATGATTAATAATCATTTGCCAAATCTACCTAACATCTGATGACTAATGAAACGATGGAATAACACACCCAAGCTGGAACCGGTGGTCAGCACTACGTCTTCAGACTCCAGTGTTTAGAGCCTCCGGAAGCAGAAAGGGCCACTACTACCAGAGTAGGAAAAAAAGAAACACGCCACCTGGCCCACAAATCAAGGAAGCTGTCGAACTACGCGCCCTACCAGACAGCAGCGGCAAGGCGAGGAAAAGTACACTGCTGTAACATACACTAAGCTTCAGGGCAGGTAACTGGGGCGGTAGCGGCCATTAGGCAGGAAAAATACCACTGGTTGAACTTCACACATAATAGCATGTGGGATGCAACAATTAATAATAAGAAGTGGTGGAAGGATAATTAGGTTCGCCTTCCCCAAACGCTCCACTCACTACTCTTCGTCTCGGCGACACTGCGAGCAGCGACACACAAGCAAATGGCGAGATCTCACAATGGTGGAGGTTTCACTACTTGAATTAAGGTCCAGTCATCTTAAACTTCCTGGGTCCAGTTAACAACGAGGTTTTACCCCTCGCGACTACAGCCCTTCCATCCGGCTGTGCAACATGCCGCCAGTGGTCCCGGCGTGTTTCCGCGCTGCGCGGACCTGGCTGCTCCTCTGTCCCCAACCCAACCGCAGACTCATACCACCCAGAAACACCACAACGTCGCCCCAGAGATAGTACCATCGTTATTAGATATCGATAACTGCCACTTCTGCCACTAGCGGACAGACAACGCTTGCAAGTGGACTATACCAACTAAACGATGCCAACCTAGCAACGGCACCAACGCGAGCCGCAGCACGGCTCACTGAGCTGTGGGAAAAAGGCAAAATAGAAACAGTGAACGCTCCAAGGACAATAAGTGCAATATATTCAAATTTGTGTCTGTGTCACGGTGTAACGTCCGTTTGCAACCTCGTAAGGAAGGGACCCATAGTGACAGTTGACTCTGCACAACTACTCTGTCAGCAGCCGAAAGGAAGTGGCTTTCGAACAGGAACCGCAAACGTTTGATGACAAGGCGGCAAGTCAACCGAATCCTCCACCGGAAAACACGTCTGGTGTGTCATCCATAGCATTAGTGACAGTACGTGTGTCATAAGACAGTAATCTCTTAGAACCGCGGGACTGCTACGGTCGCAGGTTCGAATCCTGTCTCGGGCATGGGTGTGTGTGATGTCCTTAGGTTAGTTAGGTTTAAGTAGTTCTAAGTTCTAGGGGACTTATGACCTAAGATGTTGAGTCCCATAGTGCTCAGAGCCATTCCAACCATTTCAGTAATCTCTTATCAACGCACCGAATTTTTTCGCCTGGTAAGTGAGTGAGATATGCATCCTTACCCGACTTAGGTGTTTGTATGAATGTGATCGTTCCCAAGGAAATGATGAAAACACTATAGTTTATCACGTAAGCTGCAACAAATGAACACAATAGTTTCACAATCACAAAGTTCCTCTGTGCTCTGTCAAAACGTATATTTTTTATGCTTTTGCAGTTGTGTTCCGTTTCGGAAGTTTTGGCTGTTGAATTCCTTTGGTGTAAAATAGTTCACGTCCGTTCATTTGTCGTTCTCATTTCTGTGAGACGTCTATGCGATATCTCACCTGCTCTCACTATTCATCAGAATTACTTGCGACGGTAACGTATTCTTGCCACGTGACTCATAATTTATAGCCAATGTATAGTATGACAACTGCCAAGACTACAGAAAGGGAACAAACATTTCAATGACCGGACGGGCAGTTCATAACGTTGTGAATAAATAAATAAATAAATAAAAAGAAATGGTACGAGAGTTATGAAAAAGGATCGTCCCAGTTACACTCCAATACCGTAACCACTTCACCACGACGCCACGGCTGCTCACCTTCGCTCAATATTGCACTTGTTTAGGTTGGACTGTTCAGTGTTTCTATTTTGATTTTTTCACTGTTTAGTACACCTTCTTCCTATTTTCATTGCTTGATCTGCATTCAGCTTTTGACGGCCTATCCATTGGGTCACCTTGCAATAAAGCTGAGGGGCGGTGTTATGGGGAGTTTCCCTTGGAAGTTTATTTGGGGAGGTTTAGACAGCAATGATTTTTTCTTGTAATGTTCACGGAGTGCGGTATTTGTTAAGTTTGCGGAGTTGATCGTTTCCCTAACTGATGACCGTACTTAGTTGTTTGATTTGCAGGATGCACTTGGCATCTGTGAACGGTGTTTGGTCTACCGAGTTCACTATTCATTGGCACTTTCTGACATGCTCTTCACTTGACCATAGAGGATAGTCATCACTTGGTCTTAAAACTGGTATCAATCTCTGAATTAAACATAACTGTTCTCAAGCTATGCATTCATTGCTATCTTGTTGAATGTTTTCGCATTTGAATGCTCATTAATGGAAATAAATTACATCTTTTATAATTGTGCATTTTCATTTAATGGTTAGATGCCTTCCTTAACTAAAATGTGCTGTAGTGTGGTGGTTGACCAGTCTGTTTCGTGAATGACTACCAGCTTTTACAGGTGAGCCTACCTCTGTTAAATTCATACTTGGTAAGATGTTATCTATTGGTTCAAATGGCTCTGAGCACTATGGGACTTAACTGCTGTGGTCATCAGTCCCCTAGAACTTAGAACTAGTTAAACCTAACTAACGAAAGGACATCGCACACATCCATGCCCGAGGCAGGATTCGCACCTGCGACCGTAGCGGTCGCGCGGTTCCAGATTGTAGCGCCTAGAACCGCTCGGCCACTCCGGCCGGCCTGTTATCTATTGCCCGTCTTGTTTCTGTACCTTTTAAAAATAAATCCTCATGACTGCATAGGGAGCTTCACTCCTTTTTCTGAACATGGGGATTTTAATTTGCATCTCGTGGATATGCACACTAGAACCACAACCGCACCACCTCGCAGCTGCTGTTGCTGCCGTTTTGATATACAATTTTATCAGCTGTGAACGGTCTTTCTTCTCTACAGCCATTGCGTTTCATACAGGAAACTTCAAGCTTCTTAACCCTACACACTAAAAGTCACTTCGCAAAAGAAAGCGACAGAAATATATTTTTTCGACGATGACATGTCACGGACTGGTCAGATGTACAGGGTAATCAAAAAGTCAGTATAAATTTGAAAACTGAATAAATCACGGAATAATGTAGATAGAGAGGTACAAATTGACACACATGCTTGGAATGACATGGGGTTTTATTAGAACCAAAAAAATACAAAAGTTAAAAAATGTCCGACAGATGGCGCTTCATCTGATCAGAATAGCAATAATTAGCATAACAAAGTAAGACAAAGCAAAGATGATGTTCTTTACAGGAAATACTCAGTATGTCCACCATCATTCCTCAACAGTAGCTGTAGTCGAGGAATAATGTCGTGAACAGCACTGTAAAGCATGTCCGGAGTTATGGTGAGGCATTGGTGTCAGATGTTGTCTTTCAGCATCCCTAGAGATGTCGGTTGATCATGATACACTTGCGACTTCAGGTAACCCCAAAGCCAATAATCGCACGGACTGACGTCTGGGGACCTGGGAAGTCAAGCATGACGAAAGTGGCGGCTGAGCACAGGATCATCACCAAACGACGCGCGCAAGAGATCTTTCACGCGTCTAGCAATATGGGGTGGTTTTAATAAAACACCATGTCATTCCAACCATGTGTGTCAATTTTTACCTCTCTATCTACATTATTCCGTGGTTTATTAAGTTTTCAAATTTATACTGACTTTTTGATCACCCGGTATTTTAACATTTCAACATGCACTTGAGAATGGCTATGAAGCCAAAATCATGATTTTGTAAAATATACGAACAGTCATATGGCGGAAATTTATTTAAAAAAATTCTACATGACGGTGGTCCCGTACGAACAAGAGATCAAATCAACAGACGTCGCCAAGAGACAAACAGCATACTGGCTTCAGAACAGGCAACACTTCATATTCTCACCGCTTACAGCGCCATATTTTCGGTTGTTGGCAGAAAGTGGAACTACTATGTTTTCACGAGATTTCGTAAGCTCACGGGTTAATGAGCATACCTACGATGTTCCAGCATCCTGCGATGTATACATCCCGCACTGCAGCACTCGGAACACCGTCAGTTCAATTATAACCACGTGGTGTATACTTGTCAGTGTCAGGCTAGGCGCAAATTGAGACGCGTATAGCGCGTGTGGCGCGACGCAGCGCAGCGCGCGTTTTTGTAACATCGTAGGTTCAAATGGGACCGCGCAAATTGCGACGCGACGCGACTGGGACGCGACACGCGCCTGCACCAGGTCGCTCGGCGTTGTGGTTGAGGCACAGTTTCTCGCGCCGCGCGTCGCGCTTGCCTCACTAGTACCGTGGGAAATTTGAGGCGGGGAGCGGGAAAGTAGCCCGGCCATATGCTCACATCGGAACGGCGCATATCAGCAGTGGTAGTATTACCAATACGATAAATTTTGCATTACTGTGTACTGAATTTTATTGCCTTTGGGTAGTGTTTCGTTTTTCGCCATTTAAACGCTCCAGCTATCTTCGTTAGCACGTTATACTTTTCTGTTATTTATATCTGCATAGTTTTGTTTTATTTTTCTTCTGTCAAGAAAAATGTATACTTCAGTAACTGATGAGCCATTGGCCGCTGGAATTGCACCATATGCCTCCGCGATGTTTTCAGATCGCAAGAAGGGACAGAGGGTAGTGAATAAGGAAGCAAGGAATATTATAAAATCATGTGGTTAAGAATCAAGGCAGAAAAGTAAAGCAAGGTTATATTCTCGCTGCCTAATAAGCTAGCTTATCTGTACGATCTGTTACAAAAATTTAGGAAGGGATAATCTCCGCAGGTGTGATCCCTTTGTGCTTGTGGTAAAGAGCGTCCAAGATCTGAAGTATAGAAGTTTCACTGTGATTACCCTGATATGGATGTAATAATGTAATGCGACACACTGTACTACATGCATGTGAACAACATATTTCCACTGCAAGCTAGAAACAGTCGAAAAGCAGTCACAAATAACTATGTTTTAATTGGTTCGCCTTGATGAGAAAAAGCATTTCAATTGTTGCATGGACATTATCAGCATTAATAAACTAATTATACAACAGGCTACAAAAATGAAGAAAATGGTCGGTATTATTACGAAAGTAGGAATATCATAAAAGAGTGTTATGATTAGATATATTTAATTTGTTGAAATGTGCTGCTGACAAAGGCAGATCTACTTTCATGACAATGTTCTAAGTTATAGGGGACTGATGACCTTAGAGGTTAAGTCCCATAGTGCTCAGAGCCATTTGAACCATTTGTTTACCTTTTCTCATTCGAAGAAGCATCACCATTTATGAGTAAAGGTCACATTTCTCTTGGTGACTGGTTTAATTGTACTTCCTTTGTCACAGTGTAATTTGCCAAACTCATCTCACAGCAGCTATTGAGACAGAATTCCGAAACGGAGGGCCTCATTAAACAAGTAATTGGCAATCACAGAGCTCAATAGCTTACGAAAAACCTCATAGTATCGGTTTGCAGTGACGTAAAAGAAGAAATGTAGTGATATATCGCCATAGATAAAGTTCCGTGTGTTTAATAATTGGCAAAACACTCTCCTCCTTGTGTACTATAATTCGCCAAACTTTCGTTTCGATGTCTCGAGCGGTTTAGGAGATACGAGAGATGTTGCGAGTATTTCATACTCGCGGGCGTGAGATCGGAAATGAGCGCGCTACATGGGATCCATATTCTCGAGATCGGAGGCAGATAGAGATCTCCTCCCAAGTCTAAACAAAAATTCAGCATGTTAGCTAAATTTCATACGCAGCAACCTATGGTGTAATACGCACCAAACGCAAAATCATAGCGACCCCTAATTTTCGTTGCAAACTTTTTGAGTTTTGCGTAGTGTCTTACTAAAATGTGTACAGCACAATAAGAATGGTCATTAGCGAGGTGATCGGCACTTCGTCACGAAGATGACATATAACGCTTGTAACGGTCGCCTGGTCGTAGATATTGCTAATTGCTATAATCGCACTATTTCACTCCCATTTACGGAGCTTGTTAGCACTTGATGTTAGGTTGGCGCCATTAAAATGCATTGTGTTGTGGTAATCGCTGCTACTTGCTGGATCGCTGCTGTGTCCCGATGCTGATGCTGGCTCTAAATCTGGTTGTCTAGGGTTAAAAACATGAGGTCCCGTGTTTTTTATGTGCCTTTGATGATAAAGAACGAGCGAAACCAACAAATATGTAAACATCAATTATTTATTACTCTGGTGGCCATCTTAATTCCACAGTCCACCAAAGACCATGACACAACACAAAGTAGTACTTCCTTTACATGATCTCTGCATTGTTTATCCACCTCAAACAATAACACACAAACACACTTTACCAAAATGAGATTCCGACTGCCCCCGACCATTCTTGCTGCTTGTATTTATAACATTGTCAAAGAACTACTAAAAAGAGATATAGTTTATAAGTCACATGTACATCTGTTATCATAATTTGTGCAGAAAAGTTATAAATTTGCATCGAGTGACATAATTTAACACGTTATTAAAATGACAGACAGATTTGTTGACTTGACAGAATAATTCTTTGTTACAAAAAGGCCATTTTTTAGAAGTTTGTCAATTGACTTCTCTAATTTGCATAAATAAGTAAATAACATGAATTATTAAGAATTACATTGGTTTTCATCTAAAATAGGATTGATTTCGTGAATACTGAGTGAAACCGCTCCTAGTGAACAAATAGGTTTCACTGGGTGATTTTTATTTAAGGAGATCCAAAATACCTAAGTTGGCCACTATTTTTCGTACTTCATATTAATTATTTAAGATGAACTTAGTATTTTTACATGATGACATTTGCTGTATCAGTGATCAAGTGATATATACTTTTGTATGGGTCAGTTATTCAGTATAATTTAATGGGTTGACTGTTTATGGAGACATGTTATGCAATCATTGTTAACATACACAATAACTTTTCTATAATCATAAATACTCGTTAAACTGGTTGAATTTGGAGGGTATCGCATACTTCGGTACAGTAAAGCCTTTAATATGTTCCGTTACACGCTACAAGTGAGGCAAAAATCATATATTTTCAGAGAATAGTTTCTGTAAAATCGTTTGAGAAAGATAAGAGGTTGCGTGCGCTTCGGTTCAGTCAGCGCAGAGCGTCGCCAGACGGCGCGTGCGAAGTATGGAGTACGCGTCGCAATATGCGCTGGACCCGCGCGGCACGTGCGTGTCGCGCTGTAGTGTCGTGTCACGTCACACGTGCTATACGCTTCTCAATTTGTGCCTAGCCTGCAGCAAGCCATTGTGTCAGGAGGCAGGTGGTGTAGGTCCCTGAAGAGTAGAGGAGCATAAAGCGTATGTCCCTCCTCCTCCTCCTCCTCCTCCTCTTCCCATTATCTTCGACAATCGCTCCTCGTCCCGTGTCTCCCGTTGGTCAGTTAACTGCGTCCAGGACCGCCCGAGCGACAGTGTGGCGCCCGGCTCGCCGGCGACAGGGGACGCAGGTGGAGGTTGCCGGCCTGCACCACAGGAACGCGTGCGTGATGGATGGCGGGGCGTGAATTTGACGCCTGCGGCATTCAGCGCTGACCCCAATGTCAGCCGGCGGTCAGTCGAAGCGGCCGCAGATGGCGGGCTGCGTCGTGGCTGGACAAAGGCGCGCTGCTGCCTGCACACTAGAGATGGGTCGAACTCGTTCATTCCCGTGAACTACTTCATTCATTTCACTCTTTGCCGTGAAGCGTTCAAATGAAGTAGTTCATTCATGAAGTACGGAGGCCTGGCGAAGTTGCCCAGTTCGCCGCTCAGCCGCGGCTACGCTCGCTTCGCTTCGCTCGTACAATGAAGCTTCGTAATACTTCATAATTTTACCAACAGATGGCCGAACTATGCAGTAACGTGCACGCAACGTTTTGCGTCTTACAGCGTCTGACGTGAGTTAACTTAAATAAAGCATGGTCGAAGGGGACAAAGGAAAGATAAACAGAGAAGCATGTCACATATAAAGAAGGTATTACGTTTAATCTTGCTCGACATTTTCTCATGAAGCGCCAAAAAAAAAAAAAAAAAAAAAAAAAAGCCTTTCTGCCAAGTGAAACCTTATTTGTTTTATTCAAGGACTGAAAACTAGGGCTACCAACGAAATGCAGTCCAATTTTATGTTCCTTTTAAAATTTAATCCAAAATGGATTGAGTGTGTTTACCACTGTCACAAAGTCTATATACCTACGTTTCGTAATTATTCAGAAGTTTTCCTGTATATTTAATTTTTGTTGAGAATAATAACCCTCTAAATTCATAATGTAAACTGTCACCTATTGTCAGTGGTACGATTTCAGGTAAAATCCCTCATTATTTTATTCGGAAAGCAGTTTTTGTTTCTGTTCACGCTTATACAATGGCTAGCAACTCACGATCGCCTAAAAGTAGTGAAATTTGGGGTTTCTTCGCCGGTTTAGGTGATGGGAAAGCAAAGTGCAACTGTTGCTCTAAGTGTATTTCACCGCGCGATTCGTCGACAGGCAGTAGAGGGAGGACTGAAGTGAAGGGAGAATGAGTGACGTAGCGCCGATGTAGTGGAAAAGGGAGAGTGGAAGAGAGTGAGTGAACTAGACAAAAGTGTGGAGTGTGCTATCTGTGAAGAGTTTGAAGTGCCAGTTCATTGAAATTGAGTGGTTAGTTCACACTTCACTGGAGTGAAGCGTTCATTTGAACGACTCATTCACGAGCTCCCCATCACTACTGCACACTCCATCAGCAACGTTCGCGGCTGCCTGGCTTAGAAGACGGTACGGAAAGACTGTCATTTCAGTAGCACCATAAACCGTAACATCTTCCTAACCCCCAGAAAATTCCCCACTACAATATTCTCAGACAATGTCACTTCTTGATACTAGGGTTTGGTATTTTGCTGAATTTTCTCTAGTTGAGAAATTAAAAAGGAGCTATCTGTTTTAATCGTAAAAAAAAAAGAAAAAATCTTTATGCAGCCAAGTTGAAACCTCCCCTTTGAAAAATTAGCGAATTACTGTGCTGATAAGCCCCTTACGTTATTTGAATTTCAAACAGCTGAGCAGAACTGAACATACTCAGACATTTCGCTCTACTTATCCTGATCAACACTAAACTGACACACAATATTTTTAGCGCAACGCAATGTGACTTTCAATAATCCCTACAAAAGAAAGGCCCTGACTAACGATAACCTATAACTTTCATGAATCACTTACCTCACAAAAATCTTCGTTACTCGAACTACTGCAATACAGCGAGCGCCAATACTGCCAGCTAAATAAAAGATTCTAACTACTGAAGGCACTAACTACTGATAGACATAGGTAGCAAATGAAAGATTTTGATAGAGAACAAACAATGTATTTACCTTAATAGTGTTCAAAAGTCATTATATATATATATACAGATCTCACGAAATAAGCGTCAAACGAAAAAACTACAAAGAACGAAACTTGTCTAGCGTGAAGGGGGAAACCAGATGGCGCTGTGGTTGGCCCGCTAGATGGCGCTGCGATAGGTCAAACGGACATCAACTGCGTTTTTTAAAATAGGAACCCCATTTTTATTACATATTCGTGTATTACGTAAAGAAATATGAATGTTTTAGTTGGACCACTTTTTTCGCCTTGTGATAGATGGCGCTGTAATAGACACAAACATATGGCTCACAATTTTAGACGAACAGTTGGTAATAGGTAGGTTTTTTAAATTAAAATACAGAACGTAGGTACGTTTGAACGTTTTATTTCCGTTGTTCCAATGCGATACATGTACCTTTGTGAACTTATCACTTCTGAGAACACATGCTGTTACAGCGTGGCTGGCCGTGGTGGACGAGCGGTTCTAGGCGTTTCAGTCCAGAACCGGGCGACCGCTACGGTAGCAGGTTCGAATCCTGCTCGGGAATGGATGTGTGTGATGTCCTTAGGTTAGTTAGGTTTAAGTAGTTCTAAGTTCTAGGGGACTGATGACCTCCGATCTTAAGTCCCATAGAGCTCAGAGCCATTTGAACCATTTCTTACAGCGTGATTAACTGTCAATACCGCATTAATGCAATAAATGCTCAAAATGATGTCCGTCAACCTCAATGCATTTGGCTGTACGTGTAACGACATTCCTCTCAACAGCGAGTAGTTCGCCTTCTGTAATGTTCGCACATGCATTGAATATGCGCTGACGCATGTTGCTAGGCGTTGTCGGTGGATCACGATAGCAAATATCCTTCAAATTTCCTACAGAAAGAAATCCGGGGACGTCAGATCCGGTGAACGTGCGGGCCATGGTATGGTGCTTCGACGAGCAATCCACCTCTCATGAAATATTCTATTCAATAACGCTTCAACCGCATGCGAGCTATGTGCCGGACATCCATCATGTTAGAAGTACATCGCCATTCTGTCATGCAGTGAAACATCTTGTAGTAACATCGGTAGGACATTGAAAGTGTTGTTAATAATACTTCTCTATTTAAACTAGACTGAACTGCATGTGACTGCTTTAGTCTTTAATAAAACTTGCATCTGACTGCATATTTAACTAAACTGAACTTTATCTGACTGCATGAAAATATTGTTGGAAAATTAATACTCAAAATACACATCTGACTGCAAGAAAGTTTAGTGGTAAAAATAGGTGAAAGTCACCAACCTGCATCTGACTGCGTCTGTGGACTTAGCTCGTGCACTCCTTCCCGTTTAGCCGACAATAAAACACATATTCAACTCAGCCGTAGTGCAATGGCATAAAACTGTCATTCTAGATAACTTTACTCATTTTGGCCCTGTTTGTTACTTAATAAAAATTCTGTCCTCATCTGAATAATTTGCCAACTGTGCAATGGCATATAGATTATTTTACTCTGATAACTGAAATTATTAGCTTTACTCATGGGAACTTTACTTTAATGTACCTTTTGGTTCAATGCAAACACAGGATGCGGTGAACGACATAAGGTGTGAGATGAAACTCTAATTTTATCTAAAAAATACTTATTGTTCAAACTTTTAAGGCACATGTGAAAAAAAAACCTTCTGTAGCATGGATTTACGAGAAAGTTTCACAAAACGCTTATTGCATCAACAATGAGATTTCTATCTAGCTTCATTTAACCAAAGAAAACCTATTTTATTAATTATTCTTTCTAGTTTCCCCAGGTATGTGCCGAGTTTTGCTCAATATATAGCTTATTATGTGCATAGCGCCAATTCTTACTTTGATGCTGTCACGACCCGGCTGCCTCCTGCAGGCATCTAGCTCCGACTCGAAACACGTCTGCTGTCTGTGCGCATCTCCTCACCACTACTCGAACTTTTACCGCGTGCACCTAGCTCTGTTAGCTGTCAAAGATCTTACTACTCGAAGATGTACTACTCGTCCAACCTTGCGGTTGGGAACTATCGACATTTTTCACTGGCTCTATCCTGATCGAATCTCAGCACATACCTTTCAACATTACGTAGGAAATCAGCATACATTGCACCATTTAGATTGCCATCGATAAAATGGGGGCCTATTATCCTTCCTCCCACAATGCCGCACCATACATTAACCCGCCGTGATCGCTGATGTTCCACTTGTCGCAGCCATCGTGGATTTTCCGTTGCCCAATAGTGCATGTTATGCCGGTCTACTTTACCGCTGTTGGTGAATGACGCTTCGTCGCTAAATAGAACGCGTGTAAAAAATCTGTCATCGTCCCTTAATTTGTCTTGTGCCCAGTGGCAGAACTGTACACGATGTTCAAAGTCGTCGCCATGCAAGTCCTGGTGCATAGAAATATGGTACGGGTGCAATCGATGTTGATGTAGCATTCTAAACACCTACGTTTGTGAGATTCCCGATTCTCGCGCAATTTGTCTGCTACTGATGTGCGGATTAGCCGCCGCAGCAGCTAAAACACCTACTTGGGCATCATCATTTGTTGCAGGTCGTGGTTTACGTTTCACACGTGGATGAACACTTCCTGTTTCCTTAAATAACGTAACTATCCGGCGAACGGTCCGGAAACTTGGATGATGTCGTCCAGGATACCGAGCAGCATACATAGCACACGCCCGTTGGGCATTTTGATCACAATAGCCATACATCAACACGATATCGGCCTTTTACGCAATTGGTAAACGGTCCATTTTAACACGGGTAATGTATCACGAAGCAAATACTGTCCGCACTGGCGGAATGTTACGTACTACCACGTACTTACACGTTTGTGACTATTGCAGCGCCATCTATCACAAAGCCAAGAAAGTGATCCAGCTAAAACATTCATATTTCGTTACGTACTACATGAATATGTAATAAAAAATGAGGGTTCCTATTTTTATATCCATTTGACCTATGGCAGCGCCATCTAGCGGGCCAACCATAGCGCCATCTGGTTTCCGCCTTCAAGCTTGACGAGTTTCGTTGTTTGTAGTTTTTTCGTTTGATGTTTATTTCGTGAGATATTTGGACCGGTCACTATCAATGGACCACACTGTATATACGTAAAGGGGAAGTGTTTTTAACGATTTTGTTTAAACTTTTAGATAACAGTCAAATAAATATTTGAGCTAGCATTTGTATTGCACCTTCCGTTGGGATGGCTTCTGCAACAGTCGAAACGTTCAGTACTGGGCAAGGGGAAATCTTCAGGTCACGTACGTCCACGGACACCAGGAACGATTTTCGCTCAATATTTGGGCAGGAATTGTGGATGACTATCTGACTTGGTCGGTCCGTCTACCTCCTCGATTTACCGGGACAAATTACCTTCACTTTCTGCAAGAAACTCTACCCGTCCTGTTGGAAGATGTTCCCCTGAACATGCGGCTACTCATATGGTTGCAGCATGATGGGGCGCCCACACATAACAGTCGTGCTGTGCACGGATATTCAGATGAACTATTCGATGGCTAGGTAATTGGCAGAGGTAATCGTTGGACATGGCCCCTGTAATCACCAGAACTCACGCACCCGGACTTTCTCTTGTCGGGATTCTCTAAGGTTATAGATCACCCACCCGTACGCGAACCACCTAGAAACGAAGAGAAAATAATGGATCGCATTCAACATGCCTCCAATCACATCAGGACAATGCCAGGAATCTTTGAAAGAGTTCGGCAAAACACTGTTTGTCGTTACCAAGCTTGTGTCGCGTCAGAGGGTCGCCAGTTCGAGCACCTGCTTTAAGTGAACAATGTCCTAGCTACAAAAAAGGCTCTTTTCAGAGCCTACACAATTTGTAAAAGACTTCCTGTACGCGAACTAACAGCTGTTGACGGGTTTATCCCGGTACGTCTTATCATTAAACTACAATGGATATGTCGGGATCCCGGCGGATTCGCCTCCAGGCCCCCAGAGTGGAAGGCTGGCGCGCTACCACAGAGCGTGAGGGCCGCCTTGGATACATCGCGATTTCCGGCAAGCAAAGCATTCGCGAGCATGCGTTATCCAGAGCATCCTGCAACAGGGCGATCCGGCGGCCAATCGGATCGCGTGGCGCCAAGTTCACGCAGTTTAAAAATTGTGCCTTGTCGATCTATATGACATTAGTAGTTTTAGTTCCTACTGGTATCAACTACCAAGGGTTAAAATTTGGTGACGCAATTTTCCTCCACCCTGCATATAAACACATCAGAAAACGTTTTGCATCACCTCAGTTCGGGAGTTCCGGAACCTGTACAGGAGATTGGAAAAGAGATCAACATAAACATCATTTCCGCCTTTTTATTGCTCATGAAAACCACACATTGCATGTTGTACCACCATACAGCGAGACCGTCAGAGGTGGTGGTCCAGATGCCTGTACACACCGGTACCTCTAATACCCAGTAGCACGTCCTCTTGCATTGATGCATGCCTGTATTTGTCGTAGCATACTATCCACAAGTTCATCAAGGCACTGTCGGTCCAGATTGTCCCACTCCTCAACGGCGATTCGGCCGAGATCCCTCATAGTGGTTAGTGGTTCACGTCGTCCATAAACAGCCCTTTTCAGTCTATACCAGGAATGTTCGATAGGGTTCATGTCTGAATAACTTGTTGGCCACTCTACTCGAGCGATGTCGTTATCCTGAAGAAAGCCGTTCACAGGTTGTGCACGATGGGGGCGCGAATTGTCGTCCATGAAGACGAATGTCTCGCCAATATGGTTGCACTGTCGGTCGGAGGATGGCATTCACGTATTGTACAGCCGTTACGACGCCTTCCATGGCCACCAGCGGCGTACTTCGGCCTACATGAAGCCACCAGAAAACAGCAGGGAACCTCCATCTTGCTGCACTCGCTAGAGAGTGTGTCTTAAGACTTTCAGCCTGACCGGATCGCCTCCAAAGACGTTTCCGACGATTCTATGGTCGAAGGCATACGCGACACTGATCGGTGAAGAGAACGTGATGCGAATCCTGAGCGGTTCATTCGGCATGTTCTTGGGCCCATCTGCACTACGCTGCATGGTGTCATGGTAGCAAAGATGAACCTCGCTATGGACGTTGGGAGTGATGTTGTGCATCATGCAGCATATTGCGCACTGTTTGAGTAGTAACACGACGTCCTGTGGCTGCACGAAAAGCATTATTCAACATGGTGGCGTTGCTGACAGGGTTCCTCCGAACCATAATCCGTAGGTAGCGGTCATCCATTGCAGTAGTAGCCCTTCGGCGGCCTGAGCGAGGCGTGTAAACGACAGTTCCTGTCTCTCTGTATCTCCTCCATGTCCGAACAACAAGCTTTAGTTCATTCCGAGACGCTTGGACACTTCCCTTGTTGAGAGCCCTTCCTGGCACAAAGTAACAATGCGGAGGTGATCGAACCGCGGTATTGACCGTCTCGGCACGGTTGAACTACAGACAGTACGATCCGTGTACCTCCTTCCTGGTGGAATCACTGGAATTGATCGGCTGTCGGACCCTCTCCGTCTAATAGGCGCTGCTCATGCATGGTTGTTTACATCTTTAGGGGTCTAGTGACATCTCTCAACAGTCAAAGGGACTGTCCGTGATACAATATCCACAGACAACGTCTATCTTCAGGAGTTCTGGGAACCGGGGTGAAGTGGTTCAAATGGCTCTGAGCACTATCGGACTTAACATCTTAGGTCATCAGTCCCCTAGAACATAGAACTACTTAAACCTAACTAACCTAAGGACATCACACACATCCATGCCTGAGGCAGGATTCGACCCTGCGACCGTAGCAGTCCCACGGTTCCGGACTGAAGCGCCTAGAACCGCACGGCCACTGCAGCCGGCGAACCGGGGTGAAGCAAAACTTCTTTTTACGTGTGTATATAGGGTGAATCCCCTAAATCGTGCAACGCAAATATTGCGGAACTGGAAAGTGATGCTGATCTGCGGCTTTCATAGAATGAATTGGTAGGTGAGGCCTCATACTGTTACACAATTGACATATTGTTCAAAAATGGTTCAAATGGCTCTGAGCACTATGGGACTCAACTGCTGTGGTCATAAGTCCCCTAGAACTTAGAACTACTTAAACCTAACTAACCTAAGGACATCACACACATCCATGCCCGAGGCAGGATTCGAACCTGCGACCGTAGCGGTCGTGCGGTTCCAGACTGTAGCGCCTTTAACCGCTCGGCCACTACGGCCGGCTGACGTATTGTAATAATATTTAGAAAGTGCATATTTTGTGCAAATATACACTTTTAACTGGTACAAAGCCTGTTTACATTAACAAAGTAAAAGTAGTTTAAATTAGAATGTCAGTGGTTTTTGCTACAGCAGTCTAGTGTGAGTCGTTTACGAGATGTCGTATTGTGACACTTTTTGTGCCATTCAGGTTGCTTAGTTATTAGGTACGATTTTGTTATGTTTTTTTACAGTATGCTTGTGTGTTCCTTTAGTGCATTGCCACTTGGAAAAAAATCAGACATCGTCATGGTCTATGGATCGTGTAGGAAGAATTGAGTTCGTTCTTGCATTAGGTATGTGGCAATATATCCCAATAGACGTCAACTATCTCCGCAATTATTTATCATGCTCTTCAATCAGTTACGTGAAGGTGGTATTATAACACATGGACAACGTAACAGAAGGAGACAAATGACGATAGGAGAGGGGGAAATTAATGTTCTTGCTGCTGCTGCAGTTGATCCACACGCGCAATCGCACGAGGAAGTGGCATGAGTCAGGCAAGTGTCCTATGCATTCTTCTACATCTACATCTACATCTACATCCATACTCCGCAAGCCACCTGACGGTGTGTGGCGGAGGGTACCTTCAGTACCTCTATCGGTTCTCCCTTCTATTCCAGTCTCGTATTGTTCGTGGAAAGAAGGATTGTCGGTATGCCTCTGTGTGGGCTCTAATCTCTCTGATTTTATCCTCATGGTCTCTTCGCGAGATATACGTAGGAGGGAGCAATTACTGCTTGACTCTTCGGTGAAGGTATGTTCTCGAAACTTTGACAAAAGCCCGTACCGAGCTACTGAGCGTCTCTCCTGCAGAGTCTTCCACTGGAGTTTATCTATCATCTCCGTAACGCTTTCGCGATTACTAAATGATCCTGTAACGAAGCGACGTAACATCGGCATAGGTTCCATTCCTGTCACATCTCTTTCCACCAGGAGCTGCATGGAAACGATTATGAGAGCCATGTTAACTTCAGCATATGGGCATTAAGACAGGATACTCCAGATGTAACATATACAGTATCTTGCTTAGTGATGAAGCTGAAGTCGTGGACAGGCGCCGAAATGTGCGCTGTTGGTCTGTTGACAATCCCTGCTGGCTTCGTCAGGTGGCACATTAGCGTCCTTGGAGCGTAAACGTATTGTGTGGGATAGTGAACCATCAGCTCATAGGCCCCTGTTTTATAGACGGAATACTGAACGCGAATAAGTATCGCAGCCTCCTAACAGACCATCTTTCACGGATGCTAGAAGACGTTCCTCCTGAACATGGATTTTCAGCCTCCTTCTGTGACATATCAATCTCTTCGATTCTCTTCTCTTACAATTTATTCACAGTCCTTGATTCGTGCACTCCGAACGAACATCCACAGAAACTCTTTCCTCAAATAGACGCCTTTGTTTCATGCCAGCAGACTATTTTTGGTAACAAAAGCCCTCTTTTCCTGTGCAAGTCTACTTCTCATATCCTCCTTTTTCGTCCGTCGTACGTAATTGAGCATCCTAGATAGCAGAATTCCTTCGTCTGTTTCGTGTTCCCTAAAATGCTTAGTTTATTGCTAATCTCATTTTTGCTTCTCATTATTCTGTTTTTCTTTAGTTTATTCAGAAGCCATATTCTGTGCTTGTTAGTCTGTTCATTCTGCTGGACAGCCCCTGTAATTTTTCCACACCTTTGTTGAGGATGAAAATGACATCAGAGAATCTTTTCAGTGATATCCTTTGACCCTGAATTTCAGTCCCACTCCTACTTCTGTCATTGCTTCTTCGATGTACAGGTGAAAGACTTGCGCTTGTATTGCACTCCTTTCATAACGTATTTCATTTTTTAATCTTGAGATTGCATAAGCTTGTTGCTCTTATTTGCTTCATCAAAATCACACTGACATTTGAAGGAGGATAGGAACAGTAGCCTCTCTCATGTAGCAAAAATGATTTCCCGCCTTGACAGTTTAGTTTGAAAGCATGGCTGAGTAGTTTGAAATCTTTGCTCAAGCCAAAGAAGTTCCTTTACTTATTCTTCCAAGTAGCAGTACCAATCTTTAAAATTTTGTGTTTGATGTATTTTTGGTTTCACACAGAGGTTTCCTTGAAATACAGGTCTTTCCGCCTCGTCGTCTGCTGAAACAGCAAGTAGTTCTAGTGGCTTTTCTGCTCAGCGGAGGGCACCACTTCCGTCTCCTAAAAATATTCGGCTTCCGCTATGATAAAGGGTCAGAGGTTGTCTTTATGTCGCGGAGTCGCGTTCCAGCTATTGGTCGGTAACCATGGGTGTTCCTAGTGGACACGAAATTAGAATAAGACTTTATGTTTTTGAGTTAGGAAACCAATAAACTTGAAAGAATCAGGATTTTGTTGTTCCCCTGTAAACTATTTTCGTATTTTTCTACTTATTGCGTGTGAAATTCACTTACATATCAGCTACTTTGAAATTTGTGATCGTACTTTGTCCCTTATTTAGTTTTCATACTTATGGACCTACTTGGTACCCACGCTATAGTAACATCTTCGTCGCTTATTTTGAACAGTTTTGTCTCTAGTGATTTTCCCCCTGTTCTCTAACATTTCCAAGTAAGCAATTTTTTCTGGAAGATAAAATTTTGTTAGTTTGTGCGCGATCTTGACGGCATGGCGAGTGGATAATTTGTTCGTACAGTGTAACTGTTAAATATCTGTGTTCACGATATAGAAATAATTTTGCTCGCCAGTGACCCGAAAATCGTGCGAAGAATTTTCTCTAAGGTTACGTAAGATTGCGGACTGGAATGCCACTATGTTCTTTTAACCATCCTGTAGCGAGTTCCCCTATCATTGTAGTCTGCATGCTTATTATTCCGTGTTCTTAGCAAGCAATATCGTAATTTTCTTTTCACAACGGTCAAGTTCCTGCAGATACTGTCCTTTTCCTCTCTGGTCGTTTTACCTTATTCTTTATCGAGAGAGACACTACTGCTGATGTGATATCCATGCAGAACGGGAGAGACATATGTCCTCTCCAGACAGGTAAACGGCATGTGAGGGCTGTGTAACTGTTCCCAAGAGTCAATGAGATGAAGACCGGTGACCAGTTTTTCCAGACCGTGACGCTTACTGAAGATGGGCGATGAGCGACCAATCCTTAGCATGGACACCGGCCGCGGTGGCCGAGCGATTCTAGGCGCTTCAATCCGGAACCGCGCGACTGCTTCGGTCGCAGGTTCGAATCCTGCCTAGGGCATGGATGTATGTGATTTCCATAGGTCAGTTAGGTTTAAGTAGTTCTAAGTCTAGGGGACTGATGACCTAAGATGTTAAGTCCCATAGTGCTCAGAGCCATTTTTGAACCTTAGCATGGAGGACGCAGTTGTAGCCTCCAGCGATGTGTAACGGACCACAGATGGTGCCGATAAGTCTTATTTTAAAAACAGGAAACGCTCGTGTTGTCTGGTTGAGCCTGGTGGAGCATAGAGTTTATTATTTGTGTTAAGTTGACAGTACATGAGATGCCCCGACTTAAGTAGACGATGGATATTAGTGAAGGAATGCCGTCACGTATCAGGATTGCGGTTCTAGTAGAATCTTCACCACTCACGTTAAAAATGGCAGTATAACATGCAACAGCAATATCGGCAGCGGTAACTTCCTGAAGAAGAGCAATATAGACCGCAGTGCCGTACAGAAAGACTGCAAGAACACGGATTTGATAACCACTCGTAATCCGGTTAATATTGAGTGCAGTGATACATAACTGCCGCTGCGTCGGGAGGTAGTGGTTGCACTGAGGCATGGTGTGGCGTCCCCGTCTCGACTTCCTCCCACCTGAGCGATGTTTCGGACGTTGCGGTGTGCCTTCATCGCTGTAGCGCCAGCAGTGACACCGAGTGTAGATTCCGAAGCGGGTGCAGCACCCTTAATGGCCGCGACTGTTTTCAATAGAGAAGGCTTTAGCTGCTCAGCTTTCTCCTGCGCCCCGGAATGCGCGAAGTGATTTTTTTCTTTTCGGCTGACAGCTGTAAGGTGTCTTCCTTTCATCTGTCATTCGTGCTCCTGTTACGTCGCTGTTTGGGTTGAATTTCGTCGTCGGAACACTGAGTGGAGCCTGTAGAGGTAAGTACGGCACCGTCATTTCTATAAACCAGTATTATACTCTTTGTTTCGCAGGGAATATCGGCGCCTGAACCGTTTCGGCATCAATGTTGCCTGCTGTAGGGCATGATGTGTCATTGTCGTGTGACGGAGCCTCCTCTACCACCATAGCTCCCTCCGATTCACTAATGTGATCCTCGGAAGGTGAAAATGCGTCTGCCTGCTCAGGCTGCTGAATGACAGCAGTGGAATTCGCGCTTGCCGTACCACCTGAAACATCACGCGAAAGCGCGGCAGTGTAGCTATTTGTCTGCTGGGGCAGAGGCAGGCTAGCACCGAGGGAATGTTGCGCCGGACTGCGTTTACTACAGTTTGCACGCAAATGCTTAGTCGACCCACAAAGAGCAGGTACGATATCAATATCCGCGTGCCACCAAGGGACAGATACGAAGGTACACTACTGGCCATTAAAATTGCTACACCAAGAAGAAATGTAGATGATAAACGGGTATTCATTGGACAAATACATTATACTAGAACTGACATATGATTACATTTTCACGCAATTTGGATGCATAGATCCTGAGAAATCAGTACCCAGAACAACCACCTCTGGCCATGATAACAGCCTTGATACGCCTGGGCATTGAGTCAAACAGAGCTTGGATGGCGTGTACTGGTACAGCTGCCCATGCATCTTCAACACGGTACCACAGTTCATCAAGAGTAGTGACTGGCGCATTGTGACGAGCCAGTTGCTCGACCACCATTGACCAGAGGTTTTTAATTGGTGAGAGACTGGAGAATGTGCTGGCCAGGGAAGCAGTCGCACATTTTCTGTATCCAGAAAGGCCCGTACAGGACTTGCAACATACGGTCGTGCATTATCCTGCTGAAATGTAGGGTTTCGCAGGGATCGAATGAAGGGTAGAGCCATGGGGCGTAACTCATCTGAAATGTAACCTCCACTGTTCAAAGTGCCGTCAATGCGAACAAGAGGTGACCGAGACGTGTAACTAATGGCACCACATACTATCACGTCGGGTGATAAGCCAGTATGGCGATGACGAATACACGCTTCCAATGTGCTCTCACCGCGATGTCGCCAAAGACGGATGCGACCATCATGATACTGTAAACAGAACCTGGCTTCATCCGAAAAAATGACGTTTTGCCATTCGTGCACCCAGGTTCGTCGTTGAGTACACCATCGCAGGCACTCCTGTCTATGATGCAGCGTCAAGGGTAACAGCAGTCATGGTCTCCGAGCTAATAGTCCATGCTGCTGCAAACGTGGTCGTACTGTTCGTGCAGATGGTTGTTGTCTTGCAAACGTCCCCATCTGTTGACTCAGGGATCGAGACGTGGCTGCACGATCCGTTACAGCCATGCGGATAAGATGCCTGTCATCTCGACTGCTAGTGATACGAGGCCGTTGGGATCCAGCACGGCTTTCCGTATTACCCTCCTGAACCCACCGATTCCATATTATGCTAACAGTCGATCAACGCGAGCAGCAATGTCGCGATACGATAAACCGCAATCGTGATAGGCTACAACCCGACCTTTATCAAAGTCGGAAACGTGATGGTACGCATTTCTTCTCATTACACGAGGCACCACAACAACGTTTCACCACGCAACGCCGGTCCACTGCTGTTTGTGTATGAGAAATGGTTGGAAACTTTCCTCATGTCAGCACGTTGTAGGTGTCGCCACCGGCGCCAACCTTGTGTGAATGCTCTGAAAAGCTAATCATTTGCATGTCACAGTATCTTCTTCCTGTCGGTGAAATTTCGCGTCTGTAGCACGTCATCTTCTAGGTGTAGCAATTTTAATGGCCAGTAGTGTATATGCTTCTTCAAGTCAATTCGATCATTCCTAACACCGCTGTCCACTTGGCATATATAAGTAGACGACCACTCTTTATTAGTAATGCTAAGGGCGATTCCATATTGTCACACGAAAATTCGAACGGCAGATTGTATATGAATGCATTACGGATCCCTAGCCAGCTTGTACAATTTCTTCGTCACTAATTTTCGATCACCAGTGGAAGTTACAATACTTTCGGATAACTCCGACGTTTCCAGTCTTACGAAGAGAGAGTTCAAAACGAAATCGAACTGAAAGTCCATAAAATCTCCATGAGCGATCTAAAGTTCCTCACGAACCCATTTGTGAATGTCTAAAGCAGTAGGAGCGGAGAGTTCCGATCGAAGACGTACTGGATATAATCTGTTCTATTTAACTTACACATGTTACTTACAGAACATTTTTATGGCAGACACGAAATCAGGAACCTCTCGCGAGATGTAAACACACAGCGGTCGCGGCGGTGGAGGAGGAACCCCTGCCACAGTCCGCTTGCTGATTGGCAATGTGGGGCTGGGCGTTATCGGGCAACTGGATGATTCCGCCCGACAGCATTCGTGGACGTTTTGACATCATGGTGTGTTGCAGTTTCTGCAAAGTGTCCTGAAAGCCCTGCGCATTGATTGTGGTTCCACCCTCGAGGAACTCAGCGAAAAGAGGAAGCATCGTGTATCACGATAACGACTGCCATCCATACTACTAATCGGATGAAGGCTACGCTTCAACAATTTTGTTCGGCAACGTCCTCATCTTTCACCATGTGATTTTCACATCTTTAGAGACCTAAAGAAGGACATGCGTGGATGTCGGTTTCAGCTGGGAGAGTAATTCGAATGGTGGTTGCGGTTGTGGATCCGCCAGCAGTCGACCGTGTTCTACGAAACAGTACTTGATCATCTCGTCTCCCAGTGGGATAAATGTCGTAACACGTGTGGTAATTACTTTTGAATGGCATCATTCCATGGTCCTGTTGTGGCGGGCCTTCAGTATTCATTTGACTGCCCCTTATAAACGATGAAACTTTTACCCCAATTGGAACTGATGTCCACCATCCACATCAGTAAGACGCGTTATCCACACAGACATAAATACGCTCTTCTATTCCTTGTCTCATGGAATCATACCAGCCTTAAAATGTCATGTGGAGGAATTTCTCGCCATGTATGAAATACATAGTGTGTCATTTCATGTAAATCGCTGGGTACGAGCTAGTATGAAAGCACTTGTACATGCCTACCTATTGCATCTCACACAGGCTCTCTGGGTGACAACTCAAGGTACTGGGCAGGCCACGCGACGATCCGTACATTCCTTAAGGCTTTAATGTGTGAACTACAGTTTGGGATCTTGCATTACCCCACTAGAAAATACAATTTAACAGTATGACAACAAGGTCTACCATTCTTGGTACATTGTGATGAATATTCACCGTCTATTAAGCAATTACCAAATTTATGAGTCCCTTCACCTTGATGCCAGGAGAAGAAAAGGTGATGTGTAGAGTCGTTTTCTGTGACTGGGTCGTTTACGGACATGGTCGTGTGGATCTGACTGCCACAAACAAAAACTACACTGTCGTTGAACACCAAAAAATGCCACTCAACGTCCCAGTTAATTCTGGGTTCTCATCACGTAAGTCTCTGTTACCTGTGTCATGCTACCAGCTGTAATCGACGCATGGCAACTAGAGTCCTTAACTCAGCTTTCGGTAATCTGTTCCCAATGGTTGGTGGTGAATTACTTTTTTTTATTTTTTATTTTTTTTTGAGTCATCAGTCTTCCGACTGGTTCCATCTCAGAGTAGCACTTGCATCCTACGTCGTCAATTATATGCTGGATGTATTCCAATCTCTGTCTTCCTCTACAGTTTTTGCCCTCTACAGCTCCCTCTAGTACCGTGGAAGTCATTCCCTGATGTCTTAACAGATGTTAAGATATCAGACATCATGTTGTCCCTTCTTCTCATCAGTGTTTTCCACATCTTACTTTCCTCTCCGATTCTACGCAGAACCTCCTTATTTCTTTCCCTATCAGTTCTCCTAATTTTCGACATTCGTCTGTAGCACTACATCTCAAATTATTCGATTCTCTTCTGTTCCGGTTTTCCCCCAGTCCATGTTTAACTACAATACAATGTTGTGCTCCAGACGTAAATTGTCAGAAATATCTTCCTCAAATTAAGGCCGATATTTGATATTAGTAGACTTGTCTTAGCCAGGCTTTTTGCTTTTTTCCATAGCTAGTCTGCTTTTGATATCCTCCTTGCTCCGTCCGTCATTGGCTATTATACTGCCTAGATAGCATAATTCCTTAACTTCGTCAACTTCTTGACCATCAATCTTGATGTTAAGTTTCTCGCTGTCCTCATTTCTACTACTTCTCATTACTTTCGTTTTTCTTCGATTTACTCTCAGTCCATATTCTGTACTCATTACACCGTACATTCTATTTAGCAGCTCATGTAATTCTTCTTCACTTTCACTGAGAATAGCAATGTCACCAGCGAATCGTATCACTGATATCCATTCACTTTGAATTGTAATTCCACTCCTGAATCTTTCTTTTATTTCTATCATTGATTCTTCGATGTACAGATTGAACAGTAGGGGTGAAAGACTAAACCCCCTGTTTTACAGCCGTTTTAATCGGAGCTCTTCGTACTTGATCATCCGCTCTTATTACTCCCTTTTGGCTCTTGTACATATTGTGTGTTATCCGTCTCTCTCTATAGCTTACTCCCATTTTTCTCAGAATTTCGAACATCTTGCACCATTTCACATTGTCGAACGCTTTCCTATGAACGTGTCTTGATTTTTCTTTAGTCTTGCTTCCATTATCAACCGCAACGTCAGAATTGTCCTCTGGTGCCTTTACCTTTCCTAAAGCCAAAATGATCGTCATCTAATACATCCTCAATTTTCTTTTCCATTCTTCTGTATATTAGTCTCGTAAGCAACTTGGATGCATGAGCTGTTAAGCTGATGATGCTATAATTTTCGCATTTTTCATCTCTTGCAGTCTTCGGAATTGTATGGATGATATTTTTCCGAAAATCAGATGGTATGTAGCCAGACTCATACATTCTACACATCAACGTGAATAGTCGTTTGGTTTCCACTTTCCCCAATGATTTTAGAAATTCTGATGAAATTTTATTTAATCCTTCTGCCTTATTTGCTCTTAAGTCCTCCAAAGCTTAAATTCTGATTCTATTACTGGATCCTCTACCTCTTCTAAATCGACTCCTGTTTCCTCTTCTGTCACATCAGACAAGTCTTCCTCCTCATAGAGTCCTTCAATGTACTCTTTCTTCCAATCCGCTCTGTCCTCTGCATTTAATTCCCGTTGCACTCTTACTGTTACCACCGTTGCTTTTAATGTAATCGAAGGTTATTTTGACTTTCCTGTATGCTGAGTCCGTCCTTCCGGCAGTCGTTTATTTTTTGATTTCTTCACATTTTTCATCTAGCCATTTTGGATTAGCTTCTATGCACTTTCTATTTATTTCACTCCTCTGCGACTTGTATTTCTGTATTCCTGAATTTCCCTGAACATTTTTGTACTTGCTTCCTTCATCGATCAACTGAAGTATTTCTTCTATTAGCCATGATTTCCTTGCTGCTACCTTCCTTGTACCTATGTTTTTCTCTGAAACATCTGTAATTGCCCTTTACGAGTATTAAAGATGTTCATTCCTTTTCAACTGTACTGCCTACTGAACTGTTCCGAATTGCTGTATCTATAGTCTTAGAGAACTTCAAGCGTATCTCGTCATTCCTTAGTACTTCCGTACCCCATTTCCTTTTGTATTGGTTCATCCTCTAATCTTCTGAACTTCAGCCTATCCTTCATCCCTGCTATATTGTGATCTGGGTCTATATCAGCTCCTGGGTACACCTTACAATCCAGTATCTGATTTCGGAATCTCTGTCTGACCATGATGTAATCTAACTGAAATCTTTCTGTATCACCCGGTCTTTTCCTCCTCTTGTGATTCTTGAACAGAGTATTCGCTATTACTAACTGAAATTTATTACAAAACTCAATTAGCCATTTTTCTCTCTCATTCCTTGTCCTAAGCCCATATTCTCCTTTAAACTTTTCCTCTACTCCTTTCACTACATCTGCATTCCAGTCCTGCATGGCTATAGATTTTGATCTCCTCTTAAGTAGTGTATTACTTTTCAACATCCTCACATACTTTCTCTACCTCTTCATCTTCAGCTGAGTCGGAACGTATATATGAACTATCGTTGTCGGTGTTGGTTTACTGTCGATTCTGATAAGAACAACCCTATTACTTAACTGTTCATCGCAATACGCTCTTTGGTCTGCCTTCCTAGTCATAACGAATCCTACTCCCGTTATACCATTTTCCGCTGCTGTAGATATTACCCTATACTCATCTGACCAGAAATTCTTGTCTTATTTCCATTTCAATACACTGACCCCTACCACATCCAGATTGAATCATTGCATTTCCCTTTTCAGATTTTGTAGCTTCCCTACCACGGTCGAGCCTCTGAAATTCCACGTCCCGACTCGTAGAACGTTATCCCCTCGTTGATTAGTCAATCTCTTTTCCATGCTCATCTCCCCTTGGGCAGTCCCCTCCCGGAAATCCGAATCGGGGACTATTCCGGAATCTTTTGCCAATGGAGAGATCATCATGAGGCTTCTTCAGTTACAGGCCACATGTCCTATGGATACACATTAGGTGTCTTTAATGCAGTGGTTTCCATTGCTTTCTGCATTCTCATGTCGTTGATAATTGCTGATTCTTTCGCCTTTAGGGGCAATTTCCCACCCCTAGGACAAGAACCTCCATCCGCTCCTCTGCCCTCTTTGGCAAGGAATTTGTCAGAGTGAGGGTGTCTTCTTAGCCGGAAGCCTTTGGACAACAATGCTGATTATAAACTACGAGGGCAGTTCAATAAGTAATGCAACACATTTTTTTTCTGAAACAGGGGTTGTTTTATTCAGCATTGAAATACACCAGTTTATTCCCAATCTTTTAGCTACTCAACACTATTTTTCAACGTAATCTCCATTCAATGCTACGGCCTTACGCCACCTCGAAATGAGGGCCTGTATGCCTGCACGGTACCATTCCACTGGTTGATGTCGGAGCCAACGTCGTACTGCATCAATAACTTCTTCATCATCCGCGTAGTGCCTCCCACGGATTGCGTCCTTCGTTGGGCCAAACATATGGAAATCCGACGGTGCGAGATCGGGGCTGTAGGGTGCATGAGGAAGAACAGTCCACTGAAGTTTTGTGAGCTCCTCTCGGGTGCGAAAACTTGTGTGATGTCTTGCGTTGTCATGAAGAAGGAGAAGTTCGTTCAGATTTTTGTACCTACGAACACGCTGAAGTCGTTTCTTCAATTTCTGAAGATCCGTCGATCATCTCGAACGAGTGTGTTCGCACGCTCCGCCATTGCAGGAGTCACAGCTGTGCACGGCCGGCCCGCACGCGGGAAATCAGACAGTCTTGCTTGACCTCGCGGCGATGATGACACGCGCTTTGCCCAACGACTCGCCGTGCTTTTGTCCACTGCCAGATCACCGTAGACATTCTGCAAGCGTCTATGAATATCTGAGATGCCCTGGTTTTCCGCCAAAAGAAACTCGATCACTGCCCGTTGTTTGCAACGCACATCCGTTACAGACGCCATTTTAACAGCTCCGTACAGCGCTGCCACCTGTCGGAAGTCAATGAAACTATACGAGACGAAGCGGGAATGTTTGAAAATATTCCACAAGAAATTTCCGGTTTTTTTAACCAAAATTGGCCGAGAAAAAAAATGTGTTGCATTACTTATTGAACTGCCCTCGTAAAATTTAAGTGGTGGCAGGTTTCGAACCCGGGAACGAGGACGTTTTGATTACTAATCAAAGACATCACTCATTTTTTATCCCATTTTGTTCGTTTCCGTTCGTGGCATTTGTTCGGGGCGGTCCATTAACTCATCTTTGGTCCGTAGTTTTTTTTTTTTTATTACAGAGGGCAGCTAACCCTCTGACCGAACACGCTGAGCTACCGTGCCGGCTACCTCTAACGCACGGGTGCCCCGTGGTGGTCTTAATAACCTGCCTTTAACCTCCGCCTGATTATTAGCTGTTGTGAATATTATATTCATCAAGATCAGTAGAGTAATCCTAGGATATTCTCGTGGTGCAGTCCTCCTGGAGGGAGCTGCTCTTCATGCCACAGTTTTCTAAGCACATCCCTTCGCCACAGGTCCTGCAGTCAGTACGCTATAGGCATCTGTTGTTGTAATCTGTCAGTATAATGCTCCTATGTCCCTCATGGCTATGATTCTACCTTTCTCAAAGTCTGAAAGATGGCATAAGCCTCATGTGTGCATCTTGGGGCACGCTGAAAAGTTCCAGTAATTCAAATGCAGAATGAAGTAACAAATGAAAACTTGTACAATGGCCAGTATTCGAAGTCAGATCTCGTGCTCACTAGCAGACGCGCTAACCACTACGCCACCCTGTCACAGTGGCTTTGCACACTTTCGCAGGCTACCCTAGCACGCCTCCCTCCTCGATCGAAATTCCCATTTGGGCCTCAGGTGCTTCCCTTAAACTTTACCAGCATTGCAGAGGCTCTCCGATTTGAAAACGTCTCTGGAACCACATAGTACTATTTGAAGTTCCGATAGTGTTAGGCAAATCAGTAGCCATTACATACTCACATCATTCTTCAACCACAGGACTCTCATTTTTCTACATTGGAAATAAACTCGCATAAGGATGAAATTTTAATCAAAATGTCCCACAGGCGTGAAAGTGACTGGAGTGTTAGCTTCGCATCGTTCGTTCAGTGTGTTCATGGTATAGTGCTTTCCAATACCATCATTGTACTCATAATGTAAATATTGAAGACTAATCATTATCATTTAAAATTCAATTGAAAGCCCAATAGAAATTTTGAAATAAATTTGAACTGAACAATGGCCAAACTCCTCCAAGACAGAGACGGCTTGCTTTCATTTGTGCAACACAGCGGCGAATAGACAGATCCAAGTCTATTTGGTGACTACTACTTCACTACAATCAGCACCCAAAATGTGTTGGGGTTGCATCGGAGTGAACACTGCCCCCAAGCAGCATCTGGAAAGCACCACTGCGAAGATACGAACTAGGAACAGTGTCGCATCTGGGGCTTTGCTACTGAAACTCTGCATACTTAAGCACTTGGGCTAGTCTACTCCGCTTCGGAATGCGATGCTCTTGTATGGCTCAATAGTTCACACACAGAAAATTTCGATGCACAGCTGAACAACACAATGAAAACTATCAGTGGTACACTAAGATCAACCACCATCGAATGGTTGTCCGTACTGAGCAACATTCCGGCCCCTGGACTTCGACGAAAAACAGCTCTACTTCGTGAGTTTAAACGTGTACAAGGCAACCCGCAACTCCCTAGCCATCTAGAAGCGGTTCGATTACCTTATAAAGAAACAGGCTACGATCGACAAAACCCATGAAAGCAGTGACAGAACTACACACGTCTCACTTCAACTTAACCGGTTCGTGGGAACGAGACTGGACAGTGGAGTGCCCTCCACATTGCCAGAACTGCCCCCGCATAAGAAGGAAACAGCCTGCCTTTGACGAGTTATGCAGAACATGGACAATGTTTAACGAAATATGGACCAATCGTGGCGGAAGCATGAACTCTCTTTATAAATGGAGTAACGCTTCATATCCAAATTGCGAATGTGGAGCACCCAGGCAAACCGTTCTTCATATATTTACAGAACGTCCCAACAGGAGCCGGCCGGGGTGGCCGAGCGGTTCTAGACGCTACAGTCTGGAACCGCGCGACCGTTACGGTCGCAGGTTCGAATCCTCCCTCGGGCATGGATGTGTGTGATGTCCTTAGGTTAAGTTAGGTTTAAGTAGATACTGCCTACAGCAAAATTAAAGAGACCTTTGGAGAAAAGAGAACCACTTGTATGAATATCAAGAGCTCAGATGAAAACCCAGTTCTAAGCAAAGAAGGAAAAGCAGAAAGGTGGAAGGAGTATATAGAGGGCCTATACAAGGGCGATGTACTTGAGGACAATATTATGGAAATGGAAGAGGATGTAGATGAAGATGAAATGGGAGATTCGATACTGCGTGAAGAGTTTGACAGAGCACTGAAAGACCTAAGCCGAAACAAGTTGACAACATTCCATTAGAACTACTGACAGTCTTGAGAGAGCCAGTCCTGACAAAACTACCATCTGGTGAGCAAGATGTTTGAGACAGGCGAAATATCCTCAGACTTCACGAAGAATATAATAATTCCAATCCCAAAGAAAGCAGGTGTTTTACCGAACTATCAGTTTAATAAGTCACGGCTGCAAAATACTAGCGCGAATCCTTTACAGACGAATGGAAAAACTAGTAGAAGCCGACCTCGGGGAAGATCAGTTTGGATTCGGGAAGAAATACTGGAACACGTGAGGCAATACTGACCCTACAACTTATCTTAGAAGATAGATTACTGAAAGGCAAACCTACGTTTCTAGCATTTGTAGACTTAGAGAAAGCTTTTGACGATGTTGACTGGAATACTCTCTTTCAAATTCTGAAGGTGGAAGGGGTAAAGTACAGGGGGCGAAAGGCTATTTACAATTTGTATAGAAACCAGAAGGCAGTTATAAGAGTTGAGGGGCATGAAAGGGAAGCAGTGGTTGGGAAGGGAGTGAGACAGGGCTGTAGCCTCTCCTCGATGTTATTCAATTTGTATATTGAGCAAGCAGTGAAGAAAACAAAAGAAAATTCGGAGTAGGTATTAAAATCCATGGAGAAGAAATAAAAACTTTGAGGTTCGCGATGACATTGTAATTCTGTCAGAGACAGCAAAGGACTTGGAAGAGTAGTTGAACGGAATGGATAGTGTCTTGAAAGGAGGATATAAGATGAACATCAACAAAAGCAAAACGAGGATAATGGAATGTAGTCGAATTAAGTCGGGTGATGCTGAGGGTATTAGATTAGGAAATGAGACACTTAAAGTAGTAAAGGAGTTTTGCTATTTGGGGAGCAAATATCTGATGATGGTCGAAGTAGAGAGGATATAAAATGTAGACTGGCAATGGCAAGGAAAGCGTTTCTGAAGAAGAGAAAATTGTTAACATCGAGTATAGATTTAAATGTCATGAAGTCGTTTCTGAAAGTATTTGTATGGAGTGTAGCCATGTATGGAAGTGAAACAGCCGGCCGAAGTGGCCGTGCGGTTAAAGGCGCTGCAGTCTGGAACCGCAAGACCGCTCCGGTCGCAGGTTCGAATCCTGCCTCGGGCATGGATGTTTGTGATGTCCTTAGGTTAGTTAGGTTTAACTAGTTCTAAGTTCTAGGGGACTAATGACCTCAGCAGTTGAGTCCCATAGTGCTCAGAGCCATTTGAACCATTTTTGAAGTGAAACATGGACGATAAATAGTTTGGACAAGAACAGAATAGAAGCTTTCGAAATGTGGTGCTACAGAAGAATGCTGAAGATTAGATGGGTAGATCACATAACTAATGAGGAGGTACTGAATAGGATTGGGGAGAAGAGAAGTTTGTGGCACAACTTGACTAGAAGAACGGATCGATTCAAAAAATGGTTCAAATGGCTCTGAGCACTATGGGACTTAACATCTTTGGTCATCAGTCCCTAGAACATAGAACTACTTAAACCTAACTAACCTAAGGACATCACACACATCCATGCCCGAGGCAGGATTCGAACCTGCGACCGTAGCAGCCGCGCAGCTCCGGACTGAGCGCCTAGAACCGCTAGACTACGAACGGATCGATTGATAGGACATGTTCTTAGGCATCAAGGGATCACCAATTTAGTATTGGAGGGCAGCGTTGAGGGTAAAAATCGTAGAGGGGGACCAAGAGATAAATACACCAAGCAGTTTCTGAAGGATGTAGGTTGCAAGAGGTACTGGGAGATGAAGAAGCTTGCACAGGATAGAGTAGCATGGAGAGCTGCATCAAACCAGTCTCAGGACTGAAGACCACAACGACAACACAAGTACTTCTAAGTTCCAGGGGACTGATGACCTCAGAAGTTAAGTCCCATAGTGCTCAGAGCCATTTTCGTCGCAACAGGGCGTATCGTGCCACTTTAGAAGATTTCTTGCTTGCGACAAGCGTCGCAGTTGATTATATTAAAATTCTACATGTGTGTTTGTAAATTACACGAGAAATAAAAGTTCGTGACTAATGAATTGCTTTTAAAAAGGACCTCGTGTTATAAACGAAGAGTCATGCAAGTGTATTTTGCAACTTCTACAATATAAGTAAGTATATGGGAAAATGGGCTTTCAGGCCCTCACGAAGAAGGCTGATCAGAACTTTGAGTGCCAGCGGAAAATGCGCTCAGTGACAAACTGCAGCAGTATTACTTACAGTGAGGCTGAAAATATCACGGAAGGTAAAGCGTAGCTCGTGGCGGTGCAAGGCGTATGCATTACCTGAAGCAAAGGAGCCGTCAAATGAGACACAAAGAACCATGTGAAGACCACCGCTGGTCATGAATAAGCCACCCCACGTGGTTGCACGGATATACAAAGGGAAATTTTAATACAGTGAAAAGGCGCATACTAATGCTTTCTATAAAGGTGATCTAACATTCAAGTACTTTGATTACTTGATAGTTAGCCACAAATATGTAAGTGAAAACCATTTTAAATTTTCACAAAACCAACCAATTCCTAAATTTAGTATGTAAACATAGAAATAATTTGCTTACTAATAGTTGAGTGAGAGAGAGAGAGAGAGAGAGAGAGAGAGAGAGAGAGAGAGAGAGAGAGAAATGGACTGATCTGTACGAGGGCTTGCGGACGTGAAAATAATGGAATACTTTGTTGATTGGAGACTCCATGGAGTGCTGTGTGCACAACGACCATATATGTTAAATTAAAAGGAAGGTCAGCGTTGGCCGTAATATTGATGTTTTATTGATAGCAGAATCGATTTTCGATCAGATAGTGATCATCTTCAGTGCTGTACAAATTAAAATCAGACACTGGTATCAAGTTATCAATAACCAAAACTGAGAAGCGATCACAATAGCTCACTTTGTTCCACTACAATTTAAATAAACAGACGACGTGAGAAATTATAGTGCGAGAAACGTGATTCAATAATAATAGTGTGTTTGGAAAAGAAGAAAATACGAGTTAGATTGGTGCGTATGTTCGTAGCGTTTTTCTTTTGCAGTTGGTATTCCGGTTGCTATGGGTTTGTTTATCGATTGTCATTTTTTACTTGTAGTTCACTGTTGCTATTTGAGTTTAAATATTGTCATTTTGTCATTTGGGGACAGAAAAAGAAGTGCCAAGTGGAGAAATCGTAACATTACCGCCGTGTTCTTCTGTTTGAGTTCAGTAGAGGGGTGACAGCAGTTTTGCACCTTGTTTGAGGATAATGCCATTGGACAGAACTCGCCAAGAAAATGGTTTTCTCGTTTTAAGGAGAATCGTTTTGCCTTTAGTCACTATCTAGGTTCCGGAAGACCATCGAGCTTCGATAAAGATCATTTAAAAACATTGAACCACTGTGATCCATTGCCGTGTACTCGAGAACTGGAAGGAGTGATGAATTGTAATCTTTCCACCGTCATGAGAATTTTCGTGCAATGGAGAAGGTTAAAAAATTGGGTGTATGGGTATCGCATGTGCTAAGCCGAAATCACAGAAATCAGCGTCTTTGCCTGCTGGTTATCATTTGACCCGTGAACACCACCGACCATTCCTGTCCTGAATTGCTGCTTGTGACGATAAATGCTACTACTAGGAAAAGAAAGTAATGGTTGAGCCCAAACGAGCAGCAACTCACCGTGAGAAGGCCTGTGCGCATCCACAAAAGGAAATGGTTTGCATCTGATGGAACAGAGACGGTGTGGTGTACTACGAATTGCTTGCCGAGGTGTAGACATCACTGCTGATACTTATTCCCAGCAACTGAGACGTACTGCACGTGCAGTCCAAGAACAAGTACATGGAAGACTTCTTCTTGTGATCCTACTCCTCGGTAACATTCGCCGCATACTGCTAGAGGCCAGTGGTTCTCAACCTTTGGTTCAAATGGCTCTGAGCACTATCGGACTTAACTTCTGAGGTCATCAGTCCTCTAGAGCTTAGAACTACTTAAACCCAACTAACCTAAGGACATCAAACACATCCATGCCCGAGGCAGGATTCGAACCTGCGACTGTAGCAGTCCGGACTGAGCGCCTAGAACCGCTAGACCACCGCGGCCGGCGAAAAATAGCAACGTCAGTATTATCTTCTACTCCTCGCTTTCACGATCGTATATTCCATCGTTCGGAAATTCCCGTTACAAACTTCTAGAACTTACAGAGGTAAGTGGGTACATAATATTTTGAATAGGAATCCATGTCTGGAAATGTCATCCAACGACGCTACAGAGTGTCGAATTACAGGTTTCAGTGCCTGTAAATGTATGTACGTACAGGGTGATCCCGTGCTGATGTTACAAACTTTTAAGGATGATGGAGGATAAACGTATCAATTTCAGGTAAGGATTCCTGTGCCGGAAACATCCATGCCCGAGGCAGGATTCGAACCTGCGACCGTAGCGGCCACGCGGTTCCAGACTGTAGCGCCTAGAACCGCTCGGCCACCCCAGCCGGCTCTCAGCCTTTCTTAGACCATTACCCCTAAGTACAATTAGATATCAGCTAGTACCCCTCCCAAGTCCTGCACATTATCACCAAGTTTAGCACCCAACTTCATTGTAGAATTAAGGACTTTTTGCTTGGAAAACTTTTTTCTTTTTTAAATGATGAAAGGTAGGAAAGATGAATGATATTTACTGTGTATGTGTTTATGTGTTAGGAAGAATGATGAATCAATTTGCGGTGCATCGCAAGTGTTACCCACTACTCCTTCTCAGGAAATTACACAGTGATGGTAGACTCTTGCTACAAAATATACTTCCTCTGCATTACTTCTCTCCATTGCGGCACTTGCTTCATCTGCACACTGCAACCCCATTTAAAATCAAACAAGTGCAGATGTGTGCACTGTACTTATTGTTTGTGAAAATCTTGATTGCTGGACTCGTTACTTCTGAACTGACACAAGTTGGACCACTTCAGGCTATTAACGCTTTGTGTCTAACCAATCCGATAGTAATAATAACAATAATAATACTGTTTACAGCCTCATGTAGTTTTGTTGTGTCGTGCTATCAATTAATTCATTTATCTGTTTCGTAATAAGTAATGAAGTAATTTCTGGATGACTGCAAGTACTATCTTCAACTTGGAGAAGATATTTCCTTTAGATATTTAGCATTTGTTACGTATATGTTTCACTTTTATCATCAGCAGTGTACGTCACAAAGCACAACATATACGTATAGTGGGTGGACTATGTGAGGGACCTGTAGCCTCCGCCGAATTAATGCTACTAATTGAGAAAAAATAACCGGCCGGTGTGGCCGAGCGGTTCTAGGCTCTTCAGACTGGAACCATGCGACCGCCACGGTTGCAGGTTCGAATCCTGCCTCGGGCATGGATGTGTGTGATGTCCTTAGGTTAGTTAGTTTTAAGTAGTTCTAAGTTCTAGGTTACTGATGACCTCAGATGTTAAGTCTCATAGTCCTCAGAGCCATTTGAACCTTTTTTGAGAAAAAATAATTATTGATAACTTATATAAACTATATTATAGTCTTGCAAAATTATGATATTACTAATGATTATTTGAAACTAATTTACTTTCGTGAGTGAAACCGAATCGAATCGTTCAGGTTTTACCCATCAGAAAATTTCATTTTACCCCCCACGTTGGGAACTAGTGTGCTAGATTGACGAAAAACACTATACAAAAGTTGGGTTAGGAAGACATTTCGCACCCTCCTTATTCATCTGATCTTGTGTCCTCAGATTTTTACCTTTTCCACTCTCTATCTAACGACCTCAAAACCACGTAATTTCTGCAGTCGCGGAATCGATAAGTTACCAGAGCGTTGGAAAACTGTTAATTAGTGAAGGAGAATATATTATTGATGGCTAAAGTCCCTGTTATCCATTCTGTGCATATTGCATGTGTTTATTAAACTTATGGACGAACGCTACGAACTTAATGCACCAACCTAGAACCACAAAGTATTAAGTTGTCAAAACTATCGATCTGTACGCCAGGCTCTGTTATTGGAGGAACGAATACATTGTCTAGTTTACACAGGGTGGTGCGCGGTAAATGGCTTTTTTAGAATTCACGTTGTGGAGGCACTGTTGGTCGAATAGAGAGGAGAGTGGTCGTGGTTTATAGTGACGACGGGAGGTTTGTATTCAATCATTGTTCTGCTGCGATAATGCAGTGGACTCGTGAGGAGCGCTCATTTTGTGTTCAAGTGTATTTCCCGAATTCCCACTGGATCATTGCAGTGTAGCGTTCTTTCCGTTTGCGATTTGCAGTACCCCCATGCGGACGTGTTCCTGGACACCAATCAATTTTATATTGAGTGAATGCATTCAGAACAACAGAAGATGTGTCATCTGTACGAAGAGGGCCTGAGAAAAGCGTTACAACACCACAAATAGTCGAACGAGTTACAGCAGTAGTAATGCAATCTCCGAAACGCTCATCTCGAATACGCGCACTTGCTCTTGACATTTCAAGACGTTCTCGCCACCAAAGTCTTCATAATGAACTGAGTTTTCACCCGTATGAAATGTCCATGGGCCAGCAATTGTCAGTACGGGATTGTGTAACACGAGGAACATTTTGTGAAGACATGCTTGCAAAGCATACCCTGTGACGCAAATGTGTTCTTTTCTGATGAGGCACATTTTCACCTCAGTGGGTGAGCAAACAAACAGAATATGCGCTACTGGAGCGGCACGAACCCCAGGCAAATTCATCAGAGATCCCTGCACGCAGACTGCGTCACTGTGAGGTGCGCGATATCACGAATAGGCATCGTTGGCCCTTACTTTTTCCAGGAAAATCGTCGTGCTGTAACTAGGATCGTTACTTAACTATGTTGCAAGAGAATTTTCTGCCGGCTTTCGAGGCAATACAATTATAAGACACCTGGCTTCAACAAGGCGGTGTCACTGTACACACAGCGGGCATTAGCATGAATTTTTCGAGGCAAAAGTTTCCTGGAAGGCTTATCTCTCGGCTGAGGGATCTCAACTGGCCCGCACTGTCACCGGACTTAAGTCCATGCGGCCTTTTCTTTGGGGTTACCTGAAGTCAAAGGTGTATTGCAACCGTCCCATCACTCTGTAAGGCCTACAGAACAATAATGAGGCTGAAATTGCAAAAATTCTGGAAGACAATCTTGAAAGAGTGGATGAGAATTTCCTAAAACGACTGCGGCAGTGTATAGATTATGAAGATAAACAGTTACTACATATACTATTTAAACCATGTACTTAGAAACTTCCATTATTGTCCAATATGAGAAAAATAAAAATATAAGTTTCTAAGTGTTTATTATTTTTTATTTCATTCCCAAATCAGCAATTTACCGCGCTCCACCTTGTATTTATTGGCAATAGAAAAGGGGTGTCTTCTGTTTGCTAAGTTGCCGTCACATGATGCAAAATGGCTACTCGGCAACAGACATCGTTTTGTGTTCTCCAGTTTGCCAAGTGCACTTCCTTGATTGTAGTGCGAAGACGTTTCAGGGTGAGGTACCAAACTGATTATGAATGGATGGAACATTTACAGATGGTTTCGACAATTTGTGGACAAATGGTTTGTATGTGAAGGAAAGAGTCTTGACCACCGTCATGGTTCCGACGAAAATGTCGTACGAATTCAAACCGCTTAGATCTACAAAATCAACTCGTCTTGCCAGTAGGGACTTACTACTGTCTACAACAGCCATTTGTAGTGTCATTTGGACGTCATGACCAGAAATGTAAACGTTTGGGATTTTCTGACGAGCTTCAGAATGCTGTTGACGATGACAACGCGTCGTGTTCAGTGATGAAACGGCTTTCCACGTCAATGAGAAAGTAAAAAAATACATTTCGAATTTGAGGGCATAGAACCTAAGTGCACACAGCAAACATGTACGAGATTCGGCGAAAGTCAGTGGCTTTTGTGCCGTATCCTACTCATCAATTTACGGCCCATACATATTGTTAACGATCAGCTGTACCTCGCTATATTAGAAAACTGGTTGTTTCCGAGGCTAAACGAGGACAATTTCAGTTTTCAACAACACCCATTCACTGCAGTTGCCAAAAATGTGTGAATATTTGAATGAAACTCTATCGAACCATTGGGTTGGTCATCAAACGGCTGACGACTTAGCATTTCCTAGCTGGTCATCAGATTTGACACCCTGCAACTTCTTCCTGTACGGTGTCATTAAGGACAACGTTTCTATACCAACACTACCACAGAACCTAGAAGAGCTGAAGAACCGGATCCGTACTGCCATAACTTCAGTGACAATGGATAGGCTTAGCCGAATATTGGAGGAATTCTAGCAACGATATGATATTGGTCGCGTCGCTTGTGGAGACCATATTGAACATGTAATTGAAACTTCAGAAATTCGTAAATACAGGGTGTTACAAAATGGTACGGCCAAACTTTCAGGAAACGTTCTTCACACACAAAGAAAGAAAATATATTATGTGGACATGTGTCCGGAAACGCTTACTTTCCATGTTAGAGCTCATTTTATTACTTCTCTTCAAATCACATTAATCATGGAATGGAAACACACAGCAACAGAACGTATCAGCGTGACTTCAAACACTTTGTTACAGGAAATGTTCAAAATGTCCTCCATTAGCGAGGATAAATGCATCAACCCTTCGTCGCATGGAATCCCTGATGCGCTGATGCAGCCCTGGAGAATGGCGAATTGTATCACGGCCGTCCACAATACGAGCACGAAGAGTCTCTACATTTGGTACCGGGGTTGCGTAGACAAGAGCTTTCAAATGCCCCCATAAATGAAAGTCAAGAGGGTTGAGGTCAGGAGAGCGTGGAGGCCATGGAATTGGTCCGCCTCTACCAATCCATCGGTCACCGAATCTGTTGTTGAGAAGCGTACGAACACTTCGACTGAAATGTGCAGGAGCTCTATCGTGCATGAACCACATGTTGTGTCGTACTTGTAAAGGCACATGTTCTAGCAGCACAGGTAGAGTATCCCGTATGAAATTACGATAACGTGCTCCATTGAGCGTCGGTGGAAGAACATGGGGCCTAATCAAGACATCACCAACAATGCCTGCCCAAACGTTCACAGAAAATCTGTGTTGATGACGTGATTGCACAATTGCGTGCGGATTCTCGTCAGCCCACACATGTGGATTGTGAAAATTTATAATTCGATCACGTTGGAATGAAGCCTCATCCGTAAAGAGAACATTTGCGCTGAAATGAGGATTGACACATTGTTGGATGAACCATTCGCAGAAGTGTACTCGTGGAGGCCAATCAGCTGCTGATAGTGCCTACACACGCTGTACATGGTACGAAAACAACTGGTTCTCCCGTAGCACTCTCCATACAGTGACGTGGTCAATGTTACCTTGTACAGCAGCAACTTCTCTGACGCTGACATTAGGGTTATCGTCAACTGCACGAAGAATTGCCTCGTCCATTGCAGGTGTCCTCGTCGTTCTAGGTCTTCCCCAGTCGCGAGTCATAGGCTGGAATGTTCCGTGCTCCCTAAGACGCCGATCAATTGCTTTGAACGTCTTCCTGTCGGGACATCTTCGTTCTGGAAATCTGTCTCGATACAAACGTACCGCGCCACGGCTATTGCCCCGTGCTAATTCATACATCAAAGGGCATCTGCCAACTCCGCATTTGTAAACATTGCACTGACTGCAAAACCACATTCGTGATGAACACTAACCTGTTGATGCTACATACTGATGTGCTTGATGCTAGTACTGTAGAGCAATGAGTCGCATGTCAACACAAGCACCGAAGTCATTACCTTTTTCAACTGGGCCAACTGGCGGTGAATCGAGGAAGTACAGTACATACTGACGAAACTAAAATGAGCTCTAACATGGAAATTAAGCGTTTCCGGGCACATGTCCATCTAACATCTTTTCTTTATTTGTGTGTGAGGAATGTTTCCTGAAAGTTTGACCGTACCTTTTTGTAACACCCTGTATATGCCGTAGATTTCGTAGTTCCATGTCTTACAGTTTAATAAATAATTGCATTCGATATACATATATCCCTTTCAAACACTGTGCGCATCCTGCAAGGAACGTAAGCGAAACATGTATGGAAAACTCGTTTAACCCAAGAGCGTGTGGCTATATGAATCAGATAAGTGAAGCATCATGACGAAACGGCAGACCATCATCTTTACAACACGTAAACTTACCACAGAGGAGATCGTATGGTCTCCCTTCTGGGGATCCGTGCAGTCGTGCCCAAAAATTCGCGCTAAGTCTTCCGATTGGCTCTCACAAGAGAAAGTCCTTGAGTTGCGCAAGACTCACGTTGCGCGGCTAGGCAGAGAGAATGCTGCATACGGCCGTGCAGTCGTGGAGATGTAATAAGGGGAGGTAAGACAGAGCCAGGAAGGCATTTTCCGACGTTTTTCTGGTCCTAAATGCATATTTGATATACCTTTTGACCTTGTTAATGTAACTTTCTTTATGGTATATGTTTCGAACGAGGAAGAAGAGAAGTTGGCCTACGTGATGTGAAAGGTCTGATTTCGTAAGCCAGCATTTTCCTTAGTAAAAACTGACGAAACTGATGTTCGGTCTATGTCCTCTTACGGAAAATGCTGAGAACATATTTTGCTGTGTCTGGACGTTTTGCAATATTTCCTTCTCACAGTGTTCATCCTGGGAGCTATTCGAGTTGGTCAGATAGGAAATGTAAAGTCAAACAACATAAATAAAAGCACTACAGTAAAAATAAACAGCGTAAACAAAATTTATACACTCCTGGAAATTGAAATAAGAACACCGTGAATTCATTGTCCCAGGAAGGGGATACTTTATTGACACATTCCTGGGGTCAGATACATCACATGATCACACTGACAGAAACACAGGCACATAGACACAGGCAACAGAGCATGCACAATGTCGGCACTAGTACAGTGTATATCCACCTTTCGCAGCAATGCAGGCTGCTATTCTCCCATGGAGACGATCGTAGAGATGCTGGATGTAGTCCTGTGGAACGGCTTGCCATGCCATTTACACCTGGCGCCTCAGTTGGACCAGCGTTCGTGCTGGACGTGCAGACCGCGTGAGACGACGCTTCATCCAGTCCCAAACATGCTCAATGGGGGACAGATCCGGAGATCTTGCTGGCCAGGGTAATTGACTTACACCTTCTAGAGCACGTTGGGTGGCACGGGATACATGCGGACGTGCATTGTCCTGTTGGAACAGCAAGTTCCCTTGCCGGTCTAGGAATGGTAGAACGATGGGTTCGATGACGGTTGTACCGTGCACTATTCAGTGTCCCCTCGACGATCACCAGTGGTGTACGGCCAGTGTAGGAGATCGCTCCCCACACCATGATGCCGGGTGTTGGCCCTGTGTGCCTCGGTCGTATGCAGTCCTGATTGTGGCGCTCACCTGCACGGCGCCAAACACGCATACGACCATCATTGGCACCAAGGCAGAAGCGACTCTCATCGCTGAAGACGACACGTCTCCATTCGTCCCTCCATTCACGCCTGTCGCGACACCACTGGAGGCGAGCTGCACGATGTTGGGGCGTGAGCGGAAGACGGCCTAACGGTGTGCGGGACCGTAGCCCAGCTTCATGGAGACGGTTGCGAATGGTCCTCGCCGATACCCCAGGAGCAACAGTGTCCCTAATTTGCTGGGAAGTGGCGGTGCGGTCCCCTACGGCACTGCGTAGGATCCTACGGTCTTGGCGTGCATCCGTGCGTCGCTGCGGTCCGGTCCCAGGTCGACGGGCACGTGCACCTTCCGCCGACCACTGGCGACAACATCGATGTACTGTGGAGACCTCACACCCCACGTGTTGAGCAATTCGGCGGTACGTCCACCCGGCCTCCCGCATGCCCACTATACGCCCTCGCTCAAAGTCCGTCAACTGCACATACGGTTCACGTCCACGCTGTCGCGGCATGCTACCAGTATTAAAGACTGCGATGGAGCTCCGTATGCCACGGCAAACTGGCTGACACTGACGGCGGCGGTGCACAAATGCTGCGCAGCTAGCGCCATTCGACGGCCAACACCGCGGTTCCTGGTGTGTCCGCTGTGCCGTGCGTGTGATCATTGCTTGTACAGCCCTCTCGCAGTGTCCGGAGCAAGTATGGTGGGTCTGACACACCGGTGTCAATGTGTTCTTTTTTCCATTTCCAGGATTGTATGTAAAAGATGTCTCTCCCAAAAGTCGTCAAGCTATTTTCTCTGGTGTTTCGGCAGATATTTACAAATAATTTTTGAAACATGCAGCTGGAGTGGGCCCAGGCAAATGCTGCTCATCATGTGTTTCATGCGACGCCCAGCGTCGATGGAAAGCGTCGGTTTGTTTGCCGTTGCAAACAAAATGATTTTAAGCGGAATTTTACGTACTCGCTAAAGAGAGTGGCCCCAAATTAGTCTAGTGCGATATTTTGCTTTATCGATGTGTATTATCAGGGACAGTAATACACGAGGAATAACGAGTACTGCAGCAGTGACAGCACCGCTCTGGAAAGTGCTGACTGCTACCGCAATGCAGAAGCGCTGCTCACTCGCTTCTGGAGTACTGATTGTTCTTCGTGTTTTACTGTTCCTGTTAATGCATATCGATAAAACAAATAACGCACAAGACTAAGTTGGGACCTCTCTATCGAGTAGTCAGGTACAATTCCACTTCAAAAACAATTTTGTTCGTAATGGGAAACAAACGGACGTGATAAGCAGGATTCGCTTGGGCTGAATTCAGCTACCAGCTGCAAAAACGAAACAGCAAATATCTGCCAAAACTCCAGTGAAAATGTGCCTGACGACCCGTAGCAGAGATTCCCGGTATTAAGGGTGTTTCAAAATTACGCCGACAAACTTCGAAGGGATGTGAAAGCCGTTTCGAGGGACAAAAGAAGTATAAGAACCCATGTCCGGAAGCATCATCATACGACGCTACCATGGATGGGTAAATTTTTAAAAATAATGGTTTATGTGTTATCGATATGTGTGAAAGACATCGACATTTTGAAGTATCGATATTTTAGCATACTGTTACCCGCGGGAAGTCGAGGGAAAGAAACACTTCTGATATGTGTTCTGCGCATGAAATATTGTACTTACCATAAACATTTCGTTCCCCCCATGAACCATGGACCTTGCTGTTGGTGGGGAGGCTTGCGTGCCTCAACGATACAGATAGCCGTAGCGTAGGTGCAACCACAACGGAGGGGTATCTGTTGAGAGGCCAGACAAACGTGTGGTTCCTGAAAAGGGGCAGCAGCCTTTTCAGTACTTGCAGGGGCAACAGTCTGGATGATTGACTGATATGGCCTTCTAACATTAATCAAAACGGCCTTGCTGTTCTGGTACTGCGGACGGCTGAAAGCAAGCGGAAACTACAGCCGTAATTTTTCCCGAGGGCATGCAGCTTTACTGTATGGTTAATTGATGATGGCGTCCTCTTGGGTAAAATATTCCGGAGGTAAAATAGTCCCCCATTTGGGTCTCCGGGCGGGGACTACTCAAGAGGACGTCGTTATCAGGAGAAAGAAAACTGGCATTCTACGGATCGGAGCGTGGAATGTCAGTCCCTTAATCGGGCGGGTAGGTTATAAAATTTAAAAAGGGAAACGGATAGGTTAAAGTTAGATATAGTGGGAATTAGTGAAGTCTGGTGGCAGGAGGAACAAGACTTCTGGTCAGGTGACTACAGGGTTATAAACACAAAATCATATAGGGGTAATGCAGGAGTAGGTTTAATAATGAATAAAAAATAGGAGTGCGGGTAAGCTACTACAAACAGCATAGTGAACGTATTATAGTGACCAAGATAGACACGAAACCCATGCCTACTACAGTAATACAAGTTTATATGCCAACTAGCTCTGCAGATGACGAAGAAATTGAAGAAATGTATAATGAGATAAAAGAAATTATTCAGGTAGTGAAGGGAGACGAAAATTTAATAGTCATGGGTGACTGGAATTCGACAGTAGGAAAAGGTAGAGAAGGAAACATAGTAGGTGAATATGGATTGGGGCTAAGAAATGAAAGAGGGAGCCGCCTGGTAGAATTTTGCACAGAGCACAACTTAATCATAGCTAACACTTGGTTTAAGAATCATGATAGAAGGTTGTATACATGGAAGAACCATGGAGATACTAAAAGGTATCAGATAGATTATATAATGGTAAGACAGAGATTTACGAACCAGGTTTTAAAGTGTAAGACATTTCCAGGGGCAGATGTGGACTCTGACCACAATCTAGTGGTTATGAACTGTAGATTAAAACTGAAGAAATTGCAAAAAGGTGGGAATTTAAGGAGATGGGACCTGGATAAACTGAAAGAACCAGAGGTTGTACAGAGTTTCAGGGAGAGCATAAGGGAACAATTGACAGGAATGGGGGAAAGAAATACAGTAGAAGAAGAATGGGTAGCTTTCAGGGATGAAGTAGTGAAGGCAGCAGAGGATCAAGTAGGTAAAAAGACGAGGGCTAGTAGAAATCCTTGGGTAACAGAAGAAATATTGAATTTAATTGATGAAAGGAGAAAATATAAAAATGCAGTAAATGAAGAAGGCAAAAAGGAATACAAACGTCTCAAAAATGTGATCGACAGGAAGTGTAAAATGGCTAAGCAGGCATGGCTAAAGGACAAATGTAAGGATGTGGAGGCTTATCTCACTAGGCGTAAGATAGATACAGCCCACAGGAAAATTAAAGAGACCTTTGGAGAAAAGAGAGCCACTTGTATGAATATCAAGAGCTCAGGTGGAAACCCAGTTCTAAGCAAAGAGGGGAAAGCAGAAAGGTGGAAGGAGTAAATAGAGGGTCTATACAAGGGCGATGTAAATGAGGACAATATTATGGAAATGGAAGAGGATGTAGATGAAGATGAAATGGGAGATATGATACTGCGTGAAGAGTTTGACAGAGCACTGAAAGACCTGAGTAGAAACAAGGCCCCGGGAGTAGACAACATTCCATTAGAACTACTGACGGCCTTGGGAGAGCCAGTCCTAACAAAACTCTACCATCTGGTGAGCAAGATGTACGAGACAGTCGAAATACCCTCAGACTTCAAGAAGGATATAATAATTCCAATCCCAAAGAAAGCAGGTGTTGACAGATGTGAAAATTACCGAACTATCAGTTTAATAAGTCACAGCTGCAAAATACTAACACGAATTATTTACAGACGAATAGAAAAACTGGTAGAAGCCGACCTCGGGGAAGATCAGTTTGGATTCCGTAGAAATGTTGGAACACGTGAGGCAATACTGACCTTACGACTTACCTTAGAAGAAAGATTAAGGAAAGGCAAACCTACGTTTCTAGCATTTGTAGACTTAGAGAAAGCTTTAGACAATGTTGACTGGAATACTCTCTTTCAAATTCTAAAGGTGGCAGGTGTAAAATACAGGGAGCGAAAGGCTATTTACAATTTGTACAGAAACCAGATGGCAGTTATAGGAGTCGAGGGGCATGAAAGGGAAGCAGAGGTTGGGAAGGGAGTGAGACAGGGTTGTAGCCTCTCCCCAATGTTAATCAATCTCTATATTGAGCAAGCAGTGAAGGAAACAAAAGGAAAATTCTGAGTAGGTATTAAAATCCATGGAGAAGAAATAAAAACTTTGAGGTTCGCCGATGACATTGTAATTCTGTCAGAGACAGCAAAGGACTTGGAAGAGCAGTTGAACGGAATGGATAGTGTCTTGAAAGGAGGGTATAAGATGAACATCAGCAAAAGCAAAACGACGATAATGGAATGTAGTCGAATTAAGTCGGGTGATGAGGAGGGAATTAGATTAGGAAATGAGACACTTAAAGTAGTAAAGGAGTTTTGCTATTTGGGGAGCAAAATAACTGATGATAGTAGAAGTAGAGAGGATATAAAATGTAGACTGGCAATGGAAAGGAAAGCGTTTCTGAAGAAGAGAAATTTGTTAACATCGAGTATAGATTTAAGTGTCAGGAAGTCGTTTCTGAAAGTATTTGTATGGAGTGTAGCCATGTATGGAGGTGAAACATGGACAATAAATACTTTGGACAAGAAGAGAATAGAAGCTTTCGAAATGTGGTGCTACAGAAGAATGTTGAAGGTTAGGTGGGTAGATCACATAACTAATGAGGAGGTATTGAATAGAATTGGGGAGAAGAGAAGTTTGTGGCACAACTTGACTAGAAGAAGGGATCGGTTGGTAGAACATTCCTGAGGCATCAAGGGATCACAAATTTAGAATTGGAGGGCAGCGTGGAGGGTAAAAATCATAGAGGGAGACCAAGAGATGAATACACTAAGCAGATTCAGAAGGATGTAGGTTGCAGTAGGTACTGGGAGATGAAGGAGCTTGCACAGGATAGATTAGCATGGAGAGCTGCATCAAACCAATCTCAGGACTGAAGACCACAACAACAACAACAGAAACATTTCAGAGGAAAAAGTTCATTTTCCACTAAATAATAGTGAAGTAGTGTATGTGTGATTTCTGTGACAAGTCTACGTTAGTTTTGCGTTGCGTCTATGTTTTGTTGGTCCAGGCACGCACATTCTACCTCATAATTGAGAACAGGGAGTAGTAATTTCCACTATTCTCAAGCAGTGCTGTCACGATACATGTTCGTTATGCACCACGTACCTATCATTACGTGGTAGAAATGGCACACAGGAAGTAACCATCTTCTGTACAGATACATATATGTTCAAATCTGGTGCTGATTTGTAATACTGAATATGGAATTAGATGAGCCCATTGTAAGACATATAGTGTTCTATTGCAAAGATAAGTAGTAGCTGGAATGGGCAAGAAATCTGTCCATGGCAACTATAGTACAAGCTAGGAGTCAAGAAAAATATCACTTTCGATACACAGTATTTAATATCGATTACTTGTTCTATTGAAAATTTTAGGTACGTGCGACATATATAGATGTTACTGCGAAGACAAATCAATATTTTGATATACCGATACTTCATTCCCATCCCTATACGCTACAGAGAGCCAAAGTTACAGGTGCGGCCGCATGACGCTATACCTCCCCTCCGGCTGCGGGCGTTAAGTCGTACGCGAACAGACCGCGGGCAGCTCGATATGCGTGGTTTTCAATATTCGATTATCGTGACTGATTGCTTCGGTAGCCAGTGGAGTAGGTGGAGCTAGCTACTGAACAGACAGGCCTTGACTTCTATGAACGCGATGATCTGTTGCCGTGGTGGCTGACGGTGTCGTACACGGCCTTTTATGCGCACTGCGTTGTCTCCCGGAACCCGCTATACAATCTCCGATGCTTTGCAGTATACTATACAGGCTGTAACGGACACAAAACGACAGCGTCGAAATGACGGCGGCGGACGCCGGCCTACGCAGCAGTATCGCCGCCTGCTCCGCTGCGAGTGAATGGTAGTCGCCCACATCACATGAATAACGACAGACATTGCGAGAAATCGGCGCCTTTATTGAACTTAAAGGACAAGCCCCATGAATTGAAGGGAACGGATAGCAACCATTCGTGTAGACACTGTGGCAGGCGTCAGACAACAGGATCCAAGAAATGTAGATTACCATTTATTTCGCTAGTACGGGAAATTGAATTCATTGTACAAAGTAAATAACGCGTGAATCAAATGTTAAAAATTAAATGTTCCAGTGCGATCGAGATTGTTTTTCTCACTTGTTTAAATTAGTTTATCTGATCGCTGGTACTCGTCGCAACAGTGGTTCAAATGGCTCTGACTACTATGGGACTTAACATCTGAGGTCATCAGTCCCCTAGAACTACTTAAACCTAACTAACCTAAGGACATCACACACATCGATGCCCGAGGCAGCATTCGAACCTGCGACCGTAGCAGTCGCGCGGTTCCGGACTGAAGCGCCTAGAACCGCTCGGTCACCGAGGCCGGCTCGCAAATATGCTTTCATCACTTACAAATTAAATACAATTATAGTAGGTGATCAAAATGCCTGCCTCCAGTGTCGCAGTATGCCTGATATCTACATATCATTGACTGCCACATTCGCCCAAAGATACTGGACATGGTCAAAGTCCCTCACACCCTGCATGTAGCCCCGCCACTAGGTCTTCCGCCGACGCCACCGGGATTTCGTACACGACTCTTCAGACGGGCCCGGGTTGACCACGTTACAGCGCTACCTCGACCAATCCACAGATCGCAAAAATATCTGTCTGTTTTGGGTCCTGGCAACTCTACTGAAGTATGTGGGAGCCCCGTCGTGCTGGAAACACATCCGTCGACGGTCTGCAAGTGGCGCCTCCTCCAGTAACTCCGGAGGAACTTCCTTGATGAACGTTGTATAGCTGCCGCCTGTGAGTCGAGGAGGGAGCATATAGGGGCCAATCAAGTATGGAGTATGTCAGACCCTACATTTATGGTGAACTTTTCTCTATAGCCTCGTTCGTGGGTGGCGTGGGGGCTCGTCTCTGCCGACACATGGTAATTGTGGGTGTTGAACACATCCTCACGCGTGAAGGACGCCTCGTCCGTGAATAACACACATACGACGTAATACCGCTATCTGGCGGAACGCTACAGGAACCATTTCCGAGCTCCACATGGGCACTTCACCTGTATCTCCTCCTAGTTGAATGGATGCCTTCCCTTCTCATGCAGCACCTGACAAACAGCTGAGTGGGGAATTTGCATTGCGTGTGCCACAGGGCGAGTGCCTGCGGATGCATCAGATCCGGACCTCTTTAGTAAATCCTCCGCAAAGTATGACGTGCATATGCCTCACGCGCGACCTCTGTCGTATCGACGCCTTGCAAAACTACCCTTTTCACAGAGACGTAGTTGGGGGACCACAAACGCCAAGAGGTGCGGCTGACGCCTATTCGGATATCGTTGCCCATGCATGTGTAACGCTGAATGCCCACTGTTTCTCGCCTTACCATACGCAAAAAGCATATCGCGCTATTCGGCCCAAGTGAACGTCTGCATGATGTGGCATCCGAGTACGCGAAAAATTAAGCCTGAGTCCTGTGTTTCTACTGCGGATGTATGTCGATCCTATTTGCCGCTACTGCTGCTGGAGGAGGTCCTGGACTGTCGCTGGCGCCTATAAATTTGACGCTCCGTAGCGTCTTTGGATGCCGTTTACGGGGATAGGTTGCTATAATTTAGTTCCTCGACAAACCTACATTCTCTCGAAGTTTGTCGGTCTACTTTTGAAACAAAGAAAATGTCGCTTGAACGAGTCCACTTACGAATGAAATATGATTCCTAGACACATCCGATTGTTTTAAAATTTTCTTTTTGTGGGGTCCACAGCCTCAACGTGTAATGAGAATGAAAACATGGTATAAGTGGGCTGAATTCTTTACCCTTTTCTGATTTCGGCTTTTCAGGAGAAATAGGTAGCGGTTTATTAATAGTATGCAGTTGATCTTCCAGGGGCTTGCCATTGTCTGCGGGGTATCCGTGAAATTGGTCAGTTTCGGTTAAAAAAAATGGTTCAAATGGCTCTGAGCACTACGGGACTTAACATCTGAGGTCATCAGTCCCCTAGACTTAAAACTACTTAAACCTACCTACGGACATTACACACATCCATGCTCGAGGCAGGATTCGAACCTGCAACCGTAGTAGCAGCGCGGTTCCGGACTGAAGCGCCTAGAACCGCTCGGCCACAACTGCCGTCGTCAATTTCGGATTTGGGCCATTTTAAAGCACTTGTAATGCTATTTTATTAAAAGTAATCGATCGGAACTCATACATCATATGTCATACCACATGTAATATAAAAATTACAGTACAAAGTCCGAACTACAAAAGATGACACTGGGTTATTTCAGAAATAATGGCACTGGTTTATACAATTGTCTACAACTTTTCGCGACCAAAAATGTTTAGAATCCTGTCTGTGAATGATCGATAACATTAAGTATGCTATTGGCGCCATATTCACTGGCATATTACGTTCGTTATTCTCACAAGTGCTAGTTCATTAAAAGAAACCGATCGAAACTCATACATCATGTGTCATACCACATGTAATATAAGAATTACAGTACAAAGTCCAAAGTACAAATGATTGGTCGAGCCTTTTAATGAGATATGCCAGTCACTCTATAAAAAAACAATACTGATGTGGTAGCAAATACGTGCTTCTGTGCATTAGAACCAGTAACGGATTATAAGTATAACAAGGCGCAGTATTTCTTTTTTCCTTCACTTTATCTTTTATACGACGCTATAATAAAACTGCAAAGCCATAGTTTGCTTACACCATGTTAGCACAGTTTTAGTGGTGTTAACATGATAATGAATGTTACATTAATAAATGTAACATGACATTATATATGGACTACGAATCAATTAGTACTATAAGACCCACATGTATGAACTCTAGATGAAACTGTTTTCCTCATAACTGTGGCTACTACTTCCGTTTCGCATTAAATCGTAAAGAAATTTAGATGGTCTAGACACGCAATCCTTAACAAAACACCTGTAGGTTCCAATATCTGTACTGCAGCATATTACTACATCAGTGTTTTTTTTATTCAGTGTATTTTATTCTACTTTTAATAAGATAGTACATATGAGAATAATGAACATATGCCAATGAAAGTAGTGTCAGAAACTTACTGAATCTTATCGACCATCCACATATAGAACTTAAAACGTCTTTGGTCATACCATAGCAGTTGTGCCCGTGTTCTGTGAAGCTTTCTTTGTTAAGATATGTAAATAACTCTGGTTGTAAAGTAGTCTTATATGTATGTATATGCGACAGATTATAGACAATTGCTGTATAAACCAATGTCATCATTGTTACACGTATTGGAGGTGCTTGAAAATGAGCCACGGTTGAAACTGACCAATTGCACGGATAATAAAATGAATACAGCCTATTTGGAGCATATTTTCATTCTCAAAAATATAGGCTATGATTAGAATGATTAGTAAACATGTAAACGAAGCAAGCTGGCATTTTTGATCACAACATTTCCGCCACAAGCCAATGTTAGAGGCAGCTAACACGAAGCATGTCGGCTTCAAGTTTGTGACGTCTTGACAGCTCCCCTTATTATATCTCCACGCACGAAGGGCAGCCAGTCAGAACTACTATACTTTGAAAGAAAGCAGAAGACTGGCGAATAACACGCTGGCACGCTTGTGAAAAAAAAAACAACATTATTGGCACGAATAGCCGACGTGTTCATTTTGAACGTCTCATAATTGATGGATCACTTTGGTGACTCGTTGTAATATGCCATATTTAGACAAAATTTGCGACTTAGCACTCAGAGGATCGAGTTCCAAATTCCTATCCGGTATCAAAGTGCTAGATTTTCTTTTAATTTCTGAAAATCAGTTAAGACGAATGCCATGATAATAACGTAAAAACGGACGCGACCGATTTTCCTTTTATCTGAGTTCGCATCCCGTCTGTCATTGCTGAAGAGATGTTAAACGCTCACCTTCCTTTCATCGCTCTGGAGATAAGGGTCGTGAACCACCAGTAGTTCTGACGGCTCCAGTGAAACAATACCTTGTAACAAGCAGCAAGCTTTGATCGGAATCGCAAAAAAGAGCACATCTCAGTTTCTAGAACGCATGAGAATCCATCCGGCGAGGGACTCGTTAAGGCTGGACGTATACTTAGACATAAAAGAGGCGCACAGGGAACAAGAGACTCAGCGAGAACTTGCACTAATTTGCAAGTTAGCTGTGAATGCAGTGCACAGCGAGTGCCTCTAATTGTGCTAATGATGCTGAATTTAGAGGAATCTAATTACGAGAGATGTCTTCATTCAGGCCGTAATTCATTTCCCTCTTTTGAAGAAGTGAGTCAAGTTCCTTTGTTGTGATGCCCGCTTTCATACTCGGATGTAGATGTGCGAGGTACCTCCACAGCCGTGTATGTGCTGTGTTTTAATGAAAATAGTTGCAGGCGCCGCCCAGAAACAGTGTTTGTCAGGATTAGTCCTTTGATTTCGACCGCTGGAAATGAGACAGTCTTTGTGTGCCTGCCCGTCAGAGACAAAAATCTGCCGAGCGTCAAAGCATTCGCACCGCAGTATCCCAGATGAGTAGCAAAAGTCTGTCTGAGATTTGGTTTCTGTTCGCGGCTTTCCATCCTTAGGTATTTCCAACTTGTTTGGTGACTATTGTAGGATACCTTATTTTTATCACGTTTAGCAGCAGATTTTTCTCAAGTCGATCTGCATCGAAATCATGGCTTTCCGTGTATTATCCGCCACGATTGAGATATTTTTTATGGATCCTGTAAGGATCCTTTCTGCTGAACAAATCATTTAAGCGATGGTGGTGAGTGTTATGACGCTATGGTGATCCTCGCAAGATTGTTTAATTTGTTTTTGCTCCTCATTGGATTTTGTGTTTTTTATTACCAACAATGTGTCGGTATTACTGTCATCTCTTACAACTCATCTCTAACGCCTAGGTTAAAAAACACATGGCTTTGCTTTCTAGGCTCTTTGCTAGCTATCAGTGAATGTACAACACGCGATGTTAGAGGGCATACGTGCACTTTAACTTTGTTCAATCGTGGTTATGATTAACAAGCACGCAGCATAGTGTACGGATATATTCATTGAATACTTCATGCTACACGAAAGAACCAAACCTTCAAAGCAGCTAGGACACATTCACTGTAGTTTCATATGCCATAAGTTTGTCGTACAATTTGAACGTGAATTTATGCACCAGTTTCATTTCCTTTTCGGAAATGTATCAGTGTGAAATTTTTTCTCTTTAAGGGTCCTTGGTATTTAAAGCATTCAACGGCTGATTAACAGTTGGCCCTGTAAATGTAATTCAGCTATCTGATGATAAACAAAGCATTAGAAAACGGTAATGGCAAGAAGCTGTATAATGTGTTCAAGAGGAATGTCATCAAGTTAGTGGTTGTTAGCTATTTTTATAACTTATCCTTATACATCGCAGTTATTTAATACATTTAGGATATTTTCTTATTTCATGTATCTGCATGTTGGGCCCCTGGACTATCGACAGTCTTGGAGCAACAGTCAGTTTATACGTCTCCAGCAGGTAAAAAATTATTTTTGGCTTCCGGTAGCATTTTATGTATTATCTTTGTTTTCGGGGTGCGAGTAATATTTGAATCAGAGGCAGTTTGCAGCGCTTACACACAGACGCGCCGAAGTGTGCGTTTTTTGGATATCGCGGACGAAATTGAGATAACTCGAATTGACATTCAATTTGATCAGGTGCGCTGCATTTACAGTGTACCTGAACTTCCGTCAGTATAAAGCTATTGGTTGGGTGCTTTTCCTCAATAAAAGTGTAGTTTAAGTGTTTGGAGGTAGAAGAATAATTACAACAATCAACAATACTTTTATGATCTATTAGATTTCGGGCGTGCAGCCTCAGAAACTCCATGTATTCGACTGATATTTCGACAGTATGCCTCTGTGATCTGACAGACGGAAACTACACTCGTTTCCGTTATTTTATACACGAGAACCGCGACATCGCGCTTACGTCCACTGAGTACATAGGGGCCAGAGATGTTAAATGTCAGAGAGTTATGTATGAACTGTAGCCGTGGTGAAATGCTCATTTCGAGTTGGGAAAATCGGAACGTCAATAGGAGCTGCACTGTAACGACGTTTTTGGCAGCTAATCAAAGAAAGCCCCAGACTCCATGCTCTTTACACAACGGATTTCCACCGATTCCTTCACTACCAAGTTCCAGAATGATGAAACAGATGCTAGGATTTCGGTATTATCATTCAGCATAGAGTGGCTATTCATCGTTCACACAGAAGACACTATAGCTCAAGAGGCTGTCACGAGAAACACGAACTCCAGGGCCATCGTGGTTAAGGGAAGGCTTGTGTTAGAACTCCAGGGCCATTGTGGTTAAGGGAAGGCTTGTGTTAGGTGTTTTCCACGTGTTGTGGTCAGGCCTTTGTAATTTATTAGTTAATAAGTGTAGTTTAAAAAGTGAAATAGCCTTCTTTCTCGAGATGGAGCAGATATTTCACGCTCCGTAGTGTTTTCTTCGTCCTTTGCAAGAAGGAAGAAGAGCCGTACCGGCAACGAGGTGCAAATAAAGACGCAGTAATAACCTTAAGAAAGAGATAGTGACTAAAAATATCATTATTTAATATCAAGAAGCTCAGTAGGCAATATAGTTGAAGAGTAATGGATATCTCTAAAAAAGGGCAGTCACGGAAGTTGGAAAGAAAAACATAGGAACAAAGAAGATAGCTGTGAAGAAACCGTGGATGACAGAAGCGATACTTAGGTGATCGATGAAAGACGGAAGTACAAAAATGCTCAGGGAAATTGATGAATATAGAAATACAAGCCAATGTGGAATGAAATAAATCGGAAGTGCAGGAAAGTTTAGACGTAATTTCTGCATGAAAAAGATGAAGAATTCTAAATAGAAATGATTGTCGGAAGGACTGACTCAGCATATATTAAAGTCAAACAACATTCGGTGAAATTAAAACCAGTGGTGGTAACATTAAGAGTGCAGAGGAGAGAGGGGATAGGTGGAAAGAGTACACTGAAGGCCTCTACGAGGGGAAAGATTTGTCTGATGTGACAGAAGAAGAAACAGGAGTCGATTTAGAAGAAATAAGGGATCCGGTATTAGAATCAGAATTTAAGAGAACTTTGGAGGACTTAAGATCAAATAAGGCAGAAGGGACAGAGAACATTCCATTAGAATTTCTAAAATCGTTGGGGGAAGTGGCAACAAAACGACTATTCACGTTGGTGTGAAGATTATATGAGTCTGGCGACACACTATCTGACTTTCGGAAAAATATCATCCACACAATTCCGAAAACTGCAAGGGCTGACAAGTGGGAGAATTATTGCATAATCAGCTTAACTGCTCATGCATCCAAGTTGCTTACAAGAATGATGTACAGAAGAATGAAAAAGAAAAATGAGGACGTGTTAGATGACTGTCAGTTTTACTTGAGGAAAGGTAAAGGCAACAGAGAGGCAATCTGACGTTGCGGTTGATAATGGAAGCAAGACTACAGAAAATCATGACACGTTCAGAGGATTTGTCGACCTGGAAAAAGCATTCGACAATGTAAAATGGTGCAAGGTGTTCGAAATTCTGAAACAAATAAGGATAAGCTATAGGAAGAGACGGATAATATACAACATGTACAAGATCCAATAGGGAATAATAAGAGTGGACGACCAAGAACGAAGTGCTCGGATTGAAAAGGGTGTCGGACAAGGATGTAGTCTCTCGCCCCTACTGTTCAATCTGAACATCGAAGAACCAATGATGGAAATAAAAGAAAGGTTCAGGAGTGGAATTAAAATTCAAGGTGAAAGTATATCAGTGATACGATTCCCTGATGACATTGCTGTCCTGAGTGAAAGTGAAGAAGAATTACATGATCTGCTAAATGGAATGAAGTCTGATGAGTACAGAGTATGGATTGACGGAAAATCGAAGAAAGACGAACGTAATGAGAAGTAGTAGAAATGAGAACAGCGAGAAACTTAACATCAGGATTGATATTCACGAAGTTAAGAAATTCTACTAGATATGCAGCAAAATAACCAATGACGGACGGAGGAAGGAGGACATGAAAAGTAGACTAACAATGGCAGAAAGGGCATTCCTGGTCAAGAGAAGTCTACTGGTATCAAACACAGGCCTTAATTTGAGGAAGAAATTTCTTGGAATGTACATTTCGAACACAGCATTGTATGATAGTGGAACATGGACTGTGAGAAAACGGGAACAGATGAGAACGGAAGCATTTGAGATGTGGTACTATAGATGGATTTTTAAAATTAGGAGGACTGATAAGGAATGAGGAGGTTCTGCGCAGAATCGGAGAGAAAAGGAATATGCGAAAAACACTGAGAAGAAGGACAGAATGATCAGACATGTGTTAAGACATCAGGGAATGACTTCCATGGTACTAGAGGACGATTTAGAAGACAAAAACTGTAGAGGAAACAGAAACTGGAATACATCTAGCAAATAATTGAGGACGTAGGTTGCAAGTGCTACTTTGAGGTGAAGAGGTTGGCACAGCAGACGAATTTGTGACGGGCCGGGTAGAACCAGTCAGAAGACTCAAAAACAAAAATCAAGAAGCCGTCATGGATAAAAGAAGTAAACAGATGAGATCGAATTGCCCTCCCGGCGCATGTAAAAGTCATTGCTGCAAGCATGCAATGCCAGTGATTATCTACTTGGGAAGGTAGAATCTCAGTGGTCATTCTTAATTCACTTCCCCTCATTGTGGGTTCACGACGAGTTTAAGTGACGTATGTTTAATTTTTTGCAGGAAGGACGAGTCGGTGATAGAAATCCACACGTACTGACATGAAGGACTCTGCAGTGAGAAGATTTGACCCTGCTCCAGTCGCTGAATTTTGCCGCTTCCCAAGAACCACTACCGCTTTCCGGCGACGTATCGATGATGTTAGTTATATTTCTCTCCAAGATGGACCACAGTCAGAGGCAGAAATATTTTTGAGCGAGAGATCCCAACACTGTTCGTGCATTCTTACATGCCAGACCAAGTTCTAGAAATATTAGCTTTAATAAAGATGTTGAAAAATAAACCCTTATAATTTCCCCACTAAAGCTCAACAGCTAAGCCACGAGCTCCTGGCTAAGTGCATTCATGCTGAGAGGGAGTATTTATTGCAATAACATCATGGTGCCGGCGAGTGAGGGCTTGCAAATATTCTTGGGCAGCGCTGGACAAGATAATGATTTTTCTTTTTTTTGCACGTCAAGTTTGACGATTAATTCTCCAAGGTCGTGTCAGTACATGAAATTACAACATAAAAGTAATAACAGATAAAAATAAATGTTTATGAACACAAAAAATGTCAGTCCATAAGTTTAAGTAAACGCAATCAAAAATACAAGAATCAGTTTAATTCTTCAAGCAACTCCTCAACAGAATAGAAGGAGTGACCCATGAAGAAACTCCTGAATTTCGATTTGAAAGCGCGTGGATTATTGCTAAGATTTTTGAATTCGAGTGGTAGATTATTGAAAATGGATGCGTCTGTATACTGCACACTTTTCTGCACAAGAGTTAAGGAAGTCCGATCCAAATGCAGGTTTGATTTCTGCCGAGAATTAACTGAGTGGATGCTGCTTATTCTTGGGAGTAAGATAATATTGATAACAAGAAATGACAGTATATTTTGAGAGGCCAATGTCAAACTACCCCGACTCGTGAACAGGGATTAACAAGACGTTCGTGAACGTACACCACTTACTGCCTGAACCGCCCGTTCTGAGCCAAAAATATCCTTTTAGAATGGGAAGAGTTACCCCAAAATATAATATCATACGACATAAGTGAATGAAAATAAGCAAAGTAGACTAATTTTCGTGTCGAATGATCACTTACTTCGGGTACTGTTCGAGTAGTAAAAATGGCAACATTAAGTCTCTGAACAAGATCCTGAATGTGGGCTTTCCACGACAGTTTACTATTTATTTGAACACCTAGAAATTTGAACTCTTCAGTTTCACTAATCATATGCCTGTTCTGTGAATAAAACGTCAGGTTTTGTTGAATTGTGTGTTAGAAACTGTAAAAACTGAGTCTTACTGTCATTTAGCGTTAGTTTATTTTCTACAAGCCATGAACTTAGGCCATGGACTGCACTATTTGAAACCGAGTCAATGTTGCACACAACATCCTTTACAACCAAGCTAGTGTAATCAGCGAACAGAAATATTTTAGAGTTACCCATAAGACTAGAGGGCATATACACTCCTGGAAATTGAAATACGAACACCGTGAATTCATTGTCCCAGGAAGGGGAAACTTTATTGACACACTCCTGGGGTCAGATACATCACATGATCACACTGACAGAACCACAGGCACATAGACACGGGCAACAGAGCATGCACAATGTCGGCACTAGTACAGTGTATATCCACCTTTCGCAGCAATGCAGGCTGCTATTCTCCCATGGAGACGATCGTAGAGATGCTGGATGTAGTCCTGTGGAACGGCTTGCCGTGCCATTTCCACCTGGCGCCTCAGTTGGACCAGCGTTCGTGCTGGACGTGCAGACCGCGTGAGACGACGCTTCATCCAGTCCCAAACATGCTCAATGGGGGACAGATCCGGAGATCTTGCTGGCCAGGGTAGTTGACTTACACCTTCTAGAGCACGTTGGGTGGCACGGGATACATGCGGACGTGCATTGTCCTGTTGGAACAGCAAGTTCCCTTGCCGGTCTAGGAATGGTAGAACGATGGCTTCGATGACGGTTTGGATGTACCGTGCACTATTCAGTGTCCCCTCGACGATCACCAGTGGTGTACGGCCAGTGTAGGAGATCGCTCCCCACACCATGATGCCGGGTGTTGGCCCTGTGTGCCTCGGTCGTATGCAGTCCTGATTGTGGCGCTCACCTGCACGGCGCCAAACACGCATACGACCATCATTGGCACCAAGGCAGAAGCGACTCTCATCGCTGAAGACGACACGTCTCCATTCGTCCCTCCATTCACGCCGGTCGCGACACCACTGGAGGCGGGCTGCACGATGTTGGGGCGTGAGCGGAAGACGGCCTAACGGTGTGCGGGACCGTAGCCCAGCTTCATGGAGACGGTTGCGAATGGTCCTCGCCGATACCCCAGGAGCAACAGTGTCCCTAACTTGCTGGGAAGTGGCGGTGCGGTCCCCTACGGCACTGCGTAGGATCCTACGGTCTTGGCGTGCATCCGTGCGTCGCTGCGGTCCGGTCCCAGGTCGACGGGCACGTGCACCTTCCGCCGACCACTGGCGACAACATCGATGTACTGTGGAGACCTCACGCCCCACGTGTTGAGCAATTCGGCGGTACGTCCACCCGGCCTCCCGCATGCCCACTATACGCCCTCGCTCAAAGTCCGTCAACTGCACATACGGTTCACGTCCACGCTGTCGCGGCATGCTACCAGTGTTAAAGACTGCGATGGAGCTCCGTATGCCACGGCAAACTGGCTGACACTGACGGCGGCGGTGCACAAATGCTGCGCAGCTAGCGCCATTCGACGGCCAACACCGCGGTTCCTGGTGTGTCCGCTGTGCCGTGCGTGTGATCATTGCTTGTACAGCCCTCTCGCAGTGTCCGGAGCAAGTATGGTGGGTCTGACACACCGGTGTCAATGTGTTCTTTTTTCCATTTCCAGGAGTGTAATTTATTCGAGGGTGTTCGGAAAGAAAGGAACGATCGGTCGCGAAATGAAAACCACAGTGAAAATCCTATATCACTCTGATATGATCTGCTCTGTAGAGGATTAAACGGGCCATATTTCTTTGAAGGGACTGTCACAGGTGACGCTTAATTATATGTGTTGCTCATAACAACTGCAGGTCCCAACGACATTTTTAGCAATGAAGGTTATATCTTTCAGCAGGATGGGGCACCATCTCACTTTCAACATTATATAAGGATTTACTGAGTCACACATTCTCTTAGATGGCTAGACTTAGGAGAAGTGCCGTGCAGTATCCACGTCGATCACCGAATTTAACCCCTTTAGACTTCTGCCTGAAGTACCGCCAGTAACACAGCGTACGCTGCAAAGCCACAAACAGTGGATGAACTAAAACAGTAAATCGACCAAGCATGCGAAGCTATTCCATTAGAAAAGGTTCAGCTGGTATGTCGCTTGTTCTAAGATGTTGTCGACGATGCATTGCGGTGAAAGGTGATAATTTTGAACATATACTACCCTAAGTTACATCTTAACGTATACAGCATCAAAAACTTTACATTTGAATCTGCTATTTGTTCGAAAAAGTGTATACATACGAGGGAGGCGAAAATCTACTCCGGATTCTGCGCTCCAATACCCCCCATAAGGATCCGATAATGTTCAAGTCCGCTGGCCAGGGAAGACGCTGTGGCTCAGTTGCATGCGGCTCATACCACGGCTGTACTTTCCTGCGTGTCTGAATGGGTGCATTGTCGTCCTGAAATATGGCATTATTGTTGGGGAACAACATTTGAATCAAGGGGGGCACCTAATCAACTAAAATGTTCATAAAATCGATCGTTGGTTGTAACGCAGCCTTTGAGAATAATGATGGGACCAGCAGAATACCATGATACGGCTGTCCACACCAACACACTTCCACCTCCATTCTTAAGCTTTGGAATTAACAACTCGGGCTTCTGGCGTTCTCCAGACGTGAACCCGGCCCGATGTTGGAAATAACGATAACGTTGACACGTCGGACCATGTGACGTGTTTCTACTGATCAGCCGGCCACAATTTATGCTCCCGTGACCAAGTTTCACTCTTCTTTGCATTGGTTGTCGTCGATAATGGTTTCGGTATAGCACCTCGTCCGTGAATATTCGCTTTCTGGAGTCCTCGGCAGAGAGTGTCGATAGACAGGGGTCTCGAAGATCTTTATTCAGCTCTGCAATTACTTTAGCCGCCGTAGCTTTGTGTGGTTTTGACGCAATTCGTGTTAACGTATGACGATCTCTGTCATTCAGTTTTGATTTATGCCCACTAATTCATTTACACTATATTGTTGTTCCATGTTTTGTTTGGCGGTTGAAACATTTGGTCTTGAAACATTCAATAAGTTGGCTGTCTTGGTTACTGATGCCCCAGCTAATCGTGCCCCCACAATCTGCCCTCTTTGGAACTCTGTTAGGTCTTTCATTGCACGTCGACGTCGACCTCTGAATGCAAATACGAAGTGTGTACTACTCGTAAACAACGTGCACTGATGCCTAGTTTGTACTGAACACATACAGTCCAAATAGTTTAAATAGCTCTAAGTACTATCGGACTTAACATCTGAGGTCATCAGAGGTAGACTTAGAACTACTTAAACCTAACTAACCTAAGGACATCACGCACATCCATGCCCGAGACAGGATTCGAACTTGCGACCGTAGCAGCAGCGCGGTTCCGGACTGGAGCGCCTAGATCCGCACGGCCACAGCGGCTGGCCACACACAGTCCAGCGAAACACGTGTCTTACCTGCGTTTTTGACTGTCAAACATAACCGTCTCATTACTACCACTGTCCACATTATTTTACCTATCCGCTGTACAATAAAATAATGACAATTTCAGAAAAAATGGATGATTGATTCAAGAGAAAGAGTTTCACAAATTGAGCAAGTCAGTAACGTGTTGGTCCGCCTATGGCCCTTATGCAAGCAGTTATTCGGCTTGGCTCTGATTGACTGAGTTGTTTGGTGTCCTCATGAGGAATATCATGCCAGATTCTCTCCAATTGGTGCATTAGATCTTAAAATCCTGATCTGGCTCGAGAGCTCTAGCCGTAATGCTCCAAGCCTTTTCATTGTGGGGGAGATATGGCGACCTCGCTGGCCAAGATAGCGTTTGTCAAGTCCGAAGACAAGTAGGAGAAACTCATGCCGTGTGCGGCGGGCGTTATGTTGCTTAAATGGGTCGTAGAATATTGTCACCGTACCTTTGTGTTGTAAGGGTGCCGCGGATGATAACCAAAGAGATCCTGCTTTGAAAAGAAATGGTGCCCCAGATCATCACTCCTGACTGTTGGGCCGTTTTGGGAGCGAGTTAGGTTGGTATCTCACCTCTGTCAGGGGCGACTCCAGACACGTCTTGGGCCTGAAATCTCATTGGAATAGAAATGTCTTCAGTGGTGAGTCCCGCTTCGAACTGAGCCCCGATGACCAACGAAGAGATGTCTGGAGACGGCCCGGACAGCGATGGAATACCAACGCGACTGTCGACCGCCGTACAGCTCGAAAGCCAAGACCGATGGTGTGAGGTGGCATTTCTTTTTATACTAGGACGCCTTTGGTTGTGATACTCAGCATAGCGGTACGTCGACATTATTTCACGTCCCGTTTCGTTCTTCGTGGCAAGCCCTCCTGGACTTACATTTCAGAAAGATAATGTATAATGCCCTCCCGGACATGGCGAGAGTTTCTACTGCTTGTCTTCGAGTTTGCCAAAGCCTACATTGGCCAGCAAGATCGTCGGATCTCTAACCGACTGAGAACTTTTAATGATACTTTCATTTTACAAAATCTGGTTCAGAAATTCGCAAACTGATTTGCGTAAATATACAGGGTGGTCCATTGATCGTGACCGGGCCAAATATCTCACGAAATAAGCGTCAAACGAAAAAAACGACAAAGAACGAAACTTGTCTAGCTTGAAGGGGGAAACCAGATGGCGCTATGCTTGGCCCGCTAGATGGCGCTGCCATAGGTCAAACGGATATCAACAGCGTTTTTTAAAATAGGAACCCCCATTATTTATTACATATTCGTGTAGTACAAATATGACTGTTTTAGTTGGTCCACTTTTTTCGCTTTGCGATAGTTGGCGCTGTAATAGTCACAAACATATGGCTCACAATTTTAGACGAACAGTTGGTAATAGGTAGGTTTCTTAAATTAAAATACAGAACGTAGGTACGTTTGAACGTTTTATTTCCGTTGTTCCAATGTGATACATGTACCTTTGTGAACTTATTTCTGAGAACGCATGCTGTTACAGCGTGATTACCTGTAAATACCACATTAATGCAATAAATACTGAAAATGATGTCCGTCAACCTCAGCGCATTTGGCAATACGTGTAGCGACATTCCTCTCAACAGCGAGTAGTTCGCCTTCCATAATGTTCGCACATGCATTGACAACGCGGTGACGCATGTTGTCAGGCGTTCTCGGTGGATCACGATAGCTAATATCCTTCAACTTTCCCCACAGAAAGAAATCCGGGTATATCAGATCCGGTGAACGTGCGGACCATGGTATGCTGCTTCGACGACCAATCCACCTGTCATGAAATATGCTATTCAATACCGCTTCAACCGCACGCGAGCTATGTGTCGGATATCCATCATGTTGGAAATACATCGCCATTCTGTCATGCAGTGAAACAACTTGTAGTAACATCGGGAGAACATTACATAGGAAATCAGCATACATTGCACCATTTAGATTCCCATCGATAAAATGGAGGCCAATTATCCTTCCTCCCATAATGCCGCACCATACATTAACCCGCCAACGTCGCTGATGTTCCACTTGTCGCAGCCATCGTGGATTTTGATTTGCTAAATAGTGCATATAATGCCGGTTTGCGTTACCGCTGTTGGTGAATGACGCTTCGTCGCTAAATAGAACGCGTGCAAAAAACCTGTCGTCGTCCCGTAATTTCTCTAGTGCCCAGAGGCAGAACTGAACACGACGTTCAAAGTCGTTGCCATGCAATTCCTGATGCATAGAAGTACGGTACGGGTGCAATCGATGTTGATATAGCATTCTCAACACCGACGTTTTTGAGATTCCCGATTCTTGCGCAGTTTGTTTGCTACTGAATTACGGATTAGCCGCGACAATAGCTAAAACATCTACTTGGGCATCATCATTTGTTGCAGGTCGTGGTTGACGTTTCACATGTGGCTGAACACTTCCTGTTTCCCTAAATAACGTAACTATCCGGCGAACGGTCCGGACACTTGGATGGTAAATGGAAATGTCGTGTGGCTAGGGCCTCCCGTTGGGTAGACCGTTCGCCTGGTGCAGGTCTTTCGATTTGACGCCACTTCGGCGACCTGCGCGGCGAGCTTGGATGATGTCGTCCAGGATACCGAGCAGCTTACATAGCACACGCCCGTTGGCCGTTTTGATCACAATAGCCATACATCAACACGATATCGTCCTTTTCCCCAATTGGTAAACGGTCCATTTTAACACGGGTAATGTATCACGAAGCAAATATCGTCCGCACTGGCGGAATGTTACGTGATACCACGTACTTATACGTTTGTGACTATTACAGAGCCATCTATCGCAAAGCGAAAATAGTGGACCAACTAAAACAGTCATATTTGTTTACGTACTACACGAATATGTAATAAATAATGGGGGTTCCTATTTTAAAAAACGCAGTTGATATCCGTTTGACCCATGGCAGCGCCATCTAACGGACCAACCATAGCGCCATCTGGTTTCCCTCTTCAAGCTAGCCGAGTTTCGTTCTTTGTAGTTTCTTCGGTTGATGTTTATTTCGTGAGATATTTGGCCCGGTCACTATCAATGGACCACCCTGTATTATCGCTTTTACTGTTTTCTTTTTATTTTATTTTGGGGAGACTATTAAGGCACTTAGGGGTGATATGATGTAGATGGCGGGGGTGTGGGGGGGGGGGGGGTGATGTTTGCTGGCTAGATTGATCCTGTAAGTACGCATTTTTGACTGTCTGTTAGTATCTATAACTTAGGTGTTCTGATTAGGTCACCACTTCTAGGGGGCAGTACAGTTCTATTGATGTTTAGGATGATATCCCGACTGTGTCCTTTTGTTGTTGAATAAACATAGTCTCTTAAGTATAATCTTACCACGGATCTAGAGCGTCAGTAATTGAAGAACATTCTGGACAATTCGAGAGAATGAATTGGCCACTTAGATAGCCCAACATACATCCCATTGAACATTTTTGGAGATAATCGTGCACTCTTGTTTGATATGTACGTGTTCTCTGTGGCACAATGTATTTACCATCATTATGCTGATATATTTTTTGTTGTTAACTACTAATATTTATTGTAGCTAATTGGTATGCCTGAAGCTATCTTGTAATTCTTATACACACTTCATCGTCATGGCTGGAGTAGTAAAAAATATAATTATGAGAAATGCAGTAGGAATTAATTCTCCAGTAACCATCCTCACCTCCTAAAAAGCAGTTTTAGTTATATTATGACTTTCCGAATGACAGACAGTCTCCGATGAATCCATTATGTCAATGGTATAATTTCAGTAACGAAAGGTAGCCCGCACTTGGACCATGAAAGATTCACGTTCCACCTTGTTACAGACTTCGGACGTTGTTTCTGCAATACATTCGCAAGGTATTTACATACTGACCTTCGTCTCTCCCATTTTGCCACAGTTCCACGTGTATTAGGATGGTAAGTAGAAAATTCATGTATCTGCTACAAAAACAAATGGAATTTTTGTTTGTAATGTTGGTACATGCTAAGCAATTAAAACTAAACTAAACTAAGTCGAAAGAAGTCTCGGAAGACCCAACAGCACTGCCCGAACGCTGTGTCTCCTCAGCCTGTAGGCGTCACTGGATGCGGATGTGGAGGGATTCTAGGTCAGCACACCCCTCTCTCAGCCGTTGTCGGCTTTCCTGACAGGAGCCGCCACTTCTCAGTCAAGTAGCTCCTCAATTTGCCTCACAGTAGCTTAGTGCGCCGGCCAGGTTGGCCGAGCGGTTATAGGCGCTACAGTCTGGAACCGCGAGGCCGCTATAGTCGCAGGTTCGAATCCTGCCTCGGGCATGGATGAGTGTGACGTCCTTAGGTTAGTTAGGTTTAAGTAGTTCTACGTTCTAGGGGACTGATGACCTCAGAAGTTAAGTCCCATAATGCTCAGAGCCATTTGAACCATTTTTTTAGCTTAGTGCACCCCGATAGACAACACCGCTCGGCATACGGACGGTCACGCATCCGAGTGCCAGCCATACGCGTCAGCGCTTAACTTCGGTCCATTGCGGCAAGGCCGTTGGCTACAAGTCGTGCAATTACTGAACCAAAAATGAGCTACACCTGAGAAATAGTTTCTGAAGTCATCAGTTTTGATGTGAATCCCTCTTTTTCTACTGAAGTCTAGTAAAACAGGGTGTTTCAGAAAGGTTTATCCGATATCACAAAACTACACAGTGAGGTGGCAAAAGCCTTCAGATACCGCCTACTATCGTGTCGGGTCCCCTTTTGCCCGGCGTGTGCAGGAATTCGACGTGGCATAGAAGAAGTCCCCTGCAGAAATATTGGGCCATGCTGCCTCTATACCCATCCATAACTGCGAAAGTGTTGCTGGCGCAGCAGTTTTTGCACGATTATCTCCAAAAATGTTCAATGGGATTCATGTTGGGCTATCTAAGTGGCCAATTCATTCTCTCGAATTGTCCGGAATGTTCTTCAAACCAATCGCAAACAACTGTGGGCCGGTGACATGGCGCATTGCCATCCATAAAAATTCCATTCTTGTTTGGCGACATGCAGTCCATGAATGGCTGCAAATGGTCTCCAAGCACCCAAGTTTAAACTGATTGTATATCGTGCTCTGGAGACATGTGCCAAGTGAATGGATTACCGATGGAAAGGACCCTCCGCGGTTTAATCACTAAATTCGGAAAATGTTCAGAAAACAGAGATTGCTGCACTCTCGGTTGAAAAGAAAGTGCGCGAATGTTGACAGGCAAAAGGTTGGAGAAATTCGTGCGACCGTAAGAAGAGCAATGCGCGAAGCACACAACATTCGTAGCGTAGAGAAGAAACTGAAACAAATGAAGGCAAATAAGCCACGAGGTCCAGATGGAACCCCAATTCGGTATTACAAGCAGTACTCCGCGGCATTGGCCCCTTACTTTGTCAACATTTATCGCAAATTTCTCGCCCAGCGAAAAGTCCCAGACGAAGAGGAAAAAGCTCAGGTGACTCTTTTATATAAAAAAGGTAAAAGAACTGATCACCATAATTACAGACCAATACCCTTAACGTTGGTTTGCTGTAGAACTCTTGAACACATTCTGAGTTCGAATATAGTAAATTTCCTTGAGGCAGAAAAGCTACTGTCTACAAGTCAGCACATATTTGGAAAGCATCTGTCGTGCGAAACTCAGCTTGCTCTTTCCTCTCATGATATCCTACAAACCATGGATGGAGGGCACAGGCAGATACCATACTCCTAGATTTGTGGAAAACGACGGTCCGAGCATAAGGTCTATGTTCCCAGATATGTGAATGGTTCGAAGTCTTTTTAAGTAACAGAACCCAATACTTGGTCCTCGACGGCGAGGTTCATGAGAGACAAGGGTATAGTCATAAATGTCCCAGGGAAGTGTGATAGGACCGCTTTTATTCTTTATACAGGGTATTCGGAAGTTCTCGTTGCAAACTACTAGGACCTGTAGAGGGGAGTGAGTGGATAATATTTTGAATAGGAGTCCACGTCCGTAAAAATACTGTTTCCATTCTACAACGATTTCAGTTCAGATGTGTAACGCGTTCACATCTGCTGAGGGAAAGAGGAAAGTCCAAGAGCTGCTTGGCCTGGTATGAACTAGGGTAGACAAGATGATGTGTACTGCGTCAGACGGTCACCTCACGTCAGTTAACGTGTGTTAACGTATGCTTTGTTTAATTTACGAGACACGTGTAGAGACGGAGGAAGATCTACTGGCACGATTTGTGGCCGCTGAACTAGAAATTGAAGGACACCAGGTGGGATGGAGAGTGTGTATCAGAACATGCTTCGTAGGTACAATGTCCATAACAATGTTCGTGGTCGCCACATCGAGCCACTATTATAATGCATCAATACTGTTCTTTACGTACTGTATGCTGGGTTATTTTTTGTTTTGGAACAATGTTAACACGTACAGTTTACGTGTCAATGCAAACAAATGTGCTTCAGTGACGTTTCGTTATATTTCCTTTCGAACTGACACCTAATAACTATACTGCGTCACGCCTAATTCAGTTCCTCAAGCAGAAGTGGATGAGTTAAATATCTGAACTGAAACCGTCGTAGAATGGAAACGGTACGTTTCCGAAAATGGGCTCCCATTCAAACTATTATGTACCCACTCCCCTCAACTTAATAACGGTAACTTACGACCACCTTGTATACGTAAATGACCTGATGGACAGAGTAAGCAGCAATGTATGGCTGTTTGCTGATGATTCTCAGGTGCAAGGTGTGACTAAAGGAATATACAACTTACACAAATTTTCTAGTCGGTGTGATGAATGGCAGCTTGTTCTAAATCTAGAAAAATTTACGTTAAGATGGATGGGTGGGAAAAACAGTCTTGTAACGTTCGAATACAGCATTAGCAGGCTGTAGCTTGATATAGTCACCTCGATTAAATATCTAGGCGCAGTGTTACAAAGCAACATGAAATGAAATGAGCGCGTCAGTTTACCAGTAGGGAAGGCGAATGCTCGACTTCGTTTTATTGGGAGAAATTTGGGGAAATGTACCTTACCCGTCGTAGAACGGACATGGTTTCCTATTCAAAATATTATGTACCCACTCCCCTCTACCAGTCCTAGAACTATGTAACTGGAATTTACGAACACCTTGTATACGTAAATGACGTGATGGACAGGGTGAGCAGCAATTTAAGGCTGATTGTTGTTGAAGCTGTGGTGCACGGGATAGGGTCATTACTGCGTGACTATGGGAATATACAACACCACTTGGATAACATTTCTAGTTGGTGTGATGAATGGCAGCTAGCATTAGATACAGAAAAACATAAACTAATGTGGATGTGTAGGAAAAACAGTCTTGTCTTGAAACTTACCGTTGAGCCGTGGCGCGGCTGGCGCCAGTGTTCTCGCACTTAGAATGGCATCGCTGCCATCGATTATAGGGTCACCATCTTTGCCTTCCGCGATTCAGGCCGGTGGTCGGGTGGTTAACGGGGAGCGAAAAGAGACAGGGGAGTGAATTCGCAGGGTCGGAGGTGGCTTGTTGACGTTTATCGTGAGGCCTGTTGTACGAAGCCTGGGCAAGATCAGCGAGAGATCCCGGCAGTGACTTGATGGGACCTCGGGTTTTGTATCGCGGTGGTGCACTGTTGTGTTTTGTGGCTTTTCTGCTGCGAGGCCATTGAAACTGAGATGTGTCTGTGGCGTGACGGAGGAAATGTGTGATGCTCGCCACTGTTGCATGTGAAAATGCGTCGTCTGCCTTGTGTCTATGCAGGAAATTATGTGGAGTAAATATCTGATACCACCGCGACGTCTTGCTCTCACGCGTTGTTGAATATATTTCGGAATTACTGAATGGTGAAGATATCCCACGTGTAAAGGAAATGAAGCCATTTGCACCATACTAAGGTACTGTTTTATTCTGCTTAAATCCGTGTCAGTTATATGTGCATTTATATGCCCTTCTTTAGTTGCAGAAGTTATAGAAGTGTGTAAACAGAGAGCTATGTGGAAAGGGATGTAAAGTTGAAACCCTTCCAATAAGTGAATACACTAGAACTCTATATTACTAAAGGTACCTTTCGATACCAGCACCTACGTTGGGTAATAAGCGTTATTCGGAGGCTGTTATGGTACTGTAAGTAATTATTATACACAAAATTGTTTAGTCTGATAATACTAAATTGGAGATGTAAGGTCGGTTGTGTGCCGCTGTAAATTACTATTGTCTCCTCTGTGTGGCAGCCTAACATTGTCAGTGGCTTCAATCATTATCCCTGTCATATTTAGAGGTTTGTATTCGCGTGTTTGGCTAAGCTGACACTGTTAGGTTGAGATGTGAGACCTATAAACAGGCAAGTCAAACTGAGTATTCTATGAGCTCAAGACGATATTCTACTACGTGGTACCTTAGTTTGTTATAGGTTGGAAGTATTTTACGTGTTTTCTATATTCTGCTGTTTGCTTTGCCTAAAGAGGAGCTAGTTCTGTGAAGTAGTAATTTATATTTTATTAGTATGTTAAGCGTTGTGCCTTTTCATGTTAATTGTTTTTAAGAAGCTACAAATGGCTCTGTGTATGTTGCAGGTAGCTGAAACTGACGTGTTCACGGGGGTCGCGTCCTGACGGGGTTGATAGTGGCCCTTTTTACTCCGGCACATCCGGCTATCCTTCTTCAGTACAATTGTTTCGCTTATGTCGTTACTACGTTAGTCGAGTGGAATTAGGGCTTACTGTAATCACCTCATATGTTGAAATTAAATATCTCCCTTGCCAGGGCGCGAATCTTCGTGGATATAGTCGTATTCTCATTTGTAAAGATTAATAGTGTTATTCATTTGTTCTCGTCACATGTATGATTATTTATCTTGTTATATTTAATGTCAGTAAAATGTAAATGTTAGCGAGGTCCGAATTGGGACGTTGTATTCTCCTCTTGTGGAAACAAATTTAAGTGATTTTATTCCTTTTTTAAGTAACTTTTAGATGCGTGCATTTTGCCTCCATGTTTGGTGTTTTTATGGCTTCCAAGTTAAGTAAAATTACAATAAAGGTAAATTTGGCAACGGAGGGTTTCGTGTAATTATTAGTTGCTAAGTGGATCCCAAGTTAAGTGCAGAAACCCTACCAACCGTTTCCGTTTCAATTCAGATATTTTACTCGTCCACTTCTGCTTCAGCAACTGAATTAGGCGTGACTTTGTTCCAAAACAAAAAAGAACCCAGCGTACTGTACGTAAAGAACAGTACTCTTCGCCAGACGCCGTACAGTGGTTTGCGGAGGACATATGTAGATGTAAATGTACATGGGTAATGATAAAGTGAACTAGATGAATCAAGGAGACCCCTTTCGGCAACCAGACGAGCCGGAAACTTACGACTAGCGCCAAGGTAAACTTTTTGTTCCGATGCCTAAGTTTACCCCACCTTGTATCTTAATTCTTGCACAAGGTAGACTGGTAGGGAATGGTAGGGATCTTTCTGAAACACCCTGTATTGTAATGCAGTAAAGAACCGCATAAGGACCGTCTGACACTCCTCTCACCGCGACCCTCTGCGGCTTCCTACTCTCTCTCTCTCTCTCTCTCTCTCTCTCTGTGTGTGTGTGTGTGTGTGTGTGTGTGTGTGTGTGTGTGTGTGTACGCGTGTGGCGCAGGCGTTGGAATGGAGACGTGACATGAGAAACAAGTGTCAGTTTGTAGTAACCTATTATGACCGAAGAACATGTGAACCGCAGCGCAGCGTTGGATACACCTGTTCCCGTCAGATCACCGAAGTTATGCACCGTCGCACAGGGGCAGTACTTGGAGGTGTGACCGTACTGGTACGCGGCACGCTTTTGGCGGTTTTCACTGTGCCTCCGAGACAGAGAGGGCAGGAAGGGTGCTGGCGTAAATTTTCTGTCCATCAGTCACGGATTAAATTCCAAACGCTTCCACAGTGTCTCATGAAGTGAGGGCATGTGACACTGTTGATGGTGACCTGTGCTTCGCGTGGGGGCGTAAAGTTCGGCGGCCCCTTTGCTGTTTTTCGATAGGCGTGCTATTAGAGAGGATTAGGTTGTGCGCCGGCAGCCTCTCCATTCGTTCATCGTCATCCAACACACACACACACACACACACACATACACACACACACACACACACACACACACTTCAGAGTTATTAGTCGATCACAGTATTATTGCAGTCGGGTTATCGTCAGTTGTTATCGTGATGTTTCACGAGGGCACGTTGAAACACTTCATAGTTTATGCACAGTCATCTTGAAATCATTCACAGTGCGTTGTGCTTTCCTTAATCACCACTGTACTTATTTACTGGTCATCACCGAGTGATTCTGATAATCACGGGAGGCCAAGTGATATAATATCGTGGTAAGGTAGTACATTTAAGCAACACCCAACACTACGCGAAGGAAAATTGCCTACGGGAGCGAAGACTAGAAAACACGTTTTCAATTCAGGTGATTGAATCTGCCCTGGGGGCCTCCCAGCCGTTCGTGCCATACAGCTTTGCTTTACTGATGCAAATATCAGATCGGCGAGAAAAATAAGCTACGCTGCATTTGGTTGTTCTGGCGGTGTCACGACCGTGAATACGGGGGCACATTTCGTATTTTTCGGCTGTGATCTGTCACAGGAAACGTCACAGGCACCTATTCATGCAGCCGTCTCTATCGATTGAGGCGCCGGCAGTGGATGTCGCGCGATCCTGTCTCCCCTGGGAAAAAACGATATTGCCTCAGTCCGTCGCTCGCCTGGCGTTTCGGCGGAACGGAATAAAACGGATCTGTCCGCTGAGGGCAGGCGGCACTCCAGAGCCACTTTTCGGGTGGTTGTCTCCACGGCTCCCTAGCATTACTTTCAGCCACCGTCTTTGAAGGCAGATGAGTACTGCGATAGAATTACTCACAGTGTGCGCGTCACACAACGACGTTACCCATTATATTCCAAAATACAGCGCATGAAAACGGGATTCTTCCGGCGCAACGGGGTTCAGTTGTTGTTAGAAAGATAGGGGCAAGTGTTTTGCATAACGTATGGGTTAAGGATCATTTGTGTGCCCAACAACAGTATCGTCTTACTGTTAGTATCCCTACCCTACTGTATGGGGTCAAAGTATAAATATTACTCACTTCATCCTGATTAGGCAAATGGAGCAACTGGAGGAAATTTGATATGGTCAATGGGAGGCCTTCGGGAACTTGTGGAGGCGCTATTGGTTCTTGGTCGGTACCATAGAAAACCGCCCAAAATTTTTTTATCATTTTTTCTGTCACAAAACCGAGCCGCGTGCTCCAAGATGGCTATGCTCAGCAAAAGCGGAAATTTTCATCATACGTTCCTAAGATTCCGGTCTCGAACAACACTGAAAATTTTCTTGGTAACGTTATCCGTCTCCTAGATACAGGTGCTTAAAATTACATTGCATGAACATACAAAATACGCACGTAAAATCCGGCGCGAGGTAAAATCTAAATAATAAATAACAGCAGCAAATTCCTCAAATTTTAACATTATATTCTCTAAGCATTTATCTACAAGTTATACCTTCCCGTTTCTCAAAAATCTTCAACCGTCACTGAGACACAAAAAGAAAAAAAAAACTGTTTTGGGTACCGAACCGAGCCGCGGCTTCCAAAACGGCTGTGCACAGGAGATAGGTGTAATTTTTACGATATATTCGAAGATCCTGATCTCGAAGAACCTCGAAAATTATCTTGATAGCTTTATCCGTTTCCGAGATACAGAGGTCCAAAAGGCGAAAACGTAGTTTATAAAGTGATGTAGCACGGAGAAATATGCTGTAAAGTGTCTGCGTTATCAGAAAGGTACTGGGAAACTCAGTGTTGAAGTACTGAAGAATACGCAAAAATTTTGTGCACGTAAAAGCTTGTCCGAGGTATAAACTAGTTTTGCGCTATTTCAGTTTTACATAAGTAAACTATCAAAGTTTTACTAAACCATAAAATTATTCTCATATGAGTGACATGCACTACTACGTTAGGGAAAAGAAGGGGCACCAGCCGGAAAATGCTCCTATTGGAGCACAAAAAAGGTGGCTACGCTACTGTTTAAAAAACTCTGAAAAGTGGAGTACAAGCCGCCTCATTCTACCTTCCTCAGTACCTCTGACTAAAACTTTCCCAAAAATTTTGGCATGCGAACATATTCGCGCTTTTTATGCTGAGAGATAAGTAGACAATGGCAACGGGAAAGAGACGGAAAAGTAATAAATACTTGGCGATGGTAGACAGATTGTGGTGTAGAGAGAGCTAAGGAAATTATTTCAGTGTGAGAGATAAAGAGGAGCACAGTGCCAGTGGCACATAATTGACGGTGACGGATCAATGTTAGGAAAAGAGTGAAGGAGACGGTGCTAGTGGGACAGGAACGATGAGAAGGAGAATGTGGAAGTAGGTGGGAGCCAGTGATAATGAGAAACATAGTCTATGACAGTGACAACGAGGAAGGGAGAGATACAGTGAGAAGAGCCAGCAGCAGTGGGAAGAATGGATGAGATAGAAACGCTATGAGAGATCAAAAAGGAGACAGTGACAGGGCGAGGAGACATTAATAGTAAGACAGTATGAAGGAGACTGTGGCTGTAATAAAGGAGACAGTGACAGAGAAAGACAATGACACAAAGACAATGAACCGGGGTGAATGATGATGAGTGAGAATCGGCAAATGGGAAAGGATGGGTACGAGCGACTTACAGCGATGGACTAGTGGGTGTGATAGTTACAGATACGGGAAACTTATATGAGTGAGAATGGTGTAAAGAGTGCGCGTATTTTTGCTTGCCAAAATTTTTGGGAAAATTTTTAAAGTCTCCAGAGAAAAGTAGAATGAGGCAACTGGTGCCCCACTTTTCAGTCAGAATCTTTAAAAGAGTGGCACATTCGCCTTGTTTATTCATTGATAGGAATGGTTTTCTGCTGGTCGCTAATGTTACACACAAACAGGTGTTTTTCGTGAAGGGACACAGAAATTTTTCCACGCTTCGCCCTTTTGCCCATTCAAGTACTAACATTTTTCTCCGATTCGACAGTATTATTTTCTAGGCGCAACTATATCTAATTAAATTTGTTCATTTTTGAGGTGGGATTAAAAACTGACTTATCGGACCTTCGCCATGCATCAATGAAGGGTCGTTAGGTACAAGAAAACTCCCCTTTTTTCAATACTAAGGCATTTGTCATGTTTAGAGTAGTGTCACATCTACAGTTTCAGCTTCACCCACACCCTCTTCTATTTCCATAATAGCCCTTTAAGCTTATTTCCTTCACGTAGATCTTCAGTATATTACTTTCACTTTCCAGGTTTCCATTTTTCTCTTAGTATTCTCTCCTATCTGAGCTTTTAATGTTCATAAAGCTGTTACTTTTCCTCAGTTTTCTTATATGTGGTATCTCACCTGACAGGACGAAGTGCTAGTCAGCACCTAAGAGGTTAGACTGATCGCTCTCGAGCGCTGAAGATGGTGTAGAGCTAAACCCAAATGCGTAGGACAGCATGGACGGTTCTAGGCTGAAAGGGACACTTATCTTAAGACAACAGGATCTGAACGGACGCGATTGAAAAGGACGTGATGTAAACGGACGACAGGTTAATGACTGTAGGTTTTTGGCTCAGATAACGATCTCATCTCGATGTCACTAAATAGGACTTCCAATGTTAAGTTACACATTTGTGTGACTTACACAATCAGATTCACCTTTCTCCCAACCCCCCCCCCCCTTCATCCCTGTAGGGAATCACAGCCAATTGATCACGGTCATCAAGGGAAACCGTCGCACACATTAGGAAGTCGTGAGAATTATATTCAAGGTCATCCAAAGAAACCCCTGCCCTACCCACGCACCTTAGGCAAGGGAACATGTAACTTGATACTGGTCAAGTGACACAAAATTGGCAATTCATTATAAAAAAATTGTTTTTTGTGGTACATTTATTTAGTCATTTGTTGTATATTCAGATTATTTTTAGTTGCAAAGCTATCTGTTATACACACTGTAGTTTTTTCACACAGCTTATACTTCTTATATACAATAATTTACAACTTTTTGTTGCTGGTGCATTTACACAGCCATTATTTTTCTTATTTTTCCAATGATTTTTGACTGCCACTTATACTAAAAACTTAAATTTCACGTTTCTGATTACCTTTCTATGTACATTTTTATACACACTAATGACATTTTGTTTCTATATTTATAGTATTTACATATTCTTTCTAATCATTTCTGTATACAATTTATATAGGAAATGAGGACTGGCAACATCAGGTGAAGAAAAACCACACACACACACACACACACACACACACACACACACACACACTCTGTCATACACACAAATATATACAATATTTACATGTATACAGTGTACATACAATAAGCACACACACACACACACACACACACACACACACACACACACACACACACAGTGTGCAGTCAGGCATGCAAGGTTACACATACACAACTATGACATGTGACTCAGATGAACTGTTTGTCATCAAGACACACTAGCCCTAGCCCTACCCTCAACTGCAGTGGAGTACGTACATACATACGTACGTACCTCATGGCCTCTTGATAGAAAGACTACTTGATGCATATTATGTAGAGCAACACTAATGCTCTTGAGCGAGCATCTCTTGTAATCCTGTATTGAGACAGCCTATAAGACACAACAAAGCTCACCCTTAGCCACCTCTGGGTGGCAACTGCATCTGTGTGACATGCATTCGCGATATTTTCTAACATTTTCTATGATTTTTCCAGAAATTGAATAATTCTTTAACTTTTCTTTTCTTTCAAAAGTCACAAGTTGCAAAAGCCTTCTGTTCGGTGTTTATATCAATAAATTATCAGTCAGCAACGCTGTTTGAAGGAGATGCTGTGGGTGATGCTAATAACTTCCATTCCAAAACCTGAGAGTTGCTGGAGGTTTCTGTAGTGCGGAATAAATGACTGCCGGCCGTTGGTGGCTTCAGTCTGGAACCACGCGACCGCTACGGTCGCAGGTTCGAATCCTGCCTCGGGCATGGATGTATGTGATGCCCGTAGGTTAGTTAGGTTTAAGTAGTTCTAAGCTCTAGGGGACTGATTACCTCAGATGTTAAGTCCCATAGTGCTCAGAGCCAATAAATGGCTGCTTAGTCTCCCACATTATCAAGAGCTTCAGGATCGAATCATTCAGTGGGAGTAGATGCCGTGGACACAGTGGTAAGTTGTTGTGCATGTCATGCAAGTGGGTGGGATATGCCAATTCTGACTCCAGAACACATCCATCACCAACATCTGCAGCCGCATCATGGATCTTTTCCTTCAGTATGGCGTTTTCCCCTCTGGATATCGACCAAAATCCTCCTAATGGCAGACTTTGTCACGTGATGTACCTACAGTTGTTTATATCCAGGTAAGGGATGTGACCTAAACCGTCAGATGGCATGCACTCTTCCTCACTCATTCCTTGGCATACATGTGCACACACTGGCAAAGTCTGCTGTGAATACCACGTTTGAAGAACAGGAGGATGTCAACATTGTCAACTGTTCGATGCTGACACAAGTTCTTCCCTGCGGCAGATAGTATGTACTCAGGCCCACACTGTAGAATTTCTCGAAAATGACCTCGAACAGATGTGCACTGGTGTTAATATATAATCTAGCATATTCTCATAAATCAAGAATACCAATCTTCAATTAATATTCACTGCGTGCTCACGCTGTACATCAGTTATGGCACTGCCTGCCATTTTACTGGAGAATGTGGTGATGTTGGGCAACGTGGTTCATGGAGTCTCTCGACCGAATCCAGATATCTGCATGGAACAGCCCCTTCTGCAAGACAGGGTGAAACTTTCCATCATCAGGATATGCTGCTGTGGTGATACGCCTCATTTCAACAAAACCTTATGCATTTTCTTAGCAATACACAAGTGGTGAACGAGAAAGTGGGCATCATACCTGCTCAAACTGTGAAAAGTGGTGGGTATGCACCATCAGTTCGCATTCGTTATGAGCTGCATTGCAGAATTTCCCAGTTAGATGACAATGGTCTCTACATGGAGTTTCTGCTTTATATCCAACGTAGCCACAAATACGGCAGTCAAATGCCTACTGGTACAGGTTATGAGTCTCTTGCGTTTAGGTCATAGAAATGTTGTTGCAATAAATCCCATAGAACTTTCACACAACCTTTTAAAGCTCAGCGAGCAACCATCTCGCTGAAACGTCGTGATGTGTGATTTTTATCTGTTACAACTAGCGTCATATCAGCATAAAACTCGTCGTCGTCGCTTACGTGCGAATGTGTATAAGGCTATAGACAAAGTGGAGTTGAAAACTGTTGGTATCACATCGAAGAATAAAGTTAAAGTTAAAGGCATCGCTTCTCGTGCTGTTACTGGTGGACCGTGTGTGTTTTTAGGTTGTAGATTTCATTTTGGTGAAAGTCAGGCTGGCGCTATTCCGCCTGGTAACCGTAATGGTTCGTTAAGCGTCGTGTTTGCTAGATGTGGGGGCATAAGTGAGTACGGTGGCCTTGTTAGTTTTGATCGTAGATATGTAATTTTTTGCCGTACTTTTCATTTTAGTGAAGTCGTAGATGGTAGTAGTTCTTATTTAGTTCCTGCGCAAGCTTTGTTTATACGTACTCGTCATCGCAGGAAGGTAGATGACGAGGCTGTATAGTTTTATGCTCATGCATATGGTAATGTTATCTGTAAAGGTAGTATGGGAGGCAGAGGAGTCGCCAGAGGTGCTAGGAGGCACTCGATGTCAGTGCATACGATGAAGGGGCATTGCTCCTTGTGGTGAGCATTGTTAAACTCTTAGAAAATTTTATCCTGGGTCGACATTTCCAAATGTACCGGTTCCTGGCAAGAACAGTCAGTGAGGTACTTTTCAGGATACTCACTCATGATAAACTAATTGAGACGTCTATTGCAAAAATATCGTTCGTGTTCTTTTCTACTGTATGATTTATGGAACCTGCTTAACCAGGTCGAAGAAGACCTGAAATCAGTAATGTCCCAGCCTTGTATATTTCCGTAGGTAACGGTGCGTTGCCTCTCATGAGCACCACTGCGTGTTTCATAAGAAAACTCCTCTAAAGAATTGTAGCTCATCTAATTTATTCAAGTTTTTGGTGTTCAAAAATGGTTCAAATGGTTCTAAGCACTATGGGACTCAACTGCTGTGGTCATAAGTCCCCTAGAACTTAGAACTACTTAAGCCTAACTAACCTAAGAACAACACACACATCCATGCCCGAGGCAGGATTCGAACCTGCGACCGTAGCGGTCGTGCGGTTCCAGACTATAGCGCCTTTAACCGCTCGGCCACTCCGGCCGGCAAGTTTTTGGTGTATGTTGGTTATTAATGGAGGTAATGGGACACTGTGACAATCCTGTACAGTAAATCTTTCGTACAGTTTTTTTCCACAGTTTTGCAATTTTCGTTTTGGCACATATTTATTAGTTCCACTATACCGTTCATGGGCAGATTTTATAAAGCGAACCAGGTTTGCACATTGCTTGACATTAAGCGTTAAACACAATGAATATTAACTCAGGTTTATCTCCACTGCTAACAGTTTCACTACTGCAAAAGCAATTGGTAATTATTATCGATATTAAATGAGTTGCAGATTTGAGTGAATGGTAGCTGCGGACAATTTTTTCAGACAAGCTGTCAATGAAAACAAATCTACTTTACGAATTACAATCGCACCGAGCCGAGTTATGTATTTACTGATGCGCCGTCAACAAAGGATGTGCGCCTGCCACGTTGCACATACGCAAACCGCTACGGCTCCAGTAGGGGTGTACAATTCTCCAGCCGCCTGGTGAGCTACGATTTTGTCAACTTTCAACATTTTTTAAAGATACTTGCAGTGCTGACAGGGTCTTTCTTTCGGTGTATTCTTCCTGTATAAAAAAATTTCAGGGTATGTTTCTACATGTCGGATTGGACCATCCACTGTCAGTTATACTTCATAACTAGTGACCCAGCCCTGATTCGCACAGGTAGCATTAAGTATCTACGGCCAGGAGCCTTGTTTACGGGCCACTCTGCAGAGCTATGCATGAACATCGGAGAACAATGTTAAGTAAATGAATGTCACTTCTGTCATGTAAATTACGCGATAAAGCCAGGAAAATTGTCTGGCGGCTTGAGTGCCATATGTCCCATACTGTATTGCAGTCTGGAGTGACATTTCATGGCAACGATGGGAACACATCGTTATATAAGTAATATGTTTAAATCGCCATAAATATTGCACGCAAAGTGTGGGAGTATGTGTGTGTATGTGAACGATTCATGTATGTACACTACTGGCCATTAAAATTGCTACACCACGAAGATGACGAGCTACAGACGCGAAATTTAACCGACAGAAAGAGGATGCTGTGATATGCAAATTATTAGCTTTTCAGAGCATTCACACAAGGTTGGCGCCGCTGGCGACACCTACAACGTGCTGACATGAGGAAAGTTTCCAACCGATTTATCGTACACAAACAGCAGTTGACGGGCGTTGACTGGTGGAACGTTGTTGTGATGCCTCGTGTAAGGAGGGGAAATGCGTACTATCACGTTTCCGACTTTGATTAAGGCCGGATTGTAGCCTATCGCGATTGCGGTTTATCGTATCACGACATTGCTGCTCGCGTTGGTCAATATCCAAAGATTGTTAGCAGAATATGGAATCGGTGGGTTCAGGAGGGTAATGCGGAACGCCGTGCTGGATCCCAACGGCCTCGTATCACTAGCACTCTAGATGACAGGCATCTTATCCGCATTTTCGATCCCTGAGTCAACAGATGGGGACGTTTGCAAGACTACAACCATCTGCACGAACCGTTCGACGACGTTTGCAGCAGCATGAACTATCAGCTCGGAGACCATGGCTGCGGTTACTCTTGACGCTGCATCACAGACAGGAGTCCCCCCTGCGGGTCCGGGGATTAGAATAGGCCCGAGGTATTCCTGCCTGTCGTAAGAGGCGACTAAAAGGAGTCCATCCCCCTCACGGGGGTAGTTAGCGCCTGCGTCCGGAGACGGACGGTTCCACGACCTATAATCGTGGTCTTCTTGGTTTTTCACTTCTCGTTTCTTCCTTCCTTTTGTTGGTTCCTTTCTTTGCTCTTCTCCACCTCACTGTCTTCCTTACTCTTTCCCTTGACTTCTCCTTGCCTTCTCATTGCCTTTTTCTCCTTGCCTTCTCATTGCCTTTTTCTCCTTGCCTTCTCATTGCCTTTTTCTCCTTGCCTTCTCATTGCCTTTTTCTCCTTGCCTTCTCATTGCCTTTTTCTCCTTGCCTTCTCATTGCCTTCTTCTCCTTGCTTCCTCATTGCCTTCTTCTCCTTGCCTTCTCTGGTCTCCGCCTTGGCGTTTGAGACAGTCTGTCCTCTTTCTCCCTCTCTCTCTTCTTTTTCCTCTTCTTCCTTCCTCCCTGTGCGTGTCTGAAGGCCGACCCACGCGTTCGCACGCGTAGCCGGTGACGGGGTAACGCGTAAGTCCCCGCCCTGGGTAGACATGTAAGGCACGCGCGTACCCCCTGGTAAAGGCCAGGCCCGGGGAGGGGTGATTGCCTGAGCTGATACCTTCTGACCATGCCGATTGGTCCCTCCGTCTGTTTCTCGGGAGGTGTGACCTGAGGTGTAAACATTCACCTAAGGCGGGAGTGCCCTCTGAGAGGGTCCCCACAAGGAAGGAGCGCGCCATCGGAGACGCTGGCAATCATGGGGGATTCCTCCGCAATGGATTCTACTCCATCGCTTTCGACTTCGACCCAAAAACGGAAACGTGACCAGCCAACAGTGACAAAAGTACTACCGCCTGCCCCACAGTTCCTCGTAGTTTCTCGATCTGAGGACGGAAAGGATTTTTCCTCTGTCAACCCTTTCGTTATTCAGAAGGGCGTAGATGCCATAGCCGGATCTGTCAAATCTTGTACCAGGTTGCGTAACGGTACCTTATTACTAGAAACTGAGAATGCCTTTCAGGCACAAAAACTGCTTCGGGCCACACTCTTGTACACGTTCCCTGTCCGGGTGGAGGCCCACCGAACTTTGAATTCGTCTCGTGGTGTAGTCTATAGTAGCTCCCTCGACGGATTGACTGACGAGGAGCTTCAATCTTTCCTCGCTGAGCAGGGCGTGACGGCTGTCCATAGGGTCATGAAAAAGGTCAACAATAACCTTGTACCGACCCGGACACTTTTCTTGACCTTCGATAGTGTTAAGCTGCCATCGCGCATCAAGGCGGGCTACGAGGTTATTTCTGTTCGCCCCTATGTCCCGACACCTACGCGCTGCTACCAGTGTCAGCGTTTCAATCACACTCGACAGTCTTGCTCCAATGCGGCTAAATGTGTCACTTGTGGCAGGTATGCCCATGAGGGTGACTGTCCACCTCCGTCTCCTCGTTGTGTGAACTGTCAGGGTGACCATGCCGCATCCTCCCGCGACTGTCCTGTCTATAAGGAAGAACGCTGTATCCAAGAAATTCGGGTCAAAGAGAAAGTGTCCACCTCGGCTGCTCGCAAGCTATTGGCTAGTAGGAAGCCCACGCTGCTCCCAGCGGGGAAATACAGCACTGTCCTCGCCTCTCCTCGGACTACCCGGGAGGTAGCAACCCAGACATGCGATCTGACCTTCAGCACCACGGTCGTCCGTTCGGCCAGTGCTAAGATCGCGCGCTCGACGTCTCCTCTTCCTCCCATCACCCCACAGACACCAGCCACTTCCTCAGCTTCTGCTAAGTCGAAGACCCCGAAGTCAGATGCACGGGCCTTCAAGAAGGAACCATCCCGTGCAGACTTCCTCCGTCCCTCGACCTCCCAGCCTTCGACCGGTACTTCCACCAAACGTCCTTCTAAAAAGGCGCATAGGACGCACAGTTCTCCTTCTCCGCCACGGCGCCTTTCTTCTCCTGCGCCTCCCAGCGGTTGCCGCCCCAGGCCGTCATCCGTTTCGCCTGGCCGCACCGCTGGTAGCCGAACATCTGGCCGTTCACCGTCGGAGGAAGCTCCCCCTCCCGGCCATCCTCCCGAGATGGCCGATGACCCTATAGACCCCATGGACGATGACTGTCCGCCTACTGATAGCGGCGGCAGTGCTCGCTCGAAGCCAGGCCCTAAGCGGCCTTCGAGGTGACCCCTTCTCTCATCTTCCTTTTCTTACGATGGCACTTATTAACTGGAATATTCGCAGCATTCGCTCCAACCGAGAGGACTTGAAGTTGCTGCTCCGCTTGCATCGTCCGCTCGTCGTAGCCCTCCAGGAAACGAAGCTACGCCCATGCGATCAAATTGCCTTGGCACACTACACCTCTGTGCGTTTTGACCTACCCCCTGTGGTAGGTATCCCAGCTCATGGAGGGGTTATGTTGCTGGTCCGGGATGATATTTACTACGATCCCATCACGTTGCACACCGGCCTGCAGGCAGTTGCCATCCGCATTACTCTCCCCACCTTTACGTTTTCCTTTTGTACCGTTTACACTCCATCGTCATCTGCCGTTACCAGGGCAGACATGATGCAACTTATTGCTCAGCTACCTGCACCATTTTTGTTAACTGGAGACTTCAATGCCCACCATCCCCTTTGGGGCTCTCCAGCATCCTGCCCGAGGGGCTCCTTGTTAGCAGACCTTTTCAACCAGCTCAATCTTGTCTGCCTCAATACTGGCGCCCCTACTTTTCTTTCGGACACATCTCATACCTATTCCCATTTAGACCTCTCTATCTGTACTCCCCAACTTGCACGCCGGTTTGAGTGGTATGCACTTGCTGATACATATTCGAGCGACCACTTCCCGTGTGTTATCCATCTCCTGCAGCATACTCCCTCTCCGTGCTCCTCTAGTTGGACCATCTCCAAGGCAGACTGGGGGCTCTTCTCTTCCAGGGCGACCTTTCAGGATCAAACCTTCACAGGCTGCGATCGTCAGGTCGCACACCTCACGGAAGTCATTCTCGCTGCTGCTGAATATTCCATCCCTCACCCTACTTCTTCTCCACGTCGCGTACCGGTCCCCTGGTGGACCGCAGCATGTAGAGACGCTTTACGTGCTCGTCGACGTGCTTTACGCACCTTTAAACGCCACCCTACAGTGGCGAATTGTATTAATTATAAACGATTACGTGCTCAGTGTCGTCGTATTATTAAAGAAAGCAAGAAAGCCAGCTGGGCTGCTTTCACAAGCACCTTCAACAGTTTTACTCCTTCTGTTGTCTGGGGTAGCCTGCGCCGGCTATCTGGCACTAAGGTCCACTCCCCAGTTTCTGGCTTGAAGGTCGCGAATGAAGTCCTTGTGGCCCCTGAGGCTGTCTCCAATGCCTTCGGCCGCTTTTTCGCCGAGGTTTCGAGCTCCGCTCATTACCACCCTGCCTTCCTCCCCCGCAAACAGGCAGAGGAGGCTAGGCCACCTGACTTCCGCTCCTCGAATTGTGAAAGTTATAATGCACCATTCACCATGCGGGAACTCGAAACCGCACTTGGCCGATCACGGTCCTCCGCTCCAGGGCCTGATTCTATTCATATTCAGATGTTGAAGAACCTTTCTCCTGCGGGTAAAGGTTTTCTTCTTCGTACATACAATCGCATCTGGATTGAGGGACATGTTCCCGCATGCTGGCGCGAGTCTATTGTTGTCCCGATTCCTAAGCCGGGGAAGGACAAGCACTTGCCTTCCAGTTATCGACCTATCTCGCTTACCAGCTGTGTCTGTAAAGTGATGGAGCGAATGGTTAACTCTCGATTGGTTTGGCTGCTCGAGTCTCGACGCCTACTTACCAATGTACAATGTGGATTTCGAACGCGCCGCTCTGCTGTTGACCATCTGGTTACCTTGTCGACCTTCATTATGAATAACTTCTTGCGGAAGCGCCCGACCGCGGCTGTGTTCTTTGATTTGGAGAAGGCTTACGACACCTGTTGGAGGGCGGGCATTCTCCGCACCATGCATACATGGGGCTTTCGCGGTCGCCTCCCTCTTTTTATTTGTTCCTTTTTATTGGATCGACAGTTCAGGGTACGTGTGGGTTCTGTCCTGTCCGACACCTTTCGCCAGGAGAATGGGGTGCCACAGGGCTCAGTTTTGAGCGTCGCTCTCTTCGCCATCGCGATCAATCCAATAATGGATTGCCTCCCAGCTGATGTATCAGGCTCCCTTTTCGTGGACGATTTTACCATCTATTGCAGCGCGCAGTGTACACGTGTCCTGGAGCGCTGTCTTCAGCGTTCTCTTGACCGTCTTTACTCCTGGAGTGTCGCCAATGGCTTCCGTTTTTCTGCCGAGAAGACGGTCTGTATTAACTTCTGGCGCTACAAAGAGTTTCTCCCACCGTCCTTACGACTCGGTCCCGTTGCTCTCCCAATCGTGGAGACAACCAAATTTTTAGGCCTTACCTTTGACAGGAAACTTAGCTGGTCTCCACATGTGTCATATTTGGCCGCCCGTTGTACTCGTTCTTTAAATGTCCTCCGTGTTCTCAGTGGTATGTCGTGGGGAGCGGATCGAACCGTCCTACTTCGTCTCTATCGGTCGATCGTCCGCTCCAAGCTGGATTATGGGAGCTTCGTATACTCCTCTGCACGGCCATCCATCTTACGCCGCCTCAACTCCATACAACATCGGGGTTTACGACTTGCGATCGGAGCATTTTATACCAGTCCCGTAGAGTCTTCATGCTGACGCTGGCGAATTGCCACTCACCTACCGGCGCGATATACTGCTTTGTCGGTATGCCTGTCGGCTACTGTCAATGCCCGACCATCCGTCTTATCGTTCCTTTTTTGACGACTCTCTTGACCTTCAATACGGGTTGTATGTCTCTGCCTTGCTACCCCCTGGAGTTCGCTTTCGTCGCCTCCTTCAACACCTTAATTTTTCACTCCCTGCAATCTTTCGAGTGGGCGAGAGCCGCACGCCACCTTGGCTCCAGGCTCAGGTCCGCGTTCACCTCGACCTCAGCTCGCTCCCAAAAGAGGTCACCCCCGGTTCGGTCTACCACTCCCGTTTTTGGGAACTTCGTTCGAAGTTCATCAACATGACTTTCATTTATACAGATGGCTCTAAGACCAATGACGGGGTCGGGTGTTCTTTTATTGTCGGGGCACAAAGTTTCCAATACCGGCTCCATGGCCATTGTTCGGTCTTCACAGCTGAGCTCTTTGCCCTCTACCAGGCTGTTCTTTACATCTGCCGCCACCGACATTCTGCTTGTCATATGCTCAGATTCCCTGAGCGCCATCCAGAGCCTCAGTGATCCGTACCCGGTTCACCCTTTCGTACACCGGATCCAACGCTCTCTCCAGCAGCTGGTGGACGTCGGTACGCCGGTTAGCTTTATGTGGGTTCCTGGCCATGTCGGTATCCCTGGGAACGAAGCTGCAGATGCCGCGGCCAAGGCTGCGGTCCTCCAGCCTCGGACAGCTTCTTGTTGTGTCCCTTCGTCCGATTTTAGCAGGGTCATTTGTCGGCGCGTCGTGTCGCTGTGGCATGCCGATTGGGCTGCACTTACCGACAACAAGCTTCGGGCCTTAAAACCTCTTCCCGTGGCTTGGACGTCCTCCTCACGCCCTTCTCGGCGGGAGGAGGTCGTTTTAGCAAGGTTAAGAATTGGACACTGCCGGTTCAGCCATCGCCATCTGCTGACGGCTGCGCCGGCGCCGTTCTGCCCATGTGGGCACTTGCTGACGGTTAGGCACATTTTAATGTCCTGTCCAGATCTTACCACACTGCGCCTCGATCTTAACCTGCCTAATACTTTCGATGGCGTGTACAGGTTGACTCAATGCCCATGCGTATCAAGGCCGTTATTACGGCCAGAGGTGGTTGTTCTGGGTACTGATTTCTCGGGATCTATATACCCAAATTGCGTGAAAATGTAATCACATGTCAGTTCTAGAATATTATATTTGTCCAATGAATACCCGTTTATCATCTGTATTTCTTGTTGGTGTAGCAATTTTAATGGTCAGTAGTGTATGATACATATTGCATTGGCGTCTGGAGTGACATCTCATGGCAATAATGGGAGCACAATGTGACGTAGGTAATATGTTTACAATCAACAGAAATATTGTATCCAAAGCATGGGCGTATATGTGTGTGAATGATTCAACAAGTATCAGAGGCTGGCAGCAAAAAGAAGAATAACCTTACAGGATGTACATGTTTAGCTCGAGCTGCAGCACATCTCTTGTGAAACTTAGTACCCACTGCGATGCACCGTAGAGACTAATTACCGCAGTTTATGGCAGACTTACTTGCTGTGCCACGGAAAGAATCATGTCCGCATATAGGTATGATGCAAGAAAATCAGGAAGTTGAAGATTGAGGCATGTGCTCTCCTGGTAAAAGAGTGTTCTGTATGTAAACGAAGGAAATTTGCTGAAACAGTTTTTCTGAAAATGATTTACTAGTAGCAAAAAAATTAAACACCACATGTTTGGGATTCGCATGTTTTGTCTCAATCGATTGCTGGGAAATTCTTGGTTAAAAAATTTGATTATTTCAAATTGTAAATCTCACTTCACAAGCTAATGATGAGGTGGTTGTACTTTCGTTGATGGTCATGTTTATTACGACACTTCAAAACTGAGTGACTCACTGCCCGTAATTGGAAGAATTTGCAGAGGATTAAGAGTGCGTATTGCGACTGCTATTCTGAGGGAAGCAGAAATTGGAAGTCTGAAACTGTCGTCATATTTCGAAAAGCGTCCCTCAACCATCTCTAGAAGTATTTCGAAATTTCTTGAATACATCCACAAGAAATTTCTGGATGCCATTTAAGGATATGGAGATCATGTATTTATGATCTTTAAAAGGCCTAAATCTCTTTTTAGTTAGTCGAGATTCGTTTACCAGTCTTCTGCATAATTTGAAAGTGCAAAAAAAAAAAAAAAAAAACTTTCTCCCCTCCACGCAAAGAATCGTGTTCGCAGGTACGTTTGACTCAAGGAAAGCAAAAAGCTTAGTTGAGTCATCTGCTGCGCTGCTGTAAAATTTCCTTTTTATAAACGAAGCAAAGCTGCATCCCATGCTGAAGACAATTACCGGAAAACGTTTTACTTTATGCATAAAGATGGGTGTAACAGGTTTCTCTCATTGTGGAGGGAACTTTAAAGTCTTCGGACAGGCCTAAAGAAATTGAAAGAAAGATACATATTCTCTGTTGTTATTGTATTATTAAAATTTTTACTTTTGTGTAAATTAAAAACCACGGTATTCGCACATCTTCTCCGGTATGAGGAAATTATTCGGTAAAAAAAAATATTTTTATGTCTTCTTATACTCTGACATCACGGCTTGATATGGAACTGGTTTTCTTTTGTTATTGCCCATAGTTACTGTGATACTACGATGTAAAGTAAAACACCACGCATAGTTTCAGAAGTTAGCAGTGAAATGTTGAATCGCTGATTAGTTTAAGTTTGGTGCATTTTATAGCATACGTTACTGCATACGAAGCACAACTAACGTATGGAATTCTTTTTAAGTGATGGAAGAAGAACGATACCGTTTTTTAATCTCAATAAAATAAGTGAGATATATTTGAAGCTTTTTCTTTTTAGGCTCCACACGCGAACCTATTGCCACCTGCTGTGGCCTTCTATACAGATTGCAGAGTTACCTCGTGTTTGTCTTTTTAGTATTCAGCCGACACAAGCCGAAATGAAAGGAAAATACCGAAATGCAAAGACACAGGAAGTCATCAAACTGATGACGCTGAGTGGATGTTTTTTCAGTCTACGCTCCCTGATTTCAGAAAACTATGTGACCGGTGTAAAATAAACACGAAAGCAAAATTTCTGTTTTATGTAAGTCTGCAAGCTTTTGTGGCCGTTATCACTAAATGTTCTGGGTTATTTGGCCGTAGTCATATTTCCTTCTACAAATTATTTCAAAAGGAAATATGGCGCGGCCTAAGGACCCAGAAGATTTTAACTTTAGTAAAGTTCCTGTTACATCTGAATGACTAGCTGGACGAAGCCGAGGAGGACGCGTCGTTGGTTTCCTTATCAGCATGGACAACATTTCTTCTGAATACTTGTCAAGCTGAATCAAATGTTCAGATATGTGTGAAATCTTATGGGACTGAACTGCTAAGGTAATCAGTCCCTAAGCTTACACACTACTTAGCCTAAATTATCCTAAGGACAAACCCACACACCCATGCCCGAGGGAGGACTCGAACCTCCGCCGGGACCAGCCACACAGTCCATGACTGCAGCGCCCTAGACCACTCGGCTTATCCCGTGCGGCCCAAGCTGAATCATATGCTACTTTGCGAAACTGCACATTTGTAGAAATACTACCCGAACTTTATTAATTTGCAGCCGTTACTTATGTGTTACTTATGTATGGACCAAATTAAATAAAGTAGGCGGTCTTACTAAAGATAAACTTTTCATCGTGACATTTTTAAAGTCAGTCACACACTTGCACCAACGTACCATATCGTAATGAATAGCTCCTTAGCAGGAGAAGTAGTACGTCCAGAATTTGGGCCCTGCTTGGAATAATTGAGGCTAGTTGCTCCAAAAAGTGGATACTGCGTGGTGTTACTGTGTAGAATTCTTGGTATTTGTGATCTTGTTGGAAGCGCTTACGAGAAACCACAGCTGAACTATTTTTGATATTTACAACATTATACGGGTGCACCAAGTATTTCTTTGCTTTTTGAATCTTTTGAAGTTTAAATGACGAAGAGCCACAATAATGTCCTCTTCAGCAGAGCTCATGATTGCAACTGAAACGTGTTTAGTGCTGTGTTGTTGCTTGACATAAGCCGAGATGCATTGTGTATTGTATCGAATGTCGTATCATTTCACGAGGAACCCCTTGAGCGCGAAGTCGCTAGTTCAATCTTTAGTATTTTTTTCTGTGATTTGCTGGCCTTTGGCATTAACCATTTAGCAGGGAAGTGAGTAACTACAGATTTGGTACACAATATTACATATACAACATACACATTAGAAATTACATTAATTGTAGGTAAACTTCATGGTACACTCTGTACATTCACGCACTCAACACAGTCCATGTATCACAAATTCTTACGCTGAAACCTCTGAGTCTGACTTACAACTGGATATCTGCTTCTTTCAGCACTATGGGACTTAACATCTGAGGTCATCAGTCCCCTAGGCTTAGAACTACTTAAACTTAACTAACCTAAGGACATCACACATATCCATGCCCGAGGAAGGATTCGAACCTGCGACCGTAGCAGCAACGCGGTTCAGGACTGAAGCGCCTAGAACCGCTCGGCCAAACAGGCCGGCTGTAGTTAGCTGACAATATAGTTCAGTCAAAGATGCAGGCTGAGGAATTCCTTCTCTGATCAAGGCTTTAAGAAACTTGCGGCGTTGTTTGTCATAATGTGAACATACTAGTATCACATGGCTGAGGTCTGCAGTTTCAGTTGGGTGGTCTTCGCAGTATGAAGATGACTTAACTTTCATCCTATAAAGACGTGAAGGATAACAGCCCTAACGGTGACCCAGCCGGATACTCGTTATGGTAATGGTATAACGTCTAAATAGCTTTATTTAGGAGAACCAGATTTTTCACGGAATACTCGGCGGTATTCCGGCATAATGTCTTACTTTGGACTGTAGTGAGATCTCCCACGTATGTGACCATTCTTGATGAATCTTTTTTTTCATGCCAGCAACAATACCTGTATGTGGAAGGCTGATGTAGTAAGGCTTGCCATCAGTCACACTTTGTTTTGCCAGGTCACCATCTGGTGACCTGAGATACCAGTGTGTCCCTTGATCAATAATAACTGGACACGTTTATGTTGAATTTCATTCTCAGAGAGTAAAATAATTACATCGAGTACATGACGGTTAGTGTTGGAGTCCCATTGCTGTTTTTACAGGTTTTCCAGTGCACTTCTCGAATTCCGTGACAATGACGTCGTTGAGCGGATTAGAAGCATTTTGAAGGGTTCACTTAGTTCCACGGACTTCGGCAGTGGAGATGCTGCCTTCCCTCGGTAGCTTAAGCATAGCTCAAGATAGTGGACCTCCGCAGAAGTAGGCAAAGCCGGTGCTCTCCCTTGTTCCAGAGCCGTCAGTGAATATTTTGAAGGATGATGGTCTCATTGATGCAATTGGGAACGCAGTTCGATGCGACCCTCTGGGCTGATAGAAGATTGTTGGTTTGTAGTTCAGAACGTCATATGCCAAACTAAACACAGGAAGCAGAAACTTTGAACTAGGAGCAATACCCTCCTCCTTCGAATCCTATCGATGTACCTGTTACTCTCAATGAAGTAATTAAGATTTTGGAGAAGAGGATGAACTGTATGACCTGCTTTGCTAATTATGAATTTCTGAGCCAAGATAGTCCTCCGAAACTGAAGAGGCATTTTCCTTGCTTCCACCAAAAGTGCATTCACAGGTGTAGAATTCACTGCCCCAAGACATGTGTGTATGGCACAGTACTGCAGAATATCGATCTTGCTTAGTAGAGATGTCAAAACATTGCCATATAACGTGCACCCATAATAAAGAATAGATTTATTATACCACGGTAAAGAGTAGGACTGCAACGTCAGCTTCCCACTATATGCGAGATACCAGTCGAGAGCTGCGGATTCGGACGTCGGATCGCAGGCACTTGTTGTCGCCGCGATCCTAACCATGACAGTGAAGAAGCACGCAGCAGGCCACCCCGCGAGCAGCGCTGAGGCAGCAAGGGACGCAGACTGCTGAGCTGGCTGACACCTCATCCTGAAGTCGTTACAACTTCGCGGCTGTACAAGGCTGACACACCACAGGGCGTTGCACAGGTCGCTGAGGCAGCCATTCCGCGCCAATCCGTTTTGCAGACAGCAAAGTGGTGACCGCAGCATTGTGGGACCTGATGGTGCAGGCCAAGAGGAATTGGGGGGGGGGGGGAGGCACTGTACCTGGAAATAATAAATCATTTGGGAAACTAGGACGATTTCTAATACGACGCATTCTGACAGTTTCGTCCAACATTCCTCTACATGTGTGATGAGTACACTGCATAAAGACTAGGACTTTAGATGGAGCCTTGTGGCAGTCCTCTGCAGATCAGAGGAGGTCCATGCAATGTACAGCCCTCTTGTCTGACATAGATTACTCATTGCTGTAGGAGAGAGAGAAGATGGCGGGTAATGAGATCTGCACACCTACTGACTGGAGCTTCCATATCAGGACGTGTATGTCCACACTGTCAGATGCAGTGGAAACATCAAGAAACCATTAGAAAAATAAACACATTTTATGTCGGTAGTTAAGAGACTTAGGCTGTCTATGGTGCCTCTTCCTTTTCGAAACTGATATTGAGAGCAGGGCAGAAGGGAGTTCCTCACAAACTACCAATCCAAATGGCACTTCAGGAGTCTTTCTAAAGTTTTAAAAAAGCAACAAGAAAGAGCGATGGGATGGTATGAATTGCCCAATTCGGAGGCTTTTCCAGGATTAAGTATGGGAACAATTATGTAAATCTGGCAATCATCCTGGAAGTTGCCTAGTTCTCATAACAAATTGTAAAAGTCAAGCAGTATGTGTAAGACTTAGTCCAGCAAATTGGACAGCTTTTTGTAGTGGATATCGCAACATCCTGGAGCAGCCTTGTTGGCACCTATTAAGACGTTCCGCAGTTCTGAGAATTAGAATGGAGTCAGTAAGGATTGCATCCGAGGTTGGTAGTGATTCAGGGATGACCGCTGGGGGCGCGACGATTTGTGCGAAGTCATCCAGCCATCTATGTAAACCTTACTCAACGGGGACCTGTTTCAGAATTGGCGTGTAATGGACCAAATCGATGACAACGGAGCTTCTCTGGTAAGTGCCTCACAAAACTGTTTCAAAGACTGGTTTTTTCGCTGCTTCCAAAACAGTTTGGTAGCGGCGGCCATCTCTTTGTATTTGAGAAAGCCCAGGTGCGTTCTCGTTTATAGATGTTGTAAGCTAGCTTTCGTTTAGCAACTTTTCTTGAGCAGTCCTGATTCCACCTTGGAATTGAAAGAACTTTCGGCCTCCGGCTCTGATTGATCTGGCATTTGGAAAATACGGCCGCCTCATTTATTAGGGAAATGAACAGGGGAAAGATCAGACACAAGCGGGCAGGGGCAGACCTCTCACATAAATTTTTGGGAAATATTCGAAGAACACAGGGTGATGTCTATTGCAGACGAACGTCTTCGAGGCGCCGGGATGAGAGTTGGGCTACCGTTGTTCAGAACAAATACACTGAATTCATCTATGATATCCAAAACAGCCGTTCCATATCTGTTGTTCATCTCGCATCCCCAGGATGTATGGCGCGCATTGAAGTCTCCACAAAACGGGAAAGGGGGATCGAACTGATTAACCAATGTACGCCACTTCAAAATGGTTCACATGGCTCTGAGCACTATGGGACTTAACATCTGAGATCATCAGTCCCCTAGAACTTAGAACTACTTAAACCTAACTAACCTAAGGACAACAAACACATCCATGCAGGATTCGAACCTGCGACCGTAGCGGTCACGCGGTTCCAGACTGAAGCGCCTAGAACCGCACGGCCACACCGGCCGGCTGTGCGCCACTCATCAATTTCGATTTTGGTTCTTGGAGGACCGTATAGTGCCACTATGGAGAGGTCTAAAAAGTCTTGAAGCGAGTGAGCACCCTACAGCCTGAAAGCCGCTTACGTGTGTGTATGTGGTAGACGTATCTAACAGAAGCAGGAACTGCGGATCAACAAACAGTGCAGCTCCACCTTTGTCCGTCATAACTTGAAACGTCCCCTTAGAACAATTATACAAGACTGTGCTTAAACTGACACACAATATTTTTAGCGCAACGCAATCTGACTTTCAAAAATCCCTACAAAAGAATGGCCCTGACTAACATTAACCTATACGTTTCACAAATCACTTACCTCGCCAAAAATCTTCGTTACTCGAACTACTGCAATACAGCGAGCGCCACTACTGCCAGCTAAATAAAAGAATCAAACTACGGAAGTCACTAACTACTGATAGGCATAGTTAGCAAATGAAAGATTTTGATGAGAACAAACAATGTATTTACCTTAATAGTGTTGAAAAATCATAATATACATAGCAGTTCATAATATCCAGTATTACAAATTTCAAAACTCCGCCATCTCTCTCCCCACATCCACCACTGCTGGCGGCTCATCTCCAACTGCGCAACGCTACGCGCTGTTCACATCCAGCTGCCGCTGCCCAACACTACAATGGCAGACAACAATGCAAACTAGCCACAGACTGCACACAGCACAGCCAGTGATTTTCATACAGAGCGCTACGTAACGTTGCCAATAAGGAAACATAAACAGCCTACTTACATAGCCCCCATGCTCCCCACAAAAAATTTTACAAATTGTTTTGGGCAGTGGCCAATAATGATTTGATAAAATTTTTCATAATTACAATAACAAAGATATCAAATGCACACACTTATTAATACAATGTTGGTCAAAAGCTAAAATTTTCTCACAGTCCATAAAGACAGTCCTGATCATCCATCACAGCAAAATAACAGTGTTTTTCTCAATGTCTGAGCAGTAAAAGAAAATGCACACGGAAATAGTGGATTTCCATGCAGTCTTGAAGAAGTAGTGTTGTCCTTCCAGTGGAAAGACAGTGCTGACTCTTGACATGCAGACAGGCAATGGGTCACAACAGAGCAAACCCACAGCAGAGTCATTCGAAGTTTTGAAGAATATTGGTAGGTAGGTTATCACAGAGGAGACCCACTGTAGTCCTGGTAGAGATTACGGTATTGGTGGGCCACCAGGGGTGCAGACCCACTGCAGTCCTTGTAGAAATAATGGTACTGGTGGGTCATCAAAGATGCAGACCCACAGTAGTCCTTGTAGAGATTATGGTATTGGTGGGCCATCAGAGGTGCAGACCCACTGTAGTCCTTGTAGAGATGGCCAGCAGCCATCTGTTGTGACTGTGCAGGTGCACAATCACCATTGAAGAGTCTTGCAGATAATATAGCAAGTCCATAACCACCATTTGTGCACTCACAAAGTTTTTGGAATTGTCCTTAGAACCAGCAATGCTGTTATCCAGTCCCTTGCTGAATTATTAACACACGTGCAAACACTAACAGTCCCTACTTTTCACATATTGTCCATATACTATGACCAACAGAAATGTGTGTAGTGAAATGTAACTTACAAGTTAATAATATGATGAACTGGTGTCAATTACAATTTTATGACATATGAATGCAATTACAAAGGTACAAAATACATCATTAAAAACATAACAAATCAGATAACATTTGTAGTACAGGCTTTACAACACAACAGAAATAAACATATACATCAGTGTTACAGGAATTATGACATAAGTAAATACATAAAAGATCAGAATAATTATTGAGACATCAACTTCACACATGAGCATTAAAACAAAACAGAATAAATAATGTCTAAACATCTTTACAAAGTAAATAACATATTATTAATGCAAATTATATTTGAGGATAACAGTATTCCTCATCGTAGTTCATGTACTTTAGTACTAGAAAAATTCTACAACATAAATCGTATTAGCTAAATACATAAAGACAGGAAAAACACAAATACACAAGGGTACACAAACCCATAGTGGGATAACACAAAAGGATAGGACAGGGTTTGGTCTCAGTGTAACATTTGGTACCGCAGTCCAACCCAAAACTTCATTCCATAGCTCTTTCGTCTTATTTCAACATTTGTTTCCACCAAAAAAAAATCCTATTCAAGCATGCTTTCTGTATTTTGTTCACATCCTCTTTCAAAAATAGATTTTCGCCACTGTACACTACTTTTTTTGGCCAAACTATTTTCTTATAGCTTCTTAATGCATTTCTTGCAATTCATGATAGTTAGTTTCTTATATAGTCTACCCCCTCTAAACCTAACTTAAATCTACTGAGCTCAGATATATGTACCAAGGGACGAGGCAATGCAGCAGCACATAACAAATTAACACAAACAGCAAGGACAAAAAAATTCAAATTGGCAAAGTAAGCAACAATATTACAACTAATATAAGGCAATGAGCAGCAAACAAGAAAAATAAATCAGTAGTAAACTGGCTTAGCAGAGTAACACAAAGTCAAATTCAGTAACACTATGCCTGGCAAACAGCAGCAGCAAATGAAATAATTTATATCTAAACATGACATAGCTCAAGCAGAAAAAATATTACACTAAAGACAACAATGCAGACAAGGGAAATGTATATTCACATCTTAATGTCTATGTAATTAAAGTGGTGCACCACAAAAACTAATTCTACAAAAAAATTACCAAGTACTTGAAAAGAAAATTATGTATGCAGTTACTGTTATTAGTCCCTTCTTATTGTTCTCTCCATTCCAAGAGCTCCTTTTTCGAAGAATGTGAATCAGAAAATAATTATTTAATAAATCTGTCGACAGAAAGTGTTCACATTAGCAGATGCATTTAAGTTTATTTTATAAAACTAATGCTGCAACACAGCTGGAAAACAGGTATCAAATGAAATAAGCAGTTATGCAAACCAAAGCATAAAAACATCATTCAATAGCTATGTGGCATTTCATAAGTCAGTAGCTCTCAACTCTCGTAGAAAGACACTTGTCATAATCAGGTTTGCAGATGTAAGAATATTTCCCATCAATTCATAAGCATTTCAGTAAGTAGCACAAAGTACGATAATGTTTCCAAGTAATGACGTGTCGTATTTGCGATGCTTTCTACAAAGGAATGTCAATAGCGAGGATAATGGCCCCCTTTTTTTTTCTCCACCTGTGCCTCTGAAAAGGCATACACTAATGGCTTTTTCTCCAGGCGTCTGACACAGCTGGGTGCCAACGACTCATTACGTGCAGGTGGTCACTTAACTTTCTTACGGAAATATTTACAACAGCAGTTTCCGCTACAGTGACAGTCTCATATAAAAATACTTCACAGGTCAAGAATTTGTGTAACAAATCTGTAGAAACAAAATCTTATGAATATAGCAGTGTCCAAAAAATTTTCGCCGGCATTGTGATACATTCACGCATTTACACACATTTCATAACTCTTAAAGTACGATTCTTGGTTTCCAACATCCTTTTTCACAAGTCAGAGTCCCTAACCACTATTCATTACTCCTTACCTTATTACACATATATATATTCGTCGACACGTCAATCTTGCGACGACACTTAAATATTTCATCATAATAAATACATAGCATAATCAAATTCCTTATATGGCATCAGCTTCTTGATCATAAACTTACCGCAACAGCATAATACACATAGTCATCGTAATAATAACATCATAACACCTCAGTCAACTCTCAAAATCGTTGTAGCTTCCTCCAATAATTTCAAAACCTAAAAAAAATTCTCTGCTCATTTCAATAGTGTCATCTACCTCAAACGTACTTTAAAAATCATGATCTCATACCAAATACATCATTCAAAGCTCTCATAGTATCACAATGGTTCCGAAAAAATATGAACAGTTCACAAAGTACAGACGAAATACAATTTCATAAGTGTGAAGTTACCCAACTGTGTAATTGCGTAAACATCTGTCACTGACATAGTAAAAAAAAGTTTGTCTCTCTCAATTAAATGATCAGATAGCTGTGTAATTTATGTGTTAGAGAAATATGGTACCGATGTGTAAAGTTGTGTAAGCAAATACCATATTAGCTAGGGCTCCTTGTGCTTGCCAAACACATGGTACACAAAGTAGGCGTGCACCACATGAGGATTAATGTAATTATACCCTCAGGTGTTACAGATTACAACAATTGAATGAAATGTATAACGGAAAACCTTTGTATTATTGTACTTCAAATATCTTTAAAAATAAATGATTTAAGTACAAAATTAATCACTCAAATACGTGTCCTGTAGGGCTAAATGTGCGTCTTGCTGAAAGATAATCTCTGTGGAAGTGTCGTAGTTATTGTCCTCCGAAAGCTAAGTTCTGCAGAAGTCAATGTACTTACCTCATGATAAACAAAAGTGAAATGCTTTGCGTATAGATATCTTAGTTATTACGCTTATTGTTGTGATGAAGAAATTACTGTGCTGCAACGTATTGTTGTCCTATGGAAAAGGCTGTCTCCTTGTAGCTATAGCACAAAAGTTACTACTAAAACATGTTTTACTTTACAGAAGAATTCAGAAAAACTGTGCAGATATAAAACAGACACACCGCAAAAGCAACATTGTAAATTGTCACTCATTAGTAGCGTCGTGATAAAATCGTGTAGCTGTCACATAAACTAACCACTGTGTCATCTGGTATCTCACAGAAAGTACTTTAAATCCAGAATGTATTTTCAAGTAAACCAAAATGTTGCATTAAAATCTCATTAGCAGTACTGGTAAATGTTCTAAGTATGTAAACCTTATAGTCGTTACGTAATTGTGCAACTAATAAGCAAGAATGTACACACACAATAACACTGTGACATCTGTTCACTATCACAATGCAGTGGTAATTTCTGTTTAAATAGGTTCTCTTGGTTCTTGACTGGATATTTAACTTCAGACATTGTTGCATGTTAACATATTCTAAGTCTGACAAACCATACTAGTAATGTAAAGTGAAAAATTTTATAGCAAAGACTAAGTTAAAAAGCAGATTATCTCTCAATAAATGATTTTACATGTGAAATGTGGTGTAAACCTTTACTCTTCCCAGTACGCAGTGTTTCAACTTCGACGCAATTATCAGGTGGTATACGTGGTTCATGGTGTGGGTTCCTGTAGTCATGTCCTAGTTCATGAACCAGGGGCAACGTATGAGTGGCCAAGTAAGTGGTCCCGACAGTCGGGATACCAATTACTTTGGAATAAGGCTGGGCATCTCGGACATATTCTGAGTCGTGGTCACCTTTGTGCTCATATGGCAAAGACTACCAAATCCACCGGTTAGTCCCTCAGCCGTTAGGGGTAAAACCCAATGGGACTCGGGGCAATTAAGGCTAGCAACCTGCTTCCCTGGTACTTTAAATATGATGCTGGCAACAATCAGAGCAAAATGCCTTGGACCTTTGGAGGTGACGGAGTCCCACCTCTCACTGACAAACCAGGGACTCCTAAGATACGACTTGGCAAACAAATGGTAATGAGATAGGGAGCTATTAATATCAATGGGGGCTACTCTGGGAAGAAGTTAGAGCTGGCAGAGGCTGCAAGTAAGATGGGGCTGGACGTTTTAGCTGTTAATGACACTCGGGTAAGGGGTGAGAAAGAAGAGGAAGTGGGAGAATACAAGGTCTACCTGTTAGGAGTCAAAGCAGGAATAGCACAATGGGGTGTAGGGCTTTACATCAGGAAAGAAATGGAACCCAGCGTAGTTGCAATAAGGTATGTAAACGAACGACTGATGTGGATAGATTTGACAGTGTCTAGCAAGAAAATTAGGAGTGTGTCAGTATATTCGCATTGTGAAGGGACAGATCAAGATAAGATGGATAGTTTTTATGAGGCACTCAGTGATGTAATTGTTAGAGTAAAGGACAAGGACAGTGTTCTGCTCATGGGTGATTTTAACGCCAGGATTGGAAATCGAACAGAAGGGTATGAAGAGGTTATGGGTAAATTTGGAGAGGATATGGAGGCCAACAGGAACGGGAAACAACTCTTGGATTTCTGTGCCAGTATGGGCTTAGTAATCACAAACTCCTTTTTTAAACATAAGAACATTCACCGGTATACTTGGGAAGGCAGGGGAACCAGATCTGTCATTGACTATATAATAACAGATCAGGAATTCAGGAAGGCTGTGAGGGACACACGTGTATTCAGGGGATTCTTTGATGACACTGATCATTATTTAATCTGCAGTGAAATTGGGATTGTGAGGCCGAAAGTGCAGGAGGTCAGGTCCATATGTAGGAGGATAAGAGTGGAGAAACTTCAGGATAAGGAAATCAGGCACAAGTACATAACAGCGATCTCAGAAAGGTACCAGTTAGTTGAATGTAGCCAATTACAGTCATTGGAAAAGAATGGACAAGGTACAGGGACACAGTACTAGAAGTGGCTAAAGAATGTCTTGGAACAGTAGTGTGTAAAAGTAGGAAGAAGCAAACAGCTTGGTGGAATGATACAGTCAAGGCAGCCTGTAAAAGGAAAAAGAAGACATATCAAAAATGGCTACATACCAGAACCCAGGTAGACATAGAAAGTTATGTTGAAGAAAGAAACAAAAAGAAACAGATAATTGCAGCATCCAAGAAGAAATCGTGGGAAGACTTTGGAAACAGGTTGGAGACAATGGGTCAAGCTGCTGGAAAACCATTCTGGAGTGTAATTAGCAGTCTTCCAAAGGAAGGTAAGAAGGAAATGACAAGTATTTTGGACAGGTCAGGAAAACTGCTGGTGAATCCTGTGGATGCCTTGGGAAGATGGAGGGAATATTTTGAAGAGTTGCTCAATGTAGGTGAAAATGCGATCAGTAATGTTTCAGATTTCGAGGTGGAATGGGATAGGAATGATGATGGAAATAGGATCACATTTGAGGAAGTGGAAAAAATGGTCAATAGATTGCAGTGCAATAAAGCGGCTGGGGTGGATGAAATTAAGTCGGAACTCATCAAATACAGTGGAATGTCAGGTCTTAAATGGCTACACAGGATAATTGAAATGGCCTGGGAGTCGGGACACGTTCCATCAGACTGGACAAAAGCAGTAATCACACCAATCTTTAAACATGGAAACAGAAAAGATTGTAACAACTACAGAGGTATCTCTTTAATCAGCGTTGTGGGTAAAATCTTCTCAGGTATTGTTGAAAGGAAAGTGCGAGTAATAGTTGAGGACCAATTGGATGAAAATCAGTGTGGGTTTAGGCCTCTTAGAGGTTGTTAGGACCAGATGTTTAGCTTACGGCAAATAATTGAGAAGTGTTATGAGTGGAACAGTGAATGTATCTATGCTTTATAGATCTAGAAAAGGCCTATGACCGCGTTCCTAGGAGGAAGTTATTGTCTGTTCTACAAGATTATGGAATATGAGGCAAACTTTTGCAAGCAATTAAATGTCTTTACATGAATAGTCAGGCAGCAGTTAGAGTTGACGGTAAATTGAGTTCATGGTTCAGAGTAGTTTCAGGGGTACGACAAGGCTGCAACCTGTCTCCACTGTTGTTCATATTATTCATGGATCATATGTTGAAAACAATAGACTGGCTGGGTGAGATTAAGATATGTGAACACAAAATAAGCAGTCTTGCATATGCGGATGACTTAGTTGTGATGGCAGATTCGATTGAAAGTTTGCAAAGTAATATTTCAGAGCTAGATCAGAAATGTAAGGACTATGGTATGAAGATTAGCATCTCCAAAACGAAAGTAATGTCAGTGGGAAAGATATATAAACGGATTGAGTGCCAAATAGGAGGAACAAAGTTAAAACAGGTGGACGGTTTCAAGTACTTAGGATGCATATTCTCACAGGATGGCAACATAGTGAAAGAACTGGAAGTGAGGTGTAGCAAAGCTAATGTTGTGAGCGCTCAGCTACGATCTACTCTCTTCTGCAAGAAGGAAGTCAGTACCAAGACTAAGTTATCTGTGCACCGTTCAATCTTTCGACCAATTTTGTTGTATGGGAGCGAAAGCTGGGTGGATTCAGGTTACCTTATCAACAAGGTTGAGGTTACGGATATGAAAGTAGCTAGGATGATTGCAGGTACTAGTAGATGGGAACAATGGCAGGAGGGTGTCCACAATGAGGAAATCAAAGAAAAACTGGGAATGAACTCTATAGATGTAGCAGTCAGGGCGAACAGGCTTAGATGGTGGGGTCATGTTACACGTATTGGAGAAGCAAGGTTACCCAAGAGACTCATGGATTCAGCAGTAGAGGGTAGGAGGAGTCGGGGCAGACCGAGGAGAAGGTACCCGGATTCGGTTAAGAATGATTTTGAAGTAATAGGTTTAACATCAGAAGAGGCATCAATGTTAGCACTGAATAGGGGATCATGGAGGAACTGTATAAGGGGGGCTATGCTACAGACTGAACGCAGAAAGGCATAATCAGTCTTAAATGATGATGATGATGATGATGATACGTCGGTAAAGAATACTGGAATTTTTCACAATGTTAGCGTCTATGTTATTTTTCTCCGAGCCAGCCGGCGCACGTGGCTGCCTGCGGTGCGAGTCATTGCCTGTTTCTTTGTTGGCGCGCGTCGTTATTGGGATTTGGAAGTCTAACTTCTACAAATTCACCTTGCCCAGAGGGCCCAGCCCTGTTTAAATCCCGCCAGTTCTGATGAAATTCAGGTCTGTCGTTACGATCATATCGTCTGCCGTCATGTCGGTAGATTCTACAGTTTCTTTCTTGATGGTCACGTGGTGGAGAATTTCTCCCTGAATCGTAACTGCGTGCTGAACTGTTGCGTCTGAAGTTATTCTGTCTCCCGTGATAATAATAGTTCTGGTTGCCAAATTGTCTGTTTCTATGATTGTCTCTGTCATATTCATTACTACGGAAATGCGATCTTTCTCTGTAACTATTACTCTGCCAGTGGTTGTCATACGGGTGGGGTCTGTTTTGGTCACGATTTACGTTGAAAGAATAGCCTTGTCGTATATTATTTCTGTCATCGCGGAATTGTGGCGGATGTGATCTGTAATTGTTGTGCTCCTGTTTTCGCATTCCGCGATTGTCAGTGTCCATTTACAGTTCTTGTAACAGTCCCTGAAAAGCTTCAATGTCGTCTTTGCAACGTCCTGCTAAAACAATATGTCGTAAATGTTCAGGTAATTTGATTAAGCAAATGCGGATGAGTTCTGAGGGGCTGTATGGGTTTGACAGGTACTGATTCTTGTGCAACATGTTTTCAAAATATTTCACAAGACTGGAAAATTCAGATTGTTCGAAATGTTTCATCATTATGATGCTATGTTTTACTCGGTCTTGTGTAGCTTGAGACCGATATGCTGAGAGGAAGGCATGATAAAATTCTCCTTCACTGTGACAATCGTGAATGACTGATCGCATTCTTACAGCTGGTTCATTCTCCAAGTAGCCACACATAAATTCTAACCTGTGCTCCAATGACCAGTTGGGAGGAAAACAATGAGAAAATTGATGAAGCCATGCTTGTGGATGAATGTCGTTGTCAGAATTCTTAAATGTTTTGAATTTACGTGTAGTAATGAACAGCTTATAGTCGAAATCATCGTGTCGGCGAGTCGCACATCGCTCATTGTTACTTCGTTTCGGCGGTTTCATCTCAAAATCCAATGCACCTTGCCAATTTCTTGCATAATTTCCGAAGTGTCCCGTGTTATTATTTTGTGGTTGTTCCGTATTTCTATGTCCCTCTTCCCGTACTGGAGCGCGAGTGTCCTCTGAAATATGTAATTCTTGTATTACCTGCGTCAACTGATATTGTACTTCCCGGATTTCTCTTTTGTACTGTGTATTGATTTGATTTTGATTTTGTTTGAATTTTCTAATTCGTTCATACTCTTCTGTGTCAGTGAAGGCTACAGGTCTTGTGTCATTCAGATCATCATCTACCTTTGTAGATAAGTTAGTGACCTGATCCGAAAGTTCGGCTACTTTCTCCGAACACATTTCCTCAGTGTGTTTTTCTGAACCAAGTTTCAGAGTGTCCATTTGTGTTGAAATCGAATCTACTGTCTCGTTTAAGTTTTCCTGAGTTTTTGCAAGTTGCGTAACCGAATCGGTAGATGCAACTGAGTCAATTTTAGCCCACAAGGTCTCATGATTTTCATGAACAATGGTTTGCAGTTCTTTTATGGCTGCTTCGTGATTCTGTAATGCATTTTCATGCCGCGAAACAATAGGTTGAAAATGCTCACAAATTTGTGTTTTTACGTCATTACAGACTTTTTGACATTTCGATTCAATGTTATGTAACTCATTAGTTAAATCTTCACGTGTTTGTTGAAGTATGGTGTCTAACTTCCGAAGATTTTGTTCCATTGTGTCTAACTGTTGCCGTGTTTGTCTCTGGTGTTGTTCCATTGTGTCTAACTTTTGAAGCTTTTGCTGTGTTTGTCTCTGATTTTGTTCCATTGTGTCTAACTTTTGAAGATTTTGTTCCATTGTGTCTAAGTGTTGCTGTGTTTGTTTCTGGTGTTGTTCCATTGTGTCTAACTTTTGTAGCCTTTGTCCCATTTGTCTCTGATTTTGTTCCATTTGTTGCATTAATTGCAATAATAATGTGTTAGTGTCTGGAATCTGTTTCTCTATGCTTTTTGGCAATGCATTTTCACCGGCAACATTCACATTTTGACAAGCAGAAAATGTGTCTTGACTCATTTGAGAAAACGGTGAGGACCCAAAACCTAAGTCTACAGTATTTGCAATATTGTGTTTTGTCATTTCGGATTCCTGAGGCGAGCTGTTGCCGATCGATCGATCGATAATGCTTCCTTGTTCACTACCTGTTTCACTGTCTACACCATTATTTGCCGCCCGCTCCATTTCCCTATGCACAATTACCAAATTACTACTTCGAATGTCTGTTAATTCACAACACAGTGGTGCTGATAAGCTACGCTCGTCGTCACTATTATTTCTCAGTTTACTTTGAAGCCTAGTGTTACGTTTTTCACACGCCATTATTGTCACAATATTTCACACGATAACACAGAAAAGCACAATTTGAAGATCAAAAATAAGGGAACACATTAACATAGCACTGAAAATAATATCTAGTTATTTGCAAGCGCAGCTGCGAAATATTTTGTGCAAATCTACATGCATGCCACAACTGTTTTACTGTACAAGAATGAAAAACTACAACTACAAAGGAAATTCTCTCTACAATTACGCGCTAGCAATAAACAAAATCTACACTAATTACACAAGCTACAAGAAAAAATCAGAAGATTCCAGTGAGGTATCCTCGGCTAAGGGTCGACATATGAAACGTCCCATTAGAAAAATTGTACATGACTGTGCTTAAACTGACACACAATATTTTTAGCGCAACGCAATCTGACTTTCAAAAATCCCTACAAATGAATGGCCCTGACTAACATTAACCTATACGTTTCACAAATCACTTACCTCACCAAAAATCTTCGTTACTCGAACTACTGCAATACAGCGAGCGCCACTACTGCCAGCTAAATAAAAGATTCAAACTACGGAAGGCACTAACTACTAATAGGCATAGTTAGCAAATGAAAGATTTTAATAGAGAACAAACAATGTATTTACCTGGATAGTGTTCAAAAGTCATAATGTATATAGCAGTTGATGATATCCAGTATTACAAATTTCAAAACTCCGCCATCTCTCTCCTCACATCCACCACTGCTGGCGGCTCACCTCCAACTGCGCAACGCTACGCGCTGTTCACATCCAGCTGCCGCTGCCCAACACTACAATGGGAGACAACATTGCAAACTAGCCACAGACTGCATACAGCACAGCCAGTGATTTTCATACAGAGCGCTACGTAACGTTACCAATAAGAAAACAAACAGCCTACTTACAAACTGTCTTCCTGAAAATTCTGGAAACCTGATAGCGAGAAAAATGAATGTGGTTTAAATCAAGTTCCTGAGATAGCAGCAATGCGTATGTCTTGCAAAAGTAATTCTGTTTGCAGGGTTTCTCTGTCGGAAATGATCGACCTGGCGTCCCATTGAGGAATTTTAATCGCGATTTTGGTGCATTAGGGTTTCCAGTAACATCTGGCATAGCGCTATGGAACTGACTGGTCCTTGTGGTGCCGTTTGGATTTCGTCAATGATTTCCACGATAAGATTAAAAAGTTTGCGTTGAATGTGAGTGACCATGGATGGACGGTCTGCCTGTTTCGATCTCCGAACTTCCGTTACAAGAGTTGTTCAGGGACACGGAGGCGTGATGTTGCAGCGGTTACCAATTGCTGTTGATCGGTTCCAGTGGTAGGGTGTTCGGGTCCAGAGGTGGAGGTAGCGTTCTTCGGGTTGTGAGCGCCGGGCTGTTGGTCCGGCGGTGCTGCTTTGTGACTGTATATCTGTGCGGCAGGCGCGGTTTACGGATAGCGTCTTTGATTAGAAATCAAACCATCCTTGGTCCCATGTTCAAAACCCGCCACCGCTTAAATTTTGATTAATAAACAGCATTGGCGGCCGGAGACTTCCGGCATCAGAAGTCACCTTCATTCTGACGGCCCTGTCAGAGAGGGCGGAGGAGGGCACTCAGTTGTCCATGGGGTGGGAAACTGCCCCTAAAGGCGGAAGAATCAGCAATCAACGGCATGAGGATGCAGAAGGCAATGGCAACCACTGCACTAAAGACACATAACTTCTATCCACAGGACATGTGGCATGTAATTGAAATAGTGTCATGATGACCTCTCCATTGGCAAAAGATTCCGGAATAGTCCCCCTTTCGGTTCTCCAGGACTGCCAAGGGGGAAGAGACCTCGAGAAAAAAATGGTTCAAATGGCTCTGAGCACTATGGGACTTAAGTTCTGAGGTCATCAGTCCCCTAGTACTTAGAACTACTTAAACCTAACTAACCTAAGGACATCAGACACACCCATGCCCGAGGCAGGATTCGAACCTGCGACCGTAGCGGTCGCTCGGTTCCGGACTGTAGCGCCTAGAACCGCACGGCCACCCGGGCCGGCACCACGAGATAAAGATTGAATAACCAACGAAAGGAAAACGTTCTATGAGTCGGCGCGTGGAATGTCAGAAGCTTGAAAGTGGTAGGGAAGCTAGAAAATCTAAGAATGAAAGGCTCAGTCTGGATATAGTAGGGGTCAGTGATGTGAAATGGAAAGATGACAAGGAATTCTGGTCAGATGAGTGTAGGGTAATATCAGTAGCAGCAGAAAATGGTACAACAGGAGTAGGGTTCGTTATGAATAGGAAGGTAGGGCAGAGAGTGTGTTACTGTGAACGGTTCAGTGATAGGGTTGTTCTTATCAGAATCGACAGCAAACCAGCACCCACAAAAATAGTTCAGGTGTATATACCGACGTCGCAAGCTGAAAATGAAGAGTTGGAGGAAGTATATGAATATTGATTGGGTAATACAGTACGTAAAGGGAGATGAAAGTCTGATAATCGTAGGGGACTGGTATGCAGTTGTAGGTGAAGGAGTAGAAGAAAAGGTTATAGGAGAATGTGGACTTGGACAACGAATGAGAGAGAAGAAAGATTAATTGACCTCATAACAGAGAATACCCTGTTTAAGAATTACAAGAGGAGGGCGTATACTCGGAAAAGGACGGGTCAGAAGGATATCAAAAGCAGACTAGCACAGGCAAAAAGGGCATTCCTGGCCAAAAGAATCACTAGGATCAAACATAGGCCTTAATTTGAGGAATAAATTTCTGAGAATGTACGTCTGGAAAGCAGCACTGTGTGGTAGTGAATCGAAGCATTTCAGATGTGGTGCTACAGACGAATGTTTAAAATTAGGAGGACTGATAAGGAGGAATGAGGGGGTTCTGCGGAGAATGGAAGAGAAAGAGAATATGTGGAATACACTGACGAGGAGAAGAGACGGGATGACAGAACATCTATTAAGACAACAGGTCATGGTACTAGAGGGAGCTGTAGAGAGCAAAAACTGTAGATGAAGACACAGACTGGACTACGTCGAGCAAATAATTGAGGACGTAGTTTGCTAGTGCTACTCTGAGATGAAGAGGTTGGCGCAGGAGAGGAATTCGTGGCTGGCCGCATCAGACCAGTCATAAAACAGAAGAAACCCCCCCCCCCCCCAAAAAAAAAGTCCTTACGGCTGAGCCTGCAGAGCTGTGAAGGCTCTTTCATCACGCAAGGTTGGACGAGACAGCACTGCTTCGGCATACGGCCTATATGACATATAGTCTTCCAGGAAAGTGATGCCTAGAACTTCCAGTTTACCGCCTTGTGCGCTTGACTGCAGAGTACTGACCGCGGCTGACTGGACGAGTGGTCGCCGCGCGCATGATTTCCACCACATTTGGCGCATCTTATTGCAGAGCGGCACTGGGTGCTTACACGATTAGATCTCAGACAGTTAAAACAATGCCGCACATAAGGGACATATAGAGGGTGATTTCTTCCACCGTGTACAAACTCTGGGGATTGATCGATGAGAGGATACGGAAGGGTCTAATGAACTTATATCTGCAAATGCATGGTTTCCACGTTAGAGACTATTTACTCAGCCATACATTGTTACATAGACTGCGGTCTAATATGCGCTGTACCATGCAGTCACAGTTAGAATACGCATGGCTTCCTTCTAGGGGTGGTACTGTTCCTCATACGTCATGCCCTACCCCCTCTCCTGCCAAGGTTATTGGTAATGTTGTGTATGATTCACTTATTTTTCTGACTCGGGATGTGATGCAGCGTTGTACACAATGGTTCCGTATTCGAATCGAGATCTTGCAGGCATGGTCTTTACGTATGGGAAGGCAAGTGACAACTGGCGGCGGGCAGCAAGGTTGTATCGAGAGACCCATCCCCGCCGACAACAACCACAGCATTCAATGTTTGCAACAATGTTACACCGTTCGTCTGAGACAGGGTCGTTTCAGGAAGCAAAAATTCATGAAGGGCGTACCCGAAATGTCTGGACACCAAACTTGGAGGAAAATGTGATTAACGCTGTGGAAGGTGACAGGCGAGTCAGTGCCGGGCAGTTGGCCCGCCAGTACAGGGCAATCCAGACGAGAGTGTGGTTCTCCATCACAATTGTTACTACACTTGTCACTTACAGCGTGTGCAGGGCTTACTAGCGACAGACCTTCCACGTCGGGAGCACTTTTGTCACAGGTTTCTTCATCAGGCAACCGCGATTCTGGGATTGTGTCATTCATCCTATTCGCAGATGTGGCCACCTTCATGCGGAGTAGTACAATTTTCGTAAAAGTCGTCCATGGAATAGTATGCAGAACCACCATGTTATGGTAACAGCGAATCATCAGCTTCGGTGCAGCCGGAATGTGTAGGCCGGGATAATAGGCGACCGTATTTGGGGAACATTCTTCCTTCCGCGCCCCCTAATAGGCCGCAACTATCGGCGTTTCTTGCGGGTGACTTTGCCTCCTCTGCCGGAAGAAGTGCCATTGATGATTCGAAGGGTTATGTGGCTTCTACACGTTGGTGCTCCAGTCCACTTCGCCGTTAACGTCCAGACGCATCTAAATCGTGTCTTCTCTGGTCGTTGACGCGGGGGTCCAGTTGCATGGCCTGCTCGTTCACCGGATAACTCGTGCGATTTCTGGTTATGGGGCCATCTCAAGAATGTATGCGGAGCTCAGGAGCAGCGTATTCACTCTGGCTTTGACACTGTTCGTATGCAGCCTGGCCACCGTGAAAGTGTGATACAGAACATGCTACGGCGCTTACACCCACGCGTTGAGGCACACGGAAACCATTTTCAACACATACTCTTTCTGTGACTGCATGGTACAGCGCGTATTAGACCGCAGTCTCTGTAACAACGTATGACTGAATAAATGGTCTCTAGCACGGAAAACATGCATTTCCGGACATAAGTTCATTCGATCTTTTTTGTTCCGTAGTCCGCAGCTCGTGGTGTCGAGGTAGCGTTCTCGCTTCCCGAGCACGGGGGCCCGGGTTCGATTCCCGGCGGGGTCAAGGATTTTTCCTGCCTCGAGATAACTGGGTGTTGTTGTGTCGTCCTCATCATCATCATACATCCCCATTATGATCGGAGGAAGGGAATGGCAAACCACCTCCACTAGGACCTTGCCTAGTAAGGCGGCGCGGGTCTCCCGTGTCGCTCTCCTACGCTCTGTAAAGAAGTGTGGGACATCATCATCCTCTCATAGATTAATCCCTAGAGTTTGTACACAGTGGACAAAATCACCCTGTATATTCACCGGGCAACGCACCCCGTAAACTGAAACGAAGTCTGGCAGTACTTACGAAGCAAACTGAACCACACACGTGCTAAATGGTGCTGTAGTGGTAAATCCGTCCTTCGTCACTTTTTTTACATGCAAGACGGTAGAGGGTGAAGTATCGCATGCAGGAGTTCTTCAAATGGTTCAAATGGCTCTGAGCACTATGGTACTTAACATCTATGGTCATCAGTCCCCTAGAACTTAGAACTACTTAAACCTAACTAACCTAAGGACATCACACAACACCCAGCCATCACGAGGCAGAGAAAATCCCTGACCCCGCCGGGAATCGAACCCGGGAACCCGGGCGTGGGAAGCGAGAACGCTACCGCACGACCACGAGATGCGGGCAGGGGTTCTTCCTCATTTAAGCTGGTGTCTACTTTTCTGATTACACCCTGTCGGGAGATGACGTAACTTGGTACGTAAGCCTCCAGTTGATGGGCCGCCGGCTGCTCTGGGAGAGTTAAGTTCAATTTTGGTTCTGTTCCGTTCTATTAATAAGATATTGCCTGCACTGTGAATTCGTTGTGTACACGAGCTTTCCAATTGCCATCGGATGCAGCCTATCAGAGTTTCCTGCGCGTCCTTCCACGTATATATAGAAAGGGGCAGTGTCACTGTCGCGATAACGATTATTTTTATTCATTGCATAAACTGATTTATCGGAGAGAACAGCATCATTTGTATCACTAGTTGGTGCGACACTAGAAGAGGTAGGCAAGTGCAGATTCAGGGATGAGTGCGCAGCTGCGAGTCTCTCTAATGGCAAAGCTTTGCCTAAGCGCTGCCGCGACAAGCTGGCTACTTCCTTTCGCTGTCTGCTTAGTTAATTTGGCTCGCGTAACAACCAATATATGAGATAAAATATGTTGCTACGAAAAGAGCCCTGAAATACCTTTTAGGGATGCTGTGCTGTGACTTTCTTTGGATCATTAATATTCAACAAAACAAAATATATTATGTTCTTATTATTCTGGATCAGGCTTTCTATAAAAGGAACATTGTTTCGTTACTGTAACTCACTATAATGTTCAACATGTCTTCCTTATTTTACAGTTATTGAAAAGGTTACTGAAAATTATTTCGTTATCAATACTGATGTTACAGTACGCAATGTCTGTTCAGCATCAAAATTTTGCAGTGGATTTTTGTCAACAGTAAAACACTAATAAGTACCACGACTAACACGAGAACATGAGACTATTATCAGAGAAAAAATGTTTTTACTTTAATGTTTGTCAGACCAGAACTACGCACAGCAAGATTTCTTTTAAGTATGAAGGTAAATTATCTTTCTGCACTGTTAATAATATATCATCCGCAGCCCGCGTCCACCTGTAAAACACATCATAAAATATGCTGCTCTGCCCTGCAATCCCGAAAGCTGGAAGAAATAATTTTAGTTCACTATTACCTGACCGCTTTTTTGCGGTATGATTGGTTCCATTTAATGCAGTATGAATGCGCCTCAGCAGCGGCTCGTTCGTTCGTAGCGCAGTTCTGCACCACGAATCATATTTAAATAGCTGAAAATGTCTTAAAAGGATGGATAAAATACCAGGCAAGCTTATTACAAATCATAATGCAAGTTTTCACTAAATAGCTCTATTCAAAACATTTAGACAGATTAAATTCTTACACACATTTACAAATCAATGCCTAATGGCGTCCTTCTCTTAATCTTGGCAAAAGAATGCTACACAATCATACAATATAACGTCACAGACTCTTCCTACCCACGTAACTCCAAGAAGACGACGAGAAATTAATGCTCAGTAACTACTATTTATACTCGGTTTGATATCTTTGTTTGATATTTAATAAGTATCGTCTGTAGCGTTTCAGTACTCGCCGACACAGATATTATCTTTAAAAAAATCGGTACGTAATTCTATACAAGTATAAAACATGACACATAATGGTTTCTCTTTCTTACATAAAGTTCACGCAATCATTGTCCACGCAATTACAATCATCCAGTTCAGTTATTCTTTTATCTTTTTTTTGCCACATATAATATGCGTTTTGCCAGGAGACGTTACGTTCCCTTGTTTGGTTGTTGTGCACGGCGAGTGCTGCTCGTTTGTCGCTCTTCTGTTCTTCCTCATGCTCCAAAGTCCGTTTTTGTATGGCACTCGAAGCATCTGGTGGGTTGATGGTGTCATTGTTGGGATAATCACGGAGAACTTACATGGCCTCCTGATTGTGAGAAAGTATTAACTGTGACCTATTAAGACTGCTACAGACTAGGAGAAAAAAAACTACGCCCATGATTAGAAGATTTCAGAGAAGTTTGAACTCAGACGTTCACATCTCGAAAAGTGACATGAGCGTAATAAATGTGTTTTAAGCTCGGTATAGTTAGCTGAACATAAACCAGACATAGTGGTAAAGAATGAAAACAGTAAAACTCGTGATTCGCTGTATCTTCTAGTCGCTGGCCTAGTTAAGCAAAATGTTGCACCACAATGCTCGATTATACACCAAAAAATCTCATCAGTCACATATGGGGAACTATTATTTCACTTTCCATTACGATGTTTTGTGTACTATCCAGTGCGATGTCGACGCTATGAAATGAAGTTCCACAAACTTTCCTATGGCAAGTAAGTCTCCAATATCATCACGAGGTTTACATTGTTATTCAGATTTTCGTCATGTACGGTTTATATTTTGAACGCGAAGCCTGGAACATTTCATATCGTGTTAATGCCCCTGCGATTATTTACAAACAAATTAACAAGAGTGACTGCCGAAAAAAGAATAGTGAGAGGGGGAAGACGAGGAAGACGATGGCGAGTCGAGCCTCACTCTTGTGAGGGATAACCGTGGCAACAGTAGTACGGGTCATATAGCAGTGGAAGAAGTCGTGGGAGGCCTTTGAGTAATAGTGGAACTCTAATTTCCCGTAACAAACGTAACAAACTAACATAGATAAACAAAGGAATGCACAACTGAATGTCATTAGTCATGCCCTGAGTTCATCTCGAACCGTTGACCTCTACTTAGCTGTAATATGCTCGTGGTGCTAATTGTCGATGAATGAGTGTAACTGAGGTGTTGTCAAAGGAGTTTATGACTTATGTTAAACATAGCATATTGATCCGACGTTGGTTTATCTCTCTTGTCGTGCTAATGATGTCGAAGATATTTAAAAGGTGTTTTCTTCGAGCACACGGCCTGTCCTCCAATGTAAGCCTAGCTGCAGCTGCACGAGATTAAGTGAATATTGCAGTATGCAGGTGAACTGACTTACCTTCCACATGCTTCGTGTATCTGGCAGATTCATGACTTTTTAGATATCCTGCATTCACACGACAACTATTAAGCGGCAGTACCACGTATTGTTAAAGCTATACAAATACAGCAAATGAATGACTATGGGGATGGAAACTGTCTTGGGAACTTTGGATTAAATATCAAGTCAAGTGATGGATAGAACCTCGGAATGTCAAAAGTCTATCCATAGACTCGAAATCAGGACCCAGTAAATGCATGGTATTCAGGACAAATCAACAACAGCTTTACACACGCCGCATATATGTCTGCTGTAGCTATTTCTAGCACACCTGACTTTTTCCTTTTACTTAAGAATTCGACGTTGGACACATGCGTATAACAATGGGTCAATCTCGGACGAAATTTGAACTAGCGACATCCTTCCTTCCTTCCGCCTTAGTTCCATCTGCAACAGGAGGACGCCCAAGCAAGTTTTCGTTTAAAGATGCCGGCAGGAGTTATGGGACGCCACCCATTACCACAAAGAGATGGTAGAAAAACTACGTTGAAAGAGGTACTACCAGCGGAATTCTTGGCTGAGGCAGAAAGAGACTGAGCTCACAGCAGGAGGACACGGAGCTTGTGCATAAGAGCCAACGGTTCCCTTCCTAAACGCAAAGCAGTTGCGGCGAGAGACCAACTTCTCTGCTTCCAGTAACACAGATTGCCGAAGGCTGAGGGAAGCTGGACTGCGCACACGAAGATCCGCTGTAAAACAGGTACTCAGCAAGGAAAATGCGTTGTACCGGCTGTCATTCAGCAGAGCTCCGTCTGAATGCGGCGTGGAAAAACGTAATTTTCACAGACGAGGAGGTGTTTTCCACTAACTACGACCGCAAGGGACAAGACATCGCGAAGGATATGTACTTCGTCCATAGATCATGAATACGACATTTCGTAATGAGGTGGAGCATGTCAGTTTAACGAAGGTTTCTTTACACGATGTAATTAATTCATTTAATCTGTTTTTAGATACTAGTTGGCTATCTGTCAGACTTTTAATGTTATTCAGTAAATGATCAAAGAATTTTGTGGCATCATAATTCACCCCTTTCTGGCCATGGTCAGATTTAACCCAGAATAGTGAAGATCATCATTACTTCTAGTGCTGTAGCTATGCACTTTGCTAATATTTTTGACCTGGGATGGGTTATTTATAACAAATTGCATAAGTGAATATACACTACTGGCCATTAAAATTGCTACACAACGAAGATGACGTGCTACAGACGCGAAATTTAACCGATAGGAAGAAGATGCTGTGATATGCATTCACAAAAGGTTGGCGCCGGTGGCGACACCTACAACGTGCTGACGTGAGGAAAGTTGCCAACCGATTTCTCATACACAAACAGCAGTTGTCCGGCGTTGCCTGGTGAAACGTTGTTGTGATGCCTCGTGTAAGGAGGAGAAATGCGTACCATCACGTTTCCGACTTTGACTAAGGTGGATTGTAGCCTATCGCCATTGCGGTTTATCGTATGGCGACATTGCTGCTCGCGTTGGTCGAGATCCTATGACTCTTAGCAGAATATGGAATCGTTGGGTTCAGAAGGGTAATACGGAACGCCGTGCTAGATCCCAACGGCCTCGTATCACTAGCAGTCGAGATGACAGGCATCTTATCCGCATGGCTGTAACGGATCGTGCAGCCACGTCTCGATCCCTGAGTCAGGAGATGGGGACGTTTGCAAGACAACAAGCATCTGCACGAACAGTTCGACGACGTTTTCAGCAGCAGGGACTAGCGGCTCGGAGACCATAGCTGTGGTTACCCTTGACGCTGCATCACAGACAGGAGCGCCTGCGATGGTGTACTCGACGACGAACCTGGGTGCATGAATGGCAAAACGTCATTTTTTCGGATGAATCCAGATTCTGTTTACAGCATCATGACGGTCGCATCCGTGTTTGGCGTCATCGCGGTGAACGCACATTGAAAGCGTGTATGCGTCATCGCCATACTGGCGTATCACCCGGCGTGATGGTATGGGATGCCATTGGTTACACGTCTCGGTCACCTCTTGTTCGCACTGACGGCACTTTGAACAGTGGACGTTACATTTCAGATGTGTCACGACCCGTGGCTCTATCCTTCATTCGATCCCTGCGAAATCCTACATTTCAGCAGGATAATGCACGACCGCATGTTGCAGGTCCTGTACGGGCCTTTCTGGATACAGAAAATGTTAGACTGCTGACCTGGTCAAAGGTGGCCGAGCACTTGGCTCGTCACAATACGCCTGTCACTACTCTTGATGAACTGTAGTATCGTGTTGAAGCTGCATGGGCAGCTGTACCTGTACATGACATCCAAGCTCTGTTTGACTCAATGCTCAGGCGTATCAAGGCCGTTATTGCGGCCAGAGGTGGTTGTTCTGGGTAATGATTTCTCAGAATCTATGCACCGAAATTGCGTGGAAATGTAATGACATGTCAGTTCTAATATAAAATATTTGTCCAGTGGGTACCCGTTTATCATCTGCATTTCTTCTTGGTGTAGCAATTATAATGGCCAGTGGTGTATGTATTGAAGGTACTGTCAATATGTACAGTTTGCGACCGAACCGCCGAATCTTTCCATCAGTAAATGGGGTATGTTCTCAACTGACTCGGTTGTTTTAACCCCCTCCACTGACGGAATGACCCGCTTCCTAATTCCGTATGTATAAAACCAATACGGACTTGTAGCTGTCACGCCTTTGCGCTTACTGCTACGTATTTTAACTGTAAATAGCTCAGTCCTAATGGTAAGAGGTAGTAGTGAATTCACGTTGTTAATATTTGAATACAGCACAGCTGCCACAAGCTCAGCTCACTTTTACTCCACTCCTACCCTCGCCATTGCACCACATTAACTAAGTGCTACGTGGACCTTGCTAAATTCACTTGCGTATACATTTTTGACCGTTACTCGCCAGTATTTACCTAATGATTAGTACACTCCTAACTGGACTATTTCCCTAAGAGCTGTGATGATTGAACGGGTTCGATCCGTGGCCTACAGTGCCCTACAGTTCACACGGTAACACTGCCTACCTGACCCACTTAATTTGGTAGTGAGCTTATGTATCCAATCACCACTGCTAGCAGCAGTGGATAATCCTATCAGCACGACGAGAGCAGCAGACTTACCGTCGAATCCTCCTGAAAATACTTATAACTACGGTCGCCAGCTTTGAAGGAGCAAAAGAATAAATCAATTTTTGGCTCGTTTCAAAGTGAAATGGCTTGAGTTGAATTTAAATTTAATTCTGAATATTATTATTTCTGATCATTCTAGATGATTCTACAAAGCAAATACTCTCTCAATTTCTGTGAGTTGGCTTGGTAATTACTACCAAGACAATTTATGCAACTTGGGTTAACAAAATTCTATCCTTCAACTTATTTAATGATTTTGGATACTACTCTTTGGACAATTGATATAGAATTAGTTAAGTGACTTTACTTGAAAGGTTACTCAGAAAAATTTAAGTAACTATAAATAGGCGACTCATTCTGGTGTGACCATTGCTCTTTTCAACATTCTTATGCGCTAAAGTATTCTACAACCAAAAGAATTGTAAATGAAAGAGGCGATTGTGGCCTCAGTCTGATTTCACTATACTATGTTTGAGGTTACTACACTTTACAATGAACAACATGCGTCGTAATTTTACTCATTACTATATTCTGTCCTCTGCACTTGCATAAAAGAAAACTGGTATTCTCCTTTTACATGTATATAAAGTTCGACTTAACAATTGCAAGCAGTCTTGCCTTGGGTAGACGTGTCGGTGCTGGTGGTGAGATGCATGTGGCTAACGCAGCTCTTCACGCCTCATGCCCTTAATGGCGGCTGGAACTACGAGCTGTAGCACTCGTATATGCTACTGCACGTCCGCCATAAAATCTGGGCGCAGGAACTCTTACAACCAGCCCCAGTGGCATAGATGCGGCTTCAACAACCATTCGTCGCGTTTTACTCCAAAAACGGCGACGATATTCGCCTCTTCTCTGTTGCACAATCACTTTTGCGTGAGCACAGTTACGCACATCCGATCACGTCAACACTCCCCAGGCCATTCCATTGTTCAGTCCCTGTGTCTCCAGCTACCCCTAGCTACACTCGTATCACCAAGAGTGGGGGCGTTCCCCTACCACCTTTTTACCGAAATCATTTAGTATTTAAGAATATTTATATTTATTACCCTGGAGTTCATACCAGTCATAATGATTTACTACTAGCGCTTTACAACATTAAATTATACAGTAATAACTTATAATTACCAAGAAAAAGAATACATTTGACTCCGAGAGCTTAGTGCATTGTCTGACAGGTAGCGCTAATTCCCAGTTTCGCCAATAGATGGCATCAGGGTGCACTCCCTGGCAGTCTCACACCAGTGCGCCCGTTTCCAACGAGCGGGCTCCAAATTACTGTCAGCCCACCATCATTTCAGTTCCGTTACAAGTTCCTTAAATAAATGTCCACAAGGTAATCTTTGGTGCGCTCTAACTATTAATCTGATTACAAGCGTTGTTTTTTCTCAAAAGAAGATAACAAGAAGAAGTAGCTGGCTATCGCTTTCCGGCTGGGGTTAGATTCCTGCGAGAGGAGCAGGAATGCTTCACAGAATTGAGGGAACCATAGACATCTACATCTACATCCATACTCCGCAAGCCACCAGACGGTGTGTGGAGGAGGGTACCCTGAGTACCTCTATCGGTTCTCCCTTGTATTCCAGTCTCGTATTGTTCGTGAAAAGGATTGTCGGTATGCTTCTGTGTGGGCACTAATCTCTCTGATTGTATCCTCATGGTCTCTTCGCGAGATATACGTATGGAGGGAGCAATATACTGCTTGACTCTTAGGTGAAGGTACGTTCTCGAAACTTTAACAAAAGTCCGTACCGAGCTACTGAGCGTCTCTCCTGCAGAGTCTTCCACTGGAGTTTATCTATCACTTCCGTAACGCTTTCGCGATTACTAAATGATCCTGTAACGAAGCGCGCTGCTCTCCGTTGGATCCTCTCTGTCTCTTCTATCAACCCTATCTGGTACGGATCCCACACTGCTGAGCAGTATTCAAGCAGTGGGCGAACAAGTGTACTGTAACCTACTGCCTTTGTTTTCGGATTGCATGTCCTTAGGATTCTTCCAATGAATCTCAGTCTGGCATCTGCTTTACCTACGATCAACTTTATGTGATCATTCCATTTTAAATCACTCCTAATGCGTACTCCCAGATAATTTATGGAATAAACTGCTTCCAGGTGCTGACCTGCTATTTTGTAGCTAAATGATAAGGGATCTACCTTTCTCTGTATTCGCAGCACATTACACTTGTCTACATTGAGATTCAATTGTCATTCCCTGCACCATGCGTCAAATCGTTGCAGCTCCTCCTGCATTTCGGTACAATTTTCCATTGTTACAACCTCTCGATACTCCACAGCATCATCTGCAAAAAGCCTCAGTGAACTTCCGATGTCATCCACAAGGTCATTTATGTATATTGTGAATAGCAACGGTCCTATGACACTCCCCTGCGGCACACCTGAAATCACTCTTACTTCGGAAGACTTCTCTCCATTGAGAATTACATGCTGCGTTCTGTTTTCTAGGAACTCTTCAATCCAATCACACAATTGGTCTGATAGTCTATATGCTCTTACTTTGTTCATTAAACGACTGTGGGGAACTGTATCGAACGCCTTGCGGAAGTCAAGAAACACGGCATCTACCTGTGAACCCGTGTCTATGGCCCTCTGAGTCTCGTGGACGAACAGCGCGAGCTGGGTTTCACACGACCGTCTTTTTCGAAACCCATGCTGATTCCTACAGAGAAGATTTCTAGTCTCCAGAAAAGTCATTATACTCGAACATAATACGTGTTCCAAAATTCTACAACTGATCGACGTTAGAGATATAGGTCTATAGTTCTGTACATCTGTTCGACGTCCCTTCGTGAAAACGGGGATGACCTGTGTCCTTTTCCAATTCTTTGGAACGCTACGCTCTTCTAGAGACCTACGGTACACCGCTGCAGGAAGGGGGGCAGCAGGCAGTATGTCCATATATTGGAGAATGTGATGTTGCCTTCAGTGCTAATGCTGTATAGTGATGGAGAATTCACGCTACAGGAGAACAATTGACCCGCACGTAAGTCCGCAGTCGTTCTGCAGCTACTGTTCAAGATGCATATTAAGGTCACGGACTGATCTCCACGGGCTGATGAAATGAACCCAAAGGAAAATGTGTGGGTGGAGGTAGCACGAATAGTGTCAAAGAATTGGCTACGAAACCAACTGGTTACAGCTGACTCCTTTTGGGACTGTGTTCTTGAAGCCTGGGAGGAAATTGCCTGTTCTAGCGATTACATCCAGGGCCTCATAGTCTATGCCAAGACGCATGATTGAAGACAGAAATAATGGGGGATTGTGGACAAGATATTAGAGCACTGAATGAATTTTATTTCCTTACTTGTTCTTCTGCTCGACTTTCTGTCAGCGAGAGCTAGCGGAAGATCACTTAGCGACGGAAAAATATCGAACACGAGATATGAAAATATGTCAGTTTTCCTGTACGTTACCCCTTCAATTACTGCTGAAACATATTATCTTCATTTGCTGTCTGTCTAAATACGTGGAAAGAGCCTTTTTAAAGCTGTCATTGAAAATTCATCTCTCTCTTGCCCAATGTTCCCGTCTGCTGGATCGTCGTCTAATATTTTTCACCTTTAATTTCCCATTCCACCTCTATTTCTCTCTATCTCTCTCTCTCTGTGTATTTGTTTCACTCTAGGCTCACGTACCTTTTCTCTATCCTCCCACAAATAAACAGATCCAGCAGTTTTCGTTGACATAATACAGTTTCTTTTAATACATCCATCTACCTTACTCCTTTTCTTTTCTATCATTTCTCCCAAGAAATGTGAAAGCGTTTCCTTTTAAATTCCCTGTTTCATTAATCATCCTTCGAACATCGAGCATCCTTGCCTTATCCATTTTCTCTCTCCCGACGATAAAAGGACTTATGACGTATTGTTCTACATGGTCCACTTGAGTTTCCTTCTACTTACTTTCCTATTCCATGTTTCCTGCACCACACGTCGCTCTCTCTCCCTCTTTTTCCCTCCCTCACTCCCTCTTTCTCAAACACATGCCCATACACACGTATCGATCCTGTACCTGTACAATCAAGTCACCACCTGAGCCAGAAAAAGAGATATGATTAATATGCTCGTAACGCGAGCAAGACAAATACTTGAGCCTCAGCACCTTAGACATGAGATACAAAATCTGGAAAGTGTTCTTAGGAGCAATGGGTACTCCACTAGTTGTATAAGAAGTGTAACAAACACTCAGCAAATTGACTTGGGAAAAAAATGTCGGGCACGGCCTTTCTGCATTACATCCCCAGAGTGACGGACAGAATAGGCCGTATATTGGGTTAATACGTCGTGAGGACTATTTATAAACAGTCAAAGAAGATGAAATAGTGTCGCAGATGGAGATAAGGGACCCACTCACAATGTTGGGAACATAGCGCATACCATGCAGATGCGAAGAACTTTACATTGGAATGACTGGACGGTCAATCAAACAGGATAATCGAACATAAGCGGCATTGCAGGTTGGGGCAGGTGGCGAAATCAGCCGTGGCACAGCACGCGCATTGTGAGGACGAAGACGTAGTAAAATTCGCCGACACGGAAGTTCTGGCTCTAGGGAAGAGCTATCACACCCGCTTGTTCAGAGAAGCTATAGAAATAAAAAGCATGAGAACAGTTTTAACAGGAAAGAACTAAACCTCAAGGTGCAAGGATGCTGGATTCCCACGGTGCTGTGAATGGCCATTGCAGGTAGCAAGAGGAGAACCGCACCGGAATTGAGCACGGGAAAGCCCTTAGACATTGGCGCGCCAGGTACATACACTATTGGCCATTAAAATTGCTACACCAAGAAGAAATGCAGATGATAAACGGGTATTCATTGGACAAACATTTTATATTAGAACTGGCATGTGATTACATTTCCACGCAATTTGGGTGCATAGATCCTGAGAAACCAGTACCCAGAACAACCACCTCTGGCCGTAATAACGGCCTTGATACACCTGGGAATTGAGTCAAACAGAGCTTGGGTGGCGTGTACAGCTGTACAGCTGCCCATGCAGCTTAAACACGATACTACAGTTCATCAAGAGTAGTGACTGGCGTATTGTGACGAGCCACGTGCTCGGCCACCATTGACCAGACGTTTTCAGTTGGTGAGAGATCTGGAGAATGTGCTGGCCAGGGCAGCAGTCGAGCATTTAAAAAAAAAATGGCTCTGAGCACTATGGGACTTAACATCTTAGGTCATCAGTCCCTTAGAACTTAGAACTACTTAAACCTAACTAACCTAAGGACATCACACTCATCCATGCCCGAGGCAGGATTCGAACCTGCGACCGTAGCAGTCCCGCGGTTCCGGACTGAAGCGCCTAGAACCGCACGGCCACCACGGTCGCCTAGTCGAGCATTTTTGGTATCCAGAAAGGCCCGTACAGGACCTGAAACATGCGGTCGTGCATTATACTGCTGAAATGTAGGGTTTCGCAGGGATCGAATGACGGGTAGAGCCACGGGTCGTAACACATCTGAAATGTAACGTCCACTGTTCAAAGTGCCGTCAATGCGAACAAGATGTGACCGAAACGTGTAACCAATGGCACCCCATACTATCACGCCGGGTGATACGCCAGTGTGGCGATGACGAATACACGTTTCCAATGTGCGTTCACCGCGATGTCGCCAAACACGGATGCGACCATCATGATGCTGTAAACAGAACCTGGACTCACCCGAAAAAATGACGTTTTGCCATTCGTACACCCAGGTTAGTCGTTGAGTACACCATCGCAGACGCTCCTGTCTGTGATGCAGCGTCAAGGGTAACCACAGCTATGGTCTCCGAGCTGATAGTCCATGCTGCTGCAAACGTCATCGAACTGTTCGTGCAGGTGGTTGTTGTCTTGCAAACGTCCCCATCTGTTGACTCAGGGATCTAGACGTGGCAGCACGATCCGTTACAGCCATGCGGATAAGATGCCTGTCATCTGGACTGCTGGTGATACGAGGCCGTTGGGATCCAGCACGGCGTTCCGTATTACCCTTCTGAACCCACCGATTCCATATTCTGCTAACAGTCATAGGATCTCGACCAACGCGAGCAGCAATGTCACCATTCGATATACCGCAATCGCGATAGACTACAATGCGACCTTTATCAAAGTTGGAAACGTGTTGGTACGCATTTCTCCTTCTTACACGAGGCATCACAACAACGTTTCACCATGCAACGCCCTCAACTGCTGTTTGTGTATGTGTTGTCGGTTGGAATCTTTCGCCGGCCGCGTTGGCCAAGCGGTTCTAGGCGCTTCAGTCCGGAACCGCGCGACTGCTACTGTCGCAGGTTCGAATCTTGCCTCGGGCATGGATGTATGTGATGTCCTTAGGTTAGTTAGGTTTAAGTAGTTCTAAGTTCTAGGGGACTGATGACCTAAGATGTTAAGTCCCATTGTGCTCAGAGCCATTTGAACCATTTTGGAAACTTTCCTCATGTCAGCACGTTGTAGGTGTCGCCACCGGCGCCAGCCTTGTGTGAATGCTCTGAGAAGCTAATCATTTGTATATCACAGCATCTTCTTCCTGTCGGTTAAATTTCGCGTCTGTAGCACGTCATCTTCGTGGTGTAGCAATTTTAATGGCCAGCAGTGTATAATCTGTGGCCGCAAGCTCGACTCCCGTCCACTACTAGCAATGGAGGGTGAAGCTTTGACAATGCCAGCTACTCACGATGGCGATATTTCAGAAAACTCATGAAACAGAAGTCGACCGAAGTACCTGAGACAGAAGCCAATAGTCAGTTTGTCGAAGGAAGTATCCCTGGACTACTTCAACTGACTCAAACACATACCAGGCTGACAATATTTTAACACAAAAATAATTTATAAATAGTTTGAAAATTGCTTATACACTCCCAGGAGCAGATATCAGTGAATTCAGACCATGTCCTTTTGATGGGATAAATAATTATTCGGCTGAAGAAACCTAAATAAAAAATTTAATGTGGAAGGATTAAAAGGCCAAAATAAGGAAAGCTTGTTAGGTAAAAACTGCAGGAAAAAAGAATCCAAATCAGCCAGCAGAAAGAACTATTGGATTATTCTAACACAATAAAGGTATCAATATCAAAGAAAGGAAATGTTATTAAATATATGGAATATAGAGCAATATGTCTGATACCTCATTCGGCAAAAATGCTATTTACAATAAAGAGTAGACGATTGTAATCTGAAGTTGAGAGAGTATTGGATGAAGAACAATTTGGCTTCAGAAGAGACTGATGTATGAGAGATGCAGCTGGACTGTTAAGAACAGCTGGGGAAAAAACCTAGAAAGGATAGGGATGTTTGTGCAGCTTCTGTTGACTAGGAAATAGTCATTGGCAGAGTTCAGGCGATTACACTTTAGGTTATGATGAAGACCAGAGTGAACTGGAAAGAAAGGGACTAATAGGCAATTTACAAAGCACAAAAAGAGTAAAAAAAAAAGAGTATAAATTGAGAAGACTGAAGGAATTAAAATTTGGAAGGAGAGTAGACAAACTTTCACCTAGTCTGTTAATTTAGATGATTTGGTTAAATACTGGTTCCAACGAAAGAGTGGTACGACAGTAGGAAGAAAGATAAACAAATATATACGATTTACTGATGACATGATAATATTAAATTGAAATGAAAAGATAATAAGCAGTATGTTAAAAGAAATGAACGCTGCCTGTTAGGAATGCGGAATGAAGTTTAATGTGGAGAAAGATAAAGCAATGATTTATACAAGCCCATCAAGGAAGATCAAAGTGAATTTTTTTAATGAGTTAATGTAACAAGGAGTTAACTCCAGGTACCTAGGATGCAAAATAACTGGTAATATGACATGTACTTAAAAAATAAAACAAGAATAGCTAGCTAAGAAAGAAGATTCTTTCTGTAGTCCAATTGACGAGGAGATTAGTGAAGAGATTTGAATGAAATGTTGCCTTGTGCAGTGACGAAACATGGCCAGTGCGGCGGAGAGAGGAAAAATGCTTAGGTGCTTTTGAGATACGGAGATGACCGGAGAGAATGATCGAGGGTTTGAAACGGACCGATAAATTAAGGAATGAGGTAGCGTTACAAAGGGTGAGCCGCAAAAGATAAATACTGCTGTTAATTAAAAGGAGGTAAAGAAATTGGCAAGGGAGGGGAAAGACTACATAATAAGTGAGCCAGTTGAAGGAACAGTGACTAGGAAGAGCACTAGAGGGGGAATATAACAGTTAATTCAAGATAAAGCATCACACACAGCTCCGAAAAGGATGGCGGAAAACCAATAGGATGGTGAATACTGAATTTCCAGAACACATCAGCACCTGCACCACCACCACCACCACCACCACCACCACCATCATATTCTTACAGTAACCTAAAGTACAATGAAAAGAAATGGTAAGAATTTTTGGGTATTGGACAGATTTGCTAAATGATAAATATCGTAATTTCTCATTACTGTTACTAGTTTTTTATTGGGGGGGGGGGGGGAAAGGAGGGTAATGTGAGAAGTCTTCCATGTATTGACGATCAGTTAGGACCCAACAGACAGGAAAAGATGGATAGCCGAAACTTTCTGCTTTCATGCCTGTGGAGTCAGGCGAGAGCGAAGGAATACGAGCCAGGGTGCTAGAATGGAATGCGGCGTTGAAGCTCAGTTGCGCCTGGGGCGGCATTCCGCACAACAGACTACGGGAAACAACAGCGCTGACCCCCGGCAAGGGGAATTCCCGAACGCTGGCGGTCGATACGGCAGGCGTGGCTCGCACTTCGGCATCCCAATAAGAGTTGGCTGGCGCGATATCGTGTCGCTGTTGAGTGGCCGACACACAGGTTCTCTCTGGGACCTAGGAGGCCCTCCTCACTGGAGGACCCTTTGTTGAGATACTCTCGACTGGCGAAAAACCGATGTGATTAAAGGAACATTTTAACTAGTCTTCTTTAGGGAAATGTGAAGTAAATTTTCGATTATGCTGAGTATCAATGTCGGATGCATTAACTATGAGTACCAGGCTGTATGCCATTCACAAACTTTCATATGGTATAACAGTACACGGTTGGGATAAACAAAGTCTGACCCGTAGTGGGAGGGGAGGGGGTAGGGTAGCGACAGGAAGAGCATCGGTGATGAAATGAAACGCCTGCAGCCGTGGTTTGGTGTTATTTTATTATGTTCCAACCAGTTTTGGTGACTCAGTATATCATCTTCATCTTCAGGCCTGCGTGCATAAACAGTACTGACAACTGCAGATTAGCAGGTTACTTCAGGATTTTTCAGTTTTTGTGGACCCTCCCACCGGAGGTTCGAGTCCTCCCTCAGGCATGGGTGTGTGTGTTGTTCTTAGCATAAGTTAGTTTAAGTAGTGTGTAAGTCTAGCGACTGATGAAGTCAGCAGTTTGGTCCCTTAGGAATTCACACACATTTGAACATTTGAACATTTTTCAGTTTAGTGCATCATCTAACTAAACAATTTTAATCATGGAATACTTAAAAGATGATTTTACTAATAAATCGTTCATTGTACAATGTATAGAGCGGAAATTCGTTGTGGTATACTATATATAATTCTGCTTAAGGTATGTGGCGATGGATGTACTGTTGGTATTTATCAAATGGTTGCTGTAAATTGGCTTTTATAGTGTTGCCATTGATTTTTATTCTGTTTTTAATCGGTCTTTGTATTTGCATGACTGGTACGTTCGTGACGCTATCATTACCGCTTATGCAGCCAGGCCTGAAAATGATGTCCTGAGTAACTGAAACTGGTTGCAATATACACTACTGGCCATTAAAATTGCTACACCAAGAAGAAATGAAGATGATAAACGGGTATTCATTGGACAAATATATTATACTAGAACTGAAATGTATTACACTTTCACGCAATTTGGGTGCAGAGATCCTAAGAAATCAGTACCCAGAACAACCACCTCTGGCCGTAATAACGGCCTTGATACGCATGGGCATTCAGTCAAACAGAGCTTGGATGGCGTGTACAGGTACAGTTGCCCATGCGGCTTCAACACGATACCACAGTTCATCAAGAGTAGTGACTGGCATATTGTGACGGGTCAGTTGTTCGGCCATCATTGACCAGACGTTTTCAATTGGTGAGAGATCTTCAGAATGTGCTGGCCAGGGCAGCAGTCGAACATTTTCTGTATCCAGAAAGGCCCGTAGAGGACCTGCAACATGCGGTCGTGCATTATCCTACTGAAATGTAGGGTTTCGCAGGGATCGAATGAAGGGTAGAGCCAAGGGTCGTAACACATCTGAAATGTAACGTCCACTGTTCAAAGTGCCGTCAATGCGAACAAGAGGTGACCGAGACGTGTAACCAATGGCACCCCATACCATCACGCCGGATGATACGCCAGTATGGCGATGACGAATACACGCTTCCAAAGTGCGTCCACAGCGACGTCGCCAAACACGGATGCGACCATCATGATGCTGTAAAATGAACCTGGATTCATTTGGAAAAATGACGTTTTGCCATTCGTGTACCCAGGTTCGTCGTTGAGTACACCATAGCAGGCGCTCCTGTATGTGATGTAGCGTCAAGGGTAACCGCAGCTATGGTCTCCGAGCTGATAGTCCATGCTGCTGCAAACGTCGACGAACTGTTCGTGCAGATGGTTGTTGTCTAGCAAACGTCCCCATCGAGACGTGGCTGCACGATACGTTACAGCCATACGGATAAGATGCCTGTCATCTCGACTGCTAGCGATACAAGGCCGTTGGGATCCAGCACGGCGTTCCGTATTACCCTCCTGAACCCACCGATTCCATATTCTGCTAACAGTCGTTGGATCTCGACCAACGCGAGCAGCAATGTCGCGATACTATAAACCGCAATCGAAATAGGCTGCAATCCGACTTTTATCAAAGTCGGAAACGTGATGGTACCCATTTCTCCTCCTTACACGAGGCATCACAATAACGTTTCACCAGGCAACGCCGGTAAAGTGCTGATTGTGTATAATAAATCGGTTGGAAACTTTCCTCATGTCAGCACGTTGTAGGTGTCGCCACCGGCGCCAGCCTTGTGTGAATGGTCTGAAAAGCTAATCATTTGCATATCACAGCATCTTCTTCCTGTCGGTTAAATTTCGGGTGTGTAGCACGTCATCTTCTTGGTGTAGCAATTTTAATGGCCAGTAGCCTAATAAAATAACATCAAAATTACAGCTGCAGGTGTTTCATTTTATTACATAAGTGAACGGTTGAAGTCTCGCAGACCATCTATATCTACATAGGTACTCTGCAAATCATACGTAAGTGCCCAGCAAAAAGTTCATCGAAACATCTTCGCAATAATTCTATATTATTCCACTCTCGAACAGCGCGCTGGAAAAACTAACATCTATTTCTTTCCGTGCGAGCTCTGACTTAACCTTATTTTGTTATGATAGTCGTTTCTTCCTAAGATCGCGCCACAACGAGAAACGCCTTTGTTTTAACGGTGTCCACCCCAATTCCTGTATCATGTCAGTGACACCCTCTCCCTATTTTCAATAACACGAAGCATGCTGCTCTTCTTCAAACTTTCTCTGTGTACTCCATTAATCCTACCTACCAAGGATCCCTCAGTGCTCAGCAGCACTCCCAAAGACGACGGACAAACGGAGTGTAGGCGGTCTCTTTGATAGCTCTACTGCATCTTCTAAGCGCTCTGCCAATAAATCGCACTCTTTGGATCGTCTCCCACAACGTTTTAGATGTGTTCTTTCCAGTTTAAGTTGTTCGTAATTGTAATTTCTACGTATTTAGTTAAATTTACAGCCATTTGATTTGACTGATTTATCGTGCAAACTAAATTTAATGTATCCTTTTAGCACTCATGTCGATGACCTCACACTTTTCCTTATTTAGGGTCAATTTTCTCACCATACAAATATCTTTTCTAAATGGTTTTGGAAATGGTTTTGATCTTCTGATAATTTTACTAGACGATAAACAATAGCGTCATCTGCAGACAAGCTAAGACGGCTGCTCAGATTGTCTCCTAAATCGTTTAGATAGACAAAGAACAGCAGAGAGCCTATAACACTACCTTGTGGAACGTCAGAAATCATTTCTGTTTTACTCAATGTCTTTCCGTCAGTTACTACGAACTGTGACCTCTCTGACAGGAAACCACGAATCCAATCGCATAACTGAAACAATATTCCACAAGCACGCAATTTGATTACAAGCCTTTTGTGAGGCATGGTGCCGGGAGACTTCTGCAAATCTAGAAATACGGAATCAATATAAATCCCTTGTGAACAGCACTCAACACTTCTTGTGTGTAAAGAACTAGGTATGATTCACAAGAACGACGCCTTCTAAATCCGTGTTGACTGTATGTCGATAGACGTTTCTCTTCGAGGTAATTCATACTGTTCGAACACAATATATGATCCAAAAGCCTGCTGCATATCGACGTTAATGATGATGTTGTGGTCCTTGTTCCCGAGATTGGTTTGATGCAGCTCTCCATCATGAAAGCTTCTTCATCTCCGAATAACTATTCCAACCTGCATCCTTCTGAATCTGCTTAGTGTATTCATCTCTTGGTCTCCCTCTACGAATTTTACCCTCCACGCTTCCCTTCAATACTAAATTGGTGATCCCTCGATGCGTCAGAATGTGTCCTATTAACCGATCTCTTCTTCTACTCAATTTGTGCCACAAATTCCTCTTCTCCCCAATTCTATTCAGTACCTTCTCATTACTTACGTGATCTACCCATCTAATCTTCAGCATTCTTCGGTAGCACCACATTTAGAAAGCTTCTATTCTCTTCTTGTCCAAACTTGTTATCGTCCATGTTTCACTTCTATACATGGCTACATTCCGCACAAATACTTTCAGAAACGACTTCATGACACTTAAATCCTTACTCGATGTTAACAAATTTCTCTTCTTCAGTAACTCTTTCCTTGGCATAGCCAGTCTACATTTATATCGTCGCTACTTCGACAGTCATAAGGTATTTTGCTTTCCAACTATCAAAACTCCTTTACTACTTTAAATGTCTCATTGCCTAATCTAATTCCCTCAGCATCACCTGATTTTGTTCCACTACATTCCATTATCCTCGTTTTGCTTTTGTTGGTGTTCATCTTGTATCCTCCTTTCAAGACTCTGTCCATTCCGTTCAGCTGCTCTTCCAGGTCCTTTACTGCCTCTGACAGAATTTGAATGTCGTAGGCAAACTTCAAAGTTGTAATTTACTCCCCAACAATTTTAATTCCTACTCCAAATTTTTCTATTGTTTCCTTTACCGTTGCTACAACCCTGTCTCACTGCCTTCTCAACCACTGCCTCCCTTTCGTGCACCTCGACTTTCATAACGGCCATCTGGTTTCTGTACAAACTGTAAATAGCGTTTCGATCCCTGTATTTTACCCCTGCCACCTTCAAAATGTGAAAGAGGGTATTCCAGTCAACATTGTCAAAAGCTTTATCTAAGCCTAAATTGCTAAAAACGTAGGTTTACCTTTCCTTAACCATCTTCTAATATAGGTAATGTGATCAGAATCGCCTCGTATGTTCCAACATTTCTATGGAATCCAAACTCATCTTCCCAGAGGTCGGCTTCAACCAGTTTTTCCATTCGTCTGTAAAGAATTCGTGACAGTATTTTGCAGCCGTGAATTAAACTGATAGTTTGGTAATTTTCACACCTTTCAGCACCTGCTTTCTTTGGGATTGGAATTATTATGTTCTCCTTGAAGTCTTAGGGTATTCGCCTGTCTCATAGATCTTGCTCGTCAGATGGTTAAGCTGTACCATATCTCCCATTTTATCTTCATCTACGTCCTCTTCCATTCCTCAATATATTGCCATCCAGTACATCGCCCTCTATATACTTCTTCCATCTTTCTGCTTTCCCTTCTTTACTTAGAACTGGTTTTCCATCTGAGCTCTTGATATCGTGCAAGTGGTTCTCTTTTCTCCAAAGGTCTCTGTAATTTTCCTGTAGGCTGTATCTATCTTGCCCCTAGTGATATATGCTTCTACATCCTTGCTTTTGTCCTCTAGCCAACCCTGCTTAGCCATTTTGCACTTCCTGTCGATCTCATTTTTGAGGCGTTTGTATTCGTTTTTGCCTGCTTCATTTACTGCATTTTAATATTTTCTCCTTTCATCAATTAAATTCAATATCTCTTCTGTTACCGAAGGTTTTCTACTAGCCCTCGTCTTTTCACTGCCTTCAGTATTTCATCCCTCAAAGCTACTCATTCTTCTTCTACTCTATCTCTTTCCCCTGTTCTTGTGACTCACTCCATAATACTCTCTCTGAAACTCTCTACAGCCTCTCGTTCTTTCAGTTTATCCAGGTCCCATCTCCTTAAATTCCTAGTTTTCTTCAATTTCTTCAGTTTTAATCTACAGTTCAAAACCAATAAAATATTGTCAGAGTGCACATCTGCCCCTGGAAATGTCTTGCAATTCAAAACCTGGAATCTCAATCTCTGTCTTACCATTACATAATCTATCTCAAACTTTCCCCTGTCCCCAGGCCTCTTCCACGTATACAACCTCCTTTTATGATTCTTAAACGAAGTGTTAGCTATGATTTTACCAGGCGGCTTCCTCCTTCATTTTTTAACCCAAGTCCATATTCACCTACTACTGTTCCTCCACTTCCTTTTCCTACTGTAAAATTCTAGTCTCCCATGATTACTAAATTTTCGTCTCCATTAACTATCTGAATAATTTCTTTTATCACATCATACATTTCTTCATTCTCTTCATCATCTGCGGAGCTAGTTGGCATATGAACTTGTACTACTGTGGTAGGAGTGGGCTTGTATCTATATTGGCTACAATAACGCGTTCGCTGTGCTGTTCGTAGTAGCTTATCCGTGTTCCTATTTTTTTTATTTATTATTATACCCGCACATGGATTATCCTAATTTGAGTTTGTATTTATGACCCCGTATTCCCTGACGAGAAGTCTTGTTTCTCCTGTCACCGAGCTTCGGTAATTCCCACTACATCTAGGTTTAACCTACCCATTTCCGTGTTCAAATTTTCTAACCCACCTGCCCGATTAAGGGCTCTGACATTCCACTCTCCGATCCGTAGAACGCCAGTTTTCATTCTGCTGATAACGACGTCCTTCTGAGTAGTCCCTACCCGGAGATCCGAATGGAGTACTATTTTACCTCCGCAATTTTTTACCCAAGAGTGTGCCATCATCATTTAACCATACAGTAAAGCTGCGTGTCATTGGAAAAAATCATGGCTGTAGTTTCCCCTTGCTTTCAGCCGTTCGCAGTACCAGCACAGCAAGGCCGTTTTGGTTGATGATGCAAGACCACATGTCAATCATCCAGATTGTTTCCCCTGAAACTACTGAAAACGCTGCTGCCCCTCTTCAGGAACCACACGTTTGTCTGGCCTCTAAAGAGTTATCCCTCCTTTGCGGTTGCACCTACGGTACCACTGTCTGTATCGCTGAGGCACGCAAGCCTCCCCACCAACGGCAAGGCCCATGGTTCATGGGGGGACGTTAATGATATGGGCCTGTAATTTAGTAAATTAATCCTATTGTCTTTGCTGAATACTGGTGTGATCTGCGCAACTTTCCAGTCTTTGCATACCGATTTTTCGTCGAGCTAGGGGTTTTATATGACGAAGTATGAGGCTCTTGCATTAGAATACCCTAAAAAGAACCTAATTGGTATACAATCTGGACAGGAAGACTTGCTTTTATTGATTTAAGTTGCTTCACTATACTGAGGACATCTACTTCTAATATAAACGTGCTGGGAACTGTTCTTGTTTCGAATTCTGGAATATTTACTTCGTCTCCTTTGGTGAACCAATCTCGAAATTCTGTCTTTAGTAACTTTGCTGTAGCTGTGATCGATAGTATTTGCATTACTGTCTCGCCGAAAATGCATTGATTGTTTATTGCCGCTAGCGTACTTCATATACCACCAGAATTTCTACACTATATGATGAAAAGTACGCGGAAACCTCCCAAAACACTCGTTTTTATATAAAGTGCATTGTGCTACCACCTACTCCCTAATACTCCATGTCACCGACCTCAGTAGTCATTAAACATCGTGAGAAAGCACAGTGGGGCGCTCCGCAGAACTCACGGACTTCTAACGTGGTCAGGTGATTCGGTGTCTCTTGTGTCATACGTCCCACGCGAGATTTCCACACTCCTAAACATCCCTAGATCCATTGTTTCCGATGTGATAGTGAAGTGGAATCGTGAAGGGACACGTGCAACACAAAAGCGTACACGCCGACCTGGTCTGTTGATTGACAGAGACCGCCGACAGTTGAAGAGGGTCGTAATGTGTAATTGTCAGACATCTATCCAGAACATCACACAGAAATTCCAAACTGCAGCAGCATCCACTGCAAGAACAATCACACTTAGGCGGTAGGTGAGAGAACTTGGATTTGATGGTCGAGTGGCTCCTTACAAGTCACAAATCACGACGGTAAATGCCAAACGACGCTCGGTTTGAGGAGCGCAAAGATTGGACGATTGAACAATGGAAAAAGTTGTGTGGAGTGAAGAATCACGGTACACAGTGTGGCGGTCCGATGGCCGGGTGTGGGTACGGCGAATGCCCAGTGAACGTATCTGCCAGCGTGTGTAGTGGCAACAGTAAAATTCGGAGGCGGTAGTGTCATGGTGTGGTCGTGTTTTTCTTGGAGAGGGCTTGCACCCCTTGTTGTGTTGCGTGGCAGTGTCACAGAGCCGGCCTACATTGAGGTAATAAGCCGCATGGGGTAGCCAAGCGGTCATAGGCTCCTTGTCACGAGTAGTAGGACAAGGTTTGTGTGACTTTGGCGGGAAGGAAGCCAATTGGGCTACTTCCACTAATCTAACCCTCCAGAAAAAATTTGCGCCAAATTCAAATTCCAACACGGTAATGGCTGCCAAAACCGTACTTGTCTTTATTATTATTCATTATTATTCATTATCATTTATTATCATTTATCATTATTATTATTTATTATTATTACTGGCCTACCTCCAATAGAAAATTGCGCCAAATTCAAATTCCAATACGATAATGTCTCGAAAACTGTACTACTGTTTATTATTATTATTATCATTTATTATTTATTCAAGATGTCCGATTTCGGTGGGAAGACAGCCCTTTGCGTTACATCCATAACAAAAAATCTGTTTCAAGTCCAAATTCCAGCAGCATAATCGATCACACATACGGAATAGTCCACATCCTACGAACTTTGACTGTCACTTACCTTTTTACACTGCTAACCTATCAAAATCAAGTCAAATAATAAACTGCACTTCTATACTCCTGGAAATTGAAATAAGAACACCGTGAATTCATTGTTCCAGGAAGGGGAAACTTTATTGACACATTCCTGGGGTCAGATACATCACATGATCACACTGACAGAACCACAGGCACATAGACACAGGCAACAGAGCATGCACAATGTCGGCACTAGTACAGTGTATATCCACCTTTCGCAGCAATGAAGGCTGCTATCCTCCCATGGAGACGATCGTAGAGATGCTGGATGTAGTCCTGTGGAACGGCTTGCCATGCCATTTCCACCTGGCGCCTCAGTTGGACCAGCGTTCGTGCTGGACGTGCAGACCGCGTGCGACGACGCTTCATCCAGTCCCAAACATGCTCAATGGGGGACAGATCCGGAGATCTTGCTGGCCAGGGTAGTTGACTTACACCTTCTAGAGCACGTTGGGTGGCACGGGATACATGCGGACGTGCATTGTCCTGTTGGAACAGCAAGTTCCCTTGCCAGTCTAGGAATGGTAGAACGATGGGTTCGATGACGGTTTGGATGTACCGTGAACTATTCAGTGTCCCCTCGACGATCACCAGTGGTGTACGGCCAGTGTAGGAGATCGCTCCCCACACCATGATACCGGGTGTTGGCCCTGTGTGCCTCGGTCGTATGCAGTCCTGATTGTGGCGCTCACCTGCACGGCGCCAAACACGCATACGACCATCATTGGCACCAAGGCAGAAGCGACTCTCATCGCTGAAGACGACACGTCTCCATTCGTCCCTCCATTCACGCCTGTCGCGACACCACTGGAGGCGGGCTGCACAATGTTGGGGCGTGAGCGGAAGACGGCCTAACGGTGTGCGGGACCGTAGCCCAGCTTCATGGAGACGGTTGCAAATGGTCCTCGCCGATACCCCAGGAGCAACAGTGTCCCTAATTTGCTGGGAAGTGGCGGTGCGGTCCCCTACGGCATTGCGTAGGATCCTACGGTCTTGGCGTGCATCCGTGCGTCGCTGCGGTCCGGTCCCAGGTCGACGGGCACGTGCACCTTCCGCCGACCACTGGCGACAACATCGATGTACTGTGGAGACCTCACGCCCCACGTGTTGAGCAATTCGGCGGTACGTCCACCCGGCCTCCCGCTTGCCCACTATACTCCCTCGCTCAAAGTCCGTCCACTGCACATACGGTTCACGTCCACGCTGTCGCGGCTTGCTACCAGTGTTAAAGACTGCGATGGAGCTCCGTATGCCACGGCAAACTGGCTGACACTGACGGCGGCGGTGCACAAATGCTGCGCAGCTAGCGCCATTCGACGGCCAACACCGCGGCTCCTGGTGTGTCCGCTGTGCCGTGCGTGTGATCATTGCTTGTACAGCCCTCTCGCAGTGTCCGGAGCAAGTATGGTGGGTCTGACACACCGGTGTCAATGTGTTCTTTTTTCCATTTCCAGGAGTGTACTAACGTAAGTCACATCCTCTGACTTTGCCAGGAAAAGGGACTGAAGTCTTTATTTCAAGCAGTACTGTCATCACGTATTCTCCAACAGACTTAGTACACATCCTCAAGATCGCAGCAACACCCAGCGCTCTCGCCACTAGGTCCAGACTCCAACTGACTTAGTTCAAATCGTCGCCAGCAGAGGAGGCTGCCCCTGGCCGGATGGGGCGACTTGCTTGTGTGCCGGCCGGCGCGCACTCCCCTGGTCCACGTCACAGCTTCCCGGCCCGCAGGCGCCCGCCCGCGCTAGCCGCTGGACCCTGTAAACATGTCTTTGCTGGACACTCTGGAACCAGTCGTTGCCTACGTCACAACAGGCAGTCCAGCAAGTATGTTCGATACGAAGTCCGTCTCTAAGTTAACATCACACGAGTATCATTATTCAATCGACATAGTGCTATTACCTAATCCAAATTCGTCTCGAAAACACACGGGCGTATGCGTGAACCATCGCTCTCCCCAACCTACATACCTCCGCAATTTAACCTAAGTCAAAGTTCACATCACTACTTAATTAAATTGATCAGTTAATTAAACTCGCTGCTGCGGAAAGCGCCTCGTCCACCAGGACTCGGAATGAATTTTCGCGAGTGCCACACCCACCTGGGCTTAGAATCAAATAGTTAAAGTCTCTACCACGGTCCTCAACCGACCGCCACATCCTCTTACCAACCCATGTTCATGCACTGAGCGGTATTAACGTTTGCTAACGTCCATTAGCTTATATACATTTTCTCTATTGAAATAAGCGAACTTTGAATTTTGGCGGTCACTTTGTGTTTTGCTAGCAACATAAGAAAATTGTGGCAAACAGAGCTCACCTCCACTAACCTGTCACCCGACCGTCACCTCCTCCTAGGGACTGGTGGTAAAAAGACTCAGCCTCCACTAGACTGATCGAGAGAAGAAGGACTTTAGTTTATTTGCCAGCACTTTATTTACCGATTAATTATATTTATCACAGAACACACGTTCTGACATGTCCCACAAACCTGCAAACTACTCCTACAAAACTCATGTATAAGGCTATACACACAGGCTTGCTAATTGTAAACCGTCAAAAAAGTCACTGCACAGCCTACAGACATGTGAAGCACACCTAAACAGTTCAAAACATTTACGCCCATAGAACCGAACAGCTCATAATTTGTCTAAATAATAATCCATCTAAAATGCCCTGCTCGCTAATCGTCAACTTTTCAAAATCATACACCAGTCTTTATTGAAACAATTGGAGAGGGACAGCACCATCACCCTCTATATTCGCCACTCAGTCCACGGTGCAACTGACGTAGTGCACAGAACCATCGACACAGGACACCCCCTGACATCAGATCATCACCCAAGTACAGTTATCCATGATGTCTGCAAACAGCGTGTTCTCCACTTGGTCTAGCACTCAGTCCCACCACCAGACTACTCTTTCATCCTTTTCTTGATGTAAACCAAGATCCTCTGCTTAAAAATCGCGCAAAAACCACTCAGACTACGCTGTGCTGCTCGGGGGAGTAAGGAACGACTGCACTATATTTATTTTGTGCCCTTTCATTTAGGCATGAAGTATATTTGTCACACAGTCACAAAACACCCGCACTGATCTGCCTGTGGTCATGTGACACAGCCCACAAACACGTAAACAACTCCTAATTTCACCACACAATAGCAAATTGCTCATAAACAATGCAGTACACAATATCCGCAGACGAACTCTGTACTCCTAAACTCTCCAAATAACGCACAGAATAGTCCACAGACCTGCTCGAAAAATAGTGCAACAGACGCGCCCAAACACCCTCACCCAATAACCTTCCCCCAGCTGCCAAACCGACCAAAATTCTCTGCTCGGCCTCCCACAAACATGACCTCATCACAGTCGCATTCGCGCCTAACACCGGAGAAATTCATAGCACCTATGCGCCGAAGATTACGCCCCAAGGCAGACAGCGCTCGCGTGCGGTCGGCGGGACGGTGGTCCAGAGTCTCCACCCAAGTTCAGCTTCCCCGCGCTCGTGACAGCCGACCAGTAAAGGGTACTGTCCTCTGACACATGTGAAACCTGCTTTGTTCTTCTCATGTATACCGCCGGCGGCTCAGGTCAGGACATGCCTTCACGTCTATTGTCAGAATAGCCCATAGCTCGTTGACACACACGATTAACGCCGCCGTCAAAACAGTTACTACTTGCCTGCTCACTAAAAAACTGCCAAGTCAACCTCTTGGAAATTGTGTAGCCACAAATAGGTAACGCTCCCTTTCTACATGTCTCATCTTCTGCATGTATGGAAATTCTCCCCCTAACATAATCTCTTTACCAACAGCGAAATCGGAAATCTTGAGTGACACCCACTGCTGGTGGCGCTGTGTACTAACCCAGTTGGACTCCGGACCTCGTGGCGAACACACGTGCATGATATAAATAATAACAAATAATAAATGATAATAAAGAATAATAAATCCTCATAAATGATAATAAATGATAATAAATAACTGGAGCAGCTGTCCAAATGCAGAGACCTGTTAGATTGTAGCTATCTGAAAGAGTTAACTTTGAATTCCTATAGACGACCGAATAACGAAGTAATAGTTAGTGTGTGTCGGGCTGCTTTGGTGATCAAGTCAGAATTTGCGAAGGTGATCGATTTGTGTTGGAGTGTTATTCGATGAGATGTAGATTGTTCAGTTAACTCCTTCTGCACATTTGCTGCCTTTATTTAGTTGAGTGAAGATCGATTGTGGTATGTTGGAGACACACTTGTCTATTCTCTAGACCTGGGAAGGACCTTAGTTGGCCTGTAAATTATAGCGAAGATCTGGAATACGTCACATGACTGACAACGGTATTCGAGAGTGGAAATATCATTTTTCAGATGTTTGTTTATGCTTAGTGAGTGGTTTACAGCATGCTGCACATGGATAAGGTTCGGCGTTTGTAGAGAATAATTTGAAGTATGTATCTTGGGAATTTTGATGAACAAGCGATCGGTAGGGTGTAGCCTAGTGGCTGGTATTGAGAAGTACAGCTAAAATCATGTAATATTATGGAGCAAGTACGTGTGTTCTTGTAGCCTATGAGTCTGGGGATGTTTGTAGAATAGCGAACACACAAGGAAGGAGACACAGTAACACGTTTGTGTTGAGGAGGAAGTGATCCCCAATTTTGTGGAGCAGTTCTGAGTGTGTTTTTGGTCCACTGATGTGAAAGGGGATATTACCGCTGAGTGTCGAGTCTGTAGAGAGAAAGAGCAGGTTGACGGTACTTCCCTAGGAACGGAGAGCACTGAGTCATATAAACAGTGTAGGAATAGGGTAAATTTTTTGTAGAGATTTGCACTATAAGTGCAATTTTTTCTGTCAAATGTTTATATATTGTATTGTAAAGTTAATGTGGGTTACAATGTGTTGCCCTTGTATATATTGCATTAAAAAGTTAATATTGGTTATGTTATGGGATGAGTAGAGATGATGACTGTGTGGAGGAGGAGGAGATTAGTGTTTAACGTCCCGTCGACAACGAGGTCATTAGAGACGGAGCGCAAGCTCGGGTGAGGGAAGGATGGGGATGGAAAGCGGCCGTGCCCTTTCAAAGGAACCATCCCGGCATTTGCCTGAAGCGATTTAGGGAAATCACGGAAAACCTAAATCAGGATGGCCGGAGACGGGATTGAACCGTCGTCCTCCCGAATGCGAGTCCAGTGTGCTAACCACTGCGCCACCTCGCTCGGTAATGACTGTGTGTGTCATATCGTGAGGGAGGTATAGATTGAGGGGACTGTGGGTGCAATTTGGCGATTTCTGTAAAATAACAACAGAGAGCGCCAGAAAGCAAAGAAAAAGCTGGATAGTACTTCGATATGGGAATGATCACTAATTCAGCGGTTAAATTAGATAAGAGAAATTAAGAAGTCTTGATTGACTGTGTGGTGGGCTAAGGAGGGGTCATCTGCATATGTTGAGAGCATGAAGGCTGAAATGTTAGGGGGGTTGGGACAAGGCGTTATGTTGGTAAAGAGGTCATGTTAGGGGGACAATTTCCATACATGCAGAAGATGAGACATGTAGAAAGGGAGCGTTACCTCTTTGTGGCTACACAATTTCCAAGAGGTTGACTTGGCAGTTTTTTAGTGAGCAGGCAAGTAGTAACTGTTTTGACGGCGGCGTTAATCGTGTGTGTCAACGAGCTATGGGCTGTTCTGACAATAGACGTGAAGGCATGTCCAGACCTGAGCCGCCGACGGTATACATGAGAAGAACAAAGCAGGTTTCACATGTGTCAGAGGACAGTGCCCTTTACTGGTCGGCTGTCACGAGCGCGCGGAAGCTGAGCTTGGGTGGAGACTCTGGACCACCCTCCCGCCGACCACACGCGCGCGCTGCCTGCCTTGGAGCGTAATCTTCGGCGCATAGGTGCTATGAATTTCTCCGGTGTCAGGCGCGACTGAGACTGTGATGAGGTCCTGTTTGTGGGAGGCCGAGCAGAGACTTTTGGTCGGTTTGGCAGCTGGGGGAAGGGTATTGGTTGAGGGTGTTTGGGCGCGTCTGTTGCACTATTTTGCGAGCAGGTCTGTGGACTATACTGTGCGTTATTTGGAGAGTTTAAGAGTACAGAGTTCGTCTGCGGATATTGTGTACTGCATTGTTTATGAGCAATTTGCTATTGTGTGGTGAAATTAGGAGTTGTTTACGTGTTTGTGGGCTGTGTCACATGACCACAGGCAGATCAGTGCGGGTGTTTTGTGACTGTGTGACAAATATACTTCATGCCTAAATGAAAGGGCACAAAATAAATAGAGTGCAGTCGTTCCTTACTCCCCCGAGCAGCACAGCGCAGTCTGAGTGGTTTTTGCGCGATTTTTAAGCAGAGGATCTTGGTTTACATCAAGAAAAGGATGAAAGAGTAGTCTGGTGGTGGGACTGAGTGCTAGACCAAGTGGAGAACACGCTGTTTGCAGACATCATGGATAAGTGTACTTGGGTAATGATCTGATGTCAGGGGTTGTCCTGTGTCGATGGGTCTGTGTACTAAGTCAGTTGGACCGTGGACTGAGCGGCGAATACAGAGGGTGGTGGTGCTGTCTACGTCTAATTGTTTAAATAAAGACTCGTGTATGATTTTGAAAAGTTGATGATTAGCGAGCAGGGCATTTTAGATGGATTATTATTTATACAAATTATGAGTTATTCGGTTCTATGGGCGTAAATATTTTGAATTATTTAGGTGTGCTTCACATGTCTGTATGCTGCGCAGTGACTTTTTTCACGGTTTACAATTATCAAGCCTGTGTGTAGAGCCTTATACATGAGTTTTGTAGGAGTAGTTTGCAGGTCTGTACGCTGTGGGACATGTCAGAACGTGTCTTCTGTGATAAATATAATTAATCGGTAAATAAAGTGCTGGCAAATAAACTAAAGTCCTTCTTCTCTCGATCAGTCTAGTGGAGGCTGAGTCTTTTTCCACCAGTCCCTAGGAGGAGGTGACGGTCGGGTGACAGGTTAGTGGAGGTGAGCTCTGTTTGCCACAATTTTCTTATGTTGCTAGCGAAACACAAAGTGACCGCCAAAATTCAAAGTTCACTTATTTCAATAGAGAAAATGTCACATAAGCTAATGGACGTTAGCAAACGTTAATAGCGCTCAGTGCATGAACATGGGTTGGTAAGGGGATGTGGCGGTCGGTTGAGGACCGTGGTAGAGACTTTAACTATTTGATTCTAAGCCCAGGTGGGTGTGGCACTCGCGAAAATTCATTCCGAGTCCTGGTGGACGTGGCGCTTTCCACAGCAGCGAGGTTAATTAATTGATCAATTTAATTAAGTAGTGATGTGAACTTTGTGTTAGGTTAAATTGCGGAGGTAGGTTGGGGAGAGCGATGTTTCACGCATACGCCCGTGTGTTTTCGGGACGAATTTGGATTAGGTAATAGCACTATGTCGATTGAATAATGAGACTCGCGTCATGTTAACTTAGAGACGGACTTCGTATCGAACATACGTGCTGGACCGCCTGTTGTGACGTAGGCAACGACTGGTTCCAGCGTGTCCAGCAAAAACATGTTTACAGGGTCCAGCGGCTAGCGCGGGCCGGCGCCTGCGGGCCGGGAAGCTGTGACGTGGACCAGGGGAGTGCGCGCCGGCCGGCACACAAGCAAGTCGCCCCATCCGGCCAGGGACAGCCTCCTCTGCTGGCGACGATTTGAACTAAGTCAGTTGGAGTCTGGACCTAGTGGCGAGAGCACTGGGTGTTGCTGCGATCTTGAGGATGTGTACTAAGTCTGTTGGAGAATACGTGATGACAGTACTGCTTGAAATAAAGACTTCAGTCCATTTTCCTGGCAAAGTCAGAGGATGTGACTTACGTTAGTAGAAGTACAGTTAATTATTTGACTTGATTTTGATAGGTTAGCAGTGTAAAAAGGTAAGTGACAGTCAAAGTTCGTAGGATGTGGACTATTCCGTATGTGTGATCGATTATGCTGCTGCAATTTGGACTTGAAACAGATTTTTTGTTATGGATGTAACGCAAAGGGCTGTCTTCCCACCAAAATTGGACATCTTGAATAAATAATAAATGATAATAATAATAAACAAAAGTACAGTTTTCGAGACATTATCGTATTGGAATTTGAATTGGCGCAATTTTCTATTGGAGGTAGGCCAGTAATAACAATAAATAATAATAATGATAAATGATAATAAATGATAATGAATAATAATGAATAATAATAAAGACATGTACCGTTGTGGCAGCCATTATAGTGTTGGAATTTGAATTTGGGCAAATTTTTTCCGGACGGTTAGGTTAGTGGAAGTAGCCCAATTGGCTTTCTTCCCGCCAAAATCCGCCATCTTGAATGACGTCACAGCGGCAGGGGTATGAACTAACACAGTTGGACTGCAGACCTCATATTGAACACACATGCATTGTATAAATAGTAATAATAATAAATGATAATGTATGATAATGAATGTAATGATAATGAATGACATAATAAATGATAATGAATACTAATAAGGACAAGTACAGTTCTGCAGGCATTATCCTGTTGGAATTTTAATTTCGTGCCAATTTCTTCTGGAGGGTTAGGTTAGTGGAGGTAGTCGAATTGCCCTATTTTCCCGTCTAAATTCAAAATTCCCGCCATTTTTTCTGAGGGTTAGGCTAGTGGAGGTAGCCCAATTGGCCTATTTTCCCACCAAAAGACGCCATCTTGGATGACGTCATGCGCTGTTGCCAAGCCCACACGGCGCCATTTTGGTTGAAGTCATCGCCGCCATCTTCAGTAAATTTGGCAACAATGCACAGTGGCATCACACGAACCTTGTCCTACTACTGTCACATTTTACGTGGCTTCCCTCATCCGAGCTTCAAGTCCTCCCTTGGTCATGGGTGTGTGTGTGTGTACGTTAGTTTAAGTAGTGTGTAGCTTAGGGGACGATGACCTCAGCAGTTTAGTCCCATAAAACCTTACCACAATTTTAAAAAAATGATGTTTTAAGCACTTTCAGGCTTCCCACTGTCGAAGAGCGATTCCGCGATGGCGATTGCAACTTTCAACATGACCGAGCACCTGTTCACAATGCACCTTCTGTGGTGGAGTGGTTACACAACAATAACATCCCTGTAATGGACTGACCTGCACAGAGTCCTGACAAGAATCCTAGAGAACACCTTTGGGATGTTTTAGAACGCCGACTCCGTGCCGGGCCTCACCGACCGACATCGATACTTCTCCTCAGTGCAGCACTCCGTGAAGAATGGGTTACCATTCCCCAAGAAACCTTCCAGCACGTGAGTGAACGTATGCGTGCGATAGTGGAAGCTGTCTTCAAGGCTAAGGAGGGCGCCACTCACTTGTAAGTTTTTTTAGCCAGGTTGAAACGTCCCCTTTGAAAAATTTATGAATGATTGTGCTGACAAACCCCTTACGTTATTCGATTTTCAAACAGCTGAGCAAAACTGAACGTGCACAGACATTTCTCTCTTTACCTACTCAGATCATCAATAAACTGACACAATATTTTTAGCGCAAAAGAAAGGCCCTGACTAACAATAACCTATGCGTTTCACAAATCGCTTACCTCACAAAAATCTTGGTTACTCGAACTACTGCAATACAGCGAGCGCCAATACTGCCAGCTAAATAAAAGATTCTAACTACTGAAGTCAGTAACTATTGATAAGCATAGTTAGACAATGAAAGATTTTGATAGAGAACAAACAATGTATTTACCTTAATAGTGTTCAAAAGTCATAATTTATATATCAGTATTACAAATTTACTGTCTCTGATAGACACACGTCCAGATCATCCGCTCTCGAAACTCTGCCATCTCTCTCCCCACATCCACCACTGCTGACGGCTCACCTCCAACTGCGCAACGCTACGCACTGTTCACGTCCAACTGTCCAACGCTACAACAGCGAGTATTACAACAATGCCATCCAGCCACAGACTGCACACAGCACAGGCAGTGATTTTCTTACAGAGCGCTACGTGGCGTTAGCAATAGAAAAACTTAAACAGCCTGCTTACAAGGTGTCTGGATACTTCTGATCACGTAGTGTATGTATTTTCTGCCAATTTGCGAGAAAAGGTTTCGTTGTGGAAACTATTACAAGCATCTCGCTTTGAAGTCCGCTCTAGATTTCGAGCTTCTGTAAAGGATCGCCAATGTTGGAGATTTTATGTTCGTTTGAATTTAGAATGCATTTTCATTGTTTCTGCAACAGAATTCTGATCTGTTTTGTATACCATGGGGGATCAGCTCCGTCGTTTTCCATATTATTCGGTATAAATCTCTTCATTTCTGTCGACACTATTTCTTTGAAATCAAGCCACATCTGATCTACACTTTGTTAATCTGGAATGAGTGTAGACTGTCTTTCAGGAAGATATCAAGCAAGTCTTGATCTACTTTTTCGAACCGATACATTTTTAGTTTATTTTTCGAGGATTTAGGAATTACCGTATTCAGTCTTGCTACGACAACCCTATGTTCACTGATTACTGTATCCGTTTTGATGCTCATTGTTATCTCAGTACTATATGTCGCCAGCAGTCAAGTGTGTTTGCACAACTGTTTACTATTCTAGTGGGCTCATGAAACTACTGCTCGAAGCAATTTTTAGAGAATGTGTTTAGCACAATTTCGGATGATGTTCTATGCGGGCCTCCGTATTTAAACACCTATTTTCGCCAACATATCGAGGGTAAATTGAAGTCACAACCAACTGTAATGGTATATATCGGGTGTTTGAAATCAGACTCAAGTTTCCTTTGAACCTTTCAGCAATCGTATCATCTGAGTTGGGATGTCGGTAAAAGGATCCAATTATTATTTTATTCCGGTTGCCAAGAATGACCTCTACCCATGAAACGTCACCTTAGAACATTTTCTGGATTACTGTGCTGATAAACCTCTTACATTATTTGCTTTTCAAACAGCTGAGCAAAACTGAACGTACTCAAACATTCACTAAAGTGACACACAATATTTTTAGCGCAACGCAATCTGACTTTCAAAAATCCCTAAAAAAGAATGGCCCTGACTAACATTAACCTATACCTTTCACAAATCACTTACCTCACCAAAACTCTTCGTTACTCGAACTACTGCAATACAGCGAGCGCCACTACTGCCAGCTAAATAAAAGATTCAAACTACGGAAGGCACTAACTACTGATAGGCATAGTTAGCAAATGAAAGACTTTAATAGAGAACAAACAATGTATTTACCTCAACAGTGTTCAAAAGTCATAATGTATATAGCTGTTCATGATATCCAGTATAACAAATTTCAAAACTCCATCTCTCTTCCCACATCCACCACTGCTGGCGGCTCACCTCCAACTGCGCAACGCTACGCGCTGTTCACATCCAGCTGCCGCTGCCCAACACTACAACGGCAGACAACAATGCAAACTAGCCACAGACTGCACACAGCACAGCCAGTGATTTTCATACAGAGCGCTACGTAACGTTGCCAATAAGAAAACGTAAACAGCCTACTTACACCCACACGAACTCACAGAAACTATCTACTTCAATTTAGCTACAAGATTACTTCTAACAGCACCAATCACGCCAAAATGTCAGTGCTTTCTATTGGCGCTTGGAGTTTCGGTACTTTCTCAACACGTCTACGACAGTTTACAACTGTTATGCCGATGGTTCCTACGACTACATTCTTCTTGTATTTAACCTGTGTTGAGACTGAAGCCCTTTTTTGTGTTTCCTCCAGGCCCTCTAACTTAAAAAATATCCTAGTCCACGGCTCATAGCCCCTGCTAACCTTGTAACCGCCTCCTGCGTGTGATGGACTCCTAACATATTTTGCGGAACCCGGAAACCCACCACCATCTAGAAGGAACCTAGAGAACCGTCTGAGTCTCTGATTCAGACCGTCGACTCGGCTTTGTAGCAGAGGACAGCAATCGGTTCTGTCGACTATATTGCAAACGGTGCGCTCTGCTTTCGTTTCGCAAGAAAGGCTGGCAGCCTTTAGCACTCTTGACAGCCGCTCGAAACCAGAAAGAATCTTGTCCTGTCCAGAGCGATACACATCATTGGTACTGAAGTGAGCCACCACTTGCAGTTGGCTGCACTCTGTGCTCTTCATGGCACTCGGAAGGAGCCGTTCCACATCTCTATTGACTCCACACGGTGTGCACACTGGCTTTCTTTCCTTCCTTGGCAGCCTTGTCCCTAAGGTGCGTCATAACGAGCCTAACATTGGAGTTCCCGGCTACCAATAATCCATGTTGAGCGCCCATAAACCTCAACACACACACACACCAAGAATCCCACCCTCTGTAATTCCCCGGATATTGTAGGCTGAGAGTTTCCTCTGAAACAGGACAATTGACTGCATCTGGCTGAGGGACAATGTCAGCCATAGACAGCACCTGGAACCTGTTTGTCAAACTAACTGGGGATACCTTATGTTCGGCATCCTGGGAAGTTTTTCGCCGCCTGCCAGGCCCTGAGGCGACGTCCCATTAGACCACAGATGAGTAGTCAACCTCAATGGGAGCAGTGATTGGCTGGCCACTGGCACAGACCGATCGGAAGACTCATGGGTCGCGCTGGACGTCCATTGGATCCAGACGGCCGGTCCACAAGGATGATGCACATCCACTGCAGCCTCAAGCTGTGTAACCGAAGGCAACACAGCCTGGAGCCAAGAGCGAAGTTTCACCAACTGCACTCGCATCTGCACACAGTAATCACAGTTCCTTTCAATACTAAAGATCGTGGAAAACTACACTACAGAGACAAACGACTACCGACACACATTGCTAAACTCTCTTGTAGACTCTGACGAAAACGCAAGAACTGTGTGTAATGAATTAGATTAGTACACAGAGATTTAACAACTAAACCACCAAAGTACACAGATGAGTTTAAATAATTCGCACCTGATTAGTTAGTTTCCGATAGAAACGAAAGTCCCAAGGATTGTGTCTATTTAAATATTAAATTTACACATAGAAATTCAAAAACTAAACTACCGAAGCAGACATATGAAACTATTTAATTTGTTCCTGGTTAAGAACTCGTAAAACATCTCAAAATCTGTTACTTCCCTATTGCTGCTCGTTTGGCCTGCGGCTGCATCAGAAGGTTGGACACACTAAAGCAGGCAGCGCACCCGGCCACACTGTACCACTAACATTGCCAGATCTAATAATATGCCGATCCCACGGAAGATACGGGGTAAAGGCCAGGAAAAAAAGAAAAACCGTTGATGCACCTTGCCTATCACACGAACAGATAACTTGTGTCGACCCATGCAATACCAGTAAGTTCAAAATTCGAGAGAAAGTTCTTATGAAAATCTCTGTGACTTTTCTTCAGATTTTTATTACCTCGCAATTAAATTATTGAAGCACAGGAAGCATCCTGAAGCAGACAGATTAGTCAATTTTTCCTTAGTCAATAAACTTCACCAACAACCGTATATTTTAAGATGTTTTATTTCATTCTTAAAGCAACCAGTTTCGGCAATTGGGAATAAAAGAGACTATCTTAAAATATAGGGCTGTTAGTGAAGTTTATTGACATTGAAAAATACTTACCAGCCAATGTCCCCTGGCCGTGATGGACCAACAGAGATTTTGTCAATAGTGAGTCGGGTCTGTAGGTGGCACAACTGATGTCTGCAGAGGAGTGTCTCCTTAACTTCTTCCTTCTGCGTAAAAATGTTCACTGCAGAAGGCAAGCGGCATTAAAGAAAATACTACCGAATTAGCTGGCGGAGGCAGTTAACGTTGTAACTACCCTGAAATTGGAGAATTCAAAGCCTCTACAAAATTAAAGGGAAATAAAGCTGATTGATGCGACGTTTTCTGTTAATTACCATTCTTCTTTCTTATCCCATTAAAATTTTCAGTTTAGCTGCTTCGTCCCTTGTTTTACGGTGGTATTTAGTTCTAAGACAAGGAAATAGGTGTCTGCCATATCCTATTAAGTACAATGCTACCTAGTAACTAAGAAATAATCGTAGACAAACTAATATAATAATCCCATTTTAGGACAATAAACGGTGGTACTAAATCATATTTCTCAAAAAAAAACTTTTGTACCATCTACCTCTGTGAAGTTTGCGGGCTTAGACTGAAGAGGAATGAAACAATAAGCCTTGTGAAACTACTTCCTGACCACGACATAATTGCTCATGGCCTCCTGAGGCCGTTATTGAAGACACGTGGTGCTGTTACAGTAAAAAGTGCAGTGGTGACTAAGGGAAGTGTATCACCTTGTGAATGATTTCAAGACAGCTGTGTGTATACTATCAGAGTGTCTTCGTGAAATATCACTTCAAAAGCTGGCGATAACATTAGCGAAGCGCCTTCTCTCTCAGGTGCAATAATATTGTGTCGTCTAGTAAAAGAGAGCTTTGTTGTGAAATAAATTCGAAACAATAACAAAAGTAGAGGCAGCCTGTTCGAAAGAGAACTTTGTTACAGATATGCAGAGGGTAGTATTTAATACCACGTTGCTCTACCTGCTGTGACACGCTTGGGTCCTCAATAGTATGCTGTCCACAAGATGGTTAGGAATTTTTTGTTACAGTCTGGTCCACTCTTCTGTGATGGGACAACCGACTGGCTTTAGCAAACTGTTGGCCATTCGACTGTTTTTTCATTCAGTCGTTTTTTTCCGCAGTCGACTAAAACGACAGAATGGAACTGGACTGTGCGGCCATGCCACCTGTATGAATATTTGCACACAGTCTGCATGCAGTACTGTTCTCGCTCACTTACTTGCTGAGCTGCTTCGTTAACTGAGTGGTCAGCGCGACTCATCTTCGTGTGACGGAACTTGGGTTCGATTCCCGAAACTCTAAGGGATTTTTCCTTGGTAGGAAGACTGGAAGGAAGGCTCGAACAGGATGCACTCAGCCTCGTGGTGCCAATTGAGGAGCCACTTGACCGATTAATAGCGATCCCAGGTCACGAAAATGACAATAGCAGGGAGAGCAATGAACTGACCCCACGCCCATCCATACCGCATCCACTGACGTCATTGGGCAGAGGATGACACGGCGGCCGGTACCCCCGGGCCCGCCGGAGCCTGATCGTTCAATCATGAATGCAGGTGAATATGAATTGAGTAGTATCAATAGTGAAGATCGTGCAAAAACATGCATTCCTATTAAAAGACAAACAAATTATGTCAAAGATGGAAGGTGGGGGGGGGGGCAGTTGCATAAGAAAAATTCCCTCGTTCATCCAGTATATGCATTTGTAAAATGGGTAACACAGTCAGAAAACTTGATACAACGACAGGAAGAATTGAAAACTGTTGTCAAGCCATGAACTGTGACAAAGGTTTCCATCTTTTTGTTTCAGACAAGTGGCCGGCCGGTGTGGCCGTGCGGCTAAAGACGCTTCAGTCTGGAACCGCGTGACCGCTACGGTCGCAGGTTCGAATCCTGCCTCGGGCATGGATGTGTGTGATGTCCTTAGGTTAGTTAGGTTTAAGTAGTTCTAAGGTCTAGGGGACTTATGACCAAAGATGTTGAGTCCCATAGTGCTCAGAGCCATTTTTTTTCAGACAAGTAACGTGCGAATTTTTCGTACTTCTGGAATCAAAAACAAATTTAAGTTATTTTAAAAGTTTAATGATTTATGCTCCATTGTAAATTTATGCTTAAATGTACGAAAAATTAATTCTTTTAATTTAAATTTATTGAGGCTCTGTCTGTCTCTTCCCTCGTGTTTACACGCATCATATTGTGTCGTCTAGTAAAAGAGAGCTTTGTTGTGAAATAAAATCGAAACAATAACAAAAGTAGAGCCAGCCTGTTCGAAAGAGAACTTTGATACAGATAAGCAGAGGGTAGTATTTAATACCACGTTGCTCTACCTACTGTGACACGCTTGGGTCCTTAATTGTATGCTGTCCACAAGATGCTGAGTTGACGTGACCAGAAAGCATACAGGACAGACTTCGACATTAGCTTTTGAAACATATATTGCCCCTTTTTGGAAGTATTTTTTCACAAAAAATATTTCGTCATCGCTTTTACTATTCTTTGGATGGTTAATCAGCCCAATATTCGCCTAGATGAGTATAGGAAAACGTGCAAAAACCGCTCTCAGACTGACTGGCAGAATCTACACGGACACCAGTATGGTTTGACTTGAAAAGAAAGAATTAATAACTGACTCAATACTCATAAGTACAACGGACCGTATTGATTGTTCTCGTTCGGTAGCTGCCATTAAACTGCTTTCACTTGAAAGTAGTGAATAAACAATAATCCAACATATACGTAAAATTACTACCGAGTGATTCGACCGTTTTCATTCGGTTGTTGCCACAGACTGGTTTCGTTCAAAAACATCAATGAGTCATAATTCATCCGACACGGAAAACTACGAAGAGATGACTCGCTTGTTTCCTTCCGGTTGTTCCCCATCTGCACCTACATTTGCGTCTTCATAGATACTCCGCGAGTCACTGTACAGTGCGCTGGGGAGGGTAGCCGGTACCACTAATAATCATTTCATTTCCTGTTCTACTCGCAAATAGAGAGAAGGAAAAACGGCTGACTGTATGCGTTTTTCTTATCTTTGTGGTCATTACGCGAAATATATAGTGGCAGCAGTAGGATCGTTCTGAAGTCAGCTTCAGTTGTTGGTTGTCTAAATTTTCTCATTAGTGTTCCTCGAAAATAACGTCCGTCGTCTTTCCTCCAGGTACTCTCATTTGAGTTCCCGAAGAATCTCTGTCAACAGTAGAGTGTTGTTCGAACCTATCGATAGCAAATCTAGCAGCCCGCTTCTGAATTGTTTCGATGTCTTTCTTTAATCTGACCTACGGATTCCAAGCACTTGGTCAGTATTCAAGAATAGGTCGCACTAGTGTCCTAGTTCCCTTTACAGATGAAGCAAACTTTCCTAAAATTCTCCCAATAAACCGAAGTCTATCATTCGCCTTTCCTCCTACAATCCTTACACGCTCGTTCCATTTCATATCGCTGTGCGACTCCTAGATATTTAATCGACGTGACTGTCTCAAGCAGCATGCTGTTATGGCTGTATTCGAACACTACGGGCTCATTTTCCTAATCATCTGGATTAACTTACAAGAACATCCTTGCTACTATGAGGAGGCTTGCTGCGACAACACACACTAAATATCAGCTGGTGCAAAACGTGCTTACCGCGTTCACGTCAGAAGATACTGCAGGCCGTTCTACTCCGCCTATTCTGCAATTTGGAGGAAGGTTTTCAGAGAAAAGATGATTAGGAAACAAGATTGGAGTTTAGCGTCCTATCGACGACAAAGTCGTTAGAGACGGTGCACAAGCTAGGATGGGTTATGAAATCCGTCGTGGCCTCTCGAAGCGGCCGTCCTAGCATTCACCTTAAGCAGGCTGAGGGAAATCATGGAAAACCTGAATGTGGGCTGGCGGGTGGGTTTTGAAACGTTGTCTTCATACACTGCCCAGTCAAAAGCGTGAATAACCACCATTTACAGCGCGGATCGCTTCGAGGCATGCAGTAAGAGAGTCGACAGCTTCTGGAAGTTACCGGCAGAGATATGGAGTCATTCCGACTGCACTGTCGTGACCAGCTGTGTTAGGTTTCTCGACTGAGGATCAGTGGCAAGTACAGTCCGATCGATGTGGTCCCAGAGATTCTCGACTGGGTTGTAATTCGTAGAGTTTGGTGGCCAGGGGTTAAGGTAAACTCATCCTGGTGTTCTTTGAACCAGGCAAGGACTCTGCGAGCTGGATGACGCTTTGGACTGTCCTGCTAGTAGATGCCATAATGTCGAGGGAAACCAAACTTCATGTAGCGTTAGACGTGATCCCCAAGGACAGATACATACTTGTGTTGATACGTCCGTCCAGAATGACAAGATCAGCCAGGGACTGCCACAAAAATGTTTTCCAGATCGTTACGCTACCCCCTGTGGCTAGGGTCCTTCGGAAGACAGTTGCAGGGCGTTTGCTTTCAGACGCCATGGGCCATCTGTACGATAGAACATAAAACGTGGATCAGTTGCGGTATTGGCCTACAAATTCCAGCCTTCGTCGCCGATGAATAGCAGTCAGCATGGTTGCGTGAACCAGACGCTTTCTGCGGAGGCCCATATGCCGCAACGTTCGCTGAATAGGCGTTAAGGAGGCGCTGTTGGTAGACTCTTGGTTTATTTGGGTTGTCCGTTGCTCAACAGTCGCACATGTATTCTCCCATAACACGTCTTCGCAGCAGTCAGTGACTCCTGTCATCTATGGCCCGTAGTGCATCACAGTTGCCTCGGCGCCAATTTTGGACAACGCCATTTTGCCGCTCGCGGTATACCTTTAACCGCTGCAGCACGATAACTGTTTACAGACTTAGCCGTTTCGGAAATACTTCCACCCTCGGCCAGAAAGCCAGTGGTCATGCATTTCTGGGCGTCCTCATCGTCATTGTCGTACTGTTGATGTAGATAGAGAGTGCGGGAATAATCTGTGAAAGCACGGGAGATGGCATTTTGTGTCTCTGCACGTTGCCCGTCCGCCGAAATAACTGCATTAATGAGTCGTCTCTTACGATGTCTCCATTCTTTGACGATGTGATAAAGAGAAGCACGTTCCTCTGGGATGGAATCTTGCAGTGTCGCTCGAACCCGAGTGCCGTCTAATCTGCCAGACATGATCTGCAGAAGTCGTACCTGTGTCTGGTGGACGGCCATGTGGCGCTGTGGCGATGGTTGATGAGACACTGGTTCTCGCAAGACCGTGTAGTAAAACTGAGAAGTCGATCGGAACCAAAGGGCCCTGTCTCGTCCATACGCCATGAGCGTGCGGCGAAGAGCTGGTTTAGCGCAGTATGTCCGCCATCGTGTAGTGGATTCATAGGTATGACGCCGTCGCTCACATTTGTGCCAGGTAGTAGTGACGGCTACACGGCAAGCCGCCTCCCGGAGAATGTTGACGTTCAGAGATCAAGGTCCTCCACTACTGCTTGTCTGTTGTTGTGGCAGAGTCACGACGCAGAGGAAGGCCTGATGGTCGGTGAATGCAGTGGGCCACAGCTCCGCACCGACAGTCGCTGCCCGAAGACCTCGGGAGACGTAAATCCTGTCCAACCTGCTGGTGAAGTGTGTATATCTGCGCCAGTCATCTTGGATGAGTGTTCGTGTTTCGCGCAAAGCGAGATCCCTGACCATAGCTTGAAGGGCTGGACGTGGGACATGATGAGGGATCTGATCCTCAGGGCGTAAGACGCTGTTAAAGTCTCTGCCCACCACGAAGTGCTTTGTAGCGCCTTGAAACAATGAAGCTACCTCAGTGGAGTAATAGAGCGCTCTCGACGCTTCGCCGTACCAGATGGGGCATACAGGTTCAGAAGGCGGACTGCGCAAATGGTGAGCTCTATGCCTCTCGCTGGCGGCAAATACTAAATATCCGTTGGTTCGATGTCATCGCGTATTTGTATGGTCGTACCACCACGACCGTCGGAAGGTGGCCTGACGTAAGACGCGTATCCATAAACATCCAGGTGCACATCAAGCCGAACCTCTTGAAGAAACACATCAATGTCCGCCGCCCGAATCATGTCCTTCAACAGCTGGGTTCTGATCGCGGATATAATGCCGTTGACATTGACTGTACCTATCTGATTCTCTTGGGTCGTTGGACAATACGATGACGTATCCTTCAGCCGTTTAAGCCAGTAAGCGCCTTGTCGCTAGACCAACCAACTCATCGGCAGAGCCAAGATGTCCGTCCGACGATCCGCCGGTCGCGGGCATCAGATCGTCGCTCGAGTCTGATATCATTACTTCCATCTCCACTTTGGACGATCAATCACTAAGCTGGAGGCGTGGTACGTTAGGCGACGCATGTTCATCTGGTGTCTTAGCTGCAAAATCTCCAGGGGGATCGTCGGTGATTTGAGGATCATCAATGTGGCTTTGTCCTTGGGCGGACGTTGCCAGCAGCGAATCAGGAACCGTTGGAATGGGGTCCACAGACGGGGCGGCAGATGGATTTTCCTCATCCTCCTACAACGTGTCACCATCTCGAAAATCGTTTCCTGCAGACAGTCTCCTCTTCTTTCGTCGCTTGGGCGACTTCTGCTTGCGGGAACGCATATCCGCGTACTGTGGATCACGACAAACTGTAGGCACCTCCCGCATCGTTTCCGAGCTCGAATGGATCTGCTGGTGCTCTCCGGCTGGAGTGTATACGTGGTCACTGCTGTCGAGGAAAGCGACGGTTCCGATCAGGCTTGCGTCGTCGTGGGCTCGGAGACTGGTCACACGGGAGTCTGGAACTGAACAACGTCCGCGTCCGTCATGTTCCTCACTGCCTCACCGTGTGTAAAGGCAGCGTTGTCGGTTGGTCGGTTGCGATGTACGCGTCGCGTTTGCACGTGGTATCTGGAGGGGGCGTCTCTGCAGGCATTCAGAGCGTACATGCCTTTCCTGCCCGCACCCTGAACAAGTCCGCGGTTGACAGTCATTAATGATGATCTCTCGACGGTCACGTACTACTGGATGTGTTTGCGCAGTTCGATTCGCACCTGACGCACTCCATCAGAACAGGATACGTCTCGAATGTATGTCACTTTTCTTCCACGTAATTTGGTACTCCCCGTAAGGCCGCAGCGCGTTCACGACAAGTGTGGCCGGCACTTCAAACGGCAGCTCGAAGATTCGCATGTTCTGAACGCCGAGTCCTGCATGGACACCCACGTTGCCGTCCGAGTGGTGGAAACGATATCCGTCGGTGGAACGTCGAATGAGCCGTTCGCACGCTGCTTCATCGACAAATTTTAGGTAAACTGTGCTGGAGACGATCGAATGGTGTATAACGAGAAGTTCCTGTGGATCGATGTGCATTACTTCGCGCAGGAAACGCTCTACTTCGTATGCCTTAGGTCTTGCAGACTGGTCTTGGAACGTTAATCTAATCATTGCCTTTCTATAAGAAAGCGCCATCATCGTTCGAGGTGATCCGTTTACACTGCAATTCCACTATCCGCGCGAGTAAACAACGGCCCGCTTGCGGAGCACCGCACAGGGCCCCGCGCACGTCCGCTTCTCAACACGGCTGACAGCCGACAGTTACGCAGGCGGAGACTAGAGTTTTTTGAGTTGAGTCACTGTTCATGCCAGGGTGTGATGTGATAGCCGTGTTTGTTTCGTGTCTCTTTATTATCATTTACTTACCTTGGGTCCACAAATTCCCCCTGCCCCATAGTGTAAGGGGTTTGTGTTCGCCGCGTAAATCGAAAAGAAGTCCCAGTATCGCCTTGGCTCGGGGTATGCTTTCTACTCTCTCTGTCACCGTTCAGAGGCGACTGCGTAAACACGAACATCCCTCCAGTTTTTTCTGGGAAGTTATTGAAGTACTGTACCCACAGAGAAAGGTGGAACATCGTTGGACACCCACCGTACGTTTCTCTTGTCACGAACGGTGCATCAATGTTGACGGGACGTTAAACTTTAATTCTCGTTCGTTACTTAAAAACGTTGCAACGGTTACAGTAGCTGGCTTGTCACGTGAAGCTTGGATTCGCACACACTGACGACATTCGAAGGGTCTCTTGTTCCTTTGTTATTATCATAACCTCGTAGATATCTGTAAAAGCCCACTCTACGCATGAATAAAAGGGGCAAGACATAATTCAGTTCTATTTGCACTCTATGTTAGGTTTACCATACAACTTTCAATGTTGCTTGTTTTCTTTCACAGTCCTGTTATATGACTCGATCTTCGTATTTTCGTGACATATCTGAGGCTTCAGTAACGGAACGAAAAGCTCATCGAATTCACGACTCTGGGCACGAATACTGGCTCTATGACGTTCCCGAGATCATCCCAGCACAGAGACTTCTTATCAACGCATTGCATATTAAACATGTATCAGTTCTTTGGGAAACGGTAAACAGAACCCGACGAAATGATTTAAGAGATTTGACCAGATCCCAAAATTCAACAGATGGAATGATGCCATGTGTGAATCAATATCTACTTTTATTTACACGGCGCAGCCCCACAGTAGTTCAAGTATAGTGAACATAAGTTTTGTTGTTGGCGGAGAAATTTCAGGTCTAAGTTAAGAAATTTTGTAAATACCACAACAGTCTCTGATGGAAAATGTTTGTTTATTCAATTACAGGTTTCAATCTTCATAATAACTTTCAGATTGATCTAAAAAGAAAAAAAAATGCATATTTACCAAAAATGCAAGTAGGCTATCAATTATTAAAAGAAGTACTGTAATATACATAGGTAGGAAGGTTAACAACCATACCTGTATTCATGAAGTTAACAGAATATAGTAATAAGTGGCATCATCACGTAGCGTAAAATAAAGATAAAATGGTAAACACTCTTGGCCCTTTAGTGTCGGGTCATCACTGGCGTATTATGCTTACAACTATGGGGCAAACAGCTGAAGGGCAGTGGCTGTTGTATATCGCTGCATTAACGCAGTTTGCAATCGCTTAATACAAAGCTAGAAACATGATCTTTAACATACTGCATATAATTAAATCAGATACATTAAAATGAACTTTCTGGAAGAGCTAGTGTTTTAACATGGGTCCAAAGTGAAATATTGATTTAAATTATAAAAGGTGTCTATGTAATGTGCTGTATAATGAAGTTAATTGACAATAACATGTCAAAAGATAAACAAATCACAGGCACAGCAGAAATACCAAAAAGGGATCTTGGAAACCGCGGGCGGTTTCGGGGCAAGACATAATGCATATGGACAGAATCATAAATACAATTAATAAAGCTTAAACAAAGGTAGCGTAATGACATGATTTTAAAATGATAAAAGCTGGTTCATACTAGTTGTCTGTGACGTGTAAGCCTCACAAATAAGGGAATAGAAAACAGCGTATCAAAACACGATAAAAACGCTGCGGGCATAGCTGGTCTGCCGAAACCAAGACAAGGAAACTTGGGCAGCGCAGGCAGGGGGGAAACAGAACTCCATCAATAGATAAGCCTATAACCGCCTGCGGTATAATGACTAAACTTGTTAAGAAACGGAGTGAATTTGCACCGAACACCAATTTTTTATTATTAACTTCATTGTACTGCATATTTCACAGACACTTATTTGCAGCTACATTTTATAATTTAAACTAATATTTCTCTGTGGGCCAATTTTTAAACTGTAGCTCCTTATAAAAGTTCATTTTGGCTTTATGCAGGCTGCTAAAGACGATAGTTATGGCTTTGTATCACGCCGTTGCAAACTACCTTAGGCCAGCGACATCTAGCGGCCACGCCCCCTCAGCTGTGTGCACCGTAGCTGTACTCCAGTAACGACCCGATATTGCAGGTCATGAGTGTTTACCATTTTATCATGATTTTACTCTATGTGACGATGCCAATTACGCCTGGATATTTTATTTGCTTTCGCTGTTAACTTCATGAAGACAGGTATGTTTGATAACCTTCCAGACAATGTATGTTAAGATAGCGCTTGTAATAGCTGATAGCCTACTATTACGTACATATTTTCATAAATATGACATTCTCTCATTTTAAATCAATCTGAAGATAATCATAATGATTGAAACCAGTAACCGAATAAACAAATTTTTGTGATGAGAGACTGTTGTGGTATTTACAAAATTTCATAACACTGGATTTATGTTACCTTCTCAGTGGCTATGTCACCCTTATGAAGTTAAAAATGTTTAGAATAGAATCTCTGTATAATTATATTAATAAATTGAAAATTGTATTGAAAGGTAGACAACGCAGTCGAACCAACACTGCAGCCATCAAACAGACAGCGAAACGCTAAATTTTCTTGGGACAAGGAGCAAGAATAATCGCTCTCTCTCCTAATGAAGAGACTGTAATATTTCACAATACACGATGAGACTGCTGAGGCATAATTCCATACTTCTGCTTGGAGTTTATGACATAGGCGCAGATCTGATAAAAATCCAGATGGGCTGAAAGAGTAATTGCGTACCTCCATGTTGCCCTCTACATCCAAATCAATTTACAACCGAGAAATCATGTCATACAATGAGTATGTCTATTATTAAAATACAGTGGGATTTATTGAAGTATTTATTTGGCAAATCATTCATTGTTTCAAAGGACCACTAACAACCCTGAAGGATCCGCCACGTAGAGTGACCAAATGGGTCCAAGATTGCAGCAGTAGCATTGGTGCAGAACACTGGAGTCGAGCATGAGACCTTTGACTATTCTTCGAGAAAGCCCTTCCAGTAACATGAGAGCATGGATGCTTCTTTCTACCAACAACGAATTGATACACATTGCTACTAAACAAATGGAGAATCTGGATTGCTGCAGACAACCATGATTCCGATTAATTGATGGACTGTTGAATGAGAGTTAACGCAATGGGACTGATCGTCATTCCATCTCATTTTTGTCCAGCCATCCTGAAATACTGTATCACACTCAACAGCTGTACAGCTGTTCACGTGTTTTTTTTTTTTTTTTTTTTTTTTTTTTTTTTTTGCGCACTGAGTAACATTTCATTAACAGCAAACAAATAGGTTCATGAAACGGTTCAGCCAAAAAGTAGCAGACGCGATAGCCATGAAAGCTGACGTTGTGACGTTGAACAGACTGATACAATGCTATCGATCGCAACATACTGGCAGAAGATAGCGAAGTAAGGCTGTACAGATTTTACTCCATGTCCAGGAGGCTGAAAACACAGTGAATATCGCGCTCTCGTGTCGTCTTACTGACTCACAAGATGAATAAATCAAACAGCTGGAGCTCGAAAAGAAGGCCAGCATAGGGATCTTCAACTCCCAGGGGAAGGACTAAGAGCGTTAAAACATCAGACAACGATAAGACACTTACAACTCATGCTACTTAGCATGGATGTTTTATCATTCGATTGTAGTTCTGAGGACCCACTCAGTTGTTTGGAAACCTCAGTGGGACGAGCTAGTTCTGTTTGCCACACTGGTGATGAACTTGTGGCAAAGGAGCGCGGCCTTGCGGCGTAGCCGGGCGGTCTCAGGCGCCTTGCCACGGTCTGCGCGGCTGCCCCCGTCGGAGGTTCGAGTCCTCCCTCGGTCATGGATGTGTGTGTTGTCCTTAGCGTAAGTTAGATTAAGTAGTGTGTAAGCCTAGGTACCGATGACCTCAGCAGTTTGGTCCCATAGGAACTTACCACAAATTTCCAAAATTTGCAACGGAGCGCGAAAAGGTGCACAGGGACCCAAGGAACATTGCTACAAACAGAAGCCAGGATGAAACTTGAAACTGTCTGGCAGATTAAAACTGTGTGCCACACCGAGACTCGAACTCGGGCGCCTTGCCTTTCGCGGGCAAGTACTCTACCATCTGAGCTACCCAAGCAAGACTCATACGCTGTCCTCACAGCTTTACTTCTACCAATACCTCGTCTCCTACCTTCCAAACTTCTGCAAGGTTCGCAGGAGAGCTTCTGTAAAGTGCAACATAACATTCAGGACGAGATGGACGTGGACGCGAGCATTGTCCCGACCGCGGCCTTCCTAGCGGAAGGTGGTACGACGCTGGTTTGCCTCCAACATTCGGATACTGACGTCCACGATCGAAAGCAACGTTCGCCTCGACGAGGCAAGCGACGTCGGCGAACCCCTTGTGACGATTACCTCCTGCACACGGCCAGTCAAGGAGGTGACACCTCGACGGACGGCATGGATACTGCACCTGCTGAGGATCTAAGTGGTGTAGACGGTTCGCTTGCCCATACTATGGGTGCCCAGTTACTTCCTGCACCACAGATGCAGCAGGTCGCGTCGATGGATGGCGCTCCGTCCATCTCTTCCAAAGACGACTTGGGTGAGAGAGATGTAGGTTGCACCCCCTGTGGTCGGACAATGTTGAGGAACTTCATGGAGAGGGCTCGGATGACAGGGAAGGGTGTGGCATTAGGGATGACACTCCTATCGTGAAAGACTCATAATCTGTAACGGGTTCGGTGGGTCTTCGATTGCCATGGCGTCTACCCTAGGTGAAGAAGCTAGGTAGCACACCTTTCGCCTTACCACAATCAATATTAATGCACCAAGACTCACAAATTGACACCACACAAACTGACAATGCTACAACGCATGCTCGATGTGGCGGACATCGACGTGGCCCTCTTACAGGAAGTATGTATCGCTAGTTTCCCTGACTTCTACGGATATACCGCCCACTTCTCCCACACCTCTTCCACCGATTGTGGTGTGGCTGTCCTGCTACGGAAAGGCTTGGCGGCTACGGATGTACTGTACCTACCGAGTGGAAGAGCCAAGGCCGTAACTGTCAACGGTGTACGACTCATCAATGTATATGCCCCTTCAGGATCGGGGAGACGGAGAGATCGGGCCCGCTTTTTTTCGAAAGATATTACGCGTCTCTGTATGGGCCCCATAGACGATTTGGTGATCGGAGGAGATTTTAACTGTACTTTATCTTCGTCTGATCAGCAGTCACATCACGTCCCGTGTGCGGAATTGGAAATGCTAGTGCGTGACCTCCACCTGCTCGTCACGTGGCGCCACATCCATGGCCCAGCTCCTGGTTACACCCATTATACAAGTCATTCGTCAAGTCGGTTAGACAGGATTTATGTCACAAGCACTCTTTCGACGGTGATGAGAGGAGCAGAGCTCTGGCCCTCTGCATTCACGACCACACAGCCTATATTTGCACCATTTCCCTCCAACCTGCACGTTTGTGGCGCAGTAGGTCCCCCTGGAAACTGAACGTCGCCCATCTGGACGAGCCGGCATGTAAAGGCGCTATCGAAGAGTCGTCGAAAGCATCCTTACAGCGTCGTGGTCGTTACCGATCGACCCTCAGTTGGTGGATTGAATGTGCGAAGCCTGTTCTTAGGCGCACCTTCATGGCTTACGGCCGGGAAGCGGCAGCATGGAGGAGGAGCACGGAAAACTTTTATTACACCGCCCTAAGGGAATGTTTAGTAATGGAGCCCTCACCTGACGGGCAGATCATAGTCAATCGCGCGAAAGCGCAGCTCGTCTCCTTAGCAAACCATCATTTACAGGGCGGTGTTATACGGTCGAGTGCTCCAGACACGATACGATACAATCAGAAAGGCCACCTATGCACCACGTCCTCTTAGAGCGCAGGAGGCGCCGTAGTGCGCTGGTAACCGACTGATAACGGACGACGGTCGACACGTGATAGAACAAGCAGATACAGCAGAAGCCTTCTATGGGCTTTACGCTTAACTTTATTCAGCAGTGCTCCCTGATGTGGCGACGATAGACACCGTTTCAGCACATGTACACGGTACAGTTCCACCAGACATGGTACCGACTTTACTGGGAGAAGTAACAGAAGAGGAAGTGCTCGACGCCGTTGGTAAAGGAGCTCCCCATAAATCACCAGGAATCTGCGGACTACCATTAGAGTTCTATGGAGCCTTTAAACAACTGTTCGTACCGTGTTGGGTTGAAATTTGTCAGGAATTGATGTCCCCGGGTGTACCGTTGCCTGCACCGTTCTCGGAAGGACTGATTGTACCCATCCGTAAGCCGAAGGGACGGAATTATGTCATTATGTCCGAGATTATCGCCCCTTAACGTTATGGAACAGCGACTTCGAGATCTTTTCGAGGCTGCTATCAGAACGCATTCGCGGCACACTATTGCACGTCCTGTCCAGCGATCAGACGTCCTTGGGGGGACCCAACAACATCAGAACTGCATTATGTCGTTACAGAGATCTCATCTCCATTGCACGGGTGAGACGTTTTCCGGCAGCCCTGGCGTCTATCGGCTTTAGCCAGGCTTTTTACCGTGTGGGCCACACTTTCCTCACGGCTCTTCTACGGCCCATGTAAAACCCCGACCCCTTTATCACAGTGTTGACACGCCTTCTGCATGGTGCTACTTCTCGAGTTCTTGTTAATGGAAGAATGACGGCAACCATGCCGATCCGCCGATCAGTACGACAGGGATGTCCATTATGTACATTGCTATTTGCATTCGAGTTAGAACATTTGTTGTATGGTCTCCGAGACAAGATCACTGGGATACAGTTTGGCGGCTCCATCTATCGCCGCACCGCATATGTGGATGATTTGATGATCGTCATACGTGGAGCTGACGATATGGCGGTGGTTTTGGACTGGATTGCAACCTACGCCACAGCTTCTGGTAGCCAAATCAACGTTGACAAGTCCGTCGCCTTGAGCATCGGGATTGGGCTACCGCAGGAACACATTGCCCCCTTAAGCTTCAGTGATACTCTCCGCTGCTTGGACTTAGATTTCATGAACGGCATGCGACGCACGACGACGCTCAGTTATCGACGCCTTCTTAACCAAATTCGGGCCGGAGTTGCAAATAAGGGCTTGCGATCCCTCAACATCGTTCAGCGGGCGCATTATGTCAATTTATACCTTGCGTCCCGCATACCGCATGTCGCCCAAACGCTACCCATTCTGAACTCCTTGGGGCGTAGCATTATGGCAGCGTTGGGGTACTTCGTCAGCGCTGGTATGTTACTGAAGATCAAACACGTACTTTGTAAGAGGTATGCGATGTATGCGCTGCCTGCAACAGGCAAGAATTTTGTGGGAACATTAAATGTGAATTCATTTCTGCACAGAGATTATAAATGGGAGCCAATTTTGTTCCGAGGTTACAATATTTAAAATTCATTTAATTCTTAGTTCCGAGGGGAGTTTACACTTGGTTCATGGTTCATTTTCATCTTTATTATGATTTTTGTGGGGAGGTTACAACCTCTTACCCTCATGAAAGAAAAAGGTGGTCTCGGTGTAGTTAATGTCCATGACAGGGCCATTGCCCTCTATGTTAGCTCACATTTATGTCTGCTGCTCCGTTGTCCTACAAGCCTCACGAGTTAGCTTCTGATGGCGCTACGACCTGCTTCACTAAGAGCGCCGGTGCCGCTACAGGACATCCCAGCGCCCCGCTTTTATACAGGACGTTTCTATTTATAAGAAAGTTATTCCAGTGTAGCGCTCACGATACCACGAATGGCCACAACTCGACGCCTATAACACGACATGCTGCAACGCCGCCCCATAAACGTGGTCGAACTAAAATATCCTGATGTACAGTGGGGCGAGGTGTGGAAGACTGTACATGATGCCATGCTTGATTCCGATGTTGTTTCCCAACGGTACGTAGTCGTTAATGGGAAGCTGGTGACGCACGAACGTCTCTACAATATCCACATGGCAGTATCTCCCAATTGTGTGGGTTGTAATACAGTATGAGCACCGCCTCAGCTGTGGAGAGGCGGAGCCGGTTTGGCACCTAGTGCGGCAGATGCTGGCTTATCTCTTGCGGGTTACGCCGGAGCATATATCTGCAAGCACGTTATTGTTTCCCGATGAGACAATTTACCCCAAGACTTGGACCAACTCCCTCACCTGGATACGTGGACATGCGGTCCATTACCTCTATTGTGACGTACACGGGCATACCAGATATCGACAATGCTTCGCAAAATACCTATGGAGTGCCTTTCACAGCCCGCCGTGTAGTTGGTATGTTCCATGCAGTGGTAGATGAGGACAGAATGAACTGCAAACGATCATACATACATTGAACTATCTTTATCAGTGGGAGCAGTCGCTGGGAAGCCTAACTACGAAGTGGTAGCTTTATTTTCATGTTATTTATGTTTACTATCTTCGATGGTGTCTTCATTCTGTTTTAGTTTTCCAGGCTTGATTAACTATGACTGTTCGCACATTGATATCTATATAAATAAAACAATAAAAAAAATTAAAAAATATAAAAAATACCTTCCGCACGCTACTAGATATAACCTTCCCCCTCTTCCTTTCATCGTGTTTTTGTGGGTTGGCGCACACACGTTAGTCCCATATAGTATAGTTTCTTCACATTTTAGATTTGGGGGGGGGGGGGTTAGGAAGACGACGCCTGAAGAGGTAAGAGTTCATTTTTATTTGGAAGGGACACAAGTGGCGGTGCCCCGTAAGGGTGGCTATAATTTTGTTTTATTTCTTTTGTTAGGTAAAAAAAAGATGGTAGAGCACTTGCCCGCGAACAGCAAAGGTCCCGAGTTTGAGTCTCGGCCCGGTACACAGTTTTAATTTGCCAGGAAGTTTCATATCAGCGTATACTCCGCTAGAGAGTGAAAATCTCATTCTGGAGGAGGCAGGATGCTATAGACGGCTCAGATACGGCAAGTTGCCGTTGGCCTAGTGGGGGAACAAATGCCCCTCCCTGGGCACCATCCAGCGTGGCGAAGTAGGTGCAATTTGTGGTTGGCGACGAAATCGTCGTAATCTATATAAACTTTTCTTAGCCGTATTTGTTCGAGATTCTGGCACCTTCTTGTTAATGTAGTTTTTGGATGAAACGGGGACGTTCATTGAAAATATGTGCTGGCTCTCGGTAATGATATTATTGCCGTATATGATAAACGATTGTGGAGCCCATGTGACAATGTAGCAGTAAAAAGTTCTTCCTAATGGACTGTCGTACAAAAAAATTCTCTGCTCTTGTTATTGCAAGCAGTCGTTGATTGCTCTGGTCTGGTTTTCCGATGTCTTTTTACTGTCACTCGGCACTGGCCCTGCCACTGAAGATTAATTACAGTTTTTCGTCAGTCCCATTTCCCCTCCTGCCAACTTCCTGTCCTCCTCTCTCATTGTTGAAAGTTGTGTACACGCGCGCCTGGCACTTTGAAGGCCAACGGGAGCGGCGGTGGTATTGTGTCTGCGACTATACAAAGTATAGCTAAAATCTGAAACACCGATTATTCTGATACAATGCTTCGAGAGCTGCATTCTACCCCTGAAGTACATAAAAACATTGCTTGGATGTTATCGCACCCGGAGGAATGTTTTCCAGAAACATAATAATTACTAAACCTCATCTCTCTAAGATCATAGTAAATGAACTGTAGCACAAACAACACATTTCTTTTAAGATCCTGAGACACTTATGCAGCTTCGTCAGACTGTGGTTTTTTACACTGCGTTGCGTTAGTCGCCTTCTATGACACCACCGAGAGTGGTCTATGGCATGTGGAAATTAGTCAGAGATGTACATTCTCCTTAATTTAAGCGCATTACTTTGAAACGACTGCATTACGGTAGTACAATGGTAATCATTACTACCGGCTAAAATTATGGACTAAAACATTTAAATTTAAGAGTCTTGTGCGGATACTCTTCAATGGGAGTTGCTCAACAGAACGTTCTTTAATTCAGTCTTAAACTCCACCACTTTACTTATATGACATATAATATGTCTTCAACTAAAATGAACACCATATATATACAGAAATATGGTGTTCATTTTAACTGAAGACATTGAAATATCTTGAAAACTGCACATCGGGTGAAAAAAGTTATAATTCGAATTTGTTTCGGAGAGGGACATCCAGTGGTACCACACTCGACGCCCACTTCACCCCGTGCGTTGGTGGCGGGGTGTAACTTTGAAATCTTCAATGGGAAACCTCGTTTTTTATTACACATTACGATTCTAAATCAAAATCTACATACGTTTTATCTGAAGCATTTTCTTCGTTTCGCCACAGATCGCGCTGTAATCGAAGGAATAGAAGAGGGTACACAATCGTAATTGCACTTTACTCAATGGTTCTCGAGTATACAATTGCACGTGGGACCCTACCTCCAAGCTGCAAGAGTAGGATAGGCCAGTACTTCATAACTCCTAATTTGAAACACCATTCGCAACGTTATATTCCTTCGTCATATCGAAAAGGGGACTACTCGATGCACCACTGTGGCCGTGGATCGAGGCAAACGCTACTCTACGTTTCCAATCACATTAAGTGTTCAAACGTCGTGCCGCCAGCTGCAGTACACGTAATGATCCGCTTTTCAAATGACCGTGCGCAGGACAAAAGCATATCCGCGGGAATGTCAGCACAGGCGTTTCTGATGAGATCGACCGTGTCTTCACGAACTGATGGCACTTGCTGCTACAAATTTTTTGTTTTTTTTTGTTTTTTTTTAAATATCCCTACAGAAAGAAATCCGTCGACGTCAAGTCCAGTGGCCTAGCGGCTAATTAATAGGCCACCTCTGCTGATCCACCGACCAGTGTAAACTCGTTTAATACCTCCTGAGTTTCAATTGCATGCTGCGCTGGCAACCGTCATGCTGAAGCCGCATAGGTTGTCGAACGTGCAGGGCAATATCCTGCATTAGTACCGATAGTTTCTGTTCCAAAAACGCTCGATATTTCCATCCATTCAACGTGCCGTCGATAAAATACGTACCAATACGTTTGTTCCCCATGATGCCACACCACACATTAACCGACCAAGGATGTTAATGGTCAACGTGCCGTAACTAGTGGGCCCTGTCTATGCTTCAGTAAGGCATGTTATGGCGGTTCTAGGCGCTTCAGTCTGGATCCGCGCGACCGCTACGGTCGCAGGTTCGAATCCTGCCTCGGGCACGGATGTGTGTGATGTCCTTAGGTTAGTTAGGTTTAATTAGTTCTAAGTTCTAGGGGACTGATGACCTCAGAAGTTAAGTCCCATAGTGCTCAGAGCCATTTGAACCATTTTTTGAATGCATGTTATGCCGGTAATGCTGCCCTGATTTGTGAATGTAGACTCATCGGAAAATAGTACTTTGGCAAGGAACGTGAGGGTAGTTTGCATTTGTCGACGTGCCCATTCACAAAACACTACCCGGTTATGGAAATCGGCGCCATGAATTTCCTGATGACAGTGACACGTCGTGTGGATGATACTTACGACGATGCAGTATTGCGACAAAAATATCTTCGGACATATCGGAATCGCGGTGTAATTTCCGGGCGCTTATCTGTTAGTTTTGGCACTTTGTCGCTAGTACAGCCATTTCATTAGATTCTCCTGTAACATGTTTACTTCGTTACCTTTTGCCGGTCTGTACGTTGCCATTAGACATTAAGGCGCTTACAACGTTGTAAAAGAACGAACGAGAGCGAGCTTGCTCTGGAAAATGCTCGGCATACGAAGCAACAGTGGCTTCAACACTTCTCCTCCATTCTTCGTAATTGTTTCTTATGTATTTTCAAAATTCATCCTCAACTTGCGCGTCTCTTCTCCAAATGATAGAGAGCTGAGCAGGCAATAAACACTGAGCAGGTATTGTAATGTTTAGAGTCGCTATGTGTTCTACGCCTGCACGATACGTGAGCTCCGGTCACTGTGTACTGCCTGCTACGATACGTAGCAGTTCTCTACAGGGCCACCACAGTGGCGCTCTAGTAGTCCCCTGCTCGATATGTCGGAGGAATACAGCGTTGCGAATCGGTTTTCCAATTAGAAGTTATGAAATACTGGTCTTTCTTATTCTCGCAGCATGGAGGTGGGGTCACATGCCATTGGACATTCTAGGACCATTGAGTAACATGTCGTAAATTACGATTGTGTACCATTTCAACTCCTCTGCTTACAGCGCCATCTGTGGCGAAACGAAGAAAATGCTGCCTTCAGACTAAACGTATGTAGATTTTTGCCGTAAAATTGTGATGTTAATAAAAAAACGCAGGTTCCCATTGAAGATTTCAAAGTTACACCCGCCTCCCCACCCAAGCACGTGAAGGGATGGAGTGGCGTGGCGAGGGGGCTGGCGGGTCGAGCATGGCATCGTTTGGAATTCCCACTCCAAGACAAAATTATAACTTTTTCTGATCAGATGCGTCTGTAATTAAAATGAACATCCAATATGTATATACTGTAAGGGTCCTTCCCCCCCCCCCCCCCCCACCGAGACCGTGCACCCCATCCTTGCCTCTTTCCCTTCCCACATCCCTCCCTCCCTGGCTCTCCCGCCCTCTCTTCAGCGCGTCCCCCGCCCATCTCCCCCCTCCCACCCCTCCCTCCTTCCCTTCTTCCGGTCTCCCCTCATCTCCTTGCGCCTGGCAGATCCTCCGTTTCGATCACCGGTCGGTGTGCCAACGTCCAGTGTTGTGTTTAGTGCTGTTTCTCCTGTGCTTCAAGAGGTGTGATTTTAATTGTGTGCTGCCTTGAGGTTCGCTGTCAGTGTGTTGTTATGTGCTACGCCATCCGTCGATACTTTTATGCTCCGGTCATACTGTGCCTTGTGTTCTTTTAATTGTCCCAGTGTGCGTTTTTTTTGCGGGCGCTACTTTTTTTACGGTTTTTATCTCCATTTTACAGTCGCCCCTTTGCCGGCCTGGGTGGCCGTGCGGTTCTAGGCGCTACAGTCTGGAACCGCGTCACCGCTACGGTCGCAGATTCGAATCCTGCCTCGGGCATGGAGTGTGTGTGATGTCCTTCGGTTAGTTAGGTTTAAGTAGTTCTTAGTTCTAGGGAACTGATGACCTTAGAAGTTAAGTCCCATAGTGCTCAGAGCCATTTGAACCATTTTCAGTCGCCCCTTTTTTGTCTATTGCCTTCCATGATGTTCCCCCTTTTTTATATCTATTTTCACCATATTCTCTCCTTTGTATATTTTTAACCGTCTTCTATTGTTTGTTCTATGTCTTTCGGCTGAAGAGCAGCGCATATGCTGCTGCCAGCCCGCCCCGATTTGAAAAAAAAAAAAAAAAAAAAAAAAAACAAACCAGAAGAAAGTACTTTAAGAGTGGTCGGAAATTCCCGTTACAAACTTCTGGGGACATGTAGAGGGTAGTGAGTACAGAATATTTTGAACAGGAACCTATGTCCGGAATCGTATCGTTTCGTTCTACGACAGGTTTCAGTTCAGATGTGTACCTCGTCAATGTCTGCTTACGGAAAGAGAAACGTATCAGAGTTCTCTGTCCTGGAATGCAACAGGGTAGTCACGATGACGTGTACTACGTCAAACGATCCCCAGGAGTCACTTATTGTCCACTTTGCTGTGAGACCGAGTCAATACCTGTGCATCACCGATAGAGGAAACATGGTGCAGTACACGTTTGCGGAATACACAGACATGCTCCTTGTGTATGGCGAAGCTGGAGGTAACGGAAGAGCTGCTGGTCGGCTGTATCACAAACGTTTTCCACACCGTCACACTCCATCACACAAACTGTTTGCCCAAGTTACACAACGGCAACGAGAAACGGGTACCTTCACCGTGAGGAGGCAGGACTGTGGTGCGCCACGGCGACGCCGCACTCCCGAATTTGAAGGTGTACTGCGTCGGATTGAAGATAGCCCGTCAACGAGTTGGCCAACAACTGCGCGTGCAATGGCTGTTAGTCACAGTACCGTCTTGGACGTCCTGCATGAGCAACAATTACATCCGTACCACTTACAAAGGGTAAACGCTATGGGTCCAGCAGACTTTCCACAACGCGTCGCCTTCTGCACATGGTTCCTGCACCGTTGCATCGACACGCCCCTGTTCCCACGTCGAGTTCTCTTCACAGATGAATGTAGGTTCACAAGGGATTGTGTTCTGAATGCTCGAAATAGCCATGTCTGGGCGGACGAAAACCCTCATGCCACGCATGTTCAGAGATTTCAAGACAGGTTTGGAATTAGCGTGGGGGCAGGTATTCTGGGCGGTCATGTGATTGGACCATACCTGCTTCCATCCAAGCTCACGGGTCCCACATACTTAGTCTTCCTGGGACGCGTAATGGACCCGTACTTGGAAGCTGTGCCATTGAATGTCCGTCAGGAAATGTGGTTTCAGCATGATGGAGCACCACCTCACTTTTCACTGGCTGTCCGGAGACATCTCAACAGACAGTATGGTGAAAGATGGATAGGCCGTGGTGGTCCAACCGCGTGGCCGCCACGATCGCCGGATTTAACCCCTATGGACTACTTCTTGTGGGGTCGTATGAAGAGGGTAATTTATGAGACACCTGTAGAGACAGAGGAAGATCTGCTGGCACGAGTTCTGGCCGCTGCACAAGACACCGAAGAGACACCAGGTGGGATGGAGACAGTGTACCAGAACATGCTTCGGAGGTACAATGTGTGTAACAATGTTGGTGGTCGCCTCATCGAGCATCGGTACGTTGCAGCTGGTGCCGTAGATGCTGGGTTCTTTGCTGTCGACTAATGTAAACCATAAGGTGTAAGTTTTAATGCAATTGCATAAGTAATAACGGCACGAGTCAGTATTCTTTTCAAATTGTTTGCAACAATTGTGCTGGGTCACGCCTAAGTACATTCCTCACCGTGGGTGTGGATGAAATAATCATCTGCATTCAAACTGTCGTAGAACGGAAACGATACGCTTCCGGACATGGGTTCCTATTCAAAATGTTATGTACTCACTACCCTCTACATGTCCTAGAAGTTTGTAACGGTAATTTCCAACCACCCTGTCTGTATGTGTATGTGTTTGCGTGTGCGTGTGCGTGTGTGCGTGTGTGTGTGTGTGTGTGTGTGTGTTCTGTAAATAGTATCCCTGTACGCTGAGTTTAAGCAGAAAATGATTCCTTACCTCATTAACGAGTGGAAATATCCAGAATAGTTTCTTAATTTTTAAATCACCTGTAACAGCAATCATGCATACTACAAATATAGCTGAATTATGACGCTTAATTGCTGCTAGGCAACGTGTTTTTCAATTAAGGTTGTGATCTCTCTGTAGTCTGAAAAATTTAGCACAGTACTGAACTGTATATACTGAGTCTCCAAAACTTAGTGATAATCCATTTCTTAAATCGTCTGTTGATGTTTTGAATAAACTGAAAGCACAAGAAATCAAATAAAGAGAAAAATAAATGTCACACAAAACGTTGCTGTTTCTCGCCTTTCGTAAAGCTTTCCATTTTGGCTCTAAATTTGTGTTTAAGTGGATGGATTATCACAGATATATCAAACTGCGTATTTCTCAGGCTCAAACTGTATTTGTTGTGGCTACTCCATTCCATGCATGTCTCTCCATCTCTGTCTACTGCAGCCTTCACGCTTTTGAACTGTGCGATTCTTACCCCAGCTCCACACTTCCCTCTGTTATGTAAAAAACTGACAATTCGTTGATGTTGGCTCAGGATTTGTCCTATCGACTGATCCCTACTTTTGGTTAGGTTGTGCCATATATTTCCATTTCCCCAATTCGACACAGTACCAGGTCATTCGCTATTTGACCTTCTCATTTAACCTTCTGTAGCACCACATTTCAGCAGCTTCAATTCCGTTCTTGTTGTCTGCTGTTTATAGTCAACGTTTCCCCTCCGTGTTCAGTTCAGACAGATACCTTCAGGAAAGATCCCCTAACATTTAAATTTATATTGATTGTAAACAAATTTCCCTTTTTCAGTTTTACTTTTCTTGCTGCTAGACTCATCTTGCGCAGTACTTGGATTTCCGTTGAACGAACCGTTGTGTGTGCAACTCTTCCCCGGCGCCGATGAAATTAAGAACGTGTGATGTTAAATGCCTGACACATACAACAGACACGTAGCCATTGAGACCTTCAGAGTTGGAGGATGAGTTTCGTGTCATGAGATAGCAGTTTGCTCAATTATAGTGTTGTGTCCTTTCGCTCTGTTTGGTCACATTCTCTGACACACTCTGTCTCTCTTTTCGATGTGGAACTGATTTGCGGAAATTATCTGTCTGTCTTGAAAGAGGGTCAGTCAGCCTCTCTCTCTCTCTCTCTCATAAGCACGACTTGCGCCTCATTTATGAGAACATTCGCCATAAAATTCTGTAGTATTGTCAGCAACAGACAGTAGTCTATGAATTACAGTTACACACACTTTGTGACACATTTTCATAGGTCAGTATGGAATCACTGAAATACTGATGTATCAAACAGTTCACCAAGACTGCAATTATTGTTTTATAAAATGCTGAAATGGGATCGCAAAGTGACAAGGAATATACGTATTTTATCTTTCGTGTGGAAGTGTGTGAGTGAGTGAGAGTGTAGCAGGTGGCTGAGGATTACATTCGTGTTTGCTGAGTACCCGGCATTATCCGGGTACGTATTTATTCCAGTCTTCTATCAGTTCCTCTCCTCCTCCAACCCCTCTGGCCATCTCCTCTTACTTCTCTGTCTGTCTGCTGCTCCCCTTCTCTCTGTCAGTCTGGTCCTCTCCCCTTTGTCCATCTCTCCCTCCATCCCCCTTTTTGTCCATCTCCTCCTGCCCCCCCCCCCTCTCTCGCCATTTCCCCTCGTGTCTTTCTGTCCATCTGCTCTTCACCCTCTCTCTGTCCATCTCCTCCTGATCGCTATTTGTATCAATCTCCTCCTTCCCTCTGTCTGCCCATCTTCTCCTCCTCCCCCTTTACTTACCACGATATCACCCTCACCTCAACAGGAGGCTGGTGGTACTTACTCTCACAATATTTCTTTTCACATCGTAACTGATGTGTGTACCAGATTTGGTTGAAATCATTCCACCGTTTAGGATGAGCTCTTTACCAGTTGTTCTGCCGCCTTCATACATGTCAAATACATCTCACATATATTTAACATATTTCATATACATTTTTGTACGTATTTCTCCTGTCTTTCTAGCGAATTTCGCCGTGTAGTTTCGTTTCCAACTTACTCAATGTTTATGACGACATATCTCCTGAACTATGTGTAGTACAATGCTATATTTTTCTAACTGCTTTGAGCGGCATAAATTAAAACATCATACAAGATGACACAGTTTCTTTCGAATCTCCGTATTTGACGTCATAGCTATGTGTAGTGAAATAATACATTTTTGTAGGTATATTCAGCATTATGTGTGGATACTGTCTGCGAAATGCGAGTAGAGTTAGTAGCAAAGAGGTAATCTCGGTATTTGACGTCATCTCCTGACGTATGTGTCCTACAGTGACAAAAATTTGCTTGTACATTCAGTAGTACGTGCGAATATTGTCAGCGACGTTTGTCGCGAATAGATTTAGTAGTGGAGAACTAATACATTAAGAAGTCATGCTTCATTTGGCAGTTTTGCTGCATGATCAGCATAAAAGTAGTAAGTAATAAACTTTTCTCCTTTTATCATTTTGTGGGTCTGTCAGCGAGAAAAATTTTGTTAAGGTTTGAAATTATGTGTAAAGTTTGTTGTAAGTCAGTAAGTGCTCACATTCTCAAATACTGGATGACTAAAGAATGGGTATTCGCGCATTGTCGATTACACTGCTTTTTCACCCCCACCCATCTGTTTTACTCCTCAGCGAGTCTTTCCAGACAGTAAGTGATGAGTGTACCAAATTTGGTTGAAACGGGCCCAGTTGGTTATTCGGCGACGTGTAACACTTATACACACATATGTACATTCATTTTAATACAGCATATGCGTTTTACCCTTTGGTACTTAATTTTCGTCTCCAGTTAATTTAATAAGGACGCTGACGACATCGCTGCTGAACGCCCTATACATATACCACCAACACTACCAACGATTAGGGCCCTTGGTAAAATATCGATATGTCATTATATCGAAATTTTTCATAAATATATAATTATATAGGTGTTATTTCTTCCACCGATATATCGATATCAGAACAGCAATATCGAGAGCCGATATTTTTATTTTATATTATATTTAGTTCATAATTTTTGGTAAATATTTGAAGTTGTTCTTTTGAAGTTGTGGTACAAGAGAATTTTACTTTCATTGTGCGATGGAGTAACTCTTTTTGAGCTTTCAACATGTCCGATCTTTCTCTTTTGAGCATATGAAGAAAGTATGTGCCAGAGAAGAAGTGCGATTGCAGTTGTGGGTGGCGGTGTAAATGGATTAACAAGGTTCATAGCACACCAGATGCATTAAAAAACAATTTTTAACGCAGCTAGAGTGCTGTTTCTTCAAATCGACATTCCTCAAAAACAGTTGCTAAAAATGATGAAAAAATCTAAAAGACAAGACTGGTCTTTGCGGTTGGCGGAAACTTGTGAGGGAAAATGGGTGACGTAATCGGTGCTTGGCGCTGCCAACAGAAATTGCAACGCTTAGCTTCAGTACGCAGTTTTCACAATACAACTGCTTGGCAAAAAAAAAAAAAAAGGGGGGGGGGGGGGGAAGTGGACGTGAAGTGTTCCAGACAAATCCAATATGTGAGGAAACCTAACGACGGACCCATCGGACATCTTTTATTGTGACTCTTACCAGTGTTAGCAAAGTGCCAAGAGCGAACGTGCGTTGTTTTCCTTTCCGTTCTTGCTCTGAGGGGGATAGGAAGGCTGCTAGCTTGTTGATGTACAGAGTATCTAATACTAACGTAGATCAATACTTAAATACACAATTCTAAAACCGGTAGTATATTTACAATATGCAGCCGATCCTCTTATAGGCAGGTCAGGTCTGTACTTTTGTCTGATATACCGAGAGACGACAGTCATTTTTTTTAAATATCGATATATCGGATTCCCGATATTTTTAAAAAATATCAACAGTCCTACCACCGATACCCACGGGACTTGTGGAAACCAAACTGTGCTCGATGTGGGAAATCATGGCGAGCACTGGCGACCCTTCTATCAATCTATCACTTGCGCCTTTGTCCCTCATTTTGCACAGGGTTGACGTGGTTAAATCGGATTTGGCATGTTGATGTGAAGGGGTGACCGAATGCCCTTCCTGCCGCCACCCCGTACCCCCTGGGACGGAATCAGAGTACCCCATCTGTCTGCATCCAGTGTAAATCACGGAAAAGTGCGGATGTGTTTCAAATGTCTGTGACTCGTGTAACTGAGCCGGGACGTGGGGACCAGCCCGGTATTCACCTAGAGGGATGGGGAAAACCGCCTAAAAACCACATCCAGGCTGCCGGCACACCGGCCCTCGTCTTTAATCCGGCGGGCGGATTCGATCCGGGGCCGGCGCACCTACCCGAGTCCAGGAAGCAGCGCATTAGCGCTCTCAGCTAACCTGGCGGGTCGAGCACTCGCTACCCTAGGTGAGAGGTTATTGTTCCAGCATTCAGTGACCTAACAGATCATTTTAGGCTCTTTCCACATCAACCCATTCCTATCTTCTGGAATGCACTTTCGAATAAGAACAGTGCCTAGTCACGTCTCTCGATTTTAAAGAACTGCGTGTGAGAACATGAATCGGATATTCGTTTCCTTTTTTGGAATTCAGGATATTTTCTGCCCATCATTATCTTCGTCAGACGCGCGACCATTTCCGGCTGGTGTTAGGACGGGCATCATCGTCCACCACACGTTGCGCTCACTGTCCAGTGAGCGTCCAACGAATTACTGTCTGTCTTGTAACAAAGAGCACATTACAAATAACTACATCTGGATTTCTTCGATGTGTGCCGTTGGAGAAGGTTAAAAAATGGTTCAAATGGCTCTGAGCACTATGCGACTTAACTTCTGTGGTCATCAGTCGCCTAGAACTAGAACTAATTAAACCTAACTAACCTAAGGACATCACACACATCCATGCCCGAGGCAGGATTCGAACCTGCGACCGTAGCGGTCGCCCGGTTCCAGACTGTAGCGCCTAGAACCGCACGGCCACTCCGGCCGGCGTTGGGGAAGGGTGGATGACGAAACTGGCAGTGCCCATTTAGAGGAACCACCCCAGGATTTCCATTAGGTGGTTTGGGGTGTCACGAAAAACGTAAATTTGAATGGCCGGCCCGAGGTTTCTACCGCCGTCCTCCTATTTACGAGTCCAGTGCCTTACCGCTGCACCGTGTCACTTGGTGGCGGCCGGCCGTTGTGACCGAGCGCAGGTTCGAATCCTGCCTCGGGTGTGGATGTGTGTGATGTCCTTAGGTTAGTTAGGTTTAAGTAGTTCTAAGGCTAGGGAACTGATGACCTCAGATGTTAAGTCCCATAGTGCTTAGAGCAATTTTTGAACTTGGTGGCGTTCTTCGAATTCTGAAATGCTTTGTTCTGTCCAACACCGGACCTAAAGCACTTCCAATGCTGATAAAAAGACGTTACGAAGCTCTGCATTAATTTCTCCAATAACTAAATTATGCAGTGTAGGAATTTCCACTACATTTAGCTTCCGCGTTACAAGATCGTGGACAGACTCAGCGGGATCAGGAGCACCTCTGAAGACGTCCAGAGCACCTTCCGACGTAACGTTCATGCACCACGACCAGCCTACCCGAAAACTAGCAGCTGAGACATCCGGTGGTGCAAGCCTTCACTGTATAATCAGAAGCTTCTATGGGGAAGAAGCTATTTCATTCCATCGTAGTCCACTACAATGACAGTTAAACACAATACTGAGGGAAAAAATCGCAACACCGAAAAATAAGTAATGTACACTAATGAAATTTCGGAAATACATTTGTCTAGGTACCATATTTAAGTGATTGATAGGATAATGACAACGCCAGGTAAGCCTTTCCAAATGTGGGCTGAACCTGCCGGTGTGGCCGAGCGGTTCTAGGCGCTTCAGTCTGGAACCGCGCGACTGCTACGGTCGCAGGTTCTAATCCTTCCGCGGGCGTAGATGCTTGTGAAGCCCTTACGTTAGTTAGGTTTAAGTAATTCTAAGTTCTAGGGGACTGATGACCTCAGATGTTAAGTCCCATAGCGTTTAGAGCCATTTGAAGAATTTTTGAAATGCGGGCTGCTGGTGCATTAATAACCAGTGTAAACGCCAGAATGTGGAGTGTGTGCACGCAAACGTGCACGCACTGTCTTGCACAGGTAATGGATGTCAGTTTGTTGGAGTTCGATGGCTGTTACACTTCGTCGGTCAATACAGAGACGATTGGCGCTGTTTGTAGACGGCGCTGGAGTTGTCGTCCAATGATGTTCCATATGTGCTCGACCGGTGAGGAACTGGTGATCCAACAGGCTAAGGCGACATGTAGGCACTCTGTAGAGCATGTTGGGTGACAACAGCGAGTGTTATCCTGTTGGAAAACACTCCCCATAATGCTGTTCATGAATGGCAGCTCAGCAGGACGAATCACCAGACTGACATACAGATTTGCAGTCAGAACGCGAGGGATAATCATGTGCGTGCTCCTTCTGACAAACGAAATCGCACCCCAGACCATAACTCCAGGTGAAGGTCCAATGTGCCTCGCTCGTAGACAACTTGTTTGCAGGCCGTCAGCTGGCTTCCTAACCAACATACGGCCATCGCTAGCACCGAGGTAGAACCGGGTTTCATCAGAAAACACAACAGACCTTAACCCTGTCCTCCAATGAACTCTCGCTTGTCACAGCGGAAGACGCAAAGGGCGGTGGTTTGGGGTCAGTGGGATGCACGTCTGGCTCTGAGCTGCCCTTGAAGTAACCGATTTGTGAGAGGATGTCAAATTAAACACCTTTCAGCCGTCTAATTTCCAAACTTATTTTATTTCGCTACTAGTTTCGGCGATTTACTAAACCATCTTCAGGCCCTGTGTACAAACAACAATGTTACCAGTATGAAATAGATAACCAAAAAACGGGGGTGGTGCAATTCTTATATACAGCGGTAATCTGTAATAATATAACAATACCAACCAATACAGGAAATTACATAGAGTTACAAATAAATTAAGAAATGAAATAAAAGAACAGTTACACGCTGTATTAACTTAAACTAGTGAGCAAAGCATATATGTCACATAATCGTAAAAAGGAATCTACTAAACGGAAGTTAATATTTCATTTTATGCATAGATAATTACTATATAATGCTAATGCAATGCCCGTGAAACGACTTGAGTAAGACAATATAGTAATATACTGACGAGTACAGACTGCATGTAAAACAGTTGATTACATGCTGTCATATACTAGTGAAACATATATCACTTGCTAGAGGTCAACCCGATAACGGTCTGTATCATCATATTCCATATACTAACGATAACTAATAAAAGGATAATATAAACATACATCAGTGCAATTTATCGATGACAAACTCATAAGATTCAACTTATTTAATAATAAAACATTTCTAGTGAACCAAACTATGGAAATGGAAATGAGCGTTTGGCGTCATTGGCCGGGAGGCCCCTTAAGGTGCAGGTCGGGCCGCCTTGGTGCTGGTCTTATTACATTCGATGCCACGTTGGGCGACGTGCGCGCTGGATGGGGATGAAATGATGATGAGGACAACAAAACACCCAGTCCCTGTGCGGAGAAAATCTCCGACCCAGTCGGGAATCGAACCAGGACCCCTTAGGACGGCAGCTCGTCATGCTGACAATTTTTTTTTTCATTTTGTTCGATATAGTCCATTGCGTTTGGTCTGGGCGGACGTCACAAGACATCCGTTCAAGTTGATCGTTGATTCCTTGACTCAGTTTTTTTTTTAATTACAGAGAGCACGCAGACCATTCAGCTATCGGGGCAGACTGAACCAAATTATGAATCTAATGTAACATACCGTAACGAATTCCCACTAAGCAGTAAGCATTGAAATATATGGAAAAGGCAAAACCGACGTTATCATGAAAGTGGTAAGTCTGCTGGTAAAGCAGGCGCTTCGTTAGGTGTTATACCAAACCATAAGCTATAAAGTAAGTCTAAAGAAAAGTACTGCGATACATACGCAGTATATTAGAAAGACACTGATTAGAATAGAATAACCAAAGGCGCGTTCCTCTATATGTCATGTAGTGCTTAAGCAAGGGAAGAGAACGGGTAGTACGACTTACGACAGAAAAACCACCAGAACACATGTGTCATGGTATACCATACAATGTGTAACATGTCAGTTAGTACCTTTGTGATTAAATGGTTAATTGAGAATGTGGATCTCAAGGAATATACCAGAACACTGTGTGGGGTATTATCAAGGCATTAGAGGTCCAGGTGTGCAATCTGAATAAACACTCATGTCAACTAATACAACTAGAAGTCGCGTGAAAACGAACACTCATCATGTAACATGTAAACAGGAAAGAACTCACAACGCTAAGACTATAATGCAACCCAATGTAGTGTAGCAACCATTCTTCAACATGTAAACACGGTTGTTTGATCTAGATAATGAGCTGTTGTGTATGTCGCTATACTGACTCCGTAAAGAATAGAAGACTCCAAAATTCGGTGCTCAGGAGTTCCAAAAAATAAAAATAACAGCAGTTGATACTTTCTGTTCAGAGCAGTACACCGATATAAATACGGTGTGAGTGACGGTATAAAGATTATAATTGTTATAAGAACTTGTAAACATAAGCAGATAAACATACTAGGTATGCTTGTCAGTACTACAGTAGTTAGTGACTTTAATTCTTTCTATTTACCGTTCAACAGGTTAAAAGGATTAATTGTCTAGGACAAACAGTAACTCAGCTGATAACCGTCAAACCAGTATAGGAACCCTTGTATAATCTATTAGATCTCTATTTTCACTAAGTCAGTGCCTTGTTTGAGTTCAAGACAAAATTTAAAGTTAAATAATAAGTTACAGCCTTTGCTAATCCGTATCCTAAAATAGTCTTTAAATGAGGCGTAATTTCTTTAGACGTTGCTTTCACCAAACGTCATTTACCAAACTTACGCCCATGTAAGTCTAATTATGTGCAATGGCGCAAGATTCATTTCGAATATCTCTGCAAAACTATAAACTCGCTGATGAAATATTTATTTATTTATTTATTTATGCATTTATTTTACCTGGCAAGATTAGGGCCTTCAGGCCCTCTCTTACACCTAACCAGGCATACTCAGATTCAACAAATTTCAGTTTCTACAGAACATTAAGGACATATAATATGTTATACAGTATTAATGTTAAAGAAAAAAATAGAGATTATAAAAGTAGTACAATGATAATTATAACAATCAAAAAATAATTATAACAATCAAGAATAATAATAATAATAATAATAATAATGACTATGTATATGAAAGTAAACATATTTTTCTTTTATGAATGTCAGTCCTATTGCTAGTTGGGAATTTTCTCGTTATATTCTTGCAGCTTGTGAGTTATTCTCATCAAGCAGAGACATAAGACGATGGAATGGGGTGAAAGAGATATAGAAGAGGTAGATAGGATAGAGGAAGAGAAATAGAATGGTAAAATTCGAAGCTATGATGGAGAGGAGAAAGAAAAAGATGAGAGGGGCACAACAATGGTGGCTATACCGTCCCTAATATGTAAGTCTTGACTTCCCTCTTGAATTAGGGTCTGTTCACGTAATTACATTAAGACTGTAAGTAAATATGTTCTTTCATACAAGTTTCAGCTTTACGGCTCTGCGATTCTGATACTTAAACGGTACATCACTTGACTGTCTTTTGCTATTCTCAAACTCCTGACAACACCAGAGATACTTCATGACAACAGCTGATTCAGATATATTACGAAAGGTCGCTAACCAGTCACTATGTGCTGAGGGTAACGGTATGAATAATTTCTCTTTCAAAATTCAAGTACTTTAGCAAAATGATAATTATCAATAGTCTTTTGCTTTCAAAGTAATATCAGTATTTTTGAGATCACTTCACACTTTATCAATTCGACAACGGAAGCTGACTCTTTAATAACTCAATGTTAGATCCAATCTTCCTTGAAGTATTTTTTGCGATGATTTTTATTAGGTGATTATTCACCATTCAATCGGTAATTTCCTTTCAACGTAGAAATAAATGGGAAATCAAAACTCAAATTTTCTTTTTGTTTCCAATTTCTGTTCTTTTTTAAATCTTTTTTTCTTACTTTTTCTTACTTTTTTCATATGCAGCTTGCAGAAACAATAACTTTATGAAAGTGTCAAAAATCTTATTATTACCAAATCTTTATTCCCAAAACTCCTTATAGATCTCGGCTACTCAAAATAAAAATCTGGTGCCACCGCCACTTTTACACTAAAGTTGAATACATCAGCAAAAATTTTCCTTCTTCAGGCGTTGGCTAGCTGACTATTTAAAATCTCACTGCTACTGCTGAAGAAAGTACACTCCCCATAGAGCTGAAAAAATGTTATGCTGTTCGATTAACGGACAATATTCATAAATTCTCTCAAGGATGCCTTCCGTCACAGGACTCGTAAAAAATAGGTTGGAATTCACTAAAAGTACCACTGAAAATTCCTCCAAATAGGGAAAGGATACTGCATCAAATATCACCAGTAGCATTGGCGAAATTTTATAAAGTATCCTTTCCCTGTTTGGTGGAATTTTGAGACCTCAGCTCGCACTCAGTGTACCTACACCTTCCAAACAATCGGAGTTATATATCGGCCTATGTTCCGGTATCCTAAAATTTAACGACATATTCAGTATTACCTCCTCCTTTCAGAATCATCTGCGTTCCACAATCACACTTCAGTTACTGAATAAAATTAACCCATCTCGGTATTATCTAAACCTGGACTCCCAAAACTATCCATGGACAAGATCATCAGTCATTAGCAACAACGTCACGAATATCAGTTATCTTCAGATGAATATCTGACTTACCGCTATTTCCATTTACTTCTGATCGATCCTCCCCTAACCAGTTAATTATAGGAAGCCACTCACAGGCAATAATCCAGATACAGCGATTGAAATGCAATAAAAGCCACGCTAGACTGAGGTGAAAAAAGACATTTGATACTTTCTAATATCGTGTGGGACCTTTCGTTCGGCGTAGTGCAGCAGAAGTCGTTGGAAGTCCTGTGCAGAAATATTGATCTATGCTGCCCCTATAGCCGTCTGTAATTGCGAAAGTGTTGCCGCTGCCGGATTTTGTGCACGACCTGACCTCTGGATTATGTCCCACAAATGTTCGATGGGATTCATGTCCGGTGATCTGAGTGGCCAGATTATTCGCTCGAAGTGTCCGTAATGTTCTTCAAACCAATCGCGAACAATTGTGGCCTGGTGACATGGCGCTGAGTCATCCATAAAAATTCCATCTTTGTTTGGGAACATGAAATCCGTGAATGGCTGCAAGTGGTCTCCAATAGCTGAAAATAGCCTTTCCAGTCAATGACCGCTTCGGTTGCACCGTGTGAACACAGTCCAAACCATTAAGGAGCCGCTTCCAGCTTACACAGTGTCCTGTTGACAATTTGGGTCCATGGTTTCGTGGGAGTCTGCGCCACGCTCGAACCGTACCACCAGCTCTTACCAACTGACCGAACCACAGCTTTCCATTCGTCTAGGGTTCAACCGATATGGTCACGAGCCCAGGAGAGGGGATGTAGGTGAGTCGTGCTGTTAGCAAAGGCACTCGCTTGTCTCGTCTGCTGCCATTGCCCATTAACGCAAAATTTCGCCGCACTGTCCTAAAGGATACGTTCGTCGTAGATCCCGCACTGATTTATGCGGTTATTTCGCGCAGTGCTGCTTGTCTGTCAGCACTGACAAATCTACATAAACATCGCTGCCCTCGGTCGTTAGGTGAAGGCTGCCGGCCACCGCGTTGTCTGTGGCGAGAGTTGCTGCCTGAAATGTGGGTATTCTCGGCACACTCTTGAAACTGTGGATCTTGGAATATTGAATTCCCTAACGATTTACAAAATGGAATGTCCCGTGCATCCGTGCTCAATGTCTGTTAATTCCCATCGTGCCGCCATAGCCGTGTCGCAAACCTTTCCACTTCAATCACCTGAGTAAAAATGACACATCCGTCAATGCATTGCCCTGGCTTCTATATCTTGTGTACGCGGTACTACCGCCATCTGTATATGTGCTTTTGTCACTTCGGTGTATTAAATCAACACAGAACCCATTACTGGACCACTAAATGAAAAAATGGCACTTTTCGTCCTTTGTAATGAAACGTCCCCTTAGAAAAAATGTGAATGACAGTGCTGGAAAAAGCTCTTACGTTATTTGATTTTCAAACAGTTGAGCAAAACTGAATGTACTCAGACATTTCTCTCTTTACTTATTCTGATCATCACTAAACTGACACACAGTATTTTTTTAGCGCAACTCAGTCTGACTTTCAATAATACCTACAAAAGAATAGTCCTGACTAACAATAACCTATACCTTTCATGAATCACTTACTTCACAAAAATCTTCGTTATTCGAAGTACTGTAATACAGCAAGCGCCAATAGTGCCAGCTAAATAAAAGATTCTAACTACTGAAGGACTAACTACTGATAGGCATAGTTAGCAAATGAAAGATTTTGATAGAGAACAATGTATTTACCTTAATAACGTTCTAAAGTCAATTCATGGACCCCATCTTTACAGATTTCCTTTTTCTGGGGGACACACGTCCAGATCGTTCGCTTATAGCAACCTCTCAAAACTCTGGCATGTCTCTCTCCACATCCACCACTGCTGGAGGCTCACCTCCAACTGTCCAACGCTACGCTCTGTTCACATCCAACTGCCCAACACTACACAAGCGAATTTTCCAACCAGCCACAGACTACACACAGCACAGTCAGTGATTTTCATACAGAGCGCTACGTGGCGTTTCCAACATAGAAACCTAAACAGCCTACTTACAGTAAATAGTAAGTGTATTTTCGATCAAAACCACCGGTCTCAGCTATGATGGCGAGCTGCTTCTCATTCGCTGCTCTTTGAAGCCATTTCGGCTACTTGGCAGGGAACAGACAACTTCACCTGCGACGCCCAGCAGGTTACTCATTGTACATCTACAGCAATGCTTTACATACAAAGATTAATATAAAATAATTAAATAACACAATAAACACAGTCTATAAAAAATTTAAGCTTATCTGTAATATGTAATAAGGGAAGGAGAACAGAGGAAACGTGACCTGCCAACGAAAAGTATTTTGCTACAGCACAAGGGCTACCAAGAAGAAAGGGTACACATCTACATCTACATCTACATTTATACTCCGCAAGCCACCCAATGGTGTGTGGCGGAGGGCACTTTACATGCCACTGTCATTACCTCCCTTTCCTATTCCAGTCGCGTATGGTTCGCGGGAAAAACGACTGTCTGAAAGCCTCTGTGCGCGCTCTAATCTCTCTAATTTTACATTCGTGATCTCCTCGGGAGGTATAAGTAGGGGGAAGCAATATATTCGATACCTCATCCAGAAACGCACCCTCTCGAAACCTGGCGAGCAAGCTACACCGCGATGCAGAGCGCCTCTCTTGCAGAGTCTGCCACTTGAGTTTGTTAAACATTTCCGTAACGCTATCACGGTTACCAAATAACCCTGCGACGAAACGCGCCGCTCTTCTTTGGATCTTCTCTATCTCCTCCGTCAACCCGATCTGGTACGGATCCCACACTGATGAGCAATACTCAAGTATAGGTCGAACGAGTGTTTTGTAAGCCACCTCCTTTGTTGATGGACCTCAGTTTGTAAGGACTCTCCCAATGAATCTCAACCTGGTATCCGCCTTACCAACAATTAATTTTATATGATCATTCCACTTCAAATCGTTCCGCACGCATACTCCCAGATATTTTACAGAAGTAACTGCTACCACTGTTTGTTCCGCTATCATATAATCATACAATAAAGGATTCTTCTTTCTATGTATTCGCAATACATTACATTTGTCTATGTTAAGGGTCAGTTGCCACTCCCCGCACCAAGTGCCTATCCGCTGCTAATGGGTCAAATGGCTCTGAGCACTATGGGACTCAACTGCTGTGGTCATAAGTCCCCTAGAACTTAGAACTACTTAAACCTAACTAACCTAAGGACATCACACACATCCATGCCCGAGGCAGGATTCGAACCTGCGACCGTAGCTGTCGTGCGGTTCCAGACTGTAGCGCCTTTAACCGCGCGGCCACTCCGGCCGGCCTATCCGCTGCTAATCTTCCTGCAGTGCCTGTATTGACTGGTGGCGAAAACCGAGCAATAACCTCTTCAGACTCGTCGCAACTCATCTCTGGTGTCGTTATACATGCGTGTGAAGTGTGTGTGTGCAGTGCTTTTATCGAGTAAACGGCTCTTTGCGATGTAAAGACTTACTTGTGCTGGCCGGCGGATGGATACGCGGCCATTTTAGTAGGCGATGCGGCAACCGTGTATATTCCGCCATTCGAAACAATTAAAGTGTTTTTCTCCAGGTGCAACTCCTGGAATTTTGGTGTATACCCTGTGGCGTGTAATATATTAGTGCTATGTGATAGATTCGAATTAATGTCAAAGTTTCTAAGATTGCAGTGAAGTGGTTATTTAGTTCGCAAGTGGTACACAGAATGAGGTAGAGCTATGGAAAACGACGTGAAGCAGCGGAATCAAAGGAATCGTCGTCGTGAACGGGCGCAGCGCATGCAGGCTCAGAGAGAAAATAAAGCTAAAGATGGGGATATTGCGGAAGACGAATCTCTGGCTAGAGAAAAGCCGCAGAGACCTCCCAATCGAAGGAAAAAATCGAAAGAGCCGCAGTTCGAAGAGGATATCATTGATGGATTTGCCATCCTAGCATTCCATACATATGAGGAACTCGAGAATGCCATGAAGCACGCCGGCAAGAACAACATGAAGATGTTCAGCGCCGTGACGCTGGGCGACGAGAAGCCGCCCAAGCTACTCGACACCGGCCAGCGCACCGTCACCACCCCCATCAACAACAACAACACGACCACCACCAACCACAACAACAACAACACCACCAACCACAACCACCAGCCGCCGCCTCCGCACCCTCCTACCCCGACGACCCCAGCGCAGACGGGGGTGACGCTGAACCACGACGCCGGCACGAGCGACGACAGCGGCCGGGCGTCGGAGCGCCTCAACGGGGCGTGCGCACCCCTCGAGAGGGACAGCTCGCACGACCGCCTCAGCGACGCAAGCAGCCGTTGCAGCTCAGGAAAAGGCTATATCTGTGATAATGAAGGAGAATATGACAAGGGGTCCGATGCAGGCTCTGATCTCTTCACCACCACTCGGAAACATGAGATACCGGGCAACCCACGACCTCCCACAGCGGCCCTCAACAATGGCACCGGCTCACCGGGGGCAGGTGCCCACCGCAGCCCGAGCCCGTCGCCGTCACCCACTCCCACTCCTACCCCCACTCCGATCGTCGCTGCCGCCTCCAACACCGCCGTCTCTGCTGCCTCGGCTTCGCTCATGTCTGCACTGTCCCACCCGCTCCACATACAACCGCACCACCAGCCGCCACCGGTGCCCATGCAAGTGTCGCCGCCACATCCACAGCAGCAGCAGCTGCAACAACAGCAGCAGCCAGCAACACCAACATCTCTTCTCCAGCAACAGCAGCAGCAGCAGCAACAACAACAACAGCAGCAGCAGCAACAGCAACAGCAGCAACAACACCAACAACAGCAGCAACAGGCCCAGCAGCATTCACAGCAAGCACTGCCACTGCCAATGCAGCAGCAGCAACCCCACCAACAGCCCCCGCCCCCACGATTATCTAGCCCTCTTCTCCCACCTCCTGCGCCAGTGCACCCGCATCACCACCAGCAACAGCAGCCACCACCACCACAACAGCAGCAGCAACAGCAGCTACCACAGCACCAGCCACAGCAGGCTGTGCACACGCCTGTGGTCGCGACCTCAGCTGCGGCCGCGTCGTCTCCCTCTGCGGTGCCCTCGAGCCTGCCCGGCACGGTGGCCGCGGCTGCAGCTGTGGCTGCGGCACCGGTGTCTGCTCACGTGGCAGTCCCCGTCGCGGCTACCACGGCTGGCGCCCGCCACGGCCCCCTCGGTGCTCCCGTACCGACGGCGACGGCTGCGGCGGTGCGCAGCCCGTCTCCTGCCGGTGTTACGGTCATCCCGCGTGGACCGCACGCGCACGTGGGCCATTCTCTGTCTCTGGCGCACGCCCACCTCCACGGCCATCCCCACGGCCTGGGGAACGGGCATCCCCACGGCCACACCCACCTACACGGCCACGGGCACCACCACCACCACCACAGTCTGCACCCGCTCCGGGACTGTCCTCCGCTCCCGCGACGGCGGCGGTGTCCCTGACTTCGGCTGTCGCTCCTGCGCCACTGCCGGTACTCGCCAACGGCAGAGGTCCCGGTTCGGCTCTGTCACCTCCGCAGCCACAGGCGGCACTTCCCGTTGTCACGACGGCGGTGGGTGCCCTGCTGGGTGTCGCGGGACCGCCGCTGTTGGGTTCGCCGGGGCCCACTACTGCTGCCGCTGCCACTGTTGCTGCACCGGTCGCTCCGGGTCCGAGACCGGGTCCCGGACCGGCCCCCGTGCCTGCCCACGGCCACCCTGCGGTGCCTGTGAGTGCTGCTGCTGCCGCCGCAGCTGCGTATCATCCTCCGCCGCCCTCTGCGTTGGCCGGCTATCCCGACTATCCTTTGTATGCGCCCTATGCCTCGTCGCTGCAGCACAGTCCCTACTTGGCGCCACCCTCGCCACGTGCCATAGTCTCTGTTGCAGCTGTCGCTGCAGATGCGAGAGCAGCAAGATCACCTTGCTCAGCTACTTCCAAGGTGCCGCATCATAGCATAGCTGCCTCAATACCCGTAACTGCTGCATCAGCTCCAATTGCCACCACAACAACAGCACCAGCAGTGGCAACAGCTACAGCAGTGGTAACAACAACTACCATAACTGACCGTGATATTCTGACGACTCCTGTTGTAGGTCTCAGTCATTCGCCACGAGGCCACAGCCCAAACCGAGAGAGGGACAGCTACAGCAGCAACATGAGCAGCCTGAGCCGCGGCAGCATCACACTGGTGAGTGCTGGTGCAGCACTCCCTAGTATAGCTATCACCTCGTGTAGCTCGTCGCCCTTCAGCTCAGCTGCACAAGTGTCTTCTAGTCTTGCCTACTCCAAGGCTCCAGCCTGGGTCAGTTTGAGCGGGCCTCAGCTGTCCCCGGCAGGCACGGTGCCGAGACCAACTCCGCCCCCTGTGCCACTGGCAACGGCTCATCCGTTACATCCTCCCACACACGGTTTTCCACCTCCTATGTTTGCACCACCTCTCCCTCCTGCTGCTGCATCCGCAGCTACTTTAGGTCTCGCAGCTGTTACAACAAACCCAAATCCATTTTCTGCAGAGTCTCTCTTTCAGTCAAATCAAGCAGATCTTAAGCGCCGAGAGTTAGACAACAGGTTTCTTGCATCACAAGATCGATCCCTCAACGTAGGTCCGCCACCGTATTTACGAACTGAGATGCATCATCACCAACACCAGCACACACATGTTCATCAGCATACAACAGCACCTCTGTTGCCACCTCCTCCCCCGGGTACCACGCTCTTCCCACCTCCATTGTTTAAGGATATTCCAAAGCTCGGGAGTGTTGACTCGCCATTCTACCGTCAGAACCTTGGTCTGACAAGTTACCCTGGTTTCTCACCGGGACTGTTACATCCCAGCCTTGGAGGTTCAACACCATTTGCACCTCCCAGTCACCTTCCCACATTCACACCAAAGCAGATGGGTGATCCCTCGAAACCCAAGCGGGTGAAAACTGGACGTTGGAATGCAATGCATGTTCGCATTGCCTGGGAAATATACCACCACCAGCAGAAGCAGCAAGCCGAGGCAAAGGCTGGAGCAGGGAAGGCAGACTTGCTGCGACCACCGAACCATTTGTTTCCACCTACGAGGCCTCACGACCTGCCTCCATTTGCAACAACACTTGCTGCCACTCACAGAACACCGCCTTTCGATGCGGGTCCTCACCCGGCCACTTTTCCTAATCCACCTGCTTCAGATCTAGCGAGTGGTGTATCTCCATTTGGTCGCTATCCAGCTACGTTTGATGGTCCTAACTCAGCATTTCCTGGACTTGGGGCATCAGTATTTCCTCCTCCTCCAAGAGATCTTCCACCCCTTGGAGCTCTCGGAACAGTCCACGATCACTGCAGCAGGTTACAGCGAACAACAGCTGTTTTTCCAGTAACTGCAGCTGCAGCAGCCATGGGTCTGTACATGGGGTCTGAAACCAGAACCAAGCATGCTGGAGAGGAGAGCAGAATTGGAAGAAAGAGGACGTGAAAGGGAACGCTGCCGTAGAGAGAGGGAACGTGAAGAACAGCGAGAACGAGAGAAACAGCGGAAGTTGGAAGCTGAACGGGAAAGGGAACTTGAGCGACGCGAGAAGGAACGACGTGAACTGGAACGTGAAAGAGAGCGTTTGTTACAACAGCAGCAGCAACAGCAGCAGCAGCAGCAGCAACAGCAGCAACAGCAGCAACAACAGCATCAACATCAACAGCAGCAACAACATGCCAAACAGGCAGTAGTGCGCGACAGATCTCCCATACGTAACGGCACATCTGCCGCTGGTGCTGCACCTGAAGAGGCCGTACGGGTGAAGGAGGAGCCGCGACCCAAAGAGGACGATGTAGTACATTTGGGAAGGACAGGTTACCACTATCTGAGAGCGAGGCACGCTCCGCCTGGGTCGTTGCGCCCCCCGCCACCCATAGCACCACCACATTTTGCTCCTGGGCCTGTACCTCCAGGCTGGCCACCAGCTGATCCCTTCAGAGAAAGTGCATACCGTTTTGACCCTGTTCAGTTAACTTTCAATCCTCTCGTGGCCGCCGCTTTCCGTGCCGAAGAAGAGGAACAGCAACGTGCGAAACTGTTCCAGTCTTTCCCACAGCCACACCAGCGTGCAAAGGCACCCAGCCCCAACAATCATCACTTGAACCATCGGACATCACTGCCGACCATGGCCCACAAAGTGGCTTGCCCGAGCTCCCCTGCTGCACCGCCACCCCATGTCGTAGACCTGCAAAAAAAAGAAGAATCATCTCAGTCACGATGATAATGTGTTTAGGAAGCAATTGTATCAGGAGTGAGGCATTCTAATTTGTTACCGTACCTTTTGTATTTTATTCCATTTGTTGTTGTTTTTTTTACCCCTAGATAGGTTCCTTTATTCAGTCAGCTGCTGATGCAAGCATTTCCTACGCAGTCTTATTGCTGCGACAGGACATGTATAAATCACATGTGAGCGACATTGTACAACTTGAGTTGTGTCTGAGTGCTAATTTATTTTATTACGAGAAGAGAGTATGCGTGTAATTTAATAGTAATATAATGTTGTGTTGTAGATATTGGATACGTCCCCTCAGGTAACATAAAGGGACAAAAGTTTGATTTGCAAAAATAATGTTCTGCCGACCGATTCTTCTGAGGTAGGGATCTTGCAGATGTGACGTACTATGAATTCGGTGATTGTTTTTCTAAATATAAGGAAGAATAAATACTTTTTTTAGTGAGTGAGCAATCTCGGCAATTATATTTTTGATCAAAGAAATAGTTATTTTTTTCTTTATGACTTAATATGTGTCTTTCAGAATAACTTGTCAGAGTAATTTTATGAGATAAAATTCTATGGATTCGGAACATTAAGAACAGAATTTCACTTACCTTTATAAAATGAAGTTAAATCAGTTATTAGTTGCTTCAATAGGTGCTGCCATGTCTCGTGTCGTCCTGCAACATTTTGTAATCTCGGGAGTTATAATACAGAGCATTTATGGAGGCTTGGTCCAAGTAGTGTGTGCAGTTGAAAATTTCTGTGGCCAAATTTTATCTAAGTGTTTGGTGAAAACAGTTGAGAAATACTGACTGTGTATTTGTCATAGTATAATTGGTAATATGCTTTGTCCTTAGAAAGTGAAGTTGGGTGGCAAGCCCATTATTATAATTTTCGTGTGTTCTCGCATTTTGTAAATTCACATGCCTGTAAAATGTACAGAGATAAGAGAAACGTGGAATTTGGGCCGTCAGTGTTCTTGAAGGGAATTTAAAATTCCTGAGGCCAAACTATCCCTTTGTTGATGTTGTACACATCCTGTACGCCACAGACGTCGATGCCTACATTCGAAAGTCAGAATATGTCGTTTATTCCAAATCGCGGCACTTGAAGAACACCGTGTTTTCTCGGCACGGCAGATCTCAGTTTCTGTACTGGGACAGGTGGAATCCGCAGGACGAGGTGTTGCGTAGGCCTCAGCCGCAAGACGGAGAGAATCTGAGGAAGATTTATGGTTTCCCAGGGGAAGGGGGTGGGGGGGGGGGAGGCGCAGCGCGATGGAGATGAAGGCTCCCGTTGCGTGTCATGAAAAACTACCCGCCAAGCGGAAAATATGAGGAGGCTTCGCGGCAGTCCCAAATTGAAAAGAGCAAAGCGTTAGATTCCCGTCCATCTTCTGATGAGACACATCGAAATTCAGATTTTCTGGAGCTGTATCGTCCTACAACGTTGATATATATCCCCATAAAACACACTCGAACGGCAGAAAACCTTCTCTCTTGGATCTCGGTCCCCATCAGTCTCGTAGAGTTTAGAACTTGATTCCAATGAAACAAAGCAATTAGTAGGCTGTTCATCGTTCTTTTATGATAGTTCGGCTACAAATATAGTGGGCACAATTCACTGTTTTAGAGGACTTGTCCTTCTCGCCCTTTTAAAGTGACTTGTTTCTCTCTCTCTCTCTCTGTGTGTGTGAGCGGGCGCGCGCGTTGCGTGTATGTGTATTTCCATCTTTTTGCTATTTAGTAAACATGCAAGGCGCGAGGCCAAGAGGAGAGTCGTGGAACCACGACCGCCTCCAAAGAACAATTTACTAATTTATTTTTCAGTTCTCACCTTTTTAGACAACTTGTGGAGAATAATGCAGAATGAAAACTAAGGGTCTTGATAATCAGAAGTATGCGCTCGCTGCCTGGTTACAGAAAACATTCCAACCAGTTAGTTGCGCCCATGCGCCGCACCTGCTGCCAACAACAAATCCTACATGTTCGCGAGTCCAAGACAGTTCAGTAAGGCAAGGCAGAGAGGTAAAAATGTTCCAATAAGAAGCTAATAAAGAGAAGATTGATCTTGACAAACTGCCTATTGGCTTCTGTCGCGCATTCTTCGGCCGACGTTCAACTAATGATTTTACTGACGTTCCGCCAGCACGAGTGGCTGGCATTGTCAAAGCTTCGCCCGCCATTGCCGGTGGTGAACTGGAGCCCAGCTCGCGGCTGCAGACTATAGGTACCTGGCGCGCCAATGTCCGAGGGCTTCTCCACGGTTATTTCCGGTGCGGTTCTCCCCTTACTACCTGCGACGGTCATTCGCTGCAGTACGGGAAGCCAGGATCCGTTTCCCTTAAGGATTTCCTCTTTCTTGTTGAAACTGTGCGCGTGTTTTTGTATTTCTACAGCTTCTCTGAACAAGCGCGTGTGATAGTGCTTCTCTACAGCCGGAACTTCCGTGTCGGCGAATTTTATTACGTGGTCGGTCTCACTCAGTGCGTGCTCTACCACGGCCGGTTTCTTCACCTGCCCCAACCTGCAATGTCGCTTATGCTCTTTGATCCTGGTGTTAATTGATCGCCCAGTCATTAAGACATAAACTTTTCCGCAAGTGCACGGTATACGGTATATTCCCGACATTGCAAGTGGGTCTCTTTCCTCCTTCGCTGATCTAAGACACTCTTTGATCTTCCTTCTCGGTGTGAAAATCGCCTTTACTCCATGTCTGCGCAATATACGGCCGATTCTGTCCGTCACTCTGGGAATGTTTGGCGGAAAGGCCGTACCTGACATTTCTTTTTCTGATTCCTTACTTCGCTGTGTGTTTGGCTCTGTTACACTTCTAATATAATTTGTGGAGTACCCATTGCTCCTCAGGGATCAAAGAGCATAAGCGACATTGCAGGTTGGGACAGGTGGAGAAATCGGTCGTGGCAGAGCACGCAGTGAGTGAGACCGACCACGTAATAAAATTCGCGGACACGGAAGTTCTGGCTGTAGAGAAGCATTATCACACGCGCTTGTTCAGAGAAGCTGTAGAAATACAAAAACACGCGCACAGATTCAACAAGAAAGAGGAAAGCCTTAGGGTAAACGGCTCCTGGCTTCCCGTACTGCAGCGAACGACCGTCGCAGGTAGCAAGAGGAGAACCGCACCGGAAATGACCGTGGAGAAGCCCTCGGACGTTGGCGCGCCAGGTACATATAGTCTGCGGCCGCGAGCCCGGCTCCAGTTCACCGCCGGCAACGGAGGGTGAAGCTTTGACAATGCCAGCCACTCGTGCTGGCGAAACGTCAGTAAAATCATTAGATGAACGTCGGCCGAAGAACTTGTTTGTCAACAAGTGGCCACGAAAGCCTTAACAATTTTGTAAGATTGATCTTCTCCAAAAATAGACGGAAACGACAGAAACAACCAGCATTCTCCTCATTTCCACCCTGACAGTCCCAGTCTGCGGACAGAATGTTTCTGAGTGAAATATTGACAACGGTAATATCATATTTCGATTTTATCCCGTGTAAATTATGACGTTTCCTAAGTTGTGAAAATTTGCTGCTACTGTAGTTCTTAAAGAAATTGCACGACACACGAATGTGTCAAGTTTAGCGTGCTTATCACTGACGGAAGAACATAATTATTATATTTAAAAATTTACACTGTCTAACAAAAAAATAAAACATCCACAACGGGAATAGAAAACGAAACGAAACTTAACCTATAGAGAGGGTATGTGACGTTATTTCAGAGATTACAAAATCCAGACATACTTACAAAGAACTTAGCGGTATGGTCCACTTATCAGTATGTTTATTTTTTTATTTATTTACTTTGGTACTTCCTGTAGACCTACTCTCACTGTTCGTATAAGAGGTCACGTTTTTAACATTTTTTAAAAAGTTGTTATATGTTTCAATTAGTTACAAAGTCATGTCTCAGCATAAAAACAGAAATAATGATAATAATAATTTTTATATGTCGTAACAAGTCTAGACAACCAGACAACAGGTTAGTAGTTATACGTCTGGAGGAGGTTCAATGTATGGTACAACATATAGTGAACATTAGATCAGTTCCGGTAAAGCACTTTAATACAGAACACTTTTGGAGAACTTACTTTCTATATGAGGGAAAATATACATTTACTACTATTGCAGAATATAGTGATTAACAGTAAGTTCTTGCACTGAATGACAGTGAAATATCACCTTACATTAAACTACAAGCTTTAATACACTGTTCTGATTAACGACACTAGCTCTCTCCTCGATCTGAACTACGATGGGGCTGCCTTCAGAATGTTTATGAAAGTGGTCTCTCAAAGAGTGAGGCAGTAAGGCAGAGTACGGAACATCTTGAGGGTGTGTCTTCGTCGACGCCTCTCATTCGTTTCTACGTTTGGCAGCTATTGTCTGTAGCTTGTGGTTCCGTCGTGGAGTACCACCTTCAACATGCGACCTCGCGTTTCAGACGACTCCACAGTAATATTACTAACGATAATATCAATAACAATAATTATGATAATGATACTGATAATAATAATAATAATAATAAATCCCGTGGAGGCCCGGGAAAAGAATAGGCCTCCGGTATGTTCTGCCAGTCGTAAAAGGCGACGAAAAGAACAAACCACTAATAGGGCTAACCCCCCTTTTAGTGTGATTAGTTGGTTCAGGACAGAACTAATGAAGCCTCGGACAAGCACTGTCATGGTCGGGGACGACGCTTGAACCCTGTGCCCGTCCACAATGATAACGACACTGCTAGCCACATGGCAAATGATTTAAATCCAAATAGACGTGTTTTGCAGGATATGCTTCCTGCAACCACTCTAGAAGGAAAACAAAGGCAGAGGGTTAGATGGTCAGATGAAGTTAACCGACACCTCATGTTCTGTTATTACCAAGCAACAAACTTAGGTTCAAATGGTTCAAATGGCTCTGAGCACTATGGGACTTAACTTCTAAGATCATCAGTCCCCTAGAACTTAGAACTACTTAAACCTAACTAACCTAAGGACATCACACACATCCAAGCCCGAGGCAGGATTCGAACCTGCGACCGTAGCGGTCACGCGGTTCCAGACTGTAGCGCCTTTAACCGCTTGGCCACCCCGGCTGGCAACAAACTTAGGAACCAACACAACTGGATACAGATCACAAGTATACACAACATTTATTACCAGATACCCAAAATTAAAATTTTTAATAGAACAACGACTAGCTGATCAGATCCGTGTAATAATCAAAAATAACAGGATACCCCAGTCAGAATTAGAAAACATCAAACAACAAGTACAACAAATACTGGAACAAAATAATGTGCAATCAGAAGAAGAAGAAAATGCAGTAATGGACTCAAACATCCCAGAGCAAACAAACAAAGAACAACACCCATCAATTAAGATTTCGTTTTCCTCTGAAGGTTTAAGACAGCCACCAGAACAAGCACAAATAGAACATGAAGTGGCACACTTGTTAGATATAGAAGAAAAATTTCAGTTGACATATATAGAATACAAAGACACAAATACCGACATTAGACCATTCTTGCATAGACCACCAAATAACCCACTAGCTGAAACAACAATAATAACTATCAACACAATCATACACAACAAAATAAATGAAAATACACCTATGGCAGAAATACAACTACTGGTTTATGTAGGAGCACTCACTACACTAAATATACACACTAGGCAGAGATCATAATCAACCAACACACAGAAGAAACCCACAAAACCAGCATGGCAACACAGGCTACAGATCAGAATAGAAAAACTGAGAAAAGACATCGGACAGCTAACACAATTTATGAGAAATGAAATATCAGACAAAAAACGAAAAAGGTTAGGTAAAATCTCACAACAAGAAGCGATAGAGCAATTAGATGAAAAGAAGCAGAAATTACAAGCATTGGCCAAACGACTTAGAAGATACAAAAAAAGTGAAAATAGAAGGAAACAAAACCAAACATTCAACACAAACCAAAAGAAATTTTACCAGACAATAGATAACACACACATTAAAATAGACAATCCACCAAATATAACAGACATGGAACACTTTTGGAGCAACATATGGTCAAACCTGGTACAACATAACAGACATCCACGGTGGATACAAGCAGAAACAGACACATACAAGATGATTCCACAAATGCCTGAAGTGATAATTTTGCAACATGAAGTCACCCGAGCAATTAATTCTATGCAAAATTGGAAAGCCCCTGGAAATGATGAAATAGCAAATTTCTGGCTAAAGAAGTTCACCTCAACACATTCACATCTAACTAAATTATTTAACAATTAAATTGCAGACCCATACACAGTCCCTGATACACTTACACAAGGAAAAACTTACCTGAAAACTAAAGATCAAGCAGACACAGCAAACCCAGCAAAATATCGCCCTATAACATGCCTACCAACAATATACAAAATATTAACTTTAGTCATTACACAGAAATTAATGACACATACAACACAGAACAAAATTATAAATGAAGAACAAAAAGTCTGCTGCAAAGGAGCATGAGGATGTAAAGAGCAACTGATAATAGATACAGAGGTGACATATCAAGCTAAAACTAAACAAAGGTCGCTACACTATGCATACATTGATTACCAAAAAGCTTTTGATAGTGTACCCCACTCATGGTTGCTACAGATATTGGAAATATACAAAGTAGATCCTAAATTGATACAGTTCCTAAACATAGTAATGAAAAATTGGAAAACCACACTTAATATTCAAATAATATCACATCACAGCCAATACAGATTAAGCATGGAATATACCAAGGAGACCCATTAAGTCCTTTCTGGTTCTGTCTTGCTCTGAACCCACTATCCAATATGCTAATTAATACAAATTATGGATATAATATTCTGGAACATACCCACACAAAGTCACACATTTGCTATACATGGATGATCTAAAACTACTGGCAGCAACCAATCAACAACTCAACCAATTACTAAAGATAACAGAAGTATTCAGCAATGATATAAATATGGGTTTTGGGACAGGAAAATGTAAGAAAAATAGCATAGTCAAGGGAAAACACACTAAACAAGAGGATTACATATTGGATAACCACAGCGACTCCATAGAAGCGATGGAAAAAAACAGATGCCTATAAATATCTAGGATACAGACAAAATATAGGAATAGATAATACAAATATTAAAGAAGAACTAAAAGAAAAATATAGACAAAAACTAACAACAATACTGAAAACAGAATTGACAGCAAGAAACAAGACAAAAGCTATAAATACTTATGCTATACCAATATTGACCTACTCATTTGGAGTAGTGAAATGGAGTAACACAGACCTAGAAGCATTCAATACACTTACATGATCACAATGCCACAAATCTAGAATACATCACATACATTCAGCAACAGAAAGATTCACATTAAGCAGAAAGGAAGGAAGAAGGAGTTTTATCGACATAAAAAAACCTACATTATGGACAGGTAGACAATTTAAGAAGATTCTTTCTAGAACGAGCAGAAACTAGGAAAATACACAAAGCAATCACTCATATAAATACATCGGCTACACCACTGCAATTTCATAACCACTTCTACAACCCATTAGATCACATAACATCAACAGATACGAAGAATTGGAAAATGAAAACACTCCATGGCAAGCACCTGTATCGTCTAACACAGCCACACATTGATCAAGACGCATCCAACACATGGCTAAGAGAAGGCAATATATACAGTGATATGGAAGGATTCATCATTGCAATACAGGATCAAACAATAAACACCAGATATTACAGCAAGCATATTATTAAAGATCCCAATACCACAACAGATAAATGCAGACTTTGCAAACAACAAATAGAAACAGTAAATCACATCACAAGCGGATGTACAATACTAGCAAATACAGAATACCCCAGAAGACATGACAATGTAGCAAAAATAATACATCAACAACTTGCCATACAACGTAAACTAATAAAACAACATGTTCCCACATACAAGTATGCACCACAAAATGTACTGGAGAATGATGAATACAAATTATACTGGAACAGAACCATTATAACAGATAAAACAACACCACATAACAAATCTGACATCATACTCACCAATAAAAAGAAGAAATCAACACAACTAATCGAAATATCCATACCCAATACAACAAATATACAGAAGAAAACAGGAGAAAAAATTGAAAAATACATCCAACTGACAGAGGAAGTCAAGGACATGTGGCATCAGGATAAAGTTGACATTATACCAATTATACTATCGACTACAGGAGCCATACCACACAATATCCACCAGTACATCAACGCAATACAGCTACATCCAAACTTACATATACATCTACAGAAATCTGTAATTATCGATACATGCTCAATTACCTGAAAGTTCCTAAATGCAATGTAACATATACCGTACAGGGGGGGGCGGCGGGTGCTTCATCTTGCTGGAAAATTCTCCACGGTTGATATTCTTCTAACTGTGGGGTTTTGATAGTGCGTGATTTCCTGGATGAAACATTTCCGGATCGGTGGATTGGAAGGAACGTTCCAACACCCTGGCCAGCCCGCTCTTCAGACATTACGCCCCTTGACTTTTTTCTGGAGCTATATCAAAGGCAGAGTATTCGTCACACCAGCTGCTGAGGTCGACGAACTGAAGACTACGATACAAGCTGCTGTGGGTACTGTGACAGAACACATGTTACGATACACCTGGCGGGAACTGGAAAACCGCCTCGACATACTCCGAGCTACCAAGGGAGCACACGTTGAGGTTTACTAACGTAAGTGGTCTTAAAAAAAAACTAGTAACACTAACGTATGTAACAGCATCAAATGTAAATTATTATGTCAAACGGTTATTCTGTAATAAATTGTTATAGTCACTTTGTGCTCACGTTGTATACATATGACAAAAGTAATATTGTGTCAGACTTCCTTCTGCCCGGCGTGGTGCAGTAACTCGACGTGTCAGGGACTCAACAAGTCGTTGAAAGTCCCATGTAGCAATGATGTGGCATGCTGTCTCTATAGCCTTCCATAATGGCTAAAGTGTTGCCGATGGATGATTTTGTGTACGAACTGAACTCTCAATTACGTCCCATAATTGATCAGTGGGATTTACACTCCTGGAAATGGAAAAAAAGAACACATTGACACCGGTGTGTCAGACCCACCATACTTGCTCCGGAAACTGCGAGAGGGCTGTACAAGCAATGATCACACGCACGGCACAGCGGACACACCAGGAATCGCGGTGTTGGCCGTCGAATGGCGCTAGCTGCGCAGCATTTGTGCACCGCCGCCGCAGTGTCAGCCAGTTTGCCGTGGCATACGGAGCTCCATCGCAGTCTTTAACACTGGTAGCATGCCGCGACAGCGTGGACGTGAACCGTATGTGCAGTTGACGGACTTTGAGCGAGGGCGTATAGTGGGCATGCGGGAGGCCGGGTGGACGTACCGCCGAATTGCTCAACACGTGGAGCGTGAGGTCTCCACAGTACATCGATATTGCCGCCAGTGGTCGGCGGAAGGTGCACGTGCCCGTCGACCTGGGACCGGACCGCAGCGACGCAAGGGATGCACGCCAAGACCGTAGGATCCTACGCAGTGCCGTAGGGGACCGCACCGCCACTTCCCAGCAAATTAGGGACACTGTTGCTCCTGGGGTATCGGCGAGGACCATTCGCAACCGTCTCCATGAAGCTGGGCTACGGTCCCGCACACCGTTAGGCCGTCTTCCGCTCACGCCCCAACATCGTGCAGCCCGCCTCCAGTGGTGTCGCGACAGGCGTGAATGGAGGGACGAATGGAGACGTGTCGTCTTCAGCGATGAGAGTCGCTTCTGCCTTGGTGCCAATGACGGTCGTATGCGTGTTTGGCGCCGTGCAGGTGAACGCCACAATCAGGACTGCATACGACCGAGGCACACAGGGCCAACACCCGGCATCATGGTGTGGAGAGCCCCCATTGAGCATGTTTGGGACTGGATGAAGCGTCGTCTCACGCGGTCTGCACGTCCAGCACGAACGCTGGTCCAACTGAGGCGCCAGGTGGAAATGGCATGGCAAGCCGTTCCACAGGACTACATCCAGCATCTCTACGATCGTCTCCATGGGAGAATAGCAGCCTGCATTGCTGCGAAAGGTGGATATACACTGTACTAGTGCCGACATTGTGCATGCTCTGTTGCCTGTGTCTATGTGCCTGTGGTTCTGTCAGTGTGATCATGTGATGTATCTGACCCCAGGAATGTGTCAATAAAGTTTCCCCTTCCTGGGACAATGAATTCACGGTGTTCTTATTTCAATTTCCAGGAGTGTATATCGGGCGATCTGGGTGGCCAAATTATTCGCTCGAATAGTCCACAACGTTCTTCAAACCAGTCGAGAACAACTTTGGCCCGATGACACGACGCATTGTCATAGGAACATGAAGTCAACTAATAGCTGCAAATAGTCTCCAAGTAAGTGAATTTGACCATTTACAATCAATGATCCGTTCAGTCGTAGCGAGCGGAGAACCCAGTCCATTCCACCGTGAACACAGGACACACAATTGCGGAGGCACCACCAGATTACGCAGTGCGTTGTTGACAACATGGGTTCATGGCGTCGAGGGCGCCACGCGCTAACCCTACCATCTTCTGTTACCAACTGAAATCTGGACCTATATGACTAGGCGACGGTTTTCCAGTCGTCTAGGGTCCAATCGATATGGTCACGAGCCCAGGAGAGGCGGCGCAGGCGATGTGTTGTAAGCAAAGGCACTCACATCGGTCGCCTGCTGCCATAGCCCCTTAATACCAAATTACGCTGGACTGTTCTAAGGGATACGTTCGCCGTGCATCCCACATTGATCTCTGTAGTTATTTGAAGCAGTCGATTCTGCGCAAACGCCATTGCTCTGGTTGTTAGGTGCAGATCGTTGGACACCGAGTTGCTTGTGATGAGCAGTAATGCCTGAAATTTCATATTCTCGCCACACTCTTCACCCTGTGGATGTCGGAATATTGAATTACTTAACGATTTTCGAAACTGAATGTCTCATGGGACTAGCCCCAACTACCACTCCGCGTTCCGAGTCTGTTAGTTCCCGTCGTGCAGCCTTAATCACGTCGGAAGGCTTTTCAGATGAATCACCTGAGTATAAATGAGAGCTCCGCCAATGCACTGCCCTTTTATACTTCATGTACGCGATACTGCTACCATTTGTATATGTGCATATCGATATTCCATGACTGTTTCCTCGTTGGATAATCGTGAACATATTTCAGTACCAATATTACTTGAAATACTATACGCATTTGTATTGGCTAAATAAGTGAAATGAAAATTTAATAAGAAGAATGAGTATTGGCCAGATTCTATTCAATAGTAAGAGACATTTCAAGCTAGGTTTTAAAGAAGAGGGATATAGGCCGAGAGAGACAGAAAGAACACTATCCTCTTATAAAAGTAAGAATGTGATCTGGAATGGCGTCAGAGGAAGTCACTGTTCTACATCTGCTGTAGTGATCACTTTTTAGCTTTTTTTAATACGAGGGCTATTCAGAAAGTAGGGAACGTTCTGGCATTAAAAAAAAAACTAACAAGGGAACCTCCCCATCGCACCCCCCTCAGATTTAGTTATAAGTTGGCACAGTTGATAGGCCTTGAAAAACTGAACACAGATCAATCGTGGAAACAAGAAGAAGTTATGTAGAACTATGAAAGAAATAATCAAAATATACAAAGTGAGCAGTCTATGCACAACATAGGCAACAATCTAGGTACCTCTGTGCTGAGGAGCGCCAGTGGTTAGAGTGAGCAACTGCGGATGGAGAGGTCCTTGGTTCAATTCTTCTCTCGAGACAAAATTTTACTTTCTTTATTTTTGCAAAGTTACAATCTGTCCGTTCGTTCATTGACGTCTCTGTTCACTGTAATAAGTTTAATGTCTGTGTTTTGCGATCGCACCGCAAAACCGTGCGATTAGTAGCCGAAAGGACATGCCTCTCCAATTTTTTTTTTCTTGTTTTACTCTCATTTTGTTCGCTTTTGTTCGTTGCATCTGCTCGGGGCGGACGTCGTAAGACATCCATATGTTCGTTGTTGATCAATTGACTCAGTTTTTTTATTACAGAGGGCATGTAACCCTCTGACCGAACACGCTGAGCTACCATGCCGGCACCAATGGGAACCGAAAACATTTGATCGCAAGGTCATAGGTCAACCGATTCCTCCACAGGAAAACACGTCTGATATATTCTATACAACACTGGTGACGGCATATGCGTCACATGACAGGCATATGTTGTCGACCCACCTAACTTGTACCCTTGGTGAATGGGTAAAAAGATTCTTCTACCTTGCCCGATTTAGGTTTTCTTGTGGATGTGATAATCATTCGCAAAAAGTGATGAAAACATAAGAATTTGTCACATAAACTGCAACAAATGAATGCAACAGTTTCACAGTCGCACAGTGCTCTGTCAAAACATAAGTTTTTAACTTTGTCAAATTTTTCCGTGTGTAGACCGTCAGATCCTGCATATGTCCAAGCAAATCTGAACATGTCCTGGAATTTTGGAGAGCGAAGTTGATTATGTGTGAGTGCCTGAATTTTGATAATTGTCTGAAAATCAAAAATGAAACTTTTTACCCTAGGGAAGACTTGAACCAAAGACCGCTTGTTCCACAGCTGCAAACGCTAACCACGGGTCCACGGCGCTCTTAGGTTCATAATCACCTTGATGTTGCTTATGTTCCACATGGACTACTCGGTTTGTATGTTTTGCTTATTTTTTCATAGTTCCACACAACTTCTTCCTGTTTTCTCGATTGACCTGTGTTCAGCTTTTCAAGGCCTATCCACTGTACCAACTTATAACTAAATCTGAGGGGGGTGCGATGGGGAGGTTCCCTTGTAAGTACAAGAAATACATTTTGTTATATACATTTGAAATATCGACTGACATACTACTTTTCCACATAGTCACCAAACACATTGAGGCACTTATCATAGCGGTGGACAAGCTTTGAAAGACCTTCGTCGTAAAATTCTACCGTCTGATACTTCAGCCAGTAAGTGACGCCCGCCTTGAGTTGCGCGTCGTCATCAAAGCGCTGCGTTGCAAGCCAGTTCTTCATCTTGGGAAACAAGTGGAAGTCGCTTGGTGCAAGATCGGAGCTGTGGGGCAGATGAGGGAAAATTTCCTATTCGAATGAATTAAGGAGCTCTTTAGTGCGGTTTGCCGTGTGAGGTCGAGCACTGTCGTGCAAAAACAAAATTTTCGACGTCAGCTTTCCTCGGCGTTTGTTTTGAACTGCCCCTCTAAGGCTGTGCAAAGTTTGACAGTACCGAGTAGAATTTACGGCTGCTCCACGTTCGAGAAAATCAATAAGAAGCACACCTTGCCTATCCCAAAACACTGTCCCCATCAACTTCCTTGCTGACAAGGTTTGCAAACATTTTCTTGCTTTTTTGGTGGGACCTTGTGTGCCCCCACTCCATGGACTGTAATTTTGTCTCGCAGTTGACGTGTTTCACCCAAGTTTCGTCACTGGTTACAATTAGATCCAGTATTGAATCACCATGTTTGTGGTAGGCATCCAGAAATGTCATCGTTACCCCCATTCGCTGTTCTTTATGGCGTTCTGTAAGCATTTTGGGCACCCATCGTGCACAAAATTTGTTGTAGCCTAGCTTTTGAGTGTCAGTTTCAAACAACGAAGTGCGTGAAACTTGTGGAAAAGAAAGCGAAAGGTCTGTTGTTGTGAAGCGACGGTTTTCACGAATCGTTTCATCAACTTTAGCGACAAGATCGTCAGTCACAATGCTCGAACGTCCACTCTCCTCTTCATCATAAACGTTGGTACGGCCACTTTTAAACCGAATGCACCATTTCCGGACGGAACATTCACTCATTACGTTGTTTCCGCAAACTTCGCACAGTTCGCGATAAATTTCTATAGGTTTTAGGTTTTTTGCTAACAAAAACCGTATCATAGACCGCACCTCAGAACTGGCGGGATTTTCGATTGCAGCGCACATTTCAAATTCGAATTTCGGAAAAAAAACAGACGCCCAGAGACGTTTTTGCTGTTACGGATGGATGCCGACTGAGCTGCCGAGCATGCACATACCAAAATATACGCGATCGGCACGCGTCTAGCGGCATTAGACGGGAACTTTTCCTACCTTCTGAATAGCCCTCGTATTTGAAAATAGTCGCGCAAAAGCAACAGGACTGTTTTCGGCACCGTGTTGTACTTCATGTGTAGTGCAACTTCGTTCAATGTATATCTCCTCGTGTCCGTCGCCGAGGTGGAACTGGAAGCCGCGTCGACGTAGGGCCGATGTGGTACTGCGGTTGTGCCTCGTGTGTCGCTGTGATCTTGGTCACACACGCACATTCTGTAAGGCAACTTTCACGTCTTCCACAACAGTAGATGCACTCGCTAGTATTTCGTTATTCACGTTGATGCTAGTAAGGTGATGCTGTGCAGGATGTGAGGGACTTCGCAACTGTGTACCCAGGTAAATTTGTCCTTTTCGTGTGGGGAAATGGTGTTAGGAACATTGTCTGTTATTGCCCACCATTCATTATTTCTTATAAGTTCGTGTAGTGATCGGTTAGTCTCTATTAGTTCCCTAATTTCATTATAGGTGTCACAGTTAAAGACAATGCAGAATGTTTGACTGTGTTTGCGGAGCCACAAACTCACCTGTGCTTGCACCGTTTCACCACTGTCAGAGTGAAGACCTCGAAGGTGTTCCTTGAGTTTAGGAAAAAGATGAAATTGGATGGAACCAGGGTGGGACTGTACGGAAGATGACCGATGGCAGTGCGCCCAAGGCGTCAGATTGCTGGAGATGTCTCAGTGATCGTGTGTGGTCTGGCATTCTGATCCTGAAGCAGAGGGTGCTCCGTGTATGGACGGACTCTTTGAATTCTAAACTTGATTACAGCACACTGTTTCTCACGCACCGTCATAGTTACGTCACTCACCGCCATGTTACACGCTACAGTTCTGAGCGACAGAAGGCTGCAAATATGTAGCCATGGAGAATAAAGACGTAGAATGTTAATAATGTTTGTTTTATTTAAAAAGGTTTAAGAGTTTTTACATAACGCAACATCAAGAAGCAACATACTACGCCAACATTGAAAAGCTTTGACATGACGTTAAAATTATAAGGACATAAACAGAAGAAGAAGGAGCAGAAGAACATGAAGAAGAAGAAGAAGTAGAAGAAGCATATGACGATCAACTGCTGGTTGTAATGATGCTCTACAAAAAACTGAAACTTTCTATTGTGCCGATTAACGAAGAGTTTTATTTGTCCTGTTTGATGTGGATATTTCTGTATGATGTTGATAAATTGTACGGTTACTATTAACAAATTATTTTTGAAAAAAAGGAGCCAGACGGCTAAATAAGGTAATGAGCTCGTTCATAATCTAGACAAAAATGTATTTTGTATTTTAAATATCATTTTTTTTACTGTTCAGTTAGCAAAGAATACCTTCATTGCAAGCAGAATATGTAAGACAGGATTTAGTCGTAATCACATAATTTAATAATAATTTTTAATCATCCCCACGATTCTACAGGAGTTGTTCAACTCAACAACGCAAAGAAAACTTTTTAATTGTATTACGTAATCTATTACCGTACAAAACATTTTCAGACAGACGAAGATTGTTTTCTAGTTTATATTCAACGATACAAATTATTACGTATCATTTTTTTATACTTGAATTCTGGCGCTGACTTCGATTTCTCCAGTTTGTAAGGGATTCTTAATAATGGTAGTCTCACAATTCATGTCATTCATAAAGGTTTGCTGAAAGAACAGGACTCTCCGGTCTGAAGAAGAAAAGCTACTTATGGCAGGTTTGCGACACTTGTTAGTGTTGATGTACGTTCTGCTGCAACAGATGCTATGCCGTAAATGGGCAGAAATTAGTCATACGCATAAATGAGTTCTGCTAACAACACGTAAATCGGTTTATCCATTGTACGGTTAATTTCCTTTTTTTCTTACTTCGGTGTTTGATTTGTTTCTAAATAAAATATTCAGGTTACTAATAATCTTTGTCTCAATCCAAGGCGTGTCTTAATTTATTGTACAGTGTGTCCATAATTAAAGTTCCACTTTCAAAGTGCTACAGGAAAAGAACCACTGCTCAGAATGATGTAAAACTTGAACAGAATATTGGCACAAGGAGGAAACGTCATGAAAAAAATTAACGAAAATTTGGCCTATCGATGGAACTGTAAGCACCAGAATATACATACCAACAGTCGCGCGACACCCTGCTGCTCTTCATTTTGCATTCGAGACGCCCAACACGACTCTCTCCATCAAGGATCCCAAGCTGTTGGTAAAGCTCTCTTACAAGAGCAGTCACTGTACGCCCGTAACCCTGCAGAATTCCGGACACTGAAGTATATGGAAAAAGGCACGGGGCTGATGTCTACTAACAGCCTGGAGAAAATGATTACAAAATTCGAAAAGACAGGTTCTTTGCAAATGGACTGTGACGGAGGCAGAGAAACAGTTGATCCCGGCGGGGTCAGGGATTTTCTCTGCCTCGTGATGACTGGGTGTTGTGTGATGTGCTTAGGTTAGTTAGGTTTAATTAGTTCTAAGTTCTAGGGGACTGATCACCATAGATGTTAAGTCCCATAGTGTTCAGAGCCATTTGAACCATTTGAAACAGTTGATACGAAGTCTACGAAGATGTGGCCACAGTACTGCATGAGGGGACGGGCGGTGGTGTGAAAAAATGCACTGCACTTGGAATTTATCAAACATTAGACATGACAGCGATTACGGTGCATAAAATCCTACGTAACATTCTGCATTGCTACCAATACAAAATCTGCCACGTTCTGCAGTTCCTGCTGACGTGCCAGTTGTGGATTTTATTGTTCGTATGGAGGTGGACGATGAATGGCCATGGAACATTCTGTGGACAGACGAGGCCAATTTCTATCTCCAAGAAATGTCAATACGCATAATTGCAGAATACGGCAACGGAAAATCCGCACGGACGTCAGCCAGTACCACCTCATTCTGCAAAAGTGACTCTATGTTGCGGGTTGACGGCATCGTTTAGCGTAGGTCCGTATTTTTTCGAGGAGGTGAATCCTGCGGGTAATTTTACCTGTATCGTCATTGGTAAGCGATATGAGAGTCTTTTGCCCACCACCGTCATTCCAACACTTCAGCAGCATGGATGTTGGGTAGGATCATTCTAATGCAGGATGGCACTTCTCTGCACATGCATAGCCAGCGAATCGGCTGCTGCAGAGGCATTTCGGAAATTCTAGAAGCCGTCATTTGCCTACAGCCTAACCGTCCAGATCACCTGATCCCTAATCCTTGTGACTTCTTGTTGTGGGGTTACCTGAAAGATGTGTTCAGTGCTCCAATTAAGAACGTAGCTGAACTGAAGGAACGCATTGCGCTATGCATACTGAACGTGAGTCCCAAAACAGTCAGATCTGTTGTGCAATGTGCTATTTCTCGACTTTTTATACTCGAAATGTGGAATGCCGTAACTACAGTAAACCACTGCTAGTTGTTGCAAAGCTACAAAATGGATTAAATGAAGTTAGACGTGCTACTTATTAATTAAGTAACGTATAAACATAAAAATTATGGTCATTTACAGTTGTTAAAGCATTGCTCAAAAATTTCTTACAGCAATGCAGTGACAGCATTACGCCACGCAGAACTGAGGCTAATGTAAAATACCCACGACCACAGCTTATGACATGTTTTTAAGGAAATTACACTAAATAAATTCGTGATATACCCATAAATTAAGAGACAATGGCCCCTGTTGATTGTAGGAGGTTTAAACGTAGCACATGGCACTGAAAGTAGTGTGAAAACAGTATGGCATACACACGCAAGGCAATACTTACCCTCCTACTTATCTTGGAAGATAGACTGAAGAAAAGGTGACATACATTAATATCACTTGTAGATTTAGAAAATAACTTTTCGTGGTATTGACTGGATTACAGCTTCTGGAAATATTACCAGGGATAAAAAATAGGGAGAGAATGGTTATGTAAACACGTACAGAAACAAGATTGCACTTCTAAGAGCCGAAAGACAAGTATGAGAAGCAGTAAGAGAGAAGAAAGTGATACAAGTTTGTAGCCTGTCCCCATGTTATTCAGTTTGTACAGTGTGCATGATTTATTAATTTATTTGTTCGAATCACCCCTTTCGAGGGTGTAATAAGTCACCTTCGGTTTTATTTCTTTGTGTTTAATTTTTGTTGTTCCTAGACTTCCATATTCCTTTGAGGGCGTCATTTCTTTTCTTCATGGGTTCATCTTCTTTCTTTTGCAGACCTCTTTCCTCCCTGAAACTGTGTCATCTGTGTTTCTTCTCTAAAAAGCATTTTGTTATCTATTACGTACGTTCAGATTCCAGTGTTTTTCATATTTTTGTCAAATTCAGTGAACCACTCGGATTTAGATTTGTAGCTGTTTCGTAAGTTGAAGATCTGCTTAGTTAGTCTCTTGCTATAGATTCGGTATATGTGTTCACAAAACTGCAGTCTTCTTTTCCTTGACATTGTTTGATAGTGTCTTAGTTTTGTGTTGCAGGACAAAGTATTTTTGTTAAAGATGCTTTGGTCATTTGGAATGCCCTTTCTATTTTATGAACTGTATTTTCTATTGCCATCTTTTCTTTTGTTATCCAAGTAACGTCCACTCTTCTATGTATTTAAAACAGTTTATTTTAGATATTGTGTTGTTATGAGTTTTAATATTTGGAGGGGCATCATTACATCTATCATGAAATGTGTTTAGTTTTATTTTGTGTGCATGTTTTATACTTGTGTGATTTGTTTTTTGACACCATGCAGCGAGTCAGTAATTACTGCCCAGTCATCTGCAAAAGGTAGATAGCCTATTTTGATTCCATTTGGGTTTCTTCCTAGTTGAAAACCTCAAATATCGATGGAATCTCTTACTACCTTGTCTAAAATGCAATTGGAGAGAAGGGGTGATGAACCATCTCCCTGTGTTACTCCTGATTTTATTTCAAAAAGTCTTGACAGTTTCCCCATAAATGTTACTTTCGATGTTTTGTCTGTTAAAGTTATTTCTGTTGTTGTGTTGTCGAGTCCGAATTCATTTATAATGTTGATTACCGCAGTTCTATCAATTGAATCATTCCCCTTTTTAAAATATAAGTTATCACATATTTTAAGTTTCTGATTTTGCTCATTTCCGTTATGTTATTTCGATATCGCATTTGCTCTACACAAGACCTTGTAACACCGAAAATGCAGGATGCATGGCACCTGCTACTGATATATAATTTTTTGCTGAATTGTATGTAACATTTGTAATTTAAGTGCTTTCTTTTAATAACTAAGGACATTGCTTCACTGCATGTGTAAATTTAGGTAGAAGTCTGTTGACATTTCATTGTATTTATCTGTGTTTTATTGTGAAATTTATAAGCTCTGGGAAAAAGCCAAACGAATTGTTATTTGCATCGACTAGCAACGATAGTAGCAGCGCTTGTGCGTTGTAAAATCTTTGGGTAGGGAGTTGTGCGGAGCGTGCGGAGAAAGAGAGAGAGAGAGAGAGAGAGAGACGGGTTTCCAGCGCTTTTAGTGTGCGGAAGTGTGGTGTTAACGCTCTCGCATTAGAGAGTACCATTTGGCGGCATCATGTACGCGCGCCGGCCAGATGTCTAGAGCAGGAGTAAGGACAGTGAACGGGCGGAAGAGGCTGTATTAATTAAGATTGCAAGTTCCTGTAATTAGCCGTGGCTCCACAAGATGCTACCGTCTTCAACAGCAGCAGCAGATCCAGCAACACAGTTTCGTTGTCGGCTGCGAGTTTCGTAGTATGCACAACACTGAAGTAAGGCTGTTCATTGGTAGAAAGTATTAACGGCTAACCCAGTAGCACGACTGAATGTGATTTGATTGATAAAATTTATTTAAATAATAAACAGTCAAACTCAGGAAGACTGTGTCCTCACTGCCCACAGTCATTGTTACCAAGCAGGATCCTTGTTCCTTTTTTCCCTTATATGCTATCTGAGTGTCATAAGAAACAAACTGAATAGTTACAGCCAGTTTGTAATGAATAATTTCACTTTTAAGAATTTTTACCTCAGCCTACTTTCAATTAACTGTTGTGAAACAGAGATTTCAGTATAAGACTAAAGTAAAGCAATTTCATTTTTCAAGTTTGAGAATCAATCTCTGGAAAAAATCCAAATCAAACGAAATGCACAAATTAAGAGTGCTGAAGCTTTATTTATTTTACATATAGCTTGGAGCACGTGGCTGTTTGGTTTGGTATGTATTCTAGTGTTTAACTCTGTTCAAGTCAGTAAGAAAGGCTCAGTTGTTCAGACAATAATATGAAATCCAATTTGCAAAATAAGGAACAGCAACGTAAAACGTGCTTGCTTTTTTTATATTTCTTTGATGACGTTATGTTGAGGTTACTGAAAGTCATTGTTCACCTAACGAAGTTCAGTACTAACATACAGTTTAATTACGTATTTTCAAACCATTACTCGACTGCCTTTTTCAAAATTTAATGCCAAACATAACGTAAGAGTGACTACTCAGTTTTCTTTATCATTACATACTCACTTAAAATTAGTGTCAAAAAACGTGACCACCTTCAGTTGCCACGTCCATGTTTAATAATACATGTTTTTCTTTCCCATCATCTTGTACAGGATTTTGTATGTAAATTGCCCTAGTGGGCTGGCGACCGTTAATTATTTCGTTTATTAGTGTCACTTTTGGATTCATGATCAGTGGTACCCCTTTTCTGTCCAGTGTTGTTCGTGAGTGAACGCAGGAAATAACTTTCATTTTCCAAATTATAGCCCTGTTTGGTTTAATTACTTATTATTTTTTGTAGACTTTCCATCAGAAGGGTTGGTTCTACACTTTCCTCCAACTTGTCGGTATCACTTCTACGGGAAAGGTAGCCTTATCCAATTAGAAAAAATCCATTAGGCATACATGCGATCCACTATCATATTTTATATCGCAAGCAGAATATGCCGATTAGTAAGAGGGAGATTACAACCTTCCATTCTTAAATCCTACTTGGCACTCTGCTAGCTGTGGGTTCAGTATTGCTTCAGGTCTCTGTAAAAGTACCAGGGATAAGATCTTATATGTCACTGCAAGGGGAAGATTTCTCACATTGCACGATGAGGCCCTGGATTTGGGACCGGAATAGCGGAGTTATTGTACATTATACTATTATGTTTGTTACTATATAAGATTTTTATGTTTTGTTTTAGGCAAAGAAAGTAAATACCAAATTTTTTTCTATTCTGAACCACGCTATTATTAACGTAAATAACTAGGATGAAGGACGACGAATGGGGCGTTTCTGGGTGGAGTGATAGCAGAGGCACGAGAGAGGGGCCTTAATGAGACAGAAGCGAGCAGGATGTTATCAGACACGGAGGTTCGCCACTGTGCCTGGGCAAGTTATGAGACGGCACGGAAGGCCAGCAGGGGCGTCACCCTGCGCTCCGGCGAAGGAGGACGCGGCACCTAGTTCAGCTTGATGCTGACGTTATAGGCGACGCATCTGCTGCCATCTTGGAGACTTCGTCCAGAATTATAGGCTAATTCAGCTCGTAACTCGTAGGCTGCGTGTATTAGATGGGTACTACTCTCTATATCGCTTCTGGGCACAGGACCTGTCACCACCCTTGCGCGAAGATGTGACTTACTTGACGCAATCAAGAAGTTGGCGAAAATGTGGGCTGAAGTGTACTAAGTTGCTTTTAAAGGTGTGGGAGCAGAAGATCTCCAGGGATAGTTAGCACAGGTGATTTTAGAACGGAGAGAAGAAGTTGTTGGCTTCATACACTACTGGCCATTAAAATTGCTACACCACGAAAATGACGTGCTACAGATGCGAAATTTAACCGACAGGAAGAAGATGCTGTAATATGAAAATGATTAGCTTTTCAGAGCTTTCACACAAGGTTGGCGCCGGTGGCGACACCTACAACGTGCTGACATGAGGAAAGTTTCCAACCGATTTCTCATACACAAACAGCAGCTGACCAGCGTTGCCTGGTGAAACGTTGTTGTGATGCCTCGTGTAAGGAGGAGAAATGCGTACCATCACGTTTCCGACTTTGATAAAGGTCGGATTGTAGCCTACCGCGATTGCGGTTTATCGTATCGCGACATTGCTGCTCGCGTTGGTCGAGATCCAATGACTGTTAGCAGAATATGGAATTGGTGGGTTCAGGAGGGTAATACGGAACGCAGTGCTGGATCCCAACGGCCTCGTATCTCTAGCAATCGAGATGACAGGCAACTTATCCACATGGCTGTAAAGGATCGTGCAGCCACGTCCCGATCCCTGAGTCAAGAGATGGGGACATTTGTAAGACACAAAGCATCTGCATGAACAGTTCGACGAGGTTTGCAGCAGCATGGACTATCAGCTCGGAGACCACGGCTGCGGTTATCCTTGACGCTGCATCACAGACAGGAGCGCCTGCTATGGTGTACTCAAGGACGAACCCGGGTGCACGAATGGCAAAACGTCATTTTTTCGGATGAATCCAGGTTCTGTTTACACCATCATGATGGTCGCATCCGTGTTTGTCGACATCGCGGTGAACGCACATTGGAAGCGTGTATTCGTCATTGCCATACTAGCGTATCACCCGGCGTGATGGTATGGGGTGACAATGGTTACACATCTCGGTTACCCCTTGTTCGCATTGACGGCACTTTGAACAGTGGACGTTGCATTTCAGATGTGTTACGACCCGTGGCTCTACCCTTCATTCGATCCCTGCGAAACCCTACATTTCAGTAGGATAATGCATGATCGCATGTTGCAGGTCCTGTACGGGCCTTTCTGGATACAGAAAATGTTCGACTGCTGCCCTGACCAGCACATTCTCCAGCTCTCTCACCAATTGAAAACGTCTGGTCAATGGCGGCCGAGCAACTGGCTCGTCACAATACGCCAGTCACTACTCTTGATGAACTGTGGTATCGTGTTGAAGCTGCATGGGCATCTGTACCTGTACACGCCATCCAAGCTCTGTTTGACTCAATGCCCAGGCGTATCAAGGCCTTTATTACGGCCAGAGGTGGTTGTTCTGGGTACTGATTTCTCAGGATCTATGCACCCAAACTGCGTGAAAATGTAATGACGTGTCAGTTCTAGTATAATATATTTGTCCAATGAATACCCGTTTATCATCTGCATTTCTTCTTGGTGTAGCAATTTTAATGGCCAATAGTGTAGGAAGTGAATGAGGTACCAAAACTTAAGGATTTTATTTCAGAACAGTTTATTTCCTAATAGCTCTACCTTATTTGGAGAGTTGTACAACAGCGTCTTTGTGCCTTTACACATCAACGATTACACCCTACCGCTCTATATGTTATTCTTTTCCAGCATCTCCCAGTTCCTGAGTTCTAGCTTTCGCTATCAGACACAACCACTTTGCTTGAAACCTGTTCCAACAATACACAATTAAATACTCTAACCACAGTAAGAGACAAGTGCCATACAGTTCTTGTTTATTCCTCTATGCTGACACACATAAAATATCAATGCCCGTTGTTACTAGAGATAAACACTACATAGCTTGTTCTTTACTAACAGGCAGAAAGCTCAAGATAATAACTGTTGCTGGATACTTATCGGAAACTCAGTGTGCTCCCTCGAATTTGTGGAGTCTTTCCATGGTTTATTGCAGCAGCATCAAAACGCCACTCTATAGAGACTCTGAGGCTCGGCTGTAGTACTACCTCTTCTGCTTTCTGGTAATGACTGTGACTGCGACTACAACTCACTTGGTCCTGTGTATATACTTTTCAGTGTCTTCTGGGCTAGTTTCCCCGGCAGCGATGCCTTCCCCTGATGCTGCCAAAGCTCTTCCTAATTGCTGGAAACGTCCAAACTCTGCTGAAAATGATTGCCAATCGTGGTAATCTTGCAACCATTTCCGTCTCTTGTCTACGCGTCTGGATACTGTTACTACTGTTGCATTTCGGACGTGTTATCGCCCTGGCAGTGACCGTGGCTGCGATACATCACTTTCATCTCTGGGTGTTGGCAGTTATGCTCGCTCTTCATTCTGCCGGCTGTATGCTGTACCCTTCGTGTGTCTCTTTGGAATATGGAATTTGACAGACATGACACTAATAAAATTTAATATCTATGATACATCTTATAGTAATAAGATCTGACAACGATGTCACCTTTTGCATTAGTAAAATTTGGTATTCAGTACGTCTAAAGTGAAGGTGGCTGCTATTTGGTGTGCCACATAAAGGAAGCGACCGTCACCATCTAGTGTAACGAGCTCTATAGCTTCAGACGCAATGAAAGAGCATTTTGTTAACGGATGTTAATGCTGTAACGATGGTTCAAAACTTCATTTACGTAAGCCATCATGTTGTATGTTAATACGTCATCCACAGAAGATCATTGAACAAGTAATTTCTTATCTTCGTAAGTCATTGTAAATTACTGGCTCTGCCCATCACAAAATTTCTTCCATAAAATGTATTGGGGAACAACATCAGAGCAGGTGGCCAGCTGTCTGACATACGAGGGTCATTCAATAATCATAGAGACAAACTGGTCTGGGGAAAAGGCTATACGTAGGGCAGGTTTGGTACTTTTATGGATTTAAGTTGACATCACAATAATTATAGAGACAAACTGGTCTGAGGAAAAGGCTATTCGTAGGGCAGGTTTGGTACTTTTATGGATTTAAGTTGACATAACTGGGATGAGCCCTGATCAGCTGATGTATCAATATTGTTTTGTTTATAACCTCAAAAATACATTTCCAGGTGGTGAGTCCGCTTGCTGAAGGCGAGAAACCAGTGAATGTATACTGTAGAGTGTCTAAAGTTTATGGTGAAAGTTGTATGAATCGTGCAAATTTGTATAAGTGGGCCGAGCAGTTCAAAAATGGTAGCGACTCAGTAACTGACGAACACCGTTCTGGCTGACCATTTGCAGTTTCAACTCCCTCACTTGAAAGTCGAATTGATGACATTATTCATGCCGACCGCCGTGTAACTGTGTAAATGATAGTTGATAAGGTTCAAGTTAGTACTGGTACAGTTCATAGCATTGTCTGTAACAGGCTGAAGCACCGAAAAACATGTGCAAGATGGGTCCCAAAGGAGTTGACGCGGCTACACAAGGAAACAAGGTTGAGAGTCTGCATAGAGCTAAAGGAACTTTATGAAAGAGAAGGTCAGCGCTTCATCAACAAAATTTTAACTTGTGATGAAACATGGGTTCACTATTATGAGACAGAATCAAAAACACAAAGCATGTGGCGGAAGCACACCAACTCACCTGCCAAGAAAAAATTCAAAACCCAAGAATCAGCCGGAAAAGTCATGTTGACGGTGTTTCGGTGTTTTGTGATTATCTCGAAGAGCATTGTACAATGAACTCGGATTAGATTTTGAACAAGAGTGAAGCCAGCCATGAGAGAGAGATGTCGTGCATCTGAGAGAGCAGGTGTGATTCTCCAGCAAGACAACGCATGTGCTCATATTGCTCGACTAACGCATGAAAACATCGACAAAATGGGCTGGGAAGTACTGGATCATCCCCCTTACAGTCCTGTTTTATCCCCTAGTGACTACCATTTGTTTGGTGCAATGATGGAGGCATTACGTGGGGAGAAGCTCCAGGACAACGAGGAAGTGAAAAAGTTTGTGAGAAATTGGTTCAAGTATCAAAATAAAGAGTTCTTTACAACCGGGATAAAAAAGAGGGGATTATGTTGAAAAGTAGAAAAACTATTGTTTTGTGAAAATAAACGCTTTTTTCTCCACTCCAATTTCTCTCTTTAATTATTGACTGATCCTCGTAATCTCTCGAGATTAGCGTTGTAAAGACATGGCGAGAAAGTTAACTTTCAAACTATAGAGTACTGTGATCAATATACTGGAAACAGGAGACTGAACTGTCGCAAGTACCTCTTCTTTGATTAATTCTGTCAGGTTTGTAGCTTGGTGCTGGAACAAATACCAATTTGTTTCATCAATAAGTCAGTAGTACAACTGTTAAGAAGCTTTTAAATTTCTTCTCATTCATGTATATGTGGACTCGGCTTTTTCCATAAATGTTGATGGTGTTAGGACAGCAACCAGCCACAAATTTACTTTGAGTTCCTTTATTCAAAGGAAACCGTTACCGGTTTCGAATCGTTGCGATTCATCATCAGACGGTTTACACGCTTTCTTTCTGACATTTGGTGTGTTTTTTATAGATTAATTGTCCTAAAATATAAATAAAACATAATTACAAACACGCCACACACAGATGGTTGCGTTGCAGATTTTCGTTGCATGTGACTTATGTGAAACGTCGGTTTCGAGTGATTGTTTCCATAACGTTCATCCAATCAAATAGCTCTGAGCACTATGGGAAACAATCACTCGAAACCGACGTTTCACGTAAGTCACATGTAACGAAAATCTGCAACGCAACCATCTGTGTGTGGCGTGTTTGTAATTATGTTTTGTTTATATTTTAGGACAATTAATCTATAAAAAACACACCAAATGTCAGAAAGAAAGCGTGTAAACCGTCTGATGATGAATCGCAACGATTCGAAACCGGTAACGGTTTCCTTTGAGTAAAGGAACTCAAAGTAAATTTGTGGCTGGTTGCTGTCCTAACACCATCAACATTTGTCTTCAAAAACAGCCACGGTCTCCAACATGTCATCATATGACAAAATTGCATTTTTCCATAAAGTCGAGAGTCGACTTTTAGGACTGTTGGTCAACGTATTGTGTTCAGCAATCAAGCCACTGTGAAGTAGTGGTATGAATGTAGCAAAACTTACGTGGCGACGAGTCAGTTTCATCCACTACGGAAATATGTGACGACGAGCGGTTGAAGGTTGGAGAGAGTGATTCAGATGGTTCAAATAGCTCTGAGCACTATGGAACTTAACTTCTGAGGTCAGCAGTCCCCTAGAACTTGGAACTACTTAAACCTAACTAACCTAAGGACATGACAAACATCCATGCCCGCGGCAGGATTCGAACCTGCGACCGTAGCGGTCGCGCGGTTCCATACTAAAGAGCCTAGAACCGCTCGGTCACTCCGGCAGGCGGAGAGAGTGAAAGTGGAGGTTGTAGCAACTGGGCTTTTGGTGGAAGTAACTGTAGCAGATTAGCAATGAAGCTCCGACTGGCAATGGTCACTAGCAGATCACCCGCCTCAGGATCTTCTGCCCCAGGCGACGCACTTCGTCTCTTCTGCAGGTGTTTCTTAGCCTAGTAAGAAAGTGGTTTACAAATGAGACAACAGCGAAGCCACAGACAGTGAAACTCGGGGTACCCTGGCGAAAAATGCAGTATATTTAAGAATTAACACTTAAGTTCAGAGGGAGCCCTGTCACAAATATTCATACATTGATACACACGGAATGTAGCCGCTGGGAGAGCATACTTGTACACAAGATCACTCACAAACCAATCTTCAGTCCCCAGAGAGAGCCCAGAAATGAAATTGCCTCTATCACTGTAACCAGGGAAACTAACCACGGGTCACGCTAACAGCAACAGGGATCGGCCAAAACAGCTCACTACGGTACATGCCGGTCTGCAACGGTAGTATCTCGCTGTACAGACGCAGCACTAACGCAGTCGCAACTATCGTAATTGCGGAGTACATTAGAAACATCACGCGTGGTTCCCGGATGACTAAACCTATGCAGTTCCCAGGGCAGTGGGAAGCACTAGCCATTAAAGAGCGGTAACTGCCGTACACTGAACTTCGCGATGTTGACTCCCCTAGAAACTGCATCGGAATCAGGCAGGACAGCTGCTCTCCAGGTTATTTAAAGTCCTGGTCTATGAGCAACACGCCTCCGCAGTACGCGAAAGGTCCTCGCAGCCAACCCAAGGGCGGTAGCACTCCGTCTTCAGGCCACAAGTGGCCCATCGGGACCATCCGACCGCCGCGTCATCCTCAGTCGACGATTTGGATAGGAGGGGCGTGTGGTCAGCACACCGCTCTCCCAGTCGTTATGATGGCTTTCTTTGACCGGAGCTCCTCAGTTGTCATCACGAGGCTGAGTGCACCCCGAAAAATGGCAACAGCACATGGCGGCCCGGATGGTCATCCATCCAAGTGCGGGCCACGCCCGACAGCGCTTAACTTCGGTGATCTGACGGGAACCGGTGTATCCACTGCGGCAAGGCCGTTGCCAAGGCCGGTAGTACGCTATCATATTTCTTTCACAAAGAAATATGATCAAATATTCGTCAAATTTCTTTGACAAAGATCTTTGACGTGGCGCTAAAAAAAGGGGTATTACACTGTCGTTATATTTTTCGCCAAATTTCGAGATGGCGGACGACAACTTATTATTATGCGGTGCAGTTGCACAATTGCATTGTGTGTGCATTTGGAAGAAAAGCGGCGAAGAAAAAGAAAACATACGTGGATGAAGCCCTATTATTAGGCATTCAGCAAAATTTCTTACGAGAGCTGCAAGGGGGGGGAGTCAATTCTTAATACATAAATTACTTACGAATGGACGAGAGAGTATTTCAGTATTTTCCCAGTAAAGTGGCATATCGTATTACAAAACAGGATACTCTCTTGAGAAGTGCTTTATGTACGGAAGACAGGCAAACTGTGACACTGCGATTGCTTGATACATGAGAGAGCTACTCTAGTTTACAACACGGCACTCGAATATCACATTGCACATTAACCAAAATAATTCCAGAAACAGCAATTTATAAGGCACTGAAGGTGGAATATGTGAAGGCAAATAAATGTTTAGTACACTATATGAGCAATAGGAACTATTTTTAATTTTGAATAATTTAATTAATAGAATTAGTGTTCCAACAATTACAAAATTAATAATAAGTACGGAACAGATGAAGAGCTTTTTATCTTGTGCCATCCAGAGTCCAAAAATAGACAAAGCAGGATGGAAAGTTAAGAAAGAATTTATTTTTATTTTAGAGTGTGACCACATCCCCTATTCCAGCTTGCTGAAAAGCTGCCTGGATGTTTCCAGATGTAGAGCTGTAGCTGTGACTGTGGACATTAAATCTCCTGCAGCATATTTCACCTGCCCATCAATACACATTGATAGCATGTACTGTGCTCCTTGTTCACCCCACCTCCCCATCCTACTCGAAGCAAGTTTATTAAAAAAAAAAGTACTACAGAGACAACAAATAGCTGTAGCGACGCCAGCGCTCGAAGCGGTTATATTTAACATTGCAGTAAACAGGAGACGAACGACTTTGATGATGAAATCCCTTAGATCAGATCATATTTATTTGATGACAGGCGAGATTTGACAAAGTTCCCTACAACATCATCAAATTTCCTCGGCATAAATACACTCCTGGAAATGGAAAAAAAGAACACATTGACACCGGTGTGTCAGACCCACCATACTTGCTCCGGACACTGCGAGAGGGCTGTACAAGCAATGATCACACGCACGACACAGCGGACACACCAGGAACCGCGGTGTTGGCCGTCGAATGGCGCTAGCTGCGCAGCATTGTGCACCGCCGCCGTCAGTGTCAGCCAGTTTGCCGTGGCATACGGAGCTCCATCGCAGTCTTTAACACTGGTAGCATGCCGCGACAGCGTGGACGTGAACCGTATGTGCAGTTGACGGACTTTGAGCGAGGGCGTATAGTGGGCATGCGGGAGGCCGGGTGGACGTACCGCCGAATTGCTCAACACGTGGGGCGTGAGGTCTCCACAGTACATCGATGTTGTCGCCAGTGGTCGGCGGAAGGTGCACGTGCCCGTCGACCTGGGACCGGACCGCAACGACGCACGGATGCACGCCAAGACCGTAGGATCCTACGCAGTGCCGTAGGGGACCGCACCGCAACTTCCCAGCAAATTAGGGACACTATTGCTCCTGGGGTATCGGCGAGGACCATTCGCAACCGTCTCCATGAAGCTGGGCTACGGTCCCGCACTCCGTTAGGCCGTCTTCCGCTCACGCCCCAACATCGTGCAGCCCGCCTCCAGTGGTGTCGCGACAGGCGTGAATGGAGGGACGAATGGAAACGTGTCGTCTTCAGCGATGAGAGTCGCTTCTGCCTTGGTGCCAATGATGGTCGTATGCGTGTTTGGCGCCGTGCAGGTGAGCGCCACAATCAGGACTGCATACGACCGAGGCACACAGGGCCAACACCCGGCATCATGGCGTGGGGAGCGATCTCCTACACTGGCCGTACACCACTGGTGATCGTCGAGGGGACACTGAATAGTGCACGGTACATCCAAACCGTCATCGAACCCATCGTTCTACCATTCCTAGACCGGCAAGGGAACTTGCTGTTCCAACAGGACAATGCACGTCCGCATGTATCCCGTGGCACCCAACGTGCTCTAGAAGGTGTAAGTCAACTACCCTGGCCAGCAAGATCTCCGGATCTGTCCCCCATTGAGCATGTTTGGGACTGGATGAAGCGTCTTCTCACGCGGTCTGCACGTCCAGCACGAACGCTGGTCCAACTGAGGCGCCAGGTGGAAATGGCATGGCAAGCCGTTCCACAGGACTACATCCAGCATCTCTACGATCGTCTCCATGGGAGAATAGCAGCCTGCATTGCTGCGAAAGGTGGATATACACTGTACTAATGCCGACATTGTGCATGCTCTGTTGCCTGTGTCTATGTGCCTGTGGTTCTGTCAGTGTGATCATGTGATGTATCTGACCCCAGGAATGTGTCAATAAAGTTTCCCCTTCCTGGGACAATGAATTCACGGTGTTCTTATTTCAATTTCCAGGAGTGTATTTGACATATCAACTATGACAAAGAAATTTGGTAGTGTACTACCGGCCTACCAGGGACGAAAGTGGAACCGTTCCTGCTGGCCGCTTCGAGTGTAGAGTTCCGCACCTCATGCTGGGTGCCCCGACCTGGCGAGCTGTGTGTGCCTCCGCCACTGCGTGGCTCCAACGACGATTTGAAATAACGGTCAGAACAGTAAGCTAGATTTCGCCATCTTGGGCGCTTTCTCTCTACATCTATATCTATATTAATTAATCGGGTATTCTAAAATTATCCTGCCCTCTCTAACCGAAAGTCCTCTACGTAGATAATACCTCGGTACTGTTGCACACTTGGGAAAATTAATTTAGGCGTATTAATTCAATGATCAAATTTGATGAATTCCTAGTTAATTATTCGCCTGCTCGGAGCTAGATATTAATTTACTCGAAACAGTGATCGGAATTAAAGGAATAATTTTATTTCTCTATCTACCTTTGTGGTGAGAACTGGTCTAGGTCTGGACAGATGCTATGACCTTTCCATGTGGTTGGCAAGGTCGCTGCGTTACAAGTTGGTTGGATCCCGGTCCGTCACCAGTGGCAGGGGGTTTTCTGTACGGCTTTTACGATCACAGTGGCGTTCGAACAAAGAGTACCAGTTGTGACACATGCTTTCCTGTCCTCAGCAACTTTTTCTTTAACCACGCAGATGTCATACCACTGAATCTGAATCTGATTCAATACTGTGAATAAGACAACGTCAAAGAACCAAAAAATTGTTGTAGGCTGAAGCAAAAAGCAGTTTTTTGACAACTAGCGCTTCGTGCACTATGGGTTGCTATTTATATATCCAAGCGTTAATAAACATTACAGCACCAAAACGAAATGCTAATGAATGTGGATGGTTAATAAGCTCCAAGATTTTTTTAACTTCACATCTAATATCCACCAACAGATCTGGAAGATTCTACGCTAACCGCTCCGTTTACTACTAGTATAGTACCCATTCATGTGGTGAGCTGAGTACATTTCTTTTTGTTTCCTCTGAATTTAGAGAAAGCCCTTATGTTAAAAATTAGTTAATAAATGTACTTATTGACATTAGCTAATTTTATGTATCTTGGTTAAAATGATTGTGTCATCTACATTGTATGTAACAACTCAGCAGTGGGACAAGACGGCCTTATTACAAGTTTCAGTAACATTTGCTAACATCATTTACTATCTTCTCTGTTCCTGTACTTCTATTATGACTGAGGGCAGTACTTGTGTTCTCTGCAAATGCTAAGTAAGGTTTATGTAAAATTTCGATAGCAGCTTAGAGAATACTATGTAATTTTAAGTTGAATATACCAACATTCAGTAACTAAAATTACATTAAATTTGTTTCGTTAAGTGATAATCATTTCAGAATAAAATTCAGTTGCACAGATATTTTTATGTCACTTCACCTCTTTCGATTAATTAATAGCTATACAACTGCCGACTGAATTTACGCCACGGCTGCTGAAAAGTAACAGCTATGACTCAAATAATATAATTTGTTTTTATTTTTCGGGGAATAGATAACCGTCTGCGTTCAAAACGACTGCATCAGTATCTCCAGAATTCTGGCCATACATCCTGTCTGCTCACTATCCGGAGCATATCCAAGGTGCCGAAACACGCAAACGTAACGTTAACTCCAATTCAAACTCGAAAATTTGGAGGTAATTATTTTCGCCAAGAAAGTCTGAAAGAGCATCTTGAGTATCTGGATTACATTTAACACAGCCAACGTCGACGTGTCCTGGAAGCTGAATAGAATGAAACTGCAGCAGAGCGCGAACTGCGCATCGCTCTAATTCCGGCTGTGCAACAGTTGGGGAGCATTTTGTGGAGGGGCGATATGCAGAATAATCGCATTTGGCGGGATTAGCAGTCCAGCACCCGAGCGGCCCAGAAGGCCTTAGGGACTCGGGAAATACCCGTAAGCTCGTGGTTCGCTAATCTGCCGCTGCCGTCGCAGCGGCGCTGCTCTCCCCAAGGCATGGAATCCATTAGCGGCGGCTCGTCGGCGGGCAGGTATGTGCGAAATTGGCCGCGGGAGTGGGGTGTGGCGGTTCTGGAGCAAGGCAATCGCTACCGGCTGCCCGGCGACAACCGAATGCGGAAAGCTCGATTACCTTCCATTATGGAGCCAGCCGGAGAGAATGAGGGCGCGTTACAAAGAGTAGGCGAATTTATAATCATATGCGTTAGCACTACTGCAAATGTTAACAGGTTGGTGACATGAAACCGGCGACGCTAGAGAGGTCTTGATGAAGTTTTCTTTCGTAACGAAGGCAGTTGTGTAGAATGGGAATAGGTCGTAAACGAAGATGAGAGATATGGTACGCTAGAAGAATTTGGCCGAACACTCAAAGGCCCAAGTGGAAACAACGTGCATAGTATAAGCGGCACTGCCTCAGAATTATTGAGATCCTTGGGAGAGCAGTCATGACCAATCTCACGGATACTAGAATACACGGAAGGGGTCACGCTCAGACGGGTTGCGAGCTGTGACGTCACTGTGAACCCTCTCGCCACATCGCACTGTATTGAAGCTTACAGGCACATGGAACACACCTGTTTAACTCATATGCAGGTATAAATGTAATAGAGCTCTTCAAGGGTTGTTGTATTATTATTGTTTTTATTATTAAGCTTTATATTAGTTAAACTGTTTTTCTCTATCGTCGGAAAAATGCTAGAGTAATGCCTCCAGACTTCATCTTTTTAAAATTTTGTTAATAACTTTGATTTTTCAAACCACTAAGGCTTAAATCAAATAAACCTTATGGAATGCTAAAATGACTGTGTCGTCTCATTAACAGTGACTTCACCAGGAAGAGGATATTTCGATGAATGTCTGACAAAACATAAGATAGGCAACAAAAAGTCGCAGCCTTTGCAATATCTTCAGATGACCAGTTAGTACATCGTCATTTCGTAACCACTTTTTGTCACAAAAAAAGCCCTGAATCATTTTTTGGGCTTGCTTTCTGTAACTCAGCGCTAAACCGAGAGAAACTATCCTGTAAAACTGCATTTTTTGCCAAAGACCTTTAACTTATGTTTTCATAATTTCTAATTGTTGGTGTAAGCATAGCCGCATGCACAGCAGTGTTTGTTTTCATGGTTAACATTTTGTCTAGTAGTAATTTCTTCATTAGCTGGTAACATATTTACATTGAAAATATCTTCTACCTCTTTAAGGTAGCTTCGTTTTTGTGCTCTAATATTAGGCTCATTACTGGGTCCTAAATCAGCTCCGAAGGATGGTTGATTTAGAGTTTGAACAACATCAATTTTCAACTTGCATTTCGAAGAACTGTTCTGTAGTTCGCTTTTCAAATCCTATTCATACCAAGTCTATAAAATATTATAGACACAAGCATTTCCAACTGAAAACAAATTTGCACATTTACAAACATCTATCCATCGTTGTTTCGTCTCATTGTTTGCAGGAAATATGTGAAATTTAATTCCTAACTTACTTAGTTATCTGCTATGGTCAGAAGGCCTACAACTGGCGACCGCGCTGCAAACCGTAATTTTTCACTTAAAAACTTACTCTAAAAAAATCCCTCAGTATAGTAATAATTACTACTACTACTATTTAGTAATAATTAATAATCATCGGTGGTAAAGGATGCCGGTACGGTAGCTCAGCATGTTCGGTCAGAGGGTTAGCTGCCCTCTGAAATAAAAAAAAAAAAAACTTACTTAGTGGGTTAGTGATGAAGTTGAACAAGCGTCATGGGACGTCCGCCCCTAACAAGCAGAACGAACAACAATGAACAAAATGAAAAAAAAGGGGTGGCGTCTTTGACTCATAATCAAAACTTCTTCGGTCCTGGGTTCGAATCCCGTCACTGTTTAAATTTTGATAAATAATCAGCATTGGCGGTCGAAGACTTCCGGCATAAGAAGTCTCCCCTCATTCTGCCAACGGCCTTGTCAAAGAGGGCGGAGCAGTGGACAAATGGCTCTAAGCACTATGGGACTTAACATCTGAGGTCATCAATCCCCTAGACTTAGAACTACTTATACCTAACTAACCAAAGGACAACACACACATCCATGCCCAAGTCAGGATTCGAACCTGAGACCGTAGCAGCAACGCGTTTCCGGACTGAATTGCCTAGAACCGCTCGGCCACAGCGGACGGCAGCAGTGGACAGAGGATCAGGACACTCTCTTCTCCTAGAGGTGGGAAACTGCACCTAAACGCAGAAGAATCAGCAACGATCAACGGCATGAGGATGCAGAAGGCAATGGAAACCACTGCATTAAAGACACATAAAGTGTATCCACAGGACAAGTGACCTGTAATTGTAGAAGTACCATGATGGTCTCTCCATTGTCAAAAGATTCTGGAATAGTCCCGCTTTCGTATCTCCGGGAGGGGACTGCCAAGGGGGAGGTTACCATGAGAAAAAGATTGAATAATCAACGGAAGGATAACGCTCTACGAGTCGGGGCGTGGAATTTCAGAAGCTCGACCGTGGAAGGGAAAGGAAACTAGAAAATCTGAAAAGGGAAATGCAGATGCTCAGTCTAGATATAGTAGGGCTCAGTGAATCGAAGTGGAAAGAAGACAAGGATATCTGGTCAGCTGAGTATAGGGTAATATCAACAGCAGCAGAAAATTGTATGGCGGGACTAGGTTTCGTTACGAACAGGAAGGTAAGGTAGAGAGTGTGCTGCTGTGAAAAGCTCAGTGATAGGGTTGTTCTTTTTCAGAATCGACAGCAAATCAACACCTACAACGATAGTTCAGGTATACATGCCGACGTCGCAAACTGAAAATGAAGAGATAGAGAAAGTGTATGAGGATATTGAAAGGGTACTACAATATGTAATGGGATATGAAAATCTAATAGTCATGGGAGACTGGAATGCAGTTTTAGAGGAAAGAGAATATGGGCTTAGGACAAGGAATGAGTTCTGTAACAAGTTTCAGCTAGTATTAGCAAATACTCTGTTCAAGAAAGACAAGAGGAGGACATATACTTGGAAAAGGCCGGGTGATACGGGAAGATTTCAGTTAGATTACATCACGCTCAGACAGAGATTCCGAAATGAGATACCGGATTGTAAGGCGTACCAAGGAGCAGACATAAACTCACATCACAATATAGTAGTGATGAAGAGTAATCTGAAGTTTAAGAGATTAGCCGGGAAGAATCGACCCACAAAGAAATGGGGTTCGGAAGTTCTAAGGAATGACGACATATGCTTGAAGTCCACTAAGGGTAAAGCAGTAAAGCAGTAAAGAATAGCTCAATAGGCAGTACAGTTGAAGAGGAATGGACATCTGTGAAAAGGGCAATTACGTATGTAGGAAAGAAAAAGATAGATATAAAGAAGGTAACTGCGAAGAAACCATGGGTAACATAAGACAGACTTCAGCTGATCGATGAAAGAAGGAATTACAAAAACGTTTAGGGAAATTGAGTACAGAAAAGGAAGTCGCTGACGAATCAAACAAATAGATAGTGCAGGGAAGCTAAGACTAAATGGCTGCATGAAAAACGTGAAGAAACTGAAAAATAAACGATTGTCGGAAGGAGTGACTCAGCATATGGGAAAGTGAAAACAGCTATCGGTGAAATTAAAAGCAAGGGGGGGGGGGTAACATTAAGAGCGCAACGGGAATTCCGTTGTTAAATGTAGAGGAGAAGGCGGACAGGTTGAATGAGTACATTGAAAGCCTCTATGTGGGAGAAGATTTGTCTGATGTGATAGAACAAGAAACAAGTGTCAATTTAGAAGAGATAGGGGGTCTAACTTTAGAATCAGAATTCAAGAGAGCTTTGTAGGACTTAAGATGTAATACAGTAGATTGACAGATAACATTCCTTCAGTATTTCTAAAAGCATTGGGGGGAAGTGGCAACAAAATGACTGTTCACGTTGGTGCGTAGAATTTGCGAGTCTGGCGACATACCATGTGACTTTCGGAAAAATTTCGTCCACACAATTCCGAAGACTGCAAGAGCTTACAAGTGCGAGAATTATCGCACCATCAGCTTAACAGTGCATGCATCTAAGGTACTGACAAGAATAATGCATGGAAGAATGGAAAAGAAAGTTGAGGATGTATTAGATGGAGTTTAGTTTGACTTTAGGAAAGGTAAAGGCACCGGAGAGGGAATTCTGATGACGCAGTTGATAATGGAAGCAAGACTAAAGAAAAATCAAGACACGTTCAAACGATTTGTCGACCTGGAAAAAGGGTTCGACAGTGCCAAATGGTGCAAGATGTTGGAAATTCTGAGCAGACTAGGGATAAGTTACAGGGAGAGACGAGTGATATGCAATACGTGTGTGTGACAAGAGGGAATAATAAGACTGGACGACCAAGAATGAAATGTAAGTCTTTCGCCCAGCTGTTCAATCTTTACATCGAAGAAGCAATGATGGGGAAAAGGTTCACGAGTAGGATAAAAATTCAAGGTGAAAGGATATCAGTGATACGATTCGCTGATGACATTGCTATCTTGAGTGAACGTGAAGTAGATTTACATGATCTGTTGAACGGAGTGAACGGAATTACAGAGTATGGATTGAGAGTAAATTGAAGAAAGACATAGGTAATGAGAAGTACTAGAAACGACAACAATGAGAAACTTGACATGAGAATTGATGGTGATGAAGTAGGTGAAGTTAAGGAATTCTGCTTCTTAGGCAGTGAAATAACCAATGACGGGCGGAGCGTGGAGGACATCAAAAGCAGACTAGCAATGGCAAAAAGGGCATTCCTGCCTAAGAGAAGTATACTAACATCAAGTATCGGCCTTAATTACGAAGAAATTTCTGAGAATGTACGCTGGAGTGCAGCATTGTGTGGTAGTGAAACATGGACTGAGGGAAAACCGTAAAAGAAGAGAATCGAAGCATTTGAGATGTGGTGCTACAGATGAATGTTGAAAATTAGGTGAACTGATAAGGTAATGAATGGGGAGGTTCTGCTCAGAATCGGAGAGGAAAGGAATATTTGGAAAACACAAGGGACAGGATAATAGGATATCTGTTAATAAATTAGGGAATGATTTCCATGGTACTAGAGGGAGCTGTAGAGGGCAAAAATTGTAGAGGAGGACAGAGATAGGAATACATCCAGCAAATAATTGAGCGTGTAGGTTGCAAGTGTTATTCTGAGGTGTAGAGGTTAGCACAGGAGAGGAATTCGTGGCGGGCCGTATCTAACCAGTCAGAAGACTGACGAAAAGAAAACATAGTAATAACGACGACGTAACTCTGAACTCAGTCACCAGTCACTAACAGAAATTCTCACTGCCGTAAAGAACTTTGTTTTCGCTCGTAAACGCAATTACAACACAAGCGTTATAGCAATTGTGGGGTACTGAGCGCTGATTGGGCTCACTCCGACATCAGCCACGCGGTTTGCTATTGCGCATACATCTCGCGAACCCCACCATGCATCCTAGTATCCGTGACAAAACTATTTCACTTAGTGTGCAAGATACAGGGTGTTTGTAAATTACTTATACAAAAGTAACATTTAATTATAAAAGAAGTAAATTACTTGCAGAAATATTGTTACAGCACTGAATGCAGTATATCTTCAAGTTTTGCTTACAAATGTTCAATACGGCTATCTTTTGTAACACAGCAAATGTCCCATCCATAATCCATTTCCTGGCAAACCTTATGAAAGAAATCTTGATGTATGGTGGCAGCTGCTTGTTTGTCCGCTGTCGCAGCTCGTCGACGTTCCCTGGAAGCGGGGATACAAACATTTTGCTTTTAATGTATCCCTGTACACGGAAGTCAATTTGGGGTTAAATCTAAGACTGCCGAACTTGCTTATTTGCTCTGTCAGAGACTGTTGGCTTATCCCGACTCAGCGTTCCAAGTGATACACAGCCAGCATCGGCGAAACGATTGCACCAATGAATAACAGTTTGTCTTTGAGGTGGTCCCTTGTAAAACATACTTTGGAATCGCCTCTAAATTGTTGTAGCGGATTTAGATTCCTGATACCATAAGCAACACTACGCTCGCTCTGCACGGTTATATGACTTCATGGTGACTGTCGGAATAACTCATTCGAGCATGCCAACTAGCGGGAAAGTCAGAAACTAACAGTGTTAGGCGGGAATAGAACTAGAAGATACACTCCTGGAAATGGAAAAAAGAACACATTGACACCGGTGTGTCAGACCCACCATACTTGCTCCGGATACTGCGAGATGGCTGTACAAGCAATGATCACACGCACGGCACAGCGGACACACCAGGAACCGCGGTGTTGGCCGTCGAATGGCGCTAGCTGCGCAGCATTTGTGCACCGCCGCCGTCAGTGTCAGCCAGTTTGCCGTGGCATACGGAGCTCCATCGCAGTCTTTAACACTGGTAGCATGCCGCGACAGCGTGGACGTGAACCGTATGTGCAGTTGACGGACTTTGAGCGAGGGCGTATAGTGGGCATGCGGGAGGCCGGGTGAACGTACCGCCGAATTGCTCAACAGGTGGGGCGTGAGGTCTCCACAGTACATCGATGTTGTCGCCAGTGGTCGGCGGAAGGTGCACGTGCCCGTCGACCTGGGACCGGACCGCAGCGACGCACGGATGCACGCCAAGACCGAAGGATCCTACGCAGTGCCGTAGGGGACCGCACCGCCACTTCCCAGCAAATTAGGCACACTGTTGCTCCTGGGGTATCGGCGAGGACCATTCGCAACCGTCTCCATGAAGCTGGGCTACGGTCCCGCACACCGTTAGGCCGTCTTCCGCTCACGCCCCTACATTGTGCAGCTCGCCTCCAGTGGTGTCGCGACAGGCGTGAATGGAGGGACGAATGGAGACGTGTCGTCTTCAGCGATGAGAGTCGCTTCTGCCTTGGTGCCAATGATGGTCGTATGCATGTCTGGCGTCGTGCAGGTGAGCGCCACAATCAGGACTGCATACGACCGAGGCACACAGGGCCAACACCCGGCATCATGGTGTGGGGAGCGATCTCCTACACTGGCCGTACACCACTGGTGATCGTCGAGGGGACACTGAATAGTGCACGGTACATCCAAACCGTCATCGAACCCATCGTTCTACCATTCCTAGACCGGCAAGGGAACTTGCTGTTCCAACAGGACAATGCACGTCCGCATGTATCCCGTGGCACCCAACGTGCTCTAGAAGGTGTAAGTCAACTACCCTGGCCAGCAAGATCTCCGGATCTGTCCCCCATTGAGCATGTTTGGGACTGGATGAAGCGTCTTCTCACGCGGTCTGCACGTCCAGCACGAACGCTGGTCCAACTGAGGCGCCAGGTGGAAATGGCATGGCAAGCCGTTCCACAGGACTACATCCAGCATCTCTACGATCGTCTCCATGGGAGAATAGCAGCCTGCATTGCTGCGAAAGGTGGATATACACTGTACTAGTGCCGACATTGTGCATGCTCTGTTGCCTGTGTCTATGTGCCTGTGGTTCTGTCAGTGTGATCATGTGATGTATCTGACCCCAGGAATGTGTCAATAAAGTTTCCCCTTCCTGGGACAATGAATTCACGGTGTTCTTATTTCAATTTCCAGGAGTGTATATTGCTTTCAGAGCTGTATCAAATATTTCTGTAAGTTATTTACCCTTTCCCGTCAGATATAAAGACAAAACTTAACTCCGTCCGAACAGGCCTTGGAAGGCCCAATGGTACCGACCGGCCGCCGTGTCATCCTCAGATTACTGGCGTTACTGGATGCGGATACGGAGGGACATGTGGTCAGCACACCACGCTCCCGGCCGTTGTCAGTTTCTTGACCGGAGCCGCTACTTCTCAGTCAAGTAGCTCTTCAGTCTGCCTCGCAAGGACTGTGAACCCCGCTTGCGAACAGATTTCTGCAGACCGGACAGTAACCCTAGTCCTAGTGTAATCCAGCCCGACAGCGTTTAACTTCGATGATCTGACGGGAACCGGTGTTACCACTGCGCCAAGGCCGTTGACTTCCCGTCAGATCACCGAAGTTAAACGCTGTTGAGCTTGGCTAGCACTTGCATTTGGACGGTTGACCGTTGACGGTTGACCGCAAGCGTGATGCACTTAGCCCTTGTGAGACACGTTGAGGAGCTACTTGACTGAGAAGTATCAGCTCCAGTCACAACTGGCAACGGCGGGAGAGCGGTGCTTTGACCACATGCCCATCCATATCCGTATCCAGTGACACCAAAAGTCTGAGGATGACACGGCAGTCGGTCAGTATCGTTGCCCCTTCCAAGGCCTGTTCGGACGGAGTTTAGTTTAGATTTATTTACCCTCTTCACAATTAAAGGTTACTTCAGTATAACTAATTTATAAACATCCTGTGTATGGGACAGCCGATGTAGCTTCAGACTCTAAGAGGAATATAACAATTACAATTCCGAACAAGGTAGCTGTTGACAGGTGTGAATACTTCCATACTATCAGATTAATAAGTGACGCTTGCAACAGACTAACAGGAATTATTTACAGCGCAGTGGAGAGGTAGGTGGAAGCCGACAAAGTGGAGTATCAGTTTCGATTCTAGAGAAATTTAGGAATGTACGAGGCAGTACCAACCCTACGACTTGCTTTAGAAGATAAGTTAAAAAATAACTTACATTTATAGCAAACTTTGGCTATGATGACTGGGCTACATCTGTATTAGGGGCTACAGTTATGAGATTCGAAGGGCATGAAGGGGTAGCGCTAGTAGAGAAGAGTGTTGTCGCCTACTAGTGATCTTATTAAATCTGTCCATTTAGCGGACTGCTAATCAATGTTGTTGTTGTTGTGGTCTTCAGTCCTGAGACTGGTTTGATGCAGCTCTCCATGCTACTCTATCCTGTGCAAGCTTCTTCATCTCCCAGTACCTACTGCAACCTACATCCTTCTGAATCTGCTTAGTGTATTCATCTCTTGGTCTCCCTCTACGATTTTTGCCCTCCACGCTGCCCTCCAATACTAAATTGGTGATCCCTTGATGCCTCAGAACATGTCCCACCAACCGATCCCTTCTTCTGGTCAAGTTGTGCCACAAACTTCTCTTCTCCACAATCCTATTCAATACTTCCTCATTAGTTATGTGATCTACCCATCTAATCTTCAGCATTCTTCTGTAGCACCACATTTCGAAAGCTTCTATTCTCTTCTTGTCCAAACTATTTATCGTCCATGTTTCACTTCCATACATGGCTACACTCCATACCAATACTTTCAGAAATGACTTCCTGACACTTAAATCTGTACTCGATATTAACAAATTTCTCTTCTTCAGAAACGCTTTCCTTGCCATTGCCAGTCTACATTTTATATCCTCTCTACTTCGACCATCATCAGTTATTTTGCTCCCCAAATAGCAAAACTCCTTTACTACTTTAAGTGTCTCATTTCCTAATCTAATTCCCTCAGCATCACCCGACTTAGTTCGACTACATTCCATTATCCTCGTTTTGCTTTTGTTGATGTTCATCTTATATCCTCCTTTCAAGACACTGTCCATTCCATTCAACTGCTCTTCCAAGTCCTTTGCTCTCCGACAGAATTACAATGTCATCGGCGAACCTCAAAGTTTTTATTTCTTCTCCATGGATTTTAATACCTACTCTGAATTTTTCTTTTGTTTCCTTTACTGCTTGCTCAATATACAGATTGAATAACAACGGGGAGAGGCTACAACCCTGTCTTACTCCCTTCCCAACCACTGCTTCCCTTTCTACTACTAATCAAACCAAGAAGAAATTAGGAAATGTAATTAAAGCTCAGGGCGAGGAAACGAAAACTTTGATGTTAACCGATGACATTATAATTGCCAGACCCAGTAAAGAACTTAGAAGAGCAATTGAACAAAATGGATAGTGTCTTGAAAAGGAATTATCAGATGAAAAGCAACGGAAGTAAAGCAATATAACAGAATAATGTAGTCGAATTAAATCAAGCGATGCTGAGGGAATTATTAGGAAATGAGAAACTAAAAGAAGTCAACGAGGATTTTTTTAGTTGGTAAAAAGCTGATCATGGCCGAAGTAGAAGAAATGGAAATGAAATGAGCGTATGGCATCGATGGCCGGGAGGCCCCATCCGGGGATCTTCGGCCGCCAAGTGCAAGCCTTATTGCAGTCGACGCCACATTGAGCGACTTGCGAGTCGGTGATCAGGATGAAAAGATGATGAGGACAGCACAACACCCCGTCTCCGAGCGGAGAAAAATCTCCAACCCGGTCGGGAATCGAACCCGGGCCCACGTGCGTCGGAGGCCAGCACGTTACCACCCAGCTAAGCAGGCGGACAGTAGAGAGAATAAAAAATACAGACAATAGCAATAAAGGCACCTCTGAAAAAGAGGAATTTGTCACATAAAACAAATACAAGCGTTAGGAAGTTAGCGAGGGGAAGTTTTTTCTGAAGGTATTAGTGTGGAGTGTAACCTTGTATGGAAGTGAAACGTGAACGAAAAGAAGTCCCGAGAAGAAGAGAATAGAAGGTTTTTAAACATGATGCTACAGAAGAATGCTGAGGCTTAGCTGGATACGTCGAAGGAATAATGATAAGGTATGAATAGAATTAAGAGAAACATAAGTTTACTGCACAACATGACTAAAAGAAGCGATCAGTTGATAGGTAATGGAGGGAAATACGGAGGAAGGGGTAAATATTGTAGAGGGATGTAGGATGCTGTAGCTATTCAGAGATGAAAAGACTTGCGCGAGATACAGTGGCATGGAGAGCTGCATCAAACCAGTCTTTGGAGTGAAGTCCACAACAGCAAGACAAGTTCTTAAAATGAATCACTTAGTGAGTCAATGCACTTCCTGACATTCGTGTGCAAAGCAACAGTGGAATCTCATTTGGAATGTCAGAGGTTAAACAATGTAGACACATAACGGTTGTTTGCTTCGAACAAGTTCATATCGATAGGCATTACTCAACAGTACAGGCCACACAGAAAGATTTAACTCTCATCAAGGGTGAACTGCAGAAATAATAGTGTGATGGCACCCACCTCGTAGGCCATTTTTTTGGGGGGGGGGGGGGCTGATACAGTACGTGGACCAGGTAGAGCTTCGGCAACACAAGTACTTTTTTTATTTAGTACTGGTCCGGCCACAGCGTGCTAAACGTGACGCATGTAGGGTGTGTGGTCTGAGTGCGGTCCATGGCCCTGGCTGCCCCATCTTTGCTCGGACCGTCTCGGAAGTACACCGCGACATTTTATTGAGTGTTGCAGTGTGGCATTTCTCGGTCGGCACAACTTTTTTCAGTTCGGTAAAATCGTGGTGTCAGCGCTGTTTACGGTTAGCTATTTGTTCGTTGTATAAAGGACGTTAATAGGTCTGCACAAAAAGAGGCAGTCTAGCGATCTGTCGTCACATCCATTTAAAACTGAATGGAAGTGACAGAAGAGAAGTATGAGAAGTTTCAGTATGTATTATGCAGTCGCGCAATCAACGGATGCTGCAAATTTACTGTCAAACGACATTACTGTACCATGTAGAAGAAATTTAAAGACAGTGAAAAAGCAAAAAGTTACAACGATCGACAGGTGGGATTTATTGTTATGTAAATCAAGAAGCACTTTCTGCTAAATTTGCGGGGATGATGTCCGAACAGCAAAATTTCTGTAGTCGTAGAAACGAACTAAGAGCTTGAAAATGTGTGGTAAGATCTTACGAGACCAAACTGTGGAGGTCATCGGTCTCTAACGATACACACTACTTAATCTACTTAAGGACAACACACACACAAATACACGAACCTCCGACGGGGAGGGAGCCTCGCGAACCGTGCAGGACGCCTAAGACCGGGTGGCTACCCCGCGCGGCTAAGAGCTTGGAGACTTTGCACGAGTGTATTAGTGAAAACTACGTTGGTTAAGTCAAGGTGCATGCCTGGAACGATTTTTCAATTTAAAACTCGCTATTGTTAAGTTTACGAAGGAAAAAGGGAGTGCAGGAACGAAAATTAGAGCATCTGGAGTGGACTGCAGACCTCACATTTTGAATGAACATGACGGCACAATGCTTACGGTAAGATATTACAGGGCGAGAAATGAATTCTTTCTGATTTGATGGGGGTGCATTTAAAAAGAAAATCGCGTTATAGAAGAAAAAAACACATTCTGACAAACACAGTCGAGTTCTCTAAGCTAACTGGTGTTAAAGAAAACAAGTGATTTCTAGAATTCTTAACGATGTTGAAAGAATTACAAGGTTGATTTTGTAAATGTTTTGAGTACACTGCCATCAAAATGGTTCAAATGGCTCTGAGCACTATGGGACTCAACTGCTGAGGTCATTAGTCCCCTAGAACTTAGAACTAGTTAAACCTAACTAACCTAAGGACATCACAAACATCCATGCCCGAGGCAGGATCGAACCTGCGACCGTAGCGGTCTTGTGGTTCCAGACTGCAGCGCCTTTAACCGCACGGCCACTTTTTTTTTTTTTTTGTTCATTATAGTTCGTTGCAATTGTTCGTGGCGGACGTCCCCTGACGCCCGTTGAAGTTCGTTATTGATCCATTAACTCAGTTTTTTTTTTTATTTTGTTACAGAGGGCGGCTAACCCTCTGACCGAACACGCTGAGCTACCGTGCCGGCACCACTTCGGCCGGCACACTGCCATCGTTCATACAGTTTTCCAGCTGGCTGTTTCAGTTGAAAGTGCTCTATTCGTATGCAGATGTAACTGATTCACGTGAAGGGTAATTCCTGTTAATAACAAATCCTTTTACGTTAAAAATGTCCAGGACTTCAACTTCCCTCAGGTGGAGTTTCATCGTTTCTGGAAAAAGGCTGCTAAACTGCTTCAATATTTCGACCAACATATATGTGTGAAAGACGTATTTTCGATTATGGCATTAAACAAGTTATAATCACGTGGCAAACTGACTGCGAACTTCTGTGAAATTGTCTGCGTCTGCCTGTATGCCGAAGTCTGTGCCAGATAAAATTATGTCTTCAGTGCGCCAAAAGTAAGTAAATAATACTATAAATTTGTTTCGTTTATGTTTTATGTTGCAGAGAAATGTGAAATATAAACCAAAGTAGTATGCAGTGCGAGTGGATTGCCATTTAAATACGGCTCGTCGCAATTTCCCGCTCTCCCTCCCCCCCCCCCCCCCTTCTCACGCTCAGACAGCATCCCTACTCACGGTCAGACAGCATCCCTACTCACGCTCTGACAGCATCCCTACTCACGCTCAGACAGCATCCCTACTCACGCTCAGACAGCATGACGTGGCGGTGTGGGAACGTGCACAGAGGCTGAGCGCCTTGCCACTGGGGCCAGGGCACCTCTCGCGAGCCGAGTTATTGGCCATCCGTGATCTAATAGGATACGGCCATCCAGGTTAAGGTTTTACGTGGCCTCTCTAAACTGCTTAAGGCAAATTCCAGAACGATTCCTTTGAAAGAGGTACTGCTGATTTTCTTTCCAGCATGACATTTCTGTCAGAACCAACGCTTTCGTCTCTGGTCATTTGGTCAAAGTTTTTGCATTGCGATAATCACCTTAGGGTAAAATTATGTGTTACTGCAAGCAGTGCTTGGACGTGGTTTCCATTGAGGTGATACGACACGTTGCAGTAAGAATCACGCAACACGATGCTTATTCGTGCGAAGCTCCTGTTCCTACTTGAGCGACGTCACAAGCAACAAGACCGAACGAATCACGTTTCTGTCTCCGCTGCAAGCATTAGCTCCTCTGCAGAGGACGTTATTGGGACTTATCACTACTTATGGAAATGAAGTCCCATCGAAACGTCCCCTTAGAATAATTATACATGACTGTGCTTAAACTGACACACAATATTTTTTAGCGCAACGCAATCTAACTTCCAATAATCCCTACAAGAGAATGGCCCCGACTAAATTAACCTAAACGTTTCACGAATCACTTACCTCACAAAAATCTTCGTTACTCAAACTACTGCAATACAGCGAGCACCAATACTGCTAGCTAAATAAAAGATTCAAACTACTGAAGGCACTAACTACTGATAGGCATAGTTAGCAAATGAAAGATCTTGATAGAGAACAAACAATGTATTTCCCTTAACAGTGTTCAAAAGTGATAATATATACATATCAGTTCATGACATCCATTCTTACAAATGTACTGTTTGTGATGGACACACGTCCAGATCATCCGCTCTCAAAACACTGCCAACTCTCTCCCCACATCCACCACTGCTGGCGGCTCACCTCCAACTGCGCAACGCTACGCGATGTTAACAGCCAACTGCCCAACACTACAATGGTAGACAACAACGCAAACTAGCCACAGACTGCACACAGCACAGCCAGTGATTTTCATACAGAGCGCTACGTGGCGTTACCGATAAGAAAACCTAAACAGCCTACTTACATAGCGCCCATGCTCCCCACAAAAAAAAAAAAATTACAAATTGTTTTGGGCAGTGGCCAATCATGATTTGATAAAATTTTTCATAATTACAGTAACAAAGATATCAAATGCACACTCTTATTGATACAATGTTGGTCAAAAGCTAAAATTTTCTCACAGTCCATAAAGACAGTCCTGATCATTCATCACAGTAAAATTGCAGTGTCTTTTTTTTCTCGAAGTCTGAGCAGTAAAAGAGAATGCACACGGAAGTAATGGAATTCCATGCAGTGTTGAAGAAGTAGTGTTGTCCTTCCAACGGAAAGACAGTTCTGACTCTTGACATGCAGACAGGTAATGGGCCACAACAGAGCAAACCCACAGCAGAGTCAGTCGAAGTTTTGAAGAATATTGGTAGGTAGGTCATCACAGAGCAGACCCACTGTAGTCCTGGTAGATAGCATGATATTGGTGGGCCTCCAGAGTTGCAGACCCACTGCAGTCCTTGTACAAATAATGGTATTGGTGAGTCATCAAAGGTGTAGACCAACTGCAGTCCTTGTAGAGATGGCTAGCAGCCGTCTGTTGCGACTGTGCAGGTGCACAATCGCCATGAAAGAGTCTTGCGGAGAATATAGCAAGTCCATAAACCACCACTTGTGCACGCACAAAGTTTTTGGAATTGTCCTTAGAAGTCTTGCAGACAATATAGCAAGTCCATAAGCACCACTTGTGCACTCACCAAGCTTTTGGAATTGTTCTTAGAACCAGCAGTGCTGTTAACCAGTCCCTTGCTGAATTATCAACACACTTGCAAGCACTAAGAGTCCCTACTTATCACATATTGTCCATATACTATGACCAACAGAAATGTGTGCAGTGAAAGTTACTTAATTTGATGAACTGGTGTCAATTACAATTTTATAACATGAGTATACAATAACAAAGGTACAAAATACATCATTAAAGAACATAACAATACAGATAACATTTGTAGTAAAACAGGCTTTACAAAAGAATAGAAATAAACATGCACATCAGTGTTACCAGAATTATGACATAAGTACATGCATAAAGATCAGAATAACTTTTGAAACATCAACTTCACATATGAGCAACAAAACAGAACAGATAAATAATGTCTAAACATCTTTACAAAGTAAATAACATAGTTTTAGAAAAATTCTACAACATAACTCTCATCAGCTAAACACATAAATACAGGAAAAACACAAATTCACATAGCATAATAACTCAGAAGTACAGGACAGGGTTTGTTTTCAGTGTGACATTTGGTACTGCAGTCCAACCCAAAACTTCCTTCTGTAGATCTTTCCTCTCATTTCAACATTTGTTTCCACCAAAAAAATCCTATCCATGAATGCTTTCTGTATTTATATGTTCACATAATTCTTACATCATTATTTACTTTCCATTATCTTACCTCATCATTTATTTCCCAGAAAATCCTACCTAAACCTGTTGTCCCTAAACCTTACTTTTTTGTTCATATCCTCTTTCAAAATACGTTTTTGGCCAAACCATTTTCTTATAGCTTCTCAATGCATTTCTTCCAATTCATCACAACTCGTTCTCTTATATAGCAGACCCCATCTTAAGCTAACTTAAATCTACTGAGCTCAGATGCTAAACTAAGGGACGACGCAATGCAGCAACACAAAACAATTAACACAAACAGCAATGACAAAAAATGGAAATTGGCAAAGCAAGTAGAAGTATATATAAATTAGCAAAGCAATTGCAATATTACAACTAATATAAGGCAATGTGCAGCAACAAGAAAAATAAATCAGTAGTAAAACTGGCTTAACAGAGTAATACAAAGTGAAATTCAGTAGCACTATGCCTGGCAAACAGCAACAGCAACTTATATCTAAACATGACAAAGCTCAAGCAGAAACAATAGTACACTAAAGACAACAATGCAGATAAGGGAAATGTCTATTCACAGCTTAATATCTATTTCATTAAAGTGGTGCACCAAAAGAAGTAATTCTACCAAAAAAATACCAAGTAGTTGAAAAGAAAATTATGTATGCAGTACTGTTATTAATCCTTTCTTATTGTTCTTTCCTTTCCAAGTGCTCCTTTTTTGAAGAATGTGGATAGCAAAATTATTATTTAATAGATCTGTTGACAGAAAGTGTTCACATTAGCAAATGCATTTCATTTTATTTTATAAAACCAATGTTGCAACACAGCTGGAAACCAGATATCAAATGAAATAAGCAACTATGTACAAAGCAAAGCATAAAAATATCATTCAATAGTCATGTGGCATTTCATAAGTTAGTAGAAATTCTCTCAACTCTCGTAGAAAGACGCTTGTCATAATCAGGTGTGCAGATGTAAGTATATTTCCAAGTAATGAGCGTGTCGTATTTCCAATGCTTTCTAGAAAGGAATGTCAATAGCGAGGTTAATGGCCTCTCCTTTTTTTTTACCTGTGCCTCTGAAAGGCACACACTAATGGCTTTTTTCCAGGCAACTGTTGCTCAACTGGGTGCTTACAGTGACCTACCTTCCTTACCGATATATTTACGACAGCAGTTTCTGCTACAGTGACAGTTTGATACAAATAAAATTTCACAGATCGAAATATTTGCATTACAACTCTGTAGAAACAAAATCCTATGAATATAACAGTGACCAAAAAATTTTCGCTGGCATTGTGCTACATTCACGCATTTACACATATTTCATAACTCTTAAAGTACGATTCTTGGTTTCCAACATCCTTTTTCACGTATCAGAGACCCTAACCACTATTCATTACTCCTACCTTTATTACACATATACATATTCGACGACACTTCAATCTTGCGTCGACACTTCAACATTTCATCATAATAAATACGTAGCACAATCAAATTTATCATACAGCATCAGCTTATTGATCATAAACATACCTCAACAGCACAATACACATTGTCATCGTAATAATAACATCATAACACATCAGTCAAATCTCAAAAACGTTGTAGCTTTCTGCAGTAATTTCAAAACCTAAGAAAAATTCTCTGCTCATTTCAGTAGTGTCATCTAGCTCAAACATACTTTAAAAATCATGTTCCCATACCAAATACATCATTCAAAGCTCTCATAGTATCACAATGGTTCCAAAAAAATATGAACAGTTCACAAAGTACAGACAAAATACAATTTCATAAGTGTGAAGTTATCCAACTGTGTGATTACATAAACATGTGTCACTGAAGTAGTAAAAAAGAAGTTTGTCTTTCTCAGTTAAATGATCAGATAGCTGTGTAATTATGTGTTAGAGCAATATGGTACCGATGTGTGAAGTTGTGTAAGCAAATACCATATTAGCTAGGGCTCCTTGTGCTTGCCAAACACATGATACACAAAGTAAGCATGTACCCCCTGAGGATTAATGTATTTGTACCCTCAGGTGTTACAGATTACAGCAATGGAATGAAATGTATCACGAAAAACTTCCTTTGTAATTCAAAAATCTTTAAAAATAAATGTTTTAAGCACAAAATTAATCACTCAAATACGTGTACCGGAGCGCTAAACTGTGCGTCTTGTTGTAAGATAATCTCTGTCATTACTTAATGGTAAAAATGTGCCAAGTGTCGTAATTATCGTCGTCCATAAGCAAAGTTCTGTAGAAGTCAATGTACTTACCTCGTAACAAACAAAAGTGAAATGCTATGCATATAGATATCGTAGTTATTACGTGCAGTACCATGATTAAGAAAGTACTATACTGTAATGTATTGTTGTGCAACGAAAAGGCTGTCTCATTGTAGCTATACCACAAAAGTTACAGCTAAAACATGTTTTATTTTCCAGAATAATTAAAAAAAACAGATACACTGCAAAAGCAACAACATAAATTATGTCGCACATTATTAGCGTCGTGATATAATCATGTAGCTGTCAAATAAACTAACCACTATGTCATCTGGTATCTCTCAGAAAGTACTTTAAATCCAGATTGTATTTTCAAGTAAACCAAAATGTTGCATTAAAATCTCATTAGCAATACCAGTACATGTTCTAAGTATGTGAGCCTTATAGTCGTTATGTAATCGTGCAACTAACAAGCAAGAATGTATGCACACAATAACACTGTGTCGTCTTTTCACTATAACAATGCACTCGTAAATACTGCCTAAATATGTTCCCTAGGTTCTAGACTGGATAGTTAACTTCAAAACATTGTTGCATGTTAACAGTTTCTCAGTGTGACAAATTGTACTAGTAGTGTGAAGTGAAAATTTTTATGGCAAAGACTAAGTTAAAAAGCAGATTATCTCTCAATAAACGGTTTTACATGTGAAATGTGGTGTAAACCTTCACTCTTCGTAGTACACAGAGTTACAACTTGAATGCAATTATCATGTTGTATACGTCAGTAAGGAATGCTAAAATTTTTCTCAAGGTTAGCGTCTATATTATTTTTAGCTGAGCCAGATGGCGCACGTGGCTGCCTGCGGTGCGTGTCATAGTCTGTCTCTTTGTTGGCGCGCATCGTTATTGGGATTCTACAAATTCAACTTGCTGAGAGGGCCCTGCCCTGTTTGAATCCCGCCAGTTCTGATGAAATTCAGGTCTGTCGTTACGATTATATCGTCTGTCGTCGTGTCGGTAGATTCCATAATTTCTTTCTTGTTGGTCACATGGTGGAGAATTTCTCCCTGAATCGTAACTGCGCGCTGAACTGTTGCGTCTGACTTTATTCTGTCTGCATTGATAATAATTGTTTTGCTTCCCATATTTTCTGTTTCTATGGTTCTCCCTGTCATATTTATTACTACGGAAATGCGATGTTTCTCTGTAACTATTATTCTGCCAACGGTTGTCATACGGGTGGTGTCTGTTTTGGCCATGATTTACGTTGTAAGAATAGCCTTGTCGTGTCCCGTTATTATTTCTTTCCTCGTGGAATTGTGGCGGATGTGACCTGTAATTGTTGTGTTCCTGTTTCCGCATTCCGCAGTTGTCAGTGTCAATTTCTAATTCTTGTAAGAGTCCCTGAAAAGCTTCAATGTCGTCTTTGCAACGTCCTGCCAAAATAATATGTCGTAAATGTTCAGGTAATTTGATTAAGCAAATGCGGATGTGTTCTGAGGGGCTGTATGGGTTTGACAGGTACTGATTCTTGTGCAACATGTCTTCAAAATATTTCACAAGACTGGAGAATTCAGATTGTTCGAAATGTTTCATCATTATGATGCTATGTTTTACTTGGTCTTGTGTAGCTTGAGACCAATATGCTGAGAGGAAGGCATGATAAAATTCTCCTTCACTGTGGCAATCGTGAATGACCGATCGCATTCTTACAGCTGGTTCATTCTCTAAATAGCCACACATTGCTCTAATGACCAGTTGGGAGGAAAACAATGAGAGAATTGATGAAGCCATGCTTGTGGATGAATGTCGTTGCCGGAATTCTTAAATGTTTTGAATTTACGTGTAGTAATAAATAGCTTATAGTCAAAATCATCATGTCGGCGAGTCGCATATCGGTCATTGTTACTTCGTTTCGGCGGTTCCATCTCAAAAATCAGTGTACCTTGCCAATTTCTTGCATAATATCCGAAGTACCCGTGTTATTATTTTGTTGCTGTTCCGTATTTCTATGTCCCTCTTCCCGTATTGGAGCACGAGTGTCCTCTGAAATACGTAATTCTTGTATTACCTGTGTCAGCTGATCTTGTACTTCCCGGATTTCTCTTTGGTGTTGCGTATTAATTTGATTCTGATTTTGTTTGAATTTCCTAATTTGTTCGCACTCTTCTCTGTCATTAAGATCATTAAGACTACCGGTTTTGTGTCATTCAGATAATCAACTACCTTCGTAGATAAATTATTTAGCTGATCCGAAAGTTCAACTACTTTCTCTGATAATGAACTAATTTCCTCCATGTGTCTTTCTGAACCAATTTTCAGAGTATCTACTGTGTCCTTTAAGTTTTCCTGAGTTTTTGCAAGTTGCGTAACCGAATCAGTAGATGTAACTGGGTCAATTTTAGCTTGCAAGGTCTCATGATTTTCATGAACAATAGTTTGCAGTTCTTTTATGGCTGCTTCGTGATTCTGTAATGCATTTTCATGCCGGAAAAAATAGGTTGAAAATGCTCACAAATTTGTGTTTTTACGCCATTACATACTTTTTGACATTTCGATTCAATGTTATGTAACTCAGTAGTTAAATCTTCACGTGTTTGTTCAAGTATGGTGTCTTAACTTTTGAAGCTTTTGCTGTCTTTGTCTCTGATTTTGTTCCATTGTGTCTAACGTTTGAAGTTTTTGCTGTGTTTGTCTCTGATTTTGTTCCATTTGTTGCATTAATTGCAATAATAGTCTACTAGTGTCTGGAATCTGTTTCTCTACGCTTTGTGGCAGTGCATTTTCACCGGCAACATTCACATTTTGACAAGCAGAAAATGTGTCTTGACTCATTTGAGAAAACGGTGAGGACCCAAAACCTGAGTCTACAGTATTTGCAATATTGTGTTCTGTCATTTCGGATTCCTGAGGCAAGCTGTTGCCGACCGATCGATCGACAATGCTTCCCTGTTCACTACTTGTTTCATTGTCTGCACCACTATTTGCCGCCCGCTCCATTTCCCTATGCACAATTACCAAATTACTACTTCGAATGTCTGTTAATTCATTACACAGTGGTGCTGAAAAGATACGCTCGTCGTCACTATTATTTCTCAGTTTACTTTGGAGCCTAGCGTTACGTTTTTCACACGCCATTATTGTCACAATATTTCACACGATAACACAGAAAAGCACAATTTGAAGAGCAAAAGTAAGAGAACACTTTAACATAGCACTGAAAATAATATCTAGTTAATTGCAAGCGCAGCTGCGAAGTACTTGGTGTAAATCTACATGCATGCCACAACTGTTTTACTGTACAACAATGAAAGAATGCAACTACAAGGAAATTCTCTCTACAATTACGCGCTAGCAATAAACAATAGCTACACTAATTACACAAACTACGAGAAAAAAATCAGAAGATTCCAATGAGGTATCCTCGGATAAGGGACGACATATGAAACGTCCCCTTAGAACAATTCTACATGACTGTGCTTAAACTGACACACAATATTTTTTAGCGCAACGCAATCTGACTTCCAATAATACCTACAAGAGAATGGTCCTGACTAAATTAACCTATACGTTTCACAAATCACTTACCTCACAAAAATCTTCGTTACTCAAACTACTGCAATACAGCGAGCACCAATACTGCTAGCTAAATAAAAGATTCAAACTACTGAAGGCACTAACTACTGATAGGCATAGTTAGCAAATGAAAGATCTTGATAGAGAACAAACAATGTATTTCCCTTAATAGTGTTCAAAAGTGATAATATATACATATTAGTTCATGACATCCATTCTTACAAATGTACTGTTTCTGATGGACACAGGTCCAGATCATCCGCTCTCAAAACGCTGCCATCTCTCTCCCCACATCCACCACTGCTGGCGGCTCACCTCCAACTGCGCAACGCTACGCGATGTTAACAGCCAACTGCCCAACACTACAATGGTAGACAACAATGCAAACTAGCCACAGACTGCACATGGCACAGCCAGTGATTTTCATACAGAGCGCTACGTGGCGTCACCGATAAGAAAACCTAATCAGCCTACTTACACCATGCTTCTTGATAGAGCCTAGGGGAACGATGCGGCAGACCCGCACAGCCGTACTAGGCAAGGTCCTAATGGAGGTGGTTTGCCGTTGCCTTCCTCCGACCGTAATGGGGGTGAATAATGATGATGATTAAGACGACACAACAACACCCACTCATCTTGGGACAGGAGTAAATCCCTGCCGGGAATCGAACCCGGGTCCCCGTGCTCCTTAAGCGAGAACGCTACAGTGAGACCACGAGCTGCGGAGTTATCATTACTTAAAGCTGAGAAATCAGAAGAACTTGAAGTACTGAGCACACCTGTAGAATGCTGCAAATATCAAACATAGTTCAACTGTGGTTTCTCATGTGCTCTCTCAGTACGAACACAAACTTCACGAATCCCGTGGAATGAGTTCAAATCGCTTCCAGTCTCTGGAGAAACTATTATCTACTACCATGACAAAGCATGCCACAAATTTCAACATAATATTTCTCCTGCTGAGAAGATACTCATTGCAATAACGTAAGTGTTTGAGTGGCACTACAAATGTTACTATGAAAAATTTATTTTTAGAAAAGCCATATAGTATGGTTCTTTTTTCACACACACACACACACACACACACACACACACATACACACACTCATACACTAAAATGCTACAGAAACTGGTATAGGCATGCGTATTCAAATGCACAGACATATAAACCGGTAGAATACAACGCTGCGGTCGGCAACACCTATATAAGACAAGTGTCTGGTGCAGTTACTAGATTGGTAACTGTTGCTACAATGACAGGTTATCAAGATTTAAGTGACACTGAACGAGATCGGCGCACGAGCGATGGGACACAGCATCTTCGAGGTGGTGATGAAGCGGGGGTTTTCCCGTACGACCATTTCAAGTGTGTACCGTGAATATCAGGAATACGGTAAAACATCAAATCGTCGACATGCTGTGGCCGGAAAAAGATCCTGCAAGAACGGAACCAACGACGATTGAAGAGAATCGTTCAAGGTGACAGAACTGCAACCCTTCCTCAAATTGCTGCAGATTTCAATGCTGGGGCATCAACGCGCGTCAGTGTGCGAATCATTCAGCAAACATCATCGTTATGGGCCTTCGGAACTAAAGGCCCACTCATATACCCTTGATAACCGCGTGACACATAGCTTCACGTCTCGCGTGGGTCTGTTGATGACTGTTAATGAGTGGAAACATGTTGCCTGCCCGGATGAGTCTCGTTTCAAATTGTATCAAGTAGATAGACTTCTACGGAGACAACCTCATGAATCCATGGACCCTGAATATCAGCAGGGGACTCGTCATAGTGGCGGAGGCTCTGTAATGGTGTAGGCCGTATGCAGTTGGAATGATATGAGACCCCTGATATGTCTAGATACGACTGTGGCAGGTGACACGTACGTAAGCATCCTATCTGGTCACCTGGATCCATTCATATCCACGTGCATTCCGACGGACTTGGGCAATTCCAGCAGAACAATGCGACACCCCACATGTCCAGAATTGCTACAGAGTGGCTCCTGGAACATTCTTCTGAGTTTAAACACTTTCACTGGCCACCAAACTCCCCAGACATGAACATTATTAGCATGTCTGAGATGCCTTGCAACGTGTTTTTCAGAAGAGATCTCCACCCCCTCGTATTCTTACGGATTTATGGACAGTGTCAGTTCCCTCCGGCACTTCTTCTGATGTAAGTCGTGCCCCTGCTACGTCGTGTTGCGGCACATCTGCATGTTCGAGGGGGCCCTACACGATATTAGGCAGGTGTACCAGTTACTTTAGTTCAAATGGTTCAAATGGCTCTGAGCTCTATGGGACTTAACTGCTGTGGTCATCAGTCCCCTAAAACTTAGAACTACTTAAACCTAACTAACCTAAGGACATCACACACATCCATGCCCGAGGCAGGATTCGAACCTGCGACCGTAGCGGTTGCGCGGTTCCAGACTGCAGCGCCTAGAACCGCTCGGCCAATCCGGCCGGCAGTTACTTTGGTTCTTCAGTGCATATTGAAGAGGACTTTAAGTTTAGAAACTGTTCAGTTTCGCAAGGTAGTATAAGAGTATATGATTAATCGGAAGAAACGTTGTTTAATTCGAAGTGAGCTCAGTCACCATCGATGATTTAGCAGTGTACGGTGAACTATGCACATATACAGACGCCTTTCCAGCTTGCAAACATACTCGTGAGTGAACACTTCGGCTTGTATCGGCAGGGTATGAAAAAGAGAAACTCGACACGCTCATTATAGCAGGCGGAGATACCTTCATGTTTGGTGCATCATTGCCAATCTCATAGCGAACAACCTCTAACATACGTTGACGGAAAAAGAATCACAGCACCAAAAAATAATTAATGTAGAGTAATCAGATTTCGAGATCACATTTGTCTAGGTAACTTATTTAAGTGATTAACATCGCAAGATCACAGGGTAATGTAAGAATGAGAAAAACCATTGAAAATGTGAAATGCTGGTACATTAATAACGGGCTAACCGCTATAATATTGAATACAAGCTTGCAAACGTGCATGCATTCAACATTCTAGCGATTATCCAGTTATTAATGTACCAGCATATCAAATTTTCAATGGCTTTTCTCATTCTTACATTACCCTATGATCTTGCGGTGTTAATCACTTAAATATGTTACCTAGACAAATGTGTTCTTGGTATGTAGGCGGGCGTTATCCTGTTGGAAAATACCCACCAGAATACTGTTGATGAATGGCAGCACAGCCGGTCGCATATCTTGACTGTCGTACAGATGCAAGTCAGGGTGCGGGGCATAACCACGAGAGTGTTCCTGTCATACGAAATCACACCCCAGACCATAACACCAAGTGTAGGTCATGTGTGTGTCCCATGCAGACAAGTTGGTTGCACGCCCTCAACTGGCCTCCCATCCAAAACCCGGCAACACTGACACCGCGGCGGAACCAGCTCTTATCGGAAAACACAACAGATTTCTACTCTGCGCTCCAATGAGCCCTCGCTTGACTCCACTGACGTTGCAAATGGCGTTTGTTTGGGGTCAGTGGAGTGCACGGTACTGGGCGTCTGGATCGGAGCTGTCCTTGAAGTAAAGATTGCCAACAGCTTGTTGTATGACTGCGGTGCCAACTGTTGCTCAAATTTATGCTGCATATGCAATAGGATACGCCAGAGCCATACGCCGAATACAATGCTCTTCCTTCTTAGTAGTGCCATGTGGCCGTCTGGAGCCCGGCTATCTTGGGACCTTACATCTTCTCAACATTGGAGGTATGAATTAAACAACACCTTCAGTTACAACGTACTCGTGTTTTATTAACTACTCAATGGATTTATGACCCTGTGGGTCCATCGTCAGGTGTAATTTGTCTTAATACATGTTTTATTTCTTGTCTTGAAGGAGGTGAAATGCATATTCCTTTCACGAAAAGGTTTAATGTTAGGTTATGAATTTCGTAAGTCGAAAGCGGAAAATGAACAGTGTAAACTTACCACATAATCCAAGGAAAGCATTTTTAACGTTTTAGTACCGGCAAACACTCTTTTCTCCGTCGTTTTAGTACATGTCACTTCATTCAAGATGTACATTTGCACACATATGTTTATAAACACTTCACAGATGTTTTTGTGCATGGTGTTGTCAAAGATGAAGGCAAACCTGCTACCTGCAGGAATATTTATCTACTACACATTTGATAAACCATACTCAGTTAAGAACACAAAAGAAGTAGCAACTAAAATGAAGGACATAAATATTCCTGCCGGTGCCAGGTTTGCCTCTTTTGAGATATCTAACTTATTTACAAATGTACCAACTGAAGAAACAATAGACATAATCTTTGAAAACTTAATAAAACATAAAAAATTGTCAGTTGTATAAATATCAGAAGTCATGGACATGTTACAGCTAGTATTGTCTCACAATTACTTTACATTTAATGAGAATGTTTACCAACAGAATGTGGGTCTTGCCATGAGCAGTAGCATTTCAAGTTTTCTGGCAGACATATTTCCCAATCATCTGGGAAGTATATTCTTTAATGAAGACAATAGACTCAAAAGTAAAATAGTATATTACTGGAGATATATTGATGACACCTTGCTGCTATTTGATGGAAGAAAAGACGAGCTCGAAGAGCTGCTAGTAGTATTCAATTCTTTCCACAAAAACATAAAATTCACAATAGAACTTGAGGACAACAAAAGCATAAACTTCCTGGATCTTAAAATCACCAACCACCAACAAAAATACAAGTTCAGGATACACAGAAAACGCACATGCACAGACATAACGCTGGACAACTCATCATGCCATCCCACCACACAGAAACATGCTGCAATTTGGGCCCATACTACGCAGAGTACACTCCCTTGATTTAGAAGAAAACACTGTCAAGAATGAGATACACACAATAAAGAGCATTGCCATAAGCAATGGCTACACAGCCAAAGCAACTGACAATTTAAACAGACAAATACAGAAAAACAAGACAACGAATGGACACACTGTGATAGAAGAGAAAATATTGGCCAGTATGGGCCCCGTATCACAAAAAATCGCCAACCTTTTCAGAAAAACAAATGTAACAGTTGCATTCTCAACTAACAATAACTTAAGAAACCTACTCATCCATAACGTAAAATCAAATACACAAACATACAACAGCGGAGTGTACGAAGTATCATGCCCCAGTTGTCCTGTCTACTGTGTAGGGAAAAAAAGGCAGAAACTTCAAGACCCGTTTTCAAGAACATGTAAATGCTTTCAGGCTCAAGAATTTCGAAAAATCAGTCATTGCACAACATATGTTGAAAAGGAAACTTGTCATCAACAGTCTAGAAAACAATTTGGTAATACTACATAACGAAGCCAATGGTAAGTCTGTTAGAACAATTGGAGATATACCTCCACAAAATAAAAAAAAAACCGAATCCATGTTAAATGAACAAACAGATTTCGCAAGCCATAGTTATTTCATTAATTTTAAAGACCTATTCTTGAGTTATTTCTTGTATATGTCAATTGCTTTATAGTTATGTCGTTAGCACTACGAATAAATTCATCTTTGACAACACCGTATACAAAAACATCTGTGAAGTGTTTATAAACATTAGTGAGCAAATGTACATCTTGAATGAAGTGACATGTACTAAAACGACTGAGAGAAGAGTGTTTGCCGGTACTAAAACGTTAAAACTGCTTTCCTTGGATTATATGGTAAGTTTAAAGTATTCATTTCCACTATTTTGCACATATTTTCCGAGTTCGATTTACGAAATTCATAACCTAACATTAAACATTTTCGTGAGAGGAATATGTATTTCACCTCATTCGAGAGAAGAAATAAAACATGTATTAGGACACATTACACCTGACGATGGACCCACAGGGTCCGAAATGCATCGTATAGTTAATAAAACACGAAAAATTGTGACTGAAGGCGTCGTTTAATTCATACCTCCAATGTTTTGAATACAATCACGTTTCAAGCAGCAAAATATGGACAAAATTAAACTTACATCTTCTGACCCCCACAGCCAGCAATCACGTGCAGTGGTTACATTCCTGCCAAGCCTTTCTGTAGTATCGCAGAAGGAAAATCCACAAGACTCGATGAGTTGTTGATAATAGAGTCTTTGTCGCCTTAAAGGCATTCTTGACTAACGAACTCACAACGTTGAATCTAAAGGTAGTTAACGGTGACGACCGTTGCAGCGTGTATTTAAAGCAAACTATATTTGTATCCTCATAGTGGCGCTACTAGCGCCACTCTTATACGACTCGCGCGGAATTTCAATAGGCATCATCTTTCAGGTGTAGAAAGACGCCTACCAACCGTCGTTTATGTCGCGCAAACCCTATTAGGTGTTGCGATCTTTTCCCCGACAGTGTATATCATCTATTTACTTGAGACTGGAAAGAAGTATGGCTATCTGTTTAGTATTAAAAGCAATTTCGGTATCTCATATACATGATACGACCTAAATTCATCAAACGTAAACTGGACAGTGACTATAGTTTTCACTGTCAAATATTCAGAATATGTGGCGATGTTTACTTAATTCTGATATATCATAATTACTGCGTGCCATAGTGATAAGAAAATCAATTCATTTCCAGGCTACGACGTGACACTTTTTCCAAACTGCTCCCTCAGAATCGACTGAGTAAGGTTGCATAGTAGAGAAAACATGCAAATCTAACAAATCTGGTTTTTAAGTTTTTACGCAAATAGTAAAGGCTGTACTGAGAAACTAAGAAGCGACGTGAATGTAGCCTTGCTTCATTTGCATAATTTTTTTTAGGCGCATCAGATGACTCCAAATTTGGTTCTGTCTCTCGTGTGTTGTATGACTCTACTGCATGAAACAACCAGCACTCTCCCTTCTAAGTTTTTACACAAGACGGTCGCTGTGGCAAGCGCTTCTAGGCGCTTCAGTCCGGAACCGCACTGCTGCTACTGTCGCATTTTCGAGTCCTGCCTTGGATATGGATGTGTGTGATGTCCTTAGCTTAGTTGGGTTTAAGTACACTACTGGCCATTAAAATTGCTATACTACGAAGATGACGTGCTACAGAGGCGAAATTTAACCGACAGGAAGAAGATGCTATGATATGCAAATGATCGGCTTTTCAGAGCATTCACACAAGGTTGGCGCCGGTGGCGACACCTACAACGTGTTGACATGAGGAAAGTTTCCAACCGATTGCTCATACACAAACAGCAGCTGACCGGCATTTCCTGGTGAAACGTTGTTGTGATGCCTCGTGTAAGAAGGAGAAATGCCTACCATCACGTTCCGATTTTGATAAAGGTCGGATTGTAGCCTATCGCCATTGCGGTTTATCGTATCGCGACATTGCTGCTCGCGTTGGTCGAGGTCCAATGACTGTTAGCAGGATATGGAATCGGTGGGTTCAGGAGGGTAATACGGAACGCCGTGCTAGATCCCAACGGCCTCGTATCACTGGCGGTCGAGATGACAGGCATCTTATCCGCATGGCAGTAAAGGATCGTGCAGCCACGTCTCGATCCCTGAGTCAACAGATGGGGACGTTTGCAGGACAACAACCATCTGTACGAACAGTTCGACGCCATTTGCAGCAGCATGGACTAACAGCTCGGAGACCATGGCTGCGGTTACCGTTGACGCTGCATCACAGACAGGAGCGCCTGCGATGGTGTACTCAAGGACGAACCTGGGTGTACGAATGGCAAAACATCATTTTTTCGGATGAATCCAGGTTCTGTTTACAGCATCATGATGGTCGCATAGAGTGTTTGGCGACATCGCGGTGAACGCACATTGGAAGTGTGTATTCGTCATCGCCATACTGGCGTTTCACCCGGCGTGATGGTATGGGGTGCCATTGGTTACACATCTCTGTCACCTCTTGTTCGCACTGACGGCACTTTGAACAGTGGACGTTACATTTCAGATGTGTTACGACCCGTGGGTCTACCCTTCATTCGATCCCTACGAAACCCTACATTTCAGCAGGATAATGTACGACCGCATGTTGCAGGTGCTGTACGGGCCTTTCTGGATACAGAAAATGTTGGACTGCTGCCGTGGCCAGCACATTCTCCAGATCCCTCCCCAATTGAAAACGACTAGTCAATGGTGGCCGAGCAACTGGCTCGTCACAATACGAAAGTCACTACTCTTGATGAACTGTAGTATCGTGTTGAAGTTGCATGGGCAGCTGTACCTGTACACACCACGCAAGCTCTGTTTGACTCAATGCCCAGGCGTATCAAGTCAGTTATTACGGCGAGAGGTGGTTGTCGTGGGTACAGATTTCTCAGGATCTATGCACCCAAATTGCTTGAAAATGTAATCACATGTCGGTTCTAGTGTGATATATTTGTCCAATGAATACCCGTTTATCATCTGCATTTCTTCTTGGTGTAGCAATTTTTATGGCCAGTAGTGTAGTCCTAAGTTTAGGGGACTGCTGACCTCAGATATTAAGTCCCATAGTGCTCAGAGCTATTTCTCTTACGTAAAAAGTAAAAGCTTTACTGAGAAACTAAGTAGCGAGATGGATGTAGCGTTGCTTCGTTTGCACAAAACAATTATTTTTTGAGGTACATGATATGACTCGAAAATTGGTTCTCTCTCTCATGTGTTGTATGACACTACTGCATGAAGCAACTAGCATACTCTGTTGCGTCAGGCGGTGAGACAGGGATACATGTCAGTGTTGTATTGCCGTCATCCCAGTGTGAACCAGTTAAGTCGCTTCAGCTACATTTACATTCGCTCCACCAGAGCGCGTGGCAGCTGCGTTGTACTGCGGGCCACGTTATCAATCGTGTCGCACGTCGTATTACGTCGCGCGGGAATCGCGCTTAGGACGAGCTGCCAATACTGTTACGTCACTAATTTGCAAACGGGTAAGATAGTGGCACTGAGGCCGCTGCAGCGGCAAGTTGCCAGCGCTTCTAAAAACGTTGGGAGAAACGTGCTTCGAATACGAAAGTTCAATTGCCACAGTCTCCAAACGGATACCTAAGTGATTATAATTTTTTGCAAGTACTTGGTAGAGAAGACAAAAAAGACTTAGGAAAAATCCATATATTTGCAGAAGGTAGCACAATGATATAAAAAAAACGTTTCCAGAAAATAGAGTAGCTTTTAGCTTTTCCGAAACGTCTCGCTTACACTGCCATCTTATGCGGCAAGAAGCCCGTTAAAATTTTATTGCAGCGACCCGCCACGAAAACCTTCATAGGCACATATCAAATACAGCTTTCGGGGTGTCAAATAGTAAACCACGAACGTACACAAAGGTCTAAGAAACTAAATTGAAAGCAGCACCATCAGCAATGATCGTAGAGTCCGTCGGGTTATGGCTCACGTCGGAGGTTGATGCAGTGGCGTCCTGGCTCAGTTCTCACGTTGATCACAAACAATAATTGAGATAAGTAATTTTAAATGGTTAGTTGTATTACGTTAGTTAGGCTAGCCATTCTTTTGCTTCCGACCTAGGATATATTACCATACTTTTCGTATACAATCAATGACAATTTTTTAAATTACTTTAAAAACCTGAACATTTCACTGAAACATTTTGTTTGTGTTTTTCACTAGACATGACTGTCTTCAGAAATGGTTTGTGTATGATGTGGGCTGAACACTCACTCCCTCTCAACTTTTCTGAACACATTTTCTTTCGCATATCTCTTCACACTACCAAAATTACTGTTAGTGTCATCATCAGTATAACAGGCCTATTTCTCTTGAAGTTAGTATTTTTTCTCACAGTGTAAAAGATGATGGGTCAAAGTCTGAGCAGTTTCAGCCGACACTTAACCGAAATTTAGAAGTTTAACTTGAATTCTCTCCTCTAGACAGAAATATCTTACAACAATCAGAACAAAATTTACTTCATTTCTGTTTGAGCTGTCCACTGTTACTGTCACATAATCTTTTCCAAAGCAATATAAATGGCAAAATAAAGTTAGCAATAACCGCCTCGGTTTTGGTTCCAGCAGATGAAAATTTCAGGACTTATAACTTTGTACCCAATTTAGATGTGCAGTTTGATGTTTTGAAATTGCATTCGTCTCTAGCAGCTTGGAACGAAAATATAGCCTCCTTAGCAGCACACTCAAGATTATAATTCCTTAAATATCTCTTATGTTTGGTGAAGCAGTAGCATTAAGAGCATTCCTATGTTAAGTTGTTTTCATATCGTCTTTAATGAGCAACATAAGTTCTACAGTACATTTTTACCGAGCGAGGTGGCGCAATGGTTAGCACACTGGACTCGCGTTCGGGACGACGACGGTGCAAACCCCAGTCCGACAATCCTAATTCACTCATGGTGTTTCACCTCCATCATTTTTAAATAGCAGGGCCTTGAAGACGCCTAGACCTTGCAACCGTAAACAAACCGAGAACACGTAAAGGCTCTGAAAAACTGGAGAATACAAGTTCGGTCTGCTCCTCATGAGCTACGGCTAATACTCGGAGCTTTTAGTGTCCGTAAGGTTTGGCAAACAGTTAAATTTAAAATTAAATACGAAGCCAGAAATCTCTTCATTTCCTTCAAATGATGAAATGCTCGTGAAAGTTAAAGCAGAATGTAAACGATTAAAAAGTACATACATAAATTTTTCGGTCGACAACGAGGTCATTAGACACATGGCACAAGCTCGGATTAGGAAAGGATTGGGAAGGAAATCGGCCGTGCCCTTTTTAAGGAACCATCCCGGCATTTGCCAGAAGCGATTTAGGGAAATCACGGAAAACCAGCGACTCCTTATGATATGACTGGCCTATAAGACTATGCCGTACATTTGCTTCAGCGAGCAACGAGACCCTATGTTATTCGTGAAAAGAACTGATTTTTTGAGACAGATGTGGCTGATTTTAAAGTTGTACATCAAGGTTGGAACAGATCACTATTTTCACTCCTAAAGAAGCCTAGAATCATTAGGTTAGTCATGTTTTAAGGGAGACTGCACTCTAGATTTAACCTTTAATGTTTTAAATGTTCTTTCAAAACAGTGTACGCTGATGGATCAAACCAAGGAGACATCACTGGCTGCTCAGTCATTTTCCCCGCTCTTCTCTTCAGGATTGACCTTCCTACTCAATACACCGTATTTAATCACAGCTCCATGTAGTCCTGGAGTCAAATGAGCAAAAGGAGCGTCTTTAGAGCAAATGGGTTCTCATCTGCTCCGATTCCGTTGATACTCTGCTGGCATTACAGCAAATGTAGCCAGTGGACAAAATGACACCAAGTATGTTGGACCGCCTTTTCCTCGTTCAGCAGAAAGGGAAACGTGTCATTCGGCTAGACATCAGCGCACGTGACAACTTGAGAAAATAAGAAAATAGACCAGGCAACCAAGGAGATGTGTAGGGAACATGGCCTGACACAGTGTGCCATTTCCTTCAGGTTGTCAATTTGCTGTTGAGCGAGAGAGCCATGCAACGGTGGGATGGATGGGTGACTTCCTGTGAGGGATGACAAGCTGCGATAGGTGAAGCCGACTATCTGGCTACAACATACCTCACACTGGTCACTATGAAGAGTTGAAGTTACTATCCGTAACACATGGCTTCATACTCAGCGAGAGGGCCCCCCTCTGTGGTGCATGTGGTGTACAACTCACCATACACCATATTTTAGCCAAGTGCATTGTATGGTGTGATGAGTGGGCAGAGGAAAATTTAGGTGAGGATCTGCCCTCTATTTTAGCTGGTGAAGAGTGTAGTGCCTGGACTCCAGCCTAAACTTTTAGAATGGGTTTTGTGAGTTGCAGAGTGAAAAGCTGATTTTTATTCTACTTTATTTCTTCCCGATGCTCTTTTATTTTTATTGTATAAAGGGCGATCAAAATGTTTCCGTTCGAAGGCCACACTAACCACTTGCCTGTATGTCGATGTATCCGCATCAGAGTCGCGCTAGGTTCCACATGAACTACAGCAACGTTCTCAAACAAAAACTTTTTGATCGATACTTATCAGTTTTGGGATGATTTTCACATTTTGCTCGCTCCCCTTCCCTCCATCTCTCTCTTACCTCTCTCTTCATCACTCTCTATCTCTCTCTCTCTCTCTCTCTTTCTCTCTCTCTCTCTCTATATATATATATATATCTCTCTCTCTCTCTCTCTCTCTCTCTCTCATTTCCCTCTCCTTCTCTCCCTCCCTGGTTACATCAACTTGTCTCCTCATATTATTGCTCATCAGCTGTTGCTTAACTGAAAAACTCCAAGTCGCATAGATTTAACATCACAAATAGATATCGAGACCAGCAGTCCCACGGTTTGAATCGTCGTGAAAGGAACTGACAAACTCATTAAGAAGTTGCAGCTCGTGGTCATGGTGATGAGCGTGAACACAGTCCCGGTGCGATAAGATGTGCAGTCTCATTGCGTATGGTAATTATGCCGTTATGAGAAAAAATATCAGCGAACCTGTATCAGCTCCCAGCACTTGAGCACTAACGAAATAGTTCAGACTTACCACCCTCGCCTTGACCCACGAGACGACAATAAAAATGTTACCACCTACTTGAAACTGTAAACTCTGTGGTATCCTGATTACATTAAGTTCCAAATTCCTGCTACTGAACCGGAAACATACGTCGCTACTCCCAGCTCGAACACGGAACACTGCAGTGTCATAAAAAATGTGAGCAAAGATAAATTCTCAAGACCAATGTTCAAAGCAAGAAATATCCAAGAATCATAGGAAAACAAGCTCATTACACTTCATTTCCCTGTTAAGGAACCTACGACCACTAGTTATTTTCACAAAGTTCTGTCAACAATTAACGACACCAGCTTCTTCTATATACTCAATTTCACGACTCTACTTTGAAGACTGGCTGGCCATCACTATGGGCAGCTATTGCAATAATGTCTCTCACCTCTGCACTTAATCACAAGACGACTTCAGAAGTCGGAAACTGCTCGTGAACGCCCTCTCACAGGCACAGGAACATAGCTTATAGTTCTTTCAGTCCTTTCGTAATCGAAATATAGCTTGTCCAATTTCCGGTGATCGGAAATAGGTGTCTGTAAACTGATATGCTACTGACATTAGTCACTGTGTTCTGCGACTTTCTGGGTGTTAGAATTTCTCCCTCCCCCCCCCCCCCCCCCGCCTCCGTCTCTCTCTCTCTCTCTCTCTCTCTCTCTGTGTGTGTGTGTGTGTGTCTGTGTGTGTGTGTACGCGCGTGTGCATGCATGCGGGTTTGTTCGGCTTTGAGTGTGAATGAGAGAAAGGAGGGAGGATGGGGACGACCATGGAACAAGGAGGACAGTAGAAGTGCAGATTTATAAATAAGGAAAATAGATATTACGGAAAAATTCCTCTCTCTCTTTTATCTTAAGGTAGAGGAAGAGAGGGCTAAGGCAAGGATATTTTCGGAACAATGAATGGACAATGAAACAGATTTTGGGAGGAATTATTGATGAGGAAAGTAAAAAAAGGAGGTGAGGTAGATGTATGCATTATAACAAAAGTATAATTGCAACAAAACAGGCTAACTGGTTTGTTAAATGGAGTGACAGACAAGTAAGATGAGAGTGTAAGACAAAGAAAGAGATGGGAAGAAAGGTAGAAGGGGAAATTAAAGGTGAATAAATATTATAAGAAATCTTTCACATATTACAGGGAGGATGCAAGAGATAACAACAGAGAGGAAGAGAAAGATGAATATGAAGTAACGGAAAGTAGGTTCAAAGAAGTCATCTTATTTTATTACTTTTCAGCTGTGGAGGCAGAGACGAAGTACAAGAAAATGTTACATTTAAAAAATGTATTTAAAAGGTGCTTACTTCATTTAAATAAGTAACTTAATGGAAAACTATCTCACATTCTATTACCTCAGGTGCGATACTTTCCTGTAGCCAAGTGATCTTCCACTGGCTCTCACTAACAAATAATTGAGCAAAAGGGCAAGTAAATAAAATAGAATGTTTTCAGTGCTCTGATATCTTGTCGAGAATCCCCCAATATTTGTAACTTCAATCGAACATCTTTGCATGGTACACATGAAGCGCCGGACGTAATCGCCAGAAGCGGCAACTTCGTCAAAGGCTTCAAGAGCGCAGTCCCAGAAGTGTCATCTGTAACCGGTTGGTATCTTGGCCATTGAATTCATAACATTAGTCTGTGGTGGCCAGTCCATGACGTTAATTTTTCATGTTGCACAGCTGCTGTTGAACTAATGTCGACTTACGCATCGTGAGGTGAATTGTTCTTCACTCTATAGCATGCGCATTTCATATTTCCTCATCAGTGAACATTACTTTTTCCCGGCCGCGTTCTGATGGAGTTCTGCGAATGCCAGCAGGTTTAAAACATTTCTCCTTTCTGTATCACTGTGGATCTTCGTGTGTGCAGTTCAGTTTTCCTCAGCCTTCAGTAAAGTATGTCCTTGCTACTACGGAAATTCATCTCTCATCGAAACTGCTTCGCTTTTGTGTGTGCTTAGTCTATACTTGCCTGAGCCGGAATTCTGGAAGAACATTCCTCCACCATCTCTTTTCAGTAGTGGGAGGCACATCATACCCCCCCCCCCCCCCCTAGCAGCAACTCTAATTGAAAATGTGCCTTCTTCAGTCAGAGCGATACTTCCTGTGAGCCATTGCAACTAATTCTCTGCAGTGTGATTTCTGCTTGCCGTTCTTATACGGATGCCTGGGGAAGACCCAACGTATTTCCGTCAAAAGCAGCGGCAATGATGACAACCTGAAGGAAGAGCCGGAGTATCTGCTAAGATGCTTTAGCGAAGGTCGTGCGTTCGATTCCCGCCCGTGCACCTGAATAAACATTGACGTACTTGTTCTTAAGAAACGTGCTGGAATTTAAACAAATAATCGAATGCTTTATTGTAAAGTTGCTAAATGCCAGTGGTTACAATAGTTACCGTCTATAGCAGGATTGCATCCTTGGCCAGTTTCTTTAAAATATGTATGTCTATATAAAGAGAAAAAGTCTTTTTGGATGACCTCCTGTTGCAGTGGAAATAAGGCGTAAGACAGAGTTCACCGGTTCGAATTTGGTCCGTGGCACGGTGATTTTCGGAGAGTGTTTGTGTTGTCTTTTTACGTACACTGTGAGTAACACTGATGTCGATAAAACGCAGTGAATGCCTATTTGGTCCAATTGACGAATGCAGATTTCGAGAATATGAATCATTGTAACAAGCGTGCGTCCTACGGCGAATTTTTAAACACAAGGAAACAAAAAATTTGTATCGGTAATGTCTACTACACACATATACGTAATGTATGTCAGGCTGCTGTGGGTCGCTCCTAAATGCCATGCATTTATTGAGTCCAGAGCTCGAGCCTAGTAATACGCCCCTTAATCACTATCGTTTGGATGCAGGATACTTAAAAACTCATAAATTCGGCAGATATGTGTCACCAACATATAGAAAGTCACTTTATATGCATACTGCACGTGTTTGCTGAGTTACGTGCAGATACGCTCACATTGGAGGACAGGCCATGTGGTCCACCCTTCGACATCAGAAAAAAAAATAATAAAAAAATACAGCAACATTAGATCAGTATGCTTTGTCTGACATAAATCATAAACCGCTTTGACGACGCCTCAGTGACAGTCATCGATCCACAATTAGCACTTCGAGTATATTGCAGATAACCAGAGGTCAACGGTTCAAGTTTAACCCAAGGCATGAGAAATGACATCCAATGGAGTATTCGTTTGTTTGTATATGAGCATCTGTTATGTTTGTTACTACTAACTAGTGTCCCACGATTGTTCAAAGTCCTTCCACGATTGCTTCCACCGCTCTGTAACATGTACTATTGTTGGCAGGATGGTTCATCACAAGATTGCAGCACATCTCGTAATCTTCTTCTTCGATTCCCCTTCTTGTTTTTCGTTTTAAAGACGCTCACTCAGTTGTCAGTCTGTCTGTAAATAACCTCATACACATCCCTGCAACATTTACAGTGTTCCAGAACTCGTGTCCAAGGCATAAACAATGTATGACGAAAACTTCAATAATACACTAACGGGAAAAGAAATCGCAACAGCCGGCCGCGGCGGCCGTGCGGTTCTAGGCGCTCCAGTCCGGAGCCGCGCTGCTGCTACGGTCGCAGGTTCAAATCCTGCCTCGGGCATGGGTGTGTGTGATTTCCTTAGGTTAGTTAGGTTTAAGTAGTTCTAAGTTCTAGGGGACTGATGACCACAGCAGTTGAGTCCCATAGTGCTCAGAGCCATTTGAACCATTTGAAATCGCGACATTAAAAGATAATTAAGGTAGGGTAAGCAAATTTTCGGAATACGTTTGCCTAGCTAATATATTTAAGTGATTTACGTTCCAAGATCACAGTTTAATGTAAGCGCGAAATAAGTCATTGCAAATGTGAGATGCTGGTACATTAATAGCTGGTATAACCGACAGAATGTTGTATGGAAGCATCCAGAGTAGACGTGCATAAATTATGTTTTGCAATTGCCGGATATCAGTTTGTGGCATGGAGTTCTATGCCTGTTACACTCGGTCTGTTAGCACAGGGACAGTTAATGCTGTTTATGGGAGAAGCTAGAGTTGTCGTTCGATGAAGTCCCATGTCCCATGTAAGCTCTACTGGAGACAGATCTGGTGATCGAGCACACGAAGGCAACAAGTCGACACTTGTAGAGCATGTCAGGTTTCAACAGCGTCATATGGGCGGGAGTTATCTTGTTGGAAAGCACACCCTGGAATGCCGGCGATGAATGGGAGCACAGCAGGTCGAATCGCCAGATTGACATACAAATTGCAAGTCAGGACGGGCCGGATAACCACGGGAGTGGCCCTTCTGTTATACGAAATCGCACGTCAGAGCATAGCTCCAGTGTGTCTAGCACGCAGAGAGATTGTTTGCAGGTCCTCAACTGACCTCCTGTTAACCAATACCTCACTGGCACCGAGGCAGAATCAGCATTCATCAGAAAACACAACAGGTCTCCACATCGCCCTCCAGTGAGCTCTCGCTTGTCTCCACTGAAGAAGCAAATGGTGGTGGTTTGGAGTGCACCCGACAAGCCGTCTGGCTCGGAGCTGTCTTTGATGTAACCGATATGTAACAGTTTCTTGTGTCTCTGTGGTGCCAACTGCTGCTCATATTTCTGCTGCAGATGCACTGCGATCCGGAAAAGCCATACACCAAACACAATGGTCTTCCCTCTCGGCAGTGCCACGTCGCCATGTGGATTCCGGTCTTCTTGCGACTGTACATTCTCGTCACCACCGCTGCCTGCAGTCACGTACACTGGTTACATTCTTGCCAATTGTTCTGCAATATCGCAGAAGGAACATAGAGCTTCTCATAGTCTTATTATGCGACCTTGTTCAGATTCAGTGAATTGTTGATGGTGGTTGTTTTGTCACCTTAAAGCCCTTCTTGATTAACACTAACTCACCACGTCGAATCTCGAAGGTAACTAACGCGCACGACAGTTGCAATGTGTATTTAAAGCAAAACTGATTTCATCCGCTAGCTATGGCGGCCTCGCTATATCATGAGATGAGACGAGAGTGGGGTGCCTCTGCTAGTGTACGAGTATGGTGGCTGGTGAGCCGGCGTGTGTTCAGAATTAAAAGGAAGAAATGCAAGTGTGTTCCCCTCCTTTCCTGCCTCACCTCCATGCTGGATGAGGCAATACCATGTTTCGATGTATATATGAAAGTTACTGACAATGGTGGTTGTAGGAAAACTGGTGGCAGGGCTTTTAACATAATGGTTGCTTGGTGGCGATTGTTTTAAAAACATAAATGTGAATTTTAGTCATTTGTTTATGCTTGTCCATCATTAGAGGGTCACGCATGGACCAATGAGCAATATATCACTTTATTCTTTTTGGTGGTTGATCTCTGTTGACGTACACTGTACTATAATGCAACAGATATTATTTCATGTATTTTTGAGTTATAAAAAATGTCACGTTACTGGTTAGGGCGTCATCTCCTTATGTTTAGGATAGTATACGCAGTTGTGTGCAGATAGGAGATATGAATCCTAAAATCCAATCACGTTGGCGATTACACTACACAAAAACGTACATAGTGATTTGTTTATGCACTTCCGTTATGTAAATTGTTGTGTACCTAAATGATCAAAAAAATCAAATGTTTAAATGCGTGTGAAATCAGTCCCTAAGCTTACACACTACATAACCTAAGTTATCCTAAGGACAAACACACACGCCCATGCCCGAGGGAGGACTCGAACCTCCGCCGGGACCAGCCGCACAGTCCATGACTGCAGCGCCTTGGACCGCTTGGCTAATCCCGCGCGGCACCTAAATGATCCTTGCACCTACACATTGTGTGACTATTACATAGCAAGAGAGTAATTTGTTTCTGGTATAAACATTTCCCCTACATAAACAGACCACTCCACTTGAAATTTTTTAAATTTCCCACGTTGTTAACTTGGATTATACAATATTGATGATGATAGTGTAATTTAACGTGTTTTAGAACATAAAATCAGGAGCGGCTTATCTGTAAATCATACAGACTATGCTCGTTCCAAGAGACCATAGGGCAATGCACCAGTTTTAAATTTCCAACCATTTTTGAAGGGGAACAGCCATTTTTGGGTCATAAAGCGTTAATAAATTACTTGATCTCTGCTGATGCTGAACGTATGGCGTAAAGGGCACGAAAGCCAGAGGGCTAGTAGGTATGGATGCTGCAGCTCAATAGTGAAGAACAAGCAACTGCAGCGCCATCAACTGTCTGCCAAAGTGATGTCATAATCCACCATTTACCGCGGTCATCTTCGTTAGTGACATAGCTCTGTCAGCTGTGCCAGCCACCAAACTACTATATTTCTACACTACTGGACATTACAATTGCTACACCGCGAAGATGACGTGCTACAGATGCGAAATTTAACCGACAGGAAGAAGATGCTGTTATCTGCAAACGATTAGCTTTTCAGAGCATTCACACAAGGTTGCCGCCGGTGGCGGCCCCTACAACGTGTAACATGAGGAAAGTTTCCAACCGATTTCTCATACACAAACAGCAGTTGACCGGCGTTGTCTGGTGAAACGTTGTAGTGATGTTTCGTGTAAGGAGGAGAAATGCGTACCATCACGTTTCCGACTTTGATAAAGGTCGGATTGTAGCCTATCGCGATTGCGGTTTATCGTATCGCGACATTGCTGCTCGCGTCGGTCGATATCCAATGACTGTTAGCAGAATATGGAATCGGTGGGTTCACGAGGGTAATACGGAACGCCATGCTGGATCCCAACGGCCTCGTATCACTAGCAGTCGAGATGACAGGCATCTTATCCGCATAGCTGTAACGGATCGTGCAGCCACGTCTCGATTCCTGAGTCAACAGATGGGGACGTTTGCAAGGCAACAACCATCTGCACGAACAGTTCGACGACGATTGCAGCAGCATGGACTATCAGCTCGGAGACCATGGCTGCGGTTACCCTTGACGCTGCATCACAGACAGGAGCGCCTGGGATGGTGTACTCAACTACGAACCTGGGTGCACGAATGGCAAAACATCATTTTTTCGGATGAATCCACTTTCTGTTTACAGAATCATGATGGTCGCATCCGTGTTTGGCGACATCGCGGTGAACGCACATTCGAAGCGTACATTCGTCTTCGCCATACTGGCGCATTACCCGGCGTGATGGTATGGGGTGCCATTGGTTACACGTCTCGGTCACCTTTTGTTCGCATTGACGGCACTTTGAACAGTGGACGTTACATTTAAGATTTGTTACGACCCGTAGCTCTACCCTTCATTCGATCCCTGTGAAACCCTACAATTCAGTAGGATAATGCACGACCCGCATGTTGTAGGTCCTGTACGGGCCTTTCTGGATACAGAAAATGTTGGACTGCTGCCCTGGACAGCACACTCACCAGATCTCTCACCAATTGAAAACGTCTGGTCAATGGTGGCCGAGCAACTGGCTCGTCACAATACGCCAGTCACTACTCGGGGATGAACTGTGGTATCGTGTTGAAGCTGCATGGGCAGCTGTACCTGTACACGCCATCCAAGCTCTGTCTGACTCAATGCCCAGGCGTATCAATGCCGTTATTATGGCCAGAGGTGGTTGTTCTGGGTACTGATTTCTCAGGATCTATGCACCCAAATTGCGTGAACATGCAAACACATGTCAGTTCTAGTATAATATATTCGTCCAATGAATACCCGATTATCATCTGCATTTCTTCTTGTGTAGCAATTTTAATGGCCAGTAGTGTACATATTTTCTGTGACAATTAAATTGAAGTGTCCATAAAACATGGTTAGATGCCAGTGTAATGTCATACACTTGCACACCATTGGCATGTATATAGATAATCAGAGTTGCAATTCTCTGTAGCAAGTAGAAGGGTCACTAGAGTGCATTAACGTTGTTCATATTTAGTGTTGTTTGCAAGTATGATAATATACATAATGTGTGTGAACGGCATCAGCTGTTGATCAGTCACTATGACACCCATGGAGGTATGTCAAGCTCGTGTGAAAGTGCGTTGTCAGCATCTGACAGTTTGAAAGGGACCTGATAGTTGATCTCCATTTGGCTGTTTGGTCGAACTGTGAAATATGAGCATTTCAGGAGCATTGAGTTGTGACAGTGACCCAGTACTGCACTGCATGGGAACGTGAGGGCAGGCATAGTTGTCATATGGACTCCGTGCGCAATTCTGCGTCATCCCATACCATAGGTTGGAGATTAGCCGCAACCAGAATGGGCAGTTACAGTCCCACATGTAGGCTGCGTTTGGAGTGGTACCATCACCAGGATGAATGGACTTCAGATGAATGGTGTCTCATAGTTCTGAGTGACGACTCGTAATTCTGTACTATCGTGGATGACCGTATCCGAGTGTGGCGGCGACCTGGGCATTGGTTCGATTCTTCCAATGATTTGGAGAGGCGGAGCGGTGTTACTCGTAGAGTCATGGTGTGGGGAGCTATCGAGTATGACTTAAAAAAAAAAAAAAAACTGTCTGTGATGAGAGACTGATCTATAGGGAAACGCAGCGTCTAGGTTAAGGGAATGCAACAGTTTGTTTGTGAGTTGGTGAAGCCAAAGAAAACAGTGGTACGTCATAGACATCCATTGTCCTTGTATGTTACTTCTCATGCGACAGTATCGTGGTGCGATTTTTCAACAGGACAATGCACGTCCCAACACGGCATGTGTTCCTATGAACTGCCTGCACAATACTGAGGTACTTTAGTTACTTCTGTGGCCAGCAAGATACCCAGATCTGTCTCTGGCTGAAAACCTGTGGGCCAACTCAGACGTAAACTCTGTCGCAGTGCCGGTATACAAGATATCGACGACCAGTTACAATAGTTGTGAGCGTGATTGACTCGGGACAGGGTAACTGCCTTGTGACGTTCTTAACAAACGATTCAATACATACGTCCACGCCAGAGGAGTGCAACATCATACTCATAAGGGGGCTCATACAGCCAAGTTCTTCTTAAATTCGACCGATTTTGTAATAACAGGAATAACATCCATACCCTTTGAACTTGTGCAGTTTCATTTCGTGCTCTCCTCTCCTCCTGAATGTTCCGCTTCTATTTTTCTATTGCCAAGCAATATCGTGTGCCTCTCCTGTGGGTCGACAAGTGCAGTTTCGCTGCTGTTTCGGCAGATATTTGCAATTTCGTTTTTGCAATGTGCAGCTGAAGTCAGCCCAAACGAATTCTGCTCATCACGTCTTTCATACGACGCCCAGCCTCGACGGAAAGCTTCCGTTTGTTTCCCATAAAAAAAAAAAATTAAATCTAAATATTGCGTGCCCATTCGACAGAACGGTCCCAAATTACTTCCGTTGTCGATGTGTATTAACAGCTACAGTAAAATGCGAAGGATAAGCGGTACTCCAACAACTCTTTTGCGTGGCGGTAGAAGTCATTCTGGCTAAGGCTGTGCTGTCACTGCTGGAATATTGGTTATTACACTTCAGAAATAATTTTGTTTGTAAGCGGAAACAAACAAACGCTTTCCATCGACGCTGGACGTCGCATGAAAGAAATGATGAGCAGTGATTGCGTTTACTCCAGCTACACGTTGCAAAAACGAAACTGCAAATATCTGCCGAAAGGAAAGAGAAAATGCGCCTGGCGTCTCGTGGAAGAGGCACTCGGAGTATGTGCATGATATATATTTGTGTGCTGTGATTTATTTCTGTGGTTCACAACAGTAGCACTTTCGCGAAAACACACAATGTCAGAAGCTTTAACGCGAAAATGTTACTACTCTGAACCATAGAAATAAATCACAGTGGTATTGGGATAAATGGTATAAAGATGAAAAATATTTTTCCACGGTGGTTAAAACGGCGTTAAAATGTGATGCTCTTGTCCTACGATATTACAGAAGCGGGTAACGTTGTTGCCTCTGTTTCGATCGTGACCCGACTGGTACGCTGTCGGAACTTCGGCGCATTTTCGGCTGCAACAAGGGTGCAGCTTTCAATTATCTTGACGCGTGAAGTCTGGTGAGGTTTAATTTTGACGAATGGTTGCGCACCTGCACTGGGAGGGGCGTTGGGATCGAGGGCAAGCTTTAATCACAGAGCACTGCTGAACCCAGCGAGGCTACCAACGCACAGCAGCAAAATGTTTTCTCTTATTCTGCGTAATTGGCGTCAGTCCTTATTCGAGAACAAAGGAATACAATTGTAACCTTTCGTTTAAATCTTAATTTGTATTATTATTTTGCCATTTGAATCTTATAATGCTACAAAAAAAAGTCAGTACCATTGAGGAACAAATGGAGACAAATTTGCGTCTACATCTGTACTCTACTTTTCATAATAAACTATCCGCTCTCATGATTTTTGAAGTTCAAATAATTATAAATAAGTAATTATTACATTGATGTCACAAAGAATCTCCTAAAGGTTATGGTGGAATCTTAGCAAATTTTAAAGATGTAAAAAAAATAAAATAAAAAAAAATCTTCACGCTGGAATACTGTTCACAAACTGAGAAATGGCTATACTGTGCCTCGTCATCCGCTGTGAACCACAGCTAAGTGCAAACTGATCGTAATGTTATGTGGTCTTAATTACAGTCGGTCACAAGAGGGCGCTGGTATAGCGATGTCTGCCAGTTACCTAAGGACTTGTCTATAGGAATTTTAAAAAATTAAAAAAAAATTAACGAAGTAAGCATAAGACTAATAAATTCTGCATTACATTCTTTCCTGCAACTACTTGCATTAGAGAGGAACTGACTGGAATTATACACAAAGCATCAGAAGATATTGCTTACCGAAAAAAAAATTAATAGGTAGAGTTATACCACAATCAATAGATTGCAATGCTTACGGTGGCAAAATGCAGAGCTCGTAATACATCTGCCGGTCGGAGTGGCCGAGCGGTTCTAGGCGCTTCAGTCTGGAACCGCGCGACCGCTACGGTCGCAGGTTCGAATCCTGCCTCGGCCATGGATGGCTGTGCTGTCCATAGGTTAGTTAAGTTTAAGTAGTTCTAAGCTCTGGGGGACTGATGACCGCAGCTGTTAAGTCCCATAGTGCTCAGAGCCATTTCGTAATACATCTCTCAGTTAATCTTATTTACAAAAGCATGTGGCAAGCTGCAAATGCCGGAAGTGCAATGATGAAATGACAGAAATTACATTGTTCTTTAACAGATCAATGTAATATCCTAGTTCTTCATATGACGTACGTATGTGCAATATTGTAGCATAGATACGAAGTTGGAGACTTTACTAATGAAATGTGTTCAGCTTAGCCTCATTGTAAATATTTGCTACTATATATACGTAGTTCATCACAGACTACAGTATGAACCTATTTGAATTATACAAAATTTATTAATGAACAATAAAAGCTGCATGTACCAAATGGGTGTGAATTGACACTGTGTACATTTTCATACATATTATTTTTCATGTGTACATGACGTGAAGGGACGGAAGATTAGAGCAAATTATTATAATACATACGAGTAGGGGGACAAAGAAAGATGGAGGTGGCGGGGGAAGTTGCTTATACTGTTGTATTCGCTACTTTTTTACCAAGAGGTGGTGCCTATGGCGGTTTCCCTTCCTTATCTGAAATAGTATGCACGTTACCGATAGTTGATCTCTTCTGATTTCAGGAGCAGAGATGCGAGACATTTCAAGTGAAGGAAAGGAAGCGTCAAACACATGAGCGTCAAAAATTAGCTGAAATTAGTGATCGAAACCGAAGCTGTCTCACACTACATACGTGTTGGCTATTTCGTCGACTGATAGACAGGAGTTTATAAATCCTAGTACTTTAAGGGTAAAGACAAGTATCAGTGGTGAGCTTCCGGGTGTTCTGCTAAGATTTCTCCATTTTCTGCAGATTATTTCGACGGCCGACCCTCCCGTCTGCTTCAGCTGTCACCAGTTTTGCTGTTACGTGTACTCGCTGCCTGGACCCTAAACAGACTGTGAACAGTTGTTTCCCTCACGCCGCCATTTATAGTCGAGCTCGAGTCCCGACTCCCACTACTCCCTTTGATGCACTTTTTTTTTTTGGAACTCGCCATGACAGAGAGTTCCGTGAAACTCCAATTCCCTTTGAGTTTTTCAGCTCCGGTGAATGTGTTGACTGATGAGATTTTAATAAACTGAGTGCCGAACCCGAAGCCCTGTGTAAATTAAAACCCCATTTTCCTTTTTGTCATGTTATCTGACATCTTCATTTAGATACATTCCTTAATAACCCTGTCCCAGAAACTTAAACATTTGCACAACGGTATTGGCCTCATCATAGTTCATTTCACGATTGTATTTGAGGCAGTTGTCGGCGACAGACGATTTACTTGGTTGTTTTTGTCGGGTGTATCACTGATGTTCATTGCATGTCTCTTCCACTGTTCTTATAGTCTGTCCCACGTAACAGATACCACATAACACTATAATCCTGATGCCACACTGTGCAAGGAATATGAAAAGAACCTGGAGAACAGAATCCGAAGACGGATCGAGAACAAACTGAGAGAGGAACAGCATGGCTTCAGACCCGGTAAATCAACTGTTGACCTCACGTTTGCAGTGAGGCAGCTTCAGGAGCACCTCCATGACTTTGTGAAAGACCTCGTGATGGCATTCCTCGATATAAAAAAGGCATTTGGCAGCGTCTATAGAAGAAAGGACTGGGAAGCAGTAGAACAGAAAGGAATGGAAAAAGAGACAACAAGCAGAGTGGATGAGATGTACTGTGGAAGTCTGAGTCGTATGAAAGTGATAAATGAAAGGACTGATTGTTTCCAGCAAACAGTGTGAAACAGGACACTGCATTCTCAGAGATAATGACTAAGGTGGCACAAAAAACTGGAGAAAACAAGATGAAGGCAATGATGTTCCCCGATAACTTCATGATTTCGGGAAACAGGGAGAAGAAGATTAGGAATAGTTGGATGCTTAGGAAGAAACTGTGAGACAGTATCGAATGAAATTTAATGCAAACAAACATGAGACCCTGATTACAACTATAAAGAAATGTAGACCAGCAGGCGGAATAAGGATTGGAGGTGAAAAACTGAAGAAGGTGGAAAGTGTCAAGTATTTGGGAAGTATGATACAGAAAAATGGAAGAAATGAGAAAGAGATAGTGAACGAATTAGACAGGCAGAAAACTTCCTGTGATGTGTAAGGAGTTTAATTTGGAACAAAGGCGTCCCACAAAACAAGAGAAGTGATATATAGAAGTTACTACATCCCAGTATTGACTAATGCATCTGAAACATGAGTAATGAAAAAAAAGAGATGTAAGCAGATTACAGGCATGTAAAATGAAGTTCCTCTGAAGTAGCGTGGGAGTAACAGTGACAATAGGATGAGGAATGAAAGAGCAAGAGAAATAATGAAAGAGGAACCCTTATAGAGCAGGGCAGGAACATCAAGGCTAAGGTGCTATGGGCACTTAAAGAGGTTGGAAATCAAGATATCCCAAGAAGATACACGAAATGGAGATGCGAAGGAAACGCCCGAAAGAAAGGCCAAGGGATAGATGACTGAAAGGTGTCGAGGAGTGTGATGAGAAAAGAGGCTAGGACTGGATCAGAGTGAACGCAGAAAGATGGTGGGAGAACACAACTAGATGGTGAAGTTTGTGTTCCAAACAGACTCAGCCTGTGGCTGTAAACTCGATGAAGATTTTTTATCTTAGTTGAAGGGAGCTAAACACACTGGATGCCATGTTTATTAAGGAATCTACGGATATTTCTGGATATTGGGCCAGAATACGCTAGATAAGCGATTTTTGATTTCTCTTCCTCGTTCTCAATCTCAAACTATTTCTCGGGGGTTCTTGATTTTGGTTACATTTTCCGTCCACTTCGATGATCTGACAATGAGCACACGTTCCTTCGGAACACTGTGTTATAATTCTTCGGCGAGACTTTCCTTACTTGAAACCATTCGAACTATATGGGCAAGAGTCTTAAGCATCGAGTTTCTTTATGACAGGTGGTGATGACTCGAGGCATTTAAGTAAAGAGCAGTGTGACACACTTTTTCTATATAAATTGTGACCCTGGGATCCCTCTGTTCTTCTCTTACCCAACACGTCGAGGAAAGGTAGTTGGCCTTCATAAAATTCCATCGTGAATTTTATATTATTGTGGGACTTTCACATTTTTCCACTCCGTTTGGTTATACCATAGAGGTCTTGTTCACGTATCAATACAAACACGGTGGTTTCAATTCGGGGGATTCTAGTTCCTTTGCTTCAAAGCGTCCCACGTGTAAGTTCACCACGACAGGAGGTAAAGGACTAACCAGCGCCACGCCATCTGTAACTCGCATCGAAGAGATGAAACTCAAGTTTTTTTTTTTTTTGGTCATCAGTCTAATGACTGGTTTGATGCGGCCCGCCACGAATTCCTTTCCTATGCTAACCTCTTCATCTCAGAGTAGCACTTGCAACCTACGTCCTCAATTATTTGCTTGACGTATTCCAATCTCTGTCTTCCTCTACAGTTTTTGCCCTCTACAACTCCCTCTAGTACCATGGAGGTCATTCCCTCATGTCTTAGCAGATGTCCTGTCATCCTGTCCCTTCTCCTTATCAGTGTTTTCCACATATTCCTTTCCTCTCCGATTCTGCGTAGAACCTCCTCATTCCTTACCTTATCAGTCCACCTAATTTTCAACATTCGTCTATAGCACCACATCTCAAATGCTTCGATTCTCTTCTGTTCCGGTTTTCCCACAGTCCATGTTTCACTACCATACAATGCTGTACTCCAGACGTACATCCTCAGAAATTTCTTCCTCAAATTAAGGCCGGTATTTGATATTAGTAGACTTCTCTCGGCCAGAAATGCCTTTTTTGCCATAGCGAATCTGCTTTTGATGTCCTCCTTGCTCCGTCCGTCATTGGTTATTTTACTGCCTAGGTAGCAGAATTCCTTAACTTCATTGACTTCGTGACCATTAATCCTGATGTTTAGTTTCTCGCTGTTCTCATTTCTACTACTTCTCATTACCTTCGTCTTTCTCCGATTTACTCTCAAACCATACTGCGTACTCATTAGACTATTCATTCCGTTCAGCAGATCATTTAATTCTTCTTCACTTTCACTCAGGATAGCAATGTCATCAGCGAATCGTATCATTGATATCCTTTCACCTTTTATTTTAATTCCACTCCTGAACCTTTCTTTTATTTCCATCATTGCTTCCTCGATGTACAGATTGAAGAGTAGGGGCGAAAGGCTACAGCCTTGTCTTACACCCTTCTTAATACGAGCACTTCGTTCTTGATCGTCCACTCTTATTATTCCCTCTTGGTTGTTGTACATATTGTATATGACCCGTCTCTCCCTATAGCTTACCCCTACTTTTTTCAGAATCTCGAACAGCTTGCACCATTTTATATTGTCGAACGCTTTTTCCAGGTCGACAAATCCTATGAAAGTGTCTTGATTTTTCTTTAGCCTTGCTTCCATTATTAGCCGTAACGTCAGAATTGCCTCTCTCGTCCCTTTACTTTTCCTAAAGCCAAACTGATCGTCACCTAGCGCATTCTCTATTTTCTTTTCCATTCTTCTGTATATTATTCTTGTAAGCAGCTTCGATGCATGAGCTGTTAAGATGATTGTGCGATAATTCTCGCACTTGTCAGCTCTTGCCGTCTTCGGAATTGTGTGGATGTTGCTTTTCCGAAAGTCAGATGGTATATCTCCAGACTCATATATTCTACACACCAACGTGAATAGTCGTTTTGTTGCCACTTCCCCCAATGATTTTAGAAATTCTGATGGAATTTTATCTATCCCTTCTGCCTTATTTGACCGTAAGTCCTCCAAAGCTCTTTTAAATTCCGATTCTAATACTGGATCCCCTATCTCTTCTAAATCGACTCCTGTTTCTTCTTCTATCACATCAGATAAATCTTCACCCTCACAGAGGCTTTCAATGTATTCTTTCCACCTATCTGCTCTCTCCTCTGCATTTAACAGTGGAATTCCCGTTGCACTCTTAATGTTACCACCGTTGCTTTTAATGTCACCAAAGGTTGTTTTGACTTTCCTGTATGCTGAGTCTGTCCTTCCGACAATCATATCTTTTTCGATGTGTTCACATTTTTCCTGCAGCCATTTCGTCTTAGCTTCCCTGCACTTCCTATTTATTTCATTCCTCAGCGACTTGTATTTCTGTATTCCTGATTTTTCCCGGAACATGTTTGTACTTCCTCCTTTCATCCATCAACTGAAGTATTTCTTCTGTTACCCATGGTTTCTTCGCAGCTACCTTCTTTGTACCTATGTTTTCCTTCCCACCTTCTGTGATGGCCCTTTTTAGAGATGTCCATTCCTCTTCAACTGTACTGCCTACTGCGCTATTCCTTATTGCTGTATCTATAGCGTTAGAGAACTTCAAACGTATCTCGTCATTCCTTAGTACTTCTTTATCCCATTTCTTTGCGTATTGATTCTTCCTGACTAATGTCTTGAACTTCAGCCTACTCTTCATCACTACTATATTGTGATCTGAGTCTATATCTGCTCCTGGGTACGCCTTACAATCCAGTATCTGATTTCGGAATCTCTGTCTGACCATGATGTAATCTAATTGAAATCTTCCCGTATCTCCCGGCCTTTTCCAAGTATACCTCCTCCTCTTGTGATTCTTGAACAGGGTATTCGCTATTACTAGCTGAAACTTGTTACAGAACTCAATTAGTCTTTCTCCTATTTCATTCCTTGTCCCAAGCCAATATTCTCCTGTAACCTTTTCTTCTACTCCTTCCCCTACAACTGCATTCCAGCCGCCCATGACTATTAGATTTTCGTCCCCTTTTACATACTGCATTGCGCTTTCAATATCCTCATACACTTTCTCTATCTGTTCATCTTCAGCTTGCGACGTCGGCATGTATACCTGAACTATCGTTGTCGGTGTTGGTCTGCTGTCGATTCTGATTAGAACAACCCGGTCACTGAACTGTTCACAGTAACACACCCTCTGCCCTACCTTCCTATTCATAACGAATCCTACACCTGTTATACCATTTTCTGCTGCTGTTGATATTACCCGATACTCATCTGACCAGAAATCCTTGTCTTCCTTCCACTTCACTTCACTGACCCCTACTATATCTAGATTGAGCCTTTGCATTTCCCTTTTCAGATTTTCTAGTTTCCCTACCACGTTCAAGCTTCTGACATTCCACGCCCCGACTCGTAGAACGTTATCCTTTCGTTGATTATTCAATCTTTTTCTCATGGTAACCTCCCCCTTGGCAGTCCCCTCCCGGAGATCCGAATGGGGGACTATTCCGGAATCTTTTGCCAATGGAAAGACCATCATGACACTTTCTTCAAATACAGGCCACATGTCCTGTGGATACACGTTACGTGTCTTTAATGAGGTGGTTTCCATTGCTTTCTGCATCCTCATGTCGTTGATCATTGCTGATTCTTCCGCCTTTAGGGGCAATTTCCCACCCCTAGGACAAGAGAGTGCCCTGAACCTCTATCCGCTCCTCCGCCCTCTTTGACAAAGCCGTTGGCAGAATGAGGCTGACTTCATATGCCGGAAGTCTTCAGCCGCCAATGCTGATTATTTATCAAAATTTAGGCAGTGGCGGGGATCGAACCCGGGACCGAAGACGTTTTTGATTATGAATCAAAGACGCTACCCCTAGACCATGGGTACGAACTAAACTCAAGTTAGAAAGTGGGTATAGTTAAATGACAATAATATTGATCAGAAAAGAGTCATCAATAGAGATCTCAGGAGTATCAGTTTTAGAGTACACAATTTCTGTCCCCCTAAAAACAAAATAATACATCCTTATGATATAGTCTTACGGAGTCAAACTAGAAAGAATTTTAAAAAAATGAGAGAACTGTCTCAGTACAAATTTTACTTTAATTTGTCATTTATCATTTACATTTACATTCACTGTGTACGTTATACACATAATACAGCAACCAACTCAACTTAAACACGAAGATTCCATGCAGCTGTGGCTGAACGTGCCCAGAAATTTAAAATCTGGAGACAGAGGTACACTACCGGAATCATTTATGATAAGTGATAATATTTTCCTGCAATAGTTGTTTCAAATTTGAAACAGGAAACTGATTGATATACTCGACTGTTCAGTGATTTCTACAGACCTAAAAAAAGAATTCACTTCATTGCCTAAATTTTTCTGAAACTCCACAACTGGTGTACTGTACATCCATCGAAACGATCACCTAAGTAATTAAAAAATTCTTAGACTGAGTACAGCAGAGGGAGAAAATGTTTATTATGAATAAGAAACATATTATTTATGTACACTCGACATCAAAAAAAGTGGGTCACCCCTGAATTACAACGTGTAGGCTGCACCTGAATGTATGCAACCAACATAGCATATCTGTGTTGCACATAGTCGCAACCCTCTACAGTACAGTCGTTGTAAGATACACAATGGGTACTGCTAGAGACTACTAGAGAATACCAGTCTTTATGACAGTCCATCCAGATGTAAAGTAACACCACGATAGTACAGAAGAGATCAGACTGTCCTCAACGTTTGTAAACTTAATTACAATAAGTGACATTTCAAATGTTATGGGACAACTAGTTTTGTCACATAAATCGTTCAGTAATCCTTAGGCACAATTAAATATTTGAGACAGTATATGGATTTATAAAGTTGTATGGGAATTGGAAACAAGTTCTTTGCTGTCTAAAAGGTTTACCCAACACATGCTGAACGTCTTTCAACATTCAACGGGGAGTGGTTTCGCATCAACTTTATGTAATACTAAGCACTTAAAAGAAAACATGATTAACGGCGGCAACCACTCTACAGAAATCCCAACATTAACAGCGAATCACAAGTAATATCATTGTTCACATTACTCATCAACAGTTACTTGTACACGAAGTTCTACTTTAAATGACATGACCAACGTTTTCGTTCTGGATCCGGATGCAACCCCAGAACGTAAAGTCATTGTTAACCAAGCAAAGCTTTGTGCCTTATCGAGACTCGATCACTAGGCAGAAAGAGACGTCAAATATTGACGTTTGCACCAGTATCAGTTATCAATTCTCAACTTGAACGTAAATGACGATAATGTTTGTACGAAAGCAGGAACCCTAACATGACAATTACATTCTTGGTAATTAACCTCGAAAGACGTTGTATAAAGTTGCATTGTCAAGGAATAAAGGATGCACATGTTTAAAATTGAAATGCCATCATGTAATGCTGGGGACAAAGATGTGAACCCAGCACCTAATCGGATTGTTGAACAAGTACGTAAAATCAAAATGTATATATCACAGTTTGTCACCAGCAGTGGGGTTGGAACCTTAAATGACGACTGAAGTTGTATTGCCTGACCGGGATTCGAACCCGGCGCCTACCGCCGTCGTAGTCTAACCAGGAACAGACGAGAAATGTCCAACGTTGGTCCACCATCAGCGAGATGTGCACACGTATAACAAGAAATAAGGTGACGAAAACGTCTATGCTGACTGAGAGTCGAATGCCGCACACATTTTTATGAAGACACGATAATAATCAACTTCATATTCAGTAGTAGCTAGGAGTAGCATGTTTAGTTGCAAACCTTAAGGCCTTACTCATCCCTAGTAACGTGTTGCCTAATATCTGCGATATCATGATGTTAATTTACAAGTGGATTGACTGCCGTAAAGAGCAATTTTCTCTAGTAGTGTTGTATCATTGAGATGTAAATGAAGTGCCTCAGCAGAAAGTAATTTCCGTCGCGCAGCACGTATTGTTTCAGAGACACTGAGTACATGTTATAAGTGATGATGATGTTTGGTTTGTGGGGCTCTCAACTGCGTGGTTATCAGCGCCCGTACAATTACCCAATCTTTGCTCAGTCCAATTTCGCCACTTTCCGGGATGATGATGAAATGATGAGGACAACACAAACACCCAGTCATCTCGAGGCAGGTGAAAATCCCTGACCCCACCGGGAATCGAATCCGGGACCCCGTGCTCGGGAAGCGAGAACGCTACCGCGAGACCACGAGCGGCGGACACATGTCATAAGTGCACAAAACGTGTATTATACAGGGTGAGTCATCTAACATTACCGCTGGATATATTTCGTAAACCACATCAAATACTGACGACTCGATTCCACAGACCGAAAGTGAGGAGAGGGGTTAGTGTAATTGGTTAATACAAACCATAAAAAAAATGCACGGAAGTATGTTTTTTAACACAAACCTACGTTTTTTTAAATGATACCCCGTTAGGTTTGTTAGCACATCTGAACATATAAACAAATACATAATCAGTGCCGTTTGTTGCATCGTAAAATGTTAGTTACATCCGGAGATATTGTAACCTAAAGTTGAGTACCACTCCTCCGCTGTTCGATCGTGTGTATCGGAGAGCACCGAATTAGGTAGTGATCCAAAGGGAACGGTGATGGACCTTAGGTACAGAAGACACTGGAACAGCACCTTACGTCCACACGCTAACACCTTTTTATTGGTCTTTTTCACTGACGCACATGTACATTACCGTGAGGGGTGAGGTACACGTACACACGTGGTTTCCGTTTTCAATTACGGAGTGGAATAGAGTGTGTCCCGACATGTCAGGCCAGTAGATGTTCAATGTGGTGGCCATCATTTGCTGCACACAATTGCAATCTCTGGCGTAATGAATGTCGTACACGCCGCAGTACATATGGTGTAATGTCGCCGCAGGCTGCCACAATACGTTGTTTCATATCCTCTGGGGTTGTAGGCACATCACGGTACACATTCTGCTTTAACGTACCCCACAGAAAGAAGTCCAGAGGTGTAAGATCAGGAGAACGGGCTGGCCAATTTATGCGTCCTCCACGTCCTATGAAACGCCCGTCGAACATCCTATCAAGGTTCAGTCTAGTGTTAATTGCGGAATGTGCAGGTGCACCATCATGCTGATACCACATACGTCGACGCGTTTCCAGTGGGACATTTTCGAGCAACGTTGGCAGATCATTCTGTAGAAACGCGATGTATGTTGCAGCTGTTTGGGCCCCTGCAATGAAGTGAGGACCAATGAGGTGGTCGCCAATGATTCCGCACCATACATTTATAGTCCACGGTCGCTGTCGCTCTACCTGTCTGAGCCAGCGAGGATTGTCCACGGACCAGTAATGCATGTTCCGTAGAATCACTGCCCCGTGGTTTGTGAAACCCGCTTCATCGGTAAACAGGTAGAACTGCAACGCATTCTCTGTTAATGCCCATTGACAAAATTGCACTCGATGATTAAAGTCATCACCATGTTTTGCTGATGTAGCGACACATGAAACGGGTGAAAGCGGTGACGATGCAGTATGCGCATGACACTACTTTGACTCAGTCCACCGGCTCTCGCAATGTCCCGTGTACTCATGTGTGGGTTCATGGCAACAGCAGCTAACACACCAACTGCACCCGCTTCTCCTGTGACGGGCCTGTTACGGACCCGTTTGCGTGCTACGACCATACCTGTTGCATACAGTTGGCGGTAGATGTTTTGCAATGTGCGGCACGTTGGATGCTCTCTGTCCGGGTATCGTTCTGCATACACCCTGCAGGCTTCAGCTGCATTTCGTCGACACTCGCCATAGATGAGTATCATCTCCGCCTTTTCAGAGTTCGAATACATCATGGTCACAGTTCCTACATCACTACACTATCACAGACGTCTGGTAACACGGTGTACTACAGTTGGTCTGCGTGCGGAGACGAATGCAGAATAACAATAGCAGCAAGCGCTACATGCGGACACTGCGACAGCTAGACCAAACCACAACAGTGCACTACAGCCACACCCGTAAACACGGTCGTCATCTTAAACATGTCCCTGCAGATGCTGCTCGCCGACCGTGGCCCGTGTTTGTTACAACACGCAACTGAACGTCGGAGGTTTCAAGGGTCAACTTTAGGTTACAATATCTCCGGATGTAATTAACATTTTACAATGCAACAAACGGCACTGATTACGTATTTGTTTATATGTTCATATGTGCTAACAAAACTAACGTGGTTCCATTTAAAAACGTAGGCTTGTGTTAAAAAACATACTTCCGTGCATTTTTGTATGGTTTGTATTAAACAATTACACTAGCCCCTCTCCTCACGTTCGGTCTGTGGAATCGGTTCGTCAGTATTTGATGTGGTTTACGAAATATATCCAGCGGTAACGTTAGGTGACTCACCCTGTATACTAAGTATATACTATTATTTGGAGAAGCTGCCGCCAAACCTGTTTACTTTTACATTCCGCTTAGTTGTCGTGGTTGAATACAGGTTTTCTTAAGGCTACATCTAATACACAGCGCTTACAAGAAAGTATAGTTTCCTTCGTCATGCTATTGCTAGATAGGTAAAATATTTTGTGGTAGCTATGTTTAAAATGAATGTATTTTTGAAAGTATTGTTCGTCAAATATTTGAATAAATCGTCAACTCTAAGTGTGCCTACACATGTTATAGCATAATAGCTGTAGCTGCGTTAGTTTGTACTACAGACTTGGGTAGGTTAAGTGTAACTCTTGATCCTTCAAGGGGTGATCGTGGCCATACGGCCCGGTTCTGTACTAGCCGCGGCTCGCGAGCTACGGGCCAGCCAGGCTGGCCGAGGCGAGACGCAAGTGAGCGAGCTGGCGGTGGCGTTGGTGGGCCAACAGCCCGGGACGAGCCAGCACGGCTGCGCCGCATGCCTCTGCCTCTGCCGCTCCGTTTGACGTAAATATGTTTACCTCCTCTCCTGGAATCAGTATAAGAGCGGCAAGCAGAAATACACATCAGACTGTCTGCCGTAATGGCTCACTGGGAGAGGTCTATTCGAGGTAGAGTCAAAAAATGGTTCAAATGGCTCTGAGCACTATGGGACTTAACATCTGAGGTCATCAGTTCCCTAGAACGTAGAACTACTTAAACATAACTAACCTAAGGACATCACACACATCCACGCCAAAGGCAGGATTCGACCCTGCGACCATAGCGGTCGCGCGGTTCCAGACTGAAGCGCCTAGAACCGCTCGGCCACTCCATCCGGCCGAGGTAGAGTCGTTGCTCTCACTGAGGAAGGAGGCAGACGGTATGGCGTACCACATATCACTGCAACGAGATGGTGGAGGATCTGCCTTGAAAGAGGCACTACCAACAGGGCTCCTGGCTCAGGCAGGAAGAGAGTGATCTCACAGCAGGAAGACAGGGACCTAGTGTCTAGGAGCAGAGAAAATCTCTTTCTGAACGCGAAGCAGTTGCGGCCGGAGACCAACTTCTTCGGCTCCAGTGACACGATTCGCCGAAGGCTGAGGGACGCTGGACTGCATGCACCACGATCCGCCGTGAAACAAGAGCTCAGCGAAGACAACGTTTTATACCGGCTAGCATTTGCGGAGCTCCATCTGAGGGCGTCGTGGGACAACGTGATTTTCACTGATGAGAAGGTTTTTCCACCAATAACGACGGTCCACGAATTGTTTACAGGCCGCAAGGGACTCGCCATCGACGCGAATATGTAACCACGACGAGAAGAAGTGGCCGGCTATCTGTTACCTGCTGGGGTTGGAATTCTGCGAGAGGGGCGGGAATTCTTCACAGGACAGAAGGAACTCTGGACAGCGTGCAGTATGCCCTCATATTGGAAAATGTGATGCTTCCGTCAGTGCGAATGCTGTACGCAGAAGGGGACGACACATTGGAAGAGGACCATTCTTCCATTCACAAGTCTGCATTTGTTCAGCAGCGGCTCTCCACGATTGGCGTCAACGTCATTGACTGGCCACTACGGGCGGCTGATATTAACTCCATGGAAAACATGTGGGCTGAGGTCGCCAGAACATTAACAGAGAATTGGCCACGAAACCAACCAACTACTGCGGACGCTCTTTGAGACTGATTCTTGGAAGCCTGGGAGAAAGTTGCTTCTTCAGGCTGTTACGTCCGACGGCTTATGCATTCTATGCCAAGACGCGTGATAGAAGTTCAAAATAATGAAGGATTCTGGATAAAATATTAGAATTCTTAAAATGTTTTGTTATGTCTTCTTTTTCGTCATTTTTCCTCATTGGGAGCTAGTGGAAGATCGCATGGCAACGGGAAAGATACAATATGAGTTACCTTTCCTTTGAGTTGCCCTTTTAATTCAAGTGGGCTTCTTTTGAATATACAGTTTGTTAAGTATTCTATTTTGATTTCATTTATAACGTGTCTACATACTTACAAACTAATCAGCGTAGATGGACTCTGTCACAGTAGTTTTTGTTATTTCAAATACGTCTCTCTCTTCCCCTCCATCCATGAATACTCCCTCTGTCCTCCACACAATACGCCAACGATTTCATATTATGTTTACTCGCCGCGCGGGAATAGCTGAGCGCTCTGGGGCGCTGCAGTCATGGACTGTGAGGCTGGTCCCGGCGGAGGTTCGAGACCTCCCTCGGGCATGGGTGTGTGTGTTTGTGCTTAGGATAATTTAGGTTAAGTAGGGTGTAAGATTAGGGACTGATGACCTTAGCAGTTAAGTCCCATAAGATTTCACACACATTTGAACATTTATGTTTACTCGTTGTTAATCTCTCTTGTACTCTCTCTCACACTCTCTCTGACACTATCGCTGCAAGTGCCCTTGTATTACACTCCCCCAAAACTTTGTAAACAAATCTAGCGGTTTCCAATGACGCTACATTTTCTCTTTTAATTGCTGCTGTCTTTACTCTCTATCATTCCTCTCACCACCTATGAAACCGTATTCTTTGATCTCCCCTTCCCTATAACACATTCTTCGTTCTGAAAACAGTCCTTCCTTATCTCTCGGTCCTAAGATGAAACGATTTGTGGCGCACATCTAAGTAAGCAATACTTTGCAAGCATTTCACGCTTATAGTTTGCAATTCTGCACTTCTATCCATTCCCAGATCCCGCCCTCCTTCCTGTTACGCGTTCCTTGACATCTGCATCTACATCTAAATGAATACTCTGCAGTTCATAATTACGTGCTTGGCAGGGGGTTCTGTGGTCTGGTGGATTAATCTTGTATTGATGTGTAAAACATGTAGGTTCACATCTCACGTCAGGCGTAGATTTTTAACACACACAAGTAGCTCTCCTTCACCCCCAGTAACGCCAAGTGCAGAACGCCAGTAAGCTCCGTAGTTCAATATCCGCAGTAAAGGTAACATCCCTTCGCTGCCGACTGGGCATTCGTTTGAGCTGTGACAGATGGAGAAACCCCGGGAGGCAGAGACTCTTTCTAGACTTTTCTGGAGACTAGAAATCTACTCTGTAGGAATCAGCATGGGTTTCGAAAAACACGGTCATGTGAAACTCAGCTCGCGCTATTCGTTCACGAGACTCAGAGGACCATAGACACGGGTTCACAGGTAGATGCCGTGTTTCTTGATTTCCGCAAGGCGTTCGATACAGTTCCCCACAGTCGTTTAATGAACAAAGTAAGAGCATATGGACTATCAGACCAATTGTGTGATTGGATTGAGGAGTTCCTAGATAACAGGACGCAGCCTGTTATTCTCAATGGAGAGAAGTCTTCCGAAGTAAGAGTGATTTCAGGTGTGCCGCAGGGGAGTGTCATAGGACCGTTGCTATTCACAATATACATAAATGACCTGGTGGAAGACATCTGAAGTTCACTGAGGCTTTTTGCAGATGATGCTGTGGTGTATCGAGAGGTTGTAACAATGGAAAATTGTACTGAAATGCAGGAGGATCTGCAGCGAATTGACGCATGGTGCAGGGAATGGCAATTGAATCTCAATGTAGACAAGTGTAATGTGCTGCGAATACACAGAAAGATAGATCCTTTATCATTTAGCTACAAAATAGCAGGTCAGCAACTGGAAGCAGTTAATACCATAAATTATCTGGGAGTACGCATTAGGAGTGATTTAAAATGGAATGATCATATAATGTTGATTGTCGGTAAAGCAGATGCCAGACTGAGATTCATTGGAAGAATCCTAAGGAAATGCAATCCGAAAACAAAGGAAGGTAGGTTACAGTACGCTTGTTCGCCCACTGCTTGAATACTGCTCAGCAGTGTGGGATCCGTACCAGATAGGGTTGATAGAAGATATAGAGAAGATCCAACGGAGAGCAGCGCGCTTCGTTACAGGATCATTTAGTAATCGCGAAAGCGTTACGGAGATGATAGATAAACTCCAGTGGAAGACTCTGCAGGAGAGACGCTCAGTAGCTCGGTACGGGCTTTTGTTAAAGTTTCGAGAACATATCTTCACCGAAGAGTCAAGCAGTATATTGCTCCCTCCTACGTATATCTCCCGAAGAGACCATGAGGATAAAATCAGAGAGATTAGAGCCCACACAGAGGCATACCGACAATCCTTCTTTCCACGAACAATACGAGACTGGAATAGAAGGGAGAACCGATAGAGGTACTCAAGGTACCCTCCGCCACACACCGTCAGGTGGCTTGCGGAGTATGGATGTAGATGTAGATGTAGATGTCACCAGCAAGCCGTCGTAAATTAGAAAACATTTTTTATTTAATGAACCAATGGCCATGTAAGTTCACAAGGCTCTTACTTTATTTGAAACTGAGACGTTGAAAATTGTGGTGCTGGCCTGGGATTAGAATTCGATTTCACTGTGTACCCGAAGATTGCAAACTGATCAAACGTTTCCTTACATTTTTTCAAGTTCAAACATTCCTCTCCATCCTACTGGTGAAAACGGATTTGGGTTTGACGTTGTGTTCGTTGTGATCACCAACGACGACATGTTGTGGATTCAACTTCTAGCCAACAGTGTATTTTCCATTACATCAATGAAAGTACAAACATGCCATTCCTAACTATTATTGGAAAATAATTTGATAGTTAAAGTTTTCATCATGACGAAGTGTGCGGGGTTTGAATTCCATTCAGCACAGAACTTTTCGTCACCTGATGTGTAGCTAAACATGCGCCCATCTCGCTACTGGTGAACCAACAATAGCTATTTATCGTCTGTTCCTGGCTAGAAAACGACGGTGCTGGATGCTGGGTTCGAATCCCAGTCAGGCAAAAACAATTCTATCGTCAATTAAGGTTCCAGCATTTCGCTATTGGTGAAAAAATTGATATTTAACTTCTGATTTTATGTACAGTCGTGCTCAAAAGTATCCGGACGACCTGAATTGCATTTCACCTGATTCCCATGCGACCTACATATCGCAGCTGTCTAGCAGATCCTCTAATCGCTCCTTGGTACAATTGTTTGACTATTGAAAATGGTTCCAACAAATCACCACTAGAAAACACTGCTCTGTATCGCAATAACTCACGATGTAAAGTAATACCACGATACTAAAAATATCAGGGAACACCTCATCACAGATAAGACTGTCCTTAAGGCTTGTAAGCTCACATCTATTACAATAAATGACATACCTGAAATGTTAGCACTCTCATTATTACGTCAGATAGGTAATGCACGTAGTAAGTTCGTCGTATTCATGATTTCCTCTTTAAAGTAACATACCATACTTGTTATTTAACACAAAATGTCATTAAAAATTTACGTTTTTCACGAGCAGCTAGTTAAGAATATGTGTGAACTTCAAATACAACGACGAACCGACTCGTTCTGCATATGGATTCAAACCCAGGTCATGCAGGCTAGGCCGCGGTGGCCGTGCGGTTCTAGGCACTTAAGTCCGGAAACGCGTGACTGCTACGGTCGCAGGTTCGAATTCTGCCTCGGGCATGGATGTGTGTGGTGTCCTTAGGTTAGTAAGGTATAAGTACCGGTAGTTCTAGGTTCCAGGGGACTGATGACCTCAGATGTTGAGTCCCATAGTGCTCAGAGCCATTTGAACCAATCATGCAGGCTAAGATTTCGTGGCTGACGGATATTAAGAGTCATTCCTGACTAGGCATAAAGAGAGTGATATACCTCATTTTTGGACAGTATTAGTTAACAAATATCAACTTTAAATTACATAACGTAAACATTTTTAACGGTCGCGAATTCCTACCCAGCTTCTATTGTCCCTGTTAACGAACTACGGGAGATGTTCAATACTGCTTCTTCACAAGTAACTTACTTGAAATGCAGTGAGGTAAAGCTTTGTGTTGGACAGGGATTCGAACCCAGAACCTAATCGGATTGTTATCGAAGCACAATCAACTTTAACATATCGGATTTTCCCGGCAGTAGCTAGATGTATTAAATGAAATGACAAGACGAAACATTAATGTTTCCTTCCTAGGACTCCAACCCGGCACTTATCGCTGTTATATTCTAGAGAAAAGGAACGTTAAGTATGTGTTTGTTACACCAGCAGTGACATGTGAGCATGTTTGAACTAGAAATAATATGACGAAGTGTTCAGTGCTGACTGAGCATTGAACCCCAAACATATCGTTGTTGACTACACACAAAGAGACGACACTTACCGAATTTTTCTCCATCAGCAGCTCGGAATAACATCCTTGGTTCAAATGGTTCAAATGGCTCTGAGCACTATGGGACTTAACATCTTAGGTCATCAGTCCCCTAGAACTTAGAACTACTTAAACCTAACTAACCTAAGAACATCACACAACACCCAGCCATCACCAGGCAGAGAAAATCCCTGACACCGCCGGCAATCGAACCCGGGAACCCGGGCGTGGGATAAAATCCTTGAACTTACAGTGATCTCGCAAATGGTTCTGTGTGCCACTGGGAGTCAAAAACGTCAGATATCGTTAGTGTTGACAACGAATGAAAACGCATTAAAAATAAAAATTACTATCCACCAGCAGATAGGTGTTCTCATGCTAGAGCTTGACAATACATAGTAAAAAGTTTAGTGCTGGGCCAGGATTCCAACCCATTCGTTCGCAATATGTGGAGATGTTGAGGAATCTGCAGTTGTGAACAAACAACAAGTTGTAGTCGAGCTGTATTGTCACGAAGGGATCAAATTCCGCGTTAAGGGCGGTCTGAGTTGCATTCCCAGTTCAGAACCAATTTTATCGACATACAGAAGCTCAAATAAAAGATGGAATAAGTGTCCTGTGACCATACACGCGGTTTGTTTCGTCACTAGAAATAAATAACTAGTAAAAGAAAGGTTACTGGTGATAGAGTTTCTACATGTCGCCACACCTTACTTTATTGTGGTTCCACCTAACGTCTACTTGGTAGAGAAGGAATATCATGTTTAATGTGATTTTCAGACCACAATGACATTATACCTTCTTCACTTGGCGTAGCCAGAAGAGAATAGAATCTGCCTCTCCCTATCAAAAAACATCGGCAGAAGTTGGAATCGAACCGAAACCAACCTCATATGAAACTACCATCAGTCCAACAGACCACCAAACCCTCATCTTTACGACTCATTTCTCTATCATAACACAGTTGCGGCACACAAGATGAGAATTCTGACACACAGGCTCCCTGTAGTGGTTTGCAGGATGTTCAGTACATTCATTTACTTGGTTGACCGAATCGCCATGAACTAGTTGCCTTGGCTACCTAGTGCATACATTCGACTCTGTTTTGTAATCTCCGAAATAGAATAACGTAACTGCCACCTACACAGAACTGTCAACAGTGTAAGATGTAGAAATGTAAATAGCAAGTGTTCGTTTCCATTTGAGCTACTCTATTGCGCTATCTGTTTGTTGAAACCATCGTGCAGTGCAAAAGAAATGCTGTAACTGTCTGTCTCTCAGAAGTCTAGATCCGGCCATATGCATTATCTCACAGCACTGTGGAATGCCGAAGTTCTGGAGGAACTGTTGTTTAGTTCCAGAGGTGCTGTAGCTACGTCACAACTAGTAACGTAACGGCAAACGCCGCGCACTGTTGATAAGACGTCGCGTGTTCTATTACATTCGCTATTACATTTTTTTAAAACGCTATTCTGCTGTCTGCTGAAGTTAACAATTTAATGGAACTTTGAACATAATTCTCTTCACTTCTCAACCCAATATAGTCGCATGTGGAAAAAAGGCTAACTTCTGCGTCATTTTGTTCTTTTCAGATTTAATAGACGGTCAGGCAGGAGAGTGCATCGTGCCAAAATAGTCAAAAAGTATTTTCTACATTAGCTGTCGTCTGGTAGTGGTATTTTATTCTTCTTCAAACCTTGTTTGACAGCTTTAACGCGGAACACGTTTTCTACATGTATGTAATCAATAAACTGCATGTGCATTGTCAGACTGTTATAGATAACATCAGAGAATTCGCATATATCGTTGATGATTAATTTCTCTCTCATGTTTAGTATTGTTTTAACAACACTAAAAGAAACCTTACGACTACTGTGCACTGTATTGTAAGAAATGAAATAAAACTACCCACGATAACCTTACGACGAAAGTAAGTCTGTTTTAACAAAACTGAGTATCTGTACACAAGTGTGCCTCTCTCTGCACGAATTAGTAAAATACTACTCACTTATATTTTGATTTGGTCTGTGTTTAAATGGTATGCTGTGTCATACTCAACATGTATGCAGACGTGGCATTTCATAAATAAAGTTACGTATTCCTAGAACCCCAAAATTTGCTTGTCAGCAGCGGAATGAGGCGTTACCTGTTGTGCAGCATTGTAAGTTTTTCACCATTGCACTATGAGCTGAAAGTATTTTCTTGCAATTTGCTAATCAATTTATTTCCTTCATACTTATCACCCTGTCATGGGAGTCTTAAGTGAAGAACATTATTGAATTTCGTATCGTTGACGGTCGATTCGAATTTCTTCAGAGACGCTTGTATTGTATAGCAGCTTGGCAGTCAGAAAGCCGAGATCTACGACTATTAACACAACTTACTGAGTCGAGCTGCCAAGAGGATTTGATGTGTAAAGGTTTTCTTCTGGTTTTGTTACAGAATTTTTTCTGTGAATTCGCAGCTCCATGAAACAATACACAAAGAAAAGCTCGCATGCGCTGCCCCTACCACGGTTAGAACTGACGATTTTTTTAACCGTTGGAACACGAGACACGGGCGATACCACGGGGCTACGGACACACTGCTGCGAGCACGCCACTCTCGTCATGGTATTGGTCGCTCAGCCTCATAACGCTTCGTGGAAGATATTAAAAGTTGTCACTTATGTGAAGAATAGCATTTCTTTAGCCAAAAAATTTCTGTCTCAGTATCTTAGTTTACGTGAGGATTATATACCACGAGTCATTCAAATGGAAAGGGAATATCAAGTGAATTTATCGAGTCAGTTCAGTACCATACGCGGAAGTGATTGCACTGTCACAGTGTTGCCAAATGTTTGTGACGATGTTACCAATTCTCAGCAGTGCTAGGAACAGCTCTGTAGCGTTATAGGTGGAGGACCCTGTGCTCGTGTTATAGGAGGATACGGAGAGGAGGCGCGGGGTTTGGTTAATACGCAGCGTTTTCTCCTACCAGCCGTGACAAACATTCAGGTGTGTAATCTTCCATCTCGATTACAGTTTCCCACAAAATATATACGATAAAACACTTACCTTGTTACTTTGTTACAAAAGATTATTTCAGTACAATAAAAAGTCTTTGGAAATCAACTTTGCCAACCTGTCACGAAAAGTATGATTACAAACACTTTGCTCCTCGAAATCGATTGCATCTATGTGCAGTCTTGTGATCATACAAGTAGAATTTCATGAATTGCACGAGAATGTAGAAAAATGTTGGTGCGAATGGAAGCTGTAAGAAACACAGTTACCTAATTATTCTGTACCACGTAATAATCAATTCATTTGATAATTCAGAAGAGAAGAAACTAAAAATTATGCCCATTAAGACAGAAGCTGAAGTGCAGATGCGGGCACTGTGCAGATCTGCGCTTTTTCATCTTCAGATCTATACAAATAATGTATACTAACCAGCGTATTAATTGCTTTCGTAATGTTTCCCTCTTGTATAGTCTTCTTATGATGAAGTGGATCCACACCCATGAGTCTGATTTTTTCTTTGTATCCTTCCATCTACTATCTTTGTGTGTTAGTGTTCGGTGTTCAAAAAGCAAAATATTGTGCCTGCTCCCACGAGGTATTAAAATGAGGTCGCAAAAAGGCTAACGAATTATAATCAAAACACAGTGAGACGCCAATTTGTCTGTCGTCATGGTGTTAAGTGGACAGAAATAGTTGGATGTTATTGTCGTCTTTTCTTATTGAGATTTTCACATTACCCTGACACAAGACGCTGAGATAAATGTGTATATTCTCCGTGACGAATGAGTGATAGGAAAGCTGTTGTGGGGTGACGAATAACAATAACAATGGTAGTAATTACAAATCAATAATCAAGGATGTTTACTGCATTACAGACGATTAACAAAATAATCAAGAATGGCTGAGTGTTTAATTGGCGTACTGAGTAGGTGTTCTTATCACTTTGTTACTGAATTCTGTTCTAGTTGTTTGCAGAGAGAAAACAAAGAACCCTGTAGCTATACATATCGCTAGTACAACGAGATATTACCTATCAACTATCCTTGCTTTACATCACGAGACGAACATGGCGTCACTGAGCTGATATATGAAATACATTTCTGTTTTCTCTCTCTGTCTCTCTCTCTCTTTTTATTTTAATTTTAATTTTTTGAGGAAAGTATCGAGAAGAGCGATAATAAGCAAGTAGGCATATAACCTGTTTACAGTTATTTTCATCGGGATACATAATGCAAAAATACAACTTTTAAGTGTGTTATTCCGTAATTCCAGTTATTGACAGTCTATTCGTGAGCTTGCTCGCATTCAGTGGGGTGAAACCTATTACAGAAGCAAGCAAAACACAAATATTTCTTGCACCATGCGCAACACATAAACGAAATCTCGCTGCACTGACGTGTTGTCCGATATATTGCACGGAAAACATATCTGATTCATGTTGCTAAATACTGCTCTATCAGATATCAATTTGGAAGCGCACCAAGTGTATAAAAGTATATCTTGAAATACGCAGAAAGGCCCATAGAGGTATTCGACTGAAACATAGCCATAACTAAATTGTAACTGGGATGGACAGCATAGTCGTCTACCACCCTGACAACTCGAACGGTGACAGTGCTCAGCCGGTCACTTACGTTTACTGGTATCAAAGCTACAGCATGAAAACACAAAAATGTTAATGACCCGAAGAATATTAGTTTTGGAACCCATAGAAAGTAAGGCAGTCATCAGTCGCAAGAGTGGTTTGAACACCTCAGTGCTTTAATAGGCACGGACTTGTTGGAGGTGGTGTGCTGTTGCTTTCATCCGACCTTTGAGTTGACTTACCTAGCCAGTTAATAGGGGAACCTACAGTTTAACGTGGCTTTCGGACCACAGTGCAACTCGGCATTTTTCACATCAACAAACACTGCCCCAGGGGAAATATGTGTAAAACGGCACATAAAAATCGTGGGACTGGTGAGGGATCGAACCTGAGGCCTTCCTATCCACAGTCTTGCTCTTTATCACCTTGCCACCATGCAACCAACACGGTGGTTTCTGCTTGCCGGTAAAATTAAGTATCTCTCGTGTGTGCCTGCGTTGGCACTTGCGTGTCCCTTAGGAGATCTTACCTTTGGGATTACCCTCGTATACGTGTGTGTAAACGCCTTCCAATGCCCACTCAAGAAAGACAAGGATACCTAGTCTAGCTTCAATATTACAAATACGTATCAGTTTGTGGATGAACGCAGACTTAGGTTGATAATCATTTTGAATATTTATCAGTACTGTACCCATTGGTGTGAAACTCGTTTTCTACCAATGATTCCCACAGCTACAGGAACACCACTTTAATACCTCTTACACAAAATACTTACGCAGTGCTATCAGACGAAAAGATCAACCTGACACAAACTGTGGGAAGTTTGTTGTACAACCTTCCTACCTGGATAAAGAGCTTTTCCTATTTGAGATATCTGTGAACGCTGCTGCATAAGACGATTTAAGAAGAAACTAAATTCCTTCAGCTACGTCAATGTTTAAAGAAATCGTGTTAACGGCACTAAATCGTGGTTTGTAAATCGTTTACCAGCCGTACTCTGCCGCATTTCGCTGGTTCGAAAGCAAAAAGCTTACTGACAAATTTCACAGAAGGAAAAGGGGAACGAAATGTCTCCCACTCGAAGGTCATGTTGTTTTACTTAAATAATTACAAAATCGGGTAAAACGAACAATGAAGTTGTCAGCACATTACTGTTGTCAATATGATGTTGCACCGCCTAGGGCCTGTAATGATAAAGGGCCCGTTTAGGTCAGGCATATTGTACACAGAAGTGGAAGAGAGAGCACCACTAAATTCTATAATCCGTATGCATTGCATACACACAGAAATTACTGTTACAGTGTACTTATGGAGCCCAATGAGTGAATTGCATATTTTCCGGTGAGAAAGAGCACTGGCAAACAGTCTTCGCTACATTAGGTTACTTAAACTGGCGTCACTTTGAGCAAGAATTTATGGCCAGCGGCTAAGTGTAAGGACAGTGAGTCGGATGTGGGTTTTGCAACTGTGAAATATTTTCCTTACATTATGGCAGCGAATATTAAATTTGAACTAATAATGCGAAAATTTTGGACTTGGATAGCTTAGAATGAAAATCTTTCTGTTTATTGAAAAGGAAAACAATTGATTTTCTAAAAAAATGGTTCAAATGGCTCTGAGCACTATGGGACTCAACATCTTAGGTCATAAGTCCCCTAGAACTTAGAACTACTTAAACCTAACTAACCTAAGGACAGCACACACACCCATGCCCGAGGCAGGATTCGAACCTGCGACCGTAGCAGTCCCGCGGTTCCGGACTGCAGCGCCAGAACCGCTAGACCACCGCGGCCGGTTGATTTTCTAAAAAATTCTGAGTCATACACAACTTGAAACGGGTCACGTCGACCAAATCATATGGAAGAACCGAAAGCGACGTATATTGGAAGGCAGTAAGATCCCTTGGCTTTTGGTTTGGCAGTATTCGACAACCATTTCTAGGCGCAAGTAAATGAAGAAAGGCAGCGCGTTTTCGTTATCAAGTAACGTCTTCATCAATTACTTTAGTTTTAATGTGATTTACGAGTAATTGCTGACGTTTGATATTAACATGAAAAGGATTCCGTAGACAGGGAAAGAACTTGTTCTTGGACAACTACTTCTATAATGACCAAAAGGACTTAAATGATCATCAAGTACATGCGTTCCAGCAGCGGTATGAAGAAAATGATAGTAATAATGACGGTGATAACCGAATTATCCGGTAACTTCAAACTTCACACTGGATTTTCTCGAACTAAGAAATTTCCTGAATTAGTGAAAATTTCGAAATGGCTTCAAATCGAGGCTATGACGCCTTGAAGAGTCTTTACATCCTGCTGACATGAAAATAGCATAATCTCCAAGTCAGAAGCTTGCTTCTACTTAACCATTTAATAGACTCGCGTTTTTTTTCACCGTGACTAGTTTAGTAAGCTAAGCACATCATCCATTACAGCACACTCCTGGGGCTGGGAAATGTGGCCACAATGGTCTGGTGGAACGAACTATCTCAAGTGCAATGCGTGGGTTCAGGCATTTACTTTTAAGAGGCACAAACAGATTTACTTTACCTCTGTTAACCTCAAGAGAAAGCTGTTATAATCCAGAAACATCACGTTCCTTCATTCCAAACTGGGCAGAGCCGGTTTACGTTGGAAAATGACATAGGTGGAGGTCAGGGTAAACAGAAATACTGTCACCAGTAAACTTACTTACATTAGAAAGTTTTATTTTATTTGATGAACTAATAGCCGTCTAAAGGAACAGGGCTCTTATTTTATTGTACTTGATTGAACTAGAGACGTTGAAAAATTTGGTGCTGGACTGTGATTCGAATTTGTATCTCCTCTTTCGAGGATCCGAATCTCTCGGAACAGTATAGTTCAATCATTCCATTCCTTTTCCCAAGACTGCAGTCTTCTCTAGGTCTCCTCCAAAGGTAAATATGTTGGTCCGAATCCTGATTCAGTACAAAAATATTCATAATTTCATTTCAAGCCCTATAACGTGCACACCGGCCTGCTAGTGAAAATTAACGTGCATTTTTAATGTCTGTTCATGTTGCCAACAATTTCTGGACAAACACGCACACATGTTACTGTTGGTGAGTAAGCAATTGATTCTTAAGCAATATTCGTGGACAATAAAGAAGAACCATAGGAGTGCGGTTCGATTGTCGCTCAGGCACAAAAATTTGTGTCCTTATTTTAGATTAAACACCTAGCAGCTGGCAAGAAAAACCGATACGTAACATTTGATTTTACTTAGTTAACAATCCGATTACGTCTTGGGTTCGTATCTCCGTCGCAGAACTTCACATCATGGGCTTCATCTTTAAATTCATACACACTTCGTTACTTCTGAATTGAGGTATATCAGACATCTTTCATGGTTAGTTAACAGGGATGAAAGGTCTTGATAGGAGTCCCGGTTTATTACAAAAACTGTCGTCTTTTATTTTGAAGTTTAGATTTCGTTACTGATATAGGCGAAAATTTGGGTACTTCATGATTCTTCATGGATAATCAGCGATATGATATAATTAGATTAGATTAGATTAAAACTTGTTCCATAGATCATGAATACGACATTACGTAGTGATGTGGAACGAGTCATTTTAATGGAAGATTTCTTTACATACCAGTATTCAATTTCTTTACAACAATTTTTTACCCTCTCTCTCTCTCTCTCTCTCTCTCTCTCACACACACACACACACACACACACACTGGGCGCTGATGACCCCGCTGTTTAGCGCCCGTAAACCTCAAACACTCTCTCTCTCTCTCTCTCTCTCTCACACACACACACACAGACACACACACATTCTCTTTTTATTTTCATTTGTTTGTTGTGCTCGACTATCGGCGAGGCACGAAAACGTTCGTGAATGAGTTTCTTAGTTTTGAGTACAGCTACGAAAGAAATATAAAAACAACTATGAGAGTTACTGATTTATGATGCTTAGTAGCAGTCAGTTCGGAGTATTATTAGCAACTAAGCTCCAGTCCCTAAACCTAGTTACAGAAATGCGAATCAGACGCATTACGTATTCCGGGCCGTAGCAGCCGCGTCTTTGAGGCGCCAGCTATGGTCACTTCGCAGCCCACTGTAGGATCACATCGGTTCGTCTTCTTCCTGCTAGTAATGTAACTGAGATTTGGCAACAACGCAAGGTATGTTTGGCAACTCTGTGATCGACGAGTTACTTCCTGGTGCGCGGAATTAAGCCTCAAAGTTCACTTGATTTCTCGTGTCATTTCCATTGAATAACCTGAGTTGTTATCGCTTGAGGTGTAAAAGAAGATTGTAAATTTTGAGCCCATCAAAGTCATTGAATGTTGCAATCGCAACTAATCTCGTCCTGTAAATAGCGGTTTACGAGTTCTAGCCACTATTGGCCTCGTAAGAGGAAGGCGCAAACCATATCTATCCGCTAGCTCTGTGTTGACGTGCTGACCTGTGGATACGCGACTGTTATGGATCGCGGTTCCAGCCTCGCTGAATGTAACGTTTTTTATCCCTTCTGTGTAAGAGCTGCAAGCAGTCAGATCAAACATCGACAAGCAGATCGTAAGAAGATACTTTCAGCTCATAGTGCAATGGTGAAAACTTACAATGCTGCACAACAGGTAACGCCTCTTTCCGCAGCTGACAAGCAAATTTTGGGTTTCGAGGAATACGTAACTTTATTTATGAAATGCCTCGTCTGCATACATGTTGAGTATGACACAGCATACCATTTAAACACAGACCCAATCGAAATCTAAGTGAATAGTATTTTACTAATTCGTGCAGATAGAGGCACGCTTGTGTACAGATACTCAGTTTTGTTAAAACAGACTTACTTTCGACGTAAGGTTATCGTGGGTAGTTTTATTTCATTTCTTACAATACAGTGCACAGTAGTCGTAAGGTTTCTTTTAGTGTTGTTAAAACAATACTAAACATGAGAGAGAAATTAATCATCAACGATATATGCGAATTCTCTGATGTTATCTATAACAGTCTGACAATGCACATGCAGTTTATTGATTACATGCATGTAGAAAACTTGTTCTGAGTTAAAGCTGTCAAACAAGGTTTGAAGAAGAATAAAAAACCACTACCAGACGACAGGTAATATAGAAAATACTTTTCTGACTATTTTGGCACGATGCACTCTGCTGCTTGACCGTCTATTAAATCTGAAAAGAACAAAATGACGCAGAAGTTAGCCTTTTTTCCACATGCGACTATATTGGGTTGAGAAGTGAAGAGAACTATGTTCAAAGTTCCATTAAACTGTTAACTTCAGGAGACAGCAGAATAGCGTTTAAAAAAATGTAATAGCGAATGTAATAGAACACGCGAAGTCTTATCAACAGCGCGTGGCGCTTGCCGTTACGTTACTAGCTGTGACGTAGCTACAGCACCTCTGGAACGAAACAACAGTTCCTCCAGAACTTCGGCATTCCACAGTGCTGTGAGATAATGCATGTGGACTGATCTAGACTCCTGAGAGACAGACGGTTACAGCATTTCCTTTGCACTGCACGATGGTTTCAACAAACAGATAGCGCAATAGAGTAGCTCAAATGGAAAGGAACACTTGCTATTTACATTTCTACATCTTACACTGTTGACAGTTCTGTGTAGGTGGCAGTTACGTTATTCTATTTCGGAGATTACAAAATAGAGTCGAATGTATGCACTAGGTAGCCAAGGCAACTAGTTCATGGCGATTCGGTCAACCAAGTAAATGAATGTACTGAACATCCTGCAAACCACTACAGGGAGCCTGTGTGTCAGAATTCTCATCTTGTGTGCCGCAACTGTGTTATGATAGAGAAATGAGTCGTAAAGATGAGGGTTTGGTGGTCTGTTGGACTGCTGCCGATGTTTTTTGATAGGGAGAGGCAGATTCTATTCTCTTCTGGCTACGCCAAGTGAAGAAGATATAATGGCATTGTGGTCTGAAAATCACATTAAACATGATATTCCTTCTCTACCAAGTAGACATTAGGAGGAACCACAATAAAGTAAGGAGTGGCGACATGTAGAAACTCTATCACCAGTAACCTTTCTCTTAATTCTAGTGACGAGACAAACCCTGTGTATGGTCACAGGACACTTATTCTGTCTTTTATTTGAGCTTCTGTATGTCGATAAAATTGGTTCTGAACTGGGAATGCAACTCAGATCGCCCTTAACGCGGAATTTGATCCCTTCGTGACAATACAGCTCGACTACAACTTGTTGTTTGTTCAAAACTGCAGATTCCTCAACATCTCCACATATTGCGCACGAATGGGTTGGAATCCTGGCCCAGCACTAAACTTTTCACTATGTATTATCAAGCTCTAGCATGAGAACACCTATCTGCTGGTGGATAATAATTTTTATTTTTAATGCATTTTCATTTGTTGTCAACACTAACGACATCTGACTTTTTTTACTCCCAGTGAGACACAGAACTATTTGCGAGATCACTGTAAGTTCAAGGATGTAATTCCGAGCTGCTGGTGGAGAAAAATTCGGTAAGTGTCGTCTCTTTGTGTGTAGTCAACAATAATATGTTTGGGGTTCGATGCTCAGTCAGCACTGAACACTTCGTCATATTATTTCTAGTTGAAACATGCTCACATGTCGCTGCTGGTGTAACAAACGCATACTTAACGTTCCTTTTCTCTAGAATATAACAGCGATAAGTGCCGGGTTGGAGTCCTGGGAAGGAAAAAATTAATGTTTCGTCTCGTCATTTCAGTTAATAGATCTAGCTATTGCCGATATGTCAAAGTTGATTGTGCTTCGATAACAATCCGATTAGGTTCTGGGTTCGAATCCCTGTCCAACACAAAGCTTTACCTCACTGCATTTCAAGTAAGTTACTTGTGAAGAAGCAGTATTTAACATCTCTCGTAGTTCGTTAACAGGGACGATAGAAGCTGGGTAAGAATTCGCGACCGTTAAAAATGTTTACGTTATGTAATTTAAAGTTGATATTTGTTAACTAATACTGTCCAAAAATGAGGTATATAACTCTCTTTATGCCTAGTCAGGAATGACTGTTAATTTCCGTCAGTCACGAAATCTTAGTTTGTATGACCTGGGTTTGAATCCATATGCAGAACGACTAGCTTCGTCGTGTCATTGGAAGTTCATACATATTCTCAACTAGCTGCTCGTGAATAACGTAAATTTTTAATGACATTTTGTGTTAAATAACAAGTATGGTATGTTACTTTGAAGAGGAAATCATGAATACGACGAACTTCCTACGTGCATTACCTATCTGACGTAATAATGAGAGTGCTAACATTTCAGGTATGTCATTTATTGCAATAAATGTGAGCTTACAAGCCTTAAGGACAGTCTTATCTGTGATGAGGTGTTCCCTGATATTTTTAGTATCGTGGTATTACTTTACATCGTGAGTTATTGCGATACAGAGCAGTGTTTTCTAGTGGTGATTTGTTGGAACCATTTTCAATAGTCAAACGACTGTATCAAGGTGCGATTAGAGGACCTGCTAGACAGCTGCGCTATGTGGGTTGCATGGGAATCAAGCGAAATGCAATCCAGGTCGTTCGGATACTTTTGAGCATGACTGTACTTCGTTAACAATCCGATTAGGTGCTGGGTTCGCATCCCTGTCACAAGCTTTATATGATGGCATTTCAATTTTAAACATGAGCAAACCTTGTTCCTTGTGAATGACACCATATTAAACGTCGTTGATGGTAGTTCCCAGGACGGTAACTGTTATGACAGGATTCCCAGTTCAGTACAAACATTCTCGTCATTTATTTTCAGGATCTGAATTGATAACTGATACTGGTGCAAACGTTTATACTTCACGTCTCTTTATGCCTAGTGATCCGGTCTCAATAAGGCACCAACAAAGTTTAGCGTCGTTAGCAATGGCTATAGGTGCTGGGTTTGAATCCAGGCCCCGAACGACGACGTTGGTCATGTCATTTAAAGTTCAAATTTGTGTAACGTAGCTGTTGATGTGTTACGAGAACAATGATATTACTGGTGATTCGCTGTTAATGTTGAGATTTCCTTAGAGTGCTTGTCGCCGTTAATCGCGTTTTTCTAATGATTCGTCCAATATCCAGTTTCCAGAGCCACTCGCCGTTGAGCGACCTTCAGCACGTGGATGGAAAACCTTTTAGAGAGCTGAAAACTTTTTTCCAATTGCCGTAGAGCTTTGTAACTCCATATATTGTCTCAAGTATTTAATTTCGACTAAGGATTACTGTACGATATATGTAAAATAATCCGTTTTCTTAGAACTTTTGGAATGTCACTTCTTGTAATTAAGGTTAGTTTATGAGTGTTATGGGGTGTCTCATCGCTAAGAACGTGTTTTCTAATATGTTTTGTATGACGATATTAGTTGACGCTTAGACTGACTGCCATAAAGACCTTTGGTCTCTTAGTAGTCTCTTGCGGTACCCATTGTGTGTAGTCAAACGACTGTAACCCACAGGGTTTTGGTGTTTAGAGGACCTGCAACACAGCTACGTTATGTTGGTTGTATTCGGGAGTGACCCACTTTTTGTGCTGTCAAGTGTATGTTCTCGAAGTCCAGTATATGGGGATTCTCCAGATAATTTTGGAGAAGAGGCGGAAGGGTGCAACGACATAGGTCGGAGACTGTTTATAACATTAAGATTAGGAGATGGTGTTGTTGTGGTCTCCAGTGCAACGATTTGGAGATAAATTTGAAAAACTTGTGCCAAGATCAATCCAACAGTATAAAATAAACGGACGAAGGTTTTTCGTGGACCACTAGAGGCTGAATACCTCCACCTGACCTGTTGTACTTAAAGCTGCTGAGGATTGCAGTTGATCCATTCCCTCCGAAATGAGTATACGAGTAAATAATACGAGTGATCGAAGCCATTGCATCTAAAAAAAACTGTTCAAATGTCTAGCGCTCACTTATTATGACTTCTGTACAGATATTGATACGTTATGATGAAGTTTGTGTTTCAAACTGAGAACGGAAGACATGCAATTTCAGTCCACCTAGACATGCTCCGTACTCCTGCTTGCTCGCTTGTTGTAACACAAGACGCTACGCGGACAGCGGGAGGGGACGCGAGAGAGGCGCGTGACGTCACGGATGGGGCATCAGTATGCGAGCGGCTTCGCCGCGCCCCCGTCGCCGCGTCTTCCTCAGACTATTTGCGAGTGTCTGACGTCAGCAGCGGGTCGGCCCCTCGGTCAGCTGTGAAGTTGGGAACAGTCAGCGAAGGCGGTGCAAGTTGTGGAGCGAGAGTTTAATAGCCCAACCTGGGCTGAGCCGCAGCAGGCGGAGCTGACTTTGGGGCTTCCGTGCTCGAAGCTTTGCCGTGAGCCTCGGGAAATTACGTCACCCCTACAGTCCTTGTAGCAGGAGGTTACACTTCGGTGGTCTCTGTCGGTGCAAAGTCGTTGGCTCGTAAAGAGAAGGTCGTGGCGTCGAATCTTGGGATGTGGTTTTAAAATTCGTGTTGCTGCGAGTGTCCGCTACAGCGATAAAATTTAATTGGTGGTAAAATTAAATAACTTCAAAAAAAGTGATGAGTTCGCTCTATGGGTACATAGACAAATCTACATTTAAACTTAAAGCAATTACAGGCCTCGCTCGCAAAAATTAAATCTTTGACCTCCTTTCGGCACTTCTATGAGTGCCTCCATCAGAAATTGATCTAGTTGGCCTATAACATGAGTACAAAATTAAGTGAAATTTTTTTTATATAAAAGTGCAAGTACTGTTGTACAAGAAAGAAAAAAAGGGTACAAATGGCTCTGAGCACTGTGGCACTTAACATCTTAGGTCATCAGTCCCCTAGAACTTAGAACTACTTAAACCTAACCAACCTAAGGACCTCACATACATCCATGCCCGAGGCAGGATTCAAACCTGCGACCGTAGCAGTCCCGCGGTTCCGGATTGCAGCGCCTAGAACCGCACGGCCACCGCGGCCGGCCAAGAAAGAAACAGTCACGTATAAATTACACCACTGACCATTAAAATTGCTACACCACGAAGATGACGTGCTGCAGACGCGACATTTAACCGACAGGAAGAAGATGCTGTGATATGCAAATGATTAGCTTTTCAGAGCATTCACACAAGGTTGGCGCCGGTGGCGAGAACTACAACGTGCTGACATGAGGAAAGTTTCCAACCGATTTCTCATACACAAACAGCGGTTGACCGGCGTTGCCTGGTGAAACGTTGTCGTGATGCCTCGTGTAAGGAGGAGAAATGCGTACCATCACGTTTCCGATTTTGATAAAGGTCGGATTGTAGCCTATCGTATCGCGACATTGCTGCTCGCGTTGGTCGATATCCAATGACTGTTAGCAGAATATGGAATCGGTGGGTTCAGGAGGGTAATACGGAATGCCGTGCTGAATCCCAATGGCTTCGTATCACTATCAGTCGAGATGAAAGGCATCTTATCCGCATGGCTGTAACGGATCGTGCAGCCACGTCTCGATCTCTGAGTCAACAGATGGGAACGTTTGCAAGACAACAACCATCTGCACGAACAGTTCGATGACGTTTACAGCAGCATGGACTACAAGATCGGAGACCATGGCTGCAGTTACCCTTGACACTGCGTCACAGACAGGTCTGCCTGCGATGGTGTACTCAACGACGAACCTAGGTACACGAATGGCAAAACATCATTTTTTCGGATGAATCCAGGTTCTGTTTACAGCATCTTGATGGTCGCATCCATGTTTGACGACATCGTGGTGAACGCACATTGGAAGCGTGTATTCGTCATCGCCATACTGGCGTATGACCCGGCGTGATGGTATGGGGTGCCATTGGTTACACGTCTCGGTCAGCTCTTGTTCGCATTCATGGCACTTTGAACAGTGGACGTTACATTTCCGATGTGTTACGACCCGTGGCTCTACCTTTCATTCGATCGCTGCGAAACCCTACATTTCAGCAGGATGATGCACGACCGCATGTTGCAGGTGCTGTACGGGCCTTTCTGGATACAGAAACTGTTCGACTGCTGCCCTGGCCAGCAGATTCTCCATATCTCTCACCAATTGAAAACGTCTGGTCAATGGTGGCCGAGCAACTGGCTCGTCACAATATGCGTCACTACTCTTGATGAACTGTGGTGTCGTGTTGAAGCTGCATGGGCAGCTGTACCTGTACACGCCATCCAAGCTCTGTTTGACTCAATGCCCAGGTGTATCAAGGCCATTATTACGGCCAGAGGTGGTTGTTGTGGGTACAGATTTCTCAGGATCTATGCACCCAAATTGCTTGAAAATGTAATCACATGTCAGTTCTAGTACAATATATTTGTCCAATGTATACCCGTTTATCATCTGCATTTCTTCTTGGTTTAGCAATTTTAATGGCCAATAGGGTAAATATCAAGCAAAAACCATTTAGTCACAATTAAAAAAAAAGAATTCATGAAGGCGAGCCACTATGGGCTGCTCATATGCGTCAAGCCACAGGTAGTAACAGAGTCTCTGACTACCTGTGGATTGTCTTGCATGAACAGAGTCTGTTGCTACCTGTGGCTTGACATGTATGAGCAGCCTATAGTGACCCACGTTCCACGTATTCTTTTTTTTAAAATGTTGTGAGTAAAGAGTTTTCCCTTGATATTAGTAACAACAGTAGCAATACATGTTTTCCACTGTCAGAGGTATCAGAAAGACTTCCCTTTATAACTTACGATTTGATTGTGTCCATGTCAGGGTCAGATAGCCTGTGGTAAAGTGACTTTGGTCCTACACCTAATTCGACTTTTGATATATATATATATATATATATATATATATATATATATATATATATATATATTGTTTTTTGCATTTATATTCATTTTCCCGGTCTCTGATTTTAAACAAAAATTGTATACACAACTATTTACTGTTACGTTTTCTTCTCCGCTGTCGGTTTTACAAAATATTTATGGCCTGCGTCGAAAATGACAATAGTTGTCTGTGGCAGCTTGTTGTCTTGGTTCTAACCCGCACGGGAATCACGAGATGTCTAGCGTGGGTAGATGAACTAATAACCAATAAGAAGAAACAGATAGATGTGTCACATATGGAAGTTTCAATTGATGGAAATTTCTGGTTGGAGCCTGGTAACAATGTACGAATCTCTCTTTCTCTCTCTCTCTCTCTCTCTCTCTCTCTCTCTCTCATGGCTCATAATGACGAGTATTCAGCATCCCTTCAGCAATTACCAGATCAGTCCTGCTATCATGTCCAAAAGACCACACAGTGATTCTAAGGCTACGTTTACGCTGCAACCTCACTGCTGGCACCTTGCGGCTCGCTGCATCTTGTTGCTCTCTGCCCGTCGGGGCCAATTACCTTGCAGGTGTTTACATACTGAGCAGCGAAGTGGTAACATAAACGGACCTTCAGTTTTGGAGGGACGTGGATCTCCAGAATCGTTACTTTCTGAGACCTTCCACCAAGATATCCACGGATCTAGAGTCGATTTGATGGCTAGAGACAGAAGTTAGACTCATCGCTGGACACCACAGAATGTCGAGCAATGGCCCAGTGCGGCTAGCTCTGCACCATGAAAGTCTGTGCTGTGTGTTGTATGGTGTCAGCAGTAGACGACGCAACTCGAATCATCAACCAGACTTCCAGTAATTTCTTACCGAAAGTTCATGGTGACAACCAGTCTGTAACCTCTGTCCAGACTTCAGCTGTTGTCATTGGTCTCTTCGTCACAGCCAGTAGAGCAATCTTGGGATCTTCTTGTGACGCAGTCCTTCTGGAAAGACGTGTTCTTGCTCTTCTCCTCACGCCGTTTTGTGAACATCTCGCCATCACTTTTCTTACAATGATTTGTGTACAGCTAACAGTCTGTGAGGGCTGTGGGTACGATACTCCCATACGCCTATCAACACTGTTTTGATCTTTCTCAAAATTCGCTGGTTGATGATAAGCTGCATGTGAACGTCCTCTAGACATGCTGTGTTGCGACCTCCACCTCGAGAGTTCCATCAGAATGACGTTTTAAAGTATTTTACGCAAAAGAATTTATGAACATATCAACTGCGAAGAAATCTTCCTAGCGCAAATGGCTGCAAGAAATCAGAAGTGATCTTAAAGTGATAAAAATTCAAGAACATGAAAAATCTGAAAAGAGATATGTTTCGAAAGAAAATTTCTGCTTTTATCTCCAGAAAAAAAAACAAATAATAAAACTAAAGCAGTCAGAAGTATGGAAAAAACAGCAATCTGATCGAATGAAAATTTAGAGGAAAAACCGTCCATACGAGACCAACGAGTGAAGAAGTACAAAATCCGACTTAGGTAGAAAAGTATAAATTCGGAACTATTGACTAATTGTATACGTTTTTAGCGTGTAGATGATTTCTCTTATTCTACGTTAATAAGTAGTGCGTTGCTGAAGTGTCGTAACTGGTGTGTTGTATATTTATGATGGTAATTTGATGCTATTCTTTCGATGACCAATAAAGCTGACGACATGAATATCAGGTATGACTCCGCAGCATTTGTTGCATTGCCGCTAGAACTAAACATTCTTTCGTCTGTTCTATGAAATAATTATCTCAGGTTCTCTGCAGAGCGGAATTTTAGCTGCGAGTTTATATTTGTTTCTCCACTTGTAATTAAATATACTATGAAACGCGTACGTTTCATATGTATTCATTACCAGCGATGGCGAGGCATGACAGAATCTCTGACCAGAGAGTTATTTATCGTTGCTAGTCTGCGCTTGACCGCGCGAGAGTTCAGTTGTTGCACTCAGTCAGTGCTAGTAGCGCGCGCGAGACGACAGTAGTAGGACGTTGCGAGTCGGCAAGAGTAGTTGCGAGATGCACTCTGTCGGCAGTAGTTATAGCGAGTGGACGGTTGTACTGAGCGGGGATCGACATGGGTCGGCGGCGTGCTCTCCCTCCATTTCTGGTCACGATTCAGGACGAGCTATATTGTTATCGAAGGTAATGAGGCGGCATTGCGCTCATCCAATAACATCTGTTAATTGTAATTAATTTGTTCAAGAGATGCCCAATAATAATTTTTTTTATAAAGTAAATCTTTTAAAGAAAAGTAATCATTAAAATTTAAATAATTTTTCCACCATTTTAAGAAATAGATTCATTTCAATTCAAAGAATATTTCCTATGCATTTCCTCCAAGAATCAGAATTAAATATACGCCAGCATTGCACGAAGCTGTGCCAAAAATAAGAGCAGATAGACATATAGTTTTAGTGAGGTAAGAATTTATCAGGTTTGATTATTTCACAGGGCCATAGGTCAGCGCTGCTGTGCCTATAAGATTTGTCAGGTTTAATTATTTGTGTTGAGATGTTACAGTCAGTTCATGGTCCAATATTTAATTAATATTATTGTGGGTTTAATGAGCAATCTTCATTTCTTAACGTTAATTTTGTGGGGAGTTAACATACTGGCACATTTGTTATTCAGTTAATACATTTCTAAATTTTCACGGGGAGGTTACACTTGGCTCCACTTCCATTTTTTCATTATCATTGTCAATTAATTTTTTGTGAGGGGAAGTTACAACTACTGTTACAACATGAAAACGAAGCTAACTTACAATGTGATACATCAGTTTTAGATGGGATGTGCATGTTATTCCACGAAGATCATATCGAAAAACTATAAAAGTGTAGTTATTGACGGTGAGTTTATAAAAACACAGTTCTTTCATTACGTAAATTTTTCCGATCAGTCTCATATTATGCACCTAATCACACTTTTTATTGTTGCATCGAATGCAACATGCAATGTCACAAGCCGGCCGTTGTGTCCCAGCGGTTCTAGGCGCTTCAGTCTGGACGGTCGCAGGTTCGAATCCTGCAACGGGCATGGATGTATGTGATGTTCTTAGGTTAGTTAGGTTTGAGTAGTTCTAAGTTCTAGGGGACTGATGATCTCAGATGTTAAGTTCCATAGTGCTCAGAGCCATTTGAACCATTTTTTTTGCAATGTCACAAATTTTTACTAAAAAATGTTCCCGGCACCCTCGGCTACTGCATTTGATTACGTACCCAAAATTAGTAATTCTCGTCGGATTACCTGATTATCATCTTCAGGAGGCGATTAACGACAGTAAGCAGAAGTACACATCACAGCATTAATTGTCGTGGGGAAAGTCTTTGTCCATGAGAATGACCACGAGGATGAGCAGTTTGTTCTATAACGTACCCATCCTTTCAACAAAGCACTCTATTGAATGGCCGTATTGATAACTAAAACCGGATAAAATATTATTCACTTCCTTAAAAGAGCACACAGCTCGCTTCGGAGCGCTGTAGATGGTTCAGAACTGGTAAACTGGCACAAGGCGCTCATGTGTCCCTCCGATGCTGAAGTGTCAGGATGCTGAAGTTGTGTGTAAGTCCGTTGGAGATATGACAGAATCGCGGAAATGAAGCAACGTGACTGGAAGTGTCCACGACCACACGGTGAACGAAGTTGCTCGATTTGTCGGAGTATCAACGCTGATTATCCAGCGTATTTACAAGGGATGTTGTGCAGCGCGCAGTTATATAATACAGCGTAAGACCAGTAGTCGCGAAACGTTTGTAATAGACGCGAAACGTTCCTAACCGAAGGAAAGCGGAGATGAATGTCACTCCCTGTCAATGACGAGCAGTTTCAAAGGCGACAACTGTTAGTGGAAGGAGGGCGTCCCATTAGTTTCCGAGTGAACATTGCGAAGGAAACCGCATGCAGCAGATGTTTCGAGTAGGGTAGTTCGCAAAGAACCATGGTTAAAGCGGCACGTAAAGATGGATGTCTTCAATGGGCGGCGCAACACAGAAATTGGATAGTGTTTGACTGGAGACGAGTACTGTTGTCCGACGAGTCATGATTCTGCTTTCTTTCAAATGCTGCAAGGCGTCAAATGCAGAGATGGGCCACCACATTAAGGCTACTAAGAAGATGAACCAGGATATCTATTTCTACGACGTCGCTGACCACTTGTTACCGTCTCTTCTCTAACTTCAAGTAGAGTATGGTACTGACACTTCTAACTCTCAAGATTCCAACAGCCGTACCCACAGGACATAAATTTCTGAGGTTCAGACGACCTGGCGCACTTCCTTTGGTCCGCTAAATCATCCCATCGTGTTTTTATAGAACATGTCTGTGACTATTTGGAACAGTTGAAACATCTCCTAAGAAATTTATGAATTACTGTGTTGGTAAACCCCTTACGTTATTTGATTTTCAAACAGCTGAGCAGAACTGAACGTACTCAGACATTTCTCTTTTTACTTATTCTGATCAACACTAAACTGACACACAATACTTTTAGCGCAACGCAATCTGACTTTCAATAATCCCTACAAAAGAATGGCCCTGACTAACATTAACCTGTATCTTTCATAAATCACTTACCTCACAAAAATCTTCGTTACTCGAACTACTGCAATACAGTGAGCGCCAATACTGCCAGCTAAATAAAGGATTCTAACTACTGAAGGCACTAACTGCTGATAGGCATAGTTAGCAAATGAAAGATTTTGATAAAGAACAAACAATGTATTTACCTTAATAGTGTTCAAAAGTCATATATATATAATCAGTTCATGACATCCGGTCTTACAAATTTCGTTTTTCTGACGGACACACATCCAGATCGTCCGCTCTCAAAACTGTGCCATCTCTCTCCCCGCATCCACCACTGCTGGCGGCTCACCTCCAACTGCACAACGCTACGCGCTGTTCACATCCAACTGCCCAACAGTACAATAGCGAATATTCAAACAATGCCAACCAGCCAGCCAGTGATTTTCATACAGTGCGCTACGTGACGTTACCAACATAAAAACCTAAACAGCCTACTTACACGGTGGGTGAGACGAAACAATCAACATACCCGTAGTCTGATAGGTGTACGAGATCTGATCACGGATGACTGACTTCAGCTGCATATGGTGTATCATTAAGGAGCACGTGGACTCTCTTTCTTACGGAAGTGAGACCATTATGATGGCTACAGGTGGTGTCACATGGTATTTGCCTATTGTTTCGTGCGGTGGCTAATTTTTTCTCTGGTGTTCATAATACTTAGTGAGGCAGTATCACGTATCTCTGTTGATTATACTGTCAGTTTAATTATTTATCTAGTTCATTTATTACTTTTTTCGTAACTTCTGAAATCTATAAAAGTGTTTAAGTCACAGCTGCAAAATACTAACACGAATTCTTTACAGACGAATGGAAAAACTGGTAGAAGCCGACCTCGGGGAAGATCAGTTTGGATTCCGTAGAAATGTTGGAACATATGAGGCAATACTGACCCTACAGCTTATCTTAGAAGCTAGATTAAGAAAAGACAAAACTACATTTCTAGCATTTGTAGACTTAGTGAAAGCAATTGACAAGTTAACTGGAATACTCTGTTTCAAATTCTAAAGGTGGCAGGGGTAAAACACAGGGAGCGAAAGGCTATTTACAATTTGTACAGAAACCAGATGGCAGTTATAAGAGACGAGGGACATGAAAGAGAAGCAGTGGTTGGGAAGGGAGTGAGACAGGGTTGTAGCCTCTCCCCGATGTTAGTCAATCTGTATATTGAGCAAGCAATAAAGGAAACAAAAGAAAAATTCGGAGTAGGTATTAAAATCCATGGAGAAGAAATAAAAACTTTAAGGTTCGCCGATGACATTATAATTCTGTCAGAGACAGAAAAGGACTTGGAAGAGCAGTTGAACGGAATGGACAGTGTCTTGAAAGGAGGATATAAGATGAACATCAACAAAAGCAAAACGAGGATAATGGAATGTAGTCGAGTTAACTCGGGTGATGTTGAGGGAACTAGATTAGGAAGTGAGACACTTAAAGTAGTAAAGGAGTTTTGCTATTTGAGGAGCAAAATAACTGATGATGGTCGAAGTAGAGAGGATATAAAATGTAGACTGACAATGGGAAGGAAAGCGTTTCTGAAGAAGAGAAATTTGTTAACATCGAGTATAGATTTAAGTGTCAGGAAGTGGTTTCTGAATGTATTTGTATGGAGTGTAGCCATGTATGGAAGTGAAACATGGACGATAAATAGTTTAGACAAGAAGAGAATAGAAGCTTTTGAAATGTGGTGCTACAGAAGAATGCTGAAGATTAGATGAGTAGATCACATAACTAATGAGGAAGTATTGAATAGGATTGGGAAGAAGTTTGTGGCACAACTTGACTAGAAGAAGGGATCGGTTGGTAGGACATGTTCTGAGGCATCACCAATTTAGTATTGGAGGGAAGCGTGGAGGGTAAAAATCGTAGAGGGAGACGAAGAGATGAATACACTAATCAAATTCAGAAGGAAGTGGGCTGCAGTACGTACTGGGAGATGAAGCAACTTGCTCAGGATAGAGTAGCATGGAGAGCTGCATCAAACCAGTCTCAGGACTGTAGACCACAACGACAACAACAAAACAGCTGCCTCTGTTTTTTTCTGAACATACAGTGCTAAAAAAAAAAAAAAATAGTACATGTGGAAAGACAACGTCGATTTTGATTCTATGACGGCACATGAGACCTAGGGAATAATAGTAGATGTACTGATAGTGGTTTCAACGTTGTCCGCCAACAGATAGGTGGATGAACCACCAGAGCGCCATACCGGTCTACCCTTTAACAGGGAATGCCCACAGCCAGAAGACTCAGTGTGGTGCAAACGTGTGAAGCAAGTCGGCGACCATGCTACGGAGACGCACTCGTGCTTCCTACAGCCAAATGAGGGAGTTTGGAAGGGGTCAAATTGTGGACTTCCGAACATTGGGATGGTTCTTTCCGACAACTGCCACACAAGTTGGACGTGCTGCGTCTCCTGGAAGCTGGTATCAGTAGTCACATGAACATTCTCATCCCGTAGACGAGGTTCTGGCCGCCCATCCTACACAGCACCCGTTAGGACCGTACATCTACATCTACATCTACATTTATACTCCGCAAGCCACCCAACGGTGTGTGGCGGAGGGCACTTTACGTGCCACTGTCATTACCTCCCTTTCCTGTTCCAGTCGCGTATGGTTCGCGGGAAGAACGACTGTCTGAAAGCCTCTGTTCGCGCTCTAATCTCTCTAATTTTACATTCGTGATCTCCTCGGGAGGTATAAGTAGGGGGAAGCAATATATTCGATACCTCATCCAGAAACGCACCCTCTCGAAACCTGGCGAGCAAGCTACACCGCGAAGCAGAGCGCCTCTCTTGCAGAGTCCGCCACTTGAGTTTGTTAAACATCTGCGTAACGCTATCACGGTTACCAAATAACCCTGTGACGAAACGCGCCGCTCTTCTTTGAATCTTCTCTATCTCCTCCGTCAACCCGATCTGGTACGGATCCCACACTGATGAGCAATACTCAAGTATAGGTCGAACGAGTGTTTTGTAAGCCACCTCCTTTGTTGATGGACTACATTTTCTAAGGACTCTCCCAATGAATCTCAACCTGGTACCCGCCTTACCAACAATTAATTTTATATGATCATTCCACTTCAAATCGTTCCGCACGCATACTCCCAGATATTTTACAGAAGTAACTGCTACCAGTGTTTGTTCCGCTATCATATAATCATACAATAAAGGATCCTTCTTTCTATGTATTCGCAATACATTACATTTGTCTATGTTAAGGGTCAGTATTGTTAGGGGAGCAGTGTCAGATCGTACAGCTACCACAGCGCAGATAAGAGGCCTTGTGAACCCTGACGTGTCAATACAAACTGTTGCGAACTGGCTACTACCATTGTGACTACGGGCACGCATAGCTCTAGCCCCTCTTCCACTACTTCACATCATCGACGTACATGGCTCGACTGATGTCGTCAGAGGGTCACTTGGAAGATGGAATGGCGCGTTGTGGTCTTCAGCGATGAAATCAGATTCTATCTGCACGCAGTCATGGTCGTCTGCGCCTACGTCTTAGACCTGGTGGGCGCTATCTCATAGAATGCACACTAGGCCTTACTGTCTGCGGTGCGATAAGCTACAACGCTCGTTCTCTTCGGTGTTTCTGGAGGGGGAATCAACCAGCGCTCGGTACGTGCAGAATATTGTTAGACTCGTTCTTTTGCCGTCCTTGCAACAAGAAGGTGATGTGTTGTTCTAATAGGTAAGTGCTCACCCACACGCTGCCCGTGAAAGTCAAGGTCTCGCAAGATCTGCAACAATTACCCTGGCCAGCCAATCGAGCACATGTGGGATATAATGGAACGAGAAGTGATTCGCGCTACACATCCACCGACAACTCTTACAGAACTAGCCCGCCATGCCTAGCTGAGTGGTAAGGTGCTTGCCTACCACAGAGCGGGCCCAGGTTGGAGAGTTTCTCCGCCCGTGGACTGGGTGTTGTATTGTCCTCATCATCCTCAAGTCACCCAGTGTGGCGTCACCTGAAATAAGACTTGCACCCGGGGGCCGAACTTCCCCGGACGGGACCTCCCGGCCAACAACGCCACACGATCATTTCATTACTCTTACAGAACTACGTGAAGAGATTGAGCAAGTGTGGAATAACGTGTGCCAGAACAGTTTCGCCTTCGTATGATCGATTTAATGGCAGTGTCAACGCCTACATTACCTCTCACAGAGCTGCGTAACGTAATAACAAGGATGTATGGTGCGAAAAGTGGCAATTGACTCTGAGTAAAGACAAGTGCGATGTTATTCAAATGAGCAATACAAGAAATCCGCTAAATTTCGATTACGCGATAAGTCAGATAAATATGAAAGCTCTAAATTCAACTAAATACTTACGGATTAAAGTTACAAATAACCTAAATTGGAATGATCACATAGATAATGTTGCGGGTATAGCAAACCAAAGACTATGATTCACTGGCAGAACACTTACAAGGTGCAACAGGTCTACTAAAGAGACTGCTTACACTACGCTTGTCAACTAAATACTTAGGGATTAAAATTACAAATAACCTAAATTGGAATGATCACATAGATAATGTTGCCGGTAGAGCAAATCAAAGACTATGATTCACTGGCAGAAGGTGCAACAGGTCTACTAAAGATGTTGCTTTCACTACGCTTGTCCGCCGTACTCTGGAGTGTTGCTGTGCGGTGTGGGATCCGCATCAGGTGGGACTCAAGAGTGACATCGAAAAAGTTCAAAGAAGGGCAGCTCGTTTTGTAATATCGCAAAATAGGGGAGATCGTGCCAGAGACATGATACGTAAATTGGAGTGGAAATCATTAAAACAAGGGCATTTTTCGTTGCGACGGGATCTCCTCATGAAATTTCAATCACCAGTTTTCTTTTTCTCCTCCGATTGCGAAAACATTTTGTTGGCACCCACCTACATAGGGAGAAATGATCATCACGATAAAATAAGAGAAATCAGGGCTCGCACAGAAAAATTTAACTGCTCGTTTTTCCTGAGCGGGGGCAACAGTGGAGAGATTGGATTATTTGGGGGGGGGGGGGGGGAGGAGAGACCAAACAGCGAGGTCATCGGTTTCATCGGATTAGGGAAGGACAGGGAAGGAAGTCGGCCGTGCCGTCAAAGGAACTATCCCGGAATTTGCTTGGAGAGATTTAGGGAAATCACGGAAAACCTAAATTAGGAGGGCCGGGCGCTGGATTGAACCATCGTCCTCCCGAATGCGGTGGAGAGACAGCTTGAAGGTGGTTCACTGAACCCTCTGCCAGTCACTTTGTTGTGAACAGCAGAGTAATCACGTAGATGTCGATTTAGATGTTGCGGCATGGTTCGATACCTGGAACCTTAGAACCGCTTGTGCTATTAATCTGTAAATGTGCTCATTTCATGTATTCCATATGCACTGTTTGAACAATAAATCTTGAGTGAACTGGAAAACTCTGAAAGGGTGCATTAATTTTTTTCCGGCAGTATATAACAGGAGAAACGGTATCCATTATCGGGGTAATTAAGCTGGCTTTATAAAAAAATGATGAAACCTAAAGTAGCCATTTATATGCTGCCCATTCTGTATGCAGCGAATCTGCCGTCGTACTTTCGTCTTTGAAATATACGCAACGGGAATGTGGTCGTCGGTCTCAAAACACAGACTATTTACAGAAACACTCGTAATACACAGTCTTCGCATAGTCGGCAGTGCTGTGTTTTCAACTAGCAATGTGGTATAAGTAATACCGAATGTAAATGAAAATGACCATGTAGCTGTACATCTAACTCTCAACAAAACGGGTACGTAAGGAAAATAAATTAAAGAGATTACTGTAGTTTTAAGGAGCTTCTTTTAACGAAAAGTTTTATATGTATCTACCGTCCGAAAACAATCACAGCTCTTTCGCTACGCATAACAATGATGCCCGTATGAAAGACAATTATATTTGGACACTTTTTTTTTGAAAAGTGATATTCATAACTTTGCTTTCCTCTTTTCCTTGCAGTATCGTTTGAACGTTCATGAAAACTGACGCCGAGCTACCTGATGAGTGATATCAGACCTATAGTCACAAACACACACAGTAAAAGAGTAAAAAATGCGTCCAGCAAAAATGTAAGTAAAGATGAACGTGCGAATGCACAATTGTAATTGAATAACAGTGCCTTCCATTTAATTAATAGCCTTTAGCTGATCGATCCTTTTGTTTTCTTTTAACCTGCTTCCGTGTTGTTAAGTTGTTTTGTTATTATGGTTGTACCTTGACAAAAAAATTTTGTAAGTGTGTTACTCTCTAAATGCAGTTAGTCACCTTCTGCGCAGTCTTATCGAACAGTGAGGAGACCCGGGTCTGGCACAAATTTTCAACTTTCCCCAGTGGTTGCTGGTTCAGAATGGTTTCTGTTCTTGCGGACATGGCTACGGGTCGCACGTTGTCATTCACGTAGGTAACACAAGTCACGATTTGTGGTTGTACCCAATAGCACCTCACACCGTAAGGCTCTGTATGTCATGTGCGAATGCAGTCACAGTGATGCCGCTTCCCCGTTGGCGGCGAATCAAAATGCGGCCACTATTACAATACCGATAGTACCTGGATTCGTCCGAAAACCCTATCTGTTGCCATTCCTATACCGAGTGACGTCTTTCCATACACCATTGACGTCTAGCACGTTTCTGCACATTCGTTATAGGTAGGCGGCCGACGCGCACGTAATCCATGCCGTAATAAACGACGACTGGCTTTTACCCCTGATAGTCTAAAATGTGTTACACCGTTCCAGGTAACACCACAGCCGAGGAAGATGCAGGTATGTTATGCAATGGCATTCGGATGAGGTTTCGATCTTTTCGGGGGTGGGGGGTTGGGGTGTGACGGTTTGGGTGGTGCGATCTCACCCGTTTCATCATGTTCTACGGACTTCCATGAACCATTCGCCACACACCCATTGCACTGCCGAAACACCTCGTCCCACACTAGCAGCAATTTCCCAGATAGATGCATTACATTCTCTCATATCAATAACGAACCGTCCGCCCCTGGTAGCTGCGTGGTCAGCGCGACAGACTGTAAATCCTAAGAGCCCAGGTTCGATTCCCGGCTGGGTCGGAGATTTTCTCGATTGGGTGTTGTGTTGTTCTAATCATCATCATTTCATCCCCATCGACGCACAAGTCGCCGAAGTGGTGTCAAATCGAAAGACTTGCACCCGGCGAACGGTCTACCCGACGGGAGTCCCTAGTCACACATTTACATTTATTTTAATAATGCACCCTCTTTCAAACTCAGTGATTTGACGGCGCAGTTTGGGCATACGTCTGCGAGGCATCCTGCACGACTGCTCAAGTCACACTGATCCATTACCTTCGGTGTATAGCGATAACGAGATCCGCAGGTGGTGTTGCACCGCGATATCGATGTTGACCTTGAATCCGCGAGCCAACGTGGTTCAAATGCTAATCCTTTCTGCAGAATGTACTAATGTACGTGTCCTGTACATATGAACGTCCTATCTCTAGTAATTTAAGGTGTTCTGCTTTTTCTGAACACGAGTGTATAATGATTTTGGTCGGTGCTTCAGTCTAGTGACTTATTTCAAAAGCACGTGAAGGAATGCACCATAAGCAGTTTCCGTCATTTTATACAGTTCTTGTTGTTAGACAGGACATAGTTTTTCGTGCAGCACTTGTAAATATTTCGCGTTCTACACATTTAAGTGTTGTATAATATGTATGAGAGCTGTTCGGAATATATTGTTAATTACGCACGCACAGAATTTTAAAGTGAGCAAAGTCTTATGTATTTTTAGGACTACATATACAACAAGTGGACAGTTAGCCATACGTCATCTGTCGTGCACCGTTTTGGATCTTGAAACAGAGTAAGGTGTTTTACAATGGATCATGTGATACTTGCAACTGTATTGAGTTTGTTTTATCTCCTTAGAATTTTACCTGTTTGCAAATTGGAACATTGTGTTAGTTTTCAGTTGCTCTTATTTTAAAACGTATTGCATTCGTAACTACCTTTCATAATATTTCTTCTTAACTCGATTTCACTTATTGATCATTGTTGTGTAATACAGTGATAACGTAAAACATAGACGATTAAATACAGCACTGTCAAGCTTTTCTGGAATGCAACGCTTTTAAATTTCATTAGCATGTTTGTTCCTAGTTACACGACCATGCCACCATTTAAAACTGATTATGAAAGTCTCATATATTAAACTTCTCTTGCAGGGCTGCCTGGAGCGGGAAGTCTGAGAAGAGTACTAAGGTACAACATTGTCGCCTACTGCTGCTTAAGAAAGTTTCAGAATTTCTTACAAGTGCTGTTCGTCTGAATAATTATTTGCTCTTTTAGCTAAGGATTTTTTGCAATCATACCAATCAACTACACTTTTTTGCTTGGTTTCTGCTCATTTCGCTGTTGCTGTATTTCACAATATGAAGATCGCATAATGTTGTACGCCCCTTGTCTTGTGTAGACTAATTTTACGACTATTTTTCAATTGGTTACACTTTTTAATATAACATGTCCTCTAACACTGTCAAAAGATTTGTAGGTTAGCTTGAAATATAACAGCATAGCAATGAAAAACAAAACAAATGATAATGACTGTGGGATTATTCAAAAATCGGTGGGAAATTCAGATTCTTTTGGTAAATTCTAATTTCCGTTGTAAATTCAAATGCTAATTAAATTGAATTGCAAATGACATAAGAATACTAAAATTAATAATAATACACTGAAACACCAAAGGCATGCATATTCCAATACAGAGATATGTAAACGGGCAAACACAGCGCTGCGGTCAGCAACGCCTGCATAAGACAACAACCCCCTGGCGCAGTTGTTAGATTGGTTACTGCTGCTACAGTGGTGGATTATCAAGATTTAAGTGAGTTTCAATGTGGTGCTATAGTCGGCGCGATGCGACACAGTATCTCCGAGGTAGCGACGAAGAGGGGATTTTTCCGTACGACCATTTCACGAGTGTTCAAATGGTTCAAATGGCTCTGATCACTATGGGACTTAACTGCTGAGATCATCAGTCCCCTAGAACTTAGAACTACGTAAACCTAACTGACCTAAGGACATCACACTCATTCATGCCCGAGGCAGGATTCGAACCTGCGACCGTAGCGGTCGCACGGTTTCAAACTGTAGTGCCTAAAACCGCTCGGCCACTCCGGCTGGCTTCACGAGTGTACCGTGAATGTCAGGAATCCGGTAAAACATCAAATCGCCGACATCGCTGCGGTCGGAAAAAGCTGCTGCAAGAAAGGAACCAACGACGACTGAAGAGAATCGATCAACATTACAGAAGTGCAACCCGTCCGCAAATTGCTGCAGATTTCAGTGCTGGGCCATCAACAAGTGTCAGCGTGCGAACTAGTCAACGAAACATCACCAATATGGGCTTTCGGAGCCAAAGGCCCACTCGTGCATCCTTGATAAATAAACGACACAAAGCTTCACGTCTCGCCTGGGCCCGTCAATACCGACATTGGACTGTTGATGACTGGAAACATGTTGCCTGGTCAGACGAGTCTCGTTTCAAATTGTATCAAGCAGATGGACTTGTACGGGTATGGAGACAACTTCATGATTCCATGGACCCTGCATGTCAGCAGGGGACTCTTCACGCTGGCGGAGGCTCTGTAATGGTGTGCGGCGTATGCAGTTGGAATTATATGGAACCCCTGATACGTCTAGATACCCTCCCGGCGGAGGTTCGACTCCTCCCTGGGGAATGGGTATGTGTGTTTGTCCTTAGGATAATTTAGGTTAAGTAGTGTCTAAGCTTAGGAACTGATGACCTTAGCAGTTAAGTCCCATAAGATTTCACACACATTTGAACATTTTTGAACTCTTCTGAGTTTAAACACTTCAGCTGGTCACCAAACTCCCCAGACATGAACATTATTGAGCATATCTGGGATGCCTTGCAACGTGCTGTTCAGAAGAGATCTCCACCCCCTCGTATTCTTACAGATTTATGGACAGCCCTGCAGGATTCATGGTGGCAGTTCCCTCCACCACTACTTCAGACTTTCGTCGAATCCATGTCACGTCGTGCGACGGCATGGCCATCCTGTGTGTTCGTCGGGGTCCTACACGATATTTGGCATGTGTATCAGTTTCGTGGGATCTTCATTGTACATCCCTTATTTATGAAAATACAATTTGCAGATCGCTGGTGTGGAAGAGTGTAGGGTATTCCCTTTAGCTCATCATATTTGGATTACTGGCACAGTTTAACTATGATATCAGAAACTAAGGTGGCTGACCCAGAATACTGGGGCAGTCTTTACTCCTCTCGTCTTATTGGCGGGAAATTCAAAAATTGCTGGGAAATTAAATGATTCAGCATGAAAATTCAAGTTTTTCCTTCTGGCTATGATGCATGGGAGTTGGGAAGGGGGAGGTTCCATTGGTCAAGAGCTAGAGAGTAGCTATAGCCAGGTTTATCAATAACTATTGGACACAGAGAGGATTTTAACACTACAGAGTCGCTCCAGCCAGGTCATCAATGTCCGAAAGAACAGACACCATATGCATATGAGCATATAGTCTACTCAATAGTCCTAAATGGGAACGAAGGGTAATAATCGGACAACAAACTATCTCTGAAGTGCAGAGGGTAGCCTCTTGGTGATATACAAGTGAACAGAAGCTGGAAGAGACATAAGGACGGGTAATAATATTATGACAGCAATTCGATGTCCTCATACTGATATAAATCCCTGTCCCTATACACAGGAGTTATGTAGCAACAGTAGTAGGGAATAAATAACAATTACAGCTATTTACGAGTTGCATCCCAGCTAACAGAAAATTGGGAAATGCATCATACGTTATTTTTTGTGAAATCAGTGGGAGTTATCGGAGTCGAAAACAGGATTTCTAGTCGAAAAACTGTATGCACTAACTGAGAACTACCGCCAGCATTCCTAGCAGTCATATGAACCACGCGGCCGCAAGCGTGTTCGATCTGGCGACAACTGGTGGAACTGCCTACAGTAGTCATTATGTTCGTGATTTTGTGTCTTCACGTGGGAGGCCCCTTGTCTGTAGCGTCCAGCACTCCAAGGACATGTAACAGCCGCCGTATCGGATTGCACACTAGCCAGATGTCTCCACAGGATCCAACGTAAGCGTGTGATTAAATTCATCACATCCGATTCCTAGTTACAGCCAACATTTCTGAGATCCGTGTTCAGTCAGTTTAGGATTTTGTACTGTTTCTTATGACTCCAATCTAGCACTGCAATTTAAGTGACGCCTCATACAGGATCACACGACCATAACAGAGTTACTGTGAGAACTGTGGGTAAGTCTTCAAACCACTGAGGGCAGTTCATTTGTATCTAACTCACTCTCCAGATGTAGTCTTACACTTTTAATGTTACAAAGGTATTGAAATGGATCGTACTTTCGATCTCTTTTATGGCGTATTGAGTGTAATGTTTTGTTTGGTGTTTGTCGCGTGTTGTGTATTTTGGTGTGTGCGGTGTATGTGATTCTGATTTGTTGTGTGGTGTTTACACAGACAGACGAAGCAAGTGATTTTCGGAACACCCATACCCGCAGTGCTTCCTATGAACAATAGCACCCTATGCCAGACATGTTAGAGCCTGCAGAATTGTGGTGTATGCTTGAAAAAATCCGTTTCCTAAACACCTGGTCACAAAAAAAATGTCCTGAATGTGAAAATGGAACACCTGCACTAGAAATGCTTAATATCATAAACCCCAGATGAGAAAAGCACTCTAAAACTGTGTCGCTAGCATCTTCAAACACCTCAGTATTTAGTGCAAATATCAACATCGAATGGAATGCAATATAAAAGATAGTCCGATGCAGTGCTGTTTCAATAGCAACATGGCATATTCAGACATTGTGGCACATCCTCCCTGCATATAGCGCAATATCACGTTGTCGTAACCTCCAGCTGAGTAAAAACAGCGAGAATACTTGCCTTTCACGTTACCTCGCGTCATGTCGAAAAAATATGCTTTCAGCAAAATGCCAACCTTGTGGACCACCTCATTCCAAACAGTCTGTGCTCGCAGACCTGGAATTTCACATGTCACCACTCTAGAAGTGTTGCTATTGGTTCCCGCCAAAAATTGTCACTGATCTCCATAATTGGGAAATCCCCGGCCCTCTCCATCCCTGCCCCCTTTCTCCTCTTCCTTCCCCCATTCCTCTCCCTCTCCCCATGTGGAAATCGGTAGGAAAAGCTCGGTAAGTGCTGAGCCGTTGGCATGGAAACGGTTTTTCGTACCAATCTGTTCACTTCATGAATGTCAGTGTTGAACAGAGAGGACTTCAATAACTGTATTACATGCAGCATGCAGGCTGAGGACTGAATACATAGCTTCCTACTTGTGGGCTTGAAATAAATGTTAAAGGAGGAAAATAACGTTATTTCTCCAAATAATGATAATACAGTGGGATGTCTTGAAGATGCAATTCACAACTGAAAGAGACGGTTGCTGGTGCTCAAATTACCGACCGCCTTCATTGAAACGTCTAATCAACTTGCCTCTTGCACTACGCAAGAGGTGATTGCTACCAGCCCAGCAGGTAAGTGATATTATTCCTATGTGCTACATTGTGTGGAGGGCAGCGCACCGATAGCAGTAATTTGCTGAACTGATAACACTTTCCCCTGCTGCCAAACAGACAACTTTGCAGTGATCTGACCTCTTCAGCAACCTCTTCAGCAACCCCTGTTCGACCGATGTCTTCGTGAGACCCTACTGTGTTATCTGGCAACGCCAGGGATATGAGGCAGGTGGAGTAGCTCAAAGGTCGCAGCTGCAGTCAGTGTAAGGACCATGGAGCGTCGACAACAACAACAGCAGCAGCATCTCTCTGCAGAATAGGAAGAAGCGGAAGAACAAGTGCCCCCTTCTTAATACAAACATCAAAAAAAGTTTTGAGTCACCTCGGTTCCGAGAGTTTCGGAACCTGTACAGACAACTGGAAAAGACATCAACATAAACATCATTTTCGCCCCTTTTATTGCTCATGAAAACCACACATTGCATGTTGTACCACCGTACAGCGAGACGTTCAGATGTGGTGGTCCAGATTTCTGTACACACTGGTACCTCTAATACCCAGTAGGACGTTCTCTTGCATTGATGCATGTCTGTATTCGTTGTGGCATATTATCCACAAGTTCATCAAGGCACTGTTGGCTCAGATTGTCCCACTCCTCAACGACGATTCGGTGTAGATCCTCAGAGTGGTTGGTGGGTCATGTAGTCATGTAGGCAATTCGATTCTACACAGAGTACGCGAAAGAACTTGCCCCCCTTCTAACAGCCGTGTACCGCAAGTCTCTAGAGGAACAGAAGGTTCCAAATGATTGGAAAAGAGCACAGGTAGTCCCAGTCTTCAAGAAGGGTCGTCGAGCAGATGCGCAAAACTATAGACCTATCTCTCTGACGTCGATCTGTTGTAGAATTTTAGAACATGTCTTTTGCTCGAGTATCATGTCGTTTTTGGAAACTCAGAATCTACTATGTAGGAATCAACATGGATTCCGGAAACAGCGATCGTGTGAAACCCAACTCGCATTATTTGTTCATGAAACCCAGAAAATATTAGATACAGGCTCCCAGGTAGATGCCATTTTCCTTGACTTCCGGAAGGCGTTCGATACAGTTCCGCACTGTCGTCTGATAAACAAAGTAAGAGCCTACGGAATATCAGACCAGCTGTGTGGCTGGATTGAAGAGTTTTTAGCAAACAGAACACAGCATGTTGTTCTCAATGGAGAGACATCTACAGACGTTAAAGCAACCTCTGGCGTGCCACAGGGGAGTGTTATGGGACCATTGCTTTTCACAATATATATAAATGACCTAGTAGATAGTGTCGGAAGTTCCATGCGGCTTTTCGCGGATGATGCTGTAGTATACAGAGAAGTTGCAGCATTAGAAAATTGTAGCGAAATGCAGGAAGATCTGCAGCGGATAGGCACTTGGTGCAGGGAGTGGCAACTGACCCTTAACATAGACAAATGTAATGTATTGCGAATACATAGAAAGAAGGATCCTTTATTGTATGATTATATGATAGCGGAACAAACACTGGTAGCAGTTACTTCTGTAAAATATCTGGGAGTATGCGTGCGGAACGATTTGAAGTGGAATGATCATATAAAATTAATTGTTGGTAAGGCGGGTAACAGGTTGAGATTCATTGGGAGTGTCCTTAGAAAATGTAGTCCATCAACAAAGGAGGTGGCTTACAAAACACTCGTTCGACCTATACTTGAGTATTGCTCATCAGTGTGGGATCCGTACCAGATCGGGTTGACGGAGGAGATAGAGAAGATCCAAAGAAGAGCGGCGCGTTTCGTCACAGGGTTATTTGGTAACCGTGATAGCGTTACGGAGATGTTTAACAAACTCAAGTGGCAGACTCTGCAAGAGAGGCGCTCTGCATCGCGGTGTAGCTTGCTCGCCAGGTTTCGAGAGGGTGCGTTTCTGGATGAGGTATCGAATATATTGCTTCCCCCTACTTATACCTCCCGAGGAGATCACGAATGTAAAATTAGAGAGATTAGAGCGCGCACAGAGGCTTTCAGACAGTCGTTCTTCCCGCGAACCATACGCGACTGGAACAGGAAAGGGAGATAATGACAGTGGCACGTAAAGTGCCCTCCGTCACACACCGTTGGGTGGCTTGCGGAGTATAAATGTAGATGTAGATGTAGATGTAGTCCATAAACAGCTCTTTTCAATCTATCCCAAGCATGTTCGATAGGGTTCATGTCTGGAGAACATGCTGGCCATTCTAGTCTAGCGATGTCGTTATCCTGAAGGAAATCATTCACAAGATGTGCTCGATGGGGGCGCGAATTGTCGTCCATGAAGATTAATGCCTCTTGAATATGCTGCCGATAAGGTTGCACTATCGGTTGGAGGATGGCATTCACGTATCGTACAGCCGTTATGGCGCCTTCCATGACCACCAGCAGCGTACGTTGGTCCACATAATGCCACCACAGAACAGCAGGGAACCTCCACCATGCTGCACTCACTGAACAGTGTGTCTAAGGTGTTCAGCCTGACCGGGTTGCCACCAAACATGTCTCCAACGATTGTCTGTTTGAAAGCATATGAAACACTCATCAGTGAAGAGAACGTGATGCCAATCCTGAGCGGTCCATTTGACATGTTGTTGGGCCCATCTGTACCGCGCTGCATGGTGTCGTGGTTGTAAAGATGGACCTCGCCATGGATGTCGGGAGTGAAGTTGCACATCATGCAATCTCTTGCGCACAGTTTGAGTGGTAACACGACGTCCTGTGGCTGTACGAAAAGCATTATTCAACATGGTGGCGTTGCTGTCAGGGTTCCTCCGAGCAATAGCGGTAGCGATCATTCAATGCAGTAGTAGCCCTTGGGTGGCCTGTCTCTCTGCATCTCTACCGTGTCTAAACCAAATCGCTTTGGTTCACTCCGAGACGCCTGGACACTTCCCTTGTTGGGAGCCTTTCCTGGCATAAAGTAACAAGTCAGACGCAATCGAACCGCGATATTGACCGTATAGGCATGGCTGTACTACAGACAATACGAGCCGTGTACCTCCTTCCTGATGGAATGACTGGAACTGATCGGCTGTCGGACCCTCTCCGTCTAATAGGCGCTGCTCATGCTTGGTTGTTTACGTCTTTGGGAGGGTTTAGTGACATCTCTGAACAGCCAAAGGGGCTGTGTCTGTGACACAACATCCACAGTCAACGTCTGTCTTCAGGAGTTCTGGGAACTGGGGTGATGCAAAACTTGTTTTGGTGTGTGTAATATTACATTAGTTGCTATTATTATTATTATTGCTTGTAATGGTTCTTCTTTGTTGAGAAGCACATCAAGGACTTGCAGTGGCAGTATCCTCCACCTTGTCGAGACTTGCAGCAGCGCAAAAGAACAGCTTGTTGGGGCCTGCAGCAGTTGCAGCAGTCTCCCACACATAGGATCCTGTAGGGGAACTGGTCAGCACGATGGAGCAGGACAAAGATGTGCTATTGCCTGTACTACTCACTGCTGAAGACACGCAACAGCAGAGGTCAGATATATCTGTCCCCAAGTCACAGAAGCTCACCGAAGGCTTTCAATTTCCGCAGTCACAACCTGCTGAGCAGCATCGACAGTTCCCCAGGAGTCTCAAACAGCACCGTGGAGGTCAGTACTTGACTCCAACATATTTGCCATCCATTTGACTGCAGGACATTCCAGTGATACTGCAAGGACAGAGTGTATATGTAGCGCATGAGAAGATGCCAATAGCTGTCAGTGCACTACTACTATTACTACTACTCACTTCCACATATACTTTAGCTATTAGTGTGTCAAAGCTTCTGAATATAGGCTTGGAATGGGACAATGACTGGCATTTAGTGATGGAAATTGAGAATTAAAGTGCAGTTTCTTCAGTCAGAATGGGGGAGGTGTGTCGCACAATGTTATACAGTGCTGCCCAAATGACTACCGAGTATAACCCATCTCTTTCTCCCTGGGCATTTACTGTGATGGCCTGACACTAACTATAATGTATGATGACGCAGCGCTCAGGGTGAAATCTAGAGACCTAGCCATTTATTTACGGAACTCTACTGTTGTGAACTTATTTGTTACTATGGATGGTGCTATCTGTTGTGTCAGGGAGGCTGAACCACTGGCTATCGTGTATTCAAGCTGTATACAATTATGTAAATAAACTATCTTTATGGGAATAGTGCACATTTGAGTGATTGATTTAGAACAGTACTTCGGCTTATGTATCAATACAGTGCCGAAGTCGATTACTGTTGTTCCAATAGGTGCACTGTGTCAGGTCCCCATAAACATTATGCAGGCGCCTATGAAGGTCTGCAGTGCTCTGGTTTTCCGCCAATAGAAACTCAAAGACAGCTCTTTGCTTGGAACGCACCTCAGTTACAGACGCCATTTTCAAGTCTACGTATGGCGCCGTCACCTATTGGGACATTATGGAACTGTAGGGGCTAAAGAGGGAATATTCCACGATGTCCCACAAAAAAATTCATTTTTTTAACCGAAATTTAAAGAGAGCATTACTTATTGAACGCTCCTCGTAATTCGTATATATAGACGTTTACAGACTTACAGGTCTAGAATGACGAGGATCCATCCCGGCATTTGCCTGTAATAACGTAGGGAAACCATGGAAAACCTTGATCAGGATGGCTGGAGCCCCACCCGACTACAAGGCCACTCTTTTTAAAACAAAACTATCTTGTGAGACCTGACTTTCTCTTGGCGTATACAATTTTCAAACAACTTACGGGAATTCAGCCAGGTAACGTTAACAGCGACCGCCGATATTTCGGCGGGAGCATACCCGCCATTTTCAAGCAAACTGCAACAGGCAGACGATGTACAGGCAAATTTAAAACCTCGGTTCTTGGACTAATGCAGGAAAGATAACACACACACTGAACACTAGCGCTACCAAAGATGACCAAAGTCAAAGATATCGATATTGAGACTACGAACTAGCAGGTGAGGTAACGTTGACTCTGATGGAGAAACAGAGTCAGTGTTACCTCACCACATTCAGCATAGCTTGCTGTCAATTCAGAACTTCCCCGCTATTTTAGTTCGTGCAACAGGCTAGATCCAGCAACGGAAACCATCCCCCACAACGCTGAAATAAAAGGCCCCGCTTCCCAACTGGCGATCGTTCGCCGTCTTTTAAGAGACGTTTGTGACCACCGCTGACCCGTGAGTATCACACTGGTGTGCAGAACGTAAGGACGAAAGTAGCTTTAACATGATGTGTCGCTGCAAATAACATAGCTCTATGAAGTTTGGACCGTACACAGACAGAACTGCTACAGTAAGGTACAGAATGCAACTGAAATAAATTTTCAGTTGGACGAACCGAAGTGACACATTTCTTTAAAGACAGCAATTGCACTGAAGTCACCGCAATTATGATGGTCCCCTGGAAATTACAGGGAACGGGACGTAGTTCTTAACGGGGTGTGCGTTCTCCATGGATGGACAGCGATGAATGCTCTGCAGCGTCGTTCCTTGCGGCCCACAAGGTTGGTAAGGAGTTGTTGTGGTAGGGCGTTCAATTCCAACACCAGCATGGCTGACAATTACTGGATGGTCGTTGGTAGACGTGGACATGCTACAGTTCGACTGTCCAACTTATCCTACACGTGGTCGAAGGGATTTAAGTCGGTGGGCCAGTCCATTCCTGAATATCCTCTTGTTCCAACAGCTCCTCCACCTGTGCTGCTCGATGTGATCGCACATTGCCATCCATAAAAATGAAGTCAGCACCCCTGAAAAGAAACACATGGGGAATGACGACAGTGTAACAGTAACACAGTGTCCGTGTTCAAATATTTGGAGGTAAGTCGTCCATGCAACATTATGCCTCCCCAGACCATAACGACTGCACCACCAAAATGATCACGCTCGGCAATGTTCGTGGGCACAATACATAGTTCCATCTCTGGCCAAAGGAGGCTTCGTTCAAAATCACTAGCCAGATTGAATCTGCACTCATCCCAGAAGAGTGCGAGACTCCACTCCTCGTTGGTCCAGTCCCTATGCTCTTGTCACCATCGGAAACAGTGACGCTGATGTGCGGGTCTCAACGAAACCCATCAGGAAAAGTGATTACCCCTGTGCACAGTCGTCGTGCTATTCTGAGGCGTGAGATTACGTGCCATGTAGTCCTTTTAAAAACTGGTTGAAACTGCACCTAGTATTTGACGTGTGCCCCTTCTTGCCTGTTGCACAATCTAGCGGTCATCTGCTGCTGTAGATGACCGTCCTCGAACATCCCCTCTCCTTCCCACAGCACTGGCTGTGGCCAGGGCCGCTGCCATGTACATGAAGCAATGCTGTGAGCAATACCAAACTCCTGTGGCATAATTGGCACCTTTCGTCGTTCTCCAATTTGCTGATCATTCTTCCCCATGAGAAGTAATCCAGATATTGTCTTTCCGCCATGTGGTAATGAATAACACCACCACAGTGCACCGTAACTGCTTGCTGATTGACACACACTGTCTTTTTCCGTTTCTTTAACTGCCTCGTGTTGTGGGGTCAGTAGGTGGGCAGAAAATAGCTCGAGATACTCACTTGATAACCGGCCTACAGATAACGCCATGTTAGATAGCTCCGTAAAAAGTACTCTGAAAAATGAAGAAATTGTGAGTTAATTGGCGAGCACTTCTTTCGAACAAGACCACTGAAACGACCGAATGTTTAACTCGCGAATAGTTGTGGGTCGGTACCTGGTACAATGTGAAAATCAATCGAGTCGGACTTGCAAAAATTCCGGCTGCTTTTCGAGTGAAACTATGTTGTACAGACAGTGAACTTTGAATGACAGAGCATTACCATATTAAATACGGACTTGATAGCCATTTCATGTGTTTCCATGTGAATAGAAAAGCGGATTCAATCTAATTTTAAAAGCTTTCTGCAAGTAGACTGCATCCTCCGAACGCCCGATTTTTCGAAAATGAACTTTCAGGAATTGACTTTCAACTCGAGCCACGTTGCCTTCTGAGTGGTAGGTATTAGGTAGTGGTTTCATCAACGCTACTTTACGCTGCCTAGCACGTATCTGCTACTACAGAGTGAAGGAACGTTGGAAAGAAGTATATCGAGGTAGGTGGACTTTCGATAAGCGAAAGAGAGAACGCAGACAACCGAACCCGCCCCGCCACAGGACCTTTTGTAACCAGTACGATATCCATGTTGTGTCAGGTGTGCCTGTGAAGTAATTAAAATGTGACTGTAATGAACCTCCATTTTATTCTAATACGATCTGCTGTTGTTTCCACTCTCCACGTGATCTGTTTTTCGTGGCCGAGCGGTTCTAGGCGTTTCAGCCAGGAACCGCGCGACTGCTACGGTCGCAGGTTCGAATCCTGCCTCGGGCATGGATGTGTGTGATGTCCTTAGGTTAGTTAGGTTTAAGTAGTTCTAAGTTCTAGGGGACTGATGACCTCAAATGTTAAGTACCATAGTGCTCAGAGCCATTTGAATTTGATCTGTTTTTCTTTATAATTCTCCAGAAAAATAGTAATCAAAAAAATGGTTCAAATGGCTCTGAGCACTATGGAACTTAACATCTATGGTCATCAGTCCCCTAGAACTTAGAACTACTTAAACCTAACTAAACTAAGGACATCACACACATCCATGCCCAAGGCAGGATTCGAACCTGCGACCGTAGCAGTCGCGCGGCTCCGGACTGAGCACCTAGAACCGCTAGACCACCGCGGCCGGCAATAGTAATCAAAACATTCAATGTCTTAAGGAGGTTACTTTTGTCAGATAGATTCTGAGGAAAGGAAAAAACTGTTCTGATATGTAATATAGTAATCCCAATACGTGAGCCGTCACTGCGTAGTCGCAGGTAGCCAACGACGATACCCGTTGCTCAGTTCAAGAGGATATAGTTCATAAACTTCTGGGACTGATACGAAAGTTTGTCAGTCGTTAAAGAAACATTGCGCACACAGTGAGCGAAAATCATAAGAAGATGTGAATAATTTATCGTCCCCTTTTTGAGAGGTTGCTGTGGTTAAACAAATCTGTGTTCTATGAAAAATGAGGTAACTTAAAATCCTATGCTAGTCGTCACATTCAGTTAGATAATGCCATTCTTAAATAACGAAACTCATAAGAAGCAAGATACGGCACACCTCTCTCAGCTGTGCTGAAACCCCCCCCCCCCCCCCCAGTATCCAGGAAAATGCAGAGAGCAAGTGTAGAGCTTTTGCCACCGACTTTTTCAAGATGATGATTTGCCAGGTTGATGTGCGTGACGTGTTACTTTTCATGTGGAAGTACCTCAGTTAACCTCCTTTCGCGAAAGGGTGAGTAACCTGTTTTTCTTAGTCTTTAGAAAACGGAGAACAGACTAACTGGTTGCATGCCCTTAGCCTTGGTATGATCGTTTCTACCAGGCTTTGCTGCCCTCCAAGCACTAGAAGTGATTTCTGCTGCTAGACTATGTCTGAAAAATCTGCATAATAATGTGATTAATCTCTCCTGCCTGTTACAGTAGAGATGGGAACATTCTATCCGGGGCTGGTGTCTTGAATGATTGAAACGTATCAACCGCTCAATGGGTTTTCTTGAAGTCAACACATTCTCTGGCAGATTCCCAGTTCTCATTTCTGTTGCCTGTAAGCCAGTACCTTACAGGGTCTGAATCTTGGTCTGTATTATTTGCCGGAGTGCTTTGAGGGAAGTGAATGTTGAGGAACACGCCCAGTACCTAAGGCACTGCCCTTATATACTCACTAGCCTCCTTTCTTATTGTGCCTCCTGGATTTGTTGGTATTCTTGTGAAGATTTTATGACGTGTGAGCCTATCAGCTGTACCTTCACATCCATACCGAATAAAAAATGGTTCAAATGGCTCTGAGCACTATGGGACTCAACATCTTAGGTCATAAGTCCCCTAGAACTTAGAACTACTTAAACCTAACTAACCTAAGGACACCACACACACCCATGCCCGAGGCAGGATTCGAATCTGCGGCCGTAGCAGTCCCGCGGTTCCGGACTGCAGCGCCAGAACCACTAGACCACCGCGGCCGGCCATACCGAATAGCTTGCAGGATGACAGTTGCACTTGCTTAAAAGCAAGATTTTGTTTAGCTAGGGCCTCCCATTACTTGTCCATTCTTTTTTCCTTCTTATTAAATTGAACAGTCTCCTTATATGTTTCCTTTGCAATTCTAAATTATTGCCCGACCGAGGTACATTCTTTGGTCATCAGACGGTTTTCAAAGTACAAGCTCATAATGGCAGACTTCACTTCATCTGCCATTTCCTTAAGATCCACCTGATTTCTTATCGAAGTTTTAATTTCAGAAAAGCGTGAGTTTAGATCTCTCCTGTACGAATTGCTGTCTGTGTCACTGGAATTCCTATTGAACATTCTAACCTCCCCCTTCCTTATCGGCCTACTGGATTGCGATTTAACTGACTGTGATTGCATGTACGCAATGAAATTTTACAGTTAGTAAGGCTATTGCTACCGAAGGAAAATAATGCCGGTTAGTTGGAAGAAAGTGTACACCAGACTCTTCTAAAGGAAGAATCTATTCTAGACTTAAGCTAAATACTGATGATAATTTTGAAATGGGTGGAATATAGTGCAATCGTTCACGAACCGTACAGGGCGAAAAAAGGGGGAAAAAGGGTACCACGTAATATTTACTACAAAATTCAGTGATAACACAAAGAAAACAGTGACTAGCTAAGAAAAGGGATAATCAAACGGTCGCCAGCTCCAGATCTTGAGAAAAGCAGTGGCAAAGAAATTTAAGCAAATAATCGCTGGCGTGGCAACAGAAGGTTGTCAACTTTTCCATAGTACAACAGTTCACGAGAAAATACATGAATCAGAAAGCACTGAGTTTGCAGCTATTTATCCTCATATTCTAAATTTTGAAACTAACTTAAAGTGCAATTACTGGATAAATAAAGGAGTGACTTACCTAGAACTTCGTTAAGGAAAAATTAACTTTCAGTACCTTCAGTGCAACGCAATGCAAAATTTAGAGAAAGGGAAGCGATTTACTTTTGATTATTGAAAGACTGAACTGAAATTACTTTAAGCAAATGAACAATTGGTTTTACTTTTAAATAACAACAATAAAATACATACCAAGCCAGCAGAAGTCATTCGGCAATCTAAATACAGAATAAATGAAATTGCGCACTCTGTAAGGTCCCCTTAGAAAATTTAATGAATTACTGTGTTGATAAACTTCTTACATTATTTGATTTTCAAACAGCTAAGCAGAACTGAACGTACTCAGACATTTCGCTCTTTACCTATTCTGATCAACACTAAGCTGACACACAATATTTTTAGCGCAACACAATCTGACTTTCAATAATCCCTACAAAAGAACGGCCTGACTAACATTAACCTATACCTTTCACAAATCACTTATCTCACAAAAATCTTCGTTACTCGAACTACTGCAATACAGCGAGCGCCACTACTGCCAGCTAAATAAAAGATTCAAACTACTTTAGGCACTAACTACTGATAGGCATAGTTAGCAAATGAAAGATTTTGATAGAGAACAAACAATGCATTTACCTTAACAGTGTTCAAAAGTCATAATATATATAGTAGTTCATGACATCCAGTCTTACAAATTTACTGTCTCTGATGGACACACGTCCAGATCATCCGCTCTCAAAACTCCGCCATTTCTCTCCCCACATCCACCACTGCTGGCGGCTCACCTCCAACTGTGCAACGCTACACGCTGTTAACAGCCAACTGCCCAACGCTACAATGGCGAACATTCCAACAATGCAAACCAGCCACAGACTGCACACAGCACAGTCAGTGATTTTCATATAGAGCGCTACATGGCGTTGTTGTTGTTGTGGTCTTCAGTCCTGAGACTGGTTTGATGCAGCTCTCCATGCTACTGTATCCTGTGCAAGCTTCTTCATCTCCCAGTACCTACTGCAACCTACATCCTTCTGAATCTGCTTAGTGTATTCATCTCTTGGTCTCCCACTACGATTTTTACCCTCCACGCTGCCCTCCAATACTAAATTGGTGATCCCTTGATGCCTCAGAACATGTCCTACCAACCGATCCCTTCTTCTGGTCAAGTTGTGCCACAAACTTCTCTTCTCCCCAATCCTATTCAATACTTCCTCATTAGTTATGTGATCTACCCATCTAATCTTCAGAATTCTTCTGTAGCACCACATTTCGAACGCTTCCATTCTCTTCTTGCCTAAACTATTTACTGTCCATGTTTCACTTCCATATATGGCTACACTCCATACAAATACTTTCAGAAATGGCTTCCTGACACTTAAATCTATACACGATGTTAACAAATTTCTCTTCTTCAGAAACGCTTTCCTTGCCATTGCCAGTCTACATTTTACATCCTCTCTACTTCGACCATCATCAGTTATTTTGCTCCCCAAATAGCAAAACTCCTTCACTACTTTAAGTGTCTCATTTCCTAATCTAATACCCTCAACATCACCCGACTTAATTCGACTACATTCCATTATCCTCGTTTTACTTTTGTTGATGTTCATCTTATATCCTCCCTTCAAGACACCATCCATTCCGTTCAACTGCTCTTCCAAGTCCTTTGCTGTCTCTGACAGAATTACAATGTCATCGGCGAACCTCAAAGTTTTAATTTCTTCTCCATGGATTTTAATACCTACTCCGAATTTTTCTTTTGTTTCCTTTACTGCTTGCTCAATATACAGATTGAATAACATCGAGGAGAGGCTACAACCCTGCCTTATTCCCTTCCCAACCACTGCTTCCCTTTCATCTCCCTCGACTCTTATAACTGCCATCTGGTTTCTGTATAAATTGTAAATAGCCTTTCGCTCCCTGTATTTTACCCCTGCCACCTTTAGAATTTGAAAGAGAGTATTCCAGTCAACATTGTCAAAAGCTTTCTCCAAGTCTACAAATGCTAGAAACGTAGGTTTGCCTTTCCTTAATCTTTCTTCTAGGATAAGTCGTAAGGTCAGTATCGCCTCACGTGTTCCAGTATTTCTACGGAATCAAAACTGATCTTCCCCGGGGTCGGCTTCTACTAGTTTTTCCATTCGTTTGTAAAGAATTCGTGTTAGTATTTTGCAGCTGTGGCTTATTAAACTGATTTTTCGGTAATTTTCACATCTGTCAACACCTGCTTTCTTTGGGATTGGAATTATTATATTCTTCTTGAAGTCTGAGGGTATTTCGCCTGTTTCATACATCTTGCTCACCAGATGGTAGTTTTTCGTCAGGACTGGCTCTCCCAAGGCCGTCAGTAGTTCCAATGGAATGTTGTCTACTCCGGGGGCCTTGTTTCAACTCAGGTCTTTCAGTGCTTTGTCAATCTCTTCACGCAGTATCGTATCTCCCATTTAATCTTCATCTACATCCTCTTCCATTTCCATAATATTGTCCTCAAGTACATCGCCCTTGTATAGACCCTCTATATACTCCTTCCACCTTTCTGCTTTCCCTTCTTTGCTTAGAACTGGGTTTCCATCTGAGCTCTTGATGTTCATACAAGTGTTTCTCTTATCTCCAAAGGTCTCTTTAATTTTCCTGTAGGCAGTGTCTATCTTATCCCTAGTGAGATAAGCCTCTACATCCTTACATTTGTCCTCTAGCCATGCCTGCTTAGCCATTTTGCACTTCCTGTCGATCTCGTTTTTGAGACGTTTGTATTCCTTTTTGCCTGCATTTTTATATTTTCTCCCTTCATCAATTAAAGTCAATATTTCTTCTGTTACCCAAGGATTTCTACTAGCCCTCGTCTTTTTACCTACTTGATCCTCTGCTGCCTTCACTACTTCATCCCTCAAAGCTACCCATTTCTTTCCCCCATTCCTGTCAATTGTTCCCTTATGCTCTCCCTGAAACTCTGTACAACCCATCTCCTTAAATTCCCACCTTTTTGCAGTTTCTTCAGTTTTAATCTATAGGTCATAACCAATAGATTGTGGTCAGAGTCCACATCTGCCCCTGGAAATGTCTTACAATTTAAAACTTGGTTCCTAAATCTCTGTCTTACCATTATATAATCTATCTGATACCTTTTAGTATCTCCAGGGTTCTTCCATGTATACAACCTTCTATCATGATTCTTAAACCAAGTGTTAGCTATGATTAAGTTGTGCTCTGTGCAAAATTCTACCAGGCGGCTTCCTCTTTCATTTCTTAGCCCCAATCCATATTCACCTACTACGTTTCCTTCTCTCCCTTTTCCTACACTCGAATTCCAGTCACCCATGACTATCAAATTTTCGTCTCCCTTCACTAACTGAATAATTTCTTTTATTTCATCATACATTTCTTCAATTTCTTCGTCATCTGCAGAGCTAGTTGGCATATAAACTTGTACTACTGTAGTAGGTGTGGGCTTCATATCTACTTGGCCACAATAATGCGTTCACTACGCTGTTTGTAGTAGCTTACCCGCATTCCTTTTTTCCTATTCATTATTAAACCTACTCCTGCATTACCCCTATTTGACTTTGTGTTTATAACCCTGTAGTCACCACACCAGAAGTCTTGTTCCTCCTGCCACCGAACTTCACTTGACTTGCCATTGGTGGGAAGGGTTGCGTGCCTTAGCGATACAGATAGCCGTACCGTAGGTACAACCACAACGGAGGGGTATCTGTTGAGAGGCCAGACAAACGTGCGGTTCCTGAAGAGGGGCAGCAGCCTTTTCAGTAGTTGCAAGGGCAACAGTCTGGATGATTGACTGACTTGTAACAATAACCAAAAAGGCCTTGCTGTGCTGGTACTGCGAACGTCTGAAAGCAAGGGGAAACTATGGCCGTAATTTTTCCCGAGGGCATGCAGCTTTAATGTATGATTAAATGATGATGGCGTCCTCTTGGGTAAAATATTCCGGAGGTAAAATAGTCCCCCATTCGGATCTCCGGGTGGTGACTACTCAAGAGGACATGGCGTTACCAACATAAAAACCTAAACAGCCTACTTACACAGCCCCCATGCTCCCCACAAAAAATTTTACAAATTGTTTTGGGCACTGGCCAATACATGTTTGTTAAAATTTTTTGTATTAACGCTAACAAATATATCAAATGCACACACTTATCGATAAAATGTTGGTCAAAAGCTAAAATTTTCTCACAGTCCATAAAGACAGTCCTGATCATTCATCACAGTAAAATTGCAGTGTTTTTTTTTCTCTCGAAGTCTGAGCAGTAAAAGAAAATGCACACAGGAGTAATGATATCCAGTCTTACAAATTCACTGTCTCTGATGGACACACGTCCAGATCATCCGCTCTCAAAACTCCGCCATTTCTCTCCCCACATCCACCACTGCTGGCGGCTCACCTCCAACTGCGCAACGCTACGCGCTGTTAAGAGCCAACTGCCCAACGCTACAATGGCGAATATTCCAACAATGCAAACCAGCCACAGACTGCACACAGCACAGTCAGTGATTTTCATATAGAGCGCTACATGGGGCTACCAACATAAAAACCTAAACAGCCTACTTACAACTCTCAATTTGTGCTGTATCTTTAGTTATTAGTTTCACTAGTGAAATTTTACTTTACTTTAAGTAGCGTCTGTTATGCAGTACATGAGTGAACAGTTACTGGCAGAAAATTTAGACTGAAACTGGCAGTAAATAGTTAATTTTTGATATTCTTACGACAGTCGGTGATTGCATGGAAAGGAAAGGGACCCAGCTTGGTAATAATGTCTGAGGACAATGGCAATACAGGTGCCCTAAAAGTTTTAACTATTGCAAGTTATTATTCGAGTTATTCATACTTTGTGAAGGGAATGTTGTTGGACAGAGCCTCTACATTACTTGTTTGTGAGTTAACAGTCTTACGACGTTTTAGCTGTGCGAACGACGAGGAATGTAGCCGACGACAATGCTGAGCTGCCGTTGTTGTTGTTGTTGTTGTTGTTGCTGCTGCTGCTACTCGATGAGAAGAACCCCGAGTCGTCTCCAGAGCCACGGATAATTATGGGACAGGCGAAAGGAGGAACTGCAGCCTCCTTCGCCTGTCCACTTCTACCCTGTTCTCAATACTCGCAGGTTGACGAATCAGGCGCGTCTGCACTGGCGCGAGCATATTTGCACACTGTGTCAGTGGGAGCGCCCAACAAACACTTCTGCACTCTTTCACAACTGAAGCTGCACTGCCGCCTTTCTGCTCGCAATGCGACAGACTCTCCACACGCAAAGATAAACAACGGAACAGCTACTGCCATTTCGTCGTTGCTTTCGATACATTTCAATAAAGTTCCCTTGGCTGCTACCCACCAATTTACAATATTTCATTATAATTACAATCAGTCATATGCAGCCAAAAATAAATACACTAGTTCATCGTTTACGTATTAAATATAGTTTATGTAATACAGCTTATGGCTTCAGAATCAAAAGTACAGTGCAAGTTATCCACGAGTATTAAACGGCGATGGTGCATTTTCGGTGTTACAACATGACCATTGAATCCCAAATTTATCTTACTAACAGTCAGATATGCATGGTCAGTCGGCAGATGCCAATGACATAATTACCTATTAGGATGGACGCAAAAGTTTACTCAGTTACTTCTTCACTTCTCCTATCCTTGAAGGTAGGTCCCCTACCTCTGTTCCTGATCTCCACGTTGCTCACGAGTATGTATTCGAGTAGGTAATCACCTCTGCTGTTGGCGTCGCTGCTCCCCAGATACGGGTGTGAGCATTCGCATCGCAACCGACACACATATGTTTATTCACCCGCAAGCAGCTGTCTACCAATCTCTTCACTTCATGGGAAGGAGAAGCACTATCCTCGGAAGGAATAAGCCGAGGCCAACATACAGGGTCGTACATTGATAGTGACTGTGCCAAATATCACACGAAATAAGCATCAAACGAAAAAACTACAAAGAACGAAACTCGTCTAGCTTGAAGGGGGAAACCAGATGGCGCTATGATTGGCCCGCTAGATGCCGCTGCCATAGGTCAAACGGATATCAACTGCGTTTTTTTAAATAGGAACCCCCATTTTTTATTACATATTCGTGTAGTACGTAAAGAAATATGAATGTTTTAGTTGGACCACTTTTTTAGTTTTGTGATAGATTCGCTGTAATAGTCACAAACGTATAAGTACGTGGTATCACGTAACATTCCGTCAGTGCGGAGGGTATTTGCTTCGTGATACATTACCCGTGTTAAAATGGACCGTTTACCAATTGCGGAAAAGGTTGATATCGTGTTGATGTATAGCTATTGTGATCAAAATGGCCAACGGGCGTGTGCTATGTATGCTGCTCGGTATCCTGGACGACATCATCCAAGTGTCCGGACCGTTCGCCGGATAGTTACGTTATTTAAGAAAACAGGAAGTGTTTAGCCACATGTGAAACGTCAACCACGACCTGCAACAAATGATGATGCCCAAGTAGGTGTTTTAGCTCCTGTCGCGGCTAATCCGCACATCAGTAGCAGACAAAATGCGCGAGAATCGGGAATCTCAAAAACGTCGGTGTTAATGCTACATCAAAATCGATTGCACCCGTACCATATTTCTATGCACCAGGAATTGTATGGCGGCGACTTTGAACGTAGTGTACAGTTCTGCCACAGGGCACAAGAGAAATTACGGGATGATGGCAGATATTTTGCACGCGTTCCATTTAACGACGAAGCGTCATTCACCAACAGCGGTAACGTAAACCGGCATAATATCCACTATTGGGCAACGGAAAATCCACGATGGCTGCGACAAGTGGAACCTCAGCGACCTTGGCGGGTTAATGTATGGTGCGGAATAATGGGAGAAAGGATAATTGTCCTCCATTTTATCGATGGCAATCTAAAGGGGGCAATGTATACTGATTTCCTACGTAATGTTCTACCGATGTTAGTACAAGATGTTTCACTGCATGACAGAATGGCGATGTACTTCCAACGTAATTGATGTCCGGCACATAGCTCGCGTGCGGTTTCGGTATTGAATAGCATATTTCATGACAGGTGGATTGGTCGTCGAAGCACCATACCGTGGCCCGCACGTTCACCGGATCTGACGTCCCCGGATTTCTTTCTGTGGGGAAAGTTGAAGGATATTTGCTATCGTGATCCACCGACAACGCTTGACAACATGAGTCAGCGCATTGTCAATGCATGTGCGAACATTACGGAAGGCGAACTGCTCACTGTTGAGAGGAATGTCGTCACACGTATTGCCAAATGCATTGAGGTTGACGGACATAATTTTGAGCATTTATTGCGTTAATGTGGTATTTACAGGTGATCACGCTGTAACAACATGCTTTCTCAGAAATGATAAGTTCACAAAGGTACATATATCACATTGGATCAACCGAAATAAAATGTTCAAACGTACCGACGTTCTGCATTTTAATTTAAAAAACCTACCTGTTACCAACTGTTCGTCTAAAATTGTGAGCCATATGTTTGTGACTATTACAGCGCCATCTATCACAAAGCGAAAACTAAAATATTCATATTTCTTTATGTACTAAACGAATATGTAATAAAAAATGGGGGTTTCTATTTAAAAAACCGCAGTTGATACCCCTTTGACCTATGGTAGCGCCGTCTAGCGGGCCAACCATGGCGCCATCTGGTTTCCCTCTTCAAGCTAGACAAGTTTCGTTCTTTGTAGCTTTTCCGTTTGACGCTTATTTCGTGAGATATTTGACCCGGTCACTATCAATGGACAACCCTGTATATCCCCTCTATGTTCCTTCCTCACGCTGTTCCATACATACATACATTAATCCTTGTTCCATAGATCATGAGTACGACTTTTCGTAATGATGTGGAACGTGACACTTTAACATAAGTTTTATTTACAGAAAATATTTTTTTTACAGTTACTACTTCTTATCTAAGAACTCATCTATTCAGTAGAAGGAGTTGTCGTTCATAAACTCTTTTTATTTGCTTTTAAATGTCGGTTGGCTATCTGCCAGACTTTTGACATTTTTTTGGCAAATGACCAAAAACTTTTGTGGCAGCATAATTCACCCCTTTCTGTGCCAAATTGAGATTTAATCCAGAATAGTGAAGATCATCCTTTTTTCTAGTGTTTTAGCTATGCACTTCGGTGTTATTTTTGAGTTGGGATGGGTTATTAACGACAAATTTCATAAGTGACTATATGTGTTGAGAAGGTACTGTGAAAGTCCCAAGTTGCTTAAATAAAGGTCTGCAAGGTGATCTATTATTCTGATTACACGCTTTTGTGCAATGAATACTTTTTCTCTTGATGACGAATTGCCCCAAAATATAATGTCATATGAAAGCAGTGAATGAAAATAGGCACAGCAGACTAATTTACTGATATGCTTACCACAAAAATTTGAATAACCTTAATAGCATAACTAGTTGAACTTAACCATTTTAGCAGATCATCGATGTGTTTCTTCCAATTCAATTTCTCATCAACGCACACACCCAGAAATTTTGAGTATTCTGCGTTAGCAACAGACTTCTGTTCATAGTCTATATTTATCAATGGTGTTATGCCATTTACTGTACTGAAATGTAGAAATTGTGTTTTCTCAAAATTTAGTGAGTGTCAATTTGCAGAGAACCACTTAATAATTTTCTGAAAGACATTTGTAATTTCCTCAGCTGATTCTTGCTTCTTCTGTGTGATTAATGTACTTGTATCATCAGCAAAAAGAACTAGCCTTGCATCTTCATGACTGTAGAGAGGCAAGTCGTTCATATATAGTAGGAACAATAAGGGACCGAAGACTGAATCCTGTAGGACACCATTCTTGATACCTCCCCACTTAGAGGACTCTGCTGGTTTTTACAGACTATCTGTACTGTTAATTTGAACCTTATGCATTCTTCCAGTTAAGTATGAATTAAACCATTTGTGCACTGTCCCACTCATACCACAATACTTAAGCTTACCTAGAAGAATTTCGTGATTCACACAATCAAAAGCCTTTGAGAGATCACAAAATATCCCAATGTGTGATTTCCGGCTATTCAATGCGTTTAATATTTGATCAGTGAAAGCATGTATAGCATTTTCTGTTGAAAAGCCTTTCTGAATACCGAATGGTCATTATGTTAATACTTCATTTTTACAAATATGTGATGCTACTCTTGAATATATTACTTTTTGAAGAATTTTGGATAAAGCTGTCAGAAATGAGATTGGGCAGTAGTTGTTAGCATCAGCTCTATCCCCTTTTTCATGCAATGATTTAACAATAGCGTATTTCAGTCTATCTTAAAAAATGCCCCATTTCAGTGAGCTACTACATATGTGGCTGAGAATCCTACTTATCTGTTGGGAACAAGCTTTTAGTACTCTATTGGAAATGCCATCAATTCCATGTGAGCTTTTATGTTTGAGTGAATGTATTATTTTCCTAATTTCAGTAGGAGAAGTGGGCTGAATTTCCATTTGATCAAATTGCATAGGTACTGCCTCTTCCATATACTGCCTTGCAATAGCTGGATCCTATTTTCTCTACAACACTTAAAAATGATTATTAATAATGTTTTCTACTTCTGAATTCTTGTTAACAAACTTTTCATTGTGTTTGATAGAAATACAGTCTTCCTGTGCTCTTGGTTGCCCTGTTTCCCTTTTAGCAATATTCCAAACTGTTTTAATTTTACCATCAGATGTTCTAATCTCAGACATAATGCACATGTTTCTGGACTTTTTAATAACTTTTCTTAATATAGAGCAGTAGTTTTTATAATGTTTCACTGTTTTAGGATCATTACTCCTCCTATCTATAAGATACATTTCCCTTTTATGTTTGCAAAATACTTTATCCCTTTTGTAAGCCATGGCTTTTTACATGGTTTCTTACAATTAAATTTCTCTGTTCTCTTAGGGAAACTGTTTTCAAATATACTCACAAAGCTGTCATGAAATAGGTTAAATTTTAAATTATCATCAAATTCCCTGTACACCTCATCCCAGTCTAACTGTTACAAGCTTTCCCTAAAATTTTGAATTCTTAAATTTTTTATTGAATACACTATTTTGGAGGACTGTTTTGCATTACTGTATGTAACTATATCACATGCTATAACTAACTCTGCATCATGGTCAGACAGACCATGCTTACCAGGAAAGGTTTTTATTTGATTAAATTTATCTTGGTCTATGAGTACATTATCCATCAGGGTGCTGCTTTCCTGTATCACCCGAGTAGGAAAGTTAATAACTAATGTAAAACTGAAAGAACCAAGTAATACTTCAGGGTAAAGCTTTGTATCGGATTCTTTCCGATAATCTACATTGAAATCCCCACAAACAATAGTTTCCTTTGCTCTGTCTGACAGATAGCACAACAAAGAATCCAAGTTTTTAAAAAATAGTTGAAAATTTACCAGTGGGGACCTATACATGGCTACAATTATAAAAGTGTCATTATTTAGTTGAAGCTCACATGCACATGCTTCTCTGTGTTGCTCTATGCAAAATTTTTTAGTTTTCAAATTTTGCACACTATGACAGATTTTGACATATATGGCTACTCCTCCACTCTACATAGTGTCTCTACTTAAATGTGCTGAAAGCTTGTATCCACCTACATTTACCATGTGTATACCTGTGACTGTATGATGTTCAGCCAGGCACAGTATGTCTATTCCACCCTCAGTTTCTAAATCTTCTAAACAAACAGGAAGCTCATCTACTTTGTGTTTTAATCCCCTGATATTCTGATGCAATATATCAACATTATTTTTCACTGTGCTTTTATGTGAATTTTGTGACATACTAACATTATTTTTAACGGTACTGTTATGAGAATCTTGTGATATTTTCACATCTCTAGTCCCTGCCTGTCTGAACTTCTCATTAGCTTAATTTCTATCAATGTAGGATTATTGCATACTGATCTTAGCCTAAAAAAAATACTCCCATGAGTTTCAGTGCCCCCCCCCCTCTTAAAGAATTTGCTATCATCCCAGCCAGTTTACCCTTCCCTTTCCTATTGAGATGCAGGCCGTGTCTTGTGAAGTCCCACCTACTAATACCATCAACAGGAACCAAACCTATGCTTGACAAAGTAGCCGCCCAAAGCAGTTGATCTAACTCCACATTGACCCCCCTGACAGAGGGAACCAAGGCAACATTTCTATAGTTCGTTGCAGATGCTATTTTTACCAAATCACACTCAATATTGTAGCCCAGATCCCTATCAAAACTGCTTCCCACTCCACCCACTACCACCACATGACCCTGCTTTGTAAAACCCTTGTATAATGATCCTTCATCCTCTATCTTTTGGCTAAGGCATGCATTGGGCTTGAAAATACTTGTGATCTGGTACCGATCACCTAATTTTTACTGCAAGATCTGGCCAACACCTCTTCCACGGCTACTACCTAACAACAGAACTTTCCTACTGCTTTCTACTTTTTTTGCAACAGTTGGTTTCCTAGTGAAAGTGTGTTGAGTGCTGACTACACTAGTTGAGCCTCTTCCTTAGCCGACTGAGGAGCCTGGCAAATATATTGTTTGTGCCAATGAAGAAACTGTCAGAGACTGTTCTCATTTCCTCCCTAGCACTATCCAGTTCAGCCGGAAGGGGTCAAATCTTCCCTTCCTGTGTCGCTATTTTCCTGTCCCTTGAACATAATCTGCAATACCATGGAGAAGGCCCATTTACTTCCCCGATTCCCATGCCACTACATTCACCCCAATGTAACCATTTGCCACAACAGCTGCACGGAACTCCAGAACCGACTTTCCTACCGCAGCTAAAACACTTCTCGCTCATGGTTGTTTACAATATTTTTACAAAATTTATCTAGGCAATAACAGTAATATTATAGGAACTACAGATCACAAGAGTCACTAAAGTTATGTGGAACGCTAATATACGTGTATACTATTAATCTAGTAATGTAACGCAGTTAAACTGACGTTAAAAATTCAAAACTTGATTATCCGAAAAATTTGGCCTAAGATCGTGCATGCGCGATACGTACTTTACGCGTTTCGAAAGGAAATAAAAGGTAGAACTTAAAATCTTTACTTCCGCGAATACATACGGCGCTACTGAATATATGTGTAATGAAAACAGCCTAAATTCTTCACTTAATACTTAGAGAAGTATCTTAAATTTGTATGTAAACCTACATCTAAAGTACGCAGAAACCGGCCCTTAGGTTGTGTTTCTTTTTTTTTGCGAGAAATACTTTGAAAGGAGTGAAACCTTAAAAAAAATCGTTCAAATGGCTCTGAGCACTATGAGACTTAACTTCTGAGGCTATCAGTCCCCTAGAACTTAGAACTACTTAAACCTAACTAACATGAGGACATCACACACATCCATGCCCGAGGCAGGATTCGAACCTGCGACCGCAGCGGTCGCACGGTTCCAGACTGTAGCGCCTAGAACCGCTCGGCCCCCCCGGCCGGCGTGAAACCTTCAATAGATAATATAAAACAGAATCTAATTAACTTCGTTACGGTGCAATATTAACTTAATTGATAGTTATTATAGAATTAATTACTTATCCTCACGAGCTTAATATTGAAGCGTGTGCGATCTGCGTCAGTACTCTGAGCTCAGTAAGAAGTGCGCCATTGATATAAACGAAATTCCATTCTTGGCATTAATGCACGTTCTATTTACTGTTTTTTTAGATTTCTTGCATAAATCGAGTTACCACCAACTCCTCCGGTGTCTGATAAGGTCGCTTCGCATCGATGCGGTTCCTGGCTCAGGGTCACGGCCACTTCCTGTCCACTTAAGAAGTTTCGGTAGGTACCTGAATTAATATCTTCGCGGTCTTGAAGCGTTCCTCTGCTTGTTTGATCAGAAGCTTCGATCACAGGAAGATATCTTAGCTACCATCTCATTAAGCCAATAACTGTTCTCGTTCCTTTTGTCCAGATAGACCCTCCTAAATTTGCCCCCCCCCCCCCCCTCTCGTCACGTCCCCCGTCCACCCGTCTTCTCACAGAGCTCTAGCACTAGCTCTATTGCTCCGAGGTGATGTTCAATGTTCACCGGTGGATATTCCTACTGGATAATTACCATCTGAAAACCTGACACTTATTCTGAAATAGATTATCTTGAGGAGCACTAGAATGCTCTCTCGTTAACTTGTTTCTTGTCTTAGAGGTGGAGGCTGTCTGCTTCACTCTGAGATAATCCTTGTTGTTCGTGATTATTCGTTCTATTTGTTCGGGGAGGACGTCCCATTACGCTTGCTCAAATTCATCGTATTTCCATTAACTCAGTTTTTTTTTATTACAGAGGGCAGCTAACCCTCTGACCTAACACGCTGAGATACCGAGCCAGCATCCATTTGGCTATCCGTGCACGACACACGGCCAGACGTAAACTCCTATATGTCGTCAACAATGCGTCTACGATCTGTACTCGTACATCCATTACGTATATTCCCGTACAGGCCAGACTTTGCCCGGTATCGGCAGAGAAAAACGATACTGCAGTGCCTGTCTTATTCTGATTAGGTTCAAGACCTTTCCATTCCCTCCATTTATGGTTAGAAGTTTCTTCCTCTGACAAGGACTTCCTGTTGATGTGGTCCAACTTCCGAGCAACGTTTTTCGCTGTTTGTACTGACCTGCAACTTCACCCAGTAACAGATACGCCTCCGATCGGTTCGAACGACGATGTTCGGGTATTAGAGATCGTCAGTTTTTTAATATTTTTCCGTGTACACCATTTTGGTTCCGCGAGAATTGTGAATGTTTCAGGTCGACAACAATGGTGCCCCAGGCCGGAAGATGCCCAGTATCCCTGAGGCTCCATTCACGAAACATCTTACGAGACCTTGCCAGTTGCCGGACTATAGCCCTCAGCTTCACGAGAACACGCAAAACTTTTGCACCTACAAGGTCAGAGACATGATAAGGTGGTATCCCATGAAAAGGGAAACCAGTATTACACCTGCCTAAGGCTTGTACAGAGGTTGGCATGCTGGTGGTTATGCAACAACGTGGATGTTATCTATACGTAAGCATTGCACGGGAGGTTCAGTGACTTAGAAGGCTGTTGTATGTACAGAGCTTCGAGCACTGCGTGTTCTGTCAGGCAGTTCTGTCCGTGTTCTGGCAGACAGCGATGGTGCAGGAGGCCGGCAGCAGCAGCTGCGAAGTGCAGCAGGTGCCAGTCAACACTGATGGATGGCCGACCTCGTCCGCTGAACTGCGGCCATCCGTTTGTCCCGGCAACGGGAGCAGCGTACCCGCGAACTGCGCTGCAGTATCGATGGTGCTCAACGGAGGCATGGCGTTACGCCGGTAACGTTACGCGTCTATCGCAACAGGCGAATCGATGAGTAATTGAGCTGCTGTTCGTGACGGGGTAGGATGATTAACGACCACAGACGACTGCCTCCCCGTTCAAATAAAACGCCTTCCTGGCAGCGAGGTAGCTGGACACGTAACGTCGGCCTGAGGATGGTACCAACATTCTGATTTGGAGGCAATCCAGTGATTAATTATAGGTGGTGGACAAAAATATGGAGACACCAAAAGCACAGCATATTGCAAAGCCCCATACCTGTGGCGTTCAAAAGAGCTTTCAGTCGTCTGGATAAATACAGTTCCTGTATGGTTTTAAAGGGAATCAAGTTAAGGAGGTGGAAATGGGTAGCGATCACGCGGTCTTCTCTCCAAAGTAGACCACAAAGGCTCAATAACTAGAAATCTGGTGAATATAGTGCCCAGTTCAGATGCGTCAATTGATTCTCGTGCTTACACAATGCGAGCTGTGTGGACAGTGCCCCTGTAGTCTCGGAACACAGCATTACCACTGGGTAACAAAATTGTACCGTGGGACTGACTTGGTCATCCAAAATGGTCACACAGTCCTTGGCAATAAGGCGACCTTTCAGAGTAACGATGGGGCCCATGGGATACCACGGTAGCTACCCAAATCATCACCGAACCCCCGCCATATTTCACGCTTCGGACGCAAACTCGGCCAGAAGTTGGAAACAGTGTGAAACGAGACGCCTGTTATCCACCGATTTTCTTCTATTTCTCCGTGGTCCGGGTTTTATTTACTCGGCTTCACATTTTTCTGATACAGGCATTTGCTTCATTGTTGATTGGTTTTTGAATTACAGGTCACCCTGCAGTTCGTGTTGTTTTGGTACTGACAGGGTTCACGTTGCGATATTCAGTTCTTCAGTGTCTTTAGCCGGTGTCACCTTATTTTTAACCTCTTCCTCATCAATGATCGTTCGTCACTTTCACTCAACGGCACCTTCGTCCGTGTTGTGACTCGAAAGTTGTTTTCCCACTTTCCCTGTAAGCGGTTTACAACGAGGCGACAAAAGTCATTGGAGACTTCCTAATATTGTGTCGGACCTTCTTTAGGCAGGCTTAATGCACCAACTAGATGTCGCATGGGCTCCACATGTCGTTGGAAGTCCCCTCCAGAAATATTAAGCCATGCTTTCTCTGTAACCGTCCATAATTGCGAAAAAGTTGTCAGTGCAGGGTTTTGTGCACGAACTGACATCTGGATTATATTCCATAAATGTTCGATTGGATTCATGTCGGACGACCTGTGTAGCAAACTGATTCGTTCGAATTGTCCAGAATGTTCTTTAAACCAATAGCGGACAACTGTGATCTAGTGAGATAGTGCTGTGTCATCCATAAAAATTCCATCTTTTTTTGGGAGCATGAAGCCCATGAATGACTGCAAATAGTATGCAAGGAGCCGAACATAACCGTTGCCAGGCAATGATAAGTCCATTTGGATCAGAGGACCCAATCCATTCGACAAAAGCATAGCCCACATCGTTAGGGAGGCGGCAGCAGGGGTCCATAGTGTCGTGGGGTCTGCCCCACATTCAGACCCTTCCATCAACTCTTGCCAATTGACAAGTGTCTCATCTGACGAGGCCATGATTTTCCAGTCGTCTAGCGTCCAACTGATGAGGCCACGAGTCCAGCAGAGGCGCTGCAGGCGATGTCGTGCTCTTAGCAAAGGCACTCGCGTCGGTCGTCTGCTGCCACAGCCCATTAACGTCAAATTTCGCCGCACTGTCCTAGCAGATACGTTCGTGGTCCGTCCGACAATGATTTTTGCGGTTATTTCACACGAGGTTAGCACCGACAAATCCACGCAAACGACGATGCTCTCCGTCGTTAGATGAAGGCCGTCGTCTACTGCGTTGTCCGTCCTGAGAGGTATTGTCCCAAATTCGGTATTCTCGACAAACTATTGACACAGTGGATCTCGGAATATTGAGTTCCTTGACGATTTTAGAAATTGAAGTCCCGTGCTTCTACCTCCAGCTATCATTCCGCGTTCAAAGTCTGTTAATTCCGACCGTGCTGCCATAATCACATTGCAAACATTTTCACATGAATCACTTGAGGACAAATGACAACTCCACCGTTTCACTGCCTTTTTACACCTTACGTACGCTATACTACAGCCATTTGTAAATGTGCATATCGCTATCCAATGACTTATTGTCACTTCAGTGTAAATCTTCGATTCTGTACCACTTGAAACACCCAACACTTCGGTTACCTTTGTTAACGGATGCAATCATCATACGAGCACCAAAAATTTGCCCCAGGCGACTTCTCTTAACTCTGACATAATGCACTCACAGCTCGACAGAACGCTGTTCTTTCAGTATCCGAGAGTGACATGGATTCCTCGTCCAGCATCAGTACCGACACAGACAATATGTCGGAGATACTCGGGCTCCGGAAGACAGTTTGCGGTTGTGGGTCGCGAGGGACGCTGCCACCGTGTCAACCACGAGAGATGGCGCCGCCTTCCGACAACTGTTTACCGACGTATCGCAGACTGGCGACTGCATCCAGTATCTCTCTAGTCTTTCAAGCCCGAGTATCGCTCCATTACGTTTTGAGATTCGGATTTTGCCTTGGATTGTGGTATATATGGTATATACTTAGGCGACTTGACTGCGTCTTGGACTTGTCTTGATTATACGTTCACCCCGTGATCTCCTCTGTCATTCACTTGGGGGCGGGCCTGTTTCCCTCTTGCCGGTCTCCACGTTGCCATGGTGCCATTTGTTATAAACTGCCTTACTGCCTACGCGGAGTAGCACAGAAAAGTTCTGACTACGACTGGCACTTGCAACGCATTGAGGACACTGAACAGGTGCCGTTTCTTTCTTCTCAGTTTTTAATGTCGCATCAGTTTCGGCTTGGTTCCCAAAATTACCAGGGTGACAGTCAATGTGGTTCTGGAAGGTGCTGAAAGATATGTTGAACCATGCAGAACCTAGTGCCGCTAGGTTGCTCACTTGAAATCAATGAAGAGAACATTCTGTTAGAGGTGGTCCCACAGATTCTCAATTGGTTTTAAATCTGCTGAATTTGGCGACCAAGGGAGAACGGTAAACTCCTGCTGGAGCTCTTAGGACCATGCACGTACACTGTGAGCCGCGTGACGCGTTGCATTGTCCTGAGGCTACATGCCATAGAGCTGAAGAAAACAAAATGCATGTAGGTGTGGACATGGTCCCCAACGATAGATGTATACTTGTGTTGATCCGTAGTGTGTTCCAGAGAGGCGAGATCACCAGGATATGCCACGAAAACATTCCTCAGGCCATAATGGTCCCTCGTCCGGCTTGGACACTTCGTACGATTGATGCAGTACTGCACACACGAACACCATGTGTCCGATGGAGCATAAAACGCGATTCATCTGGAAAGGCCACCTGCAGACATTCAGTGGAGGTGCAAATTCCAGTCTTCGTCGCCAGTGAACAGCAATTGCATGGGTGCATCAATCAAGCGCCTGCTGTGGAGGCCCATACGTAAACAATGTTCACTGAATGGTCGTTGAGGAGACACTGTTGCAGCGCCTTGGTTCATCTGAGCGGTCAGTTGCCCAACAATTGTACGCCCATTCACCGGTACACATCTCCGCTCCGTCGCTCACGCTTGTCATCTACGGGCCGTGGGCCGTGGTGCATCACAGGTCCCTCGGCGCCGGTTTCGTATAGCGTCATTTTGCCATGTACGGTGCACTTTAATCACTTCGGCAGTTTAAAAACTTACTCGCTTCGGAAATGTTTCCACCCTTCTCCCGGAAGCCAGTGAACGTGCCCTTTTGGGCGTCAGATTAATCACTCCGTTTCCGTATTACAACGAAGACTGAACTGCTTTCCGTGTCCCATCCGACACGCTTTATATCCCCTCCACTGCTAATGCAGCCACCTGCCGTCTGTGAGTGGTTAGACGTAGAACGGTCACATTAACGTGACTGATCGTTGTAGTTTCTCTGTGTAGACGTAATGTTCTGATGCTGTCTTCATTATTGCTGTGATTATTATTAGTTTAATATTTCATAACTGAAATTACCTTCTTGACGGTAATCAGATCAGCTTCACGGTACTCCCAGTTTCCGCAGAAGTAAGCCTGATGACTTAAGATATTTTCCAAAATTTTATTCAAGATATGGCTAGATTCGAGCAGTATCGTTCTTGTATTACTGCATCTTGGGATTCTAAAGACATACCTCTCTTCAGGTTATGTGGTGTTGATCCCACTAATGATGATGGGGAAGACATCACATTTTACATTTCAAATTCAGCTGATCTCGGTGCTCACTGTTTTATACGAGGGCTGTTCAGAAAGTAAGCTCCGATTGATCGTGAAATGGAAACGACTATGATAATCCGATAAAGCTTTGCACAGATGTGTTGGGCAGTGTCTCTAGTATGACCCTAGATAGCATCACGTCACTCCTCTCATTTCTGAGCTCACAGTGATCGCGTAAAGTTGTCTAGAGAATAGTGTCTCCCGCCAAGTACGAGGACCTGGTGAGAAATTTCGCCTGAAACTATACAGCCAACATTACATAACTGTCGTGCAGTTTCTTCTACAAGGCAATATTCTCAGCCGCATTCTGAAGGGGCAATGAAGATGCTCCTGCATCGTTTTCAATTGGAAATGTTTGACTACCCACAATACAGCCCGTAATTGACCCCCCCTGCGTTTCATTTCTGCTTACATGAAGCGCTGGCTATGAATACAACATTTTGGCACAGAAAACGAGCTGTAGGCCAGCGTAGAGAATTGGCGGAAAGCACTGGCGGCTGTCTTTTATGATGAGGGTATTGGAAAGTTGGTACAACGCTACGACAAATGTCTTAGTCAGAACGGCAACTACGTAGAGAAGTAGCTGGATGGTGTAGCTAACTGTTAAAAATAAAACATTTCTAATTTTCACTGTGGTTCCCATTTCGCGATCAATCGGAGCTTACTTTCTGAACAGCCCTCGTATATCAGTTTCTTCTGATCGCCTTATTATTAATGTTACACCAAAGAATCAGTAATATTGATTATTATTGTCATTATTGTCGTTTCAGTTGAGGACTCCTTTCCAGGGGAAGAACTTGTCTCATACGCTATGTGATCAAAAGTATGTCCTTAGGTTAGTTAGGTTTAAGTAGTTCTAAGCTCTAGGGGACTTATGACCACAGCAGTTGAGTCCCATAGTGCTCAGAGCCATTTGAACCATTTTTTTATCCCGATACCTGGCTGAAAATGACACAGGTTCGTGGCGCCCTCCATCGGTAATGCTGGAATTCAATTTGGTCTTGACCCACCCTAAGGCTTGATGACAGCTTCCACTCTCACAGGCATACGTTCTGTCAGATGCTGCAAGGTTTCTTGTGGAATGGCAGTCCATTCTTCACGAAGTGCTGCACTTAGGAGAAATATCGATGTCGGCCGGTGAGGCCTGGCACGAAGTCGCCGTTCCAAAACATCCCAAAGGTGCTTATAGGATTCAAGTCAGGACTCTGTGCAGGCCAGTCCATTACAGGGATGTTATTATCGTGTAACCACTCCGCCACGGGCAGTGCATTATGAACAGGTGCTCGATCGTGTTGAAAGATGCAATTGCCATCCCCGCATTGCTCTTCAACAGTGTGAAGTTAGAAGGCGCTTACAACATCAATTTAGGCATGTGATGTGAAACTGCCACGCATAACAGCAAGGGGTGCAAGCGCCCTACATGAAAAACACGACCACACCATAACACCACCACCTGCGAATTTTACTGTTGGCACTACACACGCTGGCAGATGACGTTCACTGGGCATTCGCCATACGCACACCCTGCCATCGGTTCGCCACATTCTGTACCGTGATTCGTCACTCCACACACCTTTTTTCCACTGCTAGATCGTCCAACGTTTACTCTCCTTACACCAAGCGAGGCGTCGTTTTGCATTTACTAGCGTGATGTGTGGCTTATGAACAGCCGCTCGACCATGAAGTCCAAGTTTTCTCACTCCCCTCCTAACTGTCATAGTACTTGCAGTGGATCCTGATGCAGTTTGGAATTCCTGTATGATGGTCTGGATAGATGTCTGCCTGTTGCACATTACGACCCTCTTCAACTGTCGGCGGCCTCTGTCAGTCAACAGACTATGTCGGCCTGTACGCTTTTGTGCTGTACGTGTACCTTCACGTTTCCACTTCACTATCGCATCGGGAACAGTGGGCCTAGGGATGTTTAGGAGTGTGGAAATCTCACGTACAGCCGTATGACACAAGAGACACCCAATCACCTGAACATGTTCGAAGTCTGTGAGTTGCGCAGATCGCCCCATTCTGCTCTCTCACGATGTCTAATGATTACTGAGGTCGCTGATATGGAGTACCTGGCAGTAGGTGTCAGCACAATGCACCTAATATGAAGAACGTATATTTTTGGGGGTGTCCGGATACTTTTTATCACATAGTGTATATGAACTTATGCACTGTCACGTTTTGACGCTACTTTGTGCAGTGAAAAGGTCTTCGGTGTGGCTATCTTGGGTCCACTTCACACACATAAAGTTGAAAGTGGCTTCCACTGTTCAACTTATTCTGTCGTTGCGCGTAACCAGCACTTATAGTTATTTATCCTATTAACGTGAAGTGGAAACTATCTGAGATGGATGTTATTCATTACTTAGTTTGTCTACTCTAAAAATGTACGATGTCTCAAACGTTTAATGGCAAAATTATACACTGATAGAATTTCAGATAGAGGACTAATAAGGAAAGATAAATATTAATTTTTTTATTGATATAAACAAATTATAGATGAATACCACGCAAGTTAATAGAATCTATACAAGATGATGGGCGACTGTTTCAATATAAGCTTTACAACAGTACATAACATTTCACTATGCTCTCTCAAATATACTTGTAGTTTTAGACAGACAGTAAGGCTCTTACCCACCTGTTTCTGTCCACTTTCATTGAAATTTCATACAACAATGTTTTCATGTAACCCTAAGAGGGGAAAAATCCGTGAGGTAAGTTTCGAGCATTGGTTTTCTACCTCAAAATACTCAATTTAGAAAGCTCTAGCGTCAGTGCGATTTTGTCTCTGAAATGTATGGGAAAACCTGTACAACGTCTGGAGGCTGTAGCACAGCAGTATTACTAGAACTGTATATATTTGAATGGTACATATTCTGTCGGACACGTCCCACGGAACATATACCATACGAGATGACGTGGCTGGTGCATCCATGTATATGGAACAGAAAAGAGGGAAAGAAAGGGAAGGAGTGGGTGGCAATTCGTGACTTCCAGTCGCACAAGACATCGTGTAATGCAATGGAGAGAATTTGTGCTCAATGGGGCTCGAAGCAGTAAATCCAGTTTCGAGTCGGACATGTCAAATAGAACAGGCACTACTCAAATATATACATTTCTGAAAGAGCGCGACGGTTCCTTGACTTTTTTTCAGTTCGGATGCACTAATATAGTCCGAACTCCGATGGGAATCAATAATTTGCGAGGGTTAATGGACTAAGGACGCTGCATTGCAGCGGCACAAATTTTCAACTTTCACCATTGCATTACCACAATGACCAGCTGGATACATTAAGGGGTCCGACAGTTCTAATAATTTGTATTAAATAGAGAATGAGGAGAGATAGGGAAGGGATGGCTAATTACTTGCCTTTATTTCTGCACTCAGTGTTTCATATAAATTATTAGAACTGTCAACTACCATTTACCAAATTTCTGCTGATTTAGATCTAACATTACAAGATCAGGCTGAACCTCCACCTGTAGTTCATTTATCTAAACACCGAATCTCCCTCCCCACTCTTCTCCCCAATTCAACATTCTACTATTCGACCCCTCCTTAGTCATCTTCAATACACCATTCACCCATCTGTCGTATCCTAATTCTAACATTCCTCTAATGAACATATTATTCCGTATTCTCCATCCTCCGCACACACGCACGCACACGCACACACACGCATGCGCACACACGCACAGGCACACCCACGCACACCCACGCACACACGCGCACACATGCGCGCACACGGGCGCGCGCACATACGCGCGCGCGCAAAAACGCGCGCTAGCACACACGCGCGCGCGCACACAAGCGCAAAAGAGAGAACAAAAAGTAGCAGCTAAAACTCATACTTCAGATGACGGAGGAAAATAAACTGAGAGTCCTGCTAACAGAACAACAGCAGTTTCCGTGTTAGACAGCTTACTGTATTTCCACATCACCTGTGCACATCACCTGTGTAGTGTTTACTTATCCCAGAATGTGTAAAAAATGATCTAAGTAAGAAAAGGAATCATTCTGCCGCAAATGTGTGGCAAATTTTCATTAGTGAAATGCAGTCACGTTGTTCAATATAGAAAACCACAATCAGGTAGAAATAACTATATGCACCATTTTATTTATGTAAAAAAAGTATGTGGCCTATTTTTATTTATGACTGATAAATGAAAGAAATTATAATGAAGATTCTTTTCACATAACAGTACGAACAATAGAGCGTGTAAAAAAAGCGTTTCGCTAAGAAACGAATATATATTTTCTAAAGGCATAAAATGACAAATCCGACGAACTTTTTATTCTATACTTTGTTGCATGTCGTATGCATTTAGTATGTCTCCTACTAATTTTCAGCTTTACGTTAGTCCTTAAAACTTTCTTATTGCAAGCTTGTCATTTTGAGTAATATATAATGCCATAGCATTAAATAAATAAAATAATAATATATTAAATGGATTCACAGTTGCGAATAAGGACAACCATCAGCTGTAGAATGGAATGATGGCAATAAAAATTTGTGCCGGATCGGGACTCGAACCCGAATTTACCACTTATCACGAGTGGCCGCCTTACCATTTTTGTTTGTTGATCTCATGTTGTTCGTGATTATTCGTTCTATTTGTTCGGGGAGGACGTCCCATTACGCTTGCTCAAATTCATCGTACTTCCATTAACTCAGTTTTTTTATTACAGAGGGCAGCTAACCCTCTGACCGAACACGCTGAGTTACCGTGCCAGCATCCATTTGGCTATCCGTGCACGACTCACGGCCAGACGTAAACTTCTATATGTCGTCAACAATGCGTCTACGATCTGGACTCGTACATCCATTACGTATATTCCCGTACAGGTCAGACTTTGCCCGGTATCGGCATAGAAAAACGATACTGCAGTGCCTGTGTTATTCTGATTACGATGCTAAGTACCTTTGGACATGCATGCATATCCAAAGGAACTTAGCATCGTAATCATAATAATACAGGCATCGCAATATCGAAATAAAAATAACAGGTTTAGTTGATTCGACGCCGCTTAACTTCAACCTGAAATAAATACTAGCTCTGAGGTCAGATAATACCTGTCGCTCTGACTGAATGCTCGATCTTCTGGAGCATTCACTCACGACGCATTCGAACTCACACGATACCCTCATTCATTCTGTCGGAAAACACTTTAGAGAGTGTCCGCACATACATACTAAGGGTGCTTAACTGACCTCACATAGAGTGTATTCCTATTGTTGACTGGAGGCTCTTAGCCACAGTGTATACTCGAATGCGAACTTACATTTTCATCTTTCATGTAATTGGACTGTGACTGGGAAGTTATTAACTCTTACACTGCACCGAAATTTCTTACTTACATATTGCGATTACTGTTGTTATCTGTAGTCATATATTTAAGTTAGTTATCTTTAATCAAGTATATTACACTCTTTTTATTCTGTAGCTTTGCGCCACTCATCATATTCATCTGAACGACACATTACCCACTGGTTAACGACACATTACCCACTGGTAATTTCAGCGGATAGGAAAGCCTCAGAGTAATAGAATAGGTATTAAAACTGTCTTAATAGCAGTATCCAAAAACAGCAGTGCAACCTAATTAAGAACAATTACGATAAAACCTGCCAGGAAAAGTCTCGGCAATAAAGTAGTTTTCAAAGTAGTGACTGAGAACGTTCAACTTTCTCCATGTAGCGTAAAATGCACTAGAAAATTGTTAAGCTGATTGTTCAACGTCAGTTTATATTTAGGATTACTGGAAGCTGCTTTCTTGAAGCTCTCGGTTTATATGGTTCTTATGCATCAACTTTATTATTTTATTTAAATATCCGCTTGAGAAAATCTGTAATGCATGGATTCTCAGAGATGCAGGTGAAGTGGATGCAGCCGCTTTCTTATCTTAGCTGATGTCGGCGCGAATGATCCAGTCTCCCTGCTGCCATAGACCATCCTCGATTGCTTTATACGGTTGACTGAATTAATCCAGGTCAGGAGCGCTCTAAACGCAGATGTAACTGAAACCTTATATTTATGTATGAAGCAAAAGCAGTCAGGCCAAGTAACCAAGAAAGGTTGATACACAGTGAGGTGTGCCAGTGTTGAGTCATTTTGCTGCCCTTGATCGTTATAGACTGTAATAGCACGCAATAACGTAATTTCATTTACAGAATAAACTGTTGTTCACTAACCTTGAAAATATGCAATGGGAAACGTCCAGTTCATTAAGACAGCCGCGTATAATTCGAACCTATAGTTTGTTTTCTATGCAGTTTTGAAGACAGTGAATCTGCCGAATTCAAAGACGAAAAAATAACCATGTTTACCATTGTTCCAGATGGCGTGAGCGAAAACGGAAAGCACTTCCACGTGGAGGTGCCAGGGTGGCTTCTCAAACGTGCTACAAGGTCTGCGTATAGATACACTTCCGGTAAAACAAAAATGAGAAGCAGTTTGAGCGAAGGGATGCCGCGTTTGTCTGGGGGAATGGACTCGCCCGTGACCCTGAAGTGGAAGAGACACAGACTAGTGCGTCAGTAATTGTACTGCTTGGAAGATAAATACACGTTTTAAAATTCTCCTGATGGTTGATCTGAGTAAGAAAAAGCGTTCATCAAGTCTGTACCAATAAAATAATTTTGAATATGTTTACTTAGAAAACTGAGGTAGCTTGTGTCATAGGTGAGGAAGAGTTTACTTAAAGTGGTGTTGCTCCTCCTTGTTCGGGAAGTTCATGATGACGGTGGACCAAGCACTTATCATGTCGCCGGTGCCAATCGAGCCTCACAGTTAAACCTATCCAAGGGATGCACTTCGATTTTTATAGTTTTTGAATATGTTGTAGGATAGAGAAAAGTAAGAGACACATACACATATTTTTATACGTGCCCATAAGGCCGTTAAATGGGTGAAACACACCCTTGTAAAAAACTGAAGTAAGTATTCCCGAATGAATTTCGTTGAAACGGTAACAGATATAAGAAATCTTCCAATAAAAGCTTGTAATGTACGTTGCAGTCTTTTCTTTGAAATCACCTCCTCCCCACCACATCGTTTTCCAGTTCAGCATTTCTCTAACAGCAAAACGTATAGCATTGTTAATACCCATTTCAGTCAGATATGATGAAGTGATATTAGAAAGATCCATTTGTCAGAAATAAGAGAGAAATATCTTTTTATTGCTGTAAGCGCCTGGTAAGTGTCCACTTCAATGCCATTTGTCATGTTGGACTGTTTAATAAATCTTTCCCACATGAATATATTCTAAATGTATATTGTCCTTATATGAGTATATTGACTTTCTTTTCATTTCATGTAATATAAAATACTTTATGTTGCATTTGTGTTTTCTTTTTACAGTTGGAGTGTTTTTGTTGTTTTCAATTTGTACCATTGTCAGACTTAATTGTTATATTTGAATTTTTTGTACATTATTGTTGTAACATTATTGTAAATCTGTACAATAATGAGGAATCGAATAATTGTTTGGGTCAAAAAAATACTGAATGCACTTGAGTGGGGGGTTGGATTGCTGGGGGAAGGAGACCAGATAGCGTGGTCATCGGTCTCATCGGAATAGGGAAGGATGGCGAAGGAAGTCGGCCGTGCCCTTTGAAAGGAACCATCCCGGCATTTGCCTGGAGCGATTTAGGGAAATCACGGAAAACCTAAATCAGGATGGCCTGACGCGGGATTGAACCGTCGTCCTCCCGAATGCGAGTCCAGCGTCTAACCACTGCGCCACCTCGCTGGGTGAATATACTTTGATTTTGAGCACCAAGAATATGGACACTTGCTATTTCATGACAGGAGTTGCTAACAGGATCAGTTTTTAAAGCAAAAGTGAACACTTGTTTCACATTTAGGTGGTTTCTGTTCAACGTAGCCAGTCTTGAACCATGCATATTTAAAAAAAAAATTGACGAATATGAGAAAATTGACTAAGACTGGGGGATTGAAATTTTAGAATACTATTTCTCAACTGCAAGTGAACATCGTAATTACATGTAATTTAATCATGTCTGAGAAATGCTTCAAAGAATTTTTTCATGGCCAAAACATATATATACGTCCAATGCCTGAATCATACCAGTCGGTCCGTCAGGAATGGTTAATGTTCAGTTTTTTTCAACATTTATCAATGGTGTTGAATGTTTTTTAGTTATTCCCAGTCTATAAATCTAAACACAAGACAGCTTTTTGAGTCATATTATGTATTTAAACCTGTTCATACCATCCTATTACTAACTCCGAAGTCAATTTACCGAACGTGGAAACGAATACAAGGATGTTATCTGCTTTGTATACATCTTTTTCAACTTTTGTTTCGAATTTACCATATTTTTCTTTCAAAATTATGAGCAAGGGGGACATTAAATTTCTGTTTCCAGATGTAACATCTTGCATCCTATAAATACGAGTTAAGGCATTCAGGAATTTTTCTAGAATTTCATTTGGGGGATAATGTTCGACCTGCAAGCATTTCCAAACTGAAATTTGATTGGTCACAATTGTACACTTTTCCCACTTCAGCCAATATAATTTTCGATTGTACGGGTCTCCAGAAATTCATAAGCTTCTCCCCATGATGCACCGTTATTTGCTATTTCCTCTTGAGTGATCGAAATTACGAATATATTATTAGAAAGCCTTGAACAAATGTGAAAAATTATCATCATACATCCCTTGTAAAGCCCACCTCTTTATATCCAGATCATGTGGTGGTACTGATTTGTCCACACCAATTTGAAATTTATGTAAGACATACTTGTAAATACCTAATAACTTTTCATTTTCTTTCCACCTACAGAAATTTGTGCTTTCCATTTATACAGACCTTCTATCTATGTAACCTTTCTGTGTCTGCATTTTACAGTTTCAAATTTAGTTTTACTAGAGCACCAAAATGTATTGGCTTTTTGTTTGGACTGAAGATCTATCTCACGCTTTGCTTTTTTATCATCTTTTACAGTTTTTTCATTAGAATAGGCTCTCAAATTGCACTTTCGTCACCGAATCTTAAAGTAGTGTGACTTTCCATAAATACCTCATTATAAACAGCACCTTTAATCAAATCTTGTAAGTGTGATGCAAAAGTAGTTTGTTCAGTGGGGATCATACTTTGCACATTTTATTGTGGCTGATCAAACATTGTACATAACTAATGGAAAATGTTTTTTGAGTTCATCGACATTTTCCCTGTATGAATGCGATTAATAAAAGACTCGGTCTCGAAGGCTTGAGTGAAGAGGAGGCTGCGCATCCAATATTCGGCGTGTCGGGATCACAGTTAGTCACGTGAACTAGACGTCGCAGCATGCAGCATTTCCCTCGCACCACTTGTCTCCACGCCGCTGCCCGTGTGGTTGGGTAAGGTTGATCGGCTAAGGGGAGAAGAGGGGGAATCGTCTCTTCCTTCCTGCTCATGTCATGAAAGTGCGTTTTTCCGATGTGCTTGGTGTGCAAAATCAAAATGCATGCAGCATTCTTTGCCTCAAGCAATTCTGCATTTTTTTATTGTCGTACAGATTTACAATAATGTTGCAACAATAATGAACAAAAAATTTCATATATAACATAAGTAAATCACAACGATTAAACCTGAAAACAACAAAAAACGCCAAACGTAAAAGGAAACACAAATACAATGGAAGATATTCAATTTATAGTTAGCATAATCGTCTTGTGTGGTTCAGAAACTGTATACATATTTAAGATAATTTTCATGTATTGTTCCGTCTCAGTTTCGCATTTTTAACTACATTACATGATTCGCTCACTCTGGATCGTTTTCAGATTTAAAACAAAGTAAAATTGAATATGTACTGTCTAATATTTTACAATAAGTAGAAAAGAAAAGAACGGTTGTACATAAATGTAGAATTTACCTCAGAAGTTGCTTCAGCAACTCATCTTGTCTTCTCAGTCACATATCACAGTAATGTGTTCTGCAACTGCGATCAAAATTTTAAATAGGTATATGTTGGAGGTGGAGGGGGGGGGGGGGGGGGAGTGGGGAAGGGGAAATGGAGTGATGCTGATTGGGAGAGAGGAAAGGAAGCAGAGAGGGGGTGGTGGGGATGTCACAAGTTTGAAAAGAGTGGTCGTGCTAAAATAACAGCACATTTAATTAGAATTCCTGTTGAAACACTAATAGTGCAGGACATGTAAAATGTAAACACTATAAAATAGTGAAATTATAAAATGGAGAGATGGGGGATTGAGAGTCGGCAAAGAAGGCATTGCAGGGGAGGGAGGGATAGTGGCAGCAATGCTATGTGTTTAGCTAGGAAGGGTCTTATTCTAGAATTGCAAAAAGTCAGTAACTTTAAAAACTTTCTGTTAAGACACCAGAATAGATGTGCAAAGCTGTAGGAGGAGGTAAAATAGTAGATTATAAAAGTGAAAATAAAGCAGGAAAAACTGACTTTCTATCTGAAGATATTCAAAGTGTGAAACTCTGAAGGTATAAGGTCATAATTTCTTAGCCTAAAAGTATAAACATAAAACTGTATAAAGATTTCTTTCGATACAATATTAAAAATACAGGCGTAGAACATTGGACGTACATACAGTGAAAGATGTAGCGATCGTAAAATTATTACGTGGGAATATGTAGAGGATTTAGAACTGCATGAGGTGTCATTAAGTGTTATGAATTTTAAGAAACACAGAAAATTTTAAAATTCGTAATGTTTAATGACATTTCATGCAGTTCTAGGTGCTCTAAGTAATTCGACCTCTGTAATTTTACGATCACTAAGTCTTTCTGTGTTTATACACCCATTGTTGTAGGCCCACACCTTTAATATTTTATTGAAACAAACGTTTATACAATTTTATGTTTAAGCTCTTAGAGTAAGAACTTACGACTTTATACTTTCGAAGTTTCATACGTTCAGATATCAATTCAGGCACTTTATCTCCACTTTTATATTCTACTATTTTGTTCCCCTTTGATAGTTTTGTGCATTCATTCTGGCATCTTAACAGAATGTTTTACATATTGTTGATTTTTTTCAGTTTTCGTATAAGACACTTTCTTGTTAAACTCATAGCATCCCTGCTGCTATCCTTCCTCCCCTCCTTTCCTTGCCTTCTTTGCCGACTCTCAGTCCCTCCTCGCTCCATTTTATAGTTTCACTATTTCATACCGTTTACATTTTATATCCCCACTGTTGTGCACTATCAGTGTCTCAACAAGACTTTTTATGTAATCACATGTTCTATAGTTTTAGGAAATCCCTTTTTGAAACCACCACCTCACTACTTCCTCTCCTCTCCCTCAGTCTGCCTTATTCCATTTCTTCTACCCCTCCCCCACCTCCAACATATACCTGTTTAAAACATTCAGCGCAGCTGCAGTACACAATACTCTGATATATTGTTCTGAGTGGGATTTTGAAGCTTAGGTAAATTCTACACTTATGTACTATTCTTTTGTGCTTATCGTAAAATATTAGATGGAACATATTTAGTTTTACTCTTTTTTAGATCTGAAGATTATATATATATATATATATATATATATATATATATATATGTGTGTGTGTGTGTGTGTGTGTGTGTGTGTGTGTATTCTCTTAATTTTGTGCAATATACATTTTTAATTAGGTTGCGTGTTTGGATCGCCCTGGACCATCTACAGATCTAAAACAAAGTAAAACTATATAACACTTACAAAAGAACCCAACATGACACTTGGCAAGTGGTACTGAAATGGGCAACTGTTGGGTACATGTGCTGTGATAGAAAGATGTTTGCAATGTTTGCAGCTTATTCCTGGCAAATGGATATTTGGAATACCGCTTCATTGTATATGAATGAATTTGATATTAACGATGCTATTATTCAAATGTCGAAGTGAAAATCAAAATAGTGGGGAGGGGGATTTTGAAAAAAAAGTCTTTTTCCTCAAATCTGGCTACACCATTGGAATTTAAGTTAAAAGCCGTAGAACTGTTATTGGAATTTTATTTCTATCCGATACCGTTTCAACGGTATCCATTCGCAAATGTTTAACTGTATTTTTTTCAGGGTTTTGTTTCACGCCCTTATTGGTCGTATGGGCACACATGAAAAATTTATGTTTCTTATTTTGCTGTACAATATAACATATACAAAGCCGATCAAAATCGACATGTGCCCTTTGGGTAGGTCTACTATTTTGTGGCGTAATAAGCCGAAATAGTAATTTGATATTGCCAAGGAAAATATGCAAAACTGCGATTTTTGAACTGTGCACAAATGTTTGATTCTTAAGATGACAATGATTTCAGGCTTAGACGTGATTAGATAACAATGAACAAAGCTCTTGTCACGTCACTGCGTCATTGCTCGTAAGTGTGATGATAAGTAGGGCTTTTATGGATATGATGGCATTATGTTGGAACTTGAGAATATATTCATGACAGTAGCAGAGAATCCTTTGTTGAATGATGCCAATCATGATTCCGATACCACGAAATTTGATAAGTAAAACAGCGTAAGAGACAATAGACTCATTTTATCAATGTCGGACACCTATCATGTACAAGCTATTCGCTCATTTAATTTCCTGATCCTTGACCGGCCCGTATACCGAATCGTATGTTGAGCTGTCATTCTTTTAGCTGTATAATCTTTTTCCAAACGATTCAGTCTTTTTACAGTAAATCACCAAGTCTTTTACAAGTGGCAGTGCCTACAGAACAGTTAGGTGTGATGTATTGACGCCTTCAGCAATTGTAAGTTGCATATTCGTGGCATGTTTACGCGTATTACGTGTGAATCTTCGCTGAAGTGATAGTTGGTTTATCGGAACTTAGGCAAACTCAACGAGCGCGAGTGACCCCACTCGTTCTTGAGTTACTAGCTCTATTTAATAATGCTGCGGACTTTGCGGAACGTAAGATTTGGCCCGCAGCGAATGCCGATACGCTGGAGGGAGTTTCTTCTCACTCGAATTTCCCAATTTTAACGGAATTCCAGCAATCTTGAATGTCTGACACTGACCACTGTGCTCTATTCTGTGCTCTCTCCTCCCACCAAGTTAAGCTACTCATACACTAGTGCAATGTCTGTACGTGAAAGTATCTCTCTACTTCGATGCAATATTCCTTCGGACTAGCATGTGCGACTGAGGGAACGGACACGGCTGCAAACCACAGTCCTATTAAATTATGAAACGTATTCGAAAATTGAGAATACGGTATAATAAGAGCCATACAATTTACTGGATACATATGAAAACTTGTACCGGATCGGGACTCGAAAGCGAATTTTCCTCTTTACGTGAACGGTCGCTTTGACCACTTCGGCTATACGGGCACGCTTTCAGGACCGAACCAAATCTCAATTTGTCCCAGAGTCTGCTTCCCAAAGTGCATGCACAATCATGTGATTCCCGATTTTTCTTGTCATATTGCCTTCGCTTTGGCATGAAATACAATAGTGCATTGTCTGTATTTGTCAGCGTCTCTAAAGTTCAATGCACTCTTCCTTCGGACATACTTACCAACTTAACTGGAGTACACTGGACCTCAACGACATATTCTGTTTTTACCAAACCAGTTTGGTTCTTATTTACCGGCGAACCAATGTGAGAAACTGGGAAGGAAGTTAAAGCAGAAGCGGACTGTGGTGGCCGAGCCGTTCTAGGCGCTTCAGTCTGGAACCGCGCGACCGCTAGGGTCGCAGGTTCGAATCCTGCCTCGGGCATGGATGTGTGTGACGTTCTTAGGTTAGTTAGGTTTAAGTAGTTCTAAATTCTAGGGGACTGGTGACCTCAGCTGTTAAGTCACATAGTGCTCAGAGCAATTTGAACCATTTTTAAAGCAGAAATGCAGCAATCTGACGCGTGCTTGTATGCATGCGAGATCGTGTGCGTCTGCATGTGTGCGTGCATGTGTTTGTGTGTCTAGAGGGGGGGGGGGTGGAGGAGAGGGGGTGAGTGAGTGTGTGTCTGTGTATTTACTCCCTGAAGGACAGAGATTTGTACTGGGGTAGGACTACGGAAGTTGATGCAGCGGGAAACTTGTGCTCTGTAGTTCGGAGTCCGTGGATCAAAGTTGTGAGGACTATAAACCACCAACTTAGCCCGGAGATGCCGTCTGGCGGGTGACAGCTGCTCCCTGCCATTAACTGAGAAACGTTCCATCGTCACCAAAAGACTCATCGGGAATATCTGGCTGGTCATGGAGAAACATGTGGTAAACATGTGTATTCTGTCGAAAGTCACTCGACGTCTGACTGCCGCAACTAACGGCGACGAAAGATACAGAGCAGCTTCTGAAGGACGATTCGTACTTCACAATGCCTTCCGAAGACGAGCAGATATAAGTCGTTAATCCATATGTAACACTTAGTGTCGACGTTACGTTCATTGCTGTGTATGTCTGTCAGAGATAAAGATATTCTAACACTTTTTACAATAAGCAACGTAAACGTACAAGGTGACTCAGCTGTCGCTACCTATAAGTTTTTTGGAACCCGCGATGCATTCAAAAACCATGCGCGAGATTTTCATATTCTCTCGTTCGCTACGCGTAAACTTTTAAGTTCTACCAAAAAAAATGAGCAGAAACTTTCTGTAAGAAAATTTAATCTAGTCAAATTTTGTGCTGGGATACGTTTTCGCTGGAGCATACGGTTTTCTAGTTATTCAAGAGAAACGCATTTGAATGTAGTTTTTGTACGTTTTTCTTGAATAATCAGAAAACCATAGGCTCCAGCGAAAACGTATTCCTGTACAAAATTTAATAACACTAAATTTCCTACAAAAAGGTTCTGTTCATTTTTTTCAGTAGGACTAATAGTTTGTACGTTGTGATCAAGAGAATATGACAGCATCGCTCGTGGTTTCTGGAAGTGCTAATTTGCCTTCATTACAAGACAGTATGGAAATTCTATACACGGTGTTGTGTGTTTCAAAATGAATGTATAAATCCACAAACTACTTCTTTTCTTTCAAGCCGAGTAGTTAATTACTTTGAACAGTTCCTAATCTTCCCAGAGTTCTGTTTCTACAGCCAGAAGTTTCATATCAATAAGCCACTGGAATTGAAAATACCATATCAATTGGAGACATAAAGTCTGAAAATGAGTCCGTGGTCATATTTTTGGCAATTTATTTTACAGATCCGTTTTGATCACACAAACTTTTACACTTCACTACTACCAGTTTCGGCTGCTGCCATCTTCAAAATGGTTCAAATGACGCTGAGCACTATGGGACTTAACGTCTGAGGTCATCAGTCCCCTAGAACTTAAAACTACTTAAACCTAACTAACCTAAGGACATCACACACTCTCATGCCCGAGGCAGGATTCGAACCTGCGACCGTAGCGGTCGCAGGGTTCCAGACTGAAGCGCCTAGAATCGCTCGGCCACAGCGGCCGGCTGCCATCTTCCGATCATAAAATATTCTGATGTAATTTCAACATCAAACTAAACATGTAGGTACATAGTAAGTGCACTTACTGTATATTACATCAGAATATTTTATGATCTGAAGATGGCAGTAGCCGAAGCCGGTAATAGTGAAATGTAAACGTTTGTGTGATCAAGATGGATCTGTAACTCATTTACTTATTGCAAAACTTACTAGTGATGTCCGTAACATTCTCAGTACAGTCTGAACATCAGGAAACGGCGAAATGAAGTTTTTAATATGGGAGATAAGTTTTTTTCAGCGGACCTGACCCACCTCCAATTCCACTGTTCTGTCAGACTAACTGTATCTCCCTTTAGTTTGTTTCTTTTCTCAACGAAAAATGAACATCCAAATTTAACCTTGATTTTTAATTTATTCTTAATTCACTTTCCCGAATTCAACAACAAATTTAAATATGTTATTAGACTGGCTGAAGTAAATGTAATGCACTATCAACAGAATTTATTTATAATAGAAAAAGCAAATTTTAATCCTACTCCAACAGCTGGTAATTCAGTGCCCACTTTGATATTACAGAATGCCTCTGAATACCGGATATAAAATGCAGTAGTACCGGAATCATCAAATCTGGATATCAGTTTAACAGGTCGCTGGAAGAGTGAGAAAAGCACGAAGAAGAAGAAGACTGGAACGAGGAAAGATGAGTGTCCTGATAAATGTACGGAAACGCTAATTTTCTGTTGGACAGGAAAGAGGTGGAACAGGCCAGTAGCGAATCTACGCTGATGAAAACAGGCAAAAATTTAGCCACATTTTGATTTCAGCGTTATTTTTGTTCAGAAGCGGGATAGCGAGTAATTCCTTCTGCTGTCAGCTGAAATGGACAAGACGACGAATAAAGATTTAGAGCCATGCGTCCGTGTAGCCTAGGTGATGGACGTGGCATTGGTACGTTCAGTGATTAAAAAGACGTAGAAAATAGAGCGTGCGGAAATCACGTCGCCAGTCATGTCACATGTACCGTAACTGAACGGAAGGACTAATATTGAATGTTGCACACTTATCTTACGCTAGCATAGATGCTAACTCGAGACGCTAGGAGCTCTCCTTATGTTCGCCGCGTAATTCTGTCCAATTTCGAGGCGCATTCGGGATTATACCGACGTCTTTTACAGTATTTTTATTTTATTTCTTATAGTGTAACTAACAGTGCACTGGGAGTGGCTATGGGAAGGGAAAGTTTCGTAAATATTTCCGCTGATTTATGTCACCTGTGACCACGACTTAAAATGAACGCTTCTCGTGTACATGGCTTTGTCTGAGATCGTCACTTATTTTTGACGTCCTCCCCCGGTAGCTGAGTGGTCAGCGCGACAGAATGTCAATCCTAAGAGCCCGGGTTCGATTCCCGGCTGGGTCGGAGATTTTCTCCCCTGAGGGACTGGTTGTTGTGTTGTCCTAATCATCGTTATTCCACCCCCACCGACGAGCAAGACGCCGAAGTGGCGTCAAATCGAAAGATTCGCACCCGGCGAACGCTCTGCCCGAAGGCAGGCCCTAGTCACACGACTTATTTTGACTGATGCAGTTACTGCGCTATGGTGTTTTTGGAACGCTGATTGATGTTTGTCGAAGGTGATGTGAGTGCTAAGGTAGTCTGTTAGCAGTTAAGGAACAATCAACTCCAAGACATTGATTATGCAGATAATATACTGATCGGTATGAAATCACATGATGATGTTAGATGATCCTTCTTGGATAGGTAAAATTAAAATTTGTTTCCTTGCAGTAGAATATGTACCGTTAATGAGAGAGAAATTGATGATGTCTGTAAGATCCAGAATAGTAATTACGGTAAACTATGCCCGTGATCACTCCGTCATTAGCTATATGCTCTGAAGAGATTCTCAGGACTGCTATATTTTTCTGCGCTTTTAGACACTTATCTTTTGAGAAAAATAGTTTGTCGCGAATGTGTTTAACATGTGATGACTGATACATAAGAAGAGAATACGGCAAGTGCCATAATCCAATTTCCCAGAGACTTCATTCAGTGGAAGATGAGTGAAAAATGAAGAAACGTGTCTCGGTTTCTCCGTAGATACTCGACCGCTTCTGAGAAAACGACCGTCAAGGTTTTAGTTGTATTTATACGACCTTCAGGGGGCGGTAAACTCTCCGCGATTGTTGGCGCAGCGGCTGACGCCGCTTCTCACGTTTGTGTTCCATGTTCGAAACCCGATTAATTTCTTTATTTCTTTTATGTCTCATTTATCTACCCATGTACATATGTTACTACATGGCTGTCTTTTTATCAAGTTAGGGGATACAAGAACGTTATGTTATGTGTAAAACTAAAATTTTATTTCACAATCAGTGTCATTCATTTATTTTATAGTAGATATGTGTATGTTATTTTCATGGTTTACAATATTTTTAAATTCTCATATTCTTACATTTTATTCTTATAGCCGTTCTTAATTCTCATATTTTATTCTTATGTTTATTCTTCAGGAAGATTAAGTGCATTCCCTTGGATGATACCGATCGTAGAAACATTAGAAATATAGAAATTCCGAACATCAAGGGCATCACGTGAAGACAGGTTTGCCGCGGCGATATTTCTTCATATGAATCTCATTCGGGAAGGAAACGTCATTAACACTGTTGAAGATTTCACGCTTGGCCAATAATTTCGCGGAAACCCAGGCTTAACGGATCACTTTTCCGAAAATTGGCGCTTTGAATTGATTATGAACTAAGGTACACTACAGAAATTTCACCAAAAACAATTTCAAATAGTTTATCCAGTCATTTTTCCAGTCATTAAGCAGACAAGCAGTCAGCAGACGAATAAGGATAACGTTATTTCTGTTAACAGTGGAAAACATTCGTGTAGTAATTTTCTACGGACATGGGTAGATAAATGAAACACAAAAATAAAAATAATAAATGGGCTTCGAAAACGGGGCGCAAAAGTGACAATTCGTAGGTGCCACCGCTCCTGTTGAACGTTTCACTCGCTGGGAGACACATGACGTCCCTCGTAACTTTGTCCGTCGTTTTCTCAGAAACGGTCGAATATGTGGATAGGTCGAGACATGTCTTCGCTTGTTTTGACTCCTCTTCCTTTGAGCGAAGCTTGTGGGAAATCGTGTTATGGCACTTGCCGTGCCCTCCTCGTTAGTGGGATCTGATTCGTGACTGGTGTGCGAAAAACTGATTTAATTTGTGCACTACTGGCTATTAAATTTGCTACCACGAAGATGACATGCTACGGACGCTAAGAAGATGCTGTGATATGCAAATGATTAGCTTTTCAGAGCATTCACACAAGGTTGGCGCCAGTGGCGACACCTACAACGTGCTGACATGATGAAAGTTTCCAACCGATTTCTCATACACAAACAGCAGTTGACCGGCGTTGCCTGGTGAAACGTTGTTGTGATGCCACGTGTAAGGAGGAGAAATGCGTACCATCACGTTTCCGACTTTGATAAAGGTCGGATTGTAGCCTATCGTGATTGCGGTTTATCGTATCGCGACATTGCTGCTCGCGTTGGTCGATATCCGATGACTGTTAGCAGAATATGGAATAGGTGGGTTCAGGAGGGTAATACGGAACGCCGTGCTGAATCCCAAGGGCCTCGTATCACTAGCAGTCGAGATGACAGGCATCCTATCCGCATGGCTGTAACGGATCCTACAGCCACGTCTCATTCCCAGATGGGGACGTTTGCAAGACAACCATATGTACGAACAGCTCGACGACGTTTGCAACAGCATGGACTATCAGCTCGGAGACCATGGCTGCGGTTACCCTTGACGCTGCATCACAGACAGAAGCGCCTGCGATGGTGTACTCAACGACGAACCTGGGTGCGCGAATGGCAAAAAGTCATTTTTTCGGATGAATCCAGGTTCTGGTTACAGCATCATGATGGTCGCATCCGTGTTTGGCGACATCGCGGTGAACGCACATTGGAAACGTGTATTCGTCATCGCCATACTGGCGTATCATCCGGCGTGATGTTATGGGGTTCCATTGGTTACACGTCTCGGTCACCTCTTGTTCGCACTGACGGCACTTTGAACAGTAACTACCCTTGATGAACTGTGGTATCGTGTTGATGCTGCATGGGCAGCTATACCTGTACACGCCATCCAAGCTCTGTTTGACTCAATGCCCAGGCGTATCAAGGCCGTTATTACGGCTAGAGGTGGTTGTTCTGTGTACTGATTTCGCAGGATCTATGCACCCAAAATATAATCACATGTCAGTTGTAGTATAATATATTTGTCCAATGAATACCTGTTTATCATCTGCATTTCTTCTTGGTGTAAAAATTTTAAAGGCCAGTAGTGTATTTAGAAGCATGAAAACCAGCGTTCAGATTTTAACTTTCGCTCTTAGTTTTTTTTGGTGCCAATTTTAATTATTTCTCTCTGGATACGATATTACACTGTGAACTGTGCCAATCTGTACAGTGTCTAGGAGTGCAAGTAAATGTATCCGCACCACAGTAATTAGCCGGGTAAGCAATTCAAAAGTCAGAGTAGCGGTGCAGAGCCGGCAAATAGCAATTTCACGGCACGCTTAAATTCACAACCACCCAGCAGCCCGCGCTCATGCTCTTCGGCGAGCGAGAAGGCGCGCGTATCTGTTTGACAGCGAGCGCAGCGCGTCAGCAGAGCGTGAAGCCGTGGGAAGGCACGTTTATTTATTTACTTCCTTAACAATACAGAGTAACCCACCGCTTTGAAATGTAAGATGGGTCGGATGCTTCTAAATCTAACAGCAAAGACTTCTCATTATTACTGAACCGTGGCGGTTGGCGCTAGGGTGCTCCACTTGCATCACTAATATCGATATTCGGCTGTACTGCTATCTTTGACTCCTCCCCCGGCTGTTTTCCGGGTGAACGTGTGACAAGAGAGTCTCCGGTCGGCGTTCAGCGAGCCTTCGTGTGTTGAAAACGAAGCCCGCGTCCCTAACCGTGGTGCATGGGCCTCGCCGTGCTCGCCGCCCTTGTCTTTTGGCGCGCGCCGGATCTACGGTGCCGATCATTGGGCGCCCTGACGTGAAAAGTTGTGGTGGGTTCGTCGTCTGACGCTGAACAGCTTTCCAGCTCGTAATTTGCAGGCTCCAAGTTACGTATGACTTTTTTTCTGTGTTCAGCTAAGAAGTTTGTTGAAACTTACGGTGAGATGGGTAGTTGTCGGGGATGGTTCTGAAGTGTTTTCCACAGTGGATATTTTTAAGGAGACGTATGTTCCACATTCCGTTTCTGTTTATCCGTGGAGTGTGTGTTTTAAATGGTTTTCATGCAAATTTTAACTTGTTTTAGCGCATACTGCCAGTTTCGGGACTGGCTGCGATTGTGTACGTGCCCGGCAGCCGTAGAGTTAATGGTGTAATCATTTGTCACGGCAGCATTTGGTATGTTCGTTTAATGTTGGAACTGTCTTAAGGCAACTGGAAGTGATCTCTAAAGTCTGCTGCTGATTTACTGAGAGACAGGTAATGTTAGAGTATTGCTCCGTAAGAATTTGGGGGGTGTGCTTATTATTTATTCCAGTGTGGCTGTGATTTGACCATGTTTTCATTGCAATCTATTTGTGCAGCACGCCAATTTTTAAGACTGCTTGTTCCTTGTCGTCGGCGCGGTTATGGATTGTCAGAACTTCTCATTGTGGTGCCGGTCGTATTATATATAAATAGATACCGCCTGCTATGTGACCCTGTGTCATTATGTCCTTTAGTTAAGTGGGGTCGTCCTGTTATAATACTACCGTTTCTGTAAGTTATTTTACTGGTTGAGTTATTAGTAGTCATTCTTATTTAACACCTATTTTAGTCAATTGTGTGTCTTTGATGAACGTGCAACTTGTTATTATTTCTGTGTGCAAGTTCTTGCGACCGTGGTTGGCCCACCTTGTATGTTTAGTATAAGCATGGTTCCCTGTGGACCTTTATGTGAGCAGTTCAGTTTCATTAAGCTTTAAGACCTCTTTGTTCTTTATGAAGTTGTGGTATTATGTGGCTGTGTAACTTTGGTTGGAAGTGTATAGTGTTATTACGCTCTTGAGACATGGTTAAACAGGAACGCTTGTTTGTGATAGATTATTCACTGTGCCTACTATCAATGACTTTGGTTGCGGACGCAAAATAATATGATTCTCATTCGTGTTTATGTAATTTAATCAAAGTTAAGATTTGTACATTGCATCAGTAAAAGGGCAAATGTCCGAACTGAAGTTTATAATAAAGTCTGTTTTGAGTCAAATTAAAATTGTAAAACAATCACAAGCTTGCCCATCACCAGTGATCCCGGGCTTCCTATTTCATTTAAAAAACTGTGGTGAGGTTGTAAAATTGATTTTCTAAAGAATTGGGTAGTACCACTGTTAAATTACGATCTTGTTAGTATAAATTTGTTAATGCTTTTTTAAATAATATAAAGAACATAACAAATGAAAATTTCTCTAAGGTTACAGCAAAAGTCAGTTTGAATACCCAGCCGAAGCGGCCACACCAGCTCGCCCCCGGTGCTACAGCCATTCAGCTGTGGGCAGCGGCGGCCAACACTTTGTTCAGCGCTGGGTGTCTTGCTTACGTTCCAGCGTGTGTGATCCAGGGGTTGGCCGCTGACGTTTCCAGACTAAGCGGCAGTGGGGACGGAGCTGGTTAGCAGAAATGGGCCGGGATACGCCGGCCAAAGCACACAGGCTTCGTACAACCCAAACAGTGCCGCGGCGTCGGAGAGACAGCGTGGAGGCACCAGAGCAGTTGAACTCCAAATGGTCAACACGCGGTGTTACCGGCTGTAACGGGAGACATGACTGGGCCCCAACAGCAGACAGTGTTAACCTCTAGGAAGGAGATGCGGAAGAGAGTTTCCATGACGGCGGTGGGCAAGCAAGGTATAAGATTGAACTATATTGTTGAGTGGTACTCATATTTGCATTTGTGGTGGCATCAGTGTGAAACCGAGTTTAATTGTCAAAAAATAGTAGGGCCGTGGCTGCGTCTGAATTGGCAGAACTTTTCTCTATATAATTATAGTCGAACTGAAAAAGCATGGCAGAGCCATTGTGTGATCTGGTATAAGCTCGTAGGCTTCCACAGTCGGTGTAGTTTTGGATAAAATGATCTCATGTGTTGGGCCGCGTCGTTGCAAAGTTCTAAAACAACTCAACTGCCGACTCTCGAACCCGACTTGCTGAGGTACTCTTCAGAACGGTTCACAGCTGTATACTGCTGAATGGGTCCCTTTGTTATTTTAGATTGTCTGGTGGCTACTGACGTCACATATCTGAGATGTCATCGAACAGTTTGAACGAAGTGTTATGGAGAGGATGGCTGTACGGTAAGCTATTGCCTGCGCTACTCTGGTGGCTGATTGGAAGGCAACTCCAGCAGGTGATTGGTAGGAAAATCCCGTGAATGTCCTCCACACTGCAGGTGTCTACGAATTTAGGTGTAAACGTGGCGAAATCTATGTTGGTGAGACTGGGAGAGCCATTAGCACTCGCTTATCCGAGCATGGACGTTACGAACCACTAGGGAAGAACAACCAGTCAGCTGTAGCACCAGGAAAGTGACCGTCTTATCGATTTCCAAGAACCTCGTTTGCTTGCTCGACAGCTTTGGATGCAGCAACGGAAAATAAGCGAGGCTATTGAAGTAATTAAACGTCTTAACAAAAACAAAAAAGTTCAAATGGCTCTGAGCACTATGGGACTTAACATATGAGGTCATTAGTCCCCGAGAACTTAGAATTACTTAAACCTAACTAACCTAAGGACATCACACACATCCCTTCCCGAGGCAGGATTCGGACCTGCGACCGTAGCGGTCGCGCGGTTCCAGGCTGAAGCGCCTAGAACCGTTCGGCCACACTGGTCGGCAAACGTCTTAACAACAGAACAGGTAGAATGGCTACAAGTTACATACGGCCTGGCTTCCAGTGATTCAAGCCGGCGAACCACGTGTATTCGTCAACCAGCAGTACCACTTGACCTGGGTTTAACAAAATAAACAGCGGTCGCGAGAGAACTGCCGTGCGACCTTAACGCCTCGCTGCAGGAAAGCACCACCCTCTAGATACAAGCTGCTGATTTGCTATAGCTTTCCAGTCTACAACGAGAGAATGCCTTCCAATCATTTACCATAGTGGCACAGACAACAGCCAGCAGCTACGCTACCTTCTACCAATCACCTACCAGAGTTGCCTTGCAATCAGCCACTAGGTAGGACAGGCAATAGCTTACCGTACAGCCACTCATTTCAAAACAGCCGGTCGAGTGACATCTCTGATATGTAATGTCGGTAGCCACCAGATAACCGAAAATGACAATAAGAGTGTATATAAACTCCGGTAACACTTCCAATCATTTATTGCACAAGAACTAAAAATTGTACGGATGTCATACATACTGCATTTTGAAGAGAAACTCTGAAAGCTTTTTTACAAACATTCGATATGTGAAACATGAGTGACCCGGCAGACGACAATACGTTAATCAAATTCTTGTTATACCCATCCCAGCGTGGCATCGTCGACTGTGACAGTCGCTTCCGTATTCTCTCCTGGAGCTCTGCTACATCACGTGGTGGAGGCGGTACATAACCAGATCTAGGTTCTAAACATCCGCTGAATAGCTGTAGCACACTTGTTGTTATCGAACTCCAACACACAGAAAGCTCGCTCCGCACCTGCAAAAAAAGTTAAAATGTGTGTGAAATTTTATGGGACTTAACTGCTAAGGTCATCAGTCACTAAGCTTGCACACTACTTAACTTAAATTATCCTAAGGACAAACACACACACCCATGCCCGAGGGAGGACTCGAAGCTCCGCCGGGACCAGCAGCACAGTCCGTGATTGCAGCGCCTCAGACCGCTCGGCTAATCCCGCGCGGCTCTCCGCACCTGAACTCGCCATGTTTGCGACTAGTGCTGACTATCGGCAAATTACCAAACTATGCTGTGCCTGTATACATAAAAAACTTTCAGCGATTCTCTTCAAAATGACACATGTATGATGCCTGTACGATGTTTGGTTCTTGTACAATAAATAACTGAAAATGTTCCCAGACTTAATTACACTCTAAGAAGAATTGAGCTGTGCCATTCACCGACAACTGGAACAAAGATAGGAACAGATGTATAACGGAAGACATTCACTGGTATACAGCGGTGAACCGCCCTGAATAGGACCACCGCAAGTTGGTCGAAACGTCGGCAATTTAGTTGTTTTAGTCGTTTGCTGTGACGCGGTCCAATAGCCAAAATTATTTTGTCCATTGCGTCATCTGACTGTATTATATTTTTACTTGGTTTGATAAAGCACGGTAAGACCATGGTGTGATCTAATTGTGTTGTAGTGAGAAGCTTCAGTGAATCTGTTGTGAGTCCGTGTACCTTTTTGAGTCAGTGTACCTTCATAGCTGACCGTATGTTTATTTGTTGTAGTGTAGGTTGTATTGTTCGGTTGTGTTGTATGTCCACTGGGGTTGGTTGTAGTTGGGCGTTGTTGTACTATCTCATGAGCTCGTTGTTTTATTGCAGATTTATGTGAACCTTTTGTAAAATTAGTTTTACTGAATGGAGGGCAATATTTCTCATGAGTGACATTTATACATATTACCCATTCAGATAGCCATGCATGTTAAACCGCTGTTTCCAGGGTGGAGGGATGCGCCGGCTACGCATCAAATCCATCTGACGTATGAACGACGAACGTCGCTGTACTGGCCAGACTGGTGGTTTTTAGGAGGTTTCCAACAGCCCATTAGGTGATTACTGGGCTGGTACACGGTTCGCAAACGTTTAGAAAATTCTCACTCACTTTGACATGAATAACGCTACTGGAGAGAGTTGTACGCATATTTCTGCCGGTGGGTAATGGGGTGACAACAGGAAGAATATCCGGCCACCCCTTAAATTAACCAACCAACTGTTTACGATAATGTGCCCAAGTTCGGAGGAACTGGGGAAGGTTCCGCTAACCCGGCGAGGAAATCTCATTCGAGGAAACGCGTGTCAAGAACTGCGGCAGTCATCGTAAAGGCTCAGACGCAGATTTTGGAGGACCCGGAGCAATATCTGAGGAAACTGGCGTCAGTATTGAGTGTCAGCGAGCGAACAATGCGTCGGATGTCAGAGGAGGACATCGTATGAGCCATTTAGTCCAAAACTGGCTCTCAGAGAACGTATTGGTCAAAGGAGTTCTGGCTGCCGACTAGCCCGGATTTGAACCCCCTAGACTTCTATGTTTGGAGCGTAGTTGAAAGAGTTACCAATAAGAGGGGGGCACCCTAAAGTGGCATTTCTACGAGCCGCTACCGAAGCAGTATTCGCAAACAAGGACAGTGCTGCTTTAAAGAGTGCGTAAGATCGCTTCAGGAAAAGATTGGAGGCTGTCATCGCGGTTGAAGGTGGTTACATCGAGTAGTGTTACTCTTAAAAGATACCACTGTTCATACGCAAAAGAATTTTAATTTTCATTTGTATTGTGTTTTAATAAATTTGCTTTTAAAAGAAGCTTCATTTGTTCGGATTCAAGCGCCACACCTTGTAGTTCAAATTCATTTTCTATTGATGTTGTAATTTTGTATTAAACTGTAAGACGACATAGAAGGAATTTTTGAAAGTGTAATGTGAAGCGAGATGGGTTGAATGGTTTAGGAACATATCGAGAGGTCGACAGAGAAAAGCACCAGCAACGAATCGGAAGCAAGAACGTGATTGTCGTGCAGCGTGAATGCTAGTGTGTATTGTGTCCATGGCAGATGAAAAATGATTGCGTTGACTGTGATACGTTTTGTGATTTGCATCTGTACGGCGGACGAGAATTAATTACCACTTCTGTCGCGTTGTTTATTAGTCTGGACCTCTATTCTGCACATTAATCTCAAAAACTCTGATGTGCCGGCCGCTAGCTTGCGTTAACGCTGTAAGCGCAGCTTTGATCGCATACTGCACGGGCTGTTCAGTGCATACCGCTAAGTCAGTGAAATTAAACAGAATGTGACAACGAATTTCAATGTTGTCAGCTGATATTAAGAACTTAATCGAGAATGTTACGGTGTGCTGTGAGACTGCTGTGAACGTGCGATGACATATGTGCACAGCACGGATGGTTTGAAGTATATCGCGGACCGTCTGAGGCATCTATATGGATTATGAAGGGTCTCTGTGGAAATCATAACTACGAGTATATCTATTAAAATTTCGCGAACAATAAACGATTTTAATTCACCATATGGCGGCTAAGGCTCTTTCATCAAATGGGATTGTGCATTCTGTTCTCAGCCAGGCAATCGATCTGTTGATAGGGAACGTACTTTAAAAATTGAAACTTAATTAAAAAGCAATTAAATAAATAGACCTGCATGAAAATTGCGCAAGTGACAAACGCTGCAGAATGTATCCTACGAAGCAGAGATTGGGATTTGCGGGATAAAACATTGGCAATAAAATTTAATTTAAACTAGATTTAATGTTTATTTTACATATTCAAATTATAAAAGCATACACTTTCATATGAAAACATAACGATTGCTAGTGCTTGCTTTAAATAACCACGTAAGTGCAATAAATAATCAGGTAGCTTGCGTGATGGGCTTGTAAATGATTAGTCTCATAAAATAGGAATCACTTATGGTAAGGAATCACACACGCACTTCCGATTCATGCTAACACCACATAGAAGATAGAAAATGAACTAGAAGAACTGTATCATGCACCACGAACACATATAGTCGGCAAAAGGTTTGCTCCACAGGCCTAACGCAAAATGCGGAATACTGAAGCCGTGGAACTGAACTAGAATTACTATCAGAAATGTAGCTCAGATTTGGGATGTCTGTGAAACACAGCATACAAGTGAAGGAAATGTAATTTAAGCCCCACAAGTGTAAAATAAGAACGGAAAACCGACGACATGAAGGCTCGTTCGGTTTTCAAAGACGTGGCCCTAGCCACACAAAGTAAGACCTAGAAAAAATATAAAAATTCCGAAAAGTAAGTTAATCTGTGGGAGGAACTACCCATATAAATACACTCCTGGAAATTGAAATAAGAACACCGTGAATTCATTGTCCCAGGAAGGGGAAACTTTATTGACACATTCCTGGGGTCAGATACATCACATGATCACACTGACAGAACCACAGGCACATAGACACAGGCAACAGAGCATGCACAATGTCGGCACTAGTACAGTGTATATCCACCTTTCGCAGCAATGCAGGCTGCTATTCTCCCATGGAGACGATCGTAGAGATGCTGGATGTAGTCCTGTGGAACGGCTTGCCATGCCATTTCCACCTGGCGCCTCAGTTGGACCAGCGTTCGTGCTGGACGTGCAGACCACGTGAGATGACGCTTCATCCAGTCTCAAACATACTCAATGGGGGACAGATCCGGAGATCTTGCTGGCCAGGGTAGTTGACTTACACCTTCTAGAGCACGTTGGGTGGCACGGGATACATGCGGACGTGCATTGTCCTGTTGGAACAGCAAGTTCCCTTGCCGGTCTAGGAATGGTAGAACGATGGGTTCGATGACGGTTTGGATGTACCGTGCACTATTCAGTGTCCCCTCGACGATCACCAGTGGTGTACGGCCAGTGTAGGAGATCGCTCCCCACACCATGATGCCGGGTGTTGGCCCTGTGTGCCTCGGTCGTATGCAGTCCTGATTGTGGCGCTCACCTGCACGGCACCAAACACGCATACGACCATCATTGGCACCAAGACAGAAGCGACTCTCATCGCTGAAGACGACACGTCTCCATTCGTCCCTCCATTCACACCTGTCGCGACACCACTGGAGGCGGGCTGCACGATGTTGGGGCGTGAGCGGAAGACGGCCTAACGGTGTGCGGGACCGTAGCCCAGCTTCATGGAGACGGTTGCGAATGGTCCTCGCCGATACCCCAGGAGCAACAGTGTCCCTAATTTGCTGGGAAGTGGCGGTGCGGTCCCCTACGGCACTGCGTAGGATCCTACGGTCTTGGCGTGCATCCGTGCGTCGCTGCGGTCCGGTCCCAGGTCGACGGGCACGTGCACCTTCCGCCGACCACTGGCGACAACATCGATGTACTGTGGAGACCTCACGCCCCACGTGTTGAGCAATTCGGCGGTACGTCCACCCGGCCTCCCGCATGCCCACTATACGCCCTCGCTCAAAGTCCGTCAACTGCACATACGGTTCACGTCCACGCTGTCGCGGCATGCTACCAGTGTTAAAGACTGCGATGGAGCTCCGTATGCCACGGCAAACTGGCTGACACTGACGGCGGCGGTGCACAAATGCTGCGCAGCTAGCGCCATTCGACGGCCAACACCGCGGTTCCTGGTGTGTCCGCTGTGCCGTGCGTGTGATCATTGCTTGTACAGCCCTCTCGCAGTGTCCGGAGCAAGTATGGTGGGTCTGACACACCGGTATCAATGTGTTCTTTTTTCCATTTCCAGGAGTGTAAATTATCGCGGAATAGTTGCATGGGTGGCCGAGCGGTTCTAGGCGCTACAGTCTAGGACCGCTCGACCACTGCTGTCGCAGGTTGGAATCCTGCCTCGGGCATGGATGTGTGTGGTGTCCTTAGGTTAGTTAGGTTTAAGTAGTTCTAAGTTCTAGGGGACTGAAGATCTTAGAAAGTCCCATAGTGCTCAGAGCCATTTGAACCAATAGTTGCAAGATGAAACAGGTACCGCGAACTGAACGGTTTCAAAAACTACTACGTATATGTAGAATTGAGCAAACAAAAGCACACGCACTAATTGATGGAAATTACGAAATACTGACGAAAGTAACGGAAAAGAAGAAGAAATAATATAAGAAATACAAACACAAACACGAGCAATACCTTCACACTGGCAAACACAGATTCTAATTGAGACTAAGTAGAGTTCGCGCATTTCTAAGACCTCGTTGGAGAAAGTAACTAATAGTAAAATCTAACAATCCCAAAAAAACCTATCACTTCCCATTCCGAATGAAATATCAGGGTTGCCACAGGTTCTGGAAATCAGGGAAAACAGGGAATATCAGGAAATTTCAAACGTGCCAGGGAAATACGGGAAATATCAGGGAAATTTAAGAAAACACTGGAAAAATCTCATTTTTGTCTCAGTAGATGGAATGGTTTGTTTAATGAGGTGTCACGCATCGTCGCTGGCTGGGTGCAGCTGAGCACGTGCGCTGCTTCCTTATTCCCCTTCCTACTACACCTCCCCCCCCCCCCCCCCCACAGCTTGCTGACAGTGCTGCCACCACATCTCACCGCTAGCCCGGCAGCTGTAGATGAGTGGCAGGAGGCGTGTGCAGTGGTCTCCAGTCTCTCAGAATCAGAGACTGGATGCATCGGCCAGGGATGGCGGTGATGTGTGCATGAGTCGTTTTGTTATGAGGATATTATTGTCTTTTATATGTGCCTGTCTGTGGCTCAGCGACTATCTTTAAGGAGAGTTGCTTCTATCCTCATCGGTACTGATTCTCAGCATTTGCACAAGTTATCTGTCGCATCGATTGATCACCGCGGTCCCATTTCATCAACATGATGTCTGTGACTCCTGAATAGCAGGCTACACTAGTGGATTTCCACGACAGGCCAGAACCGCAGGTCATGTCTGCGAATACCTCTAACAAATCGGGCCTGCCGACCTGAAGCCCTTCGCGTCCCACTAAAGTGCATGTCCTGTCCATAAGATCTAGTCTCACTGATCAGCCCGCAGGCCGGATCTGTTTGTGTGTGGCATAATGCAGTGGATTTTTGTGGTTTATCCGTGGATCCAGGACTGCAGTCCTCCTCGGCAGACCAGAGGCCACAACGATAGATTTCAGAAGTTGCGAGTGTCTCACCGAAAGTACGCTCCAAGGTGTGTCATTTTATAGACATTTTATTTATTCTAGTACATTTTGGCACTTAGAAAGTAGTTTATATATTAGAAAGAAGAAAATTGTGACAGTAGGTGGTAGTTTGTATGCTGTGTACTCAAATATCTCTCGAAAGAAAAATCACATAATACCTGTAAAGCAATAAATGTAATAACCAACAATAATGAACATAGTAGAACCAAAATTTTATTGGCGGTCACCTATATTGTTGGTTTACGCAACTCTTCTTCGCCTTATTCACTTCTTTCAAGAGGCCTATTTTTTCTGAGGTTGTTTCTGAAATCCTTGAAAATGTTTTAAATCTGTCTTGCGAGTCCAAGGAAATGCGTAGTTTAGTCACGAAACGTGTTTTATTTTATTGGAATAAAATAACACCTGTGGTCTTAATGAAACACGTACACTATTTGGCTTGCTTTCTCCATCTAAAAACAGTTTATTACAAAAGATGTTGGTGTTAGTACTTAAGAATTTTGCTCACAGTCGGAAACGCCTCCTTGCAAGTTTTATTTAGATACTTCCTCGTTTGACATTATTGTTTCTTGCACCGTCGCTGAAAAGACAGGTTGTCAACTTACGTCTTGACTTACCCTTGAAATCTCAAAATTTGTGAGGGAAAAATGCTAAAACTTGTCTGGAAATCGGGAAAATATCAGATAATGTGAATTGGGGATACTTGTGGCAACCCTGAATATTCTGCATGCTTATAAAGGCCTTCAGCTATAAGAGAAAGGGACTAAAACTTAGATTAGGCTGAAATTTACACAGACTCAATTACCATACTCACTACTTCAAGCGAGCTGCCACGAGCAACCTCTCTCTCCAAACTCCCAGGACGAATTGTCCAGCACCCTGAACTAATCTAGGTCCCCACATTCAATTAGCGTTAAGTTATCAGAGAACACCTTTACCCCACCTTGCAACTTCATCACAACAGCGCTCCGTCTAAAAAGGAACGAAACCTATTCTCCACTCTCTAGGCTTACACCAAATATTGAAGGAAGAATGTTAAGTTTAAACTGCCACAGAAAGAGGCAAGAAGTTTACTTGCACTAGGTATTATGAAAACTCAATATGCACTCCTGGAAATGGAAAAAAGAACACATTGACACCGGTGTGTCAGACCCACCATACCTGCTCCGGACACTGCGAGAGGGCTGTACAAGCAATGATCACACGCACGGCACAGCGGACACACCAGGAACCGCGGTGTTGGCCGTCGAATGGCGCTAGCTGCGCAGCATTTGTGCACCGCCGCCGTCAGTGTCAGCCAGTTTGCCGTGGCATACGGAGCTCCATCGCAGTCTTTAACACTGGTAGCATGCCGCGACAGCGTGGACGTGAACCGTATGTGCAGTTGACGGACTTTGAGCGAGGGCGTATAGTGGGCATGCGGGAGGCCGGGTGGACGTACCGCCGAATTGCTCAACACGTGGGGCGTGAGGTCTCCACAGTACATCGATGTTGTCGCCAGTGGTCGGCGGAAGGTGCACGTGCCCGTCGACCTGGGACCGGACCGCAGCGACGCACGGATGCACGCCAAGACCGTAGGATCCTACGCAGTGCCGTAGGGGACCGCACCGCCACTTCCAAGCAAATTAGGGACACTGTTGCTCCTGGGGTATCGGCGAGGACCATTCGCAACCGTCTCCATGAAGCTGGGCTACGGTCCCGCACACCGTTAGGCCGTATTCCGCTCACGCCCCAACATCGTGCAGCCCGCCTCCAGTGGTGTCGCGACAGGCGTGAATGGAGGGACGAATGGAGACGTGTCGTCTTCAGCGATGAGAGTCGCTTCTGCCTTGGTGCCAATGATGGTCGTATGCGTGTTTGGTGCCGTGCAGGTGAGCGCCACAATCAGGACTGCATACGACCGAGGCACACAGGGCCAACACCCGGCATCATGGTGTGGGGAGCGATCTCCTACACTGGCCGTACACCACTGGTGATCGTCGAGGGGACACTGAATAGTGCACGGTACATCCAAACCGTCATCGAACCCATCGTTCTACCATTCCTAGACCGGCAAGGGAACTTGCTGTTCCAACAGGACAATGCACGTCCGCATGTATCCCGTGCCACCCAACGTGCTCTAGAAGGTGTAAGTCAACTACCCTGGCCAGCAAGATCTCCGGATCTGTCCCCCATTGAGCATGTTTGGGACTGGATGAAGCGTCGTCTCACGCGGTCTGCACGTCCAGCACGAACGCTGGTCCAACTGAGGCGCCAGGTGGAAATGGCATGGCAAGCCGTTCCACAGGACTACATCCAGCATCTCTACGATCGTCTCCATGGGAGAATAGCAGCCTGCATTGCTGCGAAAGGTGGATATACACTGTACTAGTGCCGACATTGTGCACACTCTGTTGCCTGTGTCTATGTGCCTGTGGTTCTGTCAGTGTGATCATGTGATGTTCTGACCCCAGGAATGTGTCAATAAAGTTTCCCCTTCCTGGGACAATGAATTCACGGTGTTATTATTTCAATTTCCAGGAGTGTACATACGCATTCATTCAATCTGTCATTCTAAGGGGTTGGCAGTGGGATAGGATAGTGAAATTAATTGTAATGAAGGTATAGGAAGCACAGTTGCATAACAAAACAGCACGTGGGTGTAAAATAGAATAAAATAAATATGAATTCAGACAGTGATCCGAACACGTTCATCTGCCAATTTTTCTCCTGGCACGTTTATTGAATGCGCCGGAAATATAAGGTGCTAAAGGATATGTGAAATGACTTTAAATTTCATTTAAATGTTGTGAAGGGTATAATATGGAGAACCTTCAACTGTTAATTCCAATAACGAATATATTAATGATCTTTCATTTTGCGTATTGTTGTACTGTGAAATGTATCGAACCACGACTGAGCGGAAACCCATAACTCTGAAATTGTGACTACTAACGCCTAACGAACAGCTTTACGTCGGAATACGTCAAGTATTAATTGAATCAATCGTGTTTTACTTTCGTCTCTGCATGTAGATGCGCTAATTATACAAACATCGCGCGTTCCTGTTACTCTTACAGTAGAGAATACAGTGAGAATGGTAACAGTCATGGGCGGCTACGATCTAGATCAATAGCGAGACGACGACCGCTCGACTGCGCATCCAAGGACTCAAGGATTGTGGACCATCGATAGGGACGTTGATGACTCGCTGACGGTACCAGGTAAATGAAACGAAGGCTCGGCGTTTGCAGACTACTTCTCTAGGTAATTATAGAAAGGCGTTTCCAAAAGAAATGATAGTTTTTCTTTGAACTGATTTAACGTAACTGTAAATTATGACATTGTACTGCAATTCTTCTTGTTTTCCGTAGCATTCAGAATTATAACCAAAAAATTGTTTCGTTTATTAAATCACTTTTTACAATAAACGTTATAATTCGGCTAACCGATTACTCTCAAACACTGACCACAAAAAATGGTTCAAATGGCTCTGAGCACTATGGGACTCAACTGCTGTGGTCATAAGCCCCCTAGAACTTAGAACTATTTAAACCTAACTAACCTAAGGACATCACACACATCCATGCCCGAGACAGGATTCGAACCTGCGACCGTAGCGGTCGTGCGGTTCTAGACTGTAGCGCCTTTAACCGCTCGGCACTGACCACACATTACAGCAAATAACTGCTTTTATTACAGAAGGAAACAAAGTTATTCATCTTTATTTTTCATTCGCCTTTTTAATCGTTTATTGATATTTAGTTGTGTTATTTGTATTTATCTACAATTGCGTGTTTCTTGTTTTTGTGCTCATTATTGTTTCCATTACTGTCCTGTGTCGATTATATATGCGCGTGTGCAGTGTCCGCCACTACATTAGCAGACAGCCCGTCACGACCTGTCCAGTGTATTCAGTGAAATATTTTGTTAGACACATATTTTGTTTGACAGATGTGTGAATAGTCATCATAGATCTTTGAATCTTACTTATGTGTGAGAGCGTGATATTCAATTAATCCCGAGAAAAGCTGTAAGTGCAATGTTTTGATTGTAGACTGCACAGACTATTTAGTGCGTACCGTGGACTGTGAAATGAAATACTAATTTGACAACGCATTTCTGTGTCGTGAGCTGATATTAAGAATTTTAATTGTGAATATACGACGTGCCGATCGCCGCGGGGTGCTGTTAATGTCATAACAATATAAACTCGACTTACCATATGTCGTTACCACTGGAAATACCCGTACTTATAATATTGAGTACTTTGTTCCACTACTGTATACATCCAGAAGTACTGAATCTTTAGCGAAGTTTTTCCGTAGGACGACAGTAGTATTTGAAACAAATCCGTTTTAACAGTTCAGGCAGAGACAGACAGAGGTGAGGGGATGGTGGAGGGTACAGTTTGTTTAGGTCCTTCCAGTGATATCGTACCGCTCAATTCCCCAACCCAAATAAACTTTCTACTGATAGAGGGTGGGATGCTTCTTGAGGCTGATAAACGCTGTCCATTAGAGGAACCTACCATTTAACTTTTAAAAATGTTATAAAATTATAAAGCAGTTTCGTTGATAATTTGAGAAATTTGCCATTGCTTTGAATCTCAGTACCTTCGTAAGTACGTGGTGTAAAAATACTTTTAACCAGTAAAAACTGAAAGAAATCTAACGCTCTAGAAGAAAGGTCTAAGGTTATGCTTTTAGGTTGGCTAGTACTTCCAACTGCATGTGCTAATAAGAAGCCATCAATACTTATTTTCCCCAGGGCAGCAGGTCGGGTGCTGAAGTATGGATGAGTGACGCAAAACAATTAGTTATACTAACAGGCGTATTCCACTTAGTCTATACAAACGCGCCTAGTCCATTTAGTGATGCAGTTACGAAAAAAATTGGTTCAAATGGCTCTGAGCACTATGGGACTCAACATCTTAGGTCATAAGTCCCCTAGAACTTAGAACTACTTAAACCTAACTAACCTAAGGACATCACACACACCCATGCCCGAGGCAGGATTCGAACCTGCGACCGTAGCAGTCCCGCGGTTCCGGACTGCAGCGCCAGAACCGCTAGACCACAGCGGCCGGCGATGCAGTTACGACCGCGCAGAAAATATAAGATCGTGTTGGTGGGAAGACTGTTCGATGCAGAGAAAAAACAGCTAACACACTTATGTGTATACAAATTAAGGTACCACATAATTTCTATCTACAATAATGCCCGTTACACTCCCTGTACTTTACTTGCCGCATCACATGCGCGCTACGGCAAGAGTCTCCTAATGGACAGTGGTCACAATGTTTTGTTTGATCAGTGTTGGCTAAGAGAAAAGAATCGAAGTTTCATGACGGAGTAATACATGTCTGCCTCAATACAGCAGGTCAAAATGAAGTAGTATCATGCCAGTACGAATAAATTAATTTTTGACATCTTTTGCGTTAGGGTACAAAGTATACTGCAAATGTAGGTGTTATAATGTGCCACTTACAAAGAAAAATGTGCTATTGGTTCAGAGCATCTGTGAATAAGTTTTTATTTTGAAGAACAAAATATGAATCAGCGGAGAAAACGGTTATTAATGGATCGAGATAAAGTATGTTTTTATTTTCGTAGAACATAGTTTTGGAGATAAACGGGTAACTAATGCCAGACAGGAATAAACGTCTCTATGGTATCCAGTCTACGGACGCGACGTCCGTATTGCATATAGTTGTGGGCCCGTATCGCCAGTTCTATGGGCCTCGAGCCTACCTCTGGGCTCCTGCTGGGACGCATCCATTGTCGAAGGAATCCTTTTCATATATGAAACTCAGTTGCATCGCCGTATTTTGACACAGGAATGCTAGCAAAGGAATTTAATATTTGTGATTAAATGGAGGAAACCGTGCACAAAGTGGATTTACCTGTTTGTGCAGAGACTCAAAGGAAGCCAGTAGAAGCGAAAAGGGAAAATATTTTGCCCTGTCGTACGTTTATAACGTTTTCCTTAACGAGAACGCGAAAAAATAATTAAGGGGAAGGCACTGAGTGATGTCTGGCTGTGCTTCTTGGGGACAGAGTGGTTTTCATGTGGCAGAAGAGCCTTCCAGCCGCTCTTAATGACATGACGTCTACACGGGAGCGCTGCATTGCGCTAAACGCTGAGCTGCTGCAGATGCACGGGGGAGCGGCAGCGGCACACACCACCGGCCGAGTTGCGCCCCCGGCTCGTCCAGGCCGCTCGTTAGGGAGAAGCCCGCCTGCGGGGCAGGACTCCACTGGCGAGGCATTCCTCCGCTGTTAGCACGACTTCAACGACAATCTGCTGACCTGCGCCGACCCCGAGACGTCTGGCTTCTGGAATTAGTTTTCAACTCCTGGTTAATTCAGTTACACAGTGCAGAATGTCTCTGATTTTGTTACTCTGTTCATCGACATTTTTAGGCTTTGCACATAGTAAGTCGATTCATGATCTTCGCGTTATCAGAAGAAACCACTTGACTGTTTTTATGATCTGATTCAATACATAGAACTCGCGAATAAAATTCAGTCGTCAGCTGTACAGATATTTTTATTTCGCTTTACCGGTTTAAGAAAATTTATTTTTCATCTTCAGAATCCTACAAAGTTGGTCATATTTTAAGTAATTAGACCTTGGCCATACGTTTATATAAAGTATAAGAATTTGAAACCTTCCCGTCTCCTCCATATCTCTTTCTTTTACTCAACAACCGTCTACTGTATTTTTTTTTTTGTTACGCGACTTTCCCTTTTATAATAAGCTATGAAACCTTTCCTTAGGATTTCTATCTCTTGCTTAATAATAACAAATGAAATCTTGCCGTTGAAATTTATTCTCTTTCTCAATCTTCGCATACAAATTTAATTGCTGCTTATTAAAAGTGATTTTCTGATTATTTCTACGAAACATAGAATGTGTCGTCGTCGTGGCCCTCAGTCGTTATCTGCAATAACCCAAAACTGTTCCTTACCTTTTTTACTGTTACTGGATCGCCATCTGACAGCTACATCGAACTGCGACATGAATATACTTACTTTGTTTTACTATACTCTATTAGTTGCTGGTGGGCTGTCATAATAAGTGGCTGTATTTATTGTTTATAATGAGACATGTCAGATTTGGACATGGTATGGCATTATGCTTCTGTGAAGAAGATATTGATATCTGGGCTAAACCAATACTGAACAGATTTCTGTAATACAGTTCCTATATTTTACATAAACGTACGACCAAGGTCTAATGGTGTATCATATACCTAATTTTGTAGGCTTCTGAAGGTAACTAATTTGCTGAAGCCAGTAAAATGTCTGTGCAACCGACGAATGAATTTTATTGTGAACTACATGCTACAGTTCCTGAACAGATAACAGCTGTGAACAAAATAACGTATTATTTCGATGCTAAATTGTTATAGTATTTGCTACCTTTGTTTGGTTAGTTATTTATATGTTCATATGTGCCATAGATCACACGAACAAATCTTTTATCGAAATGAGGTACAACGAGTCAGTCTACTGGTGTACATGATACATTAATGAACATGCCACAGCATTTAAAAACTAGTTTTTAAACGGAAAGTCGTCCATGGGATGAAATGAGTTGTCCAAGAGAAATGATTTTAGGTTAGATTTAAAACTTGCTTTTCTAGCTGTCATTCATTTTATGGCACTGGGTGAATAATGAAAAATTTCTGTTGCTGCATACTGAAATTCCTTCTAAGTCACTGACAGCTCGTTGTTGTTGGGGTGGTCCTAAGTCCTGAGACTGGTTTGATGCAGCTCTCCATGCTACTCTATCCTGTGCAAGCTTCTTCATCTCCCAGTAGGTACTGCAACCTACATCCTTCTGAATCTGTTTAGTGTATTCATCTCTTGGTCTCCCTCTACGATTTTTATCCTCAACGCTGCCCTCCAATACTAAATTGGTGATCCCTTGATGCCTCAGAACATGTCCTACCAACCGGTCCCTTCTTCTAGTCAAGTTGCGCCACAAACTTCTCTTCTCCCCAATCCTCTTCAACTGACAGCTGACAGCTTAAATAACAGGAAATGACGGTCATTTTTTCCTCTAGTGTTGTAGGTACGGCTATCACTATTTTTTATGATTCTAATGTTTTGTTTATGACAAATTTCATTAGAAAAAAATGTGTATATGATGGTTCAGCTAAAAATGCCCATTTCTTGAACAGATACCTACATGATAACCATGAGTGAACACCTAATATTATTGTCACTGCTCGCTTTTCTTAGTGCTCTTCTTTCTTTGTAAGTGATGTGTTACCCAGAAAATTGTTCCAGGAGATATTACCAAGTGTAACTATACAAAATATTTTAGGAGGTAGATTCCTTTGTTTTGTTTTCTGTCCTCCGCCGTAGATGTTATATATACAGTTTGCCCAATTTCACTTTTCCACCTCATATTTCAGAAATGAAAAATGTGAAAAATGCTGTTGGCAAGGTATGCACTTATTTCTGGGGCCTACACTATGGACAGGAATGCATTATCCATAAAGCCCAATGACAGAACTTTCAAAGGTAGGTTTTCTAAGTGGCACATATGTTGTTTCTACAGAAACGGAAACTCGATGTACAGCTAGTGATGGGAGACTGGTTTCACTGTTATAGGCTTCACACATTCTGAAACATTTTACTTTGATACGGCAACAGCGCCGCGGTTCCTGGCGTAATGCGCAGCGCAAGGGTTGCTTGCAGTGTCCTTAAAACAAGCAAAAACTGTCTTCTGTGGTCCAGGCCAGCATTGGTTTAGTGTGGTTTCTGTCTCTGTTGCACCTGCACCCTACCCCTGACACTACTGGAGTGATGACTGACTATGGCAGCCAGACCTGGAGCTGTAGCACGTTTGTGCCTGCACAAAAACCTCCCCAGCATCTCAGTTCATGGATAAATGAGCAACAAACAGATTCCTGTAGGATCTGCTGCAGCCGACGTGCAACCAGCGTAGTAGGTAAAGATCTTGTGGCACTGTAGCACGGCCAGTAACGCACATACACAAAAATTGAGTGCCGTTATTACCAACTGGCTAAGCTATAATGGCCACACATTTTTATTTGAGAGAAAATGTATATGTATAAACAATTTATTTTTATTAGTCCCCTCTGACAGCCTTCAGAGCACGGTTTAATAGGAGGAGGTCCATAAAGCTGACATTCTCTAGCCAACATAGTTGGTGGCTAGTGTCACAATCTTTTTCATTTTTCAGACAGTATCTATGTGAGTGACAGGGATAAACTGACTCTGAAACTCTGCATGCGCTTCTTTTATACTTGATAGCAAAGGCGATATACATTTATTTTTTTCGTGTTTTAAAGTTAATGTGAATGTGATATATCAACAGCAGTTGGAAAAGTATTGTCCCAGTCAAGTGAGAACCCTCAGAGGGTGAATACATTGAAACATTCAGTGCAGCAGCAGGCAGAAAGTAAATATTGGTGGTGTTATTAGTGGAAGTAGAATGTAGATCTAACTCGTTTTTTTCGTGCAGTTGAGGTGAAACCATCACAGCTACTTGTTGTGTATATAATGCTGTTTAAATCAACCTACAGTTTTAGTTGCAGTGATCGCAAACACTTCAGTGTGGGAATGATCTTGGACTCTCATTCTATCCAGTGGTGGCTTTTTATAATCCTGGATACAGTGACACAAAAATCATATTATATCTAAGTGAGTGGATTCGCTCATGTGATGCACTGATGTCATGTTCCATAGAAGTGCTAGTTCCCACTCAGTGGTACTAGGCGACCATACCATTGTAGCTGGGGATTTCCAATGAAATATTAAACTTTTTTTACGGTAAGAAGTGCACTCATCTACAGGAGCAAACATTAAAAATTTCAATGTATACCAGTCATGCAATCCATCATGATCTAGACCACTGTCTAAACTGGCAGCCACTAGAAACTGTGGACAAATTTGATGGAGGTAGTTGGCCAAACTCTTCATATATCACAAGAAATTATTGCTCAACTCTATGAGACATGCTGTGTATCAGTATATGGAAATATATATGAACAACGCATGTCTGATATGGGCACTGAAGTTCTTTCTTTTTTAAGCATGTACTTAGATCCAGTTGTATATAAGACTTTAAAAACAAAGTTTAAAATATAAATGTTTTTATTTTTCCGTCAAACCCAATACATACCTATGTTATTGTGTAGTTATCACCAAGACAGAGTGGGTGAAACACCTTCATTACGAGGGCTTCTTATTAACTGGCTGGTCCTGCAGTACTACTGAAGGCCGTAAGAAGAAGACCGCAAAACTCCTTCCTGATAATGTACAAACGATAATTGCTGGACCATCTGATTGCAACAGGATGAATTCTACCATGTTACTGCTGGGTGGGATCGGCTTCGAGAATGTTTTTGTGTTTTTAAAAACATTACCTCAGCCTAAAAACCAGCTATGACAGGACATATTTCGCAGTATCTAGGGTGTAATGCACACAACTGGTAGTGAAAGCAGTGACATCCCACCACCTGAAAGAGGAAAACTGAAGACCGTGTTGGAATTTGACGACATTGCAGTGCGCATCCAGGATCAGATAAGTGAATATTTGTGTTTCAGCCATCGTACTGCGGTTACCTCTTTTGATTCAGGCATATTCTAGGATTCCAAACCGATTATATCAGATAATGCCAATCTTATTGTCGCTTTCAAACAGGAGAATTTGAACTTAAAACACATTTATAAAACCCTTGTACGAACTGACATGGCATTAAATCAGTTTTAGCCATAAGCATAGATTGTTGGAATCCCTCACAATGTGGGATTCTGATTATTGATGAAACGAGAGAAATTGAGCGATGGACGATGTAAATGGAACTTCCAGTAGTTTCTTGTTATAAGACAGCCTACAGCTACATAATGTCATCAGTATATTGCATACGACTGGTAAGTTTGCATCCATGTCTTGCATTCAGTCAGAGAGGATGATGCACGGTCCAAACATCTGTTTATACACTGAAGAATTCAATACAAGATTAACAGAATTGGATAGTCTTACCAAGACAGCAGCTACCATTGCTACAATGTATGAATCTAATGCATTGTACTGGAATGAAAGAACCCAGCGATGTGAACCATATGCCGAGGGAAAAATAGAAGCAGTCAGCGAAAGTCTCAATGCAAGATTAAAGCAATTAAATAGGTTTATCAAGAGCGTATCCATGAGAGTTAAGTTGTGTGAATACCTGATGGAGGATGGAAAATGAATGAATCAATCGATATGAAGCTGAGATAGAAAACCTTAAAAAACCGACAGCCCATCACCACTAGTAGCCCTAAAGTAGATAAGTTATATGCTATCTCAGATTAGTATGCTAGATCATGTCGATAGAATGCAAAGTTATCGAAATGTAGAAGGCTATTCATCGGAACCTATGAATGCTAAACTTAGGAGAGCTGGAATGAAATCGTTCCCTGTCAGAAAGTTTTAAACCTGTAAGTGAAAGTCATAAACAGCTCACACACATGACGAATGGAGGTGAAAGAGGAGGAGAAGCAGAAGGATATGCTACTACCGATTTCGTTAACCACCACAGTCATATTAAGATATACAGGACGTAAGGACTCAGTAGTGGTTAACTGTGTATGCTGGGCAAGCGCACTATAAGTTTAACCATGCATACAATAAATATGGGGGATTGGGGACTTAAATGATCTCTCAGTTTATTGGTTCTAATGTTCTTAAAAATTTCGGAATTCAACATGCATATTCTGAAAGAGATAGGAATGTACGTATAATATTATGTGTGACTAATGTACATGGACAGATACAGGAATAAAAAGCTAGAAGAGTAGGAAATACCAAAATATAATTAAACCTGCATTAGCCAATATACGCAGCACTAGAAAAGATATCGACAGTCAGCATAACAGACTGAACAATCGACCTCTACAATACTGTATATTATCATGATCCCAATGAAACAATAGAACAGTTACAACTGCTCATGGCATCAGCCACCACAGGGAATACAGCTCACATGAACAAAATCATAGCATTCATTTCAGAGTTTCAGAAAGATGCAGTATTGAGTAATAGTTATGGGGACGGTAGCTGGAGAACTCCACAAACATGCATGCAAAACATAATTCTGCAGGTGCATTGTAATTCGAGGTTTCGATGATTTACATTAGGCAGATCTCGTAGATGAGGCAAAGGTTTCAGGAATATTTTAGTGTTCACTGATATATACTCGAAATATGCCTGGCCCATACTTGAGATAGCAAAGACTGAGAAGGACTGTGCATGGATGTTTGAACAATTGCTACAGATGGGCAATAAGCATTATTCCATGAATCTTCAAACTGACCATAGTGGTCAGTTTTATAGTAAATGTTTCAAGACAGTAGTGCATCAATATGGAGTACACCACTACTCATCATTCTCCCAGCTGAAAGCAACTACTGAGAAACAACTGAACAGAGTAATAAAAACTTGTATGTGGATGTGGTATAATCCTTTACAGTTCGTACAAATGGACGGATTTCCTCCATAAATAATGAGGCAGTATAACATAACAGCACATGATATGTCAAATATTGACATTTGTGATTTGAAGCTACTAAACATGGTACACATTCATATTAAAATGGCGGATCCATACAAGCATAAATTTAATGTAGGTGATTTAGTGTGTGTTTCAAAATATAAAACTTGGCTACCAAAGTGGTCTACAGAAATATTTACAGTTTTTAAATTGCGATGAACATACCTGAGAACTTACGCTGACAGTGGTGATGGAGGAAGAGCTGATAGTTTTTATACACAAAAATTACAGAGAAACAGCGAATAAAATATGTTTCAAATACAGCATGTTATGATTGGGAATAAGGTCCTGGTTATACGTCTAAGCCTGCCTTTGTTGTACAACAGCTGGGTGGATGATAAGGATGTGGTATATAATTCTGTAAGCAGACGCCCCAAGCGTGTTCTAGTGTCATGTGTCAGGTATAATGTGCATCGTACATAGTTCTGGTGGTATTCTCGACAAACTACCTTTTGAATTACGTATTCCCAGATATAACTATTGCACATGGCGATAAGGGAATTAATTTACTGGTCAAGGCTTGCAAAGAACTCAATTTATGTTGTTGTTGTTGATAGCTTTAGTCCAGAGACTAGTTTGATACAACTCCCCATGATACTCTATACTGTGCAAGCTTCTTCATCTCCAAGTAACTACTGCACCTACATCCTTCAGAATCTGATTAGTATTCATCTTTTGGTCTCCCTCTACGATTTTTACTCTCTGCACTACACTCCAATACTAAACCTGTGATCCCTCGAAGCGTCAGAACATTTCCTACTAACCAATCCCTTCTTCTAGTCAAGTTGTACCACAAATTCCTCTTCTCCCCAATTCTATTCAGTTCCTCCTCATTAGTTACGTGTTCTACCAATCTAATATTCAGCATTTTTCTGTAGCACCACATTTCAAAAGCTTCTATTCTCTTCTGGTCTAAATTATTTATCGTCCATGTTTCACTTCCATTCACGGCTACACTCCATACAAATACTTCCAGAAGAGACTTCCAGACACTTAAGTCTATACTCGATGTTAACAAATTTCTCTTCTTCAGGAAAGTTTTTCTTGTCATTGCCAGTCTACATTTTATATCCTCTCTACTTCGACCATCATCATTTATTTTGCTCCCCAAATAGCAAAACTCATCTATTACTTTAAGTGTCTCATTTCCGAATCTAATTCCCTCAACATCATGTGATTTAATTAGACTACATTCCATTACCCTCGTTTTGCTTTTATTGATGTTCATCTTATATCCTCTTTTCAAGACACTGTCCATTCCGTTCAACTGCTCTTCCAGGTACTTTGCTGTCTCTGACAGAATTACAGTGTGATCGGCGAAACTCAAAGTCTTTATCTCTTCTCCATGGATTTTAATTCCTACTCCAATTTTTTTTGTTTCCTTTACTGCTTGCTCAATATACAGACTGAATAACATCGGGGATAGGCTACAATCCTGTATCACTCCCTTCCGAACCACTGCTTCCTTATTGTGCCCCTCGACTCTTATAACAGCCATCTGGTTTCTGTACAAATTGTAAATGGTCTTTCGCTCCCTTTATTTGACCACTGCCACCTTCAGAGTTTGAAAGAGAGTATTCCAGTCAACATTGTCTAAGGCTTTCTCTAAGTCTACAAATGCTAGAAACATAGGTTTCCCTTTCGTTAATAAATCTTCTAAGATAAGTCGTAGGGTCATTATTGCCTCACGTGTTCCAACATTTCTACGGAATCCGAATTGTTCTTACCCAACGTCGGCTTCTACTAGTTTTTCCATTCGTCTGTAAAGAATTCGTGTCAGTATTTTTCAGCTGTGACTTATTTAGCTGACAGTTCTGTAATTTTCACACCTGTCAAGACCTGCTTTGGGATTGGAATAATAATATTCTTCTTGAAGTCTGAGGGTATTTCGCCTGTCTCATGCATCTTGCTCACCAATTTAGTGCACACTACAAATAAAGGATTGATAGAATGTCACACTGTAGATCGAATGTTAGCTGATACAACCAAGCAGCTATATGGAAGAAAGGGTCATTGGCATATGTCATCATACTGCAACATTAGCAGTTGACAAAGCCATGTGCACAGAACTTAAATTGGATGCCGAGATAAATTACTGACAAATTGTGAGCGCCACTCGTTGCCAGCTTCAGAAGTGGAAGAAACCAGTAGGATATTAGAAAACTGTATCCAGTCATGGTTGTGAGCAGCTAGTAGCGTCGTGAAATGTAAAGGAGCAAGAAGAAGATGCGTTAAAACACATAGAGCTCCACCAATACCTTAGACATCAGGTGGAATTATCCAATTCCTAATTCCAAGAATTGGACAGATGATGAACTATTGGCTCTTTACCATGAGGGGCTGCAGGCATCGCTCAATCAGCAAAGACTGCACAAAGCACACAAGACCAACTTGAGGAGGCTAAAAGGTGTAACAGAACGATGGAATCTGACTTTATCAGAAAAGAACTTTATTTAAAATCACACAGGAAACAGCTTTGGCAGTTCATCAAAAGAGTTCATAGTCGTGCTACCTGACAGATCATTTTGAAATACAGATTTGCTTAAATTCTTCAAAAAATTGCACATACCAAGATTTCGTGGAGTGTTTGTGGGATTACACTGCCGTAGACAATAAGGAAGTGTAAAGAATGTGGGATTGTAAACATATATATTGCAGGAGCGTCTAGAGCTCGTGGCATGTATAAGATAAGCAAGAATAACGTCTATCACCTCAGCTCATATGGTGACATATGCCCATCAGAAGAATTGTTCCGTTGCTTCATGAACAACACCAACAACAACTGTACATTCTACATTTTTCCACACTACCGAAACTTTGTTACATTTCCCAGTGGTCTTTTTTCTGCCAGAAGTTATTCCTGACGACTGCATAAAAACAAGCAGCATGTACATCACTGAATGAAGTGAGATTTTGATGTGACGTCGTAAAATCTAACTTTACAAGCAGTTAGTTGTTAGCGCCAATTAGTTCCTCTCATTTGATCTGAACAAGTAGGAATAGAGCATTGTGTTGATAGCTTTGCAAATATACAACAACATTCCTAATGTCACCAATGTGCACTAAAACTTCATCTACGAACGGCGAATTTGTGGAAATATCCTCTGGCTCATATGTTACTGATAATTTAAATGAATTTATAAAGCAGCCCATAGAACTGTTCGAGTTATGTGGAAACGTTAATACATTTCAAGCGATGATAAAAACAACAGAACAAACGATAGGCTTTAGGTGGGAAGGTTCAATATGGCCACTACGGGAATTCTCAAGGTGTTGAATGTTAGAGAAGGTATGAAACGTCCCCTTAGAACAATTTATACAAGACTGTGCTTAACCTGGCACACAATAATTTTAGCGCAACGCAATCTGACTATCAAAAATCCCTGCAAAAGAATGGCCCTGAGTAACATTAAACTATACCTTTCAGAAATCACTTACCTCACAAAAATCTTCGTTGCTCGAACTACTGCAATACAGCGAGTGCCACTACTGCCAGCTAAATAAAAGATACAAACTACGGAAGGCACTAACTACTGATAGTCTTAGCAAATGAAAGATTCTAATAGAGAACAAACAATGTATTTACCTCAAGATTCATAATATATACAGCAGTTCATGACATTTTTCAAAACTCCGCCATCTCTCTCCCCACATCCACCACTGCTGGCGGCTCACCTCCAACTGCGCAACGCTACGCGCTGTTCACATCCAGCTATAGCAGTTCATGACAACAATGGCAGACAACAATGCAAACTAGCCACATACTGCACACAGCACAGCCAGTGATTTTCATATAGAGCGCTACGTGGCATTACCCATATAAAAATCTAAACAGACTACTTACATAGCCCCCATGCTCCCCACAAAAAATTTTACAAATGGTGTTGGGCACTGGCCAATACAGATCTGAAAAAAATTTTCATAATTACAATCACAAAGATATCAAATGCACACACTGATTAATACAAAGTTGGTCAAAAGCTAAAATTTTCTCACAGTCCATAAAGACAGTCCAGATTGTTCATCACAATAGTAATTACAGTTTTTTTTTCACAATGTCTCATTAGTAAAAAAAATTGCACACAGAAGTAGTGGATTTCCATGCAGTCTTGAAGAAGTAGTGTTGTCCTTCCAACGGAAAGACAGTGCTGACTCTTGACATGCTGACAGGTAATGGGCCACAATGGAGCAAACCCACAGCAGAGTCAGTCGAAGTTGATGAATATTGGTAGGTAGGTCATCACAGAACAGACCCACTGTAATCCTGGTAGAGATTACGGTATTGGTGGGCCGCCAGAGGTGTAGACCCACTGCAGTCCTTGTAGAAATAATGGTATTGGTGAGTCAGCAAAGGTGTAGACCCACTGCAGTCCTTGAAGAGATGGCCAGCAGCCATCTGTTGTGACTGTGCAGGTGCACAATCACCATCGAAGAGTCTTGCGGACAATATAGCAAGTCCATGAACCACCACTTGTGCACTCACAAAGTTTTTTGGAATTGTCCTTAGAACCAGCAATGCTGTTATCCAGTCCCTTGCTGAATTATTAACACACGTGCAAACACTATCAGTCCCTACTTCTCACATATTGTCCATATACTATGACCAACAGAAATGTGTGCAGTGAAATGAATGTTTACAAGTTACTTAATTTCATTAACTGGCGTCAATTACAATTATATAACATAAGAATACAATTACAAAGATACAAAATACATCATTAAAAACATAACAATACAGATAACATTTGTAGTAATAGGGGCTTTACAAAAGAATAGAAATAAACATATACACTCCTGGAAATTGAAATAAGAACACCGTGAATTCATTGTCCCAGGAAGGGGAATCTTTATTGACACATTCCTGGGGTCAGATACATCACATGATCACACTGACAGAACCACAGGCACATAGACACAGGCAACAGAGCATGCACAATGTCGGCACTAGTACAGTGTATATCCACCTTTCGCAGCAATGCAGGCTGCTATTCTCCCATGGAGACGATCGTAGAGATGCTGGATGTAGTCCTGTGGAACGGCTTGCCATGCCATTTCCACCTGGCGCCTCAGTTGGACCAGCGTTCGTGCTGGACGTGCAGACCGCGTGAGACGACGCTTCATCCAGTCCCAAACATGCTCAATGGGGGACAGATCCGGAGATCTTGCTGGCCAGGGTAGTTGACTTACACCTTCTAGAGCACGTTGGGTGGCACGGGATACATGCGGACGTGCATTGTCCTGTTGGAACAGCAAGTTCCCTTGCCGGTCTAGGAATGGTAGAACGATGGGTTCGATGACGGTTTGGATGTACCGTGCACTATTCAGTGTCCCCTCGACGATCACCAGTGGTGTACGGCCAGTGTAGGAGATCGCTCCCCACAACATGATGCTGGGTGTTGGCCCTGTGTGCCTCGGTTGTATGCAGTCCTGATTGTGGCGCTCACCTGCACGGCGCCAAACACGCATACGACCATCATTGGCACCAAGGCAGAAGCGACTCTCATCGCTGAAGACGACACGTCTCCATTCGTCCCTCCATTCACGCCTGTCGCGACACCACTGGAGGCGGGCTGCACGATGTTGGGGCGTGAGCGGAAGACGGCCTAACGGTGTGCGGGACCGTAGCCCAGCTTCATGGAGACGGTTGCGAATGGTCCTCGCCGATACCCCAGGAGCAACAGTGTCCCTAATTTGCTGGGAAGTGGCGGTGCGGTCCCCTACGGCACTGCGTAGGATCCTACGGTCTTGGCGTGCATCCGTGCGTCGCTGCGGTCCGGTCCCAGGTCGACGGGCACGTGCACCTTCCGCCGACCACTGGCGACAACATCGATGTACTGCGGAGACCTCACGCCCCACGTGTTGAGCAATTCGGCGGTACGTCCACCCGGCCTCCCGCATGCCCACTATATGCCCTCGCTCAAAGTCCGTCAACTGCACATACGGTTCACGTACACGCTGTCGCGGCATGCTACCAGTGTTAAAGACTGCGATGGAGCTCCGTATGCCACAGCAAACTGGCTGACACTGACGGCGGCGGTGCACAAATGCTGCGCAGCTAGCGCCATTCGACGGCCAACACCGCGGTTCCTGGTGTGTCCGCTGTGCCGTGCGTGTGATCATTGCTTGTACAGCCCTCTCGCAGTGTCCGGAGCAAGTATGGTGGGTGTGACACACCGGTGTCAATGTGTTCTTTTTTCCATTTCCAGGAGTGTACATCAGTGTTACAGGAATGATGACATGAGTACAAAAATAAAAGATCAGAATCACTTTTGAAACGTCAACTTCACACATGAGCATTAAAACAAAACAGAATAAATAAAGTCTAAGCATCTTTACAAAGAAAATAACAGAGTATTAGAAAAATTCTACAACATAGCTCTCATCAGCTAAACACATAAAGACAGGAAAAACACAAATATACAAGGGTACACAAACATATAGCAGAATAATAGAAGGAAAGGACAGGGTTTGTTTTACTGCAGTATTTTGCAAACAAAACTTTCTTTACGTCTCGGAGATCTCCCTTCATTCATCATTATTCCCAAAAAGTCCTATCTATACCTCCTTCCTGTATTCTATTCATATTTATTTCAAAATAATTATGTCTGATTGTACAATACTCATTGGGGCCCAAATCTTTTTCATATAACTTCGCAATGCATTCTTTACCTATTCTCCATAGTCAGTTTCTTATATAGTCTACCCCCTCTTAAGCTAACTTAAATCTACTGAGCTCAGAGATATATATACCAAGGGACGAGGCAATGCAGCATCACATAACAAATTAACACAAACAGCAATGACAAAAAATGCAAATTGGCAAAGCTAGCAGCATAAATTAGCAAAAGTCCAATTCAATAACACTATGCCTGGCAAACAGCAGCAACTTGTACCTAAACATTACATAGCGCAAGCAGAAAAAATATTACACTAAAGACGATAATGCAGACAAGGGAAATATATATTCACATCTTAATGTCTATGTAATTAAAGTGGTGCACCATAACAACTTATTGTAAAAAAAATATTACCATGTACTTGAAAAGAAAATTATGTGTTACTGTTACTAGTTCCTTCTTATTGTTCTTTCCTTTCCACGTGCTCCTTTTTTTAAAGAATGTGGATCATAAAATAATTATTTCATAGATCTGTTGACAGAAAGTGTTCACATTAGCAAATGCATTTTATTTTATCAAAGCAATGCTGCAACACAGCTGGAAACCAGATATCAAATGAAATAAGCAACTACGAAAAGCAAAGCATAAAAATATCATTCAATAGTCATGTGGCATTTCGTAAGTCAGTAGCACTCAACTCTCGGAGAAAGACACTTGTCATAATCAGGTGTGCAGATGTACGAATATTTCCCATCAATTCATAAGCATTTCAGTAATTAGCACAAAGTGCGAGTAATCATATGTTTTCAAGTAACGAGGGTGTCGCATTAGCGATGAAAGGCACACCCTAATGGCTTGTTCTCCGGGTGTTTGACACAGCTGTGTGCCCACAACGCATTACAAAAATCATATGTTTTCAAGTAACGAGCGTGTCGCATTAGCGATGAAAGGCACACCCTAATGGCTTGTTCTCCAGGTGTTTGACGCAGCTGTGTGCCGACGACGCACGTGCAGGTGGTCACTTAACTTTCTTACGGAAATATTTACGACAGCAGTTTCCGCTACAGTGACAGTCTCATATAAAAATTTCACAGGTCGAGAATTTACGTTGCAAATGTGTAGAATCAAAATCCTATGAATATAACATTGTCCAAAAAAATTTTCGCCGCCATTGTGATACATTCACGCATTTACACGCACATTTCATAACTCTTAAAGTACGATTCTCGGTTTCCAACATCCTTTTTCACAAGTCAAGAGTCCTTAACTTCTTTCATTATTCATATACATATAAACACGTAATCACATTCCTCATATATGGTAGCATCATCTTATTGACATAAACATACCTCAACAGCATAATACACATCGTCGTCGTAAAAATAACACCATAACACCTCAGTCAAATCTCAAAAACGTCGTAGCTTCCTCCAATAATTTCAAAATCTAAAAAAATTCTCTGCTCATGTCAAAAGTGTCATCTACCTCAAACGTTCTTTAAAAATCATGATCCCATACCAAATACATCATTCAAAGCTCTCATAGTATCACAATGGTTCCAAAAAAATATGAAGAGTTCACACAGTACAGACAAAATACAATTTCTTAAGTGTGAAGTTATCCAACTCTGTAATTGCGTAAAGATGTGTCACTGACGTAATAAAGAAGTTTGTTTCTCTGTTAAATGATCAGATAGCTGTGTAATTTATGTGTTAGAGAAATATGGTACCGATGTGTTAAATTGTATAAGCAAATACCATATTAGCTAGGGCTCCTTGTGCTTGCCAAACACATGGTACACAAAGTAGGCGTGTACCCACCTGAGGTTTAATGTAATTATACCCTCAGGTGTTACAGATTACAGAAATGGAATGAAATGTATCACGCAAAACCTTTGTATCATTGTACTTCAAATATCTTTAAAAAGTAAATGTTTTAAGTACAAAATTAATCACTCAAATACGTGTCCTGTAGCGCTAAATGTGCGTCTTGTTGTAAGATAATCTCTGTGGAAGTGTCGTAGTTATCGTCCTCCGAAAGCTAAGTTCTGCAGAAGTCAATGTACTTACCTCATGATACACAAAAGTGAAATGCTTTGCGTATAGATATCTTAGTTATTACGCTTATTGTCGTGGTGAAGAACGTACTGTGCTGTAACGTATTGTTGTGCTACGGAAAAGGCTGTCTCATTGTAGCTATACCACAAAAGTTACTAATAAAACATGTTTTGCTTTCCAGAAGAATTCAGAAAAAACTGTGCAGATATAAAACAGATACACCGCAAAAGCAACATTGTAAATTGTCACGCATTAGCAGCGTCGTGATAAAATCGTGTAGCTGTCACATAAACTAACCACTGTGTCATCTGGCATTTCACAGAAAGCACCTCAAATCCAGAATCCACTCTCAAGCAAACCAAAATGTTGCATGAAAATTTCCTTAGCAGTGCTGGTATATGTTCTATTGTGTCTAACTTTTGAAGCTTTTGTCCCATTTGTTGCATTAATTGTAATAACATTGCATTAGTGTCTGGAATCTGTTCCTCTACGCTTTTCGGCAGTGCATTTGCACTAGCAACATTCACATTTTGACAAGCAGAAAATGTATCTTGACTTATTTGAGAAAACGGTGAGGACGCAAAACCTGAATCTACAGTATTTGCAATATTGTGTCCCATCATTTCGGATTCCTGAGGCGAGCTGTTGCCGACCGATCGATCGATAATGCTTCCCTGTTCACTACCTGTTTCACTGCCTACGCCATTGTTTGACGCCCGCTCCATTTCCCTGTACACAGTTACCAAATTACTACTTTGAACATTAGTAAATTCATTACTCGGCGGCGCTGATAAGCTACGCTCGTCGTCACTATTATTTCTCAGTTTAGTTTGGAGCATAGTGTTACGTTTTTCACACGCCATTATTGTCACAATATTTCACACGATAACACAAAAAAGCACAATTTGAAGTGCAAAAATAGGAGAACACATTAACATAGCACTGAAAATAATATGTAGTTAATTACAAGCGCAGCTGCGAAATACTTGGTGCAAATCTATATGCATAGCACAACTGTTTTACTGTACAAAAATGAAAGACTGCAACTACCAAGGAGATTCTCTCTACAATTACGCGCTAAAGCTACACTAAATACACAAACTACAAGAAAAAATCGGAAGATTCCAGTGAGGTATCCTAGGGTAAGGGTCGACATATGAAACGTCCCCTTAGAACAATTTATACAAGACTGTGCTTAACCTGGCACACAATAATTTTAGCGCAACGCAATCTGACTATCAAAAATCCCTGCAAAAGAATGGCCCTGAGTAACATTAAACTATACCTTTCAGAAATCACTTACCTCACAAAAATCTTCGTTGCTCGAACTACTGCAATACAGCGAGTGCCACTACTGCCAGCTAAATAAAAGATACAAACTACGGAAGGCACTAACTACTGATAGTCTTAGCAAATGAAAGATTCTAATAGAGAACAAACAATGTATTTACCTCAAGATTCATAATATATACAGCAGTTCATGACATTTTTCAAAACTCCGCCATCTCTCTCCCCACATCCACCACTGCTGGCGGCTCACCTCCAACTGCGCAACGCTACGCGCTGTTCACATCCAGCTATAGCAGTTCATGACAACAATGGCAGACAACAATGCAAACTAGCCACATACTGCACACAGCACAGCCAGTGATTTTCATATAGAGCGCTACGTGGCATTACCCATATAAAAATCTAAACAGACTACTTACAAAGGAATCTGATACATTATATGTGTTGGCACAAACTGTGGATATATTGTTGATTAGCGCGATTCATGTTGAGTTTAATATTGCAAAGTATTCATATCTCAGTGTCGGAGTGATTCATAAATCTGTGGATTCTTCCTTACAGTGGATATAAAATCGGGTTGCCAAACAACCTTGCGTACCTTCCAATGACTGCCCACACATCAGACAGCTTTGAGTTAGATGTTGTGGACCACAATGGGAATGTAGTTGACGTTCGTGTTGAAGAAATCATAATATTGTACTTGAAGCAGCAGCAGCAGCAGCATGTGTGTAAGGTATAAAACCAATGCACACATCTGTGAGGACACTACTTCACAGAAAAGCAGAATGGGGGAATTACAAGTTTCTTAAACCAATAGGGTTGAAACAACACATTGGTGTCATTCATCACAACAGCTTGAGTTCAGTATGATGAATGAATCATCCAACAGAAATAATTCTTTCACAAACCTTATGCTTTGGTGGTGTTTGATAATGACAGTGAAATTAGGATTCTCATTCAACATCAGGATGTATAAAAAATTTGAAGCAACAATTCCCTATACCTAGAAGAAAAATTTTTGAAAAATGATGTAAATTTACACAAAATGAGTACGCGCGCGCTCGCGTGTGTGTGTGCGTGTGTGTGTGTGTGTATGTTCTGCTTCAGTTTCTTATGGGGTACTTCGAGGAAATGAGATGCATCATCATGAATGCTAGACAAGAACTGGTTCTGGTAGGAAGTTTGACAGATAATAACTTCAGAGGGAGTCTAATCTCAAAGAGAATAATATTGTGTTGGGGGAACTAGTATGCAAAATACCTGTTGTTACTACAACAGACAAGGATTGTTTATAATTTTTAAGGTTAGTGAATTCCTGTATTCAACTGTCATTAACGTCCTTTTCATGGGAACTGTTTGAATATCCAACTCTACCGACTACATCCTTACTGATACTGGCTATTAAAACAGCAGTTCAATTAGAAATGCCTGAATTTCTAATCCTGGTACTACAAACCAACATGAAGGGGAAAAAGAAAAAGGATTCAAGTGTATTTGACCGCATTGTACCTAACCAATGCTAGAGTTTACTTACACTCAGGGTTTTATTAACACAGTAACCTACATCTGGACTGTGATAATGACGTGTACAGCGTGTTGTATGATATGTTGATGTTCGGATCGATATGCACTTAAAACTCGCAAAATATGCACCAAAACTCCTCTAAAGAGCCAGTTAAAACATGCTGTTACTGTCAGTACACAAGGTGGTCCATTGATAGTGACCGGGCCAAATATCTCACGAAATAAGCATCAAACGAGAAAACTACAAAGAACGAAACTCGTCTAGCTTGAAGGGGGAAACAAGAAGGCGCTATGGTTGGGCCGCTAGGTGGCGCTGCCATAGGTCAAAAGGATATCAACTGCGTTTTTTTAAAGGGGAACCCCAGTTTTTTATTACATATTCGTGTAGTACGTAAAGAAATATGAATGTTTTAGCTGGACCACTTTTTTGGCTTTGTGATAGATGGCGCTATAATAGTCACAAACGAATAAGTACGTATTATCACGTAACATTCCGCCAGTACGGACGGTATTTGCTTCGTGATACATTACCTGTGTTAAAATGGACCGTTTACCAATTGCGGAAAAGGTCGGTATCGTGTTGATGTATGGCTATTGTCATCAAAATGCCCAACGGGCGTGTGCTATGTATGCTGCTCGGTATCCTGGACGACATCATCCAAGTGTCCGGACCCTTCGCCGGATAGTTACGTTATTTAAGGAGACAGGAAGTGTTCAGCCGCGTGTGAAACGTCAAACACAACCTGCAACAAATGATGATGCCCAAGTAGGTGTTTTAGCTGCTGTTGCGGCTAATCTGCACATAGTAGCAAACAAATTGCGCGAGAATCGGGAATCTCAAAAACGTCGGTGTTGAGAATGCTACATCAACATCGATTGCAACCGTACCGTATTTCTATGCACCAGGAATTGCATGGCGACGACTTTGAACGTCGTGTACAGTTCTGCCACTGGGCACAAGAGAAATTACTGGACGATGACAGAATTTTTGCATGTGTTCTATGTAGCGACGAAGCGTCATTCACCAACAGTGGTAACGTAAACCGGCATAATATGCACTATTGGGTAACGGAAAATCCACGATGGTTGCGACATGTGGAACATCAGAGACCTTGGCGGGTTAATGTATGGTGCGGCTTTATGGGAGGAAGGATAATTGGCCCCCATTTTATCGATGGCAATCTAAATGGTGCAATGTATGCTGATTTCCTACGTAATGTTCTACCGATGTTACTATAAGATGTTTCACTGGATGACAGAAAGGCGATGTACTTCCAACATGATGGATGTCCGGCACATAGCTTGCGTGCGGTTGGAGCTGTACTGAATGGCATATTTCATGACGGGTGGATTGGTCGTCAAAGCACCATACCATGGCCCGCACGTTCACCGAATCTGACGTCCCCGGATTTATTTCTGTGGGGAAAGTTGAAGGTTATTTGCCATCGTGATCCACCGACAAAGCCTGACAACATGCATCAGCACATTGTCAATGCATGTGCGAACATTACGGAAGGCGAACTACTTGCTGTTGAGAGGAATGTCGTTCCACGTATTGCCAAATTGACGGACATCATTTTGAGCATTTATTGCATTAATGTGGTATTTACAGGTAATCACGCTGTAACAGCATGCGTTCTCAGAAATGATAAGTTCGCAAGGGTACATGTATCACATTGGAACAACCGAAATAAAATGTTCAAACGTACCTAAGTTCTGTATTTTGATTTAAAAAACCTACCTGTAAACAACTGTTCGTCTAAAACTGTGCGCCATATGTTTGTGACTATTACAGTGCCATCTATCATAAAGCGAAAAAAGTGGTCCAACTGAAACATTCATATTTCCTTACGTACTACACGAATATGTAATAAAAAATGGGGGTTCCTATTTTAAAAAAAACGCAGTTGATATCTGTTTGACCTATGGCAGCGCCATCTAGCGGGCCAACCATAGCGCCATCTGATTTCCCCTTTCGAGCTAGACAAGTTTCGTTCATTGTAGTTTTTTCGTTTGACGCTTATTTCGTGAGATATTTGGCCTGGTCACGATCAATGGTCCACCCTGTATATCTTTAAATATGCACCTAAAATTCTTTAATTATGCATTTCTCTTAGACAAATTCTTTAAAATACGCATCTTACTCTGGAAAATAAATGAATAACCATCAAATATTTTCAATAATGGCTATAATTCAATGAAAATGCCATGTTGCTAGGGCTTCCCGTCGGTTAGACCATTAGCCTGGTGCAAGTCGTTCGAGTTGACGCCACTTCGGCGACTTGCGCGTCGATGGGGATGAAATGATGGTGATTAGGACAACACAGCACCCAGTCCCTGAGCGGAGAAAATCTCCGACCCAGCCGGGAATCAAACCAGGGCCCTTAGGATTGACATTCTGTCACGCTGACCACTCAGCTACCGGGGGCAGACTATAATTCAATGAATAAAATGAAGTATAACATAGGTAATTACACGATAAGTTTGGTAAATTCTAAAAATTAGAGTTTCTTTGAACTATTAACATTTTTTCCATATTCTCTACATGAAAATTTTTTCTGTGGTCAGATAACAATCTTGGAAATTGGTCAGATAACGATCTTGGAAATGATCGTTGAAGAGCACATGACACTACAAGTAAAAATTTAAGAGCAGTGACATCAGATGACGTGAAGTCATCTAGATTTATTTTCCAAAAATAAACATTCAAACATAATTTAAATTGATTTTTCAATTTCTTAAAATTAAGTGACAATCATACGACTATGTATATGCCAAATTATTTCCATTGATTTACACATACCTACTTTCATAAAAATTACCAAAAAACCTTAGCTTTTCATTCAATGGGTCCACATAGTTCTTTCTGAGCGTTGACTCGTGAGGAATATCTTTTACTGTGTATTTTTTCGAGACGGTCCTTAATCCTCCATTTTAGCTCATTCAAGAGGATATTTGCTCGAAAATATCTTCATTGAACTCATTTTTGTCGTCCATATGCTTCGAAAATGAGGAGATCAATGGTTGCTGTGAAGTTTTAAACTGTGTCTTGGTTACTTTGTTGTGGTGCTGAGATGTCTTTTTATACTGTTCCAGTTGACATCTTTTCTCAACCCTGAGCGTTGGAGAAGTGAATAAATATCAATACGTACGTACAATTGAACAGAAATGTAAGAGAACAGTATGTACCCGCGAGAAGGTCACTTAAAAAAGTGAATAAAGACTACAAATAAATTTCTAAAAATTGGAACTTCTATCCCTTCACAACTCTTTTTTTTTTAAATTTGGAAGAACGCCAAAGCTGATTCCTAAAGATTTTTTTTATTCCTTCGAATTCGTACATAGAAAATATGCACGCAAATTTAGAAATGAACTTAATAATCGTTTCAATTTCTTGTAAAAATTATCGAAAATGAAATAAATAAAATTATACTTACCTCTTTTTCACATAGTAGGCAGAATATTATTTTTCCGTCCGTTGCGAAAGCCACAATCGCTCCCGATCCATTTCCGTAAATTATTGGTTTTTTGACCTGGGCATATTCGTAATTTGAAGAAGGTAGCACAGAGTCGATGTGAACAGCACGGAAACACACGCAAGAATGATTCATTTTCCGAAATGCCAACAATAACTAGAAGGGCATTGTCGGCGCACTGCAGAGACCAGGTGAGTGATCTGAACACGCATTAACTGCGGGCAACAAATACCAAAGCACGTTTCTAATCCGACAATCCATCTTGGAACAATGAACCATGACAGGTCTTTAGCACCCTTATCCGAGAGAGTACCTAAGTGGGAAAACAAGACTATGTCCCTCCATAAGCTACCCACGTTTACCTGAAAGGGTTTTATTCTGATGGCTCGTCCTGTTTTATTTCATTTTGGAAATTTATTGGCCTTGGATTGTCAGGGAACAAAATGAACCTCAGTATGACCTCTAAATGTCAAAAATATGCATCTTTACAGCCATTTCCTCTAAATAGGAGAATAAGTGCTCAAAAGCTAAAAACATGCAAATATATGCATTTTAAATTTGCATTTAAAGTAGCCTAGTACCTCCAAAATATAATTCGTAAAGATATAACACCAGGTACCGTAGAAAATGATATGCAAAATACACAAAATCCGAACACTATGCATGAAGTTTCACTTTTTCAACTATGAGAGAGCTGATGGATTCAGATGCACACTCACCCCAAAGAAATGTAAGGAATTAGCACCCACAGTCATGGTAGATTCCTCAAAGCAAAACGAGTATCAGATCTGTCATGAAGCACATACATAGAGAAATTGAATCATTATAATGTTTCCCTAAAGCAACTGCTGCATACGCATTTTTACTGCACAAATGTGTGTTCAGTTATTCGGCACTCATTGGAATTGTGCAATGAGTTGTATAAATTAACATGTATGACACCTCAAAGTGTGAAGATCATCATAATCATTCAAGACTTCTGTGTTGCATGTGGTTGGTTTCTTGGTTTCTATTGAAGGACATCACATTAATGTACTGACAAATGTTCGACCTATAGAAGCCAGTTTCTCGACAAATGCGACATCACAAAAACCATTCTGATATGTGGTGTGCATCAATAGTCGGTGAACAGTATTACTTTCGTCACAATTTCCATTCAATAGGTTGGGATGGCCGTAGAAAGGCTTATGATGTTTTTTTGGATTTTTGATCACATAGCCACGACTGTATACATCAAAGGCCATGGGAAGACTTTATGGATGTGGAGGACATACAAGAATGCTCCAATTTGCGACCTGGAATTGTACGATTTCCCATGTATCTAATGACTCACGTGAAACTACTTTTAAGTTTGGAGACAAATAAACGTTATTATTTAAAAAATGTGTATTTTTCTTCTTTAATTCATCCTCTCCTCCTCCTCCATGAGCAGGTTTCAACGTATTGCAGTTAATGGTTTATTCACATGAAATATGTAATTTCGTCCACATAGATTGTCTATGATGCTGATCTAATATAGCTAGTATAAATCTCAGCCATCACTACAATACGTCTTTCGAGCAGAATCAGTCAAATGCCTCCTTTTCCATGTCCCAACAAGTGCGGTACAATACGCAGATCCCCAGGAAATTATTCAAATAGCCGAGTTACGCTCATCATTCACAAATTAAATGTTATCCTGCTTTCCAGTGTATACATATGACAATTGTAACAATTTTTTGTTCTTTCACTTCTAGCTTGCTGAGTGGTAGTAGACAGCAGCTTACTGTGATTCAATTAAATTACAGAACTGTCAAAATTGCACAGAAAATGGTTTTTATTTGAACGGCGACTAGTTTCGGATGTTTGGTCTTTATGAAGCCATCCACGCAAGAGCCGTCATAACACCGTAACGTGTGTACACTTGCCACATTGCTTGCGTGAGTGTCTAACTACATGATACTGTTTGCGTGCAACAGTCAGTGCAGTGTGCAGCAAAAAAATAAATAAAAAAAAGGAAAGTGCATGAGCGCTAGGTGTGTTTCTGTCTTTGGCCAGCTCCAACACTGTATTTATACATGTGAGTTGGGTCTCACACCAGAAGCCTGAAACTCTGCTTATTATACAGGACGAAATTCGATCTGAACTGCAGCAGCTGTGATTTTTATGATTAGCATATATAGTAGTGCCATTGTATTGTCACCTGTTGTTGACCAACTCTGCTAGTTGCTACAGAGCATGAGAATTCAGGTTGCACACCAAAGTATAAAACGTGCATACTCAATACCGTGCACTTTTTCAGAAGGAATCAGCACTCTCAAACATTTAATCTTAGCTCATGTGTCTGACTCTGACAGCACAGTAAAGTATAAACCTTTGATGCAGTGGTCAGAATAACAATAACATGCACATGCTCTGAAAAAAGTATTCACAGCGACAGGTGGGTAAACGCTCCAGTGAGTTCCCTACCATTGAAGCTCTGGTCGTAAACATCGTTATACATCTTTGCTCTCTAGCAACATCATCACGCTTTTTCCTCACTGGGGTGGTGGATAAGTTTATAAACTCAGTAGTCTGAATAACAATATGTACATGAACTTTACAGTCAGTTGGTTCAGTTTATCACCTGCTACAGAGAGATGCATGCTATAGGCATTGAAGTGGATGTGTACCACACACACACAAACACACACACACACACACACACACACACACACACACACAGACACACATTTATGTAAATATATAATGGGTCCAAACAGTGCATTCGATAAGAATTCTGTTAAAATTTATTGCCTCCTGTAAATGCAGAAGTGTGCTATAGACTTGTGTAAATATGATTCGATACTGTGCATTTTTTAAGAACTGTGGTAAAATTTATTACATCCTCTAAGGCTGCTCCATGCAGCTCTGGCAATGGACTCTACATCCCACAAGTTCTTTGTAAAAACAGTTGTATCAGTATCAAGATTGTACTTGCACCAGTGGTGGTGTCATTTGCTCTGATTCGATTGGACTCCAACAGAAACTAGTTGCCCCACCACTGGACTATTAATAAGATGCGTTGAGGGACCGCATTCCATTTCAGCCTTGTTCATACAGCCAACGGAAGCAGATATGAAGTGTCAGTGTTCTGGATCTTTGCTAGAGAGGGGAGGAAATGCCCCTGATTTGATGACATGTGTACTGTGAATTATGTTCAGATGGCTCTGAGCACATGCTGCCACTGCCGGATCGAGGAAGGTAGCTGCGAGAGCGACGCTCTCGTTGCACACCGAACCGTGGACGTTTAAGTTGAGTGAAGAGTTAACTGCTAATGCATCCTCGACTATTCTGAGATCTCGCCTTTGGTAGGCGGGTTGTTGCTCCTAGGGCCACTGAGCCTGGCGGCAACAAGTGAAGTGTTTTGAGGCAGTAAAATATTTCTGCCATCTTCCTCCATTTGGTATTCATCATTGAATTTAGCATTATTCTTTTTAGTGAAATGCAACCAGTGGCCGGTAACGCCACAATTACCGGCCCTGGGGGTTAGCATACTTTTCCGGCATTGTACCTTTCCTCATCGTGTTGATGCTGTCCGACACGGCGTGTAGTTCGACAGCCTCTTGTATTGTACTGTGCATATTGTTTTTGAGATATACCTTGGTTCCAGTGTTTCCTTCGGCCTTGGGCGTTTCCTGAAGACGTAGTGCTGTCTGTCTCTTCGCCCTCGCCTGAAAGTATTCCATCTTTGTACCGGTGATCGGACGTTAGACGGATTGGTTATTCGGTCGGTCGGCGCTTAAGTCGCCCCTAGTTTGAGTTGCCATCCTGTTACTTGAGTACAACTCTTGGCTGCCTGTCTCACCTTACTTTAGGTTTGAGTTACCTTCCCAGGCTGACCCTTGGAACACTTGCTGAGAAACGCTTGTCCTGATTCCTTAGATTGTGAAGTTTAAGGATATTTGTAATTTTCTAATTATTGTTCGTGTGGCCTTCAGCTGTGCAATAATTTCACTTCTTTCATAATAAGTCATTCAGCTGTGTTACAATAAGTTTTTTAAGACAAACTTATTTTAGAAGCAAAGTATTTGTTGAAATATGTGCTAGTTGGAATTATTCTTCTGACTTCTAATTCAGGACTTCAGCCGTTTGTTACCTGAAGTTGTGTGTGACCTTCAGCCGAGCAATAATTTCACTTCTTTCATAATAAGGCCTTCAGCCGTGTTACAATAAGTTTTTTTTTTAAGAAAACTTGTTTTAAAAGCAAGGTATTTGTTGAATTGTTTTCCTGACTTCTAATTCAGGCCTTCAGCCGTTTGTTATTTGAAATTGTTTGTGGCCTTCAGCCGAGTAATAGTTTCACTTCTTTTATAATAAGGCCTTCAGCCATGTTACAGTTTCTTTTAAAACGAAGTGTTTATCTTAATACATGCTACTTGGAATTTTTCTTCTGATTTTTGCTCCCGGCCTTCAGCCATTTGTTGTTTGAGGTTCTTGTTGATGGTCTCCGGCCCTAAAATCGTGGAATTTTTTTTTTCTGTGATAAGGCCTTCAGCCGTCATACAGTCAACTGTATTTTTTAAGAGATTGTTTTAAAATTTTGATTTCTTTGAATAAAGTTTACGTATTTGTTGTGCAGCTGAGAGTAACTGATTACGACCCCGTCCACAATCGTAGCCTTATTCTGCCTATCCTGAGAAACCAACTCTCAACTGGTAGCAGAGCGTGGCTACGATTGTGATATTCCCATTTCAGTTACTCTCGGTACAATTGTAGTTTTGTCAGTGTTACTGGATATTTGTTTTGGTATTTTGTTGTTTTAGGTGACTAATTCTAATGTCGATCAGACAGTACTCTGGGATCGGCCTGTTGAGGAAGGACCATCTCATTTATGAGCTGGCGATAAGGCATCAGCCTATTGAGGGTAGTGTTCCGGACTTAGCGGCCCATTTGCGTGTCCCATTCTTCAGCCGGTTGACGTCATGCTGGATGCAGGGGGTGGGACAGAAGCAGCTATTGAGTTTTTATTTGAGGCCATTAGGGGCCTTGAGGACATCATAGGCTTTTTGGAAGGCACTCAACCTAGTGGCAGTCAGTTAGACAGGGTGCGAGCGTAGTTAAAGTATTTAACTAACTGGGTAACCGATTTAGCGGCGTTAAGGTTGGAGGAGCGTTATAAGAAATCAACCGTCGAATTGGGGTTCTTGGTAAATGTGAGTGATGCTTTTGTGTCTTCCGAGAAGTTAGACGCAACGTTTGCTAAGTTGCCTAACACTTCGGTGCACCTCCTTCGTGACATCACAGAATTCGACTCGAGCAAAATGAAAGCTTATTATGGTTGTCGGTTCGCCTTTAGCAACACGATGCTGCCTTTGGCATTTCGCATCAAGTAGTTTTGTCCCAGTTATATCCGTTAGCTAGAGGCAAATTGAGAACCCTCGTATTCCAAGCCATAGCAGAAGGGTTCTCTTTGCAGCAATTGCGGCAGTCGGCAGTTAATGAAAGATTGACGATGGGGGTTCGTAAACAGCTCGAGTGTCGCTATATCTGGCGGGCAACAAGATAAAGAGGAGTTACATCAATATATGGACAGAGTCAAGACTGCCTGCTTGGCCATGGTGGTCGATTTGCAAGAAAGGGAGTTGGTTTCTATTGTCCTAAGTCGAATGGGCGCCGTGGTTAAGTCGCACTTTGTTTTTCGTGAACGTCCTTCTACCTGGAAAGAACTTAGTGCCGCCATTGCTGCGGTATCTACGTTACCGCTCGCGGACGAGGGATGCCGTAAGGCTAAATTTCAGCCTGTGGGGGTTGTCAAGGAAAACTCTGAATTAGCGACATCGGCGGAGGCTGCTAAGAGGGAACTGCGGCGTTGTTTCGAGTGAGGTCAGACAGGTCATTTAGTTCGTTCTTGCCTTCAACTGCCCCAATAAATGACGCTAGGTTGGGCAGCGACTTCGGAATCGAGCCTTTAGCACGACCCAAAGCCTTAGGCCTCGCCCGGGCCCGTCAGCAACGACACTGGACTGTTGATGACTGGAAACATGTAGCCTGGTCGGACGAGTCTCGTTTCAAATTGTATCGAGCGGATGGAAGTGTACAGGCCTGGAGACAACCTCATCAATCCATGGACCCTGCATATCAGCAAGGGGCTGTTAAGGCTGGTGTATGCTCTGTAATGCTGTGGGGCGTGTGCAGTTGGAGGGATATGGGGCCCCTGACAGGTCTGGATACGACTGTGGGGCGTGTGCAGTTGGAGGGATATGGGGCCCCTGACAGATCTGGATACGACTCTGACAGTTGACACGTACGTGAGCATCCTGTCTGGTGACCTGCATCCGTACGAGTTCATTGTGCATTCCGGCAGATTTGGGCAATTCCACAGGACAATGAGACACCCCACAAATCCAGAATTGCTACAGAGTGGCTACAGGAACACTCTTCTGAGTTTAAACACTTCCCATGGCCACCGAACTGCCCAGACATGAACATTATTGAGCATCCAGAATGCGGAGACGAGATACTGGCAGAAGTAAACCTGTTAGGACGGGGCGTGAGTCGTGCTTGGGTAGCTTAGTCGGTAGAGCACTTGCCCGCGAAACGCAAAGGTCCCGAGTTCGAGTCTCGGTCCGGCACACAGTTTTAATCTGCCAGGAAGTTTCATTATTGAGCATACCTGGAATGCCTTGCAACGTGCCGTTCAGAAGAGCTCTCCATCCTCGTACTCTCACGGCTTTGTGGACAGCCCTCCATTATTCATGGTGTCATTTCGCTCCAGCACTACTTCAGATATTGGTCGATTCCTTGCCACGTCACGTTGCGGCACTTATGGGTGCTCGCGGGGCCCCTACACGATATTAGGCAGGTGTACCAATTTCTTTGGCTCTTCAGTGTAGTTCTTTTAGACTCATGTCATTTAATCAGTTTTTTCCCATGTTCTGTTATAACTGCTAGCGCTGTGGAGGTCTTACTTTTCTTCCTAGTGACTAAGATTTTTGTATTTTTGTCTAGTCGAGTACTTGGGAATGGGATCCAGTCAGCCTGCTTAGATGAGCTGAGGTGACACTTGGTCAAAGACGCAGATACGTGCATTGGCACTTGGGCTCTGAGTGGTATCAACTCCAGTTATTTGTAAATGGCTTTCCACAAGAAGATGCTTCGTGCTACTAACCAATTTATGACTGGATTCCAGGAATACCTAACTGCAGATTTTCTGAAGAAACCGTCTTGATATTCATGTTTCGTTATTTGGGTATACTACGGAAATTAGTAAATAAGTTACACTACAGAAATAGGTCGTTAGAAAGACCAGGTCATGCGTTAGGCAGTAGGTAATTGTTTGTAAGACTTGTTTAGAGATTATGTAGGGTAACACAGATAATGAATTTGAAATTTTCAATTACTTTTAAGATGAGGAGTCTGTCAGAATATTAATAACATCATACCACAACGCCGTATAAGTTGGTTGACTGTGCTACGTATGTTCTGAACCGTGTTGCATTGTATAATGCGAATACGAGAACACAGCTGAAGTAACGCTATGCAGAAAACGGAAGAACAATTAATAAACAACTAAAATTCACAGATAGCCATTATTTATAAAGACAGCACTAAACCTCATCCGCAGCAATTACCGATTGTCGAAAATTAGGCGGTCTGAGAAAGAAATGCAGAGGTTCTGTGCTGAATCCGCGAGGAATGGAACAATATCGGTGTCTCTGATTTACCTTGCCCACAAAGTTGTCTTTGTGATCATTCCAATTTAAGTTGTTCATAATTTAGTTCCTAGGTATTTAGTTGAATTGATAGCCTTTAAATTATTGGTGTAACACAAACTTAGCGGATTCCTTTTAATTCTCATGTGGATGACTTTACATTTTTCATTGCTTAGAGTCAGCTGCCACTTTTCCCACTATATAGATGTTGTTGTTGTTGTGGTCTTCAGTCCTGAGACTGGTTTGATGCAGCTCTCCATGCTACTCTATCCTGTGCAAGCTTCTTCATCTCCCAGTACCTACTGCAACCTACATCCTTCTGAATCTGCTTAGTGTATTCATCTCTTGGTCTCCCCCTACGATTTTTACCCTCCACGCTGCCCTCCAATATTAAATTGGTGATCCCTTGATGCCTCAGAACATGTCCTACCAACCGATCCCTTCTTCTGGTCAAGTTGTGCCACAAACTTCTCTTCTCCCCAATCCTATTCAATACTTCCTCATTAGTTATGTGATCTACCCAGCTAATCTTCAGCATTCTTCTGTAGCACCACATTTCGAAAGCTTCTATTCTTTTCCTGTCCAAACTATTTACAGTCCATGTTTCACTTCCATACATGGCTACACTCCATACAAATACTTTCAGAAATGACTTCCTGACACTTAAATCTATACTCGATGTTAACAAATTTCTCTTCTTCAGAAACGCTTTCCTTGCCATTGCCAGTCTACATTTTATATCCTCTCTACTTCGACCATCATCAGTTATTTTGCTCCCCAAATAGCAAAACTCCTTTACTACCTTAAGTGTCTCATTTCCTAATCTAATTCCCTCAGCATCACCCGACTTAATTCGACTACATTCCATTATCCTCGTTTTGCTTTTGTTGATGTTCATCTTATATCCTCCTTTCAAGACACTGTCTATTCCGTTCAACTGCTCTTCCAGGTCCTTTGCTGTCTCTGACAGAATTACAATGTCATCGGCAAACCTCAAGGCTTTTATTTCTTCTCCATGGATTTTAATAGCTACTCCGAATTTTTCTTTTGTTTCCTTTACTGCTTGCTCAATATACAGATTGAATAACATCGGGGAGAGGCTACAACCCTGTCTCACTCCCTTACCAACCACTGCTTCCCTTTCATGTCCCTCGACTCTTATAACTGCCATCTGGTTTCTGTACAAATTGTAAATAGCCTTTCGCTCCCTGTATTTCACCCCTGCCAGCTTTAGAATTTGAAAGAGAGTATTCCAGTCAACATTGTCAAAAGCTTTCTCTAAGTCTACAAATGCTAGAAACGTAGGTTTGCCCTTCCTTAATCTTTCTTCTAAGATAAGTCGTAAGGTCAGTATTGCCTCACGTGTTCCAGTATTTCTACGGAATCCAAACTGATCTTCCCCGAGGTCGGCTTCTACTAGTTTTTCCATTCGTCTGTAAAGAATTCGTGTTAGTATTTTGCAGCTGTGGCTTATTAAACTGATTGTTCGGTAATTTTCACATCTGTCAACACCTGCTTTCTTTGGGATTGGAATTACACTCCTGGAAATGGAAAAAAGAAGACATTGACACCGGTGTGTCAGACCCACCATACTTGCTCCGGACACTGCGAGAGGGCTGTACAAGCAATGATCACACGCACGGCACAGCGGACACACCAGGAACCGCGGTGTTGGCCGTCGAATGGCGCTAGCTGTGCAGCATTTGTGCACCACCGCCGTCAGTGTCAGCCAGTTTGCCGTGGCATACGGAGCTCCATCGCAGTCTTTAACACTGGTAGCATGCCGCGACAGCGTGGACGTGAACCGTATGTGCAGTTGACGGACTTTGAGCGAGGGCGTATAGTGGGCATGCGGGAGGCCGGGTGGACGTACCGCCGAATTGCTCAACACGTGGGGCGTGAGGTCTCCACAGTACATCGATGTTGTCGCCAGTGGTCGGCGGAAGGTGCACGTGCCCGTCGACCTGGGACCGGACCGCAGCGACGCACGCCAAGACCGTAGGATCCTACGCAGTGCCGAAGGGGACCGCTCCGCCACTTCCCAGCAAATTAGGGACACTGTTGCTCCTGGGGTATCGGCGAGGACCATTCGCAACCGTCTCCATGAAGCTGGGCTACGGTCCCGCACACCGTTAGGCCGTCTTCCGCTCACGCCCCAACATCGTGCAGCCCGCCTCCAGTGGTGTCGCGACAGGCGTGAATGGAGGGACGAATGGAGACGTGTCGTCTTCAGCGGTGAGAGTCGCTTCTGCCTTGGTGCCAATGATGGTCGTATGCGTGTTTGGCGCCGTGCAGGTGAGCGCCACAATCAGGACTGCATACGACCGACGCACACAGGGCCAACACCCGGCATCATGGTGTGGGGAGCGATCTCCTACACTGGCCGTACACCACTAGTGATCGTCGAGGGGTCACTGAATAGTGCACGGTACATCCAAACCGTCATCGAACCCATCGTTCTACCATTCCTAGACCGGCAAGGGAACTTGCTGTTCCAACAGGACAATGCACGTCCGCATGTATCCCGCGGCACCCACCGTGCTCTAGAAGGTGTAAGTCAACTACCCTGGCCAGCAAGATCTCCGGATCTGTCCCCCATTGAGCATGTTTGGGACTGGATGAAGCGTCGTCTCACGCGGTCTGCACGTCCAGCACGAACGCTGGTCCAACTGAGGCGCCAGGTGGAAATGGCATGGCAAGCCGTTCCACAGGACTACATCCAGCATCTCTACGATCGTCTCCATGGGAGAATAGCAGCCTGCATTGTTGCGAAAGGTGGATATACACTGTACTAGTGCCGACATTGTGCATGCTCTGTTGCCTGTGTCTATGTGCCTGTGGTTCTGTCAGTGTGATCATGTGATGTATCTGACCCCAGGAATGTGTCAATAAAGTTTCCCCTTCCTGGGACAATGAATTCACGGTGTTCTTATTTCAATTTCCAGGAGTGTGTTATATTCTTCTTGAAGTCTGAGGGTATTTCGCCTGTCTCATACATCTTGCTCACCAGATGGTAGAGTTTTGTCAGGACTGGCTCTCCCAAGGCCGTCAGTAGTTCCAATGGAATGTTGTCTACTCCGGGGGCCTTGTTTCGACTCAGGTCTTTCAGTACTCTGTCAAACTCTTCACGCAGTATCGTATCTCCCATTTCATCTTCATCTACATCCTCTTCCATTTCCATAATATTGTCCTCAAGTACATCGCCCTTGTATAGTCCCTCTATATTCTCCTTCCACCTTTCTGCCTTCCCTTCTTTGCTTAGAACTGGGTTTCCATCTGAGCTCTTGATGTTCATACAAGTGGTTCTCTTATCTCTAAAGGTCTCTTTAATTTTCCTGTAGGCAGTATCTATCTTACCCCTAGTGAGATAAGCCCGTACATCCTTACATTTGTCCTCTAGCCATGCTTGCTTAGCCATTTTGCACTTCCTGTCGATCTCATTTTTGAGACGTTTGTATTCCTTTTTGCCTGCTTCATTAACTGCATTTTTATATTTTCTCCTTTCATCAATTAAATTCAATATTTCTTCTGTTACCCAAGGATTTCTAAGAGCCCTGGTCTTTTTACCTACTTGATCCTCTGCTGCCCTCACTACTTCATCCCTCAAAGCTACCCATTCTTCTTCTACTGTATTTCTTTCCCCCATTCCTGTCAATTGTTCCCTTATGCTCTCCCTAAAACTCTGTACAACCTCTGGTTCTTTCAGTTTATCCAGGTTCCATCTCCTTAAATTCCCACCTTTTTGCAGTTTCTTCAGTTTTAATCTACAGGTCATAACCAATAGATTGTGGTCAGAGTCCACATCTGCCCCTGGAAATGTCTTACAATTTAAGACCTGGTTCCTAAATCTCTGACTATATAGATACCTTGTCTAAATAATTTTGCAATTGGTTTTGATAATGTTATGTCCTTACGAGACGATAAATGGCACCGTCATCTGCATACAAAGAGGGATGCTCAGATTAGCAACAGCACAGGTCCTTGACACTGCCTTGGACACTGCCTTGGTTAGACGGAGACTGGAATACATCTAATTAACAATTGAGGACGTAGGATGCAAGTGCGGTGGTGCACAAATCAGAGGTAAGGCTGAATGAATCTTGGTGGTGAGTGAATTTTCACTGCTAGCGTTTGGCAAGCAAGAGGAATAGAGGCGGTGATATAAAGTTCTTGAACGCCAATCTTTGACCCAATGTCCTGGATTTAATTCCAGACCTCTCCACAGCGTCTCACGAAGGGTGGGCATGTGACACGTCTACGGTGATCGTCAGTCGGATGTGAACGTTAAGCTTGGCGGCCCCTTTAGTACTATTTGCGAGGAGTAGGGTATGTGCCGGCATCTAGTTTCACACTCCCCTTCCTCCCGTAATTATCATACCACATAAACATAACACTACACTGTTACACGCATCCACATGTTCACCTACACTCCGCAAATCCACATATGAGACATATTCACACGGAAAGTGTCCGATGTGTGGTGAGGAAGAACACCCTTTCCTATAGGATGGCTTTCCCAGCCATTTCCATACGACATTTACATTTTTACGTAATGAATGCCTCACTAGCTTGAGGCATTTTTCCAAAGAGAGAGAAATATGTCGTTAAACCCTCTCTTTAAGAAAGGTGATAAAGGAGATGTCAACAACTATCGACGTGTCTCACAGGTGACACCATTTTCAAAAATTTTTGAGAAGGTGATGTTGTATAGGCTAGTATCTCACCTTAGCAACAATAACATCCTGAGCAGATGACAGTTTCGATTTCATAAGTTTGCTCTACAGGGAATGCTATTTAAATGTTCACACTAGGACTTACGAGCATTAAATAATGAAACAGTGCCAGATAGTATTTTCTGCGAACTATCTAAGGCATCCAACAGTGTGAATCCCAGTATTCTGCCATATAAACTGAAGTTATATGGGATTGATAGTATAGCCGAACAATGGATAATGTCATATCCAACCAAAAGAATGCAGAAAGTTGAACTTATTAATTCAACGAATATAATCTGAGGACGTAACTCTGACCGGAGGGAAATCACGTATGGGGCTTCACAAGGCTATGTTTCCGTCTGGTATACAATAACTAGAATTTGTTCTTTTTGCAGATGACATTAACATTATAAACAACCAAAACATACCAACAGAAACAGAAGAAATGGTAAACAAAATTCTTAAAAGTATCATTGACGGTTTTTTTGCGAGTGCCCTCACCCTCATTTTTAAAAAGACACAACATATTCAGCGAGGAAATAATAAATAGAGTGAAAACTAAAAATTCTTAGGTGTCCATATTGATTGAAATTAAAATTGAAAAAAAAAACACATTTTGGAACTCCTAAAACAACTTAGTTCAGGCACATTTGTACATAGAACCATTGCAAATCTTGGGGAGAGACAAATCAACAAGTTGACATATTTTCATTCAGTAATATCATAAGGAGTAATGTTCTGAGGTAACTCATCTCCACCAAAGAAAGTCTATATTACTCAAAAACGTGCTTTAAGAATAATATGTGGTGCTCACTCAAGATGATCTGAAGACATCTGTGTAAGGAGTAGGGCATTCTGTCTACCTTTACCTTAATTTTTGTTGTAAATAATCCACTACAATCCTGAAGGAACAATAATGTACATAATTAAAACACCGGAAAGAAAAATGACATTCATTACTCCACATTAAGGTTGTCTTTATCACAAAAAGGGGTGCACAATGGTGTAACAAAGGGTTTTGGTCACTTACTCAGTGATATGAAATTGATATAACATGTCCGGCAGACAGCAAAGTAAAAACTGAAAACAAACTGAGAAAGTGTCTCCTTGACAACACCTATTCTGTAGAAGAATTTCTATTACTGCTTTGTGTAAAAAGTGGTGAGTAGAAACAACTATCTCTGATTTGTATACTTAAAAAATAAAATAAACCTGTATTCAGCATGTAGCCGTATTTACAAATTAATTTACGATGCGAACGTTATATGACACGTTCCAAATCTTTACGATCTATCGCGCGAAATGATCCACTAAGTTACGAAGAAACAGTTAATTAATGAACTTTGTCAAAATGTAACTGTGAGCAGGCCTGAATATGAACTGTCAGTGCACAAAATGTATCGCTGTTGAAAAGTTAAAATAAATTCTTGCGATTTGCGGCTGTTAATCAACTTAAAATAGATTTACAATTATTGCCCTCTATGGTACACGTCATAGCAATGACGCAGGCAACAGTCCAGAACTTAGGAATAGTGCAGAAAATCGTAAAGTAACCTGTATCTTGTTTTTTAGGTTGTGCCGATTGCCGCTCCTCCGTCGCTCCTTTCCTTCCTCCCTCTCACCCTCCCTCCCTCCCTCCTTCTCTCCTTCGCACCCTCCTTCTCTCCCTCCCACCCAACTCCTCTCCCTCCTTCCCTCCCTGTGTGTCTCAACCGCTATGTCCAACGCCAGCCTGGCTCTCCGAGGGAACGAGAAATTATGTGCCACATGGCGCCTTCGCCTCTCTCCCAAGAGCTGTAAATTACCAGATATCAGGGACCTTGGGATTGCGCGTATACCCACTGCGGTTGTAGCTTATGACTGGGAGTCTTCTGGGAAACACGGAGGTCGCAAAACCCAAACGCTGGCAGCTGTCGACGCTTTGCCAGAGCCGAGGTGAGTGTTCCGCGCAGAAGCACTGCATTGAGCGAAAGAGAAACAATTCTCAATGTACAAGTTGCTATAAATATTAAAGAGAATCTGAAGTGTGAAGAAAGCACAATGTCGATTAATGAATTTGAGAGCGTTACTTGCATGTCTGGATGAACAAACATTATGAAGATTGAGAGCCATCCTAAATGAATTCGAGATGAATTCACTGAATTCGAATATCTTGGTGCCACTTGTTTAGGAACATATGAAAAGCTGTGCCTAACTGGGACTCGAACCCAGATTTCTTGTTCGGTCTGTCGTCTAATCCGCAATCTGTAGCCTTTTCTAGTCAATCTGGGCCCTAGAAATTTTCTGACGATTGTTCTCTCTAACTTCTTGAAATTTTCTATTGCACCTTTCCGATACATGACCAACTTGATGACAGTGCTGTAATATCACACTTACACGTTACGTCATAGGCACGATTTATTGTTTATTGTTTCCAGTCTTCCAGAATGCTCTAGTCATCTTTTGATTTCTCTCGTGGTGAACTTCCTTCTCTATCTCATTTGTCTGTATCATCTCCCGAAGATACTTGAATTTATGCGTCTCCTGATCCGATCATATATAATATTGATCTATCATATATCATTATTGGTTGTAATATTGTAGTATTATTGGTGTTAGTTTTAGTACTACTACTATAACTACTTCTGGTAGTAGTAGTACAAACTGTTTACAGAAAGATATTTATCTAATAGACAAGGCAAAAGTTCAGGTATCTATAGAAACACACTGATGAGTCAAAACATTATGACCATTGTCCGCCTGCTTAGCTCGGTGGTAACGTGATTGCCTCCCATGCACTGGGGCCGGGTTCGCTTCCCAGTCGGGTTGTGTTGTCTTCCTCATCATTTCATCCTCATCATTGGCCACAAGTCGCCCAATGTGGTGCCGTCTGCAGTAAGACTTGCGCTTGGCGGCCGAAACCAAATGGGACCTCCCCGCCAACAATGCCATACGATTATTTCATTTCATTTTTCATTACGACCATTGCCCATCGTGATGTTGAATGCCTCTGGGTTGTGTTGCGGGCACTTGATGCATTAAGGGAAGAATGTAAGCGGAAGAGAGACAGATGAGCAGCTAAGATACGAGCTGAAAATGCGGAAATCACTGATATGAGCGATTTTGACAAAGGGCACATTGTTGTGGCGCTGCGCCTGGAAACGAGAATCTCTGAAACGGCGAACATATGGAAAGTGGTTGAAAAATGGTGAAATAATGAGTAGGGCGTCCGATATTGGACGACCACGTGTCATTGCAAAACGTAGGGGCCGGAGGATTCCCCAGGATAGGGAGCGATCTGCAGCAGGTCTGGCGACAGAGTACAGTGGTGGTGCAGACACAAATGTTTCATCACACGAACCCTAAGTGATCCTGTGTTGATATCGTCAGCTATGATTGCAGTGGGCACAGCATCACTGTGTTTTCATACCGTGGATCAGTAGAGAACTGTCGCCTGTCAAATTAGTTCCATTTCTTGTCACATCAGGTCGATGGTTGGGTTCTTACACGCCATCATCCCGGTGAGTGGCTGCATGACACATGCACCGCACCACACATACAGGCCGGTGAGGCCAGAATTATGCTGCGGGGTACATTGAGTTCTGCTTCCGTGGGCTGTAAGGTGGTAATCGAAAGCCTCATGACAGCAGTGAACTGAGCGAACGTTATAGCGGACCACCTGCATCGCTTCATTCTTGAAGTACACTACTGGCCATTAAAATTGCTACACCAAGGAGAAATGCAGATGATAAACGGGTATTCATTGGACAAATATATTATACTAGAACTGACATGTGATTTCATTTTCACGCAATTTGGTTGCACAGATCCTGAGAAATCAGTACCCAGAACAACCACCTCTGGCCGTAATAACGACCTTGATACGCCTGGGGATTGAGTCAAACAGAGCTTGGATGGCGTGTACAGGTACAGCTGGCCATGCAGCTTCAACACGATACCACAGTTAATCAAGAGTAGTGACTGGCGTATTGTGACGAGCCAGTTGCTCGGCCACCATTGACCAGACGCTTTCAGTTGGTGAGAGATCTGGAGAATGTGCTGGCCAGGGCAGCAGTCGAACATTTTCTGTATCCAGAAAGGCCCATACAGGATCAGCAACATGCGGTCGTGCTTTATCCTGCTGAGGTGTAGGGTTTCTCAGGGATCGAATGAAGGGTAGAGCCACGGGACGTAACACATGTGAAATGTAACGTCCACTGTTCAAAGTGCCATCAGTGCGAACAAGGGGTGACCGAGACGTGTAACCAATGGCACCCCATACCTTGACGCCGGGTGATACGCCGGTATGGCGATGACGAATACACGCTTCCAATGTACATTAACCGTGATGTCGCCAAACACGGATGCGACCATCATGATGCTGTAAGCAGAACCTGGATTCATCCGAAAAAATGACGTTTTGCCATTCGTGCACCCAGGTTCGTCGTTGAGTACACCATCGCAGGCGCTCCTGTCTGTGATGCAGCGTCAAGGGTAACCGCGGCCATGGTCTCCGAGCTGATAGTCTAGGCTGCTGCAAACGTCGTCGAATTGTTCGTTCAGATGATTGTTGTCTTGCAAACGTCCCCATCTGTTGACTCAGGGATCGAAACGTGGCTGCACGATCCGTTACAGCCATCCGGATAAGACGCCTGTCATCTCGACTGCTAGTGATACGAGGCCATTGGGATCCAGCACGGTGTTCCGTATTATCCTTCTGAACCCACTGATTCCATATTTTGCTAACAGCCATTGGATCTCGACCAACGCGAGCAGCAATGTCGCGATACGATAAACCGCAATCGCGATAGGCTACAATCCGACCTTTGTCAAAGTCGGAAACGTGATGGTACACATGCCTCCTCCGTACACGAGGCAACGCCGGTCAACTGCTGTTTGTGTATGAGAAATCGGTTGGAAGCCTTCCTCATGTCAGCACGTTGTATGTGTCGCCACCGCACCGGCTCCAACCTTGTGTGAATGCTCTGAAAAGCTAATCATTTGCATATCACAGCATCTTCTTCCTGTCGGTTAAATTTCGCGTCTGTAGCACGTCACTTTTGTGGTGTAGCAATTTTCCCCTACGGCGATGATATCTTCCAGCAGGATAACTGTACGTGTTGCAAGGTTGGAGTAGTGGTACAGTGGTCTGAGTGGCATTATGGTGAACTCGCATTGATGTCTCGGCCAGAAAATGAGCCTGACCTGTACCCGTCAGAACACATATCGGGAGCCAGCTGCGTGCTCGTAAACCACCACCCCGTAGTTTGTGGGAATCGCTTGACCTGTGGGTAAACATCTGGTGCCGTATACTTCTGGAATGCTGTCAAGGATTTGTAGAATCCATACCAAGCAGAACAGATGATGTGTTGTGTTTGCACAGTGGACCAACGCATTAATAAACATGTTTAGATTAACTGGTGGAATTAAAATATGTGTTACAGAAATCTTGCCCGAATGGAAAAAGCATGGGACGTGGCGCTCTATTAGAGGTATCGCTTGCCAGTTTCTTCGCGATCTTCGGCAGAGTTAGACTGGGAAATAATGAGCGGAAGCTCGTAAGAGGGAAGGAGAGTTACAAAAAGCAGCGAAGCGGGTGTGGCTGATGGCTGATAGAGGGAGCTCTGCCCTGTGAAGGGCGGGAGGTAGCGTGGGCAGAGCCTGGGAGAAGCGCTGTGATGCTGTCAGTCAGTTGCGGCCTTTATGTGGGAGTGTGTTGTGTTGCACGCAGATATCACCGCTAGGTAGGAGGGTGGACCGGCAGCCTTCCCTTCCCTTTCCATCCGAGACTTCCCCTGATCTTTTTTTTTTTGGTCATCAGTCTACTGACTGGTTTGATGCGGCCCGCCACGAATTCCTTTCCTGTGCTAACCTCTTCATCTCAGAGTAGCACTTGCAACCTACGCCCTCAATTATTTGCTTGACGTATTCCAATCTCTGTCTTCCTCTACAGTTTTTGCCCTTTACAGCTCCCTCTAGTACCATGGAAGTCATTCCCTCATGTCTTAGCAGATGTCCTATCATCCTGTCCCTTCTCCTTATCAGTGTTTTCCACATATTCCTTTCCTCTCCGATTCTGCGTAGAACCTCCTCATTCCTTACCTTATCAGTCCACCTAATTTTCAACATTCGTCTATAGGACCACATGTCAAATGCTTCGATTCTTTTCTGTTCCGGTTTTCACACAGTCCATGTTTCACTACCATACAATGCTGTACTCCAGACGTACATCCTCAGAAATTTCTTCCTCAAATTAAGGCCGGTTTTTGATATTAGTAGACTTCTCTTGGCCAGAAATGCCTTTTTTGCCATAGCGAGTCTGCTTTTGATGTCCTCCTTGCTCCGTCCGTCATTGGTTATTTTACTGCCTAGGTAGCAGAATTCCTTAACTTCATTGACTTCGTGACCATCAATCCTGATGTTAAGGTTCTCGCTGTTCTCATTTCTACTACTTCTCATTATCTTCGTCTTTCTCCGATTTACTCTCAAACCATACTGTGTACTCATTAGACTGTTCATCCCGTTCAGCAGATCATTTAATTCTTCTTCACTTTTACTCAGGATAGCAATGTCATCAGCGAATCGTATCATTGATATCCTTTCATCTTGTATTTTGATTCCACTCCTGAACCTTTCTTTTATTTCCATCATTGCTTCCTCGATGTACAGATTGAGGGGCGAAAGGCTACAGCCTTGTCTTACACCCTTCTTAATACGAGCACTTCGTTCTTGATCGTCCACTCTTATTATTCCCTCTTGGTTGTACATATTGTATATGACCCGTCTCTCCCTATAGCTTACCCCTACTTTTTTCAGAATCTCGAACAGCTTGCACCATTTTATATTGTCAAACGCTTTTTCCAGGTCGACAAATCCTATGAAAGTGTCTTGATTTTTCTTTAGCCTTGCTTCCATTATTCGCCGTAACGTCAGAATTGCCTCTCTCGTCCCTTTACTTTTCCTAAAGCCAAACTGATCCTCACCTAGCGCACTCTCAATTTTCTTTTCCATTCTTCTGTATATTATTCTTGTAAGCAGCTTCGATGCATGAGCTGTTAATCTGATTGTGCGATAATTCTCGCACTTGTCAGCTCTTGCCGTCTTCGGAATTGTGTGAATGATGCTTTTCCGAAATTCGGATGGTATATCGCCAGACTCATATATTCTACACACCAACGTGAGTAGTCGTTTTATTGCCACTTCCCTCAATGATTTTAGAAATTCTGATGGAATGTTATCTATCCCTTCTAGCTTATTTGACCGTAAGTCCTCCAAAGCTCTTTTAAATTCCGATTTTAATACTGGATCCCCTATCTCTTCTAAATCGACTCCTGTTTCTTCTTCTATCACATCAGACAAACCTTCACCCTCATAGAGGCTTTCAATGTATTCTTTCCACCTATCTGCTCTCTCCTCTGCATTTAACAGTGGAATTCCCGTTGCACTCTTAATGTTACCACCGTTGCTTTTAATGTCACCAAAGGTTGTTTTGACTTTCCTGTATGCTGAGTCTGTCCTTCCGACAATCATATCTTTTTCGATGTCTTCACATTTTTCCTGCAGCCATTTCGTCTTAGCTTCCCTGCACTTCCTATTTATTTCATTCCTCAGCGACTTGTATTTCTGTGTTCCTGATTTTCCCGGAACATGTTTGTACTTTCTCCTTTCATCACTCAACTGAAGTATTTCTTCTGTTACCCATGGTTTCTTCGCAGCTACCTTCTTTGTACCTATGTTTTCCTTCCCAACTTCTGTGATGGCCATTTTTAGAGATGTCCATTCCTCTTCAACTGTACTGCCTACTGCGCTATTCCTTAGTGCTGTATCTATAGCGTTAGAGAACTTCAAACGTATCTCGTCATTCCTTAGTACTTCCGTATCCCACTTCTTTGCGTATTGATTCTTTCTCACTAATGTCTTGAACTTCAGCCTACTCTTCATCATTACTATATTGTAATCTGAGTCTATATCTGCTCCTGGGTACGCCTTACAATCCAGTATCTGATTCCGGAATCTCTGTCTGACCATGATGTAATCTAATTGAAATCTCCCCGTATCTCCCGGCCTTTTCCAAGTATACCTCCTCCTCTTGTGATTCTTGAACAGGGCATCCGCTGTTACTAGCTGAAACTTGTTACAGAACTCAATTAGTCTTTCTCCTCTTTCATTCCTTGTCCCAAGCCCATATTCTCCTGTAACCTTTTCTTCTACTTTTTCCCCTACAACTGCTTTCCAGTCGCCCATGACTATTAGATTTTCGTCCCCCTTTACATACTGCATTACCCTTTCAATATCCTCATACACTCTCTCTATCTGTTCATCTTCAGCTTGCGACGTCGGCATGTATACCTGAACTATCGTTGTCGGTGTTGGTCTGCTGTCGATTCTGATTAGAACAACCCGGTGACTGAACTGTTCACAGTAACACACCCTCTGCCCTACCTTCCTATTCATAACGAACCCTACACCTGTTATACCATTTTCTGCTGCTGTTTATATTACCTGATACTCATCTGACCAGAAATCCTTGTCTTCCTTCCACTTCATTTCACTGACCCCTACTATATCTAGACTGAGCCTTTGCATTTCCCTTTTCAGATTTTCTAGTTTCCCTACCACGTTCAAGCTTCTGACATTCCACGCCGCGACTCGTAGAACGTTATCCTTTCGTTGATTATTCAACCTTTTTCTCATGGTAACCTCCCCCTCGGCAGTCCCCTCCCGGAGATCAGAATGGGGGACTATTCCGGAATCTTTTGCCAATGGAGAGATCACCATGACACTTCTTCAATTACAGGCCACATGTCCTGTGGATACACGTTACGTGTCTTTAATGCAGTGGTTTCCACTGCCTTCTGCATCCTCATCATTGCTGATTCTTCCGCCTTTAGGGGCAATTTCCCACCCCTAGGACAAGAGAGTGCCCTGAACCTCTATCCGCTACTCCGCCCTCTTTGACAAGGCCGTTAGCAGAATGAGGCTGACTTCTAATGCCGGAAGTCTTCGGCCGCCAATGCTGATTGTTTATCAAAATTTAGGCAGTGGCAGGGATCGAACCTGGGACCGAAGATGTTTTTGGTTATGAATCATAGACGCTACCCCTAGACCACGGGTACTTGGCCATTAGTTATCAGGGGAAGTCTAGGATGGAAAGGTAGAATGTGAAGGCTGCCGGTCCACCCTCCTACCTAGCGGAGTGTTGCCAGTCTCGGGGATGACACAGACTAAATTTCAACAGGCACATTCAGAAGCCGGAATTGGCCATTATTGATCAGGGGAAGTCTTGGATGGAAAGGTACAACGTGAAGGCTGCCGGTTCTCCCTCCTACCTAGCGGAGCGTTGCCGGTCTCGGGGATGACACAGGTCAACAGATCGTACTCAACTTCAACAGGCACATTCAGAAGTCGGAATTGGCCATTAGTGATCAGGGGAAGTCTTGGATGGAAAGGTAGAACGTGAAGGCTGCCAGTCCACCCTCCTACCTAGCGGAGCGTTGCCGGTCTCAGGGAAGACACTGTTGCATTTATTTGTTGCAGTTTATGTGACAAACTCTTATGTTTTCATCACTTTTTTGGGAGTGAGTATCACATCCATAAGAAAACCTAAATCGGTCAAGGTAGAAGAATCTTTTTACCCATTCGCCAAGTGTACAAGTTAGGTGGGTCGACAACATATTCCTGTCATGTGACGCACATGCCGTCACCAGTGTCGTATAGAATATATCAGACGTGTTTTCCTGTGGAGGAATCGGTTGACCCATGACCTTGCGATCAAATGTTTTCGGTTTCCATTGGAGAGGCACGTCCTTTCGTCTACTAATCGCACGGTTTTGCGGTGCGGTCGCAAAACACAAACACTAAACTTATTACAGTGAACACAGACGTCAATAAACGAACGGACAGATCATAACTTTGCGAAAATAAAGAAAGTAAACTTTTCACTCGAGGGAAGACTTGAACAAAGGACCTATCGTTCCGCAGTTGCTCACGCAAACCTCGGGACCACGGCGCACCTGACCTCGTACTATCCTTGATGTTGCTTATCTTGCGCATGGACTACTCAGTTTGTATATTTTGCTTATTGTTTTCATAGATCCACACAACTTCTTCCTGTTTTCTCGATTGATTTGTGTTCATTTTCTCAAGACCTATCCACTGTGCCAACTTATAACTAAATCTGAGGGGGCTGCGATGGGGAGGTTCCCTTGTCAGTAATTAATAACTCGAATGAACGCTGTTGCATATTTTTCATAAATACGAAATTATTATTTAAATTGTTCTGGACAAATTTTTATGATGGCCAAAGTTGCGATTAGTAATTAATAATTCGAATGAGCACTGTGGAGCATTTTTCTTAAATACAAAATAAATTTTTCTAAATTAGTTTTCATGTTGGAGAACTTATGCTTGGGAATCAACAGCTCTAGAGAGCATGGTGGCGCATTTCTCTTAAATACAGTGTTACGTAAAGGTGTTTGGACAGTTTCACATGGCTAAGCTAAAGATGAATAATTAGTAATTCTCTGAATTATATAACCGACTTTTCTTTTAAAAAATATTTTGCCTAATTTAAATCGTTGTTGATACTAAAATTTTGGGCAATTCCCATGTTGGTTAAATCTATGCTGGATAATCAGTAATTTAATTGAATATTGTGGCCCATTTCTTAAATAATACGATATGAACCTGTACGATTCTTGTAGTTTCTGCTAATAAATAAATTTTGCTAATAAATAAATTTTTTATTATAATCGGAGCTGTGAATGATGTTGGTATCGCTGGGGTAGCTCCTCCATTCCACGGCCTTCTGCGCTGACCCTTGTGACCTCTCACTGTAAGGTCGCTTCAGGACATGGGAAAGAAAATACAGATTTACAATAAAAGATGTGTTTGTACATAGTTCCGCGTAGTCAGCGCGTACACAACTTTCCCACTAGAGCGCGCCCTGCTAAGCACAACAGCGCAGGCGCAGCGCTCGTCCGTCTCCGCACTACGAGATGGCGCTGTCTTAGAGACGGACCAAATTCTGCTTCCGCCGATCCGCGTATTAATATGTAACGCAGCCAATGAGATTGCTGCTAACGTAGAACCTTTTCTCCTCGCAGATCACACTCGCACAGTGATACCTGAAGACGCGAGGTATTATAACGAGTGTACAGACCTCCAATTAGTCAGTCTGCATTAGTCTGCATTAGTCTGCATTAGTCTGCATTAGTCTGCATTAGTCCGCATTAGTCTGCATTAGTCTGCATTAGTCAGCATTAGTCTGCATTAGTCTGCATTAGTCTGTACCAGTCTATAGTCATGTTTCAGTCTGCGCCTAATAAGATTATCATATTCCTGTACATAGCCATGAAGAGAAATGTATAGTCTGTCAAGTATCAGAGATATGTGAGAATAAGATTAACGTACCAAGACCAAAGGAACTTCAGGTTGTCGATTTTAAATAGCATCCAGAATCAGGTTAAGTAAGGTTTATGATTGTTATTATTTTAATAAATGTGTGTGAAAATTAATCAAATTGTGTTTAAAGTTGGTCACCGTCAATCTGCTACTCTAAGTGTGCAAGTGGCATTTCTATCGTCTGACCTAACGGCAGAAGATAAACACGCCACGATAAGACCACGAGACATATTGCTGACACTCGCCTACTTCATTAGAGCGACAAGTCAAATAATTTGATGGTGTGTGTACCGAAGGTCTTACAGTACGCACACCACAAGATGCTTATAATGAAATGCATCAGTGCTCCATTACAACATGGTAGTGAAACTAGAAAGCTTCTGCATAAGTGAGACCTAACGTAGTAAATGACATGAAGAAGTGTTCTCTGAAATTTTACCGGCTCGTCAAGAGAACGCTGGACACTGGACGAACTTAGCGGATCTCGGCATACACAGCGTTAAGGAAATAAAGTGGATCACCCAAGTCAGAAAGGAGTCGGACGATTCTGAGATCATGGACTCACATATACAAGACAGAGAAACATTCGACCACAAAGTAGTTAAGTGGAAAATGAGAAATTGCCAAGAATTTCAGTACAGGAACAGCTTGGTCAGAAGAAAGGAAGAAAATGCATAGTTAGAAGATGAAAGCAATATGGTTCTCGAGAAAAACTCACAAGAAGTACAGATTTCGTGTGGTCTTCCGGTGATCTGTATGTGTATAATAATAATAACGTTAATCAATATATATTATAAAAGCAAGTGTGCAACGCACGTGCCGCTAAAACTCATTAACGAGTCCTGGTACGATAAACGGAGTTGTATGGTGTGGTAGCTCTCTATTCCCGAACCATGAAGAAGGTTCTCGATTTTACTTGAAGGGCGTTTTTTTGAAGATATGAGGGCTGAGAAATTTCACTCTCTAGAAATGTCTAGAACATTCTGGAACATTCGAGAGTATTTGAGAACATTCCAGAACATTCGAGAGCATTCCACAACACTCCAGAATGTTCCATAATATTCTACAATGATCCGTTATGTTCTGAAACATTCGGGAAGCTTTCCATATGTTCGGGAAAATCCTGGAACATCCCAGACCATTGTAGAACATACCGGAACACTCTAGAGTGTTGTGGAATGTTCTTGAACGTTGTGGACCATTCGAGGCCATTTTGGAATGTTCTGGAATTCGCCACTGCTGGGGCTACCCATTGGTTGGGGTACGTAAAGCAAGACTCGTCGTGGGTTCGAACTTCAGCTTCTTATCAGTGAAGAAGGGAGAAACTGGAAAATCAGTGCAGAGTGTGAATAAAAGCAAACAGTGAAGTATGAGTAGTAAAAGTGATAAAGTGACTGAATACACAACGAAACTAAAGTGTGAAAAATTTTCTTAGTGTGTTTGTTAATAAAAAGCTGATTTGATTTATAGCTCAGACAACGCCAGTTCTGAAATAAAACGGCGAAAATAAAAAGAAGAGCGAAAAAACTAAACAGATGAAAAGCGCGAAGCTCGTTTAAATCCCCAGCGAACGAGAATGAGCACCGTGAGAAACAGAGAAGACAAGAACATCGAAATGAACGGACTGAAGACTCAAGAATTGCGGCACAGTCATCTAATAAAACACAGGCATGAAAATATCACCCCACGACAAGCGCGGATGAGGACAAGTGAACAGTATCCCCTCATGTAACAAATGGTAAGATACATCAACAGTAACGAAGCAGCGTGATAAATTTTCGGTTTTTCCCATTTACGAGCATGATCCAGAAGCGCATCGTCATGCGTACATTTGGAGAATAGACAAAGAATTTACTTCACAAAGGACACCGCCAGAAAAGCCGCAAGCGGACCAGCTCGGAACACAGCATTAATAGCTTTTTTCCGGCTGTGCCCAACGGATCCATTCACGAAAACATTGCTATATGTCTACGTCCCTAGCTATTATACGTGGAACAGAACAATAAAAATCTTTTACCGACAAAAACAAGGAATTCCAGTTGAAGACCATCCAGATATCATGAAAACTGGCGCACTAGGACGAGTATGCACCATAAATCCTAACAACGGCGAATGTTTCTATCTCCGAATGTTGCTACACGAAATACGGGGACCAACAAGTTTCACAGATCTCACGACTGTTGACGGTTACCTATACCAGACGTGCAGAGAAGCACGTCAACACTTAGGATTACTGGAAAACGACAGCCATTTGGAATTAACAATGCAAGAGTTCTCACTCACAGGCTCAGCTGAAGAAATGAGAGACTGATTCGCTATAATTCTAACATCATGTAACCCAACGAATCCAAAAAAGCTATGGGACTCCTTCATATATGGTATGAGTGATGACATACTGTACCAAATCCGACAAGCCCATCTTGAACTAACCATCGAATTCAACGACGACATCTTCAATGAAACTAAGGTAAATGTTTAACAATAAACACCCAGACATTAGCATAACTTGGGATGCAAGCACCACGAAAAGATGCTATTAGTGTGCCGAAGTCCGAAGTTACAAAGGGCAAAAGCTGCAACATCAACGAACTTCTTCAGAACATTGCTTACAAGAAACCACTCCTCAATGTTAATGAAAAGGAAATTTACTACTTTATCATGGACCGAGCCGACAGCAACATTAGCTGAATTATTTACTTGGACGTACCAGGCGGCACCAGGTAAACGCTTCTAATAAATCTGTTGCTGGCGGAAATACTTGCTAAACAACACATCGCACTTGCACTGACATCATCCGGTATTGTAGCCATCGCTGTATATAGCCGAAGAACAGTTCCCTGTATGCAAATTCTCAAGAGCATCTGGACGGGGTGAAGTTTTAAAGCAAGCTAAAATTATCTTCTGGGACGAATGTATAAATGAGACAAAAAATACATGAGAGGAAACAACGAAGTGATGGGAGGAGCTCTACTCATACTGTCAGGAGATTTTCGACAAACACTTCCAGTTATCCCCAAGTCAACAGTAGCAGACGAGATCAATGCATGCTTTAAGAAACTACATCTCTGGCCACGCATAGAAATACTGCGACTAACAAAAAATATGAGTACTGAACTGTCAAAAGACGAGGCAACAGCACGTTTTCGTCAACAACTTTTGCAAACAGGTGGAGACCCATAGCCTACTGACCAAACGACCGGCCTCATTAAACTCAACAGTGATTTCTGCAACATAGCCAATGCTGAAGAAAAAAACTCATCGACCAAATTTATCCAAATATTGTTCACAACTATACCAACCTGGACTGGCTATTTGAATGGATAATTTAGATAGCTAAAATAATAATTTCGATGATATCAAATTCATATTCTAAAGAAACTTCCAGATGAAGAGAGAATATACAAATCCATCGACATGATGGTAAACTTTGAAGTAAGTGTGAACTTCCCTACATAATTTCGAATGTTTTCACGTATAAGGAATGCCATTACACTGCTTTCGACGTACAACTGGATCTCCTATCATACTGTTAAGAAATCTCAACTCACCAAAACTATGTAATGGAAAAAGGTTGATCGTTACAGAGCTATCGAATACCATCATCGAAGCCGAACTCAGGACTGAAAAGACAAAGGATGCACACTATTTATTCCCAGAATACCATTAATATTTACTGAACTGCCATTTAAACTGGAAAGACTGCAATTCCGATTCAAATTAGCCTTCTGTTTTACATTTAACAAAGCGCAATGACTACCTTTAAAATATTGCGACGTCGACCTCAAAGGCTTCTGCTTCTGTCTCGTCAACTATGCGTAACTTGCTCTCGAGTAGTAAATTCGAAAAAATTGTACATATGTATCCCGGAATACAAAATGAAACATTTTGTTTATAAATAAGTATTATTAATAGTTAGTATTTAGTTTCAATACATTTTTTGCCACTTATACTTTAACAAGTATTGTAAACAATTGGAATATGTTTTCAACAGATTTGTTTTATCTCTTATACTTTGAAATTTGTCCTTGTATGCCAACTACCACACAATCTCATATCAACTCCATGAGTGAAGCTGGGTACCCCAGCTTGTAATAATAATAATAATAATTATTATTATTATTATTATAATAACCCCCGTGGAGGCCCGGGAATAGAATAGGCCTCCGGTATGTTCTGCAAGTCGTAAAAGGCGACGAAAAGAACAAACCACTAATAGGGCTAACGCCCCTTTTAGTGTGATTACTTGGTTCAGGACAGAACTAAAGAAGCCTCGGACAAGCGCCGTCATGGTCGGGGACGACGCTTGAACCCTATGCCCGCCCACAATGGTAACGACACTGCTAGCCAACTGGAAAATGATTTAAATCCAAATAGAGGTGTTTTGCAGGATATGCTTCCTGCAACCACCCTAGAAGGAAAACAAAGACAGTGGATGAGATGGTCAGATGAAGTTAATCGACACCTCATGTTCTGTTATTACCAAGCAACAAACCTAGGAACCAACACAACTGGATACAGATCACAAGTATACACAACATTTATTACCAGATACCCGGAATTAAAATTTTTAACTGAACAACGACTAGCTGATCAGATCCGTGTAATAATAAAAAATAACAGGATACCCCAGTCAGAATTAGAAAACATCAAACAACAAGTACAACAAATACTGGAACAAAATAATGTGCAATCAGAAGAAGAAGAAAATACAGTAATGGACTCAAACATCCCAGAGCAAACAAACAAAGACCAACACGCATCAATTAAACAATCAGAGGAAAACGAAATCTTAAGACAGCCACCAGAACAAGCACAAATAGAACATGAAGAGACACACGTGTTAGATATAGAAGAGAAATTTCAGCTGACATATATAGAATACAAGGACACAAATACAGACATTAGACCATTCTTGCATAGACCGCCAAATAACCCACAAGTCGAAACAACAATAAAAACTATCAACACAATCATACACAACAAAATAAATGAAAACACAACTATGGAAGAGTTACAACTACTGGTTTATATAGGAGCACTCACTACACTAAATATACACACTAGGCAGAGATCAGAACAAACCAACACACAGAAGAAACCCACAAAACCAGCATGGCAACACAGGCTACAGATCAGAATAGAAAAACTGAGAAAAGACATCGGACAGCTAACACAATTTATAAGAAATGAAATATCAGACAAAAAACGAAAAAGGTTAGGTAAAATCTCACAACAAGAAGCAATAGAGCAATTAGATGAAAAAAAGCAGAAATTACAAGCATTGGCCAAACGACTTAGAAGATACAAAAAAAGTGAAAATAGAAGGAAACAAAACCAAACATTCAACACAAACCAAAAGAGATTTTACCAAACAATCGATAACACACACATTAAAATAGACAATCCACCAAACATAACAGACATGGAACACTTCTGGAGCAACATATGGTCAAACCCGGTACAACATAACAGGCATGCACAGTGGATACAAGCAGAAACAGACACATACAAGATGATACCACAAATGCCTGAAGTGATAATTTTGCAACATGAAGTCACCTTAGCAATTAATTCTACACACAATTGGAAAGCCCCTGGAAATGATAAAATAGCAAATTACTGGCTAAAGAAGTTCACCTCAACACATTCACATCTAACTAAATTATTTAACAGTTACATTGCAGACCCATACACATTCCCTGATACACTTGCACATGGAATAACCTATCTGAAACCTAAAGATCAAGCAGACACAGCAAACCCAGCTAAATATCGCCCCATAATTTGCCTACCAACAATATACAGGCCGGCCGCGGTGGTCTAGCGGTTCTCGGCGCTCAGTCCGGAACCGCGCGACTGCTACGGTCGCAGGTTCGAATCCTGCCTTGGGCATGGATGTGTGTGATGTCCTTAGGTTAGTTAGGTTTAAGTAGTTCTACGTTCTAGGGGACTTATGACCTCAGCAGTTGAGTCCCATAGTGCTCAGAGCCATTTGAACCATTTGAACAATATACAAAATATTAACTTCAGTCATCACACAGAAATTAATGACACATACAACACAGAACAAAATTATAAATGAAGAACAAAAAGGCAGCTGCAAAGGAGCACGAGGATGTAAAGAGCAACTGATAATAGATACTGAGGTGACATATCAAGTTAAAACTAAACAAAGGTCCCTACGCTACACATACATTGATTACCAAAAAGCCTTTGATAGTGTACCCCACTCATGGTTACTACAGATATTGGAAATATACAAAGTAGATCCTAAATTGATACAGTTTCTAAACATAGTAATGAAAAACTGGAAAACCACACTTAATATCCAAACAAATTCAGATAACATCACATGACAGCCAATACAGATTAAGCGTGGAATATGCCAAGGAGACTCATTAAGTCCTTTCTGGTTCTGTCTTGCTCTGAACCCACTATCCAACATGCTAAATAATACAAATTATGGATACAATATTACTGGAACATACCCACACAAAATAACACATTTGCTATACATGGATGATCTAAAACTACTGGCAGCAACAAATCAACAACTCAACCAATTACTAAAGATAACAGAAATATTCAGCAATGATATAAATATGGCTTTTGGAACAGACAAGTGTAAGAAAAATAGCATAGTCAAGGGAAAACACAGTAAACAAGAAGATTACATATTGGATAACCACAGCGACTGCATAGAAGCGATGGAAAAAACAGATGCCTATAAATATCTAGGATACAGACAAAAAATAGGAATAGATAATACAAATATTAAAGAAGAACTAAAAGAAAAATATAGACAAAGACTAACAAAAATACTGAAAACAGAATTGACTGCAAGAAACAAGACAAAAGCTATAAATACTTATGCTATACCAGTATTGACCTACTCATTTGGAGTAGTGAAATGGAGTGACACAGACCTAGAAGCACTCAATACACTTACATGATCACAATGCCACAAATATAGAATACATCACATACATTCAGCAACAGAAAGATTCACATTAAGCAGAAAGGAAGGTGGAAGGGGATTTATAGATATAAAAAACCTACATTATGGACAGGTAGACAATTTAAGAAAATTCTTTCTAGAACGAGCAGAAACTAGCAAAATACATAAAGCAATCACTCATATAAATACATCAGCTACACCATTGCAATTTCATAACCACTTCTACAGCCCTTTAGATCACATAACATCAACAGATACAAAGAAAGTAAATTGGAAAAAGAAAACACTACATGGCAAGCACCCGTGTCATCTAACACAGCCACACATAGATCAAGACGCATCCAACACATGGCTAAGAAAAGGCGATATATACAGTGAGACGGAAGGATTCATGATTGCAATACAGGATCAAACAATAAACACCAGATATTACAGCAAGCATATTATTAAAGATCCCAATACCACAACAGATAAATGCAGACTTTGCAAACAACAAATAGAAACAGTAGATCACATCACAAGCGGATGTACAATACTAGCAAATACGGAATACCCCAGAAGACATGACAATGTAGCAAAAATAATACATCAACAACTTGCCATAAAACATAAACTAATAAAACAACATGTTCCCACATACAAGTACACACCACAAAATGTACTGGAGAATGATGAATACAAATTATACTGGAACAGAACGATTATAACAGATAAAACAACACCACATAACAAACCTGACATCATACTCACCAATAAAAAGAAGAAATTAACACAACTAATTGAAATATCCATACCCAACAAAACAAATATACAGAAGAAAACAGGAGAAAAAATTGAAAAATACATCCAACTGGCTGAGGAAGTCAAGGACATGTGGCATCAGGATAAAGTCGACATTATACCAATTATACTATCAACTACAGGAGTCATACCTCACAATATCCACCAGTACATCAATGCAATACAGCTACATCCAAACATATATATACAACTACAAAAATCTGTAATTATTGATACATGTTCAATGACCCGAAAGTTCCTAAATGCAATATAACATATACCGTACAGTTAAAAGGAAGTCACGCTTGATCAAGGTCCGCGTCACTGTCCATTTTTGACCAGACATAACGTCTGAGAATAGAAAGAAATTATAATAATAATAGTGACAGTATGAAATCCAAATGTAAACATGGTGAACAATATAAAAGATATAGGGAGTATCAAGGAATTCTGGTAGATTTCTCCAGCAAAAAACTTTGGGAAATGAGTTTCTAATGACAAAATAGAATACTTTGTAAAGGGGTAAAGTGTGTGTAGAAAAACCAAGGACAAAAAATACTGGTATTTTAGAAGATAAATCTTGAGCTGCCTGTTGAGTATAGAGATGTGAATTAGTTCTCTGACATTCAAGGGTGATCATACCAAATTCGAATTGGTGCTACCCGAAACGATATGGAGAATTCAGCTTTGTGATGGCTTGGGACAAAAAGGATATTACGAGTGTTTCTGCTGTGACATTCAAGTAAGCGTTTTAAGATCGATGGGAGACAACAGTGACTGTTGCATTGATGTGGCGTTAAAGCAGACAGAGTGAATGGAGTTCTCTGGACTTGTTTGCAGAGTCAGTATAGTTGCGTATGTTGAAATATATTCAAAACGACTAACGCTACATGCATAACGCTATCAGGTGTTTATCACCAGCTTTAAGCAATTTGGGCTTTTCCCAGAAAGATCGTGCAGGGTAACATCGCTGGAAACGAAGATTGTCAGTACAAGAGTTTGTGCAAGCTTTTTCAGATCGAAAGGGAAAAAAAAGTTTTATATTGTTTCAGAGGATGATGGGATGGACATGCCTACTTACAAGTTACAGCTTTTGGCTCGACTCAGTTTACATTTCGATCCAATTTTACTCTCAAAGTCGTTCCCAAGTAGATGAAATTTGTTACACCCGTTTAAGACGAAGATTCATGAAATTTCAGACCCTGAACCTCGAATGACTAATAACCAACCAGTTGGGTTTTTGATAGATTAATATTTAAAGCCCATCTGTGTTGGCATTGAAATTTTCTATAGCTAGCCTCAAGCTAGTCTGTTCTTTATTACAGTATAACTGGAGATTATCAGCAGGCATATGATTACAACAGAACTGGTGAAACATCAGGCACGTACAATGGAAGACCAGAGATTTTAATAAGGAACCCGTGTCGACGTCAACAGAATGAAAAGCCTTGGTAAAATCTTAAGTCGTCAACAATTTGGTCATGTGTTATACACTGACGAACCAAAACATTATGACCACCTGCTTAAAGGCTTGTTTGTTCGCCTTTGGAACGAAATACGTCACCAATTCTGCGTATGAGGGACCAGACAGTTTGTTGGTAGGTTTGTGGAGGTATGTGGCATTAGATGCCTACGAAAAGGTCATATAATTCAAGTAAATACCGGGCCGCTGATTTGTGTGCACGGTGAAGGCACCCGATAGCGACCCACAGAGGTGTTGTAGGATTTGGTAGCCAAGATTCAAAATGGTTCAAATGGCTCTGAGCACTATGGTACTTAATATCTGAGGTCATCAGTCCCCTAGAACTTAGAACTACTTAAACCTAACTAACCTAAGGACATCACACACATCCATGCGCGAGGCAGGATTCGAACCTGCGACTGTAGAGTATCCAAGGTATCAATGTGAATTCAGTATAATGCTCCTCAGACCACTATAGCACGGTTTTAGCGAGACAAAGACAATACTGCTGAAATGTGACATCTCCGTTGGGGAAGACACTAGCATGAAGGGATGCAGGTGGTTTGCAGCAGCCAGCGTGTCTTCGATTACTACCACTAGTCCCACGTTGTGAGGTCACGGGAGAGTTGTGGAGCCCTTGAAATATTATGTGTTCGGAGTTGGGGTGGCCGAACGGGACGCTCGTCAAAGCCGCGGCACGGCAGCGACCACATGGTGCCGAACGTTAAACTTAGCAACCGCGTGGTTCCGCTCAATGACCGGTCCAGCCGATTGGCTGGGAATTCCTTGGTGACGCTGTGCGCCGGGAGGGCCAAAGATGGCGGACTTTTGTGAATCCTTAACGGCAGACATTTCACAGTTTTGTATAGAAATTAATAGTAGCCAGATGAATCATGATACCTCAAAAAGAAACATTTACATTCCCATTATTTGCACAACGATCCTGATAGTGTAATCAGATTTTCAATATCTTTTATTAAAACTTCCTGAAAGATTAAAACTATGTGCCGGGCCAAGACTCGAACTCTGGACCTTTGCCTTTCGCGGGCAAGTGCTCTACCAACTGAACTAGCCAAGCATGACTCACGCCCCGTCCTCACAGCTTTATTTCTGCCAGTACCTTGTCTCCTACCTTCCAAACTTAACAGAAGCTCAGTTGGTAGAGCACTTGCCCGTGAAAGGCAAAGGTCCCGAGTTCGAGTCTCGGCCCAGCACACAGTTTTAATCTGCCAGGAAGTTTCATGTCAGCGCACACTCCGCTGCAGAGTGAAAATGTCATTCTGGAAACATCCCCCAGGCTGTCGCTAAGCCATGTCTCCGCAATATCCTTTCTTTCAGGAGTGTTAGTTCTGCAAGGTTCGGACTAGAGCTTCTGTAAAGTTTGCAAAGTAGGAGGCGAGGTACTGGCAGAAGTAAAGCTGTGAGGACGGGGCGTGAGTCGTGCTTGGGTAGCTCAGTTTGTAGAGCACTTGCCCGCGAAAGGCAAAGGTCCCGAGTTCGAGTCTCGGTCCGGCACACAGTTTTAATCTGCCAGGAAGTTTCATATCAGCACACACTCCGCTGCAGGGTGAAAATCTCATTGTGGAAATATCTTTATTAGTTTAAAGTTTAGTATCTGATGGTAAATTATACAAATAACACCCAGCAACGAATTTCCAAAATGTAAACGGTTCATCCGATTTTGTCGATCGCTATGTCTTTAGAAAGCTATTTGTGTAAACCTAAATTGGTATGAATTACAGGAATGTAACTTAAATAGTACATGAGTTATTGGAGGTCGAAGTGGCCGATTACTATCGATCGCGTCAGGCCATGAGAACTCCACAGTTACACGAAAAAACGGTAGCAGCGTGCTTATAAATATATTTATTCATCTTTATCTTTGTTTATATCCGATATATACTATTCATGAAGAAATTGGTTAAATATTTACTTTGTTTCAGAAAGCACAGAGACATTAGGCTACTGGCCTACCTTTTATTTCTATTCCTTTGATATATGTTTATTAAATTTGTTTATGTATTTAATAATGTGTGTTAGAGCGTGTTTATGGTCCAGCCATAGGAATATTTATTTTATTTCAAGTTATTTAAACGTAAATCCATATTTGGTATGTGTTTCAATATGTTTGTGAGTGCCCGTTGGCTTGGAGACATGGAGGGAGCGCTCTAGCCAATCACAGCGGTAGTTACTGAGGGAGACGGGGAGGAGCATCGTTTTCGAGAAAGAACACGGGGTAGTACGAGACAGGGCATGGGAAGTGCTGGACGGGACGGCGCGACGAACGCGGGGTCGGCGGAGAGATTTGGACAGTGGACCAGTTTGGGCGTGGTCGCGGAGGATAGATATACACTCCTGGAAATGGAAAAAAGAACACATTGACACCGGTGTGTCAGACCCACCATACTTGCTCCGGACACTGCGAGAGGGCTGTACAAGCAATGATCACACGCACGGCACAGCGGACACACCAGGAACCGCGGTGTTGGCCGTCGAATGGCGCTAGCTGCGCAGCATTTGTGCACCGCCGCCATCAGTGTCAGCCAGTTTGCTGTGGCATACGGAGCTCCATCGCAGTCTTTAACACTGGTAGCATGCCGCGACAGCGTGGACGTGAACCGTATGTGCAGTTGACGGACTTTGAGCGAGGGCGTATAGTGGGCATGCGGGAGGCCGGGTGGACGTACCGCCGAATTGCTCAACACGTGGGGCGTGAGGTCTCCAAAGTACATCGATGTTGTCGCCAGTGGTCGGCGGAAGGTGCACGTGCCCGTCGACCTGGGACCGGACCGCAGCGACGCACGGATGCACGCCAAGACCGTAGGATCCTACGCAGTGCCGTAGGGGACCGCACCGCCACTTCCCAGCAAATTAGGGACACTGTTGCTCCTGGGGTATCGGCGAGGACCATTCGCAACCGTCTCCATGAAGCTGGGCTACGGTCCCGCACACCGTTAGGCCGTCTTCCGCTCACGCCCCAACATCGTGCAGCCCGCCTCCAGTGGTGTCGCGACAGGCGTGAATGGAGGGACGAATGGAGACGTGTCGTCTTCAGCAACGAGAGTCGCTTCTGCCTTGGTGCCAATGATGGTCGTATGCGTGTTTGGCGCCGTGCAGGTGAGCGCCACAATCAGGACTGCATACGACCGAGGCACACAGGGCCAACACCCGGCATCATGGTGTGGGGAGCGATCTCCTACACTGGCCGTACACCACTGGTGATCGTCGAGGGGACACTGAATAGTGCACGGTACATCCAAACCGTCATCGAACCCATCGTTCTACCATTCCTAGACCGGCAAGGGAACTTGCTGTTCCAACAGGACAATGCACGTCCGCATGTATCCCGTGCCACTCAACGTGCTCTAGAAGGTGTAAGTCAACTACCCTGGCCAGCAAGATCTCCGGATCTGTCCCCCATTGAGCATGTTTGGGACTGGATGAAGCGTCGTCTCACGCGGTCTGCACGTCCAGCACGAACGCTGGTCCAACTGAGGCGCCAGGTGGAAATGGCATGGCAAGCCGTTTCACAGGACTACATCCAGCATCTCTACGATCGTCTCCATGGGAGAATAGCAGCCTGCATTGCTGCGAAAGGTGGATATACACTGTACTAGTGCTGACATTGTGCATACTCTGTTGCCTGTGTCTATGTGCCTGTGGTTCTGTCAGTGTGATCATGTGATGTATCTGACCCCAGGAATGTGTCAATAAAGTTTCCCCTTCCTGGGACAATGAATTCACGGTGTTCTTATTTCAATTTCCAGGAGTGTATTTGGAAGTGCCGACCTGTGTTCTTGTGTGATTTCCGTGGCTTCTGCAGTGAAGACGTAGAAGTGAATATCTCGCGAGCTATGTTGTTGTTCATAACTAATTACTTGAAGTAGGAATCTATCGTTTCCCTGTTATTCAACTTATATTTAATTTAATGCCTTTACCATCGACACCAGTAAGTGTTTTGCAGAAATATATCGCGTTCTAAAAAGTATTTCTACTATTGTACTCCTCATGTAAAGTCGTTAAGATAGTATCTGCAGATTTTATTTAATTGCAATCTTTGATTTATAAATTTCTGTTTTACTTTCATAATTCGCAATTGCCGAGTGGTAGAAAGCTTCGTCCATTCGATTCATGTGTATATTATTATCGTATACTGTAGACTCAGCAGTATTTGGTCTGTAATGTGGCAGCTACGTATTCCAACGAAACTACCCAAAACTTTTTATATTGCAACTCCGAGTCGGAGGGTACGTAGTTGAGGGCCATCAACATCATTTCATTTTATTTGAAAAGCCCGCAACGTAAACGCAGGACAATGTCTCCAACCTCATAATAATGCTCCCACCAGCCTGCGTCCGTGGTGTGCTGCACGTTTCGAGCCGCCGTTCACCTCGATAACGGCATTTCTGTAGACAACCATCGACCTGATGTAGCACAAATGTGATTCACCACGAAGAGCCGACATGTTTCCACTGATCGACGGTCGAATTCCGATGGTTTCATTCCCACTGTAATCGTGAATGACGACGTCATCGGGTCAATGTATGAACACGTAGGGCTGGTCTGCTGCGGAGCTCCACCTTCAACAATGTATGATGAACGTTGTGGTTCGAAACATTTGTGCCTGCACCAGCGTTGTGTTCTTTCGGCAGGTATGCCACAGTTCACCGTAAATCCTACTTTACAGGGCAGGAGAGGCTCTGAAATCGACGTTCTGTGAAGAGTCCAGGACGTCCAACCATTTAGCACTTAGTGGTATTTTCACTGTCCTTCTGCCTCTTTCCATAAATGCCCACGACAGTAGCACGTGAACATTCGACCAGCTTTGCCGTTTTCGAGATACTTGTGCACAAGCTTTGCGCAATAATAATGTGCCCTCTGTCAGAGTCGCTTATCTCAATGGATTTCTCTATTTGCAGTCCTTATCTTCGCTAGGGTGTTCCCTCTTTCGTGTCTGCTCCACTTACACACTTTTGATACCGCGTCACGTGCCCACAACGCCACCAGGCGGCATCCAACGTCGCGGTTGGCAGCGGTCATCATATTTTGGCTCATCAGTGTATAGTATAAGTCTGTAGACAGCTTCAGAAGGCGGTGCTGAAGTAGCGTCTGTGGTGTCACCGCCAGACACCACATTTGCTAGGTGGTAGCTTTAAATCGGACGCGGTCCATTAGTACATGTCGGACCCGCGTGTCGCCACTGTCAGTAATTGCAGACCGAGCGCCACCACACGGCAGGTCTAGAGAGACATACTAGGACTCGTCCCCAGTTGTACGACGACTTTGCTAGCGACTACACTGACGAAGCCTTTCTCTCATTTGCCGAGAGATAGTTAGAATAGCCTTCAGCTAAGTCCATGGCTACGACCTAGCAAGGCGCCATTAACCACTTCTATAGAAAGTCTCACTTGTATCATCAAGAATGCTGTATACAAATGATGGATTAAAAGTTAAGTATTTCAGCAGCTACGTACTTTTCTTTATAACATTCATTAAGTATCCTGTTTTAGACCTCACGCACGTCTGCGTTAGATTATAGCGTGCATTTCGGCCTCCTCTATCTACAAGGTTTTGGCACATTTGCCAACACATCAGCGTCCTTCTTGCGTTGTGGTTCAGCAACTTCTAAGCCGTTGGAAAAACGCTTGTGGTCTAGGAAGTTAATGTCTTTGTGGTTCGATTGAAATTGCTGGTAAGGTGAAATACTAGTTCTATTCCGCGACAGAGAGAGGGGGTCATGTAATGTTTATCTTGCCTATTCCTAGACAAAGCAAGGCCAAGTGGTCCGTGTAATACGTCAGTTAATCTATGGGTGGATCCGAATTTTACGTTTCTAACAGATTGACAGGCTTTGTTCCGCATCTGTTTTCACATATGAGTTATCGGGAAGGGCGTCGTTTTTATGTTCAAAAAAAGAAGGAAAAACCATTTTAATTTAACGTCCCGTCGGCGAAAATGGCATTAAATACAGAGTACCAGTTCGGAGGACAATGAACAGGAAAACCAGGAGTAACCTTTCCAAGGAATCATCTCTTCACCTGCCATTAGGGATTTAAGTGAGCGACAAGAAACATAAATTTGAATGTCCGCGAAGTGGTGTAAACAGGCATTCTCCAGAATGTGAGTACATTCTGCTAGTGTCTCAGACAGATGTGCTCCTTTAGCTCATCCGTTAGCCAAAATTCAGACATTATTCTGACTCTTTCGGTCTTTGGGGAAAATATTCATCATAGAGTCGAGTCAGTCCGGTCAGTTACTCCACATAATTTGACTTTATTACAGGAAAAGGGGCAGATTTCATATCTGTAGCTTCCTTTTACACCTTGATCACAAGTTCAGGTGTACTAATACATCAGAAACTGCTATAGCTGCATAGCTGAGAGCGGTTCTAGGCGCTTCAGTCCGGAACCGCACTGCTGCTACGGTCGCAGGTTCGAATCCTGCTTCGGGCATGAATGTGTGTGATGTCCTTAGGTTAGTTAGGTTTAAGTAGTTCTAAGTCTATGGGACTGATGACCTCAGATGTTGAGTGCCATAGTGCTTTGACCCATTTTTTCATTTCATAGCTGAGATATTTTTGTTGGGCATTCTAGCGATAGCATTACGAAAATTATGACGTGGGCTCGGTGCATAGAAATTAAGTGAAAGCGGTACTATTGAAATGCCTAGCATTTCTTTTCTAATAAGTTGCAGCGTTGAAAGTTGTACCATTTTGAAATACATTCTTCGTGGTTGGTAACGTAGAACTTCTCGACCGAACAGGGTGTTGCCATAGTGAAAAGTTAAAACAATGTGGCCAGTGTTGTGCAGACATTGTTCGCAAACTGCGTGGAATATTTGGTCAACGTAATGCACCAAGTAAGTCGCCAAATAAGTCGATTGTGACGAGGCTAATTGATAAATAAAACAAAACCGCTTCGGATGTGGACATTAAGCCCATGAGGCTCCTCGTGTTAGTCGTTCTGCGGTAAACATAACCATAGTGAGTAATTATGTTGCCGTAAGTCCGGTGAAATCTATTGCCCAACGTTCACAGCAATTCGATATTCCCAGATACAGCGTGCAGATCAGCACCTTCGGGTTATAAAATCCAATTGACACAAGAACTGAAGCAAACGATCACGGAGAGCGCCAAATATTTGCCCATTAGGCGCTTGTGAAACAAGGTGAGTGTTGTGTTCTTCCCACTCGTCTAATGTAGGCTGCCTTGGAAAGCTGCTTCTCAGATCAATAGACAACAATTTAAGCAAATCGTATTAATGGAGTTTATTACAAAAGGAAATGATGACAATACTTTGTGAGATATAGACGTGTCGCAAGCAAAGGACAACAGGCAAACAAAAACAAGCTCTTCAGTATACAAGGTGGTCCATTGATAGTGACCGGGCCAAATATCTCACGAAATAAACGTGATACGAAAAAACTACAAAGAACGAAACTTGTCAGGCTTGAAGGGGAAAACCAGATGGCGCTATGGTTGGCCCGCTAGATGGCGCTGCCATAGGTCAAACGGATATCAACTGCGTTTTTTTTAAAATAGGAACCTCCATTTTTCATTACATATTCGTGTAGTACGTAAAGAAATATGAACGTTTTAGTTGGACCACTTTTTTCGCTTTGTGATAGATGGCGCTGTAATAGTCACAAACATATGGCTCACAATTTTAGACGAACAGTTGGTAACGGGTAGGTTTTTTAAATTAAAGTACAGAACTTAGGTACGTTTGAACGTTTTATTTCGTTTGTTCCAATTTGATACATGTACCTTTGTGAACTTATTTCTGAGAACGCATGCTGTTACAAAGTGATTACCTGTAAATACCACATTAATGCAATAAATGTTCAAAATGATGACCGTCAACCTCAATGCATTCGACAATACGTGTAACGACATTCCTCTCAACAGCGAGTAGTTCGTCTTCCGTAATGTTCGCACATGCATTGACAATGCGCTGACGCATGTTGTCAGGCGTTTCGGTGGATCACGATAGCAAATATCCTTCAGCTTTCCCCACAGAAAAAAATCCGGGGACGTCAGATCCGGTGAACGTGCGGGCCATGGTATGGTGCTTCGACGACCAATCCACCTGTCATGAAATATGCTATTCAATACTGCTTCAATTGCACGCGTGCTATGTGCCGGACATCCATCATGTTGGAAGTACATCGCCATTCGGTCATGCATCTTATAGTAACGTCGGTCGAACATTACGTAGGACATCAGTATACATTGCACCATTCAGGTTGCCATCGATAAAATGGGGGCCAATTATCCTTCCTTCCATAATGCCCCACCATACATTAACCCGCCAAAGCTGATGGCACACGTGTCACAGCCATCGTGGATTTTCCGTTGTCCAATAGTGCATATAATGCCGGTTTACGTTACCGCTGCGGGTGAATGACGCTTCGTCGCTAAGTAGAACGCGTGCAAAAATTCTATCATCGTCCCGTAATTTCTCTTGTGCCCAGTGGCAGAACTGTACACGATGTTCAAAGTCGGCGCCATGCAATTCCTGGTGCATAGAAATATGGTACGGGTGCAATCGATGTTGATGTAGCATTCTCAACGCCGACGTTTTTGAGATTCCCGATTCTCGCGCATTTTGTCCGCTACTGATGTGCAGATTATCCGTGACAGCAGATAAAAATACCTACTTGGGCATCATCATTTGTTGCAGGTCGTGATTGACGTTTCACATGTGGCTGAACACTTCCTCTTTCCTTAAATAACGTAACTATCCGGTGAACGGTCCGGTAACTTGGATGATGTCGTCCAGGATACCGACTAGCATACATAGCACACACCCGTTGGGCATTTTGATCACAATAGCCATACATCAACACGATATCGACCTTTTCCGCAATTGGTAAACGGTCCTCTTTAACACGGGTAATGTATCACGTAGCAAATACCGTCCGCACTGGCGGAATGTTACGCGATACCACGTACTTATACGTTTGTGACTATTACAGCGCCATCTATCACAAAGCGAAAAATGTTGTCCAACTAAAACGTTCATATTTCTTTACGTACTACACGAATATGTTATAAAAATTGGGGCTTTCTATTTAAAAAAAAATCGGAGTTGATGTCCTTTTGACCTATGGCTGCGCCATCTAGCCGGCCAACCATAGCGCCATCTGGTTTTCCCCTTCAAGCTAAACAAGTTTCGTTCTTTGTAGTTTTTTTGTTTGACGCTTATTTCGTGAGATATTTGGCTCGGTCACTAGCAGTGGACCACCCTGCATACAATTCGTAATACAAAAGAACCAATACAATTTCTAAGTCACTGCTGTAGCATTCGTACGTGGCTCGACTTCAACTCGGTCGAGCGGCACTTATATTCTGTTGACCTAGATGCGCTGCTGTCTCGATGTCGTCCTAGACAGGGGTCTGTCAGCGTGCTATTGGCTGACATCGTCTCACAGCCCTCTCTGCTTTTCCGTTCTTGATTGTCGTGCCGGCGATTGACTTTATGCCGGAACATTGCTGCCCCCCAAAGCGACGGACCGTTGTCGTATAGGGAGCGCTACAACGGCGGGGAAGGAAGTAATGTGAAAGCTGCTGGAGACGTCAGCCTTCCCGTGGTACCCCACCATCCGACCTTCGCTCTGCTAGTAACATCCCTAGGAAAACGACCCGAAGGGTACGCATTTACCTTCTGAGGCCAATAACATATGTCGAAGGCGTCGGCTGCTGTGGCGTGGGAGGGTCCAGCACAATTGGTAGGACGAGAGGAGGTGGAGGAGGCGAAGGCTCCATCTCCATGGGGTCGTCCCGCGGTGTCGTGATGACACACCCTAGCGGCTGCTGTGGCCGTGGTGTCCTTGGGGTCCATGAATCTGGGGGAAGAGGCACAGAAGTATCACCTTGCACATGACAGTGACGAATTTGATTTTGATGTCGGCGCTGCAATCCGTCGGGGTCTGAAATGAGATACATGCGGCATATCGACGAAGGATCTCGCCTTGCGCTCACCGTCTGCTGCCGCTAAAAACCCCGAAAAACATAATACCATACGCCGTGAAGCGATACTTGCGGTCTTCCTTCGGTGCCGGACACTGAGGAGGAGCAGTGCAGCAGTGTCCGATGGCGACGGCCGTGAAGCAATTCCGCAGGCGATGGTCCATCTCGTGGATGCGAACGATAGGTGAGAAACAGTTGCAGTCCCTGGTGTGTGCGGAGCGAAGTTCGGCCATCTGCTGCCTGAAGGTTCTGACAAAGCGTTCCGCTTCACCGTTCGACTGTGGATGGAACATTGCATTAGTTACATGCTATATGTCATTGCTTTCACAGAATGTTTCAAATTCATTTGACGTGAACTGAGGGCCGTTGTCTGAAACTAATACTTCAGGTAAACCTTCTAGGCGAAAAATCGATGTCAACACCTGATTTTTGCTACTTTACGTTCTCGAGTTCACTGGCACAGCAAAAGGAAACTTCCTATGTGCGTTAAGCCGATCAGCCATCGAGTTTTCCAAAACGGTCCCGCAAAGTCTATGTGCACACTTTGCCATGGCGATTGCGACTTAAGCAAAGCAGAGAATTTTTGGGTGGAGCGGACTGATTTTCCGCACATGCGTGACACTGCGACGTCATCTGTTCTATTTGGGTGTCCATACCCTCCAAATTACAGTGTATACGCGCTAACTGTTTCGTACGGACAATCCTCCAGTGTCCTTGGTGAATTAACAGCAACACTTCTTTTTGCAAAGCTTTAGGGACCAACACACGTGACTGTCCACTGACATTTTGAACAAGAATCATACCTTTATGTATAACGAGGCTATGCCGACATGCAAAGTATCGGCGCACTACAGAGTTCTTTATACAATGCAAGGAACGAGGCCATTATGTGCGAATATAACTGAGCAAAATGTTCAAATCGGAATCAGCTTCTATGGCCTGTGCAGTTTTCTTATATTTCAGTGGAAAAGTCTGAAGCAATTCAGAATCCTGAGCATCGATGTGACAACAAGATGCAGCAGAAGTGTCAGTCTGTATCAGGGCCAATTGGAAGACATGAACGTGCGTCCGCATTACCATTCGTAGCAGTCGGACGATACGTGATCTCGTACTGGAACTGAGACAGCAAAAAAGCTCGTGTTTGCAATTTTTCGGCAATTCGTACAGGAACCGGCGCTGTCGGATGAAACAAGGACTGCAACGCCTTGTGATCCGACACTAAGTAGAATTTTCTGCCATACAAATAGTGGTGGAATTCAGTGACATCATATACAATAGCCAATGCCTCTTTCTCAGTTTGTGAATAGTTACACTGAGCTTTTGGCAACACTGTTGATGCGAAAGCAATGGGTATGTCTTCATCACCAATTCTATGCAAATGCGCTACACCGATTCGTAAGAGAAAGCGTCAACTTCCAATGCAACTAGTTTGTCAGGCTCAAAGTGAACCAAACATCGATCACTGAGCAATGCATCTTTAAGTTTTTGAAAAGCTACTTGGCCCTCATCTGTCCAAACAAAGGGGACATTCTTCCAACGCATGTGATGGAATGGAGCTGTGATTTGTGCCGCATTCGGTATGAACCGAATATAATAGTTCATTTTCCCTAAAACTGACTGAAATTCTGTGACACCGCGAGGAACTGGCAAATCTCATATGGCTAACAAATGCGACTGAAGAGGATGTACATCTTGACTGTGTATGACATGACCAAGATACTGCAACTCACGTATAAAAAAATCAGCGTTGTCCAGTCTACACTGTAGTTCTGCAGCAATAACACATGAAACAAAGCACAGAAAATTTGCAAGGTGTTCGTCTTGTGTACTACCTGCTACGACAATATCGTCCAAATAGTTTGAACAGGTTGTCACTCGAGCAGTCAGTTCCAAATACTGTTGGAAAATGGCGCTGCGGAAGCGCTGCCAAAATGCAAACGCAAATATTTAAACAAGCCCAAATGAGTATTCACTATATACACTTTTAGAGGTTCTTCATCGAGCGCTAATTTGTAGATACGCGTCGCGCCAATCAATTTTTGGAAAGTGGCCACCAGCGCCTAATCTGTCCATGAGGTCCTTTGGGTGTGGCAATGGGTAAGTATCAATCACAGTTAGTGGGTTAAATAAATGTCGTGTGACTAGGTCCTCCCCTCGCGTCTTTCGATTTGACGCTACTTCGGTGATTTGCGCATCGATGGGGATGAAATGATGACGATTAGGCCAACACAACACCCAGTCCCTAAGCGGAGAAAACCTCCGATCCAGCGGGGAATCGAACCCGGGCCCTTAGGATTGACATTATGTCGCGCTGACCACTCAGCCAGTCAATGCAGAGGCGAAAGTGACCTGAAGGTTTGGAGAGCAAAACCAGTAGACTTGCCCATTGACTAGCTTGTATGGCTGCAATAGCTCCGCCGTCTTGCAATTCTTTAAGTTCAGTAGCGAATTTGTCCCGTAATGCAATGCGAACAGTTTTGGCCTGGGAAAATTTTGGCTCACCATTGTCTTTCTTGGATATGTGCAACAAAATTATCAGCCTTGCCTAAACCTTCAGAAAAGAGTTCGGGGAATTCTTTCAGCAAGATAGCTACACTGTCTGTAGCGTGGAATGCAGACACTGACAACACATTATCATGAATGTTAAAGTTTAATAAATGAAATGAATCAAGACCAAATACGTTCTCACAGTCGCGTGATTGTAGCACCATATATGTCACTGTTCGCGTATGCGAGCGATATATGGCAGGCAAAGTACATTTTCCGAGAACGGGAATGTCTTGTCCATTATAAGCCGTTAGGTGCGTCCTACTTTTAGGCAGGCATGGGGGGGCCTAATAGTTCGTAAGTGTGACGATTTAGCAATGTAACAGAGGCTCCCGTGTCCAACTGAAATTTCAGATTTCCCACGAAGAAGCAAATGAACACAAAGTTTGTTGGACTGGCATAGCACTGAAGAAACTGCTCGCTTGCTAGTTTTGTTAACGCCTGCTGCAGGCTTTGAATACTCCGCATTAATTTCATGGGCCTTGTAACTAGATTTTTGTGAGTGGGCCGAATTCTTATGTTTGTTCCGTTGCAAACATACGGATCGTACAAGTCCTGCCTTGCCACAAGCGTAACACTACGCTTGTCAGGAGGAGAGTCTTGGCGTTTGTGCTGTGAATAACACCGAAGGTATAATTTAATTCTGTTCGCCTGTGTAGGCGTCTGTTTAGCGAGCTGCTTACGCGGTGTGGAGAATTGCGTATGTGGCGTGGCACGTGCAAGCTGTTGCTTAAGGGGCCAGTCGCTAGCAAGGTACGACCAAGCCGAGAAACTACTGGCTGCTCAAATTTGTCGGCCGACAGTGCAACTGAATCGTGCGTATCTCTGAATCGTGCTTATCTAGTGTTTGCACTGCTTGCTGAAATGATGGATTGGACTGTTTCAAAATCTGGTCTCTGAGTTTTACATCAGTTACACTGTACTCTATCGCATCATGCAACATAACATCTGAATATAAAGCACCACAAGCACATTTGAATTTGAATTTCCTTGTCATACCCCGCAAATCTGTTGCCCATTCGCGATACGTTTGTTCTGACCGTTTCTTGCAATTAAAGAATTGGTACCTAGCCACTATACATTCACTTGTTGGTCATAATAGTTATTTAGCGAATCCACAACCTGATCATACGAAAGTTCACTCGAAGTGACGTTAGGAATGAGTGTTTGAATGAGGCGGAACACTGCACTTCCTACCGTGGACAGTAAATGAGGCAATTTCACAATACCTGGTACGTTGTGAGCAAGTACATGGGCTTTAAACTGTTGCAACCACTCGAGCCATTCTTCTTCTTGTTCATGAAACTGGCGAAAAGGCTGTATAGGTGTTGTTTGTGGTGCGTTAGTAGTTTGGTTCAGCAGGAGCTGCTATACCGTGTTTAGCAGCTTGGATATTTGCGGGATCTGAAACTGAAACATCTGCATTATCTGTGTTGCATCTAACGCTTGCAGCTGTGACGCCTGGGCAGGGGATAGGATAGATGGGGTGGGCATGTCTGAAGAGACAAACACAATAAACTGACAAGGCAAGCAAGAGAAATAAGTAAAAAAAGCAAACCAAATTTCTGCAACGCCCACCTGAAAACAATGATTAGCAAAAACACGATAAGAGACTGTTAAAGCAAGTAAACACCACTGCAAAGAAAATACAAGAGATAATTAAGGCGCCAGCAAAACAATAGCCCACGAAAAGTCATAACACGGAAGCAGTGGTGGCTGTCGGCCCGTGGTTCCTGGTACACGTCTTCGCCAATGTTGTGTTGTGCCCACTCGTGCCTAGGAGAGCTTTTTCTCTGATCGCTAGACAACAGATCAAGCAAGTCGAGCTAATAGAGTTTATTACAAAAGGGATTGATTACAATACATAAATTTGAGAGATATAGACGTGTCGCATGCAAGGGGCGACAGACAAACATAGGAAAGCTCTTCAGATATACAATTCGTGATACAAGTGAACCAATACAGTATATAGGTCATTACTGTAGCGTTTGTTGGTTGGACCGGCTTCAAATCGGCCATCGGCCAGGCGGATCGGCGCTTATATTTTCTTGCCGCTCTCGTCTCGTTGTCGTCCTAGAAAGTGATCTGTCAGCGTACTATTGGCTGACGTCTTCTCAAAGCCTTTTCTGCTCCTCCGTTCTTAGTCGTCGTTCCGGCGCTTGACGTTACGACGTTACGCTGGAACAGTGAGAACAACGATTTCTCCGAGAAAATAATATTCAATGATGAGGTGTTCATTATGCGGAATGTCTTCGTGAACAAGCAAAAATGCAGACCTTGGGTCACAGAAAACCCTCGAGAAATTTTTGATTACATAAAAATTAGTGATTGTCAGCTATGGAATCTATGTTGTGATTCAGTTAGGCAGTACTTCTTCAAAGATGGCGCCAGAAACATATTGACAGCAGACGCCGGACACTACGGCTTTATCAAGTGAAACAACAAGTTTACCGCTACCAGTCATTGTTGACTTATATCCAGAATGTATTTCAAAGTTTTAAACCTTCATATTTAGGTGGATTTATATGTGTTAATACGATATGTTCATATTTAGGTGGATTTATATCATATTTAGGTGGATTTATATGTGTTAATACGATATGTGTGTGTTCTGTTACGACTTTGGGGTAACCTGTGGCATTGTGTATTGGAGAAACAAACCACTGTTTCAGGAGGTGGCTCTGTTTGTCCTTAGCATAATTTAGGTTAAGTAGTGTGTAAGCTTACGGACTGATGACCTTAGCAGTTAAGTCCCATAAGATTTCACACAGATCCTCAGAAAGTGGCTCTGTGAGGTGTAAATGTGAAAAAAAAACCAATTAAAATAGAATATGTTCTTAGGTAACAGGTTCCTTTCTCTATTGTAAAGCATCATACATAAACTATCAGAATTTGCAAACAAAGATGGTGTGTGGAAACAACCTGGTGCAAAAAACATATAGCAAAAATGGAAACTCTGTTCGGAAGTACAAAGAACATATAGCAAAAACACCTTTATTTCAGCGTAAGTCTTAAGAGTGTCAAGAGCTTTGGTTAAGTTGAAGAACACATATTTCAGAGTAAATATTTGAAGTGGTAATAGAGCTTATTGTGTCAAATTTATATACCTTAAATTTTGTATTCACTTATGTGATCACGTGACATGTTGGAAACCTTAACTACAATAACTATGTTGCCAGTAATGCCAAATTATACATAAATAACAATGTTGGCTGGGATTTAGAAATAAAGGATGAAAGGAGTACGAGTAAGACAGGGAATTTAACATATGCATATCGATATAGTTTTAATAATATAAGCAGATGTGTGTAATATCGGTGTGACCGTTTCCAAATTGACCAAGCAGGTAGATCATTTGAGATACCAAGAACACATGGCAGCACTGAAAAACAAAAAACACTACACATCAGCAGTAGCCACCCCCTTTCTTGAAACAAGGCACCATACCAAAGACACAAGTATTATCGTCCTACATATCCAATCTAAGGACAGCAAAAAAAACTAGGTGACCTTGAAACAATCCAAATATGTAAACTCCAAAGAAAACACCTCGAGTTTACCTTTAATGAAAAAAAAATAATATTTACAATATCTTCTCTGTTTTTAACAGCAACCTACATCATTAAATTTACAACACCCACCCACCCCCACATACCCACCCCCACCCACCCACCGACACACATACACACACACACACACACACACACACACACACACACACACAAACGCACACACACACACACACACACACACACACACACACACACACAAAACCTGCACCATCACCTTCATATTTGCTATAAATAATGAAAAGAATCTGTATACCACCTGAGATATTGAAACGTCCCCTTAGAACAATTATACATGACTGTGCTTAAACTGACATACAATATTTTTAGCGCAACGCAATCTGAGTTTCAAAAATCCCTACAAAAGAATGGCCCTGACTAACATTAACCTATACCTTTCACAAATCACTTACCTCACAAAAATCTTCGTTACTCAAGCTACAGCTACAGCGCCACTACTGCCAGCTAAATAACAGATTCAAACTACGGAAGGCACTAACTACTAGTAAGCATAGTTAGCAAATGAAAGATTTTAATAGAGAACAAACAATGTATTTACCTCAATAGTGTTCAAAAGTCATAATGTATATAGCAGTTCATGATATCCATTTTTACAAATTTCAAAACTCCGCCATTTCTCTCCCCACATCCACCACTGCTGGAGGCTCACCTCCAACTGCGCAACGCTACACGCTGTTCACATCCAGCTGCCCAACACTACAATGGCAGACAACAATGCAAACTAGCCACAGACTGCACACAGCACAGCCAGTGATTTTCATACAGAGCGCTACGTAACGTTGCCAATAAGAAAACTAAACAGCCTACTTACATAGCCCCCATGCTCCCCACAAAAAATTTTACAAATTGTTTTGGGCACTGGCCAACACAGATTTGAAAATTTTTTTCATAATTACAGTAAGAAAAATATCAAATGCACACACTTATTAATACAATGTTGGTCAAAAGCTAAAATTTTCTCACAGTCCATAAAGACAGTCCTGATCATTCATCACAGTAAAACTGCCTTTTCTTTTCTCAAAGTCTGAGCAGTAAAAGAAAATGCACACGGAAGTAGTGGATTGCCATGCAGTCTTGAAGAAGTAGTGTTGTCCTTCCAACAGAAAGACAGTGCTGACTCTCGACATGCAGACAGGTAATGGTCCACAATAGAGCAAATCCACAGCAGAGTCTGTCGCAGTTTTGAATAATATTGGTAGGTAGGTCATCACAGAGCAGACCCACTGTAGTCCTGGTAGAGATTGTGGTATTGGTGGCCCACCAGAGGTGCAGACCCACTGCAGTCCTTGTAGAAATAATGGTATTGGTGAGTCAGCAAAGGTGTAGACCCACTGTGGCCCTTGTAGAAATAATGGTATTGGTGGGTCATTAAAGATGCAGACCCACTGTAGTCCTTGTAGAGATGGCCAGCAGCCATCTGTTGTGACTGTGCAGGTGCACAATCACCATCGAAGAGTCTTGTGGAGAATATAGCAAGTCCATAAACCACCTCTTGTGCACTCACAAAGTTTTTTTCTAATTGTCCTTAGAACCAGCAATGCTGTTAACCAGTCCCTTGCTGAATTATTAACACACGTCCAAACACTAACAGTCCCAACTTCTCACATATTGTCCATATACTATGACCAACAGAAACGTGTGCAGTGAAATGTAACTTACAAGTTAATAATATGATGAACTGGTGTCAATTACAATTTTATAACATAAGAATACAATTACAAAGGTACAAAATACATCATTAAAGAACATAACAATACAGATAACATTTGTAGTAGTACAGGCTTTATAAAAGAATAGAAGTAAACAGATACATCAGTGTTACAGGAATTATGACGTAAGTACATACATAAAGATCAGAATAACTTTTGAAACATCACCTTCACATATGAGCAACAAAACAGAACAAATAATGTCTAAACATCTTTTCAAAGTAAATAACATATTATCAGAAAAATTCTACCATGTAAGTCTTATTAGATAAACACATAAAGACAGGAAGAACACAAATATACAAGAGTACACAAACACATAGCAGAATAACAGAAAGGGAAAGGATAGGGTTTGTTTTACTGCAGTATCTTGCAAACAAAACTTTCTTTACTTCTTCGAGATCTCCCTTCGTTCTTCATTATTTCAAAAAGTGCTATCTATACCTGCTTTCTGTACTTTTTTCGTAAAACTTCTCAATGCATTTCTTCCAATTCATCGCAACTCATTCTCTTATATAGTCTACCCTCTCTTAAGCTAACTTAAATCTACTGAGCTCAGATGCTAAACTAAGGGACGAGGCAATGCAGCAGCATAAAACAATTAATACAAACAGCAATAAAAAATGGCAATTGTCAAAGCAATTGCAATATTACAACTAATATAAGGCAATGAGCAGCAAACAAGAAAAATAAATCCGTAGTAAAACTGGCTTAACAGCGTAATACAAAGTCAAATTCAGTAACACTATGCCTGGCACACAGCAGTAGCAAATGCAGTAACTAATATCTAAACATGAAAAAGCTCAAGCAGAAAGAATATTACACTAAAGATGGTCATGTCTAATACCTATGTCACATCTTAACACTAGAGTGATGCATCACAAAAACTTACGCTAGCAGATAAGTTACCAAATCGTAAAAAAATTATTTATGCAATTCCTGTGAAGGGAAATGTCTTTTTGTGCTTCCTCATTTTTTTGGAGTACATCCATCATAAAGTTGTTTTTTACTGGATCTGTAGGCATAAAATATTTATATTAGTACATCTATAAAATTTTATTTTAACCAATGCTGCAGTGCAGCTAGGAACTAGATATTAAACAAATTGAGCAATCTCTCAACTAGAAAGACAATAGATGTAAAAATGTTTCTCATCATTTCATTAGGCATTTTAGTAAATATCATAAATTAAGAGCTCCACAGTGTAATCATATGTTTTCAAGTTTGGGCGTGTCGTATTTACGATGCTTTCGACAAAGAAATGTCAATAGCGAGAATAATGGCTTCCTTTTTTCTCCACCTGTGCCTCTGAAAGACACACACTAATGGCTTTTTTTTCCGGGCGTCTGTTGCGCAGCTGGGTGCCCATGACGCATTACGTGAAGGTGGTCAATTAACTTTCTTACCGAAATATTTACGACAGCAGTTTCCGCCACAGTGACAGTCTCATATAAAAATATTTCACAGGTCATGAATTTGCGTTACAAATCTGTAGAAACAAAATCCTATTGATATAACAGTGTCCAAAAAATTTTCATCGGCATTGTGATACATTCACGCATTTACATACATTTCATAACTCTTAAAGTACGATTCTTGGTTTCCAACAACCTTTTTCACAAACCAGAGTCCCTAAACACTACTCATTATTCCTTACCTTATTCGTTGACACTTCTTCAATATTTCATCATAACAGATACGTAGCATAATCAAATAATTCATATAGCATCAGCTTATTGATCATAAACATACCGCAACAGCATAATACACATAGTCATAATAATAATAACATCATAACACCTCAGTCAACTCTCAAAATCGTCGTAGCTTCCTCCAATAATAATAAAAAAAAATTCTCTGCTCATGTCAAAAGTGTCATCTGCCTCAAACGTACTTTAAAATCGTGAGCCTATACCAAATATATCATTCAAAGTTCTCATAATATCACAATGGGTCTGAAAAAATACGAACAGTTCACAAAGTACAGACAAAATACAATTTTGTAAGTGTGAAGTTATACAACGGTGTAATTACGGAAACATCTGTCACTAATGTAGAAAAAAAAAATGTTTGTTTCTCTGTTAAATGATCAGATAGCTGTGTAATTCTGTGTTAGAGGAATATGGTACCGATGTGTAAAGTTGTATAAGCAAATACCATATTAGCTAGGGCTCCTTCTGTTTGCCGGACACATGGTACACAAAGTAAGCGTGTACCCCCCTGAGGATGTATAATTATACCCTCAGGTGTTACAGATTACAGCAATGGAATGAAATGTATCACGGAAAACCTTTGTATCATTGTACTTCAAATATCTTTAAAAATAAATGTTTTAAGTACAAAATTAATCACTCAAATACGTGTACTGTAGCGCTAAACTGTGCGTCTTGTTGTAAGATAATCTCTGTGGAAGTGTCGTAAGTATCGTCCTCTGAAAGCTAAGTTCTGCAGAAGTCAATGTACTTACCTCATGATACACAAAAGTGAAATGCTTTGCGTATAGATATCTTAGTTATTACGCTTATTGCCGTGATGAAGAAAGTGCTGTGCTGTAACGTACTGTTGTGCTACGGAAAAGGCTGTCTCATTGTAGCTATACCACAAAAGTTACTACTAAAACATATTTCACTTTCCAGAATAATTCAGAAAAACTGTGCAGATATAAAACAGGAACACCGCAAAAGCAACATTGTAAATTGTCACTCATTAGTAGTGTCGTGATAAAATCGTGTAGCTGTCACATAAACTAACCACTGTGTCATCTGGTATCTCACAGAAAGTACCTTAAATCCAGAATGTATTTTCAAGTAAACCAAAATGTTGCATTAGAATCTCATTAGCAGTACTGGTAAATATTCTAAGTATGTGAGTCTTATAGTCGTTACGTAATCGTGCAACTAACAAGCAAGAATGTACAAATAACAACATTGTGTCATCTGTTCACTATCACAATGCAGTGGTAATTACTGTCTAAATATGTACCCTAGGTTCTAGACTGGATAGTTAACTTCAAAACATAGTTGCATGCTAACAGTTTCTAAGTGTGACAATGCATACTAGAAATGTGAAGCTAAACGTTTTATGGCAAAGACAAAGTTAAAAAGCAGATTATTTTTCAATAAACGGTTTTACATGTGAAATGGGGTGTAGCCCTTTGCTCTTCCTAGTACGCAGAGTTTCAACTTTAACGCAATTATCATGTGGTATACGTCGGTAAAGAATACTGGAATTTTTCTCAAGGTTAGCGTCTATGTTATTTTTCCCTGAGTCAGCGGGCGCAAGTGGCAGCCTGCGGTGTGAGTCATTGTCTGTTTCTTTGTTGGCACGCGTCGTTATTGGGATTAGGAGACCTAACTTCTACAAATTCGCCTTGCCGAGAGGGCCCAGCCTTGTTAGAATCCCGCCAGTTCTGATGCAATTCAGGTCTGTCGTTACGATCATATCGTGTGTCATCATGTCGGTAGATTCCATAGTTCCTTTCTTGTCGGTCACGTGGTGGAGAATTTCTCCCTGAATCTTAACAGCGCGCTGGACCGTTGCGTCTAAAGTTATTCTGTCTCCCCTGATAATATTTATTTTGGTTCCTATATTGTCTGTTTCTCTGATTGTCTCTGTGATAGTCATTATCGCGGAGAGGTGATCTTTCCCTGTAATTATTACTACTCTGCCAACGGTTGTCATATGGGTGGTGTCTGTTTTGGTCACGATTTGTGTTGTGAGAATAGCCTTGTCGTGTCCAGTTATTATTTCTTTCATCGCGGAATTGCGACGGATGTGATCTGTAATTGTTGTGTTCCTGTTTTCGCATTCTGCAATTGTCAGTGTCAATTTCTAATCCCTGAAAAGCTTCAATGTCGTCTTTGCAACGTCCTGCCAAAATAATATGTCGTAAATGTTCAGGCAATTTGATTAAGCAAATGCGGATGAGTTCTGAGGGGCTGTATGGGATTGACAGGTACTGATTCTTGTGCAACATGTGTTCAAAATATTTCACAAGACTGGAAAATTCAGGTTGTTCGAAATGTTTCATCATTATGATGTCATGTTTTACTCGGTCTTGTGTGGCTTGAGACCAATATGCTGAGAGGAACGCATGGTAAAATTCTCCTTCACTGTGGCAATCGTGAATGACCAATCGCATTCTTACAGCTGGTTCATTCTCTAAGTAGCCACACATAAATTCTAATCTGTGTTCTAATGACCAGTTGGGAGGAAAACAATGAAAGAATTGATGAAGCCACGCTTGTGGATGAATGTCGTTGCCAGAATTCTTAAATGTTTTGAATTTACGTGTAGTAATGAACAGCTTATAGTCAAAATCATCATGTCGGTGAGTCGCATGTCGGTCATTGTTACGTCGTTTCGGCGGTTCCATCTCAAAATTCAGTGTACCTTGCCAATTTCTTTCATAATTTCCAAAGTGTCCTGTGTTATTATTTTGTGGTTGCTCCGTATTTCTATGTCCCTCTTCCTGTACTGGAGTGCGAGTGTCCTCTGAAATATGTAATTCTTGTATTACTTGTGCCAACTGATCTTGTACTTCCCGGATTTCTCTTTTGTACAGTGTATTGATTTGAATTTGATTTTGTTTGAATTTTCTAATTTGTGCATACTCTTCAGTTTCAGTAAAGGCTACAGGTCTTGTGTCATTCAGATCATCATCTACCTTTGTAGATAAATTATTTAGCTGATCCGAAAGTTCAACAACTTTATCTGATAATGAACTAATTTCCTCCATGTGTCTTTCTGAACCAATTTTCAGAGTATCTACTGTGTCCTTTAAGTTTTCTTGAGTTTTTGCAAGTTGCGTAACCGAATCGGTAGATGCAACTGAGTCAATTTTAGCTTGCAAGGTCTCATGATTTTCATGAACAATAGTTTGCAGTTCTTTTATGGCTGCTTCGTGATTCTGTAATGCATTTTCATGCCGTGAAAAAATAGGTTGGAAATGATCACAAATTTGTGTTTTTACGTCATTACAGACTTTTTGACATTTCGATTCAATGTTATGTAACTCAGTAGTAAAATCTTCACGTGTTTGTTCAAGTGTGGTGTGAAGATTTTGCTCCATTGCGTCTAACTGTTGCTGTGTTTGTCTCTGGTGTTGTTCCATTGTGTCTAACTTTTGAAGATTTTGTTCCATTGTGTCTAACTTTTGAAGATTTTGTCCCATTTGTTTCTGATTTTGTTCAAGCATTGTATCTAACTTTTGTAGCCTTTATCCCATTTGTTGCATTAACTGTAATAACAGTGCACTGGTGTTTGAAACATGTTCCTCAGTGCTATTCGGCAGTGCATTTGAACCGGCAATATTCGCATTTTGAAAAGCAGAAAATGTGTCTTGATTTATCTGAGAAAACGGTGAGGACACAAAACCTGAATCTACAGTATTTGCAAGATTGTGTCCTGTCATTTCGGAATCCTGAGGCGAGCTGTTGCCGACCGATCGATCGATAATGCTTCCCTGTTCACTAATTGTTTCACTGCCTACACCATTATTTGACGCCCGCTCCATTTCCCTATGCACAGTTACCAAATTACTACTTTGAATATTTGTTAATTTATTACATGGTGGCGTTAACACACTGCTTTCGTCTTCACTGTTATTTCTCAGTTTACTTTGGAGCCTAGTATTACGTTTTTCACCCGCCATTATTGTCACAATATTTCACACGACAACACAGAAAAACACAATTTGAAGAGCAAAAATAAGAGAACACATTAACATAGCACTGAAAATAATATCTAGTTAATTGCAAGTGCAGCTGCGAAATACTTGGTGCAAATTTACATGCGTGCCACACCTGTTGTACTGTACAACAATGAAAGACTGCGACTACAAAGGAGATTTTCTCTACAATTACGCGCTAGCAATAAACAAAATCTACACTAATTACACAAACTACAAGAAAAAATCAGAAGATTCCGGTGAGGTATCCTCAGCTAAGGGTCGACATATAAAACGTCCCCTTAGAACAATTTTACATGACTGTGCTTAAACTGACATACAATATTTTTAGCGCAACGCAATCTGAGTTTCAAAAATCCCTACAAAAGAATGGCCCTGACTAACATTAACCTGTACCTTTCACAAATCACTTACCTCACAAAAATCTTCGTTACTCAAGCTACAGCAATACAGCGAGCGCCACTACTGACAGCTAAATAACAGATTCAAACTACAGAAGGCACTAACTACTAGTAGGCATAGTTAGCAAATGAAAGATTTTAATAGAGAACAAACAATGTATTTACCTCAATAGTGTTCAAAAGTCATAATGTATATAGCAGTTCATGACATACATTTTTATAAATTTCAAAACTCCGCCATTTCTCTCCCCACATCCACCACTGCTGGAGGCTCACCTCCAACTGCGCAACGCTACGCGCTGTTCACATCCAGCTGCCCAACACTACAATGGCAGACAACAATGCAAACTAGCCACAGACTGCACACAGCACAGCCAGTGATTTTCATACAGAGCGCTACGTAACGTTGCCAATAAGAAAACATAAACAGCCTACTTACAATATTTAACGTATCTATCAACTCAACCGAAGATACTGGCAATGCATTAAGACTTACTAGGAAGTAATGGTATTTTGCTGTATGTTCTTTGTAACTAGTAGCTTTTTGCTCCTAGTAGTTTCCGGACAGTGTCTTTCTCTGCAAGTTTTGACAGTTTAGATGTTATGTATTACGACAGAGAAAGGAGTGTGTGACGACTGGCGGTATTCGGCGTTTTATTTGTTTTATTTTCACATTTATATTTACGTTTACTTTTAGTGAAATACCTCCACAGAGCCATGTTCTGACATAGTCTTTTAAGCCGGCCACTGAGGTCGAGCGGTTCTATGCGTTTTAGTCCGGAACCACGCGGCTGCTATGGTCGCAGGTTCCAACCCTGCCTCGGGCATGGACGTGTGTGATGTCCTTAGGTTAGTTTGGTTTAAGTTGTTTTAAGTCTATGGGACTGATGCCTCTTTATCTTTGAAATATTTTGTCTGATTTTGACTTGTGTTTACAAATGTGCTTTGGAGTGGAAAGTGTATACATGTACGTAAACACGTCTCCTCAGAGTGTACTTCAGAACCATGTATCCACTGCTAGAAGCAGTAGGATGAAAAGCCAAAGAAACTGGCACACCTACCTAATATCGTGTACGGCCCCCGCGAGCGTGAAGAGTGCCGCAATACGACGTGGCATGGACTTAACTAACGTCTGAAGTAGTGCTGGAGGGAATAGACACAATGAATCCGGAAGAGTACGGGGCGGTGGAGATCATCTCTTCTGAACAACATGCTGCAAGGCATCCCAGATATGCTCAAAATGTTCATATCTAGGGAGTTGGTGGCCATCGGAAGTGTTTAAACTCAGAACAGTGTTCCTGGAACCACTTTGTAGCAATTCTGGACGTGTAGGGTGTCGCATTGTACTGCTGGAATTACCCAAATCCGTCGGAATGCACAATGTACAAGAATTGATGCAGGTGATCAGACAGGATGCTTAAGTACCTATCTAGACTTATCAGGGGACGCATATCACTCCAACTGCTCTCGCTCCACACCATTACAGAACATTCACCAGCCTGAACAGTCAATTGCTGATATGCAGGGTCCAGGATTGATGAGGTTGTCTCCATTCCCGTACAAGTCCATCCGCTCGATACGATTTGAAAAGACACACAACATGCTTCCAATCATCAACAGTCCAATGTCAGTGTTGACAGACACAGATGAGGCGTAAAGCTTTGTGTCGTACAGTCATCGAGGGTACACGAGGCGGCCTTCAACTCCGAAAGGCCATATCAGTGATGTTTCGTTGAATGGTTCGCACGCTGACTCTTGTTGATGGCCCTGCACTGAAATTGGCAGGAACTTGCGAAATGATTGCACTTTTGTCACGCTGAACGATTCTCGTCAGTCGTCGTTGGTCCCGTTCTTGCAGGATCTTTTTAGGCCGCAGCGATGTCAGAGACGTGATGGTTTTCCGGGTTCCTGACATTCGCGGTCCACTGGTGAAATGATCGTACGGGAACATCCCCACTTCATCGCTACCTCGGAGATTCTGAGTCCAATCGGTCGTGCGCCGACTGTAACACCACGTTCAAACTCACTTACATCTTGATAACCTGCCACTTTAACTGCGCCACACACTTGTTGTCTTATATAGGCATTGTTAAACGCAGCACCGTATTCTGCCTGTTTACATATCACTGTATTTGAAAATACATACGTATACTAGTTTCTTTGCCGCTCCTGTGTACGTCGATTTGTCTTAGTTTTGTAAACTTTTTAATGTAGTGATGTAATCTTACCCGGACCAGAATTAAACCTAAATTTGGAAAAAAAATTATGTAGACTGTCAAAGCACTTGAAGATGAGCCCCCAGGGCTCGGAATGCATCGTTCATCGATATAAAATCTAAAGAATTTTTTTTATTTTGTTTTATAAAGTTAACACACTCACGGAAGATGGATGAAATTAGAGTTGAATTTGGGTGTTATTATGCACTAAAAAATTGCATTCCCTATTGGACAACTTTTGCTTTCAATAACTTAAAGGTAGACAACATATTACAGTACGATAGTTCAGCTTATTAAAGGGACGTTCTATTTGGTTTCGAATCCTTTAGCGGTGTGATACGGTACTACGTTGGGGGAATTTCACTTCGCAGCAGGCCTGCCGACATGCGTCAAGAAATGAACAAATAAATTTTGCAGCTTCGTGGTTTAGAGGTGATGCTTAAAACTTTATCAGTACCCTACTGAGAGTAGTACCTGTTGGCATTCTGCAATTTGGAAACAATCAAGTTTGAGCTGCTTCTGTGTTGGCAGCGCTGTGTAGCGCTTTGCATTGGATTTGAAATGCGGTTTCTTCGTAAGAGACTCTGGCTGGTCGGACTCGTTGTTGGAAGTTAATCGCCAATACTGTTGGACATTTGTAAGTTAATCACCAGCAGGGATGGAAGTACCGTTGGGTAGTTGGAGGTGAACAGCCAGCAGTGATGGATGTTAAATGTGAGAAGTTAGCATTGATGGAGGGTAGTGGTCTGAAGTGTCAACGTAGGCTAACGATCCGTACATGTTAGACTCGTAGACTGAGTATTATTCACTATTATATACCTTTGTACTAGATGTCAGTAACGATTCATACTTGTGTTTGAACTGGATGTCACATTATTAAGGTAAAAAAAAATACATTATTTGGTTTGCAACAAAATCTTTCCTTTGCTAACAATATGCCTATTAGTAGTTAGTGGCTTTAGTAGTTAGAATCTCTTATGTAGATGGCAGTATTGACGCTCGCTGTATTGCAGTAGTTCGCGTAATGAAGATTTTTGTGAGGTAAGTGCTTAATGAAATGTATTAGTTATTGTAAAGATTTATTTTTAGTCAGGGCCATTCTTTTGAATTAATTGTTTGAAGTGAGGTTGAAATTTTTTTTAGCAGTCAGATTGCGTTGCGCTAGGATATTGTGGGTCAGTGTTGACATGATAAGAAAAAGTAAAGAGAAAGTAGGCTCAGTACGTTCAGTTTTACCCAGCTGTTTCAGAATCAAATAACGAAGAAGTTGAGTCTTCTCAGTCATTCAGCAATTTAAGTACAGATTCACACATTTAAATAAGAAGTTTCACAAGGTGTTTGTTCACCCAGTGCAATCGATTAATGTTTATATTTCTCTTTCTGTTTATCGTTAAATTCTGCGTTGTGTCGGGATAACGCTCTTCTGTAGTAAAATATCTCCTGCCATATATACAGATACCTACCTGATACGGCGGTCGATACGCGAACCACAATCTGCAGCTGGAACGGCTTGTTTGTACAGCCAGGCACGTGCATTACACTGGACACTTCGCGTATGTCCTGTGGGCGCTGGCCTGTGTCCGCTGGATGTATGCTGCGTCACGGACGCTGCTCAAACTGAGGCGCGACTTTTTCATTTTTTCATTTTGATGAAGTGGCGCGCCTGGCGGTAGATGGGTGTGTGGCGACGAACGGGCCGCGCTGTCACGCCGGCAAACCGGGCGCTCGCGGGTGCGTTTTCGGAATGCTGAGCTGCGACGTGAAACCTGGGATGCTGGTGGCGTGCAGTGGCGGACGAGCGCCACGGTCAACGCGTCAGGAGCTGTACAGAGCCGATATCCCAAAAGTAACACCGCGAATACGTCCGCGCGAGATGTCCAATTGCTTCTCCATGATGGAAGTACACACAGGGGCCCACGGAATTAACTTGTTCTGTGACGAGACAACCATGATAGAACAGATATTTATCAGCACCAGGTGTACATCGCTTCAGTAGAACGAAGTCGATTTTTGGTACCAATACTGATATTAGAATTGAATTACACTACAGCTTATAACACTCCTCTCTGCTACTACTGTACTATAACCTCAATGCTAGAAACAGGTTGTGACATAAAACTATTTTGTAACAGCAACTATGGCACAAAGCAACAGAACAGTGTTACCCTCTGAGAGGAATTTTGCTAGGTTGACCGTGTTGTGCCTAACGGAGGTGGCTTATCGGAAATGAAAGTCAGAATTACGTAAATATTTGAATAGTAACAAACAAAATTTTGCCTAGCTATACTGTTTATAGAATAAGGGAAACGGTCGCCAGCCTAATTAGGCAAGAGAAAGATTAACGTTCTCGTTTATGAAAGTAGGTATAAGTAACTATAGTGGACAAACACAACCTAGACTTAGTCACACGCGAGTGCAATGAACTCTGACACACATATGTTTTAAGATTGAAACTAACAATTAGAGCAGCACAAACTATTTACAAAATTATAACATGTACCGAAACACACTATTACTTTCAGGGCTTACCCAAAGTGAATGGTCTTTATAACATTACTATTAATATGCACTTCTAATACACAAGAGAGACAAACACTTAGCAATCATGAACATATAGTTTTCTACTATTGCAGTTTCCCACTTTTACTACAGCGAAACACAATGTTGACAAAATTGCAAGAAACTGACTCACCTTTTAGAATTTACTACAGACAACAATGTGTTCATTTACTTTATAAGCCTCAGTCTTAAGAACTTTTAATTTTGAAGTTAGTAACAGCACTTTAATAAGCAGTTTTAATAGGAATATTTTTAGCAAACAACATTTACATTAACTCACTCTCTTACCATATTAACTTTAACTTTCTTTTTACTATGTTGAAGAGGCATTAATGAGCAAAATACTGGGCTTTAATGTTCTTTTAGTAAGGACACTCGGATATCACTTTGGTTCAAACGGAGAGGAACCTGAGTGGTGTTATGATGAGGAGAAAAATCAGGGTAGGTACATAAATTCAGATATAAATTACCTTATATTTGAGCTAACTAACACATCCATTAAGCTGATCCTTCACTGTACATCATTGTAGTATTCCGATGTAATGATTGCGCAATGTGGTGGCCACTGCATGTTGTTAGGTGGAATTGCAGGTAGAATTACTGGACTGTGTCATTTCTTGGTGGCGATGATTGATAAAAATTCCAGAATATTTCCAGCTATTTATCCATTCTTCCGAGGCATTGGAAAGCGGCAGGAAAAGCCTCTCTCGGAACCATCACAATATGCATCTGTTACATGGCAGTGCACAGACTCGTAGCTCGTCTCCGACTCGTAGCTCGTCTCCGACTCGTAGCTCGTCTCCGACTCGTAGCTCGTCTCCGACTCGTAGCTCGTCTCCGACTCGTAGCTCGTCTCCGACTCGTAGCTCGTCTCCGACTCGTAGCTCGTCTCCGACTCGTAGCTCGTCTCCGACTCGTAGCTCGTCTCCGACTCGTAGCTCGTCTCCGACTCGTAGCTCGTCTCCGACTCGTAGCTCGTCTCCGACTCGTAGCTCGTCTCCGACTCGTAGCTCGTCTCCGACTCGTACCTCGTCTCCAACTCGTAGCTCGTCTCTGACTGACTATCAGTTCCACCTTTTTCACCTAGGCCAACCACAATTTGCGCGCGCTACACAGTTCCGTTCCCGAGGGGAACCACTACACCTTTTACATACAGAATAACTAAGAGCCCTAAGTGAGGATCAGCAATTTACATAACAGCAACCAAATACATTAAATAAAACAAAACATTTACACATATTGACATCTCTACAAAAAATTATTCACACAAAATTACAAGCATATACAGTAAGTTTTGTTCCCTCCAAATGGGACAAAGAATATAAATTGCAGATACACTACTTTGCATAGAATCAAATCACGACATCAAAGGTTTGACAAAGAAAAGAGTATACGATTTTGTGTTATCTGTTCAATCAAACACATTTACAGAAGCTTACCGATGTAATATTAAATGAAAAAAAAGCAAAATAAATCAGTACAGCATTAGAGCTATGGTGTTACAAGCTGAATGACACTAGTTTCGACAGTTAATGAGGTGTTGTTATTACGCGTTATTTGCGTTGTCTGTTCCACTAGATCAGTTACTATGTTTAACTATGTTTAAGAGAAAAAGGAGTTTACTAGCAAGGGAACCTCCCCATCGCACCCCCCCCCCCCCTCAGATTTAGTTATAAGTTGTCACAGTGGATAGGCCTTGAAACACCGAACACAGATCAATCGAGAAAACAGGAAGAAGTGTGGAACTATGAAAAAATAAGCAAAATATACAAACTGAGTAGTCCATGCGCAAGATAGGCAACATCATGGAGTGTGTAAGCTCAGGAGCGCCGTGGTCCCGTGGTTAGCGTGAGTAGCTGCGGAAGGAGAGGTCCTTCGTTCAAGTCTTCCCTCGATTGAAAAGTCTACTTTCTTTATTTTCGCAAAGTTATGATCTGTCTGCACGTTCATTGACGTCTCTGTTCACTGTTATTAGTTTAGTGTCTGTGTTTTGCGGCCGCACCGCGAAACCGTGCGACTAGTAGACGAAAGGACGTGCCTCTCCAATGGGAACCGAAAACATTTGATGGCGTCATAGGTCAACCGATTCCTCCACAGGAAAACACGTCTGATATATTCTATAAGACACTGGTGACGGCATGTGCGTCACATGACAGGAATATGTTGTCGACCCACCTAACGTGTACACTTGACGAATGGGTAAAAAGATTCTTCTACCTTGCCCGATTTAGGTTTTCTTGTGGATGTGATAATCACTCCCAAAAAGTGATGAAAACATAAGAGTTTGTCAGATAATAACTGTCTGAAAATAAAAAATGAAACTTTTCACTCGAGGGAAGACTTGAACCAGGGACTTCTAGTTCCGCAGCTGCTCACGCTAACCACGGGACCTTTTTTTTATCGTTTCCACAGAGCTGTTTTTCTTTTTTTTTAATTTAGACCTCTGGCGCAAGAAACCCAAGCGATAACGACTCTTGTTTTTTTTTTTATTTTTTATTTTATTTGACGTCTCGCGTAAGAGCCCGAGTCCGAGCCCAAACTTTTTTTTTTTCCAAAAGAAAACAAATACTCCAATTATACCGGTTTCTGCTTCCAGTAAACACAAATTAGCCTCCTTCGTCTTGATGGCGAAGAAGCAATCTTTTGGAACAAAAAAAAAGTTTCTCAAAGCCAAAATCAATTTTTTTTCCGTTAAGAAGAAATTATGAAGAATAAATAAGGAAAAGGTTTTTAATTTTTTTTTAGTTTCTTTTTATTTCATTGTTTTTTTTGTTATACATATATAGAAAGTCGTCGTGCGAATTGTAGTTAAAGACCAGTTCTCACAGGAGCACCTGAAGCGTTCCGCCTACAGGCCAGCTCGTGTCTTCTCATTGCGTAGGCGTGGGTTCTGGGTAGCAGATCTATTCAGTTCGGTTCGGTTAATACAGTTTTCAGCTTCTCAGGGCTTGGACGTTCCAGCTACGAGGTGGGTCATCGAAGGCGCTCCTTAAGAAATTGGAAAAATATTGCGCATCCTGACACAGTGTCGTTCGTTGAGATAAGTCCAATATCCCGGCGTAGACTTGTCGCCAGAAGTAAAAAGATAGCGGATCGTGTGGCCACAGATCCAATTCACAGAGTGAGTTTTGGCAGAGGGGTAGAAAGTCTTATCGGGGTACAAAAGCATGTGGACGTTGATCTGAGCTGGTGTCTGTCGAGTAAGAAACGCCAAAATTCGCCGCGCAAGTGTCCAGACATCGAACGCTGTGCCTCAGTGGAACCGGTGGACATCCGTATCATCCACTCCACAGTGGGTGCAGAGGGATGAATCGGTGAGATGAATGCGGTGTAGACGATCTCTGTTAACTTGTTTGCCATTCACGGTGATGTACCACGCTGATTGAACGTTTGATTCGAGAAAATACGCATGAATCGCCTTCCCTATGTGTCGCCACACGTACTGTGGATACTTACGTTCGATGGGGTTGGACGGGCGGCACTGTTGTAACAATTCGGAGACTATTTTCGTGAGGTACAAACGTGTAAGTGGTAAGGACGGTAGATATAACTGAACTCCAGGAAAAATCGTTGGATGTAATAAAAGGGGGTTGGAATGGTCGATACCAGTACTGGGGCGGACAAGGAGGCCGGTGCAAATTGTGAAGCAGTAGGCCAGTAAGGCTCTGCGGGCAACGATGCCAAAGTTTTAGTTGGGAGCTGACGTATAGTGCCTTGACACGAGTCGGCACGTGGATGAGTCCCACCCCGTTACGATCTCGTGGCAGTGCAAGGGATTCATATTGCACCTTGAATAACATCCCCGAGCTGACGAAGGAGCCGAAAGCCATCAACAGTCGTCGGGCCAGGAGATTTGGGACTGGTAGTACTTGAGCCACGTGTGGTATAAGGGAAGCATGATACATGTTCACGGATTGCGCGCGTTGGATAACGTCGAGAGCTCGTAGCCGGTGATCTGCGAGATTTGATCTGATTGTCTGTAGCAAGCGTCTACCATTGATAGTCGCTGAGCGGCGCAGATCTGCTGCGAAATCAAGCCCAATACATCGTATGGTGACGGCGACACTAAGGGGTGCAACGCATCTCTCCGGCAAGCCCTCACCAATGAGCAGGACCTTGGATTTGGACACGTTGAGGCAGCTCCCCGACGCTTCGCCGTAAGTCGCCACCCATGTCAGTGCCGCTCGTACTTCATCTTCACTGCGCAGATATAGTACTAAATCGTCTGTGTAGGCTGTACAACAAAAACGGTGGCCGTGCAGAGCCATACCTTCCTAACGTTGGCGCATGCCCTGGAGCAGGGGTTCCAAGGTGAAAGCGTACAAAATCGTGGAAAGAGGGCAGCCTTGTCGTACAGATCGTGCGATGACCAGGCGCGGTGTGAGGCGACCATTGTACATGATTTTAGAGGTTGCACTACTCAACAGGCGCATAACCACTGTGACAAAACTGCCAGGAAATCCCATATGCTGAAGAACTGTCCGTAAATAGAAGTGGTCAACACGGTCGAAAGCCTGGCTAAAGTCCAGTGAAACCAAGGTGCCAGGGAGACGTTGATAATGCGCCAATGCTATCATGTCTCTGTAACGGCAAAGGGCCGTACGGATGTTGTTGTCGCCTCCTAGGGAAGTCTGGTCGCAGGATGTGACGTAACGTGCGACCTTCTTGAGTCGCGATGCCAATAGCCGTGTGAATATTTTCATGTCGCTGTTGAGCAAAGTAATTGGTCGATAGTTCTGGACCCTCGATAACCCGTGCGGTTTATGTACGGGGATAATAATGCCATCTAGAAAGGCGCTCGGGACCACTGTCATCGGTGACATCATCTCTTGTGCGATTGCCGTCCACGTGGAAGCCAACAAATAGCGAAAACTTTTATAAAATTCGATGGGTATACCGTCAGGTCCAGGAGATCTGTTATCGCTACCCGCCTTGATAGCATCTACCACTTCATCTGTGGTTACGTCGTCTTGGAGGTCATGCACTGCATCCTCCGAAAGAGTGAGCGACCTCTGTAATCAGTGCTGCAGAATGCGGTACGGCTGCGTATAGCCCGGCAAAATGAGCATGGAGAGCACGACCGATGCTTTGTTGGGTGTCGTGCCGGCGCCCTTCCACATCAGTGAGTACTTGGATCAGAGCTCGTCGTCGTCGTTGTCGTTCCTGAAGGAGGTGGTACATCGACGGACGTTCTTGAGGGATACCATTAAAGGCACGAGAACGGATTACAGTTCCTTCCAAGTAACGCCGCATGATCAAGGTGATCTGCGCCTTCGTGCGATGGACCATCGACTGCCGGGCTGGCGAGAAAGGCATCGTCGCACAGTCACGTAGTATGGTGTAGTAGAAGTGCAGGGTATTAGTTTGCCACGCCTTAAATTCCTTCCCATAACTCATCAGTGTCTTCCTGAGGGTCGGCTTTGCACAGGAGAGCCACCATGATAAGGTGGAGTCATAGGCTTCTCGATGATGGCGGCAGCGTGCCCACGTTTCTTCGACCACACGGCGACAGTCTGAGATCAGGTGAGCGACATTGAGTTTCCACAGTCCACGACTATGCCACACTCGCTGTCGGGCGAGAGTGACGTCACAGAGGTACGCATCATGGTCTGAAAAGGCCAAAGGCCAGACTTCCGCATGACGTGTGCCATCAGCAAGGGAGCGAGTAACGTAGATGCGATCTATGCGGCTGGACGACTGAGAGGTGTAGAATGTATAGCCCGGTTGAATTCTGTGGAGATTCTTCCAAGTGTCAACAAGTCGTAGACGGTCGATGACCACTGAGAGAGATGCACAAGGTGAATGTCGCGGGAGTTGGTCCGCGGGCTCTTGTGTCGAGTTAAAATCCCCACCGAGTACCAAATCGTCCTGCGGACCTGTGAAGAGGGGTGTGATGCTTTCGGCAAAAAGAGTTTGCGGCGGCCAGTTCAGACGGAGCGTAGATATTAATAATACGCACGCCGAACAGTGTGAGGGCCATACCTCGCGCAGTGGGGAGGTAGATGACGTCCTATGCAGGGAGTCCGTCGCGTAGCAGTATGGCGACGCCGCTTCCGGTGTCGGATGCGGGGAAACATGGGCGTTGTATCCGGTGGGAACTAGGAAGTCAGCCACAAACACCTCTTGTAAGAGTGCTATATCAACACCCGCAGAGTAAATAGTGTCTCGGAACATGGCCAGTTTGTGGGGGGCACGAATGGTGGCAAGATTCATCGTGGCGATACGATATTGCTGTGTACGGCCATCCTCAGTATTTGCCGAACTTGCGGTAGAAGTAGCCGGCAGGTGGAGACCCGCCGGTGGTGCCGCGGTGGTGATAATTACTGGCGGGGCGCCAGCCCCAGTGTCGCCGTGGTGGACTCCTGTGCAGACACGCTGGCAGTCTTTTCCACTGCTACTTCAACGTCATCGGCCCAGGTTGTTGTTGTTTTTTGGGGAAGGAGACCAGACAGCGAGGTCATCGGTCTCATCGGATTAGGGAAGGACGGGAAAGGATATCGGCCGTGCCCTTTGAAAGGAACCATCCCGGCATTTGCCTGGAGCGATTTAGGGAAATCACGGAAAACCTAAATCAGGATGACCGGACGCGGGATGGAACCGTCGTCCTCCCGACTGCGAGTCCAGTGTCTAACCATCGGCCCAGGAAGCTGACGACGTGGACATGTGACGGTCACGTACTTCTGGAACGGGTGTTGTGGATCCCGCATCAAGAGTGGCAGGCGGACCGCTGTCATCATTCGTTGACAACGGCGAGGACAGGTCCTTGGCTGGGAGAGGAGGCGTCACAGGAGGGGCGCCTGTTGTTGCCACATCGCACGACTGGACGCATTGTGGGAGATCACCGTCAGACATCAGGTCGACATCTCGCGGGTTCGTCTGAGAAAGAGCGTCATCGGAAGGCGTTCGTCGTCGTTTCCTGTGTTTGCGAGGCGACGGCTGTTTTCTGATGTGGCCTTCTGAATCAGAATGTGGTCGTCCGTCGTCCGACCCCGTACCTGTCTGGACAAAGGCAGACGTCGGCACGACACCGAGGTCGACGTCCATGGTTCCAACAGGAACATCGGTTTCGGTCTGCAAACCGGACGGTCCTGAAGCGAGCACTGGAGGCGACGTCGTGCTTGTGTCGTCGGCGTGTTGTGCTGCGGCGGGTGGCGTTAACGATGCTGCTGGCGCAATCGGGAGTGGCACGACGGGGTCCTGTGCAACCTTGGCGTAGGTGACGGGTAAGGACGTGACCGTCGAAGCCTGGGTCTCTTCACGTAACGGCGTCTGTATTAAACGGCGGTGTATGTATTCGGAACGTACATGTCCCTCCTGGCCACATCCTGCGCACGTTCGTGGCTGTCCATCATACATGACAATGGCCCTCACACCGCCAATAAGCAGGTACGATGGAACATGTTTCGTCAGCTCAATTTTTGTTTGCCGGACGCCATTTAGTACGGGGTAGGTGGTAAATGTTTGCCACTTCTCCGCGACGTGACCCACGACGGTGCCATATGGTTGGAAAGCGGCAATGACCACATCCTGAGGCACCTCGAACGGGAGCTCAAACACCCGCAATGTCCGGAGACCGAATCCAGCGACTGTCACAGCATCCATATGCCCATCAGAGTGTTTAAATTTTAGTCCGGTGGCATGACGGTGAATCATGTCAGTGCAAATTTCCTCCGTCGACATCTTGATGTAGACAACACTTCCAGTGATGGAAAAGTGTATGCCGATTACGTCCTGGGGGTTCAAACGTAGATCCTCTCGTATGAACTGTTCGACTTCGAAAGCTCTGGGTCGTGGATGTTCGGCCTGAAACGTTACTTTGATCTTTGCACGGCGGTACGAGTGCGCCATGGTGTACGTTAGTACTGGACTCGATAGACACAAACACCGCGACGCGGAAGTAAACACCACCGAGAGCGGAGCGTTGGACGGCGCGCGGAGCAGCTCCGCACGCTAACACGGCTGTGAGCCGACTGGCCCACGGCGCTCCTGATCCCACATTCTCCTTGATGTTGCCTATCTCCCGCATGGACTACTCAGTTTGTATATTTTGCTTATTTTTTTTCATAGTTCCACACAACTTCTTCCTATTTTCTCGATTGATCTGTGTTCAGTTTTTCAAAGCCTATCCACTGTGCCAACTTATAACTAAATCTGAGGGGGGTGCGATGGGGAGGTTCCCTTGTAAGCTACAATAACTACTACCTGTCTACAGCTGATATTAATTGCAGCAAAAAGGATGATGAACAAACGTCACATTGTGGCGACAATCTTTTGTGTATAAGTCTTAGCAAGTGGCTAGTTCACGAGAATAAAACAACAGGAGTTATATAGAGGAAAACGCGCAAGGGACCGTAGGTCTTACGAGCGTAATCCCAAAAGTAAGGTCTTTTATTTTTTATAAGTACATAGACCTGTTTATTTCTACAATGGTTTAAATCAGTTTACAGCTTGAACATTTAGCTATTTTTCGACATAATCACCATTTCTGTTGACGAATTTTTGTAGACGCAGTGGCAGTTTTTGCATGCCCATGTCATACCAGCTCGCCGCCATGCTGTCCAGAAAGTTATGAACCTCTTCTTTCACCTCGTCGTCGGAGCTGAATCGCTTTCCGGCCAAATGTTCCTTTAACCTAGGGAACAGGTGATAGTCACTAGCGCCAAGTCAGGACTATAAGGTGGATGGGTGATTATGTTCCACTAAAACTGTTGCGGGAGAGCAACGGTTTGCCGAGCGATGTGTGGGCGAGCGTTGTCATGGAGAATGTGTACGCCCTTGCTCAACATTCCTCTTCTCTGGTTCTGAATTGCCTGTTTGAGTTTTTTCAGATTCTCACAGTACCTGTCAGCGTTAATTGTGGTCCCAGCGATTCAGCCCCGACGACATGGTGAAAGAAGAGGTTCGTAACTTTTTGAACAGCATGGCGGCGAGCTGGTATGACGTGGGCATACAAAAAATGCCACAGCGTCTACAAAAATGCATCGAAAGAAATGGTAATTATGTCGAAAAATAACTAAATGTTCAAGCTGTAAACTGATGTAAGCCATTGTAGAAATAAACAGGTCTATGTACTTATAAAAAATAGGAGACCTTACTTTTGGGAATACCCTCGTAGAATGTGACATTAATTTAATCTTGATTGTTCCAGCCGTTCCAGAGGAAAAGGGTTTATGGCCGGCCGCAGTGGTCGAGGGGTTCTAGGCGATTCATTCCGGAACCACGCGGCTGCTACTGTCGCAGGTTTGAATCCTGCCTGGGGCATGGATGTCTGTCATGTCCTTAGGTTTAAGTAGTTCTAAGTCTAGGGTACTGATGACCTCAGATGTTAAGTCCCATAGTGCTTAGAGCCATTTGAACCATTTGAAAAAGGGTTTTTAAAAATCGAACAAACAGGCAGACAAATGGACAACAATGCGATCCTGTAAGGGTTCCGTTTTTACCGACTGAGGTGCGCAACCGTAAAAATGTACCAATGTTTTTGAAGATGTTATTGTACTACTGCTAGAAAACATACAAGTGGTTGTAATTAAACATTCGTTGCGTGAGCCAGCGTAGACGGACATCTGTGCCCACCTTTATAGGAATGATCTTCAAAATGTGCGCTTCAGTGTTTTCATTATTAGCAGTGTTAGTGTTATGACTTCCTGTTATGTGCTGCCACTGGTACGCCGACGTAGGATTTGAGGGGACCACAACCTGCCTATGTAACGCATGTTAATTTAGGCAAGTATTTGACACATTTCTGAAAAAACCTAGTTGATGCAGAACCTTGATATTTTTACTGTATGTTACATGATGCTATAGAGTCAACTGTACTAAAATCTGCTTTATCCATTTTATAATGTTTAAGAAATAGTTTTTTAAATTTATTAAAAAGAACATTAAGTTTTTTCCGCAGAAAATGTTTTCTGTGAACTTCCAAATAGGCGAATATTAATGAATGTACTCTCACATGTGTCTATTTATGTTATGCAGAGTCTCTGAAAATTTCATTCATTTATCTATGATAGTTTCTGATATAATGGGGCATCCGTACTGAAAATTTTTGATTGCGGGAAATTGACTTTAAAGAAAACACTTTTGAAATTTGTTACTTACAGTTAATTAAAACTGTCCTGCTGTATATGATGGCCCTTCTTTGGCCTCTAGCAGGTCTTCCAGCTTCTTTTTCACCTTCCTGGATGTTTGTCTTGCTTTCTTGGCAATATTAGATGCAGACCTGTCTGCATCGGCTATCCTCATTTTATCGCAATGTTGCAGCCCAGTGATCATATTTTCACCAGGATTGATTGGCAGTTTTTTCAGTACCCAGAACTTTCCAATATTACCACAATTGAAAGTAATAACAGCATCACAAACTCCTAGTTCCATTGTATGCATGCCTACAAATAGAGTTTTAGGAAGGCGGTTCCAAATTATGCTGTTGACACATTAATTTGGGTTCTGTGTCTGCCCATGCAAACATTTCCTTAGAAGGTCAGGATGAGACAAGTCTCTGAAAATAGGTTTAATTGCTGTAATAACAGCAGCAGGAAGAGAATGCTGGTGAGAATAAGATTCTCCAATTGCCTGAGCCCTATTTTACTTCCACAACGAATTTTCTCCTGGTGGACACAATCCATGACATGGCTTATCATCAGTAGAGGACTTATGGAAGAATGTGGCCCAAACATCTCTCTTCATTGCCTCCAGATTTTCTTTATTTTTCCTAATTGCCTGCCCATAGTATAACTGCAAGTTCTATTCTAGTTTTAGTTAACCGACCCTGTCCGGTCAACAATTTTCCATCTTCTAATTTTTCCCTCTCACATCAACAGTTAGTTTTGTTAGCCTTATTCCCAAAAACATGACCTACATATTCTATTTTGCTAATAATGGCATCTCCATACGAGAGTTGACAGTGGGTGGTTTAACAGTGGGTGACAGAAAAGTGGGCGTGACACATAAACACCTGTGGTATGAAAATTCTCTTTAAATGCTCGAAAATTTTTTTTTCAGCAACATACTTTTAAGAGTACTTAAATAAAACCTTAATCTATCGAAATATGATGAAAACCGAAAACCGATTTATTTCGACCTGAACCACAGTGTGGTCCCCTTAAACACAAGCATCAGTGTGCTTTATAACTGCAGACGGTTAACATCGGTCTGGATAAGGTGAACAGGACTTTACTCGCAAAGCTGTTTTTTTCAAAACAACAATAGTGCTGCTGCTCTTAGCGAGTATCGACACATTAAAGGAGTAGGCCGATTTGGGAGTTGCTCCTGGGAGAGACCGACGCCCAGTTGCGTCACAAATGCTTGGAGAACCTACTGTTACCATGGCTCAGAATGCTGGACGCAGTGTGTGATATACAAACAGTGCACGAACTGTCTCACGACAACTAAGCATTCCACGGTCCACCGATCGAAAAGTACTGCGAACAGTTGAGAAATGATATCTCTACAGCGGTTTCAGGCTATCGTGGATGCAGGCGGGCGTCACAATGAGCAACGGTTGTAACCTGGAACGCAAACACGGTACGCAATTAACAAATGTTATCCTCTCAAGTGGAAATTAAAAGGTATTTCATTCAATGGCTTATTCGTTATTTCTCTTCCGCCTTTCCTTACAAAGGTTCCCACAAAGTTTCATTGCCCTACGATCATTCGTTTTTCAAGGGCGCCAAGTAGCGAAATTTTAATTATAACCACCCTGAAGGTCGCCGATCTGCTGTTGTTATACTCGCAGCATCTTCCCTATTTTACCTAAAATGTGCTTTTATTAAAAGTGATCGTCGTATTTTTGTTCGTGCGAGTTGGAAGTTAACACAGACATTTAGCAGAAACTTCGGAGAACCCGTTCTCAAGCACTGCTGGAATTACCTGCTGTAATCAGTGAAATTAAAGCGCCGTACCGTGGTTTTGAGCACCGCCTGAATGGACACTTCCGAACACGAGGGGAACGCCAGCGTAATTATTTGAAGGTAGTCCCTCGCTGACACCGATGGCAAATCTGCGTCGGCAAAAGCGCACAGGTAAGTCGCTTGTTCGCGCTTAAAACTTGAGAATTTATCTCAGAAAATTTACTATGAAGGAGGGTGTTACAACTGCAAGAATCGTATTTGCATGAAATCCATATTGTAGGGAAGCAGCCTACTCACGCCTTATAAAATTCTTATCAGCATTTCCATTGTGTGCCAGCCTAGCTCTGGCGTCATAAATGTTGCGCAATACTTTAAAAATCAAGTAAATAACCTGAAACGTTTCTAGCATGTCAGGAGTAATACTAAATCAACATGTGTTGAATGTCAGTTCAATAACTTAACCATTTTCAAAATTTGGACGTTTTTCTGTAAAAATCATTGGCGCTACAGAAAAGAGCTAGAGACTTAAAAATTTATATTTAGATTCCTTTTTCATAATAATTTAATAGAAACAGTAATTTGGATCTCACAAATTAAGATTTTAGTTGAAATTCAATATTTTCTGGTTTTGTCTTAAAAATTAAGGAAGCAAGATAGATTAAGTAGGCTAATAAATAAAGCTAGGATGTTTATATTTAAGTAGAATGGAGATCCGTTATAATCATAAAGATGTGAGAAGTTTCAATTGAATAACTGTATAACTATAGCGGTAGCGTATCTCCAAAGGGCAAGTTCAGAGCTCGTCTACTGCGTGTAGTGTAATTAAATTCTCTCGCCCAAAATATTTTACTTAGCCACGTCAGACTTTTATTATGATTACTTACCTGTGTGCTGAATGCACATTTAAATTGAGAGCTTCATCGGCCATTAGCAAAGGAAGCGATGATTTATTCAATAACTTAAAGTGGTGCATTACTAGCCCAGCAGCTAGTTGGGAGAGCCGATTTGATCAGGCGTTCCCTTAGCCGTCCGCACCGCGGCTTTATAGTATATAAGAACGCTGCGCGAGAGAGGAAGGCCCCAGTTCTCTCCAGACACAGATTAGCACACCATCTGTGCCAGGAGTCGCATCGTGTCGGTATCATTGCTATAAACAGCCTCGGATGCCATACTAAGTTACTCGGGACACGCGTAACCATGAAATCGTTTTCAAGTGAAGTGTAAATTCTGGGATGACTTTAATGATATATCTTCAGTTTGCGTATGTCGTATTTTCACGGGCCGTCGCGGGACAGACATTCTACCATTATTTAGTGTGGCGTTTGATGAACATTATCATCAAATTACGGCGAGCATTCATTTAAACATTTAATTTGGACAGTTATAGTTTCATCAGCGCATTAGACTCTGAACTGCTCTGTTAGTCAGGTTGTGTGGATTCTTTTTTTTTTTTTCATCTGTGGCAACATTTTTTTTTTCACGATCGTTTTTGATTATGAATCCTAGATAATCTCCTAATTCCTCAGAGCAATAAGCTGTAGCTATAAGTGTATTTCTCAGATGAAGTGGGCACTAGGAATTCTAATTACAGGCTTCACGTTTTGCTAATCACTTTCTGGTTGCCAAAATTGTAGTTAGAGAGCCAGTGTTGAGAACGGCAAAACAACGGCATAAATAATAGGAACATTTAAATAACAATAATTCTACCCGCCGACCCACATATGGTTAATCGGCAGGGAAATGCATCTTATCTACATTACATTACAATTCTACATTTTAAACAGCAATAATTTCCACCCGCCACCCCACAATATATCAGGCTCGTTTTGAGTCGGTGAATGCAGTGGTGAAGATTTTCTGTAAAGGAAATGCCTAGTTTTCGATCAATAATTCGTATCATTAGGGAGCCAAATGCTCGTTTTGCAGACACACGGTATTGTTATTCGGTAACGCATAAAATTCCGCAAAAGTACTGTACAGTACGTAACGGAAAAGACTACCATATAAATTTGTTTCTGTCCTTTAACTTGCATACATGCAAGCATACTTACATAAATACATGCATTATTACACGTAAAAAGTTTATATTCGTTCACAAACAATATAGGATACAACGTTTCTACAAGTACTGGATTGTACATTTCTATTGTAAATTAGCATTTCTATACTGGTGTATTTTGCTGCATCACACGATAGTGTGCATGTGTGCTAATGTGGTCTTATTACAAAATCGTCCGGGAAAATCTTTTGAGAACAGTCAAACAATTAAAAATAGTACAGTGTTCACAATGTCTGATACCACAATCACTTTTCCTTACTCGTGCCATTGGTTCTGGTAGCTACAGAAATTCATTACCGCACAACAACCTTTGGTTCGGTGTGGGACGGTGATTGGTCAATGGACTGATGTAGTCTGTTGTGGGATTGTGAACCACTGAGGGCTACGGCGGCGACGAAGAGTCTCCGTCGTTTCTAGGTCATCAGTTCCATACAATATAAACACAAAGTTTAAAGCAATCCTTTTCTTCACGCTAGTAAACTTTTACATATAAAATATACTTCTACATGTGAACTATACACGTTGTGAACAAAGGTAGTCCATATTTTGAGACGAGCTACTAAGGACTAAAACAAAAACAGTCGAGTAGACATGGACGCTAAAATGCAAACCTTAAGAACTATAAGCACTTGTTCTCCTTCGTTACTGTAAAATACAGCTATTCCACTGCAAGCTCTTTGCTATTACGACCTACAGAACGGGGTAAAGAATTGAGTAGATAGATGAGAACAAATTATTCTGCTTCTGTATAACAGCAGATCTTCTTACGTAATCCGCTTGCAATTACACTCAACCTGTACTTATGAGCCATCGCTAAATGAGGTGCTCAAATGGTATCCATTCATACAATGAAGAAAAAAATTGCAGCACCAAGAAAGAGTTGTGTGACATAAATGAAAGTTGGTAGGCGTATTTCCATATCTGACAGATATATATTCAAATTTCGCGCCAGTCGCTAGTAGCGTCACTATGAGGATGCAAATGAGGGATACCCGCTTCAACGGTCGTGAGCGTTAGTTAGCTTTGAGATCAGACGTAGTCAGTTGATGTTAGTCAAGAATGTCTTCAAGGTCCTAAAGACTCCATTATCAACACCGCACTGAGTTTGAACAAAGTCGTGTAATAGGGCTACGAGAAGATGGATGTTCCTTCTGCGATATGCAGAAAGACGTGGCAGGAATGTAGGGACTGTATATGGTGGCTGGCAACTTTGGCCACGAGAATGTACGGTCGCAAGAAGACCAGGTCCGGACGGCCACATGGCGCTACCGAGAGGTGTATGGCTCTGGCGCATCGTACTGCAACTGGAGCAACAATTTGAGCAGCATTTTCCACGGCAGTCTCACAAAAAACTATCACAAATCGACTACTTCAAGGACAGCACCGAGCCAGACACGCAATAAGTGTGCATTTTATTGATTCCAAGTCAGCGCCATATGCGAATTCAGAGACGTCAAGTGTCAGCTTCTTGAAGAGCTGGGAGGAGGTCTGTTGTGTTTCCTAATGAAAGCTGGTTCTGCCTCTGTGCCAGTGATGGTCGTATGGTGCTTAAGAGGCGGCTTGTTGAGGGCCAGCAACCAACCTGTCTGCGTACAAGAGACTCTGGACCTATAGCTGGAGTTACGATCTGGGGTGCACTTTCGTTTGACAGCAGGAGCATCTCGTGGTTATCCCACGCTCCCTGACCGCAAATTTGATTCGGCCCATTGTGCAACAATTCATCAACATCATTCCAGGGAGGTGTTTTCCAACAGGATAACACTGGCCCACATATCGCTGTGCAACCCAACATGCTCTTCACGGCGTCTACATATTGCCTTGGAAAGCTTGATCACCAGCTGTGTCTCCAATCGAGCACTTATGGGACGTCATCGGGCGCCAACTCCAGCGTCATCCACAAACAGCATTACACGTCCCTGTATTGAGTGACAGGTATAATACTCCCTCCCACAAACTGACACCAAGCACCTGTACAACACAATACATGGACGTTTGCATGCTGGTATTCAACATTCTGACGGTTTCACCGGTTGTTAATGACTACTATTTCACATTTGTAATGGCTTATCCCGTGCTTTCATTAATCTGTGACCTTGCAATGTTAATCACTTAAACATGTTACCTAGACAAGTGTATTCCAGAAATTTTATCACTGTACATTAACTGTCTTTTGGTGCTGCGATTTTTTTCCGTCAGTGTAGTAAGGGATACTTCTGTTTGACGTCTTAGGGAATCGTTGACTCTCTGAAAAACTAAGTTGATCACGAATGCGCGGGAAGGCATTGACGATGCGTTTCTGAGTAGTGGCACACAGAACAAAGATCTCAAATGTCCCCACAACTAAAAGTCCAAGGGTTTAAGATCAGGGGAACGAGCTGGCCGTCCAACATATTGCTCATTAACTGTGTGTGTGTGATGTGTACTCGAACGTATCGGAGAAAATGCTCTGGTGCTCCATCACGCATGAGCCTCATCACCAGCCGTTATTAGAATGGTACCTCCTCTAGCCCGACAGGGAAGTAATTTGATAACAACAAAAAGATACCTTGCACCAGTCGACCTATTTAGAAATACGCAAAAACCTGTTAATCTATCTCCAATCATTTCTGTCCATACATAACGCAGATGGGTAAGTGCTCATAGTTCTTAAGGTAAGCAATTTAGAGCTCATGTTTACTGGACTTTTTTCTTGGTTTGATCCATACTAAAACCATACAAAATATGGGATACGTTTTTCTAACGCCCTATATTGTCAATGTAAGTAGCCTTTTTTATTTTTTATTTTTATTTATTATTATTATTATTATATTTTTTTGCGAAGGCAGGTAGCCAATAGCCGAACATCTGCACTGTGTGTGTGTGTGTGTGTGTGTGTGTGTGTGGAGTGAGTGAAGTTTTATGAAACGATGTTCATACAGTGTGTGCAGTGACTGATAGTGAGATATGATTGAACAGTGTGGCATTACGTTATTTAATAAGTTATTTGTAAAAAAAAGTATTGTATACCAAGAGTAAATCTAATGACTGTCTCTAACTAGAAGTCTGTAAATATATGTGTATACGAATTAGCTTATTTTACACTGGTCTAAACTTGTAAATACTTTGATATGTCCTATATTCTCGTAAAAAGAGATCTACGGATGAATAAAGCTACTACTACTACTACTACTACTACTACTACTACTACTACTTGACTATACTCATTTTAAATTTAGTAACAGGTTTCGAAATAAATTGATGTGATGTAATTGATAATACGTTCATTTTAAATTCATTTCGTTGAGTGTTCGTCACTGGATGAGGACACTCACTTGTAGGTTACAGAAAAATCGAAAGTGAACTTATTATAGTCGCTTATTTCACTTCCCGCGATTCTCGTAAGCAGCAGTAACTATCTTTGAATACAGAAGTCACTGAAGTCAAACTGTTTGAGCAGGTAATGTATGGTCCCCTCTAGCACACATCACTCGAAATCAGTATGTATTGTTTCTGGTGGAAAAAAATGGGAAAACTATAGCAGGTTTGAAACATACCTGTTTAAGAACTTGTTACTGTTTTAAACTTCTGTTAGGGCAACTGAATGCCGCACAAGCGGAGCGGCGGTCAGAGCATTTTGTTTAAATCATGCACGTCATTCTTGCATTTCTCTAGATCTATAATCGTCCTCTCGTGAAGTTCAGATTAAAAAATCAGTATTTACCCCAGCGGCACCTGGGTCTCGTAAGTACGATCTCATTATTAATCTGTAACCTACGTCGGTTAGTATGTCATGAGAGCCCCTATAGACTACCTGTAGTAAGTCGGCATCATTCGAAACACTTCATGACTCCTCTTCTGTGTTTCGTATTGCTGCCACCTTTATCGATCCCAAAGTTGACACAAAGTAATTGCATGATGAAGTGTTGTTTATGGAGTCAGAGTGAACGGGCGATTAAATGATTAATAAGAGTGTGTATAAATATTTAAATATATTACACAATATGAGACACGATCACAAGTGTATAATAATTGTTTTCAACGTAATTTTACTTATACTTATTGCGTTTTATTGAAATAGACTTAATGTAATTTCATATTCTTTGCTACAAATGTGTACTGCATTGGAAGGTGACCATCTCTGTACTCCACTGTCGTGAATCCAGGTTAGTTCCGTTTGAAATTTGACCCATGTGAGCTGATCGGTGCAAGGCACAAACACCTGTGAGTTGTAAGTACTGAAAGAAAATAATAAAACATTTCCCCTCTCACATCATCTATCCCTGCAGTAGCCACGGAACTTATTCCTTTGAGGTAAGCGACCAACTTTACTTTGCTCACTATCGAATTCACCAGCGTCAGTTAAAACTAAACACTTCTTACATATTACTCTAAATACTTTTGTTTGCTACTGAGCAGGTAAAATTCGATGTCAGCTGCTAGATGCATATCACTATACACCGATGAGCCAAAATATTATGAGCTTGTTTGTACACTTTTCAAACACAGTACAGCAGCGATTCTGCTTGTCATAGATTCTAAAAGTTCTTGTCAGGTTTCCAGACGTATGTGACGCCAGATGTCTACGTACAGGTCAGACAGTTCCCGTATATTACAGGCTGGTTGTTTACGGGCATGAAGATGGTGCCTGATTTATGTTCCAATTGGTACAGATCAGGGGAATTTTCTGGCTAAGACATGATTGTGAGTTCACTGTCATGCTACTCAAATCACATCAATCACATTAGCACGATTTTGGTCTTGTGTCGCGGGGAGTTATCTTGCTAGAAGACGTCATCGCCATCAGAGAAGACTTCACCCATGAAGGGATGCAGGTAGTCCGCAATAATCTTCATGTAATTGTGTGTGTGAAATCTTATGGGACTTAACTGCTAAGGTCATCAGTCCCTAAGCTTACACACTACGTAACCTAAATTACCCTAAGGACAAACACACACACCCATGCTCGAGGGAGGACTCTAAACTCCGCCGGGACCAGCCGCACAGTCCGTGACTGCAGCGCCTGTGACCGCTCGACTAACCCCGCGCGGCTTTCATGTAGTTCACTGCTTTCATAGTGTCTTCGAGTACTACTGTAGGTCCCATGGAAGCCCAACTCAATGTACCCTATAGCGTAATTCTGCTCTAACCAGGCAGCATCTGTGGCGTGGTGCTCGTTTCAAGCGCTCATTCGTCAGGATGACAGCCTGTAGGCACCCAACCACCAACCTGGTGAAACAAGAAATGCGATTCATTCGACAGGCGACAGTTTTCTATTGATACTCACTGTAAACTCAATGATGTTGTGTCCACTGCAGTCTTAACTGACGACGCGATTTGGTCAACACAGGAACACGTAGGGATCGTGTGATGTCCAGTTCCATGTTTGACAATGGCCTTCGAACGGTGCGCTCCGAAATATTTGTGCCTGAACCATCTGCTACAGATCGATGTCTGTCCTGAATTACACAGTGGGGCGATCCTCCGACCTTAGACACCAGAAAGGCATCTGGCCCAGACGGTATCCACGTAAGATTTTATGTTGACTATGCTACAAATATAGCACCATTCTTATCCGTCATCTATCAGAGATCATTGGAGCGGTGGAAAGTTCCAAGGGACTGGAAGAAGGCCCAGGTCATAGCAGTCTATAAAAAGAGTAGAAAATCGGATGCTCATAATTACCGGCCAATTTCACTGACATCGATTTGTTGTAGGATCATGGAAAATATTTTGTGTTCAGACATAATGACCTTTCTAGACTATGAGAAGCTTATCTGCAGAAACCAGCACGGTTTTAGGAAACAGCGATCATGCGATACGCAGCTGGCCCTCTTTCTGCATGATATACAACAGGTTCTAGATACCGGCTCGAAGGTTGATGCCATATTTCTCGACTTTCTAAAGGCGTTAGACTCAGTTCCGCACTGTCGCTTGCTACAAAAAGTGCGCGCTTACGGTCTATCCAATGACATATGCGGTTGGATAGAAAGTTTTCTAACAGACAGGGAGCAGTATGTCGCCCTGAACGGGGTAACTTCAACAGAAACAAGAGTAACTTCAGGTGTGCCCCATGGCAGCGTAATATGTCCTCTGCTTTTTACGATTTACATAAACGATCTGGTTGATGGTACTGACAGCGGCCGTAGACTGTTTGACGATGATGCTGTAGTCTCCAGGAAAGTAGTATCACGCGAAAGTTGTGAAGAAATCAATGAGGATTTTCAGAAAATAAATGCGTGGTGTAATGACTGGCAGTTATCTCTCAATATTAGTAAGTGTAATCTACTGCGTATAACAAGACGAAAATCCCCATTAATGTATGAGTACAAAATAAATCTTCAGTCTTTGGAAGCGGTAACATCAGTCAAGTATCTGGGTCTGACTATTCGAAATGATCTCAAATGGAATGATCAGATTACACAAGTAATGGGTAAAGCGAACTCTAGATTGCGGTTTATTGGTAGAACCCTGAAGCGATGCAGTCCTTCAACAAAGGAAATAGCTTGCATTACGTTAGTTCGTCCAGTCTTATTGTTCTTCTGTATGGGACCCTTACCAGTTGGGTCTGATTCAAGAGATTGAGAAGGTTCAAAGAAGAGCGGCAAGATTCGTGACTGGTACATTTAGCCATCGCGACAGCGTTACAAATCTCATAGAAAGTCTGAAGTGGGACACACTTGCAGACAGACGACGCGCTAACCGGAAGGGGCTGCTCACTAAATTCCGAAATCCAATCTTCGCCGAGGATGTAGAGCATACATTATTGCCACCAACTTTCAAATCGCGTAATGATCACCATTCAAAGATAAGGAAAATAAGAGCTCGTACTGAGGCGTTCAGACTGTCGTTTTTCCCTCCCGCGATCCGCGAGTGGAACAGAGGGGGGGGGGGGGGGGGGAGGGTAATATGACTTTGGCGCGAATTGTGCCCTCCGCCACACACTTCTTGGTGGCTAGCGGAGTATATATGTAGATGTAGACCTGTACGTTTTGTGACGAGACATGGTCGTCCAATACCATATGGGATACTCCTTGTTTCACCTCCCTTCAACCTCTTTCCATACGTGCTCACGACGATAGTACGGCAACAGATGACCAGTTACGCCGTTTCGGAGATTCTCGTTTGGATCTGCAGCGCCACAAAAATATGCCCATTGTCAAGACCACTTACATCAGCGGATTTACGCATTTGTGACCCTATCTTCGTTATAATGACTGCTCGTTCGTTTCTGTTACGGTTACATTCTTTCCTTACTGTATCACGTGCTCATAACACCACCAGCAGGCACTCATCCTCGCAGTGGGCAGTGGTGTAAGATACGGCTGAGAACCGTGGGCCGCACGAAAATTTGATTCAGGCCTCATGTGGCCCTCCCCCACTTCTTAACGACCACTAATTTATGCTTACGAGGGCTGTCTGTAAATTCGTATCTATATTATAGGTGTATATTGTAACATGTTCAGGTCCTGGATAAGTCAGTTATACGAAATGTAGTTAAACCGAGTCGTAGAGTGTAGTGACGTATGTATAAAACACTGAGTTCGCTCCCAAAAACGACTTGAGAGAGAAAAGTGTAATCACACAATACTGAAGAGGACGGCTCTACGTTAATAAACCGCAAACGCACAATCAAAACTCAGGTTTTGTGAGTGCTACTGCTGCCTCGTTTCCGCTGGAGTCAAAGGTAATCAAATATGGAATTAACGACGATATGATTAACCAAACAATGACGCAGTCTGCACAAGCATATAGACATAAGGCGCTCCAGCCAATCTGCTTCACGTTAAAGTTATTCAAAGGAAATATTTCGTTTTTACTGGCAGCAAATCGTACTTCACATCCAAAGACATGCAAAACACACATTATCTTTATTTTTTCCATCGTGGCAGATGTTGAAAATGCCCCGTTCGCGTGCAGTTCCAGCAGTAATAGTCGCGTGGCCACACCGAGCGTAGCGTAGCGCGCGGTTGCCCGTTTACACTGGCTGCAGCACACCCGCCATCTGAGAGCCGATAACACGTGCGGCCTTTGATGTGCTCGCAGCACTTACCGCTGACGAATTCAGCGCCGCGTTCCGCTATAGCTGCCTGTAGCGGCATACAGGATCATACTGAAACTGTAACAAGTGCTCTTGTGCGTGATAGAGGGTTAATTGAGTTTCTTTTTTTTTGCCAAGAGTTTCTGTCGAGATTATTAATATTCACAGCATTAAAAGGTCTCATATCTTTAGCACACATTGCAACACACTTTGCTGTAATACTATTTTTTATTACTGCCGGTATCCCTGAAGAACCTGTACCTTTGTGCAGCTCTCAGAATAACCAACTGAAATGTAGTTGAGTCCACAATAATAACTACAACGATTGGTTCTAGTCCTGCTTACTCGATTCAATGAAACATCTTACCAATTTCGTTCACCCGTAATATTTCCTTAAAAGGATATATGAGACAAATTATTGTAAAGTCACTGTTTATAAAAAACTACGATTTCATTTTCGGAACCCAGTTTTTAAAGAAGCTACTACTATTTCATTTAGGTTCAACTGGCTCTGAGCACTATGGAACTTAACATCTATGGTCATCAGTCCCCTATAACTTAGAACTACTTAAACCTAACTAACCTAAGGACATCATACAACACCCAGTCATCACGAGGCAGAGAAAATCCCTGACCCCGCCGGGAATCGAACCCGGGATTTCATTTAGGGAGCCGAGTTGCTGTTAATCAAATGTAGTTCACTGTCTATAAACGTAAGGAAAGTATATTACGAGGAGCATTCAATAAGTAATGCAACACATGGTGGCGATACTATACGTATGTTTCAAAATGCTCTCTGTCGGAGTCCAGTATGACCGAGTAAGCGAGCACAAAATACGAGATTGGATGAACACAACTTAACTGGATAGGCTGTCCGCACTAGTTCTAGTGACCGAGCATAGGAGCTGTGACCGAATACGTAGCACGTAACTTGAAACACATTGCACGTGTCATTATGCGTGTGACACTGCAGCCAGTAGGGGCTTCTCATTTGTGGTCTGTCTCTCTCTGTAATCATGCAGCGCGAGGAAGCCAGCGCAGTAAGACGTAAGATTGAAACCAATGTTTACACATGGATAAAACGGGATGGTCTAAATAGCCAATCATGGAGTACATTTCTCTTGGTTGTAGACGAAAACAGTGCGTCTACTGGGTACGTATCGTGCATAAACTGCTCCACATTATTGTGTTTCCAGTCGGGAACCACTCATTTAAAGAAACACAATTGCAAGAAACCTCACAAAGATACAGGTTCTTCAGGGATACCGGCAGTAATAAAAAATAGTATTACAGCAAAGTGTGTTGCAATGTGTGCTAAAGATATGAGACCTTTTAATGCTGTTTTCGTTGAAGGTTTCAGAGAACTAGGTCAAGAATTAATACATCAAGGTGCGCATTATGGAGAAGTTAACGTGGCAGATGTAATGCCACATCCCTCTACTATGAGCAGACATGTCAAAGAACAAGCTGATGCAATACGAAACAGCATAACGCCTTCTGTTATTGCGGAAGTTATTAATAAAACATGTGCTGCGACAGTTGATATGTGGACTGATTCGCATAATCAGGTGCACTATTTGACGCTTACAACACATTACATTAACACAGATTGGTATCTTGTGAACAATGTTTTATTTACAACAAAATTCCCGGACGTTATGAAGACGGGAGTAAATATTATGAAAGAAATTGAAGAGAGGGTGGCTGATTGGGACATTTCGCCGGACATGTTGCACAGTTTTTTTTCTGTCTCCGACCAGGGTGCCAAGGTAATAAGGGCTTTGGAAAATCACGAAACGATTCCTTGTGCTGCTCATTGTATAAACGCAGCACTTAGCCATACTTTCGATGAAGATAACTTCTTGTTAAATCATGCCCCGAACATCGCATCAACAATAAATACTGAAAAATGCATTGTAAGGTACATTAAGAAAAGTGGCCTCTGCTCGTCTTTGAAATCATCGTTCAAACAAGAGGTCTGTACACGCTGGAACAGGTTGTACACTGTGCTGGATTCCTTACACACTCAGTATAACAAAGTTGCTGCTTTGCTGACGGAAAAGAACTCCGTTTACAGATTGCAAGGATATGATAATGAGCTTGCAGGAAAAATTGCGCATTTTCTGAGACCATTTGAAGAGACCCCAGATGAATTAAAAGGCGAAAAAGAACCGACAATCCAGTTAGTTCTTCTTTGGTTTCACAAACCGCAACAAATTTGCAGAGTCAATGACACTGACTGTCAAGTGAGCAATTACTGAAGTTAAAAGCACTATTTAATTATAACACGCGATAGATTTATAATTAAGTAGCGTCATTGATGTGTACTGACAGATATGTATTTTTAACAGGAGGTACAAAGGATTAAAAATCGAGCCTTGACTTTCTTTTGTGAGAAGATTGTGATCACTTCCAGACATAAAATTGCTACGTTTCTTTGGCCGTCTTTCCGTGATCTTAATATGCTTGAAATAAATGAAAAGCAGGAAATTCTTAGTAATGTGCGACAAATGTGTGCCACTTGCGCAGGTGAAACGTGCAATCATTAACATAATCGTTTTTGAATAGTTAGTGGATACTGTATTATAGAGAAATGGGAATGTTATAATCCGTATAATATTTCATTAACGTAAAACACCTCGTTTTTACGGGAACGTTTCGATGATTTCCACGTCAGTTCTGTATTACTTGTCTCTTTTGTTTATTATCATAGATCCTTCAAGTAGTGTGTCATCACCACCCAGAAAGAGAGATCGTTTCATGGAATGGAGGAACAACAGATCATCTGCAGCAGATGAAGTAGATCTCTACATTTTAATGCGCCCCGGAGACGATGATGACATCTTAAAGTGGTGGAGCAGACATGAAACAGATCTGTGAGGCCTGGCTGCAGTTGCAAGACGTGTTTTATGTATCCCAGCAACAAGCGCATCTAATGAAAGATGCTTTAATAAAGCCAGCATATTGGAACGCATTACTGATTTACTGATGATCAACAATAACGATAATTTTGTTTCTGTTGCAAACAAGTGAAAAGTAAGACAAGTTACGTCTTTAAATGTTTGATGTTCTTTGTATGCTGTCTTTATGAAGATGGTAGTCTTCTAGATTATAGGCACAGCACTTATTTAATGTTTCCTGTTAATGAAAGGAAAAATATATCTTCTGTTTGGAAATGAGACTCGTCTTCTATCCGCGATTGTATTGAAATATCATTTTACTTTCCAAGTGCTTTATGAATTTAGCTGTGTCTCGTACCCGTTCTTGGAAACGTTACTTTTGTGTTAAAAGAGAGAGAGAGACAGAGATAAATACATTGTGTCTGTGTGTGTGTGTGAGTGTGTGAGAGAGAGAGAGAGAGAGAGAGACAGAGAGGGGTTGGATTTGTACAGTACAGTGCAGTGAGGCGAGGTGAGACGTCATCGGTGACCGGTCATGCTCGGCTATCCGCGTGTCCGGAATCCGGACAGCAGACATGGGGCGAGTACGTGACCGAGCCGAGTCGTGTGGGGCCGGACACGAGCGGCTCGGTCCGCCTGTCAACAGGCGAGCAGTGACTGGTCAAACAATGAGCGTTGCAGCACTCTACTCTCCGTAACAGAGGTGCGTTCCAAGTGGAGAGCTGTCACTGCGTTGCTTCTGGCGGAAAACTAGAGCGTCGCAGATATTCATAAGCGCTTCCAAAACTTCTAAGGAGGTCTGGCAGTGGACAAAAGCACGGTGAGTCGTTGGGCAAGTAGTCTCATCATCGCAACAAGGTCGCGCAAACCGACCCAATCTCCCACGTGCAAGTCGGCCGCACACAGCTGTGACTCCTGCATCGGTGGAACGTGTGGCTAGCGTGTACGTCACCACAAAGACGCCAACGAACGTCTCCATGACAACGCAAGGCCTCACACAACTCTGCGCACCCGAGAGGAGCTCAGACATTTTAGGATTGTTCTTCCCCTGCCACACTACAGCCCGGATGTCACATCTCTCCACTTCTGTTTGGCCCAATGAAGAATGCATTCCGCGGGAAGCAGTATGTGGATGGTAGATAGGGTATTGATGCAGCAAGACGTAGGCTCCAATGTCAACCAGTAGGGTGATACCATGCGGGCATACGGCCCTTCCAGTAAGGTGGCCTAAGACTGTCGCATTGACCGGAGATTCTGTTGAAATATAGGGGTTTTCAGCCAAAAGAGTGGGGAGTAATATGCTGTATCGCAATCCCGAATAAAACCAAAAAGCTTTCAGAAAAAAAGTGTTTTACTGAACGCCTGTCATACATAGCTGTCTATAGTTTTAGACTAATTTTATCAGGAACGTAATACAACATAGATCTAGAATGACAATTTCACTCTACAGCGGAGTGTGCGCTGATATGAAAGTTCCTGGCAGATTAAAAGTGAGTGACGGACCGAGACTCGAAGCCGGGACCTTTGCCTTTCGCGGGCAAGTGCTCTACCGTCTGAGCTATCAAAGCTCGACTAACGCCCCGTCCTCACAGCTTCACTTCTGCAAATACCTCGTCTCCTACCTTCCAAACTTTACAGAAGCTCTCCTGCGAACCTTGCAGAACTAGCACTCTTGAAAGAAAGGATATTGGCGAGACGTGGTTTAGCCACAGCCCGGGAGATGTTTCCAGAATGAGATTTTCACTCTGCAGCCGAGTGTGCGCTAATATGAAACTCTAACTCGGGAACTTTGCTTTTTGCAGAAGAACTTCTGTAAAGTTTGGAAGGTAGAAGACGAGTTACTGGCAGAAGTAAAGCTGTGAGGACGGGGCGTGAGTCGTGCTTGGGTAGCTCAGATGGTAGAGCACTTGCCCGCGGAAGGCGAAGGTCTCGAGTTCCAGTCTCGGTCCGGCACACAGTTTTAATCTGCCAGAAAGTTTCAACACAGATCTAAGTTTCCAAAATGTGATCTTCGTTTAATTTGCAGAAAGAACAAGTAAGATAAACATGTAATTATTTTTATACCTTCTGAGAACGATGTCTCAAATTTGCATATGATGAAAATCTTCACCACCAGGACACTGAATTGTAGACAACGCATTTAGCATCAATAAATGTAAACGTCGTGTGGCTAGGGCCTCCCGTCGGGTATACCCTTCGCCGTGTGAAGGTCTTTCGAGTGTACGCCACTTCGGCGACCGCGCGTCGATGGGGATGAAATGGTGATGATTAGGACAACACAACACCCAGCCTCTGAGCGGAGAAAATCTGCGACACAGCCGGGAACCGAACACGGGCCTTCGGGATTGATATTCTGTTGCGCTGACCTCTCAGCTACCGCGGGCGGGCCGCATCAGTGAGTACTTCTCTCTTCGATTTTCAAGTTGGTTAATCCCAACACGGTTCAAATGCATTAACTCTACTTTTCTGACGAGGGGACATTTCTAGTGCCGATGGTTTGCCGTTGCTGATCTGCCACATGCTATGAAGTGTCAATCTTGTACCCTGATACTATGAATGTCAGTGATAATTGCTTGTGGAATTTACTCTGCAGTTGTTTTTACATTGTTATGGGTGAGTTGAGAGGTAAAGGTATGGAGAGACATGTACCCGAGTCCTCTCGAATAGCACGGAACTCAGCAATCCCAGCTAACAGACCCTTTACTACTGGTGGAGTCACGTGGCATATATCCACTGGCAGGAAGAGGAAATTCTCAGTAATGAACTTATCAGAATGTTGGGGCGAAGGTGGATGATGGTGAACTTTTCGTCCGGTTTCTCCTGCCGACAGACTAAATACTGGGGTCGAGAACGTTTCGCTATAGAGGTGCCGGAGAGTACTCCTGGTACCGCTAACTGATCCTCCCTTCCCTTTTCCGGTCGCGAATAACTCGTCGGAAGAATTATTGTCGGTAACCCTTAGTGTTAACTCTAATTCTTCGAATTTTCTCGTCGTGCTCATTTCGCGAATTATATGTGGGAGGTAGTAACCTGTTGTCCGACTCTTCCCGGAAAGTGCTCCCTCGGAATATCAATAGCAAAGTCTCCTTGATGCACAACGCCAGTGTCGTAGCTGCTGACACTGGAGTTTGTTGAGCACCTCTGTAATGCTCTCGCGGAGACTAAACGATCTCGTGACGAAACGGGCCGCTCTTCTTTGGAACTTATCTCTTTGATGAGTCCTTCCTGGTGAGGAGCTCAGACTGATGAACAGTACTCAAGAATCGGTCGAACAGCGCTTTGTATGCCACTGCAATCGTGGATGAGTTACATTTCATTGAAATTCTTCCTATGGACGTCAGTCTGGCATTCGCTTTAGCTACTGTTTGTTTTATGTGGTCTTTATTACACTTAAGGTCACTCTGGATAGTTACTCCTAGATATTTTACTGCAGATATTGTTTCCAGTGGTTTGTCATCAATGCTATAGCAGTACAACTACAGATTTCCTATGTGTGCGCAATATGTTACATTTACTTCCGTTCAGTGTCAACTGCCAGTCCCTGCACCGTTCATTCGTGTGTAGGTCCTTCTTCAAATTGTTACTATCTTCTAGCTTTGCTACCTCCTTACAGACAACCACATCTGTGAATAGCCTTGAAGAGCATCAGACGCTTTCCACGAGATGATTTATATATACTGGAAGCAGTAACGTGTCCTGTCACACTTTTTTTGGGGTACTCCGGAATTACCTTTACTTCTGCTGATTTTGTTCGGTCAAGAGCGATATGTTGAGTTCTGCCTACAAGGAAGTGTTGAATTCAGTTGCAAATCTGGTCCGATACTCGGTAAGCTCATATTTTTTCAACAAATCGTAGTGTCACCGCAAGGCACCACACTTGCTAGGTTGTAGGCTTCAATTCGGCCGCGATCCGTCAGTACACATCGCACCCGCGAGGCGCCACTGTCGACGCTAGCAGACCGAGCGCCGCCGCTCGGCTGGTCTCACGAGACAAGCTAGCGCACTGGCCAGTTCTACAGCCGACTTTAGTAGGAATGATTCACTTGTTATAGCTTCAGAGATCTCATTTGCAGAGACGCTAGTCAGCATAGCCTTCAGCTAAGTCAGTAGCTACGACCTAGCCAGGCACCACATACAGTTTATGCACTGACAATTGATCTATACGTGTGAAGCAATCAGAATTGTAAAGAAGTATTCGCAGTTCAGTCTATAACTGCACCTGTAAAGTCAAGTTCGACGTTTACCGCTAATGCTGAATTAAAGCTAAGTATTTAATTGTATTCCTCTCTACTAACTTTCTAATCAGCTAAGATGTTCTAGATACTTCCCTTCAAGTATAGTTCATTCATCCTCACGTCAGCCTACGTGATCAACGCGTGCAATTAATGGCCACACCTCGTGATCAGACTAAGAGTCAAATTGCGTGACTCAGCCGGGTCACCCTGTTTTTTTCGTGAGGCCCAAGTTCCGCCTCATACATAACACAAAAGGCAACGGTGTCAAATGTCTTTCTGACGTTAAGGACCACGTCATCAATCTGAGCGCCGTTGTCTACATCACTATGGAAATAATGGAGGAACAGAGCGAGCTGTTTCGCAAAATCTGTTTGCGGAACCCATGTTGATTTCTAAAAACGAGATTTTCATTCTCTAAAAACGTCATGATTCTTGACAGCAAAAAGTGTTCCATAATTCTACAAAAGACTGACGTCAACGATACTGCACAGGTGCATCTGTCCTATGACTGTTCTTGAAAACGAGATAGACCTGAGCATTTTAACAGTCGCTAGGTACCATTCGTTACTCCAGCGATCTACGATAAACTTCTGCCAGAAGCAGACCGAGGTCTTCCGCGTGAATTCTGTGGAATCGGGCGCCATGTCACGGAATGCGCGGTCCCTCCCGCCAGAGGTTCGAGTCCTCCCTCGGACATGGGTGTGTGTTGTTCTTAGTATAAGTTAGTTTGATTTAAGTAGCGTGTAAGTCTAGGGACCGATGACTTAAGCTGTCTGGTCCCTTAGGAATTCACACACATTTGAACATTTTAGGATCGTAGAGGTATCTCATCAGGACCTGATGTTGTTCCACTACTAAGCGGTTATAGTTATTTTTCTAGTTCGCGATCAGTTTTGTATATACTGAAAGGTGGCTACACTGAGCCACAGCGCCAAAAATCGCGCCAGAGAGAGTATTGTTCCGCCGCCTCCACTGGCAGTGCTCATTGAGAGGTAGCGGCAGGCAGTCCTTGCCGAGCAGTTGTGGTGGACACTGCTTGTATCTGAAGTTGGAATGAGATGGGGTAGTAGTGAGTGTTTGTTCGATGTTTTATGCAGCTATGTGATGGGAGAGATAGTAGATGTTGTTCCAATGGAGATATTGTAATGACCTGAGTGCTTTTCGTCAATATAAATTAAGGTAACTAACTACTGTTCTTTATTTTCTTATTATTTGTGTGTCCTGAATAATGCTTCATTACAGGTTCAGTCAACAAAGCATCTGGCGTGTGTTCTTGTATTAGAGTGTAATTCTGGGTTTCTTGCACAATTATAGTATTTCCAATTTTCTTTTATCACGTCAGTATAAATGATATTTAAAAATTCTTGTCTTGTTGAAGAAGAACCGTGCCAGATGTGCGTTGAGTCACACTCCCACACACAGAACAGTTATACTTGTGCTTTGGTTTCGTAGGTTTTATAGCTGCTGGGGACTTAATTAATTAATTGTGTTAACGAAAATTTTCATTTCATTCTTTGTTGTCATTCTATGCAGTCAGATAGCGTAACAATTAGTTGTCAGGGCCAGCCGTTTACGAGACTTGCGTAATCGGACATACAGCGACAGGAAATTAAAAAAGTATTTGCATTTCATTTTATTAAGCCCCCATGCACGTGGCGACCGCTGCTTCGGATCGTCCCTTGGAATTCTTCTGATTGTAAAAATAGTAGACAGTAGTATTGTTGTAGTAATTTGTAGTTTAGTAATTGTAGTCTATTTTGCATGTGTAGATTTGGTAATTGTCATTCTTCTAAGGGTATTTTTTTTCTCATAATTTTTTCTTTGTTGTCTTGTATACGCGTTTGACAATTTAGTGCAATTATTTCAATTGTTCGTTAATCGTGTTTGAAGGAAACATTTCGTGTGAATGATATTGTTGATGATAAAGTGTCATTGTGTGTAATTTTCATATAGTGACGAGTTTTGGATATTTTGTAAATGATTACGCGATCAATGAAAAAGGCAAAAATGATGAATAGTGAGAATGACGAAATTGTTGACATGGCGAACTCGCCAACACAGGACAACAGTATGATGGATAATGAAGTGGAAAACAATGTAATAAGTCGGGAAAATAGTCCGGAACCAGTTCAAGGTTTTTCTCAATCAGAAAATTCACAGAATACGAGAGTAACGATAGAAGATTCTGGAACAGTATCGAACACAGATAGCTTTACAGCTATGACGAGGGATACTGGTTTTGTGGGAAATGTTAGGGGCGAAAAGAATTTCGAACCGGCTGATATGGAGCAGTTGATGGGTGCTATATTAAATCTGGGAGCACGAATGGAAACACAGTTTAGATCTGAATTAAAAACACAGATGGGAACAATGGAAGCACGGTTAGACTCACTGGGATCACAAATGGGAACAATGGAAACACGGTTAGACTCATTGGGATCACAGTTAGGATCTGAATTGAAAACGGTGGCAACACGGCTAGAAACAGAGATGGAAACAATGGAAACACGGTTAGATTCACGAATAGGGACATGTTTCAAAAATATGAAAGCTGAATTAAAGAAAGAAATCAGAGAAGAAGTACAACCGATTTTGAATTCTCACAATAATAGATTAATTGCAGTAGAAATTAGACAAAGGGAACAGGATAGAGAACAGGAGGAAAGAGAGCGCGTGATAGTACAGAAATTTTCAGAGTTAAATTTACAACGTGCATGGGGGCTTAATAAAATGAAATGCAAATACTTTTTTAATTTCCTGTCGCTGTATGTCCGATTACGCAAGTCTCGTAAACGGCTGGCCCTGACAACTAATTGTTACGCTATCTGACTGCATAGAATGACAACAAAGAATGAAATGAAAATTTTCGTTAACACAATTAATTAATTAAGTCCCCAGCAGCTATAAAACCTACGAAACCAAAGCACAAGTATAACTGTTCTGTGTGTGGGAGTGTGACTCAACGCACATCTGGCACGGTTCTTCTTCAACAAGACAAGAATTTTTAAATATCATTTATACTGACGTGATAAAAGAAAATTGGAAATACTATAATTGTGCAAGAAACCCAGAATTACACTCTAATACAAGAACACACGCCAGATGCTTTGTTGACTGAACCTGTAATGAAGCATTATTCAGGACACACAAATAATAAGAAAATAAAGAACAGTAGTTAGTTACCTTAATTTATATTGACGAAAAGCACTCAGGTCATTACAATATCTCCATTGGAACAACATCTACTATCTCTCCCATCACATAGCTGCATAAAACATCGAACAAACACTCACTACTACCCCATCTCATTCCAACTTCAGATACAAGCAGTGTCCACCACAACTGCTCGGCAAGGACTGCTTGCCGCTACCTCTCAACACGCACTGCCAGTGGAGGCGGCGGAACAATACTCTCTCTTGCGCGATTTTTTTGGCGCTGTGGCTCAGTGTAGCCACCTTTCATACAGTGTAGCCACCTTTCATATGCCCTTCCTCCACGGGCTAGAATTTGATGGTATTTTTGCCAGCATTGGTGGTGAAAATACCACCAAATTCGTCAAAAAAAAATACAGACAAAAATAAAAGATAATATTAATACGTAAATATCATATAACTAGATAAAATTTTGGCTTTGCACTGACCTTTCAATAGCCTAATATATAAAATACACTAAGCAATACAAATTCTTTCATACATGTGACTTTACATAATAGTTTACAGAAATATCATGTGGTTAAACAATTCAATCGATAACGTCAGCAATGACGAATATGAGCAGGTAAGAGTCTTATAACTTTTCACAAACAGTAATACACAAAAAATCAGTTAATACAAATATTCACAACAAGTAGTTCACAGTTCCAGCAGTAGCACCCAGCACTGTTGAATAGGTGCTGACAGCAATAAGTGACATCATCTCAGTAGAAGCAGTCCATCAGTGGCACCCAGCATTGTGGAACAGGTGCAGACTCCAACAGGTGACATCATTTCATTAGAAGCAGTCCATCAGTGGCACCCAGCAATGTTGAGTAGGTGCAGACACCATCAGGTGACATCATTTCAGTAGAAGCAGTCCATCAGTGGCACCCAGCAATGTTGAGTAGCTGGAGACTCCAACAGGTGACATCATTTCAGTAGAAGCAGTCCATCAATGGCACCCAGCAATGTTGAGTAGGTGCAGACACCATCAAGTGACATTATGTCAGTAGAAGCAGTTCATCAGTGGCACCCAGCATTGAGGAGTAGGTTCAGACTCCAACAGGTGACATCATTTCAGTAGAAGCAGTCCATCAATGGCACCCAGCATTGTGGAACAGGTGCAGACTCCAACAGGTGACATCATTTCAGTAGAAGCAGTTCATCAGTGGCACCCAGCAATGTTGAGTAGGTGCAGACACCAAGAAGTGACTTCATTTCAGTAGAAGCAGTCCATCAGTGGCACCCAGCAATGTTGAACAGGTGCTAGAGCAACAAGTGACACCAGTTCAGTAGAAGCAGTTCCATCAGTGGCACCCAGCAATGTTGAACAGGTGCAGACACCAACAAGTGACATTATTTCAATAGATGCAGTCCATCAGTGGCACCCAGCAAAGTTGAGTAGGTGCAGACAGCAGGAAGTAACATCATTGCAGTAGAAGCAGTCCATCAGTGGCACCCAGCAATGTTGAGTAGGAGCAGACACCGACAAATGACATTAAACAACCATCACTGATCACACTGTTCCTCAGCACAAATTAAACATGTCCTAGTGGCACCAATCATGTAGAAAAAGTACAAGTAACAGTCCATAATCAGTCACTATTTAGACAGTTCAAGCATGAACAATAGTTTGAATGCACATACAAATGCTTTTACAATGCTCTTACACTAAACATACAAATCATAACAAACACACAAATGATATCAGATAATTGTCATATTACTATTACAGATACACAAACATCAGTAAACCTATAATATTTATGGGTGTCAGTGCAAGCCACTACAAACAAATAAAATAATATTTAGGAGATAGGTGGGTAGGATTAGGAAAGGAAAACACACAAAACACACTCACTCATCTTTCATCCACATTAAGTACTACTGTGTAATTGTATAGTGTTAACTGTCTGAATCCACTTCTGTCAAATTTCATGTTCATCATGTGTATCAAGTAGTAGTGGCAGCAATGTATAACAGTCAATAATAGTTAAGTCAACGTCATAGTCATCATGTCAAGACCAATGTTTGCCAAGCCAGATCAAAATGTACTGTTACTGAACAACTGTCAGTGTGCCAAGATATGCAACTTCCTCTCTCCAAAAAAAAAGTACATACTGCTTAGTGATTTAACAAAGTGTGTGTAGACAATCTTCCTTCCATTTTAGTGTTCTAGTCTGCTATCTTCATCCTCCTTGTTCCATATAGACCAACAAAAAAAAAATGCACCTCACTTACTTTACCTCTTATACACCATACTCCAATCAACTTCATACAATCTCAATACCTCCATAATATCTTTTCAATACGTCGATACATATAAACCTTATTGCCAGTATCATTTACCTTACCTCTTGTCCACAAAAACTCCAATACTACCAATATCATTTCACTTCCATAACAACTCTTTCCTCAAGTCAGTTTCGTCGAACAAGTACAGATAAAATCCTAATGCAAACCTCCTCATCCCATACAATCCGAAGACACACTGTCAACACACAACCTCTGTGTAATCCATCTGACCAAAATCTTCTACTCATTATGAATTATAAACAAAGAATACATACATGACCTCTAACAGACTTAGTTCGAATAACTCTCAGTAATTAAGTACGATTACGGAGTGTGAATGATGCTAATATTTCACAGTGTGTACACCACTTCAAGAATTATGGCAAACAGAAGCAAACATGTGGAGTATTTCTTGTATCAAGTGTCACTTCCTATTTCAATTGCTCACGAAAAATGCAGTGTAATAAGTGTGTTGGTATGTCATGTCGTTAGCTTCCTTCCTATTGGCATACATTTATACAGCTTTCATAAAACCTCCAGCTCATGTGACTTCTATGATGTTTCTTGTACTAATGTCGTTCGTCGAATTATTGCCGTTCATTTTCTTATGTTAAAATATAAAGCACTGAGCGTAAGCAAAACAAGCAACAGCGAGTAAATATACCCATATGAAAGGTGGCTACACTGAGCCACAGCGCCAAAAATCGCGCCAGAGAGAGTATTGTTCCGCCGCCTCCACTGGCAGTGCTCATTGAGAGGTAGCGGCAGGCAGTCCTTGCCGAGCAGTTGTGGTGGACACTGCCTGTATCTGAAGTTGGAATGAGATGGGGTAGTAGTGAGTGTTTGTTCGATGTTTTATGCAGCTATGTGATGGGAGAGATAGTAGATGTTGTTCCAATGGAGATATTGTAATGACCTGAGTGCTTTTCGTCAATATAAATTAAGGTAACTAACTACTGTTCTTTATTTTCTTATTATTTGTGTGTCCTGAATAATGCTTCATTACAGGTTCAGTCAACAAAGCATCTGGCGTGTGTTCTTGTATTAGAGTGTAATTCTGGGTTTCTTGCACAATTATAGTATTTCCAATTTTCTTTTATCACGTCAGTATAAATGATATTTAAAAATTCTTGTCTTGTTGAAGAAGAACCGTGCCAGATGTGCGTTGAGTCACACTCCCACACACAGAACAGTTATACTTGTGCTTTGGTTTCGTAGGTTTTATAGCTGCTGGGGACTTAATTAATTAATTGTGTTAACGAAAATTTTCATTTCATTCTTTGTTGTCATTCTATGCAGTCAGATAGCGTAACAATTAGTTGTCAGGGCCAGCCGTTTACGAGACTTGCGTAATCGGACATACAGCGACAGGAAATTAAAAAAGTATTTGCATTTCATTTTATTAAGCCCCCATGCAATACTATTTCGATGTTTCTACATTGATTGAAAGGAGGGCCCGTGTTAAGATCTTCCGAGGTGACACAATTTTGAAAGGAAGAATTCAGTAATTCGACCTTTTCTCTGTTATCATCCGTTCTGGTACCAGTGTGTCATTGAATGAATGAAGTGGATGTCGAACTGCTTACTCATTTTACGTAAGACCAAAACATCGGTTAACAAAATTTTACTTTCAAAGTAACTGAAAGCTTTTGTTGTTGCTCTTATTACTCTCATTTCCTTCGTTCAGGCTTTGTTTGTCAGCTTGATTTTACCTCCTCTTGAATCTGTGATCAAACTCTTTGTTTACGTAGCAGTTCTCTAACACGGCTGTTAAACCACGGTGGGTCTTTCCCGTCCTACTGCTTCATTTTCTTCAGAGAACTGACGTTGAAGAAGAGTACATTGAACAATAAATTAGCCACCAGCAGGAGAATTGAGCATAATACCATGCACCACCGCCTCTATCCGTGGTAATGGCCTCTACTCGGCGAGGAAGAGAATGGAAAGATACTGCAAGTAGGCCTCATCCAGCTGAAGCCACTGGTTAATGATTAAATTCCACTACCGTATTGCGAATATTTTGAGTACTACGTTTCATCCCCTGTTCCAAATAAAGCCAAACATTTTCGTTGGTATTAAGAATGGATGATTGTTTAAATCCAGATTCATATTGACGGTAACGTGAATGAGTGAGATTAAGAAAATGATTTAATTTATAAAATCAGGAATACTAACACGTAAGACCGTTAGTCACTTCATTTCAGAAACAATCATTTCTCAAGACACACAACTACTAAAATCGTAAAATCAACATTCAATAAGTGCCTAGTAGTAATCCACAGAGATTAAAACGTGATTTAATGAATTCTGTGCACTCGCACAATTTGCAAAAAGTACTGCTAAGCGCACCCTTAAATACAAATCAATTGGCCAGTCAGAATACATAAATGAAACCATCGGTCATGCGCAAGACACATTGAAGTTGGTATAAACACGCCGGGTACACGGCTTTTCCTCCTTTCGTGTTTGTGACTTTCACCATGACTGACTCAATGCAGGATCGCGCTCTGCTTGTAAAGCTGTATTACAAGAATGATGACTGTGCATACCTCGCTCTGCAGAAGTTCCGGACACTGAAGGGTTTGAAAAAAGGCGTTGGTCCGATGACTGCCGTGGGTCTGGAGAACATGATTCGGAAATTAGAAAAGACGGGTTCTTTTGGTGTGCAACCTGGTAGAGGAAGGAAGCGAATTGATTAGACGTGGAAGTAGTGGCCACAGCAATGCTGGAGGAGACGAGTGGTGGTGTGCAAACGTGTAGTGCACGTAGAATTGCCAGAACATTGGACATACCCGTGAGCACGGTGCATAAAATCCTACGAAACATCCTTCTTTGCTATCCACTGAAAATTACCCATGTGCAGGAGTTGCTTCCTGTTGAACTGCCAGCAAGAGAGACCTTTGCTTTAGAATGGAAGTGGACAGTGACTGGCAGTGGAAGATTTTAAGATTTTACGGACAGACGAAGCCTACTTCCTCTGAGAGGATATGTCAACACACAAAATGGCTCTGAGCACTATGCGACTTAACTTCTAAGGTCATCAGTCGCCTAGAACTTAGAACTAATTAAACGTAACTAACCTAAGGACATCACACACATCCATGCCCGAGGCAGGATTCGAACCTGCGACCGTTGCGGTCGCTCGGCTCCAGACTGTAGCGCCCAGAACCGCACGGCCACTCCGGCTGGCAGTCAACACACAGAATTGTCAAATGTGGGCAACGTAAAATCCACACGCAAATCAATCAGTACCACTTCATTCTGAAAAGGTCACTGTGCGGTGCGGATTTACTGCATCATTTATCATAGGGCCATCTTTTTTCTACGAGACAGGTGCTTCCGGACCTGTTACCTGTAAAGTCACTGGCAAGTGCTATGAGTGTCTTTTACGCAACCACGTCATTCCATCTCTCCAACAGCGTGAATGTGTGGAAGGGATCATTTTTATGCAAGATGGCACACCTCCGCACATTGCAAATCCTGTTAAGCAGCTGCTGAAGCGCCATTTCGGAAATGCTAGAATTATAAGCCGCCATTTTTCTACAACCTGGCCTTCCCGATCACCTGATCTTATTCTGTATGACTTACTGGCTGTTGGGCTATCTGAAAGACATTGTGTTCAGTGTTACGATTGCAAACGTAGCTGCATTGAAGGCACGCATTGCGCAACACATTCTGAACGTGAGCCCGGAAACACTTTGATCAGTTGTGGAACATACTGTTTCTCGATTCTGACTTGCTGCAGAAAACGGTGGACAGCATATTGAACATGTTTTGCGCCAGTCACACGGAAATTAATAATCTGATTTGATTTTGAGTGACGCTTTTTATGAGGTTTTTGGCCTCATGACAGTTAAAAACCGATGCGAGTGATACTTTTTATGCGGTTTTAGGCCTCAGGTCAATTAAAAACCGATGTGAGTGATGCTTTTTATGCGGTTTTTGGCCTCAGGACAATTAAAAACCGATTTTTCCCGTACGATGTGATATGACCTTGCCGTGGTCGATGGGCTTGTGTAACTAACAGTATCACACTTTTACACCCACACACTGAATAGTACAGTTTGTTTGACGTCAAACGTACACCTTTGGCATTGTTGTGTGATTCATGTGTTATTTGCAGTCGACCACTATTAAATTATGATGCTTACAGCGCCATCTATTGCTGCATTTGTTGGGCCGGCCTGAGTAGCCGAGCGGTTCTAGGCGCTTCAGTCTGGAACCGCGCGACCGCTATGGTCGCAGGTTCGAATCCTGCCTCGGGCATGGATGTGTGTGATGTCCATAGGTTAGTTAGGTTTAAGTAGTTCCAAGTTCTAGGGGGCTGATGACCTCAGAAGGTAAGTCCCGTAGTGCTCAGATCCATTTGAACCATTTTTTGCTACATTTGTAACTATTTATTTTTCTTCTGCCGTACGTTTTCCCCCTTCTCCGATAATATGCCGTTGCAACTTGACGTCATTCTGACCAATGATTTCATTTTTACAGCGGTTTTAAAGTTCAACTTTAATTATAATCACCGTGAATATATATATTACGTCTCTGCTAAGTGTCGTCAGGCACATTTTCTCTGACGTTTCGACAGATATTTGCAATTTCGTTTTTGCTACGTGTAGCTGCTGTCAGCCCAAACGAATAGTACTCCTCACGTTTTTCATACGACACCCAGCGTTGACGGAATGCGTCGGTTTGTTTCCAGTTTCAAACAAAATTATTTTTAAATTGGAATCTTACGTGGCCATTCGATAAAGCACTGCCAGACTAGCCTAGCGCGATATTCGTTTTACCGATGTGTGTTAATAGGTACAGTAAAACAAGAAGAATCAAAACTCCAACTGCTTCTAACAGTGAGCAGCGCGGTTCTGCATGGTTCTAGCAATCAGCGCGGGCTAGGGCGGTGCTTTCGCTGCTGAAGTACTCGTTGTTCCTCATGTTTTATCGTCCCTGTTAATACATATCGGTAAAACGAATATCTCGCTCGACTAGTTTGGGAACGTTGTGTCGAATTGGTACGTAAAATTGCGCTTTAAAAATCATTTTGTTTGTAAGCGGAAACAAACAGACGCTTTCCATCGACGCTGGACGTCGCATGAAAGAGCAGTGTTTGTTTGGGCTGACTCCAATAATGCAAATAGTTGTCGTAACACTAATATATAAAGTGTGATTTTTTGCACGGTGTACAAACTCTAGGGACTAATCGACGAGAGGATACGGAACAAAAAAGATCTGGTGAACTTACGTCCGGAAACACATGGTTTCCATCATGGAGACCATTTATTCAATCATACTTTGTTACAGAGGCTGCGGTCTAATAGGCGCTGCGTCATGCATGGTTTCCTGATAGAGGGTGGTTCTGTTCTTCATATGGCATGTTCTTTCCTGGTATAGTAATTGGTAAAGTTGTCTTGCTGACTGATCTTGTAGTGGATGTGATACAGCGTTGCACACAATGGTTCGGTATTCGAACCGAGGGGCATACGGCAAGGTTGTATCAGGAGATCTATCCCCGCCGACAACAACCACAGCATTCAGTGTTTGCAACAGTCTTTCGCCATTTGTCTGTGAAGATGTGCCATTGGTGATTCGAAGGGTTAAGTGGCTGCTACATGATGGTGCTCCAACCCACTCCACCGTTAATATCTGGACGCATCTCAATCGTGTCTTCCCTGGTCGATGGATCAGACTAGGGGGTCCAGTTGCATGGCCTGCTCGTTCATCGGCGATTTCTGGTTATCTTTGGAGGCACTGGAGCAGCGTATTCAAGCTGCCTTTGACACTGTTCGGATGCAGCCTGGTTGATGTGAACGTGTGAGACAGAACATTCTACTTCGGCCTCGCGGGGTAGCCGCACGGTCTTGGGAGTCTTGTCACGGTCCACGCGGTTCCCCCCGTCGGAAGTTCGAGTCCTCCCTCGGGCATGGGTGTGTGTTTGACCTTAGGATAATTTAGGTTAAGTTAGATTAAATAGTGTGTAAGCTTAGAGACCGATGACCTCAGCAGTTTGGTTCCATAAGACCTTAACACAAATTTCCAGAAGAATATGCTACGACGCGTACGTGCATCCGTTGAGGCATGCGAAAACTTTTTTGAAAACACACTGCAACTGTGGCTGCATGGTACAGAGCGTATTAGTCCGCAGTCTCTGCGACGCGCCTCCTTATTTTGAGTTCTCACTTGGATTCTACAGTGCCTCGTGCCTCTACAACTCACTGCTGAAGCGTTTCTGGAAACCTCGGAAAACTTAAACCTGGATGACCGCTTTTTCATCCAATTTGCACGCTCCATTCACGGTAATGCAGTTACAAAGATAGGCTACTAATTGTAACTGTACTTCTGTAGTTATCTGTTTCAATTCCGCACCTCCTCACCATCCTACCTTCTCACAAACAAATAATGTTGGAGTCCTCCTTGCGCGGTTCGAGCCTTGCTAACAACTGGCTAGATGGAATGGGTAGTTTGCACAGCGAGATGTGCCTCAGGGCAGCAAGCAAACACCTACTGTTACCGTCTGTTTGAGGAGGACCCTGTTTCGCCCGTGGGTGTCTATCAGAGACGGGCCGCATCGCCCCAATAGCAGGTAAGCAACGAATCAAAATAGCAGATTCACCTTCACTGCTCTTAATCTGTAATGCGTGACTTAATTGGTAAAATTAGTTTTGGTGTTTAGGCTTTAGTCACTAGGCCCTATAGCTACACAACATTACAGCTATAATCTGAACTATTCTTTTCATTAATGTATAAAAGTGCACATATATTCACTCCTCCATAAATAGTATTTCTAGAGATAAAAGTTATATAGCTTATGAAGAAAGTGCAGTTCAACGACAATTTTAATGTGAATTCATTCAAAGAAGTGACGCAACCGGTGTATTAAACTATTTAAACTAGCAGCTGACGTGAAGTAAAATCTAAAGGCAAAATCCATTAATTGAAATCTGACGCTTTTTTTTCCACTAACTACATACTTTGTCACTTTGTGTAGGCTTCAATTTTGATTAGTCGAATCAAAAATACGTTTCCTTAAATCATTAAAAATTTATATTAGAAAGCATTAAAACATAGTACAAGGAACGTAAAAGTGAATGATTAATTTGGTTATTTGTTCTTTCGTTGTTTGCAGTATGCATGGTGTTTCACAATTCCTATTGTAACTTTCTGGGGCTTATAGAGGCGACTTAGCTGCTAAAGTTTTCATAAGGAAAGGGAGGGAGACACTGTTCTAAACTGCCCTCAGTGTTATTCTGTATTCATACCGGTCAAGCTGCGAAGGAAACCTAGCAGAATTGAAAAGAGAATGATAGTAGAGGGAGAAAAAATAAAAACTTTAATGTTGACCAACAACGTTGTAGGTCTGTCAGAGACTACAAAGGACTTGAAGCAATAATTGAATGGAAAGGCTAGTGTCTTGAAAAGAGATTATAAGACGAACATCAAAGACTAAACCAGTGGTTAATGGTATATAGTCGAATTAAAGCAGGTGAAGATGAAGGAATTGTGTTTGGAAACAAGGGAGTACAAGTAGTAGATGTGTTTTGCTATTTGAGCAGAAAGAAAACTGTTGATGGTCGAAGGACAGAGGATATAAAATGCAGACTGGCAGCAGAAAGTAAGGAATTTCTGAATATTAATTTGCTGACACCAAAAATAAATTTGACTGTTAGGAAGTTCTTTCTGAAAGTATTTACTAAAGTGTAGTTTTGTATGGAAGTGAGACGAGGAGGATAAACAGTTCAGACAAGAAGAGAAATAGACGGGTTTCTCGAATAACTAATGGGTAGGCAGTCACCAGAGTTGGGGAGAAAAGAAATTCGGATTACCACTTCACTAAAATAAGAGATTTCCTTCATAGGGTACGTCATGGGACATCAAGGAATTGTCACTTTGGTAATGAAAGGATGTATGTTCGTGGGGAGGGTGGCCGCGGGGGCAGGGGGCCGGGAGAGGGAGGGGGGCCGGGAGGAGACCACAGCTTGAATACAATTAGCAGGTTCAAATGGATGTAAGTTGCAGTGGTTAAGCAGAGAAGAACAGTCTTTCACAGAGTGGACTGGCGTGAAGAGAAGCTTGCAACCAGTCTCGGGGCAAAAGAAAACAACAGCAACAAGAGCTCAGCAAAGAAAAAAGCAAGCATGCTGGTAGTGGGGCAATGGGAGTCCGAATTGGGAATCTGTCGGAGGGGATTTTCGGTTGCGGCATTCGCCAGGTGAGCGAGGTAAACGTCAGGAATACCTTGCTCAGAACCTGGGGATGGGCACTACTTTTAATTTAACTCTGGGCCTGTACTTTCCAGACTAAAAATAAAGTCTAGGGCACGTGAATGTGCATTTTTTCTGTAAATTGAGTGAAGTCGATGACTTGTTCGACATGTAAAGTGTAGCTGACGAAAATCATGTACGGGTCAATCTTGCAACTCCAGAGGAGCTGACATATTGAGAAATATATTTATGAGTGATTTAAATGAAATTAAGCAAATAGTGGACTCTATATTCAAAACTGAATAATGATGCGAGTTGCTGTGTGAAACGTCAGAAGTGTTCTACATCATGTGGGGCTGTGGGTTCAAGCAAACAGGGAGAAAGTAACAATCTTTGTACTTAGAAATCCGTGACATAAAGCAGCTAGTAAAAGCTTCGAATGCAGAAAAATCAACATCTTTTGCAGATTAAGTAGAAATTGCCTTGTATCATGCACAATTCAACTCGTTTACTTTTACTGAACTAATAATGACTAATAACAATAGGCGAATTAGTTGATAGATCGTACTCTGTAGTGGTATCTCTTAAGCAAACTCACTCATTTAACCAGTAATGCTGTGTGAGGCAATAAATTAAATTAATGGCAAAATTTAAGCAGTCTGAAATTTAGTGGGTGAGGGAAAGTTACAGTGATTTTCACTTTTACATTTTTAAAAGCTTTGAAATTTAGTAACAAGTAAGTATGGAACAATTATTTTAGGATAATGATAGGCGGAGTACATAATGCTAAGCTCTTTGAAACCTCTATTTATTTAAATAATACGACTTGATAATTTTCGATGCGATTGGTTACGCAGCTGCACTGAATTTTTGGAAAGATTTCTTGAAGCTTTCAGCTGCACGAAAGTAACGTGCTCCGAATACCTCGAATTATTTTATGAACATAACATGATGTCATCGGAGCAACGACATAAAAGACACAACCTGCTACTAAAACATCGTCCATTAAATACTTGAAAATGGCCTAAGGCCGAAACTGTACAATCGTACAGGAAAGAAAGAGACTGGCATCTGAAGGCTTCAATAAATCTTTCAAAAAATATGACTTGAAATAGTGACATTGCTGCTAGTAAACGTTGCAAGGTATAAGGTCGTGGTCCTAAACTCTCCTGCTCCTAACGTTTCGTCCAGAAATGTGCTGCATATATTGAGGCGTTACTCCTCGATTGAGTCTTGCTGACTGAAATGAGTGATTCAGATTGTCCGACTGAAAAAAAAAAGTGTATAAAAGCTTTGATTTCACATTCATGCGGTTGCTGCGGAGTGCTGAGTTCTCAACTTCCTTTGGCTGTGGTGAGTACGATACGGGACTTTGTCTGCTGACAAGTGAAAATCACATCTCGTAGTAACCTTCACAGAGCACAGGTCCTCGCACAGTTCTCTCTGCTGACAGTGCTATAGCAATAGCGACATCATGCTGGCGCGCTTCCACAGCTAAGCAGTAAGGATGTGGTTTACCAATAACGCTCTGATGCAAACTCTGGAACCCACATTCACAACACATCTTTCACAAGCTGTGCCGCAGTAATTCGTCATTTCACATTTCAGGAATCATTTAAAACGTCATACGTTTCATGTGCTACACAGCTGACAATTCTTATATACGAGGGACGTTCAATAAGTAATGCAACACTTTTTTTTCTCGACCAGTTTTGGTTGAAGAAATGCGTAACTCGTTTGGGACATCGTGGAATACTCCTGCCTCAGCCCCTATAATTTTACGAAGAGCCGACAGGTGGCAGCGCTGTACATAGCCTTCAAACTGGCATTTGCAATGGGGTGTATTCCAGGGAGAGAGCTGTCATTGAGTTTCTTTTGATGGAAAACCAGAGCATAGCACAGAGTCGTAGGCGCTTGCAGAATGTTCACGGAGACCTGGCAGTGAAGAAAATCCTGGTGAGTCATTCGCCGGGGCGCTTGTCATTGCAACAGGTCAAATCTGTCTGACTTCTTGTGTGTTGGTCGGCTTCACACAGCTGTGACTTGTGCAGTGTTGGAATGGGGGGTCACTCTTATTTGAGGTGATCGGCGGATCAGAATCAAACACCTCGCTTCAAAGCTGGACGTTTCTGTCGCTAGTGCTGACGAACTCGTCCGCCAGTTGCAAAAAATGCTTTCAAATATGTGTGAATTTCTAAGGGACCATACAGCTGAGGTGATCGCTCCCTAGACTTGCACACTACTGAAACTAACTTCTGCTTAGAACAACACACACACACACACACACACGCCTGCCCGAGGGAGGGCTCGAATCTCCGGCGGGAGGGGGGGTCGCAATCCGTGACATGGCGCCTCAAACTGCGCGGCCACTCCGCACAACTCGCCAGTTTCATATGCGCTGTATTACTTACGAGTTACTAGGCTAATCGTGACAATTTTTTGTCGAACATCGTCACACGCCATGAAACTCGTGTCCCACATTTCTAACCGGAAACAAAAGACAATCCATGGAATGGCGCCACACCACATCTCCTCCTAAGAAATAGTTCAAACCCACACACTCAGGCGATTAAGTCATGGCGACGGTCTTCTGGGATTCTGAAGAGGTTATTCTGTTTGACGTCCTCCTTCATGGTGCCATGATCACTTGTGATGTGTGTTGTGCTGCCGTCAGGAAACTGAAGAAACGACTTCAGCGGGTTCGTCGCTATAAAAATGCAAACGGACTTCTCCTTCTCTATGACACAGCAATGCCTCACACAAGTCTGCGCAATCGAGAGGGGCTCATAAAATTACATTGGACTGTGCCTCCTCATCCAACCTACAGTCCAGATCTCGCACCTTCCGAGTTGGATCTATTTGGTCCAGTGAAGAACGCACTCCGCGGGAAGCGGTACGTGGATGATGGGGAAGTTGTTGATGCAGAAAAAACGGCTCCGACGTCGACCAGTAGGCTGGTACCATGCGAGTGTAAAGGCCGTTCCAGTGAGGTGGCGTAAGGCCGTCGTATTGAACGGAGATTACGTTGAAAAACAGTGTTTTGACGCCAAAATATTGGGAAATAATACGGTGTATTGGGATCCTAAATAAAACCAATTCGCTTTCAGAAAAATACGTTACACATTCTAAGCCCCTCATACAATTTTGAATATGCCATTTGAAGGCATTTTTGAGAGTGACCTCTGTGAATATATATATATATATATATATATATATATATATATATATATATATATATATATATATATATATATATATATTTATGCATTTATGTCGATGTATAATTGGTTGTTTTGTAAATATTATTTGTATTTTTACGCTGGGTCTTGCCTAGGGAAAACTGCTATCGACCGATTACATCGATAGGTCGTGTGAAGAATCAAAGTGTGTAGGATCTTTGGTAGTGTTAACTCGGCCGCGTGGAGCGCGGTCAGAGAGAGTCCGGCTGGAGTAGCTAGTGGAGCAGGTGTGTTGTGTGACGCTCCCGCGAGTTGCCGCGCTTTCGGGGTTTGGCAGCATGTAATTGCGCTCGACTTGCGATGATAGTTTCTGACATGGTGTCGCGGACGGGAAGCATTAGCTGGTGCACATCAAGAGCCCGTTTCGTCTGGTGACCGTGACGAGAAGAAGGCGCGCCAACATCCGGCTTCTGCAACAGCGAAGGCCGACAATGAGTGACTGTCGCCACCTCCTCGATCTACGGCTTCAAACCTTTATTCAACCAATAAGGAAGACTGGAAGCACGTAAAGTTTTAGAACTGTATGGCAGACCTCAGCTTTTCCAACTTTTGAAATTGTTGCATCACAAAATTACAGCTACTTAGCATGAACCTTTGTTGCTCATTGTCTCAATTGCATTACCAAGCAGGGTCCCTTCCTTTTCCGGAATGAACCCGAGTGTCGTTGAAATTCAAACGCCAGCATTAAAGTAATATTACAGCATTTCACTGCTTTAATTTCAAAGTTCAGTTAAAGTATTCATAGCTGGCTATAATATTTAGATTACACAAGCACGAATTAAGAGTGCGAGTTTTGTTACCGTATTTTAGTTTACCTGTGACTGCAGCTCAGCTTGGTACGTACTAAATTTTACTATTGTTAATTGTTCAGAATCATTTAATTCAAGTTCAAAGTTAAATCTCTTATTTCTAAATTGCGTAGATTCAAGTAGCTTTTGAAATGATTGTTGAGGTAGTCCAAGACTAACCGTACTTTACTGAATTTCGATGTGCTTCAGAAAGAAAGCTCACTATTAACTTCAGTCACTAAATTAACTTTCGATTTTCCGGTTTTATTAATTCTTTTGCTAAATTAAGTCAGAGTGTAGCGAAATTTATTACTTCTGACAAACTTTCAGTTTTCACACTACATGTGTCAACCTTCAGTTGCCACGTTTCTAGTGCTAATTATATGTGTAATAACCTTTCTTTTTCAGTTACTATAGTAATTGTCCTTAGGACTCGCGACCGTAATTTCCCCCAAATCTCAAATATCTAATTACCGCTAGTTGATTGTTAACGTAACGGCCGCACATTTACTTTCTTTATTAACTTTACCCCTTTTTCAAAATTAATTTCCACCAGTTTCATTAGCATTTTTCCTTTCATTTAGATGTAACCCTTTCCTCCCTCTTTACCGACAAATTAACCTCGGTGACGATTGTTTTTCTCAAATTTCCATTAGGTACACGCGGTTTAATTTTTCACTGTCATTAAGGTCGATAAGTGAGGGGGAGGTTACAACCGGTTGTGCTATAAGGATAGAGTAAATGAAATAGAGCCGGCCGGTGTTCTAGGCGCTGCAGTCTGGAAGCGTGCGACCGCTACGGTCGCAGGTTCGAATCCTGTTTCGGGCATGGATGTGTGTGATGCCCTTAGGTTAGTTAGGTTTAAGTAGTTCTAAGTTTTAGGGGACTGATGACCTCAGATGACAAGTCTCATGGTGCTCAGAGCCATTTGAACCATTTGAAATGAAATAGAAAATAAAAATATGTATGTATTCAAGATTTTTCATTTAACAAGAAGAGATTAATTGTTTCATTGGTGACTGAGCCATGCACGACACGCGTTTATCCCATTTATTATTTGTCATCTTCTATTACGGTACTGCCACCTCGTTTTCTTATCCCATTTACTGGCATCACTAACTTCCTGCCTCACTTGCCAGTGAGTGACAGCAGCAGCGCGTATCGATAAGTGCACTGTCGTACCATCTCTGGAGCGACAAATAGTATTTCCGGATCGTCGTGTGTCTGGCAGTCAGTTGGAGACGGACCAGCAGTGCAGTCGGGACGCAGCAGCACTGAAGTCGGGACGGAGCGCCAGTGAGGCAGAAATAATCTGTCCAACGGAGGGAGATTGGAGCAAGACGACCGTTGGTTGGTCGTTCGGTTGGTCGTCTCATCATCGACGTATATTTGGTCCTTTCACCGTCTCCGGGCCTGGGAGTTGGTTGGTTGGTGTGGAGCAGCAAGGAAATCTCAATGGCGTGTAGTTTGGCCGGCCCGCTGGCGGTGTCTATGCGGTCTCGGAGTGTGTCGTGCTGTTCCCACTGCTGCGAGGTTCGTGGCTCACCGATCCTGGACATCAAAGTTGAGTTTTAACTTAATCTACCAGCAAGTCACGACTGTTCACATTGTGTCATTTGGAGTTCGTTGTCGGCTGTTGGGATATTCCTGCGAGCAACGATGTATGTTTTCAAGTCAGCAAATTTTAGCCACTCTCCAGTGGAGTTTAACTGTACTTGGTTATTTGAATTGAAGTGCACAAGCGGAATCTTCTGCCTTGTAGCAGTTAACGTTCTGGTTACCTGCCCTGGCTGTTGACGAGAATTCAGACAGTGTATTTTCCCTCATCATGTTGTCGCTGTCCAGCATGGTGTGTAGTTTGACAGCTCGATGTATAATTGATTGTCGGCACCAATAGCTTCTACGTTGTTCCATTGAACTCCCTGTTGTGTTCTGGTCGGGTGAAGCGGAGGTTAGCTTGTCGGTGGGTCTGTTGACTGTCTGTTGGTTGGGTTGTCGTCGGATCGACAATGGTTGGGCCGACTGCCTGTCTCACCTAAGCGAGCATTAGTGTTTGAATTCCAGGCCGACCCTCGGAACTTCTGAGCGCCCTTGGGCGTAATGACTTCTTTTATTTGTTCTTGTTGTTTGTACTTGTATGGCTTCTAGCCGATGTTTATGTTAAGGTTGTTTTGCCCTTAAGGCGTCAGATGGTTTGGGCCTTCAGCCTACTTTAAGAACTGTTTTACGTAAGGCCTTTTTCATTTTTAAAATTAATGTTATTGAGTCTTAAGAGTTGAGTCTTCAGCCGATTTGGAATTTAAGTGGTTTTGCTCTTAAAGTGTCAGATTATTGGGATCTTCAGCCGATTTTTAAAGTTGTTCTGCTATGAAGGTGTTAGATGGTTTGGGTCTTGAGCCTTATTTTTAGAAATGTTTTATGTAAAGCTTCTGGCATTTTTAAAATTGATGTTATTGAGTCTTAAGTGTTGGGCCTTCAGCCGATTTTGAATTTAAATTGTTAGCTCTTAAAGTGTCAGATTCTTTAGGCCTTCAGCTTAATTAAGGAACTGTTTTAAGATAAGGCTTTGCCTTTTAAATTTATGATTTTAGTTTAGCTTTAAGTTATTGGCTTTCAGCCATTTTTAAAGTAAAGTGATCTTGCCCATAAGGCATGAGATTGTAAGGCGCGTTAAGTTGCTAATTAAGTTCCAAAACTAAAGCTGAGTTTTTCTTTTTTAATTTTCCTTAGTTCTTGTAATGTTTGATCAAATAAAAGGTTGTACGTTCGAGTGTAACTGACAGCCACTTATTTTGGCCGCTTTCCACGTCATAAACTACCTGTCCTGTCCTGCGGGTTTAGTAGGGCGTCTCAGTGACCTTTCATTTATTTATTTACATCAATATACTGGTTTTCACTTCGTGTACATTCAGCCATCTCAATGTCGGAAAAACGACAGTGAATCGATTTTCTTGTTCGGAGAATGTACACAATGCAACTGGGAATCAAACGCGGGCCCTTTCGGTTAGTAATCTGCCGCGCTGACCCTGTAGCTACCGGAAGAGATTGACCACCGTGACTGTAATATAAAGGCAGAAAATTACTGAACTATATGAAATGAAATCGTCATAACTCCTGAACGGTTTGCGTTAGGACGTTCAAACTGCACGGTTGGTCGCGGGGCTTGAAGGGAATTAGTATGCGCCCTGTTGCTTTGGTTTAGCGACGAAGCCCACTTTCATTTGGATGGGTTCGTCAATAACCAAAAGTGGCGCATTTGGGGGACTGAGACTCCGCGTTTCGCAATCAAGAAATCTCCTCAACCTCAATGGGTGACAGTGTGGTGTGCAATATCCAGTCACGGAATAATCGGTGCGATATTCCTTGATGGCACTGTGACTACCGAGCATTAAGTGAAGGTTTTGGAACATGATTTCATCCCCATTATCCAAAGTGGTCCTGATTTCTACAATACATGGTTCATGCAAGACAGAGATCGGCACCATCGAAGCGGGAGACTGATGTCCTGGAGAAGCACTTTCGGGACCGCATTCTGGCTCTGGGGTACCCAGTCGCCACTGGCCCGGGCCTCTATTGGTCGCCATATTTTCCGTACCTGAACACATGCACCTTTTTGTGGGGCTATATTAAAGACAAGGTGTACAGTAATAACACCAAAACCATCGCTGAGCTGAAAACAACCACTGAGGAGTCATCGACAGCATCGATGTTCCGATACTTCAGCGGGTCATGCAGAATTTCGCTATTCGTCTGGGCCATATCATCGCCAAGGATGGCAGGCACATTGAACTAGTGGTAACCTAAATCCGAATATCTGTAGTGATCTTTACATGATGTGTGCACGCCATAGTTTGTAACTAATTTAGGTTTGTTTTTCGTATATCGTACTTCAATAATTGTCACTCTGTATGTATATGAGAAAATACTTAGTGCTCGAAGCTCATACTACAAAGTAACGGACTGACGGAAGTACAATGTCTTTGTTGAGCTGGTACTAACCGGATCGAAAGGAAAAATACGTATTGAATAATTGACTTCACTAGACAGAAAAAATAGAAATAATTCAGGCAGAGAATATACAGCAAGGAGAAAAGGGGACAGGAACTACCGCAACGGTAGGTGAACCTGCATCAGGAACATCTGTTAAAAAGCAAATGGGAGTGGGTTTGTGCTACCCAACCACCAACTGCACTGCAACTGCCACCTCCAGTGGCCGTTATCGGAGACGGCGTTAGAACAGCAGAGCACATTCTGATCGGCTTCAAGCGCACATGCAAACACATGAGCCGACTGAAGCGCCCTCGCTCCCAGCTGCAATAACATTGCGGTCGACTGGTTCACCGGGAAGCAGTCAGCGCGTCTGATGAACCTGGTAGGAGAAACAAAAGCAAACAGGGTAGAAATGAAAACAAGCCAGGGAGGAACTAGTACCTTTTGCAGATGACACGAGTGTTATAATAAATCCCATTCTAGAAAAAGCAGCTGAAGATATTGTTAAGGATGTCTTTCAAAGAATTAAGTGGTTCTCAGCTAAGTTCAGCTTCTTTCGCTCTTCGTGTAATCGCTAGTCTTGGTAATAAATAGATCAGCCTTCTAACGTACTTTGCATATTTCCACTCAATAATGTCTTATGGAATAGTTTTCTGGGGTAACTCACCGCTTAGACATAAAGTATTGATTGCACAAAAGAGAGCAGCGAGAATAATTAGTGGTGTTCACCCAAGTACGCCATGTAGGCACCTTTTTCAGGAGTGAGGTATTTTAACTGCACCATCAGAGTACATATATTCGCTAATGAAATTCGTTACAAACAATCCATCTCAGTTCGAGAAGAAAAGTGATGTTCATACGTAAAACTCTAGATCCTATCCGTTATTGAAGATGTCAATTGCTCAAAAAGGAGTACATTATTCAGCAACAATCATCTTTGATCATTTGCCCAACAACATAAAGTGTCTGGCAGGTAGCTGATCAAGTTTAAAATCTAGCTTAAAATCATTTATTTTGGACAACTCTTTCTACTCCATGGACTGGTTTCTGTCTCAGATGGTAAAAAAAAAAAAAAAAAAAAAACAAAACAATTGTACCTCTAATGGTAGTTGCATGTGTAGAACTAAAAATTTCAGTAATATTAATATTAGCACTATTCATGTGTGTCTATATATCTTGTAATCTGACTTGTTCCACATCATATCGATAAAATAATCGGGATAACGATCTACGGAACATGACATAACTAACTGAATAACTAACTAAGGAATGCACCAGATTCTCATCCAAGCTGCTGACAAAAAGCTATAGCTGAAACAGAACTGGCACCCACCACACTACTAATGTAGACTACATAATCATGTTTCTACGATGTCACTGAGCTGTGTCGAGTGATAGAATTTTTTTTTCTGCTAAGCAGTGAACTTCTGTGTAAGAGAATTGCGTTACAGAAAAGAATGGAAGAATTGCGGTAATTAATGCTTTTAAAATGAACCAAAAGAGCTGCATGTAAAACTATAGCATTCATTAGAGAGTTATTTAAGTTCTATTTTCAAAGGTAAATTTTTTATACGTGATTAGTGGCATCAGACTCACTCCCTCGCTCTGTTGTTTTGGAGTAATCTGTCGGAAATATATCGTAATCATAGTGTATAATGCTAAGTAATCCGGGTAGAGTATGTGGCGGAACCGGTTTATAGTATTTTGTGACTTTAATTACTTATAAATGATATTTCAGGTAGATCAAAAAATATATAAAACCAGTTACCTATTGTCAGCGTAATAATTCGTTTGATCTCAAAAATGATTACCCCGGCTAATATTTGTCACTACGCTAAAGAAATCTCCACTTGACGTTGTGTAGAAATGTTGTCTGTAAAGTCGTGTGAGTGGCATTAAATTGCATATTATTTATCAGATTTTACACAACTGTTACTTAAGATGGAAGCACTTTCCTCTAGCAAAAGGAACATTTAGTCACAAAATATTACCAGCGCACAACACTGACATACGTCTCCTATTAAAATATTTCATGTAAATCGTTCGAAATAATTAGGCTTCATACATCAGCAATTAAGAAACTGATATTACGTAAAGTGCTGTGAGCACTATTTTTAAAGATTCAATCTGAGTTGAATTCTGTCTTTTGAAGCAGAGTCGGGACCACCGGTGAACATTTATTTCCATTCATTTATATCTAACAGCATTTATGTTTGTTAAAATTCTCGATTCAAAACTGCCGCAGAGATATTTTTGCTAAGATGGCGGCAGACAGACGATAGTCAATTTGTCTATTGTTATTCTCGATTCCTATTATATCAAGTTAGTATATTCAGATAAAAGTCTTTAAGCGTTTTTTTCTCTATTTTTTAGCATTTAAAATTATTCTCAATGAAAAATGTTTCATATTTTTTATACCAGCTACTAGTAAACTCCGCTGTAAGGTACTAGCGCTAATGGCTGCGCTCCTGATTGCGGAGCTGAAATTTAACACTTAAAAACATTAATTAGATTGGATTACAATTGAAATAAATAAAAATCCACGTCTAGACAATAGCGACTCTATTTTTCAAATAATAACTAACAATAAAGTTACAGATTTTTTCTTTACAGACCTCACACCTCTCACGTCCAAACAGTTCGTCTGTTAGCACAGGAAGAATAAATGAACCACAATTATCACAGATAACAGAAAAAGGTTATAATCGTCATTGTCTATGAATGTAGTTCTGTGATAATAGTTCTAATTCACACAAAAAATAAATTTTACAGAAATAATGAAATAATTATCGTCATTTTTACACGATACAGTCTTTTTTATACTTAGTATCGATAATATTTGTTGATGTTTGTACACTTAGTTCATTTTAACCTCTTGTGGCTAGAACATAGTGTCGTGGATATTACAAGTAGAAAGGCATAGCAAATTATATATTGCGAGGAAATCCTCATTATGTTGCAGGGATTCGATGGACACAATATGACACGAAATTCGAATACTTTCCTCCCCCTGTGAAAATTTTCTGGAGGCTTGCCGCTATTCCATAGCACCGGTACACATCCTTTTTTAGTTACGTTTATTGTCATTTCGTCATATTAAAGAACGGAACCGCCAACTTCATTCTATTTTAAACAGAGGTGGTGTTGCTAATCGGAGCTGGTGTCAGCTTTCTTTTAACATCCAGAGGAAACCCAAGGCTTTCACATCTTGCTTGTAATTTCCCATTTTAGACTTCAGCTTGTAATCTAATCCACCGAACAACAATCAGGGGAAATTTGTGAGTGACCTTAGTGTCTCGCAAGAGCTGAATCATGACTCATCTAGCACCCAGGATATGTATTATTGCAGCATATGCATTATTTTTTCGCTGGCTGTGAGAAATGTGCAGTGTCGTTTTGTGAAATGACTAGTAATTACAAGTAACTATATGTTAACTGCGTTATAGCCCGCACCATTTAGTTCCAAGTATTTTCATAGAATTGTATAACCGAAGTAGTTGACAATCTTAGCTGGCCGGTGTGGCCGATCGGTTCTAGGCGCTACAGTCTGGAACCGCGCGACCGCTACGCTCGCAGGTTCGAATCCTGCCTCGGGCATGGATGTGTGTGTTGTCCTTAGGTTAGTTAGGTTTAATTAGTTCTACGTTCTAGGAGACTGATGACCTCAGAAGTTAAGTCCCATAGTGGTCAGAGCCATTTGAACCATTTTTTTGAAAATCTTACGTTTTCTATTTAGAAAGATCTGTACTATGATTTCGCAAGAAATGTGCGTCCATTTGTGAAACAAGATACATACACTGAGAAGGTAACTTGTTATTCTACAACTGGCTAAGAGTAGTGTACGCAGTAGTTTCGGTAAGTTGGAAACCAATTCTCGATTAAATACAAAATAAAGTTACAAAAATTATTATCGTGTTAGCTCTCAACATAAAATCCTTACACACACATGCAACACCGATCGTAGAGGCATTTCCAACACCATGGACCGAGCGAGGAGTGATTAGCACAGTGGACTCGCATTCGGAAGGTCGATGGTTCAAACCCACGTCCGGCCATCCAGATTTAGGTTTGCTGTGTTTCCCTAAATCGCTCCAGGAAAATGCCGCAACGGTTCCTATGAAACAGCACGTTCGATCCGATTCCCCATCCGTCTCTAATGACTTCGATGTCAATGGGGCGTTAAAACCCAATCTTCCTTCCTTCCTTCCAGCACCTTGTGAAATGATTTGACTTCAACGCTGTTCAAAACCACCGTTACATTCCATTGTATCGATTCAACATTCTTAAATCGCTTCCACTTGAGATCATATTTGTGTTTGGGACGAGCTGCATATTGTGGGTTATTCTATGCTGATAGCCACCTTTTGGCCAAAAACGGACAGTCAAGAACGCTTCTCTCCACTGTAAACAACGACAAAGAATAAACACGCACAATCGCAGATCTCTTATACGCGAACAGATTGCTGGAAGACATTAAAAAAAGAAAAGAAAAAAATGTCAGTGCAGGGAATTTCAGTCTACGTAGTTTCTTACATGTTCGAGTAACAGCACCACTGCTTTCTTTTGTAAAAATTCTCCCTTACACCATACTGAACTGACTACGTACATTTTATCCACAATGGAAATATTTACAGTAATCCAAGTTACCTAAATGTTGTGTGAAGAAGGTACAACACTCTAGCAGCATAACTGATAACTGACACATTACCAGTACTAATAAAATATGATATCTTGCAACTGCATCTTTTGATACAGAGATAATTATATGCAAATTGAAGGTTGAGAGGAGAAGAAAGGAAAGGAAAGGAAAGGGGAGAGATCACTGCTGTCATTTGCATTGGGACGTTACGCAGAATCGGTGGCGACGAATGAAAATGTGTACCGGACTGGGACTCGAACGCGGGACATGGCCGAAAGAACAGAAACAGACACATAACATTAATTTAATTATATGCCATTTACGGTCCCAAAAATACAATTTTTCTGATTCATAGTGTATTTCGAACTTAGAAGACCACCACTTTGTAATAGGACACCCTCACTAACACTACTTTTTTTTTGTTGGAATAACTGATACCATGTATACTGTCGATTCTTGTATAGGTGAACATTCTCGGCTGTTTCACTGCCAGAATTTCATTTGATTTTGTTAACGATGTATTATATTTCAGGCTAAAATGTATAAAAATAAACTAATGTGTTACAATCTGGTATACTTAAAATTCATATTATTAATTGCACAAACTAAAGCGAATTATTAATTTTATTTCTGGATTCATTTATAAAATAATGATCTTAATTGGTAAAGATTCTATTTTTGTCAAGAAAGTTTGTAAATTCTTTGCAATATTGTGAATACCGGAGAATCTAAGTTAGTCGTGAGCTTACTTCTGGTGGATTGATACTAGCAATGTAATTTGGAATGTTAAGTTGAAATTTTAAGAACGGTGTGACATTCAATAATGTGACAAAGAATACAATTCAAGAAAAATACAGGCAAATCTTCATCAGTCATTTAGTCATCAGGAACCGACAATGTTAAATCAAAATTTTATCCGAAAGAATGTACCCCTAGACGCAAGACTTGAGGCCAATAACAAGAAGAGAGAATGAAGATAAGTAAAAAGTTTTCTTTCGTATATCTTACGCCTCACGAAGCTTTCAAAATCTGTTCAAAGACAAAGAATTTTAATAGTGATTTTTGGGAGGGTAAGATTACAACTGGGTGCTGGCTGTTGTATGTATATCGGTTCTATGCCGTTTCTTTGTATAAGTCGTGAACAAAGGATTGTATATGTATCTACACGTGGAGTAGGTTAACAGTTATGCTACCCAGAAGCATGGAAACAGACCTGTACGAATGCGCAGCAAACAGATGTTAAGAGCAATCTTGCTGTGCTGGTACTGCTAACGGCTGAAAGCAACGGAAATAACAACCGTAATTTTTCCCGAGGGCCTGCAGCTTTACTGTATGATTAAATGATGATGGCGTCCTCTTGGGTAAAATATTCTGGAGGTAAAATAATCCCCCATTCGTATCTCCGGGCGGGAACTACTCAAGAGGACGTCGTTATCAGGAGAAAGAAAACTGGTGTTCTACGGATTGGAGCGTCGAATGTCAGATCCCTTAATCGGGAAGGTAGGTTAGAAAATTTAAAAAGGGAAATGGATAGGTGGGAATTGGTGAAGTTCGGTGACAGGAGGGACAAGACTTTTGGTCAGGTGAATACAGGGTTATAAATACAAAATCAAATAGGGGTAATGCAGGAGTAATGAATAAAAAAAATAGGAGTGCGGGTAAGCTACTACAAACAGCATAGTGAACGCATTATTGTGGCCAAGATAGACACGAAGCCGACGCCTACTACAGTAGTACAAGTTTATATGCGAACTAGCTCTGCACATGACGAAGAAATTGATTAAATGTATGATGAGGTAAAAGAAATTATTCAAATAGTGAAGGGAGACGAAAATTTAATAGTCGTGGGTGACTGGAATTCGATAGTAGAAAAAGGAAGAGAAAGGAAACGCAGTAGGTCAATATGGATTGGGAGTAAGAAATGAAAGAGGAAGCCTCCTGGCAGAATTTTTCACAGAGCATAGCTTAGTCATATCTAACACTTGGTTCAAGAATCATGAAAGAAGGATGTGTATATGGAAGAAGCCTGGAGATACTAGAAGGTATCAGATAGATTATATAATGGTAAGACAGAGATTTAGGAACCAGGTTTTAAATTCTAAGACATTTCCAGGGGCAGGGGCAGATGTGGATTCTGACCAAAATGTATTGGTTACGAATGGTAGATTAAAACTGAAGAAACTGCAAAAGGGTGGGAATTTAAGGATATGGGACCTGGATAAACTGACTAAACCAGAGGTTGTACAGAGTTTCAGGGAGAGCATAAGGGAACAATTGAAAAGAATGGGGGAAAGAAATACATTAGAAGAAGAATGGGTAGCTTTGAGGGATGAAGTAGTGAAGGCAGCAGAGTATAAAGTAGGTAAAAAGACGAGAGGTAGTAGAACTCTTTGGGTAACAGAAGAGATATTGAATTTAATTGATGAAAGGAGAAAATATAAAAATGCAGTAAATGAAGCAGGCAAAAAGGAATACAAAGTCTCAAAAATGTGATCGACAGGAAATGCAAAAGGGCTAAGCGGGGATGACTAGGGGACAAATATAAGGATGTAGAGGTTTATCTCACTAGGGGTGAGACAGATACTGCCTACAGGAAAATTAAAGAGACCTTTGGAGAAAAGAGAACCACTTCTATGAATATCGAGAGCTCAGATGGAAACCCAAGTCTAAGCAAAGAAGGGAAAGCAGGAAGGTGAAAGGAGTATATAGAGGGTCTATACAAGGCGATGTACTTAAGGACAATATTATGGAAATGGAAGAGGATGTAGATGAAGATGAAATGGGAGATATGATATTGCGTGAAGTTTGACAGATCACTGAAAGACCTAACCTGAAAGAAGGCCCCGGGAGTAGACAACATTCCATTAGAACTACTGCTAGCCTTGGGAGATCCAGTCCTGACAAAACTCTACCATCTGGTGAGCAAGATGTATGAGACAGTCGAAATACCCTCAGACTTCAAGAAGAATGTAATAATTCTAAACCCAAAGAAAGCAGGTGTTGACAGATGTGAAAATTACCGAACTAACGCAAATTCTATACAGATGAATGGAAAAACTGGTAGAAGCCGACCTTGGGGAAGATCAGTTTGGATTCCGTAGAAATGTTGGAACACGTGAGGCAATACTTACCCTACGACTTATATTAGAAAATAGATTAAGGAAAGGCAAACCTACGTTTCTAGCATTTGTAGACTTAGAGAAAGCTTTTGACAATGTTGACTGGAATACTCTCTTTCAAATTCTGAAGGTGGAAGGGGTAAAATACAGGGAGCGAAAGGCTATTTACAATTTTTACAGAAACCAGATGGCGGTTACAAGAGTCGAGGGGCATGAAAGGGAAGCAGTGGTTGGGAATGGGGTGAGACGGGTCGTAGCCTATCCCCGATGTTATTCAATCTGTATATTGAGCAAGCAGTATTGGAAACAAAAGAAAAATTTGGAGTAGGAATTAAAATCCATGGAGAAGAAATATAAACTTTGAGATTGCCGATGACATTGTAATTCTGTCAGAGACAGTAAAGGACCTGGAAGAGCAGCTCAACGGTATGGACAGTGTCTTGAAAGGAGGATATACGATGAATATCAACAAAAGCAAAACGAGGATAATGGAATGTAGTCGAATTAATTCGGGTGATTCTGACGGAATTAGATTAGGAAATGAGACACTTAAAGCAGTAAAGGATTTTTGATATTTGGGGAGCAAAATAACCGATGATGGTCGAAGTAGAGAGGATATAAAATGTAGACTGGCAATCGCAAGAAAAGCGTTTCTGAAGAAGAGAAATTTGCTAACATCGAGTATAGACTTAAGTGTCAGGAAGTCGTTTCTGAAATGTGGTGCTGCAGAAGAATGCTGAAGATTAGATGGGTAGATCACATAACTAATGAGGAGGTATTGAATAGAATTGGGGAGAAGAGGAATTTGTGGCACAACTTGACTGGAAGAAGGGATCGGTTGGTAGGACATATTCTGAGGCATCAAGGGATCACCAATTTAATGTTGGAAAAAAGCATGGAGGGTAAAAATCGTAGAGGGGGACCAAGAGATGAATACACTAAGCAGATTCAGAAGCATGTAGGCTGCAGTACGTACTGGGAGATGAAGAAGCTTGCGCAGGATAGAGTAGCATGGAGAGCTGCATCAAACCAGTTTCAGGACTGAAGACCACAACATCAACATAGGTTAAGACAGAACCCGTATTGAATCACTTTGTTGTCTGTCCGTCTGTCCGTCTGTCGTTCTGTTGAGACCGCTTCATCTCGTGAACGGGTAGACGAATCAAGTAGAAATTTGTGTCGGATTCTAAGGTCTGCGCTCCATTGTCTGTGTAATAAAGGTTAGTTTCTAAGTCAATGAAATCAAAAGGTAGGGTCATTTATGTCACATATTTTAACACTCTCGAAATTACTCATCAAATCATGTAGGGTGCTTCCCGTTGATCTAGAATGATGAAATTTGGCGAGAAGTTTCACAGTACAACTGAAGGAGAAAGAAAAGCGGTAATTTGTAATTATATCACACGGAAAAACTTTTGTAATTTGTTTCCCGACTGACTGTATTTCCGTTTGTTAAGAGCCCTTTTTCCTTAGGAATGAGTAGTCGTATCAGGTTGAAATTTATGTCACATACTAATATCTATGGTTGCTTGGCGGTGTAATAAAATTAACCTTGTAAGTTAATGGTATGAGGTATCGCCATTTATGTCACCTATTTTGATACTCGCGCCCACGGTACACGTAAGAGGGAAAAATCATAAAATCGTTAGTATGTAATTATATAACACGAAAAAATATATCTTTTTTCACATGTTATCCGACTTCATACTGAAAGTTAACACATTTGCGAAAGTCTTTAAATTCCCGTGACCTATAACGTGCCAGTATCGACATCAATAACACAAAAATCGCCGAGATTTTCGATTCCCTGGATGGGTGGACTTTCTGTGTACGTAATTAAGTTTGTACGGAACCCTCAAAGCGCGAATTCTACTCGCACCTGGCAATTTTTTTCTAAGCGGACGGTATTTGATTATCACCGTAAAAAATGTATGTGTATGATCATTTGTTTTTCCATCATTGATGATGCATGTTATCCGATGGTAGAGGTGATTTTTTGATACAATAGTTCGATAAAGCAATTCATCTTTATCAGACTATATGTGGAGAACAATTCCCTGTATGACAAGTGCATTTCGAACATCTACATATTGTTTCTGAAAACTAGATGTTACGAAGAATAAGATTTGTTTGTAACCTATTCACGATGTGTCATGGGTAACATTAGAAAACCAAGACCTAACACTGTGCTCTTTTCCCTTGCACACTGCCCAGGAAGTTGCACCAATCTCAATCAACGTGCCTTTTTCCATATGTTATGATTACAATGCAAGATGTTTTTATGAAAACATGAAAATTTCTGTAGTATGAGTAAATATTTTTACATATCTCATACTGTGATGCAAGAGACAATCTTAAATGTCTAATAATTATTCAGGCAGAGAAATATGCCCATAACATAGCGGAGAAAGCGAAACATCTATTTGCAAATCAGTTTGGGTGTACAATAACATTATCTCGGCTACAAAGGGCATTTTGCCCACCGGCTAGCCCCACGGTCTCACGCGCTGCTTCCCGAATGGGAAGACGTGCCGGTCCCTGACAGGAATCCGCCCGGCTGATTAGTGTCGAGGTCCGGTGTGCCGGTGGTTTTTAATGCGATTTTCTGTCTACGACGGCGAATGCCGGCTGGTTCCTCTTATTCCACCTCAGTTACACTGCGTCAGTGATTCCTGTGCAGACACCGTTTCATGTATGCGTACCCCATAATTATTCTACCACGCAAGCATTTGGGGTTATACTCGTCCAGTATGAGACGTTCCGGGTCCACTGGGAGCCGAATCGGACAGTAACTCTGGGATCGGTGTGGGGCGGCGTTGGGGTAGATGAACTGCTGTGGCCTGTTGTGGGGTTTTGAACCACTGAGGGCTACAGCGGGACGAAGCCTCTCCGTTGTTTCTAGGTCCCCAGTTTAATACATAAATACATACATACAGGGACATTTAATCGTTATTGATCCTTATACCCTGTCTATAATTCACGGGAACTTCCCTGTCTGTCGTCCACAAAAGTTGCAGGTATCACTATTGATGCTGAAACGAAGTACCTTTGAAAGAAGTACTTTCACCAAATTCAGCCACTGAATGAAACGTGCGTGACTATTATTAGATGTTTTCGGCCTACGTCACTTGCCAAGACATACTAGCTGATATCTGTCGTGAGGTTGCTGCCAGTGTGGAAATAACAAACCTGGGCACTATGCCTAGCCATCCAGAGATTGAGGCCTACGTGGAGTTTTATGAATACATTTAGCATCTTGCAACCGACACCAACCAACGATAGAAAAGAAATGCTGAAGGTACAGGCTGTAAACGTCCGTAACTGCTTCAACTATCTTACAGCCTCCCTGCTACACTCTCAGGCACTTCAGTTTTCGAGTTGGAAGCAGCAGATGTAACCACAGCAAAAAAGGGCATCGTCTGCAGAGGACGTAGCTAGCACTGTAATTAATTTGTGTAAAGATAAACCGTCACAGGTCAGGTGTTGTTTGCTTTATTACGAGTTTCGCTCGTCCTACGCCTGCAACAATGAAAAGTCTAAGGACCCACTCAGCACCATCGTCAACACAACGACGAAACGGTGAATTTTCGTCGACACTACCAACAACGACCGAGGAGAAGCGCAGATGATGAACTACTTGCTACTCTGTCGGCTCTGCCACACGTCTTGTACAGAGGAAGATCACACTTCACTGACTCCTATTATATCTAGTTTGAGCCTTTGCATTTCCCTTTTCAGATTTTCTACCTTCCTTGCCACGTTCAAGCTTCTGAAATTCCACGTCTCGTAGAACCTTATCCATTCGTTGGTTATTGAGCCTTTTTATCACGGTCATCTCCCCCTTGCCAGTCCCCCCCGGAGATCCGAGTGTGAGACTATTCTGGAATCTTTTTGCCAATGGAGAGAGCATCATGACACTTTTTCAGCTACGGGCCACATGTCCTGTGGATCTACATTATGTGACTTTGATGTAGTGGTTTCTATTGCCTTCTGCACTTTCATGCCGTTATTATTGCTGATTCTCCCGCCTTTTCGGAGCAGTTTCGCACCCAAAGAGCAAGAGAGTGCCCTCTTTGACAAAGCCGTTGGCAAAGCGAGGGTGACTTCTTATGCTGTAAGTCTTCGGCCGCCTTTGCTGATGATTTTTATTCAAAATTTAAGTAGGAGTCAGGTTTGAACCTGGGATAGAGGACGCTTTGATTACTAGTTAAGAACGCTACCCCTAGACCAAGCTGGCCGCTGTGGCCGAGCGGTTCTAGGCGCTTCAGTCCGGAACCGCGCTGCTGCTACGGTCGCAGGTTCGAATCCTGCCTCGGGCATGGATGTGTGCTATGTCCTTAGGTTAGTTAGGTTTAAGTACTTCTAAGTTCAAATGGTTCAAATGGCTCTGAGCACTATGGGACTCAACTTCTGAGGCCATTAGTCCCGTAGAACTTAGAACTAGTTAAACCTAACTAACCTAAGGACATCACAAACATCCATGCCCGAGGCAGGATTCGAACCTGCGACCGTAGCGGTCTTGCGGTTCCAGACTGCAGCGCCTTTAACCGCACGGCCACTTCGGCCGGCGTACTTCTAAGTCTAGGGGACTGTTGACCTCAGATGTTAAGTCCCATAGTGCTGGGAGCCATTTGAACCTAGACCAAGATCTAAGCAAAGCTCTGGGCCGCCAAAAGATGAAGTGAATTACACCTTCCCCAGTTCATGTTTTCAATTGTACGCTAATATCATAACACACAAACTTATCTGATAAACTTCAGCTGTACCTTGGTTTTTATTGCAAGTGAACTCTAATTTAGCATTGGTTCCAGAGGGTTGCACACAAGGTAAAGCTACATTCGTCAGTAAGGACTGACGAGTCGCCGATGATAAGTTAAACAGTACAGGGTAAAGTGGCCTGTAGCTTTTTTCGGTTTGAAGAGCGCTGTATCCTTCTTCGTTGCTGGCGTCGCCAACGAAAAGACGCGCGAAAGCCTGACAAATCCGGTAAGACGAGCGGGGCAGCCAATGGAGCACGTCGCATTCCGCTGACCACGAAAAGGGAGCGAATAACCACCTGTCTCTCTTCTGACCGACTCATCATCACTCCAGGAGAGACGAGCCTCAGTCGTCATGAGAACTTCCGAGCTTTCTTTGAAGCGTCCACTGACATGTAGACATTTATATAACTTCCAGGGTGAGAACACAGAAATAATCTAAAATTAAAATTAACCACTTCCATCTGTCTATTGACAATGCAAATGTAATATTACCGTTAATGCAGTTCATAACCGCCAGTACTATTTTAATAGGCGTGGATTGTACCAGTCGATACCCAACAGAGTGGTAGTACGAAGCACTAACAACATTTATTTTAGTTCTACAGCATTTTTTGAACGTGGATTGTGGTGACAGACCGGTCACTAGCGTTGCCTAAGGCATTTGTTACGTTCCAAGAAAACGGTTGGGTTCTGAGTTGGCGAATAATTACTGCTCTGGTAGATACTTTATGGATAGTGGATTTCTATATGTGTTTTTTGTCCAAGATATTGATGAAGTTACAGGTTAAAACAGAAAGATGGTGGCGTCAGATTTATTATTTTCATTAGTAGTCTCCCGTATCATCCATAAAATAGCAGCGCCAGTACTTTACATGACATGTATGTGATGAGGGGGACCAGTTTTATGCCTCTTCCATTTTTCTCCATTTACGGTCTTTCTTATTAAGTTTATGAATTTGGTAGTTGTCTACTGCGCTGTTTAATAAAGTCCTTTGAAAATAAATTGTTTATGGGGCGATTATTTTTAACTCATTTTGGTAAACGGTAACCTGCTGCCGTGCTCTTCTTGTGCCTGAATAGTATCTGTGTATATATATATGAGTGATTGAGGTTTCAAGCGTGTTAGTTGTGTAACAGCATGCTAACTACTAAAGCCCTATCTCATTCTATAATTTGCTCCTGTGAAGGTGTACGCGTTATGCGGGTCTTGGAGTCACTCACGTCCATCTAGAAAGTATTTACTGAGCTTAACGAAGGCGATGTTGGCCGGATGTACTCGACGATGCCCTTTAGTCACACTGGCTAAAGGATCGTCCTAAGAAATATCAAATTAAGATCAGCCTGAAGTTGCCTAAATAAGGTGAAACGCGTAGTTGATAAATAAAAGAAACTAAAATTGCAACCAAGCCTGTTTTCAACTAATACTACTAGACACTGGTTTGCTGATTCATGCCACAGATGTATTGGAAGAATTTGTCAGTATGTCCTGACGGAACGTGGATTGGCATGATTTCATTTGAGTTGGACAGATTTAACGATTATTCTTTATTAGGGAACAATGCAGCTATTTCAATTAAGCATTCAGATACCTTTTGTTTTTTTGCAGTCAAATTAATTTCATTTTTAATCAGACCTAGTCATACGTCCTCAGCACCCGTGGCTGTTAACTTGATCAAATATTTTAAATTGAATTTTCCTGACATAGGCATGTTCGTGCTGTTGGGTGATGAATGTGTATCATACGCCTGGCAGATAATGACTTTTACTGTGTGGTCTGGTACTCGCCTTCAGAGATCTACACATGGATCTGGTTTTTGTATGTCCATCCTTCTGATTGGAGATTTGAGGGACTTCGGCCGTTCACTAATGTAATGAAATGGAAAGATGTTATTTATTATGTGGTTACCAGTTACGGTGGTTCAGTGCACCATCCTCAGGCCTTAACTGACGTTGAGGGGGTTAACTCCAATCGTATACGCGATTCCGTCAAGTGGTAGCTGATGGTTGGAGACACAACATCAGAGTTATAGGTAGTCTGCGAAAACGAGTTCATAGATGTTGGCTATAGACAGAATCGGGTATACGATTGGAATTACCCCGCTCAGCTTCAGTTATGGCCTGAAGGTAGTGTACTAAAGCACCAAAACTGTTAGCCATGGAATAAATAACATCGTAAGGACGGCTTTATGTCTTCTACTTTATTACATATGGATCTGGTGCGTGCTCCCGTTAATTTTACGATGGATTTTGTAATACCTTCTCTGGTGTTAGAGTTCCAAATTTATTTTTTGTCTATGTGGATTCGTGGTATTGGAATAACGTCCTAAAGTTCTTAGGACCTCTATCGGCTCTTGATTACGTGTATGAGTTATTCTCTCTTTAGTGAAGTTTCCTAGTTTCATATCCGCTCCCTCACGAGTCTAGTAGCTAACATTCCCGCTGAATCCGCCAGAGTTTAATCATTACATATATTTAGAGATCATTTTTCTTTCAATTGAAATGAGATAACGATTGATGTACTCTGAGTGGCTATTCAGAATATTGTTATTAACTCCTATATTGATCGTAATTGACTTGCATATAATCAAGCCTGTCACACATTCCCATATCTTGCGAAACCCCGGAATGTCCAATAACTCATGCACTTATAGAGAAGTCGTAACGGAGTATCAAATATTCCAATGTCTTCTTCTATCATATATTCCTCAAGATCGATAAAACAGATTATTTCTGTGTTTTTATTTTCCATGTTCTCTTACTGCACCCGTAGCGTTCCTTCGCTGCACAGTCTAAATTCAGGACGTAATAAACAATGTACGCTACCAGGAACGAACGACATTGCACGCATGGTAGACGAGCATGGACGACAACAAATGGATAAATTACTGGGTTCCCCCACTTTCGACTCCAGGAAGAACCGGAAATCCATCATTATATGGCAAAGAAGTGGATCTAGTGGGGTAATAGGAAATTATACAGCTAGTTGAAGAAATAATGGGAGAAGGGAGCTGAACTACGGTAATGAGTTTGAACTTTCTATGTGAAGACTCTTAAAAACTTGTGAAGACTGTTACAAATTTTTAAATGTCCACATATTAGAAGCTCTCAGCCCCGAAAGGGCTCCGAATTGTAGCTTTTAAGATGGCTGTGTGTAATGTAACTACAACGATGAGCCAAAAAATTATGACCACTGCCCATCGGGACGTTGGGTGCCGCCTGGTGGCATTGCGGGCAGGTGAAGCGGTAACAAAAGTATGTAAGCGGAGGAGATACGGGCGGGAGATTCACTCATCGAAGGTATGGGCCGCAAATGGGGAAGTCGATTGAGATAAGCAACTTTGACAAAGGGCAGACTATTATTACGCAGAGCCTGTGAACGAGTATCTCGAACGCGGCGAAGCTGGTCAAATGTTCACTTGCTACTGCCGCGAGCATCTACGGAAAGAGAAAGGTTCACAGAACGTGGGGTTCGGAGGCTAGTTTGCTCTGTAAAGTAGGATAGATGACTATCTTTGCTGAAAGAGCACAATGCTAGTGCACGCGCAAGTGTTTTGGAGGACATCATTCATCGTACATTGTTGAAAATGGACTTCCGCAACAGAAAACCCCTATGTGTTCGCATTTTAACCGAACGACAATGTCAGTTACGACAGCATAGGGCACAGTAAGTCGAGATTCGCCCAGCTATCAATGAAAACGCGGCGTCTCTTCGAGTGAACCTTATTTTTGCCACACTAGGTCGCTGGTAGTCATCGAGGTGAACGGCAGCGCGCCACGGACGCAGGCTGATGGGAGCGGTATTATGCCATGGAAGACATTCTCCTGCAATTTGCACGGAACCTGTGGTAGTAATCGAAAACACGCTGACGCTGCTAACCACCTTCATCCCTTCATGCTTGATGTCTTCTGCGACGGTGACGAAAGTCGCCCTACGTAAATCCTACGGAATCCATCTGGGTCGCTGTTGGCACCATCGCCGTTTACAGAAATCAGCGGCTCTTTATTTACGCTAATTACATGACCTGCGCATATATATATATATATATATATATATATATATATATATATATATATATATATACACTCCTGGAAATTGAAATAAGAACACCGTGAATTCATTGTCCCAGGAAGGGGAAACCTTATTGACACATTCCTGGGGTCAGATACATCACATGACCACACTGACAGAACCACAGGCACATAGACACAGGCAACAGAGCATGCACAATGTCGGCACTAGTACAGTGTATATCCACCTTTCGCAGCAATGCAGGCTGCTATTCTCCCATGGAGACGATCGTAGAGATGCTGGATGTAGTCCTGTGGAACGGCTTGCCATGCCATTTCCACCTGGCGCCTCAGTTGGACCAGCGTTCGTGCTGGACGTGCAGACCGCGTGAGACGACGCTTCATCCAGTCCCAAACATGCTCAATGGTGGACAGATCCGGAGATCTTGCTGGCCAGGGTAGTTGACTTACACCTTCTAGAGCACGTTGGGTGGCACGGGATACATGCGGACGTGCATTGTCCTGTTGGAACAGCAAGTTCCCTTACCGGTCTAGGAATGGTAGAACGATGGGTTCAATGACGGTTTGGATGTACCGTGCACTATTCAGTGTCCCCTCGACGATCACCAGTGGTGTACGGCCAGTGTAGGAGATCGCTCCCCACACCATGATGCCGGCTGTTGGCCCTGTGTGCCTCGGTCGTATGCAGTCCTGAGTGTGGCGCTCACCTGCACGGCGCCAAACACGCATACGACCATCATTGGCACCAAGGCAGAAGCGACTCTCATCGCTGAAGACGACACGTCTCCATTCGTCCCTCCATTAACGCCTGTCGCGACACCACTGGAGGCGGGCTGCACGATGTTGGGGCGTAGCCCAGCTTCATGGAGACGGTTGCGAATGGTCCTCGCCGATACCCCAGGAGCAACAGTGTCCCTAATTTGCTGGGAAGTGGCGGTGCGGTCCCCTACGGCACTGCGTAGGATCCTACGGTCTTGGCGTGCATCCGTGCGTCGCTGCGGTCCGGTCCCAGGTCGACGGGCACGTGCACCTTTCGCCGACCACTGGCGACAACATCGATGTACTGTGGAGACCTCACGCCCCACGTGTTGAGCAATTCGGCGGTACGTCCACCCGGCCTCCCACATGCCCACTATACGCCATCGCTCAAAGTCCGTCAACTGCACATACGGTTCACGTCCACGCTGTCGCGGCATGCTACCAGTGTTAAAGACTGCGATGGAGCTCCGTATGCCACGGCAAACTGGCTGACACTGATAGCGGCGGTGCACAAATGCTGCGCAGCTAGCGCGATTCGACGGCCAACACCGCGGTTCCTGGTGTGTCCGCGGTGCCGTGCGTGTGAGCATTGCTTGTACAGCCCTCTCGCAGTGTCCGGAGCAAGTATGGTGGGTCTGACACACCGGTGTCAATGTGTTCTTTTTTCCATTTCCAGGAGTGTATATTAGCCTCATATAACCACATACCTATCAACAAAGTGTGGATCCCTGATACGCAGAATCAGTGATGTATTTCGTTCCAAAGACTGACAAACCAGCTATTAAGCAGGTGGTCACAATGTTTTTGCTCATCAGTGTAAGTCCGTGAGCGAGAAACAGTGTGCAGTATTCGAGTTTCGAATTCGAAGAGATAGTCCACCTATGAAGCATCCTCTGCTTGAAAATGACGATTCTAGACCACATACAAGTGACGCAACATCTGCAACAATTCGACACCTGGATTCAGTGTATTCCATCATCCTCCATACATTCCGACTAGGCGCCATCCGGTTTTCTTCTCTTTCGATAGATTAAAGAACACATTCATGCAGAATGATAGCGATGAAGCGGTGCGAGCAGTGGTGAGTTTGTGGCTCCGTCAAGAAAGTCAAACATCCTACGGCGACAGTATCAACAAACAGGTCTCTCGTTGGGAAAAATATGTTTGTCACTAGGGTGACTGTAAGGAAATAAATATGTAGACATGAAAAGCAAAGATGTAGAACGTTTGTTTTATTTAAAAAGCTTTAGAAGTTATCACATACAAAATTCGGAGGCATTACTTTTCTGCACGCTCTCATAGTAGACGCCTTTTAGCATATATGTGAAACGATTTATCACCAGTGACAATTGTTCTGAAGAGTCAGAGAAAAACATAAATACTTTTTAAAACTAATAATGATATTTGGCAGACATGTTGCTGTAGTGAGCTGTTTTTAAGACAAAACCCATTGTAGAGGTGAGGTATTTTCAACGTGATGCTAGAACTGGAGTAGAAATTGGAAATTTGTGGTAGGAACTATGGGACCAAACTACTGAGGTCATACGTCCCTAGGCTTACACACTAATTAAACTAACTTACGCTAAGGGCAACACACACACCCATGCACGAGGGAGGACTCGAGCCTCAGACGGGGGGAGCCGCACGAACCATTACAAGACGCCTCAGCCCGCACGGCTACTCCGAGCGGCGAACTGGAGTAGAGAGCGTACTTAATTAATAATATAGTGAAGAGGACTTTAAGTTTCGAAATTTGTCTTTCAGCCACGGAAAACTTGACGATAACCGTGGCTGGAAGCAAGGGGATGGAACTGTGTTGCACACGCTATGACTCGCTTGTCACTCTTCTACGTAGAGCGGGGATTGTTTTTTGAGATTCTGACCCACTGAAGAATTCAGAGCTTTTCAGCATGCAATGGGACTCGAACAGAGGGGTCAGCGGTTGTCAGGTCCCAATGTGTGTATGTGTGATGTCTTTAACTGAACGAAGTTATTGAGCTGCTCGACACGCTCCGCAGTGTATCTTTGTATGCAGTATGTCTGAAAAAGACTCGTTCCATTTCGGAAAATCATATCTTCTGCATGAATGGAGGGCATTTCAGCTTACGCACCGAAACTAAAAGTTTATCTTGACTCCATTGGTTGCCGGTATTGCCCTCCCTAGCCATCTTGTGACGACGATAACGTAGCAACAAAAGGCGTTTTGCGTTCTCCGGTCCAACAGGTGAAGTTGAGTTACAACCATAACTCGTGATTTCTTAACAAAGAACTGCATCACCAATGGTCGTTCATAGGGAGGGTACGGATTTCATGTTGGACCACCGGCCTAAAAAGTAATCTGATCTCACGGTATGTTTTTTTTTTTTTCCTTGTGAGTGTGAAACACTTAGTCTATGTGACTCCCCTTACAACAATTTTGTCGAACTGAGGCGACACATAGCTGCAGAAAGCTATTGTGGTGACTGCAGACATGCTCGAAATGCTATGGGACGAGTTTGACTATCGTCTGGATGTTTGTTGTGAACATTGTTTGAAAGGCAAAGGAAAATTGGAAGCCAAAGGAAAACTTAGATCCTAAAAGTAATTGTGAGTATTCCTATGTTGTAGATAGCACGCAGGTAAAAGATTCATCATTCGTCCGAAAATTTCTTGAGGTAGATTTTATTGCTGCTGTGGAGCGGTGTCAGCACAGTAACTACGCCGGCAGCTTGAATTTGCACAACTGATGTGCACAAGACCAATGAGTTGTGAACAGGTAGTGCTGAGTAGTGGACATGCGGCCATAGTGTGTCAACGTTGTATCCCTAATCGCAGTGGAGCAACATATCTGAATAAAGTGTACAAGACATTCTCCATGATCTTTTGAAGAAGAGAAAAATATTACAAACATTATCCCGTACACTATTACTTTCGACCAAAAACAGCGTCAGATGGTCACTGTAATGGTAGTTGCTAGATGTTTCCAAAGAGGTATACGCAAGATAGAAAGGAAGTGACGCACTGCAGCAGAGATGGCGTTAAATGAGAGAAATGTGACTGTCACTTTTTTTAAGGCGGCAGAGAGAGAGGAGTCTGTCGTGTGCCGTCAGGAAGAGAGGACTCGGAAATTATCATCGTTCTTCCTATTGTAACAGTTTTGTTAATAAGAGTGTATTTTGCATTAATATAAAGTACGTGAAGTGAATTACAGTGCATTTCTATTTATTTGACAAGCAGTTCACCTCATTGAAATATGAGTTTCTTTCATGAGGCGACACGGTCAACAATTAGCAACATCTGCGGCGGCTGTATTTGAGACGACCATCGCAGCAGAAAGAAAAGGTTTCCCACTGAGAGAAAATACAACTAAGTACATTTAATATTAAATTTCCTAAAAGGTTTATTTCAGATATGTTTGATGGTGTCTGTTCGGCAGTATTTCATTAACTTCCACCTATGACTTCACAATTAAAGGCCATAAAACATTTCCAATTCAAAAACTCTCTCCAGCCAGTAGTAAAAAAACAGAATAGAATACACTTCTGACAGAACAGAGGCCAGATCCCGCAATCTCCGTATCGTAAATAAAAAGAAATGTAATTGCAGCATTGATTGTTGAAATACTAATTGTACTCTGTCTTTGTTCCATATATTTGTCAATGTGAATGCAATGAGAGAAGGAGAATGTTACCAATAAAAGCGGAATAAAATTATGGAAACTGAAGAAAATTTTCTCCAGAGCCGAGTAACTGAACTTTACGGAACGTCAATAGAAGTACGCCAACAAAGGTAGGATCTAGAATATTCCAGTGATCATATCACGCAAAAGCAATTTCGACACAATATCCGGGATCGTTAACCTGCTTGAAACCCTTTTGTGAGCAACGATATTTATGGTAGGGTAGATTTTCGATTGTAATAGTAAACTGTAATAGAGACATAATGAGACGCCTTCCTGCCGCGAACGTATATCACGAGTGAAGTTTTCCACAACTGTTGAGTTTCTGTATATATTTCAATAATACAGTTACATGATACACCTTTTATTGTCAGTAAAGAAGGGAATCAAGTGTTACTGAGAAAATTAATACTAACGTCAGTGATCACGAAAATACTGAATCAAAATCTAATGTATTAGATAATGAAAATGACAAAGCATCGCAACAGGGCGGCAATGTCACAGTCGAATAAAATATTCGAATGAACTCAACTGTAATGAATACACAGAATGTTAGACCAAACGATGTCACATGGCTAACAGTCGATGAGGTTAATTCACAATCCTCTATAGGAAATGCCTCTTTCCAAAATAATTTGGACAGAAACAACGAAAGAGAGGCAGGAAATTTTCCGAGCTTGATATTGAGTGAACGAATCGGAGACGAACATACGCAGACTATACATTCATTAAACAGTCATCATTCGCAGGTATCAACCATAGAAAAATTGTTACAGAAATTGATACAAATGAACAGACGTGAGTACAAAAATCACAAACGTGTTCACTGGTCTCGGCAATTTAGATCAAAGTCCCAGTAGCTTGGACCAATAAAGTCTCGATACTTTCGAACGACTTCGAAAATTTGCGGACTAACTGGAACACACAGTTGACAGTTGCAACCAATAAATTAGATACAAAATCTGGTAATGTGCCCAATCAGATAGACAAAAAACGTTCTAGTAGGAGTGAAGACCAGGGTCAAAGTGCACATGAAACTATGTAATTTGCGATGGCACACGGTAGTTTACAAAGCGCACATGGCAGCTAGCTCAAGAGGAAACAGGTAAAACACACCTGTCTGAAATGAATTTGCCGGATGATATAAGAAAACTCACGCATGACGTAGGATTCCTGTCTTTAGGACAAACTTTTCTGAAAATCGAGTTCGGACATATCAATAATGATATAGAAATTTAAAATGAGATAGCTGAGTCCGGCATCTTCGACAGCGATTCTACTCTAGACGGAAAGTGCCTCAGGGATCAAAAAACGTATGTTGACGCTGTTGAAGAGATATTAAACGAAAGAGAACATAAAATTCTCACTAAAAAGGACAGTGATATGAAAGCAGAAGAAGATTAGATTCGTTCCGAACTTTATCAGTGAAAGATACAGATAAAAAAAACCGCAGTACTTGAAAGTGGTCACGCAAACATTGTATTACCAGAGTCATATTATGACAAAAGTGAAGGAGAACAGTTTGCAAAAAATCAAACGTACGTGCCAGTGTGACCATACGTAACACTGCCCTCTCCGAAAAGGCGTAGGACGGTGTCGCAATCTGATGACCTAAAGCCTGGTCTATCGCCAGTCACAACAGACGAGTGTCTAATAAAACATTGACAGTTCCCAGTCTTCTCACAAGAATCCCAGAAAACACACCCCTTTCTTTTTGTGAGACCCCTTAGAAATATTTTACCTCGGCAATACAAGAGATTATACAAGAGATTCAGTTCTTTGTTGGTTTCATGCAGGGTGATACGCGGTTGTGGGCAGCCGAAGAGGCAGATCATTGCCGAACGTATGAAGAAGGTGAACAGGCTTTCTTAGGGAAATACTGGTCTCAGGGAATTCAGGAAAAACTACGAATGGACGTTTTTGAGCCAGAACCATTAACGTAAAAGAAGGGGCACTGCGCCGGTATTTCGAAAGATACTTGAACAAGACGAAATACTGGAGCAATTCGATATCACATGTGGATGTTTTTAGGATGTTAAAGAGTCGTTTGGCGAATAACATTCGTGAGAATCTGGTAACTGTGCCAACTAGAACGTTTTCTCACGTTCGTGGATTCGATTGACCTCATTTGCAGTAACAACAAAAACATAAACGGTAGTAATACAGAAATCAGCACGGCAACGCGCAGTGCGGTGAGGATCCACACGTGACACCGCAGGAGTATAAAGGAAATGGTGGGTTCAAAAAAAAAAAAAAAAAAAAGTTCAAATGTGTGTGAAATCTTATGGGACTTAACTGCTTCGGTCATCAGTCCCTAAGCTTACACACTACTTAACCGAAATTATCCTAAGGACAAACACACACCCATGCCCGTGGGAGGACTCGAACCTCTGTCGGGAGCAGCCGCATAGTCCATGACTGCAGCGCCCAGACCGCTCGGCTAATCCCGCGCGGCACGAAATGTTGGGTTCAGAAACGATCAAAGTAACGGCTTCCAAGATAGAGAGAGATATAATAGAACCTACGAATCAGGGTGCCGTGGCTCACCATCAAGAAATAACCATAATGGTCAGAATAATTGGTGCGGTCCTGGCGATAATAGACATCAAGGATCTACGATCGGGAATGAACACCCACCCATAAATAACAATTACGATAAACAAGGGCTATGAGGGCGATATAAAGCAAAATCAGCGACAAGCCGTCCCCAAGTACGCACAGTATAGAAAATGGCAAAATTCTGAGCACGCTGTAAACACTGTGCATGTGACTGACGGGAGTGTCAGCATCTCGTCCCGCAGACGATAAACGGCGGTCGGTCGACATAAAGCCCCTGCCGCTGACCGCAAACTGGAGCTGGCGCGTGACGCTAATAAATAATTTTGTATCGCAGGAATTCTTTTTATCTCATGATTACCAATTTCGGGGAAACTAAAGCCGCCATCATCGGATCTAAAGAAGACAGAAAACACTATGAAAGTGGGCTTGGATTCCACTTATATAACACCTATACATACAAATTTAGTCACATACCTTAGGCCACATACAGGTTACAACATCAAGGCAAACAATGGTGATATTAATAGTTGCCTATAACAAGCAGTCCTTACAAAATTTGCATTTGCTTTTCGATATTCGTATATGCGACCAGGCAGATGTGCATTTGTGTAGGTCTGCAGCTTGCATAAGTTTTGTATATGTTTACGTGATACAGTAATCTCTAGAATTATGTACAAGTCCTAATAACGTAGTGTTACCACACACACAGAGCCCGTTATGACGCGAGCTGTGACATTCATCAGTCCCCTAGAACTTAGAACTACTTAAACCTAACTAACCTAAGGACATCGCACACATCCATGCCCGAGGCAGGATTCAAACCTGCGACCGTAACGGTCGCGCGGTTCCAGACTGAAGCTCCTAGAACCGCTCGGCCATGTAGTGTAAGAACAAAGCCGGAGCTTGCGCTTGTATGTGATGGAGACACTTAGCGTTTATAACCTCATCTCTCTTGGACGCCTATGTGGTACTTACGACAATTTTGTAAGGCCTGCGTGTTATAGGCAACTATTAATCTCACCATTGTTTGTCTTAATGTTGTAACCTGTATGTGTTCTAAGGTATGTAACTAAATTTATATGTTTACATGATATATAAGTGGAATCCAAGCCCACTTTTATAGTGTTTTCCGTTCTCGTCCGCAGCTCGTGGTCGTGCGGTAGCGTTCTCGCTTCCCGCGCCCGGGTTCCCGGGTTCGATTCCCGGCGGGGATTTTCTCTGCCTCATGATGAGTGCGTGTTGTGTACTTTCCGTAGGTTAGTTAGGTTTAAGTAGTTCTAAGTTCTAGGGGACTGATGACCATAGATGTTAAGTCCAATAGTGCTCAGAGCCATTTTTTTTTGTCCTCCCTAGATCCGACGATGGTGGCTTTAGTTTCGCCGAAACCGGTAAAGATAGAATAAAAAGAATTCCTGCAATCTTGGCTACCAGTTTATTGTTTTACACGCTAATAAATAATTATTTCTTAAGGTATCACAAAGAAATCGATATGCGAGATGATCTATATACATATAAGACAAATAGCATAAAAAGAATAAACGATGATTTTTGCCTCAGTACCGATACGTCATTCCAGGGTCTGCGGATAATGTTGTTTCAGATTAACCATGATAATGAAAATCAGAATGTAAATATAGTAAGTTTTTCTGGTCGCACACTGACAGAATGTGAAAGACCTTATTCTGTAACCGAGCTTCAAGAGCTTTCTATGGGGAAATCAAACCAAAGTATGTTGTGATCATCAAGAACTTAAATTATTACTGACACGTAAAGTTCGACTTTGCGACATAATTTATATCGAAGGTGAACGGAATATTTTGGCAGATGCCCTGTCTAGAATTCAGTAAGGATTAAATAAATATAGAGAATTAACAAAACAAACATCTGACTTTAGAATTGTACTTATGTGTGATGGCACATAAAGGACCTATATGTGAAAATGTGTATAGATGTGGGTCAGCTTCAAGAGGAAAATACTCGATGGAACAAGGTAAGGCAACAACTAACAGGTACTGGTGATGAAGAGTTGAGAACACGTTATAAATTACATAACGGAGTTTTGTTTTATCGTCGAACACCTCAGTCTGGTAACTGGAATGTTTGTTTACCCGAAGCATATGTAGACAGTTTTATCAGGTACACTCATAACTCATGAGGTCACTAGGGTGTAGCCAAGTGTGCTCAGAAAATAATGCCATACTGCTATTTCCCTAACGTTAGACGTAGAGTACCACAGGTCAACAACAAATGTGTAATCTGTCGAAAGACCAAACTCTTAAACAGATCACGTTTCAATGAATCTCATCGTATTATACCAGTAAAATTCCTTGACCTCGTATCAGTCGATGCCACAGGACATTTTCTGATGGAAGAAGGAGGAGTGAAATATGTATGATCTTCGTATGACGTGTTTTTTAAATGTCTGCAGATGTATGCCACTGTTAGACGCCCCTTTCGTTGTCATATTTTTGCAAACAGTGAATATGAACGGCAACAATACAGTCTGGCAGCTTCCACTTGGCACAGTATGAGGGGAGGAGTTAACTAAGTTGCAGGTGGTAAAAATTTCCATCCTCTCCTCTTCCTACTTTTGACGCATTCCGCAGTGGCCATATTCTTTCATCTGCGCTATACGCAATGCGCTTGCTCGCTGCTTAACAAACCAGGATTGAATGTGAGAGACACAGCACACCATTCAAAGATTAACTAGCGAAAATGACAAAATAAGACTTAATTGCGCAAAGGGTACACTATGAATAAACCGCATTATGAAAAAACTGACACATACGTATGACAAAATTACAGGAAATTCGAACAAGCGAAACCGCAATTTTTCCATGTTACGTATACAGCTAGTTACAGGAGCAAAGAGCACATTTGGTAGCACGTATCGCTAACGAGAAGAATAAACATATATAATGAATATTATAACTGGACACTTTGTATTTTCCACGCAGATTTTGTTAGTATGAAACATTTTATCTAATAACATGTCCATTTTGCCACGTCATTATGTGACAAACTTCAAAACCAACTTCACACATATAACCGTATGTAGGTGTAAGACTATGTACAAGAAGAAATATATATCAGAGTGAGAAGCTATATACAGAAGAAATTATTTACACGGAAATGGCTATGGTCACTTTCGAGGGAAGAACTATTTACCGAAAGGTTACCAGTATGCTAAAGAAGTAAATAAAACAAATCAAAATACGAGTTTCTTTCATTAGGCGATTCGGTCAACAATTAGCAACATCTACGAAGGCTGTATTCAAGACGGCCATCGCAGCAGAAAGAAGAGGTAGTTTCCCACTGAAAAGAAAATACAACTAAGAACATTTACTATTAAGTTTCCTAGAAAGTTTATTTCAGATATGTTTGATGGTTTCTGTTCAGCAGCCGGCCGTAAAAACATTTCATGAACTTCCATTTATGACTTCACAGTTAAAAGTTATAAAACATTTCCAACTCAAAAACTCTAATTCATTACCCAGACATACAACAGAATACGACACCTGGCACGACTTGATTGAGATGTAAAATGTAGATAATACGCTTGTCTGGAAAAAAATCATCACGGGTACCGAGACTTAGTGTTATCAATACGAGAGTACAATAAAATGATAAAGCGTATAAATTCATACGAAGGGTCATCGGTTGGACGACATATGTGACATTCAACTGACGCGCGAATTGAACAACATCCCCACGTAGGACTTTCCTGATAGTTTCATATCGTAGTATGAACGTTCTGTGCGTTGTACTCAAGCTGCAGGAGGCTACGTAGGACAGCTGAAGCATTAAAACCGCCATCTTAACTTTTCTCCATCTTTTTATTAATCCAGTCTCGAAACTTTTCCTATCGAAGGTTCATTTTGAAATAAGAAGTTTGTAATCCTATATACAGGGTAATTATAATTAAAGTTCCAGTTTCAAAACGCTGCTTAAAAATAAAACCGCTGCCCAGTATGGCGTCAAATTTTAATGGAATATTATCGAAGAAGGGGGAAATGTTATGGAAACAAAATTAATTGAACGGAAATTTTCCCACGTGATGGCTCTGTACGCGTCGTACCGTGAATGAATTCCAGTGCAATAACAGAGGAATCTCAGTAAAACGGTTATGGTGTGAGTCGCACATTAAACTAACCGCACCGTGAAATATGACAACCGCAGAAGTTTAGCATATAACACCAATGGCATTGTTAGTTAGGTAAGCCCATCCACCACAGCAAGATCGTACAACAGATGGGGAAAGTCGGTTTTTAACTGTCCTGAGGCCAAAAGCAGCGAAAAGCAACAACAGCATCGGTTTTTAATTGTGCTGAGGCCAAAAACCGCATAAAAAGCAATATTGAAATCGGTTATTATTGTCGTGAGATTGGGGCAAGATTTTTTCGGCATGTTGTGACAATTTTCCCCCAGAAGTTAAATCGAGAACAGATCGGAATATCGCAGCTATGGGTGGGAAAAACCGATCGATTGAACCAATGGCGCTATTTTAGTTCTGAATAACCGGTATTTTTCGGTATTTGTACGGTCTCGCTTATAGCAAGTGTTTTTATGTTTTACTAGTAACCGAGTGAAGGAAAAAAAATCATGTAGCCACAGCAGCAGAGGTAAAACTTTTAGTTTTTTAAAAACTTTTTAAAAAAAGAGTAATTTTTATTCTTAAGATTTTCATTGGTTTGAAATATTGCTTTATAACAGAAAATGGGAAAAAGCGGTCAGTGCTATTTTAATAATAACGCCGACACAGGTGAGCAAGAAACACGTGGCATAAGAACTGGTTTAGCATGGCTTAGACAATAATGTCCCTGTTGCCATGTGTCGTGGCTTAAGGCACGCGTGTACGTACAGTGTACAAGACTTGCCCCCCCCCCCCCCCCCCCCCCCTGCTCACTACATCAGTTTCTCGCTGTCGTCCCTAGACATAATTTGTATTGCACAACGGCACCAAACCTAGTCTGGAAAGTTTTATTTGATGTGACGTAGCAATGAAAGATTAAAGATTTGTCTGTCTTTTCTATGAAATAGTAAAAGAGAAAGTATTTTATGGTAACAATAATATGACGATGATGTTTGGTTTGTGGGGCGCTCAACTGCGTGGTTATCAGCGCCCGTACAATTATCCAATCTTTGCTCAGTCCAATTTCGCCACTTTCTTGGATGATGATGACAACACAAACACCCAGTCATCTCGAGGCAGGTGAAAATCCCTGACCCCGCCGGGAATCGAACCCGGGACCCCGTGCTCGGGAAGCGAGAACGCTACCGCGAGACCACGAGCGGCGGACATAACAATAATAAATTAAAAACTTAGCATCAGTTCATTCATAGTGTATAATAAGAACAGAAAGTAGCTCATATCTTGGCTATATCTGCACAATATGCCTTTATCTGCTTTTCCCTTGAAAATGGACAAATTAACACGAATAACAGAGTTCTTCAACATCTGTGTTTAGCCTTTAGCACTGTTTATTCGTAATGCCCAAACAGAGGCCCGATTACAACAGGATTTTTGAACAAAATTTCAAAGAATTAAAGTCAAGAGGAGAATACTGGTGATATTTTGCAGCCGCGCGGGTAGCCGCTTGGTCTGGGGCTCTATGTCACGGTCCACGCGGCTCCCCCCCCCCCCCCACCCTCACCCCCCTCCCCTCGGAGGTTCGAGTCCTTCCTCGGGCATGGGTGTGTGTGTCGTCCTTGGCGTAAGTTAGTTTAAGTTGGATTATTTAGTTTGTAAGCTTAGGGACCGATGACCTCAGCAGTTTGGTCCCGTAGACCTTACCACAAATTTCAAATATTTTGCAGTATTTTCGGGAGAAGCAGCAAATGATGGTCGAACTAAGTATTTTATTTATTTGCCTGTTTAATGTTTTGAATCTGTGTATCTTGAAACTGAGAGAGTCAAAATTATTCAACCTTTGTTCGATTTCTTCTTTTATTACAGGGGATATTAGGAATGACAAATAAATCGGTTATTTTAAAAACCTGTTATTTTGAGCGGTTTTATCAGTCACGTTAAAATGGCGTGGAAAAGAACCGATATAATTGAAAACCGGTTGTTTCGGCGAATACCGCCATCCCTAGTCTCAGGGGTCACATTCAGAATGTGTTATGCAGTGCCGGCCTTGAATTCACCTACGTTTGTAATCGGAGTATTGGACACAGCAATTTTTAGAGTATCCCACAGCCAGAAGTCACACAGTTTTACATCTGGTGATCTGGACGGCGAGTTTGTACAGAAATGCCACGAGGGGTAGTCGCACGGGCTGAAGCGTCTTGCCACGGTTCGCGCTGCTCCCCCGTCGGAGGTTCGAGTCCTCCTCGGGCATGGGTGTGCGTGTTGTCCTTAGTGTAAGTTAGTTTAAGTTAGGTTAAGTAGTGTGTAAGCCTGTGGACCGATGACCTAAGCAGTTTGGTCCTCTAGGAACTTATCACAAATTTCCAGTTTCTAATTTGTCCGGAAATGACGACTGATAATTGTAGAATTTTCAAAATGCCTCTGCAGCAATCAGTGTGCAATGTCTGGAAGAGCGCCATCTTGTGTATGAATGATCCTGGGCACACATCCACTCTTTTGAAGGGTTCGAACGACGTTGGTGCGCAAAAGATTCAGATACCGTTTACCAGTAAGGCTGCAGGTTACAGAACCCGCAGGAAGCATCTGCTCGAAAAAGTACGACCCTACGATAAACGATCCCGTCAGCACGCACCACACAATCACCTTTGCAGAATGAAGCGGTATCGGTTGATATTCCGTTACCCGTATTCTGCAGTTCTGTGTATTGACATGTCCTTGGAGTTGGAAATGGACTCCGTCAGTCCATAGGATTTTCCATGGCCATTCATTACCCACTTCCATGTCAGCAAAAGTTTCACAACGAATGTCTGTCTTGGCGCAGGTCAGCAGGAAGTAACTCCTAAATATTGGAGATTTTGTATGCGTAGCAATGCAGGATGTTTCGTAGGATTTTATTCACAGTACTCACAGGCATGTCGAAAGTTAGGGCAATTCATCGTGCATTCGGGCAATTCATCGTGCACTACCTGTGCACGCTCAACCCCTACTGTAGTGTTACGACCACGTCCTCTACTGACGTTAGATCAGTTGTATTGCTCCCTCTGTCACACTGCACTTCGAAAGAACCTGACTTATCGAATTCCGTAATCATGTTCTCCAGAGCCTTGGTAGATATCGGAGAAACCCCTTTTTTCATCCCCTTGGGTGGCCGGAATTTCTGCAGAGCTACTGGTGTACCTTCGCCGTGCTTGTAAAAGAACTCACTGGCAGTGCGCCATTCTGAATTGAGAGATAGTCATGCCGAGCGTCTCAGACACAAACTGAGGAACAGCCGTGTACCCCCACCCCCCGTCTTTAATTTTGCATATTCGGCCGCTTACAGCGCCATTTAAGGGTAAAATTTTCGTTAATTTTTGTTTTGTTTCCATAACGTTTCCCCCCTTCTTCGATAAGATTACTGAAATGCGGTAGGGAGCTGGTGTTGCATGGAAAGGTACTGAGCCATAATAAATTTATTAACGTTTCTAAAAACTCTAACGATTTTATTTTCGAAGCGAAAATCTAAGAATAACATTGACTGAAAAGACTAACTTCAAATAACTGATAGCAAGCACCTCAAAAGGGCAACAGTAAAAAATCACTTCCATTTTCTAAAGATTATTAATAAATACATTTAAATTACAAACAGCAAAACATATGATCAAATGATTATGTCACAAATTTCAAACGGCGGCTGTTGCCAGTAATAATAAAAACGACTTACAAAAGTGGTTCAAATTTATGATGACAGAGGCGTTGGCAGAGGCGACGGCAGTAGCAATAATTCCTGCTCCTCTACTATGATAGGACGGCGGTTGCCGCTACCACAGTACTACAAAGTTTCATTAACAGTTTCAGTCATGGTACTCAGGAATCTTTAACAAGATCACGGTTAACAAGAAATAAAGTCACCTATCCTGTAATACAGAGACAACTCGTTAATTATTTAGTGAAAATTAACATACTACAAATGCAGAAATTTTTCAGATTTTATTTTATTATTTTTTATTTTTTTATTTTACTTTATTTTTTTTTACTTTTTGTAGACTCAATTTGGTAAACAGCTCGAGTTCGTGATACTAGCCAACAGTTAACTATAGTTATGCCTCAGAAAAAATATAGCTAAATTAAACAGTTTTCATTAACTATGAAGTACAATTCCTAAATCAGAAGAATTACATCTGCGTTCTGTACCCTTATATTATAAAGTCACTATGGGATAGCGACATCCACATGCCTACAGACAGGCAAAATCTTCATAAATAAAACATTGATCTACATAACAATGGGCAACGAGGATATGGAGTCAAAATAGCCACCACACGGCACCAAGTGACGTGCACACTAATCGGATGCTTATCGTGATTTCTCGTAAAATCCAGCACCCATCGGCAAACGCTTGCTTAGAGGGCGCCGAGAGAAGGATGTAGCGCAGATTACTCGTAGTCGGAAACCCACGTCCAGCAGATGCCACCGTGTCCAGTACTTGCTAAGGTCACACCGGCCTCCAACCCGGCACCACAATGACACAAAGTGCTTGCAGCTTCAATAGCAGAGGACAAGCCAAAAAAATGTGTGTCCTGCCGAAGCAGCTTTTAACGAGCAATCTTCACGCTCGGCCCCGCCAAACCCGCAGTGACCAACGGCACCACTCCTGCCAATGGACCACGGCAGACGCTTGGCTACAGCACGCTGCCTCACTTGCGCTCTTCGTCACCCGTATCACACTCTCCTCTAGGTCGCCGCAGCCATTAGGTACCTTCTCTTCCGACCTGCCCTCTACCAGCGATAGTAACGCTCCACACGTTCTTGCGGCCAGAGGGATCCCAAATCCGCGGTAATTACGCGAAATTAAAGGCGAGCGCACGGCACATTTCCGTACAAATTTTCCGTGTTTCTGAGCAACGGTTCTCTTTTAACAGCATTTTGAAATTGGATTTTTAATTACACTACTGGCCATTAAAATCGCCACACCAATAAGAAATGCAGATGATAAACGGGTATTCATTGGACAAAATGTATTATACTAGAACTGACATGTGATTACATTTTCACGCAATTTGGGTGCATAGATCCTGAGAAATCAGTACTCAGAACAACCACCTCTGGCCGTAATAATGGCCTTTATACGCCTGGGCATTGAGTCAAACAGAGCTTGGATGGCGTGTACAGGTACAGCTGCCCATGCAGCTTCAACACGATACCACAGTTCATCAAGAGTAGTGACTGGCGTATTGTGACGAGCCAGTTGTTCGGCCACCATTGACCAGACGTTTTCAATGGGTGAGAGATCTGGAGAATGTGCTGGCCAGGGCAGCAGTCGAACATTTTCTGTATCCAGAAAGGCCCGTGCAAGACCTTCAACATGCGGTCGTGCATTATTCCGCTGAAAGGTAGGGTTTCGCAGGGATCGAATGAGGAGTAGAGCCACGGGTCGTAACACATCTGAAATGTAACGTCCACTGTTCAAAGTGCCGTCAGTGGGAACAAGAGGTGCACGAGACGTGTAACCAATGGCACCCCATACCATCACACCGGCTGATACGGCAGTATGGCGATGACGAATACACGCTTCCAATGTGCGTTCACCACGATGTCGCCAAACACGGATGCGACCATCACGATGCTATAAACAGAATCTGGGTTCATCCGAAAAAATGACGTTTTGCTATTCGTGCACCCACGTTCGTCTTTCAGTAGACCATCGCAGGCGCTCCTGTCTGTGATGCAGCGTCAACGGTAACCGCAGCCATGGTCTCCGAGCTGATAGTCCATGCAGCTGCAAACGTCGTCGAACTGTTCGTGCAGATGGTTGTTGTCTTGCAAACGTCCCCATCTGTTGACTGAGGGATCGAGACGTGGCTGCACTATCCGTGGCTGCACTATCCATGCGGATAAGATGCCTGTCATTTCCACTGCTAGTGATACAAGGCCGTTGGGATCCAGCACGGCGTTCCGTATTACCCTCCAGAACTCACCGATTCCATATTCTGCTAACAGTCATTGGATCTCGACCAACGCGAGCAGCAGTGTCGCGATACGATAAACCGCAGTCGCGATAGGCTACAATGTGACCTTTATCAAAGTCGGAAACGTGATGGTACGCATTTCTCCTCCTTACACGAGGCATCACAACAACGTTTCACCAGGCAACGCCGGTCAACTGCTGTTTGGGTATGAGAAATCGGTTGGAAACTTTCCTCATGTCAGCACGTTGTATGTGTCGCCACCGGCGCCAACTTTCTGTGAATGCGCTGGAAAGCTAATCATTTGCATATCACAGCATCTTCTTCTGGCCGGTTAAATTTCGCGTCTGTAGCACGTCATCTTCGTGGTGTAGCAATTATAATGGCCAGTAGTATATAATCAACATGTATAAGTGAAAATTTAGGAGTTTTTAAATTTCATTCATGTAGAAGATATAGTCTTGTGAACCCAGATAAATCTTTTTGTAAGGTGCTGTATTCCTTTGGAATAATTTTCCTTCTCTACCTTGAAGGACAGGGTGGGGTATTTCAGAGCTGGTCTATCATAAAGCTCGGTTCTTCATAGCGAGCTAGGAATAGGGTAGGACACTTCCAGCGTCGATTTTTGAAATTTATATCGGTAGTACGCAGAAAATTCGACTCCGAAAGCTGGTAGCAAAATTTTAGAGTGATGCGGCAGGCTCACTCATTCCGTGGCAGAATTTATTGGCGCGGTGAGGTGTGTGGGCCGTCTGCACCCGCAGTGCAATTAGAGGGCAGTGGGGCGCCGGCTTCTCTCCGCCATCCCGCAGCTTAAATGAGATCCGGAGGCGGCGCCTTCCGCACGGCTAAGCGGTGGCGCTCCTCCCCACCTGCTAGCTACAGCTGTGACATCCAATTAGCGCGCGGCCTTCCGGATTACACGGAATCGTTCCGATGGAGTCGCGTCCTCACCGATGACAGTCTTCCGCAGGGGGCGCCGCAAAAGTTCCCCAGAGCCGTGCTCCGAGCGACGGAAAGGGAAACGCCGGACTGCTGAAAGGTCAGCGGAAAACACAGACTGCTGTAGCCAATCAAATTCGTTGCTCCTCTCAGTGTGAATTCCGTGGGACCGTACCTTTAACGAAACAGGGTCCCTTCTCAAATTACTTTCACTAGGAACGACCACGTTTACTTTAAAATTTTATTAATACAGAGTTTCAAATTAAAGCAGTCTCACAAAAAATATAAAAGGCAGAGGAGTCTTGATGTATAATACTAGAAACAGTGTAAGATTCTTGTACGTAAGCTTGGAATAAATAAAGAGGCACAAATAATACAGTAACAGATATTATTGTCATCAGAACTGACATTGTATTACACACATTTTCACTGAAACTATTATTCATACACCGAAAAAAAAAAAAAAATCGCAGCACCAAGAAGGAATTGTGCGACGGAAACGAAAGTTGGTAGGAATGTTTCTGTTCAAATATCAATCCAGTCGCACAAGAGCGGCGCCAGTAGCACCAATATGACGATTGTATTAAATACACTCTGCAGTGGTCGTGAGCATTAGTTACCTTTGAGTTGGTACCAGTCGAGAATGCCAATATCAACACCTCATTGGGTTTAAATTAGAATTATATTAATACCTTCAGCAGCTGACGGGCGTTGATATATATCAGCCGGGACAGGTGAAAATGTGTGTTCCTACTGGGACTCGAACCCGGGATCTCCTACTTACATGGAAGACGCTTTATCCATCTCAGCAACCGAGGGCACAGAGGACAATGCGACTGCAGAGACTATCTCGCGTACGCCTCCCGTGAGACCCATATCCTCACCTTTTACGTCCACACACTACATTCGTAGTGTCCCACCCCACCACACTCATTACTCGTGGAAGACATTCTTACCAAGCCCCGTAAGAGTTCGGGGAATATGCACAGAAGAAGAAGGTCATGGCCGCTATTGACAGGACTATACACTTATATCCATATATCACTGAGTTTAATCGAGATCGTCGGCGTGTGGCTCTGGCGAATCGTACCGCATCTGCGGCAGCAATATGAGCTGCAGTTGGCACAGTGACACAACGAAATGTTGCAGATCGATTACTTCAAGGACAGTTCCGAGCCAGACGCCTTGTAGCGTGCAATCACTGACCCCACACCACCGTCATTTGAGACGTCAGTGGTCAAGCCAGAGCTTGTTGGAGGACGGGGTGAAGGTCTATTGTGTTTTCCGTTGGAAGTTGGTTCTGCCTCGGTGCCAGTGATGGCCGTGTTTTGGTTAGAAGGAGGTAAATTGAGGGCCTGCAACCGACCTGTCTATCTGCTAGACACACTAAACCTACAACTAGATTTTTGGTCTGCTGTGTCATTTCGTACGACAGCAGGAGCACTGTTGTGGTTCTCCCACGAACCCTGACTGCTAATTTGTACGTCAGTCTGGTGATTCGAGCTGTTGTGCTGCCATTCATGAACAGCATTCTAGGGGATGTTTTCATGCGGATAATGCTCGCCCACGTATCGCTGTTGTAATTCTACATGCTCTACAATGTCGAGATATTGCCTCGGTTTGATACATCAGTATATCTGTCTCCAGTTGGGCACAACTCCAGCGTCATCCATAAAAGGCATTAACCGACTAAGTGCTACAGTCATGGAGCCCCAATGCACAAATTGATATCCGCTATCTCTACAACACAATGCATGTTTTCATTCAACCTTCTGGCGGTTACACACGTTACTAATGTTACTTAGACAAATGTATTCTGAAATTTCGTTACTCTACAGAAATTATGTCTTGGTTCTACGATTTATTTTCTGTGGATGTATATATCATTACAATTTCTTCTCCGAAGGGATAGCAACAAAAGAGATTATCCCAAGTATAATAAACAGGTCCTCATAAAATAGTCTCCCTAAATTTTGAAAAAAAAACCACTATATTCAGTTCTGTACAACAAATAGTCATACCAACAATTGATAGATCATATAAATAGGAGCTACTCAATAGGGCAGAAAGCTCCCAATTTTTGGGTCTACATTTTAATGAAAACTTGAAACTTGAAGAAGCGTATTACGGAGCTTCTGAAGCGTTAAGTTCAACTACTGTTGCTCTTGGTTTAATTGCTAATCTTGGGAACGAACTAACTAAGCTCTTGAGTATTTTGTATATGTACACTCAGTAAGGTCTTATGGGGTAACTCGCACTTAGAAAGAAAGTACTGATCGCACAAAGGCGAACAGCAAGAAGAATATGCCGTGTTCACCCATGGACGTCATGTAGATACCTTTTCAGGAAGCTACACATCTTAATTGCACAATCACAATGCACATATTTGCTAATGAAATTCACCATAAATAAACCGTCAGGATTTGATGGGAGCAGCGGCGGCTAACCTACAACACCAGAGTGAAAAATGATTTTTATTGCGGATTGTCAAGGCTGTCAGTGGCTCAGAAAAGAATTCGATGTGTAGCAACAAAATATTTGATCATTTTCCAAACGTGTTATAATGCCTAAAAGGTAACAAAGCTTCTAAATGTAGATGTGTGAATAGGACTAAAAACATTGTGTTCATTGATGTTAACTCTAATCATATATACATATCCTGTGAACTGACTAGTTCCACATTGTGTCAATAAAAAAAAATTATTCTGTGGAATAACTAACTATCTCTTTGAAATTTTGAAGGTAATAGGGATAAAATTAGCGGAGTGAAACTTTATTTACAGCTTGCACAGAGATAAGACTGCAGTTATACGAGTCGAAGGATATGAAAGGGCAACCATAGCAGAGAACGGAAACTGTACATTGAGCAAGGAGAAATCGGAATTAAAGTTCAGGGAGAAGAATGAAAAGCTTTACGGTTTACAATGACGTAATTCTGGCTGGGCGGATCCACATGTTGCCAAAATTGTTTCGACTACGCTCTACAAAAAATGGCTCTGAGCTCCCTAGAACTTAGAACTACTTAAACCTAACTAACCGAAGGACATCACACACATCCATGCCCGAGGCAAGATTCGAACCTGCGACCGTAGCGGTCACGTGGTTCCAGACTGAAGCGCCTAGAACCACACGGCCACACCGGCCGGCTTACGCTCTACAAGTTTCGCTGGTAAGCCTTTAAATATCCGGCTTACACCCCGTTCTCTCACCATGCAATTTCTATATTTTTGGAGCACTGAAGAGCGAAATTCGTGGCCGTCGGTTTGCTTCGGACGAAGAGGTGTACGCCTGCGTACAATCGTGTCTCTATAGGCAGCCGCAAACATTTTCCCATGAAGGCATTGACCGTCTTGTCTCGTAGTAGGATATTAACAGTAACGGTGATTACTTTTGAAATAATATCCAGATTAGTTACATTTTTCCATTCGACTCATTTTCTTTTGGCTGACCCTTATTCAAGTCAGGTAAATTAAAAATACGTCGTCGACGATTAAAATTAACTCACGTTTATCTGCAGAAAATATAAAACCTGTCTTTGCAGCCTAATTCTCAATCTCCTCACTATAAGCTGTAACTGACAAATCACTTTTGCAGTATTGGAAACAAAGTCCATAATTATGAAGCACTGCATATCGCTTCTTACCTTAGACATTATACTGTTTATTGCGATTGCAAATAGGGTGATCCTTAAAACACTTCCCCGGAGATCGCCATTCTCCTGCTCTAAGCTATCTGACAGCGAGTTTCCACCTCGCTACCGAAAACTGCGTTTCGATAAGAAGAAGTGAATGAGTATATGAAAGCTGTATTGGTTGAGCAGTGCGAGAATATTGTGCCTCCAAGTACTGCAGTATACGTTATAATTGTCAAAGCATATTGTTATACTGTGCTGTCTACGCAGAAAAGCCAACCGAATAGCCACCTCTAGAAGGGTCGGGTTGTCGACAGCGCGTCGACATCTCCTTAATCCACAATGAAGCAGTGAAGGAGCTGCATGGTCTAACACCTAGACCAGACGACTATTAACCATTCGTATGGTACTGCAGTGCCCGTATTGTTTACAAGTATGATGCAATGCTGCTTCGTGCACGAATGGGTGTCCAAAGCGACTTTGCACCGTAGTTCGGAACAACATAGGCATTGTTGTGAAATTTACTTGCCGACACCAGGCAAGCGATTTTCCATTAAAATAACTCCCCCGTACGGGGATATACATAATGAATGTACGAGTGCAGATTGTAAACACATAAAACTAATTGATGGTGAGGCGGTTGCCAGGTTGAGATTCATTGGGAGAGTCCTTAGAACATTTAGTCCATCAACAAAGGAGGTGGCTTAAAAAACACTCGTTCGACCTATACTTGAGTACTGCTCATCAGTGTGGGATCCGTACCAGGTCGGGTTAACAGAGGAGACAAAGAAGATCCAAAGAAGAGCGGTGCGTTTCGTCACAGGGTTATTTGGTAAGCGTGATAGCGTCACGGAGATCTTTAGCGAACTCAAGTGACATACTCTACAAGAGAGGCGCTCTGCATCGCGGTGTAGCTTGCTGTCCAGGTTTCGAGAGGGTGCATATCTCGATGAGGTATCGAATATATTGCTTTCCCCTACTTATACCTCCAGAGGAGATCACGAATGTAAAATTAAAGAGATTCCAGCGTGCGCGGAGGCTTTCCGGCAGTCGTTCTTCCCGCGAACCATACGTGACTGGAACAGGAAAGGGAGGTAATGACAGTGTTACGCAAAGTTCCCTCCGCCACACACCGTTGGGTGGCTTGCGGAGTATAAATGTAGATGTAGATAGATGTAGATGTAGATTTGACGACATATGGATGTTTGGGTCTGGCTGTGGAGCGTGCTCGGATAGCCTAATGGTTAGGCGAATGCTCGCGATAAGCGTGATATCCGGGTTCTGGTCTTAGTTCGGCACAAATTTCATCGTCATCCTTCCATTATACAGTCGATGGTTATCCATATTCGCAAATGCGAATACGTTTCACGTTAATCATTCGCTCCAAAGTCCTTCCTACACAGCTCCTTAATATGACGCACATGTTCGGTCCTTTCCTGATTTGAAGAGAGGTATCGAAATGGTATTGAAATTGCCTCCCTCCAGGTGAATTGGGAAAGTGTCCTTTCCGTCATTTCGAATTAAATGATTCTATGAAGATTTCTTCTGACACTGTTTGGAATTTCCGCAGCATGCTGTATTGTACTTGGTCGTGACAAGGCACTGTACCGCGAGCCTCAGACAGTGACGAACCCAGCTCCCACAAGGAAAAACGGCAGCTGTATTACTGAGATTTGTTGTATCTGAAGTCAGCTCACCCCTTTCCGTTGTCGCACGGTAGCGATGGAAAGCTAGATCATGGCTGACAGTGTCAGTAATCATCGCAAAACGCTGCATTGGCTAGGCGATGTCTCTTGGTGTCATTCGGAGACACATGTTACAGCACCACTGCTACGTGTCACATACTGCATTTACCACAACCCCTCCCGATGTTTCCAATACTTTCTTACAAGATGATGAGCAGTTGATAGAGTCCCGGAAGCTGGCGAGAGAGGTACAAATGTAAAAAATTTGTACGTACTAGAGGAACGTAAAAGCTCCACTCACTTCCAGAGCCATCTTACCATTAGATACAGCGTACAAAGCTGCACATAATGCTCATAGTATGCAGCGATTCTAATTGACACACGTCAATAATTGCGCACCGTTCCAGTTATGACTGGGTTCATCATGAAATATATCCAGGTGTTGATAAGTAAAATATTGGTGCTGACTTTCATCTACACTGAAGGGCCAAAGTAACTGGTACACCTACCTAATATCATGTAGGGCCCCTGCGAGCGCGCAGAAATGCCGCAACACGACGTGTCATGAGCTAGACTAATGTCCGAAGTAGTGCTAAAGGGAAATGACACCCTGAATCCTGGAGGGCTCTCCATAAATGCGTAAGAGTACGAGGAGGTGGAGATCTCTTCTGAACAGCACGTTGCAAGGCATCTCAGATATTCTCAATAAAGTTCGTGTCTGGGGAGTTTGGTGTCCAGCGGAAGTGTTTAAACTCAGAAGAGTGTTCCTGGAGCCGCTCTGTAGCAATCCTGGACGTTTAGGTTGTCGAATTGTCCTGCTGGAATTGCCCAATGCTCAATGGACATGAATGGATGCAGGCGATCAAACAGGATGCTTATGTACGTGTCACCTGTCAGTCGTATCTAGACGTATCAATGGTTTCATATCACTCCGACTGCACATGCCCCACACCGTTACAGAGCCTCCACCAGCTTGAACAGTCCCCTGTTGACATGCAGGGCCTGTCGATTCATGACGTTGTCTCTATACGCATAAACCTCCAATACAATTTGAAACGAGACTCGTTCGACCAGGCAGCGTGTTTCCAGTCACCAACAGGCCAATGTCGGTGTCGACGGGCCTGGGGCGAGGGGTAAAGCTTTGTGTCGTGCAGTCATCAAGGGTACAAGAGTGTGCCTTCGGCTCCGAAAGTCTATGTCGATGATGTTTCGTTGAATGGTTCACACGCTTGATGGCCCAGCATTGAAATCTGCAGCAGTTTGCGGAGGGGTTGCACTACTGTCACGCTGAACGATTCTCTTCAGTCACCGTTGGTCTCGTTCTTGCAGGATCTTTTTCCGGCCGCAGCGATGTCAGAGATTTGATGTTTTACCGGATTCCTGATACTCAAGGTACACTCGTGAAATGGTCGTACGGGAAGATCCCCCACTTCATCTCTACATCAGAGGTGATGTGTCCTATCGCTCTTTTGCTGACTATAACACCACGTCCAAACTCACTCAAATCTTGATAACCTGTCATTGAAGCATCTGTAAACGATTTAACAACTGCGCCAGGCACTTGTTGTCTTATGTAGGCGTTGTCGACCGCAGCGCCGTGTTATGCCTGTTTACGAATCTCTCTATTTGAATACGCTAGCCTTTACCTGTTTCTTTGGCCCTTTAGTGTGTAATCAAAACTCTTGCAAAACTAGTGGATTCAATTATTAAACTACTAGGGATATTTTTTTTCAAGGTCCGATCGGTTGCGAAAATAAATCTGAAGAAGTTTTGCGCAGTCACGTTGCGAAGTTTTAAACAATTTTGGAAGGTGGTTATTAACAGCAGTCAAGTAATGTATAAAATGCATGTCTGACCATCTGCTGCTTTTTTTATTTAAAACCCAAATATCGACCGGTTTCAGTCACAGACCATCTTCATGGATTACGGTTAAAACAGTTTAAGGCACAGCATCACATATATTATTATTCAAATGATGACCATGTCTCAGACATAGAGCATGTCATGAATTCCAATGTACCACACAGGACTTTTAACGGCAAAATTCATGGCATGCTCTACATATGAGACTGACCATTATTTACGTAATGACAGATGTGATGTTGTGCCTTTAACTGTTTTAACCCTGATCCGTGAAGATGGTCTGTGACTGAAACCGGTCGATATTTTGGTTTGAAATAAAAAATGAAAAAGCAGCTGATGGCTGCATTTACACATGTTGCGAAGTGTCTCTAGTGTGTCCATCGATCGTATCACGTCACACTTGGCAGTTCCGACTGCGCACGTAAACATGCATACACCAATAGTCTCCCTCGTCACTTGTGAAATACGTGGCCCTTTTCGATTTCTTCAGGTCTCGATGCAGTGCTGCTGAAATACACCGACGAATGAATAATGTTTATAGTGAAACGTTTATGAGTGACAGCAAAGTTTGACGGCAGTACAGGAACTTGGATGCGGGATGTACAGGCGTTCATGATGCAGGCGGTCAGGGAAGGGAGCATCAACCGATGATCTAGTTCAGTGAGAGATAAATGCTAACCGAGAAAATTGTCGGGTACACAACTACTATTTTGAGTGATTTGTTTCCCGAAACTGTCAGCTCTCTATGCCACCGCAATTGATTCAGCACCGAAAACTCTGTGCACGATGGGTTCGCTGATGTCCGACCATCAAAAAACACCGTGAATGTTCGCTGGCTTAACGTTTCTCCAGCGCTATCACGATGAAGAAGATTTCTGAATAAAGTAGTCTCAGGGGATGAGACATGGGTCCATTTCAAAAATAAAGAAACGAAAGAGAAATCCAAAGAGTTGATGCAGTCTTATTCCCTGAGTAAATCAAAGAAGTGCAAGCGAACCATCTCCATCAGACAGCATATGGCTACCCCATTCTGCTACCGGAAAAGAGTTCGTTGGTGGAATTCATGGAACGTTCACGATCTTCCCTGCAGCCTGATTTTTCAGTATCTACTAAGGCGGTTCAGAACAAGCGAAGAGGAGTGTTTTCATCAGATATTATGTACTTCTTCATGGCAACACTCAGTCGCACGCTGCTACTGCAACAAAAACGTTCCTGCAGCGTTTTCAGTGGGCAATGACTGATTACATGCCATACAGCCCGGACATGGCTCCCTCCGATTTTCGTCTATTTGATCACATGACACTTTAATTAGGAGGACAGCATTGAGACACAGACAAAGAGATGCACACCAGAGACATGCGGTTGCCTTCTATGACGAAGGAGTCGGAATAATGGTACCGTGGGTCTAAGGCGCTGCAGTCATGGACTGCGCGGCTGGTCCGGGCGGAGGTTCGAGTCCTCCTTTGGGCCTGGGTGTGTGTGTTTGTCCTTAGGATAATTTAGGTTAAATTCTGTGTAAGCTTAGGGACTGATGGACCTTGGCAGTTAAGTCCCATAAGATTTCACACACATTTGAAAATTTTTTTTGTTGGTACCATGTTACTAAATATGTGTGTGTGTCGCAGTGGCGGCTCTGTAAAGAAGTAACTGGAGGATGTAGCTAAACGTTGCAAATAAAACATTTTTGATTTTGGCGACCCATCGCTTTATCTCACTCGTTACTCACCCACCCGCACGTGCTACCCCTACGTCGAACGCCGTGTATACTCACACAGCACAGTTAGTATATGTATACCTGTCTGATATTTATTTACTTGCACCATACGGGAAATTAAAGTCCGATCACCTGGAGATCTGCAGTGAGTGAACCAAGCCACTAATACACTTGTTTCTGCAGAGTGCTTTGGTGCACTGTTTAGTGATCGTGAACTGATGCACGAAAGTAAGGTGGTCACTTCAAAAAGTAGTGGTACTTGGAATTTTCATCATAATAATTTGACCGACAAAGAGAAGAGACACTGTAGCGTCGCCACTTCTCTTCCTTGTGTCGATCTTGTCGAACTTTCTTGGATCGGTAGGATTCCGGCCAAGCCTGAACGCTCTTACTCGCGATAACGACTCTGCTGCGGAGCGCGTTCCGTGACAAATGGTTACCCGTCAATGTGATTCACAGCTTTCTAACAGGAAGCTGCCAGGACGGTTACAGCTGCAATTTGCGTTACGGGGCATCTTCTTTCCAGAAAGGGACTGTCTGTAAGCTTTTTGTATGATAAGCGCTCGGTTTTTGAATGACGAGCATTCATTGATCTGCTAAAACAATGCTGTCATAGCACTGTGGAACATTTTACAGCTAACGACACAAGCACTACGATATTAGTGAGCATTCCGGCGCAAATCACTGACGCTAGAATCTGTTAACACTTTTCTTCCGGCGAATTGTGCGCGTCATATTTAAAGTCACTCTCTTCGCAGCGGAAGGGAAGCGTAGGAAAGGGAGACGTGATCCATCAATCGCATTACGTCGTCGCCGTAATACTCTCAGCCAATCATCAAGGTTCCCTACACCGCTCTGGGCCAGTGGGGATCATTTGAAGTCTATGCTCTGTTGTGAAAAACCTACAGGTCTGTAGTGGAAGGATAAGCTTTTTTGTGTATTTGTTTATAAATAATAATACGTATCGTTTGTTAACAATAATTTGTTGATATCTATTCCTTTAGAGGAAATGTATGAGTCTCCTCACAATCGGAGGATCAGAACGACCAACAAGGACTATAGTGAAACTGGCAAATTGGTCCTAAAAATTTGCTTGAAACTGGTATGATTGGTCATAAAATTGATAAATTTGCTGTAAAATTTATGGTAGTCTGTCAGTGTTACAGCTAATTTATCAAATTTACGAAAAAATCACCAATTGTATGGCGAAGTTCCCTACAAATTTTTACGACCGATTTGTCAATTTGGCCATAATAATAGGCAGGAAACAGGTAAATTTTCTGTAAAATTGATAAATTGGCTGTAAAATTGTCAAATTTACCCTAAAATTAGTAGAAGGTTATAAAATTGTCCAGAAAATGGGTAAATTGGCAAAGTGGTCGTAAAAATTGGCAGGAAATCCGTAGAACAGACGAAAATGGAAATGTGGATAATTGCTTCCATTCTTGTAGAAATTATAAATAATTAGCTGCCTGACATAAAGAAAACACGTTAACTGTAGCTCCTCCTTTTAAGCAACTGAAGGCCTGGATTCTTTTAAAATTATAACAATGATATATAACAAAGTAAGGCATTTTGGCGATATACAATAATGACATCATGGCAAATTCTCCAAAACGGCGGTATATATTACCTTTTCTAGACCAATGGTTGTCAATGTGTTGTGAGGCATCAAAACTGAAGATCTACTTACCACCACCTCATCTCTTGATGCAAGACAGCCACCAAGCGAGTATGTGCCTAACTAATAAATAAATTTTTCTCTGCTGCAAAGCATAGGAGTTGGGAGTACAACTACTATTAAACAATCACTATCGTGTCCCCTAGCCAGTCTAGTTCAATAGCCACTGGGTGTAGGGAGGATAACTACGGTTAATTTACTTAGGCAATAGCAGCGGGAGTTGTGAGCACTTCTCCAGCCAGACTATATACAAAGTGTGGACGTCTATCTGATAACCACACATGGGTGGCAGGCTTAGCATTATTGTTTTTATGTAAAAGTGCTACAAATGATTTCAATTTAACCCATAGTGATGTCACTTCGCAATATCACATGGACGTAAGGCGCGCTGTGATTTCGACATCACCCACCAGTAAGCCTCCGAGACGAGACGCACTGTGAGCTCGTCCCCACAGCTGTGATGTACTTGGCTGGAAGTGTACAGCTGCTGGTGATATCCGAGTTGCACAGGCAGAAGTCATCAGCTCTCTCACCTGGAACCTACAGTGCTTTGTGCCAGTGTGAAAATGATAATTCCATGCAAATTGTGCTTGTTTAATAAAGCGCTGCCATATTTAAACAGACGCTGTGCAAGTCAGCTTCGATGATCACATTGTGCAAAATACTATTTAACAACCTGCTTTCGAGCAAACTTCATAAACTATGCATTATCTGGACAATAATATGAGATCTGTCATCTGGAGGCTACATTTTAAAAAAGGTAGGTGTGTTTTGCTTTCTAAATATATACGGAAACAGAGACAAAATTATGTGATTACAGCAGAATGAGGTACACTATCTACCCATTCTTCTTTGTCACTCATGAAGTCTCTAGTACTATAAAGCATGTGATGTTTAACATCTTCCCGCCAAAAGACACTAAAACCTTCGTCTATTTAAAATTTTAAGAAGCATTCTTTCAATTGGGATGAAAACAGCGATTACTGTAAAATACTGAAATTCAGTGAAACAGCCTCGATCGCAACAGATGTTTATTTTGAGTGGTAACCGGTTTTGGTCTATAATTTAGATCATCTTCGGGTTGTAAGCACCATGATGGCGGCACATGGTGGTGGGAGGAGCAGGATTCGTAAGAAAACAGATGTCAACTGCTTAAGCCATGTAGCTTGATGCTGGATACCCCTTGCTGCTTCTGTCAGTGCAGCACCATTTATTACATAATAAGCAAGTAATGGACTTTAATAATGATACATATTAGAAGCTGCTTTCGTTTCAGGTACATTCATATACTCTTCTTTTCATCCTGTCTCCTGCTAATTTCCACACTAGTGATATATAACTCGCTTAAAGAAAAGTTTTCCAGATGCAGGTTCTGAACGCGACTGTATAGCTACACATAACAAAGCTATACTGAGATGTTCACTTACGGACAGTAGCTGGGTCTTTTCATGTCAGAAACACCAGATAATGAAGAGAATGCATAACACGCTTTTGGTGGAAGAAGTAGTCGGTGAATATCACGAGCTCCAAGCACAATCAAAACAATCGTTTTGACAGTCTTATTTGAGCAGCATTTGTACCTGTGTGAAGCTACAGAAGGTGCAGGCAGCAGTCTTTCCGTGTTAAGTGGAGTTTTTCAAATTGGTATTTATCTAAAGAAATACGTAAATTCATTACACATCACTCTCTCTCCCCACCTGCAGTCAGAGCCTATTATTACTATTGCAATGTAGTCCCATCTTGGCTGTGTTAAAAAATAGCAAAACATCAAAGACGTAACAGCATATTGTGCAAAGTGACAATATTAACGTAAAAAAGTTTCAGTGCCCACATACCAACGCCTACTGCAGTCATCCCAATGATCTATCCCTGTTAGCTGAGTACCACATAGGATCAGATATAATCCATAAGTGTGCGGAGCGGAGTTTTAGAGGTGACAGACAGGTGTATTATAGAATCTCGTTTCCATGTTATTATTTACAGGACGTTGACATCACGTCATAGAAGAATGTTTCTCCAGTCAAAATTCTGTGCTGTGTTATGGGTATCGCAGCCAACAACTCATGAGAATTAAACAGGTCATAGAGATCAGAGATTATAATCACACTAATGTATCACGACACCCAGGAAAGTGCACAAATTAGATAAGGCCTCTAGTGCTACATATCAACACGAAGATCTACCTTGGAACTGTCTGGCTTAAGCGAAAATCTTTAGCCAAATCTGTACGTGTCAAAAGATGCGCCATGATAAGAATCTGTTTTATACTTTCAAATTCTATGTGTGAATGTGCATCGCAATCCCAAGTGGTTTTCTTACTTGTCAGTGTGCACTAACATGATGTGGCAAAAAGTCAAATTTGTGACTTTTGTGGAATTTGATTAACTGCAAGAAATCATGAACATGTTTCCTTTTCATAATTACTGGAAAGTCACTAATGGCTTCTACTTCTTCTGGATTACGTGACCTTTCTAATATTACAACATGACTAAGAAACCTTACTTGAATCCGTCAAAATTCTTAAGTTAATATTCACTCTTTAAAACACCTAGCAGCCTTTACAACACCCTATTATGATTCTCACCGCCCTCTTCTGTAATTAACATGTCATCAACATATGTTGCAAATCTTTTCTTTAGATCCAGTGGAAGAATAGTATTAAAATCTCTAATAAATGCAGCTGAATTAACATACAGGCTGAACGGTAGTGCATGGAAATGGTAACAGCAACCACAACATAAGAATCTTGTATATACCCTGTATGAGGGATGCGATTCTACTTGCCAGTAGCTAGTTGTAGATCAGTGGCAGACAATTCCTTAACATCATGAAATTTCTAATGTCAACAGTTTATCGGTTTCTTGCACTGTTATTGTATTAACTGGTCTCGACTCTAATACTAGTCCGATTTCACCTTCTCTCTTGTGCAAAACTAGTAGTGGATTATTGTAAGAGCAAACTTCTGGCTAAATCACCCCTTGCTGTAACAGTTTCTCAATTCAAGCTTCAACTTTCTCTTTGTAAATTATTGATATTGAATATGGTTTAACGAAACCTCTCTTATATTATCTGACTCGATTTGATATGAAAAACCCGTAACAGCATGGATATTCAGAGAATACAGAAGAGTGACGGAAGTTTAAACAAATTTCTTTTCGCTACTTAATCAGCCTCTTCTATATGTTCAACCCTCTTTAGAATCCCTTGTTCAGCATTAAGATAATTGTTGCTATACAGTAATAGATTAGCATTAGACATGTTCTCTTTCGCACCAGATCTCCATTCAAAAGATAATCTTGACTCTATTAAAATTTATCAGTTAGTCTATTTTCTCTAATAGAAAAATTATCAAAGCATATCATCAGTGTCAATCCATTATAGCCCGGCAACACTTTACCAAGATTGAAGTCCATTAGTGATTTGTACATGGACAAGAAGTCGACACCTACTGTAGAATCAATTACTGGGTTTAGCAAAGTCATGAACTTTGCAAAAAAAAAAAATGCTCTTACACACATCTGTTTTGTTCTGTGAATCGATCCTTTGACCTTAGTTCACTGCAAAGAAAGCATCAGCAAGGAACTTACCCTGCTACACTTTCGAAAGGCAGCTTCACTCAACACAGAAACTTGGCTACCAGTGTTGAGTGCATATGTGGGAACCATTCTATTGCCATTTTACTGAAATACTGAACTCGCTAGTCTTTTCACCTAGTCATTTACCTCGTCAAATAATGTATCCCTCATATCCCCACAGTTCAAAATTTTCACCAGTTTGTAGTCATGATTCGCATGGCTGGCAGCACCCAGTGCAGCTGCAGAATCCAGTTGACAACCATGTGGTGGCATAGTCTCTGTTCGTACATTATTCCTGGTAGCAGATTATATGACATCAATCTCTGGATCCGAATTTTTATCACTGCAGTGCTTGGCTCCAATGCCACCTCCATTACCTTGATTGCTGATGTATGTGCCACATCAGTTGTTCCTACTTCCTCTTTAATCATTCTTATTCATCATGTATCCATGATGTCCTCACCTCCATTTGTCATTCCAATATTTGACATGTCGTGAATTATGTCCCCTGTTATCACAACTTCTTCCATGATGAAACCCTGAATCGGAGAATTCAGATTTATTGATACAGCTATTCTGAAAATATTGCTTCTTGATGTCATATTCCAATTCCTGTAATCAACTCTTAAAATTGTGTATAGCGTCATTCACAGTGGTGTAAGCATCGTGGTAATTTCGTAAGACAGACGTGAATCAACAGAAGCAGGACTAATAGGATTATGTAAAAACTAATTCTTCTGCAACATATGTTCAAAGAATTTAGTAGGATTGCAGAAACCAGAACTGTTAAAATTTTTTATCATCAGGATCCTATATTTAATTCTGTCTGTGCTGTTTCAGACCACTATGCAGATAAATATTTTTTATAAGATCTACAAATAATTCACAGCTTCATATTAATGTATGGATTTATACTGTGGTTTCACTCTCTAGGTAGCCACACATTAATGCGTCCTTATTACTCCAACAAATAAGATGAAAGGGAATAATCAAATTGTTCCAACCAAGATGATTATTAATGACACTGGGCGAATTTTTAAACACTTGAAATTTCTTTATTATTGAAAAGTGATTATAATGAAAACTAGGTATTTTTTCACTATGTACCTCGTTTCTATAAGAATTTCCACTAGTATATTGTAGTCTATTTCTTTCAGAATGACGTCTAGAATTAGGCACAATTACGTTGTATGAATTCATCAGATATTTGACTTGAAATACTTTACAGCTCTTCACCAAGACAATTTCCAGTCTTCTTTTCAGTTTCTGATAGTCTGACGTTTCGTTATTTCACTAATCCCCACTCCTCTTACTGATTTACATTTGCCTAACCTTAAATATCAATAATGATTTTATTTTCTCCAGTTCATCATTCCTGAATGTGAGCATATTACGAAGACTGATTTGAATTTTTCCCGAAGTGAGGAAATAAATTACCGTGATGATCTACATTTTCCTCGTTTGTTCACATCTCCTTTTCAGCAAGATTCAATTCCTTCAAATTCTCTTCTAATCCTTGTGTAAACATGATTAGATCCAAAACTTATCCTCTTATTTGAATGACAGCCTGTTGACCTGGCATAATCTCTGTTCTTTGTGATAACTCTAACTTTGTTTCCTCCCTTTCCTTTCTTACATCTTGAAAATTATTTTGCAGATGTTTAACCTCTTCCTTAAAACCTAACTGGTATTGTTTTTGCATTTTTCAATAGTGGCAGACTTATTCTCAGCACTAGACATTCTACTGTCGAACTCTCTTTGGAGCTCTTCCCCTGAAAGAACATTCATTTCAGTAAATCTTTGTATGATGTTTTCCCTCATGGGCTCATACCTTTGTTCATGACTACTTATCTGTCCTTGGAAAGTCCTTACTTTTTCAGTCAAGTGTCTTACAATGGCCTTAACTTTGTCTTTTAATTTCTCATCAAACTTCATTGTACTAATTTCTGTTTTTTATGATAGATACTTCGCTAAATCTGTACTACTACTCTTGCTAATAGCTTCAATTACCTTTATTTGTTCCCTATGACATTCCCCTATTTTTTAAAACTGATTGTCATAACACTCCATTATTCTGGTGGTTGTTCTGGGATCCTTCCTGAAGCCTAGTAGTAATTCACATGTGGATTAACTATGATAGTTCTTTACCTATACTAACACTCCGTTGTTTACTCTGTAGTGAAAACAAACTTTCAAGGTTGAGAATCATCTCCGTTTGCTTCATGTTTTTTGTTACTTTCCACCTGTTGAACCACATCATTACTACTTTTTCTGTCCTACTGATACCCTGACTGTCAGTAGCAAGATCACTAGCTGTAATGCATTCTAATTGATCGTTGATTCGACCAATCAAATCAATTGAAAAATCTTCTGAATCAGAAAGATACGTAGACCTCGAACTTCTTCCTCTATCTTCTTCACAGTGGATTCTCCTTGTCTAATTCAGATCAGTTATTCATTTTCTATGTTAAACTGATGAAAAACTTCAACAAAAAGCAAAAAAGCCATACTCTCAAAATTATCTCATAAACCATAACTTACAATTTTTTTTTAAATATTGTTGTTTGTTGTGGTCTTCAGTCCTGAGACTGGTTTGATGCAGCTCTCCATGCTACTCTATCCTGTGCAAGCTTCTTCATCTCCCAGTATCTACTGCAACCTACATCCTTCTGAATCTGCTTAGTGTATTCATCTCTTGGTCTCCCCCTACGATTTTTACCCACCACGCTGCCCTCAAATACTAAATTGGTGATCCCTTGATGCCTCAGGACATGTCCTACCAACTGAACCCTTCTTCTGGTCAAGTTGTGCCACAAACTTCTCTTCCCCCCAATCCTATTCAATACTTCCTCATTAGTTATGTGGTCTACCCATCTAATCTTCAGCATTCTTCTGTAGCACCACATTTCGAAAGCTTCTATTCTCTTCTTGTCCTAACTATTGACCGTCCGTGTTTCACTTCCATACATGGCTACACTCCATACAAATACTTTCAGAAATGACTTCCTGACACTTAAATCTATACTCGATGTTAACAAATTTCTCTTCTTCAGAAACGCTTTCCTTGCCATTGCCAGTCTACATTTTATATCCTCTCTACTTTGACCATCATCAGTTATTTTGCTCCCCAAATAGCAAAACTCCTTTACTACTTTAAGTGTCTCATTTCCTAATCTAATACCCTCAACATCACCGACTTAATTCGACTACATTCCATTATCCTCGTTTTGCTTTTGTTGATGTTCATCTTATATTCTCCCTTCAAGACACCATCCATTCCGTTCAACTGCTCTTCCAAGTCCTTTGCTGTCTCTGACAGAATTACAATGTCATCGGCGAACCTCAAAGTTTTTATTTCTTCTCCATGGATTTTAATACCTACTCCGAATTTTTCTTTTGTTTCCTTTACTGCTTGCTCAATATACAGATTGAATAACATCGGGGAGAGGCTACAACCCTGTCTTACTCCCTTCCCAACCACTGCTTCCCTTTCATGTCCCTCGACTCTTATAACTGCCATCTGGTTTCTGTACAAATTGTAAATAGCTTTTCGCTCCCTGTATTTTACCCCTGCCACCTTCAGAATTTTAAAGAGAGTATTCCAGTCAACATTGTCAAAAGCTTTCTCTAAGTCTACAAATGCTAGAAACGTAGGTTTGCCTATCCTTAATCTTTCTTCTAAGATAAGTCGTAAGGTCAGTATTGCCTCACGTGTTCCAGTATTTCTACGGAACCCAAACTGATCTTCCCCGAGGTCGGCTTCTACTAGTTTTTCCATTCGTCTGTAAAGAATTCGTGTTAGTATTTTGCAGCTGTGGCTTATTAAACTGATTGTTCGGTAATTTTCACATCTGTCAACACCTGCTTTCTTTGGGATTGGAATTATTATATTCTTCTTGAAGTCTGAAGGTATTTCGCCTGTTTCATACATCTTGCACACCAGATGGTAGAGTTTTGTCAGGACTGGCTCTCCCAAGGCCGTCAGTAGTTCCAATGGAATGTTGTCTACTCCGGGGGCCTTGTTTCGACTCAGGTCTTTCAGTGCTCTGTCAAACTCTTCACGCAGTATCGTATCTCCCATTTCATCTTCATCTACATCTTCTTCCATTTCCATAATATTGTCCTCAAGTACATCGCCATTGTATAGACCCTCTATATACTCCTTCCACCTTTCTGCTTTGCCGTCTTTGCTTAGAACTGGGTTTCCATCTGAGCTCTTGATGTTCAGACAATTGGTTCTCTTATCTCCAAAGGTCTCTTTAATTTTCCTGTAGGCAGTATCTATCTTCCCCCTAGTGAGATAAGCCATCCCTGCTTAGCCATTTTGCATTTCCTGTCGATCTCATTTTTGAGACGTTTGTATTCCTTTTTGCCTGCTTCATTTACTGCATTTTTATATTTTCTCCTTTCATCAATTAAATTCAATATTTCTTCTGTTACCCAAGGATTTCTACTAGCCCTCGTCTTTTTACCTACTTGATCCTCTGCTGCCTTCACTACTTCATCCCTCAAAGCTACCCATTCTTCTTCTACTGTATTTCTATCCCCCATTCCTGTCAATTGTTCCCTTATACTCTCCCTGAAACTCTGTACAACCTCTGGTTCTTTCAGTTTATCCAGGTCCCATCTCCTTAAATTCCCACCTTTTTGCAGTTTCTTCAGTTTTAATCTACAGGTCATAACCAATAGATTGTGGTCAGAGCCCACATCTGCCCCTGGAAATGTCTTACAATTTAAAACCTGGTTCCTAAATCTCTGTCTTACCATTATATAATCTATCTGATACCTTTTAGTATCTCCAGGGTTCTTCCATGTACACAACCTTCTATCATGATTCTTAAACAAAGTGTTAGCTATGATTGAGTTGTGCTCTGTGCAAAATTCTACCAGGCGGCTTCCTCTTTCATTTCTTAGCCCCAATCCATATTCACCTACTACGTTTCCTTCTCTCCCTTTTCCTACACTCGAATTCCAGTCACTCATGACTATTAAATTTTCGTCTCCCTTCACTATCTGAATAATTTCTTTTATTTCATCATACATTTCTTCAATTTCTTCGTCATCTGCAGAGCTAGTTGGCATATAAACTTGTACTACTGTAGTAGGTGTGGGCTTCGTATCTATCTTGGCCACAATAATGCGTTCACTATGCTGTTTGTAGTAGCTTACCCGCATTCCTATTTTCCTATTCATTATTAAACCTACTCCTGCATTACCCCTATTTGACTTTGTGTTTATAACCCTGCATTCACCTGACCAAAAGTCTTGTTCCTCCTGCCATCGAACTTCAGTAATTCCCACTATATCTAACTTTAACCTATCCATTTCCCTTTTTAAATTTTCTAACCTACCTGCCCGATTAAGGGATCTGACATTCCACGCTCCGATACGTAGAACGCCAGTTTTCTTTCTCCTGATAACGACATCCTCTTGAGTAGTCCCCGCCCGGAGATCCGAATGGGGGACTATTTTACCTCCGGAATATTTTACCCAAGAGGACGCCATCATCATTTAATCATACAGTAAAGCTGCATGCCCTCGGGAAAAATTACGGCCGTAGTTTCCCCTTGCTTTCAGCCGTTCGCAGTACCAGCACAGTAAGGTCGTTTTGGTTATTGTTACAAGGCCAGATCAGTCAATCATCCACACTGTTGCCCTTGCAACTACTGAAAAGGCTGCTGCCCCTCTTCAGGAACCACACGTTTGTCTGGCCTCTCAACAGATACCCCTCCGTTGTGGTTGTACCTACGGTACGGCTATCTGTATCGCTGAGGCACGCAAGCCTCCCCACCAACGGCAAGGTCCATGGTTCATGGTTTTTTTTTTAATATATGAACTTGAAAAAACCAATTTTCAGCTCTGCAAACTATTATTAGTACTTCCTGTTGAAAAATTTGCATGAGATCGCTGCACGAAGCTTGAAGAAGATTCACAGTAATGCTCAATTCAATCGTGGAAAACAAAATCGTAGCATGTATGGCATCTGTTAATAGTCAAGTGTACTAGTCTAGTAATCGTAGTGATATATATATGTTATACAATCACGTTGAAAAAGATACTGGTACATATATTGCGCAATGGTACATTCTGTCATCACTTTGATCAAAGACGGACTGACAGTACAACGCCATCTGAAAAGAATGACATAAGGACTCGGCAAGCGCAGTTTCGTCGTTCTGTGGCGTGATTTAACACACACTTAAAAAATTGACCCTACTGCATAAGAGTGACTTCTCATAGACAACTTGTTTAGGGAGAAATAAGTTATAATCCAAACTAGCATTAATCACAAAATGTTTATATGCTGTTACTTCAGAAACGCATGAGATGTGAATATAAGTCTGACAAACATAATGAAAATGAAAATTTGAAAGGATAATTACTATGACGGACCCTCACACAGGTTAATACAATTCGAACTATCTGCTACTCTTGATACAGTCAAATTTTGAATCGGCAATATTGAAGAAAATGTAGAAATATTACCAGTCTGATTGTAGAATGAAATAACGACATACCAACTGCTCATCGCAAGCTAAACATGGGACGCGAACGTAATCAAAGTGCTATATATTGATCTCAGTCTAATCTTCACTCTGCTACACGGCTCGCAGGAAAACCTAATCACAGTGTCTCCACATAACACATCAAACAGTGAGGTAAACAATAACACCTTACCCCCTCTCGTCGAGCAGAATAAAAAAAAACAGGAGTGACGTGATTGTCATAATCACTCAAAAAATACAGATCGCTCTCTCAAGATATAGGAGTGTCACCATCGTCAATACCAATTCCCTACTAAAAGCTCCTTCATCTGAGTGACAGAAGATTTAACAGCTTATCTGATAGAAACAACTTGCAAACGGCATCTTCCGACTCAGATCTGCCTGCCCAAATAAAATCACAATAACACGCATTTTGTGTTCGGCTGAGCGGGTGTTGACACTTTTTTTCGTGGTTTCAGCATACTCTTGTCTCCAACTGCACAGAGTTTTATATACCGCACTAGTTGCTAGGGCTTGCTGTGCATCTTTTTCCATTCTTAAATATATCTTATTATTGGGTCTGAAGTTTGTTTCGATTCCATACTTGGCAAAAACTTGCCACAAGCGGTCCGTAATTTAATTAATGAACCGTAGAAAAACTTTTTCCGATGGCGGTCGTTGTTGCTCCGTAGTCCCAGCCTTCTTTTCTTCTTTGATGGAGTGAGTGCTCAGTCAATCTCCTTAATAGCATATCCATTTCTCTTGAAGCTCAACCATAAGTGTTTTAATTGATCCTGCAAATCAACTGGCTAGCAGATTTTGTTAGCTCGGGCCACCAAGGTTTTCAAGGTTTTAATGACACTTCCCCTTGCCGGCCGTTGCGGCCAAGCGGTTAAAGGCGCTACAGTCTGGAACCGCGCGGCCGCTACGGTCGCAGGTTCGAATCCTACCTCGGGCATGTATGTGTGTGATGTCCTTAGGTTAGTTAGGTTTAAGTAGTTCTAAGTTCTAGGGGACTGATGACCTTAGAAGTTAAGTCCCATAGTGCTCAGAGCCATTTGAACCATTTGACACTTCCCCTTGTCTAGTATGATGGTTTGATTCATTGTATAGCTATCAATCAGTGCATGTGTCCTTTCTGTATATCTTATGGCTCAAGGTGCTATCCACTAAGGCAAGTGTAGGAACGTAAAATCCATCTGCTGTCGTTCCCCAGGGCTTCTGAGTTGAGAACCTGACAGGACCCAACCCCTCCCTGTTGGAACCTGGATATTTGTAGTGCAATGGACTGTCTGTAAAGCTATGGCGTACTACGTGATGCCAGCTCCTGGGGCAGAAGCTGCCATTGACCCTGGGAGCAACCTGCCTCGCCGGCCGGACGCTGGACGATCAGATGCAAGAGACCTGCTGTCGATCCGTGCAGACAGCTATTGGCACTAGCTGGAAACCGGGTCCAGCAGGCACTGTACGCGGTCGTCACCTGCGGTTTTGCCTTCACCCTCTATTAGGTTCTTACAACATCTTCCAGGCTGACAAATGGTGGCTCAACTGTAATAGTGCTGAGATGATGAGCATTCTCACGTGCTTTCGCATCGTTGAGAACTTGCAGCAGATTCACATTGAAGACCGATGGCCAAATACTGCGTGCTACATCAGTGAGACACTGGTAAAGTGCGTGACAGGGAGCCAGGACGACATCGACTTGTACTCCAGAGCAGTTCGCCATCCCATCACTGGGTATGTGGTAACAAATGCGAGCCCCAAGCTCCCACGATATCTAGGCATCACCCATACCTGGTGATGGGGTCACCTTGACTTCACCAAACCCGGTGATGGAGCAGAATTTGAGACTGCTATAACATCTAGATATCATCTGTACCTGGTGATGGCCCAATTGGTCTTGATGATTTTTCGAATCATCATAATGTAAATCTGTTATTAGATTTCAGGTAAGGTTTGTCCTCCATGATGAGCTTATATGAAACACACTTTGTTTTCGTAATATTTTGCGCCTCAGACACAGGGAATACAGTGTCATCAAAGATTCGCAGTAGGTCGGTTCGCTAACACCTAGGCCTCATATCTTGTCCACACACTGAACCGTGTCAGCTGGTCCGTTCATCGCTGGTCATCCTCGGTTGAATCAGGAGTAGTGGTAGGGGGGAGGGTCACAGTTGAAGGTGTACGATTGACAGGACACTGTGGTGGTATAAAGGCACATTTGCATGCCGAGCGTGAGTTTCCTCGGAAACGCGAAATATTAATTAAATAAATAATCAGTGACAAATAAATAAAGCCTATGGCACACAACTGCAGCGCTGTGTCGCTGATAAAACAAAAGCACAATTACGTTACTCTTATGTTTGATTAAAAAAAAAGAGAGCTCTGGTAGAAGTGGTGCGAGAAGCACGTATTTTATTCTATTGTCTGGCACACCGCCATATTTCATGTTATAGAAGGATACTGCGAGTTGCAACCAGACTAGGCACTCGATTCTGTAGAGAATTTATATTTATAAAAGTAAGTAGGATTATGAACTGTAGGCTTATTCATTGAATATATCTGATTTAACTAACTGTGTAACTTTTTTATGTTTAGTAGACAATCACCTCTGTACGACGTATTGGCATGGCTGGCAAATTATTGAAATATTGAGATTTAGATTATGAGTCCGCACCTACCGCAGCAGTCTTTGGAAACGATTTATTTACGAAGTCCGATTATTTCAGTTTTATTTCACGGTCAACTACGAGTAACATTGCCTTTACGAGAAAGCCATTGTCAAGCGTCTGATACCGAATAATTAAACGTCCACGTTCCAGATAAGTAAATATTTATTACAATTACAATCACAATCACCATCATACAGATAGAATAATTAATATTTAAATAATATTTTTTATTTTATTTATTTTATATTGGCGACTGCGTGTCGGACTTGTTATTTTGTCATTTGTTACATTGTTCTCTTTGTTTCATGTGAAAAATCAACTTTCTGGACCTGGACGTGAATGTATGAGAGATAACAAAAAATCTGAAGATATTTTCCAATTCTAAAATTTTGCGGGAAGACGCAATGAAACTTCCAGCAAAATAAGGTAAGACGCAGCATCTTTGCATTAGCAGGCTTGACCAGACGTATAATTCAGTGTATTAGCTTTTCAGTAGATTCTGTAGTGTTTCTTTCGTGCATAACAGTTTTCAGTGATAAATTTCATTCTCAGTACTTTTCCTTAAACAATAACGTATGCAACAATACCAATACACGAGTGTACAATATGGCCGACTTCTGTACGATACGTAGTAACATGGACAGCAGCCATTACCAATAATCTCAAATTCAGTTTATATTTTTAAATTAACAGACAGCCATTGTTGCTACGAGCGATTCATGCTCAACTGCATTTTATTTTAAAATCAGTGTCAAATATTTTCTTGAAACATATATCACGTGTGGCATGGTAATAACTAGAAATCAATACGCAAAAATGGAACAGCAAAGACGTACTATTCAGACGCAATCCGACTCGGACGAGAGACAAATGTTAGAAAATGACTTTACGACAGCAACCGGTAGTGACGATTTATCAAACATTGACGCAAGTGTTGACGGAAATTTTGGCAATAGGCCGTCCACTACAAAAATTTCAAAGTCTCAGTCAGAGCCCATGTTGATGCATGACGTCACGTCTAATGACGCGACGGGGGCACAGACCTTGCAAACAGTAAACATTGCCGACATGTTACAAATGCTGATGAAACAAAACGCCGAAAACATGGCAACCTTACAGACACAAAATGACGCAATTAAATCTGACCTCATAGCACTCAAGACAGGTAATGACACTTTATGTAAACGTGTGGAACTTATAGAGGCCACACTGACCAAACAGATGACTGAACTCAGTACTAAATTTTCCCAGCTTAATACGAGACAAGAAAAGACTACAACTGACGTAGCACTTTTACAGACACAAGTAAAAAACCTTAATGTCACGTGTGAAGTTCTTACTGAACAAATTCAAACATATCCTTCAGTACATGACAACCTTGAAAAACGAATTACTGACGTACAGAATAAATTTGACAATGTTGAACAACACCTGACTGACATCTTACAATCTGATGCCACAGCTCATTTTCAAAATATTAATAAAGAATTTCATGATTGGGTAGTGAACATAGACAAACATTTTGATAGATGCTTACGTGAAAATTTACCAACAATTGTGCACGACTCCGTAGCGCAATACATTACTAATAACAAACAGCTGATCAGTGACGCAGTACAATCCGTCACTGCAACCATGAGACAATTCACCGATCGACCACAGTCTGAATGTAACGAAAATATCAGTCAAAATGCACAGTTCAGGAACCAATATACATTCGAGTACGACACACACATACCGCACACGACAAACACACAAGAACAAAACACACCACGACTACAACACATACCACGATGTGCAAACACAAACACAAGCTATTATCATGGTAAACCACAGCAACATTATCGTAATTACTCGCCAGCTGAACATACCAGTAATTACAGTGGAATAAATCCATATCACAATACGAAGGAAGAAGAAAGCTTAATGAAACACAGGCAATTTCAGATTTTTATCCCAGAAAAACGAACCATTCATCCGGTGATTTTTCTTAAATCTTTTAGTAACGCATTTCCACGCACTTGGAGTGACCGGAAAAAGATTTCATATATTGTCGGTTACATCCAAGGCGATGCAGCTGTCTGGGCATACAGTCAAGCTGACGTATGTACCACGTACAGTGAGTTTGAGCGTGCTTTTCTGAACAAATTCTGGTCGCAATCCGTCCAGGAGCGACTCAGAAGACAAATTTTAGAACCTGAAACTTTTAACAGTAAAAATGGCAACTTACGCAGATATTTTGAAAAATACTTGAACATGGGACACTTTTTAGACGAACCAGTCGCAACGCGTGATATACTCCGTGCGTTGAAGGCCAAATTGCCTTTCAACATTAAAGAAAAACTCCTACATATCCCGGATGACGATTCAGATTATTTTTTAACAGCCTTAGATTCGGTTGACATGTTACTTGAAGATCAGCGCTTCGCGCGGCAAAACAGCAGCCACAATGTTTACACTAGTGGTATGCAAAACATGCAGGCTTGCCAACTCAATTCTGGCGCGCCCACAGTTGGATACGCGGTACAGCAAAAACAGCAAACTCACATGCCGTTTCAATACGAAAATCAAATTCAACACGCGTATTCCAATACAAACAATAGTTACAACAGTAATAACACTTCATGCGGCAATCCATACAAAAGGCACCGCGGTAATAACTACAACGGTAACAACGGATACAAAGGCAACAACAAAAACACAAACAGAAATAGAAATAATAATAACTACGAGCCAAGACAGCATCAAGGTTGGACTCGTAACGATCAGTACTTCCATTCAAACTCTGCTTTACCACAGCAGCCACCAGGACAAAATTGGAGCATACCTTACGACCGACAGGTAAGTTATAATGCGCAACAGCAACAACAACCGCAAAAGTTTGGAGATCATAATAGGCAATATCCGAATGTGAATATAATAGAAATGACACCTGATGCACAACCTCAATCTGTGTCAGTACCTAGTACAAATGCTAATCCGACAAACTAGAAACAGTCACTTCTATGCCCCAGGTCGTGGCTGAAGAATTCTTGCGGGGCGACTGCAATGTTAATCAGTTATTTGACACCACACTTGAACAACAGAATAATGATATGCCGAATAATTCTAAACAAAAATTACCTGTTTTATTTATAAGATACAACCACAATGAGAATATATCAGATGAACTTTTACAAGACAGTACACAATGTCGTTCAAACACAAATGAAATTGTTTTAGCATCTACTACTGGTGTAGTAGGTGGGATTCCAACTACTATTATCCTAGATACAGGTGCAGCTGTGAGCGTTTTGTCTTTTAATTTCTATAAAAAGATGTGTGAATTGGAACCTGTGCCTGAGTTTCCTGCCCAAAACTGTAAAATAACTACTGCACTAGGTAATAAGTCATGTAGGGTTACGAAGCAAGTTTTTGTAAACATTAAAATAGGTAATGGAACCGTACAATGGCCATTCCTGGTTGTACAAAACCTTGCGACAAATTGCATATTAGGAATAGATATTATGAGCGAGAAGGACTCTATTATAGACTTCTCCAAAGGTAAAGGTATTTTAAATGATAAAGGCAGTGTAATTATTATTGATTTGGACAGGAGAACTCTAAAGCATGACAAACACTGTACAGGGCACAAGGTTCAGTTAGTACTTGACAAGGACATTCAAGATATGCAAACACACTCATCTGACACAGAGCTAATGGACTTGAAAACATTGCTTGATCATAAGATAAGTGAAGCTACAGCTCTCAGTGTACATGAACGTATAAAACTACAGGAAGTGTTATCCAAATATTTACAAGTTTTTACCAAACGATTAGGTGTTATCAACACGTATGTATACAAGATTGAAGTTAAGCCTCACAAGATCTTCTACCACAAGACATATAACGTACCGTTATCTCAACGACCTGCTGTGTGGCAAGAATTAAAACAAATGTTAGACTGGAAGGTCATTGAACCATCCACCTCACCTTATTGTAGTCCTCTACTTGTTGTCAAAAAATTAAATGGAAGCATTAGGTTAGTGTTAGACGCACGAGCAATTAATGAAATAATTTTACCGGTTCACACAAAACCCGAAAATTTAGAAGAGCAATTACAGAAATTTCTAGATGCAAAATATTTTTCCACAATAGATCTCGCTAATTCGTTTTGGCAGGTGGGTATCACTCCTGATTCACGGAAATATACTGCATTTATGTTCGGGGGGCGAACCTATCAGTTTTGTGTTCTACCTTTCGGACTGAATGTCAGCTCTGGGGTATTCATTACAGCCCTGGATACCGTGCTTGGCGACGATTTAGTTGAGACAGTTACACACTATGTAGATGATATACTGATAGCTACACAGTCTTGGAAGGAACACGTTGACACACTTCAAAGAATTTTAGAAAAATACGCACACCGAGATCTTAGAGCATTTCATGCTGAATAATGTCAAAGTCATACCCATCAAAATATTGCTAAGCAACTCGAAAAACTCTGTTGTTACAACACAGATAATAAGTAGTGTAGAAATTTTCATTTCAGCGGTTCCAGAGTCGCAGTTGAAGGCAGAAGAACTCTTCTTTCAGCGCGCGCCACCACCTGGAAGACGGAATATCAAAATAAAATTTATGATTACGTAGCAGTGAATGATATATTAATTTTTCACGGAACATTTGTTATTGTAGGTACCACTGACTTGGTATGACACCTGACAAACCGACAGACGTCATCTGTGAAGCGATCTTTTACTTTGAGAAATAGATTAGATGCACATCTCTCAACACGAAAAGCATCTATCAGTAGTCAAGGCCACACAGACACTCTACACACACGCACAAAACGCGAGGAATCGAACATTTTTTCTCTCTTACTATTTTGAATATTTATTGAGTAGTGAAAACGCCTGGTCTTGCCTACTGATGTAATGAATGTTGTGTCTAACCTATCTTAATTTCAGATGACATCACGTGACACAATGTAATAACCTATAGCTATGTAATGATGATGCAAACATGTTTATGTGCAACTGTATTATGTTTATGCTAAGAAAATATGTGACGTGTGTATGTATAATTACTTATTTTTTTAACTGATGTATCATGTAACTGTTACTATGTAAAAATTTGAACAAAACGAGTGCCAAAAAGACATTGCATAGTGAACCTCTGTTCACGGACATTAACGAACATTACTAACTCTGCAACTACGCAGAAACCTATGTGAAAGAAACGGTTAATGCCATTCATTATGCAGCGTATCTATGTAAACGCGATGAATGATTTCTTTGATTAATAACTACGAACATTTAGGTGAGTTATATTCAGCAAAAAACTGAAAATGTGAAGGGCATAATTCGTGCATCGTCTAGTGACATTACTACAGTACCTAACTTCAAGATGTTAACTGGATTAAATGGACACAAAGTGCCTGTCCAGAAAACAACACGACGGGTGGAAGAATTTTGGTTGGAACTTCAGGGAATGAAATGTTCTCGAAATGTGACGGACACTCTTACCTGGACTGTCCAAGGATCGACGCCAGCTATGTGCCGTCCGAGGTTCTGCAACCAAGCTTCCACGGAATGTAAAAAAAAAAAAACGAACTGCACGTGGACCAATTACTCGACGGGTCACGTCTGATCTGTAATGAGCAATGCCTTTAGTCACAACGAACTGCATCACAACGACTATAATGGAAATGGGAAATGGACACACTTATGTATTAATCACGTTGTTATACAACGATGTTACTGTGATCAAAAAAAAAAAAAACTTTACCACGACGATACTAACCTGTAAAAAAAAAAAAATTATTGTGCAGCAGATGAATATGAACTGTAATAACGACACGATGTGTATAGGTCAACGCACCTGAAACATACGGACATTTTTCTTTGAAGTATTTCAAAACAATACTATGTAACTAAGAACATTCAACAATCTAAGTTGTATTGTGTTATAACAAATATTGTAAATTTAAAACTAAGTTACCTGTCATAGAATGTAGTCTTCATATGTAATCTTGGTTGAATATTTTCTTTGTGCAACGACTGAGAAACGCGCGCACACGAACAATATGAACTGCAATACTGTGCCGCGTGATCTAACTGTACGATATAACGGCAGTGCCGGAGTCACACAGACGCTTCTGCGCATGCGCGCACTCTATCTGTCAACATAAGAACATTTACGGCGCACCCGCATCATTCAAATTTTGTATATAATGTGTATAATGTAAGTCATGTAAATAGTTGTAGATAACTTAGATTTTCTTGTGCCTTTAGGTGAATTGCTCGCCTGCAGGTGTGTCCTTTCGCCTCGCAATTCAGGGGGCAATATAAAGGCACATTTGCATGCCGAGCGTGAGTTTCCTCGGAAACGCGAAATATTAATTAAATAAATAATCAGTGACAAATAAATAAAGCCTATGGCACACAACTGCAGCGCTGTGTCGCTGATAAAACAAAAGCACAATTACGTTACTCTTATGTTTGATTAAAAAAAAGAGAGCTCTGGTAGAAGTGGTGCGAGAAGCACGTATTTTATTCTATTGTCTGGCACACCGCCATATTTCATGTTATAGAAGGATACTGCGAGTTGCAACCAGACTAGGCACTCGATTCTGTAGAGAATTTATATTTATAAAAGTAAGTAGGATTATGAACTGTAGGCTTATTCATTGAATATATCTGATTTAACTAACTGTGTAACTTTTTTATGTTTAGTAGACAATCACCTCTGTACGACGTATTGGCATGGCTGGCAAATTATTGAAATATTGAGATTTAGATTATGAGTCCGCACCTACCGCAGCAGTCTTTGGAAACGATTTATTTACGAAGTCCGATTATTTCAGTTTTATTTCACGGTCAACTACGAGTAACATTGCCTTTACGAGAAAGCCATTGTCAAGCGTCTGATACCGAATAATTAAACGTCCACGTTCCAGATAAGCAAATATTTATTACAATTACAATCACAATCACCATCATACAGATAGAATAATTAATATTTAAATAATATTTTTTATTTTATTTATTTTATAGTGGGAAGTTACCAAGGATTTAGGTGCCAAAACGGCGAAACTAAGTATTTGCTATTACCAAATGTGTATGATAGTTAAACATTCTGATCCTTCAGAAACTGTTTGTTTGCCATTCCACAATGAAATGTGAACATTAGCACACCACTGATAACGAAAACAATTGTAGTTAGTAAACGCAATCCCCAAACAAGTATGAAGTTATACGAATACTGTTCGAAGCCTCAACTACTAACAAGTTTAACTGAAAAACGCAGTCTGTGTTGAGAGATGGTCCTGACAACACAGTCATGGCAGTTCACCCTCTCTGTATAGTGTTGTTTATTGTTTAACTACTGAGAATTGCTCCAGTCAGTGTGAAGTCGAGTATGAGAAGCAAGTCTCACTCTATGGTTAGTTAACAAAGCAACGATTTTGAAGATTTGTTGTTGTAGAAGGAATGCTAAGCCCAGTACTTGAGCTTTACAGGCACTCGCACACGGAGGATTCACAAGTAAGGCGTACGATAGCCCCCAGCCTCGTTGCCAGAGGTACCTGTTTATTTATTTCTCGGGAAGATTTAGGTCACCACTATCCGTATTTCTCAAATGTAACTCCCAGCGCATGACACTAAACTAAGCGGTAAGATCGAAAAATGTGGGACTAGAGATTCAATATAGAGGGATATTGTAGGAACCAGAATAAAAAATGGAAGAAATATGGCGTCGGAACATAAGGAAAAGGCGTTACGGCAGGATTCAAAATTCTCCCTCACCAGGGGTTGATGAATTTCCACTTGCAGCGGGTATTTCGTTAGTTCACTTGTACAAAGCTGAGAATGACTTGCTTTATTTCTTTGACAATGACAATAGGGCTGGCTTTCTGTGGGTTACTGATTGTACAGATTTCGCTTCGAACACGATTACGCTGTACTTGTATTGCGGTTTCGCTTCGATTCGCAAAGTGGACACATGCTCTCGTCGCTGGTTCGAGTCAGAATTTGTACCAGGAGGCAGCTCAACCGTACTTATCAGAGTCTGACATTTCAACCTAACAAGGGAACCTCCCCATCGCACCCCCCCCCCCCCCCCCTCAGATTTAGTTATAAGTTGACACAGTGGACAGGCCTTGAAAAACTCAGCACAAATCAATCGAGAAAACAGGAAGAAGTTGTGTGAAACTATGAAAAAAAATAAGCAAAATGTACAAACTGAATAGTCCATGCGCAAGATAGGCAACATCAAGGATAGTGTGAGCTCAGGGGCGCCGTGATCGCGTGATTAGCGTGAGCAGCTGCGGAACGAGAGGTTCTTGGTACAAGTCTTCCCTCGAGCGAAAAGTTTAATTTTTTTATTTTCAGACAATTATTATCTGTCCGTCCGCCCGTCCGATGCGAGGTAACTGCGCCGTAGTATGTGGACGCTACACCTAAACAAACATCAAAACACACGACGTCAGTCGACTACAGCGCACGGAAGAGAGAGTATTCCTGCTAACGAGGCTCCCTGGCTGGCAGTTGACTGTTCGCTACTTTGGACGAGAGTGCATTAAATACGTGAGATGTATTCCGTGGGCAATATGAATCCAGCAAACATAGCTCGCGACTTCAATAAATGAATATTTTCTGAACTGTAAGGAATCGGAAAATTCCTTAAGGGATCGAAGGATTGTCGATTATTTCCTACATTTGTTGATAAACAGTACGTGTGGTGATGATTGTCTGAAAATAAGAAATTAAACTATTCACTCGAGGGAAGACTTGAACTGAGGACCCCTCGTTCCGCAGCTGCTCACGCTAACCACGTGACCACGGCGCTCCTGAGCTCAGCGTCTCCTTAATGTTGCTTATCTTGCACATGAACTACTGAGTTTGTATATTTTGCTTATTGTTTTCATAGTTCCACACAACTTCTTCCTGTTTTCTCGATTGATCTGTGTTCAGTTTTTCAAGGCCTATCCACTGTGCCAACTTATAACTAAATCTGAGGGGGGTGCGATGAGGAGGTTCCCTTGCAAGTAGTTCGCTGTGTTTCAGCGGACGTGTCCTCTCTGACCTGTGGCTGTCGGTCAGAGCACAGAGTAGTAGAAAGTCACGCGTCTTACTCACAAGTCTGTAACACATCCACCTCCACAGCGTGTGATGTTTTCCGGTCACATCCAAATGAGTAAATTTGTGTACCCAGTTGAGACTGGTATTGCAGCAAAAATAGAGAGCAAACTCGAGAGATGAGTCAATGTGTACACATATGATAAAGCACAAGAGATATATCCTCGGCAGTTAACAAAAGATGTGAAAGAGAAAGAAAGTAGGAGGAAGGTCTGTGGCACTGAAAGCGTGACGTGGCTGTTGGTCTGATAGCTGGTAAGGTGCATGTATCGTCCACCTCAGCACTGGCAGAGGGAGACGGACGAGCCCGTCGCCCTGGACGCCTATTACTCAAGGGAAAAGACAGCCGGTAATCAGCCTGATAGCAGGTTCTGTGTACGTGGGGACGTACTGGAGGGACAGGAACGAGGAAAAATCGCTGCTCCTACCCGAGATTAGACCTGCAACCTTCTCAGCGAGGGTACTGCGCTGTGCTGCAATACAACCACAGCAACTGCGAACGATGAAAGTATCACTTTACTACATTTAAAAAATGAGGCAATGCTCACTATTGTTCGATTAAAGATCTAGCTAGATCGTTATCAACGCAGATCACATCTGTATCGCTAGTTGTTAACATTATCAACTTTTCCCCCCACATGGTTAAGCTTCCTCTGGAGTGCGTTCATACACTGGCGCGTACAATTTAAGGACGAAAGTATCTTTCACATGATGAATCACTGCAAAGTAACAGAGTTCGATGTGACTTGTACCATAAATAGGAAAAACTGCTACCGTGTACAGAAGATAATGGAGCGGACAGAAATGACACTAGTGTATTCAACTGGGTTGACCATATGTGAACCATGAATGAGTAGACGCTTTATAAATCTCTCTGAACTTTGGAAAATTCCCGTTTTTGGAAAACTGGACAAAGCAAAGAATTTTATTGCTGTGTCGGTATTGCAGTTTATCCACTGGACGGTAAACACAAAACGAGAATTCTTTAAAAAGCCGTTTAAGCGAGACTTCTCGCAGACATACAAAAGACTATCTCTGAAGCTAACACAGTTGACTGACACATTTCAATAAATCGTTCATACCAAAAGACTAATTTACATGAATGTACTGTCATATAATAAAAATGGTTCAAATGGTTCTGAGCACTATGGGACTTAACATCTGTGGTCATCAGTCCCCTAGAACTTAGAACTACTTAAACCTAACTAACCTAAGGACATCACACACATCCATGTCATATAATATATATATGAGAGAAGCGATGTGTAAAATCGGTAACATACGAGTTTACTGCCAGTTAATGCGTCGAATAATTGCTCGCTTCGAGCAATGTTAATTTGCAGGTAAGAATTATAAATGACAGGCAGATATTTCCTCCGCATTACATCAACTTGCAAACTAGTGTGGCTGTCTTAAAGTAGTGCCCAAACGAGGCAGTACTTCTAGTATCTAGCATCTAGTTGAATTTTTAGGTGCCTTTTTACCAGGTAACATTTATTCTGTAATGTAGTGCACACTTATACATAGAATGCGCCAGATAAAACCACTAAAACATTGTTGTGGGCTGCCCATTGAAAAGAGAAAAATTAATAAACAAATATTAACAAAATGAATGGGCAAGTGTACGGTATCACTAACTGGTGCACTTCATTGTCGAAAATTCCGTGTTTCGCGGTGCATTTTCACTTTGGAGTACTACGAGGCCACTGCGCAATTCCGCCGCAGCATAGTTTGTTAAAGCAGATACTAAGCGATAAGATCAAGTGCTGTAAGAAACGTAAAAAACAGTGTTGGCTACTGACTACCCCTTCCTTTCCTTTAATGATAACAAAGTAGCGGCACTTGTCTAATGCATCTCTACACACGTAAATGCTGATTCCATAGTTATACCTGATTTCTGCTCATAGATAAACGAGAACCTTAATGTCTAGTTGTTGCCTAATATCTACCAACGACGCAAAAACAGAGATTTCATCAATATCAATGCCATCTAATCACTTTTGACGCAATTTATTGTAAAGAAGGTAGCAAATGAGTAGTTTGCATTGTTGACCTGGACATTTTTGTCATATTTTAAGGACGATCATATTTCCATCTCTGTCTGTGTGCGTGATTGTAAAAGATAGAGTGGGTGATTTTTTTCAACTGAGTTACCATCGAACGTAGTTATTACGTTACAAACATTTAATTGTTTTTGTGGTGTCACCGCCAGACACCACACTTGCTAGGTGGTAGCTTTAAATCGGCCGCGGTCCATTAGTACATGTCGGACCCGCGTGTCGCCACTGTCAGTAATTGCAGACCGAGCGCCACCACACGGCAGGTCTAGAGAGACGTACTAGGACTCGTCCCCAGTTGTACGGACGACTTTCCTAGCGACTACACTGACGAAGCCTTTCTCTCATTTGCCGAGAGATAGTTAGAATAGCCTTCAGCTAAGTCCATGGCTACGACCTAGCAAGGCGCCATTAACCATTTCTAGAGAGAGTCTCACTTGTATCATCAAGAATGCTGTATACAAGTGATGGATTAAAGTTAAGTATTCAAGGAGCTACGTACTTTTCTTTATAGCATTCATTACGTATCCTGTTTCAGACATAAGCAAGCCTGCGTGAGTTGACGCGTGCCCTTTCGGCTTCCTCGCCTTGTGTCTAGACTGTCTTGTCTAGACACAACAGTTTTCATTTCTGACGATTTTGTCAAGGACCGTAATTAACCTTGATGTTCGATGTACCAGCATTTGTCTTAACATGGCCTAGGGTGTTCAGGAAAAGAGAATATTTTAACAAGTAAAACAAAACGTGTTGCAAGTCGCTACAGCACTCTGCATTCGTTTTCAGCTAAAAATTTTACTAAGGCTGCTAAAGTAAAGGTGGCATCAGACAACATTGCAAACTTTATTTAAGTTACAAATGCTTGTTTTCTGAGCCGTAAGAGCGAGAAATTAACGAAGGATATATGAGTGGACAGAGGCCAGATAGCAAGCGAGCCGTGCGCCAGCAATTTTGGCATCCATTCGTCCTTGTCGCACTTGCCATGCCACGCTCATTCTTCGGTTTGTTAAGTTGTGGTTTTTAGTTTTGCCTCCAGAGGGTATCGGGGACAGAGAGATCTGCTATTTACGTGCGTGCACGATGACGCCGGAGATTAGCCGAGTTGTAGGCAATCAGCTGACCAGTGGCACGACGTCGTGTTTCCGGCGGTTGAGGCCTCATGTTTGCTACAGGTGTCGGGACAGCCGGCTCGCCGTTTGTGTGTCAAGTAAAGGGCGGTGCCTGCGGGTATCAGTTGTGGTAGCGGGGGAAGTCTACAATTGTTCGAGTGGTGGGCGTATCTTGGTGGTACCCTGTTAATGCAGGTAGCTGCATTTGTGCGGTTCACCCATCACTCTGGAATGTACACTACTTGCCATTTAAATTGCTACACCACGAAGATGGCGTGCTACAGACGCGAAATTTAACCGACAGGAAGAAGATGCTGTGATATGCAAATGATTAGCTTTTCATAGCACTTACACAAGGTTGGCGCCGGTGGCGACATCTACAACGTGCTGACATGAGGAAAGTTTCCAGCCGATTTCTCATACCTAAACAGCAGTTCACCGGCGTTGCCTGGTGAAACGTTGTTGTGATGCCTCGTGTAAGGAGGAGAAAAGCGTACCATCATGTTTCCGACTTTGATAAAGGTCGGATTGTAGCCTATCGCGATTGCGGTTTATCGTATCGCGACACTGCTGCTCGCGTTGGTCGAGATCCAATGACTGTTAGCAGAATATCGAATCGGTGGGTTCAGGAGGGTAATACGGAACGCCGTGCTGGATCCCAACGGCATCGTATCACTAGCAGTCGAGATGACAGGCATCGTATCCGCATGGCTGTAACGGATCGTACAGCCACGTTTCGATCTCTGAGTCAACAGATGGGGACGTTTGCAAGACAGCAACCATCTGCACGAACAGTTCGACGACGTTTGCAGCAGCATGGACAATCAGCTTGGAATCATGGCTGCGGTTACCCTTGACGCTGCATCACAGGCAGGAGCGCCTGCGATGGTGTACTCAACGACGAACCTGGGTGCACGAATGGCAAAACTTCATTTTTTCGGATGAATCAAGGTTCTGTTTACAGCATCGTGATGGTCCCATCCGTGTTTGGCGACATCGCGGTGAACGCACATTGGAAGCGTGTATTCGTTATCGACATACTGGCGTATCACCCGGCTTGATGGTACGGGGTGCCATTGGTTACGCGTCTCGGTCACCTCTTGTTCGCATTGACGGCACTTTGAACAGTGGACGTTACATTTCAGATGTGTTACGACCCGTGGCTCTACCCTTCATTCGATCCCTGCGAAACCCTACATTTCAGCAGGATAATGCACGGCCGCAGGTTGCAGGTCTGGATACAGAAAATGTTCAACTGCTGCCCTGGCCAGCACATTCTCCAGGTCTCTCACCAATTGAATACGTCTGGTCAATGGTGGCCGAGCAACTGGCTCGTCACAATACGCCAGTCACTACTCTTCATGAACTTTGTTATCGTGTTGAAGCTGCATGGGCAGCTGTACCTGTACACGCCATCCAAGCTCAGTTTGACTCAGTGCCCAGGCGTATCAAGGCCGTTATTACGGCCAGAGGTGCTTGTTCTGGGTACTGATTTCTTAGGATCTATGCACCCAAATTGCGTGAAAATGTAATGACATGTCAGTTCTGGTATAATATACCTGTCCAATGAATACCCGTCTATCATCTGCATTTCTTCTTGGCGTAGCAATTTTAATGGCCAGTAGTGTAGTTCAGAGCTGAAATCTCATCAGTAGTATGGCAAGTTCTTAGCATTGTGATACGCTGATCATGTGAATGGTAGTCGTACTTCCTGGTTCCGGTAGTCTGTCGCCTTTATGCTATCGTTACAGTCAGTAAAAAGTGTAGTGTTCGAAAGTATTCGGAGCCACTAAAAAGCGCTGAGGCACAGTTCTATGTTGATGGATCAGTGCATTGCGTCCTGGTTACAGAGTGTTTATTTACGTACTTAAGTAATCTGCAGCGTTCTAAGTAGTGCTTAACTTTACAGTGAACTCGCAGCTGGTCACGTATTTTTTTGTTAATGTAGAAATTGAATTGTTGTAAATGCAGTAGTACGGATATCTAAAGATTCCGTTTTAAACCTGTGAATGATATACCTTGCGCGTTTTTGTGTGCGGTTAGCTGCTTGTAGTAACCGCTTTATGTTACAAATATTTGTTGTGTAGTTGACGCGCTCTGTTGAAAATCTTGCAAGTTCATCCTGAACTACAGGAAGTGACTACCTCACATGACGTTGGCCACGCTGACAGAGTGTGACTCGCGTATTATTAAAGGCTGAATAAGACACCTTCCCCATAAATTGAGTAATTTGTTATTAACTTTATTTATACTCTTGAGAGTCGCCTCATTTATTTACGTAAATCTAGTCATTAACTATATTCTGTTTGCTGCAAGCCTGAGTCTTGATATTGTCTTTAAGCATTAAGATTCTGCTTCGGGAAGCAGCCTTTTGTTAAAGGCTGTATAAGCTACTATGAGCTACTCCCATGATATATTACTGAGTTTTATGCAAAATGTAGATATTTAAATTTGGTACGAATGAACAGAACGTTTTTGTATTGTTACTAGTTCAGGCTTTTATCAAAAATTGGGAAACCTAGAAAACTTACGTAACTATCGTTACAGTTAATTAAGATTGGCTTTACAGAAACATGTTTAAATTTTAAGTGAATTTGAGCTTGTATTGCTGCTGTGGCCTTAGGCTCCACTCTGTGTTTGGACACATTACATTGTTTTAATTTACTTTCTTAACTTATTTCATAGTAGACTGTCAAAGTTTATCTTTGTAAACAAAACAGTTGAGTGTTCAGGTTAATGGTTTAGAGTAGAGTCCGTGATCATTTTATGCAAATGTTTAAAGCTATCAACTTATCAGTTTCCATGATTCCTTCACTGTGTTTTGAAACTGAATGTAATAAACTCTTTGTCCAAATGACATTTAATTTCCGGCCAACACCTGCCTGCCTGTTCCCTACCACTACAGTAATCTTATTTCGAATATACCGTACTCGCATTTATATAGTCATAAGTGATGATAATCCAGCTGGCCGTTGTGGTCGAGCGGTTCTAGGCGCTTCAGTCCGGAACCGCGCTGCTGCTACGGTCGCAGGTTTGAATCCTGTCTCGGGCACGGATGTGTGTGATGTCCTTAGGTTAGTTAGGTTTAAGTAGTAGTAAGTCTAGGGGACTGATACCTCAGTTGTTAAGTCCCATAGTGCTTGAGCCATTTGAAGCATTTGATGATCATCCCTTAACAATCACTTTCTTCATGTGAGGTACCACATTCACATGCCGCATCCTTGTTCACACATTTTGAAGTCTTCCACCTCTACTGTTTTACAGATAGGCAGTTTACTACATCTTGCACGATTTCTCCGTTTCGGCATAAAAAAAAATGGTTCAAATGGCTCTGAGCACTATGGGACTTAACTGCTGAGGTCATCAGTCCCCTAGAACTTAGAACTACGTAAACTTAACTAACCTAAGGACGTCACACACGTCCATGCCCGAGGCAGGATTCGAACCTGCGACCGTAGCGGTCGCGCGGTTCCAGACTGTAGCGCCTAGAACCGCTCCCGGCTTTTCGGCATCACAGGCGGTTTGCAAGCACCGTTGATGTGTTGGACAACACACAGACACATACTGAGCTTGAAAATGACCTGCAAGGCCGTAATTGACAAATTGTGCGACACGTAATGTAAATATTTATCAAAAATACAACTGAGGAGAAAACTTCAAAATGTCTTTTAACCTTTAAAGAACACGAAGTCTAACATATACTCACTTCCGAAACATATGTCTAGCATGGAAGATTTTCTAAATGCTTTTGAAACGCTATAAATAATTCACATAAAATATGATTGACTTGTTGCTGGTCTTTTCGCAATCCTAACGTAAATGTATGACTGTATGTACAGTGAAATAAGGTAAAGTAGAGACATTTAACATTGTTGTGTCTTCGAAGCAGTTTGATGTAAGTTCTACATGGAAAAAAGAGATGAATAAAAGGATAAAGATAATTTTCCTTCACTTTTCAGTCTTTCTGTTGGGATGAGAGGCTCGAAGCTGGTAGTTTTAATAACGTCAAATCTATTAATATTTAGAAAGGTAATATGATACAGAATTTGACAAATCATTCTCTGTTGTGTACTAACGGATGTAAAATCAGGAAATAAATAAAAAGTTACTAGAAAGAAAAGCTTGCAGTAAATTTTTGTGTGTTAACTTTATTTTTGTAAAAGAATCTTCTGATGCTGCCAGGACAAACAATAGTGTAAAAACGATCTGAATAGTTTTCTGGGAACACGAGTTGCTCAAGTTGTATGCGGGTTCACTCAAATCACGTGGTGATTTTGGCTGCCGCTGCACCTGGCTGGAGCGTGCTCAGCACATAGTGAGACAAAACAAGGCGTGATAAGGCAACAGTTTGCAGAAGCGACAAGGAACGACGACGAAGCGAGACGAAAACCTGTCGCCGATGTGCATGACGGAACCAAGAACCGAGATAGCGGCTCTGTGACAAACTGTGCACGCCCGACGTAAAGTATGGGCCGGTCTGCGTGCAACCGATTCACTGCCTTGAAGGGAGTTCCTCGCGGTGGCAACCAGTTAAACGTCGGTGGTGTGAGAGATATCTTAAAGGTAACAATCTTTTCTCTTCCGTTCACAGAATACATCATAACATATTATAAGGTTTCTAGTTTATTTTTGATATTCAAGAAAAGTGATGTAAGCCCTATTTTCATTTGATGTTGCGCACTCCATATGATACCGGATATTTTTTCAAACATAAATTTTCAATAATCGATACGTTACGCCACAGAGTTTGTGAGTTCAAGAAATGTGATCTTTGGTTGCTAGCAGCATTGTCGTTATTTTAGCATTCTATGAGAAACTTGCGAGGGAATCGGGTGTTGATCATTCTACTGAACGATCTGAAAAGAACTTGAGAGCACAGAGATAAAGATACAGAGGATAATGAATGTTAGAAATATGATTTGGTACAAAATTAATTTGACGAGTGAAGATTTGAGGTAATGTCGTTTCTACACTGCTTTTTTACACGTAGTTATGCTGTGTTGAATAATGAAATGTTTCAGCAGCATTTTTCCTCATTGTTTTGGGTTACTTCTTTGTTCAGGCGAGACTAGATAAAGTTATCTCTTCACATGGCTTGCTCTCAGAGCTTACAGATTTACCAGTAATTAATTTTACGGCAGATTAATATTTGTTATTTATGAGCAGAGATCAGGTATATCTATGGAATCAGCATTAAGATGTATAGAGATGCATTAGAAAAGTGCCGCTCCTTTGTTTTCATTACAGGAAAGGAAGGGGTAGTCATTAGCCAACACAATTTTTTCCGTTCCTTACAGCACTTGATCTTATCGCTTAGTATCTGGTTTAGCAAACTATGCTGCGGCGGAATTGCGCTATGGCCTCTTAGTACTCCAAAGTGAAAATGTCCCGCGAAACACGGAATTTTCGGCAATGAAATGCAGCAATTAGTGATACCGTACACTTGCCCATTCATTTTGTTAATATTTGTTTATTAATTTTTCTCCTTTCAATGGTCAGCACACAACGATGTTATAGTGGTAAATTTTGCAAAGATCACTGTGACTGTCAAAATATGAGTTTTAGTTATCACGATAGTTTTTTTAATGAGATTCTTTTCATACATTTAGGAAGCTCAAATTCCAACACCGTTTCCTCAAGAAAAATTTCATTTTTGCGTTTATATGTGTCTATGTACTACACTCTGCGGAATTAAATCGCATGATCTACTTAGACAAGTTGCATCTCCTTGCACTGCACTGCACAAGGTTTTCTCTCCATTTACCAATTTTACTGCTGCTCTATTTTTTATGTGCAGCATTTGGAGCAGTACGGAGCTGCCACAGGTTGTCCATGAAAATTTGTTAGGGTCAATTTTACAACACAGTGAGAACATAATAAAATCATTCATAGTGAAATATTTTACATCACAATTGTCAGGTTCAGTTTAGATAAAATTCAACCGAGATTACATATCTTTGTCAGATAGTCTTTCTTACAGTGGTGTTAGTCATAATGTGCTTGTGTATTATCTAATGTATGGAATTTTCTTCAATTAGCTGGCGAACGTAAATTCATAGGGCATTTTAACAGCAACATTTGGTTATTTTGTAAATTTGTGGCAAGTTCTATGGGACCAAACTGCTGAGGTCATCGGTCCCTAGGCTTACATACTACTTAATCCACCTTAAACTAACTTACACTAAGGACAACACACACACCCATGCCCGAGGGAGGACTCCAACCTCCGACGGGGGGAGCCGCGCGAACTGTGCCGAGGCGCCTGAGACCGCGCTGCTAACCAACACGGCTTTGGTTATTTATTATTTCAAAATTCTATTTGTAATTTTATGTAGCATTTTTCATTCTGTTAAGTTTTATTTATCGGAATTCCAGGTCATGGCTTGTGAGGTCGCGCACTGCAGCACTGCTTACTACAATGCACAATACAGAATTTCACAGGACAGTTTCCGTAGCAAAGTTTTAAGTTTTCTGACGATATTGGTAAAGGCCTGTTCAAATATAGTTATACAGTTTCAGACTCATTTAATTAGATAACGCTTCCGCAAGTACGCCATTTACAATGTTAAGACCGACACACGACTTTTAAGATAGGAAACCGGCCGCGGTGGCGGAGCGGTTCTAGGCGCTTCAGTACGGAACCGCGTGACTGCTACGGTGGCAGGTTCGAATCCTGGCTGGGGCATGGATGTATATGATGTCCTTAGGTTAGTTAGGTTTAAGTAGTTCTAAGTTCTAGATGATTGATGACCTCTTATGTTAAGTCCCATAGTGCTCAGAGCCATTTGAACCATAAGTTGGGAAACCACTCCAGGTTCAGTTTTTTTTCATTTTGAAAAGTTCAAAATGCAAAACATTAAAAAAACAAGTTCAGAATGGTATAACAAGTGTGATTTGGAAAAAGTATGTGAACAGAGATCAGGCTCACGAGCTGGTACTTTCTTAGGTTAAGAAATAGCCTTAATTTTCTCTTTCGTTGTTCAATTGCATTTAGCAAACTACATCACCATAACAGAACCAAATATATCTAATGCGTTCACAGATACAAAGCATTTGGTGTTTATCCAACTCGTCAGTGAATTAATTTCCTGCATTTCTGTTAAGAGGTTAATGGTTTTTGTACGAGTCTTCTATGACCGACGCAACTACTGAGTCTGTATTTGGGCGAGGAACTGTTGCCAGGAATACAGGCTGCGGTTACAGGTAACGCTGCAGTGTCCAACTCCAAGTTACTGCGTGTAAAATACCTCGTTATACTGTCTCAGACACACTGGTGTGTTCCCTTGCACTATCGTGTGTGGAGTAAACATAGGTCATTCGCTTAGTTGTTGGTACTCAGTGAGAAAGGTTGCAGTATGGTTTATTATTCATGTACCAACTAGAAGTTACTGTTTGTTCGGAGACGTAGCGTTCAATAATTCAAGCAAACCTAGACAAAATGCTTGTATTGTACTAAAAGCACCCTGTTGTTTTGAAATCCTGTGAATGGCGTCTAATAGACTTCAGTGTCTCACCTTTGAAAATGTTGCTGCACAGCAGGTCCAGCTCCTGGGGTGTGCATACAACATTTTAAAGTAATTATTTGGCGCAAAACAGCAGAGAATCAAATCCTACTAACAGCGTGTGTCAGATTCAGAATCTGGGATATGCAAATGGTGCAATGCCGCAGAAGGCAGGGCGTCCTTTCCGACCCCAAAGTATAGCCTTAATTTGACTTCTGGCGACTGCACGTAAATCGTCTAGACACTTTTCCGTGTATGAATTATATGAGTTCGTGGTGTCTGTCTTTTCGGAAACGTCCGAAAGAAAAGGCATCACGCATTCACATATCCGATTCACCTCGATGAGCAATGAATCCACAAGCTTCGGTGAGATGCACAATTACGTTGGATCTCCAGCAGGAATCTAAAATTAGCGAGCACGAAGCACATGGACAAGAACTGTGCGTAGGTGACGCTAGGAGGGAATGTTGGTGGCTGCAGAGCATTTGCAGTAAACGCCTGTGTAACAAAGTTGTTAACACGACTGCGTAGTAGGCAGGAGAGCTCCGGTTGGAATCCCAGTCTAGCATACATTTTAATTCGTCGCCGCTGGTTCTGCCCGAACTCACGATGAAACTTACAAAATCAGTTCCTTCTCTTTCCTTTGTGCCTCTCCCCCTTCAATTTACCTAATACTTTTCCCCGTGTTTCGCTTTTAACTACATTTACAGTGTCACTTTGGAACACAGGCAGCTTTTCCCGCATCGCACACGATGTCGACGAACCGCCTGGAAACACAGACAGACCGACTATTATTATGGGGCGTGTGTGTTAGGTTAAGCTACATCTCTGTTTTGTAAGGTACCATGCTACGCCCTTAAGGTGCACAGTCGGACAAGTAATTTAATATAAACCTAAAAAGTTACAGCTGCCCAGGAGTAACACTTCATTCCCTTTCGAGGTATGTGGAAAAACTCTAACGCTTTCAGCTTTCACTTTCAGGCATTAACTTCCAAATTCAATGTCTAAATTCAGTGCCTGAATATTGAGACTGGTTGCTCAATACACGGAGTAAATAAAAGATATAGTTAGATTCATGGTATATGACTAAAAAACGTAAGTCAGAGTCAAATCGACCAAGACTCAAACAAGGTATACCTGTATGACGTGATTTTTCAGTTCTTCCAGTGTATCTGTTGATGGAACAATTCATGGGTGTACTACCGGTTTATAGTGTCCACCGGGCACAAAAATTCGATGATCAGACATGTCGCCATCGTCAGGTGTGCTGACGAACTAAGCTCCAGTGTTTCCGGGTCCGAATTTTCTTTACTTTCTTCTTGAATAAATATTTTAACTAACAAAAATTTTTTGTACAAATAAATGGAATGTTTCTTACCATCACAAAATTGTTGAGTCAGAAATTATTAACGGATTATAAAAATAGGATACTTAGCAATGAAGTAATATAAATTGAAAACTTCTTCAGTCAAGAAGTAAACAAAACAAAGAGTTTTATACGCAGTTCCTTCAAACTTCCTTTCAACATTCACTGCTCACTGGTGTGCTACAACTAAAATAGTAAGCCAGCTGGGGTGGCCGAGCGGTTCTAGGCGCTACAGTCTGGAGCCGCGTGACCACTACGGTCGCAGGTTCTCATCCTGCCTCGGGCATGGATGTGTGTGATGTCGTTAGGTTAGCTAGGTTTAAGTAATTCTAAGTTCTAGGAGACAAAAGACCTCGAAAGTTAACTCCCATAGTGCTCAGAGCCATGTGAACCATTTGAACTAAAATAGTAAACTCTTGTTTTCCTGTTTTTTGGTCTAGTTGCTTCTAACACCTTTTCCACCTCATTTTCATTTTCCTCTTACTCGCCTAACTCTGAATCACTGTCATGCTTGCTTCTATAATTTTGATCAAGATCTGCGTCACCGTTGAAGCTGAACTCACTCTCTACTTCATCAGGCATTGAATGCACACATTCATCGAGTTTAGGATCGAATACTTTTATTTCATTATGAGAAGGTAACGGCATTCAATCTAGTATAGAAGAAAGTACTTTGGGTAGGGTCAGTCGAGCCCCAACCGAAAAAAAAAATGATGTACGGTCACGAAATAGTCAGGAATTAAGATAATGACTATGCTACGGGTTTTGTTATAAAACGACGTATGTATAGGATATATTTCATTTCAACAAATTGAAGTCCTGATTGATGGAAGTCGTCTGTAATGTAATATGAAACAACGCCTTTACTTTCCTCATCTAGTCCCCTTTGTAACAATTACATCTGGGACAGTTGAGCTGTCTACACGAACTGGCCGCTATTCGAAACATTAAATTAGGTGTCAAAAATGTATCATTCTGAATATTTGCACTAAGCGGCGATAGCTCTCTCATCACGGCCGATTCGCGCGCTTAGCAGGAAAGTCTGTATGTATTAAATTCTGTTCAAAATGTGTGTGAATTCCTAAAGGACCAAACTGCAGAGATCACCGGTTCCTAGACTTACACACTACTTAAATTAGCTTATGCTAAGACCAACATACACACACCAATGCCCGAGAGAGGACTCGAACCTCCGGCGGGAGGAATGGAGACACATCTGCGGCCGTCCGACAGATTCCGACTCAGGTGATGATGATGTCTGGTTTGTGGCGCGTCCGCATTCCGACTGCTACAGGTCCGACCGCCGGAACCAACGTGACAGTGTCACAGCGATCTTTTTGGAAAACACGATGATCCACGCGGCAATAGAAACCGCCAAACTAATACTCGCGAAAATAGATACCAGTTATGGGATGGTATTGATCTGAGCCATATATCTATCCACAAATCCCCAACTTTTAGAGGACGATCTACAAACAATATTGGGGCTACACCCGATGGTGTTTCTCGGGGCAGACCTAAATGCGAAACATCCGTTTTGGAACTCTCGAGTACCCAGTCCAAAAGTAATATGTTTCAGGGTCTGGAAGACACATTTCAGTTCATCGTGCGAGGACCTGACGTCCCGAGGCACTTCTATCTGAGCACAGACTAGACGTCGCGAACATTGTCCTAACAAACGGCCTAAATGGACATATCGTCATGGAAGCATGCCACCACCTATTCTTAGACCACCATCTAGTGCTCGCACACTACCGAAAGATCGTGCCACCGCCTCACTCACGCAACAACCCCGTAGAAATAAACTGGGAGCAATACAGATCGGCGCTCACTGCTTCAACCCAGCCAACCGCTGACATCACCACCAATATGAAGATCGATGAAGCAATACAAAAACTTACAAGAGACATACAAAAGGCAGCCAAAAACGTCACCAAGACGACGATGCATACAAAATCCACAAATGATTTTTTCCCTCTTCTACTAGACCTGCGTTACCCCAAGACTAAGGCGAGAAAACGGTGGCAACACACCCGCAACCCAAGGGAACGCACAGAAATCAGCAACTTCACAAGGGAGTAACAGAAACGCCTTCTAGAATGAAAATCAGAAATTTGGGATGACAGAATGGAATCATTCAAGCTTCAATCGCAAGATGACTGGAGAGTAGTCCAAAAACTGAAAGGTCAGCAGGCAGGGAACACGGCTCTTATGGGCAATCAAGGCACTGTATTTGACACCCTATCGAAGACCGAACTCGTCCCGAGGAGCAAACCTGCCTCCCGAAATTCGAGGTCCGCAGCCGAGACGACCAAGAAAAGATTGACAGGTTATTGCAGGAAATCGAAGTACTCAGAAATACACCAGACATACCTCCAGAACTTGCCACACCCACAGAAATCAGAAAATAAATATATAAATGAAGCGGCCTGGATAAAATAACTATACAGGGCTATTACAAATGATTGAAGCGATTTCATAAATTCACTGTAGCTCCATTCTTTGACATATGGTCACGACACACTACTGATACGTAGAAAAACTCATAAAGTTTTGTTCGGCTGAAGCCGCACTTCAGGTTTCTGCCGCCAGAGCGCTCGAGAGCGTAGTGAGATAAAATGGCGACAGGAGCCGAGAAAGCGTATGTCGTGCTTGAAATGCACTCACATCATTCAGTCATAACAGTGCAACGACACTTCAGGACGAAGTTCAACAAAGATCCACCAACTGCTAACTCCATTCGGCGATGGTATGCGCAGTTTAAAGCTTCTGGATGCCTCTGTAAGGGGAAATCAACGGGTCGGCCTGCAGTGAGCGAAGAAACGGTTGAACGCGTGCGGGCAAGTTTCACGCGTAGCCCGCGGAAGTCGACGAATAAAGCAAGCAGGGAGCTAAATGCACCACAGCCGACGGTTTGGAAAATCTTACGGAAAAGGCTAAAGCAGAAGTCTTACCGTTTACAATTGCTACAAGCCCTGACACCCGATGACAAAGTCAAACACTTTGAATTTTCGGCGCGGTTGAAACAGCTCATGGAAGAGGATGCGATCAGTGCGAAACTTGTTTTCAGTGATGAAGCAACATTTTTTCTTAATGGTGACGTGAACAGACACAATGTGTGAATCTGGGCGGTAGAGAATCATTACGCATTCGTGCAGCAGATTCGCAATTCACCAAAAGTTAACGTGTTTTGTGCAATCTCACGGTTTAAAGTTTACGGCCCCTTTTTCTTCTGCGAAAAAAACGTTACAGGACACGTGTATCTGGACATGCTGGAAAATTGGCTCATGCCACAACTGGAGACCGACAGCGCCGACTTCATCTTTCAACAGGATGGTGCTCCACCGCACTTCCATCATGGTGTTCGGCATTTCTTAAACAGGAGATTGGAAAACCGATGGATCGGTCGTGGTGGAGATCATGATCAGCAATTTATGTCATGGCCTCCACGCTCTCCAGACTTAACCCTATGCGATTTCTTTCTGTTGGGTTATGTGAAAGATTCAGTGTTTAAACCTCCTCTACCAAGAAACGTGCCAGAACTGCAAGCTCACATCAATGATGCTTTCGAACTCATTGATGGGGACATGCTGCGCCGGTGTGGGAGGAACTTGATTATCGGCTTGATGTCTGCCGAGTCACTAAAGGGGCACATATCGAACATTTGTGAATGCCTAGAAAAACTTTTTGAGTTTTCGTATGTGTGTGCAAAGCATTGTGAAAATATCTCAAATAATAAAGTTATTGTAGAGTTGTGAAATCGCTTCAGTCATTTGTAATAACCCTGTATATGCACCTCAAAAACGTTCCAAGGAAACCATTGCTCTTTCTCACCCGAAACATAGATGACTGCCACTAAGCTACTATCCAGCAGCTTGGAAGAAAGCCAAACTAATAACTATTACCAAACTGGGGAAAGACTCCAGTCTCATGGCCAAAAACCGTCCTAAAAGTCTCCTCCAACCCACGGCAAAAATTCTGGAGAGAGTTGTACTCAACCGAATATAGAAGACCCTAAATGAAGAGAACGCCCTTAGAGAGGAACAGTTCTGCTTTCAGTGGAAGGTTTCAGTAGAACTTCAAGTGCTTCGGTTAACTGAACACGTATCCCAAAACATGAATCTCGAAAATTCAACAGCTGCCTTGTTCCTTGATTGGCAAAACGGCTTCGATAAGGTATGAGTTGGATACCTAATCTGGAAATTATTCAGACAACCATACCTGCCACGTACACAAAACTAATAGACAGCTTCCTGTCCAATAGGAACTTCGTCGTGGAAATCGATGGAAAGTAATTAGCAGCAGTCTACCCATCACTGGAGAAAGACCCATCTTCGAAGAAAGACTTCGACTCAATGCAAAGGAACTGCCTTGGAGGGACTCAAGTACCTTGGCATCATACTGGACAGGAAGCTGCTCTACCACCATGGCATGAAGGAAAGTAAGGTGAAAGCTCAAAACCTCGCCAAAGCCCTCTTCCCTATCTGCAGGATCAAGAACGTCAAACAAGAGACCAAAAAAATTCCGTACAAAACGACAGTTCTGCCCACAAGGAATTACGGCTGCACGTCCTGGGGCACAGCAAGTAGAACAACGCGATACCAGCTACAAATTGTGCAAAATAAAGTAGTACACCGTATACCAAGAGCTCCACCTTGGGCACGAAACAGAGGCCTCCACGAGATATTGGAGCTGGTCTTATTAGACGATATAATCAGAAAATTTGCAGCTAAAGTCTTTAATAAATTAGACAACACTGGAAATAACTGTAGACATAGACAGCATAGGAGCCAGTAAACATACACGCTGGCACAAGCAAAGAGTTCTACGCAGCTTGATAGAAGTCCCAGTAGAATAGGCTCATCTCAAATAGTATAGGTCATTGATATATAAATGTCACCCTATATTCAAACCACTAGGATAGATAGGATTGCAACATTAAGACCGTGCCGCTATTAATGATATATAAATGTCCCCCTAGCCTTCTCTAGACTTACAAGCATAGGAACCAGTAAACATACACTCTGGCACAAGAAAAGAGTTGCAGGCAGCTTGATAGAAGACCCAGTAGAATAGGCTCATCTCAAATAGTATGGGTCATTGATATATGAATGTCCCCCTACATTCAAACCATTAGGATAGATAGAATTGCAACATTAATGCCGTGGCGCTATTAATGATATATAAATGTTCCACTAGCCTTCTCTAGACTTACATGATTAGGATAGACACTGTAATATTAGGACTGTAGTGTTAGGATTGTAACACATTGCAGACCTACATAAACAGTTAAACTCTTATGTTAGATAGAAATGAACCTTATATGTTAGACAAATAGAGCGCATATTACAATAGGCACCCATGCTTTTACATCATCGTAAACTCGTGTGGACCAGCAAAGACAGGAACGGAAAGAGAAACTTGCAACATGTTAGCAAAAATGGAAACAACCTGCGGAAGAAGAAGAAGAATTACACATTTCAAGAAGGAAGAAGAAACCACAGTATACGCAGGCGGATTGAAGGACATCTGTGTCCAAAACTATGTAATAACAATCCTGTTCCCCTAAAGCCAAATAGAGAGTATCCAAAAAACCTAAACACCCTACGCACAAAGCCATACATGGCGAATCGGCGAAACTGATGGGCCGTTCCCCAATATATGATACGACAATAAAAAAAAAAGAAAAAGAAAATAAAAATTATCTGGAGCTCAGTTCGTCAGCGGCCCTGACGGTGGCAACACGTATGATCACCGAAACATTGCGCCCGTTGGACACTATAAACGGACAGTACACCTGTGGACACCTCGATCAAAAATCTAACAGTGGTTCAAATGGTTCATATGGCTCTGAGCACTATGAGACTTAACATCTGAAGTCATCAGTCACCTAGAACCTAGAACTACTTTAACCTAACTAACCTAAGAACATCACACACATCCATGCCCGAGGAAGGATTCGAACCTGCAACAGTAGCGGTCGCGCGGTTCCAGACTGAAGCGCCTAGAACCGCTCAGCCACACCTGCCGGCAATCTAACAGTGCAGCGGCTATCGCGAATTCATGTCACCAATGATAAAACACAATAAAGAGTGAGATCTATAACTGCAAGTAAAGCGAGCGTAAATCACTACTGATACATACAAGCAGAGTTCCAAACTAGAACTCCAATTCCAGAAAGTGAGATGACGATTGTATTTGCGAAACGGCATACTAAAGCTCCAATAAAAAGATAGAAAGTGCCTATGAAACTGATATGGTGGACTAACGGCAATCCCAGTTGGATGAACATGCAGCGGTCTCCGGAGTATCAGTCTCCGAAAGAGAGCCTCCTGCTGCACAGGTAATGCGACCACCACTCTCTAAGTCGTTTTACATATCGCTACAATGGCTGGATATTAGAAATTACGCAGAGAAGAGGATGTGATGAGAAAATAAAGCGTATACTGGATGTAATAGTTCACTACCATTTATATAACTGTTTTATGACAATACCGAGCGAGGTGGTGCAGTGGTAGCACACTGGACTCGCATTCGGGAGGACGACGGTTCAATCCCGCGTCCGGCCATCCTGATTTAGGTTTTCCGTGATTTCCCTAAATCGCTCCAAGCAAATGCTGGGATGGTTCCTTTGTAAGGGCACGGCCGACTTCCTCCCCCATCCTTCCCTAGTCCGATGAGACCGATGGCCTCGCTGTTTGGTCTCTTCCCACCAAACAACCAACCAACCAACCTTTTACGACAATACGTGACTTGAATACAGCGTCTAACCCGGTGCAGTGTCGGGAGTTGTGCTTCGAGAACAAATTCTGGGGCAGTACAGAATATAATGCAGGAACAAGTAAGGCCCTTAGTGAATATCTTCATTAGACTAGTTAAGGACCGTTTTCATAAAACTCAGTAACTACAAAATTTGCAAAAATGAATTATATTTGTATTCGTGTACTTCTAATTGGGACAAATCCCTTTCAGTATTCTGGTTTTATCGGAACTTACTATTTGTCTGTTTAATCTTGGACGTAAAACGGTGAAATTTTCTAAACTCAACATCGAGAAAAAAACGAACTTTCCCAAAGGCGAGCATCTACTGTCTGTACTAGACATTTATAATATGTTTTCGACAAAGTTGCTCACTACTTCCCACCCGGGGGTCACGGTTATATGCCCCCTGATACGGTATTTGATACCACTGGAAAGGAATTGAGAAAACTTGAGACCATAACCATACCATAAGACTACTGTGAGGTTCGGAGTCACTGTGGCACCTACATGGTTCGAACAAGAATTGGAATATGTCCGATTTCAAGGCCACTGCTAGTAGATTAATGAAAAAGAACTAATTAATGAAAAAGAAGCTATCATTCAGAATCCCTGAAGCTGAATTATTTGTAAGCAAAAAGACAAAGATAATTTTATCTGCAAGGTCGAAACAAGATATTTTGCACTCCAATGATTGTTGAAGAGAAGAAAACTAACACCATTTCAAGGACAATAATCGATCACCTGTAAAAGAACCTAGAAGGCAAGCGATTGTATAAAAAAACCGAAGTAATGAAACTAAAGACATATTTTGATTCATCATCAGAAGATGCCCGAGAGTTCAATGGGTGAGCCATGGAGCGTTCTGATGAGCATGGGAACTAAAATAATGAAGCACAGTATCTGATTGAACTAGTTTATTAAATTCTTATTTGTCCAGTAGGTTAAAATAAACTGGAAATTACTGCTATAAAATAACTAATTTGTAGATGTTCAGCTTTGGGAAATATTCATGACTTTTAGATGTTCTTTATTTGCAACTGAAAACTGATAAAAATGTTTTTCCAGCATCGTATTACATATGTGATGTTCATTTGTCGAATGTATTAGGTTGCTGCGTAAGTTTGTAGCGTTTTTGTTTTGCGTATTGGTATTTCACTTGCTATGGCCTAGTAGATAGTGTCGGAAGTTCCATGCGGCTTTTCGCGGATGATGCTGTAGTATACAGAGAAGTTGCAGCATTAGAAAATTGTAGCGAAATGCAGGAAGATCTGCAGCGGATAGGCACTTGGTGCAGGGAGTGGCAACTGACCCTTAACATAGACAAATGTAATGTATTGCGAATACATAGAAAGAAGGATCCTTTATTGTATGATTATATGATAGCGGAACAAACACTGGTACCAGTTACTTCTGTAAAATATCTGGGAGTATGCGTGCGGAACGATTTGAAGTGGAATGATCATATAAAATTAATTGTTGGTAAGGCGGGTACCAGGTTGAGATTCATTGGAAGAGTCCTTAGAAAATGTAGTCCATCAACAAAGGAGGTGGCTTACAAAACACTCGTTCGACCTATACTTGAGTATTGCTCATCAGTGTGGGATCCGTACCAGATCGGGTTGACGGAGGAGATAGAGAAGATCCAAAGAAGAGCGGCGCGTTTCGTCACAGGGTTATTTGGTAACCGTGATAGCGTTACGGAGATGTTTAACAAACTCAAGTGGCAGACTCTGCAAGAGAGGCGCTCTGCATCGCGGTGTAGCTTGCTCGCCAGGTTTCGAGAGGGTGCGTTTCTGGATGAGGTATCGAATATATTGCTTCCCCCTACTTATACCTCCCGAGGAGATCACGAATGTAAAACTAGAGAGATTAGAGCGCGCACAGAGGCTTTCAGACAGTCGTTCTTCCCGCGAACCATACGCGACTGGAACAGGAAAGGGAGATAATGACAGTGGCACGTAAAGTGCCCTCCGCCACACACCGTTGGGTGGCTTGCGGAGTATAAATGTAGATGTAGATGTAGATGTATTTATCGATTGTCATTTTGTATGTGTGGTTCACTGTTGCTATTTGAGTATACATACCGTTTTTGTCATTTGGAGATAGTGAACGGAGCAGTGGACGCTAGAAAATGGAGTGCCAAGTGGAGAAATTGGAACATTTACGACATATTCTTTTGTTTGGGTTCAATAGAGAGGTGACAGCAGCGGAGGCAGCCAGAAACATTTGCCCCGTGCATGGGGACAATACCGTTGGACAGAGCACGGCAAGAAAATGGTTTTCTCGTCTTCAGGAGGATCATTTTGACATTGGTGACTCTCCAAGTTTAGGAAGGCCTTCGGGGTTTGATGAAGATCGTTTACGCGCATTAATGCACTATGGTCCATATCAGTGTATTCGAGAAGCGGCAGATGTGATGAACTGTGATCATTGCGCCATCCTGCGACATTTGCATGCACTGGGGAAGGTTCGAAAGTCGGATTTATGACCACCGCATGCTGTATGTCCAAATCACAAAAGTCAGCGGGTATCAATATGTGCATTTCTGCTCCCTCGTCATCAATTACACTCCTGGAAATTGAAATAAGAACACCGTGAATTCATTGTCCCAAGAAGGGGAAACTTTATTGACACATTCCTGGGGTCAGATACATCACATGATCACACTGACAGAACCACAGGCACATAGACACAGGCAACAGAGCATGCACAATGTCGGCACTAGTACAGTGTATATCCACCTTTCGCAGCAATGCAGGCTGCTATTCTCCCATGGAGACGATCGTAGAGATGCTGGATGTAGTCCTGTGGAACGACTTGCCATGCCATTTCCACCTGGCGCCTCAGTTAGACCAGCGTTCGTGCTGGACGTGCAGACCGCGTGAGACGACGCTTCATCCAGTCCCAAACATGCTCAATGGGGGACAGTTCCGGAGATCTTGCTGGCCAGGGTAGTTGACTTACACCTTCTAGAGCACGTTGGGTGGCACGGGATACATGCGGACGTGCATTGTCCTGTTGGAACAGCAAGTTCCCTTGCCGGTCTAGGAATGGTAGAACGATGGGTTCGATGACGGTTTGGATGTACCGTGCAGTATTCAGTGTCCCCTCGACGATCACCAGTGGTGTACGGCCAGTGTAGGAGATCGCTCCCCACACCATGATGCCGGGTGTTGGCCCTGTGTGCCTCGGTCGTATGCAGTCCTGATTGTGGCGCTCACCTGCACGGCGCCAAACACGCATACGACCATCATTGGCACCAAGGCAGAAGCGACTCTCATCGCTGAAGACGACACGTCTCCATTCGTCCCTCCATTCACGCCTGTCGCGACACCACTGGAGGAGGGCTGCTCGATGTTGGGGCGTGAGCGGAAGACGGCCTAACGGTGTGCGGGACCGTAGCCCAGCTTCATGGAGACGGTTGCGAATGGTCCTCGCCGATACCGCAGGAGCAACAGTGTCCCTAATTTGCTGGGAAGTGGCGGTGCGGTCCCCTACGGCACTGCGTAGGATCCTACGGTCTTGGCGTGCATCCGTGCGTCGCTGCGGTCCGGTCCCAGGTCGACGGGCACGTGCACCTTCCGCCGACCACTGGCGACAACATCGATGTACTGTGGAGACCTCACGCCCCACGTGTAGAGCAATTCGGCGGTACGTCCACCCGGCCTTCCGCATGCCCACTATACGCCCTCGCTCAAAGTCCGTCAACTGCACATACGGTTCACGTCCACGCTGTCGCGGCATGCTACCAGTGTTAAAGACTGCGATGGAGCTCCGTATGCCACGGCAAACTGGGTGACACTGACGGCGGCGGTGCACAAATGCTGCGCAGCTAGCGGCATTCGACGGCCAACACCGCGGTTCCTGGTGTGTCCGCTGTGCCGTGCGTGTGATCATTGCTTGTACAGCCCTCTCGCAGTGTCCGGAGCAAGTATGGTGGGTCTGACACACCGGTGTCAATGTGTTCTTTTTTCCATTTCCAGGAGTGTAGTTCGTGAATAACACCGACCACTCGTTTCCCGTATCGTTACTAGTGACGACAATTGGTGTCTTTATGTTAACGTAAAGATAAGAGAAAAGCAGCAATTCCCCCCTAAAAGACCAGCGAGCGTCCAGAAAAGGTAATGTTACCCATCTGGTGGAACTGTGACAGTGTGATATATTACGTATTACTTCCTCGAGGTGTAACCATCACTGCTGACATTTATAGCCAACAACCGAGATGTCTTTCAGATGCAATACAAGAGCGACGAACAGGAAGATTACTTGAAGTGATGCTACACCACGGTAACGCCCGGTCGCATTCTGATAGCCTGACGAGAAGCACTATACGGGAGATGGGTTAGGAAATCATTCCGCACCCGTCTCTTTTCCCCGATCTTATGCCCTCAAATGTTCATCTTCTCCGCTTTCTACCTGTAAGGAATTTCCTATCCGGATGAAAATGCGGTCCGAATATGGATCAACCCATTTCTCGCTCTCATTTCTACAGTCGCGGAATCGAACAGTTAACCCAATGTTGGCAGACTGTTGAAGGACAATATATTACTGATGACTGAACTCTCTGTCATCTGATAAACGAAATGAATCTGTGCACCAGCACAATACATCTGTAAGACATCAGCAGTGTATACTATTTAGGTAATTCAATAAAACGTGTTTCGTGAAAATGATGTTTGTTTAGTTGTTTACATCTGTGAAGCGATTAGTCTGTAAAGTTTACGAACTCTAGCTGTCGGTGCAGCATCGCCTCTGATGAGTGCGTGCACTGGCCCTGCAGCCGCCCCGCAGTGGGCAGCGGAGGCGACTACGTGCAACCTGGGCGGCAGCGCCGGCGCGCTGTTCGCGCAGCTGTTGGCAACCCTGGCGCAAGCGCAGTGCCTGCTGTCGGACCGCGGCGCCTACCCGCCTGACACACTGAGCCCGCTGCCGGAGTACGACTTCGTGGTGGTCGGCGCCGGGTCCGCCGGGTCCGCGGTGGCAGCTCGCCTCTCGGAGAACCCCAACTGGAGGGTGATGCTGCTCGAGGCAGGCGGGGACCCGCCGTCCACCTCAGACATCCCCGGACTCTTCCCCTCGCTGGCAAGGACGGAGGTACGTGAGTCCCAGAGAGCTACACACAGATTCTTGAACACTCAGCGCTGTGTATCTCAGACTATTCAGTATGGACTTCATCAGCAGATACACTGCTTGCAATGAAATTGCATCATCGAGGAGTAATACAATTTTACTTGTTGTGAAAGGCAAGCAGCATGGTAACCAGGAAAAAAGATCTGATTTCTGTCCAAGGTCAAAGGACAGGAGAGTGAATGAACAATGTGACTAGTGTTACAAGGTTGTCTGTAAAGAACAATTCAGATTGTGTTATGTAATGGGTGTCATCATATGAGACGGAGAGCGAGTAGAAATTGATTTACAACACACTTCTTTGTAAGTGAGAACTAACTAATTATAATATGATTACATAGTGAGTGGTAAACGAATATTTTGGTGTTAGAATGCCTTTTGCAAGTAAACAAACTAAACATACATAGTGCGTAACAGAAATGTTCAAATGTGTGTGAAATGTTATGGGACTCAACTGCTAAGGTCATCAGTCCCTAAGCTTACACACTACTTACCTAAATTATCCTAAGGGCAGGTTCTAGGTGCTTCAGTCCAGAACCGCCCGACTGCTACGGTCGCAGGTTCGAATCCTGCCTCGGGCATGGATGTGTGTTATGTCCTTAGGTTAGTTAGGTTTAAGTAGTTCTAAGTTCTAGGGGACTGATGACCACAGATGTTGAGTTCCATAGGGCTCAGAGCCATTTGAACCATTTTATCCTAAGGACAAACACACACACCCATGCCTGAGGAATCACTCGAACCTCCGCCGGGACCAGCCACACAGTCCATTATCAGCTATAACTGCACATATTTTTGTCTGTAGTAACTTAATATGTACAAACATTAGTGCGTTGGGTGTTTTTACTGTGTCTAACAGTCTTCCCACAACCTGATGTTTTCGACCTCATGTTTTCTGCATGGCGGTAACTGGGCCAGCAGTGAATGATTCCTGGCAGTGTAGACAGCCCATTTTGCATTCTTGTGTCCACACCTCAGTATCTGACCTGCCACTGTGGGAAAAAATGAACATTAATGGCGTCCATGTGCCTCGTGCACTTTGATGTATTATACAACCTACAAACATACAGTTTTGTAATAGCTACAGCTATTAGTCTGAAAATTAAGTAAATACTGGTATAATGTTGTTCAGCACACCATCCTGAGTCATCAATAGAAGCATCTGAACTTATCTCCATTACATCCTGTATATGTTTTCATATTTCATACGTAGCTAATACGTAATTACATCTTCTTCATAACTTGATTATAACATACAAAAATTAAGCTTTAATTTCAACAATGTCTATGGATTTCACACTAAGTCGTTATTAATTTTGTTTAAATATTTTACATTTTATCACAATACTTTTGTTACAATCACTTTTGGGTTAAAAGACTCCATATACATAATATCCTTTTCCAGAGCACATACCACATACAGGTTAAAAAATTTATAGCCTATGTTCATCCAAATGTTTGTTACAGTATTGTGTAAAAATTTGAAGAAAAACCAGTCAAGAACTTTCCAGTATTTTTAGTAACAACATTAATCAATTACTCACCTTTATATAGTAGTGTAGATAATTTATTTATGTTTATCATATATATTTTTAGAAAATGTAGCCTCTGCCCATCCAAACATTTATCAGATATATCATATAAAAATTTGAAGCAAATTGCTCATGAATTTTTCGAGGTTTCTGCAACAACCTTTCCCATTTATATGTTGTCAGACATATATTCATACACAATAGATATTTAAAAAATATGTAACTTATCTCCATCCAGCCAGTTTAAAGAACCATTTCCTGCCCCTGACACACAGGCTGCTCTGCAGGGTTACTTAGCACGCCGATACTGTTCCCTCAGAACATGCCTGTCGTGCAGAGCAGCCTATATACCAAAGGCAGGAAAAACACTTTTTTGCACAAAGCTCCAGTCCTATTGGAACTAGGGCATCATAAAACCTGCAGTGCAGATTTTGTCCCAAATTTGATTGAAATGCTTCCTACTGCACTGTTAATTGATTTTATGTACACAGGGTGAAAACTTTGAAATATCTTGAAATATCTCGAAAACCACACATCGGATCAAAAAATGCTATAATTCCAATTTGTTTGTCACTGAAGGCGACATTCCACAATACCACACTCGACCCTTCACGCCACCTCATGCGTCGGTGATGAAGGCCAACTTTTAAATCTTCAATGGTAACCCCCACTTTTTACTGAAGATTATAATCCTATGGCAAAGTCGACATGTTTTGTCCAAAGCATTTTTATTTTGTCTGAAGCATCTTCTTCGTTTCGTCAGATGGCGCTGTAATCGGAGGAACAGAAATGGTTACACAATCGTAATTTACGATGTACTACTCGATGGCCCTTGAATGTCCAGTGGTATGCGGAAACCCACCTCCATACCACGATGATGAGACACCAGTACTTCGTAATTTACAATTGTAAACTCCATTCGCAACGTTGTATTTCTCCGAAATATCGAACAGGGGACTATGCGAAGTGGCACTGTGGCAATGTATTTGCAATCTACGGCGTATCATAACTGTGACTGGAGTTCACGTATCGTGCAGATCCGGAGCAGATAGCTGCTCTAAACATTACAATACTTTCTCATTGTTTATTGCCTGAAGACCTAGCTATTATTTGAGAAAAGACGTGCAAGTGGACGATAAATGTTGCAACAACAAAAGAAAAGATTGAAGTGGTCCAGAGTTACGTAGAATGTAGGCGAAATGTTGAAGCTTCTGTTGCCTTGATGTCCCTCGTTTTCGGAGAAAGCTCGCTCTCGTTCGATCTTTTACCAGGTTGCGAGCGCCTTTATGTGTGGTAGCAGCGTACAGACCGGCACAAGGAAACGAAACAAACGTGTTACAGAGGAAGCTAATGAAATAGCTGTGCTACAACTCACGGATAAGCACCTGGCAATTACACTGCCATTCCGGTATGTCCGTAGGTAGTGTTGTCACAATACTCCATCGTCATTAAGTTTCAATCACACTACATGTCACTGCATCAAGAACTTCATGGCGACGATGTCCATAATTAGTGTTTTGTGACTGGGAACGTCAACAAATGCAAACGACTCCCACGTTCTTTGCAGAGGTACTATTTTCCGCTGTATCTACATTCACACACCATGGTAGCATTAGCCGGCACAACAAGCATTACTGGAGTGTAGACAATCGCTACTGGTTACGGCACGTTGCCCATCAACATCCTTAGTTGATTAACGTATGGCGTGACAGCATGCTGAACAAACTCATTCGTCCATATTTTATCGACAGTATGTTGAATGGACGCAAATATAGAACGTTCTTGGAATAGGAACTACCGGTTCTACTGCAGAATGTTGTCCTGGACGTTCGAAAACGTATTAGGTTTCAGTATGACGGTAGCCGAGCGCTTTACACAATGTAAGTTCAGTTGGTATTAAACCGTCTTTACACTGGTCGGTGGATCGGCCCGCTATGTCGCCGGATTTGACGTCGCCGGACTTGACGTCGCCGGACTTCTTGCTGCGGGGATGTTTAAAAGATAAGATGTACCAGCAAGGGCCGAAAGGTCGTGAAGACATGGTCATCCGCATGAGAAACGCGTGTGCTGGCAGTCCTGCAGGTGTGCTTCTGTCCTGTGTATGGTCGTTTGAAAAGCGGATCACTAAATCTATTGAATGTGGCAGTACTAAGTTTCAGGACTTATTATAACAGAAAAAGTGAAATAGCTTTCGCTTCAAGCAATGGCCACAGTGGCGCGTTCGGTAGTCGATATGTCGGAGGAATACGACGTTGCGAGTGGGGTTCCCCATTAGAAGGTATGAAATACTTGCCTGTCCTACCCTCGCAACATGGAGTTGGGTTCCACATGCCATTGGATATTCAAAGGCAATTGAGTAGCATGTCCTAAACTATGATTGTGAACCCGCTTCTATTCCTCCAACTACAGCTCCATCTGTGGTGAAACCAAGAAAATGATTCAGACAAAATGTATGTTGATTTTTCATAGAATCGTAATCTTTAACAAAAAAGGGGGTCCTCAATGAAGGTTTCAAGTTTGTGTCCCCCCACTCTGGCCACCCATGCTTGAGGTGGAGTGGGGGCCGAGTTGGTAACATTGCATGTCCCCCTCCGAGACAAAAAATTACCGCCGTGCCGAAATCCCTAAGGATAGAAATTGAAAATTGGAGTAGGTGTTGATGTTATACTGTAGGCGTCGTTTAAGAATGGATTTTTTGAAATTCCAGCCCTAAGGGGGTTAAATAGGAGATAAGATTTTTGTATGAAAATATTTTATTATAAAAGCATTTTTAAACCTAAATCAACAAAAATTTAAATTTGGCTTCTCAGTTAGAAATAAAAAAAATGCGTTGCACTGCTTTGAAAAGTGAGCCCCTAAGGGGGTGAAATAGAGGGTGAAACGTCTTTAGAATATACTTCATTTCGAATGCTTTTTTAATTCTAAATATTTGAAAATGGGTGTTGGGCATCTAGTTTAGAAATGAAAAAAAGTGTTTCACTTTTTTGGAAATTCAATCCCTGAGGGGGTGAAACCTTGATTCACTGACTCATCATCGCCCAGCCCAAATCACTATGGATAGATACTTGAAGTTTGAACTGTGTGTGGACCTTATACTGTAGGCGCCGTTTAAGAAGGGATTGTCCGAAATACCACTCCTAAGGGGATCAAATAGGGCTTTTTGAAAGTCCTTCACTGTTAAGATAATTTTGGTGCTAGATCTACGAAAATTGGTATTTGGTTTCTCAGTAAGGAAAAAAAAATACGTGTTTCAGCATTTTTGGAAATTCAACCACTAAGGGGGTAAAATAGTCGGTGAAAGTTTGTTTGAAAATAAGTAATTACTAATGAACTAATAAAGGATTTGTAAGGCTACATCTATGACAACTGGTATTTGACTTCTCGGTTAGAAATTTAAAAAAAATACTTCTTTCGGTGTTTTTGGAAATTCAGCCTCTAAGGCAGCGCAATAGGGGATGAAAATTTTTAAGTAAATATTTCGTTTCATCAAAAAAAAAAAATAAAGCTAAATTAATGAAAACTAGTATTTCACTTCTCTGTTAGATGTAAAGAAATACTTGGTAGCCGATGAAAGCTGCTTTGGAAATGTCTCTACAAGAACGCAAAAGGCATGATTAACGAAAACTTTGAACTCCAGCTACCAGAATCGTTTTTTGTTCAGACGTGTATTCAGAAAATACCATGTTTACATGGCCTTAATTAGAATGGAAAGCTTAGAAATTTTTACAGTTTGTGAACAACATAAAAATTCGATGAAATAAAAAAAATCTATGCAGGTCATACAGTAAAATAGAGCGAAACAGCGTTCGCCAAGTTAGTATATACGTATATAGACATTGGAGTAGCGAGAATGCATCGTTAAATTTGTATGTGATTTGGTGGTACACAGAGTGCAAAATTTAGTATGTAGAATTGCCATACCTAGTAACACAAATGCTCGTAACCTGAATTGACATCCAGTTAAACTGAACTTGGGTTAATGATACAGGTATGTGACTGCATACTGCCTCGATTTTATGCCAATTTTAATAATTTTAGTGGCTGGTGACTGGTAGCATGCCAATCCCTTGGCAACCCATGAACAGGTGTTTTCACTGAGTGAGTGATTTGAGAGCTTCCTGGTCACGAAACAGTCCAACATTCTCCGCATAGAGGTAGGTCAGTACAGCACAGGCAAGATGTGTTCTGACGTTATCTAGTTGAATGGAAACATGACGGAGACCTTAAAGATAGGACACAGCCGCCAGTCTTCACACGTCAGAAATGTGTGGAACCTATCCAGCTTCCCAATAATGAGAACCAGAGGGGATCGTGTTGTGTGCCGTGTACCCAGTACCATTACTCCAGGCGCTGGGGCCATACGGTGATGACGAATGGCAGTCTTACAATATGGTGCGAAGGCACACTGCCAGCAAAGGTCACATTCGGATTCTGAAAAGTCTGTTGTCTAGTTGGCACAATATAATTAATTCTGTTCGAAGATGCCTAGTTAATTTTGTTTATATTTCTTGACGACGCCACTCTGGTTTTCTTCTATTAGGATATGTTGAAGCCGACTACCAAACGATTCTAACTGCCACCAACACACATCGCGCGTAAGGACCACGAAGATAAGATACGAGAAATTTGGGCTCATACAGAACCATATACACAGTCGTTTTTCCCTCTCTCTATTTGCGAGTGGAACAGGAAAGGAAATGACTAGTAGTGAGACATTGTACCCTCCACCACGCACCGTACGGTGGCTTGGGGAGTATCTGTGTGGATGTAGATGTAGACGAAGGAGGACACCACAGACCGAAAGTGGTAGTCGGACAACAATTTTTGAAATCTTAGTGAAACAATGCTGTTTTTCCCTCCCTAATCTCAAAAAGACAAATTCATTCAACTAGAGGCTGCCCAACTCATCCCACCTTCATTAAGGCTGGAAGTTTCGCCCAAGAATGCATGTGCGAATATAGTGTGCTAGCAGTGAAGCCGCAGGGAGAGCTGTTTTCCTGCTGCTGAAATACACTCCTGGAAATTGAAATAAGAACACCATGAATTCATTGTCCCAGGAAGGGGAAACTTTATTGACACATTCCTGGGGTCAGATACATCACATGATCACACTGACAGAACCACAGGCACATAGACACAGGCAACAGAGCATGCACAATGTCGGCACTAGTACAGTGTATATCCACCTTTCGCAGCAATGCAGGCTGCTATTCTCCCATGGAGACGATCGTAGAGACGCTGGATGTAGTCCTGTGGAACGGCTTGCCATGCCATTTCCACCTGGCGCCTCAGTTGGACCAGCGTTCGTGCTGGACGTGCAGACCGCGTGAGACGACGCTTCATCCAGTCCCAAACATGCTCAATGGGGGACAGATCCGGAGATCTTGCTGGCCAGGGTAGTTGACTTACACCTTCTAGAGCACGTTGGGTGGCACGGGATACGTGCGGACGTGCATTGTCCTGTTGGAACAGCAAGTTCCCTTGCCGGTCTAGGAATGGTAGAACGATGGGTTCGATGACGGTTTGGATGTACCGTGCACTATTCAGTGTCCCCTCGACGATCACCAGTGGTGTACGGCCAGTGTAGGAGATCGCTCCCAACACCATGATGCCGGGTGTTGGCCCTGTGTGCCTCGGTCGTATGCAGTCCTGAATGTGGCGCTCACCTGCACGGCGCCAAACACGCATACGACCATCATTGGCACCAAGGCAGAAGCGGCTCTCATCGCTGAAGACGACACGTCTCCATTCGTCCCTCCATTCACGCCTGTCGCGACACCACTGGAGGCGGGCTGCACGATGTTGGGGCGTGAGCGGAAGACGGCCTAACGGTGTGCGGGACCGTAGCCCAGCTTCATGGAGACGGTTGCGAATGGTCCTCGCCGATACCCCAGGAGCAACAGTGTCCCTAATTTGCTGGGAAGTGGCGGTGCGGTCCCCTACGGCACTGCGTAGGATCCTACGGTCTTGGCGTGCATCCGTGCGTCGCTGCGGTCCGGTCCCAGGTCGACGGGCACGTGCACCTTCCGCCGACCACTGGCGACAACATCGATGTACTGTGGAGACCTCACGCCCCACGTGTTGAGCAATTCGGCGGTACGTCCACCCGGCCTCCCGCATGCCCACTATACGCCCTCGCTCAAAGTCCGTCAACTGCACATACGGTTCACGTCCACGCTGTCGTGGCATGCTACCAGTGTTAAAGACTGCGATGGAGCTCCGTATGCCACGGCAAACTGGCTGACACTGACGGCGGCGGTGCACAAATGCTGCGCAGCTAGCGCCATTCGACGGCCAACACCGCGGTTCCTGGTGTGTCCGCTGTGCCGTGCGTGTGATCATTGCTTGTACAGCCCTCTCGCAGTGTCTGGAGCAAGTATGGTGGGTCTGACACACCGATGTCAATGTGTTTTTTTTTCCATTTCCAGGAGTGTATATTCGCACGTCGGTCCGCATCAAATATAGTGTATTTGTTATCAGCCAAGGAAGTGTTTTACGTATTCTTCGAAGTCATAATTACCACACTTTCCACATTTCTCTACATCGAGACCTGCACTTATACGATTATTCAACTGGTAAGGACAAACCGTGTGAAATAAAGCATTGATACAGGATGGTGAGAGAATTGCTGAGGATGCACTATATGAGTAGCACTATGTATGCGACAGGCGAAATAATCTTAGACTTCTAGAAGAAAATAATAGTTCCGAATCTAAAGAAGGCAGTTGCTGATGGGTGTGAATACTAACACACGATCGGTTTAATAAGTCATTGTTGTAATATATTGACACGAATTATATACAGAAGAATGGAAAAACTAGTAGAAGCCAGCGTGTGGGAAGATCAGTTTGGATTCCAGAGAAATATAGAAACACGCGAGGAATACTGACTTTAACGACGGATCCTAGAACACAGGTTTAAGAAAGGCAAACCTACTTATATAAAAGTTGCAGATTTAGAGAATCCTTTTGAGAATATTCACTTGCCCGCATCTCGTGGTCGTGCGGTAGCGTTCTCGCTTCCCACGCCCGGGTTCCCGGGTTCGATTCCCGGCGGGGTCTGGGATTTTCTCTGCCTCGTGATGGCTGGGTGTTGTGTGCTGTCCTTAGGTTAGTTAGGTTTAAGTAGTTCTAATTTCTAGGGGACTTATGACCACAGCAGTTGAGTCCCATAGTGCTCAGAGCCAATATTCACTGGAGTACATTATTGCAAATTCTGAAGGTAGCAAGAACAAAACACAGAAAACGAAATGGTACCTGCAACTTGTTCAGAAACTAGACTGCAGTCATAAGAGTCGGAGGACGCGAAAGGGAAGTCGTAGTTAAGAAGGGAATGGGACGAGACTGTGGCCTTTCTCCAATATTACTCACTCTGCGTATTGAACAACCAGTAAACGAGAAACATGGAACGGAAATTAAAGTTCATTAAGAAAAAAATTTAAGGGTTGCCGATAACATTGTAATTCTGAAAGAGAGGGCAAAGGATTCGGTTGAACAGTTGAACGGAATGGAAAAGAGATTCTAAGATGAATATAAACGGATGGTAATGGACTGTAATCGAATCTAATCAGAGCAATGCTGAGGGTATTAATCAAGGAATGAGAAACCAAAAGTAGTAGATGAATTTTTTTATTTGGACAGTGAAAACAACTTACGAAGTAGAGAGGATACATGCACACAAGAGATAGCAAGAAAAGCATTTCTGAATTAGAAGAATTTATTAACATCTAATATAAATCGAACTGTTAGCAAAACTTTTCTAAAGGTATTTGTCTGGAGTGTAACCTTGCACGGAAGTGAAGTGTGGATGGTAAGTGTTTCTGACAAGGAGAGAATAGAAGCTTTGAAATCTGGCACTAAAGAAGAGTGCTGAAGGATAGATGGCTGGATCGTATAACAGAAGGGCAGGTGCTGAATAGAACTGGAGAGAAAAGAAATTCATGGCACAACTTGACTAAAAGAAAGCATCAGTGGCTGAAGCATCAGGGAGTTGTGAACTTGCTAATATAAGTAAGTGTGGCTGATAAAAATGGTAATGCGAGAAAAAGGCTTGAAAATTCAACAGGATGTAAATTGTGGTAATTACGCAAAGATGAAGAGGCTTACACAGGATAGACTAGCACGGAGAGGTGTGTCACTTAAGCCTTCAGATTCAACATCACAACAGCAACAGTAACAAATTACAGGGGTACGAAATGATGGGATCACACAGGCGCAGTTAAAGTAAAGCCGATAGAAGAACTGCAGGTCAGTGATAGGAGAGTATGGAAATACAATTAGCCAACATAGTAGACTGTTTACAAAATACCAGTGAGATCCATCCTGGAATATTGTTCACGTATGTGGGACCCACACCAAATACCCATTACAAGAGATACAGAACGTGCACTACAGAAGGTCACAGTTTTGTTTGATCCATGGGAGAGTTTCACAGAGATGATGAAGAAACTGAACTCTCAGGCGTTTAAGGTAGATCCAAACTACTCCGAGAAAGCATACTTGAAAGTTTGAAGAACCAGATTTATATAATGAATCTAGGACGATACCGTATCAACGGCTATGTACCTCTCCCTTAGGGATGGCGACGCCATACTTGAACGAGAGTAAGCCTAATAACTGGTAAAGTGACAGTACTGTCCGCCATGCGCTTTGCAATGGTTTGAATAGTATGCGTGTAGAAGAAGAAATAGATAGTTCTTCATCCCGTCACGGCAGATAATTCAAGTGGAAAATCTTATTTTATTATCCTGTTCCTAAGTTCTATTTAAGAGTGAATGAGATATGTGTAAATATGTTTGAGATATCATTTCAAAGTATAAAATACATACTTTTGGTTTAACAATATTTACATATTTTACCATAATTTTTGCTTACAGGGCATCTCAAATCCTATATTTTCACTCTCCTCTAACCTTCCACAGCTCTTCATAAATGTTCTTCTTCGTTATTAACGACTGGATCCCTTAAATCTAAGTATTTACTTGCCGCCCGTTTTCTTCTTCCAGATGGTACTCAGTCTAAAACATACGTTAGGAACTTCTCCTTGCATCGATTTGATATACCGATACTCATAATGTTCTCATAATACTGCATTGTTTTTGTTGAATAAAATCAATAATTGGGTTTTGGACATACATTCTGACTCTGATTACTTAGGTTTTTTAATATATATTTTCTGATGCCTTCAGAAATTTCTATTTGCTTCTAGTAAATTTGAAATTATGCTCAACTTAGTTATCCAAACTTCTGAACCACAAGTAATAACACTCCTAACTATTTTTTCACTATTCTTATTTCTTACTGAATATTACAAGTTTTCTTAGAATGTGGTGTCTTGTGTTGCAGTGTTGTGAGCTTGAGTCGAAAGACAGGTTTGATGCAGCTCTCCATGCTACTGTATCCTGTGCATTCGTCACTGGACAACTACTGCAACCTACATCCTTCCAAATCTACTTAGTGTATTCATGTCTTGGTCTCCCTCTACAACTTTTGCACCCCTCGCTACCTCCCCCCCCCCTCCACACACACACACACACACTTTCGTCCATTACTAAATTGATGATCCCTTGATGTCACATAATGTCTCCTGTTAACTGACCCCTTATTTCAGTCAAGTTGTACCACAAATTTCTTGTCTCCCCAATTCTGTTCGATACCTCCTCATTAGTAACATGATCTACCCATCTACTTTTCAGCATCCTTCTGTAGCACCAAATTTCAAAATCTCCATCTGTCATTAACATGCCTTTACCATAACATTCAATTTAATGAAGGAATAGTCATCTTCCAAATTTTTTTTACTGATTTCCTTGTCTTCTTTCCCATCGTTTATAGTCTCCCACTACATTTTCCTGTGTGTCAGTAGCTGCCAGTATTGTTATCCCGTCTTCTACGATTGAATCTTCAGTTTTTTCACCGATTACCAAGTATCTCGATTGAATTTTAACCAGATTGTTAAATATTCTGGTTACGTACTCTACATCTGCACCGGACTGGTCCAAAGTTAGTACGCAAATCACGGTCAGTCTAATATATAATCATTTATTGGTCTCCATATATTTTCATATTTTTTTTCTTTCAATGCTGTAGAGTTTATTCTGGCGGTAATGTATGAAAAATACAACATCCTAGACGTAATAATTTGATTCATCTTTACATTTTCTAAAGCCTAAAAATTTGATGAAAGTACATTATGGTGGGCTTTTTCTATAAGTACAAGCACCAGACAAGCAGGCTGTGCTTGAAGCATTTTCTGTTGACTTATTTGCTGTAGCCAAAAAACGTGATGAGTTGTCGATCTATGTTCCTGAGCCTCAATTTTTTTTTCTTCAAACTAAAAATTGAGATAAAAGATCTTGTTTCAGGTGGACTGGTCGTATCTGACTGAAGTAAACAGTCGTGTCTGCCAACTGCAACCTGGCGGGAGGTGCGCCTGCCCCCGCGGCAAGGTCCTGGGGGGCAGCAGCTCCATCAACGGCATGGCCTACTTCAGGGGCAGCCCGCAGGATTACGACTCGTGGGCGGCGCTGGGGAACCGCGGCTGGTCCTACCGGGAGGTGTTGCCCTTCTTCAAGAAGCTGGAGGCCTTCGACGGGGAGGAACTGCGGAGGAGACCGCAGACGGCTGCTCTGCACGGGTGCGACGGCCCCATTCAGGTGTCAAAGACTCAGCGTCTGGACCCTGCTGCCGATGCACTGGACTCTGCAGCCGAGGAATTAGGCTACAAGCTCGTCGAAGATTTCAGCACCGAGCCAAACATCGGGTTTGGTCAGGTGTACGCATCCATCAAGAATGGGTCGAGGTGGAGTACAGCCCGCGGTTACTTAATGCCAGCTAAAGAGAGAGCGAACCTACATGTCGTTAAGTTTGCGCTCGTGACCAAAGTGCTCATCGAATCCACGAAAAAGGTGGCTTACGGTGTACAGTTCCTGAAGCAGGGTAAGATGCACGAAGTTAGAGCGACAAAGGAAATAATTCTTTCAGCAGGGGCTGTCAATACACCTCACTTGTTGATGCATTCCGGTATCGGACCAAGAGCTCATTTGGAGGGTATTGGTATACCTGTGGTAGCGGACCTCAAAGTCGGTTACAATCTTCAGGATCACGTAGCATATGTCGGTATGTATTTCACAAGGAAGCCAATGCTGAAAATGGTGCCTGAAGAGGGCTTATTTCAATACCTAATGAACAGGACAGGTCCTCTTTCAACTACCGGAATCACTTCATACGTAGGATTTATACGGACAGATGCAGCGTCGCCTGATGCTCCTGGGATTGCCGAAGCCGACAGGAGTAACCACCCAGACATACAGTTATTCTTTGAAATGGTGCCGAGCGGCAGTGGCGATAGAGTGGCCAAAATATTCAACTACGAGGATGAAGCGATGGACCCTATGCTCAAACTGATAGCGCGAAATGATGCGATTATACCGATGACGGCGCTCGTGGCACCGAGAAGTCGGGGACGCATAAGGCTGAGGAGCGCAGACCCGCTGCAGCCGCCGCTGATCGACTCCGGCTACCTGGAAGACCCGCGCGACCTCGAAAACCTGCTGTCCGGCGTGGCGTTCGCCTACCGTATGGGCTCCACGGAGGCGATGCGGCGCGCAGGCTTCGCCGTCGAGGACCACCCACTGGAGGCTTGCAGTCACCGGAGGCGGCTGACGCCGGATTACTGGCGCTGTGCTGCGCCCTACGTGGTCAGCCCGGCCTTCCATCCCGTGGGCACCGCCAAGATGGGCCCCTCGGGCGACGTTGACGCAGTCGTCGACGCCAGGCTGAGAGTCCACGGCGTGCGCAACCTGCGCGTGGCCGACGCGTCCGTCATGCCGCTCATTGTGCGTTGCAACACCAACGTGCCGACAATCATGATCGGCGAGAAGTGCGCCCACATGGTAGCTCAAGACTGGGGGCCCTAAGCAGCACAGAGCCGGGATGCAGGTCCCTCTATCTTGGGGTAGCTTACAACGACTGGTGTAAGTAGGCTGTTTAGGTTTTTGCCGGCCTGTGTGGTAGAGCGGTTCTAGGCGCTTCAGTCTGGAACCGCGTGATCGCTACGGTCGCAGGTTCGCATCCACCCTCGGGCATGGATGTATGTGATGTCCTTAGGTTAGTTAGGTTTAAGTAGTTCTACGTTGCAGGGGACTGATGACCTCAGATGTTAAGTCCCATAGTGCTCAGAGCCATTTGAACCAATTTTGTTTAGGTTTTTATGTTGTAGCGCCCTGTATGAAAATCACTGACCGTGCTGTGTGCAGTATATGGCTGGTTGGCATCGTTGAAATATTCTCTATTGTAGTGTTGGGCAGTTGGATGTGAACAGCGCGTAGCGTTGCGCAGTTGGAGGTGAGCCGCCAGCAGATTCTAACTACTGAAGGCACTAACTACTGATAGGCATAGTTAGCAAATGAATTTTGATAGAGAACAAACAATGTATTACCTTAACAGTGCTCAAAAGTCATTATATATATATATATATATATATATATATATATATATATATATATATATATATATATATATATGTTCATGACATCCAGTCTTACAAATTTACTCTTTCGGGCGGACACACATCCAGATCATCCGCTCTCAAAACTCCGCCATCTCACTCCCCACATCCAGCACTGCTGGCGGCTCACCTCCAACTGCGCAACGCTACGCGCTGTTCACATACAACTGCCCAACACTACAATAGAGAATATTTCAACAATGCCAACCAGGCACAGACTGCACACAGCACAGTCAGTGATTTTCATACAGAGCGCTACGTGGCGTTACCAACATAAAAACCTAAACAGCCTACTTACACTGGTTTGCCCACTACCTGGCAACGCTAGGAGGCTGAAAATGGCGTATGGCTTATTTTCTCTTGATGTTCGATAACATTACAAATGAACTGAATATCTGCAAATGAAAAGAATAGAAAAAGTGAAAGCGATATTTGTGAAGTGGATACTAGGAAAAACAGCGCCGTCCCGATTTACGTAGAAACTCATGAAAGAGACATATCCCATGGAGAAAATCAGTTAACAACACTGGCTATCTTCTGCAGGGCCACATCAGGAAAGAATCACCATAATGGACCGGAGGAGGCAGGCCCGTGTGGCCGAGCGGTTCTAGGCGCTTCAGTGTGGAACCGCGCGACCGCTAAGGTCGCAGGTTCGAATCCTGTCTCGGGCATGGATGTGTGCGATGTCCTTAGGTTAGTTAGGTTTAAGTAGTTCTAAGTTCTAGGGGACTTACGACCTCAGATGTTAAGTCCCATAGCGCTCAGAGCCATTTGAACCATTTGACCGGAGGAAGAAGAAGGTAAAACTAGAACTATGGAACACACCAGCCATGCTGGATGACAGCTGGAACAGAAAATGTAGAAATGAGAGAACAAGAAGACTGACATTACACGTCCTTAAATATGTACCAACAGCAAATTTCGCCAGATACCACAATGTACCGTGTACGAAGAGAACGAAAACTATAACAGAAAAGTCTAAGATTAAAAACTTGTAACATTTGTACAAACATGAATATTAACGTACAATCAGATCGCACTTTTCCCATTAAATAAAAAAGCAGTAACATTGCAGAATAATGTATCAATTGTACAAAGTCATCTCTACATCCAGAATGAATAATGGTGTGTATAGTAGACTGGAATGCTGCGTCAAGTCAGGGACTCATGTTCACGTAGTAATGAGTACAGTGAGCTTAACAAGGTTTGTTCGATTACTGTGGAAGTATGTTATCTGATTATTCGTAATAACATCCTCTTCCACATTATATAAATATAGTGCATGGATCTCGATATCATGTTTTAAAAGGACGGGCTAAAGTGAAGATGTTGATTTATAAGGAGAGTGACATTTTTGTAAAAGCCACCGACAGTATTTTAACTCTTCACCAAGTTTCAGTCTGCCGTGAAAAGTAATACGAGCAGTAGCGCCTCACGGAAATACATTTCTTGGTTAATTGCTTAAAACAACTGTGGTAATAGAGATGATAATTGTTGTATTTACAGGGTGTTTCAAAAATGACCGGTATATTTGAAACGGCAATAAAAACTAAACGAGCAGCGATAGAAATACACCGTTTGTTGCAATATGCTTGGGACAACAGTACATTTTCAGGCAGACAAACTTTCGAAATTACAGTAGTTACAATTTTCAACAACAGATGGCGCTGCGGTCTGGGGAACTCTATAGTATGATATTTTCCACATATCCACCATGCGTAGCAATAATATGGCGTAGTCTCTGATTGAAATTACCCGAAACCTTTGGCAACGTGTCTGGCGGAATGGCTTCACATGCAGATGAGATGTACTGCTTCAGCTGTTCAATTGTTTCTGGATTCTGGCGGTACACCTGGTCTTTCAAGTGTCCCCACAGATAGAAGTCACAGGGGTTCATGTCTGGCGAATAGGGAGGCCAATCCACGCCGCCTCCTGTATGTTTCGGATAGCCCAAAGCAATCACACGATCATTGAAATATTCATTCAGGAAATTAAAGACGTCGGCCGTGCGATGTGGTCGGGCACCATCTTGCATAAACCACGAGGTGTTCGCAGTGTCGTCTAAGGCAGTTTGTACCACCACAAATTCACGAAGAATGTCCAGATAGCGTGATGCAGTAATCGTTTCGGATCTGAAAAATGGGCCAATGATTCCTTTGGAAGAAATGGCGGCCCAGACCAGTACTTTTTGAGGATGCAGGGACGATGGGACTGCAACATGGGGCTTTTCGGTTCCCCATATGCACCAGTTCTGTTTATTGACGAAGCCGTCCAGGTAAAAATAAGCTTCGTCAGTAAACCAAATGCTGCCCACATGATATCGCCGTCATCAATCCTGTGCACTATATCGTTAGCGAATGTCTCTCGTGCAGCAATGGTAGCGGCACTGAGGGGTTGCCGCGTTTGAATTTTGTATGGATAGAGGTGTAAACTCTGGCGCATGAGACGATACGTGGACGTTGGCGTCATTTGGACCGCAGCTGCAACACGGCGAACGGAAACCCGAGGCCGCTGTCGGATCACCTGCTGCACTAGCTGCGCGTTGCCCTCTGTGGTTGCCGTACGCGGTCGCCCTACCTTTCTAGCACGTTCATCCGTCACGTTCCCAGTCCGTTGAAATTTTTCAAACAGATCCTTTATTGTATCGCTTTTCGGTCCTTTGGTTACATTAAATCTCCGTTGAAAACTTCGTCTTGTTGCATCAACACTGTGTTCTAGGCGGTGGAATTCCAACACCAGAAAAATCCTCTGTTCTAAGGAATAAACCATGTTGTCTACAGCACACTTGCACGTTGTGAACAGCACACGCTTACAGCAGAAAGACGACGTACAGAATGGCGCACCCACAGACTGCGTTGTCTTCTATATCTTTCACATCACTTGGAGCGCCATCTGTTGTTGAAAATTGTAACTACTGTAATTTCGAAAGTTTGTCCGCCTGAAAATGTACTGTTGTCCCAAGCATATTGCAACAAACGGTGTATTTCTATCGCTGCTCGTTTAGTTTTTATTGCCGTTTCAAATATACCGGTCATTTTTGAAACACCCTGTATGTGTGCATAACCTGAACGTGCAGTGCGGCCACGTTTTGATATCGCTAGTTCCAGCTCGCTGTTAGCCTCTCTGGCCTCAGTAGCTTCTCGAGCGGTCTGTAGCCGGAAGAGGGCAGATCTGTGCGCCGGCATTTAAGCGCTGTCACGGCCAGGAGGCGCTCCCCAAGAGACGAGCGGATGAGCGGTGTGTTTGACAACGGCTGGAAAAAGAAATAACGCTGTGACTTTGTGGCCGACAGTAACCTTGGCCTTCTGCAGAAAGAGCTACGTTTCAACCGCGGTTTCGGTGGGAATGAGTGTCAGATGGTGCCGTGAAGGTTGATATTAAAAAAGCTACCTCTCCACTAAGTACGGACACCGACTAGTTCTGGGCGTTGAGTTTGTAAGAAGCCTGTGTCCATTGTGGTGTAGGCTGGGTTCCTGTCTGCCAGTTTCAGAAACCGGGTGCAGGAGCATGTGGTAAATAGCATCCGATGGTCCCTGATTCATAGCAAACTCGTCGCAAGACCTACCTGATGGCAGCTCTTAGCTTCGCTCTGCAATAAATTAAGGTGAACGTCCGATTACGGTGTGCATTATTATGTTATGTCGCGCAGTGGCTGTTCTAACTCGCTATCCTGGTTATCCGTTGTGACGTGTAAACACCTTCATTCAGGAATACTTTAAATGATCTCACTCAAGTTACGTTTCTGTGAATGTTTGTGACTAAACTAGTGTTGTTCGAGCTGGCTATATTTGGCTAAGCCGTGTGGGATTAGCCGAGCGGTCTAAAGGCGCTGCAATCATGGTCTGTGCGGCTGATCCCGGCAGAGGTTCGAGTCCTCCCTCGGGCATGGGTGTGTATGCGTTTGTCCTTAGGAAAATTTAGGTTAAGTAGTGTGTAAGCTTAGGGACTGATGACCTTAGCAGTTAAGTCCCTTAAGATTTCACACATATTTGAACATTTGTTTGGCTGCACCTATAGTTGAAAATTGTTTTTTTTACTTTGGAATCAGGTGCTTCAAGCGCAACGTTCGTCTTTATTGAAATGTATTTACAGTGTCTATTTGTGTTGTAAATTCAAATTGTTAGTTAGTGGTTCGTATGTTACAGCATACATTGATGTATCTATTATATTATGGATCCAGCTAAAGAGGCCTGGGTACGATAAATGCATTTACGGAGAGTGTCTATCTCTCCAGTGGCGATCGCTATCCATACTTAACATGAAGAAAGAGAAATTATTTGGCTCTGCAACTCCCACTTGTATCATACTTTGAATTTAATGTTGGAAACAGTGGTTTGCAAACGGTCATGTGATAGTGGATAACTAATATTAATGACTTGTTAGCTATTTTCAATACTCATAATGTGGAATAATCAGGTTAATTTAATAGCCTTGTCATCTATTATAACTCTGTACTGAAAATCTTTTAAATTTTTTTAATTTCATGTTCTCAAAAAATAATATTTTAACTTCATTTAGTCATTTCTGAAAGTTATGTAATAACTAATAACAGTTCTTGCTGTGGAAATTAATTTAATTAATTCGCGGGTTGCTCTTTGGATTGTCTTGCATCATTTTCTGTATTTTAATAAAATGGTTTGTGTTTTTAATAAATATGGCAATAAATTTGTGGACTAGTATCCTTCCACTACACACCAACTCCCTACCACATTGCAATGGGATTGTATACACTAATTTACTAATTTACTAATTTTGCTAGTGTAAATGCTTATGTTGAAGAATATGCTAAACAGCCTCTTACACCATAACAGAACAGTGAATATATATACCCAAGTGATGGGCGGATGAGCGATGTGTTTGATATATATATATATATATATATGTAGTTGAGATTTTCATCCAAAATAATTTCTGAACCCATTAGGATATCGTAATTCTGTCTTCACGCAAACGACTTGTAAGTAAGTTCTCAACGAACCAGTAAACCCTTCATTGTTTCAACAACCGATGTCACCTGTATACAACAGCTTCCAATGTCTGATTATAAAAGAGTTAACGTGTTAAATATTGCCTTTTAGCATGTAAGCGTGAAAAAGCTTAGGAATAGCTTGAACTTATGCCTAAAGTTTGTTGGCAGTCGCTACGTGCTCTCATAATAAAACACTGGATTAATGTAATCTGGGTACTCTGCACTCCACTTTCAACAAAAGCTTTTCATGCATATCAATGTTTATTACATCATACCTCCTCAACTCTGCGACGTACACTGATCTAATTTTGCAGGTACACGCGGTCATATATGTAGATACTGTTTAAAAAGTGCTTTGCGAATACAGTTAGTAATAAAGAAGCAGTAAATTAAAACGTGATGTCTGACCTTGAAGTATCAGTGCGCGCCTTTTTAACCATAAAAGTGTTTTTCACGCATTTGAATGTTATGAAGTCATATCTTCTGCACTCTGTGTCCTACAATTATATAACTTTGCAGGTACATTCAACGGTATATGTGGATAATGTCTGCAAAGAGTTTTGCGAATAGAGTCGCTAGCAGAGAAGCAATATTTCAGTTTATACATGTCATATGGAATATTTTGAGGTCTGCGACTATGATGTAAATTTGTGAAATAATTTCCACTGTCTCGGTCACTCTTCACTAATGTTAAATAAGCAGATCGCGGTTCCAGAGCTTCCTGCCTTCATCAAGTGCGTTACAGTCACATGTACATTACATTAATCTGACGTGTGACTAATTTCATTTTCTGTGTGAGGCAGTGAATCTATGTATCGAAATACAATCCTGTACAGAAAGATACATGTATTTTATTTAGATCATTTCATTAGTGCATTTACATTTTTGTTGGAAAATTAGTTGCCCGGCACACAGAACACAGTAACGAATCGATCATAGCTTGACACTTTAACATTCAGGTGTTTACATCATTTCAGATAAAATACTGATAAGATAAACTAGTTTCAGATGTTAAGATATATAGCGACAATGATTCAGATAGTAAATATCACAACCTCCATCGACGAAAGTTACATCTTTATGTCACCAGTAGCATAACCTCAATCAGGCCAAGATCAAAAGCAATAAACAGCCTTTGCTCGCAGTTTCACCTGGAGGCCACCGGCTCCTGCATTCTTACACTCAAGTTCTAACTGTATACTGCGAGAGGCCTCACTGTTCTCTATTCAGATAAGGGAGTGAAATTTCATAATAATGGAAAATAAATCTAGTTGGATAGTGAGGTCAACCATCAAGATATCATTGTACTCCGTCTGAAGTGACAGCAGAGTCATCAAATGCAGTGCCATTGTCACCATACATGTGAGTTGGTTTTCCTCTTCTCGCAGTGACTCGCTTAAGGTAGCCAGAAAGGACTATGGCACTAAGTCACTAACTCTACGTAGAGGGACTTGGTTGCCATGCAAATAAATAAAGAAATTTCAGCCTTGGCAGTAACCTTACTCCGTCTTCCACCACGCTGTAGAGTAACATGGCCCGCTTAGTCCTCTCCATAGTATCGGAAAGGACGAGACTCGTTTGCTCTAAGTGCTCGAAGTTGACACTTGAATTTTAGTCTATAACTTCAGCCTAAAGCTTTTTAAACGTTTTCCAGTATCTTCCTTAACTGTTTAACACTTGTTCGGAATCCAAAACTTCCTACATAACACAGTGTAAGTAGGCTGTTTAGATTTTTATATTGGTAATGCCACGTAGCGCTCGGTATGAAAATCACTGGCTGTGCTGTGTGCAGTCTGTGGTTAGTTTGCATTGTTGTCTGCCATTGTAGAGGGGCAGTTGGATGTTAACAGCGCGTAGCGTTGCGCAGTTGGAGGTGAGCCGCCAGCAGTGGTGGATGTGGGGAGAGAGATGGCGGAGTTTCAAAGTTTGTAATACTGGATATCATATATTATGACTATTAAGGTAAATACATTGTTTGTTCTCTATTAAGATCTTTCATTTGCTAACTATCCCTATCAGTAGTTAGTGCCTTCAGTAGTTTGAATCTTTTATTTAGCTGGCAGTAGTGGCGCTCGCTGTATTGCAGTAGTTCGAGTAATGAAGATTTTTGTGAGGTAAGTGATTTGTGAAAGGTATAGGTTAATGTTAGTCAGGGCCATTCTTTTGTAGGGATTTTTTAAAGTCAGATTGCGTTGCGCTAAATAATATTGTATGTCAGTTTAAACACAGTCTTGTATAATTGTTGAAAGGGGACGTTTCATATGTCGACCCTTTGCCAAGGATACCTCACTGGAATCTTCTGACTTTTTTCTTGTAGTTTGTGTAATTAGTGTAGATTTTGTTTATTGCTATTGCGTAATTGTAGAGAGAATTCCTTTGTAGTTGCAGTCTTTCATTGTTGTACAGTAAAACAGTTGTGACATGCACGTAGATTTGCACCAAGTATTTCGCAGCTGCTCTTGCAATTAACTAGATATCATTTTCAGTGCTATGTTAATGTGTTCCCCTATTTTTGCTCTTCAAATTGTATTTTTCTGTGTTGTCGTGTGAAATATTGTGACAATAATGGCGTGTGAAAAACGTAACACTAGGCTCCAAAGTAAACTGAGAAATGACAGTGAAAGCAGTGTGTTAACGCCACCATGTAATGAATTAACTAATGTTCAACATAGTAATTGGTAATTGTGCGTAGGGAAATGGAGCGGGCGGCAAACAATGGCATAGGCAGTGAAACAATTAGTGAACAGGGAAGCATTATCGATCGATCGCTCGGCAACAGCTCGCCTCAGGAATCCGAAATGATAGGACACAATTTTGCAAATACTGTAGATTCAGGTTTTGCGTCCTCACCGTTTTCTCAAATAAGTCAAGACACATTTTCTGCTTGTTAAAATGTGAATGTTGCTGGTGCAAATGCACTGCCGAAAAGCGTAGAGGAACAGATTCCAGACACTAATGCATTGTTATTACAATTAATGCAACAAATGGGACAAAATCTTCAAAAGTTAGACACAATGGAACAAAATCAGAGACAAACACAGCAAAAGCTTCAAAAGTTAGACACAATGGAACAAAATCAGAGACAAACACAGCAAAAGTTAGACACAATGGAACAAAATCTTCAAAAGTTAGACACAATGGAACAAAATCTTCAAAAGTTAGACACCACACTTGAACAAACACGTGAAGATTTAACCACTGAGTTACATAACATTGAATCGAAATGTCAGAAAGTCTGTAATGACGTAAAAACACAAATTTGTGAGCATTTCCAACCTATTTTTTCGCCTCATGAAAATGCATTACAGAATCATGAAGCAGCCATAAAAGAACTGCAAACTATTGTTCATGAAAATCACGACACCTTGCAAGCTAAAATTGACTCAGTTGCATCTACCAATTCGGTTACGCAACTTGCAAAAACTCAAGAAAACTTAAACGACACAGTAGATACGATTTCAACACAAATGGACACTCTGAAACTTGGTTCAGAAAAACACACTGAGGAAATAAGTACACTATCGAAGAAAGTAGCCGAACTTTCGGATCAGTTCACTAACTTATCTACAAAGGTAGATGATGATCTGAATGACACAAGACCCATAGCCTTCACTGACACAGAAGAGTATGAACAAATTAGAAAATTCAAACAAAATCAAAATCAAATCAATACACAGTACAAAAGAGAAATCCGGGAAGTACAAGATCAGCTGACACAGGTAATACAAGAATTACGTATTTCAGAGGACACTCGCGCCCCAATACGGGAAGAGGGACGTAGAAATACGGAAAAGCCACAAAATAATAACACAGGGCATTTCGGAAGTTATGAAAGAAATTGGCAATGTGCACCGAATTTTGAGATTGAACCGCCGACACGACGTAACAATGACCGACATGCGACTCGCCGACATGATGATTTTGACTATAAGCTGTTCATTACTACACGTAAATTCAAAACGTTTAAGAATTCTGACAACGACATTCATCCACAAGCGTGGCTCCATCAATTCTCTCATTGTTTTCCTCCCAACTGGTCATTAGAGCACAGATTAGAATTTATGTGTGGCTATTTAGAGAATGAACCAGCTGTAAGAATGTGATCGGGCATTCACGATTGTCACAGTGAAGGAGAATTTTATCATGCCTTCCTCTCAGCATATTGGTCTCAAGCTACACAAGACCGAGTAAAACATAGCATCATAATGATGAAACATTTCGAACAATCTGAATTTTCCAGTCTTGTGAAATATTTTGAAGACATGTTGCACAAGAATCAGTACCTGTCAAACCCATACAGCCCCTCAGAACTCATCCGCATTTGCTTGATCAAACTGCCTGAACATTTACGACATATTATTTTAGCAGGACGTTGCAAAGACGACATTGAAGCTTTTCAGGGACTGTTACAAGAACTAGAAATTGACACTGACAATCGCGGAACGCGAAAACAGGAACACAACAATTACAGGTCACATCCGTCGCAATTCCGCGATGAAAGAAATAATAACTGGACACGACAAGGCTATTCTCACAACACAAATCGTGACCAAAACAGACACCACCCGTATGACAACCGTTGGCAGAATAGTAATAATTACAGAGAAAGATCGCATTTCCGTAGTAATGAATATGACAGAGACACTCATAGAAACAGACAATTTGGCAACCAGAACTATTATTATCACGGGAGACAGAATAACTTCAGACGCAACGGTCCACCGTGCAGTGATAATTCAGGGAAAATTTCTCCACCACGTGACTGACAAGAAAGGAACTATGGAATCTACCGACATGACGACAGACGATATGATCGTAACGACAGACCTGAACTGCATCAGAACTGGCGGGATTCTCGTCACGGTGAATTTGTAGACGTTAGGTCTCCAAATCCCAATAACGACGCGTGCCAACAAAGGAACAGACAATGACTCGCACCGCAGGCTGCCGCGTGCGCCGGCTGGCTCACAGAAAAATAACATAGACGCTAACCTTGAGAAAAATTCCAGTATTCTTTACCGACGTATACCACATGATAATTGCGTTAAAGTTGAAACTCTGCGTACTAGGAAGAGCAAAGGTCTGCACCACATTTCACATGTGAAACCATTTATTGAAAGATAATCTGCTTTTTAACTTTGTCTTTGCCATAAAACGTTTCACTTCACATTACTAGTATGCATTGTCACACTTAGAAACTGTTACCATGCAACAATGTTTAAAGTTAAATATCCAGTCAAGAACCAAGAGAACTTATTCAAACAGAAATTACGAACGCGTTGTTATTGCGAACAGACGACACAGTGTTATTGTGTGTGTGCATTCTTGCTTGTTAGTTGCACGATTACGTAACGACTATAAGGCTCACATATTTAGAACATTTACCAGTACTGCTAATGAGATTTTAAGGCAACATTTTGGTGTACTTGAAAATACATTCTGAATTAAAGTACTTTCTGGGAGATACCAGATGACACAGTGGTTAGTTTATGTGACAGCTACACGATTATATCACGACGTTACTAATGTGTGACACAATTTACATTGTTGCTTTTGCGGAGTATCTGTTTTAAATCTGCACGGTTTTTCTGAATTCTTCTGGAAAGTAAAACATGTTTTAGTAGTAACTTTTGTGGTACAGCTACAATGAGACAGCCTTTTCCGAAGCACAACAATACGTTACAGCACAGTACTTTCTTCATCACGGCAATAAGCATAATAAGTAAGATATCTATACGCAAAGCATTTCACTTTTGTTTATCATGAGGTAAGTACATTGACTTCTGCTGAACGTAGCTTTTGGAGGACGATAACTGCGACACTTCCACAGAGATTACCTTACAGCAAGATGCACATTTAGAGCTACAGGACACGTATTTGAGTGATTAATTTTGTACTTAAAACATTTATTTTTAAAGATTTTTGAATTACAAAGAAAGTTTTCCGTGATACATTTCATTCCATTGCTGTAATCTGTAACACCTGAGGGTATAATTACAATAATCCTCAGGGGGTACACGCTTACTTTGTGTACCATGTGTTTGGCAAGCACAAGGAGCCCTAGCTAATATGGTATTTGCTTACACAACTTTACACATCGGTACCATATTTCTCTAACACACAAATTACACAGCTATGTGATCATTTAACTGAGAGACAAACATTTTTTTACTACATCAGTGACACATGTTTACGTAATTACACCGTTGGATAACTTCACACTTACGAAATTGTATTTTGTCTGTACTTTGTGAACTGTTCATATTGTTTCGGACCCATTGTGATATTATGAGAGCTTTGAATGATATATTTGGTATAGGATCACGATTTTTAAAGTATGTTTGAGGCAGATGACACTTTTGACATGAGCAGAGAATTTTTTTAGGTTTTGAAATTATTGGAGGAAGCTACGACGATTTTGAGAGTTGACTGAGGTGTTCTGATGTTATTATTACGATCACTATGTGTATTACGCTGTTGTGGTATGTTTATGATCAATAAGCTGATGCTATATGAGTTATTTGATTATGCTACATATCCGTTGTGATGAAATATTGAAGAAGTGTCGACGAATATGTATATATGTAATAAGGTATGGAATAATGAGTAGTGGTTAGGGACTCTGGTTTGTGAATAAGGTTGTTGGAAACCAAGAATCATGCTTTAAGAGTTATGAAATGTGTGTATATGCGTAAATGCATCACAATGCCGACGAAAACGTTTTGAACCCTGTTATATTCATATTTTGTTTCTACACATTTGCAACGTAAATTCTCGACCGGTGAAATTTTTTTATGTGAGACTGCCACTGTAGCGGAAACTGCTGTCATAAATATTTCAGTAAGAAAGGTAAGTGACCTTGACGTAATGCGTTTTGGGTGGCCAGCTGAGAGGTAGTCGTCTGACAAAAGAAAGCCATTAGTGTGTGCGCCTTTCAGAGGCAGAGGTGGAGAAAAAAAAGGGGCCATTATCCTCGCTATTGACATTCCTTTGTAGAAAGCACCGCAAATATGACACTCTCATTACTTGGAAAGATACTTACATCTGCACACCTGATTATGACAAGCGTCTTTCTCGAGAATTGAGAGAATTTTTACTGCCTTATGAAATGCCTTATGGCTAATGAATGATGTTTCATGCCATCCTTTGTACATATTTGCTCATTTTCTTTTAATATCTAGTTTCTAGCTGCACTGCAGCATTGTTTAAAATAAAATTTTATGAATGTACTAATATAGATATTTTATGCCTACAGACCCAGTAAAGAGTAACTTTGATGTACTTAAAAAAAACGAAGGAGCACAAAAACACATTTCCCTTCACAGGAATTGCATACATAATTTTCTTTTCAAGTACTTGGTAATTTATTTTGTAGAATAAGTTGTGGTGCACCACTTTAATTACATAGACATTAAGATGTGAATATACATTTCCCTTGTCTGCATTATTGTCTTTAGTGTAATGTTTTTTTTGCTTGAGCTATGTCATGTTTAGATATAAGTTGCTGCTGCTGTTTGCCAGGCATAGTGCTACTAAATTTCACTTTGTATTACTCTGTTAAGCTAGTTTAACTACTGATTTATTTTTCTTGTTGCTGCACATTGGCTCATATTAGTTGTAATGTTGCATTTTCTCTGTTAATTTAGATTTACTGCTGCTGCCAATTTGCATTTTTTTGTCATTGCTGTTTGCGTTAATTGTTTTGTGCTGCTGCATTGCCTCATCCCTTAGTTTAGCATCTGAGCTCAGTAGATTTAAGTTAGCTTAAGAAGGGGTAGACTATATAAGAGAATGAGTTGCGATGAATTGGAAGAAATGCACTGAGAAGTTATACGAACAAAGTACAGGTATAGGTAGGATTTTCTTGGAAATAAATGATGAGGTAAGATAATGGAAAGTAAATAATGACATAAGAAAAATGTGAACATATAAATACAGAAAGCATGCTTGGATAGGATTTTTTTGGTGGAAACAAAGGTTGAAATAAGACGAAAGATCTATGGAATGAAGTTTTGGGTTGGACTGCAGTACCAAATGTTACACTGAAAACGAACCCTGTCCTTTCCTTTTGTGTAATCCCACTATGTGTTTGGGTACCCTTGTGTATTTATGTTCTTCCTGTCTTTATATGTTTATCTGATAAGACTTATGTTGTAGAATTTTTCTAATACTAAGCTATATTCACTATGATGAGGAATACTGTTATCCTCAAATATAATTGGCATTAATAATATGTTATTTACCTTGTAAATATGCTTAGGCATTATTTATTCTGTTTTGGTTTAATGCTCATGTGTGAAGTTGATGTTTAAAAGTTATTGTGATCTATTATGTTTGTACTCATGTAATAATTCCTGTAACACTGATGTATATGTTATTTCGATTCTTTTGTATAGCCTGTACTACAAATGTTATCTGAATTCTCATGTTCTTTAATGATGTATTTTGTACCTTTGTTATTGTATTCTTATGTTATAAAATTGTAATTGACACCAGTTCATCAAATTAAGTAACTTGTAAGTTACATTTCACTGCACACATTTCTGTTGGTCATACTATATGGACGATATGTGAGAAGTAGGGACTGATAGTGTTTGCACGTGTGTTAATAATTCAGCAAGGGACTGGATAACAGCATTGCTGGTTCGAAGGACATTTCAAAAAATATTTTGTGAGTGCACAAGTGGTGGTTCATGGACTTGCTATATTCTCCGCAAGACTCTTCGATGGTGATTGTGCACCTGCACAGTCGCAACAGATGGTTGCTGGCCATCTCTACAAGGACTACAGTGGGTCTACACCTTTGTTGACCCACCAATACCATTATTTCTACAAGGACTGCAGTGGGTCTGCACCTCTGGTGGCCCACCAGTACCGTACTCTCTACCAGGACTACAGTGGGTCTACTCTGTGATGACCTACCTACCAATATTCTTCAAAACGTCGAATGACTCTGCTGTGGGTTTGCTCTGTTGTGGCCCATTACCTGTCAGCATGTCAAGAGTCAGCACTGTCTTTCAGTTGGAAGGACAACACTACTTCTTCAAGACTCCATGGAAATCCACTACTTCTGGGTGCATTTTCTTTTACTGCTCAGACTTTGAGAAAAACACTGCAATTTTACGGTGATGAACAATCTGGACTGTCTTTATGGACTGTGAGAAAATTTTAGCTTTTGACCAACATTGTATCAATAAGTGTGTGCATTTGATATCTTTGTTATTGTAATTATGAAAAATTTTATCAAATCATTATTGGCCACTGCCCAAAAGAATTTGTAAAATTTTTGTGGGGAGCATGGGGGCTATGTAAGTAGGCTGTTTAGATTTTTATATTGGTAATGCCACGTAGCGCTCTGTATGAAAATCACTGGCTGTGCTGTGTGCAGTCTGTGGTTAGTTTGCATTGTTGTCTGCCATTGTAGAGGGGCAGTTGGATGTTAACAGCGCGTAGCGTTGCGCAGTTGGAGGTGAGCCGCCAGCAGTGGTGGATGTGGGGAGAGAGATGGCGGAGTTTCGAAGTTTGTAATACTGGATATAATATATTATGACTATTAAGGTAAATACATTGTTTGTTCTCTATTAAAATCTTTCATTTGCTAACTATTCCTATCAGTAGTTAGTGCCTTCAGTAGTTTGAATCTTTTATTTAGCTGGCAGTAGTGGCGCTCGCTGTATTGCAGTAGTTCGAGTAATGAAGATTTTTGTGAGGTAAGTGATTTGTGAAAGGTATAGGTTAATGTTAGTCAGGGCCATTCTTTTGTAGGGATTTTTTAAAGTCAGATTGCGTTGCGCTAAATAATATTGTATGTCAGTTTAAGCACAGTCTTGTATAATTTTTCTAAGGGGACGTTTCAACAGCAATAGCTGTGTCTCAGCTTGCAACAAATTTTCCTGTTCACACGTAATGAGAATTTTATTCTGCATCTACATTTACATCTACATTCATACTCTGCAATCCACCCAACGGTGTGTGGCGGAGGGAACTTTACGTGCCACTGTCATTACCTCCCTTTCCTGTTCCAGTCGCGTATGGTTCGCTGGAAGAACGACTGCCGGAAAGCCTCCGTGCGCGCGAATCTCTCTAATTTTACATTCGTACAAGTAGGGGGAAGCAATATATTCGATATCTCATCCAGAAACGCACCCTCTCGAAACCTGGACAGCAAACTACACCGCGATGCAGAGCGCGTCTCGTGCAGAGTCTGACGCTTGAGTTTGCTAAACATCTCCGTAACGCTATCACGCTTACCAAATAACCCTGTGACGAAATGCGCCGCTCTTCTTTGGATCTTCTCTATCTCCTCTGTCAACCCGACCTGGTACGGATCCCACACTAATGAGCAATACTCAAGTATAGGTCGAACGAGTGTTTTGTATGGACTACATTTTCTAAGGACTCTCCCAATGAATCTCAACCTGGCACCCGCCTTACCAACGATTAATTTTATATGATCATTCCATTTCAAATCGTTCCATACGCATACTCCCAGATATTTTACATAAGTAACTGCTACGAGTGTTTGTTCCGTTATCATATAATCATACAATAAAGGATCCTTCTTTCTATGTATTCGCAATACATGTTAAGGTCAGTTGCCACTCCCTGCACCAAGTGCCTACCCGCTGCAGATCTTCCTGCATTTCGCTGCAATTTTCTAATGCTGCAACTTCTCTGTATACTACAGCATCATCCGCCAAAAGCCGCATGGAACTTCCGACACTATCTACTAGGTCATTTATATATACTGTGAAAAGCAATGGTCCCATGACACTCCCCTGTGGCATGCCAGAGGTTACTCTAACGTTTGTAAACTTCTCTCCATTCGTGTTTTAACAATAGGATATCGCTCATCATACAATACTTCAGTACTGATTAACCTACCTCCCTTTCGTAAAATACAATCCACGTCAACAAACTGGTGCAAATTGCCGTAATTTACAATTATGTGGAACGGAGGAACTGATCTTTAACGAAGTGATCTCATTAGCATATTCACTATATTGAGCCGTCCTAAGGCCCTTTTGATAGCATTTTTTCATTCTTATGTGGTGAGTCGTAGCTTAGCAAACCTTAGTATATAGGGTGTTTCCGTAAGAGCGTGCAAAAATGTAACAGGACAGAGAAAATGCTCCTCTCAAGAATTTGAGGTAGGGAACTTGGGGTTAGAGAAGCCAGCTTAAGGAGGTGTGGAAGTAAAATTGTGTACAGCTTTGTCTACCATTACTGTTTTCCAGCTTATTTACAAATGACATGCCTACAAGTTAAGAGGCACTGTTTATTTACATGTAGATTCTTTATTTCGGGTAAGAAAACAAGGAGGACGAGCATGATTACTAAGAAGTCATCTGGAGGTTTTGTTTACTTTGATTCTCCATAAGTTGGCTGTTTTGTATCGTATTTACATAGTCCCGTGCCATAATATGCTACTAATCAATGACCGGCCCATTAATTACTCATGGTTATTCAGAGATGTACACTACAATAAGATGGAGCAGTACCGGTACAGTTTCGCAGAATTCACTGACATGCACCTTGTGTTTGGGGAAGTACTTTGCAATGCTCTCGCTGCTCATAGGCTGTACAATGAACGACTTCCTGACGGGAATCATTCGTCACGACTGAAGTTTATTTCTCTTGATCGAGGAATGAAGGAGACTGATCCATTGGAAAGAAGTGATGAGGGACCTGGCAATATGATGACCACTCGCAAACCCCATTTTGAAGAGGAGGTTCTTGAACGTGTTGCAGCGGCCCCACTACACGTACCTGTCGTATTGCATGTGAAATGAGCGTTGCTTACACTTGCGTGTGGCGATTACTCCGCGAACAACAATTACACCTGTATCATTCACACCGAGTCCATGCAATGCTTGTGACTGATCTTTGCACCAAGGATCGCATTGTGTCATTGGTTGCTCCAACAATGAACTGATCGACCAGATTTCTTCCAAATCGTACTATTTACTGACGAAGCCTCATTTGATCGTTACAGTATTTCGAACAGCAGGAGTAGCCATATGTGGGACGAGGAAGCCTCTCACGCTGTAGTAGAGTCATACCATCAAATACATTTTGCTGTGAACATCTGGGCCGGGACTGTAGGCGACAGTCTTGCTTGAGGCTTGTGCGCAAAGAGTTCCAGCTTTCTTGTTGAGCATACCCTTGCATGTTCGTGAGGCGATGTGGATACAACATGATAGGGCATTGCCCCACTTCAGTGTGGATGTCCGCAACCGTCTCAGTGCTGTATTTCTTGGTAGCAGGATTGGAAGGGGAAGTCCTATTCCATGGCACTCGAGGTCACCTGACCTGAATCACGTGGATTATTTCCTACGGGTTTAGCTAAAGTCACTTTTGTATGAGACCCCCGAGGATACGGAGATGGTATTAGTTGCCAGCTCTCTGTGATGTGATTCGAAACACACCAGGGATATTTGTCATAATGCGTCAGAATCTTGTTCGCCGATGTCAAGCTTGCATTGAGGCTGATGGCCGTAAGTTTCAGCATATTTTGTAAGATACTGTACAAATGGTACGTTCATTGTGTCAATGATGGTATTTGCATTTAACTGTAACTAACATAGATAAAAAAGTACACAGTAATGTGATTTTATTCCTATTACCTCCTTAAGCTGGCTTCTTCGTCCCCAGGTTCCCTACCTCAAACTGTTCAGTAGAGCATCCTCAGTGTCCTGTTAAACTTTTCCACGCTCTTATGGAAACACCTTGTGTAGGCCAAAACCCTGTAAGTTTACTTGAGTGAAGAATACTTACACAACAGTTCAACATCAAGTTCAATGACTAACAATAGATATTTGCAGGCACCTTCTTCCCTGTGCATCTACTACAGTAAGTGCAGGACAAGTGTTGCAACCCAGGTTGTAACTAGGTAGCCATCAATTCCTAGACCAACACCTAACCAGTGAGCTCAAAGATGCTAGATTAATATCACGCAAAAGACGATCAGAAGAACTACCTTCTGATCTGACGTGTCTCCGGTTGGGAACTGATTTCATTTCATGAATTACAGATTCCGTTTATCAAGAAGGGTTTCCAAAGATCACGATTACTTTGCACCCTGCGAAGAACTGTTGTGGAGTCTGTCAGTGGTGTGATATCGCTATTGTTTACGATGTCTACGGCCTTGGTCACCTTGTGAATGAGTCTAACAAGAAGCACATCACCATATAATTCCAGTCGCGGAAGAAACTGTGGTTTGAGATTTTGCTGCAGCCGATGGGTCTGCAATATTCTTATTAGAAAGAGCGCATCTGATATATATACACAATCACCATATGCCAACTGTGAAGTACAACAAAATCCGTAAGTTTCCATTTTCATGTATTCAGGCCAAACAATGATCTTGTTGCCAAACAAGGAAGACAAGAGTATTCGATTCATCAGTTGGGTTTCGTGGAAGAACGCCATTCCAAACAAGGCTTAGCTACCACAACCGCTGTAAAAACAGCTTGTATCCTATGACAACTGGGCCCAGAAGCCGCACTAATCAAAATTAGTTGCTATTGTAGACAGCACATTGTGCTTGCTATCATTTGAGAATTAATTACTCATCATCTGGACATGACACTGAAATGACTCACTGCTAGGATGCCATAGGATTTCTAACGTTTTCATAGCCAATGGGATGCCAAAGCAATGAGACTTCCGTGTCTTACACGGGAATTAATTCCATAATCTTACACCTACTGGTACACGATTTCATCATTTGACACTTGCAGGAAGCAAGTAGCTGATTCATTTGCGCCTGAAGGTTCTGATATTCAGCTTCCGTTTCTGATCCACTTAAGAAGTCGTCAGCATAAGGGTCAGACAATAAAGCTTGTATGCTATTGGAAACGTGTCTTGGTTTTCCAAAGGCAACTGTTGGAGACATCTAGTCAGGAGCAGTTCCTTGAGCGGCTGTTGTCAATCTACGTTGTTGGATCGGTTCAAGCGCGTTGTTCCCACCGTTCTCTGCAAGTTCTTACAATCATTTGAGAAAATGATCATTTGAGAAAAGCATACGTAAATACTAGACTACACCGATTAATACACTCTGAAAAATACATACCAATCTAGTCCCAGCACCATTAGTGTGTTATTTACATCACTATAAGGTTGCATTAGGGCGTCTGATATTGCAGGATTATAGTATACTCGTACGCATGTTAATCAGGATCATTTACCAATAGTGTAGTGTAGTGGGATTGCATGAAATTCTTTTAGGTGTTTGTATGAGTCAGATAATTTGTGACGACAGGTCAACTGTCTTCATACATAACCATGCTCGACTTACGGCTCCTCCTGGTTTGCCTCTATCACAATAAAATCAGCCTGTTGCAAATGCTGAATGTCATGATTTACATAGAATTCTCCTCCATTGCCGCTGGTGTGTCGTTTTTGTATCGTTAGAGCAGTAAGAGCTGTGACAACGCCACGTGTACGACAGTGTCGTTCAAACACAAATCGTTTTATATCCGAGTCACAGGCCTCTACCTAACTCTACCCAAGTAGAGCTTAAGCTGTTAGCAACGTTTGGCTGTAATGCCGTTGGCGAATCACGACAGGTTTCGCTGTAGTGGGATCTCCGTTCCCTGAACGAACGAGAACTGTTTGTGCTAGTTATTAGGCAGTTCACTTCGGTGACGATTACATATTGTTTAAATAACACAAATTTCTCTACCACGCCTGGCGAGATGGACTGAGATAGTGTTAGGAAGACATGGGGTTCTCCTATTCACGATGTGGCGACTGTACTCGCACAAGAAGTTCCGTCCCCCACCAGCATTATGCAGCCAATACAGTGTGTAACACTATTATCGATATTACGTACATTTGTCTTATCTAACTTCTTTGTGTGTTTATACTTATGTGACATCTGTATCATCGAACTCTTTGTTGTAAAATCTATATAAATGTTTTATTCATTGTTTATTTCAAATTATGTCAATGCAATTAATCCTTGGATGTAATTTTAAAAACAGTGTTCCATAACAGAATGGAAATGTTAAAACTTTTCTTGTTATGCTGGATTATGCATAGGGGAAGTACGTTTGTAATCATGAAAAACTTGGAGGGAACTTTCTCCGAATCAAAACTGGATTGATGGGAAACTAGCTGTCGAACTGCAAGGCTCCTTTGCGACCAGAGTTACCTGGTGTCTAGCAGACAAGGTGTTCACATCTTGTGAACTGAACGAGACAAGAAAACATCAAAACTGTATAATTTAGCCTCGGATGTGGAAGGAATGTCTCTATGCTGTTCATTTTTGGAACACAACCTACGAACAGCTTAGAGACGTAAGTGATGACACTTTCTGCAGGGGCCGGCCGGGGTGGCCGAGCGGTTCTAGGCGCTTCAGTCTGGAACCGCGCGACCGCTACGATCGCAGGTTCGAATCCTGCCTTGGGGATAGATGTGTGTGATGCCCTTAGGTTAGTTAGGTTTAAGTAGTTCTAAGTTCTAGAGGACTGATGACCTTAGAAGTTAAGCCCCATAGTGCTCAGAGCCATTTGAACCATTTTTGAACTTTCTGCAGGACCTGACCATAATTTTGCAGGACACTGCTCAAGCACGTACAGTGCAAGCTGTTACTGATTTGTTTGACTGATGGGGCTGCTAAGTGCTATAGCACCTACTGCACTCCCCTGACTTATGCCCTCGTGAGTTCAACTCGATTTCTAAAGTGAAGGAAACACTTCACGGCATTCGCTTCAGAACTGCTACAAATTCGTCGGGCAATAGAGCAAGCCGCTCGAACTGTCAACACAACTGGCACTGCTAAGAGAATCCTACGACTTCCACATCGCTGGCAGCGGGTTATACACAATGCTGGTGATTACTCTGAAGGTCAGTAAGACTTTGAAACACGTATCTATTTTTTACGAAGTGTAAATAAATAGTAGCCACTGTTAAAGTTCCAACACTCGTATAATAATTAAATAACTACAACTATTGAAACTATACTGGATCAAGGTATCACGTGTTCCATTTGAACGTAATGGTATAAAGAAGTGAATGCTCCTTGAGAATACAAATAATAATCAGTGCAAACACCTACAACCAATTCGGTGACAATATTTTCCAATAATAATTAAACTAATAAAAGAACTTTATGTCCAAGTCAGTAGTGCTCCATCGAAAGGAAATCATAAGGATCATTACTTTGCTAATTTATTGCCCACATTAAGTGTTAATGTGAGCCAGTTGTTGATTATACTAAATTATCACTTCCTAAATTTTACTACTGTCTCGTGTCCCTTAAGCAAAACTAATATTTCAGTATCAAGTAAAGTAAATACCTCTAGTTAACATTTTTATGAGCAGTGCGTGTTATAAATCTGCCTAAGTAGGCTGTAAATCATTTTCTTTACGTAATTACAGTTTACTTAAAAATTAATAGAACCTTCGTTCGGAGCTCATTTGTTCTGTTGTTGCTAGCTTTCAGTAGTAATATATTCGACGAACGAAATTCAGTCCGATAGTTTACTAAGCACAGTGACGCTAATTCTCTAATCTTTTCACAGGAGTAACATTAAAAATGTACTCCTTATTTAGTATGAATCGGTGCTGTGGCGGAGTTCGTCATGCTGTAGATGTGTTTTTCTAGCAGTCTTCGATATTTCCACCGACTTGTCGGCACGTGTTTGATGTTGTTATACAAGCGATGTTATCCATCAGGTCGTAGATGGTTATACCGCAACTTTTTCTGCAATTGTTGGGTACTGTGTCTGTGATTGTCCTCCCGAGCGTCGGTGTTCGCGGCTACACACCCAAATGTTGGAGTCCGAAGGGCGATACAAGCTGATGGTGACTCCATAATGGTGTGGGCTGTCTTTAAATGGAATGGACTGGGTCCTCTGGTCGGACTGAACCGCTAATTGACTGAAAATGGCTAGATTCGGCTACCTGGAGGCCATTTGCGGCCATTGGTGGACTTCATGTTTCCAAACAACGATGGAATTTTTATGAAGGACAATGCGCCATGTCACTGGGTCATAATTGCTAGCGGTTTGTTTGAAGGACATTCGGGACATTTCGAGCAAATCATTTTGGTCACCCAGCTTGCCCATCGAAAATTTATGGTATATAACTATGAGGTCAGTTCGTGCATAAAATCCTGCAACGGAAACACTTTCGCCATTATGGACGACTGTAGGGGCAGCATGTCTCACTATTTTTGCAGAATACATTCCGACTTCTGGGTCCATGTGACTTCAAGTTGATTCACTACGCTGGGCAAAAGGAGGCCCAACATGATATTAGGAGATATTCTGTGACTTTTGTCATCTGAGTGTAAAATATCTGGTAGCTCTCTTCCATGTGCTATTACTAAAAGGATGATGGTTCTGCAGACTGCTAGACCGCTTACTATCAGCGTCGGGATGGATAACAGCAACAAACTTTTATTTGTTGTACATGTACAGTGTGGTAGAAAGAATACATGCTTACATAGGTATGTGATTTGGGAGAAAACAGGGTGCGAAATTCGATACATAGTGCTGCCACTTCTGACGGCAACAATGGCTCTAGCCAGTGTTAGCATCGAGTCGAAGTGAAATTGGACGACTGATCTGCAACGCCATTCCATGCTGCTGTAGGTCATGCTAGACGTCAGAGAGCTGGGTAACGTTCACTGTCTGTGTCGACGTACGTGAACATAGCTCGGGCAACATGAGTTCTACCTTTATCTTGTTGAATAATACTTTCACGTAAACCTTGATGACAGGGCACAGCGACCGGTCTTAGCACGTCAGGACTGTAGCGCCTGCTCTCCATACTACCAGCTGTGACAACCAGAGGTGATCGTGTATCATATGGCACCCTTCATACGATGCAAAGTGTGGCGCCCATATGAAGAGAACCAGCGCAGTCTGTCAACGTTTATAGTCGTCGAATCATTGACACACGGAGGCGACCATCGTGATTCTGCACGCAGGAATCGAGAGTCCTGTACACAATGTTGACACTGTATGTACCACTGTCGGCACGCAGCCCTCCACTGCAGCGTAAAGGGAAGCCTGCAAATCAGGGAATCGCAGTATGTACACTGACAGAGTTATTGAAATCTCCAATAATGTGTCTCCCTCAGGATATTTTCCAGTTCACCAGCCAAGTCAAATAACTCTGTTCAACATTGTTTACAACAATCTGCCAGGTGTAATCTGTGTATAAAACCCTTCTTGACTCTGCCACAGACTGTTTTATTTTTCAGTCAGTTTGCAATATATGTGACCAATAGATAGCGAAACCCTTCGTTCAATTACAGCACATTTAGGTTTCAACTATTACATAGTCATCTTCAATGCAAAATTTACAAAAATGGAGAACCAGAGAAAAATATAAGATAGTCTACACCATATCATAAATGCAAACATAAGTACACCACAGTCACATACCATACAACAACAGGTGACATTAGTCCAAATTGCCATGTAGTAAATGAAATTGGTGTAGACGTTGCAGGAGCCTTATATGCCGTTGCTTACCTGGTCGAACAGGAAGAAAAAGTGACGAACAGAGTTATGTGGTGCCTTCTGTCGAGGTACCGATGAATAGTTACTTGACAGTAAACCTATGTAGTTTCTTTTTTTCTTTTTTTTTTAATGTGCTGAACAATAAGACGACAAATAAGGATTAAACATGGGAAGCAAAGCACATATTAGGAGTCGAGTATAGCCCGTTCAGTGACACTAAGTGCAGGATAGAATGCCATATATTTTTGCATTACAATGTAATGGAAGAGGGTCCATTTACTGTTCCGTATAATACGAAAAGCACAGTGTGAAAGTAACGCAACAATACAATTAGAATATAAAAGAAATTAAGACAGCGCAATAAACCAAGGTATGCACTTTCAGGGCATAAACTACATCGTCCGACTCGTAAAAATACACTAGCACCATCTCTGGACTTACAGTACAAACAGTAGCATTTCAATGTCGAAAGGTATGAAGCTAGCCAGTGGCGCATAAGAAAGGTGTGAAGCTAGCCAGTTGCGCATAAATCATCTTATAATTAAAATAAATAGCTGAAAATAGTACTGTAATGTTTTATAATCTTTAGCACTGAAGATGACTATGCAATAGTTGAAATCTAGATCGGCTGTAATAAAACGATGGATTTTGCGATCGATTACTGTTCTTTTCTCATTATCTATTTTATTTTTGTTCAGTTTTACCTAGATAATGAGCAATTTTTTGGCGGTGCTTTATTGACTTCGTAAAGAATGGCTCCTAAGACTCTAAAGATTGGTGTTCAAAACTTTAAAAAAAGAAAAAAAAACTCCCACGAACTGTTCCGAGCGATACACTGTTATGTTACCCAACTGAGTGGCTATATAAAGATTTTAATTGTATTAAGAACATGTAAACAAAACCAAATAATTGCATATTACATATGCTTTTCAGTACTTCAATAGCTATTGCCTTTAATTAGTTCCCTAAATGTATTTTCCGTTCTGCATCTTAAAAGGATTAATCAAAGAGAAAATAACTCACTTGATAATTGACTAAATCAGTATAGGAACTACTATCAGACATGTTAGAGCTCGATTTTTTAAGCCAATGTCTCGTTTGAATTCAAGAAATTATTCACTAATTGTAAGTTACCACTAATTCGTAGCCTAAAATAATCTCAAAATAAATTGTAATTTATTTAGGTTTTTGTTTCCGCCAGATGTTATTTCTCGAACTTAAACTCTTGTTAATCTAATTAGGTGCAATGGCGTGAGACTCAATCGGATTATCTGTGTAGAGCTATTAACTCAGTATAAAATAACTGGAGTATATTCAGGTAATTACATTAAGATAATAAGTAAATAGCAACTTTCATATATGCTTGAAGGTTATCGTTCTGCGTTTCTGATACTTAAATCGCATTGATACATCGCGTGACTGTCTTTTATTATTCGACAAACTACTGACAACTCCAGATGCGATTATCTCGCAATAGCTGATTCAGAGATATTACGAAAATTCACTAACCTGTCACTACGTACTGAGGTGACACAAACGTATTGATAGTGTCTCTTTTAAAATTCAAGTTAGTTAGCAAAATGTGAATTATCAATATTATTTTCCTCTCGAAGAAATATCAGAGCTTTTGAGATCACTGCATTCAGCATTAATTCGCTAATGGAAGTTGACTCGTAAATAACTGAATAGTTGCTATCCCTCTTGAAATACTCCCTCAGGTACTACATAAGGATTACGGACACTTTTTGTGATGACATTTATCAGGTGCCTGTTCGCCGTAAAATAGGCAATTCTCTTTTGATACAAAAATAAATAAATACATAGAAACTAAAATTTTCTTTGGGCTTCCATTTATATCTTTTTTCCTTCTTTTTTTCTTTTCAGACATTTATTGATTTCTTACTTTTTTTGGTTGTAGCTTACAGAAACTGTAGCTCTATAAGAATGTCAAAAACCGTTGTATTCACAAACCTACTCATACACCTTGCTTATTGAAAACATAAAACTGGTGCCAACGCCGCTTTTACACTTAAGTTAATTATAACAGTGACACTTATTTTCTTTCATCGGGTGTTGAGATCTATCCTATTTAAGATCCCTCTGTTACAACTGAAGAAAGGACACTCCTGATAAAGTCGGATGAAGGTCCAGGAAATGCTGGTTTGTTCGATTAATTGTCAATAATCATAAATTCTCTCAAGAATGCCTTCCATCACAGGACTCTTAGAAAATAGGTTGGAATTCATTAAAAGCACCACTCAGAATTCCACCAAATAGGGAATGGATATTGCATAAAATATCACTAATGCTACTGAGACCTCAACTCATATTCAGTGCACCTATTCACAGCAACAGTAATTAAAATAATGAACGGGACGCATTCAAGTACTTTAGCGTGCTCCGGGCAGAACCCTCCTCCTAAAATATCGTAGTTATGAATCGGTCTATGCTGTGATACCATGAAAATTAACTGCAACTTCAATATCGTGTTATCCACTCACAGTCATCAGCGCCAAACATTCAAACGTCAGATCTTCAATAAAATTAAACCAAACTCGACAATATCTACACATGGACTCACAAAAGTATCAACACGTCTTTGAACACTGTATACTTGGTCATTTGCCATTAAAAACGATCGCACGAATCAGTTATGTTCAGATCTAATGTTTGACTCGCCGCATTTTTCCATTCACTTTCGATTTTCGGTGTACTATCGGTATTCTTCTAACCAGGTAAATATAGGATGCAACCCCCAGGCAATAATACAGACATAGCGGTGGACGTGCACGAATAACCATTCTATTACGCCAATGTAGAACTCATTAGTGACCATTAAACGAAAAAAAGAGCTTTACTTTCTGTCCTTATAAGTGCAGTTTTGATCGAAGCCTTTGGTCGCTGCTAAGATGGCCAGCTATTTCTCATTCGCTATTCTTTGAGGCCACCATATCTGCGTAGGAAGGAGAATGCCTACACGTCGCAACGGCCGCCCAGATTACTCACTATGCATCTATAACAATTGTTTGCATACGAACATATGTATGACATAAGTAAAAACCACAATAGACACACACAGTAAAGAAACCTAACCAAAATTATAATTCGTAATAAAGGAGGACGAACAGAGAAACCATGACGCAATGGTGATAAATATTTTGACGCACCATAAGTGACAACAATGGTCGCCGTGTTATTAGTCCACGGTCTTGCGGGAGTCATAACACTGTCCATGTGGAGGCTTGTCTCACTGGAAAAAAGCCACTTACACGATCCAAGATTCGTGATGTGGCTACAAGAACCTGAACGTCCGAGTGAACGATATGTGTGTCCTCTCTGGAACTAGTCACACGGGGATCCCTGAGGTCTAATACGAATTTCTCAAAAACAGCCAACATTCAATCACAGTCTTTGAATAAGAAATCTGCAGTTTTGTTTTCGTAGTTTAGGTGCCGTTATAGCTACCTACTCTAAGTGGTTGAACTGATACGTTAATGAACAGTTTTCATTGTTGCTGGGCAACAATCATAGAATATTTGTTAAAGGAAAACACCATCATTTGGCTATTTCATTGTTTATTTAAGTACAACCCAGGTTTCGGCTTTTTTTGCGATTTTCAAGTATCTGATTTTATGTCTTCAACAAATATTGCTATTATATTAATCATTTGCATATCGAAACACGTAAATTTTATGCTCATGATGCACTTTTGCTTGCCATCATTACGGTATTGCAATTTTAATGGTGATCAGAATACTTTTGCTGGCCTTATGCAGCCCTATAGCCGCTGGTCGTCGGACGGTGGAGAGAATTGATAATACTGATACGAAGTACCTCCAACAGTGCACCTTAAACTGATCACTTGCTTGCGTAATACATATGACTACGTGAGAGAAAGAGAGAGAGAGAGAGAGAGAGAGAGAGAGAAAGAGAGAGAGAGCTGATTTACAAATGATTTCGTAGTGACCTGATGGAGGGCCATTGCACCTAGCTCTGGTGGGATGAGGGGCAATTGAAAGCGGCTGCTTGTCTGAAATAGGAGCCTGATCGGCCTTCTGGAGCCCCGTCGTACAGATGTGCATGTGGCCACTGCGTCGCCCTAAAAGCATTCTGCGGTAGCCGCAGGGAAGCTGTCACTTGCACGCCAGCCGTTCTTTGTCACGCCTGCGCCCTGCGTTACTGCTGGCTTTCCCTGGAACTACTATCATACACGTGTCGCTGCCCAGGGATACACGCTTATCGACTGGTAACTGTCGTTATTTACATTGGGGCGTAAGTCAAGTTGCTTCAGAAGTCTGTGGAAACTCATTCCCTTCCATAGTTGGTCGTATTTATAGTTATGTAACTAAATACAACCGACAATAAATTATTCCCCAACCACCAGAACCCTCACGAGACATCACACCAGTATCGTGTAATACCGCCTGTAGCCTTGATTTTAGTCTCAACTTGGCGAGAATATTTGGAGAAACAGGTAAGAGAGTGTCAAAGATACGATAAGCGAATTAAGGTGGCAAGCATTAAAACAAAGATGTTTTTAAGATATGTAATTGGGTTTTCTCTTTTGATGGTAGTCAATTGTCAGGATGAGCATTACTGCAAAGGGCATTTGATTCTAAAGCATTATGCCAGGGTGAAACACACTAAATAAATTACTTTTTCTCTTTTAATAAAATGTGGGCAGGGTGGGTTCTTCCTTGGCTCGGGTATGGGGTAGAATGAAACAGCATTTTTACATAAGATAACTTTTATTGGAAGTTTTGTACAATGGTTTCCTTACTGGATTGTTCGAGCTGGGAGAGTGGCAGCTGTGTCGTTTGCGAAGCCTCTGCTGCGTGAGCGGCGGCGTCTGATTACGCCTGACGGTGTATATCTCGTGTCGCTGTGTCGCCCAGTTATATGGAGACGCGCATCGTGCTGTGGCCCGTTTAATTATTGAGAACGAAGTCGTGAATCGGATGGTGATACCTTGGATGTGGCGTCCCAGTGTTTCTCTTCTCTATGCGGCCGCGTGTGTCAGTGTTGTGCGTCGGCCAGCAGAGCGGTGTGGCGGGGGAAGGCCAGTGTCCCGGACTCGAACAACGGACTCCAGCTTGCTAGTCTTCGCCTGTCAGATCTTCATCCCAGCTCACAGGTGACTGCTGATGTGAGGCCGTCTCCTTCCCGTCCTCACGAGTCACCCGGGTACGTAAAAATCAGTCTTCAAATACCTTCTAAGTTTTGTCTTCTGGCGGCGAGGCTGCTGCTTGCTGTTCCATTACAGCGGCGGACATGGTGCTTCTGTGTACAATGTAGTCTCTTCCTGCATGACGGTCTTCAGCTCCAAAACTGAACTGAAAACTACTCCTGTCGGGCCCACTCCGTCTCGCGTATTTATTCACTTCAGTTCACTGGAGGTGAACGACTTCACGGTCATTGCCTCTTCTGTCACGTGGAAAAGCTTCTCGAAGAATCTTCATAACGTCGGTCATTGGCTCTTGGAATGTAGGCGAGGACCTTTGTTCACATGTGACAACTGAGAAACACGTGAGCCGGTCATTGTCTCTTCTGTCACGTTGAAAAGCTTCTCGAAGAATCTTCTTAACGTCGGTCATTGGCTCTTGGAATGTAAGCGAGGGGCTTTGATCACATGTGACAATTGAGAAACACGTGAGCCGGTCGGGCGATGCCCTGACGGCTGAATCGACAGCGTTCGCTTATGTGGGGAGGGTGATGGCTTCTCCTGAACGTGCTGACTTCACGGTCATTGCCTCTTCTGCTCTGCCCGTTGTTTGCCAGTGTTAAACTAAACTAATTTTTTCATTTGTTTTCTAATTACTACTTCACTTCACATTGATTTCACTAATTTATTTACCTATCTTAAGTACCACTCAACAGATAATTCACATTTAATGTTCACTCTCAGTTTCACATTTTTAATTATATTACATGTTTTGATCGCTCAAGATCTTCTTCAGATATGAGGAGCTGCGTCAGGAACCCGTCTTCTCCACACAAAACCACATATAAGAGTGCTATGGCTCTGAGTAAACAAGAAGACAAGGCAGATTGCTGACGCAACTACTTCGATCTGAGGATGAGCCTGAGTGACCGAAACATGTAATATAATTAAAAATGTGCAAGTGAGACGGAACAATAAATGAGAATAATCTTAAATATCAAGACAGTTGTTGAATCTCTCAAGACGAATATGTCGACTTTATCGAAAGACGTTTTTAGGTGCGACAAGATCTTTTCACGAAATTGCAATCATCGGATGATGAATGCGAAAATGTTTTATTAACGCCAACCTACATAGAGAGAAATGATCATCGTAATAAAATGATGGAAAACAGAGCTAGTTCTGAAAGGTTTGTTTGTTCAATTTCCCCAGGCGCGTCCAGACTGGTACGGCAGAAAAACAATCTGATAGTGGGACGATGAAGACTCTGCCAGTCCGTTAAGTGTGAACCGCTTAGTATTCATGTAGATGTTAGACGTAAAAAAGAGTCTTTAAGTGTCTTCAGACATATGAAATACAGCTGGAGACACTCATTGAAGGTTAGATCCTGTACAACTACCAAACTGCGAGGGTATTGACTGCAATGTTTTACTCAGTGTTAAAAATTGTTACTTTCTGTCCGATTAAGATCAGGTGATTTAGTTGGACAGTTTAGGTTGCCTATGTGTTCGTCAAAGCAGGAATGTATGTATGCAGCCCTTTGAATGGCAGTTGTCATTTTGGGGGCGAGGATTCCCACGGGGTACTACTCGATGTGAAAGCGCAGAAGAAAGAGCAATATTTGGTTGAAATAAACATCCTAGTAAATGTGCACGGTAGAATGGATTAGTGGGTCCCTATCATGGTACCCACAGACATCACAGGACTATCTCTGTCACCTACTGACGATTAATCAGCTCAGTGGGCTGTCAGTGCACTTGACGACTTGTATCATTTGAAACAAGGCAAACCCACGGCTCATCTGACCGTACCACAATTCCTCAGTAAGATTCTTTCCAGCTTCTGTGTTTCTTGTGTACACCATTAAATACGTGTTGCATTATATGCCGCGGAGAGTAATGGTCTTTTGCAAGGTACCCGACTCCAAATGTCGACTGCGCGCAGTTTTCACCTCAGTGTTTGTACAGAAAGCGGTTTAGCTGGACCTGCGCTCAATGACAGCAACGATTCTACGGTCCATGTCGAAAGGAATTTTTTGCGACCTCTGTTCTTACATCGTGTTTCTTGGCTGTGAGTGATACACACAGCATTCACCGTGTGTTCGTGGGCACGTCCAAATATGGTACTCTATCCCACAAATTAGTACATATACATCTACATGATTACTCTGCAATTCACATTTAAGTGCTTGGCAGAGGGTTTATCGAACCACAATCATACTATCTCTCTACCATTCCACTCCCGAACAGCGCGCGGGACAAACGAACACCTAAACCTTTCTGTTCGAGCTCTGATTTCTCTTATTTTATTTTGATGATTATTCCTACCTATGTAGGTTGGGCTCAACAAAATATTTTCGCATTCGGAAGAGAAAGTTGGTGACTGAAATTTCGTAAATAGATCTCGCCGCGACGAAAATCGTGATACTCCCGTATCATTTCTGCCACACTCTCTCCACTATTACGTGATAATACAAAGCGAGTTGCCCTTTCTTGCACCCTTTCGATGTCCTCCGTCAATCCCACCTGGTAAGGATCCCACACCGCGCAGCAATATTCTAACAGAGGACGAGCGAGTGTAGTGTAAGCTGTCTCTTTAGTGGACTTGTTGCAGCTTCTAAGTGTCCTGCCAATGTAACGCAACCTTTGGCTCGCCTTCCCCACAATATTATCTATGTGGTCTTTCCAACTGAACTTGTTCGTAATTTTAACACCTAGGTACTTAGTTGAATTGACAGCCTTGAGAATTGTACTATTTATCGAGTAATCGAATTCCAACGGATTTCTTTTGGATCTCATGTGGATCACCTCACACTTTTCGTTATTTAGCATCAACTGCCACCTGCCACACCATACAGCAATCTTTTCTAAATCGCTTTGCAACTGATACTGGTCTTCGGATGACTTCACTAGACGGTAAATTACAGCATCATCTGCGAACAACCTAAGAGAACTGCTCAGATTGTCACTCAGGTCATTTATATAGATCAGGAACAGCTGAGGTTCCAGGACGCTTCCCTGGGGAACACCTGATATCATTTCAGTTTTACTACGACCTTCCTGACAGGAAATCACGAATCCAGTCGCACAACTGAGACGATACCCCACTTCGAGCAGCCACCGTTACTCAGTCACGCGGAAATATCGACAGCTGCCACGCGGGAAGCTTTCACGTTTCAACACGGTTACTCGGTCAACAACACAGCAACCTCGACACACTTGAGCGAGACTGCGAGAGATTTCAGCAGAGAGTCTTCAGAAGAGAGCATACCGAACTTCCTTCGTAACACTGTGTAGGAGGCAACAGTGCCTAGCAGGGGGACTGATGACCTCAGATGTAGTGTTTAGAGCCATTTTAACCTAGCAGGAATTTGACTAAACAGTAAAGACACCGTAAAAAATTCATTAAGCAAACGTAACGTCACACGTTTCCTTTCACGGGACATGCACAACTGTTATTCACTGTCAACAATAAAATCCGCTACAGGTCTAAAAATTACGTCCTGGTATTGTGGTGATTCGTGAATTTCATAAAAATGACACTAAATTGGAGACTAATTAGCACACACTATTACAAAATAAAACAAACGACGATGTATTTTAATAAACTGTGGCATTCATTGTAGTAATGGGAACGACTTGAATTAGTGTAAATGATAGGAATAAAATATATGGTATTAATCACCAACTGTAATTATTCAAATGCAAGAAATGGTGTACTCTAAATGCAAGAAATGGTGTGCTCTACCTTTTCTAGGTCAGGTATCACAGACTATAGCCAAAGCACTGAAATCCTGCAAGTATAGGGTTTCCTACTATGTCAGGAACACTACAGCCCAGTGTGTTTTTAGTAGCAAAGATAAGATCCAGTTATTAGCCAACAGTGGGGTATACAAAATCACCTGTTCTGATTGTGACAAATTTTACATTGGTCATCAGGCAGAGACATATCAACTAGGCTGGCTGAACATGAACGCAGCTGGAGGTTGCAGAATTCAGACTCTGCATTTGCTGAGCATGTACTGAGTGAGGGTCACAACTACCAGCCAGTGTCCCATGTACTTCACTTAGCAAACAAACGCCATAAATTCAACCTGCTGGAAGCCCTGGAAATTAACAAACATCTTGCTCACAGTCCACATCTCATCCTAAATGACCAGACACAACTCAACACTTCCCCTCTCCTAAACTTCATATAATCATCTTTGTTGTTCATTACTTCCCACACTCTCTCTCCCTACATATTCCCACTTTCCTGTAGTCATTATGTTGTTTTATTTGTTGCAGTTGTCGTTGTATTCCACATATGCTGTAGTTTCAACAGTTAAGGGTTTGCTTTTAACTTGTACTTGTATTACTGTCCATGTTTAACTCCCCTTGTAGTTGTCTCATCAAACACTGTTCATATTTTACTTTGCTCATTTATTTAATGTAAACTAGCATACAGCCACGGCTTTGATTATAATGTTAATGTTCAAATGCAGTACCACCACACTCTCAAACTGTAGGTTCCCTCAAACACCTCAATTTTCCTGCATTTATTAATTTCTGTTTATCGTACTGATATGGCTTAAGTTCCTCGTGTATTCTGTATTTACATTGACAACTGTCTCTTCTTCTTTAATTGGTTGCATATCACTCTCCATGTTTCATACCTCTTGATGCAGCCTTGCATAGTACTAATTTTATCTTATTTCAATAGTTTTGTTTACCAATAGAAACTGTTATGTAGGCATGCTATTCTTATTTTGTGCTGAAGGTTTTCCTGTCAACTCCTTTGTTATTTATGTACTGTTCAGTTTTTACTATTTCATTGCAAAGATGTTACTCACTGTATGTTTCTACTTCACTCTAGATGTGTTACTTCTCTTCCAATGTTGTCTGCTAACATTTAACTTCTTTGGTGATAATATTCAGTAAATGCCTGAAGATGGCCTTGTAAGCCGAAAACCGGTTAGCAATAAAAATAATATTGTAGAACAAAAGCAAACTGGTGCTTTTCATTTATTATTCAAATAATTGGACTTTTACGGGTGTATTTACTCATTCAAGAAGTTATTCTATCGCTTGCAAATGAAGGAACATATTGTAAAACGTAAATTTAGGATGAAAGCTGTAAAGAACATTCCGTCTTAATGACTTTATTAATTAAACTCGTGTTGTTGTAACCAGATATACGCCTAATTATAAAATTCTAGGCATCTGTTACAAATTCTGTCAATCAAAACCTGTTTCGTTTTACCCTCTTAGCTTCAATTATTGTTAGGAATGTGAGTCGTTGTATAATTAGCGTGTATTAATGAATTTTGTGAAGTATTGTAATCATATTTAGATGGAATTTTCACATTTAAAAACATTTTTACATTATAAATTTCACATGTTATTCAATTCTGTAATTTTAGACTTATTATTCTGTGTAATCAGAACATCTTAGCTTTGGAACTTTTAATTGTAAATACGATTAAAAATATGTTGTCATTATTAAGTAATAATGGTACAAGTGACAATCAATTATTTAGAATATATAAATAGGGAAGCAGCGAGGCTGCTGCGACGGGCAGTTTTGAGCTGATATCTCGAAGTGTAGCCTGTGTTAGCTGCTTGAATATTATTTCACTAAGATTTAGAGTTGTGAAAAATTATGTTTCTTGATTTGTGAACCAGTCAGTTGTTTTATGAAGACATACTGTACAACTCTGCCTCTTTGCAATATGTCATGATGGAATTGATCAGCTGCTACGAACGGAAGAATAAATGTTTAAAATATGGAACCGATCACTTTCACTGTAAACCATACACCTCATGAAGATGCAGGCAATCTACGAATATGTGGAGAAAAATTTCTTTTTAAACATCTACTTACGATTCTAGATAACATCAGATGACATGCACTTTTGATAAGTTAGTTCATCTGTCTTCGAAGATTTGAGCACTACCTTACCGACGAGTAGATAATAATTAAGTAGAAGTGTTAGAAGGTGCATGTTAAAATACGAATCCACAAGTATGTGAGTCCTAGATCGGCCAGAAAGCCACTCTGCGAGAAGTTTTCTGACAGACCTATGACCGAAGACGATATTATCTTGATGTCAAATGCACAATTTTAACATAATTTAATCTATTTTAATCTTAATTATGCATCCGCCTAGACTCACATTAGAATATTCATCTGAAGATAGAACATATGACCTTAAACAGGGTAGTGCTTTCCAGTTTAGAAATAAATAATTTTCACAAATGTAACGGAACTGAAGACGTCTGACGAGAAGAGCGGAACCGCTCGGGTCAGTACGAATGACTTTGTAGAGCGTAGCTTCTCCTCGACGACACTAACACTCCACCTTCACTAACATAGAGTACTCAATCAATAGGATCGATGGCGTTCATATCGCTGGTACTCGATTTCTCCCTTTCTTGCATGCCTCTGTCCTGTACCGCACACCTCACTCCATCGTTCAAATTCAGCCGTGGCTTTCTCTGTGCCATGGAGGTCTCCAATCCAATACTATAGGTGGTATCTCTCCTCTGGCTTTATTCTCAGATGTTCATATTATGTTAACCGTTTGTTTTCAGTTGTGTCTACAATATCCTTTGTAACTTCTATCTGTTCTCGTAGCACTTCAATTTAAGTTGTACATAATTATAATTCCTAGGTATTTAATTAAATTTACGGCCCTTAGATTTGAATGATTTATCGTGTAACCGAAGTTTAACGAATTCCTTTTAGCACTCACGTGGATGACCTCATATGTTTCGTTATTTAGGGTCAACTGCCAATTTTCGCACCATTCAGATATCTTTTCTAAATCGTTTTGCAGTTTGACCTTCTGATGACTTTATGAGACGATAAACCACAGGGTCATCTGCAAGCAACCTAAGACGGCTGCTCAGATTGTTTTCCAAATCGTTTATGATGACTTATTTAGTTTCATAATCGAAAAAAGCCTTCAGTACATAAATGTTGTCAGAAATATTTTATCACATTTGTAACTTCATTATGGAGACGTGGAAACTCTTTCTGAGGAAAGAAACATAGATATCGTAGACAGTTTTAATGTTACAGAATTTGTCTTTTAAATGGGGACCAAGTTGCAGATCAACGAGTTCCATCTGCACATGGACGGGGGAGCTTTCGGCTGAAACGGAAAACGGTCTCCAAAACAACTAAAAAATAGCTGTAAGATTGACAGTCTTGTAAAAACACTTACGAAACTTTCCCTGTAATTATCTCAAGGCCGCAATGAACTCTTCAAAACTCGCGGTTTCTTTAAGCCAGTGAGCTTAAGGATATGGACTGAGTTTTTTTTGTTAAAAATGGTTCAAATGGCTCTGAGCACTATGGGACTTAACTTCTGAGGTCATCAGTCCCCTAGAACGTAGAACTACTTAAACCTAACTAACCTAAGGACATCACACACATCGATGCCCGAGGCAGGATTCGAACCTGTGACCGTAGCAGCAACGCGGTTCCGGACTGAAGCGCTTAGAACCGCACGGCCACACCGGCCGGCGTTTTTTGTTAAAATTTTTCCCTTCCACGAGGGATTTTTTTTTTCTAAATCCGTTGCTATAAAATTGGAAATAATCTGTTTCTCACTCTGCATTGTCTCACTGTGGGCAGTGGGATACCAAATTCACTTAAAATGTGAGATTTGCAATCCGTTCCAGATGTAATATTCGTTTCTGCTGTCCTCTTTCCTTCAAAAATTCAACAACAGTGGGCTTTTAATCTAAAATCGTTCCAAGATTTGCCCTTGACTTAATCAACATACTCTGCAGCAATGTACAGTGTGAGCCACGTAACCCATAGCACCACTTTTATTTCGTGAACGGATACACACATAGAAACGCGGTTTTCCGCAAATGTTAGAGCGTCGAAGTTGTTTGGTTAATGATTTTCGCTCTGGTATCAACTGAGATATTGACATAAGTATATGTTTTAAATGGAACCGTATACTTTTTATAACTGCATTCGATAGCTCTTGTGAAGACAATTACAATGAAGAAGCGTTTGTTAATGTTGACGTTGAAATCTGTCGTACAAAATGGAGAGGTGTCATAGAATTTGAGAACACGGTGGCCGGAAAAGGCATTTGCGGTGCAAACATTGCCAAACAAGCGTCTCAGGCCAGACTGAGTAGTTGCCTACCGTAAGGTAGGCCTGCGCTACGGGAATAAAGCCTTATTTCCCTTTGAACCAACTTACGACTTTGATGCAGGTTCGCCTACGAATATTGTATATGGCAAAAACGATATAAGCTAGGATCTAGAGCATCACAAAAGGCTTAGGAAAACTATTTCACATTTGTGTATCCTCCCAGATATATCTGAGCTAAAACAGAGAAATGAACTGTTCATTTTTCAAAAATAAAGAGATCTTATATGAAGCAAAAAGCAACTATTGTATTAAATACGTAAATGTTAGAAGGAAGGGTTGAACTATCTATTCCTGTACGTAGTTGTATGCTTCTTGTACGTAAAATACATTCTGTTGGATAACTGTCTCTACCTACACTGCTCTAAATTATATCATACGGCACAAATTCGTTATATTAAACATTTTATTGAAAATACTTTGATGATCACCTATATACTCTAAAATAAATGTTCTTCTTAACGGAATGCCGTTTCAACCTGAACGTAAGCACGTAACAACAATGTTTACCAGCTACATACAATACACCTTGTCGACATATCTGACATTGCAATGCAATTTCGTGAATACTTAAATGCAATAAAAAATTTACTAAAATGATCTGGTAACCACTCAAATCACATATCATAAATTGTCTTCCAAAAAAATAGTCTCATCCCTTGTTTAAGTATGTGTTCAAATTGTTGACCATTTACTGAAAGGCACATCTGCAATCGCCGTTCGAAAGAACGATGACAGTTGTATTTACAGTGGAGAAGATGGTGAAGCATGCACTGGGGGTGCGACAACACACATCGTTTGGCGCTGTTGGGGCTTCGTCATAAACTGTATCTTTGAGTGCTCCCCAAACAAAGAAATGAAGAGGAGTCAAATCGGGGGACGTCGCAGGCCTTTTGACAACAGAATTTCGTCCTACCCAGCGTCTAGAAAAGTTCTCATTCAGTATTTATTCTGTAACACGGGACGGGTAAGCTGGACAAACGTCGTGTTGCAGCCGCATACACTGTCGAATATCCAGTGGTATCTCTTCCAGAAGAACTGGCAGAATATTCGTTAGATAGTGTGTGTCATAACGTTCATTTAGAACTCCTGGAACGAAGTAAGGTCTCACATTTAATTTTCTATGGTGCCGCGTCACAGGTTTACGCTCCACGGCCGTTGATGTTGCACCTGATGAAGCCAGCGGGAATTTTCAGCTGCCCAGTAGTGCACGTTACGCGAATTTAAATTAGCTTGATTAGTAAACGTTGTTTCATCGATAAAGAGCAAACATTGGAAAAACGTAGGTTCAAGTCGCAGTTGCTGAAGGGAAAACCGATGAAATTCTGTACGACGTTGGAAATCACTTTCGTCGAGTGCCTGATGTAGCGACAGATGATAGGGATGGCAGCATGCAAATGACACTCGTCTGACTGATTCCACCTCCTTAGAAATATGTCTCATACGGCTGTGCGGATTCATTAGCGTCGTAGCCAGAGCACCTTCGTGTTGTCTGCCAGTGGACTCTTCTTTCTTGGCCTCTTTTTGACGTTGAAGGAGTTTGTCCGCACTAGCAATTGCCTATCACGTCGGACATTGGGTATCCGGATATATAACCCTCTACCGTTGTGCTGTTTTACGGCCTTTTTTTTGCGTTCACCATATAAAAGTAGTAAATACTAGTCATTAGTGTACATGTCTGTAAGCAACGAATGTTGAGCCGAAATGAGCAGCCTGCAGTGCAGACAAGTAAACATGAAAATGTGTTGACATTCTGACACAGTGTAGCACGAGAGCTCTGCTTGGCAGTGTTAGCAATGGTAATGCCGATTCCGGCCACCGCATTCTCAAATTCTACGACATTTCTCGAATTTTTTACGACAGATTCCAACGTCAACATTAACAAACGCTATACCACTGCAATTGTCCTCTCAAGAGCTATCGAATGCAGTTTTAGAAAGTTTACTGTTCTATTTGAAAAAATGTACTTGCTTCAGTATCTCCATTGATACCAGCGCAAAGAAATTAACCAAACAAAATAATACGTGCCTTTTCGATGTGTGTAACCATTCACGAAATAAAAGGGGTGTTACATGTTACGTGACTCACTCTTTATAAAGTCTCAACGAAAACGGTAGCAACTTCTGGCGATAACGCATGTGGCTACAGAAAAATTGCTATTCGTGCCACCAATTTCATTAATGCTTGATGTCTGCAAATTTAGCAGAAAGTGCTTCATGATAGACAGAACAATGAACCTCGTTGTCAATCGCTGTAATTTTTAAAATAATGAATTAAGTGTCGCTCCACCTATTTGTGGGATAAAAATTCCAGCATGAGAATTCTTTTCTCTTTCATCGTTAACTAAATATTCAAATGAGAATGAGATTTTCACTCTGCAGCGGAGTGTGCGCTGATATGAAACTTCCTGGCAGATTAAAACTGTGTGCCCGACCGAGACTCGAACTCGGGACCTTTGCCTTTCGCGGGCAAGTGCTCTACCATCTGAGCTACCGAAGCACGACTCAGGCCCGGTCTGCCAGGAAGTTTCATATCAGCGCACACTCCGCTGCAGAGTGAAAATCTCATTCTGGAAACATCCCCCAGGCTGTGGCTAAGCCATGTCTCCGCAATATCCTTTCTTTCAGGAGTGCTAGTTCTGCAAGGTTCGCAGGAGAGCTTCTGTAAAGTTTGGAAGGTAGGAGACGAGATACTGGCAGAAGTAAAGCTGTGAGACCGGGCGTGAGTCGTGCTTCGGTAGCTCAGATGGTAGAGCACTTGCCCGCGAAAGGCAAAGGTCCCGAGTTCGAGTCTCGGTCGGGCACACAGTTTTAATCTGCCAGGAAGTTTCATATCAGCGCACACTCCGCTGCAGAGTGAAAATCTCATTCTGGAAACATCCCCCAGGCTATGGCTAAGCCATGTCTCCGCAATATCCTTTCTTTCAGGAGTGCTAGTTCTGCAAGTTTCGCAGGAGAGCTTCTGTAAAGTTTGGAAGGTAGGAGACGAGATACTGGCAGAAGTAAAGCTGTGAGACCGGGCGTGAGTCGTGCTTCGGTAGCTCAGATGGTAGAGCACTTGCCCGCGAAAGGCAAAGGTCCCGAGTTCGAGTCTCGGTCGGGCACACAGTTTTAATCTACCAGGAAGTTTTAAATATTCAAATGTTTCTGCATGGTGTTGTAACGCCGTTCCATTGCAAAATTGTGGTACACATTGATTACGTGCCTGCGTAAAACATATTGAGAATTCTCGTTCCTCTCTACTGTCATTCCCATTCATTTCATGCACTAGATGCCTCTTTTTGTGCAAGCACCACTGCACCTTTTAACTTATACTAAGAACAAATAACGAACGGTAAACAGTGCCGACACAGCGATTGTGCCAAACTGAAAAGTGTACGTGCAGAAAACTGCCACACCGCAGTGCAGAATCAAATGTCGCGCTGTACCGAGTACGTCCGACAAGTTCCCACTAAAGGCCGAGAATGGCCGGGCGTCGCGCACAAACCTTGAGTGCGTGCAGTGTAGCATGTCGTGCCAGACCCTTCTCTATTGCAGCACTCTCCCCTACTTGATATGCGTTGTGAGAACACGCCTGTACGCATTACTGAACAGGTAAGTGTCATGATGCGACACATCTGATTACAGGTAAATGAGATTTGTCCCCCCTCCTCCCCCCTACCCAGGAGACGTCACTCCACCGCCACGCAACACTGCCCCTAGCATTGAAAATGGACCCAAATAGGTGAAGATTCTTCACGTGCACCGTGTCCAGAAAAAGCTATTCAACGATGATTATATCTCGTACAGCTACTGAATATCTGGGATCCAAAGAGTCTCAGGCATTTTCTACCGTATTAATATCGCATGACTTAGTGGCCCAGTCAAGGCACGATAAGGTTCCTGAAAATCCGTCAACCAGCAACGTACATGTGTAGCCCGGTGAACACGAATGTTGACATCTTTGAAGATGGGAGCGTCCACAGCATACTCATCATGAAGATATTCAAGACAGGTAAACACTTAGTAATGTAACAGCCTTATTTCACAAATAACAATCTTAAAATTATTAAAAAAAAATTTTTGCGAACATTCTGTGTTGATTTTAGCGAGAATTAATTTGTTAGAAACGTTCTGCTTCCTAGGAAACACCTAAATAATTTATTAATGTATGTTATACAATTTGTACCATAACAGGGTACGCAAATAAATTTAGAAATAGCTGTAATATTCCTATAAGATGTAGCTAGGAAAGTCTAATTTCATACAATTTACTATGGAGGGAAGGACTGCCCTATGGGTTCACCTTTTCCAGTTCTGAGGATGACCCGGTAACGCCGCGTGGTGGAAATAACGACAGCGACGAGTCACAGTGAGTGCTGATGTAAAACTGGTTTCCACGCATGATTATGTGCATTTTTAAAGGGTAGAAAAGCGTGACGAATATCATGAATTGTTTGGCTATTGAGAAGATATACCAAAAAGTCATTTCTGAAAGTATGGGTCTCACATGGCAAGAATTTCTACTAAAATATCTGTTAGATGATTTGAGCCATATCTGTAGTACAAACAATGGCTTATGCAGGCATGATGGTGACCATTTGTTAATCCACATCGTCAGATATGAGAAGAAATTGCATATATATGATGGGTATTTAAAGGAAAAGGTATGAACCAATACTGTGGGTATAACTGAAGTCTTTATACAAAAATAATCACCAGAGGCCGTAGAAAGACTATCCCATGAGCTGAAGGCTTTCCTGCTACCAGAATTCCTGTAGGTTTGACAGTAGCCAGTCGTCCACTGTGTCTTTGAGTTCGTCGTCCGAGTTGAAGCGCTTACCTTTGAGATGTGTTTTAGCGGACCGTAGCAGTCGCGTGGTTCGGACTGAAGCGCCTAAAACCGCTCGGTCACCTCGGCCGGCAGGCCGATTGCACTTTATGAATTTGCGTGGGCTACGGAGTGTCTCTGAGTACACGTCACTGTTAGTAGTCGTCGTGCTCGAGGAATTTGATGAATATCAGACCCTGGACGTAGAAAAAGGAGGTGAGCATCACCTTTCCTGCTGAGATCAGAGCTTTGAATTATGTAAGAGGAGATGACGACACTATATCCGCGTCCGTAGATGTCTCACTACATTACCCAAAGCGGAATATGCAGAATTCAGTCGGTCTGGATGTTACGAAATTTCGTACATTTTCCTTTTAATACTCCTTATATTAAATTGCCACCACTGTTTCTGACGACACTACAAATTTCAAGGCAAGAAGATAATCGTAACCAATTTTCTTAGTAATGTCTGAGCGTATTACACTCATACACCTTCCATTGCTCAGAGTTAAAAAATACAGCGTTTCATAGTGTCAGTACGATTATTCACAGTTGTAAAATGTTATTAAGTATTCACTAGCGGAAGAAAATATTTTCTATTTTGAAACTGTTTGTGGTCACCTTTTGCTTATAAATGATAAATCGGCTTTAATTTTAACTTAAAGAGCTACGTATTACGTGCCCATCTTGCATCCATCTTGTTTTCAAACAAATCCACTAAGTGAAGTAATTGACTTCAGGATTTCAAAGTTCAGTGAGATTAATTAAGCTTCTGCTCCTCCTGAGTTGGCGATCATTTTCGTTGGAATGTCATTTACTGCAGAGGAATTGTCGTACGGTGTGTCACCACTAGATCTCAGTCCATCTTCTAAGGACAATGCTGTTTTTTTATTGGACGGAATAAAGTTTTCCAAAGCGTAATTCAGGTAGGCAGCAAAGTGAAAATTTTGTGTATATGTGTGTGTTAGAAATTACGACTGGGCCGTTTTTATTAGAATAACATTTATTGCAGGAGTATTATCGTACAGTAAGGCAGTGCCAGAATTCAATAAGTCTTCTTGAAACAATACTGTTCTTAACTCGATGGAACCAAGTTATTTAAACCATACCTCAGGCGAAAACTTTGTGAGTGTTAGAAATTACGATCGGACCCGCCATCGAGCTTACTCTTTGGGAAAAATTGTAGATTACCTTAAAAATTAAAAAATTCAGTTCGAGTAAAATTACTGTCAAAAGTCGGTGTAATTTTGTTTTATTATTAGGTAGTACGGTGTAGAATAAATGCCTGTATCCAACTGAGTGAATAAGAGCAGATACAGTTGTGGAGATGGTTCGTGGTGAAGACAGAATTCAACGTTACACCACGCAGTCGTGGTCATGTAACGAAGCTGCGAGAACGGCTGCAGTAGCCGTAATTTTTTTGTGTAGCTGACAGCTAATGAGTTCTGTAGTACACCACGTACGATAAAAATCGGTTCGGCAAGGCTTTTAAGCACAATATTAAGTCGAGGGAGGTGAGTTCTATTAGGTTACAGGCATAAATACGTAATAGTAAAACAACACGCCGTTAAGAAAACATTTGGTTCAATTAAACGTGGTTGGTTAGGCCAGAAAGTGGCAAACAGAATACGTGAGACTGGAGAGTTTTCACGTCCAGCCTGCAACACTCTCTCCTCAGGCAGCGGTTAAAGTTGCTTACTTTCTACATTTGACGCCTTGCATAGTTGTAAAAACAAGATCTCGACTCGTCGGACCACACTGCACACTTCCAGTTACCTACCGTCTAGCTTCTGAGCTGTTTAGCCCCCTTGGACGCCAACAAACCTGGCAGATTGATTCAGAGTGTTGTCATAGATACCTCCAAACACATTAGCATTTTTTTTGCTATTCTTATATGTCCATCATACCGAAAAATGGAGGCCACGACGTTGGGATCAAGAATTTACTTCAAACTTTGTACATCTTTAGCAGGCCATTAAAACAACATACTATGAAAGTAGTAAGGTGCACTACTCTGACAATTCCGAGAAAATCGCAAGAGAAGTTTTACGCGTCTATTTTGTAACTAAAACACTCGTGCGAAGATATTGGGTCTAAGAAGTCCTTGTACTCAAGTGCTTTTTTTCATCTCATTTTCGCGTTATTGTTCGTTGCATCATCATTTAATTGATATGACATTTGAGATGTAATATAATGGAAAAAAAGACCACGTGCATTTTCATGAATTTGTGTGAATTTCTTACGTTATTTGACAGTTTACTATTTGCAATTACATTTTCAAGGACGAGGGACAGGTTTGAATAGCCCAAGTCAAATCTCGATAAATAATTATGCGAATGATGTTATTCACTATCAGTAATATAGAAAGTCACAATGTGCCAGACCACAAGAGTAATGTGCAATTAATTTTCTGATATGCTCTCGACATCACACGTTGTAAGATAGTATTTGTCATACAGACATGGGAAACAAATTGAAACTTCATGCAAATGCACGTGGGCTTTCTTTATTATATTACCTCTCAAATCTTATATAAATTAAATAATATGACCAATGTGGAAACAGATTAATAATTAAGTTCGATCGGGCATCGAACCATCGCGTTATAGACGCCGCCTGGCGACGAAGCTAGAAAACACTTAACGTTGACTCTAAAGCGTTTCGGCTCACTCTTCCCTAGTTGACGTCGACGCATCATCTTTACTGAGACATCTGTGTTTGCTACTTTTTGTTGCTGTGGATATTTTATTTTGCAAGGTTTATATTTGACAAACCAGTGTGGAGGTGTAATGTTGTGATTCAGTATAACATTCTCAGTATGTCGACAAGACTGATATGTAATTATATTTTTGGGATGTATGTAATTTTTATAGTTCAGATAATATGGTTCCTTGTGTATAATGGTTGTGCGACCATGCCGATTACTATACTAATGTTATTGTATGTGTACATAGTAGATCTCGGAATCTGTGGATGTCAGCTAGTTGCTGTCGAAACTGGTCGTGAAATAAACTGTTTCATATCAAGCGATTTTGGCTTCTAATGTTATAAATTACAACATTAAATGGGCCCAACTACATGTAAATTATTTATCAACTTAGAATTTGTTCTGCTCCCAAACGCTAGCTGAACTTAAGTGGAATAGCCTCTCCGCACGGCAAGCTGTTACGGAGCACACTTTGCACTCAGGAGTACACAGGATTCAATATGATAAGACCTAGGTCATAGAAGCCACAAGAGAGTACTACCATAGGATGCGCAAAGAATCTGTCACCAAACTCGGCAATAATTCCGGTCGGAAAGAGGAAAGTGTGGAACTCAATGACATATAGGTTCTGGCAAAGAAGAAGAAGAAGAAGAAGAAGAAGAAGAAGGGTACTGACTTATCACGTTACGGAAGAGCCAGTGTACTACACCCCATAACGTCCAACTGTGTCCAGATATCATAAACAACTGATATCATCTCCTGCAGCTTGTGCACCACACTTAAAAATTGGTCGTTAGTCATCACAACGACACTTTGTGTGATCAAACGAAGTAGCGACACTACATATGAATACTAAACAATCGGATCATAAAGAAAATCCATCCTTCTGTGGAATAATAGCCCAGGAAGTTTTAACACCTGTAACTTCTCTCGGTATTCTCAGTTCACTTTGTGCTCAAATTAGACAACATAGGCAATGTCAACGTTTTAGGAGACGATCTCAACAGCTGTTTTAGGTTGTTTTCAGATTATTCTGTTGTTTATCTTCTAGGAAGGTCATCGAAAGAGAAAAAAAATTGCAAAACGATTTAAAAAAGATATCTGTATAACGCAAAAATTGGCAACTGACCCTAAATAATGAAAAGTATGAGGTTATCCACTAAAGTGCTTAAAGGAATCCGTTGCACTTCGATTACATGATAAATCAGTGAAATACAAATGCCGTAAATTCAGCTAATTACCTAGGTGTTACAATTACGAACAACTTAAATTGGAAAGAAGAAGTAGAAAATTTGTGTGGAAGGCGAACCGAAGACTTCGATTTATTGGCGTAACAGTTAGAAGATGCAACGGGTCTAGTAAAGTGACTGCCTGTACTACGCTTGTCCGTCCTCTTCTGGAGTCCTGGAGAGTCGTGTGGGATCCTAACTAGACAGTATTAACGAAGTTCATCGAGAAAGGTCAAAGAAGGCAGTACGTTTCTTATTATCGAGAAGTAGGGGATTGAGTGTCAAGGACACGATATAGAATTTGAGGTAGACGTCACAGAAACAAAAGCGTTTCTCGTTGCGGCGGTATCTTGTCGCAAAATTTCAATCACCAACTTTCTCCTCCGAAAGCGACAATATTTTCTTGAAGGCGATCTACAGAGGGAGAAACGATAATCATATTAAAACAAGCGAAATCAGAGCTCGCATTGAAAGATATAGGTTTCATTTCTTCCGCGCGCTGTTCGAGAGTGGAATAGTAGAGAATTGTGAAGATTGTTCGATGAACCCTCTGCCAGTCACTTATGTGTGATTTTCAGTGTATCCATGTAAATGTAAATGGATACTGATCACACTGGGTTGACCCTGATAATATCCGATTTCTCTTTCTACAAATAGCGGGTACAGTTCTACGATAATTCTGATCGCCTCTAAAGTAACACATATAATATCCTTCACGGTTGGAACAGCATTTTGCTTTAAGTTATATTTTCATTTAGGAGTGTTCATGACTATCATGAGCGGGACCTGGGTTCGATTCCCGATACTGCCAGAACGTCTTCTGTCTTAGGAGGACTGGAACGGACTGTTCTCAGTCTAGAGATGCGACATGAGGAGCTACTCGACCAGTTAGAAGCTGTTTGAAAACCATTATATCAAACAAACGCCCTACAATACCACATCTGATGATGTCACTGTCACAGGATGACACGGCGGTCGGCCGGCCCTGATTGGTCCAAATAACGCCAGAACGTGGTGCTTCGTTTTTATTTCTTTGTTTATATTATATTGTCGTTAAGCAAACTGAAAAACGGCGTGAAAAAATTTCAAAAGAGCAGTTTATTCCAAGCTACGCAGGGATGTGTAGCAACCGAATAGTTGTTTCCGAGGCAGATCTCGTTCGGAAACAAACGGTTACTTCCCCATCAGTCCGACACAGGTGCGGACGGCTACCAACGGACCGATGTGTCAAAGCAGCCCCCGTCCCCTGCGTAGCCATTAAGCGCTGCATAGTGCTGACGGGCACAATAAATTTTCCATAGCAGAGTGGCGATTTAACCGGGTCATTTGCGACAGGGAAAATGGTCTGTGGCTAGTGGACATGATAAATCTTTCTATCCCTAGTGACAGCAGTAATTCATCCTGGGAATCAATTTCCGTCAGTAATATAATCTGTGGCGTTATGTTCGACGCTCATCAACGGTTGGGGGCCTAGAATACCGAACGTGAAAATAGCGGATCTGTTTAGGTTCTGTATTAGTGCATGAATACCTTTAGCTCACAATGCATGGGATCGAAGAGATCTGCCGCAAAATAACGGCTCCTAGGTATCAGTGTTTCAGATCTACATCTACATGAATACTCTGCAATTCACAAATAAGTGCCTGGCAGAGGGTTCATCGAACCACCTTTAAGCTACTTCTCTAACGTTCCAATCTTGAACAGTGTGCGGGAAAAATGAACACTTAAATCTTTTTGTGCGAGCTCTGATTTCTCGTATTTCATTACGATGATCATTTCTCCGCATGTAGGTGGGCGCAAACATAATGTTTTCACACTCCGAGAAGAAAGTTGGTGATTAAAATTGCATGAAATGGTCTTGCTGCAACAAAAAACACCTTTGTTTTAACGACTACCATCCCAATTCGTGCATCACAACCTTGTCTATCCACTATTTCAAGATAATACAAAACGAGCTGCCCTTCTTTGAACTTTTTGGATGTTCTCCATCAATCCTACCTGACGCGGATCACACACCGCACAGCAGTACTCCAGAAGGCGGCGGACAGGATTGGTATAGGCAGTCTCTTTAGTAGACCTGTTACATTTTGTAAGTGTTCTGCCAATAAATCACAGTATATGGTTTGATTTCCGTAGAATATTATCCATTTTATCGTTCCAGCTTAAGTTATTCGTAATTGTAATACCTAAGTATTAAATTGAGCTTACAGCTTTAAGAATTGTGTAATTTATCGCGCAACTGAAATTTAGCAGCTTCTTTTTAGTGGTCACGTGGATGACTTCATACTTTGCATAATTTAGAGTCAATTGTCACATTTTACATCATACGGATATCCTTAAAATGTACACTGGCAATGGCAAGAAAGTCTTTTCTGGAAGTATTTGTGTGGAGTGTAGCCATGTGTGGAAGTGAAACATGGACGATACATAGTTTAGACAAGAAGAGAATGTAAGCATTCGAAATGTGGTGCTACAGAAGAACGCTGAAGATTAGATGGGTAGATCGCGTAACTAATGAGGAGGTACCGACAGAACTGGAGAGAAGAGGAATTTGTGGCACAACTTGACTAGAAGAAGGGATCGGTTGGTAGGACATGATCTGAGGCATCAAGATATCCCCAATTTAGTGCTGGAGGGCAGCGTGGAGAGAAAAAATCGTAGAGGGAGACCAATAAATGAATACAATAAGCAGATTCAGAAGGATGTAGGCTGCAGTAGTTACCCGGAGATGAAGAGATTCGCACAGGATAGAGTAGCATGGAGAGCTGCATGAAACCACTGTCTGGACTGAAGACCACAACAGCACTAAACGGATATCTTACATAAATCATTTTGTAATTCGTTTTGATCATCTGACGACATTCCAAGACGGTAAATGACAGCATCATTTGGAAACAATTTAAGGTCGTTGCTCTGATTGTCTCCTAAATCCTATACTTGAATCGGGAACAACAGAGAGCCTATAACACTTCCATGGGGAACGCCAAATATGACTGCTGTTTTACTCGATAACTGCCCATCAGTGTATCAGTACCAGACGTCTGTATTAAGTGAAGTACCATAGAGACCTTCGGTACTTTATGAAGGAAAAAATCAGAACAGTATTTAAAATATTAACATTTGTACCTGTTTCTCCTCAGCTGCTACTTACGTAATGCTTTAATGTATAGATAAGGTAAAAATTCCATATTTTACAACTGAATGTAGTAACTTAAAGAATAAACAATAGTTTAGATTTTTCGTTTGTGTTTCTGTATTGTTAAAAGTATTCAAGATATGGAAGCAACCTCAAGAGACCCTAAAAACATGGCTGCAGGTGTATTACATTTTCTGAAGTTGTAAAGAAACTTGTGAAACTAGCGGAAAATTGACAATATTATAGCCAATGCCTCCAGCAAGAGCAGTGTGTGTTGCATTGCAACTTCGGTTTACTGGAGAACAAGCCAGCCACCATGAGGTTCTTCGCACATGATGCGATTGTGTACAGAGAAGGCACAAAGCCGGAAAATTGTAGCGAAATGCGGGGAGAGCTGCTGAGGATCGACACTTTGTGCTGGTATTGGGAGAAATCCTCAACATTAGGAAATGTAGCGTACTGCGCATAAACAGGCGGAAAGCCCGTTGCTGTACATTACATGACCGTCGAACAGTCGCAAGGAGCAGCCACGTTCATTAACTATCTGGAGCGATTTCAAGCGAAACGACCACAAAAAGCTAATCGCAGAAAAGGCAGTTATGAGACTGAAATTCTTAGGAAAAATATTCAGGAAATGTAGTCCGCTCAGCCGCGCCCTATTAGCCGAGCGGTCTAAAGCGCTGCAGTCATGGACTGTGTGTCTGATCCTGGCGGAGGTTCGAGTCCTCCCTCGGGCAAGGTTGTGTGTGTTTGTCCTCAGGATAATTTAGGTTAAGTAGTGTGTAAGCTTAGGGACTGATGATCTTGGCAGTTAAGTCCCATAAGATTTCACACGCATTTGAATATTTTAGTCTGCTCATGAAGAGTTATCTTACAAAACCATTGTTCGATCGACACTCGGCCGGCCGCGGTGGTCTAGCGGTTCTGGCGCTGCAGTCCGGAACCGCGGGACTGCTACGGTCGCAGGTTCGAATCCTGCCTCGGGCATGGGTGTGTGTGATGTCCTTAGGTTAGTTAGGTTTAAGTAGTTCTAAGTTCTAGGGGACTTATGACCTAAGATGTTGAGTCCCATAGTGCTCAGAGCCATTTGAACCATTTTGATCGACACTCGAATATGTCTTGTCAATCTGCGATCCGTATCAGATAAGACTGAAAAAGGAAATGTGGAAGATCCCAAAAAGAGCAGAATTTTTCGTCACAGATTTCGTTTAGTATGGCGCTACAAGAGATACGTGCATTACGAAGTGGTTTATTGTTAGAATTCTGATAGCCTACGTTCCTAGGAGAATCAACCAATGTATTGCTTCCTCGTACGTCTATTTCACGAAAAGACCAGGTAAGTAAAATTTCAGACACAGAATCTTACCAACGATCATTCTTCCCACACAACATTCACAACCGAAACAGGGAAGATGGAGGAAGTGACTATGGTAAACAAAGTATCCTGCGCCACACACCATAAAGTGTGTAACACCAGAATTAATACTGTAAATATTGTGTAGTGATTAATTCTGTTTCATGTCAATTTTGTATTTTGTACTATGTAATGTCTTTGACCTATTGTAGTGAAGTGAGGAGTTGTGTAAAATGTTTTGTCTTTACTATTTAAATTCTTTGTATTTATTGAAGATTAATGATATATAATTAAGTGGCTTTTGTGTTGACATATTTATGTATTTCAATATTAAGATTTTTTAAAAGATGTTTGTTTACAACTATGTGCAAGCTGGTTCATGCCTAGGGACTTGCATTGTATAAAATGAAAAGCAACAGTACTTTCCATTTGTAACGGAAGTGAGTTGGCGCGCGCCAAAATGTGGTTAGCGCGGGCTAAAAGGTGGAAGTGGCGCTCAGTCTGAAAGCCGAGTGGGAGAACGCAGTCAATCGGCAGCTAGCTACAGGACAGTCTGGTCTGAGCAGCAAGTGAGTGATCAGCGCAAGTGCCGAGGGTGGCATCCAGTACCTGGATTAATATGGAAAGGCCTCGGATGTGTGTACGGCTCTAAAATGGTGCTCTATTATTGGAAAAGGCTCTAAAGTTGGTAATTTCGTTGCTAAGAAGAAAGTAATAGAGCAAATTACATCCCGAGGGAAGACCAGGTAGCCACCATGTACTCGCCACCAATATTACGTCATCACTTCAGCAAAATCTAAGAGGTCAGATTTATGTCAAAGTATGAACCAGTACATTTAAGTGTTGTTTGATTTACAATACTCAGGCAAATTATGTGAAACTATCTGTCTGACCCTTGAATTGGTTTCTCTCATCACGTCTCTTAGGATCCATTCCACATAATTACTAATATCCGCGTATCCTGTATGTGAGAAACGATTGAAAATAAGTGATTGTTGGTGTTGCGTAATTCTGAATGCAACAACATGAATAGAAATACTGTGAGTTTCATTGAAATCAAGGGAGGTAGACAGTATTGCATTTATGAAAACCTCCATAATGTTTTATTTGTTTTAATTCAAAGTATTTGTGCTTCAAAGATTAACTCCATTTAATTCTGGTCAGTGAAAATTACTAGTGGTGCTAATGACAAAAGGAAGCACGTTATTTTGAGGTTAGTTACAGTAAAAAGCATTTAAAGTCTTACTTGAGAACCTGTATGAAAAATCACTAGCATAAACAGTTTTAAAAGTCCTGCAAGGTGAGTGAAATTTGTGAAAGAGTAATACCTAAAATTGCATCTTACAAATCGTCTCAGAAAAGTGTGTTTAGTTTGCTTTAGTGTAATGGTCAGTTGAGAATCCCCACTTTAGTGTTGCTTAATATCAAGAGACATTCTTGAACGATAAATTTACCAATTGCATCATGAAGTAATTCTAGAGTTTTGTGTGCTTTGTATAATAAAAATTGGAGAGACAGTTTCAGCCCTCCCACCTAAGTCTTTGCCCATGAAAGATAAAGTTACTGTAATTGCTTTTATTCACAAAAGAGCAATAAGATTACTTCATAGAGAGTGTAAAAATCCTGTTTCAGGTGACTTATAATTATCTGTATACTATTTGGAAAGTAACTGTTGAAATAGGACTTTCATAACCTTTGGTGATCACATAATTCATATATAACAAAGAAATTACTGTTGAGAAGATAAAGTGTCAATTGTTACTGTGAGAGCTTGCACGTACTATTTATGACTGCTAGTATTCACTATATCACTTATCTTATTACAGCAGAATTTCATTGCACTTCCTTGGGTAAGAAGTAATAGTAGCTTTCCTTTATCATCATTCTATACAGATTATATAAAAGTTATGTTCCACATTACTATGCCTCATTAGGCTGGCGACCGTATTTTGTTTCATTTAAGTAAACTTGGTTACTTAAAACATTTTCCAAATTTCAGTCTTTAGCTTTCTGGTTTCTTCTGTAGCACTGAATTCGGGTTCGATAAGACAAATCTATTAGGCAACTCTCGGTCAATTTTACTTAAATTCTCCCAGAGGATATTGAGATAATACGCGATACAGTATATTGTTGTAAGTGGCTCTTGATGGATTATAGAGGTGGTTGAAGCATCTGTGGTTAAGGGTATGGAAATGCTTTTTGCCGACAGTTTCGGTATTCTTATTTGTTAAATTTTCTGTAAATTTTTAAGAAAAATGCTTAACAGTCTATACGTCAAGATATTGTTTTGCGCTGAGGCTCTCTAACGTCGTTAAAAATGCACAGTTTCACTTCAAAGCATCAGGGAGGATTCCGTATTTCGTTATATCAAAACTTTGCAGGTGTTAATAATACAGAAAAATATTTGTACCTGGGGATTACTCAGATGTGGTATCATGTAATTTATGACATTCAGAGATTTCTTCTTACCTCCAGCCCAGAAACAGGGTGTTGGTTTGTAGATGAATAGTGTTGCACCATTTCTCTGCAGACAGGGTTTTCTGATGTTTCGTGTTTGTTTTGGGTTCGAGCGAAAAGTTCGGCTGGGGTGGAAGTCTGCTCGACCGCGCTGCATATTCAGCACAGGCGGAGGCGTCGCTTGCTTTTCCCTGAGAGCAGAGGGCCGCCTGCTGCAGTGCTTTCTCAAGAAAAACGAAGCACCATCAGGCCTTCCGAGCTCGACAGTTGGGACCTTGACCCTAGAGCTAATGCCACCCGATTTCCGCTTGGCGTCCCTCAAGGTACTGAACTATAACGGGAATTTCAAGTGATGCAGGGAACGTGTGCATCTTACGTAAAGGTGTAGAAAATCAACCACTAGCAGAAAAAAAAAACAGACGCTTGTACGGGTTAGGTTTCATCCTTTGAAAGGCACTATAACGAGAGGTTCTCATGCAGTTTTAAATACCACCTTGAAAAAAGTTACGTCAATAATATTTATTTGTTTACAGTCCACGAAAGTACTGAAATCCCCATGCCGCAGTACCGTAGCATGACGCTAGGGAAGCCAAAACAGAAAATTCTAGGTAAAATCGAGTATCTTGCGGTAATTAGTTCTCTGCATTTCAAAAGGACCAACGCAGCAACAATAGATATGGACATGGGGGAAGCGTATGACAACAATGCACAATCACATAACGCAGCGGTTAGGTGGCAGTAGACGCTTCGGCTGTGGACTAGAGATGGGCAAACTGAAACACGTAAATGTTTCGAAACAAATGAAACAGTACAATGTAATGTTTCGATACGATGTTTCGAAACAGTGAAACAGTTTGTTTTGTAATCTAATAAACCTACACATTTTATCATCTTGAATGCCTACTGTACAAGTATGTCCATATAAACACAAATGAGGTGCGAGATCGCTAATCATATCGCAGAAAGTATGAAACTATCACTTAGGCGTCTTGGCAGTTTCGTATTTCCTGCAGCAATTGCGCTGCTTTTGTGTCATGTGACTTTCATACTTTTCAGTTGGCTGAGGAAAGCCTTAGCTGAAGACAGAAGAACCACCACGAACGGAACTGGAGGTGTGAGCGAACTGCAGAAACAACAGATATGCTACTGGAATTCCCACATTCCATTAGTATGGCTAATATACCCATCCTGCTAATTTCTATGCACACAAAGGGAATCATTGTGGATAATAGACACAGTGACTATAGACTCACAAATAGCGCCAAATAATTCGAATAAATAACAAAATATAACACAAAAAAAATTGTGTTTCAAGGTGTTTCGAACCATTACTATGAATTTACGATGCTTCCCGTTCACCATTACACTATCAGTGATATGTCAAACAGATTGCTTGTAATTATACCTACATCAAATTTATATACATGTCTAATAACTGTCACTCTACGCCTTTTTTTATTTAAAATGTTGTAGTCTTACTTGCGTTTCTTAATATGATTACTGTACATGAACAGAGAAGCGTATGTTATAAAAAAAAGTGTAATTTAACTGAATGATTTTCACATATTTATTATTTTGAATGCGAATAGTATGCGTTATTTTATTGTTTGGTTAGTGTTTATAAAGCAGATGTTACGCCATTTCGGAATAGGACAGTCAGCTAGAAACGAAGCTTTATTTCCGGATATCTTGAGCTTCATGCTATTGCTTGTCAAAAGATTTCGACACTCTTGAAAGTGTTTCATGAAGTGGTATGTTGTGTTTCAGTACCTGTGCCGACCCCGAATCTCGTCCGACACAGAGCGGAATGAAACATTACTGTTTCGATACAATTAGTCCGTTCCAGGCGCAGGTGGACTGAAACAGTCTTATTTTGAAACAACGATACAGTTTCTGTGCCTGGCTCGAGATCCGAGACAAGGGCGGAATGAAACACCACTGTTTCGAAACAGTGAACCATAGCCGTTCCGAAACACTGAAACAGTTCCAGGTATCGATACACTGTATCGAAACATAGAAACAGTGGCCAAGTCTACTGTGGACAAACAAACCTGAATGACGAAGAGCAAACGGTCAGACCATCTCTCTGTAACGACCCAAGAATTGCCAGAGATGTGGAGGCCCTCATCGTCAAAGACCTCCGTATCACAATCGAAGCGACAGCACAAGAGACTCGTGGTCTACAGGTAGCGTCTTTGGCTGGTAAGCAAAAAGCCACGCTTAAAATTTGAACAAGACACATCAACAGTGGCAGCTGAAGAATTCCTGCGGGAAGTCATGCTCGTTCTGAGGACAGCCTCGTCAAAGAGGGCGTAGGAGCAGTCAGAGGTTCAGGGCACTCTCTAGCCTTATTGGCGGCAACTTGCATCTAAAAGGCGGAAGAATCAGCAGTGACCAAAGGGATGAGGATGCAGTAGGTAATGGAAACCAACCGGTTAAATACGCGTAAGATGAATCCATAGGATGGTCTGTAACTGAAAAAGTGTCATGGTCATCATCTCTCCATTGATAAAATTCTCCGGATTAGTTCCTCATTCGGATCTCAGGGATGGGGACTGCCAAGGGGGAGAGTCCCACGAGAAAAAAAATGCAATAGCCAACGAAAAGGTAGCACTCTACGAGTCGGAGCATGGAATGCGAGAAATTTCAACATGGAACGGAAGCTAGAAAATCTGGAAAGGGAAATGCAAAGGCTTATGCCAGATATTCCGGTAAATCCATCTTGCATAAATGGAATGGAATTGCGGCAGTTTTCTTTAAGCTAGATATAGGGGGAATCGGTGAAGTGAAATGAAAAGAAGATAAGAATTTAATGTCAGCACGATGCAGCGAAATATCAACAGCAACAGGAAGTAGTATAGTGGAAGTGGGACTGATGAGTAGGAAGGCAGGTTAGAGAGTGAGTTTCTGTGAACAGTTCATTGACAGTATTGTCCTCATTAGATTCGGCAGCAAACCAGCGCTGACAACCAAAGTTCAGGTATCCATGGCGACATTGCAGTCATATGACGAAGAGATAAAGTATATGAGAACACTGAACGCGCAATACAATATGCAAAGGAAGTGGATCGAAATCATCTGTCCAGACACTCTATGACCATGGTACTTATAGATCACAGAGGAAGATCACACGTGGATCTTCCTTTAAGTTGCAGCACAAGCGACAAATGACAGATATCGAAATAAGTTATCAAGTTATAGAAAAACAGCTTAACAGAAGAAAAGCAGCTGCACCTGATGGGATACCAGTCCGTTTCTACTCAGAGTATCCGAAAGGACTTGCCCATCGTCTAACGGCAGTGTACTGTAGGTGTCTTGAGGAGCGAAGCGTTCCTAATAATAGGAAATAAAATCACAGGTCATTCCCATTTTTGAGAAGGGTGATCGCACAGACGTACAGAACTATAGGGCTATGTCTCTGATGTCACTGTTGTAGAATTTTGGAACATATTCCATGCTCACGTATTATGACCTTCCTGGAGACCCAAAATCGCCTCTGCAGGAACTAATACGGGTTCCGAGAACAGCGACTGCTTGATACGCAGATCGCTATGTTCGACCACGAGACACAGAAAGCAGTAGGTACAGACGCCCAGGTAGATACAGTATTCCCTGACTTTCTAAAGGTATTCCATACGGTTCCACAGGGCCTCCTAATAAAGAAAATACGAGCGTATGAAGTATCAGACCACCTGTGTGACCAGATTGAGGAGTTCCTGCCTGAGAAACAAAACACAATGTGTCATTCTGAATGAAGAGGTGACTTCAGACGTGCCTCAGGGGGGTGCTATACTGCCATTAATTTTCACAATACATGTATAAATGACCTAATATATAAATTCGACAGTTCCACGCGGCTTTTTTCGTATACAGAGAAGTCGCGATGCTAGAAAATTGTTGAGAAATGCAGGGAGATCTGCAGAGGATCGATGCTTGGTGCAGGGAGTGGCGATCGACCCTCAACATAAACAAATGTAACGTTTTGGAAATACATAGACAAAAGTACCCTTATTATGCTATTAAAATTGCAGAACAATCTACATCTACATCTACATCCATACTCCGCAAGCCACTTGACGGTGTGTGGCGGAGGGTACCTTGGGTACCTCTATCGGTTCTCCCTTCTATTCCAGTCTCGTATTGTTTGTGGAAAGAAGGATTGTCGGTATGCCTCTGTGTGGGCTCTAATCTCTCTGATTTTATCCTCATGGTCTCTTCGCGAGATATACGTAGGAGGGAGCAATATACTGCTTGACTCTTCGGTGAAGGTATGTTCTCGAAACTTTGACAAAAGCCCGTACCGAGCTACTGAGCGTCTCTCCTGCAGAGTCTTCCACTGGAGTTTATCTATCATCTCCGTAACGCTTTCGCGATTACTAAATGATCCTGTAACGAAGCGCGCTGCTCTCCGTTGGATCTTCTCTATATCTTCTATCAACCCTATCTGGTATGGATCCCACACTGCTGAGCAGTATTCAAGCAGTGGGCGAACAAGCGTACTATAACCTACTTCCTTTGTTTTCGGATTGCATTTCCTTAGGATTCTTCCAATGAATCTCAGTCTGGCATCTGCTTTACCGACGATCAACATTATATGATCATTCCATTTTAAATCACTCCTAATGCGTACTCCCAGATAATTTATGGTATTAACTGCTTCCAGTTGCTGACCTGCTATTTTGTAGCTAAATGATAAAGGATCTATCTTTCTGTGTATTCGCAGCACATTACACTTGTCTACATCGAGATTCAGTTGCCATTCCCTGCACCATGCGTCAATTCGCTGCAGATCCTCCTGCATTTCAGTACAATTTTCCATTGTTACAACCTGTCGATACACCACAGCATCATCTGCAAAAAGCCTCAGTGAACTTCCGATGTCATCCACAAGTACATTTATGTATATTGTGAATAGCAACGGTCCTATGACACTCCCCTGCGGCACACCTGAAATCACTCTTACTTCGGAAGACTTCTCTCCATTGAGAATGACATGCTGCGTCCTGTTGAAACGTCCCCTTAGAACAATTTATACAAAACTGTGCTTAAACTGACACACAATATTTTTTTCGCAACGCAATCTGACTATCAAAGATCCCTGCAAAAGAATGGCCCTGAGTAACATTAAACTATACCTTTCAGAAATCACTTACCTCACAAAAATCTTCGTCACTCGAACTACTGCAATACAGCGAGCGCCACTACTGCCAGCTAAATAAAAGATTCAAACTACGGAAGGCACTAACTACTGATAGAGATAGTTAGCAAATGAAAGATATTAATAGAGAACAAACACTGCATTTACCTTAATATCATCAAAAGTCATAATATATGTAATTTCAAAACTCCGCCATCTCTCTCCTCACATCCACCACTGCTGGCGGCTCACCTCTAACTGCGCAACGCTACGCGCTGTTCACATCCAGCTGCCGCTGCCTAACACAACAATGGCAGACAACAATGCAAACTAGCCACAGACTGCACACAGCACAGCCGGTGATTTTCATACAGAGCGCTACGTAACGTTGCCAATAAGAAAACATAAACAGCAAACTTACATAAAGAAAACATAAACAGCCTACTTACATAGAGAAAACATAAACAACCTACTTACATAAAGAAAACATAAACAGCCTACTTACACTGTTATCTAGGAACTCTTCGATCCAATCACACAATTGGTCTGATAGTCCATATGCTCTTACTTTGTTCATTAAACGACTGCGGGGAACTGTATCGAACGCCTTGCAGAAGTCAAGAAACACGACATCTACCTGTGAACCCGTGTCTATGGCCCTCTGAGTCTCGTGGATGAATAGCGCGAGCTGGGTTTCACATGACCGTCTTTTTCGAAACCCATGCTGATTCCTACAGAGTAGATTTCTAGTCTGCAGGAAAGTCATTATACTCGAACACAATACGTGTTCCAAAATTCTACAACTGATCGACGTTAGAGATATAGGTCTATAGTTCTGCACATCTGTTCGACGTCCCTTCTTGAAAACGGGGATGACCTGTGCCCTTTTCCAATCCTTTGGAACTCTACGCTCTTCTAGAGACCTACGGTACACCGCTGCAAGAAGGGGGGCAAGTTCCTTCGCGTACTCTGTGTAAAATTGAACTGGTATCCCATCAGGTCCAGAGGCCTTTCCTCTTTTGAGCGATTTTAATTGTTTCTCTGTCCCTCTGTCGTCTTTTCGATATCTGGAAACAGTTGCTTTCGTAAAGTATCTAGAAGTATATCTGCACAGCGATTTGAAGTGGAACGATTACATAAAAGTAATTGCGGCTATGGCAGATGCCAGACTTAGATTGACTGGAAGGGTCCTCAGAAAATGTAGTCCATCAACAAAGGAAGTAGCCTACAAAACACTAGTTCGACCAGTACTTGAATACTACTCGCCAGTACGGGATCCGTACCAGATAAGACTGATAGGACAAATGGAGAAGATCCAAAGAAGAGCAGCATGTTTCGTTACAGGTTCATTTACTAAGCGCGAAAGCATCACGCACATGCTCAGTCATCTCCAGAAGAAGACGATGCAAGAGAGGCCATATGCATCACATTATAGTCTACTGTTAAATTTCCGAGAGTGTGCATTCCTAGAAGAGGCAACAAACATATTTATTCCTCCTAATTATATCTCGTGAAAATATTATGAAGATAAAATTAGAGAGATTCGAACCCACACGGAGGCATACCAGCAATCGTCCTTCTCGCGAAGGGCTAGGCGAGAGTGATACACAAAGTACCCTCCACCACACAATGTAAGGTTGCTTGCGATGTATAGATGTAGATGCAACTGTAGACTGTAATTCAGTAATCATGGTGAACTGGAATACATTTGTAGGAGAAAGAGTAGAAGAAAGTGTTACTGGAGAATATGGGCTGGGCAACAGGAATGAGAAAGGAGAAAGATTAATTGAGTTCCGGAGAAAAATTCAGCTAGTAATGGCTTATAATCTGTTCAAGAATCACAAGAGGAGGAGGTATCCTTTGAAAAGCCCCAGAGACGTGGCAAGATTCCAACTGGATTACATCATGGTCAGAAAGCGACTTCGAAAACACATGCTGGATTCTAACGTGATCTCACGAGCAGATAAAGACTCAGATTACAGTAGGCTATTTTCCTAAGTTACGAGTGTCTTTCAGTAAGTAATGTCCCACATTCTTTTCTCAGAACACATTTATTTTTAAGAGTCAAAAAATGGCTCTGAGCACTATGGGACTTAACATCTGTGGTCATCAGTCCCCTAGAACTTAGAACTACTTAAACCTAACCAACCTAAGGACATCACACGCACCCGTGCCCGAGGCAGGATTCGAACCTGCGACCGTAGCGGTCACGCGGTTCCAGACTGAAGCGTTAAGAGTCAGAATTGGTGACAATATACATCAACATGTCTTGTCCATGTCGTATTTTTCTATGTAGTCTCAATCACGTTCTATGGCTCTGCGCCAACTTTGTTGAAGAGCTTGCATTCCCTGCTGGTAAAAGCTCTTGTCCTGTAGGTGTAGCCGTGCTTTCACTGCATGACTGACAAAAATGGTTCAAATGGTTCTGAGCACTATGCGACTTAACTTCTGAGGTCATCAGTCGCCTAGAACTTAGAACTAATTAAACCTAACTAACCTAAGACATCACACACATCCATGCCCGAGGCAGGATTCGACCCTCCCACCGTAGCGGTCACGCGGTTCCAGACTGAAGCGTCGAAACCGCACGGCCACATGACTGACACTCTCGTCATCTTCAAAGTGTGTTCCCCGCAGAGAATCTTTAAGCGGCACAAAGCGATGGAAGTCCGAGGTTGCCAGGTCTGGACTGTAGCGTGGATGAGGCAGTGGTGTCCGCCGCGCGGAGTGGCCGCGCGGTTTGTGGCGTCATGTCACGGACTGCGCGGCTCCTCCCGCCGGAGGTTCGAGTCCTCCCTCGGGCATGGGTGTGTGTGTGTTGTTATTAGCAAAAGTTAGTTTAAGTTGGTTTAAGTAGCGTGTAAGTCTAGGGACCGATGACCTAAGCAGTTTGGTCCCTTAGAATTCGCATACATTTGAAAATTTTCAGTGATGTCCAGTCCATACATTTTTAGACAACGTAGTTGTATGGATTTAAACAGAGATTAATTTACTTATAATCAATTATTCACAATGTCAGTCACCTTCGCATTATTTATTTTGCCGCCAACCGGTTTCAACCCACGATGGGGTCATCTTCAGGGCAATTTACACCATTTGGTCGCTCGCTGGAGTAGTACCCTGCCTGTGCACAGCAGGGTACGACTCCAGCGAGCGACCAAATGGTGTAAATTGCCCTGAAGATGACCCCATCTCTGGTTGAAACCGGTTAGCGGCAAAATAAATAATCCGATTGTGACTGTCATTTTGAATAATTGATTATGTCCAGTCCAATTTGGTGATGTGTTCCCGGATTCTCAGGATTGTGTGTGGATATGCATTATCGTGTTGGAGCAAGATTTCTGCTGGATTCTTGTCCGATCGAACACGCCGGAAACATTTCTTGAGTTTAATCAGAGTCTTCACGTATGCCTCTGAATTGATGGTTGCCTCTCTTCGCATCACATCCACGAGAATGACGCCTTCACACTCCCAGAAGACCATGACTTTTCCGGCAGAGTGGGTTGTCTTGAATTTCTCCTTTTGTGGTGAATGACGATGATAGCACTCCATGGACTGGCATTTTGTTTTCGGTGCAACGTGGTGTACCTAGCTTCCATCACTCGTAACGATCCGTGACAGAAAGGCCCCTTCGTCGGTCTCAAAACGCTCCAACAATTGAGATCAAATGGCCTTTCTTTGAATCTTGTGTCCGCTGTGAGCATTCTTGGAACCCATCGTGAGTACCTCTTTGAATATCCGAGAGTCTCGATCGTTGCAGACTCACTTCCAATGCTGAATTGAGTTGTGATGCGCCGGTTGACACGAATAATGGCATCGGTACGATTCAGCATGTCTGGAGCAGTGGCTGTGACAGGACGTCCCGAGCGTAGCTGATCATTGGACTCTGTTTCTGCATTTCCTGAGGCTGTAACTTTCGTTACCCATCGCCCAACTGCATCCCTATCAAATGCATGTTCGCCATAAACTACACACAAACGTTTATGGGTGTTCACCACGGTTTCTTTTTCTGCACCAAGAATTCTATGATAGCACGCTGCAAGTAATGTGAGACGTATGCAGATGCTATTTTGACACTGTACTATAGCGCTAGCGTCTGCCAGAACGGGTCGAAACTACACCTGCGCATAGAACAAATATAATATGTGAAGCGCCAACAAGGACTATTGTCTATGTGTGTAAATGGCTTAAAAAGAAAAGAATGTGGAGCATTACGTATTGAAAGATCCTCGTAAAATGTGATTCGGATTGTTGTTATTCTGAATGATTATAATGTTCAATAGCATTTTCGGTCAATTTTCTAACAAAATATCTGTTATTTTTAAGTACTTACTGCTTAAAAACAATTAATTTTCAAGATCTGGTCATGTGGTTGAAACCGCTCAGTTATTGGCTGAAGCTGTGGTGACGTCACAAGCTAGGAGTAAGACGAAGCTGTACGTAGATTATAGGAGTATTAGCCGAAGTTACTAATGTTTTTCCGTAGTTTTTCTGCAAACAGTTTAGTTATTTGGTTTCGGGAAATAATTCATTTACAACTTTTACGTAACAATGGAAAGGGATTTGAAAAGGGCTGGTAGTAAAATCCTTCCGAAAAGTGTTGCGTTTATGATCTCTTCGTGCTTAAAAAACAAGGAACGTGAAAAGTGAACTGAAAGGCGCCTGAGACGGAAGCATTGTCTCGCAGCAACAAATGACAGAATTGTCTTAAAACTGAGGGAATGTGGAATCAAATAGTTTTCTAGTGCAACTTGTGAAAGACTGCACAATAAAACACAATGGAAGCTTTTCCATTCAGACCATTATTTGCTTATCGATTGCAGTGGTTGTTGCCAGAACTACTGTTTTCTTGATATTGCTTTGCTAAGTTTTCAAATTTTCAAATATCACAATAACACTCGAGGGGAACTGCAAAGCATCATGCTGTTTACCTTCAACGGCTTTACACGTTGCAATTTTCCCGTTCCTCACGATCATTAATTTAAACTACCGGAAAGTGATGAAATATGCAGTTGATTTTGCAGGACCTTACAGTATCTGATTTTCTACTACGTACGTAACTCCTGCTGAAACATTATGGTTTGAAGGGTTTAAGTAGGACCAACTTACATTTTAACGTAATGCCCTGGTCTTACTAGCTTTTCTTGCAGGTTCCGAGAAACATTCAATTTTTCAAAATGATAAAGAGCAGCAATCAGCCATTGTTTCCGTTCTAGCTTTATGAGAGCAGATTTCGGCTAGTAACTAGCCACTGTCAGTGCAGTATTTCGGAGTTATCGTAAATACCCTAGTATGTCTACACCTTCTGTTCACCCACTTGTCACAGTTCATTTCTGAACTGAACAACAGGTGTACACCTACTAGGGCATGTATAACAACTCCGAAATACTGCACTGATAATAGCTACCTACTAGCCTAAATGTGGATCAGCTCTAATAAAACTAGAACGGAAACGTCGACTGACTGCTGTTGTTTACCATTTTGAAAAATCACAATCGTGGAGCGCATTCTACTTTCCTGATGATAGGTAATTTCGTGTTCAATTTTTCTCTTTGTCAAAATCATACAGCCTTACGATATGCACAATGGAAACAGTTGGAAGACGCAAATTACTGTCTTCAACGACTTGTTTGGGGAGAATAATGTGCTCAGCAATTGTTAAATTATTTCTCAAATTCTTCACAATAAGAGTTACATCATGGATGAAATACAGTTTCTTAACACCATTCTTGTGATTCATCTCAAATTATTCAGGGTAAAACGAAGCTAATAAATCAAAATATATATTAAAATATAGCATGTTAGAAAAAAATTTGGAAATTTGTGGCAAGGTCTTATGGGACCAAAATGCTGAGGTCATCGGTCTCTAAGCTTGCACACTACTTATTCTAACTTAAACTAACTTTCGCTAAAGACAACACAAAGACCCACACCCGAGGGAGGACTCGAACCTCCAACGGGGGTAGCCGTGCGAACCGTGAGAAGACGCCTTAAATCTCGCGGCTACCCCGCGCGACATGATAGAAAATTTAATGCTCTTAAAGAATTATATTACGGACATTGTAAACCTAAGAAGTAATATTAAGCAATGAGGAAAGAAAACGAAATAAAAAACAAAACTTGCACTGAATGAGAATTTATCTAACGAATATTATAGTAAAAGTCCAGCACTTTATCTATTACGCTATAAGCGACAAGGTGTTAATTTGGAGTTTTTACTTACTTCAGAATGATCCTCACAGGAATAAACACACGCCGTAACCGCAATCTCACTGCGAGTTGCAACTACATTTTACTCATCTTATCAGCTTCGGAAAACTCAATCCAATTTTTCAGGAGTTTTTTAGAGAAGTATTTTCTGAAATATGTTACTGTAGTATCACAGGCATAAATTAGTCATAAAAGTATGGAATAAGTCTGTTTAGATTAAAGGAATAGTGATTACGTAGGAACAATGGAAAAATATAATATCAATTAGAAAACTACCCATGAGAAGACAGATCCCAAAACTTCATCGAAACTGTTGAAGTGAAAATAGATAAATTTATATATATATATATATATATATATATATATATATATCAAATGATCACAAATATTAATTAACTAACAGCCTGTATGAAGAAAGTCAACGAAACGTAGTTGAGGACACAGTGGCGTAACACATCTCATATGAAGTTACGTTCGATAAGAATAACCAGGATCTGTTTACAGACAATATAAGCACGACGGCAAATAACGTGGAAATCGCATAGGCGAATAACATGACGTAACGGGATGAACGAACGAGTCATAAAATAAGAATAAGAAAGTTATAGCACAATGTAGAATACCTAGAATATCAACATCACCAGCAATGGCTTACGTCAACAAGTCAGAAATAGTATAAATACGGTAAAAGTGGCCAAACAAATAATCATAAGATCGAAAAGGGCAATGAAGATATTATTGATGGATCATATGCGGGAATCTAAAATAAACAGGTTATGTATACATGATTATGAGAAGAGATGTGGGCCGAATGTGTACCATAATAACTGAAAATCACTGTGAATGAGCTTTACCAAAGTAATTAGCAGCATGTTATCCAGTAACGTCACAACCATCGCATGACTCAAATGGGGCGTTATAGCGGGCTTCCAAATTATTTGAATTTCATTTCTGTCTTTTTAAATACTATAATCACGAGGAAAAAAGCATGTTACGAGTATAAAATGACATAATTATCTAAGCCGCTTTCCAGAAAACAGTGAATACCCTATTTAATAACTGGAGAATAAATTGAAGAGAATCGTACGGAAGAACGCAAAAAATGGCTCTGATTACTATGGGACTTAACATCTGAGTCCCCTTGAACTTGGAACTACTTAAATCCAACTAACCTAAGGACATCACACACATCCATGCCCGAGGCAAGATTCGAACCTGCGACCGTAGCAGTCGCGCGGTTCCAGACTGAAGCGCCTAGAACCGCTCGGCGGAAGAACTCATTTGGTTTGAAGTGGACTACTGAAGTACTGAGGAAGGAGAAAACGCATCTGAAGTTCACTAAATACATCGATACTGCGACAAGGAACACCACAGTAGGCAGTTCGGTTGAAGAGGAGTGGACAGCAGGAGAAAGAGCAATCAGGCATGCTGGACAGACAAATACAGGTAGGGTTCCAAGGAAGGTAGATGCGAATGAGCCTTCGCTAACAGGAGATATACTTATATTGATCGAGGAAAGAGTGAGTGCAAAAACGTTTAAGGAAAGGCAGGGATATAGAAATATAAATCACTTAAGAACGCAACAAAAAAGGAAATGAAAGGAAGGAAATCCAAGGCGAAATGGCTGCAAGATAAGCGCAAAGAAATCGAAAAGCAATAATTGTCGGAAGGATTGCCAAATGTGCTACGCGGGGCAGACTATTCGTGAGTTCCATGTCAGGTTCAGAGAGCACACAGATTTGAAAAGCTCAGTTTCTTCCTTGAATATCAGCCTTCAATACTATGGTCACCCGGTAGTCAATATAAGTAAAATATAAGTATATTACACAGGGAGAGGAAAAGGCCCTTCATACTGTAGAAGATGTGTAGATTACGTGTAGCTTGATATTGTATCCGGAACTCACTTTTTAACAAGATCGAGATGCGGCATGGGGGCATGTCCGAAAGAACAGACACCGCGCATTCATACAATCTGATAGGCCTAGCTGGGCAGTGAATCCATCTTCGTAATTGTAGATGCACAAATACGTCCGACCTCCTGTGGGAATCTCGAAAGAGCGAATATGGAGGAAATGGACAGGGGATGCGGATAGGTGGCGCTCGATGGGAGCGTGGATCGACCTTGAGGCGAGCCGAGACAGTCCGTGCAGTTGGGATGACCGTGTGTCCCGAATGGTGCAGAGGTTAGATCGGAGAGAGGTGTCTGGTTCTTGGTGCGACAGATGTTGTCCCTAAAATATAGACAATTTTTCTCCAATTTCCTCTGCAGTTTCTTCCTTAACCCGCCCCAGGGCTGGGGTGTTTCTGTCATGAAGAGTTGGTCCCCACCACTTCCAGACTTAGAACCGAAACATTCACTAGTAATCGGAATGTTCTTGTGATGGTCTCAATTAGTCCTCCTCCTCTTCCTCGCGTGGTGCCTGTTTCCTGGTATTAAGGACAAAAATAAATACAGAAAGAAAAATAACAAAAACAGAACGAAAAGTAAATAAATAGAAGATGTTCATTGTACCTCTACTCCAGGTTATCTACGCTTTCATTGGTTCCTGGAGGGTGGGAACGGGATATAGTGGGGTTGCGACCCTTGCCCACTTTGCGACCCCCACCCGCAGGGAAGGTTCCTAAAAATAAAAAAAATAAAAATGGTTACCGCACCTGCCAAATAAGAAGAAGAAAACGGGTACACATTTTCACTTGTCGCTGTCGATTCTGCGTAATGTTCCAATGAAACTGATACCAATGATCCCTCGCCTTCCTTTCACTTGCTTTCTTCCCCTCTTCACCTTCAATTTACAAGTAACGAAATATTTATTTTCAGTTAACAAAACAGAAGTTTGTGAAACCTTAAATTAACAAACAAACAAAAAAAAACATTAATTAAATATCTGAAAAGCGATTTAAAAACTGAAACAAAAGTGTAAAACATGTGATAAGAACAACAATGAACGTTTGGATATTTTAATTAGGTAAAATTTACTCGATATGACATTATGTAGAACTTATTTTCCAAAAACGATATTTTAGAAACCAGCTTTGGTACAAATGGATGGATGTAGCATGAAAGCTTCTTTAATTTATGCTGTATCAAAACTTTTACTTCTCAATATTAATAAATGGTGTGGAGTATTTTGTAAATTTTGAATTCATTACATAAGCTGATTGTACCATTTTCAAGAACGTTAATTGCATTCCAACTTTTCCACGAAACACATTTTTTACATATATCACGTTTTCGGAGATAGTCGCTCTAAACCAAATATGCCAAATTAGTTTTCGGGGTGTGTTTTACTTAGAAGTGAAATTGGGAAAAAACTAAAAGCTACTTGTTGCTTTACTTTCACTCCTCTGCATACCAGCCAAATTTCCTCAAGATTATTTATTCACACTTGCGAATGTTCCCTTGTCAGTATTATTGCAGTTGAATCCTATTCCCTTCAGTTTATCGTGGAATTTGGTCAATTTACATGCATTCCAACTCAAACAATAGCAACTTTCATACAAGTGATCAACATCCATTCCTTGGTTCTCATTTAAATTATTTGCCAGCCCTACTCCGTTATAAACGTTTCTCAATGAAACGATGCTTCATAAATCCTCCAAAGGCTCAGTAGTGAAACTTCCTGGTGGGTTAAGAAATTTGTGCCACACCGAGACTCAAACTTCGAAGCTCGAACTCTTAGGGCATGTGCTTTACGGACTTCCCTTTTTTTTTCAGTATTTCCTACCTCAGGTAAAAGCGGAAGCCTCACAGGATCCCTTTGTTGCGTGTCTCTCCATCTGTCAGATGGTTAAGAACCGCTTTTTTTCGGGAATGGGTAGACGTACCAAGTGGAATGTTATGTCAAGTATACTGAGGCCTATAGTGTTTTGTCGGTGTAAAATATTTAAGCTGATATGTCAACGGAACCAAAAGATACAACCATTTACGCCACATATTTTGATATTCACGAACTCACTCATGAAAACTGTAAGATACTATTAGTTGAGCAAGAATTTTTAAATTTAGTAAGAAGCAAAGTTTCACAGTAAAAGTAAAGGAAAAAATCGAAAAGTTGTTAATTGGTAATTATATCACATGAGAAAAATATTTTTTTCATGTTATCCGACTCTTTGTCTGCCTGACCGTCTGTTAAGACTCATGTTTCTTGGGGGCGGGTAGACGTATCAAGCAGAACTTAACGTCACCTACTAAAGTCTAAATTTCATTGGACGTGTAAAAAAATTAAAGTTTTACGTCGATGCAGTCAAAATATACGGCCATTTATGTCACATATTTTGATACCTTGTCTGTGTCGATATCAATAAAAAACAAAAATCTGCGAAATTCTCGGTTCCCGGTGTGGATGAACCATCTATATACATAGTTATGTTTGTACGGAACCCTCGGTGCGTGGGGCCTACTCGCACTGATGCGGAATATTTTTTTTCTTTGATTGAGATATCCAAGCACGATCCATCCCCTCAGCTTCGCTTCTGCCAACACCTCTTCTTCTACTTAATTTCATAGAAGTTCTCCTGCGTACCCTGCGGGACCAGCACTCCTGGAAGAAAGGTCCCAAGTTTGACTCCCGTTCCGGCACGCTAAATCTGTCAGGAAGTTTCAAGTCAACGCTCACCCCGTTGCAGCGTGAATCGTGAATACTAATTACGCAATAATCACTCAGGCTGTGGCTAAGCCATTTCTCCGCAGTATCCTTTCTTCCATGACTCTTAGTTCCACAAGATAAACAGAATAACTTCTGTCAAATTTTGATGGTAGGAATGAGGCTGTGAAGATGAGTCGTGAGTCATAGTCGGACAGCTGTCTCGGTAGACGGCAGACCACGTACCTGCGAAAGGCAAAGATCCCAGATTCCAGTCTCAGTCTGGCACACAGTTTTACTCTGTCAGCGGGTTTCAAAACTGGGCAAATTTATTCTGGAAACTTAATACATTTCGTGGATTTGTTAATGACTTTCAATCAACTGAAGTTAATTCTCAGCGATGAGAGTCATTTTCGAGAAGGTTCCCGGAGTGGTAGACATGCACGATTTCTTCTACTCTTAAGGAAACATCAACAAATTGACCTCTTATTTTAAGGAAAAGGATGCAGACGTCCAAGATAGCATCCCAAGTAGTTGATGCAGCGAGAAAAGTTGGGCTATAATTCTAATAGTACGCAGTTATGACCTTCTGAATGTACAGCTTTTAAACTTCGTGTGCTCCGGTTGTCTGTCATTCGCTCCGCACCACTACACACGCCTAATGCCCGAGCGCAAAGTACTGTTCAGTGACGTGAGTTTAGAAGTTTTCGAAATACTGTTTTGGTATTGCTAACATGCTTTGTTGTTGCGTCAAAGTGCTCGGTACTAACCCGTAGCTAGTGCCAGAGATCTCCTTGCTTTTAACATGTTTATGTTGCGATTAAAACTGCGGTGTAAGTGAATGAAACGAATGAGTGTGGTATTAAAGGAGCCACATAGTGCTGTTTAGTTGTTAATATCGCTGTTCTGCGTTGTTGCATTATTCTTCAACGTGTATGGCATGATTAAGCTGTTAATCGAAACTTATTTCATAATAATTCATCAGAATTATTTTTAAGCCGGAATTTCATGTGCCCATTCGATACAGCGTTTCCAGATTAGTTTAGTGCGACATTGGGTTATCGATATGTATTAACAGTGACAGTAAAACTCGAAGGATAACCAGTACTCCAGCAAGCGACAAGACTGTCCTGGCTGACTGCTACCGCCAAGCATGCAGCGCTACTGAAACTTCCTGGCAGATTAAAACTGTGTGCCAGACCGAGACTCGAACTCGAGACCTTTGCCTATCGCGGGCAAGTGCTCTACGAACTGAGCTACCCAAGCACGACTCACGCCCCGTTCTCACACCTTTACTTCTGTCAGTACCTTGTCTCCTACCTTCCAAACTTTACAGAAGCTATCCTGCGAACCTTTTAGAACTAGCATGTAGGATTTTGCTATTCGTCTGCGCCACATAATCGCCAATGACGGGGAATATCTCTAGTGTCGTTTACATTTTGAATAAAGTGTGTGCACGCCGTAGTTTGGAATTTTTTTCGAATAGTTCAATAACCTTCACTATATATATACTACGGCTAACATTGTGTATGAGTTTGACATATTACCCACTCGTATTGTTCACCTGTTTTTCCCATAAAATAGCATACGTTCTGGAAAAAAATTGCAATACACTTTCGGCAGCCATGACCCTTTCCCTACTCCCCTATTCCTCCCATGCCTTCAAGATACCACTAATTGGAGGGCTCTGGGTGTCACTCCACTGCCTTGGGCGGTTGCTGTGTGAAACAGCGAGCGACTAAAAACTGATGCCAAGTTTGAAAGCTGTACATTCAGACGGCCATTGTTGTGCTCCATCAGAAACATGACCCAAATTTTCTAACGGGGTCGACTGTTGTGACTGGTGTACTGCAAGTGTGCTCTGTTCTCCATAAAATATGACATCAAGTGGGTGATGTTTCCTCTTCGGTAGTGATCTCTTACGCAGCCGCACCCAACATTTACTGTCTCATTTGTGGTCTGCCGTCATTAGCTCCGATTCACGTCGAGGCGCGGTAGCCGGCGGCGCCACATGTAACTCACAGTAATTGTGCGTGCGTGGAGACGAGCGCGTTATGCTCGACCGCACGGTGACGTGTAGTAGCGGGACGAAAATTGCGCGCGCGTATGCAGTCTCGTATTATCCAGTAAATGCGCGCGCTCCGGGCCTGGGAAGCGACACACGCACAGCCGAGAGAGGGGCAAGGCAGTGCGGCACGCGCCGAGTTAATGCAGGAGGTCGGCGGCGCGGCGCGGGGCGGAATGCAATTACAAGTTGCAACTGCGCCGACTGTGTCGCGGGACCGAGCGCCCCAACTGTGTTAGCGACCGCACCGCAGCCGCAGATGGGGGAAGCCCCGAAGTTTTTCGGATTTAGCTGTGTCCTCTCTGCGACAATGTGATAATGGGCGCGCCACCTCACGCCTGTCGGCTCCACGAGTCCGCCCTATTACTGCCAACGAGGACGAAGCGTGTTACTGCGCGCTGCTACAGGACATCTCAAATGTAAGAAGACTGCCTGTACAAAAGTGCTGAACGTCCCACTGGCGTTAATTTCGCACTAAACGATTGGCGAGCAGAGTGTCGGCAACGACCAGAACTTTTCTGGCAGTTACTTCAGACACAGTTTCTGTACTTTTTGTCGTCTCCCTTTCAGCAGACCATTATTTTCGCCTTAAGCCATACGTTTTGTACCACTTATCCCCCGGAAAAGCAAAGTGCAGAGCAGATAGGGGATGTATTTACCTCCGAGAAACAGGGAGGCAGTAACTGCTTACACCCTGAAACTTTCTACACTACTGGCCATTAAAATTGCTACACCACGAAGATGACGTGCTACAGATGCGAAATTTAACCGACAGGAATAAGATGCTTTGATATGCAAATGATTAGCTTTTCAGAACATTCACACAAGGTTGGCGCCGGTGGCGACACTTACAAAGTGTTGACATGAGGAAAGTTTCCAATCGATTTCTCATACACAAACAGCAGTTGACCGGCGTTGCCTGGTGGAACGTTGTTGTGATGCCTCGTTTAAGGAGAAAAGCGTACCATCACGTTTCCGACTTTGATAAAGGTCTGACTGTAGCCTATCGCGATTGCGATTTATCGTATCGCGACATTGCTGCTCGCGTTGGTCGAGATCCAATGATTGTTAGCAGAATATGGAATCGCTGGGTTCAGGAGGGTAATACGGAACTCCGTGCTGGATCCCAACGGCCTCGTATCACTAGCATTCGAGATAGGCATCTTATCCGCATGGCCGTAACGGATCGTGCAGCCACGTCTCGATACCTGAGTCAACAGATGGGGACGTTTGCAATACAACAACCATCTGCACGAACAGTTCGACGACGTTTGCAGCAGCATTGACTATCAGCTCGGAGATCATAGCTGCGGTTATCCTAGACGCTGCGTCACAGACAGGACCGCCTGCGATGGTGTACTCAACGACGTGCCTGGGTGCACGAAAGGCAAAACGTCATTTTTTCGGATGAATCCAGGTTCAGTTTACAGCTCCATGATGGTCGCATCCGTGTTTGGCGACATCGCGGTGAACGCAAATTGGAAGCGTGTATTCGTCATCGCCATACTGGCGTATCACTCGGCGTGACGGTATGGGGTCCCATTGGTTACACGTCTCGGTCACCTCTTCTTCGCATTGACTGCAATTTGAACAGTGGACGTTACATTTCAGATGTGGTACGACCTGTGGCTCTACCCTTCATACGATCCTTGCGAAACCCTACATTTCAGCAGGATAATGCACGACCGCATGTTTCAGGTCCTGTACGGGACTTTTTGGATACAGAAAATGTTCGACTGCTATCCTGGCCAGCACATTCTCCAGATCTCTCACCAACTGAAAACGTCTGGTCAATGGTGGCCGTTCGACTGGCGCGTCACAATACGCCAGTCACTACTCTTGATGAACTGTGGTATCGTGTTGAAGCTGCATGGGCAGCTATACACGTACACGCCATCCAAGCTCTGTTTGACTCAATGCCCAGGCGTATCAAGGCCGTTATTACGGCCAGAGGTGGTTGTTCTGGGTACTGATTTCTCAGGATCTATGCACCCAAATTGCGTGAAAATGTAATCACATGTCAGTTCCAGTATAATATATTTGTCCAATCAATACCCGTTTATCATCTGAATTTCTTGTTGTTGTAGCAATTTTAATGGCCAGTAATGTAACTGAATGAACGTGATGCAGCTGTTTTGCTTTACTTGGAAACTGTATAACTTTTAAATTGCGATTACAGATTCTGAACTAGAAAAGCTTTAGCTACGCTACTGTTGATCATGCACGGAACTGCGGAAATTATTTTCCATTTATGCGATACTAATTAAATGAAATTGTAACTAACTATCAGTAAATGATATTGAATGTAAAGAATGGTTATCAATGACACTCTCAATGGCTTTCTCATGAAATAATAACATAGAATGGGTGCTGCGTATTCGAAAATGGAAAATGACATGAAGATGTGTTAGATGATGATCACCTTGGCTTCAGGAAAGGTGAAGGCAGCAGAGAGGTAATTACGACGTTTTGACTGACAATGGAAGCAAAACTAAAGAAAATCAGGACACGTTCATAAGATTTGACGACACGGAATTATACAACGTAAAATGGTGCTGGATGTTCGTAATTCTGTGAAAAATCTGAGTAAGCTACAGAAAAAGACGGGTACTGTACAACATATACAAGAGTCAAGAGCCAACAATAAGAGTGGAAGACCAAGAACGAAATGCTGGATTAAAAAGGGTTAAAACAGGAATGTAGTCTTTTGCCCCTACTGTTAAATCTGTACATCGAGGAAGAAATTACGGAAATGAGGTTCAAGAGTGGCATTAATATTCGAGGCGAAAGGATGTCAATGATAAGATTCGCTGATGACACTGCTATCCTCAGTAAAAGATAAAGAAGAATTATATGATTTCCTGAATGATTGAACAGTGTAATAAGCACAGAATATAGATTGAGAGTAAATCGAAGAAAGACAAAAGTGATGAGAAGTAGGATAAACCACAACAGTGAGAAACTTAAAATCAGGACTGATGATCACGAAGTAGATGAAGTTAAGGAATTATGCTACCTAGCGAAGAAACCGCAGGATAGTTGCTTAATTCATATTCTCTTGTTGTGTACATACGACCAGTTTCGTGTTAACTGTTGTAAACTGTAGCAATAAATATATTCTGTTACACGCGAATGGGAAGGGATCCTCATGTCTGAAACATCAGATAAGGAACTACGCGGCCAAAATTTCTAAATTAAAACAAATTAAAACTGAGAACCGGACGTTATTTACAAGTAAAATCACTTAATCAGTTGAGTTCATCCTCAGCCCAACGTTGTCCGGAACCAAAGTTTCCGTGTCAATAACGCATGCTGGAAGGTGGAAGCAGGACATAAAAAGCAGACTAACTTAGTGAAAAAGGGCATTCCTGGTCAAGAGAAGTCTTATTAATATAAAAGGCAGGCCTTAATTTGAGGAAGAAAATTCTGAGAATCTACGTTCGGAGTAGTTCACAGTATGGCAGTGAAACATGAACTGTGGGAAAACCGGGAGAGAAGAGAATCGAAGCGTTTGAGACGTTATGTTACGGAGGAATGTTGAAAATTAGGTGCACTGAGAAATTAAGGAGCGACGAGGTTCTCTGGAGAAGTGCCGAGGAAAGGAATGTATGGAAAACAGTGACAAGAAGAACGGTCAGGATGGTAGGCCATCTGTTAAGGCAGCACGGAATAACTTGCAAGGTACCAGAGGGAGCTGTAGAGGGCATAAACTGTAGAGATTGGAATATGTACAAGAAATAATTGAGAACCTAAGTTGCAAGTGTTACTCTGAGATCTTAAGATTGGCATAGGAGAGGTATTCGTGGCTGGCCGCATTATGCCAGTCAGAACGTTAATTTTTTCTGGAAAGGTTCATTTAGGCCCTATAATTTTTTCAAACCTGTACAACAGATAAGTTGGATTTATTCTGTCTTCTCACTGCAAGAACATGAAATGTTGTGCAGCATGATCCGTAATGAATCTCTGCATGGCAAACTGTCTTGTTTTATTTTATTTTCGTAAATTAAACTTTTGTTACTTTCTGAAAGTATGGTTCACTGTCCATGCATTAGTGTAAAGCGTGGCAGTACAGGTTTTAGAAAATTCATCTTCCACGTACTTGTGTGAGGTTAAGCTCTAATCCAGTATTTATAAATGGTAAAAGGTGGTATTAAGAAAATTATTTCTAGTGCTTTTAATGACATAAAAATGACTTGAAATAACGTGGACAGTAACCTCTTCTCAGAATTGCCATACAATGAAAAAAATTTCTTGTAGACACAATATCTGAATTATTTAATATTCACTCTTTACCTTCCTAATGAATACTTTTAACTAACGATGGTAGGAATGACCTAATTAGAATACTGTACACATGCCATATTTTACCCTGAATACCAACACGAAGACAGTGGTAAACACAATGAAACATTTACACTAAAAATACTTCGCTATTAGTGCTTGCAGCAAATAAAACTTAGTGTTTTTCCAAAAGTTTCGTCTCTCAATGAAATCATCTCAAAATCGTTTTCCATCCTCATTCACATTAGGGAACGTCTCAGATGAAAAGTCATTCTCTGTGTTGTACGTCCACTGTCCAAGCTTCTCACTGTGGTAACATCTTGAAAAGTGATTAGTAAATAAACACAACAAAAGTAAATCAGAGGTGATGGAACGCAGTCCAGTGAAATCAGACAATTCTGAAAGAAGTAGACTAAGACAGTAGAAGTAGCAGATGAGTTCTGTAATATGAGGAGCAGAGTAGGAAGGATATAAAATGCAGACTGGCAATAGCAAGAAAACACGAAAAGAGAGTACAAGTTGATTGTAATGTGGGGCTACAGAAGAATGTCGGAGATTAGGAGGACAGATTGAATAACTAATAAGGAAATACTGAATCGGTCTGGAGAAGAAACAAATTTATGGAACACCTTGACTAAAAGAAAAGATATCTTCATAGAACACATCCTGAGACATTAAGGCATAGCCATTTCTGTAATTGAGGATGTATAAGGAATAAAAACTGTATAGGCTGACCTAGGCATAAATACAGCAGACAGATTGAAATGCATGTGGATTACGCAGAGATGAAGAGGTTTGCGGTAGTATGCAGAATTGCATCAGAGCAGTCTTTGATCTAAAGACCATGGCGCTTGCTTTATCATCGTAGACAATTATGGTATTTTCAGCTGTTTTTCTGAAGTTATGTGTATGAAGTGAAAGATGTAAAGTGTGTAAGATATCGAGCCGAAGGTAATATTGTAGTTTACCAAAGATTAACAACACGCCAAAGCAACTACTACGTAATTTTGACAGTCGTGCCTAGATTGTTTTTAATATAATAGTAATAAGATGATGAAATATAATTTTGTATCCTATTCTGTTTCTCTGTCTACTTGATGTCGTACCTTGATGTAACTGTGAGATGCTTTATGTTAACAACAACAGAGTAAAGTAAGTCTACACTCTCTTTTTAAATCGAAGTTATTTTCTGTGATGTCCTCAGTAACTGTACTAGCTGATGCTTGTGTGGAAGTGTGGACGACCGGTCGACTATCTCGGCAGTTCGAATTTTCAGTGTCTGCAAACACCATTTTGATTCATCAGTAATATACGAAGTCCAACACTTAATCAAAGCGATGCACTGCAACATTTATTTACGTATTTCAACGCGATCTTAGTGCAACGACATAAAGCCGATGTAATTTCAGTAACTTTGGCTTGAACCTAATTCAGTGCATTGGCAGAGGCTAACGCTTATGAAATTCTAATTATCATAATTTGCTTCATAAAAGAATGCTTTATTTTAACAACCCAGAGTTATTTTCACTTCCATTATGTAGCGTGGCAAGGATAATACAGAACAACAATATAAATATTTTCCCAAGTAATATTCTCAAACTTTTCTTACCGTAGAATTACCGTAGCCATTTCTAAATATTTTTGCATTTCATTTAAGTGGGCTACCTGGGGGTAAGTTGTACGTGGCGTCCGAAAAAAAGCTGCAGAATCTGTGGAATTTTATGTGTACGTGAACTTTACACATTTTACCTGAAGTAACGGTAATTTCTGTTACATATACTACAATTAGCGTGATTCTGGTTGCATTTAAAGTAGAAATAGTTTTGATAAAAGAATAAGATGTGGAAAATGAGATTTTATAGCATTTTTCAAGAATTTATAAAATTTCGGATTATATGCTGCTGTACCCAAAATCAGTGCTAAGTCCACTGCGTATGCGAATCGTGTCTGAAAAATAATCTTTAACGTAATATCTGTGATTGACAGTTCTTTATAAAATTATAGATTGTTGCAAACTTAAATTTCTTACAAGAGCGACATTTGCAGCAAACGCTAAAAGAATCGTTCATGTTTTTGTCTGACGAAAATGGAATGCCTAGCGGACAGTGATATTTGAAACGTCACGTTCCATTTTTATATTTTTGTTTCTTCGTGGTAAATAATTTAAGAAGTGAATTTTTTATTAGTGAATATAAGTGATTACATGCAATGGGAAAGGTATGTAGACGTAGGAAAATGGAATCACAGCATATATTCAGAGAGAGCAATTAGCCCATGAGGAAAGTCCTACCGACACTGAAGTCCAAGATATTTCTCCTGTCTCAACTGAAGCAGAAATGGAAGAAGGACCTTCTGAGACTGTATTGGTAACTAAACCCTTGTCAGATCCTTTTGCAGAACTTTTACTCAGTCTTCAGGATCGCGACAAGGAATTATTAGGCAATTTTTCGAAACAGCAAAATGAACAGACCAAAGGGATATTTGAACACTTAGATAAAAAGCAAGATGAGCCTATATAAATAAGTTTAGAAAATTTGGCCAAATACAAAGAAGCCGCTCTGACAAAAGAGATTTTCGAAGTCCTAGACAAGAAAGAGAAAGAAAGAAAAAAAAAACCATGAGGAACGTACAATGTAGAGTTTGGATTTCCTGCCAAAGCAAGAGTATTAACAAATAAAAACTTTCTTCGAGGATATTTAGGCAGAAATTAATCAGTCCAAACAAGCCTATTAAAACATTCCAGACACATTTGGTAAACTCAACAGTGATACAACACTTTATAATCTACAGTAAGTGATTCGTCTGAACAGGTACAAAACAACAATTTGGAGCATAGAGCAGATTAAAAAGCATGGTTCTGAACAGGAATAAAGATCCATAGGTGGCTTTAATAGCTGGACATCCGAGAAAGACACTCAGATAGCTGAGAAAACAGGTTTACAAACCAGAACCATTTAACCATAAACGGGGAATATTTAGGAAATGTTCACAGCGTTATTTAAACAAAGTGAAACATTGTGTTGAACCCATATAACATCATGATGTATTAACAATTTTGAATGTTAAGTTACCGCTTAATATAAATGAGCAACTAGTCATCGTACCAGATACAGATGTTGAAAATTTCTTAGCTATCCTAGATTCACTTGATCTGCTCTATGAGGCCACACAAAACAATAACGATAGTATGTCAATGGCTATTATTGTCAGTGTGCGAACTCTAGTAATAGCAATGACAATGGAAAGAGAACCTCAGGTATCACAAGGTTCAGACATGCAGGCAAGACAAAACAATGATTACCAACCTTTAGACGACTATAATACATTCAGTGTCAGTCGCATATGTAGGAACGATAACTGATACCATCCAATACACCATCCGAATCAACAGAACAATAATGCACACAATACTAGGTGACAAGGGACAGTGGCAACCAAATGTCGTCCCTAAATATTAAGAGAACGTGAGTATATACAATCAAAATAACATACAGACTCAGGAACCAAACGCTGTACCAAGTTAGGAGCCGCAGAATCATAACGTTCGGGTAGTTGAAGTAGTAGATAACAACTGTCCAAACACATCCGGACAGTCATACTAAATGCAACCTCGTTTTGCACTCTTGTGTTGGTCGTTAAGCGGGAGGAGGGCAACACCCATTAATTGAACCAAGTCAGTAACAATGATAACGTCAAACGTAGTGTTAAAATCTTCGATAGAACGTTAGGAAATATGAAGGAAATTTTATGTAGTGAGGTCAAGAGATGGCAGAAGCATGTCAGTAGTAATGATAACATCAAACATAGTATTAAGATGCTTAGCTACTATGTTGTGGAAGAAATGAAGGAAGATTTATGTACTGAGGTCAAGAGATCGAATGGACAGAACATCTAAGTTGTACAAGCAGCGGTTCGTGCTAGTACATTCAATATTTCTGACATAAGCGTTACCATTGACGTTATTGATGTGCATTTGCCAAAAAGATAAGTAATGTGATGTTTTTACCTACCCTTCCAGTAAGTAATTCTGGCGTTATTGCGCTATTGATGCTAGAACAGTGTGTGTGGGAGCAGATACAGGTAAAGGATCATATAGGAAATGGAGCCAATATGTGCACGTTCCTAGTGATTAAAAATTTGACTATAATGAAAATTCTCGGTTTGAGATTCCTACGTGACGGATAGGCAAGACTTGATTTTAGTTATGGTGAATGTTTTTTAGTGGATGAGGGTAAGAAGATATTACCACATTCAATAAAAGCTCAAGCAATTCATGGTAAGTACTGCCACTCACTGAACATGAGATACAGGACACCTAAAGTATTCAACATGGGTAGCCAGTGTTCGAAAGGATATTTGTGAACAATTTGTCACAAATGGAAGATGCTGCTACTAGCCTATCAGACATCCATAACAAAGTTACACAGAAAGTTTGAAAGAGCAACAACAGGTTCACTTTTATAGCCTCCTTGCTAATTACTTAAACATGTTCTCCACAAAACTTTTGAAACAACAAAGGTTATGGGTATAATGCGGATGTGGTCCCTCAGAAATTTTTTGTCACTTCACCTATTCTGTCTCGTGGACCAAAAGGGAGGTGGTCAACAAAGAAATTAAAATAGCATCTAGGCTTAGTTGAAAGAAAGTTAAAGAGATCTGCATCTGCTGGAATAAGAGCAAACCTTGAGAAATCGAAGTTCGGTAGGACAACAACAAAGTTTTTGGGCCACATAATATAGCATACTGCCCAAATACCCAAACCCGGAAAAATCGGTGCTTTTCAGAACTGTCCATACCGGAGCACAAAGAATCAACTTCAAGCATCCCTGAGATTAATATCTTTTTCTGCACTACAATTACTAAACAGTCAAGTGCAGTTGAATCTTTTGCATAAAAATACATGTTGGATTTTATCACCTGAAAGTGAAACAGATTACGACTTGATTAAACCGGCTTCAGTTCGCTCTCAACTTCTACACCACCCAGACAAGAAAAAGTATTTCCGTTTCGCGACAGTTTCATCAAGTTGTGGCCTGGGTGATTGTTTACTTCCAAATAAAAGAAACCAATGGCAGTACTATGGTTAAGGTGATAGGTTTTCCGAGCCTCAGTGTGAAAGAGCATATTCCACTACATCATAAGGTAAAACAAGCAATAACAAAACACGAGAATAACAAACTGTTACAAAAATTTAAGAACGATAGCAACATCTTATTTTATATAAATAATGCAACTTCGGTCGCTGGCAAGTATGCATTCCTACAGTTATAGAAAAACTAATAAGGTAATCCTACACTACATGGGGACACTTTAGATCCACAAAATGTACAAGGAAGCGAGGACTGTCACGTTATTTTCCAAACTTAGCTCGAATCTTGCATAGCTGAAATACAATCTATACTTCTCAGGAGACCACTTCAATAAACAGCCATTGACGTTTCAGGACCACTACCCCATGCAAGAGAAGATCTTAAACATTTACTTGGTGTCTATGACATATTTTAAACTATCTAAAATTTTAAGCAACCAAATCAACAGCAGCAAGCCCAATAATTATAAAAAAAGTTGAATGACTGTATGCTACAGGTTGACAAATCAGAATCAACGCTGTGAGATAGTGCTTCCAATTTTACTTGCTCTAAATGGAATGCATGTTTAAGAGAACAAAACATTAACCAGATTTTAATATCCAGATTTCATGCTCATACAAACGGTATGGAACGCATGTTTACAGGAATTAATGGATTTGTCCGAACTTATGCAGCACACAGGAAACAAAATCGGTAAAACTTGTTGAACCTTTTCAGAAGATTGTAGACTGTTTACCTCACTTGTTTACAACATACTTTTTCCAGCTGAGTCGACATTAAAATCTAAGTAGTTGAACAAGTGATTAATACACTTCTTAAAAATACCAAGGGAAGAAAATAGCTAGGAAGAAAAAAATTGAAAAGGCACTGCTTTTACATAGCAAGAAAGCAAAATTGAGAAAGATATATATGAAAAATAGTTTACATAACACCCAAAAGTTTAAAGTAGGAGAAAAAGTATTACTGAGGGCATACCCTAAATCTTTGGTATTAAAGTAGGAAAACAAAAAAAGCAATGTTTGTATAGTGCATCATATGTAATTGCTAACATACCATATTACTGTAGTTATTTTCTTATTTATTCTGACACAAACGATCTCAAAGGAGTGTAGAATCACAACGACTTAAAAAAAGACCTACACTAGTGTTTCATAGTATTTAGTCCTATAGATACTTTTGTGTAGTAATGTAAGAAAAATCTTATTTCTGTAAATCTCAGTTTCAGGATGTGAACACTAGATCATGGATATATAATATGAAATGGATTGAACAGAGAATGAGAAGTATGAACTTTTTATCTGAAAAGAGTGTTATTGTACATACATGTACTGTAATTTACTAGGCAGTAACTAATCATTACACTTTGGAAGTAAAATATAAGTTTGTGCTCTAGAAATTATAATCTTTTCACGAGAGGACATTTGACAGACATAAAGACCAGTAACTAGGATTCCCATGAAATTTAAACCACGGTATAAATTATAATTGATAATCCAAGTTTATTGAACACCTGTACCTCATTCTCCAAACAAGTTACGTTAATCAACTGACAAAATAGTAACAAGCTTATCTGCATTTATTTTTTACAACCACTATCAATCCTTTATATTTAGACAAATGTGTATGTATACAGTGTAACAACATTAATATTCATAAATATGGGTAGATCTGCAGTTAAGCTGTCTGGGTCACATAAAAAAGTCATACAGCAGGTGAAAAAGGACTTTATTGATCACAAAGTATGCATGACGCGTTTAGGAATTATTTCCAGCTTCAGAAGCCCAAGTACAAAGTTAGCCCAAGGACAAGAAAGTTACCAGTTGTATATGTAAAATATATGCTCTTGTCCTTGTGTTACCTTTGTACTTGGATTTCTGAAGAGGGAAATAATTGCTATACGGTTTATACGTGGTTTGTGATCAATAAAGTCATTCTTCACTTGTAGTATTATTTTTTACGTCTTGTAGAAAGCTTAACTGCAGATCTATGCTCATTTATTAGAATTGTCGCTAGCCTTCTACGTGATTTTATGTCACACAGCTATTTTCATATTCATATGCAGGCATAACCAAGTAGTACGAAGCATGGACCGCATATGCTTGAGATTGATTTTGGTGATAAATAATGCCTGTTTGATATAGTATTATACGTTTCTCTGGTGTAGCTATCTGTTTTTGCTGCAGATCATCTATTATCGAATGATGTATTACTTGCATTAGCAAAGTTTTATTTTTAGAGGTCCGAGGATTGATATCCTAAATATCACATCAGATAAATGTAATTACACCAAGCAAACACTATATGAATGAACTACCCTAAGTTCACGACAAAGTGTACTCTTATATGAGGCCACGTGCTTCAGTGTCAAGAGAAAGGTATATCCTAAAGGATTTTTATATAAAAATGTAGTATAGGAGTCTTTACCTAATGGAAATTACATCCATGTTGAGGGCAAGCAAAATTTATAAATGTAAAGGGTTCTCACTGAAATATTAGTGACAGAGTGTTAATACACTTCACGTAAAAGTGAAGATATCAACATGTGTTTTAAGAAAACTGGTGTTAGTGCTTCGTGTTTATAGTGACATTATCCGTCGATATGGACAATGAAAAACCAGCGCCGAAATGTGTGTGGGACAAATGTAAAGCTTACCTTTTCATGGAGTTTACTGTCTACAAATGGAATGTATTGTCCAGTAAAAATGAAACTGTGGATAATCCGGGCGAGCAGCTCACAACGCAAGAGTTTGTCTCAGCATACAGCGCTGGTAGCGCAGAAGGAATGAAACGGATTGTGCAGTGGTAATGCAGTAATGGAAATGGCGCTGTACTTACTGTTGGTCAGGAATGCAGCGAGTGCTGACAAACTTTGCGAAATGAAATAATGTCGTTTCGTGAATGCAGGGAAGATACAATGACACTTAAAGAGTGCGTATATCTCGTGTAATGTTGTGAAATATGCATATAATTATACGCTAATCACTAACCAAATAACAGTTAGTGACTGGATAACATTACTAAATCGTCAGCTATTATTTTACACTGTCAAATCGGAATGTAAGCGATCTGTTGTGTTAAAATGTGTGCATAAAAATTCTGTGTCAAGATCATGAAAGTTCCTTTACTGGTTACTAGTTTCAGCTCATTGAAGAGCCATCTTCAGATCTAATTAACGGAAAAATTGCATAAAAGAGGAGAACAACAACATAGTACATTTTATATTTGAACTCTCATTCCGTGATACACACCAATAAAAGTTGTTATTCAGAGAGCAACAGCCAGCAGAGATTTCATTTTTTCATAATTTGTTGAGTGTAATTCTTTTTGTTGCCACGTACATGCTGAAAAATTTCAAAGATAGTGACAAAAATAATTACATACAAAGTAAATTTGGTAACTGTCATAAAGCTATAATCTTACCTAAAGTAGGTCTTCATGGTTATATAATTTTCAACGTTAGCCATACATGTTTTCAGCGCTCATATTGCCACATTTGCATTTAAATACAAGGTAACTGACAGTCTTAACTGTCATGTAGTCTATGCGCGGATGTAAGTACGTCGTACCACACGTATCGGTAGCTATAGGAACATGGAAGCAGCTATTAGAACTGCCCACATATGTAGTGCTGACAAACTTTGCGAAATGAAATATTGCCACATTTGTATTTAAATACAAGGTGACTGACAGTCTTAATTGTCATGTAGTCTATGCGCGGATGTAAGTACGGCGTATCACACGTACCGGTAGCTATAGGAACATGGAAGCAGCTATTAGAACTGCCCACATATGTAGTGTTATTGCTAAAGGAAAACGTTAATTATAGGTGGAGCTACTAACCAACGAGGTTCTACAAACACGCGCTTCTATATAAAGCAATGTAGCATAAAGAACTTTCAGTTGGATTTACGTTACATATAAAATGTAAGGAACTATGTAAAATTTCTACAATCTACAGAACATGAGCTGTAGTAGAAAATCAGGACATACTGAAAAAGAAGGAAATTAATATGGTCGCAATTGAAAGTAGTACAGATTTTTAAACAGTAAAGTATGTACAATGCCAATGATACTTTTAAAAAAATACAAACCGTAGTATCAAATAATAGAGCGCGTGATATTGTAACCCAAAGTTTAAGTGCCAGCGTTACAAGTGGCTTTGATTACATATCTGTTAATGGATGGATAAAACCTATGTGGTACAGTTGAGCCATCAGATGTTACATTAAGGATGCGTACAACGATCGAACTTCATGAATATAATCATAGTATGCTTCACAGGTATTCGCTGTAGAGCAATACCACATACGATGCCTGTCAAAATAAAAGTCCACTGCTGAACAACAGACAGCATTTCTGTTTAGTCTGCAATACATGTTAGTGAAATCACATACTAGAATCAATATGCAGAGGTCTTAGACATAAACAAAATGAAACTTAAGTTCTACGTGTTGAAATACACAATACATACATCAAATGCACAATAAGTACATGCCGGTTAAGGTAACTTGGTTTTAGTACTTCTTGTAAGACAACCGAATACCTGAAGTTACATAATTCTGTAACATGAGGTGTAGGTACGTCGTCGTTATTACGAAACCTGACAAACAATACAGGGAACCTCTTAAAGTGGCACATAGGGTCCATTAGATGTTAATTACAGCCATAAGAAAGTAGCCTTCAGACATATTAATTGTGATATTAGATTTCCTGTTGGTCAACCCTAACCTACTAAAATTTTAATAGGATTCGATGTGTCCCTTATTGTAGCAAACCCTCACTAATTTGGAGTACACTGATTCAGAATTCAAGATAAACTGGTCTATTGTTTTTTATCGCGAAGTGAAACGCCGGCTCACTGTACTGTACATCATTTGCTCCAGGCTCATTATGTGTATAATGTCGAACGAATTCCCTTCTTTCGCATCCACTTCATCTAAGACCCATAATGAGTTTCGTATGTATTGTGCTGTGAGAAAATACACTCACCGTCTCAACGGTGGTTTCTTTGGTTTTTCCGGGAGGAGATTGAGCGGAATCATTTGATACAGACAAATTTACAAGATTGTGCAGTTGAAGGATGATTAACATAACGTTCACATAGATTCTGCGCGAGACATTTAATACGCTGATGGCCTGTCTAAGACAGTATTGTCGCCCTGATCACAGACTGCAAACTGGAGCGAGCGTTCCTATACTCAGCCGTAAGTAGACGAGCTGTTCCGGTGGCGAAGCGTCTAGCAGGCGTGGCTACTATGGGGTTTCTCATTCGTCGGCGCAACATGCAGCGACTGCGCTCTCTGTGGTTTCGGTGCTAGGTGCCCACATTACTTTGGCACCTCACTCTTCTGACGACACCACAGTATGTATCACGCTGTGATAGATATGCCGAAAGAAGGAAGACATTTAGCGCATACGAGTCACATCCACCCTGGGATAACTTGTAGCCAAGAAAATGACTGCTCAGTTCACTTGCTTAAGCTCAAATGTCGATTTGTGTCAAGTCCCATCTTTCTGATCGCTTAAAAGAGTATTAAAGTGTCGAACAGTACAATACGAAACCAAGGTGGATATTAGTAGTAAATACAAACTGATAAGTTTAGAAGATAAAGTGAGACAGCTTGATAAAATCAGAGCCAGTGTTTCTGCCCAGATATTGACATTCCTCAGCCGGTTATTTACGACATTAAGACAAACTGCAGTAAAACTTTGTACTTTCTGCTACAACAAAACGTAGTAAACGGAAAAATAAAATGTATAACAGCACTAAAATTGTGTCACCATTGATGATGCTCTATGCATCTTGTACAATAATCAACGCTCTGTTGGGAATGCTGTAAGATGAGTCGAGCTTCAGGTTGCAGAGGAAATATTTGCATATAAACTAGTCAAATCAAAATTTGAAGGTTAGTATTGCAACACCATTTAGATTCTGTATATGCTTCAATACCTCTGAGGGGAAAAAAAAAAACGAGAAGTAAACTTTATGTGTGGACTTTGCGAGGAGCAAAGAATTAGAGACTTTTTCAGAAGTTGGAAATATGCCTTTGAACACGCGTATCAACTCTATTGACATTAATGCAGATTACCAAAAATATTACCGTGAAAGAGATGCTGCAAGTGATGTAAGAACAGTGTGTAACCTCCCCCTCACTTATCGACCTTAATGACAGTGAAAAATTAAACCGCGTGTACCTAATGGAAATTTGGGAAAAGCAATCGTCACCGAAGTTAATCTGTCGGTAAAGAGGGAGGAAAGGGTTACATCTAAATGAAAGGAAAAATGCTAATGAAACTGGTGGAAATTAATTTTGAAATAGGGGTAAAGTTAATAAAGAAAGTAAATGTGCGGCCGTTACATTAACAATCAACTAGCGGTAATTAGATATTTGAGATTTGGGGGAAATTACGGTCGCCAGTCCTAAGGACAATTACTATAGTAACTGAAAAAGAAAGATTATTACACATATACTTAGCACTAGAAGCGTGGCAACTGAAGGTTGACAAGTGTAGTGTGAAAACTGAAAGTTTGTCAGAAGTAATAAATTTCGCTACACTCTGACTTAATTTAGCAAAAGAATTAATAAAACCGGAAAATCGAAAGTTAATTTAGTGACTGAAGTTAATAGTGAGCTTTCTTTCTGAAGCACATCGAAATTCAGCAAAATACGGTTAGTCTTGGACTACCTCAACAATCATTTCAAAAGCTACTTGAATCTGCGCAATTTAGAAATAAGAGATTTAACTTTGAACTTGAATTAAATGATTCTGAACAATTAACAATAGTAAAATTTAGTACGTACCAAGCTGAGCTGCAGTCACAGGTAAGCTAAAATACGGTAACAAAACTCGCACTCTTAATTTGTGCTAGTGTAAACTAACTATTGTAGCCAGCTATGAATACTTTAACTGAACTTTGAAATTAAAGTAGTGAAGTGGAATGATGCTGGCGTTTGAATTTCAACGATACTCGGGTTCATGCCGGAAAAGGAAGGGACCCTGCTTGGTAATGCAATTGGGACAATGAGCAACAAAGGTTCATGCTAAGTTGCTGTAATTTTGTGATTTGAACAGTTTGAAAAGCTGAGGTCTGCCATACAGTTCTAAAACTTTACGTGCTTCCAGTCTTCCTTGTTGGTTGATTGAAGGTTTGAAGCCGTCGATCGAGGAGGTGGCGACAGTCACTCATTGTCGGCCGTCGCTGTTGCAGAAGCTGGATGTTGGCGCGCCTTCTTCTCGACACGGTCACCAGACGAAACGGGCTCTTGATGTGCGCCAGCTAATGCTTCCCGTCCGCGACACCACGTCAGAAACTATCATCGCAAGTCGAGCGCAATTACATGCTGCCAAACCCCGAAAGCGCGGCAACTCGCGGGAGCTTCACACAACACACCTGCTCCACTCGCTACTCCAGCCAGACTCTCTCTGCCCGCGCTCCACGCGACAGAGTTAACACTACCAAAGATCCTAAACACTTTGATTCTTCACACGACCTATCGATGTAATCGTTCGATAGCAGTTTTCCCTAGGCAAGACCCAGCGTAAAAATACAAATAATATTTACGAAACAAACCAATTATACATCGACATAAATGCATAAATATATATATATACAAATAGTAAATCAATTACAATATGTAAAGAGACAGAAATGTCATATATTCAGGTAACAAAAATAAGGAAAACAAATTTATAGTACAATAGATGGAAATAGGAGGATATGCATTTCCGGCGTTACAAGTGCATTAAGGAATCTTAATCATAAATACATTGTTTCTTTAACCCACTGTCAACAGATATTGGCAAAGAAAATATTCATAACGTCGTCAAACTCGGGTAGAAGTACCTCTTCGGATGCTGTGAATCATACCACTGCAGATCCAGGTAACAGTGACGAAAAACTGGTGAAGTTTGTACCATTTGGGATAAAAATTCCAGTACTGAGCAGAGTTTCATTTTTTTAAATAGATACTGTCGTGTGTATGTGTAACAACGGATTGTTTACTCTTGTTGTTCATTATTAAGACATTGTACTGATAATCAGATAACTATTTTAGAAAACATTTCTACAATTCGGTGGCTGTGGTGGTATAGCAGGTAGAGCTCTAGGCTCCAGCTCTGGAGATCCCGGGTTTCATTGTGTGTAGGATTGGGTTTTTTTTCCGTTCCAGTCGCTCCAGGGCAACGTCAGGTACACTCAACCTTCTGTAAAAATTGGTATCGGAGATCTTCATCCGCAGGTGAGGAGATGAGCTCGCCATCTTCCCACTCCTAGTGCAGCAGTTGCACCCCACCTGCAGTACGACTAGAACCTCGATCACAGTTTGAGCGCCACAGACATTTCCTTTTCTCCCCTACACTTCTAACTTTCAGTAATTTGGACTGGTGCTCGTTCCAATTGGTGTGAATTAGTTACGTTTCGTTGTGTTTGCTTAATAGGTACGACTCAGCACTCGTGTTATTCTAACAGTTGCAGTTATGCTAAGAAAGCATTTTTCGACACTGATTTTTCCATCAAATAGGAGTGGCTCCATCGAAAATGGACTCTTATTTTGACTTGAAGTTAAATTACTAACATACATGTTTTGCACATAGTTTTAGAAAATTGGTTACAGCTTGTTTCTTCGCTGTAAGCACTGGACCACGTCCGCGTCGGTGCGACGGGATATTACGCTGGGGCTCGCAACGGCACACAGTGCAACGCTGGGCGGCCTACATGGCAGGAGCGCCTATTTGGCTGGCACTCGCTACACGCCGTCACGTCAACGCGGCGACAGTAGCAGCGTCAGCTGCAGCTGGGGGCCTGGCGTGCGGGCGTCGCTGTCGTTCAGCGGAAAGGGTTCGGCACATGCGGCGCGCAGAGTTGACATGGGGTGTGCTGTCGTACAGTGAGTGCCTCACAGGCGCATCCACAGGGCTGCTCACAGCTGAGGCCCCACTTCAGCAGTAGCCGGCCCCAAGACTTCACTCGGTTTTAGTCACCCACTAGTGACATAAATTAATTGTACGAGTACAACATTTAGATAACTAACAATTGTATGCAACTAAAATGTTACACTTTTCTGAAAAAAAGTCATGATCCCGTTAAGTATTTTTAGTTATAAAGACGTTTCAGTTAGTGCTTTCATCAACCTACAACTAAGAATAAGGTTACGTGAAAACTAGAGCTGGTTACGTACATGTTACCAGTCGAAATGAGTGAATATACAAAACATAATATCTCTCAAAAGTTTAGAATTCGCAAAGAAAGGGCAGTGGAAGTTGTACTATACTTTGTTTCACGAGTTTAAAGCTTTCGGGTTATATTTTTTAAAATTTTGTTGTAGATGTCAACCATTGACTTGAATGTGTACCTTTCATCTGTGACGACAATCTTTTGTCCTTTGACCCATTTACTTGAATTTACATTCAACGTATTTTACAGCTTTAACAGATAATGTCATTTTATTATGGCCGTTACTGTGCATTTGACCACTCACGTCTCATGCAAATTACATAACTTGAGTAGTAAAGCTACGCAATTTACAACCAAATTATGTGCTACAGAAAACGTACAATTCAGAAATTCAACCAGGAGAACACAAATAATACGTCAAATCTCTTTAATTCAAGAGCCAGAAATACTGTAGGGGGAGAGACGTTCTACTAATATTAGAACTTTTTTTCTGAAACTTGTTAAAAACCAAATACATTACAAATTACCAGGCAAGTGTTGACGAGTGGCAGAGAGAGAAAGAGAGAGAGGGGGAGGGGAAGATGGAGAGGAAAACGGAAATGGAGACGGAGAGGGGTAGGAAGTAGGTTGAGGGAAGGGGAGAAGGAAAGGGAGAGGAAGAGAAAAGTTTCCTCATTCATAAGTAAAAGATATATTTGTTTCATTAGTCATGAGTCAAGGTAGACATGATGTAATTATATAAGAATGGCACTGATAATTTAGGTAAATCATTAACAATTAATCATGAAAACATTTCTAAGAAATTTTATACAATACTTTTACAAGATTGGGCAATAAACTTTTATATTCAACAAGATATTCCTGACAAGTTATAAATACGAAGTTCAAGAGAAAAGATTTATTGTTGTGCCAGTTCTAATAAGCCTCACACTGTGAAGCCAATTAATACGAACTATGGACATTAGTTATAAAATATCTGCAATAGAGTCTGGAATTTCTAAATGATAATAAACAAAGAAATTATCTGCAACAACTGCAGGGATGTAAATAAAGTTCATTACAATCACATTATATTAAAAAAATGGTCAGTGTACACCGCAGCTTGTTAGTTTCATTTACTCTTGAAGAAAAACAATTAATATTTTTCTGTCACTATGATTAAAATAATTAAACAAAAATTTGCCCAATATATTAATGAAAACTTTTTCTCTTTTTCCGTGGATTTCAGTTACCGCTCGGAGACAAATGGTAAACTAGCAGTCACAGTAGTACTGTAATGCTGTAGTATGTTATTACTAGGTACTGAATATTGCATTCTGGCGACAATCGTGCCACTGCATTTACGAGACGAGTTCATTGCTGGGCAGTTTGCATGAAGGCAATGTGTAGTGGCTGTTGTTTACAATTGAATAGGGCCAAGGGCAGTAAGCTGCCTGCTCTAGACATCGACAGCCAATAATTATTGGAAAGATTTTCAGAATGCTCTGTGGTCGTTTAAAAAAGTCGCTGCTTTCCTTTAAATTTCTTTATTTACTTTCGTGACGGGTTTCGGGTTTTCAGATGCAAATACGCGAAACTGTATTGTAGACGTCAAATACTGTCGTTACTAATATGTGGAAAAACAGGTAATACCATTAGTTAGTCATTTCGACCCTAACAGTTAGTGTTCACAGATTTATGAAACTCATTAAAGAAACAACGTAGAGGAACAGTACTTTGGGTGGTGTCAGTGAAGGAAGCAGTAAACGTAGCACATGTCTATGTCGTGCATTGTGATGTTGGCTTTGAAAGAAACTGTCACGTCGGTACATTGTTCTTGTGTCGGTGCGTAATGGCACTGCTGTGGAAATGTTTTATCATTAAATGGAGTGTTTCATGATTTCTCGTATGCGAGGACAGTGGATGTATTAAATGGAAGCCAGACTAGTCGAACGTAAACTGAAGAGTGGACTGAAGTGTTACTCTGACAATGATTGACGAGCAAAACAAAATTCAGGAAAAAATTAATGGGGGATAGCATTTATAGCAAATAAACAATTTTTTCAGCCTTCAGTTGCAAGGTAATTTTACTCGTTTACCTAGGTTTCGATTCCAGTAATGGAATCTTCTTCAGAACAAAAAATGAAATTATTTTGTGAGCCAAACACTGGCGTAGACGGAGCTGCGCCGGCCATAAATCAGGACCACACGTGAGCGCCCTAATGGTTTTAATTTTGACTGACATAATCTTATGATTATGCGTCTTTAATGTTTTAATTTTTAATCTGTGACATGGCCAGTGTTTGGCTCACAAAATAATTTCATTTCAATTTGTTCTGAAGAAGATTCCATGACTGGAATCGAAACCTAGGTAAACGAGTAAAATTATCTTGCAACTCTTGCAACTGAAGGCTGAAAAAATTGTTTATTTGCTGTACATTTCACAGTTGCTGACACGCTGCAATATGTTAAAGATTTGTAAAAAAGATAGCATTTATGTGCAATTTCAGAAGCTTCGTATCTGATCGGCTCTGTTGCAAGAAATGCCAATTTCAGAAGAGGAAGGAATATGTTAGCAACAAGAGGTAATAAAATTGTCAAGGTTATATCATCATATGTACCTTCTACGTGTTCTGAATGAACTCTTATGGTTAAAGGAAGAAAAACAACTTTGGGACGAAAGTAGAGCTGTTACCGACTTTGACGGCATACCACAAACTTCCAATTGAGTGAATTTCCAAATAAATAAACTTGCCTTCGAGAAATATACATATGGGTGGGCGTGTACTTATTGTTACGGTGTGTCTTCTCTGAAACCAGACAGAAAATCCCATCTACTGGCGTCCTTTGGACTAGTTATTCCTTTTTTTTTTGGAGCTCACGCCAACCAGGGGCAAGATTTTCTGATATAGTAATTTTTAGTGAAATTAGTTGTAATATGGTTGCCGATGGCCAAGATTCGCAATAATAACAATATTCAGTTACTGTGGTGGGGGAGAAGCAAAGATCACGCAGCTCTCTGCTGATCCACTGGTGATGGCAGCAGGTTAAGAGGATACAGAACTGGTAACAGGAGAGAAAAAATAACAAATTCATGAGTTCTTAAGATCAGTCGCTGTGCTGACAAAAACTTCGCTGTCAGTTATCACAGTCAGAGTTACTATTTCAGTTAACAGAAATTCAGTTACTTATTCAAAGAGCGATTTAACAATGTTAATTACGCTAACTGTACTTAGCCAAACTTTTATTCAGTTTCAGTGACAGCAGAAAGTCTTCTCGCAGTGAGATTTATAAACACGAATGTCATTCATCGAAATTTTCGCTACTAAATCATAATAATAACATTTCACGTAATATTACCTCTAGATACAGTAGATTTATTTATCAGCTTATGTACACATTTCCTGCCTAAATACCAAGATAATTAAATTCTACTATAAATTTACCCAGTGATTTCGTACTGTGTTTTAATGAAGGAATGAGCATATGAATGTATTTAGTCTACACAGTTTTTAGTAAACTTACCGACAAAGCAACTTATTCGAGTACAACAATTTTCAAAATAGAAAGTAACAGTGGCCTTAATGAAAGGAAAAGATTCAACAGATGTGACAATAGCCAAGATTGAGGACAAGGGTTGAGCAGTAATAGCACAGGGGATTAATAATTTCTAACTTTTTAAAATTCCCTCCAACTTTCTTTCTCAAGATAAAACTAGAACGAACTAAATGCCAATTTTTTTAAAAATATAGTTGTTATTCAGTCCTGAGGGACTTTTTGTGTACTGCATACCTTTCGTCCATTAGTCGAAAACAATTAATACTATTCAATGAAGAGCATATGTTCATCAAGGTTTGCGAAAGATGGTATTTGTTTCAGTAACTGATTAACTATTAAATCTAGAAAAGAAGCTGTACCACATGTGATGCTAAAGTGTAGTACTGCCACATATGCTTTACTAGAACGGGAAGTGCTCCTGTTTCTCAAAGTATCCGTGAAGAACTTTCAAATTTCATTTACAGATGTTACCTCGTTTAGCCAAACAATTTGCTGCCAATACGCATAAAAAGTCAGAAGAGTTCTGAAAGCATACCCATTTATTTGCTTCGTGTCATGTTAGACATAATTTATATTTTACAGAAGGGTACAATGTAAATATTTGAGGAGTGTTCCAAGCTTAAATACGAAGATTTCACACAATCGATTGCATAAAATAGGATGATTATTTACTCTGAAAATAAATACTCACCTAAAATGATAATTGACTAGGAAGAAATACTCATTCACTGTTGCAGGAAGCATTTGTGTAAAGTTGATTTATGCAGCCATAGTGTGTGCAACTGCTTTAGAAATACTGTAGCATTTGAAATCCGTATTTGCAAGATATCATAACAGTTCCTTGAAAAAGATGCTAAACTGTGATTTATAATTATAGTACTTTGGGTCATTGCAGTTTACATATGCAATCAGAAGTCATTACCACATTCAGGTGGTCGAAACTTTTGGCTGTGGTGGGAAACTCCCGATACAAACTTCTAGGACTCGTGGAAGGGAGTGAGCATATAATATTCTGAGTAGGGACTTCTGTTTGGAAACGTACCGTTTCCGTTTTACGACTGTAATTCCAATAACTCATCCGCATCTGCTTGAGGAGTTTAATTAGGCGTGATGCATTACAGTTATCAGGCAACAATTACAAAGGAAACATAAGGAAACATCCATTTAGCACTTACGCACATTTGTTTCCACTGACAAATGTATCGTGTTTACCTTCTTCGTTAAAAGTTCGTGTGATGGCGTGCAGCGTTGCGGAAAACGTTCGTGCTGCAGCCGTCTAGAACCCTTCCGTTACGTCGTGCTTTGGTATACGCCAGGAGCATGTCAGTGTATTTTAAAAACGTGTAGAGAACCATGTTTAGTGTATCGCAGACGATCAGGCATTGAATAGGTGTCGCAGCAAGGCAGACGTTAAGTGGGACCAGGTGACCGTCTGACGTAGTACACATCATCCTGTGTACCCTATTGCATTCCGGGACCCGCAACTCTTCAGACTTTTCTCTTTCCCTCGGCAGACGTGGACGCATTACACATCTGAACTGAAAGCGTCATAAAACGCAAAAGGTACGTTTCCGGACATGGATCCCCATACAAAATAGTATTGTGTACTCACTGCACTCCACAAGTCCTAGAAGTTTGTAACGGGAATTTCCGAACAACCTGTGTATAAGGTATACAGCATTTTGATATTAAATAAAAAGAATCATAGTGTATTAAATTGCTCTTGTGTTCACTATTTGCATATTAAATAAGAAGGAATTTTTTGTTGAGTCATACCTTCTGACTGGTTTGATGTGTCCGGCCACGAATTCCTCTCCTGTGCCAACCTCTTCATCCCAGAGTAGCATTTGCATCCTACGTCCTCCATTATTTGTTGTACGTATTACAATCTCTGTCTAACTCTACAGTTTTTACACTTTGCAGCTCCCTATGGTAGTATGGAAATTATTTCCGATGTCTTAACAGACGCCCTATCATCCTGTCCCTCCTCCTTGTCACTGTTTTGCACATATTCCTTTCCTCACCGATTCTGCGCAGAGCCTCCTCATACCTTACCTTATGAGTCCACCTAATTTTCAACATTATTCTGTAGCACCATATCTCAAATGCTTCTAGTCTCTTCTTTTCCGGTTTTCCTACAGTCCATATTTCACTACTGTACAATACTCTGCCCCAAACGTATTCCTCAGATTAGGGTCTATGTTTGATACTAGGAGACCTCTCTTACCAGGGAATGCCCTTTTTGCCAGTACTAGTCTTCTTGGGATGTCGTCCTTGGTACGCGCGTCGTTGATTATTTTGCTGCCTGGGCAGTAGAATTCCATACCTTCATCTACTTCGTGATCACCAATCCTGATGTTAAGTTTCTCGCTGTCGTTTCTACTACTTCTCAATAGTTTCATCGATTTTCTCTCAGTCCGTATTTTGTACTAATTAAAGTGTTCATTCATGCACTGTGCGGCTGGTCCCGGCGGAGGTTCGCGTCCTCCCTCGGGCATGGGTGTGTGTGTTTGTCCTTAGGATAATTTAGGTTAAGTAGTGTGTAAGCTTAGGGACTGATGACCTTAGCAGTTAAGTCCCATAAAATTTCACACACATTTGAACATAAACTGTTCATTCCATTTCAGATCTTGTAGTTCCTCCTTACGTTTCCTGAGGATAGCAATGTCATCAGCAAATCATATCACTGATATCCTATCATACTGAATTTTATTTCCACCCTTGAACCTTTCTTTCCATCATTTCTTCTTCGATGTATAGATTGAACAGTAGAGGCGAAAGACTACGTCTCTGCCTTATATCCGTTTTAATCCAGCACCTCGTTCTTGATCTTCCATTTTTATTGATTGTTTCGTCTTGGCTCGTGTAGATTACCATCGTTCCCTATAGCTTACCTCTAATTTTCTCAGAATTTCGTCCATCTTTTACCATTTTACACTGTCGATCGCTTTTTCCATGTCGACAAATCTTACGAACCTCCTTGATTTTTCTTTAGTCTTGCTTCCGTTATCACTTGCAGCGTCAGAATTGCCTCTGTGGTGCTTTTACCTTTCCTAAAACCAAACTGGTCTTCATCTAACACATTCTCGATTTTCCTTTCCATTCTTCTATATCTTACTCCTGTCAGCAACCTTGCCGCGTTCAGCTGATTGTGCGATAATTCCCGCACTTATCGGCTCTTACAATGTTCGGAATTGTGTGGGCGATATTTTTGTGAAAGTCAGATGGTGTATCGCCAGACACCAACTTGAGTAGTCATCCTGTTGTCATTTCCCCCAAGAAGGAATAAAAATGTCCTAAACTGCAAATTCGTGTATCATTTGAAAATCGTAAAACAGGAGGATCAAAAGTGCATTTGGGTCACAGTTTTTAAAATACAATTTACAAATTAATAATTTACGCGTTAGCATCTACAAGATTCTAAGAGTCGTCACTAGCGTGTTTCAAACGTGTCTGCTGTGTGGCAAAGTAAAGCAGCCAAGCAGACTTTGACGAGAGAAGTGTAGCGCGTTTACCGGGTGACAGTCGGGTTGGTGGCGGTGCGTCGAAAGCCGCACTGCACACAGCTGAGGGCATTTCGCGTCGACGCGGCGCGGCGTGAAGGCATCCAGGAGGCGTGCGTGCTGGGACGGTGGACTCCGTCTCCCTTTGTCTGGCGGAGTCTGTCTTTGGCAGCTGCCGGCGCTGCACGTCCGGCGTTGGCGACAATGAACCCCAGACACCCATTAGGATGTAGTCTTCTTGCGGTCTCGATTACAAGTGTCCTTTCAAGGACATGTCTTTGCGTTTTTCAGAACTATGTCCCTAGGTGCCGCCGTAACCTCAATTGGCTGAATTATGCTTCTCTGGCCAATATACTGAGGTGACAAAGGCCATGGGATAGCTATGTGCACTTAGACAGTTGGCGGTAGTATCGTGTATACAAGCTATAAAAGGGCAGTGTATTGGCGGATCTGTCATACGTACTCAGGTGATTCACGCGGAAATGTTTTCGACGTGATTTTGGCCCCATGACGGGAATTAATAGACATTGAACGCGGAATGGTAGTTGGAGCTAGGGGCATGGGACATTCCCTTTTGGAAATCATTAAGGGAATTCAATATTCCTAGGTCCACAATGTCAAGAGCGAGCTGTGAATATCAAATTTCAGGCATTATCTCTCACCACCGACTACGCAATGGCCGATGGCCTTCACGTAACTACCTAGAGCAGCGGCGTTTACAAAGAATTGTCAGTGCTAATTGACAAGAAGCACTGCGTGAAATAACCGCAGAAATCAGTATAGGACGTTCGCTGAATTTATCAGTTCGAGAGTCCTCTGGTCCAAGTGAACCGATCATTGACTGGAAATTTTTATGTGCGGCTACGGGGAGACTATTTATAGCGTTTCACGGACTTCGTGTTCCCAAACAACGATGGAATTTTTTTGGATGACAATGCGCTTTTCTCAAAGCTAGACATGATTGTCTTATTGGGATTCCCGCGATCGTTCTTTGAATAAAAATATGACATTTCAGTTTTTCATTGCTATTTTTTATTTTCAATGACCGTTTTCAGACAAGCTGCCCATCTTCAGATCATATATTGCAGTTAGAGAGTAACCTGTCAGTACAGAACCGTAGTTCTGTAGCAGTTTGGAAATCATTAAAGAATTCAATATTCCTAGCTCCACAACGTCAAGGGCGAACAGTGAATACCAAATTTCAGGCATTATCTTTCAACACCGACTACGCAGTGGCCGATGGCCTTCACATAACTACCGAGAGCAGCGGTGTTTGCGTAGAGTTGTCAGTGTTAATTGACAGGTTACTCTCTAACTGCAATATATGATCTGAAGATGGGCAGATAGCCTGAAACAGGTAATCGAAAATAACAAATAGCGATCAGAGACTAAAATGCCATATTTTTGTGCAATGCGCTATGTCAGCGGGCCATAATTGCTCGTGATTGGTTTGTAGAACGTTCTGGACAATCAGAGTGAATGATTTCGCATCCATATCTACCAACATGAGTCCAATCGACCGTTTATGGAACATAATCGAGAGATCAGTTTGTGCACAAAATCCTGCACCGGGAACACTTTCACAATTATGGACGGCTGTAGAAGCAGTGTGGCTCAATATTTCTGGGGGGGGGGACTTTCAACGACATGTTGAGTCCATGCGACGTCGAGTTGCTGCACTATTACGTATCCCATTATTTTTGTCACCTTGGTGTGTCATATTTACTCTTCTAATTCTCTCAGGTTCATCTGATGTAATTCGGCTGCACTCCAGTAACGGTAGGTTACTTCACTTTTGTTGAGGTTTGTCCACAACAGATTATAGTGTAGTCTAGCCGATATTTTCAAAAGGTATCTCTAAGTATTTAAAGCTATAAAAGTCGGTTTCTGTTTCTTCAATGTATCTTCTAAGGTAGGTCGTTGGATCAGTACTGACTTGCATGTACGGGTACCTACATTTCTCTCGAACCCAAACTGATCTTCCCAAAGGTCACCGCTAACAGTTTTTCGTTTTTGTGTAAATAATTCATGTCCGTATTTTGCAGCCTTGACTTCTAAACTCTTATTTATGAAATACTGCCAACTCTCAGGAATATCACGTTCTTTTTGAAATCTGGCGGTATTCAGCCGATCTCATATATCTTTCGTGCTAGGTGAAATAGTTTTCTCATGGCTGCCTCCTCCATGCATGGAGAAGTGCTTCGTTCGGCGGTAGGACGAAAGATAGAAAAGGGAAGTTTAAAAGTTGTGACTCTGTGCCTAGTATCAATACGATGTCTCTGTTTTGATTATAATACTGTTTGTTATTCATTTCAATTCAATTCACGGCAGTACCGTATAGTCTGCATTCAACTAGCTGCAGCGCAGGAAATTGCGCAGCGCTGCCCAGGATTTGGCTCTGTGCTTTGTTGATACGATTAGTTGCGCCTTCTTTTGTTACGTTTTGCGACGAGTATCTCATTGTGTTTCTGTATAATTCGTCTTCTGTTGTTACAGCTGAGTTTTCACTGTTTCAAGTAGGGCTGCGTTTCAGCGCGACTCGAACTGTTCGAACAGTTCGAGAAATCTCGTGTTCTGTTCGATCTTTGATCGGCTTGCGTTCTAGTCACTTTGTCGATACTACACCCACGACCAGCCTTAGCGTTTGTATGGCTCTGTGGGCTTTAATAGTAAACACATACTAAAATAACTTCTAGGATGTATGTGGTATGTTACATTGGCAGCTAATCAATAAATAAGAGTTTTAAATAATGACTGTGTCACATTCTCAAGCTTTCGCTCGTCTGGCGATCTACTGACTCCTGACAGTACTATCTCGAAGACAGGCATTGCTGCTATAGTTTATTCTAAGCATATGAATTACAGTTAGCTTACCACAATACATTTAGTTCGTTAGGCATTTAATTTTTCATTATTATCTTCATTGCTTCATCTGAATAGTTGTAATAAACTGACCAAAAACTTTGAAGTAAGTCAGTTAAGTATTTTTCAAGATGAAACTTCCTGGCAGATTAAAACTATGTGCCTGACCGAGACTCAAACTCTGGACCTTCGCCTTTCGCAGGCAAGTGCTCTACCATCTGAGCTACCCAAGCACGGCTCACGACCCGTCCTCACAGCTTCAATTCTGCCAGTACCTCGTCTCCAAACCAGTTTTATTCTGCCAGGAAGTTTCATATCAGCGCACACTCCGCTGCAGAATGAAAATCTCATTTTTCAAGATGTTTAGTGACAACTTTTCTCCAAACATATACGGCCAACACGTCAAATGAATTCGCTGTTGTGAATGAGGACTACCATCATCCGTAGAATGGAATGGTGAACATGAAAATTCGTGCCGGACTGGCATTCGAACCCGACTTCCCGCTTATCGCGAGTGGTGGCCTTATCATTTGGCTATCAGTGAACGACTCACGGCCAGGCCCAAACTTCCATTTGTCGCTAACCCTGGATGTACGAGTACAGCTCGTACACTCAGGGTTAACGACGTATGAAAGTTTGGGCCTGGCTGTAAGCCAAATGATAAGGACACCACTCGCGATAAGAGGGAAATCCGGCTTTGAGTCCCGATCCAGCACATATTTTCGCTGTCGTCGTCCATTCAACAGCTGATAGTAGTCCCTATTCGCAATTGCGAATTAATTTGATGTGTTTCGTAATGGCTATGGTCATCGCAGTGCCTGTTCCTTTGCACATGCCTGCATGTCCAAAGGGACTCTGCATATTAATCAGAATAACACAGGCACAGCAATATTGTACATATGGCCTATGTCTGCCCAAATTTTGTAAGGGGCTCATGCAGAAGTCTGGAGTTAATCGGCCAAGAAATTTTAGAGATATTTGATAACAATCTTTCCTCTTTATGTTACATACATGTATGTTTCAAGTCATATCACGAAATCTTATGTAGACAATGATCTGTCTCTTGTCTTGAAGACACGCACACGCACGCACACACACACACACACACACACACACACACACACACACATATATATATATATATATATATATATATACAGGGTGTTTCAAAAATGACTGGTATATTTGAAACGGCAATAAAAACTAAACGAGCAGCGATAGAAATACACCGTTTGTTGCAATATGCTTGGGACAACAGTACATTTTCAGGCGGACAAACATTCGAAATTACAGTAGTTACAATTTTCAACAACAGATGGCGCTGCAAGTGATGTGAAAGATATAGAAGACAACGCAGTCTGTGGGTGCGCCATTCTGTACGTCGTCTTTCTGCTGTAAGCGTGTGCTGTTCACAACGTGCAAGTGTGCTGTAGACAACATGGTTTATTCCTTAGAACAGAGGATTTTTCTGGTGTTGGAATTCCACCGCCTAGAACACAGTGTTGTTGCAACAAGAAGTTTTCAACGGAGGTTTAATGTAACCAAAGGACCGAAAAGCGATACAATAAAGGATCTGTTTGAAAAATTTCAACGGACTGGGAACGTGACGGATGAACGTGCTGGAAAGGTAGGGCGACCGCATACGGCAACCACAGAGGGCAACACGCAGCTAGTGCAGCAGGTGATCCAACAGCGGCCTTGGGTTTCCGTTCGCCGTGTTGCAGCTGCGGTCCAAATGACGCCAACGTCCGCGTATCGTCTCATGCGCCACAGTTTACACCTCTATCCATACAAAATTCAAACGCGGCAACCCCTCAGCGCCGCTACCATTGCTGCACGAGAGACATTCGCTAACGATATAGTGCACAGGATTGATGACGGCGATATGCATGTGGGCAGCATTTGGTTTACTGACGAAGCTTATTTTTACCAGGACGGCTTCGTCAATAAACAGAACTGGCGCATATGGGGAACCGAAAAGCCCCATGTTGCAGTCCCATCGTCCCTGCATCCTCAAAAAGTACTGGTCTGGGCCGCCATTTCTTCCAAAGGAATCATTGGCCCATTTTTTAGATCCGAAACGATTACTGCATCATGCTATATGGACATTCTTCGTGAATTTGTGGCGGTACAAACTGCCTTAGACGACACTGCGAACACCTCGTGGTTTATGCAAGATGGTGCCCAGCCACATCGTACGGCCGACGTCTTTAATTTCCTGAATGAATATTTCGATGATCGTGTGATTGCTTTGGGCTATCCGAAACATACAGGAGGCGGCGTGGATTGGCCTCCCTATTCGCCAGATATGAACCCCTGTGACTTCTTTCTGTGGGACACTTGAAAGACCAGGTGTACCGCCAGAACCCAGAAACAATTGAACAGCTGAAGCAGTACATCTCATCTGCATGTGAAGCCATTCCGCCAGACACGTTGTCAAAGGTTTCGGGTAATTTCATTCAGAGACTACGCCATATTATTGCTACGCATGGTGGATATGTGGAAAATATCGTACTATAGAGTTTCCCAGACCGCAGCGCCATCTGTTGTTGAAAATTGTAACTACTGTAATTTCGAAAGTTTGTCTGCCTGAAAACGTACTGTTGTCCCAAGCATATTGCAACAAACGGTGTATTTCTATCGCTGCTCGTTTAGTTTTTATTGCCGTTTCAAATATACCGGTCATTTTTGAAACATCGTATATATATATATATATATATAGAGAGAGAGAGAGAGAGATAGAGATAATTAAGATTTTTAATTAATAAGCAATTTGAACATAAATGTTATAGTTGTTAAGCACACTTGTTTCTGCTGTTGCTCGCAGTTCCACTCTTCCTGTGGTCAGTGTCATTCTGGACTGTTCCTCTTTTATATAAACCCGACCGACGCTTCCCTGGCTATATCCCCCTCTGCCCTCACCCCCCCCCCCCTCACCACACCTACCTCCACTAATCACCTCCTGTGCCTTCTGCCTACAGACACGGCAAACATAGCAAGGCATTGGTATCTATCACATTAAGAAGAAAAGTCGTGTGGTAGAAATGGCTGGGAGATCCCAAAGTGTATGCTCAGCCACCTATGTGGAAAGTTATTCTCTGTGCTTCGTACTTGCAGAAGTTTTTCCCTGTGCTTCCTACTTGCAGACAATTGCCCTTTGCGAAGTGTGAGAGGTGTCTGCATAATTGTATCTTTTAAGAGTTGTTGACTGTATTGTGGTGTCATGTTTCTGCTGGACATGAAGACAGACGGGAGAGGCTGAAACCCAGCGCCAGTACAAAGCATATCCCTTCTGATCAGCGCCAAGGGAAACCAGTGAGCTTAAACATCTGATGGGCATATCACCATCAGCAGCGTCCCATGCTGTCACTTCATGAGACACTACAGAGAGTTTTGATTTTTAATCCAGGACACAGGTACAACACTTGTGGTTATGCACCTCCCCACTACTGTAAAGACAAAGGAAAGTTATGTAATCCGTGCAGCATACCCTGACAGTCACCCATCCAAGTACTGCCCATGCCTGACAGCAATCTGACAGGAACTGTGCATCCACCTCGCCATGGCTGTTGACACCAGCCAGCTATACTAACAATAGATAAGCCGGTTCTATGCACATTTTACCTGCAATTTATTTTTTCCATACCACTCTGAAAGGTGAGTGGTTAGGTTATAGGCCCCTAAATTGCGTCTAAAACTAGTGACCAAGACTAGAAGTCTTATATTTTTCATAACGTCTTTCCCCTAAATCCTTGTGACAGGAACTCAGAAAGCGAATACACTGACAGACACATAAAAACGGTTTTTCGAGGGATGCTGTTGGTATCTCTCCCGTCAGTAATCTTTGTAACGGTACTCGTACAGCAAGATATATGCTCGGCAAACCACTGAACAGTTCGTGGCGAAGTCTAATTCGTACAAATATTAGCGATTTTCCATTTGTGTATTGAGCAAGGAAAAAAATTCTGTCTGAACATCTCTTTAGACACCCAGATCCCCTATACAAGGTATATGATGGTGAACTGACGCACAGTCGCTTTCAAAAACATATTTCGAGAGAACTACGTCAAACGTCTTCCAAAGATTTTCCCCGAGCAGAATTCGAACGTTATTACATCGCTGGCGCAGAGCAATGCCGTTTAAATGCACCGCAAATTTAGCACACGCGTCTCATAGGAAATTTAAAAACTAGATTCTGTATCTAGAATAAAGTTCGAACATATAAATGCAAGGGAATTCCACTTATTTGCTGTAAGTATGACCTATAAGTTGCTATACTCTGTCTTTCAAGCAGCATTTATCAAATGTGGCTGCTAAAGTTAAAACTAGAAATAATATTCTTCAGAAGCTTGTTGGTACATCATGGGGAGCCAATACTAACGTCCTGAGATCTACAGCACTAGCTCTGTCATATTCTGTTGCTGAATATTGCTGCCCAACCTGGATCAACAGTGTTCACACTAAGAAGATAGACGTGCAACTCAATCAGGCAATGCGATTAATCACAGGATGTATTCGGAGCACAAACACGCTGTGGCTGCCTGTTCTAAGCAATATCCCACCTCCAGCCCTAAGAAGATCAGAAGCTCTCCTAAAGACGTGGAAAAACATTCAGCAGAACCCCCAGCTCCCCATCCATCAAGATATTGTACAAGGAACACACCAACGCTTGAAATCGAGGAAACCACCATGGCGCACAGCACTCGACCTTGAAGGATCTGCTTTCAACATTAACAGTTCATGGAAACTCCAGTGGGAACAGTCTTCAGTAGCCAATAAACATCTAGTCGAGGACCCTTCCAAGCAGACGCAAGGATTTGATCTTCCAAGGCGTCAGTGGAGGATCATTAACCGCATTCGAACTGGACAAGGCAGATGTGGCTATCTACTGCACAAATGGGGATGGGTTGGCTCTGCAAATTGTGACTGTGGTGCCCCCTCACAGACGATTCATCACATTGTTGCTGACTGCCCTCATCGTACTTTCAGAGGAACTTTAATGGACATTCACCGTACATCGGATGAAGCAGTCAAGTGGATTGAAGAACTAGACATAGAGCTGTAAAACTGTACGAACTTGTGATTGTACATTTTAGTCCTGAAAATATTGTATATAAATGTAAATCAATGTACACATCATACGATAATAATAATAACAGGAAAATAAATGATAACGTCTTGAGTTTTGTACTGAAATTTATCTCACTATGGAGCCTCTATTTTAGTGAGTTACACTGCGGCGATACTGGAAAATGGCTTCACATTATGCCAGTATGGCAGCTTTGGAAAGCCTTCGAATTTGGATCTATCACTTCTACATCTATATCCATAGTCTGCAAAGTGAAGGGCATGGCAGAGGGTACATCCCATTGTACCAGAATTAGATTTTCTCTCGTTCCATTCATGTATGGATCACAGGAAGGAAGATTGTTTAAAGGCCTTCGAGTGTGCTGTAATTATTCTAACCTTTCCCTCATGATCCCTATGATAGTGATACATGGTGGACTATAGTACATCCCTTAAGTCATAATTTACAGCCAGTTCATGAAACTTCGTTAGTAAACTCTCTTGGGATAGTTTCCGTCTACCTTAAAGAGTGCCAGTTCAGTTTCTTCAGATTCTCTATGCCATACTCCCACAGATCAAACTAACATTTAAACATACATGCTGACCTTTGTATATGTTCAATATCCGCTATTAGCCCTAGTAGTATGTGTCCCGCACACTTGAGCAGTATTCTAGGATGGATTGCATAAGCGATTTGCCAATGATCTTCTTTGTAGATTGTGTTTCCCCAGTTCTCTGCCAATCAACCGAAATCTACCACCTGCTTTTCCCATTCTAACATGTGTGGGACTGTTTCTGTTTTAGGAATTTGGTGTTGAACCTATGGCCTGCAAGGTAGGAAGATATAATCTCAGTCATGCAGAGTTCAGAGAGTGCAGCAGTATTGACAGTGATGTAATCAGACAATGATTTCAATCTCTGTTCCCATACACTCCCTGTAAAGAAAACGATATTGCTAACAGAAATTAGTGAATGTGTTCAGGCATAACTATATGGTGGCAAAAAAATCTTGGATTTTCCTTGTTAAAGTTTATTTAACCTCTAAGTGCGACTTCGTGACGTAGCCATGTTAGTAAAATTACTTAGAGGTTGGTAAAATGTTGATATTAAGTGTTCACAGTTGTGAAACTATTATAAGGTTCTTTAATGGTAAGGTGGTCCATCAAATAGAAACAAATTAAATAAATAGGGGCCAGAGATTTCAGTTACGCTAAAATGCGCATGAAAATACCCAAAATTGAATGGGGTAGGTAAAGAGCAATCAAAAAGAAGTACACAGTTAAAACAATTCCATAGTTAAAGATTATAAAGCACTCTACAGTAGCTGTGCAATTCTTTTCATTCAATCGGATAGCTCACGATTTTTCTTCAGTTAAGCCCGACAATCATGAAGATGCTTAACTACAGGTCATGATTGAATCTACAAAAATTGAGAGAGACGGAGACGACCGTAGTTCTGAGTGTCAATTGAATATCACTTGCTGGCGTAGTGCGAGTGCGTGTGTTTTCCTTTGGTCATCAGCGGCAGTGGTGGCTGTTGGTGCGAGCTGTGAACGTGAGAATCTATTCTAAATCGCTCTCTACTGTTAAACACCAGTCGGATACATTTCCTACATCTTTGGTGAAGCCGAGACTCCTAGTTGTGCCGTAGCTAAATTGATGGTGAAACTAATTAATGGTGGAAGCTATTTGGCTGGAATAGTGCGTACATGTTTCTTTTTTTATTTTCTTTTGCTTGTGCGGTTTCTCCCGCGGATACGCAGGGTCGGCATGGTTAACCGGATGTGGCAATGTTAGCTGAAGGGGTGGCCGGATGCCCTTCCTGCCACCACCCCTTACCCCCCTGGAAGGAATTAGTGCACCCCAACTGTCTGCGACTGGTGTAATCCGTGGAATAGTGCGAAAGTGTTCATATGTCTACGAGCCGTGTAACCGAGGCGCGACATGGGGACCAGCCCGGTATTCACCTAGGGGGATGTGGAAAACCGCCTAAAAATTACATGGAATAGTGCACACATCATTGCCCTCAAATCACTCACAAGCGTTAACTGTAAGTGATTAGTGCATTAGTGCGAGTATCCACACTAGGAGACTTTGCAGTTTAACACTTTAGCAGTGAAGACGAGCCTGTGAACAAGTGTTCACATAATGACTCTCGCAATCGTCTTAGTGCAGCGCGAGTCGCATTGCTCAAACACTTGACGATTTTCTGCAAGAGGAGAAGGGAATTTTCAGTCTGCTATTTGCTTATATCAAAGCTGGTGGTTACATGTTTTTTTTCTGGCTAATCAGAGCATTCCTATTTGTTATAACTCCACCCACTAGAGTTTTCCGTAGCCTGTCACAGGTGTCGTTTCTTTTGTAGGGTAGAGTTTAACTTCTGCTACGTAATGAGATAAACAGCTTTTTCTTTAATGGGAGTTTTAGCACAGGTGGCTACAGTGAGTCACCAATGTTTTGAGTTTGGTTTCTCCAGACAGTTTATCTGGCATCCCCCGCCCTGTACCTGCAGAAAGGCTTTCCAATGAGCTGTCGTCAAAAGCAGGGCCAAGGGCTGCTTTTGCCGGTGGCGTACAAAGTAGCTCTGGGGGTCTCATTGCGTCTGCTAGGTGTCCCACTGTGAGGTTTCAGCTGTGTGGAATGGTTGTGCTGTTGTAAAATACTCCTTCCCTCAGAACTGCGTTTTGTATCTCGGGTCGGGGAAATTACATGAGTGCAATTACTAGTGTGATTGTTAGTGATTCATATTCACGAAATGCTGGCTTATTTATTAGATCTGCACATCAATGAAATTCGTGCAATTTCACATAACTATGTTGAGTGACATACCGATTTAACCGAATTGTTTCAATGTAAGTTCTGTTATTTGTTTGACACCTTAAACCATAACTGATTATGTGATCATTTCATTTCACATCCTTACAAAGTGTCACACCCAAGTACTTTTATGAGCTGACCGATTGCAAGTGAGACTCATTGACATTGTAGTCATAGGCTACTACGTCGGTTTTCATTTCGTCGAGGAGAAAATTTTACATGTTTGAACATTTCAAACAAGTTTCCAATCTCTGCACCACTTTGAAGTCTGACTAAATACTTATAAAGCTTCTTTGAGACAGTATTTCATTGTATATAACTGCATCATTTGCAGAGAATCTGACGTTACTATTAATATTGTCTACAGGGTGATTATTATACAACATGAACACCAAGGGTCCTGACACACTTCTATGTGTCACACTTGAAGTTACTTCTGCATCTGTCGATGACTCCATTCCGAGACAATTTAATGCGTCCTCAGTGCCAAAAAATCCTCATTCCACTCACAGATTTCGCTTAACATCTGATACCATCGTACTTCTGATACGAAGTATAGATGACGTACTGAATCAAATGATTTTCTGAAATGAAGAAATACTGCATCTACCTGACTGCCTCAATGCAAAGCTTTCAGTATGTCACGTGAGAAAAGTGCAAGTTGGGTTTCACATGAAATGTTTTCAGAATCCATGCTAGTTGGCATGGAGGAGGGTAATTTGTTAACTATCTCTCATTACGGTTCAGCTTAGAATATGTTCTAAGATTCAAAAACAAATGGATGTGAATGATACTGGACGGTAGGTTTGTGGGTCAGTTCTGCTTCTCTTTTTGTAGGAAGGTGTGACTTGTACTTTCTTCTAACAAGAAAACTTTTTTGATCATTGGATATACGATAAGTTATTGTTAGGAGAGGGAATAACTCAGCCACAAATTCAGTACAGAATGTGACAAGGATTCCGTAGGCATTAGAACTTTGTTCAGTTATACTGATTTCAGCTACTCCTCAACACCGTTGACACTAACACTTATTTCACTCATCTTTTCAGTGGTACGAGAATTCAAGTGGAGCAATTCTCCTGAGTTTTCCTTTGTAAAGAAGCATTTGAAAATGGAGTTCAGCATGTCTGCTTTTGCTTCTCTACTGTCAGTTTCACTTCCTGTTCCATTGATGAGTAGCTAGACACTAACTTTGGTGCCACTAACAGTCTTTGCATATGATCAGAATTTGTTTGGGTTTTGTGAGAGAACATTTGACAAAATTCTGCTACCATAGCCATTGATGGCTTCACGCATTGCTCTCCTGGCAGCCTAAGACGTTTCATTCAGCATACTTTATTTTACACATATTAAGCAAAAGTCTCTACTTCTTTAGCAATTTCTTTATAGTGACGGTGTACCATGGAGGGAAATAAATTAACGATACGAATACGGTTTGAAATATTTTGCGAACTAAGTTATTCCGAAACTTCCTGGCAGATTAAAACTGTGTGCCGGACCGAGACTCGAACTCGGGACCTTTGCCTTTCGCGGGCAAGTGCTCTGCCAACTGAGCTACCCAAGCACGACTCACGCCCTGTCCTCACAGTTTTCATATCAGCGCACACTCCGCTGTAGAGTGAAAATTTAATTCTACGTTATTATGGCTTTCTCGTGATGCATTTTTTTTAAATATTTGATTATCCTTAAGAAAACTAAAGTACAAGTATTAATCGCACATCATCGTTCACCGTGTCATTGGAACTTTGTATCTAGTGCTGAGAAATAAGCATAGCGGTTTGGAGAGCTGAGTAATATGAAGGAGATGGCTTGGAGTGTAAAATATAAAACTTCAACTTCCCGCGTTACCGTATTTATCCAATGCTTGTATCATAAATATAAGTCCATCTTGTGCCAAAGTGAAACGTAGGGGGTGAGTAGTTCAGATAAGAAGAGAATAAACGTTGTTAATATGTTGTACGACGGAAGAATGCGAAGATTAGATGAGGAAATCGAATAACTACTGAAGACATACTGTATCGAATCGAGAAAAAAGATATTTATGGTACAACTGTACTAAAATAAGGGATTGGTTGTTAGGATACGTCCTTAGACACCCAGGAATAGTGTGTTTGGTAATGGAGATAAGTGTTGTGCCAAAAATTATAATGGGGCACTTAGCCATGAATACGTAAGTAAGTCCAAACAAATGCATGTTGCAGGACTTTTTCAGAGATGAGGAGGCTTGTACTTGTTAGACAAGGGTGAATAGCTACATCAAACCAGTCTTCGGACTGACTACCATGGCTGTAAATTACGGCTACATTTTTTGACCAGTATTTGTCTTGTTGCAAAAATTTTGCGGTACCACCAAAATCATCACCGCCTGCAGACTACACAGGGCGAGTCACGTAAGATCTTTCATTTCGCGAACGGTTTCAGGTATCGAAACGTGGGTTTCGGCAGATGATGGTACGCTAATAGGCATGTGCGTTTATATGTGATAAAATGTAACTTTTGTATCGATCAAGTAATTAAGAAAGTTTGATATTTTAAGTAGAATGATATACTTTTTTAACGGCATCCGAAAGCGCTTGTAGAGATGATATAACGCTTGTTAACGTTGAGGTTGAAACTATTAGCCAAAGGATCCAAGAAACGCACTAAAATGGGAAAGAAATGTGCCCAACGTCAGCTGTTGCACTGTAAATACCACCAAGCAGAACTCTAGTACGAGGTTCAGTTTTTATACGCAGCAAGATAAACCTACGCTACTAACGTAAAACCTCATTACCTGTACGACATAGATGCACTAAGGCATATGATAGCTTGTGGTGGATCAAATGGGGCCAAGGAAAATAATTTTAAATATGGGTGCGTTTTCACGAGTCTGCAGAAGCAACTACTGTTTCGTCAGTTAATTTTCCATTTAAACGCTCCTCATTGCAGCTTACTTGCCAAAGCCGAAACAGACACAGCGGTAAAAAGGGAATTACTGTGTTAATTTCTTTAGATCTGAAAAAAAAGTAGCTGAACAGTCTACGCCTGGAGACGCCTGAATGCTTCTTAAAGCAAACCATTTTCTGTAGAATAAATGTGTCTATAAATATTACTCGGAACTGTAATCATTCAGAATACACTTTAAATAAACTAAAAAGTTTAGTCAGAGTGAGTGGCGACATGTCACTCACAAAAAAATACTTGTATTAACGAAATGTAGCTTTACACTTCATTTAAGTATGTGCTGAAATTGTTTACCATCCACTGGGGGACATTTGCAGTCGCCGTTCGAGAGCTAGATGAACAGATGAAAGTAATTTTAATGATATGCCATTACATGCTGTGGCAATTCGATGACGCATATCGTCTGGCACAGTTGGGGCTTCATTGTAAACCTTTAAGTGTTCTCCTGAGAAAGAAATCAAGAGGTGTCAAATCAAGAAACATGGCCAGCCAGTGTACTGCAGCATTCCGTCCTATGCAACGTTCAGGAATCTCCTCTGAACACCTGATGTAATGACAGATGATATGAGTCGAATTTATGACGAATGTAAATGACACTGCTGTGGCTGATCCCACACACCATAGCAATACGTCTCGTGCCATCATTCGCAGTATAAAAGTTGCATACCTAACTTCTCCTCATTGGTGTACATGTCTTCATGCAAGGAATGTTCAACCGGAAATTACCTTCCGGTAGACGACACAAGTACAGCTAGTTCTGCATTGCATACAAGTAAACAGTCCAAAAGGTTGATACAACGACGTAGCCTGGCATGGGTGTGTTTACAACGCAATAGCCGGTTCAATCGACTTCCCTTCCAGTTTCAGAATACTTCTAGAATTCTTTTGCAAAGAGTCTCGGTCCTAACATTAACAAACCTTATATCATCGCACTAGCCTTTTCGAGCTCTTTCGAATGTCGTTAAAAAAGTATATAATTCTATTTTTTAAAAATCGTACTTCCTTCAATGTCTCGAAAGGTACGAGAGTTAAGATTGTTTTCACATACATCCACCTTAGCGTACTATCATTTACCGGAACCCTGGTTTGGATGCCTGTAACTCATCAAGAAATGAAACGTGTGTTAACGTCTTACGTCATTCACCCTGTATACTAGCTTATAGTACATACGCTGCGTTACAGAAGTAAATGGATGATTTCATCGTAGTAATATTTGTTGAACATAAACCTTCAAAGTGTTTGATTCTGCTTTTGTTTCATGCACGTCGTCGAGAACTGACAAGCTCTGATGATGGGATTATCACGTCAGCATGTTCAGTACTCACATGGTCGACGGCAGTCCGTCCAAAACAGAAGACTTAACCTGTAACTCATCTTCTGCGGCGGTTATGGTTATACGCTGAAGTAAACGAATCGTTGTGGATGTAATCAATTTCGCTAATATTGTAAAAGTCTGTTTTTAGCCACGCTAGAATCAATTTTTGCTACACCAAACACGTTTTAAATAGTTGGTACAACAATGTTTGCTCAGCTGAAGTTATTCTCAAGATATCTAATAAAATTTTACCACAGTTACCTACAAATAACCGTAGAGTACGGTAATGAGGAAAAATTTTAATTTCAGATTTGACTAACAGTGCAAACATTCAACAAACTACAGCGCCAGATTCAATATAATCGCTCTTTGTCCAAGCAACGAACACAATCCACAACTGTGTTACGATGGCTTCCGGTAAAGATTATAAAGAAACTTTTACAGAACTGACGATACAATCGGAAAGAATTTAATATCAGAATAAGTTATAATTGAGATGGGACAGCACACGATCAGTTTGGTAATCATAAATAAGTTTAAAGAACAACCCATTCCCGCGTATGATACACTCTGTCTTGGTATTAAGCGACACACAAAGCACCTCATTACCAGGATAACAAATGGAATTAGACCTTTCTAGTAATTACATATGAAAAGAAGGAATTTAGAAAAAGAAATCGGTTAAATGTTTTGTGAAATGATTTGTCTTAAAGTAAGAAATAAACTAGAGAAAAATTTGACGTGCCTCATTTGCTGTACATGATTTAATGTATAATTCAAAGGCACTTCAAGCGTTTATTTATCTTGTTTTGTTTCTTATTTCGAGACAAATCATTTCACAATACATTTGTGAATGTTTTTTCCAAAACAATACCTTACACTGATTACTTTGATACCCTATTTGTCTATTGGTGTTTATGTGGGTATGAAAATTCAGGCAAGAATTCAGTGTGCAATTTTCCTTCAAATCACTGATTAAATTTTTCTTAACTGAACTGATCAGTGTAAGGGAAGCAAATGTATTTCTTTCACAAAGCAAGAAATCGCATTGGTCAGTTTGATATCCCACTTGTCCATTTCCACCTCTTCATTCGGCAATGAAAACCGATTGTCTAATTTATAGGCAGTGCTATCTTCGCTCCACTCAAACATTTGAAGACAGATTAATTTTCCTCTTCTGACGTATTTCGATTTGCATCCTCAGCAGCGTCCGTTATGCTCAGTGGCTGTTACCAATAAAAAAGGCCTGAAAAGAGGGAAATACGAGTTATATCAAACTTTCGGTAATACCACAAAATTTAAACAGCATCATACCACCGTCGCACAACTGTTTCGGTTTCATGATGGCGACACGCATATTATGCTAAGCTCGCCCACATACGTTCCTTTGTACGGGCTTAGGAGAGATGTGTGAGTGGGCAAGCGCGTCGCAAAGCTTGTTTGTCTCTAGCAACTAAGGACCGAAGTGGTACTCAGCAGCGCTCGCCTCTGCGCTAGAAGCCCCTGCCGCCCCTGCTGTCGTACAGCCACCACGGCGCTGTGGTCTCGCGCTGACGGCTGTTGCTCGTCATAACAGGAGGACCGGGCGCCGAGCCGCGCTAATTACACGCTGTCCACCGCTGATTGCTGACACTGCTAGCGCCCGCTCAGCCAGCCAACAGTCTGCGTCGAGGAAGGCAACTGCAATAAGGGACGAAACGTCCCGCAGCTTACAAAGCGGATAACGGAGACATGGTTAAACCTGCTACCCCGTGAGTCACAGCCAGTGTGATTGCAAACTTCAGTCATTTATGGATGCACCCATTTGTTGCTTGTTACTTTTATAGCGAGTTTGCAATAACAGGAATAAAATAACATTTTTGTGCTACGAAAACCTGTAATTTTTTTACAAGATTGGGGAAGAGAGAGGGAGAGAGAGATTTAGCTATAACAACAGAGTACGGTATCGTGTCTTACAAGTGCAGCTCTGCCAATCGCTAAACACCCAGCAACGGTTAAATATTCTCTTTTCATCAGTAAGGATAAATCCGAAATCCATGACCCTCATTTACAGAAGATACTCTTTTTCCATTGTGTCTATAGCTATTTATTATTTCAAGATAACCGGTTTCATGTACTGGCATCCATCTTCAGAACATATTCATAGAGACATAGATAATCAGTTACACAGAAAGATTGTCAGTTTCAATGTTATAGGTATACAGGGTACTTCAGCTGCCCCTACCTATGCCTTCAAAAACTGCACGCAAAAGTTTCATAATCCATCGTTCGCTATGTGCGAACTTTTAGTCCTACAGAAAAATTATTTTGTAATGTTTTGTAAGTTTATTTAAGTGAATGGTTAGATGTAGCAATGTATCAGTTTTCATAGGTAGAATATTGCCATTTGATGGGTCACAGCAGTGCTACAATTACTTGAGTGCATTTCCATTCAGTAGGTTGCTGTCATTACGTAGGAATCAGCATATTAATTTGTACTTAAAGATAGATTTAGGGAGCTGTTGATAGATATGTTAATAAACCTTTTACTGTTGGGCACATTTGTTACACTCAGTCAGTTTTTATCTTTTTAACACGGCTTTTTCAGTAACTTAATCATCCATAGTTACAGGTTGGTAGTCATCTACAGTTATGAGTAGTGGTTCATTTTTAGATAGCCACTTAGATTATCAGGTAGCAGGTCATTTGTTGTTACAGGTACCAATCCGTCTATTGCTTACAGGTGGTGATTCATTTTTGTTGCAGGTAGTCAGCCATATATCAGCAGTTAGCTACAGACATCCTATTTTTATAGTTACGAGTGTTTTGCCTTATAGTTAAAAATAACGTTTCTGGTTAAAACGAACCTTTAACCATTTAACTTCAGTCTGTCAAACCTATCGTACTTATTTCATACAATCAGTGTGAATGTCGCTGCTTACAATTTCTTCACGAAGTGTATTTATGAGTTTGTATACGTTCCTGAACTAGTTATTTCACTGTAACAAAAGTAGAAAATGATACCTACGTTTCTGGCCTTCAATAATTATTTTTGTTCCTTCATTTTGTTTACTAATTAGGAATTATTTCCTACTTCTTCCAGTTTGGTCACGTGGTACTTCCCGCGCGTTGTTCGAGCAGGTGTGTTTCTTGTGAGCACACTATTGACATCTCTCCACCAGTCGGCGATGTGTTGTAAAACGTACCGTATAACTGGTTTGAATGTTGCTAGTTACAGCTATTACATGAATCGTATTTGCGACCTTTCATATGTTTTATTACTAGTTGTTTCACTGTAATAGAAGTGCACAATTGTGCTCACGCTTCCTTTCGTCCATAGTCAATTTCTGTCGCTCCATATTAGCTACTGATTGAGAATTGTTTCTCCGCTTAGTCCAATCACAGCTTCCGGTCCCATGATGCTCGTCGCATTTTGTTTCCGAAACACGCTACTACACCTATTTCGTTGATTGGTCCATAACCTCCCATCCATTTGCGTTAAATTATTTTGCGTAGCATTAATATGTAGAATTTTATGTATTAGTTAATATGCTGGTTATGCGTACTTACATTTTCGCCTGTGTGTAATGGCAAGTATAGCTGCGTAATTTTTTGTTTCAATACTATTTCTTTCTTTTACCTCCAGTCCGAGACCAAGCTGTCATCAGCTGATTAGAACCAGTTGTCGCATGAAGTCTGCACTTGTTGTTTTAGGTCCTTATACGATATCCGTTTATGTGCTATCATTCATGGCTTGTTTCTGCATTAAAGCATTTTATTATTGTATTGTACATTGTTTTTGTGTTTCTGTAGGACCACAGTGCTGTGGTGCTCACCCTTGCTTATTTTTGACTCTCACTAACAATGCGATAAACCTATTTATTATTTCTTTGTCTTTAAACATTTAGATTTTCCTTTCTACATTTTTAATATTCTATCTAGATTGTATTTATGTCGTGTAATTTTCCGCAAAGTCTTCTGAAGAAGCGAACTATGTGCCTGAAACCGGCAAAGAATGAAAATTTGTATCGTGCAACTGGATGCTGACTTTTTTTTCAATAAATACGCTTACTGTTGCAGAAGGCGGAAAAAGTATTTATTCAGCGTTATAAATCTCTGTGAAGGTGGTTAGGGAAAGGCAAAAAGTGAAGAGTGATTGGCTTTAAAACGAGTGATCTTAACAGATTCATCAGATGATAGCTTCACGAAACATTCATACGGAAATAATTCAGAGTCACAGTGACAAACAGCATCTCGAACTGTTGATCGTAGCGAGGACGAGTTGGTGTCTTTTAACGTTTTTCGAACTTAAACATCAACAGAAAGTTATTTGAACGATTTCCGGTCTCTTCTCTATCGATAAAAGGATCTGCATCGTACCTAAAATATTTAAATAACCCATTTACAACCTGTGGAGATAGTAAACTTAACAAAAAGGTTAGTAAGCCGTGGGTGGGAGCATTGTGCACGGTCAACCATTGAGTTAGAAAAAATGTTTTGTCACTATTGCATACAAAGTAAAATCTTACGATAATAGCAATTCATACCACTCCACGTTTGTGCAAAGCCGAGACACATTTTTGTCCTTCTGAGTGTTACCGAACAGTGGAATCTGGTACAGAAAATTTTCAAAAGCTATTTTTCTCCATTTGATTTAGTCAATGCTGTGGGTTCACCACATCCTTCAACACCACGTCGTAAGGACCTAACACGCTTTCTTTAGCAGTTTACTCAGGGGGAAAGTTTCTCCCCCAACCTCATCCTCCTAACATAGTTATTTGAGAGTTGTTTCCTAGTACCCAGCGATATATAGTGTTAATTCAGCAGTGCACTTTTCTGGGTAAATGATTTTTTTCTCCTGGGACACTCTTGCTTTGATATCCACTGTATTTCCATCTTTCGTGTACAGCTTCCTAGACACCTGGACGCAGTTAATCCAGCTGTTAACGTTCTCTGTCTCTGGGATATTCGTTTACTTTCGCACATTTAAATTTGAAACAAATAAAGAAAGTGTCATCCGCTTTTCTTCAACTGAGTGGCTGTTGTGCGACTGCTGAAAGCCTTGTACTAATCACTGTTTGTGCCAATCAGTCTTGGGATTTTCAGATGTTTGAAGACAGGAGGCTCACTTAGACTTCTTTATCGAGGAAAGAAGGAAGAAGAATCAATGTATCAGGTGGACGAGGTCGTTTAAGGCAAAGATCTGATGGTTCTTGGTTTGATGACTGGTCCTGAATTGTCTTTAGGGCGGAGAAGTTTATACTTCGCTTTGACTCCTGGTTTACCTGTTATGCAAGCTAAGCGCGAGCAACTGTTTGCAGCACGTCCCATGTTGTATTCATGAGTGTAACATAGCTTACGCTACGGTCGCAGGTTCGAATCCTGCCTCGGGCATGGATGTGTGTGATGTCCTTAGGTTAGTTAGCTATAATTTGTCCTAAGTTCTAGGCGACTGATGACCTCAGAAGTTAAATCGCATAGTGCTCAGAGCCATTTGAACCATTTAAAAATAGCTCAGGCCAATGGATGATATCTTTAAAGTTCATGTGGTTCGTGGGAATCAATCTACGTGAAAGTTGGAGTGGTTCCACCCCTATGCAATAGATCTAACGATCGGTGTTTTATGACATTTCTTCACACGTGTAGTTAGTCACGAACTTTTTCACGTTCACTAATATTCTTCCAAAAATGTATCACTCTCTCCAGTGCGTTTGATAATATACTTACACACTTCGCTTTTCTTAAAAGTAGCCTGCTAAAAGTTGGTCGCATTTTTAGTGATCTGTCACTAAAAATAGCCACCGAACGCTACAACCTACTTACCTCAAGAAAAATGTTACGACAGTTACTCTCCTTGATCATAGCACTAAAGTAAGTATCAGAGTCGAGGTCAGAATTAGCCGATAGATGTCGCAGAAAATCACACTTTTTTGTCTACATAGAAGTAACAATACTGTGTGCTGCGTGAAACAGTACATTACCAAAGTGGACAAGGTGACTTTGCACGCTTCAGTGTCCAACACTGAGTAACCGGTGGCAAGCAACATGTCATATGCTAGTCAGCAATCAAAGAACGTTAATCTAGAGAAAATGGGTATCAGACATCAAATCATCGTGAAGGTACATATTGCATGAAAGCATTACGAAACGTGTTCCTGTTGTGCAGTTATAATGAAACTCTCGTCATGATCATTAAATATATATTTTATTTCTTCCTGGCATCTCGCCATTGCCCAATGAACAGATCAGCGTTGATAAAAAGTATCGCTTCCAAATTACTCCTACTAAACATAAGTGCCGCTTCATGAAGAATTACGTTATCATTTCATTCGCACATGATTCCTTTCACCTTGGAGGATGGAACTTTATCTAGGACACTAATTAGTGGAATTTTCTTTCCTTGTTCATCATTGTTAACCTTGTCACAAAGCATTATATATTTTAAGCCTGTAAGTTATCGACAGAGGAACAGGCTAAGAGACCAGTTTCGAAGAATAAACAGTCCTACAACATTTTCATACCAAGTTCTGTAGGTTGGTATCGCATCAAATGTTATTGGTTACGCATCTTGCAGTGACAAAAAGCTCTTCACATGGTTACTATATTTGACAAATCGTTAATTGTGCGGTTTCGTCGAGAACGAAGCTTGCATGTATTTTCTGTTAGAACTTAGAAGATGGATGAAGAAAGTCATCGAGGATATTCATATCTCTGTTTTACATACAACATTTAAAGCGTAAAAGCGTTACACTTTGTTCTCTAAGATGCAGTAAGATTATCTTTATGGTTGTAAAAAACGTAGCTCAAAGTCATTTTAATGATTGTAAAGATGTATACAGTATTTCATCAGCAGGAAACACTAACATTCTGTAATTGCAAGTACGACGGTTGCTAGATATCTATGGACACTTACAAATGTTTTTCCGTCGACTCTAAGACAGTGAAATTTTTCTTTTGAAGAAAAATGTTTATCTTGTGTCCATTTCGAACCTTTCAAAAAATTTGTGGGTCACTTATATTCAGGGTGCACTTTAAATATGCTACTAACAAACACAAAAGGAACATAAATATTTACATAATTGTAGTTCATGAAACTACGTTCAAAAATGGCTCTGAGCACTATGGGACTTAACTGCTGAGGTCATCAGTCCCCTAGAAATTAGAACTACGTAAACCTAACTAACCTAAGGACATCACACACATCCATTCCCGAGGCAGGATTCGAACCTGCGACCGTAGCGGTCGCGCAGTTCCAGACTGTAGCGCCTAGAACCGCTCGGCCATACCGGCCGGCATGAAACTACGTGTAACACGCTGCCAGTGAAAATTGTGTTTATGTACACTTTATCACTACCTAAACTTTCTCATTCCAGGAAACTTATATGATAATTTACCAGGCATTTCTGGCCGCATTGGTTGTTTCGTTCAACGATGTTAACTAACAAATGGTCAGATATTTTGCATTAGCAGCTGTTATCGGTTAACAATAAAATTATGTTACAAACAGAAGTTACTTTGGCACTTGATTTGATATGCCTCCTCTTGTGTTCTGCTCACAAACAGACGGTCTGGTTCAGGTCTCCCATCGCCTTTCTGGATGCAGCAACGCCAGATGGGCAGCTATGGGGAAATTCCGGCTCTCGACCATACGGGAATATTTACGGTTTTAAAGAAATGTCTGAGCCCATTTACGATAATTTAAATCAATGATTTCTAGTCTGGATGTGATTACCACCTCGGGAGTAAATCACATTTTTATAATGACTAAAAAAATTCAGTTACTATTGAGACGACAAGTAAATTGTTATTTAAGTACACAGTATCTGCAGTCGTCCCACTCTAGCCTGGCTTAGTTCCAAGTATGAATCGCGCTTTCGGCAAAAGTAGTTGCTGCTTGTTTCCTACTGAAGGCACCGCTCCAGACATAGCTTGTGAAACAAGTTATTACCGATAGTGTGTTGAACTCAGTCAGCTCTGGATGGTCCTCTAGGCGTGGCTGTTAATGGAATGGTATTACAAAACTACCGACGAAGGACACAGTTGAGAGTATTTATTGGTAAGCACTATTTTTTATCCTGCTATAAGTATACGTGTTAAAGTGAAACTGTGTACATTCGCCCCAGATTTGTGGGGCCTTGTGATGTGGAGATGGTATTATCTGCTATCCAGGACGGCAGCACTAAGCAAACAATTAGAGCACATACTAGTCAGTTGAAGCTGGCATCTGGTAGCCAGCTTGGGGAAAATTCAACAGTTACTTAGAAGGTGGACCCCTCCATTTTGGTCTGGTTTGAAGTGGGGAGAATTGAGCCGTGGCGCCGCCGATCCAGCTTCAGTGGTTATCTTAGTTGAATATTGAAGACAATCTGGCGCGGATGACCGAGCGGGGTGGCGCAGTGGTTAGACACTGGACTCGCATTCGAGAGGACGATGGTTCAATCCCGCGTCCGGCCATCCTGATTTAGGTTTTCCGTGATTTCCTTAAATCACTCCAAGCAAATGCCGGGATGGTTCCTCTGAAAGGGCACGGCCGACTTCCTTCCATAATCCGATGAGACCGATGACCACGCTGTCTGGTCTCCTTCCCCAAACCAACCAACCAACCTGGCGCGGATGGTTTGAAAATGCCGAGCTCGGTGGCGCAGAGGACAGAGTTAAACCGGTGAGTACGTCCTTGCAGAGAGAAGAGATGGAGCCACCGAGCAACTAGCGGTATGCCGCGGCCCGTGTGTTGTGTTCTCTGTGCACTGGCGGTCGTACGTGCCAGTATTGGGTTCGGCCAGGCTAAACAAAGTACGCTGCGTCTTAGTGTCTGCCTGCTAGCTTAGCTTAGTGCCGAGTGCGTGGATCGCGCTTTCAGCAATTGCAGCTGCTCTTTGTTTCCTATTGAAGGCACTACTCCAAATATGTCTCGTGGAACAAGTTATTGCCGACAGTCCGTGGAACGTGGTCAGCTTTGGAGGGGCCTCTAGGTGTGTCTGCTGTTAACGGAATGGAATTACAAAGCTAGCGACGAAGGACGCGGCCGACGGTGTGGCCGAGTGGTTCTAGGCGCTTCAGTCTGGAACACGCGACAGCTACGGTCGCAGGTTCGAATCCTGCCTCGGGCATGGATGTGTGTGATGTCCTTAGGTTAGTTAGGTTTAAGTAGCTCTAAGTTCTATGGCACTGATGACCTCAGATGTTAAGTCACATAGCGCTCAGAGGCATTTTTTGAACGAAGGACGCAGTTGGAGTGTATTTATTGGTAAACACTATCTTGCTATAAATATACGTCTTAAAGTATAACTTTGTACCGTTCACCATCCTGGTTACGAGACATAGATTCAGATTCAGTGTTCGCGTAGTAATGCTATGGAAATATCTTCCCTTAAATTTAGAACGCTAGTTGCTTTTCTTAATTAACCTTTCTAGCTCCTTCTCTTGTTACGCAATAAATACTCTTGGTAACTTAAATTCCTTTCTTGAAATCTGCTAGTTACACCAAGTCCTGATGGTTTAAAGGATAAAAATATTTCATTCGTATTGCCTCGTTATTGTTCTGGTGTTGCAGGAGCTGTTAGTATCTGCTGAAATTGTAATACTAAAATCGATGTAATGTCAAACTGGAAAACATAGAGTTGGCATGTATAAGAGATTTGAGCCAGGTTCCCAAGCTGGAGTTAACGCCGTTTTGAAAACGGTTTCCCCACTGGAAACAATGGTCCTTATTTACGCTTACTGTGTAAGGAATTGGTCTACTTACCATTTCACTACTTATTTTTCGAATGATTTAGATATGATGATAAATTTTGAATGTCTTTATTTTTTATTTATTCTAAAATTTTACCTAAAGGGTTATAAAATTTACAAAACGTTTGGAAGTTTAACGTTTTACACATCCTGTTTTTCTAAAATATTTGTACGGTTGTATAGTTGAAAGTTATGAATGTTCGCAATTTTTAATTAGTTCTTATTAGTTTACCAAGAAAGCTGGATATTTGTTTCTGAAACCTTCAGGACAGGGATAAGGAATCGAAAGCAAGCTTCGTGAAGGTGAGACTTGACCAAAATCGTTTGGAAGGGGATAGACTAAGCATGAGCACCTTGACAATATTTATTTAACTATTATTTTGCACAGGTACACATTGGCTTGGATTCAACGCAATCTAGTGAGATACTCGTAGACACCGGGCTTAAATGTCTTTGACACCTTTTGGTAATATGCAGAAAAATATTTACCAAATTTGTAGCTGTTATATTAATACAGTCCTTAACAAACTTTAATAAATGAATTCTTTAACACCAAAATCCTTGACTAAATTTGAGTAACCCAAAAGATTTAGAAACATCATTACAGCTTAAGAAAAGAACTTTATTAAAATTTAAAAACTTTAGCGAATACTATTAAATCTGAAAGTTGTCATGGAGCGAATTTAGCTCCTGACTGAATTTCACCCAGACCTCTGGCACTGCCCTTCTCGGGCAACATAGTATACACCACTGAGTAGAAGAAAAAGGACACGGATAGACAAAACTAATATTGGGGTAGAAAAATACTAACAAGCTTGAAATTGGTCAGTGGAGCTAGTATAGCTCCTAGCTGAAAATTAACCTAGACCTCAAGCACTGCTCCTTTTCTGAAATTGTTTATATAAACAAATGTACCGCTACAGAAAAGCACACTGAATTAATGAACCTTAGCCGTTTTAAAATCATACAGACATATAACTATTAAGAAATCTTAATGTGTGTCACCCTTTTCAAAACACACTGTCCCACATAAAGCTAGGCATCGGGCACTGCCCTATTTTAAGAAAAATATCCAAAGCAAGTGAAAGCACCAGATATGTTCAGCAACTATCGATTACGTTAAACAAGCAATTCACAGGCAAGTAATTAATGAATTTTAGCGAGTGTCGTCCAGCGGGAACTCGCCAGCTTCCAAGCAAATTTTGCAAACTGTGTGTTAAACACAACGGTAGGAAACCCAAGGACGTCAGAGCACGTTTTACAGAATAAGCTTAAGCAAGCCATCACTGGAGTACATACATACATAAGTTGATGGTAACTTTCCTGGAACTGGAAAAGAGCTTAAAGAGCCCTTAAGGAAAATTTCCTCAGAACCGACGGGCTATACGGCCCCTGTGGTACGTAAAACTGCAGGATTTAACCTTTGCATTTTCTCTCACACCCTTAATTATGCCCACGCTTAATGCCAATGAGTTTTTACACGCTTCTCACTCTTCTGCAACAGAGGAAAAATACAGTTAAAGGCTGTACAACTGTAATGTTCTCCGAGGGCACTTCCTCACGATTACTTTAGGCCCACAGATAATTGGTTCTAATGCTTCCGCTATGTGCACAGGGTACTCGCGCCCCCTTTTTAAGAGAAGCCACACTAGCGAGCACAAGCAATCCTACAGAATCGCAAAGAATCCCGAATAAATATAATATGACAGTGAAGAATCAAAGAAACCAAACAGACTGGACGAATAGGCTCAACAAAGCCAGAACCAAGTCCAGTGCACAAGTCCATGTGTGTAGCCTGTCACTTCACAGCCGAGCAGATAGCAACGCAGCGACCTGCCCATCCATAAGCGACTCGACACGCCGTTGACCTGTTCCAGAACTGCTGGCTGATTGAGAACACGGGTTCAGCGTTTCACCACGTGACTTCACTGACGTCAAAATGCTTGCTGCTAATTAGGATCTCCGCCCCTAGTATCCTGCGATCACCACTGGCTTGATTCGCCTTAAGAAGTTTTACTCAGGTGTGCACGAGCATACCAATCGGCAGGAGGCTCATCAGTGATTACGATGGCAATAATCGATAAAGCCGTATCAGTTTCAAAGCAAGGTTTACTTAAATTCACATTTAAACTCTCAGACTGGTAAAGAAAGTGAACGAACGCATTGCTTAAAGTTCAAGAGATTTCAGCAAGTTGTAATTTTGGTATTACCGGCGTCTTTTATTTAGTACTATAAATACGTTGTTTTGAAATAGTAGGTAAAGATTTATTGTACCAACACCGCAAGTACTCGGCTGCCTGTTTGATCAAAAATAATTAGTATTTGTCAGCTTAAAACTTCGTTTGAACGTACGTTTTAAAAATTACGGAACCAGATTTTTAGCTAAGAGCATGGTTTTATGCAGTGGGGATGGTTCTACTTTCGCTTGTGAGTAAGAGAGGCCAGTACTTGTGTATACTGCCGTGTTTTTGAGTTGTTGTGTCCCGCGGGGTACCCGCGCAGTCTGAGGCGTCGGGGTTCGAGTCCTTCCTCGGGCATAGGTGTGTTTGTTGTCCTTAGCGTAAGTTAGTTTAAGTTAGATTAAGTAGTGTGTAAGCCTAGGGACCGATGACCTCAGCAGTTTGGCTGCAATTTTTTGAACTGTTGCAGATACTGTTATTATGGAAGCGGTCTTGGGCAGAAGGAGAGGACTGATGATCTCCTATCTTTCCAAAGCACTGTATTAGAAAACGAGTTTGCCATACGGGAGGTGCCAGCTGAAGGTAGAGTCAATTTAAATCTGCGCTTACGTGGGCTCTTGGACCGCGGCTGATGTTAAACGTGGCGGCGCTTGGTGAGGTAGGTGAAGCCTGCGTTGTTTGTGACAGTTGCTTGTACGGTGTACAGTTTAACATCGAATTATTACAAGACAGTTTCATTACCCAAGTTCAGGCTTTTCAGATTTAGTCTCGTTTGGCGCGTAAAGCGAAATGCTTCAGGATTTAAGAACCATTTATAAAGCCTCAGAGCAAATTTGACGATTGAAAGTATTAAAAGAAAAGTTGGTTCAGTTACACGTGCATGCTAGTGTCGTCAGCAGAGAAGGTCAGTCAGGTGAGAAGGGGGTTTGCTTCCCGAGCAACCTAGTCATGAGGAGGGAGTTGAATACTCAAAAGAAAATATGAGAATAGCGAGAACATGTTTCAGTTAATTTAGAAACCCATTACGGTCAGCGGTGCAGAATAATCAGAGTTTGTGTGTAGAAGGCAATCAGCAAGTAATACATATTTTAAGCCTATCTGTGCGGTTTGAGGAGCAGGCAAAGGTTGTGCAAGTAGAAGATTCTGTGGTTTTTCAACTAGTGAATCCTCTAGTACAGAGCAGGTTACGGCAGATTGTTTGTGAAACCATTAATAATGGTGATTCCACGTTGGTATTTCGGAAGTCACTATTAGGTCATTTGTCTAGCAGGCTGCTTCATGATTTTGTTACGCAGCGTTGTTATCGGATGCGGAGGGGAAATGAATCATTGGGGATTTACATTGAAAATGTGCCTGCAGGAGTGTCAGCTATTTGCATAGATTTATCGGAAGCAGACATAATTACAAATATTATGGAAGAATTACGATACGAGGACCAGTCGAATCTGCTATTAGTTGAAAAACCGAGATGTTTTACGAATTTAGTTAAGATGGTTGTTCAAATATAAAATTTTCAATTTTGTGACCGGTAGTGTGTAACTAGCTTGAGTAATCTTGAAATACCCGTGGTGGGAGAATGTCCACTCCAGAGAATGGTTACTCAAAAGACATACGCAAAAAGGCTATGTTACGGGTGTCACCAAGAGCGCCATTTAATGCGTGACTGTGTGGCGGCCCGGAAAATTAGGAAAACGAGCCGACGCCAAACCATATACCGTAATATTAGAAGCCTGAGTGGCATGATCAGGAGTCATAGGAAGATTAAGGCAGTGTGTAAAGTGTTTGGTTGCCGTTTGTCTGTGTGTGTCTCTTAGCCATGAACTAGTATCTGCTGCAGCGGATTCTGGTAGTAATGTCTCCTTACTCGATTTCAAGTTATACATTAAGTTTGTGAATATTTGGAAATTATATCGGTCGAGCGAGGCCCACACCTTGTGCGTTTTAGTCAGTGAACGAAGTTGAACAGTGACGAGGAAGGTTGAAACTAGCTTAAGAGATCAAGGTTTGGTAAGGCCTGTTGAATTTATTTTTTTGATGTCTTTGTCGACGTCTGTTTTATTGGGTTATGATTTTTTGTTAAAAACTCTATGGGTTTCAGGCTCCACTAGGAAAGTTTTATGATTCAGTTTTTGCCTAATAAGAAGTTTTCCTTGTATATGCATGGTGGACTTGAACGGGTTTGTTATGTCAGTTTACATTACATAGATTTCAACGTAGATCATTTAGAATAAAGCAAGCATGTAATCTGTTGAAGATACTGAAAGGGTTTCCCAGCATTTTGACCAATAAACTCTGAGTGAGTAATAAAATTAAATATAAAATCTTGTTACCTGATCACGTTCCAGTTCAGTTGTCACCACATAAGCTTTCACCGCCAAAGATGAAAGAGTTAAAGAAAATTATTGATCAATAGTTAAGGGACGGAGTAAACAGGCCTTTTGTGTCACCTTACGCGTCACCAGTGTTTCTATTAAAAGAAAAAAAAAAACACCAGAGGGGAAGGATTGAGACTGGTAGTAGGTTACAGGCTTCTTAATCAGAAGATTGTGTCATAGTCTGTCGCCTCCCCTCACTCGCATAACTGCTTTACATTGTTCGCAGGCGGTCAGTATTTTAAGGTGTTAAATTTGAAGTAGACTTACCACCAAGCCCCATTAGCCGAGGAGTTGAAAGCACTTACGCCTTATACAACGAATTGCAGCTTGCATGAATATACTTGGGTATCGTTTGATTTCGAGAAAGGAGCCACAGTTTTGTCTATATTACTAGATCCTGTGTTAGAGGATCTGAAGTACAAATTTGTCCATAATTACCCGGATGATGTGATAATATACAGAAAACCTTTTGAAGAATATTTGAGCCATGTGTGGCAAGTTTTGCATAGATTAAGGGAAACAGGATTAACTGTAAAATCCTCCAAAGGAAAGTTTCGTTTCTAGACATATACTTTTGCTCTGGAGAAGTTAAGGTGCATCAGGAAAGAACTCGGAGTATTCATCAGTTTCCCTCTCCTCGTGATAAAAAAAGGAGTTGCACATTTCATCGGGGTGGTCAATTAGCACAATCAGCCGGCCGGTATGGTTCAAATGGTTCAAATCGCTCCCAGCACTATGCGACTTAACTTCTGAGGTCATCAGTCGCCTAGAACTTAGAACTACTTAAACCTTACTAGCCTAAGGACATCACACACATCCATGCCCGAGGCAGGATTCGAACCTGCGACCGTTGCAGCAGCGCGGTCCCGGACTGAAGCGCCTAGAACCGCACTCCATCCCGGCTGAGCGGTTCTAGGCGCTACAGTCTGGAACCGCACGACCGCTACGGTCGCAGGTTCGAATCCTGCCTCGGGCACGGATGTGTGTGATGTCCTTAGGTTAGTTAGGTTTAAGTAGTTCTAAGTTCTAGGGGACTGATGACCTCAGAAGTTATTTCCCATAGTGCCCAGAGCCATTTGAACTATTTAGCACAATCAGCTGCGCCACTGAACCAACTGAGGCCAAAAGGAGAAAGTTTCGGGTGGACTAAAAGTCACCAGGCAGCATTTAAAAGTTTAAAGCAGGCCTTAGCATGTGCACCAGTTGAATGCAAATTTGTGCTCCTACGGATTCCTCTAATTGTGGTCTGTCCGCACTGACATTAGAGGAAACCGAAGGTGTAATTAAACTATACTAGGGTTTCACTAAAACATACAGAAGTAAAATTTAAGTGACACACTGTGTGACGGCGTTAGAGAAAAATGCGCAGCGAATATCAAACTAGTTTGGTTAGATGTGGAGGACGGCATAATACGTGCCACAAGCCAGGTAAAAGAGGGATTTAAGTGACACACTGTGTGACGGCGTTAGAGAAAAATGCGCAGCGAATATCAAACTAGTTTGGTTAGATGTGGAGGACGGCATAATACGTGCCACAAGCCAGGTAAAAGAGGGATATAGGCGGTGAAGGGGGGAACCAGAGCGCGCCAGATAGAATGTTCTTGCGGCCACAGACTCTGGCCCTCGTGTTTTCTGTGCGGGTTTGGCCGCACCGTACTTTGCACTTCGCACACGGCGGCCGCCTCTGGGACGTCAGCAGCAGAGTGTTTGTGTAGCTCTCCACATCAGCGCCAGCAGACGGGCCTTCGCAGTCAGTCGAGTCTGCATATCATCTGCCTCGCACTCTGCATGCTGCACGTGCTTCAGGCAAGAAGTGCTCCTGCCGTCGGAGGGGCTCTCACCGCTGTAGTGATGGTCCGCATTTCTTGCCGTGTAACGAACGCTGATTTGCATACGACCGAATTTCGGCACGTTTTCTGTAGTCGATCAGCATTGATAATCAGCTGACTTCTCCTACGATGCTTCCTCGTCTATTAGTTCCTGTGTACCGGCAGACTTCATGGGAGCTACGTAGATTTGTGCTCTACGAGAAGTACGGGTCAGTAGTTTTGGTAAAATACATAAATGACGTAGTAAATGGTAGGATTGGTGGTAGTGCTGGTATGCAAAGAAACATAAATGAATATGTAGAAGAGAAACTGGAAGAAATGACGAAGTGGTGAGATTATAAGGTAGTATTGGTGGCGTTGGTAGGGAAAGAATGTGTAAGAGAGGAAACGGGTGCTGACGACTTCGCTTTGTTTGTTTGTTTTGCACATAATTACAACCGCAAATTATTCAGTGTTTGTCCGCTGTGTAATTTAGGTCCTCAAAAATACAAATCGCATTTTATAAGTAATAAAAATTATTTGAATTATAACTTCTGCGCATTTGTATTATCAAAGCAATTACTTCTGATGCAGGTAGAGTTTACATACACCAAAAAAATCTATACAATTATTATTATTATTTTGTACACAGTAGATGCAATTACTTCTGTTGCAGGTACAGTTTACATACACAAAAATAAAAAAAAACCAAAGAATTATTGTAATTATTTTGTGCATAGTAGAACATTGTCCATCATAATTAAAGACAAGAGTTTCCTGTTATTAATGATAAATGCGAATGTTGTTTATGAATAACAGAAACATATTTTTAAGTGAGCTCGCCGAAGTATTGAAGTAACGTTTGATATGTTTTTGTTTTGCGTTTTTTTTTAATTTTTCCCTTTTTTTGTTGAAGAAATTGCGTTTTATAACACTGTATTTTTTTTTTATTTTTCCTATAACACCCCTATGTTCCATTTTCAAATCAACAATTTTCAAATAAAACCTACATCAAACATAGCAAATTTCAATTCTGCTATAATTACTCTTTATTCTACGTAGAACAAAAGTGTACTGTAGGGTACACAGCCCTTTAAACATCCCCACTCAATTTCTAGACGGTTGGTATCACACTGATTGCATACGTCAACAAAGCGATCGAAGTGAAGTAGCGCCAGATGGGTACGCAACACACATACCGTATAGATAAAGGGGGTATGGCCTAAACTGAGCAAGGCTACTATGAAAAATACCGTTGCCCACACTTACTTTTGATAGCCTACACAAGCCAACGGTCATTTCACAATTCTTCACGTTGGTCATTACATTGTCTCTAGAATGATAAACCGAGGACTTAGATGTAATTTAATTTTACATGAAATATTTCCTGGGATGCTTTTCGTGCATGTAAATTTTTGTTTTTATCGTATGTACGCATTTATACAAAGTGAAAATTCGATTGAAATTGTTTGTGTTTCGAAGACAACTATTGTTTTGTAGAAGTCTGTAAAATGATTAATTAAAAATTATTGAGCTGTATCAGGGAAGTAGAGCAGGGGAGAGTGTTGTACCTGAAGGATAGTACAGCTATGCAAACATGATGTTTCGTGGTCGATGTTTCATAAAGTGACCGATTTTAGAATGAAATGAAGGAATGCGGATTTGATACCGCCATGAGAAGCTTGCGGCGTTTTCTGCTTTTTTTGGGAGACATGAGATTGTTTTGTGTAGTGTATGTAAACATTGCGATTTCTATATGATTAACTGATATACAATACACTGAAGCTGTTTTGAGGAAGTTGTTAATTATTCATTTAGAAAGTAAAAATCCGTATATTTTTAAAACTAGTCACAGAACATGTGAATAGTTCAGCCATACTTCGTCAGTCGTGCACCTCCTGCACCTTGAAAATTAAGAATGATTCTTCATAGAATTAATTAACATTAAAAGGGCCCATACACATTTAAAAGTCAGGTTATGTCTTCATTGGGTATGAGAAAGTCGTACCAGTCATGTAAAATGTCCAGAAAATTTATCAAGTAGCATGCCAATTCCCGTTCTGGAGAGGCACGAAAAGATTCTCTGAGTCAACCAGAGCCCCATCGGGTAAACGTGGGGCCAACCAAGAAACCTAGTTTCAAAACTTCTCTCTTCACTCACATTTTGGGCACCTGATGCCAGCATTATTATGCGGTCGAACTACACGCTGCTTTCCCCATATAATAACGCTGGTATTTGTGGTATCAGCTGCCCGCAGTGTGAGTGTAGATATATAACGGACAGAGGGTGAGAAGTTTTCAAACTAGGTTTAGAGAACATGATGCCATTCGTAATCCTAAGTCAGCTTTAGCGTGGCATTTGCCACGCAAAGTGCACAGATTGCGTAACATTAAAGATGACTTGGAAATCGTGAACACACAATCAAAATGCCCGACGCTTAACATTTCGGAAGCTTCAGAAATCATGAAGTGCAAGTTGCAACATCCGGAGAGTAACCTCAATGAGCAAACCGAACTTAAACATAAAGGGAGGTTCAGCCACTATTTGCGCTGCCTACAGCGGCTTCCATTACCACAGCTTGTTGTATTTGATCTTATTTGCGTTAGCTGTACCTATAACATCTCGTCCCCTGTTCTTGGAGGTTGCGTGTCATGTCAACCGTGTGGTGTTGCACAATGTTTTCAAAACTAGGTTCAAATTTTTCCGAGTTATATGTTGTTCCCTAGCTTAGTATCTAACGTGTAAGACTGCAGCTACGTATGTATATAGTAATTTTTTACAGTATACTAGTCGCGCTGGCTCCTCCGTTACTGAAGATATTGTGCTCATGTATATTGACATATCTTCCAGTACTACTTTTAATTTGTAATACGTTGTGTAGTGGTTAATAAAAAAAGAAAAGAGAGAAGAAAAGAAAAAGAAAAGGTTGAAAATGGTGGGAAGAAATGGTGAATAAAAAGGGGGTTTCAAAATCGTATATGACCGTGAAAAAAGGGAAAGAAAGAAAGAAATGCAAATCGGACTTTGTATTACAGAAAAGTTATCGGACTTCGTGATTCGGAAAAGCTATTGTTGGGGTGGTCCTTGTGGCGTTTTTGAGCAAAAGTTAAACCAATTTCCACTACAAAAATTACAGAGAATAACAAAATGTAACTGACAGGGGGAAATGGCGTAGATAAAAGTTCATCCTTTACCAGGTTAACATGTCTTCTTTCGGGCGGCGTCCAGGTCTTCAAAAATCTCCTTCATTTCTGAGTGAAAAGTCTGCTCCGAAATCTTGCAATAAGTTTCATTGTCCAGGAATTTCTAATGTACACAAAACCGTCTTGATATTAAACGCAATTTATTTTTCGTTGCTTCCCTCCTCCAAATTTCATAACAACTTCCTCAATATGTTTACACATTAAAATCAGATCGAGACTAGCTATTAAGTTTTTTACGTCAGCATCAGATCACGTCTGCCTTAAGCTTCGGCTATCAAGAGACAATCAAGAAGCGGATAGAAAACAAAAAAGAGTTACAATTTTAGTATTTTCTCTGCCGTCGAGCGCTCATACCGCTGCGACGGCACGATTCATGTCTGAGGGAACGAGTGCAGCGCGGCGAAATTCAAAGTACCGCTACAGTTGGTTTGACCCATTTATATTTTATACTAAGACTATATATTTTGTTCTATTGTTTTCTTAATTTTATTTCTTGACCGTTTCATTGTACATTTTCGTTATTTTTATGTTTTGAAAATTCCATTATACATTGCATGTCTTGCTTTTATTGTTTGCTCTATATTTGGCCCGTCTCAGTTAATGGCAGGCATCAGTAAGGTGATTTTATCACTATTATTAGCGGGTGGGATTTTGGAGGAAACGTGGGGGTGCGGCAGTGTTGTTAGCTATGATTTCTTCGGTGGTACTTGGCGTCATCGGTAGAAGTTCCGGTGGCAGCCATTCTCTGACGTATGTGTACACGCGGAGTAGAACTGCGGTTCATGCGGCAATCTGTTGCGGTGGGCCCATTGCGACTCAAAGTGAGTAAACTAAAAAATGAAAAAGAATATAGTGACTTATTTATTAATTGTCTATGAATTTTCCCTGCTTGGACTCAACCATGTAACCTGACATCAGCGTCAGTCATGAGGATGAACACCAACAAGTCTTTAATTAACCCATCCAACATGTACATTCATTCAAGTGCATTTTACTCCTTACTGCTCAGAGACATTTGAACCAATGGCCACAGGCGCAGGGACTTGAGCTTCTTATACAGAGGAATCCAGACAGAGAGTGGTAACTAGACGGCGACAATGCGTACACTGCAAGTGGCTGCGGTGTTGAGCAAGGCAGTGATGTCTTGTATTTTGCGGTACGATGCAGTATCGCGCTGGCTTACTCTGCCCTTATGGGTGCCATCATCATTTAACTATGGAGCCTTATCTCTTGGGAAAGATAACGGTTGTAGTTTTCCTCTATCCTCATCCGTTCACAGTACCAGCATAGCAAGGCCATCTTAGATGGTGTTACAGTATCAGATCAGTCAATTATCCACACCCTTGCCCCTGCTGCTACTAAGGAGTCCCTGCTACCAGATCAGAAAGAGGCACAATTTTACCTCCAGAAAATTTTACCCTATAATCACTCAACAGAGCTGGAAGCCCTCGGGGGAAAATAACACCAGTAGTTTCTCTTGCAACTGTTCGCAAAGCAAACCTAGCAAGTCCATGTTGGCTAACGTTAAAAGGACAGATTAGTCAGATACCCAGAGTGTTGCCTCTGCAAATACTATGTACTCCCGTCCGGAGATTCGAAATGACATTATTTTACCTCTGGAATAATTTATCCATCATTTAAATATAAAGATGAGCTGTATCCCTCGGGAAAAATAACTGCCGTAGTTTAACCTCACTTTCAGCCGTTAACAGTACCATCATAGCAATCCCATATTACCATGTTACAAGACCAAATCAGTCAGTCTTCCAGACTCTTGCCCCTGCAATAGCTGAGAGATTTCCGTCCAGATATCCGAATAGGGCACGATTTTATCTCTGGAGAATTTTATTGAAGAGGATGTCATCATAACTTAACTATACGGTAGAGTTGCACAAAATCAGAAAAAATGACTGTTGCAGTTTCCCCTCACTTTGAGCCTTTCTCCATACCAGTATAGCAAGGCCATGTTAGCTAATGTTACAAAACCAGATTATTCGAACATCAAGACTGTTGTCTTTGCAACTAATGATCGAATTGCAGCCTCGCTTCAGGAACCATAGCTTACTGGGGCCTCTGCACCGATAGGAGTACCCCTCTGTTGTGGTTACAGCTGTAGTACAGCTTTCCGTATCGTTGCGGCACGCATTCCCTCACCTACCTTGTCAGAGTGTAAGGTGATGGCGCACTGACGTAGACAAGACCACTTAAACGGAAGTGATCAAATAATTTATAACTACCATGTGCATTAAACAAGGACGACGTTTTTTGACAATATAGTTCCTATGCAATAATAAGTCACCTTCAATGACAAGTCTTCGGTTTAGTTAGGCTGTGATACTGAGCCACTTCTCTTTCAGATATTAAACAGTAAGGGGCCCTATGTGTAAAAACTTTTCTCTTGTTTAAATTATTTGCCAGAATTTGGAATAAATGGGATTGGTGGAATCTCATTGGTTTTCCGCAGGGTGATCTTCAAGATCATATGCCGCAAACTTTCCAATTCATTTTTGGCCTTCATGGTCTCGTGAGCGCAGGAGAATAAACTCTTAACATGGTAAAAGAATGTCGGTGATAAAGTAATAGAGTTTCAAAACAACATCAAGACTATATTTCCAAGGACAGGTATAACCATAGTTCAAGAGGAATGGAAAAATCTGAAAAAAAAAGTATTGTTACGATAACCGAGAAGATTTGTGGGCGGGCTAGTGGCAAAAGATAATGGAAGAAAATTCCATGATAGAAAAAAGAACAAGAGCTTTTGGAAAAATGATGGTTTACACACGTTTATAAAAGAACCGGTTTCGGTCAGAAACGGACAATACTCAGGTGTAACGAGACATTATTAATCAGATGCACGACAGATCCTGAGAATTATCAAACATCATGCCATAACACAGCTGAGGATGGTCCGTTTCTGACCGACACGGTTATTTAATAAAGTGATAATATAGCTGTGTAATAACCATGACTTTCGAAAAATTTTTTATAACGTCTTCTCAAAATAATGAGAACACGAGCTGGTGTTGTGAACAACGACAAAATGCTTAGAAAATACTTCAAAACGCAGACCGACATTACAGGGAGCCATACATAATCGCTAAGGACCATGCAAGCCTATTTACAGAAAAAGTAGAGAAGTCGCTTAACAGATGGAGTGATTCAGTGGGAGAATATGTCAATGGCAGTAAAAAAATTCTATACACGATGGTGAAAAATAGAAAAATGTATAAGGATCATCCCAAGTACCCAACAGATGATAACAGACATCTCACGAAGAATGACGTAAGATTAAAGAATTTTGGGTCTTACTTTGATGAGTTGTTAAATGCAAATTTCATACAGCATATAAAAGAGGATAGTAGTGTATCATATCCTTTTGATTCAGACAATAGAACAGAAGTTGCAGAGTATGCCATCAGATACGACAAAAATGAGAAATCAGCTGGTGTAGATGAAATAACTATAGAAATGATCAAAGGCACGGCAACTGCTGGAAAAAAATGGATCTACAGACTCTTTCGTGAGATAGGGGAAGAAGGGAAGAAGGTACCTGCTGATTCCAAAGTGGGTCATAATTTTCAAGGAAGGTGATAGAAATATAAATAAAAGGTATCAATTGATCATCTCAAGTGGGTAAATGTTATGAATGAATTAGGGGGTGAAAGATCAGACCTCTCACTGAATAAAGTTTAATGGAAGAACAGTATGGGTTCCGGGTGCAAGATCAACAACCGATTTAATTTTCCTCCGCCGGTTACTGGAAAAAATACTACGAACACAACCAAGACCTATTTTTGGCCTTTTGGAAATAAAGAAAGGAAATTGGAGTAAAGGATGAGGTGGTACACAAAACCAAGAATTATTTTAAAGATAGCTGTCTACAGTAAGTCAAAACATCCGTGGAGTTCCGATCCCTCTACTTTTCATTACTGTAATGAAAGAGATCCAGAGAAACGTATATCAGACCATCCTAAGTCATAAAATGGTGTTCGCTGGTGACGTATGTCTGTGGAGCGACTCTAAGCAATAGCTTTAAGATCAAATGAAGAAGAATGTGATCTGATCTGCAGCCAGGAGAAAAGTGAGATGATGGGCATAAACGACATGGGCAACCAATTGGATATGTTGAAATAGAGGACAAACGGGCACGGATGACCCATCATCCCAATATCTTGGTAGGCTGTATAGGTGTAGAAATCACTCTCAGAATACAAGCAGGTAAAATGGAAATGATCGTATGGCGCCAGTGGCTGGGAGTTCCCAGGCGGGAAATTCGGCCGTCAAGTGCAAGTCTTATTGAGTGCGACGCCACATTGGGCGACTTTAGCGTTGACAATGGCGATTAAATGTTGTTGACAGCGCAACACCCAGGCCCTGAGAGGAGAAAATCTCCTACCCAAGCCGGGAATCGACCACGGGGCCCTGTGCTTGGCATGGCAACGTGCTGATCGTTAAGCTGTTGGGGCGGACACAAGCATGTAGTAACTTACATAAAATAGTCAAAGACCTAATATGGAACAAAGAAGTGGTACTAACATGTAAAAGAGCCATATGTGAAACAATGACTATTTAGACATATGAATGTGAAACGTGGACTGTGGGAAGTAAAAACAGGAGCACAGTTCAAGCAGCTGAGGTATGTTCGTAGCTTTGCCATAACGACATAGAGGGACAGATTCCGGAATGAACAAATCCGGAAACAGGCTGAAGTTGTAAGGCTACAAAATAAAATAATCTCGCAGCGTCTCAGAAGTTTAGAATTAGTCAATAGCATAACAGATAGTTGGAGAAAGGTGTAGTACAAAACTGAAATTATAGTAAAACGTGCATCTGTAACAAAACATTAGACAGTAAATACTATTGGGAAAGATTATAAAAATGCAACAAACCTTTGTTGAGTTTCGTGCACTAATTTGAGGTGTGAAATGACTGATCAATCAAAAATTGCCATGACGTCTCGTGACTCGTTTCTGCTGCCTTGTTTCAGTTTACTGGTTTTACTGTATTTCTCAAAATATTTGAAAGAAGGGTGGTTGCAATTATTGATGCAGGTTTCCAGGTTTGAGATTACATTTGAAAATGACGACACAATGTGTCGAAAGTTGTTATGTATCCTTTCAAAAATTTCATTGTTTTAATGACTGTGGCTAGACGACCGTTTGTTATGTCAAATAAACATTTTAATTAAATCGTAATCATAATTTAGAATAAGTCATTAGCATAACAGGTAGTTGGAAATAGGTGTAGCACAAAACTTGAAATTATAGTAAAATGTACATGTATAACAAAACATTAGACAGTTAATACTGTTAGGAACGTATATAAAAATGCAACGAATCTTTATTGAGTTTGGTTCACTAGTTTACCGTAAATTTTCCGGTCTGATTATACTCTAAGAAGTTCATCTGGCAGGCACAGTAAACTTACAGGTTCTAAAATGCAATTTTCTGGCAGATTAAGGCTGTGTGTCGTACTGGGAATTGAACTTGGGACCTTTGTCTTTCGCGGGGAAGTTCTTTACCAGCTGAGCTATCCCGGCACGACTCACAACCTTACCTTCAACCCTTTCTTTCCTCAGTACCTCATCTCCAAGCTTCCGAACTTCTCAGAAGTTCTCCTACGTACCTTGAAGCTGTAGCGGTCCTAGACAGCTCAGTCGGTACAGCACTCATCTGCGGGAGACGAAGGCCTCCTAATCGATTTCTTGTCCTCCACACAGATTTAATCTTCAGGAAGATTCAAATCAGCACATATTAGACTGCAGAGTAAAATTTTGTTCTCGGGTATAGAGCATCAGTCCAAAGACTTTTTTTTCATTGTTTGGGTCCTTTACAAAATGGGTTAGAAAATTGGAAATTATTTTCCTAAGAATCACATAAATATGTAAAGAAATAAATGATTACCTTTTTTAACCGCCTCATAATAATGAATGTCCAATAGAGATGTTCCAAAGGAGCCATTTCACTTCACATTGTGATATAAATACACTACTGGCCATTAAAATTGCTGCTCCACGAAGATGACCTGCTGCAGATGCGAAATTTAACCGAAGATGCTGTGATATGCAAATGATTAGCTTTCAAGAGCATTCACACAAGGTTGGCGCCGGTGCGACACCAACAACGTGCTGGCATGAGGAAAGTTTCCAACCGATTTCTCATACACAAACAGCAGTTAACCGGCGTTGCCTGGTGAAACGTTGTTGTGATGCCTCGTGTAAAGAGGAGAAACGCGTACCATCACGTTTCCGACTTTGATAAAGGTCGGATTGTAGCCTATCGCGATTGCGGTTTATCGTATCGCGACATTGCTGCTCGCGTTGGTCGAGATCCAAAGACTGTTAGCAGAATAGCCCGCATCTCGTGGTCGTGCGGTAGCGTTCTCGCTTCCCACGTCCGGGTTCCCGTGTTCGATTCCCGGCGGGGTCAGGGATTTTCTCTGCCTCGTGATGGCTGGGTGTTGTGTGCTGTCCTTAGGTTAGTTAGGTTTAAGTAGTTCTAAGTTCTAGGGGACTGATGACCATAGATGTTAAGTCCCATAGTGCTCAGAGCCATTTGAACCATTTTTTTGTTAGCAGAATATGGAATCAGTGGGTTCAGGAGGGTAATACGGAACGCCGTGCTGGATCCCAACGGCCTCGCATCACTAGCACTCGAGATGACAGGCGTCTTATCCATATGGCTGTAACGGATCGTGAAGCTACGTCTCGATCACTGAGTCAACAGATGCGACCGGCCGTAGTAGCCGTGCGGTTCTAGGCGCTACAGTCTGGAGCCGAGAAACCGCTACGGTCGCAGGTTCGAATCCTGCCTGGGGCATGGATGTGTGTGATGTCCCTAGGTTAGTTAGGTTTAATTGGTTCTAAGTTCTAGGCAGTTGATGACCTCAGAAGTTAAGTCGCATAGTGCTCAGAGCCATTTAAACCATTTATGAACAGATGGGGACGTCTGCAAGACAACAACCATCTACACTAACGGTTCGACGACGTTTGCAGCCGCATGGACTATCAGCTCGGAGACCATGGCTGCGGTTACCCTTGACGCTGGTGTCCTCAACGACGAACGAATGGCAAAACGTCATTTTTTCGGATTAATCCAGGTTCTGTTTACACCATCATGAAGGTTGCAACCGGGTCTGGCGACATCGCGGTGAATGCACATTGTAAACGTGTATTCGTCATCGCCATACTGGCGTTTCACCCGGCATGATGGTATGGGGTGCCATTGGTTACACGTCTCGGTCACCTCTTGTTCGCACTGACGGCACTTTGAACAGTGAACGTTACATTACAGATGAGTTACGACCCGTGGCTCTACCCTTCATTCGATCTCTGCGAAACCCAACATTTCATCAGGATAATGCACGACCGCATGTTGCAAGTCCTGTACGGGCCTTTCTGGATACAGAAAAAGTTTGACTGCTGCCCTGGCCAGCACATTCTCCAGATCTCTCACCAACTGAAAACGTCTGGTCAATGGTGGCCGAGCAACTGGCTCGTCACATTACGCCAGTCACTACTCTTGCCGAACTGTTTTATCGTGTTGAAGCAGCATGGGCAGCTGTACCTGTACACGCCATCCACGCTCTGTTTGACTCAATGTCCAGGCGTATCAGGGCCTTTATTACAGCCAGAGGTGGTTGTTCTGGGTACTGATTTCTCAGGATCTATGCACCCAAACTGCGTGAAAATGTAATCACATGTCAGTTCTAGTATAATATATGGATACCCGTTTATCATCTTTATTTCTTCTTGGTATAGCAATTTTAACGGCCAGTAGTGTAGTATGTTACATTCAAATAATTCATATTCTTCCACAGTTACGAGAACTACTGATGCTGAAGAAGTCATATCTTGTTTGGACAATCAGTAAGACTGATCATATAACCGAATGACTCAAAGGCTTGTGCAAATATTATAGGGCGGCACAACGTCATTCTAATACGAAGCTGTAGTGGAAGACCAAAGTCTGGGTCAATAAATTGTCAGTAAACAGTCAACAATAACTCACTATTCTACTTACGGTGTTATTATGCTTATTTGTATGCTTCTCCGTCTATTTTATTAAATGTTACAATTTTTATTTGTTTATTTTATTTATTTATGCAATACACCTTACACACAATATAACGTGTCCAATGTCTTTCCTTGGTGCGCTAAAGTCTGTTACGTGATTTGTTAAGAGTTCTTACTGTTAAGAAATGCAAGTCACTGCAAACACAGACATAACGTAAACAATTAGTACTGTAACATATATAGCTTAAATAGTTCAAAGTAAATACAGTGAACGTATCAAAATTTTATAGAAATGTCAGCAGATAGACACCATCTGTTGTCATTATCGTGAGATCCCACATTGAATTTCTTCTGAAGTTCCATCTGGGCTGCAGCTTTCCAACTGAAATTTTTATCTTGAGCTCAGTATCTGTTACTTCAATTGACGGTCAACTATTTTAACTGTCCTGTATAGTACGGCTACCTCTGCTGCGCCGTCTGAATGTTATTCGCCGCTGGCTCACCCCGCGGTGATCTGTATACTTACCGCGTTTGGCCGACCTCTGACACTTCGCGCTGATTTCCCTGGGGTAAGGGGCAGTCGCGAGGATAAAAAATAACACTAGTATCCGTATGTCTGGCTGTCACGTAATTTCCTCAAGGGACGAACGGTACTGCCATTCACACGTTCATTTTTCTTTTATTTTTTGTAATTTTTTGTGCAGCCGAAAGTCGCTCTGTTCAGTGTCTCGTATTCAAACAATAACTAAATGCTGCAGGTGGGGAAGTAATGAGGCTCTCCACCTGCTGCTTTATCACAACGGTGAAGTATTTGCTTAGATACCTTACCATAAATGTTCGTTCAGCACTCTTGAAGTGACAAAATTTGTGAACCAGGATTTTTACATATATTTTGGAAAACGCATTTTGTTCCATCAGCTGTACAATTTTCTGTTTATTCTCCTCCGATTTAGATAGTTACAATCACATTCGAGGAGGAAAACATTGTACATCAGTGGATCAACCATACATTTCGGTCACATATGAGCCATACAAGTGTAGATCAGGTGTAATTGTCATGGGCTGTGTTAAGACGGACCGTTACAACAGTTGAACACTGACAGGAAAAAATCGGAACACCAGAAAATAATTAACGTACAGTAATAAAAGTTTTGGGAATACATTTCTGTAAGTAACATAGCTAAGTGACTAACTTCGTAAGATCACAGGTTAATGAAAGAGCGAGGTTGTTGTTGTTGTGGTCTTCAGTCCCGAGACTGGTTTGATGCAGCTCTCCATGCTACTCTATCCTGTGCAAGTTTCTTCATCTCCCAGTACCTACTGCAACCTACATCCTTCTGAATCTGCTTAGTGTATTCATCTCTTGGTCTCCCCCTACGATTTTTACCCTCCACGCTGCCCTCCAATACTAAATTGGTGATCCCTTGGTGCCTCAGAACGTGTCCTACCAACCGATCCCTTCTTCTGGTCAAGTTGTGCCACAAACTTCTCTTCCCCCCAGTCCTATTCAATACTTCCTCATTAGTTATGTGATCTACCCATCTAATCTTCAGCATTCTTCTGTAGCACCACATTTCGAAAGCTTCTATTCTCTTCTTCTCCAAACTATTTACCGTCCATGTTTCACTTCCATACATGGCTACACTCCATACAAATACTTTCGGAAATGACTTCCTGACACTTAAATCAATACTCGATGTTAACAAATTTCTCTTCTTCAGAAACGCTTTCCTTGCCATTGCCAGTCTACATTTTATATCCTCTCTACTTCGACCATCATCAGTTATTTTTCTCCCCAAATAGCAAAACTCCTTTACTACTTTAAGTGTCTCATTTCCTAATCTAATTCCCTCAGCATCACCCGACTTAATTGCGACTACATTACATTATCCTCGTTTTGCTTTTGTTGATGTTCATCTTATATCCTCCCTTCAAGACACCATCCATTCCGTTCAACTGCTCTTCCAAGTCCTTTGCTGTCTCTGACAGAATTCCAATGTCATCGGCGAACCTCAAAGTTTTTATTTCTTCTCCATGGATTTTAATACCTACTCCGAATTTTTCTTTTGTTTCCTTTACTGCTTGCGAGGTAATCCGCTGTAAATGTGAAATGCTGGTACTTTAATAACCGTTGTAACTACCAGACTGTTGAATGCAAGCGTGCAAATGTGCATGCATTGTATTTTACAGGTGACGAATGCCAATTTGTGAGATGGTGCTTCATACCTGTCGCACTTGGTCAGCCTTTACAGGGGCGGTTAACGCTGTTTGTGGATAACGCAGTAGTTGCCGTCCGATGATGTCCCATACGTGCTCGATTGCAAACACATCTGAAGACTGAAGAGGCCAAGGTGACAAGTCCAGACTCTGTAGAGCATGCAGCTAATAAATACGGTATGTGGGCGAGCGTTACCCTGTTCTAAAACATTCCATGCAGTGATGTTTATGAATGTCAGTACGACAGGTCGAGTCACCATACCGACGTACAATTTTGCAGTAATGATGCGTGGGATAACCACGAGAGTATTTCTGCTGTGACAGGAGATCGCACACCAGACCATAACTCCAGGTGCATGTCCAGTGTGTGTAGCACGCAGACAGGTTGTTTGCAGGCCATCAACTGCCCTTCTTCTAAGCAAAACAAAGCCATCACTGGCACAGAAATCACAACAGACCTCCACCCTGCCTTCCAATGATGTCTCGCTTGACACCACTGACTTCGCAAATGGCAGTGGTTTACGGTCAGTGGAATGCACCTTCCTAGGGTGTGCGGCTCGGAGCAGTACTTGAAGTAACCGATTTGTAACAGGTCGTTACGTCACTGTGGTGCCAACTGCTGCTCAGATTGCTGCTGCAGATGCAGTACGATGCGCCCCAGAGCCGTAAGCCGAACACAACGGTCTTCCGTGCCATGTGGCCGTCCAGTAGGAATCATGTCCTGAAGCTACATTCCTGTCAAGTATTTCTGCAATATCCATCTTCTCATAGCCCTATTACAAGAGCTCGTTCAGATTCAGTGAGATGTTGACAATGACGTCTTAATCGTCTTAAAGGCATCCTTGAGCGACGTCAGTCTCAAAGGTAACTAACACTCGCGCCACTTACGGTGTGTATTTAAAGCAAAACTGATGTGCATCCTCATAGTGGCGCTCTCTTATGCGACTGGCGCGAAATTTGAATAGGCATCATCTTTCTAATACAGAAACTCGCCTACAAACTTTCATTTATGTAACATAACTACTTCTCAGTGTTGCGATTTTTTTCCGGCAGTGTGTAAAAGGCAATGTCCCGGTTGACTGTCTCCCTCACTTATCGTCGCCCAGGCCAAACCACAAAGAACAGGTACTTGAAATTTACAGATGATGCTGATATTGACTGTAGGCGTCGTTTACGATCGGATTTTTTTGAATTCCGTCCATAAGGGTGTGAAACAAGAGATGAAAGTCTATGTGAAAATATGTCGCCATTTGGGCAATTTTGGTGCTAGTTTCGTTCCTAGGTAAGAAATAGATATACCTCTGAGCATTTTTGAAAATTTTACCCCTATGGGGATGAAATGGTTGGTGAAAATGTTTTTGAAAATAAATTATTATTAAACTGCTACTAAAATATTTTTTACGGTACATCTACGAAAATTGACTTCTCTGTTACAAATCAAAAATATGTATTTCACTGATTTTAGGAATTCAACTCCCAAGCACATGAAATAGGGAGTGAGGTACGTGTGGAAATATTTTATTGTGAGAACATTCGTAAAACTAAATCTATGAAAATTGGTATTTCTCTTCTCTTTCTAGAAATAAACCAGTACGTGTTACACTATTCTTTGAAGTTCAACCCTAAGTGGGTGAAATAGGGGATGAAACTTTCTAAGAAAAATATTTCGAAATATTTAAAAAAATCGAAGTTAATTCTGGGAATGTTTCTGTTTCTCTTTTCTGTTAGATTTAAAGAAATATGCAATAGACGATGAAAGTTTCTATGGAAATATTATCAAAACAACGCAAATGGATGATTTATAAAAGCCATGGGCTCCAGCTGTTAGAATCAGTTTTTGGTCTGAAGTAAAATCAGGAAACAGTGTTTTTATGGCCTTAATTACAGAGAAAAGCATAGAACCTTTTGCAGTTTTCGGACAACATAAAAATTCGATTAAAGGAAGACAGAACATATATCTATAGAGCATACAGTCTACGCGAACAAAGTGGTGAGCACTAAGCTAATTCAGTACACAGAGGGAGATGAAAATTTAACAGTTATGGAGGATTGAAATGAGATTGTAAGAGAAAGCATATACTCTCATATATGCATGGTGCTAGGAATGAGACAGGAGAAAGACTAACATAGTTCTGCAATGAATTTCAGCTGGTAAGAGCGAATACTCTGTTCAAGAATCACAAGAGGAGGTGATATACACGGAATAGGTCTGAAGATATGGGAAGATTTCAGTTAGATAATATCATGGTCATCGGTCCCTGCCGTCCGGTGTGGCCGAGCGGTTCTAGGTGCTTCAGTCTGGAACCGCGCGACCGCTACGGTCGCAGGTTCGAATCCTGCCTCGGCCATGGATGTGTGTGATATCCTTAGGTTAGTTAGGTTTAAGTAGTTCTAAGTTCTAGGCGACTGATGACCTCAGAAGTTAAATCGCATAGTGCTCAGAGCCATTTTTGAAAGGGGGGAGGGGGGAGGGGGGAGGGGGGAGGAGGGGTCACGCGGCCCGTGCAAGGCGCCTTAGACCGCTCGGCTACCAAGCGCGGCCATGTGTGGAAAACCGCCACCTGAATGTATTCCACTGTTTATCACAGGAAACGTTATTATCGATCAAACAATTCGAGCATCCCAGCTTCAATTGGTGTTCGTGATAGACTCAGTATCTGCTGCGTGTTCCGTGTCGAAAAATTATTTGAAGACCGTAGCAAAATTAAAGCAGGCAAACAAAACTGGTAAGGTGTTTAGTTTACTGCTTTAACTCAGTAACAACCGGGGATAATCAGTGATCAGGATTGCATTGCGAGACACTGTTCGCTTCGTCCACAAAAGTCCCAGTCTTTGGACAAGTAAGTTGATGAATGTTCGGCCTGAGGCTCCAGCTTGATCACCACGTCCTAAAGTAGCGCTCTGCAAACAGATACTTCACGGAGGCTCTTTAGGGACCAGTGTTCGCTGCAGAGCAGAGGTGGTCTGACGGACTCCACCCAGCTTAAGTTGATAAATTACCCCGGGGTCCGGCAGGCTATTTCAGGCTCATGTGTCCCAGAAAAACAGAGACCAGCCGACCGCCTCTAATCGTTTTCCTTCGTTCCTCAAGGCATCTTGGTCTACTTGATTGGGAGTTCGTTGAAATTTATCCATGAGGTGGCACGTATCTAAAATGGACGTTTCCTATTAAGTGATTTTGATCGGTCAGTTTGTGCATCTATCGTTCTTAAAGGAATGATAAGTATCTCCTCAATGTTTTTAAGACAGATTGCTTTGGTACCTAAATAGTTAGAATATATTATCATACATGCGAAGTACCTTTTTTTTTAATTTTATGGCGACCATAGACACCGCTCTTCGTCAATCGAGGCAGTAAAATAAATGCAAAACAATAAATGCAAAACAATAAAAGAAAGCAATTGCCTTTACAGCATCTTTCACTATACCATTGTATTTTACGAAGTCACAGCTTCATCGTTATATAACGACAGGAATCCTTGATGATAAAGCTGTGACTTCGAAATATGCAATGTTAAAGTAAAAAATGGTACAAAGAGAACTGATTTCATTATTAAGTTTCCTATTTACATTTTTAAAAATTTGAAACCCAATAAGAATGGTGTCTTTTTGATTCGACGTTCTGATATTACTATCTTCTTATGGTTAAATCGAGTATATCCAACAAAAGATTCACAAAAATATTTTTTATTCATTTAATTTTAGTGTTAAGTTATTACTGAAGATTAAGTGAGATAGGACAAAATAGGAAATCAATATGACAGAGAAAAAGCCTGTTGGATAGCAACAAGAAACCGACAAAAGCGTCATATTAATACTTCTGCGAGCCTTTGTGCCCGAGAGGTTCTAGGCGCTTTAGTCTGGAACCACTCGACCGCTACGGTTCGAATCCTGCCTCGGGCATGGATGTGTGTGATATCCTTAGGTTAGTTAGGTTTAATTAGTTCTAAGTTCTAGGCGACTGATGACCTCAGAAGTTCAGTCCCATAATGTTCAGAGTCATCTGAACCATTAATACTTCTCATGGTCCAAAAAACACATGTTCAACAGCGGAGGCCTGTTCCAGACCTTATATCACATATTATCGTACTTTGGATAGCGGTTATTATATCAAACTTTCATTTTTCATTTTTTCTTTCCAAACAGTTCCGTGTTTACCACGTATTACTCGAAATTTTACGGATGTAACTTATGAGTGGTTAGGACGTAGTTGTTAGTAATGAAGACGGGTAACGATACCGGATTTTTTTCATCAAACTCACTTCTGGTGACATTCAGATCTCTGTCCTCACATCTTGGATCGTCTTGTGGGAACGGGAACTTTGGAACAGCGACCTTCTCACACTCTGCAGAGCGACACGTCAGTCAAACTCGGCTTTTCCTAGTACCTGGATTCCCGAGAAGAGGCCGTTGTGGTGAGTAGCATTCTGCAGATAACCCGTTGGCTGCGTCTGATCAATGGGAGACAGACCTGAAAGCGAACTTTGCATACAGTAACAAGCTGTACCTTATAGGTGGTCGAACTGAGATCCAGTCCTCGTTAGGCCCATCAATGGGTAGTTTTGGCCTTTCACAATGAGACTTCCTTCTGTTTGCTCTTGTGACGCTGTTTTGGTAACCAAGAATTAGTGCGACACATGCACCTCAAAAATATTCCCTGCGCATCTTCCTTGGGAACAAGGCTTGTAGCCTTCCTAAAATGCATCGTGGAGAAGCAGCCATAGAAATCTTCACCGTTCACTAATGGCTAGTGAAACTACGGGTTTCATAACCAATTTCCGTATCTGAGGTTAGCGGTTCTCTAGGGCCCTTTTGCTCACTGGTCTCGCAGGGCTTTTGCGAGCGGTGTTCCGAGGTGGCGAGGAGGTCTGGCGTGCCTTAGAGGTGGACAGTTGGCCACTGGGCGGATCCGGAAACGCTGCAAGTGATTACCTTCTACCAAGTCGCCCGGAGTCTAACTTTTTCGAGACTTAAAGATTCAGCCGTGTCGCCATCAACAAGATATTGAGCTCGGCTTCAAGCAGTATTCTGTCATACTAGAAATTTCTATCGACGACTAAACACCTTTTTTTCACGTCAATAATATTCTTCATTACAACAAATAGTGAACAGCATGCTCTATTAGCAGCTCTTACGTTTTTACGGTCGGCGCCACCACCTTTGGCTACGATTACAGCGGCCAAGGTGCGCACTTTCAACTTCAGGTTATTTGGGAGAACGCAGAAAGAGAGGCTCAACCTTGATTTGCAGCACAGCTGATGTTTTTGAGGTACTGTTTGAGTTACGTAAAATTATGCATATTTTTTTTCTAAAATTAGCTTTTCTTTTCTAGAATTCAGTCGCTAACCACTCATGAATCAATTAACATGCTGGTATCAGGTGTAGGTCTCACACCTATTCTCATCATTTTCCAAATCGGTTATTCCAAACCAAACTCTATTCTGGTTGTATATTCTAATGATATCATGCTAATTTGATTCGCCTTCCACTATGGTTGAAATGACTACTTGTGTGTGTCCGTAAATTGTTTTCCGGCCACCATTCAATCGACTTGTCCAGTGCAGTGTTCGCGGCGAACATTTGTAAATAATTACTCGGTATACATCTAGGTAAAGAAATCTACGTTTTTATTCCAATCTGTACGTGAAGTTTTTTTATTTACTTGTAAGGGAATGGCCCAACGTAACATGTCGAAACCTACCGTGAAATATTTCACCTACGAAGAATACACCAGAGAAACACACTGTCACCATTGTAGGTGCTAAGGCAAATTCGTAGTTTTCCAAGAAGCTAGAGAAACATTCACCTCTGCCGGAGCTGAAGCAGACAGAGCATGCCCAACACAATGGGCAGACATCCTTAACTGACGGTAGGTCGGTAAACAGATAGCATAGTGTAGTGCACTCTTAATACATGCAAAGTGGATTTCACTTTCTGTTGTTAGTTTCTCTGACAAATTTTTTTTTTTTTTAATGTGTGTGAAATCTTATGGGACTTAACTCCTAAGGTCATCAGTCCCTAAACTTACACACTACTTAACCTAAATTATCCTAAGGACAAACACACACACCCATGCCCGAGGGAGGACTCGAACCTCCGCCGGGACCAGCCGCAGAGTCCATGACTGCAGCGCCCTTGACCGCTCGGCTAATGCCGCGCGCAATGGTTTTATTCACTCGAATTTGCAACTTATTTAATATCACAAGTAATTAGTAGTTGCCCTTGCGGTGTCTCGGTTAATAATAGAGATAAAACTCAATTAATTTTGTTTGTGATTTCTTCGTATATGTTTGCTAATTGAATCTGTCTTTGTGCAGGTTCCAGGTTTTCACAGTAACGTGGAATCCAATTAATGTTTTCAGCGTTGCAAAAATGGAATTTGAAGTATGGGGTATGCAATCGAAATCGCTTCTCCAACAGACCTACGTATGTGTTATTTATTAGTTAATTTCTTTGACATTCTTTCAGATGATGTAGACATTTCGTTAGAAACTGTGTAAACATGGAAGAAACAGTAAATAATTTGGACAGTTCCCTGCTTGTTTGTTTCTAAGGATGATTGTTGCACTAAGTAAAGCCCAGAACAAAACGGAGTAGTTCCCAGGACCAAAGAAAACACATGCAGTAACAGCTTTCAGTGACAAAGAAATGGCTGTCAATTTTTTGTTTGTACGAAGGAGGGAGAAAAGGCTTGAGCTTGAGCAGTGTGAAAACCCTCTTTCATGAACGGTTTGAACAGAAGAAATATTTACAGGAAGTACAAAATAGGTACCAAAATGGAACTTGCAAAAGTCTGAGAGAAAAACTGTTCGAAAGATTTAGAACTGTTCGTGATAGCCAATGCACCGTTAATGAGGGAGATCTGAGAATGGGCGCTCTGAATTGCAAGTGAGATAGAATTTACCTGCGGCAAATAAATAGAGGGGACATCATTAACAGGCAGTACTGCAGGGAAATTAGTATCTGACGGGAAGAGGAAGCTTCTCGTGATACCCTAAAATGATATGCATAAAGTCAGTCAGTCAAGTTTCGTGCCAGAACTGCATGCAAACCGTGTTTATCATTTAGAGCGAAAAAAAAGATAGTCACTTGTGCTACTTGAAAGTACTATGCCACATTCATATACAACAATGCCAGATAAGTATCAATGGATTACTGTTTCCCTCGCAGTGTATCTGTCTTCAGCAACCTCGAGGCAAATTAGAACAAAGAATTAAAAGAAAGCACTGTTTATTTGTAAAAAATCTTATAATCGACGTAGCAAGATCTGAAAAAATGGGAGAGGAAAATTTTCAATATTACATCCGAAAGGCTTTCTTACCATTTGCAGAAAGTAATTTATTGCTTTGTTGGACTCTTGGCCTGTAAATAACGGCATCTGTGTCTTTAGAAGGACGATGGAAAGATTGTTAAAATAATTGGAATTCCATGCGGAAAAATATCCAGGACTGTGACTGACGCCCGAACAACAGGGACTTACATGCATTGAGAATAAAAATAGCGCATTGAGAATGGATAGCTACTAGCCAAAATCTGGATTTGCATAATAAAATCTAAAAAGGACGACTGATTGCTCCACTCTCTAATTTATAAGTCACATACAGTCGCTGAGTGCATCCACTCTTCAAATGAAAGGTAACCTGATTCAGATGTGTCTTTGTCATTTCAAGTTTATCAGTGGAACAGTTCTGAAAAATTTCAGTCGTTTCTGCATTGTCAATTTCCCTCGTTACGTTTTACGAATTTGATCAAGTATGCCTGGTACACTGCACAATATGCAGAGCAATGGCAACAACCATTTCTTACGCTTTCTTAGTTCTGTCTAAAGAAAACTAATAATTACTTTGAAGTACCAGAAAGCATTAACTTTTCCTTTGTCACTTTGTCAAATGGTTCTTTTCGTCATCCAATAGACACTTTGCATTTTTTGTTACATTCCAGGAAATAAACCACCAAAAGTTGTGATTGAAAGCGTTTCTTAATTCATACCTCGAGTGTATTGAATACAGCCACGTTTGAAGCTGCGAAATACGGATAAAATTAAAACAAGGAATTGTTTTACTGTTAGTAAAATATACATTATTCGAAAATTTTCAAAAGAACTAAGCTGCAGATACCTTTATAAAACATTTAATGTCAACAAATTTTTAAGTCTAAATTGGTGGAAGACATTACACGCTGCCTTGATCTTCTTTCCTCTGCAACAACTGCATCTGCAACAGTTTAGGTCCCTATATGAACTGCATGTTAATCAAAAGATTGAAGGTTTGTGACATCATTGAGGTAGTTTAAGTGCTTAAAATTCGCGTTTGTGCGCTTTGGACTCTGCGCTACACACCGCTACGTTCTCTTGTCACGGCTACGACTGCTTATTTGCCGATTACCCCGTTACGCAGGAAAGGCTGTACAAGCCGCTGTTATAAGCGATTCTTCCTGCAGTAAAAACCAGTAACTTTGACATTTTCAACAAACGTTTTCTATACGCCTTAGCAGTTAAAATTTAGGCTCTGTACTTCTTTCGGTGTATTCTTCCTGTACGTAAAATTTCAAAGTTGGTTTCGCCATCTCCAATTGGACCACAACTATCTTGTTAGTTTACTCACGAATAAAAATAAAATGTTACTATAAGCAACTCTCTCATTTAGTATCTAGTAGATTACCTGACATACTAAGACCCGAATTCTCTTATCAGCCCGTGGATGAGACCCTCTGACAGTTTCAGGTATTTAATTTCAGCGCTTCTTATGAGCAACACTCATTATATCTGTGTAGTACACATACTTCGTGGGGATATTCTGTAGTCTCTCAGAATATGGTACGAAAAATTAGCAAGATTAGGTAATTTGCATACCCATAACAAATTCGTTGAGGTGATATCTGTGCTCCCACAACCCCGAATTCCGGCAGTACCGTTTAAAACACATTGCTTGCTAACTAAACTTCACAGCTGACCGTGTCAACGGATGTATAACGTTATTCTCAGACCTTCGATTCTTTATTGTTGGCTGCGTCGGGTAGCCGCACGGTCTGGGGCGCCTTGTCATGGTCCGCGCTGCTCCCCTCCCCCCCCCCCCTCCTCCCCATCTGAGATTCGAGGTCTTCCTCGGCATGGGTGTGTGTGTGTGTCGTCCTTAGCGTAAGTTTAAGTTGGATTAAGTAATGCGTAAGCTTAGGGACCAATGACCTCAGCAGTTTGGTCCCATAAGACCTTCCCCCGAAATTCCAAATTTTCCTTTATTGTTTGCTGTATGAAAGTGGGAGAAAATGTGTTTTGAAACGTACATATTTGGGTTTATGGCCAACGTGTAATCCAGGAGCAGCATTTTATTAGATGACCATGGAAAGTCTCTCAAATTGACAGGTAGAATCGTGTTCCTAGGACTGAACCCAGGCTGTCCTCGTCTCTCTCAGTTTGACTCATTATTGTGCGGGCATACCATCTGGCATTTCCCATTGCGCTCGGCAGAGTTAATTCTGTGATTTAACACAATCGCGGCCAATCCGAAAAAGCACAAGTGCCCGTCTTGCCCCCTCTAGCGGAATCCTATGTTAACTTGCAGCTATGCAATAATAGTTAAAATTATTCAGCGTATTTTGTCTCAATCTCGATTCGCTTTAGAAACACTGTAACATTCTATTGTTATGGTCGTTTTGACGCCTAACGTTTGTGTGGAATATCATAAACAGTATAATTTAATTGTAACTACTAGTTGTTTAACATTAATGATTTTGCTTGTAAAGTTTTATACGGCAAGAAATTGGGAACGTAGCATTCCCATTTTTTATGTAACAGTATAATTTGTTACAAATACAGTTCTGGTCGGATATCAATGGGTGCTCTAATTTTAAGATGAAGTAAGGTCAGAGATGAATGGAGATTTAGGAAGGCTTTCGATGCTGGCTTGGTGAAGAGCTTACGTGTGAGAAGTAGCTGCACACAGAGCTTAGAACGATAATTATCACAAACGGTTTCTTAAACAGGATGGATAATTTAGCTATGTGGTCTGATGGAGTAACTCTCCACGTGTGAATAATATTGCTCTCTGTATGTGTTAATTACATGTGCACTTCCGCGCCTTCAAGTGACTCGCTGTAAACTGCAGAAAAATAATTCTACAATTTGTAATGTGTAATGTGGAAGCCATGCAATAACTTTGCACAAAGAGTAAATTGCACTGGGTGAAACACAGGTTCTTGTGTCTGTAACGGTTCTAACAGTTGAACCCCACTACAATTAACACAGCAGATACCACAATAAATCAAGTCCTTTTCACGGGAAGTCACAACCGGCATTGCATTAAAGCACGTAGTCTGAAGCAAAGATGTATTACGCAAAGGATGCTGCGTTGTAATGCGTGTTCCAGACAAAATAAGGAACAGGTCTTCAACTTCTTGGACGTAACGCTTCTTGGTGGTACGAAGAGCCGCGGGGATCCATGGTTCCGTCCTTGGGGTGGGAGTTACGGTTTGATACTCTTACCCTTCACTTCGTCTCCCAACCTCTGCCCCCCCCCACTCTTGTTCTCCCGTCCCATAGACGTCGTAAATAGCTTGCTGTTACTCCTTTCTACGAGTACAGTTAAATGCCTAGATTTTTAATAATAATAACAGAAAACATGTAATATTGTAATAAATAATAATAAATAGTTTATTTACAACAAAATGTATAACACATAACACAGTAATGAAATAAGTTTATTTACATCACTTTTATTTCTTTCTGTAGCATAATCACCAAGGAAATACAATTCAGAGAAACACGTTAGTCCCAAAATTTGGTAAGTAGATGTGTCATGAATCTGATTTAAGAGCTATAATATAAACAAACTGTCACAACGGTGACGTTATAATTTGTAAAATATAAATTGCAAGTGTGCACTCGCCATTGCCAGAGTTTCACTTAGCGGTGCGATTGTGAACGCAGAGCTAGAGACTGTGACTGTGTGAGCGTTTAAATGTGACAAATACTCTTTCTTTCATCCATTTCCATTTGTTTTCGGGAACTTCCCATGATTAGCCGACTGAACTGCTGTATCTGTGGATTGACGAACGCTGCTGACAGCAGGGGTGTTCAGTTCGTGAATGTCCGCTTTTCCATGGCTGGAATATTTTGTTCCGTGGGTAGGTCTTACCATAAGCAGCTCCAAAGTATACTGTGTTAAATAAAGCTCGTAATTTTCTGTAATTTCTGACCACTATCGAAACCTGAATTTTCCATGCTATTATAATCTCCGAAAGTTATATGAGAAATTTGGAAATTAATATCTAAAGGCATTTACTACAATGTTGTTTGAGGCATTCGGGGTAGGGGTGGGGAGTGGCTAATAAGACGAGTATCCCACCTTCGATCAACCCCTGGATATGAAACGGAATGACCACATAGGTTCAGACAAAGGCTGGTGTGATCTCTAGATCTTCGACTCGTATTGGAGAGAATAGTGTGTTAAACCCTCTAGAAGTGCCTCTGCGATTTCTAAGCAGGTCCTCCAGTAAATCCAGCGCCCACTTCCATAACCCAAGCACTACTGGTTGGTCATTATAGGCTCATTAGGCCGAAATACCGTGAATCCTTACGATTTTAATCATAACAGGACAAATATCAACGTCTCTCCTTCAGAAAAGAGTCTAAAACTAACAAAAACTAACAACAGATGAAAATCTAAATTGAACTGAGCACGTATACGTCAATGTACAAGGATGCACTAGCGTCATGCCTGCGAAAATATAAAAAGCTATTCCATCTTGACTTGGAAAAGAAACTTCTACAAACACTTTTACTTCCAATTATTGATTACAGCTATTTTATCCTGCAAGGCCTTTCTTCGGAATGCTAATGGCGTCTGGAACTGGTTATGAATGCCTATGTTCTTTATATCTGTGGTGTTCGACTCTGTGACCAGGATATGCACAGTTACAACGGCTGCGTGCAGACAAACTCCAATTTCCATACCTTCTATCTTCTTTACCTCCTTCTCAACGAACCGCCGGCAAGGTAGCTCAGCGTGTTTGGTCAGAGACCTGGCTGCTCTTTGCAATTAAAAAACTGAGTAAAGGGATGAAAACGAACTTCAACGGATGTCATGTGACGTCCGCTAAGGCCAAACACGACGAACAAAAAGAAGTAAAATAAAAAAGATAGCCAAATGGTAAGGCGACTGCTCGCCATAGGCGGGAAAGCCGTATTCGAGTCCCGGTCCAGAGAAAATATTCACTGTCGTCGTTCTGTTCTACAGCTAATGGCTGTCCATATTTGCAATTACGAATAAATTTAATATATTACTGTAATTAGATCAGATGAAACAATTTAATAAATTTTCTCTAAGGTGAAAGCCGCATGTCATTTAGACAATGCAATGGAAGGGAAACCTGACAGCAAATCCGGCAGCTCTGGTGGCCTAGAGGCGGCCCCATCTCTCGTCTACTCAGACAAAGGGTTACAGGGAAGAAAAAAAGTCATCTCAGAAGCTTCGCAAAAGGATAGCTCTCAAAGAACACGACCTAAGGATGTCAAGGACAGGATTTTAGAAATCTTAAAAAGTGCAGTAGTATTAGCATGGAGTGTTAAAGGTTTAGGGCAAAACGAAGTACAACTCAACCGAGAATTAATATAGAAACATACACTACTAGCCATTAAAATTGCTACACCAAGAAGAAATGCAGATGATAAACAGGTATTCATTGGACAAATATATTATCCTAGAACTGACATGTTATTACATTTTCACGCAGTTTGGGTGCATAGATCCTGAGAAATCAGTACCCAAAATAACCACCTCTGGCCCTGGATGGCGTGTACAGGTACAGCTGCCCATGCAGCTTCAACACGATACCACAGTTCATCAAGAGTAGTGACTGGTGTATTGTGACGAGCCAGTTGTTCGGCCACCATTGACCAGACGTTTTCAGTTTGTGAGATATCTGGAGAATGTGCTGGCCAGGGCGGCAGTCGAACATTTTCTGTATCCAGAAAGGCCCGTACAGGACCTGCAACATGCGATCGTGCATTATCCTGCTGAAATGTAGGGTTTCGCAGGGATCGAATGAAGGGTAGAGCCACTGGTCGTAACACACCTGAAATGTAACGTCCACTGTTCAAAGGGCCGTCAATGCGAACAAGAGGTGACCGAGACGTGTAATCAAAGGCACCCCATACGCCGGGTGATACGCCGGTATGGCGATGACGAATACACGCTTCCAATGTGCGTTCACCGCGATGTCGCCAAACACGGATGCGACTATCATGATGCTATAAACAGAACCTCGATCCATCCGAAAAAATGACGTTTTGCCATTCGTGCACCCAGTTTCGTCGTTGAGTAAACCATCGCAGGCGTTCCTGTCTGTGATGCAACATCAAGGGTAACCGCAGCAATGGTCTCTGAGCTGATAGTCAGTGCTGCTGCAAACGTCGTGCATATGGTTGTTGTCTTGCAAACGTCTCCATCTGTTGACTCAGGGATCGAGACGTGGCTGCACGATCCGTTACAGCCATACTGATAAGATGACTGTCATCTCGACTGTTAGTGATACGAGGCCGTTGGGATCCAGCACGGCGTTCCATATTACCCTCCTGAACCCACTGATTCCATATTCTGCTAACAGTCATTGGATCTCGACCAACGCGAGCAGCAATGTCGAATTGCGATAAACCACAATCGCGATAGGCTACAATCCGACCTTTATAAAAGTCGGAAATGTGATGCTACGCATTTCTCCTCCTTACATGAGGCATCACAACAACGTTTCACCAGGCAACGCCAGCCAACTGCTTGTGTATGAGAAGTCGGTTGGAAACTTTCCTCATGTCACCACGTTGTAGGTGTCACCACCGGCGCCAACCTTGTGTGAATGCTCTGAAAAGCTGATCATTTTCATTTCACAGCATCTTCTTCCTGTCGGTTAAATTTCGCGTCTTTAGTACGTCATCTTCGTGGTGTAGCAATTTTGATGGCCAATAGTGTACTTACACTGAAGGCTTTCAGAGCCGGTATTTAGATTGTCAGTGATTTCTGTGGGCTCTAATGCATTGTCAGAGGCCTATTTGTGGTGGATGTCTCTGTCATTAGGAGACAAAATTTTAGGCGTAGATTTATGACAGGTACCGGCTAATGCCATAAAGCAGAAATCGACAAGGGCGGAGACATTACACGTTTCGATTCTAGAATGAATGCTGGAAGTGCTTCTCAGTAAACGAATTTCCATGTCGACATGCCCCTGATATCACTGATAGCACTGATCTTTTGACTGACCACCAAATACGTCCACATACGTCGTATATGCAGGGCTTGGCCACAAATGTCAGTGATAGAACTAGGAGCTCCAAATGGCCAAGAGTTTAGAAAAAAAAACAGCATTTTTGGCGTGGGACGCTTCAGGCATAAGATGAATACACTAGAGGGAATCCCATGAAAACCTTAAAAGTGTAACTAAAAATCGGCCCCCTAGTGATTACAACTATTGGAAGGCCTTGAGATTTGGCTATTAATGTCACTTTCCATATCGGAGACAATGTATTATTTTTCTTCCGGTGTTTAAGTTCTCTACTTTTTTGTTCTGTGAGTGATTTGTAAGTGGACCTTCTAAACGCAGAATATTGTCTTCCCTCCAAAGAAATCCGTGGTAGTATGGACGTTCGAACCACAGATTTTTGTGACCCATTACATACCTTATTTTTCACCCATCGAGTAAGTTGTATATCAATAGGTAAAATAGTTTTCCAATAAAAGTATTCATTTTCCGGAATAAAATTTACCCACTGTAAAGAATGATACGAGTGTTTAACTATCATGTACTCAAAAGCAGACTTTTGTATTCTTTGGGAACACACAGAGCGTCTCTTTCAAATCTCTAAACATTCCCATTTCGCAGGCTCAGAAAACAAACAAAAAATACTGTAGATATGAGAATGAAATCGCATCATGTGCTAAATCATCTCAAAGGATTTATATTTCCGTGCTAGAAGTGGGGCCGGCCGTAGTGGCCGAGCGGTTCTAGGCGCTACAGTCTTAGATTCGAATCCTGCCTCGGGCATGGATGTGTGTGATGTCCTTAGGTTAGTTAGGTTTAACTAGTTCTAAGTTCTAGGGGACTGATGACCTCAGAAGTTAAGTCCCATAGTGCTCAGAGCCATTTGAACCATTTTTGTTAGACGTGGCGACTATTATCGCCGGAGTGCAGCATGATCGCTAGACGTGAAAATGGCGGCTCTACAAAATTAAGCATAAGCACTGGTGTCAATTGCAGAATCAAATTCGCCAGTCGCTGTTCTAAGAAATTATCGTAGGTAGTACGCATGTGAAAACTATTAAGGAGTGGTATCGGAAGTTCCTGGTCGCTGGAATTTTTCTGAAACATTATTTTGGTGCACGTCGTAGTATTTCGGAAGAGCCAGTGGATGACATTAGACAAGAGTTTCTCAGAAGCTCAAGTAAGTCAATTCGGGAGGCATCTAGGCAACTGAATGTACCCTGAGCAACACTGTATCGTACAGTACACCAGCATCTTCGTTTGTATGCTCATAAAGTGCATAATCTGCAACATCTGATTCCGAAAAGCAAATCGTTCCGAAACAATTTGCTACGGATATGCTGCAGCGTAGTGACATGAATGTCACCTTCTTGGAAAGATCTTTGTTCTCTGACGGGGCTACTATTCGTGTATCAGTAACGGTTAACCGGCATAATGTTCGGATTTGGATCTTGCAACATCTGCACAATATCGCTGAACACGTTCGTTATGGCCCTAAACTGAACGTCTGGCGCGGGCCAATGCACGACAGGATTGTTGGACCGTTCTTCTTCGCAGAAAACAAAGTGACTGGGCCAGTGAATCTCGATACGTTGATGCAGTTCATATACTCTTAGATACAATACTTGCAACCCAACATCACCTTTCAGCAGGATAGAGCTCCGCCATATTCGTCAACGGCGATTTGCAAGTTCAAAAATGGTTCAAATGGCTCTGAGCACTATGGGACTCAACTGCTGTGGTCATAAGTCCCCTAGAACTTAGAACTACTTAAACCTAACTAACCTAAAGACATCACACACATCCATGCCCGAGGCAGGATTCGAACCTGCGACCGTAGCGGTCGCGCGGTTCCAGACTGGAGCGCCTAGAACCGCTCGACCACTTCGGCCGGCTTGCAAGTTCCTGGATATGAAATTTTCCAGGTGATTGGTCGGACGTGGAGGAGCGATTGTTTGGCCACCATATTCCCTCAGCGTTACCCCGCTGAATTTATTCTTGTGGGTATTCGTGAAGGAACGCATGGATGCGCCCACAGTGAACAATATTCCTATGTTAAGACGTACTATCATTGATGCGTTTGCAACAGTTACAGAAGACACGTCCCGAAGAACATGGCAAGAAAGTGAACACAGATTCGATATTCATAGTGGTACAAATAGCTCATGTGCAGAGATGTTCCTATAAATATTAAATAAATTATTTGAGATGCTCTAGCATATAGTGCGATTTAATTATCATATGTACTGTAGTTTTTTTTCGTGTGCCTCTGAAATGTGGAAGGGTGATTCTGTGATGATCCTACAATTTTTTTAGGGATGATGAGAAGTGTAACTGCGTCTGTCTCAGGTAAGGGATGATGGAGAAGGGTAACTGTATCAGTCTCAGGTAAGTATGTTGGAGAAGGGTAACTGTATCAATCTCTGGAAACGACAAAGTCGAAACTTATAAGCAAAAATTCTTCTGATACCTCTAACATTGAAATACATTACCGGTACTGTTGTTACTACGACTGTAAGGTAGGCAGTTTTCAGATGGACCAAAACAACTAATGGAAGTCCAGCAACCATGGGATGTAAATGCTTGTCTTAAGAGCTACGAGCACTTAGTTATCTTCGCTACTATGAAACACATCTCTTCTACTGAACAAGTGCCCATAGTTACTAAGGCATTCATTTTGGAGCACCTATTTACTGGACATTTTCTTTTGTTTGGCGTATAGTACCTCTTCCAAAAATACGGAAACCAAAGAGCTAGCAGTAGCAGAGATGTGTTTCACAGTATCGAAGATGTAGACGTTCTCATAGCTCGTAAGGTGTGCATTTTAGAGCACATGTTTTCCGAACATTTTTTTCTTCTTTTGGTCCGTACCACCACCTATAATATTTGCCTACCTCACAATTTTAGCAATAACAGTACCGGTACGTGTACTCTACTGTCAGAGATACCAGAACGATTTTCTCTTATAACTTCTGATTCTGTCGTTTCAGGTCCAGGGTTCCTTATCACAAATTAACACATTAACCCTTCACCATCCTCACTGGAAGTTTGTAATATAATCACGAAATCACCCTGTATAATCGTTATGTGTGTACTGGCTAATAAATTTTTTTCCGTTCCATGGTTAATAACTATAATCGTTATATTTATCTTGTTGTTACTAATTGCCCTAATTTCATAATTTCGTCAAATAATTCAATTATTCCATTATTACATTTCGTTGCCTTCCTTTATTTTCTATATACATAGTAAATTACAGTGAACATTCATTTACATGATTTAGCGTCGCTCTGTTCATTGGTTAAACAATGCATAAATTTCCCTGTGAGAACGAGCAATTGTGTTTCGTTGTGCCGTAATCTGACAGACACCGCTGATGTGTTCGGATGTCGACACAGATGTGGACAGTAAAGGAAATAAATGCTGTGGTTCCGTCCTGGGAGGACCCGAAAGAAATGATATTCGATGTCATCACAGCTATAACTGAGTCTCTGTGACCTGTGAGGCTAGGGAACACAGCCTCTTCTTCCAGTCCAGCATCTAGGTAGTATAGCTCTGTCACAAATGAAAACATACACTTTCAAGAGCGGCGGTACTGAAGTCCACATGTCCTAACGGGCGGAAGAGAGGCGAAGGGTACGTATAGTACGTATTTGAAGAACTCATAAATATTGTTGACACAGTTATGGAAATTATATTAACAAATTTCTTGCTAATTGAGAGATACAAAATTAGAGCAACAAAATTACACGACAAATTCCTACAAATATATTAAACTCCTGTCTAAATTATACAGTTCTTACGTTCTTGTACAAAATCAGCTTGTGCATACTGAAGTTGAGGCAAGCAGTATTTCAGTTCCATACAAAATTTTATGATGTTTTTTAGCGTAATACGATAGAACAAAGACAAATATGAACGTTAGCATTGCTGTACCACCTGATGAAGTATTTAAAGGTCAAACTGAAACCTTCAGTTTCACAAGCAACGAATTCAGTTGACGTCAGTATGCCACAAGCGCTTTTATCAGAATTTTAAAGTTGTGATTATACAAATCAGCAGCTGAATAAAATATTATTGCGTATCTTATTCAAATAACATAGAAATCATTACTTACCTTGTTCAATTATTGTCTTTGTGAAATCATCATCATGACATTTATTACGCGATATTTAATAATGAGCGTGGAAGTTTTATTAAAATATTTTATTTATTCAGAAAAACATTGGTGATTGTAATTTCAGCAGTATAAAAAATGATAAAGAAGGATTAGCAAAGACGTTATGAAACTGAGGAAAAGTCATTATATTTGGTGTTACCACCAAGATTTTCAACTTTTTGTACACGGAAGCTGTTGCAAGAGAGAGCGAGAGAGCGAGAGAGAGAGAGAGAGAGGAAGTAAGCAAGCCGGTGCGTACACAGAACAATGAGTAGTATACCTCTGATTCTTATATTTATTCTTTCTCAGTCAGCTTTCATCGTTTTATGAAGCAGGCAAGCTGCTTCAGTATGATGAGTCGGAAGAACACAATCGAAAAAAGCAATGTGTTAGATCTTAAGACGAAAGCAACATCTGCTGCAAGTTACGTCCACCACCAGACGGTTGTTGGTTGTGACATCTAGAACTACCAGAGTGCTTCGAGCACCTGTACGAATAACGAGTGCATCGAAAGGAAGCCAATCATTGTTAACAGTGCCATTAATAAACCCATCGATAAATTCCAGCACTTAAGCCTGCATGGACAATGAAACAAGTAAACAGGAAAATAAAAGAGGGTGGTGGTGCGCTTTGAGAAACTGATTGTCGTATGCTGCTGTAACTTCTCCAAGCTTGTGAAGCAGAAAATGTATGTCGGGTTTATGTTTACTACCGACTGTAAAGTGTGTCACTGTGACATAGAACAGAGTTTTGCCAGTTGACCAAAAAACTGAGGTTTGCCTAACAGACAATGTGATGAAGCATGTCGAGAATAACGGTGGACCTCAAATGAAATTGGAGTCATAAATTCTTTGATGAGTTTATCGTGGTGGTAAACGGCAGGCCTCTCTCAAAGCATACTTTGTTGCATGAAGGTGGAACTGTAATAAGTGGAGCAGTCTGGAAGATGAATTTACGTTCCAGTGAATGGCAATAGGTGGTAACAATGATGACGATGATGATAATGATGACGTCAATTCCGACGATAATGACACAAGAACGGAAAGGACGATACGAAGGAATTTCTGCTACGGATGAAGAGTGTATAAAGCTACACCGAAAAACCTTCGTAGATTGTGCGGCGAAATTTTCTGAGAGCTTTGATATAACGCAGTTGTCGTTTGTGTTGTATGGTCAGTGAGTTATCATACGATTGTATAAGCAGAACGAAGGAGTCTATAGAACAGTCCTCGAAGATATTCAGCCATATTTCCTACCAGACGCACGCTTGATGATTCATAGGTCTGTCTGGTTTCAAAGTGACGGAAAACCGAAAAATTTTGTATTCAATGTGGAAACTTGCAGATGATCATTTTTACCAATAATGAACTGGTAATGGTAGTCCTAATACGCGACCGGATCGTCATAAAATATAACGATGATGACAGTATTCTTCTAGGATCATGTGATGAGTCTACTCTCAGACATCGGTGTTGTACTGGTTGCTGAAATATCGCACTTGCTGGTTGTACAACACTCTCCGCGGAAGTCGCTGATGATTCGCTACCGTGATGACTGCTTTCAACATTTGGAAAAGTTTCTTTTACTGAACCAGTTCAGCACCGAAACAAGTGTTTGACTCTCCTATTGCTAAAGTTTACGTGATTCTCTTGAGCTTTATTGTGTCAGTCGTGTGATTTGTTTGGTGTTATAATTTTGCCTTACAAAATACACGATGCTACAAACACAAGAATGAAATGAGTAGCTGAATTATTTATTTTTAAAGTCGAAGTCCGTCTTTCTCAGGGAGTTTTCATTAGACGTCAAACTTCTGTTTCCAATTAGTCGTTTGCGAAAGATTTGAAAATATTCAGTAAGCATCTCTGAACAGGAACTGCCAAGTTTTTTGGTGTAATTCATGTTCAAAGTGGTGTTTTTCATTAGTGTTTTAACGTGTAATAATTACAAGATGAGCGAGAACTCCACCGACAAAATTTCATGTATAGTAGTATGGAAAAAACAAGAGAAAGGTCCAGTAAACATGGGTTATAAAAGTAAATACCTCATGAGCTATGAACACCTGTTCATGTTGTCTATAGTGAGGTACATCTTTTCCATTGGTAACTCTTTGCTTTCCATATTTTGAGAGGTGGCAGTAGGGACACAAACAAGAAAAAGACATTTAGTAATATGGCCTCTAAACTGCATTTCATAAGAGCTATTAGGACTTGCTCACCTCTGCTACTCTATATTACTGACCAAGTGCTCATAGCTCATAAGTTATGAATTTCAGGACACGTTTCTTTTTCTTGTTTTGTTCCATACTTCTACCTTTGAAGGTTTTCAGTTCAATTCTGTTTCGCCCTGTATACTGAAGGGGCGATGACGCCAATTTCAGAACTTAAATGTTTACGTAGAAAATGTAGAATCACCAAGACAAAATACGACGTTCCTCCTTAGCCTGGGCAAAGACAATGTAAGAAAGCCACAGGGCAGGTAATATATGCTTATGGTTGTCAGGTAAACGACATTTCTGATAATCTACTCCCGTTCATTCCCAACTGGGAACCCCACTCCCCAGCCCAGCAAGAAGGCTGCTTGGTCATTGGCTAAGAAGAACCACAAAGGGGCCAGATCTAAGAAAAACCAATCTATTTGACATGGAGAGTTAAAAATGAAAAATAAAAGAAAGGATCTGTCAATAGTGACGGAGGTACCTTAGATACATCGAGTACGTCATTGACGTCACTCTGTATAGGCATAGTAAAGTATACCTTTACGTACACTAGGCTTGCACATTTTCGACTGGGATACATTTTCACAGAACTAAATTAAATGTAGTTCACATTCATAGGTTCTGACCAAGGTTTTCTGCACGTTCCTCTTGATCATAGAGCAAATTCTGGGAATGGAAATCCCTCCTTTACCCACCACCAACTGGAATGGCATTTGTCTCCCTGTGTCCCACCACTAGTTGCACTCGTATTTATATCTCTTTGCCCTGCCAATAGCTGCAATAGCTGGACTGTTATTTATCTCCCTTTGCCCCACCACCAGCTGGACTGGGTTTGTCTCCTTTTGCACCACCACTAGCTGGTTCGGTATTTGTCTTCTTTGCGATACCACCAGCTGGACCGGTATTTGTCTCCCTTTGCCCCACCACCAGCTGGACTGGTATTTATATCCCTTTACCTCACCATCAGTTGGACTGGTATTTTTCTTCCTTTTCCCTACCACCGTCTGGCCTGGTATTTGTCTCCCTTTTACCTACCATCAGATGAACTGGTATTTTTTCCACTCTGCCCCACCACCAGCTGGGTTTGTATTTTTCTCCCTTTACCCCACCACCAGCTGGACTGGTACGTGCCTCTTGATGATTAGGTGGGTTAATAATAAAAGAAATGAAGAGAACAACTGCAGAATCGGTGAGAATGGCCTGGTATTGGTCTCTGTTTGCCCTACCAGCAGTCGGGCAGGTATTTACCTGCAGAGTCACTGACTGCCCAGTGTACTATTACTTGAACTGTCTATTCTACGTTTACGGGTAGAGAACGATACGTAATAATAAAAATGAAATGTCTGTAAACTACGTGATGTGAATGTACACCAAAAAGCAAGATAGCGGTACGTGACTCTCTATTAATCAGCAGAAAAAAGGCAGGTATGGAAGAAAAAGTTGCTGAACTGAGAGGAGGACAAGAAATCGTTAGCTTGTCCATTGTAGCAGAGAATTCCACGTTGCCAAGAATGATAAAGTCTTTTTGTGGACAGTAATGAATTATACTGTATCGTCGCTGAAGTACAGCATGGCACAGCCTGGAGGAATGTATTTACGTTATCTAGAGATAATAATGGCAAGACTCCCAAAAACCATCGTATTATGGAGGTATGTACAAACAATAGTTGCAAACTAGGTCATCGTTCGACATGAGGGCGCACTGCACTAATGTTCGAGTACTACGTCTGAAATAAGACGGTGGCCCCTTATATAGAAACTGCATGAATGCTTTTCTCTGTCCCAGATGAGCTAGCTGGGCTTATACTAAGTAGTTATTGCATATATTGCTTGTAAGAGGACATGGAAAAATTTTATGACTTGCAAGTCAACGATCGACAGTATCAACATATTTATCATAGCCTCCTGACGATTAGGTGGGCTGATAATATAAGAAATTAAGAGGTTCACTGCAAAATTGGTGAGAAAAAGAACATATGGAGGGCACTGACACGAAGAAGGGAGGTGTCGATAGGCCATATGTTAAGACATCAAGGAATATCGTGGTAACAGGTGGAGCTGTGGAGGGTAAAATCAATAGGAGAAGACGGAGATTGGAATATGTCTAACAAATAACTGCGGACGTAGGGTGCATATACCAAAAGTGCTACTCTGAGATGAAGAGGCGTTACTCTGAGAGGAAAAAGTTGGCGCAAGAGAGGAATTCATGAAAAACAAAAAGAGCTGTTGATGTCTGCCCAGACTGTCACATTCTAATACAGTACATACCAAACGATGTTTCTGGAAATACCAGAGGGAAAATCCAATGTGGTAGGTGGGTATGTGTGTAATCTGAAACTGGGATATAGTGCTGCAAATACACAGAAAGAAAGATTTCTTATCATTATCTACAATATAGCAGGTCAGCAACTGGAAGTAGTTAATTCCGTAAATTATCTGGGAGTAGGCATTAGGAGTGATTTAAAATGGAATGATCATATGAAGTTGATCGTCGGTAAAGCAGATGCCACGCTGAGATTCATTGGAAGAATCCTAAGGAAATGCAATCCGAAAACAAAGGAAGTAGGTTAAACTTGTTCGCCCACTGCTTGAATATTGCTCACCAGTTAGGGTTGATAGAAGAGATAGAGAAGATCCAACGGAGAGCAGTGCGCTTCGTTACAGGATCATTTAGTAATCGCGATAGCGTTACCGAGATGATAAACTCCAGTGGAAGACTCTGCAAGAGAGACGCTCAGTAGCTCGGTACGGGCTTTTGTTGAAGTTTCGAGAACATACCTTCACCGAGGAGTCAAGCAGTATATTGCTCTCTCCTACGTATATCTTGCGAATAGACCATGAGGATAAAATCAGAGAGATTAGAGCCCACACAGAGGCATACCACTTTCTACGAACAATACAAGACTGGAATAGAAGGGAGAACCGACAGAGGTACTCAAGGTACCCTCCGCCACACACCGTCAGATGGCTTGCGGAGTATGGACGTAGATGCAGATGTAGTATATTGGTCATTAGTCTTCTGACTGGTTTTAACGCTACTCTCCATTCCTTTTCTTTGACAGTCTCTCCATCTTAGAGTAACACCTACACCGAACGTCCTCAATTATTTGTTGAAAATGTTGAAATCTGTGTTCCCTCCAGTTTTTACCCTCTGCGGCTCCGTCTAATACTATGGAAGCTATGACATCCTAATACGTGCGCTATCATCCTGCCCCTCCTTCAACTTCATGTTTTTTTACCTCGGAAATTGTACGATTAGCCTTCTCAGTTTTTGAAGATAGCTCACTAAAGATAAAGCCTGCAATTTCACTGCTTACAACAATTTCTTTTATTCCTACCAAGATCGTCGACAACGTGATACATATCATGCACCTTAGATGATGCTTACGGCGTTTATCGTTCTCCCTCAATTCACCAATAGCTCACAGTGGGATCAGAACTCCGTAAGTCACATGGAAACAGCCGGGAATATTTGTTGATTAGGCTATCGTCGTCCTGGAAAGGGTCTTAATCTCCAGATAAACACTACTTGCAATACTTGGCGAAGTTCATGGCTAGCCATAGCCGACCATTCACTTACTGCTTGACAGGATGGTCATGCTCAGACCACTGATATCGACTTCATCCTGTATTTTGAATGTGTGCAACAGGGCATGTAATTATATGGTTGGATGGCGCCTTTGCTAAGCTTACCGAGTGATTCGATTGTAGCTTTCGCGTAAACACGAGAGTATTTGTCCAAGTCATAAATAGAGCGACTACCGTAGTGCAGTTTTCTTTCGATAAACGTCCTTTAAGACTAACGTTATAATATTTTTTTTTATATTCGGAAGCACTGTGCTAGGGGGAAAACAGGACACGACCTGCTCAGTCGCAATATAAAGTTGACTGTGGGTACTATGTCAACACATCCAGCACAGTGGTCTGAAACGTGAAACATCAGCGAACCAATCGCTCGCTCTCAAGAGATGAAAATATAACATATTACGTCTCCACACATGATACGACGCCGCAGTCGACAGGCTTAACGAAAGCAGCGAAGCGGTCTGCAATGTCGCTGCAGCGTCCGCCTTTCGTAAACAATAACAAAAAGCATCACATAATTTATAAACAACTTACGTCGGACAAGTTCAGAAGTGACAAACCCGGATACCGTGAATCAAGCTCACCTTTCCCACCAACATTCCACACTTTAACAGAAACAAATGGTCCTCCAATGGGTCATTACGTAACTCCTCAGATCACTATACTGTGATCGTCTGCATTGACGCAGCGCATCGACTGGTTCAGAAATCTGTCTCTGCAGGAGAAAAACGTTATCAAGGCTCTAAGGTCCCACTATTGTATTTTATGGAGGCTGCAGTCTACAGCAGTTGCACTAATACATTAAATTAGTATTATCAGACAAGAATTAAACAAGTACCAGGATATAATCGATAAAATTATTTAATAACTATGTAACAGATTTCTTTTACAGGCCTCATGAACGATGAAGTATATCCAGTGTTTTTATGTTAAGAAATTGTTATTTTTTTAACCCACCACCGAAATATTTTGCTAGAAAGATTTATACTCTTATGTGACTATGTTTTCCCGACAGTATCACATTTTTTTCCAGACAGTATCACATTATTCAAGAGTCAATAGGAAGGAAGTTTCCAGACAATTATTTGCTGAAGTAACACGATTTTTCGGAGACCGTGATTAAACTTGGGCGCCTAAGTTGGAAACAAAAATTTTCTTTAGAAGTAAATCTCATAATTATTATGCATGTTTTACACACAAAGACATAGCAAACATTTTGATATTTCCAGGATTTTCTTATCAAGTGAGAAAGCAACGAAGCTGCACTTGAGTGAGAGACGTAATATATAAGAGGCGGTCAAAAAGTTTCCGTTCGAAGGCTGCATAATCCTGAACCGGTATACCAATCGGGCAAAATTGCCGTGAGCAGGGAGGCACCAGGTTGGAACTACCCGTCTGGTAAACTACCGTGTCCCGCTGCGTTAAGTAGTCCGTAACTGCTTGCTGCACAACTCGTCCGAGAGGAATCGTCGATCCAAATCAAATGGCTCTGAAAACTATGGAACTCAACATCTGAGGTCCTCAGTCCCCTAGACTCAGAACTACTTAAACCTAACTAACCTAAGGATACCACACACACATCCATGTCCGAGGCAGGATTCGAAGCTGCGACCATAGCAGCAGCGTGGTTCCGGACTGAAGCGCCTAGAACCGCTCGGCCACAGCGGCCGACAATCATCGATCCTTCAAGTCCTATTGTAAGGGACTGAGGGCGTGATAATCGCATGGGGAGAGATCAGGACTATAGGGTGGGTACACAACTGTCTGCTTGAGTTGGCGTAACTTCTGTTTGGTTTAAATGGCTCTGAGCACTATGGGACTTAACATCTGAGGTCATCAGTCCCCTAGAACTTAGAACTACTTAAACCTAACTAACCTAAGGACAACACACACATCCATGCCCGAGGCAGGATTCGAACCTGCGACCGTAGCGGTCGCGCGGTTCCTGACTGAAGCGCCTAGAACCGCTCGTCCACCACTGCCGGCGTAACTTCTGTGTTACGACTTTTGCGATATTGGTCCTTCTTGTGTCGGATCTTGACCAGGACGGAATTTACGGGCACTATTCTATAACGGTCGTTTTCGACAAACATGCTGCCCCATATACATTCCCCACTCTCCGATGCATGTCTACTTGTGTTTGCCCTTCGGCAGCGAAAACAAGAATAACAGCCCGTTTTCCTGTTTGGATGCATTTGGTAATAACATAGCCATATTTCACGTTACTGCAATTCTCATATGCACATTAGAAATACACGAATGCCACGTTAATACCTTGCGTACTTGGTAGTTCGTATATACATGCATGAAGTCGCACTGCATTACATATACACTGCATCAACGCCTTCAAGTGGAAACTTTTTGATCTCCACCTATCCATTGTATTAAAAGCGCATATTGCATTGGACTCATTTTGTTCAGGGTAGTCTGCATAAACATCATAAACTTATGTAATATTAAATGAGAAACTTCCGATGTTCTGCAGACTATTATTTATTTCATCACGGAGCTTCGCATGTCGAAGCCCTCAGAAGCCGAAAGCTGGTTAGTGATCAAAGAAACATTACTTGGCGGAACTTCGGGAAAGTGTTTCCTACTTAATACTGTTCTCATGTTCTTTCTAGTACCGCGGGAAAGTTCATTCCATATTATAAACTTTTATCTTTGGCAAATATCATACATGCATTACGAATATGTCATGTGGCATGAACGGCTTTTGCAGTTGAATGAAATGGAGTTCTTTACTCTAAGATTGTTGTGGCGAATGTTATCTGTGCACTTCAGTTCTTATTTTTATTATTAAAAACCACTTTCACAACATTGAGTTACGAAGAGTAAAAGGGACAAATACACCACACACACACGCACACACACACACACACACACACACACACACACACGCGCGCGCGCGCGCGCGCGCGCACGCACACAGCACACACAAAGTTTATGTTGTTCTTTCTCTTTCCACAGGAAACTCACGCTTCCAGTACATATTGTACTGCATTACTAAACATGATTCGTTATGGTAAAATACCGATCAATATTTGTTTGTGTATCGCACAATTGTTCTCACATAATCCACCAATTTGTAGTGCAGGCTGATTTCATTGTTGTGAAGCGTAATTACTCGGCGAGACCTGACAGTACTGTTCAGGCGTGTTCCACAGAAAAATGGGGAAACTCCATCGACGGGGAAAAAACTTTCTGCTAGCGCTCCTGGTTTCACCAGGCTGCGTGGCCAGTTCGTCGCGTCGCCTGCAGGGGCGCTGGTGTCGCCCTCTCAGAAGTCGCTGCGGCCACGTCCTTCAGCGTCTCTAGCAACAGAGCCAACATTAACCCATTACACACATTGCTACGTCTGAAGACTATGTAGAAATGTTATTTTCCGTAAAAGTATGGAAAGATGACTAATGCACGTTAGCAAGCCAACTTCAGCTACATCCATACATTTATCACTCTTAGTCTTAGGTGCGAATGGTAATTTCACAGCATTACGAATATAATTATACCAAGATACAGGTAAGATATCGATAGCACATCATGGTAAAAAAAAGTTTCAGGAACCGTACAAACGACTGTTAAGCATAGATTCGGATCATACCTAGTACCGAAAAAATGTCAGAAACGAAGAGAGATAGCAGAAATTTGGAAAAAGTGAAGTTCAGCGAAAAATCTCCCGAATAGAATAAAGCGCATGAAGTGATAGCGCTCAGGCTTGTTCCCTAACAGGCATACGAAACAATGTGAGGTGAAACATAAAAACTACTGTCTACCGCGAGAATAAATACTGCCTGGTGCCGTTACGCACACGTGATGTAGTAAGGAACATCTAAAAGTGGGCAGAGACGAGTGGTGAGTCATGCCGAACGAATATATCTGCGCCGTCTACTTCAACTCCTCACATAGAAGTAATCGCAATCAAACGAGCAATCTGGATATTGGCGGAGACGTCCGATGACCACCATCGCTGTGTCTAGTTGAGGAGGTGGTGTGCTCTCTTGAAATGAGGAAATATTTCAGGACAAAATTTCCCGATGTTCTAAGGGCGTTCTATTCAATGTGGAAGGAGGGCCTCCTCTAAAACACTTAAATATGGCGGTAACTCTGCCCGATGCTCGCCTCATCGCCTGGAAGGATGGTCCTATTTCTTGCACGCCGACGACACGTCAACGGAATGCTGTATGCTTAGTGATGCCCCACAGAGGCCAGTCCTAGGACTGTACGTGTAAATATTGTACACAGCGAATTTGCTAAGGATTCTCAAGTCCAGATGGCCTTTAACGACGACTACTCAGTTATATACTACGAGAGTATGAACATCAACTATTTTCATGGATTCAGAAAAGATTGTTGCTGAAGATCGAAATTAATTGTTTTCATTGTTAACTAGCCGTGGCCGGCCACATTTCTCTGTGTCTCAGTCTGCTTAAATTGAAAAGAAAGGAAACATTTACAACATACATGAGAACTGGATAAACGTCCTAATCTCCTTCTGCGCTACCCCCTGCCTTTGCTTATCTCCTCCTCCCCTCATTTCATCCACCTCTTACTACTCCCCCCCCCCTCTCTGTCCATCACCTCATAACACCTTCCTCTATCCAGCTTATCCTCCCTCCTCTCAGTCCATTTTCGCCTGCCCCTTTTGTCGTGATTAAAATATTCAGTCTATGTCTGTCTGAATGTTCATTAGAGTATTGTGTATCATATTAAATTAAATCGTTCAAGAACTTTCCCGGATTTTCGGTAATAACTTTTCCCCTTTATATATCAGATATTTATTAATGGTTACCTTACATTATTTATGTTCTACACACACACACACACACACACACACACACATGTCATAATTTTGAAGCAATCGCTGAAGAAATTTCAGAAATTAAGATTTTGAACAAACATCAAAATTTGCGTGCCTCAGCGATACAGATGGATACAGATGGCCGTACCGTAGGTGCAACCACAACGGAGGGGTATCTGTTGAGAGGCCAGACAAACGTGTGGTTCCTGAAGAGGGGCAGCAGCCTTTTCAGTAGTTACAGGGGCAACAGTCTGGATGATTCACTGATCTGGCCTTGTAACACTAACCAAACCGGCCTTGCTGTGATGGTATTGCGAACGGCTGAAAGGAAGGGGAAACTACAGCCGTAATTTTTCCCGAGGTCATGCAACTTTACTTTATGATTAAATGATGATGGCGTCCTCTTGGGTAAAATATTCCGGAGGTAAAATAGTCCCCCATTCGAATTTCCGGGCGGGGACTACTCAAGAGGACGTCGTTATCAGGAGAAAGAAAACTGGCGTTCTACGGATCGGAGTGTGGAATGTCAGATCCCTTAATCAGGCAGGTAGGTTAGAAACTTTAAAAAGGGAAATGGATAGGTTAAAGTTATATATAGTGGGAATTAGTGAAGTTCGGTGGCAGGAGGAACAAGACTTTTGCTCAGGTGAATACAGGGTTATAAATACAAAATCAAATAGGGGTAATGCAAGAGTAGGTTTAATAATGAATAAAAAGATAGGAGTGCGGGTAAGCTACGACAAACAGCATAGTGAACGCATTATTGGGGCCAAGATAGACACAAAGCCCATGCTTACTACAGTAGTACCAGTTTATATGCCAACTAGCTCTGCAGATTATGAAGAAATTGATGAAATGTATGAGGAGATAAAAGAAATTATTCAGGTAATGAAGGGAGAGGAAAATTTAATAGTCATGGATGAGGGGAATTCGAGAGTAGGTAAAGGGAGAGAAGCAAACACAATAGGTGAATATGGATTGGGGGTAAGATATGAAAGAGGAAGCTGTCTGGTAGAATTTTGTACAGAGCATAACTTAATCATAGCTAACACTTGGTTCAAGAATCGTAAAACAAGGTGGTATACATGGAAGAATCCTGGAGATACTAGAAGATATCAGATAGATTATAGAATGGTAAGACAGAGATTTAGGAACCTGGTTTTTAATTGTAAGACATTTCCAGGGGCAGATGTGTATTCTGACCACAATCTATTGGTTATGAATTGTAGATTAAAACTGAAGAAACTGCAAAAAGGAGGGAATTTAAGGAGATGGGATCTGGATAAACTGACTAAACCAGAGGTTGTACAGAGTTTCAGGGAGAGCATAAGCGAACAATTGAAAGGAATGGGGCAAACAAATACAGTAGAAGAAGGATGAAGTAGTAAATGCAGCAGAGGGTCAATTAGGTAAAAAGACGAGGGCTAGTAGAAATCCTTGGGTAACAGAAGAAATATTGAATTTAATTGATGAAAGGAGAAAATATAAAAACGCAGTAAATGAAGCAGGAAAAAAGGAATATACAAACGTCTCAAAAATGAGATCTACAGGAAGTGCAAAACGGCTAAGCAGGGATGGGAGAGCCGGTCCTGACAAAACTCTGCCATCTGGTGAGCAAGATGTATGAGACAGGCGAAATTTCCTCAGACTTCAAGAAGAATATAATAATTCCAATCCAAAAGAAAGCAGGTGTTGACAGAACTATCTGTTTAATAAGTCACAGCTGCAAATACTAACTCGAACTCTTTACAGACGAATGAAAAAACTGATAGAAGCAGACCTCGGGGTAGATCAGTTTGGATTCCGTAGAAATGTTGGAATACGTGAGGCAATACTGACTCTACGACATATCTTAGAAAATAGATTAAGGAAAGGCAAACCTACGTTTCTAGCATTTGTAGACTTAGAGAAAGCTTTCGACAATGTTGACTGGAATATACTCTTTCAAATTCTGAAGGTGGCAGGGGTAAAATACAGGGAGCGAAAGGCTATTTACAATTTGTACAGAAACCAGATGGCAGTTATAAGAGTCGAGGGGCATGAAAGGGAAGCAGTGGTTGGGAAGGGAGTGAGACAGGGTTGTAGCCTCTCCCCGATGTTATTCAATCTGTATATTGAGCAAGCAGTAAAGGAAAGGAAAGAAAAATTTGAAGTAGGTATTAAAATCCATGGAGAAGAAATAAAAATTTTTAAGGTTCGCCGATGACATTGTAATTCTGTCAGAGACAGCAAAGGACTTGGAAGAGCAGCTGAACGGAATGGACAGTGTCTTGAAAGGAGGATATAAGATGAACATCAACAAAAGCAAAACGAGGATAATGGAATGTAGTCGAATTAAGTCGGGCGATGCTGAGGGAATTAGATTAGGAAATGAGACACTTAAAGTAGTAAAGGAGTTTTGCTATTTGGGGAGCAAAATAACTGATGATGGTCGAAGTAGAGAGGATATAAAATGTAGACTGGCAATGACAAGGAAAGCGTTTCTGAAGAAGAGAAAATTGTTATCGTGTATAGATTTAAGTGTCAGGAAGTCGTTTCTGAAAGTATTTGTATGGAGTGTAGCCATGTATGGAAGTGAAACATGGGCGATAAATAGTTTGGACAAGAAGAGAATAGAAGCTTTCGAAATGTGGTGCTGCAGGAGAATGCTGAATGTTGGATGGGTAGATCACATAACTAATGAGGAGGTATTGAATAGAATTGGAGAGAATATCTATTTGTCTTCGTTGCAGGACTGTTCCCTATACTGAACAGCATAACAAGAACTGTACCCAAGAGAAAATAACAGGGACCTATGAGTAGCTTGCGCCATCTAGCTATGACCCCTCCATTTCTCTACCTTTCCACTGCAAAATATGTTACTTCTCTCTCATTTCATTGATACGCTCTTATAATTTACTTCATTTTGTTACTTCATGTCGATTTCCTTTCTACTTTAATTGTTATTTCTTATACTTATCCTAATATCAATATAAATTGGAATGTGAGAAGCAGTGCACTACACACTTTCTCGAAGTTTATTCCATCTTCTTCCTTTATAAGACTAATTCTAGAGTCGTCTCGCTGTTTCCTTCAAATGCGTAACCCATACATACTACGAAGCCACCGTCAACTCCAACGACACGTCAGAAACTTGCTCGCGGCTAAGAAACGCCGGGACTGGCGACAGACATGCACCCGTCTTAATTCTGCACTTCCTATCGACTTGTCCAAGTACTGGTCAGCCTTCCGCGGCCTTACAGGATCTAACCCCCCCCCCCTACTACCCTCTCCTTCATGATAATCAACCCTTCCCTGATGACCTTAGTAAGGCCAATCACTTTGCCTCTTACCACTCCAATGTCTTTACCATCCCCGACGATCCCCAGTTCGATTACTCCCTCTTCCCGGATGTTCGCGATCGAACTAACACCTCTGTCCCTCCACTCGCTCCTGGTTTCCAGTACTTGGACAACATTGCACACACCGAACTCAATGCCCCCATCACTACTCAGGATATCATCGCTATACTCCGCACGAAACGCAACACCGCTCCCAGTCACGATCGCGTCACCTATCGCCACCTTTGTGAATCTCCTGCCCCCTTCCTCTCCACGCTGGCCAGGCTCTATAATGTTGTCCTGTCCACCGGCTACTACCCCGAACTGTGGAAATCCTCCCGCATCCGGATGTTCCTTAAACCCGACAAACCGCCGGCCGCTGTCTCCTCCCACCGTCCCGTCAGCCTTACCTCGGTCTTCAGCAAGGTCCTGGAATACATCCTTACCCGACGCATCCACCAGCATCTCCGCCAGCACCGCCTCCTTCCCGTCACCCAGTGTGGCTTTCGGCCGTCCTTCTCTACCGATGACCTTCTCCTTCGCCTCACTCCTCTCCGAACAGCTCAATTCGCGTCGCTCCGCTATCTTCCTCTCCCTCGACCTCGAACGCTCCTATGACCGTGTGTAGCATTCCGGTCTCCTCTTCAAGCTCGAAACCTTCACCCTTCCTATTAACTACGCCCGTCTGATCGAGTCCTTTCTTTCCCAACGTCCTTCCTACGTCACCATCCACAACACGGATTTCTATACCTTTTTCCCCTTCGCTGTTGTGCCCCAAGGTTCCGTCCTCTCCCTTCTTCTGTACCTTTAGTACACGGCGGACATACCACCGCCTTCACGTCGCATCCACCTTCTCCAGTACGCCAATGACACCACCTTCCTTGCCCTCGCCCCCACCCTGCAGCACTCCCAACACCTTCTCCAATCCCATCTTGACTGGTTCACCACTTGGTGCAACCAGTGGTTGCTCAAGGGCAATCTGTCCAAGACCCAGGCGATCATTGTAGGCAAAACCACCCCTTCCTTCCGTCTCCTCGACTTCTATGTCACCATCTATGGCCGTCCTATCGTCCTCACCCCCACCCTTAAGTACCTTGTCGTCACACTTGACTGTCGCCTCTCCTGGACCTCCATCTCTGGACAATCCAAGGCACACTCCCGACTCCGTCTCCTTAAGCTCATTTCTGGCTGCACCTAAGTTCTGGACCCTTCCACCATCCTCCACACCTATAAATCCCTCATCCGCCCTATCCTCCACTACGCCCACCCTGCCTGGATCTCTGCTCCTCCTACCTTTTACAAATCCCTTCAAATCCTCGAACGCCATGCTCTCCTCCTCGCCATCTCCTCCCACACGCGGATCCTGTACGACCTTATTCCTTTCCCCCACCTTCTCCTTTTCCACGAACGGATACGGATCCTCTACACCTCCCGTAAATTAGATCACCCTCACCCGCTTGTCTCTCCCATCCTCTCCCACCCACATCCGCTGCTGCGCCTGTATTTTCACGTCCCACCTGCTCTCCATCTCTCCACTCACCTTACCCTCTCCCAAGGTGGCTTCCGCCAGCTCCCCCTCCCTGATGATGCCCTCCTCCCTTCCATCTACCCCTGGTATCAACTTTGATCCTCCTCTCCCACTTCCTGTGTTTAGTCCTTAGGGCACCCTCTCTCCCTTCTCTTCCTTCACTCCCTCCTCCTTTCCTCCCCCCTCCTCCCCCTGGGCTTCCCCTAACCCCCATTCCATCATTCCTCCCCCCATCTCCTCTACCATTGGCATCTCCGCTCTCCCATCTCTCTCCCCCTCCCACCTTTTTCCCCTCTTGGCAGGTCCCTGGACTCGCACACGTTAAGTGGACATTCGCGCGCAGATCATCGCCATCAGTTTTGTGTGTGTGCCGCTGTGTTTGTGCTTTAGTGTTTTTTCGCCGCCCACGCTCCATCGTTCACGTGTCTAGTCACCATCATCAGTGATTCGTGCACAGTGTTTTCTTCGTGTGTGAACGGCCCGGTGTTTTTTATTTACTGTGTCTACTATTATTTTGACCAACTTTGTGTTCTGTTACTTCTGTGTCTTCACTGTTTATCTCTATTTGTACTGTCTAAGGCTGAAGAGTTACGTAAAATTGCCGCTGCCAGCCCACCTTGTATGAGGTGCAACATTAAAATAAAGGAAAAAAAACACCTCTGGCTGTAACTAATTTTAGAATGAATTCTGTAATCAGTTTTTATTTCTTGAACATTTTGTTAAACCCTGATCAATTTCAAACTATCATAAGACAAATAGATTATTCATACAGTTAGAAACAAAGTGTTTGGCTTACTTAGATAAAACGAGAATATTTTAAAGAACTGTTCTCTTAAATTAATCTCCTTTTGTTGCTTTGTATAATTGTCTGTGCGTTATGTATATTGTCCAGAAGTCCACTGTCACTGGACCGCACTGGACTTCTTCCATTCCCGTTATCCCTACCTCAATGAAATTCTCTACAAGGAAGAGAAAAAAACATTATAGTAGATAACCAATTTATGCACACATACAGAAAGAAAAAACCGAGAAGAAAATGTACTTTTGATCGCATAATTCACCTGCTAAAGCTTCTGGTTCTCGAGTTCTGAAACATCCACAGCCTCTGAAGCGAAAATTAGTTCCATTAGGTGCTCCAGTCTCCAACCTTATATTAGGGGTGACGGAATACATACCTGCATTATCTTCAAATTAAGAACGCTTATTAGCCATTTCTGAAGCGTCATTCACAGTACGAAGCTTCATATCTGGTGCTTTCGACGCTCCTGATGTTACTGCTGCCAGGTCTCAAACTAAAGTGCATTTTCGCGCCAAAACGCCTCTTACTTACAGCGAAAAACCGGATGCATCTAGATTCTGTGCTAGATCTGACCAGTAGGAGACTAGTGTGATACTTCCCCGTGACGTGGGCGATGGTGAGTTCGTTCGTGCAGCTCTCTAATCAGCCGCAGGGTGGCGTGTAGGCATTGGCTGTTGCCACTACCTAAGCCTGCTTCTGCCTCTGCCAGTGCTGTTCAAAGAATGCTGTAGATAATTAGTAACGTTCCGCTGCAGGTAGTTGACACTGTGGATATCTCAGACTGTTACCGAGGTCCTATGTAGGTGTTACAGAGGCAGACAGTGATAATACCTTTTACTCTGCCAGCAAGACAACACGTGAGCTCTGCTAATTGTCCAGCTTTGGGTGGCTGCTGTCTTGGCAAGCCCCCATTTGCCTGTGTGCTGCTTGCTACATCTACATCTACATCTACATCCATACTCCGCAAGCCACCTGACGGTGTGTGGCGGAGGGTACCTTGAGTACCTCTATCGGTTCTCCCTTCCATTCCAGTCTCGTATTGTTCTTGGAAAGAAGGATTGTCGGTATGCTTCTGTGTGGACTCTAATCTCTCTGATTTTATACTCATGGTCTCTTCGCGAGATATACGTAGGAGGGAGCAATATACTGCTTGACTCTTCGGTGAAGGTACGTTCTCGAAACTTCAAGAAACGCCCGTACCGAGCTACTGAGCGTATCTCTTGCTATGTAGACATAGAGCCCCACTTACGTATTACGGCGCTCCTACCTTCTGTTGTGTGCTAACGGATGATACATCCCTAACTTTTAAACAACAGAATGCTGTGAGGAAAAATATATGACGTCTATTTAACCCTGAGGAAGAAACTCCATACTGACAAACGATGGCATTGTCTGTCAATTCTATGTTTTAGCAATACAATCATAATTCCTTAATGTTAAGCAGTTTTTCAGGACAGAGTGTTAAGGCTGCAACATATTGGTATTAAGAGTTCGCATATCTAGGTACTATATCTTTATATAGAATGCAGATGTGTGGTGTCTCAGTTTAATAAAAAAGATCACATCCTTTGGACATGTATATCAGTATACAGTATTCTTTACTAACTCCACCACATGATCTCTAACGCAACGTGTACTGCACACAATATTCTGTTTCACACTTTGCATTCGAATTAGAAAAAGAAAATAAATCCCAGCGGTTTGTTGTATTATATAAAAATCCGTAAGTTGATAATCCATTCGAGGCACTTGATGCATTAGAACATCAATTTAACGTTGGATTGTAAGATAGCCATAGGTTTTTTTTATTACTCTCTCTAAATGAGTTCCACCGTTTCTCTGCCAATTTCATACTGACATACCTATTGCACATGCAGTGTCGCCCTTGTTTGAGGGGATATAGCAGTTTCGTCTCCGTAATGTGCAGGGTGATTATAATTAAAGTTAAACTTCCAAAACGCTGTAGAAATAACACCATTGGTCAGGATTCAAAGCTTTTTAATTACATGTGCTCTCTTTGCCGACCGGTATGGAGCAGCACTGAGGGTATAAAAGGACCATAATAGTGCTATGGAAAAATTCATACAGTCATTGTCAGTCGCCCGTGATGTACCTCGCTACGATTCAAAATGAACTGAAATTCTGCCAGCATCCGTGTACGCTAAGGCTCGTTTGGTGCTGAAGACGATTCACTTGAGCGTTTTTCGGTCGAATTAGTTATCACACACATTTCATGCAGCTGTGTAAAAGTGGAGTTTCAGGGATTAATAATTTAGTGGAAGACCTGTGTTTTAGTTTCAATGTTCTTATTTCATGTAATGCCCCTAGTGTTCCTAAAAACAGCATGGCAAGTGGCGTTATTCGCCACTTTTAAAGCGAGTGATTAACTTTACTTAATTAACATATGGAGCAATAATTAGCAATACTGGGACATTCACGCAGATGTCGTCTCTGAACTGTTTCGAGTGGTGATTATGATAAAGAAACTTTAATTAACTGCAAAAATATTACTTGTGCTTGTGACTGGTATTGAATATACTGATCCGTTAAAAGGCTGTAGACTTTGAGTTATCGCCAAAGATTTCTAACTCTTTTGGATAATATATAGAGTTAGAAAATTTTATTTCGGTTTCGACTGAATTGTGGACTTGTGGACCGGAGATTATGAGCAGCGCATTCGCCAGTGATTTGCGGTTCTCCGCAAATAAATAAGTTTCAGGCTCTTGTAGAAAGCAGTCATATTTAAACATCGCACAAACTATCAGCATGTAAAAGGCAAAAATCCATACGTAGATACAGAGAAAGGAGAAGTATAAATTTCAAGAATAAACTAGAGATTATTTTATAGATGAAATAAAGAAATGTAAGAATTTGGAGGACAGAATACAACGTCTGATGAAAAGGATCTGGACACTAATTTGTAATCGTTGACATTAGTAGACATTTTATAACAGCTTGAACTGTGTTGGGGATTCGTTAAATGAGGTGCCTGAATGTCTATGGAGGAATGATAGCCTATTCTCCCTCAACAGAGAAAATCAGTGAATGTAGTGTGGTCACACAGGACTATAGCGAAGCTGACGGTCTAGTTCATACCAAAGGTGTTCTACAGGTTGAAGTCGGGCATCTGGAAATGTCGGTCAATTTCAGAAATTGTGTTGCCCACAGACCATTGCCTCGCAGATGCTTTCTATGAGAAGGCGAGTAACTCTAAAGTTCGCTTCCCGGCCGGGGCGGAGATTTTCTACGCTCGGAAACTGAGTATTGGGTTGTCTTCATAATCATTTCATCCTCATCGACACGCATGCCACCTGACGGCCGAGCTACCTCATGTGGTATCTCCTGGCCAACAATGCCATATGATCATATCATTTCATTTTAGTAGATGAGATCTACCAGGTCTTCATTTAGCTGTGATTGTTCCTTCGCATTTCCACTTCACAATCACGCGGCAGCTTCTTCTGGGTTGACATGTCGCTGACGGATTTTTTATGTCCATGACGTCCTACGATTAGGCCACATTCGAAGTCATTGAGCTACCCTGATCGATTCATTACACTGTTACTGCTTGTCTCTTGACACAATAATCCCTATCCTCTTATACTGGCATGACGGCTTCTCGTGATATCTGTTGTCCAATTTGACATTACTTAGGGGTGTCAGGATATTTTTGATCAGATAGTATAAAAAGTTAACTGTGTACCAAGTGAATGATAATTTTCTGCACAAATTGAGACATGATTTACGAGTCGAAATACAAATGTAGGATAGGAACATACGGCCTTGGAAGTAATATTGACGTACTGAATGCTTTGGAATGTCAGGAACAAAAAGGACAGTCAATACACATGCACCTTAAGTTCAGTGTGGTCTAACTTCTCTTCAGTTTTGATTTGCAGATCATAACCAATACAGAATGGCCAGAGCTTAAATCTGTCCATGGAAATACACTCCTGGAAATTGAAATAAGAACACCGTGAATTCATTGCCCCAGGAAGGGGAAACTTTAGTGACACGTTCCTGCGGTCAGATACATCACATGATCACACTGACAGAACCACAGGCACATAGACACAGGCAACAGAGCATGCACAATGTCGGCACTAGTACAGTGTATATCCACCTTTCGCAGCAATGCAGGCTGCTATTCTCCCATGGAGACGATCGTAGAGATGCTGGATGTAGTCCTGTGGAACGGCTTGCCATGCCATTTCCACCTGGCGCCTCAGTTGGACCAGCGTTCGTGCTGGACGTGCAGACCGCGTGAGACGACGCTTCATCCAGTCCCAAACATGCTCAATGGGGGACAGATCCGGAGATCTTGCTGGCCAGGGTAGTTGACTTACACCTTCTAGAGCACGTTGCGTGGCACGGGATACATGCGGACGTGCATTGTCCTGTTGGAACAGCAAGTTCCCTTGCCAGTCTAGGAATGGTAGAACGATGGGTTCGATGACGGTTTGGATGTACCGTGCACTATTCAGTGTCCCCTCGACGATCACCAGTGGTGTACGGCCAGTGTAGGAGATCGCTCCCCACACCATGATGCCGGTTGTTGGCCCTGTGTGCCTCGGTCGTATGCAGTCCTGATTGTGGCGCTCACCTGCACGGCGCCAAACACGCATACGACCATCATTGGCACCAAGGCAGAAGCGACTCTCATCGCTGAAGACGACACGTCTCCATCCGTCCCTCCATTCACGCCTGTCGCGACACCACTGGAGGCGGGCTGCACGATGTTGGGGCGTGAGCGGAAGACGGCCTAACGGTGTGCGGGACCGTAGCCCAGCTTCATGGAGACGGTTGCGAATGGTCCTCGCCGATACCCCAGGAGCAACAGTGTCCCTAATTTGCTGGGAAGTGGCGGTGCGGTCCCCTACGGCACTGCGTAGGATCCTACGGTCTTGGCGTGCATCCGTGCGTCGCTGCGGTCCGGTCCCAGGTCGACGGGCACGTGCACCTTCCGCCGACCACTGGCGATAACATCGATGTACTGTGGAGACCTCACGCCCCACGTGTTGAGCAATTTGGCGGTACGTCCACCCGGCCTCCCGCATGCCCACTATACGCCCTCGCTCAAAGTCCGTCAACTGCACATACGGTTCACGTCCACGCTGTCGCGGCATGCTACCAGTGTTAAAGACTGCGATGGAGCTCCGTATGCCACGGCAAACTGGTTGACACTGACGGCGGCGGTGCACAAATGCTGCGCAGCTAGCGCCATTCGACGGCCAACACCGCGGTTCCTGGTGTGTCCGCTGTGCCGTGCGTGTGATCATTGCTTGTACAGCCCTCTCGCAGTGTCCGGAGCAAGTATGGTGGGTCTGACACACCGGTGTCAATGTGTTCTTTTTTCCATTTCCAGGAGTGTATTTTGCAGCTTAAAATCTTGTTTTGAAAGAACTGTCATACTATTACGTAATGTATCTGCCAACGGCCTTGCCGCAGTGGTAACACCGGTTCCCCTTCAGATGACTGAAGCTAAGCTCTGTCGGGGTAGGCTAGCACTTGGATGGGTGACCATCCAGCCTGGTGAGCGCTGTTGGCAAGCGGGGTGCACTCAGCCCTTGTGAGGCAAACTGAGGAGCTACTTAATTGAGAAGTAGCGGCTCCGGTCTCGTAAACTGACATACGGCTGGGAGAGCGGTGTGCTGACCACATGCCCGTCTATATCCGCATCCAGTGACGCCTGTGTGCTGAGGTAAATACGGTCGATACCGTTGAGCCTTCCAAAGCCTGTTCGGACGGAGTTTCATTACGTAATGTATTTGAGAATTTCCAGTGTCCCTGGTCTGTCCCACCTGTGCAGCCTTTCTTCGTAATTCGTAAACTAGGTATTAACAATGATTAAATTGTGCTTTCAACAATTCTTCCTCCTTCAACCCTTTCCTCCGTCAGATACTCTGTTATTCTTTTTCTATCCTTATTATACTATCGATCTACAAGACACCATCACTTTTAATTTCTCGTTTCCCTCAACCACCTGAAAAAATTCATATTGCTCATTTTTCAGAAACTTTTCAACACTATTGAGCTAGCAGGCATATAAATTTGTGTTACAGTAGTGGCTGTTGGTTTTGGATACAAAACTTGCTGTTATAGAGACTGTTTCAATGCCTTTGCGAAAAAGGTATAGGGGTGATAGGTCACGTCATGGGAAACAACATGTGTCAGAGGTAAAATGTTCGCTGACGCTTTCTATCGACGCTAGGTGTTCCTTAGTATTCGCTGGCCCTGGGACATTGTTTCACAGAACTAGAAAGTCTATTAACCAGGTGTACGTTACATTACCCACCCCAAAAACATTGATAGGTTGTTCTCAACAAGAAACGCGTAAGAATGAGCGTTTCTAAGGAGAGAAAGAGACGGCGAATCAGGAACTTCAATTTGCTTGGCGTACGTCGTTTCACATGGATCAGCTGACTGGATGATAGGCAACACACGTTGCATATGAACACTGCAAAGTGCCTTCGACCTGCAGCCTGTATAAGGCATAACCAGTCTTAAAAGAGAGCTATAACATCGCTGGGAAGCATCGGTGAACACTTCGTCTCCAATAAACGCTGTTCCCCATGACGTGATCTAACGACCACAGACGTTTGTCGCAAGGACTTCGAAACACTATGTACTAACACTTATGGATAATCTTATTTTATTATTGCTTATTAGACCTGCACCTATATGAAACTTATTTGATTTTGGATTGATAACTCTGTAACCTCCTGCTATCGTTCTTAATTATTTAGCAACATACATAACGTCAACGTTTTCCACTTTTTAAATCATCCATTTACTTACCCAATTAAGCGATCCAACATATCATGCTCCAACACATAGAACAGCAATTTCATTTCCCCTGGTGAAAACATTCTCTTGAGCTGCCCCTCTCGAAAATATTAATGGGGGAGTAATTTAACTATGAAACTAGTACAATTTCATCATCATTAAGTCATTTGTAACACTACAAACACGAACGAATTGCGTAATTACATGTATCAGTGAGACACCCATATCCGATAGTGTTAACAATCTAACGACAGAGTTGAAGATTAAGAGTTATTGTCGGTTGCATTCTCATTGTTGGCTGCTTAATTAGCGTGCTTTCGCAGTGGAGGGGGGAGTGTAAGTACTGTCATGTGCGGAGACTATTGAATGTGGCCATGTCAGTAGTGTGACTCCCAAGGCCGTCCCCCCATAAGTATTATTATGCTTAATTTGTTATGCAGTAAAGCAAGTAAATCTGTGCTCACCTCGAAGGCCGGTATGAGTACTGCAGGGCTTTACTAGGCATGGTGTTGTGCCCTCGAACTCCTCCCATCTCTGAACAGACTTATATTGCCACTTAGAGGTAAACACACATTCCAATAATTGTACTGAAACACGATGTAACTTCACTTGGCTCTATTGTCACTGTTACAAATGAAAGAAACAGTAGGTAACAGAGCAAATCGTAGGATCAACTCAGGATCGAACCCCAAACAATTTAGTTTTGTAGTCAGGAACTGAAAACACTGAAACATCCAGGCACACTTTTGTACAAAGCATTAATAATTTATTTTTCTAACAGAAAATGCACTGAGCCAAGGGAACAAATACCAGTTACAGAATTCTTTACAAGAGTAAAGAAAGAAAATACTGTGGCATTACATGTTATTTGTTATTTAATGTGAACACTTATTGAACTCTATTAGAAAAAACGTAAATTAGCTACAGACTATGGGGTGCCCACACTTTATTCAACATGTAAAAGTCACTACAGATATTCGGATTTAGGTTATGACATGTTCGATATGCCTGCCATCAATGGTGATGATGTGGCGCAGACGAATAGCGAAATTCTTCGTGACCCACTGAAGCGTCGAAACATCGATGCTGTCGACGACCTGAATGGCTGTTTTCAGCTCAACAATGGTTTTGTGGTTATTGCTGTACGCCTTAATACAGCCCCACAAAAAAGAGTAGCATGTATTCAGATCCGGAGAATACGACGGCCAATCGAGGCCCATGCCAGTGGCCTCTGGTTAACCCAGAGCCAGAATGCGGACTCCAATGTGCTCCTCCATGGCACCAAACACTCTCCTACTTTGGTGGGATCGAGCTCCGTATTGCATGAACGTCTAGTCGACATCAGGATCTCTTCGGATAATGGGGATGAAATCATGCTCCCAAACCTGCACGCACAGTTCGGTAGTCACTGTGCCATCAAAGAATATCGAACCGATTATTCCGTGACTGGACCTTGCACACCACAAGTCACCCCTTGAGGGTGAAGAGACTTCTCGATCGCGAAATGCGGATTCTCAGACCCCCAAATGCGTCAATTTTGTTTTTTGCCGAACCCATCCAAATGAAAGTGGCCGACAACAACTAGGGCGCGTGCGCATGCCCATACTAATTCCGATCATGCCCCGCGGCCAACCATGCAGTATGAACTTCCTAACGCAAATCGTTCAGAAGTTATGACGATTTTATTTCATATGGTACTATAACTGTCCCTTGGTAAGTTACAAATAATTTATGGGCGAATAACTTTGTATAATTATCCAGACAGAAATTCATTCGAATAAGACCATCTTTGCTTACCATCATTCCTTGCCCTTACTTCCTCTCTGCGGTCACTGTAGTTAATATTATCAACCGTGAAGAGTTCTTTGAGATAATGTGCTCGATTTACTCACGAGAGCCTACACTGTAACTGGACTGATTTTTTTTTCTTAATTACAAACTTGAGATTTACAATCTGTTGTTATGCTCCTCAGTATATCTCTTTCTCATTTGTTGTATACAAAATACCTCTCAGTGTCAGAGTAATTTTAGCTGGAGAGTGAATGCAAACATTATTCATCAGCTTCCATTCATGCAAATATACAGATTCGCAACAAAATTAGCGACCTCCAGTAACTTTAAGTATTCGATTATTTCTTTGCTTTTCGTTATACACAAACATACTCGGTCGTAGTATTCGGTAAACCTCAGGTTCACAGCTTTCGCTTTCTCCACCAAAAACATTGAAATCGACAACTAAAAAGGAGTTCTTATCCAGAATGCATTACAACGGTTGCCGGGTCCATTAGTGGTGCTACGTTGTGACGGAGCTGTATAGAGTCCACGTCTCCTAACCTCACGATAGAGCCACGCGCATGTTGGCAAGGATACAGCCGCGAGATGCCGAGTGCGGAAACTGCCGGCGGCGTGCACATACTTATAGAATGACGGGCAGCGAGCTGTATTCACGCAGTTCCACCAAGTAGACGCAGTGCTCCACTTTGTATAAGTGCCACATTTCAGATCAGACAACTTCTTCTAACGGAGGAGAACTCCAGCTATCTCGAATCTCAAGTAAATAAAGCAATGCGTCATATGCTACAGGTGCCGATAAGATCAGGTTTACAAAAAGGGTGTCTTAGCCACAAAATCGCGCTAAATGTGCAGTCGCAATCTTTTGACAGCGTTTTTAGAGCCTTATTTCGTAATTAACTTCGTCTGATAGAACTAAAACTCCGCTATTCTGGAAAAAAATTAGCTTTAAATTTACCAATGTTTTACTACTGTATTTTTTGTGAGGATCGTTTTCCGTAAAATGATATCATTGCACTCATTATACGACCTATAAAATTCCGTAGAAACACGTAGATCGTTCGCGTGAACAAAATTTGTACCAAACATGGTGTTCGCAAATTCCTATTACAAGCTTCTAGGACTTGTAAAGGCGAGTGACGAGATAGTATTTTGAATTGGAACTTATATCCAGAAACGTACCTTTTCCATATTACAATCATTCGAGAACACGTAGCTAACGCGACCACTTTTACAAGTAACTGGTCAGGCGTCACCCACCACTTCACTTGTTTTACAACTCCACTGGCTAATAGGCAAATAAATTGCTAGTGTGCTCGTTGACTGATTCTCTTCAACGCGATGCAGTACGGCCTCTTCTAATTCCGGAGTGCAGCGTCTTCTTGGATCACCACCGTGAAACGGTGGCTCTGAGCACTATGGGACTTAACATCTGAGGTCATCAGTCCCATAGAACTTAAAACTACTTTAACCTAACTAACCTAAGGACATCACACACATCCATGCCAGAGGCAGGATTCGAACCTGCGACGGTAGCGGTCGCGCGGTTCCAGACTGTAGCGCCTAGAAGCGCTCCGCCACAGCGGCCGGCGATCACCACAGTCACGTCCACTGATGGTGAAGGTACCCTTTCTTGAAACCGTTGAGTAATTTCAGCGGAAAGGGTCCTGCTACGGAGTCAGATGTTGCGGAGAACGATTCTGGTAAAGACGACGAACAGCTCTTCCATTATCGTTAGCTTTATCATTCAGAAGGATCATGTCAGTGTACTCTGAAAATGTGTACTGAACCATGTTGCTCTAAGACTCACAACATGTGAATAAGACTCGAACCAGGTTAGAGAGTTAACGTAGACGTCAAATGAAACCAGTCAATCCGACATAACCCCCCCCCTCCACCCACACCTCCTCCCCTCACACTCTGACTATTGTATACCTACCTAGCAGACACGTTTTCAGACGGCTGGAGCATGGAAACTGTATGTTTCTGGACCATGATTTCTATTCAAAATATCATGTACTCAATCCCTTCTACCGGTTCTGATCGTTGGTAACGGAACTTTCCGAACATGCTGGATATTGGTGTCGTAGTGGCCCCTTATCATTTAGAGGGTCCGCGCAACAGACAAGCAAGGTGGACTGCCGACCTCCCTTCAAGAGCTCAGCTCAAAGCATCACCAGTGGATATAAGCATCAACAGACTTCCCTCATAAACATGGCACTACTTTGTGAAAAGCCACGTGACAGAGATCCACCAATTGGAACTAATGTGACTACGTGTAGCACTCCGCTGAATCAGTGTTATAAGCACGCCAGCAAAGTCAGACCGGCAGTGTGTACCTACAGCTATGACAGCTCCGGCAAATACCTACGCCAGCTCTAGCCTAGTAGACAATCGCTTCAATAGGCAATTGCATTTTTGTTGGATGTAGCAGCACTTTGCAATTGTGTAGAGTAGTACTTTGGTTATTATATATTTCCATTGTCTTGTACTCTTATCTGGCTTTTGCCACCACAAGAATTGTTGTGTTGCTTGTTGTTCTTGCGTTCGGATATTAGTGTACACCAAGAAGGCGTTTTAGTTAAATAAAGTGTGTTGAAACTTGATCGTTAGTTCTTTCCTGCCGACTGCAGGATAATACACTCCTGGAAATTGAAATAAGAACACCGTGAATTCATTGTCCCAGGAAGGGGAAACTTGATTGACACATTCCTGGGGTCAGATACATCATATGATCACACTGACAGAACCACAGGCACATAGACACAGGCAACAGAGCATGCACAATGCGGCACTAGTACAGTGTATATCCACCTTTCGCAGCAATGCAGGCTGCTATTCTCCCATGGAGACGATCGTAGAGATGCTGGATGTAGTCCTGTGGAACGGCTTGCCATGCCATTTCCACCTGGCGCCTCAGTTGGACCAGCGTTCGTGCTGGACGTGCAGACCGCGTGAGACGACGCTTCATCCAGTCCCAAACATGCTCAATGGGGGACAGATCCGGAGATCTTGCTGGCAAGGGTAGTTGACTTACACCTTCTAGAGCACGTTGGGTGGCACGGGATACATGCGGACGTGCATTGTCCTGTTGGAACAGCAAGTTCCCTTGCCGGTCTAGGAATGGTAGAACGATGGGTTCGATGACGGTTTGGATGTACCGTGCACTATTCAGTGTCCCCTCGACGATCACCAGTGGTGTACGGCCAGTGTAGGAGATCGCTCCCCACACCATGATGCCGAGTGTTGGCCCTGTGTGCCTCGGTCGTATGCAGTCCTGATTGTGGCGCTCACCTGCACGGCGCCAAACACGCATACGACCATCATTGGCACCAAGGCAGAAGCGACTCTCATCGCTGAAGACGACACGTCTCCATTCGTCCCTCCATTCACGCCTGTCGCGACACCACTGGAGGCGGGCTGCACGATGTTGGGGCGTGAGCGGAAGACGGCCTAACGGTGTGCGGGACCCTAGCCCAGCTTCATGGAGACGGTTGCGAATGGTCCTCGCCGATACCCCAGGAGCAACAGTGTCCCTAATTTGCTGGGAAGTGGCGGTGCGGTCCCCTACGGCACTGCGTAGGATCCTACGGTCTTGGCGTGCATCCGTGCGTCGCTGCGGTCCGGTCCCAGGTCGACGGGCACGTGCACCTTCCGCCGACCACTGGCGACAACATCGATGTACTGTGGAGACCTCACGCCCCACGTGTTGAGCAATTCGGCGGTACGTCCACCCGGCCTCCCGCATGCCCACTATACGCCCTCGCTCAAAGTCCGTCAACTGCACATACGGATCACGTCCACGCTGTCGCGGCATGCTACTAGTGTTAAAGACTGCGATGGAGCTCCGTATGCCACGGCAAACTGGCTGACACTGACGGCGGCGGTGCACAAATGCTGCGCAGCTAGCGCCATTCGACGGCCAACACCGCGGTTCCTGGTGTGTCCGCTGTGCCGTGCGTGTGATCATTGCTTGTACAGCCCTCTGTCCGGAGCAAGTATGGTGGGTCTGACACACCGGTGTCAATGTGTTCTTTTTTCCATCGGCAGGTAAAAAAAAGTGCAGGGTATTAACGATATATCAAAATACTCCTCCCATTGGTTCGTATTATTTATTTACAACCACGTTCCAATATCTTCAGACTGAAGGTTGATTTCCTATTTCTATCTGTGTCCTCATCAACTATATTTAAGAACTCTACTGTCCTTAGTTCAGGCGATATTGTGTAACTTATTATAAACTTACAGATACTCCATTTTTTCCTACATGCCCTATGTTATAAACTGGGTACGTGGTGTGTAGGCGTACCGTCCGATTCAACCTAAAGTGTACTGCCAAATGATTTACAGTCAATGCGACTGAAAGGGAGGGTGTTCAGTGATGTACTATTGATTAACAGAGACCTAAAATTCACAAACGAGCTATTAGAACTATTATTGATACCCTAGCTGTGTGGAAATCGTCCTTTCGTTACTGATTTCAGGAGAATTCATTTGTGTAAATGTTTACAAGATTTTACGGCAGTGAGGAATACGGATACATAAATGTCAACTTGGGAGCATTAACACAGTTTGAGAGCGTGGAGCGACGAGTCTCTACGGTGCTTTGCACGAAAGCCCGTCCTGACTAAAGCGCACTGCAGCGTGGCCCTGAAGTGGCAGCAGACCGGCCAGCGATTAACAGGCTTCCTAAGTGCTGCTCAGTGCCGGACTTTGAAAGCCGTTGATCGAGTTCTCTTGTACGGAACTCAATGAAAGGCTGCGCTCCATTGCGTCCTTTCTTGGCTTCCGAAACAGAAGCGGTAGGGGACGGGAGGAGAAGCTTGTCTCACTAATTACTTCTTCGGTGCTCTTGCTATCCCATGGCCCCTTATATGTAATCCACGGTGTTTTCATGGGGAAAGCAGTTTCTTTTTTCTAAGAAGTTCTCCAATTATAGGTCAGTTTCTCTGTGAAGAGTATGTAACTACTTTCGTCTATCATTATTACACATTTACCTTACCTTTCAAGAGATTAGAAACAAAGTTACTGTTGCTTGAGACTTTTCCGACGAACATGTTGTATATATGGTTCTCGGACGAGACGTCGGATGTCATAATGAAAAGGCAACTGGCCGACATCTTCAGGTGCGACGAACACACTGCTAAGGCATGACTAGAGCCCCTTATTTATGCCAGTCTTAGGCAGGAAGTGCGCATGCCTGGAGGCGCCAAGTTCAATGGCCGATATCAACCGATAGCTGGAAGGACAGCAACGCCACCTGTAGGATGAAGAACTAAAGACTTAGGCGCACGCGCGGAGGCTGCCGCTGCTGCTTTGCGCTGCCATCGGCCGCCCCAGCGACCTATGTCGGAAGCCGCAAGCAAAAATGCGCGTCCGCGTAGGCGCGTGACTATCCTCCCGTTGTCAAGTGAATATTTATGATAATACTCGGCCACTGCGGACTTCTCTGGTTGCTCCAGACGAGTGTAGCGTCGGTGTTCAGTACACCTCTCTTCTACAGTGTGACAAGTTTGTCCGATGTACGAGATGCCGCAGCTACAAGGAATCTCGTAAACACCGGGTCTTCTAAGGCCAAGGCTGTCCTTAGATGAGCCCAAGAGAGCTCTGAGTTTTGCCGGCGGACGAAAGACACATTATGCCTCTTCAATCATCTTCCCATTTTTGAAGAGACACCGCCGATGTATGGCAAGATGACTATTCCCCTTTGTTCTTCGCCTTCTTCCAGTTCCTCACGTTGGGTAACCCACTTCGGGTGTAAGACACGGCGAATCTGTCGTTCGGAGTATCCATTTTGTTGGAAAGTGGTACGCAGATGGAGTAGCTCATTGGATAAGCTGTCTGACTCTAATATGGCTCGTGCTCTGTGAACCAACTCCGAAGTACGCCACATCGTTGCGAAGGATGGTGACAGCTGGTGGCCTGTAAGTATAAGTCCGTGTGTGTTGGTTTACGGTACACTGTTTGACCTAATGTGCCATCTTCTTTTCTCCGTACCAACACGTCCAGAAATGTAAGTTCGCCGTTTTTCTCCATCTCCATAGTGAACTTGATGTTGGGATGAAGCGAGTTAAGATGCTCAAGAAATACATTCAGCGATACAGTGCCGTGAGGCCAGATAACAAAGGTATCGTCCACATATCGCCAAAAAACACGTAGGTTTCAAATCCGACGACTGGAGTGCTGTCTCCTCGAAGTCTTCCATAAAAAAATTTGCCACAATGGGTGACAATGGACTACCCATTGCGACGCCGTCAGTCTGTTCAAAGTATTGTCCATTGAATAAAAAATACGTCGCCGTGAGCACATGTTGGAATACGTCTAAAAGTTCCCCATGTGTGTAAAATGTAAATAAGGCTACGCCGATGGAGATCAGTGACTCGTTGCCCATCTTAAACTGTAGGCTCCATATAACTGACTACTGAGGTCAAGATAAAGTTAGGTGCAAACTGCAAGTTGAAGAAAATTTCCTGTAACAGAGTACTGCATGAAAGTAAAAAGCGTCTTGACAGAGAAAATATTCTAGACAAAGTGTGTAGTAAACATCAGTTATACTTAATGTGTAAAAAATGCATAAAGCTGCGAAACTATGTGAGCTGAGAAAAAACAAGACAGTTGTAAGCAGTTAAGGACATTGGGGAAATATTGGGAGCGCATCCGCAAAAGCGGAGCCATTCTTGAAACAAAAAGGGTTGACATTGAAATCACAGTGGAGGATTTAATCCCCACAGTGAAATTGAAATTAGAAAAGCCCTCTACATTTACAGTTACTCTAAGTCGTCCAGATATTCACGTCATCGCTATCAACCATAATTATCATCTAACAGCTCATAGATCCTGATAAAATACAGTGAACAAAACATTTAACCTCCTATATAATCCAAATATACCGCATATATAACGGCCACCTGTCCACAGAATGCAAACCAACTGCCCTCACTGTAAGCCCAAGCATTTCTTCATATAGTCATAACGCCATTTCCCTTCCTTCTTGTAACACTTATAACTTTTGTTTTTTGTGGTCTTCAGTCCTGAGAGTGGTTTGATGCAGCTCTCCGTGCTACTCTATCCTGTGCAAGCTTCTTCATCTCCCAGTACTTACTGTAATCTACATCCTTCTGAATCTGCTTAGTGTATTCATCTCTTGGTCTCCCTCTATGATTTGTACCTTCCACACTGCCCTCCAAGGCTAAATTTGTGATCCCTTCATGCCTCAGAACATGTCCTACCAACCGGTCCCTTCTTCTTGTCAAGTTGTGCCACAAACTCTTCTTCTCCCCAATTCTATTCAATACCTCCTCTTAGTTATGTGATCTACCATCTAATCTTCAGCATTCTTCTGTAGCACCACATTTCGATAGCTTCTATTCTCTTCTTGTCCAAACTAGTTATCATCCATGTTTCGCCGGCCGAAGTGGCCGCGCGGTTCTGGCGCTGCAGTCTGGAACCGCGAGACCGCTACGGTCGCAGGTTCGAATCCTGCCTCGGGCATGGATGTGTGCGATGCCCTTAGGTTAGTTAGGTTTAACTAGTTCTAAGTTCTAGGGGACTAATGACCTCAGCAGTTGAGTCCCATAGTGCTCAGAGCGATTTGAACCATTTGATATCATCCATGTTTCACTTCCATACATGGCTACACTCCATACAAATACTTTCAGAAACGACTTCCTGACACTTAAATCTATACTCGATGTTAACATTTTCTCTTCTTCAGAAACGCTTTTCTTGCCATTGCCAGTCTATATTTTATATCCTCTCTACTTCGACCATCATCAGTTATTTTGCTCCCCAAATAGCAAAACTCATTTACTATTTTAAGTGTCTCATATCCTAATCTAATTCCCTCAGCATCACCCGACTTAATTCGGCTACATTCCATTACCCTCGTTTCGCTTTTTTGCAGCTGTGGCTTATTAAACTGATTGTTCGGTAATTTTCACATCTGTCAACACCTGCTTTCTTTGGGATTGGAATTATTATATTCTTCTTGAAGTTCGAGGGTATTTCGTCTGTCTCATACATCTTGCTCACCAGATGGTAGAGTTTTGTCAGTAGTTCTAATGGAATGTTGTCTACTCCCGGTGCCTTGTTTCGACTCAGGTTTTTCAGTGCTGTGTCAAACTCTTCACGCAGTATTGTATCTCCCAATTCGTCTTCATCTACATTTTCTTCCATTTCCAGAATATTGTCCTCAAGTACGTCGCCCTTGTATAGACTCTCTATATACTCCTTCCACCTTTCTGCTTTCCCTTTTTTGCTGAGAACTGGGTTTCCATTTGAGCTCATTATATTCATACAAGTGGTTCTCCTTTCTCCAAAGGTCTCTTTAATTTTCCTGTAGGCAGTATCTATCTTACCCCTAGTGAGGTAAGCCTCTACATCCTTACATTTGTCCTCTAGCCATCCCTGCTTAGCCATTTTGCACTTCCTGTCGATCTCATTTTTGAGACGTTTGTGTTCCTTTTTGCCTGCATTTTTATATTTTATCCTTTCATCAATTAAATTCAATATGTCTTCTGTTACCCAAGGACTTCTACTAGCCCTCGGCTTTTTACCTACGTGATCCTCTGCTGCCTTCACTACTTCATCCCTCATAGCTACCCATTCTTCTTCTACTGTATTTCTTTCCCCCATTTGTGACAATTGTTCCATTATGCTCTCCCTGAAACTCTGTACAACCTCTGGTTTAATCAGTCTGTCCAGATCCCATCTTCTTAAATTCCCCCTTTTTTGCAGTTTCTTTAGTTTTAATCTACAGCTCATAACCAATAGATTGTGGTCAGAGTCCACATCTGCCCCTGGAAATGTCTTACAATTTAATACCTGGTTCGTAAATCTCTGTCTTACCATTATATAATCTATCTGATACCTTCTAGTATTTCGAGGATTCTTCCATGTGTACAACCTTCTTTTATGATTCTTGAACCAAGTGTTAGCTATGATTCAGTTACGCTCAGTGCAAAAATTCCACCAGACGGCTTCCTCTTTCATTTCTATCCCCCAATCCATATTCACCTACTATGTTTCCTTCTCTCCCTTTTCCTACTCTCGAATTCCAGTCACCCATGACTATTAAAATTTTCGTCTCCTTTCACTACCTGAATAATTTATTTTATCTCATCATACATTTCATCAATTTCTTCGTCATCTGCAGAGCTAGTTGGCATACAAACTTGTACTACTGTAGTAGGCGTGGGCTTTGTGTCTATCTTGGCCACAATAACGCGTTCACTATCCTTAGTTCACTATGTGTGTAGTAAACATCAGTTATACTTAATGTGTAAAAAACGCATAAAGCTGCGAAACTATGTGAGCTGAGAAAAACAAGACAGTTGTAATCAGTTAAGGACATTGTGGAAATATTTGGAGTGCATCCGCAAAAGCGGAGCCACTCTTGAAACCAAAAGGGTTGACACTGAAATCACAGTGGAGGATTTAATCCCCACAGTGAAACTGAAATTAGAAAAGCCCTCTACATTTACAGTTACTCTAAGTCGTCCAGATCTTCACGTCATCGCCATCAACCATAATTATCATCTAACTGCTCATAGATCCTGATAAAATACAGTAAACAAAACGTTTAACTTCCTATATAATCCAAAAATATCGCATATATAACGACCACCTGTCCACAGAATGCAAACCAACTGCCCTCACTCTAAGTCCAAGCATTTCTTCATATAGTCATAGCGCCATTTCCCTTCCTTCTTGTAACACTTCTAACGTTGCGCATCGTAATTACTCCTCAAGGTGTAAGGCTAATCCCTCATCTGCCAAATCATAATAAGCTCTTACCATCAGAGGTACTGATATTACTATTTATAGAGACAATTCACACTCCTGAATAATGAAGGAATAACACACACACACACACACACACACACACACACACACACACACAAAACCAACAATTGTCCTTTGCAGCTTGTTCTGTACTTCATCTTAATATCCAAGCCACCTACTCCTTTAACCATGCCTACTTCGTATTCAACTGCCTCCACACCTCAGTCTCCTTCCTCGAGCACAACCCACCAGAAACCTCTCCCCTCATCTTATACTATGAAGTGACAGCAGTATAACATTCTCTTTTTTCTAGTCATCAGTCTTCTGACTAGCGTTATGTGGACTACTGCTGATTCCTCTCTTGTACCAACCTCTACATCCGATTGTAATACTTGCAACCAGTATTCTCAATTACTTGTAGGGCATATTTATACCTCTGTTCTCCCCTAACAGTTTTTACCCTCAACAGCTCTATATAGTATTACAGCTATCGTATTATCCAGTCCCTTCTTCTTGTCAGTTTCTTCCACATATTTCTTGCATAGATTTTCTCACAGTCCATGTGCTTTGTATATGCCCGTTCTCCCTTTCTACCAGCTACCTGTCTCACACCACTGTTATGCAAATGGCCTACGTGGGAAGCCCGCAGGGGCCACACCTGCAAATGACAGCCAAAAGGCCCTCACGCGCCGTCGGGATGACAGACGGCAATGTGAAAGCTACCACAGGTCACTGGCCATGTTGCCCTGATTGCTTACGTGGTGTCACGTGGCTGCAAATATATCTCCGGGCGCCGCAGGGTATTTAGGCCGTCACCGAGCTATGCAGAGCCAGTTTATTCCTCTGTGTTCTCTGGGCTTGGCGCCAACCAAAGTGACGGTTCATTAATCAGAGCTCTCGGTAAGCAATTTATCAGAATCTCTGACGCTATGCTACCGCCAGTCGCCACTGCAGTGTGGAGCCGCCAGCGACTACTTGAAGCATCGCCAGAAAGAGGCCTTTACACCAGATTAAGCAGCGGTCTGCGATATTAGCTGTCACCGTTACTTTGTGTTGTAACTTTCCAACTCAGACTTTAACTTGGTCATTTATTTGCCCATTCTTCCCAGTTACGGACTTGTGTTGATCAAGTGACGACCAAAACTTTGCAACGAACGGTTCTTGTAAAAACTTACTGCAGAATGGAACTTTTTATTTGTGTGTCCTTTATAAACTTGTTGCACATTGTGTATCTGGGCTGCATTCTCATTGTGCCTCAACTGGCTCGAGAATTATCAGCGTGATTCACTACCATAAAATACTTCATACATATATTCTCACGAATTTCTTCAGAAGATTAAAGGCAGTCTTTCATACTACCAGACTTCTTTTGCCCATGAATGCCCTCTACACCTGTGCTGGTCCGCTATGTATGTCCGTGTTTCACCCATATGTGCTATTTTGCTTCAAAGGCAGCATAATTCCTTGCCTTTGTCTCCTCCGTGGTCCCCAATTTTGATGTCTGTCTTCGATTTACTCACAATCTATATTCTGTACTCATTAGTTTGTTCATTCCATTCTACAATTCCTGTAATATTTCTTCGCTATCACGAAGAATAGCTGTGCCATAAGAGCCTTATCATTCATATCCTCTCACGCTGAATTTTAATCCCACTCTTGAAACTATTTTCTAGCTTTTAGTTCCTTTATAGCTTCTTTAGGGAGTAGATCGAACAGCAGGAGAGAAAATCTGAATCACTGTGAGCCGTGCTCACTACCAACTATGCGTTTTCGTGAACTTAGTTGTCCATCTGGTTTTGGTTTCCCGCCTTTGTTGTGGTTACTTTGTGGTTTTTCTTCCTTCTACGTGTGGCAGCAGTGATGTGTGTCGATATTTGCGCCATGTACCATCTTTGGTTTGATGTATATACACTCCTGGAAATTGAAATAAGAACACCGTGAATTCATTGTCCCAGGAAGGGGAAACTTTATTGACACATTCCTGGGGTCAGATACATCACATGATCACACTGACAGAACCACAGGCACATAGACACAGGCAACAGAGCATGCACAATGTCGGCACTAGTACAGTGTATATCCACCTTTCGCAGCAATGCAGGCTGCTATTCTCCCATGGAGACGATCGTAGAGATGCTGGATGTAGTCCTGTGGAACGGCTTGCCATGCCATTTCCACCTGGCGCCTCAGTTGGACCAGCGTTCGTGCTGGACGTGCAGACCGCGTGAGACGACGCTTCATCCAGTCCCAAACATGCTCAATGGGGGACAGATCCGGAGATCTTGCTGGCCAGGGTAGTTGACTTACACCTTCTAGAGCACGTTGGGTGGCACGGAATACATGCGGACGTGCATTGTCCTGTTGGAACAGCAAGTTCCCTTGCCGGTCTAGGAATGGTAGAACGATGGGTTCGATGACGGTTTGGATGTACCGTGCACTATTCAGTGTCCCCTCGACGATCACCAGTGGTGTACGGCCAGTGTAGGAGATCGCTCCCTACACCATGATGCCGGGTGTTGGCCCTGTGTGTCTCGGTCGTATGCAGTCCTGATTGTGGCGCCCACCTGCACGGCGCCAAACACGCATACGACCATCATTGGCACCAAGGCAGAAGCGACTCTCATCGCTGAAGACGACACGTCTCCATTCGTCGCTCCATTCACGCCTGTCGCGACACCACTGGAGGCGGGCTGCACGATGTTGGGGCGTGAGCGGAAGACGGCCTAACGGTGTGCGGGACCTTAGCCCAGCTTCATGGAGACGGTTGCGAATGGTCCTCGCCGATACCCCAGGAGCAACAGTGTCCCTAATTTGCTGGGAAGTGGCGGTGCGGTCCCCTACGGCACTGCGTAGGATCCTACGGTCTTGGCGTGCATCCGTGCGTCGCTGCGGTCCGGTCCCAGGTCGACGGGCACGTGGACCTTCCGCCGACCACTGGCGACAACATCGATGTACTGTGGAGACTTCACGCCCCACGTGTTGAGCAATTCGGCGGTACGTCCACCCGGCCTCCCGCATGCCCACTATACGCCCTCGCTCAAAGTCCGTCAACTGCACATACGGTTCACGTCCACGCTGTCGCGGCATGCTACCAGTGTTAAAGACTGCGATGGAGCTCCGTATGCCACGGCAAACTGGCTGACACTGACGGCGGCGGTGCACAAATGCCGCGCAGCTAGCGCCATTCGACGGCCAACACCGCGGTTCCTGGTGTGTCCGCTGTGCCGTGCGTGTGATCATTGCTTGTACAGCCCTCTCGCAGTGTCCGGAGCAAGTATGGTGGGTCTGACACACCGGCGTCAATGTGTTCTTTTTTCCATTTCCAGGAGTGTAGGTTCCGGCTAAGGGGTCGGCAGGCAGTCGGTCGGTTGTTGCGGACGAGGGAAGTTATCTTCGCGCGGTGCAGTCGGCTGGGTCCGCTGGCAGCCTCTGGGTAGTGTCGGAGCGTGTGTGGAGCTGTCCGATCGCTACGAGCTTTGTGGTTCGCCGACGCAGGACGTCAAAGTTGAGTAGTAGTTTCAAGTACCCAAGCCACGTCCATTCATGTTGTGGTGGTTCGTTTCGGTGGTTCGCTGTTGAGGAGGTTTTCCTGTGAGCAACACGGAGTGTTTCTACTGCTGAAATTTAGCCGCCATGCGGTGCAGTTAACTATTTTGGTTGACTACAATTCGAGAACACCAGTGGAATTTTTTGCCTTGTGGCCGTTAGTGTTCTGGTTACCTGCCCTGACCACTAACGTAATTTCAGGCAGCGTCCTTTCTTCACCTGTTGTCGCTGTCCAACATGGTGTGTAATTCTGACAGCTCCCCTCAGGGAGTCACACCTAGTGATTACGTGGCTGGCGACCACGGAGCCCCGAGCTGAGTCCTGGTATTGCTTCCACTTACTTATGCCAGGCTCCTCACTATTATCTTTCCTATCTGGCCACCCTCGGACAGCTCTTGTTCTTTTCCGACCGTGACGCTATTGGGTTTCGAGGGTAGGGGTCTTTCATTTTCCAACCCATACTTCTCATGCAACGTCTGATCCGGAGCGGGCGGCTGCAAAAGGCGTCTGTATCCCAGGTTAGGGGCGGCCTCCAGAACTGCGGAAGGCAACGGAATACCACCGCAGATTATCTTCCCTGCCTAATGCAGTATTTTATGCAAAAATGGCTTCCTCTCATGTTAAATCAGTGTCCGGAGGTAAAATGGTCCTCCATTCGGATCTCTGGGGGAGGGGGGCGGAGGGGACACCTTGAAAGGATGCAAAAAATCAAAACAAGAATTGGTACCTGGGATGTTAGAACTCTGCTACAAGCAGGAAAACTAGAAAACCTTAAAAGAGAGACGGAAAAGAATCAAATGGACCTCGTAGGAGTTGCTGAGGTAAGATGGAATGGACGTGCAGGGTTGCAGTCAGACGAATATGTATTGTACTACTCAGGAGGAGAAGTAAAAGGAATGAATGGAGCAGGAATGATTATGACAAAGGAACTGGCTAAATGTGTGGAATATGTAGACTATGCAAATGATCGGGTTATTGGTGTAAGGCTGAAAGGAGCACAAAAAGATTTACTGATTGTCCAAATGTATATGCCAACTTCAGAACATGATGACCAAATTGTAGAGGAAACGTACAATGTAATAGAGAGAATAATGGACGAAAATAAAAAATGCTGCAAAACAGTAATGGGAGATTGGAAAGCCATTGTGGGAAAAGGAAAAACAATGGTTCAAATGGCTCTGAGCACTATGGGACTTAACAGCTGTGGTCATCAGTCCCCTAGAAAGTAGAACTACTTAAACTTAGTAGCTCCATTGCTTGTATTGCTACCTGGCGAGCGAGTAGACGTACCGTTGCGAGGCTGTCGCGGCGCTCAGAGCTGCTCGCAGCCGAGGCGGGCCCTGCTGTGTGGGCGGCGGAGGCTGCCGTTGGCGGAGCTGGAGCGCGAGCAGCGGGCGGCGGCGCGCGGGCCCAGCGAGGCGCAGCGCACCAGCGACAGCTCCGTGGTGCCGCCGGCCACCGCCCCCGCGCCCGCCCCCGCAGACTCCTCCGCCCCACCTGCCACCTCCAGCAGCGGCGCGCACCAGCGGCACGTTCTGCGCGCGCTCGCCATCATGCGCCGCGTCGCTGCCTGCCACACACAAAACGTACACCACCGCCCTCACTCAGGCATCAGCACACCTCACAATGTTGTCAAGCCAGTGTCTACACCAAAGTAACAAAAGTCACAGGATAACGATATGCACTTATACACGTATAAGGTAGAAAAGGGCAGTGCATTGGTGGAGCTGTCATTTATACTCAGGTGAATCACATGAAAATAAACAGACTTTGAACATGGAATCATAGTTGGAGCTAGAGGCATGGGACATTCCATTTCGGATGGTAGGGAATTCAGTATTCCGAGATCCACAGAGTCGAGCATGTCTACATCTACATACTCCGCATTCCACCATACGGTGCGTGGCGGAGGGTACCTCGTAACACACCTAGCATCTTGTCTCCCTGTTCCACTCCCAAACAGAACGAGGCAAAAATGACTGCCTATATGCCTCTTTACGAGCCTTAATCTCTCTTATCTTATCTTTGTGGTCTTTCCGCGAAATATAAGTTGGCGGCACTAAAACTGTACTATTGTTGTTGTTGTTGTGGTCTTCAGTCCTGAGACTGGTTTGATGCAGCTCTCCATGCTACTCTATCCTGTGCAAGCTTCTTCATCTCCCAGTACTTACTGCAACCTACATCCTTCTGAATCTTCTTAGTGTATTCATCTCTTGGTCACCCTCTACGATTTTTACCCTCCACGCTGCCCTCCAATACTAAATTGGTGATCCCTTGATGCCTCAGAACATGTCTGACCGATCCCTTCTTCTTGTCAAGTTGTGCCACAAACTTCTATTCTCTCCAATCCTATTCAATACCTCCTCATTAGTTATATGATCTACCATTCTAATCTTCAGAATTCTTCTGTAGCACCACATTTCGAAAGCTTCTAATCTCTCCTTGTCCAAACTAGTTATCATCCATGTTTCACTTCCGTACATGGCTACACTCCATACAAATACTTTCAGAAACGACTTCCAGACACTTAAATCTATACCCGATGTTAACAATTTTCTCTTCTTCAGAAACGCTTTCCTTGCCATTGCCAGTCTACATTTTATATCCTCTCTACTTCGACAATCATTAGTTATTTTGCTCCCCAAATAGCAAAACTCCTCTACTACTTTAAATGTCATGTCTCATTTCCTAATCTGATTCCCTCAGCATCACCCGACTTAATTCGACTACATTCCATTCTCCTCGTTTTGCTTTTGTTGATGTTCATCTTATACCCTCCTTTCAAGACACTGTCCATTCCGTTCAATTGCTCTTCCAAGTCCTTTGCTGTCTCTGACTGAATTACAATGTCATTGGTGAAACTCAAAGTATTTTTCTTCTCCATGGATTTTAATACGTACTCCGAATTTTTCTTTTGTGTCCTTCAATGCTTGCTCAATATACAGATTGAATAACATCGGGGAGAGGCTACAACCCTGTCTTACTCCCTTCCCAACCGTAGTCAGGCTCAAATGTTGTTTCTCTAAATTTCTTCAGTAGCGATTGACGAAAAGAACGCCTCCTTTCCTCCAGAGACTCCCACCCGAGTTCCTGAAGCATTTCCGTAACACTCGAGTGGTGATCAAACCTACCAGTAACAAATCTAGCAGCCCGCCTCTGAATTGCTTCTATGTCCTCCCTCAATCCGACCTGATAGGGATCCCAAACGCTCGAGCTGTACTCAACAATAGGTCGTATTAGTGTTTTATAAGCGGTCGCCTTTACAGATGAACCACATCTTCCCAAAATTCTACCAATGAACCGAAGACGACTGTCCGCCTTTCCCACAACTGCCATTACATGCTTGTCCCACTTCATATCGCTCTGCATTGTTACGCCCAAATATTTAATTGACGTGACTGTGTCAAGCGCTGCACTACTAATGGAGTATTCAAACATTACGGCATTCCTTTTCCTATTCATCTGCATTAATGTACATTTATCTATATTTATAGTTAGCTGCCATTTTTTACACCAATCACAAATCCTGTCCAAGTCCCCTTGTATCCTCCTACAGTCACTCAACGACGACACCTTCCCGTACACCACAGCATCATCAGCAAACAGCCATACATTGCTATCCACCCTATCCAAAAGATCATTTATGTAGATAGAAAACAACAGCGGACCTACCACACTTCCCTGGGGCACTCCAGATGATACCCTCACCTCCGATGAACACTCACCATCGAGGACAACGTACTGGGTTCTATTACTTAAGATGTCTTCGAGCCACTCACATATATGGGAACCAATCCCATATGCTCGTACCTTAGTTAGGAGACTGCAGTGGGGCACCGAATCAAACGCTTTCCGGAAGTCAAGGAATATGGCATCCGTCTGATACTCTTCATCCATGATTCGCAAGATACCATGTGAAAAAAGGGCGAGTTGCGTTTCGCAGGAGCGATTCTTTCTAAAGCCGTGCTGATGCACGGACGGCAACTTCTCTGTCTCAAGGAAATTCATTATATTCGAACTGAAAACATGTTCGAGAATCCTGCAACAAACCGATGTTACAGATATTGGTCCGTAATTTTGAGAATCCGTCCTTCTACCCTTCTTAGATACAGGCGTCACCTGCGCTTTTTTCCAGTCGCTCGGGACTTTGCCACGCGGGATTATCCGAGCGGTCTCAGGCGCTGCAGTCATAGACTGCGCGGCTGGTCCCGGCGGAGGTTCGAGTCGTCCCTAGGGCATGTGTGTGTGTTTGTCCTTAGGGTAATTTAAGTTAAGTGGTGTGTAAGCTTAGGGACTGATGACTTTAGCAGTTAAGTCTCATAAGATGTCACACACATTTGAACATTTCTTTGAACTTTACGTTGGGCAAGAGATTCGCGATAAATGCAAGCTAAGTAAGGAGCCAATGCAGTAGAGTACTCTCTGTAAAACCGAATTGGAATCCCATCAGGACCTGGCGATTTATTTATTTTCAACCAATTCAGCTGCTTCACAACCCCAGGGATGTCTATCACTACGTCCTCCATATGGGAATCTGTACGAGACTCAAACGGCGGTATGTTTGTACGATCCTCCAGCGTGAAAGATGTGCCGTGAATAAGAGGGTGCCGAAAATACCAGATTGCAGGCGGTACCACTCACGATGTGGTGCCTTCACTCGACGACCGAGAGCTGCGGCGTTTACATGGTATTGTCAGTGCTAACAGACAAGCAACACCGCAAGAACTAACCACAGATATCAATGGCGACGCACGACGTACGTATTCGTTAGGACAGCGCAACGAAATCTGGCGTTAATGGGCTATGAGAACAGACGAAAGAGGAAAAGGCTTTGCTAACAACACGACATCGCATGCAGGTTCTGTCCTGGGCTCCTGACCATATCAGTTTGACCCTAGACGACTGGGAAACCGTGTCCTGGTCAGATGAGTCCCGATTTCAGTTGGTAAGAGCAGATGGTAGGGTTCGAGTGTGGCACAGACTCCAAGAAGCCATGGACCCGCGATGTCAACAAGGCACTGTGCAAGCTGGACGTGATTGTTTGACAGCGCGGGCTGTGTTTGCATGGAATGGATTCGCTCCTCTGGTTCAATAGAACCTATCATTGACTCGAAATGGTTGTGTTCGGCTACTTGGAGGTCAATCGCAGCCATACATAGACTTCGTGGTCCCAAACAACGTGGAATCTTTGCGGCTGACAATGCGCCATGTGGCTGAATTGTGCGCAGTTAGTTTGAAGATCGGTTTGGACATTTCGAGCGAATGATCTACCCACCCAGATCGCGCGACATGAATCACATCGAAAATTTACGGAACGCAATCGAGAGGTCAGTTCGTGTATAAAAATCCAGGGCGGAAACTCTCCCGCAATTATGGATCGCTGTAGAGGCAACTTGGCTCAATATTTCTCCAGGGGATTGCCGTAGACCTATAGAGTTCATGCCACGTCGAGTTTCTGCTCAAGGGTGGGCAAAAGGAGAATCGCCACGATATTATGACGCATCCAATGGCTTCCGTCACCTCCATGTAAAACACTAAATAATATACGACCTTTTTACAGTGTCGTCGCAGAACCAGAATTTACAGGTTAATTATCGGTTTCCTCTTTCACACAATATCTCGACACCCTCACAGAGTAATTAATTTTATTGGTAAAGAAAACAAATGCCTGATACGAGTCCGCGATCATTACGAATATTTTATAAGTAAACTATCTAGATGACTAGATAAAATCTCTTTATTTAATACTACCTTTCGGCGTCCGCCAGCATCAGATATCAAAAAACTTTGATTTTGCGAAGTTGACGCCACAGCTGCGTATACAGCGTCACCCAAAAGTCCTTTAATAATGAAAGCCCACTACTTCGCGGAATAATGTAGGGAGACAGGTAAAAGCTGCTGCACATGCCTGCAACGTCATAGGGTCTTATTGAAACCAAAAACCAGTGCAAAAACTGGCTAACTTATGGCGCTGGACAGTAACACGTTGGTGGCACCGCATGAAATTCGTGTATAAAATGAGCTGTAGTGAGGGAAGGAGTCAGGTCATCTCTAGCCTCACTGATACACACCTGCTGGAAGGTACGACTTTTATGAAAGATGGCACTCCACCCCATATTGGCACACACGTCAAAGATCTCTTGCGCATTTGGTGAGGATCGCGTGCTGAGCCGCTGCGTCCGTTATGCTTGACCTCCCGGGTCACCAGATCTCAGCCAGTGTGATTATTGCTTGTACGGTTACTGGAAGTCGCAACTCTAGCACTATCGTCGGACCTCATGATGGATGCTAAAAGATAACATTCGACAGCAATTTCTCTCCACGCCTACTGATATGCTGTACAGTACCGTTCACAACATTGTTCCTGATTGAAGAATCGTTGATGAATGATGGCTGACATGCTGAGCATTTATTGTAAAGAACATCATGTTCTCTAAAAATCAGTTGTTCTGATAATTATTGCGGTATCATATGAAGCGCCATCTGTTGGTCATTTTGTGCCCTTTTTTGTTTCCAATAAAACGCCATCTCATTTCAAGCATGTGTGTGAGTTTAGGCTTCTCCACTTATATTATTCTGTGAAGTATAGGGTTTTCAAATATTAAAGGACTTCTGGGTGACCTGCATCTTTTAGGTAGTTAGATATATATTTTCATACTGACGCTGGAGCTTGTTTCGCAGGTTCACAATTTTTTGTTTTGATGTTGGCAGATGCCGAAACATCGTAATAAATAGACATTTGATTTAGCAATCTAGAAAGGACATAAAGGGGGGTTGTTCAGGGGATTCGAACTCCCCCTCCCATCACTTACACGAAATTACACACGACCTAGTCGCCGTGTAGTGAAACTTAAACGTACAAGCGTTAGTCGAAAGTTTCCTGTTTTGGACGCTGCTGCCCATGCGCAAAGTAGTGTGACTGTGATGCAGGTGTATAAGTACCGACATGTGGGAAAGGGATTAATGTGGCATTCACGTCTTCCTGATGTGCATGCGGTAAATGCGGAAACGTGAACTATCTTTTTCTTGGTTTCCGAAGGGTAAAAACTGGTAGACAGCCATCGGCGGACAAAGAATGTGGATGGGGCAGCATGTCAATTGAAAACCATCTTTCTGCTGCTGCTTCATTTTAGTTCACGTCTACATATACCAAGTGTCGTAATGGAGGAGTTTAACCAATTCAGGTGGGAGACGGTGGACCACCCGCCCTATAGTCCTGATCCTCCCCATTCGATTATCACGCCTTTTGTTCTTTAAAAAGATTCTTGAAGGGTTGTCGATTCCTGCGTCGACACTACTGTTACAGCCTAATTACCTACCTACTGCAGTTTAATGTTAGCACTGGAGTCGTCATCTGGAGACTGGCAGAACTTTACGGTTGCAATATTCCAATATTTTACAAAGCAACGGAGCTGTAACGATCATTACAAAAAACATTAAAATGAAATCTGTGAATAAAAGTACTACACCTCTATTTCGCTGTGTCGCCCAAAAATCGCGTTGATCAACCAAAATATCACCCAAACGGCGTAGGCTGCATTTCTATAAAAAAATTTGATTGAATCACTTTCACTAGTAGCCCAAACGCCGGAATGACGCTCCATCTTGTCACCCGGGCTGTACTAAATTATGAAAACCAGTTCTACCATGGAGCGATGGGGAGAGTTTGTGGAGAGCGAAAGTTGTACGTGATGACAGTACACTCTACAGTTCGTTTGTTTTTAAAAGACTTTTCAGCGGGCACATGAATTTGTCCGAACCGACTGCGTTCTGCATCCAAGTCCCCCCCCCCCCCACCCATTTTCCCTTTTTGCAAAAAATCTATTCACACTCTTGTAATACTATAATAACTGGCGGAACAAATTCCCTGCCCAATTAAATATTAAAATATGTGTGCATTGATGCACAGTCAAACGAGGAAACATGAGCAAGTAAAAGGAAATGTGCAGTGTCAGAATCCCATCTCTTATTGTGATGCATTTTATTTGATTTGAAAACAATGTAGAGGAACAAGTTTTTCAGGATTCTTCACCGGTCGAGGTAGCTCTGTGCATTGAGGTGTTGGGCTAGCAGTCCCTGGATTCAGGAGGCGAGGTAGTTCGAATTCATGTGCAGGCAACCTTGAAAATGTGTTTTATGTGGTTTCCAATTTTCAATTTAGCCTTTCTGCTTAAATTAAAAGAGCTGTATCAATAGCGAGCCGAACGTCTCTTCGGAGACTCGTGGCACTAAAAGACATATTTACATTAGAAGCCGGCTAGCAAACGTAATTATGTACAATGTAACTGTGGATTGTGCTTGTGGAATGCATGGAACTCCATTTCCTGTCTGGAGTGTGGGACTAGGGCTGGTCAATGTCCAATAATACAGTACCTAAATAACGGCTATTGATCTTGTATTATTGGATACTGAGCACTTGTGGAATATTGAAAAAAGTTTTACTGTAAGAACAAGGATCAACTGCGAAATGTTTTATTCGTAACATCCTAGGAAAAGGGATTCCAACCATCATAACTCTACCATATTTGTAAATAAAAGTCATATAAACGACATCCCATGTTCTACATGTTAAGAGGAGTTTATTTGTATCAAAGACTATATAGCCATATTTCCAAGGAAAATTCATTTTTGAGATCGCATATGTTGTAAGTAGGCTGTTTAGGTTTTTTATATTGGTAACGCCACGTAGCGCTCTGTATAAAAAATCACTGGCTGTGCCTCGCTATTGACATTCCTTTGTAGAAAGCATCGTAAATACGACACTCTCAAACTTGAAAACATGATTACACTGTAGAGTTCTTAATTTATGATATTTACTGAAATGAAATGATGAGAAACATTTCATGTCTATTGTCTTGCTAGTTGAAAGATTGTTTACTGCATTATGAAATGCCATATGGCTAGTGAATGACGTTTCACGCCGTGCTTTGCCTATTTTGTTCAATATCTAGTTTCTAGCTGCACTGCAGCATTGGTTAAAATAAAATTTAATAGATGTACTAATATAGATATTTTATGCCTACAGATTCAGCAAATAAACATTTTATAATCTACTTCAAGAAAACGAGGGATCACAAAAAGACATTTCCCTTCACAGGAATTGCATACATAATTTTTGTCAATGACTGGGTAACTTTTTTAGTAGTGTAAGTTAAGTTGATGCATCACCCTAGTGTTAAGATGTGACATAGGTATTAAACATGGCCATTTTTACTGTAATATTCTTTCTGCTTGAGCTTTGTCGTGTTTAGATATAAATTATTGCATTTGCTGCTGCTGTTTGCCAGGCATAATGTTACTGAATTTGACTTTGTATTACGCTGTTAAACCAGTTTTACTACGAATTTATTTTTCTTGTTTGCTGCGCAGTGCCTTATATTAGTTGTAATATTGCAATTGCTTTGCAAATTTGAATTTTTTGTCATTGCTGTTTGTGTTAATTGTTTTGTGCTGCTGCATTGCCTCGTCCCTTAGTTTATGCATCTGAGCTCAGTAGATTTAAGTTAGCTTAAGATGGGGTAGGCTATATAAGAGAACCAATTGTGATGAATTGGAAGAAATGCATTGAGAAACTATAATAAAATGGTTTGGCCAAAAAAGTATTTTGAAAGAGGATATGAACAAAAAAGTAGGGTTTAGTGACAACAGGTTTAGGTAGGATTTTCTTGGAAATAAATGATGAGGTAAGATAATGGAAAATAAATAATGAGGTTAGAAATGTGTGAACATATAAATACAGAAAGCATGCTTGGATAGGATTTTTTTGGTGGAAACAAATGTTGAAATAAGACGAAAGATCTATGGAATGAAGTTTTGGGTTGGACTGCAGTATCAAATTTTACACTGAAAACAAACCCTGTCCTTTCCTCCTGTGTTATTCTGCTATGTGTTTGTGTACTCTTGTGTATTTGTGTTTTTCCTGTCTTTATGTGCTTAGCTAATATGATTTATGTTGTAGAATTTTTCTGGTACATTCACTATGACGAGGAATACTGTTATCCTCAAATATAATTTGCATTTATAATATGTCATTTTCTTTGTAAAGATGTTTACACATTATTAATTCTGTTCTGTTTCAATTCTCATGTGTGAAATTAATGTTTCGAAAACCATTCTCATTATTTTATTTATTTACTTATGTCATAATTCTTGTAACACTGATGTATATGTTTATTTCTATTCTTTTGTAAAGTCTGTGTTACTACAAATGTTATCTCTACTGTTTTGTTTTTAATTATGTATTTTGTACCATTATTATTGTATTCTCATGTTATAATATTGTAATTGACACCAGTTTATCAAATTAAGTAATTTGTAAGCATTCATTTCACTGCACACATTTCTGTTGGTCATAGTATATGGACAATATGTGAGAAGTAGGGACTGATAGTGTTTGCACGTGTGTTAATAATTCAGCAAGGGACTGGATAACAGCACTGCTGGTTCTAAGGTTATTTCAAACATTTTTTTTGTGAGTAGACAAGCTATATTCTCCACAAGACTCTTCAATGGTGATTGTGCACCTGCACAGTCACAACAGATGGCTGCTGGCCATCTCTACAAGGACTGCAATGGATCTGCATCTTTGATGACCCACCAATACCATTATTTCTACAGGGACTACAGTGGGTCTACACCTTTGCTGACTCACCAGTACCATTATTTCTACAAGGACTGCAGTGGGTCTGCACCTCTGGTGGCCCACCAATACCGTAATCTCTACCAGGACTACAGTGGGTCTGCTCTGTGATGCCCTACCTACCAATATGCTTCAAAACGTCGAATGACTTTGCTGTGGGTTTGCTCTGTTGTGGCCCATTACCTGTCTGCATGTCAAGTGTCAGTACTGTCTTTCCGTTGGAAGGACAACACTACTTCTTCAAGATGGCATGGAAATCCACTACTTCCGTGTGCATTCTCTTTTACTACTCAGACTTTGAGAAAAAAAAACACTGTAATTTTACTGTGATGAATGATCAGGACTGTCTTTATGGGACTGTGAGAAAATTTTAGCTTTTGACCAACATTGTATCAATAAGTGTGTGCATTTGATATCTTTGTTATTGTAATTATGAAAAATTTTATCAAATCATTATTGGCCACTGCCCAAAACAATTTGTAAAATTTTTTGTGGGGAGCATGGGGGCTATGTAAGTAGGCTGTTTAGGTTTTTCATATTGGTAACGCCACGTAGCGCTCTGTATGAAAAATCACTGGCTGTGCTGGGCGCAGTCTGTGGGTAGTTTGCATTGTTGTCTGCCATTGTAGTGTTGGGCTGCTGGATGTGAACAGCGCGTAGCGTTGCGCAGTTGGAGGTGAGCCGTTAGCAATGGTGGATGTGAGGAGAGAGATGGCGGAGTTTTGAAATTTGTAATACTGGATATCGTGAACTGCTATATACATTATGACTTTTGAACACTATTGAGGTAAATACATTGTTTGTTCTCTATTAAACTTTCATTTGCTAACTATGACTATCAGTAGTTAGTGCCTTCCGTAGTTTGAATCTTTTATTTAGCTGGCAGTAGTGGAGCTCTCTGTATTGCAGTAGTTCGAGTAACGAAGATTTTTGGTGAGGTAAGTGATTTGAGAAACGTATAGGTTAATGTTAGTCAGGGCCATTCTTTTGTAGGGATTTTTGAAAGTCAGATTGCGTTGCGCTAAAAATATTGTGTGTCAGTTTAATCACAGTCATGTATAATAGTTCTAAGGGGACGTTTCAACGTTAGAAATGTAGTTGAAGCTAATGCTTCAATCAGTGTTAAGATCTCAAAATTGTAGCTCACACTAATTGTGTATTCCATTTCCTTAAGTGGTCAGTGCATCTTCTTTGAATTATTATTTCAATAGTCAACTTGAAACTATAGCAAATAAATGTATTTGTTTGTAGTTTCAAGTTGACTATTGAAATAATAGTTCAAAGACGAGGCCCTGATCACCTAACGAAATGAAAGATTTCTAGCTTGGTTTCAGATACATGTGAATTTCAATACAAGGCTGCAATAGGAGAAAGATATCTATTGTGAAAAATGATTTGAACCGATTTGATTCTGTAAGTTATTCAATCCAACGTTACTGTTCTTCAACTCTACTACACAGGAAGGGGAAACAACTCTTGGATTTCTGTGCCAGTATGGTCTTAGTAATCACAAACTCCTTTTTTAAACATAAGAACATTCACCGGTATACTTGGGAAGGCAGGGGAACCAGATCTGTCATTGACTATATAATAACAGATCAGGAATTGAGGAAGGCTATGAGGGACACACGTGTATTCAGGGGATTCTTTGATGACACTGATCATTATTTAATCTGCAGCGAAATTGGGATTGTGAGGCCGAAAGTGCAGAAGGTCAGGTCCATATGTAGTAGGATAAGGGTGGAGAAACTTCAGGATAAGGAAATCAGGCACAAGTACATAACAGCGATCTCAGAAAGGTACCAGTTAGTTGAATGTAGTCAACTACAGTCATTGGAAAAGGAATGGACAAGGTATAGGGACACAGTACTAGAAGTGGCTAAAGAATGTCTTGGAACAGTAGTGTGTACAAGTAGGATGAAGCAAACAGCTTGCTGGAATGATACAGTCAAGGCAGCCTGTAAAAGGAAAAAGAAGGCGTATCAAAAATGGCTACATACCAGAACCCAGGTAGACAGAGAAAGTTATGTTGAAGAAAGAAATAAAGCCAAACAGATAACTGCAGCATCCAAGAAGAAATCGTGGGAAGACTTTGGAAACAGGTTGGAGACTATGGAGCAAGCTGCTGGAAAACCATTCTGGAGTGTAATTACCAGTCTTCGAAAGGGAGGTAAGAAGGAAATGACAAGTATTTTGGACAGGTCAGGAAAACTGCTGGTGAACCCTGTGGATGCCTTGGGCAGATGGAGGGAATATTTTGAAGAGTTGCTCAATGCAGGTGAAAATGCGATCAGTAATGTTTCAGATTTCGAGGTAGAATGGGATAGGAATGATGATGGAAATAGGATCACATTTGAGGAAGTGGAAAAAATGGTCAATAGATTGCAGTGCAATAAAGCGGCTGGGGTGGATGAAATTAAGTCGGAACTCATCAAATACAGTGGAATGTCAGGTCTTAAATGGCTACATAGGATAATTGAAATGGCCTGGGAGTCGGGACAGGTTCCATCAGACTGTACAAAAGCAGTAATTGCACCAATCTTTAAACATGGAAACAGAAAAGATTGTAACAACTACAGAGGTATCTCTTTAATCAGCGTTGTGGGTAAAATCTTCTCAGGTATTGTTGAAAGGAAAGTGCGAGTATTAGTTGAGGACCAATTGGATGAAAATCAGTGTGGGTTTAGGCCTCTTAAGGTTGTCAGGACCAGATCTTTAGATTACGGCAAATAATGGAGAAGTGTTATGAGTGGGACAGGGAATTGTATCTATGCTTTATAGATCTAGAAAAGGCATATGACCGGGTTCCTAGGAGGAAGTTATTGTCTGTTCTACAAGATTATGGAATAGGAGGCAAACTTTTGCAAGCAATTAAAGGTCTTTACATGGATACTCAGGCAGCAGTTAGAGTTGACGGTAAATTGAGTTCATGGTTCAGAGTAGTTTCAGGGGTAAGACAAGGCTACAACCTGTCTCCACTGTTGTTCATATTATTTATGGATCATATGTCGAAAACAATAGACTGGCTGGGTGAGGTTAAGATATGTGAACACAAAATAAGCAGTCTTGCATATGCGGATGACTTAGTTGTGATGGCAGATTCGATTGAAAGCTTGCAAAGTAATATTTCAGAGCTAGATCAGAAATGTAAGGACTATGGTATGAAGATTAGCATCTCCAAAACGAAAGTAATGTCAGTGGGAAAGAAATATAAACGGATTGAGTGCCAAATAGGAGGAACAAAGTTAGAACAGGTGGACGGTTTCAAGTACTTAGGATGAATATTCTCACAGGATGGCAACATAGTGAAAGAACTGGAAGCGAGGTGTAGCAAAGCTAATGCAGTGAGCGCTCAGCTACGATCTACTCTCTTCTGCAAGAAGGAAGTCAGTACCAAGGCTATGTTATCTGTGCACCGTTCAATCTTTCGACCAACTTTGTTGTATGGGAGCGAAGGCTGGGTAGATTCATGTTACCTTATCAACAAGGTTGAGGTTACGGATATGAAAGTAGCTAGGATGATTGCAGGTACTAGTAGATGGGAACAATGGCAGGAGGGTGTCCACAATGAGGAAATCAAAGAAAAACTGGGAATGAACTCTATAGATGTAGCAGTCAGGGCGAACAGGCTTAGATGGTGGGGTCATGTTACACGCTTGGGAGAAGCAAGGTTACCCAAGAGACTCATGGATTCAGCAGTAGAGGGTAGGAGGAGTCGGGGCAGACCGAGGAGAAGGTACCTGGATTCGGTTAAGAATGATTTTGCAGTAATAGGTTTAACATCAGAAGAGGCACCAATGTTAGCACTGAATAGGGGATCATGGAGGAACTGTATAAGGGGGGCTATGCTCCAGACTGAACGCTGAAAGGCATAATCAGTCTTAAATGTTGTTGTTGATGATGATGATGATGATGATACTACACTGAAGCTTACATTAGAAGACAGACTTTTGCATGTATACTGTTAAGAATATATGTTATACTCTTTTTAAGAGAAACTCTTCTTCTTAATTCTATAGACCAAATAGTGTTTCTATGAAGGCCTCACAAAAGTAAATTTTATACATAGAATAGATAAATAGACATATTTTCAGAATACAGTGAAAAGGATGAGTCTATGTAAGGTTCTCTATTGCAAATGCACCTCCCCCCGCGCACTCTTGGTTTGACAAAATCCTGACTATGTTCTTGACTCTAGACTGTTTTCTTCATAAGGTATTTCGTAATTTCATATTTTCGTGCGATACAATACTCAAAGGGAAAGAATAGGTATTTCCAGTCAGATGTTTATAATATGCGATGACTGCCATAAAAGCTCTATTAGGGAGATAGATCGAACATTTAAGGCCTGCTTCAAAGAACACACTCTCATGCAACGTAAAACTGGACTGTATACACATTTACCAACGCACAGCAATAAAATCTCTGGTGACTAAAATAAATTTGATATTTTACATAGTCAACAAGGGGTGGATCGTGATGCCCTAGAAGAATTGCAGCTTTATATTGCCAAAAATGTAAACAATAAAATAAAATAAAATATAAAAGTGAGCCGTAGTTGTGTCCGGCTCTTCGAAAAGCGTGCCAGGCGGAGTGCTTTCGCTTCGCGTCTAGTGTTTGCGATGGCACTTTCGTTTCGGCGCGCTGTTTGCATTGCTACCGCCCTCTGGCGGGAGGTGGAGCAAGTGTACGGTCGTGTAACGATCTAGGCAGTACGTACTGGGCGGTGACCGAGAGAAGTGGTGGCGCGAGCGAGACCCTCTAGTTGGGGGTCGTCAACTGCCGACCTCTTGGCTGTCAGGGGCTAAGTCTGCCTTACCCGCATGTACGTGGTGCAGGAGATCAGCGCGTGGGACCGTATGTCTTCTTATCGGCCGTTCAAACCATTGGCAGCGGTTGGCTCTGACGATCATTTGGAAGTGCAACGTGTTCCCGGTGCTGTGGTGGAGTGTGAGAAGTTGAGTACTGTTTTTATGTAACAGTTATATATATAGGGGATTTTCAAGTTCTAGTGTTCTAGCAAATAGTTTCGAGTGATGCTGATCGTAAGATCATTTCGGAGTTGCAGCACAAGGTGGCTCTGTTGCAGCTAAGCTTAGCTTGTTTAGAGTTTGGTTCTGAGGAATTCAGTGGGCAGGTCGAACCGGATCGGGCGCAGGCGGGGATCTTGCCGAGAGGTCAAAACCAGAAGATGGAAGGTAGTTTGGAACCTTTTGCTAAATTACCTAAACCGATTGGGCTTCTTTTGAAGTATATAGGGGAGTTAACTGTTGATTCCTTGAGTAAGTTCGAGGTTCACTTTGAACAGCACTCCCACTCCTTTGGGGTAGTGCACCCTTTTAGCTTTACTCTATTCTTTAGCCAAAAGGGGACTTAGAGATCTTGTCTCCAGAGCTCTCGCTGAACAGATGCCCTTACTTCAGCTCAGGCAGAAGATTATTAGTGAGAGACTTACTGCGGGGTTTGGGAAGTATTTAGAGTGTCACTACATTTGGAGGGTACAGGGAGAGTGTGAGAGCCTACAGCAGTATTTGGAGAGGGTGAAAGTAGCCTCACAAGCGCTCTCGGTCGATATGTCTGAGGACCAGTTGGTTGCTGTGATTTTGGGAGAGATGGCTGCTGCAGATTAATTGCATTTTCTCTTCAAATCCCCTCCGGTTACATGGGAGGATCTGCGTGGAGCAATTGTCACGGCGTCTGTGTTAAAGCTGCGAGACCAAACAGGGGGCGCTAGGGTTTCTAGGCCCGTAAAAGAACTTTTGGAGGCCGAGGAGCGCGGTCGGGGCAGAACCATCGGAGTTGAGACAAGGCGATGTTTTCGTTGTGGTGAGGGTGGTCATTTAGTCGTCCTGTTCCCCGTTGTAGTAGGAGTAATAAATGACATAAGGGAAAGCGGCGCGCCTTGTTTGGTAAAGTTACAACTTGTTGTAGGAGTGCCGTCGTAGCCGATTCCCGATCGCGTCTTCCCTATATTTGTGTTCAGCTTAACCATGAACCCATTTGCGCCTTGTTGGATTCTTGTAGTACGAACTCCTTACTTAGTGAGGCTTGGTTTTTGGAGTTTGGCCACCTTACTAAACTTAAACCCTTAGAAGATCCCGCTTCGGAGATGTCGTGTCGCTAATGGTCAGGTGTTGCCTCTGGCGGGGTGGGTTGAGGGTAGTGTTTCGGTAGGGCAATTTTCTTGGCCAATCACCTTCGCTCTCGTGACGCGTTTGCCATTGAACCTGGTACTTAGCTGTGACTTTATTTCTAAAACTCAGCTGGATTTGGATTATTTCGGTGGGTTTTTCTTCTTTAAGTTTGCTCCTATGGATAAGTTCGGTATCTGTGAATGTCGGGAGGCGTTGTCGTCGGTGGTCCCTGCTTTTGCGGTAGCTTCTGCTGATGCAATGAATATTAGCCACCTTTCGCCGCAGCAAGGTCAGCAGGTGCGTGAGTTATTAGGTGAGTTTCCGGTTTACTGAGAGACAATCGCCGACATAATGTAGCTGAGGCGGAATAAGGGGAACCAGCCCGCATTTGCCGAGGCAGATGGAAAACCGTCTGAAAACCATCCACAGTCTGGCCGGCTCACCGGACCTCGGCACAAGTCCGCCGGGCGGATTCGTGCCGGGGACCAGGCGCTCCTTCCCACTCCGGAAGGCCGTGCATTAGACCGCTCGGCTAACAGGGCAGGGGAAGAGCGGTGTAGTCGACCCTGTATGAAGAGTTTTCAATAAGTAATGCAACACATTTTTTTCTCACCATTCTCTGTTGAAAAAATTCTTGATTAGCGTGGGACACGGTGGAATATTCCGATTCACCCCCAACAGTTTCATGAAGTTACTACACGTAACGGTGATACAGGTAGTCTTCAAAATGGTGTTTGTAACGGAGGTGCGTTTCAAGCACGGAGCTGCCGTTAGTTTCTTTTGATGGAAAACCAAAGCATCACAAACGTTTATAGGCGCTTTCGGAATATCTACTGAGACCTAGTAGTGAACAAAAGTAAGATGAGTCGTTGGGCGAGACGTCTGTCATCCTCGCAAGATCCGATCCTTGGCTTGCCAGACACCCGCACATAGCTGTGACTTCTGCAATGTTGGAGCGTGCGAATACTCTCATTCGATGTGACTGACGGATCACATCTCGCTGCTCCATTGGATATCTCTGTTAGTAGTGCTGATACACTCGTCCACCATTTAGGGTACTCCACGCCGCCTAACAGAAGACCATAAAGAGCGACGAAGAACCATTAGTGCAGATTTGTTTGCGCATTACGGGGCTGATCGTGACAGTTTTTCTTCTTTTCGTGTTTTTTTTGGGGGGGGGGGGGGGAGGGAGGGGACCGTCACAGGTGATGAAACGTGGGTTTCACCCTTCGAACCGTAAACAAAACGACAAATCATGGAGTGGCACCACACCACCTCTCCGTAAGGCCTCCACAAGTCTGCATACCTAAGAGGAACCTACAAATCTTCATTGGACCTATCTTCCACATGTATCCCACAGCCCGGACTTCAATCTGTTTGGCCCGATCAGGGGTGCTCTCCACAGGAATAAGTACGTGTAAGTACGTGGATAATAGGAGGCTATTGATGCAGCAAGATTTCGATTCGTACAGAAGTACCATGTGAGCATACAGACCCTCTCTGTAAGATGGCGAAAGGCCATCATTATGTTAAAAAATAGGGTTTTAAAGGCAAAAGGGGGTGAGTAATATGGATTATTGGAAACCTGGATAAGACCAACATGCTTTCAGAAAAGAAATGTGTTGCACTACTTACTGAAGGCCTCACAGTCACACAGGTTCAGCACGGAGGTGCGTCTTTCATGTTTTGGGCTGGTGTCGTAGTAGGACGTTGGACGCCTGTCAGTGTTGTCAAGGGTAGCTTGAGGGCTGTGCCGTATCGGTATAGGGTTCTACAACCTAACGTCGAGTCCTACAGTCAAATTTAATTTGATGGGTTCATCTTCAGGAAAAATAATGTGCGAGCACAACTACGACCAATTAATGAACGCCTAGAGCGAAGAACTCAGCCAAACGGTCCATCCTATCCTTTGACATGTTCTCGACCATGGGAACAGCTGAAACGTGCAGTGCATCATAGCAGAAAACCTCATCACACGTTGGATCAGCAACGGAGGAGTGGGACAAGCTTGAACACCTTGTCAACAGCGTCCCAAGATGGTTCCATGCATACCAAGGTGCGTGGGGCTGTCCAATAGCTACTGTATGTTACCAGCAGCAGATTACGATTTCATATGTGTGGGGAAACTAACACTTTCAAATAGACTGGCTTTGGTTATTGTTTCACTTTTTCAGCTATTATTATCCACTCCTGGAAATGGAAAAAAGAACAAATTGACACCGGTGTGTCAGACCCACCATACTTGCTCCGGACACTGCGACAGGGCTGTACAAGCAATGATCACACGCACGGCACAGCGGACACACCAGGAACCGCGGTGTTGGCCGTCGAATGGCGCTAGCTGCGCAGCATTTGCGCACCGCCGCAGTCAGTGTCAGCCAGTTTGCCGTGGCATACGGAGCTCCATCGCAGTCTTTAACACTGGTAGCATGCCGCGACAGCGTGGACGTGAACCGTATGTGCAGTTGACGGACTTTGAGCGAGGGCGTATAGTGGGCATGTGGGAGGCCGGGTGGACGTACCGCCGAATTGCTCAACACGTGGGGCGTGAGGTCTCCACAGCACATCGATGTTGTCGCCAGTGGTCGGCGGAAGGTGCACGTGCCCGTCGACCTAGGACCGGACCGCAGCGACGCACGGATGCACGCCAAGACCGTAGGATCCTACGCAGTGCCGTAGGGGACCGCACCGCCACTTCCCAGCAAATTAGGGACACTGTTGCTCCTGGGGTATCGGCGAGGACCATTCGCAACCGTCTCCATGAAGCTGGGCTACGGTCCCGCACACCGTTAGGCCGTCTTCCGCTCACGCCCCAACATCGTGCAGCCCGCCTCCAGTGGTGTCGCGACAGGCGTGAATGGAGCGACGAATGGAGACGTGTCGTCTTCAGCGATGAGAGTCGCTTCTGCCTTGGTGCCAATGATGGTCGTATGCGTGTTTGGCGCCGTGCAGGTGAGCGCCACAATCAGGACTGCATACGACCGAGGCACACAGGGCCAACACCCGGCATCATGGTGTGGGGAGCGATCTCCTACACTGGCCGTACACCACTGGTGATCGTCGAGGGGACACTGAATAGTGCACGGTACATCCAAACCGTCATCGAACCCATCGTTCTACCATTTCTAGACCGGCAAGGGAACTTGCTGTTCCAACAGGACAATGCACGTCCGCATGTATCCCGTGCCACCCAACGTGCTCTAGAAGGTGTAAGTCAACTACCCTGGCCAGAAAGATCTCCGGATCTGTCCCCCATTGAGCATGTTTGGGACTGGATGAAGCGTCATCTCACGCGGTCTGCACGTCCAGCACGAACGCTGGTCCAACTGAGGCGCCAGGTGGAAATGGCATGGCAAGCCGTTCCACAGGACTACATCCAGCATCTCTACGATCGTCTCCATGGGAGAATAGCAGCCTGCATTGCTGCGAAAGGTGGATATACACTGCACTAGTGCCGACATTGTGCATGCTCTGTTGCCTGTGTCTATGTGCCTGTGGTTCTGTCAGTGTGATCATGTGATGTATCTGACCCCAGGAATGTGTCAATAAAGTTTCCCCTTCCTGGGACAATGAATTCACGGTGTTCTTATTTCAATTTCCAGGAGTGTATTTAGTTCCGTAAGGCTTATCTTTCGATTCGCGTTCCACTAAAATATATGTTCACACACGTCGTAGGTATGCAAGTGATAAACCTTTTTTTAAGCAACTTATTTAGAAAATTGGATTTTTTTGGAGCTCTTTACCACTTTGCTACTGTATGCGAAAGATACATGTAATTATGTATTTTGTCATTGTGAAAAGTGTCCGTTACGTCAGTGCTTTTGTTATTATATCATTACATTGCTCAACTTTCCAGCGGCAAGTAATCCGGACGTTTTGAGCAGGGGATAGTAGCACAAAAAGTGCATGTATATTCAGCCTATTTTATTAGATAATATCGTTTGTGAAAACAAATCACTAGTATGGCCGACGTCACATATGGCCTTCAAGTACAAGTAGCAGAAAGGCAGAGATTGCCAAGGAGTTTCAAGAATGACAAAACCACAGCATCGACCATGCCTCTAATATAAACAGTAACAAAATAACGTAAATAGGCAAATAATTTCGTGAGTGGGAAATTGTTCTCCGGTATTTCCTGACATCCGTCAACATTCTTTCAGTTTGAAGTCTTGTCGTATTTGCCTGATTTGTAAAGCACTAATCAGCTTTCGTCGTGTCTGAAACAACGGTTTACTCTTTTCTCCGGTTTATCAATAAAGTTACTTTTCTCGAAGGCCCTGGCAGTTCGAGTTCATCTAATAGGGATTTACGAAAGTTTATAAGCTCGTAATTACGCGAAGCAAACTTTGGGAAGTTATATGGCTGCTGGAGGTAGTGTTTTTTTCCAAGTACCACAGCTGAGAGTTGATAGAGCGAAGAAACATACTGAGGCTGGCAGCTATTGTATCTCAGTCATAGACAGTCGGATGCACCACAAAAAAATATTAACCTCATGAGTGCTTACCGCATTATCAGTCTCTCACTGACAGACATTAGGCCGGAAATTACATGCCTTCTCCGTATAGGAAGGATGATGAAATGTTATCAATATTCTGTTGATATTTGTACCTCTGTTTTCATTTATAGTTGTTGACTTCATCATCTTTTGTTGTCTATTTGTTTGAAATGGACTAGTGGTAGGCTCATAAGACCAGACTGACTAATTACATTTCAGCTGGCAAGCTGTTCTTTCTTGTTGCTAACTGTTTTAACTAATACGTAAAATACAGGAAAGCACACTATTCCCCTTTAGCGGACTGATGAGTTGAGCACAGACACATGTAACAGAAAGTAGCATTCACACTAGCTTTTGAGGTCTTCGCATTATCAGTCTCTCACTGACAGACATTAGGCCGGAAATTACATGGTCCAGTCACATTACTGTGACAAGCTCCCATGTTCGACATCAGCGTTCCATAACCATTCCGGCAGATGGCAGCACTATCAGCGGAGAGTATCTAAAGCTTGTCGGAAATGGTGCAGTCCTTCTCGTAACGAAGAAACGGAGCGATTTATCTGACGTCCTAAAGGACATGATCATTGTCTTTCGTGTTAATGTGGAAGGATTTCCGCAACGGTTAAGTTTGTAGACGGTTTGCGTGACGCCATGGCTGAAGTACACGGTGTGTGGAAAAATGGCGGTATCCAAAACCGGCACCGGGGGATATGTGGTGCACCACCGGCCACAAAACACGGGGATGAACGACGGCTGCGAAGACGTTGACTGCCGAATAGACGTGCGACTGTCGAGCAACTGACGGCCCAGATGAACCAAGGGGCTACCAACAGTGTCTCCTCAACGACTACTTGGCGAATGTTGCTGCGTATGCGTCTCTGCAACCGACGCCAGATTCATGCACCCATGCTGACTACTGGTATCGACGAAGGCTATAGTTTGCACACCAATCACACCAAAACCGCAACTGGACGTCCGATAAGTGATGACAGATGGTCTTTTCAGATGAATCACGTTTTATGCTCCATCGGACAAATGGCCTTTGGTGTATGCGGCGTGAGACAGCTGAAAGCAAACACTCCACAACAATCGTCTGAAGGAGCCAGGCCGGAGGGCATTCCGTAGGTGATTTTGTCATTCTGGAGCGCACAGTGGATCAACGCGAGTCTCTGACTATCCCTGGGCCGGCCGCGGTGGCCGTGCGGTTCTAGGCGCTCCAGTCCGGAGCCGCGCTGTTGCTACGGTCGCAGGTTCGAATCCTGCCTCGGGCATGGGTGTATGTGATGTCCTTAGGTTAGTTAGGTTTAAGTAGTTCTAAGTTCTAGGGGACTGATGACCACAGCAGTTGAGTCCCATAGTGCTCAGAGCCATTTGAACCATTTGACTATCCTTGGGGATCTGGTCCACACCTACATGGAGTTTGTTTTTCCTTGGCACTACGGTATATACCAGCAGGACAATGCAATGTGTCACACAGCTCGCAGTGCATGTTCTTGGTTCGAAGAGCAGCAGCATAAATGTACCGTAATTTCCTGGATAAAAAACTCTCCGATTTAAACGTAGCTGAGAATTTCTGAAACCACCTCGATCGGGCTGTTCGTACCATGGATCCTCAACAGAGAAACTTAGCGCAGTTGGTTACAGAACTGTAATCGGCGTGGCTCCACATCCCTGTCAGTACATTACAGCAATCTCCGCTGCAAAAGGTGATTAAGCAGGATTCTGACAGGTGGTTACATAAATGTCGCTGGACAGTGTAGTATGGCAAGCATTTAGAAAAATGACACGAGTTTGCACAATTGGAAAGAGGGGGGAAACAAATCTACGCAGAAAGTGACCGAGAACATCTTTTACTTCTAGGTGATTTGTCGCATTAAAGAAAGTTTTTTGCGGATGATGGAATGTGATACTATACCTGCTGTATTAACATAGATTCTCTCTTTCTCATTTAGCATCCTAAACCAAACCGTCTAGTAGTGAGTTTGTACGCGAAAGATACAAGAGTGAATACGTAAATTACTAAGGCTTGAGTGTAAGACTACAGCAATACAATTCTAACAGTTTTAATAATTAAATTGTTACTCCTTTCACTTCATCTGTCACTATTGAGTCGTATGAAAACCTTCTCTGTGTTTCGAATTAAAATGTGTGTTAGGTTACTGGTAACTGTAAGACATTAGGTTGATATCATTTGTGCTCTGACAGCCACCCATGAGAGTATGAAGAATAAATAAATAATCAGTGACCATAACATAGATATAGACACGTACGAGCTCGTGCTCGCTCCTGCACACACACACCCACCAACCCACACACACCCACCCACCCACCCACACACACACACACACCCACACCCACACCCACACCCACCCACACACACACACACACACACACACACACACACACACATACACACACGAACGCACGCACGCAGACATACGTTATTTAATTTTTGATTGGAATTCTGGCCAAGCCGGCCGGGGTGGCCAAGCGGTTCTAGGCGCTACAGTCTGGAACAGCGCGACCGCTACGGTCGCAGATTCGAATCCTGCCTCGGGCATGGATGTGTATGATGTCCTTAGGTTAGTTACGTTTCAGTAGTTCTAAGTTCTAGGAGACTGATGACCTCAGAAGTTAAGTCCCATAGTGCTCAGAGCCATTTGAACCATTTGAACCAATCTTGGCCAAAGCCGATCCGGAAATAAAACAGCTGCAATTCTCTCTTTCGACCAACGTTTATTGGAGGTGTCCTTTCCCCGCTGGAATGCTGGTACGAGAAATTCCAAATACTAACAATTGGAACCCCTTTGGCTCACTCGTACCCTACTGGAATGTTTAGCTAAAAAGGACGATGTGCGTTCTGTAGCAGCCTGTGCCACTCACAGAAATATAGAGTGCAAGGTGGTGACTTTTCTTTTTATGTGCACATGTGGAGCAAGTCTTCGACGTTACTCTTTACACCGGTACTCATAACCATATACACTTTCATATACTAGGCTTTCATTTTTTGTATGCATCATATTTTTCCAGAATTATATTAAAAGTGGGTTGAGATGGCTCTCAGCGTTATGGGACTTAACATCTGAGGTCATCAGTCCCCTAGAACTTAGAACTACTTAAACGTAAGTATACTAAGGACATCACACACATCCATGCCCGAGGCAGGATTCGAACCTGTGACCGTACCGGTAGCGCGGTTCCAGACTGAAGCGCCTAGAACCGCTCGGTCACCCTTGCCGGCTATTAAAAGTAGATTCTATATCCCATTTCTCTCGAAATTCCTCGCAATGCTTCTCTTGGTTGTAATGTAAGTGCAGGAACTCGAAACCCCATCATAAATATTCCCAGTTGAGATAACCTCCGCTCCGTACTCAGTCTACACTCCTGGAAATTGAAATCAGAACACCGTGAATTCATTGTCCCAGGAAGGGGAAACTTTATTGACACATTCCTGGGGTCAGATACATCACATGATCACACTGACAGAACCACAGGCACATAGACACAGGCAACAGAGCATGCACAATGTCGGCACAGTGTATATCCACCTTTCGCAGCAATGCAGGCTGCTATTCTCCCATGGAGACGATCGTATAGATGCTGGATGTAGTCCTGTGGAACGGCTTGCCATGCCATTTCCACCTGGCGCCTCAGTTGGACCAGCGTTCGTGCTGGACGTGCAGACCGCGTGAGACGACGCTTCATCCAGTCCCAAACATGCTCAATGGGGGACAGATCCGGAGATCTTTCTGGCCAGGGTAGTTGACTTACACCTTCTAGAGCACGTTGGGTGGCACGGGATACATGCGAACGTGCATTGTCCTGTTGGAACAGCAAGTTCCCTTGCCGGTCTAGGAATGGTAGAACGATGGGTTCGATGACGGTTTGGATGTACCGTGCACTATTCAGTGTCCCCTCGACGATCACCAGTGGTGTACGGCCAGTGTAGGAGATCGCTCCCCACACCATGATGCCGGGTGTTGGCCCTGTGTGCCTCGGTCGTATGCAGTCCTGATTGTGGCGCTCACCTGCACGGCGCCAAACACGCATACGACTATCATTGGCACCAAGGCAGAAGCGACTCTCATCGCTGAAGACGACACATTCGTCCCTCCATTCACGCCTGTCGCGACACCACTGGAGGCGGGCTGCACGATGTTGGGGCGTGAGCGCAAGACGGCCTAACGGTGTGCGGGACCGTAGCCCAGCTTCATGGAGACGGTTGCGAATGGTCCTCGCCGATACCCCAGGAGCAACAGTGTCCCTAATTTGCTGGGAAGTGGCGGTGCGATCCCCTACGGCACTGCGTAGGATCCTACGGTCTTGGCGTGCATCCGTGCGTCGCTGCGGTCCGGTCCCAGGTCGACGGGCACGTGCACCTTCCGCCGACCACTGGCGACAACATCGATGTACTGTGGAGACCTCACGTCCCACGTGTTGAGCAATTCGGCGGTACGTCCACCCGGCCTCCCGCATGCCCACTATACGCCCTCGCTCAAAGTTCGTCAACTGCACATACGGTTCACGTCCAGGCTGTCGCGGCATGCTACCAGTGTTAAAGACTGCGATGCCACGGCAAACTGGCTGACACTGACGGCGGCGGTGCACAAATGCTGCGCAGCTAGCGCCATTCGACGGCCAACACCGCGGTTCCTGGTGTGTCCGCTGTGCCGTGCGTGTGATCATTGCTTGTACAGCCCTCTCGCAGTGTCCGGAGCAAGTATGGTGGGTCTGACACACCGATGTCAATGTGTTCTTTTTTCCATTTCCAGGAGTGTATTTCAAATTTTGGCCGAAAAGAAAGGAGTCATTGACTTTACTTTGTATACTCAGAAAGATATACGCTTATATAAAGGATGTTTGTGGTATAAGGACTAAAGACAGTGTACTGAACAACATTACATCAATATTTACTCATATGCAGGTTAATAACTATTAGGAGTAGAACTTTTTAGTTTGGTTAGCACCTCCACGTATACGTGGCTAGAGCAAGCCATCAATGTTTATTTTCCCCTGGGCTGCAGGTCAGTTGAAGAAGTGTGGGCGCAAGACTTTTATGACATCTATAGTAACAGACGTAGTTCACGCAGTGGGGCAGCTGCTACCATGCAGATAACATACTGTAGCAAATAATGTGACTTCTTTGCGGGTAAACAGACGCAGAGAATAAAACACACACTGAAGTGGCTACATATTAAGCTGCCTATGATCACAGTATTTGCACTCACATGTCACGAATAATATGTACTATTTCGATTCACAAGACATGGCTTAGTCCACAATACGTACCTATGGGCATATGCAAATCCTAGACCAAGCATCAGAATTGTTTCAGTATCAGTGTCTGGACAGGAATTATGCAGCACCGTACACTTTATAATGTTACTTAAAATCCGTCTTGATTGCAAATTTTTTATTATTCATATGACCGGTTTCGGTTCATTCAGAACCATCTTCAGATCTGATATTTCAGTTACAGGAGTAACCCGTAGCATGTGAAAGGTGCTGGATTTGGACGGGTTACTCCTGTAACTGAAATATCAGATCTGAAGATGGTTCTGAATGAACCGAAACCGGTCATATGAATAATAAAAAATTTGCAATCAAGACGGATTTTAAGTAACATTATAAAATCACTGATTGCGGTTATCCCGTAAGACATTATGTCTGTTTTTGCAAAAAACCGTACACTTTACCAAACAGATTAACAAGTGCTCTGTATCACCGATTTCTGCGCCAATGGGGACAGTTACCATTGCAGAAACAGGACAGAGGTTTATGCACGACAGGACACCACTCCATTTTCTATAAATAGTGAGACAGTACCGCACTGCAATGTTTCATGGGTGGTGGATTGGTCGAGGCGGTCCGACAGCTAGATCTAACCATTCACCAGATATGAATGCGATGGATAACTAGCAATGGCGCCATTTAAAACTATTCATATATACCAAACCCATTGGCAGTAGGCAGACGTCGCAGGAGGATGTGACAATACATGTGTCCTGATTCACTGCGAAGAATGGCTGAAGAGTGTGTCAGGATGCATGGTGAGTACTATCTAAACCTTGTAGACGGATGAGAATCAGATTGTCCCATATCTCAGCATGTATTGGTTTTCGGAGATATCACAAAATTACCTACTTGTCGCTGTGTTTGACTGTCAGAAATGCTTCTGTGCCTAGTTGCATACAGGCACATGAGTTTCTTCGGGAACAGGTGAAAACCACAACCATCAAATAACTCTGTATTTTCATGAGCAGTCTCTTTTATCGCATGTGGCATGACGCTGTATCCATAGTGTACCACAATATCTTTACGTCATACTGAGATTATACCAGTTTACGCTATCAAATGCTGGTCACCTAGACGTGTTAGTCAGTGTGAACTTTTACATATGACATTATAGTTATAACCTTTTTGTATTTTGGTGGTCACGTTACATGTACTGAATATCAGTAGTTAGGAAGGCCACAGGTTGAATCAAATCCCATTTCGAAGAAATCAATAAAATTCGGTAGAAACACATTAATTACCTTTTTAATCTACCAGCAATCTTCACTCCTTCCCACTGTTGCTCTTGTTGTGAAAGAAACTCTTCCAATCAAACTGATGGTTAACACTCTGTATCACCTCTTCAGGTCTTCTGCCTTGTTTAACGCCAACCAATATCATGATATACGCATTATAGGACGATAGCCTAGCGCGAATCCTTTGACAATGTGCATCACATCTCAGGCAAGATTACTGAGAATATTTTTTATTCTGCATCATCATTATCGCTAGAATTTTCGACAGTACCGTGACTCGATCGATTTAAATGGAGTCTTGACAAATATCTTTCTTCCAAGCAAATTAAATCTGAAAGTCAGTACTGAGCTCATCCTCTGATAAATTCGTGTAGTTATTGAGCACAGATACAGTGCTGTATGACACAAGTAAGGTTTACATTAATTTTAGTAGTAAAATTGATTTTTATTTGTCTTCCTGAAACCTGTACAATGTCTCAGATGTGCAGTTATATTTGACTACTTTTAAGACACAAGACAATTATTTTATTTTCGATGACCACTTATACAAGAATTCTCCGTTGGGTGTCATCACATTCTGTATTCTTAATAATCTACATAAAGAGGCACTAATTTCTATAGTAAATCATATTATACGAAAATATTTCGAAATATATTCCGAAAAATCTTGAGTAATAAGTGGCGGGTAGGTGTGTTAAGCTCTTCAGAATACTCCTTCTTTTCTACAAAAATGGTTCAAATGGCTCGGAGAACTATGGGACTTAACATCTGAGGTCATCAGCCACTAGAACTTAGAACTACTTAAACTTAACTAATGTAAGGACATCACACACATCCATGCCCGAGGCAGGATTCGAATCTGCGATCGTAGCGGTCGCGCGGTTCCAGACTGAAGCGCCTACAAATGCTCGCCCACACCGGCCGGCTTCTTCTCTACAGAAACAAATAAAAGTGTGTACTCTTAAATGTTAGAACTGTCCACAAAAATATACGTATGCATTCGTAAGCAGCATGTCCATGACGATGAACAGAGGAAGAAAACCGTTATAAGATGATGCTGCTTTGAGCGTCATAACTATTTCAACCAATTACGACTCGAATACATTTTGCAACTACTTGGAACTGCTATTTCAGTGCATTGGCTAGTCAGATCACTGCTCAATTTTTCCTTTATAGTGTCGTAAAACACAATGCTCGATAAAAATTCTCTCAAGATTCACTGTTGCAACAGCTCATATGGAGCTCATGAAAAACATTTACAGATCAATAGCACAAGCGGTTCTGAGGTACCAGGTGTCGAGTTATGCTGGAACACCCTTGTTAGTACGTCGTGTGGCGTCCGCAGGGGACAATGTAGGCAACGACTCCGCCGTCCAGTCGCTCGTACTGATGGCGACGACTGTCCTGTGACACGTTGTGCCACTCCTGCTCGACATACTCACGTAGTTCTGTAAGAGTTGTTGGTTAACTGTCGGCAGAGTCACATCTAGTCCCATCATATCCCACCCGTGCAGAAAAGTACATAAATTTCCTTCGGGAACTTGTAAAAACCACAAATATCAGAGAAAACTGTATTGTCACGAGTAGTCTCTTTTATGCGGAGATGCAGAGATCGTGCTGGTCAAGAAAGTTGCTGAACGTCTAGCACAGAACGTTGAGTTTCACGGCTAGTGTGCGTTATCCTATTGGAATAACGCATCACCTACCTGCTGCAAGAATGGCTAAAGAACAGGTAACAACATTCTGTACGTTAGCGTCCCCTCCAGAAACATCAAACGTGAATGAGACTTGGAACTTATCTCACCCCACACCATAAGGCATTTGGTGGAGCCAGTGTGTCATGGACGAATGTATTCCACGAGACAGCGCTCACCAGATCTACGTCGTACGCGCAAACGGCCATCGCCTGCATGCAGACAGAATCTACCTTATCCCTGAAGACCACGCCGCTCCATTCCATCTTCTAAATGACCGTCTGACGGCGTCTGTCTAGTTGTGCACTTCAAGCTGTGGTGTGAGAGGAAGACGGGCTGGAGGTGTGCGTGCCCATATGCCCGTTACTAACAACCAGTTCGCAACAGTTCGTGTTGACACATATTGGCTCTCAAGCCCCTTTGTTTGTGCTGTGGTAGCTGTACGATTTTCCACTGTTGCCCTTACAATACGATGATCCTGGCGGACGTTGGACATTTGCGCTGCGTGGACGTCCAGAACCTCGTCTATGGATGTGAGAACGTTGACGTGACCACTGAATTTGCAACGTTGCACAACACATGCAGCAAGTGCAACTTACGTGGCGATTCTCCAAAAGGACCACCGCCACTCAGAAGATCACAATTTGACCCAATTACGCCCGGGTTCCCGGTTTCGATTTCCGGCGGGGTCAGGGATTTTCTCTGCCTCGTGATGGCTGGGTGTTGTGTGCTGTCCTTAGGTTAGTTAGGTTTAAGTAGTTCTAAGTTCTAGGGGATTGATGACCATAGATGTTAAGTCCCATAGTGCTCAGAGCCATTTTTTTTTGTCCCAACTCATTGAGTTGGCTGTAGCAAGCACAGGCGCGGCTCTGTGGCATGGTTGCCTACTTGCTTCACACGTTTGCGCCACATTGAGCCTTATGGCTGTGATCATTTCCTATTAAAGGGTAGACACAGATGGCGCTCTGGTAGCTGTGTAACTGTGTTACCTCCTGGCAGATGTCGCTGAAACCATTACCAGTACGTCTAATGTCCCTCATGTGGCATATGCCGCCATCAGATCAAACCGACATCATCTTTCCAGGTGCACTATTTTGTTCCGGCATCGTGCTTTCTATGAAAAATGTATGCCTGGAAGAGAAAGAACTTGCTTATTGCACTGAAAAAAAAGAAGGTTAGGTCTAGTTCTGCTTAAAAAATAAGCACTACAAAATGGCTCTGAGCACTATGGGACTTAACACCTGAGGTCATCAGTCCCCTAGAACTTAGAACTACTTAAACCTAACTAACCTAACGACGTCACACACATCCATGCCCGAGGCAGGATTCTAACCTGCGACCGTAGCAGCAGCGCGGTTCCGGACTGAAGCGCCTAGAACCGCACGGCCATACCGGCCGGCTAACCAACATAGAATTGACATGTCAGTGTAATGCTTGCACCTCTGTCGAATACGAACACATCAGTTACGCTAGTGAATGTAAATCTCTGGAATTATAGGGAAGCCTCTGCTTGTGACGACTTGGCATAATATAGGCTATTTCTGATGTGTTATATTGCCGCTGGAGCTAAATTTACACGAATAACATATCTGAGTAACCTACCATATGTCTTGAAATCTGAGAAGCTTTACCCGATCATCTCATATGTAAGTGTTGCTACATGCTCTAAAGATCCCATCTGTCTACTAAGATCCATTAGTAGGTATCTTATTCATTTACATTTGCGTCGAGATTTTTTACCGCTTCGTGTTCTGTAATTCAAACTTTTAATTTCCGTAAGAAAAGTTTTCCTTGTCGCAGGCGCTGTGTGAAAGTACCGTACGGGCTTACACAATAGGTTACTACAAAAGTATAGTAATTCTCGGGACGACCATAAGATTGTGAGGCTCACAGCATAAATGCCCATTTCCACCAGACGAGAAGACGATCACGCTTTTAGCTCGAGTTAAGCTTCCCTCTCGCAACCACCAACTATAAATCCCGCTCGACCAATAGGATAGTAGAGATGAGATGCCGTCATCATAATGGAACTAGCAGCGGCGCTTTCGAGCCATTGCAACCCAACTGACATAAGACATTAATATCTCTCAAACGGATTGCTGAGGACTTCATGGTCTGTCAAAGAGGAAAGATCGAGATTAGAACGTGTACAATTCTTGTCTATGGGTGAGATACACAGGTGGTTTGATGTGCCATCGCGCCTAGCATCTTGTATGGCCACACTATAATCGGAACAACAGCCATGATATTGGAAAGTCAGCTAGCTCACAGACTCTCAGTTCACCTACGAACTTACCAGTCGTGGTAAATCAAGTATCCCCTCAGATCGACTCTCTTGTAGCACAGATAACTACGTAATGTGCTCCCTTACTGAACTTGGGGGCAATTGGAACCGTACCATACGTGTGACTGTCTGATGGGAACGATGAAGTATCAAATACAGGAAATCTGACTGTAGGGCAGACGGTGCGCCGCTTGTAGTATTTGCACATAAATACACAACCTTAGTAGAAGATCTGACATCAGGCAAAGAAAGTTACGACATAGAAAACAATTTACTTGCTGCAATAAGGAGAACCCTACAACGAGCTTTGAACCTACTTCCATCAGTAACCACAGCACATTTCTGTTTCTTGGTCTAAACTGAGCAAGACAGTTCAGTAGTTAACGAAATGGACTCGTTTCTGAGGAATGAGGAATTCACATAACCGGCTGGCTATACAGAGCTGAGCAATTAGGATACCCCTTCGATTTGAGTATGGCCAGTCCTGTCCCTGACCTTATCCTATTGTTGGCATATCTTTGTTGGCATGACACTAAATTCTAGTTTTACTTATTTTTTCTTCTAGGCATAAGAACCTCAAAACACTGATGCATAGTTTTGTATATCCAGCCGATCTGCGGAATACTTCCAGCATCTGTGACGCTTGAATTAGCGATCTGAACCGACTTCACACTGGCAGTAAATTTTAGACACGAACCTTCCTCATGAATGAGTCCAACTAATAATGAAACCCTATCAAAATTCCTACAGCAGTTTCTGAGTTTAGTCTCCACATTCATAAAAAATGGTGGGGTAATTTAAATCATCATTATATAGGCCTACATAAACTTTCTTCGTGAATTAATCTATTAGTGAAAACCACATGAAAATCTCTACAGTAGCTCCTCGATTAGCCTTCATATACAGGTTGAACAGTGTCGCATGCAACTTTCTATGTATATTGGTACAGACCAGTACTACTGGAAAGTAATGGCAGTTTGACTACAGTGATCACATATGTGACATTATGTTTCATCAAAGAATGTTCTCCTTATGCGTAAATAACCTGAATAAAGGGAATAAAATCATCAGTAAAAACGAAGAGAGATTTTCTGTTTGCACTACTAAGTTTTTGACAGGAATATACCTTCCATTCCCGTCTGCTCAGGGATAGGCTTATACAAAATGGTATTACTGATTTATTTACGAACCTCATCCAGGGCTTTGAGCTGCTGTACATGAATTTTACTCCACTGCGATACTCTCTGTAACGCATTACATGTTGTACTTTGACCAGATGCGAATAGTTAGAACCCAAATATCTGTGGTAGGCACTGTGCTCTGCTGTAGATGGCCCTGCTTGTGGCTGTAAGGATGGATTGCCGTATTTTTGTGATCATTACGGATTAAAATATCCTATTCTGCCAGTAATCATAATAAAATTTTGTGGTCTTTATTGTCAGTTTTTGTACTACACTCCTGGAAATGCCGGCCGCGGTGGTCTAGCGGTTCCGGCGCTGCAGTGCGGAACCGCGGGACTGCTACGGTCGCAGGTTCGAATCCTGCCTCGGGCATGGGTGTGTGTGATGTCCTTAGGTTAGTTAGGTTTAAGTAGTTCTAAGTTCTAGGGGACTTATGACGTAAGATGTTGAGTCCCATAGTGCTCAAGAGCCATTTTGAACTCCTGGAAATGGAAAAAAGAACACATTGACACCGGTGTGTCAGACCCACCATACTTGCTCCGGACACTGCGAGAGGGCTGTACAAGCAATGATCACACGCACGGCACAGCGGACACACCAGGAACCGCGGTGTTGGCCGTCGAATGGCGCTAGCTGCGCAGCATTTATCCACCACTGCCGTCAGTGTCAGCCAGTTTCCCGTGGCACACGGAGCTCCATCGCAGTCTTTAACACTGGTAGCATGCCGCGACAGCGTGGACGTGAACCGTATGTGCAGTTGACGGACTTTGAGCGAGGGCGTATAGTGGGCATGCGGGAGGCCGGGTGGACGTACCGCCGAATTGCTCAACACGTGGGGCGTGAGGTCTCCACAGTACATCGATGTTGTTGCCAGTGGTCGGCGGAAGGTGCACGTGCCCGTCGACCTGGGACCGGACCGCAGCGACGCACGGATGCACGCCAAGACCGTACGATCCTACACAGTGCCGTAGGGGACCGCACCGCCACTTCCCAGAAAATTAGGGACACTGTTGCTCCTGGGGTATCGGCGAGGACCATTCGCAACCGTCTCCATGAAGCTGGGCTACGGTCCTGCACACCGTTAGGACGTCTTCCGCTCACGCCCCAACATCGTGCAGCCCGCCTCCAGTGGTGTCGCGACAGGCGTGAATGGAGGGACGAATGGAGACGTGTCGTCTTCAGCGATGAGAGTCGCTTCTGCCTTGGTGCCAATGATGGTCGTATGCCTGTTTGGCGCCGTGCAGGTGAGCGCCACAATCAGGACTGCATACGACTGAGGCACACAGGGCCAACATCCGGCATCATGGTGTGGGGAGCGATCTCCTACACTGGCCGTACACCACTGGTGATCGTCGAGAGGACACTGAATAGTGCACGGTACATCCATACCGTCATCGAACCCATCGTTCTACCATTCCTAGACCGGCAAGGGAACTTGCTGTTCCAACAGGACAATGCACGTCCGCATGTATCCCGTGCCACCCAACGTGCTCTAGAAGGTGTAAGTCAACTACCCTGGCCAGCAAGATCTCCGGATCTGTCCCCCATTGAGCATGTTTGGGACTGGATGAAGCGTCGTCTCACGCTGTCTGCACGTCCAGCACGAACGCTGGTCCAACTGAGGCGCCAGGTGGAAATGGCATGGCAAGCCGTTCCACAGGACTACATCCAGCATCTCTAGGATCGTCTCCATGGGAGAATAGCAGCCTGCATTGCTGCGAAAGGTGGATATACACTGTACTAGTGCCGACATTGTGCATGCTCTGTTGCCTGTGTCTATGTGCCTGTGGTTCTGTCAGTGTGATCATGTGATGTATCTGACCCCAGGAATGTGTCAATAAAGTTTCCCCTTCCTGGGACAATGAATTCACGGTGTTCTTATTTCAATTTCCAGGAGTGTACATATTAGTAGCAATGGTAACAGTAGTAGTATTAGTAGTAATTTTTGTCTGTTATACACATTTTTACCAATAATTAATTGTGAAGATCGAGTTTTACAGGTGTAGATATCACCCCAAACTGAGCCAAAGACAGTCTGACTGCAATTGTGTACATTATATCCTTTCTTATAGAATTTTATCCACGTTCGGCACTATCATCCTTGGACTGAAATGAATTGCCAATCAGAAGTTTGGTCAGAGTTTAAGGACTTTGGAAATTTTTGTTTAGTTGGCAAAACTGCTTAAATAAGAGTCTGAAAAATTCTCGCATATCGTGCGAAAAACTTAGTGCGGGGACTTTACCACTAGCAAAGTTTATGGCACAGTTCAAAAGTTTCAGTTGCCTGTTGCTTAAAACAGTTTCATTTAATGTTTCGTTCCTGTTGTTATACGAGTTTTACTGTGTCGTTACAAGGTGAGAGAGATACGCAGATATACCACCCCGTAGTCGTGACGGATCACGTGATGAATTCTGGAGGTTCTAGTAGCGGAACACATGAGACAACGACCATAACTGTTTAGTTTTTACTTGGCACTACGTCTGTAGAAGATACTATCATAGGATGCCTAGGTTTCTGGTGTGCTAAGTATTCTTAGGGAACTAGTGGGTTACCTATTATTTGGTCCAACTTATCCTTACGAATTAAACAGAGCAGCTCTCGGATCGTTCAATTGTGTCCTAGTCATTTACGTTGTTTTAGATATTGATGTGAGGTTGAGACATTTAATTTAAGAACTGTAGGTGAATATACATTCTGCAGTTTGTTATTCCGCGTCGGTTCATTAGGCCTGCGCTATGTTTGACTTTCATGCTATTCCGTTAATGTGTTTGTGCCGTTTTCTTTGATGGCTTTCATTTTTCTGTTACTACTATAAATATTGTATTTGTGAGAGTTTGTTAAATTAATTCCAGAGTCTTCCTATTTACTGCAAATTTCTTCGAGGTTTTGAGAAGAGAGTCACTGTTCATCGAATCATACGCTTTTTAAAAAAGAAGAAATATTAGCACTAACTCTGTGATCGGTGTTTTTATATACTTAATTATTTCATTAAATTTTAAAATTTGCACTGCAGAGAAGGTGCTATTTCTAAATCCAGCTTGATACTCTCCTATTTCTTTACGGTGTATTACCGAGCATTTAAAATGTCCAAAAGAGCTATTGATAAGGTTTTGTATTCTGAGAAAAGTAATAAAATTCCTCTCTAATTATTTATATCTGTTTTGTGAACTAACGCACGTTTCCAGTTTTCTGTAATCGTTTCAGAGTACCAGAAACTATCCACTTTTCCCTTTAAGATTATGAACTCTACACTAGATGTTCACTATATTTTTAAATTTCTGCTGACAGGCCTTCTTCACCTAGGGCCCTGTTGCATTTTAATTGTTGATGCAACATTAATCGATGCTTGGTGGTTCTGGAGTCTCATTTGGAATACTATCAATGAATTACACTTGTTTGGTCGGTTTTTCGTAGTTCAACAATTTTTCATAATAAGCTGATAGTAACTTACAATTTTCTTCATTGTTGAGTGTGAGTTTTCCATATTCTTTCCTGAAAATTAGCGATTGCGGATTGTACCCAGACACACTGTTCTGAAATGTTTTGTAACAACTCCTGTATTATGTTTTTGAAGTGTTCTTTTATAGTATCATGTTGCTCCTTTTCCAAGCACCGTTTTGGAATCACTTATCCTTACCTAATTGAGTGCTGTAGTCCCTCATCGTGGTTATTCTGTTGTTTATATAAACTTTCGACAGACTTTTTTTCAGATGCTGGGGAGCTCTCTCTTACTAGAAATTTGGTGCGAAATGGGGCCGAGGCTAGATGAGGCAGCTGAGCCGTCAACGACCCACCGACAGGAAGTGGGTCTCTGGAGTTGAGGGTAAGCGGCAAAGGCTGGGCCACTCATAATTACTTTAAGACTGGGCAGTAGATCACAATTTAGACGTATAGCAAAACCAAACACTCCAGAGTAATCACGTCACAGAATTATATGTTTTGAGACATAGGCATCACGTATATCCCAAAAAATTCAGATGTTATGTCGTGACAGCAGATGTAAACTCCTTTAAAAACATTAAAATTTAATAACAATTGAACTCTTCATGTAATCTTGAGAAATGAGGTATTAAATCATAGCAGAAGACACCAGCTATCTTCCTTAAAATCCACACATCTGTATACATTTTCTTTATAGACTTATTATCTGCTTTTTATTATTTCAATACACTAACAAAAGGAAAATTTGCAACCTCCTCAAGGAATGTGTTTAGCAGCACCAGGTTGTAGGATTAGCGATTCATTCAAACGGTTCGTATTACTCTGAGCACTATGGGACTTAATATCTGAGGTCATCAGTCCCCTAGACTTAGAACTACTTAAACCTAACTAACCTAAGGACATCACACACAGCCATGCCCGAGGGAGGATTCGAACTTGTGACTGTAGCAGCAGCGCGGTTCTAGACTGTAGCGCCTAGAACCGCTCGGCCACAGCGGCCGGCAGCGATTCATTCGTCACAGTCAATGGCTATCACATGTTGCTCAAGAGGTCTGTTGGACATCCTCGATTTTGTTTCTGCAGGCAGTAACTGTGCTGAGTTTAGGGGTGAACAGTGTTCGAAACATTCATTGTAGGGTACAGCCATGTAGCACTGACAGGTGCATATACCTGCTGAACAGAATCGGCCATTTGAATGGAGCCGTATTGGGGTTAGCGGGAAACTGTATTCAACAGTGGTCTGTGAAACATTTTCACGCGTGTAGATCAGGTTCTGGCCATCGTCATGGTACATACGGTTTTCAACTTCGACGTTTGGTGTGAGCAGTGATGGTTGAGTCTACTGTGCCGTCAGGTACCATTGGGTACAATCTTCTTGCTAGGAGATTAAGATCACCTGTGCCTCTTTTCAGGCTACCTCTGACACCACGACACCGCCAAGCATTGATACTCTGGTGTTGTGAAATAGCTGATAATGGAATGGCACTCTGATGTATTCACTCATGACATCAGTTGGTTACGTATCCAGAATGCATTCGCTCACGACACACAGGTTCCTTCCGAGACTTCATGGTGGGGGGCACCATCAGTTACTACTTGCGATCACATTTGGTGTTTCTGTAAGATAAACTAAGCATTGCCGCTACGCTGGATAAGGTGTTATCCCTGTGTTACAGCCTTTTGTTCGACAGCAAGGTGATGTGCTTCCTCAGCATCACCATGCACCACCTCATACGCCTGATTTGATGAAACCTGCTCCCTGTGGTGTACTATAACTGCCCTGACCGACAAGATCACCAGATCTATCGTCAGTTGAACATGTATGGGGACATGGTGAAGTCAGAACTTACATTTACTTTAGCCTCTGTTAGAACACGTGACGAACTGCAACAAAATGCACAAAATGTTTGAGACACTCTATCGCAGGATGCCATTCGGCACCCGTATGGTCGTTTGCAGGTGAGAATGCCACCTGCGTTGCCCCCAGGGCTCGGACACTAGGAGCTGATGCAACTGTTTGGCCGTCGTCTACTGTGACATGTCTGTTTTGTTTGGTTAGAATTTGTTGTGGCCCTACATGATGAACTACTTGTGAATGAGCTAAGTTTCTAACTTTCTCCAGCAGTGCCTCCCGGGGAGGGGGGGGGAGGAGGGGGAGGGGGGGAGCGGTTCTAGGCGCTACAGTCTGCAACCGCGCGACCGATACGGTCGTAGGTTCGAATCCTGCCTCGGGCATGGATGTGTGTGATGTCCTTAGGTTAGTTGGGTTTAAGTAGTTCTAAGTTCTAGGGGACTGATGACCTCAGAAGTTAAGTACCATAGTGCTCAGAGCCATTTGAACCATTTTCTCTAGCAGTGTACGCGAAGATGCCACATTTACACAGAAAATGAATGTAGCATGGCTTTCCTCGTACCTTCGCTATGTGCCCATTTGTATACATTTTACGCGATTTCTAGCTTACTTAATGAAACATTAAATTGGGCCTTGAAAGTGGTATTCTGAATAGAATGATTGAACAGAGCTTCTGTTAAACAGGTCACTTCTATTTTTCCCTTACTTTAGCAACTATTATGTAACAATTTATTGTAAGGGCGCCTCTGGTCTGTAATGTCACTGTACGTAGTAGCACCTTCTTTAGTTATGAGTTCCGCTTCGAACTGAGTCCCGATATGGCATACCAACCTGACTGTCGCCCAGAATAAAGCCTGTCATCCAGGAGTGATGGTCAGGGGCGCCATTTCATTACATAGATGGACGCCCTTGTTTGTTATCTGCGGTTTCCTTATAGTACAGCGGAACGTCGACGAATGATACCCCGCCTCCCCATCCCCCACTTTTTTCCTTCATGCAACCATCCTGGGCTTACATTTCAGCAAGATAGTGGCTGCTGGTAGATGACGAGAGTTTCTGCTGTTTGTGGCCACCGCATCTCTCACCAACTGAGAACGCTTAGAGCGTTATTTGCAGGAAGCTCAAACCAGCTCGGGATTTTGACGGCCTTACGCGACACTTGGACAGAATTTTGCACGATATCCCTCAGGAGGATGTCCAGCAACTTTGTTCATCAACGACAATCCGAACGACTGATTGTATAAAGACCTGAGGTGGATCGTCATGCGGGCTGATGACTTGTACAATTTGTGAAGCTCATTATCTCGAACAAATCATGCAAGTTTTCTGAAATTACAATCACTTGTTTGTCTGTACATGTACATCATATGTACCGATTTCTGTCCGATTCTGATAATTCCCTCGTGGTGCGTCGTTCTTTACTTGTGTTATATGGAGCAATAACATATTTATCCTTAAGCTATATGTGTATATGATTGACTATATACACTCCTGGAAATGGAAAAAAGAACACATTGACACCGGTGTGTCAGACCCACCATACTTGCTCCGGACACTGCGAGAGGGCTGTACAAGCAATGATCACACGCACGGCACAGCGGACACACCAGGAGCCGCGGTGTTGGCCGTCGAATGGCGCTAGCTGCGCAGCATTTGTGCACCGCCGCCGTCAGTGTCAGCCAGTTTGCCGTGGCATACGGAGCTCCATCGCAGTCTTTAACACTGGTAGCATGCCGCGACAGCGTGGACGTGAACCGTATGTGCAGTTGACGGACTTTGAGCGAGGGCGTATAGTGGGCATGCGGGAGGCCGGGTGGACGTACCGCCGAATTGCTCAACACGTGGGGCGTGAGGTCTCCACAGTACATCGATGTTGTCGCCAGTGGTCGGCGGAAGGTGCACGTGCCCGTCGACCTGGGACCGGACCGCAGCGACGCACGGATGCACGCCAAGACCGTACGATCCTACACAGTGCCGTAGGGGACCGCACCGCCACTTCCCAGAAAATTAGGGACACTGTTGCTCCTGGGGTATCGGCGAGGACCATTCGCAACCGTCTCCATGAAGCTGGGCTACGGTCACGCACACCGTTAGGCCGTCTTCCGCTCACGCCCCAACATCGTGCAGCCCGCCTCCAGTGGTGTCGCGACAGGCGTGAATGGAGGGACGAATGGAGACGTGTCGTCTTCAGCGATGAGAGTCGCTTCTGCCTTGGTGCCAATGATGGTCGTATGCGTGTTTGGCGCCGTGCAGGTGAGCGCCACAATCAGGACTGCATACGAACGAGGCACACAGGGCCAACACCCGGCATCATGGTGTGGGGAGCGATCTCCTACACTGGCCGTACACCACTGGTGATCGTCGAGGGGACACTGAATAGTGCACGGTACATCCAAACCGTCATCGAACCCATCGTTCTACCATTCCTAGACCGGCAAGGGAACTTGCTGTTCCAACAGGACAATGCACGTCCGCATGTATCCTGTGCCATCCAACGTGCTCTAGAAGGTGTAAGTCAACTACCCTGGCCAGCAAGATCTCCGGATCTGTCCCCCAATGAGCATGTTTGGGACTGGATGAAGCGTCGTCTCACGCGGTCTGCACGTCCAGCACGAACGCTGGTCCAACTGAGGCGCCAGGTGGAAATGGCATGGCAAGCCGTTCCACAGGACTACATCCAGCATCTCTACGATCGTCTCCATGGGAGAATAGCAGCCTACATTGCTGCGAAAGGTGGATATACACTGTACTAGTGCCGACATTGTGCATGCTCTGTTGCCTGTGTCTATGTGCCTGTGGTTCTGTCAGTGTGATCATGTGATGTATCTGACCCCAGGAATGTGTCAATAAAGTTTCCCCTTCCTGGGACAACGAATTCACGGTGTTCTTATTTCAATTTCCAGGAGTGTATTAGTTGTAATTTCAATTGAACTTCTAAATTGTTAAAAAATCGGATACAGTGGTCAAGAAACGGTTGCACCAACCTTGATCTCCTGCATTCGCGCCGCGTAGATGATGGGGTTGAGCAAGGTCTTGAGTATGATGAGGAAGTTGACGGTGGTGTAGATGAAGAACATGCGTAACTTGTCGCGCGGCGTCTCGGGGAACGGGAACGGGCAGTCGGCGCAGACGAGCACGAAGACGAGCACGCCCGGCATAAGGCCGACCACGTACGAGCCGAGGATGAGCAGCGTGGTGCGGATGGCCTTGACGCTGCGCGCCATCTGCTGGTTGCTGTGCTGGTGCTGGTGGTGGTGCTGGTGGGGCGCGTGGTGGTGGTGGTGGGCGCGGCGCTGGCTGCCGCGGTGGCGCTGCGGCGCGCCGCCCGTGCTCGTGCTCGTGGTCGTGCGTAGGCTCGCGCGGCTGAAGCGCAGCCGGCTTGCCTGGTGCCGCCGCACGATCACGAAGATGTGCGCGTAGATGATCGCCATCAGCAGCAGCGGTCCGAAGAACAGCGAGGAGAAGGTCGCCCGGAACTTGCAGAACAGCAGGAAGCTGCGCCGTGGGAAACGCGCTGTTGTCGCCCCGCCGAAATCTGTCTACAATATGCGCTATACTGCCAGCTGCCGCGCTCTATGCTAGACATCGGACCACTGTGGAGCTTATAGCTGGTAGTTGCGTCGCAAGACCTGTTACCTTAAGGGGACCTGGACGTCATGAGGACCAAAACTTTTAATTTAAAAAAAATTGTCTGATTCATCTTGATTCTAAAAATACACTACTGGCCATTAAAATTGCTACACCAAGAAGAAATGCAGATGATAATTGGGTGTTCATTGGACAAATATATGATACTAAAACTGACATCTGATTACATTTTCACGCAATTTGGGTGCATAGATCCTGAGAAATCAGAACAATCAACTCTGGGCGTAATAACAGCATTGATACGCCTGGTGACGAGCCAGTTGCTCGGCCACCATTGACCAAACGTTTTCAATTGGTGAGAGATCTGGACAATGTGGTGGCCAGGGCAGCAGTCGAACGTTTTATGTATCCAGAAAGGCCCGTGCAGGACCTGCAACATGCAGTCGTGCATTATCCTGCTGAAACGTAGGGTTTCTCAGGGATCGAATGAAGGGTAGAGCCACGGGTCGTATCAAATCTGAAATGTAACGTCCACTGTTCAAAGTGCCTCCAATGCGAACAAGAGGTGACCGAGACGTGTAACCAATGGCACCCCATACCATCACGTCTGGTGATAAGCCGGTATGGCGATGAATACACGCTTCTAATGTGCGTTCACCGCGATGTCTCCAAACTTGGATGAGACCATTATGATGCTGTAAACAGAACCTGGATTCATCCGAAAAATGGCGTTTTGCCATTCGTGCTCTCAGGTTCGTCGTTGAGTACACCATCGCAGGCGCTCCTGTCTGAGATGCGGCGTCAAGGGTAACCGCAGCCATGGTCTCCGAGCTGATAGTCCATGCTGCTGCAAACGTCGTCGAACTGTTCGTGCAGATGGTTGTTGTCTTGCAAACGTCCCCATCTGTTGACTCAGGGGTCGAGACGTGGCTGCACGATCCGTTACAGCCAAGTGGATAAGATGCCTGTCATCTCGACAACTAGTGCTACGAGGCCGTTGGGATCCAGCACGGCGTTCCGTATTATCCTCCTGAACCCACCGATTCCATATTCTGCTAACAGTCATTGGATCTCGACGAACGCGAGCAGCAATGTCGCAATACGATAAACCGCAATCGCGATAGGCTACAATCCGACCTTTATCAAAGTCGGAAACGTGATGGTGCGCATTTCTCCTCCTTATACGAGACACCACAACAAAGATTCACAAGTCAACGCCGGTCAAATGCTGTTTGTGTATGAGAAATCGATTGGAAACTTTCCTCATGTCAGCACTTTGCAGGTGTCTCCACCGGTGCCAACCTTGTGTGAATGCTCTGAAAAGATAATCTTTTCTTTACTTTTTCTTGTCCGGAGATTTGTTTCAAAGCCTTTCAGCCCATGTCGGGCCAAGTCCAATGTTTCTCTCTTCTCAAGCCATAGTTTGTCAAGGGTACACCTTGTGGGGCAGATGGAACACTGTAGAAGGTGTTCCATATCTTGAACTTCACCAAAGTCGCATTTGTTGTCTCCTTCGTCCTTGAATCCCCATTTGACTAGGTTTGCTTTAACAAGTGCTACGCCTGTTCTGATGCGGTTCAGTGTTCTCCAAATCTTCCAGCTTGATACACTGCCGGTGGGTATTTCTCGTGAGACAGGGTAGTCCTTCGGAGGCTCGTTCAATTCACTAGTGAGAAATATCTTGCGGGATTTAAGTCTGCTACGTCCACTTGAAGAACCATGCAGCGGGTGGCGCTCGTCGAAAATCTGTTTAAATTTTTCTGTATGTTCGTGCGCAATTCTTCGGGATTCAGGAGATGAGAATCCAGCTGCTTTGTATATTTTTCCAAGTGGAGTGGGTTTCATGCATCTTGTTGTTAGCCTGCATGTTTCATTAAGGACTGTAATGACTTTTTTGGCATGTGTGGGTCGAGGCCATACAGGGCATGCATATTCTGCCATGGAGAAGCAAAGTGCTTGAGCAGTTGTTCGTAATACAGTCGGACTAACTCCCCATTTACTATTCGTCCGGTTTCTTTAAATATTGTTCCTGGCAGCAAATTTTTGGCAGGTTTTTTCACAGTGGTATCTGTACGTCAGTGATCTATCCAGCACGGCACCAAGGTATGTTGGTTTGTCCGTATGGTCCAGTTTGTTGCCATTCCAGGTGACATTCAGCTTCCTGTTTGCCTGTTTTGTACGGAGGTGGAAAGCGCTAACCTGTGTCTTAGATGGATTTGGTTTGAGGGAGTTCTCTTTATAGTATTCAGACATTACGTGTAGCGAGCTTTCTAATTTCCCTTCTACTTCCTCGAAGCTATTTCCTTGCGCTGTAATGGCCAGATCATCGGCATACAAGAAATGGGTAGTCTGTTCCGGTGTTGGTTGATCATTGGTATATAGATTAAATAGTAGGGGGACCAGCACACTGCCCGGGGTGAGACCGTTCTTTTGTCGACGCCATCGATTTTTTTTTTCCTTCCAGCATTACATAGAACTGTCTGTTTTGCAGCAGAGATTCAATGGTTTTTGTGAACTGGTGATCCTTAAATGTACAGTACAGTTTTTCCATGAGCTTTCTGTGGTTGACGGTGTCGTATGCAGAACTTAAGTCCACCAATGCTACACCTGTTATTTGTTTGTTTTCAGATCCTTCCTCTATGTGTTCTGTGAGTGCTAGGATTTGATTGGTGCATGATTTCCCGCGTCTGAATCCAGCCTGTTGGGGAATGAGCTTTTGGTCTGCGATACTTGCTATGCGGTTTAGGATTATTCGTTCGTACAGTTTGTACAGATGGCACAGGAGTGCTACTGGGCGGTAGTTCTTCGGTTGACCTGCGTCTTTCACAGGTTTTAGTAGCGCCACTACCTTTGATTTCCTCCACATCTTTGGGATCTTACACGTTTTTAAGCAATGATTAAAGAGCTGCAGGATCCATTGCTTGGCACTAGGTCCGAGCTGGTTGATCTGTTCCACGCATATATCGTCGCTGCTTTCCCGTTTTTCATTGAGTTCATTCCATGATTAAGATCTTTCATGATAATTGGTATTTCGAACATGTTTGACTCTAATCATTTGCATATCACAGCATCTTCTTCCTGTCGGTTAAATTTCGCGTCTGTAGCACGTCATCTTCGTGGTGCAGCAATTTTAATGGCCAGTAGTGCGTATACATTTCTATAGGACCTCATTCTTTTCATGTTTAAATGCCTGTCTAAACCAGATACTCGTGAATACCAGCTGTCTCATTACTGTCAAACATAAATTCTTGCCTGGAATGTCTCTTTATTTAGTTCTGTTGCTAGAAACTCTTTCAAGGGGACGCTGACAACCTCGCCGTAGAGCGCCCTTAAAATCAAAACACACGCACAAATTCTTACGGTAGAACTAAAGCCAATTTATATTTATCTTTCAGATTCTTAATTCCTGGAAAAAATTTTACATAGCGAAACACAGATTCCGAATGACTGCTCCAATAGTTGCATTTGGGAACACTTGCCAAAAACTCTTTCTGTTGGCATGTCATTGTTTCTGAGTAGTATGATGGGCACCATAAAATATTTCAAAGATGGAGTAACAAGCAGATCAAAGACTCCTGTTACGTTGGTGACGAACACATATAAACGTGACCTTCAGCACAGTCTTCTTCCTTCCGATCATTTATGCTTCTAAAACAAGATAAAAACCATTTTTCCAGTGTATTTATATAGGTTAATTTTATTAGTTTCATTATTAACCTTTTAATTCTTCAGTCACTCTAGAACCCGATATTTTCCTGGCTAACATTTGCGAAGGGCATCGTTTGTTCCTGGACATAGGCACACATAACGTGTTTTAATCGGTACAATAATGACAGTTCGTAATTGTAACACAGATTAGTCCCTATTTTGACAGTTGTTCCACATTACACGGGGACCGTTCCCATTTCTTTTTCCTTTCAGATACTGCCTCGTTGTTTTTTAGAAACGGTTCAGTTTCTAATTTCTAATTCCATTCCTTCGCTTTTATACAATGGGCATTCATCATTAATGATGGGCTTAACACCTGAAGATCCAAGCCATGCCAACTGTTACTCTGCGGCATTCTGTAATATGCTATGTGATCAAAAGTATCCGGACACCTGGCTGAAAATGACTGAAAAGTTGTGGCGCTCTCCATCGATTATGCTGGAATTCAGTGTGGTGTTGGCCCACCCTTAGCCTTGGTGACAGCCTCCACTCTCGAGCGCATACGTTCAGTCAGGTGTTGAAATGATGCTTGCGGAATGGCGGCCCATTCTTCACGGAGTGCTGCACTGAGGAGAGGTATCGATGTTGGTCGGTGAGGCCTGGCACAAAGTCGGCGTTCCAAAATACCCCAAAGGTGTGCTGTAGGATTCACGTCAGCACTTTGCGCAGGCCAGTCCATTACAGGGATGTTATGGTTGTGTAACCACTCCGCCACAGGCTGTGCATTATGAACAGGTGCTCGATCGCGTTGAAAGATACAATCGCCATCCCCGAGCTGCTCTTCAACAACAGGAAACGAAAAGTGCTTAAAACATCAATATAGGCCTGTGCTGTGATTGTGCCACGCAAAACAACAAGGGGTGCAAGCCCCCTCCATGAAAAACACGATTACACCATAACACCACCGCCTCCGAATCTTACTGTCGGCGCTACACACGCTAGCAGATGACGTTCACCAGGCATTCGCCGTACCCATAGCCGGCCATCGGATCGCCAAATTGTGTACCGTGATTCGTCGCTACACACAACTTTTTTCCACTCTCAAATCGTCCAATATCTACGCTCCTTACACCAAGCTAGGCGTCGTTTGGCATTTACCGGCGTAATGTGTGGGTTATGAGCAGCCGCTCGACCATGAAATCCAAGTTTTCTCACCTGCCGCCTAACTGTCATAGCACTTGCAGTGGATCCTGATGCAGTTTGGAATTCATGTGGGATGGTCTGGATAGATGTCTGCCCATTACACATTACGACCCTCTTCAACTGTCTGCGGTCTCTGTCATTCAACAGACAGGGTCTGCCTGTACGCTTCTGTGCTGTACGTGTTCCTTCACGTTTCCACTTCACCATCACATCGGAAACAGTGGACCTAGGGATGTTTAGGAATGTGGAAACGTCGCTTACGGACTATGACACAAGTGACACTCAGTCACTTAAGCACGTTCGAAGTCCGTGAGTTCCGCGGAACTCCCTATTCTGCTCTCTCACGATGTCTAATGACTACTGAAGTCGCTGATGTGGAGTACCTGGCAGTAGGTGGCAGCACAATGCACCTAATACGAAAAGCGTATGTTTTACGGGGTGTCAGTATACTTTTGATCACATAGTGTATTATAAATCAGCGCAAGCCTCCGACTGCACCGCCCAACTACACTCGATGTGTAAACTACTTATCTACTTAACACAAATTGATGACAGATTTTGTTAACAAAAGAAAAGTTTTCTCTTTAAAATCATGAACCTAAGGTAACGTTTAGATGTTTGGCCACGTGGCTCCCTCATCCAGTACAACTTGCGTCAGTAACAGTCTGTGCTCACACGTAAATTAAACTCAATTGATAGAAGAGCAAGCAACAGATAATGGCTCATGTTATTTTCAATACTGGGTACGATGTCTAATGACTGCTGAGGTCGCTGATATGTAAGACGTGGCAATAGGTGCCGGCACAATGCACCTAATATGAAAAACGTATGTTTTTGGGAGTGTCCGGATACTTTTGATCACATAGTGTAGGTCCCTTACCATAGGACATAGCATTGTAAGTAACCAAGACCCTTGTAAAAGGGGGTCCAGGAGCATACGGCGGGTCAGGGAACTCCCCAGCCCTTGCGGTCGGAAGCTGCCCCGAAAGGAGGGGGACTCCCCAATGTCAAGGGCATCAGGGTGGAGAAGACAATGGAGAAGACAACTGCATTAAGGACACACAATATGTATCCATAGGACATGTAGCCTATAACTGAGAAAGTGTCTTGAGATCTGTCCATTGGCAAAAGATTTCGGAATAGCTCGTATTCGGATCTCTATGAGGAGGCTGCTATGGGGCGGTGACCGTGAGAAAAAGTTTCCATAATCAATGGAAGGATAACGTTCTACGAGTCGGGGCATGGAATGTCAGAAGCTTGAAGTTAGAAAATCTGAATAGGAAATGCAAAGGCTCTATTAGATACAGTGGTGGTCAGTGAAGTGGAATGGAAATAAGACAAGAATATCTGGTCAGATGAGTATAAGGTAACACCAATAGCTGCAGAAAATGGTATAACTAGAGTCGGATTCATTATGAAGATGAAGGTAGGGCAGATAGTATGCTTCTGTGAACAGTTTAGTGATAGGTGTTGTTCTCATCGGACGCGACACAAACCAACAACGACAGCAATAATTCAGCTGTACATGATGCCGTGCAAGCAGAAGCTGAAAAAGTTATGTGAGGATATCAAAGGGTAACTCAGTACATAAAGAGAGATCAAAAGCTAATACGCATGGGGGGACTGGCATGTTGCTGTAGGGGAAGGTGTAGAAAAAAGGGTTACAGGAAAATATGGGCTTCGTGTTAGGAATGAGAGAGGAGAAAGACTAATTGAGACTGTAATAAATATCAGCTATTAACAGAGAATACACTGTTCAAGAATCACAAGAGGAGGCGGAGGTATACTTGGGAAAGAGCGGGAGACACGGGGAAATTCCAGGTACATTACATGATGGAGAGGCAGAGATTCCAAAATCAGAGACTGTGTCGTAAGGCGTACTCTGGAGCAGATATAGAATCAGATACAATTTTTACTGATGAAGAGTAAGCTCAGGTTTAAGAGACTGGTCAGGAAGAATAAATACGCAAAGAAAACAGGTTATGGAAGTACTAAGGAAGGTAGAAGCACGCTCGAAGTTCTCTAAGGCCCAAGATTCTGCGATAAGGAATAACTCAGTAGGCAGTTCAGTTGAAGAGAAATTGGCAGCTCTGGAAAGGGTAATCACAGAAGTAGGAAAGAAAAACATAGCTGTAAAGAAGGTAACTGGAAGAGACCGTGGGTAACAGAAGAAATACTTTAGTTGATCGATGAATGAAGGAAGTACAAAAGTGTTCAGGGAAATTCAGAAATACAGAAATACAAGTCGCTGAGGAATGAAATAAACAAGAGGTGCAGAAAAGCTAAGGCGAAATGGCTGTAAGAAAAATCGAAAAAGAAATGATTGTCGGAAAGACATTATCAGCATATAAAAAAGTTAAAAGAACTATCGTTGACATTAAAAAAATGGCTCTGAGCACTATGGGACGTAACATCTCAGGTCATCAGTCCCCTAGAACTTAGAACAACTTAAACCTAACTAACCTAAGGACATCACACACATCCATGCCCGAGGCAGGATTCGAACCTGCGACCGTAGCGGTCACGCGGTTCCAGACTGTAGCTCCTAGAACCGCTCGGCCACCCCGGCAGGCGTTGACATTAAAAGCAAGCGTACCAAAGCTCGTCTCGTCTCTCTCCAACGTGCACGATTGTATTGTGTCGTGGTGCGTTCCCGACGACAGGACCTCCTCCACTACGAAACGCCATCCACATGCCGTGCCGCACCCGAACATCGTCGTCGACGACGACTTTTCGTCCCCAACATCACCACACAACACAGGCGGCAGTGGTGTCTGCCTTTGCTCAACATTATCGCCAATTTTATGACGATGAATCTATGGCAACACCTATTCCTGACGATCTCCACGATCCTCACCGTAGCGGAGTCAGCGTCCATGATGTCTGCAATCAACGCATGAGAGGTGGTAGATGCGATCAACAAAGAGGCCTAGAACAAATCACCAGGATCGGATGGTCTCCCCTTGGAGTTTTAGCTGGCGTTCACCACTTTAATGCTTCCTTGCTGGACGGCAATGATCCAGGTACTGTTTACTCAGTCCTTCTCAATCCCACCTGAATTCGTCACTGGCATTCTTCTACTTGTGCCTAAGTCGAAGGGAGGGTCTCATGTCTCTGCATATCGCACCCTTACATTAATGAATGCAGACTATTAAATCTATGCACGCCTCTTAGCAGCGCGCATACACACCGTCTTACCCACGGTCCTTTCAGCGGAGCAGACTGCACGGGGTTGTGGGGCCACCCTACAAACAGCCCTATGAGAATGCCGTGACCTCATCGCGCTGGCGGCAGTTTGTCGCCTTCGCGCAGCACTGGTATCCGTCGATTTCACGAGTGCCTTTGATCACGTTCCACACCCAATTCCTCCTCATGGTGGCGACACTTCTGGGTTGTCATTACTCTTTGTCTATGCCATTCGCCAGTTGCTGCTTCTCGCGGTCTCGATGGTACAAGTCAATGGGATTTTTGTAGGACCGATTCCTATACGTCGCTCTGTGCGTCAACGATGCCCTACGTCTACCTTACTATATGCCATCGCACTTGAGCCCTTCACCACTGATCCTACCTCTAGACTGCAGGGTCTCACTTTATGTGACTGCACCTTTCACTGCAGGGCTTATGCAAACGACCTCTACCTTCTCACCTGCTCCTCCACGGAACTCAATGACGCCATCCAATGGATCCACCAGTATAGGCGTATTTCGGGTGGCATTCTTAATGTACGCAAATCGACTGTGATGCACATTAGGCGCGGCCTCTCGGTTATGGTGCCGACCCCTTGTCAGTACCACCCTTCGTTACTTGGGTATCGAATTTACGAGCTCCTCACACCGCACAGTGACCCTCGCTTACCGGCGACTTCTGCAGTCGATTCGGCACCATGTTTGCGGTCAAGTGCACCGTAACTTAAACCAACTCCAACGTGTGTCCTATTTCAACATGTATGTCGCCCCTAAACTGGTACACGTCCCCCAGATCCTCCCGACGCCGTTACTCCTTGGCCGCCGCATCCAATCAGCCTTTGGATATTTCGTGTCAGCAGGAGCACTTTTCGAAGTCCGCTACAACATTCTAACACTGACTCCTGCAAAATGAGGGGCACGATCTTCTGCACGCTTTGTCCATACTATGTTGCGACACTATCGGGGGCCGGTCCCGTCCTTAACACGCAGTCTCTGAGGTATCCTCCGACCAGCTTCTCTCGATATACCGATAAATGTATCATCTATTTCTCCATTATTGTACCATGTCGCCAATTGTTTCATAGAACTTAGCTACGTTCGGGCCGCTCTTCCAGTCACCCGTCTTCCCCGTACAAAAGACTATTATCGTTTATTTATGCTGTCCAACCCTTGCAACCTCATGGTACTACAGCACCCTAACATTCACTGGCGAACGATTTGGAAGTGTGTGCAAGCACCGTCATCTGTGATGCACTCTGGTATGTTTTAGTCTATGGCAAATTCCCGACCAATAGTCGACTTTACCGCATAGGACTGGCCACCTCCCCACTCTGCCCTGACTGTCAGCTCGAAGACACTCGACGAGCACCGTCATACGTGCCCAGTAAAAGGAAATGTTTTGCTCCTCATCTAACTAATCGTGTGCTTTTAACTCCGTGCTCCGCCAACGACGGTAACCTAAGATTTCTTGTTGTTGCCCCAGACATTTCACTACCCTCTTGCTAAGCATAATACACTCGTAAGGTTTCGAGGACAGGCTTTACAATACGTCTATCAGAGTGGTCCGCATACAGTCCTCGACTTCTGGTACAAAGTTGTGACCGCGCATAGCACCCTCACCTGAAAACCATCTTACCGACAAATAATTAAAAAAGACAAACGAAGAAGACAGAATGTGTTTATTTTGTTGTATTTCATGTTTTTCTAATATTTTTGTTAAACTAACAATCATTTGTATATGTTTAAATTGTACCTTGAAGAACTGTTGTTTGTATATATATGTATATATATATATATATATATATATATAGAGAGAGAGAGAGAGAGAGTTACTCTGTTCAAAACAAAACAAAAAAAAAGGGAACCGACTTCAATTAGCAATAGAACTGTCCTCGCTCCCGGGTCCGAACCCTGCCATGACTTAACTTTTGATTAAAAAATTTAAAAAGAAGTGGCCAGCGCGACGGAATGTCATACCTAACGACCCGGGTTCGATTCCCGGATGGGTCGGAAATTTTCTCCACTCAGGGACTGGGGAGTGTTGTGTTGTCCTTATCATATCACCCTCATTTCATCCCCATTGGCATGCAAGTCGCCGAAGTGGCGTCAACTCGAAAGACTTGCACCAGGCGAACGGTCTACCGGCCGGGAGACCCTAGCCACATGGCATCTCATTTACATTGACACAATATTCGTTTTGAAAAAGTGACACTACACCCTTTACAGAAACTGAGATGAGGTCTGTATTTTCATTGTCACAGTATTCGTTTCAAACATGTGAGACTACACGCTTTATGCAAAATGAGATGAGGTCTGTCGGTGCAATCTTCGTTGTAGCAAGCATAAGAATCATACCTGGATAGTGAGCTCACGTTTATTAAGTTAGAGATTTCAATTTGTTTCATTTGTTTTAAGAGCATAAGACTACATACTTTACACAATATGAGGGGGTATTTATCGCTACAATACTCATTGTAGTAAGCTTAAGAATCACACCTGGAGAGTAAGTTTACACTTATGCCGCTAAAGAGTTAATAGATTTTAATATACTATTTGCACTGTCACTGTATACAGTGCTTTATGTCGTTCCTCTTTACGAAATCAGTGCGGAGTGAGTTTCTTCCAACAATTCTCAAGTGGAGAAGGGAAGGGGAAGTAAGTAGGGGAGGGCAGGGAAGTGGAAAAGGGGTGGCAAGTGGAAGAGTGGGGGAGGGGAGTACTGCCCATGACCATTCAGTTCGGATTTTCAGGTATTTCACTATTGTTCCATGGGGGCCAATCTTACTGAGAAATAATTTAATAGGCTCCAGGAAGCTTCCTGTTCTTGAGACTTTTATCCGTCTGAGAATGATTTCTGCAGACTACAAACAGCGTATAATTGTCAGCAGATTGATCTTTTTGTGTACCATCTGCGACAGGTTGGAACAGTTGGAACAGACCTGGAAAACTGAACTGGTATCCCTATCTATGTGCGGGGGGGGGGGGGGGGGTGTAGGAGGAGGATGAGTGAGGGAGGAAGGGAGATTGAAGCGAAGATAAGGTTGTTTCTATGTTGGTTAGTCCATATCTATACATTCTGGTGAACACACATGCAGCTGGAGCCAGTCTCTCCTGGCGAGATCTATTGGGGTCGGTTTTTGCGGTAGTTGTCATTCCTAGTTCATGTGTAGCGTTATGACCCGTTGTTTACAAGCGCTGGTTTTTTTATTTCCATTTGCAATTAGAACAGTGATGCTTTTTCCGTAGTTATGGTTGCGTGTATTGGTTTTCCTGCATTTCAGTGATATTTTTCTGCTCTTGCCCTTCTTACCATATGTGTATACAGCTTCCGTAGCAGCTATTTCATTTATAGATCGATAGGGGGAATACTCTTTCCACACTTCTGTAATACTTTGCTGTCCCAGCTCTTCTTGCCATGTGTCTGTGTACAAGCTCCTCAGCAGCTACTCACTTGCAGATTGGTAGAAGAAATTCTTTCAGCAGCTGCTGTAGGGTTGTTCGAGCGTTATTGTGAGCTATGGCATGCAGCAAGGTGAACATATACAAACACACGATTAGAAAAAGCCGGCCTCTGTAGCCGAGCGGTTCTAGGCACTTCAGTCTGGAACCACGCGACCGCTACGGTCGCAGGTTCGAATCCTGCTTCGGGCATGGATGTCTGTGATGTCCTTAGGTTAGTTAGGTTTGCGTAGTTCTATGTCTAGGGGACAGATGACCTCCGATGTTAAGTCCCATAGTGCTCAGAGCCATTTGAACCATTTGATTGGAAATGGAAACAAAACTCGTTACAAGCACCCTCAGTCGAGCTCCATTTACCAAGGTGAACAGCTCTGCTTCATTCAGCCTGGAGTAGTGGAGTAGAATGAAATTGTCTCCAGCACTGTGGATTGACTGGCCATTTCAAGAAACACAAACAGATTCAGCACAAGCAGTAGTCTCCATGAGTTACGAAATGCATCCTCAGTCCAATCTCTTGCCTCATCATTATTTTCTGGGAAATATTCCGCATATCTCACCCATTATAATCTCCTTACTCACCCATTAAACTCCTCTCTGTGCAACAGAAGCCCGCCAATTTTACGCAGCTTTATTTCTTTGAATTTCAAGCAGCAAGAGTGTACGGTAAGTGTCAGCTCGGTTTCACCACCAAAATTTTGGAAATTCTTCCAGCAGTATAATACACATATGAATAGATGAACTCAAATCCCATGGCAGTACATTACATACTTCCTCTCCAGCAGATCAGCACAAAATAAGTCTTTTTCCCGTCAGTTCACAAGTGGGGGAGGGGAGGAGCCCTGTCTCCCACAAACTGATTAAAAAAGGAAAATGCAAATAGAATTTTATAAAGAAACAGTATATCCTCTGCATGATAACTAACACTGATTTGAATTTCGTGTTGCGAGATCCTTCCACACCAAGAGTTCATCACAGGCTGAGAGTTCCCCTCTAACTTGCAGATGGAGAATGGAGTGGGAGGGGAGAAGAGGGGATGCGGGGGAAGTGGAGGAGTGGGGAAAGGGAGAAGTGCCTTAGAAATGAAATGGGAAGGAGGTGACCAAAAATGTCCCAGGATTGGCATAGTTTTCCCAGAGAGGTGGGGGAGGGAGGTGGACAGAAATGGCTCAGGGGTTACTTAGATGGGTGGACTATCCCAGGGGGTCAGTATAACAATATGTTAAGGGGAGGTGAATAGGGATAACTTGCCCCTGAATGTGTTCTTGCCACTGGAATGTAGGAAAACTGCACAAAAATAAGTGCTTTTAACCTCCTCTCCCCCTTACTACACTACTTTCTACTTTTGACTATATTGTAGGGTGACCGTCCTGAAGCCACAGTCTGAAGATAATCTGAGAGAGGAAAACTGTATGCATCACGTAAACTTTGTTAACTCTATACCTCGTGTTACCATATTTTCATTGTGCATTGTATAAGGTGGAATTTGTAGCTGACCCAAATATTTTGCTAAATCGCCTAAAAACAACACTCAGGTGGCCATGCACCAACTCACGGTGGTTAAACCCCCACGCAGATTCGATCCAGGTTTGGTTCAGCTCGCTGTATCGCAAGCTAGTTCTTTGTGCATTACAATATACAGGTGTGTCAATGTTTCAACAGTATAGGTTCATACCACTTTCCCACATAGTCAACATGGTTGTCCAAGCATTTGATATAACTGTAAACCAATCTGTCTGAAGCAGTACAAAACAAACCAGGATCCAAGTATAGGAGCCACTTACCTACAGGCAACTGGATGTCGGGATAAATTCTAAACTAAAAATCTTTGGGACATACGGGCAGGGTGTTCCGATGCAGTCCTTCGGAAACACCGAACCAGATCACACGTAATCGAGGTCATTAGTGTGGGCCACTGTGGTGGCTCAGCAGAACTCCTAGAATGGAACACACTACCGATACAACGCTTTAAGTACTAGATAGACAACCCTATTCATTTGGTATTATTTCGTTTGAGCGTTGCCGCGGTACCCAGCGAGAATACTTCCTACAGGTCAGTGGGTTGCGTACGATATCGATTACACAGTTTGTGGAAGTGTTTTTGTTCAATGTACGTCATTCTACGCTAGGCTTGAATCAACCATTTGCCGCGCATGGTAGCCGCTTGATCAGAGGAGCCTTGCCACTGATCGCACTGCTACCCCTGTCGGAGGTTCGAGTCCTCCCTCGGAGAAGTGTAAGTTCAAGATGACACACGTTGTCATTTTAGACGAACAACCTATGCTGACCTGTTGTGTGTGTGTGTGTATATGTGTGTGTGTGTGTGTGTGTGTGTGTGTGTGTGTGTGTGTTTGTGTGTGTGTGTGTGTTGAACTGGGGACCTAGAAACGACGGAGAGGCTTCATCCTGCTGTAGCCCTCAATGGTTCACAACCCCACAACAGGTCACAGCAGTCCACCCACCCCACCGCCGCCCCACTCCGAACACAGCGTTATTGTCTGGTTCGGCCCTCAGTGGCTCCATCCAGGAACGTCTCATACCAGACAAGTGTAACCCCAAATGTTTGCGCCGTAATTTAAGGTGTACACGTACGTGGAGAGAGTGCGAAGCAAGCACCGGCAATGTGTAACTGAAGCGGAACAAGGGGAAGCAGCCCATATTCACCGAGGCAGATGGAAAACCCGTACCCCCATGAACCATGGACCTTGCCGTTGGTGGGGAGGCTTGCGTGCCTCAGCGATACAGATGGCCGTACCGTAGGTGCAACCACAACGTAGGGGTATGTGTTGAGAGGCCAGACAAACGTGTGGTTCTTGAAGAGGGGCAGCAGCCTTTTCAGTAGTTGCAGGGGCAACAGTCTGGATGATTGACTGAACTGGCCTTGCAACACTAACGAAAACGACCTTGCTGTGCTGGTACTGCGAACGGCTGAAAGCAAAGGTAAACTACAGTCGTTATTTTTTCCGAGGGCATGCAGCTTTACTGTATGGTTAAATGATGATGGTGTCCTCTTGGGTAAAATATTCCGGAGGTAAAATAGTCCCCCATTTGGATCTCTGGGCAGGTACTACTAAGGAGGACGTCGTTATCAGGAGAAAGAAAACTGGCGTTCTACGGGTCGGAGCGTGGAATGTCAGATTCCTTAATCGGGCAGGTAGGTTAGAAAATTTAAAAAAGGAAATAGATAGGTTGAAGTCAGATATAGTGGGAATTAGTGAAGTTCTGTGGCAGGAGGAACAAGACTCTTGGTCACGTGAATATAGGGTTATAAATACAAAATCAAATAGGGGTAGGGCAGGAGTAGCTTTAATAATGAATAAAAAAATAGGAGTGCGGGTAAGCTACTACCAACAGCATAGTGAATGCATTATTGTGGCCAAGATAGAGGCGAAGCCCATGCCTACTACAGTAGTACAAGTTTATATGCCAACTAGCTCTGCAGATGATGAAGAAATTGATGAAATGTGTGATGAGATAAAAGAAATTATTCAGGTAGTGAAAGGAGACGAAAATTTAATAGTCATGGGTGACTGGAATTCGAGAGTAGCAAAAGGGAGAGAAGGAAACATAGTGGGTGAATATGGATTGGGGGAGAGAAATGAAAGAGGAAGCCATCTGGCAGAATTTTGTACAGAGCATAACTTAATCATAGCTAACACTTGGTTCAAGAATCATAAAAGAAGGTTGTACACATGGAAAAATCCTGGAGATCCTAGAAGGTATCAGATATATTATATAATGGTAATACAGAGATTTAGGAACCAGGTTTTAAATTGTAAGACATTTCCAGGGACAGATGTGGACTCTGACCACAATCTATTGGTTACGAACTGTAGATTAAAACTAAAGAAACTGCAAAAAGATGGGAATTTAAGGAGATGGGATCTGGATAAACTGACGAAACCAGAGGTTGTACAGAGTTTCAGGGAGAGCATAAGGGAACAATTGACAGGAATGGGGGAAAGAAGTACATTAGAAGAAGAATGGGTAGCTCTGAGGGATGAAGTAGTGAAGGCAGCAGAGGATCAAGTAGGTAAAAAGACGAGGGCTTGTAGAAATCCTTGGGTAACAGAAGGGATACTGAATTTAATTGATGAAAGGAGAAAATATAAAAACGTAGTAAATGAAGCAGGCGAAAGGAAATATAAACGTCTCAAAAATGAGATCGACAGGAAGTGCAAAATGGCTAAGCAGGGATGGCTAGAGAACAAATGTAAGGATGTAGAGGCTTATCTCACTAGGGGTAAGATAGATACTGCCTACAGGAAAATTAAAGAGACATTTGGAGAAAAGAGAGCCACTTGTATGAACATCAAGAGCTCAGATGGAAACCCAGTTCGAAGCAAAGAAGAAAGCAAAAAGGTTGAAGGAGTATATAGAGGATCTATACAAGGGCGAGGTACTTGAGTGCAATATTATGGAAATGGAAGAGGATGTAGATGAAGAAGAAATGGGAGATATGATACTGCGTGAAGAGTTTGACAGAGCACTGAAAGAGCTAAGTCGAAACAAGGCACCGGGAGTAGACAACATTCCATTGGAACTACTGACGGCCGTGGGAGAGCCAGTCCTGACAAAACTCTACCATCTGGTGAGCAAGATGTATGAGACAGGCGAAATACCCTCAGACCTCAAGAAGAATATAATAATTCCAATCCCAAAGAAAGCAGGTGTTGACAGATGTGAAAATTACCGAACTATCAGTTTAATAAGCCACGACTGCAAAATACTAACGCAAATTCTTTACAGACGAATGGCAAAAATAGTGGAAGCCGACCTCGGCGAAGATCAGTTTGGATTCCGTAGAAATGTTGGAACACGTGAGGCAATACTGACTCTACGACTTACCTTAGAAAATAGATTAAGGAAAGGCAAACCTACATTTCTAGCATTTGTGGACTTAGAGAAAGCTTTCGACAATGTTGACTGGAATACTGTCTTTCAAATTCTAAAGGTGGCAGGGGTAAAATACAGGGAGCGAAAGGCTATTTACAATTTGTACAGAAACCAGATGGCAGTTATAAGAGTCGATGGGCATGAAAGGGAAGCAGCGGTTGGGAAGGAAGTGAGACAGCGTTGTAGCCTGTCCCCGTTGTTATTCAATCTGGATATTGAGCAAGCAGTAAAGGAAACAAAAGAAAAATTCGGAGTAGGTATTAAAGTCCATGGAGAAGAAATAAAAACGTTGAAGTTCGCCGATGACATTGTAATTCTGTCGGAGACAGCAAAGGACTTGGAAGAGCAGTTGAACGGAATGGCCAGTGTCTTGAAAGGAGGATATAAGATGAACGTCAACAAAAGCAAAACGAGGATAATGGAATGTAGTCAAATTAAGTCGGGTAATGCTGAGGGAATTAGATTAGGAAACGAGACACTTAAAGTAGTAAAGGAATTTTGCTATTAGGGGAGCAAAATAACTGCTGATGGTCGAAGTAGGGAGGATATAAAATGTAGACTGGCAATGGCAAGGGAAGCGTTTCTGAAGAAGAGAAATTTGTTAAAATCGAGTATAGAATTAAGTGTCAGGAAGTCGTTTCTGAAAGTATTTGTATGGAGTGTAGCCATGTATGGAAGTGAAACATGGACGATAAATAGTTTGGACAAGAAGAGAATAGAAGCTTTCAAAATGTGGTGCTACAGAAGAATGCTGAAGATTAGATTTGGGGAGAATAGATTTGGGGAGAAGAGAAGTTTGTGGCACAACTTGACAATAAGGAGGGACCGGTTGGTAGGACATGTTTTGAGGCATCAAGGGATCACAAATTTAGCATTGGAGGGCAGCGTGGAGGGTAAAAATCGTAGAGGGAGACCAAGAGATGAATACACTAAGCAGATTCAGAAGGATGTAGGTTGTAGTGAGTACTGGGAGGTGAAGAAGCTTGCACAGGATAGAGTGGCATGGAGAGCTGCATCAAACCAGTCTCAGGACTGAAGACCACAACAACATCAGATGAAAAACCACCTTAAAAACCACCAACTGGCTGGCCGGGACACCAGACCTCGACACTAATGCGCCAGGCGGATTCGTGCCGGTGACGGGCTTCCTGCTCGGAAAGCAGCGCGTTAGACAGCACGGACAACTGGGCAGGCTACCTAGGGATTACTACAAGCAACTTCAACTGGAACCATCACATAGAAAAGCTAATGGAGGAGGCGAACCAAACACTTAGAAGATTCAACATATTTAGCAACGACACTGCCTAAACTACGTTCTTCCGCCCTCATCCTATAGAAGAGCTGCATCATATGGGATCCTTACCAGATCAGATTGACGGAGGAGATCAAGAAGCTTCATTGAATAGCAAGTTATTTTTCATTATCGTGAAATACGAAAGAAAGAGTCGCGGATGTGGCATGAAAATTGGGGTGGCAATCATTAAAACACGGAAGCTGCTTTATTTTTTTTTTTTTTTTTGGGGCAATTTCAATCAACAAATTTCTCTTCCGAATACCAATATATTTTTTAGATTTGCACCTGAAATGTAAGAGAAATCAGAGATCTCACTGTATGCGGTAGGCCTTTAGTTTTCCACGTGATATTAGAGAGTGGAAAGTCGAGAATCAGCCTGAAACTGCTTGCATAAACCCTCTGCCACAAAGTAGTCATGCAGATGTTTAGCTGGGCATCAGTTGAAAGTTGCCGGTTCCTGTGGCTGCTTGCGCCTCATACAGTTATCAGCCTCGCTCACTCACTTACAAGGGGAGGCCACAGTGTTCGGATAATGTATTTCCATTAAACTAAGAACACTTTTATTAGTCCATTAGGTCAACACAGTGTGTTAGTAGTAAAGCGCACCACTTAGGCATTTCTGGAATATTGCAAAAGAAATTTTGCGCGTAATCGTTGGATCGTTGGAGGAAGTCCGGCTCTTTTTTCTTTCTTTCTTAATTTATATTTTTTGTAGCGCTGATCACGTTATTTCACATATATTACATTCTGAAAGTAACATAATAAAAAGAAACGCCTATATTTGCACGGAAGTTTACTGAATTTCCAATATTATTTGACTGTTTAGTAAAAATAGTTCAAATGGCTCTGAGCACTATGGGACTTAACATCTATGGTCATCAGTCCCCTAGAACGTAGAACTACTTAAACCTAACTAACCTAAGGACATCACACAACACCCAGTCATCACGAGGCAGAGAAAATCCCTGACCCCGCCGGAAAGACTGTTTACTAACTTCTATTATTACACCAAATATTATATCCGTCCACAAGTAAACTACCAACGCATAAGGTTTTCCTGAAAGAGTATGCCTGTCGTGATTTGCGAAATCGCTTTGCCGGCAATCAGGTAAGCTATCCGTTATTGCTTTGCATCTGGGTGCTTCTATCTGCAGACACAGGTTGCCAGTACGAGCGACAGGCTTGGAAAGCCCAAGTGATACATCGATAAATAAAGGTATAAATACCTTTGTTGCCTAACACAGTGAGTTACAGTACGCCATCATATAAAGATAACGTACAATTGAACATCCGATGTACTTTAGACATTACTGTCTTTATGTTTTCTTCTTGTCTCCTTAAATCGTCCTTCGTTTTCAAACTACGAAATCCATTTATCCTGAGAATTTGTACATTCCAAGTGGGGCATTGTTTCGGCAGTCTCACTACTTTTATTTCTGTCTCCAAGGTAGTGAGTCCACCTTTGGAGTGGAAAAAATTCCATCTTCACGGAATAGGCCTTCTTGATCTACTTCGTTCGAATCAGTATATCGACGGTAGACCGATAAATTTCTTCTCCAGTCGCCATTGCATCAGCACATATCTTTGTTAATTATTCTGTATCAATAACTCCGCTTCTTGAAGGATACTATGACAGTACACAATCTCATCTTTTAACTGGCGCTTTCCAACTTCTTTATGCAAATTAATCTTCATGACATTCATCATCCGCAGTAGTCGAATAATTGGGAGTTTTTGCAATAAAAATGTATATTTTCTGATTTTCCAAAAATTCGCACTATTCGTTCTTGCTACACTGGTAAGGTCTCACCGCTACTCAAGTCAACTGTCGAATGTGGCCAGTCTCTCTGTCTGCAGTTCGAAGCGTCCAAGTACAAAGCTGTTCAGGGTACCGTCTCGATTACAGGTCTAAGATTGGTTGGGTGGATTATCCGGGGGGAGGGGACCAAACAGCGAGTACCCATCGGATTAGGGAAGGATGTGGGAGGAAGTCGGCCGTACTCTTTCAAAGGAACCATCCAGGCAGTTGCCTGGAACGATTTAGGTAAATCACGGAAAACGTAAATCACGACGGCCGGACGCGAGTTTGAACCGTCGTCCTCCCGCATGCGAGTCCAGCGTGTTAATCACTGCGCCACCTCGTTGGGTCAGGCGTAAGAGATTTCGCAAATCACTACACGCACACATTTTCAGGAAAACATTATGCGTTTGGTCGTTTACTTGCCGATAGTTATATGTAATATTTGCTGTAATAATGACAATTAGTAAATAGCCAAATAAAATTTGTTGTTCAATAAACGTTCATGAAATAAATACAAGTAAATACAGGTGATGACTTTTCATTATATTATGTTTCAAATCTAATATACAGTATATGAAACTACGACCATAGTTTGAAAAAAAGTACATAAACTAGAAAAAAATAATGAGCGGGACTCGATCCAGGGATTCACAGATTACGGAGCTAGAGCGCTAACCAAATGACCTAGTAGATAGTGTCGGAAGTTCCATGCGGCTTTTCGCGGATGATGCTGTAGTATACAGAGAAGTTGCAACTTTAGAAAATTGCAGTGAAATGCAGGAATATCTGCAGCGGATAGGCACTTGGTGCAGGGAGTGGCAACTGACCCTTAACATAGACAAATGTAATCTATTGCGAATACATAGAAAGAAGGATCCTTCATTGTATGATTATATGTTAGCGGAACAAACACTGGTAACAGTTACTTCTGTAAAATATCTGGGAGTATGCGTACGGAACGATTTGGAGTGGAATAATCATATAAAATTAATTGTTGGTAAGGTGGGTGCCAGGTTGAGATTCATTGGGAGAGTCCTTAGAAAATGTAGTCCATCAACAAAGGAGGTGGCTTACAAAACACTCGTTCGGCCTATACTTGAGTATTGCTCATCAGTGTGGGATCCGTACCAGGGTTATTTAGTAAACGTGATAGCGTTACGGAGATGTTTAGCAAACTCAAGTGGCAGACTCTTCAAGAGAGGCGCTCTGCATCGCGGTGAAGCTTGCCGTCCAGGTTTCGAGAGGGTGCGTTTTGGATGAGGTATCGAATATATTGCTTCCCCCTACTTATACCCCCCGAGGAGATCACGAATGTAAAATTAGAGAGATCCGAGCGCGCACGGAGGCTTTCCGGCAGTCGTTCTTCCCGCGAACCATACGCGAGTGGAACAGGAAAGGGAGGTAATGACTGTGGCACGTAAAGTGCCCTCCGCCACACACGGTTGTGTGACTTGCGGAGTATAAATGTAGATGTAGATGTAGATCATGCCATCCCGTGCTCAGAGGGCGCAACGCGCCGGTACGTCATCGACGCATAAAATTTCTTTTGCGATTTCGTCGAAATCGTGTAGTAGTACGCCTTACTACTCGCACATTATGTAGTTCTAATGGACTAATAAAAGCATTCAAAATGTGAAGTAAAAGTGTGTTCCGAACGTCGTGGTCTCGCTCTTGTTAGTTATTACCCAATGTGCGTCTAGTCAATAGGGCTATAACACAGCAACAAAAGGGGTTTTACGTTTCCGAGGAATGCAGTTACAGCTGTGCCGTGACATCGCTGTACAGATTACGGCGCTTTATGTCTTACAGCTCAAAGCTGGTGAAGCGCACCGCGGCAAAACGACTTCAATTACTGCAGGAAGACGAGACTTACTAGCGTAAGTACGCAATGAATTTTACTATTGTCTGGAACGTTATAATTTTTGCGATGGAGGGCAGATGAAAATTTTGTGAAAAGTAAATTAGAACTTGATCTTGAACGTAAATGCAAAGAAGTAACACAAGTTCAAAAGCCTAATTGTCCTAAGAGTAAGTAATTTTCACTTCATGTTTCTGTCTTCATTCATAGAAAAGATATACATTTGAATCTTTTTGAGACGACTTTCAGCTGCATTACAACAGTTTGTAAATGGAAAATAAGATCTTCATCAACGGAAAACCGGAATTACTACCTGTCTCTTTCTTACGAGATTCGTTCAACAAGTAAGGTAAGAAGTGCTCTCACGGCACGCGGCAAATGAGACCATCCAAGCTTCTAATCATTGCGGTAGATAGAGGTAGTTGTGCATTTGCGCTTCGAAATATATTTACAAGGTGGAGGGGTTTAGGGATACATGGTCGGCGATAGAACTGCGAAGTGTTGCATTGCATTGAAGCAAAGGGCCTCTACAGAATTTCACCGCCTACTAATAGGTGTTTATGGGGCAAATGGTTTTGGGCCCGGAATCTAACGAAGGCAGGACACATGTGCAAGACGACCGACCATAGGTCAGCCTGCCTGCCCGGCTAGTCGCGCGCTCTAACACGCTGCTTTCCGAGCGGGAAGCCCGTCCCCGGCGCGAATCCGCGCGGCGTATTTATTAGTGTCGTGGTCCGGTGTGCCGGCCAGCCTGTCGATGGTTTTTAAGGCGGTTTCCCATCTTCCTCGGTGAATACGGGGGGTTCCCCTTGTTCCGCCTCAGTTACACATTGTCGGCGATTGCTTCGCACTCTCTCCACGTACGCGTACACCTTAAATACTCTACCACGCAAACATTTGGGATTACACTCGTCCGGTATGAGACGTTCCCGAGGGGTCCACTGGGGGCCGAACCGCACAATAACCCTGTGTTCGGAGTGGGGTGGTGGTGGGGTGGGTGGAGTGGACTGCTGTGGCTTGTTGTGGGGTTGTGAACCACTGAGGGCTACGGCGGGGACGAACCCTCTCCGTCGTTTTTAGGTTCCCAGTTCCATACAATACAATACAATACAATTCCTAGGTATACAGTTGAATCTACGCCGTTTAAATTTATGTCATTCAGCGTGCAATCGAAATTTAAAGGACTTTTTATACTCATATGAAGAACTTCATACTTTTTATTCAAAAATGTTCAAATGTGTGTGAAATCCTATGGGACTTAATTGCTAAGGTCATCAGTCCCTAACCTTGAACACTACTTAACCTAAATTATCCTAAGGACAAGCACACACACCCATGCCCGAGGGAGGACTCGAACTTCTCCGGGACCATAATTTTTATTTTATTGTTTACAGTCAATTACCACTTCTTGCATCTTGCTGATATCTAGATTAAATCTTTTTTTTATCGTCTGGTATCTTCAGTAGATGGTAAATGACAACTCGTCTACAAACAATCTAAGAGGGCTGTCCAGTTTGTATCCTGAATTGCTTTTCTAGATTAGGAACATCAGAGGAGCTATAACATTTCCTTTAGGAAACCCAGATATCGATTCCTACTTCATGAGTTTCTGTCAGTTACTACGAATTGTCACCCATCTATCAGGATACCACGAATATAGTAACACAACTGCGACGATGCTTCCGAAGTATACAGTTTGATTAGAGCCTGCTCGTGACTAGCGGTGTCAAAAGATTTCTGCAGATACAGAAATATGATGTCAATTTGATATCTCCTGTCGATAGCAGGCATTATCTCGTGTGAACAAAGAGCCAGCTGTGTTACACAAGGAATATGTTTTGTAAAGCCGCGTCACTAGGTCGTCTTCTTCTGGGTAATTCCTGTGTTTCCAAATCCTACTTCAAATCAATATCAACGATATGGTGCTCAACGATATGGTGGTAAAATTCAGAGAATTACTTCTATGTCATTTATCGTGTGTTGCACGGACCTGTACTATTTTTCAGTGCTTAGGTCCGAATTTTTCGTCGAACAAGCTGTTGCGAATGTGGGTTGTATAAAAAGTAGTGACAACAGTGTTTTAATTTATACCAGACGTTATTGAGAGATATTCACCGTATTGCGTGCCCTCAATATATTCGCTCCAGATCTCTATCACCTTGCCCCACAGTGATTGAAGGCATTGTACACAGCGCGTTCATCTCTGTCCATGTCTCTCATAGACAGCCCTTTGGCTGGATGATGTCTTCTCTTGTATTGCATCGTGTGCCGTGTAGAAGTTCCTTCATTTTGACGAACAGGTTCTACATCTACATCTACACCCATACTCCGCAAGCCACCTGACGGTGTGTGGCGGAGGGTTGTAATCGAATGGACTGATAAAGGGTGAATACGGTGGATCTTCCAGTATCTCCTACCTCCACATGCGCAGCAGCTCCTGCATGTGTTTCGCCATGTGGCGTCATGAATTGTCATGATGGGTGATGGGATGCAGTGCTAGAAAGTGCCGTCGTTTTTTTCTCAGTGCGGCACGAGGGTGATGTCCCAAGAAACTACTGTAGTAGGCTGCACTGACCGCTTGTCCCTGTGGTACAACGTGATGCGGGATTAACCTATGGATGTCGTACGTCACAACAACCATCGCTTTGGCACCGGCTGGTTCATGGCGCACGTACTGTGGGCGAGGAGAACCAGGACGCTTTCATTCATTGGACTGCCGCTTTAATAGTGGCTTGTACGACCGAGCCCAGGTTTCGTCCATAAGTACGACCCTCCCAAGGTAGACTTCACCCTTCCTGTGGTAATGATTGAGCAATTCCTCTGCAAGTGCATAACGATGCCACTGTTGCACCTCGGTCATTGCATGTGGTGTCAACCCACTACAATTTCGCGGGAACGAGGAATATAGTGCAAAATGTGTAGCACTGTTTCATGGTACACGCCTGCATCTGCAGCTAAGTCACGCTCAGTCCAGTTCACATCCAGCGGGAAGGCAAGGAGCTCAGGTGTCATATTGTCCATTGAGGGGTCCCCAGAACAGGGCAAATCTTGAATGACATCGCTGCCATCCCAGAACACTGTCCTCCATATCATCACCGTACGATATGGCAACGCTGCATCGCCGAAGATATTGTTGTGCACTTTAACCACGTGCCGCCTAAATCTTGATCCACGCACATTGTTTGACAGGGTGTTTCAACATTACTGGCCTCCCGCACTTTCAGACAGTAAACACTGCAAGTGGCACAAACACAGCCGTCCCTGCACTACTTCAACTGCCATAACTACAGCTACAGCTATAGTCAGCGTGCTTGCCATTTGACAGACATCTGTCATTTTACAACACCGTTGCCACTACTTCCTGGTATCAATGGTAAAAACAAAGTTACACAATGTGATCAAAAGTATCCGAACCCAGCCCCCCTTCCACCCCGCCCAAAAAAGGTTTTCATATTAGATGGATTGTGCTGCCACCTAATGCCAGGTACTCCATGTGAGCGACCTCAGTACTAATTAGACATCGTGAGAGAGCAGAATGGGACGCTTCACGGAACCCGCGGACCTCGAACGTGGTCAGTTAGTTAGGTGTCACTTGTGTCATACATCTGTACGTGAAATTTCCACACTTCTAAACATCCCTAGGTCCACTGTTCCCGACGTAATAGTGAGGAAACACGTACAGCAAAAAAGCGTACAGGCCGACTTGGTCTGTTGACTGACAGAGGCCGTCGAAATTTGAAGAGGGTCGTAATGTGTAATAGGCAGACATGTATCCAGACCATCACACAGGAGTTACAAAGGCTCCACTGCAAGTACTATGACAGTTAGGCGGGAAGTGAGAAAACTTGGATTTCATGGTCTACAAGCTTCTCATAACCTACACATCACGCCGGTAAATGCCAAACGACGTCTCGATTGGTGTAAGGAGCGTAAACATTCGACAATTGAACAGTGGGAAAACATTGTGTGGAGTGACGAATCACGGTACACAATGTGGCTATCCGATGGCGGTTTGTGGGTATGGCGAATGCCCGGTGAACGTCATCTGCCAGCGTGTGTAGTGCCAACAGTAAAATTCGGGGGCGGTAGTGTTATGGTGTGGCCGTGTTTTTCATGTAGGGGGCTTGCACCCCTTGTTGTTTTGCGTGGCAATATCACAGCATAGACCTACATTGATGTTTTAAGCACCATCTTGCTTCCCAATGTTGGGGAAATTCGGGGATAGCGACTGCATCTTTCAACACGATTAAGCATCTGTTCATATCGCCCGGCCTGTAGCTGAGTGGTACACGACAATAACATCCCTGCAACGACTGGCCTGCACATAGTCCTGACCTGAATCCTATAGAACACCTTTGGGATGTTTTGGAACGCCGACTTCGTGCAAGGCCTCACCGACCGACATCGATACCTCTCCTCAGAAGAATTGGCTGCCATTCCCCAGGAAACCTTGCAGCACCTGACTGAACGTATGCCCGCGAGAGTGGAAGCTGTCATCAAGGCTAAGGGTGGGCCAACACCATAATGAATTCCAGCATTACTAATGGAGGGCGCCACGAACTTGTAAGTCATTTTCAGCCAGATGTCCGGATACTTTTGATCACATAGTGTTTTTGGTCAGCACACATAAGTGAATAGATTAAAATTTACCTCGCGTTTATATCTTCAGACATGTAGAGGATATAAACTCGGACGAGGCTTTCTGCAGCAGACTGTGCTCATCACTACGCAGAACAATGTGTTAGTCGTGCCGCTGGTTTCAGCATGGCAACTACCGGCTGGCGACTTACTTGTAGTTGCAAGTGGGGCTCTGGTAGCCCTGTCCCGGGACGGACGAGAAGTACACAAAGAAGAAGGCGGCCGGCAGCAGCCACAGCAGCGCGATGCAGGCGGACGTGTTGCGGTGGGTCATGATGGCCGGGTAGTGCAGCGGCCGCAGGATGCCCAGGTAGTGGTTCGCCGCCAGCGCCAGCAGGTGCGCCACCGCCGCGATGATGCCTGACGAGGGGCGCACTCAGTCAAAATATCTGGAATATGTACTGCTACATTATTGTGTTGTGAATTGTAGCTAACTGTGATATTATTTATTTCCGATAGTTTTCATTTTCTTCCCCCTTAGCATCAAAAGCGTTTCCGTCCATTTGATTCTGTCACGTACAAATTCATAAACATTTTGTGCTGGTATACTCGTCATTGCACTACTACCACACCAGCCATTCATAATGATCTTTAATACATATTTAAGAATTTTATAGCACCCTCGGAGGATTGTTAGAAAAAAAAGCACAATAATCTGTATCGTACATTAATTATCCCCATGATGTCCTTTTAGGACAACATACAGAAAAGACCGCGAAATCAAATCTAAATGAGTTATTTATAAAGATCGCATTATAAAGTTGTCCACTAACTTCGTTATCACTGTATTCTAACACGACAGCTATGTACACAACTGGCGATTAAAATTGATACACCACGTAGATAACGTGCTACAGACGCGAAATTTAACGACAGGAAGAAGATGCTGTGATACGCAAATGATTAACTTTTCAGAGCATTCACACAAGGTTGGCGCCGGTGGCGACACCTACAACGTGCTGACGAGGAAAGCTGCCAACCGATTTCTCCTACACAAACAGTAGTTGACCGGCGTTGCCTGGTGAAACGTTGTTGTCATGCCTCGTGTAAGGACTTTGATAAAGGACTTTGATAAAGGTCGGATTGTAGCCTATCGCGATTGCGGTTTATCGTATCGCGACATTGCTGCTCGCGTTGGTCGAGATCCAATGACTGTTAGCAGAATATGGAATCGGTGGGTTCAGGAGGGTAATACGAAACGCCGTGCTGGACCCCAATGGCCTCGTATCACTAGCAGTCGAGATGACAGGCATCTTATCCGCATGGCTGTAACGGATCGTGCAGCTACGTCTCGATCCCTTAGTCAACAGATGGGGACGTTTGCAAGACAACAACCATCTACAAGAACAGTTCGACGACGCTTGGAGCAGCATGGACTATCAGCTCGGAGACAATGGCTGCGGTTACCCTTGACGCTGCATCACAGACAGGAGCGCCTGCGATGGTGTACTCAACCACGAACCTGGGTGCACGAATGGCAAAACGTCATTTTTTCGGATAAATCTAGGTTCTGTTTACAGCATCATGATGGTCGCATCCGTGATTGACGACATCGCAGTGAACGCACATTGGAACCGTGCAATCGTTATCGCCATACTGCCGTATCACCCCGCGTGATGGTATGGGGTGCCATTGGTTACACGTCTCGGTCACCTCTTGTTCGCATTGACGGCACTTTGAACAGTGGACGTCACATTTCAGATGTGTTACGACCCGTGGCTCTACTCTTCATTCGATCCCTGCGAAACCCTACATTTCAGCAGGATAATGCACGACCGCATGTTGCAGGTCTTATACGGGCCTTTCTGGATACAGAAAATGTTCGACTGCTGCCCTGGCCAGCACATTCTCCAGATCTCTCACAGATTGCAAACGTCTGGTCAATGGTGGCCGAGCAAGTGGCTCGTCACAATACGCCAGTCACTACTCTTGATGAACTGTGATATCGTGTTGAAGCTGCATGGGCAGCTGTACCTGTACACGCCATACAAGCTCTGTTTGACTCAATGCCCAGGCGTATCAAGGGCGTTATTACGGCCAGAGGTGGAAGTTCTGGGTACTGATTTCTCAGGATCTATGCACCCAAACAGCGTGAAAATGTAATCACATGTCATTTCTAGTATAATATATTTGTCCAATGAATACCCGTTTATCATCTGCATTTCTTCTTGGTGTAGCAATTTTAATGGCCAGTAGTGTATTTCCTTTTGAACGGGCTAGGAGTGGAATGGAGAGATCAGTTTGAGCTTGGCTGGAAACAAGTACCATCTTCTGCTCGACACATGAGACCAGTAAAGTACCAGAAGAGGGCTTTCTAGCATACAACTTCACTGCAATAGCTTCCGACACTGATCTTATTTCCAGTTTGTAAGCGACAGCAGCGCAGTAGCTACGGCGGCAGCCTGAATTAGCAACCGCAAACATAAGATGTGCATTCGGTGCATTCGACCAGTCAGTTCTGGCGAGGCAGTGTTAAGCAGTGGGCATGTGGTCATACGAAGTATTTCAGCGTTGTTGAGTCACAAATCGCAGTGGAGCTATATCTCTACGCCAAGTGTTCGACATTTTCAAGAGTATTTTGAAGGAGAGAGAAATATGTCATGCACATCGTGACTCCCGAGCAAAAAACTACGACGCTTGGACGCCTGCCGCGACTTGACTGAAATAAAATGGCAGAAAATTATTTTCTGAAAGAAAAGGATCATCACAGACGTGGCTTACCCTTATCAATACTAACCTACCACGAAACGACAAAGTGCAGAATAGGCTTCTGATGGCTCCCCGAGACCTAGGAAGGTGTGAATGTGACGCATGAGTTGAATAATATCCCAAAGAAGTAGTTTTCTCGCTATTTCACATTCACATGGTTTTATGAACGTTGTGTGAATTGTACAGTCGTGCTCAAAAGTATCCGAACAATCTGAATTGCATTTCGCCTGATTCGCATGCAACTAGCATAGAGTAGCTGTCTAGCAGGTCCTCTAATTGCTCCTTGGTACAGTCGTTTGACTATTGAAAATGGTTCCAACAAGTCACCACTAGAAAACACTGCTCTGTATCGCAATAACTCAAGATGTAAAGTTATACCACGATACTACAAATATCAGGGAACACTTTATCATACATAAGACTGTCCTTAAGGCTTGTAAACTCACATTTATTACAATAAATGACATACCTGAAACTTTACCACTCTCATTATTACGTCAGATAGGTAACGCACGTAATACGTTCGTCGTGTTCATGATTTCCTCTTCAAAGTAAGCATATCGTTCTTGTTATTTAACACCAAACTAGACTAAAACTTTAAGTTATTCACGAGCAGGTAGGTGAGAATAAGGATGAACTTCAAATGACACGACGAACCGTCTCGTTTTGCATATGGATTCAAACCCAGGTCATGCAGACTAAGCAAAGATTTAGTGACTGACGGAAACTAACAGTCATCCCTGACTAGACAGAGAGTGATATATCTCGATTTTAGAGAGTATCAGTTAGCAAATATCAACTTTAAATTACATAACGTAAACATTTTTAACGGACGCGAATTCCTACCCAGCATCTATTGTCCCTGTTAACGAACTACGAGAAATGTTAAATATTTCTTATTCACAAGTAACTTACTTGAAATGCCTTGAGGTAAAGCTTTGTGTTGGATAGGGATTCGAACCCAGAACCTAATCGGATTGTTATCGAAGCACAATCAACTGTGACATATCCGATTTTCTCGACAGTAGCTAGATGTTTTAAGTGAAATGACGAGACGAAACATTAATGTTTTCCTTCCTAGGACTCCAACCCGGCGCCTATCGCTGTTATATTCTAGAGAAAACGAACGTTAAATATGGGTTTGTTACACGAGCAGTGACATGTGAGCATGTTTCAACTAGAAATAATTTGAAGAAGATTTGAGTACTGACTGGGAATCGAATCCCACACATATTGTTGATGACTACACACACAGAGACGTCAGCCACCAAATTTTTCTCCGCCAGCAGCTCGGAATAACATCCTTGAACTTACAGTGATCTCTCAAACAGTTTTGTATCTCACTGGGAGTCAAAAACGTCAGATTTCGTTAGTGTTGACAGCGAATGAAAATGCATTAAAAATGAAAATTATTATCCACCAGCAGATAAGTGTTCTCATGCTAGAGCTTGATAATACATAATGAAAACTTAAGTGCCGGGCTAGGATTCCAACCCATTCACGCGCAATATGTGGAGATGTTGAGGAATCTACAGTTTTGAACCAACAACAAATAGTAGTCGAGCTGTATTGTCACGAAGGGATCAAATTCGTCGTAGAGGGCGGTCAGAGTTGCATTCCAAGTTTAGAACCAATTTCATCGACATACAGGAGCTCAAATAAAAGATGGCATAAGTGTCCTGTGACCCTACATAGCGTTTGTTTCGTCACTAGAAATAAATAACTAGTATAAGAAAGGTTACTGGTGATAGTGTTCCTACATTTCGCCACTCCTGACTTTATTGTAGTTCAACCTAACGTCTACTTGTTAGAGAAGGAATATCATGTTTAATGTGAATATCAGACCTCAATGCCATTATGCCTTCCTCATTTGGCGTAGCCATAAGAGAATAGAATCTGTCTCTTCCTGTTAAAAGTCATCGGGAGAAGTTGGAACCGAACCCAGACCATCAGCATAGCATCCCATCATCAATCCAACAGACCACCAAACCCTCTTCAGTACGACACATTTTTCTATCACAACACCGTTGCGGCACACCCGATGAGAAATCCTGATGCTTAGGCTACCAGTAGTGGTTTGTAGCATGTTCCGTACATTCATTTACTTGGTTGACCGAATCACCATGAAGTAGCTGTCTCGGCTACCCAGTGCGACTATATTTTGTAATCACCGAAATAAAATCACGTAACTGCCACCTACACAGAACTGCCAACAGTGGAGGATGCAGAAATTTAAATAGGAACTGTCCCTTTCCGTTTGAGCTACTCTATTGTGCTATCTGTTTGTTGAAAACATCGTGCAGTGCAAAAGAAAAGCTGTAACTGTCTGTCTCTCAGAAGTCTAGATCCGGCCATACGAATTATCTCACAGTTCTGTGGAATGCCTAAGTTCTGGAGCAACTGTTGATAACTTCTGAAGCTCCTATCCGTACGTGGTAGGTAGTAGCGTGATGGTAAGCGTCGCGCACCGTAGATAAGACGTCTCGAGTTCTATTACATTCGCTGCTACATTTTTTTAAACGCAATTCTGCTGTCTGTTGAAGTTACCAATTTAATGGAACTTTGAACCTAATTCCCTTCACTTCTCAACCCAAAATAGCCCCCTGTGGAAAAAGGGCTAACTTCTGCGACATTTCGTTCTTTTCAGGTTTAATAGACGGCCAGGCAGCAGATGCATCTCGAAACTTTTGTATTATCTATGGAGTGAGCGCATCGTGCCAAAATAGAAAAGTATTTTCTACATTAGCTGTCATCTGGTAGTGGCATTTTATTCTTCTTAAAACCTTGTTTGACAGCTTTGCCTCAGAACAAGTTTTCTACATGGATGTAATCAATTAACTGTATGTGCATTGTCAGACTGTTATAGGTAACATCAGAGAATTCGCATATATCGTTGATAACTAATTTCTCTTTCGTGTTCAGTATGGGTTTAACAACACCAAAAGAAACCTTACGAAAATTGTGCACTGTATTATAAGAAATGAAATAAAACTACCCACGATAACCTTACGACGAAAGTCTGTTTTGATAAAACTGAGTTTCTGTACACAAGCGTGCCTCTATCGGCACGAATCAGTAAATTACTACTCACTTAGAATTCGATTGGGTCTGTGTTCAATTGGTATGCTGTGTCATACTCAACAGGTATGCAAATGTGAATTTCATACATATAGTTATGTATTCCTAGAAACCAAAAATTTGCTAGTCAGCAGCGGAATGAGGCGTCACCTGTTGTGTAGCATTGTAAGTTTTTCACCATTTCACTATGAGCTGAAAGTATTTTCTTGCGTTTTCCTTATCGATGTTTGATCTGACTGCTTGTAGCTCTTTCCCAGAAGGGATAAAAATGTTACAGTCCACGAGACTGGAACCTCGAACCATAACAGACGCTTCTTCACAGCTTTTTCTTTCTTTTTCTTTTTTTTTCTTTTTTACCCCCTTCTTTTATTTACTGTTTTTAATACATTCTTAATGTGGTTTTACTTTATACCACGACAAAAATAAATGTATCTAGCACCGCATCGTGCTCTGAGAAAAAGAAAACAATATCTCGGCACGTTCCTACACCGAGGTAATGTATATGGGGAAAACGAAAAAAAAGTGCTTCATACAGGATGCAGAAGGGTGTGGCGCTACTCTCCTTACGCTTCATCATCCAGGTACGTCTTCACGTATATCATGTTGTTCCACCGAGAATCGAACTTAGTCATGTCAGCTCACTCAGTGGGTATCTTCTCCTACCTGTTGATGATCCAGCTGCGTGGAGGGTCGCGTAGGGCACTCCCTGACTAATTAGAAAAATACTGTCTGTATTTTGGGTTCCGTACGATCTTGCAATGACGTTCTTGTAGGTAGTTCCAAAGTCTAATACATCTTTAGGTCCATCGTGAAATAAGTAGTGTACCGCATGCGCACGGATCCACGTGACAGCGTTGGTCTTGGCGCACGGGAAATACTGTTGATCCGGAAATAGTAGAAACCGGGGTGTAATGTGTTCCGGAGTCACTCGTGGAAAATACGACAAAATTTGTCGCACCAAGAGCCATACGTCTTCTGCCGCGCCACATGTGAGACGGTGTTCATCCGTGTCTGGTATCCCGCAGTCTACGCAGAGAGGCGATTCCGCCATGTTTATCTTGTGGAGGCGTGATCGGGTGGTGTGTTTACCATTGACTGTGATGTACCATGTCGATCGGACGGCTGTGTCCAGTGGAATCGCGTGAATCGTCTTCCACACCACCTTCCAATTAACCTGAGGGCTTTTGGTCTCCACGATGTTTGGTGGGCGCCTCTGCTGTAGGACATGATATATATCCCGCGCCGACGCCTGTTTCGTCGGTGGTACTGCGATACGGACATAGCTGTGTTCAATGTAAAAGTTCCCGAAGTAGTAGAAGGGTGGGGGTATGTCTTGCGTCGTCAGTGGGGGCATAATGGAGGGCGGAGCTAAGGACTCCAACAGCAAACCTGTCAAACTTTCCGGGTGGTGGCGCCACAGCTTGATGTGTGAGCTGACATACAGGGCCACAGCTCTGTCGTGGATATGGACTAGACCAAGACCTCCCCTTTCTGGGGGAAGGGTCAGTGACTCATAACTGACTTTGAAGAGCATGCCTGTACTGACGCAGGCTCCGAATGCCGCTAATAGACGTCGATCCATCAGTAACGGTATTGGGAGAACACGCGCTATGTGTGGAAGGCGCGATGCGAGGTAAACATTGACGAAGTGTGTCCTTTGGAGAATGTCGAGGGTCCGCAGACGAAGGTTGAAGATCTGGACCCGAATTTGTTGTAATAAGCGGCGGTAGTTAAGAGCCGCGGTGCGCCGTATGTCGTCGTGAAACTCTATTCCGAGACATTTGATAGTGCCACGAAGCTGTAGGGGTTCGACACACGCTGGGGTCAACCCGTCTCCTATGGCCATGGCGACCGATTTGGCGACGTTGAGACAGCTGCCGGAAGCCACACCGTACGTGGTAATCCATTCTAGTGCTCTGTTGACATCGTCGCGATTGCGGAACACGAGAACCAGGTCGTCTGCATATGCTGTACAGCGAAATGTGACGTCACGTAGGGCAAGACCGGTGAGGCGTTGACGGAGACCACAGAGGAGCGGTTCCAGGGCCAGAGCATATAGTAACGTTGACAAGGGGCAGCCTTGACGGACGGAGAGGAAAATCGGGAGGGACTGCGAGAGACGCCCGTTAACGAGCACTTTGGAAGTCGCCCCTCGGAGTAGGCGCATCACGACGTCTGTGAATTGCTGTGGGTACTGAATGTGCTGGAGAACGGACGTTAGGTACGCGTGATCCACTCGATCAAAAGCTTGGCTAAAATCTAGTGATGCCAGCGCTCCCGGGATGCGGCGTGCCCTGGCTATGGCTATTAAGTCACGGTATCGACACAGTGCTGTGTGGATGTTGTTGATACCCCCTAGGGAAGTCTGATCTGGCGAGATGTCGTAAGGTAGGGTCGGTCGTAGACGGTTTGCTAATAGTCTGGTGAATATCTTCATGTCGCAGTTGACGAGTGTTAGCGGGCGGTAATCTTGTATTCGAGCCCCACCTTTAGGCTTGTGAACCGGTATAATTATTCCTTCTAATTATTCCTTCTACGAAGGTCGCAGGGAGCGGCACCGCGGGGAACATAAGCTCCCGACATATGTCTGTTAACTTGGGAGCCAGTAAATACTGGAAAGTTCTATAAAACTCCACAGGGAGCCCGTCGGGGCCAGGAGACTTATTCGCCGCTCCTTTACCGATGGCGTCGATAACTTCGTCTTCCGTAATGTCGTTCAATAATTCAGTTTGTAAATCCTGTGGGACAATGCCGTAAACCAGTTGTGAGACTGCTGTCACCGTCGTCGGGTCGGAACATTGAGCAGAATAAAGTCGTGCGTAATGGTCGAGGAAGGCTGCAGCAATAGCGCGTTGTGTGGTGTGATGATGGCCGTCCTCAGTGGTGATGGCATGTATCAGCGCCCGTCTTCGCAGTGTACATTCTCGGATGACGTGGTACATGGTGGGTCGTTCCGTTGCGAGTCTGTCTTGTTTCCGCGCTCGGACGATCGTCCCTTCGAGGTGTCGGCGCATATGGGCTACGATCTGTGCTTTCGCACGTTGAACTGTCAGCTGTCGTTCCGTTGTGGGTGGCAAGGAGGCGCATTCGCGAAGGACGGTGAAATAAAAATCAAGGGTCTGCCGCCTCCAAGCAGCAGTCTCACGACCATACGTAATAAAGGTTCGCCGTAGGGCCGGCTTGGCGCAGGTTAACCACCAACTAATCGACGTAGGATACGATGGGAGGCGGCGGACGCACAAACTCCACGTGTCTTCGATGGCGCGTCGACAATCCGGAGAAGCGAGATGAGCAAGATTTAATTTCCAGGGATGTCGGCTGCGCCACACCCGTTGGCGACGAAGGGTGACGGCACATATATAGGCCTCATGATCAGAAAAGGCTACTGGCCACACCTCCGCGTCACTCACCGTTGCCGCGAGAGAACGGGAGACGTAAATCCTATCGATGCGACTAGACGAGTGACTCGTGAAATGGGTGTATCCCGGTCTATTTCCTCGGACATGTTCCCATGTATCTACCAGCTAGAGGTCGCCGATGAGTGTCCCAAGTTCGGGGCACGGTGAATGGCGTGGCAGCTGATCTTTAGGTGCTTGGGTGCAATTGAAATCGCCCCCTAATATCAAGTCATCGTGCCTGCCCTGAAAAAGCGGTGCTATTCCTTCTGCGAAGAAGAGCGATCGGTCACGACGCCGATTCGTTCCGGAAGGGGCGTACACATTGAAAAACCGGACGCCTTGCACCGTTACGGCCATTCCTCTAGCGTCGGGGAGATACCGGACTTCGTCCGCTTCGAGGCCTTCTCTGAGGAGGATGGCGACTCCACTGTTAGTTGGCGAGGCGTGGGACACATGAGCCGTATAACCATACATACCCGGGAAATCGGCGACGAAGACTTCTTGGAGAAAGACAATGTCAACGTCTGCTGCATTGAGCATGTCTTGGAGCAGCGACAACTTCGTACGTGTCCGAATGGTGTTAATGTTGATGGTCGTTAAGCGATAGGTGTGTAGATCGTCTCCTGCGGTGGGGGCTGCCGTCAGTGTCGCCGTAAAAGGTGGGGCCTGTGATCTGCTGGCCGCGTCCGCGCCGTCATCTGTTGGTACTCGGGAGGGGCCGAGGTGTGGGAGGAGAGACCCCTCTCCTCATCCACCACAGCGGCCGTAGAATCGTCTTCACTGTCATCCGCCCAAGGTCCGTAAGTTAACGGTGGCTGCGGTAGAACACTTGTGGGCTGAGTGACTGAGGGTGAATCTGCAGTTGTTTCCGGTTGTGTACCAACGGCAGGCGCTGTGCTGGCCATTCGTTTGTCCGAGGGAGCGGAATCGGGTTTGTCAACATCAGACAAAGTGACAGATGAGGGCGATCTCGTGTCATCCATTCTCCTCGTCGTTTCGTCGGCCGTCCGGTCGTCAACTGGAGAAGACGTCCGCTGGAGGCAATCGTCTGAGGGTGTGCGACGTCGCTTTTTATGTTTTCTCGGTGACCTTTGTTTGCGGACGTGGGTTTCTGTGTCCGAAAGAGTTTGTGGTTCCCGTATAGCATCCCCCTCAGGGAGAAAGGCAGAGGTCGGTACAACCCTAGCGTCGAGTTCCATTCTCTCGTCCGAATTTTCATGTAGAGTCGATGGGCGGCGTTCTTCAACCCTTGCAGACACCGTAATGGTGTTGGTCAATCCAGGATCGGCGACAGGTGCGCATTCTAACGCTTCCTGTCTTCCGGGGGTTTGTCGTCTGTCATGACGGTCGATCGTGTCACCTCTGCGTAATTGAAGGGGAGGGCCATGAGTGTAGGAGATGGTGTCGTGACATGCAATGGAAGTTGTGTAACCCGACGTTGAATACACGCCGAGCGCACATGACCCTCCTGGCCGCAACCAGAACAAGTACGAGGTTGGCCGTCGTACATTATTATTGCTCGACAGCCACCTATGACTAAGTAGGACGGCACATGTTTCTTTAATTCAATTTTCACTTGTCGGACGCCGTTGAGGACTTGGTACGTCTCGAAGGTGTTCCATTTTTCGGCCACGTGGCTAATTACCGTCCCATAAGGGCGGAAAGCTGAGGTAACGACGTCCGGTGGTACTTCGAAAGGGAGTTCAAAGACTCTTAGTGTGCGTAATCCTAGTCCAGCATGGTCAACAGTAACCTCTCCGATGTGACCATCGGAGTGTTTGAACTTGAGAGTGTTCGCGCATCTGTTCACAACTTTGTGACATAACTCGTCATCGACCATCTTGACGTAAACGACGCTGCTTGTGATGGATAGGTGGATACCGACGATGTGCTGTGTTGGTATTTGAACTTCGTCACGGATGAATCGTTCGACTTCAAAGGCTCGTGGTCGTGCGTAGTCGGGCTGGAAGCTGATCGTGATGGTAGCTTTTCTGTACGAATGAGCCAAGGCGACTCAGTGTTAACGGACGCGAGTATTAGCTGCGGCGAGGAAGTAAACAAACTACGCGCGCTCGCGACTCTGCGGACGGGACCGCGACTCTGCGGACGGGACGTAAACAAGACGTCCCCGCCGCTCACCGGCCGAAAGCAGACTGGAAAGTATTTTCTTGCGTTTTCCTTATCGATGTTTGATCTGACTGCTTGTAGCTCTTTCCCAGAAGGGATAAAAATGTTACAGTCCACGAGACTGGAACCTCGAACCATAACAGACGCTTCTTCACAGCTCAACACGTCACCACACAGCTAGTGAAGAGGTATGTGTTGTGCCTTCCTCTTACGAGGGCAATAGCGGCTAGATCTCGTAAACCGCTATTTAAAGGACGAGATTAGTTACGATTTCCACGTGCAACGACTTTTCTGGGCTGACAACCGTAAATATTCAATCTTTTACTACACCAAAAGCGATAATAATTTAGATTATTCAATGGAAATGACAGGTAAAATCAAGGGACTGGAACGTAGTTACTAATAATACTCAGAACTGACTGCAAACTAAGCATCAAGAATCAGTAACTCTCATCGTTGTTTTTTATATTTCTTTCGTAAGTATACTCAAAACTAAGTAACTCATTCACGGACGTTTTCGTGCCTCACTGATAGTCGAGCACAACAAACAAATAAAAATTAAAAGAGAATGTGTGTGTGTGTGTTTGTGTGTGTGTGAGTGAGAGAGAGAGAGAGAGAGAGAGAGAAAGAGAGAGTAAAAAATTGTTGTAAAGAAATTAAATAATGGTATGTAAAGAAATCTTTCATTAAAATAACACGTTCCACATCATTACGAAATGTATTCATGATCTATGGAACAAGAATTAGTCGTAATCTAATCTAATCATATCATATTGAGACTTAATTGAATTAGAGACGTTGAAAATTTGGTGTTGGACTGTGATTCGAATTCGTATCTCTTATTTCAAGGATCTGAATCTCTCGGAATAGTATAGTTCAACCATTTCCTTCCTTTTCCCAAAACTGCAATCTTCTCTAGGTCTCCTCCAAAGGTAAGTATGTGAGTCCGAATACTAATCCAATACAAAAATATTCATAATATAATTTCAAGCCCTATCACGTGCTTACCAGCCTGCTAGTGAAAATTAACGTTAATTTTTAATGTCTGTTTATGTGTTGCCAACAATCGCATTAGGTGCCGTTATTTCTGGTCAAACACGCACACATCTTATTGTTGGTGAGTAAGCAGCTGATACTTAAGCTATATTCGTGGGTGCACGGTAGGTGTGCAGTTCGATTGTCGCTTAGGCACGGAAGTTTGTATCCTTATTTTAGATTCAAGCACCTAGCAGTTGGTAAGAAAAACCTATACGTAACATTTGATTTTACTTAGTTAACAATCGGCTTATGTGTTGGGTTCGTATCTCCGTCACAGAATTCCACATCATGCACTTCATCTTCAAATGCATGCACACTTTGTTACTTCAGAATGGAGGTATATCAGACATCTTTCGTGGTTAGTTAACAGGGACGAAGGGTCTTGATAGGAGTCCCGGTTTATTACAAAAATTGTCGTCTTTTATTGTCAAGTTTAGATTTGGTTACTGGAATTGGAAAAAGTTTCGGTAACTCATGACTCTTCATTGCTATTTCTCAATATGATATGATTAGATTAGATTACGACTAATTCTTGTTCCATAGATCATGAATACATTTCGTAATGATGTGGAACGTGTTATTTTAATGAAAGATTTCTTTACATACCATGATTTAATTTCTTTACTACAATTTTTTACTCTCTCTCTCTCTCATTCTTTTTGATCTCTCTCTCTCTCTCTCTCTCTCTCTCTCTCTCTCTCTCTCTCTCTCTCTCTCTCTGACACACACATACACACACACACACACACATTATTTATTTTTATTTTTATTTGTTTGTTGTGCTCGACTATCAGCGAGGCATGAAAATTTCTGTGAATGAGTTCTTAGTTTTGAGTACACTTACGAAAGAAATATAAAAACAACTATGAGAGTTCTGATTTATGATGCTTAGTTTGCAGTCAATTCTGAGTATTATTAGTAACTACGCTCCAGTTTCTAAACCTAGTTACAGAAATGCGAATCAGACGCATTACGTATTCCAGGCCGTAGCAGCCGCGACTTGGAGACGCCAGCTATGGTCACTTCCCAGCCCGCTATAGGACCACATCGGTTCGTCTTCTTCCTGCTGGTACTGTAACTGAGTTTTCGCAACAAGGCAAGGTATGTTTGGCGACTCTGTGATCGACGAGTTACTTCCTGGTGTCGGTTAAAGGCGCTTCAGTCTGGAACCGTGTGACCGCTACGGTCGCAGGTTCGAATCCTGTCTCGGGCATGGATGTGTGTGATGTCCTTAGGTTAGTTAGGTTTAATTAGTTCTAAGTTCTAGGCGACTGATGACCTCAGAAGTTGAGTCGCATAGTGCTCAGAGCCATTTGAACCATTTGAACTTCCTGGTGTGCACGGAAATAAGCCTCAAACTTCACTTGATTTTACCTGTCATTTCCATTGAATAATCTGAGTTATTATCGCTTGTGGTGTAATAAAAGATTGAAAAGGAAAGTTGTTGCACGTGGAAATCGCAACTAATCTCGTCCTTTAAGCAGCGGTTTACGAGTTCTAGTAACCATTGGCCTCGTTAGACGAAGCTGAGACACATACCTGTTCGCAAGCTCTTTGGTAACGTGCTGACCTGTGAAAAAGCGTCCCTTATGCTTCGCAGTTCCAGTGTCACTAACTGTACCTTTTTTATCCCTTCTGTGGGAGAGCTTCAAGCAGTCAGGTCAAATATCGATAAGGAAATCGCAAGAAAATACTTTGAGCTAGTAGTGCAATGGTGAAAAACTTACAATGCTGCACAATAGGTAACGCCTCTTTCCGCTGCTGGCAAGCAAATTTTGGGTTCTAGGAATATGTAACTTCATCTATAAAATGCCACATTTGTATACTCCTTGAGTATGTCACAACATACCAATTAGACACAGACCCAATCTAAATGAGTAGTATTTTACTAATTCGTGTCCATAGAGGCACGCTTGTGTACAGATACTCAGTTTTATTAAAACAGACTCTTGTCTTAAGGTTATTGTGGGTAGTTTTATTTCATTTCTTATAATACAATGCACAATTTTAGTAAGTTTTCCTTTAGTGTTGTTAAAACAATAGTACACATGATAGAGATATTAATCATCAAGTATATATGCGGATTCTCTTATGTTATCTATAACAGTCTGGCAATGCACATGCAGTTTATTGATTACATCATGTAGAAAACTTGTTCTGAGTTAAAGCTGTCAAACAATGTTTGAAGAAGAATAAAATGCCACTACCACACGACAGCTAATGTAGAAAATACTTTTCTGACGTATTTTGCCACGTTGCGCTCTCCCCATACATAATACAAAAGTTTCGAGATGCATCTGCTGCCTGGCTGTCTATTAAACATGAAAAAAACAAAATGTCACAGAAGTTAGCTCTTTTTTGACATGCGACTATTTTCGGTTGAGAAGTGAAGGGAATTATGTTCAAAGTTCCATTCGATTGATAACTTTAGCAGACAGCAGAATTGCGGTTTAAAAAACGTAGCAGTGAATGTACTCGAACTCGCGACATCTTATCAACAATTCCTCCAGAACTTCTGCATTCCACTGCGCTGTGAGATAATGCATATGGCTGAGTCTAGACTTCTGAGAGACAACGAGTTACAGCTTTTCTTTTGCACTGCACGACGTTTTCAACAAACAGAAAGCGCAATAGAGTAGCTCAAGTGGAAAGGAACACTTCCTATTTAAATTTCTGCATCCTACACTGTTGGCTGTTCTGTGAAGGTGGCAGTTATGTGATTTTATTTTGGTGATTACAAAATAAAGTCAAAGTAAATGAATTTACTGAACATGCCGCAAATTACTACAGGGAGCCTGTGTATGAGAATTCTCATCCAGTGTGGCGCAATGGTGTTACGATAGAAAAATGAGTCACAGAGAAGTGGAATTGGTGGTCTGTTGGACTGATTATAGGTTCATATAACTACGGTCTGGGATCGATTCCAACTCCTGTCAATGATTATACATAGGAAGAGACAGATTCCTTTCTCTTCTGGCTGCACCAAGTGAAGAAGATATAATGGCACTGTGGTCTGAAATCACATTAAAAATGATATTCCTTCTCTACCAAGTAGACGTTAGTTTCAACCACAATAAAGTCTGGAGTGGCGACATGGAGAAACTCTATCACCAGTAAGCTTTCTTATACTAGTTATTTACTTCTAGTGACGAAACAAACGTTATGTAGGGTCACAGGACACTTATTCCATCTTTTATTTGAGCTTCTGTATGTCGATAAAATTGGTTCTGAACTGGGAATGCAACTCAGACCGCCCATAACACGGAATTTGATCCCTTCGTGACAATACAGCTTGGCTGCAATTTGTTGTTTGTTCAAAAGTGCAGATTCCTCAACATCTCCACATTTTGCGCGTGAATGGGTTCGAATCCTGGTCCGGCACTAAAGATTTCATTATGTATTATCAAGCTCTAGCTTGAGAAAGTGGATAATAATTTTCATGTTTAATGTATTTTCATTCGTTGTCAACGCTAACGGTATCTGACGTTTTTGACTCCCAGTGAGACACAGAACTATTTGAGAGATCACTGTAAGTTCAAGGATGTTATTCCGAGCTGCTAGTGGGGAAAAATTCGATAGCTGACGTCTCTGTGTGTAGTCAACAACGATATGTGTGGGGCTCTATTCCCAGTCAACCCTGAACTCTTCGTCATATTATTTCTAGTTCAAACATGCTTATATGTCGCTGCTGTTGCAAGAAACCCATATTTAACGTTCGTTTTCTCTAGAATATAATAGCGATAGGTGCCGTGTTGCAGTCCTGTGAAGAAAAAATTAATGTTTCGTCTCGTCATTTCAGTTAAAACATCTAGCTACTGCCGAGAAAATCGGATATGTCACAGTTGATTGTGCTTCGATATCAATCCGATTAGGTTCTTGGTTCGAATCCCTGTTCAACACAAAGCTTTACCTCACAGCATTTCAAGTAAGTTACTTGTGAATAAGCAATATTTAAGATCTCTCGTAGTTCATTAACAGGGACAGTAGATGCTGGGTAGGAATTCGCATCCGTTAAAAACGTCTGCGTTATGTAATTTAAAGTTGATGTTTGTTAACTGATACTGTCTAAAATCGAGGTATATCACTCTCTGCATGCCTAATCAGGAATGACTGTTTCTGTAAGTCACGAAATCTTTGCTTAGTCTGCATGACCTGGGTTTGAATCCATACGCAGAACGAGACGATTCATCGTGTCATTTGAAGTTCATACATATTCTCAACTAGCTGCTCGTGAATAACTCAAATTATTAATGTCATTTTGTGTTAAAAATTAAGTACGGTATGTTACTTCCAAGAGTAAATCGTGAATATGACGAACGTACTACGTGCATTACCTATCTGACGTAATAATGAGAGTGGTAAAGTTTCAGGTATGTCATTTATTGTAATAAATCTGAGTTTACAAGCCTTAAGACAGTCTTATCTATGATAAAGTGTTCCCTGATATTTGTAGTATCGTGGTATTACTTTACACCTTGAGTTATTGCGATACAGAGGAGTGTTTTCTAGTGGTGACTTGTTGGAACCATTTTCAATAGTCAAACGACTGTACCAAGGAGCGATTAGAGGACATGCTAGACAGCTGCGTTATGCCGGTTGCATGCGAAGCAGGCGAAATGCAATTCAGGTCGTTCGGATACTTTTGAGCAAGACTGTACGCAATGTATGACTATGTGGAATATCTGAAGCACTGAAACTACCGTCTTAACTTTTATCTATTTTTTTATTAATCCAGTCTCGAAATGTTTCGAATTCACAGACTACAACTCTATAACTACACATTTTTAATGTTACTGTCATACTAACAAACGTTCGTTTTTAACTTTTATACCCAACATTTCACATAGACTAACTTTCCTGAAACTCTGTATATGACAGTCATAAATGTTCCATATGAATTAACACTGTGTTTACTGACTTCTGTGCCAAATTGGGTGTATTTAGTTACTATAACACATTCCAGACTAAGCTGACCACAGGACCAGATTCAAATATATGAATGAGCATTCGACCGAAGTCTGTGCCTACTATAACGATGACCTTGTATACGTTAGAAACATGACTACATGTTGCAACAGAACAAAAAGGCCAAACAAGCACAAAAAATACCTAAGTACAAGATTACTACAAGCGACTGATGCATGAATTACGTGAAGGAAGATGCAGACCCGACTGGTTGCGGTAAAACTTCCAGCTTGGTGCAAGCAGTTTAGCGACTTGCGTTTCAAATTTACTACTTATTTTATAAAATAGCTTCCAAATTACACTAACGAGGCTGAGTGGGCCTAGTTTCAGACATTTCTAGCACAGAAATATGTGAGGCGGGCACTAGTAACTGGACATGAACCACTGTCAGAGACGCTACCCACTTCAAGGTATACATCCTCAGCCACTTTAGGGTGAACTTTGGTCGATACTCCGCACCATTATCAGTTATAATTTTACACATAATCCTATATCTGCATCTACATCACACTCCCCAAGTCACGTAACGGTGTGTGACCTAGGGTACTTTTGGTACTGCTAAGTGAACCCCTTTCAATGTTCCACTCGCGAGCGGCGCGCAAGAAGAATGAACCGGTAGGTCTGTGTGTTCGCTCTCGTTCCTCGAATTTTCTCACTGTGGTCATTTTGCGAGATGTATGTGGGAGGAAGTAATATGTTGTCCGACTCTTGCCAGAAAGTGTTCTCGTTAAATTTCAATAGTAAACGTCTCCGTGACGCACAACGCCTCTCTTGCAACGTCTGCCATTGGAGCTTGTTGAGCATCTCCGGAACGCTCTCGTGCGAACTAAACGATCCCATGAAGAAACGCGCCGCTCTTCGTTGTATGTTCTGTGTGTCTTCCATTAGTCCTCCCTGGTACTAGTACGGAACCCAGACACATGAATAATGTTCAAGAATCTATCAAACAAGAGCCTAGTAGGCCACTTCCTTCGTAAATGAGTTAATTTCATGAGATTCTTCTTATAAATCTCAGTCTGCCATCTGATTTTCCTAATGTTTGTTCTCAGTCGTCATTCTAATTAAGGTCGCTCTGAATAGTTACTCATAGATATTTTACGTAAATACTGTTTTCTGCAATTTGTGATCAATAGTGTAGTACTGCAGTAGTGGATTTCTTTTCTATGTTTGAGCCACGTACTACATTTATTGAGCTTCCACTGCCAAAGGCTGCATCATTCCTCAATACTCTTCAGGGCATTCTGCAAGTCGATACTGTCTACTGGCATTGTTACTTTCTTATAGACAATCATATCATATGCGAAGAATGTTAAAGAGTTTCCGTCGCTTTCTACTAGATCATTTATATACATGGTTGACAATAAGGGCCCTATCAAACTTTCTTGGTGTATGACGGAAACGTTTACATCTGTCAATTTTGTTCCGTTAAGTGTGACATCGACATGCGAGGAACTCTTTAATCCAGTCGAAACTCCCGTCTGATACTCGGTAAGCTCGTATTTTTTTCGCTAATCTGCAGTGCACGACAGTGTCAAATCCCTTGCTGAAGCCAAAGGACGCGACCTCAGCCTAACATCTCTTGTCTATAGCGCTATGGATCTCACGTACGGTCAGTGGGAGCTGGGTTTCACAAGATCCTAGTTGGCGGATTCCGTGGTGATTTTTGCTGAAGAGATTTTCGTTCTCAAGGAGCGTCAAAATTCTTCAGCAAGAAACGTGTTTCATAATTGTACAACAGATTGACGTCAACGATATTGGTCAATGATTACTTGCATCTGTACTGCGGCCTTTCTCGTAAACCGGAATGACGTTCGTTTGCTGCTAAAAGAGGAGCAAGTTCTTTCGCATAGTCTTTGTAGAATCTTATAGGTTCCTCATTTGGTCCTGACGCCTTTCCGCTACTAAGCGACTGTAGTTGCTTTTCTATTCTGTGATGGACTATCTCAATATATGCCATTTGGACGTTCTCACGATGACTGAAAGGAGGGGCCGTGTTACGATCTTTCGTGGTGAAACAATTTCTGAAGACCGAATACAATATTTCGGTCTTCTGTCTGTCATCTTTCGTTTTGGTGCCAGTATGGTCAGCGAGTGAATGAACAGAGGATTTCGAACCGCTTCCGGATTTTACGCAAGACCAAAACCTCTTAGGGTTCTTACTCATATCGTTTGGCAAAATGTTACCTTTCAAAGTCACAGAATTCCTCTCTCATTGCTCTCCTTACTCTCATTTTCGCTTTGTTTCTCTGTTGTTTATCAGCTAGGTTTCGACTTCTCTTTAATCTGTGATGCAGCTCTCTTTGTATACGAAGTAGTTTTCTAACACGACTATTAAAGTGAGGGGAGTCTTTCCCGTACCTTAGGACCATAGTCCTAAAATTTTCCTACTTTTCTTAGCATTCCTTGCAGATGCGATCACAGCCTTATGATCGCTGATACTATCCTCTCAGTTAACTGATGCGAATTTTCGGACAACAGATTCAGAATAACATGAATCTCTGGCTCCGGTATCAGTTTTTCTGGCATGACTCTCCCAATCTATTTCTGGCAAGTTGAAGTCACCATGCATTGCAACAGCACGATCAGGAAAATTACTAACGATATTCTCTCTTTGAAGCGCGCTACTACTGTAGCTCCCGACCCAGGCGGTCTGTAAAAGCATTCGATTATGCTTTTTGATTGATCTTTCATGCTTAACTTCAGTCAAATTAATTCACAGTCCGAATCGCTGCATAGGATCGAATTCCTTGCTGCAATTAATACTCCCCCGCTATTGGTGACTAACGATAATTTTCCAATCTGAATCTGAGATTTCGTTGTCGTTTACTTCCGGTTTGAACTAACTTTCGTTCCTAATACTATTCGGGTGTAGTAACCATCAATACGCGATACTAATCCTGGGATCTTACCTTGGATGCTCAAGCAGTTTACTAATACCATATTGAAATTCTCTGCAGATCATTAGCAAGAAGTAGAATTCTCTGAGAACATTATGCCTATAACTTCGATTTTTGCTAGTAATTCGTCTCTGATCCCCGTAAAAAAAAAACCCTATGTGCACGCCACGTGTTCACCGCTAATCTTGTAGCAGCTCCATGCATGTAGTGCACGCCTAACTTATTAAGGGCAACCCGGCAATTCTGCCCCCGAAATTATAGGTTGAGAAATTCGCATGTGATACCGTTGCAGTGTCGTTTGAGCCTCTGCTCCAAAGAAAGGGACAATGGTTTACCGATATGCGATGCTACAAATAGTCAGTTTAGCCTGCACCCCACGTGCAGTGCTAGCTATCTTCCCCAAATCAGCCATCTGCCGAAAAGAACTGAGAATGGTATCAGAAACCAAGTAGCAGGCGTCATTCGTCCTGACATGTGCCACTAGTTGCAGCTGGTTCCACCCAATGCGCTCGATGGCCGTCGGCACGGCCTCTTCCAGGTCACGGTCGAGGCTCGGCTGGCAAACATACAGAGTGCTCACTCTTCAGTATTGGTTGCGCTCCGTCGTACTGAATTTGTATTTACATCAAGGGCCATATAGACGTCTGTATGCATCTCTTCCCGCACCAGTCTTTCTCTTCTTACCTTCGTCATTCCTACGCCAGATAATCGCTGTTGGCAGGAGAATGGTCACTCAGTCTTCCTTCCGTCGTGTCTTTCTAGATTTACTCAACATAGTTTAGTTAAAATAATGTTGTCATTAAAGGATGCGCAACCAATATGAGTACTGAGAATTCGTATCCCGTATTTGGCTGTAGAAGTTATTATTATGCTTTTGCACTTTAGGCTTTGTGCCTCTGACAACCATAAATTATTGGTGCTACATCGAGGGACAGGTATTACTAGTAGTGGTACCACCGTAAGTTATAAGTGAAAAGCCGCCTTAGAATTGCTGTGACACGCCACAAATTATTTACGTTGCACAATGCCATAAAGCCGAAAATGCTCAGTAAAATGGAACTTCTACGTGGAACATGGAGTCGTTTCAAAGTCACTATTCTTCCAAAGATTCCCTTTTAACGTTCTCGAGCTTGTTGCGTCTCAGCCCTGTACGGCTTAAAATTGTCATATGACCGTACCCAGCTCTATGATACGTGAAAAACATATTCCGTGTGCAGTACACCTTAAAACTCGCATCCATAACTGTACTGATATGAAATAAGTGGAGAGTTTCCTCCTAGCATGAGTCCATTACAGACCAGAATACTGCCACCACAGTATTTGCAGTTCCAGATGCAAGCCAGATGAAGAGCCGTTGAGTATTATTATCCACTATTACACTCTACTAGTCCGTGACCAAAAATTGCACCACTGTTCTTTGAACCACCCACAGCGGACAAAAATTCGAGCCACGTAGTGCCTTTGGATTAGGGAAGTTAACCTTGCGATCGCGAGGCACACAAAACAACAACTCAAAGCCAGCGATACAAAATCTGGAGAGAGATGTGTTATAATGGGTATGCAGCTCCCTCCCCTCCCCCCTCCCCACCACCTGAGCCCTCCACCCTAGCGAGTCTGTTTTGAGCGCGTCTTTTGCCACATCATGGAAGATAACGGCTGAGGTTCTGGCATGCAGCAGTACCGGCATGCGGTACTAAAGTTGATTGTTTCCTCTATCCTAGTTTCTTGTCCTTACGCTGATTGCGGCTGGCACCTGATCTGCCAATTATCTGTCCATGTGGAGTATCGTCCATCTATGTCCGGAAACCATCTTCACCACCCTACTTATCTACAACTAGAATGCTGTGATTAACGCACACATGTCCGCCTCCGTAGCGTAGCGACAGCGTTACCGCCTACCACCCAGAAGGCCCGGGTTCGATTCCCGGCAGGGGACTGGGTGTCGTGTGTCCTTCATCATCATTGACTCGCAAGTCACCGATGTGGCGTCACCTAAATAGGATGTGCAATACGGCGGCCGAACTCCCCCGAATGGGGCCTCCCGGCCAACAATGCCATGCGATCATTTCCATTTTTCCAAAATGCACAAATCAAGCAGCCAGAACCATTGTACTAAGAATGCATTTCAGGTTGGCATTTGTTTGATGCTCGTATATTTAAACTAAGAAAGTTGTTACACTGAGCGCGAAATCCACCTTGTTTTGTTAGTGAACCACAGTGGCATTCGTTTCAAGTGAGTATGTGAAACAATGGAAAATCCTTAAATAAAGATGGTCTGAGAGGTATCTGAACGCTGCAGATTCCAAATAAAGGTATTAAAATTAAATGAAGTTTCGGACAGCTAATTTAAGAAACATTTAAATCACGAGTTCTTAAGATGTGAATAAGCCTCTTCATGGTTACATAAATATTTTTGGAGTGAGGCACGAAACGTTAACTAGCTGTATGGTTTGTGGGGTATGTGCCCTGGGTTCTGCAGAACTGTACCTTTGTACAGAGATGTACCTCGTGGATTGACTTATCTCAAAGGCATTATAACAGACGATTTTGTTATTGGCGAGTTTGAAAATCTGTGCAGAAAGAACCGTGTCCATATCATCAACAAATACGGTTTTGGTTTAGGCATCCTTGCTGTTCTGGTTAAAAGTAGATTGCAACTGACCTTTCAATCTATTTTATGACGCCTAACATTTCTTCCCCCTTGAGATGTATATTTCTGTATCAAATATAGGTGTTTGTTCATACGACATCCTTCGAATGTATTCCTGCCATTTCTTTCTGTACTCTTTTTTCTTTGTCCGATTCATGAGTTTGTAACCAGCTACAGGTCTTAGGAGTCTCATCCTGCTACTCAAATCCACCTCCGGTGAATGGCAGTTAGAGTCCAAGTCTCTGACCCACACACTGGAACAGGTACTGCCATCACATAAAATTTTAGAAAGTCTCTTTCTTTACTTTTTTAAGGAGAGTGCGATTTATAGTATCTTCCAATTGTTCGAATTTTTGCCGTTTCGTTTTTTAATCATTGCATTTAATATTCGAGATTACACATACCAGATATTTAAATGTGTTTATTTGTTACAGGGGTTTCTCATCAACTAACAATGCGCTCATTGCTTCGCTGGCATAGACTGTATGGTCTGCAAAGATTTCTTTTCCTTCATTCGAGTTTTTATATTATTCACGAATTGCAGCATCATCTAAATTTTTCACACTAACTAACGCTTCAAGGAGCATGGTCGTTTTCCACAGTGCTTGTCATCAAAAAGCGATTCTGGTAGCTGGAGAAGAAGAACTTTGTTAATCCTGTCTTTTGAGTTGTTGTAGTGATATTTCAATAAAAACTTTCGTTCCTTAACACCTATTTCTCTAGAAGTAAAATACCAATTTTCCTAGGTTTAGCTTTAAACAAGTTTAATATGTACATCAAACAAAGTTTTGCATCACCCCGGTTTCCAGAACTCCTGAAGATAGACGTTGACTATGGATATTGTATCACAGACATAGTCTTTGACTCTTCAGAGATGTTACTAAAACCGCGCAAAATGTAAACAACCATGCATGAGCAGCGGCTATACATGGAGGGGGTCCGACAGCCGATCAGTCCCAGTCATTCCACCAGGAAGAATGTACGCGGCTCGTGTTGTCTGTGGTTCAGTCATGACTAGACTGTCAATAACGCGGTTCGATCACGTCCGCATTGTTAGTTTGTGCCAGGAAAGGCTCTCAATAAGGGAATTGTCCAGGTGTCTCGGAATGAATCAAAGCGATGTTGTTCGGACATGGAGGAGATATAGAAAGACAGGAACTGTCGGTGACATGTCTCGCTCAGGCTGCCCAAGGGCTACTACTGCAGTGGATGACCGCTACCTACGGACTATAGTTCGGAGGAATCCTGACAGCAACGCCACAATGTTGAATAATGCTTTTCGTGCAGCCACAGAACGTCGTGTTATGAATCAAACTGAGCGCAATAGGCTGCACGATGCGCAACTTCACTCCCGACGCCCATGGCGAGGTCCATGATTGCAACCACAACACCATGCAGTGCGGTACAGATGAACCCAAGAACATGCCGAGTGGACCGCTCGAGATTGGCATCACGTTCTCTTCACCGATGAGTGTTGCATATGCCTTCAAAAATGGTTCAAATGGCTCTGAGCACTATGGGACTTAACTTCTGAGGTTATCATTCCTCTAGAACTTAGAACTACTTAAACCTAACTAACCTAAGGACATCACACACATCCATGCCCGAGGCAGGACTCAAACCTGCGACAGTAGCGGTCGCGCGGTTCCAGACTGTAGCGCCTAGAACCGCTCGGCCACTCCGGCCGGCATATGCCTTCAATCAGGCAATCTATGGAGACGTGTTTGGAGGCAACCCGGTCAGGCTGAAGGTCTGAGACACACTGTCCAGCGAGTGCAGCAAGGTGGTTGGTTCCCTGCACTTTTGGGGTGGCAATATGTGGGGCCGACGTACGCCGCTGGTGGTCATGGAAGGCGCCATAACAGCTCTGCGTTACGTGAATGCCATCCTCCCACAGATAGTGCAATCTTATCGGCAGTATACTGGCGAGTCATTCGTATCATGGACGATAATCCACGCCCCCATCGTGCACATCTTGTTAATGACTTCCTTCAGGATAATACCATTGCTCGACTTGAGTTGGCCAGCATGTTATCCAGGCATGAACCCATCGAACATGCCTGGGACAGATTGAAAAAGGCTGTTTATGGACGACATGACCCACTAATCACTACGCCGAATCGCCGTTGAGGAGTGGGACAATCTGGACCAACAATGCCTTGATGAACTTATGGCTAGAGTGCCACGACGAATTCAGGAATGCATCAATGCCAGAGGACGTACTACTTGGTATTAGAGGTACCGATGTGTACAGCAATCTGGACCACCACCTCTGAAAGTTTCCCTGTAGGGTGGTACAACATGCTATGGGTGGTTTTCATGAGCAATAAAAAGGGCGCAAATGATTTTTATGTTGATTTATATTCCAATTTCCTGTACAGGTTCCGGAACTCTCGGAACCGAGCTGATCCAAAACTTTTTTGATGTGTGTATAACGAAATACTTCCATACAAAATTTTCATCCCCTATTTCACCCCGTTTACAGATTTAATTTCCAAGAAATACTGAAGCACGTTTTTTTTTTTTTGTTGTTGTTGTAAATGAAAAGCCAAATACCAATATTCATATACGTAGCTTGGAAATGCGTTAGTAGTACTTTAATAATGTTTTATTTTCATAATAAACTTTCACTCACTATTTTACCTCCTCAGAAGTTGAATTTCCAGGAAAGCAAAAACCAGTATCTTTTTCGTCCTGACCGAGAATCCAAATACCAATTTTCATGGTTCTAGATTCAAAATTTCCGTAATAGGACGTATGTTGAAAACACATTTCACCGTCTACGCCACCGCCTCAGAGGCGGAATTTCAAGCAGTCCCTCACTAAGGAATGCCTATAGTATAAGAACAACACCACCTGCAAATTTCAAGTTTCTATCCTTAGTAGATCACGCTGGGCGATAGTGAGTCGGTGAATCCGTCAGCCCCTGTTTCATCCTCTTATAGGTTGAATTCCCAAACACGTTGAAAGATTTAATTTTTTATTTGCAACCGGGAAGGTAAGTAGCAGTTTTCATAGATGTAGCTTTAACACTTCTTTTGTAGTTTGTAGTGATCCATACCATTCATGGAAGGGTATGTATCAGGTACGTCAAATACAGAGCTCAGTGTAAAGTTATGCGTGATAGCAATTACACTCCTGGAAATGGAAAAAAGAACACATTGACACCGGTGTGTCAGACCCACCATACTTGCTCCGGACACTGCGAGAGGGCTGTACAAGCAATGATCACACGCACGGCACAGCGGACACACCAGGAACCGCGGTGTTGGCCGTCGAATGGCGCTAGCTGCGCAGCATTTGTGCACCGCCGCCGTCAGTGTCAGCCAGTTTGCCGTGGCATACGGAGCTCCATCGCAGTCTTTAACACTGGTAGCATGCCGCGACAGCGTGGACGTGAACCGTATGTGCAGTTGACGGACTTTGAGCGAGTGCGTATAGTGGGCATGCGGGAGGTCGGGTGGACGTACCGCCGAATTGCTCAACACGTGGGGCGTGAGGTCTCCACAATACATCGATGTTGTCGCCAGTGGTCGGCGGAAGATGCACGTGCCCGTCGACCTGGGACCGGACCGCAGCGACGCACGGATGCACGCCAAGACCGTAGGATCCTACGCAGTGCCGTAGGGGACCGCACCGCCACTTCCCAGCAAATTAGGGACACTGTTGCTCCTGGGGTATCGGCGAGGACCATTCGCAACCGTCTCCATGAAGCTGGGCTACGGTCCCGCACACCGTTAGGCCGTCTTCCGCTCACGCCCCAACATCGTGCAGCCCGCCTCCAGTGGTGTCGCGACAGGCGTGAATGGAGGGACGAATGGAAACGTGTCGTCTTCAGCGATGAGAGTCGCTTCTGCCTTGGTGCCAATGATGATCGTATGCGTGTTTGGCGCCGTGCAGGTGAGCGCCACAATCAGGACTGCATACGACCGAGGCACACAGGGCCAGCACCCGGCATCATGGTGTGGGGAGCGATCTCCTACACTGGCCGTACACCACTGGTGATCGTCGAGGGGACACTGAATAGTGCACGGTACATCCAAACCGTCATCGAACCCATCGTTCTACCATTCCTAGACCGGCAAGGGAACTTGCTGTTCCAACAGGACAATGCACGTCCGCATGTATCCCGTGCCACCCAACATGCTCTAGAAGGTGTAAGTCAACTACCCTGGCCAGCAAGATCTCCGGATCTGTCCCCCATTGAGCATGTTTGGGACTGGATGAAGCGTCGTCTCACGCGGTCTGCACGTCCAGCACGAACGCTGGTCCAACTGAGGCGCCAGGTGGAAATGGCATGGCAAGCCGTTCCACAGGACTACATCCAGCATCTCTACGATCGTCTCCATGGGAGAATAGCAGCCTGCATTGCTGCGAAAGGTGGATATACACTGTACTAGTGCCGACATTGTGCATGCTCTGTTGCCTGTGTCTATGTGCCTGTGGTTCTGTCAGTGTGATCATGTGATGTATCTGACCCCAGGAATGTGTCAATAAAGTTTCCCCTTCCTGAGACAATGAATTCACGGTGTTCTTATTTCAATTTCCAGGAGTGTAGTTTGTAAACATCGGGCCACACACCGTGAGAAAGTGTTACACAACAAGTGCAGAATCTGCTTGCCGGAGAACATTTGTAATTTCCGTGGAACGAGGAGGAATGAAGGAGCTCTTGTACCATGGAAGATCAGCGGCACCAAGGAAGATGAATGTGATGAACATCAGCGAGTGTTGTTATGTACTATTCACAAAGAGAATGTTAACGACAAGTCTTTGAGACAGAATGTTAGATGGTTCCCCTGTAACCTTTTGTGACAGTTTGTGATAATGTACAGAGTTAAGTGGAACCAGTCTACACTTCATGTAGAGAAGCAGTGTTTTGGTTTAAATGGCTCTGAGCACGATGGAACTTATCATCTGAGGTCATCAGTCCCCTAGTACTTAGAAGTACTTAAACCTAACTAACCTAAGGACATCACACACATCCACGCCCGAGGCGGGATTCAAACCTGCGACCGTAGCGGTCGCGTCGTTCCAAACTGAAGCGCCTAGAACTGATGCGCCACAACAGCCGGCTGCAATGTTTTGTTTTATAGTCACTTTACTTACAGAAATCTGCACGGAAGAACGAAGTTCGATGCCGATGAAGAACAGGACACGGCATAGGGTGACCCTGTGGTAAGCCACTAGAGTTGCAAGGCTGAATATCTACACCAGTCAAATGAAGGAGTGATGACGCAGTGGTGTTGGATGTAGCTGCAATTAATAGTAGGTGTAGAACAGACGTTGCTCAAGCAGTTAAAACGTCGCCACACTAGCTAAGTAAAGTAGTCATCAGACACAAAGAATCAGTCCAAGTACTTTAACAATGAATTATTTTCAAAAAGCTTTCGCACAATATTTCACGCCCAAAAGGGTTATATTTCCAAAAACGATGAAACACGTATTTCTTTATTTCTGACTGAGAAACCAAGTAGCAGTTGTCGTAGTTCTAGCTTAGAGATTGCTTAATAGTGACATTTTTCAAAAATCCTTTCATCCCCTACTTCATCTCTCACAGTTCACATCGTTCTTTGTCACCGTCAGGCTGCTGTTCGTTTTATCTGGGGAACGACGGTTTATGTGGTACCGGCAAGAAGCATCTTCTTTTCTATTATGTACAGGAAGATTCTACATTCGATTATGTCTTTTCCTTTTAAAAGTTATTCAAATCACAGGATTTCGATGTATCCAGCCTTGTCGGATTTTAAACCATTAGCTGTTTGTACTTTCCCACACTGGTCGAATTTAACGTAGAGATGAAGACTTGTCGAAGGAAGGAAGGGTTTTTTAAATTGATTTTAAACTTTCTACTTCAGGTCTGCTCTAACTAAATTTCGCTTAAAACTAAATACTACACTGGGTTATGTCATCCTGTACAGCTCAATGCAAGTAAATTCGAGACAGCTGACGTTTGAAATAAATCATATGGACTTAAGGCATGTTCTCTCTTTATGCATGTGACTGAAAGGGAAAATAATGTGTTCATTACCCTACACACACACACACACACACACACACACACACACACACACACATATATATATATATATATATATATATATATATATATATATATATGTGTGTGTGTGTGTCTGTGTGAGAGAGAGAGAGAGAGAGATAGAGAGAGTCCTTGCAGTACGATTCTGTGCTTAAATAAATATTTTGTAATTATTAAAGATTTTATTCTCGGTAACGAGACCCCACTACTTCCAAGCAACCTTTGCTTTTGCTTTACTTGCCATAAATATTTGATTTAAAGGGCACATTAACGCTTACCTCCCCTCTTTCTTTAAACTAGAACTCGCACCAAGGCTTTAGCAGTAAGCGTTACACCACAATTTCAGAAAGTGAAATGATTTTTTTTGTTTCTTTTTTTCATTGGCTCCGCCTCGAGAGAAGCAGTTTTTTTTCTTCTGTTACACAGAATTTGTTTCGCTGAACTTTCAGCGTTTTCAGTGGGCTTTCATTTTCTTTCTATTAAACAACAGAAAATATTCTCTTTCCTACTTGTTCATATACAAATTAGAGTTTTTTCCTGTTGTATAGTAGAAAGAAAGTAATAGCGCACTGATAGTGCTGAAACTCTGGGAAACATGTCTGGGCAATAGAAGAAAAGTAAAATCTGTGTTCTGCTCAGGGCAGACCCCATATACAAATTTATCACGGAGATGATGCTTTCTTCTCCTTTATCGCCGTACAAGAAAACTGTGATACATAGTATTAACATACCGAAATACATTTAGCTGAACGTCAAAACGAGTTATGTGTCTTTTCCCTTCTAAGTTTCGTTTAACAAGCAGTTGATCATGTATGAAATGGGACCTCGGAGTGAAAATATATTTTACAACGAAATATGGTATGTTTCACAGATACAGTATTATAACTGGCGCAGTTTATATTTCATTTAAATTCAAACAGCAAGAAACTAAACATGCTTATAAACCACGTAAAACAAAGTAATCTGTAAGCCATGCTGTCGCTGTGGAGAAATGAAACCGTAGTGTGACAGGTATTATAGTCATCCATCGCCCAGACGAGAACTTATCAGCCACCCCTAAATTAATTAAGCATGAAATTTTCTTCTGGAGATTAATTCACTCCACGATGAGCGAGTAACGAAGTAGTTCCATGCCTCTGCTGATAACCTAATTTAACTTCGTGTCCTGAACTGCTGAGGCGTCTTATTGCAAAGTCCAGAACTGGCCGCCTTCCAATACTGCAGATGCGCCTGTGGCTCTTGAAGGCTTCTATTCATTTAGTGTGGCGCTAGTATCAGGGCTGTCCAAGCTTTAAAAATGTAATGTAACAGTCCAAGGGTACACGAATAGGGAAGAACTTACATCAATAGAAAATATATGTATAAAAGCTACGTATTGCTTCCTTGAGGCAACGATATGAAAAGTGACAACTAATGTCAAGCTTTCATACTGGATCTCACAAACACAAATTTTCTAGGGAAGAAAGTGAATTCTCAGTTGAAGTGGTGTGAACAGCCAAAGATGATTGCAAACAAAGTGTCATCAGCATGTTGTGTGCTTAGTGCTGTCGTCATTGAGTAACAGCCAATGCCTTTTAGTTAGATACTCTTCAGTTTCAGTACTTAGCTATTGAATTCTTGTCTGGGAGACAACTACACAAAATATGAACACAGCATTCAAGCTGCAGAAAGGAGCTATAACAACTGCAACCAAAAATAGGAGTGGAGATCATTGTAAAGATGTGTTCGAAACACTGGAGATTTTAACTACATCATTTGAATACATTTATTAGAGAATTATACTCGTCAAAAATAACATTGGGAATTGCTGCACAGACAGCTCTCTCCATGACCATGGAACAAGAGCTAGACAGAATTTACGTTTACCAAGAAAGCAGAAACATAAAATTCAAAACAGCATTTTCTACCAAGCAATAAAACTGCACAATAAATCAGTGAAGAAGTTTACAGAATTTACTGAAACAAACATAAAAAACATTTAAAACACCTGTTAAGCAATACACTACATACAGTGAAGGATTACTTAGATAACACAGAACAGGGCTTTCTTAAAAAATATAACACATATAAACTGTAGTAACTACGATAAGAAAATATACAGTATTTCAGATAACACTTTCCAGTTTCACACCATGTTTCTTCCTTCTTACTTGGAAAATTTGTTCCCACAATTGTATAATGAGTAATACTAACACTTATTCCTCCTTCTGATCTCAGCATCTCACTCGTTATAGAGGGATGCTAAATCAGGCTCGTAAAGGGGAAGTTGCGCTACACAAAATATAAACCTGACTACGTCGCTATGGTCCTGACATCAGCTGAGAGTCCTGACATCAGCTATGTATTGTTACGTTATGAAACAATGTGTGTGGTGTGTGTAGTGTGCAGTGACCGTGAGTGTGACATGAATGAACAGTGTAGCACTAGGCTTTTACATAATTAAATTACTTTACCAGAGACCATTGTACACTAGAGAGAGGTCTACTAAGGTATCACTGTTTTAAACAGGTTGGCCATGTATTTTGGAGGGTGGAGGCTCTAATGTTGATCTGACCCGCTTGATTTAGGTTTTCCAAGATATTTCTAAAGTACAGGGTGTCCCAAAAAGAATGGCCTGATTTTAAATAGAATTATTAATTAGGAAGAAGGGCTTAACAGCAATAAATTGCATACTAAATTACTCATAAAACACAGACCTTTATAAAAAATCCATCATAAATGTTCAATATGTCCTCCATTGGCTGCACGAACGACATCTAGCCAATAGCCGAATTCATCCCAAACAGAGTGTAAGGTGTCTTCTGTCACTGAAGCTACAGCAGTTGATATTCTGGTTTTTAGTTCATCAGTGTCACGAGGTAAAGGAGGAACGTCAACACATTGTTTAACATATCCCTACAGGAAGAAATCACATGGTGTTAATTCAGGGGATGTACGAGGCCAAGAGTGTAAAGCCTGCTCTCGCGGTCCTGTATGCTCTATCCAACGTTGAGGCACGTTGACATTGAGAAAACTGTGCACGTTGTTGTGCCAGTGTGATGATGCTCCATCTTGCTGATAGATGAAATTATCAGAGACAAGTTGTGGGAATAGCTAGTTCCATAACATTTCAAGATATGATTGTTCTGTTACGGTTTCTTCCTCAAAAAAGTAGGATCCATAAACCTTGCTTTGCGAAACAGCACAAAAAATATTCACTTTTGGTGAATCACGCTCGTGTTCAATTGTTTCATGACGATTTTCAAGCGCACATATACGCACATTATGACGGTGAACCGTACCGCTAATAAGGAAAGTTGCATCATCGCTGAATATCAATCGTGACATAAAAGTATCATCTTCCATGTCCTGTAGAATAGCACTGCCAACGTCCACTGGCTTCACTTTGTCAATATCTCGAAGAGCTTGTACCAGCTGCAATGGGTAAACGACGTGTGTTAACACGCCACACTGTCATGCGCCATAACGCAAGTTCTCGGCTAGCACGATGTGTAGACTTGCGGGGGCTCCGCCCAAATGCTCGTCGTGTTACTTCCACTGCTTGTTCAGGAATGTGAGGCCGACTACGACTTTTGCCTTTACAGAGGCACCCTGTTTCTTCCAACTATTTATAATACAGTTGAATGTTCTTCGGTGATGTTGATTTAGCACGAAATCGAATATGAAACGCCCGCTGAACTGCGATCACTGATTGAGTACGACTAAATTCAATAACACAACATGCCTTGTGTTGCGCGGACGCCATATTGCGAGAGACAGGCTGCACGCTCCAGCGACATCTAGCGGATATTTTCTGAAACTTTAGACCATGTCGATTACATCTTGCGCTGCTTCAATTACCTAGTGACAGTTGTCTCAATATTATAACTAGTTGAAATCGGGTCATTCTTTTCGGGACACCCTGTACTTCAGGCAGATTCCTGCTTGGTTCGTACTATAAGACTACGGCTGAGCACTTGTCCCACACGTCTGACTGAGTCTCTTAAGTATGTAAATGTCTGTATATGTGAATGACTTCCTTTGTTGTTGTCAAATTGTAATACGAATACTTATTCAGTTTTCTTCTAAGTGTAATGTACATTTAAATAGAGCTACCACTACCGCTACAAAAACAAAGCGTTCCATGACAGTTTGTCTAAACTACCAACTCTATCATAAAATGTGTGTTTTTCTCTGCCTAGGCTTAAATAGCGAGTCATTAAATGATTTCATTTCAAAATGGTGTCAAGACTGCTAACTTGGTGGAAATGTTCGTAAATGTTAAACTGTGCACTCCACTAAATGAAAAATTGAAGTATCCTATGATCACATCATCGCTGAGTTAGTATTGGAATCGGTCAATTCTTGTAAATAATTATATGTAACACTTTTTAGTGACATGAAACGATGACATAGACTCAGTCTTAGATGAAGCAGGTAACAGACTGCAGTTCATCTGTAGGATACTAGCGAAATGCGACCTGTTTACAAACCAGATGCCTTACAAAACATTTGTGCAGCCCATACTTGAAATTGCTCGAATGTGTGGAACCCATATCAGAAATACCAACATAGGATATTGACAGAAAAAAAGAAAAGCAGCGCGAGTGGTGACAGGATTGTTTGATCCATGGGAGAGATTCATAAAGATGCTGAAACAACTCAATTCGCAAGCAGCCGAAGAGAGATGCGAACCATCCCGAGAAAATCTACTTTCAAATCTAAAAAAAAGAAAAAAAAGCTTTAAGTGATGAATCTAGAAGTACACTACAGCTCCCTACACATCCTCCCCGTAGGGATGGCGGAGACAACATTAGACTAATTTCAGCGCCCAAAGAGAAGTTTTAGTATTTTTTCTTCTCGCACGCCATACATGTATGGGACGTCAAGAAGCCCTAATAACTTCTACAATGAGAAGTACCCTTTGCCATGCACTTCCCAATGGTTCGCAGAGTATGGATGTAGTTTACGATTTATAAGGTATTGCGATAAAATCATGCAGAGCAAACCAATTCTTGATAGTGAAGTAACTTTCTCGAATTTATTAGAGAATTCAAGTTGTAGAGTCAGCTGCAGTAGAGGTAAGCTGCGTAACCGTAAGTCGTAATCCGATGACGGTATGAAACTGACAACACGTAACACACCACGAATTCAAATCCGGGTCCTGTCGCTCAGTTTCAACACGTTTTCCAAGTAGCCGCCACGATTTCTTCTTCGCCAAAACAATTTCGATGTCGAATCCCATATCTCACTGTGTACACTATTCATTCATAAGGACCTTAATATTTACGGGAGAGATATCTGAGCGCGAAGGAAAAACTCAAAAAATGGTTCAAATGGCTCTGAGCACTATGGGACTTAACTTCTGACGTCATCAGTCGCCTCGAACTACTTAAACCTAACTAACCTAAGGACATCACACACATCCATGCCCGAGGCAGGAGTCGAACCTGCGACCGTAACGGTCGCGCGGTTCCAGGCTGTAGCACCTAGAACCGCTCGGCCACACCGGCCGGCGGAAACCTCAAAATAGCCATACAAATCTAAATAATTAGTACCTACCATGGCGTCCGTGAAGAGCGATCTGTTAGACAAGCTGTCGTATTCTTTTTCTACGACTCAAGCTACTACGGTCGTGAACACCACGTAGTTTTGTTCTTTTCCTTTGTCTAGGTCTTAGTTGACATTTTTAGAATCATACCCTTCACTAATTTCAGTAATTAATTTGTGATTTCCTTATTACCAGCACCGTTAGCTCTTCTCGACGTACACCCGTATCTCTCTCTTCCTCTAGCTTACACATCCAGCTTCCCCCATTCCACACTCCCTCCTCGTCTCTTCATGCACCTGTGTGCATCTGTGTGTGTGTGTGTGTGTGTGTGTGTGTGTGTGTATGCACCGGTGTTTGCGTGCACTTCACATGCCATCCTCCCTCAAATCCTCCCATGAACGTAGGCGTGCGATTGCAAACGCTCTCTCCCTCCCTCCTCTCTCTCTCTCTCTCTCTCTCTCTCTCTCTCTCCCCTTCTCTCTCTCTCTCTCTCTCTTTCTCCATTCTCTCTCTCTCTCTCTCTCTCTGTCACACACACACATAGACACGGATAGGAGCTATTCTTGGTAGTGAAACTGCAAAAACCTGCATTAGCATCCTGTTTGCAGCCTAATGGGGCCCGACGTGAAGTGCAATATATCATGAATCGTTCTTGGAAGAGTGTTATAAATACTGTGGTGTCAAGAGGAGATTCAGTCTCTTCTGATAAGTCAGTCATTGGGGCTTAAAGCGCCGCAAATAACCGGGCGATGATAAGAAACTGGTCGATAGCCTTTTTATGTAGAAGATAGGCAGTGAGTTTCGAAGTTATGCGTTCCATAATTCGATTTTCAACTGTTATTCAATCCGAGATGTAACCGTTATACTGCATACGATAGTCGCGTTCGTCTACATTGGAGTCATTCGGTAGCAAAATGCTCCAGTCATCGAAAAAGTGAAAAATGGAGGCGTTTGGTTTTCATAGAAGACATTCAGCTCTGATACAGTTGTGGTTAGATAAGTAGCTATAAAACCTACTTCCGGTTGTGTTTGGTGTGAATAATAAACATTTTTCCGTAAAATACAAAAAAAGCTCAGTTAAATTTTCCTGGAGATCGTAGTTATTGAAAACTGAAGCGCTGTTTTTTAAAGTGGCTGTGAGTTCTGTGATGAGTCTTTAAAACAAACCAGGCTTTTTTGCTTTCACCATACTTGTGCGTTATGTAACAACAAAAATGGTTCAAATGGCTCTGAGCACTATGGGACTCAACTGCTGTGGTCATAAGTCCCCTAAAACTTAGAACTACTTAAACCAAACTAACCTAAAGACATCACACACATCCATGCCCGAGGCAGGATTCGAACCTCCGACCGTATCGGTCGCGCGGTTCCAGACTGTAGCGCCCAGAACCGCTCGGCCACTCCGGCCACCATGTAACAACAGAACTGTAGTCATCTCCAAGATTCTAGTCAACTGAGAGCGTAATCCACTAGTTGATGACAGCTTAACGAATATGGTTTTTCGTGGAACGTATAGAATGGCATTCCCACCAGGAGCCACTTATAAGAAAACAACATAGTGCCTAGTCTAGCAACGTTCTATGATGCACGTTGGATAACGATGCACTGGTACTGAGGTGAGGTTTTACACTGTTGATCGTTGAAATAGCAACATTGTGAAAGGGATCCGCGACAAGCTTCAAATCAGCGCAATGTGTACATTATGCATGAATATATAAACGATTAGCATTTCACCAACACCACGCAAATTACGGTGGAGTAACGCAAGCGAAATTCAGTGTTTATGGACACACTGCGCAGCGGATTTCTCATTCAGAAAGCGCGCTTCAGTATCCGTTGTCCGTAAGTAGACCGTATTACGCCTTGAGCTGGGGTCCCGGGATCGATCTCAGTCACTACTTAAATCTCTCTATGTATAAAAGGAAATTTCCTGACTGATTCACTGTCTCATCATTGAGCAGCCGAAACCACTAAGGAAAGAAACTTGAAATTTACGAAGGATGTCGTTTTATACTGCAGGCATGGTTTTAAAAGGGATTTTTCTAAATTCTACTCCTAAAATGGTGAAATAAGAGATGAGAGATTTTTCGAAAATATGCCACTATGGTAGAAATTTTGAAGCGAGAAAACTGGTATATGAAATTTAAATCAGAAATGAAAAAGTTAGTGTTACAACGTTTCTTGAAATTCGACCCCTACGGCAGTCAAATACTGCACAAAATATTTCTGAAAATAAATCGTTATTAAAAAAGTACATGTTCGAAAATTGGTATTTGATTTATCAGCTAGAAATAAAAAAAAATACATGTTCCAGTGTTTTTGAAACCTCATCTTCTGATGGGGTGGGGGGATAAATAGGCGATGAAAAATTTTATGAAAGTGTTTCATTGTGAAAAAATTTTTAAAACCAAATCAGTCAAAAGTTACATTTGGCTTCTCGGTTGGACATTAAAAAAAAGGTACATGTTTCAGTGTTTTTGGAAATTCGAGCCCTAAGGGAGTGAAATAGGGGATGTTTGCTTTTGTGAAAATACTTTGTTATACTAAAACATTTTTAAAGCTAAATCTATGATAACCGGTATTTGACTTTTCGAGTAGAAATATACATCTACATCTACATCTACATTTATACTCCGCAAGCCACCCAACGGTGTGTGGCGGAGGGCACTTTACGTGCCACTGTCATTACCTCCCTTTCCTGTTCCAGTCGCGTATGGTTCGCGGGAAGAACGACTGTCTGAAAGCCTCCGTGCGCGCTCTAATCTCTCTAATTTTACATTCGTGATCTCCTAGGGAGGTATAAGTAGGGGGAAGCAATACATTCGATACCTCATCCAGAAACGCACCCTCTCGTAACCTGGCGAGCAAGCTACACCGCGATGCAGAGCGCCTCTCTTGCAGAGTCTGCCACTTGAGTTTGTTAAACATCTCCGTAACGCTATCACGGTTACCAAATAACCCTGTGACGAAACGCGCCGCTCTCCTTTGGATCTTCTCTATCTCCTCCGTCAACCCGGTCTGGTACGGATCCCACACTGATGCGCAATACTCAAGTATAGGTCGAACGAGTGTTTTGTAAGCCACCTCCTTTGTTGATGGACTACATTTGCTAAGGACTCTCCCAATGAATCTCAACCTGGTACCCGCCTTACCAACAATTAATTTTATATGATCATTCCACTTTAAATCGTTCCGCACGCATACTCAGAGATATTTTATAGAAGTAACTGCTACCAGTGTTTGTTCTGCTATCATATAAACATACAATAAATGATCCTTCTTTCTATGTATTCGCAATACATTACATTTGTCTATGTTAAGGGTCAGTTGCCACTCCCTGCACCAAGTGCCTATCCGCTGCAGATCTTCCTGCATTTCGCTACAATTTTCTAATGCTGCAACTTCTCTGTATATTACAGCATCATCCGCGAAAAGCCGCATGGAACTTCCGACACTATCTACTAGGTCATTTATATATATTGTGAAAAGCAATGGTCCCAAAACACTCCCCTGTGGGACGCCAGAGGTTACTTTAACGTCTGTAGACGTCTCTCCATTGATAACAACATGCTGTGCTCTGTTTGCTAAAAACTCTTCAATCCAGCCACACAGCTGGTCTGATATTCCGTAGGCTCTTACTTTGTTTAACAGGCGACAGTGCGGAACTGTATCGAACGCCTTCCGGAAGTCAAGGAAAATAGCATCTACCTGGGAGCCTGTATCTAATATTTTCTGGGTCTCATGAACAAATAAAGCGAGTTGGGTCTCACACGATCGCTGTTTCCGGAATCCAAAAACGACATGATACTCGAGCAAAAAACATGTTCTAAAATTCTACAACAGATCGACGTCAGAGATACAGGTCTATAGTTTTGCGCATCTGCTCGACGACCCTTCTTGAAGACTGGGACTACCTGTGCTCTTTTCCAATCATTTGGAACCTTCCGTTCCTCTAGAGACTTGCGGTACACGGCTGTTAGAAGGGGGGCAAGTTCTTTCGCGTACTCTGTGTAGAATCGAATTGGTATCCCGTCAGGTCCAGTGGACTTTCCTCTGTTGAGTGATTCCAGTTGCTTTTCTATTCCTTGGACACTTATTTCGATGTCAGCCATTTTTTCGTTTGTGCGAGGATTTAGAGAAGGAACTGCAGTGCGGCCTTCCTCTGTGAAACAGCTTTGGAAAAAGGTGTATAGTATTTCAGCTTTACGCGTGTCATACTCTGTTTCAATGCCTTCATCATCCCGGAGTGTCTGGATATGCTGTTTCGATCCACTTACTGATTTAACGTAAGACCAGAACTTCCTAGGATTTTCTGTCAAGTCGGTACATAGAATTTTACTTTCGAATTCACTGAACGCTTCACGCATAGCCCTCCTTACGCTATGAAACGACCCCTTTGAACAATTTATACAAGACTGTGCTTAAACTGACACACAATAAGTTTAGCGCAACGCAATCTGACTTTCAATAATCCCTACAAAACAATGGCCCTGACTAACTTTAACCTATACCTTTCACAAATCACTTACCTCACAAAAATCTTCGTTACTCGAACTACTGCAATACTGCGAGCGCCACTACTGCCAGCTAAATAAAAGATTCAAACTACTGAAGGCACTAACTACTGATAGAGATAGTTAGCAAATGAAAGATATTAATAGAGAACAAACAATGTATTTACCTTAATAGTCATAATATATATAGCAGTTCATGACAAATTACAAAACTCCGCCATCTCTCTCCCCACATCCACCACTGCTGGCGGCTCACCTCCAACTGCACAACGCTACGCGCTGTTCACATCCAGCTGCCGCTGCCCAACACTACAATGGCAGACAACAATGCAAACTAGCCACAGACTGCACACAGCACAGCCAGTGATTTTCATATAGAGCGCTACGTAACGTTGCCAATCAGAAAACATAAACAGCCTACTTACATAGCCCCCACCCTCCCAACAAAAAAATTTTACAAATTTTTTTGGGCAGTGGCCAATACAGATTTGAAAAATTTTTCATAATTACAGTAAGAAAGATATCAAATGCAAACACTTATTAATACAATGTTGGTCAAAAGCTAAAATTTTCTCACAGTTCATAAAGATAGTCCTGATCATTCATCATAATAGGAATTACAGTTTTTTTTTTACAAAGTCTCATTAGTAAAAGAAATTGCACACAGAAGTAGTGGATTTCCATGCAGTCTTGAAGAAGTAGTGTTGTCCTTCCAACGGAAAGACAGTGCTGACTCTTGACATGCTGACAGGTAATGGGCCACAACAGAGCAAACCCACAGCAGAGTCATTCGACGTTTTGAAGAAGATTGGTAGGTAGGTCATCACAGAGTAGACCCACTGTAGTCCTGGTAGAGATTGTGGTATTGGTGGGCCACCAGAGGTGCATACCTACTGCAGTCCTTGTAGAAATTGTGGACAGGCCCACTGTAGTCCATGTAGAAATAATGGTATTGGCGGGTCATCAAAGATGCATACCCACTGTAGTCCATGTAGAGACGGCCAGCAGCCATCTGTTGCGACTGTGCAGGTGCACACTCACCATCGAAGAGTCTTGCGGATAATAGAGCAAGTCCATAATCACCACTTGTGCACTCACAAAAAAATTTAGTTTGAAATGTCCTTAGAACCAGCAATGCTGTTATCCAGTCCCTTGCTGAATTATCAACATACGTCCAAACACTAACAGTCCCTACTTCTCACATATTGTCCATATACTATGACCAACAGAAATGTGTGCAGAGAAATGTAACTTACAAGTTACTTAATTTGATGAACTGGTGTCAATTACAATATTATAACATAAAAATACAATAACAAGGGTACAAAATACGTCATTAAAAACATAATAATACAGATAACATTTGTAGTAACATAGGCTTTACAAATGAATAGAAATAACATATACATCAGTGTTACAGGAATTATGACATGAGTACATACATAAAAGATCAGAATAACTTACGAAACATCAACTTTACACATGATGAGCATTAAAACAAAACAGAATAAATAATGTCTAAGCATCTTTACAAAGTACATAACAGATTATTAATGCAAATTATATTTGAGGATAACAGTATTCCTCATCATAGTGAATGTAGCTTAATATTAGAAGAAGAAAAAATTCTATGAAACTACACAGAGACAGGAAGAAAACAAATACACAAGGGTACACAAACACACAGTGGGATAACACCAAAAGGAAAGGACAGGGTTTGTTTTCAGTGTATTTTGAAAACAAAACTTTCTTTGATTCTTGGAGATCTCCCTTCATTCATCATTATTCCCAAAAAGTCCTATCTATACCTCCTTCCTGTATTCTATTCATATTTCTTTCAAAATAATTGTTTTCCATTGTACAATACTCATTTTGGCCCAAATCTTTTTCATATAACTTCGCAATGCATTCTTTACCTATTCTCCATAGTCAGTTTCTTATAGAGTCTACCCCCTCTTAAGCTAACTTAAATCTACTGAGCCAAGGGACGAGGCAATGCAGCAGCACAAAACAATTAACACAAACATCAATGACAAAAAATTCAAATTGGCAAAGCAGTTGCAGTACTACAACTAATATAAGGCACTGTGCAGCAAACAAGGAAAATAAAACAGTAGTAAAACTGGCTTAACAGCGTAATTTAACGTCAAATTCAGTAACATAATGTCTGGCAAACAGCAGCAGCAACTTATATCTAAACATGACATAGCTCAAGCAAAAAAAACATTACACTAAAGACAACAATGCAGACAAGGGAAATGCATATTCACATCTTAATGTCTATGTAATTAAAGTGGTGCAACACAACTTATTCTACAAAAATATTACCAAGTAGTTGAAAAGAAAATTATATATGCAGTTATTGTTATCAGTCCCTTCTTATTGTTCTTTCCATTCCAAAAGCTCCTTTTTCGGAGAATGTGGATCATAAAATAATTATTTAATAGATCTGTTGACAGAAAGTGTTCACATTAGCAAATGCATCTAAGTTTATTTTATAAAACTAATGCTGCAACACAGCTGGAAACCAGATATCAAATGAAATAAGCAACTATGTACAAAGTAAAGCATAAGAACATCATTCAGTAGTCATGAGGCATTTCATAAGTTAGTAGAAAAATCTCTCAACTACAGAGACAGTAGTCATAATCAGGTGTATAGACATAAAAATATTTCTCGTCATTTCATTAGGCATTTCAGTAAATATCATAAATTAAGAGCTCCACAGTGTAATCATATGTTTTCAAGTTTGACCATGTCGTTTTTGCGATGCTTTCTACAAAGGAATGTCAATAGCGAGGATAATTGCCTCCCTTTTTTTTCACCTAATGGCTTTCTTTTGTCAGACGACTACCTCTCAGCTGGGCGCCCAAAACGCATTACGTGCAGGTGGTCACTCAACTTTCTTACGGAAATATTTACGACAGCAGTTTCCGCTACAGTGACAGTCTCATACAAAAATATTTCACAGGTCAAGAATTTGCGTTACAAATCTGTAGAAACCAAATGCTATTGATATAACAGTGTCCAAAAAATTTTCGTCGGCATTGTGATACATTCACGCATTTTACATACATTTCATAACTCTTAAAGTACGTTTCTTGGTTTCCAACATCCTTTTCATAAATCAGAGTCCCTAACCACTATTCATTACTCCTTACCTTACTACACATATACATATTCGTCGACACTTTTTCAATATTTCATCTTAATAAGTATGTAGCATAATCAAATTCCTCATATAACATCGGCTTATTGATCACAAACATACCTCAGCAGCATAATACACATCGTCGTCATAAAAATAACATCATAACGTCTCAAACAAATCTCAAAAACGTCGTAGCTTCCTCCAATAATTTCAAAATCTAAAAAAAATTCTCTGCTCATTTCAATAGTGTCATCTACCTCCAACGTACTTTAAAAATCATGATCCCATCCCAAATACATAATTCAAAGCCCTCATAGTATCACAATGGTTCTGAAAAAAATGTGAACAGTTCACAAAGTACAGACAAAATACAATTTCGTAAGTGTGAAGTTATACAACGGTGTAATTACGTAAACATCTGTCATTGCCGTAGTAAAAAGTTTGTCTCTCTCAGTTAAATGATCAGATAGCTATGTAATTTATGTGTTAGAGGAATATGGTACCGATGTGTAAAGTTGTATAAGCAAATACCATATTAGCTAGGGCTCCTTGTGCTTGCCGAACACATGATACACAAAGTAGGCGTGTACCCCCCTGAGGATAAATGAAAGATTTTAATAGAGAACAAACAATGTATTTACCTTAATATTCATAATATATGTAGCAGTTCATGACAAATTACAAAACTCCGCCATCTCTCTCCCCACATCCACCACTGCTGGCGGCTCACCTCCAACTGCGCAACGCTATGCGCTGTTCACATCCAGCTGCCGCTGCCCAACACTACAATGGCAGACAACAATGCAAACTAGCCACAGACTGCACACAGCACAGCCAGTGATTTTCATATAGAGCGCTACGTAACGTTGCCAATAAGAAAACATAAACAGCCTACTTACAGCTAACTTTGACATCGGTTAGCTTCTGTTTGTCTGAGAGGTTTTGGCTGCGTTTAAACTTTGAGTGAAGCTCTCTTTGCTTTCTCAGTAGTTTGCTAACTTTGTTGTTGTACCACGGTGGGTTTTTCCCGTCCCTCACAGTTTTACTCGGCACGTACCTGTCAAAAACGCATTTTACGATTGCCCTGAACTTTTCCCATAAACACTCAACATTGTCAGTGTCGGAACACACGGGGGTATGCGTGTATTTCACATGCCATCCTCCCTCAAATCCTCCCATAAATGCCGGTGTGCGATTACAAGGGGATGAAGTCTCTATGCATACATCTCAAGAACCTCAAAGGTAGGATTAACAAAAACTTACAACTCTAGCTACCAGAATATCTTTTTGGTCAGAAATACATCCAGAAAAGACCTTAATTAGCTTGAAAAATTTCGAAGATGTTGTAATTCATTATTTAAATAAATTTAATAGTCACCACGACAAAAGATACGGGATTAGTCCCTCATTCGGACTTCCGAGTCAGAAACGTCAACGGGGAGTTGCCATACTGATTGTAGTAAGGAATCAAGAAAACCTGGAAAGGGAAATGCAAAGACTCAGTCTAGTTCTAGTGGGGTCAGCGACATGAAATGGAATGAAGACATGGTATAATATAAATAGCATCGGAAAGGAGTGTAACGGGAATAGAATTGGTCGCGAGTAGGAAGCAGAGAGGGAGATGCTGTGTTTCATCATGATTAACCTCTTCAGAACTGACCTCAAACCGCCGCCAGAAACAATCGCTGAGGTTTCGTGCCGACGTTGCAAACAAAAGAAGAAGAGATGGAGAAATTGAATGAGTAAATTTAACATATAACTCAATATATACATGGAGATGAAAATCGTCGGTGATTAGAATACTGCGGTGCGGAAAGGTTACACAAGAATGTAGACACAGAAAAGAGAGGGGAGAAAATTAATTTTCTGCAACAAATTTCAGCTAGTAATAACGAATACAGTGTTTTTAAATCAGATCACTGGAGGAGAAGCTGTTTTTGGTAAATGCCTGGAGACCAGAGAAGATTGTATCTGAATCACATCATGATGAGAAATTCCGAGATGAGATATTGGATTGTAAGGATGAGATATAGGCTAAGATCACAATTTAGTAGTGATGAAGACTACTCTGAAGTTACAGAGGATTGTCCGGAAGAATCAATGTGGAATGAAGTGGAATACTGAAATATTAAGGAATGACGAGGAATGTTTCAATTACTCTAAGGGCCTAGATACTGCGATAATGAATACCACAAAAAGCAGTTTAGTTGAAGAGACATGGACATCTACAGTCATTATTGAATGAAATAAATGGGAAGAATAGGAAAGCCAAGGAAAAAAGTTGCAAGAAAAAAGAAAAGAAATCGAAAACTAAAAGGTGGCTGGAGGTTTGATTCAGCATATAAAAAAGTGAAATCAACCGCCGCTGAAAACGAAAGCAAAGACGGAAACTTTAAAAACACAAAAGAAAGTCTACTCTTAACTGAAGAGGAGATTGGGAAGGTACAAACAGTGCATTGAAAGCCTTTACGAGGGAGAGTCGGTGTGAAATGAGAAGAAATGGGAGTCGATGTGAAAGGCACACCTATAAGGACAATGTACAGAAGAATGAAAATCAATGTCAGTTTGGCATTAGGATAGGCAAAAGGGACCAGAGAAGCAATTTTGTCGTTGTGCTTGCTAATGAAAGTAAGACATAAGAAAATCAAGACACCTTCATAGGGTTTGCCGATCTAGAAATGGATTGGATTATTTGGGGGAAAAGACCAACCAGCGAGGTCATCGATCTCATTGGATTAGGGCAGGACGGAGAAGGAAGTTGACCGTGCCCTTTCAAAGGAACCATACCGGCATTTGTCTGGAGCTATTTAGGGAAATCACGGAAAATTCAAATTAGGATGGCCGTACGCGGGACTGAACCATGATCCTCCCGAATGCGAGTCCAGTATGCTAACCACTGCGCCACCTCGCTCGGTGACCTAGTAATGTAAAATGGTTGAAGCTATATGAAATTTTACGGAAAATGGGTGTAAGCTTTGTGGATAGGCAGTTGATATCCAATTGGCTCAAGAGCCGAGAGGGAACAATAAGAACGGAATACCAAGAACGAAGCCCCTACTGTTCAATCGGTACATCGAGGAAGTCATGACGGAATAAAAGAAAGTCTCAGGAGTCGTATTACGATTGAAGGTTAAAGGGTATCAATGATAAAATTCGCTAATGAAATGCTATCCTTAGTGAAAGTGAGGAAGAACTGCAGAAATTGTTGAATGGAATAAACATTCTAATGAGCACACACTGTGGACGGAGTGTAAACTGAAGAAAAACGACAGTAATTGAGGAGTGGCAGAAATGAGATTAACGATAAATTTGACATTAAATAGTATACCATGATCAAGACAATATGGAGGAATTCTTGGAAGCAAAGTAACACTTAGTGGACGAAGTAAAGAGGGAAAGAAAAAAATATTAGTACAGTGAAAGGGAGCATTCCTAGCCGAAAGAATTATAATGGCAGCAAATGTCAGCATTAATTTGAGGAAGAAATTCCTGAGTGTATGTTTCTAGCACTGCACGGCAGTAAACCACAGAGTATGGGGAAATCGATAAGGAAAAGATCGAAGCGCTTCAGATGTGCTGCTGTAGAAGGCTGTTGATTATTGAGTGGACTGATGAGACAGGAAGTGAGAAATTTCTCAGAACAATCGGCGAGCGAAGGAACGTGTGGAGGGATGATTTTCAAGACATAAAAACATAGCTTCACTGGTACTTGAAGGTACTGTTGAGGGTAAAGATGTAGGGAGAGACAGATGTTAGTATATAATCTAGAAATGAGTAAGGAAGATGGGTGCATATGTTACTCTGAGATGATGAGGTTGGAATAGGAAAGGCATACATTTCAGAAGATTCAAACAGAAAAGAAAATTCCCTTCTGGAAAGTGCCAGAATTCGACAAGATCGTGGCCCACCGAGTTTGTCGTTTAGTGGTATATTTGCTCGTGTTGATTGTGATCGCTCGTCCATTATGCACATATGGAATAGGTGAGTTCAAGAGGGCAATACCCATACAGGATGTAGTTGGTCCCGTCGAATAGTGCCCGTGGTAACTCGGTCGATCAAGGTCATCCGACCACGTCAAGGAAATGGACTTGTTGCAGGAAGACAGCATACCACCATCGCGTGGCAGAAGGGAGAGACGCGCAGACGGTGATGAGCTCAATGACTGGGCACAGAAGTGGCGTGACGTTGTCCTTTCAGTCTAGTTCAAGTACTAGCGTGGCGATGGAGGCTTTGCGGAGTACGAAGTTTGCCATTCCAACAGAAAAATGATGCTTGTTACCCTCACATCATTTCTTTCCACTCTGTAAGTAATATGCGTGCCACGTTTGGTTCAAATCGATCCCAGGGTATAGAAGGAGCTTTTTACCCGTTTTTTTCGCCCGCAGATGCATATGTCACATATATTGAACATATTTGACACATATTTGTACACATATTTTACATTTACTTCTATCGAATTTCGCCTTACAGTTTCGTTCAAGCGCATTTCAATGTTTATGCGTGATATTTCCTGAACTATGTGTCCACGATGATATACAAACGGTGGTATATGTGAATACTGTATGAAAAATTTGTTGCAAATAGAGTTAATCGTAAAGAAATAATAAATTAAAAGACGATGCCTGATGTGCAGTCTTGCTATGAAAACGTAGTAAGTCGTAATTTTTTTTCTTTCGCTATAGCCGACATACTCGTCTTGAGAGATTCAGCAACTTGTTGATATTTAAGATAATTCTCATTTGTCGTTCTGTCTGATTTAAAATTTGGAACTGAGACGGAACAATAAACGAGAATTATCTTAACTTTTTTTTCTTTCATCATTTTGTAGAGGGTGCCAGCGAGGAAAATGTTCGTAATGATTCGGATTTATGTGTGAAGTAGGTTGCAAATCACTAACTGCTCTTATTGGCAAATACTTGGCTATTTAAGCATAGTCAGCTACGCAACTTTTTTATCTCCAACCCCACCCTTTTCAGAGGTAGGTGATTCTTACCCCCACCAGACATAAATACATTTTCATAACAATTTTAGAACCCGGCGCTGCTCGGTTACGCATTTATTACAAATCTATTATTCCATCTCCTCTTTCCCCCCTCTCTCTGTCTCTTCAGTCTCCCTCTCCGCCGGCCGGTGTAGTCGTGCGGTTAAAGGCGCTTCAGTCTGGAACCGCGTGACCGCTACGGTCGCAGGTTCGAATCCTGCCTCGGGCATGGATGTTTGTGATGGCCTTAGGTTAGTTAGGTTTAAGTACTTCTAAGTACTAGGGGACTTATGACCATAGATGTTGAGTCCCATAGTGCTCAGAGCCATTTTCTCCCTCTCCGTCCACCTCATTATCCCCCATAATTCTCTCAATATCCTTCACCCTCCACTCATTTTCCGTTTCCTCCTGCCCTTCTGTCTATCTGCTACTCCTTCCTCTCTCTCTGTCCATCTATTCCGCTCCAATCACCCTGTCCTTCTCTCCTCTTCCGTCTGTGCATCTACCCCTTCCTCCCCATCTGTCCATTTCCTCCTCCCCTTCTATCTCATCCTGTCAATTCTACCTCCTTCTCATCCTACATCCTTGTCCCCCCTCTCTCGTTCCATCATCTCCTCCCACTCTACTCTTCTCTTTCTCTGTCTATTTCGCCTTCCCTCTCTCTGTTCATCTCCTCACCCATAACTATGCCCATGTCCTCCTCTGTCCATCTCTTCCTTCCACCGTTCTCTCAACGTCTTCACACCCATCTCAATACGTGGTTACTGGTTCTTATCCTCAAAGTATTTCTTTATAGGTAGTAAATCACGTGTGTACCAAGTCTGTGTGAAATCGATCCCAGGTATTGGCAGTTGTTTTATGCGGCTTTGCCTGCATACGCTCATCTCACACATCATATCATACATCTTTAACATATTTCACATATATTTGTTTATATATTTCACCAGTATTTCTAAAGAATTTCCCTGCGTTTCATTTTCACGCAGTGTTTATAATCGTTATATCTCCTGAAATATGTTTCCTACAATGATATAATTTCTTGTGTACACTTATCGTCATATCTGGATATTACCTGCGAAATGTGTTGTGAATAAAGCTGGTAGCAAAGAAGTCATAAATTTAAACGTCATACATGATCTTTAAGTTTTTCACGCATCTCAGTGTGTATGACGTCGTGTATGCTGAACTATGTGTCGCTCAATGGTACAGTTTTACAGGTACATTTACTATATATTGTCTACAAAGTATGTCACGATTAAAATGAGAAGTAAAGAAGTGATCAATTGAGACGTCATGCCTAATGCTGCAGTCTTACTCGATGAACAGTGAAAAAGTAGTAAGGGTAAACTTTTTCGCCATTTCGTTTTGAGGGTTGTCATCAGCAAAAAGTTTCATCGACTTTTTTAAAATTATGTGTAAAGGTGTCGCGAATCACCAAGTGCTCTCATTCTCAAGGATTAGTAAAGTGTGGATGTTCGCTCGTCATTGGCTACACATTTTATCACAACCATCCCTTTGGCAGCCTGTTCTTACTACCACAGCAAATCCTCCCAAGCACCAGTTGATGTGTGTACCAAGTTTGTTTGAAATCGGTCCAGTGGTTTAGGAGTAGATGTGGAACATCCAGACGTTCATACGTCCAGTTTTATAATTACTATGAATAGGTATAGATTCCTGACTTCCTTTAACAGTCTTGTAATTCCTTCTTTCATCAGTCGCCTGAAGTATATCTTTTGTTACCCAAGCTACCTTCCTAGTACCAACGTTTGTCTTTCCAACATCACTGCTTGCTTCATTTAGGGACTTCCAATCCTCTTCAACTGCACTGCCTACTCTGGTATTGCTTATCGCAGAATCCACGTCTTTAACGAACTTCAGATACTTCTCATCATTCCCGTATTCCTGTACGTTAGTATCCAGCTTCTTTCCACACTGACTTTTCCGGACAATGCTCTCAAACTTCAACATTCGCTTCATCATTACCAAATTGTGATCTGAGACTATATCTGCTCCGGGTACGGCTTGCAATCCAGTATCTGATTTCAGAATCACTATCTGACAATAATGTGATCAAAATGGTACTGTCCCGTATCTCTGGGGTTTTCCACTATTCTTTCTACTCTTGTAATTCTTGAACAGAGTATTCGCTATTACTAGCTGATATCTATTGCAGAACTCAGTCTTTCTCTTTTCTCACTCCTGCTACCAAGTCCACCTTCTCCTGTCACCCTTTCTTCTTCTAATCCGTCTCCTTCTACCACATTCCAGAACCCCAAGATTCATTGATTTTCGTCTCTCTTCATTATCTGTGTATACTCATATAATTTCTCTGTTTCTTTTATCTTCTGCTTGTGATGTATAGCTGAGGCATTGTAGACGTTGGTTTGCTGTCGATTCTGATGAGTACAACGCTATCACTGATTTGTGCACAGTAACTCATTCTCCTTCCTACCTTCCGCTTCATAACGAATCCTACTCAAATCATATAATTTTTATGCCGCTTTTGATATTGCCAAATATTCGTCTGACCATAAATCCTTATCTTCTTTCCATTTCACTTCATTACACCCTCTGTACCTAGACTGCACCTGTGCATTTCCCTTTTGAAATTTTGTTGCTTCCCTGCCACGTTTAACAGTCTTACATTTTACGCTTGGAGTCATAGAATATTACTCTTCCGTTAATTATTCGCTCTTTTTCTCATGATCACCTCCTCTTTGGAAGTGTCCTCCCGGAGATCTGAATGGGTAAGTAACCCGGAATCTTTTTCCCATAGAGAAATCATCATGAAACTTTTTCAACTACTGGAAACATGTCCTGTGAATATCTCTTACATGCCTTTAATGCAGTGGCTTCCATTGTCTTCTGCATTCTCAGCTCGTCAATCATCGTTATTCATCCGACCTTTAGGGCACTCCTCCCCCCCTCCCCCCAAGGGCAAGAGAGCGCCCTGAAACTCTGTCCGCTCCTCCTCTCTATTTGACAAGGCCGTTGGCGGAACGGGCTCACTTCTTACACCGGAAGTCTTCGGCCACCTTTACTGATGTAAACCAATCTGAGAAATAGTGCGCCAAGCACCCTAATCTGCTGAGCACATAAATCTGTCATAATATGGCAGTGTTGCAAAATAAAATATAAACATTTCTCCTGTTTACAGTAAACATGTCTTCCGATGTCCTTCGATAACTAAATATTGACTGAATATTAACTAGCATGAATTGTTGTTATCACCCCTCGGATTTCCACCTGTTATCACTTTTAAAGAAAGATATGGTTGAAGAAAGTGTAAGAGCATATGAGTATTTTGCACACTTTCCAGTATTCCACTTCGAGGAAAGAACGTGATTAAAGACACTGAATAAAATGCATGCAGAACAGCTGTACCTGATGTGATGTAGACAAAGAGAGCATATTATGTGAGTAGAGTGTCGTCAAGTCTTGGTCTTGCCATAGATGTGACAGTCGTCAGCAAGATGAGTACCACGTATGTGAGTGCGTTCCCGGCACTTGCAAGGTTGCCGGCAGTGCAGGCACTAGATATTTCACATATATCATGTCAAAGATGTAACTTAAGTATTGTGATTCGTGAGCAAGCACTACCGACGTGAGAAATGCCTCATACAACAGCCTTTAGATGTCATTAGGGTTCCTGTCACTTATCGCGGAATGTACGATTGGTAGATGGGCCACAATGCAGCCAATCTTTCGCAGATGTGCACTTGGATGTGTGATTATGGAGGAGTCGATAAGGTATATGTATCACGTAGTAACAGCGCCGTCGGGATGAACGTAGGAAAGAGAGCTTCGTGAGGAAACGGGTAGTGGAACCATACAGTAGTGCAACCGGTATGTATCTTTCGCAGGCAATTTATGTAGAGCTCAAGATACGGACAGTTGTCATGATTTTGACGTTGTTGTTTTATAACACAATAATCGGAGATGTCTCTCGAACAAAGGCTTTGGTGTTTTAGTAAAACACCAGTAAGCCAACCACCCTTGATCCTCTAAAAATTCGAATACTCGTGAGTAAAACAGCTTTGAACATCTGATTACCTTACTTCTTCTTCTTCTCAGCGATCACAGGCCCTGTAGAACACGCGCTGCATCAAAGATCTGCTTACGTCACCTTCTATCTCTAGCAGTCTCTCTCCGCCCTCTGGAAATTCCTAATTTTGCGATGTCCTTCTCTATGTCATCTTTCCATCTTGTACGCGGTCGGCCAATGGCCTTGTTGCCTGGAGAGTTCCTTCAAATGTTTTCTTGCTGATTCTGTTGTTTTCCATTCTAGCCACATGTACAGCCCACAGCAGTCTCCTATTTTTTGATTTCTGGATGATAGTGGGTTGCTTCATTAACTGATAAATTTCATTGTTCTTTCGAATTCTCCATACACCATTCTCCAACAAGGGATTGCCAGATTTTTCTCATTACTTTTCTTTCGAAATCATTCAGTTTTTTTCTTTCATTCTTTGTAAGCGTCCAGCTTTCGGAACCGTACAGTAATATGGGGCAGATGATAGTATTGTATATCTTTATCTCTGTTGTGATTGACAAAGCTTTACTTTTGAGTGGGTTGCTTAGTGGGTACAGACATCTTCATCCTGAGGCTATTCTTTCGTTTATATCCATTCTTATGATATTTTTACTGTTGAAATGTGATCCAAGGTATTTAAACTAAAGAATGTTTCTGAATTTAGAGTGTTGTTCAATTTCAAAATATGGATTTGGGTTTATTACTAGACCTGTTTCAATGTATTCTGTTTTCTGTTGGTTAATCAAAGGCCCCATTTTTCTGGCACTGTGCCTGAGAGATTTGTACTTGTCTTTCAGTTCTTCCTGAGTTTCACTCAGCAACACTATATCTTCTGCATAATCCAGGAGTTTTATTTCACTGTGTTCGAATCGGGGACCATTGTTTGGATGTAAATTACTCTCCTGAACCACTTTCTCTAATGCAAGGTTGAAGAGGACACATGAAAGAGCGTCTTCTTGTCGTAAGCCTGTTGTAATTGGAAAGGTAGGGGATATGGATCCTCTGAACTTTACTCCTGCCTGGGAGCCATCCATGCACAGTTGTATTATCCTAATGATTTTACTGGGTATACTAAATTCTCGTAATGTGTTGTAAAGGTTACTTCTGTGGAAGCTGTCGCTGGATGCGAATGAAGAGACAGTGGATGTTTTTGTTAAATTCCCACTATTTCTCAAAGATCTGTCGTATAGTAAACAAATTTGCCGGCCGCGGTGGTCTAGCGGTCCTAGGCGCTCAGTCCGGAGCCGCGCGACTGCTACGGTCGCAGGTTCGAATCCTGCCTCGGGCATGGATGTGTGTGATGTCCTTAGGTTAGTTAGGTTTAAGTAGTTCTAAGTTCTAGGGGACTGATGACCATAGATGTTAAGTCCCATAGTGCTCAGAGCCATTTGAACAAATTATCAGTTGTGGAACGGTTTGTTCGAAATCCCACCTGGTAATCTTGAATAATGTTTTCTGCATAAGCTTTAAGTTTTTCCAGAATGATCATTGACAGAATTTTGTACGTTATGTTATGTTATTACCTTATGTTATGTTATGTTATTACCTTACAAATGAGTTAATGTGTGAAGTATTTCATGTATGGCATGTAAGCGGAAGGGTCTGAAGTAACGTCAAAAGTTTGTTAGAAATCGCTAACTGATCTCATTACCGAACACTGGATGTGTATAATGTGGGTAATTTGCGCTCCACTTTAAGCAAAGCTCATTTTTCAAGCTATTCAATGTGTATGACGCCACTATGTGTGCTACAACGATATACACAAGTACAATCAATGGTATACATGCTATTGTCCGCTAAACGCGTTACCGATAGGAAGTAATAAATTACGATGTCATCGCTGATGATGATGGTTTACTACATAAAGAGCGAAAAATGTAAGCGACAGACATTTTTTGTTTCATCGTCTCGTGAAAGATATTAGCGAGGAAAAAGTGCTTAATAGTTTGAAACTATGTGTAAAGGTTGTTAGAAGCCTTTAATTGGTCTCATTCTCTAATAATGGATGGATGTAATGTGGTTAATTTGCACGCAATGAGTTCTTCTGGCTAAAGACATACATAACATAAGACATACATAACATAAGGCATACATAACATTGGGCAGCTGTGTTAAATCTTTAACATATCGTTGTACCTCTCAATGAGTAGACTATGAGTGCATTTTAATGTTTTCAAATTTGGTCAATAATTATATGAAATATGGAAAAAGAAACTTTTTAAACGTTTATAAGCCGTTAGACAGCGACTATGCAACTAAGAGACCATTCACTGTGCACTGGATTAACCTTTCACTACTGTACAGGATGTCTGACAATTCATGTTAGACACATCTAGAGTTTGTTTAGGGGAATTAGTAGATTTAATTTAACGCAGGAACCGCCGTCTGGAAAAGTCGTCCAGAGATTACAGACTGTCGAAGTTATAGGCGCATTCGCCTGTAAACGTGCTGCATGTATATACAGGGTGATTCCGTGATGGTGTTACAAACTTTCTAGAATGATGGAGAATAAATGAATCAATTTGAGGTAAGGGTTTCTGTAATGGAAACGAAGGAGTCGTAAGTTATAAGCGAAAACCGTTCTGATAACTCTGGCGCTGGAATAGATGTAAGGTACTGCTGTTGCTAAGATTCCAGGTTAGGCGACTTTGAGAGATGGTAGTATGGACGAAAACATGGAAAAAGTCCAGTAAACGTGGGCTCTACAATGCACATCTGAGGCGCTGTGAGCACTTGTTCATCTTCGCTACTGTGAAACATATCCCTTCTACTGGAGATGTGCTCATAGCTCTTAAGGTATGCATTTTAGATCCTATGTTTAAGACATTTTTTCTTGTATTGGTCCATACGACTACATCTGAAAGTTGCCTGCCACACAGTTCTAGCAGCAACGCTACCAGTACATGTGTTCAACTGTGAGAGGTATCAGGCAGGTTTTCGCTTGTATTTGTCAACTCTGTCGTTTTCGGTACAGAGATAGTTACCTCAAATTGTTACATTTACCTTTCTCCATTATCCTAGAAAGTCTGTAACGTCATCACGGGATCTCCATGTGTGTACATACACTCACAGGCACGGCGTCTATAACTTGACCCTGTGTAGCGTCGCTGGATGACGTTTGAGAACATGGGTTCCTATGTAAAACCTGATCTACTAAGTTTCCTCTAGAATCTCTAGACGTGTGTAACATGAATTGTGGAACACCATGCAGGTGAAGTGATACATTTAACCTGTGTGTACACATGATGGTATTCAGTAAAACCTGTTGACGTACATGTGGATTTAACGAACACATGTGTCTCAGTTGCTGACGTGCGCCAGCAGTTATGACGTCATGAATACCTTAGATTGCGGCAGATGTATTAGAATAGAGGGAGTACCTGTGAGCCGGAGCGCCTCGACGGTGAATTGCAGGCACTGGTCCTGCTGGAGGTGCAGCGCCTTGAAGAGGCTGTTGAGCGTGAGGCCGATGGCGAGGGCGGCCGAGGCGAAGAGGTCTGCGCCGGCCAGGCTGAGCGAGATGTGCAGCGTGGGTGAGAGCGGCCGCCGGATCCAGCACACGGACACCAACACGCGCGCGTTCACCGACAGCGACACCATGCACAGCACGATCAGCGCCGGCACGCTGCGCCACCGCCGGCAACAACACACGACCACGTCACCAGCCAGGTCCCGGACTACTGCCGGCCACCGAGCAGTTAACAAGCAGCATTATGTTCAGCAGCACCGGCAATGTCAGCATGTTGCTACTGCCACCACTACACTATGCAGATCCCAGATTACTGTGGGTCACCAATCATATAAGAAGTAGCAATATCATCAACTGTACCAGCAATGCTGGTATGCTGCTACAACCATCACCGACAGCACTCAACTACGACAGCAGACAGTGCCGCTGATACTGCCAGCCATCAACCTTTTCACAAGTAACAATATAATAAACGGCACCAGCACCATCAGCATGTTCCACCATCATAAACACACAACTATATTACCAAATCAGTGCTCTACAGCTGGCCAGTACAAATATCGATGCACGATGCACGAATGTAGGTCCACCAAAGTAGCTGCATGGTTAGTCTGGTGGACTGCTAAGTGAAGGTGTCTGGGCTCGATTCCTGGCTGAGGGAGAATTTTCTCCACTTGGCGCCTGGGTGTTTTTATGTCCTGATGTTCATATTGTCATAAATGACATTCCACTGTCGAAATGGCTGCATCGGCATGTCCCAAATGCTAATAAAGAAAACAACATGATGTGTATGGAATCTATACCAGCTCCACGTGGGTACAAGACTCAATCCTATCACATAATCAAACTTTCGACGTAAAATTTTGCTTTGGAGACAGTGACATCAGGTAACGATGATCTTAGACGACAATGTAATTCGCAAGCAACGTTACAGATTTTATAAAGGAATTTAAGAATACTGTAGGTGAATATCCAGTACACTTAAGAAAAACCTAAATGGTGAAAGACTGACTAATATGTGTAAAATTTTTCAGATAAAACTGATGTACAAAGATTTTAAGAAAATAGCAAGAAAAATCAAAACTTGGATATCTCCAAATCCAGTCCTAGAATAATTTCAAATTTATCACATAACCAAATCTGAAAGGAATTTCATGGAAACTATGACCATAAAGTAATAAGAAATAGGAAATTTGGTTCAGATTATTATCCAACATTAAAGTACAATTTATCCCGCCCAAAACAAAAAATACAACCAAGAAAGAAATTAAACACGCCCCACTGCAGCTAATACTACAATAGAAAATATAGAAAAATTTAAAGAAGAAATTGCGATAACAGACCAAAGTGACTGGCGTGAAAACCAGGTATAAATTACGAAAGCAGAAGAATTGAACATCGATAACGCTAATGCTACTGTTGTGATTAAGAGTGAGGACTACCGTAGGAAGTTCAGTGACCTTTTGAATTCTAACACCTATAAAATGCCTCAGAAAGATCCTACAACGAAAGTGTTAGGAGCTACCAATCGATTAATAAAAAAGTCTGCCATTCCTACAGAGGATAAATATCTATGCAAAACGGAAGCTTACCCTCCTAGATTATTTGGGCTTCGGAAGATACATAAGCCTAATGTCCCATTGAGACCGATAGTGAGTGCTATGGCATCGCCTACTCAAGAGTCGGCCACAACCGCATATCGGTAAAACTAATTATCACATTAAAATTCTATGCACTTTATCGAAAAACTGAAGGCGATTAGTGTCAGCCCAGGTGATATCCTTGTCAGTTTTGATGTGGTATCGATGTTTACCACGGTTCCTGTTGACGAATCTCTTTCATACATACCTGATATGTTTCTTACTGATATAGTAACTCTGTTTTGACGTTGCCTTTCCAACATTTATTTCCAGCATGATAATGAGTTTTACGAACAAACAGAAGGAGTGGCCATCGGCAGTCCTCTCAGTCCAGTAAAAAGCCCAGTAAGTGGTATCGGTATATGGATGACGCTTTTGTGGTTTGGAATCACGATGAAGAGGAGTTAGGTGGTTTCTTGATGCACCTAAATAGTATTAATCCAAAGATACAATTTACTATGGAGGAAGAGTGTAATGGACAACTTAATTTTTTGGATGTATCAGTAATTTAACTGGTATAGGGGAGTATAGGGCATAAAGTGTGTAGAAAAGGTACACACATGGAGCGTTGCCTCCAGAAGGATTCGAACCATCATCGCAGGCAGAAGACAGGTGTCATTAAAACATTGGTGGAAAGAGCTAATAAGAGCTGTGAGCCAGTTTATTTACAAGATAAACTAAATCATTTGCGAACTACTTTTAAGAAAAATGGATTCGCTGACAACAAGATACACTCCTGGAAATGGAAAAAAGAACACATTGACACCGGTGTGTCAGACCCACCATACTTGCTCCGGACACTGCGAGAGGGCTGTACAAGCAATGATCACACGCACGGCACAGCGGACACACCAGGAACCGCGGTGTTGGCCGTCGAATGGCGCTAGCTGCGCAGCATTTGTGCACCGCCGCCGTCAGTGTCAGCCAGTTTGCCGTGGCATACGGAGCTCCATCGCAGTCTTTAACACTGGTAGCATGCCGCGACAGCGTGGACGTGAACCGTATGTGCAGTTGACGGACTTTGAGCGAGGGCGTATAGTGGGCATGCGGGAGGCCGGGTGGACGTACCGCCGAATTGCTCAACACGTGGGGCGTGAGGTCTCCACAGTACATCGATGTTGTCGCCAGTGGTCGGCGGAAGGTGCACGTGCCCGTCGACCTGGGACCGGACCGCAGCGACGCACGGATGCACGCCAAGACCGTAGGATCCTACGCAGTGCCGTAGGGGACCGCACCGCCACTTCCCAGCAAATTAGGGACACTGTTGCTCCTGGGGTATCGGCGAGGACCATTCGCAACCGTCTCCATGAAGCTGGGCTACGGTCCCGCACACCGTTAGGCCGTCTTCCGCTCACGCCCCAACATCGTGCAGCCCGCCTCCAGTGGTGTCGCGACAGGCGTGAATGGAGGGACGAATGGAGACGTGTCGTCTTCAGCGATGAGAGTCGCTTCTGCCTTGGTGCCAATGATGGTCGTATGCGTGTTTGGCGCCGTGCAGGTGAGCGCCACAATCAGGACTGCATACGACCGAGGCACACAGGGCCAACACCCGGCATCATGGTGTGGGCAGCGATCTCCTACACTGGCCGTACACCACTGGTGATCGTCGAGGGGACACTGAATAGTGCACGGTACATCCAAACCGTCATCGAACCCATCGTTCTACCATTCCTAGACCGGCAAGGGAGCTTGCTGTTCCAACAGGACAATGCACGTCCGCACATATCCCGTGCCACCCAACGTGCTCTAGAAGGTGTAAGTCAACTACCCTGGCCAGCAAGATCTCCGGATCTGTCCCCCATTGAGCATGTTTGGGTCTGGATGAAGCGTTGTCTCACGCGGTCTGCACGTCCAGCACGAACGCTGGTCCAACTGAGGCGCCAGGTGGAAATGGCATGGCAAGCCGTTCCACAGGACTACATCCAGCATCTCTACGATCGTCTCCATGGGAGAATAGCAGCCTGCATTGCTGCGAAAGGTGGATATACACTGTACTAGTGCCGACATTGTGCATGCTCTGTTGCCTGTGTCTATGTGCCTGTGGTTCTGTCAGTGTGATCATGTGATGTATCTGACCCCAGGAATGTGTCAATAAAGTTTCCCCTTCCTGGGACAATGAATTCACGGTGTTCTTATTTCAATTTCCAGGAGTGTAGATCGAGCACCTCATTCCAGAAGAAAAGTGTCTGATAACATGCAGCAACAACTGTCAGCTGGAAAAGTTTTTCTTTCAATTATTCGAAATATTACCGACCGTATTGGGTAATTTCTGGCCAAGTTTCAAGTTGAAACAATGTTTAGACCACCAAGAAGATCGGCGAAAGACGCTCGACTCCCCTTAGCAACTCCTTGGGTGTGTAAAATTCCGTGTAGCTGTGGGAAGGTTTATATTGGAACAACGAAAAGAAGTGTCAATACCCGCTTAACCGAACACAAAAGGACCTGTCGACTGTGACATACCGACAAATCAGGTGTAGTGGGACACGTTTTTAAAGATGGTGGTCACGAAATAGAATTTAGTGAGAGGAGCGTGCTGGCCAGGACATCACATTATTATGCACACATGTGTAGAGAAGCTATAGTGATCAGAAACACCACAATAATTTTAATAGAAAAGAGGAAGGCTTAAAGTTAGGTAAGGTACGGCACTCGACTTTGCACCAACGGTGCGACAGTCGATTATCTTCAATCGCGGATGTTATTCAGAGATAGACTTACAGTCGGCACCACGTGACGTGTGTTAGTGCCGTCTATGCACGTACATAAACGTGACTTCCTCGGCCTGGCAGCCAGTTGTTGAGTCACCTCGGAAGATGTTGCCCGCAGTTGACAACGAAACGTCAGGGAGAAGAAGTTTTACAGATCGACCACGGCCTCTCAGCCCGAAAGTTTCAACTAATGAAGACGCTGGCCGTGAAGGCCTACACGTTACGATGAGGAGTAAGACTTGTTTAAGAAAAGTCTTGCAAATTCGACTGAAAACTTAATTGCGAAGCAGGTCACCTTTGTTGCCTCCATTCCTTAAAACATTAAGGGAACTCTACTAAGCACAGAAAACACAATGCACCTTGTAACCAACTTTTTTCTAAAGCAACGAACATGGATGGCAGAAATAGCTCTCCAGACTACTAGGTTCCCAGGAGAGAGATTTGTCTTACGTGGTGTTCTTTGGGTACATTCAGCCAATCTGACGCTTTGCCAGGAGAAATCGATACACGACAGTTAAAATTTTGGTGTCAATGGTATGCAATCTCAGATAAGTGTTCGTTCTGTCTGCATTCAAGTTGTTCCTATTACTAACGAGATTGCTTCCGGCTTAGGGGATGCGTTGCTACTAAAATCTGCTTAACTCACTTGTTCCGAACGTTTTTACTCTCAATGTCACTATCACCCACAATAAATTCTTCCATTTTTCTGCTTTTAGACTGAAATCGGAAATTTGATCTTGTGCCCACGTGGGGCGCGTATCCACTCAGTTATACTGGTATTCATTCTCATACTCTATTTACTTTCTTTGACATAAACCTGGCCGTTGGCCGGCGCATGGAAGTCCGAGTCGTTCACTTAAGGACCCAACAGAGGCTGCCCCTCAGAATTCAGTCCAGCAATCTGCACGATCTGTCAACACTGTATTATATAACACTTTCAGGAGGAAGTGCTGTCTTCAGCTTGACGTGTTACGGTGCGCTATCTACTCGTGGTCTAGTGGTAAAAGCTGTGCAATGTAAAATGAAAGCGCGCGGGATTAGCCGAGCGGTCTCAGTCATGGACTGTGCGGTTGGTCCCAGCGGAGGTTCGAGTCCTCCCTCGGGCATGGGTGTGTGTGTTTGTCCTTAGGATAATTTAGGTTAAGTAGTGTGTAAGCTTAGGGACTGATGACCTTAGCAGTTAAGTCCCATAAGATTTCACACACGTTTGAACATTTTTTATAAATGAAAAATTGCGAGTTCCAGACCACTCTACATTTATTTCTTTAACCGCTTTTCGGATGTCTGCTAAAAGTATCAGTTTCATTGAACCTCAGAGATAAATTACTTCACTTTGTAGTCCACCAGCAACAGCAAAACCTTTCGTGAAAGAGCTTGTGGTTGCATCTAAGTCAGAACAGTTAATGCTCGATAGTTTCCTTGCCCTACAGCGGTCACCCGTCACCGGCCGCCTAAGACCGCAACTGTCACCAGATGGTGACTGCGTGGTGCTGCTTTCTTGCATGTTTTTACTCTTACATTGGTAAACACTGAATTGCTTGTTATAGTAGTTTTATGTTCCGTGCAAAATAATTTCCATAAACCGAGTGAACATTGTACAATTACACAGTATGCGTAGGTTACTATGTGTGGTATTATCATTTGTCATTTTCGTATCTGAAGTTCTAGTTTCTGCCTTACGGTTGCATACGGGATTTTGCGTATTTGAATCGTATGAACGTTGATTAAATTTTAACCCTATTTTGTGTAGAGTCTCAAGTGGTTAGAGGGAGAGAGCTATAGGGCAACAGACGTCAGAAAATTGTTTTATTGTTTCGAGAAACATCATTCTGGCATTAACGACTTTCCACAGTCATGGAGTATCGACAACTGACGTATGTGAAGCACTGCGACCATTTCATCTTCGTGCGACATTTGAGTTCAACAGCTGACTCACAGTCTGGGTGTCGGAATACTGTATGCTCTAATTAAAAGCAACAAAAATCAAAGATGATCGTCATCAGGCAATACTGTTATTGGAAACGAGTTATGATGTCTTTAAGTTAACTTCTTACGAATAAATTAGTGGCTAAGGCCTTAAAAAAGACAAATACTCGAGAAAATGGAATTGTGGACGCATACTATTTTGGATACAGTGTTGCAAAAAAGGATGTTGTGCTTTATGAACTCCTCCCTAGTTACGTGTCCTTCGCAGCTAGCATTTGTCGTTCGTTTCCAACAACTGAAACACTTTTGAGTCACAGTGTACTAGAAAGTACGAACAAAACTGCGGAAAGTTTTGTTACTACATGATAATGTGCTGCGTTGATTGAAAAAAAAGGTCACTCTTTACGCACTTAATCTTCTGATCTTTCGCACTCAAGTGTTCATCTCTCCTACTCCGTGTTGAACATTCGCCAAAAGTTTTCTTTCCAGATCAAACTGCAGCTGAAACCAGAGGTAACAGCAACTTTACTACGGTACAGGTAAGCCACTACAGGTGTAGAATTGGTATAATACCTGATATCGTAAGGCTGTATTATAAAGTCTGACAGAGTATATTGTTGATGATTAATTTTTCTGTTATGTACTGCTGTGTTCACCGAACTAATGAAGAAACGCTGTTAAAATATGTACTGTACTAATACAAAGAAATTACAATTTATCACAATTACCCTACTATAAAAGTAATTCTAGCAAAACATAACGTATCTGTAACACAAGCGTGAATGAGTCAGCACGAATGAGTTAGGTTTGTGCCCTTTGGACTGTGAAATGACTTGCGTTTGTGTGCTGTCCTACGTAACACTAAAATAGCATAGAAATGTGGCTGTTATAGTATATATAGAAAGAAACCCAGATAACAAATTGTTCAGTGTCAAAATTTCGAACATAGAACTGCGCATTAAAAAAAATTCAAATAATTTTTTGACAGAAGAAGAAAAGGCACTACCAAATGTGCAGTAGCTTATGTTTCTCGCCGTTATGGTAATAGGATATTAGAAGTACTGAAATGTAAATTTTTTCTTGAGATTTTCTTATTTATATCCAGGTTGATTGTAGCTCCGTCACCGATTAAGTCAAATCCTCATCACCATCGGGATTGTAACCGAGAGCAGACACAACCTTCATCTTAGAGCGTGACGCCATCCCAAAACTAACGAAAGGTTGCATTATTTGTGTCTCCATTACTATACCAGTGGTTGCCAGGATACCTAAATCTTAGTCCTATATATTGAGGAGAGAATAGTGCCAATTGTATCTATGAAAGAGTTACAGAAATCAATAGGAATTGGAAAATTGGAATATCTCTAGACTCCGGAGGTAATCCCACTGAGCTGATAAAACATACAACAGAGGACGCCTTAAAAATACTTCATCTTATCTTTAATAAGATGACATAGGACCACGCAAGCCAAGCAAACAAAGCTGAATTCCATCAGTTGCTAAAATGAAGTTAAGAAAAAGATGAAAACCGTTTGTATTAATCAATAATGTAAATTATTTGTTTATCTACAGCAAAATCATGGGAACTGACAAAACAATATAAAGAAGGCTTGAAGCTGTGGAAATGGATTTTCTGTGAAGACGTTGAGTTTCAAGGCGAGAGAAGGTCCTGAACAAGGAAACCTGGAAGCGAATGGAAACTCCATCGTGCATCACCAAAGAGGTAGGAACACTGTGTTTAAGGTGGTATGGACGTGGGATCAGATTAGACAATGCACGATGGCTGTAAAAAGTACTTTGTTGGTAACCTCCATACAAGAGGAAAAAGAATGTCCTGCGCACAATGGTAAAACCAAGTGAAGGATGATATGCAACGAAGCTTGTTTATACAACAGTTCGACTTGGATACAATGCTGCGAGAAATGGCCTCAAGAAACGTAAGCATCTCGAAGAAATTTGTGTACTAGATTTAGCCCTGTCGTTTCGCCATGTATGCATCCAAAACATATTTCAAACACACCTCCTCCTCCCCCTCTCTGTGTCTACATCTCCCTCCCTCTGGCTGTCCACTTCACGCAGCCTCCCTTATCTATCTCCTCCTCCCCACTCCCTCAGTCTCTCCATTTACTCATTTTCCATTTCCTCCACCCCTTTTCCATTACCATCTCTTCTCTTTATGACGAAATCATCCTCCGTTTCCCTCTTTACATCGCCACTTCCCTGTTTACATCGCCACGTCCCACCTTCCTTTTCCACTTGGCCCCTACCCCCTAAACCTTCTAACTGGCTCATGCATCTCGACCTCCTCCTCCCCTATCCGTTTCCTCCTTCCCATCACTGTCCATTTCAACCTCTCCCCATCCATGCTCATCGACACATATGGCACATCCAACGTAGTTCAACAAAGCAGGCCAATCTCTTACCCAAAATGCCTGTCATGCAGAACAATCAGGGAACTGAAAATCATTTATTTGTCCCTCATGTACAGGGTACCATTCAAATCAGGTTGATAAAGCACGCCGATACTAGTTCAACACAACGTGCCTATCATACAGGGCAGCCTGGAAAAACCGTTTTTGGCCTCTGACATATAGGCTGCCCTGCAAAGCAGGCTGATTTGGCAGGCCGATACTGTTCATACACAAAATTCCTGTCATGAAAGACAGCTTATATGCCAGGTGTGGAAAGAAAAACGTTTTTGCCTGGATCTCCAGTCTTATAGGATCTAGGAGGTTATAAACTCAACAATGCTGATACTCAAGAGGCCTTGGGTAAAACTATGTTCTTTTGCACAATGTATTGCTAATGTTAACTGTCGTCACTGCACTATATGGACAGATGCGACATTAAATGGGCCTCTTTGGAAAATGACTTCATGCAAATCCTAAAAGTCTTTCATTTAACTTAAAACGTCAGACAACTCCAAACAATTTTCATTCAACACAGAGTCCTTCCTATAGATTTGTAAATCTCATCTTGACAAATAACATATAGCATTGCTTCGCAGTTTTGTGCAGTGAGATACTGTTGAGAATTCTATTTATTGAATTGGTTCTGCAAATTCACCATTGTTATATTTTAATATAATGTTTCTTGTATGTCCCGGAAGTGGAAGAACGGTAACAAAAGTGGGTATAATCATTTTTTCTACTAAAATCAAGAGTAATCTCCACAGAGCACACAGTGCGCAGATGTAAGGTTGTTTTTGTGTGCAAGCGATATTCACAACTAGGTTGTGCAACCTCGCTGCACATACTGACAGGGTAAATCAAATACTGGGTGGCGGATGTTTCAGCAAAATGGGAAAAAACAGTCTTTGTCACTAATTAATGACGAAGAGGTGGTCTGATGCCTTAATAGAAAATCTTTTAAAAGTGTGTGCAAAATACCTACGGATACTGAGAAACGTCGAGTCATCATCAGAGGTGTAGAAAGAAATCTTCTGATTAATTTTATTTGGGTGTGTTTCCGTAGCGCTTTTGAGACAAGGACATTTAAGATTCCAAAGACTTGAGGCGAATTTTTGCACATTCCAAAACAGTGAATTGAGCTTCAAAATGTCCCTGATTCATCCCCTCATAGGCCTCATGCATATTACGACTGTATAATTTAATTCAGCGATTTAAAACACTTCTACCATGAAGGGAAGCAAGCACTTATGTTGTTGGGGACCAAATTAGTACACAGTTTAGGCACGTCAGATTAGTTGTGTTGATGTACTTAAGAACAGAAACCCAGCCAGCACCAAAGGTCACAAAAATATACATGCTTCCCAATGTGAAGCTATACGAGTTACAGTGAAGAGCCACAGAAACTGATACACTTGCCTAATATCGTGTAGGGGCCCCGCATGCACGCAGAAGTGCCGCAATACGACGTGGCATGGACTCAACTAATGTCTCAAGTAGTGCTGCATGGAACTGACAATATAAATCCTGCAGGGCTGTCCATAAGTCCGTGAGAGTACGAGGGGGAGGAGATCTCTTCTGAACAGCACATTTCAAGGCATCCAAGATATACTCAACAATGTTCATGTCTGGGGAGTTTGGTGGCCAGTGGAAGTGTTTAAACTCTGAACAGTATTCCTGGAGCCACTCTGTAACAATTCTGGTCGGGTTTTGTGTCGAATTGTGCTGCTGCAATTGCTTAAGTCCGTCGGAATGCACATTGACATGAATCGATGCAGGTGATCAGACAGGATACTTATGTACGTGTCATCTGTCGGAGTCGTATCAAGACGTATCACGGGTCACATATGACTCCAACTGGACACCTCCCATACGATTACAGAGCCTCAGCCAGCTTGAAGAGTCTCCTGCTGACATGCAGGGTCCACGGATTGATGAGGTTGTCTCCATATCCCTGCACATCCATCCACTCGATACAGTTTGCAAGGAGAATCGTCCGACCAGGCAACATGTTTCCAGTCATCAATAGTTCAATGTCTGCGTTGACGGGTTTAGGCGAGGCGTAAAGCTTTGTGTCGTGCACTCATCAAGGGTACACGAATGGGCCGTCGGCTCTAAAGGCCCACCTCGATGATGTTTCGTTGAATCGTTCGGATACTGACATTTGTTGATGACCCAGTATCGAAATCTGCAGCAATCTGCGGAAGAGTTACACTTCTGTCACGCTGAACGATTCTCTTCATTCGTCGTTGGTCCCGTTCTTACAGGATCTTTTTCCTGCCGCAACGATGTCGGAGATTTGATATTTTACCGGTTTCCTGATATTCACGGAACACTCGTGAAATGGTCGTACGGGAAAATCCCGACTTCATCGCTATCTCGGAGATGCTGCGTCGCACTGCTCGTGCGTTTACTATAACACCACGTTCAAGCTCACTTAAATCTTGATAAACTTGCCATTGTAGTCGCAGTAACCGATCTAACAACTGCGCCACACACTTGTTGTCTTATATAGGCGCTGCCGACCGCAGCGCCGTCTTCTGCCTGCTTACATTTCTCCGTATACCACTTTCTTTGGCACTTCAGGGTGTTACATAAAGATCACGTGCGCCTTGAAGAAGTAAGTAAGGAAGTTTAGGTTCGATGTTCTTCAGTGAAGCGGTCTTGCAGAAGTGAAAGAACCCAAGTATTGTTAGGAATGAAATGGAGAGTAAAATAGACTATATTCTTAATTTTTAACGTTTTTCTGCAGGGACAGCAACTGATATTGTTTATATAAGAATATACAGCCTACAGTTGCCGGTTAACTTTATCGTTTACCTAGGTTTCAACGTTAGTAATAACGTCTTCTTCGGAACATAAAATATTATTTAAATGTTTGACTAAAACAAGCCATGTCCTAAATCAAGACATGCCTTGTTTTAGGCAAACATTTAAATAATATTTTATGTTCTGAAGAAGACGTTATTACTAACGTTGAAACCTAGGTAAACGATAAAGTTAACCTGCAACTGTAGGCTGTATATTCTTATTTAAACTATATTCTTAAGTTCAAAACGAAGTCGCGGAATATGAAGTGCCGGATGGGTATCAGGGCTCGGCTTTCCCGGAATGTATTAACACTGCGCCACCGTGCTCCGTCGCACCACAGCCGCACCGCCGACCAGAGTGGCCGAGCGGGTCTAGGCGCCACAGTCTGGAACGGCGCGACCGCTACGGTCGTAGGTTCGAATCCTGCCTCGGACATGGGTGTGTGTGATGTCGTTAGGTTAGTTAGCTTGAAGTAGTTCTAAGTTATAGGGGACTGATGACCTCAGAAGTTAAGTCCCATAGTGCTCAGAGCCATTTGAACCATTTCTGAACAGCCGCACTATTCGAATTATCCGTGACGGAATATTGTCTGGAGGAAGATCACGAAAACAGTTCACGGTATATGCAGATCATTTAACGGATTATATCTATGACGCTGTTCGCAGACGAGGCAGGAGAAGCGATCATTAGAAATTAGTTCATGAACCAAGATCATGACGATATGCGACATGGTTGTTAATTTTTGCCTAACTTCCACTGTAACTAAATACTCCTTTACGCTTTATGCAGATCTGCTATAAGCTTTCTTGTATCGCGTATACAGTTTTTCTACATATCAAGTAAACTCAGTTTTCATTGAAACCTACGTTCCACAAACAGAAATTTTGTTACAAATATGGGACACATTATATCAGTAAGATGGAGTAGTTGGCTACAATTGTCACACCCATCTGGCTCTTAGGCGGGAAACTTGCGTTCATTGTGGACGTGCTACACTGTCGCGGGATTATATTTGTGCTGTTGACTGCAGTTTCCCAGTTACTCAGATATAAGCTGCCGCAAGTGTTTCAATAACCTAAACGAATTCTGTTATATATGTGGTAACTACATTGTTCCTAAACAAAGACAGGATATTAACAGTACCATGAAAAAGCTCTTAGTGATCAAAAGCCACCGCACAAGGTATGCCGTACATGCGTTGAGGTACTGAGACTGTGGGAAAATCAGAAATGGACTGCAATGCCTTTTGCAAGTCCTAGAGTTTGGAGTGAGCCACAAAATCATGTTTATGATTTTTATTTTTGTATGATTGATGATGAAAGTCTTAAGAAGAAAAGTGAGAAAGATATCAAATATCCTAACATTTCTTAAGACATACGACCAGCTATCCATAGTGAATCTCTCCCTATTCCAATTCCAACTACTGTTCTTGAAGATTTGCAACAGGAGAACAGCGCAGAAAAAGAATGTGATGATGGTGATCATTACAAGCTACAATAAGATACTGCACTGGAATTCTTTAATCTCGCTTGCGCTGTATGCGCCCGGGCATTACCGTGCAAAATGATGGGTGGGTTGCGCAGAAAGTGTCGCCGCTTCTTTCGCAAAGCTGATCACAGGTGATACCGTGCATTGACGCTCTGCCGTGGAGGAACGTAATGCGTTACGATACCAAGCTGTGGCTGCTCTGTTCGGTCGATGGGACTGGGAAGTACTGTACCATCCACCATACTCCCCGGACTTAAGTCCTTGTGACAGTGATTTGATTCCGAAGATGGAGAAACCACTTCGCGACAGTCGCTTCAGAACTGTTCCAGAGAATCGACAGGCAGCAGAACGCTCCATTCGCACCATCAACTGAACAGGCTCTGCTAATGGTATACTACGCCTTCCACATCACTGGCAATGCGTTCTACACAACATTGGTGACTAAAGGACAGTAACAGGTGCAAACATCTAACTCTTTTGTATCGGTTGTAAATAAATAGTTGCCACTATTTAAGTTCCAACCGTCTTATTATTTACTAAAATGATGAACTGTAGTAATACTATACAAGATTAGAAAATAATTTCTTTTCAATGCAATCAAAGAATTTTCTGATAGAAAAAAAATCGTGATTTTAATTAAAACTACAGATTCGATCGGTACAAAAATCTGACGTGGTACGGAAAAACCAAACCAGCATGACAGATATTTTAAACATCACCTTACTGTTATCAAACATCGTTCAAAAAGTTTTAAAATGCAGTAAAGCTGTACTGCGATGTGGTGGTATGGCCTACCACTAAATACACAGTACGACCAACTCTTGTTCGCGTAGCCTGTAATTTGGACAGCAACAACTACATTTATAGCGTCTGAAGTCCTGCGGCAGTGTCCTGTCTCCTTGTTCACAATCAAAGGATAGTTGTTAATCATCGTCCCCAGGCGAAAAGGATATCAACTAACGCTGGCTGTGTCGCAACGCCATGAAGCTAGCTTGCAACAGAGGTAAGATTGACAGCTACTGTTCTAGAATGCAAATTACAGTATTTCAGTGCTACGACAGAAATAGGTACGAATACCGCCATATACATTCTATGGAAAGGATTCTCATTCAGAAGTCAGGGCTCCCAGCGGCTGTCGCCCTAGATGACAGGCACATTGTTCCCTGGATCGTATTGGAAGGCATAATTAGATCACTACCTCGTGTCTAGAAATAGACTTGTTTGCAGCAGGACAAGCATACACACGCACAGCGTATCGACGTCTGGAGTTCCACGGAATGTTATCACTGTGAACATTGTTGCCGCTTATTTCGACGGGAGAGTAGAGAGATAGCGCCAACAGTGGTGCGCCCACGTAGCACAGTGGAAACAGGAAACCTATCACCTCGTGTCCTTTCAGACGAGTCCCGTTTTCGCATACGGTGTCACCGAGGACAACGAACGTTGCCACATTGTATTCGCTATCGTCATACGGGTCCAGTGGCAGGGGGTGACGGTATGAATGGCATTAGCAACACAAAACGATCTCCTGTGGGTCGCATAGCCGATAGTTTAGACTGCTTCCCTTACGTGACGTGTTAATGACGGTGGATGTGCCCTGTCTGCGAGGTCTCCGTGACAGTATCTATCAGCACGACCGCTTGTTGCCCGTTCTGCCCTGACCTAACCCAGTAGAGAGGTTTTTCCACTGTTGTTCTGACTAATACTTTCTGCAGATCTCTCACCCACTGAAAATATCTCTCCATTGGTTGCCTAGAGCGTGGCACGCCACCGCTTGCCAGTCATTGTGGTATAGGTTAAAAGCAGCATCAAATGATGTACTCGTTTCTAAGCTCAGTTCGCCTTGATTCCCAGCCGTTTTAGATCCATTGTTGCTGCAAGAGGTGGCGGCTCTGTTTACTAAAGTTCACTCCCAGTTTACTTCATAATAGCCTACAAATTTCATCGTAAGCTTTTCCTACTATCAATATCATCGTATAAAGTCAAGGCGCTGTTTGACGTTGTTACCAAAGATCCACAACTATTCTTGACCGCTTTACTGCAAGTTTCACACAGTGCTCTATAAAACGTTCGGACGGACGTAGGCTACATACTGGTACAGTTTTCAGAAAAAGTCACGAAAATTCTAGACCGATTTACTCCAAATTTTGCGCGATTAAGTAATAAACTTTACTACGAACAAATGCAGGATGTTTATAAATTAGTTATACAAAAGTAACTTTTAACTGTGAATAAGGTACAGAACTAACAGAAATATTTTCTGCGACGCTGAATGCAAATGTCCAGCGTGGCTCCCTTTCGTAACACGACAAATGTACCATATAAATTAAGTTTCTTGCCAAATCCTATGAAGCAAGCCTTGATACACAGTATAACCTCGTTAGCGTGAACTCACATAAGACGAACTCGCGGTTAAGGGGAAAAAATAGGTCCCACTAGTAATATGCTAGTTCTTATGGTATGTTTTATCGGTTAACACGAATTTCGGTTAAGGCGAATTACAAACTCTGTTTCAGTCCCTAGCGTAATTAAAATTCACTGTAACACAAACTTCCGACCTTGGAGTATTCTAAGGCGTAATTTTTTTCCGAAATGAATGTAGGAAATGTAGATACACAGCTAATTATACTTATTGTTGACTCGTTTTTGACGTTTTGTAGGTCGGTAGCCGTGATTATCATCTCAACAATCAGCGCATGCTGTACATTGTAAGACATACAATAATGTGTGCAGCAGCATTTAGGTACGTACTCAGTGCCAGATTTGACAGGTGTTCTGTTAGTCGTAGCCGTATCGAGTTGGAATACTGAATAAATACTACAGTTAAAACCGGTACCGCAGCACTCGAAAATGGCAAAGAGGAAACAGACAGCTCTAAATTTACAGTTAAAGCTTAAGGTTCTAGATGAAGTGGACCGTGGTACCAAGAAAACAGCAATTGCAGAGCAGTTTGGAATACCTAAATCTACTTTATCTACGATTATTAAGAATCGAGAAAAAATTATTACTGCTGCGGCATGAGGTTCTGGAAACAAACCTAAACGACTTCGTACCGCCAAGTATGAAGACATCGAGACGTTACTGCTAGAATGGTTCAATCATATGCGTGCATCTAACATACCTTTAACTGGCCCTGTGATTCAGTCAAAAGCAAATGATATTGCTAAAGATATGGACATCGAAGACTTCCGTTGTTCTGCTGGTTGGTTGTATCGGTTCCAAAAGAGACATTCAATTTCATCTGTACAAATTTGTGGTGAAGTAAATAAAGTTGATGAAGAATGTGCGAACAGCAGGTTGCACGAATTCAACCGAGTGAGGGAAAAGTATGCCTCGTGTGATGTGTTTCACATGGATGAAACTTGATTTTTCTACAATCTGTTTCCAAATCACACCCTGGGGATAAAAGATGATAAGTGTCACGGTAGAGCACGAAGCAAACAACGTGTGACTGTTGTACTGTGCTGTAATCCTGACGGCAGTGAGATGTTTCATCCATGGGTTATTGGTAAATCCGAGAAGTCACGTTGTTTTAAAAATATAAATATGGACACTTTACCTTGCATCTACTCTCACCACAAGAAAGCTTGGATTGATGGCACATCATTTCGCAAGTGGCTTCTTCGTTTCAACAGTCCAATGGTAGCTCAAAATAGACATATTCTTCTTACATTGGACAGATGTACTGCCCATAACGTTCATGATCTGGACCTATCCAACATAAAGGTTCAGTTTTTCCCACCCAACGCTACAAGCCGCCTTCAGCCTTTGGACCAAGGCATAATCTCTCTCATAAAGAGAGCTTATCGTAAGCGACTTGTAAGAGCTGCAATTCGTGCTGCTGAAAACAATAGCGCAACCCCAAATTGTAATGTGCTTGACTCAATAACAGCCAAAGCCATCGCAGCAGCCTGGAACTCAGTATCACCACATAATATAGGGAAGTGCTGTAACACAGCTTGGAGACATAGCAACACTGAAGTGGTCCACGAGAAAAGATGCCACTTCAACTGATGAATGAACAGTTCTGCAGAACGTTGCGAACCCTGAAATTAGTTTCGAAGAATTCATTAGTGGTGGTGGTGGTGGTTAGTGTCATTAGAGACGGAGCGCTAGCTCGGGTTAGGGAAGGATTGGGAAGGAAATCGGCCGTGCCCTTTCAAAGGAACCATCCCGGCATTTGCCTGAATCGATTTAGGGAAATCACGGAAAACCTAAATCAGGTTGGCCGGAGACGGGATTGAACCGTCGTCCTCCCGAATGCGAGTCCAGTGTGCTAACCACTGCGCCACCTCGCTCGGTCTAATTCATTAGTGTAGACGACGATGTTGCCGTATGTGCTTCTGTGGAATCGGATGTGCCAAAAGCTGTGAACGAGGTGCAAGAAGGGCCATCATAAGAGAGTGAAGAGGAAGAGAATACAGATAACATTCCACCTACCCGTCAGGAGATGTTTAAAGCCTTGGATTGTTTAGAACGGTTCGCTTCAACATCCGACGTCACTGCTGGGTTTACGGACGCTATCATTACAATTGGTTGTGAAATTTCAAAATATTATCGTTCCCATGAACGTCAGGGAATCATGACTGATTTTTTGCCAAGAAAGTAACGTACATAACATGGAAAGTAAGCGTTTCCGGACACATGTCCACATAACATATTTTCTTTCTTTGTATGTGAGGAATGTTTCCTGAAAGTTTGGCCGTACCTTTTTGTAACACCCTGTATACTGCCATTCGATGCTGTATAGAATTTTTACACTATGATCCAACAAACATTCAGACAGATATAGGATATGAAGTGGAAACTTTTTTAACAAAAATATCTGAAAGTTCGTGACCAATTTACTACACATCTTTTCACGACAATCTAATTAACGTTTGGAAGAACCTTGGCTATATATTTTTTTTAACTGATGTGGTATGTTAATGCATGTATAATAAATAACTAACAAATGTTGTTACAAAAAATCTCGAAATCTTCTTGACGGATTTACTTCAGATTCTGACACAATATTCTAGTTAAAATTGAAACATAGGCTATATAATTTTTTAAACAACGATATACAGGTTTTGTGTAAAAACCGAAGTGGCAAAAAGTGTGCTGTGCTGTACTGCGAAGATGTACAGTTTCGTCTTCCTCTTCGCAGTCGGGTTTAACAGAAGACAGGGAAGTTGAGTTTATGGCTTGCCGGCATCTGATTTGAATAATATCACAGAATCCGAATCGTCCGAATCTTTGTAATCAAATCCGTTTGCAGATTAAAACTACGCGAAATACCGTCTTTCAAGCTACTATCTCTACATATCCAACAGCAAGAGAGGTGTCTCTCATACCCCGTATACCAATTATCCCAATCGATTTACCCATTCGTTTCAAGCGACTCCGTCTCCTAATCAGAGTTTCGTTTGCTATACAAATAATCAAGTGTCAAGGTCAGAGAAGGAATATGGATAGAGAGGGGGAATGGGGGTGAGGAAATCAAAGTAGAGGGGGATAAGGAGGAGATAGTCAGAGAGAGGGAGATGAAGGAGACGGATAGAGAGAGAGGGATCAGAGGAGTTGGAGGGAGGAGGAGAGGAGGTGATGGAAAGAGAGAAGCCGTACGTAGTGGACATGTATGAAGGGAGGGAGGAAGTGCAGAGATGGACAGTGGGGAGAGGAAGGGGAGAAGAAGAGTAGATAAAACATCCAATTGCCATACATACAATTGGGAAACACTGCCAGGTTCACTTGTACTGTATATACCTAATATGTAAAACTGTTTTGTACGGTATCCTCCATATTTTGCATTTTTAATGAGCAACAGTGTGAATACATGTAGCGCAGGATGCAAAAATAAGAAAAATGTTATACGAATTGGCTACACTATCGACAGTCAGTCACTGGGATCAGTGAGAATCTTCAAGTATTACGGAGTATCCCTCTGGAGCGAATTAAATTGGAACGACGCCAGCACTGAGGCCGTTGTTTTCGAGGTAGGTGCCAGGTTTGTCGGAAGAACCTTAAAGAAATATAATTTTCCACAAAAAATGGTGTATTATAAGTCATTGAACAGTTTTTTAATACTCTTCGACGCTTTTTGATCCTTACAAATTTGTATTTTCGGAACGAACAGAATAGTACGCAAGAACTTTCAACATGTTTATCACGTAATGGCCAAGACGCTAAAAGCACAGCAGTTCAGGACTACGCAGTTGGTACCAAAAGTATTCATCTCGTATACCATTCGAGATAGGGAGGTAAGGTACATAGCTTCGTCACATACTACAAAGTGGCACGTGGAGTTTAGATATAGATAGTTAAAAGGGGGGTGGGGGGGGTGGAATAACTTTGATTGATGAGGAATCTACAGTCTGAAGATCAGCTAATTAGAAAGTGAAGCGTTCTTTTCCGGCCACCTTTTACATCTTTATCTATATCTACCTGTGTACTCCGAAAGTCACCTTGCAGCGTCTGGCGAAGCTACGTACCGTATCCCCAGGCACGAAGGTTATGCGGGATGGAGAGTTACAGGGTGTGTGTAGCACTGTCGCTTACTCCTTGCCTGTTAAAATCGTGAGTAGTTTGCGGGAAGAACGATTTCCGGTAAGTCTCTGTGTGGGCGCCAGTCCTTCTAGCATGACATCGACGAACAAGATTCTGACGCACGCTGACAAATATCCATGGTGTGTCTCGAATCACATCACATGCGTCTACAATTCTGGCAACTAATTCCGTCTTCGTATCCACTGTGGTGACATACACAAGTGACTTTCGAAATGCCCTAGGAAATAACCAATGGGATTCTGGTCAGGTGACCTCGCAAGCCACGGTACAGGACCTCCCCTTCCAGTCCAAGGACCAGGAAATACAGCATTGAGATGGTTACAGACAAACACACTGAATCGAGTGTTATATCCACGTCCTCTCACGAACAGCCAAGGGGGAAATGTAAATACGATACAACAGAGCCACCCAATAGACAAGTAAACAAAACCTGCATCATGACTTCCTAGTAATCAGGCTCCTCTTCCTTGTTTCCTTGCAGGAAATAAGGAATGTACACGTAAATAAACAGCACAATTCATGTAAACGTGTACACACATTAGTTGTAAATAAGCTGGAAAATAGTAATGCTTGCCGAAACGGTAGACAAGTTTACTTACCTATCTCCTTAAGCTGGCTTCTCGACCCCACGTTCCCTACCTCAAATTATTCAGCGGAGCATTTTCTATGTCCTGTTACATTTTTGCACGCTCTTACAGAAACACCCCTTATATTTGCCATTTGTTAACCCTCCGACAGTAGCGCATGTATCTGTGAGATACATGACCTACTTTTTCTCTAATATTACCACAATGAACAGTGGTAACGGTTTGCTGGCCCACGACATCTTGTGTCATACCTTTCTTATTGCTTCACAGGAATTTCAGTCTTATCCCGATACTGAGAAGGTCATTAATGAGTCAGGTGTGGGAACGTGTACTGCCTGTATCTCTCAGATACAGCGCACCTTCTCGGGTAACGCTTTGTCGCCGCTAATGACTGCAGCTGTTACATTGTTTGCAACGTACACAAGTCGGCAGTTGCGTTGTTCCTGCCTGGGGTAGTTGGAGACGCAAAGAAAATGGTAACTGAAATTGACTGCTGGAGCCTATTCATCAGTAATGATATCCTAGATCTAATTGTGGTCAACACTAACAGGTGTATAGCTGATCTAAAAGGAAACTTTGCTCGCGGGAGTGACTGCAAGGACACAGCGCAATCGAAATAAAAGCCTTTCTTGGCTTGTTATACCTTGCTGGTGTGTTCCGTGGTGGGTGACAGAATGTTCACGACTTCTGGACATCACAAAAATCCATGTCCGAAGCAGGATTCGAACCTGCCACCGTAGCGGTCGCGCGGTTCCGGACTTTTTTTTTTTTTTTAATCTAATGAACCGCTGCAGGAGCAGGACGACGGGTAGGGCAGGGGTCGACACCCGAAGCCTGGCCATCCCGCCGCCACGCCCAAGCAACGTGTTCGAGTTCGAGGATCGAAGGATCAGGAAGAGGATATAGTGGGTTTGTCGATGTTGTTTTATTTATTTATTTCTTTAATTTTTATAATTTTTTTATAGATTTATTTTTGTTACATTACAAAGAAAGATCCTACAACTGCCGTAGCCGTGCGTCCGAGTCGTCTTCTCGTATGTTGGGAGGGGTTCCCCCCTATTCCGTCCGTAGAGGATCAATATGCTCCAGGATTCTTCTTCATTTTCAGCGTCTCATACCCGGAACGCCCCAGTGAGCAGGAGGATCCGCAAATAATGAACCTAAATAATTTGCGAAACGAGTTCTGTACTTCGGGTGGCGGCTGAAAGCTGAAGGGACCAAAAGTCGAGTGTGCCTTTGGGAGCATCGCAAAATATGTAGGAAACTGCCATGCCTTTTAGCCAGTTAACGGCGTTCGTTCTGGTTGATGGAAAGTATACGCTGTCGGGGCGCAATACTTCATCAGGGGAGATAGACTCCGGCAATCGCCGCAAGAGTAACGCCAGCATGGGTTGCGTCAGTAGCCAGCACTCGCTGGTCGCGGCACACGTCAGACGGTGTGCGTCCGAGTCAGCGACTGAGCATGTCGGACACAAGGGGTCGTCCGTCAGATGTATGGAATGTAGCCTCTGACGAGTAGCGAACTTCCCATTCACAACCACGTACCACAATGAACGCACCGTCGTAGGTAGAAAAGGCGTGTGTACCGCTCGCCACACCGTGTTCCAGACAACTTCAGGATGTCAGTGCGTGACCGTATTTACAGGTTGCTGCTGTTGGTAGAGGCGATAATAGTCTTTTGTGCTGGGCTTCTGTGTCGTCGGAAGTTCTGACCGTAAGTAGCTGAAGTCAATCAAGAACTCTCTGATGTGGGTGAGTGCCGGTGAAATGTGTCCTACAGAAACCGGGGGATGCAGAGAGTGTGGTGCCACTTCCGCTATCAGGGTGCCCGTCAGAGTGGCGTGGGCAGAGGTCCACTTGCGACGCATAGTGTTGAGATAAAGCGATCGCGCACGGTTATATACATGCTGCGGCAGCGTCAGGGTGGCGTATCGGACTTTAAAAACCAGACCGCTGCTTACGAAATGTCCATATGCTACTTGAAATCTGTCGGCTATCGTAGCTGTCAAGGGAAGGATATGCGCAAAATAGTTCAGTTTTGAGACAAGATAGGTGTTGACATAACGTGTTCTGAGAAGCATATCCAAGCGACGCAGTTTGTTGTCCTGCAGCAGAGCACGTGTCTGGTGTAGGAGCCGGCGGTACGTAGCCGCCGCCGTGCGGCGGACATTGCTATAGAATTGCACTCCTAAACACTTGAGTACGGGCACCTTGTCAAAGGGCACCGCCGTTGTGTGGGAAAGCCCCCCTCCGACATCGATGTATTTTGTCTTCTTCACGTTGATGACGCTCCCAGCGACCGCCCCGTACTGGCGTAGCCACTGTAGCGCCATATGCATTTAATCCTCTGATCTGGCCAGGAACACCACGTCATCGGCGAATGCACCACAACGAAAGGTCTCGTCCCGCAAGGAGATACCAGTTAATCGCTGTCGTAGACCATGTAAAGCTGGTTCAAGCGCTGCAGCAAATAATACACCCGACAGGGGGCACTCTTGTAGCACTGACCGTCCAACTACAATGTGACCAGACTGATAACCGTTGACCATCATGCGGGAGCGCGCTCCGTGGACCAGTCGAAGGACCACCTGTGCAGACTCCGGAGAGAGGCCCATGCGTTGCAAAACTGCGCGTAAGAAGCCGTGGTCGACGCGGTCGAATGCGTGGTCAAAATCTACGGCGACAAGGGCGCCTCGTATTTTGCAGGCCGCCGTCAAGGCAATTACGTCGCGGTATGCTCATAACGCCGTATGAATGTTGCTGACACCACCTAAACATGTTTGATCGGTGTGGATGGCTTTCCCGATGGCGGTGTGGAGACGCGCGCGTAGGATACGGGCGAAGATCTTGTAGTCGTTGTTGAGGAGTGTGAGTGGGCGAACGTCCTGCCACCTACAACCACCATTCGGTTTCGGTACTGGGATCAAGATGCCTTCTGTGAATTCTGTGGGGACAGTGAAATCAGGGCGGATCAGGTCTTGAAACATTTGGGGCCACTTGTCACCCATAAGGTGGTAAAAAGTGCGGTAGAATTCCGGGGGTAAACCGTCCGGTCCAGGCGACTTGTTCAGTGCTCCACGTGCCAAGGCCGATGTCAGCTCGTTGGGTGTAATGGGCAACAGCAGACTATCATCGGGTGCCACGTCCCGAGGGGCGGGAAAATCGTGCAGCAGCTCGTCATAATCACGTACATTTCGCGGATCTTCCATGTACAAGGTCCCATAGTCTCTGGCGAACGTGTGCGCGATGTCCGTTTGTGTAACTGCGCGGCCGCCCTCCTCCGTGTTTACCGCCGTAATGAGCTGACGTTTGCGGTGGCGCCTCTCGCGCACAATGTGATACACTGACGCTGTTTCGTTGGGGATACAGTCTTGCACTCGCGCACGGATGCGGACACCTTCGAGCTGCTCGGTCCTGAAGCGAAGTAGACGAGCTTTGATGCGTTGTACGGACATCTGACGTTCGGGAGACGGCGGTTGCGTCGCCAGCTCACGTAACGCTGTATAGTAAAATTCCAATGTTGCCCTTTGCCAGTTCGATCTGTCACGCCCGGAGGCCATCAAGGTCTTTCGGAGTGCAGGTTTGACACATCCCAGCCACCACAGCAACGTGGAAGCATACATGGGCAGGCGCCTGATACATCGACGCCACGTGTCAGTGACTGCTCGCCGACACGCTTCCTCGCGAAGGAGGGAGACGTTCAGCGTCCACGGGCCCCTGCTGCGTCTTGTGAGTTGTCGAGGTAAGGTGACAGTGCAGATGTACGCGAGATGGTCCGTGAAGGCCGTCGGCCAGAGTTCTGCATCACGGGTTGCTGTGCGGAGGGCACGCGAGACGTATATCCGGTCCAGACGACTGGCAGAATGGCTGGTAAAGTGCGTATATCCACTCTGGGTCCCATGATGTAAGAGCCATGTGTCGTGGAGCGCGAGGTCACGTATCAATGCTTGTAGAGCCGGGCATGGGACGTAATGCGGTATCTGGTCCTCGGGCCGCAGAACACTGTTAAAATCGCCGCCCACTATGTAATGGTCCATATTTCCTTGCAAAAGTGGGGCTACTTTCTCCGAATAGAAGACATGCCTGTCACCACGGTGCGAATTACCGGAGGGAGCGTAGACGTTAATGAGGCGGACTGCGCCAAGTGTGAGTGCGATGCCTCGCCCGTTCGGCAAGTACGTCGCGTCCGTCGCGTCTATGCCATCTCGGAGAAGGATGGCCGTTCCTCCTGCACCATCACCTAAGGGTAGGCTGTAGGTGGTGTAGCCATATAGGTCTAAACGCAGCTCGGGACGGACCTCCTGGAGAAGGGCAATGTCCAAGTCTGCCGCTCTGATCATGTCGTGTAACATGCGGGTCTTGACAGTGGAGTGGACACCATTTACACTGACTGTTCCCACACGGTATGACTGAGACATATCAAGTGGCGGAGGCAGTGTGCCGGTGCAAGTCCACAGTGATCTCACACACCACACAGCCATCCATCTGCATGCTGTGCATTACTGTGCCGTATGAGTCCCTGACTGGCAGAGCCCTCCGGGCTCAATGTCAGACATGGGCTCTGGTGGAGATATCAATGTTTGCTGTGCATCATCTGCCTCCATATCGTCTGCCCAATCACCAAGAGACGATTGTGATGTCATTGGGGGCTGGTCGGTTTCACAGGAGCCCACATTTTGGGAGTCGACGCAATGCGCCTCGTTTTCTGGGCCACCAGATTTAGGAGAGTGTTCCTTGTCTTCAGGCACCTTCTGGTGAATGATGCCACTGGAGGCCGTTGCAATTGTGGACGAGTCAACGAAGTCGATGTCTTCCGCCGGCTTCACATCCCTGTCCTGTTCTTCAGCTGACAATCGCCTCTTCTTGTGTCGCTTGGGTGATTTTTGCTTTCGGGTGCGAGATTCGACATCCACTGGAGGGCGGGGCTCGACACAGTCTCGGTCGCTAGGAACCCCTGTGTCCGATTCCGACAGTGACGGTGGCTGGGTGCCCACGACGCTGCGGTGGGCAGAGGCTGTAGGAATCTCTGCACCGTTGGGCTGCGGCGTCGTCGACGGCGCTGACTCTCCAACGGAGCTGGCAGCGGCTTGAGGAGGTAGCAAGTTTCGATCATCCATCACATCATGTCGTGCTGCCTCTACGTATGTTAACGGGAGAGAGGTCATAGTGGATCGTTGGGGAAGTTCATTGCGGGGCACCTGAACGAGGCGGCGCTGCAGACACTCAGTTCTAACATGGCCTTCCTGGCCGCAGCCCGAGCAGGTCCTCGGTTGTCCATCATATATAACAATTGGGCGGCAGCCACTATAACAATTGGGCGGCAGCCACCAACGAAAACATATGATGGAACGTGCTTCTTAAGTTCTATGCGCACTTGCCGTACCCGTTAAGGACAGGGTACGTTTCGAATGTGTTCCATTTCTCCTCTGTGTGGCTCAGAACTGTGCCGTATGGCCGCAGCGCATCAACGACTAGGTTGGCAGGAACTTCGAACGGTAGTTCAAAGATGCGCACGGTACGCACCCCCAGACCAGCATGGTCAACTCCTACCACGCTCACGTTACCGTCTGCGTGACAGAAGCGAAAGGCGTTTGCAGATCGTTGGAGTTATCTGTCGCAGGCCGCTTCGTCAATCAGTTTGAGGTACACTGTGCTGGTTACAATAAACATATGAATTCCTATCAGTTCTTGTGGTTCTATGTGCATGATGTCTCGTAGAAACCGTTCAATTTCATGGGCCTTCGGTCTCGTGTACGATGCGTTGAACGTTAGTTTGATTGTAGCTTTTCGATATGAGAACGCCATGTCGGGTCGGTACAGGTACTATACGGCAATACAACGACGCGACCGCGCGCTAGCGGGTAAACAACAACACCTGCGGAGCACTGCCCGGCGCGCCGAGCCCGTCCGCACGGTATCACGGCTGAAAGCCGACTGACTGAGCGCCTAGAACCGCTAGACCACCGCGGCCGGCTACAGCAGATGACCTTGGTCTTAATATTTTTAGAATGACCATGTCCGAAAAACGTTTCCTGTTCCTAATAAGATGTGTTCGTTTTGATGATGGAGCCACAAGACAAAAACGGCTCAAGACAGACAAATTAGCAGCCGTGAGGGAAATGTTCACCATGTGTTTGAATAACTGCAAGACACATTACTCCTTAGGTCAGAACGTCACAGATGATGAGAAGCTACCAGCATTTCGAGGCCGGTGTGAATTTCGCCAGTTCATACCATCCAAACTATCTAAATATGGCATCAAAATTTTCTGCCTATGTGATGCCAAGCTTTATTATACTTACAACATGGAAATACATTGTGGATTACAACCAGAAGGACCCTTTCAGAATAACAACTCCGCCAAAGAAGTAGTTCTGAGACTTACCGAACCAATATATGGGACGGGTAGAAACATTACAGCAGATAACTAATTCACTAGTTTGGAGTTAGTAAGAGAACTGCCTAAAAGGAGACTGTCGTTAGTAGGCACAATTAGAAAAAACAAGAAGGAACTGCCATCGAATTTCGTAGCACCAAAAAGTAGACAGCAAAATGATAGCGTATTTGGCTACAGCAAGAATGAAACCCTTGTGTCGTATGTCCCGAAAAAAGGGAAAACTGTAGTCCTCCTTTCGAGTATGCATGTATCGTCAAGTGAGGTTTCGGAAGGTTTAGAAAAAAAAACCAGCAACTATTCTACACTATAATGACACCAAATCTGAAGTTGATGTAGACAAATTCTGTGCAACCTACAATGTAGCTAGATCAACAAGAAGATGGCCTATGGTGATTTTTTTCCACCTGCTGAACATTGCAGGCATCAAATCAAAGTAATTTTCTTGGGCAACAAGAATAAATACTCAAATCGGCGCGAGTACCTCAAAACTTAGGCTCTGACTCTACTGCAAGATCATCTCCAAAGAAGAGCTCTTATTATGACTCTATCTGATGATATAAAGTCAATGTTAGTAAAGTACAAACCTAAAGGAAAAGAGCAAGAAAACGCTGAACAATCCTTGGAATCAGAAAACAAGAAAAGAAAAAGGTGCCAGTCATGCTACAGGGAGACAAAAAAGACTTGTCTCAGCAAGTATACATGTGAAAAATGCGGTACACATCTTTGTTTGCAAAAGCACGCAAAAGTAATTTGTGAACAATTTCTTTCTGTAGAAGGCAATCAGTAAAAAGAGACATGCAATGATTAGTTCAATAGTTTATTTCTATCTATAATAAAATCAATTTTTAAAAGAATTTCATGTACTTCTCCATAACAAAATGTCAAATATTTCTGTTAATTTGAAAGTGTAATGAACCTGATGTTCACTTCTGTATTTGTAAAATCTGTAACAATAAACGTAACGGTAATTTTAAACAAAAACAAAAGAAAAAGAACCTGTAAACAAACAAAAAACCACAAAAATCGTCGCATGTATCCACGAGATACATCGCGACTAGTGGCGTCATGAATGTTGACGTGCCTGCTGGAGGGTTAACTTTGTTTATGTTGAAGGTCTATTGCCACTCCCTGCAGAAAGCATTGACCCTCTGCAGGTCTTTCTCCATTTCGTTACAACTTTCTTTCCTCTCGTCTTCTCTGCACACCACAGCACCATCCACAAAAATCCTCATGGAACTTCCTACGTTATCTGACAGGTCATTTATAACCACTGTGAAATGTAATCGTCCATAACACTCCACTGGGACACGTTCTAAGTTACCTTCGTGTTTGAAGACGGCTCTCCGTTCAGAATCACATGCAGTGTTCTGATTTCTAGAAAATCTTCAGTTCAATCACACACTGCGTAGGCTCGTAGATAGTTTATTAAGCTGTAGTGAGGAACTGTATCGAACACCTTCTGGAATCCAAGGAACACGGCACCTACCTGGGCGCCCTGTATCAACTATTCACTGTTTCTCGTGAACGAAAAGTGCGAGCTGGGTTTCACATTATCGTTCTTTTAGGAATTCTTGTTGGGCTTGCAGAAGAGATTTTCAGCCTCCAGAAATGTCATAATACGCGAGCATAAGACATAGACCAAAATTCTGGAACTGACCGAAGTCAGAGATATAGACCTGTAGTTTTGTGCGTCAGTTCGACGACACTTCTTGAAAACGGGAATGGCCTGGCTTTTTCTCCATCACTGGGAACACTTCGTTCCTCCAAGTGCCTATGGTATACTGCTGTTACAAGAGAGGCACGTTCTTTCTCATGCTCAATGTAGAATCGTATTGCTATCCCGTCAGGTCCAGTGGTCTTCCATCTGTTGAGGAATCTGAAGTACTTTTCTATTCCACGGTCACCAATTTTGATGTCAGTTATTTTTCCAACAGCGCGACTGTTTAAAGTAGGCACTACAGCGTGATATTTCTGTTTAAAACAGTTTTGGAAAAAGAGTTTTAGTATTTGGGTCATTTCCTGTGTCGTCCTCCGTCCCAGTACCATTATGGTCACAGAGTGGCTTCTATGTGTTTACTGATTTAAAATCAGACCAAAGCGCCTTAGGAATTTCTGTCAAGGTAGTTGACAGAATTTTACTGTCGAACTCATTGAATGCTTCACGCATGACTCTCCTCACGCTGAATTTGCTTCATTTAGTGTGCGTGTGAAATCTTGTGGGACTTAACTGCTAAGGTCATCAGTCCCTAAGCTTACATACTACTAAACCTAAATTATCCTAAGAACAAACATACACACCCATGCCCGAGGGAGGATTCGAACCTCTGCCGGAATGAGCCGCTTCACTTAGTGTTTATTTGTTTTTAATGCTTTGGCTACACTTAAATCTGAAGTTCTCTCTGTAGTTTCCTAACATGGCTGTTGAACCATGGCAAATTTATTCGGCCACAAACTCAGACAGGATCACAATAGGGAAACTAATCCTCCAGTCATATTCAATACATGGTCCCTAAACATGTTAGGGTAACTACAGGTAATCTAAATGGGGATTATCAGACGTGATTTGATGATGAGGGTCCAGCACGGTTCACTTGTACTTGAGTGAAGCTTTGCTGAATTCAAATTAGCACCGCCGAATGTAGCAAAGTAGCAGCGCTGTCACTGGTTATATACCGCAAATCACATGAATACGTTATTTCATCCATTATTTGTCTCTCACACATCAAGTTACTTTCCTTTTGAAAACAATATTTATTGATTTTCAAACCGAAGATTCCCCTATGCACCGAAATGTACGATTTGAAATTTCCTGATACGTTAAAACTGAGTACCAGGAACTTTCAATGTTAATAGCTATTGCAGATTTTTTGTTTTGTTTTTCCTTTAGTTATAATGTGCAACATATAAAGTAAATGGTTAATACATGGTCAAGAACTGCGCAATAGTAAATATCAATCAGCTGTTCTTCACTGGCGTGCCTTTCACTGTTTTGATTCATATAGGACCGTACTGCAGACGACAGTCGTCCTTCAGAAACTTCCCTCTGTTTCTAGCACTTGATGAGGCAGACAGACTTAATACGGGCAGACTGTTAAACCGCGAACGACGGGGCAAGTTTGTGTTCTCACGCTGTGGAATAACAATAACACTTGATGGCAAGCAGAGTAGTCCCTCATTTGAGGAACGCTCCTGAACTCGCGAACATTCACGCAGTAATTAGATTTCCCACTTAGCGTGAGATATTCAGCAGTCCTTAGAGGCATGTACCCGCACAGCAGTAATCCCTAACATTCGGCTGCTGGAGTGTGAGGTTTTATTCCGCTCGAATACAGGAATGTGATAAGAGTAGCAGGAATACTACGGCGTTCCTGAACAATGCCTCAGCTCTAGACTCGGATCTAGCTTAATGACCCAGTTAAGGTATTTCTGCTGTGACATTGCCTATCACCTTGAACTTGACCTTGAACGCTGATGACATCATAGTAATTTATTGACCTTTAATGCCAATACGAATATCACAGCTTCGTTAGCTGGTGAGATATCTCAAATATGTATATCGAATTCATATTTTTCCACTGTATATGGGAGCTGATTCTTTTTCAGTACAAGAAACGAGTTGATTAATACATTAAGGACACCAATGCATTCTTACATTATGAACAAATATAAAAAAAGATAAATCTGTGAACAACATAAAAATATTAAATTTAAGAGACATACAATTAAAATTCTTAATATTCATCGTCACAGGTAGAGTGTATGTGCACATTCAACCAAGTGTGCATCTAACACTCTTTGCAATATAATCTCTTTTTTTGTTAAATTCCACAACTAGAGAATTTTTGAAGAGTTGTTTTTTTCCATTCTGGTGATAGGGCAGTACAGTATTTGGCGCACAAATTAGTGGATTATGAATATATATATATATATATATATATATATATATATATATATATATATATATATATATAAATATAATTGACAGATGAAGCAAATGTGAAATGAAATTTACTGACGAGATGGTACAGTATTTCACATAAACGTTAAGAATTCAACCAGAAAGTACATTACATATTGTGTGGGTGTGTGTACATGTGCTTACGAGCTTTTTTGATAAGTAATCAAATGCTTTTGAACACACCACCCAGTTCAGGGAAAGACGTTTGTGCAACTACTGTAGTATAACTGAATACTTCTTAATGAGGAGTAAAAAAAACGTGTGTGCTAAAATTGTTTCATAAATAATTGAACACTATTCAATACAGGGTCCAACTGAGGTGAAGAAGACTGTGAAAATATTGTAGTATAATTGAGTACTTTTGATTATGGCATAAAAATAAAAAGATATGTGCCCATGCTTCCAATTTTTTTATAAATTACATTGTGAAAAATTGTTGTGTGTACTTTTGAACATAACTGGTTTGGCCAAAAATATTTATACAGCACTTTAATTGACTGAAAAGTATTTACCACCAGAGCCATGTTGCACTGTGATTGACTGAAAAAATTTCCCATCATCTTTGATATTCTTTAAAGTGCTCACCATCAACCATCTTCAATTTTTAAATTTCCACCATTTCACATCTTCATGGCGCATTGCCTTCAAGGTCAGTGACCTCATGTGACATCACCAGGTTTCAAGGTCAAGTTCAATGTCATTGATGATGTCATACCAAAATGCCCTCAACAGATCATGAAGCCAGGACCTCTGGATCCAAACCAATCGCTGACGGGTGGGGTAGAGTCACCATAGCTTAGGTACTGGTACACGGTGCTGGTACTGCCAATCTGCTGTGCTGATAGATGTCAACTGCTGAATTCGCAATGTTTAGTCATTGTTCAGTAGAAACTGATAAACAGCATTCACTGAAATTTAATGAACAGCGTGTTTCATTGATAACTTACCTTTGATGGTAGTGCATGCAAGGCACAGCGCAGTTGTAAGTAGGCTGTTTAGGTTTTTTTGTTGTTATCGCCACGTAGCGCTCTGTATGAAAATCACTGACTGCTGTGTGCAGTCTTTGGCTGGTTGGTATTGTTGCAATATTCGCTATTGCAGAGTTGGGCGGTTGGATGTGAACAGCACATAGCGCTGTGCAGTTGGAGGTGAGCCGCCAACAGTGGTGGATGTGGGGAGAGAGATGGCAGCGTTTTGAGAGCGGACGATCTGGATGTGTGTCCATCAGAAAAAGGAAATTTGTAAAACTGGATGTTATGAACTTATATGTATATATATACAGGGTGTTTCAAAAATGACCGGTATATTTGAAACGGCAATAAAAACTAAACGAGCAGCGATAGAAATACACCGTTTGTTGCAATATGCTTGGGACAACAGTACATTTTCAGGCAGACAAACTTTCGAAATTACAGTAGTTACAATTTTCAACAACAGATGGCACTGCGGTCTGGGAAACTCTATAGTACGATATTTTCCACATATCCACCATGCGTAGCAATAATATGGCGTAGTCTCTGAATGAAATTACCCGAAACCTTTGACAACGTGTCTGGCGGAATGGCTTCACATGCAGATGAGATGTACTGCTTCAGCTGTTCAATTGTTTCTGGATTCTGGCGGTACACCTGGTCTTTCAAGTGTCCCCACAGAAAGCAGTCACAGAGGTTCATGTCTGGCGAATAGGGAGGCCAATCCACGCCGCCTCCTGTATGTTTCGGATAGCCCAAAGCAATCACACGATCATCGAAATATTCATTCAGGAAATTAAAGACGTCGGCCGTGCGATGTGGCCGGGCACCATCTTGCATAAACCACGAGGTGTTCGCAGTGTCGTCTAAGGCAGTTTGTACCGCCACAAATTCACGAAGAATGTCCAGATAGCGTGATGCAGTAATCGTTTCGGATCTGAAAAATGGGCAAATGATTCCTTTGGAAGAAATGGCGGCCCAGACCAGTACTTTTTGAGGATGCAGGGACGATGGGACTGCAACATGCGGCTTTTCGGTTCCCCATATGCGCCAGTTCTATTTACTGACGAAGCCGTCCAGGTAAAAATAAGCTTCGACAGTAAACCAAATGCTGCCCACATGCATATCGCCGTCATCAATCCTGTGCACTATATCGTTAGCGAATGTCTCTCATGCAGCAATGGTAGCGGAGCTGAGGGGTTGCCGCGTTTGAATTTTGTATGGATAGAGGTGTAAACTCTGGCGCATGAGACGATACGTGGACGTTGGCGTCATTTGGACCGCAGCTGCAACACGGCGAACAGAAACCCGAGGCCGCTGTTGGTTCACCTGCCGCACTAGCTGCGCGTTGCCCTCTGTGGTTGCCGTATGCGGTCGCCCAACCTTTCCAGCACATTCATCTGTCACGTTCCCAGTCCGTTGAAATTTTTCAAACATATCCTTTATTGTATCGCTTTTCGGTCCTTTGGTTACGTTAAACCTCCGTTGAAAACTTCGTCTTGTTGCAACAACACTGTGTTCTAGGCGGTGGAATTCCAACACCAGAAAAATCCTCTGTTCTAAGGAATAAACCATGTTGTCTACAGCACACTTGCACATTGTGAACAGCACATGCTTACAGCAGAAAGACGACGTACAGAATGGCGCACCCACAGACTGCGTTGTCTTCTATATCTTTCACATCACTTGCAGCGCCATCTGTTGTTGAAAATTGTAGCTACTGTAATTTCGAAAGTTTGTCCACCTGAAAATGTACTGTTGTCCCAAGCATATTGCAACAAACGGTGTATTTCTACCGCTGCTCGTTTAGTTTTTATTGCCGTTTCAAATATACCGGTCATTTTTGAAACACCCTGTATATATATATATATATATATATATATATATATATATATATATATATATATATATATATATATATATATATATATATATACTGAGTTTTCAACATTATTAAGGTAAATACATTGTTTGTTCCCTACCAAAATCTTTCATTTGCTATCTATGCCTATCAGTAGTTAGAGCCTTTAGTAGCTAGAATCTGTTATTTAGCTGGCAGTATTGGCACTCGCTGTATTGCAGTAGTTCGAGTAACAAAGATTTTTGTGAGATAAGTGATTCATGAAAGGTATAGATCATTGTTAGTCAGGGCCATTCTTTTGTATGGATTATTGAAAGTCAGAATGTGTTGCACTTAAAAAAAATATTATGTGTCAGTTTACTGTTGATCAGAATAATTAAAGAGAGAAATGTCTGAGTACGTTCAGTTTTGCTCAGCTGTTTGAAAATCAAATGACATAAGAGGTTTACCAGCACCATCATTCATAATTTTCAAAAGGGAACGTTTCATATGTCGACCCTTAGCTGAGGATACCTCTCTGGAATCTTCTGATTTTTTATTGTAGTTTGTGTAGTTAGTGCAGGTATTGTTTATTACTAGCACTTAATTGTACAGAGAATCTCCTTTGTAGTTGTAGTTTTGCTTGTTATACTGTAAAACAGTTGTGGCATGCATGTAGATTTGTACCAAACATTTCGCAGCTGTGCTTGCAATTAATTAGATATTATTTTCAGTGCTATTTTAATGTGTTTTCTAATTTTACTCTTCAAATTGTGCTTTTCTCTGTTATCGTGTGAAATATTGTGACAATTATGGCGTGTAGTCTACAAAGTAAACTGAGAAATGACAGTGAAGACGAGAATAGTGTATTAGCGCCACCATGTAATGAATTAACTAATTTTCAACATGGTAATTTGGTAATTATGGCTAGCGAAATGGACCAGGCAATAAATAATGGTGTAGACAGTGAAACAGCTAGTGAACAGGGAAGCATTATCTATCGATCGGTCAGCAACAGCTCGTCCCAGGAACCCGAAATGACAGGACACAATCTTGCAAATACCGAAGATTCAGGTTTTGCGGCTTCACCTTTTTCTCAGTTATGTCAAGACACATTTTCTGCTTTTCAAAATGCGAATGTTGCCGGTGCAAATGCACTGCCGAAAAGCATAGAGGAACAGATTCCAGACACTAACACATTATTATTGCAATTAATGCAACAAAAGAAACAAAATCAAAAACAAATGGAACAAAATCAGAGACAAACACAGCAACAAATGGAGCAAAATCAGAAGCAAATTAAATCTTGGTGCTGCACTCTGCCTCATATTAGTTGTAATATTGCATTTGCTTTGCTAATTTAGATATACTGCTGCTTGGTTTGCTAATTTTCATTTTTTTGTCATTACTGTTTGTGTTTATTGTTTTGTGCTGCTGCATTGCCTCGTCCCTTAGTTTATACATCTGAGCTCAGTAGGTTAAAGTTATCTTAAGATGGGGTAGGCTATATAAGAGAATGAGTTGTGATGAATTGGAAGAAATGCATTGAGAAGTTATATAAAACATATTTGGCCAAAATGTGTATTGTACAATGAGAAATAATAGTTTTGAAATAGGATATGAACCAAACAGTAGGGTTTAGGGACAACAGGTATAGATAGGACTTTTGCGAATAATGATGAACTAATGGATATCTCCAAGAGCTAAAGAAAGCTTTTTTTGCAAATCAAATACGATAAATACTGCAGTAAAACAAACCCAGTCCTTTCCTTTTGTGTTATTCCGCGATGTGTTTCTGTACCCTTGTGTGTTAGTATTCTTCCTGTCTTTATGTGTTTGTCTGATAAGATTTACGTTGTAGAATGTTCCTAATACTATGTCATTGAGTTTGTAAAGATGTTTAGACATTATTTATTCTGTTTTGTTTTAATGCTCATGTGAGAAGTAAATTTTTCGAAAGCTCTTCTCATTTTTATTTATTTATTTATGTCATAATTTCTGTAACACTGATGTATATGTTTATTTCTATTCTTTTGTAAAGCCCATATTACTACAAATGTTATCTGTATTACTATGTTCTTTAATGATGTATTGTAATTGTATTTTTATGTTGTAAATTTATAATTGTATAGACACCAGTTCTTCCAATTAAGTTTCATTTCACTGCACATGTTTATGCTTGTCATATTATATGCATAATATGTGAGAAGTTAAAAAAAGGGAATGTTAGTGTTTGCATGTGTGTTGATAGTTCAGCAATGGACTGGTTCACAGCACTGCTGGTTCTAAGGACAGTCCAAAACGTTTGTGAGTGCACAAGTGGTGGTTCATGGACTTGCTATATTATCTGCAACACTCTTCAATGGTGATTGTGTACCCGCACAGTCACAACAGATGGCTGCTGGCCATCTGTGTAAGGCCTACAGTGGGTCTGCACCTTTGATGGCGCACCAATACCATTATCTCTACAAGGACTTAACTGGGTCTGCAGCTGTGGTGGCCTACCGATACCATCATCTCTGTAAGAAATACAGTGGGTCTGCTCTGTGACGACCTACCTACCAATATTCTTCAAAACTTCGACTGACTCTACTGTGGGGTTTCTCTGTTGTGGCCCATTACCCGTCTGCATGTCAAGAGTCAGCACTGTCTTTCCGTTGGAAGGACAACACTACTTCTTCAAGACTGCATGGAAATCTATTACTTCCGAGTGCATTTTCTTTTACTGATCAGACTTTGTGCAATTCAATTACTACTGTGATGAATGATAAGGATAGTCTTTATGAGAACAATTTTTGCTTTTGCCCAACAGTGTATCAATAATTGTGTGCATTTGATATATTTGTTAGCATTAATATAAAAAAATTACCAAATAATTATTGGGCACTACCGAAAGCAATTTGTAAAATTGTTTTGTGGGGAGCATGGGGCTAAGTAAGTAGGCTGTTTAGGTTTTTATGTTGGTAACGCCACGTAGCGCTCTGTATGAAAATCACTGACTGTGCTTTGTGCAGTCTGTGGCTGATTGGCATTGTTGCAATGTTCGCTATTGTCGTGTTGGGCAGTTGGATGTGAACGGCGCATAGCGCTGCGCAGTTGGAGGTGAGCCGCCAGAAGTGGTGGATGTGGGGAGAGAGATGGCAGCGTTTTGAGAGCGGACGATCTGTACGTGTGTCCATCAAAAAAAGGAAATTTGCAAGACTGGATGTCATGAACTGATATATATATAAATCTTTCATTCGCTAACTATGCCTATCAGTAGTTATTGCCCTCAGTGGTTAGAATACGTATTTTATTTAGCTGGCAGCATTGTCGCTCACTCTATTGCACTAGTTCGAGTAACGAAGATTTTTGTGACATAAGTGACTCGAGAAAGGTATAGATTATTGTTAGTCAGGGCCAATCTTTTGCACGGATATTGAGAGTCAGATTGCATTGCGCTAAAAGAATGTTGTGTGTCAGTTTACTGTTGATCAGAATAATTAAAGAGAGAGATGTCTGAGTACGTTCAGTTGTGCTTAGCTGTTTGAAAATCAAATGACATAAGAGGTTTACCAGCACAGTAATTTATGAATTTTCAAAAAAGGGACGTGTCAGTATCTATTGATCAATAGGTATGAACTAGATATACCTGAAGTTGCCACACACACATACACACACACTCACACTCACGCGCACACACACACACACACACACACACACACACACACACAAAACCACAGCATGAATCACCACTAAATTTAAAGTTTTTAATGGTTATACTTTTTGTCAGATTGATATTCACCTGTTTACAGTCTTCATTTCTTAATATAACGAACAAATGTTAACGTCCTGGTAATACTGAGTTGTTAATAACAGTATATTAAGGAACTTTTAGCTATGTATGAGTGTAAGAGAACAGAGAAACTCTGTAAATAGCAACTTTGTAGATAGAAACAGAAACAGTCTCCTGCTGTGTATTAAGTCATGCTATATGCATTAAGTTATGCATTTCTTCTGATTTTATTTGAATCATCTTCAGTGGTCTGACACATATGCACATTTTAACATAAATATATGGCAAAGAAATATGCCCATAACATAAAATACAGTGTAACTGACATATCAAATAACCGATATACTGTGTAAAACAATAACCACTCCCAAACTAATTTAAACAACATCCATTAGAGTTGGATTTCCACTAGGAGGCATTTATCAGCGTAAAGGTCATATCTGCTATGTAGTGTACATGGGAATGACTAGCAGAAATCTGATGACGTTAAGGAGGCTCAACAGCGTTCTGTGGTACAGCAGCGCAGCACAAGGCAGAGTAGAATGCAGCAAGTAGTAATTAAACCGTATTTTATTTCTGCTATAGGAAATCAATAACATTAGAATCTTGAGTGACAGTGAAAAATTAGGCGTGTTACATCATGTGCAAAGATACATCGATGCAGGAGACTGGTGGGCAGCACATCAGGTTCAGATACGATCAGAACACCGACGATACTGACTAAGGCACCACATAACGACTCGTGGTCATGAGGAGTAGGGAGGTACATTAGTCTGCAAGTGAAACAAGTGATGAATAATTTTCGTCAGATCCACTGGATGAAACGTCAGAGTTAAACGCAAAACATGCGATTTCAGTCTTTCTCGGCGTATTCCGCTGATGAATTCTTCTCGGGTTATCAGCCGAGTGGTGGCGTCGTCTTGTCGCAACGTTTCAATGAGTTTCGTGCCCATCTTCTGGCGAAGTGATGGGTACAAAACTCATTGAAACGTTGCTACAAGACGACGTCACCACTCGACTGATAAACTCAAAACGTTTCAGAAATGTCAAACTCAAATGTATTAGAATTAAATCATGGCAGTTCGTCAGCACAAAATGTTTTAGAAGTGCAAAACAAGTCAGAAGTAACATAAGCCACTCATCGTTTGCATGTTGCTAAAGTATGCTCTGAAGACATGGGTCTGACACAAGTGAACCAAATGCAGCTCACCACACTGAACTGGTAGCTATCATACCTGTCGACAGTGATGATAGATGGTCTATAGAAAAAATGTAGTAAATGATACTTACACTCCTGGAAATTGAAATAAGAACACCGTGAATTCATTGTCCAAGGAAGGGGAAACTTTATTGACACATTCCTGGGGTCAGATACATCACATGATCACACTGACAGAACCACAGGCACATAGACACAGGCAACAGAGCATGCACAATGTCGGCACTAGTACAGTGTATATCCACCTTTCGCAGCAATGCAGGCTGCTATTCTCCCATGGAGACGATCGTAGAGTTGCTGGATGTAGTCCTGTGGAACGGCTTGCCATGTCATTTTCACCTGGCGCCTCAGTTGGACCAGCGTTCGTGCTGGACGTGCAGACCGCGTGGGACGACGCTTCATCCAGTCCCAAACATGCTCAATGGGGGACAGATCCGGAGATCTTGCTAGCCAGGGTAGTTAACTTACACCTTCTAGAGCACATTGGGTGGCACGGGATACATGCGGACGTGCATTGTCCTGTTGGAACAGCAAGTTCCCTTGCCGGTCTAGGAATGGTAGAACGATGGGTTCGATGACGGTTTGGATGTACCGTGCACTATTCAGTGTCCCCTCGACGATCACCAGTGGTGTACGGCCAGTGTAGGAGATCGCTCCCCACACCATGATGCCGGGTGTTGGCCCTGTGTGCCTCGGTCGTATGCAGTCCTGGTTGTGGCGCTCACCTCCACGGCGCCAAACACGCATACGACCATCATTGGCACCAAGGCAGAAGCGACTCTCATCGCTGAAGACGACACGTCTCCATTCGTCCCTCCATTCACGCCTGTCGCGACACCACTGGAGGCGGGCTGCACGATGTTGGGGCGTGAGCGGAAGACGGCCTAACGGTGTGCGGGACCGTAGCCCAGCTTCATGGAGACGGTTGCGAATGGTCCTCGCCGATACCCCAGGAGCAACAGTGTCCGTAATTTGCTGGGAAGTGGCGGTGCGGTCCCCTACGGCACTGCGTAGGATCCTACGGTCTTGGCGTGCATCCGTGCGTCGCTGCGGTCCGGTCCCAGATCGACGGGCACGTGCACCTTCCGCCGACCACTGGCGACAACATCGATGTACTGTGGAGACCTCACGCCCCACGTGTTGAGCAATTCGGCGGTACGTCCACCCGGCCTCCCGCATGCCCACTATACGCCCTCGGTCAAAGTCCGTCAACTGCACATACGGTTCACGTCCACGCTGTCGCGGCGTGCTACCAGTGTTAAAGACTGCGATGGAGCTCCGTATGCCACGGCAAACTGGCTGACACTGACGGCGGCGGTGCACAAATGCTGCGCAGCTAGCGCCATTCGACGGCCAACACCGCGGTTCCTGGTGTGTCCGCTGTGCTGTGCGTGTGATCATTGCTTGTACAGCCCTCTCGCAGCGTCCGGAGCAAGTATGGTGGGTCCCCTCTTTTTTCCATTTCCAGGAGTGTATATGGGCGATATGTTGCTGATGCATATGAGTAAATGGCAGAGAGCCTTAAAAGAAAACAGAAATTCTGTTAAGCAATTGGTAGTTCTATTAAGCAAACATTAAAAGGAGTAATTAAAACTAACAAATATTGAAACTGACAAAATAAAAGGTGGGATTACTTAGAATTACTTAGAATCTTCAACAGTATTTAAGAAGCTTGAATAAAGACAAAATTTAGTAACTAATATTTTATCATCAAAAGTGGATAAGAAATAAGAATTGTTTGAAGGAGATGAGGATACTCTAGCTTGTTTTGAACCTAAGATGGTGTCATTAGGGAAAGAAAGTCACTTAGTCTGTTTTGTAGATAATATATCATAACATCTCGTTGAATCGGGTGTGCTGCCGGTGGTCTGCGTTTATCTAACACAATATTTCGACGTCGTACCTCGGCGTCCTCATCAAATGCTTCCTGTGACTGAACGACAGGCTGACCGTGTCCCATATTTATGTCTGGACGGTGTCTGGCGTTCCCTACGCCGTCCGCTCTCGCTGCGACCGTATCGGTTGGTCGCCAAATGTTCCGTCTTCCGTACGCGCCCGCTTTCGCTGTTTTCCCTGGTGACGGCCGTTTCATGGCGTACCCTTCAAGGTCCGCGCCCGCCAGGCGAGTTCCTAGCACTGTCGACAGGTAGCGTTGGCTGTTAGTGACCTTTCCGACTTTCTCCAGCGCGACCGTGTCGGTTGTTCAATATGTGTTCCGTCTTTCGTCCATGCCCGCTTTCGCTGTTTTCCCCGGTGACGGCCGTTTCATGGCGTACCCTACTAGGTCCGCACCCACCAGGCGCGTTCTTCGCACTGTCGGCAGGCTGCGTTGGCTGTTGGTGGCCGTTCTGACTTTTCCCAGCGCCCCTGTCATTCTCCTGGTATTGTGTTTTCTTCAGTTGTTTCTGTAATAGGTCCAAAGCTGGGTTCCACGCCGTGCTGAGTTGGTATCCAGCTTCCCGGTTTATCAAGTTCCCTATTGCCGATTTAGTGGCTTGTCGTAGCCTGGTATGCCTTTGGTACTCTTTACATCCTATATCCACGGTCCTGGTGGTCTGGCCAATGTAAGACATACCGCATTCGCGTGATATATGGTATTTACCAGGTTTTCTCAATCCCAAATCACCCTTAACCGTTCTAAGAAGCGCCCTGATCTAGTTTGGTGGGCAGAACACACTCTTGATAGGTGATTTTTCAGTATTCTGCTGATCTTAGCAGATGTAGGTCCTGCACACAGTAGAAAGGCTACCCTCCTTGTCTCTACTTCTCGTTCTTCTCCCTCAGTAACAGGTCGTGTGGAGGGATGTAGCGCCTTGCGGTTGTCCCTTGTTGAGTATCTGTTATCTGAAAACACTTGCGAAAGGTGTTTTAACTCTGCGGCCAATTTGTCTGAGTCGGACAGTGTTTTGGCTCTGTGAACAAGTATTCTCAGCACCCCATTCTTCTTTGCCAGATGATGGCAGCTGTCAGTCTGTAGGTACAAGGCTTATACCGACTTCACAGCTGTTTTGTGGGTACGCAATTGGCAAGTTTAGGGCTTCAAGTTACGGTAGTGCTTTTTCCATTATTTTAGGTTACTGCTACTTTCGATACATCTACCACAAATACTTCTTAACTGTATATATATCAAGAGTGGAGGAGTACTGCATGAAAAACTTAGTTATGGAGTCAAAGATACAATTGAGTAACGTTACAGGAGAAACTTTCCTTATCTATTTTTAACAAAAGACGCGAAACATTTAGAATTCGTGGAAATCACAAATGTAAACTAGATTACAAAACAATATACAATATGCTGTAATACTGAATTGACAAATTATTTGGATAGGATGCGTGACAATGACATACAAAATATTTCTTTAATTATGAACAAACAAATACGAATTTCTTATTATGCTACACAGACTTCACTTACAAGTTGCATGAGTATATAAAAACAAACATGGTATATATAATCATTAAAAGTTGTAAGGCAAAAGAACAGGAAAGTAAATAATATTATGAGAATAAATCTGTACTTCAGTCATGAAAGATAAGTTCTGACAGGAAACCTGCTGAACCTGAGAGGTCAGATTATTAGAATTGAATGAGAGCTTGTTGAAAAGCATTGCCTCCAAAATTTTTATGTGAGTGGATAATAAGTGTAGGTTCCAGCCCACTTTTTTCCAAGCTAGATCACTTTTTTGACTCGCTACAGGAGCTAAAACTATAACAACATCAAATTAAATTTCCATCTTAAGAAGTGGAATTTTGTGTGATCGCCAAAATGGAGGTATGCAAATGTATGCTACTAACAAAAACAACTATAAATTTAATTTAAATTAAAATAAATGATAAAACTTCTTATTCCCAAAGATATTACACCTTGGGAAACGGATGTATGCATTTACATTACTAAGGAAGTTACAGAAAAGGATTGATTTCATTTATTATTTAGTTATTTAGGATATACTGTTTACCACATTTGTTGTGCAGAAGATGGAAAATTAATATGATGTTATATTTTTGGAATTTATTATATTTGTAAATATATAGCAAATTTAGTTGCATTAATTTTGAATATCCACCATTAATGTTAGATTTTTTAAACAGAATAATACAGTTATTCCAGAGGAATTCGAAACATTTGAAATAGATACAATTTCATGCATGTGCACCTAAAAATTAAACAACAAACATGTGTTTTTCTTTTTTCTCATATTGTGTTGTTTTATCTCCATCTAGTTTGATCTTAATCTGTGTAATTCAGATCTATATTATTATTTCCAATTTATGACTCAAACCAACAATTAGAACAATAATACTCTTGTATGTTTTGGTATCTAAAAATGTATCTGCCTTTTCTATGATAATTTTCTATTGTAATATTAAAAATAATTAGTTCTAATACTTCTTGTAGATCTCTTAGTCACTTACAGATTTCTATTTTCAATTTCTTAGTATCTGCCCCATTTATATACTTTCGATACTTTCTCTATCTTCTGCTTTATACAACAAACCCTTTGTTGAAAATAATTACTGCTTTTAAGTTAACTATTTTGGGAAAAGAATTTCCATTATAAGTAGAAAAACCATCTGCCTTTATTCCCAAAATATGTTCTCCCTTAGGTTAGTAAAAAGTTTCTAATTTTTGTTTGGAACTACTATATGGAATACATATAAATCCTTCATTTTATGAATGTTTTTATTTTCCTTAAATTCTATAAACTTATTTTTATTGGGGCCTTCAACAGTATATACATATACCATTTTGTTTACCAAATACACTCACATCTGTAAACTAATTTTTATTGTTTACCACAAAGTATAAATTTTATAAACTCCACTTTTCACAAAATGTATCCATTGTTGTATAAAATCATTTTTTATTTTGTCTTCCTTTTCTCTTATATTTTGTTCCTGCTCCAAAATATTTTCGTGTTCTTTTAAAGATTGTGTCTTACTCAAATGTTCTATGTTTCTTTCTTTTCTGGTTCTTACTCTCTCTTTTTAGTAGATTGTAAATATAGTTTGTTAATTGGTTTTATTTCTCGAATATCAAATGGAGAAAATTTATCAGTTATATTCAGTCTTTTTCTAGGTACTAATATAATAATATTTTTTGTTTTTATTAATCCCATTTCTGTGACATTAATATCTATTGGTACTGTGTGAAAATAGGCTATTGGACTTAGAGAAATATGTGTCTTCAGAGTCTGTAAAGTATGTTTGCTTTATAGAAATTGCATTCTCTCTCTCTTCAAAAGTATCCATACAGGTAATAGGCAACAAGTTAAATAGTAGAGCAGATAAAACAAATCCATCTGATTTTACCTTTTTCTTCTTGTTTATCTGTTTTAGTTTGTATCTGTCTTCTGATAAATCTATCTTGGAAGGAGTAATAGCCGGATAAGTGTATTTACTTCTCACCACAACGTTGTTTATCTCCTTTACATGTTATTCGAATGTAAAAGAAGAGGTAATTACCTTTAACAGCATGTTTTGCAGAACAAAGTTTATAAATAGTACTCCTGAATGATCTACAGATATCTTTCTTAATTAAAAGTTTTATTTTTGCTTGCATCTTTTGTACAGACTAATAAATTGAACAACCATAATATTATCACAGAGTGGTTCTGTAATTGGTATAAGCTCTTTTAATTTTTACTCTTCTTTTGTTTAGATAACATCTCCAACACTTGTAATAAGAATGATATTGTTTAAACCATATGTAAGTACCCAGAACCCAAATCTTTATGTTGGTAGGTTTTACTTTATTTCCAAAAAGTTCTGTTATAAAGGTTTGTAGTAGACGTTTAATTTTCGGCTTTTATTCATAAAGGAAAAAATATTATTAGGATTGCGTAAAAGTAGTTAGAATTAGAGATGCAAAATTAATATCTAAAGACATAAAATTTAATTGTTTTCATGAAGTAGTTTAAACTGTGTAGTTGAAGGTAAAGTAAAGTGATTTTCTTACCTATTTGAAAAGAGAACTGAAATCAAAAATGATTTTGAAAATTTTCCAACAAACTGATGAATAAATTAGCGTTTGGTAAGAAAATGGAAAATATAAGAAATAGAGTGGATATAAAATTAGTGTCAGATGAAGAAACCGAGCAAGGTGGCGCAGTGACTAGCACACTGGACTTGCATTACGGAGGATGAGGTTCAATCCTGCGTCCGGCCATTATGATTTACATTTTCTGTGATTTCCCTAAATCGCTCCATGCAAATGCCAGGATGGTTCCTTCGATAAGGCACAGCCAACTTCCTTCCTCTTTCTTCCCTAATCTGATGAGACCAATGACCTCGCTGTCTGGCTTCCTCCCCCAAAATATCCCAATCCCAATCCTCAGATGGAGAAAAGTATGATGAATTACCAGCTAAGCCAAGCTTTAAAGGAAAGATTATACCTTTTAATAAACCCACATATATTGGTAAGAGTATACTTGGTTCATCTAAGGAACTGACACATAATTTTCACTATAGAATAATGAAATCAAAATATAGAAAAAACATTGAGTCATGTAATCAAGATATGGACAGTTATATCTATAACATAAACACTGAAGATTTCTAAGAAGATTTGAAATCGATGACCAATAAATTGGATGTAGTGATTCTCTTAAAAATAATATTTATGGTATTCCACAGCAAAACATGGAAGTTGTAGGAAAAATGAAAACAAATGTAAGGGGAAAATGTATGCTTAAAAAATTGGAGATGAAGAAGAGAAAAATCTAAAGAAGCTAAGAAATGTATTGTTAAAAACAGAATAAATTTATAAATTTATTAAGACTGTTTGTTTAACAATTGACAACAGTAGAGGAGAATTAATATGACATGAAATATAATAAGTTGAAATAAACAAGAAAGTGTTGAGTACAAATGATGACAAAAGATATACTGTGGAAAGTAAAATAGACATTGCTCATTGCTCATTGTAAAAAAATCTAGTAAAAATTTTACTATATAAATGGAAACATTCCTGAAAGGGATCAAAAACTAACTTGCTGAAGAAGATTAGTGACTTGTTAATATTTACCTACCACATTTGGAAGAAAAATATGTTTAGTACTCAATAATGAATTTAAATTTAATATAGCTAGGACATATTTAAAACTACTTATTAATAGGGATATTCAATTTTTTGAAGAAGAGAATATTCAGTTTAGGTGTAAATGAATGAAGACACTTAAAATAATGATATAGAATTTCATGATTTGGAATTCACTCTGTGAAAATATTTTAAAGCATTTTACTTTTCCTCGATTAAAATTTATAATCTTTAAATTGACAATACCAAACAGCTAAAGGAGTGTGGTTATTGTGTGAATAAAAAGAATATAAACTGAATTTTGTTAAGATAAACATCAAGCAGATGGATACTGTTGGGTTTGTAAAAAAATATAGAAAGGAAATGAACTCTGAAAAAGCCTTCTCTCAAAAAACATTTAGAAACGACTGATCATGAAAATCTTATATCTGCTGAAGACAAAAAAAAATTAGGAATATTTTGGGCATTGAACAGAACTTACAGAGATCTTTTTTTCTTTTCTTACATACTTTTTTGTGATGAAATACACTGACCTAGTGATCTAGTACAATTGTAAGATATTTTAGGCATGGAATAGAATATATAAATAAATACAACCGGTGTTTATTTACCCTCTTACTTTCTTCTTTTTCCAGAAAATGTTGAATTTATTTTTTACAAGCACCTTTTCTCAGAACATATCAAATTTATTATCTTATGCAACCCTTGATGAGAAAAAAAAACTTTTGTAATACATGAATGTGTTAAGAAAAAATAGTAGTTTCTGTGAATTTTTATAGGTAATTTATAATAAAGTATATGTTCCTTATATGAAATTAGTGAGTTAGACCTGAAAATTGGACTACAGGGGATAGTAAGTGTAGGTTCTAGGCAACTTTTTCGTAAGGTACTGAACTTTGTGAGTCAAAAAAGTGAGATAGTTTGGAAAAATGTGAGCTACAACCTATACTTATTATCCATTTATGTAGAAAATATTAAACTTTTTAATGTCATTAACATTCTAGACCTTTATTCTTCGATTCTCCATATTTATGTCTCAAAATAATCACCCTAAACAATAACATGTTTCTCCTAATGAGATATCAATTTGTTGATACCGTCACTGTAGAATATTTGTCGATAGAAACACAACCTCATCTCTGTTTCCAGCACCTCATCACTATCGAAGTGAAGTCCTAAAATTTATTGCTTAAGTTTCGGAAAGAAACGAAAATTGGATGGAGCTAAGTTGGGACTACAGAAGGTGCATCAATGACAGTGAACTCAAGACTTCGGGTTGTTGCAGATGTCGCTTTTCTCGTGTGTGGTCTGGCATTGTCGTGCTGAAGGCGAGGCTGCTCCATGTATGGATGAACTCTTTAGATTGGAAACTCAATTACAGCGTGCTGTTTCTCTCTCAGTGCAATAGTAATGTTACACACCACCATTTACATGCTAAAAATTGAGCCCTGTAGTGGCAAAGGGCTGCAAATATGTATACACAGAGATTAAGGAGGTGGAGTGTTAATAAATAAGCTTCAGAATTTTCGCATAAAAAATTCCGAGGGTTTAGTTTTCAACACGTTCCATTGGAAATATTGTAGGCAAGACGTAACGGGCCACTGCTAATTAAGATAGAGAAGACTGAATAATGTAGAGAATGGGCCACATTTGCATTGTTGTGTGAGTTAAGTAATTTTGCCGTAAGAAGTGAGAAAAATGTGAGATTATTAATACTGGGACCGGAACGTAATATTAAACTTTTCAAAGCGTGCGCACTCGAAGATAGAATCACCATGAGTCACCATAATAACAACAAGAATATGAAGACATGAAAAAATGGAAGAATGAACCAATGGTAAATATTTGACAAACCTATGCAATATTAAATGTTGGTTGTCACCTTTGTGGTGAGAAACGAGACTGAAGAAAGGAAGATTATCGGCAAATATTGAAAAATATATTAGAAACAAGAAGAAAAATCTTTTGGCACAATAATAAAACGGCAGACATTGAGTACCATATGAATACTGTTGGTAGAGAGAAACGAATACTTTCAGACTTGATATGAGATGCTTGCATTTGAAAGGAACACACATAACAATAAAATAAAGAGTAATACACCATATGCATTGTGTTGCAGCGAGTGCGATAAAAGATATGTTAATATTCTACGTAAATACATCAGTATAAACTGACATTGGAAACACTCTCGATGTTTCTACCAGACAGACGCAAGGAGAGCTAATAGCTTGTTGCGGACTTTGGGCACAGTGGCAGTCTGCTAAGTAGATTCCCGATAGGGAGAGCCCAGCCCTCACACAGGCGAGCTCACCAAGCGAGACACACGAAACATTTATGGATCATTAAAGCTGTTGGCGTCTAGACTGGAGAGGAACAGGATACTAAAGGTTAATGACACATAAAGCGTGATCATTTATAACGATACTGTTAATAATAGTAATGGTACCTGCTTCTGAACTCTTAATGAACATGTATTTCCTTTACAGGACTGGAATGCAGCTGCGTGTTACTAACTGGTAAAAACTGTGTGTTACATGTAACTATCTGAATGTTGTACGGTGGGAGGGAGAGCAGAACACGAAAGAGAGCTGCCTTGCTGTAACGAAGCAACGATCGTGGGTAAAATCTCAAAAGGAAGATTCCTCGAAAGCAGCTAACCAACAGCACCATCTGTCAACAATGTTTAGTAGGGTGTAAAGACGGTTATGTGCCAAAAAATGAATGGTTGGTAATCGGTCTCATCGGGTTAGGTAAGGACAGGGATGGAAGTCGGCCGAGCTCTTTTAAAGGAACCATCCCGGCATCTGCCTGGAGCGATTTAGGGAAATCACGGAAAACCTAAATCAGGATGGCCGGACACGGGATTGAACCGTCGTCCTCCCGAACGCGAGTCCAGTGTGAAAAATGAATGCAATATTGATATAAGGCAAATAAGACGCCAAAATACCTGGTATTGATAATTGTCGTTAACTGAGACAGTAACGTGCTGAGTAACGAACAGTCAATCTTAGCCATTTAATTTAACAATTAATATTTCAAATAACAGAATAAAAATCACTAAAAGCCTTTCTGAAGGGAAATACTCCTAGAAAAGAAAGTAATAAAAATAGGCATAATCTGAATTATACGTTACAAGAATTAGTAATAAATTAGGATTATGGCTAAAGAGAGTCCAGAATCGAAATAGAGACATGTCAGGAAAGGGGTTCCTGGCTTCGTTTTTGTTTTTCAAACTTGTCATCGTTTCTGAGTATTTCTCATTTCGGAAGACAATCAGGTGGTGGAATGTATAATATTTATGTTACATAGTAGACATCGAAGACTTCCTAAGCTTGGACAGTACTGCACAAAGTCTACTGTTTACATGAAGCATCAATATAGCGTCGGAATGACATGGAAGATACAGCGTGGCACGTATATGACGTGGCCTGGCATCATGGCGTCACATATATCTGAAGCTTTCTTTTGTCTGAGCAAGGCTCCAGTATATATAGTAAAGCAAAATTTCCGCTGCTGGGACAACGCGTGGACATCACAGCCCGCATCTCGTGACTCACGATTTGAAAACTAACATGTTATACGGAGGTGACAGTAGAACTTTTGGTTTGGTCACCACGTTGGTGTGGGCGTGGAGGAACCCCATCCTTTAGGGGAAAAGAAAGTCAGCTGCTGGGATTGCCTGAAAAGAGCGACGCAAAAGCTACCTCGTTTCAGCAGGCATGAAGAAGGAATGGCAGTAGCAGTGTCGTAGCGGGGGTCACAGTGAAGAGTGATATTGATATGTCTCTAGTCAGTTATGTTAATTACCGCAATATAGAAGCTCGGATCATTTGTGACTCTCGTCACTCGTTGGGAATTAATGGGTTGTGATTACACAGTCAAGAGCCAGTCTATAATGTGGTTACAGATGTGCGTTGATAGAAATTGAAGTGTAACCTGCCCACAATGTTACTGAATTTTAGCGATAACAGATATCTTGTGCAACGTACTAAGCATCGAGTGAACTGTGATGTACTATTTAAAACCACAGAAATTAAATGAAATCCCTTGAAAAAGTTAAACCGTGTGCTCTTTTTCGCAAAGCAAGTAGTTAAGAATTTCGTCAAATTATCACTATTACAGTTCCACTTCTGCTGCACCTGCGCGAGACCACGACCGAGCTTATCCATTTCAGCAAAAGGGACATCTCTGAAGACGCAAGGTTAGTGAGATGTAACGGATTTGGACATTTGAAGTGACAAACTTGCATACACTATTGCTCTAAAATAACAAGATGCCGAGGCACATCATCCCAATATAAGGGCACCATTGTATCAGGACGATAACTCTTACGTCTAACAAGGTATTCTTCAGAATTTCCGCTCGTACGATGTATGTGTGACCAAACGAACGATGAAAGTAACATTGTCACTAAAATAAAGTTGTACGATCGTTCATATTAAAGTCAAGGATATGTTTAATAATAATATTTTAGTGGTAACTACAACAAATTTGGAACTTGAATGTGAATAAGCTTGTCAGTAAATGTCAAAAATGAGAATGAGTCATTATAATGATGACAGCACTCCGGTTGTGGTCAGTCTACAATGTAGTCGGCCTATTTTTAATCAATACAATAAAGACATAAGAAACCAGATGAAATATGGCTACTCCAGTAGTGACACAGAAAATACAGGGAAGTGAGTAGTGTCTGAATAATTCAAGATTATAGAATGAGATATCCACTCTGCAGCAGAGCAGCAGAGCACTTGACCGCGAAAGGCAAAGGTCCCGAGTTAGAGTCTCGATCCAGCACACAGTTTTAATCTGCCAGGAAGTTTCAATTCAAGCTTATGTTGGATAAGGAGGAAAACTGGCAACACTGATAAGTTACCTTAAAACAGGAAGTTATTTGTAATAAGGAAAGGTGGGGGGGGGGGGGGGGCTGGAAAAAAAGTATTGACAGCAGAACAGTATTTATTTTGAAGCTGTTTCTCGAAAAATGTCATTTTTAACATTGTGTTAGTGAAATTAGTGTAATAAATGTTTCGGCGTCGTCCTACAAGCAGTAAGAGATTGGGGCTGAGGGGAAGTTGTTTTCAGAAGGAGATAGCAGTAACAGAAAATGTCTTATGATTACTTTGAGAACAGGTATATTCGCTACAGTAGGGAGACAGAATCCCATACCAAGGATTTAATACCCAATACGAAGACTTGAGCAGATTCCCGTTAGAGAAACCTGTTTAAGAAATGACAATAGTAACTTATGTTGCATACTATCTAATTGTATGATTGAGGCAATGATATTTAAATAGGACGTATCAACAGTAAAAATTCATGCCAATTACAGTCGTTGACAGCTGTCACCGCTTGTACAATCCTGAAACAGTTGACACTATTGAAAAATCGGTAGAAGCAGTTTTGTGTAAGTTTCTGATCAGCTAAAATTGAACATATGTTTCGTAATATCCCTAAATAGAGCAACTGTGTTTTTCATAGTACGCTGAAATGTACTTAATGAGGTAAAGTATTCCTGAAATAGGTTGCAAAGAAATGCTATCAAAATTTCGGAGCAGTGTTTCCGACGGCACCAAAGTCGTTCATGCAATCTTTTCTTGCGATGCCTCCGTAGCCATTTCATGCCCACGAATTCACAATCATTCGAGCAGCTTAGTAAAAATGGACCTACTGCTTCATTACGATAATGTTATTTATGATGACTTCTTATCAAAGTTTCTATTCAGTTTTTCAAAATTCGGACAATAAGCAGATGATTACCACTATTAGTGAGGACACCAGAAAAATTAAAACGGCAGTAACCTGGACAGCCTGTTTCATTGGGATCAACGGTGTGAAAACGTATTGCACAGGTCAGACAGCCCGTGACAGGTGTTTCCCACGTCCTGTAGATCCGCAGAGAGAAAGAAATGTTAATGCTGGGGGAAAAAATAACAATCAAACACGTTCAAGAGCTGACAGAACCAGTAAAATACCTTTATTCCAGCCGTTTATTTCAAAGTTATTAAATTAATATAAGGCAAAACACTGTTAACTGGCCGATAAAAAGCAGAGAGATACGGTGCGGCGTCGCAATGAGCGCAGAGGCCGCTCTGACGTTGGACGAAAGCCGCACCACAGCTGAAATGGAAGCGTTGAATGGGATGCGATAAAATAACAAACCTATCTTGGGGAGTGTTTTTACAAGAATATGCGGTGGAGAATCGTAAACTGATGGGTACGGTTTCGGTAGATAAAGAACATTCATCTTTCCAGAGCTTTGTCCACAGAAATACTAGAAAGGATTCACATGTCGCAAATGGTTATCTGCTATCTGACGGATAGGATGAATAGCAATCTGCTACTTACTGCTGATGACGCTATTGTGTACGGTAAAGTGTCGCTGTTCAGTGACTGTAGGAGGGCACAGAATTACTTAGATTGAATTTCTATTTAGTGTAATGAATGACAGCTTGCCATAAATATAGAAAAATGTGCATAAGTAGGCAAAGAAATCGTGTAACGTTGAAATACAGTATTATTCGCGTGCAGAGTGATATGAAGTGAAACGAACACGTGGCATGGGTGATAGGGAAGGTGAATGGTCGACTTCGGTTTAATGGGATACGTCTGGCAACGTCCAGCTCCTTTCTCAATGAGACCGTGTGTAGAACACTAGCGCGATCCAGTCTTGGATACTGTTAGAGTTAAAGGAAGCCATCGAAGCAGTTCAGAAGCGTGATGCTACATTTGTTACCGTTAGCTTCGATTTACACGCAGGATTAGATGCTTCTTGATCTCAAATGAAAATCGCCAGAAGCAAGATGACGTCCTTTTCGCGAAACATCATTGATAAAATGTAGGGAACCAGCGTATGCAGCTGACTGCTACCGATAAAGTACATTTCACGTAAGGACCACGAGGACAAGGTAAGAGAAATTACGGACCTTACGGAGGTATGTAGAGAGTCATTTTTCCCTCGCGCTATTTGCGATAGCAACGGGAAAGGAAATGAGTAGTTGTGTCTCAAAGAGGCCTGCGGTACGCACTGTATGATGGCTTGCGCAGCTTGTACGTAGATGTAGACTGACTTTGGAAATAATTAATTTCTGGTGCGAGTGAAATGTCAAACAGTATACTAAAGAATAAAACAACTACAACTCGTTTGACACGTCATGAGTCCGACAACTTACTGAATGATGTACAGTCAAGAAATTTCCAGTGCACATACATACTTCTGTTTACGAGGAATTATGTTAACATTATGTATGAGATAGGCGAAATACCGTCACACTTCACGAAGAATGTGGTAATTACAGTTCGAAAGGAATCAATTGACATCATGGTGGCAAAACACTAACACGAATTCTTTGCAGTAGAATGGAAAAACTGATACAAACAGACCTCGGGGAAGATCAGTTCGAATTATGGAGAAATATAGGAACATGTCTTGGAAGATAGGTTAAGTAAAGGCATTTGTAGACTTGAAAAAAGCTTCTGAAAACGTTGACTGGAATACTCTCTTTGAAATTCTGAAGGCAGCAGGGGTAAAATACAGGGAGCGAGAGGCTATTCACAACTTGTACAGGCATCAGATAGGGGCATGAAAAGGAAGCAGAGGTTGAGAAGTGAGTGAGGCAAGGTTGTAGCCTATTCCCGATGATATTCAATCTATGCACTGAACAAGCAGTAAAGAAAAATATAGAAAAATTTGGAGTAGTTTTACCGATGACACTGCTCTTCTCTCAGAGGCAGCAAAGATCTGGGAAGAGTAGCTTAACGGAATAGATAGTGTTTCGGAAGGAGGACATAAAATGAATATTAACAAAAGCAAAACAAGGATCGTGGAATGTAGTCAAATCAGGTGATTCTAAAGGTATGGGCACAGAAAAGTTGACGCTTAAAGTAGTAAATGAGTTTTGCTATTTTGGCATCAAAATAACTGGTGATGGACAAAGCAGAAAGGATATAAAATGGAGACTGGCAATGGCAAGAAAATAATTTTTGGAAAAGAGGAATTTGCGAACACCGAATATAGATTTAAGTGTTAGAAAGTCTTTTCTTAAAGTAATTGTCTGCAGTATAGCCATGGATGGAAGTGGAACATAGATCATAAACAGTTTACAATAGATAAAAAGCGAATAGAAGCTTCCGATAACTGGTGCTACAGAAGAATGTAGCTAAGGAGGAAGCACCAAAGAGTATTGGGGAGACAAGAAATTTGTGGCACAACTTGACCAAAATAAGAGATCAGTTGGCAGGGCACATTCTGAGATAACAAGGGATCACCATTAGTATTTGAGAGAAGTGTGGTGGATAAAAATCGTAGAGACCAAGAGATGAATACAGGAAGTATATTCAGAAAGTTGTACGTTGCAATAGTTATACGGAGACGAAGAGGTTCGCACAGGCTGGAGAGTCGCATCAAACCAGTGTTCGCACTGAAGACCACAACAACAACAACAACAACAACAACAAGATGTTAAAACTCATCCATTAAATGCAGTATTTTGGAATCGAATACAATAATAACAAATAAATTGTTAACCAAACAGGCTAATCATCGAGGCCATCCTACGAAAATGTGTTGTTCTCAAGGAGGTTTACTGTTGAAAGTTTGCCAGTGAGGTTATTCCGAGCGGGGCACAAGTTCATTTAGACAAGTACTCGACTGGGGCTGAATAAACTGTACTTACGTTCACCTGAAACATTTTATGGGAAGAGATGTCAATTGGCTTTAATGAATGGAGACTTGAACGAAAAGCTGCCGAATCACTTAGGACAAACGAGAACACTCTTTTAAGGCACAGAAGCCTAGCGTCACGTCGACAGCGTAGTTTCTAGGGACGGAGTACTTGTCCAGACAAAACCTGGCTGTGGTTGGCAGAAAAGGATTTGATCATACCCTTCAAGAATGGGAAAATAAGAACCGGGTTATTTCGGTTTAACGACTCGTGAATTGTTAGATAATTGGAGACTGAGTTCAAGTTTAGAACTGACAAGGGTGTAGAAGAACATCTGCCGCGTCCTATTCAAAGGACCAGTCATCTGACTTCAGCGACTCACGGAAATCATGGGAATCAAGGAGATATCCGGATGGACGTTTTGAACTCGCTGTTCGATGCTTTAGTCACTTCGTTATTTAACTCGATTAACCCGCCATCTGTTCACCGCCCTAGTTACAACGAGAACTAGAGACGTTCCACTCCGACTGTTCTTCCAGTTTAAGGAAATGAGGTGAAATGAAAAATGACCCAGAATTTTAGTCGAATGAATTTGTGTGACTGTTGGGTTCACACAGTGATACAAACAAAAATGTATTAATATATCAGTGGGAGTTCCCGTGGTATGAAATATATCACACATAAAAAGATTGTAAATAGAACAGCGGTCAGGAATACAGGAAAGCGAATGCTAAAAACATACGAATTGTAGTAGATAGAAAGCGAGTATCCGATAACGGCAAATTACGTATTTTCTCTTCTTGAATGTTGGTGAGTAATAACATGATTGGTATAGAAGTGATGAGAGAGGCTCCACGTCAGAAAGTTTTCGAATGTTTTAGTGCTATAAGCGAGCCATTCTGAACCTGTTTAGCTCCTACATTTAGCTGGACAGGAAACTCAAACTGTGACAGTGATATTTCTAGAACTTTCAAGAGCACTTCTACTCTTAATGTACCTTCACTGATAAAATTTAAGATTCTGTCACATTCGATGAATTCAGAGGTTACTTCTACCAATTCTGCGTCTCTGTCTTATTGCTAATCATGAACGTAAGACACCAAAAATGTTACCAAATAGATTCCTTCATTATTTGTCTATGATTTTACGAGCTGCAGTGGTGGACGCCGCTTCCGTTCCTTACTCCTCAACAAACTCCAAACATTTTTCGATATTATCAATTGCATCATTATTTGACCGTAGAAATGTCATTTTATTCGTTGTTCGTAAGATTTACTGACCATTAGAGTTCAGTCACAATGGCTCTGTACTTTATCAGAGGAATGTAGCGCCCAGGGTGTCATGAACGTGTTGCGGAGTGTATGAACGTCACATGAATGTCAGATATGTGGCAGCTCTTTAGTTCTCTGCTGGCATTGATTGTCGAATAATTCCTGAAGTCTTGATGAAACGTAATAGAGATATTTAAGGGACCACATATTCAGGGCTGAAGTGCTGAATTGGCTTAACGCACCGAAAATGACATTACAGGGGGGGGGGGGGTTGGAGCGGACGTGAAACCGATATTTTCTTTTTCATGACCTTCAAATTATTGTGGCGTGCGGCAGGCGCCTTACGATCTAGTTACATGCCCCACAAGGACATGCTGCAGGTTGCCCACTCTATCAAGTCGACGCAATTCATCTTGCCTGTGACAGCCGCTGAAATATCAAGGGCACCACATCCACCGGATACAGCCAACACTATCTGGCAAGTTCCCGGTATTCCTCCGTCGGGCAGCCTTTATAGGACAGCTGCCAGAGCTCATCTTCCTGCACTACCACCTGGCGCAACACGCCGACTATAAGGCGCCCTGTATCACCGGCCACAACACCGAACAGCTCATCGCTCGTCTGCAGAGGCAGGTGGATGCAACAGGCGCCTATTGTCTTCCAAACAAGACTGCTCTCAGTACCGCCAAAACTACGGCGGTCTACTTCACCAAACGACGCCCTATCCTCTGCCACAACATATTGCAGGCGTACGAGTCCCATGATACCCAGATACCAAATATCAAGGTGTCGGGATGTGTAAGAAACTGCTCTTCCACCGACGTGCGGAACACGTCACCCAAGACTGGCAAAATCTGATGAAATCATTGTATCCGTCTTCAACAGCAGGGAACTGAACCTACACGTCAAGCTCCGACTGTACCGTATGATTGTCCACACTTCCCTCACCTATGGTTCCACTGCGTGGGCCTCGAATAGTGCCTCCAGAATTTAGACCCTGCAGCGCCTGCAGGATAAGATGCTTCGTTGTTGCCTGCGTGCCTGTCCACTTACGAAGACGGTTCTCCTCCTGTAAAGGTGTTCATTCGAGAGAAGGCAACGCGTCACCATGACAAAGTGTACACCCTGCGTGACACGGTCAGTGGCTTACAACATACTGGCGCCACGACTCCCCTGCAATGGCACCACCACCTGGATCCTCTTACCTCCCGCCAGAACTCAGATGCGGACCATAGCTAACGACAGCCCTGGTATGGCCACCAATAATATGTCAGTTTTGATGCGGCCACTCATTATATGAAATACATGGTACGACCACCGCTGTCACTACCTGTGTAGTTATGAGCTATGTCACCTCTTGCCGGCAACTATGAACTTCCACCGTCGGAGGGTGCTACGCACCGGACGCAAGTCCTGCCGATACAGCTTCAAAGTGCACTCCAATGATGACATTCTAAGATAGAAAAGTTTTAACCATAGTACGACCGCTACACACCTTTGACGCTCTACCGCAAACCAGTGAGAGCGTGCTGCAGGATCGATAATAACGACCTATTTCATGACTGCAGCGACCACATTCCTCAGAGTGCACTGCACGCCATCTAGGACATCACCTGTGTAGCCTATACGGACTGCGTCTGCGACAGTTCTTCTCGATAGTGAGGCACTGAGTGCTCATTTGCATCTTCAGGAACTATTATTGTATTAGTCATAACCTTTCAGCAGATCAGGATGGTCTTTGTGTTGCCTTCACTAGGAAGCTGTCCCAGTTTCTCAAAATTATGATGTAATTCTATGTTATAATAAAGTTCTGTTGTTCTTGGCTACCTGGGATCCTCCCTCTTCGTTTGCGTGCGTCCCACGCAAAGGATTACTAAACAAATAACTCGGGTTAATACTCTGACAGATATAAATGCTCTGTCAGGCTCTTAATAGTGAATTGCTGAGGAATCATATAGATGTAGATGTAGACGATTATAACAGTGAGCAAACAATATCATACAATGAGGTGAAAAAAGTCATGTGAACTCTCCCAATATAATATCGGAGCTCCTTTCGCAAGGCATAATGCAACAGCCCTGTGTGACATGGACTCAACAAGTCCTTGGACGTCCCCTGCAGAAATAATGAGCGGTGCTGTATGTGTATCCGTCCTAATTGTAGAAGTATAGACAGCGTAGGATTTTGTGTACGAGCTTACCTCTCGATTATGTACCATAAATGTTCAATGGGATTTATGTCGGGCGATCTATTTGACCAAATCATTCCCTCGAATTGTCCAGAATGGTCTTCGAACCAATCACGAGCAGTTTTGGTCCAGTGATATGAAATCGAAGTTTTGGAACATGAAGCCCATGAATGGGTGCCAATGGTCTCCAAGTAACAGCACATAATCATTTCGAGTCAATGACCGATTCAGTTGGACCAGAGGACCCAGTCCATTCCATGTAAACATAGCCCACACCATTATGGAGCCATCACCATCTTGCACAGTGCCTTGTTGTCAACCTGGGTCCATAGCTTAGTGGCGCCTTCGCCACACTGGAACCCTAATATCAGATCCTACCAACTGAAATCAGAATTATCTGTCCAGGCCGCGGTTTTCCTATCGTCTAGGTTTCAAACCGACATGATCACAAGCCCAGGAGATGCGCTACAAGCGATGTCGTGGTGTTCGGAAACGCCGTCTGCTGCCACGCCTACTGGCACCAGATTTCGCCACACTGTCATAAAGGATACGTTCGTTATACGTCCCACATCGATTTCTGCGGTTATTTGACGCAGTGTTGCTTGTCTGTTAGCATTGACAACTCTACGCAAACGCCGCTGTTAACGGATCGTTAAGTGAAAGTCGTCGGCCACTGCGTTGTCCGTGGTGAGAGGTAATGCCTGAAATTTTGTATTCTCGACACCCATTTGACACTGTAGATTTCGGAATGCTAAATGCTCTAACGATTTCCGAAATGGAAAATCCTATACGTCGAGCTCTAACTACCACTCCGCATTCATTCTCTGTTAGCCTGCGCGCTGCGGCCTTACACAATTCGGAAACCTTTTGACATGAATCACCTTTGTACAAACGACAGCTCTGCCAATGCAATGCCCTTGTATACCGTGTGCACGCGATACTGCCGATATCCACATATCGCTGATCCATGCCCCTTGTCTCTTCAGTGAGCTATGGCAACAGACGGTGCACACGAGTGTTTTTGCTAACACTACGACGTCGCTGGCAGCACCTCTCCTGAGCGCTTGACCATGTCGGTTTAAACCTAGACGAATGGAAAACCGTGGCCTGGTTAGATGAGTCATGATTTCAGTTGGTTAAAAGCTGATGGTTGTATGTGTATGGTGTCGAACCCTCTAATCTATGGGCCCAAGTTATCAACAAGGCACTCCGCAATTTGGCGGTGACTCCATAATGGTGTGGACTATGTTTATGTGGAATGAACTGGGTCCTCTGGTCCAACTGGACCGATCATGGACTGGAAACGGTTATGTTCAGCTATTTGGAGACAGTTTGCAGCCATTCATGGATTTCACGTTTCCGGACAACGATGGAATGTTTATGGATGACAATGCACCATGTCATTAGGCCACAAGTGTTCGCAATTAGTTTGAAGAACATTTTGAACAACTTAGGCACGCAGATCGCCGACAGACTGAATGGGTTGAAAAGGCTCTAAGCACTATGGGACGTAACATCTGAGGTCATTAGAACCCTAGAATTAAAACTACTTAAACCTAACTAAACTAAGGACATCACTCACATCCATGCCCGAGGCAGGATTCGAACCTGCGACCGCAGAAGCAGCGCGGTTCCGGGCTGAAGCGCCTAGAACAGCTCGGTCACAGCGGCCGGCGCCGACTGAATCCCTTCGAACATTTGTTGCATATAATCGAGAGATCAGTTCGTACATATCATTCTGCACCGGCAACATTTTTGCAATTATGGACTGCTGCAGATGCAACATGGCTCAATATTTCTGCAGGGGACTTCCGATGACTTGTTGAATCCACGAATCCACGCCACGTAGCACGTAGAGGTTTTTTTTTCTTCTTTTTTTGCGGTCCGCCACGAATTCCTCTCCTGTGCTAACCTCTTCATCTCAGAGTAGCACTTGCAACCTATGTCCTCAGTTATTTGCTAGCTATATTCCAATTTCTGTCTTCCTCTACAGTTTTTGACATCTACAATTCCCTCTAGTACCATGGAAGTCATTCCCTCATGTCTTAGCAGATGTCCTATCACCCTGTACCTTCTCCTTATCAGTGTTTTCCACATATTCCTTTCCTCTCCGATTTTGCGTAGATCTTCCTCATCTCTTACCTCATCAGTCCACCTAATTTTCAACATTCGTCTGTAGCACCACATCTCAAATGCTTCGATTCTCTTCTGTTCCGGTTTTCCCACAGTCCATGTTTCACTACCATACAATGCTGTTCTCCAGACGTACATTCTCAGAAATTTCTTCCTCAAGTTAAGGCCGATATTTCATATTAGTAGACTTCTTTTGGCCAGGAATGGCCTTTTTGCCATTGCTAGTCTGCTTTTGATCTACTCCTTGCTGCGTCCTTCTTAGCATATGGGTGCTTGAAACGGAAGAGCGGATGAGACACATGATGACATTGTAAATAGGCTGTTTAGGTTTTTATGTTGGTGACGCCACGTAGCGCTCTGTATGAAAATCACTGACTGTGCTGGGTGCAGTCTGTGGCTGATTTGCATTGTTGTTCGCCATTGTAGTGTTGCGCAGTTGGCTGTTAACAGCACGTAGCGTTGCGCAGTTGGAGGTGAGCCGCCAGCAGTGGTGGATGTGGGGAGAGAAATGTCGGAGTTTTGAGAGCGGATGATTTGGACGTGTGTCCATCAGAGACAGTAAATTTGTAAGACTGGATGTAATGAACTGATATATATATATTACGACTTTTGAACACTATTAAGGTAAATACATTGTTTGTTCTTTATCAAAATCTTTTATTTGCTAACTATGCCTATCAGTAGTTAGTGACTACAGTAGTTTGAATCTTTTATTTAGCTGTCAGTTTTGGCGCTCGCTGTATTGCAGAAGTTCTAGTAGCGAAATTTTTGTGAGGTAAGTGATTTGTGAAACGTATAGGTTAATGTTAGTCAGGGCCATTCTTCTGTAGGGATTATTAAAAGTTAGACTGCGTTACGCTAAAAATATTGTGTGTCAGTTTTGTGTTGATCAGAATAAGTAAAGAGAGTAATGTCTGAGTACGTTCAGTTTTGCTCAGGTGTTTGAAAAGCAAATAACGTAAGGGGTTTACTAGCACAGTAATTCATTAATTTATCTAAGGGGACGTTTCAACATAAGGTAACATATTTTTAATCGGTTAAAGAAAGAATCCCCAACAGAGATTGACTTTCAGAAGCTGGAAAGAAAGGCCTTTGCATCTGGGTTTGTGACAGATGCGCAACGCTGTGGAAGACCCAAGAAATACACTCCTGGAAATTGAAATAAGAACACCGTGAATTCATTGTCCCAGGAAGGGGAAACTTTATTGACACATTCCTGGGGTCAGATACATCACATGATCACACTGACAGAACCACAGGCACATAGACACAGGCAACAGAGCATGCACAATGTCGGCACTAGTACAGTGTATATCCACCTTTCGCAGCAATGCAGGCTGCTATTCTCCCATGGAGACGATCGTAGAGATGCTGGATGTAGTCCTGTGGAACGGCTTGCCATGCCATTTCCACCTGGCGCCTCAGTTGGACCAGCGTTCGTGCTGGACGTGCAGACCGCGTGAGACGACGCTTCATCCAGTCCCAAACATGCTCAATGGGGGACAGATCCGGAGATCTTGCTGGTCAGGGTAGTTGACTTACACCTTCTAGAGCACGTTGGGTGGCACGGGATACATGCGGACGTGCATTGTCCTGTTGGAACAGCAAGTTCCCTTGCCGGTCTAGGAATGGTAGAACGATGGGTTCGATGACGGTTTGGATGTACCGTGCACTATTCAGTGTCCCCTCGACGATCACCAGTGGTGTACGGCCAGTGTAGGAGATCGCTCCCCACACCATGATGCCGGGTGTTGGCTCTGTGTGCCTCGGTCGTATGCAGTCCTGATTGTGGCGCTCACCTGCACGGCGCCAAACACGCATACGACCATCATTGGCACCAAGGCAGAAGCGACTCTCATCGCTGAAGACGACACGTCTCCATTCGTCCCTCCATTCACGCCTGTCGCGACACCACTGGAGGCGGGCTGCACGATGTTGGGGCGTGAGCGGAAGACGGCCTAACGGTTTGCGGGACCGTAGCCCAGCTTCATGGAGACGGTTGCGAATGGTCCTCGCCGATACCCCAGGAGCAACAGTGTCCCTAATTTGCTGGGAAGTGGCGGTGCGGTCCCCTACGGCACTGCGTAGGATCCTACGGTCTTGGCGTGCATCCGTGCGTCGCTGCGGTCCGGTCCCAGGTCGACGGGCACGTGCACCTTCCGCCGACCACTGGCGACAACATCGACGTACTGTGGAGACCTCACGCCCCACGTGTTGAGCAATTCGGCGGTACGTCCACCCGGCCTCCCGCATGCCCACTATACGCCCTCGCTCAAAGTCCGTCAACTGCACATACGGTTCACGTCCACGCTGTCGCAGCATGCTACCAGTGTTAAAGACTGCGATGGAGCTCCGTATGCCACGGCAAACTGGCTGACACTGGCGGCGGCGGTGCACAAATGCTGCGCAGCTAGCGTCATTCGACGGCCAACACCGCGGTTCCTGGTGTGTCCTCTGTGCCGTGCGTGTGATCATTGCTTGTACAGCCCTCTCGCAGTGTCCGGAGCAAGTATGGTGGGTCTGACACACCGGTGTCAATGTGTTCTTTTTTCCATTTCCAGGAGTGTATGACAACGTTAATGAAGTTACTGAATGTCTAACTGTATCACCAGCAAATCGACAAGGAGGCCGTCGGCTCAGATGAAAATTTGCAGAACCTCCATGCATCGTTGAATGAGGAATAAGTCTTCCTGTTCATTTCGACCAGAAATCATCAATGAATTCCGTGTTTATGATATGAATAAGCGACATGATTCGTGCGAACATTACTTGCAACTTCTCCAGCATTAACGGCCCGCCGCAAATTTATAACGAGAGACGATTATGCTGTGGGTCGCAGCGCTCGGTCTGTTTATATCTCGGCAAATGACAGTTTGGAGAATGATTACTCCCTAAACGCTGGGGCGGACATGATGACGCACATGACAGGGAATCCATACCTGCGCTGAGAATGATGGTCAGCATGCTCCTACAGGGACAGTTTGACATATGTAAGAAATGTGTAAGATTATTCTCTTCTGAGTTATTTCATTCTTGCATGTAGCTTTTTCCTTTAAATAAAGTTTTTACTGGAGCCAGGGAGTCGTTTCATGTTCCTGTTTGCCTTTCATGATATTTCTTGTTTCAATAGAGTAAGATTAAACATTTCCGGTCGTGGCTTCTGGCCAACCCTGTATATGTCTATTAAAAGTACCATGCTATAGGTTTCATGGGAGAATGGATGAGCAAAATAAAGGGTTCATCAACCCAAAGGTTGATTTGATCACCACAGTAGTTTCACTTATGGCTACTTTCACCTTCGAAAATGCTGTTAGTAGGAAAAGCTCCGAGTGGTTCGGAGTCGCCGTTAAACTGTAGGTCCCCCATCACTGGCTGGCTTAGTCAGTTCAAGACATCGGAGGAAGCCAATGACGTAGAATGCCTCGTACAGCGCAATGGTGTTCAAACCAATGTTCGGGCTGACCGCTTTACTTATGAACGAAAATGGAAGTGAATCATTTGCAGTATACAAACGGTGCCAGTGCATAAATCTGTCCTCTCGGGTAACTGGAAGTTTGACACCATTAAGACTCTTATGTGCCATCACCCCAAGAGACAAAGCACAAAAGTTCTCTTTGAATTTAGGATATCGTTCTCACATCCTCGGTCGAATTGTAGTGACGAATCCAGGTACCTTCTCCTTGGTCTACCCCGATTCCTCCTACCCTCTACTGCTGAACCCATGAGTCTCTTGCTTCTCCCATGCATGTAACATGACCCCACCATCTAAGGCTGTTCGCCCTGACTGCTACATCTATAGAGTTCATTCCCAGTTTCTCCTGATTTCCTCATTGTGGACACCCTCCTGCCATTGTTCTCATCTACTAGTACCTGCAATCATCCTAGCTACTTTCATATCCGTAACCTCAACCTTATTGAGAAGGTGACCTGAATCCACCCAGATTTCGCTCCCATACAACAAAGTTAGTCGAAAGATTGAACTGTGCACAGTTATCTTAGTCTTGGTACTGACTTCCTTCTTGCAGAAGAGAGTAAATCGTAGCTGAGCGCTCACTGCATTAGCTTTGCTACACCTCGCTTCCAGTTCTTTCACTATGTTGCCATCCTTTGAGAATATGCATCCTAAGTACTTGAAACCGTCCAGCTGTTCTAACTTTGTTCCTCCTATTTGACACTCAGTCCGTTTATATCTCTTTCCCACTGACATTACTTTCGTTTTGGAGATGCTAATCTTCATACCATAGTCCTTACATTTCTGATCTAGCTCTGAAACATTACTTTGCAAACTTTCAATCGAATCTGCCATCACAACTAAGTCATCCGCATATGCGAGACTGCTTATTTTGTGTTCACATATCTTAGTCTCACCCGGCCAGTCTATTGTTTTCAACATATGATCAATAAATAATATGAACAACAGTGGAGACAGGTTGCAGCCTTGTCTTACCCCTGAAACTACTCTGAACCATGAACTCAATTTACCGTCAACTCTGCTGTCTGACTATCTATGTAAAGACCTTTAATTGCTTGCAAAAGTTTGCCTCCTATTCCATAATCTCGTAGAACGGACAATGACTTCCTCCTAGGAACACAGTCATATGCCTTTTCTAGATCTATAAAGCATAGATACAATTCCCTGTTTCACTCGTAACACTTTTCCATTATATGCCGTAAGCTAAAGATCTGGTCCTGACAACCTCTAAAAGGCCTGAACCCACACTGATTTTCACCCAATTTGTCCTCGACTAATACTCGCACTTCCCTTTCAGCAATACCTGAGAATATTTTACCCACAACGCTGATTAAAGAGATACCTCTGTAGTTGTTACAATTTTTTCTGTTTCCAAGATTATTACAGTGCGGAAAAAAAATCTAGACATATATTTCGTGGGTTTAAATACTGCAGGCAAGCAGAACGTACCTGTAGAAGTAGAAGGCCTCCAGCTTAGTGTCCTCGGCGCTCTGGCTCGGTAGCTGCGCGTCCGTGCCATTGGAGGCGTTGGCGGGGGCGGGGTCTGTCCAGGGAGCGGCGGCCGTGACCGCCTCCAGCCCCGGCAGCGGCGTCCACAGCCTGTCCTCGCCGCTGGACGCCATGCGAGCCGCATCCGCCACCCTGCAGAACGCGTGCCGCTTCATATGTATGGGGCCATCAACATGTTTACATTTGAGGGCATTGCAGCAGCTATAAGCAACTTAGCCCGACTCCGATGCGGGTGTTCAAGCACCGACATGTGGACAAGGGATCATTGTGGCATTCGTGTCTTTCTGACATGCGCGCGGTAAATGCAGAAATGTGAACAACGGAGACATTATTATTGAATGCATCCGAACTGGACCAACGTGGTATCATTCCGTCATTCGCAGCGCCAGAAAAATACCGGCGAACATCCGCCAAAGGATGAAGAACGTACATGGGGCAGCACGTCTGTCCAAAACCACCGTTGTGGAATTGTGCGCCCAGCTCTGTGCGGTCGTCATTCCACACAAGACTCCAGTCGATGTGGGAGGTTTCTGGTAATGGACCCATCGGATTTAACGAAGCAGTTAACCCGAACAATAAAGTTTCCATCTCTTCTCTATCTTTCCCTCATCCATTCGGCCACATTAAAAAGGCCCTGAAGAGTCGACGTTTTCTGTCGGACGATGATGTGCAGCAAGTAGTTATGGGACACGCTAAGCACTATTTAAGACTCCATACTGACTAGTGAAGTTGCTGTCAAGCTCTACGAACAACTGACTAATACATTAGTGGCACACCTAACTATAATAATAATAATAGAAAGTACATTTCTGTAGCGGCCAATCGCATTCAGCAATTTTTCTTACAAGCCAGGAGGGGTTCGTGGGGGGGGGAGGGTGGAGGGAGGGGGAGGGCGGGTGACAGGGGAGGGAGTAGAGGGCGGCTATAGCGCCGGAACTTGATCCACAGAGCTGCTGAGCTCTTTCACTCATCTCTGTCTGCAGTGTTCTCGATCTTATTCTCGTATCGGGGCAAGTGTTCCTAACTTTTCCAAAACGTTCCCGTTCAACACCCTCTTCTGATGACAGGTCTCTACGTGGGACTGAGTTAAGGACTTCTTGATAGTAAGTAACCTACCATCTTCTGCGTAGAGTCAGCCATTGACAGAGAAGTAATTTACGGCACAGCCATTACTGTAACTTATCTAAATAAGCTGATAGTCATTAATATTGCAACTTCACGAACTACAGCTAAGAACAATATTTACTTTACTGTGCTTAACAGCGTAGTGGATTAAATTTATAGGTGATGCGGCGCTATTATAATTAGTTAAAATTCTGCGTTCTGGACCTGACCGAGCGCCTTGTGATTCACTGTCAGTGGCGTCACCCGATAAGGTACGGAGGGGCGTGTAGTCAGTACACCACTCTCCTTGTCGTTTCCGGTTTTCTTGAAGTTGGAACCGTCACTAATCGATCGTGTAGCTCCTCATTTGGCTTCAAGTGGCTGAGTGCCCCCTGAACAAGGAAAAGTCCCTGGCAGTACCGGGAATCGAACCTGGAATATTGCTTGACGTTCAGCCGCGCCAGTCACTACTATGCAGAGGTGGATAATGTAGTACACATAGCTGCAGCCTGCGAGCAACGATGGCTCTAACCCGGATGGACATCAAGCATGGATGACAGATGCGAGCATGAGTTTCCATGGTGCTTCAGCTCTATACCACATTACATCCATCGTACTGCCTGTCAACAGGTGGCGTGCAAGTATCTCCACGAACAGTGACCAGTTTTTTTTCCAGTGGAGAGGGATCTAGAGAAAGTACTGGTCAGGAGAACAGTCAAATACCCTCCGATTCAAGATAAGTCAAGACAGGAAGGGGAACACGGGATATTGCTTATCTTGTTGAAACAGAAAATCATGGCGCTCTCGAATGTTGGGCACAGCCACTAGCTTTAACTCATTAAGTCCCAAATTATTACCTTCATGTGCTTGATTTCCCCTTTTAGATCTGAAAAAACACCGGCTGTCCTAATTTGAGAACTGTCTACTCATATTCAAAGGTCTTCATCCAGTGCCCAGTAATCGTTCTGGCTTTGTGTAATATCCACCGGAAATAAGAACACTGTTGAAAAGTACTTTTTCGACATGTTATGAGCGCACCGATGATTTTAAATTGTGCAGTCGATATAGGCAATGCACGACCTAATTACTTATTGGCTTACCCCGTCGTGTTGTCTGAGGGGTCGGTTATGCAACGTCGCTTTACAGGCCAAATATACACTGTGTTCGAAGCAAAGCGTCGAATACTTTGAAAGGTTCAAAAATGGCTCTGAGCACTATGGGACTCAACATCTTAGGTCATAAGTCCCCTAGAACTTAGAACTACTTAAACCTAACTAACCTAAGGACATCACACACACCCATGCCCGAGGCAGGATTCGAACCTGCGACCGTAGCAGTCCCGCGGTTCCGGACTGCAGCGCCAGAACCGCTAGACCACCGCGGCCGGCTACTTTGAAAGGTGGTAGGAATCATCGAAACAATAAAAATAAGTCGAATAAATATGGGACCGTAATTGCTCAGTTTCTGAGATAGGTCGAAAAACCTGGGCCCCGAAATGCATACCTTCTGCTACAAACACATGTTTACAATAGGTGTGCAACGTGGCTGCTGTTCATGACAATGCACCCCTTTGCTCTCTGGCGTAAAGAATGACGCTCCCTTTGAAGTATACCCGGTTGTTGTTGTACCTGCTGGCACGCACTGAAGACACTACTCTGTAGTTGCCGCACATCGTTGACTGGCGTGGCGTGGATCAATTCCTTCAAGTGTCCCCATAAGCAAAAGTCTAGGGGATTGAGGTTTGGGGAACGAGCAGGCCAATGTGCACCCACACCCCTCTCCCTTCCTCGACCAATCCAGCGGTCCTGATATGTCTGTGTCAGATGTTCGCGCACATTGTGACGAAAGTTGGCTGGTGCGCCACCATGAATGAATCACATTTGTATTTCTTGCTGGAGTCGCGTAGCCCCCTGCAAGGTTGGAAATACATTAATGAGAAAGTCCTAGTAATGAGTCCTAGTAATGCGCCCCGGTTAACCTTTGTGGTAGCACGTTTGGCCCTATTAATATACCGCCAAATACGATAGTCAATACGTTGATTGAGAATAGATGTTAATGCCCTCTTTCCTGACCTGCTTGTGGATTTGCATCTGCCCACGCTATCTCTTATGAACCCTGCCTCAGTGATAAAACAGTGTGAATAGGGGATCTCTGATACACTTCTGCAACAACCTTTGGCACAAACGTCGTCTGCCGTGATGATCCGTGGTCTTAGGGCCTGAACACGCTGTAGATGATAGGAGTGTACCAGTTGTTCATGAAGTAGCCCCCTCCCCCCACCCTGTCGCACAGTGGTGCATGGGGTTTCTTCCACCGAATCTAGCACACGCTCCGTGTCTGGCGTGCGGACGGTGCGGACTGGCGCGGCTTTAAACTGTCAGTCTTTCGAGGTTCAAGGCTACCTGTGTCCCACAGTCGCTGGAAAAATCTGCCGAACAGCTGATCAGAGGGCGCTCTGCGCTGTGGATATTTTTCAGCATTGAGGGCACGGGCTTGCGGGCTGTGTCTATTTGGTAAACGACAGCAGAATATCATATCCGCCTTTTCATTTGTCGAATGGTAGGTTTCCTTTGCTGACAAGTGGTGGAAGGGAAAATGTAAATGTACTACACCAGCTGTACGTACAAACAGCACAATAACAGTAAATACATGAGTGAATCCGCGTTTGGAAGAAGGTAAAACATCATGAAACGTACCCAACGTTGACAGTGCTGTACAATTAGGCGCAAAAACACGATGGAACCTAACGTAGCCTACAACATGACTCGAACCACGCAACTGACTGCAGATCAATGATAGGTAGAGTATTGTGAATAAGCCATCATAATACGCATCCGACGTCATTTGACGGAGCGACAATGCAAGCAATGTGCTAATATCCTCAACCAAGCGTCGCGCAATCCTTCCTACAAACACTTGTTTATCTCGGAAAGTGTGTGTTTCCGGACCTGTGTTTATTGGACTTAATTTTCTTGTTTCGATGAGTAATACCACCTCTCAAAGTTCTCGACACATTGTTTTTAACACCCTGTACAAAACAGAATGGTTCTTCAAACACTTATTGAGTAGACAGACGTAATCGCGTAACATAAAATATATAATAAGTTAAATGACTGAAACATACGGTGAATTTTTACATTTACCAGAATGCTGGCATTAGATAGGTTTTCGAAGTTAAACGAAATTAAAACAATCAAACACTAATTAATTATGTAGTAAAAATTATGTAGATATGTAGTACACACGAACCCTGAACACAATGTGATAAGCGAGCCATGTTAATATAACAGCAGAGAAATTATCAAATCAAAGTGCGAAAGTGAATTTCCCTGTTGCATTCGCAACGTAAATTAAAGTTCGTTATTGACAATAAAGTCCGATAAAAAACATCCCAAAAGTTCATCAAACACTGTTACACACCGATAAGTCAAAAATATTGCGACCGCTGCCCAACGAGAAGTTGGATGCCGCCTGGTGACGTTGCGGGCAAATGACACTGTAATAAAAGTACACCACTGGCCATTAAAATTGCTACACCAAGAAGAAATGCAGATGATAAACGGGTATTCATTGGACAAATATATTATACTAGAACTGAAAATGGATTACATTTTCACGCAATTTGGATGCATAGATCCTGAGAAGTCAGTACTCAGAACAACCACCGCTAGCCGTAATAACGGCCTTGATAAGCCTGGGCATTGAGTCAAACAGAGCTTGGATGGCGTGTACGGGTACAGCTGCCCATGCAGCTTCAACACGATACCACGGTTCATCAAGATTAGTGACTAGCGTATTGTGACGATCCAGTTCCTCGGCCATCATTGACTAGACGTTTCCAGTTGGTGAGAGATCTGGAGAACGTGCTGGCCAGGGCAGCAATCGAACATTTTCTGTATCCAAAAAGGCCTGTACAGGACCTGCAACATGCGGTCGTGCATTATCCTGCTGAAATGTAGGGTTTCGCAGGGATCGAATGAAGGGTAGAGCGACGGGTCGTAATACATCTGAAATGTAGCGTCCACTGTTCAAAATGCCGTCAATGCGAACAAGAGGTGACCGAGACGTGTACCCAACGGCACCCCATACCATCACGCCGGGTGATACGCCAGTATGGCGAGGACGAGTACACGCTTCCAATGTGCGTTCACCGTGATGTCGCCAAACACGGATGCGACCATCATGATGCTGTAAACAGAACCTGGATTCAACCGAAAAAATGGCGTTTTGCCATTCGTGGACCCAGGTTCGTCGTTGAGTACACCATCGCAGGCGCTCCTGTTTGTGATGCAGCGTCAAGGGTAACCGCAGCCATGGTCTCCGAGCTGATAGTCCATGCTGCTGCAAACGTCGTCGAACTGTTCGTGCAGATGGTTGTTGTCTTGCAAACGTCCCCATCTGTTGACTCAGGTATCGAGACGTGGCTGCACGATCCATTAGAGGCATGCGGATAAGATGCCTGTCGTCTCGACTGCTAGTGATAAGAGGCCGTTGGGATTCAGCACGGCGTTCCGTATTACACTCCTGAACCCACCGATTCCATATTCCGCTAACAGTGATTGGATCTGGAACAACGCGAGAAGCAATGTCGCGATACGATAAACTGCAATCGCGATAGGCTAAAATCCGACCTTTATGAAAGTTGGAAACGTGATGGTACACATTTCTCCTCCTTACACGAGGCATCACAACAACGTTTCACCAGGCAACGCCGGTCAACTGCTGTTTGTGTATGAGAAATCGGTTGGAAACTTTCCTCATGTCAGCACGTTGTAGGTGCCACCACCGGCGCCAACGTTGTGTGAATGCTCTGAAAAGCTAATCATTTGCATATCGCAGCATCTTCTTCCTGTCGGTTAAATTACGAGTCTTTAGCACGTCATCTTCGTGGTGTAGCAATTTTAATGGCCAGTAGTGTATGTAAGCGGAGCAGCCACGTACTAGGAATCACCTTAGCGAAGATGTGGGCTGCAAGTGGGTAAATCCACTGAGATAAGGGATTTTGACAAAGGGTTGATAATTACTACGCAGAGACTGTGAACAAGTATCTCGAAAACGGCGGAGCTGGTCGAATGTTCACGTGCTGCTGTCGAAAGCATCTACGGAAAGAGACTGGACAGTGGAACTACCACTAGGCGCTAAATGGTTGAACGTCCACGATTCTTCACAGAACGTGCTGTTCGGAGGCTTGCCTGCTCTGTAATGTAGGATAGATGCTGCTCTGTGGCATCTCTGCTGAAAGAGCGCATTGCTGGTGCAGGCAGAAGTGTTGCAGAGCACACCGCCCATCGTACGTTGTTGAACATGAAGGTCCGCAGCAGACGACCCCTACGTCTACACATGCTCACTCAACGACATCGCCAGTTACGATTACAGTGGTCATGGGATCGTCGGAATTCGAGCGTCCATCAATGGAAACTTGTCGGCTCTTCGGCTGAATCATATTTTTGCCACACTAGATCGACGGTAGTCCTCACAAACGCCGGCATCGTGGGGCAAGGCTCTTGAAACGTGCAGCTCGCCACGGACACAGGCTGGGTTGAGCGGTATTATGCTATGGGAAACATTCTCCTGCACTTACTTTGAACTTGTAATAATCGAAGACACGCTCACAGCTCCGAACCACCTGCGTCCCTTCATGACTGATGTCTTCGCGACGGCGAAGCAGTGTAACTGTCCACGTCTCGGAGACAGAACCGTGCCACAGTGGTTTGAGGAGCATTATAGTGAGGTCACATCGACATCTCGGCGACCAAATTGACCTGATGTAAATCCTATGGATACTAACTGGGAGCCCTCACCGCCTTCCCAAATCAGCGGCCCATTATTTAAGCAAATTACGTGATCTTTGCGTAGACATGTAGTGCTACATACCCCTGCAAACCTACCGACAAACTGCCGGATCCCTGATACGCAGAATCAGTGACGTATTTCATTCCAAAGACGTAAAAGCAAGCTATTAATAAAGTGTCAAAATGTTTTGGCTCATCAGTGTAAGAAGCAACTGCTGCAGACAACCACAGTTCCAGCCTCAAATTCCCAAAACAAAGTTACAGTTCGGGTAGGTGCACAAAAAGAATAATCGAAAAACTTTCAAATTTTCCTATTCTGTAACAGCTGCTAACGAAATTACTGTAAGTCTCAAAAGTATTCAACATGTGCGCTCACAAGAATATTTCAGTTTCTAACGAACGTTAAGCGGCACGTCAACCATGCAATTCGCTTCCCAAAAGGAATGCTCACAGACGAAAGATTATCCATCCTAGTTTCCTCATTCTTTTATGCTCTTTGTGACTTCATGACTATTGAATATAAGTTTTCAAACCGTAACTATCTCTGAATTTCAAAGATAATCACGGTCTACTCGTAGAACACAGAGATAATTATTACAGCCACTTTGGAACCTCTCACATCGTGGCAGTATTAACTTATTAATAAAAATTTACGAACACATGCCTACATCTGGCATTGCGATGTGTTCTAACTCAACTTAAAATTTCAATTACTTTTGGAAGAACAGATTGTGGTTGTTCATCCACATTAGAATAACAGAAAATGTATACACCGAGCGAGGTGGCGCAGTGGTTAGCACACTGGACTCGCAATCGGGAGGACGACGGTTCAAACCCTCTTCTGGCCAAACTCGCTTCTGCCACATGCCAGGATGGTTTCTTTGAAAGGGCACGGCCGACTTCCATCTCCACACTTCCCTAATCTGATGGGATCGATAACCTCGCTGTTTGGTGCCCTCCCCCAGATCAACCAATCAACTAACCAGAAAATGTATGAAATACCTGGGCTGGCAGGACATAGCGGATTAAGTTGTGGGAGGAGGCCAAAATGAGTTCCTGTCAGTTGCACTCAACATACAAACTTTATTTATCAACACACGGTATTACAGCAAGGATGCAAAACACTCAAAACTTTATTCGACCTCCTTTGATTAACTTCAGATCGGCTGAAGGCCATATTCAAATTCAAGGCACAAGGCCTAAGCAAAATTGAAATAAAAGGTTCTTCTGGAGGTTTCACCCAAGAATACTTTCTAAATCTTCAATGTAATCGGCTGAAGGCCTTAGCAATTTAATTTTTATAGGAATTGGCTGAAGGCCAGCTGTTAATCAATTATTTAATTTCTTAGGCCTAGAAAGAAGTTTTCAATGTAAAAAGAAGAAGGCCTTATCTTAAAATATCAGATGCAAAATTCGGCTGAAGGTCCCATATAAGAATAACAAACTTAGGAACATCAACTGAAGAGATATTAAACTCGGCTGAAGGCCACGCATCAACAAAATAATTTAACGGCTTAAAGCCTTAAAAAATTTCATTTAAAATTCGGCTGAAGGCAGCATATGAAGGAATAACAATCTTATGCCTGAAGGGAAAGACAGGTACATCAATTTAAGAGATATTAAAACTCGGCTGAAGGCCACACATCAACCAGATATCTAAAACTCAAACAGGGAAGTTACTATATGACACGGAACGGCGCTGAGAAGTTTCAAAGGGTCGGCCTGGAATTGTAGCACTAATTCCCGTTTAGGCGAGACAGACATCCTGACCAACAATCTCTTAATCTGATGGCAACCCAACCGACAGACAGCCGACGACCCAACCAACTACCTGATTTCGGTCACCAGACCAGCGGCACTATAAGCAAAATGCCAGCGAGGCGAAGCGACGGCTAACACTCTCTTCAAATATAGGTCTGTCAATAAGCCAAGGCAAAATCACTACAGACATACATGAACTTCGCAACGGCTGTGGAACTATACGCCGTGGCGGACAGCATCAACGCGATAAGAAAACGCTCACTCGCTGCTCTGTCGCAACCGACCAACTGGCTACTGCAGTACGCAGACAGCATTACAGCATTTAAAGCATTGCTCAGTCGAACTGACACAGGGTACCCGGTGTTCCACGGAACACTGCCACTAGAAACTCGAACACTCTTAAAACGAATCACTGTTAAACAACAAGAACAAATCACAGGCGGACACACACACACAAAATCGAAAGACCGTCGGTGACGAAACAGACATCGTCTGACCAGAAGACCGACCATCAACCAACCAAGGACGTTGGCACTCAAACGATGTGCGTCCGCTGTCCGTCAGGAACTGGGAGACATGGTGATCCGGGCACACTGACTCGGACCCATTCATGCAGAGGTAACTCTTGCGCTTTAACCACGACGTCTCGGCACAAAGGGGGACCATGTCACGTCCAGCAAGACGTTCAAGCGACGAGACCAAGCACCGGTCCAAAGCCCAAACACATGTCACCCAATGAGGTGAACAACTGAATGACAGACCAACGGTCGATCCGGCTCCCATCTCCGTCCGTCGGACAGTCCATCTTGTGTCACGAGCGGTCGGCGACTATTGGCTGTCCGCACCTCCCTGCCGCTCCGTCCCCGACTACTGCTACGTCCTGACTGAACTTCTGCTGCGTTCCAACCGCACGGCTGCCAGGTTCCAACTCTCTCTCCACGACACAGCACGACCGGGAAGCAATAGCCGTCGAGCAGGGATAATACGGCAGGGCAAATATCGATACGCGCTGCTGCTTCCACTTACGGGCAGGCGAGACAGTAATTCAGTGACACCAGTAATTGAAATTTAAAATTACGAGGCGACCCTACGGTAAAACAAGATGTTACATAATAGATGGAACGAACAAGAGCCACGCACAGCTCAATGTATACAGGAAACTCAAGCTGTCTTCATATTATGTTCATCTGTGGTGAAATTATAGTGGTGGCACAATCCGCGTACCAGTTAAATAACTTTGTTCGTAATTGTTTACACACATGTAAAATTTTGAAAATAGTGGTTTATTGTGATTAATGATGTCTTTAAATTTCATTTGATGCATAATATGCAGACACTTTTAAGCAGCTTACTCCTTATTAATTTCCTAAACTATTGTAATAAAAACAAACACAACTTTCAGAACATTGGGCGTATAATCATCGTCAAAGTTACAATGAACTCGTGTAATCACTGTGATTTTTCATTACGTATCTAGTTTTTCTGTAGTATTCCCGTGTGTTATGTTAAATATTTTTGATAGAAATATTGTTTCCATCTTCTCAAAAATGTTCAAATGTGTGTGAAATCTTATGGGACTTAACTGCTAAGGTCATCAGTTCCTAAGCTTACGCACTACTTAACCTAAAGTATCCTATGGACAAACACACACACCCATGCCCGAGGTAGGACTCGAACCTTCACCGCCATCTTCTCATTATTTCCATTTGTGGCTTCCATATTGTAGCTTCCCCTCAAAGTCGATGGAGCGAGTTCCTACCGCCCGTTCGGAAAAAAGCATAGTCCTGTGGTCATCCGCTGTCTTCATGCTGCTTGGTCCTCACGCCTTTCCTTCCCGGCCATTTGGTCCGCCTTGGCATGCCGACCGAAAGAGCCAAGCCGTCAGATACACAGCAATGTCATTCCATTTTTTCAAATCAGCCCTTCTTAATATGTTTTGTTTTATATTACGCCGCGCAACATACCATTCTCTCACAAGTGATTTTATTAACATCATTTGTGAACAAATGTTCAAAAAATTCTTCAACTGTTAGATGAGAACTTTGGTTTCAGTGCTTGAGAATTTTGATTTACTGCCTCATCTACTGGCTCCAAATTACAGGACGGTGCAACACTGGAGCATTCAGGAATATCAGTCTCTATTTTCTTTTGAGGCTGTTTATCCGGTCGAAATTCTAAATACTGGTCTTTTTCATTTTCATCCACATGTATAGTTCAACAACATGTACAATAACTCGAACATAATGTATTCCATCATCAAACCCTTGTCCATCGGTTAGTCAGTCAACATAGAGTGGTAGTGCTAGTTTGTCAGTGTCAATTGCTTCTGACGTAAGGTAACCTGCTGCTTCTTCTATGCTTAAAAACATTTTTGTTCATGTATTTGCTTGCAATCCCTCATCCATCCTCATGTGAGGACATGGTTTAGAATCAGTGTTATGAATAGAAAAAGAAACTAAACTTAAAATCGTTCATTCATTATCTAAGTCAAATTTGTATCATAATTATGGGGTCATTTGAAAAATTCTATATACTTTAAGATAGGCTTGAAGAAAATAATTTATTTTGCAGAATACCTTTTGAGGTCTTCAGTATAATCTCCATTCTTGCTTATGACAGCTTTCGAACGTTTTGGAAACTTCTGTATTCCGGAGGCGTCGTCAGTTTTATTCAGCTTCATCAATTGTGTCGGAACTTTCCCACGGACTTGTCCCTCGATTTGGGTTACAAATAAACGTCTGGTGGGCTCATATCAGGATTTTACTGTGGGTGGGGAAGTATTTCCCATTGATTTTCGTTGAGTGTTTCCATCGCCGATACGGCAATATGCGGCCTTGCATTGTCCTGTAAAATGAGGACACCAGCTGCAAGTACGTAAGCCTTCTTCGACGAACTTTTTGGTGCAAAACATTTAGCAGAAACAGCTTGTAGTACCCACCTGTTACAGACGGTCGCTGGGGCACTCTATTGGTAGCTATGACTCCATTCATGTCATACGCAAAGATAATTGTCAGTTTCACCTTTGGCTGCTAGCGACGGAATTTTTTCAGGCGTGAAGAATTGGAGTTTTTCCATTGTGACGAGTGAGAGCTGGGTTCTGGGTCAGCACCTCGTACCCATATTTTATTAAGCGCAACAGTCCTTTTCAGAAACTGTGCTCCTTCCGCCCGATAACGTTGAAACAATTCTTGAGCCATTCTCTTGCGACTTGCTTTTTGCTCTTAGATTTAGATCATGAGGAACCACCTGGCTGCAATTTTCCTCAACTTTAACTTTTCAGCAGTGGTTCTTTAAACTAAAGAGACAGACATTCTGGCTTCATATGCAATTTACTCACATGTTTCTCGTCGATCCATTCTCAAAATGTTATTAGTAATAGCGTGAGAGTTGTAGTTTGTAGCAGTTTGCCGTCCACTACCGGATTGTCCATAACGCTTACTCGACCTTCACGAAAACGAGCGGACCATGATATTGTGCTATGATCCACTAAACTATTCCAGCAATACTCTCTCAAAGCGTTCTAAATTTCTGTTGTTTCTTTTTTTCCACGTAGGGATTCAACTTTAATTTTAAAACTGAATTCCTCACGACACACCCACTCGAACCGGCAAACAGGTATGCGGTCATTACCCCTAAAGTCAGGCTCACAACTGACATGAATTCAACTTGATCGCCCCACCGTAGCAGTCGCGTATGCGCAGCTTGCAGACTTTTGAAATGATCCTCGTATAAAAGTGATTAAGAGACTGACAAATCCTCTAAATAAAGAGTAGTAAAATTCTGCGATTATTGCCGGACACGAAACATCTAACTTTAACAGACATGTCATGAACTGAGATAATTTTTCAGACTACATTACATTATTGCATAGCTTTCCATGTATGGTTGAAATAGAACCATTTATTCAGCACTCGCATGAGAGTCATGCGATTTTGACCAACGGCAGCAGCAGTATCGTGGAACGACCAAACTCAGTCACGATAGGCCACAATCCTGTCGCTGTCGGAACCCGAAACGTGCTGTAGACGGGCCGGATTAGGCCACAAGTGACGCAGGCCGGCTCTTCGGGCGCCCTAACATACAGTGTACGTCAAGACTATTAGCAGCGAAAACTAACATAGTTCAAAGTGTACGAGAAGAAAATGTGGTGGGGCGAGGGGGGGGGGGGGAGGGGGCGCCAATATCTCCATCTACATATACGTGATTCTCTGCTGTTCACAGTAAAGTGCCTGGCGGTGTTCAATGAACCATCTATGCTGTCTCTCCACCGTTCCACCCTCGAACGGCACGTGGGAAAAACGAGAACTTAAATTTTTCTGTGCGGGCCCTGATTTCTCTTATTTTATCGTGATGATCATTTCTCCCTATGTAGGTGGGTGCCAACAGAATGTTTTCACAATCGGAGGAGAAAATTGTTGACTGAAATTTCATGAGAAGATCCCGTTGCAACGAAATTCCCCTTTGTTTTAATGATTGCCACTCCAATTCACGTATCATGTCTGTGACACTATCTCCCCTATTTTGCGATAATACAAAACAAGCTGCCCTTCTTTGTACTTTTTCGATGTCATCCGTCAGTCCCACCTGATGCGGTTTCCATACCGCACAGCAGTACTCCAGAATAGGGCGGACAAGCGTAGTGTAAGCAGTCTCTTTGGTACACCTGTTGCACCTCCTAAGTGTTTTGCCAATGAATCGCAGTCTTTGGTTGGCTCTACCCACAACATTATCTATGAGATCGTTCCAATTTAGGTTATTTGTGATTGTAATCCCCAAATATTTAGTTGAATTTATAGACTTCAGATTTGTGTGACTTATCGTGTAATCGAAATTTACTGGATTTATTTTAGCACTCATGTGAATAACTTCACACTTTTCTTTATTCAGGGTCAATTGCCACTTTTCGCACCATACAGATATCTTACCTAAATCATTTTGCAAGTCGGTTTGATCATCTCATGACTTTACAAGACGGTAAAGGACAGCATCATCTGCAGACAATCTAATACTGCTACTCAGATTGTCTCCTATGTCGTTAATATAGATCGGGAACAATAGAGGGCCTTCCTTGGGGAACGCCGGATATTACTTCTGTTTTACTCGACGAGTTTCCGTCTATTACTACGAACTGTGACCTTCCTGACAGGAAATCACGAATCCAGTCGCACAACTGAGGCGATACTCCATAGGCACCCAGTGTGGTTAGAAGACGCTTGTGAGGAACCGTGTCGAAAGCCTTGTGGAAATCTAAAAATATGGAATAAATTTGACATCCCCTGTCGATAGCACTTGTTACTTCATGACTGTAAAGAGCTAATTGTGTTTCAGGAGAACGATATTTTCTGAATCCGTGCTGACTATATGTTAATAAATCGTTTCTTCGAGGTACTCCATAATGTTCGAATACAGTATATGTTCCAAAACCCTACTGCAAATCGACGTTAGTGATATAGGCCTGTACAGCGGATTACTCCTACTTCCCTTTTTGGGTATTGGTGTGACTTGAGCAATTTTCCAGTCTTTAGGTACGGATGTTTCTGTGAGCGAGTGGTTGTATATAACTGCTAAATATGGAACTATTTTATCAGCATACTCTGAGAGGAACCTGACTGATATACAAACTGGACCGGAGGCCTTGCCTTTATTAAGTGATTTAAGGTGCTTTGTTACACCGAGGATGTCTACTTCTATGCTTCTCATCTTGGCAGTTGTTCTTGATTGGAATTCAGGAATATTTACTTCGTCTTCTTTGGTGAAGGAGTTACGGAAAACCGTGTTTAATAACTCTGCTTTAGTGGCACTCATCAGTGACTTCACCGTTGTTATCGCGCAGTGAAGGTATTGATTGCGTCTTGCCAGTGGTGTGCTCTATTTATGACCAGAATCACTTTAGGTTTTCTGCCAGATTTCGAGACACAATCGTCGAAGTGGCTCTAGGTACACCTTTCTCCTTAGCACGCAGCACATAAGACAGTCTTCTCTTTCAGCTACCTTCTTGTACTTGCTTCAACAGTTTCTTCTGTGTATGGTCCAAGTTTATCGAGCTGTGTTATATGGCAGTGACACGTCATGCGAAAGATACTTCCGTTCCTAAGTTTTGCACGTTAGTGTATTTTATACAGTTTTGCTGAAATGCTAATGTTTCAGGCTAATTTGAGGTTTCTTACTTCATGGGATCTATACGATGTTGCAGTTTTGATGTCCAGTAGTGTGTATTGTTGAGTTATTGGAAACGACTAGTTACAATTTCAGCTTGTTGACAAGTGACTCAGTTACGGGGAAAATTATTCGATATGAATATAAGACACAATCACGTACTAATTAAAAGACAGTACAGTGTGGGGACTGACAATTAGTTCGGCACGTAGAGAAAGTGTCCTCTTATCCACAGAGCGAAATGTAAAAATATATCAACCTTAGATGACACAGCTATTGAATGCAGTTGGAACCATGTCTTTAAATCTTTTGGGAGTCACAAAATTTCTGTATGGACTCAAACGTCTAAGGGACTGTGTTGCGGGTAATGTGAGACTCAGACTCATTGGAGGTTTCTCGGAGTCAGTGTATCTGCACACGAATCTGATTGCTTACGAAATACTTCTGTTATTGTGGTGAACTACTGATAGAATTCTTATGATCCGTAGCAAGTGAGACTGACAGGGAATGGGCAATAGTATCTACGTATCAGTGTGAAGAATTTGCATTTGTCTGACACACATAGGAATGTCACAGAAATGTCGATTAATTGTTTACTGCCACATAGTAGTGGCCACTAAGGTAGACAGAGATTTAGAAATTACGCACTATTTGGTTCTAATGTTACGGGCCTGTCAACCATATTTACCAAGCCTAGTTGCTGACGACCAAAGATTGTCTACAGCGACTCTCACAGTGAGCATAGATTTTGATTTATTTATGTCAAACAAATAATGAATGTTCATACAGTGTGTCAGCGAAATTTCACATAATAGTGGAGAGATATTGTAAAGCATTTTTGTATAATCATCTTGAACTCCCAAACGTCACTTCAGCGGTAAAGGGTAACACTGCTTCTTGCGAGCTTCTGTACTAACTCCTTCCGTAGTCATACGTCACAGTACGAGACTTGTTGACTCTATAAAAAGTCCCTTGATTTCATAAGCATTTATGTGGGACGTGGTGAATCACAGTCATGGACAAAGATGGTAGAACAGATTGGGTTGCCGTGGGATCAGTGTCCTGTGTATTTTGTCGGTGTCCGCCTTAAACATCATTAGTAGGTGCAGGACGCATGGTCTGTTTTAGCTTAAGTACTGCTTTCCTTGACGGTTATGGAATGTTGTAGCAAATTTGGCATAAGTGTCTGCAAATTGTTGGAAGATGACAGTAAAGCACATCTCTTACATTCACGGTCTCTAGTTTTTAACCAAACTGAAGACTGTGAGATCTCCTGGAACGTTGTATTCGCTGTGAGAATATTTTGCTATGTACATTTACACATATCAGGGAAATAACGTTAGCAACATGGCTTCAGATACCCGTGGGAACTCATTAGCTTCTGACGAAGTAATTTCCATGTCATTTAGCTCCCATGTACGCTGCTTGCTAGTAAAAATTTTACTCAGCAGAGACTATTAGTAAAGGGAACGGCCTTGTCGCAGTGGATACACCGGTTCACGTGCGATCACCGTAGTTAAGCGATGTCGGGCGTGGTCGGCACTTGGATGGGTGACCATTCAGACCGCCATGCGCTGTTGCCATTTTTCGGGGTGCACTCAGCCTCGTGATGCCAGCTGAGGAGCTACTCGACCGAATAGTGGTGGCTTCGGTCAAGAATACCATCATAACGACCGGGAGAGCGGTGTGCTGACCCCACGCTCTTCCTATCTGCATCCTCCTCTGAGGATGACACGGCGGTCGGATGGTCCCGGTAGGCCACTCGTGGCCTGAAGACGGAGTGCTAGAAACTATTGGTAAAAATTGTATAACTAAGCTTTTGACATTTCTTGTATGGTTCCATATCGACTACTGTCTGTCAAAGGCTGCATTATACGTGTAGATTAGTGTGATGGGGAAACTAAAGTTTATAGCGGCTCCAAGCCCAAAGCTGAATGTTGTGTTTCACATAGTTTAATTTTTCGACACTACGACCTTTGCCGGAATGTAGGATTGTGTGCTGGTGACTAGAGCCGTGCACCTCACAGGATACTCCGTCAGCACTGCACTAATGCGCTGGCCTGTCCCGCTCGGCCGCAGTTCGCCTGTTTGCCAGACTGACAACCCGCGGCTAGCGCGCAGAGCCGATATGACGTGACGTGGCTGGCAGCGCGTGTACTCGACGCCGGCCACCTGTCCGCTACACGCTCTGTCGCGATCACTACGTTTGCAGGTGACATGTCTTCCGAAGGACGAAAACCGTATTTCGGAAACCGTTTTCCGCTGTTGTGTTTACATGTTAGGGTCTAAAGCGGATGAAACGTCCCCTTAGAAAAATTATAAATGACTGTGCTTAAATTGACACACAATACTTTTAGCACAACGCAATCTGACTTTCAAAAATTCCTACAAAAGAATGTCCCTGACTAACAATAACCTATACCTTTCATCAATCACTTACCTCACAAAATTCTTCGTTACTCGAACTACTGCAATACACCGAGCGCCAATACTGCTAGCTAAATAAAAGATTCTAACTACGTAAGGCACTAACTACTGATAGGCATAGTTAGCAAATGAAACATTTTGATAGAGAACAAACAATGTATTTACCCTAATAGTCATAACATATATATCAGTTATTGACATCCAGTCTTACAAATTTACTCTCTCTGATGGACACACGTCCAGATCATCCGCTCTCAAAACTCCGCTATCTCACTCCTCACATCCACCACTGCTGGCGGCTCACCTCCAATTGCGCAAGACTACGCGCTGTTCACATCCAACCGCCCAACACTAGAATAGCAAATTCCAACAATGAAAACCAGCCACAGACTGCACACAGCACAGTCAGTGATTTTGATATAGAGCGCTACATGGCGTTACCAACATAAAAACCTAAACAGCCTACTTACACGGATAAATCGATATTAACTGAATATTCTGAAAACAGATGTAACTTGACAGCCCAACCACGTTTCAAAATCGGTAACGTTTCCATGGATGCGAAAATAGATTGCCGAATTGGAAAACCGTTAGCTAGAAGCGGTTTTCCAGAGATTTCATGACCACCCAGAAGCGGTGTTGGGTAATCGGTTTACAGCATCCGGTTTTTGGAGCTCCATATAAACGGGGTTCTTCTCTGTTGCTATGTTCACTGTACCTGTTCTCGGTCTCTGCCTGCTTTTTAAGAAAATACATTTTCCCTGTCTACATATGAAAGAAGCACAACAATTTCTTGTACTGTGAGGGATGTGATATGTCATAGAAGACACCACATATCTTAAGTAATTATACTAATTTCTTTACTGACCGAAGTAAATGATCATACACTGAGTTGACAAAGGTCGTGGTATACCTTCTAATATCATGTGGGACCTGCTTTTGCCGGGATTAGTGCAGCAACTTGACGTGACATGAACTCGAAAGTCCCCTTCACAAAGGTTGAGTCCATAATTGCGAAAATGTTGCCGGTACAGGATTTTCTGCACGAACTGGTCTCTCGATTATGTCTCATAAATACCCAATTTCTGGGGACACATCATTCGCTCAAACTGTCCAGAGTGATCTTCAGACCAATTGTGAACAATTGTGGCCTGGTGATATGGTGCACAGTTACTTGGCAACGTGAAGTCAATGAATGGCTGCAAATGTTCTCCAAGTAGCCGAGCACAGCCATTTTCAGTCGCGATCAGTTCAGTTGAACCCAGTCCTCACATAACCTACACCATTATGTAGCCACCGCCAGCTTGCAGAGTGCCTTCTTGGCAACGTGGTTCCATGGCTTCGTGGGGTCAGTGCCACACCCAGGCCCTACTTTTAGCTCTTAGCAACTGAAATCGGGACTCTTAAGATCAGGACACGGATTTACAGTCGTCTAGCGTCCAACCGATACTGTGTGCAGAAGAGGCACTGCAAGCGATGTCGAGGTGTTAGCAAAAGCACTCACGTCGGTCGTCTGCTGCCATAGGCCATTGACGTCATATTTCGCCACACTAACGGGTACGTTCAGCGTGCGTCCTACATTGATCTCTGCTGTTATTTCACAAAGTGTTGCTTGTCCGTCAGTAACGATAAGTCTACGCAAACGCCGCTGCTCTGGGTTGGTAAGTGAACGCCCCCGAATACTGTGTCGTTCGTGGCGAGAAGTAATACCTGGCACATGGCATTCTAGGCGCATTCTTGACACTATGGATCTCGGAATATTGAATTTCCGAAATGGAATGTACCACGCGTCTAGTATCAACTACCAATCCGCGTTAAAAGTCTGTTCACTTCTGTCGTGCGGCCGTAATCACGTCGGAAATCTTTTCACATGAATCACACTTGAATACAAATGTCATCTCCGCCAATGCACAGCCCTTTTATTTCTTGATCAAATGATACTACTGCCATTTGTGTAAGTGTATATCATTATGCCATGACTTTGGTCACCTCAGTGTAAAATATGTAAATAGGTGCTTCAGTCTGGAACCGCGCGACCGCTACGGTCGCAGGTTCGAATCCTGCCTCGGGCTTGGATGTGTGTGATGGCAAATGGTTCAAATGGCGCTGAGCACTATGGGACTTAATATCTGAGGTCATCAGTCCTCTAGAACTTAGAACTACTTAAACCTATCTAACCTAAGGACAGCACACACATCCATGCCCAAGGCAGGATTCGAACCTGCGACCGTAGCAGTTTCGCGGTTCCAGACTGTAGCGCCTAGAACCGCTCGGCCGATGTCCTTAGGTTAGTTAGGTTTAGGTAGTTCTAAGTTCTAAGGGACTGATGACCTCAGATGCTAAGTCCCATAGTTCTCAGAGCCATTTGAACCATAGTGCTCAGAGCTAAGTCTCTTTTGGAACTACGTTTCCCCGCCCCCCCTCCCCAAATGTTACACAATGGCACCTAGATTACGAAAGCTTTATGTACGTCAGTGTTCCTGGGTGCATTTCGGGTCACCACCTCTTGTGATATGAAGGTATGTCTAGCATTGTCGAACACGATTTTGGTGGAACAAGAGTGAGGCAAAACGCTGCTTGGCTTACTAATCTCCAAACCTTTGAAAACTGTACACTCACCGGTCAACGTTATTGTGACAATGCGCTCATTTTCCCCAAGTGCATTTGGCCAACGGTTCATTGGACACTGATTTCATTTTTAACGGTGACAAAGTGCAATAGAATCAAACGGACCAGGTGAAGGAACTCTTGGAACGATACTCGGAGAATCGAATGGCGTGTATGTTCCTCCGACTTTAATCTCATCGGGAGCTTGTGGAATGCATTAGGAACACGTACTGCAGCAAGTTCACATGCACTAACAACCATCCAGCAGTTTTCATCTGTTGGAATGGAATGTCCTTCTTGCATGAGAGTACTTGTGAAGACACTGATAATTATAAGAGATAATTTTTTCCTCAGATGGGAACCCAGTTCTAAGCAAAGAAGGGAAAGCAGAAAGGTGGAAGGAGTATATAGAGGGTCTATACAAGGGCGATGTTCTTGAGGACAATATTATTGGAATGAAAGAGGAGATAGATGAAGATGAAATGGGAGATATGATACTGCGTGAAGAGCTTGACTGAGCACTGAAACACCTAAGCCGAAACAAGGCTCGGGAGTAGACAACATTCCATTAGAACTATTGATAGCCTTGGGAGAGCCAGCCCTGACAAAACTACCATCTGGTGAGCAAGATGTTTGAGACAGGCGAAATACCCTCAGACTTCAAGAATAATATAATAATTCCAATCCCAAAGAAAGCAGGTGTTGACAATTACTGAACTATCAGTTTAATAATCCACAGCTGCAAAATACTAACAAGAATTCTTTACAGACGAATGGAAAAACTGGTAGAAGTCGATCTCGGGGTAGATCCGGTTGGATTCCGTAGAACTGTTTGAACACGTGAGGCAATACTGACCCTACGACTGATCTTAGAAAATAGAGTAAGGAAAGGCAAACCTACGTTTCTAGCATTTGTAGTCTTAGAGAAAGGTTTTGACAATGTTGACTGGAATACTCTCTTTCGAATTCTAAGGGGGGAGCGGTAAAATACAGGGAGCGAAAGGCTATTTACAATTTCTACAGAAACTAGATGGCATTTATAAGAGTCGAGGGGCATGAAAGGGAAGCAGTGGTTGGGAAGGGAGTGAGACTGGGTTGTAGCCTGTCCCCGATGTTATTCAATCTGTATATTGAGCAAGCAGTAAAGGAAACAAAAGAAAAATTCGGGGTAGGAATTAAAATCCATGGAGAAGAAATAAAAACTTTGAGGTTCGCCGATGACATTGTAATTCTCTCAGAGACAGCAAAGGACCTGGAAGAGCAGCTGTATGGAATGGACAGAGTCTTGATAGGAGGATATAAGACGAACATCAACAAAAGTAAAAATGGAATTTAGTCGAATTAAATCTGGTGATGCTGAGGGAATTAGATTAGGAAATGAGACGCTTAAAGTAGTAAATAAGTTTTGCTATTTGGGGAGCAAAATAACAGACGATACTCGAAGTAGAGAGGATATAAAATGTAGACTGGCAATGGCAAGGAAAGCGTTTCTGAAGAAGAGAAATTTGTTAACATCAAGTATAGATTTAAGTGTCAGGAAGTCGTTTCTGAAAGTATTTGTATGGAGTGTAGCCATGTATGGAAGTGAAACGTGGACGATGAATAGTTTAGACCAGAAGAGAATAGAAGCTTTCGAAATGTGGTGCTACAGAAGAATGCTGAAGATTAGATGAGTAGATCACATAATTAATGAGGAGGTATTGAACAGAATTGGGGAGAGGAGAAATTTGAGGCACAACTTAACTACAAGAAGGGATCGGTTGGTAGGACATGTTCTGAGGCATCAAGGGATCACCAATTCCGTATTGGAGGGCAACGTAGAGGGAGACAGAGGGATGAATACACTTAACAGATTGAGAAGGAGGTAGGCTGCAGTAGGTTCTGGGAAATGAAGAAGCTTGCACAGGATAGAGTAGCATGGTGAGGGTGACGGTACGTCACTTAAATATTGACATTTTTATCGGTGTAAACAGTGAACAATATTGTGAAGTGTTACGGGTGAACTAAAAGTTATTTGCAAACACTTAAAGTAATTTATGAACATAATTAGTATAAAAGATACAGTTAGTGTTCTTGAAACAACTGATATGCAGCGATAATTTAAAAGTAGCATCTTTATTCAAAACATGTCTATGAAAATAAAAAATGATCGTAAAGAGACGCGATTGTACGGCCGAGGAGGATCTCTACTTAATGGTACTCACACTGTTTTCTTTCACGATACGGAAGGTAGCCACTGAGCGGCTACACATATTTTATGAAAGTTATTCGGTATTCTGCAAAAATAAACTAATTATTGCTGTCTCAAAATGAATTTCTTTGTAATAAGTGTCACCTCAAATGGTCGCAGCAGCTAATTATTTTTAATAAGCATTATTTTCAGTAATTTGCGCTGCGGGAAGCTCATCTTCCGATGCAGTCTGTGGTCGGCCATTACGCACCGACGTATTAATTTATTTTTCGAAGTGTTAACAGTAACTGTAAATGGAAGAGATTTCATTGTAAGAACCGTTCTAAATTGCAACAGATAATTAATTCACATTAAAGTTCATTTTTTAAATTATAAAGATTGCATGAGTTCAGTAAGTTTTATCTTGGCCGCTCCACGGCAACAATCGAAATTCTCTCGAGCCTTGCTTTGCAATCAATAAATAGAAGTTAACTAAATTACATTCAATTCGGTTAAGGGCAGCTATATTTTAGTCATCACGTTCAAAATCTAAAGTTGGTAACTGAATAACAGCGGCCCTTCAAGAACCCGTTTCATATTTACTTACGCACGTACGTAAAAGTGATAAGAAAAGATAATATCGCTGAGAGAACGAATCATGCTCTAACAAAAGAAAAATTCACCTGATAGCTCTATGGGACTTAACTTCTGAGATCATCAGTCCCCTAGAACTACTTAAGCCTAACTAACCTAAGGACATCACACACATCCATGCCCAGGGCAGGATTCGAACCTGCGACCGTAGCGGTCGCGCGGTTACAGACTTTAGTGCCTAGAGCCGCTCGGCCACTGAGGCCCGCAAATTAACCTGATTTTATATATATATATATACCGTGGACGATCAAAGTCATACGTAAAGAGCAAATGAAGCTAGAGATAAGAAAGAAGAACAGGAAAAAGAAGTTGTTGTTGTTGTGGCCTGCATTTCAGAGACTGGTTTGATGCACAACAACAACAACAACAACAACAAGAACAGGAAAAAGTTGTTGTTGTTGTTGTGGCCTACATTGCAGAGACTGGCTTCATGCACAACAACAACAACAACTTTTTCCTGTTCTTCTTTCTTATCTATAGCTTCATTTGCTCTTTACGTATGACTTTGATCGTTCAGGGTATTTTTTGTTTTGTTTTTCTTCTCTGTAATATGAAATGTTGTAAGTAGGCTGTTTATGTTTTCTTATTGGCAACGTTACGTTGCGCTCTGTATGAAAATCACTGGCTGTGCTGTGTGCAGTCTGTGGCTAGTTTGCATTGTTGTCTGCCATTGTAGTGTTGGGAAGCGGCAGCTGGATGTGAACAGCGCGTAGCGTTGCGCAGTTGGAGGTGAGCCGCCAGCAGTGGTGGATGTGGGGAGAGAGATGGCGGAGTTTGGAAATTTGTAAAAATGGATGTCATGAACATGTATATTATGACTGTTAAGGTAAATACAATGTTTGTTCTCTATTACAATCTTTCATTTGCTAACTATGCCTATCAGTAGTTAGTGCCTTCCGTAGTTTGAATCTGTTATTTAGCTGGCAGTAGTGGCGCTCGCTGTATTGCAGTAGTTCGAGTAATGAAGATTTTTGTGAGGTAAGTGAACTGTGAAAGGTATAGTTTAATGTTAGTCAGGGCCATTCTTTTGTAGGGATTTTTGATAGTCAGATTGCGTTGCGCTAAAAATATTGTGTGTCAGTTTAAGCACAGTCATGTATAAATTTTTCAAATGGGACGTTTCAATGTTACTAACTTTTTGCTTTATTGATACTGGTACAAGAATCTCTTTTAACTGAGTAAGCAAAAGGTTCAATTTAGGTTTGATTTTCTGAATGCTTTTGTGAAAAGGGTTGTGTAAGCCAAATGCAGTACACAGTACTGTTGTATGAGTTGTCATGCGAGGACGATATCGATAGTGGCGGTCGGACAGTGAAGACGGTCAAAAATGTGCAGTTTCGTGGCGTACGCTGTGTAATAGTGCTAGACAGAATCGCGCGAAAATTGAAGGTCGCGTAATAATTTTTTGGTCAGAACTTAAACTAAACTTCAGCGTGGACGTTACGGAACAAAATGTTGTACTGTGTGAATGCTGTGAGTTTCGCACAGTACTACAAACCCCAACGACAATGCTTGCGCGAATAGATCGTGATTGTCGTTGTGAGAACTGAACTGTTTGCAGTTAAACGAACTGCACGAACTAATATACTTCCGAGTTCCTATCTCGTTTGCAACTTAATGAACTGCTGCGAGCTAAACTATTAACTGTCGCCGTGCAGATTTGCAAACTGATTGTAACGTGTGGCACTGTTTTCGCCAGAATTGCAAATTCGCGATCGTGATTGCTAAAAGTGTACGGACTGTAATATCGCGATCAGACGATGGAAATAGAATTTATTTTGTTTTTTCGGAACGTTAGAAACACAAACGTGTGTGTAATGAACATTGTAATCACACACCTACGAACGTGGAGTTACAAGTAAATAACTGCGTCGGACCGGCCTGTGACACAAGGAACGCAACGAGGAATGGAACAGCCGCCTGGAGGAACACATTCCAAGCAAGATGATGTTTCCATGGCAGTTCTACTAATGAAGCTAGATTAACTACGCCGCCAGCACCAACAAAATACCACCGACATCACGATGTATCGTCTACAAACGGATAAGCTACAACGCTAAACGCTCTCCCCCTATGAAGACTCCAAGAATTTCAAACATTTTGAATTTTAATTTCATCTTCTTCCGTATCTAGCTTTTCTCAGTATCTACTTTCCTTAAAAAAAAAGAAGTTAGTTCTGTGAAGCATGTTCGTGAATCAGTGTTGACGATGTTGGGTCCAACCTTAACAGTAATTATTACTATTTATTTTCTCTGTCTTATTCATTCGCATTGTTGTAATTGCAACTCCATGTGTTTTGGATATTCTTTTGGAGAGTGTATTTTCATGTAAGTGGATAGTGCTTCATCAGGCGTATTTACGTGTTTTGGGTTTTGGTTGTGGTATGTGCCACTCCCCTTAAATTACGGAGTCAACCATTACATTCCGGGCGCCGACCAGTCATAGCAAAGCTGCAAACTCTGTACTGGTGCTGGGCAAACTACCGGAGGAAGGTTTGATTTTGAGAGCTGTCATCTACGTTATATTACCACATTATTGTTACAAAATGTTAGTTTATTTAACTCTTTCAGTTATAACTAAACATAATTATAGTCATTTCCTTACTTATTTAAGAGTTTATTTAAGGGAGCTTAGTTGTTATGACGTGATCTTCACATACTGACCTCCAAACGCGTAGTTCCAAAACAGACAACCATTCAAAAGACTTTTACCTACTGTATAGTCATTTAATACTGTCTGTGAAGAAGCTGGTATTATTAATTGCAATAGCTGGCTATCACGTACCGCACCATGAAAGAAACTGTTGTACTTCGGCTTCACACAGGAGACGTCATCTTGTACGGCATGTACTGCCGTCCGTTGTGATTACACATCACATTAAGAACCATATTCCGCCATCCAGGATGAGTTCAGTCTAAGTATTGCTTTCGGATAAGGTAATTTCAGTTAGTCTCATCGCGTATTTTGATCAGTTCTTTTCTCTGCTATAGTGTAAGAGTTCTTTCTATGTATGTTCCAAGTATCATCTAGTACTGTTACATGCCAGAGACGTATCATTTGGAAGTTGCTTCGTCCGGAAGTCTTGTCTACCACTGTATATAGGTAATAATTGTTAATAATAGCATGTCAGGGAGACGAAGGGTCATTCCCGTTGCTGACATATTTTACATCAGTGGAAAAAGGATTTTCGTTGTATATTTCTTTATTGACGAAAGTATACCGAATGAACAGCAACGATCGGTAATAGGAAATAAAATATTCAACTGCTCGGGACTTGGCAGTGATATGGCTGTCCACTATCCACGCTCATTGTACTGCTTGGCGATGGATAGGAGAATTAAAATAACTGAATGAGATCTGGGCAAGTGTAAGGATATCTACACCCAATAGACAAGAATTAGCTGGTGAAATTGTAAACGATATTTCCTCAGAAAATCATTAAGTGGTTCTCTGCAAATGGGCTCTCATTAAACTTTGACAGAACACAGTATATACCGTTCCACACAGTAAATGGAATGACAGCATTAATAAATACAGACTTCGATCAGAAATCGGTAGCTAAGGTAGAATATTCAAAATTTCTAGGTATATGCATTGATGAGGGGTTGAACTGGAAAAAAACACTCAGGATCTGCTGAAACGTTGAGTTCAGCTACTTATGCTATTAGGGTCGTGGCAAATTTTGGCGATATACATCTCAGTAAATTAGCTTACCACGCCTATTTTCATTCTCTGCTTTCGTACGGCATCATATTCTGGGGTAACTCATCATTGAGTAAAAGAGTGTTCATTGCACAAAAGCGTGTAATCAGAATAATTGCTGGAGCTTATCCAAGATCATCCTGCAGACATTTAAAGAGCTAGAGATCTTCACTCTGCCGACCGAAGTGGCCGAGCGGTTCTAGGCGCCACAGTCTGGAACCGCGCGACCGCTACGGTCGCAGGTTTTGAATCCTGGCTCGGGCATGGATGTGTGTGATGTCCTTAGGTTAGTTAGGTTTAAGTAGTTCTAAGTTCTAGGGGACTGATGACCACAGATGTTAAGTCCCATAGTGCTCAGAGCCATTTTTGATCTTCACTCTAGCCTCACGATATATACGAGTATATTCACTTTTGAAATTTGTTATTAACAATCCGAACGAATTCAAAAGTAATAGCAGTGTACATGGCTACAACACTAGGAGAAAGGATATTCTTCCATTCTCAAGGTTAAATCTTACTTTGGCTTGGAAGGGGGTAAATTATGCTGCCACAAAAGTCTTTGGTCACTTACCTAATAGCATCAGAAACGGTTCAAATGGCTCTGAGCACTATGGGACTTAACTTCTGAGGTCATCAGTCCCCTAGAACTTAGAACTACTTAAACCTAACTAACCTAAGAACGTCACACACATCCATGCCCGGGGCAGGATTCGAACCTGCGACCGTAGCGGTCACGCGGTGCAGACTGTAGTGCCTAGAACCGCTCGGCCATTTAGGCTGGCCTAATAGCATCAAAAGTCTGACAGATAGCCATATAGTATTTAAAAGGAAATTAAAAGGATTTCTTAATGGCAACTCTTTCAACTCATTAGATCAACTCATTAGACGAATTTTTGGATATAGTTAGTGGGTAATTTCCCCGACCCCCCCCCCCCCTCCCAACAAAAATTAAGAATATTAAGTGTCATGTAATATTTTGTGCAATGTGATATGTTGTATAGACACCTTTTATTAACCTGACACGTTCCACATCAATACGAAGTGTCGTATTCATGATCTATGGAACAAGCACTAATCTAATCTAATCTTTCACAGAGAACTTAATTAGGTCAGAACGTGATCCGAATAGTGGCTCAACAGTTATTTACGTTTTAATTCAGGTGATCTATCTCAACCCACTAGTGTTCAACGCTATGGGGCTCCGCCAGGGACGCGGAGTCGAGCGATGTTGGATGATAAACGCAAGTCAGCGGGGCACTGCCGGAGCCACGGCTTCTGGGAGTTTCGAAGTCCGGCGAATGGATACGATATGTGTCCATAGCCAAAAAAAAAAAAAAAAAAAAAAAAACAGCGTAGTATGCGGTAGAGGATACCCCTTCTTCCTGAACGGCTGACCGTGTCCAGAATTAGAGGTGAAGTAGGACCTGATAATGTTACAGCTTGTAATAGTTAGGGGAGAAGTACAGGGTGTCCGAAAAGTCATTCCCTGATTACATAAACTGGTAACTCAGGCTAGAAGTAAGATACAAATACGAAACTGGTGTCTAATTGTTTACAAACAAACAAAAGTTTTTTTTCACACATCAGTAAACTTCCACATGAGCACCCTTGGTAGCACGTAGCAAATCTAGGCGATATTCAATTTCCGTCCACACATTAGCCAACATCACTGGAGGGATCGATTTAACGACTGTGGTTATCCATTGCAGCAGTGCTTCAAGATCTGATACACGTGTTCGGTAAACCTCGTCCTTGACATAACCCCATAAAAAGAAGTCTAATGGGGTTATGTCAGGAGAGCGTGGACCGTTGGCCCATCACGACCAATCCATCGCCCAGGAAAGGTCATATCGAGATAGGCACGTAAGTCCAAGCCCAGCCGGCACGGCAGCTCAGCGTGTTCGGTCAGAGGGTTTAGTTACCTTCTGAAATAAAAAAAAAACTGAGTAAACAGATCAACGAACAACCTGAACGAGTGTCATCGGACGTCCGCAACGAACAAATTCAACGAACAATATAGAACAAAATGAGATGCTGGCACGGTAGCTCAGCGTGTTCGGTCGGAGGGTTACGTGCCCTCTGTAATAAAAAAAACTGAGTTAATCGATCAACAACGAACTGCAATGGATGTCTTACGACGTCCGCTCCGAGCAGAGAAAAAAATAAAAAAAAAGACATCGGGGTGATACTGAAGCAGCTGAGGAACAGCATACAGTTGCAAGATGTCCAGATACACTGCAGATGTGATGGTAGCCTCATAGAAGAAGAATTTCCCGATAATTCGATCGTGCAATAGCGCGCACCAAACATTCACCTTTAGACTGCCTCTGGTGCACTCTATGACCTCGCCGGGGGTTGTGAACCACAAATGCGCACATTATGGCGATTCACTACTCCACTGACAAAAAAGGTCGCATCGTCGGAAAAGGTAATTCGTCTGAGATAACCATCATCGTCCTCAATACGTGATAGCATTTCGACCGCAAAGTCATATCGACGTGTACTGTCATTGGGCAACAAGGCCTGAAGGATTTGCACTTTATATGCACGAAACAATAAAAGTTTGTGTAAAATGTCATGGAGATACCTTTTGGCATCTGTAATTCACGTGAGGCCCTGCGCACCGATTTCTTCGGACTTCGCAGAAAAGACTGCCTTACAGCTTCCACCCTGTCTGCTGAGGTTCTTGGTCGACCAGACCTTGGAACGTCAGCAACCGATCCTGTGTTCTTGAACTTCTCATACCAGACTTTAATGCTATTGACATCAGGTGGATTCCTTCCAAATGTTGTCTGGAAGTGTCTCTGCACTGTGGTTGGTGGTCGTGCCTCATGGTACCACAGGACACACTGTGCTTTCTCCTGATTGGTTTACATGGCTTCTAGGGCACTGCACCTCATCCACTACTTACGTACTGCGAACCTAAAACAGAAAAAAAACTTTGATAGTTGTAAACAATTCGACACGAGTTTCATATTTGTATCTTACTTCTAGCCTGAGTTATCAATTTATGTAATCAGGGAATGTCTTTTCGGATACCCTATATAATTGTGGCACATACCATTCTGCAAGGGTCTCACTAGAAAGTATTGCCGGAAGGTATTCTGGTATCAAAAACGTCCACAGTTATTAAAGTTGGTAGCGTGACATCATTTTCGCCCTGGTGGTGCAGCAGACAGGAGGACGAGCAGTTGTTCACGGGAACGAGGCTGGAGCGTGGACGTGTGGACGTATCGAGAGGCGGCTCCGCAGTTATAGCAAAATGCGCTTTGACTTTCCGCACACTACATAAATAAATTTTTCCATAGTCAAGCCGAGTGTTGAAAGTTTTTTTGCCATACTCACAGCCTTATACGACGTCAGAGAGTGCAAAATTTTTGTCGTCGCTACGGCATTCCTACAATTCAAGTAAGAAAGTGGTTCCTTTAGTGTACTGTTGTGTGCTGTCTCGGTGTATTGTGATATTATCGTCGCTGATGAACATTTGGTTGCGACAGAGAAGGAATTAAGTCATTCAGCGGTCGTTGCGAAAGTGTCAATATTCCCACAACTACCATGGCAGTGCGTGGTACCAAGACCCCGTGGCCACTTTGCAACAGATTAGAATGGTGAGAGATTATTAGTTTGCCTTCTGGCGCGAGTAACTTGCCTTGAATATCGATAGTTTCGGGGCGAGAGCCAAAAGATACGTTCGCGAGTGCACTGTGATTTCTGATCGAAGCATCTGGAGCTTTGTGGCGTTGCTGCCACGCATGTACACGCACGAAATTGGAGGACGCTGGAGCTTGACAATGTATCAAGATTTTATCATATTTGTTTACGGTTTATTAAGATCGTAACGAGCGCATTGTTTTCGCAGTACTTTTGTTCTCATAATTCACAAGCTGTTGAACAATGTCCAATTAGCTTTCCTGCGGGTAAGTCTGTTTAGTTTGGTGGTCCATTTGGTGTGGAAGTTGTGTTTGGACTTCAGATTTATAGATACACATAGGTGGGTGTGCTAAGCACTTGATCCACGCAGCCGTATTACGAGGTGCATTCAAGTTCTAAGGCCTCCGATTTTTTTTATAATTAACTACTCACCCGAAATCGATGAAACTGGCGTTACTTCTCGACGTAATCGTCCTGCAGACGTACACATTTTTCACAACGCTGACGCCATGATTCCATGGCAGCGGCGAAGGCTTCTTTAGGAGTCTGTTTTGACCACTGGAAAATCGCTGAGGCAATAGCAGCACGGCTGGTGAATGTGCGGCCACGGAGAGTGTCTTTCATTGTTGGAAAAAGCCAAAAGTCACTAGGAGCCAGGTCAGGCGAGTAGGGAGCATGAGGAATCACTTCAAAGTTGTTATCACGAAGAAACTGTTGCGTAACGTTAGCTCGATGTGTGGGTGCGTTGTCTTGGTGAAACAGCACACGCGCAGCCCTTCCCGGACGTTTTTGTTGCAGTGCAGGAAGGAATTTGTTCTTCAAAACATTTTCGTAGGATGCACCTGTTACCGTAGTGCCCTTTGGAACGCAATGGGTAAGGATTACGCCCTCGCTGTCCCAGAACATGGACACCATCATTTTTTCAGCACTGGCGGTTACCCGAAATTTTTTGGTGGCGGTGAATCTGTGTGCTTCCATTGAGCTGACTGGCGCTTTGTTTCTGGATAAAAAAATGGCATCCACGTCTCATCCATTGTCACAACCGACGAAAAGAAAGTCCCATTCATGCTGTCGTTGCGCGTCAACATTGCTTGGCAACATGCCACACGGGCAGCCATGTGGTCGTCCGTCAGCATTCGTGGCACCCACGTGGATGACACTTTTCGCATTTTCAGGTCGTCATGCAGGATTGTGTGCACACAACCCACAGAAATGCCAACTCTGGAGGCGATCTGTTCAACAGTCACTCGGCGATCCCCCAAAACAATTCTCTCCACTTTCTCGATCATGTCGTCAGACCGGCTTATGCGAGCCCGAGGTTGTTTCGGTTTGATGTCACACAATGTTCTGCCTTCATTAAACTGTCGCACCCACGAACGCACTTTCGACACATCCATAACTCCATCACCACATGTCTCCTTCAACTGTCGATGAATTTCAATTGGTTTCACACCACGCAAATTCAGAAAACGAATGATTGCACGCTGTTCAAGTAAGGAAAACGTCGCTATTTTAAGTATTTAAAGCAGTTCTCATTCTCACGGCTGGCGGTAAAATTCCATCTGCCGTACGGTGCTGCCACCTCTGGGACGTATTGACAATGAATGCGGCCTCATTTTAAAGGAATGCGCATGTTTCTATCTCTTTCCAGTGCGGAGAAAAAAAATCGGAGGCCTTAGAACTTGAATGCACCTCGTACACTGCATACAGTTAACGTGTTATACATTGCTAGTCAGAGTTTGTACCGTCGTTATTTCCTCTCATCACATGCCGATGTGGCTTAGTTTGGTAGATAACGAAGAAAGCAACAAGACAAATTACTTAAAGGGAGGATCGGCCCTATTACACACTAAGGAAAGAAACTGGTGTTGGGTTTAATTGTGAATGTAAGTGGAAAATGAGCTGGCTGCCTTCCCTTTGTGCGGTCGGAGTAGACGTCACGTGGTACGTGTTCCACATTGTGCTGCACACTAAAGGTGGTTTCCACCGCCTAGTCGGTGCGCACTCAGAAACTAGCTGGTATGTGACACGGAACGAGCTCCTGGTCATGTTCTGCGCCTGCTGTGCGGTTGTGCGATATGTCTGTCAAACAAACCACACAATGTGGATATTGGCTGCTATATTGCCTCTATTAAAATGCCCATCTGGCCCTCGTCCATGTTGTAGTGTCTAGAAACCCAGTGCACTCGGTTCGCTAGACAAACAATCAAACAAATCGTGTTAATGAGTTTTATTACAATGAATTACAATACTTAACTGGGGCCGACAGATGTGGCCGTGCGGTTCTAGGCGCTTCAGTCTGGAACCGCGTGACCGCTACGGTCGTAGGTTTGAATCCTGCCTCGGGCATGGATGTGTGTGATGTACTTAGGTTAATTAGGTTTAAGAAGTTCGAAGTTCTAGGGGACTGATGACCACAGATGTTAAGTCCCATTGAGCTCAGAGCCATTTGAACAATATTTTTTGAATACTTAACTTAGGCAAGTTACACAGATGTGTCGCAAGCAGAGGGCGACATAGGAAATAATCAGTCTTGGCAGTGACTGCTGATCTCTAACTGACAAAGGTCGTTCCTGAATTGCTATCGAAGTGCCTACATTGTGGCTGCTATACAGGTCACTTATGATACTGCCATTGAACTGGGGCGTCATCGGCTGGTCGAGGTGCTTATGTCTTCTTCACAAAGGGTCTGCTGCTGTCGCGTAGTCGTCCTGGAGGGAGGTCCGGTCAGTGTGCGATTGGCTGATCTCACAGCCGTCTCTTCTTTGTGGTTCCCGAATTGTGTGCAGGCCCTGGACTTTACGCCGCAACATATGTCCTAGCCACATTGTTCTGTCTGTACTATACATTAATAAGATACTATCCGTGAACATGACACAAGGCAAAATGTAAAGTTCCCTGTATAGTCAGTAAGGACATTACTTTTTGAAACTTTCATCACAAATGAAGTGACACGAACTTATTTTAGTACTCCACATAAGATAATAGTTATTTTACCATTCTCACGTTTTACCAAAAGCCTAAGGATATTGTTATTACAAAACTGCTCTTACTCCTAAGCAGAAATTTTTAAACATGTGAGATACAAGGGACTTGAAACGAGAAAGTTTCAAATCCAGAGTCTCCTACGGCAAATAATGTAAGTTTTGCTTTACATAAAGCCAAAAAACCATTAATTTGCTCAATATGTCCGTTAACGTTTCTGTACTTTATATGTGTGTGCGTGTGTGTGTGTGTGTGTGTGTGTGTGTGTGTGTGCACACATTTGTTTGCGCAGACATTTGTCCACAATTTTTATGAAGTGATGATGTATCACACAATCTGGAAATATTCTATCTATCGCCTGAGCCATGTCCCGCAGTTACGCAGGATCAGCCATCGTTAACTGGTTTTGGCATGTTAATGTTTAAGGGGTGGCCGGATACCGTACCTGCCGCCACCCTGTATCCCCCGAGACGGAAGTAGTGTACGCCAACTGTCTGCGTCGAGTGTAATCCATGGAAAAGTGGGAATGTGGTAAGATGTCTGTAAAAAGTATAACTGAGGCGGAACATCGAGACCAGCCCGGTCTTCACTAAGGGGGATGTGGAAAACCGCCTAAAAACCACATCGAGACTGGCCAGCACATCGACACTCGTCGTTAATCTGCTGGACGGATTCGTTCCGGGGCCGGTTCGCCTACCCGAGTCCAGGAAGCAGCGCGTTAGTGCTCTCGGCTACCCTGGCGGGTACAATCTGGAAAGATTATTGAATGAATAAATAGTGGTGAATTGTGAGCGAGTCAGGCAGCAACGTAGACAACATTCTTACAGTTCGTTTGCCCATGAACCCCGGCAATTTCACAAAATGGAACAAATCTGATTCCGAAAGGAGAGCGCTCTCATATGTAGTGATATGCAATATTACAGAACAATTTTCTCCTAAATTAATAAGAAAGTCTGAGAACTGTTTAGAAAACATGAAGCAGGAAAAAAAACTTGACACACAACATTTAAAATATGGGCCATAGTCAAGTGAAAACGAGACAGATGGAAGAAAAATAAGTAAAGTTCATTGGTTTCCGAATCGCCGACTCCCAAATCCTCGCACATTTACTGCCATCCACAGGTCCATACGAGAAACAGGTTCACTTGAGGTATGTTTTCCACTGGCACGTTCTCGTAATGGCATGTGTGCAATGAAGGCCTACTTTGAAACACGATGTGTTTTCTGTTACAGGGGCGAGGACCTGACGGACACGGTCGTCAACCCACAGTGCGTACACCAGGGCTCTAGCACTACTCGAAAGCACGCCCTCAAGAAGCAACGGCCTGTTACACGGGAAACGGGTGTAAGCCGTTCCACAATTTGTCTTATGTGACACGAAGATGATTTCCCCCCTACCGCATTCTGAAGGTTCAGTATTTAAGCCAGACGATTTTTCACGTCGAACTGAATTCTGCCAGAGGTTTTTGCAAAGGTGTGCCATTCATCCTCCCTTTCCGAACCGTGTACTTCCTACGGGTGATATCTTCTACATAAGAGGGACTGTTCAACAGCCACAATCAACACAATTGGGCTTGAGAAAAATGCACACGCCACCTTTGTTCAGGGTCACCAAGATCGCTTCGCTGTCAGCATTTGGGCCGACTTGGTAGGCGATAATCTGATCGCTTCACACATGTGCTCCCGGCGACTGAATGCAAAGAAATACTTAATCTTTTTACGGGAAACTCTGCCAGAGTTGTCAAGACATGTTCCACTCAGGGTGCGACAGTGAATGCGATACCAGTACGATGGCGTACATACGTACTTCGCACATGCAGTGCGAATGCATTTTGATGAAACCTTTGTTGAGAACTGAATAGAACGTGGTGGGCCAGTGGTATGGCCTCCACGTTCCTCCGACTGGACGCCCTTTATTTTTTCTTCTGAGGCCAACTGAAATCTGTTGCCTATGAAACAATCGTTGAGACTGATGAAGAGCTGAAAGAGCACTATATGGCAGCCTTCGATGCAATTTCCACTTTGCCGGGAGCGTTTGAAAGAGTGAGCCACTCATTCCAGCGTCGCTGCACAGCGTGCATTCAAGCAGAAGGGCTTAATTTCGAGCACTTTTTTAAACTGTTTTCAAATAAAGGCAATAAAACTTGACCTCAACTCCTCATTTATCTTGATGCCACAAATACGCTTGCCGGCCGCTGTAGCCGAGCGGTTCTAGGCGCTTCACTCCGGAACCGCGCTGCTGCTACGGTCGCAGGTTCGAATCCTGCCTCGGGCATCGATATGTGTTATGTCCTTAGGTTAGTTAGGTTTAAGTAGTTCTACGTCCCATAGTGATTAGAGCGATTTGAACCATTTTTGAATACACTGAAAACGTTGCACTGCAGTCCTGCTACCACGATGACTCGGATGGCATGATGTCTGCCTACACTCTTGGAGGCGCGAGACACTGTCCAACGACGCCTAGCGCCTTACGCTAAGCGATGCGCAGATATATATATATATATCGCGACCGTCTGGCCTCCGTGCTATCCGGCCTGTATATCGTCACACTACTACACTACTAGCCATTAAAATTAATACACCAGGAAGATGTGCTGCAGACGTGAAATTTAACTGACAGGAAGAGGATGCTGTGATATGCAAATGATTAGCTTTTCAGAGCATTCACGCAACGTTGGCACCGGTGGCGACACCTACAACGTGCTGACATGAGGAAAGTTTCCAACAGATTTCTCATACACAAACAGCAGTTCACCGGCGTTGCCTGGTGAAACGTTGTCGCGATGTCTCGTGTAAGGAGGAGAAATACGTACCATCACGTTTCCGTCTTTGATAAAGGTCGGATTGTGGCCTATCGCGACTGCGGTTTATCGTATCGCGACATAGCTGCTCGCGTTGCTCGAGATCCAATGACTGTTAGCAGAATATGGAATCGGTGGGTTCAGGAGGGTAATACGGAATGCCTTGCTGGATCCCAAGGGTCTCGTATCACTAGCAGTCGAGATGACAGGCATCTTATCCGCATGGCTGTAACGGATAGTGCAGCCACGTCTCGATCCCTGAGTCAACAGATGGCGACATTTGCAAGACAACAACCATCTGCACGAACAGTATGACGACGTTTGCAGCAGCATGGACTATCAGCTCAGAGACCATGGCTGCGGTTACCCTTGACGCTGCATCACAGACCGGAGCGCCTACGAAGGTGTACTCGACGACGAACCTGGGTGTACAAATGGCAAACCGTCATTTTTTCGGATGAATTCAGGATCTCTTTTATCATGATGGTCGCGTCCGTGTTTGGCGACATCGCGGTGACGTTACATTTCAAATGTGTTAAGACCAGTGGCTCCACCCTTCATTCGATCCCTGCGAAACCCTACATTTCAACAGGATAATGCTCGAACGCATGTTGCAGGTTCCTGGATACATAAAATGTTCGACTGCTACCCTGGCCAGCACATTCTCCAGATCTCTCACCAACTGAAAACGTCTGGTCAATGGTGGCCGAGCAACTGGCTCGTCACAATACGCCAGTCATTACTCTTGATGAACTGTGGTATCGTGTTGAAGTTGCGTTGGCAGCTGTACCTGTACACGCCACCCAAGCTCTGTTTGACTCAATGCACAGGCGTATCAAGGCCGGTATTACTTCCAGAGGTGGTTGTTCTGGGTACTGATTTCTCAGGATCTATGCACCCAAATTTCGGGAAAATGTAATCACATGTCAGTTCTAGTATATTATATTTGTCCAATGGATACCCGTTTATCATCAGCATTTCTTCTTGGTGTAGCAATTTTAATGGCCATTAGTGTACTTCTCCGGTTAAAATAAGCTTCATTTAGTGAACTTAATGTACTTTTAGGAAGTTTTAACAAGCGGGCGTCGGCTACAACGCAAGTATTGTGCTTCTGCCTAGTCTGGAATCATAGTTATGACGGACATTCTGTTTAGTTAATATTGAATAAATTACGAGAACTCTTCCACTATAGATGCCTAGATGCCCTCTTACAATGCACACAAACAATTCCTGGGATGAATAATTTATTGCAGGGCAGGTATTTCCAGAGCGACGACATTATTTTCGAGACGGATCTTTTCTTGAAATGTCGAAACGGAGACTGCTAAAACCAAGGCCTTCGACAAATCATTCATCGTTAGCAAAAATGTGTCATCCTGAAGGAAAAATACATGGAGAAGGGCTAACACTATGCCAATTTTCGTAGTCTCAATATCAGTGTCGTTTTTTCGAAATGAGAATTAAAGCTTTAAAACTGCCTCTCTTACAGGGGCGCACTTAATGTATCATGAGAAGTACGTGCGTGACAGATGAAATGGAGAGAGCAGCTGTGTTGGAGAGTGAAAATAGTTGCGACTACGAGCAGTAGCTCCGCTTGCGACTGCGATGTCGTCAGACTTGGTCATACCGCATTTCATCGGAGACAGACATTCGGTGTACAACTCATAAAACACATCACGTCTGAGACTCAGGCAATGGCTTAAAGGAAAACTGAAAACGACAAGAATACATTTAAATCACTATGTAAAACACTCATTCTGAAAAGACTAAATCTCGGAGGGTCCGCCCTGGGAAAGTTTGTTGTTGAAGGAGAAAATGGTCATGTGTTGACCGGGACACAGGAGCGAGTGGATTGCGGAACTCATGGAGATTGTTGATGGAGAAGGTGTGATTGATGGGAGATGGGATACCTGCTAATGTCGTGCCGGGCCTCCATTTGCCCGTCGTAGCATTGGACTCAACAAGTCGTTGGAAGTCCCTTGCAGAAATATTGAGCCATTCTGCCTCTATAGCCTTCCATAATCGTGAAAGTGTTGCCGATGCAGAATTTTGTACACGAAGTGATCTCTCGTTTATCTTAAATAAATTTTCAATGGGATTCATGTCAGCGATCGGGGTGGCCAAATCATTTGCTCGAATTGCCCTGAATGTTCTTCAGACCAATGACGAACAATTGTGGCTCAGTGACAGGGTGCATTGCCATCCATGAAAATTCAATCGTTGTTTGGGAGCAAGAAAATTTTATTAGCGGCAAATGGTCTCCAACTAGCCGAAAGTAACGACTTCCAGTCGGTTCCATGTAAACACAGCCCACGCCATTATAGAGCCACTGCCAGTTTGCATAGTGAGTTGGTGACAACTTGGGCCCATGGCTTCGTGGGGTCTGAGCCACACTCGAACCCTACCATCAGCCCTTACCATCTGAAATCAGGACACATCAGACCAGGCTGCAGTTTTCCAGGTCTCTAGGGTCCAACCAATACGGTGACGAGTCTTTGTGAGGGGCTGCAGGTTATGTCGTGTTCTTGGCAAAGGCACTGCATCGGTTGTCTGTTGCCATAGTCCATTAACGCTAAATTTCAGGGCACTGTCCTAACGGATAAGTTCGTCGTATGTCCAACACTGATTTCTGCGATTATCATACACAGTCTTGTTTGTCTGTTACCAATGACAATCCTATACAAACACAGTTGCTCTCATCCGCTAAGTGAAGACCGTCGGTCACTGGATTGTCCGTGGTGAAAGGTAATGCCTGAAGAGGCGTGGTAGCGTATCAGGACAAAATCAGAGGGGAAACAGTAGGACTATTGGAGTCGAGGTTGAGGAATGTAAACGATTGCAGAAAGACAGGCAGAGTGCATGGGACTGAAGGACCTTTAAGACTTAGAGAGGTGGGGAGGATATCCGTGCCGAATTTGCATAGGAGAGGATGGGTTGGATCTAAGGTTTCGTGGGTGTGGAGGATTTGTAGGTATGCAATCGTCAAGTATAGTCAGACATCAATTTCATTAAATAGCAGACTTTCCGTTGGATTATTATGAGGTGAGGTTTCCATTTTAGCTGCTGATCTATGGTTAGTGCAAGATGCTTTAGAGCATTAGGAGGGAGGTGGACCAGCGAAAGTCGTTTGAGCATGTCAGCAGTGTTCAGGAGATTAAGAAATGAGAGAGGACGGAGCCTTGTGGAACACCTTCAGTGTGATGGGAGATGTGGGACTGGTATTCTTAACAGTGGTAAATGATTGTCGCACCGATAGGAGAGATGGAAGAAGGCGGACATAGTTAACTGGAAGTGCGTAAGTCTGCAATCTCAAAAAAGTTCCACACGTGTCCAAAGGCTCTCTCTAGGTCGAGGGATACAAAAACAGCGGAATCACGGTTGTTAACAGCTGAGATGCAAGTTAGTCAGGTGCATGAGCTGGTTATCAGAGGGGAAGTTGAGACGGACATCCTGCTGCTTAATGTCGGACTACTTATAACTTACAAACTTACAAACACTAAGAAGAACAAAAAGTATAATGAACAGTTGAAAACCAGGCTAAGTGACAATTCGTCTTATTTTACGTCCAGATACAACTAAGATTTCCTTTCTTCCTTTCCTCTTTTCACCTCATTCGGCAGATGTATTTGCTGCACCGCACTGGTCTTGTTTGTGACAATTCCAAGTCTCTAACATGCCTGTAGTTGCATAGATAAATTATGTATACATCTCTGACATTTGTCGATGTGGGAACACATTAATCAAAAATGCTGTGTCTTTGCTGTGTCCGTTTCCCTTACACACTGAACTGACAGCAGCATTTTACCAGCCAAAGCGAGCACATGCAGTGACTTATCACGTAGCAATAGTTTATAGCGCGGATGATTGTTACTGCATTCCCTTAACTTTCTGTTTTCAAATTTGAGCTTGCACTTGACATGATCGTTCTTAGAGCTTTAATGTACGCTGTTACATAATCAGATAATGTTATCACTAATTCTCCATCATTTCTTCTTATCTTCTATGACCGTCCTATCTAGTTAACTAATACATTGAAATATCTTGGAGTAATTATTTACTACACACAGTCGTGGTCCAGTGTAGGGTTGCTATTATTTGTTTGTGAATGACCGGTTTCAATCTGCTACAGATAACATCGTCGGATCTACATTCCTCGGTAGTTGCAGGAATTCCTGACGCGAGCGGGCCGTTCGTGCTGGGGTTGAGAACCCTCGTTCTGCAGCTAACGTAGAAACTTCATCCACTAACTGTGCGAACTTTGGTGCTACACTCAATCATGAACTCTATACATGCAGAGTCTTGGTGCTACACATCCTCTCCTATGCAAATGTTGCATCGTTATCCATCCCATCAAAATACTCTAAGTCCCTGCAAATTTTTGAATGTCATGCACTCTGCCTCACCTTCCACAGCCATTCATCTTCCCTCACATGAATCCTCTACTATCTAATCGAATTTCATCTAATCGAATAATTACCCTACCTCACCCACGTATTCTACACTGTCCGAAAACTAGATACGTTACTGTTTCGTCTCTGATCATCAATCCTGGTGCGCCGCTGCCCCTCGACAAACACGTCTTACACAGACACACACTCCAAATCCTGTCCCAACGCAAATTCAACCGACTGTGAGTCCCAGACTATGATATCGGCCCCAATATTTATCCATCCCACTTACTACAACTCTTCTCCACCTACCCCACTCCACATAAGGGCTCCCCTCTCCTTTTCCTTCCACGTCTCTCCCCGTCCATTTTCCTGTTGATATCACTGCCATCTCCACACTCTAAAATCCTCCTCAACTTCTTCTTCTAACTATCCGTCATAATACCTAACTTAACCCCCATAGTCTCTAACATAACGGACGCTTATATACAGTATGATTCTATGATGATGCTACAGGCTTTCAGGGAACATATAGAATGATAAATGTATCAATCTGAGATGAGGGACCCAGGTCCGGAAAGGCCGGAGTGGAAATTTATAATCGTAAATTGTTCTACACAGTGGAATACTGTTACCGGTACTTTTGTTCTGTAGGTGACATTCAGAGGTGGTGGTATGGACCAAAATGCATACTTTTAGAGCTATGAGCAATTGTTCATCTGCACTACTGTGAAAAACATCTCTTCTACTGATCAAGTACCCATATTTTCTAGAAATGTTTCCATCTTCCTCTAAGAATATGAAAAACATTGTGCTTCCAGTAGCTGACATGAACGCGTTAGCCCCAACCACGACAACAACAACTAAGATTTAATTGAATATTTAGCACTGTGTCCAGCATTATTTCTTAACAACAATTAGTCGCTCAGTGATTGCTTAAATACATGAACAGCATTAAAAAAAATCTAAGAAGATAACAGTCAGTTCAGAAAATGTTTAATTAAGCTTCAGCACCGTATTCATTTTGATAACACAGGACACAGGCCGGTGAAACAAGCACGCATAGCACTGAAAACGGGACTGCACCTACTTGATATCACTGACTTCTTGCAAACTTCTTTTATGCGCAGGACTTGGCCGGAAATTATAGTGACAGAAGTAGGAGCTCCATATGTCCACGTGTTGAAGAAAATAGCATATTTGGGGCTTGTTGGACGACGCTTGAGCCATTTATGTTAGCATAGGACAAACATTAAATTGCTGTAAGATCCCGTTAACATAACGAATTACCAACACGGTTTTTCGATGTACTCGCGACACGCGACATTTAACAAGACAGTCGTCCTCTTAGGATATACACCCCGTACCAGGTACCTGACAATACACAACACATATAAAACTTTGTGCGGTAGGGGGCACAGAAATCACAATCAATTATTCCACACTATTGAAGTACTACTTGCAGTACCGTATCTACACTCCTGGAAATGGAAAAAAGAACACATTGACACCGGTGTGTCAGACCCACCATACTTGCTCCGGACACTGCGAGAGGGCTGTACAAGCAATGATCACACGCACGGCACAGCGGACACACCAGGAACCGCGGTGTTGGCCGTCGAATGGCGCTAGCTGCGCAGCATTTGTGCACCGCCGCCGTCAGTGTCAGCCAGTTTGCCGTGGCATACGGAGCTCCATCGCAGTCTTTAACACTGGTAGCATGCCGCGACAGCGTGGACGTGAACCGTATGTGCAGTTGACGGACTTTGAGCGAGGGCGTATAGTGGGCATGCGGGAGGCCGGGTGGACGTACCGCCGAATTGCTCAACACGTGGGGCGTGAGGTCTCCACAGTACATCGATGTTGTCGCCAGTGGTCGGCGGAAGGTGCACGTGCCCGTCGACCTGGGACCGGACCGCAGCGACGCACGAATGCACGCCAAGACCGTAGGATCCTACGCAGTGCCGTAGGGGACCGCACCGCCACTTCCCAGCAAATTAGGGACACTGTTGCTCCTGGGGCATCGGCGAGGACCATTCGCAACCGTCTCCATGAAGCTGGGCTACGGTCCCGCACACCGTTAGGCCGTCTTCCGCTCACGCCCCAACATCGTGCAGCCCGCCTCCAGTCGTGTCGCGACAGGCGTGAATGGAGGGACGAATGGAGACGTGTCGTCTTCAGCGATGAGAGTCGCTTCTGCCTTGGTGCCAATGATGGTCGTATGCGTGTTTGGCGCCGTGCAGGTGAGCGCCACAATCAGGACTGCATACGACCGAGGCACACAGGGCCAACACCCGGCATCATGGTGTGGGGAGCGATCTCCTACACTGGCCGTACACCACTGGTGATCGTCGAGGGGACACTGAATAGTGCACGGTACATCCAAACCGTCATCGAACCCATAGTTCTACCATTCCTAGACCGGCGAGGGAACTTGCTGTTCCAACAGGACAAAGCACGTCCGTATGTATCCCGTGCCACCCAACGTGCTCTAGAAGGTGTAAGTCAACTATCCTGGCCAGCAAGATCTCCGGATCTGTCCCCCATTGAGCATGTTTGGGACTGGATGAAGCGTCGTCTCACGTGGTCTGCACGTCCAGCACGAACGCTGGTCCAACTGAGGCGCCAGGTGGAAATGGCATGGCAAGCCGTTCCACAGGACTACATCCAGCATCTCTACGATCGTCTCCATGGGAGAATAGCAGCCTGCATTGCTGCGAAAGGTGGATATACACTGTACTAGTGCCGACATTGTGCATGCTCTGTTGCCTGTGTCTATGTGCCTGTGGTTCTGTCAGTGTGATCATGTGATGTATCTGACCCCAGGAATGTGTCAATAAAGTTTCCCCTTCCTGGGACAATGAATTCACGGTGTTCTTATTTCTATTTCCAGGAGTGTATAATATCTACTAACGGAAGACTCCTTGCCACACGTATATACACATATCGTGGTCACAACATAATTGCATGTATCAGATTTAGAACGAACACAGACACACCAACAAATTCACGTCACAGGCTAATGTACCTCCAAATGGCTCATTTCAGCAGGCTCACAGTAGACCCTTTCATGCCAGCGGCCGCGTAAATAACTCGCTCTAAACCTGTGGGCCAGCTGCCGAGAACAACAACCTCAACAACCTTAGTCGAAGTTCCACTCACTTTCTCTGACGGGTCAAAAATAGCTGCCTGCATGCGAACGGACAAGTAGCAACAAACCCACTCTCAACTCTCTGGCGGGCTGCCGAGCAAAACTTCCTTTCTAGTCGCTCTGCTAGCTGTGAGCGACATTCTCCGTCATCACACCGCCCTCGCGTGCGGCCAAGCAGACAAAGCTGCACTAGCATATTCGCCGCGGGCTTAAGTACGAGCCGCTACCCCAGGACCCCACACATGAGCGACAAATCGCTGCGGTATGGGCGACCGGTCGCTTCGTAAATCTCACGTCTGTGGGCAAATCGCAGTGATCGGTTGCTCATATGAGAGGCCTTTAAACGCGCGTCTACTACGATCCGAAATCCTAGTCAAGCATAAGTTTATAGTTTTTGGCTTGTATCTGAAATAATGACAGGTAGTCGGTACTAATGCGACGGCATCTGCTACCAATATATTCCAGACCGCCGTGCAATAAAACGGAACATTTTCGGTGCTCATATCTCGGGTTCTTTTGGCAATAAAAAGATTTTGGGTAGCGCTTGGGCTGGGAACCATTTGTACAGCGAAGAGAAGGATGATCTTAGTGTAAGTATCTTACCTTACATGGTCTATGTATGAATATCACACTTTCTCCAGCTTAAGAAAGTGTAGTACTAGATGTGATCTACGCTGTTTCAGGTACTTATTGAGGCACCATTACTTCATGGGTGGTTCTAAGAAAAATCGATGAATGCGTCTCTCCATTTTTTGCCGTCACTAGCGGATATCCAAATAATTGACCGCGGCAAATCGTTCAAATTGTAACGGTATATTCTGTATGAATTTATCTAGAAGTGCCATCTTCCCATTTTCAAACACATGTATCTGTAAACAAGAAACAACGCAAATACCTGGGGTTTGGGTACCGAGAAAGCGGATTCCAAGGCGACTATACGCTGCAAATGGCTGAAATATTTACGTTAAATTCCAAAGACCCCTATCTCGAACAGGCTTCAAAATTTTCTTGATTTCTATATGCGCTTCCTAGATACAGATGTTCAAAGTAAAATACACACGTAAAATCCGGTGTGAGGCGAAAATGTAGATAAAAAAAGAAAGTGGCACGGATAAATTTTCTGTACAGTGTCTCCATTACCATCAGAATGGTTCTGCGAACCCGATGTTGTAGCACTGAAGCACATGCAATATTTTTATGCATGTAAAATCCGGTCAGGGATGTAAAATTAGTTTCATGTTATTTCCGTTTCGCATAAGCAAGCTGTCGAAATTGTACTGACCTTTAAAGTTATTTTCATAATTATATGCCTTGCTGCAGCAGGGAAGAGAAGGGAACCATTAAGAAAACGCTCCTATCGTGGCACAAAAAAGGTGAATATGCTCCTGTTTACAAGACTCTGACTGAGAAGTAGGGTACCAGCTACTTAATTTTACCTTCCTCAGCACCTTTAACAGTTTTCGCAAAAATATTGGCATTCGAACGTATTCGCATTATTTTATGTTGAGGGAGAAGGAGAGAGTAGCAGTGGCAAAGAGACGGGAAAGCAATAAATGCTGGAAGATAGTAGACAGAGATTGTGGTATATAAGGTGTGAAGGAGACAGTGGTAGTGTTACAGTGACAGAGGGACACCGTAACCGTGGAACCAAGTCGGCAGTGACAGAACAGTGCTAGGAAAAGAGTGAGGTGACAATGGCAGTGGGGAGGAATGAAGAGAAGGAGAAAGTGGAAGTGGGTGAGAGGCAGTGAATATATGACGAAAAGAGATATATGACAAAGAGATAGTGACAGAGTGAACAGAGAGCAACATTGGGAAGAGATGAATGAGATATTAGCTGTAAGAGTAGGGCAGCCGTAGGAGGACAGACCGGTGGAGACTGTGACTGTCAGACAGGAGACAGTGAAAGAGATACGCAAGAGATGACGACAATGAGTTGAGTTGAATGACTGAGTGAGAATGGGTAAGTGGGAATGAATGGGTAGGAGTCACTTACAGCGATGGAGTGGTGGGTGTAGGTGACTTACAGTATGAGGAACTTGTGGGTGTGGGAGATGAGGTGCATGTTAAAAAGAGCATTAATACGAAAGCGTTCCAAACTTTTGAGGAAATTTTTAAACTTGCTGAGGAATATAAGTAGAGGCAGCTAGTAAACCGCTTTCCACTCAGTCTTTTAAACAGGGGCATATTAGCCTTTTTATGGTCCGTTAGGAGCACTTCTCCGCTGGTTGAACTCATCTAAGCATCATTCACATTTGGGTGATATGATAAGCTCATGAGCCTCCTAACCATTATTTCAAGCAATATCAGTAACTCTTCTGATTTATTGCCAATGAAAAACATGAATTCAAACAACGAAAAAATAAGCACCGATAGCTAAACAGAAAAAATGGCAATGAGGAAGTCGAAAAACGATGATAAAACATCAAAACAAAAAATAATCTGACATTAATCGTACGAGAACGTAACTTTCTCTGGCAATATTAATGCTATCACACAGCAGCTTAGACAGTATCTAGGATTGTTAGGACTGTCTGTACACTAATATGGTGTGTCAGTACATTTGTCCTGTTCGGCGTACCTTTTCACACCTCTTCCTCAAGATTTGCTTTTTCCCTTCCGACGGTTTCGTTTTTGCACAATGTTTATTATTATTATTATTATTATTATTATTATTATTATGTGGTGTCTTTCTCACATATCTTCGAAATTCAATAGGAGGAAGGAGTTCCTTTATTGTTTTCTGTAGTCATAGAATGTCATTTTAATCCCCAGCTATTCGTTGGGAAAGTAATGCAAATTGAAAAGTAGCATGGTAGTTTAGGGAAAGAACTATTTTTTATGCCAGCAGATGGCCTTCCGTTTACATAAATAATGTAATCATGACTATCAGTTCCAGACATATTGTCATATTTGATAGTTATCAGCGGTTCTGAGATAGTTTGCTGGCATGAATTCGTAACTTGTATCATTGTGTTCCAAAATTTCGTGGAAATGTGACTTAACATCTAGTTTATTTGTCATCACTCATCACGCCTTGCAATTGGCGAACAATTGTGTTTCCTTTACAGATACTACTTTCTTATTAGTTTTCCTCCTGTTTAGCCTCAGTGTCCCAGAGCAATGCGTCCTTAGCTTCAATGAAATTTTAGCTAACGCGAAGCTATTGTATCATCCCTTGTTAATACAACGGCCGCCGGCTGGAGTGGCCGAGCGGTTCTAGGCGCTACAGACATGTATGGCTGACCGATAGAGGTGGCGCAGTGGTTAGACACTGGACTCGCATTCGGGAGGACGACGGTTCAACCCCCCCGTCCGGCCATCCTGATTTAGGTTTTCCGTGATTTCTCTAAATCACTCCAGGCAAATGCCGGGATGGTTCCTCTGAAAGGGCACGGCCGACTTCCTTCCCTAATCCGATGAGACCGATGACCACGCTGTCTGGTCTCCTACCCCAAACAACCAACCAACCAACCAACCATGTATGGCTGTGACTCATAGTGCTGCTTCTGTAACAGCATTTAGAGCAGCCGGTGGCATCATTGTGACGCAAAGAACTGTTACAAATCGATTATTTCAAGGACAGCTCTGAAATGCACGTCCTGTGGCGTGCATTCCTCAAGCCCCAAAAAACCGCCGTGGAGGTCTGTTGTGTTTCCTGACGAAAGCGGTTCCGTCTCAGTGCCAGTAAAGGTCGTGTGTTCGTTAGGAGGCGGCTAGGTAAGAGCCTGCAACCAAACCGTTTGCATGATAGACACACTGGACTTACTCCTGAACTTACGGCGTGGGATGCGATTTCGTATGACAGCTGGAACACTCTCGTGGTTAGCCCATGATCCAGACTGCAAATCTGTACGTGAGTCTGGTAATTCGATCTGTTGTGCTGCCTTTAATGAACAGCGATCCAGGGAGTATTTCCCAATAGGATAACCCTCGCCCGTATACCGCTGTTGTAACCCAACATGCTCTACAGAGTGTCAATGCTGCGTGGCCTGCCCGATCTGTTATCAGTCGAACACGCAGGGGACACCATCGGACAATAACTCCAGCGTCATCCACAAACAGCATTAACAGTCCCTGTATTGACCGACAACGTACAACAGGTATAGAACTTCATCCCACAAACTGACATCTAGCACCTGTACAACCGGATATTAATGTACTAGCATATCACATTTACAATGCATTTTTTTTCACTCACGTCAGCCTGTGATCCTGCAATGTTTATCACACAAATATGTTACCTAGCAAATGAAGTCCCGAAATTTTACTCTCTACATTCATTACTCTTTTAGTGCTGGGATTTTTTCCCGTCAGCGTATATGAAATACCATTAGTTCTGCGTTTTCATTTTTCACTTGCTACTCCTTTTTTTATTATTATTTCACGGTCCTTTGCACGGCCGCTACGAGTGCAGGCTCTCTGGACAATGAAAGCGGCAATTCATTATACGACGCGCCCGTAAGTATTCACGGATAACCGCGCGTCACGGGCGACTGCGGCTGTCGGATCCATCAGCGCCGAAGACAAAGCTGGTTCCGCCGAGCTGCGTGTCCAAATCGATACTGGCCACTTATGCAGCAACTGGCGGTGCCAGAGTGGCCCTGTGCACGAGTCTCGCTGGATTCTCCACGAGTTCCTCTTTCGCCATTTGGCTGGAGCAGTTACTTACCATACACGATAACAATGACACTATTACTCGTATATTAAGTACTGTCATATCATAATTTGGGAAAATGTGGAGTTGTTATTTGTTACTTATAATTATTTACGACGCATTTCCTACTGCCTGACGTCTTTTGGTGCTACAGTAGAATGGAACATGTTTATGTCATCATTTCGGCTAACAACACATTTAGTTACACTCCCTGCTGTTGTTATATATATGGCTGCATAATTCATAGGCAAGGAGCCATCCTCAGAACCAATAAAGAATATTTATGACCATTTCACAATAAGTGCGTCTTACAAAATTACTCAGACTTTTCCCTCGGTGATTTACTTTAATTCAAATGGTGGTAGTCGAGTGATTCACATTCTGTTCGTTTCACATACAACGGTAGAGTCAACTACTTTTTTCTACCCGCTATCTCAAATATCAACCTAACAAAAATTTCATTACATCGGTGGAAAATTTAGCGATCTGAAAATGCATTATTTTGGAAATGATATTTTCACAGATATTTTGTTAAGTGATATTTGTATGTTTATTATGTCCATTGTGCCTCTTTTTATCCGTTGGATTCTCAGGTGCGTCATACTGCAAATTGCGCTACACAACACATTTCCATCTGTCGAGGACTGTAATGGTTCACGCAGTTCATTTCGTGTATTATATACGTAAAAGATATTAACAGGTCACTGCCTTGTTAACAAAATAATGATACGACGTGAGGAGGACGTCGTATGAACATATGTTTGCATGACGCCCACCTTGTCGTGTTATGGCAGACATGTTTTGTAATAAACAAAAGATAACAATCTCAGGGGGAACATGTATTTAAGCATGTAACTGGAAGAACGGTGCATTCCGATATACCGGTTGGTTATAATTAAACTTTCCCTATTTAAGATGTTATAACAGGGAAACTAATTAACATATGAGTAGCAAACTTTGAGGCATTAATGTCAAGGACGTGGTTAAGAGAAATAATGCAGAATCAGGTCAATTGAAACACTTTTAATGTGCTGCTACGGTACATCATACCATTACAAGTTTTGTAACAAAGACCTGAGTGATAAAATCTGAACGCTTTGGTCGATCTTAACGATCGACATTTCATATAGAAGTGCATCATTAAAATGACAAGCGTTGTAAATATCAAATCTATAACTTTATTTGTTTAAAAGATATAGTAAATTTAAACTATCAGTGTTTCCAGCTAAGCATCATATCATCATTTCCTCCACACAAAACACATTGAATGATGAGAGCGTGACACCTGATTGAATCATTCGGAAATAGAATATTTGTTGAAAAGTTTAGAGCATGATAATTACTTTTGTTCTTTATTTATTTATCAGGAAGCACATTGGTGCAAGGCTACCGCCCGTGATATTCAATGTTAAGAAGGAAATTGTATTGGTTTTATGTAAAAGAATTTAACGTTTATTATGTAATTGATATTATTGTTACTTTATTTAGAACGTGAAAGTGGTCAAACTTTGATTATTTAAATAAGTTAAAATGTAATCTAGAATAAGCTGTAGCCAATCAGATGGACGGCTTCAGGAAAGGGAACTGCGCTAGTCTGTTGAGCGAAGATGTTCGCCGCGCGGGAAACGCGGTCGGAGATAGGTAGATGGCAGTTCTGTTCGAGACACTAAAGGGGACAGTTCGGACTGAGACGCGAAAGAGGACAGTCGGTCTTTAGGCGGCTAGGAAGTGAAACGACTTAGAAAATTTCGCGTTGTGTGGTATCGCCGGCGGTATTGCGGCAGTGAGCAGCCGCGCACCTGGTGTGAGTATCGAACTTGTAATTCGCGATGGGGTTGTGAATGACCGAACTGTGTCGAATGGATATGCGCTCGAGTGTAATAGTAACTCTAAATACGACCACTTTCGCTATTAGTTTGCTTTCTGAATAAACATTATTCTAACCAAATCGCAACTGTGTGGCTCACATCATTTAAGGGTCGTTAATATAGTTCCCGATATTACCCGCCAGGGTAGCCGACAGCGCTAACGCGCTGCTTCCTGGACTCAGGTAGGCGCGCCGGCCCGGATCGAATCCGCCAGGCGGATTAACGACGAGGACCGATGTACCAGCCAGCCTGGATGTGGTTTTTAGGCGATTTTCCACATCCCACTAGGTGAATACCGGGCTTTTCGCCATGTTCCGCCTCAATTACACGGTACGCGGACATCTGCACACATTTGCACTGTTCCATGGATTACACTCGACGCAGACAGATGGGGTACACTAATTCTGTCCTGAGGGGTACAGGGTGGCGGCTGGAAGGGCATCTGGCCACCCCTTAAACATTAACATGCCAAATCCGATTAACGATGGCTGACCCTGCGTAACTGCGGGACAAGGCTCAAGCTATAGATAGAATTTAGTCCCCGATATTATTATTACTGTTATTATATGTTACGTTAACTTTGCATTTCGCAAACTTGCCATCAGCTCGACAATGTAACTATAGGGTCCCAAGTGTCTAATTTAGTTCGTGTAATGCTACACGTGCGGTTCAACACCTAGACGAGTTTGAGCCAAGACATCTCGACGAAGAGGAATCGCATGTGAGCCCGAACATCTTTGGTACGTTAGCTTGCAGAATCTGCTAAAGAAAAAAGGGCCAATGATGAACGTAGCCGTGAAGTCACACCGTGCAGTGACACATTCACTATACAGAGGAACTTCATGCACAGAGACTAGAGGTGAAGATAACTACACTCAGAAATTCTGTGTGTTCACCTCACCCATTAAATTAAAATAAGCCTTGTCTGTCCATAGGGTAGTCCAGGGCCAGTCCTTGTCAACTTCAGTCCGTGCGAGAATGTAGAGCCCGATGTCAACACGTCATTGTGCACCCTGTGGTGCAAACTGCTGTACGACATGGATCTTGTCAGGATACTATTTGAAAATGGTCAGAAGCTCCTTCCATACAATGGATTAGGGGATGTTTAACTGTCATGAGACAGCACGAGCGCTTCCTGACGATCAAGGATTGCGCGCAGCTTTGCCTGCAATAGCAACAGCGATTTCATCAACCACCTTCGGTGCAACTGGTGGTCAACCTCATCGCGGAGCGACGCCCTGTTCTCCAATTGATTAAGGGTAATCAGGTCCGGAGAGAGTGAAAGAAACTAGACAAGATAGTAAGTAGCACGTATGTTAACTGCTATGCTCGCAAAATTCGAATTCTTGGCAAAGATAAATTGTTGCTAAGCAGATAATGCTGGCGAAACGGAAGGTCTCTGCAGGATACATCTGGAGTTTAATATTTTACAAACCGTTCTAGAATAAAGGGAAGGCGTCACATACCATTGTGGTTGCTTTATAACAAACTGGATTAGTGGAGATGACATCGAAATATTCACGCGAAGTGTGCTCGCACATAAGAGGTAAGGAAATACTGCTCCAGACATCCGTTAGAGAGTTCGAATCGAGTTACTTCAGACTTTTGCTTTAGAGAAGAGGAAAGTATTCTGCAGCTAAGATGGCTTGCTATTCGTAATACACTCCTGGAAATTGAAATAAGAACACCGTGAATTCATTGTCCCAGGAAGGGGAAACTTTATTGACACATTCCTGGGGTCAGATACATCACATGATCACACTGACAGAACCACAGGCACATAGACACAGGCAACAGAGCATGCACAATGTCGGCACTAGTACAGTGTATATCCACCTTTCGCAGCAATGCAGGCTGCTATTCTCCCATGGAGACGATCGTAGAGATGCTGGATGTAGTCCTGTGGAACGGCTTGCCATGCCATTTCCACCTGGCGCCTCAGTTGGACCAGCGTTCGTGCTGGACGTGCAGACCGCGTGAGACGACGCTTCATCCAGTCCCAAACATGCTCAATGGCGGACAGATCCGGAGACCTTGCTGGCCAGGGTAGTTGACTTACACCTTCTAGAGCACGTTGGGTGGCACGGGATACATGCGGACGTGCATTGTCCTGTTGGAACAGCAAGTTCCCTTGCCGGTCTAGGAATGGTAGAACGATGGGTTCGATGACGGTTTGGATGTACCGTGCACTATTGAGTGCCCCCTCGACGATCACCAGTGGTGTACGGCCAGTGTAGGAGATCGCTCCCCACACCATGATGCTGGGTGTTGGCCCTGTGTGCCTCGGTCGTATGCAGTTCTGATTGTGGCGCTCACCTGCACGGCGCCAAACACGCATACGACCGTCATTGGCACCAAGGCAGAAGCGACTCTCATCGCTGAAGACGACACGTCTCCATTCGTCCCTCCATTCACGCCTGTCACGACACCACTGGAGGCGGGCTGCACGATGTTGGGGCGTGAGCGGAAGACGGCCTAACGGTGTGCGGGACCGTAGCCCAGCTTCATGGAGACGGTTGCGAATGGTCCTCGCCGATACCCCAGGAGCAACAGTGTCCCTAATTTGCTGGGAAGTGGCGGTGCGGTCCCCTACGGCACTGCGTAGGATCCTACGGTCTTGGCGTGCATCCGTGCGTCGCTGCGGTCCGGTCCCAGGTCGACGGGCACGTGCACCTTCCGCCGACCACTGGCGACAACATCGATGTACTGTGGAGACCTCAGGCCCCACGTGTTGAGCAATTCGGCGGTACGTCCACCCGGCCTCCCGCATGCCCACTATACGCCCTCGCTCAAAGTCCGTCAACTGCACATACGGTTCACGTCCACGCTGTCGCGGCATGCTACCAGTGTTAAAGACTGCGATGGAGCTCCGTATGCCACGGCAAACTGGCTGACACTGACGGCAGCGGTGCACAAATGCTGCGCAGCTAGCGCCATTCGACGGCCAACACCGCGGTTCCTGGTGTGTCCGCTGTGCCGTGCGTGTGATCATTCCTTGTACAGCCCTCTCGCAGTGTCCGGAGCAAGTATGGTGGGTCTGACACACCGGTGTCAATGTGTTCTTTTTTCCATTTCCAGGAGTGTATGTTTCACAATGACCAGTTTCGACAGTCTTGCCGTCATCGTCGGATCTCCGAAAAATTCTTATTATCATGCTACAACTACAATGAGATTCCTTTCCATTCATAGGAAACGACACCATATTGGCTTGTCGATCACATAAGAAAGAACATACAAATTATCGAGTGCACCAACTGTATGCCTAGGTGAACACACAGAAAATGCATTCGTGGCCCCAGCACATCACAGGAAAACTGCTTTAGTCTTCTGTAGATTCATGATCGAGTTTTTGTGTGGATATGTGTCTGTGTGCGCGAGAGCGCGCGAACACGTGTGTTTGTGTGTGTGTGTGTGTGTATGTGTGTGTGTGTTTATGGCCTAGCAGCACTTTAACAATGAGGTTATCAGCTCCCATAAGAAAATCAAGAGATTCTGCACAGAATCGGAGAGGAAAAGAAAATGTGGAAACACTGAATAGGAACAGGCAATAGGACATGTGTTAAGGCAATAGGGAATGACTTCCATGACACTATAGAGAGTTGCAGAGGACAAAAACTGTAAAGGCAGACAGAGATTCGAATACATACACCAAATAATTGAGGACGTAGGTTTCAAGTGCTACTCTCAGATGAAGAGGTTGGCACAAGAGAGGAATTAGTGCCAGGCCACATCAAAGCAGTCAGAAGGCTGATGACCCAAAAAAAAAAAAAATAGTAGAAATGAATGTCGTTGAAGCGTAGAAAATTTGATAATAGAAGTAATAAGCAATTCGAGATAAAATTGCTCTCTTTATCTCCCAGTATCAATCATGATCTTCAGCACGGTCACACTGGAAAAGGCAGCTGCATAGCTGAGGACTCCAACCACCCCACCTCGGCAAGGTCCATGGTTCTTGAGAGGTATTTAGCTGAGATTCTACAAGACAACGTCGAAGTGGTGAGATGGTCTAAAGCTGCCAATTAAAACGCAAGTAAGGAAGGCAGAATGCTAAAACAGATTCACAGGAATATGTGGCTGGCTATTCACTTACGAAAAACATGGGTGAGCCAGCCACCCTGCTAATACATTAAAAACGGCCGCGTAAAATTTCGGGGAGCAATTGGGACACTTCACAAATTCCTGAAAGACGTACCACATTGGTAGCATTGTCAAAATAGAGGCCAAATCGGTCGAAAATGTGATGTCCTTTTGTCTAAATACAACGTACAGTCTACTATAATGCGGCACATCGATAAGTATATGCCACAAGCACCGCACATTGGAGAGCTCTCTCGTTCGAACAAGAAGCCGTGCGTCACAGGACTCTGCCCTGTGTGAAGACACTTGAGAGTCCTGGGGGAGATGCGGATTTTACCAGACGCAGCTCATTGTCACTTCCAGCCACTTTTCTTCCCATTGGCGCATGACTCTGTGCAACTCTAGGTGATAGCTTGCTGAGGCATGGCACACTGAGGATCGCGACATGCCTCCTTGGTTGCTGCATCCGTCATTTCATTTCCCTTAGTACTTCTATGCACCGCCAGCCAGCATTAGGACACCCCCTTCTCCCGTCTTTGTAAGCGAAGAAGGGCGTCCTTGATATCCAGGACTGCTGCGTCTGCTGAGTACAAGCGTTGGAGAGAGCGAAGAGAGCTCAGGGAATCGGAACAGGCGAGTAATTTGCCACATGCAGTACATCTCATTTTCTCCAGTGCCCGAAAGATAACATGCAATTCCACACTGAAGACAGCGAAGTCTTTAGGCAGTCGAATCGTGAGGACACGATATGGGAAAACAAGAGTGTACTCCCCCTGTTTAGATCCATTCGTAAATATAACTACACTATTATGGTTCTCAGTTAACGCTTCCTTCTGAGATGAGATAAAACTCAAGTCCTTTGTCATGAGAACTTATATGCCGTGTACCAGCAGCTTTCGGTAGTCGGCTCGAACCCCCACCCTTTCCCCCAACACCACATCAATAACCCAAGTGTAACTTCAAGAAGTTACAATGCATCTTTATTTCACTTCTACGTCTAGTAAGTGTATTCAGTGGTTACTGTCGCACCCTAGTACGCATATTTTGTTGATTATCAATTAATCAATAATTTGGCTGTACTTATCATGTTAAGTAATCCCAAAAAGGCTAAAAATTCACCGTTGCAATTGTGAGACAAAATACAGAAAATTATATTGATGGTAGCAGGAAATACACATAAATTAAACCACTTCAGTAATGGAGGTGGTTTTTGTCCACAGTATTTACTGCTTTAGATAACAGATGTAGCACGATTTTGTGCTAATGGTAGCGTCGGAGGCAAAGATCGCTTACCTTCGATTGTGCCATGTATGTTGTTGATTTGATGAAATTCTTGTGAGGCGTAAAAAGACACGAAGAGCTGTTTATTCGCAGAAATGCGTCTCACAATTCTGTGATTATTTTATTTCCACACTATTGCTCATTAAACCTGCAGGAGCTAGAAAGACTGTAAGTAACGAAATATTACTTACTATGAGTATGATATATGGACGGTCCAATCACATAAGTGTGATCACAACCTACGTTCGATGCAACGTGTAGTAATCACTGACAGACGGCAGGTGGCAGCACCAGCAGCAGAGGTTACATAAAGCTGGTCAGGGGGACGCGGACAACAGTGCGGTCATTGTCACAATGCGGAAATCGAGTCATTTATCTTATGTATACAAGTAATGATCACTGACTTTCGGGGAAAGAGTGCAGCTGAAAGCTGCGAGTGAAAATGTGTACAGGACCGGGACTGGAACCCAGGATCTACTGCTTACTAGGCAAGTGCGGTAACAACTGCGGCTAAGTCTGTAAACTGTTCGCGTGGCGTCCCTGTTAAAGTATCTGTGCATGGTGTTATCCAAAACAGGCGCTGAGGCAACAGTGGTTCACAAAATGCCGTGATGACATGAATGAGCGGCGCCTGCGGATAGACGTGGAAATATTGAACAACTGACCGACCAGCCGAAAGAGGGGATCCATACTGTGTCTGCTCAAAAACCATTCAGCAAACGTTGCTGCCTATCGACCTCCACATCGGGCGCCTGGTTCACGCACCCATCCTGACGAAGGTTGGAATTTTGCGGGCCAATACCGTAAGTGGGCGTTCACTGAGTGGCGATGGGTGGCTTTTTCAAATCAGTCACGTTGTGTGTTCCATTGGACCGGTGTCCGTTGGCGTGTATGGCATGACACATTTTAAAAGCAAACACCCTGCAAAAATCTTCGAAAGTGTCCATACCAGAAGAGGGAGCATTATGGTCTGAGCAACGTTTTCTTGGAATTCCCTGGGAGGTCTATTTATTCTGGAAAGCATACATCTATCCTTGTGGACCATATGAATCTACCCTTGTGGACCAAGTCCTCCCCTATGTGCAGTGTCTTTTCCATCGGCACAATGGCATCTACCAGCACGGCAATGCAAAGTGTCACAGCCGGAAATATACATGTTGAGTTGGAAGGCCACGAGCATAAGTTAACCATATTCCCCTGTCACCTAACTCCCCGCATTTGAACCCAATAGAGAATCTTCGGGATCACATCGATCGGGTTGTTGGCGCAGTGGATTCTAAGCCGAGAAACCAACCGCCGCTGCCCGCGGCACTGGTCTCAGCAGTATGCGACATCCCTCTCGGTAACTTCCAGAACCTCATTGACTCACTTCCTGCGCTACAGAAGGTGAGTACTTTCGATAGGTAATCACATTAATATGACTGGACAGTGTAGTAGGAAAAATACATGATTCGCCTAGGAGGTGATTTTGGTCTCTACATAATGCACAGTACGTAGAGAAAGTTGTCGCCTCTGGCAACTCGCTGGGCATCAAGACCAACTGAGCTCTGATGGGAGGTACAGCTACCACTTTCCATGCTGTTTCAATCCTACCCTAGGTTTCATTAACTTTAGTGGCTGACTCGAGGTTGCTTGTCAGTTTCTCGGTAAACAAAGAGGAGAAGTTGGCAACAGGTGAGAGATCTGAATGTAAATGCAACTTATATAAATTGAAGGTGGAGAGGGAAATAAAAAAAGGAAATAGATGTGGCACCGCTATCAGCTGCGTTGGGACATTACTCGTAATCTTCGTTGATCCATTATGGATCGTGGGACGACGGCTGGGATAAAGTTCTTGATGCAATAATTTACAAACAGCCGTATGTATTGTAGAAATTTATTTTATCATATGAACTTCTATGTGCTACCAGTTTCGGCATTATATTGATGCCATCTTCAGGCCCCTGTACAATGAGTAAAAGAAATGTACTATTATAAAAATATAAAAATATAGAACATAGCACATAGAAGTACATAATATAAAATAAATTTCTACAGTACATACGGCTGTTGGTAAATTATTGCATTAAGAATTACGCGTAATCAGCTGCGAATGAAACTGTGTACCAGACCGGGGTTCGAACGCGGGATCTCCTGCTTACGTGCCAGGAGCGGTAACGATTGCAGCTAAGTCTTTATACTGTTCGCGTGTCACCACTGTTAAAGTAACCTTGCATGGAAAAATGGCGTTATCCAAAACAGGTGCTGAGTTAACATGGACGAGACAGGGGGTATTTATTTAGGTGTAATAAACCAGGACATTTTGCTTGGCTGTGTCCGGTAGGGTGCGAGAAGTGTAATGCCAGAAGGCGTTTTCGGAGATGGGTTTGAGGAAAGCGAACTGCTTGTTCATCATTGGAATGCTACTGGTTAGTTGGAGTTAGTAAGTCCTTTCTGCCTTATTTGTGCCATCTCGAACCATCATCCGTTCTGCGAGTCTTTGGAATCTGGCAGCAATATTTCCTTATCTAATTGCTATTTACATGTAAGGAGTAGAAACATTTGTAAATTTCGATTTCAAAGTCACTGGAAAATCAGGTTCGTACTGTTAATGGACGGTCATTGCGGTTTCTGGGTGACATACAAGTTAATTGAAGAACCCAGCAATTCTCTGGGGTTATTAAATACGTGTGTTGGGCTGTTTAAACTACTCCGAAAGTTAGTTTACCTTTCAGTTTCTTCCGAGTGAGAGTTATGATTTATGCAGTCATGGGAAGCTTCTCTCAGTAAATAGTGTTGATTCCAATGAATTCCAATTTAGTGTAGGGTTTCTGGGGAGAGGATGAAGCACAACAGTTATAAAGTTTCAAAATGTGTTTGAATTGCAAAGGAACCAAACTGCTTAGGTCATCGATCCCTAGACTTACACACTACTTAAACTGACTTAAAACTGAATTATGCTAAGAAGAACACACACACCCATGTCCCAGGGAGGTCTCGAACCTCCGGCGGGAAGGGTCGCGCAGTCCATGACATGACGCCTCAAACCACGTGGCCACTCCGCGTGGCTTATAAAGTTTATAGCGTAAATTTGTTTAAATTTCCGGATGTTCTGACAATTGTTTGTAACCACCAAAGTAGAGTATCACACCTAACTCATTGACCAGATTCTGGTGCATCATTCTCCTTACTGATTATCGCCACCAAAAATGCAGGCGTTAAGGAAGATACTTCAGATGCTGCTTGCAAAGGGGAGGATTAGGCTAGACCGTCTCCCTCTCCATTGCGCTTCACCAACATTTTTGATTCCTAAAGGAAATGACGAAAAATATATGTCCATTACGGACTACTGAGCTTTTAGACAGATGGTAGTTTAGGAATCACTACCCTGGATGGATCTTCAGCTTTACTTGGTTTACGGGAGTGTGCTGTTTCACGGTTTTCGGTGTGAGTAAGGCTTATCGCCACATACCTCTGGCTGAAGAATGTAGGCCTCTGACTGCTTTCTTTGTGTACTGGAACTCCTTTGAGTTCAACAGAAGTGCATTCAGGTTGTCAGCCGGTGCAGGAATCTGATCACATTTGCCCATCTTGGGGGAACTGAAGATTCGTTTTGTGCACAATTGCTTTGGTGATGTTTAGAGCAAGACATTTGGTGAGTCCTTCTAGCATCTTAAGCAGGAGTTGTCCTGTTTTGAGGAGGCGGGATTAGCAATCACACCCACGAAGTCTAATTTGGCCCGTGCTGAGACTTCATCCCTAGGTCATCTAGTTTCTCCCAAAGGCATTAAGACTGGCACTGAGCACCCCGAGACCATTTATAATTTTCTGCCTTTCCGGGATAAGAATGTAGTTGCACAGTTTATCAGAATGTTGAACTTTTTCAGAAAGTTCATTCATTTTGGACTCCGTCAGCTAGCCAAACAGTCGGCATTGATGCATGCCTCTTTGCTAGCCATTCCATATTTTCACCATCAGTTTATTCTCCACATTGATGCCTCCAGTTCAGGCCTTGCTGGCATCCTATTACAAGAATTTGACGGAGATAGTACGTCGGATGTGAATCAATTGGTCTATCTGCAGCAAGGGTTAAATATTCCATATATGTCTCCAGAATGAAATTCTCACTCTGCAGCGGAGTGTGCGCTGATATGAAACTTTCTGGCAGATTAAAACAGTGTGCCGGACCGAGACTCGAACTCGGTAGTGCCCTTGCCCGCGAAAGGCAAAGGTCCCGAGTTCCAGTCTCGGTCTGGCACACAGTTTTAATCTGCCAGAAAGTTTCAGTCGATATGTGTGTTAGAGGCATGATCTGCTTTACTTGCCCTGGAGAAATTTAAGTTTTACTTGCAGCATAGACATTTCTTAATAGAAACTGTGAATCAGATGGTAAGCTGGGTTCTGGCAAGGCCCAGTAAAACCGAAAGGAATAGCACATAGGGCAGTTCGAATTTTCGCTTTCTGGTTTCTAGGAAAGCACATAAAGTATTCTGATACTCAGTTGGCTGATGTCGTGAGTCGTATTTTTAGTGAGGATCAGAAATCCCCTGAAATAACACAGTCAAATGATTAAACCCGTGTAGTGTAACAGAGATTCCATTACTTTTTGGGAATTCGGCGAAGCAGTGCGAAAGGGGTCAAGCGCTCAAGAGCATTAGGAATCGGCTTCTTAGTGGGTATCAGTGGGTGTCTTCTTAACAACGCTATTCTACGTTAGGTACATACTACAAAGGGAAGTTGTCTGCCTAAAGACTTGTGTTTAATACTCCAGTAAATATTTCGTACTGATGTCACAATACATGTGGTTGTGGACTGTATTTAGTTCTGATGAATTTCATTGAGTGGTTTCAATCAAAACTGTTTTTACTCTGGATCCACTTCAGCACCAGACTAAGTTTGTTAGCTGTGTTTTCACTGTGTAGTTCAGTAGCCGTTTGCCGTATTGTATATGACTGTGGCAGCTTTGGTTTGCCAGGAGTATACTTGGAAACGACTTTGCTACTGGGCATTGCTGGGCTTCGTGTATCAAGTGAGTGCGAGCCTGTCTCAATCGCGTCCACTGCAGCCTATAACAGCAAACTCCTCCGACTGTTGTGCTACAGCAACCAATTATTCAGAGTCTGCTCCGCTGCTTTCCATGGGTTCGTGAAGCCCAGCACCGTCCGCTGTGTAATGGTACTTTGACTACCGCGCCTCCACCAATACAAAGATATAATTTACAGTCGCGCACGCAGAAGAGCGCTGCGCCAGCGACCGATTTTTATAACTAATTTTGTTCGTCTTTTTTACTTTTGCGTAGGTTTATTGTTTTTTAACAACTAATTGAGGACACTCTCTCTCTCTCTTGTCTTCATACGAAAGACGTGTATTTTTCGGCGCGTTGAATGTGCTTTTGGGTGGAAATTAAAATTATATTACAAAGCGAGGTTGTTTCAATAGTGATTCGAGGTGGGTGTCGCCAAATTTATAAATTGATCATGACAGTGACAACTTGAAGAAGTTTTCAACAGACGGAGAAAAGTGAAAGACGGGTCGCCCTACAAGAGAAATTAGGAGGACAGCCATGAAGACTATATTGTAATTAATACTGTGTATCTAACAAGATTATAAGGTAAATTTCAATTAGTTTCTGATGCTATTTCCGTACAGTCGCTTTTTGTAGTGTTTCCGACCCGGTATGCCGTGCACGGTCAAATTACAGCACGATCTCAATCAATAATACGAAGTTCGTCTTATCCGTAACTGAAACCCCCAAAATTCAAAACCCAATCAGATTTTCTATTTTATATTTTTCACGGTATTTTCCCAAGACAAAGGAAACACTACAGCTGCTCCAGCCAGAATGATGTCTCCTGCTGAGAGGAAAATGGCCATCATACTTTGCTGTCCGTCCGCTAGGCTCTCTCGTTGCTTCGCCACACGTTACCGGCTTCGTCTCTCTCCGGAGGTGGTCCTCGCCCCCCCCCCCCCCCCCCCCCCCCCCCCACCACCGGCAAGCTGCTAGTAGAGTCGCTTTCGCGAGCTGACTTCCATCTTCCTCTGCTACACCGCGGCTGCCTATTGCTGACCAGTGGTGGTGCTTCGAGTATTTTCCGTACTCTATTAGAATCTTCCCCATGTTCTACCGCAAATCAGCTTGAGCGTGCACCACTAACAGTGGTAAAGACGTATGTACCGCAATTTACGGCACACAATAATTTTATATCTGAACTGATGTCGACTACAAACTAGAGTTTACTCCCGTGATGTTGAGGTACAAAACTGAATATCGCTGCACCTAAACAGCAGTCACTGGACGTATAAGCTGCGACAACTGGAGTGAAAGGGGTGACACTACCGGTTAGCGCTAAGGGATACGTACATGAGGATCACGACGCCGGTGTGACCGCTGCTAGGGCAAGTGACAGCTTGGAGTACTTGAATACCCAGAGTGGTCCACTGATCGTGACCAGGCCAAATATCTCACGAAATAAGCGCCAAACGAAATAACTACAAAGTCCGAAACTCGTCTAGCTTCAAGGGGGAAACCAGATGCCGCTATGGTTGGCCCGCTAGATGGCGCTGCCATAGGTCAAACGGATATTAACTGCGATTTTTAAAGTAGGAACCCACATTTATTATTACATATTCGTTTAGTTCGTAAAGAAATATGATTGTATTAGCGGGACCACATTTTTCGCTTTCTGATAGATGGAACTGTATTAGTCACAAACGTGTAAGTGGTATCACGTAACATTCCGCCAGTGCGGACAGTTTTTGCTTCGTGATACATTACCCGTGTTAAAATGGACCGTTTACCAATTGCTGGGAAGGTCGATATCGTGTTGATGTATGGCTGTTGTGATCAAAATGCCCAACGGCCGTGGCCTATGTATGCTACTCCGTATCCTGGACGACATCATCCAAGTGCCCGGACCGTTCCCCGGATAGTTACGTTATTTAAGGAAACAGGAAGTGTTCAGCCACATGTGAAACGTCAACCACGACCTGCAGCAAATGATGATGCCCAACTAGGTGTTTTAGCTGCTGTCGCGGCTAATCCGCACATCAGTAGCAGACAAATTGCGCGAGAATCGGGAATCTCAAAAACGACGGTGTTGAGAATGCTACATCAACATCGATTGCACCCGTACCATATTTCTATGCAACAGGAATTGCATGGCGACAACTTTGAACGTCGTGTACCGTTCTACTACTGGGCACAAGGCAAATTACGAGACGATGACAGATTTTTTGCACGCGTTCTATTTAGCGACGAAGCGTCATTCACCAACAGCGGTAAAGTAAACCGGCATAATATGCACTATTGGGCAACGGAAAATCCACGATGGCTGCGACAAGTGGAACATCAGGGACCTTGGCGGCTTAATGTATGTTGCGGCATTATGGGAGGAAGGATAATTGGCCCCCATTTTACCGACGGCAATCTAAATGGTGCAATGTATGCTGATTTCCTATGTAATGTTCTACCGATGCTACTACAAAATGTTTCACTGCATGACAGAATGGCGATGTACTTCCAACATGATGGATGTCCGGCACATAGCTCGCGTGCCGTAGAAGCGGTATTGAATAACATATTTCATGACATGTGGATTGGTCGTCGAAGCACCGTACCATGGCCCGCACGTGCACCGGATCTGACGTCCCCGGGTTTCTTTCTATGACGAAAGTTGAAGGATATTTGCTATCGTGATACAGCGACAACGCCTGACAACATGCGTCAGTGCATTATGAATGCATATGCTAACACTACGGAAGGCGAACTACTCGTTGTGCTAGGAGTGTCGTGACACGTATTGCCAAATGCACTGAAATTGCCTGACATCATTTTGAGCATTAATTGCATTAATGTGGTATTTACAAGTAATCACGCTGCAACAGCATGCGTTCTCAGAAATGATAAGTTCACAATGGTACATGTATCTCATTGGAACAACCGAAATAAAATGTTCAACCGTACCTACGTTCTGTACTTTAAGTTAAAAAACCTACCTGTTACCAAGTGCTCTTCTAAAATTGTGAGCCATATGTTTGTGACTATTACAGCGCCATCTATCACAAAGCGAAAAAAGTGGTCCAACTAAAACATTCATATTTCTATACGTACTACACGAATATGTAATAAAAATGAGGGTTCCTATTAAAGAAACGCAGTTGACGTCCGCTTGACCTATGGCAGCGCCATCTAGCGGGCCAACCATAGTGCCATCTGGTTTCCCTCTTCAAGCTAGACAAGTTTCATTCTTTGTAGTTTTTTCGTTTGACACTTATTTCGTGGAATATTGGGCACGGTGACGATCAACTGAACACCCTGTATACCCGACGCCATGGAAGCGCCCAGGGCGTCTTGCAGCTTCAACGGGCAAAGCTTCGAGGAAGGCAGCACCTGTCGTATAGCGCACACATGATTGCTTCAAAGTGCCTTAGAAGAAGCACCCTGCCTTACCATCAATAATGCCAATTCCCACACCTTCTACCCCTCTCCTCTACCTCCTGTACACGGCGGATATGCCCCACCCACCCCTCCGGTACACCTCTTGCAATATGCTGATGACACCGCATTCCTCGCCCTCTCTCCTACCCTCCAACGGTCCCAACGCCTTCTCCAGAATCACCTTGACCTTTTTGCTGCATGGTGTAACCAGTGGCTCCTGAAACTCAATCCTTCCAAGACCCAGGCAATCATCGTAGGTCGTACCACTTGTTCCTTCCGGCTCCTGGATTTCTCCCTTACTGTCTGCGCACGTCCTGTCCGCCTCACCCGACCCTCACCTACCTTGGCCTCACCATAGACTGTCACCTTACCTGGATCCCTCATCTCCGCTCCATCCAATCCAAAGCCCACAACCGCCTCCGACTCCTCAAACTCCTCTCTGGCCGGACATGGGGGTTGCACCCCTCTACCATCCGCCACACCTACAAATCCTTAATCCGTCCCATCCTCTGTTATGCCAGTCCTGCCTGGGTATCTGCCCCCCCCTCCAAAATTCTATAAGTCCCTCCAGATCCTTGAGCGTCATGCACTCCGCCTCGCCTTCCGTATAGGCCTTCCGTCCCCCAAGCGGATCCTCTATGATCTCATTCCTTTCCCCCATCTGCTCCTATTCCTCGAACATATCCGCATCCTCTACACCTTCCGCCGTCTTGAACCCCCTCACCCCCTGGTTGCTCCTCTCCTCTCCCATCCCCGCCCCCTGCCACGTCTTCACCGTTGTGTCCCCCCTACCCTCCATCTCTACACCCTACATCTCCTTTCCCAAGGTGGCTTCCATCAACTCCCCGTCCCGGATGATGCCCTCTCTCCCTCCATTTATCCCTCCTATCAACTCTGATCCTCACTCCCCCTCCTTTCCTCTGTCCTTTCCCTGGGCTCCCTCTTCCTCCCTTCCGTCCTGTTTTCTCCGCACTACACCTCTTCTTACCTCCCTTCTCCCCCCCCCGAGTCCTTTTGTATTCCCCTCCTCTGCCCAGCGCCCCCCACCCCTCTTATGGGTCCTTATCCTCCATCAGCTTCTTTCCCGGCTCCCCCCCCTTCGCTTTTACTCTCCTTTCCCCCCTTTTTTATTTTCCCATTATCTGTGCAGTTTCCCCCCACCTGCTCTCGGCTGTGGTATGTCACATTTGCCAACTTTTTAGTGCAGTGTTCCAGTGACTGTTCAGTGTTGTTCGTCTTTCTCATGTTGTGCACCGAAACCATGCTGTCGCTAGGTGTGAATTTTATGTCTTTTGCGAACAGAAACCAGACTGTCGCCGTGTTGTTTTAATTGTTTGTCTATTGTTTTACCTGTCTGCTTCGTATGTATTTTATTAGCATCATCATCCCTCTGTTCTTTGTTTTAAGTTCCATGATTTCTTTTCGCCATGTTACTCTTTAAGTCTCCGATTTTATCGCCTGTTTTTATTATTTCTTCTCTTCATCTTTCTAACAAAGTCTGTAGGCTGAAGAGCGGCATACTAAGCTGCTGCCAGCCCGCCCCCTTCGGGGGGAATTGAAATTCAATAAAGAAAAAAAAAAGCACCCTGCCAATGCAACTGTGCTGATTCAGGTATGTCTAATTGGTATGTCTCCTTTACTGACGCTCAGCAAGGCGCCAATGAGGAGCAGCAAAACGAGCAGAAAACGGCTGCACTTCATCCAACTGTCGTAAAATCGACACGAGACTTCGGTTGCTTTCAAACGCTTCTGAATGGTGCGTCGAAATCTCCCACGTGTATGTGAGTTTCAGTGACAGAGACATACAAGGTGACAAAATCTATATCGGACCAAATTGTTATAATGGGAGTGATACGCTAGAAAGGTCCCATGAACATCTGAAATTGCTGTACGTGGACTTTCGTAAGCTGCCGTTTCAGATGGCCCCAGAACACCCGAAACGGTAGACATTAATCTTGGATTTGGGGCCCACCGCAGGCTACCGTATGAAGACGCCGCTATTTATAGTCGTCCTACTGGGTAACGTAGGAAACCGAAAATTTTTTCTTGGTAATCGAGCGAACATCGTAAACGTCTAGCGCGAGAAGTTTCTCGGAAAGGTTTGAGAGCACAGTATTGCTCATGTCAAGACCTCACTCATGTTTTGCATCAACCGACCTCGATGCGGTAAGTGCGTGGGACTGCAGCAATGTAGGTATTGACCCACACCGAAGACAGAAACCCCAGACTGCTGAAATTGTGAGCTTGACCACGTCGCGAGCGAACACGGACGTCCGGTTTTCAAGATGACAGACGCCGAGCAGCGCGGTAACAACACTTCGGCCAGGAGGGTCATAGCAGGAGCGAATTCGGTAGCATTGCAAAGAGGAAGGCTGCGAAGCCCTCTCCTAGGACAAAAGTGGCTCAGCAACGCGAGGAAAAGCGTAGTACCACACAGGGCACACGCTCCGAGGCTAACAGCATCGCGTGCAGGCTGCTGGAGTGGTTGACGTGAGTGACGTGCGCGGACGCGAACGGGCTACGGAAGGCCCGTGTGACTTCAACACCTCTTCGATGGAGGTAAGTGAGGATCCTGAATATATTGCAACTGAGCTTCGGTCACAGCTAACATCAGTGAAACAACTGATTCAAATTGCACTTGGAACGCAAACGGAGTATGTGCATAGCCCAGTGAGATTCGGCAGTTGTTGTATGACGAAGTAGTCTACATCTGCCTAGACTCAAGAAATGGTTCAAATGGCTCTGAGCACTATGGGACTTAACATCTGTGGTCATCAGTCCCCTAGAACTTAGAACTACTGAAACCTAACTGACCTAAGGACATCACACACATCCATGCCCGAGGCAGGATTCTAACCTGCGACCATAGGAGTCGCGCGGTTCCGGACTGAAGCGCCCACTAGCGCTCGGCGACCGCGGCCGGCTATGACGATTAATTGAACCGTATAACTTAAATACGATATTGCAGTGCTTGGAATCCGGCTCTGTCTCTCATCAAAAAACAGAGGGACAGAATTAGTGCTACCTCACCTGTTGATTAATAGTCATTATCGATATTTCTGATGTTGGTTATCTGTGGTTGTGTGTTGACTCTGAGGTTACTTGTTCTGTGTGTGGTATCTTCCTCCTCTGTCTGTGAACCGAGGTATTAAATTCCCTTGCACATTGCTTCCTCCTTGCAGTTGTGCCTTGAGAATGGCAGGGTGTGCTCTTGTCTAAATATCGGCGGTGGTCGACGACGTCACTCGGCAGCAAACCCGTAAGTTATTTGCATATACACATTTTGTATGACTGTAACACTAACATTTATTAAATTACAGAAAAATTTCAAAGCTGAATTTAATGTGAAGAAATGTAGAAAATAGCCATTTATCGACAGATTTCAAATTGTTGAACACTGTGGTCGAGACACAGCCGATGAAGCTGACCAATGGCATCCAGCAGTTCCTAATCACTGCGACTGGTAATTTGGCACTTCCAGTGACATGACTGAATTTTCTCAGCGGCCCAGTAGGTACAATTATGACAGTTAAAATGGTTCAAATGGCTCTGAGCACTATGGGACTTAACATCTGAGGTCATCAGTCCCCTAGAACTTAGAACTACTTAAACCTAACTAACCTGAGGACATCACACACATCCATGCCTGAGGCAGGATTCGAACCTGCGACCGTACGAGTCGCGCGGTTCCGGACTGAAGCGCCTAGAACAGCTCGGCCACAGTGGCCGGCTTTGTCGATTTATTGAACCGTATAACTTAAATACGATATTGCAGTGCCTGTGTTATTCCGAATTACTATGTGATGATGCGATTCGGACATGCTTGCATGTCCGAAGGAACGGGCACTATAACGGCTACAGTCGTCATTATTTACACGAAATGTATTAGCAACTGCGAATGTGGACTACCATCCATCAGGACTCGAACACGGATTTATCGTTTATCGCGAGCTGCCGCCTTACTCTTCGGCTATGCGAGCACGATCCACGATCAGACCCAAACTTCCATATATCAACCACCACGTGTGTGCAACCTGTACTCGTATATCCGTTATGTATACTCCCGTACAGGGCAGACATTTTACTTGATATTCGCTTGCCCGGTGCCGGCAGATAAACACGATATTGCAGTGCCTTTGTTATTCCGAATTGTGATGTAATGATCCTTCTCATAAGCATGCAATGGTTCTTGCAAGTATTCTGGGCAGCACCATCTTCTTCAGACTTATCTCGCAAACGAATAATTGTAAATTCGTTGGTGGAATTCGTTGAAACTTCATTGTGAACTCCTTTTCCACTTCACTTGCATTTTGAGTCTTCCATTAGCACTTCAGCCATTTCTCAAGCCATCACACCTGAAAAAGGAGATGAAAAGATTGTTGTTATAAGCTGTGAAAGAATGTATACATTTTTTGCTGCACCCCGTGTATTAGAACCTCCCTCACGCAGGCCGTGCTGCAGCTGCAGTTGAAGCCACTGCTGTCGCTGCTGCAACCTCGTTAGGTCGTATTAAACTAGTCGTAGCGTATCGCACACCGCGAGGTTTCGTAGATGCGTCAGCCTTCGAGGCGTCGATGTTCGTCCGCAGCAAGTTCTTTGTTAGGGAGACTTCGCTGGCGAGCATCCTGATTGTCATTCCAGGGCAGGGGTTCCCACACTTTTCCGCCGACGGAACGCTTTGAGACTCGTGGTACTTTCGTGGAAGACCTAGATATTTTCAAGGTTAACAACATTTAAAAATATAAGGAAAACTAGTTTTATTCAATAATTACTTCAATTTTAAGTCACAATTAGAAACACAGAAATTATAACAAAATTTTTAAAAAGTGAGATGAATTGCTGAAAAAAAACCACCATGTTATTAATAGTTTTTCGTGGAGCGCTTACTCTCTTCCCGCGGAACAAAGTTTTGGAAACCCTACTCGTGGATGACTAACAACAGTGGACAACGTCCACTGCGCGTCATTAGGCCGTACAATATGATCGTCCTGGGCTACTTGACCACACAATATACCCATCCAACGCAGGTCGAACATATGTGACAGACATTGTGCTACTGAGTGGTCTGGGAAACCTCTCTAGTACAACAACAGTCAGACTTCCGTCCGACCACCTCCAACTGACATTTCACCTGGAAATAAACGGCGAGCGACTAGCCGTCGTAGATTGCTGAGGAAGGCGAACTGGGTACAGTTTCATCTGCAAGACTCTCTGGAGACTGTCCCAGATCCTGAAAATGCAGGCGCTGATTAGGCCATAAGACGATTCACCGGCGTGACATTACAGGCTGTGGACCCTGCATCCCCGTGGGGAAGGCACAGAACGACAGATTACTCACGCCAGGTTTCCACAGAGAAAATCGATGCGATAGCACACAAGAACACAGTCTTCCGCGAATGGCAGCGTACGAGACAACCAGCCACCAAGCTCCACCTAAATCGGCTTAGGAGAGAGCTTAATGTGGCGGTGGAACAACACCGAAATAAAGACTCTGCGGGAAATGTAGCTGCCCTCAGCATATATGACAGGTCTACATGGAACATTAGTAAGTCAGAAAGAGGCAGCGCATACCTCCACCTACATATGGTAGGGAAGTTGTCTGCGAACATGAGGGCTGGTATATACATGAGAATACTTTACTCGAAGGTACTTGGTAATCTCAGACAATACTCACAGAACTTTTTACACTATAGGCGAATTTTCGCTGATATTTAGTGCCTGATAGTTACTTGCGAGTACTTTCCGTAAATGTCTGTTTGAATTTTCTCGTGTTTTGAAGACAGAACACTCAGAAGTCAAGATCGCATAAATTTGTTGAAAAAAACCGGTTTCCTCAGAGTTTGCCGTCATCTTCAGACCTTTCATAACAAAAAGATTTTTTAAGACATGAAGATGACAGCAAAGTTTGTCGAAACCGGTTGTTTGAAATAATTTTTTTTATAGTCGTGGCTTTTTAATGGTTTTAGCAAGTAAGTGTCCGTCTTCCGCGGGAAGATGTCGAAAGCAACCTAAAACTTAGTAGCAAGACGCTATTATTCGTAAATCCATTTATGCTAAAGACAGTTTGCTTGCGAAATAGAGATTTCTAGCATCAGGTACATTCATTATTTTTAATATCAGGCAAACTAACAATTACGATGGTATAACATTACATTGCTGTAATGTTATATCATCTTTATACTCATGTCTCTTCAAAAGCTAAGTAGGTCAGACATCTGATAAATGAAGCATTTCCAGACATAGATTTGTTTGAACGGTTTTGCTTGTATTGACTTAAGGAACAAGTAGTAAATTCTTTAAGGCCTGTTATTCAACACCCACTGTAATAATATAATCAGTAAATATTACATTATAGGGTGTTATAGATGTAGCTGTATTACTTGAAGTTAAATGACGATTTTCCGTATTCAAAAAATATTACTTTCAAACATAACTTCACTTCTTTCTTTATGTTATTTAATCTATGATGTAAAATTACTTTGCCTGAATCTTTAAATTTTGGATATTCTGGTAAATTTTTCCTGTGGAGGTCCTGGGTCCACTTTCTGACAACTTCCTTCATCACTTTCTTTGCCGACACATCGCCGTCATTCACTGCACCATATGTATCCACCGCTACAGTAGTCTCAGCAGTCGAACGTCGCTATTATACAGCGATTAGTATTTGTGTAGTGCAACGGGTAACGCTCTAGTGTCTCAAACATACTGACGTGGGACAGACTCTCCTTAGCGACGCCTTTTTCGTTTATTGGTTCTATATAACATGCATATGGTGTTTTTATAAGTTCTTTGCTGTCTTGCAGTGTTTAGTTCTAAGATTTTGAAAGAGGATTACTGTTCGTGCTCTTCGTGTATGAGGTAACATCGACGATTTCTTCACTCAGAAACACGCCACGACAACAAATTATGACTCAAAACACGTAGTTTCAAGAGTACTTTCGTATAATATGTGCATGGATATGAGAATAAATTACCAAGCAATCGTAGAGAAAAAACTGTGAAATACGACACAAATCCTGGAAGCAGTATGGCCGTTCATACTTTCAGCTATCCCGACAATGCCGTGTAGTATTTCACGTCTGAGAGGTACAGCGGCGCAAAAAAATGGTTCAAATGGCTCTGAGCACTATGGGACTTAACTACTGTGGTCATCAGTCCCCTAGAACTTAGAACTACTTAAACCTAACTAACCTAAGGACATCACACACACCCATGCCCGAGGCAGGATTCGAACCTGCGACCGTAGCAGTCCCGCGGTTCCGGACTGAGCGCCTTAACCGCGAGACCATACAGCGGCGCAGCTCTCGAGAGATGGATCTTGCTTTCTATATGAGAGACCTACTATCTCAGAGCTGTACGATATTGCAGTGCCTGCGATATTCTGAATTACGAGGCAAACCTCCTTCGGACATAAATGCATGTCCGAAAGAAGAGGCACTGCTGCAACTACAACCGTTATGATACACATTAAATGTATTCGCAATTGCGAGTATGGATAACAGCTGTATAATAGAATAACGATAAAAATAATTGTGCTCGATCTCAGCTCAAACGCGGATTTCCCGCTTTTCTCGATCTGTCGCCTTACGATTTGGCTATCATAATACGATTGACGGCCACACCCATACTTACATATGTCATCAAATGTTCTATTTATCCGCTGACTGCGAGTTTTAAGTAAAATGTCTCCCCTGTGTGTGAATACCGATAATGGAGGTGTATGAGGTTATGGACTCATATTGAAGACCTATGGAAGTCTGGCTCTGGCCGTGATTCGTCATAAGATAACCTAGCGATAAGGGAGGCCGATCGTAAAAAGGGGGAAATCCGTGTTCGAGGCCCGGTCCGGCATAAATTTCCATTACCGTCATTCCATCATTCAGCTGATAATTATCCATATTCGTAGCTACGAATACATTTTATGAATATCTCGGACCCTGACCCTCTCTCGGACTCTACCGACGAGTTATCTCGGCGCTGTTTTCCACGGCACAAATCCCTGAGACTGAAACACAGTAAGAACTCACCCTCATACTGCCAAAAGGCCTTCTTAAAACTGCTAGAAGGGCGGACAGAGGTTCAGTATACTCTTTTGCCCTTGGGGTGTGAAAGTACGCCTAAAATGCGGAAGAATCAGCACGACTATAAAGAAGGCAATGGAAACCATTGCATTAAAGACACACAATTTGTCTCTGCACGACATGTGGCCAGTTAGCACTGCAAAAGACTCCGGACTAGGTCCCCCAAAAAATGGTTCAAATGGCTCTGAGCACTATGGGACTTAACATCTGGGGTCATGAGTCACCTAGAACTTAGAACTCCCTAAACCTAACTAACCTAAGGGCATCACACACATCCATGCCCGAGGCAGGATTCGAAACTGCGATCGTAGCGGTTGCGCGGTTCCAGACTGAAGCACCTTGATCCACTCGGGGGAAGGGGGGGGGGGAGACTGCCGAAGGGGAGTCCATGATGAGAAAAAGACTGAATAACCAATGAAACTTTCTAGGAGTCGCAGCATGGAATGTTAAAAGATTGAACGTGGCAGAGAGGCTACAAAAACTGAAACGAGAAATACTTAAGTTCAATGTAGAGATAGTGGGGATCAGTGAAGTGAAATGAAAAGAAGACAAGGTTTTCTGGTCATACGAGTAGAGGCTAATATTAACAGCAGCAGGTAATGGACTAACGGGATTAGGATTCATTATGAACAAGGAGGTAGATCAGATAGTGAGCTACCGTGAACAGTTCAGTGATAGGGTTATTCTCACCAGAATCGACAGCAAACGAACACAGACAACAATAGTTCAGGTGTACAAGCCGACATCGCAAAGGGAAGATGAAGAGACATATTCAGTATATGAGGATACCGAACGGGTAATTGAGTACGTAAAGGGAGATGAAAATCTAATAGTCGTGGGAGACTGGAATGCGACTGTAAGGGAAGAAGTAGACTGAAGGGTTATGGGAAAATATGGGCTTGGTATTAGGATTGAGGAATTTAATTCTATAATATATATCAGTAATAGCGAATACTCTGTTCAAGAATAACGATAGGGATAAATATACTTGGAAAACGCTGGCAGAAGGTATAGATAGACTACACTATTGGTACCGTAGAGCAGTGGTTCCCAACAGGTGGTCCGCGGACCCCCAGGGGTCCGCGAGCTATGTCAGAGGGGTCTGCAAGATGCTATTAGAATAAAAAAATATATTAAACATATTTCGTATTATAACAGATTTTTAGTTTTGGCAGCTTCCTGCATGAGCAGAGATTTAGCGAACGCTAACTTTTGCGTCTAGCGTCTTCCTAGAGCCAATTGACACTAGCACACCTTGCGCAAAACTAGAATTAGATAGATGCAAATAATTCTGCCGTATGCCGTTAGACTACGAGGGCTGCCTCTTTGCAGCTGACAACTGACAGTCACTTTACACAGAAACTCGCTTTTCAGACGACATTCGGCCATTGTTAATTTATTTGCAGTGCTTTCACAGACCGTATTGTCTACATATTCAATATTCTGTATTAAAACGGTAGTGTTGGTAAAGCGTTGTTTTTTGGGGAAGCTACAGTTCGCGTATTTAAAAACGGACCGCTGGTTAAAAAGTGGTTCGTTAAAACGAGAAAGGCCTACAGATGAAGAGGAAGATAATGCATTTGTTATACTTAACACACAGATTTAAAACAAAGATTTTGAGCAATCAAAATTTTGACAATAACAATTATGGCTAAATTGAAATAGTTTTAAGCTCAATATTATTTCAGTAATGAATATGTCAATGTTTTTTCAAAGTACCAAAAATAGAAAACGTATAAAAAGAGTCTTAATTTGGTTTTTTTAGGTACTTGATACTGTGATATGACAAGGTACCAATCATGCTCGATGAGGGGATCCTCGAGAAAATTTTGTTGGGAACCCCTGCTATAGACACAGTGGAGGGGTGAATTGAGTACCTGCTAAATGACGATCAGTTTCTCTTTAGGGAAGGTAAAGGAATCACACAGGTGGTTATGGCGCTGCAGCTGATAATGTAAGCAACACTAAAGAAAACTCAACACACTTTTATAGGACCTGTCGACCAAAATGGTCGATCACAGTTGCTGGTTGTGTAATATAATTGTTCAACTGTATCGAATAACAGAGACAGCTATTGTAGACAACAATTAAAGTCTGAAGTTGTTTACAGAACTACGCTAGGTTAATCAAATAAGGCAAGAAGATCTGGTGAAATGCTTTCGTGTTGTGGCAAGGAAACTCCACTGATGGGCCCAAACATAATGAGTACCTTATTGTCAGCGTGTTGTCCCACGTTAGGAAAGCACTGTAGCACCGATACAACGTGGCAGTGACTCGACAACTCACTGGTAGGTTGCACTAGGTGCGAAGCACCAGATTTCTAACCACAGGTCACGTAATTCGTTAAATTACGGGCAGGTGGTTTGTGGGCGCGAAGCAGGCGCCCCGAGATCTCCGAGATGTAGTCCATCGGGTTCAGATTAGGAGAAACTGTCGGTCAGGGTATCAATGAGAGTTCAGTATCATGCTCTTCAAACCGCAGTAGCAAGATTCTTCTCTTTTCACAAGAAGATATCCTGTTGGAAGATGCCAGTGTCATCGGGGAAGACACTAAACATACTGCTCAGGTAGTCGGCAGCTGTCATGGTGCCTCCGGTTACTACAAGTCCCACAGAAACGCTGGTAAATGTCCATCATAGCATAATAATGATCCCAGCGACCTGTGTCCATGGCTCGGTGCATGTTCCGTGCAGCCGATGGCCTTGAGGACGGCGTATACAGACGCGACGATTGACCTGACGTTGCGAGAAACCAGGTTCGTGGAACCAGGAAACTCGTTTCCACTTATCCGTGATTCACGTGATTCAGTTTTCATGATCGCAGGCTCACTGCAGTAGCGACTGACGATCTCCTAGGGTCTACAAGAACTCACAAAGGTGTCGTCGGTTATGTAGCACCACGATCAGCACTGTTCGCGTAACCGTTTGCGTCGAAACATTTGTGCCACTACCAGCACCGTTCTCTGTCGCCAGATCTGCTACGGATCGTCGCCTATCCTGTATTACAAAGCGGGCAAACCTCTATCTCCTGAGTTCTGTGATAAGAAGTTGTTCTCTCTTCCACACTCTTCGGGTGCATTGCGAGTCATTATTTTCAATCATCCCTTTCTCAGGCCCTTTGTTTGTGAATAAGCTTCATCATTGTAAAAAATTTGGTGTGGTCATTTCGGCAAGAGAAATAAATGCTCAGATATGGAGGGAAAAGCTACATAGCACGTACGATATCTTGTTTACCTCTAAATTAAGCTAAACATATGAACGGAAATAACTACAATTGGAATCTGAGGTTTATGGTGTACCTTCTACATCTACATCTATATCCATACTCCGCAAGTCACCTGACGGTGTGCGGCGGAGAGTACCTTCAGTACCTCTATCGGTTCTCCCTTCTATTCCAGTCTCGTATTGTTCGTGGAAAGAAAATTTGTCGGTATGCTTCTGTGTGGGCTCTAATCTCTCTGATTTTATCCCCACAGCCTCTTCGCGAGATATACGTAGGAGGGAGCAATATGCTGCTTGACTCCTCGGTGAGACCGGTTCTAGGCACTTCAGTCTGGAACCTTGCGACCGTTACGGTCGCAGGTTCGAATCCTGCCTCGGGCATGGATGTGTGTCATGTCCTTAGGTTAGTTAGGTTTAAGTAGTTCTAAGTTCTAGGGGACTGATGAAATGGCTCTGAGCACTATGAGACTTAACATCTATGGTCATCAGTCCCCTAGAACTTAGAACTACTTAAACTTAACTAACCTAAGGACATCACACAACACCCAGTCATCACGAGGCACAGAAAATCCCTGACCCCGCCGAAAATCGAACTCGGGAACCCGGGCGCGGGAAGCGAGAACGCTACCGCACGATCACGAGCTGCGGACAGGGGACTGATGACCTCAGATTTTAAGTCCCATAGTGGTCAAAGCCATTTTTTTTTACTCCTCGGTGAAGGTATGTTCTCGGAACTTCAACAAAGGCCCGTACCGAACTACAGAGCGCCTCTCTTCCAGTCTTCCACTGGAGTTCATCTATCATCTCCGTAACGCTTTCGCGATTACTAAATGATCCTGTAACGAAGCGCGCTGCTCTCCGTTGGATCATCTCTATCTCTTCTATCAACCCTATCTGGTACGGATCCCACACCGGTGAGCAGTACTCAAGCAGTGGGCGAACAAGTGCACTCCAACCTACTTCCTTTGCTTTCGGACTGCATTTCCTTAGGATTCTTCCAATGAATCTCAGTCTGGCATCTGCTTTACCGACGATTAACTTTATATGGTCATTCCATTTTAAATCACTCCTAGTGCCTACTCCCAAGTAATTTATGGAATTAAGTTCTTCCAGTTGCTGACCTGCTATATTGTACCTAAATGATAAAGTATCTTACTTTCTATGTACTCGCAGCACATTACACTCGTCTACATTGAGATTCAATTGCCATTCCCTGCACTATGCGTCAATTCGTTTCAGATCCTCCTGCATTTCAGTACAATTTTCCTTTGCTACAACTGCTCGATATACTATCATCCGCAAAATGCCTCAGTGAATTTCCGACGTTATCTGGAAGGTTATTCATACATATTGTGAATAGCAACGGTCCTACGACACTCCCCTGCGGCACACCTGAAATCACTCTTACTTCGGAAGACTTCTCCCCATTGAGAATGATATGCTGCGTTCTGTTATCTAGGAACTCTTCACTCCAATCACACAATTGGTCTGATAGTCCATATGCTCTTACTTTGTTCATTGAACGACTGTGGGGAACTGTATCAAACGCCTTGCGGAAGTCAAGAAACACGGCATCTACCTGGGAACCCATGTCTATGGTCTTCTGAGTCTGGTGGATGAATAGTTAGAGCTGGGTTTCACATGATCGTCTTTTTCGAAACCCTTACTGATTCCTACAGAGTGGATTTCTAGTCTGCAGAAAAGTCATTATACTCGAACATAATACGTGTCCCAAAATTCTGCAACTGATCGACGTTGGAGATATAGGTCTACAGTTCTGCACATCTGTTCGACGTCCCTTCTTGAAAACGGGAATGATCTGTGCCCTTTTCCCATCTTTTGGAACGTTACGCTCTTCTAGAGAGCTACGGTACACCGCTGCAAGAAGGGGGACAAGTTCCTTCGCGTACTCTGTGTAAAATCGAACTGGTATCCCATCAGATACAGCGGCCTTTCCTCATTTTAGCTATTTTAATTGTGTTTCTATCCCTCTGTCATCTACTTCGATATCTACCATTTTGTCTTCTGTGCGACAATCTAGAGAAGGAACTACAGTGCAGTCTTCCTCTGTGAAACAGCTTTGGAAAAAGACGTTTAGTATTTCGGCCGTTAGTCTGTCATCCTCTGTTTTAGTACCATTTTGGTCACAGAGTGTCTGGACATTTTGTTCTGATCCACCTACTGCTTTGACATAAACCAGAATTTCTTAGGATTTACTGCCAAGTCAGTACATAGAACTTTACTTTCGAATTCGTTGAACGCCTTTCGCATAGTCCTCCTCATACTACATTTCGCTTCATGTAATTTTTGTTTGTCTGCAAGGCATTGGCTATGTTTATGTTTCCTGTCAAGTTCCCTTTGCTTCCGTAGCAGTTTTCTAACTCGGTTGTTGTACCACGGTGGCTCTTTTCCATCTCTTACGATCTTGCTTGGCACATACTCATCTAATGCATATTGTACGATGGTTTTGAACTTTGTCCACTGATCCTCAACACTATCTGTACTTGAGATAAAACGTTTGTGTTGAGCCATCAAGTACTCTGAAATCTGCTTTTTGTCACTTTTGCTAAACAAATAAATATTCCTACTTTTTAATATTTCTATTTACGGCGGAAATCACCGATGCTGTAACCGCTTTATGATCACTGATTCCCTGTCCTCCGTTAACTGTTTCAAATAGTTCGGGTCTGTTTGTCACCAGAAGGTCTAATATGTTACCGCCACGAGTCGGTTCTCTGTTGAATTGCTCAAGGTAGTTTTCAGATAATGCACTTAAAAGAATTTCACTGGATTCTTTGTCCCTGCCAGTCTATATCTGGTAAATTAAAATCTCCACCCAAAACTCTAACATGGTCGGGAAATCTACTCGAAATATTTTCCAAATTTTCCTTCAGGTGTTCTGCCACAACAGCTGCTGAGCCAAGGGGCCTATAGAGACATCCAACTGCTATGTTTTAGCCTGCTTTAACCGTGACCTTCACCTAAATAATTTCATATTTCGAATCTCCGTCAATTTCCTTCGATACTATTGCACTTTTTATCGCTATAAACACCCCTCCCCCTTCACTGTCCAGCCTGTCTCTGCGGTATACATTCCAATCTGAGTTTGGAATTTCATTGCTGTTTACATCTGGTTTCACCCAACTTTCCGTACTATGTGAGCATTGTGACCGTTTATTAATGAGAGCAGTTCTGGGACCTTTCTATAGACGCTCCTGCAGTTTACTGTTTTTTTATTTTGTCATCTGTCTACTGACTGGTTTGATGCGGCCCGCCACGAATTCCTTTCCTGTGCTAACCTCTTCATCTCAGAGTAGCACTTGCAACCTACGTCCTCAATTATTTGCTTGACGTATTCCGTTCTCTGTCTTCCTCTACAGTATTGCCCTCTAAAGCTCCCTCCTGTACCATGGAAGTCATTCCCTCATGTCTTAGCAGATGTCCTATCATCCTGTCCGTTCTCCTTATCAGTGTTTTCCACATATTCTTTTCCTCTCCGATTCTGCGTAGAACCTCCTCATTCCTTACCTTATCAGTCCACCTAATTTTCAACATTCGTCTATAGCACCACATCTCAAATGCTTCGATTCTCTTCTGTTCCGGCTTTCCCACAGACCTTGTTTCACTACCATACAATGCTGTTACTCCAGACGTACATCCTCAGAAATTTCTTCCTCAAATTAAGGCCGGTATTTGATATTAGTAGACTTCTCTTGGCCAGAAATACCTTTTTTGCCATAGCGAGTCTGCTTTTGATGTCCTCCTTGCTCCGTCCGTCATTGGTTATTTTACTGCCTAGGTAGCAGAATTCCTTAACTTCATTGACTTCGTGACCATCAATCCTGATGTTAAGTTTCTCGCTGTTCTCATTTCTACTACTTCTCATTACCTTCGTCTTTCTCCGATTTACTCTCAAACCATACTGTGTACTCATTAGACTGTTCATTTCGTTCAGCAGATCATTTAATTCTTCTTCACTTTCACTCAGGATAGCAATGTCATCAGCGAATCGTATTATTGATATCCTTTCACCTTGTATTTTAATTCCACTCCTGAACCTTTCTTTTATTTCCATCATTGCTTCCTCGATGTACAGATTGAAGAGTAGGGGCGAAAGGCTACAGCCTTGTCTTACACCCTTCTTAATACAAGCACTTTGTTCTTGATCGTCCACTCTTATTATTCCCTCATGGTTGTTGTACATATTGTATATGACCCATCTCTCCCTGTAGCTTACCCCTACTTTTTCAGAATCTCGAACAGCTTGCACCATTTTATATTGTCGAATACTTTTTCCAGGTCCACAAATCCTATGAAAGTATCTTGATTTTTCTTTAGCCTTGCTTCCATTATTAGCCGTAACGTCAGAATTGCCTCTCTCGTCCCTTTGCTTTTCCTAAAGCCAAACTGATCGTCACCTAGCGCATTCTCAATTTTCTTTTCCATTCTTCTGTATATTATTCTTGTAAGCAGCTTCGATGCATGAGCTGTTAAGCTGATTGTGCGATAATTCTCACACTTGTCAGCTCTTGCCGTCTTCGGAATTGTGTGGATGATGCTTTTCCGAAAGTCGATGGTATATCGCCAGACTCATATATTCTACATACCAACGTAAATAATCGTTTTGTTGCCACTTCCCCCAATGATTCTATAAATTCTGATGGAATGTTATCTATCCCTTCTGCCTTATTTGACCGTAAGTCCTCCAAAGCTCTTCTAAATTCAGATTCTAATACTGGATCCCCTATCTCTTCTAAATCGACTCCTGTTTCTTCTTCTATCACATCAGACGAATCTTCACCCTCATAGAGGCTTTCAATGTATTCTTTCCACCTATCTGCTCTCTCCTCTGCATTTGACAGTGGAATTCCTGTTGCACTCTTAATGTTACCACCGTTGCTTTTAATGTCACCAAAGGTTGTTTCGACTTTCCTGTATGCTGAGTCTGTCCTTCCGACAATCATATCTTTTTCGATGTCTTCACATTTTTCCTGCAGCCATTTCGTCTTAGCTTCCCTGCACTTCCTATTTATTTCATTCCTCAGCGACTTGTATTTCTGTATTCCTGATTTTCCCGGAACATGTTTGTACTTCCTCCTTTCATCAATCAACTGAAGTATTTCTTCTGTTACCCATGGTTTCTTCGCAGCTACCTTCTTTGTACCTATGTTTTCCTTCCCAACTTCTGTGATGGCCCTTTTTAGAGATGTCCATTCCTCTTCAACTGTACTGCCTATGCGCTATTCCTTATTGCTGTATCTATAGCGTTAGAGAACTTCAAACGTATCTCGTCTTTCCTTAGTACTTCCGTATCCCACCTCTTTGCATATTGATTCTTCCTGACTAATGTCTTGAACTTCAGCCTACTCTTCATCACTACTATATTGTGATCTGAGTCTATATTTGCTCCTGGGTACTCTTCACAATCCAGTATCTGATTTCGGAATCTCTGTCTGACCATGGTGTAATGTAATTGAAATCTCCCCGTATCTCCCGGCCTTTTCCAAGTATACCTCCTCCTCTTGTGATTCTTGAACAGGGTATTCGCTATTACTAGCTGAAACTTGTTACAGAACTCAATTAGTCTTTCTCCTCTTTCATTCCTTGTCCCAAGCCCATATTCTCCTGTAACCTTTTCTTCTACTCCTTCCCCTACAACTGCATTCCAGTCGCCCATGACTATTAGATTTTCGTTCCCCTTTACATACTGCATTACCCTTTCAATATCCTCATACACTTTCTCTATCTGTTCCTCTTCAGCTTGCGACGTCGGCATGTATACCTGAACTATCGTTGTCGGTGTTGGTCTGCTGTCGATTCTGATTAAAACAACCTGGTCACTGAACTGTTCACAGTACACCCTCTGCCCTACCTTCCTATTCATAACGAATCCTACACCTGTTATACCATTTTCTGCTGCTGTTGATATTACCCGATACCCATCTGACCAGAAATCCTTGTCTTCCTTCCATTTCACTTCACTGACCCCTACTATATCTAGATTGAGCCTTTGCATTTCCCTTTTCATATTTTCTAGTTTCCCTATCACGTTCAAGCTTCTGACATTCCACGTTATCCTTTCGTAGATTATTCAATCTTTTTCTGATGGTAACCTCCCCCTTGGCAGTCCCCTCCCGGAGATCCGAATGGGAGACTATTCCGGAATCTTTTGCCAGTGGAAAGATCATCATGACACGTGTATCCACATGTCCTGTGGATACACGTTACGTGTCTTTAATGCAGTGGTTTCAATTGCCTTCTGCATCCTCATGTCGTTGATCATTGCTGATTCTTCCGCCTATAGGGGCAATTCCCCACCCCTAGGACAAGAGAGTGCTCCTCCGCCCTCTTTGACAAGGCCGTTGGCAGAATGAGGCTGACGTCTTATGCCGGAAGTCTTCGGCCGCCAATGCCGATTATTTGTCAAAATTTAGGCAGTGGCGGGGATCGAACCCGGGACCGAAGACGTTTTGGTTGTGAATTAAAGACGCTATCCCTAAACAACGGGTAACCTTTTTACTGTTTACTGTTACCACATTAACATTGTAATTCCCTGTTGCGTTTTGCCTATTGCTACCTTGTCACGTCTCAGGAGGCGTCTTGTCAAGGCTAGGGAGGGAATTATCTAACCTAAAAACCCACAAGTGCACTCCCCTCGCACTCTGCTACCCTTGTAGCCGCTTCCTGCGTGTAGTGCATGCCTGACCTATTCAGGGGGACCCTACATTTCTTCACCCAATAGCGGAGGTCGAGAAATTTGCACCCCAATTCTCCACAGAATCGTCCACTCGTTCCACTCGTCTCTAAACCAGAGGACCGCTATCGGTTCTGGGAAAGACACTACATATAGTTAGCTCGGATTCCACCCCGCGAGCGAGGCTTTCCGCCTTCACCAACTCCACCAGCCGCCTGTATGAACAGAGGATGACCTCTGAACCCAGACGGCAGGAGTCATTGGTGCCGACATGAGCAACAATTGGCACCCATTGCTCTCTATAGCCGCCGGCTGGGCCTCCTCCACATCTCGAATGAGAGCCCCCAGCAAGCAGACAGAGTGAACACTGGCCTTCTTTCCCGACCTTTCCGCTATTTCCCTAAGGGGCTCCCTCACCCGCTCTAACATTGGAGCTCCCAATCACTAATAAGCTCCTCCGCCGGTGTGCCTGCTCGGACCTTGCTGAAGGAGAGGCCACAAGTCCACTCACAGACAGAGCGGGCGATGCCAGACGGCCAGCCTCCACATTCACCTACCGTCTCGTGCGACGCAAACGCCATTGAACCCGTCACTCCCCTTGGGGAGGGGGTGGCCCAACCGCACCTGGTACCCACGAAGATGTCTCGACAGCAGGGACTGTGGGTGAAGCATATAACTCCTGGGATGTACCATGCGACGCACCAGATTCGCCACTGCCGCTATACTCCGAGGCAGCAGTCTTAAGACGGCTGACCGTGGCCATCAGCACGTTCAGTTGTTCGCGAACAGCGGCCAGCTCCTCGTGCGTCCGTACGCAGCATTCACACATCCTATCCATCCTAAGAAATCAACAATTTACTGTAGAGAGTACAGTAATCAGTTTTTAACTAGGCTGCTAATTCACTAAAGGTGGCTGATAGCTGATTAAACTATGCAATTTTGTCATATGATGACATTATAGAGACCGTGGCTGTTGTTTGAAGACAAATGTTGATGGTGTTAGGACAGCAACAGCCACAAATTTACTTTGAGTTCCTTTATTCAAAGGAAACCGTTACCGGTTTCGAATCGTTGTGATTCATCATCAGACGGTTTACACGCTTTCTTTATGATATTTGGTGTGTTTTTATAGATTAATTGTCCTAAAATATAAATAAAACATAATTATAAACACGCCACACACAGATGGTTGCGTTACAGATTTTCGTTGCATGTGACTTACGCCCGCATCTCGTGGTCGTGCGGTAGCGTTCTCGCTTCCCACGCCCGGGTTCCCGGGTTCGATTCCCGGCGGTGTCAGGGATTTTCTCTGCCTCGTGATGGCTGGGTGTTGTGTGCTGTCCTTAGGTTAGGTAGGTTTAAGTAGTTCTAAGTTCTAGGGGACTGATGACCATAGATGTTAAGTCCCATAGTGCTCAGAGCCATTTGAACCATTTGTGACTTACGTGGAACGTCGGTTTCGGGTGTTCGTTTTCATAACATTCGTCCAACCGATGTAAATGCATTCCCACTGCATCCTCGTTGTTGCACACGTAAATAGTTCTCACTGTACACTTTAGATTTGTCGCTGAGATCATTTCAACCACGCACCACATGTTTTGATACATACAAAGAGCTTACAAACACATGAGTATCACAGATGCTATGATATATCGTAACATATGACGATGATGTCCTATGTTTGGAAAGGATCATATATTCATTTACAAAACTGTAATGCCTTTTACATTAGTACAGAGATATTAAATTTATGAGCTGATATTGCTAAATTAATTATAAAGTTTTTTTATATATTTAGAACTGTATAGGTAAAATAGTATATTATTTTATAACATTTGGCATCATGAGAAATATAGTAACATATAAATTTGCTACTTGATCTGCAGATAGGTGTATTAATACACTCCTGGAAATTGAAATAAGAACACCGTGAATTCATTGTCCCAGGAAGGGGAAACTTTATGGAGACATTCCTGGGGTCAGATACATCACATGATCACACTGACAGAACCACAGGCACACAGACACAGGCAACAGAGCATGCACAATGTCGGTACTAGTACAGTGTATATCCACCTTTCGCAGCAATGCAGGCTGCTATTCTCCCATGGAGACGATCGTAGAGATGCTGGATGTAGTCCTGTGGAACGGCTTGCCATGCCATTTCCACCTGGCGCCTCAGTTGGACCAGCGTTCGTGCTGGACGTGCAGACCGCGTGAGACGACGCTTCATCCAGTCCCAAACATGCTCAATGGGGGACAGATCCGGAGATCTTGCTGGCCAGGGTAGTTGACTTACACCTTCTAGAGCACGTTGGGTGGCACGGGATACATGCGGACGTGCATTGTCCTGTTGGAACAGCAAGTTCCCTTGCCGGTCTAGGAATGGTAGAACGATGGGTTCTATGACGGTTTGGATGTACCGTGCACTATTCAGTGTCCCCTCGACGATCACCAGTGGTGCACGGCCAGTGTAGGAGATCGCTCCCCACACCATGATGCCGGGTGTTGGCCCTGTGTGCCTCGGTCGTATGCAATCCTGATTGTGGCGCTCACCTGCACGACCCAAACACGCATACGACCATCATTGGCACCAAGGCAGAAGCGACTCTCATCGCTGAAGACGACACGTCTCCATTCGTCCCTCCATTCACGCCTGTCGCGACACCACTGGAGGCTGGCTGCACGATGTTGGGGCGTGAGCGGAAGACGGCCTAACGGTGTGCGGGACCGTAGCCCAGCTTCATGGAGACGGTTGCGAATGGTCCTCGCCGATACCCCAGGAGCAACAGTGTCCCTAATTTGCTGGGAAGTGGCGGTGCGGTCCCCTACGGCACTGCGTAGGATCCTACGGTCTTGGCGTGCATCCGTGCGTCGCTGCGGTCCGGTCCCAGGTCGACGGGCACGTGCACCTTCCGCCGACCACTGGCGACAACACCGATGTACTGTGGAGACCTCACGCCCCACGTGTTGAGCAATTCGGCGGTACGTCCACCCGGCCTCCCGCATGCCCACTATACGCCCTCGCTCAAAGTCCGTCAACTGCACTTACGGTTCACGTCCACGCTGTCGCGGCATGCTACCAGTGTTAAAGACTGCGATGGAGCTCCGTATGCCACGGCAAACTGGCTGACACTGACGGCGGCGGTGCACAAATGCTGCGCTGCTAGCGCCATTCGACGGCCAACACCGCGGTTCCTGGTGTGTCCGCTGTGCAGTGCGTGTGATCATTGCTTGTACAGCCCTCTCGCAGTGTCCGGAGCAAGTATGGTGGGTCTGACACACCGGTGTCAATGTGTTCTTTTTTCCATTTCCAGGAGTGTATTATTTGCTTTGGAGGCTGGATAGTAATTTTTGGAAATTTTTCAGGAAAGGGGTGTTATCTAACCCTGTTTGTGCTGTTTTTGTGTGTGTATATTTCTAATTTTTCTAATATATTCATAGTGGCTCCTTTTTCTGTTAGATGCAAAATTTTTAAGTTGTCCGCAATGTTTCCCACTGAATGGTTTTTTTCAGGAAAATGGGCTGCAAATGCTGATTTGTTCAAGTTACCAAGTTTTAGAGCATCAATATGTTCTTTGTATCTCTTTTCAAAACTTCTGCCTGTCTGTCCAATGTAGAATTTTGGGCATGTATCACATTTGAGTTTGTATATTCTTGATTTACGGTAGGGACTCTTGGAGGTATTTACATCATGGATTACTTTTTGTTGTAATTTATTATTTGAAAGCTGATTCTGGCATTTTTCTTCTTTTTAAATAAGTTTGCTATTTGGTATGAAAGTGGTCCTTTCTATGGAAGAGTAGCATATTTAGGTTTGGCTTCAGTGGCACACTGATTTTGCTTGAAGTGACTGCTGTGAAGTGGATCTGTGGTTTTTGTCTGCATTTTGTTGTGGAGTTTTTCTATTATTGTGGGTTTATATCCATTATTATGAGAAACTGTTTTAATTATATTGATTTCATTTTGGTGGTCTATGTCACTCATTCGCACTTTTTTAATTCAGTGTAGCATCGTTCTGAAATATGCCATTTTTTCGTTCAAATGGCTCTGAGCACTATGGGACTTAACATCTTAGGTCATCAGTCCCCTAGAACTTAGAACTACTTAAACCTAACTAACCTAAGGACATCACACACATCCATGCCCGAGGCAGGATTCGAACCTGCGACCGTGACAGTCCCGCGGTTCCGGACTTGCCATTTTTTGTTGGCGGGGGTGGCAAGATGAGTTGCTAATACTGACATCTGCGGTGGTCGGTTTTCTCTAAATACTGAATTGATGTTTATTGTTACTATTCCAAATTTTCAGGTCAAGAAAGTTAATGCTTTTATTAGTTTCATGTTCAACTGTGAATTTAATATTTTTGTGCATTTTGCTAAGATCGGCTGCTAATGTATCTATTTCATTGCTTGTACCATCAAAAAGCAGTATTGCATCATCAACATATCTTCTGTAGTATATTATTTTGTTTGAGATGAGCTTGTTGGCAGAGAAGAATTTTTGTTCTATATGGTCGATGTAAATGTCAGCCAATATCGGAGTTAAGATACTTCCCATTGCCAAACCATCATGTTTTTGGTACAGTTTGTTGTTGAAGCTAAAGTAATTATGCTCTAGAATAAGTGAAAGTATTTCTATGAGTTGAAAGATCTCTGCAACACTAATTTTCTTATATTTAAGCAGATTGTTTCTTATAATGTTAAATGTCTCTTTGACAGGGATGTTCGTGTACAGGTTGACTATGTCTAGTGATGCTAATTTAGCTGTTGGTGGGATGTGGATGTCTTTAATTAAGCTTATGAGTTCATGTGTGTTATGTATGGTGTAGTTATTTTCAAATATATAGTATTTGGTAATGAGGTCTTTTAATTTACGGCTTATGAAGTATGCAGGGCTGTTTCTTGAGTTAAAAATCGGGCGAATGGGACAATTTTCTTTATGAACCTTTGGCTGTGCACGCAGTTTTGGTGCCGAGGGATTCATTGTTATGCAGTTACGTACGTATTTGTTCAGTAAAAAGTTACAGTTTTGTAGTAGCTTGCGGAGTTTAGATTGGAATTTTACTGTAGGATCTGTCTTTATTTCAGTAATATTGTTGCTATGGAAAAATTGCAAGGTATTCTCTACATATTATCCTTCATGCATTATGATTAAAGAATTTCCGTTGTCAGCTTTTACTATGAGTGCTTTACTTTCAGACAGTTTGCTGTTAATATTTTTCAAATCTTTAAGTTCAGTGTTTTTGCGGGTATTATTTGTTTGAAGTTGTTTCATTATCAGTTTATTTGTCTTGTATGCAACTGCATTTTTCTCACATGTGTCTAGTTTTGCTGTGTCACAAGCAAGTTTTGTGCATGTTATGAGGTTTTTAACACTGTGATTATTGAGATTTGTTCCAATATTATGTTTTAGACCTTTATTTAATAAAGTGAGTTCACTGCTGCTAAATTGGATGTCAGTTGCATTAATGGCTCTATCAAAAAATTTGTGTTGGCTTAGTTGTTTGTTTTTATCAAACTCTGAATTGTTCATAGATTTTAAGGCTTCAATTTTCTTTTTGTGTTTGGATAAGATAATCTTTTGTTCTTTATTTACTTTATCGTCTATGTGCTGTAGGATGTGTGGTTGCTGTCCTAACACCATCAACATTTGACTAAACTATGGTTGGAAACAATGAAAATAAGCGCTAACTGTCTCTGGACTGTATTCAAAACAAACACGGAATATATGGAACTCTATTACTAGTACTCGAAATTAAAGCTTCCTAAAAGCAAAAACACAAGGAAAAAGAAGTGACAAGGACGAAAAACACAGTTAATAATTAAATTTACTTTGCTTGTTGCACAGGAGATGTGAATCAGACGGCAGATACGACTAGTTGAAAGTCATTGCGAAGAACTTCATGTTGCTAATATGTCGCTTATCTTCTTTACACAGCTTGTAATTAGTTTAATTTGATTCTTAAAGAGGACTACAAAAGTTTCGAGCACTTAACATCAATCTTAGCTCTCAGTTTTAAAATAGGTACATGTAGTACTTAGAAGAGACTGGGAAACTAAATGAACATATTGAACATATGAGATAATACTATGCATTATGTTATGTATTATATAGTATATAGTACGCATTGAAACAGAAGTACATGTAAAATTATATATTAAAAATCAAGAAACGGCTCTGACACCATACATTCTATTTCTGTGTTACTCCCCGTAAAAGGGTACACATAGTCATATATGAGAGCCACATACGAAAAAAACCAGAAACAAATGTGTGTAATCACTGCAGTTTAAACGGCTTTACTTGGAAGCGAATAATGAATTACCACAGAAAACGAAATAAACTTTAGGTTTAGCTTTCTGTTCACGTCGAAATTATTTGTAGACCACATACTCAAACTACGATAACATGAGAGGGGCTAATCTGTCCTCTTATCAAAAGAACCATCCCAGTACCAGCCTGCAGTGTTTCAGGAAAAATGCAGGAAAGTTAAATCAGGATTTGTTTGAAGACGTTGTGAACCTTGTACCTTCGGAAAACGAGTCAGAACCACATTCGGTAGAAACAACGAATCTGTAGTAAAATATCAAATATTAGACTTGCATGTAGTACATTAGACAGTAAAAGAGTACTTCCAAGAAATAAATCTGCATGTCCACATACTCTGTCGAATGAAGTTCTGTAACAATTTGTAAAGAGTATATGACAGGTATGAGGAGTGACACACAATTAACATAGACTCATAGGCTGTAAAGCTACGAATGTCTTCTGTTTTAACTTTAGATCAAACTTTACGGCTCTCGGACTGTAGGGCTCGAGCTTTACATATTGTTATTAATACCGAGAACTACGTAGGTGCGCAAGTCATCCTGCATGTTGCTATGTTGCGTTTTCACATAAATTAAACAGATAATCACTGATCACGGAAGCCTTTTCGTTTACTATGGTTACCTAACATGATCATTCAGTGCAGGAGGCGATCTATAAATTTGTGCTGTAGTCTTCTTGCGAAAATAAACTTATTTACCAAGATCGTTATGTTAACACAATTACAAGACCATTCGTTTCGGCATGATGTATTCCGTCTTCACATCGTAGAAGACCGAGCAGTGGTAGTTACACAACACAGTGGTTAAAGCAGTCTGTCACATTACGGTTATACGATACGTGTAAAAAAGTCGAGACATTGCAATGTTACTAATTATGTACTTTCTAATAAACAGGGTTGTGAATTGTAACACATATATTTTTAATATGTGTACAAAACACGGAAGGGAATTCTGAATCCCGCCGGGAAATATATTCGTCGTATCTGATGCGGTTATTTACTTGCCGCATTAGTAGTACGAGTTTACATTGACTAAAACAATACAAAACCAGAATCTAGACAAAACACTCAAAAAATTGTCCTTCCACGCCAGCGAGACTCGTACTTTCTTATGACGAAATGAACAACACAGCGGTGTGTAGTGTTCTAGCCTATGCGGGTAGAGATATTGAACTACCACGAGAGCAGAATTAACAGTGCTATAGAGGAGGTACATAGACGATCAAGCTTGCACATGCCCATAATACGGAGATCTGCTGTTACAGCTAACACAACACGCCGAACGGTGGCTGATTATGCCTAGCAGACTGAGAATTCTAGCAGACCAGTGCTATATCACAACACATGTTTCATGAAACGTCTAGCGTTACCGAATGTCAGACAATTTCTGTGCTAGGTAAAGTGAGATATGAGGAGGTGTGGTGAGAAATAAATATTTAGAGTAGAAGTAGCTTGGAACAATATGGTTATGTAATACATTTATCTGTCCTTTATCTCAACTACACTACCTATTTCGTTGATGATGATATACAGGGGGAGGAAGAAGATTAATTGGTCGTACTTTATATTACTCAGGATCCAATACCGAGACATACGTAGCTCGGGCTGCATGTGTACTGATCTTACTACTAATTGGTGTCCTATGTAAACTAGTATACAGGGTGCTCCATTGATCGTGACCGGGCCAAATATCTCACGAAATAAGAGTCAAACGAAAAAACGACAAAGAACGAAACTTGTCTAGCTTGAAGGGGGAAACTAAAAATGGTTCAAATGGCTCTGAGCACTATGGGACTTAACATCTGTGGTTATCAGTCCCCTAGAACTTAGAACTACTTAAACCTAACTAACCTAAGGACATCACACACATCCATGTCCGAGGCAGGATTCGAACCTGCGACCGTAGCGGTCGCGTGGTTCCAGACTGTAGCGCCTTTAACCGCTCGGCCACTCCGGCCGGCGAAGGGGAAAACCAGATGACGCTATGGTTTGCCCGCTAGATTACGCTGCCATAGGTCAAACAGATGTCAACTGCATTTTTTTAAACAGGAACTCCATTTTCTATTACATATTGCTGTAGTACGTAAAGAAATACGAATGTTTTAGTTGGACCACTTTTTTCGATTGGTACAGATCGCGCTGTAACAGTCACAAACATATGGCTCACAATTTTAGACAAACAGTTGGTAACAGGTAGATTTTTTAAATTAAAATACAGAGCGTAGGTACGGTTGAACATTTTATTTCGGTTGTTCCAATGTGATACATGTAACTTTGTGAACTTATCATTTCTGAGAACGCATGATGTTACAGCGTGATTACCTGTGAATACCAGATTAATGCTATAAATGCTCAAAATGATGTCCGTCAATCTCAATGCATTTGGCAATACGTGTAAGACATTCCTCTCAACAGCGAGTAGTTCACCTTCCGTAATGTTCGCACATGCATTGACAATGCGCTGGCGCATGTTGTCAGGCGTTTTCGGTGGATCACGATAGTAAATATCCTTCAACTTTCCCCACAAAAAGAAATCCAGGGACGTCAGATCCGGTGAACTGTGCTTTGCCGACCAATCCACCTGTCATGAAATTTGCTATTCAATACCGCATCAACCGCACGCGAGCTATGTGCCGGAGATCCATCATGTCTGAAGTACATCGCCATTCTGTCATGCAGTGAAACATCTTGTAGTAACATTGGTAGAAAATTACGTAGGAAATCAGCATGCATTGCACCATTTAGATTGCCATCAATAAAATGGGAGCCAATTATTCTTCCTCCCATAACGCCGCACCATACTTGACCGACCAAGGTCGCTGATGTTCCACTTGTCGCAGCCATCGTGAATTTTCCGTTGGCCAATAGTGCATATTATGCTGGTTTACGTTACCGCTGTTGGTGAATGACGCTTCATCGCTAAGTAGAACGCGTGCAAAAAATGTGGCGTCGTCCCGTAATTTCCCTTGTGCCCAGTACCAGAACTGTACACGACGTTCAAACTCGTCGCCATGCAATTCATGGTGCATAGAAATGTGGTACGGGTGCAATCGATGTTGATGTAGCATTCTCAACACCGACGTTTTTGAGATTCCCTATTCTCGCGCAATTTGTCTGCTACTGATGTGCGGATTAGCCGCGACAGAAGCTAAAACACCTACTTGGGCATCATCATTTGTTGCAGGTCGTGGTTAACGCTACACATGTGGCTGAATACTTCCTGTTTCCTTACATAACGTAACTATCCAGCGAACGGTCCAGACACTTGGTGATGTCGTCCAGGATACCGAGCAGCATACATAGCACACGCCCGTTGGGCATTTTGATGACAATAGCCATACATTAACACGATATCGACCTTTTCCACATTGCTAAACGGTCCATTTTAACACGGGTTTTGTATTACGAAGCAAATACCGCCGCACTGGCGGAACGTTACGTGTTTTACGTACATATATGTTTGTGACTATTACAGCGGTATCTATCACAAAGCGAAGGAAGTGGTCCAACTAAAACATTTATATTTGTTTACGTACTACACGAATATGTAATAAAAAAAGGGGGTTCCTATTTTTTAAAAAACGCAGTTGATATCCGTTTGACCTATGACAGCGCCATCTAGCGGACCAACCATAACGCCATCTGGTTTCCCCCTTCAAGCTAGACAAGTTTCGTTCTTTGTAGTTTTTTCGTTTGACGCTTATTTCGTGTGATATTAGGCACGGTCACTATCAATGGACCACCCTGTATAAAGAATTCCTACCAGACCAGCTGCAGCACGTTAAGCTGGGTACCGACCCCCATGCAGTGAGCGTTAGAAGTCGGCACCATCACAGACACTTCCTGTCGAATGTTCCCTGCTTCAGAGTGCTTTCACCCTCAGTGAAATCACAGTTGTGGTGGCACTGTACCTGCCGACGATGTGTTGTTGTTTTCTCTATGTGAGCAGATGATTGATCGATTAATGACCGTAACTGAACATATATATTTAAATGGATTATGTAGTAATAGCAAATGTTCACTAAATGTTTTGAATTTTTGTTTTCTGGTCATTGTGTTGTGTTCCATGCTGCAGATAAGTACTGTATTTGTAGATGACAGTCTCTGCAACGCATTACCACAAATCCACGTCATACACGTGTCAAAATTCGTACCATATCAGCTGATCGGCACCAGTCGCAAAGATTCGTTTGTTGTCAGTATTGAAAGACAAACCATAAAATATTCACCCTCTTACATATTCTAATCAAGCATATGTTCACTCGTCTTACTCCACTGCCCCTAAGGTGAGCTTCCAGCTTTACTTACTTCGCCAATAATTCACCAACGTCAGTTGTGCACCACTTAAAATGTTACTGTCCCTGTAACACTTTCTTTAGTCACTTAGCAAGAAAATTGCACTAATAAGAAGGTAGTAACGTTAGTTGAACTCTTCGGATTGCCCTATGAGGCGGACAGGCTGCAATTTACGACCACTTGGCTGCAGGATCGCATATACCCCCTCAAATTCGGTTTTTCTATGTATTTTTATGGTACATGCTGTTTCCCACAATAGTGCAGCAGTAGAACAGCACTAAATTTCTCTTCATATGAATGCTACGTTTAGTGTCAACTCCAACATACTCTCTGCATTTCGCTGAAATCCACCGGCACCTCTTCTTCGTATAGAGAACATCATCCAACCTTCGTGTGTATTACGATGAACAAAAATTATGTCCTTTCGTTACACTATTAGAAGTAAAAACTACGCTTACTATTGTTTGCTACCATCCAATCACCTCTGTCGTTTACAGTTCGTTTCTATATGTATCCAAGAGCAGACTCTGTATCCAAAGAAATAAAAATACTATGAGTCCCCACCCAAGAAAGACAGGTTTCAATCTGACAGTTGTGCCCCACCACTGGACTATTGTGACTGAATAAGCGTTTTAACAATAGACTCCCCAGTCAGTCAGTCTATCCACTGTGACGGATATCGTGTCCTGCAAACAACCTAAGTTTAGTGAGACTTTGACGCTGCAAATATATGCCCTGTGATGATTCTCGAGACGTTAATTTTAACATAGTACCACGAAACCGAATCACTATTGATGAACGGCTCGTGTTGTTAGTGCCACATCTATGGATGTCGAAATAGAATGAGATTAACCTGGATATAAACTGATCCTCGTTATGTATGCTAGATCCCTACACAACTGTTCCCCCACTATTCTGAGTTAGTCTCACCATCGTACTTCTCTATACATTTTCAAATTCAGCTACAACATTGACGTCAATATCAGGTGCTATTCCGACTTTAAGATGCTCCAACCAGTAGACGGTCAAATGACAGATAATGGCAAATTCCAACATCTCTTTGACGGCTAACTGTTCGTGTGCCACGCTTATATACAGGATGGTCCATTGATAGTGACCGGGCCAAATATCTCACGAAATAAAAGTTAAACGAAAAAACTACAAAGAAAAAAACTTGTCTAGATTGAAGGGGGAAACCAGATGGCGCTATGGTTGCCCCGCTTGATGGCGCTGCCACAGGTTCAAAATGGCTCTGAGCACTATGGAACTTAACTTCTGAGGTCAGTCCCCTAGAACTACTTAAACCTAATTAACCTAAGGACATCACACACATCCATGACCGAGGCAGGATTAAAACCTGCGACCGTAACGGTCGCGCGGTTCCAGACTGAAGGGCCTAGAACAGCTCGGCCACTCCGCCCGGCACTGCCATTGGTCAAACGGATATCAACTGCGTTTTTTTAAAAATAGGAACCCCCATTTTTATTACATATTCGTGTGGTACGTAAATAAATATGAATGTTTTAGTTGGGCCACTTTGTTCGTTTTGTGGTAGATGGCGCTGTAATAGTCACAAACATATGGCTCACAATTTTAGACGTACAGTTGGTAACAGTTAGGTTTTTTAAATTAAAATGCAGAACGTAGGTACGTTTGAACATTTTATTTCGGTTGTTTCAATGTGATGCATGTACCTTTGTGAACTTATCATTTCTGAAAACGCATGCTGTTACAGCGTGATTACCTGTAAATACTACATTAATGCAATAAATGTTAAAAATGATGTCCGTCAACCTCAATGCATTTGCCAATACGTGTAACAACATTCCTCTCAACACCGACGTTTTTGAGATTCCCGATTCTCTCGCAATTTGTCTTCTACTGACGTGCGGATTAGCCGCGGCAGCAGCTAAAACAACTACTTGTGCATCATCATTTGTTGCAGGTCGTGATTAACGTTTCACATGTGGATGAACACTTCCTGTTTCCTTAAATAACGTAACTATACGGCGAACGGTCCGGACACTTTTATGATGTCGTCCAGAATACCGAGCAGCATACATAGCCCGTTGGCCATTTTGATCACAATAGCCATACATCAACACGATATCGACCTTTTCCGCAATTGGTAAACGGTCCATTTTAACACGGGTAATGTATCACGAGGCAAATACCGTCGCACTGCGGAATGTTACGTGATACCACGTACTTATATGTTTGTGACTATTACAGCGCCATCTATCACAAAGCTAAAAAAGTGGTCCAACTAAAACATTCATGAATGAGATTTTCACTCTGCAGCGGAGTGTGCGTTGATATGAAACTTCCTGGCAGATTAAAACTGTGTGCCCGACCGAGACTCGAACTCGGGACCTTTGCCTTTCGCGGGCAAGTGCTCTACCAACTGAGCTACCGAAGCACGACTCACGCCCGGTACTCACAGCTTTACTTCTGCCAGTACCTCGCCTCCTACCTTCCAAACTTTACAGAAGCTCTCCTGTGAACCTTGCAGAACTAGCACTCCTGAAAGAAAGGATATTGCGGAGACATGGCTTAGCCACAGCCTGGGGGATGTTTCCAGAATGAGATTTTCACTCTGCAGCGGAGTGTACGCTGATATGAAACTTCCTGGCAGATTAAAACTGTGTGCCCGACCGAGACTCGAACTCGGGACCTTTGCCTTTCGCGGGCAAGTGCTCTACCAACTGAGCTACCGAAGCACGACTCACGCCCGGTACTCACAGCTTTACTTCTGCCAGTACCTCGCCTCCTACCTTCCAAACTTTACAGAAGCTCTACTGCGAACCTTGCAGAACTAGCACTCCTGAAGGAAAGGATATTGCGGAGACATGGCTTAGCCACAGCCTGGGGGATGTTTCCAGAATGAGATTTTCACTCTGCAGCGGAGTGTGCGCTGATATGAAACTTCCTGGCAGATTAAAACTGTGTGCCCGACCGAGACTCGAACTCGGGACCTTTGCCTTTCGCAGGCAAGTGCTCTACCAACTGAGCTACCGAAGCACGACTCACGCCCGGTACTCACAGCTTTACTTCTGCCAGTACCTCGCCTCCTACCTTCCAAACTTTACAGAAGCTCTCCTGCGAACCTTGCAGAACTAGCACTCCTGAAAGAAAGGATATTGCGGAGACATGGCTTAGCCACAGCCTGGGGGATGTTTCCATCGTTCGTGCTGGACGTGCAGACCGCGTGAGACGACGCTTCATCCAGTCCCAAACATGCTCAATGGGGGACAGATCCGGAGATCTTGCTGGCCAGGGTAGTTGACTTACACCTTCTAGAGCACGTTGGGTGGCACGGGATACATGCGGACGTGCATTGTCCTGTTGGAACAGCAAGTTCCCTTGCCGGTCTAGGAATGGTAGAACGATGGGTTCGATGACGGTTTGGATGTACCGTGCACTATTCAGTGTCCCCTCGACGATCACCAGTGGTGTACGGCCAGTGTAGGAGATCGCTCCCCACACCATGATGCCGGGTGTTGGCCCTGTGTGCCTCGGTCGTATGCAGTCGTGATTGTGGCGCTCACCTGCACGGCGCCAAACACGCATACGACCATCATTGGCACCAAGGCAGAAGCGACTCTCATCGCTGAAGACGACACGTCTCCATTCGTCCCTCCATTCACGCCTGTCGCGACACCACTGGAGGCGGGCTGCACGATGTTGGGGCGTGAGCGGAAGACGGCCTAACGGTGTGCGGGACCGTAGCCCAGCTTCATGGAGACGGTTGCGAAAGGTCCTCGCCGATACCCCAGGAGCAACAGTGTCCCTAATTTGCTGGGAAGTGGCGGTGCGGTCCCCTACGGCACTGCGTAGGATCCTACGGTCTTGGCGTGCATCCGTGCGTCGCTGCGGTCCGGTCCCAGGTCAACGGGCACGTGCACCTTCCGCCGACCACTGGCGACAACACCGATGTACTGTGGAGACCTCACGCCCCACGTGTTGAGCAATTCGGCCGTTACGTCCACCCGGCCTCCTGCATGCCCACTATACGCCCTCGCTCAAAGTCCGTCAACTGCACATACGGTTCACGTCCACGCTGTCGCGGCATGCTACCAGTGTTAAAGACTGCGATGGAGCTCCGTATGCCACGGCAAACTGGCTGACACTGACGGCGGCGGTGCACAAATGCTGCGCAGCTAGCGCCATTCGACGGCCAACACCGCGGTTCCTGGTGTGTCCGCTGTGCCGTGCGTGTGATCATTGCTTGTACAGCCCTCTCGCAGTGTCCGGAGCAAGTATGGTGGGTCTGACACACCGGTGTCAATGTGTTCTTTTTTCCATTTCCAGGAGTGTATATACAACAATCATAAGTCGTATTCTTGTAGGTTAGTTAGTACTTCCCAGTATATGTGGTAAGAGCAAGCCATTAATACTTATTTTCCTCAGAGCAGGAGGTCAAGGTGTTGAAGTATGGACGCGTAAACGGCGAACAGTTAATCTCTACAGAAAGGCATAGTCCACTTCGTGGACAGGTTATGACTGTACAGAAAACATCAGGTTCGTAATCTGTTTGTGACGTGATGTTTTTGTGGGAAGACTGTTTACGCAGAGAAAAAGCATGAGACTCACAAATGTGCTAATAAGTGTACATATTAAGCACCATATATAAAAATATCTGCACTTATGGGCTACGTGTTACACCATTATCACAGATCGCTGTACAGATTTTTTAGCGGTTTTTCTACCCTACACATATCGAATAGTGAAACAGTATACACTCACAAAAAACCAAAAAAAAAACAAGAATATGGTCTTTGAACTCCTTTCACGGTAATTCTGCATGGAGTTTCGACAAAAACGTGTGTGTACAGGATGACGCAGTGCAACCTCGGTGCCCTATGAAAGTCTTTGGAGGCATGTGGAGGGAGAGGCGCCACATTCGCTGATTGTCGTGCATTAATGACTTGCTTCTCCCGTATGTACTCTCACTGCCACTCACTGTGGCTCCAAATGCAGAAGCGCCCTGGTCAGCGCAATTGACTTCATATTCCATATCCAACCTATCCCATAGAGTATCTATCTCCTCCTGCTCCCCTTTATAGTGGTAATGGCGATGTATTTTGTTCCTGTACGACATTGCTGTAGAGAGCTCTCGATTTCCATCTTTTTTTTTTTTTTTTTTTTTTTTTTTTTTTTTTTTTTTTTTTTTACAAGACGCAGTAATTGTCACTGTCAATCTTCGCGTTGACACATATCTAATAGGTGTGAAATATTAATTTCCTATCACATAGAGATCTGTCAGTTGTATAAATAATGTGCTGTTTGGTGAAAGTGGTATGGATCTACTCTATTTTTGTACAAGCCTCTATATAAGAAGAAAGATACCTTACTCATCAAGCTATGTTTTTATACTATTTGATTTATATTGATAGGATGAGTCTGGAAAAAAACAGTACAATTTATATTAGTTATGTTCTTGATTACATGTATTTTTATACATCAGTACAAATCTTAAATTGGGTGTAGTAATTATATGTCTTAATCCATTAGCAGTCAAATTAATGTAGTGACGAACATTAGTACACTGGAAGCACTCAGCTGAGACTCGACAAGTGTTGGTGGCGGCGACTGTGTGGTCTGGTGGTGGTGGTGCAGGAAACGATTTTGAAATACCTACCTGCGTACCGTTGCTTCTGCTCAACGAGTGACAGTGCATCAGAGGGCTGTTGCACTGTGGAAAAGAAAGAAAACTGTTTACCACATATGATGGATGATCATTGGTTAATCTTACGTCCATTTCAGTTTTTCTTTCTTATTCTATCTGGAGGCGGTTGTAGTAGGAAAGAATTGTTCCCCTATTTAGAAATGTCATGTAGTCCTACCATGTGATATGGCTTGATGAAGTTCATAACTGGCTGGTTCTACATGTCAGCTAGTGTCGCATCAGTTGGCTGTCGTGCAGCTGTAAACAGAAAGAAATCGAAAGTGTCTGCGTAATTATACACACACATGCAACGAATGATGAAAAAGAGTAGTGCATCATTAATACGTAAAGACAGGCTTCTTATTGTTGTTATCGTACCTGAGAGTAGTAGCTGAACCCTCACAACACTTCATGGGGACACTCTCGTTGCGGTGTGCTGAACAGAAGTGAGGAGCCATTCTGTTGGGTACTATTAGCAGAGGGATGGTGAGTTTCTTAAATCATGGAAGAAAATAATTATTTTTGGGAAATAAATAATTATAGCTTGATATTAAGTAATAACAGTAGGTTATTAATAATTATGATAAAAGCTGTATGGCATTAATTAAATCAAGTGTATAATGTATTACAACAGATCGTTACTCCTGTGGCCAAAAAGGTACCTAAATCTGTCCACAATAGAGCTTGCATCAGGCCATCTTTGACTTGAACTCCGTCCGAGTGCAAGCATTCTGGAAATTAAGGACCAGTTACAACTTTTATAGCGTAACGTGCCTCAGGAGAGCAAGCATGGCTTTATGACACCTTTCCAAACCGATTCAGGGTTTGAAACCATGCTAGAGGGAGCCCAACGTCATACAAATAGGCTCATACAGCCAAGTTCTTTCTAAATATGACTCGATTTAGAAATCACTGAAATAACCTCACATACCGCGTCAACACGAGAAGTTTTATTTCGTTCCTCATCCCCTTCTGGGTGATTAACGATTTTCTTTCTTTAACAAATGGCTACATCCAGCAAGTGAAGGACGTATTGTTAACGTACTTAAAAAAGTAGTCTCCAGGAACAGATGAAGAGTTGATCAACACTGTAACTTAAAAGCATCGCAAGCATCCCACACAAATTTCTAAATAAGAGGCAGTAGTACGCAGAAGTTGATGACGGGAGTCGTAACACTTAGCGACGATTGCAAAGCTTTGCGTTGCAAACTACAGAGTTTAATGAAACAACATTTGTATCAAATTGCGAGAAACAAATCACGCCCATGATTTGGGTTTAAGTATCTTCATTCTCGGTATGAATCTTTAATAACTTTTACTAAACTTGTCTAAGCACATAAAAACATTAACGGCCCTATATTTGATTGAGCTTCAGTTCTCGCATGAACTGTGCGTTCGAAAAACTAAGGCGTCTGGACGCAAGTGAAATTAATTTGATGAAACGTAACATTTTAATATATATACAGGGTGGTCCATTGATCGCGTCCAGGCCAAATATCCCACGAACTAAGCGTCAAACGAAAAAACTACAAAGAACGAAACTTGTCTAGGTTGAAGGGCGAAACCAGATGGCGCTATGGTTGGCCCCCTAAATGGCGCAGCCATAGGTCAAACGGATATCAACTGCGTTTTTTTTTTAAATAGGAACCCCCATTTTTTATTACATACTCGTGTAGTACGTAAGGATATATGAATGTCTTAGTTGGACCACTTTTTTAGCTTTCTGATAGATGGCGCTGTAATAGTCACAAACATATGGCTCAAAATTTTAGACGATCACTTCGTAACAGGTAGGTTTTTTTAAATTACAATACAGAACGTTGGTACTTTTGAACATTTTATTTTGGTTGTGCCAATGTGATACATGTACCTTGGTGAACATATTATTTCTGAGAACGCCTGCTGTCACGGCGTGATTACCTGTAAATACCACATTAATGCAATAAATGCTCAAAATGATGTCCGTCAACCTCAATGCATTTGGCAATACGTGTAACGACATTCCTCGTAACAGCGAGTAGTTCGCCTTCCATAATGTTCGCACATGTATTGACAATGCGCTGACGCATGTTGTCAGGCGTTGTCGGAGGATCATGATGGCAAATATCGTTCAACTTTCCCCGCATAAAGAAATCCGGGGACGTCAGATCCGGTGAGCGTGCAGGCCATGGTATGGTGCTTCGACGACCAATCCACCTGTCATAAAATATGCTGTTCCATACCGCTTCAACCGCACGCGAGCTATGTGCCGGACATCCATCATGTTGGAAGTACATCGCCATTCTGTTATGCAGTCAAACATCTTGTAGTAACATCGATAGAACGTTACGTAGGAAATAAGTACAAATTACCACATTTAGATTGCCATCGAGAAACGGGGGCCAATTATCCTTCCTCCCATAGTGCCGCACCGTACATTAACCCACCAAGGTCGCTGATGTTCCACTTGTCGCAGCCATCGTGGATTTTCCGTTGGCCAATAGTGCATATTATGCCGGTTTACGTTACCGCTGTTGGCGAATGACGCTTCGTCGCTAAATAGAACGCGTGCAAAAAATCTGTCGTCGTCCCGTAATTTCTCTTGTGCCCAGTGCCAGAACTGTACACGACGTTCAAACTCGTCACCAAGCAATTCCTGGTGCTAAGAAATATGATACGGGTGCAATCGATGTTGATGTACTCGTAGTATTCGCAACACCGATGTTTCTGCGATTCCCTATTCTCGCGCAATTTGTCTGCTACTGATGTACGGATTATCCGTGACAGCATCTAAAACACCTACTTGGCATCATCATTTGTTGCAGGTCGTGGTTGACGTTTCACATGTGGCTGAACACTTCCTGTTTCCTTAATTAACCTTAGTATCCGGTGAACGGTCCGGACACTTGGATGATATCGTCCAGGATACCGAGCAGCATACATAGCACACGCCCGTTGGGCAGCTTGATTGCAATACCCATACATCAACACGATATCGACCTTTTCCGCAATTGGTAAACGGTCCGTTTTAACACGGATAATGTATCATGATGCAAATACCGTCCGCACTGGCGGAATGTTACGTGATACCATGTACATATACGTTTGTGACTATTACAGCGCCATCTATCACAAAGCGAAAAAAGTGGTCTAACTAAAGTATTCATATTTCTTTACGTACTACACGAATATGTAGTAAAAATGGGGGTTCCAAATTGAAAAACGCAGTTGATATCCGTTTGACCTAGGCAGAGACATCTAGCGGGCCAACCATAGCGCCATCTGGCTTCCCCCTTCAAACTAGACGACTTTCGTTCTTTGTAGTTTTTTCGTTTGATGCTTATTTCGTGAGATATTTGACCCCGTAACTACCAATGGACCACCCTGTATATATATATATATATATATATATATATATATATATATATATATATATATATATGTCTTGTGTACCCCTTGATTAGACGGCAAACTTTTGTTCTTAGATACAAATTTTTGTTTTATAAGTTACTTTTCGTTGGAATAAAGATATGAATGATGCTGATATACTAATAAGTTAATAGAGTTCGCTCTGATGTAGAAATAGCGTTTTCGCGGTTAATTCCTCCTTACAGATGAAACGTGTGAGCGCAGGGGAGGAACTAACAAATCGGGAGATGCGGTGGAGATTAGTGTTTAAGGGTCCATCGACAACAATGTTGTTAGAGACGGAGCACAAGCTCTGTAAGGTTCTGTGGTCAGAACAACTGTGTAAGATGTAAACATTTTTGGTTTAATGATGCAATCTTATCACAGAAATACAAGCATTTACACAGTTTACAATGTGACAGTGTTACGACAGTTGTCAAATGAACGCATCTCATCCTCAGAAAGTGAAATAATCCTAAACACTATAATGGTAAATTTTAACTAGAAGTTTCTTTACAAAACTGTTCTTACGACTACGTCATGAAGTTGGCCTGTACTATGACAAATCATCCTATTTTGGTTCAACGTTCCGTACTGTTTAGGATGACAATCAAATCTACGGACTATGGTTAGTTTTGTCACAAGTTGAGCAAAAGAATACCCAAGGTCGCTCGAGTTCACAGTGGACGCAAGATGGTGAACCAACACGTTTACGCCTCTGCTCGCCGTATTTACCTTAGCTGCGATGGGCTGCTGGCTGCGTGGGTGCTCTCGTCCTCCGAAATTGCTATAAAAGCTAATTGAGCCTTTTCTGATTTTTCCATCAGAAACTCTCCCTATGTTCCTCGTTATGCGAGAAAACATGTACTCATCCATAGTCTTGGAATATGGCGATATCCACGAGCATGGCTGGAGCAGCATGCATTTTAAATGCCCTTTCAATCCTCACAAGGACTATTAACTAACTGGCTGGTTTGTTTCTCCACAGATAGAGCTCAACGACCCTTCAGCTAATATGTAGCTGAATGTCAGCCGCAGTGAACGCAGTGTTCACACAAATTTCTCCTCTGCATTGTACAGAGCGTTATGCGCCCCATTCAGCACTTGACACCAATTCAGAGAAGAGTCCTGGAAAATTTCGCTCTTGTCTTTTTCGTAGCCGAGCTGTCTCCCCACCTGGGTTCTTTTGTTCTTTACGTCACGGCTTTTTTTCGACCAATAAGAGCGTTCCTTTTATTTTGTGGAAACTCTCTCTGCCAATCGCAAGGGCTCTACCATTAAACTGCGTCCAAATCTCGGCACTTTACTCCTTCCTAGTTCGTTTCCGCCAATCGGAAGTTTTGTGCCCACTACAGACGCTTAAATGTTACATGCGTTCATCATATGTGTACAACTCGTTGTTCACGTGATCAACTGCGTCGCTGGTTTTGTTCGTATCCATTTGGAATTCCGAAAAGCAGTTTTGTAAAGCTTCTTTCTGTCCTACTTCTGGTGGCCCTTTAGTTGCTCTCCAGTATGCGTCATCTGTCCGGTCACTGACTCCCACTGCGGGACGCCACCCTAGAGCTTTTCGTGGTGCTTCCCGTGGTGCGGCCTCAGTTTTTGCCTGCACTTCCTTCCACACAAAACGTTTTCTCTCGTTGCTTGTTTCACCTTCTGCTCATTGACATGCATTATATAGGAGCGGCCGGCTGGGGTGGCCGTGGGGTTCTAGGCGCTACAGTCTGGAACCACGTGACCTCTACGGTTGCAGGTTCGAATCCTGCCTCGGGTATGGATGTTTGTGATGTCCTTAGGTTAGTTAGGTTTAAGGGGACAGATGACCTCAGAAGTTAAGTCCCATAGCGCTCAGAGCCATTTTTATATAGGAGCGGTGTGTTAAAACCGTCGATTGAGTGTCATCCCTTTTGCATTACGTACTTACATTCAAATCTGTTGATGTACGTTCGGTACTTGTTTATGATTACACTTTTACACTTTTATCACCGGCATTCATATATTTGGAAACCTCTGAACAAACGTTTCCACAGCATTATTGTATATCTGCCTTCTCGCCCAAACACTGCGTTTTCTTGTCGTATTTACCGTGTGCAGACGTCGATCTAAATCGTCCGCTTGCAATTTAGGTTCGTGTTTCCCCAGAATCGTTGAAGATGAATTGAGGGGTGTTTCGTTTGTAAAGGTATGGTCGATATCCTTATACAGTCCGAGTATGTGCTTCGTCAGTAATGACTTCGATGCTTACGGGTAGTTAAACTCAGACAGCCTTTTTCCTTGTTTTCTTTATGCTGTGTCATGTGGTCTGCAGGTTTTATGTTTATTTCCATTCAGCATACAAAATTTTGAGCAATCGTTAATTTTGCCTGTTACTTCTTGGGAACCAAAGCAGTGTCACGTTAAAGTTATGTACGGGGTGCTTACAAAAAAGTGTCACATATTCCTAAAGAGGGTAATCTGGTCAAAACTAGGAGAAAAGTTAACGTAATGCTATATCTGGAAACCAACACCTGTAAGTACTCGTATATGGGCCAGGCTGTCCTCTTATTCCCAGGTGACTGTTACGTAGAAGCAGCCACTATAGGCAGGGCTGCATGTGGTTACCACGAATCCTGAAACGTCCTCCAGTCATAGTTCAGAGTCAGTCACGCACACTTTGAGGTACACATTGGTGCCTTGGGCCTGTGTCACATAAATTGCTCAGACACCTCTGTAACGTCTGCATATTACTGATTTGTTGCACTTAAGCAATGCAAGTAGTGCCATACATAACTTATTGATTTTTATCACATTTCAGGCAAAGCATTAACGACCGAAATAAAGTAGAATTTAATGTTCTGTGACCGGATCAAGCTTGAGTTTTCGAAAAAAATGCATCAGAGCTCTGTGTGTTGTGCACTGGTATTGAAACAGTTCCGCGTGTTCTCCTTCCTCCTCCACAAAATGTGGGACATCAAATTGTGGCATTAAAGCAATATATAGTGAGTACCTAGCACTATCTGGTTACACATTTATTCCGTTAGTACAACTCCAGCTTCCCCTTCTTTCTATCAACCCATCTCCTCTGCCTGCTCTTTGTGAATCTGCATCTCTGCCCCCTTTCCATCCACCCCCATCCCCCCATCACCCTCTGTGTTCATCTCCTCCTACACCTCTCTCTGTCTATCTGCTACTCCCCAGCCACTCTCTGTCCGTTAGTTCCACCTCACACTTGTTAAAATTTCTTGTTTTTTTTATAGACGCAGTCACATTTTTATGACACAGTGATAACCGGTTTCGGCAATACAATGACCATCTTCAGATTCTATAACAATACAAAAGAAAATTTATACGGAAACTTAAAAATAAGTGCAATATTTAACCAGGCTTATTCAAAATGGTTCAAAAGGCTCTGAGCACTATGGGACTCAACATCTTAGGTCAGAAGTCCCCTAGAACTTAGAACTACTTAAACCTAACTAACCTAAGGACATCACACACACCCATGCCCGAGGCAGGATTCGAAACTGCGACTGTAGCAGTCCCGCGGTTCCGGACTGCAGCGCCAGAACCGCTAGACCACCGCGGCCGGCCCAGGCTTATTAGTAATGTAACTGAATTTATGCGGAATACATATAGTCCATACCTAAAGTCAGCATACACTAAACACAGGTTCATGCGTTGTCAAACTAGCTACACAATGTAAAACACCGATCATATATAGATATAAAAATTTGCTAGATTTTGTTTCCCCTCTTTGCGCTAGATGCGAGCGTCCTCTATAAGATAGTATTTATTTTTCAAAAGCCTAAAGTATGACAAATTTACTGTTATTATTTAGATCAAATCTATATTTTAAAAATTACAGAACAGATCGTTAAATCGATGAAATAAGATTTCAGAACAAGGAGAAAGCATTGCTATAGATGAAAATAGTAGTAGCACTTGTAGAGCGTATTTCTGGCGCCCGATGGCGCTGTATTTCCGGCTGTCGCCTGCTTATGCCGTTGTCCATTGGTACGGCAGAGACGACACGGGCAGGACGACGAGTGTAGTGCTCTGCTGCAGGTGGCTGGCATGCACCTCTGCCTTGAAGGATGTTGACATCTGCTGCGGCCCGCACTGGACTGTGCTATACTCGACCGCCGGAAGGCTCCATCCTCAGCTGAAGCACGTATGTAGTAAAAACGATTCGCTCAGGTGAACAGATCGCCTTAAATTTTGAAGTATGCGTCTGTTGCAAATTCATTCTGTTCATTGAGGAGTTTGTCAGGTTCTCTGCGTCTCGTAACATAAATCTCCAATTCTTCTAAAATGTCTAATCGTTTACTTTTTGTAACTTCATGTAGAATTTGAAGCTGTTCTTCGATGTTACCAGTATTATGACCCTCCTCTTGCATATGTAAGCCTAGCGCTGTCTTATAACTGAGACACGCTTGTTCTTTAAACCTTACATCAAAGGACCTGCCTGTCTGTCCGATATAGCTTTTTTCACATTCATGACATGATATTTTGTAGACCCCCGATTTACTATATTTATAACTTTTCCGTGGCAAGTTATGACGCACTAGTCTTTTTAAATTATGGAAAGTCTTAAATTAAATTTTAACCTAGTTTCTTCGTAATATATGTTCGATTTTATCTCATGTTTTACCTATATATTTCATAGTTGCGTACTTACCCTTTTCGGATGTCGGTTTTACCTGCCGTTTTCGCTTCTTATTATCTTCTTTTTAATTTTGGTATGTGTGGAGTTAACTATATCTGGGTCATAATGATTTGCAAGGGCGACCTCTCTTAATATGTCAGGTTATTTTTTCACTTCAGTTTGATGTAATGGGAGTCTTACTATTCTGTGTGTCACTGAATAAAAATATGCTATGTTTCTGACGCAGTGAATGATTGGAGTGGGCATCGATAACCACGTCCGTACATGTCGGTTTCCTAAATATTTGGAACGCATGTCTACGATTTTTGTTATGAATCGTCAGATCTAGGAAATTTATCTTTTTGGCTACTTCAATTTCTGTCGTGAATTTTATCTTGGGATGCATACTGTTTAACGTCTGTGCATCTTCTATTTCCATTTTGCTGCCTCTATAAAGAATAATTGAGTCATCGACATATCTTTGTAATATACTATATTCGTCAGAATCTCTGGATTCGTCTCGAAGAACGTCTTTTCTAGCTGGTTAACAAAAATGTCTGCTATTGTTCCTGCTAAACAGTTTCCCATAGCGAGTCTATCGCCTTGTCTGTAACATTTATTGTTAAATAGAAAGTAGCTAGTCTATAACACAGAACAAACTGAAATATTTCAATCAGTTCCGCAACTTCAGCTTGGCCTAGACACCAGTTACGTAATTGATTAGTTTTTATTATCTCTAAGGCTTCATCGATGGAAATATTTGTATATGAATTCTCGATATCCATTGATGCGAATGTGACATCTCCGGTATCTCGATATCTTTTACTTTCTGCGCAAAGGCTGCACTGCTTTTAACATTGTGTGTTTCTTTATAGACAAATTTAGCTTTCAAACTTTTGTTGAGTTCCCTACTAATTTTATATGTAGGACAATCTATATTGTTGATCACTGGCGTAGTGGGTTTTTCTTGTTTATAAAGTTTTATTTGCGCTCTTAGGTACGTGCGTTCCTTACCTTTAGGTACCTTTTTTCTTTATCTGAAAACAAGAAATTCAAACTATCTATCCTTTTGCTTAGTTCTTTCTGAAAACTCTTTGTCGGATTCTATTGAACATCTACATTGTTGTTTTTCTTAAAGAAATCTGTCTTTCTTATGTAATTAGTGTCATGAATCAAAGCGGTTGTGTTGCCTTTATCTGCTCTGGTGACGAGAACTTTTTGGTCTTTAAGTATATTACTGAGCTTTGTAATAACTTAGTGATTTCCTTTCGTGAAAGATTTTGGGATATTTTAAAGAAATTTTCACTTTTGGCTGCAATAATAAACTGTTCACCTCTGCTCAATTTTCTTATCTCACCCGCCATTTTAATCTCAGCTACGGCATTTGTAATTGTAGCTATGTCTTGTTTCTTTCTTAAATTATATTGCAAACCCCTGTTTAAAAGCTGTTCTTCGTCAGTGTTTAAAATCAGAGTAGACAAATTTTCAATATGGTTAAAAATTTTTTGGACTTGTTGTACTATACTTTTTCGCTGTCTCGCTGGAATTTAAATTAAAAATTTTCTTCTCATGTCTGGTCTTAACTAGCATTAGCTCTCTATGTACACTCTTTGACATAAAACTCGACCGGCGGCCGGCCGCTTCAGAGGCTAAGTCCGCGCCGATCGCGACATGGGACAAAAAAACTGGCCAACTCGCTAATTCTCTAAGTCCGGTTATCTGCACAATCTGGCAACACTGTAGACTGCTGCACTTCCTGGAGGAAAACTTGTCCCAAGATAGAGAGACTCTAGGCTGATTACGCCTGTGGTCTAGCGGTAGCGTGCGTTGTTTCTGTTCATAATGTCAGTGGATCGAGAACAGCTGGCATAAAATATTTTTATAGCCTCTTCTGTCTGAATGCTGAAGACGTGAATGTAATGGTAGCGCAGATTCAATCTATTTCGCTTTGTGACACACCGATATCAAAATTTTATCTAGTAACGATTTTGCGGCAGATTTCCTGCAGACTGTCCTTCTCTGGACGCCGTATGCGGCAAAGCTCCGGGATCCATTTGCTGGCTACTGGCAGCGGCCGTGGCGACAGCAGCGGCGCTGCTCTCCCCCGTTCTTTATCGAAAGCGCCTGCTACCGCTCATCGCTTTTGATGATTTAAAACGCTTTATTATTAAATGTTGCTCCACAGAAAATTTCTACAATTTCCATTCACGCTCAAAAGCAACGGAGACAGACGCCCTGATTAGTAGGCGGGTAATCGGCAAGAGCTGAGTATGGCCCGAAATTAATTTTATAGACTGGGACGAAATTAAACCACCTCACTACATTCGATGAAATTATAAATGCTTCATACCTCGTTTCTTTCCCTTTCAAACTTAATTATTTGTGCAACCTTTGGTCAATGTTTGGATGTTTTCGTCAAGCCAGAGTGAGCGTCTGTGGTGTAAAGTGTATTACAGTTCTTGTTTCATTCCTTAAGGTAAGTCTATGCGATAAACTGTGTGAATACCTTGCAATACATGCTCTGTAGCAGTGCAGGCACACTGCACATTTGGATTTCCATGTATGGGTTCATGAAGTATTTATTGTTGATCGGAAGTGATAGTTAAGGTCATCAGATTTAAACCAGAAAAATTTGTCGTTTTGAAGGTTTCAGAGAACGGAAAGGAATTGCTAACGCCGGTGTTAGAAAACGTCTACAGTTAAATGCTATTGCAAAAATTTAGAAGATGGGAACTATATTAATGAACATGTGCACTTCATAAACAACCTTCTGACATGTTAGACCTATATGACGAACAAAGCTCAAATTTATATCGTTGACAGTCGGTTTGAATCTTTTCAGGACCTATTTTACAGTGAAGCACCTTGGAATTTGCAAAGCAGAAATCCATGATATTAACTTAATTTACTAAGTCGAAATCGGACGAAGATTGATGTTTAAAGGCATTCTTCAGATTTCGCATAAGAAATTTTTACTAGCAGTTTGCAACTCCATTAATTAAAATGGAAAATAAAAGGTTGTAGTCAGCGGCTTCTACCGTGATTCGAACTTATAGTACAAGCACTGCAACGCACAAGGGAACCTCTGAGCTAACGACACACTGGCGGCCAGAGGCGGACTATAGTCACTGCGATGTTGCCTGAGCCTCAAAACGCAACCTTAAACACACAAACAGAGGAGGTGGAGATTACTGTTTTAACGTCCCGTCGACAACGATGTCATTAGAGACGGAGCACAAGCTCGGATTAGGGAAGGATGGGAAGGAAATCGGCCGTGCCCTTCCTAAGGAACCATCCCGGCATTTGCCTGAAGCGATTTAGGGAAATCATTGAAAACCTAAATCAGGATGGCCGGGCGCGGGATTGCACCGTCGTCCTCCCGAATGCACACACAAACAGGTGCTACTTATGTGAAGAACGCCGTTCTTGGAGTCCAGAAATTAAATATACTTTCTAATTTTGTCATCTTGCAGTGGATTATATCGTACGAGTCTTCGATGTGGAAAACGAATGTCAAGTGAATTTAGCGAGGTAATGCCGACCTACACCCGGAAGTAAATGCACTATCAGAGTGTTGACAAATACTTGCTACGACGCTGCCATTTCTCGGCTCTCTGACGAGGAAGCTCTTCAGTGAAATGCTTGCCGTGATTCTCCGATACGGTTCTTCAGAGTGGAGACGCGCGCACACGTTTGGTTTTTATGCGGCGTTCTCCCCTGATGGTTTCTGACGTCGCCTTGTGGGCTATGTATACATAAGAGACATTCAATTATCATTAATCCAGAATGATACAAGTTTCAGCTTCCGGCATGGAAGAAGGCTGTTGACGCCGACATTATATCATTTCAACGTAGGGAAAGCAAAACGGATCATTCAATGTTTCTCATTCAACATAAAGCATGTGAGATAAATTTCCGTAACGTTCATAATCATCTAAAAATACAAACGAAGTAAAAATACACCGGAAGCTTATTCGAACTGAATATAATGTAAGATACCAAACGCTTTGCACCTCGATGTCGAATTTGTCCACTTGCAATCGTTTGCAGCATGCACATAGAATGTCATGATTACCACGAGAATGAAGAAATATGTTGGTAAGGATGGAAGCAAGAAGAGACGCAGTCAACAAATATTCTATTCCTCATGGCATTCATTTCATTTGACACGTAAGAAGAGGTAAAGCGGGAATTTACTTTCGTTAACACGAAAGATATGCCGCACATATCGATAACGAGGAAGTCTGCGTCTTCATACGTTTCCTCCTTGAAATCTGTATGCTCTATTATATACTAAGTAGCCCGATCATTGTTTCAGTAATGTTACCCTCTTGTTTGACCCCGTAACGATGAACAGATTCCAAATGCATGTCTCTGCGTGAAAGTAGCTGTTCGAACCCTTCCTGGGTTGTTTTTTGTGTTTTATTGCTTGGAATTCCTGAAGCAGACCACTGTGCCTTCCCCCCTCGTGGGTTAGGTCTCAAAACTAAACCGCTTTGTATCCAATGGCATAATTTATTCATACTGCATCAGCATAAGACTCTTGCGAGTGAGAGAATGACAATAACAATCGTAACAAGAACAAGCAAATAATGAATGATGTTTATTCCAACGCAGAACGAGAATGGCTTTAAATATAAAAATCTATATCTATATCCATATCTATTGATCTTTGAGTTGGCACAATGCAAATATATTCTTAGCATTTAGTTACTGAATTTAGTTCTGGATGTTTGCAGAGAAAAGGAAAGGTCGGTACTTCTCGCTAGTGTAATATAATGTGAACCAGCAACTACCCTTTCCTTAGAACACGACTCAAGCAGGTCCTCAAGTAGGCACTGCTGCATTCTGTTCCCTGACATTGCTCTGATGACGGTTAATGCAGATAGTTCCGATTATGAAATACAAAACGTATTGCAGGTTAGTTCCTAGGATAGTAACATTAAATTTGCGTTGTAGACGGCACATGAACGTGACGACTATCCATATTACTCATCAATATAAAAAGACAATATTTTGGGAATTTAGCAGGATTACTCAAAATGAATTCTGAAATTGGGTGACTGACCGCACAGGTGCTAAACGTCGTCAAGAGTATACGATGTCCTAATTGCATTAGGAATATGAAGATCGTCTTCGACAGCTCGCAACTTTCACATTGCTATCTCCACCCTACTCCAGACAGCTCTCGGTGGAATTGCACTACGTTGCCGATGTTATGGAAGGCCTTCAAACCGACAACAGACCACATATTGAAAAATACAAGCGAATTCTCTTGCAGCGTAAGCTTATTGTAACTAATCTAAAAATTATTGGAGAGGAACATTGTCCTATTCAAAAAAAGTAAAATGTTACACACTGTTGACGTCAAACGGACATTATCTATGTCCTGTCTTGTGTCCTACTCATCTATAATATCAAGTGTACTATGAAAATGATTATATATAATGGATTATAAGGTAATGCATTGATACCAGATGGTGGGTGCCGGCCGATGTGGCCGTGCGGTTCTAGGCGCTTCAGTCTGGAACCACGTGACCGCTACGATCGCAGGTTCGAATCCTGCCTCGGGCATGGATGTGTGTGATGTCCTTAGGTTAGTTAGGTTTAAGTAGTTCTAAGTTCTAGGGGACTGATGACCTTAGAAGTTAAGTCCCATAGTGCTCAGAGCCATTTGAACCATTTGAACTATTTAACACAAAATGACATTAAAAATTTAAGTTATTCACGAGCAGCTAGTTGAGAATATGTATGAACATTAAATGACACGACGAACCGTCTTGTTCTGCATATGGATTCAGACCCAGCTCATGCAGACTAAGCAAAGATTTCGTGACTGACGGAAACTAACAGTCATTCCTGATTAGGCATACAGAGAGTGATATACTTCGATTTTAGACAGTATCAGTTAGCAAATATCAACTTTAAATTGCATAACGCAAACATTTTTAACAGACGCGAATTCCTACCCAGCATCTATTGTCCCTGTTAACGAACTACGAGAGATGTTAAATATTGCTTCTTCACAAGTAACTTACTTGAAATGCCGTGAGGTAAAGCTGTGTGTTGGACACGGATTCGAACCTGGAACCTAATCGGATTGCTATCGAAGCACAGTCAAATGTGACATATCGGAATTTCGCGGCAGTAACTTGATGTTTTAACTGAAATGACGAGACGAAACATTAATTTTTTCCTTCCCAGGACTCCAACCCGGCACCTATCGCTGTTATATTCTAGAGAAAACTAACGTTAAATATGGGTTTGTTGCACCAGCAGTGACATGTGAGCATGTTTGAACTGAAATAATATGACGAAGAGTTCAGCGCTCACTGGGAATAGAGCCCCACACATATCGTTGTTGACTACACACAAAGAGACGTCAGCTACCGAATTTTTCTCCACCAGCTGCTCAGAATAGCATCTTGAACTTACAGTCATCTCGCAAATAGTTCTGTGTCTCACTGGGAGTTAAAAACGTCAGATATCGTTAGTGTTGACAGCGAATGAAAATACATTAAAAATCAAAATTATTATCCACCAGCAGATAGGTGCTCTCATGCTAGAGCTTGATAATACATAATTAAATCTTTAGTGCCGGGCCAGGATTCGATCCCATTCACGCATAATATGTGAAGGTGTTGAGGAATCTGCAGTTTTGAACAAACAACAAATTGTAGCCGAGCTGTATTGCCACGAAGGGATCAAATTCCGCGTTAAGGGCGGTCTGAGTTGCATTCCCAGTTCAGAACCAATTTTATCGACATACAGAAGCTCAAATGAAAGATGGAATAAGTGTCCTGTGACCATACATAACGTTTGTGTCGTCACTTGAAATAAATAACTAGTATAAGAAAGGTTACTGGTGATGGAGTTTCTACATGTCGCCACTCCAGACTTTATTGTGGTTCAACCTACCGTCTACTTGGTAAAGAAGGAATATCATCTTTAATGTGAATTTTCAGACCACGCAGCCATTATATCTCCTTCACTTGGTGTAGCCAGGAGAGAATGGAATCTGTCTCTCCCTACCTAAAATCATTGACAGAAGTGGGAATCGAACCCAGACCATAGGTATAACAACCTACCATCCGTCCAACAGACCACGAAATCCTCTTCTCTGCGAGTCATTTTTCTATCGTAACGCAGTTGCGCCACACTGGATGAGAATTCTGACACACAGGCTCCCTGTAGTAATTTGCAGCATGTTCAGTAAATTCATTTACTTGGTTGACCGAATCACCATGCACTAGCTGCCTCGGCTACCCAGTGCATACATTCGACTATTTTGTAATCACAGAAATAAAATCACGTTACTGCCACCTACACACAACTGCCAACATTGTAGGATGCAGAAGTTTAAATAGGAAGTGTTCCTTTCCACTTGAGCTATTCTATTGCGCTATCTGTTACTAGAAAACGTCGTTCAGTCCAAAAGAAAAGCTGTAACTGTTTGTCTCTCAGAAGTCAAGACCTGGCCATATGCATAATCTCACAGTGCTGTGGAATCCAAAAGTTCTGGAGGAATAGTTGCCGAGATCGGGAGCTGTTGTAGCTACGTGTCAGCTTGTAGCATAGATAAGATGTCGCGAGCTCGAATACATTCAGTGCTACATTTTTTAAAACGCAATTCTGCTCTCTGCTGAAGTTACCAATCTAATGGAACTTTGAACATAATTCCCTTCACTTCTCAACCCAAAGTAGTCGCATGTGGAAAAAGGACTAACTACTGTGACATTTTGTTCTATTCAGGTTTAATAGACAGCAGGCAGCAGATGCATCTCGAAGATGTGCAGGGAGAGCGCATCGTGCAATAATATGTCAGAAAAGTATTTTCTACATTAGCCGTCGTGTGGTAGTGATATTTTATTCTTCTTCAAACTTTGATTGACAGCTTTAACTCAGAACAAATTTTCTACATGCATGTAATCAATAAACTGCATGTGCATTGTCAGACTGTCATAGGTAACATCAGAGAATTCACATATATCGTTGATGATTAATTTCTCTCTCATGTTTACTATTGTTTTAACAACACTAAAGGAAACCTTACGAAAATTGTGCACTGTATTATAAGAAATGAAATAAAACTAACCATGATAACCTTACGACGAAAGTATCTGTACACAAGCATGCCTCTATCGACACGAATTAGTAAAATACTACTCACTTAGATTTTGATTGGGTCTGTGTTTAATTGGTATGCTGTGTCATACTCAAGAGGTATGCAAATGTGGCATTTCATAAATATAGTTACGTATTCCTAGAACCCAAAATTCGCTTGTCAGCAGCGGAAAGAGGCGTTACCTGTTGTGCAGCATTGTAAGTTTTTCAACATTGCACTATGAGCTGAAAGCATTTTCTTGCGATTTCCTTATTGATGTTTGATCTGACTGCTTGTAGCTCTTTCACAGAAGGGATAAAAACGTTTCAGTCAGTGAGACTGGAACTGCGGACCGTAACAGACGCTGTTTTACAGGTCAGCACGTTACCACAGAGCTGGCGAGTAGGTATGGGTGTCAGTTTCCTATTACGACGGCAATAGTAACTAGAACTCGTAAACCGCTATTTAAAGGTCGAGATTAGTTGCGATTTCCACCTGCAACGACTCTGCTGGGCTGAAAACCGTAAATTTTCAATCTTTTGTTACCCTTCAAGCTATAATAACTCAGATTATTCAATGGAAATGACAGGTAAAATCAAGTGAACTTTGAGGCTTAATTCCGTGCACACCAGGAAGTAACTCGTCGATCACAGAGTTGCCAAACATACGTTGCCTTGTTGCCAAATCTCAGTTACAGTACCAGCAGGAAGAAGACGAACCGATGTGATCCTACAGCGGTCTGGGAAGTGACCATAGCTGGTGTCTCCAAGTCGCGGCTGCTACGGCCTGGAATACGTAATGCGTCTGATTCGCTTTCTGTAACTAGGTTTAGGGACTGGAGCGTAGTTACTAATAATACACAGAACTGACTGCAAACTGAGCATCATAAATCAGTAACTCTCATTGTTGTTTTTATATTTCTTTCGTAAGTGCACTCAAAACTAATAAAGTCATTCACAGGCGTTTTCGTGCCTCGCCGATAGTCGAGCACAACATACAAATAAAAATAATAAAGAATGTGTGTGTGTGTGTGTGTGTGTGTGTGTGTGTGTGTGTGTGTGTGTGTGTGTGTGTGTGTGTGTGTTGTGAGAGAGAGAGAGAGAGAGGTGAGAGTGAGAGAGAGAGAGAGAGAGAAATAAAAAGCAATGAGAGAGAGTGTAAAAAATTGTTGTAAAGAAATTGAATCATGGTATTTAAAGAAATCTTTCATTATAATGACACGTTCCACATCATTACGAAATGTCGTATTCATGATCTATGGAACAAGAGTTAATCTAATGTAATCTAATCTAATCTAATCACATCATATTGATGATTAGCCATGAAGAGTCATGAATTACCGAAAGTTTTGCCAATACCAGTAACCAAATCTAAACTTGAAAATAAAAGACGACAATTTTTGTAATAAACCGTGACTCCTATCAAGACCCTTTCATCCCTGTTATCTAACCACGACAGATGTCTGATATACCTCCATTCTGAAGTAACAAAGTGTGCATGCATTTAAAGATGAAGTGCATGATGTGAAGTTCTGTGACGGAGATACGAACCCAACACGTAATCCGATTGTTAACTAAGAAAAATCAAATGTTACGTATCGGTTTTTCTTACGAGCCGCTAGGTGTCTGAATCTAAAATAAGGATACAAACTTTTGTGCCTAAGCGACAATCGAACTGCACATCTACCGTGCATCCACGAATATAGCTTAAGTATCAGTTGCTTACTCATGAACAGTAAGATGTGTGCGTGTTTGACCAGATATTACGACATCTGTTGCAATTGTTGGCAACACATGAACAGACATTGAAATTGCGCGTTAATTTTCACTAGCAGATGGGTGTGCACTTGATAAAGCTAGAAATGAAAAAAAAAATGGTTCAGATGGCTCTGAGCACTATGGGACTCAACATCTTAGGTCATAAGTCCCCTAGAACTTAGAACTACTTAAACCTAACTAACCTAAGGACATCACACATACCCATGCCTGAGGCAGGATTCGAACCTGCGACCGTAGCAGTCCCGCGGTTCCGGACTGCAGCGCCAGAACCGCTAGACCACCGCGGCTGGCAATAGAAATGAAATTATGAATATTTTTGTACTGGATCAGGTTTCAGACCCACATACCTACCTTTGGAGGAGACCTAGAGAAGATTGCAGTCTTGGGAAAAGGAACGAAATGACTGAACTATACTGTTCCGAGAGATTCAGATCCTCGAAAGAGGAGATACGAATTCGAATCACAGTCCAGCACCAAATTTTTAAACGTCTCTAGTTTAATCAAGTACAAGTAAAATAAGAGCCCCGTCCCTTTAAATGGCTATCGGTTCATCAAATAAAATAAAATTTTCTAATGTAAGTAAGCTTACTGGCGACTGTATTTCTTTTTACCATGACTTCCGCTGTGTCATTTCCCAACGTAAACCGGCTCTGGCCAGTTGGTAATGAAGGAATGTGATGTTTAATGCGGATTCTGGATTATAACGTCTTTCTCTTGAGGTTACCAGAGATAAAATAAATCTGTTTGTGCCTCTTAAAAGTAAATGCCTGAACCCACGCATTGCACCTGTGATAGCTCGTTCCACCAGACCATTGTGGCCACATTACCCAGCCCCAGGAGTGTGCTGTAACGGATGATGTGCTTAGCTTACAAAATTAGTCACTGTGGAAAAAATGCGAGTCTATTAAATGGTCAAGTAGAAGCAAGCTTCTGACGCAGAGATTATGCCATTCTCATGTCAGCAGGATGTAAAAACTCTTCTAGGTATCATAGGCTGGATGTGAAGCCATTTTGATTTTTCACAAATTCAGCAAATTTCTTAGTTCGAGAAAATCCACTGTGAAGTGTGAAGTTGCCGGATAATTCGATTATTACTGTTATTATTACTATCATTTTATTCATACCGCTGATGGAACACGACCGTAGTCTTGAGGTAAAACGCGAGACCAGCTAATATGACGTCTGCTAACCGAAAGCACATATCGACAAAATTTTTATCGCCCCTTTCCTCTCGGTGCTGAAGCTATGAGTGTAATTCAAGCGAATCTACAATATCATATTAGCTGGTCTCGCGTTTAACCTCAAGACTACGGTCGTAGTCAAGAGTAATGTACTAAGACTGGAGTCAAGACTTCCTCTGGGAAGTGCCGCAGTCTACATGTTGCTAGATCGAGCATATTGCCCGACATAGAATTCTGAGAGGAGCATGACTGTATTGTCCACCTTACGTGAACGACTCGGCGGTCAATTTTTTGGTCTGAGACTGTATCTACAACACATATTGCACGCTTAAGACCCAGAAGAATTTAAAAAAAAAATAGTTTATGAGAGCAACTTTAACCATAGCGTTCGAAGTATTCATAGTATAGTATACGTGTGTGTAAACGCCTTCCAATGACCACTCAAGAAAGACAAGGATACACAGTCTAGCTTCAATATTATAAATACGCCTCAGTTTGTGGATGAACTCGGACTTAGGTTGAAAATAATTGTGAAAATATAGCAGCACTGTACCCATTGGTGTTAAACTCGTTTTCAACCAATGATTCCCACAGCTACAGGGATACTACTTGTGATACCTCTTAGACAAAATACTTAAGCAGTGTTATCAGACGAAAAGATCAACCTGACACAAACTGTGGGAAGTTTGTTTTACAACCTTCGTACCTGGATATTCAGCTTTTTCCGATTTGAGATATCTGTGAACGTTGCTGCTTAAGACGATTTAAGCAGAAACTAAATTCCCTCAGCTTCGACAATGTTTAAAGAAATCGTCTTATCGACACTAAATCGTGGTTTGTGAATTGTTTACCGGCCGTACTCTTCCGTATTTTGCCGGTTGGAAGGAGAAAGCTTACTGACAAATTTCACACAGAAATTACTGTTACAGTGTACTTTTGGAGCCAAATGAGTCAATTGCGTATTTTCCGGTGAGAAAGAGCACTGGCAAACAGTCTTCGCTACATTAGGTTATTTAAACTGGTGTCACTCTGAGCTAGAATTTATGGTCAGCGACTAAGTGTAAGGTCAACGTTCGGATGCGAGTTTTGCGACTGTGAAATACTTTTATACATTATAGAAGCGAATATTAAATTTGCACTAATATTGCGAAATTTTTGTACTTGGACAGCTTAGAATGAAAATACTTCTGTTTATTGCAAAGGGAAACAATAGATTTTCTAAAACACTGTCTGTCATACACTACTTGAAACAGGTCATGTCGACCAAATCATGTGGAAGAACTAACAGCAACGTATATCGGAAGGCAGTAAGATCTCTTGCCTTTTGGTCTGTCAGTACTCGATAGCCATTTCTAGGCGAAAGTAAATGAAGAAAGGCAGTGCGTTTTTGTTACCAAGTAACGTCTTCGACATTTACTTTAGTTTTAATGTAATCTACGAGTAATGCTGGTGTTTGATATTAACATGAAAAGGATTCCGTAGACAGGGAAAGAACCTGTTCTTGGGAAACTACTTCTATAGTGACCAAAAGGCACTAAATGATGTTCAAGCACTTATGTTACAGCAGCAGTATGAATAAAATGATATTAATAATAACAGTAATAATCGAATTATCCGGCAACTTCACACTTCACAGTGGATTTAATCGAACTAAGAAATTTGCTGAATTGGTGAAAAATCAAAATGGCTTCACATCCAGCCTATGATGCCTAGAAGAGTCTTTACATCCTGCTGACATGAGAACAGCATAATCTCTGCGTCAGAAGCTTGCTTCTACTTGACCATTTATTAGACTCGCATTTTTTCCACCGTGACTAATTTTGTAAGCTAAGCACATCATCCGTTACAGCACACTCCTGGGGCTGGGTAATGTGGCCACAATGGTCTGGTGGAACGAGCTATCACAGGTGCAATGCGTGGGTTCAGGCATTTACTTTTAAGAGGCACAAACAGATTTATTTTACCTCTGGTAACCTCAAGAGAAAGACGTTATAATCCAGAATCCGCATTAAACATCACGTTCCTTCATTACCAACTGGGCAGAGCCGGTTTACGTTGGGAAATGACACAGCGGAAGTCATGGTAAAAAGAAATACAGTCGCCAGTAAGCTTACTTACATGAGAAAATTTTATTTTATTTGATGAACCGATAGCCAATTAAAGGGACGGGGCTCTTATTTTACTTGTACTTGATTGAACTAGAGACGTTTAAAAATTTGGTGCTGGACTGTGATTCGAATTCGTATCTCCACTTTCGAGGATCTGAATCTCTCGGAACAGTATAGTTCAGTCATTTCGTTCCTTTTCCCAAGACTGCAATCTTCTCTAGGTCTCCTCCAAAGGTAAGTATGTGGGTCTGAAACCTGATCCAGTACAAAAATATTCATAATTTCATTTCTAGCTTTATCAAGTGCACACCCACCTGCTAGTGAAAATTAACGCGCAATTTCAATGTCTGTTCATGTGTTGCCAACAATCGCAACAGGTTTCGTTATTTCTGGTCAAACACGCACACATCTTACTGTTCATGAGTAAGCAACTGATACTTAAGCTATATTCGTGGATGCACGGTAGGTGTGCAGTTCGATTGTCGCTTAGGCACAAAAGTTTGTATCCTTATTTTAGATTCAGACACCTAGCGGCTCGTAAGAAAAACCGATACGTAACATTTGATTTTTCTTAGTTAACAATCGGATTACGTGTTGGGTTCGTATCTCCGTCACAGAACTTCACATCATGCACTTCATCTTTAAATGCATGCACACTTTGTTACTTCAGAATGGAGGTATATCAGACATCTGTCGTGGTTAGATAACAGGGATGAAAGGGTCTTGATAGGAGTCACGGTTTATTACAAAAATTGTCGTCTTTTATTTTCAAGTTTAGATTTGGTTACTGGTATTGGCAAAAATTTCGGTAATTCATGACTCTTCATGGCTAATCATCAATATGATGTGATTAGATTAGATTAGATTACATTAGATTAACTCTTGTTCCATAGATCATGAATACGACATTTCGTAATGATGTGGAACGTGTCATTTTAATGAAAGATTTCTTTAAATACCATGATTCAATTTCTTTACAACAATTTTTTACACTCTCTCTCATTGCTTTTTATTTCTCTCTCTCTCTCTCTCTCACTCTCACCTCTCTCTCTCTCTCTCTCACAAACACACACACACACACACACACACACACACACACACACATTCTTTATTATTTTTATTTGTATGTTGTGCTCGACTATCGGCGAGGCACGAAAACGCCTGTGAATGACTTTATTAGTTTTTAGTGCACTTACGAAAGAAATATAAAAACAACAATGAGAGTTACTGATTTATGATGCTCAGTTTGCAGTCAGTTCTGAGTATTATTAGTAACTACGCTCCAGTCCCTAAACCTAGTTACAGAAAGCGAATCAGACGCATTACGTATTCCAGGCCGTAGCAGCCGCGACTTGGAGACACCAGCTATGGTCACTTCCCAGACCGCTGTAGGATCACATCGGTTCGTCTTCTTCCTGCTGGTACTGTAACTGAGATTTGGCAACAAGGCAACGTATGTTTGGCAACTCTGTGATCGACGAGTTATTTCCTGGTGTGCACGGAATTAAGCCTCAAAGTTCACTTGATTTTACCTGTCATTTCCATTGAATAGTCTGAGTTATTATAGCTTGAAGGGTAACAAAAGATTGAAAATTTACGGTTTTCAGCCCAGGAAAGTCGTTGCAGGTGGAATCGCAACTAATCTCGACCTTTAAATAGCGGTTTACGAGTTCTAGTTACTATTGCCGTCGTAATAGGAAGCTGACACCCATACCTCCTCGCCAGCTCTGTGGTAACGTGCTGACCTGTGAAACAGCGTCTGTTACGGTCCGCAGTTCCAGTCTCACTGACTGAAACGTTTTTATCCCTTCTGTGAAAGAGCTACAAGCAGTCAGATCAAACATCAATAAGGAAATCGCAAGAAAATGCTTTCAGCTCATAGTGCAATGTTGAAAAACTTACAATGCTGCACAACAGGTAACGCCTCTTTCCGCTGCTGACAAGCGAATTTTGGGTTCTAGGAATACGTAACTATATTTATGAAATGCCACATTTGCATACCTCTTGAGTATGACACAGCATACCAATTAAACACAGACCCAATCAAAATCTAAGTGAGTAGTATTTTACTAATTCGTGTCGATAGAGGCATGCTTGTGTACAGATACTTTCGTCGTAAGGTTATCATGGTTAGTTTTATTTCATTTCTTATAATACAGTGCACAATTTTCGTAAGGTTTCCTTTAGTGTTGTTAAAACAATAGTAAACATGAGAGAGAAATTAATCATCAACGATATATGTGAATTCTCTGATGTTACCTATGACAGTCTGACAATGCACATGCAGTTTATTGATTACATGCATGTAGAAAATTTGTTCTGAGTTAAAGCTGTCAATCAAAGTTTGAAGAAGAATAAAATATCACTACCACACGACGGCTAATGTAGAAAATACTTTTCTGACATATTATGGCACGATGCGCTCTCCCTGCACATCTTCGAGATGCATCTGCTGCCTGCTGTCTATTAAACCTGAATAGAACAAAATGTCACAGTAGTTAGTCCTTTTTCCACATGCGACTACTTTGGGTTGAGAAGTGAAGGGAATTATGTTCAAAGTTCCATTAGATTGGTAACTTCAGCAGAGAGCAGAATTGCGTTTTAAAAAATGTAGCACTGAATGTATTCGAGCTCGCGACATCTTATCTATGCTACAAGCTGACACGTAGCTACAACAGCTCCCGATCTCGGCAACTATTCCTCCAGAACTTTTGGATTCCACAGCACTGTGAGATTATGCATATGGCCAGGTCTTGACTTCTGAGAGACAAACAGTTACAGCTTTTCTTTTGGACTGAACGACGTTTTCTAGTAACAGATAGCGCAATAGAATAGCTCAAGTGGAAAGGAACACTTCCTATTTAAACTTCTGCATCCTACAATGTTGGCAGTTGTGTGTAGGTGGCAGTAACGTGATTTTATTTCTGTGATTACAGAATAGTCGAATGTATGCACTGGGTAGCCGAGGCAGCTAGTTCATGGTGATTCGGTCAACCAAGTAAATGAATTTACTGAACATGCTGCAAATTACTACAGGGAGCCTGTGTGTCAGAATTCTCATCCAGTGTGGCGCAACTGCGTTACGATAGAAAAATGACTCGCAGAGAAGAGGATTTCGTGGTCTGTTGGACGGATGGTAGGTTGTTATACCTATGGCCTGGGTTCGATTCCCACTTCTCTCAATGATTTTAGGTAGGGAGAGACAGATTCCATTCTCTCCTGGCTACACCAAGTGAAGGAGATATAATGGCTGCGTGGTCTGAAAATTCACATTAAAGATGATATTCCTTCTTTACCAAGTAGACGGTAGGTTGATCCACAATAAAGTCTGGAGTGGCGACATGTAGAAACTCTATCACCAGTAACCTTTCTTATACTAGTTATTTATTTCAAGTGACGACACAAACGTTATGTATGGTCACAGGACACTTATTCCATCTTTCATTTGAGCTTCTGTATGTCGATAAAATTGGTTCTGAACTGGGAATGCAACTCAGACCGCCCTTAACGCGGAATTTGATCCCTTCGTGGCAATACAGCTCGGCTACAATTTGTTGTTTGTTCAAAACTGCAGATTCCTCAACACCTTCACATATTATGCGTGAATGGGATCGAATCCTGGCCCGGCACTAAAGATTTAATTATGTATTATCAAGCTCTAGCATGAGAGCACCTATCTGCTGGTGGATAATAATTTTGATTTTTAATGTATTTTCATTCGCTGTCAACACTAACGATATCTGACGTTTTTAACTCCCAGTGAGACACAGAACTATTTGCGAGATGACTGTAAGTTCAAGATGCTATTCTGAGCAGCTGGTGGAGAAAAATTCGGTAGCTGACGTCTCTTTGTGTGTAGTCAACAACGATATGTGTGGGGCTCTATTCCCAGTGAGCGCTGAACTCTTCGTCATATTATTTCAGTTCAAACATGCTCACATGTCACTGCTGGTGCAACAAACCCATATTTAACGTTAGTTTTCTCTAGAATATAACAGCGATAGGTGCCGGGTTGGAGTCCTGGGAAGGAAAAAATTAATGTTTCGTCTCGTCATTTCAGTTAAAACATCAAGTTACTGCCGCGAAATTCCGATATGTCACATTTGACTGTGCTTCGATAGCAATCCGATTAGGTTCCAGGTTCGAATCCGTGTCCAACACACAGCTTTACCTCACGGCATTTCAAGTAAGTTACTTGTGAAGAAGCAATATTTAACATCTCTCGTAGTTCGTTAACAGGGACAATAGATGCTGGGTAGGAATTCGCGTCTGTTAAAAATGTTTGCGTTATGCAATTTAAAGTTGATATTTGCTAACTGATACTGTCTAAAATCGAAGTATATCACTCTCTGTATGCCTAATCAGGAATGACTGTTAGTTTCCGTCAGTCACGAAATCTTTGCTTAGTCTGCATGAGCTGGGTCTGAATCCATATGCAGAACAAGACGGTTCGTCGTGTCATTTAATGTTCATACATATTCTCAACTAGCTGCTCGTGAATAACTTAAATTTTTAATGTCATTTTGTGTTAAATAGTTCAAATGGTTCAAATGGCTCTGAGCACTATGGGACTTAACTTCTAAGGTCATCAGTCCCCTAGAACTTAGAACTACTTAAACCTAACTAACCTAAGGACATCACACACATCCATGCCCGAGGCAGGATTCGAACCTGCGATCGTAGCGGTCACGTGGTTCCAGACTGAAGCGCCTAGAACCGCACGGCCACATCGGCCGGCACCCACCATCTGGTATCAATGCATTACCTTATAATCCATTATATATAATCATTTTCATAGTACACTTGATATTATAGATGAGTAGGACACAAGACAGGACATAGATAATGTCCGTTTGACGTCAACAGTGTGTAACATTTTACTTTTTTTGAATAGGACAATGTTCCTCTCCAATAATTTTTAGATTAGTTACAATAAGCTTACGCTGCAAGAGAATTCGCTTGTATTTTTCAATATGTGGTCTGTTGTCGGTTTGAAGGCCTTCCATAACATCGGCAACGTAGTGCAATTCCACCGAGAGCTGTCTGGAGTAGGGTGGAGATAGCAATGTGAAAGTTGCGAGCTGTCGAAGACGATCTTCATATTCCTAATGCAATTAGGACATCGTATACTCTTGACGACGTTTAGCACCTGTGCGGTCAGTCACCCAATTTCAGAATTCATTTTGAGTAATCCTGCTAAATTCCCAAAATATTGTCTTTTTATATTGATGAGTAATATGGATAGTCGTCACGTTCATGTGCCGTCTACAACGCAAATTTAATGTTACTATCCTAGGAACTAACCTGCAATACGTTTTGTATTTCATAATCGGAACTATCTGCATTAACCGTCATCAGAGCAATGTCAGGGAACAGAATGCAGCAGTGCCTACTTGAGGACCTGCTTGAGTCGTGTTCTAAGGAAAGGGTAGTTGCTGGTTCACATTATATTACACTAGCGAGAAGTACCGACCTTTCCTTTTCTCTGCAAACATCCAGAACTAAATTCAGTAACTAAATGCTAAGAATATATTTGCATTGTGCCAACTCAAAGATCAATAGATATGGATATAGATATAGATTTTTATATTTAAAGCCATTCTCGTTCTGCGTTGGAATAAACATCATTCATTATTTGCTTGTTCTTGTTACGATTGTTATTGTCATTCTCTCACTCGCAAGAGTCTTATGCTGATGCAGTATGAATAAATTATGCCATTGGATACAAAGCGGTTTAGTTTTGAGACCTAACCCACGAGGGGGGAAGGCACAGTGGTCTGCTTCAGGAATTCCAAGCAATAAAACACAAAAAACAACCCAGGAAGGGTTCGAACAGCTACTTTCACGCAGAGACATGCATTTGGAATCTGTTCATCGTTACGGGGTCAAACAAGAGGGTAACATTACTGAAACAATGATCGGGCTACTTAGTATATAATAGAGCATACAGATTTCAAGGAGGAAACGTATGAAGACGCAGACTTCCTCGTTATCGATATGTGCGGCATATCTTTCGTGTTAACGAAAGTAAATTCCCGCTTTACCTCTTCTTACGTGTCAAATGAAATGAATGCCATGAGGAATAGAATATTTGTTGACTGCGTCTCTTCTTGCTTCCATCCTTACCAACATATTTCTTCATTCTCGTGGTAATCATGACATTCTATGTGCATGCTGCAAACGATTGCAAGTGGACAAATTCGACATCGAGGTGCAAAGCGCTTGGTATCTTACATTATATTCAGTTCGAATAAGCTTCCGGTGTATTTTTACTTCGTTTGTATTTTTAGATGATTATGAACGTTACGGAAATTTATCTCACATGCTTTATGTTGAATGAGAAACATTGAATGATCCGTTTTGCTTTCCCTACGTTGAAATGATATAATGTCGGCGTCAACAGCCTTCTTCCATGCCGGAAGCTGAAACTTGTATCATTCTGGATTAATGATAATTGAATGTCTCTTATGTATACATAGCCCACAAGGCGACGTCAGAAACCATCAGGGGAGAACGCCGCATAAAAACCAAACGTGTGCGCGCGTCTCCACTCTGAAGAACCGTATCGGAGAATCACGGCAAGCATTTCACTGAAGAGCTTCCTCGTCAGAGAGCCGAGAAATGGCAGCGTCGTAGCAAGTATTTGTCAACACTCTGATAGTGCATTTACTTCCGGGTGTAGGTCGGCATTACCTCGCTAAATTCACTTGACATTCGTTTTCCACATCGAAGACTCGTACGATATAATCCACTGCAAGATGACAAAATTAGAAAGTATATTTAATTTCTGGACTCCAAGAACGGCGTTCTTCACATAAGTAGCACATGATTTGTGTGTGCATTCGGGAGGACGACGGTGCAATCCCGCGCCCGGCCATCCTGATTTAGGTTTTCAATGATTTCCCTAAATCGCTTCAGGCAAATGCCGGGATGGTTCCTTAGGAAGGGCACGGCCGATTTCCTTCCCCATCCTTCCCTAATCCGAGCTTGTGCTCCGTCTCTAATGACATCGTTGTCGACAGGACGTTAAAACAGTAATCTCCACCTCCTCTGTTTGTGTGTTTAAGGTTGCGTTTTGAGGCTCAGGCAACATCGCAGTGACTATAGTCCGCCTCTGGCCGCCAGTGTGTCGTTAGCTCAGAGGTTCCCTTGTGCGTTGCAGTGCTTGTACTATAAGTTCGAATCACGGTAGAAGCCGCTGACTACAACCTTTTATTTTCCATTTTAATTAATGGAGTTGCAAACTGCTAGTAAAAATTTCTTATGCGAAATCTGAAGAATGCCTTTAAACATCAATCTTCGTCCGATTTCGACTTAGTAAATTAAGTTAATATCATGGATTTCTGCTTTGCAAATTCCAAGGTGCTTCACTGTAAAATAGGTCCTGAAAAGATTCAAACCGACTGTCAACGATATAAATTTGAGCTTTGTTCGTCATATAGGTCTAACATGTCAGAAGGTTGTTTATGAAGTGCACATGTTCATTAATATAGTTCCCATCTTCTAAATTTTTGCAATAGCATTTAACTGTAGACGTTTTCTAACACCGGCGTTAGCAATTCCTTTCCGTTCTCTGAAACCTTCAAAACGACAAATTTTTCTGGTTTAAATCTGATGACCTTAACTATCACTTCCGATCAACAATAAATACTTCATGAACCCATACATGGAAATCCAAATGTGCAGTGTGCCTGCACTGCTACAGAGCATGTATTGCAAGGTATTCACACAGTTTATCGCATAGACTTACCTTAAGGAATGAAACAAGAACTGTAATACACTTTACACCACAGACGCTCACTCTGGCTTGACGAAAACATCCAAACATTGACCAAAGGTTGCACAAATAATTAAGTTTGAAAGGGAAAGAAACGAGGTATGAAGCATTTATAATTTCATCGAATGTAGTGAGGTGGTTTAATTTCGTCCCAGTCTATAAAATTAATTTCGGGCCATACTCAGCTCTTGCCGATTACCCGCCTACTAATCAGGGCGTCTGTCTCCGTTGCTTTTGAGCGTGAATGGAAATTGTAGAAATTTTCTGTGGAGCAACATTTAATAATAAAGCGTTTTAAATCATCAAAAGCGATGAGCGGTAGCAGGCGCTTTCGATAAAGAACGGGGGAGAGCAGCGCCGCTGCTGTCGCCACGGCCGCTGCCAGTAGCCAGCAAATGGATCCCGGAGCTTTGCCGCATACGGCGTCCAGAGAAGGACAGTCTGCAGGAAATCTGCCGCAAAATCGTTACTAGATAAAATTTTGATATCGGTGTGTCACAAAGCGAAATAGATTGAATCTGCGCTACCATTACATTCACGTCTTCAGCATTCAGACAGAAGAGGCTATAAAAATATTTTATGCCAGCTGTTCTCGATCCACTGACATTATGAACAGAAACAACGCACGCTACCGCTAGACCACAGGCGTAATCAGCCTAGAGTCTCTCTATCTTGGGACAAGTTTTCCTCCAGGAAGTGCAGCAGTCTACAGTGTTGCCAGATTGTGCAGATAACCGGACTTAGAGAATTAGCGAGTTGGCCAGTTTTTTTGTCCCATGTCGCGATCGGCGCGGACTTAGCCTCTGAAGCGGCCGGCCGCCGGTCGAGTTTTATGTCAAAGAGTGTACGTGATCTTCAATCGTATCCCACACGTCAGAAAACTGTATTGGTAAAAGCATATTACTGAGCGATAGGTGCCCTTTCATTATTTTAACATTTAAAAGCTGTTCTAAAGGATAAGTACGAAACTATGAAATATATAGGCAAAACATTAGATAACATAGAGCATATATTCCGAAGAAACGGGGTTACAACTGAATTTAGGACTTCCGATAATTTAAAAAGACTAGTTCGCCATAACATGCCACGGAAAAGTAATAAATATAGTAAATCGGGGGTCTACAAAATATCCCCCCCCTCCCTCTTTTAACCATGGACCTTGCCGTTGGTGGGGAGGCTTGCGTGCTTCAACGGTACAGATAGCCGTATCGTAGGTGCAACCATAACGGAGGGATATCTGTTGAGAGGCCAGACAAACGTGTGGTTCCTGAAGAGGGGCAGCAGCCTTTTCAGTAGTTGCAGGGGTAACAGTCTGGATTATTGACTGATCTGGCCTTGTAACAATAACCAAAATGGCCTTGCTGTTCTGGTACTGCGAACAGCTGAAAGCAAGGGGAAACTACAGCCATTATTTTCCCGAGATGCACCTAAAATGTAGACTGGCAATGGCAAGGAAAGCGTTTGTGAAGAAGACAAGTTTGTTAACATCGAGTATAGATTTAAAAGTCAGGAAGTCGTTTCTGAAAGTATTTGTATGGAGTGTAGCCATGTATGGAAGTGAAATATGGACGATAAATAGTTTGGACAAGAAGAGAATAGAAGCTTTCGAAATGTGGTCCTACAGAAGAATGCTGAAGATTAGATGGGTAGATCACAAAACTAATGAGGAGGTGTTGAATAGGACTGGGGAGAAGAGAAGTTTGTGGCACAACTTGACTAGAAGAAGTGATCGGTTGGTAGGACATGTTCTGAGACATCGAGGGATCACCAATTTAGTATTGGAGGGCAGCGTGGAGGGTAAAATCGTAGAGGGAGACCAAGAGATGAATACACTAAGCAGACTCAGAAGGATGTAGGTTGCAGTACGTACTGGGAGATGATGAAGCTTGCACAAGATAGAGTAGCATGAAGAGATGCATTAAACCAGTCTCAGGACTGAAGACCATAACAACAACAACACAAAATATCATGTCATGAATGCGAAAAAAGCTATATCGGACAGACAGGTAGGTCCTTTGACGTAAGGTTTAAAGAACAAGCGTGTCTCAGTTATAAGACAGCGCTAGGCTTACATATGCAAGAGGAGGGTCATAATACTGGTAACATCGAAGAACAGCTTCAAATTCTACATGAAGTTACAAAAAGTAAACGATTAGACATTTTAGAAGAATTGGAGATTTATGTTACGAGACGCAGAGAACCTGACAAACTCCTCAATGAACAGAATGAATTTGCAACAGACGCATACTTCAAAATTTAAGGCGATCTGTTCACCTGAGCGAATCGTTTTTACTACATACGTGCTTCAGCTGAGGATGGAGCCTTCCGGCGGTCGAGTATTGCACAGTCCAGTGCGGGCCGCAGCAGATGGCAACAGCCTTCAAGGCAGAGGTGCATGCCAGCCACCTGCAGCAGAGCACTACACTCGTCGTCCTGCCCGTGTCGTCTCTGCCGTACCAATGGACAACGGCATAAGCAGGCAACAGCCGGAAATACAGCGCCATCTGGCGTCAGAAATATACTCCACAAGTGCTACTACTATTTTCATCTATAGCAATGTTTTCACCTTGTTCTGATATCTTATTTCACTGATTTCACGATCTGTTCTGTAATTTTTAAAATTTTATGTACATTTGTCCTAAATGTTAATAGGAAATTTTAGGTTTTTGAAAAAAAAGACTATTGTATAGAGCACGCGCGCATCTAGCGCAAAGAGGGGAAACAAAATCTAACAATTTTTTATATCTATATAAGACCGGTGGTTTACTTTTTGTAGCTAGTTTAACAACACATGAACCTGTGTTCAGTGTATGCCGCCTTTTCACCTCATTATCAAATCGGAAACAATGGACCTAGGGATGTTTAGGAGTGTTGAAATCTCGCGTACAGACATATGACACAGGTGACACTCAGTCACCTGACCACGTTCTAAATCCATGAGTTCCGCGGAGCGCCCCATTCTGCCCTCTTAGGATGTCTAGTGACTACTGAGGTCGCTGGTATGGAACACCTGGCAGTAGGTGGCAGCACAATGCACCTAATATGAAAAAAGTATGTTTTTGGGGGTCTCTTGATACTTTGGATCACGTAATGTATATCTGAATAGTCTCCGAAATTTTGTCGGTTCTGTTTCATCATGTATACATCGAATTTTATCAAGTGAACGGCTTTACAGTAAGTACTCCAACGTCTAACCACCGAAAATTGATATTAACAGTAAATGCTAGTATCTTACGATTATTTTTAAACAATATGTGAATCTTGCTTGTACATCTGAAACAGCTTATCCTTTTCCCAGTTGCTGTTTTATATGTACCCTTTATGGCCGCTGTATTCATTAAATATCCAAGTTTTCAAATCTTGACATCGACCTTGTTCTGCCTCGTAGGAAACTTCTGGATTTTTTACGTATTTTAAATGGGGAATGTAGACACTAACAATCACATTTCCGATATCGACCATGCTTAGTAATAGTAGTAGTAATGGTAGTAATCGTAACGTTGGTTTTGACGAATCTCACCCTGCTGTACGAGTAAACAGAGCAGTGGAAAAGGATAGTGCCATAACACACGTATTTTCGATCGATATGTCGGCTGGGAACATGTAAGAGCAATTTGCTCATACACTCCTGGAAATGGAAAAAAGAACACATTGACACCGGTGTGTCAGACCCACCATACTTGCTCCGGACACTGCGAGAGGGCTGTACAAGCAATGATCACACGCACGGCACAGCGGACACAAGAGGAACCGCGGTGTTGGCCGTCGAATGGCACTAGCTGCGCAGCATTTGTGCACCGCCGCCGTCAGTGTCAGCCAGTTTGCCGTGGCATACGGAGCTCCATCGCAGTCTTTAACACTGGTAGCATGCCGCGACAGCGTGGACGTGAACCGTATGTGCAGTTGACGGACTTTGAGCGAGGGCGTATAGTGGGCATGCGGGAGGCCGGGTGGACGTACCGCCGAATTGCTCAACAAGTGGGGCGTGAGGTCTCCACAGTACATCGATGTTGTCGCCAGTGGTCGGCGGAAGGTGCACGTGCCCGTCGACCTGGGACCGGACCGCAGCGACGCACGGATGCACGCCAAGACCGTAGGATCCTACGCAGTGCCGTAGGGGACCGCACCGCCACTTCCCAGCACATTAGGGACACTGTTGCTCCTGGGGTATCGGCGAGGACCATTCGCAACCGTCTCCATGAAGCTGGGCTACGGTCCCGCACACCGTTAGGCCGTCTTCCGCTCACGCCCCAACATCGTGCAGCCCGCCTCCAGTGGTGTCGCGACAGGCGTGAATGGAGGGACGAATGGAGACGTGTCGTCTTCAGCGATGAGAGTCGCTTCTGCCTTGGTGCCAATGATGGTCGTATGCGTGTTTGGCGCCGTGCAGGTGAGCGCCACAATCACGACTGCATACGACCTAGGCACACAGGGCCAACACCCGGCATCATGGTGTGGGGAGCGATCTCCTACACTGGCCGTACACCACTGGTGATCGTCGAGGGGACACTGAATAGTGCACGGTACATCCAAACCGTCATCGAACCCATCGTTCTACCATTCCTAGACCGGCAAGGGAACTTGCTGTTCCAACAGGACAATGCACGTCCGCATGTATCCCGTGCCACCCAACGTGCTCTAGAAGGTGTAAGTCAACTACCGTGGCCAGCAAGATCTCCGGATGTGTCCCCCATTGAGCATGTTTGGGACTGGATGAAGCGTCGTCTCACGCGGTCTGCACGTCCAGCACGAACGCTGGTCCAACTGAGGCGCCAGGTGGAAATGGCATGGCAAGCCGTTCCACAGGACTACATCCAGCATCTCTACGATCGTCTCCATGGGAGAATAGCAGCCTGCATTGCTGCGAAAGGTGGATATACGCTGTACTAGTGCCGACATTGTGCATGCTCTGTTGCCTGTGTCTATGTGCCTGTGGTTCTGTCAGTGTGATCATGTGATGTATCTGACCCCAGGAATGTGTCAATAAAGTTTCCCCTTCCTGGGACAATGAATTCACGGTGTTCTTATTTCAATTTCCAGGAGTGTATTACAGATTAAAGGTATATGGGTGCGAGACTTCAATACAAGCGTCCATCGGCTCTATTTTCATTCATTTACTGTACATTGTAAAGCATCTGACTGGGTGTATAGCAAGAACACATGTCTAGCATAAAAAAATTTTACTTGATTTCATTCAGTGCATATCAGTTTATGTGCTATACTTACATTATCATCATCGTTAGCAGCAGCATTACCACTATCATCACTCATAATCATATATCCCTGGGGCGTTGTGTCCTTTTCTTCACGCTGCACATCCACTCCAAATAATAATAATAATAAATAAATAAATAATAGTAATAGTAACTTAAACATAATGTATGCTGCGACTGGGAGGGTATGAGATTTTGAACACTTACATATACACACAAGCATATACAGATTACATGTCCCGAGAAGTAACAGTTTCATATATATATATATATATATATATATATATATATATATATATATATATATATGTGTGTGTGTGTGTGTGTGTGTTGTTGATTTGCTTAAATCCCATGTTTCTTCATAACCGTGTGCCGTGTGTTATATCCCCACAACACTCCTATATCTCCAATACGGCGATTGCTAAACTCTTCAATAGGTACGCATCTGGAGAGGGATTTTGCGCACTTGTGTTCTGTGAGTAATATGGTGTGGAACAGTCTTCACTGAACAGCAGTTACGGACTCATCTGAAGCTGTTACTTCTTGGGACATGGAATCTAGCAGGTATAGCACCCCCCTACTTCTGGTCAGTTGCAAATTAAATCGAGGATGATGTTGCGGTGATGGTTAGTGAAAGATAATGCGGGGAGGTCTTTCAATATCCGACTCAATCCTATGAATGCGAGAATACTCAGTGACTCCCATCCACATATGGAAAAGTGGCCAGCCGTAGTTGTAAATTCAGCACAGTGATCGAAGTACTAGAAATATGCAGGTAACCTAATTGCATCGGTATAGGACACTGTCTGGTATACTTTAGTGTATATATCTGAGAATTAACAGTGAATGAACGTATTGCATAGTCATCTACCAATATTCGTAATATGGTTTATGGTATTCGCCAAGTAGTGGAGGGATGGATTAGCGATGGAATAGAAATTGAGAAGCACGCAGCCGTATCATTTGTTTGTGCTACGGAAAAGCTGGTAAAATTGTTTAAATTGATCGCACTCTCAACTATGTTACCTATTACAGTACGTCGCCTCATGCCGACAGTGTCTGTCTTTTCCATCCCATCTGTCTAGTGGTATGCTGATGATTGCCGCATAATGATTGACTGACATTACTTGTTTGAGATGGAGAGAATCTTGGTGGGAGCAACACCATCCGCAGATGGCCGGTACCCAAACAGTGATCGCACACGTGAATGCAGTATGAGTAATCCGTCGAGACGGAACACGGAGACATCTGCTACCTCGTCACTGTAGAAGATGAGATTAAATGTAGTGGTGATCACCGTCGGACAGCTGTTTGGAAACGCTCCACAATGGTGCTAACTCTTCCAGTTTCCATATGTTGCAATGCCCTCTGCATATCTGCCAATAAGAAACGCATTCTCCGTGTTTTATTTCAATCACCCTGCGTGTTGTGAATAGAAGTCTGCATCTGACATCTAGGCTCGCTCGAAGTGATAGATGTATGTAGTTCCGCGTAAATACGGCAGAGGTCGATACAGCCTCCTCGGATTGGGGAAACAGCTGCACTCGACTTGCTTGAAATTCGTTCCCTGCCGTCTACTACAGTAAATCGAGCACCACTTCGTCGCCCGATCTAGGTTCACGGCAGTAAACCTGACATCAAGGACAGTGCAAAAGCGAACTTGACTCGAAAAAACATACATTTAGTCCGAAAACTGCATGTACTGCAGGAAGATTCCCCACCACACTTCTGAAAGTACATGCCTGCTGAACACGACAAAGTCTAACTTGTAAAGCATTGCCAGTTCCATTGAAAGCTATGGTGATTGAAAGGTGCGTAGGAGTGTGTGGAAGAGACCTTCGTTCATTTACAGTAATATTAGGTGTAGGATTTTGCGCTTTATATCTGGAGTTTGTAAACGTCAGTACGAAATTGATACATTTAGACATTTTGCTTCATCTTACGACAGTATCACGAAACAGGGAAATACAAGCCAATGATATATTGGAGAGTGTGAGGAACAGTATTATCCAGCCATATGTGTCAATGCAGATTGACGTGCAGCGTATATATGACCAATAAACATGGGAAAATCCTAACATATATTTTATCAAGATTAGATAATGAAGAATTATTGGTGACAACTTTCTTTTCTGAGAAGAAAGAAATCGGGGGAATTAGGTTGTGAACTATATTGAGGAAACATTATTCAAACTAACGAAGTAAATAATCAGCATTTTAATACGATTTCATTTATCACTGACAGTGTCGGTAATATATGCAATGCACTGCAGCCTTTCGGTATTATGTACGCATTACACACGTTTTTAACACAGCCCCGAAACACATTTTCGATGACGATTATTTGATAAATGGGGTTTCAGTGGTTTGTTACACGACCTATGTTGCCAAAGACACTGATGGTTTTAGGAAGGAAACTGGTGACGCGAATTCAATGGAGACAAGCTTGCAACAAGAACAAAGAGTGGGTGAAACAGCTTGCTTAGAAAGCTACAGCCTGTAGTTAGGCAGTACGAAAAAATCATGGATATGCTTCAGGAGAGAGGAGTTCCTGAACACCTTACTAATTAATACAACACAACTCGTGACATTTTCAGAGTCATCATGAGACGCAGTAGGAACGTTGTTAGGAGAGAAATATCCAACAAGTCATTTTGTTTTGTTAATGTGTGCACAAACTGAAAGCTCATTGTAATACATGGCAGGAAGATACAGAGGTATGTTTAGATTGCTACAGATTCCTGTTTAATACTCGTTGCGTGTTCATCGATTGAAAATTACAGTAAATTCCAAAACGCCAGTTTCAGTGTCACCGGTATTTTGGCAATACGGTATAGCTGTCGTATTATCGCCTGTCAACTGTTCATACTATGAGCGCTGAAACCGCACTGTCTCCGTCTCATCGAGGAGAAAGCCGAAACCTGGACGTTGCACAGAATACTAATATTTCTATGGTCTCTCTTCCGACTGTTAAAAGGTCTGTGTCTGACAGAGACGCGATGTTAGATACTGCCAGTCAAATATGTGATGAAACATGAGTTCCTGATAAGATGGAACGACATTGTAACGTGGCGGTAATACCTTACTCTATTTTTGTGATGTTATTGTGGTCTTCAGTCCTGAAACTGGTTTGATGCAGCTTTCCATGCTACTCCATCCTGTGCTAGCTTCTTCATCTCCCAGTACTTACTGCAACCTACATCCTTCTGAATCTGCTTAGTGTATTCATTTCTTGGTCTCCCTCTACGATTTGTACCCTCCACACTGCCCTCTAATGCTAAGTTTGTGATCGCTTGATGTCTCAGAACATGTCCTACCAACCGATCCCTTCTTATTGTCAAGTTGTGCCACAAACTCCTCTTCTCCCCAATCCTATTCAATACCTCCTCATTAGTTACGTGATCTACCCACCTTATCTTCAGCATTCTTCTGTAGCACCACATTTCGAAAGCTTCTATTCTCTTCTTGTCCAAACTAGTTATCGTCCATGTTTCACTTCCATACATGGCTACACTCCATACAAATACTTTCAGAAACGACTTCCTGACACTTAAATCTATACTCGATGTTAACAAATTCCTCTTCTTGAGAAACGCTTTCCTTGCCATTGCCAGTCTACATTTTATATTCTCTCTACTTCGACCATCATCGGTTATTTTACTCCCTAAATAGCAAAACTCCTTTACTACTTTAAGTGTCTCATTTCCTAATCTAATTCCCTCAGCATCACCCGACTTAATTTGACTACATTCCATTATTCTCGTTTTGCTTTTGTTGATGTTCATCTTATATCCTCCTTTCAAGACACTGTCCATTCCGTTCAACTGCTTTTCTCCTGATAACGACGTCCTCTTGAGTAGTCCCCGCCCGGTGATCCGAATGGGGGACTGTTTTACCTCCGGAATATTTTACCCAAGTGGACGCCATCATCATTTAACCATACAGTAAAGCTGCATGCCCTCGGGAAAAATTACGGCTGTAGTTTCACGTTGCTTTCAGCCATTCGCAGTATTATCACAGCAAGGCCGTTTTGGTTGGTGTTACAAGGCCAGATGTGTCAGTCATCCAGACTGTTGCCCCTACAACTACTGAAAAGGCTGCTGCCCCTCTTCAGGAACCACACGTTTGTCTGGCCTCTCAACATATACCCCTCCGTTGTGGTTGCACCTACGGTACGGCCATCTGTATCGCTGAGGCACACAAGTCTCCCCACCAACGGCAAGGTCCATGATTCATGGGGGGGATTTTTGTAATATCTGTAAATATGTACTTAGTCAGCCGCGATCAGCAGCCAGAAAATGTAATCTCCGTTTTTGGAGTGACTAGACCGTGGTCTTTATCGTACTCAGTCTACCGATGATGTTGACTTTTATTGAAATAAATGAATAGTGGCGGCTAAGACGATCAGCTTAAAAGGTGACAGCGTAACCTTAGTCTATTTCCTGTGGCATATAATTCAGCGAGGAGAATGTATCGTGTTCCAGTCTCAAATGTGACTAGCGAAAGAAACTTCAGTGCAGCATGGAAGCTGATCACGGACGGACGAAGTAGACTTGACCCGAAACGAATTGATTCATTGTAATTAAGGTAACGCAGAATAATGTGGAGATAATTTTGTTCCTGTTAGTGATCTAATTTCTTAGGTTGTCAAATTCACCGACAAGGTGCGGCAATAAAGTAATGAGACTGATTTTCTTTGGAAGATGTGGCAACCCTGCAGGCTTGCATAGGCACAATATTTTTGACCTTGGCCTATAAGATGCTTCTAGTCCAAGCGGCACATCGATTCAACTGGTCAGTCAAGAGTTGTGCTGTAATAAGTTAGCACGTATTTGTGTCTCTCATCATGGAAATGCAACCGCATAATATTGCGCAACGGTATGCCATTTCTTTTTGCGTTAAATTGGGTGAAAACACGACGACAACCTACGGTAAGCTTCAGAAGGCTTTTGGAGAGGAGGTCATGTCAAGAGCTCGAGTTTTTCGTTGGCATAAAATGTGTAGTGAAAGCAGAACGAATATTGCAAATGAAGACCGCAGTGGACGACCATCAACCTCACGCACTTTGCCAGGGTGCGTGATCTCGTACGATCTGATCGAAGGTTATCCGTGAAAATGATAGCAGAAAAACTGAACATCAATCGAGAAACGGTTCGTCTAATAATAACTGAAGATCTTGGTATGAGAAAGATTTGTGCAAAGATGGTCCCCAAAAATCTCACATCACAACATCGTTAAACACGGAAAAATGTGGCAGCCGATCTGTTAGAGCAAAAGGAAATCAATCAAGAATTGTTCAAATGGTTCAAATGGCTCTGAGCACTATGGGACTTAACTTCTGAGGTCATCAGTTCCCTAGAACTTAGAACTACTTAAACCTAACTAACCTAAGGGCATCACACACATCGATGCCCGAGGTAGGATTCGAACCTGCGACCGTAGCGGTTGCGCGGTTCCAGACTGTACCAGAATTGTTGAGCAATGTTACCACTGGTGATGAAAGTTGTTCTTTTCAGTACGATCCAGAGCCAAAAGCTGTGGTGCTCAAAGGGATCACCCAGACCGAAAAAAAGCTCGCATGTCAAAGTCAAAACTGAAATGCCTCCTGGACAAACAGTTAACCAATATTACTACAAAGAAATTCAAGAAATACTTCGCAAAAGAGTTCTTCGTGTACGTGCCAACATTGCTGATAATTGGATTATGCATCACGATAATGCCCCATCCCATACCGCTCTGTCAGTACAGCAGTTTTTAACCTCAAAACAAATTTCAGAACTACCACGGCCACCTTATTCACCATATATCGCTCCATGTGACTTTTATCTTTTCCAAGAGTCAAAACGACGGTCGAGGTACACCATTTTCAAACAACACAAAATGTCCAAAAAGCTGTGACGAGGATCTTGGAGGATATTAAAGAAGATGAGTTCCAGAAATGTTACCATCAATGGCAGAAGCGCTGGAAAAAGTGTGTGCAATCAGAAGGGAACTACTTTGAAGGATACAACACTAAATTTGACTAAAATTGTACGCAACATTTGTTTTCACATCAGTCTCATTACTTTATTGTCGCACCTCGTGTGTACGCTTCAGTCAATAAAGTATATGGAATTACAAGAAAAAGCAATGTGATTTTTAAACGACGTCATTACAAAAGTAGGTAGTTACATAGAATCTCTGTGAAATTCCAAACTATTTCCGAATTTTCGTTGCTGGATAAAGCAAGGTATTTCCTCTTATCAATGACAGACACGTCGCGATTACATGCTGTTAGCCAGGAAAGTACGTCATAGCACGACTGAATTGATCAGAGTGTCCCTCCGGCAGCTGGTAGTAATATGTCAGAGGCGGCTCCAGCCAGCAGAGCCACAGAGCTGCTACTAAAATGGTCGCAAAAGCAGTGGGGCGGGCGCTGCCTTACTTCGGCGCCTCGTTCGACCACTCTCCGCCCACTCGACCTCTCGCACTCGGCAAGCAATGCAAAAGCCCGTTGGGCTCAAACAAGTACGAGCGATTAAAACAGCCCGTTTGCGGACCTCTAATTGAAAGAGCAGCAGCAGCATACTTTACACTATGCGATGTCCAGCTTTCAGTCTGAGCCAGTGGATCGAAACGTGTTAATGACAGTTTAGCACCTAACACAGACGTCGAAGTAATACTAGAAAAACAAAATGTACATCTGTGTAGACAGCTGCAGTCATACTCTACTTCGATGTTTTACAGCAAAAAGCAAATGATTAGACTACAACAGAAGAACCCTCCCCTTGTGACCTATATTCGACATGGTCTTCCTCCAGTATAGGAGATAAAACTTTACACAGGAATGTGGAAGTGACTTCCATCATTGGTCGACTCCTCCAGTGCTCCACACATTTGGTCATTATCAACACGCAGACAGTATTTGCTTCTCGATATATCGGAAGAGAGAGATGCGGTAAAATCTTACTGAGTTCACTACCACGTGAGATTAGCGAAGATTTTATAGTTCGTGGTTTTACTCCGTTGTATGTTACAAAAATAGCAGAGGGAGAGATAGAGAGAGAGAGACACACTGTGCTGTCAACGAAGACTCTAACACCATTACACGATCGTATTTCTAGCGTGATAATCGTAGGAACACGAACGAAATTAGGACATGTACAGAGTGTGACTTATAGACCCTCATTCGATATCCATGAATTGTATGTGTTATGCTACAGAATTTTTTTGTGCGGATAGCCTATACTCTGCACGGTTGTGAATTTCCTACTGAATATTAGTGTGCTATTTTGCTCGTTGTGATAGCTCTCGAACTAATGGAACAGTGCTGCCGGAACGTGATGGGATTTCGAGAGATTTAGCAGAGGTTTGTAACTTGGCGGGAGACATCTGTTACTTGTCGAAATCAGGTGGATCCAATTGCTAGATATCAAAGGCCGGAGAATATTGGTTGGTAAGCGGTACTGTGAGAGGGGGCAGTTGAGAAATAAGCTCTATACCGTTTCTTATAAGTAGTCTGGCGAAACATATAACCTCTTACATACGTCTCGCAAAGAAACTGCAATGCGAAAATTATGGCCTAATGCGAAGGTTTCTACAGAGACAGAATCAGCAGCAGAAGATTCGTCTTTAGTTTCCTCAACAAATAACAGACAACGTTCTTCCACTGGAGCAGTCGACCAGTGATCGAAGTCATTTCTACGTATCCCTGTAAAGTTTTCTCTCCTGTACTGGAGGAGGACCATGTCGAATATAACTCACAAGTAGAGGGTTCTTGTGTTGTAGTCTGATCATTTGCTTTTTGCTGTCTATAAATGGATGGACTGAGATCATTTTAGGTAGATTAAATTTTCATTTACACCTATATGCTTACTTCGCTGGCCACTGCACGTTGTGTGGCGTAGGGTTATCCTGTACCATCACCAGTCATTCCCTTTCGCATTACACTTGCAAGTACGGGTACCTATTTGCTTATCTATGAGCGCTAATTTGTGTTTCTATGCATGGTTACAGTAACATGGTTATTGTGTTCGCGTTTTTAACGTCGTGATCACTTATAAGACGATTGCCTCTCTCATCCTAAGAGACACTGGTAGCACTCGCAAGAAAAAGAAATGAGGCATGCATGTCGACCCGTTGCGGATTTTCGCTCAGTTGTGTTTGGTGCCAGCAGCATTCTGTTATTGACGAAGTATTATTTTTAGTTGGGGATGTGCCATAGATTAGCTATGTTGTGCAGGCTTACAATGTTTGTAATCGCGTGTAAAGTTACTGTGGTCATTCTTCCAACACCTGCAAAAGGAAATGTGTACGTCCAGTCGTTAGGGGAGTAAGGATTTGACGTGGGAGACTGAGATTTCAAGACATCGATAGCTGTAAGGGGAATGAATGATTTTATGTGTAATACTATGTTGAGTCATAAAAGGGATATAGATATTAATATTTGCAGAGCCACAGCCATCTGGAGGAGGTATTTACGATACTTTGCTCATTGCCAAATGTCATCAGATTTACACAATCGTGATATTTAATTGTAATTTTGATAAATATGCTGTTGGTTTCCTGGGAAGACACCGTTTTACGTGAGGGGCCTGTGGCGGAGATTGCCTGTGGCCACAACGAATGGGCATTTCCGGCTTAAGGCATTCGCGAACGACAGGTACAAAGAAAAGTTACGTCCAGCGGGCTAGTCGATTCTTATACTAAAATATAGACTTTCACGGCCGGAAATATCATGTCCATTATAATTATCCGGGCTGATATGCCGTGGTCGGTAGATGAATACTGTGTCGATTCCCAACGTTTCGTCTCCGACTGCGGGAGACATCTTCAAGGGGGTCCGTAGCTCAATGGAAGATCCAACACACCCACTGGCTCGCTACTGACTGCCGCTAAATTCCGTGTCCGCGCGCTTCCACGCCACGGCGTGACGTCACGTGTTTTGAAAACGTCAGTGCAATTGCATGTATTCTCAGTAGAAAATTGAGTGATTCAGTATCAACCACTGCCAAGTGTTGGCACTGGGCGTATTGATTACATTAACCACTCGAATCATCCCGGATACCCTCCATGGCCGAGGTGGTGCACTCTGCCACACACGTGCGTACACGACTGTGGCTGCGGTTGTGGTGCTAATATTTTATACTGATCTCTGAGCGTTGTTGTTGGTAGCGTATGAGGAGACTGGTGTGCTGCGTGTGGGCATCGGGACATGAGTGCATGGGATGTGTAAGTTTTTCAGCAATCTCCGACACCTAGCCACGACAAATACTCCTACGGATTCGATCACATTGTGTCGTGTCAGTGTATCTGAGTATACCGCAGTGGACGCTGTCTTGCAGTGGTATTTGCTGTTCAAGCAGTAGGCCCTTCCTCCTTCTCCTCCTCCTCATTTTCCTCTTCCTCCTCCTTCCGAAAGCAGTAGAGAAATCTAATTTAGGAATTATACAGTGTTTTAAAAACCCAATCCCGCGATTGATAGCGGTCTCCGAAATCTAGCTAGGACAACAAGCGCGTTAATTTTCTCAGGGAGGAAAGCTGGATGAAGGCTGGGAGGTTTCCCAAGTGTGACAGATCCCGCAATGTACTTTTTAGGCGTTGTGTTCAAGTATGACGGTATTCCTCGAATAAAACGTGTATTTACATCTAAGATTGTTTAAATATTCTGGCATCATCAGCAAAGCTCTCCCTCTCTTTGTGCAGTGGTAGAATTAGTTCCTGTGACATATTCGATATATGTGTCTGACAATACTCCGCACATTGTTTATACACCAGATTTAATAACTCTTTAAGCAGTTCATGTTCGATGACAAGGGGTATCTGTGTGCCACAAAGAAAGTGTACAAAGGTGGAGGAGAAAGGCTGTGGGTATTTCCATCATTACAGGAAGTGCTGAGCGCGCCGCTACTTGCAGCTTCTCTGGCCCTGGCCAGTGTGGAGCGGCCCAGCAACTGATGAGTCATGCATCCCAATAGATGGAGCACAGGCGAGAAAGATTTTAGGATATGTTTTGCGTGATCTGTGACAGTGTAATTACATGGTTCCTTTAGTTATTGGAATAAAAGGAATACCACAACTGTTTAACATCTTCTAAATTTTTTAAACGCCAGTGTCAATTTCTATATGTATTGCAGTTTCAGGAACAAATAAACAATATTCTTAAACAATGCCGTATGCACGCTTTATTAGCCCACCATCGTGTAGTCCTCCCAGTCCAGCAGCTTGACACACAGGCCACTTTTTATATGGGGAAGGGCATGGGAGGGGAATGCAGGAGGACGCCCTCTGGTGGTAGAAATTGTGGACTAGGTCAGTTGGTGTCTGGACCTCAACGTGAGCAACAAAGTTTGATACTTCCGACAGTAAATTTGAATTTTTTTTAAATTTCCAGCCATTTCCAAGGGTTGGGTGTGTGGAGTAAGGTTAGGGGAGATAGTTCAATTGACCTATTTTACTCCAAAATTTGCTTTTTCCCACCATGATGTCAGTGTGATTTTGTCACATATATGGCGCCATCTTGGATCCACCTCTTGAATAAATTTGGCAACAATGCAGAGTCAGGTGATGCCGACTTGTCGCTACCACTACCATCTGCTTGCCGCTCTTCCTTGTGGCCTTGCGCCTTCGGTATCGCCTTGCAAGATGTTTATTTTATTCTGTTTATATTGTTTTTAATTAGACTTTCCTCAAAATGTGCGCAAGGAACTGGGAGTATCCCTGGCTAAATCGGGAACTTATTGTCATGCTATGTTCTTCTGTAATGGAAGCATTGCTTCTTCTTCCTGCCTATGGAACATGTACATCTTCCACTAACGACACATCTTGAAAGCTTTCACGGTCGAGGTCTTGCAGCTATACATGAAAACAGGAACCCCTAACGATATCACCTGGATCATCTTCGTTATTCTGTATATTGCTTTGTTCTGACAGATCTCAGTGAGTTTAACCATTGCAATTTGATCACAAACGATTCTTCATTTCATTTATTTATTGCACTCTCCCTTGCCATTGATCACAGAGAGTCTAGAACTACACTATCGTTCACTGTCTCCAGATCCTTTATGCATCCTGTAAGTAAAATAAAAAAAAACCTTCGTCGAGGTTTAGATCAAATTTTACTTACAGGATACATAAAGGATCTGGAGATAGTGAATGATTGTGTAGTTCTGGGCTCTCTGATCAGTAGCAATTTGTGTGTTGTGTGTGTGTGTGTGTGTGTGTGTGTGTGTGTGTGTGTGTGTTTTACGAAACATAAAGCAGTGCTGTTCACTCTGAAGCCCAAATTCCTAAGTACTTCCACAATTCCTGCACTGAGTGTAGTACTATCTGAAAAGAGTAGATTGTTGATTTTCTAGCGGCCAAATGAAATACCATCATCCGAGCCACCCAGCGCTCCCCTGATGACCTACTTTGCACAGATGTTACAGAGCTTGACAGTGTACAAAATTGTCTGACTCCATTTGTCGCATCGAAAAACTCCGAGCATTCAGCATCCACCTTTATTGTAGCAGTATGGCTGTTGTACAGACCTTTTAGAAATGATGCTAGGTATTTTGGAAACTGAAACTCATTGAGCACATAGAAACAAATTAAGGACACAGAAATCACGACGTCTTTCATTTACCTGCATAAAATTCAAGACTGCCTCTCGAGTACTTTTACCTGCCACAAAACAAGCTTATTCTGCAGAACTCTACGGTTGCAGGAATTTCCTTACGAGTTGACTCACAGTGTGTAGGGGGACTTCGCTAGTATGCGACATTAGTGGTATAGTGGTGTCGTTGGAACAGTCGCAAACATGATTTTTTGTTAAGAGGAATTAGAACAGTTACAGACCATGGATGACTGGAATTCGAGAGTGGGAAAAGGGAGAGAAGGAAACATAGTAGGTGAATATGGATTGGGGCTAAGAAATGAAAGAGGAAGCCGCCTGGTAGAGTTTTGCACAGAGAATAACCTAATCATAGCTAACACTTGGTTCAAGAATCATGAAAGAAGGTTGTATACATGGAAGAATCCTGGAGATACTAGAAGTATCAGATAGATTATATAATGGTAAAACAGAGATTTAGCAACCAGGTTTTAAATTGTAAGACATTTCAAGGGGCAGATGTGGACTCTGACCACAATCTATAGGTTATGAACTGTAGATTAAAACTGAAGAAACTGCAAAATAACTACTGATGGCCTTGGGAGAGCCAGTCCTGACAAAACTCTACCATCTGGTGGGCAAGATGTATGAGACAGGCGAAATACCCTCAGACTTCAAGAAGAATATAATAATTCCAATCCCAAAGAAAGCAGGTGTTGACAGATGTGAAAATTACCGAACTATCAGTTTAATAAGTCACAGCTGCAAAATACTAACGCGAATTCTTTACAGTCACCCAGACATCGAGCATAGATTTAAGTGTCAGAAAGTCGTTTCTGAAAGTATTTGTATGGAGTGTAGCCATGTATGGAAGTGAAACGTGGACGATAAATAGTTTGGACAAGAAGAGAATAGAAGCTTTCGAAATGTGGTGCTACAGAATAATACTAAAGATTAGGTGGGTAGATCACGTAACTAATGATGAAGTATTGAATAGAATTGGGGAGAAGAGGAGTATGTGGCACAACTTGACAAAAAGAAGGGACCGGTTAGTAGGACATGTTCTGAGGCATCAGGGGATCACATTGGAGGGCAGCGTGGAGGGAAAAAATCGTAGAGGGAGACCAAGAGATGCGTATACTAAGCAGATGCAGAAGGATGTGGGTTGCAGTAAGTACTGGGAGATGAAGACGCTTGCACAGGATAGGGTAGCATGGAGAGCTGCATCAAACCAGTCTCAGGACTGAAGACCACAACAACAACAACAACAGACCATTCTCTTGTTTTCCACAGCACAATACATATTAAATATAAAGAATGCATATCTCACCTCCTGCCACAGTCAGAATATCTGTAGAAGTTCCTTTTGTACCTTGGGATTTGTTGTTTTTCAAATTCGTTACGGTATTTTCGATTTCACTGAATAGTATATCAGGTTCAGCTCCTTGTACCATACACATTTTCTCTGCCTCGGTAGTATTTCTTTTGTTTGATATACAGATTGACGCAAAAGTATGTCAACATTTGAACCTTAATTCATGAAATAATGTAGGGAGAGAGGTAACAATTGACACCAATACCTGAAGCGTGTTGGGGCTTTAGTGAAACTAAAAGCGAGTGCAAAAACTGGCAAACACATGGCGCCAGACGGCAACACGTCATTGACGCCACATGAGAATCGTGTATAAAATGAGCTGTAGTGAAAGAGGGAGTCAGATCATGCCTAGCCTGGCTGATAGATAACTGCTAAAGTACGAATTTTGTGTAAAATGGTGCTCCACCCCATACTGCAATATGTGAGAAAGATCTCTCGCACACATCGTTTGATGAGGATCGCGTACTGACCCGCCACGTCCGTTCATGTCTTCGGCTGTTCGATTTTGAAGGTTTGTCCAGTCAGCTGACAGTTGACGGCTGGAGAGACGACATCACAGTTACAAGTAGTCTCCGCAAACCAGTTATCTTGACCACTGACGCATCCTATATATGGATCGTGATAACGCTTTCAGCATTAACTAAGACCTGAAGATTGCGCATTGAAGCGCTGAAACTGGTATCTACAGAATAAATAAGATTATAAGGACGGCTGAAAGCGTTTAATTTTCTTACAATAGTGAACGGCCATGATTACCCAGACCTCGAGTCAAAAGAATGGACATAAAAAACCATATTATTCCTGACCTTCCATGCCCCAAGATCCCAGTTCACGTGATTATTGATTGTGGGGTTAGCTGGAGTAGCACTTCTACCGTGCTCGTACGATCTCAATAGGGATGGTAAAAGATAACATCTGACGGAAATTTTTCCCCATACCTACTGATATGCCGGACGATGATGTTTCGCAACATTGACCTTCGTCTGTGGGTATTGTTGATGAATGAACGGCCGACATGCTGAACATTTATTACAGAGAACATCCTTTGCTAAAAATCTGTTGTTACACTAATTGTTGCTTTTGTATCATACACAGAGCCATCTGTTGATCATTTTGCACACTTCTTATAGTTTCAATAAAACCCCGTTTCATTTCAAGCATGTCTGTCAATTTTTACGTTTCTACTTACATTTTTCTGTGAAGTATTGATTCTCCAAATGTTTCGGTCTTTTGGGTCGTCCTGTAGTTCCTGCTTTATCGATTTCACTGCTTATCATGGCGTTCCCTTCACTGCAACGTGAAGCACCATCAATTTTCCGACCAGTCTGTCATTGTCGGGCTCATGCTACGGTTTTGAAACGATATAGCCGGACTGTCTCCACTAATTGCGCTAGTCTTCAAATATTTTATTTTGTTCTTCTCTAGAAATCTTATACATTCTGTGTTATAGGCTAAAGGAGGCGCTGAACGGGAAGAATTTTCCGTTTTGTTCCAGTGACGCTTTCTGGCCGCCATGTTGTAGTTGGGCAGATTTTGCTGGCTGCCTCGCTCAGACAGCTGCGGTTCGACATGAAATGTTGGCGGAGATCAGTGGCCTCCGTCGGCAGTAATATCACTGTCAGATGGCAAAACTGATGCCGTGGCAAAAGCACTGGGTGAAGCTCCCCGAGATGGGAACATATTAGATATCTTGGCGATAAACAGACCTGATACTTTTGAGGAAGTTAATCTAGAAGAAGGTATTAGCGACCATATTGTCGTTGCGGCTTTTATGTCAGTGGAAATTGCAAAAAAACTAAGGAAACATTGTAGAGATTTCTTGTTTGGGAAATCAAATAAAAGTGTCACTAATGACTATCTTCATAGTCAGCTCCAAGCATTCACCGCGGGACACAAAGGTATTGAGCATCTTTGGTCGGAATTTAAAGGTATTGTCCACCATGTGCTAGAGAAGTATGTGCCTAGCAAAAATATAGGGGTGGGAAAGGATCCACCTTGGTACAATAAACATATTAGGAAGTTACTGAGAAAGCACAGTATTTTGCACAGTGGTTATAAACGTAGTCAGTGCCATGCTGACAAACAGAAGTTATGTGAAATGAAAGCAGCTGTCAGAAGGACAATGAGAGATTCTTTTAACGAATTTGAAAGCAATATTTTATCTGCAGATTCTAAAAATAACCCCCAAAATTTTGGTCGTACGTAAAATCTATGAACGCTACAAATAATTCAATACCTTACTTGCTGACAGAACGGGTAATGTAACTGATGGTGATAAACAGAAGGCCGAAATTCTGAACCTAGCTTTCAAAAACTCGTTTACGGTAGAGGACTGCAGCACCATTCGCCCTTTCAAGTATCGAAGAAACGAAAGGATGGCTGACATAGTGTTTAGTACACTTGGGACTGTAAAGCAGTTAAGATCCTTAGACGCTAGGAAGGCATCTGGCCCAGACGGTATCCGCGTAAGATTTTATGTTGATTATGCTACAAATATAGAACAATTCTTATCGGTCATCTATCAGAGATCATTGGAATGACGGAAAGTTCCACTGGACTGGAAGAAGGCCCAGGTCATAACAATCTATAAAATGGGTAGAAAATCGGATGCACATAATTACCGGCCAATTTCACTGACATCGATTTGTTGTAGAATCATGGAATGTATTTTGTGTTCAGACATTTTTAGATTCTGAGAAGCTCATCTGCAGAAACCAGCTTCGTTTTAGGAAACAGCGGTCATGCGAGACACACTTGGCCATCTATGTGCAAGATATACAACATGATTGTTCTGCATGATGGTAAGATGTGTTATTTTCAAAGTAATGTTATTGAGGACATCATTGATTGTGAAAGTACACGTAGTTAAAGTAATTTTAATATGAGTTTGTAGCGCTGCTGTTATGAGTGGTTTCGAAATGAAATCACTCGAGCATTATGGCCGTGCGGTTCTAGGCGCTGCAGTCTGGAACCGCGAGACCACTACGCTCGCAGGTTCGAATCCTGCCTCGGGCATGGATGTGTGTGATGTCCTTAGGTTAGTTAGGTTTAACTAGTTCTAAGTTCTAGGGGACTAATGACCTCAGACGTTGAGTCCCATAGTGCTCAGAGCCATTTGAACTCGAGCAATATTTACTTCTGACATAAAGTTATAAAATTTAGGCGTATTTTTCCTTGTTATTTAGGACTCTATTTTGTTTTAGGCCTTACGAGCTTATTATATTATAATGATGTGGAACTGTGTCGAAGAAAATTGCGAAATTGCTTTCAAATATATCTCACGAAATGATAGAGTGAAGAAAACTTACGTTCCTGTAGTTCCAAAGAGAAACCACAGCTTCAACACAATTGAGTGTTTATTTCTTGCCAATTTCTTCTTGCTTACTACGGCAATAAAGGTCAGTACTGTTAAACATTTTAAAACTAAAAGTCTTTTGTATTGTTTGCACTCAGAGGGTTAACTGATGACCACCAGGACTGTGGAAGCAGGCGCAGTCTCTTCTACGTTCAGTCATATGCACGATATTTTGTATCGGATGACGGTGGTGAGATCGAGGAGGAAAAAAGCTTGCCTCTCATGGTGTCACTGAACGAAGCGTTGAATGGACCTTCCTACACAGATGAGCCAACGCAATGATATCTTCAACGAACCATCGATTGTCCAAACGAATTACAGCAATTACACATCGAATAATACACAAATAACAATCTACAATGAGGTAACACTCCGTGGAGGTTACGGAAATTGACGACATCACCTTTCCCTTCTGTGTCCTGCTACGCACTGTAGACCTGACAATTCTACTGTATCATTCAGAAATGTTATCAATTGTCTTCGATCTCTATAGTGTTCATTAGTAGTAAAATAAGAAAATAATTTGTTTTTCAGTCACCTGTTTACTAAAAAAGCATAGTTAGACATTCTTAAAAATAGGTCATAACTATGGCCCATAACTGAAAATCAAAGGCCGGCCGGCGTGGCCGAGCGGTTCTAGGCGCTGCAGTATGGAACTGCGCGACCGCTACGGTCGCAGGTTCGAATCCAGCCTCGGGCATGGTTGTGCGTGATGTCCTTAGATTAGTTAGGTTTAACTAGTTCTAAGTTCTAGGGGACTGATGACCTCAGAAGAAGTCCCATAGTGTTCAGAGCCATTTGAACCATTTTTGAAAATCAAAATGTCGACGGCTACACGTTCCGAGTAAACAAGCCTTCTCTCAAATGTCATTTATCAAAGATCAGCACTTCGGTTATTACTTTCTCTACTGTGTACTTGCTCCCTCTCAATTTATTAAAGTGGTTTATTTCAACCACTTAGAAATGAGCGTTCTATTAGGTACGTGAATGTTACAGCATGTTACATAAAAACTGTTGGTATTTTCCTAAAGATTTAAAGTTAAAACAAAGCATGTAGAGATACGTTTTCGTTGCTGTTAATCCTATACACAATCATGGTATGAACAATTAGGTACTTGTTTATGTCAAACGAAAATGCAGTCTAATTTCGTTAATAACTCAGAATAATAGAGTGCATGGTACAGTAGTAGAGACATTGTGCGGTGGTTATGTAATTCATTAACCGTGTAAAAGACTGAATGAAAATTTGCGAATGCTTTTCAGTTACAGGAGGCGTGTATAATGGAATTTCCTGATGACGCGATAGAAGTTACTGCAGACGATTTGAGAGAATGTGGGAACCACTATTAAAGTCACCGTTCCCTTTGTATCCCTAAGTAATTCGGTGCTCTCCGATACACACGATCGAACAGCGGAGGAGTGGTACTCAAGCGTCAACTTAAGGTTACAATATCTCCAGATGTAATTAACATTTTACAATGCAACAAACGGCACTGATTACGTATTTGTTTGTATGTTCAGATGTGCTAACAAAACTAACGGGGTTCCATTTAAAAAAAAACGTAGAGTTGTGTTAAAAAACATACTTCCGCGCTCTTTTTTTTTTGGTTTGTTTTAACCAATTACATTAGCCCCTCTCCTCACGTTCGGTCTGTGAAATCGATTCGTCAGTATTTGTAACGTTAGGTGACTCACCCTATATACACTCCTGGAAATGGAAAAAAGAACACATTGACTCCGGTGTGTCAGACCCACCATACTTGCTCCGGACACTGCGAGAGGGCTGTACAAGCAATGATCACACGCACGGCACAGCGGACACACCAGGAACCGCGGTGTTGGTCGTCGAATGGCGCTAGCTGCGCAGCATTTGTGCACCGCCGCCGTCAGTGTCAGCCAGTTTGCCGTGGCATACGGAGCTCCATCGCAATCTTTAATACTGGTAGCATGCCGCGACAGCGTGGACGTGAACCGTATGTGCAGTTGACGGACTTTGAGCGAGGGCGTATAGTGGGCATGCGGGAGGCCGGGTGGACGTACCGCCGAATTGCTCAACACGTGGGGCGTGAGGTCTTCACAGTACATCGATGTTGTCGCCAGTGGTCGGCGGAAGGTGCACGTGCCCGTCGACCTGGGACCGGACCGCAGCGACGCACGGATGCACGCCAAGACCGTAGGATCCTACGCAGTGCCGTAGGGGACCGCACCGCCACTTCCCAGCAAATTAGGGACACTGTTGCTCCTGGGGTATCGGCGAGGACCATTCGCAACCGTCTCCATGAAGCTGGGCTACGGTCCCGCACACCGTTATGCCGCCTTCCGCTCACGCCCCAACATCGTGCAGCCCGCCTCCAGTGGTGTCGCGACAGGCGTGAATGGAGGGACGAATGGAGACGTGTCGTCTTCAGCGATGAGAGTCGCTTCTGCCTTGGTGCCAATGATGGTCATATGCGTGTTTGGCGCCGTGCAGGTGAGCGCCACAATCAGGACTGCATGCGACCGAGGCACATAGGGCCAACACCCGGCATCATGGTGTGGGGAGCGATCTCCTACACTGGCCGTACACCACTGGTGATCGTCGAGGGGACACTGAATAGTGCACGGTACATCCAAACCGTCATCGAACCCATGGTTCTACCATTCCTAGACCGGCAAGGGAACTTGCTGTTCCAACAGAACAATGCACGTCCGCATGTATCCCGTGCCACCCAACGTGCTCTAGAAGGTGTAAGTCAACTACCCTGGCCAGCAAGATCTCCGGATCTGTCCCCCATTGAGCATGTTTGGGACTGGATGAAGCGTCGTCTCACGCGGTCTGCACGTCCAGCACGAACGCTGGTCCAACTGAGGCGCCAGGTGGAAATGGCATGGCAAGCCGTTCCACAGGACTACATCCAGCATCTCTACGATCGTCTCCATGGGAGAATAGCAGCCTGCATTGCTGCGAAAGGTGGATATACACTGTACTAGTGCCGACATTGTGCATGCTCTGTTGCCTGTGTCTATGTGCCTGTGGTTCTGTCAGTGTGATCATGTGATGTATCTGACCCCAGGAATGTGTCAATAAAGTTTCCCCTTCCTGGGACAATGAATTCACGGTGTTCTTATTTCAATTTCCAGGAGTGTATATACGAGAGAATAATGTAGTCATTCAGGGTTTATTAAAGACAAATTTTCAAATTTAATTATGTCTCGAAGTAATATTAAAAAAAGAATTCTCGGTGCGCGGGCTTCCTAGCCGATGCAGAGGCCCTATGTAGTTGTCTACACTGCCTAATGGATAATGCAGGTTTGAGTCAGCCTTTCACAGAGTCGCGGCCCATATACGCCACGCAGTACCAATGTGTGCCCATTCCTGTAAATATGCTGAACATGTAGGGGACAAAGTTAACGACAGCTTGCACTGGGGACATGGACCCACTGTGTGTAAAACAGACACAGACACACACACACACACACACACACACACACACACACACACACACACACACACACACGAGAGAGAGAGAGAGAGAGAGAGAGAGAGAGAGAGCTCAAGACACTGCCCCAGATTGTGCTCTCGAGGAACAGCAAAATGCAAACTCCTCTACACGAAGTACCGACCGTGCCAGAAGTGCTCGAAACGGACACTTGTCTTGTCGGCAGCTAGCTGGGCAATTGTTACCTACGTGCCTCTCCAATGCGTCCTGTTCGGTTGTTCCACAACATCTCAGTCACAAGAGTCAATTGCTAGTTGGTTCCATTCTGCGCTGGCGTTGCGCCTGTGTAGAAGGTAGCGCTGACACAGACAAGACGAGAGAAATACAACATCCTTGGCTTCACCACATAATCTCGTGGCGTCTTGAAATGCCACAGATGCCATATGTTGTTGTTGTTGTTGTGGTCTTCAGTCCTGAGACTGGTCTGATGCAGCTCTCCATGCTACTGTATCCTGTGCAAGCTGCTTCATCAGCCAGTACGTACTGCAGCATACATCCTTCTGAATCTGCTTAGTGTACTCATCTCTTGGTCTCCCTCTACGATTTTTACCCTCCACGCTGCTCTCCAATACCCTTCAGTACTAAGTTTTTGATCCCTTGACGCCTCAGAATATGTCCTAAAAAATGATCCCTTCTTCTAGTCAAGGTGTGGCACAAACTCCTCTTCTCCTCAATTCTATTCAATACCTCCTCATTAGTTATGTGATCTACCCATCTAATCTTCAGCATTCTTCTGTAGCACCGCATTTCTAAAGATTATATTCTCTTCTTGTCTAACCTATTTATCGTACGCGTTTCATTTCCATACATGGCTACATTCCATACAAATACTTTCAGAAACGACTTCCTTACACTTAAATCTATACTCGATGTTAACAAATTTCTCTTCTTCACAAACGATTTCCTTGCCATTGCTAGTCTACATTTTATATCCTCTCTACTTCGACCATCATCTGTTATTTTGGTCCCCAAATAGCAAACCTCCTTTACTACTTTAAGTGTCTCATTCCCTAATCTAATTCCCTCAGCATCACCCGAGTTAACTCAACTACATTCCATTATCCTCGTTTTGCTTTTGTTGATGTTTATCTTATATCCTCCTTTCAAGACATTGTCCATTCCGTTCAACTGCTCTTCCAAGTCCTTTGGTGCCTCTGACAGAATTACAATGTCATCGGCGAACCTTAAGGTTTTTGTTTCTTCTCCATGGTATTTAATACCTACTTCGAATTTTTCTTTTGTTTCCTTTATTGCTTACTCAATTTACAGGGAGAGGCTACAACCCTGTCTCACTCCCTACCCAACTACTGCTTCCCTTTCATGTATCTCGACTCTTATAACTACCATCTGGTTTCTGTACAAATTGTAAATAGCCTTTCGCTCCCTGTATTTTATCCCTGCCACCTTCAGAATTTGAAAGCGAGCACTTCAGTTAACATTGTCAAAAGCTTTCTCTAAGTCTACAAATGCTAGAAACGTAGGTTTGCCTTTCCTTAATCTTTCTTCTAAGATAAGTCGTAAGGTCAGTATTGCCTCACGTGTTCCAATATTTCTACGGAATCCAAACTGATCTTCCCCGAGGTCGGCTTCTACCAGTTTTTCCATTCGTCTGTAAAGAATTCTTGTTAGTATTTTGCAGCTGTGACTTATTAAACTGATAGTTCGGTAATTTTCACATCTGTCAACACCTGCTTCCTTTGGGATTGGAATTATTATATTATATTCTTCTTAAAGTCTGATGGTATTTCGCCTGTCTCATACATCTTGCTCACCAGATGGTAGAGTTTTGTCAGGATTGGCTCTCCCAAGGCTGCCTGTAGTTCTAATGGAATGTTGTCTACTCCGGGGGCCTTGTTTCGACTTAGGTCTTTCAGTGCTCTGTCAAACTCTTCACGCAGTGTCATATCTCCCATTTCTTCTTCATCTTCATCCTCTTCCATTTCCATAATATTGCGCTGAAGTACCTCGCCCTTGTATAGATCCTTTATATACTCCTTCAACCTTTCTGCTTTCCCTTATTTGCTTAGAACTGGGTTTCCATCTGAGCTCTTGATATTCATACAAGTGGTTCTCTTTCCTCCAAAGGTCTCTTTAATTTTCCTGTAGGCAGTAACTATATTACCCGTAGTGAGATAAGCCTCTACATCCTTACATTTGTCCTCTAGCCATGCCTGCTTAGCCATTCTGCACTTCCTGTCGATCTGATTTTTGAGACGTTTGTATTCCTTTTTGCCTGCTTCATTTACTGCATTTTTATATTTTCTTCTTTCGTCAATTAAATTCAATATTTCTTCTATCACCCAAGGAGTTCCACTACCCCTCGTGTTTTTACCTACTTGATCCTCTGCTGCCTTCACTACTTCATCCCTCAAAGCTACCCATTCTTCTTCTACTGTATTTCTTTCCCCCATTCTTGTCAATTGTTCCCTTATGCTGTCCCTGAAGCTCTGTACAACCTCTGGTTAATCACTTTATCGATGCCTTATGAAAGCACATGAAATATTTCATGAAACTTTAAGCCAGAGGTCTCAGTTGATTCACATCGTATTAAGCCTATTCATGTTCTAAGTACTATAATCTATTCCAGTGATCATTTACAGCTCAATACATCTCCTCTCAAAGGACCATGTGTTGCTGCTGTGATATTTTGCATGAATACTCTTTTTCTGCAGATCTCCACGCTAGATTATGCATTTGTATCTATATATAACTACTGTAACTTAAACACCCTTGCACTAGTAAGGCATTCATCCCCCCTCCGTTACCAAACTAATGATTGCTTGAGCCTCAGAATTCGACCGCACCCTTCTTTTACATAAGTCGTGCCACAAATTTGTTCTTTTCCCAATTCCATTCAGTACCTCCTCTTTGACTGTTGTACCCATCAAATCCCCATTCCCCTGTAGCATGATATTTCAAAAACTTTTATTCCCTTCTTGCCTGAACTGCTCGTCGTCCATTTTTGACTTCCGTACAGGGCTGCTACTTCCTAGCATTCAGATTTATCTCTTTTTCATTTAACTTCTTTTGCCGTTGCCAATGTACGTTTCACACCTCCCCTGCTCCTGATATTGACACTTATTTTGCTATCTGAATAGCCCAATTGTTCTACTACTTTTAGTGCCTGATTTTTTAATCGATTTCACTGAACATCATCTAATTTCATTCGATTATACTAAATTACACATATTTCAGTTATGTTGATATTCAACTTACAACTTTTTTTCTCTTTCAAGAGACTATCCATTCCGTTGAGCTGCTTTTCCAAATCCTAGACCACCTCAGATGTAATTGAAATTAATTGGCAAACGCTGAAGTTCTTATTTTTTCTGTATAAATTTTAATTCCATTTCTCAATTTCTCCTTGGTTTCCTCACAGTTTGCCCAATATATTGGATTCAGTAATGTGGGGGGATAGACTGAGTCAAACACACTCTCTTCTCAGCCACTGCCTCCTTTTTAATAACCTTCAGTTAGTATGACATCATTCTGGTTTCTGTGCAAGTTGTAGATCTTTCACTCCACTTACATCTGTAGTATTCAACAATTTCTGCGTTATAGCAATAATTACATCCATTGTATTTTAGTGACTGTTTCGAAAAGACTATCAATCCACATAAATAATTTATAATTATCACTTGTTATAAAGATTCATAAGAAATTGAAAGTGGGCCATTCCATCTTATCAGAATTATTCAATGGGCGCTCTTGCAGCAAGTAGCTTCCATAGATAACATGGCCTAAAATGAGTATAAATATTCTATGGCGTAGCACTCAAGCATCAGTTGCCAGGTTCACGACTCTCTCAGATGCGTCTTTCCCACAGCTGACAAGAACGAAGGTCTGCGGTGGTGGTGTCATTAGCCACCCCTAACACAGCCTCTTCTGTTCATGGTCGAGGGTCACGACCGCAACAAGTTGCACTCAGCCGTCTGCAGAAGTTCCCACACACAGTTAGCGGCCGAAAGCTTCTCTCTGATCGCATACCATCTGGTTTTCGGATACTTGAGGAAGTTGTTTCCCCCTTCGGCCTTCTTACTGACTCAATGCTGCTCTTCCCTTCCTGTGAATCAATACTTTGCCTTACTGCTCTATCAAGTTAGTAAACTTAGTTTCTTAACATGTGGTTGCTGTGTTCTTGAAACATACCTCTGCATTCAGAATTTCTGGTTTTTACAACGTGTTTTGACAGAATTCGGTAGCAAATTAGTCGACAGATTATAATGTGGATATGTTTCATGATCCAGCAATCACGAATGAACTGTTGTAATCGTTTTCCAAAGTGCTAAAATTTCTTTCATTATATTACAGAGTCCCCATGTTCCTCATCCCATACATAGTCCATACGAAACTATCATTAGCAGTAAACAACTGACAAACAGCAACTCTAATAGCACTCAAGCACTCCGTCTTCAGGCCACAAGTGGCCTATCGGGACCATCCGACCGCCGTGTCATCCTCAGACGAGGATGCGGATAGGAGGAACATGTGGTCAGCCCACCGCTCTCCCGGTCGTTACGATGGTTTTCTTTGACCGGAGCCTCTACTATTCGGTCGAGTAGCTCCTTAATTGGCATCAGGAGGTTGAGTGCACCCCAAAAAATGGCTACAGCGTATGGGAGTTGGATGGTCACCCTTCAAAGTGCCGGCCACGCCCGACAGCACCTAAATTCTGTGATCTCACTGGAACCGGTGTATTTACTGCAGTAAGGCCGTTGCCAACTCTAGTGGACTATATATGATATTCCAGTGCCTGTTTATAACGAATGACCATGCAATGTTCCTCATGTTCAAGGGATAGAAGTTTGGATCTGGCCGTGATCGTGCTCGCCTTACTATCTGGCTGCCAAGGAAGGCAGGGTTCTAGTACAGGTCCGGCACAAATTTTCGTTGTCGTTATTCCATTTTACAGCTGATGGTGGTCCACATTCGCAACTGCGAATGAATTGTGAATATACTAGTCAACTATGATCAACCTTCAGACTAGTGCCTCGGGGTAGAGCGATGACGGAGAATCTGGAACGTCGCTTACGACACTTCAGGTGTCGCTTGTTTCGCCCATAGGCTCTGTTGCCGAGGCACCTTCCAGTCCACCCGGCGCGTTGGATCCGCCCCCACTGCAGGGTGAGTGGCAGGTGGTAAAAATCAGCACAGTTTTCGAACACATTAACCTACGAACTCACCTTGCCCTTTTCTCACACCCCTCCAGCAGTGGCTGAGGGGCAACGTGCAGATCCCGTATTCCTAGTCCCGAAAAGTGTTTGACACGGTGCCCCAATGCAGACTGTTAACGAAGCTACGAACATACGGAATAGGTTGCCAGATATGTGAATGACGCGCATATTTCTTCGTCATTTTTTGGTCATAGCCTGACACAGACAAGAGCACAGCAGTTGATTATTGGCAGTACACTTAGAAAATGTAACAGACCTACTAAGGAGACTGCCTACACTACGCTTGTCCGTCCACATTTAGATTACTGTTGCGCGGTGTGGGATCCTTACCAGATAGGACTGACTGAGTACACCGAAAAAGTTCAAAGAAAGGCAGCACGTTTTGTATTATTGCGAAATATTGGAGAGAGTGTCACAGAAATTATGCAGGATTTGGGCTGGACATCATAAAAAGAAATACGTTTTTCGTTGCGACGAAATCTTCTCACGAAATTCCTATCTCCAACTTCCTCCTCCAAATGCGAAAATATTTTGTTCACACCGACTTACGTAGGGAGGAACGATCACCAAGATAAAATAAGGGAAATCAGAGGTGTTCATTCTTCCCGCTCGCTATACGAGATTGGAGTAATAGAGAATTGTGAAGATGGTTCAATGAATCCTCTGGCAGGCACTTAAATGTGATTTGAAGCGTATCCATTTAGATGTCGATGCAGAAGTAAAGAAATCTATTTTACTACGGTAAGGGAAAGTATGATGAGTACAGTGGAGACAGATGATAAATTAAGAAGGATAATGTAGCTGTATTACTTGCGATGACATCCTCTGACAGAAAAAAAAATTATTATAAGAAATTAACAACTTCTATTCAACACACTACATAAGTCACGACATATAAAACTTGAAAAGAGAACTTAAGAACATTTACCTTCAGCAATATGTTCTAACAACAGAGTTTCGGTGGCATGGATTTAAATATGCGAAATGTGCTAAGACAGATAACATATTACCAAATGAAATTTATTATTATGTTTTGTAATACCAAATTCAACATATCAATTCTAAATACATTGATAGTTGAAAATCGCTTGCGTTAAGCTTCACTGAAAAGTTTTCACCATTTATTCGCTAAAGAGGAGCTGAAATGAAAGACTCGAATATGAATCACCTTATTTATACATTTATACGTTTGTAAATATGTATGGGAAGCAATATGTTCTTCGAGGGAAAGGTACTTGTACACATACATGGATCTGTCTAAAATGTCAAGGATGGTAAATGGGAAAGAAGAACAAAATAAGACCTGTATCAGCAGTTTAAAAAGTCACATATTGGTGTAATATTATGGCAAAAGAGGCTACAGTGTTTCGCTACGTCTTTCGGACTAATAGATCTCTCACATACCGGGTCCCCATTTACTACCGACTGAAAAACGCCAAACGAGAGGTCCAAGGAGGCGATGGAAAACTCTATCCACATAGTTTTAGTGACTCTTGTGACCTATAGTTAATAGAATATTAATATTATTGTCCGCCCCCGGTGGCTGCGTGGCTAGCGCGACAGAATGTCAATCCGAAGGGCCCGCTTAGGGACTGGGTGTTGTGTTGTACTAATCATCATCACTTCATCCCCATTGACGCGCAAGTCGCCGAAGTGGCGTCAAATCAAAAGACTTGCACCCGGCCAACGGTCTACCAGACGGGAGGCCCTAGTCACACGACATTTACATTTACTTACTGTTATTGACTAGATAAATTTTGCAAAAATATTCTGAACAACAATGATCGAGAAGTGTTTGAGCTGTCATAGGAAAGTTAGTTCTGGGGTTCTGTGCAGCTGTTGTGACAGCTTACACTGGGGGAATGAAGGGACATGGGAATTGGGGTAGAAAATTTGTCTCGTCCATGGTATTGCAGAGTATATTCAAGAGATGGGAAAATAGCTGAACAAGAAGGAAAGATTAGAGCCCTTAACGCAGAACTGCAGAGTGCTAGGGAGGAACTGATGAGGTTAAGGTGTGGGAGAAAGCTGAAGACAGGTGGAAATGGTAGCAAGGAACACAGACGACATAAAGAGAATAGTGTCTGACAGTTTCATCATTGGCATGAACAATAGACTTGCCTTGTTACCTCAGTCAACTAAGGAAGGGGCTCAAGTAGATGTAAGAGCAGGCAGCACTACAGAGTTTCACTAAGAAACCAACTGTTTCAAAAAAAATTAGAAAGTAATAGTTGTTAGGTTGTAGGCATGGAAGAGGTGTGGGCCAGATCGTGCAGGAAGTATTAGGTGAAAGTAGGTGAAATTAGGTGACAGGTACTAGGTCATAAGTATTTTCAAGGGCAGTGCATGTCTTAGCCTAGTGATAGAGGATGCAGGGTCATTGTGCAAGGGTCATGTTGTGGTAGTGGGTGCAGGGGGAAACAGTATTGATATGAATCAGGGCTACTATATTAAGGGGACCTAAAAAAATAGCATCTGCAATGAACCATATAAATGTTGACTTGGTTCCTGCTTTCATGCAGTATGATTGGCCCCAAATAAGCAGCTGTGTCAGGAGAGTCAATATGGAGCTAGGTCAGGTGGTTTGGAAGGCTACTTTGTCAGGCATAGGTTTGGTTCCTGTTGATGGTACTGATAGGTCGGACTTCACAAGACATGGTCTGCATCTCAATAGGAAAGGAAAGGGTAAATTGGCTGGGATGATAGCAAAATCTGTAAGGGGAGGAGGCAGTGAAACTCATGGGAGTACCACTTTTTTAGGCAATGATCGATGTCCAGTCATCCAACACTGAGTGAAATGAAGCTTAATGAAAAAAACTCAGGCAGGCAGATGCTAGAATTGTTAAAATATTACGAGATTATCATAACAGTACAGTGAAAAATAATGTTAGTATGTCACAAGATTCTCATAAAAGCACAGTGAAAAGTGATGTTAGTATATTGCATCAAAATTAAAGTAGATGAGCTTCTCATTTGTTTAGAGACTGAGGGTGGAATAGATGTACTATACCTGTGTCAACACCATATAGTCAGAGGTATGGAAAAGGTAAATGTAGGTGTATATAAATTTTCAGAAAATGTAAGCAGAGACACTATGGAGAGAGGAGAAGTTGCTATACATGTTAAAATCTGACATAGTGTGAAAAATTTGGAAGCTAAAAAAGGTTGTGTGGAGCAACACATAGAAGCATGTGAATGTGAGCTTGAACTAAATAATAGTACTTTTATAATTGTAGCCTTGTATAGGTCTGAATTGGGAAATTTTCAGCTATTTTTGAAGAACTTGAATTGTTTGTTGTACTGTCTACCAGACATAGGGAAGCAAATTATTGTTTGTATTATTGTTTGTGGGGATTTCAGTGTAGATTTTGTGAAAGAGTCCGATCAGAAGCTTCACCTTAAGTATTTATTTGGTGTCAGTTATTGATTTTCCTACTTGAGTGGTACAGGAAAGCAGCACACTGATAGATAAAGATTTTGTAGACCAAGATAAATTTAATCACATGAAAATTTTCCTGTTAAGAAAGGTCTGTCTGATCATGATACAAAGCTAGTTTCAGTATGTGACTTAGCTCGATACAGTAATGCAAAACAGTCCTACAAAATAGTTCTTCCATTAACCATTTAACAATTGAAAATTTTAAGGAAAGCTTGCAACAGTTAGACTGGGATGAGGTGGAAGGTGAACCTGTGACTAATTTAAAATTTAACCTATTTCATAATACCTTTGTGAGTATATCTAAAAACAGTTTCCCTAAGAAAACAGTGAAATGTAATTGTAAGAATCCATCTAAAAAGCCATGGCTTACTAAAGGGATAAAAATATCTTGTAAACAGAAAAGGGATATGTATCTTATAGCTAGGATAAGTGCTGATCCAGAAACAGTGAAATGTTATAAAAGCTCAAGCACTGTATTAAGAAAAGTTATTAAAAAGTCCAGAAGTATGAGCATTATATCTTAGATTAGCACATCTAATAGTAAAATTAAAACAATTTGAAATATTGTTAAAAGGAAAACAGAACAACCAAGAGCACTGGAAGACTGTATTTCTAGAAAACTGAATGAAAGGTTTGTTAACAAGAAGTCAGAAGTAGAAAACATATTTAATAATCATTTTTAAGTGTTATAGAGAAGGTAGGATCCAGCTATTCATTATAACATGCAAGGCAGTATATGACAGAGGCAATGTCCATGCAATTTGATAAAACTGAATTTCAACCCACATCTCCTACTGAAATTATGAAAATAATAAATTCACTCAAAAATAAAAGCACACATGGAACTGATGGTATTTCCGACAGAGCACTAAAAGCTTGTTCCCAACAGATAAGTAGTATTCTCAGCCACGTATTTAGTAGCTCACAGAAAGAGGGCATTTTTCAGGTAGACTGATATCACTATTGTTAAACTATTGTATAAAAAAGGGGCTATATGTTATGTCAGCAACTACCACTCAATCTCACTTCTGACAATTTTATCCAAAATTTTTGAGAAAATGATGTATTCAAGAGTAGCATCACATATTTGTAAAAAAGAAGTACTTACAAAATGTTAATTTGGTTTTCAGTAAGTCTTCTGTACAGAAAATGCTGTATATGCTTTCACTCATCAAATTTTAAATGCATTGAATAACCAAACATCACCTACTGGGATATTTTGTGATCTCTTAAAGGCTTTTGATTGTGTGAATCATGAAACTCTTCTAGATAAGCTGAAGTATTGTGGTATGAGTGGGAGAGTGCGGAGTTGGTTCAATTCATATTTAACTGGAAGAATGCAGTAGGTTGAAATTAACAGAATGGATAGTTTGCAAAAATCAGGAGAGTCCTCTAACTGGAGATGTGTGAAGAATGGTGTTCCACAGGGTTCAGTCTTCGGTCCCTTATTGTTCTTCATGTGTATTAATGACTTTCCACTTTATATTCACGAAGATGCAAAGCTAGTGCTTTTTTCTGACGATACAAGTATAATAATCACACCCAAAAAACAAGAAACAGCTAAGGAAATTGTAAATAATGTCTTGTAGAATATTATTAAGTGCACCTCTGCAAATGGACTCTCATTAAATTTTGAGGAAAAGGAGTAAACACAGTTCTGTACAGTAAATGGAGTAACACCATTGATAAATATAGACTATAAACATAATTATGTCACCAAGGCGGAATATTAAAAATTTGTAGGTGTGTGCATTGATGAGTAATTGAATTGGGAAAAAAACACATTGATGATCTGCTTAAAAGGTTATGTTCAGCTACTTATGCTGTTGAGGTTATTGCAAATTTTGATAATAAACATATCAGTAAGTTAACCTACTGTGCCTGTTTTCATTCGCTGCTTTCATGTGGCATCATATTTTGAGGTAATTCATCATTAAAAGAAAAAGTACTCACAGCACAAAAGCGTGTAACCTGAATAATAACTGGTGTCCACCCAAGATCTACTTGCAGACATTTATTCAAGGAACTCAGGATATTCATAGTACCTTCACAATATATACATTCACTAATGAAAATTGTTATTAATAACCTATCCCAATTCTAAAATAACAGTGAAGTGCATAGCTACAACACGATAAGAAAGGATAGTCTTCACAATTATGGGTTAAATCTGACTTTGGCACAGAAAGGGGTGAATCATGCTGTCGCAGAAGTCTTTGGTCATTTGGAAAACAGCATTGAAAGTCTGGCAAATTGCCAACCAACATTTAAAAACAAATTAAAAGAATTTCTGAATGACAAATCCTTCTGCACAGTAGATGAATTTATAGATATGAAGCAGTACCTGTAAAAAATATATTAATTATTTTGTGTGAAGAAAACTTATCTTAAAGCGACATGTTCCACATGATTACGAAATGTTGTGTTCATGATCTATGGAATAAGCATCTGTATGTGTGTGCAGTCCTCAAACAAGTGGAGCTGAACAGCAGATGAAGACGAAGCTAGAGACTTTCAGCGATGGACCACTATTTCCAGTACATACCTCTTCTGTTGTAACTGACTGACTTCCTTTCCTTACAGAACTTTTTGTAATGTGTTCTTTTATAAGTTTTTATAGTGTGTTGGTTATTTCTTTCGCTTTTTTTTCTACTGTAGGCCTTAAAGCCCTGTTAATGACATAATTGATGGTGATAACGTACGTGTGTGTGAGTGAGTGTGTGTGTGTGTGTGTGTGTGTGTGTGTGTGTGTGTGTGTGTGTAATATGCTAAGACCCTTTTATCTTGTCCTGACTTTTCACCAGTTATGGCAACACCAGCATGTCATTTGATCAATCCAAAAATATGTGTAGTGTTTGTAGCACTAGCAGGTGCATTCACATGTATTCAGTTCAAAGTTCTAAAAGTACTGACAGAATCTTATCACTTTCTTTGGGTCAGATTTGATGCACACATAAATAAAAAGGAAACAAATAGTTTTTCATTCATTTCTTGTTGTTCGAGCTGTAATTTTCTTTTATATCAAAAATTCTACTCATGTTAAGTATTTAAAGTGTGTGGTCAAATTGCAATACCTTTCGCCTGAGTTATTATCTTTTACGTACCTGTAGTTGCTCTGGTTTTCAGTCACAAGACAGTTTTGATGAAGCTCACCATGCTGCCATATGTCACATCATCTCCGTATAACATACCTGCGTAATTGTGGCAGCTCATTTCGTCATGTCTGTCATCCACTTCCATGTAATGATACGACGAAGCAAATATATTAGATACTCTCAGAACTTAATTTTTTTTTCGTTGGTATATAATTTCTCTTTTTTCAGTAAAGCTTATCTTTTATTTTTCCACAGTCAATTGCTTTTCCTATCAAATTTCAAAACTGATCTACTATTTTCAGCGTATCGTATCCTAATCTAATCCCGCCAACATCACTTGCCTTCGTTCGACTACTCCATTCCGGCTGCTTTTCTATTATTGATGATCTCCTTATATAGATTCTTTAAAAACTACGACAGCCACAGCTAAAGTAATTATACATAATTTGTGAATCATTCAAACAATATTACACAGATTTTTTATATACAGGTGTTAAAACTACCGAATTCCACAGAGTAATAGTTGGCGTGGCTAGAGAACGTTGCAGTCTTTTTCAATTTGCTAAAACCATGATCAGTAATGAATGTCCAATCAATAAATACGAAGGAATTGCACTAGCAAATCAGAAACTGATCCTTGAAGCAGTGAAGCAGTAACTAAAATAAAAGAGATGGGGATGGTACTTTGTAACGTGGAACAATTGACAAAACGCGACTGACCTGTGTTAAAATCATGATGAAATGCCATCAGTTGACCGATTAAAATAGGTTCCAGTGTGTTTTTTTCAAGCAATGGTCGACGGCTCTCGTAAACGTTATCCAAGAAAATGTTGATTCATGGAGTGACTTAAGAATAAAAGTAAATGTAGTTAATAATGGAAAATAATAAAATTAATTTATAAAAATTCATTGAAAAAATTATTTTTCACATGTTTTGAGAGCCACCAATGATCGAAAGGCAGAAGACTGCCTTCTTGTAGAATTAACGACAGCCAAATTAGTTGCAAAATGGAAGCTTTATATAAACCCCTTTATCACGATTTCAGCGTTTACGAAAGCGTCTTCTTCAGAAGGAAATACTGAGAACCTAAACACGTTACCAGTGAAACATTGAAAACATGTGAAGGCATTATATATTTATGTGTGTGTGTGTGTGTATGTGTGTGTGTGTGTGTGTGTGTCGTTCCGAAAATAAAATAATTATTCAGGATGACTGGGTTGCCTCTGCAGTGGTCTTTCGGCTACTTTTTAGTGTACCTCCTGCACTACATGTAACCCAGCAAAGACGAATAATTGTTTTGTATTCGTAACGAGATATTCTTGCACTTGTGTCTATATATGCGGTAACGGGGAAAAATCGGAGCTACAACAAGGAATTGTATGACATAGAAAAAAGTTGGTTGGCGCGTTTCTGCATCTGGAAGACACTGTCTTTTCATATTTCGCGCCAGACGGGGCTCCGGATAGCGACATGGCATTACCGAGAGGGAAGTACGTGTTCGACGTATACCTCTGGCACACCGTACTGCATCTGCAGCAGCAATTTCAGCAGCAGTTGGCACCACAGTGACACAACGAACTGTTGGCAATCCTTTACTTGTAGGACAGCTCCGAGCCAGACGCCCTGTAGCGTGCGCTCCACTGACCCCAAACCAACGCCATTTGCGACTTTAGTGGTGACAAGCGAGAGTTTATTGGAGGACAGGGTAGATAGTTGTTGTGTTTTATGATGAGAGCTGATACTGCCTCAGTGACAGTGATCATCGTATGTCGGTTACAAGGAATCCGGTTGGGGGCCTACATCCAATCTGTCTGTGTGCTACGCACACTCTACACTTGGAGTTATGGTCTCGGTGTGATTTCGTATGAGAGTAGGAGCAGTCCGCGCTTATTCCACTCATCCTGACTGCAAATACATACGTCAGTCTGGTAATTCGACATGTTGTACTGCCATTCATGAACAACTATACAGGGAGTGTTTTCCAATGTAACGTTCGCCCACATACCGCTGTTGTAACCCAACATGCTCTATAGAGTGTCGACATTTTGCCCAGTTCTGCTCGATCACCATACCTGTCACCAGTCGAGCACGTATGGGAAATCAGTAGACAACTTCAGCGTCATCAACAACGAGCATTAACCGTCCCTGTATTGACCGACAAAGTGCAACAGGCATGGGGCTCCATGCCACAATCTGACTTACGGCACCTGTGAAAGACAATGCACGCACGTCTGCCTACTATCATTCAACAGCCTGGCGGTTACACCGTTTATTCATGTACCAGCATTTGACATTTGCAGTGGATTATCTCACGCTGACATTAACATGTGACTATGCTATGTTGATCACTTAAACATGTCACCTAAGTAAACATATTTCAGAAATTTTAATTCCTCCATATTAATTATTTTTGGTGCAGCGATTTTTTTTCCGTCGGTGCACCTTAAGATGCGCTCGCTGTCAACCTGTTTAGGCTGTCATTATTTCCTTCTGGAAGACGTTTTTAGAAACGTTGACTCCATGGTAAAGAGGTTTAAATAAACGTTCCATTTTGCAACTGACTGATTATTTCTTAATTCTATAAGAAGATTTCATCCTACGGTTGCTGTTATAGCCATAACTAAATTAGAAAAAGAAGGTGAAGATTATGCTGAAGCTCCCCTTATAACCTCTTACCAAGAAACTATCTATCCGTTGAACTGCCAAGTACTTTGTCGTCTCTGGGAGAGACGGAAAACCACAGAGCTTAAACTTAATCTTCCTGGACTGTAATTCATCTTCCAGTTTCTCTATAGTTTTGATTTCTCCTAGTCCTATTAGACAGTGAATAAAGTGACGGATACGCTAGAGCCCTGTTTCACTCCAATCTGTATTACTGTCTGTTTCACGTACGAGACTCTTGCAACAGCAATTCAGTCTTTGGTACTCTGGTGGCAACATTAAACGTAGAGAGACAAATTTTCTAAAATTTTGCAGCAACGCATCTATTTCCATGGTACTGTCGTTTTATTACTATTAGCTGACCGCATTTGAAAAATCAGTCAGCGTAACGCCTAGGCAGCTTATCTCGTTTACAATAATTTTTCCATTGACGAATCTGTTTCTATGTTTGTGGCATGAATTTCTGTTAACAGTGTTATAATACAACATGACAAAAAATTAACGGCGATAGAGGGTCGTAATGAAAATGACTGTAACTATATAAACTAAAGGTAACTTAAGTAATAGCTAATTGTGCCTATGAAACAAAAATATTATTAAAATGTGGCTGTATGTAATGCAAAAGTATACAATTATAGGTCTTCGTATTGTTTTACAGGGCTTTGATACATTTTGACATATGCGATGTAGAACGGAATTACCTCAGTACACTGAGGTACAGTACAGTATGCTCACCTGCCAAGGGCAACATGGTTTACGCTTATCCAGATGTTTGAACTAACTGTTTGATTCGGCTGTATTTTAATCATTTCCATGAAACTCCACGTTTCAACTTTGACAACTAATAAGAGAAGAACATAAAACAACACAGTAACTTCTATCAATATAACTCAAAATGTACTGCATGTGTTGTTGCCTTTCTTCCCAAACACATACTTGTGGACACATCTCCATGTCCTAGAGTTACTTTTAGAGTTAAGACATGGGACACTTCCTTGTAAAGCTACAATTAGATCAGATACATGTTATAGGAGTGACCTTATTTTTTAGTATTAACGAACGTGACAAAGCTTCGAAATTGCTAGATATTTATATGGGTACTAGACACAAATTCTAAATCAGGTTACCTTCCATTCAGAAGGTTGTTGCACACAGAGACTGTTACATTGACTAGTAAATAATAGATTTCAGCTATCAGTCGTCCTTTTCAAACTAGCCAATTTCTAGCTGAAATCTAAATCTGCCAATAAAATTTAAAAAGGACGACTGATAGCTGAAATCTATTATTTACAAGTAAATAAATTATAAACTTTTCCGCGCCCTTATCTCTGCCCATGTCTTCCACCACTTCTCTCTCTGTACATTAATTCTCCCCCCCTCCTCCTCCTCTCTGTTTCTCCCCCCCCCCCCCTTACAGTCTTCTTCCTCCTCTCCCTGACCTTGAGTCTTGTTTAGTGTTATTGTAAATGAAACTTTCATTTGGATCTAAAGTCGCTTAAAATGAATAGGTAAATCGGTTGAGATCATGGTTATACTGGATGTGAGAGACTGATTTATAGCTGATGGATCTCTGTGGACAGTAGTTTCAATGACAGCGTTTCACTTAATTTTAAATCGAGAAAGGATTACGAAGATCCAAGTTCTGTAGCAGTGTTCTAATTATAAGCCAATAAGTCATAGATATAGTTTTCCTGTTTTCTCTAAATTTGACAGCGAGAAACAAACCAAAACAGCGTGTTGTCATGTACGTGCACTTTGTTTGAAAATATATGTAAGGAGAAAGAATATGTATGGGGGGAGGTAAACAATTTGTCTAATGGTTTACATGACTTGCAGCAATAGTTGAAACACTGCGAGAAAGAAACGGAAGCCACATACTTTTACTCCATAGGTTTTTTTTTCACAGGATTTAAAACAGCAAACCCTTCCGTTCTAGTTTTAAAAAATGTATAGCACATGTCCGTCTGACTCTCTATTAGAGTATTATGTAAAAATTTGAAGTACATCTGATAGGAATTTTTGCAGAGTTTTGGTATCAACCTTTCCCATTTATATGTTATGTACGTAGTATATATTACAAATATATACAGACGATGTCTGTCCGAATGTTCATTAGAGTATCGTGTCAGAATTTGAAATAAATCTGGCCAAAGCTTTTCAAGACTTGTGGCAACACCAGCTGTTTTTTTGTATTGCATATACAGGTGTGTATTATATATACATTTATAAATATATATCCCATGTTCTTTCGAGTTATCATCAGTTTTATGTAAAAATTTGAAGTAAACTGATCAATTATTTTTAGAGATTTTTAGTGACAACGACTTATCTTTATACAGCAGAACAAACATACTTAAAAAGATCCATTTCCGTTGGTCTTTATTCTCATTTTTTCTCTGAGATTTCAGTACACCATTGGCAGGACCTCCTCCTCCTTCACGTTACAGCAGCTTCTTAAATGTTACTATTACTCAACGCATTAAAATTCCACTTAATTTACTGTTCAGCACCTTGACCAGTTCACTTTCCATCACTTTCGCTTTTTCTTGATCCGCCCTAATCGATTTTCAGTGGTATATCGAGGCATTTGCCTTGACACTACCTACGTGAGCTCATCTGAGCTGGAACATAGCCCCGACACAACAGGACAATGGGACATTAAAGAACATTCTCGAACGTCCTGGAACGTTCTAGAGCGTTCTCACTCTTGAAGATTCTGTAACGTTTTCGGATATAAAATCATTCCGTAGGAAACATTACAGAACACGCATGAACATTCTGGCCTGTCTCGGCCACATCGGTACCTGACTCTCGTAAGAAGTCTGTTGGTGCTATGTTCTCTCTGGACACCCATATCTTCGAGTCTAACTGCTACAGTTCCGAACCGACACCATCTTCATGGACAGGACCATCTTCATTGTTGTGTGATGGAGAGCTACTATACTACACAATCCCCATGGGGCTGTGGGCATGTGGTGTGCAGTAATATTGGCACACACTGGAAAATTACACTTACATATTTTACATGTATTGCTTTCATTGCTAAGATAGAAATTTTGTAGCGGCCAGGTGTATAAGTACATTGAACGGGATTGACGAGATTTATTAGTCCGTAATGGTGTCATACTCGAATAATATGAAACATGTACAAAATCACTCCAACACTCAATGGGAGCCTGAAGGATTAAGTTTCAATTTTGTGAACACAATCGGCTAGCTCTGTTTTCACAGCGTAGTGAAAAAATCCACAAATTTTCGCTGCTGTGTTTCAGGCAAATTATTGAGGCTAGCGAACCGATCAATAGAACTCCATAATTTATTATAAAATGAGAAGTACGTCACCTAAATTAATATTAAATTTAACGCTTTAGCCTGTTACCCTCACACTTACGACAACAGTAAAAGTTGTAGCGTAATATTTCCAGAATATCACAACATGTCGCAGACTAAAAGTCAAAATTACAACAAAGATTTCCAGAAGTATCTGAAAACGAATAAGGAGAAAAATTATGAAGACAATTTGTACACGAAGCTCCTAACTAAGAAATGGGAGAACGTTAAAGCTAGATGAACATTCCTGGACGCATTAGCAGGTGTCCTATTAACATGCCCCTTCTTCCGGTGAGGGTCTTCCATTGCCCTTTCTCTTCATCAGTTCTCTTCAGTACTCATTTATTTTGTACGTTATCTAATTGTTAACGCTCTTCAGTAACAGCACATTTCAAGTGTTTTCGATTTCCCTTGTCCTGACTTGCTGTGGTTCACATTTCGTTTCGATACAGTGCTATGCTCCAGGCGAACACTTTCAGAAATTTCGTCTTACAGCTCTTTTACAGAAGAAAGATCTTTTCGCCTCTACCATTTCACGTCATGTATCTTTCTGAATTGGTCATCTTGCTTAATCTTGCTTTGTGGATATAAGAACTGCTTCATTTCTTTTACTATTATACCTTCCCTAATTTTGATATCAAACGAGTCGTTATTCTCCTATCTATTGTCTTGCGTCACCGTCATCTTTGCTCTGTTTACGCTTAAGCCATTATATAAAAACCGTGGCTTAACATGAAGTTAATAAGATAATGCAGAATGAAATTTTAGCACCACATCAGACATAAGCTTTGCGTATATTATTTGACGAATTCTGGTCTCTGTAGTATATTTTATATTTTTTCCATTTACAATGTTTTTCGCTGAGAGATAAGTTTGTCATATATTGATACGAGATCTACTAGGAAGGAATCCGACGCGGAAGTAGATATAATGTGAACCTAGGTAACATATTGGCACATGTATGTAAGACGTAGCACATTTAATATGAAATTCAAATTCTTAGAAGCTTTATAGTAATTAATATATTCTGTTAAACATCAGAAAATGATATTCAACGAATTGACACAGTTTGAAGACAAAATCTCAAACACGATCGAGGGTAAAAGACGAAGCGGTTAGTATTTTAGGAAAGTAACATAAAAAGATAAATTGCAGAAACACACTAGTCAAGATGTCCTACCGATCGCCCGTAGAGAAATGGGCACGTTTTATCAGTGTTGGTAAGCACACCATGGAACTATAGAAATAAATTTTCTGAGAGGGTTAGAAATGCCACCAGCACAAGAATCACTGGCGATTAAACAGATCATACGTTGCCTAAATGAATCGTATGTGGCACCGCTTACCGCTCGTATAAACGAAAATTTACTGAATACAGCGATATCACTATCTTCTTATTGTGCTGTTTGGTACTCTGTAGCAGTCCAGGTTTTAAGATGGGGACAGCGTAAAGGAAAACGGGTTTGTGACCTCTCAATGGAGTGTGTTTGTCGTAAAATACGTGACGGAGGCCATAATAACAGAAGCAGCGAGAAATCTAACAATGGGTGTGTCGCCATATATAAAGGCGGTAACAAGCTTTGCCCTCGACCGTTTCCCATTAAAGCAAAGGAATTCAAAGGAAAAGCAGACTACCGAAGAATACAAAATGTCCTCTCGAGACCAATACAACATCCGACGACGGCGAAAGCTTCAGAAGTGTGGCGAACATAGGCTGCTTCTTGCGTTGTGAGTGCAGGAAAATGTTTGATATCGAGTCCGTCATTTACTTCACATTCATTTTAGAATACTAACGTAGGTGGAACTCAGTTTATTGTTATTACTCGCAAAAACACGTAGTTGTAACTTTTTCTCATAGGTTAGATGATCAACACGAAATTTCTATGTTGAACGCAACTTGTAGCACAACTGCTAGAAGTCCCCTTGGAATTTACCAAGGTGATGATTTAGCTCTCGCACTGACCATGGATATAATAACACACTGACTATACTTTATTCGTACTTTCGTTGAAATAAAAACCTATATCCACGTTTTCAAAACTTTTGAGGTCCCAGAGGTAATAACAGCCTTAGGTTATTTAAGATCTAAAGGGAATCACCTGATATTTCCTAAGAGACTAAAGTAATCACTAATTAGATTGGTTCATTGATTGTTGATAGTTCCACTGACAAAACTGCAATCAAATGATTGAACTTCTATATTTTAATTTGCTGAGTTTGTTTTCTCATAAATGATGGCATTTTCTGTATTTTTATGTTTAGTTGTACTCCTCCTTTTACTTAGGGTAACAATTGTTTGCACTCAAAGTAGTCACTTTGCTGAGAACCTTATTCTCAAAAACAGTTTTGGTATTGTGTAGGCGAACCTTAAAAAGTAGCTCTGTTGCTGCCCACATGACAAAAATAATATCTATTCCACGTTTTGGTTGTTTTAGGCAAAGCATAGAAAAACACCCCCTAAGTCACACCTATGTATGCACAACCCTTCATAACAGAATATTACTAACACCTATCTATAGAAACTCTGTCCAAGGCAAGCAAAGTTTCATACGAGGTATGTTCACAAAGTAAGTTCCGTTTGGTTGCAAACAACAAAATTATACAGATACAGAAAAAAAAATATTTATTGTACAAAAATCTACAACTGTTAAACTACTTTTCTACATAGCTTCCGAAATTTTGTAGGCATCTGTCATAGTGTTGCACAGGCTTTTGTATGCCTTCTTAATAGAAGATTGCCGTCAGTGTATTTAACTATGAGGTAACATGTTCTTTCAGCTCGTCATCATCGTTGAAGTGTTGACCACCAAGGACAGATTTTAGGTGTAAGAAGAGATGAAAGTCGCTAGTAGCGAGGTCCGGGCTTGTAAGGAGGATTATCAAAAGCGTTACAGTGAAATTCCCGTAAGAGTTATTTGGTCACATTCGCCGCATGAGGTGGGGCATTATCGTGAAAAAAAAACACCTTTTGACAGTAATCCTCGGTGCTTCTGTACTGCGTGGAGCAATTTCTTAATAGTCTCGCAGTAACCATGTGCATTGATTGTTTGGCCTCGTGGTAAGAAATCAACCACCAAAAAACGGTGCACATGTCTTTTCAAGGTGTCAAGACTTGCTTAGGCTTAACCTTCGTCAGGGATGAAGTGTGTCTCCATTCCACTGACTGCAGTTTTGTTTCAGGGGTGTCGTGCGGTACCCAAGTTGCATCCCCCGTGACCATCTGAGAAAGAAAACCATGGCCTTTTTCATTGTAGAGTGTCAAAAACTGAAGTGTACTTCCCATCCTTTGTTCTTCGTATTATTCATTAAGAATTTTTGGTTCCCGAAGTGAGCAAAGTTTTCGAAATTTCCATTTTCCAGTAATAGTTTCATGAATTAGTGATCGTCACATTTGCGGAACTTCCATAACAAGGGCACTAAGTGTAAACTTACGGTTGTGCTTAATCTTCTCTTCAATTGTGTGAACCAGATCATCATTAAGCACAGACAGGCGTCCACTTCGTTCTTCATCGTGCACTTGATCATCTTCTGACCCATCTTCTAACCATTAATCACTCATAGCATTTTGTCCGTAAACCTTGCAGATATGCCCAGGAATTTCCTTTGGTTTAACTTTCTTTGCATTTAGAAAACGAATCACAGATTTGATTTCACACGTGGTGGCATTTTCAATTAACGGCTGACATTATAAAGAAGCCCTACAAAGTACACGTCTACAGCAGCGATATGAAAATGGCGTACTTGTCTTCTCTTTGAGTCAGCGTAACTGCCGCATATGCTCTAAACTGCGGTCGTTGTACTGCCGCGGATAGAAATAGAAACGGAACTTACTTTGTGGACAACCCTCGTACTTGTGTTACTTTAGGTTGTCACAAATACCTCCACAAGTGATATATTGGTTTTAAGTGCATTGGTTCTTGCTACATTAATTTTTTGTTTAGTTTATGCTCTGTCAGTTTCCTTTCCTTCTACTACACCACATGGTTCATACTAGTGTTTTTTGTGACTTCTTCATGACAACCTATCTGTGTGGTTCATGGTTATCATTTTAGCTTGAAGTCAATCTTTATTTGTATTTCAATATAATAAGTACTTAACATAGATTTCCAGTGTGAGGTATGATTGTAACATCGTTATTTTACTATCATGTATTTCTGCCTCTCATGTGCCATCTCTTAAAAAATTACTTTGCATACAGACTGGTATGCTATGTCATCATGTTAGAATATTCACCACCTCCATGTGTCCATGGTTTTATTACATGTGTTATGATGTAATTACACAATGTAAAGGTCTGCTGTGACGTTTTTATATTACAGTATTGTACTTTTATCTTTTTAATGTCTGAGATTGTTTGCACAAAAAGGATGGTACTTCTATGATGGACTTTTATTTGCACTCCTACAGTTACCATTTGCAGAAACAATTTGCACTGCTAGCTGTCACTTTGCTGAGACCTTTCTTTTTTAGAAATATTTTTTGATCCAGCCATGTTGCTGCATGCATGACTCCCATTTATGTGATTTATGCGACAGTTACTCGGTCATAAATATCTATATACTTGTCTATGTTGAGTAGAAGTTGCTTCACACCTGTGTACATACAGCTCTCCTCAGCAGACTGTGACTTGCATCTATCTATAGAAATTTCTATGACGTAAAACTTTGTCCAACTAAAGGACAGTTGTATACTTGTCATGCTCGAACTGCAGTTCTTTTTAGTCTCACTTGGCATTTACATTATATGCTATTATACATAGCTCTTGTGAGTACTTATACATCAAGGCTTTAATAATCTACAGTGGAAGTTTTGCAGATATTTTGTAGTTTCACCCTTTCTACTGAACTTATGCACTGCATGTACCAGTCCCTCCCCTCTACCTTCCCCCTACTGTAATGCTTTATTGTTACTAAGATCGGGTTCTACGTGGATTTTGGTGGGTGTGTAGTTTGGTGACTGCACGCCCCCCCCCCCCCTTTCCTACCTCTTCCTTCCTACCTTCCTCTCCCTCCTGGGCGTGGACACTTGTGCACCTTGTGTATTTGCAGCATGCATGTGCATTAACAACAACAACAACAACTACGCAGTAAACTACAGATAGTAAATACCTTAACTTCCTATCATACATGCAGTAATAAGAACGTGGGAAGGGTATTGTGAAAATTAAAAATGTTTCAGTTGTAAGTAAAACACAGTTTTGTAGTCGTCACTGTTCTTGAAGGCCACCAAGTAAAATAGTTAATTTTAAATCCTAAAGGAGTGTTATTTACGCTCTGGTAGCATGAATACGGTCTGATGTAACACACTATATAAGTGTTTTCTTTGCAATGCTATCATACAAGTCTACCTTATACATCTTTATGATGGCTTTCCAGTGTGTAGAAAATGTCCAGATTATGTAAAGACATTTACTACTGTGTGCTGTGTTTTTGTGACGTAACAATGATCTCTAAGTGGTGTACATATGGACATGGCTATTTATTTGAGTCGCTTTGTATTTTTGAATACAAACCTTTCACAAGGTGCTGTTTTTTATCGACATGACAACTTGGAGTGAGGCCCAACATACAATCAACACGTTCCATTTAAAAAGGTTTTTTAAAGTATGTAAATAGACAATTCGACTTCCGCATTCTGCAGTGCCAAACTAACACTTTTTTCTGATATTTTAACGCTAAGCTCATATTTTGAGACTATTGCATTATATGCATTTTGCTGCAGATCTGAAGATGACAGCAAAGTCTGCCAAAACTGGTTGTTTTAAGTAAAGAAATATTTATGCGATGTTAGCTCTAGAAAGCTTGTACCAAGTGATACATGAGGCCTCGAAGATAGTTAATGGGTACTGTAATTGCCAGCCAAATCAATCAGCCAACCATTACAATGGGAATAATTGAAACCATAAGTGACTGCCAGTAAGAAATGTGGCATATAACTGTACACAAGATGGGCACAGTTCTGCGCACTTTAGGAAAAGAAAGCACCAGGATAGTAAGTACAACCCTGGGTGCCACTCAAATGATACGTTGGTCGTGTGCTTACATGGGAACGCAGCCATCACCATAAGTGTGTAGGGAAGCAGCCTGCTGATGCCATATAGAATTCATATGCTATCCATTGTGTGCCAGCCTAGTCCACTGTAACTAGCTATGACGTCACAAATGTTGTACAATACCTTAAAAGTAAAGTAAATAATCTTAAAAGTTAATAGCATGTCAGGAATGCTGCTAAAATAATAATGTGTTAAGTTTCAGTTTAGTAATTTTAACAGTTTTTGAAATATGGACATTTACATAAAGGTGCAACAGGAAGGAACTAGAAACTTCAAAATTTATATTCGGATTCCCATTTCATTGTAATGTAACGGAAACAGCATGCTGGATCTCACAAAGTAATATTTTAGTTGAAATTCTCGATTTCATGTTTTTGTGTCCTAAAAGTACGAAAGAAAGATAGATGAAGTAGGTGATTAGATAAAGCTACGATGTTTAGATGTTGGTAGAATGGAGATACGCTGTAATAACAAAGATGTGAGAAGTTTTCAAAAAGTAGCTATAAAACTACAGCTGTATCGTCTCTCCAAAGTGCAAATTCAGAGCTCATCTATTGCGTGCAGTGCAACCAAAATAATTCTCTCGTCAAAACTATTTAGCCTAGCCACATCAGAATTTTATTACCAATACTTACCTGTATGCTAATTGCACAATTAAATCCAGAGCTTCATTGGCCTTCGGCGAATGAAGCAATTAATTATTTAATAACTTGAAGCGGTGCTCTACTAGCCGAGCGGCTAGTTACGAAGGCAAATGTTGTCGGCTGCGCCTTCAGTGGTCTGCACCGCGGCTATATAAATAAAAGCGCTCCGAGATAGAGTCAGGCCCCAGTTCTCTTCTAGATTCGTATCAGCGCGCACTCCGTGTCGGAAGCCGCGTCGCGTTTGTGCAGTTGCAAGGAAAAGCCTTGGATGCCATTTTACGTAACTCTATATGCACATTACAATGAGTTCGCATTGTGGTAAAGTGTTAATTGTGGAATGACTCCAGTGATTTACTCTTAGTCTATGTATGTCGTATTTTCACATGTCGCCACAGGACAGACATTACTAGCGTGGCGTTTGATGAATATTAACATCAAATTTTGGCGAGCATACGCTTTGAACATTTACATCGATAATGGTTATTGAAAAGTTTCTTTATCTAGGGATAATAGGATTCGTGCAATAGGCACTGAACAGCTCTGATAGTACAATAGCTGATAGTTTATTTGAAACTTGACGCTTTATCGTTTTCAGAATATAGTGAAAATTATAATAGCAAACTGCATTTTCTATGAATCCCAGGCATCATCCAAAATCCTAAGAATAACGGACTTCATTGATCAATAACTTTATTTCTCCATCAGAGTTGGCATAGTGAACTTTAATTACAGGCACCACGTTTTTGCTAGTCACTTTCTGGTTGCCAACATTGTAGTTAGAGAGCCTGTGTTTCAGAACGGCAACAATACAATAGGAATAAAATTTTTGCACCTTCTGTCCCACAAGAGGAATCCCAATAGGGGTCAAACCCCACACCCTGACATGAATTTGGAGAATCAAAGCAACTGTCAGACGTGGCCCGGTACAACTGAATCCAACTGACATAATCAGAATAAAGTAGGAAGAATAATTGAAATGATGAGGACCGGCTCTGACCGTGATACATACAAGAAGCCAAACGCAACCCCGTTTAGATCTCAGATGTAAGGTGTAGGAAGGGTAGAGAGCAACATAAAATTAACGATCTATCTGTTGTGAGACAATGACGCTATAGACCTCGGAGAGGAGCTATGTGTTAATCCGACACCCCCGGGATAACAAGGCCGTCCAGCAGTGTTAGTGACGTCACACTTAGCGGCCCATAGCCGACGCAGCAGTCCACGGACACCTCCGTACAGACGCGCCTGATGCTAACGATCTTCTGTCCGTCATACAGAAAGGAGCGAACTATAATTCGAACCAAAGACCAAATTATATATATTCTTGTAAACAGCATAAAGGTTCATAACGAAATACCGATTACATATACGGGCAGGAATAAGTTTAATCGATTGAGGAACTTTGCCACTATTTTATAACTGTCAGAACACTATTTAGCTTTAAAACTCGCATACAGGTGGTCACAAATGCCAACTGACAGCAGGACTTAACATTTTCAAGCTATTACACTGAAAGTAAATTATCTTAAACACTGTCATACATAGCAGAAACCTCACAACTTTCGTTTACAATAAGGTAACAAGAGTTGGCTTTATCTCATAAAACACATGACTATTGTGAATTTACTCATATGTTCATGGTGACAGCTCTTTTCAAGAATTTTTACAAGTTTATCCCCAGTAATAAAGAATGGAAACAAAAGATAGATATCAAATATTCTCCTTTTAACATAGACATCACTGAACACAAGATTCTGTCTTGCACTGTGATACTAAGGGACTGCTCTTTCCTTTAAGAAAAGCCTGACAATTTGAAGTTCACTCTGCTATTGAAGATACACTTCTTGAAACAATATTAAAAATGTTATGAAAGGTAAGGAAATGAAAAACAACCAAGTGCATTACATGTAAGAATGTGAGCAAAAGGCTGAGGCTCTCTTTACTTACCATTTTCAATCTCTCTACAGTTTATTTCCTTTTCCACATAGAAATCACCAACTGCAAGTCTCATTATTGCTGTCTGTTACTAACGAAGTGCTTTTCTATTTAGAAAACCTGACAATTTGATGTTCATTCTGGTACTGAAGTTAAACACTTTCCAGAGGAATTCTAGAACCTATTCCTGCCCGTATATGTAATCGGTATTTCGTTATGAACCTTTATGCTGTTTACAAGAATATATATAATTTGGTCTTTGGCTCGAATTATAGTTCGCTCCTTTCTGTATGACGGACAGAATATCGTTAGCATCAGGCGCGTCTGTACGGAGGTGTCCGTGGACTGCTGCGTCGGCTATGGGCCGCTTAGTGTGACGTCACTAACACTGCTGGACGGCCTTGTTATCCCGGGGGTGTCGGTTAATCCTACTTCGTGTGAAGGCATTTTTGATAATAAAAGATTTAACTGTGAATTGCATTGAAGGGATCGAGATCTTTGCTAAAGGGTAAAACAAAAGTTGACTTCACGAATGGCAGGTACTACTTCCTCACTAATGGAAAGGAAATTGTAGTTGACTTAATAAGAACAAAAGCCAATTGCGCCATGATTTATCAGAAGGCGAAGATTAAAGTTATTGGAGATCAAGTACTGCTAATTATCAGCCAGTCATATCATTTGATAGAAACAAATCAACATTCAGTATAGTGAAATGCAATCTTTCAAAGCTCACATTAAAATAAATATTTCTGAATCCCAGTGTGTAAATTTGTCAAACAAACGGAATGCTTATCTTTGTTAACCAAGTTGGTAAATGTATGTGCTAACAAATTGGAATTATTAACGACTGCGAATGCCGTATGAAGGTAAAACCTCATGAAACGTATTGCCACACCACTTACTCCGTCCTGTTGTCAAAAAGGAAAGTAGTCGAGAAGGAAATCCGTAGAATGTTACAGTGAAACATAATAGAACCATCCTTATCACCATACAGCAGTCAACTACCGACAAGCTCTTGCAGCGTTACAGGCTATATAGCAATATGTTATTTTACAGGCATAACATACGATATGATTTATGGTACATAAGCATTTCTATTTGCTTAGATAAATTAATTCAGTACATGCAAATTGTATGGGAACACTTGAGTGTCACAAAATGTGCAAGGAAGATTCGCCTATAAGGCTATTTCCTTAGCATTCGCATTTTTCATATTTGTACAATTATCACTTACACATATAAGCTTTTATCTTATACTAGATTTATGTATGATTGAAATACTAGTACAATACTTCTACAGCACAAGTTCCAGAAAGAATGCCGGTATATAAATAATGTAAAGGAATAAGATTATATCAGTACATATTTCTAAGACATCATTTGTATAATTATAAGTGATAATCCAGCCTAAGTGGAAACACAAGCTAGTGTCTTTTAGCAGTCAAATTACTATAATTAGTAGTTATGATATAATTAAGATGGAGCAGAGATAATAGATTTCTGGGTTTGGGTATGTGATGCAGTTACTCAGAATGGAAAGTAATCCGTGTAGGAGAAGAGTACTGTAAACTTCAGAGTATTCTACTCAAAACTCAAACAGGACTACACTCCGCGACGTGATATACTTGAATAATTTGTCATCAATTATATCGACTGTGATGGTTAAATAGCAAAGTAAATTCTACAGTCAACGGCCTTTAGTTACAGAAAGATTTCTCTCTCATACAGAAGACGAATCGGAATGTAAGGCGTTTGAAAAACAATCGTAAAGTGGTACACACTTCATGACGTGTGATGTTGTACAAATGTATATACGACTGTAATTTATAGCTTTTAACTTCTTAACTGCAGTCTTAAGCGATGTCTTTAGATATTATTACCAGGTGGCTCTGTACCACATGATAGTAAGCTCACGGACATGAATCATCTACTGTCCAGAATGAAAGGTAGGAGACGAGGTACCGGTGGAATTAAAGCTGTGAGGACGGGGCGTCAGTCGTGCTTGGGTAGCTCAGTTGGTAGAGCACTTTCCCGTGAAAGGCAAAGGTCCTGAGTTCGAGTCTCGGTCCGGCAAGCAGTTTTAATCTGCTAGGAAGTTTCAATCATCTACTGTGTTACTGACGTTCACATGTATGACGAAAGTTTAGCTATGCCACGCATATTCTAGGTTTTCGGTTGTCTTTGCTTTTTCGCAGTTATTTTCCCCAATAGTGGAGTAATACATTCAAGGATTGATGGTTTCGAGGCAAGATCAAAGACGTCCCGTATTCAATTCATATATAATTGATATGCGAAATTGTGAGTTTGTCTGTACAGTACACAATAAATACACGTTACAGCGGTCACAAAAGAATTACTGTTTGTTCTGTACCGTGAAAATAATATGAACGATCAAACTACAATCCACGCAATATACTATTCAAGCAGTAAACTGTAATTTTCCACACTGTTTCGTGTCATATTGTGCCATGTATCTGCGTAAAGACTCCAGTGAAAGTCTCAAAGTTGAGAAGAAGTGGAAGAACTGCTAACAAATGTACGCACATGCGAGTTCTCTGTGAAGTGCAGAGACTGTCCCAGCCGCTGTGATTCACGCGCGCGGCAGTGTCGACGGTTTTCCACCTGATTGTCGAAATGGGAAAGTATGTCAGAACAGCAACTACCAAAACGTGTTGTTTCATGTTTAAAACTTGCCCAACAAAAACTCTAATGCTGTGCCTGTAGTGGACAACGACAACTCGCTAATACTCATCTACACCTATGCTACCGAATATAAACAGTGTATTTACTTGAGACCGATAAACGAAGTAAGTAGGCCAATGAACCGCAAACAAATCTTCCAAGCAACGGAATTAAAACGTAGCAACACGATGAATACATATCAATGGTCCTAGGTCACAGTTCTCCTGCAGTTGTCGTGCTCTGAAATTTGATAAGCGCTATGTGAGAAAGAGTCTAGAGGTGACATTTTTTTAAAGATGGTGGCAGTTGTGGAGTTCTGTGTGTGTGAGCGGGTACCTGTTGGGTTCCCCAAATGAGAAGAAATAAAACAGACAAGCCACCACTCTGAATGACTTCCATGCGGATTTTGTCAGGTGCGGATGCCTTCCTCGATTTGATACTGTCTAGATCCTTGCTGAATTCATGAACTGTCGGTGGTACAGACATCCGACGTTGTGTTGGATATTGCGGGAGATGTTTGAGGAAGTCTTCACTAGCAATAGAACTACCCTAGCAGCAGAACACTCTTGAAAGAGTGTGCTGAAATGTTCACTCCATCGATTCAAGGTGTCCTGACAGACAGTGACGATGGTCGTATTGTCGGCGGCTTTCATGCTTCCTGATGAAGAATCCAGGGTAAAAAATCCACAAGTGTCTGACAGCTGACAGACGCTGGTGTTCCTTGGCTTTTTCTTGCCACCAGTTGTTACTGATTGTTCTTATCTCCCTTTAACATTTCTGCTTGAGCCCTGAGAAATGTGTTTTCTTGGGTCTTGTGCAAGAGATAGGCGAGCATCCCGCTTGACATTTATGAAGTTCATAATAACTTTTTCATAGTCATCAACACAATGATTTTTCTTCTTTGCATCAAAATCCCCGTCTGCCCTCTTCTTAACAGGGTGTGTGTGTGTGTGTGTGTGTGTGTGTGTGTGTGTGTGTGTGTGTTTTTAAAGCATTCCATTCCTGGGCAACATCTGTTGTATTGCTTAGTAGACCCAAATGCGTGCTTTGAAAGAGGGAACGAACAATTTCATTCTGTAGGTTGTAGAGATGTTAAGAGTGCTGAAGAAAAGTGGAATAAAGTACAAAGACATCCGTGTGATACTGTTTCTATAAGAATGAGGTGGCAGTGATTAACAAGAAGCAAATATTAGAAAAGGGGTAAGGCAAGAATGTGCTCTCTCTCCTCTTATATTCAATGCTTACATCCAGGAAGCTATAGACCAAGTTCGAGAAACTACTGAGGTGGGATCAAAATTAACGGACAGAAGATAGACGTGCTACGTTATGCAGATGATATTGCTATAGTCACGGAGACAAAAGAAGATCTAGAGGAAGCCCTCAGAACAATGGAAAAAATTCTATGCAATCAGTATGGAATGAGAATAAATAAGAAAAAGACTAAAGTGATGGTATGCAGTACAGGAGCAGAATGTGAACCACTGAGAATGAGAATTGGAAGAGAGGAGTTGGAAGTGACACAGGAATTTACTTACCTGGGAAGCAAAATCACAAGAGATGGTAGAAGCCGGAAAAAAATTGCGAGCAGAATACAAAAGGCCAAAATTGCATTTAATATAAGAAGGAACTTACTCACCAGCAACAACATCAGTCTGAAAATAAGGAAACATATCATGAAAGGTTCTGTTCGGAGTGTGACCCTACACGGATGTGAAACTCGGACAATTGGAAGAGAAGAGAGAAGAAGGTCAGAGGCCCTGGGGATGTGGTGCTATCGAAGGATGATGAAGATCAGCTGGAGAGACAAAGTAACAAATGAAGAGGTGCTTAGAAGAGTACAGGAAATCAGATCTCTATGGAGGCACATCCAAACAAGAACAGACAAACTTGTAGGGCACATCCTACGACACAACAACACCATTGGAACAATAGCAGAGGAAGCTATTGAGGGAAGGAATCGGCGGGGGCGACCAAGGATATCACACATTCAACAGATCATGAATTACGTTGGATGTAACACATACGTGGAAATGAAGAGGAGGGCAGACAGAAGCGAGGAATTGCACTCTGCTGCAAACCAACCTCAGTGTTCAACACTAAAAGAAAAGAAGAAAGGATGTTGAAATTCTCGTATAACGATTTGAGAAATAGAACCGTTATTTAAGACAGATGAGGATCCTCAGATAGCTAACCAGCAGTTTATGATTAGTCCCGCGGTCATCAATGTATCGAGCTTTTTTTGTGATCAAGACGTCTTTCTTGTAACGCTGGTGAGTGATGACGTAATGATATATCAGATGTTTGGAGCGTGGATGCATTCATGCAGTCTTATAACGAGTAGGTAAGTGGAACTGAATGTTGGTGATAAAAATCTCATACCCAGCACAGAGACCTATAAGTAACAGCACATTTACATTACAGATTCCTGTACCTTTATAACCCATGATGTTTCCCAAAATGGGGTTACCTCTTCTCACTTTAGCATTGAAGTCGCCAGTAACAAGTATTTGATTCTAAAGGGTATCTTAACAAGATCATTGCTCAGTAGAAGGTATAACAGATTCTTTGTATTCTCTTTGCTATGTAAAGTGGGAGCATACACAGAGACGAGAGTGGGAAAGCTATCTTCAGCGAGGGGAATTCGAAGAGTCATTGAGTTGAGGATTGATAATCGTTACAAAAATGATTGTTCTTCACCATCGTTCTCCCTAGGGGTATTTGCTTCATCCAGACCCTTCACTCCCATTTTAAAATATGTGTAATATATATAATGTTTGTAAATCACTTGATTGCTGGAGTTTATGCCTGATAACTGCCACTAATAACAACAGTAATTTAAAAATGACCATGAACACACACAACCGTAAGGAACTTCTCTTTTTTACGAGGTTACCGGTTTCGGTCCGGTTTAGACGATCTTCAGACCTCACACCATGGTGGTAGACGGTGCGTTGAACGGAGCAGGGGCTAAGACTCAAAGAACGCTAATTGAGCACTTAGCGTGAACGGAGCAGACGCTACGACTCAATGAACGCTAAGTGCTCAATCAGTGTTCGTTGAGTAGTAGCGCCTGCTCCGTTTACTGTACCGTCTACCATCATGGTGTGAGATCCTAAGATGATATAAATCAGACCGAAACGGTAACCTCATAAAAAAGCGAAGTTTCTTACCGTTGTGACTGTCCATGCTCATTTTTAAATAATAAAACTATCCCTGTTCTCCAAGAGAAACGTTCTCAAACATTATTAACAGTAAGAATGCTGTTTTGTGTTGTCAGTTATTTCATTTATAGTTGCGAAGCAAATAAAGAAGCAATATCTGGGTTATAGCAGGAACTGTCTACAACACGCAAAAGGCAGTTTCGTGTGATATTTAAGAATGTATGACATACGTGGGTCAGTATTCAGGGATATGACAGGAACGAACATTTGAAGCAAAAAACTTCATATCGACGTATGTTCTATTCCGAATGGTTTCCGAAATACATCATATTTCATGTACATCGTTAATTATTTTCTGGTTCAATACTCTCTCGCTGTCTTCATGCAAACTATTAGTTCTAGAAAAAAATAAATCGACCCTTTCTCGTGAGAAATTTAATGTGATTTAATTTTTTACTGCGGCACGTTTTCGCTAGAGGCCGCGTTCTTCGAATTGTTCAAGAAAAACGTAGAAACCATTCGGACGGGGTATACGTCCATACGAATTTTCTTAGTGCAAATGAGCGTTTCTGTCATATCGCTGAATATTCACTATTCCTCCTACGACATCCAGCGTATGTTTAAATTTTACTGTCATAGTTTTGTATCCCGCCTGGGAGGCGGCGCTTGGGTAGGAACGGAAAAAGGTAATACAAGTCGGTACTGCAAGAACGTGGTTTACTGGTGAAAAACAAGGTGATAAACGATTACATAACTTTGTACGTAGGTGCGATGCTGAAGCGAAGTGTCCTGGCTGGCTGCACCTGATGAAATAGGGTGAAGCAGTCGCGGAGCTCGTAGACCTCGACAGCATCGGCTAGAGGGCGCTGTCGTCTGTGTCTCTCTTAGCGCCAACTTGAGAAACTATTCCGTTGTATCGTTGCTATCGATACCACACATAGATGTATCGTAAGGAGTACAAAGTAAGTGTGTGGTGGGTGAACTATGTGAGGAACATGTTCCAATATTCATTCCGCGTCCACCGTATTCTGTCACGCGTTAATGCTTGTGTTTTAAAGAAACGTAATTATTGGTAGCTTAGGTAATCAGTATTACAGTATTACGAAATAGTGATCATGACCTTATAACAGTAACTTAGCTTCATGGCCGAAACACAATCGACCTATTTTGTTTTTACCCCTTAGGAGATGTCTCTGTACCCCTCAGTGAGTAATGACCCGAACGGTGGGAACCACTGGTCTAGTGAGTTAACGTAGATTACAAACTGATAATCTTTGCGTATGTATTTTGAAATAAATTTTATTGCATAGTTCACGGAGTCTAATTATGCAGTACTATAAACGTAGCTTGTTAAACATGAATACTTTCTAGTATTCCGACTATGGACTCAGATTACAGGTACATAATACTAATTTTAATAGATAATAAGAAGTTACTGGGGAAATGGAACGCAGCTTGTATGCTACTAGCCTGCAGCCGCAGTAGAAAGAGAACTTCAGAGAAATTAATCAGGAGCGAAGGATGAATGGCTGTGACGAGATAGAGAGCGGGCGAAGGCGAATTCCAACCAGTCTGTGGAGATGAAAGCCCTGGATCGAGAGGCGCTCGTCAGAGGGGTCCGCCTCCAGTATTGGGATCGAACAGATGAGCGGAAGGCGAACGCTTGTCCGGGACCCCGAATCAGGCAGCGCATTCAGCACGTCTCGAGGCGGCAAAATTCAATCACTGATCAAATGGCATCACGTATACGGTTGTTCTAAATAAGACATGCGAGCAAAATTCCTTCTATGCACCGTACTTGATAAAAAGTCAACATCAAAATTACCAGTACTTTACATAACGGGGCTAAGTGGAACAGCTGGCGATCTGAAAGCAGGTACGTGATTCTCTTATAACAGGATAGTGTATTTTTCGTAGTATATATAATTTGAACGTAGTGTCTCACTTTGTTCGCAGCCGTAGCTTTGACTTAATTTATTATGTGGTTGAGAACTGAATATCGCTTACTTCATTTTAACAGCCAAAGATAGTGGACAGAATTTCTTAATATACTGTTCAGTTCAAATTCTGCTGTTTATTTCTTAAATGTCATACAGGGTGTGTTCCATAAGTAACGCGGCCAATTTTTTTTTTCTGAGGCAACGGTACACCACAGCGTGTTGTAACCGGCTAGGCTAAGTGGAGGGGGATGTTAGCTTCAAAACGCTGTTTGTCTCACTCCGCTGCGAGCTGCCGTAGAGTTAGGACGTGCGTTTCCGTCAACCCCGTTTTGAGTTTATGTAACACGGCGCAATGGATCATTCTGTAGAGAAATGGTACGGTATCAGATTTTGCGCTAAACTTGGGAAATCCGCCACCGAAACGTTTCCATTACTTCAGCATGCCTTTGGGACTGATTGCTTGTTCAAATCACAAGTTTTCCGATGGCACAAGTCGTTCATGGAGGGCCGAGAGGAGATCACCGACGACCCTCGCAGTGGACGGCCATCAACCGCACGAGTCGACGAAAATGTGACGCGTTGTTTGTACTCTGACAGACGGCTGAGCCTTCAATTGATAGCACAGACTCCAAACATATAAAAAACAACCGTTTTCCGCATTATAAGCGAAGATTTGAACGTGAGAAAGGTGTGTGTCAAACTCGTCCCAAAAGTGTTGATTGACGAACACAAGCACATGCGAGTGCTTCGGTGTCGAGAAATGTAGGAAATGTGTGAATATGATCCTCATTTTTTAAGCTGACTTATCACTGGTGATGAGTCGTGGATTTCTGAGTACGACCCTGAGACAAAAAGGCAGCGTTCAGAGTGGCACACCCCATCGTCACCCCGTCCCAAGAAGGCACTATTTAGCAAGTCCAGGATCAAAATCATACTCATTGACTTCTTTGACGTCACAGACATTGTCCACCACGAATTCGTACCTACCGGAACAACAGTGAACTCAGCTTTCTACTTCGAAGTGCTCAAAAGACAGTAAAGGAGGGTCTCGCGCTGCCGCAGCAACATCAAGAACACGTAGAAAGTTCACCACGACAACGCGCCGAGTCACAGCGCCTTCATTGTCAACGACTTCCTGGCCAGAACCAAGACCCCATTGGTTCCCCAGCCTTCCTACAATCCTGACCTGGCCTCCCCTGACGTTTTTTTCTTTCCTCGGTCAAAAGGAGTCATGAAAGGAAAACATTGTGACACGACTGAAAGTATCCAGGCGCATGTTACATCAGCTCTAAAGGACATTCCGGAAAAGGTATTACAGGATACCTTCCATGCATGGAAACACCGCCTTCAGAAATGTATCGACGCAAGAGGTTGCTATTTTCAAAATTTTTGATTATTTTTGCGAGTATATTCAATAAATAATTTTTTATGAATTTGGTCTCATTACTTATGGAGCGCACTTTGTAGAAATTCTTAATCGGCACTGTCTGAAATGAATAGCTAGTATTCGGTGGCGCTTAAGGTTATATAGAAATAGTAAAGAACGTTTTAAATGGCGTTACAAGTAAGAGTGGGGATCTCTTCTTACTTAAAAAGTCTTTAGCTTATTTCTCTGCAAGTTCACATGTTTCGATGTGCAGTCGGTATTCTGGTATCACGGTCAGTGGAAAACGCAGTGACTCACGAATCCTTCCAGCCGGCCTCATGCGAATGAGCAGTGTAGCGGCAGTTTAAGTCGTACTCTCGTCCGCCCGTATCCTCACGGGGGGCCGTTGAAATTGGCAGCAAGCACTGTGACACAGCTCCACAGCAGTCCCGGCAGTTCGTCGTCTGGTGATGAACGGCGCTGATTCTGCCTGCAGTGCCACTATTAACTGAAATTCTTCGCTACGTCACACGGTACTCATTTAGATTCTCTCGTGATGAACTGCCTGCTTATGGCTCTGATCTACTGACTCTTTCTTAACGTCCGGCGCGCTCTTTGTTAGATTCAGTAGTGACTCTACTATCGCAGGTATATATCTTCTGTTTGCAGAAATAAAGTCATCTTTACCAGTAGAATTGTTACGTTTCCACGTATTTGAAAATTACAGGCGCATCGTCAATACCTTAATATGTATGGAGGAGGAGTAAATTACGAAAAAAATCATAACTTGCTACTTAAATTTGGATGTACCTATATCGATAAGCCGAAACATAATGACAACTGCCACAGCAATTTTGGATACAGATTGGTGGCGCTGCGGGCAACTGACGCGGTGACAACAGGATGTAAGCGGAGCAAACACGGACGAGGGGTGCCATAGCGAAGATATATGCCGCAAATGGGGAAATCCATCGAGATAAGTGACCTTTACAAAGGGCAGACTATTCTTGCGCAGAGCCTGTGAACGAGTATCCCGAAAACGACAAAGCTTGTCGAATGTTCACGTGCTGCTGTCGTGAACATCTACGGAAAGAGGTAGAAGGATTGTGAAACTGCCATTAGAGGCTAAATCGTTGGCCGTCCACGACACTTCACGCGACGTGTGGTTCGGAGGCTTGTCTGCTCTGTATAGTAGGGTAGATGATGACCAGTGGCATCTCTGCCGAAAGAGCACAATGCTAGTGCACGCACAGAATTCATTGTACAGTGTTGAATATGGAGCTCCACACCAGACAAGGTGATCATAAAAAATGGTTCAAATGGCTGTGAAGACTATGGACATCACACACATTCATGCCCGAGGAAGGATTCGAACCTGCGACCGTAGCGGTCGCGCGGTCCCAGACTGAATCGCCTAGAACCGCTCGGTCACACCAGCCGGCAGGTGGTCATAAACTGCATACAAATACAAAAAAAGTAAAACTTAAAAACTATACTAAATCTGCTTTCAAACGGATAATGGTTGCAACGCTAGTGTGTTTTACCACGCTTACTCCGATATCTGGGATGACTTATTAACAAAACTGATAGTTTAAGGTGTACTGCAAATAATGGTGTGACGTAATATCATTGACACACAAAAATCGTAGTGTGATTTGGAGAAAATATCAGTGACAGAGTAAATACCTAGAAAGACAGGAGTGAAACCCAGACTTCCAGTATGAATCACACCCGTTTAGTCATTTAGTCATCAGTACTCTTAATATGATCAGCGTTAATGAAATCTTGAAGCGTAGATCAGATCTCTCATGCCCAACGAATAGTGTGTACACAGCTTTCTTATGAAGTAGCTTTTCCAGATCCTTGCCTGGTTTGGATTTTACTAAAAATTGAAGGACTTAATGATGAATAAGTATTTAAATGATGGTTTATTAAAAGTCGTTTCCCATTTAATAAGAACAATTGATTAAATCTGAAATATAACACGGAAACCTCTAAACCAATTGATGAGCCCCAATAGTTTGATATTTTGGTAAACCAGGTGAGGGAAGAACGCAGCATTTAGTCAAGGTAGTAGCTATTTATTAATATTAATTACCTTTTTCTGCCGCTGAAAGCTTATCTTGAAATGCTTGACATCGATATATCTTCTTTTTAGGCTTCTGCTTCTTTATTTACTGATAACGTAATGGTATTAATCACCTGAATGAGAGTATTCACCGATAGAAACACATTGTTCATTCTAATAGGAACCACACCTTTGGACTGGTTTCCTTTTCTTATTTTATACATGATACTTGACAAAGGCCTTAGCACGACCACATGGGATGAAATGATTTCAGATGTTTTCACTGGAACGAAAACCAGGATTGCAGCGTTCGGTCGATGCGGAATTTTGTTTTTCCGTTCGTCTTCATACACATATGTTTTCTACTAACAACTGTGCAGTATATGGCACAGGATTCATCTCACTGCAACACATATTAGGGTTTCTTGTCATTCCGTTCGAGTATGAAGCACAGCAGGAATGACAGCTAGTGTAATTAGTCCAACCGACTCTTCGCTTTCTCTAACTAAGCGATACGTAGCGGTTTGTAATACTTTTCTAGATTCTGCATTTAAGCCTAGGTGTTTTATCAATTTTTAGCAGTACAAAATATCCAATCTCTGGGAGCTTTATAAACCCATGGGTAATAGTAACAAACAAAAGATTTCTTATATGAACTAAACGTTATTAAATTTTATCGAGAAATAAACATATAGTTTCACTGGAAATGTATTCTGTGTTGAAAATAATATTCTCTGCCCGGACTACGTCTGTCACCTGACATAAGTATCTCAAATTACAACAATGCAGGCGATAATTTCTAAGGGTTAAATTACAGCAACTCAGACGTCACCTAATGAAAATACGGCATGTGGTCATGTTGCTTTGCTTGTGATTCTGGCGGATGTTATAGCGTGTGATCGTGTCCTGTTGTGCTACGAAGGCGATACCGTTATAAACATTTGTGTTATATAAGCGGATATAAACAAATTCACAACTGCGTATGGGTACGTGAAATGGAACGAACGAATGAGACCCATGATGAAATTATGGAAATCTCTTCTAATTGCTTCAAAGAAGAAGCCCCAACGGAGCCACATCTTCAGCAACTGGGAACAAAGCCTTTGCAACTGGGTGTGTGACAGATGCGCCACGCAGTGGAAGACCAAAGATATATTACAACGATAAGGACGTCATTGAACGCGTAAGTGTATCACTGCTTGCTTCACCAGAAAACTCGACAAGGAAGTGGTCGAAAGAGTTAAACATTCACAGAACCTCCATGTGTCTTTGAATGAATGAAGTAGGTTATCGTTAATTTCGACCGGCGCTGAGAATGATGGTAACCATACAGAGCGAATTTCAAATACACGATGATTTTTTTCAATCGTGTACAAACTCTACGGATTGATCGATGAGAGTTGTTGTTGTGGTCTTCAGTCCTGAGACTGGTTTGATGCAGCTCTCCATGCTACTCTATCCTGTGCAAGCTTCTTCATCTCCCAGTAACTACTGCAACCTACATCCTTCTGAATCTGTTTAGTGTATTCATCTCTTGGTCTCCCTCTACGATTTTTACCCTCCACGCTGTCCTCCAATACCAAATTGGTGACCCCTTGATGCCTCAGAACATGTCCTACCAACCGATCCCTTCTTCTAGTCAAGTTGTGCCACAAATTTCTCTTCTCCCCAATCCTATTCAATACCTCCTCATTAATTATGTGATCTACCCATCTAATATTCAGCATTCTGTAGCACCACATTTCAAAGCTTCTATTCTCTTCTTGTCCGAACTATTTATAGTCCATGTTTCACTTTCATACATGGCTAATCTCCATACAAATACTTTCAGAAACGACTTCCTGACTCTTAAATCTATACTCGATGTTAACAAATTTGTCTTCTTCAGAAACGCATTCCTTGCTATTGCCAGTCTACGATTTATATCCTCTCTACTTCGACCATCATCAGTTATTTTGCTCCCCAAATAGCAAAATTTCCTTTACTACTTTAAGTGTCTCATTTCCTAATCTAATTCCCTCAGCATCACCCGACTTATTTCGACTACATTCCATCATCCTCGTTTTGCTTTTGTTGATGTTCATCTTATATACCCCTTTCAGGACACTATCCATTCCGTTCAACTGCTCTTCCAAGTCATTTGCTGTCTCTGACAGAATTACAATGACATCGGCAAACCTCGAAGTTTTTATTTCTTCTCCGTGGATTTTAATACCGACTCCGAATTTTTCTTTTGTTTCCTTCACTGCTTGCTCAATATACAGATTGAATAACATCGGGGAGAGGCTTCGAGCCTGTCTCACTCCCTTCCCAATCACTGCTTCCCTTTCGTGTCCCTCGACTCTTCTAACTGCCATATGGTTTCTGTACAAATTGTAAACAGCCATTCCCTCCCTGTATTTTACCCCTGCCACCTTCAGAATTTGAAAGAGAGTATTCCAATCAACATTGTCAAAAGCTTTCTCTAAGTCTACAAATGCTAGAAACGTAGGTTTGCCTATCCTTAATCTAGCTTCTAAGATAAGTCGTAGGGTCAGTATTGCCTCACGTGTTCCAATATTTCTGCGGAACCCAAACTGATCTTCCTCGAGGTCGGCTTCTACTAGTCTTTCCATTCGTCTGTAAAGAATTCGCGTTAGTATTTTGCAGCCGTGACTTATTGAAATGATAGTTCGGTAATTCTCACATCTGTCAACACCTGCTTTCTTTGGGATTGGAATTATTAAATTCTGCTTGAAGTCTTAGGGTATTTCGCCTGTCTCATATATATTGCTCACCAGATATATTTCTCCCAAGGCTGTCAGTAGTTCTAATGGAATGTTGTCTACTCCTGGGGCCTTGTTTCGACTCAGGTCTTCAGTGCTCTGTCAAACTCTTCACGCAGTATCATATCTCCCATTTTATCATCTACATCCTCTTCCATTTCCATTATATTGTTTTCAAGTACATCGCCCTTGTATAGACCCTCTATATACTCCTTCTACCTTTCTGCTTTCCCTTCTTTGCTTAGAACTGGGTTTCCATCTGAGCTCTTGATATTCATACAAGTGGTTCTCTTTTCTCCAAAGGTCTCTTTATTTTTGCTGTAGGCAGTATCTATCTTACCCCTGGTGAGACAAGCCTCTACATCCTTACAATTATCCTCTAGGCATCCCTGCTTAGCCATTTTGCACTTCCTGTCGATCTCACTTTTGAGACGTTTGTATTCCTTTTTGCCTGCTACATTTATTGTATTTTTATATTTTCTCCTTTCATTAGTTAAATTCAATATATCTTCTGTTACCCAAGGATGTCTACTAGCCCTCGTGTTTTTACCTACTTGATCCTCTGCTGCCGTCACTACTTAATCCCTCAAAGCTACCCCTTCTTCTTCTACTGTATTTCTTTCCATTCCTGTCAATTGTTCCCTTATGCTCTCCTTGAAACTCTGTGCAACCTCTGGTTCTTTCAGTTTATCCAGGTCCCATCTCCTCAAATTCCGACCTTTTTGCAGTTTCTTCAGTTTTAATCTAAGTTCATAACCAATAGATTGTGGTCAGAGTCCACATCGGCCCCTGGAAATGTCTTACAATTTAAAACCAGGTTCCTAAATCTCTGTCTTACCATTATATAATCTATCTGAACCCTGTCAGTATCTCCAGGCTTCTTCCATGTATACAACCTTCTTTTATGATTCTTGAACCAAGTGTTAGCTATGATTAAGTTGTGCTCTGTGCAAAATTCTACTAGGCGGCTTCCTCTTTCATTTCTTCCCCCCAATCCGTATTCAGCTACTACGTTTCTCTCTCTCCCTTTTCCTACTACCGAATTGCAGTCACCCATGACTATTAAATTTTCGTCTTCCTTCACTATCTGAATAATTTCCTTTATTTCATCGTACATTTCTTCAATTTCTTCGTCATCTGCAGAGCTAGTTGGCATATAAACTAGTACTACTGTGGTAGGCGTGGGCTTCGTGTCTATCTTGGCCACAACAATGCGTTCACTATGCTGTTTGTAGTACCTTACCCGCACTCCAATTTTTTTATTCATTATTAAACCTACTTCTGCATTACCCCTATTTGATTTTGTATTTATAACCCTGAATTCGCCTGACCAAAAGTCTTGTTCCTCCTGCCACCGAACTTCGCTAATTCCCAGTATATCTCACTTTCACCTATCCATTTCCCTCTTTAAATTTTCTAACCTACCTGCCCGATTACGGGATCTGACAATGCACGCTTCGATCTGTAGAAAGCCAGTTTTCTTTCTCCTGATAACGATGTCCTCCTGAGTAGTCCCCGCCCGGAGATCCGAATGGGGGACTATTTTACCTCCGGAATATGTTACCCAAGAGGACACCATCATCATATAACCATACAGTAAAGCTGCATGCCCTCGGGAAAAATTACGTCTGTAGTTTCCCCTTGCTTTCAGCCGTTCGCAGTACCAGCACAGCAAGGCCGTTTTGGTCAATGTTGCAAGGCGAGGTCAGTCAATCATCCAGACTGTTGCCCCTGCAACTACTGAAGAGGCTGCTGTCCCTCTTCAGGAATCACACGTTTGTCTGGCCTCTCAACAGATACCCCTCCGTTGTGGTTGCACCTACGGTACGGCTATCTGTATCGCTGAGGCACGCAAGCCTCCCCACCAACAGCAAGGTCCGTGGTTCATGGGAGTATACGGAATAAAAGAAGTATAATGAATTTACGTCCGGAAATGCATGGATTCCATGCTAGAGACCATTTATTCAGTCGTACATCGTTACAGAGACTGCGGTCTAATACGCGCTGTACCTTGGAACCACAGTTACAGCATGTGCAGAAAATGTTTTCCATGTTCCTCAACGCATGCGTATACCCTCCGTAGCATATTCTGTTCCACAAGTTCACATCGGCCAAGCTGCATCAGGCCAATGTCAAAGGCATCATAAATAAGCTGCTCCATTGTCTACACATCTCTAATGGGCTCTGCATACACGATAGTATTGAGGTGGACCCATAACTAGAAAACTTACGGGTTGATATCCCGTGAACGAGCAATCCATGCAACTGGACTCCCTCGTCCGACCCATCGACCAAGGAAAGCACGATTGAGAAGCGGCCTGGAGCACCAGCATGTAGGAGCCACATATCCCTTCAATTCAATGGCACTTTCTTCCAGCAGGTGAGGCAAAGTCACCGGCAAGAAACGCCGATAGTTGCGGCCTGTTAGGCGACGTGCAAGAAAGACTGGTCCAAAAATACGGTCGCCAATTATCCGGGCCCACACATTCCTGCTGCACCGATGCTGCCCCATACCATGAGGGTTCTGAATACTATTCCAAAGCTGAGTATTATGAAAGTTGAAGATACCACTCCACATAAAGGTGAATAGGATGGATGACACAAATCCCGGAATCGTGGTTGCCTGGTAAAATGGAAATACCGTGTGGCTATGGCCTCACGTCGGGAAGACCGTTCGCTGGTGCAAGTCTTTCGAGTTGACGCTACTGCTGCGACTTGCGTGTCGATGGGGACGAAATGATGATGATAAGGACAACACAACATCCAGTCCCTGAGCGGAGAAAATCTTCCTCACAGCCGGGAATCGAACCCGGGTCATTAGGTATGACATTCCGTGGCGCTGACCACTCAGCTACCGGGGGCGGACGTGGTTGCCTGGTGAAAAAACCAGTGACAAAACTGCTGCCGATGTGCAAAATCAGTCTGTCGCTAATAAGCCCTGCACACGCTGTAAGTAATAAGTGTAGTAACAATTCTCATACAATGTTTTCCACACGGTCTTCTGGCTTACCCTGTACTGGCGGCCCAACTGCCTGGTATTGACACGCTAGTCGCCTTCCACAGTGTTAATCACATTTTCCTTCAAGTCTAGTGTCCGTGCATTTCGGGTACATCCTTCATGATTTCCTGTTTCCTGGATCGACCCTGTCTCAGACAAACGGCGAAACACTATTGCAAGCACTGAATGCTGTGGTTGTTGGCGGGGATAAGTCTCCTGATACAGCCTTGCTGCCCGCCGTTCATTGCCACTTGCCTTTCCGTAACTAAACACCATGTCGACAAGCTTTCGATTCGAATACGGAACCATTGTGTAAAACGCTGCATCACATCCACTACATGGTGAGGCGGCAAGAGAAGTGAATCGAACACAACACTACCAATTACTATGGCAGGAGAGGGCGCTGGAGCATGACGTATGAGAACAGTATCTCCCACTAGGAGGAAACCATGCTTACTGTAACTGTGGCTGCAGGGTACAGCACATATTAGACTGCGGGCTGTATAACAAAGTGTGATTGAATAAATGGTCTCTAGCATGGAAACCATGGATATCTGGATATAAGTTCATTGGACCTCTTTTGTTCCGCATCCTCTCATCGATCAGTCCCACGCAACGAGTGTAACGGTGTCCCGCGAGAGGACACAGCAAGCGACGCAGGCTGGAATTACGAACGCAGAATGCGCATTCTTCCCCTCTGTGCGAGCTCAAAGCATGTTATAGTCTTAACTAGCTATTCAAGTGGTGCCATTGAGACAGAGTGGTATTTGCCTTGGGTTTGGAAGCAATGACTGATATTTTGTTTTGACTTCTGACGAATTGAGGTGACAATGGCGGAGGTGCACTTGCGACTCTGCAACTGAGGGTCGCCTGCCCGAACATGTCGCTGGGAGGCTCGGACTAGCCGCAGACCGATGAGATCTGCCTGTAGAACCCTACTACCTGTGGCCTCTATTCGTTCATCTGCATCTACATCAACAATACACACAGCGCAAGTCACCGTACGGTGCGTTTACGAGGATACTTTATACCATCACTAGTCATTTCCTTTTTGTTTCACTCACAAATACACTACTGGCCATTAAAATTGATACACCACGAAGACGACGTGCTACAGACGCGAAATGTAACCGACAGGAAGAAGATACTGTGATATACAAATGATTAGCTTTTCAGAGCATTCACACAAGGTTGGCTCCGGTGGCGACAACTACAACGTGCTGACATGAGGAACGTTTCCAACCGATTTCTCATACACAAACAGCAGTTGACCTGCGTTGCCTGGTGAAATGTTTTTGTGATGCCTCGTGTAAGGAGGAAAAACGCGTAAGTTTCTGACTCTGATAAAGGTCGGATTGTAGCCTATCGCGATTGCGGTTTATCGTATCGCGACATTGCTGCTCGCGTTGGTCGAGATCCAATGACTGTTAGCAGAATATGGAATCGATGGGTTCTGGGGGGTAATACGGAACGCCGTTCCGGATCCCAACGGCCTCGTATCACTAGCAGTCGAGATGACAGGCATCTTATCCGCATGGCTGCAACGGATCGTGCAGCCACGTCTCGATCCCTGAGTCAACAGATGGGGACGTTTGCAAGATAAAAACCATCTGCACGGACAGTTCGACGACGTTTGTAGCAGCATGGACTATCAGCTTGGAGACCATGCTACTGTTACCCTTGACGCTCCACCACAGACAGGAGCGCCTGCGATGGTGTGCTCAACGACGAACCTGGGTGCACGAATGGCAAAACGTCGTTTTTTCGGATGAATCCTGGATCTGTTTACAGCATCATGATGGTCGCATCCGTGTTTGGCGACATCGCGGTGAACGCACATTGGGAGCGTGTCTTCTATCATCGCCATACTGGCGTATCATCCGGCGTGATGGTAAGGGGTGCCATTGGTTACACGTCTCGGTCACCTCTTGTTCGCATTGACGGCACTTTGAACAGTGAATGTTACATTTCAGATGTCTTACGACCAGTGGCTCTAACTTTCATTCGATCCCTGCGAAACCCTACATTTCTGCAGGATAATGCACGACGCCATGTTGCAGATCTTGTACGGGACTTTCTGGATAGAGAAAATGTTCTATTTCTGCCCTGGCCAGCACGTTCTCCAGATCTCTCACCAACTGAAAACGCCTGGTCAATGGTGGCGGAGCAACTGGCTCGTCACAATACGCTAGTCACTACTCTTGATGAACTGTGGTATCATGTTGAAGCTGCATGGGCCGCTGTACCTGTCCACGCCATCCAAGCTCTGTTTGAGTCAATGCCCAGGCGTATCAAGGCCGTTATTACGGCCAGAGGTGGTTGTTCTGGGTACTGGTTTCTTAGTATCTATGCACCCAAATTGCTTGAAAATGTAATCACATGTCAGTTCTAGTATAATATATTTGTCCAATGAATACCCGTCTGTCATTTGCATTTCTTCTTGGTGTAGCAATTTTAATGACCAGTAGTGTAGAATGATGGAAAAATACTGTCCATATACCTCTGTAAGAACCATAGCGTCACTAATCTTATCTCCATGGTCCTTACGCTAAATGTACGTAGACGCCAGCCTCATATGGCAATGCTCTAAATTTTCTCAATAGTGCTCCTCGAAAAGAACGTCGCCCTCCCTCCAATGATTCCCATTAAGTTTCCCAAGCTTCTCGGCAATATTTACATGTTGTTGGAACCTACCGGTAACAAACCTAACTGTCCGCCTCTGGATTGCTTCGATGTCTTCCTCACCTCTCGGCATCGCAACTGATGTTGCAGTTGAAGTTGGGTAAGTGTGGCTGACTGTTGATGTTATTCATGTTGAATTAGATCTCCGTTCTATGGGAATTAGTTTGAAAATTTTTCTGTTCATGATCTTTTCACATACAGGACATTCATGGTGATAGTGTGTCAACATTTTTACTGGCAAATCCTTGTGTGTAAGAGCTGGGCTAGTGGGTATGCTGTCAAAAGATGATTCAGCATCTATATTTCTTAGGAGGCTTGCAACTGATATGAAATTTAATTTTGTTTGTGATACAACTTAGTATAGGTTGGGTTAATTTGGCGGAAGAGACCAGACAGCTAGGTCATCTGTCTCACAGGATTAGGGAAGAATGGGGAAGGAAGTCGGCCGTGCTCTTTCAAAGGAAGCATCCGGGCATTTGCTTGAAGCGATTTAGGGAAATCACGGAAAACCTAAATCAGGATGACCGAACGCGGGACTGAACCGTCGTCCTCCCGAATGCGAGTCCAGTGTGCTAACCACTGCGCCACCTCGCTCGGTAAAGTATTTACGCAAGGGTGTGTCGAGAACTTGTAGACTGAAGGATGTGCCAGATTGTTTAATAGATTGTTTAATAAAATACGTATTGATCCTGCCAAAAGCCGACAAGTTCATTTTTTTTTCTTTTGTAACCCGCCTTCGTATACTGTTCCCTGAGTGTGTCTGTGAAGTCAGTGATTACATAATCTGTTGCAACGTACTGTCTGCCCTGCTGACCTTGGCCACTGACAAAGTCTTGCAGAAGCAGTGGACCCTAGATTTACTTGGTCCATTGCCAGGATAAGAAGGAGCTTAGGTTCTCGCGAGTCTTTGATCTCAACCTCTTTACGCGTTGCTACATTAGTAACCGCTCTGGCGCTTTACTCATTTGCCGAGTAGCCTCATCACCATGCACATCATTCCCCCCCCCCCCCCCTCTTCCGACTATCAAACACTGAAGAAGAATGAATCTGACGAGGGATATTTTGAGGCGAAATTTTATGTCGAGTGAATTGTATAACCTCAGCTAAGCATTGTTTAAAATTTCAGGCGGCAGTCTATCTTCCTGGCTGTTACAAGACTGTTTGCCCTTGGTGTTTGTTTTTTGTGAGGGTTTTAGTGTCCATGCAGAATACAATGAGGTGACAAAAGTCGTGGGGTAGCGTTATGCACGTGTACAAACGACAAAAATGGCCATTCATTGGCAGAGTTGTCATTTGTACTTAGGTGATTCATGTGAAAAGGTTTCCGACGTGATTACGGCCGCACGACGGGAATTAACAGACTTTGAACGCGGAATGATAGTCGGAGATAGACGCAAAATGGCATGGTTCAAATGGCTCTGAGCACTATGCGACTTAACGTCTGAGGCCATCAGTCCCCTAGAACTTAGAACTACTTAAACCTAACTAACCTAAGGACATCACACACATCCATGCCCGAGGCAGGATTCGAACCTGCGACCGTTTCGGTCGCTCGGGTCCAGACTGTAGTGCCTAGAAACGCACGGCCAGAACGGCCGGCCTAGACGCATGGGACATTAAGTTTCAGAGACCCACGCTGTCATGAGTGTGCCGAGAATACTAGATTTCAGGCATTACCTCTCACCACAGAAAACGCAGTAGCCAGCGGCCTTCACTTAACCAAAGAGACAAGTGGGATTTTGCGTAGAGTTATCAGTGCTAACTGCAGGCAAAATCAAAGAAATCAATATGGGACGTACGACAAACGTGTCCGTTAGGACAGTGCGGCAAACTTTGGCGTTAATGGATAAAGGCAGCACACGACCGATGCGAGTGCCTTAGCTAACAGCTCGACATCGCCTGCAGCGCCTCTCCTGGGTTCGTGACCATACCCGTTGAACGTTATACGACTGCAAAGCCGTCGCTTGGTTAACTAAGTCCCGATTTTAGTTGGTAAGAGCAGATGGTAGGGTTAGAGTGTGGCGTAGACTTAGAGAATGTAAGGACCATAGTAGTCAACAAGGCACTGTGTAAGCCGGTTGTTGTTCCATAATGGTGTGAGCTCTGTTTACAGGGAATGGACTGGGTCCTTTGGTCCCACTGAACTAATCATAGACTTGAAATGGTTATGTTTACCTATTTGGAGACAATAAGCAGTCATTCATCGATTTCGTGTTCCCAAACAGCAGTGTCATGCCACTTGTCCACTATTGTTTGTATCTACATATACAGATATACTCCGCTAGCCACCAAGCGGTGTGTGGCAGAGGGCACAATTCGCGCCAAAGTCACATTTCCCTCCCCCTACCACCCCCCCCCCCCCACCCTCCACCCCTCTGTTCCACTCGCGGATCACGCAAGGGAAAAACGTCTGAACGCCTCAGTACGAGCTCCAATTTCCCTTATCTTTGAATCGTGATCATTGCGCGATTTGAAAGTTGGTGGTAATACTATATGCTCTACATCCTCGGTGAAGATCGGATTTCGGATTTTAGTGAGCAGCCCCTTCTCTTTAGCGCGCCGTCTATCTGCAAGTGTGTCCCACTTCAAACTTTCTATGAGATTTGTAACGCTCTCGAGATGGCTAAATGTACCAGTCACGAACCTTGCCGCTCTTCTTTGGACCTTCTCAATCTCTTGAATGAGACCCAACTGGTAAGGGTCCCATACAGACGAACAATACTCCAAGAATGGACGAACTAACGTATTGTAAGCTATGTCCTTTGTTGAAGGGCTGCATCGCTTCAGAATTCTACCAATAAACCGGAATCTAGAGTTCGCCTTACCCGTTACTTGTGTAATCTGATCATTCCATTTGAGGTCATTTGGAATAGTCACACCCAGATACTTGACGGACGTTACCGCTTCCAAAGACTGGGCATTTATTTTGTACTCGTACATCAATGGGGATTTCGCCTTCTTATACGCAGTAGGTTACACTTGAGAGATAACTGCCAGTCATTACACCACGCATTTATTTTTTGTAAATCCTCATTGATTTGTTCACAACTTTCGTGTGTTCGTGTGCTACCACTTTCCTGTAGACTACAGCATCATCGGCAAACAGTCTGAGGCCGCTGTCAATACCATCAACCAGATCGATTATGTAAATCTTAAAAAGCAGAGGACCTATTACGCTGCCCTGGGGCTCACCTAAAGTTGCACATAATCTAGAGGTCAGTTCGTGCACGAGATCCTTTACCGCCAACGATTTCGCAATTAAGGACGTCTATAGAGACAGCATGGCTTAATATTTGTGTAGGGGACTTCCTGCGACTTGTTGAGTATATGCCACGTCACGTTACTGAATTACGTCGGTCAAAAGGAGGTCCGACATGATATTAGGAGGTATTCCATGACATTTGTCACCTCAGTGTAAAGAAACAGTTTTGTAATTAATTTGTTATTATTTGGGATTCTATTATCGTCTTCTTTTATTAGATTTTACAAAGTGTTCCACACGAGGTTAATTTTTTTGTCGATTTTGTTTTAAATTCATGACTGGAAGCTGGGCAGTTTAGGGCGCTCAAGTCTTGGTGGACTGATTCATCTTTTATAAATTTATTTTGAAGCCACTCATTGTGGGCTCTCCATAATTTAATAACCATAGTCAGATATGACATTAATCTTTATTATGAATAGAAGTACAGAAAGGAATTACGTGTTTTCTATGTGCGTCGACTAACTACGCCAAAGATATTTGCTCGACTCTGCCGCCCATGTGTGGGCAAATGCGGTTAATTAGTAATGCTTAGTCGCAACCAATTAATACACTAATTTGTTTTGCCATTACAGCATGTGTATCTCTTGTCAGCTTTAAAATTGTGCTCAGTGTTTGCTGAAAACGCCAAACGCCTTTGACGACGCAGTAAAAGCCTTTGAAAGGACAGGATAGTGTTTTGTTTCTCTGTCCGTCTAATTATCTAATTGGCGATAGGTGCTAAATATCCGTTCAAATTTGTGTGTAAAGCAACACTCATTGTGAGAAACGAAGGCTGTTAACGTATTTCGCTGTCTAGTCTGCCTGGTACTGATCTTCTGCCAACATTATTCACCGGTGCGCAAAAATACCTTTCGCGTGATGTGTCACTGCCAAATAACACTGCTCGACGAAACTTGCACGATACATAGGAATAATCCCTACAGTATAGTGCAGCAGGTGATTCGAAAAAATACGGAATGAAACGAACAGAAACGAAACTTTCATTCAAAGCCGGTACTTACAATGAAGTCACGGCGATTTATGATGGTCTCCTGGATATTACCCAGTGCGGTATATGATTCTTAAGAGATGTGTGTTCACCACGGACGGCAATGCATATTCTGCAATGTACTTCCACGCGGGCAACAATGTTCGTAAGGAGCTTCTGTGGTAGGGTGTCCTACTCCACCCCCAACGTGGTTGACATCTGCTATATGGCCGATTGTGATGTAGACGTGCTGCAATATCTCTCCGTAGCGCATCCAGAAAAATGAAGTCAGAGAAGACACACCTGAAAAGACGTACATGAAGAAGGACTACAGTATCACAGTAACGCTGACCGGTGGGGCTACCATGTTCAAAAATTTGGACCTCGTTTCCCCCATGAAACTTTATGCTTCCCAACATCATAATACTATCAAAACGATCATGTTCGACATGATCATGGACGTATCCTAATAAGTTGAGAGATCGGAACACGTAATGCGTCCAGGGACATAGTTGAACCAGGTGGTTTTGGTGGTCCAGGTATTACTGCGTGCTGTGGGGAGGCATAATGTTGTATGGGTATACTGACCACTCTTCGCCTTTACCGGTAGTTAGTTCTTAAATTCATGTACACAAGTCATTAAATAATTGAAGTCAACACCGGCATTAGTAAGTAATATAAAATTCTTGTGTTCCTGTCAGAGTGGCTTAGTTAACAATGGTGTGAAGATTCGATAAGCATTTTTTTGCGAAGTCTTCGCAGGAATGATGAGAAGAGTGATATTTTTAATTAACCCACCCAGCTGGAAATCCTACAAATTTTTTTCACTTCCTCTCGAAGGAATTCCTATGAAATTACACGGTTGTTAATTTTCTACATAAGCGTCTAATTTTGCGGTACGGTTTTCACAATACTACTTTAGATTTTTCAAGATGTCTTCATCGGACAAGAGGCCCACTGTTTCCCCATCAAGTACTTTGAGGCAAATCCTCTTGTAAATGATGGATCCTACTGTGATGTCAGCTAACAGCTGGGGTATGTAAATCGTTTTCTGTAATGCACCAAGCGCTAGTTGTCACAAAAACTGCAATTTCCTTCAGATGGCAACAAGTTGTAAGCTATTGGACATTGGTTTTGTTAATGCATTGAGTCGGATTCAGTATTAAAACATCTTCATGATCAAAGCAAAGGTTATTAAGCACGTTGTACATCACTGCTGGCACACTTTGTTCCCACTATGCTGGGTTTGTAAAAGCCATACAAGAAACCCCTACCCCTGGCGAAATGCTGAGAATCCACCAACTCCACTTCCATTCTCTTCAGCTACCGACTCTGTGTCACATTTGGTCGTAGCGGATGAAAGTAAAGCTGACACGAAACTCTCGACCTCACGCAAGAGTCTGTGTCCACATATACATGAGGAAACGAAAAATAAAACTTTTTTTATTCATTTTGCCACTGAGATATTAATGGAAGCATTTAGTAACAAATGTTCCAGCAATGCACCGCCGTGACAGAGTTAATCAAGTAATAGGACATTGAGTTAATTGAGTATCAAGATCAGTAATTTGCTGCGACTTAAGACAGAGGTTCTCACACTAATTTGGCGACGAAACATTTTGGAATCGCTATATATTGTAGGGAGATCTAAAATAAGCGAAACCTGCTTTTATGTTCATTCTTTGATTGTGATAATGTAAAGAAAATCATGCAAAAAGCGGTTCATTATGCGCTACTGACTTCTACAATAGTATACAAAACAAAACCCACAAAACAATAATGAGAGATACGAGGAGGTTGCAATTTTTGACAACTCTTTAATATCAGATTTCAGAGAAAACGCATTTCAGGTTCAGAATTCGGTCTACTGCGTTATCTTGCCTTCGTGGCTACAAATAATGAAAATCCAGTTTCTCACAAGTTCATTGTTGGTAACTGGAGAAGAGCAGTCAGAGACAGTGTTGCAAATTGCGAGTATTCATCACGAACCCTGAACTAAAAAGCATTAAGTGACATTGTTTTGAAGAAGGATTCCATACTTGCATCTATAGTAATTTCTAAAAGCATTCATACATTTCGTTTGACATGTTTTCTGGCTTTTCGACTTCGGTGCAAAAGGATTCTGAAACCATGGATTCATTTTCAGTTTTGTATTTTGCTCTTCAGGAAAATATGTCTTAAAAGATACGCGCATTGAACCAATTTTTCAGAAATTTCTTTTGATAAATCTGCCGTCTCACCAACGAACACATTCAGTTCAAAAAACTTTAAAAGTCTCTCTTTTCAACACAAATAATCTAGAAACGTGATTTTTATGGTGGATATTTTGTTAACTGATGTCTCTTTCCCTTGTAAATACAGATATAATTCCTTAATTTTTCCAATTATATCTGCCAAAGTAGCTATTATGAACAAACGTGTTACATGCTAAAACGGTCTTTTAACTTAAAAGAAACGTGGGTCATAGAAGCTTGAATTCAACTCTTAGTTATGTCTTATCTTGAGATAACCGTCTAACCTCCATAGTCTTCTATGTTTGCTCCCATAATCTCATCACGACACTGAAAACAGTCGACACTGAAGAGGGCATGACTTAACGTAATCGATTATTTTTGCTGATTCATCAAAAACCCATTTTAGATTTGGTGGTGTCTTCTTTATCGCAAGTGGGTGTCTATTAAGGATACCATGGCAGTTTGGTGCTTTACTTTTTACATCACAGTAGGATCCATCATTTACAAGAGGATTTGCCTCAAAGTACTTGATGGGGAAACAGCGGGCCTCTTGTCCGGTGAAGACATCTTGAAAAATCTAAAGTAGTATTGTGAACTACTTTTTTTTTGGTTTGGTGCTTTACTTTTACTGTTGGCTTACCAGTCATTGCCTTGGCTCCATCTGTACAAATACAGATACAATCGTTCACGTGGCGATGGTTAATTTCTAAAATATTGATAAACATTTAAAAATATCAATCCCGGTAGTTCGCAGCGACGAACACATAATCAGGATTTCTTACAGTGAACTGACATTGTACAATTATCAGTCATAAGGCCAGTCCAGCAATATAAGTCGACGCATCCATTTGTAAGATGAATTTCTTACGTTGAAAGCGCACACTAGTTCTTGTTTGATATAGCCTGCGAGATCGTTAAGTCAGCAAGCCACAGTGTCCTTCAAAAGCGGTACTGTAGAAATATGCTTTGGAGATGTTTTTGTCGAGCACACATTTTTTTACGTTTAAGACAACAAGTTTTATTAAATTCGATCGAGCGAGGTGGCGCAGTGGTTAGACACTGGACTCGCATTCGGGAGGACGACGGTTCAATCCCGCGTCCGGCCATCCTGATTTAGGTTTCCCGTTATTTCCCTAAATCGCTCCAGGCAGATGCCGGGATGGTTCCTTTCAAAGGGCACGGCCGACTTCCTTCCCCGTCCTTCCCTAATCCGATGAGACCGATGACCTCGCTGTCTGGTCTCTTTCCCCAAACCAACCAACCAACCAACCTATTAAATTCGAAGCGATGATAATGTGCTTCGTTCCCTCGTGTAATATGATAGACAACCAAATACGATTCATCTGTGGTTGTGACCGAGCGTTTCTAGGCGTACAGTCTGGAACCGCGTGACCCCTACGGTCGCAGGTTCGAATCCTGCCTCGGGCATGGATGTGTGTGATGTCCTTAGGTTAGTTAGGTTTAAGTAGCTCTAAGTTCTAGGGGACTGATGACCTCAGCAGTTAAGTCCCATAGTGCTCAGAGCCATTTGAACCATTTTTGTTGTCTTTTTTTTTAAAGTTCTTTCAATGTTTTAAGTAGTGCGCCCTTTCAGAGTGTAGTATATTCAAGGGCACACTATTTGACACATTAAAGGAACATTACAAAAAAACGCAACACAAACAGCTGAAAAGTCTACCCACGCACGCACGCACGCACACACACACACACACACACACACACACACACACACACACACACACACAAGCACAAAGAAAACAAAATTCAAATTTAGTGTCAAACTCACTGGTGAACAAATGAACACTGACTGGGCTGGGACACACAACAACCACTATTATAATTTGTTTTGGTGAAGTGTAAAGCGCGTTTACAACCATATTTGTGAAAATATGTGTTATGTTTACGTGAGATTCACTACTTCTCATCAGGATGGTGAGAAAAAAGTGCTTGCCACACAGAGATGTAAGTAAAAACGAATATAGGCGCGAATTATCGCGACAAACTAAGTTATGTTTAAAGCACAAAATAATAGGTTAACTCCCATCAACATTTTTCATCAACATCGTATTGTTGCAGATGACGAGCTACTTGTAATAAATAACACACAAGTGGCCCTGAAAAGCCAAGCAAAGCTAGTGGAAAGGTATTAACTAAAAGAAAGAAAATGTTATTTGAACTAAATGTTCACGTAATTTTGTAAACATTTAATAAAAATGTTCACATTACAGATTAAATAAAACTGAAACCCACTGATGATGGCACAGAGGTGCTGAAACATGTTTGGAAACTTGAAAAAACCGGTGTTTTGCATAAATGGTAGATCTTACATCCAACAATTTTCATTGCAAACACGGTAAACACAAGGACCTAAAAATCCAAATGATGAATGTCAATAACAATGTTGAAAACTTTGCTCATTACAATACTTGACCGCTTGGACTGTTTCAAGACTGAGCGCTTGACAATGTTGATTGCTAGGTTCCAGCTTGATGGCTTACCTGATTATATGGCCAGTACTTGAGAGGTACCAATTTGGAGCCCTGTTACAAGATTTATCCTTTGAGAATGCTGCAGCGTCAGCGATATTAGTCGCAAGGAATGAGATGTAAGTAAACGAACAACTGAAACAGTTAATTGTTCATGTGGAAATACTGTGTGTAGCAGAAAAGAAGAAAAGTTATCGAGACTGGGCGGCAATGCTAAAAACAAATTTGTTCGGTAGGTGTTTCTATATATTTTCAGAAGTGTGCAGAGCTACAAAAAACTCATCTATGGAGACTTACATCACCCTGTTAAAAAACAAAACTAAAATGTTGTCGCAGTACACTTACTAAGAGCATTTTGATGTGTGATTGTATCGTAAATTTGATACAGAAGTCCCTCAATCGACTGTAGCTACCAGCTGCCATGGTTCTGTGGTATATACACACATCAAAAAAAGTTTTGCATCAGTCCAGTTCCCAGACCTCCTGAAGATAGACGTTGACTGTTGATATTCTGTCACAGACACAGTCCCTTTGCTGTTCAGAAATGTGTCTAAACCCGCCCAAAGATGTAAACAACCATGCATGAGCATCGCCTATTAGACGGAGGGGGTCCGACAGCCGATAATTTCCAATCATTCCACCAGGGAGGAGGTACAGAGCTCGCGTTGTCTGTAGTTCAAGCATGCCTAGACGGTAAATAGCGCCGTTCGATCGCGTCCGCATTGTTACTTTGCGCCAGAAAGAGCTCTCATCAAGGTAGGTGTCCAGGAGTCTCGGAGTGAACCACAGCCATGTTGTTCGGACATGTAGGAGATACAGAGAGGCAGGTACTGTCGATGACATGCCTCGCTCAGGCCGCCCAAGGGCTAGTACTGCAGTGAATGATCGCTACCTAAGGGTTTTGGATCGGAGGAACCCTGACAGCAAAGCCACCATGTTGAATAACAACGCCTCCATGTTGAATAACAACGCCACCATGTGGAATAATGCTTTTCGTGCAGCCACAGGACGTCGTGTTACGAATAAAACTGTGCGCAATAGGCTGCATGATGCGCAACTTCACTCTCGACATCCATGGGGAGGTCCATGTTTGCAACTACGACAATATGCAGCGAGGTACAGAAGAGCCCAACAACTTTCCGAATGGACTGCTCTGGATTGGCATCACGCTCTCTTTAGCGATGAGTGTCGCATTTGCCTTCAATCCGGCAATTGCCAATGACATGTTTGGAGGCAACCTGGTCAGGCTGAACCCCTTAGACAGCGAGTGCAGCAAGGTGGAGGTTCCCTGATGTTTTGCGGTGGCATTATGTGGGACAGACGTACGCCGCTGGCGCTCATAGAAGGCGCCGCAACGGCTGTACGGTACGTGACTGGCATCCTCCGACCGCTAGTGCAACCATATCGGCAGCATATTGGCGAGGCATTCGTCTTCATCGACGATCATTCGCGCCGCCATCGTGCACATCTTGTGAATGACTTCCTTCAGGATAACGACATCGCTTGACTAGAGTGGCTATGGCTAGCATGTTCTCCAGACATGAACCGAATCGAACATGCGTGGGATAGATTGAAAATGGTTGTTTATAGACAACGTGACCCACCGAACACTCCGAGGGATCTACTCTGAATCGCCGTTAAGGAGTGGGAGAGTCTGGACCACAAGAACCTTGATGAACATGTGGGTAGTATGCCACGAGGTATGCAGGTATGCATCAATGCAAGAGAACGTGCTACTCGGTATTAGAGGTACCGATGTGTAGAGCTATCTGGAAGGCCTCGCTGTATGGTGGTACAACATGCTATGTGTGGCTTTCATGAGTAATAAAAAGGGCGGAAATGATGTTTACGTTAATCTCTATTCCAATTTTCTTTACAGGTTCCAGAACTCTTGGAACGGAGGTGATGCAAAACTTGTATTTTGAAAAACCAACAAAAAAGGACCCAGAGACTTCTCCGTAGGTACGGTGCTCCCAGCATTAGCAAACGAACGCACTACTTGGTCTCCAACTGAAAGTACAAGCAGCACCTATCAGTCGATAAATTTCTGTGGGGGCGTACTTGGAAGGTAACTTCCCTTTCATTGCTTTTTGGAGACCCCTCGACAAAAAGGGATATATAAATATAAAATAGTGCTCCTCAGAATTTAGATGGTTCAACGATTTTGCTTTGGTATTGTGTATTCAACCTAAAGAATGTGATCTGAGGTGAAACGAAAGCACAATGAAGGCAAGGCTGTTGCGGTCGTTAACAATGATACACTCTGATATCGCGTCTGTTCTTTCTACGCAGTGTACACGGAAGCCGTACAAAGTTTGAATCATATGTACATATCAAAGAAAAACTCATCGACAAATTGCCGAGTCGCAGTGCTAGCAAAATACGAAATATTTCGTTAGCGAATATTTCGTTTTTATTAGAATAGGAAGAGGTCTTGAAGACAGTTAGCAAGTACCTCTCGCTGGTGTCTGCAGAAGCTTCCGCTTCGGCTACATGTGTTATTGTGAAGCCGCATATAATATCATAGATCCGCGAGAGGACGACGCTTATGTCCACGGCCACAGTTAGGTGACAAGAATAAGGTGCAGCTCGTGGGTTCCTAAGAGTTATCCACAATTTTTGTTAATTTGATCTCGTTTAGATATTTCCGTTTATTGTTTATTTTAATCATTGTAGGAAATTAGGTAGAGTTCAAGCAGTTTTGTTGGACTATTTTATTTTTACTCATTTCGCCTTCTCTTTCTTTGCACTACTACAACATTCTTAATTATAAGAGACATGAAGCTGAGCCACAACTATTGTTACTGAGCCGGAACCAAGGAATCCTCGAAGTGAAAAAGATACGAGTGAACAATGTTGAACAGTTGCTGCAGTTAGGATAATTGCACTGTATTTATTTCGTTTACATTTCTCCCAATTCGAAACAACTTCGTGAATGAAGTGCAACACTTAGCGCTGAAAGCACGTTCATTACGAAAACGTATGTAGAGCCAGAACAGAACAAAACTCCTGGACGGAGAGTGCTGATATTTATACAAAAATCGAATATTCATGAACAGACAGATCTTAGAAACACAAGAAATTTCGAGAGCCTTCCAGAAATGGTAAGAAGTAAATAATAAATAACTGCTGGAGAACCCGTTTGCACTGGTAATAAGCAGCATGCTAGCCACTGAGGTTAACCGCTGCACCGCAATGCAAGCTGCAGAGCTTGCGGCAGTAAGCATTTCTGGGCCTGTGCTCCAGGCTACTGCAGGACATGGCTGTTAGGAGTGGAAGGATGGCGATCGATAGTTTGCTTGCGTCATCCGTTGGCTAGATACTGAGAACGTCGTGCATATTTCAAAATAAACACGGAATAGATAACACATTAAATTTTATTTCTTCTTCTCTTACACTCAGACGTCATTTCGACATGAGTTACGGTGCCCATCTTTTCACTTACCCTTGCTATCTTTCATCTCTGCATAGTACTACATCAAACATGTTCAATAACCTGTGAAATGTTATCTCTACTCTTGTGGCGTTCTTTCCCTGTATTGCTGCCTCCTCTGCCCGATTACATAGCTCTTGACGGTGTATTACGGTCTCCACAAGCCAGTTACTGCGTCTGACTCGGGCATGTCTTTCGCGCATTATCGATTGGCGGCCTTCTTTGACATCACAACTCAAATGCTTGAAGTTTCTTCTGGTAATACGTTTTATAACAATACAATCCTGTTACTGAGGAACATTGTCTTCACAAAGGCCATCCAATTCGTTATCTCTTGATTTTCCTCTTTCCTACCATATTCTCTTATATTGTCATTTCACAACTGATTTCCTTATTTTTTTTCTTTACTGTACCATATCGATCTTCGATTATGTTGAGAACGAGCTCTTCATTACTTTATTTTGTTATATTTCTGATTTACTCAAATTCTAATATAAGCAGCTGATAGCAATTATTGAGTGACAACCTGTATTACTAGTTGCCTCCAGTAACGAAACTGTTATTTTAGAACTTTTAGTGTTATTCTGACATTTTGCTCCATTCTTGTCAATTTTTTATGCGACATACACTGAATTTCATTTCAGTATACACTGTTCTTAACTGCACCAAAGCCCCTCAATCGTACCCTGCATTTTATAATTGTATCTTTCATTCTAGTTGGTACCTCGTCTCCTCTATGCATTTTCCTGTTTGAAAAATATGAGGCGTTATTTTTAGCTCAACGTGCACATTCATGTGTTCGAGCTTTTTCTTCTTTTTATTTTCCACCTAACGAAGAAGTAATGTTTTGCTAGAAATCCGGTGTTTCGATTCTCTTTTCATATAATTTCTACACCAGATTGCACAACCTTCCAATTTCGATACACCCACTACGTTCAGTACTTTCATAACTGCTTCAAGGAGATTTATTGCTTCCTTATAGCTCAGATCGTCAAATATGAATTTTATGTTTCCTTAGTTGTCTTGTTGTAGATCTCCCACGAATATTCTTCCTATATTTTCATTCCATAAAACCGTTCAAAGACTCTGTTCAACATTTCCGACACTACATTTGAGACTCTTGTAAGCTGCATCCATTCTTCGAAATGCCATTGTCAATTAATCTGTGCACATTTTACGTTCACATTTTTCTTCGATTTTTATATTTAACTTTTATTGTCTCCCTTGGCATTCTGAGGAGTTTTACTTTTTTATCCGATACCCATGACGCCTTCATACGTCGAAGTCTTCATAGCAGTTCCCCAAGGGGTTTATGACGTTTCACTCATCCCTGTAGGTATTTCTCTGACTTTTATTACCTAATTCGAAAGACACAATCTTTGACATTTCTCCATCCTTACAGTTACTTCTTAGTCTACTCAGTAGACAATTATAACTTATAATCAGGCTACACCTCTAGATCTGATTTCGGCAGATGCAGCATCTTTTACCTAAATGTTTTCAGAGAGATAATATAATCCTAACTTATTAATGTGTATCTGCTTGTGATTTTTGAAGTGAAACTGCCCGTATTGTTACAATTTGTCAATAAATTTGATGTATGGGCGATTAACCTATTTTTCACAGCTTCCGTTGCTAACAAAGTTTAAGACAAATGGAATAATATCCTCCATGCAGTAATGGTCAATATCTCGCACAGCATGTGATTCAGGATTCTCAATAATTTCCTGAAGATGATGTTCGACAGCTGTCTGCTTCCAGAGAACAACGAATATAAGAGTGCATGCTTGCTGTCTGTTGTTACACCTCATACTAGTGTTGATGATGAACAAAAGTTCCAAATGGAATGAAAGTATAATAGCAAAGAGGCTCTGCCGACTCTGATCCACTTTGACCTACGCATTACTGTAGCATACATGCAGAGCCATGGGCAGGGATGTAATTTTGAATGACTTGCCATTAGTGTATTTCTATTTAGATGATATCGTTGTTTAAACATCAGAAGAAGAACATGTATTGCAAGTGTAACAGCTTCATCAACAGCTGTATAAATACCATCTTAGCATTAACATGGCAGAAAGCATTCTTGCATAGTAAGAGATATCACGAACGACACACACACACACACACACACACACACACACACACACACACACACAACACTGGCGTAATATTCTACGATATTTATTATTATGTAATAAAATGGAACATTTACAACCATCCTTACGATGTTATTTATTCCAGAGTTCCCATTTTTCGGTGCTTCATGGCACCATCTTCTGCCTTTAACTGACGCTGAGGGGGTTAACACCACCTGTATACACGATTCATCAGCGACTAACATCTGCAAGTAGTTATCGCATACTACCTGTAACAGCGATTTTGTCTCTCCAGCCATCAACTACCAACTAACCAGTTATGCATGTTGGCCACAGATGGCTAGTTTATATGCATGGAGTTACCCCCCTCACCGTCATTTAAGGCCTGAAGATGGTGCACCGAAGCACCGAAACTGGTAGCCATGTAATAAATAACGTCATAAGGACGGCGGCAGGTGTTCCATTTTATTACATAAGTGAACGGCCGAAGTACCTCAGACCACCAAACACAAGGATGTACACACAAAAATATTTATTATTTGTCACACAGATCAGTTTTCAGCTGCTACGAAATCATCAGGTATAAAGTTAAGCATGAGGTGCAGTGAAAGTTGGTTGTGTCGAAGGTTCTAAACTAGTGTAAGTTCAGTAGCACCATTTCCAGAGATGAAAAATGTCAATAAAACAAGTGGGACTATTTCTGTGTAAGTGCCATGAGGGTTTATTCAACTAAGGTAAAATATGACTTATTAGCTAATGAACCATAGACAAATTACAATAGTTGTACTTCGAAGAACATAACTGAACAATAAGATCTGATGCGATCTTCCAAAGATATGGCTAAATAATATAATTATTTCAGTACTACAATTTCTCTCATTGCGTTAAAAAAATTACTTTGTATAATCACAACTGCTTCACTCATCTGCTTAATATCACCATCATATCTTACCTGTTTGTAATTTAGGACCTATGAAAACAAGATTATCTTGTTCAGTTACATCTTTCTAATAGATCACCAACGTTTATGTTCCTGTATGTACAACTGTTATAATTAGTTAGTTAGTTAGTTACCTGTGTGTTCCGTTGATCAGTCTTACAGTAACGGTTATAATATGGAATGTGTGAAGTGCATAAGAAATCCAAACACGAATGAAGGTTTTTTTCTTCAGCTTAAAATTTTTGTTACCTACCCCACGCCCTTAAAAAACATATGTCATGCATATAGATTTATTTATGCCTATTCAAAACTAATCTGTGGTACAGAAAGAGTTGTCAAGGAGATATGATTTCAATTTATTTTTAAAACTGTTACTGCTGTCTGTCAGATATTTTATTTCATCTGCTAATTTATCGAAAATGTTACAGCACCGCGTAAGATAGGTCAAGTAGAGGATAGCGTAAGTTTTTCTTTCTTCTGGTATCATAATCATGAATGTCACTGTTGTTTTTAAACTGGTCCATGTTGTTGAGAACAAATTTAATTACTGAGTAAATGTAGTCTGAGGTTGTTGTAATAATTCCTAAACTTTTAAAGCGATGCCTAGAAGAAGTGCGACTATGAACCCCACCCACTATTCTAATCACTTTCTTTTGAGCAGTGAATACTTTTTGCCTAAGTGTTGAGTTACCCTAAATTATTATTCCATATGACTTCAGGGAGTGCAAGTATGCAAAGTGTGTTAGCTTGATAATTTCTATACCATCAAAATTATCAATTATTCTGATTGCAAAATTTGCTGAACCTAGTCGGTTTAGGAGACCCAAAATATGAATATTCCAACTGAGATTCTCATGTACATGTACACCCAAAACGTTAGTACGCTCTACCCTGGCTACTGACTTCTGTTGATGTGTTATGTTTATTGAAGGAACTGTACTCCTTGCAGTAGAAAATTGGATGTAGTGTGTTTTCTCAAAGTTCAAAGCAAGCCCAATCGCAGAAAACCATCCAATAACACTGCCAAAGACATTATTTGTAATATTTGTTATTGGAGTTTCTGTCACTGTTTGTAATTTAGGACCTATGAAAACAAGATTATCTTGTTCAGTCACATCTTTCTAATAGATCACCAACGTTTATGTTCTTGTATGTACAACTGTTATAATTAGTTAATTAGTTAGTTACCTGTGTGTTCCGTTGATCAGTCTTACAGTAACGGTTATAATATGGAATGTGTAAAGTGCATGCATGTATGATCGGCGAACAGTTGCAGTTTAGCTTCCTGATTCAGGTAAGAATGGAGGTCATTCACATATATCAAAAACAGAAGGGGGCCCATTACCCAACCCTCTGCCACACCTAATGTAATTTCACCCAAGTTAGATGAAGTGGAAAACTTCCTTAAATCACTTCCTGTTCTGTAGATATGACTTAAAACACTCATATGCTGTTCCATTTATGCCATAGAATTATAATTTCTGTAATGTAATGTCATGCGTCACACAATCAAACGTTTTGAATAAGTCATAGAAAATTTCTATTCATGACATTTTTCTATTTAAAGACTCTAATATGTGGTGAGTGAAATTGTATATTGCTGTCACAGTGGAACAGCATTTTCGAAACCCAACTGTGATTTAATAAGTATCCCATAACTGCTAAGATGGCTAACGACTGTTAAGTACATTACTTCCTCGACAAGTTTTGAAAATGCTGTGAGCAAGGATATTGGCAGGTATTTATTGACAACTGTGGTGTCACCTTTTTTGTAGAGAGGCTTGACAATGGTATATTTTAACCTGTCTGGTAAAATACTTAAGTTAGTCATGCATTACAGATGTGAATGAGAACATTAGCTGTAACTGCTCCACTTTGTTTTAATATCTTAATAGAGGTGACATCTACTCCAACGGAACATTTATTTTTCTAAGATTTAACGATTTTCCTTATATCACAAAAGGTTTTTAGATGAAAATTAATCCGACTAGGATTTCTCAAAACTGATTCTTCCATGTTCTGCAAGGCACTTGCTTTTGAACTATTTCCACCAATTTTTTCACCTAAACTTAAGAAATGGTTGTTAAAAACATTAGCTACTTGTGTACTTTCGGTTAAGATGGTCTCATTCTCTTTTTTATAGTAATATTATCTACCCCAGTGCTTACTTTTCCTGTCTCTCTTCTGACAACATCCCATACTGATTTGGTTTTATTGCCCATGTTGTTAATTTCATCCCTTCATGCATATATTTTGATTTTATGACAATTTTTCTCAGTATGCTACATTAATTTTTATAGTGTAAATTTACTTCTGGGTCTTTATTAATTCTTGCAGCCTCAGACAATTTTCTTTTCCTTTCTGAAGACACGTTATACCTTTTGTGATCCAAGGTCTATTGTTCATTAGTTAATGTGTCACGTATCTTATTTTAGCTAAATAAATTTACATCACAGTTACATGAAATAATCCCATTTGTATTATTCTTAATTGTAAGATTAACATTTTTCGTCTCTGGAAATGGAGATACTCTGCACCGCACCAGTTTAAAAACTTTCATTCAATAAAATTTCACTGCATCAGATACTTATCTTAGTAACTGATGACGGCCTAACAGCCGAAAACCGGTTCGTGTAACAAATAATAAATATTTGTAAAATATTGCATGAGTGTTGGGTGGGTTTCCTCCACAATGCGTAAGATATTGTACCAAGAACCAGTGCAACAGTAACAAATAATAAATATTGTAGAATCAGTGTTGGGTGGGTTTCCTCCACAATGTGTAAAATACTGTACCAGGAACCGATGCAATAGTCAATCAGTGCAAGAAAGAGCTATCCATCTTGGGTTATCGTGTGGTGCATCACGGAATTTCACCGTCAGAAGAAAAGATGAAAATAACCAAGGACATTTCCTACCCTAAAACTGTAGCAAACTTACGTTTCTTAGGACAGGTGAATTATACAGACATATGCTACCAGATACTGCAGAAATAAAAACAACCATTGTGTATCAGTAGCAAAAACAGTGGATAACTGCCCTGTTATATGGACAGACGAAGCAGACAAATGGTTCAAAAAGTTAAAAACATAACTAGTTATTTACATTTAAGTTCACTTACACTATATGACCAAAAGTATCCGGACACTCCCAAAAAACACACGTTTTTCATACTAGGTGCATTGTGCTGCCAGCTACTGCCAGGTACACCATATCAGCGACGTCAGTAGTTATTAACATCGTGAGTGAATCAATCAATGCAAGAAAGAGCTATCCTTCATGGGTTATCGCGTGGTGCATCACGGAATTTCACTATCAGAAGAAAAGATGAAAATAACCACTTTCCCGGGAAAGGCAAAGGTCCCGAGTGCGAGTCTCGGTCGGGCACACAGTTTTAATCTGCCAGGAAGTTTCATATCAGCGCACACTCCGCTGCAGAGTGAAAATCTCATTCTGGAACCAAGGACAAGCCGGCCGGAGGGGCCAATCGGTTCTAGGCGCTTCAGTCTGGAACCGCGCGACCGCTACGGTCGCGGGTTCGAATCCTGCCTCGGGCAGAGATGTGTGTGATGTCCTTAGGTTGATTAGGTCTAAGTAGTTCTAAGTTCTAGGGGACTGATGACTTCAGCTGTTAAGTCCCATAGTGCTCAGAGCCATTTACCCAAGGACATCGCCTACCCTAAAACTGTAGCAAAACTACGTTGTTTCTTAGGACAGGTGAATTTCTACAGACATATGCTACCAGATGTTGCAGCAATAGAAACAACCATTGCTTAGTAGTTCTAAGTTCTAGGGGACTGAAGACTTCAGCTGTTAAGTCCCATAGTGCTCAGAGCCATTTAACCAAGGACATCGCCTACCCTAAAACTGTAGCAAAACTACGTTGTTTCTTAGGACAGGTGAATTTCTACAGACATATGCTACCAGATGTTGCAGCAATAGAAACAACCATTGCTTAGCTGTTTTAAAAACATCAAGAGGAAGGATAACTGCCCTGTTATATGGACCGACAAAGCAGACAAATAGTTCAAAATGTTAAAAACAGAACTAGTTATTTACTTTTAAGTTCAATTACACTATATGACCAAAAGTATCCGGACACTCCCAAAAACATACGTTTCTCATATTAGGTGCACTGTGCTGCCAGCTACTGCCAGACACACCATATCAGCGACGTCAGTAGTCATTAACATCGAGAGAGAGCTGAATGGGGCTCTCTGTGGAACTCACGGACTTCGAACGTGGTCAAGTGACTGAGTGTCACTTGTTTCACACGTCTGTACGCGAGATTTACACACTCCTTAACATACCTAGGTCCACAGTTTCCGATGTCATAGTAAAGTGGAAGCGTGAAGGGACACGTTCCGCACGATAGCGTAGAGGCCGACCTCGTCTGTTGACTGACAGACACCGCCGACAGTCGAAGAGGATCGTTATGTGTAGTGGGCAGACATCTATCCGGAACATCACATAAGAATTCCAAACTGCTTCAGGATCCGCTGCAAGTTCTATCACAGTTAGGCGAGAGATGAGAAAACTTGGATTTCATGGTTGAGCCGCTGCTCATAACCCACGCATCACGCCGGTAAATGACAAACGACGCGTCGCTTGGTGTAAGGAGCGTAAACATTGGACGATTGAACAGTGGAAAAACGTTGTGTGGACTGACGAATCACGGTACATAATGTGGCGATCCGATGGTGGGGTGTGAGTATGGCGAATGCGCGGTGAACGTCATCTGCCAGCATGTGTAGTGCCAACAGTAAAATTCGGAGGCGGTGGTAATATGGTATAGCCATGTTTTTCATGGAGGAGCTTGCACCTCATTTTTTTGCGTCGCACTACCACAGCACAGGCCTACATTGATGTCTTGAGAACCTTCTTGCTTCCCACTGTTGAAGAGCAGTTCGGGGTTGGCGATTGCATCTTTCAACACGATCGAGCACCTGTTCATAATGCACGGTCTGTGGCGGAGTGGTTATGAAACAATAACATCACTGTAATGGACTGGCCTGTACAGAGTCCTGACCTGAATCCTACAGAATACCTATGGAATGTTTTGGAACGCCGAATTCGTAACAGGGCTCACCGACCGACATCGATACCTCTCCTCCGTGAAGCACTCTTTGAAGAATGCGCTTTCCTTCCCCAAGAAACCTTCCAGCACCTGACTGAACGTATGCCTGCGAGAGTGGAAGCTATCATCAAGGCTAAGGGTGGGCCATCACCATTTTGAGTTCCAGCTTTACCGATGTAGGGCACCACGAACTTATAAGTCATTTTCAGCAATCCTTTTGATCACGTAGTGTATCATTCGGCAGCGTAACTATAGTACCTATGATCGGAATTTTTGGCAGCGTATTCGGCAGAAGAACATTTCCATCATCTTTTGGAAGTAAGAGAATTCACAATGTCCACAGATCACAAGTCGTTAACAGTAGCCTGTAAATAGCACCCGTAAGAAGCAGCACCCATGCAACTGCGCCATTTGCAATTTCTTAATCAGATATTCAGTATCTTACAGGAGGAGAGAACATTCCTTCTGACACATGTTCCAGGGTTTCCGACGTAATGTTACGTCAGTCTTTCATGTAATAATACTTTAAAGGCAGATGACAGATACCCTTAATTGGCCAAAGCGAAGAATTCAGACCCATGTTACTTAGTATTTGTAACAATACTGTTACCTAACGGACCACGGTTACTTTGTGACAATTCTACTAATAAACGCAGGCCATACATTTATCCAGCCTACCGACAAGAAGTCTTCCTGCACTACATGAACTAGTTCACCCCTACATCGAAGATACAATACACTTCATTCGATAGTGGTTCATTTGAACTTCACTGAAACAAAGTATAAATCTATGAATAAAAGCATGTTTGCTGTAAGTGAGCAAAATTTTCAAAGCACACAACCTGCGCTTATGAAGCTTTCAGTGAAGTTGAGAGTCGCTTTTCATATATGCATGTTGATCTAATTGGACCATTACCTTTGTCTCAATGTTTCACCTATCTCTTAAGAGTGACTGACAGGTTTACATGTTGGCTAGAGGCAGAGCCACTGAAGAGCATCTCTGCAGAAAGTGAATAACAACAAAAAACAATCACACTCAATAAACAATTAAATTTTAACAATTAAAGAAAGTCAGAAATGGTGAAGTGTTTCCAAAAGCCGTATAACTGTATAATGTGCTTTATTCAGAACTACCCGTTTCACATGAGAATCTTCAGGTTCATAATGGGTATAGATTCATATTGTAGATGGTCAGTTACGGAGTCCCAGCATTTGGAATGTTATCTATGTCAAACCCCAGTGGAGAGCTGTGATAATAAAATTGAATACACACAAAAGACTGTGTTAAAAGTGTGCGAAGCACTACTGCTAAATGATCTAGGCCGGGTAACACAATTTTTTCCTGTGTAAATACTCTGTGTCTCGTTTGTATCTTCTATATAAATAATATCTGCGTACATTGAATATCGCGTTAATTATGTTTGTAACCATTAGATGGCCTCAGAAGCCGAAAGACGGTTCGTTATGAAATAAATATAATTTTGCCGAATATTAGGAAGCTTTTTTGCCTTTTTAGTTTTACGAAGATATAATCTGTTTCCAATTATTCCTGGCGCAACTCTGCTTGCAAACTCTTCCTGAATTTAACCTGTTGTCATCCGTCTTTCCGTCATAACCAATCGAACAACCTGACGCTCCTCAGCATATTCAGGAAGAACCCGTGCCTACCCATATTGTCATACTACTTCCCCGAAACCACCTCGACATTACTCGCTCTGTAGCCGTTGCACTACAGACATCGTCTGTGCGACCTGTCGGTATGGTGCACCAGCAGCATTCGTACGACTGTGCGACCTTTTTCGGAATCCGAAAGAAATGTATAAGCCGTACATGCAAGTCCTTTGGGCATGTTGTGTTGTCATCTTCACCACGGCAGTTCCAATAAGGTTATACAAACCCATTAGCCATCACATACTGAAACTATTATTCCACAGTAGGAATGGCTTTCTTCTGCACTGAAAATGGTGACAATAAGCTTCATAATGGTGATATTTTCATCAATGTGTCCAACAATCATGGAAAGACCAGAGTATGTTTGGCCTTGTTCCATCAGGGCGATTACGTTGAAACACTTCTGCCACTGTACAATGAGTGACAAGAAATCACGGGACAGCGATATCCAGATACATAGATGGCGGCAGTACATTGGCAAAGCCATCATTCGTACTCAGGTGATTCATGTGAAAAGATTTCGAGATCGACAGTGCTAAGACTGAGCTCAGAATACCAAGTTTCGGGCATTACCTCTCACCACGGACAACACAGTGGCTCATGGCCTTCACTTAACGATCGAGAGCAGCGACGCTCGCGCACTGTTGTCAGTACTGACAGAGAAGCAACACCGGCTGAAGGAATGGCAGAAATCAATGTGGGACGTAAGACGAATGTGTCCACTAGGGCATTACGGCGAAATCTGGCGTTAATGTGCTATGACAGCAGACGACCGACCGGAGTGCTTTTGCTAACAGCACCTGCAGCGCCTCTCCAGTGCTGATGATCATATCGACTGAACCACTTACGAAGTACAGTTTTGGCTTTGATAGCGATTAGTCGTACGTGTTCGTTGAAGTTCTGTCATTCGTCAGATTGTACCTCAGATATAGAGTTATAGCCTCGCGTTTTATGTTCGTGGTTTTTGACTGTAATTGTCGGATGTCTTTGTAGTGATCCTTCAAGTGTTATGTATGCCGTTTTCTGTGCTACTATGGATAATTTGTTTTGGTTGTACAATTTTTGTACTGTGTGTAGCATACCAATGGCCTTATTTTTCACCATTGGTTTTGTACTGGCTGAAACTAACGTCATTAGCTGACGCAACGTTCCCGTCTGAACGTTAATCTCCCTTGATTAAATTCAAGCGCATTTTGGCTGCCCACCTACGAATTACTCCTTCTACAGCTACACCCACGTATGTGAAATGCTTTCAGAAATATGCAGAAAAGAGCAGAGAGTGCCCAGTCTAGAGGATAAAAATATACAAGCCATTTTCGTCAACCACAGTATCCTGTACTCTGATGCGAAAAAGGTATGTAGGGCTCTTCAGCCTACTTTCGTGAAGTCGTTCAGTTCAGTAGTGAAGCAGCCTGTGGCAATAGTTTGCTGTTGTCACCCAAACAATAACAGCTAACGGAAGCACAGCCGCCACATGCCAATGTATCTGCAGACTGGAACCAACGAGTGGAAGTACAACAGAAATGTTAGTGACAGTGGAATGTATTGTGTAAGGGAACAATGTCCGTCACGGCTGACAGAAAACAAGATGCAAACGAGTGAATAAAAAGGAAGAAAAAGAAGGAAAAGAAAGCCCTTACCTGCGTCCCCGCAATCGATACAACAGAGAAAGTAAAGCGACTATACAAAATGTCCGGTGCAAAAGCGGCGGACCACGGGTACTGCCTTGTGGATCTGATGATCGTTTGTGTGCTGCATGTAATGTATAAATTTTAACTTACACAGGTTATATTTTAGTGAGAGTGTAGAAGCAAATTTAACTGAAACCTTGTCTCTATTTCAGCTGGGGACTAATATTCTGAAGTGTCTGCCTGCAGCTAGAGGTTTTACAGTGTCTCTGTGCATGAAAGAAGAGGCTGCATTGTAAGAGCATCGGACTGCAGCTTCGCTTGATTATGTTTAGTGGCAAAGAAGAAACATAAACGACATTTTTCGTGTTAGATACGAGCGGATAAGGAGGTGGGACGATTTTGGAGCATTCATTAATATCATTATATAGTTCGCGAAGGAAAATCCAGATCAATATCGATATTTTACGAGAATGACGCGCTGGAGATGGAAGAAATACTCTTTATGGTAGGACCAGAAATTGCCATTGTAGAAACTATTATGCGTAAAACTACTAGTGTTAAAGACAAGCTGCTTGTCTAGCATCAGCTACGTTTATTCTTTTTAATATTTGATAAAGTTAATTTACGTAGGATAAAATTACACCAGTTTCATCTTGATACCCGCAGACGTTCGGACGCCAAACAGGGCTGATATCTGACAAATCAAGCATTTCTGGACATACATGTATTTGAACGTTTTTACTTGTGTTAACTTTAGGTTTATTCGTCAATACCCAATATAAAAATGTTATCAATAAATATCACGTCCCACAATATTAACGATACATTGAAACGTCCCCTTAGAAAAATTTATGAATTACTGTGCTGATAAACCTCTTACATTGTTTGCTTTTGAAACAGCTGAGCAAAACTGAACGTACTCAAACATTCACTAAAGTGACACACAATACTTTTAGCGCAACGCAATCTGACTTTCAATAATCCCTACAAAAGAATCGCCCTGACTAACATTAACCTATACCTTTCACAAATCACTTACCAAGATCGTCGTTACTCAAGCTACTGCAATAAAGAGAGCGCCACTACTGCCAGCTAAATAACAGATTCAAACTGCTGAAGGCACTAACTACTGATAAGCATAGTTAGCCAATGAAAGATTTTGATAGAGAACAAACAATGTATTTACCTTAATAGTGTTGAAAAGTCATAATATACATAGCAGTTCATGACATCCAGTCTTACAAATTTCAAAACTCCGCCCTCTCCCCACATCCACCACTGCTGGCGGCTCACCTCCAACTGCTCAACGCTATGCGCTGTTCACATCCAGCTGCCCAACACTACAATGGCAGACAACAATGCAACTAGCCACAGACTGCACACAGCACAGACAATGATTTTCATACAGAGCGCTACGTAACGTTGCCAATAAGAGAACATAAACAGCCTACTTACAACATCTGTATTACTTCAAGTTAAATGGCAATTTTACGAGTTCCAAAACGATTGCTGTCGAACATAACTTCACTTGTTTACCTGTGTTAATAAATCTGCTGTAAAACATTTTCGCCTGATTACTTGAATTGTAGATATTGCGGCTTGTTATTGTCCCAGTTTCTGCAGCAAAGTAACTGTACATTACATAACGCTGGCCTTTCCTCATACGAAATAGTTAAGAGCAGAAATGATATGTGGTACCTTTATCGATTTTTTTTGTCTTGTTTTGTTTTGTCGCTGAAATTCACTCACACTTCATATCTATCGCGAATAGTCTCACTCTCAACTGTCTCGTCGTTGCCGGTACACGTTTATAGAGCAGTTTGTTGCAGTACTGATGTGGCACAGAGGGTAGTGTGCTAGTCTTTAATCCACATTTTTGAATTTAAGTGGGATCGGGTCTTTTTAGTGACAGTTTTCTTTATTTTAGTTTGTTAATTTTATATAAAAAAATAAAATATATAACTCCCATGAACCATGGACCATGCCGTTGGTGGGGAGGCTTGCGTGCCTCAGCGATACAAATAGCCGTACCGTAGGTGCAACCACAACGGAGGGGTATCTGCTGAGAGGCCAGACAAACGTGTGGTTCCTGAAGAGGGGCAGCAGCCTTTTCAGTAGTTGCAGGGGCAACAGTCTGGATCATTGACTGATCTGGCCTTGTGACACAAACCAAAACGGCCTTGCTGTGCTGGTACTGCGAACGGCTGAAAGCAAGGGGAAACTACAGCTGTAATTTTTCCCGAGGGCATGCAGCTTTACTGTATGGCTATATGATGATGGTGTCCTCTTGGGTTAAACATTCCGGAGGTAAAATAGTCCCCCATTCGGATCTCAGGGGGAGATCAGAGGAAAGAAAACTGGCGTTCTACGGATCAAAGTGTGCAATGTCAGATCCCTTAATCGGGCAGGTAGGTTAGAAAATTTAAAAAGAGAAATGGATAGGTTAAAGTTAGATATAGTGGAAATTAGCGTAGTTCGGTGACAGGAGGAACAAGGCTTTTGGTAAGGTGAATACAGGGTTATAAATACAAAATCAAATAGGGGTAATGGAGGAGTAGGTTTAATAATGAATAAAAAAATAGGAGTGCGGGTAAGCTACTACAAACAGCATAGTGATCGCCTTATTGCGGCCAAGATAGACACGAAGCCCACCCTACTACAGCAGTACAAGTTAATATGCCAACTAGCTCTACAGATGACGAAGAAATTGAGACAGAGTAGCATGGAGAGCTGCATCAAACCAGTCTCAGGACTGAAGACCACAACAACAACAACAATTTTATATAATACTGGTGATCCCGACAGTTCTTCGTAGTTCACAAATATGTATGACAGTTCGATATACTGTACGTACTAACCTCCTCCTTCCTTCTCCCATCTTTCATCTCCTCCCCCCCCCCAGTCTCTCTTCACCAGTTTTTTCCCGCTCCTCGTAGGATTCTTATTCCACACTCTCCTTCTCCCTCATCTTTATCCCTATATCCTCCTCTCCCTTCTTTATATCCACTTCATGCCCCCTTCTTTGTCCATCTCCTCCTCCTCCCTCTCTATGAACTTATGAGTTATTATTGCAAACCGAACCAGTAAAATGAATTGGTAAGTTGGTTGGAATCATTAGTAACAGGTGTATGAGACAGACCTCTCCAGCTACGGTATCTGTGAAGATAGTAGCCGCAATGGCTTTATTTCGCGTTGTTTTCCTCTAAGAACAGGTAGGGTTATAAAGTTAGCCATAAGCACAACTTTCCCAATTTTTGTTAATAGTGATTGAGAAGAGAATAAACAAACCAGCATATTTTTATAGTACAGATTAGCTTGTTCTTCCTCGCAGCCTGTTTAACAGAGAGAGCCATTTCACGAGTACAATGAAGTGAATCATTGGGTATTAGTGCGTTTAAACGATGTTCTTTAAACTCCAAAAGTGCACATGTTCGTAGCGCTTTTGCTTTCAGTATTGGTATTCCGGTTGCTATGGGTTTATATATCAATTGCCATTTCATATTTGTATTTCAGTGTTGCTATTTCAATCAACATATTGTCATTTCGTCATTTAGAGCTAGTGACCAGAGCAGTGGATGCTAGAAAACGGAGCGCCAAATGAAGAAATCGGGACATTTCACAGATGTTCTTCTGTTTGAGTTCAATACAGCGGTGACACCAGCGGAGGCGGCCGGAACATACGCCCCGTTGCACACAGCGTGGCTAGAAAACGGGTTTCTCGTTTTAAAGAGGATCCTTTTCACACTAGTGACTCTTCGTGTTCAGGAAGGCATTCGGGGTTTCATCAAGATTGTTTTAACACATTAATTCGCGATAATCCACTTCGATGTTATCGAGAAGTGCCAAATGTGATGAATTGTGATAATTCCACCATCCTGCGTTGTTAATAAATTACCGATCACATGTTAATACGCGTTGAAACAGATAACTAATATACTTTGGTCATTGTGCGTATTATTTTTGTCAGGGAGAATCATTCTCGCTCACAGATACCTTTTTCGAGCCCAGGAAGCAAACCTTGTATCCCTCCTACAGCAAGCAAGTATTCTAGCAACGAACTATAAGACCAGTTACAACTGTGAAGTGTTTGTTTTCAGGCAGTAGTCCTACGTTTAGCAGGGTCCCCTCTCAGTTTTTATGGAGACCACTCTACTGTTCTGTTGAGGCAAACCTTTTGGTGTTTACCCGGTGTCAACTACCGTCAACGGAGACAACGTGTGTAAGCCACCTGATATTTGACAACGCCGGGAAGGAGAGAAAACTACGAAATTTCACTTTTTTTGGGAATGTAGTAAGGCAGGAAATATAGAACAGGACTTCCATGGGCTGCGTAAACAAATTCGAAGAATGATCCGACGACAGAGGAAAGAATTAAATGAAATTTTGAAATACAGCGACGTAAATGAGAAATCATGGTCTGAATGTCTAACACGACTGTTTAAAGATAAAAGCTACCACAAAACGGTACGATATCAGGGATCAGCATACAAGTAAACGACAGTGTAAGTGTTTCACATACAGGGGAAGAAGAAGCTTTAAGTCTGCCGAAAAGATAAGAAGTATGCAGGGAAAGATACTATTCCCAAAGAATTACTAAAGTATGTGGAGGATATCCACTAATAGAACAATTAACCAAGTTAGTTAACAATGTTATAACTTGTAATAAAATTTCAAAACAATGAAGAACTATTATCACTCTATTCATGTACAGGAAAGGAGACAAGACAGACCCATTCAATAACAAATGGGTAAATCTACTCATTTCAGCTCTTAAACTCATAAAAAAGCATTATGAAATGAAATAAAAAATATTATACCCCTTGCAGACGAGCAGTATGGTTTTAGATCAGTTGGGTCATGCACAAATGCAGTTTTCTTTCTTACACAGGTTGCATAGAAGTTTACTTAATTCAACAAACCATCTTATCTTTGTTCTGTTCATTTGCAGAACATGCGAGAGGATTCTGTCAACATGTGTGGGAAGCCTGCTCTACAATCTGGGAATTACTTCCCAATTAATAAAAACAATTGCAGATACTTACTGCAGCAACTCACTTCTGGAGGAAACTGATTTCGGGTTGACTAAATGCGTACCAGTCAACAGAGGTATTGGGGTAAAGCTACGCTCTGAGCCAACGAGGTGACAAAGACGAAATTGTCTGGTAGACGTTACAGAGTGGGAGGCAGAGAAGTAAAATTCATTTGTTATGTTGACGCTACATTTCTCCTAACAGACAGTGAAGATATACTGCAAAAACTATTACATGTATTTAATGTGGCAGCCAGAAACCAAAATAAAAATGGACATATAGACTCAAAAAACCAAATGCATAACCATACCTGTGGAAACAATTACATCAGGCTGGAAGTACTTGGAAAAATTATTCAACATATTGTATTGTAGCAGATATTTCTGGCTATTATTGCTTGTATTGATGTACATCATGTTACAGCGTGTCTTGTCCTATATCCCCTATATCCGGGTGGGAGCTTCTGTTGTGATTTTTTTTTTAACCTTGGGAGCAACTGACACTGTTTGTCCTTGTACTGCGTCAACCTAGCGAAGATCGAGATGTATACTCGGACTCACTATGAATATAAAAAAATATTACTAATTCTTATCCAGTTTATTTATACTTCATAAATCACATATTAAAGTTAACTTAAAAATCATAATACAACTTCTTGCAATACGGAACGGAGTATGAGATTATAATAAGTTATATCTACTTACAACTTTGTCTAAAGCTACAGTTAAAACTCATGTAAGTGAAATACTTTCAATATTATTATTTAATTAAGTTTTTTTGAGCCATTGATTTGGAAAGAGTAAGAGAACTTGTAGATATCATACGTGGAGTGTTGATGTTAATTTTATTTGAAAGTATGTAAAACTGCGTAGGAAAATTTTGTGCAGTCGTGAAGTATGTATTATGTATGTCATGTGTGAATGATATTGTATAAAAACACCTAGAATAAGTGTTAGAGAAATGCTTTAGTATTTCAATTCTGGGACTAACTCACTTTGATTTTGTTTAGCCTTTGTGTTGTAAATTTAGATACTTTCCGTAACCTTGTCGGTTGTTTTCGGGATTACCCTTAGCATTTGACGGCAGGTGTCTTCGCTATTGGTCATTCAGTTTGTCAGCCATTGAGACTTTAGCATTTCCCGTGCTTTGAGGGTGGCTTTGTCCTTCTAGTTAGTGAGTAAAGAAGTGGCTGGTTGTGCGTCTTCCGTATGTCAAGCTGATCTACACAAAGTTTCGATAAGATGTAAATATTTAGCAACTCTATTGGTTATTTTACCGTAAACGTGAAGCCACTAAATATAATAATAATTTGTTGACATTTCGATGTTTTATGCTGAGTAGTTATTTGCGTGTGAATTTTCTAAAAGATTACAAAACTACGAGTGACGCGTTAAGCAAAACTTAAGGAACATTATGGCCGCCACTTCTTTTCAAGATGTCCACTGAACGACTGGATATAGTTACTCGCTAATAGCTATGGGCTTTTAACTGTTTATAATGTGGAATGTATTCAGGTTTAATGAGTAATTTTGACTGCATTGCGTGTGGAGAATTGTAGCGGAACACTATGAAACTGAATTTTCATAGATAATAGCTTCCGGGACTACTAGAAGTCTTGATAGTCATTTACTTTGTTTGAGGGGCAATAGATCAGAATTAATTAATCTTTAAACCTTTTTTATGTAAACAGGATCCCAAACGAGCTAGCAGATACTGTCACCGAGCTGAAGATATGCGGCCTATGTTTGGCAGTATTAGCAATGAGAATGGTAATTACATTGGTGTTGAACTGTCGAGCAGTAAATCTCAGAAAATGAGAAAAGACAGGAATATTCAAAACAATAGCGAGACCAATAATCACACACAAGGCTGAGAAATATCCTGAAACAGCAAAAACGTGAAGCCTTATGTTAACCACGGAAATGAAATTCACTAAGATACAGGGAGAGACCTGAAAGTATTAGAGAAGATTGTAAACTAGACTCCATTAATGAATGGGTAGATGACGGGAGCATGAATGGGACTAACACAAATACAGAGTGGATGAAAGAAAGATTATGAAAATCATAAGTCATAAATCACCAACTGCAAAATATATAGGCCTGCCAAGGAACACACGATGTGACATCCTCCAGATGGACCTAGGCAAGCTGCAGGAAAAAGGCCTTAGCGTAGAAAGACGAGAATAAGAAGAATAAGAAGAAGAAGAAGAAAGAGAAGGGAGTATAGTAAAGCAGGAGAAATACACGATTAAATTTGTACATGATCTGGGGATGTACAGGATGCGAAAATTAGTTCACCATACTCGTATATGAAAACGTTCGATCTTCTCGGATCCTCCTCAGACTGCGTCCAAAGACTGATTAAGAAACTTACTGACGTTGGATAAAATATCCTTTCGCGTTTTGTTACTCCCACTGCGAATCCTGTCTTTAGTACTGCCTGAAACAAAAGCACGTTCCTCCCGATCATGCAGCCATCCCTTACAAATTTGTCCTCTAAAGGCATCATTACTTCTGTCATTGCTTGTCCTGTCTGTGGTAGTTCTTACAACCATAGACACACTATTGAAAAGAATAGCTGCATCCGGTAGCATCTGTCTATGTTGCACATCTGAAACAGTGCAATTCGGAAACAAAACTATACAATATTGACAACAGTACTTTACGTCATGTTCAATGAATGAAGAAGAATAAGGCAACTATTTAATGTCGCAATTGTACGAAGTCAAGAGAAGCCAGTTCAATTCAATTTATTGCTACAAACCTTAGACATGTTGTCTGGAAACTCTAACAGGTCGTACGTATTCAAAAATCGTGGTGACATACAATGATTTATATTATGTACTTAGTAATAATAGCAAACACTGGTAATTTTAATGCAGAAACAAAGCAGATTATTGAGAAGAATCAACTAAAAAGTAACGTAAAAAAAGGAATTAACTCAAGTTCCAAGTGAGATATATTACTGACAGCCTCGGCAGATCTCGAAGTTTTCAGACTAAGTACAAACCTAGTGTTGCTACACTATTCTACAGTATATCGGCCACAATGGCATGTTCGTGCCTGACTATTTTAGAGTCTACACAGAACCACATGAGTGACAGTAGCATTCTTTTTTTCTTGACTGTCATTGCCTATCATGGAGGAAACGATTTTAGCGATCTGTTGACATTATTCTGATGTTCAGAGGGTCCACTTCATCTTGTAGACTGAAAGTTACGCAGTCCTTTTGCACATTCGATGGACAATGATACTGACTGTAGACCACTTGTTTCGGTCACTTACAATTATTTTCAGATCGCAATTCAATTGTCTGCAGCCTCTCTACATCTACATCTACATCTACATGGATACTCTGCAAATCACGTTTAAATGACTGGCAGAAAGTTCATCGAACCACCTTCACAATTCTCTAATATTACAGTCTCGTATAGCGCGCGGAAAGAACGAACACCTATATCTTTCAGTACGAGCTCTGATTTCCCTTATTTTATCGTAGTGATCGTTTCTCGCTGTGTAGGTCGGTGTCAACAAAATACGTTCGCTTTCGGAGGAGAAATTTGGTGATTGGAATTTCATGAGAAGATTCCGTCGCAACGTAAAACTCCTTTCTTTTAATGATGTCCAGCCCAAACCTTATCATTTCAGTGACACTCTCTCCCATATTTCGCGATAATACAAAACGTGCTGCCCTTGTTTGAACTTTTTCGATGTACTCCGTCAGTCCTATCTGGTAACGATCGCACACCGCGCAGCAGTATTCTATTAGTGGAAGGACAAGCGTAGTGTAGGCAAGTAGATCTGTCACATTTTCTAAGTGTCCTGCCAATAAAACGCAGTCTTTGGTTAGCCTTCCCCACAACATTTTCTGACTGTTTCTTCCAATTGAAGTTGTTCGTAGTTGTAATTCCAAGGTATTTAGTTGATTTTACGGCCTTTATATATGATTGATTTATCGTGTAACCGCAGTTTAGCGGATTCCTTTTCGCACTCATGTGAATGACGTCGCGCTTTTCGTTATTTCGGGTCAACTGCCACTTTTCGCACCATTCAGATATAGTTCCTAAAACGTTTTGCGGTTTGTTTTGATATTCTGATGACTTTATTAGTCGATAAACGACAGCGTCATCTGCAAAAAATCTAAGACAGCTGCTCAGATAGTCTCCCAAATAATTTATATAGATAAGAAACAGCAAAGGGCCTGAAACACTACCTTGGGGAACGCCACAAATCACTTCTGTTTACTCGATGACTTTCTGTCAATTACTACAACCGTGACCTCTCTGACAGGAAGTAACAAATCCAGTCACATAACTGAAACGATATTCCATAATGACGCAATTTCACTATAAGCCGCTTGTGTGGTACAGTGTCAAAAGCCTTCGCGGATTCCAGAAACACGGAATCGATCTGAAATCCCTTGTCAATAGCACTCAACACTTCATGCGAATAAAGACCTAGCTATGTTTCGCAAGTACGATGTTTTCTAAACCCATGTTGACTGTGTGTCAATAGACCGTTTTCTACGAAGTAATTCATAATGTTTGAATACAATATATGTTCCAAAATCCTGCTGCATATCGACGTTATTGTTATGGGCCTGTAATTATATGAATTACTCCTACTACCTTTCTTGAATATTGGTGTGACCTGTGCAACTTTCCGGTCTTTGGGTACGGATCTTTCGTCGAGCGAACGGTTGTATATGATTGTCAAGTATGGAGCTAATGCATCAGCATACTCTGAATTGGTATACAGTCTGGACCAGAAGACTAGCTTTTATTAAGTGATTTAAGTTACTGCACTACTCCGAGGATATTTAGTTCTACATTACTCATGTTGGCAGCTGTTCTTGATTCGAATTCTGGAATATTTACTTCGTCTTGTTTTTTTGAAGGCATTCCGGAAAGCTGTGTTTAGTAATCCTGCTTTGGCAGCATTGTCTTCGATACTATCTCTATTGCTATCGTACAGAGAAGTCATTGATTGTTTCTTGCCGCTAGTATACTTCACATACCACCAGAATCTCTTCGGATATTTTGCCAGGTTTCGAGACAAAGTTTCGTTGTGGATACTGTTATAAGCGTCTCCAAGTCTGCTCTAAATTTTGAGCTTCTATATAAGATCGCCAGTCTTGGGGTTCGGCGCCTGTTTAAATTTGGCATGTTTTTCTCGTTGTTTCTGCAACAGTGTTCTGACCCGTTTTATGTACCACAGAGGATCAGCTACGCCATTTGTTAATTTATTTGGTATAAATCTCTCAATTGCTGCCGATACTATTTTTGTGAACTCAAGCCACATCTGGTCTACAGTTATTAATTTGGAAGGAGTAGACATTGTCTCTCAGGAAGACGTCAAGTGAATTTTCATCTGGTTTTTTGAAGAGATATATTTTTCGTTTACTTTTGGAGGGTTTGGGGGTTACAATATTTAATCTCGCTACGTCAAACCTGTATTCACTAATCCCTGTATCCGTTTTGATGCTCGTTATTAACTTAGGATTATTTGTTGCTAAGAGGTCAAGCGTGTTTTCACAATCGTTTACTATTCACGTCGGCTCTTGAACTAACTTCTCGAAATATTTGTCAGAGATTGCGTTTAGCACAATTTCGGATGATGTTTTATGCGTATCTCCGCAATTAAACACGTATTTCAGCCAACATGTAGAGGATAAATTAAAGTCACCACCAACTATAATCGTATGAGTCTGGCACATGGTTGAAATCAAACTCAAGTTTAGTTTGAACCTTTCAGAAACTGTATCATCCGAATTGGGAGGTTGGTAAAAGGATCCAACAATGACCTCTGCTCATACTAACAGTAACTATCTACTTCAATTTCGCGACTTCTAACAGCAACAAACACGACAACACCAACCGTGTTTAGTCTATCCTTTCAGAACACCGTTAGGGTCTTCGCAAAAATTTCGGCTGAGCTTATCTCCGGCTTTAGCCGGCTTTCAGTGCCTATAACGATTTGAGTACCAGAGCTTTCAACTAGCGCTTGGAGCTCTGATACTTTCCCAACACAGCTACTTCAATTTACAACTGTTATACCAATGGTTCCTGTATCTACGTTATTCCTGTGTTCGGCCTGCACCCTTTGTGGGTGAAGCCCTTCTTGAGATTTCCCGAGACCCTCTAACTTAAAAAACCGCCCAGTCCACGCCGCACAGCCCGTGCTACCCACGTAGCCGTCTCCTGCATATAGTGAACACCTGACCTATCCAGCGGAACCCGAAACCCAACCACCCTTTGGCTCAAGTCGAGGAATCTGCAGCCTACATGGTCGCAGAACCTTCTGAGCCTCTGATTCAGACCCTCCATCCGGTTCTGTACATGAGGTCCGCAATCGGTCCTGTCTACTTTGCTGCAAATGGTCAGCTCTGCTTTCATCTGTACCCGTAAAAGGGGGTAATTGAAAACGACATGATTCGCGGCACCTTCCCCTCCATATTTACGTACTGGTGCGTTACTAAATCCCACTGGAGACAAATGTTTGTAATATGAGCCATGATCTGTTAAAAGGTCCACCATACCTCGAGTAGGGGCATTGATCCTCCGGTTGTTTGTGATGCTTGGGAATATGCTGTAGACCTGAGACGCGGCAAGGTAGGAGTAGGCAAAATGGAACAGGGAATAACAATATTAATGTGCTAATAGTAAACTGCAGGAGCGTCTATAGAAAGGTCCCAGAACTGCTCTCATTAATAAACCGTCACAACGCCCATATAGTACTAGGGACGGAAAGTTGGCTGAAACCAGACGTAAACAGTAATGAAATCCTAAACTCAGATTGGAATGTATACCGCAGAGACAGGCTGGACAGTGAAGGGGGAGGCGTGTTTATAGAGATAAGAAGTGCAATAGTATCGAAGGAAATTGACGGAGATCCGAAATGTGAAATGATTTGGGTGAAGGTCACGGTTAAAGCAGGATCAGACATGGTAACTGGATGTCTCTATAGCCCCCTGGCTCAACAGCTGTTGTGGCTGAGCACCTGAAGGATAATTTGGAAAATATTTCGAGTAGATTTCCCCACCATGTTATAGTTCTGGGTGGAGATTTTGCCGGATATAGACTGGGAGACTCAAACGTTCACAACGGGTGGCAGGGACAAAGAATCCAGTGAAATTTTTTTAAGTGCTTTATCTGAAAACTACCTTGAGCAGTTAAACAGAGAACCGACTCGTGGCGATAACATATTAGACCTTCTGGTGACAAACAGATCCGAACTATTTGAAAAAGATACGCAGAACAGGGAATCAGCGATCATAAAGCGGTTACGGCATCGATGATTTCAGCCGTAAATAGAAATATTAAAAAGGGTAGGAAGATTTTTCTGTTTAGAGAAAGTGACGAAAAGCAGATTTCAGAGTACCTGTTCGCTCAACACAAAAGTTTTGTCTCAAGTACAGATAGTGTTGAGGATCAGTGGACAAAGTTCAAAACCATCGTACATTATGCGTTAGATGAGTATGTGCCAAGCAAGATCGTAAGAGATGGAAAAGAGCCACCGTGGTACAACAACCGAGTTAGAAAACTGCTGCGGAAGCAAAGGGAACTTCACAGCAAACATAAACATAGCCAAAGCCTTGCAGACAAACAAAAATTACGCGAAGCGAAATGTGGTGTGAGGAGGGCTATGCGAGAGGCGTTCAATGAATTCGAAAGTAAAGTTCTATGTACTGACTTGGCAGAAAATCCTAAGAAATTTTGGTCTTATGCCAAAGTGGTAGGTGGATCAAAACAAAAAGTCCAGACACTCTGTGACCAAAATGGTACCGAAACAGAAGATGACAGACTAAAGGCTGAAATACTAAATGTCTTTTTCCAAAGCTGTTTCACAGAGGAAGACTGCACTGTAGTTCCTTCTCTAGATTGTCGCACAGATGACAAAATGGTAGATATCGAAATAGACGACAGTGGGATAGAGAAACAATTAAAATCGCTCAAAAGAGGAAAGGCCTCTGGACCTGATGGGATACCAGTTCGATTTTACACAGAGTACGCGAAGGAACTTGCCCCCCTTCTTGCAGCGGTGTACCGTAGATCTCTAGAAGAGCGTAGCGTTCCAAAGGATTGGAAAAGGGCACAGGTCATCCCCGTTTTCAAGAAGGGACGTCGAACAGATGTGCAGAACTATAGTCGCAGAATTGTGTTCGAGTATAATGACTTTTCTGGAGACTAGAAATCTATTCTGTAGGAATCAGCATGGGTTTCGAAAGAGACGGTCATGTGAAACCCAGCTCGCGCTATTCGTCCACGAGACTCAAAGGGCCATAGACACGGGTTCACAGGTAGATGCCGTGTTTCTTGACTACCGCAAGGCGTTCGATACAGTTCCCCACAGTCGTTTAATGAACAGAGTAAGAGCATATGGACTACCAGACCAATTGTGTGATTGGATCGAGGTGTTCCTAGATAACAGGACGCAGCATGTCATTCTCAATGGAGAGAAGTCTTCCGAAGTAAGTGTGATTTCAGGTGTGCCGCAGGAGAGTGTCATAGGACCGTTGCTATTCACAATATACATAAATGACCCGGTGGATCACATCGGAAGTTCTCTGAGGCTTTTTGCAGATGATGCTGTGGTGTCTCGAGAGGTTGTAACAATGGAAAATTGTGCTGAAATGCAGGAGGATCTGCAGCGAATTGCCGCATGGTGCAGGGAATGGCAATTGAATCTCAATGTAGACAAGTGTAATGTGCTGCGAATACACAGAAAGATAGATCCTTTATCATTTAGCTACAAAATAGCAGGTCAGCAACTGGAAGCAGTTAATACCATAAATTATCTGGGAGTACGCATTAGGAGTGATTTAAAATGGAATGATCATATAATGTTGATCGTCGGTAAAGCAGATGCCAGACTGAGATTCATTGGAAGAATCCTAAGGAAATGCAATCCGAACACAAAGGAAGTAGGTTACAGTACGCTTGTTCGCCCACTGCTTGAACACTGCTCAGCAGTGTGGGATCCGTACCAGACAGGGTTGATAGAAGATATAGAGAAGATCCAAAGGAGAGCAGCGCGCTTCGTTACAGGATCATTTAGTAATCGCGAAAGCGTTACGGAGATGATAGATAAACTCCAGTGGAAGACTCTGCAGGAGAGACGCTCAGTAGCTCGGTACGGGCTTTTGTCAAAGTTTCGAGAACATACCTTCACCGAAGAGTCAAGCAGTATATTGCTCCCTCCTACGTATATCTCGCGAAGAGACCATGAGGATAAAATCAGGGAGATTAGAGCCCACACAGAGGCATACCGACAATCCTTCTTTCCACGAACAATACGAGACTGGAATAGAAGGGAGAACCGATAGAGGTACTCAAGGTACCCTCCGCCACACACCGCCAGGTGGCTTGCGGAGTATGGATGTAGATGTATATTATTGTGCTTCTATTGCCCCAGTAAGACTGCCATCTGTCTGTCTTCCAGGCCCGTAGATGTCTTTGAGACAAGAGTTGTCAAGACAGGTATAGAGATTCTTTAGACAATTTGTAGATAATTTACCGAGTAGTTAGCACACTGTCATACCGGAGGACTACGGTCCAAACCCACGCCCAGTCATCCTGATTTCGATTTTCCTTGATTTTCCTGAATCGCTTCAGAAAATTCCGAAATGATTTATTTCAAAGGGCACTGTCGATTTCCTTTCCCTTCCTTCCCCTTCCGAGCTTGTGCTCGGTCTCTAATGACCTCGTTGTCGACGAGAGGTTAAACACTAATCTCCTCCACCTCCTTTGTACATAATTTGTATTTACAACCATTAAGCGGACTTAATGTCAATCTACTTTCGATGACTTCGGCCTTTATAATGTTTCTGTTTTGCTGGCCAGCGGTGGTTGACCCTATGAGGGAATGCTATGTAGAAGGTGACCTTGTGACTAATAACAGAGGATTTCCATGACGTGCAGTATTTCTCTCATCGATTTATAGCTAGTTATGGCGAAGCATTATTTTACTCAAAGTCTCTCGTAATATACAGCCATAAACTAAAATGTACTGCGTTTAATATTTTCCATGATATTCGAATTTGCAATAAACGGATTAATATACTGATTGTAAGGTTTATTTTGTGGTACTGCATCCCTCATAACTGGCAGACAAATTTAAAGCTCGTCTTCTTTGTCTCTTAACTTTGATGCACTGAGGTCATCTAAGCAAACCAGCGTTAATTCTGCACAATATGAAATGCACTGAAACTGCGCATGCTGATTTCGCACGATTAACGACCAAAACAATTCATGTTAGTGGGAAATAATATGCGATCTATTAAGGAGTTAACTCACGAACAGTTCAAATGGTTCAAATGGCTCTGAGCACTATGGGACTTAACTTCTATGGCCATCAGTCCCCTAGAACTTAGAACTACTTAAACCTAACTAACCTACGGACATCACACACATCCATGCCAGAGTTAGGATTCGAACGTGCGACCGTAGCGGTCGCGCGGTTCCAGACTGTAGCGCCTAGAACCGCTCGGCCACTCCGGCCGGCCACGAACAGTTCTAGAAAGGTCTTTCGTCATAAATGAGAACAAATTTTGCTCCTTAGCAGACGTGTAGCAACCGGGAAGATCTAATGCTCACCCGTTAAGGACTCACTGCTAGAGAGTTTCTTTTAGTTTGTTCCCGGCAATTTAATAATCATTATATTTTCTACTGCCTACAGCTCAAACTCTCTTCAGCGATGATCTACGAAAAACAAAGGCGAAGACTGTATCATTCATTTCTACCGCACAAAATATGATGAAAGTACTCATTCAGGATTACAATTGGAATGTTCCTTCGCAAATACTGTTTCCATCTATTCTTTGGCTAGCCCTCAGTCACACAATGTATTGCCAGCCGGTGTGGCCGAGCGGTTCTAGGCGCTTCATTCTGGAACCGCGCGACCGCTACCGTCGCAGGTTCGAATCCTGCCTCGGGCATGGATGTGTGTGATGTCCTTAGGTTAGTTAGATTTAAGTAGTTCTAAGTTCCAGGGGACTGACGACCTCAGATGTTAAGTCCCATAGTGCTCAGAGCCATTTGAACCATTTCAACACAATATATTAGCCAATAATTTTGTTGAAGAAATCGGTGTAGCACGCATACTGGGGACTTTTACACCTAACTAGTATACATTTTCTTCGTCTATATAAGAAAAATTTGTATCTGTGGTTGGCCGACTATCGTATGAGAACGGAAGAAATCTGTAGCTGTGAGCGAAAGCTATGTTAGCTAAGAAACCGCACTTGTGTCTGGTCATAAACTACTCTCTTAGGCCAATGGACTTCGCCAAACGTATTCCACTACATATATTTCTTACCTAAAGTGTGACACTTCGAAGATCTGCCGACTTTTCACATACAGCTGTCGCAGACCCTTCACGTTATTAAAAATAGTCTGAAGATGTTACATTCTGTCATGGGATGGATGACATAACGTTTTGTTCACCGTATTCTCCAGGTTTCACTCTGCTCGACACCCCGATGTGGAGGTACATTGTCCTGCTGTAAGATATGACTTTTTCGAAATCCACGGTTATATTCACCCAGTTTGAGTGGAAGTCATGGTGCCTAATATTCAATGACTTTGTTATACTGTTTATTTTTTAGTTAATTTGTAAGAATAATCTCCATTGCATTTTAGGAATCACAGACTACAAGCTGTTTAGGAAGATGAAACCAGTGACCTACCAGCGTCCACTCACTTCTATGATTGAAGATTCGTTTCTTTCGTCAACTGGAAAACCCACGTCTTATTCAGCGCCAAATTTAAGCTCAGTATTATATGAATCCTATTGTCATCGGTCTAAACACCTAAGCTGACCCTACATTTATCTTACTGTGCATAGATAACAAATTGGGAATTTATGTGTTTGCCGTAATTTGCGTATAGGAGGACACGGATCTAGCCAAGCAAGGGCATCCATAATGGCGTTAACGGGCAAAGAATTTACACAGCAGCTTCATGTATTTTCTGATGGTAATGAACCTATTTAGGACTACGCAAAGTACTTAGAGAAATTTAAAATGTGTGAAATCTTATGGGACTTAACTGCTAAGGTCATCAGTCACTACGCTTACACACTACTTAATCTAGATTATCCTAAGGACAAACACACACACACCCATGCCGGAGGGAGGACTCAAACCTCCGCCGGGATCAGCCGCCCATAGAGAAATTTCTTGTGCTTCCTGTCGGTCTATATTTCGGTTTTCCGTGAGACTGTTTGGATGTCTTTTGATGTCTTCTTGTGTGATCCCTGCCCATTTGCTCACTGCATTTGAAGATATCTGTTATTACACTATTCCTCCCTTCATAGAATCCTACTACTTGTCTTTTAAGTCTATCCAGTTGTACTACATTGACACTGCTGTAAGACTTAAATGTTCTTCTGTAACCCAATTCTTAATGTCTGTGTATTCTTTGTTCTCTTGTTGCTCGTTGGCCTTAACTAACCTCATATGCATTTTAGTCCGAGTACAATTTCTTCGTTTTCTTTTCTCAGTTATTATGATAACCTGCTTTCCTGTTCAATATTGGTATTTCTAATTCCTCATTTAAAGGCGGAATAAACTGTATTGTTCCAGTTCAGTGTATTTTTAATCAAAATTTGCTAGTCGAAGTGTACTTAGGGAGTAACGTGGATCACAGATGCAGTGACGCCAAATCTTTTCCCGATTTCTTCTGCGGCTTAAATTCGCTTTTCGCAGCGTACTGCCTTTGCATCGAGCTAATTAGCTTAGCTGTGAAGTACCGCTAACAAAAGAATGCTCGCAGCACGATCGTAAATCAAGAGGCGTCTGAGCTGCTAAAAGGCCACCGCGGCACGTGGCCGCTGCAGGCCGGTCTAGCGTCCGTGACATCCAATTAGCGACGGTCTTAAGAAAACTCGAGGGAGGGGCGCGGGGTGGCAATGGCACCCTAGCGAAGCAGACGTTTGGAAATAAATTTAACTCTGAAATCACAACTGTTCGTAAATTCGTATTCAGGATATTTAGGGGGTGTGCTTTAATCTTTGAATATTTCCGGCCCTGGTTTACATGGCATCATGATTCATTTTCTCTTTTTGCCAGTATGTCGATTAATAACTCTTCAGTTATTGTGTAGATAGTAGTGCACCAAAGAGAGTTCAAACAAATTGGTCCCGGTTTTCTCACTAAGTACCCAAACCAGCTGCTTTATTTATGAACTACACGTAAAGAAACTGCACCGCAGCAGATAATTTTAGGTGTTATATCAGCCAAATCTATGATCTTACTATCTTAACGGCTATAGTTTTAAGTACACAGTCAAAATATGGCTCTCTCTACTTCTATGTCGTCTTTATCTTCATTACTATGGTGTGTGACTCCATGTGGCCACTTGTGTATATAGTCATACCTTTATTATCATAATTTATGATACACTATAATATCACTGTCAAAATCTGGCTGCCATTCTTATCTCAGTTAGTATAATTAGTGACACTATAACATTATAATCAACAAGGCTGCGTAAGAGAACTCCGACTTCGTGGTATGACACTAAACTTGTAAGCACGGCAGGAAATTTAGAGCAATGAACATAGGCGTGCTTGTACAAACACGTACATACGTCAAAAATATACACTGCAGGTCACACAAGACATTTATGAATTACAATAATATCCCACATTGCCACCTTTAAACAACTTCGTATACTTGTGCTGCTACCACCACCTCTGGGGTAGGACAGGAACAACAAGGTCCTTTAAAAACAAAAACAAAAAAATAACTGCAGGGACATATCTTCTATGGTGCACTCTATAAGAGCATCCGTCACTGTGCAGCCGCTCTGCCTCTCGACTGCCCAATGCTGCAGGCTTTGCCGACCAGTGTCTCAACTACAATGCTGCGCCCTGTCAAATCAGAGCTCCACCGTACCCATAGTTAATGATGAGCTCACACAAGCTAATGTATCACATGGGAACAACGGAAATGGAGTTTAAACGTAATCACGTTTTGTGTTTTAATTCAAAGAACCACATTGTAATCAACTGTTCATCTAAATGCGTGAGGCGTATTACAAATGTTGTAATATTACGTTATTCATCTCTCAGTACCTACTGCAACCTACATCCTTCTGAATCTGTTTAGTGTATTCATATCTTGGTCTCCTTCTACGATTTTTACCCTCCACGCCGCCCTCTAATACTAAATTGGTGATCCCTTGATGCCTCAGAACATGTCCTACAAACCGATCCCTTCTTCTGGTCACGTTGTGCCACAAACTCCTCTTCTCCCCAATCCTATTCAATACTTCCTCATTAGTTATGTGATCTACCCATCTAATCTTCAGCATTCTCCTGTAGCACCACATTTCGAAAGCTTCTATTATCTTCTTGTCCAAACTATTCATCGTTCACGTTTCACATCCATATATGGCTGCACTCCATACAAATACTTTCAGAAACGACTTCCTGACACTTAAATCTATACTCGACGTTAACAAATTTCTCTTCTTCAGAAATGCTTTCCTTGCCATTGCCAGTCTACATTTTATATCCTCTCTACCTCGACCATCATGAGTTATTTTGCTCCCAAGTAACAAAACTACTTTACTACTTTAAGTGTCTCATTTCCTAATCTAATTCCCTCAGCATCACCCGACTTATTTCGACTACATTCCATTATTCTCGTTTTGCTTTTGTTGATCTTCATCTGATATCCTCCTTTGAAGACACTATCCATTCCGTTCAACTGCTCTTCCTAGTCCTTTGCTGTCTCTGACAGAATTACAATGTCATCGGCGAACCTCAAAGTTTTTATTTCTTCTCCCTGCATTTTAATACCTACGCCAAATTTTTCTTTTGTTTCCTTTACCGCTTGCTCAATATACAGGCTTAATTACATGGGGATAGGTTACTGCTTTCCTTTCATGCCCCTCGACTCTTACCACTGCCATCTGGTTTCTGTACAAATTGCAAATAGCCTTTCGCTCCCGGTATTTTACCCCTGCCACCTTCAGAATTTGAAAGAGAGTATTCCAGTCAACATTGTCAAAAGCTTTCTCTAAGTCTACAAATGCTAGAAACGTAGGTCTGCATTTCCTTAATGTATTTTCTAAGATAAGTCGTATGGTCAGTATTGCCTCAAGTGTTCCAACATTTCTACGGATTTCCAAACTGATCTTCCCTGAGGTCGGCTTCTACCAGTTTTTCCATTCGTCTGTAAATAATTCGTGTTAGTATTTTGCAGCCGTGGCTTATTAAACTGATAGTTCGGTAATCTGTCAGCATCTGCTTTCTTTGGGATTGAAATTATTATAGTCTTCTTCAAGTATGAGGGTATTTTGCCTGTCACATACATCTTGCTCACCAGATGGTAGATGTTTGTCAGGTCTGGCTCTCCCAAGGCTATCAGTAGTTCTAATAGAATGTTGTCTACTCCTCCCAGGGCCTTGTTTTGGCTTACGTCTTTCAGTGCTCTGTGAAACTCTTCACGCAGTATCATCTCTCCCATTTCATCTTCATCTACATCTTCTTCCATGTCCATAATATTGTCCTCAAGTACATCACCCTTTTACAGACCCTCAATACACTCCTTCCACCTTTGTGCTTTCCCTTCTTAGCTTAGAACTGGGTGTCCACCTGGGCTCTTGATATTCATACAAGTGGTTCTGTTTTCTCCAAAAGTCTCTTTAATTTTCCTGTAGGCAGTATGTATCTTACCCATAGTGTGATATGTCTCTACATCCTTACTTTTGTGCTCAAGCCATCCCTGCTTAGCCATTTTGACCTTCCTGTCGATCTCATTTTTGAGACGTTTGTATTCCTTTTTGCCTGCTTCATTTACTGTATTTTTATATTTTCTCCTTTCATCAATGAAATTCAATATATCTTTTGCTACCCAAGTATTTATACTAGCCATCGTCTTTTTACCTACTTGATCCTCTGCTGTCTTCACTATTACACCTCTCAAAGCTCCCCATTTTTCTTCTACTGTATTTCTTTCCACCATTCCAGTCAATAGTTCCCTCATGCTCTCCCTGAAACTCTCTACAACCTCTGGTTCTGTCAGTTTATCCAGGTCCCATCTCCTTAAATTTCCACCTTTTTGCAGTTTCTTCAGTCGTAATCTACAGTTCATAACCAACAGATTGTGGCCAGAGTTCGCATCGGCCCCTGGAAATGTCTCACAATTTAAAACCAGGTTCCTAAATGTCTTATCGTTATATAATCTATCTAAAACCTTCGAGTATCTCTTGGCCCCTTTCATGTATACAACCTTCTTTTATGGTACTTGAACCAATTGTTACCTATGTGCAAAATTCTACCAGGCGGCTTCCTCTTTCATTTCTTACCCCCATTCCATATTCATCTACTACGTTTTCTTCTCTTCCCTTTCCTTCTATCATATTCCAGTCACACAAGACTATTAAATTTTCGTCTCCCTTCACTATCGGAATAATTTCTTTTACCTCATCATACATTTCATCAATCTCTTCGTTATCTGCGGAGCTAGTTGGCCTATCAACTTGTACTATAGTGGTAGGCGTGGGCTTCGTGTCTATCTTGGCCACAATAATGCGTTCACTATGCTTTCTGTAGTAGCTTACCCGCGCTCCTATTTTTTAATTCATTATTATATCTACTGCTGCATTAACCCTATTTGATTTTATATTAATAACCCTGTATTTGTTTACATACTATACGAATATGTTATAAAATAGGGGTACCTATTTAAAAAAGGCAGTTTCTATCAATTGACCTATGGTAGCGCCATCTAGTGGGCCATCCATAGTGCCATCTGCTTTCCCCCGTCACGCTCGAACAGATAGTTTCGTTTGATGCTAGTTTCGTGACATATTTGGCCCAGTCACTATCAATGGACCACCTTGTGTATTACGAAAGTAAATGTGCACTCAGTAGTGGCTCCCATACCACCACCAAGGTCACATACCTCTGATAGGGCACTAGCATCATCCTCGTTTATGTTCTAAATTGCCAATACTTCCACAGCCATCTGACGTTCATAGTCACACTAGTGTATTACGACAATTAGATCGAAATGAATTCCCTAAATGTCAATAACTGGACATCAGCTGTGTTAGGTACAGACGCTCTACCTGTTGGTGACGTATGAAAATTTGTGGTGGACTGGGACTCGAATGCAGATATACTACTTACCACGAGCTATTACAAAGTGATTCGCGTTCAAAGAATTTATTTCTAACTAATTTCGAATGGCTGTCAATCATTATCAGTGTGAAAGTATTCCAAGCTACATATATGCGTTTTGTGGGAAACTGATTCCTTAGAAGAAAGTCAATGCAGTTCGTGCCAAACCGTGTTGGATATTACACAGGGTGATATTTGTAAGCAAACATGAACTACATTGCTATTTCTACCCTTTATTTTTGTTTACATATAGGTTTGTGGCTAAGGGCACCATACAAATTCTGCCACTTATGCACTCCTTATGCACACACTTGCTACTCTATTAGTCGCTCGTAGCGCGCTGTGTGATCTACTTTGTTCATACACTATATACACTGGGCACCTATTAGTTGGCGTTTTTACAGGCTGAGTCTAACAACCGAAACATATACAGTATTTAGGTTGTTCGTCACTGCTTCTAGTTAATGGTAATCAACCTTAGGAACATTGTGGAAAATTACTTACAGTGCTCAAAAGATTTAAAGCTTCTGTAATGTTAGGTATGAAACATACATGTGTGCCTGTTCTGCAATCGAAGTCATGATAATAGTAACAGGATCTAAACTTCCTCATTCTTTCTGATGACTTCTTTGGTACAATGATGACAGCAGCTCCACAGGGACTAGTGCTTTCCCATTGTTATTCCGTCATTCAATGATAAATTCTTCCATAATCGTTTTCAAGGGATGGGGAACCTTAAATGGTTTTTGATAAATGAGTGGTTTATCTTCAGTCAGAATTATGTTATGGGTGTCGCTGATAAAGGGGCCAAGAGGTCTAAACAGTCCACAAATTCCAACAAAAACGTATTCAAAGGTACTATCTCAGGTCTCTCCTAAGTATTTCGCGGTTGTTACAGTTTAGAGTGGCTTTTTGCCAGAAGCTTACTCGAGCAGTGATGTACCTCTTCGCCTATTTATATGTGACTCTAACATTTACTTATGTCCAGAGTCAACTGCTAATCCCTGCTCCAATCATCGATCATCTTCAATTTCTGTACTGTTTTCTGCCATTGCCACCTTTTTCCTGTTGACAGACACAAAATCTTCCATCAGCCTCGTGGAACTTCTGACATTTAGATGTACAACCTCCAGTCCACCACATTTATCTACCATGTGTCCAAAGGGTTTAGTGGTGGATGGTGTAATGATCAGTGCATCTGGCTAATAAGCAGTAGACTCAGGTTCGAATCGCTGTCCAGAAAAAATTTTCAACTTGCCTCATTGTTATAGACCAATGTCCATTGGCAGCTAATTTCTTTAATTCCTTTGTGTCTTAACATGTAAGCCTTGGAGCTCACCTAAGATAGACTTTTGTTTTTCTAGTAGTAGTCCTTATTCTTCCAATAAGGTAGTTGTTTCCGTCATGTACTCAAGTTTTCGTTTTTTATCCTCATTCTCTTCCATTTCCAGTTTTTATTTGTGTATGTATAACAAATTAACGGCAGTTAAAAGAGCAGTTTGCTAATATGGGGTGGTTTAAGTCCACTTGAAGCATTTGTTTCTTTTCTTAAGACATGTGGAAAAATATTGTTTGTGGAAACTAATACTAATTTGGCAATATTTGTATTTGATGGTATTGTGGAAAAAATTTGCTTCTCCAGCTTTTATGTATGTGTTCTGTATAATATTTCTATCGTTTTTTTTTTTTTTTTTTTTTACTACCTGCTCGCAAACTCCTCAGTGTTTACATATAGGTTGATAATTAAAACTCTATATGCAAAGAGTATTGTCTATAATCTTTTCTCGAACATGATTCCGTAGAAGTTTTACTTCTACACCACTCAACAGAAGACCATTAAATGAAGTGGCTGGTGTAAGAAATGCAAACCTCCAATTTAGTAAGGATTAGTTTGAGCATATTGCATCTTGTGTATTGGAATTCATCACATGTTGGTAACAAATTTTCCCTATGTACCGTTAGAAATAGGTATCTACTATGTAGTTCGTTTTCCTTTATGTATTTACTGTCTTCTCTTTTAATCAGAGATAAAACAAGTACCAGCTCAAAATGCGTTCTTGTGGTTGAGCACATTCTTCTGCCGACCACTTGAAAAACAATACAGCAGCTACCTCGGATGTTGTCTAGCTGAGGAGCATGTAAAAGTTTATTATACATGTATAAATGGCCACTGAACAAAAAAAAATCGATAATGTGGTTGCCAATAACTCTGTTCACTTCTGCGCTTGTTGTCTGACATAAATTTGTTATAATCTCTATTCTGTGGTCGGAGCTCGTTTAAGTTAAACAGTCTGATCATTCCTTAGAATAATAAATCTGTTTCCTAGATAGTCTTCTTCTTGCACAGAAAATTGTGGTTTGATGTTAGGGAGTCACGCATAACTATTTTGTTAAAAAGCATGGCCATATCATGCGTTATATACAGATCTGTAACGTAGTGGTCATTTATGACTAAATGCTGCAATATCCTACGAACACCCATTTTAGGGTAGGTCAATTCCACTTTATATTCATCCTCCAGAGATCATTATATTCCACCCAGGCAACTATACAGAATCGTTTAAGAAAAAAATCAAGCTGTTAATATCCCAAATTGTCCTAGAATAAAGAGTCACTCTAATTTATAAATGTTATTGACACAGGGTTTTATCAGAAGCAAGAAGAGGGGTTCGACAACAAAATACAAGCAATTTAGACATTGATACAAAGACGAAAGGAAATTTTCTGTTCATGATTAGAAATGTGTATTGTGTTAGGCAGCCCACTCATTTATAAATAACATCTGTATATGCGGGGGGAAACAATGTTGTCGGATGACAGCCATAAAAACAGTGAGAAAATTCCTCCGTGGCCCCCATCTATACATCAAAAAACGGTCATCTTAATAGAATAAGAGAAATATTAAAGTTTCATTTTTTTTCCACATGCTATCAGTGGATGTAAAGTCGAGTATGGCCTGTGGATCATAAGCCAAGCGCTTTGATGGAAACTGCAGCTTTGATTACTACAATATTAAGATGTCACAATTTTGTTCATTTGTTTCCAACCGAGGATCCTGTAGCAAATCTTAAAGGCAAGAGTTGTATGAACGTATAGTGACTCAAAATTCGCAGCTTTTGGTGCAAAATCTTTGATAGCCATATAGAATACCCTGATGTTTCCTAGAAATTCAAATATCTGTGGCCTTACAAATGCTTTGAATTCTAGCAGGAAGCGCTGACTCGTATCTAGACTCGTCAGAAACAGCATAGCTGTCTGAGAGCTATGCATTCCACCCAGTGTGTAGCATCTGGAGCTGTTTGATGTGGTGGAGTGGCTGCTCCTGATGCCTAGCACAGGACTGCACTCTCAGAAATGGACTACTTAGACAATGATTGCCTTTGGACGAGGAATAGACAGCATATTGCAGCTCTGCATAGCGCGTCTGCTGGCCTGGCACTTGGGATAGCAATTGCGCGACCTACTGTTGATGTTCACGTAACTGAAATCAAGCAGTATCCCAATTCTAGATTCAGACGACACTCTACATTCGTATCCTACTATACACAATGGCGCTGACTCAGTAGCTAAGTGTTTAAACAGAAAAGACGTGACAGACATTTAAGATTAAGCAACTATGTTACTGATCTTATAAAAAGTGCTACGATATGTGCCTTCCTGACTAAAGCACATGGTATTAAGCCAAGATTTACAGCTGTATAGTGGAGCGAGGCGTTTGTCTTACTAATGAGCTGTATTTTGTGCTTTGTCCTTCAGTATGTCCACTGGGGTTGTAAGAATAATATAGTATAGGAGCTGGAAAGTAGCTTGCCGGGCTTTAAAAACGGTGGAATACTATATTTACCGAATGTAGGAAAGAACATTCAGAGATTTTAATTTGGCTGCTTTTACTACAGTTTCAAGCAGATCCAACTGGAAATGGAAGTTCATAAACAGATATTTCTTGACGATCTTCTAATGTAGTAAACATCCTCAGAATTACAAGTCTCGGCAAGAACACGAATGGAACGTGTGATCAGACTCCATTGTATATTTATTCACATACATAATTTTTCCACACACTGCGCTAATTATAATTATTAAACCTTGCTTGCACATTATACTGTCTCGCTATTTTTCGAGCAGTAGTTTAGATTTTCCTTTGAAGCCACGGTATTTACTAAATATCCAAGTTCTCGCTTTTTCATCTTGAGCTTCATAATTTACAGTTTTCTGCATTAACTACGCTTAAACGAGTAATTACTGTAAAGCCCGTTTGATTGGTTGCTTCTTTTCCATAAGACGAGAAGAATAACGCTTATTTCTGGGAACGGAAGCCGTTTGGGGGAATTTTGCTTAAGACCTGGGGAAGAAAAGCATAAATAATGGTCCAGTCCACCATACGTTGACACAATGTAACCAGCCATTTCTAAACAGATGTAGGTAGGAATGGAGTTGCTAAACAGATCATTAACACATCCATTAATGAAGCAGACACCCTTGTATCCATAATTTTCTGCAAGTACACTGATGTTTCGCCACTTTTCATTAGTATTTACAGAAAACGCAACCCTGTGTTCCTAATTCATATCTGGATTTTTTCCATAATCTATATGTAAATGTATACACAAATTTAATAATTTTATTTCATTTATTTATTTATGTATTTTTGCGTTACCGTACAAGGTGCGTGTTGGTTTCTCTAGCACTGAACAGTGATTCAGTTTTCCTCACCCAGCCTGAGTATCTAGGAAGTAACTGAACCACCACTTCTTCCAAATGTCTATCCAGAAAAACTTCTGTCAACACAATGCAAGCTGTCAAAGCTATCCTCATATTCACAAAAACCTAGATTACAGTTGAGGTGAAGTATGCTACTATGTTTGTTGGCATATCGTAGTCAGTTGTGTTGACTTTAGCTATCTTAAAAACCGTTCCATGCTTCCTGATCCTTATAAAACCTAGCTCCATGATCAGCTGAAAACGAGACACACAGTTTTTATTTTCTCCTATGTTGAGAACACAGAATACTGATCAACTGCAGCTGTCAAAGCTTCGTATATTCCCTTTTAAGTTAGAAGATGTTTGTAACGAATGAGAAAAACGTTCGAAGCATTATGCACAGATGATGTAATACGGCACAGTAGCCAGACAGTATTGTATCGTGTTGTACCCTCATGAGATACTCATATGGGACAGAACACTGTATTAGCTGCACATTACAGTACAGCACCGCTCTCGATATGTGTAGTACAGCTTATTATCCAGGTGGTATAGTATTGTGCTGAACCTGCACAAAGTAGTGGATATGTGATGTGAGGTGAGGTAAAACAGAACATGTTAAATATTAGGGTGTGAGTGTAGAATAGACGATTTTTCCTTTTACTGTAAATACTAATGGCATGTGGTCACTTGCAGAAAACCTTGAATTCGACGGTGTTTCCTAAGTAAGGGGTTATGTAATGGAACTATATATCAACAACCGTTGCTACATTCATTTGCTCAAGAAAGCCAAACAGTGTAAGTTAACAAGAGGCTGACTAGGCACTGTGCATCTTGTTATTCCAGAGGCCTTACGGTAAAACATACCATAAACTGTTTCTCTTCCCACATATAATGTTCTTCCACAGATCTTAAGAAAAAGAAGCTATATCTCGAACTGCCTTAAGGCTCTCCCTATTAAACAATTACTCCTTTAAGGGTAGTTAATGTGACAAACCGGAAACTGGTGCGATCGCGGTCAAAATACGACAGTTGCGGTATTTGGTGAAGATGGCTGCCACAAAGGAAAGCTATATACTGCTACTCGAAAGAGATCAGGGCAGTGTCAATACGTAAGCACAATTTACAAATTATTTCAAAAAAATTACGTGAATAATTCTGGATTCAAATGGATAATACCAGATATCTGCATTTACTGTAAATACTAATTATGGGGACTACACATTGATTCTCTTGCCGAAAATCATGGGTGTAAGTTAACGTCATTAGACGATATGTGAAAAATATCTGTTCATGATCCTCCACTCCCATTTGGGATCTGCTTATAAACGTAGGAAACAAGAGGGCAAAATTAAGTTCCTGAAAGCTCTCGGTTATTGGCAAGCGTAGTGTACACAGTCTCTTTAGTAGATTTGGTAAATATTGTAAGTGTTCTGGTAGTAAAATGCAGTAGTGGTGTGGCTTATTGGAATACAAGTTAGTTCACGTAATATTTCATACATGAGAGACATGAAAGATAAGTGGAAGTTGTTTTTATATGTAGTGCTAAGGTTACATTACCTTAGAGGTACACAGCCAGAAATCCCATGGTAGAATAAGTGGAAAATATTATATAATTATGTATACGTCCATAAGTTATAATTACTTTTTTTAAATTGATATACCACACATTGGCGTTCTACATTGTGAGAGATAACACTTACATAATTCAACTCTTAATACGACAATTTTGATTACACTATGATGATAACACTTCCATCGGAAAAGCAACCCGAATTGAAGGATCACGATTTAAGTGTCAAAACGTACAAATATCAGACAATAATTTGCACCATTCCACAGTTTGTCGATGTAGTCAGCCTTCTACATGGATAATAACACAATTTTACTCTATGCAAAGTACTATTTTTAAGACATTTACCCTGAGCTACTCACAGTTTCCTGTCATCCGGTAGAAACTGCTTTCTGATGTCGGATTAGCACGTCGGAAGCCACTTGTACTCTCTGCTAACCTAGTAATGACTCGTGTTTACGTCTCGATGTCTACCATTAAAGGTGTCCGATACCATTACCGCACAAGCACCTCATTACATAGCAATTACACTACTGGCCATTAAAACTGCTACACCACGAAGATGACGTGCTACAGACGCGAAATTTAACCGGCAAGAAGAAGATACTGTGATATGCAAATGATTGGCTTTTCCGATCATTCACACAAGGTTGGCGCCGGTGGCGACACCTACAACGTGCTGACACGAGAAAGTTTCCAACCGATTTCTCATACACCAAAAGCAGTTGACCAGCGTTGCCTGCTGCAACGTTGTTGTGATGCCTCGGGTAAGGAGGAGAAATGCGTACCATCATGTTTCCGACTTTGATATAGGTCGGATTGTAGAAAATCGCGATTGCGGTTTATTGAATCGCGATATTGTTGCTCGCGTTGATCGAGAACCAATGACTGTTAGCTGAATATGGAATCGGTGGGTTCAGAAGGGTAATACGGAACGCCGTGTTGGATCCCAACGGCCTCGTATCACTAGCAGTCGAGATGACAGGCATCTTATCCACATGGCTGTAACGGATCGTGCAGCCACGTCTCGATCCCTGAGTCAACAGATGGGGACGTTTGCAAGACAACAACTATCAGCACGACCAGTTCGACGACGTTTGCAGCAGCTATCAGCTCGGAGATCATGGCTGCGGTTACCCTTGACGCTGCGTCATAGACAGGAGCGCCTGCGATGGTGTTCTCGACGACGAACCTGGGTGCACGAATGGCAAAACCTCATTTTTTCGGATGTGTCCAGGTTTTGTTTACAGCATCATGATGGTCGCATCCGTGTTTGGCGACATCGTGATGAACGCACATTGGAAGCGTGTATTCATCATCGCCATACTGGCGTATCACCCGGCGTGATGGTATGGGGTGCCATTGGTTATATGTCTCGGTCACCTCTTGTTCGCATTGACGGCACTTTGAACAGTGGACGTTACATTTCAGATGTGTCCTGTACGGGCCTTTCTGGATACAGGAAATGATCGACTGCTGCCCTGGCCAGCATATTCTCCCGATCTCTCACCAATTGAGAACGTCTGGTCAATGGTGGCCGAGCAACTGGCTCGTCACAATACGCCAGTCACTACTCTTGAACTGTTGTGTTGAAGCTGAATGGCAGCTGTACCTGTACACGCCATCCAAGCTCTATTTGACTCACTGCGCAGGCGTATCAATGCCGTTATTAAGGCCAGAGGTGGTTGTTCTGGGTACTGATTTTTCAGGATCTATGCACCCAAATTGCGTGAAAATGTAATCACATGTCAGTTCTAGTTTAATATACTTGTCCAATGAATACCTGTTTATCATCTGCATTTTTTCTTGGTGTAGCAATTTTAATGGCCAGTAGTGTATAATTCGTTGCCTTCGTGCTTAACTCAGAGCCATAAGTAAGAACTCTTTAAAAAATTTTCCTGTAGTAACGAACTATTAAGATTTTTTGAGTGATGCTGCCGCCATTTGCGGTAATTTTTATTTTATTGTTCTATTGTATTTTATTACAACAATAAAATAAAAATTGTTACAGTCATATGGTGGCACCATTACTCAAAAAACTATGCATGGGTGTGGCTCCTACCAGAATAAAAATGCCCCCAGGGCCTTGGCATTCATTTGCCGGGTACGGGATTGGCGACTGAGCTGGGGACTAGTAAGCGCCGCCAGTCCCCTGCCACTTAAGCTATGGGCATGCTTCAGCGACAACCATGCGGGGAAGCGATGTAACGTTGTGTGTCTCAGGGAATGGCGATCTTGGCTTGACCGCCCGGATCGCGAGGCTGGAATAAACCTCTATAAAAAAAAAAAGAAAAAAACTCTCAATCTCAAGGTGTGCTGCACGCTGATACGATGCATGGCTGTTGAGGTGGAACAGTCGTTAGTGGACAACCTCTGGGGAACCTGCCGCAACTCAGTTGTATAAAGCTTACCTAGGCACGCGGGGCCCTGCCTAGGTGGACTTCTAGTTCCCTAGCTGGTCATGAGACCGAGATGGATCCTTCGAAATATTCTTGGCTTCCTTCCAAGGGAAAGAGTGGGCCGCTGATAGGTACCAAGATCCAATCCAACAAGAGGGCACGTGTAGCCAGTCCTCCTGACTCAGGAGTGACATCTCAGGGTATTGTGACTAGTAACAGAACACATGCTGGCGGTCAGAATGTGTTTTTAATCGTTAAAAGAAAGAGGGCAGCTTCGAGAACGTTTTACCTTTCTATATTCACAAAGGGCTCGCCAGCATTGCCGGCAGTTTGAAATCTGTTAAACGATTGTATAATGGCACGCTGTTGGTGGAAACCGATAGTACACAACAAGCTAATAAACTACAGAACGCGCAATCCCTAGAGGAATATGCCATCGAAACTGAGTTGCACCATCATCATCATCATCATCATCATCATCATCATCATCATCATCATTTAAGACTGATTATGCCTGTCAGCGTTCAGTCTAGAGCATAGTCCCCCTTATAAACTTCCTCCATGATCCCCTATTCAGTGCTAACATTGGTGCCTCCCATGATGTTAAGCCTATTGCTTCAAAATCATTCTTAACCGAATCCAGGTACCTTCTCCTTCGTCTACCCCGACTCCTCCTACTGCTGAACCCATGAGTCTCTTGGATAACCTTGCTTCTCCCATGCGTGTAACATGACCCCACCATCTAAGCCTGTTCACCCTGACAGCAACATCTATAGAGTTCATTCCCAGTTTTTCTTTGATTTCCTCATTGTGCACACCCTCCTGCCATTGTTCCCATCTACTAGTACCTGCAATCATCCTAGCTACTTTCATATCCGTAACCTCAACCTTATTGATAAGGTAACCTGAATCCACCCACCTTTCGCTCCCATACAACAAAGTTGGTCGAAAGATTGAACGGTGCACAAATAACTTAGTCTTGGTACTGACTTCCTTCTTGCAGAAGAGAGTAGATCGTAGCTTAGCGCTCACTGCATTAGCTTTGCTACACCTCGCTTTCAGTTCTTTCACTATGTTGCCATCCTGTGAGAATATGCATCCTAAGTACTTGAAACCGCCCACCTGTTCTAACTTTGTTCCTCCTATTTGGCACTCAATCCGTTTATATCTCTTTTCCACTGACATTACTTTTGTTTTGGAGATGCCAATTTTCACACCATAGTCCTTACATTTCTGATCTAGCTCTGAAATATTACTTTGCAACTTTCAATAGAATCTGCCATCACAATTAAGTCATCCGCATATGCTAGACTGCTTATTTTCTCTTCACCTATCTTAATCTCACCCAGCCAGTCTATTGTTTTCAACATATGATCCATAAATAATATGAACAACAGTGGAGACAAGTTGCAGCCTTGTCTTACCCCTGAAACTACTCTGAACCATGGACTCAATTAACCGTCAACTCTAACTACTGCCTGACTATCTATGTAAAGACCTTTAATTACTTGCAAAAGTTTGCCTCCTATTCCATAATCACGTAGCACAGACAATAACTTCCTCCTAGGAACCCGGTCATATGCCTTTTCTAGGCATACATCATTCTATAAAACATAGATACAATTCCCTGTTCCACTCGTAACACTTCTCCATTATTTGCCGTAAGCTAAAGATCCGGTCCTGACAACCTCTAAGAGGCCTAAACCCACACTGATTTTCATCCACTTTGTCCGCAACTAATACTCGCACTTTCCTTTCAACAATACCTGACAAGATTTTACCCACAACGCTGATCAAAGAGATACCTCTGTAGTTGTTACAATATTTTCTGTTTCCATGTTTAAAGATTGGTGTGATTACTGCTTTCGTCCAGTCTGATGGAACCTGTCCCGACTCCCACACCATTTCAATTATCCTGTGTAGCCATTTAAGACCTGACATTCCACTATATTCGATGAGTTCCGACTTAATTTCATCCACCCCAGCTGCTTTATTGCACTGCAATCTATTGACCATTTTCTCCACTTCCTCAAATGTGATCCTATTTCCATCATCATTCCTGTCCCATTGTACATCGAAATCTGAAACATTACTGATCCTATTTTCACCTACATTGAGCAACTCTTGAAAATATTCCCTCCATCTGCCCAAGGCATCACTGAGCTGCACACCACCTTGAATTACAGCAAGGGTGATGTGACGTGCTGGGCTTTGGTAGACATTCCCAAAGAGGAACTGAAAGATAAGTGGGCTCCAGCAGGAATAGTTGACGTGCAAAGTATCACGAAGAGGGCGGATGGGGTTCTTGTTAATTCCGATTCCTTTATCCTGACGTTTAATAGCACAAAACTCCCTGAGCATATTAAGAAAGGTATTCTTCGCTTATGTGTGCGACCTTATGTACACGACCCAATGAGGGGGTTTCAAATGCCAGCGCTTTGGGCATATTACTCTTCGGTGTCGTGGAGAAGCTACTTGTGGCAAGAGCGATCTTGCCGCCAATAAAGGTGTCCATTGTTCGTCTCCATTGAAGTGTGTAATCGCTCTGCACCTCACCCAGTCTAGAGTCGGGACTGCAGCGTGTATCTGGAATAACGGAAGATAACAGGAGCTTAAAACTATGAAGCACATCCTCTATACTGAGGCAAAAAATCTGTATAAAGCCATGCTGCACGTATGTTTTGCTATCTCCTTCACTTCCGTTGTTAAACAGCCTAAGCGGAAAGCTGACGCTGTTACATTAATGGAGGGCGCTAGTGTCAGCACTAGTCACTGCGTGTGTCCCTGCACTTGTGCTGCTGCAGTCGTTCTAAGCCTGTCCCTCCCGCAAGAACTTCAGAAAATATAAAAAAATGTCGTGTGACTGGGGCCTCCCATCGGGTAGACCGTTCGCCGCGTGCAAGTCTTTCGATTTGACGCCACTTCGGCCACTTGCGCGTCGATGGGGATGAAAGGATGATGATTAGGGCACCACAACACCCAGTTCCTGAGCGGAGGAAATCTCCGACCCATCTGGGAATCGAACCCGGGCCCGTATGATTGATATTCTGTCGCGCTGACCATTCAGCTACCGGGGGCGGACACTTCAGAAAAATGATGTGGTTGCTGACATTGAGGAGCTACCTGCCCTCCAAAGGTTCTGTCTGGTGTGCTGTCCTATGCTGCCACACCATCAACTGCTGTTGTGGCTGCAAAGTCTACCCAGGGAAAAAAATCCAAGGAAAACATCCAACACCGGTGGAATCGGGGAGAAAACAGCCTGACGATTCTTCTTTAGAGGTTATGTACCTTGATGTCGGATTGGGGCAACCATCTCGGTCCAAAACTGAGCCTTCACCCATTGTAATCTCTCCTCCACATCCTCCACATAAGAACACATAAGAAAGTCAGGATGAAAGCACCCCCATCCCCCTGATCGATAGCTCCCATTATACGGTGGAACATGAATGAATCAAGGAGGCAAATGGAGGAACTGAAATTCCTAGCACAGCAACGTCCACTGTGCTTGTGTTTGCAGGAAACACATTTCACAGCATCTGATGACAATGCACTATGGGGCTATACACTACATGGCAAGATTGACCTGACAGGGGAAGGAGCCAAAAGGAGCGGTTGCTGTGTTTGTCAATAATGGGCACCACTCCTCCGCTCTTCCCCTGGATGCCGACTTGCAAGCAGTTGCAGTTGAAATTTCAGCACATCACAGGCTTACAGTTTGTTCTCTTTATTTACCTACATTGGATGCAGTAGATTCTGAGGATCTCACAAACCTTATTGCACAACTCCCCCTACCATTTCTCCTCCTGGGCGACTCCAATGCCCACCATGTCCTGAGGGGATCAACGTCTACTTGTCGTCGGGATCGAGTTTTGGAGAGTTTAGGAGAGCCCCCTGACATCTCGAGAGCTGTGCCTTCTAAACGCTGGTGCTCCGACTCATTTCTGCGCTGCTACTGTGACATTCTCCGCCATTGACCTATCTCTGCTCTCCAACCCTCGTCGACTCTGTCCATTGGGAGGCTATTGAGACCTTCATTCCAGCGACCACTTCCTGATCCGCCTTCAGCTACTCAATGGTGTGTTGCTGGAAAAGAAGCCACCAACATAGATGATTGGCAGGGATAACTGGACGCTGTTCGGCCAGTTGGCTGTGTTTGAACACCATGACAGCGTCCAGGAATAAGTGGATCACATGACGTATGTGATCCATCACGCTGCTGATCTATCCATACCAAAGTTTTTCGGCCCTCTTCAGAGGCCACCTGTCCCTTGATGAACAGAACAGTGCCATTTAGCTATCCAGAAGAGGCGTGAGGCTATTCGAAGGTTTAAATGCCACCTAACAGCAGACAATCTCACAGCCTTTTGAATCACGAGATCCAAGACTCCCCGTGTCATTAAATAGAGCAAAAACCGGTCATGGCATGGGTTCCTGAACTCCATCAATCGTTCCATTTGTTCCTCCTAGGTATGGGCAGCCGTCGGGAGGGTTTCTGTGAAAAACTTCCGTTTACCAAAAGCTGCAGTGCTGAACCAGGAGTGCCCCCAAACAAACCAAGAGACACTGCTCAGATGCTGACCGAGCATTTTGTTCGAACTACTGCCACTGCAAGCCAGGGTCCAGTGTGTCGTTGCTACTATGCGACTGTCGAGAGAGAAAAGTTGGACCTTAGGTCAAATAGTTCAGAGGCCTACAACTCCTCTTTCTCCATGCTTCGACATTTGCCAGCAGCGTCAAAAGAAATCCTCCTAGAATGTTTTAATCTAATCTGGCAGTCAGGCATCTTCCCCATCTCGTGGAGGGAGGCAATTCTAATCCCTCTTCTAGTATCAGGAAAGGACTGAACATGTCCTAGAAGTTATCGGAGTTCGCCTCGACGAGCTATGTAGGAAATACCCTGGAACGGATGGTTAAACATCGTCTGGTCTGGCTGTTAGAGACCAGGCTACTACTCAGCCGCTGTCAGTGTGGATTCCGAAAATTTCGGTCCACATTCGGCGACCTGACCCTCCTAGAGGCGGCTACTCAGCAGGCTTTCCTCCGTCAGCATACAATAGTATGCACTACTGCATCAATGGGGCTTTCGTGGCCACCTCCTCATTTTCGTTCGGTCTTTCCTGTCTTGGCGGTTTTTCAGGACCCGAGTTGGTGACACACTGTCTGAACGCTTTGAGCAGGAGAAATGTGTCCTCCAGGGCAGTGTATTAAGTGTTACCCTCTTTGCCATAGCCATCAACAATATCACATCTGTGGTAAGGAGTCCAGTACAGAGCTCCTTATTTGTGGATGATTTTGTTCTTTTCTGTTCCTCCTCTAGTGTTGCATTGGTGGACCGTCAGTTGCAACTTACAGTGCGATGGTTAGAGGAGTGGGCTACAACGGGGGGTTTTCACTTTTCTGCTGATAAGTGTGTGTGTGTTCATTTTAATCGTTATCGTCGTCTTTTTAATTTGCCTGCCTTGAATATGGGGGACACAATCCTACATTTTAGAGAAACAGTGCGGTTCCTGGGCCTCATTTTTGACTTCCAATTGTTATGGTTGCCACACCTGCGAGACTTGAAAGCCTGAGCCCTGAAGGCACTGAACATCCTCAAGTGCCTAAGCCAGAGGTCTTGGGGAGCGTTCGCGGCTGGACTATTGGTGCACAGTGTGTGGGTCAGCGAGGCCCTCTTATTTGCCGATCCTTGACGCCGTCGTCCATGCAGGAATTCGACTGGCCACGGTTTCTTATCGGACCAGTCACATACCCACCCTCTGTGCTGAGGCCGGGTAACCGCCACTTACCATCCGGCGGCAGCTCCTCCTGGTGCGGCAGGTGGGTAAGTTTCTTGCAGCTCCAACTTCACCCGCTCATTATATTGTTGCTCATCCGCCTCTGGACCCTTTTTTTCCCCACCGTCCCCGAACCACCATGGCGTCTCTGATCCGCGTGCAACGTGTGATGCAGTCCCTCAGTGTGGAGTCCGTTCAGCCCCAAATCCAGGGTTTTAACCACCTGCCACCCAGGTTATTGGAGAGGCCCAGCATGATTTGGTGCAGTACAAGAGACAATGCACTCCTGCTTCCGTTCTTAATGCAACATTTTCTGCCTTTTGATACGAGCGCCAAGACTATGACGAAACAGGGGATTCTGTTGGTTGCTCTGTCGTTTTTCCGAATCGTGTCCTCAAAGTCCGACTGCGTCAGGTGTTTACTGTCTTTGATGATGAGTTATCTGCGATCTTCCAGGCACTGGAACAGATGAGACGCTTTTCCTTGTCCAAAATTTCTTGTCTGTTCCGATTCCCTCATTGCCCTTCACTCGATGCAAAGTTTCTATCCAACAGTTAAAGTCGCCCAGGCCATCCAGGATGCCCTTCTCCAGCAACAACGACAGGGGAAGGAGGTGGCTTTCTGCTGGGTTCCAGGGCGCATTGGCATTGCTGGGACCGAAAGGGCAGATCTCGCAGCCAAGGAGGCGTATCTCGATCCGCAAATATTTCAGTATGCCATCCTTCTGCACGTACGCACCTCGCTGTTGAGCACACGAGTGTTGCGATGGTGGAAGGAAAAGTGGCTGGAAATGACTGACAATAAGCTCCATTTAGTCAAGCCCACAACGCGTGTGTGGTGTACTTCATTCCAGCCACATCAATGGGACGAGGTTCTCCCCACTCGTCTCCGTACAGACCACAGTCCTATGAAGCATGGCATTTTTGATCCTGGGAGAGAACACTCCAATGCGTGGTGCTTGTGGCGTCCAGATCACTCGGCGCCGCGTTTTATTCTGACTGCGTTTTATTTTCTGACCAGCTGGTGGCGGCTGCCTTGCCAGAGGATCTGCCATATTTTTTAGGAAATACTCAAACGAATGTGGTTAAGTTTTAAAGTTCTGTGACTGCCCAATGTTTTTACTTAGATTTTACTGTGAAGGTCTTAATTTGTTCACCGGGTGACTGGCTCACCCATATTTTACGTAAGTGGCCAGCCAGTGACAATTTCCCCTGGCGTCCTTGACGCTCCTTTCTCGTTTCACTTCCGTTTTATTTTCTTATAGAGTATGTTTCGTCTTTTCCCGTAGTCTTTGCGTGTACGATCCCTTTTTGCTAATTTTGTCCACATTCGTTTCTTTTAATGTGCGTCAGGGCGCCCGTAAGTCCCAACACACACACACTCAAAATAAAAATAATCAACTAATAGCTGACGTCAAAAACTCCATTCCATAATACACAGCCGATTTGTGATATATTAAGTCATCTTACAGCTAATTAATAGTAAGGAGGATTTTGAATACACGTTTTAATATCACAGTCTTGTAGGCGTGAGGATTTTCAAATTTCAACTGCGTTGCTGTATGTTACATGGAAAATACATAGCAATGTTAAACGCACGATTTTTTTAAAAGAAGGTCGGTGTCACCCTGTTTCTTTAAAAAAACGTTTTTTTACTGATGTTACTAGCAGAGGAATCGGTTGACTTACGATAATGCTCGGTAAATAGTAAAGTATGAGTAGTTTACAGTGCACGTAAGTACTACAGAACACTGACCTCTGACACTCCACGCAACAAACATTTTGTAATGACTGCGTAGTCCTGGGATGCTTCGCCCACTGGTGTATTGGAGAGATGTTTGTAGGGTCTCTATTTATAAGATCGGTGATATGTTTATCTAATCGTAAATAGTGTAGGACACTATGCAATCGATTTCCATGTAGTTTACGTAGAAGATAACGACTTCACCGAAGTAATGGTGGTTAAATATAGTATTACATCATTTTTAAAACTTGCAAGACTCTTTCCATCTTCTAGATGCATACTGCAGTATTCTTATAATCACACTGGACACAGTGGCAGCACAAAATGCTGCTATTTAGCATGAGAAATAGCTTGCACGGGCACAGAGTTTTAAATATCGGCTCAATAACATGTTCTTTAGTCAGAAAGACGCATATCAGAACATTTATTATAAGGTCAGTAACATTGTTACCTAATCGTAAACGTCTATGTCACATGCTTTTTCAGTTATCTAAATGTTTGCAGTAGGTTGGATAGTTCCTACACCGAGTGCCACGTCAGTCGACACTCTATACAAAATTGTAATATGCTGTTAATTCCTTCACCAATGGGAGTCAGTGTCTAAGTATTTCCTCTGCACGGGTGCAAAACTGTGCTACGCATTAGGAGCAGCCGCCCCACCACATCTACATCGACATCATCCTCCGCAAGCCACCTAACGGTGTGTGGCAGAGGGTACTTTTTTTTTGTCACTAACTCAGTCTTGCCGGCCGTTGTGGGCGAGCGGTTCTAGGCGCTACAGTCTGGAACCGCGCGACCGCTACGGTCGCAGGTTCGAATCCTGCCTCGGGCATGGATGTGTGTGATGTCCTTAGGTTAGTTAGGTTTAAGGAGTTCTAAGTTCTAGGGGACTGATGACCTGAGAAGTTAAGTCCCATAGTGCTCAGAGCCATTTGAACCATTTTAACTCAGTCTTCCAACCCTCTTCCACTCGTAAATAGCACGTAGAATGAATGACTGTCGGTAAGTCTCTGTATTGGCTCTAATCCCTCGAGTTTCCTCCTCATGGTAATTGCGCTGGGCAGTAATAAGGGGGGGGGGGGGAAGTAATATGTTGTCCAACTCTTCCCGGAAAGTGCTCTCTCGAAACGTCAATAGCAAATTTCTCCGTGATGCACAACGGCTCTCTTGTAACGTCTGCCAATGGAGTTTGTTGAGCATCTACATAACGCTCTCGTGCCAACTAAACGTTCCCGTGACGAACGTGCCGCTCTTCGTTGGATTTTACCTATCTTTTCTAACTGCCCTATCTGGTGGGGATCCCAGATAGATGAACAATACTCAAGAATCACTCGAACAAGCACCATATAAGCCACTTCCTTCGTGGATGAGTTACATTTCCTATGAAGCAGAGTCTGGCATAAAAACATTTCCAAATGCTGGTTAGCTATTAGAAACTGATGCTACTTCTAATTGCATGAGTCGATGCTTCCAGTCAGAACACAGACTCATTTCTGAAGCCACAGATGCTTGAAATTTATGAAAAAATTATTGAATACAGCACCGAAATCAATGACATTTCACAAAAGTCAGCGAATTTTGAGTCAAAATCGATTAGTATTAGGCATTATTGTAGGATTACTGATAGTGTTCTCGGTTTTAGATAAACAAAATTGAGACTATTCACTCTCTCCATTGCAATGTTACAAGGAAACTGCTTTAGAAGACTAATCTGACATTACCATCCAACCTCTTGACATATTATTCAGACTGTTTCTCAACTATTCGACCCTTCAACAGCATGTGCGAAAAAATGAAAACTTAATTCTTCTGTTGTCAGCTCTGAAAGCTGATATTCTGTTATGATGACTATTGCCCCTTTTATGAGGAGCCAATGAAGTATTTTAATTATTTTCTCATTATTCTACTAATTGTCATCCCACGAAAGACATTCCAACTGCACGTACACATCTTATTTATACATGAGCAGGCGTTGTGTAGCGACACGCATGCATGATTGCAGATTTCTGAACATTAAAGATTGGTAATCTTTGTACCAAAGTCTAAATTGTCTACACAGTTGCCTGTGTGGAATATAATACTAATGCTGAGTTGAGGATGACTGTAAAATGAAAATGGTCGACCTTATAATTATTGTTCTGCTAGGATAACTTTTATGAATATTGCAGCAGCTCTGTATAGGTGATTTCTACTGTATCGATCTGGATAAAATACCAGATTTCGCCACAACTTTTAACAAAATAGATACGTGCAAGTACCTAATATCAAACTACAATATCTGTATGCAAGAAGAAGACAACCAAGGAATCAGAAATATTATTGTAAGAAGCGGTAAGACTATTTTTCCTAGATAAGCTTCAGCTGCAGGATAAAGATTATAGCAAATTCATATGTGAAATGAGAGTCCCAGGAGAGAACAATGTTATTGGTAATTATATTATCAAAGTAGTCTGATAGGCATCTATGAGTTCTTTTACATGTACCTCAGGTAAAGAACACGGTATTTCCACATGATGGAATACAAAACAGGTGCTTTTTTTGTACGTATCAGTGTTACGAAAATTGGCTACTTAGGTAATAAGACCACACAAAAGTTGACTGGTGTATAAATAAGACTTCAAAACAAACAAGAACGAGAAAAGATTATAAACAGTATTCTTTCCGCCTAGAGATTTAACTATCAACCCATACACTCCAACAAATATAATACTAGTATAACGCAGTGTACTTATATTAAAGCTGACAATGAATATTTTTCCAAATCTGTAACATTATTCACAATACCATCTAATATAAGTATTGCGAAATTAGAATGGGTCCCCTCCATTGTGAGGAATTTCAGCCATCCCCTGTTAATGAAATTACTGTTTCAAGTGCAGATAACATGTTACGTGTACACAAAAGAAAATTGGAAATGAGAGGAAATGAGATCAAAAAACGAAAACTATAGTCAATGGTTAAAATATTTGCTGTAACAGAAGAATACAGACTGTTACTGGAAAAAGAGCAGGCCTTCACAGATGTGATGCGAGGCTCACTTATCACTTTCAACGCAGTGTACTGAAAAATTTGGCTATGACTGTGAAATACAAAATATCAGCATCTACTGTACATAGAATTTAATGGATGTGAGAACGTTTCTGTATTGAAGGATGCACGAATATTTTTTACAAACATCCACTGGAATTTGAATCTACGTGGTAGGGAACGGTTACATTGTACCCAAATGCCGTGGACTGGAGGCAGGTTGTGCAGTTGAATGATGGAAGTTCCATAAAGCTGGTCGAAGATTTTGATGCTCTCTGTAAGAAGAAGATAGCAATGCCAGAAGACTGTACTGCAATGCAGAGGCTCGACGACTGGGGCAGGAACTGGCAGTTGACACCAGACATGAATAAATATAACTATCACACACAATAGCCAAAGTGGTCCGTTGCTACTCGATTACGTTATTGCCAGTAATCTACTGGAGACTTTGACAACCGTGTGCTACTTAGGAGGGACCTGAGATAATGGTTGTGGATAAGTTTTTGTTGCTGGAATTTGAGGAGTGTTTAAACCTCACAGCCGATTGTCGTCGGTTACGCCCCCAACACAGCGCAGAATTCCGACTTGAGATGAGCCACTTATGTATTGAAAACTGTAAAGAGTTCCCCAACTGTGAAAGAATTTACCACCATACCGTGAACGACGGTATAATAAAGGAAACTACCATTTCCTGGGGAGCTGCTGTAACCATAGTACCAAGGAGTTCATCCAGTAGAGGAAGAGAAAGTGTAGATTTTGTTGCGGATATTAATACTTAAGTGGTACAACACAGACAGGTCTACACCCTATATTTAACATTACAGGACTTCTGGGTAAGTTCAAGCATTGCAAGTGTCACAATACGCCTAAGGACTGGATACTATTAATTAGAAGCAGTGACAGAAGACTTAAAAATCTGTATTCATTTCCGTCCACAGATACAGCCTATTTTAACGTCCAGTAGTAGGCGTGCAGGGGTTTATCATCAGATGATGGAAGCATAATGTAGATTGTACAATGTATGGCAAGTGATTAATAGAGTAGCAAGTATGCGCACATGAAGTGTGTAAGTGGCAGGATGTATATGGTAACCTCAGCCAAAATGCTGCATCAGTGTGCTAAATATAGGTTTGGGTTATTTCTCTGTGCTCCACTTTCGCTTACTGATATGGTACTGTGTATTATATAACATAGTTCTGCAAGAATTACATTTGAATACTTCCATGGACTGTTAATTAACTTTCTGCAAAACTTATACATGTGGCTTGTTGTAATTATTGGTGTGAATATAAATGAATTATCGCTACAATAGTGTTAGGATCATGGAACTTAAATGAGGGAATTATCAGAAGTCCCTGACTATGGTGGTGGCATGGGTCCGACTACTGAGTGCGAATGAACTTGCATAATATACTAAAGTTCTTTCCTGTCATTGTTGTAGAGAAGTAACAGAGATCTACAAATTTTGAAGTTGTGGAAGTAGTTTACTACTATAGAAATAATAGACATTGAGTATCCACATTGACAATTGCCAAACTGTAATAATTACAGAAACACAAGTTAAAGAAAACGAGTGCTGATGACAACAAGAAAACTTAATTTCAAAATCATGCATGTGAATGTTGGGGATGTACATCTCGAAGATTGCAGTTTTAATAGGAATTTGTTAATGGGAACACAGTAATACTTTAAACGGAGACTGACAGATGTAGTATAGGCAGCCTCTTGTAGTATAAATTTTCTGTATCTTCCATATGTTTGGGTAATGGAAGGTAATATTGGGCTCACCCTTACACGATATATCACACACACACACACACACAATACATATATAAGATTATTCATATGTCAGAAACGTATGTGGTTACTATACAAGAGTTTTGTCATTCTATAGACTGTGATTAAAGAGTGTGTCTAGAGCTCTAAACATGAAAACTTTTCTGAGGGTAGTATGTTAAGGTGTTGTGAGGTTAACAGTAACGTCCCTTTCCTGGTGATATTCCAGATGACTAGAAGGCAAATTATAAAATTATTAGAGCATGCTAGACTACCATTTTGAATTATAGGTTTCCTCCTTGCAGCAGCATACATGGTGACTGGATAGTAAATTCACCTGTTCTAGGCATGTGAGCGAGTCATGATTGTCCGTTTCATAAGTGTCCTGCAGTAGCCTGTTTATGTGCACTCATTCAGCATAGAGCGGCTGACTGTGCTACTAAAATCAATCGAGACTGGAGCTGTAGCTCGACCAGAAATGGCTGCATGTATGACGCACTGGCTGTGAAGCCTGCAGTGCTGGGCAGTGCAGAGGAAGGGTGACCAGGGCATAGTGCGAACACATGCACTTATGAAGCGAAAAAAGATATCATCTCTCATTTTTGCTTGTTTCGGATAAAGACATTATTTTTCTAATCTATCTCAGTGGCAGTGGAACAGGATAAGTGTGGGTTATTATTTAAACGTGGAAGCATTGCATAATAGTGTAACTTGTGTGTGACCTGCAGTGTTTGTATAAACGTCCGTACTTGAATGTGTTTAGTTTCCTGTCATTTTCTTACAAGTCTACTGTAATTTCATTCTGTCAGACTCTTTTTAGGCAGCCATGTGGGGTTGTTGCAGCATAGTGTGTTGTAAATTGTACTAAGATGATAGTCCATAAATATGGAGATAATGAAGGTTTAATGTTGATGTGATAGTTTGTCATAAATTCTGCTAATAAAAATGTAGCTAATCAAGCAAACGACTATACTGAATCATAAATTATAGTAAGAAAGGAAACAGTGATGCTAACGTAGAGGCAGACTCATTCTGATAGTGGGTCATGAATTATTGCCTTTAAGATAGCTGGGTGATAAACTTCGCATAAATAAGTGCTGGATAAGAGCATAAGTGGCCTACTGGTGTATAGTTTGTCTACATGAGGGTCATAAGCAGATCAAGTACCTGGTTTCCTTACGCAAAGAGGACAATGCGTCCATTATCTTAGAATTGCCTTTGGTCGACTACTGCAGCTGGCGTGATAGTGTCTCAACTGCACGAGAGGGAACAGATTCCTTGGGTTTCACATTCCATGGTATGAAGCAACATGAGGCGTGCTGTTAGAAGTGACTGGTCCTCTTAGATCGCATTGACTTTTACCAAAATGATGTGGCACAGAACTACGCACCATGGTCCATAAAATTGAGATCCCTGCAAGTTTAGACTGCTTAAAATGGGTTTAACAACATTTATTCCTTGGTTCAGATTGTTCAAATGGCTCTAAGCACTATGGGACATAACATCTGAGGTCATCAGTCCACTAGACTTAGAACTACTTAAACCTAACTAACCTAAGGACATCACACACATCCATGCCTGACGCAGGATTCGAACCTGCGACCGTAGCAGCAGCGCGGTTCCGGACTGCAGCGCCTAGAACCACTCGGCCACAACGTCCGGCTATTCCTTAGTGACCGTTGAATAATTTCAGTTCAAAGTTGTAAGCTAGTACACTGAGAAACATTTACTTGACCATGAGACATCTGAAATAAGTTACGTGGAAAATTTATGTGTCAAAATATCGGCTTATAGTTCGAATACTTTGCCATTTTAAATCAGGAAACTTCAATGGAACACAATAAAAATTACAATTATCTTATGAAAATACTATGAGGGTAGGCTGAAAGGTAATGCGCTCATACTTATACAACGTGATCTGAGTACTCTTTAGAAAAGGGCAAATTGGCATGTGGAGTGTAGCGTCCCGTCTAAACGCACGAGCAGTTTGATTGCGTTGCGTTCATCCAGTGTTATTTTCAGTAGTGGAAGGATGACCTGCTCTAGTGTTACGTCAGCGCGAGTCAGAGAGCGTGCTGCAGTCAAATTTTTAAATGCTGAAAAAGTGACACCTATTGAAATTCATCGTAATTTAAAGGCTGTTTCTAATAATGATGCTGTTGTACTGTAAATCAATAAGTAGTTAAACTTCATACTTGTGAGCCTGGGAAAGCCGTAATTGTGAATGACTGCCACGACGATAAACATCGCAAACTCGACGACGACCTGATTCAAAATGAACGGCATAGCACTCAAATGTGTATCGCAGACAATACTGGAATATCTAAGGAACGTGGTGGCTTTACCGCTGAACAATGTAAGGATACCGTAACATATGTGCGCGCTCGGTACCACGCCATCTCACAGATGCGTATCGCAGACAATACTGGAATATCTAAGGAACGTGGTGGCTTTATCGCTGAACAATATAAGGATACCGTAACATATGTGCGCGCTCGGTACCACGCCATCTCACAGATGCGTATCGCAGACAATACTGGAATATCTAAGGAACGTGGTGGCTTTATCGCTGAACAATATAAGGATACCGTAACATATGTGCGCGCTCGGTACCACGCCATCTCACAGATGCGAACAAGCATCGTCGATTTGACTGCTGGGAGGGACTTTTGCAGCTCTACTGTGACGAAGGAGACGAGTTCTCCTGAATTTGGGGACGGGGGGAGTGTCATGGGTTCATCATTACGACCCGGAAGAGAATAGACAGAGCACTGAATATCGACATCCGCCTACTCCTCGGGCGCAAGAGTTCACAACCATCCACAAAAAGAACTCTATTGATTGTGTTCTGGTATGCCCACCGAGTTTATGCGACTGCCTATCTCGTGCAAGGGGCGACGATACATTCTTCTTAATACATAGACACCCCAATATATCTCCGACGTTGCGTTAAAGGCTGCCTGGCGCCAGCAATATTGCAACATGGCAACACTCTTCCATACATTTCGCGTGCAACTGAGGAAGCTCTGCGAAGCCTGCTAAACCTGAAGTTTCAACCGATTTCACTCCTTTCTTGCTCCCTCGATCTTGAGCCTTGCGATGTTTTTTCGTCTACAGAAGAGAGACCCCAAGGGTAATCATTTCACCTCGTACGATTAGGTGAGTGCAGCTAGCTCTCAAGTCCTGGATTCGATAAATGTCGGAAGAAATTTTCAGTGATAAAAAAGAAAGAAAGAAAATATATGAAGCAGAATCTTAACAACTGTACTTTAATGCAATTTTTTCCAGATCTTCCTAACTGTTTTTTCATGTTCTACAAGCATAGTGAATTACTTTTCAGCCAGCCTCGTACGCAACCCCAGATCAATATATCTGTTATACCTCACGACGTTTTTGTAAACTGATTGCTTAGTGTTAACACAAAGTATGTATTGTGTTATATTACTCCAGCTGCCTCAGGTTTAACCGTGTCCGGCATTAAGGAGTAATAAATGCCCACTGACAATACTTTTTGAAATAATTGCTAGTGTTTCGTGCAAAAATGTCACTTAGAAGAGGAGTAGCGAGTGGACAGCTGCAGTTGCGAGTAGGAATTGGCTGTCCGCTCTCACTAAATACGTTTGTGAGAGAGTGTATGTATGAATAAATTTAGGGTAATAGTTCGCTCTGTGTTCTCATGTTATTATGAACGGTTGCACGAGTGCGTCTATACCCATCGTTGGTCGACCACGCTCACATGGGATGCGTTTGTTTGGAAGTAATGGACACAGTTTAATTACTCATTCCACGCTCTGACGGTTTTAAAGTTTCAGTGTGAAGTGATTAATGTTGTATTGTGGCATACAGGATATTTATAAAACTGAGCGTAGCTAATGTGACTTGAAATGAATAATAATGTCGACAATAAATCGTGCAGGATATGATCTGCCAGTAGTTGTTACCAACTGAATCTTTCGTTGTCAACTTCCTCAAATTACTAGTAAAAGAAACCACATAGTTCGACCTTTGGTGCAGTGAGACGAGTAATGCAGCATCTATTAATATGGCACATCAATCGGTCGTAGTATACGTGGAGGAGACTGGTGACAAGGACATCACATTCTGCAACAGTCTTCGGATCTGGAGCTCAAGTAATGTATGATGAGTCACTTTGATATTTTCAGTCAGTATTGGGCAACAAAACGTATACGCAGTGAATTATTACCACGATTATGAATTAAGTGTGCAGTGTCCGTATTTGAATAATCATGGTTAATTAAAGTGAGACTGAGAAGAACAGTGTCACTCAGGATCGTTTTAATATGGATGTTGTTCATGTGTTGGGACTAATTAACAGATATCAAGGTGTAAACGCAATTGAAAGTGAAAGTTGAAATTTGAACATACACACAAAACTGTGAAATGCAGGAATGCACAACAGTCAGGCTGATGACGTAGGTAGGAAGAAAGTAATAACAAAGTTGTTAGAAAAATTTATGGTAAGTAATCAAAATCTGAATAAAGACTAGCTTAAAGTGTACAAGAATTACAACTGATGCTTAAAAACTGAGTGCAGGTTTGAGCAGAAATCTAGATTATAATCAACAAATTCTGAGAGTAGAGATTTAAACAAAATGTTAGATCAATAAGTAACGGATGCTTCTATTTTATGTAGACTACTCCATCAGTAATGGTTATCTGACTAATACTTTTATAAAACGTAAGGCATCGGGAGAATAAGACAACTAGTGTCATTAAAATTTGCTGAATCTGACGTCCTGTTAAGAGGAGTTGGCTGTTTAGAAGGGATTATTGGCAGTGAGGAACCACCAATTGAATTTGAATAAGGCACAACATGTCACAAGCAACATTGTCTGTTACAAGAAGTTCCTTGTCAAGATAACGTTGGGTAGCCACTGTGGAGTCAGCAAAGTGATAATCGACTTAAATACAAAGATGTGTGGAGAGATTTTGGTGACGTTCTATTCGCAGGATTTCAAAGTTGTGTAAATGATTGTATAGCTGCAGCCGTCCTGTGTTCTGGAAGTGATGAAACCACAAAAACCTGGATTTTATGAACAACGTAGTGAAACTGAATACACACCTGTACTTTCAGTAAACAGTGTGCATATAGTCACCATAAATAGCCATTAAAGTCATTCTGTTACTGGGAAACTGCTCATTAGGTGCAACATTTTTAAACAGATGCATTGACATGAATGTATCAGTAATTGAATTTCTAACTGTGTATTGGCTTTATGTGATGATCATGTGACTGTAAGAAGATGTCGAATTAAATTTAGGTTTGTGGTAAGAATGTAGAATTGGAAGTTCATTTCATTGATTCATCAAAGAAGAAAAAGAAGAAGAAGACGTTTCTGCAGGTTTAGGAGTTAAAACTACTAGGAAGGAGATAGATGATGGAAAATAAGCATCATTTCACATTAAGTATAACGTTTCCATGGCGAGAGGACAGCAAAATCAGGAAATCACGCCAAAAATTCAGGGAAAAAATCAACTGTTTGTGTAATTTTCCCACACCTGTGCCGAAGGATTGCAAGAAAACTCAAATACGCAAGCAGAGGTGTTTTCAGTAAACCAGGATTGATGAAAGGATGTGTCTCAAATTAATGTGTAACCACTTGAACAATTCAAGATGAAACCGTATATGATACTGTCAGTTGGAAGAAAATCCGTAGAATATATAAATAGATGGCTCTGTCAAATTTGTTCTGTATGGCCGAGCTGCCAGTTATATCAGTCTGTCTAGGTGAGATCAGGCAGAAAATACAGAAAAGGATTTTCAGATATTTAATGGTACTTCGTGTTTTAGTAGTTTAGACATGACAAGTAGCTTTTAACAGTTGGAGCAGGAGGGGAGAAGACGAAAATTTACTGCATTCTTATGTAACAGAGTTATCTATCACTTCAGACGGACACTGTTCAATTCAAACGTTTCCTATGCAGCATCTGTTAAAAGTCTGGAGAAGAATGGAGAGAAAAATGTAATAATCTACGTATATGATTTTTTTTTTAACAGCTACGTCGTGGGAAGAGGAAATGAATCACAAACTGCTGAAAAGAATCGTCCGAAAATTTGGAAAATTGTCTTATTGCATCAAAGAAATCCAATTCAGTAATCGTATCCTTTACTGCAGATACAGAACTTACTCACAGCCAATGAAGTGACTCTAGCCCTGTGGCTTACTGCAGAAAAAGGAACAGGCATGAAGAGAGTTTGGCATAATCAGGAGGAAGCTGAGAAGATCCGAAGGATACTATGCTACTAATGAGGTTACAGACGCAGTGTGGGGTTCCTCTGAGAAGAAACACAGATTTCGTTTTGTTCTGACGAAAATGAAAGACTCAACAGGTTAAAGTAATTGGTTGCCAAATTTCTGAAAAGAAATCTTGTTCTAGTAATGATTCTTATGGAAAGGGTGGTCCAGAGGAGTAAAATGTTTCATTTGACCCATAAACGTACCATGAATTTAGTTTCACTGAAGTTGCACCACGGGCAGCTCAGTGCACTCATAGCTGTTATTTAAGGAATAGTCACATGAATCTATTTTTGGTCCCATTTAGTTCTCCTTCTTCATTTCAAAACTTACTGCCTGTTACCATTTAAGCTATTTACTTGTGCCTCTTGTGTGTACGATTTATACATGACTTAATATGTCTTGCTACATGACTGCATAATTAGATGAACTTCATCTACAATTGGAAGATCATTTTCAGTCAATATTATTCTTCTGGACATCGTGAATTTTGTCTACTAAGAAAGACTAAGATCAACTGATGTAAAATTTATTTACTTCTTTTGTAAAAAGATGTTTAAAGAAACTTGGTAGGTGGAAGATGGTACAATAATACCTTATAAGAGTAGACCATGGATTAACTTCACAAGCCTCATGGATCATGTCGTAAGTACATTATATGAATAATAACATTTCTTAAATGTTCATTATATGTACATGCAATAGATTTTTTTTTGTTTTGAAGATACATGTAAGCACGCCGCTCTCCCAGTCGTTATGATGGTTTTCTTTGATCGAAACCGTTACTATTCGGTCGGGTAGCTCCTCAATTGGCATCACGAGCGTGTGATTCACAAACCAAGTGTTAAATACATAAATGCAGACACACTTAGTAGCAAGATTAGAGCATTGAAAGTCTCTGGATCTCATCTAAAAGATCTGAAGGAGCACATGCAAGTGGTAAAGAGTGATGGGGTTTTGTGTAGGCCAACAAAATGTGGACCGCATGTGGTAGTTCCAGCAGCTTTGCAGACAGAAGACTACGACAAGGGCATGATAATTTGTTGTTGGGTAAGAGAACATAAGATGGAAGAGTAGCAGAAAGGTTCTTCTGGAGAACAAAACGCATTGATGTCCAACACTACATCAAGAACTGTACTCCATGAACACAGTGTGCTAATTTATGTCAACAAAAGATACGGTTACTGAGACTACCATAGTCTATCTATTCCAAATTATAGGGACAGATATTTTGAGGCCGTTTCACAAGAGTCAGTCGGGTAACAAGTGTGAATTAGCAATTATCGATCACTTCTCAAGGTACCTGGTAATGGTGTCAACAACAGATCAGAAAGCAAGTACAGTAGCTCATGCTTTGTTATATGATTTGATACACAAATTTGGTGTGCTCCTATGAATATTATAGGTGAAGGGACAAATTTTGTGTCCGATATTATTAAGCAGTTGTGTCACTTAATGAAAGTTAAGAAATCCTGTACAATGTGCATTCCACCCATAGGCAAATGGTCATACAGAGAGTCCATAGGAGTATATTTGAGATGCTAAGCCATGAAGTGAATTCTCAACACCTAGACTGGGATGTATAATTAGATATTGTAAGTTGTGCCCACAATTAAGAAACTCGTACAGGAATCGGGTTATCACCTTACAAGGTGGTATATGGTTGAAAAATTCCTTCTCCACTTGATGTGATTCAGCCAAAGGTGGGAAAAGAAGGTGAACACGTTAAGGTATTTGCAAAAATTTTCTATAGGAAGTCTGTCAAAAGATAAAATGGGTTAACAAAAAAGTGCTAGAATGTCAAAGGTATGGGGTCAAGTAAGAGGAATTTAATGCAATTTTTGATAGGTTCGTGGATATTATTGGCAAACCCTTACACTCTCAAGAGTAAGATAAAAAAGTTTATGAAGAAATTTCAGGGTCCTTACCAGGCGGTCAAGGCAAAGTCATCCCATAAATATAATACATTGTATGATAAAGTTAACAGTAACCATCACGAACATCAGTAGTCAGTATCATTAGAATTACACCTTTTCAAGGGGTAATAGATTCTTATCCTCAAGTACCAGTGGAGATGTCACATACTACAATTAAGAAGCAAAAGAGTAAGGAAATACTGCAGAATAGGCCATATGGTTTGAGACAAAGAAATGTGTGGATGTGGATGAAGAGACACACGGGTTGTAGTAGGAATATTTTTGCATTGTTTTTATTGAGTCATGTAGTATGCTTACGATTTATGTATTGCTGTCGTATTTTCACATTTCTCTCAGTGGGGAGAGAGTGCACATAAATTATTTCCTCTAGGTGATGGGAGGATGACGCCTAGATGGAATATAACGAATTTTATACAATTCATGCATATCGAATTGAATGGAGTTTTTAGTAACAGATGGAGTAAATTTCAGATTAATGAAGTATTATTTGTATAGAAACAACGCTAAATCATCTGTAGTTCTATCAGTAGATGATCTTGGCAAGCGTGTTAACGAAATTGTTACTACTTGTCATGCACGATTAACTGAAAAAGATAACCGAACGCGTGAAATATGACTTCTTGGGAAATATGAATGCACCAGAGTGTAGGAAGGCAGTTATGAAGCCATGGGCAAATTTTCAGCGAGTCGAAAATCACTGAATTTTTTCTATATAGAAGCGACAAATGGTAATATTGATCTGTTAGAAAAACAAGACTTTTACGGGAATGACAAGGGTAGAGTTACATCTTAGAGGTATATTGATCAACGGAACTAAATGTGATATAGCTCGAGTAGACTTTCATCTACTAGCAACCATCTTGGGTACTAGAGTAATTACTAGTGTAAAACCAACTTTGTTTCAGACGAAAAATATCACCAGAGTTTAACCTGTTCAGAATATTTCTTTTCTAAATTACACACTAAGTGCTGCAGTACTACGTACTGTAGATAAATTGATTGATCCATAAAAGGTGCAAATTGCTATCGATCAAATATTAAGATATGTTCAGGAATATCACCGTGAACGAAATCAGAAGATAATTAGTGTGTCGTTTTTCTTGCACGCTGACCGCTGCGGACAACAACAACCACTACTCGCCATGATCACCAGTTGCGAAGATCAACACCACAGTCTTCCTCTGTTGCAGATGGGAGTAATTGGAGGTCTTTCCTTCCCATGAGGATGAGTTCACCAGCTTTTGGCATTTTTTGCGGACTATAGGGCCTATCTGGACGGCAGGTCAATATCATCGAACTTCGCTGCAGCGAGGCAACCGTCATCGCAGTACGACGTATGGTGAAGAAGGATGGTGAGCGGAAGGGACAGAGCACTTTCCAAGCCGGCGTGTGTAAGTTCAATTCACGCGCCACCGTCACTCAATGCCACGGCGTCTCAATACAGACAAAGCCTAGACCACGGCAAGCGGTGATCCACCAGCGCAACAGCCAGATGGAAGGGAGTTTGCGTTGTCAGCTGCCTTGAGCGAGCTGAAGGCCGCCTATGACGCGATTTCTCAGAGGGCATTGATGATGCCAGCCACGAATGAAGAAGCTACATGCATTTTTATGGAAAGAAATAGAAAATACTGAGTCTTCTTTCACTGTGAATACCGGCGACCACAGTCACCACCCTCCTACCGAGGAAAACTGGCATGGAGCGAACTGGGACAGTGCCTTCCGACTCAGAAAACCAAATATACACACATCAAAAAAATGTTTTGCATCATACTGGTTCACAAACTCCTGAAGACAGACGTTGGCTGTGGATACTGTATCACAGACACAGTCCCTTTGACTGTTAAGAGATGTCACTAAACACTGCCAAAGATGTCAACGACCATGCATGAGCAGCGCCTATTAGACGGAGTGGGTCGACAGCCGATCAAGTCCAGTCATTCCACCAGGAAGGAAATAAACGGCTCGTGTTGTTCAACCATGCCTAGACTGTCAGTACCGCGGTTCGATCGCGCTCGCATTGTTACTTTGTGACAGGAAGGGCTCTCAACAAGGGAAGTGTCCAGGGGTCTCCGAGTGAACCAAAACGATGTTGTTCGACATGGAGGAGACACAGAGAGAGAGGAACTGTCGATGACATCCCTCGTTCAGGCAGCCCAAGGGCTACTACTGCAGTGGACGACGGCTACCTACGGATTATGGATCGGAAGAACCCCGAGAGCAACGCCACCACGATGAATAATGCTTTTCGTGCAGCCACAGGACGTCGTGTTACATTCAAACTGTGTGCAATAGGCCCCATGATGCGCAACTTCACTCCCGACGTCCATGGCGAGATCCATCTTTGCAACCATGACACCATGCAGGGCGTTAGAAATGGATCCAACAACATGGCGAGTGGACCGATCAGGACTGACATCACATTCTCTTGCAACCATGACACCATGCAGGGCGTTACAAATGGATCCAACAACATGGCGAGTGGACCGATCAGGACTGACATCACATTCTCTTCACCGATGAGTGTCGCACATGCTTTCAAAAAAAAAAAAAAAATGGTTGAAATGGCTCTGAGCACTATGGGACTTTACTTCTGAGGTCATCAGTCCCCTAGAACTTAGAACTACTTAAACCTAACTAACCAAAGGACATCACACACATCGATGCCCGAGGCAGGAATCGAACGTGCGACCGGAGCAGTCGCGCGGTTCCTGACTGAAGCGCCTAGAACCTTTCGGCCACCGCAGCCTGCGGTATTAGAGTTACTGGTGTGTACAGTAATCTGAACCACCATCTACATCTTTATTTATACTCCGCAAACCACCCAACGGTGTGTGGCGGAGGGCACCTTACGTTTCACTGTCATTACCTCCCTTTTCTGTTCCAGTCGCGTATGGTTCGCGGGAAGAACGACTGTCGCAAAGCGTCCGTGTGCGCTCGAATCTCTCTAATTTTACATTCGTGGTCTCCTCGGGAGGCATAAGTAGGGGGAAGCAATATATTCGATACCTCATCCAGAAGCGCACCCTCTCGAAACCTGGACAGCAAGCTACACCGCGATGCAGAGCGCCTCTCTTGCAGAGGCTCTCACTGGAGTTTGCTAAACGTCTCCGTAACGCTATCACGCTTACCAAATAACCCTGTGACGAAACGCGCTGCTCTTCTTTGGATCTTCTCTATCTCCTCTGTCAACCCGACCTGGTACGGATCCCACACTGATGAGCAATACTCAAGTATAGTTCGAACGAGTGTTTTGTAAGCCACCTCCTTTGTTGATGGACTACATTTTCTAAGGACTCTCCCAATGAATCTCAACCTGGTACCCGCCTTACCAACAATTAAATTTATATGATCATTTCTCTTCAAATCGTTCCGTACGCATACTCCCAGATATTTTACAGGAGTAACTGCTACCAGTGTTTGTTCCGCTATCATATAATCATACAATAAAGGATCCTTCTTTCTATGTATTCGCAATACATTACATTTGTTTATGTTAAGGGCCAGTTGCCACTCCCTGCACCTTTTATAACACTCCCCTGTGGCACGCCAGATGTTACTTTAACGTCTGTAGACGTCTCTCCATTGATAACAACATGCTGTGTTCTGTTTGCTAAAAACTCTTCAATCCAGCCACACAGCTGGTCTAATATTCCGTAGGCTCTTACGTTGTTTATCAGGCGAAAGTGCGGAACTGAATCTAACGCCTTCCGGAAGTCAAGGAAAATAGCATCTATTTGGGAGGCTGTATCTTATATTTTCTGGGTCTCATGAACAAATAAAGCGAGTTGGGTGTCACACGATCGCTGTTTCCGGAATCCATGTTGAATCCTACAGAGAAGATTTTGGGTTTCCAAAAACGACATGATAAGCGAGCAAAAAACATGTTCTAAAACTCTACAACAGATCGCTGTTGTGCTGTATGGTCGTACAACATGAAATGTGTGGTTTTCATGAGCAATAGAAAGGGCAGAAATGATGTTTATGTTGATCTCTATTCCAATTTTCTGTACAGGTTCCGGAATTCTGGGAATCGAAGTGATACAAAACGCCCTCCCAATAGTCGTCTCTTGCGACTTGTTCACTTCCGCTACAACCCTTCATTTATCCTGCCGATCTTTGCTATTAAGAAGGACCAAATCTATTGAGAACACATTATTCTGTTACTATAAAACAGCAAAATTTCTGTTATATACGACCTGTACATGTGCACTGCAGCTAAGAAGTTGTGCCATGTGGTGTCTATTCATAGAAAGGTATGCTTCAACGTCTTAGGTAATCACGTTCTCTGTAAAACACTGCAATTTGATCACGCAGGCGCTGGCAAGCAGTGGTGACACATTACTTTATGGTTTGTACAGCTGATAAAACGAAATATTAGCACAGAAGATGGCTAAGTCCCTCATAGAGTATTCACGGCTTGTACAGCCATGCAACAAATTGTGGCAACACTTTTGCCCCCTTAATGCACTTGTTGGGACACAGCGGCACACATTATTACGACAGACAGACGTGCTACTTGGAAGTTTGGAAACTGATATCAGTTAAACATAATACAAGGAAGTAATGACTGTCTTCTTCTCTTTTCTTGATATATCAGCTTTCGGGAGATGCTCATTCAGCCATATCAACAGTAAAATGTCAATTATGTTGATCGGCTTGGAGTCTAACCCGGACGCATTCGCTTGACAATCCGCAGCGCACTCAGCGCAGGTATCGAGGCGAACAAGAATGGGAAGACGAAATATGCAGGTATTACCGACGCTGTGCAAGTAGCTCATTGACAAATTGCCTGGTCGTCACTGCTTAAAACAGATTTCGGCACCGCCATCCTGCCAATTATTTATGCTCCTCTGTGGTAGGTGCCAACGTCCATAGCCTATGGTGGCTTCCATGCTCTAAGCGGTTCAGTCCGGAACCGCGTGACTGCTACGGACGAGGTTCGAATCCTACCTCGGATATGGATGTGTGTGTGTGATGTCCTTAGGTTAGTTACGTTTAAGTAGTTCAAAGTCTAGGGGACTGATGATCTCAGATGTTAAGTCCCATAGTGCTTACAGCCATTTGAACCATTTGAGCTTCCATGTTCTTGATGATTTCAAGACTGGTGCATTTTATTTGTAGTCTCTAACAGAACTGTTGTGAGATGAGCTGAAGGAGACTCTATCATAAAACTCAAAAGTTATCAACATTTTTACTGAAGTAGTCGCATAAACTATTTGTTCAAAAGTATTAGGATACCTGAATGTCTGTGGAGGAAGGACAGCTCATACTTGCTCAAGAGCCGAAACCAGAGAAGGTAGTTAAATTGGACACTGGGGTCTGCTGTGAAGCTGCTGTTCCAACTCATCCCAGAGTTGCTCCACTGCATTGAAGACGGAACTCTTAGCAGACTTCATCATTGCAGGAATGTTACTGAATACAAATCATTACTTCACAGATGCTTTATGACAGAGTGCGTTGTCACGCTGGTTCAATCAATCATCGCCTCCGAAATGTTTTTCTGCTCTGGGCAGTATGAAGTTCTGCAAAAGGTGTTCATATCCTTTCGCGTTTACCGTTTTCTTAAGCCCAAAAAGGGGACCAGACCTTAACGACGAAAAATCACTCTATTACTTACATCACCTCCTTCACATGTCTCTGTCGGCACTGAAAATGATGGAAGATAGCGTTCTCCAGGCATTCGGCAAAACAGAAACCTTCTATAGGATAGGGTAAAGGATAGGGTAAAGAGTGATTAATCACCCCAAGTCACTCTTTTCCATAATCTAGTGTCCTCTGGTGTCGCTCTGTACACCACTCGCTCTCAGTACAGAAAGCCGTGGGTTTTGAGGAGTTACTCGATTTTTGTGGCCCATCCTTTCTAACTCCCTGCACACAGCCACTGTACTAGCTGGGCTGCTAGTAGCATTTGGAACTCATTGTTTCATGTGACTTTTCAGTCATCTTCTGCAATACTAGACTGTCTCTGTCCGACACTACATGGGGTCTGTTTGGTGTCGGTTTAGCAGTGGTTGTCACGTTTCCAGATCACAACCTGCAACGTGGCAATCTGCTGTGCACGAATGACGACGCTTCAGATAAGCAATAGTTTCAAGAACTTAATTCGATAGCTAAGAATATGATGTGGCTTCAGAAAGAAACCCGGCTATTGTATGGGCAATGAAGCTAAAGTTCCAGCCTTGTTAATTAAGCGAGCGGCGATTAGCATGCAGCGGGATGGCAGACAAACGGACAGCCAGAGTGGAGGTAGCGTGCCGAAGGATTACGATAAAACCGAGTCGGGTGCGGTAGGTAAAAAAGTGGTTAGTTTGAAAAAACTTTAAATTAGAGCAGAGGGCCAGAGAAAAATTTGCAGAAGAGTGTAAATTGAAAGTGTATATGCGCAGAGCGTAATGGGGAAAGTATAAGGTAAAATGTGTCTGTTTCAAGGGAAGAGGTGGTGGCTGATGTCACAAGCGGTTTAGTGGGGGAGAAGGGGTGCACAGCACGCCATTGTTGGAGAACAAGCGGTTCGATAGGAGAGTAGTACAGATGGCCGATAGTTGCGCTCCCGCTATATTACAAATTAAACTGTTCAAAAATGGTTCAAATGGCTCTGAGCACTATGGGACTTAACATCTATGGTCATCAGTCCCCTAGAACTTAGAACTACTTAAACCTAACGACATAACACCACACCCAGTCATCACGAGGCAGAGAAAATCCCTGACCCCGCCGGGAATCGAACCCGGGAACCCGGGCGCGGGAAGCGAGAACGCTACCGCACGACCACGAGCTGCGGACAAATTAAACTTTTCCTTTTTGGCTAAATCTTAATAACATGGTCACAAAGTAATGTTCGCGTAGTTGGTGAATTTGTTTTGACTGAGAAGAAATGTTCCTCTTCATATGTGGCAATTAATGAGGCATAGATGTAAATAGTTTATTGAGCATACCTTATTGCGTGCAATAACACGACAGTCATTGAACATGGAAATCAGCTGCTGTGTTCGCTCCTGTTGTTGCAATTCTGTTTCCGTTTTCTGCCAATGATCATTATGACCAATTGGTTATGATAATGCTTATTATTATTTGGGGTATCAAGTGTAAGTGAAGACTTAGTTCCGTGGCATGCGGTAATACAAGATCCCGGCCTTGTGCACTAAAAGACCCGCGTGGCAACTGAGTGAAATATGTTAATACCATCACAATTGGGATTAGCCTGATTGAGGCAGCAACCAAACGCAATCTGTATCCGACAGCGGTCTTAAACCCACTTAGAGGGGCATATCCGTCTGACCGCTATCTGGCTGGATTCTGGCGTGGGAACTACGATTTTGCAATTTGTTTGTAATAAATTGTATAAAAGGATTTTGAGGCCAATGTGTCTATAATTGCTTTTACCAGAGCTGCGATGGATTATTTAGTAACACCGGAATTCCTCTCCAAAACCCTAGTTCGACGTAATTGCTACGTTCAAAATCCACAGGGTACTGAATAATGTACGAGCGGCTGAGCTGCAGGTAAGGGCAGGTAAGATTACAAGTCGAGAAAGTGCGGTGGCTTACTACGCTGTCACCGCGCAGGTAAGTCAGAAAGAGGACCTGCTACGCACCCATGTAAATCTACTACTCACCGTACCAGACAGTCCAAGGGATCCCGTACGCTGTAAATTAGGGTTTGTCATTCCTCAGAGGGGATGTTACAAGGTGATACATCGGTCTAGGAAATGTTACAAATCACTTCCAGTGACTACTACACACTGAATGTCATTCAGCATTCCTGGCCGACCCTTATTTGATGTTACTGCTGTACAGCTGTCAGCATAATAACCCTGCCTGATTTTATACTGACGAGTCCAACTCTCGTAACGTCCAGCGATAAACTCCATATCGCATATTGAGGGATAGGGGGTCTGGGTACTTTTGATAGTCATAATGTATAAGGCAGTGTCTAAGTTCTTGTAAGGCATTCGGTACCCTCATACAGGGTGTTACAAAAAGGTACGGCCAAACTTTCAGGAAACATTCCTCACACACAAATAAAGAGAAGATGTTATGTGGACATGTGTCCGGAAACCCTTAATTTCCATGTTAGAGCTCATTTTAGTTTCGTCAGTATGTACTGTATTTCTTCGATTCACCGCCAGTTGGCCCAATTGAAGGAAGGTAATGTTGACTTCGGTGCCTGTGTTGACATGCGACTCACTGCTCTACAGTATTAGCATCAAGCACATCAGTACGTAGCGTCAACAGGTTAGTGTTCATCACGAACGTAGTTTTGCAGTCAGTGCAATGTTTACAAATTCGGAGTTGGCAGATGCACATTTGATGCATTGATTAGCACGGGGCAATAGCCGTGGAGCGGTAGGTTTGTATCGAGACAGATTTCCAGAACGAAGGTGTCCAGACAGGAAGACGTTCGAAGCAATTGATCGACGTCTTAGGGAGCACGGATCATTCCAGCCTATGACTCGCGACTGGGGAAGACTTAGAACGACGAGGAAACCTGCAATGGACGAGGCAATTCATCCTGCGGTTGATGATAATCCTAATGTCAACGTCAGAGAAGTTGATACTCTACAAGGTAACGCTGACCACGTCACTGTATGGAGAGTGCTACGGGAGAACCAGTTGTTTCCGTACCATGTACAGCGTGTGCAGGCACTATCAGCAGCTGATTGGCCTCCACGGGTACACTTCTGCGAATGGTTCATCCAACAATGTGTCAATCCTCATTTCAGTGCAAATGTTCTCTTTACGGATGAGGCTGCATTCCAACATGATCAAATTGTAAATTTTCACAATCAACATGTGTGGGCTGACGAGAATCCGCACTCAATTGTGCAATCACGTCATCAACACAGATTTTCTGTGAACGTTTGGGCAGGCATTGTTGGTGATGTCTTGATTGGGCCCCATGTTCTTCCACATACGCTCAATGGAGCACGTTATCATGATTTCATACGGGATACTCCACCTGTGCTGCTAGAACATGTGCCTTTACAAGTACGACACAACATGTGGTTCATGCACGATGGAGCACCTGCACATTTCAGTCGAAGTGTTCGTACGCTTCTCAACAACAGATTCGGTGACCGATGGATTGGTAGAGGCGGACCAATTCCATGGCCTCCACGCTCTCCTGACCTCAACCCTCTTGACTTTCAGTTATCGGGGCATTTGAAAGCTCTTGTCTACGCAACCGCGGTACCAAATGTAGAGACTTTTCGTGCTCGTATTGTGGACGGCTGTGATAGAATACGCCATTCTCCAGGGCTGCATCAGCGCATCAGGGATTCCATGTGACGGAGGGTGGATGCATGTATCCTCGATAAGGGAGGACATGTTGAACATTTCCTGTAACAAAGTGTTTGAAGTCACGCTGATACGTTCTGTTGCTGTGTGTTTCCATTCCATGATTAATGTGATTTGAAGAGAAGTAATAAAATGAGTTCTAACATGGAGAGTAAGCGTTTCCGGATACATGTCCACGTAACATCTTTTCTTTCTTTGTGTGTGAGGAATGTTTCCTGAAAGTTTGGCCGTACCTTCTTGTAACACCCTGTATACTAGGTCTGACAGCAGACCTCGAGGAAATTCAAAAATTTGCTGCAAGCGTCATAACAGGTCAGTATTGCTCATACACAACATCAGTATACTTGTTCATGAAAAATTGGATTGAAAGAAAGGCGACTTTATCCTCGCTAAATCCTGTTTAATAAATCTGGAGAAAATATACTGACAGTTGACTGTGCTTCACTGCTGCCGCCTCTACTGTTTTCGTAGCAATAGAATCACTGTAACATATCTGAAATCACTTCACTCTTTCCGTGTGCCTATATATTGCTAACCTACTTACCAGGTTCCTGGTTTACTCTTAATGCTTCTCAGTCGCAGTGGAAAGTTTCCTATCTAACTCCTTCTGCAGGGAGCAAAAACCTGATTTTCTATATTTCATATAATTACTGACCAAATTTAAAAATTTAAAATGCTGTCTCAGTTTAATTATTATACATGCAGGTTATGTTAAAGGTTTGACGCACTAAGAGAAGTATAGCAATTAGAAAGTGTGAATACGTCTCGAGACAGCGTAGCTCGCTACCCACAACTATTCCCGACAGCATTCACCAAATATTTGAAATGGGAGCAGTCAGCTATTTCCAACAAACCATAAACATAGTTGCGGACTTTCATGAAACTATTCCTCGCTGATACCAGTCACTAAATGATGAAAGGGAAATACATTTATTGTTCACTACGATTTTGCTGTTCTTGCAGTAAAAATTCAGCATTAAGCATAACGTTCTAATTTATTTCTTATTTAGTACTAATTCTACGCGCAACACATTCTGTGAGCAGTTTCCACATATACCCTTTAATGTGCCTCCGAAATAATATCATTGTACGGCACACAATAATTGAACTATGCAGGAGCTATGACGTCATAAACTGAGAAGTGTGAGAAATGAGCTACTTAAAATGGAGTACAAATTACCCAGAATACATTCAGCTAGTGCTCAATAAGGGGAGCACTTAGCAACTTCCAACAAACTTCAGACGTTATTCGTAACTTTTCTAAACATCTGCTCACTTAAAATAAAATATGTAACACATTAACTCAGTTGTAATCTATCGTTATAAGCTGTTCTATACAACTGAGTTCGATTCTTTAAATAGTCTTGAAATAGTACGACGTAACCTACATCTTAGACGGTGCAGCTGATGGAGAAGAATAGAACCTCTTTCTAGAAGTTCGATAGAAGCAAATCTGCTGTCTAGTGTGCAAGTATTATAATGAAACCTAATACATAGGCTTCACCACTTGAAACCTGAAATAAGGATTCCTTAATATTTATTAACTGGTTGTCACGCAACTGAAATATCACTCAACTTAGTTTAAACACGACATATAGTACTTTTCAAGCATGATCATGTCATCAGAAATAATACTTTAACACAGTTAAGTATAAATTAGTGTGTGTGACAAGAAAGTAGATTAAGGCTGTCTTATAAGTGCTCAGCTTGTCGCCATATTTTTCACTGAGAATGTCTACTATAATTGCAAAATTACTCGCTCCACATGACAGTGAAAGATCCTAGTTACGATAAACATCTGAAGAACTGAAGTGAACTCTCTCGTATTTTTCTATGGATTGATAACTGCTTGTTTACACAAGATCCTGCAAATGAAGCTTTTTAGTATTTTTGATCATAGTAAAGTTATAATGAAAACTTATCAAATTCGCAGGTGTCTTCCATTCATGTTATCAATATTTAGGAAAAGCAAACTAAAGATACTGTTTCCTGTCCGTCTCTAGACACGAGATGGGATCGAAGCATTATATGCATGGTAATCGTAAAATTTTATCACACTGTCATATTCTTTACAATTTAAAAATCAAGTAATTTATGTAAACATGCATTAGAATTCTCGATTAAACAATTACCGCCTTAGTTTCCTCGTGTCCCAATGACTGCGATCACGATTACGAACTTGGTCTGAAGTGTACTCAGAACTTGTGCGCCAGTAAGCGCAATTCTAAGCGGTCTGTTACCCGTTCGCTCATTGACTTTCAGAGCAGTTGCGGAGAAGTCAGCTCGTCTGCGATTGGAACCGATGCCGTAGTTGGAAGCACTCTTCCGAACTGAAACGTTGCATATTTTATCTACGTTAATAAAACTGGTATTTCTCGCAACAAATACACTCGACACAGAAATATGATATTGAATGAAATGATTTACTGAATAAGACTTAGCAGTGCGATGAGTCGTAACAGAGATTGATAACAGTAAGTTTCAAATTTTTGATCACTAGGTAGTTCGATCAGTACATCGAGTGAGTGCTTGGATACAAAAAAAAAGAAGCTAATTTGCTGTTCGCATATACGATAAATATAAAACATTGCCCACTCGTCGCAAACCTGAATAAACACCTTCTGTAGCATTTACGGAGTCAGTGAGGTTCTGGAACGTACCGACAGGGATGTGGGGCCATGCGGACTTCATTACCTTGTCCAACTGCGCTAGATATCTCGGTTGAGGATCCAGGTCGCGAACAGCCCGGTCGAAGTGGTTTCACAGATACTCTATTCGCTTTAAATCCAGCGGGTCTGGTGGCCAGGGAAGTACTGCAAATTCATCCTCATGCTTTTCGAACCACTCACGTGTACTGCGACCTATGTGACACGTATTTTCCTGCTGGTAAATGCTATCGTTCCGAGGAATAACAGACCGCATGTGGAAGGGGACATGGACTCCACGGATAAATGCATACTTGTGTTGGCACGCTGTATTTTCCAGAATAACGAAATCACTCATAGAATGCCACGAAAATACTCCGCAAACTATAACGCTGACACATCTAGCTCTACTGCAGAGAGACGCCAAGGGTAATCATTTCACCTCGTACGATAGAGGTTAGTGCAGCTGGCTGTCAAGTCCTGGATTCGATAAGAGTCGGAAGAAATTTTCAGATAAAAGAGAAAAAAAGAAAGAAAGAAATTAAATATATGAAGATGAAGCTTAACAACTGTGCTTTAATGCAATTTTTAGCCACATCTTCCAAACTGTTTTTTCATGCTCTAGAAGAATATGTGCATTACTTTTCAGCCTAGCTACGTATGCATCCCCACGTCAATATAACTTATACGTCACGACTTTTTTGTAAACTGATTGCTTGCTGTTAACGCAAATTGTATATATTGTGTTAATTACTCCAGCTGCCTCAGGGTTAATCGTGTCCGGCATTAAAGAGTAACGGATGCTCACTGACAATACTTTTTGAAATAGTTACAGGTGTTTCGTGCATAAACGTAACTTCGAAAGGAGTAGCGAGTGGACAGTTGCAATTTCGAGTAAGAATTGTTTGGCTGCTCTCACTAAATACGTTTGTGAGAGAGTGTATGTATGAATAAATTTAGGCTAATAGTTCGCTCTGTTTTCTCATGTTATTATGTACAGTTGCACGAGTGCGTCTATACTCATCGTTGGTCGACCACGCTCACATGGATTGCGTTTGTTTGGAAGTAATGGATTCAGTTTAATTATTCGTTCCACGCTCTGACGCTTTTAAAGTTTCAGTGTGAAGTGATTAATGTTGTATTGTGGCATTTAGAATATTTCTAAAACGGAGTGTAGCTAATGTGGCTTGAAATCAATAATAACGTCGGCAATAAATCGCACAGCATATGATCTGACAGTAATTGTTACCAACTGAATCTTTCATTGTCAACTTCCTAAAATTACCAGTAAAAGAAACTACATAGTTCGGCCTTTGGTCTTGTGAGACGAACAATGCAGCGTCTATTAATATGGCACACCAACCGGCCGTGGTATACATGGAGACTGGCGACACGGACATCGCATTCTGCAGCAGTCTTCTGTTCTGGGGCCCAGTCGCCAGAAGTAATGTATGATGAGTCACTTTGATATTTTCAGCGTTGTCTTTGTTTTTCAGTCAGTACTGGACAAGAAAACGTATACGCAGTGAATTATTACCTCGATTACAAATTAAGTGGGCAGTGTCAGTGTCAGTCATATTATCAGTGTCAGTCATATTAAAACGATCCTGGTTGACACTGTTCTCCTCAGTATCACTTTCATTAGCCATGATTATTCAAATCACGACTAATGAAAGTGATACTGAGGAGAACAGTGTCAATCAGGATCGTTTTAATATGGATGTTGTTCATGTGTTGGGACTAATTAACAGATATCGTTGTGCAGACACTCACTCATCTAGCCTGGAGCCTTCCGACGGTTGTTGCATGGTGTTTGCTATCAGAGGGTTCATACTGCACACGCCAACGGCTGTGTGTCATATGGAGCTGATTCATCTGAACAGGCTATCTAACACCACACAATGGACGTCCATCGGTGGTGCCGACGTGCAAATTCCAGCCTTCGTCGCCGAGGAAGAGCAGTCAGCACGCTTGCATGAATCAGACGCCTCCTGCGTAACCCAGTAAACAACAGCGTTCGCTTGGTGAGGAAACGCTGTTGGTAGCCCCTTGGTTCACCTGGACGATCAGTTTCTCAGCAGTTGGACGTCTAATCGGCTGCACACATTTCCGCTACAGCAGTTCATCCCTGTCATCTATGACGCTTAGTCCACCGTAGCTGCCTCGGCGCCGGTTTTTGATAGCACCAGTTTGTCACGCACAGTTTACTCTGATCACGACGGCACACGAACAGTTTCGCTTCCATCCTTGACTCGAATGCCAATGATCAAGCCCCTCTTATAAAGCAGATAAGGCGCGCTGTCTCCGCATTACAACAGACAAGAACTGTACTGGCTTCTGCAGCTTCCCGACACGTCTTATATACGCTCTGCAACGGGTGCTGCCACGTGCCGTTTGAAAGTGGTTACTGCACGTTGACGTCGAACTTAGGTGGCATTCACATTACTGTGACTGGTCGTGTAAAAAAATTGGCAGTTTTTCAGCTTGCATTTGAAAAGTATCAGATTCGTCGGGATCTTGAAATTTACGTGTTCCACAACAGAAAATTATCATCGTAAAGTTTACATTCTGAAAAGTCTGTCTTAGAAGGGTACATACAGTACTGGCCATTAAAATTGCTACATCAAGAAGAAATGCAGATGACAAACGGGTATTCATTGGACAAATATATTATACTAGAACTGACATTTTCACGCAATTTGGGTGCATAGATCCTTAGAAATCAGTATCCAGAAGAAGCACCACTGGCCGTAATAACGGCCTTGATACGCCTGGGCATTGCGTCAAACAGAGCTTGGATGGCGTGTACAGGTACAACTGCCCATGTAGCTTCAACACGAACCACAGTTCATCAAGAGTAGTGACTGGCGTATTGTGACGAGCCAGTTGCTCGGCCACCATTGACTAGACGTTTTCAGTTGGTGAGAGATCTGGAGAATGTGCTGCCCAGGGCAGCAGTCGAACATTTTCTGTATCCAGAAAGACCCGTACAGGACCTGCAACATGCGGTCGTGCATTATCCTACTGGAATGTAGGGTTTGGCAGGGATCGAATGAAGGGTAGAGCCACGGGTCGTAACACATCTGAAATGTAGCGTCCACTGTTCAAAATGCCGGGTGATACGCCAGTATGGCGATGGCGAATACACGTTTCCAATGTGCGTTCACCGCGATGTCGCCAAATACGGATGCGACCATCGTGATGCTGTAAACAGAACCTGGATTCATCCAAAAATATGACATTTTGCTATTCGTGCACCCAGGTTCGTCGTTGAGTACACCATCGCAGGCGCTCCTGTCTGTGATGCAGCGTCAAGAGTAACCACAGCCATGGTCTCCGCGCTGCAAACGTCGTCGAACTCTTCGTGCAGATGGTTGTCGTCTTGCAAACGTCCCCATCTGTTGACTCAGGGATCGAGACGTGGCTGCACGATCCGTTACAGCCATGCGGATAAGATGTCTGTCATCTCGACTGCTAGTGATACAAGGCCATTGGGATCCAGCTCGGCGTTCCGTATTACCCCCCTGAACCCACCGATTCCATATTCTGCTAACAGTCATTGGATCTCGACCAACGCGAGCAGCAACGTCGCGATACGATAAACCGCAATCGCGGTAGGCTACAATCCGACCTTTATCAAAGTGGGAAACGTGATGGTACGCATTTCTCCTCCTTACACGAGGCATCACAACAATGTTTCACCAGGCCACGCCAGTCAACTGCTGTTTGTGTATGAGAAATCGGTTCGAAACTTTCCTCATGTGAGCACGTTGTAGGTGTCGCCACCGGCGCCAACCTTATGTGAGTTCTGTGAAAAGCTTATTATTTGCATATCACAGCATCTTCTTCCTGTCGGTTAAATTTCCCGTCTGTTGCACGTCATCTTCGTGGTGTAGCAATTTTAATGGCAGTAGTGTATATAAATCTACTTTAGCTTCAGGTCGAACTATTCTGTACTGTCACTAGCCTTCTCCGGTGTTCTGGCAAGTTCAGAGGCTACTGGCACCTCTTCTTACACCGATCTCAGTCGCTTCCGATAGACATCAGTCGGGAGCCGCGTAGAGGGAGATGGCTAGCTGCTGCTTGGTGCGTTTAAGTTTACAGTCCGTCCTGGACGTTCGTGCCGGCTCTGTTGGAAATATTCCGTAATACTAGTTCGCAGCATCTGTATTTTACAGTTCCTGTGTAGTCTACAGTCCTATTAAGTAGACGAAATGTACTGGCACATAACCACTTCGGCTATCCGCACACGCCTGCTGGACCAACGTAAGATTTCTCATATCACAGTGTATTTCTCTGCCTTATTGCTTGCAGATATTATGTGATCCCTCCAGGTAGAGACAATGTTGTTTTACCTGTCTTGGCAAATAATACAAATTTACAGTTTCTGTATTTTACAACATGCGCATGTCTGAAGGTAATTGCGGGTAGCACTATGGGGCAACAGTAAAATAAAGACATTTCTAATTTGTATTACATGTCACGACAGGCCAAAACGATGATAATAATATCGTCTCTACCTCTGCAGGAATTACAGAACGTATGCGGCCACTAAGGGGCATAGACACACTGGGAGATATGGAGGTATGGATCGGCCAAGGAGACGTGCACCTATAGCCGAAGTCGCTAAGTTGGTAGCTCGTGATAAGCAGGAAATACAGCTTCGAGAACAGATCCAGCACAATTTTTTTTGTGGCACAATAAACTGTGTATCTGGTATCCAATCCAATATGCGAATACATTCTGTGTATTAAGTACAGCTCTAGAGTTGTTGCTTCACACATTGCACAGTACTATATAGACACTGTGAAATACGGTCATTGCAAATTTGTGTTACATGCGAAGGTAGTTTAAAACGGCGATAATAATACTGCCTCTCTCTGTGCAGGAGTCGCGTAATGTGTGCTAATACTAACAGATGTTGACACACTGTGACGAATGGAGGTTTGGATCAATTGGGGAGGCATATACAGGCGGCCGAAGTGGTTAACTGCTCATGTTAAGCGGGAAATACGAGTTGGAGTCCTGGTCTGTTGTAAATTTTTATGTGTCACTAATCAACTGCACAGTTCATGTCTAAACATATTCGAAATTTGATAATACATTTCGTTTATTCCGTTCTCCTGTTAGGCGTAGTGTGACGAAAATTATAGGTTTTATTTATTTTTATTTTCAGTTGAAATTTGAGTATTCGCCATACAGCCATCTACATAAGTAAGTCATAAAGACACGGAACTGCTATAGATATAAAAGCGAATTAAAGAGAACGAATACCAATGATGATGACGTAAAACATAGGTAAATTTAATTTGAAATGACGCAGAGAAATTAGTCAAAGGTATGTAGTTTACACGAGTTAATTCATATCTCTCTTCTTCATATACTTCAAAGCCTGAAGTTGTCAATAATGTTTTCGCAGATGTGAAATGTTTATTTCTTGCTTAAAACAGTCCTTAGCATTTCTGACGTAAGGTCACACCTATTGATGCACCCAAAACATTTGTGGTTTGTGTCTTCCACTTCGTCTCAGTTACAAAGTGCAAAGGTACTATGCACATGTGGTGTAGGTGCTGTGCATATCGACAGTGGCTTACAGAAACCGTGCTATGGTGACTGCAAATTACCATGAGCGCTTGAGTCTATGGTACCATGGTGTGGTTAGTAGCACTGAAGTTATTTGCGCGTGGTATTTTCCTTTAGTTGTCTAACAAGTTTGCCACTCTTTGTCACATTTGGTCCGTATCCTGTTCCTGTACCGTGATCTCGTTGCGTAGGACGTTTTGACCGCCTTTACCCCAGTGCATGGAGGCCTTGCGACCATTCCCTTCCAGTTGGGTTAAGTATGCCATTATCTCTTGGACTATCGGATGATTTTCGTGCCCTCGATGAAAATACGTCAGGAGAGTGAACGGAGACTGAGATTCCGAAAGGGTGACAATAAACACTCCTGGAAATTGAAATAAGAACACCGTGAATTCATTGTCCCAGGAAGGGGAAACTTTATTGACACATTCCTGGGGTCAGATACATCACATGATCACACTGACAGAACCACAGGCACATAGACACAGGCAACAGAGCATGCACAATGTCGGCACTAGTACAGTGTATATCCACCTTTCGCAGCAATGCAGGCTGCTATTCTCCCATGGAGACGATCGTAGAGATGCTGGATGTAGTCCTGTGGAACGGCTTGCCATGCCATTTCCACCTGGCGCCTCAGTTGGACCAGCGTTCGTGCTGGACGTGTAGACCGCGTGAGACGACGCTTCATCCAGTCCCAAACATGCTCAATGGGGGACAGATCCGGAGATCTTGCTGGCCAGGGTAGTTGACTTACACCTTCTAGAGCACGTTGGGTGGCACGGGATACATGCGGACGTGCATTGTCCTGTTGGAACAGCAAGTTCCCTTGCCGGTCTAGGAATGGTAGAACGATGGGTTCGATGACGGTTTGGATGTACCGTGCACTATTCAGTGTCCCCTCGACGATCACCAGTGGTGTACGGCCAGTGTAGGAGATCGCTCCCCACACCATGATGCCGGGTGTTGGCCCTGTGTGCCTCGGTCGTATGCAGTCCTGATTGTGGCGCTCACCTGCACGGCGCCAAACACGCAGGCAGAAGCGACTCTCATCGCTGAAGACGACACGTCTCCATTCGTCCCTCCATTCACGCCTGTCGCGACACCACTGGAGGCGGGCTGCACGATGTTGGGGCGTGAGCGGAAGACGGCCTAATGGTGTGCGGGACCGTAGCCCAGCTTCATGGAGACGGTTGCGAATGGTCCTCGCCGATACCCCAGGAGCAACAGTGCCCTTAATTTGCTGGGAAGTGGCGGTGCGGTCCCCTACGGCACTGCGTAGGATCCTACGGTCTTGGCGTGCATCCGTGCGTCGCTGCGGTCCAGTCCCAGGTCGACGGGCACGTGCACCTTCCGCCGACCACTGGCGACAACATCGATGTACTGTGGAGACCTCACGTCCACCCGGCCTCCCGCATGCCCACTATACGCCCTCGCTCAAAGTCCGTCAACTGCACATACGGTTCACGTCTACGCTGTCGCGGCATGCTACCAGTGTTAAAACTGCGATGGAGCTCCGTATGCCACGGCAAACTGGCTGACACTGACGGCGGCGGTGCACAAATGCTGCGCAGCTAGCGCCATTCGACGGCCAACACCGCGGTTCCTGGTGTGTCCGCTGTGCCGTGCGTGTGATCATTGCTTGTACAGCCCTCTCGCAGTGTCCGGAGCAAGTATGGTGGGTCTGACACACCGGTATCAGTGTGTTCTTTTTTCCATTTCCAGGAGTGTATTTCTCTAGCTCTGCATAACAGTACTTACGGGCTTCCGCGATGGCCGCAAGCTCTACCGTTATTATTGTCGTTTCTTTGGCAGCTTATGCTTTGATTCTGTTTGCTCATAAGTGTGCCAAAAAGCATATCCTGTTCTCTCCAGGTTCTCGATCCGTCTGCGAGTATCATCGCCTATGCATATTTGGCTGGAAGCTCGAGCAAGACATGATTTTATAAAAAGCTTATGAAACTGGCTGACCAAATAGCGCAACAGGTTCTGCAACACAGTTATAGTATTCTTTGTGTTGACAGCATCGATTATTAGTACTACAGTTCACGTGTCCTTTTTGTGATGTGATAACGACTTTATAAAAAGCATGAGTGTGTGAAAATGCTATTGCATTATAAGTTGCCATTACTATATACTGAATAAAGGTACGAATATTTTGCGCTATGAAGTGTCGCAGAAAGTACTTTTTATGTATAGTATCGAGTTTTTTGACAACTGTGTGATTTAAACACGAAATAATTAAGGAAAAGCTGAGCTGGGAAAGTCAATGAGTGATTGCGCTCTAGGAAACATTTAACTTGCCCAAAAGTAGTTGTTAAAATTGTTTCAAGTGACTATTGTTTGTGAATACCTCATCATCAGGAAATGAAACTTTATATTTGGAAACGTGTGGCTTAGGTTCACAGTATAACATCAGCATGTGGATCCGATGGACAATCATAAAAACCTAAAGTAAACAATGGCGTTAAAAGGATGAATTACTTTTGAAACTTTTTTATAGTACCAAAAAGACAAAACTGAGATGTACTGTGGTCGACACCACGGCCGCAGTGATACGTTCGCCATGCATGACCAGGGCTAATTAAATATAAACAAATTCACTGTTGTTTTCTGGTTTTTATAGTAGTTTTACTTATTCTACGGTCGGAAGGAAAATTTTAGACTGGTATTATGACTTCAACCAATTACGGTGTTTCGACGGATTTTGACTGTGTGGTGCCATCGTTACGGGATTTTTCTTGATCTACGTTAGTGTATGTCATCCGTAAACCTGCGATGGGTCTCTTATATTATTTTAATAAATATACAAATATTGAAGGCTTTGAGGTACGGTCTGTGGTAGTGATGATATTTCACTGGACCTCGTTACTGATTAGACAACGCTTGGTGATCTGTCTTCCCAATACCAGTAATTCAGGACAGAATTCTACCAGCGAGCAGTGAGGCATCCATAATCGACCACGAGCTGAGAAGCATTTGATATTATACATCTAGTTCTTTTTAATAACAAGCCGTATTGATGCTGACTTCATTGCAAGGGAACAATGTACGTGTTCATGGTACTATTTAATGTATCTCACAATTGTGGAATTTGGAATAGGCAGTATGTTTTTATGAGTTGTTTTGATGTGTTACGAGAGTAGTTGATAGTTATAGTGCATACTGTATCACACAGAAAGAACCATTTCACGTGCACAGGTAACGTGCACGAAAAGAAGCATTTCTTTTCACACAGCCTACGTGGAATAGTATAGGTATCCGATCAAGCCCAGTTGGTTTTCCTCCGTTAAGGGCTGTAATTCGATTTTCTGTCCCACTGTCACATATCATGATGTCTGTCATTTTGGGGTTTGGACTATGAGTGAAATGTCGAATAGTAGTACTATCTTCTTGGGTGAAATAATTCCAGAATTAGGAATTTTAGAAGACACCTATAACAACACAGAAGTACCATTTACAACATTAGAGTATAAAAGCACTCCATGATTCCTTTGGTCCGATTCTGAGATTGCGGTTTAACATCAAAAATACATCTTCAATGCCAGACAGACAGAAAATCACCGAAAATATCCATGTCAATAAATACATTTAAATATGGGAATAAATTCTCGAAACGAGGTTCTATTACTGCAGTTTTCCATTGTGTAAATCGTGACACACTTACGGCCAGTGCTAACTTTCACTTCCCATCCAAAGATTCTCGATTCCGCCACTTTCACTATTTACTCTCATTTCAGTATGAACCGGTCAGATCACGCGTATCGGAAGACACTGCTTGATCAGGGAACCGAAGAGCCGCAAAAAAGCACCAGTAGTCCTTCAGCTTTCACCGCAAGTATCGCAACGCCTTCACAGGCCAGGACAGCAGCATCTAGTTGTTTCCTGGTATGCCCAATTCCTCACGAAGTCATAACCAGTAAGTATAGTCCCTGTTGATTTTTACTGAGTTCAGCTATACAGCAAGAAATATGTAAGCCTGCAGGCTGTCATTACACTTGACACTGAAGCTAAAAATCTCCTATTTCAATTTATTCTAACACGATCGACTTTTTGAGATCTCTGTTGGGATCTTCTTCAGGATCTTCTGATCTTCCCAGTTAACTGTTTAGCTAATCGGTCACACTAAAAAATACTGGGAACGATCACAACAGAGAGATAGAAACGTAAACTGCGTAGAAAGGAATTGTAGAGGACCATGACGAGCCGTAATAACTCAGAAGATTTTAGCTTCAAGAAATTTACAACTAAACGAAGCTGTCGATAGATAAAGTCAAAGTGCTGGTGCTCAGCTGCTCATGGCTACCACACACTCTTCAACTTGTGGACCACTCTTGACTATGGTTTCGGATGTTAAGTAAAATTAAATCAAGCAACCATAGCACTTTAGTAACATTAAACTTCTCTACAAAGTTAGATACGGCTCCACTAGCAATCGTAAAAACACCAAGTAAAAAATCTTAAGGTTCACTTCAAAGTAGGAGCGTCTAACAAAACGATTGAACTAGGCACAGTACACAAACTAAATACAACTGCTGCATGCCACTCTTTACTGTCGCAAATTGAAATTGAGATACACCTCACTGGCGTGCACGGTGGAACGACACTTTACAAAGTCTGCTCAACACTAATGCCCGTAAAATAGGTAAACACTTGTTTAAAAGACGCTACTCCAGACAGGTAAATTCTGTATTTTACTGGCCATAAGATGCTACAAACAATAAGAAACACCATAATTATAAGCAATTTATTTAAAAAAGTTGCATGTTTACCGTTTTTATTATTATATTGGAAAGACAGACGGAAAAAATCCTCTTATTTCATAAAACCGAAGTGATTTTTAAAATCTCTGAAAACCGTCGTCTCAACTTCCTTTATGTTGTTCTTCTACTTCCAATTGGTCTGCATCGTTGTCCTCTTCATATATAAGATTGTTTTCACTGTCATCAAGAGCGTTACCTATGCTGCACTTCGTGAAAGATTTAGCAATAATGTCTTGTCTCACTCGAGGCCCCTATTGTTAACCAGTGACACACTTACTTGATAGTGGCTCCCATCGGCGTGAAGTCATGTTAGGTTTCATCCATCATCCATTTGTTCAATTCCTCTCTCATACACACTTTAAATGGTTTATTTATCGAGACATCAAGAGGTTGCAATCGTAAAGAAATCCTCCCGGAATAACAGCAAGCTCTGTATCTTCTTGTCTCGGTTTCTCTTTCACAGCATTTTTCAAATGACTACTAAACTGATCTAGCGCAATAAGAGAACATTTATTAAATAAAGCACCTTCCCTTCTATCCCAAATTCTGTTAATCCATGATATCATACCAGCCTCGTCCATCCAACAACAACACCTGGCGGTGTTTCAAAAGGTTTTGACATAGTTTTGCGCCTGAAAATGATCATTGGATTAATTTAGTACTGTGAGAACAACAAGAAAGGACAACACTTGTTGTTGTACTTACAGATTTAGCGTCTTCCATGGTAACAGTTCTGTTACTCCACACATCAGATGTAAGAAAAGTTTAATCCATATTCGCTATTTGGTTCAGTTTCACAGTGATTTTCTTTCAGTTTTGAACAATAAAGCGACGGAAAGATGATATTTTCTCTTCATTCTCTCGTGGCATGTTCTGAGATGTTTTGGTTCGCACCTAAGTCCACGACGCTTCATAAGCCTGTAGTAACAACCAACTCCACCCTTGAAGTTTGTTAAGTTCCACTGTAGCGCTAGCTTACGAGCGTACACTTGAATCATTTTTGTATTAATTCCAAAGCCATTTTGACGGTGTCCTTGAATCCATTTCAATACGTCATGTTCTAGTTTTGGCCGTCTTGCATTCAGTCCTCCATTTGCGCATTTAGACTTCCTCATTCTTTTCAGTTCTTCTTTACCAGCCCGCCAACCGCAACTGGTTTTTTTCTGTTGGTGTTGGGCAGAAATTCCGCTCAATTGCTCTGTGCCCATGTTCCATGTTCTTCTGCATATGCTATTACTTTCAATTTATAGCCAGTATCACATTAATACCTTTTACTTTTTCCATTATGAAACTAGGTGCTAACAAAAATATTCTACTGTTACCGAAAACACAAATCACTTTCAGTCCAAGTTCACTGGCACCGTAGACTGTAATAACGCATCATAAGCTAGACAGTGTCCTGGGTTTGTAATGGCGGAGCGGGTGGGAGACACTGCTTGCAAGGTTGTGAATCCTCGTAACTCACGTTCGTCGCATCGGTGCATTGCTGCTGCCAGTTGAATCCAATGTTGCCAGTCAGGGGCAGGTTTCCCGCGGCACCTAATACATGGCCATTCTTAAGACTGGCGGGAATTTTGTATCAAACACTGGATTTTTTTTACATTAACTTCGAGTATAGGACGCACCTAAATATTTGAGGCAATTTTTCGTTGAAAAAGAGATAATCCGTAAAATACGGTAGGTAGTTACTGTTAATGTCTTCACAGGATACATAAGGGAACTACGAAACTAATCGTAGTGTATAGCCTCTGCTTGCGGCTGCTCACTGGATTAAGACTGTACCACTGCTGTTTGTTGCGCTTTTCAGTCCGAAGACTGGTTTGATGCACTTCTACAGGCTGCTCTATCCTGTGCAAGCCTCATCATCTCTGACGAACTACTGCAACTCACGATCATTTACCTGCTTACGGTACTCGTCTCCTGGTTTACATCTGCAGTTTTCCATCCAATACTGATTTGACGATTCCTTGATGTCTCAAAATCTGTCTTCTCAACCGATCCACAAATTTCTGTTGTCGCCAATTCTATTCAGTGCCTCCTCACTATCTACGAGATCTATCAAATCGTTTCATGATATTTCAATCAGCAACTTTCTCCTCTGAATGCGGAAATATTTTGTTTGTGCTCACAAAACAAAAGTTCAAATGCGTGTGAAATCTTATGGGGCTTAACTGCTAAGGTCATCAGTCCCTAAGCTTACACGCTGCTTAACCTAAATTAACCTAAGGACAAACACACACTCCCATGCCCGAGGGAGGACTCGAATCTCCGCCGGGACCAGCCGCACAGTCCATGACTGCAGCGCCTAAGACCGCTCGGCTAATCCCGCGTGGCTGTGCTCACCAACAATGCGGATAATTACAATTGTAATAAAGTAAGGAAAATATTTAAGTGTTCGTTTCTCGCTCGCTGTCTTCAAGGGTGGAACGGTAGGGAAATACCTTGCAGGTGATTCGATGAAATCTCTTCCAGGAACCGCATTGTGAGATGCAGAGTAGTTTTGTAGATGTAGATGCAATATTTAACATTCTGTAGCGTAACATTTCAAAAGTTTACATTTTCTTCTGGTCTCAACTGCTTGTCGTCCACTTATGTACGAGGCTACACTGCAGACCTCAAGTAAGACTTCCTAAAACTTAAATTTATATTCGACATTAACAAATTTCTCTTCGTCAGAAGTGCTTTTCTTGCCATTGCCATTATGAATTTTATATCTTCTCCGCTTCGCACATCATCACCTATTTTACTGAAAACAAAGCGAAACGTCTCCACTGCTTTCAATGTCGCATTTAGTAGTCAAATTCCTTCTCCGTAGCCTGATATACTTCGACCGCATTCCTTTACCGCTGTTTTACTTATGTTAATGTCCGTATTACATTCCTCTTTCTAGACATGTCCTCTCTGATGACTGCACTTCAAATTCCTTTTTGCAAGCTCTGACAGATTTACAGTGTCATCGACAAACCTGAATGTCTTTATTTCTTCTCCTTGAACATTAATTCCTTCTAAAAAATTTCCTTTACCTTTCTTTATTGCATGTCCAGAGTACAGACTGAATGACATCATGGATAGATTAAAGGATCTTCCCCCTTACCCCCCTCTTATTAACTACTTTTTGGCTTTCGAGCTCTTGATGCATATAACTGCCGTTTGATCTTTGAACAAGTTGTGTATAACCTTTCGCTCCCTTTATTTTATCCGTGATGCCATCATAATTTGAAATACTGGGTCACGATATTTACAGATGTATTAATTAGAAGTAATAAGCACGTATCAAAACTTTTAATTGGACTAGTGTCGTCTGTAATATTGTGAGACCTCTTGATAAATGGAAACATACACATTTATTAGCTCTTCCATAAATTTGGAAACGGCAGTTGCAAGTAAACAGATCAGTTTATTTACTCAGAGAGTTGCAATGAAGGTGTCAGTCATGGAACATTCTTTCTGTGTATTCTTCATCAAAACGGAACAGTTCGATTATTGTAAGAAAAAATAACTATTTTTCTTTCACTTGATTAGAAAATGTATTACCACAACAATAAGATGATGAATCCTCTTGGAATATTGTGACTAATCTCACTGTGGGATCTTTGTGAAAATTCTTACTAGGATATATTGATAATGCCTTAAACAAATTACAGGTTAAATATGGAGAATATGACTGTGCTGTACAAACAATAGGTTACTGGAGCCTTGGTTGCACAATTTCCATTGTGCTGAAGATTGAAATCTATGGTACAAATTATGTAACCGAACAGCACGGCAAAAATCTAAATTTATTTTTAGTTGCCACTTATAATACATCAGTAAAGGTATCACCATAGAAACCGTTACACTTGAAAATAAGCTTAGAACCGTTGGGTAAATATTGATGAACAGAGAAAATAAGAGTATTTCCTTCTGTGATATCTCTTGGAAATGCTCCACTCACTAGAGAGACAATGTCCACAGTTACATTCGAAGCTTCAAAATTAATTTAATTAACATTTATATCGTTATGATAACGACGCATAATGAATAATAAAACTAGAAACTGAGAATGACTTGAGAAGGACTTACTGTGTGTTCAAATATCGGTAGCTTACTAAGACCGCAGACTTGTCATGTGTAAGGCCATGCTGTATGTTGATTGTCCATCATCAACCGTCGCTCACTGGACCTTGACAAGCGGATCTATGTTAACGGGGTAATTCTCTATTACAGCGTGGAGATTATTCTGATGGCCAACGTGCGTTCTGTCAGTATCACCCACAGATGAAACAGAGGCAGCAGACGGTAGCGTCTGCGTTAGACTCACACCAGAAAAAATTCCTTCGTGTAAGTGGTGAACGTAGGTAAGAGGACCAAGAGTGCAAAATGCGTGTCGACTAACAACTATTCCAACAAATGGCAAAGCTTTTTGCAACTCCAACAACACCTTTTCATGAAAGACCAGGAACTCAATGTACTTATTATTTATTTGTGATTAGGAAAATCATCTGCAACCAAAATCTCTTGGTATTTTTATTTTATTTCACAACGACCAGTTTCGACAGCACATGCTATCATGATCGGATCTTCGAGAATTTATTGTTAACATGCATACATGCCACCAATACAGTGAGACGTTTTCCACCATTGTATTGGTGGTGTGCATGAAAATTAATAAGAATTTTACGAAGATCAGATAATGACAGATACATTCCGTAGAAACTGGTCATTGCGATATAAATTATATATATCGAGCGGTCTTGGCTGCAGAAGATTTTCCTGTTCACTAATGTCAGATCGCTCCCTAAGAACCTGTGTATTAAATATTTTGTGCCACAGTTCCATATCATCTTTAATGGTGAATGAGTGCGTTCAATTTTAAACCACTGCCTCCATCTCTAATATTTGAATGTAATGTAATTTCAATGGAACGTGCTAAACTCTTCTTATTACACCAATTCAGTGTAAAAAATGTCATTTGACATTTATTATGTAGACCTGGAGTATTACCAAGCATTTAGAAAGTTCCATTGCTCTTATATCACGGACGAGGTGTAAGTAATGATTCGAAAATAAACGCACTCGTTCGAAATTAATCTCCATTGAATATTACATTTGCGCAACTTTTACTGAAAACCAAATAAATAATAACAGAAATGGCCCAATTTTATATTTATTCCTCACTCTATATCATTTAACCAGTTATTAGTAATTTACGTCGAGAGAATTTCAGACGATAATTACTGCCGAAAGTGTATAAATGCTTTGACAGTCGAGACAGCTGTTCGACGGGTGGAGATACTTGAGAAACCGTAGATTTGGAAACGGGGGCCTCTTGAAACATTATTATCCCTAGGACTCACTCTGGGGTCATAGGTGACCCCAATCATCTTTACTATGGATAAAATAATATATCTATTTCTTGTAAAAATCCAGAATTTTATGACTTTTAATACACGGTATTGTAGTTCTCTCACAAAAATTTTTAGAGCGCTTGACGCAACATTTAAATCAATAATTAACAAAAACTACAGTTGGGGTCAATTATGACCCCAGATAGTTTATATGTAACATTCATAGAATGTATAGATTATCAACTATCAATCTCTTCTTAGGTATTTTGAGTTGGTAACACTGAATTGAGGTGTTACACAGGTGTTACTCAGAACTAACCTCAAACTGGAAGTTCGTTTGTACGTTTGTTGTACGTTTGTTGTTGCAGTGTAATTTCAGCATGGATGGAATACGTTTTGCTCCTGGCTATAGTGTAGAACAAGCTATGGAAGACTTATTTTGTAGCAGTAGTGATTCAGAAGGTAGTGACACCGAAGATGATGGAACAGAGACACAGGTAGACCAAAGTGATGAAATTTGTTTACATGAATTAGGAGAAAATGATATTCTTGCTGAAAATGATGACAGTGGGGAAGATGAAAGTGCAGTACTGGTAAGCAGGGGTCGGGATATTGCATGGAGTAAAAAAGAACCATCAATTCGTAGATTTCCAATCCGCAACATACACTCCTGGAAATTGAAATAAGAACACCGTGAATTCATTGTCCCAGGAAGGGGAAACTTTATTGACACATTCCTGGGGTCAGATACATCACATGATCACACTGACAGAACCACAGGCACATAGACACAGGCAACAGAGCATGCACAATGTCGGCACTAGTACAGTGTATATCCACCTTTCACAGCAATGTAGGCTGCTATTCTCCCATGGAGACGATCGTAGAGATGCTGGATGTAGTCCTGTGGAACGGCTTGCCATGCCATTTCCACCTGGCGCCTCAGTTGGACCAGCGTTCGTGCTGGACGTGCAGACCGCGTGAGACGACGCTTCATCCAGTCCCAAACATGCTCAATGGGGGACAGATCAGGAGATCTTGCTGGCCAGGGTAGTTGACTTACACCTTCTAGAGCACGTTGGGTGGCACGGGATACATGCGGACGTGCATTGTCCTGTTGGAACAGCAAGTTCCCTTGCCGGTCTAGGAATGGTAGAACGATGGGTTCGATGACGGTTTGGATGTACCGTGCACTATTCAGTGTCCCCTCGACGATCACCAGTGGTGTACGGCCAGTGTAGGAGATCGCTCCCCACACCATGATGCCGGGTGTTGGCCCTGTGTGCCTCGGTCGTATGCAGTCCTGATTGTGGCACTCACCTGCACGGCGCCAAACACGCATACGACCATCATTGGCACCAAGGCAGAAGCGACTCTCATCGCTGAAGACGACACGTCTCCATTCGTCCCTCCATTCACGCCTGTCACGACACCACTGGAGGCGGGCTGCACGATGCTGGGGCGTGAGCGGAAGACGGCCTAACTGTGTGCGGGACCGTAGCCCAGCTTCATGGAGACGGTTGCGAATGGTCCTCGCCGATACCCCAGGAGCAACAGTGTCCCTAATTTGCTGGGAAGTGGGGGTGCGGTCCCCTACGGCACTGCGTAGGATCCTACGGTCTTGGCGTGCATCCGTGCGTCGCTGCGGTCCGGACCCAGGTCGACGGGCACGTGCACCTTCCGCCAACCACTGGCGACAACATCGATGTACTGTGGAGACCTCACGCCCCACGTGTTGAGCAATTCGGCGGTACGTCCACCCGGCCTCCCACATGCCCACTATACGCCCTCGCTCAAAGTCCGTCAACTGCACATACGGTTCACGTCCACGCTGTCGCGGCATGCTACCAGTGTTAAAGACTGCGATGGAGCTCCGTATGCCACGGCAAACTGGCTGACACTGACGGCGGCGGTGCACAAATGCTGCGCAGCTAGCGCCATTCGACGGCCAACACCGCGGTTCCTGGTGTGTCCGCTGTGCCGTGCGTGTGATCATTGCTTGTACAGCCCTTTCGCAGTGTCCGGAGCAAGTATGGTGGGTCTGACACACCGGTGTCAATGTGTTCTTTTTTCCATTTCCAGGAGTGTACAACGATTTTCAGCAGGTATTCCTAGTACAGTTAGTGTTAGCACAGCTGTTGACTGTTTCAGGCAGTTTATTACTAATGAATTGCTGGATATAATAGTTCAGTTCACAAATCAACGAGGAAATGAATTGAAAGTGTCTGGAAAATTAGTTGACTGGCGTGATACAGATAGATGCGAGCTTCTTTCATTTTTCGGTTTGCTGATTCTGTATGGCGTACAGAAGAGCCGGGAATTTTGGGACTCTGAATATGGCACTCCTCTATTCCGTGCTACTATGTCGAGGAGGCGATATCAGGACATTCTGCGTTCACTTCGTTTTGACGACCGCATCACAAGACTTGAAAGGAAAGAGAGGACTGGAAATAAGGCTGAAGCTGTACAGAAAATATTTAATTTGTTTGCCGTGCAATGTCAAACATCATTTATACCCTCCAGCAACATTACTGTTGATGAACATCTTTGTGTATACAGAGGTCGGTGCAGTTTCAAGGTCTACATTCCTTCAAAGCCAGGTAAGTATGGCATCAAGATATGGTGCGCAGTAGACTGTCAACATGGTTATCTGACAAATCTTCAAATGTACACTGGAAGGAGTGGTGATGTGAGAGAAGTGAATCAAGGCAAGAGAGTGGTCTTAGATTTAGTGCGTCATCTGGCTGGCAGTGGTAGGAATATTACCACTGACAATTTTTTCACGAGCTATGACATTGGCCAAGAATTGTTGAAAATGAAGTTGACACTTGTAGGTACTCTACGTTCTACAAGAAAAGAAGTCCCAAAAGAGTTTTTGCCTTCGAAAACTAGGGAAGAATGCACTACCAGATTTGCATACAGTGGTAAAACCCTATTAGTTTCGTATGTTCCAAAAAGAAATAAGGCTGTGCTACTCCTGTCAACACAACATCAATCATTTGAAGTGCCCAAAGACAACAACTTGAAACGAAAACCAGAAGTAGCGTTGTATTACAACTCAACAAAATCAGGTGTTGATACGCTAGATCAAATGAGCTCTTACTACACTCCTGGAAATGGAAAAAAGAACACATTGACACCGGTGTGTCAGACCCACCATACTTGCTCCGGACACTGCGAGAGGGCTGTACAAGCAATGATCCACGCACGGCACAGCGGACACACCAGGAACCGCGGCGTTGGCCGTCAAATGGCGCTAGCTGCGCAGCATTTGTGCACCGCCGCCGTCAGTGTCAGCTAGTTTGCCGTGGCATACGGAGCTCCATCGCAGTCTTTAACACTGGTAGCATGCCGCGACAGCGTGGACGTGAACCGTATGTGCAGTTGACGGACTTTGAGCGAGGACGTATAGTGGGCATGCGGGAGGCCGGGTGGACGTACCGCCGAATTGCTCAACACGTGGGGCGTGAGGTCTCCACAGTAAATCGATGTTGTCACCAGTGGTCGACGGAAGGTGCACGTGCCCGTCGACCTGGGACCGGACCGCAGTGACGCACGGATGCACGCCAAGACCGTAGGATCCTACGCAGTGCCGTAGGGGACCGCACCGCCACTTCCCAGCAAATTAGGGACACTGTTGCTCCTGGTGTATCGGCGAGGAGCATTCGCAACCGTCTCCATGAAGCTGGGCTACGGTCCCGCACACCGTTAGGCCGTCTTCCGCTCACGCCCCAACATCGTGCAGCCCGCCTCCAGTGGTGACGCGACAGGCGTGAATGGAGGGACGAATGGAGACGTGTCGTCTTCAGCGATGAGAGTCGCTTCTGCCTTGGTGCCAATGATGGTCGTATGCGTGTTTGGCGCCGTGCAGGTGAGCGCCACAATCAGGACTGCATACGACCGAGGCACACAGGGCAACACCCGGCATCATGGTGTGGGGAGCGATCTCCTACACTGGCCGTACACCACTGGTGATCGTCGAGGGGACACTGAATAGTGCACGGTACATCCAAACCGTCATCGAACCCATCGTTCTACCATTCCTAGACCGGCAAGGGAACTTGCTGTTCCAACAGGACAATGCACGTCCGCATGTATCCCGTGCCACCCAACGTGCTCTAGAAGGTGTAAGTCAACTACCCTGGCCAGCAAGATCTCCGGATCTGTCCCCCATTGAGCATGTTTGGGACTGGATGAAGCGTCGTCTCACGCGGTCTGCACGTCCAGCACGAACGCTGGTCCAACTGAGGCGCCATGTGGAAATGGCATGACAAGCCGTTCCACAGGACTACATCCAGCATCTCTACGATCGTCTCCATGGGAGAATAGCAGCCTGCATTGCTGTGAAAGGTGGATATACACTGTACTACTGCCGACATTGTGCATGCTCTGTTGCCTGTGTCTATGTGCCTGTGGTTCTGTCAGTGTGATCATGTGATGTATCTGACCCCAGGAATGTGTCAATAAAGTTTCCCCTTCCTGGGACAATGAATTCACGGTGTTCTTATTTCAATTTCCAGGAGTGTATTATGTGGAAAAGGGTACAAAACGTTGACCATTAGCAGTATTTTAAGATCTTGTCGATCTAGCTGCACTCAGTGCGTGCAGACTCTTCTGTGTTGCTGTTGAAAAAACAGAGAGACGTCTTTTTCTAATGAAGTTGGCCAAAGAAATGACCAAGCCCCAAGTGGATCGTCGTTTGAGTTTACCACAAGGAAGGAACAAGGATATTATTAGCAGCATCAAACGGTGTGGATTTGATGATCTGTTAGGCAATGGACATCCAGACGCAATACCCGACAATCAGAAGAGAAAGCGAGGCAGATGCTCCATTTGCCCCCGATCAAAGGACACAAAATACAGTTCAACATGCAAAAAGTGCAACAAATTTGTTTGCAAGGAACATTCTGAAATAGCTACTACTTGCAAAATACGTGCAGATGACTATGGTACGGATTTCGGTTAGAATTATGTTTCCTGTTGAGTTGTTCATCACATTTTCTGTAAATTTGAAGCCATTGTGAAACATTTATGAGTGAAATAAATTATGACTTAGAGTAATATTGTAACTTCTGATATGTAATTACTCTGCCATATGTAATTTAATTCTACTATGTACATACCTGTTAAAAAAGCTGTGAAATGTGTCTAAATAATAAATAAAATGTAAACAAACAGTATTAAACGACAGTAAGTTGTTCTCTGAATGATTAGTACACACAGTCAATTATATATTGATTGGGGTCATGTATGACCCCAGATGGAGTACTAGGGAAATTTTAGCAGAGTGAGTCCTAGGGTTATAATCCTCATATGGCATATGTACTGAGCAACAAGGCTTGTCCTTACAGGCGCGAGAAAGTGGAGTTCACCGATTTTCCGATATCAAGTAATGACCACCTTTTACCTTTATGGCAGCAGTTTGGTAGGTGAAGTTGTGAATGTTCTTCGAACAGGATAATGTAGGGGATCGATACTGATCATTGTGGGATAGGACGTAATCGGCGACCGATTACGGACCGTAAATGTCTGGCCTTGATTGCTCCATTTTTCACAGCAGGCTAATCTGGTATTGGCGGAAATTCTTTTCATGAACATACTCTCACATTCTAATAGTGAAATTATTCATTCACTAGCTGTTCTCCGACAGTACACGAATAACAAACATAGAAACATCGTTGTAGCCACTGGTGCAACAATGAAAGGCGAAGGAACCGTTTCAAGTCGCAAAAAGTGTTCACTCTAAATGCTAGTTGCTATTCATTTGTTTCTCAAATTCAATGCCGACAGTGGACAGGCACCAAAAATTAAGATCAGATACATATTCTGTCACAACGCTATACTGTGCACCATTGAGAAGATTAATTGGAGGTCGGTGCTGTGCTGAAGAGAGAGAAATGTACTGAAGCCATGACGAACTGAACAGCTCAACTTGTCACGTAACTGAAATTTTGTCAGACATGTTACGGTTACATACGGGAAACTTGTTACTGACATTCTTCCGGTGCCAAACTTGTCCGATCACTTTCGACAGTCTGAAGTGCTACGCAGCACATGAAACATCAGTACCGCAGGTTTTGGCGATAACTCCCTTTGACAAAAACATGTTGTCGCAGTCTACTATTGCGGATTGCCACTGTGTCGAAGATGTTCCCCTCAGTACCTACAGTTTTGGAAATAACTCCATTGACCGACAACATATTGTCTCAGTCGGCTACTGCGGATACTCACCGCGTCAAAGATCCACCCATCAATACTGTAGTTCTTGACGATAACCCCCTTCGTCGACCACATGTTGTCGCAGTCGATTATTGTTGATCGCTAATTTGTCTTGAGCAATCGACCCCTTCAAGATATACCATCGTATAAACGGGGCACAATAAGTAAAATCGTCCTTCGTCTCAATGCTGGAAAATATCTAGTGAGGAGCCCTTCCACCTATAGAAGACATTAACTTTATCCTTCAAAATTATATGGTACTGAAAGATCACAATGTGCATTCAGGAACCACGCAATGCCATAAAATAAATGAAATAGCGCTATTATAGTAATGTAGATATAAAAGGGGTAAATTATATCTAAATATTTTTCAATTTATTTATTATTTGCAAAATATTGTCTGAGAATATTAATTATTTGCGTGGTCATGCGTCGCCAAATACACTGACAACCATCACTGAGTTTTAGCCTGGAACAAAATTTTCTTTAAATTAAAAAATTACGCAAGTAATTCAGAAAGTAACTTAAAAAAATCAATCGCTGATCAAACGTGGAGGGTGCAAAATTTTTGTTCTACAGTTCCTGAAGTGGGTCCTTTCGATGAATACTTACAAAATTACCGCTATTGTGGATGTTAAACAAGTGCCATGGAAGGAAACACTTCAGTCTGTATTCCAACCACGTTCAAATGACCGCCCACTGGCGTTTAATGATTATATTTGAAGACCAAAGAACTAAACTAAGACAAAAGAAACTGCTACCGAAGTATGACCATACCACCTCGGTTCCGTCGGCCCATAAAACAAATGGGCTTAACCGATTCCTCCTTTGTTACTCTTTCCCCAGTGATGGCTTAACTCAGGGCCGACATCCCGATGTGCTGCAATATCTTTAAAGAGCGGTGGAAACCCATGAAGACTAGCATAGCATTGATTACTTAATGGTTCTGTTGAGCTCTGCCCCAGGAAGTCCTCATCACCGGATTCGACAGGCTCCTCGTCAAAAGTGCGATTCAAACCATCAGCCACGATAAACTCAGTGCCACGATTATGTCTAACCTTAAATTGTAAGGTGAAATTCCGCCATATGCCTTAGTTTTGACAACTAAGAGTCGGGTTGCCGGTTTCTAAAAGAAGTAACTGGTGTTCCAGTTATAGTTTAAACTTCTCGAGGTCGAACAAAACTGTCAGCGCCTCCAGTTCACATAGGGAATAATTCGCTTCCATTGTACGCAGGCTACGTGAGGCGTACTAACAGGCTGTGTTCCAACCACCCCTCCCTGCAAAAGAACGTTCGCGATACCTGGAGGTAACAGTTTGAACAATAAATGCCTTCCTAAAGTCAGCCATGGTCGACACGGACATGTTAGCTACCGTTTTATTTAAAGCCCCAAAGCACTTTTGTAGGTTCTTCTTTTCTTCAGAAAATAGTTTAAGGGTGTCGCTACGTGCAAAACATTGAGAACAAATTTACAGAAGTAATTTATCATCCCCGTCGAACAAGACACTCCTTTTTGCATTTTCGGGTGTGGGACAGGAGTAAATAGCCTTTGTCCGGCTCTGATCAATTCAACACGGTTTCATCGATCAACGAAATATTAGTCTGAGAAAAATTAACTTTTGAAGGTTTGAACGTAAGCGTGAACCTTTGCAACTACTGAGGCACCTTCAAAAGTTGTCTTACACATTTCTGATGGATCTCACAGAAGATCACAAAATCATCAAGATAATGATTTAATGTCAGAAAAGAAAACTACACCCAATATAACAGACAGCACAGCTGCCCCTGCAGACAATCCAAATGAGACTCTACTATATCCATACAGTTGCCAATCTGTTGGAATGGCCGTAACTTGCTTAGGCTCCTTAGCCAGCGAAATTTGGTAACAGTCTTGCTGTAGGTCGTAAATGGTGAAGGTATTCGCTCCTTGAAACCATAAGCTGCATGAGTGCATATCAGGAGGGGCAAAGACTGAAGAATTGCTTTCTTATTCAGGACTTGATGGTCTCGCCCCGCCTTGTGGGTTGGATACCACAAATGTAGGAGGGGACTTCAAAAGGACAGCACTATTGTGATTAGGACGACGTAATGGGTCACTAGCGTAACATTTAATATAGAGTTGCCTTTAGCTGTCTCATACTAGATGGGAATAATGTATGGGGGTTGCGATAAGGATTATTGTCTGTTAATTCAATTTTGTACTCTGTTCCTCCATCCTCACCTAACCCGTTTGGCCGCACGGAGTAGCCGCAAGGTCTATGGCGCCTTGTCACGGTCTGCGCGGCTCCGCCCAACGGACGTTCGAATCCTCCCACATTAGAGTAAGTTAGTTTAAGCTACATTAAGTAATATGTAAGCTTAGAGACCGATGACCTTATCTATTTGGTACCATAGGATCTTACCCCTAATATCCAGTTAACCTGTTTGTAAACACATCCCCAAATTCTTCCTCTGCTCGGCTGATGAATGTTAAAGATCGTAAGTCGGATGATCGGTATCCAAAAAATGTTCAAATGTGTGTGAAATCTTATGGGACTTAACTGCTAAGGTCATCAGTCCCTAAGCTTACACACTACTTAACCTAAATTATCCTAAGGACAAACACACACACCCATGCCCGAGGGAGGACTCGAACTTCCGCCGTGACCAGTCGCACAGTCCACGACTGCAGCGCCTTATACCGCTCGGCTAATCCCGCGCGGGATCGGTATCCATTGAATTGTATTGTATGTTAACCGGGGAGTCTAGAAATGACGGAGAGGCTCCGTCCCCGCCGCAGCCGCAGTGGTCAACAACCCCATGATGACTACCGCAGTCTTCACCCCTCCACCGCCCCACACCGAACCACTCTTTGAGGGTTATTGAGCGGATCGGCCTCCGGTGGACGCACGCCCCCCCCCCCCCTCCCATGGAACGTCTCACACCACACGAGTGTAACCCCTACAAGGAGAACCAGCCCGCATTCGCCAAGGAAGATGGAAAACCACCTAAAAACCATACATAGACTGGGCGGCTCACCGGACCTCGACGCAAGTCCGCCGGGCGGATTCGTGCCGGGGACCAGGCGCTACTTCCCAATACGGAAAACCGTGCATTAGACCGAACGGCTAACCGGACGGGCTATCAATTGAATTAGTAACTTCATTTTGACGCCCGGTCTTTCCATTCACCGCTTGCATACAAAACTTAAAAACTTTCTGGAGTGCATACTCAAAACAAAATTTTCTCTGACCCCACTGCGGAACTTACCCAACCATATGGATTAGGTCAGAGCTTATGATGGCTAAAAAAGACAAATTACGTGTCACCTTAATCGGGAATATCCACCTTAAATCAACAGCTCGGATCTTAACTTTAGAGCCTTGAGCAGCCGCCGGTGAAGTATCAGTGCAGCAGTAGTGCAGCAGCAGTGCAGTAGCGAGTCGCATATTTAGTTTTCATATTTGTTTTGTAGTTTGACTCTTAATTTCTTTCCGAGTGTTTGTGCGCTTGCATATCTACTTACATAAAATCCTCGCGTATTCTCGTATTTGAGAGGAGTAATACTGCTTATTGATAGCCGAAGAGTATACATTCGCGGAGTCATTAGATATTAGCAGTAGGATGGATAGTGTGTGTGCGTGCTGTTTGCGGGCGCAGGAGAAACTGGCCGCGGTTCGCGAGCAGCTGTGCGTGCTGTTGGCCATGGTCAGCCGCCTTCAGGCTGCTGCCTCGAGGTGCAGCGACGGCGGAGGGTCTGGCGCGTCGCTTGAGACACCACAGGTGTCACTTGCTGCGTCCGCCGACTCAGCCGCCGAGGCACCTTCTAGTGTACCCGGCGCGTCGCTCGAGGCGGAGGGTCAATGTGGAGGCTGGCCGGCTGGCCTCGCCTGTTCTTCCTGTCAGTGGGCAGGTAGCCGCTCCTTCAGCAGGGCCCGTGCAGGCACACGGGAGCAAAGGCTTGCTGGTTATTGGGAGCTCCATCATTAGGCGGGAAGCCCTTAGGGAAATAGCATACAGGGCTGGAAAGAAATCCTACGTGCACTCGGTTTTTCTGCCGGGAGGCCTCATCCAAGATGTGGAGGCGGCCTTGTCTGCGGCTATTGAGCGGACGGGGTGCAGTCGTCTGCAAGTAGTTGCTCACGTCGGCACCAATGATGCCTGTCGCTTGGGTTCTGAGGCGATCCTCAGTTCGTACAGGCGGCTGGCGTATTTGGTGAAGACCACTGGCCTCGCACGCGGGGTGCAAGCAGAGCTCTCTATTTGCAGCATCGTTCCCAGTGGGTCCTTTGGTTTGGAGCCGAGTGGAGGGTCTCAACCAGAGGCTTCGTCGACTCTGTGACGGTCTTGGCTGCAGATTCCTAGACTTGCGCTATTGGGTGGGGAATTGTAGGACGCCCGTAGATAGGTCAGGGGTGCACTACACAAAGGAAGCGGCTACTTGGGTAGCAGAGTACTTGTGGCGTGCACATGGTTTTTTTTTTTAGGCTAGGCAATAGTGCGAGGTGTCCTGATTAACGCTCACCAGTCGACATGCAGGCAGGGAAATCAGGACGCGCTCAGTGTAAGGACACTCAGCTATCAAGAAATTAGCAGTAAATTTTCAGAGCGTTCGGAATAAAGTTCCTGAATTTACTTCTCTCCAGGAAGCGTGTGGTGCGCAAATTATTCTCGGGACTGAGACCTGGCTGAACCTTCAAATAGGAAGTTCTGAAATATTTAGTGAGGGTTGGAACGTGTATCGGAAAGACATATTAGACACCGTAGGAGGTGGTGTCTTCATTGTAGTTGACAAAAATATTGTGTCTACTGAGGTCGAAGTAGAGTGTGATTGTGAAGTTATCTGGACACGTTTAACAGGTCTAGGTGAAATAAAGTTAATTGTGGGGTGTTATTACCGGCCACAGGTTCCACCATGACAGTTCTAGGATCATTCAAAGAGAGTTTACATTCTGTATCGCAAAAGTACCCGGATCATGCTACATTAGTCGGAGACGACTTCAACCTACCTAGTATAGACTGGGATGTCTATGGATTCATTACAGGTGGTACAGACATCCCGTCGTGTGAATTACTTTCGAAAACATTATCCGATAAATGTCTTGAGCAGCTAAATCGACGGCCAACGCGTAATGGAAATATTTTAGATCTGGTAGCCACAAACAGACCAGACCTCATCGACGGTGTCAGTGTTGAGACAGGGATTAATGATCATGATGTTGTCTTTACGACCATGGTTACGAAAGTTAAAAAGTCGGTCAAGAAGGCTAGGAGAGTATTCTTACTAGAAAGAGCAGATAAGCAGTTGTTAGCATCCCACTTACTAAACGAATCGACTTCGTTTACTTCCAGTACGATGGACGTGGAAGAATTATGGGCAAATTTTAAACACATTGTAAATCACTCATTGGACACGTATGTGCCAAAAAAGTGGGTTACGGATGGAAAAGACCCACCGTGGTTTAACAGCGCAATTCGGAGAATGCTCAGGAAGCAAAGGCAGTTGCACTCGCGGTACAAGAAAGATCGGGAGAATGAGGACAGGCAAAAGTTAGTAGAGATTCGTGCTGCTCTAAAAAGAGCGATGCGCGAAGCATACAACCACAACACCGTCATACCTTAGCAAAAGATCTTGCTGTAAACCCAAGGAAATTCTGGGATTACGTAAAATCGGTAAGCAGGTCGAAGGCTTCCATCCAGTCACTCACCGATCAGTCTGGCCTGGCAACGGAAGACGGAAAAACGAAAGCTGATATTTCAAATTTAGTATTTGAGAAATCTTTCACGCAGGAGGATCTTAGAAACATACCGCCGATTGAGTCTCGTATAGATTCCCGTATGGAGGACATAGTGATAGACGTCCCTGGGGTTGTGAAGCAGCTGAATGGGTTGAAAATAAATAAATCGCCAGGTCCTGATGGGATTCCAGTTCGGTTTTACAGAGAGTACTCTACTGCATTGGCTCCTTACTTGGCTTGTATTTATCGCGAATCTCTTGCCCAACGTAAAGTCCCGAGCGACTGGAGAAAAGCGCAGGTGACGCCTGTATATAAGAAGGGTAGAAGGACGGATCCTCAAAATTACAGACCAATATCCTTAACATTGGTTTGTTGCAGGATTCTCGAACATATTCTCAGTTCGAATATAATGAATTTCCTTGAGACAGAGAAGTTGCTGTCCATGCACCAGCACGGCTTTAGAAAGCATCGCTCCTGCGAAACGCAACTCGCCCTTTTTTCACATGGTATCTTATGAACCATGGATGCAGGGTATCAGACGGATGCCATATTCCTTGACTTCCGGAAAGCGTTTGACTCAGAGCCCCACTGCAGACTCCTAACTACGGTACGAGCATATGGTATTGGTTCCCAACTATGAGAGTGGCTCGAAGACTTCTTAAGTAATAGAACCTAGTACGTTGTCCTCGATGGTGAGTGTTCATCGGAGATCAGGGTATTATCTGGAGTGCCCCAGGGAAGTGTGGTAGGTCCGCTGTTGTTTTTTATCTACATAAATGATCTTTTGGATAGGGTGGATAGCAGTGTGCGGCTGTTTGCTGATGATGCTGTGGTGTACGGGAAAGTGTCGTCGTTGAGTGTCTGTAGGAGGATACACGATGACTTGGACAGGATTTGTGATTGGTGTAAAGAATTGCAGCTAATTCTAAATATAGATAAATGTAAATTAATGCAGATGAATAGGAAAACGAATCCTGCAATGTTGAATACTCCATTAGTAGTGTAGCGCTTGACACAGTCACGTCGATTAAATATTTGGGCGTAACATTACAGAGCGATATGAAGTGGGACAAGCATGTAATGGCATTTGTAGGGAAGGCGGATAGTCGTCTTCGGTTCATTGGTAGAATTTTGTGGAAGATGTGGTTCATCTGTAAAGGAGACCGCTTATAAAACACTAATACGACCAATTCTTGAGTTCTGCTCGAGCGTTTGGGATCCCTATCAGGTCGGATTGAGGGAGGACATAGAAGCAATTCAGAGGCGGGATGCTAGATTTGTTACTGGTAGGTTTGATGATCACGCGAGTGTTACGGAAATGCTTCAGGAACTCGGGTGGGAGTCTCTGGAGGAAAGGAGGCGTTCTTTTCGTAAATCGCTGCTGAGGAAATTTAGAAGACCAGCATTTGAGGCAGACTGCAGTATAATTTTACTGCCGCCAACATACATTTCGCGGAAAGACCACAAAGATAAGATAAGAGAGATTAGGGCTCGTATAGAGGCATATAGGCAGTCATATTTCCCTCGTTCTGTTTGGGAGTGGAACAGGAAGAGATGATGCTAGTTGTGGTACGAGGTACCCTCCGCCACGCACCTTATGGTGGATTGCGGAGTATGTATGTAGATGCAGATGTAGATGAACAGTTCCCAAAATTCACATCTATGTGGGTTTGGCTAGCTTACAAGTCTCAACTACGTTCCTCGACTTCAGGAAAGCATTTGACACCTTCCCGCAACGCCGTCTAGTGGAAAAACGTTCAAACTTACAGGCATAGGACCAGACTTGTTACTGCATTCAGGATTGCTTTGCAGACAGAAGTCAACGCGGAACAAAACCGGCTGATGCCAAGTTAATTTCCATGATATCCCAAGGAAACTCAATAGAATAATTACTGTTCGTGATGTATGTAAATGACTTAGGAGAAAGCGTCGGAAACGCTTCAAGATTGTTCGCAGATGATGTGGTTGTCTATAAGGAACTAGCAAAGCTAGATGACAGTATCGATTTGCAATACGACCCACAGGAGATTGACGAATGGTGCAGCCTCTAGCAGCTGAGTGCGAAACTAAATAAATACAACATATTGCGCATACGTAGGAAAAGAAACCCACTACTCTGTAACTACACTATTGATGGTAACCTGCTGGTAACAGTATCCACCGCAAACATCTGCAAGTAACTATCCAGAGCGACCTTAGGTGCAATGACCACAAACACATAATAGAAACAGAAGAAACCAGACAGTTTCGCAGGAAGAATCTTAAGCAAATGTAACTCATCTATGGAGGAACTGGTTTACAAGACGCTTGTTCGACCGTTTCCAAAGTATTGTTCATAAAAGCAGACCGATAGAAGAGATAGAGAAGGTCCAACGAAGAGGGACGCGTTACGTCACGGGATCGTTTAGTCGGTGTCAGAGCATAGCAGAGATGATCAACAAACTGCAGTGGCAGACGCTAAGTGTCATGTGCTGTGCATCACGCAGAGCTTTGCTACTGAAATTTCTAGAGACTGCTATCGGGGTAGAATCGGACAACATATTACATTCTCCCGTATACTCGTACATCTCGCGAAATGACCACGATGAAAAAATTCGAAATATTTGAGCTAATACAAAGGTTTATCGACAAACAATCTTTTCCCAAGCGCCGTTGGCGAGTGAAACAAGTAAAACGGGGGGGGGGGGGGGTGTTGGTATTAGTTAGCTGTACCACAAGTATACTTTATCGCAAAACATCAGGTGGCTTGCGGAATACTGATGTAGGTGTGGGCCCGGCAGACAATCCCGGGAGTTTACACCGCTTACGACAAGCGGAAACCCAATCTTCACTGGTCAAAGAAGAGGAACTTCCAGTATCGAGAAGGCCACAAACTGGCTTCTCATTTATACTAGAAAGTCTAAATGGACTCTGCCATTAGGAATAGTAATAATCCTCGCTCAATGGGGCCTCCTTTATTCGCCCTTAATATACTGTCTGCTAGCGATTTAGCCTCCCAGCCTTGTGCAATACTTTTTTATCTGCCCACTTCCTTTTCGCTTAAATCGTTATATTATTAACGAACGGGCCGCCGGTCTTGGTTACTACTTTAGGTTTCCTGCTGTATGGGACCAAAGTCGTCCTCCAGTTTTCGGTCAGCATGCCCCACAGCTTATGCACGAATCACCAGCTCTTCGAACCGACAAAGGTTTGTGGGCGATATTGAAACTGCTGTCTGGAGCTGTCAGTAGGACGCATTCCCTCAACGATTTCAGGATATTTTCAACTATTTTCTCTTCACTGTAATCCAGACACAAACTACTAACGCTATCTTTGATTCTTGTTATATACTACTGAAACTGTTCTTCACATCGATGTACCCCAAAATAGAGCTTGTTCAATAGCTCATGTAGTACATAAGAGCTCGCCAAATTAGCTCCTGGAGTTAATTTAAAGTCAGTTCTCACTGCATGGTCTTAGACACAGCTGGCTCCAACCACCTCCCCACAAAGGGGCTCAGCAACTGATAGCAATTTTCAGGATATAATCCATTTAATTCCTTTCGATCCTACAACTAAAGGAGAAAAATGAGGACCCTCTGCCCTTCCTCAGAACCAATCGACAGCACACCACTGTCACACAACAACCCTGTTTACAGATTAGATATCTGAGAAACAGGTCAGTCGCAGGTATAGAATGGTGTCGCCGAGGGATTTGTTCTCTTGTCTCTTGAATTAAGGGTATGTTCAATTTAGTTTTGGGAAATTCCCCTCCATTAGAGCTAATTTATCCTGGATTTGTGCCTGTAAAACTCCCACCTGCCCTGACAGTAATTTACACACAGATTTTGATGGTCTGCCACTACACAAATTCAGTACCACGTTAATATAAAGAATAATATGGGCTCTAATAATATTGACCTACAAGTGAGATGGTAGGCTATCTTCGAAAAAGAGTAATACAGATGCTAACTCTACTAAAACAATTTTAGTCCTGGAGATGACTTTCTGCAGGCCCAGCAGGACCACAGGATGAGCAAAAACATCCCACGGACAGCATGACAAGTTGTCTGCACTGCCCAGCATGTAAGCACCATTAATCGTTAGCTGATAAACGAGCTCTTTGTTCATCTTCACGGCAACCCTGGCACCTTCCTAGCTGACATGCTGAAAGACAAAAGTAGCGAACAATATCTACTAAGACAAAATCTATCACTGACCAAAATATTTTTACATCTCACACACACCTCACCACACACTAACCACAAATCTGTGTATGAAGTGAGAGGAAATGCAAGGCTGAGATCATGGTGATACTTTTGTTCAAAGTATATTACACTTTTATTTCACAGAGGAAAGCTCCCCTTAAAAAAACAATTATATTCAGAACTTACATCCAATCAGCTTATGACAACATATTTTGTACAGTTAAACGAATATACCTCCACAACTTCCTCAGAAATTACAAAATGTAACTACAATAATTTAGGAAAAGGCACCATAACAAGACAATGTGTGTAAAACCAATAATTTATAACTCCCCCTTTATGAATGCATGGAAAATAAGGCGGCGGCATGAATGTCATTAATCCTCAATAAAGTACATAGACAAACAACCATCCACATTTCTGTACATAGCTATTGAAAGTTATGCAGTTTCGGTTGTGGCCTTTCCCATGACTGAGTTCCACTTAAATACACCAACGAGCAAGACCGGAGCTACTGCGTTCGTATACTTAAGATGGTCAACTTACTTTAGGCCAGCAACACCAACAGTTATCTGAATCACGAGCAGAGAATTTCTCTATCATGAATAAGGGCTGCCAGCGTTTCCGCGCATGCAACAAGGTACGCCACGCTTCACAACCCTGAAAAGGTGCTCATTAGCACATTGGATTACACGATGGTAGCTGCCGCCGCTAACGATAAAGACTGAGAAAAACAAACATGTCTAACGTTCCAGCGGGGTGAACTCCGTCGACGGTCTCGACGGGTTTCCAGGTTGTTTTTTTTGTGTGTGTAGTGTGGACTGAAGAGATCATCCTTGATGACTTATTATCCTAGGATGGGATGTAAGGATAAAAGGAAAACACTTTATTTATTACGCATTCAGTTAGGCTTGGGCACGCAATGTGTCCTTTAGCCTGCTGTCTTTGGTGATGTCTATATCCTGTGGAGGGTGAAATGTGTCAAGGCTGTTATGTGTGACTGCTTCCTCGTGTTATGACAGATTGCCTATGGGGGGTGAAACGTTATTGACTTCGGTACGGGATACTTGTGCCATCTTGCAGGGTTTACCGTTCCTACCGATTGTAATTGTCGAACTTCGTCCCTAAGGGCATCGATCTTGTCAAAAACTCGTAGAGCCTTGTCATGGACCGTCTCTTGTATAGTGGTCTCGTGGAGTGCGGTGCGGATGTTGACGTTTCTTGTCCACCATGGAGCTCCTGTGATCCATCGATAGCAAATGTTTTGCAGCGCTTGGAGTTTGTTGTAGTTGGAGACGCACGTAGTTCCCCACGAGGTGGAGCCATACAACAATGTGGGTTCCACCGTTGCCTTATACAATTGGAGTTTAGTCTTAGGGTTGAGATCCTTACTCTTCAGGAACGGAATCAACGACCTGGCCATCTTCTGCGCTGCCGTCTTCTTGTCGTCAATATGCTGCGTAAAGAGTAATTTTTTGTCAAGGTAGACACCGAGATACTTCACTACCGGCGACCATGGGATAAATTGGTCAGCTATTTGGAGTCTGTCGTTCAGAACTGGTTTCCTCCGTGTGAACAGAACTGCTGCCGTCTTCGTCGGGTTGATCGTTATCTTATTTTGCAGCGCCCAGCGTTCCATTACAGCAAGTTGCCGTTGCATCCTAGTGATTAGCTGGTCCAAGTGTCGTCCAGTTGTCAGAAAGGCCGTATCGTCCGCATAAAAACTCGCCGTAACAAGGGGGACTGTTGGGATGTCATTTATATATAAGTTGAAAAGTAGAGGCGAAATGACAGAGCCCTGCGAAATTCCTGCGGAGATCAGTTTCATTTCGGAGTTTTTATCGTCGAATCGGACATACAGTTTCCTGTCCTGCAGAAAGCTGTCTATGAGTCTAATCTAACAATCCGCAATAGGGGTAGTGCGATGAAGTTTGACGATAAGGTTGGGCCGCCACACCTTATCGTAAGCTTTTTCGATGTCAAGGAAGACACCAATCGTGAAATGCTGCTTGTTGTATCCTTCTTGTATCCGTTCGGTGATCCGTAGAAGTTGAAGTTCGGCAGATAACTTGTCCTTGAAACCGAATTGTTCGGGTCGTATAACATCATGCGCTGTAAGCGTGTCATGGAGCCTCTGCAACAGCACTCTTTCGAGCACCTTGCCAAGGGTCGGCAAGAGGCTAATTGGCCGGTAACTGTTGGGTTCTGCTGGGTCTTTACCTGGCTTGAGTATTGGAACTATTCGAGCCGTCTTCCATGCCGTAGGAAAATATCCCTGCAGAAGGCAGCTGTTGAGAATTCGGCTAAGGAGCACATTTGGCTTCCTGGGCAACTGTTTCAAATCGGTGTTGCTTATGGAGTCGTTGCCCGGCGCAGTATTCCGAGTCTTCCGGATAATTTTACGGATCTCTGCTGATGTGGTGAGTTGTGGGCGGCTCTGCACAGGCGCAGCACGAAGAGCAGTCCATTCTGCTGTAACGACGGCTTCCTGCTCTTGCAGGCGGACGTCGTCAACGGGGGTCGCAGGTGTAGACATCTGTTCTTGGCAAGTCGTAGCATACAGCTTTGCCTGGGCGAGTTCGTCATAGAGGAGGTCATCTGGTCCTCTGATGGCTCGTTTAGGTGGCCGCTGGTGTCGTATGTTCTTGACTACCTGCCATTCGTTCTTGGTTCGAAGTAAGAAGTCATCCATCTTATCTTCCCAGACCTGCAGTCGCCACTCGGCTACTCTCCTGTGCAGTTCTCGTGTTAAGACGTGTGTTTCTCGTCGATCGATCGGGTTTCTATAGCGGAGCCTACGTCGCCTGCTCCTGTTTCTCTGTGTCTTCAGTTCTTGGAGTAGAGGCGGGAACTCGTCGAAATCTACTACAGGGTAGACCGTGTGAGTAGTTGCCCTCCGTTTGGCTACCTTTATCTTCTGCGTCAAAGTTTGTACCGCGATGTCGATGGCTTCCGGTGTTGATGATGATGATGATGATGATGTTTGGTTTGGGGGGCGCTCAATTGCGTGGTTATCAGCGCCCGTACAATTATCCAATCTTTGCTCAGTCCAATTTCGCCACTTTCCTGGATGATGATGAAATGATGAGGACAACACAAACACCCAGTCATCTCGAGGCAGGTGAAAATCCCTGACCCCGCCGGGAATCGAACCCGGGTCCCCGTGCTCGGGAAGCGAGAACGCTACCGCGAGACCACGAGCGGCGGACACCGGTGTTGAAACGTCCTGCGTCGGGCAGATATTGTTGTCAAGATATGTCCGAAATTGACCCCAGTTCAGAGTTTGTGAGGTGGGGGGCGGAAGGTTGGCCGTTGCGTTTTCCACTATACTGATAACAGGTCGGTGGTCGGATGAAAGATCGTCGACGGTGCGGAGCTGGAGGTTCGTCTCAATATTTTTGTTGACAGCAATATCTAGGACGTCTGCTTCTTGCGGATCGACGTAAGGAATCCGTGTGGGCTCTCGTGGGCCATGGACTGTGATGCCCAGCTCTTCTTCCATGGCAATCAAAGTTCGTCCACGAGGGTTCGTACGCCGGGAATTCCACGCGACGTGCTTGCTGTTAAGGTCATCTCCTAGGAAGATTTTGTCAAAATTGTTGAAGATACTCCTTAGGTCGTCTGGCTCCAGGTTTTTACCGGGGCTGTTGTACGCCGCAATGAAAGTGATGTTGCCTGCGGTCGATCGAACCGTTACTGCTGTTGCCTCCAGATGTTGGAGGTGAGGTAGTGTTTCATGATGGTGCCGCAGTTCCCTTTTAAGCAGAACTGCGGTCCCTCCACCTCGTTGGCCTTGTCTGTCCGTTCTATAGACGTACATGTTACGAAATCTGAGCTCAGTTGTTGGACGAAGGTGCGTCTCCGATACAAGTGCGATGTCGATTTTGTGACGTTGTAAAAATTCAGTGAAATCTATTTTCTTGTGTTTCATTCCGTTGGCGTTCCATATACAGATTTTCAGGTTTCTCGTGGTCCCAGGGCGATCCATCTTAAGGCCTTCAATACACTTCAGATTAAAGAAAGTATTCCCACTAGTTGTTGCTGCACGGCGGTGAGAAGTTTCGCGACATCAGAGAGCGCTGGAGCTATAGATTGCATCAAATGAGCTGGTGAGACGTAGGTTTCCGGTTCCGGTCGGCGTGGTGATGCTGCGTGGGCGTATGAATAATGCTGGCGGTGCTGTCGAGGTGGAAGTGCTTCAGGAGGAGGCTTTGTTACTGGCTGCCGTGTGGCCGCCGGCTGTTCTTGTGGCGTTTGCTGACGGTGGGGCGGAGGGTGTGGCGTCAGGTTGGAGTTCCGTATTACCCGAGTCCTCCGTTGAGAGGGCTGCGGGGAAGATCGTTGTGTGTATTTCCTGAGAAGTTCCTGGTACTTCTGGCAGCCACGCCACGTGGCAGGATGGTCCTTTTCACAGTTAGCACATTTCGGCGGAGCCCCTCGGGGATGAGTACATGCTGAAGATCGGTGTTGCCCTCCACGTCGAACGCAGCGAGCAGGCAAGCTGCAATAATTAGCTGTATGTTCGAATCGCTGGCAGTGGCGACATTGAACAGGTCCTTGTTGTCTGTTGTAGGTTTCAATAACGACTTTAGTATATAGAAGGTATTTTATGTCGTAAATCTTGTAGTTTTCCTTTTGGGCTGGCAACGTGACACAGTAAGCATCTTGAGGTCGTAATTCCTTCGTCTTGTCGTCTCGATTTTTAAACTGGTGGACGTTGATGACAGGGAAACCCTTCTCTATCAGTGCGTCTTTCAGTTCTTCCTCCGTAACTTCGGCAGGTAGACGTTTGACAACCACTTTGAGGTCCTTGTCCTCCGCGGACTGATGTGTAAAAAAGTGGATGTCATTCGACACAAAGAAATTGATAGCCCGCCGTTGATCTTCATAGGAGTCAAAGTGATATTTGATCCTGTCTCGTTGGTAGATTGCCTTAAGGCTGCCGTCAATATTCGCTTTCAGCGCCTTGTTGAGTTCCATGTAGTTCTTGGTATAGTAAATAGTAACGGGCGGGACTTTGCGTAGTAAGTTCCGGCCAGAGCCATCTGTCCCCTCTTTATCTGCTTCGAGATTGACGTCACTCATCTGGTCCATACGTTCTGGAGCAGCTGTAGTATCTTCCGTCGCAATAGCCGCATAACGGTTGAAAGTTTTCAGTTCTTCTGGACGTTGTCGCTTCCGAGAGTTGCTCTGCTTATGAGAAGCGTTGAGTCGTTTTCTTCGGCGAACTAGTGTAAAATCGCCCTCTCCGTCGGTGGGCTGCATGGTCCAAATTTCTTCAGAGGAGACTCCCTCCATTTCGTCGTCGTCGTCGTCGTCTGGTGGAGAAAATTGTTCCACGTCGTCTACTTGTTCTGCATGCTGTGAAGGAGGAACTGTACTAGTGCGGTTGTCGTATACTTGCTGACTTTGCAGAATCATGTGTTGTATTTCACGTCTCAGTTCCCGTTGTTGCCGATCGTTCTGTGTTAGCTGATGTCTCTCGTCAGAGGGGTTTGACGTATGTTGTCCTCCGCTCTGCATTCGCGTATCGCTCGTCGTGGTCCCGTCCTCATTATGTTGCCTGTCAGAATCCGTTGTCGTTGCAGGGGTCGTCGCCACTGTATCCGTCCTGTTGGGAGCGGCCGCCGGGACGGCCGGCGGGGCAGGCCCCACCGACCGTCCAGCGGCCGGCCCCGGCGCGACCGAGCCGGCTGGCTCGGACGCGCGCGTTCCGTTGTCCGCACTCATCGGCATCGCGTGCTCAACTGGTTTCAAGGTGGCGGCGGAAGAGAACCAGACTACTTACAGCTTCGTTTAGAAGGCGCCACAGTCGACGTACCCAAAGCGCTGCCCAATACGGCGCGGCAGCGATGGCATCGCAACAGTAGCGAATCCGCGTCAACAAGGCATTTACTGATAATGGTTGCGTCATAAAAAAATTCGTCTGTATTAGTGGCAAAATGCAGCTAATCCATCATCAGTACCGTTATATTTGCCTACCTGTTGATTGATAAAGAAAGGCACTGGTTTTTGAATGAAAATGTCTACTCCTAAAGCACTCAGCATCTTTAACAAGATTATCAACTAACTGGAACGTCGTTATAGTACAAAAATTTTATGTTTCTCACTAAGTGGTGATGGAAGAGTTGGTATTGTAGGCATGTTGCTTAAAGGGAACAGTCGAAATGAAAAATTGTCTGATACGTACCAACAACTCGAGCTTGACCGATAAAATTTTGAACTCGTTTTAAGACTTAAAATGTGACAGAATTGCTGGCTATAGTTTAGTCAGGGTTTATCTTTAATAGCATTATCAATTAGAATAAACGGCCATGGGCGCAGTTTGAGGAAACCACCTCGGATTGGTTCAATGACAGAGATAAGAAACAATCGTTTTAGACGAGTATAATTTGGAGTAAAACAAAGGTATCATACGTTGTTTTGAGGCGTATAATTGCATATCTAGGCCGGAATGTAAGTATACAATGACATAGTCCTCTGATATAATTATTCAACCGTTCATTCGTCTTTTGCTGTAAGACCGACCTATCGTTATTTAGCTGCCTTTATCTGCGTTCAGCTGTAGTCCAGCTATTATTCACAACCGCATTTAGCAATCTTTACAATTACAGTTTTTCCTCCACGACGTTGTTGATAAATGGTGAATTTCTGAGTATCCGCGCAGCTCATTGCATTAATGTGCGAGGTATTTTAGAGATGTCGCTTCGCTCCTTCCTCAGGAACATCCCAGCGCGCGCGCGCGCACTCACACACACCTGCGGCCCTTACTTCGGACCACCTGAAGAGACGACGGGCCCCTGTCACAGGGCATCCCGCAGAAATATCGCGCACATTAACCTAATGGCGCTAGCGAAAATACCAGAAGGTGGGCGTTCAGGTCTGAAGATGCGACTTGATATTCGTTCTAGAATAGTTCGCATTCCTCTTACCATTTCATTACGGCTGACGGATTGCCTCAGTTACTTACTGTACCCTGACTTCATAAGATAACACATAATTCTACAAACGAAATAGCCATTTTACTCTACTGCGTAAATGTATATAAGAGAACGTTAATCACAGATAACGGCATGTAATTTAATTTAACTTCTTGGTTTGGGGTATAAGTTCTCAGCTGTTACCACAAGTTTAATAAACACATCAGATATATGTAACGCAGACTTTAGTCATCACTAATGTATTTCCTTCACTATTTTCAACAGCCCGCCAACGCTGGCGTGACTTTTCCGCGACTGTAGACATCACGTGGTTTTGAGGCAAAGAACTCGACGAGCCATGTTCGGATCGCATTTTAACCCACAAAAGAAATTCCTTGAAGGTTTTTCAATAGAGAGCTGAGAAAATGAGGGTACAAGATCTGCTGAAAAACGTGGATGCGTAATGACTTCCGAACATAACTCCTGTTTAGTGTTTCTCGACAGTACAGCAAAATGTGGACGGGCGTTACCATGGAGTAGCATCACTTCAAGCAGTTCTCCTGGTCGTCGTCCTTGGACAGCCTCTGCAAGAAGTCTCAGCTATTGACAATAAATGTCGGTGGTGATGATTACACCTCGGGGAAGTAGCTGATATTACACCACAACATCGCTGTTCCACCAGACGCGTAATATTACGAGGGTCACACCAAAAGAAATGGACACTATTTTTGTAAACATACAGTTTTCGTTCTGCATGTGTGAAAGTTTTACAGTGTACCGGTACATCCTTCCCGCTTGTTTTCAAACTTTTCAACCTGTTCCCGTGAGTGGCGCCATCACAGCATGTCTTCAAGATGGCTGCTACACTTGACGTTCGTCAGAAGCAACGTGCTGTCATATAAGTCCTGTGCTGTGAAAACGAAACAGTGGGAAACATACACAAATTGTTGAAAAAGGTGTATGGAGATGCTGCTGTCGATCGCAGTACAGTTAGTCGGTGGGCAAGCAGGTTACGTGATGAAACCGGCCACGGCAATATTCAGGATTGTCCTCGCAGCGGCAGGCCTCTTACTGCACACACTCCAGACAATGTGCAGAGAGTTAACGAATTGGTGACTGCTGACAGATGCATATGTGACGACACTGAAGAAACTTCAAGCTCGACTGAGGCGTGTTTGACCACATCAAAAAAAGCAGGATGTTTTGCTGTTGCACGACAATGCACGGCCACGTGTCAGTCAGTCAAAAAACCATGGAAGCGATCACAAAACTTGGGTGGACAACACTGAAACACCCGTCTTACAGCCCTGACCTGGCTCCATGTGACTATCATCTCTTTGGGAAACTCAAAGACTCTCTTCGTGGAACAAGGTTTGAAGATGATGACTCCCTTGTGCACGCTGCCAAACAGTGGCTCCAACAGGTTGGTCCAGAATTTTACCGTGCGGGTTCCAAGATGGCGTAAGGCAGTTGAGAGGGATGAAAATTATGTGGATAAATGAAATATTGTTCCTAAAGGATGTATCTACGCACTGTAACACTTTAAAACATGTAGAATGGAAGAGGGATTAAAAGAAAAATAGTGTGCATTTCTGTTTTAGTGACCCTCGTATATCTTGTGGATGCGCACAGATCTTTTAGAGGGAGTTGCTGCTTTATTGGGGCTCAACCATTAATTTCTTTTCCTTATGTTAGCAAAAAGACATCATTTATAGTCACCAGTAAAAATACAGGAGAGGAATGAATGGTGTTGTTCACGGGTTAATTGATGATGAGCAAGCAGAGATGAACATATGACCATCCGCAGATTTATGTAATTTTGGCTTTCAGTACGCGGTATCCATACATCCGAGTTTTGAACCTTCCCCATTGTATGCAATTGTCGCTCGATGATAAAATATTCACAGTTCATCACATTTTCCAGTTCTCGAGTACAGTGACTTGGATCGTCGTAGGTTAATGTGTGCAAACGATCTTCATTGAGCGTCGAAGGTCTTCCTGAACGTGCAGAGTCACTAATGTCAAAACGATCCTCCTTAAAAAGAGAAAAACATTTTCCTATCGTACTGTGTCCAGTGGCGTCATCCCCATGCACGGCGGAAACGTTTCCAGCTACCTCCGGTGCTGTCGCCACTCTATTGAACACAAAGAGAAGAATACGTCGGAAAAATTCCGATTTCTCCACTTGTCTCTTCATTTGCCAGCGTCCACAGCTCCACTCACAGTATCCAAATGACGAAATGACTAGATGTTAACTCAAACAACAACAGTGAACTACAAATAAAAAAATGATGATCGATAAATAAACCCACAGCAACCAGAATACCAACATGCCAAAGAAAAACGCGACTAACTTATGCACCGATGTACTAAGTACACAATAAGAAATGAACGCAAATAATAAAGGTTTTATTTGATGTTTTACAGTGAAGAAATACACACATATTGACAAGTTTTTCGAGGAATAACGTTTTATGTGTCAGAGACGCCACTAGGAAGAAAGGACGCTCACGATTTAGGATAGTGGTTAAGGCTGAATGACGTCTTCTCTCTTATGAGGAATATGTCTTAGAGTGTGATTACTCATTAAGTCACAGCAAGAAGAAAAATTCCGTTTGCCTATATAAGCGAAACCTTGCCCAAATACTCTACTTTAAAATGTGCCTGCTTTTCGACTCACTTCATTAACACGTTAATGTGCCGCTACCCTGTCATCTCCAAAGAGGTGCACCCGTCGATGATGCGCTGTTTTGCATAACTCTTTGCACTCACAGGTAACTGGACACCTGAAGTGTGCTCAGGAAGGCGTTTAGGTTGCTGTCGTCAATCAGACGAATTCAAAGAGAATTCATACTTTAACTGCAATTAGACTTGGACGAACGCTTCGAGTTCAAAACAGCACGCTGTTTTTCAAGTACTGACGAACTGACGGAAAAATCGAAGCACCAAAAAATTATTAATGTAGAGTAATGAAACTTTGTTAATACATTTGTCAAGGTAACATGTGTAAATTATGAACCATTGCAAGGTAACAAGGTTAATGTAAGCGCGAGATAAGCCATTGCAAATACACATTAATAAGCGGTATAACTGGAACAATATTGAATGCAAGCATGCAAACATGCATGCACTGTGTTGTAGAGGTGCCGGATTTCAGTTTGTGGGATGAAGTTCCATGCCTACTGCACTTGGTCGGTCAATATAAGGACGGTTAATACTGTTTATGGATGACGCTGGAATTGTCCTCCGATTCCATCTAGTATGTGCTCGATTGAAGACTGCTCTGGTGATCTAGCAGGTCAAGCTAACATGTCTATACTCTGTAGAGCATGTTGGATTAAATCAGACACATGCGGGCGTATTATCGTGCTGGAAAACAACCCCTGGGACCCTATGCGTGAATGGCAACACAACATGACGTACAAATTTGCAGTCAGGGTGCGTTGGATAACGAAAGAGTACTCCTGCTGTCATATTAAATCGCAAACCAGACAACAACTCGAGGTGTAGGGCTAGCGAGTTTAGCACGCACACGTGTTGGTTCAGGCCTTCAACTGGCTTTCTTCTAATCAACACTCAGTCGTCACTGGCACAGAGGCAGAAAAAGCTTTCATCAGAAAACACAACAAACCTCTCCACAACCCTGCAACGTGCTCTTGCTTGACACCACAGAAGTCGCAAATGGCTTTGTCTTGGGGTCAGTGGAATGTATATTCCAAAGCGTCTACCTCAGCTGTCCTTGAAGTAATCGATTTTGTAACATTTCATTGTTACACTTTTGTGACAACTGCTACTCAAATTGCAGTTGCAGGGATAGTACTATGCGCCAGAGGCATACGCTGAACACGATGGTCCTCTCTCGATAGTTCCATCAGATGTCGTCCCGAACCCGTCCTTCTTTCTAGCGTACGTACTAATGACAACCGCTGCCATCAGTTGTGTACAGGGCTACAATCTGCCAAGTCTTTCTGGTGTTAGCTTCTCGTATCCCTATTAAACACTCTCGTTGAAACTGACGGTGAGTGGGGTATTGAAAATAGCGTCTCGGTCGCCTTGAAGACATTCTTGACTAATATAAACTCACCATTTCCCGTTTGAAACGTAACTAACCCTCAAGACTGTTACAGCATGAATTTAAAGCAAACGCGATTTGTATCCTCGTAATGGCGCTACTAGCGATGCTCTTACCCGACTGGCGCGAAATATTGACAGAATCATCTTTCAGATGAAGAAACAAGCCTAACTAACTTTCGTTTAGGGCTCACAACTCACTCTTGGCGCAGCGATTTTTGGCCGCCAGTGTACCGACATTACACACCGCCATGTTACACAATATAACTCGTGGTCTTTTAGTGGCAGCGAAGGGGAAAGTCGACCGAGTAACACGCCTGACATGTAATAATTTCAACAGTTATTGACAACATAATAATAAATTCTGAGGTGTTACTTTTCAGCAAGCCGTCGTAACAATGAAATAGAAATGGTGGCTAGCTGAGTGTGTAGCCACGTGCATGACAGTTAGGAGGGAGAACGAACACCTTTTAGATTCCACGAGATAAGAAATGCCAATGCGGCGACCGAGTAAATAGCACGTATATTATGTTAGAAAATATGAGAGAGCCACATGGACTGTAACCGCTGAAGGAAATTTATTTGCGTGATATAATGGGTGCCCTTGCTATCGACCAATGCGTGTGTCGTACTGTAGCTTCTCGACTGTCGGTCAATTGTCAACCGCTGAAGGCCGTAGCCAGCATCTAGGTCATTAAAAGTTCCCTGAAAGAACGTTTGAGATTAGTATTTCCCTTGTGATACACGATAATATTAAGTATTTCTTAGATACCTTATTTGACAGCCAAATACTGTATGTAATAGCGAAAGCATAGTAACTTGTATTCACTTTTTATTTGTGTGGTGTGCGTACTGTAAGACCTTCAGTACACACACCATCAGATTATTTGACTTGTCGCTCTAACGAAGTAGACGAGTGTCAGCAATATGTCTCGTGGTCTTATCGTGGCGTGTTTATCTTCTGCCGTTAGGTCAGACGATAGAAATGCCACTTGCACGCTTAGAGTAGGAGATTGACCGTGACCAACTTTAAACAGAACTTGATTAATTTTCACACACATTTATTAAAATAATAACAAGCATAAAAATTACTTAACTTGGTTCTGGATGCTATTTACAGTTGACAGTCTGAAGTTCCTTTGGTATTGGTACGTTAATCTTATTCTTACATATATCTCTGATACTTGACGGAAGTGTCTATACATTTATCTTCATGGCTATGTACAGGAATATGGTAATCTTATTGGGCGCAGACTGAAACTTGACTATAGACTGGTACAGACAAATGTAGAATTCGTGCAGACTGGTACAGACTAATGCAGACTGGTACAGACTGGTGCAGACAAAAGCAGACTGGTACAGACAAATGCAGACTCACTAATCGGAGGTATGTACACTCGTTATAATATCTCGCGCGTTCATGTATAACTGCACGAGTGTGATCCGCGAGGAGAAAAGGTTCTACGTTAACAGCACTCTCATTGGCTGCGTTACATATTAATACGCGGATCGTCGGAAGCAGAATTTGGTCCGTCTCTAAGACAGCGCCATCTTGTAGTGCGGAGATGGACGAGCGCTGCGCCTGCGCTGTTGTGCTTAGCGGGGCGCGCTCTAGTGGGGAAGTTGTGTACGCGCTGAGTACGCGGAACTATGTACACAACAATTTGTTTCTTCGAGGTCGATCAAATCGTATAAAGGTTTCTTGGAACAAAGTTACAGTTAAGTAAGGATAGTTTAAGGAGCACGAATCACACCATGTATTTATTATCATTGCTCCTAACACCTTAGTGATGAAACACTTTCAACATATGCTAATGAGACCACTGTTGCTATGGCCGTTCGTGAAAATGATTTGTTGGAACAGCTGCAAGTGAGGCAGTATGAGGGTTTCAAATACGACGAAAACTGGTACATATGACAGCTTTCTGAGTATCATGTGACTTTAAAGCTGTTGAGATTAACAGGATGTCTCCTGCTGGATCATAGTTCCTCATATGACCCAGTAGGAAAAATTCTGTCTGAGTTCGTTTCTTCAACGTTCTATGTAAGGTGGATGCGTTATCATCACACAGACACTGTGAAAATTTGACAAAAAGCACCATGAACAGACCAAAAGACCTTCTCTCTCACATTTAAGTTAATTTATTTCGTGTTTGGATGAAGGCGTCAAGGGAAACTACGTTATAAGCAACCTCGAAGAGCTTTAAAAGTACAATTTCCTTCTTTATACTTCAGTTTGTTGATGCAAATGTTCGTTGCAAAATTCTTGTGTCTACAGCTACCGATATACTTGTCAAATTATTAATATATCTCATTATTGCTTGCATCTTTTATTTCAACTAAGTTATCTTTTTAATTTTCAATAATAAATTAAGGATATCTCACAACGTTTGTGTTCCCAACCAAGCTGTTCATTGTAATTCTTTCACTGAAAAGCATTTAACAGTGAAATACGACATATATACAGGAGAAAAGTGACTGATGACTGTATTTCACCTTTCACCTATTTAGTTCTCACCTACAGATCAAACACAAATATTTTAGGAACAAATTATGAAGGTGTGTGTGGGGGGGGGGGGGGGCTTACGGGCGCTCAACGTCGAGGTCATCAGTGTTCTGACAGACATTAAAGAAACGAACGTGGACAAATTTCGTAAAACGGAAGCATACACGCAAGGAAAGTGAGAAAGATGAAAAATGCTGTACAAGAAAATGGAAAGTAAGGAAAACGAGAAAGGAGTGTCAAGGATGCCACAAGAAATTGTCACTGGCTGGTCACTTACGTAAAATATGGGTGAGCCAGTCATCCTGTGAACAAATTAAGACCCTCTCCCTAAAATCTTGGCAAAGACATTGGACTAGTCACAGAACTTTAAAACTTTTACCACATTCGTTTCAGTATTTACTAAAAGAGATGGCAGATCCGCCGGCAAGGCAACCACCACCAGCTGGTCAGAAAATAAAACGCAGTCCGAGGAGAACCTCGTCCCGTGTATTTGTCTGGAAGGAAGTACACCACACACGAGTTGTGGGCTTGACTAAACGGAGCTTATTGTCAGTCAATTCCAGCCACTCATCCTCCTACTGACGCATGACTCGTGAGCTCAATAGCGCTGTGAGAGCGTGTAGGGGGATGGCACACTGAGATACGTGTTGCAGGTCGAGACAAGCCTCCTTGGCTGCGAGATCTGCCCTTTCGTTCCCACCAATGCCGACATGCCCTGGAACCCAGCAGAAAACCACTTCCTTCCCCAGTCGTTGTAGTTGGAGGAGAGCATCCTGGATAGTCTGTACTATTGGATAAAAACGTTGCAATGTGTGGAGGGCACTAAGTGAATCGGGACAGACAAGACATTTAGGACGGGAAGAGCGTCTCATCTGCTCCAGTGCCCGCAAGATCGCAGACAATTCTGCATCAAAGACAGTAAACGCTTCAGGCAGTCGGACCTAGAGGACACGATCTAGAAAAACAACAGAGCAACCAACGGATCCCCTGTTTAGACTCATCCGTAAAATCAGCTACATAGTCGTGGTGCTCAGCTAAAATGGCAGAAAATGTTTCATTAAAAACGGAAACAGGAGTACAATCTCTCTTGTACCGCACCAAATCTAAAATCACTCTGGGCCCCTCCAGTACCAAGGGTGGCAGGCTGTTGAAACCCTAGATTTTGGGCCCTACGGATTCGACACTGAGGGACTGCAGCACACGTTGCACATGGATCCCAAACGGTATCGTGGGTCGTGGATGGTTGGAAAAAAGACGTTCCAAAGGCAGACGAGCAACAATATGGCATGCAGGTGAAGTCAGAGCTGCGAGGAACTTACTCGCTTGGCTCACCAGGAGGAGCTGGCGCCGGATGGTAAGTGGCGGTTCTCCCGCCTCAGCACAGGGGGTGGATATGGACAGGTCCGATAAGCACCTGTGGGCAGTCGAATCCCCGCTTGGTGGACAGCGTCAAGGATTCGCAAATAAGAGGGCCCCACTGACCCATACACCGTGCACCCGTAGTCCAGCCGCGAACGCACGAAAGCCCGATAAAACTAGAGGAGACACTCCCTGTCCGCTCCGCAAGACCTGTGGCTGAGGCACTTGCGGATGTTCAGTGCCTCCAGGGTTCTGGCTTTCAAGTCTCGCAGGTGTGGCAACCACGACAATCTGGAGCCAAAAATGAGGCCCAGAAACCGCACTGTGTCTCTAAAATGTAGGATTGTGTCCCCTATATGCAAGGCATGCAAATTAAAAGGACGACGAGAACGTTTAAAATGAACATAAACACGCTTATCAGCAGAAAACTGAAAACCCGTTTTTTCAGCCCACTCCTCTAACCGCTGCGCTGTAAGTTGCAACTGATGGCTCACTGAACATGATTATTGTGTACTAATTATCTTAGTGGTGAATGTGGATTGTATGTATAACTTGCATTTTCATGTGATTCTTTACCAATGGAAAGAGGGAGGCAGCATATTTTTCTTTGTATCTAAGATTGCAACAAATTATGTACACATTTCAACAAAAATATAGTTGAGATTCAATTACCTAAGCCCCCTGCCCACGCTCCTTGCCCCCAGATTTTCGCAGTTTGCCACATTTAACATTATTGCGATGCACTCATCTTAAATGGAGGTGAGAACTATTAATTACAATACCAAATGGTTTAAATTATTATTTATATATAATAATAGGACTACAGAGCTACAGTGCACAAATTGAATTCTGCACTTTCTCCCTGTACAAAACTGTGTTTTTTTTAAAAAAAATCAGGTATTTAAAACTCAGGATGAAAAAGTGCGTTTTTCCAATATTTTTCATAAGAAATGAGAATGACGTGTCCTACTATTTATACATCACGTCAAATCAGTAGCCGGCGTACTAGAGGCATAAAAATTGAGGTCTGTCAGTTAAATAATTATTAAGTAGAGTATCCCTGAAAATACGGACATTGATGCCTAAGTAATGACCGAGTAAAGACCACTGAGCCTTAAAAAGCTCATTTATGAGAAATGGTTGGAGTTAGGAGGGCGCAATTGGGCAATTTTACTATTAAGGTAATTATGTGTACATGTCCCAAATTCTGAAACAGTCACCTTATCACCCCTGTGAGATTACGCGGAATAACCCTTTCTTATTCTACTCTGAAATGATAGCATCCATTTTTAGTGTTCCACAGTCTTTTCCGGAATTACAAACATAACTATGGAAAAGTCAACTTTTTGCAAATGGGGAGAACTGTTCCAAGGTTCACTATGGTTCTGTATTGAGGAACAAATGTTTTAATTTCAAAGTGTCGCACTCGAAAAAACCTGTTTAATAGATCCTGTGTTGCATTATCAATCTACTACAATACAGCAATAATTAATGCGTGAAATCAAATTCAAAAGCAACATTATAAAAATTTGGCCAGGTGCGAGTCGAGCTCACGCACTGAGGGTTCCATTCTTAGTTATGTATGTAGACAGTTCAACCATTCAGAAAGCTGACAATCTCGACCATTTTTGCCTGTTATCGTCATTGATACTGGCAAGATATTGGCCTCAAGGATTGCAAGATTTTAAAGAATGTTTTTATTTCAATAATATGAATGTTGTATAAAGTCATACAGAAGTCTGATGGAAAGTATTATAGTAAGCAGCATTTCTTCAATCAGAGTGACTGCGTCTATCGTAAAAGTTAAACATGAGGCAAGGAATGGCTCTTTTCGTCACATAACGTGTTCGGAATTTACCCATCATCAGATTCCAGAAGCGAGTACTGCGCGTAGGTATGGCTTTTTAAGGTACATGCGAAAAAAAAATCGCAGACTACTCTGCGAATGTTTGTTTCAAGGCAGCTTGAAACGCCTTATCTAGGGTGCTGTACTCACTCCTGGATATTTGATTATGCATAAATTCCGAAACGCGGCGTATGAACAATAAAGTAATTCCTTTCCTGATGTTTTACATTTGTCATTGCAACGCTGTCGCCTTGAATACAGAATTACTGATTGTCTGAATTTCAAGTTTGAAGTCGGATAACAAATGACAAAAGGAATATTTTTTCGTGTTATATTGTTTCAAATCAATAATTTTCGGATTTCTTTTCGTTTAATTGTACTGTGAAATCTTTGCTTCTTGCCAAATTTCATGATTGTAGGCCAAATGGAAGTATCTGATGGGTAAGTTCACGAGTATCAAAATTTGTTATATAAATGGCCTTAATTTTGACTTTAATGACTTAGAAGGTAATGTTTATTATACCGTCAAAGAACCTGAGGCCTTAATAAGTGATGCAAATGTCAACAGGATACGTGCACCTGTCCCTGAGGAAAAGGGGTCTTAAAAATGGACGGAGAGACAATCTGATAGCAAAAAACGAAAAAAAATTCGTGTGATATAGCTACAAATTTACTGTTTTAAAATTTTACTCTTCGGTTCTTTTGTAAAACACCCCTTCTTGGAAAATTTCATGATTCTAGGCCAACGGGAGGTACTCTACAGGTGCTGATGAGTGAGTTTGCAAGTATTGAAATATTTCACATAAATGGCCGTGTTTTCTGATTCCGTTGAGTAAAAAGTTTCAAAGTCTTACACCGCCATTAGACCATAGACCTTAGTATGTGACACTGATTACATATTGATATGACCACCCGTTCCTGAGAAAAATGGTCGGACAGATAGACAGACGGACAACAAAGTGATCCTAAAAGCTTTCTGTTTTTACCCACTGAGGTACGGAACTCTCAAAATTAGTCAAAATTTAAAAAGTTTTTGAAACAGAAACTAATGGAAACCAAGACAAGTTTCCATTTTCCACACAGCAAAAATAGTTGACAAATTAAAGAAACACGTCTCATTTCCAAATATCAAATGTTCCATACTAGAAGATCTTCCATTTCACGGTACAACACGTGTACTACTGATGAAATGGTTTTGCTGTCCACACGGTATGTAAATACACTACTGGCCATTAAAATTGCTACACCAAGAAGAAATGCAGATGATAAACGGGTATTCATTGGACGAATATATTATACTAGAACTGACATGTGATTACATTTTCACGCAATTTAGATTCATAGATCCTGAGAAATCAGTACCCAGAACAACCACCTCTGGCTGTAATAACGGCCTTGATACGACTGGTCATTGAGTCAAACAGGGCTTAGATGGCGTGTACAGGTACAGCTGCCCATGCAGCTTCAACACGATACCACAGTTCATCAAGAGTAGTGACTGGCGTATTGTGACGAGCCAGTTGCTTGGCCACCATTGACCAGACGTTTTCAGTTGGTTAGAGATCTGGAGAATGTGATGGCCAGGGTAGCAGTCGAACATTTTCAGTATCCAGAAAGGCCCGTGCAGGACATGCAACATGCCGTCATGCATTATCCTGCTGAAATGTAGGATTTCACAGAGATCGAATGAAGGGTAGAGCCACGGGTCGTAACACATCTGAAGTGTAACGTCCACTGTCCAAAGTGCCGTCAGTGCGAACAAAAGGTGACCGAGACGTGTAACCAGTGCCACCACATACCATCACGCCGGGTGATACGCCAGTATGGCGATGACGAATATACGCTTCCGATGTGTGTTCACCGCGATGTCGCCAAACACGGATGGGACCATCATGATGCTGTAAACAGAACCTGGATTCATCCGAAAAAATTACGTTGTGCCATTCGTGCACCCAGGTTCGTCGTTGAGTACACCATCGCAGGCGCTCCTGTCTGTGATGCAGTGTCAAGGGTAACCGCAGGCATGGTCTCCGAGCTTATAGTACATGCTGCTGCAAATGTCGTCGAACTGTTCGTGCCGATGGTTGTTGTCTGATGACTCAGGGATCGAGACGTGGCTGCACGATCCGTTACAGCCACGCGGATAAGATGCCTGTAATCTCGACTGCTAGTGATACGAGGCCGTTGGGATCCAGCACGGCGTTCTGTATTACCCTCTTGAACCCACCGATTCCATATTCTGCTAACAGTCACTGGATCTCGACCAACGCGAGCAGCAATGTCGCGATACGGTAAACCGCAATCGCGATAGGCTACAATTCGACCTTTATCAATGTCGGAAACGTGATGGTACGCATTTCTCCTCCTTACACGAGGTATCACAACAACGTTTTACCAGGGAACGCCGGGCAACTGCTGTTTGAGTATGAGAAATCGGTTGGAAACTTTCCTCATCTCAGCACGTTGTAGGTGTCGCCACCGGCGGCAACCTTGTGTGAATGCTCTGAAAAGTTAATCATTTGCATATCACAGCATCTTTTTCCTGTTGGTTAAATTTCGCGTCTGTAGCATGTCATCTTTGTGGTGTAGCATTTTTAATGGCCAGTAGTGTAATAATATGCAGAATTTTATTCGTCTTAAAACTCCAGAACTGATGGGTCAACAATATCTTTTAAATATCTTTAAATTATTATACACCTAAACTTGTAGAAGTCATAATATTTTCGGACGCTGGGCAAAACACAACATTACGCCTTACAACAACAAAATCAATAGAAGAAACTGGAAACTACTTACGGCGTTCTCTACTGCGAGTCCTGTTTGTGAACTCAGTTAGTAGATTGAAGCACCGACCAAGAAACATCATATGTTCCTAGGTACCTCCCAGGTGCAACACTCTCCCCGCTGAAGTTGATCGGTGAAAGGTCATCATGACGTAATCGCGATTCTGTTTGTCACTTTTAGAGACGTCTGGTAAGGGAATACGACAGAGAAATTGAAATTTCTTAGAAGAGATATAAAGAAGGAGAAATCAGATTCAGGAATGAGTAATGCAGGGCCAGAAGAAAAACTAACTCTCTGTTGTCTGCAGGACAATAGCAATACTTATTATCGACACATTATGTACGAAAATTAAAGCGACAAACGTCCGTGAATATTAGGAAAAACAGTGTATAAATGTTGCCCAGAAATTTCACCGAACTAACACTAATTGTGGCAACTGCAGCGGCATCGTAAAGGTTAGTATGATCGTCCCTCAGATGATAAGGGAGATAAGAGAGAGAAAAAAAAGAGAGAACGAAAGAGAGAAAGAGGGAGTGAGAGAGAGAGGAAGAGAGAGAACTGATGGGAGGGGAGAGGGCAGAAAAAGGGAGCTACTGACGCTGCACTTATGAATGACAAAAATAGTAACAAGATAGTAGAGGGCAAATTAACGAAAAATAAATTGAAGACGAAATGCTCCATCGAGACATAAGTACAATTGTAAAATTGTAGAGAGTGAAACCGGTCAATGGATTTTCCACACTCTTCAAAATCCTTTCTCCTCTGTTAGATAACAGAAAGAAATGTTATACAAAATGTGATTTTCCCATATTTGTCTCTAATGTCTGATGATTAATTTAAGAATACTGCCAAAGACTAATACCAAATTTAGTATTGCTTGCAGAAGAAGTAAAACTCCAGAAGTTACCATATCATTGCGGCTTTGGAACTACGCCAAACTGGCAGTGACAGTGAAACTCGCCCTCCACGTTATATTTTTAATCACACACCATGAAACAGCCGAGACTGCGACATACCACTGCCACACATTTGATCAAGGGGAGCACTACGTCACCGGGCTGTTATGGCTAGAAGCAGCGTTGTTACGCTAATGATAGAGGCTTTGCAAAGTCACAAGAGTCCCCATAGTCCGAGATTGCAGTCTGAATCCTAAGCAATTAGCGGAACTCAGAAACTGTAATTGGTTTCCTGTGTGAGCTATTTACTGAATTACACAAGGACTTTATGTTGTCGCACAAGGGACTGAGCCTCCACTCAGTACTCATGTAAGAAAAAAGTAATTATTAGCAGCGGTATCATTTATTAAGATAAATTGTGAACTGATCATTTTGGAATTCATTAAATTCTAACATCCTCATAAATGACGACTGAAAATGAAAACAAAACTCAAATATTTTACTCGTATCGATAAGTTTAGCCATCCATTCCTAAAAAATGTATCTAGCTTGCCAAAAGTAAAATTTTCCTAGTCAGGCCTCCATAAAATAATTCTCGAAGTCTAAAGGGTGGCTCTTTAGAACGAAAGTCCGCCTCCAATGAATTAATCACGTCCAACGCTGAAATAAGATTTCCGGAAATACGTTTCCCAGCAACTTTGGAATATGAGGATTAATCTGAATTATTAGGTTGGTGTATAAGTTCGCAGAGTTTTGCCAAAGCTTTAATGAACACAGCGGACACATATAAGAGAGACTCTAGTCAGCAATAATATACTAACCTTCACTATTTACAACACTACCCACGCTGGTGTAAATTTTGGATGCCATGACTGTTGAAATCACGTGCTTTTGAGGCGAAGAACTGTCGAGCCATATTCGGAGCACTTGGAAAGGAAGTTGCTTGAAGGCTGTTCGATAGGGAACGGGGAAGATGAAAATCTGAGGGCGTAAGATTAAGTGAGTAAGGTGGGTGTGGAACGACTTCCTAGCATAACTCGCCGGCCGGTGTGGCCGAGCAGTTCTAGGCTTCAGTCTGGAACCGCGCGGCCGCTACGGTCGCAGGGTCGAATCCTACCTCGGGCATTGATGTGTGTGATGTCCTTAGGTTAGTTAGGTTTAAGTAGTTCTAAGTTCTATGGGACTGATGACCTCCGATGTTAAGTCCCTTAGTGCTCAGAGCCATTTGAACCTAGCATAACTCATGTTTGTCAATCTAGCAGAATGCGGGCGGGCGTCATGGTAGAGTGTCATCCCTTCAAGCAGTCTTCCTGGTCGTTGTTCTTGGATTGTATCTGTAAGACTTATCGGTTGTTGACAATAAATATCAGCAGTGAAGGTTAAATCTCGGGGACACAACTGATATTACATCACAAAGTCGCTCTTCCACCAGATGCATAACTTTATCTTTTGTTAATGCGCGCAGGTCCAGGTACGACGAGTTGCTGGTTTGTTTGGGCTTAAAAAGTCCTTTCTGTTCCTTATGTATTTTAACATAAGGAACAGAAAGGACTTTTTAAGCCCAAACAAGTCATCAATTCGTCGTACAAAGAAACCATCTCTCATCACCAGTAACGATACGGGATAGGAATGGTGGATGATGTTCACAACGCAACTGATGACGTGCAAGCAGAGACGCAAGTGTGTTCACCAGATGATTTTTGTGATTTTGGCTTAGAGGATGCGGTGCCCATACACTAGATTTTTGAACCTTCCTCGCTGCATGCAATTGTCGCTCGATGGTGGAATAGTCACATTTCATCACATTTGCCACTTGTGCCAGTTGTCGAGTACACTGACGAGCATCATTGTGGTTTAATGCTTTTAAACGATAGTGATCTAACCCTAAAAATGTTCCTGAACGTAGAAAATCACTAATGTCAAAACGTCCTTCCTTAAAACAGAAAATCATTTTACTGCAGTGCTCCGTCCAGTGGAATTATCTCTATATAAGGTGTGGTGTCACCGCCAGACACCAGACTTGCTAGGTCGTAGCCTTTAAATAGGCCGCGGTCCGTTAGTATACGTCGGACCCGCGTGACGCCACTATCAGTGATTGCAGACCGAGCGCCGCCACACGGCAGGTCTCGTCTGGAGAGACTCCCTAGCACTCGCCCCAGTTGTACAGCCGACTTTGCTGGCGATGGTTCACTATCTACATACGCTCTCATTTACAGAGACGACAGTTTAACATAGCCTTCAGCTACGTCATTTGCTACGACCTACCAAGGCGCCATATTCTTGAAGAATGTATTCTGAACAGATAATATTGTGAATCATGTACCGTCAAGAGCGACGTTCATCATTAAGGGATTAAAGTTAAGTATCAAACTAATTACGTCCGCTTTCTGAATTCTGATTCCTTGTCATGTTCCAGACCTCACGTCAGTATAGTTCTTCCCTCCTCACGCCAGCCTGCGTGAGCTAAAACGCGTGCATTTCGGCCTCCAATCGTAACACGGTGTTGGCTCTACTGCCAACACAACATAAGGCGCCAATGTTTCTGGCTGCCCCCGATACTGTGACCCCCCTACTAAACTCAAACGGAAGAATATGTCGGAAATGTTCCCATTTATCCCCTAGATACTGCATTTCGTAGCATCCACACCTCCGCTCACTATCTCCGAAAGACGAATTGACAATTTGCAAATTCAAATAACAGTGAACTAGAGACCAAAAATTACAATCTATACGTAAACCATAGCAATCGGAATACCAATATGAACTAATGCCCCAATATAATATAAGTAAAACGAAACATTTCCAATTTTCTTCGGTTCACGCTCTCCGTGTAACTGAAGTATGTAACTATAGAGAAATAAAATTAAGTTAAATCTTCTAAGTTTACGACTCAAACTATCAAGAGACGGTTTAGGAGTAAATAATGCTAATTAAGCTGTTAAATGCTACGTAATATATATTTTTTATTTTCCAGGAACGAAAGCATTACACCCAAACGTAATAGCTGACGTCGGAAAGGCAGATAAACACAAACAGGGAGAACAAAATTCATTGTGTGAGAAAGAAGACTGATCTTACGTTTATAATTCCTTTCGACTCTGTAAAAAATGTTTATTTAAAAAAATGAAAATTAAAAAATGAACTATAGAAACAGCGTCAAAAGTAGACAATTTAAAAAAGTATCTCAGCGCTCAGCGTGTCTGATTGCAAACGTGGAGAACCCGGGTTCGATTACTGGTACTGCTAGGGCTTTTCCCTTGGTGGTGTGACGCCTCCAACTAGTGGTAAACCTAATTTCGATTATATACATTTAACAAAGAATATTTATCACAAGAAGTGTATCGAAACTTTAGATACATAGATCCCATGAACCACTATATAAAGGAAAGACGATAGTTTTTATCTCTTGTCTTTTTGGTCTTGTTGTTTAGCTGTGTGCAGTTAGATGTATAGAGGCTTGCTGCCTATTCATGTAAGTTGAATTACCGTTGGATAATAATTATCAGTGTTTAATTTTAAAAATTGGTTCTTGCTGTGAAACGGAATCCTTTTTCTTTCCTTACCATTTGTGTAAAAGCGACCAGTACATTGTACGGTAGAAAAATCGTGTGGTATATTAATTTAATTCCAAAAAGTAGGTTAATATTAGTTTTCTTTTATTTACCGAGCTCTTATTTCTCAACAACTTGCGTTTTAAAGTTATTTACGAATCCCAGTTTTCGGGCAACACACCACGGTTAGCTTTGATGGCTGAAAATACATCTTTACGTAAGACCACACTAGCTGATAATTGCATTAACTTTGGCTTGAGCCTGATGACGTAATGTCTCAGATACAAAAGACTTTTCGGTTTACTTCGAGTCAGGAAGAAAAATATTCAACATCCATACCAGAGATCATTTGTCTATGTTGTCAGAATAATAATTCCTAACATCACGAAATTTTAACTTTACGTAAATTATACATATCTGAAGTGCAATTTCCATTATTAAACATAGGAAGAGAAGTTTATAATAATAAAATGTATTTATTCTTGCTAACCAAATAAGTGTTTAGGGAGATACTTTTTCAATTTTCCGTAGTAAAACCAGGCAGGGTCTGTTATGGAGAGGGGACTGAGATGTGGTGCACTCATCCTCGTGATGCCTGTTGAGGAGCTGCCTGAAAGAGAAGTAGCGGATCCAAAAGCTGGAAATCTTCCAGCAGCCGAGAGAGCCGTGTGCTGATCCCGTACCCGTCCGTATCAAATGATGCCACGTGACAGAATATGGCAGGGCATCGTGCACTGGTGCACTGCACACACCGCCCCCCCCCCCCCCCCCCAGCCTAATCACGGGGTTCAGTTTTTTGTAACCAAACTCATAACATTTCCGTACTGGTTTCCTACAGTCTTAAGAGACTAGTAATCCGGCAATGATATGTGGAGGGTGTAGTACACGTCTTACGACCATTTCTACATTTAACTGTTAGACAGCATGTCACTACATCTTAGTTCCGGGTAGCTGCTACGAGACGTCAACAGAGTGCTACTAGTGTGCTTCTAAAGATTTAGTAGTGCACAGGAGAATAAGTCATGGAAGCTGTTTCACTCATTTTTGTGCATATTTTACATAATATATATTACTTGATTGTATGATTAAAAGCAAATATTGATATTGATAGATCCTTGTTGGGCAGAAAGGGACCAAGTGCGAGAATTATGTACCTGATGAGAGGCCAACTGATTCTGATTGTGGAAAAGAAGATGATGCTATCATTTTCAGTGACCACGACACATCAGAGACGGAAGGAGACGAAAATGATGATTATGAGGTCGGTGGCAGTTATTATATCGGGAAAGGCGAAACGAGTAGATGGGGAACTTACTGTGTCGCTAAGAGAAATTACATGATAAATCATGAAAATGTTTTTTTTTTGCATAATGAGTGCGTTGTGGTACTATCTGCACATAAAACATATGTTGACTAAAATCTCAGTTATTTCAAAATAAAAGCTTTGGACAGACAACATTAATTCCAGTATTGTGTGGGTCAATATTTGTTACTGTTGTGTGACAAATAATAAATAAAATTGCATTTTATTGTTGTCACTGTATATAAATAATATACAAAAATATTATTTCATAGTAATAATGTACGGCTGACTGAACGACCAGTTTCAGTTAAAAGACGTATAAAATCTACAAGGGTGCACTACATTCCACAGACGACTAGTGTAAGACTTCTCGGTCACGTAACTCCTGGGTTAAAGTGATTGTAGCTATCGAAATACGTCACTTGCCGGTATCCTTTTCTTCTTTTAACACTGGGCACAACACGACCTTCTCAGAAACAGCCAAAATTAAATATAATCTATGAATGAGACCCGTGAAGTTTAACCTTATACACAAGTTGCACATGGTGTTACTACTATCTTTTTTTCGCGATTGCACTGAAGTGCAAGTAATTTCACTATCGAAGCACATAGTACACCTCTTGCCAATTTAAAATTTGTCATTTGCCACCTTCGTATTGGTGTAATTTTAGGCATACTGGGGCTAGTTGTTACAACTTTTTTCAATAATATTAGAACAAGAATGCTTTAGGGTAACTTTAGTGTCAGATGCCTTATAAAGTACCACCATTGGCACAGATTAGGTGCAAATTTTCTTCCTTACGCTTAACTATCAGGAAAATCAGGAACTTGACATTATTTCCCGACATGCACACTGTAACAATTTACCCCACAGTAGGACATGTTTTTAACATAGAATAGCTTATTAAGCATTGCTCAGTAAGTCATAGTTTCGTATTATTAATAATTACTTTTCTCTTAAATATAATTTGTTACAATGTAACAGAAGAGTTTGTGTTGTTTTTACAAATTACTGGTAATGCAGCATTACTTCTCCTGCCAATTCACTATATGCCTCTTTTCGTGTTCTTTCTCTATCTTCTTTTTTAATTCGTCACAGCACTTTTACAAGGAAAATACATAATAAGAAACTGAACACGACATGGGGTAGGTTGATACATTGTAACAACTGGGTCCAAACAAACTAGCAATTTGCCCCAAGTATCGCCATTTTATATTTAGTTGTTGATAATCACTAAATTTGCAGTTGTATAGAAATATTAAAAATTGCATCACTCACAAGAAGGTAAGACTTCCAAAAGGTACTTGATCTCTGGAAAGGCTACACTACCATAAAAAATACTCAACAGATAGAGAAATAATATTTCCTCTTGCAGTCTCCCTAATACTGATAGCAACACTCCAGCGCCGGCCGCGGTGGCCTAGAGGTCCTAGGTGCTTCAGGCCGGAGCCGCATGACTGCTACGGTGGCAGGTTCGAATCCTGCCTCGGGCATGGATATGTGTGCTGTCCCTAAGTTAGTTAGGTTTAAGTAGTTCTAAATTCTAGGGGACTGATGACCACAGGTGTTTAGTCCCATAATGCTCAGAGCCATTTGAACCATTTTTTGAACACTCCAGCGAATTACGCTGTCAAGTGCTACAACATACTGGAAGGAAAGTGCTTTGTTTCCAGCCATTAATTCAAAGTTTGCACATAACAAGTTGCCCCCGTGTTACAACTAGCCCTCGTCTCCCACCTGGTTTCCCCTAACGTCCTCCAGTGCATGAAATATAGCATAACTGCTGCTGCAATCACAAAGAAAAACATCTGTCCATCTTACTGTAAGTTATTTGTAATCTATATTCTTAATAAAATTAATTAGTTTACTTAAATTTTGTATTGCATTTATGCTGTAACACGATTTCAGATTTCATGTAGATGAGAAATATTTTAGAGAGCGAAAGTAATTATTACACTCAAGGAGAGATAGCATCTGTAAAATTGATCTGTAGGAAGTCGTAGTGTATTATAGAAGACCTAATGTTGGTGAGAAACTGTGGGAGAACAAACGGGGAAAGATTATAAGTCCTAGTGGAACTTTATGAATATGGAAGATTAGAGTATAGCGTGAATGATCATGAGTGATATATATTCATCTACATGTGTCGTACTGCAGGCGAAAAGCTCTGTGGTCAAAATAAAATATGGTGGCAGATTCAAGAGTGGTCAAAGAATGATGCGTTCTGGAATATTGGGTGAAGCGTTTCTTAAGTGTCTGGCAACTATAATACTACTGCAACTGTTATGTAGCGTTTGATTATAAGAAACGACCTGGCGTTGACTATGCTCATGAACCTAGTGGCGTAATTAAAGCGTTTGGGACAATATTTCTACTCTCATGTATTTTAGAAACTCCTGGAAATGGAAAAAATAACACATTGACACCGGTGTGTCAGACCCACCATACTTGCTCCGGACACTGCGAGAGGGCTGTGCAAGCAATGATCACACGCACGGCACAGCGGACACACCAGGAACCGCGGTGTTGGTCGTCGAATGGCGCTAGCTGCGCAGCATTTGTGCACCGCCGCCGTCAGTGTCAGCCAGTTTGCCGTGGCATACGGAGCTCCAACGCAGTCTTTAACACTGGTAGCATGCCGCGACAGCGTGGACGTGAACCGTATGTGCAGTTGACGGACTTTGAGCGAGGGCGTATAGTGGGCATGCGGGAGGCCGGGTGGACGTACCGCCGAATTGCTCAACACGTGGGGCGTGAGGTCTCCACAGTACATCGATGTTGTCGCCAGTGGTCGGCGGAAGGTGCACGTGCCCGTCGACCTGGGACCGGACCGCAGCGACGCACGGATGCACGCCAAGACCGTAGGATCCTACGCAGTGCCGTAGGGGACCGCACCGCCACTTCCCAGCAAATTAGGGACACTGTTGCTCCTGGGGTATCGGCGAGGACCATTCGCAACCGTCTCCATGAAGCTGGGCTACGGTCCCGCACACCGTTAGGCCGTCTTCCGCTCACGCCCCAACATGGTGCAGTGCCTCCAGTGGTGTCGCGACAGGCGTGAATGGAGGGACGAATGGAGACGTGTCGTCTTCAGCGATGAGAGTCGCTTGTGCCTTGGTGCCAATGATGGTCGTATGCGTGTTTGGCGCCGTGCAGGTGAGCGCCACAATCAGGACTGCATACGACCGAGGCACACAGGGCCAACACCCGGCATCATGGTGTGGGGAGCGATCTCCTACACTGGCCGTACACCACTGGTGATCGTCGAGGGGACACTGAATAGTGCACGGTACATCCAAACCGTCATCGAACCCATCGTTCTACCATTCCTAGACCGGCAAGGGAACTTGCTGTTCCAACAGGACAATGCACGTCCGCATGTATCCCGTGCCACCCAACGTGCTCTAGAAGGTGTAAGTCAACTACCCTGGCCAGCAAGATCTCCGGATCTGTCCCCCATTGAGCGTGTTTGGGACTGGATGAAGCGTCGTCTCACGCGGTCTGCACGTCCAGCACGAACGCTGGTCCAACTGAGGCGGCAGGTGGAAATGGCATGGCAAGCCGTTCCACAGGACTACATCCAGCATCTCTACGATCGTCTCCATGGGAGAATAGCAGCCTGCATTGCTGCGAAAGGTGGATATACACTGTACTAGTGCCGACATTGTGCATGCTCTGTTGCCTGTGTCTATGTGCCTGTGGTTCTGTGAGTGTGATCATGTGATGTATCTGACCCCAGGAATGTGTCAATAAAGTTTCCCCTTCCTGGGACAATGAATTCACGGTGTTCTTATTTCAATTTCCAGGAGTGTATTTCAGACGCTGCTTTCCTTTTCTTTTCTTATGAGTGCCGCTGTTGTAACAATTAACAATAAAGATAAACAGAATAAATAACCTCTACAAATTAGGCAGAAGTACTGATGCAGTAGCTACTTCAGATCGAGGTAGAATGCATAAGGATACTGCATGAGTCAATCACGTCTTAGCTAGTTAAGTCACGTCGAAAGTGATTTTCTTTTTGTGTTGCCAGAGTATATTTGGATTTGTGGCTACGCACACAGATTTAGACGGCGTCATGAAATGCGCAAAGCTATGCTAGGAACGATGCCCTCACTGCAATTCACGACGATAAGTTGGGTGTTTTCATTATTCTAGTGTTTACTGCATCAGTTTTATGATTTTATCGTCGTTGATGACTACTTAATTCTGAGTGGGAATTATTTTGTAAATCTGGCTTTGAGAGATTATCGGATTATGCAGTGCCAGAAATTCATAAACTTTCCTAACTGAGTGTTAGAAGGACCCCCATGGTGGCAAGCAGCTGTAGTGTGCAGCAAAGTGTTGTAGAGTTGTGGCAGCATATCAGTGTAAATTGGAGGGCGAATAACTTATCCTGAGTATCGATATTGCCGGGTCTAGAGTAAGAGGTTACGGTCGAGTGAGTTCCGTGAATTCTGATTAAAGCATCTGCAACTTTGTACAATTTCTGTGACCGATGTTCACCTAAAAACGTGGAGGAGAAAGGGCCTCGACAATATAGTAACCTTTTACCAGATTTGTATGTTATTCATTCACGGATGTACCAACTTCTCCTACAGTGCTTTTGTCGTAACACTATTCGTTGCCACAGTTCAAATGGTTGAGAGCTACGTAGTGGCGGCCACATTGCAGTTAAGATCACGTGATATCAACACGTCGATGATCTGCTGTTGGACTTCAAAGATCCGCATCCCTGTTAGACTACCGATTCGAGACACGGGTTGTTTCATTTTGGTGCAGTGTTGCTTAGGACTAGGGCATCAGTTATTTTCTCTCGTTGTCAGCTGATGTGATTTGTGTCTTTTGTTAATAAATAGTCACAAGTCAAATCAATACGTTATGGGACGAAGTAGCGGACTCGAAGTAGAGACTGAACAATATCACGAAGAAAGATGCCTATTCATTGCCTCTCATCAATGACACCCTCGACTGCTTGAAAGGAACAAATTATTTCGCAACTGAGGATATGAAATATGCTGCTGGCGGTTCGACGTTAACGAAGCTGACCAGGAAACGACTGCCTGTTAACTCCTGTCAGCCTCTATGATTTCGAATTTACGCCCATTGTGCTATGTAACGTCACAGCCATCCTCGAATGTCTGAAGGACCGCCTGATCCCAGAATGCTCTCATAGTATCAGATACTCATGAAATGCCTCCGTATCAAGGTATGTCCGTTGCAAGAACAACTACAGGTTGACGCCAAATTTTCCTGGAATCATGCGGAAGAAAGATCTTCTCATGTTCTTCAAGAAGCGCCAGCAACTTTTCCAGCTTTAGCATTGTTTGTCATGAGTGCCGAGACAGATCTTCACACTGATGCTAATATTTTTGGGATGAGGGCAGCTGTGCTTCAAATTCAGGAAAACGTGATTCATTATCCTTCCAAAGTGCTCTCCATGTATGAGATGAAGCACTCTACAACTGAGAACGGGCACCATGCAGCTGTTGGGCCTTCAACATGTTCTGGCCATAGTTTTTGGCAAATCAGTCATTGTTGTGACAGATCACCTTGCTCTATGGGGAATGAGTAGGCTGAAGGATCCCTTAGGTCAACCGGCCAGGTGGCTATTGAGGCTTCAAGAGTGGTGCTCAAAAACGGATGGAAACACGAGGATATTAAGCAATTCTTTGGCATGACATAGGAATGAGGTCAAAACCTCTTTCACTACTGCATTAAATGACATTAGAACCTAACAGAAGAAAGATCCATTACTGCTGAAAACCATAGCAGCCTCGAAAAAGGACGAAGCGACCAAAAGAAGATTATAATTAAAATATGAAACACTGTTCAAAAGAAACTATGACCTAAAGGGAAAAAGTTGTCGCTCCTTATCCCAGTTCATCTGTAGTAAGCAGTGCTGAAACATTTACACGATGCTCCAGTATCTGATCACCTGTGATTCGTGAAGACGCAGACGCAGGTATCACTGGCTAGGTTGCACTGACCTCTTAGACACTACGAGAACCATTGTGAGGAATGCCAGTGGCGGAATGCCAACGATGGAAGCACTGCCGCCATTATCTTAGAGACATCTGGTGTAAATACCACTCACATCAGCGCCATTCCACCGAAATGCAATCTTAGGGGTTCGAGAAACGGGAATCTGTGGATAGCAGTCTACACTGACTACTCCAAATGCTATGCTGTCCGTAAAGCTGTGCCGACTGCCGACGGCCTGGAAAACGCAAAGTGTTTTGCAGAAGACCTCTGTTCGTGGAGAAGTTTTTGTACGAGAGTATCAGAGAAAATATCGCGTTGCGACATCACTCACAGGATGATCACTTGCCGATCGGGATTAGCCGAGCGGTTAGGCGCTGCAGTCATGTACTGTGCGGCTGGTCCCTCCCTCGGGCATGGGTGCCTGTGTTTGTCCTTAGGATAATTTAGGTTAAGTAGTATGTAAGCTTAGGGACTGATGAGCTTAGCAGTTAAGTCCCATAAGATTTCACACATATTTGAAAGTTTTTTGATGATCACTTCCTACCATGAAAAGACGGCCTCACAGAACACTTTAATAATATATTAGCAGATATGCTCTCGATTTACTGCGAAGTCGATCAGAGAAACTGGGGTACAGTACCGCCAGAAGTGACATTTGCGTGGACCAAAGGAAAACACGACACTATAGGGGTCATACCGTTCATTCTTGTCCACGGTCGCGAGACCGAAACGTTTAGTGGTACACCATTCCTGTTTCAACTGGGCGACACTTGGGATGCCTGCGTGAAATACCTCTTCACCGGAACCGAAGGAGGAAGACAAATGGCTCGCATATGGACAATGGACTCTGTGGAGTAAGACCCAACGGCCTGCAGTACCTAGCAGTGCAGTGAAATACAATCTGAGAGACGTGGTATGGAGTTTTACGCCTGTGTGGAAAGTGAGACTAACGGGAAAGTTATTAACGCGCTACTTTGGTCCGTATCGTATAATTGGTCCCTTGTCAGGAAGTCGAGGATTATGAGCTTTAGTCAAACAGTAGCATCGTCCATGTTATCCATATGAGTCCCTGCTATAGGCCGGGGGTTTCAATAGGCGAAACTGGAGACCACTGGTCGATCACGAGACTCCGGTAAGGAGGGAGATCTTCGATACGCACGATCATGAGGAGGATGTACACTACTGGCCATTAAAATTGCTACACCAAGAAGAAATGCAGATGATAAACTGGTATTCATTGGACAAATATATTATACTAGAACTGACATGTGATTACATTTTCACGCAATTTGGGTGCATGGATCCTGACAAATCAGTTCCCTGAACAACCACTTCTGGCCGTAATAATGACCTTATTACGCGTAGGGATTGAGTCAAACAGAGCTTGGATGGCGTGTACAGGTACAGCTGCCGATGCAGCTTCCACACGATACCACAGTTCATCAACAATAGTGACTGGCGTATTGTGACGAGCCAGTTGCTCGGCCACCGTTGACCAGACGTTTTCAATTGGTGAGAGATCTGGAGAACGTGCTGGCCAGGGCAGCAGTCGAACATTTTCTGTATCCAGATAGGCCCGTACAGGACCTGCAACATGCGGTCATGCATTATCCTTCTGAAATGTAGGGTTTCGCTGGAATGAAATGAAGGGTAACACATCTGACATGTAACGCACACAGTTCAAAGTGCCGTCAATGTGAACAAGAGGTGACCGAGACGTGTAGCCAATGGCACCCCATACCATCACGACGGGTGATACGTCAGTGTGGCGATGACGAATACCCGCTTCCAATGTGCGTTCTCCGCGATGTCGCCAAACACGGATGCGACCATCTTGATGCTGTGAACAGAACCTGGATTCATCCGAAAAAATGACGTTTTGCCATTCGTGCACCCAAGTTCGTCGTTGAGTACATAATCGCAGGCGCTCCTATCTGTGGTGCAGCGTCAAGTTCCCGGCAGCCTTGGTCTCCGAGCTGATAGTCCATGCTGCTGCAAACGTCGTCGAACTGTTCGTGCAGATGGTTGTTGTCTTGCAAACGTCCCTACCTATTGACTCAGGGATCGAGAAGTGGCTGCACGATGCGTTACAGCCATGCGTATAAGATGCCTGTCATCTCGACTGATAGTGATACGATGCCGTTGGGAGGCAGCACGGCGTTCCGTATTACCCTCTTGAACCCACCGATTCCATACTCTGCTAACAGTCATTGGATCTCGACCAACGCGAGCAGCAATGTCGCGATACGATAAACCGCAATCGCGATAGGCTACAATCCGACCTTTATCAAGTTCGGAAACATGATGGTACGCATTTCTCCTCCTTACACGAGGCATCACAACAACGTTTCACCGCAAAACGCCCGTCAACTGCTGTTTGTGTATGAGAAATCGATTTGAAACTTTCCTCATGTCAGCATGTTGTAGGTGTTGCCACCGGCGCCAATCTTGTGTGAATGCTCTGAAAAGCTAATCGTTTGCATATCACAGTATCTTCTTCCTGTCTGTTAAACTCCGCGTCTGCAGCACGTCATCTTCGTGGTGTAGCAATTTTAATGGCCAGTAGTATAACAACACGGCCAGAAAGTCAGGATCCGCTATGGAGCCATATGAAGGACTACTGATAAGATCTAAATGCAGGTTGCTGCAGTCGTCACCACTGAGTTCCGAACCAGCAGGTGGCTCCTTCTTCAGGAGAGGGCGTAACATCGCGAGCTGTGGTGCATGCAGGGTAGTGTAGTGGCTCGTGTGTCTTGGATCGTCAGCTCAGACCCGACTACCAGGGAATATGTGGTTCAAATGGCTCTAAACACTATGGGACTTAACATCTGAAGTCCTCAGTCCCCTAGACGTAGAACTACGTAAACCTAACTAACTTATGGACATCACACACATCCATGCCCGAGGCAGGATTGGAACCTGCGACCGTTGCAGCAGCGCGGTCCCGGACTGAAGCGCGTAGAACCGCTCGGCCACAGCGGCCGGCGAATATGTGGTACTAAGTATTTACCATCTCGAAGGTTCTAGGAATATATTACGTTTGTACAGGGGCGTGCTGAAAAGCAATTCCTCCGAATTTTTTGCTCTGTTCACAATATAGGTTGAGGTATGACATGTCACACATATTGGTCAATTTTCCTGCCTCGCTGATGCATGTTTCAACCCTTTCTCCTCCGAACTTTAGTATATAACGTGGCGGTGTGTATCGTAATCATGTCGGTGTGTGAGAAACAGAAAATTGTAATCGAGTTTCTTCCCGTCCAAACATGGAGCACCCTCTCAGACTTCAGTATGACAATGCCAGACCACACACGAGTACTGAGACATCTACAACAATCTGAGGCTTTTGGTTCACTGCCATCGATCGTCCTCCACAGTCTCCCGACTTGGCTCCATACTATTTTCATTGTTGTTTTTGTTGTTGTTCTGGTCTTCAGTCCTGAGACTGGTTTGATGCAGCTCTCCATGCTACTCTATCCTGTGCAAGTTTCTTCATCTCCCAACACATACCACAACCTATATCCTACTGAATCTGCTTAGTGTATGCATCTCGTGGTCTCCCTCTACGGTTTTTACCCTCCACGCTGCCCTCCAACACTAAATTGGTGATCCCTTGATGCCTCAGAATATGTCCTACCAACCGATCCGTTCTTTTAGCCAAGTTGTGCTACTAATATCTCTTCTCCCCAATCCTCATTAGTTATGTGATCTACCCATCTAATCTTCAGCATTCTTCTGTAGCACCACATTTCGAAAGCTTCTATTCTCTTCTTGTCCAAACTATTTATCGTCCACGTTTCGCTTCCATACATGGCTACACTCCATACAAATACTTTCAGAAACGACTTCCTGACACTTGAATCTATACTCGAAGTTAACAAATTTTTCCGATTCAGAAAAGCTTTCCTTGCCATTGCCAGTCTACATTTTATATCCTCTCTACTTCGACCATCATCAGTTATTTTGCTCCCCAAAAAACTCCTTTACTACTTTAAGTGTCTCATTTCCTAATCTAATTCCCTCAGCATCACCCGGCTTAATTCGACTACATTCCATTATTCTAGTTTTTCTTTCTTGATGTTCATCTTATATCCTCCTTTCAAGACACTATCTATTCCGTTCAACTGCTCTTCCAACTCCTTTGCTGTCTCTGGCAGGATTACAATGTCATCGGCGAACCTCAAACTTTTTATTTGTTCGCCATGGATTTTAATACCTACTCCGAATTTTTTTTCTTTCCTTCACTGCTTGCTCAATATACAGATTGAATAACATCGGGGAGAGGCTACAACCAAGTATACTATTTTCATATGTATGCAAAACCAGAGGAACACCTTCGAGAATTTCAGTTTGACAGTGATGAAGCGGCCCTAGCAGAGCTGAGGCGGTGCCTCAATCAAACCGCATCTTCGAGTGACAGTGTCAGCAAACTGGTCTCCTGATGAGAGAAATGTGTTCGTTGCCAGAATGACTAGTGGAGAAATGAATATGTAGATGTGAACAACAAGGGTCTAGAATGTTAATAAAGTCCGTTTCGTTTTAAAAACCTAAAGAGTTTCCACATCAAAAAATTCAGAGCCATAACTTTTCAGTACACCCACGTATATTCTGGAATTTTCGATGGTTGTGTAAATACACATCATTCTGGTACATTCCATATGTGTACAAACTGCCGCACTCTCATTACAGGGGGTAATTTCTAATCTATCAGTGCGTCGGTGTTCGTAGTTAAGATACTTTAAGTATTAAGTTTTGTGTTTGGTTGATGATCCTGCTTTCAGATTGAGTGTAGATTCTGATTACGACGTGACAGTACTTCAAGCTCTCCAATAGATGATTGTTCGGCTATACCACAGGGTGTTTTTTGTGTTTTCACACTCATTGACTTTGACTGCAGTAAATGGATCGAAACGAGACGTTCTAAGTGTGTTGCCTTTATTACAAGTAGTAGTGAAATAACAGAAACACAGTCACTTGCTTTACAAATTTCAGAACGCAATCAGCTATGTGATATTGTATACTGAAGACAAAATTTGAGATTTTGACAAGTTTTAAATGATTTCTGATGCTGACAACCAGTATTATGGATTATGTGTAGAATGTTGAGGTTTTTGTGTTACTTGTAAACTGTATCCAAAAAAATGGTTCAAATGGCTCTGAGCACTATGGGACTTAACATCTATGGTCATCAGTCCCCTAGAACTTAGAACTACTTAAACCTAACTAACCTAAGGATATCACACACATCCATGCCCGAGGCAGGATTCGAACCTGCGACCGTAGCAGTCGCGCTGCTCCGGACTGAGCGCCTAGAACCGCTAGACCACCGCGGCCGGCTAAACTGTATCCAGTTTACCGTCTATTGGAAGTACAAAAGTTGATATGTTCTTAAAATCTTGGCTGCTTACCGACACATTTAAGGACCTCGAGAAATGCCATTTAATTACAGATTATAGTACTGTTTGTGTGTTGTACCTACACACGGTTTCTTTAAGTTAGATATTTGAAGCAGGCACGTTGATAGGTCCTTAAACATTTATTGTCCACACATAGCTTTACATACATCTGGTAATGCTCTCTGATCACAATATACAGTACTGACTGCAAGTAGTGCCTCGAAGTGTTGTCTTTACGTTTATGTCGGTTAGTTTCCTTTGTTTTCTACCGCTTCTTTTTCTGCCTTTTTTCTGGTTTCAGAAGAAATTGTTAACGATTGCAGGACACATACAATTCGATGACTTTGGTGTATTTACTTTCTGTTAGCATAAATGGAAGGAATGTTTGTGGACAACTAAATCGTTTCGTTGCAATCGAGTCAGATTGTTTGCAACAGCAACAGAAATATCCATATGACCGTAAAATAGAAATGCCGTAAAATAGAAATGCTATTGACAGAACGTTTTGAGTTTCTTCATTTGTTTTTAATTTTGAGGTAATTAGTATCAGCAAAAAAAGTGTTGTTACAAGTGGAAGGTATAATTGTTTTATATCATTGTACCTTAGCTCATTTCAGTAATGATGAGGTAATAAAAAAAATCTTTTAATATCAGCACTGAAGACAGAAAAGTATCTTATTCCTATATGTATTATTATTATTACTATTATTCTCATCGGTGAAATTTTCTCACAAAACAACATATCTTATAGTCCATTGTGGCCACATTTATAGAAGGTTATAGAACACAATTTTCGAAATTCCTTCGTTGAACCCAGTTTGTGTCTTGTTACTGGCGCACAAATTAATATAACAGAAAGGGAGACACGCAATGGAGTTTTTACTTCCTTGTCTCACATAATGACTGGAAAGGTTCTAACAAAACAGGATTTGTTCTTGATATTTGACGTAAATTCGGTGGATAATTACTGTAGAGAAAGGTGAAAATTATTTTTGTAGAAACTAGCTGCTAATAAATGCGAACAGATCGATCTTGACCTAGCATCTAACATGCCATATGTCGGTCTCAAAATACATGATTCTGTATAACTATCATTTCCGTGATGGTAGAGTAAACAAAATACCGCAGAGCATTTGACAACGTTTTTTTGATACCTAGCTCGCATGTTGAAAGAGGAGAAGAATTACAAGTCACAAACGACAGCTATAAATGTAAAGGAAATTTTAACTTAATTTGTAACACTACGAGATCTTAACTACTTGTGCGGTATACATGTTACCTTTAGTAAACTATGCTACTGCATTTGATCGAATAAGTAGAAACCATTTTATGTTTTCAAGCTCTAAGATGCCTGCCTTTGACATCAGTTAAAAACTCGTATGATGCAGGGTTTGGGGGTGGGGGGAGGGGGTACAGAAATGCAGCACCACTGCGGCCATACCATCAGGCTCCTGACTTTCCCTAAATCTCTCTACACAAATGTCACGGTTTGTGCAGCCTCGGCAGGCGTCTGTCGATACAGAGAGACTCGTCCAGTTGTAATGACGCTACGGCTGACAGAAGAAGAAAAAAATCTAAAATGAAGGAGGAAACAGATAAATAACGTGTAAAAACTACACAGGGCTTTCACAGATGAATTTCATCATAATTTGTAAAATGAAGTTGTGAGCACGTCTTTGTGTTTGATACGCTATATTAATTTAATTTTTTTGCGTAATTTGTTATTGAAAAAATTAATTCAGCGGAAATTTGATGCTGCTTTAGTTTTCATTATTCGAAAAGTGCCCTGGCTTCGTTAGATTTGGTTATCAGCTTCTGGGGAGTGGAGGGAAAAAAGTATTGCTTTTGTCACGGGACAAGATTATTAGTAGAGGGAATTATAGCTGGAATTGTTGTATTGTGTATCCGAGGGACTAATTAAAAATCAGTCTTTTAACTAAATTAATTGCTTATCCGTTATCGAAAACGCGCTTTGTACTTCACGTTTTAGGGATCAGCGGAGTCGTCAAATTCCGTGTGCTTCGTTCGGCACCATAATGCGACACCACTGGTACAATGTATTTGCTAAAATAAATTTTGTGTTGTATAAAAAAGAGAACTACTTTACGTTAGCACCAGCAAAGACACACTAGCTCTTGTCTTCTACGCAATTCTTCGCTCTTATGGTTCTTACAGCTCAACTGTAGACAATTATATTTCCTGTTCAATCTTGAATGCACACTATTTTCTTTAGACAAAGCGCGCTAAGATCGCCTTGTGATGTAGTCGAAAATTTGCTTAATTTAAATATTGTAGGTAAGCCTACCAAAACATTTCCCCCAGAAATGTACACGCCCACAGCTACGAAAAATCAATGTAATTCGATAGGATTGCCAACAACATTCTAAGATAAGGCACTTCTGCTTCCATTACGATGTGATTTTCCACAAAATATGCAAAAAATATTCTGCGTTCATGAGTAAACACAAAATAAAATACAGGTATTTGTACATAGTTGTCCTGGAATAATCCTAAAATGATATGACATGAAAGAGGTACATTAGCCATGCTGATGCTTGGAAATAAAGAGATATAATCTTGTTAACAGAATCTTCCCTCGGTTCTTGGTAGAACAACATTATAATTAATGAAAAGCACCAGTTTGCTTTTTTTCTACAATATTACTCTCACTGTTAACCGGTTTTCGGCTTACAAGGCCATCTTCAGACATCTACTGAGTATTATCACCAAAGAAGTTACAATTTCTGCAAGCAACAGTGGAAGAGAAGTAACACGTCTAGACTGAAGTATAAACATACAGTAAGTAACATCTTTGTCTTGTGGTGGTAATGCAATGGAAAAGTACAAACTGAACAGTGCATAAATAACAATGGAGTAGACAGGAAAACTTTTAAAACAAAATACGAATAGCATGCCTACATAACAGTTCCTATTAATAAACAAAACTAATAAAATAAAATAAAATTAGTACTAGTCAAGGCTACATCAGGAGGTATGAAACATGGAGAGTGATACACAAACCAGTTAAAATAAGAGACACTTATCATTGTAACTACAGAATACATAAGGAACTTAAGCAATATCAATAACATAAACAGAAATTAATAAATGCGGATAAATGGAGGCGTTTAAGGGAACCTACATTAAATGTAATCTTTGAGAGTGTGGTGGCACTGCATTTTAACATTAACATTATAATCAAAACAGTGGCTGTGTAACCGTTTGCATTAAATAAATGAACGAAGTAAAATATGAACAATATTTGATGAGACAACTACAAGGGGTGTTAAACATGGACAGTAATACAAGTGCTAGTTATAAGAAAGCCTTAACTATTGAAACTACAATCTATATGGAATACAAAGACAACTTCAACAAACAAAATAACGTAATGAATACAGGAAAATAGGAATATGTAGGAAGAGACAGTGTGGGAAGTAATGAACAACAGAGGTGATTATATGAAGTTTAGGAAAGGGGAAGTGTTGAGTTGTGTCTTGCCATTTAGGATTAGATGTGGAGTTAGAGGTTGAGTTTATGGCCTTTGTTTGCTAGGTGAAGTACACGGGGCACTGACTGGTAGTTGTGACCCTCACTCAGTACATGCTCAGCAAATGCAGAGGCTGAATTTTGCAACCTATAGCTGCGTTCATGTTCAGCCAGCCTTGTAGCTATGTCTCTGTCTGACTGATATATTCTTTTTGTTTGTCCGTAGAATAACCAACTTACATGGGAACTCTCATGTTAATGTGATAATATTTCTTGGTCAAAGGGTCTTGGCCTTCGGGAGTTAATTTCAGAAATTAGAGATCCAAATAATGGAATTTTCTACGGAATATAATAGCTCTTGAGTGACTATTACCCAATTCATAAAAAACACATTAGTAACGTTAGAGACCGAGAAAAAGCTGGGAAGCGTTTACAATATCTGTCAGGTGATTTCAGGATGGTCGTAAAGGGTGGTTGTGAAGTCAGTACCTACTTTAATTTTGATTCTCTCAGAAAATAGCATCAGCTGTTGCTGTCATGTTGTAACTTTGACTAATATGAGGTTTCCCATTTACGATTTCAGAGATTGATCGAGTGAAAACCAAAAGTGAAGCTGGTTTGCTCTTTCTAAACAGCAGAGCTGGGCTACGACTGCCGCCAAGTATGAAGCTTGGCTGTCTGTGGTGCAAGTTCAGAGATGGTGGAGACAAGAGCCAACAACACAAGCTGCTGGGAAAACGTCGCATGTTAATGAACATTTTGAAAAGTGACCTAATTTTTCGACCTTGGAAACCCCAATATGTGCAGCGACTCTTCAATGAAGACTGCAACAGCACAATGGAATTTAGGAAGCTTATGTTTGATTGGTCAAATGATTATCCCGATATGTACGATAATCTTCTGTGGTCTGATGAAGCGGTATTTCACGCTGGAGGGTATATTGGAGAGTATATGAGCAGCCACATTTGTCATTATTGGTCAGTGAAGCAATGAAGACCGACCGTAAACATTTGATGTGGGATGACGTCAAAGAGATTCATTGGTCCATACGTGCCTTGCGACACCATGAATGTTGCACGACACCTGGAAATGCTTCGAACGTACGTGTGACCTTTGATTTAAACATGCGAAAATGGATGGGAATTGCTGTTCAGTCAAATTTGAGCTCCTCTCACTACGCAATTCCAGTGAGTGAATGGTCTGATAACAATTTCACTGGCAGATGGATCGGTCTCTGGGGGCTGACAGCATGGCCCGAGCGCAGCCCTTATCTAATCCCATGCGACTTCTTCCTTTGCGATTGGGCTAAGGAACAAGGGTACGAATTATAACGAAAGGATATTGACAGTCTTCAACAAAATATTCGTGAAGTGTTTGCAAAGGGTACGAATTATAATGAAAGGACATTGACAGTCTTCAACAAAATATTCGTGAAGTGTTTGCGAATGCCACAGTAGGGTTGGTAAGTAAAGCCATGGGTTCTGTTTCTAAAAGATTCAAAATTTGTGAGGAAAATGAGGGTGCACACGTTGAATTTCGTGTAAAGCTTAATTTCCAAGTTCTCGCTAATAATGTACTTAGTGGAAATAAAAGTATTATAAGTTTTATACTGTTTGAAGTGTTCACTGTTACAAATTGGTATTGGCTTTATAACCACCCTGTATTTCCAGTTGTAAGCATGGAGTCAGGAGTGCCGTCTTGGAAAAGAAAGAAAATGACCAGTATTGTTCAACTGTTGTTGAGGCAAATCCTGATTCAGATCATGGTGAACAGACGATGTTCATCCAGTGTTATATTTACTTCAACAATGAAACTGAACTGTTTTTGGAATCTGTGGAGTGTGATCAGAAAACAATCGTTACTGCTGCTCATTAATCCGATCAGTACTTGTGAAACCTTCAGTTGCAGTTATTGAAGCCAGCGGAAAAAGGTTATGATAACGGAAGTGATACGAGAGGATCTCATAAAGGAGCTCAGACACATTTTATTCAATGGAATCCTCTTGGAAAATTTTCTCTGTTTCTTGTTATTGCCTAAAGTAATGTGTTTCACATGTATCCAAGAGTTTCCATTAAGCAGGTACCTTTTTGGGCGTGATCAACAACATTACAACTTGTTTAGTAGCAGTTCGCAGTGATGGGAAAAATCTGAAACTCTTTATTGGCAGTGTCGAAGTATCGACATTGCTACATCTGGGTCGAGCCGTAGTTTGTTGGTTGTTTTCCAGAGACACTAGGATTTCTGTGTGTTGCAGAGGGAGAGGAGAGGGAGATGGGCAGGAGAGCTGAGCTGCGGGCAGAGGATTGGCTGTCTGCAAACAACTGTGGTCCCCACGAGAGGACGCGCCGAGACGAGCGGTACGGTACCGTCCATTGGCCTCTGGCCACTGACACACGCAGCAAAGGGAGCAGTGGAGTCTGCAGCTGGAGGCGAGGCGGAGAGTGAGGAGGCGGAAGCTGCATCCGTTACCTGCTGCTCGATTATCCCATACCACCGTGCGTCGACCGGCTCCACTGAAGACAAGGGAACGTGCAGCAGATGTTTGACTATGTGCTAGGACAGACGGTATGTGAAACTGGGGTATCGATAGATTAGTAATCAGTGAAACGACGTTTGTGCCATGTGATTGTTCTCTTGAACGTAATTAAAGTGTATTAAAGTTCCCTTCAATATAGGTAGAATCTGACTGTCAAGGAAGTAGGACTCTTGCTCTACTGTAACTGAGTATAGGTTATCTGATAAACTATGTTCAGTTTCGTGGCCTTGCTCATGTGGAATCAGACAGAAAGAGACCGGTCAAAAGGGTGAACGGTGTTTAAGAACTAAATTGCTTTTAACTATCAGGGTTTAAATTAAATCCTGCATACGGTGTTTTAATGAGTATATATACTTCTTGACTAGAAGAAAGCCAGTTGAGGGTCTGCAGCCATCCTGTCTGCTTGCTAGACACACTGGAATTAAACCTCCAGTGACGGTCTGCGGTGTGATTCTATACGACAGCAAGAGCTCTCTCGTGGTTATCCCACGCACCCTGACTGCGATTTTGTGGGTCAATCTGCTGATTCAACCTGCCGTGCTGCTATTCATGAAAAGCATTCCAGGTGGTGTTTTCCAACAGGATAACGCTCGACCACATACCGATCCCACATACCGATGCGGTACGGCGCAACATGCTCTACAGACTGTCGAGCCGTTGCCTTAGCCCACTCGATCATCTTATCTGTCTCCAGTCGCGCACATACGGGTCATCATCGGACAGCAAGTTCAGTGTCATGCTCAAACAATATTAACCATCCATGTATCGACCGACCATGTGCAACAAGCGTGAAACTCCACTCCACAAACAGACATCCGGCACCTGTACAACACAGTGCATGTACGTTTGCATGCTTGCATTCAACACTCTGCTGGTTATTAATGTACCACCGTTTCACATTTGCAATGGCTTAACTCGCACCCGCTTTAACCTGTGATCTTGTAATGTTAATCACTTAGATGTGCTACCTAGGCAAATGTATTGTTCAAATTTCATTACTGTTCATTAATTATTTTTTTGGTGTGTTGATTTTTTTCAATCAGTATAATTTTAAAGGCTACAAAACTCTGATGCTGTGACTCAGGCAATTAGGGTACAACATGCCAGCCGATGCACGACTCCTTGTGACTTGCATGTGATCACTGATTTCTGTTTACTGAAATGTGTGGGCACTGCAGGGAATGAGCAATAACGCATGAAATCGCAGTGTTTCTGCCGCCAGACATTTCGTCGACGTACAACTCAGTATAATACACCACTTAGGCTTTTGCTTCATAGTAAAGTGAAAGTAAATTAAACCAATTTCAAAAATTAAATGGAGTGTACATACATTTTATAATAATTCATTATTGAGCAGACCCTGTACGTTCTTTGCATGAATCAATTTTCTTTGTTGCCATGTAGGTCTCGGTCGAGCTATCATCCAGTTCCTGAGCTATGGTCGTCTTGTGTTCGTCACAATTCTCTTTGTCATTACTTTTCAAACCATTTATTATTACTGGTCTCTCAGTCTTTTACTTCATGAAAGGATCGTAGTACTGCTATTCTTTCTCGATATAAATAACCGTTGCAAACTCATTCATGATTCATCCGAATGGTGTGTTACTTGGTTTAAAGTCGCAGTGGGAAATTGAAGTAATGTTTTACGACTGTTTTCCGTTTTAATACATTCAAAACGGTTTTCGCTGTAACAGAACATTATACGAGGTGTACCATAATAAGTATTTAAAGTTTTCTGAAATAACAGAGGTCACGAAATTTAACAATTGCCTTGATAAAGCAATGTCCATTAGTGCGTCGTTTTGAGCTTATACTGGGATGAAGAAATCTGTAATTGTAATAAAAGTGCTGGAAGGGCTTCATGACGAAACGAAAGTGAAATTTAGATCACGATGTTAGAAAGGCCGCATCACGTAAGTTTGCTACACATTATTTTGTTCCTACGAAATTATTATAATTAAATAAAGTGAACATCGAAAATACATTTATAAACGATATTTAAATTTGTAGCTAACACAGTCCATTCTAAAGTATGTGGAAATCATGTATGTGTATGGGGGAAACGTCCACGGAAAAAAATTACGTACCGGAGCTATAAAATTTAAGTTTCAGTGTCAGCACTGTAATTAGGAAACCTGACGTTTCACACTTTCGTAGAAATACGATGTTACTTATTTTAATACCAGAAAATAAGTAAACAAATTTCACAGATGGTATTCTGTGACTTTTAATAACAAACTATCTTGAATAGTTCATTGTTTGCATGGTAAGAATAACAGCCGAAAAAAAAAACATATAAAATCTGAGTGACGAGAACTGGCTTTAGTATAGAAAAGTAAGGTTTTGCAGACGATGTATTATGAGTAAGTAAGGTTTACGTTTATATCCCATAAGACATTGGAAAATCGGGAATAGTTACTCTGGCATACTGTATACGTATGTAAACGTTCTGCTCTTCATGGAAACACCGTGCGATTTCTTATGGAGCATCTGTTTTCTACATATAATGTAATAACATGTCAGAGCCTGCATAATTTCCTCGGATGTTCACAGGCTCTGTAATGAAGGATAACAGTGCATCCAACATGCAACCCAAGTCATTACTGTGAGTAGTGGGTCCATGACACATGCGCGTGTTCTACCGCGAGCTCTGATTCAACGTTTTGACCCACGAACGAGCGTTAGTTCGCCATAATTCCGCCAACGGTATCTCATTCAACGTGTAACATCGTAGTATAAATTGAGTTGTCAGTACATATTTAGCGCTCAATAAGAAATTAAATTTATTCTGTACTTCATCACGTGAGTATTTTTTGTGTATATCCTATACAATTCGAATTGTGTTATGTTTACATCAAGTCAAACTTTCTTCGGGCCGAGTCACACATTCTGCACTGGGCACAGTAGTGGTTGTCAGCAGCCTGCATTTGACTCCAACGTTGATTAAGTTGTGAGCTGAACGTAATCATATATGCAGCGAAACGATAAAAAGGTCAGTCTATTTGTATAGGCAACAGTAATAAAGACGAGCTCAGAAACTATATTCATGTGTGAGAGATGGAAATAATTTTTGTTTACGACTCCCATTAACAAAGATGCTGGACTACCAGCGCTTCCATTCGATTGTGTAAAACGATATGAAAAACGTGAAAGAGGAAAACCCTGAAGACTTAGTACGAGAGAGTAAACATTCGTTTAAAATACTTAGTGGTTGCTGACACCATAACTTCGTTCATCAGAGAACATCAACAAGCAAACAAATTCTCCAGCCTATAAGACAGAGTGTGGCGATGCAACCCTAAAAGTACAGTCTGATCATACGAAAGTCAGCATCAACACAGAGTAAAAACAGAAAGGGAAATTGTGGAATAAATAAAATTTAAATGCCAAGAGCACGGTAATGTCATCTAAACCTGTAGATTAACACGTAAGCCACGTCAGGCTTTTGAAAGTGAAGTTTGCACCCCAATTAACAAATAAGAGATATTTATTACGACAGTGGACGAAAGTACGGGATTGATTGAGATTGAATTCTTGTGACTAAGAAGGGAGGATAAAACAATATTCCTGAATGAATTTTACTGTACGCTGATTTTGAACTTCCCGACAGATCACAACTGCTTACGATAACAGACTGGAATCTGGGACCTTTGCCTTTTGGCAAGCAAGTGCCCCACCGAATAGGGCTACCATTTTCATTCTGCTGCAAGTAGTGTTCAAAAGGGAAAAGTACGATCTTGTAAAAGCTTTATGAAAAATTTAATCATTATAAATACATCCTTCAAATTATTTACATTTAGCAAGGAATAATTTATTTAAAACGAAACGAAGTGAGAATATCAACTTATATTTTGTAATCGCAAGAACATGTTTTTAAACAGTATAACTTGATCTTAACTTTCTAAGTGCTATGTTGATTTTTTTTTGTTTTTGGTTTTACATATAACTCAAAGGGGTCAGGGAGCAGAATTTGAGCAACTGCCGCATAACGTATATCTCTCATTTAATAAGAATTCCGTACGTATTGCAAGTAAGTGAACATGTTTTAACTTGATAAGGCCTCACACATCACGGAAAGACTGCCCAGTTGCGGCCAGTCAGAGTACGTGAGCGAGGCGAAATAAACATGGCAGACTGCAAAATGTCAGCGATGGGCAGTTGCTATGAACCAACTACTAGCGACACAGTCGAAGACAAAAGGAACATGGCGCTAGCGGTGATCGGAAGGTAGAACTCATCTGGCATTCCCTACGGAGTTTCAATGACTGCTACCTATAAAATTGCGCAAATGACGAAAACCTATCAACTGGGAAACACTTATTAATATCGTAGACGCAGCAGATGAGACGTGGATATACAAAATCACTATCAGATGTAGAAAAAATCGAATGTTATTCAACATTAAATGTGCGCCCAACACTGCGACACCACGAAATGTGAAGGGAATGCACCACCACTATAACAACACATAAAGAATAGGCTACATTCCTATGTCAAAAATATTGTCGGATTGTTTTTATTCTCAAGGGGAATAACACTGAAATAGCATTTCAGCCATTACTCTCTCAAAATATCTGGTCTTTTTACGTAATTAAAGCTGAGAAATCATTAAATTTCATGATTTTATAACGTGATGGAAGCGGTCTGTTATTTATTGAAGCTCTGTTGACGTCACAAGCCATGAGTAAGACGAAGCTACACGTGTGTTATGAGGGTGTTAGCCGACGTTCTTAGCGTTTTTCCGTACTTTTTCTGTAAATAGTTTAGTTATTTAGTGCTGGGAAACTCTTTTACCACTTTTAAGTAACAATGGAAAGGAATTTTGTGAAGAGCGATGTTCCGGAAATGAGAAACATAAAAACTGCATTGCATGGCGGCTGGAACGGAAGTACTCTGACACAGTGATAAGTCGCAGAATTGCCTTAAGACTAAGGGACCGTGCTGGAAAGGTTTTCCAGGGCCACTTCTGAAAGTCTAAATAATAAAACACTGTGGAAACTTGTTCATTCAGAAAATAATTCTGATAGATAATTGATATGCTTTTTTCCAGAACCACTACCGTTTTCCAGGTATCTCCTTCTTTCATTTTCAAATTTTCAGGCAGCATAATAACTGCAGAGGATTGTCGTGTTTGCCTTCAACAGCATCACATAGTTCAATTGTTTTGTTCCTCCAGGTCATCAATAGAAATCACGAAAAATTATGTCTGTAAAATATGCAGTTCAATTAAAGAATCTGTCGCTCTATTCAATACTGAACTTCTGCTGAAATTCTATAATTTAAACGTGCTTAAGTAGGACCAACTTTCATTTTCTCACAGTGCCCTCTTCTTATAATATTTCCTCGGAGATTCCAAGCAATGTTCAATTTTTTTTCTTAGCCCAAACCATTCGGCTTTACAACAGGCTCAATGGAAATGGAAAATTATTTTTTTCAGCGACTTGTTTGGGAAGAATAATGTGGTGAGAAATATTTGAATGGTTTCTCAGATTGTTGAGGCTAAGAGCTACATCATGCATGAAATATAGTTTCTTAACACCATTCTTGTGATTCATCTCAAATTGATGAGTTGTAAGTTAATGCAACAAACGAAAATAGGTATTAAAATGTAATACCATATGAGATTTAAAGCTATTACATACGAGTATTACGAGTAAAGTAAATTTAAAGAGACAATAATATTAAGCAAGGGAAAAGAAACACTTGCTCCACCTGAGGGTAGATCTTGCGAACATTATATTATAAATCCAGCACGCTTCATATGAGGTGTTAACTTATATCAAAATGATCTTCAGAGAAATGAAAATAAGTAATGAGCACTATCTCATTTGCATCTCTACGAGTGAGTTGCAACCACACCTTATGCATATCCTCGTTGATTGGAAGACAGGAACAATTAATCGGTGTTTTGTTAGAGGAGTATTTGTACAGTGTGGTACTACACACCGTTTATAATCTATTTTCTGAAACATACTTTGCAAAACCAGGCATCACTGGGAATGGACATTACCACAACAGGAGCAGCTACTAGCCAATGACGTTACAGACATCACTTGACTGAGACAGAGCGCTTCTTACAGGCGTTCAAATTATTTGAGTCTTGTTTCCCTTCTTTTTTAATAATACTGTGATTCGTAAGGAAAAAAGCATGTTATGCGCATGAAATGACATAATTAACCATTCAAGAAGCTTGCCAGTAAACAGTCACATACCCTATTGTATGAGAAATCATTCTCACAGTAATGTGACTTGCTGCAGAGAAATCTTTATACAAAATAGTCTAGTGACGAGTATTATTTACGCCGTTCTTCCCTAGTGACCTAAAGTGTTTAATTGTAAGCGTAAATGGTGGCAGGAACGGAATTTAACAAAGATGTGGTAACAAGCCATCATGGCAACTAGTTTTAAAGAAACGTGTATTTACACAGGCAAGAAAGTGAGGAACATCAAGGGGGAAAATATTTGCTAGTAAAGGAGTCAGAACTGAATCAAGCTCTGTTTTGCGAAAACCGAATGTAGCACAAATTGACTTAAAATTATTATTTTTTTCTCTTGGATTCCTTCTATCGTTAATTCGAAAACATGTGTCTCGAGTGTAACGTAGATTGGCTGGCGCTAGTATCTGATTCCTACCTCACCCAACTTCCACCATTTAATATTCCAGTCAAGTTAAATTTGTCGGGAGTATGAATTTATACACATTTCCTTCCACTTTTGCGATTTACTTCCACTGGCTCCAACTTCGATGCGTGCTACTAAGAAGAAAGTAGCGTGAGGAAGTTTAGGAACGCAATTCACGAAGTGTTGCGAGAACAACTTAGGACCTACCTGGAGGTAGTGGCCGTGACCACAAAAGTTAATGGCTTGGAGGGCGCTGTACTAAACAGATAACCAGAAATAAGTTCGCCGCGATCACAATCAATTTTAGTGACATCCGAGGACCACCATTTAACTTTTCAGAACAGCAAGGAAAGATAAAAAGCCGGCCGTGGTGGCTGAGCGGTTCTAGGCGCTACAGTCTGGAACTGCGCGGCCGCTACGGTCGCAGGTTCGAATCCTGCCTCGGGCATGGATGTGTGTGATGTCCCTAGGTTAGTTAGGTTTAAGTAGTTCTAAGTTCTAGGGGACTGATGACCTCCGAAGTTAAGTCCCATAGTGCTCAGAGCCATTTAAAAAAAGAAAAAAAAAAGATAAAATATCTTTCTGTCGCAACTCGTTTTATTTTTCCTAAAAAAATTAGTCTTTAAATTCGCTTGAGTTCGGGCTAATACTAAAAACACATTTTTCAACTCGTTTGTTGGTGTCTAAAAACCATGGTTTTGGAAGGACAAGTTGTTTATTTACTGAGAATCTCTGTACTCGTAATTTTTGTTTGATGTGAAAGGTCGCATGGAAGTCGATGTATGATAAATCAAGTAAATAGCGTGACAGGCGTGGCTGGAAGCGCGCTGGTTTGACAGGTGTCGCGGCTCGCTGCGGCGTGAGTCCCGAATTAGGGGGGCACAAGTCGTGAGGAGGTGGCGTGTGCACCTGGCTGTCTAACCAGCAGGCGTCACGTCAGACTCTGCTACTGGCTGAACATACGGACCGAGGAGGTGGTGTGTGTGAAGCTGTCTGTCTAGGCAGCGGGCGACACGTCAGCCTCTGCTACTCACGGTATGTACAGACCACGTTGGCTGTTATAAGAGCAGCAGGTAGTCCAGTGGATTACTGCGAGTGGTTTTCCTCAGGCGAGAGGCAGTCATAGTATCAATATCGCACACTTTCTCCATCTTAGGCAAATGGAGCAAATCCATTGGCCCTTTTTGCATTAGATGTGGCTGGTGTGCCTAAGGGGATTTGTGAAGGCACAGCTAGTTCATGAGCGGTTCCTTAGAAAAACTGAAAGAAACTTTTCTTTTACTATTTTTTCGTGCCACGATCGAGCCGCGGATTCCAAACTGGCTAAAAACAGTAAACAGCTGAAATTATGACGATATATTCCTGAAATCCCGTTCCCGATGAACGATCTTGAAAATTTTCTTAATATCATTATCCGTTTCCAAGATACAGAGGTTCAAAGTTTACCTAGATTACGCATGTAAAATTCGGTGTGAGGTGAAAATGTAGTTTATAAAGTGACGTAGCACAGAAAAAACATGTTGCTAAGTGACTCCGTTACCAACAGAAGCGTTCTGGCTCCATGTAAAATCCGATATGAGGTGAAAAATAAATTTTGCGTTATCTCAATTTGACATAAGTGAACAACCAAAATTTTATTGACATATAAAGTTCTTTACTTACGAGTGACAGGCCTTGCTGTGGCAGGGAAATGAAGTGAATCAGTGGAAAAAGGCTCCTATCGTAGCACAAAAATCGCGAGTAGGCACGTGTTTAAAAGACTGTGCCTAGAAGGTAGAGTACCAGCTGTCACATTGTAGGTTCCTCACCACCTTTAAAAATTTTCCCAAAACATTTGTGATGCGAAAATAATCGCACTTTCTATTGCTGAAAGAGGAGGAGACAGTGGCATTGGTAAAGAGACGGAAAAGTAATAAATACTTGCAGATAGTAGACAGTGGTTGTGGTACAGAAAAAGCGAAGGAGGCAATGGGAATGTGAGAGAAAGGGAGAGACTCGGTGGCAGTGGATCGTAGGTGTCAGTGGCAGAACAGTGCCAGGAAAAGAGTGAAGGACACAGTGCCAGTGGGAGAAGACTAAAGAGGAGAGAGTGGAAGTGAGTGGCAGCCAGTGGCAATAACAGATAGAGCCTTTGACAATACCAACGAGGAAGAGAGAAAGAGAGGGAGAGGGAGCGCGCGACAATGAAGAGAGACAGCTTCAGCGGGAAGAAAGGAATGAGGTATTTGCAGTAAGAGAGAGCAAGAGGGAGGCAGTGATAATGAGAGGAAACAGTAGTAGTAGAGCAGAAGGAAGGAAACTGTGGCTGTGAGGCAGTAGACAGTGACAGAGAGACACCAAGAGATATGATAATGAGTTGGGAAGAATGAGTAAGCGAGAATGGCCAAGTGGGATTAAGTGAGTGTGAGGGACTTAGAGCCATGAACTAGTGAGTGTGAGCAAGTTACAGTGAAGGGAGCTAGTGGGAAGTGATAGGTGAGTTTCAGTTCAAATGAGCGGGAAGACGTTAAAGTTCAAAAATATTTGGTAAAATTTTTAAAGGTCCCGAGAAAGTGGAATGGAGCCGCTGGTACTCCATTTTTTCACAGTCACTTTAAAACAGGAGCAAGTTCGAATCATTTTGTTCTCCGATAGGAGCATTTTTCCGCTGGTTTAGATATAAAAGAATCTTTACAAATGAAGATTGCTCATACTTCATTCCATCTCTACACTATATCAGCTAAAGTTAACCTTCCTAATTACTAAGTGAGGTATAGGAGTGAACCCTATGGATCCCAGAGCTAGTAATGTCACACCATTTACCGTCCAGTAAAGGAGTCACAACTGAAACTAAATAAGCTCTATTTTGCGCAAAGCGAATGAAGCACAGATTGACTTAAAATAATTTTTTTCCTCGTGGATTCCTTCTATCTGTGTCTCGTGTATAACGTAGATTGGCTGGCGCTCGTATCTGATTCCCATCTCACCCAACTTCCACCATTTAATATTCCAGTCAAGTCAAATTTGTAGGGAGTATGAATGTATGCACATTTCCTTCCACTTTTGTGATTTTCTTCCACTGGCTCCAACTTCGATGCGTGGTACTGACAAGAAAGTAGCGTGAGGAAGGTTAGGAACGCAATTCACGAAGTGTTGCGAGAACAACTTAGGACCTACGGAGTTGATTTTCTTAAAAAATTATCGAAGTAATCGAATGCCAGCTACGTTGATCCTCATAGAAGCGTTTTGGTTGGTAGCTGGGGAAGCGATTCAGCCTAGACAGGCTTTCAGAATAATAGCAACACTGAATTAGCCCGTTCAGATGCTTCAGCTGTTTGCAAAACACTATGAATGAATAAATGGAGGTATGTTTCAGAGGATCTGTAACGTTTTTTTATTTCAGGCTGATTCTTTGAGAGGAAACCATAATATGTCCATCATGAAGCGCCTTTTTGAATGAGTTTAGATAGTTCAGTCCTATCCCTTACTCTTCAGAGATAAATGCGTTTATATCTTAAAACAGAATAGGTTGTCTAAAATGTGATAAGTAGCAGCTTCTGAAACATTTCTTCCAATCTGTTAATTACCTAATCGTTTCACACAATTTGCCTTACAACGATTTTCTTCTTCTGTAAACTCATTGCCAGTATTTTCATTACATCTTGAAATTTTCTGTTATTCTGCAGTTCGTATTATAGATGGAATAAATTTTGCAAGGAAATTTCCATATGTTCATCATATAAGGTATAAAGAAACCAGTCATTAATTTCCTATTTAGTCTGTATCGTGAGTCGACGATGCACTGCAGTGAGAAAACTAACAAAGAAATAAAAGTGAACTCGTTGTGTAAACGGAACAGACGAGCAGACGGCAAAAAGCTGTAGGCTACAGAGGCGCTATCTGTGAGGTTACCTTCTCAGACCAACATGTATTTATTTGTGGGTTTCGACATTCCCTGTCTATCAGTGTTTGTTCCTATATAATGCCTGCGAGAAACCCCGTCGCATTGCTTCAGTAAGAGATAAGTTGTTAACATCATCTTATTAAAAATCTTCTTTCTCTAACTTAATCTGTCTTTCGCTTTCAGTACTGTATGTTTCGAACAGCCGTGAACTGAATCTAGTAAAATACCACATTTTCAAATGAAGTGTGGGTGCCTGGCAGAAGGCGCCATTTCACAACCGCAGAGTCGGTAGTTCGCTGTGAATATAGCCCGTGGATCTACTATGCGTAAAAAATGATTTTTAACCAAAAACGTTCATGAAACTCTGTTTTGAAATGTTGTATCATGAAGTATCGCACGATGTGAAAGATGCCGATAGGTTTTTTTTTCATTTTTAGCTTGAGGAGTACAACATTTATGGATGAAGTCAGTCTCTTAATCATTCAGATGCCAAAATCGGAAAAATAACGCCATTCCTATAAATCAGCAGCCAAGCTGCGCAGAGCTGAGCACCAACTGAATACATTTATGAGCATATAATGAAATAATGAGCAACCAGTTGCATGAAGGGAACTTAATTTCTTTACCAGTTTCGGGCACTTGGTGCCCTTCTTCAGAAAGTTACACCTATTGCATTATTTGCGAGTGTCAACAATAACACACATGCATAAAAATACCATCTATTGTTGCATTATTTGCGAGTGTCAACAATAACACACATGCATAAAAATACCATCTATTGTTGACACTCGCAAATAATGCAATACGTATAACCTTCTAAAGAAGAGCACTAAGTGCCCTAAACCTGTACAGAAATTAAATTTCTTTTATCCAAGTGGTTTATTATAGGACAACAGTATCGGAGGATGAATGAAATAGTAAGATTATGAGATACTATGGAATGTGGTTCGTGGTCCATGTCATTTCAATCCGCATAAGACATTTTTTAATTTCTTGAATGCATTCATTCTGATCTGTTAACGCTTCCCACAGCACCCAAGTAGTGTATCAAGGTGCGAACGAGGTCAAATGTGTTCGTTGCTCTCGTATAGCAAGGTTGTCTCGCCCTCGCCTTCTCCCCCGCCCCCTCCCCACCTGGCGTGACCCAAGATTATCGAACCACAGGGCTCGCACTGGGACAAAGAAATATTGTTCTAATACACTGAGATCATCGATAAGATCAGACCCCCACCTGTTTCCCTCCCCTTCCCCTGTGATACATGGCAACGCTATCAAAAAACAGTGAGGATTTGGGAACAAATGGGTCAATGTTCTCGTAGGCTGAGGTCACTGGGCCAATAGGGATCAAGTTCCCCCTTCCCCGCTTTTATCATCCCAGTTGTGTGATTTTCGTCATTCGTTCGAGGTCTGTAATCGTCGGAAAATGGAACAGGTATTATTCTTCGTAAATAACAATCGATATATCACAATATTCTGGTTTATTAAGGATAATTTTCTATTTTTGAAAAGACTATATATTGAAAAGTTGCTATGGAATATAAGTTTCTTTACTTATGTACAGATAGAGTTACATCAGAGAGATATTACTACGTTTCCCACTGGTTACGTAAATACGTCTATACAATGTATACACTACATGGGGAAAAGACATCGAATGAAAGCTGAAACTGCCGGCCGCGGTGGTCTAGCGGTTCTGGCGCTGCAGTCCGGAACCGCGGGACTGCTACGGTCGCAGGTTCGAATCCTGCCTCGGGCATGGGTGTGTGTGATGTCCTTAGGTTAGTTAGGTTTAAGTAGTTCTAAGTTCTAGGGGACTTATGACCTAAGATGTTGAGTCCCATAGTGCTCAGAGCCATTTGAAAGCTGAAACTCACACAACTGGTATGATAAAAAGACGGAAGAAAGAACTTGATTCCAATTGGCCCGTGTCCTCAGCATAGCTGAACAATAGCCCTTTTGCTCCATAACCTTCACTTTGGTTTGATGACCTCGCCACGTGTTGGGGAGGGAAGGAGGGAGTGACTTATCTTATCTGCGACTTCAGTATACTAGAACAATTGCTGTTTTCCCCCTGTGGTTTGATGACCTCACCTCTTGCCTGTGGTGATTGGAGAGGTGAGGGGTCGCGAAGGGGAAGAGTTTTGTTTTATCAGTGACCTCGCTATATGAGGACAACGACGCTTTTGTTCTCTTCTTGATATACTATTCCCATATTTTCGACCATGGCGCACACGTGTATTAACTATTTCGTCCTATAGCTTCAATTTTTATCAACAATTTGGTAACGAATTTTAAAACAGACAGGTTACAAGCATCGAGAAACGGAACATATATTGAAGAATGTGATTGTTATCGCTAATCATCGACCTCTTTCTGTATATTTTATGAAATATTGAAGAGCCAGCAAAGAATCGTTAGACTGTGAATTGTCTGTAATACGAAGCTACCCACTGAAGAAATTCGTTGGTTCCTAATCGCATTCTATCGCTGGTTGAATAGAAATGTGATCACTGTCAACCTCATAACATGCTCTCAAAGTCTTCATACAAAGAATAATAGAAAATGCTTTCCAGAATGAATAAGTACACGTAGGAAAAGATGCGGAATGACAGCCACACACGAAACTTGGGTCACGTCCATTGTATGGTAAGAAAAACCTCACCGAATGAATTCATAGTTACACATGGATTACGTCAAATAGAATATGCCTCATGTAACGAAAAACTCTGTGTTAAATGGCTGCGGAGTTTCTGTTCTTCCGCTCAACTTGTTTTTTAATCAGCCGAATAAACAAAAGTGTTTCTCTGTTCACATTGTATCGAAAATATTGGAATATCGTGCTGTTATTAAACTGTTTCATAAAGAGCTTTAACGAAAAAGAATTTTTAATTAAATTACAACATATCGAAGAGTAGCGCACTTTTTAAATTGGAACACAAAAGTTTACTAACGAATCAACCTTTTTTTCATTAAAAGACGACTACATATGAAGAAACTAGCAGTGAAGAAGTTGCGAAGGGAACCACAGCTCCTCGAAATCTGCACTGTCGTCGTTTTTATGACTTTACGTAGTTAGGTCGTACCATAGGTCAACCGTCTTGGCGTATTACTGGTCTCCTGAAAAGTCTGTGTAAGGATGTTGCCTGGAAAGCAACTTAGTGAAATCGACTGAGCAACTTCATTAACATATGCGCAGACATATTGCGAAGAAAAATATTAAGGTACTTAAATTAGGTGTACATGGTCATATGGACATTTTATATACATTTTCTTCAAAATACAGTATATTGCCTTTAAGTTTATTTGCCCACAAAATGCGCGTGGGTGCTGGAATATAAATACTACAATGTTGTTCCTGTGGTTCAAAAAAAATGATTGTATTTTGGACTGCTTTATATGCAAGGTCTAGAGAAACTCCTTTTTGGCCCAAAGGACAGTAAAATTCCATATTTACCACAATAATAACCATCAGGGCAAATCCGACATTTCACTTTTTGGCCTAGACTCTAGCCAATGACCAACCGTGGCGTATCGTACATCATTTTCTGGTGCTGTAGTTACAGCTTTGATCTTCTTCTGGATGTGTTTTCCACCCAATAGTCATAGCCAGGCTTCCTATTCCCAGAAAAGATCAGTCCGTTTGCAGTGTCCCAGGTAACAAATTGCTTGCACATTTGTGTAATAATTCACCTTCAAGATTGGCTCTTTAATTTAATGGTAGTTTTCGTTGCAGAAGACAAAACACTACTACGAAGTCGACAGAAATTGCTGCACTGGTAACTAGTACCGAAGTAACCTTACGCGATGTCTGCTAAAGAGACAACAGAACACCAGTATGTGTGAGAGCTTAAATGCTTTTTGGAAGCACCACTTCCCATTCAGGGCCAAACTTGTAACATGTTGCAGTAAATAGTGAGCAAAATAGTGGCGATTCAGAGCAACATTGCCAAATAAAGGGTTAGTAAGGGATCATTAACATTGACGCAGACCTTGCAGAAGCTATAGAGACTATTGAAACAGATTCCATAAAAAATATATTTTTATTGGTGAAACGATTAAATAAATTTAGTGTTTCAATTAGATTATGATTATTCAGTACAATTGAATCTGTTACCTACAATTTAAACACAGGCCGTACTCCTTGTTACTGCAATTATTAATGTCAACAGTAAATTCTCCCTCTGCATCGGTAACGAATGATTACTAAGAACATATTTTAGAATTAAACTGACACTATACGGACATTCTAATTGAAAATATGTAACTAATACCGTTATTAGAACAACATCGGCTACGTCCGTGTTAACGACAGTTTACTGAAAGGCCGTGTAAGGTAGAAACCGTTCTCTGCGCTGCTAGCCAATAACGAAGGCTGATTTTATCTGAACATGTACTTGATCGTGTCGTTTAACGTGCGCAGAAATCCAGGCTGGTCATAGGCTTCGCCATCAGGCACTCACCACAGGTTTTATTTCCAAATACGGTGATAGATCGTACGTGATACTAATGGCAGTGTTCATCTTGAAATCACGTTACCTTGAAAAATATGTTTTTGTAAAGCGTAACTGAATTATTTTGTTACAGCATAGAACAAGAAATGGTTGCGGTACTGAACATAACTATCGTGAAAGGTCGACCGCAGGCATCCAAGCTGCTGACAAGAATAATATACAGAAGAATGGACAAGAAATTAGAGGATCTGTTAGACGATGATCACTTGGTTTTTTGAAAGGTATAGGTATCAGAGGGACAGTTCTGACGTTACGGCTGATAATCTGAACAAGACTGAAGAAAGATCAAGATATGTTCATACAAACTCTCGACATGAAAAACCGTTCGACAATGTAAAATGGCGAAAGATGTTCGAAATACTGAGAAAAATGGGTGTAAGCTATAAGGATGGACGGTTAATGCACAGTATGTGCGACAACCAAGAAGGGAAAATAATACTGGAAGACAAAGAACGAAGTGTTTGAATAAAGAAGGCAGGGACAGTAACAGGGGCGCAGTCTCTGGCCGCTACTTCTCATGTGTGCTTCGAAGAAGCGAAGATGGGAATAAAAGAATTGCTCATGAGTGGGATTAAAATTCGGGTTGAAAGGATATCTATGATAAGATTCGCTGATTACATAGCTATACCCAGCTGAGGTGAAGAAGAACTGGATGATCTGTTCAATGAAATGAACAGTGTAATGAGTACTGAAATTGGATTGTGAGTAAACCGGAAAAAACAAAAGTAATGAGGAGAAGCAGGAATGAGAATATCAAGAAACATACAGTCAAAACTGATGATCACGAAGTAGATGAAGTTAAGTAATTTCGCTTCATTGGAAGCAAAATACAATACGGCTTTTCTGTGGTACACTGAACGTCATATTATGAAGCACAGTTAGTTGCATTACATTACGTAGCTATTTACAGCCCATAACAAATTTTTCATGGTGTAAAGTATCACCATTTGGGATTTTCTGCGATTTACCAAAGGCATATCATTGTACAAGCTGAAATCTTCTTGGTCACGTCATTCCTTGTTTTCAAACTTCTCCAAAATTCGGCGTTCCTAACCTACAGGTTGGATCTGTAGAACTGACTGATGTCGCGAGGTGGATGACAAATGTCTGAATTCAGAGTCGTTTCATTTAATAGATGTTTTCTCGCGCGATTTAGAATAACTGAATTTACCGTCTAATAATCTTCAGGCTACAATAGGTGTGCCATCGTTACTGTGTAGGTGCTGACAGCAAGTAGTGAAAGAGGAGAGAGGGTTGTACCAAAATGCTCTGTGTATCAAAAAGATTCATCCAGTTTTACTATCTTCTCCATCAATGAAGACAGAAATGCGAAGTGAGTTCTTACTTACGCAGTGTGGTGATGATGATGATGTTTGGTTTGTGGGGCGCTCAACTGCGTGGTTATCAGCGCCCGTACAATTACCCAATCTTTGCTCAGTCCAATTTCGCCACTTTCCTGGATGATGATGAAATGATGAGGACAACACAAACACCCAGTCATCTCGAGGCAGGTGAAAATCCCTGACCCCGCCGGGAATCGAACCCGGGACCCCGTGCTCGGGAAGCGAGAACGCTACCGCGAGACCACGAGCGGCGGACGAACTTACGCAGTGTACTAAAAGTTTTTGTTTCATATTTAGCGATTACTTCTCTTGAAGTTTCAGTCACTAACTTTCTCCTCAGGGTGTGAAAAAATTAGTTTTGACATCCACCTTTCTCTTCAGGGTGTGAAAATATTTTCTTTTGGCACCCACCTCCTTAGGGAGGAATGACCATTGTAATAAAATAAGAGAAATCACACAGAAAGACTTTTAAGTTTGAAAGTGGAACGATAGAGGAATAGCCTGAAGGCAGTTCGATGAACCCTGGGCCACGTATTTAATTGTGCATCCCAGAGTAATCATGTGGACGTAGGTGTACATGTACAACCGATTTATCTAGCGTATATATACAGGGTGAGTCACCTAACGTTACCGCTGGATATATTTCGTAAACCACATCAAATACTGACCAACCGATTCCACATACCGAACGTGAGGAGAGGGGCTAGTGTAATTGTTTAATACAAACCATACAAAAATGCACGGAAGTATGTTTTTTAACACAAACCTACGATTTTTTAAATGGAACCACGTTAGTTTTGATAGCACATCTGAACATATAAACAAATACGTAATCAGTGCCGTTTGTTGCATTGTAAAATGTTAATTACATCCGGAGATATTGTAACCTAAAGTTGACGATTGAAACCTCCGACGTTCAGTTGCGTGTTGTAACAAACAGGGGCCACGGTCGGCGAGCAGCATCTGCAGGGACATGTTTACGATGACGACCGTGTTCACGAGTGTGGCTGTAGTGCACTGTTGTGGTTTGGTCTAGCTGTCGCAGTGTCCGCATGTAGCGCTTGCTGCTATTGTTATTCTGCATTCGTCTCCGCACGCAGACCAACTGCAGTACGCCGTGTTACCAGACGTCTGTGATAGTGTAGTGTAGTAGGAACTGTGACCATGGTGTATTCGAACTCTGGAAAGGCGGAGATGATACTTATCTATGGTGAGTGTCGACGAAATGCAGCTGAAGCCTGCAGGGTGTATGCAGAACGGTACCCGGACAGAGAGCATCCAACGTGCCGCACATTGCAAAACATCTACCGCCAACTGTATGCAACAGTTATGGTCGTAGCACGCAAACGGGTCCGTAACAGGCCCGTCACAGGAGAAGCGGGTGCAGTTGATGTGTTAGCTGCTGTTGCCATGAACCCACACATGAGTACACGGAACATTGCGAGAGCCGGTGGACTGTGTCAATGTAGTGTCATGCGCATACTGCATCGTCACCGCTTTCACCCGTTTCATGTGTCGCTACATCAGCAATTACATGGTGATGACTTTAATCATCGAGTGCAAGTCTGTCAATGGGCATTGACAGAGAATGCGTTGCAGTTCTACCTGTTTACCGATGAAGCGGGTTTCACCAACCACGGTGCAGTGAATCTACGGAACATGCATTACTGGTCCGTGGACAATCCTCGCTGGCTCAGACAGGTAGAGCGACAGCGACTGTGGACTGTAAATGTATGGTGCGGAATCATTGGCGACCACCACATTGGTCCTCTCTTCATTGCAGGGGCCCAAACAGCTGCAACATACATCGCGTTTCTACAGAATGATCTGCCAACGTTGCTCGAAAATGTCCCACTGGAAACGCGTCGACGTATGTGGTATCAGCATGATGGTGCACCTGCACATTCCGCAATTAACACTAGGCTGACCCTTGACAGGATGTTCGACGGGCGTTTCATAGGACGTGGAGGACGCATAAATTGGCCAGCCCGTTCTCCTGATCTTACACCTCTGGACTTCTTTCTGTGGGGTACGTTAAAGGTGAATGTGTACCGTGATGTGCCTACAACCCCAGAGGATATGAAACAACGTATTGTGGCAGCCTGCGGCGACATTACACCAGATGTACTGCGGCGTGTACGACATTCATTACGCGAGAGATTGCAATAGTGTGCAGCAAATGATGGCCACCACATTGAACATCTATTGGCCTGACATGTCGGGACACACTCTACTCCACTCCGTATTTGAAAACGGAAACCACGTGTGTACGTGTACCTCACCCCTCATGGTAATGTACATGTGCGTCAGTGAAAGAGACCAATAAAAAGGTGTTAGCATGTGGACGTAATGTGCTGTTCCAGTCTCTTCTGTACCTAAGGTCCATCACCGTTCCCTTTGGATCCCTACGTAATTCGGTGCTCTCCGATACACACGATCGAACAGCGGAGGTGTGGTACTCAAGCGTCAACTTTAGGTTACAATATCTCCGGATGTAATTAACATTTTTCAATGCAACAAACGGCACTGATTACGTATTTGTTTATATGTTCAGATGTGCTAACAAAACTGACGGGGTTCCATTAAAAAAAACGTAGGTTTGTGTTAAAGAAACATACTTCCGTGCATTTTTTTATGGTTTGTATTAACCAATTTCACTAGCTCCTCTCCTCACGTTCGGTCTGTCGAATCGATTCGTCAGTATTTGATGTGGTTTACGAAATATATCCAGCGGTAATGTTAGGTGACTCACCCTGTATATTACATGGATGTTCGTGCAACATTGGGGTAAGTTTTACAATTACCTGTATCTTTCACTAATACTCATTTAGCCTCAAGTGGCTGTACGACAAACGTCCAGACCTTACATGCATTGAAACCAAAAGTGTGCGAGCGTGTTTGGAGTAACTGCAGTCCCCGCTCTCAAAATCCGGCATTGCAGTCCGCCAGAAGTTTTAGAAAGGGAGGCACCTAGACACAGTCTTTCGATAAACTCCACAGAAAAGAATCTCATTCAGTGGTATCTATCGAACTTAACGGAAATGATGTAGCGCCAGATCAGTAACCGACTACGGCCGATCCGTCATGCCGTACTCTCGACGAAAATCACACCACGTAGTTGGAAGTGAATTCCACCTGTAGAAATGGAGAACTCAGGAAGTCTTTTAGTACTGTGCTATCGCCGTCTCACTCAAAGGTCACTGAGTACTGCATCAACGTAACGCTCTAACTGCACCATGAAGAACTGTAGCGACAACCACTTGAGCCAGGGTAAAGGAAAGCACCAAGTTTCGATGTGAAAGTTAAAAAATCCAACCCAAGACATTTTATTTCTTAGTGTAGAAGACATGTTCTTGTCAAATCGGATGACTTTTTTTGGAAGGCCATGTTGTTTTGCCGTTTCTACGTTCTCAGGAGAGCATGTTCATGAAAACATAACCTGATAACCGTACATTAGACACGCTAAAACGTCTGGGCTCGAGGGTAACACTTCAGTTATCAAAAACATAGCTAAAATTCTAAAGGAAATTAGTAAAACTGTATGTGCTGGTGTATATTTAAGTAATTGAAAATATTAATCACAACCTCCCGAGATATTCATTCAGTTCCGTTCTCGTCGACAATCCATTGTGTTCTGCGTGTGGTAGAAAGATTGACAAACAGGAAAATTCAAGAGTACCTGATTGGCCACTCCATCTTCTGACAGACAGCGTAAATGTTTTCAAATATACGTAGATTAAAGCTGTTTCTACATAAGAGCTTCTGTAACATGGAGAGGCTGCGGAACAGAAGTAATTATTCAAGATCAACTGTGTAAATAACCAGCATGTAGTCATATAAAAGCAATCCTTTGTACTTTTGACACGTTCCACATCAGAACATTAATCGTGAATATGATCTACGGGACATACAACGCACTAAATGAGAAATTGGAATGATAAATTCAGTATAGTTTCTTACCAAGTTTTCAATCAACAAAGCCAATGACTATAAAACACAGGCACAAAGGAAACACACACACACACACACACACACACACACACACACACACATTCACAGACACACAAACGCGCGCGTTCGCGCATATCCAGTCACAGTCGCAAGAAGAGTTAGTACACCATCCATCCTCCATGTCATGGCTGATAAATTTAGAGGAATTGAGATGACACTGTGGATGTATTCATCATTTAATCAACACTGACTCGAGACACATTTAAAATCAGCTCAATGTACATTACAGCTGTTATGGTCTGAAAGCTTTATTATTTGAAATTTTCAATAGAAAACCATATATTTTCGCCCCCGGAGCACATTAATGGCATGCAACTATATAAATGCTGTACTTATTTACGTCACACTAGAATCAGTAGTGTTCCAGACAGATGTATACAAGTAGACTTCCACTTTGCTGTAATTATTGAAGGTACTCAAGTCCTTTCATTTCACACCTGTAAGAGAGAACTACTCCAGTAGTAAACAGTGAACAAGAATTTCGCACGTTTTATTTTAAATTTTACTTTAGTTGTAAGACTTCTTTATATATATCACTGTATGGCTCAGAAGTACTGTTGTAAGTCAATGGCTGTATGATGTTTAGGTGCCACAAAAGGACCAATATTTTACATATATCTTGCTCCCTTAGTCAGTCATCTAAATACACAGATATACTCAGTTTTAAATTTCGCCACGCATCCGCGCTTTCATTGCACGAAGAATTGAACTTTCAGATTATCTTCTTGACAGTGAACGAAAGGTGATTGGCAAGACAAGACATACAACTATATTAATGTAGTGAATAAATATAACTAACTGTACACCAAAAAGCTTGGAGAATTAAGGAAATGAGGATACCCGGATAGCTGAGGATTGCTGAAAACACAGAGTAGCAACAGGGCTGTGGCCGGCCTCTGGTGGCCGAGCGGTTCTAGACGCTCAGTTTGGAGCTGCGCGACCGCTACGGTCGCAGGCTCGAATCCTGCCTCGGGCATGGATGTGTGTGATGTCCTTAGGTTAGTTAGGTTTAAGTAGTTCTAAGTTCTAGGCGACTGATGACCACAGATGTTAAGTCCTATAGTGCTCAGAGCCATTTTTTTGAACAGGGCTGAGGGGACTTCTCAGTCATAATAATTACAGTATCTTGACTAGGTTTTAAACAGTAATGAGTTCATATGAACGAATAATTTGTTGTCACGGAAACATTAAAATATAAGTGAAATTTACTGAAGAAAAGAACATTTATTATGCATTCAGGGCATTTTCCAGTGTTTAAGAGAACTGTGTAAACTACATCGGAAGAAAGTTACACACTTAAGATATTAAAGCAAAGGCTCTTTAAGAAGCAGCAACTGAAGAAAAGTAGATAACGCACATTTTTATTGAAAATATGTAATGTCAACGAGAGGGAGTAATTTATTTAGTCGCGCACAATACTACAAATATCGTGGTAAAATTATTTCTTGGGAATACCAAGTTCTATTACACTCAGTTAAGCCCTATATCACGAAGACAGGTAGAAATTAAAACTCTAGATCAGCATTTTATTAGGAAGTAATTTCAGTCCGTGAACCACATTCATTTGCTGCCAAATTAATCCTTGGTAAATTCTCATAGGCGGCGAGGGTGAGTAAATTAATTAAACTAATTGCTTCGCAAGTAATCAGAGACCCGTATTCTACGCAGAGAAGAGCCACATTTATCAAAGGGAGATCTGCAGAATGTTACCAAATGGCACCATACGCCGTGGTAACTGTGTAAACGTTCGCAAGACCACCTGTGGCCAATATGTACAGCGAACACTCAAGTAATAGAGAATCGTATCACTGTGGATGGCTCATGAATTCACAGAGTGAGTTGTCGCTGTATGTTCTGAAAAAGGAGAAAACATGTGAGAGATAGAGAGAGATCCGAAGGAAAATGGGAATTATGAGAGCAGCGATGAAGAATACATTATAGCAATCAATGTGACTATATTACTTCATCGAGCTCACTGTTGCTACTACAAAATATCTGAGACGTTTACTAAAGCCCCCATCATCTACGAAAATTAAGAATATGACATTAGGCTAAGCAGTTTATTAAGTCTGCTTCTATAATTCTCTATTAATTGCTGTACTCTGAATTTACTTTCTAAAAAGGTGTCACCATCTATCTGTGACCGACATCGCTATGAGAGGAGCGTAGGGGGTATTAAGAAAATTAAAATATTGCTTTCCTACCCAGGCTCGTAAACCAACTGGTAAACATTTTAACCGAAAAAAACATAAGACACTTACATAATCGTAAAAATTACTTATCGTTTAGTTTTGCTTCATTATCTTTACTATGGTACCTATAATCCATTAATCGCCTCAGGCATGTTACAGTTCCAAACGCCTTGGGGCACTGCAATTAATGTATTACTTGTTTATTGGTATCTGTGCAAATCTCAAAACTATTGTGTTGATAAAAACATCGTAACTCAATTAACTAAACAGTTTAAATTAACTCCACAGAACACTGAAACGATTCACGGTGCGTAAGAACCAGTAAACTTTGTAGATCCGTCTCGATAGTTTTGCAAATGTGGGGCGGGGAAGCGTTCCAATCTGAAAGAACAGAATACTCCTAAAGCAACATGCAGCTTAATGTAGTTGAAAAAATGTTTTTGGCAAGCAGTGGGGACGGTTAAATATTAGAAATGTGAAAACGGTTTTTACAGAAACTGCAGGTTAATACTTCTTGAACACTGTACTTTCGTACTGTTAGGGAAATACATCTCCGATAACAAATAGGTGATAGGTAGCAGGACATAACAGAAGTGACAATGAATGGTTAAAGACACCAAATATTGGTAACAGGTATAAATCAGGGAAACCCAGATTTTAAAGGCAGTCCCATTTGACAAAAAACAAGAGCGTCAAGGAAACTAGTACCGTACCAAATGAACAAGGAAATTAAAATGTTAGCCGGACCTGGTGGCCGCGCGGTTCTGGGCACTTCAGTCCGGAACTGCGCACTGCTACGGTCGCAGGTTCGAATCCTGCCTCGGGCATGGATGTGTATTATGTCCTCAGATTAGTTACGTTTGCCGCCCGTTGTGGCCGAGCGGTTCCAGGTGCTTCAGTCAGGAACCGCGCGACCGCTACGGTCGCAAGTTCGAATACTGCCTCGGGCATGAATGGGTGCAATGTCCTTAGGTTAGTTAGGTTTAAGTAGTTCTAAGTTCTAAGGGACTGATGACCTCAGATGTTAAGTCCCATAGTGCTCAGAGCCATTTGAACCATTTTTTAAAGTGTTAAAATGCTTAATCTATTATAAAAATATTCTCTAGAACTTTCAGCGTGAACAAGAGGAAAAAGTGATAAGACGCAATATATAGATTAAAGTAGAAAATATGAGGGGCTCTGAAGTATCGCACTTTGAGGGGGAGAAAGACTTCCAGCGCCCACCTCTGGAAGGCTCTGATGTAAGCATCGAAACAATGCGTATCACCTCGCAACTCATGATCAGCTATAGGAAGAGTCGTTAACGAAAGACATCTTCTGGCGTAAATTACCTACGTAGTTGCAGGCGGCAGACTTTCAGCGCTGTAAAGCGAAGAGCCACAGACTACAGATTTTGGATTCGGAGCGTACAACCGAATTGCCTCCAACGCCGCGGCCGAATAATGGCGCAGATAACGGGGCTCACATAACGTCGGTGTTAAAATTCAGCAGCTTCAGGATGTAACGATACGAAGCTCCCCGATCGAAGCTACACGTAACAAGGGTACCAATAATAACCTCGTAAATAATCCAGCGCTTATGTGGTCAAGGAAATAAAAGGCAGCATGTGTTATAGTCTTTGCCAACGACTAGAGGAACTCAATAACGGGGCGCTGATTTACAGTACATAGCAATTCATCAAATGCTACGTCAGACAGTGAGGTAACCAATTCGTATTTCATAGCGTTGTAAATGATGTAATCAGGCCGGCTGAAGATGATCGTTTCTCATTGCAGTCCAGCTGGTCCACAGAGGCTAAATGTTTCCTTTGCAATTCCTTGCTTAGCTTGCTAGCAATGTCTAACCGTTTTCTGCCGTTTTTAATTTATTGTGGCGTGACATAAAAATGTTTTACACTTGTCTGTTATCGTTACCACGGAGTTTAGACATTTTGTTACAAAATTTGGCGTTTGCTGCAAGTGATGGATCTGTGAACTACGATACTGTAATCGTGCATCAGAAAAAAGTATCAGGTTTTTTAATGATCCAGTGCCTTGTTTTCAAGCAGCTCGAATTGGCTGTCTCAATTCTCAGGGTTAAACATGACATGCCTGAGGTCTTACTCCTTGTCATGAATATTAAAAACTCTCACGTCTAGGAGTCGTGTTAATAAGAAGAGAAATTTTCCCATTACGTGGCCAGCCTATAGAAATCTCCCACGGTTTTACCTACGTTCCCGGACTCCGGGAGCAATATTACTACGTTACTAGCAGGTATAAGGCTGTATTAATGTCCAACAGCTCATACATACAAACTTCCGACAAGAACAGTATACAAAGAATTGAAAAAAAATTGAGGATGTGTTAGAAGAAGCTACGTTTGGCTTTATGAAGAGTAAAGACATCACATAGACAGTCCTGACGTTGTGCTTGATAAAGGAAGCAGGACTGAAGCAAATCATATCTTCATAGGATTTTCCGACTTGGGGAAAGCGTTGGACAAAAGTGGTGCATGATGTTCGAAATTCCGAGAAAAACAGAAGCAAGGTATAGGAAAAGACCGGAACAGTAAGACTGGAAGCCCAAGAACACAGTGCTCGTATAAAAAATAGTGTAAGACAGGGTGGCATTCTTTGCGCTACTGTTTAATCTATATGTCGAAGAAACAAAGACAGAAATCAAAGAATACCTCAGGATTGACATTAAAATTCAGCGTTTCATTTTGCTGATGACGTTGATATCACCATTGAAGCTAAAGAAGAGAACGCAATGAACAGATAAATGAGTGTAGAATATGGATTGAGAGCAAACCGAAGAAAGACGAACTAATGAGAAGTGGAAGTAATGAGAAAACGAGAAATTTAACTTCCAATATTGTGATCACGAAGTAGATAAAGATAAGCAGTTCCGCTAATTTGGAAGCAAAAACCCTAGGACCGACGAATTAAGGAGGAGGTAAAATGCGGACAACTTCAGGCAAAAAGTGGATTCGTGGCAAGAGTATCAAACAAAGGTCTTAATTACTGAAAATGTACTGAAATTATTGAGAATGTGCATTTAGAACAATATACTGGGTGGTCGTGAAACATGAACTGGGAAAACCGGAACATAACACAATCGAAGCATTTGGGAAGTGGTGCTACAGAAGGCTGTTGAAAACTGGATGGACTGATGAGGTCATGAATGAAACATTTCTCCGCAGAATCGGCGAAGAAAGGAACACATGAAGCACATTGATAAGATAAAGGGATTGGAAGATGGGACATGTGTTAGGACATCAGGGAGTAAATTCCATGGTAATAGAGGAGGCCAAAGACGTTAAAAACTGTACAGGAAGATAGAGCGTGGAACACATACATCAGGTAATGACGGTGTGTGTCGAAGGGTACCCTGTACTATTGCTAGTCATTTTCATTCCTGTTCCACTCGCAAAAAGATAGAATAAAAAACGAATATCTTTATCCCTCCGTATAAGCCCTTATTTCTCGTCACTTATGTTCGTGGTCTTAGACGCAATGTATGTTGGCGGCAGTAGAATCTTTCCGCAGTCAGCTTCAAATGCCTGTTCTCCAAATTTTCTCAATACTGTTTCTCGAAAAGAACGTCGTCTTCCCTCCATGGATTCCAATTTGAGTTCCCGAAGCATCTCCGTAACACTTACGTGTTTTTCGAACCTACTGTTAACAAATCTAACAGCCCCTCTGTCAATTGCTTCCGGTGTCTTCCTTCAATCCGACCTGGTACCGATCCCAAACCCTCGAACAGTACTCAAGAATAGGTGATATCAGCATCATAGATTCGGTCTCGTTTACAGTCGACCGTTCGCCTTCCCTATCACAGTTCTCAGATGTTCGTTCCATCTCATATCGATCTGCAACGTTACGCCCAGTTATTTAAACCACTTGACTATGTCAATATTATGAAGTATAATATTTGCAAGAAAGTTATCTATTAAACACATATTAAAAACATGTTTTGTTACCCAAGTTCCTGGTTATGTTGTCATCAAAGCGATTTTTTTTTCCATGGCAGATATAGAGAACGGTACACCTACGAAAGAAAAATCCGGTTGACATGGATTTTGTTTCAGACGAGTTATGACGGCTTTGAGTGACTTGAAGCACTAGACTGAAACAATAAGACGGCTCAAAAATCTGTCTATTCTACCTGTATATCTGTACTACCTTTTTCCTGCTGTCCAGATGATACAAAAGGAAATTTAAATCATCGATCATCAGAATAGTAAATTGAACTTCTTATTACAGGTCACACTTCCCCCTACCCACATTTTATTGAAATTCGTCAGTAACAAGCTACAGCAAAGCGCCTGATGTGAAATGGTCTCCTCCGTTTTACCCAGTAGAGAAAATAAACATTTACCATCTGAAATCCAAATCGCATTCAATATCCTAATAGTAGTGGATCAAGGTAATCACAAAAAGAAGCGTCGCTGGTGTCTCGCAAAACACTAGAAACGTTGAAACAACTACCAGTTCCTTCCAAATACCTAGTCGTTTCTGTAGCTGAAGGCAGAATATATGCATAGGCAGAATTCAGCTTCTTTTCTTCGTAGTGCAATCGCCAACGGATCCGCGTACGATGATATGAGCGCCTAAGTAATGTTCCATAGGACTACCATTGTTCATTAACTGGACAAGCGACCTTCGCAATTCTAATCATAAGTAGAAATGTTGCGAAATCCATGTTAATTTTTATAGAGGGGATTTTCGTCACCCAAAACATCTTAGTTCTTAAGCATAAAACATGTCTCACAGCACTACAATTGGGTGGCGTCAATGATATAGTCCTACATTTACGTGCATCTGTCATACTAATCTTCTTGAAACCGTGAAGGACCTGCGCTTTTTCCGAGTCGCTAGGTAGTTTTCGTTGATTCAGCGATCTACGATAAGCTATTGCTAGAGGGAAAGATAGTTGTGTCACATAATGTTTGCAGAATCTCATAGGTACCTAGACTGGTACTAATGCCGTGCCACTACTAAGCGGTCGTATTTGATTTTCTGTTTCGCAATCACTTACCTGACTGACAACCATTTCGACGACATACGTACGATGACTGAAAAGAGGGACCGTATTATGATCTTCCACGGTGAAAAAATTTCGGAAAACCGATTTCAGTATTCCGAGCTTACCTCTGTTATCTACCTTCTCGGTGTTAATATCGTCAACTGATTGACAATATGGTCAGCTGAGTGACTGAATAGATGATTTCAAACCCCTTATTTATTATATATAAGACTAAAACCTCTAACAGTTTTTAGATCGGTTGACTAAACCTTACTTTCAAATTCATTAGAAGATGTATCTTTGCTCTCCCTACGGTTATTTTCGCTTAGTTCAACTTTTGTTTGTCTGCTAGGTTCTGACTCCTGTTGAACCTGTAATGAGGCTCGCCTTGTTTTCGTAGCAGCTATTAAACTACGGTGTTTCTTTCCCATCGCTTAAAACTCGGAAAATACTGGTCTAAGGCGTAACAAACAATGCCCTTCCATTTTTTCCATTTGCGCTCCACACTTCCGTCCTCAGATATGAATATTTGATGTTGGCTACTCACTCTTCTCGAAGTAATTTTCGCACAAGACATTCAGAATAAAGTTATACGGCTCCCTGGCTCTGACAGCAGATTTTATAGCATGACTGTCCCACCCTGTATCTGGCAGTGGCAGCGTTAGGCGTCTGCGATGTCGGCGACCGCTAACGGCCTCGCGCCTGAAAAGGCCTCGCAAAGAAGATGTTCAAGTTGTTAAAATTTTAGCTATTTAGACATGCCTATTTATTTCCTTACAAGAGTAGTGGAGTTTATCTAAGGTTGTCTGGCAACATTATGAAGGTTAAGCCCCTATTATACGGTGCACCTAATGTGTACACGTATGGAGCAGCGCCCCAAGCGTACATGTTCAGATCTGCAGACTGGTTCAGATAGATCGGCTACAAGATACACCCGAGATACACCTGTCACGGATCCGCACATGCGCACTCGACGGCAATAACGCATGAAACTCAGAGACTCGCATATACAAAACTTCTGGCTACGTTTCTTTTCTTTACTAAGTAAGAGTCAATTATTTGTTTGTTGTAAATAAGGTATTACTTACATGTTGATCATGTATAATGGTGTTGTGATTTATTTCATACCTGTAGGTAAGACAGTATCCAAACACATTTCCTTGCAGTTTTATTTGCCTGTGAAACGTTATTTATTTTACTGTAGTAAGTTTTAGTTAAATATTTCGTAAGTAATTTTCATATTTTAGTATGTTTTGTTCTACCATCATACATGGCAGAATAAAAAGAAAAACAATCTCTGTCACATATGATAGTCACATGTTCTCTCTATACCGTAACACTGAGTACTCTAAGTACTGTACTTATCAACCTATTTAACAAAAATACTTTTTAGATCGTCGTGTCTGGAGGATCTTCAAGAGACATAGACATAGGAAGCAAATGGGAATCCAGTGCATCAAAAAGAAGAAAAAAGGCTGAGACGTTTGTATCCAATCAAGCTATTAGTTCGAGTATGATGAAATTTCTTGAGATACTTTCTCCAGGTGTAACGGCTTCATAGGTCTCTGATGAATCTCTTCTCTAAGTTTCTTTAATTTCTGAAAAAGAACCATCGTCAGGGTCGAACGAATCAGTTAACCTTTCTGATATAGCATCACAGTTCGGTGAAACTGCTGCGATCCAAGATTCTGAGTCGAATAAAGAATTAAAAAGTGAAAATATTTATTACTCAGACAATCAAGAGCAAACTGTTCATATACAAGAGACATTTATAGAATTAGATTGTGGGGAAGAGGGTATTTCCAGTAACTGATTCTCAGAGTCATGATGTAATTCAAAACGGTCCCCAACAAAACCTAGAGAAAGCTCATGAAAGTTGCTCAAAGACGCAAGCAAAAAATATTTTACAAAATTTAATTTTACTAGAAAATTGAGTTACGGCGAAAAAAGCAACATCACATATCTGAGTCCAGATCTCATCATTAAGTTTATTGCTTTCCATGTAGACTTTTTTTCACATTTACAGATACGTGGTAAAAGAAGGATGTTGTGACTGGAAAGACGTGAGTAGTACATTACAAAGACATGAACAAAGTAAAGGACATATGGAGTGCATGCTTAAGCGGATGAAACACTCTAAAGGAATATAATGTGAGAAAGTAGTATATAAGGAAAAGGAGAAACTGATTAAGGATGACAAAAGTATTGGTATAACTTGTTTGAAAGATAGGTCGATATTACCAACTACTTAGCGTCACAGTCTTCCATTCAGAGCTCATCGAAAATTCCTTAAACTGAACGGTAGCGGAAACACTGGAAATTTTATAGACTAGAAAAATATTATGCCTTCATGCTTGATCGTACCAGGAATGTAGTCCCTGGTCGAACAAATGTCAGTAACATTAAGACTTAGCAGTTCCTCCACTGGAGAGATAAAGGGACAGTTCTTTGGGTTTGCCGTTGCTAGAACAACGAGAGACTGTTTAACAAATGCCATTTTAAAGGAACTAGAAAATGATGGCTTAGCTATCAGCAATTGTCAAAGACAAGTATATGATAACGGCGCCAATATGGTCGGCATTAATAAATGCGTCGGAACAAGAATACTCAATATTATTTCATGAGCATTCTTCACGCAGTGTAGATGCCATTGTTGGAATTTGGTTTTGATAGCTGCAGCTAACACTTCTACAACACTAAAATATTTTAAGCTTCATCAACTGAGTATATGTGCTGTTTACAAATTCAAGCAACCGTTGGAATCTTATAAGAACTAAATGAAAATTGACATTAAAACCTCTGTCTGAAACGCGGTGGGAAAGTAGAGCCGGTGCAGCGAAAGGAATGATTTTGCAATCTAATGATGTCATCGAAAGCAAGAATTACCTGAAAAATATATTTTGATAATTCAGAAACTTTTAGCGTCTGTAAAGCACTCTTGAAAGAAATGTTAACTTTCGGGTTTATTGTTGCAATGCACATGTTGTACGAGATTTTACTAAATGTGAACAATGGAAGTAAACTATTTCAATGCGTTCAATTGAACTTGAAAGTCGCTATCGATACTTTACGTTCATTTCATGACTGGTTTCAAGAATTTCGTAACACAGGATTTGAAACAAACATGGCAGAAGCTCAGTTGTTTGCAGAAAAAAGGAGTTACGAAATAGAGTCACAGTTAAGATAAATTAAAAAGGAAGAGGGCAGAAAAAACGGATGTTCGGTAATGAATAAATTGAACCTATATAATCAGTTGAAATGCAGTACAGAGTTAACTTTTTTAACACAGTGATAGATACTAGAATAGTCGACACTGAATGTCAATTCATAGCGCCCACTGGATATTCTAAACGATTTGGTTTTATGTACGATACCAGTTACTTGAAATTTTTATCAAAGTAGGACGTTGTTAAGTATTGCAATGATTTAGACACAACACTTCGAGAAGGCCAAAATAGCTGACATACAGTCTTTCTAACTTTATGAGGAACTCCAGCTTTTAAAATCCTGTTCATTGGACTCAATCAAGGTCGCAAACAACTTATTCAACACATTTTAGAAAATAATTTGGAAGAAATATATCCAAATGTTTATATAACAATCAAAATTTGCTCACAGAAGAGAGAAGTCTCTCAAGGTTGAAATTGATTAAGTCCTACTTGAGAAGCGCCATGAAGCATGAAAGACTACTGCGTTGCCAGTACTATCAACTGAAGCGGGAATAACGGCTGATATTAACTATGATGTAATCTTAAAAAAAAAATTAGTATGGTGAAAAGCCGAAAAGTTTTTCTACTTTAATTTGTGTTTTTATTGTAATTTTTGTCACTGCAGTAATACTTGTGCACTAATCAGCCAGAACAGTATGACCACCGACCTACTGTTGATATAAACCCGTCTTCGATACAGCAGCGTCACCTGGCGAGGAATGACTGCTAGTCAGACACGCACAGTGCGTGTAATGTAAGTGAGCGTGCTGTCGAAGTGTGGAATGGGGAAGGCTGCCAATCTATCTGAGTTTTGCCTAGGGCAGGTTGTGGTGCCTCAGAGACTTGCCACAGGAATTTCGGAAACTGAGTTTGCTTATAACTATAGTTAGCGTGCTGTGGTGAGTGCCTAGGCGAAACCAAGGTGAAACCACGTCCAGACATGGGTCGGGCAGCCACCATTCATTAATGGGTTGAGCAGCCATCATCCATTACAGTTGCTACGGTCGCAGGTTCGAATCCTGCCTCGGGCATGGATGTGTGTGATATCCTTAGGTTAGTTAGGTTTAAGTAGTTCTAAGTTCTAGGGGACTGATGACCACAGCTGTTAAGTCCCATAGTGCTCAGAGCCATTTGAACCATTTTTTTCCGTTACAGTTGTCGGACGTCATAGGCTTGGCAGACTGATAAAACAGGGCAGGCGGTTAACTGTGGCGAAACTACCATCAGACTTTAGTGCTGGGCAGAGGACAAATGTGTCTGAACACACAGTGCACCAAACACTCGTAACGATGGGCCTCGGCAGCCGACGAGCCAAGCGTATGCCGATGTTAACACCACAGCATCGGAAACAGAGACTGAAATGGGCACTTGACCATCGGCACTGGATGCTGACGCTTTTCAGAGCGTTGCATGGTCTGATGAAGCCCGATACCTTCTTCATCATGCCAATGGGAGTGTGCAAATCTGTAGTCTTCGATGGGAACTGTTCCTTGACACATGTACTGCGGGACGGCGAGAAGTTGGCGGGGGGTACATTATGTTCAAGGAAAAATTCAGGTGGGCATCTATGTGTCCAGTGGAGCTCGTACAGGGCACCATGACGGCAAAGGAGAGTCTTCCACTGGTTGCAGACCACTTACTCCCCTCCATGACGATGATGTTTCCCGATGACTAGGCATTTTTCAAGAAGATAATGCGCCATGTCACAAGGCCACGAGTGTGTTGGAATAGTTCAAGTAACGCAGTGGCGAGTTCCAGTTGATGTGCTGCCCCTCACCCCCTCCCCCACTGGCCAGATCTGATTCCGATTGAACACATGTGGGATGCGACTGAACGTGGCATGAGAAGTCATTGCCGCCCTTCCCAGAAATTACGGGAATCAGGTGACGTGTGTCTAGATGTGATGCCAAATCCCTCCAGCGACCTACCGATGTACCGGGTTTCACCCTCTCGCTTCTCCATAATCATCAACAACAACAACAACATCATCGTCGTGATACAACACAAACATAACACTGTTCCATATAAACATCAATTTTAATCACCTACAGTCTTCAAATACACATGCCACACAACTCTCACATATCCAAAAGGAAAGGGGCCAATGTGCACGGAGGGCGAACACAATTCCCGGGTCCGCAGCTCGTGGTCGTGCGGTAGCGTTCTCGCTTCCCGCGCCCGGGTTCCCAGGTTCGATTCCCGGCGGGGTCAGGGATTTTCTCTGGCTCGTGATGACTGAGTGTTGTGTGATGTCCTTAGGTTAGTTAGGTTTAAGTAGTTCTAAGTTCTAGGGGACTGATGACCATATATGTTAAGTCCCATAGTGCTCAGAGCCATTTGAACCATTTTTGAACCATTTCCGGTAGGCGCCGGACCTCACTCAGAACAAGTTATGAATCACAGCTTTAGCCAATCATTTTATTTATATCGTGGAATGAAACCAGCTGTAAACTTGAAATGCTTGGATTATATGAATTCGATAGAGACGTAAACTGGAAACTGCGACACTTACAAAAATCTCCAAGCTATGTAATAAATTCTAATTAAAACACGAATAATAACTTGTAACACGTTTGATTGAGGAACCTATGTTAGAATACTACTGATTTATTTACAACAGCATTGTCATGGTGCATAGAAGAATGTCACCGAGCTTCGATGGGAAATGCCAGCGGTGATTTATTAGTGTGGTTTTCAAACTACTTGGTAGTAGAAGAAATTCGGTTGTATAACGTGTATATTTCTATTGTCTATTGTCAAACCACAATTTATGAAAGATGTTTATATTTTATTAATAGGATTAAGTAGGAATAATTAATATATGTCATTTTGGAAATAATTGTGGCAGCAGGGAATGTCTGCACAAAAGTATTGTCGGCGGGAGTGACCGCACATTGATATAATTTTAAAAAGGGCGGGAGAGACAGCGTATGGACACATTTTAAGAAAAGAGCGGGAAAGACCGCGCATTGATACATTTTGTGATGGTAGCAGGGAAAGTCTGTACCAGAAAGCATTGTTGGCCGGAGAGACCGCACTTTAGCGTTCGTAGGAAGTCAGCAGTAAGCGAGATGTGAAGCAAGTCGGTAGCAGGTCTGAAGCGAGAGGTTGAGAGGAGCGGTGTGCCTGCCAGATACCAGCTATAATTTACAAGAGACTATAAACGAATGTACAGAGACATCAGATAACTATTATCATAAGAGGAACTAATACTATTGAATTATTTTTTTAAACTGAAGACTGCTGAAGGTATGTTTGCGCGATGCTAGTTGTAAAATTATTGTAAATGTCCCATTTGAACGTTTGTAAAATCATTTCATTACCAACTGTAAATATTTAAAGAATCTTTTCAGAAGATAATTAATTTTTGCCAGCAATATTGCATTACTGATTATAATCCATCCCAAAAACCATCAACGTAAAACTTCGCAAAATTTTATTGTTGTCAAGAAAAAGTTTAACTATGAATTACGTAACTTCAGTCAAATTAATTAAAGAATAATGTCAGCTTTGCTATTAAAGAATAAAGTCAACTTTGGTAATAAATAGAGCCAATTATTATGACAGCCCACCAGCAGCTAATAGAGTATAGTAAAACAGAGTAAGTATATTCATGTCGCAGCTCAATGTAGCAGTCAATTGGCGATCCAGTAACAGTAAAAAAGGTAAGGAACAGTTTTGGGTTATTGCAGGTAACGACTGAGGGCCACGACGACGACACATTCTATGTTTCGTCGAAATAATCAGCAAATCACTTTTAATAAGCAGCATTTAAATTTGTATGCGAAGATTGCGCTTATTATTATTGAGAAAGAGAATTAATTTCAAAGAGAAGATTTCTTTTGTTATTATTAAGCAAGAGATAGAAATCCTAAGGGAAGGTTTCATAGGTTATCATAGAAGGGAAGGTTGCGTAACAAAAGAGATATAGAGGAGACGGGAAGGTTTCACGCCGAAGTATGTTCCGAGAATATTGATGCGGTAATTCAAGAAGCATACCGTCATGTGGCCTCTAGTCTTATCAAGCATGTATTAAGAGAAATGACTTGCATGCTGTTCACAGTATATGGAGAAATGAGAACTGTGTATAAAGTTGTTTTAAATCCAGAGATAACATGTTCCAAAGAAAATCTTACGTTCATTCATAAGTACGACAACGAATACGTATGCGAGGTTTGTGAGGGTACGACACCGGTACTCTAATATGAGTTCATGACGATACAGCATCGTAGCACTTGCCAGCTCTTAATGAAGGCGCAAGCAAATATCATTACAACACTGCAGCTCGCAGACGAGAAGAACTCAGTAATTCATCGTTCGTTAGAGCTGGAAGTGCAACAGCATTGAATTTGTTGTAACAGGCTTCATAAATCGTCCGCAAAATGTAATCACAGATGGATTCTTAACGAGTTATTCCAGTTACAGCAACAGATTACTGCTGCATGTGTATCACAGATGGACGCCAGTTATTATTTGTTCCAAGTGCTTAGAATTAAAATTTTTGTGTGATTACCAATGTAATTGAAGCAAATTTCGCAACGGAATTATATCTAGGAGCCATTTCTGCAATGTATAGAACGGGTAATTTGGAAACAGAAACATGTCGTAGGATCACATCTAGTATAGATCTCCATGTATTCTGAACATAATATGTAACTTTGAAACAGCCCTATAATATCTATAATATATGGCATATATGCTTTATTTTAATAGTCACAGCTTGAAACCAACATTAGTCTAGATATAGACAAGATATAAAAGTTACATCCACTAGTCGCTACAGTACCTTATTCTGGTAAGAAAGGGGAATGTCATACAGTTGCAAAAATATTGAACACACTGTACGAATTAACGATAAAACACACACAAAAAGCAATATTGAATATAAATTCTAATAGATTTGCTTGATATAACTCCTTCTAATGCGTGCAGAGATTTATGAGTTCGTATCACTTTGCACAGAACTCTGTCTCAATTATTGAGATTAATCATTACTTCACTACGTTGCCTTTCGCGGGTAGGTGCTCAACCTGATGAGCTATCCAAATAGGTTTCATTATGCGGCCCCGCAGATTCACTTCCGCCAGAGCCTCTTCCAAGCCCTCTTGCCGTATCTTCTAAACTTAATAATCTACGCACACTCCGCTACAGAGTGAAAACTCATTTTGGAGATTAAAATAGATAATAACTGCTGAGAGTGTAAATATTTATCAGTCAGATAATGATACCCGCCACAGAAAAGCATTACGTTTGAAAATCACATGACACTTTTCATAATATAGTTAAAGATGACAACATTTAACTACTCACCTATACAGATCACTGACATATGAAATCATTAATCATCAAAGTGAGAATTGTTTGGAGTAAAACTGTCTTTATTCGTCCCAATCTCTAAACTGCCCTCAGAGCCTGGCTACGGAATCACTTTTAATACATACATACATCATCATCACCGTTGGTCGTTTTGCTTTCCTGGTTTCCACTTCTGGACGCACGCTTCTTTCAGGTGTCTCCAAAAGTTACGATATTCAGCTCTTCGCATCCAAGTTTGACCTGTTTATGTCATTACGTTATCGATTCATTTTCCATTAAATCGTCCTCTAGGTAAACTTAAAATATCATACATGAAGAAACGACTTGTACTGCACGACGAAATTGTACCAGCAATTGAGAGGCTTTCCTTTAATCGTTATGTTATGGGATAGTGTAGCGCTGTTACAGATATTATATACAATTTCTTATTGATTACTCTTCATAATCTAGAGTTTCTCACCAAGTCTGACTATGGAAAGAGATTATAATCATTTGGAACTACACTTTTGGAATTATAGCTGTCCTGTTTAATTAATGGAGACAGTTACAGAGAAACCATTGCGTCATAAATGGGAATGTCCAGAGGAAGTCGATTTTGGCAGGAAACACTTCAAAGGCAATTTAGGTGAACAGAATTTGAGGCTTTAGAAACTATTATATTGCTTGATTTAAATCTCGCTGGAAGACTAGCTAAAAGAGCTTAGATATAACACAGAAGTGCCTAATCATTCGCAAATCAAACAGCTAAAACCGTAACGATGATGTCACAATGTGACCTTCATGATATAGACTTCTGAGGTCGATTTAAGAAAGAATTGAAAAATGTCTGTATACGCATCTGAAGAATATTGTGAAGAACGTGGCACTAGGCCGCTTCTATTTCACCATATCATAAGATGAACGCTATTGTTAGCTTATTTAACATGAACTTTCTTGTTGGTCAGTTTATATCTTCCCGTCCTCCTCCCCCCTCTCCCTGCACCACCCCTATGGAAGCGACATTCCTAAAGCCTTGGAGATGTTTACATAAGACGGTTTTCTTTATAAGGAAGAAACATTAGGGTTTAACGTCCCGTTAAAGACGGAGCATAAGCTCGGAATGTTTCACGGATGAGGAAGGAAATCGGTCATATGTTTTCAAAGGAAATAACCGAGATTTGCCTGAAGCGATTTAGGAAAATCACGGAAAACCTAAATTTGGCCGGACGCTGATTTGAACCGTCGTCCTCCAGAATGCAAATCCAGTGTGCCGATCTGTCTTTCTTTAAATTATATTCGCTCAGATGTTCCGTAATTGTCTTTTCCACTTACCCCGAGACAATCGCGTTGTGAACGGCCGAGATGTCAGTCAATCCTGCTAGTTCAACGCAGAACAGAGTCAGTCAAGTGCCAAAATATACATGGTTGTATGGCAGTTGTCACGACTGCAAACAGTCGCCCAGCCTTATTTCACCGATCCACCGTAGCTCGATAAGAATACAATGGTGAAATGAATGTTTATATGATTTTATTAGGATTATTGTTGTAACAGTTCGAGCAAAATGTGTTGTACATATAAGTGAAAGAGAAACACGCCGCAAACCGTCTGTGTCGAGGGAAAAAAATCTGTGCTGAAACTCCATGGTAGGAATGAGTTTACTAAGAGCATGCAGCCAACCATTACATGTTTCGTCGATGGTCATGCTCTACAATTAATCGCTTGTCTAAAAGTACCACTACTGCGCTTCATTTGCCGAATCTGAGTGGTCCCTGAGCTATAGTGCTAGTTCTGTTGAAACTCCTTGATGATACTTGCATAAAGCAGTCGCATGAGAGAGGCCTGATACGGCAGGTGCGTGACAGTAACTGCAAAAGACAGTCGTTTAAAGGTAGATGACTATTGCGATGGGTATTAAGAATTGTCCAAAGTGTTAGCCGAAAGAGGTCTGGTCAAGTTACAGCATTTTTCACCATTGCAGCATTACACGGTCAGGACGTGTAAACCCTCTTGGCTTCCGGTGCATTTGACACCACCGCTTCCGAGACGAGGAGGTATGCCAGCAACGGATCGATTCCGCCCGACGGGTGAACAACGAAGAGTCCGTGTTCCAGCCACTCCGGAAGTGTTTTTTAAGCGGTTTTTCCATATTCTATTTCGTGAATACCATGCTGGTTCCCATGTTCCTCTTCATATACAACCCAGCAAACATTTAGTACACTTTCTCACATTTGCACAAGGAATTTACTCCATTCACAGACAGATTTGTTTCACTGTTTCTATACTGCGAGTTGGAGATGATAGCAGACTGCGGACCTTGTCTGTTTGGTTTCGTCAGACATTCAGTCAGAATCAGAATCTAAATTGTATTATATTTTGTTCATCTACGAGGTGGTAGATCAACTGATTTCTATGTACTTGTCCGTTTTAGGGTCGCTTTACTAGCAAATTAGTTAAGCTCAGAAACCAGCTACTGGTCATAAATTGACCATTTCATCTTTGGCAAGTCGAATTCAACTTTTACTGGTGTGTTGCATAGAGAACTCTGATCGACGGAAGTTCCGATTAATTTAGGGTGTGAAGTGGTTGGCCTGTGGTGAACGGTATCCCTAGGGAGTGGATACTGTGTTTTGTTGAGGGAAGGATATGAGATACGAAGGTTGTCCAGAAAGTAAGTTCCGGTCGGTCGCTAAATGGAAACCACAGTAAAAGTCAGAAACACTTTATTTGCAAGAGTTAGCTACACTTTCCAGATACTTCTCTACATAGTCGCCGCTCCAACTTAGACATTTATCGCAGCGTTATACCAAATTCCCGACACCATCGTTATAGAAGGCAGCCGGCTGTGCTTTCCAATAATTCTCTACGCTGGTCTATAGCGCGTAGCCTGCACCTAAGTGTTGTCTTCGTATCCAGCGTTTCATATGAACAGAGATGAAAAATCAAGACGAGCCAATTAGGGCTGTGTTGTGGATGATCGAACACTCACCATCGAAAAGGCTGCAAGAGCTTCTTCACTGCCCCTTCAGAGTGCGGCTGAGTATTGTCATAAAGAAGGAAGTGCGTGGCAGCTGTGTTAGGTGGGCTGCATTCATTAAGGCGAGAGACATCGTTGTTCCAGGCACCTTCACTCACTCACAGTGCGCTCACAACTGAAAAGAGCGTCTTGATGCGTTCGACTGTCACACTAGAGACACGTCTGTGCAAAGCTTCATCGGGTTTTCACTGTGGTATGCATTTCGCGACCGATCGGAACTTAATTTCTGGACAACCCTCGTATTACCTGGAGTGCTCGTGGTAGACTCTAGAGCGAATTTATTTTTGCAGCAGGGACTACTGTCGGATTTCGGAGGTTTGAATTTTTAGTGAACTATTGTTTCTATTAAAACTAAAATTATGCTCGATCGAACTCTCTCAGTTTTGTGTGTTTGTAAAGAACAATTAAAGAAAACGGCGTTCAGCGCTATTAGCCACTTCTCAAGAAGGTTAATCGAGTATCCATTTATCTTCTAACAAATTTTGGGAAGAGTTGTTAACTGTAAAGCAACGCCAGAAATGATGGAGATTTCCTTTAAGATCGTTTGATTGTGAGGGATCAAGGGACGGCGGCCACATTTCTTTTTTATGGAATGTTCAAGGTAGCGGTTTTTTTACTCTGTATATCGATTTCATCGCTTGTACGGAATTTAAGCGACAGTAAAATCAGTTTGCATTATAGTATTAGAAAATAAAATCCTGAACTCTTTATTCCGCAAGTATTTGGTCTAGAGAATATATCTTCACTCGTATTCAGAGGAAAGGGTAAAATCATATTTTTCCAAAGAAAAAGAAAAAAGAACAATATTATTTCAGAAGAAAATGTTCGGAAGAAAAACGAAACAGACAAAAGACAAAGATAAAACATATTTCAAGTACAAAGGTATGATGATTTTAAATAAGGTTTCCTGTTAAAATAAAATTTGAAATATAGTCACATCATAAAATAAGACGTCATTCGCCTGAGACAGAAAGATACATTGACTAAAAGAAAATATCAAGTCACACAAAATAAAATCATGTTCTGACCATAGATCAGCGATATGTCTTAAAAGGAATTGACCGTGGAGATAAAAAAGGAAGAGAGGTATTATTACGCAGAAACATGAAGCCGATGGCCGCCATCACTACACTCAGCTTGCGGCTACACGGGTAGCGGGGGCTGTGTGGCGTGGACTGGGCGGTTTTTTTTTTTTTAGGTTAGAAGGCCTAGGGGAAAGTACGGGGTGGGCTGAAATCTCAAAGGGTGCATGGCAAATACAGGACGTGCTTGGATCAAGGAACAGTCGGAATTGTAGTTGTAAATTGTTGTAGTTGTGCTGGGAAAGTCCCTGAGCTTCAAGTGCTAATAGAAAGCACAGAAGCTGAAATCGTTATAGGTACAGAAAGCTGGCTAAAGCCTGAAATAAGTTCTGCAGAAATTTTAACGAAGTCTCAGACGGTGTTCAGAAAAGATTGATTAGGCAGAATTGGTGGTGGAGTGTTTGTGTCTGTCAGTAGTGCTTTATCTTTTAGTGAAGTCGAAGTAGATACTCCGTGGGAATTGGTATGGGTGGAGGTTATACTCAACAGCAGAACTAAGTTAATAATTGGCTCCTTCTACCGACCCCCAGACTCCAATGATATAGTTGCTGTACAGTTCAGAGAAAATTTGAGTCTCGTAACAAATAAATATCCCACTCATACGGTTATAGTTGGTGGGGACTTCAACCCAGCCTCGATATGTTGGCAAAAATACTTGTTCAAAACCGGTGGTAGGCAGAAAACATCTTCCGAGATTGTCCTAAATGCTTTCTCCGAAAACTATTTCGAACAGTTAGTCCACGAACTCACGCGAATTGTAAATGGTTGCGAAAACACACATGACCTCTTAGCCACAAGCAATCCAGAGCTTATAGAGAGCATCATGACTGATACAGGGATTAGTGATCACAAGGTCGTTGTAGCTAGGCTCAATACCGTTTCTTCCAAATCCACCAGAAACAAACGCAAAATAATTTTATTTATAAAAGCGGATAAAGTGTCACTAGAAGCCTTCCTAAGAGACAATCTCCATTCCTTCCGAACGGACTATGCAAATGTAGACGAGATGTGGCTCAAATTCAAGGATATAGTAGCAACAGCAATTGAGAGATTCATACCTCATAAACTGGTAAGAAATGGAACTGATTCCCCATGGTACACAAAACAGGTCCGAACGCTTTTGCAGAGGCAACGGAAAAAGCATGCAAAGTTCAGAAGAACGCGAAATGCCGAAGACTGGCTAAAATTTACAGACGCGCGAAATTTGGCACGGACTTCAATGCGAGATGCCTTTAATAGGTTCCACAACGAAACATTGTCTCGAAATTTGGTAGAAAATCCGAAGAAATTCTGGTCGTGTGTAAAGTACACAAGCGGCAAGACGCAGTCAATACCTTCGCTGCGCAGTGCCGATGGTACTGTTACCGACGACTGTGCCGCTAAAGCGGAGTTATTGAATGCAGTTTTCCGAAATTCCTTCACCAGGGAAGACGTATGGAATATTCCAGAATTTGAAACACGAACAGCTCCTAGCATGAGTTTCTTAGAAGTAGATACCTTAGGGGTTGCGAAGCAACTTAAATCGCTTGATGCGGGAAAGTCTTCAAGTCCAGATTGTATACCGATTAAGTTCCTTTCAGATTACGCTGATACAATAGCTCCCTACTTAGCAATCATATACAACAGCTCGCTCGCCGATAAATCTGTACCTACAGATTGGAAAATTGCGCAGGTCGCACAAGTGTTTAAGAAGGGTGGTAGGAGTAATCCATCGAACTACAGACCTATATCATTGACGTCGGTTTGCAGTATTGTTTGGAGCATATACTGTATTCAAACATTAGGAATCACCTCGAAGGGAACAATCTATCGATACGTAATCAGCAAGGTTTCATTAAACATCGTTCTTGTGCAACGCAGCTAGCTCTTTATTCGCACGAAGTAATGGCCGCTATCGACAGGGGATCTCAAGTTGATTCCGTATTTCTAGATTTCCGGAAAGCTTTTGACACCGTTCCTCACAAGCGACTTCTAATCAAGCTGCGGGCCTATGGGGTATCGTCTCAGTTGTGCGACTGGATTCGTGATTGCCTGTCAGGAAGGTCGCAGTTCGTAGTAATAGACGGCAAATCATCGAGTAAAACTGAAGTGATATGAGGTGTTCCCCAGGGAAGCGTCCTGGGACCTCTGCTGTTCCTGGTCTATATGAATGACCTAGGTGACAATCTGAGCAGTTCTTATATGTTTTTCGCAGATGATGCTGTAATTTACCGTCTAGTAAGGTCATCCGAAGACCAGTATCAGTTGCAAAGCGATTTAGAAAATATTGCTGTATGGTGTGGCAGGTGGCAGTTGACGCTAAATAACGAAAACTGTGAGGTGATCCACATGAGTTCCAAATTGAAATACGTTTGAATTCGATTACTCGATCAATAGTTCGATTCTCAAGGCTGTCAATTCAACTAAGTACCTGGGTGTAAAAATTACGAACAACTTCAGTTGGAAAGACCACATAGACAATATTGTGGGGAAGGCGAGCCAAAGGTTACGTTTCATTGGCAGGACACTTAGAAGATGCAACAGGTCCACTAAAGAGACTGCTGACACTACACTCGTTCGTCCTCTGTTAGAATATTGCTGCGCGGTGTGGGATCCTTACCATGTGGGATTGACGGAGGACATCGAAAGGGTGCAAAAAAGGGCAACTCGTTTTGTATTATCGCGTAATAGAGGAGAGAGTGTGACAGATGTGATACGTGAATTGGGATGGAAGTCATTAAAGCAAAGACGTTTTTCGTCGCGGCGAGATCTATTTACGAAATTTCGGTCACCAACTTTCTCTTCCGAATGCGAAAATATTTTGTTGAGCCCAACGTACATAGGTAGGAATGATCATCAAAATAAAATAAGAGAAATCAGAGTTCGAACAGAAAGGTTTAGGTGTTCGTTTTTCCCGCGCGCTGTTCGGGAGTGGAATGGTAGAGAGATAGTATGATTGTGGTTCGATGAACCCTCTGCCAAGCACTTAAATTTGAATTGCGGAGTAATCATGTAGATGTAGATGTAGATCTTAATTAGCCCGAAACATTAGGTTCCCAGCATTCCTACCTCCATGGTTCACCTCGATGATACTTCCCTGTGACGTCACTCTGACGTGCCCGTGCCCAGTTTCGACCGTGTTAGTTGCTTCGAGGCGTAGTTTTTTCATCAAAAATGCCAGCTTGAGTTGTTTACGGCAGTACTAATCGATCCGATCGTAATCTAAAGTTTAGAGCAATCGCATTTCGTTCGTAAGTAGGACAATTCCAGCAATATTTTATTATGTATACATGAATTATTGTTGCAGGGTTTACTTGTATTGTAATGGTTTCATTACTGTCATTTGACTTTAGATTTGTCTTACTTCACTCAGTGTCCGTTCTTTTTCTTCTTTTCTATGGTTTTCATTGCCTTCCAAATCGCAAACGCTCCGACATCCGAGCCATACTGTATATACGATCTCGTCACCGCACAACACACGCCTACGTAACAGCCCTGACTGTTGGGGCAGCACCTGATGCCCTAAATTACTCTCGCCGATAAATATTATTCGTTGTTCACATGTCCTTCCCCTTTAAATAAGATTCTGGGTAGAACAGCTGGAGACACCGGTCAGGAGTGCGTGAGTTTTCTGTGTACGATTGTATGAATGCGTATGTGTGCTGTGCTTCCTTTCTGAAGGAGAGTTTGGCTGAAAACTTATGTTAACACTCTTTTCATCGTGACTGCACTGTCTAGGAGTGTGAGTAGCACAGTTTCACAGTATAGTTATTCCCTCACGATGTTAGTTGTAAATGATCCACTACACTTCAACAGGATCAATGAGTTAAATAATTAGACTACCAGAAAAAAATGACATTTATTACGCCACATTAAGGTTATCTGTGGCAGAAACAGGAGTTCACAATGTTGCAGTCAAAAGTTTTGATCACTTATCCATTGATATAAATTGCCTAACAGACAGCAAAGTAAAATCTGAAACTAAATTGAAAACGGTTTTCTTTGCTAACTCTTCGTATTCCGTGGAAGATTACCTATTACTGCAATATGTAAACGGTGATAGATAGGAACTACTAACATCTGTGTGTCTTTAATTAAAAAATGTAAAAACCAATAAATATCAGCATGATGAATCTACACAGAAAAATTTATGTCGTTATATATAACGACCCGTTCTATATCATTACCGTTTAAAGTGCAAGTGATAGATGGAACATGAAACTAAGTACTGTAACTAGCTATTGGTATATCACAAAGTATGGTAGAGACTTCTATACTTTGAGAACCTCAAAATGAAATTCAAAAGTTAACTCAAGCAGATGATCAAAGTAGATATACATTCTATTTGTGCTATGTTTGTTTATTCCTGAAAAGTGACAGAGTTACTGGCGAGAAATATTCGGGGAAAAGAGGCCAATAGGCTATGTTGGAAGGGTAGGCCTACATCTTACACAGGTTAAGCTATCGTTACTAAAAAGTTACTCACATACTTGTTAAGGCAAAATATCCATTTTAAGGGTTCTTAACCGTTAGAGATCATTCTTTTGTAACATTTATAGCATTCCACAATGCAGTAATATCTTTAAAAAATTATATTGCTGTTTACCGCATAAGTTTCTATTATTGGTCGCACACTCAATGACGCATAACAGGTAAGATTTCAAAGTGAGAAGATGGGTAAATTTCAGTGAGACTAATTCACTGGCAATCTAATAAAACAAGAACTCTATTCTGCGTGGAGGTATACCTCTACACAGTTCTGTTTCTTTGACATTTCAAAAGTTGTTCACGTTGTTGACATGCAGAAGATATGATAGCATGCCTTGCTTCTTTCCTCATTGCACACTCTTATGGGCTAGCAAAGAACACATACGCAGGTGTTTTTCCATACGTGAGCACTAAAAACTTTGTGCATATGGCTTGAAAGCTAAAAATGTAACGAACAGAAAGTAATACCTCTACCAATAAGCAAACAAGCATTCTTTCGGAGTTCCAATTTCATTTTCTATCCATACAAATACCATAAAAGTGGAATTATATGGCTTACGAAAGCACGATTTTCACATCACTTCCTTCTGTTTCTCGTTATCCGAATTATAGCAGCAAAAAATAAGTTACGTTTACGAGGCCAAAAGTGTTATATTACTAGAGCAAATACGCATTCAAGAGCAGAGAAACGTTCGAAATTGCCTTCCTGACACTATGTTATTCATATAAGCTCTATAATTTTCAGTATTTAAAACAACTGTTGCCCGCACAAGACGGAAATAATGAGCAAGAAGCAATCGTAAACAGCAGTCCGATAATGTTTTGGGCTACTTAGAATAGTGGCAGGTCCTGCCCACTCTGGCTTCCAAATAACGTAAAGAGTAAGTGGATAGTGCCAGCTCCCTTCTTTTTTTACCTCAATGAAACTGGCCATTCGTATATTCATAGTAACTCTGACCTATGGGTTGTCAGTTCTTTGCCATCTTAATAAAAGAGGTTCCGCGTGCGCCTTTTGATTCGTGTACACCTATAAACGGTGTAGTTAATCGAATTGTAGAAGGTCAATTTGAATGCATATCTGGATAGACTTTCTAGCGTAACAATGCGATACCGTCACTCCCTAGTGACAGTTGTTATTATGTATAGATTACCTTATGTAAGTAAGTTCCGTAATATTATTTGGGAAAATATTATTAAATTTTGATAGGGCACACCAAGGACCAGTACAATTCTAGCGCAAGCATTAATCATTCAAGCGTTATGAAACAACACATTCAGAGTGTCACAATGCGATGTCAGATGAGTGAGCCATTTGCTTTACATACAGCAAATCTATGTCACGTTTCCAGATCATACCATCTAACAAAATTACTCTGAACTTTTTCTATTTTTCACAAGTCTTGACTCACGAGACATACAGACGATGGCTACAACATCGTTACGTTTCATGATAACCTCAACATTTCTTTAATACCTTAGCTCGTCGTGACACGTATGTGACTGCAAACTAACGTTTAGTTACCGAACACTGGAGAAAATGTACATTACTCCTCACGTCAGTTTACATCAAGTTCTCAGAATGTTGTCTAATCCGCAAAGATAAGTACCGCAGAAACAAGAAATGTCCCTTAAAAATTGGGCACAGATTTTGCAAGTTTTCCGCACGTTAAATGAAGTTCGCTCTAATCCAAACCGGGCATAGTGACTAAGGGGAACTCAGCCACGTTAATGTACCTCATTTTGCAAATAGTTCACTTTAAGAATTTTAGTAGATTCTACCTAGATACTCCCCCATGTTTCTGAAAGACGTTCCAGCCATTCTGACCTTGTATCAAGCTACCGACAAAGGCGCAATCAGATGAAGTATATTCCGAAACAAATTTTTGGTTTGAAGAATTAATGAATAAACCCTCCACAATGGTACGAAAAATCTCCGAGTCTAAGCCGAATTAACCCATAATAATCAATTCAGGACAACTGTTGTCACTATAAATACTCACGATGCATTAAGCAGTACTAACTCAGCCGCAACCACCAATGCTGTTATCAAATTATAGCGTCGAAGAGAGCACATGGAAAGAGGTATTTAGTGGCTCGTATCAAACGTAGTCTAAATGTGTGGTAATAAAAAGTAACGAAATAAAAAATTAAATAATATTTTATTTCCATGTTGGTGAATTGTTTATAGGCTCAGTCGACTCGGTTCAGTACATAGGAGTAATATATGCTCTTTCAGATTTCAGGATATCTTTCACACACCAACCCTAAGCGCATGATAAAAGTAATGAGACTCCATCCGAAGCCATTTCACCTTGGCTCCATTCATGAACCTAACAAAAAAATAATGTTCCGGATAAATGTACGCACTACCCTTCACCTTTCAAAATGCAGTGGTTTGCAGAGTGTTAACACTCAAGTACTACAATTTTATTTTCATAGTGACACACTTGGTTCCTTTAGGCAAAGATGTTTTTTTTTCTGAAGGACATCTGACCCCTTTTCTTTTAAAAAGAACGTTTGTTAGTCTTCAGTATCAAAAGTGCAGATTATTGGACAATTACTGGTTTCGGTTTACCTATTACAGCATCTTGAGATATTTCACTGCAATAATAGTAACCCTAATCAATAATTATTCCGTATTTCATGCTGTGTCAAACTTAAGTGGTATAAATGGTATGGTAAATAAATCGGCAACAGTAGCCCCACATCTCCCTCCGCAGAAACAAATTATGGAGTTGTGGACCTGACGGATAACACAGTTGTTGTAGAGGTATTGTTTCATGAATAGGTTCGGCTCGACTCCACTCCATTCGATCAAATGCTACTTTAGTTTTCTTTATAACATTGTTAACAACTCCTGCAAGTTCTACTGTAGTGCTTCAGAACAAAGGGCTTTGTCTCCAATTCTATATAATAGTTACGTTACCGCTCCGACCACAATGACAAAAATAGATGTCTATCTGTGAGACTGACACATTACTTCAAAAGTCTTGTCTCTGCACGAAGAAATATCTTTCCATCGAAAGATATGCCAACGAAGAAAGGAGATTTGTAATTCGGTGAAGAAGATATGCATGAAAAAATCTGAAACCGTCATATATATTAGCAAATATAGCACAAGTTACAGCTCTCGTGGTTCAGATCAGATCTCCTAAGAGACCCAGAAAACTTCATTTCCGTGTGCCTGCCAGTCCGACGTCATCAGTTATCCGCAATTGAAAGTATGATGGTCGACACTTTGTTCGATTTCACATAACCATGCCTTAAACCAGTAGCAGTAAATAAACAAAAAGTGCTGAACTCATAATTCGAGGAGGCAACAGACCGTCAGCCTTGTTCAGAAATTATTTACATATCTCAACGTAACTGATTAATTTCGAAATGACATAATGTAGCACTTACTGCTGCTGTACAGTTTATTCTCAGTGGTACGACCAGAGTCAACCAAATACCATTTACATTTTTGTTGAAACGAATGTCAAAGTATTATTTATAAATAATATTATATAGTGACTTTTATTTTATGACATACGTGTTAAGCAACATCTGCTATTAACTAAAATTTTTACTGCTAAAAGTTGTTTGACTGAAACCTGTCGCACAATTAAAAATAAATTTTACAGCAGTTTCACTTGTTATAATAAACATTTATTAACGCTGAGGAACACAATCAATAAAAACTGTAATTAGTTATAATCGGGATAGAGGGCGACAGAACTTCAGAGGAGTACCTCATCGCTACCATGCTGTTGTACTCTAAGAGCTTTAAGAAACGATGTAGAGGTTCAACAACGCAATGTAATGATAATAATAAAAAGTAACTGAACTCGAAGGTATTGGAAGAGGTTCTTTTTCGTGGACAGAGGGAAGATATATATACGTATGCAGAACTTGAAAAGGACGTGGAAGATTTAAATAAAGTGAGCCCTACTTCGAAGTCGCCGGAGCAGACGGAACGCTATCTCAGTTGGAGAAACATGCGGAAGGAAACAATCCCGACATTTATCGTAGCCGCGAATGTCTGTTCCAGAATGATATACATGAAATGTATTCGCTGTTGCGAATGTGGACTAACTCAGCTGTATAATGGAATGACGAAAATGAAAATTTGTGGCGCACCGGGGCTTGATTCCAGATTACCCGTTTATCGCGAGCGGTCGCCTCACCATTTAGTTATCCGAGCACGACACACGGCGTGACAGAAACTTCCACATGTCGTCAACGATGTGCTTAAATCCTGTACTCGTACATCCATTACGTATATTCCCGTACAGGGGAGACATTTTACTTGAAAGTCGCTTGCGGTGGATAAATACGATGTTGCAGTTCCTTCGGACATGCAGACATGTCACTGCATTATACAGCTGATGGTAATCCATATTCCCAGCTGCGAATTCGTTTCATGTATTTCATAATGGCTGTAGTCGCCACAGTGCCTGTTTCATCGGACATGTATGTATGTCAGAAAGAAATTTTCACAGTACTTCGGAATAACACAAGCACTGCAGTACCGTATTTCAGGATGGTCGCATGGAGGTTTCAATCGCACTCATCCCGCTGAAGCGCACAGTAAGCTCAGCACAGTACGTGTGGCAAAATGGCAATAATAGATACAACACAACATTTTCCATATAACGACAGTGTACTCTGACAATAGCAGGAAATTATGCTACATTTATCGGTTTCGGCATGGGACCAGCATCTTCAGATGTCTGTAAACGTATGCAATCAGTAACAAAGATCATTACATAATAGATGGTGCTGCCGCATCGAAACCTACAATTGTTGCACACTTCGCTTCGATCAAGACGGATGTAAAAGCTTTACCACTGTCAAACTGTCCTTTCCACCTTGAATATGATGTGGTTTGACAATAATGACAGCACTTAAAATCTTTCGGCAAAGCTATGTGCCCGACTGAGTCTTGAAAGTAGAACGCTCACCTTTCACTGACAAATGCCCGACCTACTGAGATATCCAAGCGCGGTTCAAGACCTGCCGTACCTTATCTCCTTCCTGGCTTCCATACATCACAGAATCCCTCGGCAACCTTGTGGGATTAGCACTTCTTTCTTCCAGCAGTGCAAGTCCCGCAAGCTTGCTGGAGTACGTCAGTGAACTTCGGGAAGTACGAGATGAGGTAATGGCGGAAGTTGTAAGCTCAGGTCAGAATGTTCGGACAGGTGACTGGCCACCTTCTGTAATACAAAAAGCGAAAATGAGTCAAATTCACATCGCTGGGATTTGAAAGACGTTATGAGACATCCGAACAGAACCATTGACGAAAAACTACCAAGAAACACAGCAAGAAGAAGACAATTGAAAGTCAGTGGAGCACTGTTCCGCGAAAGGCGAAGGCCGCACGTTCGAGTCCGACTTCACTACATACTTTAAAATCGCCATTAAATATCAGGGCAGGGAATACTCCGCTGCAGATGAAAATGTGTTAAGAAAGCACTTGTTGCATGATACAAAATTATAATTAACGGACATTACTCTTCTTGTGTAAAATGGGACAGATGTGTTGTACTTGTGTGTAGCAAAAAAAAAAAAAAAAAAAAAAAAACCAGCTGTGTGTATTAATTTTATTTAGTTTCCACCGGAGTGCAACTGGGTTGATATACTGCAGCCAGACGCACTAAGACGATAAGTTCCGCCGCGGGCGCTGATAATTTCTGGTCGTTTTACTACGTGTATGTCGTAGATTCTGGATTGGACTGTATCACCGAAACTGTCAACAATTGAATGAAATTAATAAACACAACTCGTGGTGCTATTGTTGCTACACAGGGTAGTCCCGTGATGTGGAGTGCGATCCAACACCTACAGAGCCTCTTTTTAAGAGTGATAAACGTTTAATGGATGCGCCAGTATTCCGACAAGTACGAGAATTAGAAATACGAAATCCTTCCATACACCAGGAGCAATCGTTCACGGGACGCAACTGGTAGATTGTCTGAAGCAGAATTTCTAAAATCATTTGCGGAAGAGGCAACAGTGTTACATTTGTGTGTGTGTGTGTGTGTGTGTGTGTGTGTGTGTGTGTGCAGAATGTATGAGACTGATCATATACCACCAGATTTTCGGTAAAGCATCATTCATACAATTACCAGGGTTGCAAGGGTCGAAAATGCGAGAATTCATACAAAGCAGCTTACCAGCTCACGGAAACAAATTTCTGACAAGAGTAATATGCAGAAGAATTGAAAAGAAAATTTAGGGCCTGTTTGATAAGGACCGCCTTGGCTTAAGGAAACGTAAAAACAAGAAAGACGCATGGGAACAAATTTCTGACAAGAATAATATGCAGAAGAATTGAAAAGAAAATTTAGGACCTGTTAGATGAGGATCGCATTGGCTTAAGGAAACGTAAAAACATCAAAGAGGCAGTTGTGATGTTGTGGTTGATAATAGAAGAAAGACTGAAGAAAAATCAAAAAACGGTTAGTAGGATTCGTCGACCTGAAAAAAAAGTTTGATTTTTTAAAACGGTGGAAGATGTTCGCAATGCTGAGAAAAACAGGGGTAAGCTATTGGGAATGAAGGATGGTATACAGTATGTATAAGATTCAAGAGGTAACAATTATAATGAAAGACCAAGAAAGATGTGCTTGTAATAATCTGTTCAATCTATACATAGAAGATGAAACGACAGAAATAAAAAAAGATTAAAAAAATGGAATTAAAATTCAAAGTGAGAGGATATCTATCATAAGATGCTGATAACATTGCTATCCCCAGTGAAAGCGGATAAGAATTGCAGAATGTACTGAATTAAATGAACAGTGTAATGGGTACTGAATATGGATAGAGAGCAAATCGAAGAAAGACGAAGGTAATGAAAAGTAGCAGAAATGAGAACGGCGAGGAACTTAACATCAGAATTGCTTATGGCGAAGTAAATGAAGTAATTCTGCTACCTAGCAAGCGAAATAGCCGATGTTGGGTGGACCAAGGAGGACATCGAGAGCAGAGGACATTCCTGGCGAACAGAAGTCTACTAGTATCAAAATAGGCTTCAATTTGAGGAAGAAATTTCTGAGAGTGTACGTCTGGCGCACAGCTTTCTAAGGGAAAACCGGAGCAGAAGAGAATCGAAACATTTGAGGAGAGTTCCTACTGATGCATACTGAGGATGAGGTGGACTCATAAGGAATGAGGAGTTTCTTCGCAGAATTGTCGAGCAAAGGAGTATATGGAGCACACTGACTACAAGAAGAGACGGGGTTATAGGACGTGTGTTAAGACGCCAGGGGTGCCTCAGAGGGTATAAGCTTTAGAGGAAGACAGAGATTGGAATACGTCCAGGCAATAACTGAGGAAGCAGGTTGTAAGTGCTTAACTGGGATGAAAACTGTGGCACATCGAAATTGTCATGAGATCAAGGAAGAGAAAAAGGTAGTTGAGATCCGTATCATCAGACATCTTCGGTAGCATATGGTAGAGCGCGCGTAAGTCAAAAGCTGCGACTGGAGAATTTCGTTTACGCTGTAGCCGATATGACCAGCGATGCGTAAGTGTGAAACTCTGACAGAATTACTGCATTAAATTAAGATGCGCCCCGCCTGAGCAAATCGGGTGATACTGGTATCATCGATGCCTAGATTAACATTTTCATTCAGTATTTTCGACTATTTTGCTACATCAGAGATTTTTCGAACTCGAAGAAAAAGCGAAAATGAATGAGAGGAGACAGTAGAGGCAGCTGCCTCGCGGAGTGGCGTCCAGTGCGGCCGCGGTCGGCGTCACTGCGAGCGCTTAACCTGCGGGTGTCGGCTGTCGCACACGTACTGGAGGCCCAGGCGTCCCACGGCAGGCGGCGTGGCGGCTGCGGCGCGGTGCCAGCGTCGCGACGGCGGCCGGCGGACTGAGGCGGCGCGGCCGGCGCTGGGGGCAGCAGGCGCGGGGGCGGCGCGGGGGCGGCTGGCGGCGGCGGCGGCGGCGGGCGACGCCTGCGCGCCCGCAACAAGTACCGCGGGCCGCCGCGGCCGCTGGGCTCGGTCAGCTATCTCGCGAGATACGAGCTGATACACTGAGGCGACCAAACTCTTCGGATAAGCCAGATGCAAACGTAAAAAGGCGGTAGTATTGCGTATACAAGGTACAAAAGGGCACTGAATTTCGCTTAGGTGGTTCATGTGAAAAGGTTTCCAACGTGGCTATGGCCGCACGAAGGGAATTAGTAGACTTTGAACGCGGAATGGTAGATGGAGCTAGACGCATGGGACAGTCCATTTGGGAAATCGTTAGGAAATACAATATTCCGATACTCGCAGTGTCAAGACTGTGCCCAAAACATCGTACTTCAGGCACTACCACCCACTTTTTTTTTTTTTGGACAGCATGGTTGTGGAGGTGAAGCAGTGATTAGTATGATTAATCAATTATTAAAAAACAGTCCCAATCGTATTTATTATTATTATACCACCAACCGGTTTCAACCTGACGTAGGGGTCATCTTCTGGTCGTTTACCCCGTTGGTCGACTACTGGTGGTGTCACTCATGTCTACATAACGGCAGGATTCAACAAAGTGATGGAAGTCCCCTGCCGTTATGTAGACATGAGTGACACCACCAGCAGTCGACCAGTGGTGTAAACGCCCAGAAGATGAAGTCGTAGAAGATGAAGTCGGGTTGAAACCAGTTGGCGGTATAATGATAATAAATGCGATTAAGTCAGTTTTTGAATAATTGACTGCCACCCACCACGGACAACACAGTGCCCGACGGCCTCCACTTAGCGACCAAGAGCAGCCGCGTTCGAGTAGCGTTGTCACTATTAACAGAAAAGCAACGCTGCGTTTACTTCACGCAGAAATCAATGTGAAATGTACGACGAACGTATCCGTTAGAACACTGCGGAGAAACTTGGAGTTAATAGAGTATGGAAGCAAACGACTGACGCGAGTGCCCTTGCTAACAACATGGCACCTCTTGCAGCGCCTCTCTTTTGATCGTGGCCATATCAGATGGATCCTAGACGACTGGATAACTGGTATGGTCAATTGACTTCCGATTTCAATTGGTAAGAGCTGACGGTAGGCTTCCAGTCTGGCGCAGTTCCCACGAAGCCATGGAACCAATTGCCCACAAAGACTGCGCAAGCTGGTGATGTCTCCGTAATTATGTGGGCTGCGTTTACATGAAATTGACTGGGTTCTCTGGTCCAGCTGAATCAACCATTGACTGTAAATGGTTACGTTCGGTTACTTGGAGCTTATTTGCAACCATTGATGGACTTCACGTTTCAAGAAATGGATGTGACTTATTTAAGGCGACAATCCTCCATGTCACTGGCCACAGTTCTTTCTCAAGTGGTTGGAAGAATATTCTGGACAATTCGAAAGAATGATTTGCCCACCCAGATCCCCTGACATGAATCCCATCGAACATTTATGGAACGTAATCGAGAGGTCAGTTCGCGCACATAATCATACACCCAGTTATGGACGCCTATAGAGATATCATGGCTCCATATACCTGCAGTGGACTTCCATAAATTTTTTTCAGTCCATGCCACGCCAATTTTCTGCAATAGGGTGTGCAAAATGGGATCGATACGACATTAGGAGGTATCTCATGGATTTCCACAACTGAGTATATGACAGCGTTAAAGACCGACACTGTGACATCGGCTGCTCTGGACCGTATTTGAGAGAGCAAAAGCAGAGGTAACCCCAGAAGCTTTGCCTCGTCGTAGCGACCCTGCAATGACTCATTATCATTCTTCGTCTCCGGGTCTGAGAATGCAGCGTGTGTGTTGGTTGGGAGAAAACCTGTTGCTATGACGGGGTCTCGGTCATCCCTGTTCTTAAGAGTCTGGACTAATTGTATCATCAACGTTCACTAGCGGATCACATGCTGATCCTCTATAGCAGGCATTGAATTTCATTTCTTGCAGCGGGTGTTTCGTCGCTTGGTAAAGAATTGATTAAAAAAACAGCAGAGAAGCAAGAGACCCATAAAAGTCAGTATCGTCTGGCAATGCATCTATTCAGAAACTGACACATGCACTGAGGTGGTCATGGTATACCTTCTAATATCACGTTGAACCTCCTTTTGCATGCCCTAGTGCAGCAGTTCGACTTGGTATGGACCCGACAAGACATTCGAAGACCCCTGCTGGAATATCTAAGTTTGCGATCAATGACTGTGGAACTGTTGCCGATTCAGGATTTTGCGCGGTTTGATGCGGCCCGCCACGAATTCCTTTCCTGTGCTAACCTCTTCATCTCAGAGTAGCACTTGCAACCTACGTCCTCAATTATTTGCTTGACGTATCCCAATCTCTGTCTTCCTCTACAGTTTTTGTCCTCAACAGCTACCTCTAGTACCATGGAAGTCATTCCCTCATGTCTTAGCAGATGTCCTATCATCCTGTCCCTTCTCCTTATCAGTGTTTTCCACATATTCCTTTCCTCTCCGATTCTGCGTAGAACCTCCTCATTCCTTACCTTATCAGTCCACCTAATTTTCAACATTCGTCTGTAGCACCACATATCAAATGCTTCGATTCTCTTATGTTCCTGATTTCCCACAGTCCATGTTTCATTACCATACAATGCTGTACTCCAGACGTACATCCTCAGAAATTTCCTCCTCAAATTAAGGCCGGTATTTGATATTAGTAGACTTCTCTTGGCCAGAAATGCCTTTTTTGCCATAGCGAGTCTGCTTTTGATGTCCTCCTTGCTCCGTCCGTCATTGGTTATTTTACTGCCTAGGTAGCAGAATTCCTTAACTTCATTGACTTCGTGACCATCAATCCTGATGTTAAGTTTCTCGCTGTTCTCATTTCTGATACTTCTCATTACCTTCGTCTTTCTGCGATTTCTCTCAAACCATACTGTGTACTCATTAGACAGTCCATTCCGTTCAGCAGATCATTTAATTCTTCTTCACTTTCACTCAGGATAGCAATGTCATCAGCGAATCGTATCATAGATATCCTTTCACCTTGTATTTTAATTCCACTCCTGAACCTTTCGTTTATTTCCATCATTGCTTCCTCGATGTACAGATTGAAGAGTAGCGGCGAAAGGCTACAGTCTTGTCTTACACCCTTCTTAATACGTGCACTTCGTTCTTGATCGTCCACTCTTATTATTCCCTCTTGGTTGTTGTACATATTGTATATGACCCGTCTCTCCCTATAGCTTACCCCTACTTTTTTCAGAATCTCGAACAGCTTGCACCATTTTATATTGTCGAACGCTTTTTCCAGGTCGACAAATCCTATGAAAGTGTCTTGATTTTTCTTTAGCCATGCTTCCATTATTAGCCGTAACGTCAGAATTGCCTCTCTCGTCCCTTTACTTTTTCTAAAGCCAAACTGATCGTCACCTAGCGCATTCTCAATTTTCTTTTACATTCTTCTGTATATTATTCTTGTAAGCAGCTTCGATGCATGAGCTGTTAAGCTGATTGTGCGATAATTCTCGCACTTGTCAGCTCTTGCCGTCTTCGGAATTGTGTGGATGATGCTTTTCCGAAAGTCAGATGGTATATCGCCAGACTCATATATTCTATACACCAACGTGAATAGTCGTTTTGTTGCCACTTCCCCCAATGATTTTATAAATTCTGATGGAATGTTATCTATCCCTTCCGCCTTATTTGTCCTCCAAAGCTCTTTTAAATTCCGATTCTAATACTGGATCCCCTATCTCTTCTAAATCGACTACTGTTTCTTCGTCTATCACATCAGACAAATCTTCACCCTCATAGAGGATTTCAATGTATTCTTTCCACCTATCTGCTCGATTACGTCCCATAAATATTCAATGGGAATCACGTCGGGCGATCAGAGTGGCTAAATAATTCGCTCGAACTGTCCAGAACGTTCTTCCAACCAATCGCGAACAAATGTGGCCCGGTGACTTGGCGGATTATCAGTCATAAAAATTCCATTGTTCTTCAGGAACGTAGAGTCCATGAATGGTTGAAAATGGCCTTCAAGGAGCAGAAAATAACTATTTCCAGTCAAAGATCGGTTAAGTTGGAATAATCTGTTCAATTCCATTCCATGGAAATACAGGTCACGCCAGTATGGAGGCACGACCAGCTTGCAAAGCCTTGTTGATAACTTGAGTCCATAGCTTCTTGTGTTCTGCGCCACACTCTGACTGTACCATCAGCTTTTGCCAACTGAAACCTGGACACATCTGAACAGGCCACGGTTTTACAGTCATCTAGCGTCCACTCATTATAATCACAAGCCCAGAAGAGGCGCTGCAGACGATGTAGTGCTGCCACTTGCGTCGGTCTTCTGTTGCTGTAGCTCATTAAAGACAAATTTCGCGGCACTGTCCCAACGGATAAATTCGTCATACGTGCCATATTCATTCCTGCGTTTATTCACACAATGCTGCTTGTCTGTTAACACTAATAACTCTATGCAAACGTTGCTGCTCTGGTACATAACGTGAAGGCGGTCGGCCACTGCGTTGTGATATTATGGGGAACTCTTGACACTATAGATCGCTGACTATTAATTCTCTAACGATTTCTGGAATGAAATGTCCCATGCGTCTAGCTGCATCTAGCATTCTGCATTCGGAGTCTGCTTATTCCAGTTATGCGGCACAATCACGTCGGCAACTTTTTCACGTAAATCACCTTGGTAAAAATGGCAGCTCTGCCAACGCACTGCCCTTTTACACCTTGTGTATGCGATACTACCGCCGTCTTTATTTGTGTATATCATTATCCCATGACTTTCGTCATATGAGTATCGTGTCTTTGCCAGAAATGGACGAAGAAAACTATCTAATGTCTCTTTTTTCATGAATAACGAAATTTCGTAAAACAATAAAGCAAAAATTAGTCCAACGTTAGCAGATTACAGAAGTTAACTTACTGAAAACTTTACCATTTCATAAGCACAGATTTTTACTGTTCATTTAATGTAGCTGCCATAATTCCACAAACACTTTAACTGAAACTACATAGTCACCCAGAAGTAGACTATTACTTGACGTTGTTATTATAATCCTGTGCTTTAAGGACCGCTTCATCAAAGAATACGCTATAACCACCACACACTATTGTGATCACGGCTGACTCCTCCAACGCATTGAGGACTTTGTACTGGTCAAATACAACAGCGCAACATGAAAGCTTGGCTAGCATCTGCATTTGAGTTCAAGCATGCGTCTCTCGTGGAGTGTCCATATTTTCGTCCCGCCCGTGAATGTACCAGATTCCGCAATTCAATAAGCTACTTTAAAAAGCAAATCGAAGTCCAAATCCAGATTCATATTGCCGTAAAAGTTTATCAGCTGTGCTGATTCTCGCTCCACTTAAGCTCGTTGTTAAATAAACTCAAACTTGTGCGAAGTTAAAGTTTCCCAGTTGCGAAAACATATATACACAAAACTAACGTTCAACTGTCCGACAACAAGACCAAACGGCAATCATATTTCTGTAACTTATTGTATTAGTGTTACGAAAGGGCGCCTGTCCCTGGGGAAAGGGGGACCACCCACCATTCCCTAGCTCTCGGGGCAAGGAAAAAATTTAGTTTAGTCAGGTGGTTTTCTGTCTGTAAAATTAATTAGATGTCGGAATTACATAGGTTCTAACAACGTCGGAACTGGTTGTTTCTTTAGCTACTTACAACTCAATATTTGTCTTCGACAATATTGAAAATAGTCATGCCGCTGGGTTTGCCCCCACCCCCTACACAAATATCGTATGGGCGCTCTTAGTGTTACATGAAGCTCAGAACTCAAATATCATTCCACGGAAGCAAGTCAATACAACTTTCAAAAAGTTTCGACAAGATTTGCTTCCATGTTCTCCGAGCGTTTTCAATTTCTTACTGTAAAACTGACCTTTTCCAGGTAGTGTTGCTCTGTGGTAGATGAAAAAATCTGATTTGTATTTTTTATTTAATCTTTATATTAACAGCCTTTTATAAACGCTCGGTAATAAAGAATTATAATTTGCAATAAAACCTTGATCACTGTGTCGTATATATAATTAGATATAAGGAAACGTGCGTTTCTCATTGAAATGAGAGATGTTTATCAATTAGCCTTTGTTGATGAATTTTCTATTTAAATCCGAACCGAACAAAAATAAAAAAGTAAAAAAGATCGAAACTACACTCAAACCAGAGATCCATCTATTACCAGTCTAGAGCGCTAACGAGTTTCTCCCCTCTTTATGTATATTACGCTTTTCGGATATGCTCGTAGTACGTGCACCTTTATTTAATAATATGCATCAGCTGGGGTTCGAATCCACGGCCTTCACATGGTAGGCGAGTATTCCACTGCCACGTTAAATTAGAGTAGTAAAATCGAAGCCGATTTTCACGACAAATTTTGGTAGCTGCTGTAGAACAGATTTAATCCTGAACTTCTCCCTCTCAGGCGACACCGCCTTACCGTAGCACTGTCTACGTCGGCGAGAGGGTTTGTGTGTTTCAGTGAAGTGGAGAGCTACACCGACTGCAGGGTAGCTGCTGGCAGTGTCTGTTAAGCCGGCCAGGCCTCTGGTGGAGGAACCAGACGAGGATGGTCCCACAATGTCCCATCTTTCCTACATCCTTGATTTGTCGGATGGGCGCAGCTCTAAACCCTGGCAAATCGGTAGGCCTAGGGAATGGCAGTCGGAAACATTCCCCGGTCCTCCATGGCGGTAGTTGAATCGTTGGGCCAGCTCTCCAGCAGTTATAAAAAACAAGTATTTCCTCTGGTCGAGATCTGAGTCAAAAGCCTCCGAAAAATGACGGGATAGGATCACCACGGAGACGAAAATGGCTACGGAAAAGAACTATGTTTAGTAAAAAGGCGGAATGTGGATGAAAAAATGGTTCTGAGCACTATGGGACTTAACATCTGAGGTCATCAGTCCCCTAGAACTCAGAACTACTTAAACCTAACTAACCTAAGGACATCACACACATCCATGCCCGAGGCAGGATTCGAACCTGCGACCGTAGCGGTCTCGCGGTTCCAGACTGAAGCGCCTAGAACCGGTCGGCCACTAAGACCGGCAATGTGCATGATTTGGTGACGAAGAAAAGAGAAATTTTGTACGAACTAGGGAAGTTGAAGGTAGAAGTGGTTTCTCAATGAAACAAATGTCAGGGGGAGGAATAAGAAAATATAGGAGATTACATTCATTTTTACGGTGACGTTAAGGAGGAGGAAAGGTCCTAGAAAGGGATTTCAATAGACGTCCTTGAGAACCACGGAAGAGATATCTATCTAGGCTAAGAGCCTTCAGCACCGGCCAGCCGCACAACAGAAATGTCCGGTGGAGCCCGGATCGAATAGGGGCCAGTCTATCGGCCGCCAAGCAAAGTATAGGAGAGGCAAGCAGAAGCCACGAGGCGTCAGATACGCCGCTACAGGTCACGAAGTTCACGAACTAAATTACTGCGCTTAGACATGAGACTGAAAATAATGTGCAGAGAGTTCTACCCATTTAAGGCTGCACATAGGCCACAGAATGCAGTCTTGGCCGAGAAAGCCGCTGGATCAAAGGCCAAGAGAAGCCGCTCTTCCACAATCAGAGCTTAATTCAGTGCAACCAGCAAGACGCGTTGTAGTCCACCGCCGCTTAGTCACCGAGTCGTGCCCCTGGGGCAACCACAATGCTCCAGACGACGTGTGGCCTAAGACGCTGTACCAACCGTCTGAATCTGTAAATTATGCTGGTTGTTGACTTTGGTTACACCTGAAACGTCCCCTTTGAACAATTATACATGACTGTGCTTAAACTGACACACAATATTTTTTTAGCGCAACGCAATCTGACTTTCAAAAATCCCTGCAAAAGAATGGCCCTGACTAACACTAATCTATACCTTTCAAAAATCACTTACCTCACCAAAAATCTCCGTTACTCGAACTACTGCAATACAGCGAGCGCCACTACTGCCAGCTAAATAAAAGATTCTAACTACGGAAGGCACCAACTACTGATAGGGAACCGAGCGGGGTGGCGCAGTGGTTAGACACTGGACTCGCATTCGGGAGAACGACGGTTCAATCCCGCGTCCGGCCATCCTGATTTAGGTTTTCCGTGATTTCCCTAAATCACTCCAGGCAAATGCCGGGATGGTTCCTCTGAAAGGGCACGGCCGACTTCCTTCCCTAATCCGATGAGACCGTTGACCAGCTGTCTGATCTCCTATCCCAAACGAACAAACCAACCAACTGATAGGGAAAGTTAGCAAATGAAAGATTTTAATAGAGAACAAACAATGTATTTACCTTAATAGTCATAATATATATATCAGTTCATGACATCCAGTCTAAAAAATTTCAAAACTCCGCCATCTCTCTCCCCACATCCACCACAGCTGGCGGCTCACCTCCAACTGCGCAACGCTACGCGCTGTTCACATCCAGCTGCCGCTGCCCAACACTACAATGGCAGACAACAATGCAAACTAGCCACAGACTGCACACAGCACAGCCAGTGATTTTCATACAGAGCGCTACGTAACGTTGCCAATAAGAAAACATAAACAGCCTACTTACATACCGAACTCTAAAACCTCTCAACTATTGTGGACATTGACAATCAGTGATCGATATTTGACTTCAGAAAAGGTAATTGACAGATTTATTTTCTGAATTACGTTGACAGCCTAATTTAAGTTGGCTTAGATACTTCCCAGTACCGGAATTTTGCCAGAAAAAGTTAGTGGATGTATAACGGCCTTCAGTGTTATATAGTGTACGGAGCAGGACAGTGTTCTGGGAAAGTGGGTCGCGGCTGTTTGAGCAGTTTAGCGCCCAGCCACCGGGGGCGATGTGTTTCCTACTATTTTATGTTTTCTATGCGTTTTTGTTTTTTTCTTTTTTTGACGAGTTGTAACCTGTAATAACCTCCTTTTTGACAGGGATTAAATTTCGAAAAACAACATTTTCGTCGTGTCTGTAAGAGTGACGTGGGGCGTGTTCTCCTGATAACACTTCAAGGAGCGAGTAAAGTGTCGTTCACTAGGAACACATCAGGCTAAAGTCGGTTCGCTAAAAGTAAAGATGCACCCGACACATGTACTAACTGTTGTTCTGTTAAAATTGGTCTTCTGTCAAGACTTATATTGTTGTCTGGACAGTTAGCTAGAAATTATGAAATTATTTGTTCGTGTTGTTGTTCAGTCGTCAGCCAATTATTATTTCTTGTATTGGCCTTCCGCCATGGTGCCCCCCCCCCTTACTCAAACGGGCTTTTTGTTTTATTAGCAAGAAATAAATTTTGTTTCTTTGCGTCCTGAGAATACTTGTTGTCTGCTGGCCGCGGATGTAGCAATATCAAATGTTGGGAGGAAATTGATGGGAGGATATTGACAGTAGAAATCACAAAAAACGACCACGAGGTTATTGTTAACGTGGCTTACGCACTTACAAATGAAGCTGACAGCAAAGGCAGTGATGAGTTTTATGGCTATTAGAAAGTGTGCTAGAGGGCATAAGTGCCCACAAAGAAATAACATTAATGGGAGATTTTGATGGGAAAGTACGGGTGGCTATCGATAGTATAGTAGTGGGAAGACTCAGTAAACGACAAGGGGGAAAGGTTAGTGTATATATGTGAGACATTCTCCTTGAAGATTGTAAATGGCTTCTTTCCTCAGAAACAGATTCGAAAATGTACATGAGAGAGACCTTCCCGAAATATTAGGTCAATAATAGACGATACTATCCAAAATAAAAATTAAAGCTGAAGCCTGGTAGTTAAGGAAGGCTGGTTCGGTTACGACTGTGGATGGGGCCCGAACCAATTACTGTTGATTTGCTTTGCAATTTCACTCATTTGCTTTAATAAATAATTTTTCTAAACACGTCAATGACGTCGCAATCAGACTTTTAAGGCACGAAACCACAATCACGGCAGAAGGCTTTTAACGCGAAAAATGGCAATTATTTAAAATTTAACAAATACATAAAATACAGACAGCCAATAATTTTTAACACAAGCCAATGTGGTCGCAATCAGAATTTTAAGGCAAGCAACCACAATCACTGCTGAAGGCCTTTAACGCAAAAAAATGGCAATTATTTAAAAAGTAACGAATATACTATCAAACTACGAATAGCATAGCAAAAGTTAATTTAAAAAAACAACAGATCACCAAACAGGTGAGACAAATGATGGTAACTTAATAATACAATAATAACATAAAACCATGAAACACAAGGGCCAGTGACAGACAGTGCTCCAGTAGGTCACACCAAAAATACTTTCGCGAGCGAAGGGAAAGGCAGCCAAAAGTTGCATTCAAATCACAAGATGGTAACTAGGACTAGTGGCAGTCTAACGAGCGACAAATAATAGTCTTGGTGAAGCTACCTGACATCCGAAAAAGAAATGCAAGACGTAAAATTACGCCAAAGCCGGAACCGGCAGTCTGGGCTCCGCCTGCAGAATACTGTGCTTAGGGCGCCTGGAACAAGAAGGAATGACTACCACTAAGGTAGAAGAACGCCACCCAACCTACAATTAAGAAGCTGTGAAACTTACATTCCTCACCAGACTGGCGGCAAGGCGAGGAAATGTACACTGCCGTTACATACACTAACCCCCAGGGCAGTTAACTGAGGCGTTAGCGGCCACAAGACAGAAAAATACCGCTGATTGAACTTATCTATGTAAGAAGCTGAAAATAGTAATTAGGAATTAGTAATTATAAGCTCAGGAAGGCTAATCAGATCCGCCTTCCATAGGTACTCCACTAGCTGCTTTTCGCCTCAGCGACACTACGAGCAGAAACATGAACCGAAGTCACTGGAGAATCGCGAGATTTCACAATTGTGTAGGTTTCTTTATGCGAATTGCAATGCACTCAAATTAAACACGCAGGATCCGGTTTCGACGAGGTCGGGCACCCTCGTGACCACTGCCCTTCGATCCGGCAGTCCATACACGCCGCCAGCGGTCCCGGCGTGTTTGTCGCTCTGCATGGACCTCGCTGCTCCTGCGTCCCCAACCGAACTCCACACTTACATCACACGGAAGAAGAATGTGGTCGCCCCAAGATAGGGCAGCAGAACTACATACCGCTGCTGCCACTAGCGGACAGGCAATGCTTACGAAAACGAGTGGCAGCAGTGAACACGAGAAGAAGACAAACAACTCAGCCATGCCAACTGAACGATACGGTCTGGCTGAAACCTACACACAGTACCAACGCGAGCGGCAGTAAGGCTCAAAAACATAAGAACAAATTGTGCTACAACTTACAGGGGTTCAGAACGTGGTTCAGACCAATTATTGTCAGGTGTAAAGGTGATAGTAACAGCCAAAGGCCAATTATAGATTAAAGAGGCAAGTATTCCCACGAGGACAGTGGTAAACTTGAGACACAACTTAGAAGTAAGTGTACCCGAGAGGTACACTTCCATTTTAATTTGCTTTGAATATGTTGTAGTGTAGAGAAAAATAAGAGACACTCATTATTTTATATGTTGCCATACGGCCATTAAGGGGTGAATCACTCCCTTGAAGAAAAACTGAATTTAATACTTCTGAACCACTATCATTGAAACGGTAAGATATATTAAGAAAAACTTCAAAAAAAAGTTCTATGGCTTTGAATGTATGTTACAACAGTGCACCCAGATTTGTCGCAAACTCCTGTTTTTTTCCAAGTCCCCTCCATCCCAACGATTTTGTTTTTCATTTCGACATTTGACCAGTAACAAAACCTATAGCATCGTTAGTACCATGCGCATTTGTCAGAAGTGAGCTACAAATATCTCTATATTGCTGTACACGCACCCGATGTGTGTCTGCTTCAATGCCAATCGTGATGCTGTTCTTTTTTTTATATTTCTCGCAGATAAATTTATTCTAGAAGTATGTGCTATATACATTTTTCTACATAATGTTTTTTCTTTTAATTTTATGAAACATAGGATATCTTGTGTGGTATTTCAACTTTCTTTTTCCATTTGGTGTATTTTTCTTTTATTTTCAATTTTTAATCTTCTCAGATTTACTTGTACTAGATTTGAGCCTTTTTGTACCTTGCTGTTCTAACACTAAAATAAAAAATATACACAGAACGTAAGAAGAAAACAGAAATACATCACAAGAAATTTCGTATTTCATGAAGTTATGTAATATACAAAATATATATTTTGATTATATTTATCCGATAAAGACTTGTTAAAAAACCCAAGACGACGAGTGGCATTGAAATTTACACATACCAGTGCGCGTATGCGATTTACGTAGGGATATTTCTAACTCTGACGCTCCACTCCTTTTCACATTCGTCAGACACCAGAAAAAACTCTCTGTGAGTGCGTTAGCATCACTAGATTAAATTACTGGTGGTACGAGTGGATACTTGTTCTACGACACAGCATATCGGTGTTTAGCTGTACAAAATTGGTTTAATTTCTGTATTGTTGTTAATGAAGCACACTGTTTTACATAGATTGTGACATGACAATTTCAGGACAATTGTCAAGATAACGTACTACGTCCTGATTAGCAGAAATAACACTGAACACAACAATATTAAATTTAAATAGAAGGTTCTCTACGAGCTTTTTCTTACATCCAGAGGCTGAGTTGGCCAGTATTATGTTCGGTACTATTTAGGACGATAATCAAATCTACGGAGAATGGTTAGTTTTTGTGAGAAGATATGCAAAAGATTACTCAAGGTTGTTCGTGTTCACAGTGGACGCAATCTGGTGATCCAATAATCTTACGCCACTACCAGCGACATTTACCTATAGCTGCGACGTGTTGTCGGCTACATGGCTGCTCTCACCCTCTGAAAATCCTTTAAAAAGCTAATCAAAATCTTTACTGATTTAATCAGCTGGAACTATCCTATGTTTCTCGTCAGGCGATAAAACATGCACACATCCCTAGTCTGGAAAGTATGGAGATATACACGTACATAGATGGGAGCAGTGTGTATACTTCAACGATCTCTCAGTTCTAGCAAGAACAGTTATCTACGTGGCTGTTCGTTTCTCCGCTATCGGAGCTCAACGATTCATCATCTAATTTGTAGCTGAGTGTCAGCCAAAGTGAACGCAGTGTTCACATAAAATTCTCTTTTTGGTTTCGTGTAGAGCGTGATGCACCCTGTTCTACACTTAACCCTGGTTCAGAGGAGAGTCCCTGAAGTTTTCTGTATTCTGTCTTTCGTAGCAAAATCTTCACTGAAGATGAATTCAAATTCTCTTAACATCCCTTTAAATTTATCGCCAGCTCTGCCAGCCAACGATTGCTGATAACGTAACTTCATTGTGCACATATATATCAGTTCCCTATCACTGTATGGATTATCTAAGCACTGATTCCTTTTCGTCATTTCTTTACTCCCGTGTTTTCAAGTGATGTCTTCTGTAGCAGTTCAAAATGGCTCTGAGCACTATGGGACTCAACTGCTGAGGTCATTAGTCCCCTAGAACTTAGAACCAGTTAAACCTCACTAACCTAAGGACATCACAAACATCCATGCCCGAGGCAGGATTCGAACCTGCGACCGTAGCGGTCTTGCGGTTCCAGACTGCAGCGCCCTTAACCGCACGGCCACTTCGGCCGCCGTAGCAGTTCATATTTTATCTTATTTTGGGTTTCCGCACACCAGTATCGCTCCAAGGAAGCAGACTTGAATTGTTCATACGACTGACGGTGTGCAGATACCGTTTGCATCGATTCCGCTATTGCGGCTTTATGACCACAAATGAAATCTAATTCGTGTGTAAGTGGGCAATGTTCTGGTAAACCGATTTGGAATTACTTGTTCTGCAAATTTGGAGTTGATGGATAAACGTGCGTGGGTGTAAGCCGTTTCCGTTTCCGTTTCGTTTCAATGTTGGAATTTTCTGACTGTCAAAAAATGATAATTGCCAAACTTTTCTATTGCAGGATACGGCGTTGGTGTTTTTGGAACATTTTCCGTTCACTTCATTTGCGTCATATTTTTCTTTATTTGTACTACCACATTTGAGTCCTGAGACGACATATCTGAGTCCCATCCAGCATCGCATCTATGCAATGGTGCGCAATTATCTACACCTACCGTTCTTCGTGTATCGGACCGAAAGTTACGTTCATATTTCTCCTTATTGGATTTGTGTTTTGTCTTTATACTTGCTTCACACTGATTTGTGGCATCTGGCCTGTTGTACCGTAACTCATAAATTGAGAATTTGGTACGTTTGGCGCAGTTAACTGCCCTGTTCTATTTTCGCGTACGTTCGGTGGGTCTGCTGCCGCTCCGTTGATTTGCGAGCAGTTACCGCTTCTTGCACCACTGTCGGCTATGAACGCACATTATCTGCTTCGCTAGCCTGTCTCAACTGTACTTCGACTATTTGTTTCTGTTTCGGATCGGAAAATACAGACGCAACACCTTGTGGACTACAAGTGGAATCTCATGACTCTTTTGCGTTTCTGCAACTGACACGGATGATCGTATAACGGGCTTGGTTACATCTGGACTTTTTTCCACTCCTACCTCAGTTGTTACTACGGATTCCGTCGCCTCACTGCTACTTGCTGTACGATTGTCGATATACTGCTTCAGTTTTGTAGGAAGTTGTTCGTTCCGCTGCTTATTTTTCGAGACGATATTAACAATGCGTATATCGAATCCTTTCAACGCGACTCGCGTGGCACGTTTTCTAACACTGAGTTCTTCCATGATTTGTTGCGCGTTACCAGACGCCTTACGTGCTAAATTATCAGCTCTTTGGTTGACATTAGACACTGCATCCTCCACCTTGTCATCTTTTTCTGATCGCCCATAAGCGATTGAATTAGTTCGCGCAAGTCTCTCACCTCTTTCCGCATTTCAATAAGCTGTTCATTAACTTCCATTCACATCTTTTGCTGATCTTTGCGAACTATTTCGAACCCAGCATAGTTTTCAATTTTGAGACCATTTAATGTAGCATTTGTTTCGGATTTTAAATTCGCCCTTTCCGTTTTTAAATTCGACGTTTCGTTTTTTAAAGCCGCCAACCCTGCATTTGTTTCTGTTTTTAAGCCTGCTAGCCCTGCGCTCATCGTTTTGCGTGACAACAATAGTGAGTTACTTCAACATTGCGAACACACTATCAGAAGCTTCGCCATCGTCTCCTGTCACCATTTGGTATAAATTTTGCCGTTCGAGTCTTTCATGTAACGTCCCGCCAAATCCCGTGCCTAGTGCTGACGTACTTACACGCATCCTTTCCGTTGGAAACTGTCCCGTTCGATTCAAGATTACAACATTTCGTTCAACAAATCGAAGTTGCACGTCCTCTGATTCTGCTTCTGAACCACTAGATCCATCATTTGTCAATTTTTGTGCGGTCTCAACCTGAGATACCGATAGTGAAACTGCCTCCATTCCCTCTGCATTGTCACTTCGTTCGGTTTCGTGACAATCATTCGGTACATTATCTTGTACGTAATTTTCTATCCTATCAAGATCTTCAGTTTGCCCTATATGTGATAATCAACGTCAATCCGCCATCTCAGACCGTGTAACTGACAGCTGTCTTTCACGATTTGCGCGTGCCTGAGCTCTAGTCAACATCGAGTTATACGACCTGACATGTCTCCAAAATATCATAGAAAGTCTCTTGTGTCATAAACACATCATTATCAACGGCGTTCACAGTTTTTTGGTACTCGTAAAACCAACTCAGCAACGCCATGAATAAATTCACGCACGCCAGAAAGGTCATGCACAAGCTACTTTTACTTAAAAACACAAAAATTTTTCCTTAGTCGTTAATACAACATTTTCTACTCTGTGGAACACACATTTACAGTAATCTGGTCACTATGCAGACACATACATCATCACTTTTTCTTCCAAAAAAAAAAAGTTTTTTTTCTGTATTCTTAATACTGATTTTTTATTACTCCTTCTAATTTGACTAATAGCCATCCTGACAGACCAGTTTTCATCCTGGCAGGGTCGCCATTATCTGACATGCCACTCCTTTTCACGTACATCTGACCTCAGCTGAAACACCATACGAATGTGTTAGCATCACTAGAATAAATTATTGGGGATAGGAGCACATTGGTGTTTAGCTGTACAAAATTGGTTTAATTTATGTATTTTTGTCAATGAAGCACACTGGTTTACATAGATTGTGACATGACAATTTGAGGACAATTGTGAAGATAACGTATTACGTACTGATTAGCAGACAAAACACTGAACTCAACAATATCGGATTCAATTAGAAGGTTCTCTACGAGATTTTCTTACCTCTAGACAGTTGAGAACTGGCTGAGTTGGACAATATTACTTAAAATCATCCGATTCCATTACTATGTTCAGTAATATTGAGGATCACAATCAAGTCTATGGAGGTTCTTTAGCTTTCGTGACAAGATATGCAAAAGATTACTCAAGGTTGCTCGTGTTCACATTGGACGCAATCTTGTGATCCAATAATTTCACTCCTCTGCCAGCGGCATTTACCTTTAGCTGCGACGTTTTGTTGACTACATGGCTGCTCTCGCCCTCTGAAAATCCTATAAGAAGCTAATCAAAATCTATACTGTCCTACATTTCTCATTAAGCGAGAAAGCATGCACTCATCACTAGTCTGGAAAATATGGCGATATACACGTGCATAGATGGATGCTGCTTCAGAGGAAAAACCTTGAGGTTTTCGGTATTCTGTCTTTTGTAGCAAAAACTGTCCCCCAACCTGTGTCCTTTCGTCCTTCATATCACAGCCTTTCATCTCGTGGAAACTACCCTCACTAATCACAAAAGGCGTGGCTTCAAACTGCGGCATAATCTTGACAGTTCTACTGCTTCACGGTTTACTTTAGCCAATCGGACATTTTGTGCCCGCTCCTGACGTCTAAAAATTGCACACGTACATCACGAGAGCACCACAGACCTTTCATGTGATCAGTAAATGCGACTCTGTATTAACTACATCTCAGGTCTGTTTGTATCCATCTGTAAATTCCCCAACGAAATTTTCTAAAGAATTTCTCCATCACAGGCAACGCTGAGCCATTACCTGCTACCTTTGATGTATTTCCTGGTGCATTTGTTGTCTCCCTTGCTGCGGGTCACTGAACCCTGTTAAAAGTATTTGTTGTATATGTCATCGAGTGTCATACCTTTTTGCATTACATACCGCACATTTTGTTGGCAAATCTGCCCACTATCACCGAATTATGTCATGTGACATATCCCCTACTCATTACAACATATAAAATATCATTTAGGGTGTGAAGTTAACATTCATTCAGGCTGTTATCTTACATAACTTATTTATGACATATCCCTCTTTCGAACGTTGCTTTATCTTGTATTACTAAATTCGACATTAACTATGCTGTATGTTTTGCTGTTAATCAAATATCGAAATGAAAAGGGAAATGGTAGAAGGAGGAGATTTTGAAAAGAAAAACCACTTTTTCCACAATGCTGGGTGGACCGTTGTAATGTACATTTAAAATCATAGCACTTTTATTTGGAGCCTTTTTATATCTGTTACTGTTTCAAGGGTATTAATTCAGAAATTTTAAATTCAGTTCTTTCAAGGGGATGTTTCACTCCCTTAAATGCCGTATGGACATGTATGAAAAATAGATGTCACTTGTATTGCTCTGCACTACAACATATTCCAAGCTGATCAAATTCGAAGTGTATCACTTTGGTTGCTTTAATGGTTAGCTTAAAACAGAAGTCTGGACAATTTATTTCTAAATTACCACTGTCAAATAAACTGAGGCACTTAGAACAAGAAACAACTGAACACATTTACCAAGGAATTAAAACATGCAGACATGAAGCGGCATTTGAAGCACTGGGTCAGCAAAATGAATAAAGAAAGCAGCTGCCACAATGGCGGACTCAAAGGATTGAAGAAAAATTGAGCCTAAAAAAGGTATTGTGCAATAATTAGTTGAGAACACAGAACAAACATGATAGAACCTTGTATGTTATAATGAATAAAGAAGTAAAAGAAGCACTTCTGATAAAGGAAAAATTAAATCTTGTATGTTATAATGAATAAAGAAGTAAGGATGGACATGTGCAAAAGCGAAAATGGAATCTGGAAGGATAAATGCGATGAAGTCGATCGGCGCATAGGAGCCACAAAAGTGGCAGCAGCATGGAAAGTGGTTGCAGGGCTGAGGATGGAAGTAAAAGAAAGAGCAAATCAACCGACAATCAATCTGGTAGAGTGGGAGAAGCATTTTAAAGGCTAGCTAACAGAAGATATTACAGAGTACAAGGAAATGAAGTGGAAGATACGGAAGATCGGGAAGGTAGAGAAAATAACTACGAAAGAGGTAGGGAGGACGGCTGTACAGATGAAAATTGGGAAATCACCAGGACATGCAGATATGTCAAAAGAATTAGACGGTATGGCCGAAGCATTCTGCATGAAAATCTACGTAAATTATTTAAAAAATGTATGAAGATCTTCGTCGCTACTCTGCTGTGGCCCCGTCGGACGGAGTGGCCGAGCGGTTCTAGGCGCTTCAGTCTGGAACCGCGCGACCGCTACGGTCGCAGGTTCGAATCCTGCCTCGGGCATGGATGTGTGTGGTGTACTTAGGTTAGTTAGGTTTAAGTAGTTCTAAGTTCTAGGGGAGTGACAACCTCAGTTGTTAAGTCCCATAGTGCTCAGAGCCATTTGAATCGGCTGTGGCCCGATCCGCAGTAAGGCCTCTTCAGGAGCCATTCGGGCTTGTAAGAGTACTGTATGGATCAGCACAGTGATATGAGTTGATGTGAAGGCGTGACAGATTAAGAGAAAGAAAGTTTCCGAGCGATCACTGTGCATCGAACTGCATAGAGTTATAGTTGAAGTCCCGTAACCCGCAAAATGCCATTGCTCAAAGCATCACATATAACAGCATATCGGCGAATGAACAAATAAATAGAAAATGGACAGCAGCTGTCTGGAGGCATGTAGTGTGGATCAATGTTTTGTGATTTTTCTTCTTTTAAAAGCAATAAGTCTATCGTCAGTCCTCTAACGGTGGAAGATATCAACCAAGCCATGAGGTAGTGTCTCATTAAAATGGTTCAAATAGCTCTGAGCGCTGTGGGACATCATCTGAGGTCATCAGTCACCTAGAACTTAGAACTACTTAAAACTAACTAACCTACGGACATCACACACATCCATGCCCGAGGCAGGATTCGAACCTGCGACCGTAGCGGTGTCTCATTAAAGAAAAAAAAAAAGAAAAATACCACCTTTACCTGTATGAGCCACATCGCTTCCACGAAGCCAACTACCTATCAACTGTGTTAGGCACCAGGAACAGTAAATATTTTAATTGATATTAATTGGTTAAATGATATCAAGCTAAGCCAAAGTAACTATGTTCTGATTTCAGTCCCTGCATATACAATACCTACCACAATATGTAGCAAAATTTGAATTCTAGACCCAATGTCTTCTTTCCGTTTACCATTTCAGTTCATATTGAAGTAACATGCTACAACAATTCCATATTATGAAATAAAATTGGATATCAGTTTATTTCTATGAAAAATAAAAATTGATATAATTACTTGATATACAGAAAGGGAGGCACGACAATATTAGTGAGAGGGGAAGAAATAGATGAAATAATACTGGTTCCAAAGGCAGTCGCGGAATTTACAGTCTGAGTCTAACTGCATGAGTGGTTTCTCGGTTCCGTCTGCGATATTATACCAAGTCTCAGACACCACATTTATCCCACTAGGTCTCTGGTGAGCTGCACAAATATTTAAAGATGGAATCGTAATTGCTAGCCAACACAACCCACGTTCAGATCACGCAACCATCACTTGCGAGACGGCCAGATGTACCTTGTCTCGATGTCCTTCTGCCTCTGCCGCTCGACAGCAGAGATATGTCTGGAGCAGGCACAAGAGGTCCTTAACGAAAGTCAAGACTCGAGGCGATGTCACCCGACGAGTGCTTTCTGCGTAGCCACTTAAATCCCTCGCTTCTTCGCTTCAGAGCTTGTTACGATTCCGATCCCTTTCTCTGCTATTCGGAGGGCTCGCTCCTAACCTTCTGTCCAACGAATTTTTCATAATAACGTCGTTTCTCCGATTCACGGTAATTATTTAGAACAAACCAATCTGCATCCGAGAATGTGCACCCAAACTCTTCCAAGGCTCGGAGCCAAGCGTCGCCTTCCAGCGAGACGAAACTGAGTCGTCGCCGAAGACGCCTTCTCACGCAGCACAGAAAGGTGTAATCTCAATAAATAGTTTTTCAGCCATCTGTCAAAGAATGTGACCTCTTAGCAAATCGTTCGATATCTACGGTCAGAGTGTAATTCTACAAAACATTAAGTAGCCAACCAAAGTGCAATCATTGTTCTCCTCTGCATTTTTTGCGGGTCCCCTGCACAGTATGCTTGCACAGAGGCAGCTGTCACATACAGCCAGGACATCTACCCACGTATTGTGCTGGCTGACAAGTATTTGTCGTCTTAGGGCACTTGTACTCTCTCCTCCAAGGCAGCATCCAAGAAAATGGAGGCCAGTTTCCTCTTCTAGTCACTAAGCCGACATGGAGACCCCCACCCCCTAGCAGGCATGTGACGTTACTAAAACCATGCGCTATACGCAGTTGATCTAAATGCTATTACAAAGACGAGATCAAGTGATTTGTCGGAGGGACCAGCCAATAATCGATCCCAGCGAATCTGTTTATTATAAGCATGAGTTAATTAGTTTACAAATTAGCATATCAGCATTATGACATGAATTAATGTGAATGAAGCCAGTTCGGCCTCTGGCTGACAGCTATCAATGCGTTTAACCCACAGCGTGCGGAGAGCACAATGCCAACCAGAGGTGGTTCTACGATATTAGGTTGGTGCATAAGCTCGTAAATTTTTTATTTTGCTTGTTCCGATTGCCTTGGGTTTTTATCGATTGTCATTTACTATTTGTAGTTCACTACTGCTATCTAAGTTTACATATTGTAATTATGTCATTTGGAGATGGTGAGTGTACCTGTGCATGCTAGAAAATTGAGTGGCAAGTGAAGAAATCGGAAAGTTCCAAAGTCTCTGTTATGTGCATCTCTGTTTTTATTAGAATTGTGGAAAAACGGTAGGAGCTTGTGCGCCAACGTAATAGTTTGGTGATGTTTTTTGAAACATCATGAGGATGCACCTATTAAGGTTCCTGTGAACATCATGGACAATGTTTATTTTAACGTTCTCAGTCACCAAGTTATGCTCTTTCTTCTACATATTCGTCATGAGTGTGCTGCGTTTACTTCCATTTTACAAGGTGACAATAGCAATATTGATGTTGCTGCACACACATGTTCCTGGTATGATGAACAAACACTTTTCCACACCCTACGGACCCGCTAAATCATCCGTTCGTAATCCCACAGAACATGTCTCCGACTATCTGAGACAGTGGGTGAAACGTAGCAGTGAACATACCAGCAATTTGGTAGCTCTATGTAATCTAATCATCAATGAGTAACTGGTGCTGTATATGGAATAGCAGAAGATACCAGATAACACAGTATCAGCGAGATATATGTTGATGGTGACAACTTTCTTACCCCAGTGCTTGTGATTATACTGTAGATAGTGTTTGGCTGTAGATGATTTGCATGCTTGTTCGATTCCGACGAGCCGATGTAGTTTCTTGGTATTCTAACGCTCTACACCACATACTCGTATAACATTACGCACTGACTCGGAATTTTTTCAACATCATCTCTAACATAACTTATCAAACACTATATGTTCAATAAAGGTTATGACATACAAGGGATAGGCAAAATAAGGTGAACAGTAGTAGTAATGGAATGGTTGTGTTTGACGCTCGACAACGCAGTTAAGGCATGTGTCGCGCTGGACTATGCGTGTTCAGTACGGACTAGGCATCAGTGCAGGCTGTTTACTAGTAGTGCTCTCTTCGTATTTGCATTCAGAGGCCGAGGTCGACGTACAATCAAAGACCTAACAGAGCTCCAAAGAGTGCGTTTGTGGGAGCTCGATTAGCTGAAGCATCAGTAACCAAGACAGCCAATTTATGGAATGTTTCAAGAGTAACTGTTTCAACAGTCATGACAGCCTACCCAAAACATAGAAAGACATCATCGAGTAACAGTAATAGTGGGTGCAAATCAAAACTAAATGACAAGACCGTCGTACGCTAACACGTTTTGTGTCAAAACAGCACAAAATTACGGCGGCTATAGTGACTGCAGAGCTCAATAGCCATCTTCTAAACCCCGTATCTATCGACGTTCTCCGCCAAGAACTGCATAAAGCGAATATTCATGGACGGTCTGCTATGCCGAAACCATTAGTGACGACAACCAACGCAAAGAAGCACAAAAGATGGTGTCAGGAGCTTAAATCCTGGACGGTTGATCAGTGGAAACACTTCAGGTGGTCCGACGAGTCAACGTTTCCGCTATTTCCAACATCGGGCCGGGTTAACGTCTGAAGAACGCCAAACTAAGCCTACAATCCTGATTGATAGATTCCAACGGTTGAGCATGGAGGTGGAAGTGTGATGGTGTGAGCAGCTATATCATGGTGTTCTGCTGGTCCCATCATTACAGCCAACGATTATGTGAAGATTTTAGGTGATCAGGTGCATCCCATGATTCAAATGTTGTTCCCCAATAATGATGCCATATTTCAGGACGATAATGCACCCATTCCTACAGCCAGGACAGTACAATCGTGGTATGAGGAGCATGCAACTGAACTGCAACGTCTTCCTTGGCCAGCACAGTTCCCGGACATGAACAATTCGAATCCTCGTGGGCAGTATTGGAGCGCAGACACCGGAGCAAGTTTCCGCCTCCCTCGTCACTAAAGGATTTGGAAGAGGGTTTGATCGAAGAGTGGAGACTGTACAACCATTATATGCCAGTATTCCAAGAAGAATCGCTGCTGTGGTATGGGCAAATGGAGGTCCAACACCTTATTAATAAACCATTCCCAAGTAAGTACAGGTGTTCAGATTATTTTTCCTATTCCGTGTATATCCATGGGTATAAACCTGTTTAGCGCGGGATTATCCGAGCGGTGTAGTCGTGGACTGTGCGGCTGGTCCCGGCGGAGTTTCGAGTCCTCCCTCGGGCATGGGTGTGTGTGTTTGTCCTTAGGATAATTTAGGTTAAGTGACTGATGACCTTAGCAGTTAAGTCCCATAAGATTTCACACACATTTGAACAAACCCGTTTATTCCCACTGAGTGTAGCGCCGCAGTAGTAAAGCACTTGAACCCCAATTGAGAATATACCTCGATATTGATGTTTGGTGTTTTGGTCGCCACGACCTATCTGGAACTTACAGCTAGAGGTCGATCAGATATCTCAGCCCTCTCCCCCCCCCCTCCCAAACTTACTACCACTGCAGCCACTACGTTATTTCTGGCCACCGACGGGCGTCGTGGACCATACATTGTTGAGCTGCAGTGAAAGCAAACATCTGCAGAGCAAAAGGCACTTTCCGGAGACAGAGCTCACAAAATTACGATCCCTCCAGCCACGGAATTGAAAGGTAATGGAGAAAACATAACTTCCCATGAGAAGAAGTTTCTTGACCAATGTGTATGTCTTTTCCGCATGACACATGGGGGTGTCACGGGACACCCACGAATGTTATGAAATGACACGTTGGATTACCCACTCAGATAAATAGACACACCCGTAGAGGGTAGGTCCAAGTGTACTACGTCGCTGTTAGACTTCAGGCTTCAGACTCTGATGCGAGCTTTGATGAAACACACAGAAGCATTTAAGCACGGAGCACGCTACTAGAGAATGCTACCTGTGGACTCCGAGGAGCGCAGCGTGTATCACTCCGCTCAGCTTCACCGACCACCGTCACATGGTAATGACATGCGCCTACGAATGTTCGCTTTGTCTTGAACAGCAATAAGCAGAAACTCCGGACAAGAGCTTGAGATATTATTTTCTTATTTCTCCAATAATGATGGGAAAGTATACATATTTTAGTATTGTGGTTCTTAGATCGATAAAGGACTGCAACGCACGTACATATTGCACTCAGGTACCATTATATTGTAATTAGTAAGCGTAATCTGTCACTATATGATCGGCTGCCACTGTTAGGTTTCATCTAATTACCCCTCCCTACAACATTTTCGTGTAACAGCTAATGGCGGGGACTGATGACCATAGATGTTAAGTCCCATAGTGCTCAGAGAAATTTGAACCATTTGAGCAAATGGCGGGATCATTCGTTTGACAATGACACGGCCAATTCCCACATGCGATATTGTATTATCATCACCTTGTCGTCGATAAGTGAAACTCTGCCACTCCTTCACTTCGCTTCCTCCTCTGCAAGGATCAGGACGTGACCCTCTATGTGTGTTGTATTTCCCTGTCTCAGTCTTTAGCAGAGGCGATGTTGATTTTGGTCAAAAAGCACTTTCAATTTGTAAACAGTCGGTACAGGTTCCACATTGTATCTGGTCGTCACCGTTGAAAATAGCGTTGACTCCATCGTGAATCTGAACAGAATATCACAATTTAGGCGTGCAAATGTATCTTACAGTATCCAAGTCGTTTCTTTAAAAAAACATTGAACCCTGTGGCAACAACTCCCCAACTTACTCCACTCATTGTTTAAGACAATTCTTATCGTTTGTCCTGTCTCAGTTGCATATTTTTAATTGGAGTACGTGTTCCGATCACTACAAGTAGTTGAGATTGTCGCACAGATGACAAAATGGTAGATATCGAAATAGACGACAGAGGGATAGAGAAATAATTAAAATCGCTCAAAAGAGGGAAGGCCGCTGGACCTGATGGGATACCAGTTCGATTTTACACAGCGTACGCGAAGGAACTTGCCCCCCTTCTTGCAGCGGTGTACCGTAGGTCTCTAGAAGAGAGTAGCGTTCCAAAAGATTGGAAAAGGGCACAGATCATTCTAGTTTTCAAGAAGGGACGTCGAACAGATGTGCAGAACTATAGACATATATCTCTAACGTCGATCAGTTGTAGAATTTTGGAACACGTATTATGTTCGAGTATAATGACTTTTCTGGAGACTAGAAATCTACTCTGTAGGAATCAGCATGGGTTTCGAAAAAGACGGTCGTGTGAAACCCAGCTCGCGCTATTCGTCCACGAGACTCAGAGGGCCATAGACACGGGTTCCCAGGTAGATGCCGTTTTTCTTGATTTCAGCAAGGCGTTCGATACAGTTCCCCACAGTCGTTTAATGAACAAAGTAAGAGCATATGGACTATCAGACCAATTGTGTGATTGGATTGAGGAGTTCCAAGATAACAGAACGCAGCATGTCATTCTCAATGGAGAGAAGTCTTACGAAGTAAGTGTGATTTCAGGTGTGCCACAGGGGAGTGTCATGGGACCGTTGCTGTTCACAATATTCGCAAATGACCTGGTGGATGACATCGGAAGTTCTCTGAGGCTTTTTGCAGATGATGCTGTGGTGTATCGAGAGGTTGTAACAATGGAAAATTGTACTGAAATGCAGGAGGATCTGCAGCGAATTGACGCATGGTGCAGGGAATGGCAATTGAATCTCAATGTAGACAAGTGTAATGTGCTGCGAATACATAAAAAGATAGATCCCTTATCATTTAGCTACAAAATAGCAGGTCAGCAACTGGAAGCAGTTAATTCCATAAATTATCTGGGAGTACGCATTAGGAGTGATTTAAAATGGAATGATCATATAAAGTTGATCGTCGGTAAAGCAGATGCCAGACTGAGATTCATTGGAAGAATCCTAAGGAAATGCAATCCGAAAACAAAGGAAGTAGGTTGCAGTACACTCGTTCGCCTACTGCTTGAATACTGCTCAGCGGTGTGGGATCCGTACCAGATAGGGTGATAGAAGAGATAGAGAAGATCCTACGGAGAGCAGCGCGCTTCGATACAGGATCATTTAGTAATAGCGAAAGCGTTACGGAGATGATAGATAAACTCCAGTGGAAGACTCTACAGGAGAGACGCTCAGTAGCTCAGTACGGGCTTTTGTTAAACTTTCGAGAACATACCTTCACCGAAGAGTCCAGCAGTATATTGCTCCCTCCTACGTATATCTCGCGAAGAGACCATGAGGATAAAATCAGAGAGATTAGAGCCCACGCAGAAGCATGCAGACAATCCTTCTTTCCACGAACAATACGAGACTGGAATAGAAGGGAGATCCGATAGCGGTACTCAGGGTACCCTCCGGCACACACCGTCAGGTGGCTTGCGGAGTATGGATGTAGATGTAGATGTAGATGAGATCCGAATCCGTCTTGTCTACTCAGAACTACACATTGGTGTATTCTAATATGTGGTTCTGAATAAGACATGGCGGCCCGATGACGCAACTGCTTGGATCAGAAGATCATCATGAGTGATCGAAACATTTAACCTAATTAAAGCCGTGCAACTGAAACGGAACAATTCAAGAAAGCTATCTTAAATATCAGTATAGTTGCTGACTCTGAAGAGACAAGTATGGATTAAATAGAATTTTTCTCCTTATCTGCAATTTCATGTGACGATTATGTACGTTAATGCCAAGAAATTAATTATTACGAACTTGGATTCGGATTAAAATGAGCTAAGTCTTTTAAAAACATCACGGCCAAGTTCCTATTCTTTTTACTTCGACAGACCATAATTTATTACCGTTTCGATCATGATCAGTAGCACTTACGTGTGAAAGAGTCCTTATTTGTGTTTGTAGTTTGTTAGGAAACTATGAGATTCTTTCATCGTTAAACTATATACTGGGTTATTATCACGTGTAGCATTTTAATTTTCCTGATTATATTTCAAGACGGAAGGATTCATCTATATGATTGCGAAAGGTGATATTCAGTGTCTTACATTTGTAACGTCTGTTTTATTTCATCTTATACTTGAGTAACCAAGAAATGAAGAACTATATCTGGAAGGATTACTTCGATTTTTGGTTGGTTGGCATTACACTAATGGCGTCATTGTCTTTATCTTGCAATGAATGTGCATGTACAAGGAGTAATAACACTGAAAATATAACTCATTCGAAGAAACGTGTTCTGTTGCTGTATCACTGTGAGAGAAGTGGTTTCTCACAATTCCCACTATTCCCGCAAAAATAATTTTATGATGCCAAATTGGATGGAGCTCTCATTTGCAAAATGGATTGGATGTGTGGATGGGGAGAAGGTTGTGGTTGAGGTGCGAGGAGAGGTGGGGGGGGGGGGGAGGGGGCTTGGCGGTGGGGAGTATTACCAGTTGACAGTGATGTCGACGTCACGTATGTCACCCGTCTGTGGTCTGCATGTCATTCTCTCTGGCCAGTTCATTTTATGGCAGGATACCAGAGTTACCACGAAACACGAGATAGCCGTAAACTTCTGTAATTGTAACTGAAGATAAATTGATGTAAGTTTTCACTACTGTAGTATTTTACTACGATGAGGTAGCTTTCCTCAGTCCCATCTTGAATAGAGGTAGTGTATCGTATTTCCAATTGAGATTCTCTCACTCATTAAAAATTTGTTTACGCTAATTTAAATAAAATTTCCGTACTTCAGGAATTAATGTGAGACAGAGGTTTATGTACAAAGGCTAACTGTTTTAACTCTTTTTTCGTGCAGAGTAAATTAAAATTTTCAAGGCCATTAACGTTTCTTCCACCAAGGCTTAAAGTAAGTGCGCGTTACTTACAGCTAGATACAAATGAAGCTAAAACTATAATTTAATTTTTGGAGCTAAAAGGACGGAAAATAGAGCGTGTTTCATCACAACACTGATAGTATATCATCAAGTCACACTAGCCCGGCAAAGCGATTTCAAGATGTGTAATCCATAACACAGACGAAGGTCGTCACTTCGCCTTCTCCGTAAGCCTCACTATCCTTACGTGAAAAGAACTTCGCACTGATATGCGGTTTAGCTTGATACATGTACAGTATCAGATAACGTCTGAAATTAATAAATCTAATTATCTTCATTTGTGGATTTTAAAGTGAGTTGCAGCATATCAATATAAGTGAATAACATGAATCTGAAATATCATTTTCCATGGAATTATGACCCCAGTTGTAATGCTTAATATATCGGGTTTCATAATAAGGAAGATGTACAATCCTCTTCGGGTGTCTCTGCAACTGTCGTCTTCCATTTTTTCATTATGGTTTTTAGTTATCAGAATGATTAAGTTCGTTGCCATTTCAGTATACATAGATTTATAACTGCATTTACAGCATTTCCACGTTCATCACTATCGTATTTTCTTCTGAGAAACATCGTCAAAACGAAACATCAGTAACTAAACAGCAAATATTAAGTTTTATGAAGAAAAAAACATTTAAAATATTCACTCTTAACTGCACATAATATGAACAAAGGATGTTTCAATAAACTTCATTCCATTTTTGTTATTGGGTATATCACGATGTCCATTAAACATGGAAAGGAACATTTACGACGAGTGTATCAGGCGAAAAGTTCTGTGCGCAGTAATGAATAACTGTGTCTTTACTTTTTAAAAAGTGCCAATTTTTTGAGTTAATTCCCCCTTACATCAATGCACTTTTGCATTGAGTAAATTCCAACATGCAATAATGAGTTATGAATTATTCCAGAATATCGTGTACAGCAGTGATTCCCCAGGTAGGTTATATCGAACTCCAGGAGTCAACTCCAACCTGCTGGGGTCTGTGTCAAGAAAAAATACAATTGGGGCATTGGGGTGCATTAGATGTAAATGAGGATTCACGAGAGTGGATCCCATTTAGGCAGGTCACAGCCAAAATTCCAAAATCTTCTCTAAGAGCTGGGGCTTACTCCTGTGTACATTGTAACCTCCCCACAAAAATTTAAATTAAAATACGAACCATGTCTAACCTCTTCACAATAATAATAATTAAATGAATTTTAAAGTATTGTAACCTCTGAACAAAATTGGCTCCCATTTATAGCATCCGTGCAGAAAGGCATTCACATTTAATGTAACCACAAAATTCAATTCCTAAACGCGGAAATAATAAAAAAAATTCAATAACCTGGTAAATTTTATGACGACAGCAGCGCTGCGTCTCGGCCCTGTATTCTGAATAATAAAAAAAAGGAAAAAGTTCTTACCTCAATAAAAACTGCGAATATATCTGCTCTTATGTAGAAATTTTTCGGCACAGCTTCGTGTAATGCTGGCGTATATTTTTTTCTGATTCTTGGAAGGAATGATCATGCATTGGAAATATTCTTTAAATTGAAATGAATGCTTTTCTTTAAAAAAAATACTTTATATTATAAAATTTATTATTGGGGGCATTTTTTTAAAGAAATTAATGACAGTTAATATACATTACTAGATATGCGCAACGCTGCTTCTTTACCTTCTACAATAATACTCATCCTCCTGAGTCCTGACCAGAGCAGACTGCCGACACGCGCAGGAACGCGCCGACTACTGTCGACTCACGCAGACTACTGTCGACTACTGAAGACTACAGAAGACTAATGCTGACTAGCGACAAGCAACAAATAACTACATACTACTCTCTGGTCATAGACTCTGCCATGCCTCGCCCATCGCTGGCAACGCATACGTCTTACATAACCCTCCACTGGGGGGGGGGGGGGGGGGGGCAAAAATTTGGCAGCGACGGTAAGTCAATTGGATTTGCCATGAGCAACAAATTTTTGTTAATTAACTAAGTTTACAATCACAGAATATATACATATAAGTGCAGAACATGAAATAAAATATAGTGTACACGCACTGAGTACAGAACATACCAAGCAATGACAAAATGTATACAATGAGCACAAAACATACTAACAAATGACAAAAGTGCACACGCACTGTAGTTCAGAATATACCAGCAAATCACAAAATGTATACGGAATGAGTACAAAACATATTAACAAATGACATAAAGTGCACACGCACTGTAGTACTGAACATATCAGGAAATCACAAATGTATAGGCAATGAGTACAAATCATATTAACAAATGACAAAAGTGCACACGCACTGTAGTTCAGAACATATCAGCAAATCACAAATTGTATATGCAATGAATACAAATCATATTAACAAAATGACAAAAGTGCACACGCACTGTATATACTTTTTTTACTATTTTACAAGAACTAGGATAGGAAAGGGAAGGATTGCATCATGGTTGTAGCACTTTAGGTTGCACGCAGCTGCACTGAAAGTCCATATCTTTCTACAGAAGCACAACAGTGAGACAATCTGAAGTTCTTTTCCTTGAAGTATTAATCAGTGTAGCCAAGACATTGAAATGTCGTAGTACTATTCCATGTTATCATTTTGGTAGTACATTAGGTACACCAAACAGTGGGACCATAATAACATCTCCATCGCTCAAGGTGGTGGACAGCATGTCGTGTCAACACCATGTTCTTGTAAGGTATACCAACGTAGAATTAGTGCAAAAACCAAATATAGTGCTCCATGATCATGAGGATAGACAGGACAAACGGATATTGCAGTAATTTCTGGTAATTAGGTCAGAAGGTGAAGGACGTTAAGTCAAATACTAGTCTTCACTGAAAATTACACTAGTCTAACAACTGATTTGAGTAAATGGTGGCACTCATCGCCCAGTTACTGAACATTTCTGTACCATGTATGAAGTATTACAGAATAATGTTCATAAATCATCTGATTACAGTGGACATTGGCACTCATTGGCCAGTTACAAACCATCAGAAGTCGTCATTCAAAACAGGAGCTAATGAATGGCATAGTATTAACATAATTCACTTAGTTATAGTAATCATTGGCACTCATTGGCCAGTTACAAAACATATAGCAAGTATTGAATAGTACAAAACATTTTTCATCATTCAAGTGACATACGACATATTTAAAATAATTATTGGCACTCATTGGCCAGTTACAAAATATTCTTATAATTTTATAAAACCTTATTCAGTATTATTCAGAAGTTATCATTGAAAATGAGAGTCAATTATTGGCATAGCATTTATAGAGTATAACAAAAATATTATTTACAGAAATTATTGGCATAGCATGTATGCATTATTACAAAATATCATTCACTATTACTCAGAACTTATCATTCAAGTGACATAAGACATATTTAAAATGTAACACACTGTAACTATTACTCAAGGCCTGTGGTTAGAAAACATTATTCAGTATTACTCAGAATTCGTCATTGAAATGACATATTACTCAGAACTGATCATTCCAGTGACATAGGAAATATTGAAAATGTAACATACTGTAACTATTATTCAAGGTCTGTGACTAGAAAACATTATTCAGTATTACTCAGAACTCTCTTAAACTGGTAGCATTATTTGGGACTGGTAATAATTTTTTTCTTTTGTGCTAGCAATGCATTGCATTGGGATCGATAATTAATTACTGGGGCATATTTGCTTTTGAGTTATTGCTGCAAATGAAGATGTGTAACATCATTCGTCATGAGTCAGCTGTAGCAAGGTTATGAAACAAGTGGAGTATATGTGATCACATTCATGAATGACACACACAAATGGGTAAAAAAAAATGCAAGTACTAGAACAGGTTTAATGATTAACTGCTTATAGCGCATTAATTTCGTGAATAATTTCTCCTGCCCCAAACAGCGGTGGAATACCAACCCGACTTTCTCCCGTCATACCGGCCGAAAACCGGGAATGGTAGTCTGGGATACCATTTCTTTTCACAACAGGAACCCTTTGGTTGTCATCCGCGGTACCGTTACAGCACAGCGATACGTTTACGATATTCCACGCATCGTTTCGTTGCCCTTCACGGGAAGCCATTCCAAAGTTACGTTTCAGCAAGATAACGGCCTCCCGCACACGGATAGATTTTTTACTGAATGCCTTTGTGCTTGTCAAGCTCTAACCTAGAGCAACAAGATCACCAGATCCCTCACGATTGCGAACATTTTGAACATTATGGCCAAGGCCCTTCAACAATTTCGAGATTTTGACGATCTAAAGTGCCAGTTGTACAGAATTTGGCACGATATCCCCCAGGAGAACATGTAACAGCACTATCAGTTAACGAAAAGCAGAAGACTTGCTTATATAACGGTCAGATGTGGTCATTTTTCTAGAGTGTATATTAACGAGAGCAGATGCATCACACCAACCTGTTTGAGTGATGTAGTTGCTTTATAACCCATTTCAAACAAAATGTACCCGGGAAGCTAGTAATACGTAGTTGTCATCCATCGGCAACACGTAGTTGCTAAAATCTGAATAACAGAGTGCTTCAGTCCCGTATGTTTGTCATTAACGCGATGGTTAAGTTTCTATCTTATTTTCGTAATTACGTTAAGAAAATGAAGAGGTCTTTAAGCGTGGAGAATGTCAAAAGGACAAGGATTCCTCACATTCTGAATCTGCTTTACTTTTATCGGATTGTAAAGATCCAATTTTAAACGAAAATATAATCAAGTGGACACCAGACATTGCTTAGCTCATCGATTTGTTTACTAAATTTAATGAATGTGGGTTGCAGTTAAAGGGTTACCGTCTAAGTTAGATTTAAAAAATCTATTATTTCAGTTGTTCCTGCCAGTATCAAACTAATGAAACAAAACTTTGGACAACGTGAATTGTCTCATATTCCCAGTATGTCACAGTTAAACTGTTAGGATGTTTACGTTTCAGTTTACGTTCAGCATTTCAATGTTCTTCGCACAACCTATGAAACGATGTTTGAGGGTGTTTTAACTGCGGATATATCACAACGTACTATCACACCATACTGTGATATTGAAGGAACGTATGCCATATTGCAAGAAGAACTAATGATAGGAATAAACACTAATTATACAATGAAGGTACGGTACAGAGGTTGGAAATATCTGACCAAAGAGATTTAATTCAACAGAAATAAATTGCAGTCAAATGTTGAAAATTAGTTGCACAGCTTCCAACTCCCTTTAATAGCAATTATGTAACTCTTTTACTAGCTTCTGCATTTGGGGAAGTTCGAAATAATAAATGTACGAAACTCAACACGTATTTTTATAAATATTTTCACTCTACATATCTACAGTTAAATCTACCAAAATGAGTGGCACTGTATCAACTGACAAAACTACACTCCTGGAAATGGAAAAAAGAACACATTGACACCGGTGTGTCAGACCCACCATACTTGCTCCGGACACTGCGAGAGGGCTGTACAAGCAATGATCACACGCACGGCACAGCGGACACACCAGGAACCGCGGTGTTGGCCGTCGAATGGCGCTAGCTGCGCAGCATTTGTGCACCGCCGCCGTCAGTGTCAGCCAGTTTGCCGTGGCATACGGAGCTCCATCGCAGTCTTTAACACTGGTAGCATGCCGCGACAGCGTGGACGTGAACCGTATGTGCAGTTGACGGACTTTGAGCGAGGGCGTATAGTGGGCATGCGGGAGGCCGGGTGGACGTACCGCCGAATTGCTCAACACGTGGGGCGTGAGGTCTCCACAGTACATCGATGTTGTCGCCAGTGGTCGGCGGAAGGTGCACGTGCCCGTCGACCTGGGACCGGACCGCAGCGACGCACGGATGCACGCCAAGACCGTAGGATCCTACGCAGTGCCGTAGGGGACCGCACCGCTACTTCCCAGCAAATTAGGGACACTGTTGCTCCTGGGGTATCGGCGAGGACCATTCGCAACCGTCTCCATGAAGCTGGGCTACGGTCCCGCACACCGTTAGGCCGTCTTCCGCTCACGCCCCAACATCGTGCAGCCAGCCTCCAGTGGTGTCGCGACAGGCGTGAATGGAGGGACGAATGGAGACGTGTCGTCTTCAGCGATGAGAGTCGCTTCTGCCTTGGTGCCAATGATGATCGTATGCGTGTTTGGCACCGTGCAGGTGAGCGCCACAATCAGGACTGCATACGACCGAGGCACACAGGGCCAACACCCGGCATCATGGTGTGGGGAGCGATCTCCTACACTGGCCGTACACCACTGGTGATCGTCGAGGGGACACTGAATAGTGCACGGTACATCCAAACCGTCATCGAACCCATCGTTCTACCATTCCTAGACCGGCAAGGGAACTTGCTGTTCCAACAGGACAATGCACGTCCGCAAGTATCCCGTGCCACCCAACGTGCTCAAGAAGGTGTAAGTCAACTACCCTGGCCAGCAAGATCTCCGGATCTGTCCCCCATTGAGCATGTTTGGGACTGGATGAAGCGTCGTCTCACGCGGTCTGCACGTCCAGCACGAACACGGGTCCAACTGAGGCGCCAGGTGGAAATGGCATGGCAAGCCGTTCCACAGGACTACATCCAGCATCTCTACGATCGTCTCCATGGAAGAATAGCAGCCTGCATTGCTGCGAAAGGTGGATATACACTGTACTAGTGCCGACATTGTGCATGCTCTGTTGCCTGTGTCTATGTGCCTGTGGTTCTGTCAGTGTGATCATGTGATGTATCTGACCCCAGGAATGTGTCAATAAAGTTTCCCCTTCCTGGGACAATGAATTCACGGTGTTCTTATTTCAATTTCCAGGAGTGTACATTTTAATTTGACGAATTTTAAAATTTCGTTATACCGGTAGGAAAGTCATGGTTTCTACCGAAAACAGAAAAAACTGGCTGGTGGTCTACTAGACAAGAAATCTGCGGACCTCTGCTGTATAGAGACGGCACCTAGTCAATTAACAAGAGTCCAACAGATGCGACAGTTCGTCTACTGCTGGAAATTCGAAAGCTAATCCTGCAGAAATTCTCTGTACCTAGGGCATGGTAATGCACCTTGAATCCGGAGTGGACTGTAGTCTGCATACAGATCAACTTCTCCTCTCTGAAGGCAGGACCGCCAGCATGAGCAACTAATTCCAGCAGGAGAGTGCCAACAACCCACGCAAGTGGCTGCACAAGCTACTTGAGCTACATTCAGAGCTGAAAGAATGAGCTGATGGCCATTTAATAACCGCCAGAAATCTCTTGGGTACGAAAAAGTGAATAAGACATGATAAGGGTTTTTGTGTCAGGACCCACAGTTGGTGGTGGAATCAGTAGTTCAGTTCACTTGCACTTTCCCAGACGAGAAGTTGGAGATCAAACCGAAGTATATAATTGTATGCAATAGTAATTCGATTATAACAATCTTCTACACACTAGACAGAATTCTGAGGTGCCTGTTCCCTGAGAGACGTTGTTCTGTTCGTCCGCGAAACACAGAGAGCCATAGATACCGGCTGCCAGATCTACGTCGTGTTCCTTGATTTCCTGAATGCATTAAATGCAGTTCTGCTCTGCCGCCATAGAGAAAATAGGAGCGTAGAGGATTTCAGGCCAGCTGTATGACTGGATTCGAGAGTTTCTAGCGAACAGGACACAGCATTTCTTTCTTAACGGAGACAAATCTTTGGCGTAAAAGCAGCCATAACTCACGGGAATGTTAGAGGATCATCATTTTTTACAGCTGCTTATTCGAGGCAGAAAACTTTTAACTGTGGCAACTATTTATTTATAAATTATACAAAATATGTACTTGTTACACCCACCAACCCGTTGCGCACCTCTATCGCTGTATCACTCCCTCTCTCCACCTCCACACCCTCCATCTCCTTCACACGGCAATTTCCAGCACCTTCCAGTCCCGGATGTTGAACTTCGCTGTGACATCTACCCTTGCTACTAACTATAGCCTGGCTTGTTCCCACCTCCCTCCCCCCCCCCCCCCGCCGCGACCACCGTTCTTCCTCTCCTCTCCTTCTCCCAGAGTGGATTTCCCTTCTTCCCCCTGAGTCCCTCCTCCCCCTCCTCGACTGTTTCCCTCCCACATCCTCCCCTCCCCGGCCATCTTTGGCGTGCTCCCCGCCCATCTCCCCCCCCCTCTCCTCCCCATCCTGCCTTCTTCTCCTTCTTCTCCATGCCCCTGGCAGATCCTCTCAATTTGCTCATCGTAATCAGTGAGGTACGTCAATGTTGTGTTTGGTGTTGTTCTGCTGTGCGTCAAGAGCTGTGGTTTTAATTGTGTGCTGGACTTGTACATAGTGTTACTGTCAGTGATTATTAGGTGCTACACCGTCCGTATATTCTCCTATGCTCTGGTCATACCTTGCATTGTGTTCTTTAATTGTCCCAGTGTGTAGTTACTTTGTGTGCGCTACGTTTTTACGGTTTTTATCTGAGTTTTACACTCGCGCTCCTTTTTGTCTGTTCTCTTCCGTACTGTTCCCCATTTTTATATCTACGAGGGCCATCCACAAAGTACAATACGTTTCGGAATTAAAAATAAATAAAGTATTGGAAATTTTTTTTATTAGATACAGATGAAAGCCACAATTAAATACTACTTTTCCACATAGTTGCCATTTAAATTAAGGCTCTTATCGTAGCGATGGACGAGCTTGGAAATTCCTTCGTCGTGAAATTCGGCCGCCTGTGCCTTCAACCACGTGGTTACCTCTTCTTGAAGCTGTGCGTCGTCATCAAAACGCTGCATAGCGAACTACTTCTTCATTGCTGGGAATAAGTGGAAGTCGCTCGGTGCCAGGTCGAGGCTGTACGGCGGATGAGGAAACAACTCCCACATAAAAGATTAGAGAACTTCACGAGTGGCATTTGCCGTGTGGGCCCGGGCGTTGTCGTGAATCAGCAAAATCTTTTAGCCCAACTTTCCCCTGCCCTTGTTTTGTATTGCTCTTCTGAGGTTGTGCAGAGTTTGGCAATACCATTGAGAGTTTATTGTAGTGCCTCTTTCCAGGAAATCCAGAAAAATCACACCTTTTCTGTCCCAAAAGACAGTAGCCATCACCTTCCTTGCCGACATTGTCTGCATGCATTTCTTGGCTTTTTGGGGAGAATTTGTGTGCCCCCACTGCATTGACTGCAATTCTGTCTCGCAGTTCACATGCTTAACCCATGTTTCGTCACCAGTAACGATGTGATCGACTAATGAGTCGCCATCTTTCTCGTAAGCGTCCAAAAACGTTAAGGCTGCAGCCATTCGCTGATTTTTGTGAATCTCTGTCAAGATTTTTGGTATCCATCTTGCACAAAACTTGTGGTAACCAAGCTTTTAGGTAATGATTTCGCGCAACAAACTTCGCGAAATTTGTGGAAAACTCATAGAGAGTTCCGTTATTGTGAAATTACTGTTTTCACGGACCGCGGCATCGACGTTTTCGACAAGTTCGGCAGTCACTATGCTGGGTCTTGCACTTCGCTCTTCGTCGTGAACGTTAGTTCGGCCATTTTTAAATTTTATGAGCCATTGACGCACTCCACCTTCAGTGATTATGTTGTCCCCATACACATCACAAAGCTGCCGATAGATTTCTATCGGTGTACAGTTTTTTGCAGTGAGAAACCTTATTACTGCACGCGCTTCACACTTCCCGGCATTTTCAATTAACGCTGACATTTCAAACTGTCACAGTAACTCAACGGAGTACAGCACGAACCTCTCACTAGCACGGCAGGATGCCGACTGAGCGGCGGAATGCCGTGAGACCAAGATGGCCGCACTAGCCCCACCCCTAACGGACACAAACGAAAACGTAAAGTACTTTGTGGATAGCCCTGGTATGTACAGCGTATTTTCTCCTTTCTGATGTTTGAAATGTCTTGTTTGTATAATTACTGTCTTTCGGCTGAAGAGCAGCACATATGCTGCTACCAGTCTGTCTCAGATGGGGCATTGGAACACAATAGAGGAAAAAAAATACTTCTTTCGAAGTTTTACAGTCCTTCAAAGCAGTCGCCATCATTGTGTGTGAGGGGCATTCTACAAGTAACGCAACACATGGTTTTCTCGTGGGCAGTTTAGGTTGAAAAAATGCTGCATCTGTTGTGGGACGTCGCGGAACGTTCCCACTTCAGTCCCTATAGTTTCATGAAGTTCCAACAGGTTTTGGCACCATACGTAGCCTTCAAAGTGGCATCTGTAACGGAGCTGACAAATACCGCGCTGTGCAACGGAATTTCTCTGTTAGTAGTGCTTACACACTCATCCACTAGTTGGGGTACTCAAAGATGTGTGTCCACTGGGTTCCTCGCCACCTAACAAATGACCGTCAAGACCGACGAAAGACCATCTGTGTGGAATTGTTTGCGCAGTTACGAGGTAGATCATGAAGATTTTTTTTATCGAACTTCGTCTCAGGTGATGAAACATGGGGTTATCACTTCTAACTTGAAACAAAACTGCATCAGTGCAGTGGCGCCACATCATCTTTCCTCCAAAATAATCTTCAAAGCTGCACCCTTAGCCGGTGAAGTAATGGGGACAGTCTTCTCAGACTTGAGGGGTTTATTTTGTTTTTTCTTCCCTCTTGCTCTAACGATCAGTACTGGATTCGAATGTGCTACCCCCAAGAAACAGAAGAAGCAACTTCAGTATGTTCGTCGCCACAAAGTGGAGACGGGATAATATTTCTCCGTGGCTATGCAGGGTCTCACATGAGTCTGCGCACCCGAGAGCAGCTCACAAAGTTGAATGGATTGTTCTTCCTCATCCTCCGTACGGCGTGGAGCAGTGACTTCCATCTTTGTGGCCGAATGGAGGATACGCTTTACGGAAGGTGGTACGTCGATGATTGGAAGGCTGCTGATGCAGCAAGACGTTGGCTCTGACGTCGGTCAGTGGAGTGGTTCCACGGGGGCATACAAGCCTTTCTAAGTGGCGCAAGGCCATCGCATTGAACGGAGATTGTGTTGAAAGGCAAGATTTTGTAGCCAAAAGAAAAAACCGTTGCCAGCGACGTCGAATTCGATTCGTAGAATACGCTTAGCAGCGCTAGTTGTGTTGAGCGGAGAGACCTATTGCTCGATGAATCTCTGTCACAGGTGTAAAGCGAATGCGACGAAGTTTAAAAATCAAGTGAAAACTACTTAAGTTCGGGGAGTGTGATGGGCGGTTCAGTGTTCCCCAGCCCCGTCGATAGAACAAATCAGTCATAACTTCAGGTACATGCAGCCGAGCGTTGCCTGCAAAATGTTGGGTGAGTTCTGCAGTATGTGTCGCCACTTATTTCTCTTAGCAGCTGAGTTTTGGAACACCGCCTGCGAACAGCTTAGAGAAAGCAGCGGCGACGCTCAGCAGCAGGACTTGCCCGTCATATTGCAGGACAATGCTCAGGCGTACATGGCGCCAGCTGTGACTTATTTTTTGGATCGATGGGTCTGGGAAGTGCTGTATCACCCACTGAACTCCCTGGACGTAAGCCCTCGTGAATTCAGCTTGATTCTTAAGATGAAAAAAAAATGTTCAAATGTATGTGAAATCTTATGGGACTTAACTGCTTAGGTCATCAGTTCCTAAGCTTACACACTACTTGTTGTTGTGGTCCTGAGACTGGTTTGATGCAGCTCTCCATGCTACTCTATCCTGTGCAAGCTTCTTCATCTCCCAGTACCTACTGAAACCTACATCCTTCTGAATCTGCTTGCTATATTCATCTCTTGGACTCCCTCTACGATTTTTCCCCTCTACGCTGCCCTCCAATACTAAATTGGTGATCCCTTGAAGCCTCAGAACATGTCCTACCAACCGGTCCCTTCTTCTCGTCAAGTTGTGCCACAAACTCCTCTTCTCCCCAATTCTATTCAATACCTCCTCATTGGTTATGTGATCTACCCATATAATCTTCAGCATTCTTCTGTAGCACCACATTTCGAAAGCTCCTATTCTCTTCTTGTCTAAACTATTTATCGTCCATGTTTCACTTCCATACATGGCTACACTCCATACAAATACTATCAGAAACGACTTCCCGACAAATCTATACTCCTATGTTAACAAACTTCTCTTCTTCAGAAACGCTTTCCTTGCCATTGCCAGTCTACATTTTATATCCTCTCTACTTCGACCATCAGCAGTTATTTTGCTTCCCAAATAGCAAAACTCCTTTACTACTTTAAGTGTCTCATTTCCTAATCTAATGCCCTCAACATCACCCGACTTAATTCGACTACATTCCATTATCCTCGTTTTGCTTTTGTTGATGTTCATCTTATATCCTCCTTTCAAGACACTACATTCCGTTCAACTGCTCTTCCAAGTCCTTTGCTGTCTCTGACAGAATTACTCTGTCATCGGCGAACCTCAAAGTTTTTATTTGTTCTCCATGGATTTTAATTTAAATAGCCTTTCGCTCCCTGTATTTAACCCCTGCCACCTTCAGAATTTGAAAGAGAGTATTCCAGTCAACATTGTCAAAAGCTTTCTCTAAGTCTACAAATGCTAGAAACGTAGGTTTTCCTTTCCTTAATCTAGCTTCTAAGATAAGTCGTTGGGGCAATATTGCCTCACGTGTTCCAATATTTCTACGGAATCCAAACTGATCTTCCCCTAGGTCGGCTTCTACTAGTTTTTCCATTCGTCTGTAAAGAATTCGCGTTAGTATTTTGCAGCCGTGACTTATTAAACTCATAGTCAGTAATTTACACACCTGTCAACACCTGCTTTCTTTGGGATTGGAATTATTATATTCTTCTTGAAGTCTGAGGGTATTTCGCCTGTCTCATACATCTTGCTCAGCAGATGGTACAGTTTTGTCAGGACTGGCCCTCCCAAGGCCATTAGTAGTTCTAATGGAATGTTGTCTACTCCCGGGGCCTTGTATCGACTCAGGTCTTTGAGTGCTCTGTCAAACTCTTCACGCAATATCATATCTCTCATTTCATCTTCATCTACATCCTCTTCCATTTCCATAATACTGTCGTCAACTACATCGCCCTTGTATAGAACCTCATAAGGTGTCAGGCAAATCCAACACCTTCCATGAAAACCCTGACATGATAAGCAAATCCAGTAGTATGTCACATAGCTCCGAATAAATCGTGACATTAAATTAATCAAAGTAATACGAGTAACGAGTGAGGAAATGGAATACCACAGACTAACACAAGAATGCCTAAATGCATGTCATACCTTCCCACCGTGAGACAGACGCAGTTCCGAGGGGAGGAACGAGAACAGAAGCCGAGAGCAGAACCGTGTTAAGCTGGAAGGCCCTACTATAAGGGACGGATGGACACCCACGTCGCCGCTAACCGCTAGGACCACACCACCCGCAAGTTTTAGCGTGAGACTTTTTCGGGTCTCTGTTACGTCAGGACCACCCCCAGCCCATGTTAAAAGATAGAGCCCTCCAGAAGAACAGTATAGATCTTACAATAACGCTAAAAGGACCACACCAGCAGCAAGTTTTAGCGTGAGACTTTTTCGCGTCTCTGTTACGTTGCAAACTTTAAAAAACATTGCCCCACCACGAAAGGTATAACGTTTCTCATTGGATAGACAGATTTTTTGTAGGCGGAGCTTAAGGTTAACATTAAGAGACCCTGATTGGTCAGATGAAAACACAGCCAGATAGTTTTTTTTAAACCAACTTCGGTAAATTGTAGTAAGGAGAAGTTAGAAGAGAATTGCTTCCGAGACGGTGAGGTGAGCAGAGCTGTGCTACCCGCCGCCCCCTGATGAACACCGACAAGGTAATGAACGCACGCGATGCCGCATTTTTGAGCGCATAAGGCTTCACTCAGAACTGCAGAAGTCTCATCTGTTACATCCCCTTTTTGCGTAATATTAGTGTCGATCGTCAATTAAAGCTCATGGTGTTCACATTTGCCACTTGAAGCAAAAATCTGAAACGCGATTATTTTTCTGTTATATAGTTACTGAAAAGCCACATTAGCCACTGTAATTTACGACAAGTTAGATAAGTAATTAAAGATAAGTGAGCAAAACTGTACTCCATTTTGATAGTTTTCTCTTTTGTGAAACTTAATTTAAACCTAGAGTATAGATGTGTTATGGCATAGGTCATCCTTCGATCCATTGTAGAACTTGGAAACCCATTCACGGAATATTCGTTCACATTTTTGTTGAACGCAGTCGGTTTTTACCATCCTGTATTAAAACATTTCCTTTTATCAATAGTGCAATTTATAAACAATGTTTTGTGAGTAGAATAAAATTTCCAGTGGTAAACTTAACTGCTTTTTCGACGTTATTTTACCAGCTAACTAAAAATAGGAAAGCCTTGAACCCCTTCCACTAAATTTTGTTAGTATTAAGATTCTTTTACAGGGAGTGCAGTGGAGCTGACGCTGAAATCATTAAGTATTTGGTTATATCAATGCTAGTCTCACTGAACTCTTGTGAATTCTACATGTCATGTGTGGTCTGGCGTCTCTTTACTAGCAACAGGTCCCAGGTTCAAACTAGTCAATTCCCTAAAAAACACGCTCAGAGTGTCGTTGCTCTGTCTCGTAGGGAGACACGATATAGAACAAACAGACACCACGTAGAATGTTAGAAAATGGCGACCCTGCCAGGATGGTCAAGTACCATGATTGAAGGACGACCACATGCCTAACTAGGTCAGAAAAATATCCTGTTGAAAATTTTTCGTAATAAAAACAAAATTTTTTAGAACGTTATACATAGTCGAAAACAGTAGCTGCAGCTACAGATAGTAAAAGTATTCAATAGATAGTGAGACATTCTAGCAGGGACAATAGCATAATTAATTTATGAATTTTAATATTGTTACAATTAAGTTTTCTCTCCAATGCAAGCGCACAGGTGGCGGATACATCGTTGACAAGTTGGTTCTGACCCAACAAGTAAGTGAATTGATTGTCAAGTCGTGTGAACAAAAAGTTTATGAAACGCGTGAGATCGTATGAGCGCATGTTGACGCGAAGTACGGCGCGTGAATTGCTTTTAATACAGAAAATAAGGGCTTCGGAAAGATTAGCAATGGCAGATCGAGACCTTCACCGCATTGAGGTAGAGACCCAGTATGAAAATGGACAGAGAATAGAGGACAGTACAACAGACGATGCAGTATCGCGAGAAATAGGACATATAACGCACCATAACGAGGATAATGTACGTCAAGGCATAGAAAACGTAAGTCAGTGTACGACAGAGGAGCAGGAAAGTAGAGGGACAGACGATGAGGATTATAACTTGCGTCTTGAATACGTAGAACCCATAGTACACGTAATCAGAGCTCCCTTACCACAGAGTACAAGGAATGCGAGCAGAAACGTGTCACAGCACAGTTCAATGCAATCGGTTGCAAACCAACACTTGGGCGAAAACACAGAGCGTAGGACGCCGGAAGTACACGCAATAGGACCAACCAATCTGGCAGAATTATTACAAAAAATTACGGAAACCATGACAAGGCAAAATAAAGACATAGCGAACCAAATTCAAATTCAGAATGCAGAAACCACGAGACAAATGCGTGAGATTAAAGAACAAAACAGAAAAATTCATTTACACCCAAGTCATATTGAAGACGAGGCAAAAGAATCTCGAGAAGTCATAGGAAACTTAATAACAGGTCACAATCAATTGAGAACAGACATTGACAAGGTACAAGCGGACGTACAAACATTGCGTATTGACATTCAGGACGAGATCAAAACATTACGTAACAACACCCAGGGAGAAGTCAAGAAACTAGAGAAACAGATAAACGTAATTACTAGACAAGCAGCAGGTATAGCGCGTGAAGTTGATGAAAACAGTGTGTTACACAAACGTATCACAAAAGCAGCGCTGAAAACATATGATAACCGCATAGTCAAAATAGAAGCGCAAACGAAGCGACAATTTCAGAAATTGCGAACAGAGTTGTTGCAAACCATTGAAGAGCGTAGTGAACAGGATCGAACAAGCACAGAGTCTGCAACCACATCCGTATCTGTAACAGCACCGAAAAAAAAGCAATTAACGAAGATATCATGCATTTGCGATTCCAATCACAGGCGGAAAGTAACATACGTGACAATGGAAAGCCAGGTCGCGAAGAGTACAGTGCAATGCATTCAGCTACACGTTCACAACCGATGGAAGAAAATTATTGCGTACCACTCCAACGATACTACGCAAGGATAGGCGAAAGTTACAGTGGACAATATCCAATGGATCTACCACAACCGGAAAGAACGACGGGAGAAATGATCAGAAACAAAAGTGGCGAAGAATCGCGAATTTCATATGGAACTATGACGAAGTACGATAACGATCATTTCCTCACAGTCAGAAAATTTCAACACTTTCGAGAAGGAAACTCATTACATCCACGAACTTTTATTGATCGACTCCGAGTAGGATTACCAGAACACTGGACGCTAGCACACAAATTAGACTTTATATGTGCACACATGTCAGGAACAGTCGCAGAAACCACGCAGAATGTTGCAGCGACATGCCGATCGAACGAAGATTTCAGAGAGAAGCTTCTCTCACGATATTGGTCCAGCGAATCACAGAACAGAGTGAAGTACGAATTATTACAGAACACATATTTTGAAAATTCAGGAGAGAAGAGTCCCGTGAAATTTTTCGAATTAATGGCAAAGAAAAATCAATGCTTAGACGTATCATACAGTGACGGAGTGTTGATTAAATTATGCGCGATGAAGCTACCATTGAAATACCAGCAATCATTAGTAGGTCGCGGAGGCAATGACGTCGAAGCATTTAAAGGTATTCTAAGGGAACTAGAGTTCATATTTTCGGAAGATGACGCAAGAAAAAGACGAAGCACACGTGAAAACGAAAGCAAAAAGCAGTGGAATCCACAAGACACAGTACGAAGAAACAATAATTACGAACCATGTGATAACTTCGCACGAAGAAAAGACAATAGATTTCAACAAAGAACCGGTTATGGATTTAGCAGTGAATATGACAATACCTATAATTCACCCAGGAACAGGATCAACTATTACAGAGGGAATAACGACAACCGGAACGGTTACTGGAGAACCAATAGACCGACAAATTATTAACAAAGAAACCACTATCAACAAGCGAAGCAAGAAAAGAGAATACAGATAGAAGACGTGGAGGTAAGACCACCAAACCCCGATAGACGTTCGAATTGACAGCTAAACACCCATGCAAAAGAGAATGACGCACCGAGCCAGGACAATTGCAACACCTTGAACAGAGAAGTAAAAATCTTATCAGGAGAAGAGAAGAAGGAAGAAACAAATCCGTAAGGACCAGATGAAAACGAAGACAAGAAAATAACAATATCGTGTTGGGACGAAATTAATTGGGAGAATACTGACGAGGAAGATGAATTACCAGAGGCATGCCCAACGAATGTAGGAGGAAAGGACGAAGTAATGAGTATTGCAGAGCTATTTGAGATGGAAACCAGGGAAAGCGAATTCAATGAGGATAATGTGCAGTCGACAGAAGTTGAAAATAAGTTACGAGTGGGCACACAACCTAACGTATATAATGAAGGAAGTTATGAAGCGATAATTAGAGCATTTAGATGCGATTATGTGGAAGTAGCGACGAAGAAGGAGAAGATAGACGAGGATGAGGAAAAAGTAGAGGATGTTGAAGAAAGCGTAAATGAAGGAAGAAATAGAGAAGAGGACATAAAAGAGAGAGAAGTAGCAGTTGAAGCTTATCCTACAGAAAGTTCGAATTCACAAGGGAAATTCCTGAAAAGACTCATGTATTATTCAGTATAGGATTCGTTGATGCAAGAAGAAGAAGAACTGAACCAACCCTTTCAAATTCAACTAATTGTGAAGGCCATGGTAAAGCATATCCCAGTCAATCTTGTAATAGATGGCGGAAGTGAACTGACTGCGATCTCAGAAAATTTATTCATGCAGTGTAATGCCAATGAGGAATTGCCAGTTCTGAAAACACGTAAGATTAAAGTAAGAGGTCCTATTAGAAACAATGCTGCGGAAGTTACGAAACAAACAAGGTTAACTCTTTCGTGCCAAGGTCAAAAGATCGAAGCCAACTTCGTAATTATACCTAAACTAACTGTATATTTGATTATAGGTGCAGATTTTTTAAATGAGAGACGAGCGATAATAGATATGGGGAAAGGTAGCGTAACATTCGAGAATGTCACACTTCTCTTTGAGCAAAAGCTAAAGTTAGAAGAAATACCAGTTATAAACAAACAATTAAGAATGACGCGAGATAAAGAGGATGAAGAATTAGAATGGTATGCACAAAAGGGGGAATCGCCTCAACTCATGTTAGACGTTCATAAAGAAATCGACGAAAAATTGCAAGATGTTCAAGGTATTTCGGAACACAGTAAAAGAGAATTAATGGGTATTTTATGAGATAAAGCAGAGGTATTTTTACCTAAGACTGGCAGTATTAAACACTTTCAGTACAAGTTTAAAGTAAAACAGCACAAACCATTTAGAGTGCCACCCTATACAATCCTATTAAGCTACAGGAATAAAGTATTCCAGGAGATATCTAAAATGTTAGATGATGATATTATTGAACCAGCTACCTCCACATATAACAGCCCACTCCATATTGTACAAAAACGAGATGGGCACATCAGGTTAGTGCTTGATTCCAGACAGATCAACACAATCATAATCACTGAGACAGATTGCCCAGAAAAATTAGAGGAATTGATACAAAACTTCCACGGTGCTAAGATATTTTCATCAGTTGATTTACAGAGTAGTTTCTGGCAAATAGAATTGGCCCAAGAATGTAGAAAATTTACAGCATTTATCGTATTCGGTAGATGTTACCAGTTTAAACGATTGCCATTTGGTTTAAACATATCATCAGCAGCGTTTATTAGGGGATTTAATACTATATTCAGTCCTGAAATTTTACAAAAAATTACTTGTTATGTTGATGATGTGATTATAGCAGAACCCTCTTGGAAAAAAGAAAGTAGTTTCAATAAAAACAAAAACAAAAATAACACCAATAGTACCATAGATTAAGGTGAAGGGATAAAGCGTAGATAGTCTAACAGCATGATACACTAAAATGCTATACACCACAACACTACACAAAAAATAAAAATAAACGAATTTGAGGATTTTTGTAGAAGTTAAGACTCAAAATATCTTAGAATTGTAACATGGAATGGGTGCCGAAATTTGTAAAGCTTTTTAAGATGGAGTAAAACAATGAAGGTACTAGACATATGTTAGATGATTATAAGTAAAACTTTTTGTAAGAAGCACTGCCAAAACTCCAGCAAGCATGAGATGCAACAACCCACAAGTTGCAACGCGAGAAATATCAAGAAAGAAAAGGACATAATTAGCAAGACACGATTCCTACAAGGCAGAAGCGTCGAGAGAAAGGAAAGGACAGCGAGACCAACATAAGGTATCGAAAGTGGGCAATAAATTTGCACGCTAAGCGGAACCCTGCTGGGACAGAACACGGAGCCGCACAGTGGCAGAGCACTGCAGAGACGCGATGGGATGCCGGAAGGGTCTCCGAGCACCCCGAATGAACAGAGCGAGCAAAAAACGGCCCGACAAGAAGACCACTTGGGCAAGCCACCACTGGCAAAAAAAAATGTATAAAAGTCACACTACCGCTATTAAACAGCACGCTGATGCACCAAACTGAAGAAAACGTCCACAAAGTAAAAATGACACGCCCAAACAATTTATCAAACTGTTATTAAGAGGAGAACTTCAAAGCAAGTAGTTATCAATAAATATTTACATATCCTGGCCAGAGAAGAACCAAGAAGCAAGTAAGAAGCAGAGAAAAAGCAGCAAGAACAGAAGTTGAAGATTCGCAAGATTGAGACCAAGAAAGAAGATGGGTGAAGAATAGACGACATACCTTCCCAAATCCCTATCCTACTGTAAACTAGTCGTCTGCGAGGTATTACAATGAAAAACGACCGCTTTCAGCGACACATAACGATGACTTTCACGCATACAAAACCAGTAAACCACGAGATTCTGCACTCACATCTCCATTCCATTATGGGACATCCACAACAGCAACACACAGTTGCAAAGCCAACAAGGAATGGCGAACGAAGCTGTACATCAAATACTTGCCCACATCCATCTCGCTCAAGTCCATCACCTTCGTGCAAAAAACTTTCGCCAACCTCATGCTTAAACATTCATAGTATTATGTGAATGTGTGAAATCAAATTATGTGATGTAGGAATTGTGCAAAAGAAACATGCAAAAAACTAAATAAGTTAAGCACACCAGACAGCTAATAAACTACAAAATAACAGTCATTGACTATGGACTTAAGTAAAAAATAGACTAACATAAAAAATAAGTCATTAGTTCTGAAATGCACAGTATATAAAGAACAAAAGTAAGGCATAACAAACACTAAAACTATATGCCACTTATTTTCTCCTCACAAAAATAAAAGAATAATTATATTTTACTTATTTTCTCCTTACAAAAACAAAGAATAAAAAAATTATCTTGTTCGATGTTTTCTCTTTTTCTTAACATTTGCACCATTTGTTAGGATAATATCTCAATACTTGTGTATGTATATTTCTTTATGAAAGCAATTCTTGGAAATAATTCTTATTTGTTAGTGTAACAATGTTAAATGAGTGTCTAGAAACCAAAACATTTTACTTGTACATAATATTTTGAAAATGTGTTAGGAATAGATTTTATTTAATTACTACATTAATAAAAAAATATATTTCTAAGAAAATCGATGTGAAAGACTCCTCACTTTCGATAACAAACTTCTTAAAAATCACACTTCACACTCAAATAAACAAAGAAAATAATTAAAAATTAATAATAGCATAAAAATATTGTTCTCTTGTCATTTTTGAGAATAATGTCGAAGAATATAAAAATATAAATTATTAATACAAACTAGCATAGAACCAGAATAACATGGCTGAACAGTAAGCAACAAAATTTAGATAATGGAATAATTTTTGAGTGGCTTAGACAACAACTCAGTCATTGCCTAACTTCAGTACAAAAATTAAGTTCGAAGGGAGGTGATATGTAAGGTGTCAGGCAAAACCAACACCTTCCATGAAAACCCTGACATGATAAGCAAATCCAGTAGTATGTCACATAGCTCTGAATAAATCGTGACATTAAATTAACCAAAGTAATACGAGTAACAAGTGAGCAAATGGAATACCACAGACTAACACAAGAATGCCTAAATGCATTTCATACCTTCACACCATGAGACAGACGCAGTTCTGAGGGGAGAAACGAGAACAGAAGCCGAGAGCAGAACTGTGTTAAGCTGGAAGGCCCTACGATAAATTACGGACGGACACCCACGTCGCCAGCTAACTGCTAGGACCACACCACCCACAAGTTTTAGCGTGAGACTTTTTCGCGTCTCTGTTACGTCAGGACCACCCCCAGCCAATGTTAAAAGCTAGAGCCCTTCAGAAGAACAGTATAGATCTTACGATAACACAAAAAGGGCTACACCAACTGCAAGTTTTAGCGTGAGACATTTTCGCGTCTCTGTTACATCAGGACCACCCCTAGCACATGTTAAAAGATAGAGCCCTCCAGAAGAACAGTATAGATCTTACGATAACGCTAAAAGGACCACACCAGCTGCAAGTTTTAGCGTGAGACTTTTTCGCGTCTCTGTTACATTGCAAACTTTAAAAAACATTGCCCCACCACAAAAAGTATAACGTTTCTCACTGGATAGACAGAATTTTTGTAGGCGGAGCTTAAGGTTAACATTGAGACCCTGACTGGTCAGATGAAAACACAGCCAGATAGTTTTTTTTCAACCAACTTTGGTAAATTATAGTAAGGAGAAGTTAGGAGAGAGTTGCTTACGAGACGGTGAGGTGAACAGAGCTGTGCTGTCCGCCGCCCCCTGACGAACACTGACAAGGTAATGAACGCACGCGATGCCGCATTTTTGAGCGCATAAGGCTTCACTCAGAACTGCAGAAATCTCATCTGTTACATCCCCTTTTTGTGTAATGCTAGTGTCGATCGTCAGTTAAAGCTCATGGTGTCCACATTTGCCACTTGAAGTAAAAATCTGAAACGCGATGATTTTTCTGTTATGTAGTTATTGAGAAGCCACATTAGCCACTGTAATTTACGACAAGTTAGATAAGTAATTAAAGATAAGTGAGCGTCACTGTACACTATTTTGATAGTTTTCTCTTTTGTGAAACTTAATGTAAACCTAGATTATAGATGTGATATGGCATAGGTCATCCATAGATCCATTGTAGTACTTGGAAACCCATTCAGGGAATATTCGTTCACATTTTTGTTGAACGCAGTCGGTTTTTACCATTCTGTATTAAAACATTTCCTTTTATCAATAGTGCAATTTATAAACGATGTTTTGTGAGTAGCTAACTAAAAATAGGAAAGCCTTGAACTCCTTCCACTAAATTTAGTTAGTACTAAGATTCTTTTACAGGGAGTGCAGTGAAGCTGACGCTGAAATCATTAAGTATTTGGTTATATCATCGGTAGTGTCACTGAACTCTTGTGAATTCTACATGTCATGTGTGGTCTGGCGTCTCCTTACCAGCAACAAGTCCCAGGTTCAAACTAGTCAATTCCCTAAAAAATACGCTCAGAGCGTCGTTGCGCGAAAGTGGTAGGGAGACACGATATAGAACAAACAGACACCACGCAGAATGTTAGACCCTCTATATTCTCCTTCCACCTTTCTGCTTTCCCTTCTTTGCTGAGAACTGGGTTTCCATCTGAGCTCTTAATATTCATACAAGTGGTTCTCTTTTCTCCAAAGGTGTCTTTAATTTTCCTGTAGGCAGTATCTATCTTACCCCTAGTGAGATAAGTCTCTACATCCTTACATTTATCCTCTAGCCATCCCTGCTCAGCCATTTTGCACTTCCTGTCGATCTCATTTTTCAGACTTTTGAATTCCTTTTTGCCTGCTTCACTTACTGCATTCTTATATTTTCTCCTTTCATCAATTAAATTCAATATTTCTTCTGTTACGCAAGGATTTCTACTAGCCATCGTCTTTTTACCTACTTGATCCTCTGCTGCCTTCACTACTTCATCCCTCAAAGCTTCTTCTACTGTATTTCTTTCCCCCATTCCTGCCATTTGTTCCCTTACGCTCTCCCTGAAACTCTGTGCAACCTCTGATTTAGTCAGTTTATCCAGGTCCCATGTCCTTAAATTCCCACACTACTTAACCTAAATTATTCTAACGACAGACACACACACCCATGCTTGAGGGAGCACTCGAACCTCCGCCGGGACCAGCCGCACAGTCCATGACTGCAGCGTCCCTGAACGTTCGGCTAATCCCGCGCGGCTCCTAAGTTGATGGAAGCACTTCGCGAAATTCGCTTCAGAATTGCTTCAGAGTTTCGTTGGGGAATAGACCCTTCCAAACGACCCATCAACACAACGGGTGCTGCTAAAGGTATTCTGCGACTTCTACATCGATGTCAGTGGGTTATACCAATGCTGTTGAGTACTTTAAAGGATGGTTAAACGTTTGAAACTTGTATCTACTTTATAGAAGTAGTTGAATCCATTAAAATTCCATCCGTCGTATAAATAAACTAGTCGAAAACGTCGTTATTTCCATGGGGACCTTCACGCATATATGCCTGAGCATTGTTTCTGTAATAGGACGGGCAAGTCCTACTGCTGAGCGTCGCCGCTGGTTTCTCTAAGCTTTTCGCAGACTGTTGGATAGAAAGAAGTAGAGACGCTAGGAAGATATAGCGAAATGCAAGAACTCCTACATTAAACCGAGTGAGGTGGCACAGTGGTTAGCACACTGGACTCACATCTGGGAGGACGACGGCTCAATCCCACGTTCGCCAATCCTGATTTAGGTTTTCCGTGATTTCCTTACATTTCTTCAGGCAAATTCTGGGATGGTTCCTTTCAAAGAGCATGGACAACTTCCTCCCCCATCCTTCCCTAAGCCGATGAGACCGATGACCCTGCTGTTTGGTCTCTTGCACAAGATCAACCCAACTCCTACTTCAATATGATATAATTCGAATTATTCTGAATATATATTTTAGATACAACGTCATTCCAGCTGTGATATATCCTGCTAACATGTGGCACCACCGTAATAGCAGTAAATATATCGAAAGCCTGAGGCGAACAGTACCTAAATCAACCGACACATTGCGACCGTATGCGAAGCTTGCCCGGCACCAGGGCCTGAAAAATTCAGTGTGAGTTTACCTGTGCTACAAGATGGATGTAAGCAGAGTGACACAGCCATTCTCGCTGGCAGAAATACTACTTAGTATCAAGCGGTACTATGAGCAGCTGTCGGTGTTAAGGCATAGCCCACGAAGGTCATTCTCATTCTGGAGTATGACAGCCACAGTAATCTGGAGTGTAAGCCTGTTAAAGACAGTCACACCGTCGATACCCAATACTGCCGTAGATTCCTGCTGTACCATCTGCGATGTACACTTCGGAACTGTGCGACGGTGGCGCAGTGGCTATCACCTGGGATTCGGATTCGAGAGGACGACGGATCAAACCCATGTCCGGCCATCCCGATTTAGGTTTTCCATGATTTCCCTAAATCGCTTCAGGCAAATGCCAGGATGGTTCCTTTGATAGAGCTCGGCCGACTTCCTTTCCCATTCTTCCTAATCTAATGGGACCAATGACCTCGCTGTTTTGTCCGCTTCCTCAAATCAACCAACCAACACTTCTGCGAAAACGTCCGGTGCTGCTAAATATTGCAGTCATAGTCCATGATAACGCTAAAGCCCACCACGCAGGTGTCACAACACCCAACTCACCAGAACTCAGTTTGTGCGACTTCGACATCATTTACAACTGAAGAAACCATTGCGTGGGAGGCGCTTTGCAAACAGGGCGGAAATCCTCGCGGTATTTCGGCGACAGCTGGTAATGAAAATGGGATTCCGCGCGTTCCCAATCGTTGCTGACTCTGTGTGTATGCACTGCGGGACTATTTTGGAGGACGGTAGTTGATTCTGATTAGTTTTTGTTTCATTTCTACATGTGCACAATAAATTTGTACTGAGTCTCAATGCGTGTGTTTTATTTCATTCTTTGTCATAGTCTCCTGTACGGGGACCCTATTTAATCCGTTTTTTTCGCTGTGGATAGCAGTGTATTCACGAGAACACCAGTGAGTGATACAAGGTCACCGAACAAACAGCTAGCGCTGCTATTTCCTTTTCTTCTTCGGAACGCGAATTTAAATAATATTCCGATTTCAGACTCTATCGCTCGTAATCATCACCTCGCCAAACCATTACCGTAACACACACATTAATTAACGCACTAAACATGCGTTATAATATATTAAAATACAACAGTTATCTAAGAAGAAGACTAATAGTTTTTGTGAACAAATGTGGCCGTGTTTACACTACAGTACGTATTTTACAATATGGCGTAACTCTAACAATACACCCTTTTTCTTTCAGATAAATGACAAGTCACTGATAATTCATACATGCCGTTGGACGAAACCATGGAAAAATTGAACTTTGGAATCCGTAAAACAACCGTTCTCAGCGATTTTCACTGCTGCCTGAACACAATAGACATTCTGACAATTCGGACGTAACGCCTAATATAATTTTGATTTTACCCCCAATTGGAGAAGACATATTTTATTATTAAATATGGCTGCTTCCATTCAACTTCCTCACTTTCTGTTGCTGAAAGACATTATTTACATTTTATTTTGTTTGAAATTATTTCGTAAAATTTTCTTTTCCGTTTTCATGAGAGAGTGACACATATATGGTTAAAATTATCAATACGGATAGATAGAAGTGTTGAGTGTACTATGAACATATAACCCAATGTTCTGTTTGATTTATATTTATCATTATGACGCCGGTAGAGATGATGTTCAGTACTCTTTTCTTAGCATGTGCGAATCATAAAGCTAATTATTCTTCTCTCACGGTAATGTTTCAGTCAACTGTTTTGTTACAGTTTTGTTTCATCGATTAAAACTTCTAAAAATGTCGTATTACCCCCTTGAGCTGCTGGGAAAATTCCTTATTTTCACAACCAGTCTCATTCTTCTGACGATAATCAGGTTCCCATAAACCAAACAAAATAATACATAAGCCATATTGTACGCTTCAACTGTCACGAATCTATCAACTGAAGTAAGTGTTAACACAAATGTAATGAAATGTCACGTACTCACATACTTGTATTCAGAGCAACATGTTAGGTGAAACATAGAATCTTTATCGCCAGGTCACAAACCGTGAACTATACACCGAAAATATAAGTATTATACCATAACACAGCGATGTGAGTTGTTGCGAAAACCACATATCTTACAAACGGAAGTGGTTCAGAATTTTACAAAGCCACTTGTTATCATGTCGTTATATAAATTACATCGTAGATTTATAAAATAATGTGGTCGTTAGTGTACCGATTCAAGTTAAAGCTGTAACTGGCGTTATCACTGTGAACAGATCCATACCAAAGAGCCAACTACACAGCTGATTACTGTATATTGGTAGAACCAAAGATGGTGATAAAGGTCTACGTACATAGATAGTAACTAATATCGTACTATTGCTCCGCTGTGTATCGTCTGCTGCGATATGCACACGTAACAATCGTAAGTGGCGTTGAGTACGTTACATCTAAAAACAACTTGCGCACTTGCGATGATATAAAACAAAATCATGAGATGCACTTACATGCATTAATGTGAAACGAATTATAGACAATTCGGCTAGGCATACGTTGTATGTGCTTGTACGTCCCACAGAAGTTACTGTACTGATACTGGACGTGAAAATACACTACTGGCCATTAAATTTACTACAGCAGGAAGAAATGCAGATGATAAACGGGTATTCATTGCACAAATATATTATATTAGAACTGACATGTGACTACATTTTCACGCCATTTGGGTGTATAGATCCTGAGAATTCAGAACCCAGAACAACCACCTGTGGCCGTAATAACGGCCTTGATAGGCATGGGCATTCAGTCAAACAGAGCTTGGATGGCGTGTTCAGGTACAGTTGCCCATGCAGCTTCAACACGATACCACAGATCATCAAGAGTAATAACTGGCGTATTGTGACGAGCCAGTTGCTCGGCCACCATTGACCGGGCGTTTTAAGTTGGTGGGAGATCTGGAAATGTGCAGCCCAGGGTAGCAGACGAACATTTTCTGTATTCAGAAAGCCCCGTACAGGACCCGCAACATCTTGTCGTGCATTATCCTGTTGAAACGTAGGGTCTCGCAGGGGTCGAATGAATGGTTCAAAATTGGCTCTGAGCGCTATGGGACTTAACATCTTAGGTCATCAGTACCCTAGAACTTAGAACTACTTAAACCTAACTAACCTAAGGACATCACACACATCCATGCCCGGGGCAGGATTCGAACCTGCGACCGTAGCAGTCTCGCGGCTCCGGACTGCAGCACCCAGAACCGCACGGCCACCGCGGCCGGCAGTGAATGGTAGAGCCATGGGTCGTAACACATCTGAAATGTAACGCCCACTGTTTAAAGTGCCGTCAATGCGAAAAAGAGCTGACCGAGACGTGTAACCAATGGCACCCCATACCATCACACAGGGGTGATACGCCAGTATGGCGATGACGAATACACGCTTCCAAAGTGCGTTCATCGCGATGTCGCCAACACACAGATGCGACCATCATGATGCTGTAAACAGAACCTGAATTCATCCGAAAAATGACGAATTGCCATTAGTGCACCCAGGTTCGTCGTTGAGTACAACATCGCAGACGCTCCTGTCTGTGATGCAGGCAGCGTCAAGGGTAGCCGCGGCCATGGTCTCCGAGCTGATAGTCCATGCTGCTGCGAACGTCGTCGAACTGTTGGTGCAGATGGTTGTTGTCTTGCAAACGTCCCCATCTGTTGACTCAGGGATCGAGACGTGGCTGCACGATCCGTTACAGCCATGCGGATAAGATGCCTGTGATTTCGACTGCTAGTGATACGAGGCCGTTGGGATCCAGCACGGCGTTCCGTATTAACCCCTGAACCCACCGATTCCATATTCTGCTAACAGTCACTGGATCTCGACCAACGCGATCAGAAATGTCGTGATGCGATAAACCACAGTCGCGATAGGCTACAATCCGACCTGACCTTTATCAAAGTCGGGAACGCGATGGTATGCATTTGTCCTCCTTACACGAGGCATCGCAACAACGTTTCACCAGGGAACGCCGGTCAACTGCTGTTTGTGTATGAGAAATCGGTTGGAAACTTTCCTCATATCAGCACGCTGTAGGTGTCGCCACCGGCGCCAACCTTGTGTGAATGCTCTGAGAAGCTAATCATACATACAGTGCATGCCTGCCTGAACACGCTGAATGTCTCTTATGATCCCTGCTTTTGTGCTCAAGGATGAATATTTTTCTTTCACCCTGGCTTGTAATTCTTATGCTCTACCATTTGACCAACTCTTGAGGAAAACCAAGGAAAATATCAAGAGATGCGACTAACCTTGACATTCTGATTTTACACAATGTATATATATCTGAAGATCTCAAGCACTGCCTTCAGCGTTCAGACAATGACTTTATACAGAGCCTATTGATAGTTCATGTGAAAATCTCAAGAGGTGCCTTCAGCCTTGAGGTGTTGACTTTGCACAATGAAAACCGATAGCACATGAGTGCAATGTTTGACATTTCGCACATACACATTGTTGTTGCAAGTGGTTTAGGCATTGACAGAGTGCACCATATTATTACTTATCTCCATGGGAAACCAACAGTACTTGCACCAAGCTCATTTAATTTGATAGTTACGGAATATCTAACCAATAATCAAGGAGGTATGTCACTCAATCACATTCGCAAACACGTAGAAACATGGATGCACCTAGCACAACATAATCTGAGCAGACGGCCGCGGTGACCGTGCGGTTCTAGGTGCTGCAGTCCGGAACCGCGGGACTGCTACGGTCGCAGGTTCGAATCCTGCCACGGGCATGGATATGTGTGATGTCCTTAGGTTAGTTAGGTTTAAGTAGTTCTAAGTTCTAGGGGACTGATGACCTCAGATGCTATGTCCCATAGTGCTCAGAGCCATTTGAACCATTTTTTGAACATATTTACACCTATTGACCTTTGTTATATTGCAGAGTAAGATTTGCCTCATGTGCCTTATATTTACAAATACGGAAACCTTAACTTACGAATGTACCCAAAGAAACATAAATATTATTGTACATCTTTACAGAATTGTTTCCAGCTTCTTACCTGTGATGAATTAAAATCACGCCATAAGAGACATAATAGAGTTATTACCGTTACATGTGAAAGAAAACACAGAAGTAAAGCATCACAATCATATTACACTAGAGAATTCAATCTTGGACTTTTGTTACTTTTAAATAAGAGTGTATCTTCCTTTACTGATTAACGTAGATTACAGTGTAAGACACTTCATAGATGATAAATTGTCACCAGTGTGCTATGACTATTACACTATATGTATCAAATCCTGGTGATGAGAGAGATTTGTAATCTTTTGCTCCACTATAGGAAAGTAAGCAAGCAGCGGCATTTAGAATCATCGTGAACAGTTCCTATTCTTTCCACATGATAAAGACGATTTAGAATGTCGCCTGGTCTAAACTTTGTCACCAATGGCAAATTATTCTTATTGCTCTAACTTTCTGTCAAAATACTTAAAAACTTTTTCCTCTTTCTGGCTCTGTCTCTTAAAGCAATTAATGCTTGTTACACAATCTTCAACAGGACAAACATTTCTCGGAATTTGAAACAGTCATTTAGTGCACTCATTCCTCTCCTTCTTCTTCAGCTTTAACTCCATAGGGGTACAGTTAGTGGACTTTCGTAGATGGTTATTTACAGTCACTTCACGTAGCTACATATAACTAGCTGAAGGCACCTGCTTGTTGCTATAGCGTCCTTGTGAACCAGTTACAGGTGTTGAACAACCATTAACAGCTTTCGCTTCCGGGTAACTACCTCAATAAGTATGCTACGATTCTGACTACCTGACGCTCGTATCGTTGCCCATGTGTCCATCTTCCGTCTCTCATTGTTTCAAGTGGATCTTTTTGACCACACGACGGTATATGAACTGTTGTAGAATGTTCTGTGCTGCATGACATTTAGTCTTACCTTTTAGACCTCAGAAAAGAATGTGAACTGTGCTGGATTGTTTTGTGCAGAGTGATATTTAGAAGTAGAACAGCCAGAGGGGACAAAATGATCTTTCTTTTTGTTTTTAAGCGATAGCTGTGTTTCACAGAGTGACTGGAACAACATATCCTTCTATGAGTTTAACAGATTTGCGAGGTGTTTCCACTATATTAAAGAACAGAGAATTCCGGAATACTGATTATGATTTTGTGCAGGTTTCCCCTTTAACACACAAAGTGGTCATATTCACCCTTTAAGATAATACTATAATTTTACATTTTGGTGTGCTTAACTTTTATTTCACACTCCGTTATTGAATCAACATTATTTCATGATGTAATAACAAATTTTACTCATGTTATTGCAGTATAAACCGACGAGAATGGTCTCTACACAACATACTTTAGTTTCTCACACTCTTGTAAGAACCAGTGTTAAACAGGTTATGTTGTGTTAAAGGTTGAAATGTATCAGAAATGTTATTTACTTGAAGATGAGATACTTTTAGGCTTACATAGAGCTCTGGAAGATAATTAAAAAATAGATTCCGTGATATTATGACATTCCTCAGTTTCGGCAGGAAGTCTAAATGCTCTATAATTTTACGGACTGGTAAATTTGCATTGGTTTCTTTATCATGTGTTACAAACCTGTATCTTACATAACGATAGGCGAGGAACTCTTCCCAAGCAAAAAAAAAAAAAAAAAAAAAAGGTCAGTTCACATAATTCATGGCTCCGAAGCCAGACAACTATGTAAAAAGTACTGATCAGTCGTAGATGTTGAAAGTAAATTCTCAACTATTTTCATTTTCTTGGTAAGGTAACTGCACGATTCTAAGATGAAAGGATTTTCGTTTAGGTAACGATTTATCTTATGGAGCCATTTCTGTCAAAAGACAGAAACGACATCATAGATTATTACTGCACTCTCCTCAAAACTGCCAAGAAATTGAAGTAAAAGTCAACTTCCATCGTAGAAACAGTAAACAGAACAAGATGAAAAATACCACTTGCTCTAAAGATTTTGAAGGCCCTTCTGTATTCGATAGAAATATTAAAATGTGATGATATTTCATTGACACTGTCAAGAAAGGGAAGAAAAAATGTGCTAAATATGAAATCCCTTCTGCCTAGTGTTCCTATAGCTACAAATGAGAAAAGCCACCAGAAACAATATGTTATTATAACAGATCTGAGCTTGGAATCACTTTGTAGACAAAATTGTCGGGCAGTATTCAGCCAAGGCATCCTCAAGGAGATGGCCAGAACGGTCCTTATACAATATTTTTAACGTAGCAGCAAGAATCGCATGCGCAGTATTCAGGATTCTTACCGAGAAGGTCATCAAAAGAAGATATTTTATTCAGCAACTTGCAGAGGAACTACATCCTTAATATGTGAAGAGTCGCTTATTTCATAGGATCATAGACGAATCTGAAAAATAATGTAAAAAAGTGAAGACGAAGTAGCACGGAAATGTTATAAATGCCTATTTCTGAAATTCTGAAAGTCTAGTAAAACTACTTAAAAGGGCACTGGTTGTGAAAAGATGATCTGTGGAAAACGCACAAGGAAAACTAAATACAAAAGTGTCAATTGTGTAGAAGTATAAACTAGCTAAATTTGCTGTAAACATGCATGATAGAGATTTTCTGTGCGTTTAGAACTAAGTAAACCCCCTCACTTCGTTACTGTTGTTTAGGTTTTCCAGGTTTCAATAACGTTTGTTTATGTTTAGTAACTGATAACATTTTTGTTCTGTTGCATTTTATTCACAGTTCTTTGTCTATAGTGGCATGTAAATCATATAAAAATACTAAAGTATAATAATTATATAAAATATTGAAATAATTCAGAACATTATTGTTACGTAGAAGGGCTTAAGATGATCCCTAGGGGCGCAAGAGAGTTCAGGAAAAGGATGGACGTTCTAGAGTTAGGTGTACAGACAGCCACGAATTGCAGTTGAAGAGTTTGACACTGCCACTTTTGTCTCCATGGACATCCTTGTACAAAAAACACCAGTAGCTTCAGGCTACCGTCTATCTATAATCCGTGTCCTACTACTAATCTTCTTCACATTGGTTCCGATAAGCATCATCAGTGTTATGTAAATCCACTGAAACATGATAATCATATACCAAAACATTTTCCTAAGAAAAAGTCCAGCTTAGAATCCTTTTCCCTAAGGAATTCAGTGTTGATAATTTTGTCCGCCAGAAGAGTTTCCACCAGTAGGAACATGTGTCTGATGGCTACCTTAGTACCATAAATAAAAGGTAGCTTTGCACTGTCCAATTTTTATACCTGTTACCCACTGCTCACAGGATTCTGCAGTTACTGATCGGTAATCTTAGAATTATAACTTGTTCACAGACTATTATGTCTTAGTCTGTAGACACTGAATTCACTTCTGAGTCTATGTCTAATACTATTGTGATGGAGGACTTCACTATCTATCCAATGTTTGCAGACTACAAAGCTATCCAATAATCAATACTATAGTGGCTGATTTCGGAACATAGCCCTTGCTTCATGTCTACAATGATATTGTAACAAAAGAGTTTCATCCTTCTGTCGCAGCCCCTACTCCATTCCATGATTGACGTAGTGATGGTAGATGCGTTCATGTCTAGTCTGACTGTATGTTGTTCATTGTATGATCGTCGTCATCAGTTACACCTATCACTAGTGACTGATTCCTGCATCCCTGGTTACTCTGCTTTACCTTCTGCTTGTTCTGCCAGTGGTTGTCCATATAGCCGCCGAGAGTATATATGCACCCTTGTTCTAATGCTTCTTATGATTGTTGTTCTGATCGTTATAATTGTTATTGTTACTATTAACTATTAATATTATTATTATTGCTATAACTGTTATTACTTCACAATTAGTATTATTATTATTTCTATAACTGTTATTACTTTGTTTACCATCAATATTCTAGAGATGCTTGTGGCACTCCACATTATAATTTCCTGGTGAATTGTACTCAGGACTCTTGCTAGTGCTAGCAAGAGCCGGCTGATATACAGATTGACTTATCCTATTTTTAGGATCCTCATGTATCAGATCTATTCAATCGAGGACCAATACATATATTCCTCTAAGTTTGCTTAAGATATGCAGATATGCTTTTATCCAACACTGACAGGCAGTTTTGTCTTAGATATGTGCAGGGTATCATGAAGTGCCATTTTTGGATCTCAGTATTGTCTTCATAATGTATCTCTCGCAGTAATATCTCGCGGTTTCCTTTCAAAAGCTGCATAGTTCTGGATTGAGAAACTACTTCCAGGGGCGTTCGTGCATATATTTGGCCAGAAACGTATTTGAAATTCAATGTAAGAATGACAGTACTTGCATATATTTGGGGAAATGATATTTGTAATTCGTTGCAGGAATGACAGTACTCTGCTGTCTCCATAGTCCGGAATGTAGCATCATCATGTATGTATTCACCGACGGAACAAATGTGGCAACACACCTTGGGATGCACAAAGAAGGACCAGGGAATGAATAATTACTTAACCTAGCAAGTATGTTTGGATTCACATGTGGTAATGTAAGTTTTCTTTAGTAACCACTGGTATGTAGTTCAGCAAAGCACCTACTGCATACTGCGGTTTTTGCAGCAACTGAGCGGCCAGGTCACAGACCTAACACTGTGTCCAAATGGCGACGGCTCAGGTACATAACTTTAGGTTCAAATCCCACTGATTGCGTCTCATGCACAACGCCCTTATTTTTTACTGACAAAGACTATTCCTTCATTAGTGTTATCATGCCACTGTGAGAAGTTTTTCACCAGCTCTTCTTTAATCTCTTGCAGCTCACTGAATACTGCACTAAATGAACCTTCACTATCGTTAGATATGTCATTAATTGTGGCTCAACTCTGTTATGAATTTCTTTTGCAGTTTTTTCATCCACCCCTTCCCAGAAGCCCAGTTTGCAAATTCACTTGCAAGTGTTCGCTCTGGAACTCGAATTCTTTGTTAATTTTTTTCTCATTCTCTGTGGAAACATCGCTGTCGAGATGTGTTAATTGACGACCAGTTTCAGAGAGCTTCCCTTACTCCTCTTACCTCAAGAGGCAATTTTGTCATCACTTCTTTAGGTATCTTCTCACGCAACTCAGAAACTGCCTTCGCCAATATAGCCTTGGTTTCGGAAATCTTTATCTGCACTTAAGCAGCCTAGCCGGCCGATGTGGCCGAACGGTTCTAGGCGCTACAGTTTGGAACCGCTCGACCGCTATGGTCGCAGGTTCGAATGCTGCCTCGGGCATGGACGAATGTGATGTCCTTAGGTTAGTTAGGTTTAAGTAGTTCTAAGTTCTAGGGGACTGATGACCATAGCTGTTAAGTCCCATAGTGCTCAGAGCCATTTTTTGCTCTGAGCCATTTGAACCATTTTTGAACTTAAGCAGCTTGGTTTTCAGGTGTTACCATTGCCAGTGCTTCAGATATTTCCTGCTTTGTTTGCATAACTTCCCACTTTGCCGATATAATATCTGTCCAATCAAGAATAGTGGACATTTTTCTGGATAGCATGTCCACTTTCCAAAACATCTCCATTGATGAGCCTTCGGTGGAGTGCTCATAGCAGCTGGTCCAACATTTTCAGTAATTTGCTGAACACTGCTCTCACCTGTCATGTTCATTGTGACTCGTTATGCTGTCTTTACAATAACCGACCGAAATATAACAAAATTTCATAAAATCTCTACGAAATAATGAAACAACTATTAAATAATGTTAGCATACACATATCTGTTTGTTACTCCAACAATGATGTTCTAGAATTACTTTAGTAACAAACAAAGAAATACTCTCTTGCAGTACATCTCCATGATGCTTACATGTCGGGCAAATTCTTCTAGCAAAGAATCAGAATTGTTGCTCATATTGCTACAGCAGCAATGAAATTACCTTCGGCACAAGGTGAATTCTGAACAGTGTTTGGAAACCAACATGACTCAAATAAGATAGCTCACAGAAAAAAATAAAATATATATTTCCTGTATTTTCTGACTTGGTTAAAGCTTCAACGACGAATATTTTGACTGTGACAATCCTCCTCATTGTTTTATATTTTAGTCCTCCTTTCAGTATATCCAATGTGCGAGATCCAAAAACTTGAAGTTTGTGAGTACACGGCATACAGTAACACAAAGAAAATGATTACTAACATGGTCCTGCACTATGGGCCCATTTCGATATATTGTATAATTAAATAATTTGATCATTTTTAAGTTACTGTGAGAGACAACCTGTCCCTCTTCTGTATAAGCATTTATCTTTTTTTTTTTTTTTTTTTTCTATATTCATGTCGACTGAAGTGCATGATAAAAATTTTCCAAGCTGATGGTTAGTATTGTTATTTACTTTTTTCTAGTGAGCTGTACTTGAAACAAATATTATAGGCTCTTGTGTACGTAACAATAAACTCGCCAAACTATTACCACACCAAACATACGTTTTATAATTATCCAATTACACACGTGTCATAATATATTGAAAGATAGGACACCTCTAATTACAAGACTTATAGTTTTTGTAAACAATTCTCACTGAAATGGTGTCCGCCCCCGGTAGCTGAGTGGTCAGAGCGACAGAACGTCAGTCCTAAGGGATCGGGTTCGATTCACGGCTGGATTGGAGATATTCTCTGCTCAGGGACTGGGTGTTGTGTTCTCTTAATCATCATCCTACGGGAGGCCCTAGTCACATGACATCTACATTTTACTGAAATGGTCACGATTATTTGATCCTATACATACACTCCTGGAAATGGAAAAAAGAACACATTGACACCGGTGTGTCAGACCCACCATACTTGCTCCGGACACTGCGAGAGGGCTGTACAAGCAATGATCACACGCACGGCACAGCGGACACACCAGGAACCGCGGTGTTGGCCGTCGAATGGCGCTAGCTGCGCAGCATTTGTGCACCGCCGCCGTCAGTGTCAGCCAGTTTGCTGTGGCATACGGAGCTCCATCGCAGTCTTTAACACTGGTAGCATGCCGCGACAGCGTGGACGTGAACCGTATGTGCAGTTGACGGACTTTGAGCGAGGGCGTATAGTGGGCATGCGGGAGGCCGGGTGGACGTACCGCCGAATTGCTCAACACGTGGGGCGTGAGGTCTCCACAGTACATCGATGTTGTCGCCAGTGGTCGGCGGAAGGTGCACGTGCCCGTCGACCTGGGACCGGACCGCAGCGACGCACGGATGCACGCCAAGACCGTAGGATCCTACGCAGTGCCGTAGGGGACCGCACCGCCACTTCCCAGCAAATTAGGGACACTGTTGCTCCTGGGGTATCGGCGAGGACCATTCGCAACCGTCTTCATGAAGCTGGGCTACGGTCCCGCACACCGTTAGGCCGTCTTCCGCTCACGCCCCAACATCGTGCAGCCCGCCTCCAGTGGTGTCGCGACAGGCGTGAATGGAGGGACGAATGGAGACGTGTCGTCTTCAGCGATGAGAGTCGCTTCTGCCTTGGTGCCAATGATGGTCGTATGCGTGTTTGGCGCCGTGCAGGTGAGCGCCACAATCAGGACTGCATACGACCGAGGCACACAGGGCCAACACCCGGCATCATGGTGTGGGGAGCGATCTCCTTCACTGGCCGTACACCACTGGTGATCGTCGAGGGGACACTGAATAGTGCACGGTACATCCAAACCGTCATCGAACCCATCGTTCTACCATTCCTAGACCGGCAAGGGAACTTGTAACCTCCCCACAAAATTTTTACGTGACAATGTTATATAGAAATGGAGCCAAGAAGCAATATCGTCCCCACAGAAATATTTAAATAAAATAATATAATAATAAATGGGAGCCAAGTGTAACCTCCCGCAATGAAATCTACTGACAATGACAATTAAACAAAAATTAGCAATCTGACCCAAGTATAAGCTCCTCACAAAAAAAAAATGAAAGTCGATTCAGTGATAAGAAAATCTCAGTGATAATCAAATTTCAATTAAACCGAAATATCGGTCTTTGGCCCTGTGCAAATCAGAATTAAATTCTTACCTCATTGTAACTGCTAGTCAAATTTCTGCTCTTATTCTTGCGCACAGCTTGGAGGAACTACATTGCAAATAATAATAATCCTTTTTTTTTTTTTTTTTAATTTAACTGAGACTTTTGTTTAAGGGAAGTGGAACTTCAATTAAATAATTTTTTTTTTTTTGTAAAATTGCTTTTGAAATCAAAATTATTATTGGGGCACTTGTTGGAAATTAATTACAATAAATAAACTTTACATTATCTGATGATTACCTTAATTAACAATATACCTCATTCAGCATCTTGACCAGTGTTGCCCACAGACTGCTCTGCATGACGACTACTAGCGTACTCCACGACGACTACCACTGAACTGCTCTCAACGACTACTGACTGAGTACTGCCCTCAACTAGACAGAGCTACAGACTCGCAACGACTGACTGACAGACTGAGAACCGCTCGCAACACTCGCGCGGTCAAGCGCATACTCTCTGGTCACAGATGCTACAATGCCTCGCCATCGCTGCTATGTTACATACGTGTTTCATGTGTAACCTCCCCACAAAATTTTTACGTGACAATGTTATATAGAAATGGAGCCAAGAAGCAATATCGTCCCCTTAGAAATATTTAAATAAAATAATATAATAATAAATGGGAGCCAAGTGTAACCTCCCGCAATGAAATCTACTGACAATGACAATTAAACAAAAATTAGCAATCTGACCCAAGTATAAGCTCCTCACAAAAAAAAATGAAAGTCGATTCAGTGATAAGAAAATCTCAGTGATAATCAAATTTCAATTAAACCGAAATATCGGTCTTTGGCCCTGTGCAAATCAGAATTAAATTCTTACCTCATTGTAACTGCTAGTCAAATTTCTGCTCTTATTCTTGCGCACAGCTTGGAGGAACTGCATTGCAAATAATAATAATCCTTTTTTTTTTTTTTTAAATTTAACTGAGACTTTTGTTTAAGGGAAGTGGAACTTCAATTAAATATTTTTTTTTTTTTGTAAAATTGCTTTTGAAATCAAAATTATTATTGGGGCACTTGTTGGAAATTAATTACAATAAATAAACTTTACATTATCTGATGATTACCTTAATTAACAATATACCTCATTCAGCATCTTGACCAGTGTTGCCCACAGACTGCTCTGCATGACGACTACTAGCGTACTCCACGACGACTGCCACTGAACTGCTCTCAACGACTACTGACTGAGTACTGCCCTCAACTAGACAGAGCTACAGACTCGCAACGACTGACTGACAGACTGAGAACCGCTCGCAACACTCGCGCGGTCAAGCGCATACTCTCTGGTCACAGATGCTACAATGCCTCGCCATCGCTGCTATGTTACATACGTGTTTCATAACCCTCCACTGGGGGGGCAAAAATTTGGCAGCGATGGTGAGTCATTTGGACTTGCCATCGCAAGAAATTTTTCTTTAATTAACAAACATCTATAACTTACAGAATATTTAGATGTAGTACATGAATTAAATGTTGTGCACACGCACTAAGTACAAAATATATCAGACAAAGACAAAATGTGAGTACAAAACATAGTAGCAAATCAGAAAAATGTATATACAAATTATTTGACAGATAGCAAAGTGCACACGCACTGAAAAAATTCTTTAGCATTTTCAGAACAAATAAACAGAATGGCAGAAAATCGTGTTGATAAGTGACATGAGTGTACTCGCACTGGAGTGGATAACATATTAGCAATTTACGAAATATATATATATAATTAGTAACAAATGAGATAAGTGCATACGTACTGAAGTATTGAATATACAGAATGAGTACAAATCATATTGAAAATGCACAGGCACTGAAGTTCAGTAGAAAACATATTAACACACAACATAAGTGCACATGCACTGTAGTTCAGAACATATCATTAAAATAAAATACTAAAAAATTGTATATACAATATAAAAGACAAGAGTGCACATACTGTACTTGAGAACAAATCGAAAAAATGTCTTAGGTATTTTTGCAATAAATAAACATAATGGCAAAAATCATATCGACAAGTGACATAACTGTACTCGCACTGGAGTTCAGCGAATCAAAAAAAAAAAAAATGTATAGTCATGAACATAAATAATGTTAGCAAAAAATTATTTTCACTATGTGACAAGAATTAGGATAGGAAAGGGAAGGATTGCATCATGGTTGTAGCACTTTAGATTGCACACAGCTGTTCTGAAAGTCCATATCTTTCCACAGAAGTACAACACCAAGTGACACAATTTGCAGTTCTTTTCCCATCAGAATTCATCAGTGTAGCCAAGACACTGAACTCTCGTAGTAATATTTCATGTTCTCATTTTGGCAGTACATTAGGTACACCAAACAGTGGGACCATAATAACGTCTTCATCGCTCATGGTGGTGGACAGCATGTCGTGTCAACACCACGCTTTTACAAGGCACACCAACGTAGAAGTAGTGCAAACCCAAAGGTAGTGCTCCATGATCACTAGGATAGACAGGACAAATGGACATTGCAGTAATTCAGGGTAGTTAGCTCATGAGGTGAAGGACATTAAATCACATAATATTGACAATTACAGTTTTCATTTGCGGCATTCATAGCCCAGTGTTGAACATTTCTGTACCATGAATGTAGTATTACAGAAAAATGTTCATTAATTGTTTTACATAGAATCAGTAACCTTCTTTTCCTAGTTACAAAGCATTATTAAATAATCGCATTCTTTTCCAGTTACAAAGTATACCATAGTTAATCAATCATTGGTCATTCCAATAGTATTAATCACTAGCCTTCGCCTAATTACAAATCATTATGAAGCAATCGCATTCTTTTCCAGTTACAATGTATGGCATCGTTAATTAATTATTTGTTATTCCAATATAGTAATAATCATTAGCCTTTTCCTAATTACAAAGCATTATTAAACAATCACATTCTTTCCCAATTATAAAGCACAGTTAATCATTTGTCATTTCAATATAGTAAGAATCATATTCTTTTCCAGTTACAAAGTACGGCATAGTTAATTAATCATTTGTCATTTCAATATAGTAAGAATAATTAGCCTTTTCCTAATTACAAAACATTATGAAACAATCATATTCTTTTCCAGTTACAAAGTATCAACATTGAAAACAAGAGCTAATTAATGGCATAATTAATAACCTAATTCATTGATTGTCATTAATTATTGGCACTCAGTGGCCATCAAGTATTGAATAGAATAAAACATTGTTCATCATTCAGTATTATTCAGATCATTAAGAAGTAATAACAATCCATTGAGTCACATTCAGACCATTATGAAGTCATTATTAAAAATCAGCTAATTACAGTCATAGCATTATAAGTAGTTTCATTACAATAAACAGTGGGAGTTATTAGCCAGTTACAAAGCATTATTTTATATATATATTTTTTTTGTATCATTACGAAGTCATTACTGAAGTGACATACTATTCAGAGTTGATCAGTATTATTCAGAACTTTCTCAAACTGGTATCACTATTTGGGACTGGTAATACATTTTTTGTTAGCAATGCATTGCGTTTGGTAATTATAAGAGAAAGCCAGAAGAGAAAAAAAGAGAAAAAAAATAATTGGTAGAGGGTTGTTCCTGTAAATGAAAAGTGTTTAACGTCATTCGTCATGAGTCAGCTGTAGCAAGATTGTGAAACAAGGCAGTAATGTGATCACATGTATAAATGATAGACACAAATGGGTAAAAAAAAAATAAATGCAAGTACTAGAACAGGTATAATAAGTAACAGGTTTAGTAAGTATCATGAAAAACTTCTCCAAGGAAAAAATACAAAATGGATTATTGACCTGAAAGAAGAAACGCACACTATGCTGAAGAGTAGTGAACTTCGAATTAACAGGTAGTGAAATGTGTATAAACATGTGTTCCATAGCTGTCCTTTCCAAAACTTTCCGTCATCCTACTATGCAATATAACACCTGCTGTCAAAACAAACTGCAACAAATACTTAAATAACTACGTAGCATAAATACATAACTTCAACATTATCCTCATCTGCAAAGAAAAAAAAAACTTCATTATTCATCACTTCATTATCATAATTCCATCATTATCATCACCTGTAAAGAAAAACTTCATTATTCATAATAGCATATTCTTCATCATTATTCATCAGTATTCATTATCATCTGCAAAAATATCACTTCATTACTCATTATACAACTATTCCTTATCTCTAGCATATTTCATCACTAAAACTAAGATGTGTAGTTCTGTCTGACAGCCTGCATCAATCACCTTGTATTCTGAAAGAAAAAATTAGTTAAGACTGCTATTCTGCGATGTGTATTGTATATTCTTGTTAATGCTTGTTAATCCTGATCCATTTACTCTTCCTCATAAAGTTATTGCATCTTCTATCGTTTATTCCGTAGGTGAAATTCCCATTTCTGTTGAATTTATTTCTTACACGCATCATTTCTTTCTGAAATTGATGAATAGAGAATAACGTCTTGCATTTAAATCATATACCCACTAAGTAATTACTGATTAACGGTAATATAATTAAGCATACAGCATAACATGACAGAAAACGTAATATGTCGAAAGCACAGACAGTGTTCAAAGGCAAAAATGTACACAGAATATCACAATGCAGCAGCAAAAAAAAAAAAATGTAAAAGTCACGATGTTGAGATGTCGTAAGGCCAAAAAAAAAAAAAATGTCAAAGTCGACTGGTGTGTTCTATATCTTAACTATTTCACAGTGCATATAGACAAAACTGGAATACAATCGTACATAAAAAAGTGGAAAATGTGCATGGTCTGATGTGTAACGACAAGAAAAGCGACCTGCCAACCTCACCTTGCCGAGCACTTGCCAAGAAAAATACGATAATTATCAGTTAATTAGTCAGGTGAAATAATTGCATTAGTAAATGGCATCATAGTATGTTACATCATAAAGTGATTTCATTCAATAAACGGTTTAATGTTTGAGATATGGTGATTGCCTTTCGATTTTCTGGTTCTCAACGTTTCGACGTGTACAACATTGGGGTGAGGGATGCTGCGAATCCGATATGGACCTGCGTATAGAAGTTCAAATTTACTGCACTTACCTTTTAATTTGCTGGATAAATGGTGTGTACGTACTAATATTTTCTGTCCAACGTGAAAGTCGCGGCGTGTACAAACCTGTTTTTGCTGTCTTCTCCGGCGCTCTGCGGCACGTTTGATGTTGTTCAGCGCAATGTCAATTATTTCACGGTGTCTTAGTCGACGACAGGTAGGGAAGTTGACTAATTCTTTAATTTTGTTTGGTGGTTCAACGTTTTTCAGTATAACAGACGGAGATAGCATAGTGGATTCATTTGGAATCGAATTAATTACATCTTGGAATGAGAGTATGTGTGTATCCCAATCAATATGTCTTTTGTGGCAGTATATTCGGCACAGCTTACCAATTTCTTTCATTAACCGTTCACAGGGGTTCGAAGAAGCGTGGTACTTGGATATATAGATCGGAGAAATGTTTCTAGCTCGTAACATACGTGTCCATATTGCAGATCGAAACTGTGGTCCATTGTCGGAAATTACTTTCATCACATGCCCTACATGAAATAAAAAATGCTTTACAAATGCTTTTGAAACAGTTTTAGCAGTAGCTTTGCGTAACGGAGTGAAAGTAACAAATTTTGAAGTGAGCTCAACAGCGACAAAGATGTAGCAAAAACCTCTGTTAGTTCTCGGAATCGGACCAAAAATGTCTACAGCGGCCATGTGTCTTAATTTAACAGGTACAATGGGATATAAAGGAGGAATATGTGAAGTGGTGTCTGATTTAGCTTTCTGGCAAATTTTACAAGACGCTAAAACTCGTCGTATACGTTTCTCCATGTTGTTAAAATAACAGTTCTGTCTCAGTATAAGAAAACATTTTCGTGCTCCGTAATGTGCGTAACTTAAATGAGTGTACCAGATTAATTTGTTAACAAGTTCGTCAGGGATGCATAATAACCAATTGTTGCTGTCAGGATGAGAGCGGCGAAACAGAATGTCATTGCGTACAGTGTAATGGTTCCTAATCGTAACATTATTCCTATCTTGCCAAAGGTGTTTAATTTCTTTCCACACGTTGTCTTTACTTTGCTCTTTTGCTATGTCCTGTAATGACGACGAAATAAAATTTTCAAATGCAACTTGTTGGATGTACATTACGCTGAAATTTGCTTTACAGAAGTTGGTTGCGATGTCTTGCTGATTGTTGCAAAGAGAACGGGATAATGCGTCTGCTACAACATTTTGTGTGCCGGGAATGTGAACAATTGTGAAATTAAATTCCTGCAAGTAAAGTTTCCATCTGCTTAACCTGTCGTGAGTGAATTTAGCTGAAAGTAAAAATTGAATCGCTCTGTGGTCTGTGTAAACTGTGGTATGTCTGCCATAAAGAAAGTGCCGAAATCTCGTAAAAGCCCATACAACACATAATGTTTCCAGTTCTGTAACGGAATAATTTCGTTCAGCGGGTGACAAAATGCGGCTTGCAAATGCGATGTTTTTAATTACTGTAGAACCATCTTCTTCAATTTCCTGAAAAATATGTACGCCTAAAGCTGTGTTGGAACTGTCGGTGGCAATGGAAAAATTTCTGGTAAGATCTGGGTGCGATAAAAGTGGAGCATTCAACAAAGCATGTTTCAGGTTCACAAATTCAGAATGTGCTTGCTTATCCCAAGACCAAATACTGTTTTTACCTGTCAGTTGACATAATCTAGGTGTGTCTAAAGCAGAGTGATGAATAAATTTACGAAAAAAAATTAATTAAGCCCAAAAAACTGCGTAGTTGCTTTTTTGTCGTAGGAACAGTAATGTCACGTAGAGCTTGAAGTTTTTCCGGATCAGGTGCAATGCCTTCTGCTGAAATTACGTGTCCAAGAAATTTTATAGAAGTTTTGCCAAAATGCGATTTACTAAGATTAACTGTGAGTCCTTGTGCATGGAAAGTTTGCAACAGTCGTTCTAGAATCAGATTGTGTTCAGTCCAGTTAGCTTCTGCGATAAGAATGTCATCTACGTACGTCGTAATTCTGTCTTTAAGTTCTGTCGGAAGTATTGTGTTCAAACCGCGAATAAAAGCTGCAGAAGAAATAGTTAAGCCGAATGGTAATTTGCAAAACTGATAACAGTCGCCGAAACAGAGAAAAGCTGTATATTTTCTGCAATTTGGATGAAGTTGAATTTGCCAAAATCCCGATTTCAAATCTAATGTAGAATAAATAGCAGTACCGTGAAATTTCTGTAGCAGTTCCTCTAGTGTCTGTGGTCGATCTGTTTCATTAATAATAATGTCATTAATGTGACGTGAATCAAGTACAAGGCGAAGTGAGCCATCTTTTTTCTTAACAATATGTAGCGGGTTTATGTACGGACTAACTGCTGGTTCTATAATTCCTTGATCAAGCATATCCTGCAATTCTTTTTTAACTTGTTCTCTGTGAATATATGGAATGGGATAATGCTTTGCTTTAAATGTGTCGTGCTGTTTCACTTGAAATTCATACATAAAACCGGACATAGTACCAGGAATGTTGTCAAAAACTGGAGCTTGCTGTAAAAGAATTTTGTGTAGTTGCGTGCGTTCGTCGTCTGTAGTTGCACTGCTTTGTCTAACTTTATCGGAAATCATTTGCATTACGTCGTAGTCAGCTTCGTCTGGGGTGTTATAGTTATGTACGTACGTATCCGTGAACAATGTGGAATTACAGTCTATGCCACGTGATACGGAAATGACCTCTGTGCGATTAATTGTTTGTTCTTCCGCAGATAAAGAGTGCTGAAATTCTAAAGCCAATTGTACATTTTCATCTTTTAACATTAAGTAAGAATTTTGAAAATCGATAACTGCATCGTGCTGTACCAGAAAATTCGTACCTAAAATTACGTCTGTTGTCAATAAAGGAACAATCCAAAAATTAGAGTGGAAAATATGACCTCCAATACAAAATGATAAATGTGTCTGCAATTTAACGTCTACTCCTTTACTCGATACTGCTCCTTTCACTTTTGTTTTGCCTAAAGGTAATGTCGGATAAGTATTCTCTTTGTTGCACTCGTTAAAAGTCTCCTCATTTATTACTGATATAGGTGATCCAGAATCAATTACTGCTGAGAATTTTGATGAACCAATTTTAATTTCGATGACAGGATGTGAAATAGTTTTCTGAACAAATGGTCTTTCCTGCAAGAGAGTGTCTCTAATATCGTCAAAAGTAATTACATTCTCGTGAACAACATTTTGCGTGTCAAACGTAGTGCTTGTGTTATTGGAAGATGCGTCCTGTACAGTATCTAGTCAGATTCTATCTGACGTGTTATTATTATTAGGAGGATTCTGTGGCATTTCTACTATTTGAACCGTTCTATTACTTCTTCCAGACGTATTACGCTCTGGATGGTACCTACTGTCGGGTTCATTCATGAGAATATGTTCTTGTTGATTACTTTGTTGCTGGTAAGACCGACTGTTATTATATGTACGCTGATAATTGTGCTCATCGTTTTTACGTCTGTCGTGATAGTCACTCCTATACGGTGCATTACGATAAGAATTGAAATATTGTCTTCTTTGTACGTAGTTGTTTCCTTGCTGTCGTGCGTTACTATTTGTTGTATCAGGGACTATACGTGCTCGCGGCGGAACATTATAGCCTGGTTGACCTTGTGCATTCCATTGTTGGTTAGGTGTGCTAACCGGCTGGTTTTGATGTTGTTGTTGTGAAATACCTCTATTGTTACTAAAGTGTGGTTCCTGTTGCTGAAAATTTTGACAATATTGATAATTTGAATTTTGTCTGTTACCAAAGTTCTGGTAGTTGTCGTTCCTAAAGCGTCTGTTACTTTTCCTATTGAAGTTACGTCCCTGATCATAATTACTGTAAGTTTGTTGACCTTGGTTATTATACGAAAAGTTTTTGTTTACAAATGAATAATCAGATTGCTGTACTTCTAAAAGCTGCAACAGATCCCTAAATGCTGAAATGTTTTCTTTTTGCTGACCAGTTGAAAGTGACACTCGTAATGACCGTGGTAATTTAGAAATGCATTATTGAATGAGTGCAGATTCACTATAGGGTTCACTTAAGTACTGGTTTTGTTGCACCATATGCTCGAAAAATTGCGTGACGCTGGGAAAATTTGTGTTCTCATAATTTGGTAAGCTAATTAACTGATCTTTAATTCCGCGCTGTGTCGTCTTCGACCAGTACGCTGACAGAAAAGCATTCTGGAATTCTTCTATCGAGTAACATTGCCTCGCGATCGGTCTCATACGAGTTGCCGGCTCGCCTTCCAAAAAACTACAAATAAATTCAAGTTTGTGCGTTACAGGCCAAGTCGGTGGAAGAGCAAAGCTAAATTGTTGAATCCAATCCAGTGGGTGAATCTGCGTTCTATCATTTTTAAAAACTTTAAACTTTCTCACTGACAGAAAATGTTTGTAATCGAAATTATCATCTCTGTGTGATGCAACAGGTTCAGGATCGTAAGAGTATCTATTGAACTGTGGTTGTTCGGAATCTAAGTCCCGCACTCTCTGTAGATTACTCAAATTATATGCGCTGCGTGAGTCTGGCAAATGTTCATAAAGTGGCGTCTGTTGTGGTATGTTATTAACTGAAATGTTTTTAATCTCTGTTACTTCTTGTTGTAAATTTGACAACTTCCTACGTAACGTGTTGTTAGATGAATCGATCTCATTAATTGTCTGCTGTAAATTCTGAAATTCTGGTGTTTGGTTAAAGGAAACCGGCGCAGTATCGTCTGATTTATTCTCATTAGCACTTTCGATAGCATCAATACGACTGGCCAATTCATCATATTTTTCAGTCAGTATTTTTGCCTGATCATCAGTTTTAGAGTCGGACGCATTAATCTGTTTCTGCAACTTACGCGTAGTTTCGCTCAGTTTTCTAACATCAGCTTTGATAACATCGCAATCCTGCGTTAGTTCTAATTGTTCGAATCTGTCTGTCACTGTTTGAATATCTACTGTGTGTGTATCTGTTTTTGATTTAAGATCAGAAATTTCATTCCGTAATTCCGCGTTCAACTGTTCTATGGTATTAATTTTGTCGGACACTGTAGTAATATTATTGTCTACATACGTCTTCGCTTTCGCGAACATTTTACGTTTGTCTTCTTGTCTTTGTGCAGTGATTGTTTCCATGACCTGACGTTTGACTTTATTTTGATCCTGAATAAATTTGCGGAAACGCGTATTACTGTTTTCTATGTGCTGATTAAAGCGCTCGTTAATCTGAGTGTTCTGCTGTTCGAATTTCGCGTCTATCTTTTTATCCATTGTGCGCGAAAGTTCTGCTGTCATTGCTTTAAACTCGTCGCGTAATTGTGTAGCTTTTTCAGAGCATTGTTTAGCGACTCCGCTAATTTCGTCTCTGAGTGTTTCTGTTGCGGCTGTTTGCATTTCCCTTAATTCTTGCGCAACAGACTTAATTTCTTCGCTATTTTTGCGTGAACAAGCCTCAATTTCCACGCGCAACTGTTCCTTAGTGTCATGACACTGCGCGGCAACAGCTCTAATTTGTTCACTAAGCTGTCTGGAATTGTCTTCTAATTTTTCATTTAACTGTCTGGAATTGTCGTCTAATTTTTCATTTAGCTGTTTGTTCTGTTGTTTGACCTGTTCACTAAGTTCTTTGAAATTTTCTTTAAATTGTTTATTATCTTCACTCTGTTGTTTGGAATTGTTATCAAGTTTTTCATTAAACTGCTTAGTCATTTGTAGCAACAATGCCATAATTGGATTCGACTCAAAGTCAGCATTTCTATTCTCAGCACTGTTTAATGGTGTACCTGCAATTGTCGCGCATTGTGTGACCATTTGGTCATTCTGTAATTTACCAAAAGGATTATCAGTTGGATGTACACTGTCAGACACTATTTCGGAATTAAACAGATCAGTCGTACTTTCAGTACACTGTCCATTTTCATTCGAAAAATTTGTTTGTATGTTACTTGAATTTTCCAAACCGGTTGTGTTAAGCTGGGTAGCGCTCATTACAATAGAGCGTCCAGCGTCATCAATTGTCGTCAAGTTAACAGAAGACACAATCGAGTTCGTTCGTTCATCATTAAGACAAAAGTCATCATTAGTGGTTGTAATGCATTGATTGTTAGTGAACGCAGGATTGTCATCATTACACTGCGTGTCACATGTCCTATCGGTAAAGTCGTTTGAGCCGGTAATTTCGTTCGTAATACTTCGCGATACACTATTCACAGTCTTTCGCGGCATTTTGACAATAGTCACAAATATTCACAAAATAAATAAGCACAATGCAAAAGCAACACACAAATACAACAGAGCAACGAATTGCCGTTGACCTGTAGAAAGAAAGTCACAAGTTAATAAAAGCGTTGCGCCAAATCCTAATTATATCTAAGCAAATAAGAGCAGATATCTGACTGTTGTTCAAAAGACTCTCAACGAAATACGATCCTGGACTGGGTGTCGCCAAGTGTAACCTCCCCACAAAATTTTTACGTGACAATGTTATATAGAAATGGAGCCAAGAAGCAATATCGTCCCCACAGAAATATTTAAATAAAATAATATAATAATAAATGGGAGCCAAGTGTAACCTCCCGCAATGAAATCTACTGACAATGACAATTAAACAAAAATTAGCAATCTGACCCAAGTATAAGCTCCTCACAAAAAAAAAATGAAAGTCGATTCAGTGATAAGAAAATCTCAGTGATAATCAAATTTCAATTAAACCGAAATATCGGTCTTTGGCCCTGTGCAAATCAGAATTAAATTCTTACCTCATTGTAACTGCTAGTCAAATTTCTGCTCTTATTCTTGCGCACAGCTTGGAGGAACTGCATTGCAAATAATAATAATCCTTTTTTTTTTTTTTTAAATTTAACTGAGACTTTTGTTTAAGGGAAGTGGAACTTCAATTAAATAATTTTTTTTTTTTGTAAAATTGCTTTTGAAATCAAAATTATTATTGGGGCACTTGTTGGAAATTAATTACAATAAATAAACTTTACATTATCTGATGATTACCTTAATTAACAATATACCTCATTCAGCATCTTGACCAGTGTTGCCCACAGACTGCTCTGCATGACGACTACTAGCGTACTCCACGACGACTACCACTGAACTGCTCTCAACGACTACTGACTGAGTACTGCCCTCAACTAGACAGAGCTACAGACTCGCAACGACTGACTGACAGACTGAGAACCGCTCGCAACACTCGCGCGGTCAAGCGCATACTCTCTGGTCACAGATGCTACAATGCCTCGCCATCGCTGCTATGTTACATACGTGTTTCATTGCTGTTCCAACAGGACAATGCACGTCCGCATGTATCCCGTGCCACCCAACGTGCTCTAGAAGGTGTAAGTCAACTACCCTGGCCAGCAAGATCTCCGGATCTGTCCCCCATTGAGCATGTTAGGGACTGAATGAAGCGTCGTCTCACGCGGTCTGCACGTCCAGCACGAACGCTGGTCCAACTGAGGCGCCAGGTGGAAATGGCATGGCAAGCCGTTCCACAGGACTACCAGCATCTCTACGATCGTCTCCATGGGAGAATAGCAGCCTGCATTGCTGCGAAAGGTGGATATACACTGTACTAGTGCCGACATTGTGCATGCTCTGTTGCCTGTGTCTATGTGCCTGTGGTTCTGTCAGTGTGATCATGTGATGTATCTGACCCCAGGAATGTGTCAATAAAGTTTCCCCTTCCTGGGACAATGAATTCACGGTGTTCTTATTTCAATTTCCAGGAGTGTATTTTACACTAGGGTGTTACTCTAACAATAAGCAGACCAGAGTTATGAACCACAGTGAGTAACAGAGCGAAGTACCATTCATGTAAGTCAGTAGCTGGTGGTCATCTGGTTAGCGTCGCAGAGTCTCGAGCACGGGGATCCAGGTTCGTTTTCTGGCGGGATTATGGATTTTCTTCGCTCGGGACTGGGTCTGTGTGTGGTTCCCATCACCATTTCAACATCATCGATGTGTTAGTTCTTCAAACTGGCGTGAAATAAAATACTTGCGCAAAGTAGCCTAACGCCCTTGAAGGGGACTTACGCCCATGCGCACATTTTTATCATTCATACATACCACTCAAGAAGCAATGGAATGACTGAATTTCTGCAGCGGTAAGGTACGGGCGTTCAGTGACTCTGGCTGCTACCTACACAAAACAGTTCTTCTGAAAATTTGCATGAAGTAACTAATATGGTTTTGAGATTTAAATAATTGACAAATGTGCTGCTTCCTCCTACGCACGACTCATAAAAAGGCCACGAAAATAAAATCAGAGAGATTCGAGCCCACGTGGAGTCTTACCAGCAGTGGTTCTTCCCGCGAAATATTCGTGAATGGAAAAGGAGAAGTACCCTCGCCACACCCCAAGGTAGATTCCGGGCTATGGATGTGGATGTTGATGTAGACAGAATTACTGATCCATAATAATCGCAGTAAATCGGTTTACGCTCCACAAATGATTTCACTAGTAATGTACGTTATGTACGAATGGGCGATATGTCTGGAAGCTACGTGTATGAAATAATACTATTACTGAGTCGTAAACATAAAGTGAGTAACACATTCCACGCTGGACCTTTCTAAATGTTTTACAGGATGGGATTCATCCACAGAAAAGTTAACTGTTACTATTTACTTCTTATCTAGATGTCAATCAGAGAACTGTTCAGTTTTTGCCACAATGCTCTTCTTCTTGCTGATGAATTGTCAGTAATTAAATTAACGGTTAGCAATCGGACTTTGTCACTTTAATAGACAGCTGCAGAGTTCCACCTGCAACCTATTACACACAGATAGATCCGTGCGATCAGGGAGTTACTCGCGCACCAAGAACGTATTTCATCCTTCGGAGCGTTCCATTTCAGCCGTGACTTATTAATAGCTCCACCCAGTTATGGAGCTAATCCCGACTTTAATGTATTCCTTCGTTTGGTAGCAGTTAACATAGCGAGATGCTGAGTGCAGAGGTTACATTGCACCTTCAGTGCTACCGTTCCAACGTGGAAGCCGTGACGTGTTTATAGCAACAACTCTGATATGATATTTACTGTATTCCTATACTCGTGTGTTACGCAAATTTACATTAAACTACCTGTGCACTTGCGTGCGGTTGTCAGCATGAATAAAATACAGAAACCTTTTTATCTGTGGCGCTGTTCTACTGTCAGACGTGAAAGTAACAAAATTGTTCAATACAATAATTATGGTGAAACGTCTGTAAGTAGCCTGCGAAAACACCTGGAGCTAAGGCACACAACTATGCTGCATTATGGCTATTAAAATTGCTACACCACGAAGATGACATGCTACAGACGCGAAATTTAACCGACATGAAGAAGATGCTAAGATGCTGTGATATGCAAATGATAAGCTTTTCATAGCATTCACACAAAATTGGCGTTGGTGGCGACACTTACAACGTGCTGACACGAGGAAAGATTCCAACCGACTTCTCACACACAAACAGCAGTTGGCCGGCGTTGCCTGGTGAAACGTTGTTGTGATGCCTCTTATAAGGAGGAGAAATGCGTACCGTCACGTTTCGGACTTTGATAAATGTCGGATTGTAGGCTGTCGCGGTTGCGGTATATCGTATCGTGAAATTGCTGCTCGCGTTGGTCGAGACCCAATGACTGTTAGCAGAATATGGAATCGGTGGGTCCAAGAGGGTAATACGGAACGCCCTGCTGGATGCCAACGGCCTCGTATCACTAGCAGTCGAGATGACAGGCATCTTATCCGCATGGCGGCAACGGATCGTGCAGCCACGTCTCGATCCCTGAGTGAACAAACGGGGACGTTTGCAAGACAACAACCATCTGCACCAACAGTTCGACGACGTTTGCAGCAGCATGGACTATCAGCTCGGAGACCATGGCTGCGCTTACCCTTGACGCTGCATCACAGACAGGAGCGACTGCGATGGTGTACTCAACGACGAACCTGGGTGCACGAATGGCAATTCGTCATTTTTCGGATGAATCCAGGTTCTTTTTACAGCATCACTATGTTCGCATCCGTGTTTGGCGACATCGCAGTGAACGCACATTGGAAGCGTGTACGCGTCATCGCCATACTGGCGTATCACCCGGAGTGATGGTATGGGATGCCATTTGTTACATGTCTCGGTCACCTCTTGTTCACATTGACGGCACTTGGAACAGTGGACGTTACATTTCAGATGTGTTACGATCCTTGGCTCTACCCTTCATTCGATCCCTGCGAAACCCAACATTTCAGCAGGACAATGCACGACCGCGCGTTGCAGGTCCTGTAGGGGCCTTTCTGGATACAGAAAATGTTCGGCTGCTGCCCTGGCCAGCACATTCTCCAGATCTCTCACCAACTGAAAACGTCTTGTCAATGGTGGCCGAGCAACTGGCTCGTCACAATACGTCAGTCAGTATTCTTGATGAACTGTGGTATCGTGTTGAAACTGCATGGGCAGCTGTACCTGTACACGCAATCCAAGCTCTGTTTGATTCAATGCCCAGGCGTATCAAGGCCGTTATTACAGCCAGAGGTGGCTGTTCTGGGTACTGATTTCTCAGGATCTATGAATCTAAATTGCGTGAAAATGTAATCGCATGTCAGTTCTAATATAAAATATTTGTCCATTGAATACCGTTTATCATTTGCATTTATTCTTGGTGCAGCGATTTTAATGGCCAGTAGTGTATATTAAGCTTCTTAGTTGGCAGCCGACATGTGTAATTTCCATTTTGCATTGTCACACAGCTGACGTTTATATCCGATATAAGATTAATTCACGTCGCTGAAATTTATTTTTGTCATGGCGTTTCATTCACATATGACATGCATGACGCTCATACTGCACAGGAGATAATACTTTCTCCATTTCATAAATACAACCAGGGAATTACGTCGATTAAGAGTAGCCAGTTGCCATTGAACAATACTTGTGGCACAATAGGCAAAATCTCATGCTAATATTTTTTTTAAAATTCTTCACAACTTTTTGCAAACTACACATTTTTATTATACAAAGGAAAATGCGTAGTCATGATTCAAGGCTTCACATACACACTAAGTTCCTAACACTTCCTGTGGTAGATGTTTGATCCTATGTACACACACGCCTTACGTGTGCCGTATTTGTTTGAAGGTGACACATTGAAGTCGTACTGCTGGTACACTCCATTTAAACCCTTTGTATGCCAGTGTCATTAGAGTGTCACTAGATTGACTGCCATGTATTAGTTTGAGGTGCAACTAGCGTCATACATTGCGCTGTTAAATTGATTAGATTTCAGGTGCATGTAGAATCAGTATACACAATTAAAATAGGGCTGTTATTGTTAGTTAAAATCGCTATACCAAGAAACACAAGAAACAGTAAGTGCTTGAGGCGTCCACAGGAATTATGGGAGAGTAGCCACACGTTTGAACCCAAGGTATACTCTCTTGAATATAGAGAAAACTAGCACAGAATATGAGAGTATTTGCGATTCATGTACCGTAGTTTCACCCTAGACCCCTCCCCTCCATCCAGCCCCACCCTCCACCAAACCTCCACCGATGGTAACCGTGCAATATGGCGATTTCATGTGACAAAGCAAATCAACAAAATCGCGTATACGTGGAACTGAGGAACGATGCAATAAGGTTCTCAAAGAATCACAGTAATGCTGACCTCACATATTTTACGTCATGATGGATGGCAGTTTAGCTCATAGGTTCAGGCTACACTGTAAGTGGGAGAAGACGCTAAAACAAGCTAATGGGTGACCGACCAATATAAATGTTAATCAATTCAGAAAAAAACATCATTACTCTTTTTGCCATTGAAAACACATGAAAAGCAGACACAAGACGATTCCATATGGCAAGACGAATCAAAAACGTTGCAAATGTATACAATTTTATTGGCCAAGTATGTAAGATAGCTTCGTAGACAATCATAACAACGCCAGTCTCACACGCTTTCCGACATAATGGTTCGCAATTTAGTGCACAGACACAGGTGACACTTTAAATGGGAGACGACGTCGTAGCACGCTGACGACTGGCTGATTAGTATGGAGGTTAAACAAATCAGAAAGGACTATTAGGAACTCGGTGGCGACTAGCAAAACCAAGTCTAAGAACAACGTATTACAAAACTATCTCATTTTACAACAGCTACAGAACTGCTGCTTCATATATACGAGGGCTATCCACAAAGTACATTACGTTTTCGTTTGTGTCCGTTAGGGGCGGGGTTAGCGCGGTCATCTTCGTGTCATGAGATTCCGCCGCTCAGTCGGCATCCTGTGTGCTAGTGAGAGATTCGTGCTGTACTCCGTTGGGTTACTGTGACAGTTTGAAATGTCAGCATTAATTGAAAATGCCGCGAAGTGTGAAGTGCGTGCTGTAATTAGGTTTCTGACTGCAAAAACTGTACACCGATAGAAATCTATCGGCAGTTTTGTGAAGTGTTGGGGACAACATAATCACTGAAGGTGGAGTGCGTCAATGGGTCATAAAATTTAAAAATGGCCGAACTAACGTTCACGACGAAGAGCGAAGTGCAAGACCCAGCATCGTGACTGCCGAACTTGTCGAAAAAGTCGATGCCGCGGTCCGTGAAAACCGTAATTTCACAATAACGGAACTTTCTGTGAGTTTTCCACAAATTTCGCGAAGTTTGTTGCACGAAATCATTACCGAAAAGCTTGGTTACCACAAGTTTTGTGCAAGATGGATACCAAAAATCTTGACAGAGATTCACAAAAATCAGCGAATGGCTGCAGCGTTACCGTTTTTGGACGCTTACGAGAAAGATGGCGACTCATTACTCGACCACATCGTTACTGGTGACGAAACATGGGTTAAGCATGTGAACTGCGAGACAGAATTACAGTCAATACAATGGGGGCACACAAATTCCCCCCCAAAACCCAAGAAATGCATGCAGACAATGTCGGCAAGGAAGGTGATGGCGACTGTCTTTTGGGACAGAAAAGGTGTGATTTTTGTGGATTTCCTGGAAAGAGGCACTACAATAAACTCTCGAAGGTATTGCCAAACTCTGAACAACCTCAGAAGAGCAATACAAAACAAGGGCAGGGGAAAGTTGGGCTCAAAGATCTTGCTGATTCACGACAACGCCCGGGCCCACACGGCAAATGCCACACGTGAAGTTCTCGAATCTTTTAAGTGGGAGTTGTTTCCTCATCCACCGTACAGTCCCGACCTGGCACTGAGCGACTTCCCCTTATTACCAGCAATGAAGAAGTAGTTCGCTATGCAGCGTTTTGACGACGACGCACAGCTTCAAGAAGAGGTAACCACGTGGTTGAAGGCGCAGGAGGCCGAATTTTACGAAGAAGGAATTTCCAAGCTCGTCCATCGCTACGATAGGTGCCTTAATTTAAATGGCAACTATGTAGAAAAGTAGTATTTAAGTGTGGCTTTCATCTGTATATAATAAAAAAAGTTTCCAATACTTTATTTATTTTTAATTCCAAAACGTAATGTACTTTGTGGATAGCCCTCGTATAACTCGCTAATGACACACTGCACTCTTAGGAAGCAAGAATCACACATTAACCAACATCACGATACAACAGCACCATTCCATTACATAGAGAGCTGTCTTTGTAGTCTCTTACGACAAAGAGGAATGAACCCTTCTAACGATGTACAAATTTACAAAATGTTCACCAGCCACCATTAAGCCTCTCTTTCCTCGTGGGCGTTTTGTACTGCTAGCGCCTCACTTTTACTTGTCTTTTCTTTGTAGGGATATTTTCTGTTTTACAGTGTCTTATAGTAATGTTGTTAGTCAGTTTTTCAGGTGGGCTTTGCAGACATCTTCTTTGCTTGTGTGCCTTTTTTTATCTTGTATTGTCTGTATATTGCATTTGCGCGGTCCAAAATGGCAACCCACCTCTCCCACTACCGCTCAGGCGCCTCAGCTGCATCGATAGATGCATTGCAGCTAATACAGATATTTCAGTTTCATACCCATCAAAAGCCTCACTGCTAAACATCGTACAGCAACTCCTGACGACTCGAGCGAACGATACGGTGTAAAATACAAAACCTCTAGCTTTGAGTGCCATGTCGCCATTTTGACAGTTTAATGAAAAAGACGAGGAGTGGCTCGAGTGGTTGCAACAGTTTGAAGCCCACATAATTGCTCACAACGTTCTAGGTACTGCGAAACTACATTGCATTTTGCCAATGGTAGGAAGTGCAGTTTTTCGCCTCATCCAGAAATGGTTTCCTAACGCTACTCCGAGTGAACGTTTCTATGATTAGGTTATAGATTTGCTAACTAACTAACTATTATAACCAACAAGTGAAGGTACTAATTCTGTAATTTCCGAAAAGGTCAGAACAAACTTATCGCGAGTGGGTTGCAGGTTATGACAAGGAAATGCAAATTCAAATGTGCTTGTGGTCCTTTATACCCTGATGTGATGTTACGTGATGCGAAAGTGTAAACAATGTAACTGATGTCAGACTTACAGAACAGATTTTGAGCCAGTCCAATCAATCATTTCAGCATGTAGGGCAACTTCTAGATCACTACGATTCAGGTGCTGTGTCGGCCGACAAATAAGAGCAGTCACCAATTTGTCAGGTTGAGTCGTCCCTTGCACACGACCAGCCCAGTAGGCAGCAACAGCGAGCGCATGCCACACTGCGTAAACAGCTCTCTAAGTAGGCGAACGGAATTAAGTAATGCCCTCGGTGCTATTCATGGCACGAACGCAAAGACTACCCATCCAGACAAGCAAATTTTACACCTCTGACAGGAAAGGTGTCGTACAATCCGTATGTTTGCAACGGAACAAACATACGAAATCTGCCCACACACAAAAATCTAGTCACAAGGCCCGTGTAATCAAAGCAGTGTATTCTAAACATGCTGCAGGCATTAGCAAAACTAGCAATCAAACAATTTCTTCAGTGCTACGCTGGTCCAACAACCTTTTGGTTTATTTCAGTATTAGTGGAAAATATGAGGATTTTCAGTTGTCCTCTATTACATCGCTGAATCCTAACACATATGAACTGTTAGGCTCCGCACGCCTGTCTAAAACTAGCATGCACCTGTCGGCTTGTAATGGACAAGACATTCCCGTTCTCGGAAAATGTTCTTTCCCTGCTATGTATCGCTCACTCACGCGAGTTGTAACTTTCACTGTGCTACAATCATGCGCTTCCTTGTACATATTTGGCCTTGATTAGTTTGATTTGTTTGGCTTTCAAATTCAGGACAATGTGTTGTAAATGTCTGCATTCAATGCAAAAGAGAGTGTTGCTAGCTTGATGACTGAATTCCCGGAACTCTTTCCAGAACAACAGTTTTGTAGCACATATTACTATGAAAGGCAATTCTCAATGAAATATTGTCTGGCGAGAACTCTTCCCATTGCATTACGGGACAAAGTCACTGCTGAACGTAAAGAATTTCAAGATAGCAGAGCTATTGCGCCCATACGAGGTAGTCAATGGGCAAGTCCACTGGTTTTGCTCCCGAAACCTTCAGGTCACATTCACCTCGACTTTAAGTCTACAGTCAATCCACAAACTGTGATTGATACTTGTCCATTCCCACGCCCAGAGGATCTCATGAACAGATTAGACGCTGGTCCTACTCTTCAAAAATTTATTTGCGTGACGCATGTCTTCAAATAGCACTAGGTGAATAACCTCATCCGTGGGCGATGTGAACTCTCATTTGGGCTTGTTTAAATATTTGGGTTTGCCTTTTGGCTGTGCTTCCGCACCCGCCATTTTCCAACGGTATTTGGGATAACTGACTGCTCAAGTGACAAACTTTTCAAACTATTTGGACGACATTGTCGTAGCAGGTCGTAAACCTGAAGAAAACATTATAAATTGGCATGCTTTGTTTCGTGTGTTATCTGATGCACGACTAAAGTGTAAACTGGACAAGTGAGATTTTTAAAAATTGAATTGCATTACCTTGGCCAAGTCATAAACAGTCAAGGTGTACATTCTTTTCAGTCTCGTTTATTAGCCATATGTGATCTGCCGCTTCTTCGCAATGCCACAGAATTGTTGTCAGTCTTAGGAAAATTGAACTATTATATTCGGTTCATACCGAATGCTGTACAAATCACAGCTGCATATCATTCCTTGCGTCGCAAGAGCATCCCCTTTGTTTGGAGATATGAGTGCCAAGAAACTTTTCCAAAACTTAGAGATGCATTGCTTAGTGATCGATGCTTGGTTGACTTTGATCCTGACAAACCAGTTGTGTTGCAAGTTGACACTTCTTCTTACGGAATCGGTGCAGATCTTTCACACAGAACTGGTGATAAAGACAGACCTACTGCTTTCGCATCAAAAGTGTTGCCTAAATATTAGTGTAACTATTTACAAACAGATAAAGGGGAATTGGCTATAGCGTTTGTTGTCACCAAATCCTACCACTATTTGTATGGCAGAAAATTCTGCATAGTAACGGTTCACAAGCCTTTGCAGTCCTTGTTTCATCCGACGAAACGGTTCCTGTACGAACTGCCCAAAAATAGCAAAGATGAGCTTTGTTGTGGTCTCAGTACCAGTACGAGGTTGTGTATCGTCCGACAGCTCAACATGATAATGCAGACGCACTTGCACGTCTTCCGATTGGCACTGATACGGAATTTGGCTATTCTGCTGCATCTTGTTGTCACATCAATGCTGAGGATAATTGCTTCAACCTTTTCCTCTGAACTATAGACAAAATTCACAGTCCCCGGAAGCTGATTCAGATTTGAACATTTGCTAAAATAAATTCGTGTATGTTGGCCTCACTCACTGCATAGCACAAAGAACTTTGTCGTGCGCCGAATCTTCGCACGTTTACATAGCCTCGCTATGTAACAAGGTGTGATTATTGTTCAAAATGACAGTGGCCAGTCACGTGTGTTGACCCCAAAGCTTTAAAAGATGAGGTGTTGTAGTTACTATACCAAGAGCACTGGGGGACTTATCGTACGAAACAGTTAGCGCGTCGAGATTGTACTTGGCAGGTTATGGATATCCAAATAGAACAGATGAAGTCACATTGTCACGCATGTGTGGAAAATCAGCTCGCTCTGCCACAAAAATTCTCAGGTTTGTCTAAGTCGCAATCACCATGGTAACGTGTGCGCATAGATTCTGCGGGACGTTTTTGGAACAATCGTTGGTTGGTTGTGGTGGACTCTTACAGCAAGTTTTGCTGTGCCAATAAACTCAATAAAGTCACGTGGCACAATTCAGGCATTGTCCTCTATTTTTTTGCCTCGAAGGTTTGCCTGAAGTTGAAACGTCCCCTTAGAAAAATTTATACAAGACTGAGCTTAAACTGACACACAATATTTTTAGCGCAACGCAATCTGACTTTCAATAATCCCTACAAAAGAATGGCCCTGACTAACATTAATCTATACCTTTCACAAATCACTTACCTCACAAAAATCTTCGATACTCAAGCTACAGCAATACAGCGAGCGCCACTACTGCCAGCTAAATAACAGATTCAAACTACGGAAGGCACTAACTACTAGTAGGCACAGTTAGCAAATGAAAGATTTTAATAGAGAACAAATATGTATTTACCTTAATAGTCATCAAAAGTCATAATATATACAGCAGTTCATGACATCCATTTTTACAAATTTCAAAACTCCGCCATTTCTCTCCCCACATCCACCACTGCTGGCGGCTCATCTCCAACTGCGCAACGCTACGCGCTGTTAACATCCAGCTGCCCAACACTACAATGGCACACAACAATGCAAACTAGCCACAGACTGCACATAGCACAGCCAGTGATTTTCGTACAGAGCGCTACGTAACGTTGCCAATAAGAAAACATAAACAGCCTACTTACAAAGTGATAGTGTCGGACAACGGGCCTCAGTTCACGTCAAATGATTTTAAAACATTCTATGAATGCAATAGCATACAGCATCTAACCAGTGCACCGTTCCATTCATAGTCAAATGGGGAAGCGGAAGTGATTGTGAGAACTTTCAAGCAGCAGATGGCGAAACTTCGCACCGGACACACCAGGGATCAAGCGTTGCAACTGTTTCTCGCCTCCTATTGTAGGCATCCACGAGATGGACCATCGTCGGCGGAATTGCTTCACAGCCGTCGCCATCAGACACTGCTCCACCTCCTGCACACTCCTCAGCATCCCCCGCCGAATAAAGGCAGCAAGTATCGCTTCGCGCCGCATGGTATTGTCTTTTATAGGGTTTTTAGCGGCAGCAGACGGTGGGCCCAAGGCGAGGTCCTTCGTCGACTTGGCGCATGCATGTATCTCATTTCAGGCCCAGACGGAATGCAAAGCCGACATCACAATCAAATTCGCCACTGTCATGTGCACGATGATACCTCTGTATCTCTTCCCCTACATTTACGGATCCCGACGACAGCGCCGCCACAGCAGCCGCCAGAGGGTATCATCACGTCACAGCGGGGACGGAGCCTTCGCTTCCTCGACCTCCTCTCATCCTACCAATGGAGCTGGACCCGCCCACACCGCAACAGCCGACGCCTTCTACATCATGTTAGGGCCTCAGGAGGTGGACGCATACCCTTCTGATCGTTTCCCGGGAGTCGTTTCGGCCAAAGCTAAGGCCGGATGGGGGGATACGACTGGAGGTCTGCTGTTCCCTGCAGTCACAGCTTCCAGTCCATCGCAGCATCCACGCTCCTGCTTTATCCGCCGTTGTCGTGCTCCCTGGAGGACGACGGTCCGTCGTTTTGGAGAGGGAGGGGGCGTGGGCATGAGTGTTACGGCGTAAAGTCAAGAGCTTGCACGCCAACCGGGAACGAGAGAGAGTAGGGAGGGCTGTGAAGAAGTCGTCAGCCAATTGCACGCTGACCGACCTCTCTCCAGGACGACAATGCGACAGCAACGGCTTCTATGCGAAGTGAACATCAGCGCCGAGCCCGAAGCTTCAAGACTAGCGACCTACATAGAAGCGTCAATTCAATTATTTCGTTTGTATTACGATTGTTTATACTGAAGTACCTTGTTTATTTCGTATGTCGCCCATTGCTTGCGACACATCTATGTAATTCTCAAACTTAAGTATTGTCATTTGCTTTCTGTAATAACAATCATTAATACGGATTGCTTGAATTGTTGTCTAGCAATCTGAGAAAGCAAGTTTTCTTGACACCACATATTTGACGACTAGGCATGACATAATATTTGACAACTAGGCAGGATTTAATGTGCTGAAAGTTACATTTACTAGATTCCCACTAGGACTTCCTTCCTGACAACTGTGGTGGTGTAACCGACGAGCACGGCAAACGCTTTCACCAGCAAATTTCGAACGCGGAAACGAGACACCAAGGAAAGTGGTGATCATCATTGTCAGCCGGTTACTGCTGGGTGCTAATCAGGTAATCACCAGCAGCCAACTACAAATGCCAGGCAAAGCGGTTGCACCTTAGTGACCTTCCTCCAAGGGTTAACACCAAGATAAATATATGCATAACCTCATATACACCGTAACGCAATGTTATCGCAACTTCAAAACGAGAGCTAATCTACGATTGTCATTAAAATTTTCGCTATCAGCAGACACGAAAACATCAGGATTAACTATTTTCATGCCAGTTATTGAGAAAAAGTAAAATTTTGCTAGCTAGTGCTACCATCGATTGGTATGAAATTGCAAATCTTATTCATCATATCAGGACAGCTCTGTTCTTTGTCGGGTAAATGTGATCCACAGCTAGTTTCCTAACTAGAAGTATAATTGTTTCTTCTTTGATTAAATCTATTCAATCAGTACTTTAAGATATCTCAGGTAATTTCATTTCCCCATTATCAAATCATTAATTCATGAAAACTCTTTGTACAGATATACTCCAGAAGATGCAACTTAAAAGTTGCAAAACCGGTTGTGTGAGTGTCTAATCGAATTCAATAAATAGAGCTACTGTAGACTCTTGGACTTTTCATTCAGTTTTATATTTAAATAGTATTAACACCTGTATGCAAATATCTTTCATATTGTATGAACGGTCAATCAATCATGATTAAGGAAAAGGTTTTACAATGAATTGTAATTTTAAAACTTTTCGCCAAATTTATCTTAACTATCATTGTAAGCAACGAATACAAGTTGAATTTGAGAAAAATTAAACATACATTGTTTTAAGGAAGTGTTTTGACTTTGGAACCACCAGGAAATACAGTTTTCATCCACCTACATTTCATGAGATATATTTGAAAGCATTATCGCATTTTCCCTAGAAAAAATCCAACATCTGGAAACTTTCACGAATCCTTAATGTCTAAAACAAATAACAAGCAAGAGTGAACTTAAAGTTTAATAAATCTGTATGAAAAGTAGATACTGCTCCAGTAGTTCATTTCCAAACCACTCATAAAGCAAGTAGTACAAAGTCAAATTTACGTTGCACCTCCTTTAGATATTCTTCCACCGTCAATTATCTTCACAGTATGACCACCCTAAAATAAAACACTTCAAATTCTCCTGTTGTCACGTAGCACAGTCTCCGCGACGATGGTTGCTTTGAATGCTATACGTGAGTGCCACAATGTACTACATTTGTTGGAGTATCTCAGAGTAACACTAGGTACCTCTGTCTTGCATTAGCTTCAGTGGTTACGAGCAAAAGGCACTGGTAGTTTAAAAAATGATAGTTTCAGATAGAAACCAATGGTACTCAAAGAGTTAATATGGGAAATAATTAGGAGACAATCTGAGCAACATTACTGGATTGTTTGCAGATAACGCTGATGTTTACCGTCTAGTAAACTCATAAGACGATGAAAGTGAATTGCAAAATAATTTACGCAAGATATTTGAGTGGCACAAAAAGTGGTAATAGATCCTTTTACAATAAACAGTGTACATGAGTACATAAAATATCTGTTAAATTTCGGTTACAAGGTAACCAACGTAATTTTAATACTTAAGCATTGAAACAAAAAAAAAAAAATTACATTGGGGCCATCACACAGAAAATGTGAGGAAGGCGAAACAGGATTGCGCTTTATTGGCAGAGGACTTAGAAGATACAACCAATCTGCCACAGAGGTCGCTTGCCCATCCTCCTGTGGGTACTGCTATGAGACATGAGGTATCTACCAGATGGGATTAAAGGAGGACTTCGAAAATGTTCAGAGCTCGCTTTGTATTGTCGCAAAATAGGGGAGATATTGTTAGATTTTCATAAGCGATGCGGGTGCTAGTCGTTAACAGAAAGATGCTTTTCGCTGTGGCGAGATCTTTTCTGGAATTTTCAATCACCACCTTTCTCCTACTGTGCCAAAATGCTTTGTAGACTCCCACCTACTCAAGGAGAAATGTCCATCGTAATAGAATCACAGAAATCAGTTTATGTACGGAAGACTTAGGTGTTGTTCATTTTTCTAAAGTGCAATTCGAGAGCAGAGCAATCGACTAGTAAACTGACGGTGGTTCAACGAACCTTCTGCCAAATACTTTAGTATGAAGTGCAGAGTAATCGTGTGGGTATACAAAGCGTAACGTTAATATTCGGCCTATGAAATTTTATCTTGTAGCACCTGAAGTTGTTATAATCTCGTACGTAATATCGTAAAGTTTGTTAACGTAACTTACAAAAGGTGTTTAAGAATACGATTTAAGTAAAACTAGATACTGTTTCTCGTTACTTTAATATTAGGACAATTTTCAGAACTAAATATTTCACGACAGACTGTTGTGAAAAAAATGTGTTTCAATATTTTGTCGGGTGCCCACGCTGTCTTTTCTTTCTAACGTAGCGGCATATTGCTAACGGTCTTTTTTTAAATACTCAGTATGCAACAGGCCGTTTCATTCTTCTTTTACTTGAAGCTTCAAAATTTCTTTGGAAGATATTGGTGCTTTTCTAACATGTCGTTCAAGTTCTCACCATATATTCTCAATAGGATTTAGATCTGGTGATTGAGGTGGTGTCATAAGACTTTTGGGTCATTGTACAACAAATATCCCTGGGCAATGAGAGCCTTATGTTTCGGGTCATTGTCCTCGTAAAACTTGGACGTGATTGATGTCACCATCTTTCAGCACTTTCGCTTAAATTGTTCACTTGTAAATATCTGTCCATAATGCTGTCGGGGAACAATAATTCGGCCGGTCCAGACGTGGTTACGCAGCCCAAGACAAGAACAGTACCACCTTTATGCCTCACTGTCCACTTAAAATTTTCGACTTATAAGATAGAAAAATGTGAAATTTACTTTCGTTGGTAAAAATGAAGTCGTTTCACCATTTATCCTCCTTCGTAATAAACCTTTTAGTAAAGCTCAACCTCTTCTTTCGGATCTGCTCAATCACATACGTTATATTCCCAACAACTCTACCATTATATCCAGTATCTTTCATTGCTTTCAGGATATTTGGTTAGTGCATAAGCTCACAGCGTTTTATGTTTTCCATGTTGGTATTCCGGTTGCCATATGTTTATCGATCGATTGTCGTTATAATTTGTATTTCATTGTTGCTATTTGAGTTTACATTTCATCATTTTGTAGTTTGAAGATAGTGAGTGCAGCTGTGGACACTAGAAAATGGAGTTGCAAGTGGAGAAATAGGACGTTTTTCGACATATTCTTCTGTTAAAGTCGGAAGAGGGCGACAGCAGCGGAAACAGCCAAAAACAGTTACGCCGTGTATAGGGATAATGTGAGCACGGCAAGCAAACAGTTTTCTCGTCTTAACGTGGATCGCTATGACGTTAGTGACTTTCCACGTTGAGAAAGACCGTCCCGGTGTGACGGAGATCGACCAAACGGATTAATCCACAATGATCCACGTCAGTGTACTCGAGAACTGCAAAATGTGATGAACTTTGATCATTCCACAATCGTGCGACATTTGCATGAAACGGGCAAGGTTAAAAAATGTGTTATAAGCGTACCGCACGATCTAAGCCAGATTCACAAAAATCAGTGGGTATGCCTGCTCCGTTCACAACCACCGCCTACCAAAACGGTATGAGGCCTGAAGATGGTCAGTAACTGACCGAAAGCACAAAAATAAATGTTTTCTAGCGGTCATTTTAAAGTACTAAGAAAAACAGCTGTCCTCCACGAGATATGTTCTCAAAAATTAAAGAAATCAGCAAGTCCCGGTAGAAAGACCTGTGCACATCCACAAAAGATAATGTTATGCAGCTGGTGAAACAGGGGCGGTGTGGTGTACTACGAATTGCTTTCCTAAAGTTCCCAAGAGTAACCATCACTGCTGACATTTATTGTGTAAAACTCAATACCAAGAAAAACGACCAGAAAGACTACATAAAGTAATTCTACTCAACGATAACGCCCACCCGCTTTCTGCTAGACTGACAAAAATTACTGAATAGGAGTTTGGCTGTGAAGTCATTCCGCACCGATGTCATTCTCCTGATCTTACATCCCCGGATATTCACCTTTTCCGCTCTCTATCGAACAACTACCGTGAAACTCCTTTTCCAGATGAAAATGCCGTCCGAACATGGCTCGACGAGTTCTTCGCTTCAAAACCACGTAATTTCGACAGTCGTGGAATCGCAAAGATACCGCAGCGTTGGCAGACGTATAAACAATGAAGGAAAATACTATACTATTGATGATTAAAGTCCGAGCTATGTGTTTCTGTTGTATTTATTAAACTTACGGAAAAATGCCACGAACTTGAGCACCAACTTAACACATTCTTTGCAGTCTCGTTTAGAAGCCAATTTGCTAAATTCGGTGGACTGAGTAAAGGAGCCTTCTTATCTTTTCGTATTAGATTCCTCTTGCCAAGTGGATTCAGTTTCTGAGATTGGGCCTTTTGAGGCACAGGGTATGCGGCCCTCGTTTTAGGACAGTTTGGTAATATCTGCCACAGTACTTTTACGCATGTTGACGATAGCATCAGTTAGTCTGTATCATTTACCTCCCACGTCACGAAAAATCTCATATTGTCGTTTTTGAAAACTGGTATTAGTTGCACGTGACATTGTGCAGTCTGAGCAGTCGATACTGCTATGTACTGGAATGCACCTTAATACACTGAAGAGCCAATGAAACTGGTACACCTGCCTAATATCGTGCATGGCCCACGCGGGCACGCAGACGTGCGGCACTACGAAGTGGCATGGACTCGACTAATGTCTGAATAGGTGCTGGAGGGAACTGACACCATGAATCTTGCAGGCCTGCCCTTAAATCGCAAGAGTACGAAGGGTGGAGGTCTCTTCTGAACAGCACGTTCCAAGGCATCCCAGATATGCTCAGTAATGTTCATATCTGGTGAATTCGGTGGCTAGCGGTGTGTTTAATATCAGAAGAGTGTTCCTGGAGCCAGTCTGTAACAATCCAGAACGCGTGGAATGACCCATGTCCGTCGGAATGCACAATGGACATGAATAGATGCAGGTGATCAGACACGATCCTTACGTACACGTCACCTGTCAGAGTCGTATCTAGACTAATCAGAGGTGCTGCACACTCCCCACACCATTGCAGAGTTTCCACCAGCTTGAACAGTCCCATACTGACATGCAGCGTCCATGGATTCATGAGGCTGTCTCCATGCCCTTACATATCCATCCGCTCGACACAATTTGAAACAAGACTCGTCCAATCAAGCAGCATGTGTCCAGTCATCAACAGTCCAATATCAGTGCTGACGGGTCCAGGCGAGGAGTAAAGCTTTGTGTAATGCTGTCATCCAGGGTACAGGAGTGAGCATTCGGCTCCAAAAGCCCGTATCGATGATGTTTCATTGAAAGGTTCATACGCTGACACTGGTTGATGGCCTAGCACTGAAATCTGCAGCAGTTTGCGGAAGCGTTGCACTTCTATAACGTTGAACGATTGTCTTCAGTCGTCCCGGCCGCAGCGACTTCGGAGATCTGATATTTTACCGGATTCTTGATATTCACAATTGCTGTTGTTGTTGTTGTGATCTTCAGCCCAGAGAGTGGTTTGATGCAGCTCTCCATGCCATTCTATCCTGTGCAAGCTTCTTAATCTCCTAGTACCTACTGCAACCTACATCCTTCTGAATCTGCTTAGTGTATTCATCTCTCGGTCTCCCTCTATGATTTTTTCCCTCCATGCTGCCCTCCAATACTAAATTGGTGAACCCTTGAGGCCTCAGAACACGTCCTATCAACCGATCCCTTCTTCAAGTCAAGTTGTGCCACAGATTTCTCTTCTCCCCAATTCTGTGCATTACCTCCTTATTACTTACCTGATCTACCCATCTACACTCCTGGAAATGGAAAAAAGAACACATTGACACCGGTGTGTCAGACCCACCATACTTGCTCCGGACACTGCGAGAGGGCTGTACAAGCAATGATCACACGCACGGCACAGCGGACACACCAGGAACCGCGGTGTTGGCCGTCGAATGGCGCTAGCTGCGCAGCATTTGTGCACCGCCGCCGTCAGTGTCAGCCAGTTTGCCGTGGCATACGGAGCTCCATCGCAGTCTTTAACATTGGTAGCATGCCGCGACAGCGTGGACGTGAACCGTATGTGCAGTTGACGGACTTTGAGCGAGGGCGTATAGTGGGCATGCGGGAGGCCGGGTGGACGTACCGCCGAATTGCTCAACACGTGGGGCGTGAGGTCTCCACAGTACATCGATGTTGTCGCCAGTGGTCGGCGGAAGGTGCACGTGCCCGTCGACCTGGGACCGGACCGCAGCGACGCACGGATGCACGCCAAGACCGTAGGATCCTACGCAGTGCCGTAGGGGACCGCACCGCCACTTCCCAGCAAATTAGGGACACTGTTGCTCCTAGGGTATTGGCGAGGACCATTCGCAACCGTCTCCATGAAGCTGGGCTACGGTCCCGCACACCGTTAGGCCGTCTTCCGCTCACGCCCCAACATCGTGCAGCCCGCCTCCAGTGGTGTCGCGACAGGCGTGAATGGAGGGACGAATGGAGACGTGTCGTCTTCAGCGATGAGAGTCGCTTCTGCCTTGGTGCCAATGATGGTCGTATGCGTGTTTGGCGCCGTGCAGGTGAGCGCCACAATCAGGACTGCCTACGACCGAGGCACACAGGGCCAACACCCGGCATCATGGTGTGGGGAGCGATCTCCTACACTGGCCGTACACCACTGGTGATCGTCGAGGGGACACTGAATAGTGCACGGTACATCCAAACCGTCATCGAACGCATCGTTCTACCATTCCTAGACCGGCAAGGGAACTTGCTGTTCCAACAGGACAATGCACGTCCGCATGTATCCCGTCCCACCCAACGTGCTCTAGAAGGTGTAAGTCAACTACCCTGGCCAGCAAGATCTCCGGATCTGTCCCCCATTGAGCATGTTTGGGACTGGATGAAGCGTCGTCTCACGCGGTCTGCACGTCCAGCACGAACGCTGGTCCAACTGAGGCGCCAGGTGGAAATGGCATGGCAAGCCGTTCCACAGGACTACATCCAGCATCTCTACGATCGTCTCCATGGGAGAATAGCAGCCTGCATTGCTGCGAAAGGTGGATATACACTGTACTAGTGCCGACATTGCGCATGCTCTGTTGTCTGTGTCTATGTGCCTGTGGTTCTGTCAGTGTGATCATGTGATGTATCTGACCCCAGGAATGTGTCAATAAAGTTTCCCCTTCCTGGGACGATGAATTCACGGTGTTCTTATTTCAGTTTCCAGGAGTGTAATATCCTGCGTTCTTCTGTAGCATCACATTTCAAAGCTTCTATTCTCTTCTTGTGTAAACTATTTATCGTCCATGTTTCACTTCCATTCAGGGCTACACTTAATGCAAATACTTTCAGAAAGGACTTCCTGACACTCAAATCTACACTTGATGTTAATAAATTTCTCTTCTTCAGAAACACTTTCCTTGCCATTGCCAGTCTGCATTGTATATCCTCTCTACTTCGTCCGCCGCTCGTGGTCTCGCGGTAGCGTTCTCGCTTCCCGAGCACGGGGTCCCGGGTTCGATTCCCGGCGGGGTCAGGGATTTTCACCTGCCTCGAGATGACTGGGTGTTTGTGTTGACCTCATCATTTCATCATCATCCAGGAAAGTGGCGAAATTGGACTGAGTAAAGATTGGGTAATTGTACGGGCGCTGATAACCACGCAGTTGAGCGCCCCACAAACCAAACATCATCATATCCTCTCTACTTCGACCATCAGCAGTTATTTTGCTCCCCAGATAGCAAAACTCTTCTACTACTTTAAGTGTCTCATTTCCTAATCTAATTACCACAGCAGCACCTGATTTATTCCGACTACATTCCATTATCCTCGTTTTGCTTTTGTTAATTTTCATCTTATATCCTCCTTTTAAGAGACTGACCATTCCGTTCAGCTCCTCTTCCAGGTATTTTGCTGTCTCTGAGAGAATTACAATATTCATCGGCAAACCTCAAAGTTTTTAATACTTCTCCATGGACTTTAATTCCTACTATGATTTTTTCTTTTGTTTCCTTTACTGCTTACTCAATATATAGATTGAATATCATGGGGGATAGGCTACAACCCTGTCTCACTCCCTTCCCAGCCACTGCTTCTCTTTCATGCCCCTCAACTCCTATAACTGCCATCACGATACACCTCATCGATACCTCGCAGATGCCTGTGTCCCATAGCTCGGGCGCCGACTAAAACACCACGTTCAAATTCACTTAAATCTTGGTAACCTGCCATTGTAGCAGCAGTAACCGATCTAACAACTGTGTCAGACGCTTGTCTTATGTAGGCGTAGCTGACAGCCGTATTCTGCCTGATTTCATGTCTCTGTATTAGAATACGCATGCATATACTAGTTTCTTTGTCGCTTCAGCGTATAATACCTGACTATTTTTTGTTTTAGTTGTGTCAAGAATAAAGTTACGGTGCTGCATAGTAAAAATCTCTCTGAATAGTAACGTTACTCACTGTAGTAGATCCTGTTTGAGCCGTGTTAAAATTTGCTGTTTTGAAGAGCGTGCCGCAGCGCGTGGTGTAAAGAAGTTGCCCTCCGTTTCTGGCGGTGGCGCCGCTGTCGCAGTCGCAGCTTTGGTGTCTCCTTCTGGTGGAAATGGGGAAAGGTAGCCTGTTCACGTGCATTTAAGGGGCGCTATGAGCTCGCTAGGCGGCGAGGCCAATCCTGTACACGCTCTATACGGCTGATACGCCAACGGTTCCTCGTGTGCACCTTGCACCTTACGCCGACGACACTGCGCTCTACTCACAAAGTATGAGCGCGGACACACTTCACCAGAGGTTGAAGCACGCCGTCGACACCCTCGCCGATTGGGCCATCAAGTGGAAATTACAGTTCAATGGAGCCAAATGGTTCAAATGGCTCTGAGCACTATGGGACTCAACTGCTGTGGTCATAAGTCCCCTAGAACTTAGAACTACTTAAACCTAACTAACCTAAGGACAGCACACAACACCCAGCCATCACGAGGCAGAGAAAATCCCTGACCCTGCCGGGAATCGAACCCGGGAACCCGGGCGTGGGAAGCGAGAACGCTACCGCACGACCACGAGATGCGGGCAATGGAGCCAAGACGCAATTCTTCATTGCTACCCGTCGTGTCATCCCAGCCGCTCTGCCGCCAATCATCGTTGGAAGCAGTCCTGTCAACTGGCGACCGACAGCGCAGTATCGTGGGGTCACCATCGATCGCCGCCTCACCTGGGGCCCACACGTGAAGAGCGTCGTAAACAAAGCAAGGGGTCGACTTCTCAAGCTCTACCCCCTGCTCAACCCGACGTCGACCCTCCCTCCGCGACTAGGCATCACGCTGTACAGGGCGCTAATCCGCCCTGTCTTCGATTATGCGGCTGTCGTCTGGGGGAACGCAGCAGACCAACATCTGAAGAAACTCCAATCACTGCAGAACAGGAATCTGCGCCTCGCGCTGCACTTACAGAGGGACTTCCCATCTGGACCACTGCACGACCTCGCTGAGGTCCGCAAAGTGAAGGACCATATCCGCACGGTTGCCCGCCGCTTCTATGAAAAGGCGCGGCAGTCCGAGAACCGACACGTAAGTTCACTGGGGCAGAAGATCCAGCGTAATGCCAACACACGCTGGCCCCAGCTCCTTGCAGCATAGGCTGTAATTGAAGAAGACAAACAAGTGGAATAAACATGAAGCCAATCACCACCAGAAGACACACAGTCAAAATTGAATGGGAGGCAAAACATGCATATGTTGAGAACTACACCACACTCGAAGACCGAAGAACCTTCGTGAAGAAACCACGCAGCTAGGCGGCGAGTCGAGTCTGTTGGTCAGCCGGGTCAGTGTGGGGCGGTCAGAGTGTCTGTCTGTCGTCGGAGTGCGAGTATGTCTGTCGTTTGGATCAATCTGTAAAGCTGGCAAATGGGAATCTTGCCACTCCGCCAGAACAGGACTCAGCTAGTGGTCGCCCGGTCGGGGATGAGTTCCTGGATCTGAGTCTGCGCGTTGGGCCGCCAGTCTGCTCGAGTTGTTCGGGTAACGGTCAGTGGCGGTTGGATCGATCGGTTGGTCGGTCGCGCACTCAGACACAAGACGACTTGTCCGCCTTGAACGTCGGCGCATGTGAGGTCCCCACGTAGTCCAGTGGGCCGCGCCGTATAGCGAGGGGTAGTGGTTTCGCGCCCGACACGAGAGCAAGAGGAGTCAACCCACGACATCGGTCTGACCAGTGCGGGCTGCGACGCCAAAACACGGGAGGTCGCCGCGCCTTCCAGCGTCCATTGAAACTGATGGCAGCGGACGGTTCGGGAGAGCGTTTTGGGGGTGCTGCGGCAGGTCTTCGCCAGAAATCGCAGTTTATTAGAAGTTAAGTGATTGGAGATATGTTGTTTCATTTACTTGTTAAATTCTGCTTGTTTTCTTGGTGAGGTTACCAGCCGCTTTTTTTTTATTTTTATTTTTTTTTATTTGGGTGGTCCCACCATTCTTCTCCGTTTTCCCACTCGCGGGAAGGTGGTTATTTATTAATTGGGCGGTCCGTTTTTCCCTTGTGGAGTAGGGGCGGGTTAGAGGAACCTGCGGTTCGGGTTGTTCAGTAATCTCCGTGCCAATCTGCCATACGTTAATAGCTGCCTCTGTCATGTTTGTCGGATCTTGAGAGGCGGTATATGTGTAATGTAGAGCATGTGTGTATATTTTATATAAGACAGCATTTCATGGGTTTTTATTTAAATGGTCATTTTAGTATATAAAGTTGCCACCCTTCCACCGTAAGAGGTTTTCTTTTAATCAAGTTGCACCTTCGGTGGCAAGTAAATTTTTTTTTTTATGTTAGTGTTTGTACCTTTTCCATCCCTCCTACGGGGTGCATAGTTTATGTGCTTGTGTGAGTTGTTAAAATTTTTAGTTGAAAGTAATCTGGTGTGTTGCAGATTTACACCAGCGTAGTCTTTCAGAGGTTGTTGTGAGCGGTCGTGACTACAGCCGTGTCAAAAGGAAGTGGCAAAGTTCACAGCCCGAAAGCTCATACTGTCAAAATTTGTTCTTTCTGCTTCTGAATAAGTTGTAACTTGATATTTAGAGGGTGCTTTCTGATTATAATTTTAAATCTATTTAAGAAAAGGGGCTTTTAGGAATATAATTTCCATTTGTTGAAAGAAATTTAATTTGTTTTCATCAGTTACCCACTGCAACTACTTCCACTGTCACATAGTGTGATCAAATGTGTTAATGTTCTTGCTGAATCGCTAGTAAATAAAGTAAATTCTTAAGAAAAGGTTCACTGTTAAATGACGGGAAGAATAGGACGACGAGTAGTAGCGCAAAAGATATAAAAGCGCGTTCTAGTGGATGAATAATAAAGCGGCGTTTGTAAAACAGGCATTTAACCTGTTTCTATAAACGAATGCTTCAGAGAATAGCCAACGCACGTCCACGGTGTGCGACACGCGTGAGTCGCCGCAGTGCTGCCGGTGTGAGAGGGCCTCGCAGCTCGTTCGACCAGGTTTATTTGCCCGTCCGCTGGCTGCGTCGCGGCGCCGGCACACACGGGCCGTGTGCTAATGACTGGCCCTCCGGAGCCGCGGGCTGTGTGCGTGGCGTGGCGTGGCGCTGCTAACCGTCCAGCCAGACCCGTCCGCACAATTACTGTGCCGCGGCTGTCGCCCCTCGTTGACACTCCATTTCTTCGTTTTGTTTCGTCCATATTCCAGCCGAAAAAGGCTAAACTGTTACGTGAAACTGCTTTCAACTGAGACGAGCGTCTGTCGCAGCTATTGCTTCAACAAAAACACTTCATTATTGTTTCCTCTACTTTGTACTAACGAGACCGGTACCTACTTTGTTCACTGTTTGATAAATTTTCGCTGGGTCAGTTCAACACGAAATACCGTTTTAAAACAAACGAAATACACACCTGGCCATTAAAATTGCTACACCACGAAGAAATACAGATGATAAACGGATATTCATTGGACAAATATATTTCACTAGAACTGATATGTGATTACATTTTCAAGCAGTTTGGGTGCATAGATCCTGAGAAATCAGTACCCAGAACGACCACCTCTGGCCGTAATAACGGCCTTGATACACCTGGGCATTGAGTCAAACAGAGCTTGGATGACGTGTACAGGTACAGCTGCCCATGCAGCTTCAACACAATACCACAGTTCATCAAGAGTAGTGACTGGTGTATTGTGACGAGCCATTTGCTCGGCCACCATTGACCAGACGTTATCAATTGATGAGAGATCTAGAGAATGTGCTGCCAGGGCAACGGTCGAACATTTTCTGTGTCCAGAAGGGCCTGTACAGGACCTGCAACATGCGGTCGAGCATTATCCTGCTGAAATTTAGGGTTTCGCAGCTATAGAATGAAGGGTATAGCCACGGATCGTAACACATCTGAAAGGTATAACGTCCACTGTTCAAAGTGCCGTCAATGCGAACAAGAGGTGACCGAGACGTATAACCAATTTCACCCCATACCATCACGCCGGGTGATACGCCAGTATGGCGATGACGAAACACGCTTCCAATGTGCGTTCACCGCGATGTCTCCAAACACCCATGCGACCATCATGATGCTGTAATCAGAACCGGATTCATCCAAAAAAATGACGTTTTGCCATTCGTGCACCCAGGTTCGTCGTTGAGTGCACCATCGGAGGCGCTCCTGTCTGTGATGCAGCGTCAAGGGTAACCGCAGCCGTGGTCTCCGAGCTGATAGTCCATGCTGCTGCAAACGTCGTCGAACTGTTGATGCAGATGGTTGTTGTCTTTCAAACGTCCCCATCTGTTGACTCAGGGATCGAGACGTGGCTGCACGATCCGTTAAAGCCATGCGGATAAGATGCCTCTCATCTCGACTGCTAGTGATACGAGGCCGTTGGGATCCAGCACGGCGTTCCGTATTACCCTCCTGAACCCACCGATTCCATATTCTGCTAACAGTCATTGGATCTCGACCAACGCGAGCGGCAATTTCGCGATACGTTAAACCGCAATAGCGATAGCCTACAATACGATCTTTATCAAAATCGGAAACGTGATGGCACGCATTTCTCCTCCTCACACGAGGCATCACAACAACGTTTAACCAGGCGACGCCGGTCAACTGCTGTTTGTGTATGAGAAATCGGTTGGAAACTTTCCTCATGTCAGCACGTTGTAGGTGTCGCCACCGACGCCAACCTTGTGTAGCTCTGAAAAGCTAATCATTTTCATGTCACAGCATCTTCTTCATGTAGGTTAAATTTCGCGTCTGTAGCACGTCACCTTCGTGGTGTAGCAATTTTAATGGCCAGTAGTGTATATCTGAGAAATTTCTTTGCGCTACTTTTGGTCAGCATTCACGGCACTCTGTTCGCCTCCTGTACAAAGTTTACGAGTATTTAATTCATCATCTCGCGTCAGATGTTTTCATTTGCAGTTGAAGGCTCTTCTCGTCAGTCATGTGCGTCTTGAAGTGAACTTTGCGTGTCTGATATGGTTAGATTGACTGCCATCAGTTTTTGAGAATTTATATTGCAGATAAAGTGCCCAAAACACAGAATATTGTATTCCAGTTTCCCATTAGAAAACAGCACAACTTCATCTCACTGACTGACACCCGTCGTCACAATCGAAGGTTAGCATGTACTAATCAAAGGTTCCTAGGACTTGCGTTAGATCAGGTACAAGAAGTCACCCTCATTCTGCAAATGCTCTCTAATCTGTGAATGGCCTTATTAATTAATGATGAAGGAGTGGGTAGGGGCTTAAAGCATTTTCTTATCCTTGTCGGGAGGGAAGATTCAGCAAAGATCAACGGCAAGAGATTGCAATTAGCCGCAGAAAACACTGCATTGAAGAGATGAAAAGCTAGCCACAGGATGTGCAGCAAGGAATTTTTTTCCACACATTTTAAACAGTAAAGGTAACGAAACGGTCTAGTCCATGGGCACAGGTGTCAAAAAAATTTTGGTTTTATGATATTTACGGTTGACACACAATAAAGCGAGGCTCAAGTTCCTATGAGAAACAGTTCTGTTAATGTTATTAAGTCATCAGTCCTTCGGCTGATTGGATTCTGCCACACATGCATCGTTAATCATTTCGTCTTTGTGTATTTACGGCATCCGACATTTTATATAATATCATTTTTAGATGAGTGTTGAACCTAGAGGATACTGTACCTAGGAACGATCGATGTGTTTTATGGATATGGTGTGGAACGAGTCAGTTTATGGGATATCCGTACCTGATTAGTGTCAACATTAATGAACACATTATCATCTCCTACTTCTCAACTACGCTTAGAAACAAGTTTAGTTATTGGGTAAGGCATCAAATAACTGTATTGCTGCATACTACACTCCGCTCAGAGCCACGGAAAGTCTTAATGAAAGGTAAGAAAGGTTATATTTCCCTCTAATGTTGCAGGTATATACGTTACTGTTCTTCTCAAATTGTCAAGCATTATTTATGCCGAATTTACTAGCGAAAATGTGTACTGTGACGGCGCAATGAAAACTTCTAGCTGCTTGAGGAGGTACCTACGTGATGTCATGTTATGAATCAGTGTACTACTGTTTTGCTGTACGTGAGTTGGAAAACTGACTACTGAAATTGGATTGAAATATCGTAATAATAATTCTAGTCTATTTTTGCAGTCTTTATCTTTTAACAAACCTGCATTGAAATCTCTACTAATTGTTTCTTCTTGTCTTATAGTTATCTCAGTAATGCCTTTAGATTTCTCATAAATAGCTGGAAGTTCAGTAGAGAGGATGGGTAGAGTGTAGAGAAGTATTCTGCAGCAACAACTCAATAGCACTTGCTTATAGATTCTGATCAACACAAAAATTATTTGTTTCAATATTTTTGACTTTGTGTTCAACTTTTCCGTACGTTGTGACTCTGCACAAAAATTATGCATGTCTGATGTTTCATGTCGCCGTCCCCAGTGTTCAGAGAGGCAGAGAACATCTATTCCATCAGAATTTTTTCACGTGTTCTAGGCATGCAATAAGAACATCTGCTTTGTTTTTCAACCCTCGAATGTTCTGATGCAATAAATTAATTTTATTTTTGTAGGAACTGATATAGGTACTGCTCTAATTTCTTTCAGTGCTTTCTGTCTGTAACCTGACTCTTAACTTAAAAAAATGTGCCTTTTCTTATTCCAGTGATAACAAGGATTTGGTCTTGTCTGAGTGTGGTCCCCTTTACACTTTCTGCAAGGTTACTACCCTTTCCTTCCTCGTCTTGTTTAGATGCAAGCCATGATTTTTGTATCCCCGTCTCCCAGTCTCATCAAGAGGCATGGTGCAGATATGATTTTATATGTAAATTCGTGGTTGAGGGGAGAGAAAGAAAAGCGAAGGGAAGGCATTAGTGATGTCAGCTGCGTTGTGGCATTACGCGGAATCAGCGACGACAAGTGACAATGTATACCAGACCGGGACTCGAACCTGGGATCTCCTGATTACTAGGCAAGTGCTGTAACCGCAGTGTCATCCAGGACACAGTGTTACCGCAACTGCGCGGACTTCCTCGGTACGCCTCACTGCCAATCCACACTCCCACCGAGCGACACCTACCCACAGTCGCTGTCCAATTCCTCCATGCTCTCTACGCTGAGATTCGGTCGGACGTACTTGTGCATCCGCACTGAGGAAGTTGGATCCATTGCCCATCTGAGCGAATCAGTTATATGATGCAAAGTGTCTGTTCATTCGGATATGTCCCTAAGAAAAGATACCACGCATTCTTATAATTGTTATGAGACTGTTTGATTCAAAATCAACTCGTTCAACTCTTTGTTCTCTTTGTTAACAGCCGTGTTAACTAGAGATGGGGGATCCGCTCTTGAACTAATTCATAGAGTTGAATCTTTCAAAGGAGTGAACAATCAGTGATTCAGAAAAAAAGAACGGTAGCTCCAAACGTTTCCCACAGCAGAGAGAGAGAGTGAGAGAAAGAGAGAGAGAGAGAGAGAGACGGAGCATATCAGCAGCGCCTCTGCTGGTCACAGCACAGTGCACGCCACACAACACAGCCAGCGCCGGCCTCTGCCCTGCTTCTACCTTGGCTGTCTGCATTGTGCAGTGCCCCATTGGATTTTGTGTTTCACATATGCCGTGGCGTCTCTGTGCATTGTCTGCCGCGTGCAGTGTCTGACGCAGCTTAACTTCGCATCGCACTCTGTCGGCGATCGTTTCAGTCGCACGTCCTGCCCTCTGGGCAGTTGATGCAAGCAACAGGACAGAGAGCCACCTAGCGGATAACATAGGAACTACTTGCAACTACCTGCTCGCAAGGGAATGGACGATTTGTCTCGGAGCGGGTGAGTTCACCGCTCCCCCCACCCTCGGAACTCGCCCGCTCAATGCTCACCCCACCGTTCTTGACTCTAGCCAGAGCGTTGAGCAAAGCAACTCAGGTGTCACTCTGGTCTCTGCAGTCTTAGCTCATGCAGTAATACAGCTTGCGGCTGGACCTGCTCGACTCAGTGCTTCTGCATCGGAGTTCGTCTCTACTGGATATTGTTCTTCGTAGTAATACCGCTATGTATATTACATTATTATGTTATGTATACATCATTTGTTTTTATTTTATTTTTATTTGTTTAAACTGATCAGATTAGGTTCCTGATGACTCCTCTTACTATAGGATTTTTATTATGGACACTCGAATTTACGCTTTAATTACGAGCGAACCGATAAATGTATCGCAAAATGTGATACACCAATATTTTCCTTGTTTTATTCTGCGTAAGGCTATATGCAGAACTTTCGTTTTACAGTCAAATTTATATTTTTTTTCTTATTCTGATACGGATTTTGCGATTTTAGGCGTCTTCGGAAGGAAACGTTCACTTTAAAAATATATGGCTAGCGATGTATTTGTATGAGATTAATGAAATTTTAATACATTATAGCCAAATATATTGTTAATGTAAATCTCAAGTTATAACATTTTCCGATCACCCAAAAAACCGCGATAGTGCAAAATAAATCAATAATCAAAAACTTTGTCATATCGTGGAAATTTCAATAAACAATACAAAATTCTTACTCATTATCTGTGTTACTTCAAAATAGGACCAAATAAGATCAAAATACAGGTATAGTACTGGAATAAACCAAGTTTAAAGGGCAATGTGCCTTCCATTTATTTTCTATTGTAAATGAGTGGTGAGTCATGAAAAAGAGCTAATTCATTTCAGGGAGTGAACAGTTCTGATCCGATCTCTGAAAAGAACAGTTTTGCCCATCTCTAGTGTTAACCCACTGTTGGCTTGTTATCCGGGCATTTTCCTGCTCCTACTGCAGTAAGTAACTTACCATCGCCATCGAAACTTCTACACAAGAACCCTTTGTTCTCTGTCATCTGGCTAAGCTGGCTGCTTGGTTTCACAATGCCTTTACCTGGTATTCAACGCCTAGCTTTTCTTGTAGCAATTGGCCTACACCTCTCCTGTGACTGTTCCCTAACAACAAGACTCATTTCTTTTTATGTGACTTTTCTACCGACCTAGTCTGAAACCTGTTCCTACGAGTACGCTGCACCCTATTAAGCTCAAACACCATTTGAGGCGCATCCCCTACTTCAAGTATCAAGTGATACTGATTCCTACCCGAAATCTGAAATGTGATGTCTGAGGTTTTCTCCTTTTGCCTATTACTTGTCACCTTGTCCATTGTCTCTTTCCTCCTTCAAAAGATGCGATTTTGTTTTTTGCCTGGAGGGCACAAATCTCTTTTCCCTGTTCCACGATTTTCTTGTCTCGACTACCTGATCTGCAATTCTATGGAAGAGCCTTATCTGAGACTTTTTAGCTTCCCTGCTACATTCTCCCTAATGGAGTACCAAGCCACAGTCCTGATATGTTTCTCCCGTACCAATTAACCAACGGCAACATCCACAATTGTCAGACAGTGACGGTACTCTTACACTAAACCAAAAAGCATTACGACACACTTAAATTTAATAAATAAATAATAATCAGTAAAACGATTGTATTTTGTTGTGCAACTAACTTCCAGGCGTCACGCAGGCGATCGAGATTCGTTGAACGTAGACAGTATCAGACACGAAGAGGAAGAAAACTATGAAAACATGATATTTTATAGCAACACTCTTAAACTGACGCTTTCAAGAAATTATTTAAAGCACTTTTATGGGCCCAAGACAATACGTAACGATCGTACGGCAAGCATAAGTTAGTACTAGCTTATCAACATACCGCCACTTTTCACTTAATGTAGGTTTTATATCACGGAAGACACAAAATGAATGAAAACTCTACAAAGCACGATATTTAACGCAACACTATATAATAGGACACAATCTGGAAATTATGGTGAGCACCGTATTCAAAACAACTCGTAACGCTACGCCACTGCTGTTGTTTCCTTCCGAGCACTTAAGTGTGTTCCAACGGCTGCCAACCACAGTATATGAGGCTATGTTTTGTGCGGCGTTTGTAAATATTTCACGTTCTATACGTTTAAATGGTGTATTCCATATTAATGGTATTTGGAATCTGGCTTAATTCTTCAGGTACATAATTTTGTGGTGAGTAAGATGCTATATTTTTACAGAGTTGTTTACGAGGGCATGTTAACATTCTGCACCGTTATTCATCATCTCTACATATTTATTTCACAACATAGTCACCGCGGCGATGTACAAATTTCTTCCAACGAGAGTCCGTGTCTTGAGATCACCACTTCAGAATGTTTGACTTCGTTGATTGAGTAATAATCTCACCTCTGCTAGCACCGCTTTATCACTATGAAAGTGAACTCCTCAAGGGCGTTCTTTAAGTTTTGGAAATAGATGAAAATCAGACGGGGACAAGCAAGGACTGTACAAAGGATGAGCTATGGCGGAGAGCCCAAGGCATCGGATTGTTGCTGATGTCTAGCTCTCCTGTCTGGTCTGCCATTATCATGCTGAAGGAGAAGGTGGTCCATATGTGGACGAACTCTTCGAATTCTAACTCGATTAAAACACGCTTTCTACCGAGCGAGGTGGCGCAGCGGCTAGAACACTGGACTCGCATTCGGGAGGACGACGGTTCAGTCTCGCGTCCGGCCATCCTGATTAAGTAAGGTTTTCCGTGATTTCCCTAAATCGCTCCACGCGAATTCCGAGATGGTTCTTTTGAAAGGGCTTGGCCGACTTCCTTCGCCGTCCTTCCCCAATCCGATGAGACCGATGACCTCGCTGTCTCGTCTCCTGCCCCAAAACCACCCCAACCCCAACACCATGTTTCTGACGCACCGACATAGTTACCTTACACACCGAAATGTTACATGCCAAAATTTGGAGCCCCCTAGCGACAGAAGGCTGCAGATATGTAGGCTCGAAGAATAAAGACGTAGAATGTTAATAGCGTTTATTTTATTTAAAAAGTGTTAAGAGTTTTGACATAAAAAACCCGGAGGCATTACATTTCAGCACGACGTCGAATATAAAATGTGGATAGTAAAACCGTACATCGCCGGTCGTGCCACATCTCCTACTTTTAGGTCTTTTACCATGGCGCATGTAGTACGTGCAGATGAAATCAGTTTCTTTAACGCCTTAACAATTTCACATATCTTAAAAGTGCAAATATGTCTCGGTTTCCATTAGCTTCTATTTCAAAATATATTTAACTTTTGTCTGTAATCGGTGGTAATGCAGCTCCATTTGATTTTACCTACTCATTGTTGATATCTACTAGAGCAATAACGTAAAAAGACTATTGACGGGATTTTCTCGACTGCGAAGCTTTTAAATTTCAATGGAATATCTACTACTAGGAACATGACCATGTTGTACTTCGGAATGTATTTCTAAATGTAAAAAGACCACAGTTTTCAACGTCTGCAACAACACCTACATACACACTCCGCAAGCCACAGAATGGCGCAAGGCGGCGGGTGCGTTGTACCTCTACTGATCCTTTCCCTTCCTGTTCCACTCTCAAATAGACTGAGGAAAAGACACGTATCAATATGCCCCCTTCCCCCCCCCCCCTCCTCCCTATGAGTCCGAATTCTGTTATGTTCGTTTTGCGTAGGCGAAATGTACGTTGGTGGCTGTGGAATTGTTTTGCAGTCAGGTACGAATGTCGCTTCTCTAAGTTTTCACAATAGCGTTCCTCGAAAATAACGTTTCTCTTTTCCAGGGATTTCCATTTCAGTTCTGAAAGCATCTGCGTAATACTAGCTTGTTGATCGAACCTACCAGTAACAAATTGAAACGTCTCCTTAGAAAAATTTGATTTTCAAACAGCTGAGAAAAGCTGAACGTACTCAGACATCTCTCTCTTTACTTATACTGATCATCACTAAACTGACACACAATATTTTTTTAGCGCCACGCAATCTGACTTTTAATAATCCCTACAAAAGAATGGCCCTGACTAACAATAACCTATGAATCACTTACCTCAAAAAAATCTTCGTTACTCAAACTACTGCAATACAGCGTGCGCCAATACTGCCAGCTGAATACAAGATTCTAACTACTGAAGGTACTAACTACTGATAGATATAGTTAGCAAATGAAAGATTTTGATAGGGAACAAACAATGTATTTACCTTAGTAATGTTCAAGAGTCATAATATATATATCAGTTCATGACATCCAACATTACAAATTTAGTCTTTCTGATGGGCACACTTCCAGATCGTCCGCTCTCAAAATTCTGCCATTTCTCTCCTCACATCCACCACTGCTGGCGGCTCACCTCCAACTGCACAACGGTACGCGCTGTTCACATCCAACTGCCCAACATTGCAGTAGCAAATATTCCAACAATGCAAACCAGCCACAGACTTCACACAGCAGTCAGTGATTTTTATACAGAGCGCTACGTGGCGTTACCAACATAAAAACCTTAACAGCCTACATACACAATCTAGTAGAACACCTATAATCGCTGCAATGTCTTCCTTTAATCCGATCTGGTGGAGAGCCCAGATACTCTAACTGTACTAAAGAATGGGTTGCACTAGTGTACAGATCTCGTTTACGGAGGAACCACACTTCGCTGAAAGTCTTTCAATCGAACGAAGTTGACCTACTACTATCCTTATGTTCTCGTTCCACTTCATTTCGTTTTCCAACGTTACGCCAATACAATTTCCGCAGTATTTTTTTTTTTTTTTTTGTAATCTCAGGAAAAACTGCAGCACAAAGGAAGTGAATTCCATCATTTAAAAATGGAATAAGGAAACATATTAAACTTCTACAACAGGACTGGTTAGAGGCTAAAGTATGAGCACTGTACGGAGGCACAATGCTGTCTCCTATACGTTAATCGTGATCCGCCCCTACTGTCGTTGTTCTCTACTCTTTCTTCCAGCATCAAGTTAATTATGTGTTGTATTAGATGTCCCAGTAACCTGGCGTTTCTTCCGTATTATTTCACACACATTACCCACCTCTTTAGCTGAAATCAGTTACCTAATCTGGCGCTGAACTAAGGAGTTACTCATTCGAGTCCTGGTAACTATTATTAGGCCGGTAATGAGAGGTGGTCTTCTGGCCTATTGTTCATCATCAAGGTGGATTAAATTCCACACATCTCTGTTATGTGTCATGAGGTGAGGATTTTTGGCATTGTTGGTGGTGAACACATTTATGTTATTCAAGCGAGGTGATCTATTTCCCATCACCCGGTTTTAACTCTACCTTCGTTCAGAATCCTGCAAAACAAGCACATAACTACGCGATACCCTCAACAAAGACAGTCACCTACTCTCAGCAGAAGGAAACTTGAAACACGTATATTGTGTGGCGGGGATGGTGAGGCATTGTACAATATCTGACCAGAGAGCATGTAGTCAACTCTGTTGCGAGAGAGTAATAGCGCGCGAGAGTTCAGTTTGTTGCGAGATGCAGTAGTCAGTAGCGAGCCGCGAGAGGAGGCAGTCGGTTGCGAGTTAGCAGTTGTGTGTGACGAGTCGGCGGACGCGGACATGGCTCTGGTCAAGATTCAGGACGAGGTATATTTTTAAATAAGGTAATGAGCTAATAATGTATTGTAATGGATCTTAAGTGTAATTAATTTGTTGAAGAATGGCCCCAATAATAATTTTGTTTTCAAACTAAGCATTTTTAACAAACAATCCTTTTTTTGAAATAACATTTCCCTTGGATTTTCCTAAAGAAAAGTTTTACTTAAGTTCAAAGAATTTTTACGAAGCATTTCCTCCAAGCTATGGAAAAAAATAAGAGCAGATCCAGTTTTACTGAGGTAAGAATTTGAGTTTAATCAGGGCCTAAAGATCGACATTTCGGTCTATTTGTGTTTCCATTGTCATTGAGATTTCATTCATTTCTTATTGAGTTGACTTTCATTTTGTGGGAGGTTATACATGGGTCAGATTGTTAGTTCTCATTTAATTGTCATTGTCAATAAATTATTTTATTTGCTGGGAGGTTACAATAGGTTCTATTCTTGTTAACATTCAAATTATTGTCTTTCTACATTTTTGTGGGAAGGTTACACTTGGCGACACCCAGTCCAGGATCGTATTTCGTTGAGAATCTTCTGAAAAGTAGTCAGTAATCTGCTCTTATTTGCTTAGATATAATAAGGATTTGGCGCAACGCTTTTGCTAATCTTGTGACTTTCTTTCTACAGGTCAACGGCAATTCGTTGCTCTGTTGTATTTGTTTGTTGCCTTTTTTGCATTTGTGCTTATTTGTTTTGTGAATATTTGTGACTATTGTAAAAATGCCGCGAAAGACTGTGAATAGTGTATCGCGAGGTATTTTGAATGAAATTACCGACTTAAACAGCGTGACCGATAGTAATTGTGACACGCAGTGTAATGATGACAATCCTGCGTTCACTGACAATCAATGCATTCCAACCACTAATGATGATTTTTGTCTTAATGATGAACAAACGAACTCGGTTATGTCCTCTGTTGATCTGACGACAACCGATGACGCGGGGCGCACTATTGTAATGAGCGCTGCCCAGCTTAATACACCCGGTTTGGAAAATTCAAGTAACGTACCGAGAAATTTTTCTAATGAAAATGGACAGTGTACTGAAAGTACGACTGATCTATTTAATTCCGAAATAGTGTCTGACAGTGTACATCCGACTGATAATCCTTTTTGTGAATTACAGAATGACCAAATGGTCACACAAAGCGCGACAATTGCAGGTACACCACTGAACAGCACAGAGAATAGAAATGCTAATTTTGGCTTGGAACAAATTATGGCAAAATTGCTACAACAACAATTTAGTGAAAATTTCAAACAACTTAATGAAAAACTAGACAATAATAATGAAAAACAAGACAAACTTAGTGAACAGGTCAGACAACAGAATGAAGATTTCAGACAACTTAGAGAACAGAACAAACAAGATAATGAAAATCTCAAACAACACTTTAATGAAAAATTAGACAACAATTCCAGACAGTTAAATGAAAAATTAGACAACAATTCCAGACAGCTTAGCGAGCAGATTGCAGCCGTTGCCGCGCAGTGTCATGACACTAAGGAACAGTTACGCGAGGAAATTGAGGCTTGTTCAAAGAAAAGTAGCGAAGAAATTAGATCTGTTGCTCAAGAATTACGGGATATGCAAACAGCTACAGCAGAAACACTTAGAGAGGAAATTAGCGCAGTCGGTAAACAATGCTCTGAAAAGGCTACACAATTACGCGACGAGTTTAAAGCAATGACAGCAGAACTTTCGCGCACAATGGATGAAAAGATTGACGCGAAATTCGACCAACAGAACACTCAGATTGACGAACGCTTTAATCACCACATTGAAAACAGTAATACGCGTTTCCGCAAATTCATTCAGGATCAAAATAAAGTAAAACGTCAAGTAATGGAAACAATCAGCGCACAGAGGCAGGAAGATAAACGTAAACTGTTTGCGAAAGCAAAAACATACGTAGACAACAATATTACTACAGTGTCCGACAAAATTAATACCATCGAACAGTTGAACGCGGAATTACGTGATGAAATTTCTGAGCTTAAATCAAAAACAGATACACACACAGTAAATATTCAAACAGTGACAGACAGATTCGAACAATTAGAACTAACACAGGATTGCGATGTCATCAAAGCTGATGTTAAAAAACTGAGCGAAACTACACGTAAGTTGCAAAAACAGATTAATGCGTCCGATTCTAAAACCGATGATCAGGCAAAAATACTGACTGAAAAATATGATGAATTAGCCAGTCGTATTGATGCTATTGAAAGTAATACTGACAATAAATCAGACGATACTGCACCGGTTTCATTTAATCAAACACCTGAATTTCAAAATTTACAGCAGACAATTAATGAGATTAATTCATCTAATAACACGTTGCGTAGAAAATTGTCAAGCTTACAGCAAGAAGTAACAGAGATAAAAAATATTTCAGTCAATAACACATCACAGCAGACGCCACTTTTCGAACATTTGTCGGACTCACGCAGCGCGTGTAATTTGGGTAATCTACAAAGAGTACGCGACTTAGATTCTGAACAACCACAGTTAAACAGATTCTCTTACAATCATGAACCTGTTCCATCACACAGAGACGATAATTTTGATTACAAACATTTTCTGTCAGTGAGAAAATTTAAAGTGTTTAGAAATGACAGAACACAGATTCATCCACTGGATTGGATTCAACAATTTAGCTTTGCTTTTCCACCGACTTGGCCCGTAACACACAAACTTGAATTCATTTGTAGTTTTTTGGAAGGCGAACCGGCAACTCGTATGAGACCGATCGCGAGACAATGCTATTCAGTAGAAGAATTTCAGAATGCTTTTCTGTCAGCGTACTGGTCGAAGACGACACAGCGCGGAATTAAGGATCAACTAATCAGTTTACCGAACTATGAGAACACAAACTTTCCCAGTGTCACTCAATTTTTTGAACACATGGTGCAACAAAACCAGTACCTAAGTGAACCGTACACTGAATCAGCACTTATTCAATTATGCATCTCTAAATTACCAAGGTCATTAAGAGTGTCACTTCTGACGGGTCAACAAAAAGAAAATATTTCGGCGTTCAGGGATCTGTTGCAGCTTTTAGAAGCGCAGCAATCTGATTATTCTTTTCTAAACAAAAACTTTTCGTATAATAACCAAGGTCAACAAACTTACAGAACTTAGATCACAGACAAAATTCAGATTATCAATATCGTCAAAATTTTCAGCAACAGGAAGCACATTTTGGTAACAATAGACGTTTTCCACCACAACAGCATGAAAGTCAGCCGGTTGGAATACATCACCAACAATGTAATGCACAAGGTCAACCAGGCTTTAATGTTCCGCCGCGTGCACGTATAGTCCCTGATACAACAAATAGTAGCGCACGGCAGCAAGGAAATAACTATGTACAGAGAAGACAGTATTACAATTCCTATCGCAATGCACCGTATAGGAATGACTATCACGACAGACGTAAAAACGATGAGTGCAATTTTCAGTGCACATCTAACAGTCGGTCATATCAGCAGCAAAATTATCCACAAGAACATATTCTCATGAATGAAACCGACAGTAGATTTCATCCAGAGCGTAATACGTCTGGAAGAAATAATAGAACAGTTCAAATAGTCGAAATGCCACAGAATCGTCCTGAAAATAATAACACGTCAGATAGAATATGACTAGATACTGTACAGGTCGCATCTTCCAGTAACTCAAACACTACCTTTGACACGCAAAATGTTGTTCACGAAAATGTTATTACTTTTGACGACATCAGAGACACTCTTTTACACGAAAGACCAGTTGTTCAGAAAACTATTTCACACCCTGTCATTGAAATTAAAATTGGTTCATCGAAATTTTCAGCAGTAATCGATTCCGGATCACCTATGTCAGTAATAAATGAGGAAACTTTCAACGAGTGTAATAAAGAGAATACGTATCCTACATTACCACTAGGTAAAACGAAAGTAAAAGGAGCAATATCGAGTAAAGGAGTAGACGTTAAATTACAGACACATTTATCATTTTGTATTGCAGGTCACACATTTCACTCTAATTTTTGGATTGTTCCTTTATTGACAACAGACGTTATTTTAGGTACTAATTTTCTCGTACAACACGACGCAGTGGTTGATTTTCAGAATTCCTATTTAATGCTAAAGGATGAAGATGTACAATTGGCTTTAGAATTTCAGCACTCACTATCTGCGGAAGAACAAACAATTAATTGCACAAAGGTCATTTCCGTATCACGTGGCATGGACTGTAATTCCACATTGTTCACGGATACGTACACACATAACTATAACACTCCAGACGAAGCTGACTACGACGTAGTACAGATGATCTCCGATAAGGTTAAACAGAGTTGTGCAAATACAGACGACGAACGCACGCAACTACACAAAATTCTTTTTCAGCAAGCTCCCGTTTTTGACAACATTCCTGGTACTATGTCCGGTTTTATGTATGAATTTCAAGTCAAACCGCATGATACATTTAAAGCAAAGCATTATCCCATTCCGTATATTCACAGAGAACAAGTTAAAAAAGAATTGCAGGATATGCTTGACCAAGGAATTATTGAACCAGCAGTTAGTCCATATATAAACCCGCTGCATATTGTTAAGAAAAAAGATGGCTCACTTCGCCTTGTACTTGATTCGCGTCACATTAATGACATAATTGTTAATGAAACAGATCGACCACAGACACTAGAAGAACTACTACAGAAATTTCACGGTACTGCTATTTATTCTACACTAGATCTAAAATCGGGGTTTTGGCAAATTCAGCTTCATCCGAATTGCAGAAAGTATACAGCTTTTCTCTGTTTTGGCGACTGTTATCAATTTTGCAAATTACCATTCGGCTTAACTATTTCATCTGCAGCTTTTATTCCCGGTTTGAACACAATACTTCCGACAGAACTTAAGGACAGAATTACGACGTATGTAGATGACATTCTTATCGCAGAAGCTATCTGGTCTGAACACAATATGATTTTAGAACGACTGTTGCAAACTTTTCATGCACAAGGACTTACAGTTAATCTTAGTAAATCGCACTTTGGCAAAACTTCTATAAAATTTCTTGGACACGTAATTTCAGCAGAAGGCATTGCGCCTGATCCGGAAAAACTTCAAGCTCTACGTGACATTACTGTTCCTACGACGAAGAAACAACTACGCAGCTTTTTGGGTTTAATTAACTTTTTTCGTAAATTTATTCATCACTCTGCTTTAGACACACCTAGATTATGCCAATTGACAGGTAAAAACAGTATTTGGTCTTGGGATAAGCAAGCACATTCTGAATTTGTGAACCTGAGAGAAGCCTTGTTGAATCCTCCACTTTTATCGCACCCAGATCTTACCAGATATTTTTCCATTGCCACCGACAGTTCCAACACAGCTTTAGGCGTACATATTTTTCAGGAAATTGAAGAAGATGGCTCTACAGTAATCAAAAACATCGCATTTGCAAGCCGCATTTTGTCACCTGCTGAACGAAATTATTCGGTTACAGAACTGGAAACATTATGTGTTGTATGGGCTTTTACGAGATTTCGGCACTTTCTTTATGGAAGACACACTACAGTTTACACAGACCACAGAGCGATACAATTTTTACTTTCAGCTAAATTCACTCACGACAGGTTAAGCAGATGGAAACTTTACTTGCAGGAATTTAATTTCACAATTGTTCATATTCCCGGCACACAAAATGTTGTAGCAGACGCACTATCTCGTTCTCTCAGCAACAATCAGCAAGACGCCACAACCAACTTCTGTAAAGCAAATTTCAGCGTAATGTACATTCAACAAGTTGCATTTGAAAATTTTATTTCGTCGTCATTACAGGACATAGCACAAGAGCAAAATAAAGACAATGTGTGGAAAGAAATTAAACACCTTTGGCAAGACAAGAATAATGTTACGATTAGAAACCACTACACAGTACGCAATGACATTCTATTTCGCCGTTCTCATCCTGACAGCAACAATTGGCTATTATGCATCCCTGACGAACTGGTTAACAAATTGATCTGGTACACTCATTTAAGTTACGCACATTACGGAGCAAGAAAATGTTTTCTTATACTGAGACAGAACTGTTATTTTAACAACATGGAGAAACGTATACGATGAGTTTTAGCGTCATGTAAAATTTGCCAGAAAGCTAAGTCAGACACAACTTCACATATTCCTCCATTATATCCCATTATACCTGTTAAATTAAGACATATGGCCGCAGTAGACATTTTTGGTCCGATTCCTAGAACTAATAGAGGTTTTTGCTACATCTTTGTCGCTGTTGAACTCACTTCAAAATTTGTTACCTTCACTCCGTTACGCAAAGCTACTGCTAAAACTGTTTCAAAAGCATTTGTAAAGCATTTTCTGTTTCATGTAGGGCATGTGATGAAAGTAATTTCCGACAATGGACCACAGTTTCGATCTGCAATATGGACACGTATGTTACGAGCTAGAAACATTTCTCCGATCTATATATCCAAGTACCATGCTTCTTCGAATCCTTGTGAACGATTAATGAAAGAAATTGGTAAACTGTGTAGAATTTACTGCCATAAAACACATATTGATTGGGACACACACATACACTCATTCCAGGATGTAATTAACTCCATTCCAAATGAATCCACTATGCTATCTCCGTCTGTTATACTGAAGAAAGTTGAACCACCAAACAAAATTAAAGAATTAATAAACTTTCCTAGATATCGTAGACTACGACACCGTGAAATAATTGACATTGCGCTGAACAACATCAAACGTGCCGCAGAGCGCCGGAGAAGACAGCAAAAACAGGTTTGTACACGTCGAGACTTTCACGTTGGACAGAAGATATTAGTACGTACACACTATTTATCCAACAAAATAAAAGGTAGGTGCAGTAAATTTGAACTTCTATACGCAGGTCCATATCGGATTCGCAGCATTCCTCACCCCAATGTTGTACACGTCGAAACTTTGAGAACGAAAAAAAGTAAAGGCAATCACCACGTCTCCAACATCAAACCCTTTATTGAATAAACATACTTTATGATTTATCGCACAGTAATGCCATTTCCTATTTTTTTTTTCATGACCACTTATGCAATTATATTCGCATGAACACCTACTGATGATTATCGTATTTTTCTTGGCAAGTGCCTGGCAAGGTAAGGTTAGCAGGTCGCTCTTCTTGTCGTTACACATCAGACTGTGCACATTTTTTATGTATGTACGATTATTTTCCTGTTTTGTTTGTATGCATTATGAAATAGCTAAGATATAGCAAAGTGCGTATATGATGTAAATGCAAGGCATTAATCTTTGTTCATCATTTTCAGAAAGAAATAACGTGTAAAGGAAATAAATTAAACAGAAATGGGAATTTCACCTACGGAATAGACGAAAGAAGATGCAAAAACCTTATGAGGAAGAGTAAATGGATCAGGATTAACAAGCGTTAACAAGAATATACTATACACATCGCAGAATAGCAGTCTTAAATAATTTTTTCTTTCAGAATACAAGGCGATTGATGCAGGCTGTCAGACAGAACTACACATTTTAGTTTTAGTGATGAAATATGATAGAGATAAGGAATAATTGTATAATGAATAATGAAGTGATATTTTTTGCAGATGATAATGAATGCTGATGAATGATGAGGAGTGTGCTACTATGAATAATGAAGTTTTTCTTTACAGGTGATGATAATGATGGAGTTTTGGATAATGAAGTGATGGATAATTAAGTTTTTTCTTTACAGATGAGGATGATGTTGAAGTTTATGTATTTATGCTACGTAGTTATTTAAGTATTTGTTGCAGTTTGCTTTGACAGCAGGTGTTATATTGCATAGTAGGATGACTGAAGGTTTTGGAAAGGACAGCTATGGAACACATTTTATAAACATTTCACTACCTGTTAATTCGAAGTTCACTACTTTTCAGCATAGTATGCGTTTCTTCTTTCAGCTCAATAATCCATTTGTATTTTTTCCAGCAGAAGCTTTTCATGATACTTACTAAACCTGCTACTTATTATACCGTTTTAGTACTTGCATTTTTTTTTTTTTACCATTTGTGTCTATCATTTATAAATGTGATCACATATACTGCCTTGTTTCATAAACTTGCTACAGCTGACTCATGACGAATGACGTTACACATTTTTTTTATTTACAGTAACAACCCAGAACCAATTTTTTTTCTTTCTTTTTTCTCTTCTTGCTTTCTCTTATAATTACCTCCCGAATAATGACTTAAGAGATTTCTGAGTAATACTGATTATTAATGCTATGACTGTAATTAACTGATTTTTAATAATGACTTAAGAGATTTCTGAGGAATACTGATTATTAATGATACGACTGTAATTAACTGATTTTTTATAGTGAATTAAGAGATTTCTGAGTAATAATTATGCCATTAATTAGCTTCTGTTTTCAATTATGACTTTTCATCTTTTAATAACTGGCCACTGAGTGCCGATAATTAATCTAACTAAATGAATTAGCTCTTGTTTTCAATTATGACTTTTCATGTTTTAATAACTGGCCACTGAGTGCCGATAATTAATGTAACTAAACGAATTGTTAGTAATTATGCCATTAATTAGCTCCTGTTTTCGATGATGACTTCTCAAGTTTTGTAACTGGCCAATGACTGCCAATAATTAAAAATGTTTTGTACTATTCAATACTTGCTAGGCCACTGAGTGCCAATAATTAGTGTAATGTTTTGTACTATTCAATACTTGCTGGCCACTGAGTGCCGATAATTAATGTAACTAAATGAATTAGCTCTTGTTTTCAATTATGACTTTTCATGTTTTAATAACTAGCCACTGAGTGCCGATAATTAATGTAACTAAATGAATTAGCTCTTGTTTTCAATTATGACTTTTCATGTTTTGGTCACTGACCAATGAGTGCCAATAATTTGTATAACTCAATGTATTATGCTAGGCCAATAATTGACTCTCCTTTTCAATGAAGAGTTCTGATGAACATTATTCTGTCATACTAAATATGCTTTGTAACTGGCCAAGGACTGCCACTGTTTATGGTAATACGATTACCCATGATGCCAATAACTTGATTTTATGAACATTTTTCTGTAATACTACATTCATGGTACAGAAATGTTCAATAGTTGGGCTATGAATTCCGCAAACTACTAAGGTAATTACTAATGACGAATTGTATGTGAGCTAACTACCCTGAATTACTGTAATATCCATTTGTCCTGTCCATCCTCGTGATCATGGAGCACTATATTTGGTTCTGCACTAATTCTACGTTGGTGTGCCTTGTAAAAGCGTGGTGTTGACACGACATGCTGTCCACCACCGTGAGCGATGAAGACGTTATTATGGTCCCACTGTTTGGTGTACCTGATGTACTGCTAAAATGATAACTGGGAATATTACTACGACATTTCAGTGTCTTGGATACGCTGATAAATACTTCTGGGAAAAGAACTGCAAATGGTCTCACTTGGTGTTGTATTTCTGTGGAAAGACATGGACTTTCAGTGCAGCTGCGTGCAACCTAAGTGCTACAACCATGACGCAATCCTTCCTATTCCTTCCCTAATTATTGTAAAATGAAAAAGTCATATACAGTGCGTGTGCACTTCTTTTCTTTTGTTAATGAGATCAGTTATCCTGAAATTACTAAAGACTTCTATAGTGCATGTGCACTTTATTACACTCCTTGATTTGTTTGTTTGTTGTAGGAAAATATCATCTGTACTACAGTGCACTTTTACCATTTATTAATACATTTGTGATTTGATATGTTCTAAACTGCAGTGCATGTGCACTTGTCAACATTATTTTTTTGCCATTAAGTTTATTTGTTGTAAAAATACTACAGACATTTTTTTCTTTCTATTTTGTTGATATATTCTGAAGTACAGTAAATGTGCACTTTCGTAATTTATTGATACGATTTGTATATACCTTTTTTGTGATTTGCTCTGTATTCATTGTATATGTTTTTTTCTTTGTCTGAAATGTTTTGTACATGGTGCATGTGCACCACATTTAATTCATGTACTACATCTGAATATTCTGTAAATTGTAAAGTTAATTAGTTAGAAAAAAATTTTGCCGCGATTGGCAAGTCCAAATGACTCACCATCGCTGCCAAATTTTTGCCCCCCCCCCCCCCCCGTGGAGGGTTATGAAACACGTATATTGTGTGGCGGGGATGGTGAGGCATTGTACAATCTCTGACCAGAGAGCATGTAGTCAGCTCTGTTGCGAGAGAGTAATAGCGCGCGAGAGTTCAGTTTGTTGCGAGATGCAGTAGTCAGTAGCGAGCCGCGAGAGGAGGCAGTCGGTTGCGAGTTAGCAGTTGTGTGTGACGAGTCGGCGGACGCGGACATGGCTCTGGTCAAGATTCAGGACGAGGTATATTTTTAAATAAGGTAATGAGCTAATAATGTATTGTAATGGATCTTAAGTGTAATTAATTTGTTGAAGAATGGCCCCAATAATAATTTTGTTTTCAAACTAAGCATTTTTAACAAACAATCCTTTTTTTGAAATAACATTTCCCTTGGATTTTCCTAAAGAAAAGTTTTACTTAAGTTCAAAGAATTTTTACGAAGCATTTCCTCCAAGCTATGGAAAAAAATAAGAGCAGATCCAGTTTCACTGAGGTAAGAATTTGAGTTTAATCAGGGCCTAAAGATCGACATTTCGGTCTATTTGTGTTTCCATTGTCATTGAGATTTCATTCATTTCTTATTGAGTTGACTTTCATTTTGTGGGAGGTTATACATGGGTCAGATTGTTAGTTCTCATTTAATTGTCATTGTCAATAAATTATTTTATTTGCTGGGAGGTTACAATAGGTTCTATTCTTGTTAACATTCAAATTATTGTCTTTCTACATTTTTGTGGGAAGGTTACAAACTTTCATTCACATCTACATGCCACCTTATTCTGCGTATTGGAAGGAACTTTGTGTGTCACTGACACACACCGCCTTTCCTTTAGCAGTCAAGAATGATACGCAAGAAGGACTATTGTTGGTAATCCTGTGTGTAATCTCGAATCTCTCTAGTTTTGCGTCCGTGATTTCTTCGATAGGATATGTAGCAGCAAGTAATGTATTGATTGAATCTTCAAGAAACGTACACCTTCGAAAATTTAGTAGTAAACCGTACCATAATGCCGCGCGCTCCCTTGTGGCATCTGCCTGTGGACTTATCTGGAGAGCCCTTTGATATTTTCCTGCTTACTAAATAAACCCAGCCGCCCGGGATTAGCCGAGCGGTCTGAGGCGCTTCAGTAATGGACTGTGCGGCTGGTCCCGGCAGAGATTCGAGTCCTCCCTCGGGCATGGGAGTGTGTGTTTGACCTTAGGATAATTTAGTGTGTAGGCTTAGGGACTGATAACCTTAGCAGTTAAGACCCGTAAGATTTCACATACATTTGAACATTTTTTAAAAAATAAACCTATATCGAAACGTACAGATCTTCTTTGGAGCTTCTCTACTTCCTCTAACAGTCCTATTTGGTACGGATCCAACACTTAAGAACGATATTCAAGTATTAGACGAAAAATAGTTTGTAAACTCCCCTCTCTGTGGGTAGAATATCCTTCTTCAACATATTTCCAAAGAATCTGTCTGACAGTAGTAACCCAATCTCTCAAGGTCGAGGTCGGCGTCACTCACTCTAGGTCACCCTTAATGTCACCCCCTTCTCCCTCCCCCTCCCCTCTCCGTTGCTAGTCCTCCCCTCTCCTCCCATCTCCTTCTTTCTCTTCCCTATTCAGCGCAAATCCAGAATTGCGGATCTAGCTCACTTGTAACTGAAGATGGCCGAAATAGGTTACTTAAAACGCTGATGCAATAAATCAAGATAACTGAAATGGAGGTTGCATACTACATGCACTACGGTGTACAGGAGAGCCTACTCGTGCCACTTAAAAATGCCTACAAGTCCCCCATATCCCCTTTTCCCCTTATAACCCTGCAATTCACAGCACTCCTGTCTGTGTGTTCCCTAGGCAATTTAGAGAATAGTGCCCTATTATTATTAATATTATTAATCCATAAAGAATTATGCTGGAGCATGCAGCGCCCATGTCCGCACAGCACATGGTCTGGAAGATATTTCTTGATTGGGAGTCCATGAGGTTTGGGTCAGCCTCCGGGAGTGTAAGGAAATTTTTATTACGAATGCTGTTGTCCGTGACAGCTGTGAGTATTCTGTGAGAAGACAGTGTTAGTTGGTACGTGAGTGCAGAAAACTGTGTGTGTCTGTATATTTAACGCGTTATTGTCATTTCTGCAGGTGACAACTCTGATTAACCTCTAACACTATCGTAGTCTGAACTTCCAATGCCGAAAATATTAATTTTTATTACACCGTATAATCTGAATGTCAGGAACAATGAAAGAGTTTCAAAATATAATTTTTGTGGGGGTCTGCAGACTCAACGTGTTTCGAGAATGAAAACATGGTCCAAACTTACTGAACTCTTTTTATTATTTGTGTCAAAGGCCAATCTAATATGAAGCTGGAAGCTTGAAGATACGTGCCTGAAAATGACCCAAGGCTGAAATTGGCCTACCATATAGATAAGAAAAAGAATACAGCCTACTTGAACCATGTTTTCTTTCTGAAAATAAAAGAGTTCTTGTCGGAACGGCATCGCAGTAACTGGCCAATGAAGTGTTGGTTATCGAAATTCCCGAATACTGTGGTTGGAAAGCAACATTATCCAGCAATGAGTGTAATGACCGAATCATGAAAGAGTCCCAGAAAAAAGAGAAGAATCGTCTACGTATGAATATTAGCTGTTAGCCTCGTAACGTAGGTAGAGATGTACAGTGCAAGCCTCTTTCGTTTGCCTATTGAGACATGCATTGGGAAAAGGCTGATTTTCCAATTGGAGCTAAAACGTGACACAGTCGCGTATCGTAATAAACAAACAGCCTCAGACGCCGTATGTTGAGGTTTAAAATGCCAAGCGAGTTAGAGTTCGGCAGAGTTCGACAACTAGAAAGCCCCGTCTTAGGATGAACCTTTTGATGCGTCGAGGTAGATAGTGTGCAGCACTTAGACAAAGCGGTTCTGTTTAGTTCACAGCAGAAGAGAAGCAAGAAAGAAGAAGAAGAAGAAGAAGAAGGAGGAGTCACTATCTCGCGTCAAAGAACTGCGAGACCACAGCGAGCAGCCCATAAGAGTTAACAAGACAAGACGCCATCGCAGCAGTTACGACAGCTGAGGTCGGGAATACTGTCATTTGAATCAGCGGCACGTGTCTGCTGATCGCACCGATTTCCTACTTTATGCCTACACGAGAAGTGCCAAAACAGCACTGCTGCCTGACCACTAAACGTGGTGAGTAAATCACAGCACAGTAAAGACATGAAATCTACGGCTGCGGAAACGAACGAACAAACACCAAATATGAATCTGGAAGGTAGTTAGGCCCCCAATCACAATAAAGTCTTTTGTGACACATTTAACCTTGAGAGCTTTTTATGGAAATAAATATGAACTTACGTAATTGGTATACTTGGAAAAGGCCGGGAGATACGGGAAGATTTCAATTAGATTACATCGTGGTCAGACAGAGATTCCGAAAGCAGATACTGGATTGTAAGGCGTACCCAGGAGCAGATATAGACTCAGATCACAATATAGTAGTGATGAAGAGTAGGCTGAAGTTCAAGACATTAGTCAGGAAGAATCAATACGTAAAGAAATGGGATACGGAAGTACTAAGGAATGACGAGATACGTTTGAAGTTCTCTAACGCTATAGATACAGCAATAAGGAATAGCGCAGTAGGCAGTACAGTTGAAGAAGAATGGACATCTCTAAAAAGGGCCATCACAGAAGATGGGAAGGAAAACATGGGTACAAAGAAGGTAGCTGCGAAGAAACCATGGGTAACAGAAGAAATACTTCAGTTGATTGATGAAAGGAGAAAGTACAAATATGTTCCGTGAAAATCAGGAATACAGAAATACAAGTCGCTGAGGAATGAAATCAATAGGAAGTGCAGGGAAGCTAAGACGAAATGGCTGCAGGAAAAATGTGAAGACATCGAAAAAGATATGATTGTCGGAAGGACAGACTCAGCATACAGGAAAGTCAAAACAACCTTTGGTGACATTAAAAGCAACGGTGGTAACATTAAGAGTGCAACGGAAATTCCACTGTTAAATGCAGAGGAGAGAGCAGACATATGGAAAGAATACATTGAAAGCCTCTATGAGGGTGAAGATTTGTCTGATCAGATAGAAGAAGAAACAGGAGTCGATTTAGAAGAGATAGGGGATCCAGTATTAGAATCGGAATTTAAAAGAGCTTTGGAGGACTTACGGTCAAATAAGGCAGAAGGGATAGATAACATTCCATCATTATTTCTAAAATCATTGGAGGAAGTGGCAACAAAACGACTATTCACGTTGGTGTGTAGAATATATGAGTCTGGCGATATACCATCTGACTTTCGGAAAAGCATCATCCACACAATTCCGAAGACGGCAAGAGCTGACAAGTGCGAGAATTATCGCACAATCAGCTTAACAGCTCATGCATCGAAGCTGCTTACAAGAATAATATACAGAAGAATGGAAAAGAAAATTTAGAATGCGCTAGGAGACGATCAGTTTGGCTTTAGGAAAAGTAAAGGGACGAGAGAGGCAATTCTGACGTTACGGTAAATAATGGAAGCAAGGCTAAAGAAAAATCAAGACACTTTCATAGGATTTGTCGACCTGGAAAAATCGTTCGACAATATAAAATGGTGCAAGCTGTTTGAGATTCTGAAAAATGTAGGGGTAAGCTATAGGGAGAGACGGGTCATATACAATATGTACAACAACCAAGAGGGAATAATAAGAGTGGACGATCAAGAACGAAGTGCTCGTATTAAGAAGGGTGTAAGACAAGGCTGTAGCCTTTCGCCCCTACTCTTCAATCTGTACATCGAGGAAGCAATGATGGAAATAAAAGAAAGGTTCAGGAGTGGAATTAAAATACAAGGTGAAAGGATATCTATGATACGATTCGCTGATGACATTGCTATCCTGAGTGAAAGTGAAGAAGAATTAAATGATCTGCTGAATGGAATGAACAGTCTAATGAGTACACAGCATGGATTGAGAGTAAATCGGAGAGAGACGAAGGTAATGAGAAGTAGTAGAAATGAGAACAGCGAGAAACTTAACATCAGGATTGATGGTCACGAAGTCAAGGAAGTTAAGGAATTCTGCTACCTAGGCAGTAAAATAACCAATGACGGACGGAGCAAGGAGGTCATCAAAAGCAGACTCGCTATGGCAAAAAAGGCATTTGTGGCCAAGAGAAGTCTACTAATATCAAATACCGGCCTTAATTTGAGGAAGAAATTTCTTAGGATGTACGTCTGTAGTACATGGACTGTGTAGTGTAACATGGACTGTGGGAAAAACGGAACAGAAGAGAATCGAAGCATTTGATATGTGGTGCTACAGACGAATGTTTAAAATTAGGTGGACTGATAAGGTAAGGAATCAGGAGGTTCTACGCAGAATCGGAGAGGAAAGAAATATGTGGAAAATACTGATAAGGAGAAGGGGCAGGATGATAGGACATCTGCTAAGACATGAGGGAATGACTTCCATGGTACTAGAGGGAGCTGTAGAGGGCAAAAACTGTAGAGGAAGACAGAGATTGGAATACGTCAAGCAAATAATTGAGGACGTAGGTTGCAAGTGCTTCTCTGAGATGAAGAGGTCGCATCAAACCAGTCAGTAGACTGATGACCAAAAAAATTAATGGACAACTATAACCTAGCATTCCAACTAACGCCATGTTATATTCATAGTGTGCTGTTAAAACTAGGACTGTGGGTGCAGCTCGAAGTAAACTATTCGAACGGGATCTGACAGCAACTTGGGCAGATGTGACGGGCATTTTATTGGAGATCTGTGAGTCAAAATGGACTATGGACTACCATGCGTGTTCAGTGTTCTGTAATAGACAGAAAAGAGCCCGAAGTATCGCTGAATCGGTCAGTCGAGTAGACATATTGCAGCAACAATTTTGAAAATCCACCCAGGGAGTGATGAGGGCATAAGATGTTTCAGGTTGCCGTGCTCTAATCGGGAAGCTGGCGCGAGCAGATGAGAGGACTGAAACGGTGGTGAGAGCAAGAGGAGAGGATTTAACGTAGCTAAGGCAATAGATGTAGCGTTAACAGAAAAGTTATCCACCACATCTTGTAAAGAAAAGTGAGGTGAACCCTTTCACCCGAAAGAGATCTGTTCTTGGTACACGAAAGGAGGTTATTATGCCAGGAATTACACTATGGAGAAACATCTCAGGAAAGTAGATGTAATGCAGCCGATTTGTAGTGGAGCAGAGAAACGGGCTCCCTAGCCTCCGTCAAAGCTGAGAAGGATAGATGAAACGCTACGCACGAAACTGAGGTTTTCAAGGGCATCCAGGGCCGTGTGATCAGGCGACTCCCGTGATATATTACGTTTGAGAAGAATTAGTCACTTAGGCCGACAGCGGATTGCCGGTGCTAGGTTAGCGAATAAGAAGACTCAGAAGCCGGGAAACCGAAGAACTTCATAAGTATGCAGTCGACCCGTGCTGCAAAGTTGTATTCAGGAGATTACAACTACAGTAGTCATTTCGAAAATATGAGTATCTGCTCAGGTAAGTGCAGGAACGACAGGGATGATACTATAAGGTGCCACCCAGATGAGCGTAATAAAGGAGTCAGCATTGACGAATGTGTGAAGTATGCAGTTAATCCGACGAGAGAATAAAATATAAAGAGATCAAAAGAGGTAACAGAGACTCGTGGAGCTGCGATGTTAACGCTGAGGTTAGAGGACTATGTGTATGGGCAGCGCAAGTTTCATGTAGTGGAGAGCTAGTTAGATGCCGCACGTGAAGGATTTTAAGGCAGAGACATCTGCGAAAGTTTCAGAGTTATCATAGATTACGCAGCAAAGACGCTGTAGGTCAAGGACAAGCCGTTATGATTAAGGGTGCATCAGGAGTCGAACCGCCGAATCTTGTGGACTGGGAGAGATCCGCGCCGGGAGAAACGAGTTGCGTGGGTAAATGCGACACCAACGAGTAACTGTAGGAATTGAGGAAGGATCGGACTTAAAGCCAAGAGAGAAGTGAGCCTCAAAAGCGAGGAATCAAAGGACATAAAAAAACGCTAAGACGCCGCATCTAAGGAAAACAAAAAACAAATTTGAACAACAGACATAAAAGAAAGAGAGTTTGTGTGACGTTATACGAATTGGCCCAGAAGAAGAGCAGATTTAAAGGATGAAAGTGCAGAACACATATCTGACTGAAGGTACAGTGGAGAAGCAGCAGTTACAAATGGATGTGTCTTTACCTGCAGCCTTGGTGACCGTGCTGAGATGCACCTGCTTCACTAGTATTTTGAATACTTAAGAAGAAGAAGTAATACTGGAATATCCCAAAGTAGCGACAGCGGCAGTAGCTCACATTTATGAAGACGAGGAACGCCACATAAGTAGTATATTTTCAGTGGACCAAGAAATAAAGTCGCCAGTGATCAGACTAAATTAAATGGTGCGAGTGTACCGCTTAAGGAATGAGGAAACGAATGCAATTGTTGAATTGTGTCTTGCAAATTATGACGTATTTCACCTGCCCGGGGACAGATTAAGGTGCACTGAGATGCCGAAGAATGAGATTAAGTAGAAACTAGAGGCCCAAGGTACAGTAATAATTATCGACCGTATCGAGTACAAGAAGCGAAAGAGGAAGACCTCAGAAACAAGATAGTTTCCATATTTAAGGAAGATATCATTACGTCAAGCACAGGTAGGTCGAATTTCCCGTTATTTATGATTTCGAAGAAGGCAGACGCTTCAGGGAAACGAAAGTGGAGAGTGGTTGCGGACTACAGGTGACTACATGACAACTGAATTAGCACTTATTTCGGCTACCATGTATTGATGAGATTTTAAATAGACTAGGAAAAACCATATTTCGGCTACCATGTGTTGATGAGATTTTAAATAGATTAGGAAAAGCCAAGTATTTCAGCCCTTTGACTGTGTGAAGGGTTACCACCAGATACTTTTGACTTACAGTGATAGAGAGAAAACACGCTTCTGTACTCCAGGAGGGCATTACGAACATAAAGGATTACCAATATTAGTAACAGATGGTTGGTCCAACTTTCAGAGACTGATAAACACAGTACTAACCAGTCTTCAGTGATGCAAGATATGTGGCCGAGCTGTTCTTGGCGGTTCAGTCCGGAACCGCGCTGCTGCTACGGTCGCAGATTAAAATCCTGCCTCGGGCATGGATGTGTGTGATGTCCTTAGGTTAGTTAGGTATAAGTAGTTCTAAGTCTAGGGCACTGATGACCTCAGATGTCAAGTCCCATAGTGCTTAGAGCCATTTGGACGCAAGATATTTGTATGTTTAGATGATATGGTCATGTTCGGAACTACATTACAAATCCATAACGCCAGGCTTGGAGAAGCATTTGAGAGGTTCCGACTCTAAAGTTCAAAATTGCCAGTTTAAAAGTGTGTGTTCCTACTGAAATAGGCAACTTACTTGGGGCACGTAATTACCACACAAGGGTTACAGCCCAATTCACAGAACGTGAATGTGATAAAATATGTGATAATATATAATAATAAAATATGTGATAATATCCATGTGATAATATCCATGACCCAGTGCTACGAAGCAGTTAAAGAACTTCCTAGGAAGATTTTCATTTTATTGTCATTTTATCAAGGACTTCAGTCGGATAGCGAAACCGTTGCATGAATTACTGAGGAAAGGAGCAAATTATGAGTGGTCGACTCAGCAGAAAGCATCTTTCCAGGACCTAAAAGTGAAAATAGTTAACTCCCCCATCCTTAAAGTATACTGATTTTACGAATCGGTTCATAGTGAAAGCACGCCCTAGCAAGCAGTTGATTGGTGCCCTGTTGATTCAATGTGAATTAGAACAGAGTTTGTCACTAACCTTGCATCCAGAACCCTGAGCCGCACCGAGAGAGGGTATAGTACGATCGAGCGTGAGCTCTTAGCGATAGTGTGGGCAGTGAACCACTACCGACTTCAAGCGAATGGAAGAAACTTCATTGTTCGTTCTGATCTCAGGTTGGAAGTTAGTCTGTGGTTGCCTGTAGGTGTCTCTAGTGAAGCTCTGATACATACGATGAGTTAATTTGGCCCCAATGCTGCCTGTATTGAGCCCGATAAACTTCACATGAATTTAATTAAGAGCGTAATTATTGTTTCCTCTCTAAAAGCAACGGTGGACAGAAGTGCAGGGGAATTGTGTAGTTCAATAGATATATTCTGACTTAGAGTTTTATAATGACATTTACTGACACAGAGACAAATATGTGTTTGATATTCAAATATGAGCTGTATGTGGAACATAAGCCCTGTGATTTAATGAAAAAATTACAGAGAAAAAGTATGGAAAAGCTGTCAAAATCCAGTAGGATCTGGTTCCGCAATAAGATGCAAATTAATTGTAACCAAAGCTAGTTTATAGGAAAGTGGTGCTACGTGCATCCTCTGTGAAGACAAGGCTACTGTTTTGGGGTGGAAGCCAGCTCGACCCCTGTCCCCCCTCCTCCTTCCTCACCCCCTCCCTCCACATCTGGTGCAGCATTCTTCGGAGTGTCACTCACGGTGAGTGTCCGGAAATGATTCTGCCTCCCCACGTTAGTTGTCTCCTGCACTGTACTTGTACCAAAATTCATCTGTGTTCTTATCGCAACCCTTACAAATTATGTACCTAAAGTGTTATCAGTAGGAACCATTAAGAAATTAATTTTAAGGATTATAAAATTTACCAATGTACCTCACTGCAATGTGACAGGGAGCTGGTCTTGAGTGAAAAGATACTGGTCCACAAATTTATTAACATATTTATTAAAAACACAAATAAATTTATTAAAAGACAGAAAATGATGCAAGACAATCTGAGCAGTTACCTCTGGAATTAAATAAATTAATTTCCAACAACACAGCTGTTGGTAGATATTAAGTAACTTTCAGAAATGACTGACTGATATTAAAAATTTATTTTTATAGGACAACGTTTAATTAAAACATTGATTGATGCTTAGAACAGAAGTTTAATTAGATCACAGGTCTATAAACTTAGGCTGCGTAATCCGCATTACAAATTTCAAAAACACATGGAAAATACGAGTTGGTAATAGGACATTAAAATCAGCCATCCACCATCACATGACCGTTTGCATATAATTAGAAGGAAGGCCATTGGTTCCAAGCAATTGGAAAGTACACTAAATTGAAAGTATAATACAACTGGGGAGTTTCAGAGTCAACAATATTTCTCTTTCTTCACTTAAGTGTGGATGGCCAACGCTACTAGAGAGACAGACACTCCCGGCAAAGGCATTTATCGTACCCAGACCTCTTTGGTTGGAGCCACAATATAAAAAACAGATACATCAATCTATCCTGTAACATACGAACCACTAATTAACGCTTCTCATTTACATCACAATATACGCTGTAAATACACTTGAAAAAGGCGAACTTTGCGCATGAAGCACTTGATTCCAAAATAAAAGAAAAGTTGAATTATGTATGCCGCCAATCTTAGTCAAACAGCTCGAGCACCCTTAGTTTAGTCACACACATTCGCAGAAGCGTAACTTGGGTGAGATCATTTAAAGTATTCATGAATAAAGGCGTTTACACGTCACCATTGATAAAGAGGATGATGAATTAGAATAGACACAGTGCGACACAACACAATTATGTACACGGTAATTGGACGATCACCATAATTTCTTGCAGATCGAAGCATAAGTTGAGAAATGCTCGAGCAAGGGCTGCCATAAAGCAGGTGTTATGACGAGTGTGCTAAGAATCAGGAAACAACGCATGCTGTTTACCAGCTGCCCCTGCACCCTATTCTTGGAACTGGTAGACAAGAAACCAACTCAGCCTTACAATAGACACAGGCCTCTTGCACACTCAAATGCCGAGAACAAGTCGGGTTCCACGCATCGCACGGAGATAGCTTTTTCAAGAGCAATCTCCAAGGCCCCAGCCGACACTCAGTCCCACCGAATTCCCAGTGACCAAACACGCACCTTTTAGCTGCGGACTAAGGATACTGCCGCTTTTATTTTTATTTCTTATTCAGCCGCTATCAAAGACATCGCTCAACCGCCCGTCAGTTCCAGAGCTCCTCCTGGCCACGACAACGTTTAAATACTGGCCTACAGACCTGCCCTCTGCAGGCGACAAATCGCTGGAGAACCTGTTGCCGTCAGAAAGGCTAATAACGAGAGGGAGCTATCCAGTCAAAACGTGTCAGCACGGCACGCTCACTTTTATAAAGTTACTCAAAGTTGATATCTAAATATAACCAATAGACGAAGTCGATAATTGTAATGTGTTTAAATGACAAATACAAAGCGATATTCAAGCATAACATGGAATAGAGCAAAGAAAATTTTTATTGTGTGTCTTAAGCTCACTTACGTTGCGCAACTGAAGCGAATTTTTTGTGTGGGGTACCACATTACTATCTGTTTTAAGACTACTATTTCTGCTAATGTAAAGTGTTACCTAAGATTGCCCTTCACCATCTACTCCTTCATAATATAATTATGATCTAATATGCAAGATAAGGAAATCAATAAAACTTGTATGCAGAGTGATAAAACTAGAAAGGAAATACACTACTTTTCTTTCTAGTTTTATCAGATTATACAGAGTGTCGCATTTTAATATATACTGGCCTATGTCTCTGGAGTGGCACGAAACTGCAAAAAAAGTCTCTAGTTAAAGTTGCAGGGTTTGAAGGAGTTCATGGAGTGGTTACCTCTAAATGACCTTGATTCCTGTTTTCAAGGTCAAACCAAGGTCAAGATCATTTTTATAAACGGTAAACTCAATTTTTTCGTTCCATATTCATATTCTACGTGAAAAATACGCATTATTTGCAGGGAACATTTTTTTGGAAAAACAATGGTTTGTCCCGTGGTGACGTCATTGTTTATTTCCCAGGTTACCAGTATCTCGAGAATGAAGCGATATCGTAAAAAATGTTCAGTGAAAATCTTGTGTGGTTTCTGAACTCTGCCCACTGGTGAAATTTTCGTGAACTTGAAATCTCCTTGGAATTCTTCACTTGGGATTAACCTGAAAGCATATATCGTTGGCACTAGCGGAGCCACGTGGACGTCACCCAGCAGACTTCGCACATCGTTAGCCCTGAAGAGGACTGATTAGTACGGTTCTCAGTGGATATTTAGGATCTCAGAAACTCTATAAACTGCCCATTTTGCCTAATGCGCGTTTGCAGTCTCTGTCGGAAACTGGTCTCGACATCATTCAATGTCTGATAGATGATTCCCTGGAAAGCCGCCACAGTCCTTTCTCTGATATATTCTGACGTTGTCGGAGGAGTGGCGTACACCATCTGCTTCGCAGTTTCCTGTAAGACGAAGTCCAGTGGTGTTGTCTTGCGATATTGGCGGGAATTCACGAACTGCAGTACCGATAGCAATCCATCGATTTGGGTAAGTTGCATTAAGGCACCTCCTGACAGGTAAGGACTGATGTGCACGGGCGCCTTTATGTTGAAACCACATACAAGCTCGTATGTCTAGGCGAATATTTTCTAATAACACAAACACTAGATTCTGGAGAATATGAAGACAGCGCAAGCCGTTCAACGTCACGCCATAAAAGAACAGGATCTACCACGTAATCTCCAACTGTGCCCACCCAGACATTGATTGACCATAGTCTCTGTGTTTGATGATCTCGTTGCCAGCGAGGATTTGCCTCCGCACAGTAGCGTGCGTTACGTAGATAGCTCCCATGTTGTCGAAGTTTGCCACTTTTGTAAAGAGAGTGCATGTGAAGAAAAAGAGGTCACGACGTATTTGCGTATCGGCCCATCGGCAAACTGCCAGTCGTCTCTCTGATTGTGCCGGCAAAAGCACAATGCTGGTCTCTGATTCAGCACCCTCCAAGTGGTGGATATTGGGTTCCGCAAATGACGACGGTATTGGCTTTCAGGTTAATGCCTACTGAAGAATTTCGAGGCCATTTCAAGCTAACGAAAATTTTACCATTGAACAGAGTTCAGAAACCATACAAGATTTTCATTGAAAATTTTTTCGATCTCGATTCATTCAAGAGATACTGTTATTCTGAGAAAGTTACAATGAAGTGCTCCTTGGCGACAATGTTCCCTATAAGCAATGCGTATTTTTTCGTGCAGAATACGAATATGGGTTACCATTTGCAAAAAGGAACTTGTCCTAGGTTTGACCTTGAAAACATGGTTCAAGGTCATTTCAAGGTAACCACCCCATGATCCCCTTCAAACTTTACATCTTTTACTAAATACTATTTTTGAAGAATTGTGCCACTCCAGAGATACCTGCCGGTGTAAATTAGAATGAGACACAATATATATATATATATATATATATATATATATATATAGGGTGAGTCACCTAACGTTACCGCTGGATATATTTCGTAAACCACATCAAATACTGACGAACCGATTCCACAGACCGAACGTGAGGAGAGGGGCTAGTGTAATTGTTTAATACAAACCATACAAAAATGCACGGAAGTACGTTTTTAACACAAACCTACGTTTTTTTAAATGGAACCACGTTAGTTTTGTTAGCACATCTGAACATATAAACAAATACGCAATCAGTGCCGTTTGTTGCATTGTAAAATGTTAATTACATCCGGAGATATTGTAACCTAAAGTTGACGCTTGAAACCTCCGACGTTCAGTTGCGTGTTGTAACAAACACGGGCCACGGTCGGCGAGCAGCATCTGCAGGGACACGTTTACGATGACGACCGTGTTTACGAGTGGGGCTGTAGTGCACTGTTGTGGCTTGGTCTAGCTGTCGCAGTGTCCGCATGTAGCGCTTTCTGCTATTGTTATTCTGCATTCGTCTCCGCACGCAGACCAACTGTAGTACACCGTGTTACCAGACGTCTGTGATAGTGTAGTGTTGTAGGAACTGTGACCATGGTGTATTCGAAATCTGAAAAGACGGAGATGATACTCATCTATGGCGAGTGTTGACGAAATGCAGCTGAAGCCTGCAGGGTGTAAGCAGAACGGTACCCGGACAAACAGCATCTAACGTGCCGCACATTGCAAAACATCTACCGCCAAGCGCGTTTCACAAACCACGGGGCAGTGAATCTACGGAACATGCATTACTGGTCCGTGGACAATCCTCGCTGGCTCAGACAGGTAGAGCGACAGCGACCGTGGACTGTAAATGTATGGTGCGGAATCATTGGCGACCACCTCATTGGTCCTCACTTCATTGCAGGGGCCCAAACAGCTGCAACATACATCGCGTTTCTACAGAATGATCTGCCAACGTGGCTCGAAAATGTCCCACTGGAAACGCGTCGACGTATGTGGTATCAGCATGATGGTGCATCTGCACATTCCGCAATTAACACTAGGCTGACCCTTGACAGATGTTCGACGGGAGTTTCATAGGACGTGGAGGACTTATAAATTGGCCAGTCCGTTCTCCTGATCTTACACTTCTGGACTACATTCCGTGGGGTACGTTACAGGAGAATGTGTACCGTGATGTGCCTACAACCCCAGAGGATATGAAACAACGTATTGTGGCAGCCTGCGGCGACATTACACCAGATGTTCTGCGGCATGTACGACATTCATTAAGCCAAAGATTGCAATTTTGTGCAGCAAATGATGGCCACCACATTGAACATCTATTGGCCTGACATGTCGGGACACACTCTATTCCACTCTGTAATTGAAAACGGAAATCACGTGTGTACGTGTACCTCACCCCTCATGGTAATGTACATGTACTTCAGTGAAAAAGACCAATAAAAAGGTGGTAGCATGTGGACGTAATGTGCTGTTCCAGTCTCTTCTGTACCTAATTTCCATCACCGCTCCCTTTGGACCCCTACGTAATTCGGTGCTCTCCGATACACACGATCGAACAGCGGAGGAGTGATACTCAAGCGTCAACTTTAGGTTACAATATCTCCGGATGTAATTAATATTTTACTATGCAACGAACGGCACTGATTACGTATTTGTTTATATGTTCAGGTGTGCTAACAAAACTAACGGGGTTCCATTTAAAAAAACGTAGGTTTGTGTTAAAAAACATACTTCCGTGCATTTTTTTATGGTTTGTATTAACCAGTTACACTAGCCCCTCTCCTCACGTTCGGTCTGTGGAATGGATTCGTCAGTATTTGATGTGGTTTACGAAAAATATCCAGCGGTAATGTTAGGTGACTCGCCCTATATATATATATATATATATATATATATATATATATATATATATATATACTCCTCGAAATGGAAAAAAGAACACATTGACACCGGTGTGTCAGACCCACCATACTTGCTCCGGACACTGCGAGAGGGCTGTACAAGCAATGATCACACGCACGGCACAGCGGACACACCAGGAACCGCGGTGTTGGCCGTCGAATGGCGCTAGCTGCGCATCATTTGTGCACCGCCGCCGTCAGTGTCAGCCAGTTTGCCGTGGCATACGGAGCTCCATCGCAGTCTTTAACACTGGTAGCAAGCCGCGACAGCGTGGACGTGAACCGTATGTGCAGTTGACGAACTTTGAGCGAGGGCGTATAGTGGGCATGCGGGAGGCCGGGTGGACGTACCGCCGAATTGCTCAACACATGGGGCGTGAGGTCTCCACAGTACATCGATGTTGTCGCCAGTGGTCGGCGGAAGGTGCACGTGCCCGTCGACCTGGGACCGGACCGTAGCGACGCACGGATGCACGCCAAGACCGTAGGATCCTACGCAGTGCCGTAGGGGACCGCACCGCCACTTCCCAGCAAATTAGGGACACTGTTGCTCCTGGGGTATCGGCGAGGACCATTCGCAACCGTCTCCATGAAGCTGGGCTACGGTCCCGCACACCGTTAGGCCGTCTTCCGCTCACGCCCCAATATCGTGCAGCCCGCCTCCAGTGGTGTCGCGACAGGCGTGAATGGAGGGACGAATGGAGACGTGTCGTCTTCAGCGATGAGAGTCGCTTCTGCCTTGGTGCCAATGATGGTCGTATGCGTGTTTGGCGCCGTGCAGGTGAGCGCCACAATCAGGACTGCATAAGACCGAGGCACACAGGGCCAACACCCGGCATCATGGTGTGGGGAGCGATCTCCTACACTGGCCGTACACCACTGGTGATCGTCGAGGGGACACTGAATAGTGCACGGTACATCCAAACCGTCATCAAACCCATCGTTCTACCATTCCTAGACCGGCAAGGGAACTTGCTGTTCCAACAGGACAATGCACGTCCGCATGTATCCCGTGCCACCCAACGTGCTCTCGAAGGTGTAAGTCAACTACCGTGGCCAGCAAGATCTCCGGATCTGTCCCCCATTGTGCATGTTTGGGACTGGATGAAGCGTCGTCTCCCGCGGTCTGCACGTCCAGCACGACGCTGGTCCAACTGAGGCGCCAGGTGGAAATGGCATGGCAAGCCGTTCCACAGGACTACATACAGCACCTCTACGATCGTCTCCATGGGAGAATAGCAGCCTGCATTGCTGCGAAAGGTGGATATACACTGTACTAGTGCCGACATTGTGCATGCTCTGTTGCCTGTGTCTATGTGCCTGTGGTTCTGTCAGTGTGATCATGTGATGTATCTGACCCCAGGAATGTGTCAATAAAGTTCCCTTCCTGGGACAATGAATTCACGGTGTTCTTATTTCAATTGCCAGGAGTATATATATATATATATATATATATATATATATATATATATATATATATATATAAGATAGTTAGAACGTACTGTTGCCCAAGAAAATAAATTTTCAGGTAACATTGTCGAGGATAATTCGCCAGTAGTCACATCAGACAAAATATATGGTATGACTTCTACAGTATTATGAATAAAGTTATCCTAATAGATTTTGAGAGATAAAAGAACGGGATGGAAGGATACGTTATACTCCTCTAGCGTTTTCATGAAGGCAAAGAGCTGCAGCCGGGAAGGCGTAACTTGCGATGGCACGCCACCGACAGGGTCTTTTGGGTTTTGTGCTGGTCTTCTTGCCCATTCGCTGTTACTCAGTATCTTCTCTAGCAAAACTTGTCATGATATAAGTAGTTGCTCCAGATTGAATGCGCAGGTGCAGAAGAGTTAAAAGTGAAATTCGACCCATAAACAATTACAGCCTGAATGTAAGATGTACGAAATTTACAGATAGCCGACTTAACATCTACTCGTTTGCCGTTCGGTACTTCCTCATCCACCACTTATTCGTCTCTCCATGTCTCCGTAGGCTGTGCACACGTACAAAAGTGTGGTTCGCATGATGTCTCAGATACATGCCGAGGACCATTCGTAGCAGAGCGAACTTGATGGCCACCTTACCACCACATGCACTTAGGTAATGGAACCCGGTGCGCCTAATGCTTCTGTGATCTGTGACTCATAAAAGTAAACATCAAACAGGTAATCCCACGCAACAGTGGCAAGGGCAGGCACGGTGGCCACCTTAGCACCATACGCAAACAACAATTACCGTGGAAAAGGCCACTCACACAAATGAGTATCCATGTTCAGTCAAGGAAGGAACTGAGACCGGTGCAGCACTATCAAGACATGTTCCATGTTCGATGAGGTATTCCCTCTGCCTCACACCTCATAAGCACACCGAAACACGAAACCAGGCTCAGCCCATACCATTGCTAAAGACGATTGTCCATACGACCGTCAAAGGCAACTATACCCACGTAGCAGTGAGTTGAGAAAAATTATTGTTATTGTACAGCACAACTGTTGTATATGACATCAGCATCCTACAGGTGCCGGTACTTATGTTCTTATGAATGGGTACGTCTCACTCAAACAGCATCACACAAAAAAATGAAAAGAAATAAATATATCCTTGACAATAATACATATACTCATCCCTTTGCGCAGCTACACAAACAACAGAAAAGAAAATCAAAAACGAAACCCTACATCTAAAAGAAAACAAGCACACCATTGGGGAGATCTATTCTAGGATCTTTTTTTATTTGGTAGACGTGGTGGAGCTAAACTGATCTTTTCTCCTCAATTATTCCGCTCCACAACGTTTCTATGCGCGATCGTCCACACCCAGAATGGGCCATTGCATACGGAAAAGCATTTGCCACACTTCTGCTTTACCCTGTTGGAAAGTCAGAAGGACTTCACAAGTACCTTCTCGCCAACACAGCAATGGTGTGTCCACTGTCAACTCTCGTCTTTATACTCCTTGCTGCCACCTGAAAACTTGTGCGCCTTATGGAACCTCAGAGTAAAGTCTACTGTTTTCCTAATCGATCTTGTTGTTGCCGGAGTTCATTGTCAGAGCGGTTTCGTTCTTGATGCAACTTCTCTTCGTAGTGGTGTGAACTGATCCTTGTCTTGGCGCTCCACACTTCAGCCTTCTGAATTTCAATCACTGGAGCGTTTGATTCAGTCTGCCCGTGTGCTGCAGAAGGTACTAAAATGTCTGTGTCGTTGGCAGACTTGTCCAGACTTTGGTAAATGATCTGTGAAAGTTGTTTCGACGGGAATTCAACAGGTTCATGATACATTCCAGTAGTTTTCTTGTTATTCGGAAACTTTGGCTGGAACTGTCTGCCGTACTCTTCTTGCCTGGATCTGCTGATACGTCTGCTTCTCTGCGCCATATTTTGGCACGTTCTCAGCAGAGTTCCTTCAGTCAGCATCATCAGCAATGTCGGCCTCCTAGTGTTCATTCTGTATTTGATGGGGCTGTACATATGTCGTCCGTGTAGAATATGGCAGTCGCCACAGCAGTATAACCTCTTCCTCTCTTGAGGTTTTCAAGCTCACCTCTACAGCCATCTTAATCATCATGTCCTTCTTATGAACATCATCACCGTTATTGGTCGGTCGATTAGCGCTTTTATTTGCCCCTGAGTGCAGCAAAACTTCAGATTGTCAGCTGGCAACTGTGCGCTTACTGCTTGTTCGTCAAACTTAATTACAATTTAGGTCCCCTTGTTTAAGGTGACCACTCCTCCACCCATGTCCAACATCGCCTCATATTTCCTCAAGAAATTCATGCCAATAACCAGCTAGACTGCAAGGTTGATATCCCCAGAAAGTTTGTGTCTAGACGGTAGCATTGACACGAAGATTCGATTCTCGACTGCAGCTTGACCTTTGTGACGTTTCCTGCAATTCCCCATCTGACTTTCGTCTTTTTTATAGTGAATATTGGCCAGTTTCTATTTTCTGTAAAACGATGGAATTGCTGTTCGGAAATGGCTGATTATGTGGCTACACCTATCCACAATGCGACATAACGTAACCACCCCTACAGTAACCGAGGGTTCTCACTGCCAATTTCTTCTTTTCCTTCTCTTAATATGTCAGGGTATCCTCGTGCCCAATTAGATGATCCGGTTCTTGCGGGAATTGTTAGCGCAGTTATTGTGGACCACCACCGCTCGCCTCTGGCGTCAGTTATGGCTAAACTTCGGTTTCTCTGTACTTGGGTTGGGAATCCGGATCTCAATTCTCTTGCCCTGCTGTTGGTTTTGGTTGGGTCCACGCCAACTGCTCGCCTCCCGATGATTGCGCCCCTGATCTCGCCAATTTCGGTCCAATCTTCGGGTGTTATCTTGTTCGTACCGTTGGTTTCCGTAATTCTTGTAATCTCGCTGCCCTACTCTTCTTGATGATCCAGGATGTTCGTTCCCTTCGTTTCTCCTGTCGTTGACCTGTCGGGGTTACTTATTCTTCCTCTCATAAATTCTTTTCTTGTCTGTAACATTCTGTACTCCATACATCAGCTCTAATTCAGACAGTAAGGCCTTGAATATTTCCATTCTGCTTCTGCGTCTCCATACTAATGCTTGTTGATACTGTGACGCGTGCTTTGAGAAAGAGAACGGAATTACTGCTGATGCCCCGCAGGACGCGTCTAGGAAGTGATTCTTCTGCAATAAAGCCTGAAACTTCTTGAGAGGACTCTTCTAGCCTAAGGATTTGAAGTCCATGACATCAATGTTTTATTCTGTCTTGAATACCAGTAAGTGGCGAGAAATACTTCGTTTCATTCATCATAGGATCGATAGTTTGCCGCTTCTTCGCACATCTTTTCGGCGACTGTTCCCTTCATGTGTGCACAGGTAAACTCAGACTTAACACTGAGGGGCCGTAAAGTTGGAAAAGACCTACTAAAGTTACGGAGCATAACTGTTTGGTGCAGCGGATTTCCGGTTTCCTTGAAATTTTGAAACTTTACATGTGACAAAATGTGTTTATTTACTATCAAAAACAGTCTTGCTCATTATTAATTTATTACGGTGACCGGTTTCCACCACTACTGTGGTCATCTTCAGACCAATGAAGTCGCGTTGTCCCAATCATCATCAATTCATCCCTATCGACGCACAAGCCGCCGAAGTGCCGTCAAATCGAAAGACTTGCACCCGACGAACGGTCTACCCGACGGGAGGCCGTAGTCACACGACATTTACATTTTCCATAATCACCAGCAGGGGTAGGTTCTTACTCATTGATCTTAAGATGACCACAGTAGTGGTCGAAACCGGTCACCATAATAAATAAATTATGATCAAGACTGTATTTGATAGTAAATATTTGTAACACATTGATCACTGTTCTCTCCCATCATGTATTCAAAAGTAATAAAATGTGTTTATGATCGAACGTGCGTTCGTTTCTCAAACCAGAGCATCTCACTGAATCAGATACGTGAATCTGCGTTAGTTCATACCCTCTGTTACCATCATAATGTCGTGTGTCTTAGCTAAATATATTCGGAGTTCTCTCAACTGTCGTAAGTTTACCCTCGAGTGCGCTCTCGTCGTGGCCACACATGCATTTAGCGTGGCGCTCGTCAGTGTGGAACGCTTCGGCATCGTTCGCACCGTTGGGAGCCCACACACGTTCGTATCGGACGGTTACATTTATCCCTGAACCACCAGCTCTGAGCGTGCTCAATCTCAGCTACCCGGTGGTCCAATTTTTTTATTTTTTTTAATTTTGTTTGAGTTCAACTCGATCGCGTCCTGTCCCTGTCCCAGTCGGGTGGTCAAGCCCTTGACATTTTTGTTCGATCTGAATTTCACGATTTTCGCTCGGTCCTCTGCAACAAGAACTATTTTCTTTCCCCTGGTGCTTGTGTCCTAGCTACGCGCACGTCTCTTTTAGCGGCAAGCGCCATTTGTGTCGCTTCCGCACACACTCGTGCCACCTCCGTTACTCTGCCACCGAACTCATGAGTAAGGTCGGTAATTTGTGTTTTTTTTTCGTTCGTTCGGCTTCTACTGCGTTCTTTCCTCTGCCTCTTCCCTTCTTCTCTCGGCGTCCTCCATTGGCATTCTAATGTCTACCATAGTTTCATGTGTGCCCCAGGTAGCTGAGTGATCAGCTTGACAGAATGTCAATCCTAAGGGCACGGGTTCGATTCCCAGCTGGGTCGGAGATTTTCTCTGCTCAGGAACTGGGTGTTATGTTGTCCCAATCATCATCAACTCATCCCTATCGACGCACAAGTTGCCGAAGTGCCGTCAAATCGAAAGACTTGCACCCGACGAATGGTCTACCCGACGGGAGGCCGTAGTCACACGACATTTACATTTTCCATAATTTTATTCCCCCTTTTGTCTGTCTTGTGCTAGTTCGTCACCCATACCGATAATCGGCGACGTGACCGGTGATTCTGGAGCACCAATTAAATGGTAACGACTGAGCGATCCGTTTTCCTCATGTCGCTTACTGACTATCACGTCCAATACCTCGCTAGTTGGGACTGCCTGTACTTCCGCTCCATGATCTAACTATGATGGGTGGCAGTTACCCACATGTGGTCCTCAGTGCTCCATGGCACAATAAGTCAGTTCGGCCTCCGTTATGTCCTCGTCTTTGCCGACAGCGTGCTCCTTGACGATACAAGTTTCTGCGCTGTCTTCCCCTCTTAACAATCGTAGTCTACCCCACGTGAGCACTGACGTATCCCGAAGAAAATCCTTTAAAACGAAAACTAACCTAAACATCTATCCTTTCTACACGCAGAATTTAAACATAGGAAATTACCCCTACCAAAAAAGATAACACACAAAAATTAAACAGGCTATCGACGACGGTAACAACGCCAAACTCAACACTCTTAGTACATGTGAAACAGAACGCACAGAAACATGTATTATCACTGAAAATAATCTGATAAATAAAGAAAACGGTCAAGAAATAGTATAAAGGCACTAGCACTTCAGAATTTCCACAGAACAAAGTAAGTACTGAGGGAAAGTAATTACATATTTTAATCGGAAGAGTCTGAGAGCATCGAATTCTACTGCATGGATCGCCAGTAAGGGAATTTAGCCTGCTGTTGCGTGTAGTTGGCCCTAACTGATACGAAAATTAGGACCAGAGTGAATCTCAGTTGCGAACCACACCTATTACACGCAAGGAAAGACGCTTAATGAACTTTGCCCCAATGAAACACGTCTTGAGCCGGTTACACTCCACATAAATTTAATAAAGGGATTCGTTATTACTTCCACTGCACAAATGATGATGCAGGGGAATTGTGTAGTTCAACAGAGAAATTCTGACCGAGAGTATTACAATGAGATTTATTGACTCGAAGACAAACATAAACATGAAACTCAAATATAAGCTGAATGAGAATCATTGACGCCATGAGTTACTGACAAATTTATGGACAAAAATAGATAGAGACACTGGCAAATTACAGTGGGATGTATCTGAACAAATTTATGTGAGTCACGTGTATGTTGACTTGGGCAGCAGTGAGATGCAAATTAATTGTAATTGAAGGTATCGTATCAGTAATCGAATGTTTTGCCGCACTATTACCAATGCTGTTCTGTGAAGACAAAGGTACTGTGTTGGAGCGTGAAAACGATTAATGGATTCCCAGTAAGATGGGGAAGTGTATATTACCACAAACAGAGAATTTCGGTCCGTATACAATGGCTTCCATTCACCCCTGGGTGTGCAGCGACGCGGCTGACGGCCGCGACCGCGGAACTCCATTTGTCCAGATCACTGGACAAGTAACACTAACAAAATCACTCTCCGACAACGTACAGAAGAGTAAATGACGGCCCTGTGGTGTTTCCTTCTTCACGGGTCCGCCGGAGTTTCTGCTCCGTTGCGCTAGTGACCAACCATTTGCGGCACAACAATTTTTCCGCCAATCATAGCTATTAAACAAAAATGGCAAATCTCACACTACAAAATTATACCACCCACGAGTTCCTATAGCGGCCATAATCATGAGCTCACATGAGAGTCAACCTTCCAATCACAGCTGCGCGAGATGACGACGTGTGAAACCCTCTGGCGTGAGACATCAATGGGCTATCCGAAGTACACGGTCTAAAAGAGAGCCGCCGAGGCACACCTTCGAGACAGACGGACGCTTACGGGAAGCCGTAGCAGGCAACGCCGTGGCCTTAGCGTCTGTGCTCCGTCTTCTCTCTCGAAACACGCCACATTGGACAACAACGCTCGCCCCCGTAACACGGTATCCGCGGCGGCTGGAGCCACCGATTGCTAACATATGAAGGCGACCCGCGGACAACAGTCTTAGGCACCTTTTCTACTCTGAAACCCCGCCCAGCCGCCTTATATTCATCTCTGGGCTGGTACAGCTAGAAGAGTATAGGCCATCTGCGATTCTGGGAATCCGTCAGATTTCTCACCTCGCCGACCACGCTAAAAACTAGCACCTGAAGCCTACACTGCGATCGCATGCTTGAAAGGAGAAATTGTTTAAAAAATTGTATCCGTCAACCATGCAAATTGTTTCCCTCACCTTTTGGTACAGAGGGTCCGACCACTGATTTGCATAATGAAGTATATCCATCGTATATTAAATGCAATTTGTGTATATGCAGAATCAAACGTAATAATGGAAGACGGACTGGCGTAATGGGTCTACTACCATGCGTGGGAGGGTCAGAAGGGCTGCCATGTTACAAAATATTTGAAGTGGTGGCGCATATAAGTGATCTATTGTCAAGATTAATGAAATTCGGGATTAAACTAGCAGAATACGCCCTCGAGATAACGTACAGAAGAGTATCACAAAACACAGTAGCTGACGGATTGTCACAGATACTAGAAGTCGCAGCTGCCATCACTAAGAATGTGGAAGTGAACAACGAGGAAGAACAAGCAACAAGCATTCAATGATTAGTGAAGATGAGAAACTAGCCCTCCTGAAACAATTCAGTGATTCGCCGGACACCAAGGAATCAACAACTCTTATGACCGAATAAAAAAGATATAGATGAGTCACAGGAATGAAGGACATAGAAAAGTACATTAGAAGCTGCGAGAGTTATCAGAATAACAAGATTAGGTAGAATAGGATGAAGATGACCTCAGTACTAAACAAAATATCTAACTATGTACTAGCTCCTTGTGATATCGACGTAGTCGGAACGTTTCAGATAATAGAGAAAGGAAACAGATATATTTTAACGTTGCATGGTGCACTCACGAATTTCGTTGAAGTGGAGCCTGTACAAAACAGGATTTTGACACAATAGCGCGTGTCTAACCACGGACAATAATTTCCAGTTATGGAATACCGTCAGTGTTATTGAATGGCCAAGCAACAAACTTCATGAGTGACATTTAAAGAGAGTTTCTCGTTTACTGAAGATTGAGAAGATTAAATTTTGTGCATACCATCTCCAAACGAATGGAGCACTTGAAGCAATGTATCGAATGCTAACACAGCAGATACGCCATTATTTTGCAATGAAGCAGGAAAACTGGGGTGAATGAATGCATTTTTCCACTTTTTTATATGACACCACACCTTTTTCATCAACTGGGCTCACATCAGTTGAGTTGTTTTTCGGGAGAATATGCAATATACCCGGAATTATACAGTGGTATTCGACCAGATTACAATTTAATTACAGTAATTACGTAACGGAACTAAAAACAAAGGAATGTGTCAGATGCATCACATGACAAGGAGTTTTAATAAGGGATTCAAAGAGAAGAATAGGTAATATTATGATTGCACTCAGAGGACTTCAAGGCATTAGACAAGGGATTATTTCACGACAAAAGTGTGAAAAGAAGCGAACTAGCCCGTATAGAGGACCTTTTTCTTGTCACAAGGACTCATGAACCAAATGAAGTACTTGAATTATACTTCAGTTAACGAATAAGAGGTTGCTAACAGTACGAGCCGCAAGTTCATTCGATATGAGGTATGTGAGGCTGTGGTAAAATCGAGTTCATTTGTCCTGAAATATAAAGGATGAATAACAGGATAGATTTTGTCAAAAACTGATTGAAAAGTGATTTACGTGTAAGAATGAAAAACATTTTGCTCAACGAGACATTGTGATCAGTACTCGGAGAGAGGTCGACCACACGTCCCCTCGCCTCTCTTAGCCTAACATTAGCAGTAGTAGCAAATACAAGAAGGAAGACATAAGCGAGAAACGCGCAAATTAGACTTAATTTTATACATATTTTGCATTTGCAAAGATGACTGTATTCAGTACATTGGAAGTATGAAAAGGAGTAACCAAAAACTAAATTTATGGTCTTTGGGGTCATTATCAGTACCATCAATTCCGTACCACCCATGTTTCTATGATTGTTAGACGGAGGTTTGTGGGAAATAAAGTGTGGATGGTGTATCTAGACGGTACCATCGTGTTTGAAAACGATATGAAATACCATCTACAATGAGAAAGGGAAGTTCAGCACATCTAAATTTTAGCATAGAAAAGTATCCTTTTGGGCTACAAGAGTAAATTACCTAGGAAAGGTAATTAGCCAAGATGGAGTAAAAACAGACCCAAGATTGGCGAATTTCTATAGAATTTTTGAGCAAGACAGGTAAGAAATTGTTGTCCTTTTGCGGTTCATGTATTTTCACAGGAAATATTTCGCAGGATATTTGTATACAGCACTACCTCCCATGAGCCTATTGGGTTGGTGCGTAAGTTCGTAGCGTTCGCCCATAAGTTAGACAGACACAACAGATACACACAATCCAAACTTTAGTCATCGATAATATATTCTGCATCACTATTTAAACACTATTGAAAGGGTTCTGTAGCCACCTTTCATTAGTCCGGTAGCCCATTTTCACTAGCATTTCTCTTTCTCTTCCTTGTTTCTCTTTCCTCATAACTATCATAGTGCTGTGATTGAATGAATGTGGTTGTGTGTCACGTTGTTAGACGGTGGTGTAGTCTGCTGCAGAAAGTCTGCGATAGTCATACAGATTCAGCAGCAATTGTACAGAACAGCCAACTCTCGCTACTTGTGAGAAATCCACCTGCGTTAGGTTGGTGGCGGAAATGGCATATTTGAGTTTTCCGGGCCACACGGAGCGTGGAACAGGCTGGAGAAGAAAAAGGGAGGCAGTCTGCCGCCGGTACGGTAAGCGTCCACAGCTGTGCTCCAGTCGAAGGAGGGTGAGTTAGACTGACCGCGTGGAGCGTTGTTACTTGGCGAGGGGAGAGCTGTTAGCTTTTGGTCTCGCTTTTCAACTCTGAAAGATTTCTTTGCCTTGTCGCAGCAAGGAATGCAAAACATTGGCAGATTTTTATTTTAGTCAATTTCTTTAGCAGACTTGGCTCCGCCGGAAGTGCGCCACACAAAGGTGTCGATAAGAAGTGAGCACTCGCTTCCGTATGAATGTCTGTTTGCCTTCAGCTGTGCCTGTATAAGCTTTCATTTTTTCTAAATATTAATAGCTTTGCCTTATCGTAAATTTTCCATGCTTTATGTATCTTTCGCCCGTGTGGAGCCAACTATGTGGTTGACATATTAGAGTTTGCTGGGCTACCGTCATCACTAACTGTCCGATCTCATGTTTGTTTTAAAGCATGTTAACTGTTCATGATTGCGTGATGTGATATTGTTGCAACTTGGCCATGATACTTAGAAATTGCGTCTCCACAAACCACGTGGGCACGCGGGTGTACTGCGAAACGTGTACCGTTTTACGAGTTATTGCGATCAGTTATCAGGCAACAGCAGTTATATGAATTATTCACACCAGTGCTTCTAAGTGTGGATTATAACGGTGAATGTATCAATTCTTTTCTTTAATGTTTTAGGAATTAATGTTAATAAGAACTGTGTACATGCCTCACATCCATATCTTAGGAATAAATGATTTTATCCACAATTTTCTCTTCTATTCCGAGGTTACGTTTTTGCACCTAAGCCACTCACCTCGTAGCTTTCCCGTTAGCAGGTCCAACGTGTTTCCCTTACGCACAGGTCCAGTGATTAGTTTCATCTTTTATTTTAAAACAAATGCTTCAGATTAAATCTTATTTTCAGGTGCGTTACTAGGAGCTGATCTTATACACAGTGTTCATGCATTTTCTGTTTTATTCTAAATGTTTGATTCTCGTGAACAGTGCACGGGCAATACTATTAATTACATCGCATCCGCTATAAGCGACATCACAACGTATGCATTTTTATGAGTTTTTGGTCTGTGATCAAATTAATTTATTTTCGGACTCGGCCGAACCTTTGATTAGTTGTATGGTTGGAATCGGTGGTGACCCTAATTTTCTCACATTAATTTCACAATCAGTAAGCATTTCCATTCCCAATTATAACTTAATAACCCGTAGAAACAGGTTAGTTACAATATGCCAATGCTGGGGGCACTTTTAGATGGCACGACTGTAGAATTTACATGGTTCTGAGGCAAAGAACCTGTCAAGCCATATTCAAATCGTATTTTCATGCAGAAAGAAAGTTCGCTGAAGACCGATAGATAGAGAGCGTAAAAGGTGAAAATCTGAGGGCACGATCAGGTGAATAACGTGATCGCAGAATGACTGCCCAATCCAAGTCCCGTATACTGTTGTCAGTCCAATATATTGTGGGCAAGCTATTTCATAGAGAATCATCGCCGGTCGGGGTGGCCGAGCGGTTCTAGGCGCTACAGTCAGGAACCGCGTGACCGCTACGGTCGCAGGTTCTAATCCTGCCTTGGGCATGGATGTGTGTGATGTCCTTAGGTTAGTTAGGTTTAAGTAGTTCTACGTTCTAGGGGACTGATGACCTTAGAAGTTAAGTCCCATAGTGCTCAGAGCCAGCCAGAGAATCATCTTTTCACACAGTCTTTCTGTTGTAGTTCTTGAATTACGTCTTCCAGACGTCTCAGTTGTTGACAGTAAATGTCAGAAGTAACTATATAATTTGGTGAAGCAATTCGTACTTTACTAAGCTGTCACTCTTCCACCAGGTGTATAACATTATCTTTTGTGGATCTGCGCAGCTCCTTCTTTGTTTGTGCTCATCGTTCCTTTCTTTTTCTTACGACAGCACGAAAACACCATTCATCATCACCAGTTACGCTACAGGATGGGAATGGTCCGTGTTGTTCACGAGCCAATTAACGATGAGCAATGGACGTACGGAGACACATTGATTTTGGTGATTTTGGTTTAGAGCATATGGTCCCATCCACCCGAAGCTTCCCCATTACATGGAAGTGTCACACGAAGATGGATTCATACCAGTTCATCATGTTTGCCAGTTCTCGAGTACACTGACTGGCATGATTGCGGATTAATGCTTTTAAACGATGTTCTTCAAGCTCCAAAGGTCTTCCTGAATGTGGAGTGGTACTTCTGTCTAAATGATCTACATCTAGATCTACATACATACTCCGCAATCCACCATACGGTGCGTGGCGGAGGGTACCTCTTACCACAACTAGCATCTTCTCTCCCTGTTCCACTCCTAAACAGAACGAGGGAAAAACAACTGCCTATATGCCTCTGTCTGAGACCTAATCTCTCTTATCTTATCTTTGAGGTCTTTCCGCGAAATGTAAGTTGGCGATGTAAAACTGTACTGCAGCCATGAAAAGAACGCCTCCTTTCCTCTAGAGACTCCCACCAGTGTTCCTGAAGCATTTCCGTAACACTCGCGTGATGATCAAACCTACCAGTAACATATCTAGCAGCCCGCCTCTGAATTGCTCAATCCGACCTGATAGGGATCCCAAACGTTCGAGCAGTACTCGAGAATAGGTCGTATTAGTGTTTTATAAGCGGTCTCCTTTACAGATGAACCACATCTTCCCAAAATTCTACCAATGAACCGAAGACGACTATCCGCCTTCCCCACAACTGCCATTACATGCTTGTCGCACTTCATATCGCTCTGCAATGTTACGCCCAAATATTTAATCCATGTGACTGTATCAAGCACTACACTACTAATGGAGTATTCAAACATTACAGGAATCTTTTTCCTATTCATCTGCATTAATTTACATTGATCTATATTTAGAGTCAGCTGCCATTCTTTACACCAATCACAAATCCTGTCCAAGTCATCTCGTATCCTCCTACAGTCACTCAACGACGACACCGTCCCGTACACCACACTATCATCAGAAAACATCCGCACATTGCTATCCACCGTATCCAAAAGATCATTTATGTAGATAGAAAACATTAGCGGACCTACCACACTTCCCTGGGGCACTCAAGATGATACCCTTACCTCCGACGAACACTCACCATCGAGGACAACGAGAAAATAACTTTTCTGCTCCAAGTCTAGAGTTATGGGGTAAGTGGCATGCATCCACACCAGTTGAACAAGGGAGACAGTAACTGTTCAATCTCATAATCAAAGACGCTGATCCAGAACCACATCGTTCCATAATTCTGGTGATATTTGTACGGGAAGAAGTGCAAAGTGATAATTGGTCATGCATCTTTGAAATGATTATTGGGATTAAAGGCTCTGTCAACATCGATTAGGCCTACAAGATGGATACTGAAATTGAGTGTATTTGATTTCAAAATAGTTCATGAACCTATTAGGAAACGCAGTACTGCGGCGGGCAGAGCACCGAAACACTTAAACTGAATTTGTTTCTAAAGTTCATCAAGTCTTTATACGATGGAAATGGAAATCAGCGTTTGGCGTCATTGTCCGGGAGGCCCCTTGCGCGGCAGGTCCGGCCGCCTTGGTGGAGGTCTTATTACATTCGACGCCACATTGGCGACCTGCGCGCCAAATAAGGATGAAATGATGAAGGCAACACAACATCCAGTCCCTAAGCGGAGTAAATCTCGGACCCAGCCGGGAATCGAACCGGGGCCAAGAGGATGGCAATCCGTCACGCTGTCCACTCAGCTATCGGGACGGACTTTTTACGATAAGAAAGTGTTGCCTGAAAAGTGTGCCACTTATATGCGTCCCTCTATGAGTCTCTGCCATCTAGACACTCACCGTACAAAAATATTTGTTTTCTAAGTCCTGAACAGGTGCATGTCGAATTCCCTGAGAAACACTTGACACCAAGTGTCTCGTAGCCATACAAACCTTACCGAAACGAATCTTACCAACCAAAAGAGAAACACCACAGACGCTGCTCTGCCTCCCTATTTAAAATTTTTAACGTGTGACCAAATGCTTTAAACAGTGTAGCAACTTACATCTTAACCAGCATTCATAATATTATGTATATAATAGTTTTTATACATTTCACACACGTATGCCACTTACTTTTGGTTAGTTAGCAGTCTGACATTATATTGTCCGATCTTGTACATAGCTAAATAGCTAGTTTCCTTAAGGAAACCTTACACACTACAAACGGAACGGCAGGAACCGGGTCCAGCTCATGACTGTTCAGATTGGCACTGCAATCCTATGCGCCGAGCGCTTCTAGGCGCTACAGTCTGGAACCGCGCGACCGCTACGGTCGCAGGTTCGAAACCTGCCTCTGCCATGGATGTTTGTGATGTCCTTAGGTTAGTAAGGTTTAAATAGATCTAAGTTCTAGGGGACTGATGACCTCAGAAGTTAAGGGCCGTAGTGCTCAGAGCCATTTGAACCATTTGCAATACTGTGTTATTAAAATCACAATCTTACAAATATTATATTACCGAAATTCTTGTTAAACAACATTGTGAGAGTAGGATAATGGGAATTATCACTCACTTTCGCTACAGTTATTGGTATCCGTGTTGGTAAATCTTTGTTTCAGCGTTATTCTATGAATTATTCAATAAATTATTTATAAGACTTTGCGTATTTATATACAAATATAGGAGCATGATCGGTTTCTGTCTGACATCAATCCCTATCCAAGTGTTCACAAATATATATTTTGTGCTTGTATCAATTGTAATTGATTTTATAATCAATTTTAATATAAATATTAAAGTCCTTAATAAAAACCTTATAAACATTTATACATAATAATTTTACAGAACTCATCTAGGTATCGCAAATTTTAGAGTGTCTTTAGTGCATCGCTTGAAGCAAATTTAGCGTTTTCCATTAATATTCTTTCAGTTTATGACCATATTTCTTCACTTTCTTTAGCCCGTGATGGTATTGTCTTGGCTGTTACCTTTGGGTTTTGTAAATCAACAGGCTACTGTGGTTGGCCAAGATGCGCTCCACTTCTGTTCGTAGCTAGCCGCTGTAACTCGAGTACTGCTGGCCCAGTCACTACATGGTACGTGGTAACCTGTCAGCCACGTATTACCAAACAGTTAAAAAAAAAAAAATTGTGCAAGTACAACTGCTTGGCAGACCCGCCACTCGTTATATGACAAGTAGTAGTACATTGAGATATTTCGTAAAAGAAGTGGTTACTGCTACCACTGTGTCGACAGACATAACTTGCACGACCACATGCAGTATTATGAAAGCAGTCTTTCTTTGTGTGTGTGTGTGTTTTTTTTTTTTAACTACAAGGGTCATGTCAAATCAACTGTCATTGTTTCTGTAGCTGTATTTATTGTGTTACATGACATGTAAACAAAAGTCAGAGAATATTGAGCAGATGATGAATGGAATTGTTGAATTTTGAGTGACTATGTACAGAGAAAGTAACAGTTAACCTGGTAACAGTTAACCTGTTTTCGTTTTGCGGGGATTTCGTGTATTTAGTACACTTGTATTACGGTGTCTTATTGCTGTGCTAAATCAGGGGTTAGTTTTGCTTTCAGGTAAACAACAGATTATGCGAACAGTGTTTTCATATTCTTTTGGGGAATCTAACAGTGATAATTATTTATAAATCGTAGACTTGGATGTAGGATGGGAGGGTAGTTAAGTGCATTATTTATGAAGTGTTTTGTCTGCTTATTTTTTCATGAATGAATTTTCCGTCACATTTCTAATTTTTGCCTTCTTTAGTATATTTTCAGTATTTATTTGTTGTGATTCATTGTAGAAACGTTATTTCCCTTGATGATTACTTGTCCAATTAATGGCAGGAATGTTTAAAGTAATGCATTGTAGAGGCGTGAGCGACTTCACCCTCTGGTGTAGTGCACTAGCAAGGATGTAGAAGACTGATGATTTAGTGCCTTTAAAAAATTTCTTTGACGTTTACTGACTGTTGCGCTACATTGCTGTGCTAAATCAGGGGTTAGTTTTGCTTTCAGGTAAACAACAGATTATGCGAACAGTGTTTTCATACTCTTTTGGGGAATCTAACAGTGATAATTATTTATAAATCGTAGACTTGGATGTAGGATGGGAGGGTAGTTAAGTGCATTATTTATGAAGTGTTCTGTCTACTTATTTTTTCATGAATGAATTTTCGTCACATTTCTAATTTTTGCCTTCTTTAGTATATTTTCAGTATTTATTTGTTGTGATTCATTGTAGAAACGTTATTTCCCTTGATGATTACTTGTCCAATTAATGGCAGGAATGTTTAAAGTAATGCATTGTAGAGGCGTGAGCGACTTCACCCTCTGGTGTAGTGCACTAGCAAGGATGTAGAAGACTGATGATTTAGTGCCTTTAAAAAATTTCTTTGACGTTTACTGACTGTTGCGCTACAGGTTCTCGCAGGGCAATGAAATCACTTGTGTCACTTCGGTAGAATAACGTCAGGAGGGGGTACAGGTCAACTGGATAAACATATGCTATGGCACAAGAGCGCGCACTCACGGTTCCAGAACACGTAATATAACGATACAAAAGACGCCAGTCATCATCTCTGAATGTCGAAGTTGCCACACCTCGCAGCTCTGACAGAGCTTCTTGAGAAGCTGTTCAGACAGCAAAACAAGGTCAAATGAAGTCATAGCCTTCCAGCTATTGCTTCTGGCTGCCCCACCCTATTGTGACTTACAGATTAGAAGTGCACCTGCTTGAGAAATGCTAGCCAGCAGGGTCCATATATATGAAACGTAATTTAGACCTCAGTAGTGCCCAGTAGATTTCACTTATGCTCAGGACGCCCACTTTCACAGTCAGTGCGAGCAACTAATCACGAGAAGAAGTCCTCTTGCTGCACGAAAAGTAGCAGCCATCCAGTGCTGTAAACGGCTGCAAGCCTTTGCCTGATCTGAATACGTATGCATCCTACTTGTGGCCTTTGTACTGTCCAGCCACTTGCTAGGTGACTAACCTCTGCCAACAGCCACCTGTGTGATGGGTAGTGGCTCCGAGCCCGGTCCTTGTAACTGCCCCGCCACACCTGCGCAGTGCAGGCATACGTCGTTACCATTTATTACCCGGATAGTACACACACCATCGTCATCAGCCATGCCACAGGTCGCGGTTCTTTCCCGCCAACGCGGCAGACACCGAGCTGAGCTGCAGGACCACGTGCTCTCTGTCTCCTGAGTCAGCGTCGGTAAAGTGTAAATGTCGTTGCCGTCCTCGTTCTCCACAGCTGCCTGCTGTCCACCATCCCTCTGTTACTGCGCCGATTGTATAACCTACCTGCTCTCTCTGCCACAATTTAGTGGTCGTACACCCTGACCTCTTCAAACTGGTGACGAAGTGGCTACTGCCACCTGTGTGTCAGCAGCCGCTGCTCGCAGCACAACATGCAGTATATTGAGTGCAGTGCCTTTTTGTGGGCTTTTCATTAAGTCCGGGCTCATGGAAAATCAGTGAATATTTTGCCGGATGTTTAATTGTGTTTTGATGAACAATTTGGCAAAAGTAAAGTCAGACAGTGTCTTGAGAAATGTATAAAATGTCTGTTAATTTTTACTGGCCAGTAAAGCCAATTTATCTTGCTATGAGCAAAGAATATGGATCAGTGTTGTGAAATATATAAAGTAACTAACACGAATAGCCATTCAGATGGAGAAATTAAGATATAGTAAGAAGTGTTATGTTAATACACTCCTGGAAATTGAAATAGGAACACCGTGAATTCATTGTCCCAGGAAGGGTAAACTTTATTGACACATTCCTGGGGTCAGATACATCACATGATCACACTGACAGAACCACAGGCACATAGACACAGGCAACAGAGCATGAACAATGTCGGCACTAGTACAGTGTATATCCACCTTTCGCAGCAATGCAGGCTGCTATTCTCCCATGGAGACGATCGTAGAGATGCTGGATGTAGTCCTGTGGAACGGCTTGCCATGCCTTTTCCACCTGGCGCCTCAGTTGGACCAGCGTTCGTGCTGGACGTGCAGACCGCGTGAGACGACGCTTCATCCAGTCCCAAACATGCTCAATGGGGGACAGATCCGGAGATCTTGCTGGCCAGGGTAGTTGACTTACACCTTCTAGAGCACGTTGGGTGGCACGGGATACATGCGGAAGTGCATTGTCCTGTTGGAACAGCACGTTCCCTTGCCGGTCTAGGAATGGTAGAACGATGGGTTCGATGACGGTTTGGATGTACCGTGCACTATTCAGTGTCCCCTCGACGATCACCAGTGGTGTACGGCCAGTGTAGGAGATCGCTCCCCACACCATGATGCCGGGTGTTGGCCCTGTGTGCCTCGGTCGTATGCAGACCTGATCGTGGCGCTCACCTGCACGGCGCCAAACACGCATACGACCATCATTGGCACCAAGGCAGAAGCGACTCTCATCGCTGAAGACGACACGTCTCCATTCGTCCCTCCATTCACGCCTGTCGCGACACCACTGGAGGCGGGCTGCACGATGTTGGGGCGTGAGCGGAAGACGGCCTAACGGTGTGCGGGACCGTAGCCCAGCTTCATGGAGACGGTTGCGAATGGTCCTCGCCGATACCCCAGGAGCAACAGTGTCCCTAATTTGCTGGGAAGTGGCGGTGCGGTCCCCTACGGCACTGCGTAGGATCCTACGGTCTTGGCGTGCATCCGTGCGTCGCTGCGGTCCGGTCCCAGGTCGACGGGCACGTGCACCTTCCGCCGACCACTGGCGACAACATCGATGTACTGTGGAGACCTCACGCCCCACGTGTTGAGCAATTCGGCGGTACGTCCACCCGGCCTCCCGCATGCTCACTATACGCCCTCGCTCAAAGTCCGTCAACTGCACATACAGTTCACGTCCACGCTGTCGCGGCATGCTACCAGTGTTAAAGACTGCGATGGAGCTCCGTATGCCACGGCAAACTGGCTGACACTGACGGCGGCGGTGCACAAATGCTGCGCAGCTAGCGCCATTCGACGGCCAACACCGCGGTTCCTGGTGTGTCCGCTGTGCCGTGCGTGTGATCATTGCTTGTACAGCCCTCTCGCAGTGTCCGGAGCAAGTATGGTGGGTCTGACACACCGGTGTCAATGTGTTCATTTTTCCATTTCCAGGAGTGTAGTACACTCAAGTGCCCTCGTCCTTATATTTTAACTACTGTCATTTTCTGTGTTTTGTGTCATTGGTTGAAGATGAACAATGATGGTATGGATGCCACAATGGGCCACCCTGAATGAAACGTTGCGAATTTTGGCAGCTTAAGTAACTGAGTTGCGAACAGACAGTGCAAATATATCTCAGCTAATAAAATCTGTGAAAGAAAGCACAGCTTTGTCCAGTTCCGTTACTTCTGTGTCGCCAGAGAAGTTTCAGAGAGAATTTGGCGAGTGGTGTACTAGAAAAATGACCAGTATATTTCTCTGGTGGTCAGAAATGACTGATCCACCTGCACCAATATTATATCCTGCATTTGGCCTAGAAACACTTGTGACCACCCTTACCCGACTACAGCTGGTCTTGGGAGATAGAGGATACAGGTGAAATTTATAGAGTTTCTGAATGTAACGATATGTAATTGTATCACTACATTGCACGCGATTGATAAATACAGTCATATGACACAATCTCATAAGCGAAAGTATGTAACCCACTGAGCTGAATTAACGAATGTTATCATAGATCTATAGAAAAATATTGTGTTGATAAAAAGCATGAAGTCAGCATCAGAAAGCAATGGCACACCGTAGATGAACTTAATGTGACAAGATAGATCTTCAATCTAGCAGATAGCAGGGAAAAACGTATACATATGCAGGGTGGCTGTTTGCAAAGCTTCTAAGGACGATGCAGGATAGGTTGTGCTCAGATATTATTATTAATAAAAAATCGATACAATGTGCCATTTATTAGTTAATTAGCGTTAGCACCGCCTTTCTTGCGCTACTTCAAGCAGGCCACCAGAAACAATGTTGCTAAATGTGTTCTACGTTTGGTTTCCTAAAATCGAGCAAGACAAGGATCAAAAATTGGATATGGCATGATAGCAAGGATCGAACCCGAGCCGAAGGATGAGCAGTCTCGTGCACTATCTTCTGCGCTACAAGAATAACTGACACTAAGTGTATCTGCAGACTGCTTGAAGTCGCATGTACAACGGCCTACTGGCTATCTTGAATGCTAACTAATTCAGTAACGGTGCAATATATCGAATAATTTTCTGAAAAATTATTTCTCAGCACATCCTAACCTTGAACGCCCTGATAAGCTTTCAGACTGTTTCTGACCATCCTGTCCAGTAAAGAAGATCTAATTGCCAACTACTCATTGCATTGTGGACAAAGTCGAACGCAAGTCCCACATTCAGCCTTAGATGGTATGCAGACGGAACATCCATCTGTATGTTGATGAAAAAACGGAAATCTTCAATGAAAGTCTCAGGATGTAAATGTCTGAGCAGAAAGCCATACTGAAATGTTTAACAGAAATTTCGAGATTATCATTCAACAGATTAGCACCAAATTCATTAAGTTCTGGAATACAATCAATACGTTAGCTGCAAGGCTTATGTTACCTGATAACAGAGAAGAAAGAAAGAAAACAAGCAACTTGTCTGAGAGTATATACTTTACTATTGTCTCACAATTATTTTTGTATACAACAGCATGTCAGCAACAACAAAGTGCAAATTGATTGAAAAATGGAAGGCTATTCGACTGAAATCGAAACTGATAAGAGTGGGATAGTTGAAGAGAAACTAGTCTCACAGAGAAATGTTGGAGGCTGTTTCTGAAACTCTTGAACTACTCACACAAACAACTCATAATGCAGACTGTAGAGAAGAAGATACAATAAGTGATTACATTAAACATCACGGCACTACTGAGATATGTGGAAGGTATGTTTATGGTGCATTACCTGTAAGTGTAATTAAACATACAATACGATTTGGGAACAGAGAATTTGAAAGAAAACCTGCTTTATTGAACTTCATATTCTTAATAACTTCAAAATGTGTTGAATATTTATCAAAAGAATTAAAAATGATTGCGGAAATATTATGTATGACTCAAGAGCACAGTAAAAGCAATTCTCCAACAGGATGAATAAAACGTTTTAGTAAACCAGCGTTGGAGGAAAATGATGGTGAAGTGACTGACATTTTGGGAATTAAATGGACGTTAGATCTCCGCTATATATTTGATTATGACGCTCCCAAGTAAATTATAGAATCGTAGAACTGATCAGTGCAGAAAACTCAGTTACTTCAGAGCTCAGAGAAAACGCACTAGGGATTGATTATGGAGACAGTAGTTTGAGAACTCCACAAATCTGCACACAAAACATTCTCACTTAGAGGCTTGAATGACCTACAACAAAGTGATCTTGCATGAGACGATCAAGGTTTCAAATATACGTTATGGTCACTGACACCTCTTACAAATTCGCGTGAGCCCTACCTATAAAATCGAAGGTAGGGTAGGCAGCAATACAGGCGAAGGGCTAATTGCTGCAGACAGGGAGTGATCACCATCCAGCAAAGCTTCAAACATTATATGACAGTGAATTTTATAATAAATATTTCAAGGCTGTATCAGAGAGTTCATACACCAATATTCAGACTCCTACCAGTTGAAAGCAAGTACTAAGGATCGTTTGATCACAGCGATAGAAACCCATATGTGGAATTGTTTAATCTTCAAGAACCATTGGACAGATGATCCTATGCAAACAGCTGACCAGTGTAAACGAACCACATGTAAATGATAAACATGAAACCAACTAATATTCACAATAATGAGCTTCTAAACAATTTATAGAGTCATATTAAAACTGTTATCTACGTAAACATAAATGTTATGTAACTTATTTGCTATATATGTTGGGTGGCCCTCAAAGATGTATATAACAAAGCTCACAAGCCGCCAAACCACAGAGTGCAGAGCATACTTGATAGGAGGCACATCCTAAATGGTAGTGGCAGTATTCTCAATAAGAGTCCTGTATAATTACACATCCTGTTTAGTCACACTGCGTTTTCTCTCCATCTCACTTCTTGGACAGCTCTTCATTTGCTGCATTTTTATACTGTTTTTTTCTTCCGTCAACAAAATCCTAAATCACGTTTGTCATCGAAGGATTTCTGCTAGGCGTTGTCTTTATACCTGGTTGACAATTCTCTGAATTCACTGCCTCATCTCTCAAAGGTACCCCTTCATCTTCTATTGCAATCCTTTCCCTATTTCAATAAATCGTTGTCTAATGCTCTCTTTAAACTCTCAACAACCTCTGGATTTTTCATTTCATTCAAATTCAGTTTTAATCATGAGTTATTAACCAACAAATTAAGTATTGTCACAGTAAACGTCTACAACGGGATACTTCTTACAATTAAAAATTTGGTTTCGAACTCTCTGTCTTATCATTATATAATAAATCTCTAAACTTTCAGTGTCTCCATGTCACTTTCGCGTATACAACATTCTCTCATGATCACTAAACCCTGTGCTAGCGATGGTTAAATTATTCTCGGTGTAAATATCTACGAGGTGGTTGCCTCTTTCACACCTTTCCCCTCTTCATTACTTCCTACTGTTTTTCTTTCTCTCTCTTTTCCTACTAAAGAAATCCAGTCAACATCCCAACTGCAGTTCCGTCCACCATAACTATCTGAATGCCGTGTTTTACCTCATCATATATTCTTCCAGTCTCTTCGTCGCCTGCGGAGCTGGTAGGCAAATAAACTTGTACTACTGAGGTACTGTTGGCTTCGTGTCTATCTTGGCTGTGATAATGAGTTCACTATGCTGTTCTTAGTAGCGTGCCCTTATTCCTATTTTCTAACTCATTTTTAGACGTACTTCCGCATTGCCCCTATTTTTATTTGTCTGCATAAACCCGCACTGAGATGAGCAGACTTCTGTTATTTCTGGCATCGCACTTCACTAATTTGTACTATATCGAAATTTCTCCTATCCATTTGCCAAAGCCAAAAGTGGAACTTCGACATATTATTGTATTCCCTAATCTTCGTACCCAATAAAAACATCTAACATTGCAAATTATGACTCGTAGAATGACAGGTCTTTCCTGATGACGACGTCTTCCTGAGTAATCTACATTTGGTGTTGCGAATGGGGCCTATTTTATCTCTGAAACATTCTGTCCCAGGAGAACCTCATCGTTATTAAGACTTGCCGCAGAGTTCCATCTTCTCGGAAAAGCAACGACTCTGGTTTCCCCTTGCTTTTGGTGTCTGTAGTTCTTACGTAGCAAACCCATGAAAGGTAAAGTAACAGACCAGTCATACAGGCTTTTCGCCCTGCAACTGCTGAAAAGGTTGTTACCCCTCCTCAGAAAACACATGTTTCTCTAGGCTGCACAGATACACCTCTTTGTGATTGAACTTACGATACCACTATGTGTTTTTCTGAGGCAAGGAAACAACCCGACCTCGGCCAGGTCAGTGACCCATGGGGTGTCAAACCTCCTATATTTCGTAATATAACCTAGAACACACACCGTGGCTGCTGCCATAGCTTTCACTCTACAAATCTAAATACAAATTAGACGTATTAAAAAAATACTCTCATGCAAACTGCGCAGATAACTAAAATCAGTTATGAGATACTGAAAAATAATTGCAAAACGTACTAAGATAAACGGCTTTAATCGAGATAGGAGATAGCTTGCCAAAATGCTAGCTGGTAGAACCCGAAACTGGAATTTCGTGTGCAGTTGGGTACTTAGTCAGTTAGTTAGCTAGTTAGTTTCATGTTACACAGATAATGCTGCTCGATAAATCATAATGATAAGAAACGAGTCAGTTTAGATTCACGTCTCAGATTAATAATTAATTTGTAAATATAGCTACATGGTAAACATTTTCAAGGTTGAGCTGTCAAGGGGAAAGTATTTCACTTAGTTTCCAAATTTTTCTTTGCTCTCTGTCAGACATTTTATATCTCTAGGTAAGGGGCCAAAAGGTTTCGTTCCACATTCGGCGCCCCTTTTTGTGCTAAAGACAACCATGGTGTTGGGTAATGAAAATGTCATTTTTCCTTCTTGTATTGTAATCATGTACATCATTTCATTTCAGCTGTGGTGGATTATTTACAACAAAGTTCACGAGAGAATAAATACACTGCGAAGTAGTAGTCAGAATGCCCAAGTCCTTTAACAGATATCCGTAAGAAGATTGTGGGTGAGAAACACGTATTTGTCTTTCAGACGGTTATGAGGAACGCAGACTTTCTTTCTTTAAGCTACCGCAGAACTTTATACCATATGACATAAATGAATGAAAATATGCTAAGCATGTCAACTACTGATATCTCTCTCTCCGATATTGCAGTAATTCTATGTGCAAATGTGAGTGAACTAATTTGTTTCAGTAATTCCAAATGTGTTTTTTTCAGTTTAATTGTAATCAGTACTTCACCTAATAATTTCGAAGTTTCCACCCTATTTTTTATTTCCTCACCATGTTTTACGCTAATGATTAGAGTAGTACCAGTAGATGTGCAGAACTGATATTTTGCGTCTTTTCAAAATTGAAAGTGAGACAATTTGCAGAAAAAACGGTCAGTGATGCTTTATGAACATTATTTATCCATTCCTCTGTTTCTGTACGCGTTCGTTGATTGATTTCAAAACTAGCGTCATCTGAAAAATGAACCAATTGTGGTGTGTTACACGGAAGTTCATTTACGTACTCCTATGTGACGAACAATATAAGGCCTAAAATATACCCTTGCGAAACCTCACACGTGATTTCTCCCCAGTCAGAATTACGTCCCCGTAGTCTGGTGGTTGAATTACTACAAGCAAGTACAGCTTTCTGCGTTCTTTGGTTAGATATGACATTAACCATTGGTTGGCTAAACTATCAGTACCATAAAACTTCAAACTATCTAGGAAATGTGTCCCATGATAGAAACGGTAGTTAGTGCTATGGCTTCACTATTTTCAGCAGTAGTACAGCAAAAACCACCCGTAGTACATTATCACCAAACACATACACTGATTGTGCCTCAATATACTGGGGAAAAACGCTACTGGAAGTAAATACTGCCGTTATTCAGCTACGGACACAGTGTCCTATACTAAGATCAATTAATACAATATTTCATTGTGGAAATCATGCATTTTTCATACTTCCTTGGAAAGAACACAAAATATGCACTGATTTATATATCTCGTGTATTTTTGTGGCATATTATGTACTTTAACTGTTGCAGTAACTTAATTCTTTTTTTTTAATTATATACTAGCTAAGTTAATACTTATTAAAGTACGAAAATAACATAAAACGTTACAAGTAATCATAAATTATTACATTTCATTATAAAAATATTCTTGTAGTACAAATAAATTAGAAAGTCACTTTGCTATTACTTTCTCGGTAAATTCCTCTTTGATTGAGCAGCGCAATCATATATTTACCAGAAAGCGAAAAGAGATAACTAAATATAGTGCCACTCTTGGATGTCAACAGCGTTTCAGTACTTCAACTAATATGGAATTAATTATAGGACGTTGCCTATCAAGTTTCAAGAACTATCTTTGTGAATAAATAATTGGATGATGAACCTTTCATTTATTTATTTATTGATTCATTTATATCTAGACGTTGACAAGAGTGATGACATGAAAACAATGGCAAGTGTGTTGACTTTCGTACACTACAGCGAAGTTTACCTGTCTTAGTGGGGTACTACGGATGACGTGCGCCAGTACCGTATTGCAAAAAGGAAATATCCATTCTGTAAAGTCACTCTCGATGACGAAAAGGACAACAAAGCTGTAGTAAATAACGAGCTGCGCCATTCTTGGCAGAGTAGGTCCATCAAAAGATAGACGAAGTAAATGAGGGTGAATGTCTCTCCTGTCTTGTTGTCAGACTTGTCAGCACTCCCTAGCAAATAGACGTCTACTGGTAGCCGCTCCTAGATGAACTTGTCAAGTTTCAGGCAGTTGCTAAGCTGAATTTCAGAGAGCGCCAGTAATTAATTAGGATCTGACGGCTTTCGAGTTTCGAGCACTGTGCGATTAAAGCCTGTTTATCGACTAAAGTGGCAGAGTTTCCTTCGCGAAATGGATTCTACAACTGTAACTGGTGTGAGTCGAAAGAAAATAGCAATTAAATCCTCGTGTCTTAATTCCAGTGTATGTTTATGCATTAGAAGGCAATGCACAGTAAGATATTTCATGATTAGAAAAGGATTTTCATTTAATTTCGTAACACCTCTGCATGAGTTCAGCTTTTGTAACCGGTAAACGCGTCTTGTAGTTTAAAGGATTTTCTACGCACGTGCTGAGCAGATTTACGAGGACAGTATGTTTGGCTCTCATTTTCGGAATTATGCTGCCACGAAAGGGAAAAGATACCACATGATAATGTTTATTGTGTTTTTAAACATTTGACTTTACTTACAGCCATAATGTTATACAGGCTTTTGAGATCAACGCCTCGAGATCGATACTACTGTAACATATTCTCACTTTGATTTTGACTTGGTAAGAGGAATGTGTTGATTGTGGCATTGATTCTGCAAACATTTATAAAGCATGTGTTGCCATTCCGATGTTTGTTACTGCACTGTCAGTGCAGCCTCAGTAGGCCGGGCTTGAAAATGAACCTGTGAGGGTTCGAAACTAGTCGCGTAATATAAATAATGCAAATGTTGACAGAATGGTTAATAAAGCCTTCAAGGCTTATCCTTGTCTTTTTATCGTGAACAGTTCCGACGTTTGTAAGGCTAAATGCTAATTTAAGGATCTTCAGTAAATCTCATCACTGGAAGAAGTCAATAAAATGTTTGGCCCTCCCACGATGAGTAATACATTGGTTTTAAATGTATCACAATTTGGCCCTCCCACGATGAGTAATACATTGGCTTTAAATGTATCACAATTTCATTGTATATCACTGCTGTGAAGAGCTACTTCTGATGATGAGGTAAGAAGGCATGAAATCGAACATGATATAGTAAAATGAAGGACATCTAATTGCAGTCTGATAAAACTGACTTTGTCCCTGATTATTTGTACATCCGCCTGCCTATCCGTGTTGTCAGCGCCACTAGTTGCCACGCGAGGGACACGGGTTCAATTCGCGGTACTGCCAGGGATTTGTCCTTGCTGGGAAACAGGAACGGGATGCACTCAGCCTTGTGATCCAGTTGAGGTGCTACTTGACCGAGCAGTAACAGCACCATGTCTGCTAATCCGACAACAGCCGGGAGAGCGGTGTGCTCACGTCAGAGACAGCCTTGTACGAGTGTATCGTATCTCAATGATGCCATTGACTAAGGATGACCCGGCAAGCGCGATTCACCCATTTATGGCCAGAACATTGCTACTAATTAATCATACGACTGCTTTCCACATAGCACCATTGAAGGAGGAACGCTTTAATATCTGATAATTTTGTATTCGCAGCGTACGTGGTGCGATCTGACTTCAGTCCTTTCGAGGTGTTAGTGTTGATGGAAAGTTCTAGTCCCAAAAGAGAGCAAATATCTATTCAAAACCATTATACAACCAGTCTTACGGTAACGCTTATATCTAACTCGTACGGGTGAACAGTTTCTAAGATGATTTCTTGTTTACAATTTAGATAATCACATTATTTACGTGTAGTTAAAGAGAAAAGAAAAACTGAAAGCAGGAAATCGGTTGAAAGGCTGACAGGCCACGAGTTCCAGTTAAAACAGTTTCAGTTCAATCTCTCTAAATGTCTCTACATTTGGAAGGAAGAAACAGGTCTTCTGGTAGTCTACAATAGACTCTTTTTTTATTACGTCCTCTTCACTTAGCAATTAGCTAAGCATGTTCCTAATAATGCACTCACTCGTATGTGCAGGTGAGATTACCTTAAGAGTTCCATCGCTTCATGTATTCCGAAAATGGTCGTAGGTTGCCGATGATGACTTTGTGTATCAATAGTGGAAGATGTTTAGAATCTCCTTTCAAGTTCCTGGTTACATTTGGCAGCGAATGATACAAAATTTTATGTTTAAGGCATACACTTCCTGTATTCGCACTGTGATTTATTATGGTGAGAAATAATTCGAATGTACAACTAGACATTTTGGGTAGTGTTGATTTTATAAGTTCAGGCCGTTGTAAAATGAAAGTACAGTTACATATCGTGATGTTCATAAACAAAACGCTACATTTCAATCACTTCAGGATTAGCCAGTTGATAGATTGTACAGTGCCACCCGACTTTAAGCAACATTTATTTTTCCCTCTAAACTTGATAAATTTTGTTATACTGCGAAAGCAAGATGGTTAGTCTAAGAAGCAAAGATCTTCAGTAGTTCAAGCGGGTTCAAATTACATTACCTAAGACAGTTATAAAACGTCCCCTATGAAAAATTATATACGACTGTGCTTAAACTGACACACAATATTTTTAGCGAAACGCAATCTGACTTTCAAAAATCCCTACAAAAGAATGGCCCTGACTAACATTAACCTATACATTTCACAAATCACTTACCTCACACAAATCTCCATTACTCGAACTACTGCAATACAGCGAGCGCCACTACTGCCAGCTAAATAAAAGATTCAAACTACGGAAGGCACTAACTACTGATAGAGATACACTCCTGGAAATGGAAAAAAGAACACATTGACACCGGTTTGTCAGACCCACCATACTTGCTCCGGACACTGCGAGAGGGCTGTACAAGCAATGATCACACGCACGGCACAGCGGACACACCAGGAACCGCGGTGTTGGCCGTCGAATGGCGCTAGCTGCGCAGCATTTGTGCACCGCCGCCGTCAGTGTCAGCCAGTTTGCCGTGGCATACGGAGCTCCATCGCAGTCTTTAACACTGGTAGCATGCCGCGACAGCGTGGACGTGAACCGTATGTGCAGTTGACGGACTTTGAGCGAGGGCGTATAGTGGGCATGCGGGAGGCCGGGTGGACGTACCACCGAATTGCTCAACACGTGGGGCGTGAGGTCTCCACAGTACATCGATGTTGTCGCCAGTGGTCGGCGGAAGGTGCACGTGCCCGTCGACCAGGGACCGGACCGCAGCGACGCACGGATGCACGCCAAGACCGTAGGATCATACGCAGTGCCGTAGGGGACCGCACCGCCACTTCCCAGCAAATTAGGGACACTGTTGCTCCTGGGGTATCGGCGAGGACTATTCGCAATCGTCTCCTTGAAGCTGGGCTACGGTCCCTCACACCGTTAGGCCGTCTTCCGCTCACGCCCCAACATCGTGCAGCCCGCCTCCAGTGGTGTCGCGACAGGCGTGAATGGAGGGACGAATGGAGACGTGTCGTCTTCAGCGATGAGAGTCGCTTCTGCCTTGGTGCCAATGATGGTCGTATGCGTGTTTGGCGCCGTGCAGGTGAGCGCCACAATCAGGACTGCATACGACCGAGGCACACAGGGCCAACACCCGGCATCATGGTGTGGGGAGCGATCTCCTACACTGGCCGTACACCACTGGTGATCGTCGAGGGGACACTGAATAGTGCACGGTACATCCAAACCGTCATCGAACCCATCGTTCTACCATTCCTAGACCGGCAAGGGAACGTGCTGTTCCAACAGGACAATGCACGTCCGCATGTATCCCGTGCCACCCAACGTGCTCTAGAAGGTGTAAGTCAACTACACTGGCCAGCAAGATCTCCGGATCGGTCCCCCATTGAGCATGTTTGGGACTGGATGAAGCGTCGTCTCACGCGGTCTGCACGTCCAGCACGAACGCTGGTCCAACTGAGGCGCCAGGTGGAAATGGCATGGCAAGCCGTTCCACAGGACTACATCCAGCATCTCTACGATCGTCTCCATGGGAGAATAGCAGCCTGCATTGCTGCGAAAGGTGGATATACACTGTACTAGTGCCGACATTGTGCATGCTCTGTTGCCTTTGTCTATGTGCCTGTGGTTCTGTCAGTGTGATCATGTGATGTATCTGACCCCAGGATCGTGTCAATAAAGTTTCCCCTTCCTGGGACAATGAATTAACGGTGTTCTTATTTCAATTTCCAGGAGTGTAGTTAGCAAATGAAAGATTTTAATAGAGAACAAACAATGTATTTGCCTTAATAGTCATAATATATATAGCAGTTCATGGCATCCAGTCTTACAAATTTCAAAACCCCGCCATCTCTCTCCCCACATCCACCACTGCTGGCGGCTCACCTCCAACTGCGCAACGCTACGCGCTGTTCACATCCAGCTGCCCAACACTACAATGACAGACAACAATGCAAACTAGCCACAGACTGCACACAGCACAACCAGTGATTTTCATACAGAGCGCTACGTGGCGTTACCAATAAGAAAACCTAAACAGCCTACTTACACAGTATTAAGTAACACAATAATGAGAATAATTGGTAAGAGCTGCCACTGAACTAGTCATCCAGCACCTACTCATACTTAATATCGGCTATAACGACTGAAAAATCTGCAGTCCGTTATAAGCACTTCGCAGTATAAATATTCAAATAAATGCTGTGGGACAAATTTCTATGTATTTCCAAAGTAGTCAAAATTTAGCATATTACATTATGAAGCACTAATGCAGAAAAAGAAGCGAATAAACATACGTACAGGCTGATTTTAATTCGCCCGAAGTGTGTAGTTATGCTACGAGTAACAGAACTCTGGCTGGTAATAATAATTTCGTAAAACTCAATGACCGGGAGTTCGTCTTTGAATTGGACACCACTTCGGTGTCTTGCATGTCCATAACGTACTACAGTTGTCCAACAGGTGAAAAGTGACCTACAGTGTAACATGGAATCCTAACAACGTGATAATTGTTAATGACGACTGCACATTTCGATGATGGGTGAAGACTAGATTAAAGGCGGACTTAAGTTTACCGTGGTCCTACCTCTTATTCCATCCGGTGACCTTCCGTTTTCAGGGTACGCTAGACCATCAGGACTGAGCTAGTCCATCTGGTGACTCACGGCGTTGACACTGGGCAGTCTCAGTCACCGTCCTTGACTGTCAGCGTGCTGACAGTAGTCACCTCATCTTTGACAGATTCCAGAGTCGGCATCTGTGGAATGAGGACTGTGTTGCTGCCTCCTAAAATACATGACATGGGTTCGCATATTGTTTTGAAGTATCAGGTAACCTATGGCTTCATATGTCTAGTTTTCCATCCAATTATGTCGCATCATTGAGTACCTGCATCCTGTAATTAACGATGGTTATTCAGAGACAAGTCAGTGGCATGATATGATTCAGATGGTTGCGGAATGGCCGCACACTTTCTTTTGGAGTGAAAGCATGTGACACTCACTTTCCTGTAACTGAGCTTCTTCGAATAATCCCAAACATCTCGTAACCGGTCTAAATCTCTTGGAAACACGTGGACAATGAAATCCGGAGTTGCTAGTGGATATATGTACCTGGTGGTTATAATTAAAGAAGTCTACTCACAGAGGTCAAGCGTGGGCTGTAGTTACGGCATGGAAGCGAAACTTTGTAGAAATTCTAATACGTTAATGGGGAACCGATTAATGCAGGAAACATATTAGTTCCAGTTTTGGGCACCAGGTGCAAATCTGGTGCTGTGAATGCAGGAAAGACGAATACAAATGTTTCCGTATTGGGAACTGGACTTGGGTAGAAAAGGTCGAACAGGTGAGAAAGGTGTAATGTTGACATTATTAGCCGTCGCTTACACAAGTTGTTCAATATGAGCACCTGAGGCATCAACGGAGATGCTGCACTGCGCTCGGGGCGTCAAAAATAGTAACTAAACTTTTTAGAGCGTAAATTAACGCATTAGAATATTACCAAGTTTCGCTGCCATTCGATAATTATGGCCTACACTGGACATTTGTGAGTGGCTGCACTTTAGTTACAACCACCTGTTATATTCACAGAAACAGGAAGTTTTATGCAACTAATTCCTCAAAAAAAAATTATTTGTGACAGATAGTATAATCATTCACGCGTTTGTAAAACATACATTTTACACAACGGCAGGATACTGTGTAACAAATGTGTAACTATTTCCAATCGCAACGCAAAAGTCAGTTTTTCCCAGTAGGTGACTGTCAACAATATTTACACAATGAGAAGCTCAAAAGGCCTAACCTAGAGAATTTTAAGGAAGTATGTTTCCATATAGAAGTAACATTATTTATTGTTAACAATTTTCAGACACATGTGCGTCCATTACCACTCTTTGGATGACAGTGCGTTTATTACTTTTTACCCTAAGATAAATCGCTGCTGCCTTAATGATAAGGATTAGCTGTTACTATATTGGTGCACCCACATGTAGTACACGTTGCTTCATGCAGTGGAGAATGGCAAAACAGAGGCACGCCGGCGACCAAGGCGTTGCGAAGTAGGCAAGCACAGATAGCCTGGCTGACAGCACCAGTCTAACAACAGGCTGACGGAAGGACGCACACAGACAGAGCGCCGAGCGAAGCCTGGAGAGTGCCGAGTAAGGGGAAGTGAGGCCAGCATGCATATGAGCGCCTGACTATATGCCAGACTTGGCTGCTTCGTCACCAATACTTTCCAATTACTTACGTTTTAAGTCAGCAACGTACGGGACGACTAGAGTCATCAAAAGTTCTTTACAGTCTGTATTTTATGTGTGCCTCCCTTACTGTTTGTCCAAGAAATTTGAACACGGTGCTTTACCTGATGTCGATGACCAGTTTTAGTGGTTTTAATACGTAATTGTCTTATGTTTAGTCATACAGTTATCTACGAAATAACTGAAATAACACGTTAAAAAGACACGCAACATACATTTCTTTTAACGCGCTGATATGAAACTACTGAAACAAGAATCATCAATGCCAAGACACAGTTAACGTGCAGGTTCCATTAATTCTGGTGGGATACTAGCTTAAAATAGTTCTGTAACCACGGACCACAGTTTGCTTTGAAACTTCTTCATTCCCTACTCCTTCTCAGTCTCTTCACATCCGGAGTCATTGCTGATTACTTAGCATCGTTATTTAATAAAAAGTTTGTTTTTTTCCGTCTACCGAAAAAGGCACTTCTAGCTGTGAAACATTGAATGAGCTTTTCTTCTTACTTTGTATTCTTCGCTGTGTTTCCATCCGATACGAAGCTTCCAATTTAGTCTGGGGCATCCAGGCGAGCTGAAGTTAGCCTAGCGCTGTGCAGTCCCCAAAATCTCCGACTATCTGTGGAGGCGTGAATTTCCTGTGTCCACAGAAAACTTCTGCGCTGTCCTTTTTGTATCTTTATTTTAGACGCGGGCCCCAGATCCTCATTATAAATGGAAATTCTGTTTGAGAGACAAGAGAAGTCACTAGAACCAAGACAAACACAGCTGAGATCAGGTCCTCCTCCCGCCTCCCTGAGGGACCTCAGCTGCCTGCACACTTCGCCGCAACGCGGTGGCAACTTGTTCATCTGCTTCAAGGATAGCGCAGTCAGGCAGAAATTGTGTGCTCTGAGAAACACACTAATACAAGAGATTGTGCTTCTATTGCACGCAGTCTGACGAATTTATTCCGTCAGAAAATCACAGATCCCATGTACAAGTAACTGCAAATTAGTTAAGAGAGACACTAATACTGAAAGGTGCGATTTAGTTTTCTCAACTGAGAAACTAAAATAACTTCATTCTTTGTAAATGGACATTCCGAATGAGAGTTAATTTCGATGACACTGTAGATGAAGGGGTTCAACTTATCAATATGTAGGACTCTGAGTAAGTGAAACAGCTAATCAAGACTCAAAATCAAAGATGACTGAATATCAACTTGCTTTAGGTAACAATAGCCAGAGATGTAATAAATGTTTAGCATGAATGAAGCACAGAACTGTATTGGTGGCAATGTTTGTCAACAGGTATGTAACTTAACTAGGAAGAAGAAATAAAAAAATTTTCAGTCAGATGTTCTCGTAAATTATTATTCAGTGGCTAAACTTTTTCAGCTCAATAATCAACAACGTTATTACTGTTTTAGGAATATTGATAATTAATCGGTTTATCCATTAAAGTGTTTACGTAAGCATTTGAATGTTTGACTAAAATATACTTCAGTCTTAAAAGTAATGTGCTCACAGATGATCTTTGTCAATAGCATAAGAAATATAAGCAACAAAAAAGTGAAGTAATTCTACAGAATGTAGAATTTAAATGAAAGTCTTCCAGTAACAGCACGAATTTGTGAAGAGGCATTCATAGGATCACGGAATCTTAATTCTGTCAACTAGGGGCTTCAATAGAAACACTGTAAAAGCACATCTGAAAAATTGGAAAGTAGAGAGCAATGACAAATTGTCCCAGTGAGAGTTCTCAGCAACACTAACCATGCCATGATTTCTAGCAGGATTTTTCAGTACAGTTATGCAAAAGATGTTGTTTCAGCTTATAACGCACATAATTTGTTTAGGAACATGAAAATATTGGAAATGACTACCAGCTATAAGATTCCGACAGTAAATCTTTCTTTAAAGAGAAGAAAACATGCACACATTTTCTGTGTTGAATACGTGATGTATGCAACGAATAAGGAATAAATGGTGCAAAGTTGTGTAGGGAAGCAGCCTACTCACGCCTTATAAAATTCGCATCAGTCTTTCCATTGTGTGCCAGCCAGCTGTAACTAGCTCTGACGTCATAAATGTTGCGCAATACTTTAAAAATCAAGTAAATAACCTGAAACGTTTCTAGCATGTCAGGAGTAATACTAAATCAATATGTGTTGAATATCAGTTCAATAACTTTAACCATTTTCGAAATTTGGATATTCTTCTGTAAAAATGATTGGCGCAACAGAAAACAGCTAGATAGTTAAAAATTTATATTTAGATTCCTTTTGCATAATAATTTAGTAGAAACAGTATTCTGGATCTCACAAATTAAAATTTTAGTTGAAATTCAGGATTTTCTGGTTTTTGTCTTAGAAATTAAGGAAGCAAGATAGATTAAGTAGACGAATAAATAAAGCTAGGATGTTTAAATTTAAATAGAAGGGAGATCCGCTATAATTATAAAAAATGTGAGAAGTTTCAACAGAATAACTATAAAACTATAGCTATAGCGTATCTCCATGAAGCAAGTTCAGAACTCGTCTACTGCGTGTAGTGTTATTAAATTAATTCTCTTCCCAAAATATTTGACTTAGCCACATTACACTTTTATTATGATTACTTACTTGCGTGCTGATTGCACAATTAAATTGAAAGCTTCATCGGCCATCAGCAAAAGAAGCAATGATTTATTCAATAACTTAAAGTGGTCCATTACTAGCACAACGGCTAGTCGGGAGAGCAGATTTGATCAGGCGTTCCCTTAGCCGTCCGCACCGCGGCTTTATATGTATGAACGCGCGAGAAGGAAGGAAGGCCCCAGTTCTCTCCAGACACTGATTAGCGCAGCACCTGTGCCAGGAGTCGCACCGCGTCGGCGTAGTTGATAGAAACAGCCTAGGATGCAGTAATAAGTTACTCGGTACACGCGTAACCATGGAATCGTTTACGAGTGAAGTGTTAATTTTGGGATGTCGTTAATGATCTATCTTTAGTTTGCGTATGTCGTATTTTCACGTGCCGCCGCAGGACAGACATTCTACCATTATTAGCGTGGCGTTTGATGAACATTATCATCAAATTATGGCGAGCATTCACTTAAACACTTAATTTGAACAGTTATAGTGGCATCAGCGCATTAGACTCTGAACTGCTCTGGTAGTTGGATTGTGTGGATTCTTTTTGGTCTGTGACTTTCAGAATACAGTGAACATTTTAGAGAGAATGGTTTTTGATTATGAATCCCAGACAATCTCTTAATTCCTCAGAGCTATAAGCTGTAGCTATAAATGTATTTCTCAGATGAAGTGGGCACTAGGAATTCTAATTACAGGCTTCACGTTTTGCTAATCACTTTCTGGTTGCCAATATTGTAGTTAGAGAGCCAGTGTTGAGAACGGCAAACAGCATAAATACAAAACATTTATTCTATTATTCCACCTGCCATCCCACAGTTGGATACTGCGCAAGACGCCGACTAAGGTGTTGTCATGCCTTTAGGCTGTCGCTATGTTCTGACCAACTGAAAATCAGATCACCCCATACATTTAGAAGCGATAATGAAAATTCTCGGGCCACGAATTAACGATATGGATGAAGGTGGCCGTAGCAAATGAGTCCTGGTTCTTGGTTCTCACACAATTTTTTTTTAAAAAAGAATAGATCATCCAACTAATAAAATGTAAATTCGGTCCCAGTTAACTACACTTTATTGTGATCTCAGTTAACAGATACACGGACATGAACTAATGACAGAATGTAACTGAGATTGATAAAGTACAGAGAACACGAAAACTAACATCTAGAAATCATTGAATGACTTGGCAAGGTCCATGTGGGATAGGTGAATGGAATGGCCGCCGTCTCACAGCTCACCTATGAAAAGAGAACGATCGCTTCGCTTTAACTGGAAAGGTATATGACTGAATTACGCAAATAACATAACTATCCTGGTCACGAGTGAGCTCTCAGTCATTTAAGAAAGGTATGGATATCATTGAACCTAATCAACTCTAAACAACTCGCCCAAACGCTATTAACAACACTCATTCCATTCATTTCTGCAAGTCCTCGCCATTCTTGGATATTGGAACGTAAGAGGTTGCGAGTAATGTGGTCGTGCCCACAACGCAACACATCAGTCGCTGCTTGGTCGTAACGTCCCTCAGAGAAATTGTGTCTTCCATCCTGCTGAACCAAGTGCGTCTTCCACCAAAGCTATAGTCCCAGATTCGATTGTGTTGTGAATTTGACTGAGTCCAAGAAGCAGCTCTTTCTTTCTGCTCTCCATAGAGTTTGTGTGCTTCTCCATCGTCAACGGGAAGTCTCAGCTAAACAATGGACAGTGGTATAATTTTCGACAACAACAGTAGTATAATTTTCAACAAACTTTCCATCTCTGAAATGTTTTATGAAGATAGCCAATCGGCGGTCTTTCTGAAATACCATTGTTATACAACTTACTACAAATCTGTTGTCTTGCGTGCACTATTTGAGATGTCCAGATACGTGAGAGAAGCATGGAATAATTCAAGGTTATGCATGCCGTATTAAAGTAAGACCTCATCGCATCTACTACTACAGTCACTACCCAATTCTATAGACACTAAAATCTGCCACTGACCAAGGAATGACGAGAATGCTTTGATAGGGTATCACTGAGCTCTCAGATAGTGCGTATTGCAGCCAGCTGTTGAGAGTTTACAAGTCGGGAGGGACTGTCCGATTTGTACTAGATTCTACAGAAATTAAGGTGATCTTTCTGCTACGAAATAGTCTCTGTAACATCGAGACCTGACTTAAAAATTTCGCGATGTGAAACATTTAACGAATATAGAACTCCGATAATGTTATTAGTAAATCCTATTGGATCCAGAATCATGTAAATATGGCACATTCATATATTTAGGTAGAAGTTATCATTTCACTGCCTTACTGTTTGAAACTAATATAAGTGATGGTGCATTTATATCAACCACCGATACTGTATTGGTACCGACAAATTTGGAACTAGTAACTTTGTTCGTGGATGATCAATTAATAGCGTTACAGTAGGAAGACATCATTGTTTTGAACAAGATGCCAGACAAATATTACCGATACGAAGTTATAGTCAGGCCCGCAGACAGGAGTGGAGCAGCCCCCGGCCACGAAATGTATGGGCTTATACTAGAATACAATGGAAATTTTCTATAACCAAAATGCATTCTTAATATTATTCGTTCTTGATTACAACTGAAAGTCAAGTGAAAGGAGTTTCTGAAGTAAAGAAGTGGATGACAAACATTCACAAAACTTTATGAGGCATCAACTCTTGTAAAGAAGAGTGGATGGTGAACAGCGTTATAACATTACTAAATCTGTATTTGCGTAAAGATATCCATTAGGTTGAAAGCAGACCACTGTGACGCCTCCTACTGCTCCCTACTGCCACTTACACGATCAGTTAAAGTGTAATGTCATTCTTCTACGTCGAGCCAGTATTCTTCACCTCGTCAAGGTGGGAGCGATGTGACACAACAGTATCCGTCATTGCGGTCAATATTTGTCGATCAATGAGTTTAGATTCAAATTATAACCATCCGGTATCAGCGTAGTTGTTTAGCGTTTGCCACCAAAGATGCTCATTAATACTTACCAGGTGGCCCGTTCGTCTTTGAAAATGAATTGATATCTTTCATTTGGCGTAGCACACGTATATCGAATTAATTCCTTCAAAAGTCGCAGGATTCATCTAAAACCGTTTATTCGATACGATCCACTACGGTGGACAGTCATACTTAAGCCCGGTAATAAATTTCCAAAGAGGGTCTGTAATTGGAAGTCAAAGAAATGTAAGTAGCCCGGCTTTCAATGAGGTTAACGGTTTCACGCAGGGGCGCATGAAGGTAAAGAGTCGCGAATATTCAGAACTACAACGCTGAAAGCTGGGACGGTAGAATCTCGAGCACAAAGACTGCCAGACGCTAAAGACTCACAGACGCTATCGACTAACAGACGTGAAAGACGTTAACAATACGTGCATTGGGCTTGTAGCTGTAAAACAAAAGGGACTTTCGTTAGAAGCTCTTTGAATGAATCCCCTCGCTCCTTTGCATATAATACTCTATTCCATTGGCTCTTATTATTCTTTTATGAAATGTTTCTGCTTAAAAACGAGCTTTCGTGACTTTATATGAAATATGGGAATTCTTCATGGCTAACTTCAAAATAGAGAAGATAGGAAACCAGAGCTTACTCCACCCAAGGACATTTTTGAACTAATTAGCTTCATTTGTCTCCAGTCTCAGTCCCATATTTAGATGCGACGTGGCTACATCCAGGATATTTCTAAATACAACAGAGTAGACTTAAATTTAGTGTCTTTGTTCGAGGAAGTAAATAGATGCCTTTCATGTAGAAAAAAATAACAAATGCTTCTAGAAGGTAGGATCACGTGGAGTGGAACAGATCTATCAAAGCGAAAGTGATCTTGAAGCCCCTGTCCAATTATATCAAAGTAAGCACAAACAACCACATAAAAAAGACATTAGCTAAAAGTCACTGAACCAGGAGCTTTCCATAGGTCAACTTATAAGTCAGCTTTTGACCAAGTTAGCTACTTGAAGTTAGTTTCCCTTTCATTCAGTGTAATTTATGTGTCTTATCAATGAACAAAACAGTTTCCTAAACCAGCACATTCAGTATTTTGCGTCCGTATTTCAACTGTACTGCAGATAGAAACAGGATTAAGAGCGTCACATTACTCGCAATCATTGGAATTTTTGCGAGTAGTGCGAGTCTCTTAATTCTTCAGTTCAATTCTTAAAAATTGAAATGGCATTAAGCATTTAATCCACGCTATAAGCATTTCTAAGCCAGAAAAATTTATTTAATGAGGTATGAAGGTAACTCTCTTCCAAAGTCAGCAAAATATAACCATTACTTAACATCGATTCTGAGTATAAAATGCTTAACATAGATTCGATTTCGCCTTGAAACGCACAGTTTTCAAATAGAACTAGCTTGAAATTCTAAATCATAACGACCGTGGTAAAATTGCTGGTTATTCAAAATCCCAACATAGATAAGAGGAATTTGTATCCACCCATTCAGTACAACAGACATACAAGATTAGCTTTAATGTCGCGTCAACGTAAGTTACATTAAATGATGAAATAATAATCTTGCAACTCATTAGGGATGAACTAGTAGTACATCAGAAGTGATAAAACGCAACAGCCACCCAAACACAAAAAAAATAGGACCGAAAAATTTCAAGTGCAGCTTTATACTTCAAATATTTTCATGTAAGTAACAAGCTTAGCGAGAACGGAGAACATTCTTGAGTTCGATGACGGTAACCAAACAATAATCTAACAAACAGTCGACTTCGCTACAGCAAAGCAGAAGGCATAATAGGGTGACCAGATTGGGCGATAAGTCACCTTTTGGGCTATTAATAATAGAATTTTCACACAACTTTTTAAATGAATCCAACCAATCCCATTTGTGCGATATTTTGTTAATCAGCAGGATTTTTTGTGCGACATAGGAAGTGTATTAGTATGTCCTGATTTTAATTTAATGTCTTTTGTAATAAGTTTTGTTACTCCACTTCCTCATGAAACACTGAAATACTGGGACTCTAGCTCCACATGTAATTGATGACTAAAGGTCAATCTACAATTCTCGAACATTACTGACGACGTGTGAATTACGACTGTTGCGTTCGTATTCATTTCATAGTAGTATAGAGCGCCACGGCACGGCACGCTGAAGACAGTCGTGGCAACACAATAAAAATGGTCCAATAACGCAGCTAATATTAAAATGGCTAAAGTATTTTCTTTTTACAATGTTTCCTTTCAAACTATTCAACGGACTTGTCTCGCCTAGGAACTTCATTTAAATCATAACAGCAGTGGTACAGGGAACGTTAAGGCAAGTCGTTTGACTGTGCGTCATGGCAATGCGAATTAAGTAATAAGTAGTGAGTATGCGTGTGTTAATTCTGCGTCGCAATGAGAAAGTGATATATGAATGCTACGCAGCTCAAATAACCCACCCTTTCTCTATCAACTATTGAAGTGAACGCAATAATGAAATACATATATGCAGGTTTAAATGTAAGTGAAAAGGAGAAAGGGAGAAAAGATAGTTGCCCTTGACTAAACGGTTTGATAAAAGCAGAAATGAACATAATATTTTGAGGTAGACGTGTCCCAAGGCCCACATGTCAGGATTAGTGTGGCATAACCATCTTCAAATACTAGCCCAGAACTACAAAAGAAACACCTGGACATCAGTGACCCACGGAAAGAAGTACAAAGGCAAGAAGTGGAGCAGGCATCCGAATTTCATCGTTTTGGCGTAAAGCACTGCGTTGGAAAGCGAAATATCACAGACAGCGTAACGTTTGAGCTCCACTGTTGTTAATCTTGCGAGACATAACTTTCCAGCTGTAACCAAATTAGAAAAGAGAATGCAGGGTTTCAAAAAGTCTTATACCAGTTGTATTTTAATAAAGATCTCACATTTCGAGATTAGAACACCTGTTATGAATGTTTAATGCATTTGCCACCTGCTTGCAGGTATTTCAGACTTTCACAGTAGCATGTATTTCCTTGGTTTACATAAGCTAGTTAGACAGGGTGCCATAAAAGGCATCCATGTTTGGTTGGCAAAACAAACCGCTGGTAAATGCGCACATAAGAAAATTACAGACATTCGTCGGGACACAACGATGCAAACAGAAACAGGGCATGGAACTATTAAGAGCTCAACAGCCTGCGAACGGCTTTCATAGAAACTGATATTGATTACAAAGTTCTGAAAACTTCCTGCAACAATCGAATAAGTGCACTTTTAATAACAATTCAAAGTACATTTATTTTCATATAATAGTGCTATCTAATATATCAATTAAAATCAAACGGAATTTACTTATACATAGTTTCAGTATATTTTGAATAACGCCGCCTACAATCTCTACACAGACTTAAAGTTACAATCCGAACATATTAGCAACTCCATCCTTCTCATTTTGAATTGAACTGTTAATTACAGTAATTGCAAATGACTTTTAACTTTCAATGTTGAGGTTTATGCCGAAAAATTTATTGTCTGCTGTAAGAAACTTGGTCAGTATGTTGTCAACAATCTCAAAGCGAGGTGTAAATAACTGTTTGAGGAAAATCATAAGTCATATGTTAAAAATAATTTTTATTTTTCTTTTTCTACTTTGTTTATCTTTTCAACTGCGGATTAATAAACCGTATATAATTGCCAATAAATAGTATTCTAGTAGATGAATCAATATTTATCTTACGTACAACTTTTTTAAAGTTATCCCATAAGCAAAGAAAACGTTAAAAAACAAATAATATCCACAAATTACATTATTAATTTGTCCTAAATTTATTTCTGTCATTAAAACTATCATTTTCTGCCGAAGGTAGAATATTGCTTCATGTGGTACAAAAGACTGCATCTTCTCTCCCTGTTCCACCCCCAAACAGAACGAGGGAAAAATGACTGCCTACATGCCTCTGTACGAGCCCTAATCTGTCTTATCTTATCTTTGTGGTCTTTGCGCGAAATATAAGTTGGCGGCAGTAAAATTGTACTGCAGTCAGCCTCAAATGCTGGTTCTCTAAATTTGATCAGTAGCGATTCATGAAAAGAACGCCTCCTTTCCTCTAGAGACTCCCACCAGTGTTCCTGAAGCATTTCCGTAACACTCGCGTAATGATCAAACTTACCAGTAACAAATCTAGCAGCCCGCCTCTGAATTGCTCAATCCGACCTGATAGGGATCCCAAACTCTCGAGCAGTACTCGAGAATAGGTCGTATTAGTGTTTTATAAGCGGTCTCCCTTACAGATGAACCACATCTTCCCAAAATTCTACCAATGAACCGAAGACGACTATCCGCCTTCCCCACAACTGCCATTACATGCTTGTCGCACTTCATATCGCTCTGCAATGTTACGCCCAAAAATGTAATCGATGTGACTGTGTCAAGCCCTACACTACTAATGGAGTATTCAAACATTACGGGATTCTCTTTCCTATTCATCTGCATTAATTTACATTCATCTAAAACTTCCTGGCAGATTAAAACTGTGTGCCCGACCGAGACTCGAACTCGGGACCTTTGCCTTTCGCGGGCAAGTACTCTACCAACTGAGCTACCGAAGCACGACTCACGCCCGCTACTCACAGCTTTAGTTCTGCCAGTACCTCGTCTCCTACCTTCCAAACTTTACAGAAGCAAAGGTCCCGAGTTCGAGTCTCGGTCGGGCACACAGTTTTAATCTGCCAGGAAGTTTCATATCAGCGCACACTCCGCTGCAGAGTGAAAATCTCATTCTGGATACATTCATCTATATTTAGAGTTAGCTGCCATTCTTTACACCAGTCAAAAATCCTGTCCAAGTGATCTTGTATCCTCCTACAGTCACTCAACGACGACACCTTCCCGTACACCACAGCATCACCAGCAAACAGCCGCACATTGCTATCCACCCTATCAAAAAGATCAATTAAGTAGATAGAAAACAATAGCGGACCTACCACACTTCCCTGGGGCACTCCAGATGATACCCTCACCTCCGATGAACACACACCATCGAGGAGAACGTACTGGGTTCTATTACTTAAGAAGTCTTCGAGCCACTCACATATTTGGGAACCAATCCCATATGCTCGTACCTTAGTTAGGAGTCTGCAATGGGCCACCGAGTCAAATGCTTTCCGGAAGTCAAGCAATATGGCATCCGTCTGATACCCTTCATCCATGGTTCGCAAAATATCATGTCAAAAAAGGGTGCGTTGCGTTTCGCAGGAGCAATGCTTTCTAAAGCCGTGCTGATGCATGGACAGCAACTTCTCTGTATCAAGGAAATTCATTATATTCAACTGAGAATATGTTCGAGAATCCTGCAACAAACCGATGTTAAGGAATTTGGTCTGTAATTTTGAGGATCCGTCCTTCTACCCTTCTTATATACAGGCGTCACCTACGCTTTTTTCCAGTCGCTCGGTACTTTACGTTGGGCAAGAGATTCGCGATAAATGCAAACTAAGTAAGGAGCCAATGCAGTATAGTACTCTCTGTAAAACCGAACTGGAATCCCATCAGGACCTGGCGATTTATTTATTTTCAACCCATTCAGCTGCTTCACAACCCCAGGGATGTCTATCACTATGTCCTCCATACGGGAATCTGTACGAGACTCAAACAGCGGTATGTTTGTACAATCCTCCTGCGTGAAAGATATCTCAAATGCTAAATTTAAAATTTCAGCTTTCGTTTTGCTGTCCGCCGTTGCCAGGCCAGACTGATCAGTGAGTGGATGGAAGCCTTCGACCCGCTTACCGATTTTACGTAAGACCAGAATTTCCTTGGGTTTTCAGCGAGATCTTTTGCTAAGGTATGACGGTGGTAGTGGCTGAATGATTCGCGCATCGTTCTTTTTACAGCAGCACGAATCTCTGCTAACTTTTGCCTGTCCTCATTCTCCCGATCTTTCTTGTACCGCAAGTCTAACTGTCTTTGCTTCCTCAGCATTCTCTGAATTGCACTGTTAAATCACATTGGGTCTTTTCCGTTCGTAACCCACTTTTTCGGCACATGTTTGTCCAATGCGTGATTTATAATGTGTTTAAAATTTGCCCATAATTCTTCCACGTCCTTCGTACCGGAAGTAAATGAAGTCGATTCATTTACTAAGTGGGATGCTAACAACTGCTTATCTGCTCTTTCTAATAAGAATACTCTTCTAGCCTTCTTGACCGACTTTCTAACTTTCACACACTAACCATAGTCGTAATGACAACATCATAATCACTAATCCCTGTCTCAACACTGACTTCGTCGATGAGGTCTGCTCTGTTCGTGGCTACCAGATCCAAAATATTTCCATTACGCGTTGGCTGTCGATTTAGCTGCTCAAGACGGTTTTCGGATAATGCGTTCAAAAGTAATTCACACGACGGCTTGTCTGTACCACCTGTAATGAATCCATAGACATCCCAGTCTACACTAGGTAGGCTGAAGTCGCCTCCGACTAATATACCATGATCCGGGTACTTCTGCGATACAGAGCGTAGACTCCCTTTTAATGATTCTAGAACTGTAACGGTGGAACCTGATGGTCGGTAATAACACCCATCAATTAACTTTATTTCCTCTAGCCCTGTTAAACATGTCCAGATAACTTCACAATCACACTCTACTTCGACCTCAGAAGACACAATATTTTTGTCAACTGCAATGAAGACACCACCTCCAACGGTGTCTAATCTGTCTTTGCGATACACGTTCCAACCCTCACAAAATATTTCAGAACTTCCTATCTCAGGGTTCAGCCAGGTCTCAGTCCCGAGAATAATTTGCGCGCCACACGCTTCCTGGAGGGCAGTAAATTCAGGAACTTTATTCCGAACACTCTGAAAATTTACTGCTAATATCTTGATAGCTGAAGTGTCTTTACACTGAGCGCATTCTGATTCCCTGCCTGTAAGTCGACTGGTGAGTGTTCATCAGGACACCTCGTACTACTGCCTAGCCTAAAAAAAAACCATGTCCACGCCACAAGCACTCTGCTACCCGAGTAGCCACTTCCTTTGTGTGGTGTTGGAAACTTTCGAGATCTCATTAGGTAAGGATGCTATTTTCCTGGCCCACTTAGTGTATGTATACTTAGATTCTATAGTTAATTTTTGTATTTTCATGCTAAAAAATTGATCCACCATATTTTCTCGCTCCACGTTAATATGGTGCCATTGCAATTGCAATGCCATATGGGCCAAAATGTTGTTGTGAGAAAGAGCAGCACACTCCTTCGTGGCGTATGCGCTGTCATAAATTGTAAATAGGTCCATACATATAATTTTAATTGAGTGACACATCGATCAATATTTGTTATTCTCAAAGTCTAGATAGAAACACTTTCTCTGCAAAAGACTTAGGTGTGCATGTGTCTCAGTGGCATTTTTGCCAACTTAGAAGTTTAACAAGCCAGTGATATTTCGCATAGGAGAGAGAGAGAGAGAGGGAGGGAGAGAGAGAGATGGCAATAAATTATAACGGCAGATGCAAATAGCATGCGCCATCGCTGTTCTAACTTTCCTACGACTGAACATACAGCATAAGTTGGAAGTTAAACTATATTTCGGTAAGGTTTTTCTAAAATCTAAATAGTGAAACAAATAGAATTTTTTGTAGATATTATATCCTCCAGGAAAGCGAAAACAGTGCTAAATCAGGGATTTCCAAATAAAATCAGAATTTAAGAAATTAAAGTGGAAATTATTGTATTTGCAAATCAGCTACCCATTTCGTGTACTTATCATCCTAATTGATTGTTTGGCAGTTACAGAATTGACTCTGGTAATCTGCGGTCTCATCTTGATGCGCCTTCTAATCATGCAAATTAGTTGAGTTGGCGAACACAAAACGAAGTTATTTTAGCTAGTAGCACATACGTAATAAACAATCATCTACTGAAATCAGAGCAGGAATATTTTTTACTGCTGTGCTGTCTTAGGAGAGGAAACTCAAGAGTATTTTTTTTTTTTAAAAGATCAATTCTTCATTGTATTGCGCTCCAGAAGGAATAATGTTCTTTGTGAACGATATCCTAAATTTGTTGACTTAATTGACGTAACGGGCAAAGGTTTGGTGGACACCTTGCTGCACACTCTTGTGACCTGTAAGTCTGACGCAGATACGACAGCTGCAATGCAATGAGTGCGCAGTTTAGGGGTGTTCAAGCAGAAGTGAAGAAGAGAAGTCCACTAGCACTGTATCTTCCGTGCTCAAACCATGTTTTCAAACTTTCAGTGGTTCACAGCTGTGAAATACTCCACATTCGGAAGGCATTTGGCACAATGAGAAGAACGTGTAATTATCAGTCAAGAAACTCTGCTCGAATTTTCGCTTTCGCAAATAATGTTTCTGAAACGCTGTGCGAAGTTACCAGGACGGCTCAATAACATTCAAAAAACTTTTTACACCTATTGATGCCACACTACAGAATGCACCACTAGTTCATCACATGCAAATGAACTACTGACAGCAACCTGCAAGTACACAGAACTTAGTCCAAACCGCAACCCATTTCCAACATTTGCGTAAGTAGCTATATATCCTTCTTAACCTAAAAAAGTTATTCACTGACATAAAAATGTATAGCTTTTCTCGTCTCAGTTTGAAGATATCAGTATACTGGCTAGAAGAAGGTAAAATGCTACAGACGAATTACGACAGTTATCTCTACAGGTTACAGGGCCCTGTGAAGAGCTTGATGTTGACATCCGATTGCAACGTCTTTTTGGGAGACAACTACAACAGGAGAACACTTCTCACTCGACACCAGAGGAATATTTACTTCCACAGTGGTCGTTACATCCCATACACTGAGACGTTATACACTACTGACCATTAAAATTGCTACACCACGAAGACGACGTGCTACAGACGCGAAATTTAACCGAGCGGAAAACGATGCTTTGCTAGCAAATGATTAGCTTTTCAGAGCATTCACACAAGGTTGGCGCCGGTGGCGACACCTACAACGTGCTGACAAGAGAATAGTTTCCAACCGATTTCTCATACAAAAACAGCAGTTAACCGGCGTTGCCCGGTGAAACGTTGTTGTGATGCCTCGTATAAGGAGGAGAAATGCGTACCATCACGTTTCCGACTTTGGTAAATGTCGGATTGCTGCCTATCGCGATTGCGGTTTATCGTACCGCGACATTGCTGCTCGCATTGGTCTAGATCCAGTGACTGTTAGCAGAATATGTAATAGGTGGGTTCAGGAGGGTAATACGGAATGCCGTGACGGATCCCAACGGCCTCGTATCATTAGCAGTCGAGATGACAGGCATCTTACCCGCATGGCTGTAACTGATCGTGCAGCCACGTCTCGATCCCTGAGTCTACAGATGGGGACGTTTGCAAGAAAACAACCATCTGCACCAACAGTTCGTCGACGTTTGCAGCAGCATGGACTATTAGCTCGGAGAACATGGCTGCGGTTACCCCTGACGCTGCATCACAGATAGGAGTGCTTGCGATGGTGTTCTCAACGACGAACCTGGGTGCACGAATGGCAAAACGTAATTTTTTCGGATGAATGCGCTTTCTCTTTACAGCATCAAGATGGTCGCATCCGTGTTTGGCGGCATCGCGGTGAAAGCACTTTGGAAGCGTGTATTCGTCATCGCCATACTGGCGTATCACCAGGCGTAATGGTATGGGGTGCCATTGGTTACACGTATCGGTCACCTCTTGTTCGCATTGACGGCACTTTGAACGGTGGACGTTACATTTCAGATGTGATACGACCCGTGGCTCTACCCTTCATTCGATCGCTACGAAACCCTACATTTCAGCAAGGTAATGCACGAGCGCGTGTTTCAGGTCCTGTACGGGCCTTTCTGGATACAGAAAATATTCGACAGCTGCCCTGGCCGGCACATTCTCCAGATCTCTCACCAACGGAAAACGTCTGGTCAGTGGTGGCTGAGCAACTGGCTCGTCACAATACGCCAGTCACTACTCTTGATGAACTGTGGTATCGTGTTGAAGTTGCGTGGGCAGCTGTACCTGTACACGCCATCCAAGCTCTGTTTTGCTCAATGCTCAGGCATATCAAGGCCGTTATTACGGCCAGAGGTGGTTGTTCTGGATACTGATTTCTCTGGATCTATGAACCCAAACTGCGTGAAAATGTAATCACATGTCAGTTCTAGTATAATATATTTGTCCAATGAATACCCGTTTATCATCTGAATTTCTTCTTGGTGTAGCAATTTTAATGGCCAGTAGTGTACAATGTACTGTCAGAATATTTTTAGAGACATCAGAATGAGTGTTTTAAGTTGCAACACCTTGTCCTCAAATTCATTACTAAAGTCAACTTTTTAGAAGTACAGTCCATTATTCTTATCTATAATAGTGACCTACCAAGTTCACGAATTGCTGCAAAAAAGTGAATTTGAGAGAGGTAAGAGGGAATGGGAAAATATTGACCAGAGTGACAAACCGAAGAATGCAGTAGAAACGTTAGGGACGCGCTCGGTGACTTTCTTTCCAAACATTCGAACACTAATTGAAATATTTTATGTTCCTCCTATATGAACCTTCAGTTGTGCGTGAAGTTTCAGCTGCCTGCGGTGACACAAAACTTACTAGCGCTCCACTGGTACTTCAGTAGCTTAAATAAATATTTATTTAGTAGTTTTGCTTAAATTCGTGCTATTGTGATGTTTATGGATAATTTAAATGGAATGAAAACAATAAATCAATTTTTGTCCGCCTGTCTGGTCTATTAAAAGGCCCCCTGAAAAATAGTCTTGTTGTGTGCCTGGTAACATCACGTTTTAATAAATCGAAATTTCGCCTAACACAGATAAACATTCTCGATCATCAAATATCACCGCCTAGTGCTATTAGGAATACACCGGCATCAAGTAACAGGAAGCGGTTAAATGGATTCTGTGTGTTAGCCTCAATTTAGAGGCGTTTTCTTCCTCACCATGTGATGAATTCTGAGCTACTGTTGAGTCTGCTGACTAACTTAACACAGTGACGTTCAGTAAACATAAAAAATACCTCGTACACAAACAATGAAAACACATAACAGTTGTAAAACTACATCGTAAAGTTACTTCAACATCAACTATCATCTACCCATGGAGCTAATCACCTTAGCCAGTGAGCCGGCCGCGGTGGTCTCGCGGTTCTAGGTGCGCAGTCCGGAACCGCGCGACTGCTGCGGTCGCAGGTTCGAATCCTGCCTCGGGCATGGATGTGTGTGATGTCCTTAGGTTAGTTAGGTTTAAGTAGTTCTAAGTTCTAGGGGACTGATGACCACAGCTGTTAAGTCCCATAGTGCTCAGAGCCATTTTGAACCTTAGGCACTGAACCACTGGTAAAATATTCCGCTGCCAGAGCAGATACGACATGCTAGTGGCAAAACTTTTAATGGTGGAATTAGTTGTTTTAGCCACTCATGAGTATTTACTGACGCAACCTAACCATGTTATTACTCACACTTTTCCAAAAACAATACGAGAATTATGGGATCATAGGAAGATGCTGAAGCCCACATAACGATTGGGTACCTAAATAAATTTGTATTCTAAAAATATGTTTCCTTAGTGTACTCACAAAATATGAGTGAATTATATTTTTAATTTTAAATTGTCCAGTTGATACAGCTTCTTCCAGTAGCTTATCAGTGAATCACCATTCTATATGCATGTACAACAAGTAAAATTTTCATGTAACAAGTTTGTCTGTAAACACATAACAAATAAATACATGTTTGCAAAAGTTCGAGTATGCTTACCTTAGTAGTCGGCATGTGTAGTGAATTGGGTAGAATGTTGTCTTAGTGTAGTGTAGCAACATCTACCTACAATTGCATCACAGAATAGAGAGTAAACAGAATGGAAAATCGGCAGCAAGCCATAGGCGAACGGATACCTTTCGTTTATTTTATGAATTTTCTATTTTATCTACTAGGCTTAACTGCAGTAAACAGTTGTTTGATGTACCGTAGAAGTTAGAAATATGTTATAAGCAGTACTAAGAGATGAGACAACACAGATATAATGAGCTGTTCCCACGAAGCGGCTGACAGCAACACATGAGCAAAATGAGTTTTCCGATATTCTTTTCAATAAACACTATGGGCTCATTAAACTGCAAAACATTCTGTAAGTAAACGAAACAAGGCTACATCAACTCCAGGAAACAGATTTTCAGCAAACGTCCTCCTTTTCATTTTTAGAAAACTCTGGTCACTTCTTTTGGATTTGCACGTTTCCATCGCTGCTATATACAATATCACTACTTTGATAATGATTTAACTAACTGGCCCATAAAACTGATTTATTTAATATGCTATAGATTAAAATCATAGCTCGATGGTGAAGTGTCTTTTTTGCGGTATTGGTACAGCATAACATTTGAACGATTTTCAGTGGAAAATGTGGTCGCTGGTTTCTTCGCGTTTGGTTCATTTTAGTTGATACATTGTGTGTACTAAGCGTAGATAATATAACGAAATTGTTTTTAAACTTAGAAGGAAAGCCACATCTCACTGCAGTATGCAGAAAATAAAAGCAATCTCTCTGAGCTCTCTGTCGCCAAGTACGCTGACTGACAGTGGAACGTGCAAGTAGCCTGCAACTCCCTCAGTTATGAATAGTTCAAGCAAGTAGACACAATTTTCTCAAATTTGAGATCGCAGTTTACTGTTGCAAATATTGCTGGAAAAAAAAATGTTGAAGATAATTCCAAACCTACAGCTACACAAAGGAAAAGCTGAAACATCTCATGTTTAGGTCAGAGCTTGACAAAAGTGCCTGAAACACATTTTATATTTAAGACACAGCTTCACAAATATCAGTATGACACCTGAACGACATATCAAGAAACCCAGCTTTAAAATTTCTAGCAGTACAACTTAAATAACGCCATCAAAGGAAAATATCCAGTCAGATCAAAAATGAATTAGGACCTTTCCGTTTAGAACAAGTCACTCAAATCTCTTATTTTGGCTGTGCTATGAGTTTCGATTTTGGCTCTGATGCTGAAGATAAAAGAGAGAAATTCCAAGCTGCCTGCGGTACCATTAGTAGAAGATTGCGGTATGAAGTACAAAAAGAGACCATCAAGAAATTATATACAGTGATGGCTATTCCTGTGTTAACCTAAGGAGCTGCGTTACCACAACAAGGAAAACAAGAAAATAAAATCCAAACATAAGAGATGGGGTTCATAAGGAAGACAAAGAGTTGCACAAGAAGAGGTGTGATTAGAAATGAGCACATTAATTAAATATTTTAAATATGGATAAAAATGCAAAAGTACCATGAAATTTGGATACACTGTAAGTAGGCTGTTTAGGCTTTCTTTATGTAAGTTTGCTGTTTATGTTTTTTATTGGCAACGTTACATAGCACTCTGTATGAAAATCACTGGCTGTGCTGTGTGCAGTATGTGGCTAGTTTGCATTGTTGTCTGCCATTATTGTCATGAACTGCTATAGCTGGATGCGAACAGCGCGTAGCGCTGGGCAGTTGGAGGTGAGCCGCCAGCAGTGGTGGACGTGGGGAGAGAGATGGCGGAGTTTTGATAATCTGTAAGACTGAATGTCAATTATGAATATTACGGTAAATACATTGTTTGTTCTCTATTAATATCTTTCATTTGCTAACTATCCCTATCAGTAGTTAGTACCTTCAGTGGTTTGAATCTTTTATTTAGCTGGCAGTAGTGGCGCTCGCTGTTTTGCAGTAGCTTGAGTAGCGAAGATTTTTGTGAGGTAAGTGTTTTGTAAAAGGTATAGGTTAAAGTTAGTCAGGGCCATTGTTTTGTAGGGGTTATTGAAAGTCAGATTGCGTTGCGCTAAATAATATTGTGTGTCAGGTTAAGCACAGGCTTGTATAATTGTTCTAAGTGGACGTTTCACATGTAAAATTGTTCAAAGGGGACGTTTCATATGTCGACCCTTAGCCTAGGATACCTCACTGGAATCTTCTGATTTTTTTCTTGTAGTTTGTGTATTTAGTGTAGCTTTTGTTTATTGCTAGCGCGTAATTGTAGAGAGAATCTCCTTTGTAGTTGCAGTCTTTCATTGTTGTACAGTAAAACAGTTGTGGCATGCATGTAGCTTTGCGCCAAGTATTTCGCTGCTGCAATTAACTAGATATTATTTTCAGTGCTATGTTAATGTGTTCTCTTGTTTTTGCTATTCAAGTTGTGCTTTTCTGTGTTGTCGTGTGAAATATTGTGACAATAATGGCGTGTGAAAAACGTAACACTAGGCTCCAAACTAAATTGAGAAATAATAGTGACGACGAGCGTAGCTTATCAGCACCACTGGGTAGTGAATTAACTAATATTCAAAGTAGTAATTTGGTAACTGTGCATAGGGAAATGGAGCGGGCGTCAGACAATGGCGTAGGCAGTGAAACAGGTAGTGAACAGGGAAGCATTGTCGATCGATCGGTCGGCAACAGCTCGCCTCAGGAATCCGAAATGATAGGACACAATTTTGCAAATAATGTAGATTCAGGTTTTGCGTCCTCACCGTTTTCTCAAATGAGTCAAGACACATTTTCCGCTTGTCAAAATGTGAATGTTGCCGGTGCAAATTCACTGCCGAAAAGCACTGAGGAACATGTTTCAGACACCAGTGCATTGTTATTACAGTTAATGCAACAAATGGGACAAAGGCTACAAAAGTTAGACACAACGCTTGAACAAAATCAGAAACAAATGGGACAGAATCTTCAAAAGTTAGACACAATGGAACAAAATCAGAGACAAACACAGCAAAAGCTTCAAAAGTTAGACACAATGGAACAAAATCAGAGACAAACACAGCAAAAGCTTCAAAAGTTAGACACAATGGAACAAAAGCTTCAAAAGTTAGACTCAGTGGAACATATGCTTGAACAAACACGTGAAGATTTAACTACTGAGTTACATAAAATAGAATCGAAATGTCAGAAAGTCTGTAATGACGTAAAAACACAAATTTGTGAGCATTTCCAACCTATTTTTTCGCGTCATGAGAATGTATTACAGAATCACGAAGCAGCCATAAAAGAACTGCAAACCATTGTTCATGAAAATCATGAGACCTTGTGGGCTAAAATTGACTCAGTTGCATCTACCGATTCGGTTACGCAACTGGCAAAAACTCAGGAAAACTTAAAGAACACAGTAGATTCGATTTCAACACAAATGGACACTCTGAAACTTGGTTCAGAAAAACACACTGAGGAAATGTGTTCACTATCGGAGAAAGTAGCTGAACTTTCGGATCAGGTCACTAACTTATCTACAAAGGTAGATGATGATCTGAATGACACAAGACCCGTAGCCTTCACTGACACAGAAGACTATGAACAAATAAGAAAATTCAAACAAAATCAAAATCAAATTAATACACAGTATAAAAGAGAAATCCGGGAAGTACAAGATCAGTTGACGCAGGTGATACAAGAATTACGTATTTCAGAGGACACTCGCGCCCCAATACTGGAAGAGGGACATAGAAATACGGAAAAGCCACAATATAATAACACAGAGCATTTCGGTAATTATGAAAGAAATTGGCAAGGTGCACCGAATTTTGAGATGGAACCGCCGACACGACGTAACAATGACCGATATGTGACTCGCCGACATGATGATTTTGACTATAAGCTGTTCATTACTACACGTAAATTCAAAACATTTAAGAATTCTGGCAACGACATTCATCCACAAGCGTGGCTCCATCAATTCTCTCATTGTTTTCCTCCCAACTGGTCATTAGAACACAGATTAGAATTTATGTGTGGCTACTTGGAGAATGAACCAGCTGTAAGAATGCGATCGGTCATTCACGATTGCCACAGTGAAGGAGAATTTTACCATGCCTTCCTCTCAGCATATTGGTCTCAAGCTACACAAGACCGCGTAAAACATAGCATCATGATGATGAAACACTTTGAACAATCTGAATTTTCCAGTCTTGTCAAATATTTTGAAGACATGTTGCACAAGAATCAGTACCTATCAAACCCATACAGCCCCTCAGAACTCATCCGCATTTGCTTAATCAAACTGCCTGAACATTTACGACACATTATTTTGGCAGGACGTTGCAAAGACGACATTGAAGCTTTTCAGGGACTGTTACAAGAACTGGAAATTGACACAGACAGTCGTGGGATGCGAAAACAGGAAATCAATCACTACAGGTCACATCCGTCACAATTCCGTGACGACAGAAATAATAACTGGACACGACAAGTCTATTCTTACAACGCAAATCGTGACCAAAACAGACACCACCCGTATGACAACCGTTGGCAGAGTAGTAATAATTACAGGGAAAGATCACCTCTCCGCAGTAATGACTATCACAGAGACAATCAGAGAAACAGACAATATGGGAACCAAAATAACTATTATCAAGGGAGACAGAATAACGTCAGACGCAACGGTCCAGCGCGCAGTTACGATTCAAGGAGAAATTCTCCACCACGTGACCGACAAGAAAGAAACTATGGAATCTACCGACATGACGACAGACGATATGATCGTAACGACAGACCTGAATTGCATCAGAACTGGCGAGATTTAAACAGAGCAGAGCACTCTCGTCACGATGAATTTGTAGAAGTTAGGTCTCCAAATCCCAATAACGACGCGCGCCAACAAAGAGACAATAGGCGATGACTCACACCACTGGCAGCCACAAGACGTACTTATGAAACTGACGACGCAGCTGCCGTAGCTAGTAATTACGTAAAAATGGAAGATATTAGGGACATCTTACTCCAGGAACACGACGTAAAACATAACAACATTGCATATCCTGTGATTCATATTACTGTAAATGACGTAAAATTTACGGCAGTACTTGACTCTGGCAGTCCCATTTCAGTAATTAGCGAAACAGCTTTTAGCAAATGCAACAAAGCGAACGATTGCCCCACACTTCCGTTACGTAAGATTAAATTACAAGGTGCAATCTTTGGAAAAAGTGTAGATGTACGCCAACAAACCAACTTAGAATTCTTTTGTCAAAGCCACAGCTTCTCTATGAACTTCCTTATTGTTCCATTATTGTCGACGGAAATTATACTGGGAGTAGACTTTTTGAATGAATATAAAGCAATCTTAAGCTTTCACGATGCTGAAATAAGTTTAGAGAAAGAAGGTAAGTCAATAGCTTTGAAATTTGAAGACTGGCTCTCAAACCATGATGAGGAAATTAATCGGCTTTACCTTCTGTTAGATAACAGTTCGGAATTTTCTACGGAACTAGACACTAACAATCACTCTGCAAGTACTGACAGGGATGACATCGACGGCATATTTGAAATTAATGAGTTAATTCAGAATAAAATTCAAACAATTGAGAATTGTAATGACACTGATAGGCAGGACCTTTTTGAGATTTTACAAGCACATTCCACAGTTTTTACTCACAAAACAGGAACAATCAAGGGATTTCAATACCAATTTCGTGTTCGTGAGCATACTAAATTTTGTGTAAGACCATACGTAATTCCAGCACATTATAGGGACCGTGTTAGAACAGAAATACAATCTATGCTTGACGAGGGCATTATTGAGCCTGCAGTAAGCTCATACAACAATCCGTTACATGTTGTTGAGAAGAAAAATGGATCGATCAGACTTGTCTTAGATTCGAGACAAATCAATACTATCATTATTCCTGAAACAGACAGGCCGCAGACGATGGAAGAACTTCTTCAAAATTTTAATGGTGTAAAAGTGTTGTCTTCCATTGATCTCAGATCCAGCTTTTATCAGATCGAACTACATCCAGAATGTAGAAAATACACAGCTTTCCTTTGTTTCGGCGTTTGTTATCAGTTTCGGAAACTTCCTTTTGGTTTGAACATTTCTTCAGCAGCATTCATTCGCGGGTTAAATTCCATATTACCTGAGTTCTTAAAACGTCACATCACCTTATATGTGGACGATATTCTAATAGCAGAAGCCTCATGGGAACAACATAACCGCATCCTCAACAGTTTGTTACGTATTTTTGCAGAATCTGGAATTACAGTTAACTTGGAAAAGTCTGAATTCGGTAGGTCAAAGGTGAAGTTTTTAGGACATATTATTTCTTCTGAAGGCATTCAGCCGGATCCTGAAAAGTTAGAAGCAATCAGAGCCATTCCAGTTCCATCCACAAAAAGACAAGTCCGCAGTTTTCTAGGTCTCGTAAATTTTTACCGTCGTTTTCTGAATATGCAAATTCTAGTTACACCAAAACTTTGTTCTCTCACTGGAAAAAATACTATTTGGAACTGGGACGAACAAGCACAGTTGGAATTCAATTCTTTGAAAGAAGCGTTACTTCACGCGCCAATACTAGCTCATCCAGATCTGTCACAAGATTTCTGCCTTAGCACTGATTCTTCCAAAGTTGGTCTTGGTGCCCATTTATTTCAAGAAGCCATAGAAGATGACATTACTGTTCAGAAAACCATTGCTTTTGCTAGCCGAGTGCTAACAAAATCTGAAAAAAATTATTCCGTTACTGAATTAGAAGCTTTAGCTATCGTTTGGGCATTTAACAAATTCCGTTTCTTTCTTTCTGGTAAGCACGTAAAAGTATACAGTGATCACCGTGCATTACAATTTCTTATGTCTTCAAAATTAAATCATGATAGGTTAAAACGTTGGGCATTGTTTCTGCAAGAATTCCGCTTCACAATAGTCTACATTCCCGGCAAGGAGAACATTGTTGCGGACGCACTGTCACGCGCACCGGCTGGGCTTGAGAAAAGTAACACAGAAGGCAACCTCGAGAAAAATTTCAGTATTCTTTACATTCAGAAAGTCGCCTTTGAAAACTTCATCACCACATCTTTAAAGGACATTGCTCATGAACAAGATAAAGATCCGATTTGGAAAGATATCAAAAGTAAATGGCATGAAAAGACACACACTCAGATTCGGCATTATTACCTGGTTAGAAACAACATACTCTTCAAACGCTGCACTGTTGATGACAAGCTATGGGTACTTTGCATTCCAGACGATTTTGTTAATAAGCTCATTTGGTACATTCATTTCAGCTATGCACATTTTGGCCCACGAAAATGTTTTCATATTCTTCGAACGACTTGTTATTTTAACAATATGGAAAAGCGAATTCGAAGAGTCTTGTCTATTTGTAAACTTTGTCAAAAGGCGAAACCGTCTACTATCTCACATCGTGCTCCGCTGTTTCCTATCATTCCTTCTAAATTAAAAGAATTTGCTGCTGTTGATCTCTTGGGACCGCTTGTCAGAACATCTAATGGATTTGCATACGTTCTAGTCGCTGTTGAACTTACTTCAAAATTTGTTTCTTTCACTCCGTTACGTAAAGCCACTGGACGGTCTGTATCCAACGCCTTTGTTAAAAATTTCTTACGTGAAGTGGGACACGTTAGTAAAGTCATTTCAGATAACGGACCGCAATTCAGATCTGCTGTTTGGTCACGCATGCTTCGGAATCATAAAATCAAACCTGTTTTTATTTCATTGTATTCACCACATTGTAACCCGTCTGAACGGATTATGAAAGAAATCAATAAGCTTTGCAGACTTTATTGTCACAGAAAGCATCAGCATTGGGACAGATATTTACACTTATTTCAAAATGTGCTGAATGAAATGCCTCATGATTCCACTGCTTTACCACCTACTCTTGTACTGAAGAATGTAGAACCACCGAACAGAATCAGAGAGCTTGTACCTTTCCCGAATACACGTAAACTGCGACACAAAGACATAATTGATTTGGCTCTTAAAAATATAAAATCTGCAGCAGACAAAAGGAGAAAACTACACGGTAAAGCAAATGCAAAGAAATTATATATTGGTCAGAAAGTTCTCATTAAAGCTCATTCATTGTCACATAAGAAGAAACACTTGAGTCACAAATTCTTTCTAGTTTACAATGGACCTTACAGAATCCGACGTGTACCTCATGATAATTGCGTTGAAGTTGAAACTCTGCGTACTAGGAAGAGTAAAGGTTTACACCACATTTCTCATGTAAAACCATTTATTGACAGATAATCTGCTTTTTAACTTAGTCTTTGCAATTTTCACTTCACGCTACTTGTACAATTTGTCAGAGTTAAGAAACTGTTAACATGCAACATTTTGGTTTGCTTACGAGTGGATTCTGGATTTGAGGTGCTTTCTGTGAAATGCCAGATGACACAGTGGTTGGTTTGTGTGACAGCTACACGATTATATCACGACGTTACTAATGAGTGACAATTTACAATGTTGCTTTTGCGGTGTATCTGTTTGATATCTGCACAGTTTTTCTGAATTCTTCTGTAAAGTAAAACATGTTTTAGTGGTGACTTTTGTGCTATTGCTACAAGGAGACAGCCTTTTCCGTAGCACAACAATACTTTACAGCACAGTAATTTCTTCATCGCAACAATAAGCATAATAACTAAGTTATCTATACGCAAAGCATTTCACTTTTGTTTATCATGAGGTAAGTACATTGACTTCTGCAGAACTTAGCTTTCGGAGGACAATAACTACGACACTTCCCAGAGATTATCTTACAGCAAGACGCACATTTAGCGCTACAGGACACGTATTTGAGTGATTAATTTTGTACTTAAGACATTTATTTTTAGAGATTTTTGAATTACAAAGAAAGTTTTTCGTGACACATTTCATTTCATTGCTGTAAGCTGTAATACCTGAGGATACAATTACAATAAACCTCAGGGGGGTACACGCCTACTTTGTGTACCATGTGTTTGGCAAGCACAAGGAGCCCTAGCTAATATGGTATTTGCTTATACAACTTTACACATCGGTACCATATTTCTCTAACACATAAATTACACAGCTATCTGATCATTTAACAGAGAAACAAACATTTTTTTTCTACGTCAGTGACACATGTTTACGCAATTACACCGTTGGATAACTTCACACTTACGAAATTGTATTTTGTCTGTACTTTGTGAACTGTTCATATTTTTTCAGAACCATTGTGATACTATGAGAGCTTTGAATGATGTATTTTGGTATGAGATCATAATTTTTAAAGTACGTTTGAGGTAGATGACACTACTGAAATGAGCAGAGAATTTTCTTTAGGTTTTGAAATCATTGGAGGAAGCTACGACGTTTTTGACATTTGACTGAGGTGTTATGATGTTATTTTTACGACGACGATGTGTATTATGCTGTTGAGGTATGTTTATGTCAATAAAATTCTTGACCTATGAAATGTTTTTATATGAGACTGTCTCTGTAGCGGAAAAATGTCGTAAATATTTCCATAAGAAAGTTAAGTGACCACCTGCACGTGCGTCGTCGGCACACAGCTGTGTCAGACACCTGGAGAACAAGCCATTAGGGTGTGCCTTTCATCGCTAATGCGACACGCTCGTTACTTGAAAACATGATTTTTGTAATGCGTTGTGGGCACACAGCTGTGTCAAACACCTGGAGAATAAACCATTAGGATGTGCCTTTCATCGCTAATGCGACACCCTCGTTACTTAAAAATTTATGATATTTACTGAAATGCCTAACAAAATGACAAGAAATATTTTTACATCTGCACACCTGATTATGACAAGAGTCTTTGTACGAGAGTTGAGAGCAATTAACTTATGAAATGAAATGTCACATGACTACTGAATGACATTTTTATGCTTTGGTTTGTGTAATTGCTTATTTCATTTGATGTCTGGTTTCCAGCTGTGTTGCAGCATTGCTTTTATAAAATGAGATGCATTTGCTAATGTGAACTCTCTCTGTCAACAGATCTATTAAATGATAATTTTGTAATCCACATTCTTTAAAAAAGGAGCACTTGGAAAGGAAAGAACAATAAGAAGTAACTCGTAACAGTAACACTTAATTTTCTTTTCAGGTACATGGTAATATTTTTTTACAATAAGTTGTTATGGTGCACCACTTTAATTACATAGACATTAAGATGACCACTTTAATTACATAGACATTAAGATGTGAATATGCATTTCCCTTGTCTGCATTGTTGTTTTTACTGTAATATTTTTTCTGCTTGCGCTATGTCATGTTTAGGTATAAGTTGCTGCTGTTTGCAAGGCATAGTGTTATTGAATTTGACTTTTGCTAATTTATGCTGCTAGCTTTGCCAATTTGCATTTCTTTGTCATTTCTGTTTGTGTTGATTTGTTGTGATGCTGCATTGCCTCGTCCTTTGGTATATATATCTGAGCTCAGTAGATTTAAGTTAGCTTAAGAGGGGGTAGACTATATAAGAAACTGACTATGGAGGATAGGTAAAGAATGCATTGCGAAGAAAGATTTGGGCCCCAATGAGTATTGTACAATCAGAAATAATTATTTTGAAAGAAATATGGATAGAATACAGGAACGAGGTATAGGTAGGATTTTCTTGGAAATAAATGATGAGGTAAGCAATGTGTGAACATATAAATACAGAAAGCATGCTTGGATAGGATTTTTTTTGGTGGAAACAAATGTTGAAATAAGACGAAAGATCTATCTAATGAAGTTGTGGGGTGGATTGCAGTACCAAATGTTACACTGAAAACAAACCCTGTCCTTTCCTTTTGTGTTATCCCACTATGTGTTTGGGTACCCTTGTGTATTTGTGTTTTTCCTGTCTTTATGTGTTTAGCTGATGAGAGCTCTGTTGTAGACTTTTTCTAATAATATGTTATTTACTTTGTAAAGATGCTTAGACATTATTTATTCTGTGTTGTTTTAATGCTCATGTGTGAAGTTGAATTTTTAAAAGTGATTCTGATCTTTTATGTATGTACTCATGTCATCATTCCTGTAACACTGATGTATATGTTTATTTCTATTGTTTTGTAAAGCCTGCACTACAAATATTATCTGTATTGTTATGTTTTTAATGATGTATTTTGTATCTTTGTAATTGTATTCTTATGTTATATAATTGTAATTGACACCAGTTACTCAAATTAAGTAACTTGTAAGCATTCATTTCACTGCACACATTTCTGTTGGTCATAGTATATGGACAATATGTGAGAAGTAGGGACTGTTAGTGTTTGCACGTGTGTCAATAATTCAGCAAGGGACTGGATAACAGCATTGCTGGTTCTAAGGACAATTCCAAAAACTTTGTGAGTGCACAAGTGGTGGTTATGGACTTGCTCTATTATCCGCAAGACTCTTCAATGGTGATTGTGCACCTGCACAGTCGCAACAGATGGCTGCTGGCCATCTCTACAAGGACAACAGTGGGTCTGCTCCTCTGGTGGCCCACCAATACCATACTCTCTACCAGGACTATAGTGGGTCTGCTCTGTGATGACCTACCTACCAATCTTCTTCAAAATCTCAGATAAGAAAATGTGAGAAGATGAAAAAAACTGGTTCTAGCAAAGTGCCGATAAAATTACAAAAGTATGTAGCTTCATGTAGACTGAAGCTAAAAGCAGTGTCATTTCATTGTTAATGTGATAAGTTTTAACTAAAAATATATCACAAGTTGTTTTATTAGTGAATTCATTCTTAAAAGTTTTCATTTAAACAATAAGATTACTTCAGTTTCGTAAGAATGCCCATTTTGAGCAGCTAACGTTTCGCGTTTACCTGTTGTCAATATGATGTCTAGAGCAACGCTTGACTTCATACAGATCATTGTAGTTGCCCTCTGCTTTCTTTTCTGTATACGTTAGAATCCCGCTTTTCCGAACTAACTGGGACCGAACACTATCCGGTTTGGCGGTAATTCGGAGTAGGCTGACTTTATGAGTAATATCGACGTATTGACTTGTTAAGGAGTAAATTAAGTGGGGGAACATTTACTAGTGACCTTCGACGACTCATACCGCAAACGCTCTACCTATCTCCCCCTCCCTCCAGTGTTCCAAACACATTATTACAAATTTACTGTTAAGCTTTGTTGCTTGAGTATTGAGTTTCTTTACAGAGACACTGTGTCTTTTTTCATTTGTGTACGTAGTCCTTGACGTCAACTGTTAAACATTAAACATGCAAGTAAACGAAGTCGTTCTTCGTGTACTTTAAATCAAAAACTTGCTTAAAAATACTGGTGTTGGGAAAGCAACGTTTAGTGAATGTAAAAAAATCGCGTTAAAATTGAGCAGTTTTGTTCTGATTCAACTGAAGTAACTCTTGGAAAGCTGCAAAAACCGACCGTGTCTTCACACTTAAAACTTCACGAGGCTTTATTCTTGTGATTCCCTCAATAACAACAGACAGGAATCCACATTTCTCGCCTTTGGTGACAGAAAAGATGCTTCAACTGAACAAACGTATGGATAGTGATCCATCATTTTCATCTAGCTGTGGTTTTTTGAACTGTTGGATGAAAAGACACGCAATTAGACAGCTCACGATTGCTGACGATAAGCTGTCAGCCGACAACGAAGCAGCTTCCAGTTGCCTGAAAGAAGTTGAAGACCTCGTTTCTTCTCAAAACTGCTCACTGCAGCAAGTTTACAACGCTGGTGACACCGAATTGAATTTTAAGGCTTTGCCTACCAAAACTCCCCAATGTTTAAAATGGAGAATCAACGTCTAAGTGTCTTAGGTTGCAGCAACGCCTCGGCAATAAACAAATTACCACTAATGGTAATACGCAAATTGGCGAAACCACGAGCGTTCAAAACTATTAACATCAACTCACTTCCTCTGTATTATAATAATCGAAAAAATGCTTGGATGGAGCACCACTTGTTCAAGAAATGCCTCGAGCACCAGTTTGTCCCTAAAGTGACTCCATTCAATAGAGGAAATGGACTGCCTAATCGTGCTGCTGTTTGTAGACAGTGCTCCACATCACCCAGGGTAAACGAAACTTTGTGGAGACATCAAAGCAGTTTTTCTGCAACCGAATATAATTCCAATTCTTCAGCCTATAGACCAAGGTGTGTTGCAGACCACAAAAAAAAGAAGAATGCTGCTTTGCACATTACTTGCAAAGGATGAAAATGAAATCACAATGCTGAAGAACCTTAAGAAAATTATAACAATAGAAGTGATTTACTGGTTTACTGAAGCATAGGATAACACCACTAAAGTGGCAGTACAAAAGGCATGGAAAAATCTCTGGCCTACATTGTAATTTGCGGAATCAACTTTTACTCCAGTGAAAGATTGAGTCCTTCACCAACTACTCAAGAAAATCCCTGGCTGTGAAAGCACAGGAGAAAGCTGTGTTGAGGAGTGGACTGCTGTTGACCACAGTGTCGAAGACGAAGACATCGAAGCAGTGGTGCAAGGCTCATCAGCTCAGACCGACTCGGAGGAAAGGGAGGAGGAGGTGAACGCTCGAACTGAACTCTATCACACACAGACCCGGCAAATGCCCTTGACCTCACCTTACTCTACATCGAATATGTGGTGTTGATGCCGCGACGGCGGAACACTGCATCGTGAAGTCGATTTATAACCCTCCTATCTCAACTTCCAACTAAACTTTCCTATATGACAATGTACCTAAAGTCCCTAATCTGTGGGGAAAAGGCTTCTACTCCGAAGAATAATGCAAAACAGAGAGAAGTAGATGAAGTTATAACCGAATCGCTACTGCTCAGTACTTTAGCAACGACGATTAGAAGCAAAGTTCGGTTAATTTCACATATTTTTATTACGTAAAAGAATTTTCAACTAACAGTAGTCAAAGAAAAATTTGGAAAAACGTTTTCAAAGTACGTCATTAATGAAAATAACCAATGTTCACCAGTGCCTCACCGGAACAAGAATAATTAAATTGAAACTGAACTTCATACTCGTAAGCAATCTTACGTAAGAACAATTATTGGCGTCATGACGTAAGAACAATACCTACTGCACACTTTTAAGTACTTCACACCACACATCTCACAGTAGTCAGATAATAATCAAATACAAAACACGTATATTATATTAATTTTGAAAGATCAATTAAGGTAAGATTGTTTACTGCCTGTGGACAGAAACTTTTTGTTACGTTACTCACTCTAATACTGACTGTCGTAATTGTAGCAACCAGAAAGATTGTCTGAATTTACTCATAGGTAAGGACTGTCATTTACCTAGCAGTTACTGTGATATATCTTTGTAATAAACGTTATAAATTATGCCACAAGCTAAAAAATTAGAAACTGTGTTTTGACAAATTCAGTATCCAAGTTACGTAAAGTTTTACTACCAAATTTTTATTATGAAAGTTAATCTATTTTTAGCAAATCAATTGGTACTGCCTTTCGCATCATCCTGTTTCTGACATTATTCATACTGCAGCCAAAGATTTCATTAATACGTAATTGTCCAAAAGTTGAAAAATAATGTTTTGATAATCTAATAAATTAATGTTCATTTCATTTTCGGTTCATTTCCTGATTAGTTCGGTTCACACAAAGGGACAGGATGGATACTATTTGAATAACGACTAAGGAGAATTATTTACGTGACAATATGAACGAAAACAATGTTATTTAAGCAATAAAATTCGAACTATGCTGGTCAGCCTATTATACTTCTAGTTATAAAAAGTCTAGGTCTTACTTCACTTTATGATGTCATTGGTTTGTCGAGCGACTTCATTTAGCGGTACAATAAGCAACAGGTTGATTGTCTTTCCATACCATAGCCAATAACAAGCGCCAACATTACTCTTTATGTTACGTGAATTGCTCTTGATGCATTTTTACTGTACCCAATAAATGTCATACACATAGCTTGCCCATATTAAACATCCGCCAAAACAACCATTTCAGTTTTCACTGCTCCGCACTTCGGAAACAGGGTTTTCACTTCCGCTCTTTTGCATAGCCACACCGGCGAATACACACAACCAATGACACCAAAATTGCGCCTCGCGCCTACGAACTGCAACTTTTTGGCGCCCTTGGACGCCCAGCGATAATGCATTTACAATATATTACACTCTTTGACAATAAGTTTTCCCTGATTAGGCCAGTGAGTCTACTTACAAAATGTTAACATTCCTTGCATATTCTCTTTCTTAAATTACAAATAGCATTTGTAACTTGACAACATATTTACAAGAATAATATTCAGTACTACTAATAAAACAAACTTCGTAAAACACGTAGGAAATGTATAATCATCCACAGATTTGTGGCGTTATAGAATCAGTTCCCTTCGTCAGAAAGGAATGACTGACTTTACTTTATAAGTGTGTGTCAATTGGTTATTTTTTGTATTTGGCAGTGATTAAAATTAATCTACGGAATTTTATAAATGAAATCGACATGAGCTGTACAGTATGTACCTTCCATTCCAGTATGGTTTCAGGCGTTTTAATCGGGCTTACGCTCTATAAATGTCTCTATTTTACTTCATTGTTTCATAATAAATGTAAGTTCTTCCACTAACGACTTTTTAATTACTCCTGTTTTAAGCTTAAAAAATTGGTATTCTTTCCGAACTCTGTTCGGAGTAGGCGGATTTTCTGAATAGCGGGGTTCGGTATAGCGGGAGTATACTGTACTCTCTATTATATATTGTTACAACTACGAATCTCAGAGTTGCAAAACATACTTTTATTTGAGTCATCAGTCTTCTGACTGGGTTGATGCGGCTCGCAACGAAATCTTATCCTGTGACACACCTCTTCATATCAGAATAGCACTTGCAACCTATGTCCTCTATTATTTGCTCGATGTTATCCAATCTCTACCTTCCGCAACAGGTTTCGCCCTCTACAGCTCCCTCTAATACCATGGCAGTCATTCCCTGACATCTTAACTAATGTCATATCATCCCGTCCCTTCTCCTTGTTAGTGTTTCCTCCCATATTCCTTTCTTCTCCGATTCAGCGCAAAACCTCCTCATTTCTTACCTTATCAGTCCACCTAATTTTAAGCATTCGTCTACAGCACCCCATTTCAAATGCTTCGACTCTCAACTGTTCCAGTTCCCACATCCCATGTTTCACTACCATACGATTCTGTGCTCCAAACGTACATTCTCAGAAATTTCCTCCTGAAATTAAGGCCTATGTTTGAAACCACTATACGTCTCTTGCCTAGGATTGCCCTTTTTACCAGAGCTAGTCTGCTTTTGATGTTCTCCTTGCTCCGTCCGTCATTGGTTATTTTGCTGCATAGGTAGTAGGATTCCTTAACTTCATCTACTTCGTTGCCATCAATACTGATGCTACGTTTCTGGTTCTCATTTCTGCTGCTTCTCATTAATTTTGTCTTTTTTCGATTTACTCTTAATCCATACTCTTTAGTCATTAGACTGTTCATTCCATTCAGCAGATTATGTAATTGTTCTTCACTTTCACTCAGGATAGCAATTAGTAATTTCATTAGCGAATCATATAATTGATATCCGATGACCTTCAATTTTAATTCAACTAGGGGACCTTTCTTTTGTTTCCATTATTGCTTCTTCGATGTGCAGATTGAACTGATAGTACGAAAGACTACATCCCTGTCTTACACCCTTTTTAATCCGATCACTTCGTTCTTGGTCGTCCACTCTCATTATTCCCTCTTGGCTCTCGTACATTTTCTATATAACCCGTCTTTCTCTTTAGCTTAACCTTACTTTTCTGAGAATTTCGAACATCTGGCACCATTTTGCATTGTCAACCCTTTTTCCGGGTCCAGGAATCCTATGAACGTGTCTCGATTTTTCTTTGGCCTTCCTTTTATTATCTACCGCAACGGCAGCATTGCCTCTCTGATGACATTATCTTTCCTAAAGCCATAGTGATTGTAGTGTAACACATCCTAATTTTCTGTTTCATTCTTCAGTATCTTATTCTTGTCAGTAAATTGGATGCAAGAGCTGATTGTGCGATAACTCTCGCACTTGGCTGCTTTTGCAGTCTATGGAATTCTGTGGATAATATTTTTCCGATAGTATGAAGGTACACTATGTGATCAAAAATATCCGGACACCCCCAAAAACATATGTTTTTCATATTAGGTGCATTGTGCTTCCGCCTACTGCTAGGTACTCCGTATCAGTGACCTCGTGAGAGAGCAGAATGGGGCGCTTCGCGGAACTCACGGACTTCAAACGGCATCCGGTGATTGAGTGTCACTTGTGTCATACGTCTCTACGCGAGATTTCCACACTCCTAAACATCCGATACGACAGTGATAGTGAAGTGGGAACGTGAAGGGTCATGTACAGCACTAAAGCGTACAGGCCGACCTCGTCTGGTGACTGATAGAGACTGTCGACAGTTGAAGAGGGTGATAATATGTAATAGGCAGACATGTATCCAGACCATCAACAGGAATTCCAAAGCGCATCAAGATGCACTGCAAGTGCTATGACTGTTATACGGGAGGTGAAAAAACTTGGATTTTATTGTCGAACGGCTGCTCATAAGCCACACATCACGCCGGTAAATACCAAACGACTCCTCGCTTGGTGTAAGGAGCGTAAACATTGAGCGACTGAACAGTGGAAATACGTTGTGTGCAGGAACGAATTACGGTACACAATGTGGCGATCCGATGTCAGGGTGTGAGTATGGCGAATGTCCAGTGAACGTTATCTACCAGCGTGTGTAGCACCAACAGTAAAATCCGGGGGCCGGTTGTGTTACGGTGTTGCCGCGTTTTCCCTGGAGAGGGCTTGCACCCCTTGTTGTTTTGCGTCGCACTATCACAGCACAGGCCTACAATGATGTTTTAAGTACCTTCTTGCTTCCTACTGTTCAAGATCAATTCCGGGATGGCGATTGCATCTTTCAACACGATCGAGCATCTGTTCATAATGCAGGGCCTGTGGTGGAGTGGTTACACGACAATAACATCCCTGTAATTTCCTGACCTACACAGAGTCCTGACCTGAATCCTATAGAACACCTTTTGGATGCTTTGGAACGCCGACTTCGTGCCAGGCCTCACTGACCGAAATCCATACCTCTCCTTGGTGCAGTACTCCGTGAAGAAATGGGCTTCCCTTTCCCAAGAATCCTTTCAGCACCTGACTGAACGTATGCCAGCGAGAGTGGAAGCTGTAATCAATGCTAAAGGTGGCCCAACACCATACTGAATTCCAGCATTACCGATGAGTTGTAAGTTCAGGTTCCGGATACTTTTGATGACATAGTGTATGTCGCCAGAACCATTCGGTCTACGCAATAACTTGGATAACATATTTGTTGCCGCTTCCCTCAATGGTTTTATAAATTCTAATGGAGTGTTATCTATGCCTTCTGCCTTATTTGATCTTAAGTCCCCCACACCTGTCTTATATTCTGATTCTAATACTGGATACCCTATCTCTTCTAAACCGACTTCTGCTTCTTCTTCACATCAGACAAATCTTAACCTCACAGAGACCTTGAATGTACTCTTTTCATTTATCCGCTCTCTCCTCTCCATTTAACAGCGGAATTCCCATTGCACTCTTAATGTTACCATCCTTGCTTTTAATTTAACTGAAGGTTGTCTTGACTCTCTATATGCTGTGTCAGTCCTTCCGACAATCATTTCTTTTTCGATTTCTTCACATCTTTGATGTAACCATTTTGTTTTATCTCCCGTGCACTTTTTATGTCTTTCATTCGTCAGTGACTTATATTTCTGTCTTCCTAAATTTCCCTGAACATTTTTGTGCTCCCTTCTTTCATCGATCAGCTGAAGGATTTCTTCTTTTACCCATGGATTCTTCCCAGTTACCTTCCTTGTACATACGTTTCTCTTTCCAACATTTGTGATTGCCCGTTTTAAAGATGTCCATTTCTCTTCAATTATACCGCCTACTGAGCTGTTCCTTATTGCTGTGTCTATACTCTTAGAGAACTTCAAGCGTATCTCGTTATTTTTTAGTACTTCCGTATCCCACTTCTTTTGGTACTGATTTTCCACGGCTAACCTCGTAGGCTTCAGGCCACTGTTAATCACTACTGAACTGTGTTCTGAGACTACTATATCTCCTCCTGGGTACGTCTTACAATTTAGTGTCCAATATTGGGAACTGTTTTTGACAATAATGCATTCTTACTGAAATCATCCCGTATTGCCCGTCTTTTTCCCAGTATATGTCCTGGTTTTGTGATTCCTGAACAGAGTATTCGCTATTCGCAGCTGAAATTTATTACAGAACTCAATTAGTCTTTCTCCTCTCTCATTCCTGCTCCTTCCCATACAACTGCATTAAAGTCCTCTCTGACTATGAGATTTTCATGTCCCTTCACTTACTGTATTACCTTTTCAATATGCTCATATTTTCTCTGTCTCTTTATCTTCAGAGAGCGACGTCGGCATGTATACCTGAACTATCGTTGTCGGTGTTGGTCTGCTGTCGATTCTGGTAAGAACAACCCTATCACTGAAGTGTTCACAATAACACACTCTATGCAGTACATTGCTATTCATAACGAATCCTGCTCCAGTTACAATATTTTCTGATGCAGTTGATATCAGCCTGTACTCATCTGACCAGACATCCTTATTTTTTTTCCCTTTCACTTCACTGACCACTACTACATCTATATTGAGCCCTTTCATTTCCTTTTTCAGATTTTGTAGCTTCTCTACCACGCTCATGCTTCTGACATGTCACGCCCCGACCAGTAGAACGTTATCCTTTCGTTGGTTACTGAATCTTTTTCTCATGGTCACCTCTGCCTTGGCAGTCCCCTCCTGGATATCCGAATGTGGGACTATTCCGTAATCTTTTGCCAGTGGAGAGATCATGGTAACATTATTTCGATATGTGTATTTAATGCAGTGGCTTCCATTGCCTTCTGCAACCTCATGCCGCTGATCATTGCTGATTCTTCCGTATTTAGGGCAGATTTCCACCCCGAAGGACAAGAGAGTGCATTGAACCTCTGTCCCCACCTCCGCGATCTTTGACAAGCCCGTTGGCAGAATGAGGGTGACTTCTTATGGCGTAAGTCTTCGGCCGCCAATGATGATTGTTAATTAAAATTTAAGAGATGGCGGGTTTCAATGCCGGGACCGATAACATTTTTGATTAATAATCAAAGAAGCTACCGCTATACCAGTGGCGTAGGAAAACGGAGCAACGCAGTGTTATTTGGGTACTGTTCTCCCTTGAGCTAATGGTGATAGGAACGAATATTGTCTCTCGCTCAGAAATATGAGGTAGTCCATCCAGTGCTGCGACTCGATGAGCGGTTGTGCAATCAACTGGTGTATGTCCTGTTCCAAAATATCAGCTAGTGGGAAATCGGGAGTGAAAAGGAATGGGTAGGGGATGAGGTGCTCTTTAACTGTTGAAATCTAGAACAAATAATTAGAATCTGTGAAATTACACATATAGAAATTTCTAATAAGTATTAATCCTTACAGACAATCTGCCTGTGTGGTGGCTGATCTCTGATAACGCTTTATGATTCTCTTGCTAAGATGTAATGAACAGAAGCAAGGAATCAGCCTGATGGTTAGTAATACCAGGGGCGGTAGGGTTTCTTTTGGTGGCGGGGCGAATTTTTGGGTATTACACCATTATAATTTGGTTAGGAAAAGTGTTGATACGAATATATCGTTAATTACACTACTGGACAATATATTATGATGGGTCGTTACTTAATTAATAAAAATGGTGATGTAACAAGTAACGAATGATAATGATAAATCACATAATTATATGTAATGTAAGGAGGCTAGGCTAAGCGGCTGACATGTGGAGGTCTGTCTCTGGAGGACACTGGACTGTGACCCTGAATTTAGATACTGCTAATTTAGATACATAATCACCAGACTCAATTCTCTCATGTTGAGAAATCATAAAAAGTGATCTGCTTTATTTGGCAAAAAACCTTCTATAGACAGGATCGTATAAACACGTCTTTATTTTCGACACTCTATTTCGACAGACTTTGTTGTCATCTTCTGGTCTAAAATTTTTTTGGTTGCAAAACGTGTTTGTTATGAGTGTTTAAAGGTGCTGATTAAGATGAATAAGGCGTCTGGTATCCCACATTCCTGTCAGTCGTTTAATAAAGAGCAGAATATTCGCCTTTTTTGGGCTCCAACAGGAGCATTTTTCCGTTGGTCCTTCCTTTTTCCTATCACAGCAGGGCATGTCATCTATATGAAAAGTAATTGATGAATCAGTATATTTTTGATGCTTCACTTATGTGAAATTAAACTAACGCAAAATTAATTTTACACCTCAGACCGGATTTTACGAGCATAAAAATTTTGCATGTCCTTCAGTTCTACGACCTGGAGTTCTCAGAATGCTTATGATAGGAACGGAGATACTGTACACCAAACTTCTAATTTTCTAATTGATATATCACCTCACACCGAATTTTACGTGGACAGGTACGGTAACTTTCAACTTCTGTACCTCGGGAACCGATACAGATATCTGGAAAATTTTCAACATTGTTCGAGACCGGAATCTGAGGACTATATATCGTAATATTTACAGCCATTTGCTATGCTAAAAGTCTTTGAATACGCGAATGTATTTTAGTTCGCTGGTGACGGCGAAAATATAATAAAAAAATGCACTAGTGGTGCCTATTTAAGTAGCATCAAGCCCACCGTAGACCGTATCAAACACAAAAGGAACCAACCGATTAGCTCCATTTGTCCAAACAGGAGGAAGTGTGTAATATTCGTATTTTGACCCTGTATTATAGGATAGAGACGCTAAGGCGACCTATCTGCTGTATATACAAATGATCCCTAGCCAAAGGGCTATCCAAAACACCTGACCACGCAATTTTATCACCGATAGAACCCGAGATATGAGCACCAGAAAATCTTTTTCTATGCGCGACTTTTTGGAATATACTGGTATGCGTGCTTCAAAATCTAATGGCATATACTACAATTTAGCAAAACACAATAAGCGTTTGAGTTCACGCATGGTGGAATGCTGTTTACTTTGATCACAAAATTCATAGTTTCATTGTCTTCACTGCAAATTCCTGCACGAGTTTTGTCCCCTTTTACGACAGGAAACACAAGCCGTTGCAGTAATGACACTCAACGAGAGTGCCGTCTCTCGACTTTAGACATTCGTTTTATCCTTACCTGAATTTTTCAAGTTCCTTTCCTCAGGAATTAATTTCCTTCTCTCTTTAGACTTTTCAACGTGCTCCTACTGTTTTTTTATTTTTTTTGTTTTCAACTTGCGACAGCTGGTGAAGTTCATTCTTGAAAGGAGACGAAATGATAATCACAGCACAGCTCTCCTGCCTTTTTATAGCTCTCAGTACTGTAGCATCAACTGTTGCAACGGTAGGCAGATGTTGCTGAGAAAGGTGTGGAAATGTTATGGAACGTAAAGGGTAAGCTGTTCCTTCGACAGGCCTACTTTTCTCCTCTAGTACAATCTGATTCTGCAAATTATCAGAGGAAGGAGTCATTGCTGGTCTACGGCAGTATTTCTACGACAGTATCAGACGAAGTTGATGGGCTTGTCATCTTGCCTTCCACAGGACGATTAGCTTGTCCTCATCATAAGAAGTCCGTTTCAGTGAATACCCCCATTCTGATAGGCCAAATTCCTGCAGCGTCATATACTTTCACTACTGGTCTCATTGTAGCAGCATTTTCATACAGGTAAGTAAAACAGAAATTCGACTTGCTATAAAGTGATAATTTTCCGTGAAGAGTACTGATCCACTTTTGAGGGTCTCGCTAAGAGGCTTCAATAGGAAAAAATCAAGAGGCTGCAGCCTATTAAAAGAATGGATAGGAATATGTAAGCACACCATGTTCTGTCGCCACGGACGTGGAGGAAGAGCCACCTCGCACCACTTTTGCTTACTTTACCTGGGGATATCAGCATACGAGGCGCGTCGGAACCGACATCTGAAACACACATTGCTGCTGTTGCGGTTTCTCCCCTCTCTGACGACGCAGAACGCATACTCTACGCTGTCCTCGAGGAGAAATTATCTTCAGCTACTCCTTTGGGTTAACAAATATTCCAGTCTCGTCGCAATTATAAATGAGATCTGCAGACAGCTTGTACTTGTCAAGAATTCCTACGAAGAGCTCAAGATACATGGAAACGTTTGCAGGACTGAGCACCAGAGGTAACCTCCGGCTTTCTGATACTCAGATTTGGATGCGTCGAAAGAAAAAGGATCGTCTAGTCTTCACTTGCCATTTTCAGTTATTTATTAAAAGAGTGCTTCATAACTAAAGCTCTGAACTCCTTCATTGTTAATCTAAACCATCTGCCTTCCATGTCTTTTAAATAGGAACAAGCCCTAAGTCTTGCTAATTCGAGGAACCACGAAAAGAAGTCGGTTTGACGCCTCAGTTTCTAAAACCTCAGTTTGAAGTCTATTCTGAATTGTTTCTTGAAGAGCTGTTTTGGGAATGTTCAACTGGATACTAGCTTCTCTAAGTCGGATTTCTTTTTTCACTACAGTTGTCACTGTCTCTCCTATGTTTTCTGTAGATCAACTCTGACGATTAGTTTAGCGTTCGTTTCTTCTCACCATTTATGAAAAAAGAGGAATTGTCACTAGCAACAATGTGAAAAGAATGAAAATATGTTAATGTGTCATAGAAGTGTTAGAATACACATGAGCACTTGAAAGTAACCACTACGGAAGAATGGTATTTACCTAGGGCAGAATGGAGCCTCGGTCCGCTCCACCCCGATTCGTTCTGCCCGACCTGTGGGCTCAGGTACAGTTCAAAGCCCACAAAGCGCTTTGAAAACTAACATAGTCTAAATCAGTGGTTCCCAACTTGGTGGTAATTACCCTCTGAAAGGCCAAATGTAATTATCTGAGGGGTAAAACCAGGAGTTCAGTTGTAGAATATAAGCAATCTAAATAACTTTTAGAGTATTGTTATTAACAGTATTTTATAAGAGTATTAATTACATAACTTACCCGCCATGGTAGCCGAGAGCTGTAACGCGCTGCTTCCTGGACTCGGGTAGGCGCGCCGGTCCCGGGTCGAATCCGCCTGGCGGAATAACGGCGAGGGCCAGTTTGCCAGCCAGCCTTGAGGTGGTCTTTACGCAGTTTTCCTGTGGTGCTGAAATAGTCACTCCGGACCACATGATCTACGAGTGACCTCTTTTCGTTGACATAGCCACCGAATTAAGATGTCAATTACCAAATGGAGACACTTATCACCTAATTCGAAATCCATCCACTTTCACAATCATTGCCAGCGGGGTATCAGCAAAAGTCTTGCAAGAATACCGTAGGTAGAATTAATCATTAGAAAAAAATAAACTGGCATTTCCCGCACCTACCTATTCCGCCAGGGAGTGGACTGGCTGATTGCCGTGACGGCCGGAATCCGCCACGTCCTGGAACAGGGGGAAGATGCGAAACTATCCCGAACTAGACTTATAGCACACTAATGATGCCTAATAGTAGTTAGGTGGTTTTAAGTAGAATGTAGTTTTCTGAACAATCATAAACAGTACCTGCAGCGATTTCCTGTAAAGGCCGGCGCAGTGCCAGGGGTACGCCTACTGGGGTTAGCTCGGTGGGCATAGTCAAAACTCGTAGGTTTATAGATTTACTGACATGCTTGGAACGCTGCTGGAGTTAGCTTGCTAGACTAGTAAGAATACTATTTTAGTAGACAGTAAGACGTGTCCGCAGCGTAACTTAAATCTTCACATCCTGTAGTAAGTAGCAAAGTAGAAAATCTAGAACAGAATAAATGCTGCTGAGAAAACAGTTGTATTGTGGTGGGTTATCATGCATCATATATTTGTTTGATAAATAAAGAATTAAAAAAAATGATCCTTAACTGAAACTATCACTCCAGAGGTTCTTATGGAAAAATGGGGAAAAGCTTGGGCAAATATCAGGAAGCCTCACGATCACCAGGCATGTCGCTACAATGCAAACAAGCGCCCCTTTCAATGAATATTAGGGGATCCTGTCTAGGTCAGGAACGTTCCTGGGCGGACTTCCTGGGAAACTTGCCCCACGTTTCCTAGGTCCAAATTCTACTGTCAAAATTTTGAGGCCAGTCAATCATTTGATCATGGACCTGGGAAAGGGAACCTCATACGGGTTCATCTCAGTCAGATTAAACATTCCAGCGGAGTGTGGGGTTCTTAGCCCTGGGGCAGGCTTGTTCAGGTTTAAGACGGAGAGGTTGAGCCGTGGCGCCATTGAATTAATAGAATCTTCTGTTTGGCGCCACTGGTTCCGGTGTAGTATCGACTATCCATCTTCCGGCCCCATTACCAGTATCAATGAGGAAGGTTTTTACTTGCCGATAAATATACGGCTTCGCTGCTCTGAAAGAGGAGGCACCAATTTGGGGATTGGTGGCAGTGTCTTGACAAGAGGCTGTCACGAGGTCCGAGCGGCTGAAGTCACGAGCTATGCAAGAAGGGCCTGCGCAAAGAACTTCACCGGGGTCAGCGTTGATTACAAGCAGAAGGCCTACATCCTGTCGGATGGTTGGCAACATCTGTGTCGGGAGCCTCTCGTGGCCTGGCTGCCCCCTTCTACCTGGATGTCATCGGCAGCACTCAGTAGCAGCAGTGATGCACCGTGGATCCATGGAACTGCTTGCTGATAAAGTGGAGTAACAGTCTGTAATCGTGGTAGTGATAGGTGTCATTGACTACCCGACCTCCTAATTATTTTCTATTTGTGTCCGACCCTGAGAGTTTTACTCGGTCCGCTATTTGGTGGTAAATATAGACTGTAGTATTGTACTAGACACTAGTTGTCGTTTGAGAAATTTGGTCTGATACTATATTGCCCTTCCTTTCTATTTTACACATGATCATTAATGTTTTAAAGAATCAGTTCCTGGTCAGAAATACAGTCGCAACAATTGTACCAAGGCACAGGCCGTTAAAAAAAAGGGATATTCTGGTGAGATCTAGAAGTTAATCGGTTCAATTCCTTGATCGTAATTTCATCTGAGATAATCTGATCTACCTGTTGCACTAAGCTGTGCAATCCTATCTGTGAAAGACCGGATCAATATTGGTGTAATTTTAACCGGATCTCGTGGCCACGGCACGTGAGTTTCTTGTAATAAGTGCTCATACGTAATGTTTTAAAATGTTCCTTCAGAGTGGCGTTGATAACTGACAAGCAGTTTAACTTTTGACATATTAACAGCCAAATGTCACCAGGTCTGTAGTCAGAATAGCATTGTCAAAAGGGTAGGTTTGAGACCCAGTTGCACCTTGGTTGCTGATTGAAATGAAAAGGTTGCTCGCGTTAAAGCAAGCCTTATTATTGTCATAATTGTTTCCTAATTTGTTTAACCTTTAAGCATAGGTTCGCATCTTAACCCCGAGCCTTTCGACACACAGTTCTAAAAAAAAATTTAAAAAAGTTTGAGTAATTACACACTCTTGTCATCAATATTATTTATATATTTTGATGTGTTGTAGAATCTCATTTAATAAGAGGAACTGTTCAGCGCGGTAGTAAACACCGCTGTTTCATGCTATAACGTTCGGGCTGCAGGTCAGGTTTGACATGTTGTTCTGTATTGATTTCTCTTGTAAAAGCTTTTTCAGTTCATAAACTTGTTAATTTGCAAAGACAACAAATTTATGATTATATATTGTTAAAGAAACAGGTTGTGTGAAAAGAAAATTACATTGATGAGTCCTCCCTTCCACGTTTTCCTTAATACCAGTAAATACTACGTTTCAATACGTGCAACAAAATTGCTAGCTTAGCCTAAAGCTTCAGAACAGAGTTCCAGGAACTGTTTTAGCAAGCTAGCTACACTGTCTTTTGCACTGAATTCGGGCACTGACAACTTACTGTCCTGAAGGTTAAAGCCAAACAGATCAAAAGAATCAAGACCAAATATCTTCTCACCATCGCGTGGTTGTAGCACTTTAAAAAGTCACAGTTCGTGTATTCGATCGATACATGGCAGGCAAAGTACATGTTCCAAGAACGGGAATGTCTTGTCCATTATAAGTTGTCAGTTGGATACTAGCTTTAGACAGGCGTAGGGAGCCTAACAGTTCATATGTGTGACGATTTAGGAATGTGACAGGGGCACCCGTGTCCCAAGTTTATTTGACTGGCGTGTCACGGAAGAAACTGCTTGCATGGCAGTTTTGCGAATGCCGTGGCAGACTGCATTAATGACTTGGACCTTATGACTAGATTTTTGTGTATGGCCCGATTCTTATTTTTGTTCCGTTGCGAACATACGGACTGTACATCTCCTTTCCTACCACAAGACGGCCGCTGTGGCCGAGCGGTTCTACGCGCTTCAGTCCGGAATCGCGAGACTGCTACAGTCGCAGGATCGAATCCTGCCTCGGGCATGGATGTGTGTGATGTCCTTAGGTTAGTTAGGATTACGCAGTTCTAAGTTCTAGGTGACTGATGATCTCAGATGTTTGAACCATTTGAACTTAGCACAAGCATAACACGGAGCTTGTTGGGACGGGCAGTCTTGGCATTTCTGCTGTGAATAACACCGAGGGCAACAGTTAATTCTGTTCGCCTAAGTAGCCGTCGTTTTAGAGAACTGCTTATGTGGCGTGGAACGTTGCTCTGGGCCAATCACAAACAAGGGACTCAACCCGACAAACAGTTGGCTGCTCAAATTTATAAGGCGACAGGGTACCGGAATCGTACTAATTTTCATTACCTGCTGAAATAATGGATCAGACTGTTTCAAAATCTGTTCTCTGAGTTTGATATCAGGTAGACTGTGCACGATCACACTACGCAACTTAACATCTGAATGTAAAGCACCGCAAGCACATTTGAATTTCCAGTTCCTTGTCATACCCTGCAAATCTGTTACCCACTCGAGATAAGTTTATTCTGACCGTTTCTTGCAGTTAAAGAATTTATACGTAGCTGCTAACACATTCACTTGTTGGTCGTAATAGTTAGTCAGCAAAGAGGTAACTTGATCATACCTGAGCTCACTTGGAGTGACGTCCGGAAATAACTCCTGAATTAATCGGAATGCTGCACTTCTTACCGTGGATAACAGATATGGAAGTTTCACAGTACCTGGTATATCGTTAGCTAGTAGGGTGCCTCTATCTTGGACAACCTCTCGAGCCATTCCTCGTCTTGTTCACAAAACTGTGGAAAAGGCGGTGCAGCAGTAGGTGCTGAAGTAGATAGTGCTTCTTCTGTCGGGTGTGCAGTGTTGGCCAGTAGCTGCTGCATCATGTTGAATAACGTAGATTGCTGCGTCTGGAGCTGAAACATCTGCAATAGCTGCATGGCATCTAACGCTTGCGGCTGTGGCGCCTGAGCAGGAGGCGGGATAGGTGGGGTGGGCATGTTTAAAGTGACAAACGCAACAAACAGAAAATAGAAGCAAGCAAAATAAGTAGAAAAGCAAAGAAGATTTCTGCAACGCCCACCTGAAAACAGTGAAACTCGTAAGGCAAATATATGCCCCAGCAAATTTAAAGACGAGAGGGAATTAAGGCGCCAGCAAACACATAATTCCGTGGCTGCCTGGCACTTGTTTCGTCGTATAACTCGTCGCCAATGTGGGTCCCGCACACTCATCTCTTATAGGATGCGTAAAGGATGTTACGTTCTCGGGTAGCTTTATAAAAATTCCAGTAAACCACATTAATGATTTTTATTACAATAAAGAAGATTGACAATACTTAACTTTGATTTACAAGAACGTGGCGCAAGCGACTGGCGACATGAAAACAGTCAGTGTCCTTCACTATATACAATGTCCATGTAAGCAATTGATACATGACCCAAGTCTCAGTATAATAGGATGACGCTCTTCTACGGCCTCTTCTAATGCTGGGGCTACTAGTGCGTCTTCTAATGCCCGGCCGACACTGGCAGGAGCGGCGCTTTTACGTATTATCTTCGTATAGGGGCCGCTACTGTCACGGTTACGTCGTAGTCAGCGCGCTATTGGCTGACGTCCTCTCACAGCCCTCTGAGGTTGCGTTCTTCATCTTCGTGCTGGCGCTAGTCGCTCCTCCGAAACAGATAACATGTGAACTTGCTATTGAACACTAGTAAACTCTTTTCTCCCAATTTTATTGTTTGATATTCGTCTTGTGTTGCCTCGTAAATCATAAATGCAGAATATATCGCAAAGAAAGAGTCGAATTCGGTTTCTTACCTTTGTTATGATTGTGATGCTGCCTTCCTGTTCTCCTACATCCTCACTGTTAGTTTCTGGTAATCAGTTTTCGAAATGACCCCTCGGTTCACACACCTACAATTAGAATAGAATCAGGTGTTTCCGATGCCACACAGTATGACATCATCTTCAGTGGGTTCCATTTGTTAACTGAAGCTGTGGGCAGGCTGGACTTAAAGCTACAATATGAATCGTAAAAAGTACTTAATGGTAACATTCAAAACTGAAACATTTTTTCAAGTTTTCTGAGGTAGAAGATGGGGATGACACGACTTGTTACTCAAAATGCGCTGAGAAGAGAACAAGTTTCTATCTGTTTTCCCCTCTGAACAGTCCATTTTCGCTCCGTACGTAATGTTCCTCTTGAATAGCCCAATAGTTTGAATCAGGTATTAATTAGGATGTATAGGAAATGGGATCAGATAAGGTAACACAGAAAGGAGAGAAAAGGCCTTCATAAACGGCCGAAGACAAAAGAAATTTCGTCAGCGGACGAAATTATATGACATCAAAAAAGTGGAACAGAATTAAAGAATATGTCTCTGAAATAAAAATACATGGAGTGCTGACACACGAAAGCGTAATTTTGTGCCATACGTTGATTATATTTGGAGACAGGGACATAAATAGAATGAGACAAAGCTACTTAAATAGCAGACAGGTCTTTCAAGGGTACAAATAGAACTACTTGCTACAAGCTTTTAGTTCATTGGAATATGCTATAAATCTCATTATCAGTCTATTTTTAATTTTTGAAGGACTTTCTATGAAGGGGACGGAATAACAGTGCTACGGTACCAGGTTGTTAATGTCTGATATATGAAAACTAATTTATGGCAGACAGGGTGGGACGAACATTGTTCATTCATTATCTCTTCGTGCTGGAATCGTGTTGGAATTAATTATCTGCGATCACATACTAATTTCGAACTGCAGATATTTATAAAATTAACTTAACACCGTATATTTGCAGCTTATAATCCTCGAGTGAAGTAGAATTTCATGAGTGCAAGCTGTGTGAACTGTTAGGTAAGTGGAACGACGTGAAGGTGATGGTTTGAACTACTTTTATCTCACAACCTGAACATTTGATAAGCAGATCTCAGTTCAAATATAAGAGTAACAACTCAGTTTGTTAAATTTCACGAACTTTATAAGATGTCTGATATGTCTGTAACTTACCTCTGCGAAAACTTCCAATACTTGATTCAAGTGAAAGAAGAGTTACAACTTCAAAATTATAGTTGTTCTAAGCATTTATTTTTTACCGTTGTTTGCATACAAGCAATATCATGAAGTCTCTCTGATTTGGTCCAGCAAATCGTCCTCTTTTCTGCTAATACCAGCAAATACAACAAGGGTCCGTTGGCAGCCGTGCCTTGTTGGTTAGGAAACTCCATACTAGTTTGTGTACAGCCGCAGGTACGCAGAATATGCCCAGCTGATACCATTCTGGTAGTGTTCTGAATGATCATGTCGATGTCTGATCGTCTCATCCTCGCACTGCCCTCCATAGAAAATTTCCCCACATAGAACACCTTCTTTCGCGGCTGAAGTCTGATTTGACAACGTCATCCTTACATGTTCTTCCATACCAATACTAAAATTTCCATCTGGAAATCCCTAAAGTTCTTAGGTTCTTGAAAATTTTGAGCTACCCTGACCGGAACCACTTTATTTCGTGGATTTGACCCCTGAAAAGTACTGCGTTCAATTAGTTAAACATACTTTCAGCTCGCCCTGTTGCTGAGAATTCACGATACTTGAATCTCTTATAAGTTTTATATAGTGGCGTTGTAATAAACGTTGACGAGTTTTTGTGTCCGCCATTGGTTTCATTCGTTCTGCTATTTGTTACTGTTCATAGTCTTTCTGTCAAAAGATGTGTGCACACGTCCTCTGTCCCTACACTAGAAATCATTTCCGCTTACACGAGGGCGAGTATCAGTAGCCAGTTGTAACGAATCCACAGCCCCTTCTATAAATATAAATGTGGTCTTATTTCATAAAGATTGAGGTACGGGTAATCGAGCACCACGAGAGCCAGAGACATACGTCAACTGTTAATATGGAGTGCAGGAACTGTGCAGAGGAGGAAGTCGCTAAGAGAGCTCTTAGCGAGTGGGACGTGGTGCAATGGCGGAAGGCCGCCCGTAACACGTGTTGTCGACTGACAGTGCCCCGACGCCTCCTCAGCAATTTACCAAATCGTGACAAAAGACTTTATTTTGAAGTGTTGTATAACTGTGTACATCGTACCGTGATTACGCGTTCCGCGTCAACCGCGCCGCAACCTAGCATTGGATTGCAGTCAAGAGCAGGGTTGCCAACCGTCCCAAATGAGGCGAGACGTCCTGTTTCCACGGCTCAAACAATGCATCCCGAGATGTGTCTCTCCGGGTCGCTAATTGTGCCGCCTTACGGTAAACCCGGCCTATGTTAGAAAGAAACCCCATTCAACTGAAGTACTTGCGTCGCGTTGCGTACATTCAACGGTGTCGGGCGCGGAGACAATGACGACGGCCGCGCACGCTCGCACCACCCGTAGAAAGAGACAAACGAGAGTCGCACGCTTTCGGTCGCCCGTTCGTTCGCTCGTTCCGCTGCCCCTCTGCTTAGCTACCTCGTGTTACGCCGGCGCTGTGCAGTTAGTACTCGCTACATGTCACAGCGTTTCGGTGTCTTTATGTGATTCAAAAAATAAATAGAGTTTAGTGTGTAGTTGACACTTTGCTATTGTTATTTTTGAACAGTTTTTTCCCCATTTTAGTCTGTTTCAGAAACAATTGACAGAGCCAGCGAAAAAGTAAATTACAAATAGTGTGAGCGGATGTGTTTCTACCTGCAAGAATGGGAGAATTCGTATCCCTTTAAAAAAAAAAAAAAGTGGATACAAATGTGCTTAAAGCTTTTTGCTACGTGTCTATGAAATCATTTATCATATCCCATGGAGCTCTGAATGATGTTAAACGGCATGTTAGCGTTCCGGAACACTAACGGAGGTGAAAGAGATCGAAAGAGTACTCCGAATTTAAAACAATTTTTTAACTGCGACGTGTTGACGACAGATGAGGTAAAAGTGATAGCTGCACAGCTGACAAAAGTTTACCATGGCATATACCATGACAAGTACAGTTCTGTTGACTGCGATTCAATGTTATGCCCCGTGATATGATTCCAGTATCACATCAAAAATATCGCTCTTAGAACTAAGGCGTCGTCTTTAATTTACAATGTTGCGCCTCCAGCATCAATTGAAGATAAAGTTTAAAAGCTTAGATCATGCGTGTTTACAGCGTTTCAACAAATGCATCAAATCACGGACATATAAAATTATTTCCAGTATTTGTCAGATTTTACTCTCCAGCGAATGGAAACGACATCAGCCAGCTTGACTTTTATGAGGACCCTGTTGTAAAAACAACTGATATTTACAATAATAAAAAAAATGGACTCAAAGCGCTGGACATAGATTTCAAAAATGTATCTGCTTACTCAGTCGATAATGCCGAAATTAATTTTGACAAGATTAATTCAGTTTACACACTACTTTTTCAATAAAATTTCAACATGTTGCCTGCAGGATGTTAAGCACATATAGTACGCAATGTCCTCCGTCACGCTATAGAGAAGTGCGAGTTTGACGTGGAGAATTTGGTAGTTAATATGCATGGGGGATTTTCATATTATGCCCAGAGACTCCAAACCTTAAAAGAACACTGCTGACTCTGAACAGAATACCAAAAAATTATAATGCACTTAAGACCAAGGTTGCTGTCATTGCATCCTGCTTCTGTAAAAATTCTACCCCTGTTTCTAGTGTTGAAGTCATATTTTATAACTCTTGGAGATAACTGTCCAGTTGTATCAGGAAAATATTTTGAAGACAACCATGCAAAGAAAACAGAATGCTATCTTGTATGTTTAGATAATGCTTTAAAAATATTTCAGAAAGCCACAACGTTTTCTGGAAAAGATATTGCTTTCTCCTCTGAAACCTACAACATCTTAACACATTTACGCCTAAAAGTAGCGCAAAGAATTAACGGCAAATTCTTTGGATTTATTTGCTGAAACTCCCTCACCATTTTCACGACTGGTGAACAACAGACTGTCAAAATTGTTTTGATTACATGGTACAAAAGTGCATTGAAGTACCCAGACGATCACTTAGATTTTTCGGAAGATAATAACTTGGCAATAATGTGAAAATTTTCTTTAGAAAATACATTTATTTACAAGGATGTGTTCATGTGTTGAAAAAAATCATCACGCGCCAAACTCATAGATATGGACGAACTTTATAGTGAATTCTGCAGTGTTAAGGAAATTGTAAATAAATAATAGTGAAGAGTTAATTTTATTAATTTTGTTTGAAATTTTAAATGAAACTGATAAAAAATGATTACAACTACTTTTCTGTCGTTTCTGTAAGTTGGATGTAGATCCCCCTTTTTCTTAAAGTCCTGCAAAAAAAATTCTGATTTCTCTCATAGCAAAGAATAATAGTTGGCAATCCTAGTGAGGATTGGAGTGTGTTGGTGCTAATTAATGCTATATCGCGTGAAGATATCAAAGAGTGACCTGTGATGATTATAGCCGCCATTAAATTTCAAGCCGAAGGACGTAACTGCCTCACATTTGTGTAACATCAGGAACATAACAAATTACAACAGAATATCGTAGTGATTAATAGTACAATAGAACCTCACTGATTGTGTTAATTCACTATTCAGCAGCCGAAACACTGATACGAAACAATTCGCACAGCAGTATTAGCCGATCAGCTCCTTATCCTTAGGACACTGCCACTATAACTAACTTATTAGACTGCTGCTTGGCGATTAATAATATTCAAATAAATCTGGAGTGTTTCATCGTGGCTTTCGGTGAAAGGAAATTTGCAGTTTTCGGACGAAGGGGACTACAGTACATAACGTTTAATTTTGTGCCACGATTTCATCCTGATTTGCGGGTGCATATACAATTGCAAAATTCTGAGTCAAGAACAATATTTTGGTATGCAGTACTTTATCGTCATTACCGTGGCTAGAATCTGAGAAAGGAACTGAATAATAACGTGTATCAAACTTTCAAGAAAGTAATACAATGTAGTATGCAAAATTAAAAGTCATGGGACGAAATACTATGTTTTGGAAGGTACAATGCAATAGACTCTTGTAATAGTGAATGGACTAGTTTTGGCATTTTAGCTAATAGAGGTGGTATCAACAGTGTCACAAAAGGCAAACGCTAAAACCCGCGCGAAAAACAGTGAAAACTGAATACTAAAGAGAGACAGGTGTGAACATTATCGCGACGAAATATCCCATACATTCATCACGAGAATATGAAAAAATGTTTTCCAGTGACATTATGCCTGAAATTGTCTTTCAAACGATTAAAATCGAACAGTTCTGTGTAGACCGATAATCTGTGATACAGACGATAATCCAAGTTTTTGGCGTGATTGTTGAATGAAATCATGCAGAATCGCATTGCAGCCACACCAAGGAACACTGAGAAAGAAGGTGATTCTACAAAACGTCGTAGCAGGCTTCACAAGGAATGTGGACAGTGCAGTCTAACTACATTGGACGGTTACTGCAACAACTTCAGGTCCATACGTTGGCAACAACGAGACTGTCGATTTCGACATCGCATGGTGAATCTTACCGAACTGTCTACTGCAGCTTCATCTGGCTGCCGACCAGCAGACTACTACGACAACAGCCTCATTCATCGGCAGACTGTGGAACCGCGAGGACGAGACATCGCATTACAGCGTACTATGGACAATGTTTACGTTTATTAAACTTCAATCCGGATGCTGTCACTCTTGTTATTAATTACAGGTTTACACGTGGAGTAATTTGTGATGTGTGTCCTGTTCTAATGTTTTGTATAACCTGGTGAATGCTGATACTGATATTTGATAGGCTTGTGAAGTTTGCTGTATTCAGTGGTGATTGATATTGTCTTAATTTGGGGTAGCTGAGGAACTACAGTCAGTATTTATTTAATTTATTGATAATTAGGAGTGCCTGGTTTTCTCAAGGATTGTCTTATACTACTTGTCAATGTACAGCACATTACCAAAAAAGTCTACTAAGGCTACGTAAGAGGTTGAGGAGGTAGAATTAGGAAACAAGGTAGTGCAGGAGGACAGGGATGACTCAGGAGTGTTTGTGGGCTGTCAGTTTACAGCCCATTATCTCATTCAGCTGCTTATACTGAGACACCAATAAAACTAATGGAAGACAAACGAGATCCAGACGAGGAGAGGCGGGAAAAGATGCAATCCATGAAGGCAGCGGTTTTACAAAACAATAACGAGTGTGATCAGAAAATGGACAAGAAGAATCAATAAATGTTACGAGAAGCTGACCGAAAGGATGAAGAAAGTACCCATAACGAGAACGAGAAAAATCAAAAGATCTTATGCAAAGCTGAGCAGAAGAATGAAGAAGGATTTCAAGAGGTATCACAAGAACAAGGAGACCTGAAGGAAGGGTTACAGGACTTTATGAAAGAGATAAAGGGAGAGTTTGGTGAAAACGATAGCAAACTGCAGCAAAACCTGAAACAATTCCGAGAAAATGTGGGCAATATCGAAGAGTGGAAGAGAAGTTAACAAGTAAAATCAAGGAAGATGTTAACGAAGTTAGGAAGGAATTATAGGGGAAGCTCCAAAAACTTGAGACTCATTAGTAAAACAGATCAAAGAGCTGACACAGAAGCAGTCGCATTATGATGGCACTATTCAAGAACTAGGGGCTAAACAAACTGAATTTGCTGTAAATACAAAGAATGTTAAAGCAGTGCAAAGCAGAAAAGATAATTAGAAGATTACACAAGATATACAGCACATACATGCAGAAATCCGACAATTAAAACGAAAACTTATGAAATTAAGAAGAAAATTGGAAGCACACTATTAGCAGTGGGGTAGAGTAAGGTTATTACGGTGGTGAGTGGGGGTAACAACTACACCCAGGCTTCTGTAGCGCAAAGATATAACCCTAAGGGAACTTTGCACGCAATGATATTTAGTTAATGGTTAAAGGTATTTCCCCTGCACATTTCATGGATAAAAACCAAGATTCAGTTTGCGATAGATATAATGAAGGGTGAATGTTTCACATGAGGAAGTGAGGAAGAAACAAAGTTAACAGTTCTGCTCAATTTTCAGGAGAATTTCTAAAGAGGTACTGGTCGATGAGATATCAGTGTGCAACTTTTGAAGATTTACTATTTGTACGTTGCAAATCACTTAACAATTGGAATGGGAATTTAACTAAACACTTATGGGAATTTAACTAAACTTTAGAGCAACCTTTAAATGAGGATATAATTTACCTGTCATTAAGTGAAGACTGAGCAGAAGAATGCAACAGAACTTGTCGGTAAACCTGATAAAGGGTAGAGAAGCACTGATGGTGGTCCTTGAGCAGTTAGAATCAACACATGTGCAGCAATACGGTCAGATGAATGAGCAAAACAGAGAAGGAAATACTTGCCAACGAAATCACTCTGGTAACCAATCATCACACCCAGGAAGAGGAGGTGGTCATTTTTAACACATCCTGACCACGAAGATGATGGACTAATTTAGAGTTTCCATTTCACAAATAATTATACCGTAATTATATAGGATGGTCAGGAAGTTTGAAGACTTGGGAGGGTGTCGCAGGGTAGGCAGTGCTGAGAAATAGTTATTAAGAAAAAAAATCGATGGGCTGTGCCGTTTCCGAATAAAGAAACACTGAAGACAGCCAATCAGGCCACTGCGCTTCCAAATTTAAGCGGCCTGCCAGAAAAGGTATCGCCAGCGCGTTCTTCGTTTGGTTTCCTAAAATCAAACATGAGAGCGATCGATGCGCGGTAGTAAGGATCGACCCCGACTCAAAGGCTGAGCAGTCTCGTGCACTATCGTCTACCCCATGGGAACAACTGACAGTAATTGTGTCTCGGTGGCCGCTTGATTTTCACACGCAACGAGCTGATTGGCTAACTTCATTGCTAATTAACTCAGAACCGGCGCAACGTATCGATTGTTTTTTCATAACAACTGCCCTACAACACCCTTACAAGCTTTTCATACTGAATCTGACCACACCGTATAGTACGAAATCAGCTGGTAATCCCACTGTAAGAGCTCACAGAAGTAGGGCCCGAATGCATTGTCCTCACAACGCCCAGTACGCACATTCCCAAGTCAGCCGACTCGAGACGAGACCGTTGGCAGCGAGTAAAAGCTATCCGTGTGGAATAAAAGCTGTCTCTTGAACTGTCGTTGCCGCCAGTGACGTCCACGCCAGAATTAAATCTAGCGTGGACGTCAAAGGCGGCAACGTTGTAAATGATGCAACACCGCACCGCCTCTCATCTTGAAGGAAATCCCTTATAAAATGTTGTCAGATGTAGGATTCTCAGTGTTCCTTTACCCACAGGGAGTGTCCGTTGGGGTGTAACAGTAATTGGTAGTACTCGTAACAGTTAGTGTGTGGTATGAGAACGCAGAACTAGCGCAGGGAGGATGAAAACAACGTTCTTCTGTCGCAGCACTTTTCTTCGGCGATTCGGCGGAGGGACAGCGAGAGCAGGAGGTGGAACTGCAGGAGATACCGGCATTGTTTGGCGCGCACACAGTAATGGAAGCAGACAGTTTGACCCAAGTGTATGGAGTCGATTAATTGAGTGTACGATACAAGCTCAAATTTACTGATCAAATTACACAATGCGTATGCGTAGCATAAAAAGAACCACCTAATGACTGACAGTTAATATAAGAATGACTGACAGGATAAAAATACAAAAATCTGAATTGCTGCACCAAAATCTTATCAAAAAACTGTTTTCAATCGTTGACTTCCATAATATAGTTTCTGATAATCATGGACTTAAAAGGATGTTATTAAGACAAGAATCTTTGAAACCAGCAAATACGAAATCCGTAATTACTACTTTTATAAAACCATAATATAGTCACCTTCATATATTCATTTCATCGAACACACTATAATCATGGGAACCACTAGTCTTTCGATCTAGATTAGAACCTAACAGATGAACACCTTTCAGGTTATCATTTCCTAAAATGCAGAAATTTATACTGAATACTAAACAATGTTTCCCCTCTGTTGAGCACGTCTCAACCGCTTCCACTATGCTGTAAAGTAGTTCAGCAGAGTACAACGTGAATATGGCGTGTTTTCCTTCCACAGGAACAACGTTACGTGGGGTTCAACGGCACAGCCCGTCCTGTCATATACATAGCAATTGGAAACTGGTTTCATTAACTTGCAACAGGCATGTGTTACACACTGGAAACAACATCTCATCAGCTTAACAAACAACGTGCGAGCACCAGGAATCTCAGTAGCGTAAGACTGCTAGTAAAACTATTTAAGAAACACCAGTCTATCACTCTGGTGACTCATAAGGAAGGCTTTAATGCTCCTTATAAAATATCACTGACGAACTGCAAGGGGCTGACCACGATTAAACTCAGCACCTTGTCTCCGAACCACAAATAGTACTCGATGTTTCACAAGACTTAGACCGTGATGACAGCTCTGAACAATTCCAAGAGGCACTTTCAGTACACTCTCAGTAGACACACAGTATAATCATGACTAATTCAAACGTCGGCTTCGTCATGTTCACTTCGCCACAAATGCAGTCATCACGTTTTCCGATCAAGCCTTGATACTTCTGCAGTAACACTGCTTGAGCAGACCCCCGAACACACCACTCGTTCCAGGCCACTTCCCCATCGTGCCAGAGCATATCCGGCGCTTCCCGCCCGAACAGAGGTTATTGAACCTTGATGCGAGTGCCCTTAAGTGTCTACATGGCACAATACAAACGACAGCCACATCGATTTATTTCTCACTGGAGTAATCGGATAATCAATCATGACTGACATAAGGCGTGAATTTTCAGATCGTTGTAAAGGAATTACTCTTAGAAATTAGGCAACGGAAAGAACTGTATGAGATCCTAGCCAGAGAGGACTGACGGAGGACATCGCAAAAGTTTAATGAAGGGCAGTTTGTTGTGCATTGTCGCGAAGTAGTGGGAGGGTATCACTGGTATGATACGCAGGTTTCAGTGTCAGTCATTAAAAATAGTTTTATTTCTTGCGGCAGGACCTTTTCATGAAACTTCGGGAAGATGCGAATATATTTTGTTGACACCCACCCACACAGCGATAAATACTTATAGTAATAAAATAAGAGAGACTAGAAATCTCATGGGAAGATTTAATTGTTCGGTTTTCCCACCCGTTCTTCGAGAGTAGAACGACGGAGGAATAGCTTGAAGGTGGGTCGAAGAACCACCGGCCAGGCATTAAGTTGTGTACTGCGTGTAGATGTTAATGTATACTCATGCTCATAAATTAAGGATAATTGCAGAGTGTGGTGCCACAGAAGAATAGGCACATAGGGAACACACACGACACAGATCTGTTAAGTCCACAGTATTGGTCATAAGTTGAGACAACCGTCCCTAAACTCATATGCTACAAAACGCCAATGTTTCCTGCGCATGTACCCCAACATCACTATGGGATATGATCACCATTCACACGTACACAGGACGCTCAACGGGTTGGCGTACTCTGGATCAGGCAGTCGAGCAGCTGCCTGGGTGTAGCCTCCCATTCTTGCACCAGTGCCTGTCGGAGCTCCTGAAGTGTCCTAGGTGTCTGAAGACAGGCAGTGATACATCGACCGAGAGCAACCCAGACGTGCTCGATGGGGTTCAGGTCTGCAGAACAGGTAGGCCATTCCATTCGCCTGTTTCAAGGTACTCCTCCATGACAGCAGCTCGGTGGGACCGTGCATTATCATCCAACACGAGGAAGATGAGAACCACTGTTCTTCTGAAAAGGCGGACTTACTGGTGCAAAATGACGTCGCGATACACCTGACCTGTTACAGTTCCTCTGTCAAAGACATGCAGGGGTGTACGTGCACCAATCATAATCCCACCCCACACCATCAAACCACAACTTCCATGCAGGTTGTAACAACACTAACGTCATCCTACTGTATATGTAATAATTGTTTTTCTTCTGAATTTCGATAAATTAGTATAATCGATGTTCAGACTTCATTTCTTTTTTGTTTCATGCCATTATGTTGAAGAAGCTATAAACAATTTTCGATGTAAATTTTAATATTTATGTCAAATTTCAAGCAATGTTGTAATCAAAGTGAAGTGTAACTAATGTTGGAAATATTGTAAGATGTGAAAGTTGAAATTGTATGCCTGGTCCATACATAGACAATGTATTAGAATATGTGGAATGCAAAACCTTTGGTGAATACCCTGTCAGTAGGGGAGTAGGAAAAGGTGGAGGCAGGCGAGCGCGGGAAAATGCACACGGGCGCGGTACGGCCTAACGGGCTCAGCAGTATTGGTTCAAATGGTTCAAATGGCTCTGAGCACTATGGGACTCAACATCTTAGGTCATAAGTCCCCTAGAACTTAGAACTACTTAAACCTAACTAACCTAAGGATATCACACACACCCATGCCCGAGGCAGGATTCGAACCTGTGACCGTAGCAGTCCCGCGGTTCCGGACTGCAGCGCCAGAACCGCTAGACCACCGCGGCCGGCAGCTCAGCAGTATTAGTCGGAGTTGGGCATCGATCTGAGAAACACGTGCTAGATCGAGGAGGCTCTCCTGGAAAAAGTGGTTTCGTTGAGCCTCGGATGCGCTGTTTCCGACGTCTATACAGCTTGACAATATTCCATAGGCACTAAATGGAAAAGCATTGCGACGCCATGAAGAAGTAAAGTGCCGATATTTCATGAGCCATTGCTGTAATTGCACGTGTGCTTTGTGCCTCGCCATCTCGCCGCCTGCCGACCGCCTCATCGATACGAACAGGTTCAAACTTTCAGTACTGTATTCGTGTGGACCAGTGTCACTTTTGCTACATACTGTTCAATAATAACTTAAATTTTACCTGAACTGTCCTATCAATTAATTATCCTCACAACTAACCTAGACAGGGTCCTTTCCGCATCTTGTGCAATCCGAGTGTCCCAAGATGAAGATTTAAAGTTTATGTTAATAGTAATTACCTGCAGACCTATCTATGTTAGGATGATGTTTAAAGAACTTTGTTGTTAATCAAATCCTGGACGAATAATATAGGTCTGACCAAGTTGGAAGATAATATTGAAATTGGTTTAGTAATGAAGTTTATTGAAATTGAGACAAAAATAACAGTAGTTAAATGAGCAGGAAATAAGACAAGAAGGGTGGTAAATCATATATTGGAAATCTAGAATGCTTAAGGCTCTCAATGATCAAACTTTCACTACAGTGATCATAACAGTTTCAGGGTCCCCCCCCCCCTTTTCCTTTCTTTCTTTTCTATTCATTTGAATCCTGAAGTGTACTGAACTGCTTTGACCAGCAAAGTTAAAGTCAATATAAAACCAAAATTTATCAGTGTTTTACCCTTCTCAAAATTGACATTGTATGTGTGTTTCAAAAGTGCTGTTTCTAGGGTAACCTATGCCCGATTTCAGTCGGATCAATAGACAAAATGCAGTTTGTAGTAATCATTATTGTGTAATGTTGTGTATTTATAGCTTGTCCAAATTAGTACAGAAAGTGAAAATATTAGTTCAGTAGATTTTTCTGGTTCTAAAATTTACCATATAATGCAGTATTACTACGTTTTGTTATGCTTGTACGCACATCCACTGGTACAAGGAAAAAAAACTCACTTAATGCCTAATTTGGCTGACGACCGTATTATTAACAATTGGTAGCATCTGCTGTGTATGTTTCTTGCCCATCCTAATGTGTAGTTGCACTTTAGACTTGCTTGACGTATCATTGTTGTTACTGAGTTGGTGTAAGTCTGATTTTGCCTCCATTTAGGTACACGCGGTCAACATATTTACTAAAATCCCTTCTTATAAGGTGAAGCCCGTCAACTTACCATAGTACAGGCTTTAAAGAGTTAACGTACGCCCGAGCGTAGACGTTACAAGGTCCCTTTCAAGGGCATTACGGGGTTGGTATCTGGTTCCTGGTTCACACCTGATGAAAACCCCGGGAGAATCACTGTTCACACTATACCTGGAGTCGTCCGTGAACATAACCTGGAACCACTGTTCTAATGAACCTGTACTGTGTTCTTGACACCAGGATTTACGGGCTCTCCTGTGACCAGGGGTCAGTGGAATGCATCTTGCAGGTCTCCGGGCGAATAAACCATGTCTGTCCAGTCGTCTGTAGACTGTTAGGAGACAACTGTTGCACTGGCTGCCTTACGGTACCGAGCAAGGCTACCTGCAGTACTCCGTGGCCGTCTTCGGGCACTGACGGTCTTCTTGTGGTGTTGTACACTGTGGACATCCCTTACTGTAGTGTCTGGACACGTTTCCTGTCTGCTGGAATCGTTGCCATCATCTTGAGATAATACTTTGTTGCACACGGAGGGCCTATCCTATGACCTGCAGCGTTTGACCAGCCTCCTGTCCCCTAGTATTCTACCCCTCATAACCTCATCAATATGTGTTCTTTGAGCCATTTTTAACACACAGTCACCATAAGCACGTCTGAAAACTTCTGCACACTTACTCGCTGCACTGTATTCTGACATGCACCAACACACCTCTGCGTATGTGGACTGCTACCAGCGCAACCGTGCGAGGACTGCATGTTAAATGCACATCATGGTCATACCCCGAGGTGAATTAAACCCGCAAATCGCCCACCAGAGTGTTGTTTCACTATGTATCAGCATTATCCTTAATTTATGAGCATGAGTGTAGATGAAAAACCGAGAACAAGTGAGACACCGCCTGTTGGGTTAAGCAAGTGCTCATAGACATTCAAAAAGCTCGCCGAGGCAATGTAATAGCAGGAAAGTGACAGCTGTGTCACGACAATCAACGTGACTTCTTTGGTCGTCTAATGAGCATGCACGAGTGGTGGGTATTGCATTATGACCCGGATACGAAGGAACCATCAAGCAGTGGAAACGGGCGGAGTCATCATGGCCGGAAAACGTGAATGCCAATCAATCAGTGGGCAAACTGATGTAAACTATTTTTACAAAGGCCATGGTGTGGTACTAACAGAGTATGCTCATAAGCGACAAACCGTAACAAAGTCTTACTAACGCCATCGCCTTACGAGGTTAAGGAAGACTATCGCAATGAGACGTTAAAGAAGTCTTGTCGACAACACCTCAGTTCATTCTGCACATGACATATGCTTACTTCTTCTTTTGACTATCGAATTTTGTCTCATGCCTCGTATTGTCTCCACATGCGCTCTAGTACATAGTGCAGTCGCATTAATGGGATCACGGCCTATGTTAGAGGTCAACGTGCAACATCCACTTACAGGCGGCAAGTAGTAACACTAGGATTGGAGGGCGTATGATATGTGTCTGGAGGACGCGCAAAACAGGTCATTCGTTGCCACATCGCAGAAATAGAGCGATTTATCAGACATCAAAAGGCATGCGATCATTGAACCTCGGGTTTAGCATGGAGGCATTTCTGAAATGGCTAGGTTTGTAACTGTTCGCTTTCCGCTGTGGTTAAACTGTACAATACATTGGACGGCTAAATGGCACTGTCCAAAACTGGATCCGAGGCAACTGTGGTTCACCGACTGGCTTTAGGTGACAGGGGATACGTGTACAGGTGAACAGACGAGCAACTGTTGAGCAACTGACCGGGCAGATGAACCATGCGGCTACCAACAGCGTCCCCTCAACGACCGTTCGGCGAACTTTGCTTCTTATATGGCTCCGCAGCAGGCACCTGTTTCATGCACTCATGCTGAATGCCGTTTACCGGCGCTGAAGGCTGGAATTTGGACTTCAATAGCGAACTGCGCGCTCACTGAGTGGAACAAATTTAATGATCCATGTCCGAAGCACATGGTCTCGCGGTCACGTTCTCGCTCCCCGAGCACGGGGCTGCCGGGTTCGATTCCTGGCGAGGGCAGTGATTTTCACCTGCCTCGGGATGACTAGGTGATTTTGTTGTCCTTGGCATTCATAAAAGTGGCAAGATTGGACTGAGCAAAAGTTGGGAATTTGTGCGGGCGCTGATAGCCGTGCAGTTGAGTGACCCACAAGTCAAACAACATCATCATCCTCGTTAATGTTCCATCGGACAGGCGGAAAACGATGTGCAACAACTGTTGGAAGGGTCCAAGCAGTAGGATAGAGCATTATGGTAAAGGGAAAGTTTTGTGGTACTCCCAGGGTGAGTGTCTGGAAGGCACACTGGATCGTCACAAGTACCATCTACCCTTGGGGACCATGACCACACCTACATGCACGATGGCATCTACCAGTAGTATAGTACAACGTCGCTCTCAGGTAGTAATGTATGTTATTGGAATAGTACCAAGGTGTGCTAGCGTACCCCTGCCACCAAACTTCTCGTGTGTAAACCCAAGCGAGGAATCTATTGCAGAAGGCCACATCACTGGACTCAGCATGGATCTACATTCTTATCGGCACCTTCCAGAACCTCATTGACTCTTTTCCTCCAAGTCTCGCCGTGAACAACGCTGAAAAGGTTGTACAGATTTTGAGAGATGATCACATTAAAGTGACTGGACAGTGTATATCTTTCTTCTCATGTGAAAAAAAAAAAACTCTTTGGAAGACACTTCCTAAATGACGACTGGGTGACTATCGAGGTGGAATCTTTCGCAAACAGCCAAAATGTTAACTTTTACGGTCACTGTCTTCGCCAAGTCATTCATGGTCAGCAGAAATCTGTCGTTTATAGATGCTGACTATGTAGAGAAGGATTAACACCATTACCAAGATTCCTGATACTAATTCGTTTTTTTCTAGTTGGTAAATGAGAACCTAGAACTACCCCCTACGTTAATTGGAGAGAAAAAGAAATTTTTGGTATTTTTTCTTAAATGGTATCTTCTGAGTCAGTTCAATTACGAAACCAACATAGATCCTACACTTATACCACAGATAACCAAAATCTAAAATTATCAAGTATAATATTTCCTAACAACTTTTATAATTTTTACTGACGTCGTTATGCAGGTACAGCATGAATCGAAAAGAATCTGTATTAATCAACAGACCACTTGTCTCTTAAGAGTCAGATCATTGAGAGAGTAATGTCCCACAGTGGAACTGGAACGTCGAGCGTCACGTGGGCCATTATTGGCAGCAGCACGCACCGCACGATGGCTGGACCCGCACTCTCGGCCGACAGACCGCAGCGCGCTCTACTTGCCCTTATGAGGGGGATCCCCCGGCGGCTCGAATCGACCGCGCCTCCCCCATCCCCGCCAAAGCCCTCAACTCAGCGACCGCCGCCTCGCCGCCCCCGCAGCCTCAGCCGGCTGCGCCAGCCACCCGGAAGGCCACAGCGCGGTATGCGGGACGCGCCGTCGCCCGCGCTCCCATCTTCTCACTCAGGGAACGCTCCAGAACCGCACTAGCACAGTAGATAAAAATCTAGGCTGGTGCGCCGTGGCCTGGGCCTGTAGAGTGGTAAACTTCTCTACGTGCCTGCAGCTTCTGCACCACATTAAGTTTAGTGGAGAACACTTTACAGTTCACTTCTCTCCTTCATTGTCAACTTATTGATCGGTTGTTAGCTTTCCAATTTGTTCTGTCATAAGCCATTCTTTTCTTTTCTGAATAATTAAAGATTCCTGCATTCACTGACCAGCCAGACCACCGACCTATCCTTATAAACCCGTACTGACGATAGCAGCATCACCTGGCGAGGAATAACTGCACCCACGATGCATGTAGTCTCAGTGAGTGCGCTGTCCGTGTGTAGAAGGGGAAGATGTGCGATCGATCTTAGTTTTGCCGAGGGCAGGTTGTGATGACCCAGAGGCTCGGCACGAGCATTACGGAAACTGCACGACTTTTCGAGTTTCCGAGGAGTGCCGTGGTTAATGTTGTAAGTAGGCTGTTTTGGTTTTTATATTGGTAACGCCACGTAGCGCTCTGTAAGAAAATCACTGGCTGTGCTGTGTGCAGTCTGTGGCTGGTTGGCATTGTTGTAACATTCGCTATTGTAGTGTTGCACAGTTGGAGGTGAGCAGCCAGCAGTGGTGGATATGGGGAGAGAGATGACGGAGTTTTGAGAGCGGATGATCTGGACGTGTGTCCATCAGAGACAGTAAATTTGTAGGACTGGATGTCACGAACTGATATATATATATATATATATATATATATATATATATATATATATATATATATATATATATATAACGACTTTTGAGCACTATTAAGGTAAATACGTTGTTTGTTCTCTATCAAAATCTTTCATTTGCTAACTATGCCTATCAGTAGTTAATGCCTTCAGTAGTTAGAATCTTTTATTTAGCTGACAGTATAGGCGCACGCTGTATCGCAGTAGTTTGAGTAACGAAGATTTTTGTGAGGTAAGTGATTCAAAAGGTATAGGTTATTGTTAGTCAGGGCCATTCTTTTGTAGAGATTTTTGAAAGTCACATTGCGTTGCGCTAAAAATACTGTGTGTCAGTTTAAGCACAGTCATTTATAATTTTTCTAAGGAGACGTTTCAATGTCTTCAACACGTGGCGAAGCCAATGTGAAACCACCTCGAGGCGTCTTGTGATTGGACGGCCACTCCTCGGTATGGATCTCGGACGTCGTAGGCGTGGCGGACTGGTAAAACAGGACAGGCGGTGAACTGTGGCGAAAATTACATCAGACTTTAATACTAGGCAGAGTGCAAATGTGTCTGGACACACAGTGCCCCGATTACTCCTAACGTTGGGGCTCCGTAGCCGACGATCAATGCATGTGCCAATGTTAACACCATAACCTCGGCTACTACGACTGAAATAGGCACATGACCATCGGCACTGGACGTTGGTGCTGTGGTGTCACCGCCAGACACCACACTTGCTAGGTGGTAGCTTTAAATCGCCCGCGGTCCATTAGTACATGTCGGACCCGCGTGTCGCCACTGTCAGTAACTGCAGACCGAGCGCCACCACACGGCAGGTCTAGAGAGACTTACTAGCACTCGCCCCAGTTGTACGGACGACTTTGCTAGCGACTACACTGACGAAGCCTTACTCTCATTTGCCGAGAGATAGTTAGAATAGCCTTCAGCTAAGTCCATGGCTACGACCTAGCAAGGCGCCATTAACCATTTCTAGAGAGAGTCTCACTTGTATCATCAAGAATGCTGTATACAAATGATGGATTAAAGTATTCCAGAAGCTACGTACTTTTCTTTATAGCATTCATTACGTATCTGTTTCAGACCTAAGCAAGCCTGCGTGAGTTGACGCGTGCATTTCGGCCTCCTCTCTAAAGTAGTGCGTTGTGTTGGCTAATCTGCCGACACAACAGGTGCCGTGACAGAGCATAGCATCGTCTGATCAATCCCAATACATTCTCCGTCATACCGATGGGAGGGCGCGAATCCGTGGTCTTCCAGGGGAACAGCTCCTTGACACCTGTACTGCGGGTCGGAGACAAGCTGGCGGCGTCACCATTACGCTTTGGGGAACATTAATGTGGACATCCAAGGGTCCCATGGAGCTCCTACAAGGCACCATTATGGCCAAGGAGTGTCGTAGACTGCTGGCAGACCACGTACACCCCTTCTTGACCGTCATGTTTTTCGACAGGTGTGGCCTTTCATCAGCAAGATAATGCGTCGTGTCAAAAAGCCAGGAGTGCGATGGAGTTGTTCGAGGAACACACTAGCGTGCTCCAGTTGATGTGCCGGCTGCTCAACTCGCCGAACCGGATCGAACACATATGGGATGCGATTGAATGTGGCGTCAGTTCTCGTCGCCCCCCTCCCTGTAATTTACTGGAATTGGGTGACTTGTGAGAGCGTACGTGGTGCCAGCTCCCTCCAGCGACCTACCTAGGTCTCATTGCTTCCATGCTACGACCAGTCGCCTCTGTTATCCTTGGCAAAGGTGGACGAACTGGCTATTAGGTGAGTGGTCATAATGTTTTGGATGATCAGTGTATGTATTTCTTGTTTTGCATAAATGTTATATGAATATTAAGACAGAATAATCCTTGTATAACTTCTTTGAGGGTTGCATCTTCTTTTTGTGTAATTCTTGTCCTTACTATCATTGTTTGATCTTTGCATAGTTCCTTAGATTGCAGAAGCACAAGAGAAGCTATGCTATGTCTTCACAGTATATCTGAAGAAAGCCATACCGTTATGACTTAACAGAAAAATCCATCCTGAGCACGCAAGTTGTCCACTTCACAATTACCAGTTTCGGCAATTGCAATATTCAGATTTGTTACAAGTAGGTAAACAATGGTGTGACAAACTAAGTTGAAAGAGCTAAAGCTATACTGACAATAGACCTAGGAATACATAAGAAATAATAAAGAAAAAGTAGTGACTAAGCCTTTTTAGACCTCAGGAAAGCATTCAAGACTGTCAACTGGAACAAACTGCTTCGTGCAAATGTACCCAAGCAGAGAAATAGGAAAAAGATGAGTTAGTGTTTTCAGAGAATAGTGACAACTTTATATGAGCAAAAGCGTTTACTGCCATTTTGAATAAATTATTGATGAAAACTATTACTTTTCTTGCGTTTGAGATTAACCCATTAACTGCTATGATCGCCATTTGGGAATTTGTGTTTGTAACGGAACTTTTGTATTTGCAATTATATTGGCAGCAATTGTTACCGTTTTGCATTGTTGTCCAAACCTTTCTTAAGGTTGTACGTTGAATATTAGTCAGCTGTTGTTAAACGGGTGAACCCTACAGGATTATGTGTATGAAGAAGTAAAAGTTTTCAGAGTTACAAGAGCTGAAACTTTTCAAAACAGCGTAACTTATATTACTATGGAAGTGACTTCCAGCGATTGTGTACAGGCATGTTATGTAGTGATTTCAGAATATGTTTATTGATTCTTTGTTTTCAAGGCTTATTTTATTTTCTCCAGTGGGGCTCAATGAATTTCGATTCCCATTTGAGAATCATGGAACTTTTTGCCTAAGACAATATTTTATTTTTCTTTTCTCACCAGGAACTGTTAGTCGCCATAGAGCCCGTTCTATAGGGGAAATGAAGACATTGAAAATGACCACAGTTTCATGGATTCTTCTGATGACCAGGGTGAAGTGAATGAGACCATTGAAATCTTCTAGCTTCCTCCAGATTATGTAGAAGAGACATCTGACTCTAAAGCTGTCAACAAAAATACATTGAAAGATATTCTTCCAGCTGATATTCCAAGTACCTTGGAAATGCAGGTAATCGCAAGAAGAAAATGAAAGGCACTGTCACTTGTAACAGAATAATAGATGATACGACTTACAATAAGACCCGCACCAATCTACCAGACAATGAATAGTGCAAATTAGAGATGAGGGATCCGATCTTGAACTAATTCATAGAGTTGAATCTTTCAAAGGAGTGAACAATCAGTGATTCAGAAAAAAATAACGGTAGCTCCAAACGTTTCCCACGGCAGAGAGAGAGAGAGAGAGAGAGAGAGACGGAGCACATCAGCAGCGCCTCTGCTGGTCAGAGCACAGTGCACGCCACACAACACAGCCAGCGCCGGCCTCTGCCCTGCTTCTACCTTGGCTGCCTGCATTGTGCAGTGCCCCATTGGATTTTGTGTTTCACATATGCCGTGCCGTCTCTGTGCGTCGTCTGCCATGTGCAGTGTCTGGCGCAGCTTAACTTCGCATCGCACTCTGTCGGCGATCGTTTCAGTCGCACGTCCTGCCCTCTGGGCAGTTGATGCGAGCAACAGGACAGAGAGCCACCTAGCGGATAACATAGGAACTACTTGCAAAAACCTGCTCGCAAGGGAACGGACGATTTGTCTCGGAGCGGGTGAGTTCACCGCTCCCCCCACCCTCAGAACTCGCCCGCTCAATGCTCACCCCACCGTCTCGACTCTAGCCACAGCGTTGAGCAAAGCGACTCAGGTGTCACTCTGGTCTCTGCGGTCTCAGCTCACGCAGTAATACAGCTCGCGCTCGACGTGCTCGACTCAGCGCCTCTGCATCGGAGTTCGTCCCCACTGGATATTGTTCTTCATAGTAATACCGCTATGTATATTACATTATTATGTTATGTATACATCAATTGTTTTTATTTTATTTTTATTTGTTTAAACTGATTAGATTAGGTTCCTGATGTCTCCTCTTACTATAGGATTTTTATTATGGACACTCAAATTTACGCTTTAATTACGAGCGAACCGATAAACGTATCGCAAAATGTGATACACCAATATTTTCCTTGTTTTATTCTGCGTAAGGCTATATGCAGCACTTTCGTTTTACAGTCAAATTTATATTTTTTTTCTTATTCTGATACGGATTTTGCGATTTTAGGCGTCTTCGGAAGGAAACGTTCACTTTAAAAATATATGGCTTGCGATGTATTTGTATGAGGTTAATGAAATTTTAATACATTATAGCCAAATATATTGTTAATGTAAATATCAAGTTACAACATTTTCTGATCACCCAAAAAACCACGATAGTGCAAAATAAATCAATAATCAGAAACTTTGTCATATCATGGAAAGTTCAATAAACAATACAAAATTCTTACTCATTATCTGTGTTACTTCAAAATAGGATCAAATAAGATCAAAATACAGGTTTAGTACTGGAATAAACCAAGTTTAAAGAGCAATGTGCCTTCCATTTATTTTCTATTGTAAATGAGTGGTGAGTCATGAAAAAGAGCTAATTCATTTCAGGGAGTGAACAGTTCTGATCCAATCTCTGAAAAGAACAGTTTTGCCCATCTCTAGTGCAAATGCCATTTGGTAGCAGCACTAAAAGCAACGCCTGGAGTTGACTGTATTGGAGAATTTTTTGATAAGCACGTCCTGAACTACATTCCCAGTGAAAGGGTCGTATATGCTACAGAGAAGTATAGCCACATCTATGATGTAATGAATGCATAAAACAATTTTTAGGTACACCGATCTTCACTGGATACCATGCTGTCCCACAGGAACAGTTCTCATGAAATGAAGATGAAGACTTTGGTGTAAGATGCATATGATAGTGCATGAGCCACAACAGATACCTGGAAATGAAGCGTCACCTTTACTTCAATGGTAACACACATCTGAAAAGAATTCCAGCTGAAGAAATGGACAAATATTTCCAAACTCTTCCTGTGATGGACTTGCTGAATAAGATTTTCATGAACACGTTTCTTGTAGTGGCCATTTTCGCAGCAGCTGTATATAAATTGCAGTTGTTTCAAAGAAAATGCCTTTTGCATGCTGCACATTGAATTTTTATTTTTATTTATGCACCCAGAAGCGTTTCGCCTTTTTTACAAGGTATCCTTAATGAGTGTCCTGAAATATTACATGATTTGTCCTTTTCACACATAGGTTATGGTTTCATATCTAAGTTATAAACTTAAAAACAGTTCCTTAACGATTTTTTACGAAATGGAAAGGTAACTTCTAATTCACTGCATCCAAGCAAACTGCTTTTTCTCATCTGGCAACCAGGTGGACATCTTACAGTTGACTTTCAGTTCACTGTTTTCGTTAAACATCACAGGCAACGGCAGCACAATATGGAATGCATTTCTCTGCAAAGAAAAGTAAAATAATTGTCACAACAAGGAAGACGAATAGGCCAAATGTGGATATAACTTGTGGAGGGGAAAAACTACAAGTGGTAGAGAACTTCAAGTACCTGGGAAGCGTGATTGAAAGTAAGGGGGGAAACGCAATGGAAATAAATGAAAGGTGCAGAAAAGCAGGGCAGTTCTACAAATGCATTAGGGGGCTTATTTGGAGCAAGGAGGTGCCACAGAAATCCAAGGGAATTATATACCGAACCTACTTTGTCCCCATATTGGCATACGGAAGTGAGACATGGGTAATGCACAAAAGCGACAAAAGTAGAATACAGGCTAGCGAAATGAAGTTCCAGAGGAGCAGGTTGGGTGTAACAAGACGAGACAGATTGCGAAATGAGTATGTGAGGGAAAGACTAAAGGAGGAACCAGTACAGGACAGGATAGAAAAATCAAGACTGCAGTGGTATGGACACATGAAGAGAATGGATGAGGGAAGAATTCCTAAGAGGATGTTTGATCTGCAACTGGAGGGGAAGAGGCCCAGAGGAAGACCAAGAGATAGATGGGTGAAGGGAGTGAAGGAATGTGTGACGAGAAGAGGAGAGAACTGGACGAAGGTGGAAGAGGGGGAATGGTGGAAAGACAGAACACGATGGAGAGGCTTGTGTTCCCGACAGACCCAGCCAGTGGCTGGAAACTGTCCAAGATGATGATGATGATGAATATCATATTGTCTAATGTAGCCACTGTGAGCAATGCACAGCACCGATACAGTGAAGCAAAACTTGGTAATGAACGCATTATAATACTTTTATGGATTGTGTACCCAGAAAATTAGGGCAATTTAAGATTCTGGCAATGGAAGACAAAACTGCTTTTAACAGTCCTTCCACAAAAGTGAATCAAAAGTTGTCAAGAAATTATGACTATTCGTAACTGCGAATTTGACTCACTAGTAGTTGAGACCAACTTTGTGGGAGGCGCTCTACGGAAAGGAGACTGCGTGGAGGCCGAAGCACCAGCATATCCTTACCCATGTTGCTCGTTGATACAAACTGAATAAATCAAATATAAATGGGAACTAAGTCAGAAATTCAGGCTACACAACCATAACATACAAGGAACCAGCTGCTCACATTATGGGTTCAACTACCAGGGACTGCCAAAACTTATCTCCGCTCAAAACTGGCAGAGTGCCTCGAACAGCTCCAGATGGGCGTCAGCTCCTGTCTCTCCCGGTGCTCTGGCCAAAATCTGTATAGACTGTCCAACATCCAACGTTTGAAAAACTGTAGTTTCAAAGCACGACTGTATGCTACAGCAACATTGAGAAATGTCACAAGAATTTACTAATAACCGGGAAAAGGACGTAAATCTCACTCATCCCCTTTGCGGATATAATATAAATGGTAATGTCGCGACGTTCACACTGGAGTAGTTGGTGTGTCCACGCCTCGCGCTAGATGGCACGATGCAGAATCATTGGGTGAAACAAATTTTTGGAGCGAAAACGGAGAGAGCGCCCCCTCGCGAACTGAGCGGTGCCATCGTGTCTGGGCTTTTAGAGAAGTACTTCTGCTATTCGATTGGTCTCCACTGGGTGGCAAGACTGACGTGGCATCTCTTGCCATAACACAGACTGGAGCAACAGCGGTGGAGTGATCTACAGTCGAATTTATGTCAGGTTGCCCTATCTCCACGGAGGTGTGGTTGACGTAATGAGATTTACGACTGCCCCCCCCCCCTGAGGGCAAAAGACACCGTAGATCCATCTGAACTGCTACACGACGCGAAGGTTTGTCCATATCACATTTTTCAACTGATATTGCACAACGATATGTGACAGTAATGCGACGTCATCCCTTAGTTCCATTGAAATACGAATAAAAACTATCAAACGCCTATTTACTACCTAAAGCAAACTTCGTCCCCATAAGGCGATCGCTCACACTCTTCCTTTTTACCTACAGATCACTCCAAAAAACTTAATGTTGACTGAATGATAATTCATAAACATAATGTGAGGATGTACACGGTGCCCTAACCTTGTAAGCAGCATGTATTTTAACATAGAAATTACAACTTAATAGTACGAATCGGTGTTTCAATAAAATGCTTCCAAAATCTCTTTTTAATGTTTCTTTGATAAATAGATTTCAATGAACATCATCCTGATTGGATTAATCAAATAATGTTCCATCTTTCACCAAACAGATATTAGGTGTAAGCCACAAATAAATTTAAGAGGAACTGACGTATCTACTTTTGTTTATAAAAACGAAAAATGCAATGTTTTCCACATCAAGGTAACTTGACTACGTTGCGTCATTAAAACAGTGTGATTCATTTCGCAAAGCATAGACTTGCGAACTACTTCGATGCTAGAGAATAAAAATCGTGTTCTTCCGCTTTGGTATGTATATCTTGATTCAGTTATTTAGTAGTGAGTACCGTGTCACATTGTTACTTGGCGGTAATTGACTCGTGTTTGGGTAAGTAAATATACGAGTATAATATCTGATTTACATTTATTCGGTTATCAAAGATAAAGTAAACGTTACTGCACTATTTCACTGAGCATACTGACAACGAGGTGTTTCCCGCTCTCCGATGTATGGTTCAGTAATATTAAGTTGTCCTACTTTCGACGTCTTCTCCTAGCGGTGGTGTAGCATTCACTGACCCCCAGCTCCTGCGTGACATCTGCGGGGCGCCAGGTGGGCCACCACACGCCCCAGTTTCTCTTTGACTTAACCCTCCTGCTGGAGTCACACGGCCCCGGATGTGGGAAGCAGACCCTGCCTCCTATACCTCACCAGCTGGCCCTCCCGTCGTTTCTCAGTTGACCCGTCTTCCCGCAACAAGCGTATGTTTCAATGAGTGAACACTGTTTAACGGAGCACGACATAGCCCCGTCATGAATTACGATATGAATTGTGGAACCTGGAATATTTTCTTAAAATTAGTTTCTTTGTGATTTATTTTGAATGAAACACAGTTTACACAGTAAAATTTAATTTCGGATACTGATTAGTATATAAGAACACGCCCGTATTAAGGAAACACCTATTAAACAGTCTAGGTATTCGCTACAGCTGTTTAGCTCCAACTAGTGACAGTCGTGCTCTACTACACGTCTCTCCATATACTGGTTAAATGTCAGATCAGCAGTATACATTTGAAGTTCAGAGTGAGTTGCGGAATACCAATACTCAACATTATCGGAGCCCAGTGGCCAGTGAACTCAAACACACACACACACACACACACACACACACACACACACACACAGGCACGCAAGAGACACTGAGGTGGACATATCTAATAAACACATAATCAGGATCACAAAACTGGTATGCTGTAAATCCAAACACCTTGGCAATACTGCGAAGCGTTCATAGCAGCTTTTGGTAGGCCGAATAACTGTTAATAACACAGAACATGGTGTAATGACCGAATCATGACGGTTTGCCCGAAAAAAGGAAAAAAAAAAACATTCAGGAATGTAAATTAAGATTAAAGCCTTGTAACTTGTAAAGAACCGTTTTCGTCAGTCCATTAAGAGGTCACGCGTATTGAGAGACCACTTATCTCACGCTCACTGATTCAGATTTGGCAGTGAAAGGCGAAACAATCGTGTACCATCTGTAAGAAAATGCCCCAAAATGTCATATTCAGAATCCCTCAAAGTTCAATCGAGGCAGAGCTTGAGATAGAAAGTTACAGATGGTAAATATTTACAGCCAGCACCCACACATCAACAAGCTTATAGCAGGTAGTATGTGAGTGAGCATTATACTCAAGTAGCTTAGTCCTGCTGCTTCGCTTGCGTAGAGCGTATAGCCTGCAGAGATTCTTTTTTGTTTTTATTTAATCGAATGTTTATGTTGTTCACAAACTGCAACACCTTCTAAGCTTGTCACCCTGACAGAGTGCGTATATGCATGGTCTTTTCAGAACGTACTTTTGACCATAAATCGATTCTGCTAGGTGAAGTTTTAAGCTAAACCACTTATTTGCAGATAAGAGTACATTTTCACTTATTTACAGCTTTGCTATTCCACATACGTGAAATTAACGTATCAGTACTGCAGTAAGTACAGAGTAACGATTGAGCGGTAGGTTCCCACGACGGCTACCAGAGCCGATTAGCCATTTGGCACATTTAGACGCAGTGGGGTGAGATGCCGATGCAGAAATCGCTCGTGACGTCAGAAAATAGGTACGCTTACAAAAGTCACCTTTCGCCGCTCAGAAATTAGCAGGACTCTATGGGTCAAAATGCTATCTTTCAGTAATTTCACAACACCGGGAATCGGTTACATTAATAAATAGATCAAAAACTGAGGCAAAACTGAAGATGTACGATCTTATACTAGCTATACCGATTGTATGCTCAATTACAGACTGTGCACCATAGTCGGCCTTTCGATCTAGTCATGTGATAGACCATGCTCCTGTACCGTTAAGAGTCAAATTATAATAAGTGTGAACAAGTTCATTTTAGGGTGTTTCTTAATAAACGCACCCACTTCATTACGTAAAACATAGAGAATGATATTGCACTTTCAGAATCCGCTGGCGCTGCTAAAGTTCGGCACGGGGACTTTAAACTACGAGAGACTCTTCACATAACAGGTAGAAATAATTCCTGCTAGGCAGGTCACTACGTAAGTTCAAGGACGGACGGGCTTAATTATCTCAGCACTCGGGTGGGAAAATGTGGCTAGTTATACTGTACGCCTCTTATAACATCATCTACGGACGCACTGACTAAACGGAGACATTTATGGAGGTTTTGTACGAGGGGAAGGGGTGTGAAGGGGGGGGGGGGTTCTTGAAGATTCCAAAGTTTTCGTTAATCATGCCTTCTGCTTTCTTCTGGAGACATTTCCATGGCAACTTTCATTGCCTAACAAATATTTCTTTGTAACTAACCAAGAAGTGAAATACTGATTTTCACAAATTTATTCTTAAACTTTTTGTAGCGAAATATTTTCTTAAAAATTTCCATTCTTTATTACAATCCCTTAGGGATTGATGATCCAGAAACACTGAAACATGTATTTTTTTATTCATAATCGATACCAGTTGTCATACATGTAGCCTTAAAAATCACTTCGTACTTCTTTAGTAATTATTTATTTTCAATAACTTTTACCCTCTATTTTACCTGTTGTGTTGTTGCGATGATCAGTCCAAAGACTGATATGAGGCAGCTCTCCATGCCAGTCTATGTTCTGCAAGCCTCTCCATCTCCGAATAACTACTGCAACCTACATCCTTCTGAATCTGCATAGTGTATTCATCTCTTGGTCTTCGTCTGTGATTTTTACCCTCTACGCTTTCCTCCAGTACTATATTGGTGATCCTTTGATGCCTCACAACGTGTCCTACAAACGGATCCCTTCTTCTACTCAAGTTGTGCCACAAATTCCTCTTCTCCCCAATTCTGTTCAGTACATCTTATAAGTTACGTGATCTACCCCTCTAATCTTCAGCATTATTCTGTAGCGCCATATTCCGAAAGCTCCTATTCTCTTCTTGTCTACACTGTTTATCGTCCATGTTTATCGTCCATGTTTCACTTCCATACGTGCTCGATGTTAAAAAATTTCTCTTTTTTCAGAAACAGTCTCCTTGCCATAGCCAGTCTACATTTTATACATTTTATATGCTCTCTACATTGATCATAATCAGTTACTTTGCTCCCCAAACATCAAAACTCTTCTACTACTTTAAGTGTTTTACTTCCTAATCTAATTCCCTCAGCATCACCTGATTTAATTCGACTACATTCCATTTACATCATTTTGCTTTCGTCGATGTTCATCTTATTATCCTCGTTTCAAGACACTGTCCATTCCGTTCAGCTGCTCTTCCAGGTCCTCTGCTGTCTTTGACAGAGTCACAATGTCGCCGACAAACATCAAAGTTTTACTTCTTCTCCCTGACCTTAATTATTATTCCAAATTTTTCTTTTGTTTCCCTTACTGCCTGCTCAAATATACAGACTGAGTAACATCGGGGATAGGCTACAATCCTGTTTCACACCTCTCTCAACCACTGCTTCACTTTCTTACCTCTCTACTCTTGTAGCTACCGTCTGGTTTCTGTACGAATTGTAAATAGCCTTTAGCTCCCTGTAGTTGACCCCTGCCACCTTCAGAATTTGAAAGAGAGTACTCCAGTCAACATCGTCAACAGCTTTCTCTAAGTGTAGAAATGCTACAAGAGAAAGTTTGCCTTTCGTAGACTTATCTTCTAAGATATGTCGTAGGGTCAGTCTTGCCTCGCTTCGTCGTACACCCCCTTAGCAGTTGAATTTCGAAAAGGGCTGAAACACGTATTTTTTTTTATTTTCTGACTGAGAAATCAAATACCATTTTCATAGTTCTAGCTTCAAAATTCCCTTAACAGCGACACACTTCCCAAAAGCTCTTCATCCCCCATTTAACCCTTTCAGGAATGGGAATTTCGGACAATCTCTTCTTCCACACCCTCTTTAAGTTTCTATCCTTAGCGGTTTTGGTCTGGGCAATGATGAGTCAGTGAATCAGTCTGACCCCATTTCACTTCCTTAGGGCTTGGATTTCCCAAATCAGTGACAGGTGTATGTTTTATTTCTAACAGGGAAGCCAAATTCAGACTTCCATAGACTAAGCTTCAAAATGTTTGCACAATGAAATATTCCCACAAAAACTTTCGTTCCCATTTCCCCTTCCGCGCACCCTCTCAAGTGAGTGTTGAATTTCCAAAAACAGTGAAACATTTTTTTTTTATTTCTAACCGAGAAACCTAATTTAAATTTACGTTGATTTAACTTGATAAATACTTTCGTAGTGAAATATTTTCATAAAAAATCTCAACCCCTCTGTCATCCCCATCTCAAAAAAGTTTTCACCCATTATTTCACCCCAGTAGCATTAAATAGCCAAAAATGCTTAATTACGTATTTCTTTATTCCTGCCGAGAAACCAAATAGAACTATAGTCGGTCTAGCATCAAAATTGTCTCAATGGCCAATTCTTCAAAAAAAAAAAAAAAAAAAAACCTTCATCTACACTACTGGCCGTTAAGATTGCTACACCAAGAAGAAATGCAGATGATAAACGGGTATTCATTGGACAAATATATTATACTAGAACTGACATATGATTACATTTTTACGCAATTTGGATGCATAGATCCTGAGATATCAGTACCCAGAACAACCACCTCTGGCTGTAATGACGGTCTTGATACGCCTGGGCATTGAGTCAAACAGAGCTTCGATGGCTTGTACATGTACAGCTGCCCATGCAGCTTCAACTCGATACCACAGTTCATCAAGAGTAGTGACTGGCGTATTGTAAGAAGCCAGTTGCTCGGGCACCATTGTCCAGACGTTTTCAGTTGGTGAGAGATCCGGAGAATGTGCTGGCCAGGGCAGCAGTCGAACATTTTCTATATCCAGAAAGTCCCGTACATGACCTGTAACATGCGGTCGTGCATTATCCTGCTGAAATCTAGGGTTTCTCTGGGATCAAATGAAGGGTAGAGCCACGGGCCGTAACAAATCTGAAATGTAACGTCCACTGTTCAAAGTGCCGTCAATACGAACAAGAGGTGACCGAGACGTGTAACCAATGGCACTCCATACCATCACGCCGGGTGAGACGACAGTATGGCGATGCCGAATACACGATTCTTATGTGCGTTCACCGCAATGTCACCAAACACGGATGCGACCATCATGATGCTGTAAACTGAACCTGGATTCATCCGAAAAAATGACGTTTTGCCATTCGTGCACCCAGGTTCGTCGTTGAGTATACCGTCGCAGGCGCTCCTGTCTGTGATGCACCGTCAAGGGTAACCGCAGCCATGGTCTGCGAGCTGATAGTCCATGCTGCTGCAAACGTCGTCGAACTGTTCGTGCAGATGGTCGGTCTTGCAAACGTCCCCATCTGTTGACTCAGGGATCGAGACGTGGCTGCATGATCCGCTATAGCCGTACGGATAAGATGCCTTTCATCTCGACTGCGAGCGATATGAGGCCGTTGGGATCCAGCAGGGCGTTCCGTATTACCCTCCTGAAACCACCGATTCAATATCCTGCCAACAGTCATTGGATCTCGACCAACGCGAGCGGCAATGTCGCGATACGATAAACCGCAATGGAGAGAGACTACAATCCGACCTTTATCAAAGTCGGAATCTTGATGGTACGCATTTCTCCTCCTTACACGAGGCATCACAACAACATTTCAAAAGGCAACGCTGGTCAACTGCTGATTGTGTATGAGAAATCGGTTGGAAACTTTCCTCATGTCAGCACGTTGTCGTTGTCGCCACCGGCGTCAACCTTGTTTGGATGTTCTGAAAAGCTAATCATTTGCATATCACAACTTCTTCTTGCTGTCGGTTAAGTTTCGCGTCTGTAGCGCGTCATCTTCCTGGTGTAGCAAAAAAATGGTCCAAATGGCTCTGAGCAGTATGGGAATTAACTTCTGAGGTCATCAGTCCCCTAGAACTTAGAAATACTTAAACCTAACTAACCTAAGGACATCACACACATCCATGCCCGAGGCAGGATTCGAAATTGAGAACGTAGCGGTCGCGCGGTTCCAGACTGTAGCGCCTAGAACCGCTCTGCCACCCCGGCCGGCGTGGTGTAGCAATTTTAATGGCCAGTATTGTATTTCACTACCCTTTGGGTTGGAATTTAGAAAGAATTCTCTTCTTAAACGATGCATTCAGCACAACATCCACACCTCCAGATTTCAATTTTCTATCCTTAGCGGTTTGTGCTGAGTCTGTCATCTAGTCAGTCGTCAGGTAATAGCCTTTTACATACAGAGATTAACCTTGTATGCTAAGAAAGCTCACAGCTTTTGCCTTTATGTGCCTCTGGAGAAGAGCCGCTAGTTTCCATTGCACAACAGCCTACATGCGTGTCACTTCCGTTGTGCTGAGTGTTTGATCTTAAGAGTTAGGTTAGAGCAACAGTATGTAGCATTTGCATGGTTCATGGTCTACAGTATCAAGCATTGTAATACATTACGGAGTAGTTGTAAAGTTATAGTGAAGGTGGATCGTAATAATATGAAGAAAAATGCTACAAAATAATTTTCATTGTACAAAAATACTGACAGGGCTTCGTGACCAGAAATTCAAACTGCAAGAATACAGTATTGAATGCAAAGATGTATAAAATGGTCGACGGATAGCACACAAATCGACACGTCACCGAACCAATCACTCGCAATGTGATTAGAAACTGAAATAGAGAAAAATTCTGGAAATATCATTATTAACAGGATCTCTATTGAATTACTAAAAGTACGTACATAAACGCATCTGCATATAATTAATATTTGTAACAGCTTAAGTAGCAAGAGAACGCATTCTTACATGATCGTGCACAGAAGGAGGAAGTCAGTATTCAGGTTATTGTACGTGCCTCGTTTATTTTGTGAACAATTATCCCAGATGATTATTGCATGTTGTTTATTGCTTTGTTAGTAAAGCATCAACTGTTATCAGTGATTGTGCACGGCAGGACTCGTGATTGTATTCAGGACCATTTTACTAAACATTTACACTCCCTTCCGATCCTCCCCGCCACCCTAATGGACGTAGTCGAAAGACAACTGGGAAGCTTGTGTCCGGGCTTTCAGACATTCACTTTACATGTGTCATACGCCTCTTCATCGTGAAAAACTGAAGAAAAAAACAAGAAATATTTTACAAAGTAATTGTTTCAGAATGACCTTTTTAAACTTGTTATCTATAGGGATGTTTATCAGTTCAAGTATTTCCATGCACTTCATATTGTCACGTCCGTATCATATACAAAATATTTACATAAAAGGAGATTTGCTTTTGTTTCACGAATAATGAACTCTGCAGTTTATCAGAGGCTGTGTTATTAGATTGGTTGAAGGTTGAGGTATATAGTGACCAGGTCTAATAGACCCAAGGATATCATTTAGACGACGTCGTCGGCTGGGATAGGACCCATATGAGTCATGTAGCATTCGCCAGAAAAGGTCATAATTCGGAACAGTTGGCGGAGGTGGGGGTTTGGGTTTCCACCCAGCTTTTTTATATCTCAAGGATGGATCATACTATGAAAAAAGTCATAGGATATCTCGTAATATCGTACGGGTCCTCCTTTTGCACGGTGTAGTGCAGCAACTCGACGTGGTATGTGCTCAACAAATCGTTCGAAGTCCCCTGCAGAAGTACTGAGCCATGCAGCCGGAGCAGAATTTTTTGCACGAACAAAACTCTCATTTATGTTCCATCAATGCTCGATGCGATTAATGTCAGCCGATTTAGGTAGCCAAATCATTTACTCGAACTGTCCAGAATGTTCTTCAAACCAATCATTAACTATTATTGTGGGATGGAGCATTGTAATTCGTAAAAATTCGTGCTTGTTGGCAACATTAAGCTCGTGAATGGCTCCAAATGGTCTCCAGATAGCCGAACATGATCATTTCCAGTCAATAATCAGTTCAGTTGGACGGGAGAACCCAATTAATTCCATGTAAACACAGCCCGTACCACCAGCTTACACAGTGCATTGTTGGCACATTGGGTCCGCTGCTTCATGGTATCTGCGCCATACTCTAATCCTACCATCAGCTCTTACCAATTGAAATCAGAGCTCATCTGACGAGCACACGGTGTTCCAGTTGTCTAGGGCCCAACCGATATGGTCAGGAGTCCAGAGGAGATGCTGTAGGCGATGTCGTGCTGGTAGCAGAGGCACTCAAGTCGGTCGCCAGCTCCTATAGCTCATTTACGCCAGATTCCGCCGCAATGTGCTAACGGATGCAGTCGTACTACGTCCAACACTGATGTATGAAGGTTATTTCACGCAGTGTTGCTTGTCTGTCAACACTAACAACTCTACGTAAACGCCTCTGCTCTTGGTCATTAAGTGAAGGTCCTCAGCGATCGCGTTGATCGTGGTGAGAAATAATGCCTGAATTTTGGTGTTCGCGGCACACTCTTGACACGTGGATCTCGGAATATTGAATTCCCTAACCATTTCCGAAATGGAATGTCCCATCATTCTATCTCAAATTACCATTCTGCGTTCAAAGTCTGTTAGCTTCCGTTGTGCAGCTATAATCACGTTGGGAAACCTTTCACATGAAATGACAGCTCCGCCAATGTAACGTCCTTATATAGCTTTTGTATACGATACTATCCCCACCTGTATATGTGCATATCACATAAAGGCAAAAGCTGTAAGCCTTCTTAGCGTACAAGGTTGATCTCTATAGGTGAAAGGCTATGACTTGTCACCTCAGTATATTATTTATTTATTATTTATCGTATGGCAATACAGACACATAAGAAAGAAATAGACAAATCACTAATATAACAAACGTTAATAACTGCAAACATACATGACTAATATAACGAAGTTTAAGGATTACAAACAAACATCAAGTGTATTAATATAATCTATCGATTCTGGAGTTGCGAGCAGGAAGTCGTCGGGGCTCCCATTATGGGCTCTTCTGGAATGCTCTTCAACAATGTGGCTGAGGGTCTGACTTTTTCCGCAGTCACACTGAGGGGATAGTATTTTACCTCATTTATACAGGGAGTAAGCAAATCTGCCATGACGAGTTCTAATCCTATTTAGAGTGGACCAAGTTTTGCGTGTTAGGTCAAAACCAGGTGGTTTTTGTGTGATGCCAGACATGTTATTATTTTGCCATGCGTTCCATTTTTCAGACCATGCGTTTGTGATACTGAAACCTTCTTGTACACAGTTCCTAGCAGTTCTTGTTGGCGGGTTCCTAGATCGAAGCCTATTAGTGTTTGCAGCTTCAATGACTTGGTGGATTGGCAGGCTTCGATTTCCCACGATGTTTTTGTGTTCACGTACAAGGGCGTCAGTATGTCGCAGATGTGGCGGCGGGATGTGACTTAATATTGGGAGCCATTGCGTTGGAGTGGGTTTAATTACTCCATAAATCATCCTTAGAGTGTTATGCAACTGGACATCCACCTTTTTTACATGTGGGCTGTTTAGCCAAATCGGAGCACAGTATTCGGCAGCCGAGAATACAATTGCTAAAGCAGAGGTGCGGAGAGTGGAGGCTGTTGCTCCCCGGGTAGTACCACAGAGCTTTTGAATAATGTTGTTTCTTGTCTTTAATTTTTCGGCAGTCTTTGTTAGGTGCTCTTTAAAAGATATATTCTGTCCAGCGTCATGCCCAAGTACTTTGGAGTTTTATTATGCCTGAGAAAGGTGTTTTCAAATCGAATGTTGAGTCCCTTTCCAGCGAGTTTGCTGTTGAGATGGAAGCAACTAACCTCAGTTTTCGAAGCATTTGGTTGAAGTGTCCACTTACAGAAATATTCACCCATTATCTTCAGGTCTTTCGTTAGGATATCCTCAGATGCTTCAATTGTGCTACATCTTGTAGCAAGGGCCCAATCGTCAGCGTACCCGAAATGTCTTGATTGTGTTTCCGGCAGGTCTGCAATATAGAGGCTAAACAGCAGTGGTGGGAGCACTGACCCTTGGGGTAAGCCATTCTTTAGTTCAAAAAATGGTTCAAATGGTTCTGAGCGCAATGGGACTAAACACCTGAGGTCATCAGACCCCTAGAACTTAGAACTACTGAAACCTAATTAATCTAAGGTCATCACACACATCCATGCCTGAGGCAGGATTCGAACCTGCGTCCGTAGCGGTCGTGCGGTTCCAGACTGTGGCACCTAGAACCGCTCGGCCAGCCCGGCCGACATTCTTTAGTTTTTTGATGGAGCTGTAGTCAGTGTCCATACTTATTTGGAACACCCTATCATTGAGCATGCTGTCTATTAAGCGTGCTATAGATTTGTAAGGAATTACTCTAAGAATTTTGTACATGATGTCTTCTCTCCACACAGTGTTTTAAGCTGCTGAGAGGTCAATAAAGGCGACTGATGTTTTCAATTTTCTCTGGAATCCCGTCTCAATGTAAGTAGTGAGTGACAACACCTGGTCAGTGCTACTTCTTCCTGGCCGAAAGCCTGCCTGTTCAACTGGGATCGCCCTGAACAATTCTGGGCTAATTCTGTTATATATAAGCCTCTCTAGTAATTTTTAAATTACAGACAGCAGGCAATTGGTCTGTAGCTTTTTGGGTTGTCAGCTGCCTTCCCAGGCTTTAGAATAGCTATTACCTTAGATCGTTTGAGTTCTTGTGGGATACTGCCAGTTTGCATAATGTTTGTGAAAAATTGAGCCAGCCATACTTTTGTATACTTACCACAGTTCATTATGAATTCAGGGTGAACGTTGTCGAAACCTGGTGCCTTTTTTGGTTTGACATCTTTCAGAGCTTTTTCTATGGCTTCGCTAGCGAAAGAGCAAGAGTGTTCAGTTTCTGTGGCTTCATTTTTTTAAGATTTTGAGGTCTCGCTGCACTTGGATTGTATGTGTTTTATCCTTTGGTGTCCTAGACGTGTTAACTAGATGTGCAGCTATGGCTTTTGGTCTTACAGCTGCTTTTTGTCGTTGTGCTGGTGGGCTGCTACGTAGTTTTCTCAGCAGTAGCCATGCTTGCCTGCTAGATGTTTGGAAATTGAGGCTTTCTACAGTTTCCGTCCACTTTTGTCTTCTGGCATCATCCAAGCTGTGAATCAGTTCATTCGCTATTTCCTGATCTTCGGATTCAAGGAAGCTCTGGTATAGTTCCTCGCTGGTTTGGAACCATCCAGGGATGTATTCTTTGCGGTACCCTTTTGGTACCAACAAATCTTTGGCAATTTTTGCTAGTAGGTGGTATCCATCCCAAACATTTGTCCAGATCTGTTGAGAACCCAGTCCAATTGGCTTTTTTCAAATTCCATCGTGGGCGAGGAATAGATGTAATTAGGGGAATTTGAATTCCTACCACTATTATGATTGGACGGTGTTGACTGTGCGGAAAGTCGGGCAGAACTCTTCGCAAGACCATGAGAGGTTGGTCTCTGTTGTTGGACGAAACGAAACACAGGTCAGGGTTGTATTCCTGTCTCCAGACAGTTGATCTAAACGTAAATCGATCCTTAGCATCGAATACATGGTATAAGTATTCGTCTTCTGTCCATTTTGCTAGTGCTTCTCCATTTGCATCATTGTCTTTATACTTCCACTGTTGATGATGACTATTGAAATCCCCAACGTATGCAGCAGGATGTGGCTCAGTTTGAAGAAAGCGGGCTGGCCATGGTGTAGCAGGTGGCTTATAAATATTGGAGAAGGTAATGCTTCCGATTTTTGTGACAACGTTATGAATGCCTTCGTTGGTGGATGTAGAAATTAGGAAAGCGCTTTCAATATCTTGTTTGACATATGTGGCTACTCCATAAGACCTATGATAGGTCGCTCCCAACAGCTCACAGCCTGGTATTTTTCCCCTTTTATTTTGTTGTTGCACTGTATCACAATGGGTTTCCTGTATAGCAACCAAGTCAATGTTGTCATTTATAATAATTTTGATAGAAACTGGCACTTAGCATAGCATATGCCTTCTATGTTCATGTGACAAATTCGAACCACGGGTCCGAGTTTCCTGGTCAGAGGGATCTGAGAAGGGCCGTTTGGTCTGTCTGGTGACTCAACTCTAATTGAAAGTGTCTTATAGTCAGGAGATCCTCAGATTATCTGACTGCCAGTATGTGCTAGTTCATTTAGTGTTACTCAGGGTGCTTTGTAGTGTTATACTACGGACGCAAACTAGCTTTACACCTCAGTATAAATAATAACATATTTTGTTAATACGTTAAATGGATGAATGTTAGCAATGGGAGGGGGGGGGAGGGAGCTCCTTTTATATGTTTCACTTATAAAGTGTCACTCATGGTCGAATACGTGGTGTTTTAAATCAATAAGTCTGAGACGGACGACATCATAGAGTCAAAACCACCTTCGCAATTAACACCCATGACATGCACATTTTAACTCCCCTGTTGGGCAAGTTTTACTATTTTCAAACATATATTTCAAGTCAATAATGACTGCGAGCCGAGCGTGGTTGGAACACGCCAGAAGTTCACTAACTCTTCCATGTATAATTAGTGCTGTCTGTAGTGTTGGTGTTTGTAGAGAGTGATACTGCCTTTCGCATCTCACACTTCGAGAACATCACGATTATTATATACTGCAAAAGTGGCGGATGTGCTTTTGCTGAGTTTAGTCCCAGTATGTACAAACACTGTCATAAAGCATGAGCGAGTAGTTCAACTCTGTAGTTCACATCATAGGATCTGACTAAGTACTAGCTTGACCGTGCAGCAATTGACCTCGATGTGCGCTCATCACTCTCCTATACTCTTGTCACACACTCACTAATGCAGCAACATTGTCTTTTGAAACTGAGTTCACACTATCACAGTTCATTAGTTTAACATTTACAGTCTTTGCGTTTGTGTCTTCTCCACAGACCCCAAGTATCTGTAGCACAAATTCCGATGTAACATATTTAAGAACAATTGCATGTATCGTTGTGTAGGAATTGTCATCATACACTGTAATAAAGTGGGCTTACATTAACAAATATTTCCTTATACAGGACTCTCTCTGGACCTAATGTACCGTTAAATTGTGTAAGAACCCCCATTTCTTACAGTTTAGAACAACATTGTCTGCTTGTAGCACAAAAATGTAACTGTTGCACTTGGTGTTAGTCAAAGCAACATTTACATGCATTAATGAATATTTCAATCCACTGCCAGCGCTTGGTTAACCCAGTTATAGTTTATAAATAATAGTTATATCCAAACAGAAAACATAAAAATAATTTAATTAAGTACAATCGTTTATGTAACCATATTTTCAAGTCCTGATCCGAGTGCAATCCCTTCATCTTATTGATCTTAGAATAAGCCAAAAGACAACTTCCTTTTTTGGAATTCTCGCGATCTTAAAAGGACTGACACAGAAAAGTTACCATTCACAGTCTCTTTTGTGAAGGTACAAAAACTTTGGTAGAGTTTCCAACAAGATACTTTCTCGTACCTGGTATCTCTGCACTTGGTGACCCCATGCATTACGTGTGTACCAGATTAAGGCACCCTCACTTACCGTTGGAATGCAAAGACACCAGATATCAGATCTTTTAATGTGTCTGTAAAACGGAGTATCGTTCCGTAATTTGTTATGTTGCTTAGCTCAACTGTCAGATATAATGTAAGTATTGTCCAACGTTCATCAGCATACAGTAGATCTGCATTGTTTCTGCACATATCTAGGTAATACTGGCGATGACTGTTATCCTTCATGACCAAAAATGATAAAAATTAAATTACTCTCTAAGTTCTGTTCATTCAGGTAGTTTTCGTGACAGTAATGAGAGAGCATCTACCATGATGTTACCTCCCTCTGAAATGTGAATGACCTCAAAATTCTATTCCCCTATAACAAGATTCAATGTGCTAATTGTGGATAGAGTAATTTGCAAGACTAGAACAAATTCACTGCATAATGATCAGAGTAAACATTAATTTCTTTTAGATAAATATATTTTCTTTTAGAAAGAAAGCTCGTAGTACTGCTAGGGTTTCAAACTTTGAGGCTGAGTTGAGACATCCACACACTGACAATGTCCACCTTCCAAAACTAATAATATGTGTAACTTGATTTCACTCTTCGTCATTTACTTGAAATATACAGGTTCCTAGACCAGAAAATGACAAATCTGCCACCAGGCAAAAATCTTTCGACGTTAGTGTAAAATGTCCAAATCAGCTAAGACTTGTTGTACTACATCAAAATCTCTTTCACAGTCACTGGTCTACATCCACAGGGCATTTTTCCACAATAGACATAATACAACATTAGCAAGAAAATGTGATTTGGTTAACAAATCTTCGAAAAAGTGAACATACTCTAAAAATAGTGTATGCTCTATAAAATGTTTTATTGCACTGATTTCGTCAGTCTGGTTGATTGCTGTAGATAAAATTGGGAGTCCAAGAAGCTTAATTTTGTCCCCCACCAGTTTCAAATTATAGCATGTTTGTGGTCACACCTACTTTAGACAATTTCTATATTGCCATTCCTAGAAATCTACACGTTATTCCCAGGTGGAGTTAGCTACTGATATGTCATCAATGTACAACATAACTCTGTCGAGTGGTTCAGTCCCTAATACAGTATCTAAGACAGTTGTGAACACACGTGAACTGACATTTAGGCCAAATAGTAGTACACAAAATCAGTTGCTACTTTCTCCAAAGAAAAAGCAGTACACCTCAAGATTTTTTAGTGGGTCTTATCTGCCATTATAAGGTTCTTAAATCTATGCTGGTAAGGTATTTATCTCTGCCGAACTTCTGTAATTGTACATCCAAGTTTCCAGGTCAGATGCTTACAGGTTCTTATTAATGGCCTCCTCAACCGAAACTAAATGAACACTCGCATGAGGTTCAGCTAAAGCCGGTAGTGGACTACAATAAACCGACATGGAAGGTTCAGTTATTCTCCATTCAAGTATTCGTTTTATCTCATTAGTGACGCCGAAACTCCTGTGTTTCCAAATAAATGTGTATACTTCAATATTACGTCTGTTAGTCACAATTGTTGCAGTGTATCAATAGCAGTGGACTCGTGAGCTTACCTTTCATCAAATTTTCAGTATCTTTAACCTTACTACATCCTAAGGGCGTGTGCTACTTGTGTGTGGTGTGCTTGTCTTAGGCAGTCCTACACTTAAAGCTTGGCAGCATTTGCCACGCTCGAATATTAAATCTACTACAGTATCTTAACAGGTGTCCTATAATCATTTCCCTTCTTCTTGTCAGTGTTTTCCAAATAATTCTTTACTCTCTGATTCTGCAGAGAACGTCCTCATTCCTTACCTTATCAGTACTAATAATTTTCAACATTCACCTGTGGCAACACATCTCAGATGCTTCGATTCTCTTCTGTTCCGGTTTTTCCATAGCCAATGTTTCACTACCATACAAGGCTGTGCTCAAAATGTACATTCTCAGAAATTTCTTCCTCAAATTAATGGCTATATTTGATACTAGTAGACTTCTCTAGGTCAGGAATGCCCTTTTTGCCAGTGCTAGTCTGTGCTGTCTGTCATTGGTAATTTAGTTTCCAACGTAGCAGAATTCCTTAACTTCATCTATTACGTGGCCATCAATTCAAAAGTTAAGTTCCCTGTTTCCTGCTGTTCTCATTTCTGCTTCTTTTCATTACTTTCGCCATTGTCCACGGCTCATGGTCTTGCGGTAGCATTCTCGCTTCCCGCACACGGGGTCCCGGGTTCGCTTCCCAGCGGGATCAGGAATTTTCTCTGCCTCGAGATGACTGGGTGTTGTGTGTCTTTCATCATCATTTGATCCTCATTCACTCGCAAGTCGCCGTAGGGGCGTTAAAGAACATGTGGAGCGGCGGCCGAACCGTCCCGTGTGGGGTCTCCCGGCCACCAATGCCATACGATCATTATTATTGCTTTCATCTTTCTTCCAATTACTCTCAATCCGTGTTCTGTGCCCATAATGTTCATTCCATTCAGCATACTATATAACTCTTCTTCAGTTTCACTCAGGCTATGATGTCTTCACCGAATGGTATCACTCATTCACCTTAAATTTTAATACCACTGCTTAACGTTTAGTTTACTTTCCATCATTGCTTCTTGAATGAACAATCATGCTCAAAAGTATCCGAACGACCTGAATTGCATTTCGCCTGATTCGCAGGCAATCCACATAACTCAGCTGTCTAGCATGGCCTCTAATCGCTCCTTGGTACAGTCGTTTGACTATTGAAAATGGCTCCAACAAGTCACCACTAGAAAACTCGGCTCTGAATCTCAATAACTCAAAATGTGAAGTAATACCACGATACTAAAACTGCTCACCTTTATTGCAATACATGACATACCTGAAATGTTACCACTCTCATTATTACGTCAGATAGGTAATGCACGTTCGTCATATTCATGATTTCCTCTTCAAAGTAACATACCGTACATGTTATTTAACACAAAATGACATTAAAAATTTAAGTTATTCACGAGCAGTTAGTTCAGAATATGTATGGACTTCAAATGACACGACGAACCGTCTCGTTCTCTATTTGGATTCAAACCAAGGTCACGCAGACTAAGATTTCATGACTGACGGAAACTAACAGTCATTCCTGACTAGGCACACAGAGAGTGATATACCTCGATTTTAGACAGTATCAATTAGCAAATATCAACTTTAAATTATGGTAACGTAAACATTTTTAACGGACGCGAATTCCTACCCAGCATCTATTGTCCCTGTTAATGAACTACGAGAGATGTTAAATACTGCTTCTTCACAAGAAACTTACTTGAAATACCGTGATGTAAAGCTTTGTGTTGGACAGGGATTCGAACCGAGAACCTAATCGGATTGTTATCAAAGCACAATCAACTGTGACATATTGGATTTTCTCGGCAGTAGCTAGTTGTTTTAACTGAAATGACGAGACGAAACATTAATTTTTTCCTTTCCAGGACTCCAACCCGGAACCTATCGCTGTTATTTATTAGAGAAAACGAACGTTAAATATAGGTTTGTTACATCAGCAGTGACATGTCAGCTTGTTTGAACTAGAAATAATATGATGAAGAGTTCAATGCTGACTGGGAATCGAACCCCACACATACCGTTGTTGGGCCGGCCTTTGTGGCCGAGCGGTTCTAGGCGCTTCAGTCCGGAACCGTGCGACTGCTACGGTCGCAGGTTCTAATACTGCCTCGGGCATGATTATGTGCTATGTCCTTAGGTTAGTTAGGTTTCAGTAGTTCTAAGTTCTAGGAGACTGATAACCTCAGAAGGAAAGTCCCATAGTGTTCAGAGCCATTTGAACCACACCGTTGTTGACTACACACAAAGAGACGTCAGCTACAGAATTTTTCTCCAGCAGCAGCTCGGAATACCATCCTTGAACTTAGACTGACCTCTCAAATAGTTCTGTGTCTGACTGAGAGTCAAAAACGTCAGATATCGTTAGTGTTGACAACGAATGAAAATGCATTAAAAATCAAAATTACCATCCATCAGCAGATGGGTGTTCTCATGCTAGAGCTTGATAATACATAATGAAAACTTTAGTCTCGGGCCAGCATTCGAACCCATTCACGCGCAATATGTGGAAATGTTGAGGAATCTGCAGTTTATAACAAACAACAAATTGTACTCGAGCTGTATTGTCACGAAAGGATCAAATTCCGCGTTAAGGGTGGCCTGAGTTGCATTCCAAGTTCTGAACCAATTTTATCGACATACAGAAGCTCAAATAAAAGATGGAATAAGGGTCCTGTGACCCTCAATAGCGTTTGTTTCGTCAATATAAATAAATAACTAGTATAAGAAAGGTGACTGGTGACAGAGTTCCCACATTTCGCCACTCCTGACTTTATTGTGGTGCAACCTAACGACTACTTGGTAGAGAAGGAATATCATGTTTAATGTCAATTTCATACCACAACGCCATTATGCCTTCTTCACTTGGCGTAGCCAGAAGAGAATAGAATCTGTCGCTCCGTATTAAAAACCATGGGCAGAAGTTGGAATCGAAGCCAGACCATCGTCATAGGAACCTATCATCAATCCAACAGACCACCAAATCATCTTCTGTATGACTCATTTTTCTTTCATAACACCATTGCGGCACTGTCGATGAGAATTCTGACACACAGGCTCCCTGTAGTGGTTTGCAGCATGTTCAGTACATTCATTTACTTGGTTAACCGAATCGCCATGAACTAGCTGCCTCGGCTACCCAGTGCATACATTGGACTCTATTTTGTAATCACCGAAATAAAATCATGTAACTGCCACCTACACAGAACTGCCAACAGTGTAGGATGCAGAAATTTAAAGAGGAAGTGTTCCTTTCCAATTGAGCTACTCTATTGTACTATCTGTTTGTTGAAAACGCCCTGCAGTGTAAAAGAAATGCTGTAACTGTCTGTCTCTCAGAAGTCTAGATCCAGCCATATGCATTATCTCACAGCACTGTGGAATGCGGAAGTTCTGGTGGAACAATTGTTGACTTCTGGAGGTGCTGTAGACAGATGACAGATAGTAGCATCACGGTAAGTGTCACGCACTGTAGGTAAGTTGTCGCGAGTTCCATTTCATTCGCTACTAGATTTTTTACAACGCAACTCTGCTGTCAGCTGAAGTTAATTTAATGGAACTTTGAACATAATTACCTTCACTTCTCAACACAAAATAGCCGCATGTGGAAAAAGGGCTAACTTGTACGACATTTTGTTCTTTTCAGGTTTAATAGATGGCCAGGCAGCAGATGCATCTCGAAGCTTTTGTATTATGTATGGGGAGAGCGCATCATGCCTAAATAGTCAGAAAAGTATTTTCTACTTTAGCTGTCGTCTGGTAGTGGCATTTTATTCTTCTTCAACCCTTGTTTGACAGCTTAAACTCAGAACAAGTTTTCTACATGCATGTAATCAATTAACTGCTTGTGCAATGTCAGACTGTTATAGATCACATCAGAGAATTCGTATATATCGTTGATGATTAATTTCTCCCTCATGTTTATTATTGTTTTAACAACACTAAAAGAAACCTTACGACAATTGTGCACTGTATTAAAAGAAATGAAATAAAACTACCAACGATAACCTTACGACGAATGTCTGTTTTGATAAAACTGAGTATCTGTACACAAGCGTGCCTCTATCGGCAAGAATTAGTAAAATTCTACCCACTTAGATTTCGATTGGGTCTGTGTTTAATTGGTATGCTGTGTCATACTCAACAGGTATGCAAATGTGGCATTTCATAAACAAAGTTATGTATTCCTAGAGACCCAAAATTTGCTTGTCAACAGCGGAACGAGGCGTTACCTGTTGTGCAGCATTGTAAGATTTTCACCATTGCACTATGAGCTGAAAGTATTTTCTTGCGATTTACTGATCGATGTTTGATCTGACTGCTCGTAGCTCTTTCACAGAAGGGATAAAAACGTTACATTCAGCGAGACTGGAACCGCGAACCATAACAGACGCGTTTTCAGAGGTCAGCACGTCACCACAGAGCTGGCGAAGAGGTAGGTGTTGCCCATTTCTCTTACGAGGCCATTAGTGTCTAGAACTCGTAAACCGCTATTTGAAGGACGAGTTTAGTTGCGATTTACACATGCAACGACTTTCCTGGGCTTGAAAACCGTAAATTTACAGTCTTTTGTTACACCTGAAGCGATAATAACTCAGATTATTCAATGGAAAATACAGGAAAAATCAAGTGAACTTTGAGGCTTAATTCCGTGCACACGAGGAAGTAACTCGTCGATCACAGAGTTGCCAAATATACCTCGCCTTGTTGCCAAATCTCAGTTACAGTACTAGCAGGAAGAAGACGAACTGATGTGATCCTAGAGTAGGCTGGGAAGTGACCACAGCTGGTCTTCAAAGACGCGGCTTCGACAGCCTGGAATACGTAATGCGTCTGTTTCTCATTTCTGTAACCAGGTTTGGGGACTGGAGCGTAGTTACTAATAATAAACTGACTGCAAACTAAGCATCATAAATCAGTAACTCTCAAAGTTGTTTTTATATTTCTTTCGTAACTGTACTCAAACCTAAGAAATTCATTCACGGACGTTTTTGTGCTTCGCCGATAGTCGAGCACACCAAACAAATAAAAAAAAAAAAAGAATGTGTGTGTGTGTGTGTGTGTGTGTGTGTGTGTGTGTGTGTGTGAGAGAGAGAGAGAGAGAGAGAGAGACAGAGAGAGAGTGAGAGAGAGAGAGGGAGAGAGAGAGAGAGAGAGAGAGAGAGAAATAAAGATAAAGAAGAATGAGAAAGAGGGTAAAAAATTGTTGTAAAGAAATTTAATACCGGTATGTAAAGAAATCTTTCATTAAAATAACACGTTCCACATAATTACGAAGTGTTGTATTCATGATCTATGGAACATGTATTAATCCAATCTAATCTCATCAATCATATTGCTGACTAGCCGTGAAGTGTCATGAATTACCGAAATTTTTGCCAATATCAGTAACTAAATCTAAACTTGAAAATAAAAGACGACAGTTTTTGTAATAAACCGGGACTCCTATCAAGACCCTCTCATCCCTGTTAACTCACCACGAAAGATGTCTGATATACCTCCATTCAGAAGTAACAAAGTGTGTATGCATTTAAAGATGAAGTGCATGATGTGAAGTTCTGTGACGGAGGTAAGAAACCCAACACGTAATCGGATTGTTAACTAAGTAAAATCAAATGTTACTTATCGGTTCTTCTTACCGGCTGCTAGGTGTTTGAATCTAAAATAAGCATTCAAATTTTTGTGCCTGAGTGTTTGAATCTAAAATAAGGATACACATTTTTGTGCCTGAGCGACAATCGAACCGCACTCCTATCGTTCTTCTTTATCGTCCACGAATATAGCTTAAGTATCAATTGCTTACTCACCAACAGTAAGATGTTTACGTGTTTGACCAGAAATTATTGGCAACAGATGAACAGACATTAAAAATACACTTTAATTTTCACTAGCAGGTCTGTGTGCACATGATAGGGCTTGAAATGAAATTATGAATATTTTTAAACTGGATCAGGAACCGGACATAGATAAGATTGCAGTCTTGGAAAAAGGAACGAAATGATTGAACTATCCTGTTCCGAGAGATCCAGATCCGCGAAAGAGGAGATACGAATTCGAATCATAGTCCGAAACCAAATTTTTCAACGTCTCTAGTTCAATCAAGTACAAGTAAAATAAGAGCGCTGTTCCTTTAAATGGCTATCGGTTCATCAAATAAAATAAATTTTTGTAATGTAAGTAAGTTTACTGGCGACAGTATTTCTGTTTACAGTGACCACCGCCTACGTCATTTCCCAAAGCAAACTGGCTCTGTCCTGTTGGGAATGGAGGAACGTGATGTTTAATGCGGATTATGGATTATAACGTCTTTCTCTTGATGTTACCAGAGGTAAAGTAAATCTGTTTGTGCCTCTTAAAAGTAAATGATTGTACCCACGCATTGCACTTGTGGTAGTTCGTTCTACCAGATCATATTTCTCAGCCCAAGGAGTGTGCTGTAACGGATGATGTGTTTACCTTACAAAATTAGTCACGGTGGAAAAAATGCGAATCTATTATATGATTAAGTCGAAGGAAGCTTCTGACGCGGAGATTATGCTATTCTCACGTAAGCACTATGTAAAGACTCGTCTAGGCATCATAGCCGCCATGTGAAGCCATTTTGAAATTTTCACTAATTTAGGAAATACCTTAGTTCGAGAAACTCCACTGTGAAGCGTGAAGTTAACGGATAATTAAATTATAACCGTACTTATTACTATCATTTTCTTCATACTGCTGCTGGAACACATGTGCTTGAAGATAATTTAATGCCTTTCGGTCATTATGAAAGTAGTTGCCCAAGAAGAGGTTCTTTCCCTGTCTACGGAATCCTTTTCATGTTAATATGAATCATCAGCAATTACTCGTAGATTACATTAAAACTAAAGTAATTGATTAAGACGTTACTTGATAACGAAAAAGTGGAAGGAAGCTTCAGATGCGGAGATTATGCTATTCTCACGTCAGCACTATGTAAAGATTTTTCTAGGCATCATAGCCTCGATGTGAAGCCATTTTGAAATTTTCACTAATTTAGGAAATATCTTAGTTCGAGAAAATCCAGCGCTGCTTTTCTTCATTTACTTGCGGATAGAGATGGCTGTCGGATACTGCCAAACCAAAAGCCAAGGGATCTCACTGCCTTCCGAAATACTCAAGGAAGAAAACGATACCCAGTGTAGCTACAATATTATAAATACGCCTCAGTTTGTGGACGAACTCAGACTTAGGTTGATATTTTGAATATTTAGCAGTGCTGTACCCACTGGTGTTAAACTCGTTTTCAACCAATGATTCCCATAGATACAGGAACACTACATCTACATCTACATTTATACTCCGCAAGCCATCCAACGGTGTGTGGCGGAGGGCACTTTACGTGCCACTGTCATTACCTCCCTTTCCTGTTCCAGTCGCGTATGGTTCGCAGGAAGAACGACTGTCTGAAACCCTCTGTGCGCGCTCTAATCTCTCTAATTTTACATTCGTGATCTCCTCGGGAGGTATAAGTAGGGGGAAGCAATATATTCGATACGTCATCCAGAAACGCACCCTCTCGAAACCTGGCGAGCAAGCTACACCGCGATGCAGAGCGCCTCTCTTGCAGAGTCTGCCACTTGAGTTTGTTAAACATCTCCGTAACGCTATCACGGTTACCAAATAACCCTGTGACGAAACGCGCCGCTCTTCTTTGGATCTTCTCTATCTCCTCCGTCAACCCGATCTGGTGCGGATCCCACACTGATGAGCAATACTCAAGTACAGGTCGAACGAGTGTTTTGTAAGCCACCTCCTTTGTTGATGGACTACATTTTCTAAGGACTCTCCCAATGAATCTCAACCTGGTACCCGCCTTACCAACAATTAATTTTATATGATCATTCCACTTCAACTGCAACTTCTCTGTATACTACAGCATCATCCGCGAAAAGCCGCATGGAACTTCCGACACTATCTACTAGATCATTTATATATATTGTGAAAAGCAATGGTCCCATAACACTCCCCTGTGGCACGCCAGAGGTTACTTTAACGTCTGTAGACGTCTCTCCGTTGATAACAACATGCTGTGTTCTGTTTGCTAAAAACTCTTCAATCCAGCCACACAGCTGGTCTGATATTCCGTAGGCTCTTACTTTGTTTATCAGGCGACAGTACGGAACTGTATCGAACGCCTTCCGGAAGTCAAGAAAAATAGCATCTACCTGGGAGCCTGTATCTAATATTTTCTGGGTCTCATGAACAAATAAAGCGAGTTGGGTCTCACACGATCGCTGTTTCCGGAATCCATGTTGATTCCTACATAGCAGATTCTGAGTTTCCAAAAACGACATGATACTCGAGCAAAAAACATGTTCTAAAATTCTACAACAGATCGACGTCAGAGATATAGGTCTATAGTTTTGCACATCTGCTCGATGACCCTTCTTGAAGACTGGGACTACCTGTGCTCTTTTCCAATCATTTGGAACCTTCCGTTCCTCTAGAGACTTGCGGTACACGGCTGTTAGAAGGGGGGCAAGTTCTTTCGCGTACTCTGTGTAGAATCGAATTGGTATCCCGTCAGGTCCAGTGGACTTTCCTCTGTTGAGTGATTCCAGTTGCTTTTCTATTCCTTGGACACTTACTTCGATGTCAGCCATTTTTTCGTTTGTGCGAGGATTTAGACCTCTGTGAAACAGCTTTGGAAAAAGGTGTTTAGTATTTCAGCTTTACGCTTGTCATCCTCTGTTTCAATGCCATCATCATCCCGGAGTGTCTGGACATGCTGTTTCGAGCCACTTACTGATTTAACGTAAGACCAGAACTTCCTAGGATTTTCTGTCAAGTCGGTACCTAGTATTTTACTTTCGAATTCACTAAACGCTTCACGCATAGCCCTCCATACGCTAACTTTGACATCGTTTAGCTTCTGTTTGCCTGAGAGGTTTTGGCTGCGTTTAAATTTGGAGTGAAGCTCTCTTTGCTTTCGCAGTAATTTCCTAACTTTGTTGTTGTACCACGGTGGGTTTTTCCCGTCCCTCACAGTTTTACTCGGCACGTACCTGTCTAAAACGCATTTTACGATTGCCTTGAACTTTTTCCATAAACACTCAACATTGTCAGTGTCAGAACAGAAATTTTCGTTTTGATCTGTTAGGTAGCCTGAAATCTGCCTTCTATTACTCTTGCTAAACAGATAAACCTTCCTCCCTTTTTTTATATTCCTATTAACTTCCATATTCAGGGATGCTGCAACGGCCTTATGATCACTGATTCCCTGTTCTGCGTTTACAGAGTCGAAAAGTTCGGGTCTGTTTGTTATCAGTAGGTCCAAGATGTTATCTCCACGAGTCGGTTCTCTGTTTAATTTCTCGAGGTAATTTTCGGATGTGCACTCAGTATAATGTCACTCGATGCTCTGTCCCTACCACCCGTCCTAAACATCTGAGTGTCCCAGTCTATATCTGGTAAATTGAAATCTCCACCTAAGACTATAACATGCTGAGAAAATTTATGTGAAATGTATTCCAAATTTTCTCTCAGCTGTTCTGCCACTAATGCTGCTGTGTCGGGGGGTCGGTAAAAGGAGCCAATTATTAACCTAGCTCGGTTGTTGAGTGTAACCTCCACCCATAATAATTCACAGGAACTATCCACTTCTACTTCACTACAGGATAAACTACTACTAACAGCAACGAACACTCCACCACCGGTTGCATGCAATCTATCCTTTCTAAACACCGTCTGTACGTTTGTAAAAATTTCGGCAGAATTTATCTCTGGCTTCAGCCAGCTTTCTGTACCTATAACGATTTCAGCTTCGGTGCTTTCTATCAGCGCTTGAAGTTCCGGTACTTTACCAACGCAGCTTCGACAGTTTACAATTACAATACTGATTGTGTTTGGTCCCCGCATGTCCTGACTTTGCCCCGCACCCGTTGAGGCTGTTGCCCTTTCTGTACTTGCCCGAGGCCATCTAACCTAAAAAACCGCCCAGCCCACGCCACACAACCCCTGCTACCCGTGTAGCCGCTTGTTGCGTGTAGTGGACTCCTGACCTATCCAGCGGAACCCGAAACCCCACCACCCTATGGCGCAAGTCGAGGAATCTGCAGCCCACACGGTCGCAGAACCGTCTCAGCCTCTGATTCAGACCCTCCACTCGGCTCTGTACCAAAGGTCCGCAGTCAGTCCTGTCGACGATGCTGCAGATGGTGAGCTCTGCTTTCATCCCGCTAGCGAGAGGCAGTCTTCACCAAATCAGATAGCCGCTGGAAGCCAGAGAGGATTTCCTCCGATCCATAGCGACACACATCATTGGTGCCGACATGAGCGACCACCCGCAGATGGGTGCACCCTGTACCCTTCATGGCATCCGGAAGGACCCTTTCCACATCTGGAACGACACCCCCCCCCCCCCCCCCCCCGGTATGCACACGGAGTGCACTTTGGTTTTCTTCCCCTCCCTTGCTGCCATATCCCTAAGGGGCCCCATTACGCGCCTGACGTTGGAGCTCCCAACTACCAGTAAGCCCACCCTCTGCGACCGCCCGGATCTTGCAGACTGAGGGGCAACCTCTGGAACAGGACAAGCAGCCATGTCACGCCGAAGATCAGTATCAGCCTGAGACAGAGCCTGAAACCGGTTCGTCAGACAAACTGGAGAGGCCTTCCGCTCAGCCCTCCGGAATGTCTTTCGCCTCCTGCCACACCTTGAGACGACCTCCCACTCTACCACAGGTGAGGGATCAGCCTCAATGCGGGCAGTATCCCGGGCAACCACAGTCGTAGTCCGATCGGGGGATGCGTGGGACGAGCTGGCTGTCCCCGACAAACCCCCATCCGGACCCCCACAGTGATGCCCATTGGCTACTTGTGATACCTCTTAGACAAAATACTTATGCAGTGCTATCAGACAATATCATCAACCTGACACAAACTGTGGGAAGCTTGTTTTACAACCTTCGTACCTGGATAAAGAGCTTTTCCTATTTGAGATATCTGTGAACGTTGCTGCATAAGACGATTTAAGAAGAAACTAAATTCCTTCAGCTACGCCACTGTTTAAAGAAATTGTCTTAACGGCACTAGATCGTGGCTTGTGAATCGTTTACCGGCCGTACTCTGCAGCATTTCGCTGGTTGGAAGGCAAAAAGCTTACTGACAAATTTCACACAAGGAAAAGGGGGACGCAATGTCACCCACTGGAAGGTCATGTTGTTTTATTTATATGATTACAAACTCAGATAAAACGAACAGTGAGGTGGTCAAAATAAGCACATTACTGTTGTCAGTATGATATTGTACCGCCCATGGCCTGTAATGATAAAGGGCCCGTTTAGGTCAGTCATATTGTATACAGAAGTGGAAGAGAGAGCACCACTGAATTCTACAATCCGTATGTATTGCATACACACAGAAATTACTGTTACAGTGTACTAATGGAGCCCAATGAGTGAATTGCATATTTTCCGATGAGAAAGAGCACTGGGAAACAGTGTTCGTTACATTAAGTCACTTAAACTGGTATGACTCTGAGCTAGAATTTATGGTCAGCGACTAAGTGTAAGGAAAATGAGTCGGATGCGGGTTTTGCAACTGTGAAATACTTTCCTACATTATAGAAGCGAAAATTAAATTTGAACTAATATTCCGAAAATTTTGAACTTGGATAGCTTAGAATGAAAATCTTTCTGTTTATTTCAAAGTAATAAAATTGATTTTCTAAATTATTTTCTGTCATACTCAACTTGAAACAGGTCCCATCGACCAAATCATATGGAAGAACTGACAGCGACGTATTTCGGAAGGCACTAAGATCCCTTGGCTTTTCGTTTGGCAGTATTCGACAGCCATCTCTAGCCGCAAGTAAATGAAGAAAAGCAGCGCGTTTTTGTTATCAAGTAACGTGTTAATCAATTACTTTAGTTTTAATGTAATCTACGAGTAATTGCTGATGTTTGAAATTCAGTGGCATTTTATTCTTTAATATCCTAATAGCATCGTAGTTAGATATGAGCTCATTTCAGTATCCTTTCTCAGATTACTGGCGTATGCTACCCTGTCTAAAGTGTTCTGGATTAAAGACCTCTTTTTGAATTCTTTCCTGGACACTCAGAGACCAATACTTAGTCAGAAATGCTCACTCAATTTGATCATAATCTTGACAGTTCTCTGCTGTCTCTGTGGCCCAAAGGACAGCCTCAACCTGTATGAAACCTGATATGAAGTGAATTCTTTGGTAGCCTTAAAATGCTTTATGAAAACAATGGAATGAAAGCCTTTTAGTCTTTTTAATGTACTGTAATTAATTGAAATTGCCTATTTTTCAATAGATGTTCGTCCAACAACTTGTTTTTACAGTTGGTAAACAGTGAAACAGTGACAGTGGCAGCTCAATATACGAGTGGGAGTTGGAAAATAAGTTTCCCCTGTCGACTGTGGTCAGAATTGTGTGTGAAATGAAAAAAAGAGGATGAGACGTTAAAGATAAGATATATCTTTATTTTTCTACATAATTTACAAGTACATTGAGACATTTGGCATAACGCTTTCTAGGCTTCAAAAAGCCTTCCAGGAAAAAATCAGGGCGTTGCATACGGAAGAAGCGTTGAACGGCTTGTTTAATGTCAGGATTGCTGCCAAAGTGCCTTTCTCCGAGAGTCTTCTTCAAAGCCGGAAACATATGGAAGCCACTTGGTGCGAGATCCGGACTGTAAGGCGGATGGTGTAGCCGCTCCCAATCAAGAGTTGCAATATGGTTTTGCGTTGCCGTCGTCGTGTGTGGTCTCGCATTGTCATCGAACAGCAGAACGCCAGGTCTGAGGAAGGCCAGGCCGCTTTTTCCGAATCACCTCTTTCAATTTCGACAGAGTGGCACAGTGCCGCGCAGCATTGATGGTTGCATCCTCCAGAAAGACCAGCAGAAAAACTCCTTTGGCGTCCCAGAAAACGGTGAGTAGCACTTTACCTGCTGGCGGAGTGCTTTTGTACTTATTTCGGACAAGTGATGGCGGATGTTTCCACACCATGAATGTGGCCTTCGATTTGGGCGTGTAACGGTGGACCCACATTTCAACCCCCATCACAGTCCGAAACAGAATGTCATTGCCAGGTTCATGGTAACGCACTAGCTGTTCCAGGCTGAACGCCATGCGTTGTTCCATCTGTGTCCGGGTCAGATTATGGGGCACCCATCCTGCTGACACCTTCCTGTATTGAAAAATGTCGTGGATGATCTTGTGAGCTCGCTCATGTTCGATTCCAAATTGTGCCGCTACTCCATCGATGGTATTTCCTGCATTTGCTGACGTCCATCACTGAATTGCTTGCACCATCTCCGCACCATTTGCCTCGATATCACACCTGACGCATACACCTCAACAAGGCGGTTATGAATATTTGTGCCTGATACTCCAAGTGCCCATTCATAGCGGAAAACAGCTCTCACTTTCGCCTGTGACCACGATTCCAAACAGCACCTTCTCTCCATAGCTCCGGGAAAAGACTGAGCGGCTGGCCTCCGCTTTGCTCAGGCACTGCGGCAGCGCCTTCTGCTTGATCGCTATCGACCTCTACCTAGTGGTGTATCGGTGTCTTGCACGTGCGCGTTCTCCTGGCGTATCGACTTTCGCCCGTATCACACAACTGTGCCCACAGTCGACAGGGGAAACTTATTTCCCAACTCCCCCACGTATAAAATGTCACAATGAATAAGATAAGGAAAACAGAAAACTTGACAAACTGTGAAAGAAATCAGTCACTGTAAAAACATAACACATCAGGAAAAACCACACTATGCGGTAAGAAGCCATAAAAAAAAGCTCCCTGATGATGCTGCAACTGCTGCGAAACATGTTAGGGATAAAAAACAAAATTGTGTTTTGCTAAAGGCGGACCCCATCCAGAAACATATGTATTTGTAATTAGATTTATAAATAAGAAAAATTCCCTGCATTTGGCAAGATTCGAAACTACGACCTTCTGCGTAGTAAGGTTTTATACTAACCACTGCTGTATGCCATAACACTTTAGTACGTCGTTATTTTTATAACTGTGATCAGTCACATCGATGAACTGCAGTCCTAAAAATTCGTTTTCAGGCAATGTCTTGTGCGAATATTATCCAATGTAGTCCGATCTCTGTGATTCTATTTACTGTATGTGACGCTGAATCGCATCTTGTGTAGAAGTATCGAATTCTGCGTATGAAACCTGTGAATTATATTAGTATCGTTGTGTGTGATGTTTTTTCTGTTTGTCATCATGTAAGACGAAATACGTAATGAAAGTGTCAGACAAACACAGCAATAAGAAAGTCACACAAGAAATTAGAAGTGAACTGACCAATTTTTGTGGTGGTTTGGCAACGGCGAACAGTACGAGCGTGAAGTTGTGTGCACTGATTGGAGGAAACCAGCTCCAGCGCGTGAACTATCAAGAATTTTAGGTTTATTCACCCGAAGATATTGGACAATTTAAGAAAAGCAAAAATGAAGTAACTCACATATACAGATATTCACAGCTGTAGTAAGATACGTATGAGACAGGTACGCGGCAGTGGCCTTATAGTAGGAATCACCCTGGCGTTTGCCTGAACTAATTCAGGAAAACCACGGGAAACCTAAATCAGGATAGCTTGACGTAGACTGGAGCCGCAAACCTCCCGAATGCGAGGTCATTCTATTTACAACATCGTTACCTCGTTGTCATGAGCGTACGACACTGTTTTACAAGTAAGTAATATAATAGTGAAAGATGCTAATGCTACACTATTCAAAATAGAATTTTCGAATTAAATATTGAGAGTGAGATTAGGCCTTTTTAATGTTTCCTAATCTTAGTACTCTGACTGAAGTAGTTATGTTTTGGTTCAGTCAATTCTGCCGAACTGACCAAATACCTTACTTCTCCAGTTCACTCTTTTTGTAACCACACATACTTGGGAATTTCAGTGAGTTGCCTCTTGCAACCGATTTCTTAAATGGAGGCCGGACCGCACGGTACAGCGAGCTTAGTCATTCAGGGTAAGAAATGCGACAGCCCCGCTTGTCTAGAACCCCGGGCACCTGCGACGTCAGCAGAGCTCCCTCTCACTCCATTTAACTGCAAAACTGCTCCTCCTCTGCTGACCTCACTGCTCGCGCTTGCTCTTGCAGACTAAGAGACTGCTTAAGAGTTCGCGTGGGCTGTAGGGAAACAGTTCTACGTCCGTCGCGTATGGAATAAGTGACGTAGACTCAGCAGCAATTCAGCCAACCAGAAATGCGACAGAGCACTTTTGAAAGACAGAATCTCTTACCACGATCAACAAAGGTGTCAAATCTTTCCCCACTCTCTCCATGTATGGAATTATAGGTTAATTTAGAAAGCTTTTGGAGGAGCATCCGTTGATATGCATGCCAGCCGAAACGTGCTTAGTTATGGGACGGAAGACACGCGTTATATTCAGCGATTATGCCGTCAATGTTTATTGTAATAAAATTCGACCTCTAAACTACTCTAAAAGCCTTTTTTGTATGTTAATAATATCACTACTTGAAATATTAGCCATCAGATGATTATCGAAAATGTGGCGGAAGAAAGTGAAAACAACGAAACGAAAACTGAAAGGCTAAAATTCGTTTGTGATGCTTCTATTTATAACTTGCTTAAAGCAACAAGTGCAACAACCGATCGGTCGTCGTTCTCTATCAAGAATACACTAAATCCTGAACATGTCGATGTTGTTCAGAACTAAAGTCTGAAAATCTACCGTGAAAAACATCTCTACATCGACGAACTCTTGCAAATATTTACAAGTCGTTAACACTACACTGCTGTTCTGAGCTAAAGTCCACCAAATCGAGAGTGGAGCTCTCCCAACCCGTGCACAAAGTTTACAAATGCAAGTGCGAGTTAGTCGCATGCAATTCTCAAACAATCTTTGCCACAGCTGACGCGCAACACGTCTGCACAGGTTTTCACTCGACGGACATCTACAACTAACTGCTCCAGACCAATACGGACAGCGCCCATAAGTAGTCTGCCGTCCGTGGTAGCAAAACACAAAAGTATGCCACTAGTCTATATATTATTGCCAAAACTATACATATTTTAAACATTTTATGATTGCGCACCATTGCCTGTAAAGATTTACGATGTGAACTGCCTTTTAGGGTAAGTCTCAAATATTAGCTCTCGGCGGTCATGCACAGACTTTTCAATGGACAAGAACTGTATTTCACTCATCACCAACCACAAGTGTTGTGCATCGTATAGAAACAGATTTTCACCATATTTTACGTGCTGACAATGGTTTTAAGGTCGTAGGAAGTTTTTGAGTTATTTGCATCTTATTATCATAAATTGATCGAAATACTATTCCTCATCATCACCTAATTAACGTAAGAGGAATCATAAATCAAGAGATAGCTAATTTTTGTTATTATTTTGTTATATAGGGTGTAAATTTTAAGTTGACAGACCAGAATAACTCGAAAAATAAGCTTTACACGAAAAATGTGTAGAATCCAAAGTAGATTATTTTCGAGGGGGACATCTGCTGGGGCTAAAATTAGCCCTCCACCACAGCCCCCTAGGGTTGGGGCGGGAAGCAACCCTAAAATTTCAAATGGGAACCCCATGTTTTTGTAGCAGAATCAGGTTCTATATAAAAAAACTACATACATTTTGCCTTAAACATTTGTTTTGAGTTTTCGGTAGATGATGCTGTAATTCAAGATAACCCATAATCTCATTTTTGTGTGGAAAATGGTTACGGATAAATAAAAAATACTTATTTACTTCGTAAATTTTGATTCGCCAAAAAAACTCTCTCTCTCTCTGCCCATAGGGTGGGGTTTGAGAGAGAGGAATTAGAGTTTTACGAATGTTGACCCAAATATTAATTTTTTCTGCAGATTCGGGTAAGTTTTGTTTGTTTCGTGGTCATGAAGCCACACACAACAATTATCAAACAAATCACCTTACTAGCTAACTAACTAACCAAATATCCTACTTACTAACGAGTGAACTCATTAACTCACGGAGTAAACAAAGTAAAAACTAATTGAGGAAAAGACTAACCCACTCGCTAACTAAAGATGAACGTACTCCAGTTTAAGATTTGGTGGTCCTGAAAAGGAACGATTGTTGTCCTTTTATCGTTGATTATTTGCAAATGTTTGGAAGTAATGAAACGTCCCCTTAGAACAATTGTACAAGACTGTGCTTAACCTGACACACAATATTCTTAGCGCAATGCAATCTGACTTTTAATAATACTTACAAAAGAATGGCCCTGACTAACATTAACCTATACCTTTCAGAAATCACTTACCTCACAAAAATCTTCATTACTCGAACTACTGCAATACAGCGAGCGCCACTACTGCCAGCTAAATAAAAGATTCAAACTACGGAAGGCACTAACTACTGATAGGGATAGTTAGCATATGAAAGATATTAATAGAGAACAAACAATGAATTTACCTTAATAGTCATAATATATATAGCAGTTCATGACAAATTACAAAACTCCGCCATCTCTCTCCCCACATCCACCACTGCTGGCGGCTCACCTCCAACTGCGCAACGCTATGCGCTGTTCACAGCCAGCTGCCTAACACTACAATGGCGAGTATTACAACAATGCAAAGCAGCCACAGACTGCACACAGCACAGCCAGTGATTTTCATACAGAGGTGGCGTTACCAATAAAAAAACCTAAACAGCCTACTTACAGTAACTATGTTTCGGGGTGTTTGTTTCCAGTGAATCCCCTTGCCTCACACTTCCGACCTGCTTGTTGTCCATAAATCCCATGCATCTCACCGTTTAATGAAATCAAATGTTCAAAGTGGTGACCTCCAACTTTGATGCATTTATTGACTCGTGCTGTAAGTCCCTGCACACATCCTGATAATATGTCTGGTGTAATTGCAGTGCAAGCATCTCTTATTCTTTGCATCATGTTTCCGCGAGTGGTAGGCCTTTCCTAATAAACGATATGTTTTAGATAATCCCATAAGAAAAAATCAGGCGTTCTGGCTGGCCAGTTCACAGGACCTGCCCTGGCGATCCAGCGACCATCGTAAAGTCGATCTAATACATCGTGCGCTACTAATGAATAATGCATTGGACAACCATCATGTTGAAACCACATGTTTTGTGGAAGTTCGATGCTCTGGTCTTCAAATAGTTCTGGCAGTTTATTTTCTAGTAGGTTTCGATATTTGTTGCCATTCAAATTACCGTCGATAACATATGGACCAATCAGTCTATCGCCTATTATACCACACCAAACATTAACTGACCAATGTCGCTGATGGTTGAATCCTCGAATCCAATGTGGGTTCTTTCTCTGCCTCGTGATGCCTGGGTGTTGTGTGCTGTCCTTAGGTTAGTTAGGTGTAAGTAGTTCTAAGTTCTAGGGCACTGATGATCATAGATGTTAAGTCCCATAGTGCTCAGAACCATTTGAACCAATGTGGGTTCTGTTCACTCCGGTAATGCATGTTACGGCGGTTAACTTCACTGTGGTTTGTGAATGTTGCCTCATCGGAGAAAAGTACTCTGGCAAAAATTTTGGGTTTGTTTGCATCCGCTGAACTGCCCAGTGATAAAACGTTACACGATTTTGGAAGTCATCACCATGTAGTTCCTGATGCATGGATGCATGTTATGGATGAAACTTGTGGACCTTCAGGATTTTCCAAACACTCATTAGTGAAATTCCTGATTGCCTTGATATTTCTCTTGTGCTCGCATGTGGTTTATGAGCCACAGCAGCTAGGACTGCCACTTGACTGTTTTCTCCACAAACAGTAGCTACACGGGTTCTTTTTTCGGGTTCACACTACCTTTCACAGTAAATTGTTTTATAACTCGAAGAAAACTTGCCCAGGAAAACGCTGCGCATAAAGCGCGACTGTATCGTAAAAATTTCTACCACTTTCTCCATAAATGTACATCATCTCACTTTTTTCTTCCACAGAAAGATAATTTATAATGAAATATGCCACATATCAATCTCAAGAGAGGTAAGATAAGGGGCGTCGAGAAAGGCAGGGTTATAATTCCTATGAGCGAGAAGCAGCACGCTCGGCGTAATTCCGCCTAGCAATACTAACTCCGCGTCAAATGCGACTGGTAGCAAGCAAAAGCCTCGAACGCAGTCACATAAGGCAATAAAACATAAGTAACCCTAAACACAATCGTTATAAACGATGTAATACTGTCTGAATGCTGAGACGGGTAAAAGATACAGTGCGTTTATTACATTAGTACTTATAAATTCTAAAGCCCAGCCTTTTTTAGTGGAAAAAGTGAATTTCTCGTCCCTGCGCTACCTATTGGCAGCACTCCGAAACATTACGCCGCTCATCAGCAAGGGCTGCATAAGAGCATCGATTATCGATCAGCGCTGAGTGTGATATCGGTTATCGTACATAATTCTAAAAATGTAAACGCCATATCAGCCGCGATACTCCGAAATAAAATAAAGGTGTGAACAATGAGATTTAAGTCAATAAATTTATGAATGTCGTTCCCTAAATTTTTTCACGCGCAACTAAAAGACTCAAACTAAGCAAGCACCCCAGTTGTGAGACTTCTCGATGAACAAGAGTGATTACTCCGAATCGAATAAAAGATTAGTTTCGTGAGTTAGCTAGTTTCTTAGTTAATGAGTTCACTTTTTAGTTAGTAGGATGCCTCATTAGTTAGTTAGCTAGTCAGATGATTTATTTGATAATTAAAAGTTCTGTGTTCTCATGTTCACGAAACAAACAAAACTTATCCTAATCTGCAGAAAAAATTAATATTTGGGTCAACATTTGTAAAACTCTAATTCCTCTCTCTCAAACTCGACCCTAACGGTACAGAGGGAGAGTTTTAGTTTTAGCGAATCAAAATTTACGAAGTAAATAAGTATTTTTATTTATCCGTAATTATTTTCCACGCAAAAATGAGATCACGGATTTTCTTGAGTTACAGCACCAACTACCAAGAATCAAACCAAATGTTTAAGACAAATTGTACGTAGTTTTTATAAGTAGAACCTGATTCTGTATTTAAAAAATGGAGGTTCCCATTTGAAATTTTAAAGCTGCCTCCCGCCACAGCCCCAAGGGGTTGAGTGGAGGGTTAATTTTGGCAGCAGCAAATGTCCCCCTCGAAAATAATGTACTTTGGATTCTACACATTTTTTTCGTGTGAAACTTATTTTTCGAGTTATTTTGGTTTGACAACTTAAAATTTACACTCTGTATATGTATCATTTGGTGTAGCCAAAAAGCCCTCACGACTTTCCAGAAAGAGATTTTCACTCTGCAGCGGAGTGTACGCTGATATGAAACTTCCTGGCAGATTAAAACTGTGTGCCGGTCAGAAACTCGAACTCGGAACTTTGCCTTTCGCTGGCAAGTGCTCTACCATCTGAGCTACCCAAGCATGACTCCCAGCCTGCCCTCACAGCTTCCATTCTGCCAGTACCTCGTCTCCAACCTTCCAAACTTCACAGAAGCTCCTCGGCGAACGTTGCAGAAGGTCCCGAATTCGAGTCTCGATCCGGCACACAGTTTTAATCTGCCAGGAAGTTTCGCCATACGACTTTACTTACTTTATCGCCACAGTTATCGTTTTGCAAATTACTTTACTGGAGAAAGAGCTGTACCAAGAGGGAAGTGTACCAAGCACCACAGGATAACTTTTGGGTGGTACTTCAGTCCAGTGACAGAACTTAGGATCACATGAAGGAATGCTCTCTAGAGACCGCCATAAGCAATATCCGACATAGTCTAGTTTTTGTTGTTGTTAGACATGAGGTTGTGTTTTCTGTAGCATTGGTAAATATTTTGAGTTTTACACATTTCTGTGCTGTATAATATGTTAAATTACGTTGGAATACAATGTTAATTCTTCAGTTACGGAATTTTAAAACTAGTTACATAATGTATTGATGGCTAAGACCGTATTTCATCAATTGTGCGCCAATTTGTACCTTGAAACACAAGAGGTATTTTACCATGGAAGATGTGATATTTACCAACAACTGAGTTCCGACTGTCTTAACCTATTTCCCTGCCTTGATGATGGAAATTTGATTTAGTTTCAAATAGCTTCAGTTCCAAAATGAATTTCACTTGTAACTGGTTTTTGAGAACACTTCCTCTTTATTTGACTTCACATACTGATTATTGATGTGTAGCAGAGTAATGACGTAACAGATGGATGACTAAACACAGTGTTAAGAAGATTTTCTCGACTGCAATGCTTTTAATTGCAAATAAAATGTTTATTGGTTCAAATGGTTCAAACGGCTCTGAGCACTATGGGACTTAACATCTATGGTCATCAGTCCCCTAGAACTTAGAACTACTTAAACCTAACTAACCTAAGGACAGCACACAACACCCAGCCATCACGAGGCAGAGAAAATCCCTGACCACGCCGGGAATCGAACCCGGGAACCCGGGCGTGGGAAGCGAGAACGCTACCGCACGACAACGAGATGCGGGAAAAGGAAAAAAAAGTTTATTCCTATGTAAATGACCATATTGTACCATGGCACACGAATCACATTCGGAAGAGACTTAGTTTTCCGGAGCAGTTTCTTTAATTTCAGAAAAAGTCTACAGCCTAAAAAAGTGAATATCATCATTTAAAAATTCGATAAGGTTCTATATTAATCCTTTACCACGGAGCTGGCTAGAGGCGAATATCTGAAAAGTGCTGCCGGCCTGGGTGGCCGCGCGGTTCTAGGCGCTACAGTCTGGAACCGCGCGACCGCTACGGTTGCAGGTTCAAATCCTGCCTCGTGCACGGATGTGTGTGATGTCCTTAAGTTAGTTAATTTGAAGTAGTTCTAAGTTCTAGGGGACTGATGACCTCAGAAGTTAAGTCCCATAGTGCTCAGAGCTATTTGAACCATTTTTTTGAAAAGTGCTCTCCCCTTATTAAATGGGTTTATCAGTTATCTAAAACAATATTCGGATCTTTATTCAGACTGTGCTGCTTCAATAGAAAATGTAGCTCTGACTTTCGGTAGTGCTGTTCAAGAGTCATCAGTTAACATTACGATTGTTCCAGGTGCTTAAGCTGTTAATTTGGTAAACAGATATAAGGTACATCTACAGACTCTGTAGGCTCTAGTTAAGATTCTTTTCCACCTACAGAATGGGTCTGTTTCATGCGGTGCTGTTTCCTTTCATATATCCTCATTAATACTGGTTTTATTCATTTAGGGGTAATTAAAAAAAAAAAAGACCATGAAGGGATTATCAGACTGAGCCGCGATTGGTAGATATCATGATTTGTACAGACACATAAATCATTGGAATTTCCGAAAGACTAGGTAATTTACTCACGAGAAAGAGCTTCACAAATTGAGGAAGTCAATAATGCGTTGGTCCACCTCTGGCCATTGTGCAAGCAGTTATTCGGCCTGGCGTTGATTGATAGAGTTCTTGGATTTCCTTCCGAGGAACATCGTGCCAGATTCCGTCGATTCGCGCGTCCATGGTCAAAATCCTGAGCTTATTGTAGGGCCCCGCCCATAAGGGTCTAAACGTTCTCAATTGGGGAACATCTGGCGACCTTGCTGGCCAAAGTAGGGCTTGGCAAGCGCGAAGACAAGCAGTGGAAACTCTCGCCATATGTAGGCAGGCCTTGTCTTGCTGAAATGTAACCCCAGGGTTGCTCGCAAAGAAGGCAACGAAATAGGGGAGTAAAATATCGACGTAGCGCTGTGCTTCAAGGGTACAAGGTACAATGAATAACAACCAAAGGGGTCCTGCTATGAAACGAAATGGCACACATGACCATCACTCCTGGTTGTCGAGCCACATAGCGGGTGACTTTCAGGTTGGCATCCCACCACTATCTGGGGCATCTCGAGACATATCTTCACTTTCCTAGCGATTCACCAAGAACATTAACACACTATGTGAGCGTGGAAGTGGTTGCCAAGGAGTATCTGATGCAAACAAATTAAATTTCAACAAATGGTAATTTTATTCAAAAAAGCCCTTTCAAAAACAGATTTAAAATTTGTAAGCAGAAATGCACACTCGAAATATAAAGTTACAATTTAACAAATGTGAATTTTATTGCTAAAAGCTTTTTCAAAGCAGATTTCACATTATAAGCAGAAGAACATCGTCGAAATATCAAGTTACAATTATTCAGAGACACAATAAAAAAAAAATTTTTTATCACAGTAGGAGCCTTCGGGCTGACAGGCTTCCGCTCCCTTTCAACACGGCCGTAGTCACGACCGCTCACAACGACCTCTGTAAAACTACACTGCTGCAAATCTGCAACACACCATATTACTTTAAACTAAAAATTTTAACAACTCACACGAACACATTAACTATGCACTCCGTAAGAGGGATGGAAATGGTACAAACACTCACACTAAGAAATTATTTTCCACCAAAAGTGCAATTTGTTTTTAAAAGGGCTCTTACGGTGGCAGACATGCCCCTCCTATCCGCATCCTCAACTGAGGATGACACGGCGGTCGGATGGTCCCGATGGGCCACTTGTGGCCTGAAGACGGAGTGCTTTTTACGGTGGCAGGGTGGCAACTTTATAAAAATGACTATTTAAATAAAACCCATGATATTCAGACTTACTTATGGTGTACAACATGCTCTACATTACACATATACCGACTCGCAAGATGATAGGCAAGATAAAAACATATTTCAGGAATTCGGCCTTTACCTTAATTCTATAAATTCGTTAATACCGAATCCGACAAACATGACAGAGGCAGCTATTAACGTATGGCAGACCGACAGACAGACAGACCAACACTTACTGCCTAAAAAATGCGGACGAGAGACAAAAGAACAAGCTGGGGACGAGAGACTGACCAAGAACACAAGTAGAATTTAACAAGTAACTGAAACAACATATCAGTAATCACTCAGCTTCTAACAACTGAGATTTCTGGCGAAGACCTGGCGCAGCACCCCCAAAACGCTCTCCCGATCCGTCCGCTGCCAGCCGCTTCAACGGACGCAGGAAGGCGCGATGATCTCCCGTCCCACGGCGTCGCAGCTCGCCCCGGGCAGACTGATGTCGTGGGTTGACCCCTGTTGCTCTCGTGTCGGCCGCGAAGCCACTATACGGCGCGGCCACTGGACTCACGTGACGACCTCACATGCGCCGACCCTCCAGGCGGACAATTCATCTTGTGTCCCAGTGTACGACCGACCAACGAATAATCCAACCGCCAATGACCGTTGCCCGAACAACTCGAGCTGACTGGCGGCCTAAAGCGCACACTCAGATGCAGGAACTCAGCCTCATCTGGGCGACCACCAGCGGAGTTCTGTTACTGGCGGAGTGGCAAGACTCTCATTTTCTGGCTTAAAGGTTTGATCCAAACGACAAATATACTAGCACTCAGACGACAGACAGACACTAACCGCCACACAAATGCAAACGAGAGCCAGACGAGCAATTGGTGGCGCGAGACTTACCTAGCCTCACTCCGCCTGACGAACTGACTATACTCGCCGAGACTGTCAGACTCCCTGACTGACTATCTGGGCAAGCAACGGACTGACTCCCTTCTACAGAGTTTTTTTTTCCTTTATTGTTATTTAACACCTTACATAAGGTGGGCTGGCAGCAGCACAGTACGCTGCTCTTCAGTCACAGGTTTTACAAAAGAAAAACAATGGAGACACAGAATATACAGAACATAGTGGAGGACAAAAAACAGTAGACACAGGAACAAAAAAAAACAAGAAGCCGTTCTCACGCAAAGACAACCAAAGAAACGATTCGCACTGAACACGGACACTGATAATGGAGACGACATGTGACAGATTGAGTGTAGGCAGCAAAAACACTGAGACACAAATATGGCGGCACACACACTAAACCGATGGCGATGATCTCCGACCCACGAATGTCCACTTAACGTGTGCGAGTCTGGGGACCTGCCAAGAGGGGAAGAAGGTGGTGGGGGAAGGAGAGGGGAGAGCAGAGATGCCAATGGCAGAGGAGATGGTGGGAGGAATGAAGGTATAGGGGTAGGGGAAGCCCAGGGGAGGAGGGGGAAGGAAGGGGGAGGGAGGGAAGGGAGAGAGAAGGGTGCCCTAAGGAAAAAACACAGGAAGTGGGAGGGGAGGATCAAAGTTGATAGTAGGGGCAGATGGAGGGTAGGAGGGCATCATCAGCGAGGGGGAGCTGGCAGAAGCCACCTTGGGAGAGGATAAGGAGAGTGGAGAGATGGAGAGCAGGTGGAAATACAGGCGCGGCAGTAGACGGGGGTGGGAGAGGTTGTGAGAAACAAGTGGGTGAGGGGGATCTAGTTTACGGGAGGTGTAGAGGATCCATATCCGTTTGAGGAAAAGGAGGAGGTGGGGGAACGTGATAAGGTCGTACAGGATCTGCAAGGGGGAGGGGATACGGATACGATAGGCAAGGCAAAGAGCATGGCGTTCGTGGATTTGAAGGGATTTGTAAAAGGTAGGAGGGGCGGCGATCCAGGCAGAGTGGGTGCAGCAGAGGATAGCGCGGATGAGGGATTTGTAGGTGTGGAGGATGGTGGAGGGTTCCAGACCCCATATACGGCCAGAAAGCAGCTTGAGGAGACAGAGTCGGGAGCGTGCCTTGGCTTGGATTGTCCAGAGATGGGGGGGTCCAGGAGAGGCCTTGGTGACGCCAAGGTACTTAAGGGTGGGGGTGAGGTCGATAGGACGGCCATAGATGGTGACATAGAAGTCGAGGAGGCGGAAGGAAGGGGCGGTTTTTGCCTACAATGATCGCCTGGGTTTTGGAAGGATTGACCTTAAGCAACCGCTGGTTGCACCAAGTGACGAACTGGTCAAGATGGGATTGGAGTGGTGTTGGGAGTGCTGCAGAATGGGGGCAAGGGCAAGGCAGGCGGTGTAATCGGCGTACTGGAGAAGGCAGTTGGAGGGTGAAGGCGGCGGCATGTCCACCCTATACAAAAGGTACAGAAGATGGGAGAGGGTGGAACCTTGGGGCACACTGGTGGAGTGGAAAAAGTTGTAGGAATCCGTGTTATGGATGGTGACGTAGGAAGGACGTTGGGAAAGAAAGGACCCGATCAGATGGACGTAGTTAATAGGAATGGCGAAGATTTGGAGCTTGAAGAGGAGACCGGAATGCCACACAAGGTCATAGGCGCGTTCGAGGTCGAGGGAGAGGAAGATAGCGGAGCGACGGGACTTGAGCTACTCAGAGAGGAGACGAGTGAGGTGAAGGAGAAGGTCATCGGTAGAGAAGGACGGCCGAAAGCCATACTGGGTAACGTGAAGGAGGCGGTGCTGGCGGAGATGCTGGTGGATGTGTCGGGTGAGGATGGATTCCAGGACCTTGCTGAAGACCGAGGTAAGGCTGATGAGACGGTAGGAGGAGACACCGGACGGCGGTTTGTTGGGCTTATGGAACATCAGGATGCGGGAGGTTTTCCACAGGTCGGTGTCGTAGCTGGTGGACAGGACAATATTATAGAGCCTGGCCAGGGTGGAGAGGCAGGAGGCTGGACCTTCACGAAGGGGGCGATAGGTGAGACGATCGTGACCGGGAGCGGTGTTGCGTTTCGTGCGGAGTGTAGCGATGATATCCTGAGTAGTGATGGGGCCATTGAGTTCGGTTTGGGCAATGTTGTCCAAGTACTGGAAACCAGGAACGAGGGGAGGGACAGAGGTGTCAGTTCGATCGCGGACATCCGGGAAGAGGGAGTAATCGAACTGGGGATATACTGGGATGGTAAAGACATCGGAGAGCCTTCTACAGAACTCATAGCGCCCCTTAAATGCACGTCAACAGGCACGCTTTCCGCTTTCCCACCAGAGGGAGACACCTAAGCTGTGAATACCACAGCGACGCCACCGCCAGAAACGGAGGGCGACTGTTTCACACAACGCGCTGCGGCGCTCTCTTCGAAATAGCAAATTTTTTACCACGGCTCAATGGCAAGCCATCCTGGGTCCAGACTTCAGCAAAGTAATGTCCGCCTGCTTTGCAATCTCTCATGGCAAGCCATCCCGGGTCCATATTTTAGCAATAAAATGCCCGCCCGCACACATCGAGAGATCCTGCTGTTTGTCCTCGTGTTTGCCAAACAGTACCTTGGCCAGCGAGGTCACCGTTGCCTCCCCATTATTGTGATCTTTTTGCAGCTTAATGGACAGAGCCCTACAACCATTTCCGCATTTTGACGATCTAACATGGCAATTGGACAGAATTTGGTTCGATATCCTTGAGAAGGACATCCGACAATTCTGTTCAATCTGAATAGTTGCGTGCAGTAAGCCCAGATGTGGACCAACGCATTAGTGATTTGCTCAATTAGTGAAGCTCTTTCTCTTGAACTAGTCATTCAATTTTCCTTAAATTGTAATCATTTGTCGGTCTGTACACGTACGTCGCATCTACTAGTTTCCACCCCATTTGGATAATTCGATCGTGGTGCTGTTTTGTATTGGAAAGTAATTTCCGGCTTCTGAGTTAACGTGACGGCGGCTCCCTATACACAGTACCGGAACCTCCTCTTTGACTGGAAAATTCGGGGATATCAACTTACAGTAAGGTATACCTTTGCCTGTTGTCCTGACAGCCACGGTTTACATGTTTACGTGACGCGAATGACAGGTGCTCACTTGCTGCCTGCTCTCATCCCACAGAGACACCCAACCTTCTCGCGACTACATAGGCAACTTGAAGCCACAGGGATTATTAGGGAGCAGTCCGTCTGTGTAATGGCCTTTATCTCTGCACGCAGCCTCTGTCAGCGTCTGCTTCCCGCCAGCACGTACTAGGCCACTACTCCGTGTGGCGGATCCGCATGGGTAGCGCCTGTCTACATCACTCGCTATGCAATCCCACGTAGAAGCAGGCTGCTGGCAGTTTACTCAGTCGGTATCACGAGGCGCTCACACATCGAGTGCCAGGCAACAGCTGTGTGGCGTTGCCACTCGTGTGAGGAAACATGCACAGTCCACACAGCTTCGACACCAGGTAATGGCAGTACTGGGATCGGCAAGTATTCACATGAATTTAAAATTACAATTTCTTCTCAGCTGTTGATTTTCAATGTTTTCTATGGAGAAGTTGTGTGGTATACACCTGAAATTCTCAAAGTTTTACTACAGGATAGTGAAAGTTAAAGTGGCAAACAAATATTGAATGTTATTGGAGGTCATTGTTGCAGTTGTGGAACTGTATATTTCTGTGAAATGATACCTAATGAATTAACGCACACTTTTAGTCACTTGATAAAATCGCACTGACATTTAGACACATTCTGAATAGAAAAAAATTATGAAGATTTATGTTGAAGAGTGAGAACAGACTGTAATTGTCAACATTGTTTATTGGATAGAGGTACTGAAGGTACCCTCCGCCACACACCGTCAGGTGGCTTGCGGAGTATGGATGTAGATGTAGATATAATTAACAAAATAGGCCTTATTCCAGCTACAACGTAGGCTTGCGCAAGTAAATCGAGCAAATGAACTAGTATAACTAGTTACATCTGATAATATGAACAGAATGAGGAAGGAAGCATAAGGTGTATTGTGATAAGACATGAGTATTATTCGAATATGTTTCTATCAGGATAATTATTCGAATAAGTAGATCATTCAAACATATTTATTCGTCAATAAATTATCTGTAAATTAAGAAATGAATGACATATAATGCTACTGCATATTCTTTGTTTACTTCTTGTAGAGAATTAGTATTTGTTCCCTTCGCTCAGTGCGGTGTCTGTTCGATAAATAATTTATTAATGGTTTGTCGAGAAATGTGCCTTTGTGGCGTAGTAGCTTAAATTACAGACTACAATACTTAGTCTTACGGTTCGACCCCCAGTTGGTCCTACGACTTTTTCCATTCTTTTCGCTTCTTTCACCTATAGTTTTACTTGATCTACGGCATAACAAATTAAACATAAAAATGCTTACAGGCGGACGGCCTCTGCAGTTTGTTCTATAATACACTGGGCAGCCGCAATATTAAGCAGCCAGTGGAATATGTTATCCCTTTTTCCTCACAACATACGCACTTTATTGTGATCATGAAAATTATTTTGCCAACATTTAACTTGATTTACGCGCTGCGGATTACAAGTTCGTTTACATAGATGTTCGAGCATACGGAAAATATAGCGACTCAATTATTTTTATCAATACAGTATTGCACGAAAACCTCGTTAGTAAAAATTTACGAATATCGCAGAAAAGTACCATAACAAACAAGGACTCCTGTTACGGTACGTCATTGTCGGAGAGGAGGCATCTGGTATATCTGAATATTTAGTGCTTCCTTATGGAGGAAGGATTTTAACATAAAATAAGAGACCCTTTAATAGTCGTATCAGATTAGGCGGTTTATGTAATGGACTTTGGGCACTAAGGCGAATGGAGAAAGAAGTATTTTTCATCGTCCGATGGAGTTCGAGAGGAATTTTTAATTGCCTTAATAAATGCATGCTGTGCTTTACAAAATAATGTGCCAGAAAGAGATGGCTATAAATTTGGAGACATATTACGTCAGTCCAGAAGTGGACATCCCTCCAGGTTGTACAAGCTACGGAAAGTTATCGCGAATTTTGTTTCAGAATACATGCGAAGTGTGGCTGCTTCGACAAGTACAAGGAGACTGAAGGCAGCCACACACGGTCTCCACGAGGCAGCCTGCCTACAACTGGCTGCGCGAGCCAGCTTTCTGCCGCAACCACACAGTGCGCGGGCCACAGTGCACGCAATTCTTTTTTTTTTTTTTTGTTAGCTGCCGCAGACAGCCTGCCTAGTGCTTTACAGCCCTCACACCACCGACCTGGCCGACTTCTACTGTCTGTACACCTGCCAATACGTCTCCCCCTCCCACTGTTAACATGGCGGAAGAGCTCTACGAAAGGAGTCAACGATGACAGTGCAGCGAACAATAACTTTCTTATATAGCTAACACTATCGGATACGTGGATCTCCTTGATATAATTGCGCAATTCGTGATTCTAGTGCTACAAAACCAGTGAACTAAACAAGAACTCAGTAGTTCCTAGCTGTTAACATCAGCAGGATTTAATCTATAGTGTCCTAAAACATTTATGGAATGGTGCTGCACGTCCAAAGTTATCCAGAGTGTTTAAGGGTTGACGTTGAGTGGGCTCGCCTTTAGAATATAGAATAGGTCTTCGGTCCAACATCCGTCTACGTAGCTACATAGAGCTTTGAGTTTCAAAAATTTCGGAAGAGATACTGGGTTCGAATATAATCGTAATGTTTGCTACTTCTGCATCGTGAAGGTGCCAAGAGACGATTGTAAGACCGTTTTCGTCTTTGTATACCAACTGCAGGTATTGCATCAATGTCTTATCCGCGGTTTAAAAGCAAGTACTTCACCTCTGTTGCTGTCGATGACCAAGAGAGGCTTACAACAAACTTCGAACTTACACCGATGAGCCAAAACATTATAACCGCGGCCCACTTTGGGAAACTGCTTGCTTCAGCGGAATTTTTGTCAGAGTGAAGCATATTTTCTTTCGATATCTTTGGCTGACATCTATATCTTTGGGTGACAACTATATCTTTGCCTGAAAACTTTCTTGCATGTGGTTTATTTACGTCTTGACAATACTAACACGTATTAGTGGGTTGATGGTTGAATTCGCAAAACTTTACATGTAAGGCAATATTTATACATAAAGGGTGGTGGAGAAACTGTGTTTAGGAAACGGAGGTTTCATGGATATCAGTTTATCAATAACATGAGGAAGCAGCTCGAAATGGAGAACATAAGGTCTCTGCTTCAGCATCGAAACTTGGGACAGTAGAATTGTACAGGTGCGCGAATGATGTTGATATGGATTGCACTGCATTCAAGCTTGCTTATTTAGAGGTTCTCTGCCAGGCTATATAGTTTTAAGGTTCTTGTGTTAGCGGTAAAAATACGGAATGCATAATTGTTGAAGAAAGAATAGTGGGAATAGCTTGTGATTTTAAATTAATTTCTAAGTCGTGTGGCTATGAATTTTCATTTCCTTCCTCCCAAAAAACCGACACTAGTACCTATGAAAGCCATTTTAGGTTAGCATATGCACTGAGATGCCTTGGTCAGGGCAGGGAAGGAGGTCATTTATTGTGTGGTTTCCTGAACATGCCTACACATTGTGCAAGCATACTGATGCTGTATGCGAAAGTGCCAAAGTCTCTATGAAGAGAGCAGTGGAGGATTTGGTGGAAATAAACCAAAAGGAAATACATCCTGGGGTAGATATTCATGGCAGTGAGTCTGTGGATGGGACCTGGATGAAAAGGGGTTACATTTCTCTGTATGGAGCTGCATCTGTTACTGAAATAGACTCAGGTAAAGTCTTGGATGTAGGAATTATGTCTAAATACTGCCACCAACGTGCAACAAGAAAAATGTCTAACATTGAAGACAGTGAGAAACTGTGACAAGAAAAGCATGAAGTAGCATGCTCTAAAAATTATAGTGGCTCAAGTGGGGGCATGGAGGCTGCTGCAATTGTGAGGTTGTTCTCCTGATCTGAGGACCACTATGTTAGATATACTAAATACCTTAGTGATGGGGACTCCTCCTCGTTCAAACCTGTAACATATAAAAATCTGTACAATACAACAGTAGAAAAGTTGGAATGTGTTGGCCACATCAAAAAATGGTTCAAATGGCTCTGAGCGCTATGGGACTAAACATCTGAGGTCTTCAGACCCCTAGAACTTAGAACTACTTAAACCTAACTAACCTAAGGACATCACACACATCCATGCCCGAGGCAGGATTCGAACCTGCGGCCGTAGCAGTCGCGCGGGTCCGGACTGAAGCGCCGAGAACTGCTTGTCCACTACGGCCGGCGTTGGCCATATCCAAAAGAGGCTTGTTGGGTAGGCTTTGTCGCTTGCTGAAAGAGAAGAAAGGTGAAGTACTTGAGGAAAACCACATGGAGGAAAAGGCAGGCTTACTCTGAAAGAAACTGATTCTCTTCAGTTATTTTTTGGGAGCGCTATCAGGAAAAAACACACATAATTGATAGGCAGTGAGGCGTGCTGTGTCGGCCATTTTTTTCCCACAAACAATCCAGTGACCAAACACATATGCACGATCTGTGTCCGGAAGACGATTGGTGTAAGTTCAACCACAGAAATGAGATCTGTTCAGATAACTACTTATTACCAGAACCAGTTATGAATGCGATTAAGCCCACATTCACGTTTATTGCAAATTCTGATTTATTGAGGAAGTGTCTTTAGGAAAGACACAAAATGCAAATGACAGTCTCAATAATTTAGTTTGGATTAGATGTTCGAAAAGGACATTCTGTGGACTTGAAGTACTCAAAATAGGTGTCTATGATGCAGTTTTATGTTACAATAACGTAAATAATGGTAGAATCGAAGTGCTGAAGACAACTGGTGTGGATCCTGGTGTGTTTACAACAGAAACATTTTACACCATCGACGAGAGCAGGGTCAAGAAAACTAACAGATCAGCGAATTACATGCAAATACAGGCCAGGCATATTCTTAGAGGAGGGGTATCAGTATGGCGGATTTTCAAATTGAGGTGTGCTTTTTAAGTGTACAAGTTTGAGAAGAAAATCTTAGAACCCCATTTTCTCTGTTTTACATTTTTTACGATATTAGAAGTCTTTTCTCAAAACGTACATGCCCTATTGCTACGAAATTTTCAGGAGCTGTTTGCAACGTCTTGCTGTCTCCCTGGAACTAAAAAATACTAGATCATGTGGTTACATTCTGATTTTTAGATGATTTTATGCAGATAAAAATTAATTTAGTATGTGCAGAATTAAAAACTCTGTTAATGATACAATTTGTACCCTAAATTAATAACAGTAGTTCAGTGTCTTATAACCTTTTCAGGACATTGCAATAACATTTTCAAATTAGTTGCAAGATAAGAATTTGGGTTATGGATTTTTATATAAAAGGCAATAAAAAAATTAAAAATTCAAATTTCTCGCAAAATCCTGCATGTTTTCTTATGTTTTCCTGTTAAAACAAAGGTATTTTGCTTTACGCACGCAAAATTTTAGATTTGTTCGTCAATAAATATGGCTGTAATGTTTTTTGAATAAATATTTACATTTTTCGTTACATCTCCCCTTAAGAAGTGAAATTAAACCGGAATCACAGCGTATTATTTGCCAAAAACTATAGTTTAATTCATACTGTCTTATTTTTTGTTGAAGGGGATTATATGCTTAAGTCATGATTAACGACGAATGGAGAAGTGCATTGCATGTGTAAAATGTTTTATCTTTAGTGTCAGAATGGTAAATCTCCACAAATAAAAAATATGTATCAGAAGTGACGTATCACAAAAAGTGTTGGCCTGAAAGGCAATATAAAGAAATGAAAAATACATTGGTTTAATAAATTGACGCTATTAATACAATTGTAAATCTTAACACTTTTTATTCATAGATGGCCAATAAGTTTGTTCTTGTAAATGAATAATATTTCGAATAATATTTCTTATTCATGAATAACAAACAGTAAATTATATCTGTATTCATTGTTTGTCATTCGCGTGAATTTCGCTCAAGTCTGATGCAAAGTGAAGCGCATCGCACACGGGCACTCAGCAAATTTCACCCTATACGGAAGTGAGTGCAGGTGCTGACAAGCCCTCAAGCAGCTGTGCCCGTCACGTGGCTGGTGTTCATGTGCTCATGCGGCTGTCATTAGCATCGGTAATCTTCGGAAATCTGCGCCAACGTTAGGGAAGCAAATTCGCGCTCTCACTCGCACACTGCAGGGGCATGCGGGCCACGCAGGTAGGTCAAACATCTCTGCGTACTCATCATTGCTGGAGGTGAATATAATAGATGCGTTATCAAGATAAGAGTGGGTATTGGTACATTTTGTATCAGAGATGTCGGTCGGAGTGGCTGAGCGGTTCTAGGCGCTACAGTCCGGAGCAGCGCGACCGCTACGGTCGCAGGTTCGAATCCTGCCTCGGGCATGCATGTGTGTGATGTCATTAGGTTAGTTAGTTTTAAGTAGTTCTTAGTTCTAGGGGACTGATGACCTCAGAAGTTAAGTCCCATACTGCTCAGAGCCATTTGAACCATTTTTTTGTGTCAGAGATACTTCATGAGTAGCTGTGATGTTGTACACATCTCTGTGGCAGTACCAGCCCTGAACATAACCCTTGCACTGTTGAGCTAATATGCCTCTGTTTAATGGTGGTAAACTCATTTGGAGAGTGGTCTTGCGGGACTCAAGTGTTTTTGATTGTGTACTTGGTCTCGAGCGTCGCTTTGAGACACTCTCGCTCAGTGTACGTCATGGACAGTCTTTTTGTTCCATGCAGGGTACAAAAGTATCCTTTACTACAAATGATATCAACCTTTCCCTACATTTACAAACATGCGTAAAGTTTTGTTGTAATAAAAGGAGAAGAAGGTTGAGAAATGCAAGACACTATTTAACTGAACACAACTTAAAAGAAACGGAACTGGTCATCAGCAATGGCAAAAATGTACAGAAATTGATGCAATAAAGCTAGATGTGAGTGTAACTGTTCATGATTCTTTTACTTGATAGAGGTCATGCACCTGCCAGTCTATGATACTGTATCTCAAGTGTTGCAGTACCTCTCGTTCTCTATGTCGAACTCAGGATATGCGGACACTGGCACTCTGGCAGATGTTGACAATGGTCTTCAGGTTTATGACAATTTGTCATCCACATTCTACGAAGGTAGTCCTTTCCTTGGTCTAATATTGCCGACTTCATTGATCTGTTGTCTTAGCTTTAGCTGGTAGAGTGAGCACCAAGCCATAACCGCAGTTACCGCTCAGAACATTAGAAATTGGTACTTATGTTGCGTCGTAGGAACAGCATGCTCCAGTGGTCGCATTGTGATTCGATATGATCGCTTTACAAGGGTGCGCAACTCTTCTTTCTGGTTCCAGGATAGTGGCCCTCATGCAAATGATTGTGAGTTCGTTTCGCAGTCAGTGACTACAATAATCGGTCTAAAGTGTAGGAGGCTGCAGCGAGGTTGATGGAGTTCAGGAAAAGCATTGGCGGTCATCGCTGAATGGCATGCCGGCTACTGGGAAGCTGTGCACTGGCAAGGTTCTGAGCAGTGCCAGCTGGACCTAGCGCAACAATGTACATCTACGTTTACGTCTACGTCTACATCTAAAAGCCGAGTACGGTGTCATTTGCCCTCCTATTTCACTGCATATACAGCTAGGGAAAAACGATTGTTTGTACGCCTCCGTATGAGCATCAGTTTCTCGTATCTTATCTTCGTGGTCCTTACGCGTGGTGTATGTTGGCGGCAGTAGGATCGTTAGGCAGTCAGTTGGAAATGCCGGTTCTCTAAATTTTCTGAACACTGTTTATCGAAAAGAACGTCGCCTTCCATCCACGGATTCACATTTGAGTCCCCGAGGCATCTGCGCAACTCTTACGTGTTGTTCGAACCTACCCGCAACAAATCTAGCAGTCTGCCTCCGAATTGCTTCGATGTCTTCCTTCAATCCCACGTGGTATAAAATCCCAAACACTCGAGCAGTACTCAAGAATATGTTGCACCAGAATTCTATATGCGGTCTCCTTTACATGTGAACCATTCTTTCCTAAAATTCTCCCAATAAACCGAAGGCGATCATTTGCCTTCCTTACCACAGAATTCACTTTCTCGTTCCACCTCTTATAGCTTTGCAACGTTACGCCCAAATATTTAAACGACTTGACTGTGTCAAACAGGACACTAGTAATAATGTATCTCGTTTGTTCTTCCTCCTCATCCGCATTAACTTACATATTTCCACATTTAGGGCAGCATCAGTTAACTACTGTAGATTGCTACCTACCCTGTCCGCCAAATTATTTACGTATATAAAGAACAACAGCTGTCCTAGCACACTTCCATGTGGCACCCTTGACGGCACCCTTCTCTCTGATGAACACTTGTCGTCAAGGACAACATACTGGGTTCTATGAGCGCTATCCACAAAGTACATTACGTTTTGGAATTAAAAATAAATAAAGTATTGGAAATTTTTTTTATTATGTACAGATGAGAGCCACACTTAAATACTACTTTTCTACATAGTTGCCATTTAAATTAAGGCACTTATCGTAGCGATGGACGAGCTTGGAAATTCCTTCGTCGTAAAATTCGGCCGCCTGCGCCTTCAACCACGTAGTTACCTTTTCTTGATGCTGTGCGTCGTCATCAAAACGCTGCATAGCCAGCCACTTCTTCATTGCTATGAATAAGTGGAAGTCGCTCGGTGGCAGGTCGGGACTGTACGGCGGATGAGCAAACAACTCCCACTTAAAAGATTCGAGAACTTCACGAGTGGCATTTGCCGTGTGGGCCCGGGCGTTCTCGTGAATCAGCAAGATCTTTGAGCCCAACATTCCTCTGCGCTTGTTTTGTATTGCTCTTCTGAGGTTGTGCAGAGTTAGGGAATACCTTTGTGAGTTTATTGTAGTGCCTCTTTCCAGGAAATCCACAAAAATCACTCCTTTTCTGTCCCAAAAGACAGTCATTACGTGGTTGAAGGCGCAGGCGGCCGAATGTTACGGCGAAGGAATTTCCAAGCTCGTCCATCGCTACGATAAGTGCCTTAATTTAAATGGAAACTTTGTAGAAAAGTAGTATTTAAGTGTGGCTTTCATCTGTATATAATAAACAAATTTCCAATACTTTATTTATTTTTAATTCGAAAACGTAATGTATTTTGTGGATAGATCTCGTATTATTTAAGACGTCTTCGAGCCACTCACTTATCTGTGATCTTATTCCATATGCTCGTACCTTCGTTAACAGCCAACAATGGGGCACCGAGTCAAATGCTTTCGAGGGTTCTAGAAATATGGAACCTGCCTTTTGTCCTTCATCGATGGTTCTAGTATATCCTGTGAGAAAAGGGCAAGTTGAGTCTTGCATGAGCGATGCTTTCTAGAACGAATGCTGATTCGTGGACGTAAGCATCTCTGTCTCAAAGTATATGATATTCCAACTGAGAATATATTCAGGGATTCTGCGGCAAACAGAAGTAAGGAATATTGGTCTGTGATTTAGCTGGTTCGCACTTTTACTTTTCTTGTTTACTTGAATCACGTGCACTTTCTTCCATGTTCACTGGACTCCATGAGCAGCCTGCGAGTGTCGAAAATTTTACCCCGAGATGCGTGACGGGCTAGCTGGAGAAGGCTGTCTAGCGCGACACACCGATCCGTTACGCACTCTTTCTGCATCTCACGTCCACTCCTTCACTGCTGGTAGACTAACGAGACATGCTGTTTGTAGTGCTGTCGCGCCAAATGGCTATAACATCTGTCAGCAATGGCATGTTCCGCCGATTTAAACGAAGCTGTGCCAACAAGTCGTTACCGGTATCTTGCTACACATTGTCGTGCCATACACTGGAGAAATCTCATAATATTGTTTCGGACCACCTTCTGCCCGGCTTAGTGCAGCAACTCGGATGGTAAGTTTCTGGAAGTCCCCTGCAGAAATACTGAACCATGATGCCTCTGTAGCCGCCCATAGTTGCGGAAGTGTTACCGGCGCAGGATTTTACGCCTGAGCTGACGTCTCGGTTATGACCCATACATATTCATTAAGATTGTGCATGGGATTCTTGAAACCAATCACGAACGATTGTAGTCCGGCGTCATCCATAAAAATTCCGTCGTTGTTTGGGAACGTGACGTCCTTCAATGGCTGCAAATGGTCTAAAAGTAGACGAAGACAACGATCTTCAGTCAATGATCGGTTCAGGTGGACGAGATGACCTAGTAGATTCCATGTAAACACAACCCACACCATTATGGAGCCACTACCAGCTTACACAGTGTCTTTTTGACAACTTGGGCCCATGGCCTTGTGGGGTCTGCCCCACACTCTTACGGTACAGTCAGTTCCTATCAACTGAAATCTAGACCCATCTGACCAGGTCACTATTTTCCAGTAGTTTAGGGTCCAGCCGATATGGTCATGAACCGAGGAGAGGCGCTGCAGGCGATGTCGCTCTGTTAGCAAACGCGTTAGCTTCGGTCGCCTACTGCCATAGCCCATTAATGCCTCATTTCGCCAAACTGTCCCAACTGGTAGCACGCAGTGATGCTTGTGTGTTAACACTGACAACTCTACGCAAATGCTTCTGCCCTCTGTGTTGTCCATAGTGACAGGTAATGCCTGAAATTTCGTACTCTAGAACTCGCTTGGCGCTGTGGATCTCAGAATTTTGAATTCCATATCGATTTCCGATATGGAATGTCGCATGCGTCTACGTCCAACTACCATTCTGAGATCAGTGTCTTCTAATTTCAATCCTGCGACCATAATGATATAGGAAACCTTTCCACATGGGTCACCTGATTACAAATGAAAGCTCCGCTAATATGCTTCCCTTTTACACCGTGTTTACGCGATATTTCCGCCATCTGTGTATGTGCTTATTACTATCCTATGACTTTTTACACCGCTGTCGGATGTATCACCAGCTGCGTGCCTTCGGGATGCAATTGGATCACTATGTCATGACGTTCCTTGACGTTGCTGAATTTCTTCGGCACCGCAACAAGTACTGAAACTATCGCCATTTCTTTGCGCTTTCCGTTGTGATGCTGGCTCCACGCTCTAGCATTTCCTTTAGATATTACCGAATTTTATATTTACTTCCTTTCCTCTTTGTTGAGAACAGCACATCATTCTATCACCCAAATAGTATCATACAAATTGCGAACACTTAAGCCCTTTTTTACTGCATTAAATACTAGCCCTTGATCGAGGTGTCCCACCACTAAATGATCGGGTTCCAGTTTCTGCGTGAATATCGTTGCTTCTTTTATTAAATGTGTCGAAGTAATTAGCATGAAGTCCATGTCCACTCAGCACGTGAATCATGCCTTTCGAAGGAATTACGTGACTTATTCTCCAACGTTCCGTGACGTCTGGTAGAATACTATTCTTTCTGTACGGTAATAACGGAGATATGTTATCATTCATTTCTCATCTTCCTTTTCCCGCCTTCCTTGCCATTCATTAGTTTACCAGGTGTTTATTTAATTTTTGTAAGCTCGCCTTTCATAAGCCTGCATTAGTCATCCATTCTTCTGATCTATGGATCGATCACATTCATTGCGACTAACAATAAGGGTCCGTCTAGTGACTTTGACCTTGAGGCACCGGGGATCATTATCGCCCGGATTTTCGACAACTTATATCCTTATCTTGAGCTTTAAGTTGAATTTTGTAATACTTTATGCACAAATCCAGGTACTGCAGTGTGGAAAAAAATGTATTTACATTCTGCATATCAAGTCATATTTACGTAGTTTTTACTAACAGGTCATATTTCGGACAACTTTTGCCAAACTGCCTATATTCCTCCTATCCTTAAGGGCACAGGAAGAAAAACGTGAAAGAGTTGCTCACATAATATTTCAGATGATATTCTGACAAACACACACCAATTACAATAACGCTTTACTTATCAGCAATACAGTAGACAGGCAGGGTATTCCACTAGTCTGTTCGGTGAGTTAAGACATTGTTACGTAGGATCTACAAAACGTTCTGGAAGATAACAAAGTGTTTTCTAACATAATAAAAGTCTCGCACGTGGTCACACTATTCAGTCTGAATACAAACAGACTTTTTAAACACGCTGAAAATAAAATCCTCCACGAGCATCAAGTTGTGAAGTTCTGTTCGTGATTTTAGAGATAAGTTGTTTAGCACTGAATGGGAAATATTATTATGTAAACTATGTGAATTTACGGTTAGTGCAACAAAGCACTTTAATGTGCAACAATACTGTATTACCGTCAAACACAGCAGTTGTGTGAGACCTGTTGAAAATGACAGCAGACAATCGGTGTTATTTCAGAGGATAGATACATCTTCATTCGTGTAATTATTCTTCGGAGACTTGTGTAAGGTGATTCTGTCTGGCAATATTCTGCTGGAGAAGCTGGAGAATCGACGCTTCAGACACTTCTTGGAGAAGTACACAACATATCCAGTTCCAGATGAGTGTACATTGAGAAAGAACTATTTATCCATTTGCTACAAGGAGGTGTTCAACAAAATACGAATTAATATTGTTGCGTCCTGTAGTGTCCCTTTTGCAATATTCACTATTATCGAGGTGAAATATAAATAAAAATGACTGTATGTGACTCAAAATGAATTACAAACATTGATTTATCTGCGAAAGGTAATAACACTAACTGTACAAATATACAATATAGATCGATAAATGCAGAAAAGACATTATTTTTACTGTATGAGATTATAATGTCATTATCTTTGTAAGAGTATAAAATACAATGCAATGCTCATTCTTCTGTCTAGTCTGTTTTGTTCTGTTCGTTCTGGTGTTAGCTGGAATAAGGTACGCAAGCTATTGTGCTGCGCTAGCATTTGTTTCAGTCGTAACGTAATTGCCAATATTTAATGGTGCAAACTGTGTCCTAGTAAGAATATATCAGTATAAAGTGATCTCCGTGTGTTATTTCAAGAACCTACGCCACATTTATCTTATGAAAAGAATATTTACTGAAAATTATTTAGCATGTTTCCAGCTGCTGTCCCTTGGACAGTGAATTCAATAAATTGCACATAACGTAAGAAAACGTGACATTAAAAATTAAGGGACAATATTTTTAAACGTATAAAAATGTACAAACTCTGGTGGAGGGATATTTTGTGCAATTATGTCAGATATTAATTACATGAAAGACAATCAGAGAGATGTAGGGGAAACCAAACATATCTGAGTCGCTGCCATTTTAAATACTGTATAAATAGGAACTCACAGTTCGAGGCTCGCTCTATTGATCTATATTGCCCGTTTGGTTTTGATTTTGTTGTTCTTATGTCTTATCAAGCTACTTTTTTGTATATCAAGTGCTACAATATTACTTATGTGACTGTTTTTTTATCAGATGCTAACAAGTATGAACCACTTAGTCTGCGAAAATGTTAGCTTGAAATTAGTGTCCTTTTTCACCACTTGCCGGCGACATTAATACAAACAACGCATACAACACCGGCCCTGCACTTCTCTCATCTCAAACATCTTAACACGACTCTTTATAACTTACACACTAAAGTGTTCCTGACGAAAAGGTGTGGGTGTCCATTACCCAGACCAGCGATGTGAGTTGGCGTTACTTTGGAAATGTTTTCTAAAAGCTGATAGACCTAAAGAAATGCTCTTCCTAACGTCTCAAGCTTTCGAGAGAGTAAATAACTTGACAACTGGCATTTTCCTTACAACTCTATGAAGCTACTGTGGCCGGATGGTGTGAACAGTCAGTTTGGCTTCAGTAACAGATGGTGCTCCACGCGTGGCTAAAACAGCCAAGGAGCTACAGATTCTTCACCGTAGTTTTCTATACGCTATTTGCCTCGTACATGCATTACACAAAGTAGCAGAAGAGGTGCTATCAAATTATCCTGATGTGGACAAATTAATTTTTTATGACAAGAAAATCTATACCAAAGCTCCATTATGGTTACAGAAATTCGATACTCGCCCTCCTTCAGCCTCTTCTCTGATGATGGGGTTTCTGGCGTATTGCTGCACCAAAAACAACAAAATAGACAATCTTTGGCGAGTTTGGTAATGATGAATCAGGTGCTATGAAATCTAGTTGTAATAACTTTTCTGGAAACTTTGTAGACATGAAAGCCAACTTTTCAGTGGTACCAAAAGCCATACACGATTGAAAGATGTCGGTACAAGAGTATGTGATTCCCTGGATATTGCGCAACATGTACAAGATGGGTTGGGTCGAGCTCATGAGCATGTGTCTGACATAGTCAACAACAAACTGCAAAGTATTCTTAAACACACTACTGGACATCATACAATATGTAGATTTAAAGGCATTATATCTAGGAACGCCACAACGTTTCAAGACAATGAGCCAATGCTGGCCTACAGTGACACTTTACCTTCGAATATGTTGCTTTTTCGTTACGTGATTTCGAGAGGAACTTGTTCATATACAAAACTATATTCAGCGCCAACCATAGATATTTGAAAATGGAGTACCTGAAAATGCACCGTGTGATCCAGGGCCACTTAAAAGTTTTATGCTTTAACGCTCCTATTAGTTTGAATGTCTGAAGGTAATTTCTCAACTGTAATATCACTACTACGGTAACAATTCAATTGTATTACCTATTCAAAAGACAGTTTCAATACTGTTTCACAGTGAAACGCTTAAATGTTAACCAGACTCTGTCATAACGTAACATCATAGTCACTAGTGGCTGTATATAATTATTACTTTTACTACATATGAAGTTTAAACATTTAAAATACCTAAGTGCATTATTACAAGCGTTATGTGTTTTCCTTATGATCACAGTACATCTGGCGTACAACATCTGAAAACTATATTGCCACATACTCCCTATGAGTAATGAGATTATGTGGCTCTCTAATGCAAAACACTTACACAGCCACTGAATTAACTAATGTCCAAAGTTAACCAAATCAGTTATCATTTCTCTGTATAATAATAATAATATAACATCACTGTTTCCTGAGCGCACAACACAATGTTTAATCCTGGCTCTGCTGGCCGCGGTGGCCGAGCGGTTCTAGGCACTTCAGTCCGGAACCGTGCGACTGCTACGGTCGCAGGCTCGAATCCTGCCTCGGGCGTGGATGTGTGTGATATCCTTAGGTTAGTTAGGTTTAAGTAGTTCTAAGTTCTAGGGGACTGATGGCCTCAGATGTTAAGACTCATAGAGCTCAGATCCATTTGAACCAGTTTTTAATTCTGGCTCTCAGAATCACTTGACATACCTAAGTGACGATGAATAAGTAAGCTTTACCTTGTAGTTGCATTCCACTGCTGTGAATTTAAAAAATCAAAATAATTAGTCGTTTCATAAGTAAATCATATCATGTGCAAAGCAAAAGTGTTAAGCGCCCGCTTCATATAAATTCAACAGTCAGATATCACACACTACAATGCTAGCCTAAATTAGCCTGATTCGAAACTTATAGATAGCTAGTGGAACATAAAAGCCTAGTGTGGAATAATTTGAAAACTAATTGCTCCTACGATTTCTATTCATGGGCCGAAGTTAAAAGATATGCACATACCTATATCATTACATATTGTTATAAAGAAATGGTTGAAATTTTGAAAATAAACATTAAATTTACAGGTTATGGCATCAGGAAAAACAGTAAATTCAGCATTTAAAATGAAACCAGATAAAGAGCGATATATCTCTTCCCTGACTTCATGCATTTTACAGATATTCAAAGAACAACACCAAATAGTCAAAGAATTCGAGTTAAGAAAATTTACAAAGCAAAACTGAGAAATGTTCCCTATGTGCTACAACCCACTTTCTGCAAAGCTAGCGTACTATTAACACAGCTGTAAACTTTTGAGATCAGAGTTTCATTTAGACACAGGTACTTCAAATGTGTAGGTTCCATATGTAGTACAAGTAGTAGTTCTCAGTAAAAATATTAATAGTCGTAAATAACACAGAGAAAAGTGACACTTCTCATAACAGAATAAGCTTTCGTCAAATTAACAAAAAAATTGCAGAATGTTTCTTGCTAAGGTACATAGGAAGGAATATCCAGACATTTCATTCACAAATAAGAATTAGTATCATTGGTGTATGTATATACACACATCAAAAAAGTTTTGCATCACCTCAGTTCCGAGATTTCCGGAACCTTCTCAGAAAATTGGAATAGAGATCATCATAAACATCATTTCCAGCCTTTTTATTGCTCATGAAAACCACACAAACATAGGTGGTGGTCCAGATTGCTGTACACGCCGGTACCTCTACTATCGAGTAGCATATCCTCTTATATTGATCCATGCCTGTATTCGTTGTGGCATACTATCCACAAGTTCATGCAGGCAATGTTGGTCCAGATTGTCGCACTCCTCAATGGCGATTTGGCGTAGATAGCTCAGAGTGGTTGGTAGGTCACGTCGTCCATAAACAGCCCTTTTCAATCTATCCCAGGCATTTTTGATAGGATCCATGTCTTGAGAACATGCTGGCCACTCTAGTGGAGCCAGTCATTCACAAGAAGTGCACGATGGGGCGCGAACTGTCGTCCTTGAAGATGATTGCCTCGCCAATATGCTACCCATATGGTTGCACTATCAGTCGGAGGATGGCATTCACGTATAGTACAGCCATTACGGTGGCTTCCATGACCACCAGCAACGTACATTGGCCCCACATAACGCAAGCCCAAAATAGCAGTGAACCTCCACCTTTCTCCATTCACTGGACAGTGTGTCTAAGGCACTGAGGCTGACCTGGTTGCCTCCAAACACGTCTCCTACAATTGTCTGGTTGAAGGCATATGCGACACTCTTCGGTGAAGAGAACGCGATGCTAATCCGGAGCGGTCCATTCTGCATGTTGTTGGGCCCAGCTGTACCGCGCTGCCTGATGTCATGGTTGCAAAGATGGACCTCACCATGGACATCGGGAGTGAAGTTGTGTATCATGCAGCCTGTTGCGCACAGTTTGAGTCGTAGCCCGACATCCTGTTGCTGCACAAAAAGAGTCATTCAACATGTTGGTGTTGCTGTCAGGGTTTCTCCGAGCCATAATCTCTAGATAGCCGTCATCCACTGCAGTAGTAGCCCTTGGGCGGCCTGAGCGAGGCATGTCATCGACAGTTCCTGTCTCTCTGTATCTCTTCCACGTGAAAACAACATCGTTTGGGTTCACTCCTAGAAGCCTGGACATTTCCCTTGTTGAGAGCCCTTCCTGGCACAAAGTAACAAACAGGCCACGAAAGAACCGCGATATTGATCGACTAAGCATGGTTGAACTACTGACAACATGAGCTGTGTACCTCCTTCCTGGTGGAACGACTGGAATGATCGGCTGTCGCACCCCTTCCGTCTAATACATGCTGCTCATGCATGATTGTTGACAACTTTCGGTGGGTTTAATGACATTTCTGAACAGTCAAAGGGATTGTGTCTGTGATACAATATCAACAGTCAACGTGTATCTTCATGAGTTCTGGGAACTGGGGTGATGGAAAACTATTTTGTCACTAATGAGGAAAAATATGTCGTGCAAATATGCAAATTGTCACACGCTGAGCTGCAAACATACATTCGTTTTCCGAATGCTCCTATGTCAATAAATGACAGTGCTATTGAATGGTAAAAATCTGGAAATATGAAATCGACTTTTGGATGTTAGTGTGCGCCGACATTGGTCAAGGGGACAGATAGGCAACACGGCACAACATGCAAGTGTTGTAGGTAGTCTATCCGGTCACGTGAAGGCGACTTGCGGCGCCAAGCGACGGTCTGCGTGACACTGTGAGCAAAGACAGCGCCCACGCCTATCTTGTACCGGTTCAGCTGGTCGGTATTATGTATCGCGGCTAGTTGGCATAGGGAAAGGAACGTGAGGAGGGGCTGCACTACCGTACATACATGTTTTATAATTTGGTTCGAGTCACAGACTTAGTTTTAAGAAACGAGTACAAAGATACAGAATACAAAATATTACACAGGTATGTGGCAGTTAATACAAACGAATACAGTACAGCTGTAAAAATTGAAAATAACATACAAACACATGACCAGATGCTGCAGTGGCTGTTTATATGTACTATTCGAAATGACGGCCACGATGTATGTTGCAAACTTGAACTCTTCGCAGGAAGGATTGCTGAACACGATCCAAAATGTCTGTATCTCTTTACGTAATATCACAGGCATGTTGTATTCTGCGTTGAAAGGTGTTGACATCAACAACCTCTCACTCATAAATCACAGATTTCAGATGGCCCCACAAAAAGATATCCAGTGGATTCAGGTCTGGCGATCTTGCTGGTCATGCCACAGGGCTCCCTCGACCGATCTATTTCGAAGTGAAGACATTGTTCAGGTGGCGTCGCACTGTGCCGCTGAAGTGAGCGGGGGCACCATGATGCATGTACCACAGGTTCATACGAGAGGCCAAACTAACGTCTTCCAACAATTCCGCTAACGTAGCATCCAGGAAACGCAGATACCGCTCTCCTTTAAGCTTTTGTGGTACCACATGTGACCTTATGAGATGATGTAACCTCCCAAAAATAAAATAATATGAAAAATATTCACATTTAGTGTAACCTCCCAACAGAAAAGTTCCGAAACCTCCCAACAGAGAAAACAATATAATTATTTATTTCATTCAGTGTAACTGCCCAACAGATAAATTCCGTAACTTACCAATAATACAATGTGACTAACCTCTCAATTAAATTGCGACTCACTTATAAACTTTTAATAACTGACTGTGAATTTAAACTGGTAAATGTTCGACGTTAGCAGTGCTGCATCATGGCACTGAAAATTCATTATGAATAAATTGAAAAGTCTTACCTCAATTAGGTCGCCGGATAACGCGTACATATCTGCCCCTATAAGAAATTTTTCTGGAGCAGCTCAGTGCAACGCTGGCTGATAGATTTGTCATGTATAAAAAAGAAACAACTGATTTTTATTTTTAATAATCGGGATGATCAAGGATTGGAGAAATTAGTAAATTCTTTAAATTGAAATGAATGATTGTCAAAAGTTACTTTTTATGAGAAAGATTATTACTAAGAGTTTTTTTAGAAACGTTTACATGGGACTTGATATAACAATACTACATATGCGCGAGGCTGCTTTTACCTTATAGTACAACGCTCAGGCACTGCCATCGCTCCCCAAGACCGGCCGAGCCAACTCCACACACAAAACTGCTTGCTACTACTACTACATCTGCTACACAGTTCCTACCGCATACACTACTGCTCTCTGGTCTGAGATTCTCTTAGACCTTACATATCGCAGGCAGCACATGTGCAATCCATCGAAATTACATCTGCTCGAGTGCGCTAGCAACAAATTCCTTAATCATGGACCTCTTACATAACCCTCCATTGCGGGGGCAAAAATTTGGCAGCGATGGTGAGTCAATTGGACTTGCCATGAGCAACAAATTTTTCTGTAATCTATTTACTTAACTAAATCTACAGTCAGAGTATGTACATTATTGATAAGTGCAGAACATATTAAGAAATGAAATAGAGTTCACACGCACTGAGTTCAGAACATATTAAGAAATGACACAATGAACACGCAATGAGTACAAAATATATCAACAAATGACATAAAGTGCACACGCATTGTGTAAGTCTTTTGCATTTTTTACAAGAACTGAATACAGTAAGAAATGAAATAAAGTGCTCATGCACTGTAAAAGTCTTTAGCATTTTACAAGAAATTAATACATTATGAAATGAAATAAAGTGGACAACCACTGTATAAGTCTTTACCATTTGACAAGAATTTAAATATATTGAGAAATGAAATAAAGTGCACATGCACTCTGTAAGTCTTTAGCATATTTAGGAGACCTGATCATACACTCCTGGAAATGGAAAAAAGAACACATTGACACCGGTGTGTCAGACCCACCATACTTGCTTCGGACACTGCGAGAGGGCTGTACAAGCAATGATCACACGCACGGCACAGCGGACACACCGGGAACCGCGGTGTTGGCCGTCGAATGGCGCTAGCTGCGCAGCATTTGTGCACCGCCGCCGTCAGTGTCAGCCAGTTTGCCGTGGCAGACGAAGCTCCATCGCAGTCTTTAACACTGGTAGCATGCCGCGACAGCGTGGACGTGAACCGTATGTGCAGTTGACGGACTTTGAGCGAGGGCGTATAGTGGGCATGCGGGAGGCCGGGTGGACGTACCGCCGAATTGCTCAACACGTGGGGCGTGAGGTCTCCACAGTACATCGATGTTGTCGCCAGTGGTCGGCGGAAGGTGCACGTGCCCGTCGACCTGGGACCGGACCGCAGCGACGCACGGATGCACGCCAAGACCGTAGGATCCTACGCAGTGCCGTAGGGGACCGCACCGCCACTTCCCAGCAAATTAGGAACACTGTTGCTCCTGGGGTATCGGCGAGGACCATTCGCAACCGTCTCCATGAAGCTGGGCTACGGTCCCGCACACCGTTAGGCCGTCTTCCGCTCACGCCCCAACATCGTGCAGCCCGCCTCCAGTGGTGTCGCGACAGGCGTGAATGGAGGGACGAATGGAGACGTGTCGTCTTCAGCGATGAGAGGCGCTTCTGCCTTGGTGCCAATGATGGTCGTATGCGTGTTTGGCGCCGTGCAGGTGAGCGCCACAATCAGGACTGCATACGACCGAGGCACACAGGGCCAACACCCGGCATCATGGTGTGGGGAGCGATCTCCTACACTGGCCGTACACCACTGGTGATCGTCGAGGGGACACTGAATAGTGCACGGTACATCCAAACCGTCATCGAACCCATCGTTCTACCATTCCTAGACCGGCAAGGGAACTTGCCATTCCAACAGGACAATGCACGTCCGCATGTATCCCGTGCCACCCAACGTGCTCTAGAAGGTGTAAGTCAACTACCCTGGCCAGCAAGATCTCCGGATCTGTCCCCCATTGAGCATGTTTGGGACTGGATGAAGCGTCGTCTCACGCGGTCTGCACGTCCAGCACGAACGCTGGTCCAACTGAGGCGCCAGGTGGAAATGGCATGGCAAGCCGTTCCACAGGACTACATCCAGCATCTCTACGATCGTCTCCATGGGAGAATAGCTGCCTGCATTGCTGCGAAAGGTTGATATACACTGTACTAGTGCCGACATTGTGCATGTTCTGTTGCCTGTGTCTATGTGCCTGTGGTTCTGTCAGTGTGATCATGTGATGTATCTGACCCCAGGAATGTGTCAATAAAGTTTCCCCTTCCTGGGACAATGAATTCACGGTGTTCTTATTTCAATTTCCAGGAGTGTATTAACAAATGAAATGAAGTACACAAGCACTGAATAAGTCTTTAGCATTTATTTCAAGAACTAAATACTTTAAGAAATGAAATAAGTGCACACACACTGTATCAGTCTTTACCATTTTACAAGAATTTAAACAAGTTGAGAAATGAAATAAAGTGCACACGCACAGTGTCAGTCTTTAGCATATTAACAAATGAAATGAAGTACACTCGCACTTTATAAGTCTTTAGCATTTTATTTAGAACTAGGAACGGAATGGGAAGGATAGCACCATGGTTGTAGCACAGTGGGTTGTATGTAGCTGCACTGAAAGTTCATATCTTTCTACAGAAGCACAACATCAAGTGCGGCAATCTGAAGTTCTCTTCCTGAAGTATTTACCAGTGTAGCCAATACACTGAAATGTAGCATCAATATAGTATGTTATCATTTAGGTAGTACATCAGGTACACCAAACAGTAGGCCCATAATAACATCTCCATGGTTCAAGGTGGTGGACAGCTTGGTATGTCAACACCACATTCTTGTAGAATCCATACTCTTTCATCAACGTAGAATTAGTGCAAAAATCAAATATAGTGCTCCATGATCATGAGGGTGGACAGGACATACAGATATTGCAGTAATTGCTGGTAATTACGTCAGACGGTGAAGGATACATTAAGTCTTTTGCTAGTCATCATTACACTAGTGTATCAACCGATTTGAATAATTATTGGCACTCACTGGTTAGTTACTAAACATTTCTGTACTATGTATGGAGTATTACAGAACGTTATTCATAAGTCCTCTCGTTACAGTAATTATTAAAGAACATTATTCATAAGTCATCTAATTACAGTAATTAGTTTTATCATAAGTCTTCTCATTACAGTAATCATTGGCATAACATTTATAGAGTACAACAAAATAGTATCTACAGCAATTATTGACATAGCATTTATCTATAAGTCATCTCATTACATTAATCATTGGGATCATAAGTCATCTCATTACAGTAATTATTGGCACTCATTGGCCAGTTACAAAGTATTCATACAGTTTTACAAAACATTATTCAGTGTTATTGACAAGTGATCATTTAAAACAGGAGTTACTGAGAGTAGCATCAAGCTACTGCTGTTTGTATATGATATCATGTAAGTGACATAAGACATATTTAAAATGTAAGACATTGGAACTAGTATTCAAGGTGTTTAGTCCAATAACACACAGAAATAATGGAATCAATACATCAGAGAAATTTGCATTATCCTTAGGACTAGAAATATATCTTAAACTAGTAGCATTATTTAGTTATATACTGGTAATAGTAGGAATTGGTAATTATTTTTTTGTGCTAGCAATGCATTGCTGGGGCATGAAAATATTTGCTTCTGACTTACTGCTGGAAATAAGGATTAATAATGTCATTCGTCATGAGTCAGCTGTAGCAAGGTTATGAAACAAATAGAGTATATGTGATCACATTCATGAATGATAGACACAACTGGGTAAAAATTGCAAGTATTAGAGCAGCTTTAATATCTAACTGCTTATAGCATATTAATATCATGAAAAGCTTCTCCTGGAAAAAATACAAAGTGGATTACTGAGCTGAAAGAACAAATGTATATTATGCTGAAAAGTAGTAAACTTCGAATTAACAGGTATTTAATATATATGTATTCTAGCTGTCTTTCCCAAAACATCCAGTCATTATACTATGTGACATAAGACATACTGTCAAAAGGAACTGCAACAAATACTTAAATAATTAAATAGCATTTCTTAACTAATATAAAATATATAAACTTCATCATTATCATCATCTGCAAAGAAAAAGGTCATTATTCGTATTACCATAACTTCATCATTATCATCATCATTTATCATCATCTGAAAAAAATAGACGCTTCATTATCCATATTCATATTACCATTTACTTCATACAACTATTCATTATCATTCATTACTTCATATATTATAGAGTTTCTTTGTTTTAGCATATTGTATCACTAAAATTAACATGTGTAGTTCTGTCTGACAGCCTGCAATAATCGCCTCGTATTCTGAAAGAAAAGTAATTAGTGAAGACTGCTATCATACAATGTGTACAGTATATTCTTGTTAATGCCTGTTAATTCTGATCCATTTACTCATCATGACAAGTTATTGCATTTTCTTTCGTTCATTCCGAAGGTGAAATTCCCATTTCATAGTAAACCACTGTGGTTTGTTTAATTTACTTCTTTTAGACGTCATTGCTTTCTGAAAATGATGATTATGGATTAATATCTTGCATTTAAATCATATACCCATTAAATAAAAATTTGTTTCTAGTGTTACAACTAAGCTTACAGCGTAGCATGACAGGATACGTATTATGTCAAAAACATAGAGAGTTTTCAGGTGCAAAAAATGTACACACAGTCTCATAATGCAGTAGCAAAAAAATGTAGAATAGTCAAGATATTGGGATATCATAAGGAAAAATGTCAAAGTCAACTGGTGTTTGTTATATCTTAAAGATTTCGTAGTGCATACAGCCAAAACAGGAAAACAATCATACATACACGAAAAAATGAAAAAATGTGCACAGTCTGTTGTGTAACGCCAAGAAAAGCGACCTGCTAACCTTACCTTGCCGGGCACTTGCCAAGAAAAAAATATAATCATCATCAGTAAGTGGTCATATCAATAACTGGAAAAGGCATTACAATGTGATGAATCATAAAGTATGTTCATAAAGGGTTTAATATTGGAGACATGGTGATTGCCTTTGCTCTTTCTGGTTCTCAGAGTTTCAGCATGTACTACATTGGGGTGAGGAATGCTGCGAATTCTGTATGGACCTGCGTATAGAAGCTCAAATATACTGTATCTATTCTTTCCTCTGATGGATAAATAGTGTGTACGTACTAATATCTGCTGTCCTATGTGAAAGTCACAGCGTGTACAAACCTGTTTTTGCTGTCTTCTCCGGGGCTCTGCGGCACGTTTGATGTTGTTGAGTGCAATGTCAATTATTTCATGGTGGCGTAGTCGACGAGATGTAGGAAAGGACACTAATTCTTTAATTTTGTTAGGTGGTTCAACATTTTTCAATATAACAGTCGGAGATAGCATAGTAGATTCATTTGCTATGGAGTTAATCACATCCTGGAATGATAGTACGTGTGTATCCCAATCAATATGTCTTTTATGGCAGTATACTCTACACAGTTTACCAATTTCTTTCATCAGTCGTTCAGAAGGGTTCGAAGAAGCGTTATACCTGGATATATAGATCGGAGAAATGTTTCTAGCTCGTAACATACGTGTCCATATAGCACAGCGAAATTGCGGTCCATTGTCGGAAATTACTTTCAATACATGCCCTACATGATATAAAAAATCTTTTACACATGCATTCGAAATAGTTTTAGCAGTAGCTTTGCGTAGCGGAGTGAAGGTAACAAATTTCGCAGTGAGTTCAACAGCGAGAAAGATGTAACAAAAACCTCTATTATATCTGGGAATCGGACCGAAAATGTCTACTGAGGCCATGTGTCTCAATTTAATGGGTACAATGGGATGTAACGGAGGAATATGCGAAGTCGTGTCTGATTTAGGTTTCTGGCAGATTTTACATGACGTTAAAACTCGTCGAATACATTTCTCCATGTTCGCAAAATAACAGTTCTGTCTCAGTATAAGAAAACATTTTCTGGCTCCATAATGTGCGTAACTTAAATGAGTATACCAGATTAATTTGTTAACAAGTTCGTCAGGAATGCATAGTAACCAACTGTTGCTGTCAGGGTGAGAGCGGCGAAACAGATTGTTATTGCGTAGAGTGTAATGGTTCCTGATGGTAACATTATTCCTATCTTGCCAAAGGTGTTTAATTTGTTTCCACACGTTGTCTTTGCTCTGCTCTTGTGCTATGCCTCGTAATGATGACGGAATAAAATTTTCGAATGCAACTTGTTGAATATACATGACGCTAAAATTTGCTTGGCAGAATTTGGTTGCGATTTCTTGCTGATTGTTGCTGAGAGAACGTGCGTTTACTATAACATTTTGTGTACCGGGAATGTGAACAATTGTAAAATTAAATTCCTGTAAATAAAGTTTCCATCTGCTTAACCTGTCATGTGTTAATTTAGCTGAAAGTAAAAACTGTATAGCTCTATGATCTGTGTAAACGTTAGTATGTCTTCCATAAAGAAAATGCCTAAATCTCATAAATGCCCATACAAAACATAATGTTTCAAGTTCTGTAACAGAATAATTGCGTTCAGCTGGTGACAGAATGCGACTTGCAAAGGCGATGTTTTTAATTACTGTAGTGCTATTTTCTTCAATTTCCTGAAAAACGTGTATGCCTAAAGCAGTGTTAGAACTGTCGGTGGCAATGGAAAAATTTCTGGTAGGATCTGGGTGTGATACCCGTTCAACAAAGCTTGTTTCAGATCGACAAATTCAGACTGTGCTTGCTTATCCCAGGACCAAATAGCGTTTTTACCCGTCAATTGGCATAATCTAGGGGTGTCTAAAGCAGAGTAATGAATAAATTCAAGGAAAAAGTTAATTAATCCCAAAAAGCTGCGTAGTTGTTTCTTCGTCGTTGGAACAGTAATGTCACGTAAAGCTTGAAGTTTTTCCGGGTCAGGTGCAATGCCTTCTGCTGAAATTACATGTCAAAGAAATTTTATAGAAGTTTTGCCAAAGTGTGATTTGCTAAGATTAACTGTCAGTCCTTGTGTACGAAAAGTTTGCAACAGTTTTTCCAGAATCAAATTGTGTTCAGACCAGTTAGCTTCTGCAATAAGGATGTCGTCTGCGTACGTTGTGATTCTGTCTTTTAGTTCTGTCGGAAGTATAGTATTCAAACCGTGAATAAACGCTGCTGAAGAAATTGTTAAACCGAACGGTAATTTACAAAATTAATAACAGTCACCAAGACAGAGAAATGCTGTGTACTTTCTGCAGTTCGGATGGAGCTGAATTTGCCAAAATCCCGATTTCAAATCTAATGTGGAATAAACAGCAGTACCATGAAATTTCTGTAGAAGTTCTTCTAGTGTTTGTCGGCGATCTGTTTCATTAATAATAATGTCATTGATGTGGCGCGAATCAAGTACGAGGCGAAGTGAGCCATCCTTTCTCTTAACAATATGGAGCTGGTTTATGTACGGACTAACTGCCTATTCAATAATTCCTTGGTCAAGCATAGCTTGCAATTCTTTCTTAACCTGTTCTCTGTGAATATAAGGAATGGGATAATGTTTGGCTTTAAACGTGTCGTGCTGTTTAACTTGAAATTCACACATAAACCCAGACATAGTACCAGGGACGTTGTCAAAAACTAGAACTTGCTGTAAAAGAATTTTGCGTAGCTCTGTACGTTCGTCATCTGTATTTGCACTGCTCTGTTTAACTTTATCAGAAATCATTTGTATAATGTCATAGTCAGCTTCTTCTGGTGTATTGTAATTGTGACCATACGTATCTGTGAACAATGTGGAATGACAGTCTATGTTACGTGATGCAGAAATGACCTCTGTCCGATTAATTGTTTGTTCTTATGAAGATAAAGAGTGCTGAAATTCTAATGCCAGTTGTACATTTTCATCCTTTAACATTAAATAGAAATTCTGAAAGTCAATAATTGCGTCGTGTTGTACCAAAAAATTCGTACCTAAAATAACGTCTATTGTCACGTACACCCTGTAAATTACCTAAATTACTCTGGCTGTGTGAATCTGGCAAATGTTCACAATGTGGCGTATGATGTGACGTGCTAGAGGCTGAAACATTTTTCATTTCTGTTACTTCTTGCTGTGAAGACGACAATTTTATACGCAATGTATTATTGGACGAACTTATCTCACTGATTGTCTGCTGCAAATTTTGAAATTGGGTGTTTGACTGAAAGAAATTGGTGACGTATCGTCTAATTTGGTATCATTGTTATTTTCGATAACGTCAATACGACTGGCCAATTCATCAAATTTTTCAGTCAGTGCTTTTACCTGATCGTCTTTTTTAGTGTAACAAACATTAGTTTGTGTTTGGATTTTACGGGTGGTTTTGTTCAATTTCTTAACGTCTGCTTTAATGGCATCGGGATCCTGTATTAATTACAATTGTTCAAGTCTGCTGGTAACTGTCTGAAAGTCTACTGTGTGTGTGTCTGTTTTTGTTTTAAGATCAGAGATTTCATCATGCAATTCGGTGTTCAACTGTTTGATAGTATTGATTTCGTCTGATACTGCAGCAATGTTGTTCTCTACGTATGTTTTTGCTTTCGTAAACAATTTACGCTTATCTTCCTGTCTCTGTGCAGTAATTGTTTCCATGACTTGCTTCTTTACTTTGTTCTCTTCCTGTATGAATTTACGGTAACGCGTTTCACTGTTTTGTAGTTGGTGATTAAAACGTTCGTCAATTTGGCTGTTTTATTGTTCAAATTTCGTATCTACTTTCGCATCCAGTGTGCGTGAAAGATCTGATGACATTAATTAAAACTCGTCGCGTAACTGTGTTGCATTTTCAGAACATTGTTTAGCGACTGCACTAATATCATCTCTAAGTAATTTCGTTGTGGCTGCATGTCTATTACTTAATTCTTGTGCAACGGATCTAATTTCGTCACTACTATGCCTAGCACTAGCCGTAATTTCCTCACGTAACTGTTTTTTAGTTTCATTACATTGCTCGGCAACGGCTGTAATCTGTTCAGTAAGCTGTTCAGTAGAGGTGTCAAGTTTTCATTAATCTGTTTGAGATTTTCATTAACTTGTTTGTAATTATTGTCTTGTTATTCATTCGACTGTTTGAGATTGTTGTCTAGTTTTTCATTAAGTTGTTTGTAATTGTTGTCTTACTTTTCATTCGACTGTCTGAGTTTTTCATCAAGTTGTAGCAATACTGCCATAACTTGATCCATGCCAAAAGTAGCGACTCTATTTTCTATGATGTGTGATGGTGTATCTGCATGTGACGCGTTTTGTGTAGCCATTTGGTCATTGTCTGATTCACGAAAAGGTTTGCTAATCGGATGTGCACTGTTGGCCACTACATCGGAATCAAATTAATCTGACGTGTTTTGTGTATATTGGTCTCCTTCGTTACAAAAAATTATCTGTTCGCTACGTAAATTTTGCAAATAAGGCGTGTCAAACTGGACAACGTTCATTGTAACGAAACTTGACGCGTCATCAATTGTTAAATTTACTGTGGACAAATTAGAATGTGTTTGCTCATCATTAAGATTTAAATCAACACTAGTGCTCGGCACGCACTGATTATCTGTAATTAGAGGATTATCACTATTACACTGAGTGTCGCTAGTATTATCTGTTAAATTATTCGAGTCGGCTTTTTCACTCATTGCACATCGCGATGTACTGTTAGCAGTTTTTCGCGGAATTTTCACAAATCCAATTTAAGCACAAAATCAAACAAAGACAAAGCAAAAATGGAACAAATACAATGACAACAAAGAGCAATAAATTGCCGATGATCTGTGAAAGAAAGAGTGTCAAATTAGTAAATGCGTTGCGCCAGATGCAAACTCCATTTAACATTAAGTAAAAAAAAAAAAGAGCAGATATATAACTGACTACTTCTCAGAAATTCACAAAAATACGATCCTGGCCGGTTGTCGACAAGTGTAACCTCCCAACAATAAAATAATATTCACATTTAGCGTAACCTCCCAACTGAAAAGTTCCGAAACCTCCCAACATAAAAAACAATATAGTTATTTATTTCATTCAGTGTAACTGCCCAACAGATAAATTCCGTAACGTACCAATAACATAATGTGACTAACCTCTCAATTAAATTGCGACTCACTTATAAACTTTTAATAACTGACTGTGAATTTAAACTGGTAAATTTTCGACGTCAGCAGTGCTGCGTCATGGCCCTGAAAATTCATTATGAATAAACTGAAAAATCTTACCTCGATTAGGTCGCCGGATAACGCGTATATATCTGCTCCTATAAGAAGTTTTTCTGGCGCATCTCGGTGCAACGCTGGCCGATAGATTTGTCATGTATAAAAAAGAAACAACTGAATTTTCTTTTCAATAATCGGGATGACCGAGGATTGGAGATATTAGTAAATTCTTTAAATTGAAATGAATGATTGTCAAAAGTTACTTCTTATGAGAAATATTATTATTAAGAGATTTTTGAAAAACATTTACATGGGACTTGATATAGTACTTATAGTACAACGCTCAGGCACCGCCATCGCTCCCCAAGACCGGCCCAGCCAACTCCACACGCACAACTGCTTGCTACTACTACTACAACTGCCACACAGTTCCTACTGCATACAACACTGCTCTCTGGTCTGACATTCTCTTAGACCTTACATATCGCAGGCAGCACATGAGCAATCCATGCTCGAGTGCGCTAGCAACAAATTCCTTAATCGTGGACCTCTTACAATGGTGATCAATAATACCACACCAGATATTGACACCGCATCGTTGTTGGTACCCTCGTATCAGTGCGCTGTGGGGGTTTTCTTCCGCTCACTCGTACCAATTATGCGAATTCACTATACCCTCCTTCGTGAAATAGGCTTCGTCGGTGAACAGTACTGTTCGGGAAAAATGCTGGTCTTGGGTCTGACGCCGTAACATAAAGTTGCAGAAGTCCCGCCTCCTCTGGCAATAATTCCTGTAATTTACGCATGCAAAAGGGATGGTAATGGTTTCTATGGAGTACTCGCATAACAGTAGTGACATTCTGACCGCAGTGGCGAGAGACCTGGTGCTTATTGCTCGGTCCTCCCCTACACTTTGTAATACTATTTCTTCGTCATCCGCACTGTACGTCGACGGGCGGCCACGACCACAAAATCCTGTAGGTGCCACATATGCACCATACTCCCCTCAACCGCCTGTCCACAGAGTAAACAGTTTTTGCCGATGGAAGGCGCCGGCTAGGAACCTCTCCTGATACTATTGCCTTGCAACGTCAGCTCTTCCATCTGCAAGCCCGTAAGTGAGGTGTATGTCTGCGTATTCCTCGTTTGTGAAACTTGCCATGGTACTGTAATAACACTACGACGCGGCCGTTAGCCGCTGTCGAAACTATACAGTGAAATCATAAGTTATGTGCATATTACATAATGAAGATGTGCAATGAAATGAACATATTATTTTTGGGTAGTAGAGGGTACCTCGTTGTACTTGTAGTACCGTAATGACGAAGTCCAGTGGATTTTCAATAAATGACTTTAAATGAGCATAAATAAAATTATTCTATTATAATTACTTTGACGCCTCCCTCCTAGTCGTTGTATCTAACTATAGAGATATGTGAAACTACGTTAGTTATCCTTTCAAGCGTAGGGAAAATGTAAAAGGAGAGAACCATTGTTTTGATAGCTACTAAGTGAGCACACCATTGATAAATATGTATCCGGAAAAAAGTCCTTCACACATCAGTCATGCACATGTTCTTTATCCTAATCAACTCTATCTAAATTGTTGAATATAATATCACTTTATTATGGCAAAAGAAAAATAAATTGGTCATGTATATCTTAAACAATAGTATGACAATACTATGACTTACAAGTTGTAAATGTTGATTAAGCCAATATTTGATTATGGGTCAAAATGTTGAAGAAAGAATTTCTCTCCTCAAAACCATATTTGTACATATATAACAATAAACTCCCAGAAATATTCTTTCATTACTTTTCTTGCACCTGAAATAAACAGTCCACATCAACTACTCATATAAATTCACAGACGTTTTATTTAGATCATGGCAAAGAATAACACTCCCCAAGCTTTAACAACTCTTATTCTGTGCTCTCCATTTTTATCAGTATCCCTCCACAAAAAATAACAATTATCGTACCTTACAAATAAGTGACATACACTCTAACTTCTCTTCTGGAATTCAAATTTGCTTCTTTTCATACATGTCAATAATACAGAATAAAATACTTACCTCTTCAGATCACTGCTTAAAGAATTCTCAAGCCCTTCATTCATCTGTAATATCAAACATCTCATAGTAAACTCTCAAGCTTCCTCATAAATTTCCTACTCTTTATCAATATCCCAGAGCAACACACATATTCAAAAATACAAAATTTTTTAGTATTGTGACGATGGGTTTGAAGATCAAATATTCTTCTATAACCATAAGAAGTAGATTATTCTTTGTTACTGCAATGTATGAAATATGTAGAACGCTTCCTCTTTCGAAGTGGTAAGCAACAGTCTAACACAAATGCCCACGTCATATCACATCCATAAGAGGCTGGAAAATTGCGCTTTATATTCTGTCACACGGAATTTGGATATATACAAAGCCTATCAATTAAAGAAATTCTATAAATATAGGAAATAATTTGATAAAAGTGAATATTGCAACAAGAGCATACTATAACAACACTGACAAAAGAAACTGCAGAAATAACTAAAGAGTAAAAACATTCACTTTTATAGTATCTTCCTCTATTAAACATACCTCAATCCTCTACAGACTGGCGTTGTTAGTTAAACTGTACCAAGTGTACATACTACAACAGACTACAATCTTCCTCAAAAATCTATGTCATTTATATTAAATGTGAGGTATCATTTGTCTCAGTTATTTGCAATTGCACTCTAAGTTATTCAAATAATAATCTTTTATTTGACACATGGTGTACTATGAGTCCTTAATGTTTCAACTTCTACAAAAATTATATATGCAATCCATTGGATGTGGAAAGCAGCACTGTGCACTACGAAAAATCAGTTGTTGTCTGATTTTCCTTTATTTGTAAAGTAGTACGATCTGACCAGCATTTTGGTCACATACAAAATTCATTTACATTCAGTTTACTACTTTCCAGCCTCTCACCTTTCTCAGTTGCCTTTTTGAGAATATAAAGTGGTAAGTCGACCATATCAAAATGATGTTGCCATTGCTGTGTTGGCAAGGGTATTTGTTCCCCTACATGGTCTGGTGCTTGTTTGTTTTAGCAACATAAGTGCAGTTAAAAATGTAGCAGTATTAAGTTGTTCATTTAGTACATTCTGAAATATGTTCAAATGTTTACCCCAAGTTCTATTTTGCTAATAACAATATCATCTCCAAAGTTTCCCTAATTCCTTCGTCATGGATTCATACAGATTTGAGATGGGATGGCAATGTGAGATTAAAATTAGTTTAGTCTTCCTATGTCATAAAGTGCACAACCAATGATGTGAACAAAAAGAAAGGTCCATTGCCTGAATTGACAGTATCAACATGACCCCATTCCTTTATGAAGCTTTTCACAAAAGCTACAGATACTGACTTCACAGTTGCCACGCACAGTGGAGTAAATCAGACGAATTTAGAAGTAAATTCAGCTGTACGTAAACAAAAGACAGTCAATATTTTAATTCTTATTTTATTCCTTAATTTAGTTTTTAATCAAGACAAACAAATATTCAGCTGCTAATTTCTCTGATTTTGCTGGAATGATAGGAAATAGTGGAATACTATATGACAAGGTCGGCCATTACTTTTTCCCAAAAACTTTGCACTTTTCCAGAATATGATAAAATTATCTTTTCCTTATCATTAAAATAATATGTCAAATAATTCACTGAAACATTTTCTAGGACCAAAACAGGCATTACTAAGGTGTATGTACCAAACAAGTTTGTTAACCAAATCATCAGCTATGCACGCAGCCGAGAGAGAGATGTCAGGATTTGGACTTCAGAATAGAAAGTTGTTTTATACCGAGTAATAATATCTGATTGCACGATCTGTTTTGTCGCACCACTTCTTCTTCACCTCCTTCCAAATAGGAGCTTTACCCTGTTCATTGGAAATGTCACTGAGTGATAAAAAATAGTTTCATGTACCACCTTCTTCATTTACAGTAAACTAAAACTGTTTTCTCGGCAAACCTCGTCACTTCTCTTAATTAATCCAAAAGGTGCACAGGCAAGTATCAACAATGATGTTTTGCGTCTTTAGCATATAAAGAATTGTGAAATAAAATTCTTGAAAATACACTAAGCATTCATATGTTAACATTGCAGTAATTAGAAATTGCAATCCTTTGTGCTCAGTAATTTTTTTTTGTGTGTTCCCATATAAAAAGGGCCAGTTTAGTGATGGCCCAGACTTGTTTCTAATGCAGCAACTGAGTAACTTCGTTCAGATTTAGATAAGATATGACTAAATAACAAACACAGTCCTCCTCAGTTTCTTGAAGTGAATGTCCTCCAAGAGCTGTCTTTGAACTGCCATTAGCAGTGAAAATATCATAAGATACATCTAGGTGAGAAAATATAAGAGCAGCAAGGAGAGCGTCTTTCAAACTTTTGAATTCCCTCTTAGCCCTAGCATCCACGTGCCACACTATTTTATTCCCTGAGAGTTCTTGTAATATGGGTGTAAACAAATTCTTCAAATTAACGAAACGACAACAGAAGTTAATGAGACCAAAAGTCCTTGCTTGACGCTTGGTTGTTGGGAACGGAATTTCCTCAATAGTTTTTAGTTGCCCTGATGCCCACTGCCGAAAAAATGTGACCAGTGAAATTAATTCTGGATGTGATTATTCAAGAGTAACTGTAATTCCAGAAATCTGAAAACACATGTATCAGTGAATTTAGTACGTGAACAATGACGCGGTCAGCAATTAATATGTCATCGATAGAAGATGTAAACGTTTCCATCAGACTGTCAGGGAGAATGGTGTTAAATCCCTGAGTGAAAGCAACAGACACAATATTAAAACCTAATAGTACCTTACAGAATTGAAAACATGTTCCAAACTATAATAGCTCTGAACACTACGGGACTTAACATCATTCTCCAAACTAAAGGAAAGCTATGTAGTCGCGGCAGGCAGGATTTAGTCCAGTTTTCCAAGAGCTGGATCGTAAGTCAGGAGAAGATGCCACTCTCATTCCATAGAATTTTTGTAATAGTTGATCTAAGGTTTGTGGTCGATGTGCTCCTAGCAAAATAATAGTCGTGGTTAACTGGTTTGTCTCGAGTCGATAACTATTCTTACGCAACAATCTTTGTTATTAACAATATGGAAGTGGCTATTGTACGAGCTTACAGATGGGCTCCAACATTCCTTGAACTAGTAGTATCGACTAAATTCCTAGTGTTACCTTTCCCTTTACATAAGAGGTGATACAGAAGACTGTTTGTTTTCTCATACTCCAAAATCATACAGAAAATCGTGTACAGTTTCTGGCCTATTAGTGAAAGCTTGAGAATGAGATTGTAGAATTTTAAATACGTCTTATTTATCTGCTTCAAAAGAAGCCTCAACCTTGCTTACCTTACCTTGTTTCATTTTTCGTATGCCAGTAGATGATCCACTTTCATAATAAGGTGCCTTTATGTTAACCCTACATTATCCATGTTACTACAAAAAGACTCATGTGAACCTTGCGATTTGAATGGAGAAAGAAATTTCAAAGAAATCATATCCTCCTCCTCTTCAAATTTGAAACACACTAACATACCGTTGAATCCCAATCTTTCCTCAGTACAATTAAAGTTTGACAGCTTTATACGCATTCGAGAAATCGACAACCAAAATTACTTATGTAGTAAGTAGGGGGAGTAGTAAGAACCTTGCAAAAAGATCGTACTCTCGATAAACGAAATCCAGACTACTTTGATTCCACACATCAACGCACTCTTCTGTAAGTGTTCCTATTACTTCTTTCATTGTAATTGTAGTGTTGGGCCGACTATTACTTTCTCACAATTGCTGAGCACTATGTCACTAATAACAGAAATAGGGGCTCCAGATTGTAAAACAGCATGTTACGAAATATTTTCAACAGAAATAGTGAAGATAGCATGTGCTGAAGTGTTTTCACTACGGTCATTCTCTCTAATATAATTTTTCTTTGTCTTTCAGATGTACTTCATTTACCCTGTTGGTGCAAAAGTTTACGTCTCGACAAACGTATCGTTTGTCACCTTTGCTGTGTGTAGTGTTGTAACAGGCCGTTTCTTTTTCGAATATTACGTGAGTCTACGCACTAATTTCAACTACGAGTATTTCAGCTCTCTGCTCTTCGCTACACCTTCAGTGCTGTCGTCAGTTTTGCTTAGATCATTCATCACTGTTGCTACGATGAAAGTGGTTTTCATTTCTGCAACATCTGTGGTTCCGGGGACTCTGTTTTCTGTTACCACCTCACAAACCTCCGTGATTATGAAAATGTACCCATGAATGCCGGTTAGTTGCCCATTTTGAGAGCTATCTGACTATATATCTGTCGTGATTCTCAATTTGTCCTGCCTATTTGTTGATCAAAAACTCCACGGTTGTACTGCCACTTGTAGTGTCTAACACGCACAATATTTCGGTGATCCGACAAGTTGCCATCACCAGGTGCGATGACGAATTTAGCCCCTGAGGGCACGCGGTCGACTAATATCCCCTGCCACCGTGAGCGATGGCGGAGACGCTAGAGTCGGCGTCTGTGGCAGCGTTGCTGTAGATTGTCTGTTGGCCGTGGTCCCCAGATGGTTTTGTTTGCTGATTCTTTATTAAACTCGGTGCTGGTTCCCAAGCGCTGCTAAGATATAGCCGCAATCTCGGTTGACGAGATCGTCCCTGAGGCGAATGTCTAAGGTCTAACGACTCTGCGCAAGGATTTGGAAGTCTCTGCCAATGTCCTGGTACATTCGTAGTCCATCGCGTGGTCATAGGACATAGTGTTCTGCGGCCGCTGACTTGTTGGGGCGCATCAGTCGAGTGTGGTGTTCTCGGCAATGATCTTCAACGGTGCTCACTGTCTGTCCAATACATATATCTTGCCACATCGACATGGAATCTGGTACGAGCAGGCCTTCCGCAAACCGAGATCGTCTTTGATGCTTCCCAATAATGCTTGTGTTTTATTATGCGGAGAAATGTTTTGACTTGATACTTCTTCTATATGTGTCCTAGTTTTCCCAATAGTGTACCATTGTGTAGTATAAGGTTCTCAAGGACGCTGATGTACCAGAAAGGGTCCCCATAAAACTGTTACTTCACGGACCTGTGCAGCCAAACACCTAAAATCCACAAAGATAGGCTGCCGTTGCGCCGCATTGTCAGCAACATTAGGGCACTTACGTATTTGGTGGCAAAATACCTGATGGAAATACTACGCCCTAAAAGGGGCAAATGCATCACATCCATAATTCTGCGGAATTTGAAGAGCGTCTCAACCACTTCAGGGTGAAAGACTCAGATATCCTAGTGAGTTTTGATGTCGTTTCGTCATTTACCTGTGTATCTTCACAAGAGTCACTAGAAGTTATTGGTCATAAATTTGACGAGAAGACCACCGACCTTTCCAGACGTGTCCACGTATTTTCTGGTTAATGGAGAGTACCAGGAACAAACGGAAGGGGTAGCAATGGGCAGCCAACTCTCGCCTGTGGTAGCGAATTTGTACATGGAGTACTTTGAGGAGGAAGCTCTGTCGTCATACAAATGGAAACCCACTTGCTTTTTTCGTTATGTGAGTGGCACGGTTGTCATGTAACCCCATGGAAGGGGCAAAATCCATGACTTCCTTACACATTCGAACTCCATACTTCATAACATCAAATTCACTACGGTGACCAAAGCAGAAGGAATATTACCATTCCTGGACTTCGTGCTCCAGGGAAGAGCTGAAGAGATCCTGGACCATGGTATTTACCGGAAGAAAACGCACACTTACCTGTGTTTGCATGCAGCCAGCACCCACCATCCTACGCAGAGGAATGGGGTACTAAAAACTCTAGCGAACAGGGCGCGTTCGTTTTCCGACACAGGGTGTCTCCCACAGGAGCTGAAAATGTCAGACCTGTATTCCGAAAAAAAACAGTAATTCGAATGGCAGACGGGGCACTGTTTGTCCGAGATTTGCGCGATAATGTACCAACGTACCGGGAGCTTGACACAGACTACCAAATACTGGGTCTACATCGTTAGAGAGGCCATAGAAATTCCCAAAAGAGACGATACCGTCAACCGAGATTGAGGCTATAATCTTCTAAAGGACTGGGAACAAGCACTGAATTTAATTAAGAAAGCTCTCGGCAGACTAAACGATCTGGCGCCCAAGGCGGACAGAGCACCTACATCAATGCTACCACAGGCGCCGACACTAGCGTCTCTGCTACCGCCGATGTGTGGCCGCGGGCGTGAACCGCAGTGGGAATGGCTCGCGGTGGCAGGGGATATTAGTCGACCGTGCGCCCTCAGGAGCTCAGTTTGTCAGCTCACCTGACGACGGCGACATGTTTGATCGCCGAAATATTGCACCCCTCAGACTCTATGAAATGGCAGTACACCTATGGTCTGTTCGAGATGCATATGTTTTGTCTGGAGGCGTCCTCTCGAATTCCAGTTGTACGACTGATCATGCTGTAGGCGGTACCTCTGCCTGGGCTTATAATTATTATTTCATGGCGGCCACTCATCACTGTCAAATTCTATTTCTTGTAACAGGCTCCTGAATACTGCTAAATTTTCCTTAACGACCTGTGAATATTATATTTCTCAGCCGAACTGATAATTCTGTCAGACAAATTCGTATTAGTTGAGAGGGACTTTAGGGATTTGTCAAAAACTGACTCTTGCGCATCACAAAATCTAAATAGCCCACTGGACTTGAAAAATCAGATTGTTCAAAGTTTTTAAAATGTAATATGTTGTGTCTGATATAATCGTGTCGTTTCTGACCAGTACGCTGACAAAAGCGCATCGTAGAAATCTCCGTAAGATTGACATTCTTGGGCTAATGAAAACATTCCTGTATCTGGTTCGCCCTTGACGTAACTGCACATAAATTCTAATACAGGCCTGTGATCCAAGGGCCATGTAGGTGGTAGATGTTAATCACATTGCTGGAGCCACTCCTTCGGATATATTTCGTTTCCAACATTTTGAAAATTTTAAACCTCCTGACATTTATGATCAAGCCAAACGTCTTCGTGGGTACCCGAATTTTCTCTCAAACCACGAGCTCAGTCCCAACTGTTCTGTCTCTGAAAAATATTACGTTCGAGAGTGAGCTCTTCCACAAACTACCAGTATGCCTACTCTTCAGTATTTCCAGTACGAAAACGGTCACACCCACCATCATTACCTGCCTGATGGATCTTCTTTCCGTTACGAGAAAGGTGATTGGATTTCCTTAATCTCTTGGATATGTTGTTGATTAATTGTCAGTTGCCTTGTTTAACAAGTTGCTATGATTGAAATTTTTCAGTGCACATTACTGGTGTAGTGTCATCGTATTTTTCATCAGCATTCTTAGACAGTTACCCACTACTTACAGTGAGTTTCCCTACCTTATTCTATAACTAATCCCAGATGTTCATTAGTTTTTAATGATTGACCTGATAATTCTTGTATACGCATGTCATGCTGATTCCATTGTTCTTTCAAACGCGAGATTTCAGCAGTACGTACATGTTTAAGCCTGGACTGTATTTTATTTATCTCAGATGTGAAATCCTTTCGCACCTTTTTACTAATATGCATCGGAAACACGTTACAGTTAACCAGAATTTCAACTCTAAGTTTTCTGCTACTTTATTCTTAACTTTTAATATTACTCTCTTCTGACATCGTCACATTATCTTCTATTCTTAATACTTTCTACTTGTTTATTGAATTCTACAAGCATAGACTTCACAGTATGTAAGTTTGGAGAGGAAGGGGTTACATTAGTCTGTATAAGTTGCAAATGCACCTTCCTCACACGTTCTGTATTACTGCTGAAAGACGGAGAGGCTGTGTCACTTTGCATTGATGTCCTGGGTGCAAGATCCAAACCTTCAACCACAGAACTAGACTGAAGTGACAAATCAAGTTTTATAGAATGTTATTCAGATACGGGATCCCCTACTACATTCCCTTTTTGATTTATATTACCAACAGGTGATTGCTCTGAACATGTCTGTCTACCATCGTCACGTCTACCTCACTTGAATCATTAACTGAGAAGGTATCTCTTCAATTATCTTTTACGCACGTAATAAGCCATTAAAAGCAGCTTCTGTTAACACTCTAACACCTGATTTGTATCTAGTGATTCTTGACATGTTAACTCAGACTACAACGAAAGAAAATCTTATGTATCTTAACACTATCAGTGAATTATATCTATACACAAATATTTGTTGAAACCATAACTAACTCCACAACAGACCTAAGAATCAAAAACATAAAATTACTAGCTGTACCACTATCTCAAAACATAAACGTCAAAGGAAAATGCAAACGTGTTCTGTTGTATGTACACCAAAAAAGAGAAATATCTAGTCTTCAGTAAATAGCACAATAGTGAACATTCAGTATAATCATCCAACATAGATCACTGTGTAATTATAGAACACCATAAGTCTATAATAGTATTCAGTGAGAACAAAATCTTCTTCCAAAAGTAAACAATGCCAGTAGACTACAAAAATATGAACTAATGAAATCAGACACTAACTCAAATTAGCACATAATAAAAGTAACACAGCAAATGTATAAAAACTTTAATCGAACAGATGCCCATCCTACATTCTGCGTACCACTTGAGAAAACTATACATTAATCTTGTCACTGTAATGCAATATTATTACTCTCGATGAAGTGTCATACATTCTAACTAACAACAGAAAATCAGTGTACTTTTCATCTTATGTAACTGTTGATTATTTCCTAATGTTTCCCACAGAATATGTTACTCAGCAGAAAAGAATTATCACTGTTCTGCGCAAAAAAACTGTTGCGTGCAGTCAACTACCAAAATGCTCTAGAAATCATTATACAATGATGTCACATAAAATTATTTATCTGATTAAGAATACTGTGCACAATGCCAACACATATGTCCTTAATAGTACATTAAATACACCAGGGAAAAAATGAAGACGCTTCAGTTGTCTTTCGTTATAGATACACTTAAAAGGCAAGTTTTCATCAGACTGCTGAATCGAAACGCACGAATAAAATCGTATCCCAGGCAGAAAAATATCAGAAGATGTTTTATGCTTTATCTTTCCTATCAGTATGAATGTCTGAGAACAACTTTTCAAATCAACTAGTGTAACATCTCAAGTGTATTAACTTTTCAAAAGAGAGTTTCAACTTTTGCATCACAGAGAAACCTTTGAACTTTAACCATACTGTGTGCATCACGTAAAATTGTGATGAGTGGTAATTATACGTAATTATTACTTTTAATGCGTATGAAGCTTATATCTGTAAAGTATCTATGTGCACTATTACGTACATTATGTGCAACCGTTATGAACACTGCACATCTGACCTACAACATCTGATTATTGTATTGCTCTATACCCGTCTGAATATTTGGACCACTAATGCAAAGCTCTTACACAGCCATTGGATTAAATAATGTCCGAATGTTTGCATAGTAATTATTGTTCCACTGCAAGTAAAATGAATAGACCATCACTATTTATTAAGTGCACCATACAATACTTAATTCTGTCTCTAGTAATCACTTGGCATACCTGTGTGATAAGACTAACTAAGTTGGATCTTGCAGTTGCGTTCCATTGCTCTGAACTAAAAAAAAAAAAAATGCTTTCCCATTACCTAATTAAATTACATCATGTCCAATGCAAGCGTGTTAGGCGCCAGCCTCATACACATTTGATAGTCAGATCTCATGAAGTGCAGTGTGAGTCCAAATTAATCTGTTTCAAAACTTATTAGAAAGCAAGAGGGATGCAAAGGCTCTAATAACTGCACTTCAGATTTTTATTCATTAGCATAAGTTACAACACATCAACATACCTACATCATTGCACATATTATTAACAAATAGTACAAAGATGGAAAATAAACATAAAATTTGCAGGGTTAATTCTTTAAGCAAAAATGTAAATTCAGGATTTACAAATGAAACACTGAAAAGAATGCTGTACTTCTTTCATAAGTTCATCTATTTACGAGACTCTGAAAACTGTATCAAATAGTCAAACAATGCGAGTTACGAAAATTAACAAAGTAAGATTGAAAATGTAGACTAAAAGTGACACCTCACTTTGTGCAAAGCTAGCACACACTTTGAAATAACTTCTTTAACATATTCCAAGTTACAGCAACTGCGTTCAGCAATTAGGCCTCCATGCCAGTAACCACTTCTGCTTCTAACCACACTCCAAACCCAAGTCACTCTCACATTACCAAATTATAAACTTCGGAATCCAGACAGTCTCCTTTATACATGTACCCAGGATATGTATTTATTGTGGCCAACATCACAGACGAAATTGCCACTTCTCATAGTGCAGTAGTAAAAACACGGTTTTATTGTTCTGATCGGTGTTATTGTTTACTTTGTACTTCGTGTTTTCTTTCAGACATATGCTGACATATCAGAAATAACTGCTTGTTACTTTCAAACACAGCGAAAAGTAAATACTATTCACACAATTTGTTCAGAAGTGAATTTAGTATCTCATTATATTTAAAAAATCAAGAAGTATGTTTTCAAATAAACTTACATAAAGTGACATTATATTTTAAAGTAATGTTTATGTAAGTTTTCCGTCATAAATGCTTCCATACTTCGCTGTATCTTAGGTCATTAAAATCCTAAACATAGGGATCACATTGAGGTAAATGCGATGCTTGCTTTGGAGAATCCGAACTGGTGAAGAGTTTCCAACGGTCACATACTTGCAACGAATCTAACTGCAGAAGTAAGTGTGATAGAATGATAAAACTTAACAACATGTGTTAATTTAAAATTATCGTTTCTATAGTAGCTGTTTTCTGCATAAAGTTAGACTTCTTCATAAATTTCAACAACGTAAACCTTGAATATTCTACCCTCAACCAGGTACATCTCCAAATTTCAGTTTACTATTTTCTAACTAATCAGAATATCATCATTGTAACACAAGTATACCTCAGTTTGGACTTCTCCCTCTGTAACAGCATGTAGACAGTCTTGTTTTGTTCAGATTAGTGCTGAACAATAGTTAGGGCTACGTGACGCATTTACTCTACTTGAGCTCTAAAATACTCAGTAACTGCTACGATGATGATGTCATCCGCGTATTCAGAGCAGAACACGTCTACTACACACCTGTCTGATATTTCCAATAGCGTCTTGATCACAGTTTCCCAGAAGACACAGCCACATAAAGATCCTTGACGATATGCGTCTGTTATATCTCCTTTGGTTTTATTACGAGGAGATGTCTGTGCCGCGACTGTGTCGTGACGGTAGTCTCAGAAGTAGATGTACAAACATGTAACTTAAAATCTGGTTACTTAGGGCTAACGAAATCTCCGGCGATGTCTGTAACGGTGGATACTATGTACACTAATTGCCTTAACCACAATCAACGACTGGCGTCGTATGATTTACAGTGTCATTAGTCTACTTTTCCTTCCTGATAACATATTGTGTTTCATTAGTACCTGTTACATGAGTTCTCAAAGATATGGAAATAGGGCGATAAATGCATGCCTAAACATAAATGCAGATGCTAGCCTAGCACCTCGATTGCGCTGTTGTATCTGAATACGTACGGCGTGTGTGCAATGTCTTCAATACGTTGCAATTGTCAGTCTTGGTCACAACACCGTTCTCTGTAGTGTGAGGGCATTATGTCGGAGATAAGCGATTTCTAACGTGGGACAACAGTTGGTTCTCGCTTGGTGTGTGCTTACATAACCAAGGTAGCTGTAGTATTTGGTGTTTCAAGATGCACCATATCGAAGACTTGCGCCAGGTAGAGTGAAAGCGGAAAAAAATCGACTGCTAAGTCACAAAGTGAACAAAAATATGTGCTTAGTGACCGTGACTGACGGACACTGAAGAGGATTATCATGTAAAATTAGTGACTTTTTCAGATTTTCCCCCACTTATCATGAAAAATAAGTGGAGGACAGCTGTAAAAGTCACTGTAAAACTGAATGTCGCACTCACGAAACGTGTCAGTGCCAAAACAACACGAAGGGAAGTGCAGGGAGAGCTGTAATTACAAAACTACAAGTCACTATCTCTCCTGGCCACCTTGTTAGCCAGATGTCAGTATTATTGAGCCGCTGTCATCTACTTTGGAGAGAATGGCGTGTGATAACTATCTCTACCTACACATCATTACCTGAACTTGCCACAATTTTGCAGAAGGACTGAGCAAAGTACGATACAAGACCTGTATTTATCTATGCCGACAAGACTGGAAACAGATTTGAATGCTAAAGCCTATTCTGTACCGTATTAGGCATAGGAATGTGTTGTGTTATAGGTGTTTACATATGTTTGTCTGGCCTCTGTATCTCTCGCTGCACCACTAGACTATCGCCTTGCTATATTCTGGCCAAAATCTTCAGGAGGCAAACATATTTGTGCGATTTGGCATCTTTGGGATCACTATAGTGAATTTTTTGTAAGTAACGATACCTGCCTCCTTCCATATGTTCGGTGCCCTGTCTTGAATTACACATTCTTTTAACTGGTGGTTCAGGTATAAAGCGCTATTTGGTTTTCGATTTGTAAAGCACTTCTGACTGCAGCCCTTTAGGACCTCAAGCTTTTCTTGGATTTTGTTTCTTAATAATTTATATTGAGAATGTGGGGAAACAATTTCATTGTCGGTGTATGGCTCCTACATCTTTCTTGCTAAATCTCCATTATCTTTCTTGTGCTCATCTCCTGTCAAGTCAGTGTGCCATCTTCTCGTCGTATCGAAGATAATACAGTAGGCCCCTAGATATTCCAAATCACTGTTACATATTGTAAACTCCACAGATTTCTGTTCACTGTCTGATTCAAATACTTGTCCGAGTGCTCCAGTGTAGTTTTCATTTTTTTCCCTTGTTTTATCAAGATGTCACACCTACCTCTATAGTCAGATTCGTTGCAAGTCTCTGACCGCTGACAACTCTGCACTTGTTGAGCTTCTCCAAAGAATGCAGCGCAATGATCTGACAGTGACGTCTAGAGTTCAGATTTTAATGACCTAAGAAATAGCGAAATATGGAAGAACTTATGACCAAAACTTATACAAATATTATGTTCAAATATAGCATGAATTTATGTAAGTTTATATGAAAACATACTTGTTGATTTTTTATATGCAATGTAATACCTAATCCACTTCCGAACAAAGTGTGTAAATACTATTTCCTTTTTGCAGTCTTTGAAATTAACAAGCACTTATTTTTTTAGATGTCAGCACATGTCTGAAAAATACGCGAAGTACATTGCAAACAATAGCATCCATCCGAACGATAAATCATATTTTTACTTCTGCACTATGGGAAGTGGCAGTTTTGTCTGTGATATTGGCCACAATAAACACTTTTCTTGGTTACATACATAAAGGAGTTTCTCTGGATTCGAAAGTTGATATTTTTGTATCCCACCTGGATAGGATGCGCGTCGGTCTGCTCCTGGAAAATGCTTCTGTAACATAGGCCAAGAGTGAAGGAAGTGAGTTGGAGCAGGAGAGGTGGAGGTCTTCGGTACTGCATGTAACTTTCACACTTTTAATAGAGTCAAAAACACATGCAAATATCAAATGCATAGATAAATTTGGCTACGATGAGCACGTAGTTGTGAATCCGTAGTCAATGTCTAATCCTGTGAAGTTAAGGTCCAGCTCGTGGTCGTGCGGTAGCGTTCTCGCTTCCCGCGCCCGGATTCCCGGCTTCGATTCCCGGCGGGGTCAGGGATTTTCTCTGCCTCGTGATGACGGTGTTGTGTGCTGTCCTTAGGTTAGTTAGGTTTAAGTAGTTCTAAGTTCTAGCGGACTGATGACCATAGATGTTAAGTCCTATAGTGCTCACAAGGGAACCTCCCCATCGCACCCCCCTCAGATATTGTTATAAGTTGGCACAGTGGATAGGCCTTGAAAAACTGAACACAGATCTATCGAGAAAACAGGAAGAAGTTGTGTGCAACTACGAAAAAATACACAAACTGAGTAGTCCATGCGCAAGATAGGCAATATCACGGGTCCTCGGAGTTCAGAAGCACCGTGGTCCCGCGGTTAGCGTGAGCAGCTGCAGAACGAGAGGTCCTTGGTTCAAATCTTCCCTCGAGTGAAAAGTTTAATTTTTTGTTTTCAGTTTATGTGACAAACTCTTATGTTTTCATCACTTTTTTGGGAGTGATTATCATATCAACAAGAATACCGAAATCGGGTAAGGTAGAAGAATCTTTTTACCCATTCGCCAAGTGCACAAGGTAGGTGGGTCGACCACATATTCCTGTCATGTGACGCACATGCCGTCACCAGTGTCGTGTAGAATATATCAGACGCGTTTTCCTGTGGAGGAATCGGTTGACCTATGAACATGCGATCAAATGTTTTCGGTTCCCATTGGAAAGGCACGTCCTTTCGTCTACTAATCGCACGGTTTACCGGTGCGATCGCAAAACACAGACACTAAACTTATTACAGTGGACAGAGACGTCAATGAACGAACGGACAGATCATAACTTTGCGAAAATAACAAATTAAACTTTTCGCTGGATGGAAGACTTGAACCAAGGACCTCTCGTTCCGCAGCTGCTCAAGCTAACCACGGGACGACGGCGCTTCTGAGCTCCGATGACCCTTGATATTGCCTATCTTGCGCGTGGACTACTCAGTTTGTATATTTTGCTTATTTTTTCGTAGTTGCACACAACTTCTTCCTGTTTTCTCAATTGTTCAGTTTTTCAAGGCGTATCCAGTGTGCCAACTTGTATCTAAATCTGAGGGCGGTGCGATGGGGAGGTTCCCTTGTCAGAGCCATTTGAACCATTTTTTTTAAAGTTAGGATGACTGTTCTGCGTAATCTCAAAGCTAACAAATACTCGTTGCTGTCCAAACTTTAACTGAACGTAACTAATACAAAGTCTGAATAGCAAGCTAGACCACTCGGTAGTAGAAGCGATATTTCCAGGCCGTCTGCTCTTGATGAACTGGGGAGAAATCATGACGGCACTGTCTGAGCTCCACAGCGTCGTCCAGAGGGCGCTGTGGTCGGCGTAGTTAGTCTTCTCTCGTAGTGCCAGCTTACGACAGCGTGCACCTACGTTGTGGCATCGTAACTATCGACGCCACAGATATTATTGTCAAGTAGTATATGCCATCTATATGTGGAGGCTAATCGTTCGTTCAACCACAACAAGTGCTCTCCGTACAATCTTCTTTGCTGTGCGAATCTTTCGTTATAACGTTGTGTGCGTCCTGCTGCGGGGAATCTTCTGTGTATAACCTACGACTGCGAACTTTTGTCGCACAGATGTTTCGTGTGCGTACTGAATATCTTCCCCGAATTAAAAGTCTTTTTAGTCCGCATTGCAGTCCGTATCTTCATGTTTCTGCACTTTTAAATTCCTGCGGAGTAGGTACCAGTCCGTTTTCCTGATGCCATAAATGTTTCTCCTTCCAGGGGTCACATATATCTGTACTTTCAGCCTACATGAGAATGAATATAGGCTGTAGTGACTCATATTGACTCACGTTGAACTGCCGGGAATTTTCTGTTTCTTAATTATCGAGCGATAGTTTTTCAGTGCCACTGGATTCCTGTCCACACACGGCTTGCGTTTGTCGAAGCTTCGTAACTGTTTTTATTGCTATATTTCGATGACGACTTCACATTCATACATTGCAGTGTTATTAGTGATAACTGTCTGACTCAGTAAAGGCGATTATGGTGACATTCCTTGTTTTAAATTATGGATTCTTAAATGCCACGTTTTACCGTTGAAATTCGCTATACTTTATTCCCAAATAGTCAGTTAATACCTACCGTTTAGAAATTACGCACATACAATCTCCTCACACAGTCCTACTTTCCGTTTGAACTGCCCATTAATCAGGGTGTCAGATTATTAATCAACCCAAAGTTAAACTAATGAGAGGTATGTCTCCTGCTCCTGTAGTTGATGGCTATAATGTCTAATTTTTTAATTTAAACAACAAGCACCATACGGCAATTATAAGCGCACATCCGTCGAGTGTAAAATTGGGGTTACATGCATGGAATCTCTGCCAATACTTGATAATTGATGGTACGGCGAATTTTAACACATTTGAATTTATTTTAACATAAACTTTCAAAGTAAATCAAATGGTACTGAAAATCATCGTCAACTTTTTCCAGCCCTCCACATACATCGACCACACTTCGTGATATCGCTTACTGCTCCTCTAAGTATGGAAGTGCGCGTCACCTATACGTAAGTTCTTAAAGTTTCTACTCATTTCTATGCGATTTTATCTCTAAATAAAAGCGGTACCGTGACTAGCCATATCCCAAAAATTTCCGAGCGGATAATGTATAAATGAAGGAATATGGAATTGTAGTAACGCAGAGAGATAGAAATTGAAGGGAAGAGATGAGGAAATTAGAGAGATAAGGAAGTCATAATCGTGAAGCTAGAAATTTATAACTTTTGGGTGTTACTGGTATACTCATCGCAAGATATTTTCGCAATACAGAGAAAATCTGAAATATAGACTGTCAAATACGTAACCATAAAAACTAAATTAGCAGTTGGGCTTAAATTAAGTCTCATCGCAAAGGAAGACGTTTCATCTTAGACGTAAATACATTATGTAGATCTAGATAATAAACGAAAGTAAGACACTAACCGTTCCATAGTATCTCAAAGGAGCTACTCTCTCTGAAGATCGTAATAGTTTTTCAGCAGACATTGATCTTGGCACAAATGGACGAAATAGCCACCACTCAACGTTTTGCCAGGCTGCACATATTGACCTGGTCGATTCAACATATCTACTGAAGAAGGCAGTTTACCTCCTAGAAGAGCGAGAACTGCTAGAACTTCTACAATCTCTGCAAATCCCGCTTGACTGAAGTATGACAACCAGTGTGGTTCTCTTCTACCAGACACATTTCTGACGTTAGTGCTGCTTTAGTTCATCCTGTGTTATCAGAAAATTTTCTGACAACGACTTAAGGTCTTGTCACTAAGTCGATGACACCCCTTCATAAGTAACAGTGTAACTCACGGGATTAGGTTACCTTCTGTGTACACATGTACACGTGAATACCTGAACAGAGAAAAGGTCCAGCACGGAAAACTCAAATACGGCGCCCACATGCGGCGCTCCTTTTTACCGGACAGACCGCCAGCAGTCACCGGAAAAGCCGATTCGGAGACAGTAAGCTGTTTGCGTGACGGATGCGGTGCGCTGCGAGCCACGATAAGAACGACGAATCTCACGTTATTATTCAGCCCCTCTGAGCTTACACGACGTCTCAGCATCACGTACCGTGAGCAGAAATCCAGCATGATGTAATCTGCCGTGTGTCACATTACTTTCCTGGGCTTTGTTCAAGACGGACAGGGACTATGCCTGCTATATACTGATGCAGGGCGAATTGGCCACTGCTCGTAATAGCTGGGAGTTGTATTGACCACAGTCAGCAGGTTGCAGGCCGTTGACCTGGGCAGCGGTGGGGTTGAGGCAACTGAGACGAATTCTTTGTCACCTCTGGAGCCTACTTTACTTGGGTTCCATGCTGCTGTGCACATCCCGATTCGCATTTCCCTCCTGCTCGTCATTTTCCTCAAGACGACTGGCAAAGAGCAACGAGGTCGCAAATCTCTGCGTAGTGTAGAAGTAAAGCACGTGCCAGGGAACCGAGAGATTGCAGGATCGAATCTTGGTCGACTTTCTGATTTTTCAATCTTCGTTATAACCTCGCCTTCACCTCTCAACGACGTGAAGAGTTGCCAGAAACAAAAATTGATTCGAATTCCACATTAAATTATAGGCCCCCTTTTCCCGGTCGACAGCTAGGGGCACCAGACCGTTGAGCCACACGAAATCATTATTATTATTATCATCCATATATTTAATAAAGTCTTTTTGTCATGCATTTATTTGACTGCCCCCTATACAAACCTGTTTCATGACACCCTCTCCTCCCACGCGAAAAGACACAAACACCAGTACAAAAGTTTTTCTTTAATAGTACTCCTTCGTAATTACACGTTACATGGATAGGGAATATGTCCAATTGTCTACTCTGTCTTCTGAATGTTCCCTTATACTGGCAATCATCCACGTTTCTACATCTGAGCAAACAATATGTTTTATGCATATCTGTCCTATTCCATCAATATCGCGTGACATGCTCCTATAGCTGATCTGCATGCTCCTATATCCAATTTGACAGCCTGGATCGAGACACAGTCTGCAAAAGGCTGTGGATCTTTGTGCCTTGACTGGCAGGTGTCTCGCCCTTCTCACTCAGGGTCTTCTGGCATTTATCCTCATGAATCTGGGTCAGAGGGGCATTTCGTTTTGTTATTCATTACAAAAGCTTTCTTGGACTCCTTTATTATATGATATGTTAATCAGCTGCAAAATACTAACACGAATTCTTTACAGACGAATGGAAAAACTAATAGAAGCCGACCTCGGGGAAGATCAGTTTGGATTCCGTAGAAATACTGGAACACGTGAGGCAATACTGACCTTACGACTTATCTTAGAAGAAAGATTAAGGAAAGGCAAACCTACGTTCCTAGCATTTGTAGACTTAGAAAAAGCTTTTGACAATGTTGACTGGCATACTCTCTTTCAAATTCTAAAGGTGGCAGGGGTAAAATACAGGGAGCGAAAGGCTATTTACAATTTGTATAGAAACCAGATGGCAGTTATAAGAGTCGAGGGACATGAAAGAGAAGCAGTGGTTGGGAAGGGAGTAAGACAGGGTTGTAGCCTCTCCCCGATGCTATTCAATATGTATATTGAGCAAGCAGTAAAAGAAACAAAAGAAAAATTCGGAGTAGGTATTAAAATCCATGGAGAAGAAATAAAAACGTTGAGGTTCGCCGATGACATTGTAATTCTGTCAGAGACAGCAAAGGACTTGGAAGAGCAGTTGAACGGAATGGATAGTGTCTTGAAGGGAGGATATAAGATGAACATCAACAAAAGCAAAACGAGGATAATGGAATGTAGTCGAATTAAGTCGGGTGATGTTGAGGGTATTAGATTAGGAAATGAGACACTTAAAGTAGTTAAGGAGTTTTGCTATTTGGGGAGCAAAATAACTGATGATGGTCGAAGTAGAGAGGATATAAAATGTAGACTGGCAATGGCAAGGAAAGCGTTTCTGAAGAAGAGAAATTTGTTAACATCAAGCTTAGATTTAAGTGTCAGGAAGTCGTTTCTGAAAGTATTTGTATGGAGTGTAGCCATGTATGGAAGTGAAACATGGACGGTAAATAGTTTGGACAAGAAGAGAATAGAAGCTTTCGAAACGTGGTGCTACAGAAGAATGCTGAAGATTAGATGGGTAGATCACATAACTAATGAGGAAGTATTGAATAGGATTGGGGAGAAGAGAAGTTTGTGGCACAACTTGACCAGAAGAAGGGATCGGTTGGTAGGACATGTTCTGAGGCATCAAGGGATCACCAATTTAGTATTGGAGGGCAGCGTGGAGGGTAAAAATCGTAGGGGGAGACCAAGAGATGAATACACTAAGCAGATTCAGAAAGATGTAGGTTGCAGTAGGTACTGGGAGATGAAGAAGCTTGCACAGGATAGAGTAGCATGGAGAGCTGCATCAAACCAGTCTCAGGACTGAAGACCACAACAACATGTTAATCATTTACGAGCTTCCCTTTACGGTGGATTTGAATGAGCGACCGTTCGGCGTCTGCCGAGCGCTGTTCACAAGCGTGGTGCGCTCAGATCTTGTGAGGCCTATTGAGGAGCTACATGATGGAGAGCAGTTCCGGTCACGAAAACATCCGCATCCAGTGACGCCTATCGGCTGAGGATTACACGACCGTCGGTGGGTACCTTTGGGCCCTCCAGGGCCTATTGGGACGAACTTTTAACTGAGGAGTGTAGTATAATGTTTACGAGGCACAGGCACGAAGTTTTATTACCTAGAAGAGAATCAGAATGCCTCCCTTAAAATTGGTGCTGTGCTAACGTGTTAACCCTCCTCTGCGTATAGACCTTTAAATGCGACACAATTTTGCCAACGACTGATGACTTAGCGTAGACCTGTGTTACACTCTCAGGATCATTGAAAATGACTCATACGAAAGGACAGTACAAACACGAAACTTTACATATAAGTACTGTGGGATCCTGTAGTAGTGCTGCAATCGGGCAGGGGACTCTTTTTAAATGGCGCATAGTAGACGAGTCATACAAGTGACGTTCCCATCCCAGAGGATATTAATAAGCACAGAATGCCAGGTAGACGTGTCAGATGACGTTTCTCACAGCTACGGCCGTTTGAGAGGCACTTAATCATCGGCAAGAAAACCGCAGGCTGGTCGACACTCAGTGGCTCGCCAAGTCGAGCGTTTGGAGTGTTCCATCAGACGGTGATGAAAGTAGTGGACACGAGAGGGCATCCACATGAGACGTACTGTGTTTGGAGCGACCAGGAAGAGAACAACAAAAGATCGTATAGGAAGCGATCAGGGATATTATATTGACTCGCCCCACGATACGGGCAGGTGTACGCGTGCCCTTCGCTCCCGTCACTTGCAGATGCGAATTTGCAACCCAGACTCCCTTCTCTTGTACAGCACTTAACACCAAGAAATCGATGCTTCCGTCTACAGTGGTGCTAAGCCACAACAACGTGGACTGATCGAGATTATCAAACGTGGTTATTGGAGTGAATCCCGATTCGTTGTCGGGACGAATGATAACCGCAGCGGGCGTGGATGCAGCCTGGTAAACGGTACGGTTCCGCCCAAGCTGCAGCTTGATTCAACGACGGTGCAGCCGGCGTCATGGTCATTGGGGCCCTAGACTAAGTTAGCCGGTCCCCTCTAGTTGTGGTAAGTGGAACCCTCTCGGACCAGTGTTATGCTCAAGATATTCTTCAACGGCATGTAGGATCTTTCCTACACGGTGTTCTAGGGGCACTTATAGTTGTGTTGTTGTGGTCTTCAGTCCTGAGACTGGTTTGATGCAGCTCTCCATGCAACTCTATCCTGTGCAAGCTTCTTCATCTCTCAATAAGTGCTACAGCCTACATCCTTCTGAATCTGTTTAGTGTATTCATCTCTTGGTCTCCCTCTACGATTTTTACCCTCCACGCTGCCCTCCAATACTAAATTGGTGATCCCTTGATGCCTCATAACATGTCCTACCAACCGATCCCTTCTTATTGTCAAGTTGTGCCAAAAAATTCCTCTTCTCCCCAATCCTATTCAATACTTCTTCATTAGTTACGTAATCTACCCATCTAATCTTCAGCATTCTTCTGTAGCACCACATTTCAAAGGCTTCTATTCTCTTCTTGTCCAAACTATTTATCGTCCATGTTTCACTTCCATACATGGCTACACTCCATACAAATACTTTCAGAAACGACTTCCTGACATTTAAATCTATACTCGATGTTAACAAATTTCTCTTCTTCAGAAACGCTTTCCTTGCCATTGATAGTCTACATTATATATCCTCTCTACTACGACCATCAACATTTACTTTGCTCCCCAAATAGCAAAACTCCCATACTACTTTAAATGTCTCATTTCCTAATCTGATTCCCTCAGCATCACCCGACTTAATTCGACTACATTCCATTATCCTCGTTTTGCTTTTGTTGATGTTCATCTTATACCCTCCTTTCAAGACACTGTCCATTCCGTTCAACTGCTCTTCCAAAACCTTTGCTGTCTCTGACAGAATTACAATGTCATCCGCGAACCTCAAAGTTTTTATTTCTTCTCCATGGATTTTAATACCTACTCCCAATTTTTCTTTTGTTTCCTTTACTGCTTGCTCAATATACAGATTGAATAACATCGGGGACAGGCTATAACCCTGTCTCACTCCCTTCCCAACCGTGCTTCCCTTTCATGTCCCTCGACTCTTATAACTGCCATCTGGTTTCTGTACAAATTGTAAATAGCCTTTCGCTCCATGTATTTTACCCCTGCCACCTTCAGAATTTGAAAGAGAACAATCCAGTCAACATTATCAAAAGCTTTCTCGAAGTCTACAAATGCTAGAAACGTAGGTTTGCCTTTTCTTAATCTAGCTTCTAAGATAAGTCGTAGGGTCAGTATTTCCTCACGTGTAGATAGAGTTTTGTCAGGACTGGCTCTCCCAAGGCTGTCAGTAGTTCTAATGGAATGATTTCTACTCCCGGGGCCTTGTTTCGACTTAGGTCTTTCAGTGCTCTATCAAATTCTTCACGCAGTATCATAACTCCAATTTCATCTTCATCTACATCCTCTTCCATTTCCATAATATTGTCTTCAAGAACATCGCCCTTGTATAGTCCCTCATTATACTTCTTCCACCTTTCTGTTTTCCCTTCTTTGCTTAGAACTGGGTATCCATCTGAGCCCTTGATATTCATACAAGTGGTTCTCTTTTCTCCAAAAGTCTCTTTAATTTTCCTGTTGGCAGTATCTATCTTACCCTAGTGAGGTAAACCTCTACATCCTTACATTTCTTCTCTAGCCATCCCTGCTTAGCCATTTTGCACTTCCTGTCGATCTCATTTTTGAGACGTTTGTATTCCTTTTTGCCTGCTTCATTTACTGCATTTTTATATTTCCTCCTTTCATCAATTAAATTCAGTATTTCTTCTGTCACCCAAGGATTTCTACTAGCCCTCGTCTTTTTACCTACTTGATCCTCTGCTGCCTTCACCACTTCATCCCTCAAAGCTATCCATTCTTCTTCTACTGTTTTTCTTTCCCCCATTCCTGTCAATTGTTCCTTTATGCTCTTCCTGAAACTCTCTACAACTCCTGGTTCTTTCAGTTTATCCAGGTCCCATCTCCTCAAATTCCCACCTTCTTGCAGTTTCTTCAGTTTTAATCTACAGTTCATAACCAATAGATTGTGGTCAGAGTCCACATCTGCCTCTGGAAATGTCTTACAATTATTTCTTATAGTAATGCAGGGTAATACTAGTCCGCATGCAGCTCGGTTTGCTCAAGACATCCTACGTCATGTTCCCAGTCTTCAATGGCTGGCCACCTCCTCAGACTTGTCCCCGACACAGGACAGGTGGGGGCTAGTAGGAAGGCCAGAGCCAGTATGTCACTCTATACATGATTTGAAGATTGCTTTTTCAAGATTTGTGGGCCAGTCTATCTCAAGACAACATCAATTGTCTAATCAACTCGATGCTGAACCATGTTGTGGCACATATTGCAGCGAAAGTTGGTGCAACGCGTTGCCGATGTTGGACTATATTTGTTTACTGGTACTCATTGTATTTCTTTACTAGTCTTGATTTTGGGGCCAAGTGAATCTCTCGTCTGCATCTTTACATCTACCAACTTTCATTACGATCCGATGCTCCCCTCTTGGTGCACCATTTTCAGTCGACAAGTCGTCGTTTTGGCTACTCAAGGAACGTTCTATCTCGAAAATCGGGTTGTCATCATTCTGGGGATTCCTGTCAAGCAATTGTTTCTTCATCTGAGGAAATATGAAGAATTCATTGCGTACCCTGTCAGGAGAACACAGTGAGATGAGGCGAAATTTGATGGCCCAAAGAAATGTCCTGTGTGGCTACGTTCTGTACATGGTGACCTGAGGAGTCGTGGACGAGTATTCCCGTGTGAAGGTTTGCTCTTTAGAAGAGTGATCTGTTAGCGACGCAACATGGCCGTTCCAAACACCCCCAATGTACACTGCCCGCAGATGTCTGGGCCTTGGACTTTTCGGTGGTTCAAATGTTCAAATGGCTCTGAGCACTATGGGACTTAACTACTGTGGTCATCAGTCCCCTAGAACTTAGAACTACTTAAACCTAACTAACCTAAGGACATCAGACACATCCATGCCCGAGGCAGGATACGAACCTGCGACCGTAGCAGTTCCGGACTGCGCGCCTAGAACCGCTAGACCACTTTTCGGTGGTAATTCCACGTTTAAGCTGCTTGTTTTGCTTCTTAGTCTAGAGGTGACAGTGAAATACAAGACGTCAGTCCAAGGCGACGAGGCGGCTAAAAAAGTCACCTGGTCTAGCCTAACGCAGCTACGTTTCCGCTACTGCGTCGATTCGGTGAGATTTTGCATGATCGTGTGCAGTCGCGGACCCAAGCTGGCAGCGAAGTCTATTGTTTTCAAAAGGTGCAAAATATCGATGTCTGCAACATGACACTTTCTCACTGTCAACATGATTGTGATACACAAGTATTCGTATGTTCTTTTACGTGTCCGTTATCGATGGACTGCCACTTCGTTCTTCGTCATGCAGATCAGTTTCAACGTACAGGAAGCGTATGTGCGGCATTAACCACTACGTTACGTGATAATGCATTGTCTTTGTGTACTTCCACCAACTAGCATTGGTTACTCTTGTTCTATCCTAAATGCAGAAAACGATTTGCATTCAAAATGGGCTGCGTTTTATTTTTGCCACGCCACGGTACTGTGGCACTGAAATTCCAATGTGTTCCGCAATTGCTTACTCGTACATCCAAACAAACAGTAATTTAGTTAGATAACTTGGTTTTTTTCGAGGCGATAGTTGGAACGTGATGACTACCCTCGTAGTGAAGAGAGTAGATGCACACTGATTAGTAAGAACATTATGACCGCCGACCTACTATCGGTATAAACCAGTTCAGGCCATAGCAGCGTCACTTGGCAAGAAATGATTGCTAGTTAGTCACTCTGGCGGTGCTTGTAGTATCAGTGAGCGTGTAGTCCGTGCGTAAAATGGGGAAGGGGTGGGTCTATTTCAGTTTGACCGAGGGCAGTTTGTGATGATCCGGACGCGCGGCACCAAAATTTCTGAAACTGCACGACTTGTCGGGTGTTCTAGAAGTGCTATGTGTTTTCAACACGTGACGAAATCAGGGTGAAACCACATCCAGATCTCCTGGCGTTGGGCGGCCGCCCATCGTGACATATGTTGGACGTCTAGACTGGGCGAACTGGTAAAACAGGACAGGCGGAGAAATGTGGTGGAAACAACATCAGACTTTAATGCTGGGTACAGTACAAGCGTGTCTGAACACACAGTTCACAGAACACCCCTAACGGTGAGCTTCCGCGGCCAAATACCCTTTAATGTGCCAATGTTAACATCACGACAACTGCGACTAAAATGAGCCCATGACCTTCGACACTGGACGTTGGATTAGTGGCAGAGCGTTGAATGATCTGATGAATCCCTAGACTTTCTTCATCATGCCGATGGGAGGGCGCGAATACGACACCTGTGCTGCGGGACGGAGACAAGCTAGAGGCGGCTCCATTACACCCTGGTGAACATTCACGTGGGCATCCCTACGTGCAGTGGAGCTGGTGTGATGCACCATGAAGGCCAAGAAGTATCGTACACTAGACGAAAACCACGTACACCCCATCATGTCGATCATGTTCTCCGACGGCAGTGACATTTTTCAACAAGATAATGCGCCATTTCACAAGACTAGGAGTATGATAGAGTGGTCTAGGATCACAGTGGTGAGTTCCAGTCGAGGTGCTGGGTTCCCAGCTTCCCAAATCTGAAAAACTCCATCGAACACATCTGGGATGTGATTGTTAAACGTGGTGTCAGAGCTCATCGCCATCGCCATCCTCCCCCCCCCCCCTCCCTCCTCCTTCCCGGAATTTACGGGAACTGGGTGACTTGTGTGTGCAGATGTGGTGCCACCAACTGCCTCCAGTGATCTTCCATGCTACGAGGCGTACACAGGAAGAGGTAACCTGAATTGTATCTTAAGAAAGTGTAACAGCACCACTCTCAAAGGACACAAGCGATATGTCACGCTCTTTCCACTCTCAGATTGATTCCGGATGATGCAGTTGCCTATAGAGAAGTATCATCACGATACGATTCTACGGAAAAGCAAGAGCATGTAGCCTGTCAAGTGAAAATACTGCGGGACTGCAGTTCTCCTTAAATGTCGATCAGTCTAAGCGAAAAGCTGTTAGCAAAATTAAACAAACTATATAATTAGACAACATCTAAATACAGAACTATTGCGAACTCTCACAGAATCGGTCACATATTTTGATACTATATAGGTGTACGCAGAGCGAGCACGTAAAGTCTGCGTTAGGGAAGTCGAATGGAACACCGGTCCTTTTGAGAAGATTCGGGAAAAATGTAGGTACTGCATGTATCACCATATACACTCCTGGAAATTGAAATAAGAACACCGTGAATTCATTGTCCCAGGAAGGGGAAACTTTATTGACACATTCCTGGGGTCAGATACATCACATGATCACACTGACAGAACCACAGGCACATAGACACAGGCAACAGAGCATGCACAATGTCGGCACTAGTACAGTGTATATCCACCTTTCGCAGCAATGCAGGCTGCTATTCTCCCATGGAGACGATCGTAGAGACGCTGGATGTGTCCTGTGGAACGGCTTGCCATGCCATTTCCACCTGGCGCCTCAGTTGGACCAGCGTTCGTGCTGGACGTGCAGACCGCGTGAGACGACGCTTCATCCAGTCCCAAACATGCTCAATGGGGGACTGATCCGGAGATCTTGCTGGCCAGGGTAGTTGACTTACACCTTCTAGAGCACGTTGGGTGGCACGGGATACATGCGGACGTGCATTGTCCTGTTGGAACAGCAAGTTCCCTTGCCGGTCTAGGAATGGTAGAACGATGGGTTCGATGACGGTTTGGATGTACCGTGCACTATTCAGTGTCCCCTCGACGATCACCAGTGGTGTACGGCCAGTGTAGGAGATCGCTCCCCACACCATGATGCCGGGTGTTGGCCCTGTGTGCCTCGGTCGTATGCAGTCCTGATTGTGGCGTTCACCTGCACGGCGCCAAACACGCATACGACCATCATTGGCACCAAGGCAGAAGCGACTCTCATCGCTGAAGACGACACGTCTCCATTCGTCCCTCCATTCACGCCTGTTGCGACACCACTGGAGACGGGCTGCACGATGTTGGGGCGTGAGCGGAAGACGGCCTAACGGTGTGCGGGACCGTAGCCCAGCTTCATGGAGACGGTTGCGAATGGTCCTCGCCGATACCCCAGGAGCAACAGTGTCCCTAATTTGCTGGGAAGTGGCGGTGCGGTCCCCTACGGCACTGCGTAGGATCCTACGGTCTTGGCGTGCATCCGTGCGTCGCTGCGGTCCGGTCCCAGGTCGACGGGCACGTGCACCTTCCGCCGACCACTGGCGACAACATCGATGTACTGTGGAGACCTCACGCCCCACGTGTTGAGCAATTCGGCGGTACGTCCACCCGGCCTCCCGCATGCCCACTATACGCCCTCGCTCAAAGTCCGTCAACTGCACATACGGTTCACGTCCACGCTGTCGCGGCATGCTACCAGTGTTAAAGACTGCGATGGAGCTCCGTATGCCACGGCAAACTGGCTGACACTGACGGCGGCGGTGCACAAATGCTGCGCAGCTAGCGCCATTCGACGGCCAACACCGCGGTTCCTGGTGTGTCCGCTGTGCCGTGCGTGTGATCATTGCTTGTACAGCCCTCTCGCAGTGTCCGGAGCAAGTATGGTGGGTCTGACACACCGGTGTCAATGTGTTCTTTTTTCCATTTCCAGGAGTGTATAATAGATAATGCATATACGACAACTAATGCAAGCTATTTTATAGTAATGAATCAGAGTTTGGAGGTCTTCTAAAACAGTACCGATAACATATATTTAAGGAATTCGTACACATGTTGTTAGGCACATAACGGATCGGTATTTCCAACGGTAGTGTATCAACGATGTTCACGACACGAAATAGAGATACACTACGGGTCAATATGGTTAGAACTGCAGGAGCGCATGTTCCTGAGGCCGCCAAATGCAGGTAGATGAAAGGCTTGGTGGCTAGAAGAAAGGCAGAACCCACCATGATGAATCCGAAAATCAGCACCACCAGAGGGCGCCCACAGGGAAGGATTCTATCCCCCTATTGTAGAACCTAGTGGTGAATGAAATCATTTAAGAGTTAAGTAGTAGAGACTGCTAAAATTTATTCCATTCCATTCTGGCTACTTGGTATAGCAATCGTTCTAAATTATTTCAAATTGAAAAGCAGTCTGTGTTGCGAAGTTATTTAATTCAATTAACGCATTTCACCCTTTTCGGGCAGCATCAAACTGTCTATAAAAAAATAATAACAACCCATTATGAATGAATATAGGGAGCGGAAAGGTCTTATCTCGTAACGGTAAGCAAACGAATAAACTAAAACATATATTAAAATTTACGCAAATGTAACCGGATGTAAAAACCACCTTCCATAGTCATACGAAATGAGAGGTGGACCTAAAAAGAGTTACCTAAAGTACGCCAGCAGACACGGTCATAGCAGCACAGCATAGGACCACGCTTACAGAAGTACAAACGGGGTATCAGTTACGCACGGCGCGATGGGTCCGCTTACGCTCACAAAAATATGATAATGACAGACTAGAAAGCATACAGCGCTTGTGTGACAAAAGATAACCAGTTGGCACGCAAAACTAGCCGTAAGGTGCGTACATGAATACAAAACTACGTAAAGCAAATAGTTTAAAATGCAAATATGCATAACGTGAGACGTAGACAAGATACTAGAAACATGAAAGTTACGTAAAACCAAATATATGTTAATATGGCAACACACGAGCAAGAGAAACGTAAAGTCAGGCATGATACGTGGTGAATTATGTATATCACAAAGGCCTGTTAACGCGCAGTGAATTGACTAAAATTTTAAGTTAATGTACAGCGCATGCATTCAGGTACAACGCTATTGTGGCATGGAAATTTAATAGCATGCCAGAATTGGTTACTCGCACATCCAAACAAAGATCAAGGCACCAGAATCAGGAGTCGTATTAAATATTACATTACAAAAAGAAAGACGTATCCTCGACATTAAAACTAAAGAAATATAAAAATATAAACATGCAGAAAAGAAAACGTCATATGCGATAAAAAGAACCTAAAATCCATGTAATAATCCGACCTAACTTCCCTCATACCAAATGGGTAATATTGAAATAATCGTATCCTGCGAGACAACCGAAAACAGAAAGCAAGAAGAATCATCACACCAATATTGTAAAACCCGGTAACAGTGTATCATAATACACTCGATTTTTACTACTCAGTTGATTGTTCAGCAAATTATCCTTATCGACATACGGGTATTTTAACAATTTATAACTCCTCGAGCAGATTCATCTTTTTCTGCTTTTGAGCGAGGTGTAATATTCGAGTGTGGGAGATTGGTGTCCATATGGCTTACGATGCTCGGAGAAAGGGGATTACTGTTTAATTTGGCCTTTCTTGGTTAACAAATGTTCACTGAACATAGTCATAAACATTGCAGCAGTATGGCCTACGTACGGAATTTCACAATCACTGCATGCCAATTCATATACATTGGACGCTGCATACTCATCTTTACAGGGGCGTTCATTATGAATATAATTGCGCTGAATTATATTACCAGCAATGAAGACAACGAGCATGTTCTGGTTCCTAACGAGATTATCCAGATCTTAAGACATATTCCCCATGAACGGAATTCTCACAAAATTTTTTTCATAATGCGGGGCCACAGTCATAATATATTTCTTTAAAGTTTGTTTATTTACAGTGTTACATTTACACTTACACAATAATGATTTCGGTTTTAAAGTGTTACTCAGTCAAGATGCTGTACTCAGTAATGAAACAAAGTAGTAGTAGGCTCTGCCAGAAATATTGACTCTTACACAATGTGTCTAACAGTGTATTTTAATACGACAGTATGCCATCTTAGGAAATTTATAACACTTAAAACACTTGATAATGGCACTTTAAAGCCGAAATCATGATTGTATAATTGTAAATGTAACACTGTAAATAAACAACAGTCTAATGGCGGTACTGACTTTAAAGGAATCTTCACGTTTTTGTACTTCGAAAACAAAGAGGCGTGGATATCTTAACGCTCATTTGCTGATGTTTTTCCTTTACACACTTTATCTGCCATTGCAGACTGTAAGCATTGCTTACGGCGATGTGTTTCCAGTTCACTCATTCACTTTCTGTGGAAGATAGGGAGAGCGGTATCTCACTGATGCGGTGTAGCATATATTTCAAACAGGCCAGTTTGTACTGGTGAGGACAGCAGGGAAGCGTGAAATATACAGTCGCTAGTCATGGATTCATGGTAGATGTCAAATCGAGTCAAATCCCCACAAAGCTGGAGCTGCAAGTCTAAATAATTATGCAGCCTGCTTTGATTCAGCACTTCGTGAGTAAATACCATTATTCTTTGTAAGGCACTAAAGTCTTCGGCTAGTAACGGAATATCAGAGATAGGGCCGTTGAAGACAATAATGACAACGCCATGTAACGGCGATAGAAGAGGGCCTGATGAGATAGACTACCCTTTTGCGTAAGCTATTTACACTCAAAATGACTAACAAAAATGTCTGCGCGATATCCTGCTCAGCAGTTGCCCACGGCCAAACCATTGTTCTAAAGACTACTTTGCCAAAGTTAAGCAGACGATTTAGCCGAAGAAATACTTGACAAATATCCTAATTGTGTTAAAACAACGTCACAACGTGCAGTGAAAACTGTGCAAAACTGGTGCTGATAACAGTATCTAAGGGTAAGTTCGGAGAAAAATATTATATTATCACTTACGAGGAAGCATATCTTGTAAAAATACTAACATACGAATCTTCTTCGAGAAAGTCTACGAATAGTCGGGGTGATGGAGTATCTAGGGGCAATCCTCAATGCGAAACTATAAAGGACACCTCGCATTAAGAATGTATGTTCCAAGGCAAAAGGTAGCCTTATGAGGACTAGAAGCGACTGTGGTAAAAACTGGGGTTATCCTCAGGAGTATTTACTGGATATACGCCATAGTAATAACATCTGTGATACGTTATGGGATTACTGTAATGAACTTGTAGAGAGCTGGGATTTGGGAGTAGCAATGTGCTGAGCGAAAACAAAATAATGTTTCGAGTAAAATTATTCGTTGGTTTATCCTAGAGGGCGATTCGTTTTTATATTACAAAAGCAAGTGGAGTTTGTTAGCCACAGCAGCCAACTTTCAGGACAAATCACGTCTCAGAAATAAACAAAGATTCACCAAAATGTTCGCAAACATTTTCAGTAGTACTCATCGACAAATAGCTGACACAGAAAATTTTATACATATATACGTCTGTAAAGTAGGCAGAATAGACAGTACATCAGTCAGTATCAAAAAGTGAAAGAATAATTTACTTACACATCTGAAAAGTAAACAGAAGAAATAGTTGTTGCACTAGTCAGCACAACTACGGGAAGCCAAATTTAAAGTAATGTACCCACCTAGGAAGCAGAGTTCTGCATCACAAAAAGAGGAAATGAGTACAAAAATTTTAAAGCTTTACATATACAGCTGTGAAGAAACCAAAAGTAACTGCTATTTCACCACTGTGCATATTTATAGGAAGCAAAAAGTTTAGATTAATGTATTCGTCTGTGAAACCGTCTTTAGCATCAACAAACATTAATTACGTAAATGAGAATTTTTAAAAAAAGGTTAAGGGCTGTGGGCCAGGCTTTTGGATGAACGAATTTTAATCACAGAACCAAATATTTATAACTTTACATATACAGCTGTGAAACAGTCAAAGGGAATTTGTGTTTCACTACCATGCATAATCATAGTAGGAAGTGAATTTAAAAATTGAATGCGTCTGTGAAGAATACTTCTGCTTTTCTAATTTATATACACCTTGACAGTGAAGTTTCTTATTACACTAGTATGCATAACCATAGAAAACATAAGATTTAAAATAATGTATACGTCTATGAAGCAGACTGGAGGGGTTTCACCAGCCACTATTATGAACAACTAAATCCTAGGCAAGCAAAGAGATTGAAACACACAAATTACGTAAATAGTCATGGCCAGATTTCGGCCTACCTCCCAGATATTTGCTCAACAAATTCTAAAACATACACACAGAGTACAAATAAAATTTACGCAGCAGGTAAATCAAAGTAGGAGGTCGCTCAAACACAATAGATACATGGGGGCATACAACTGAGCCCATTTGGCCCACTATTGCCAGACAAGAAAATGAGTATAAAAAGGTACTTAAATACAGGAGACAACAGACATAAAATTTTATTTTAGAAAACACATACGCCTCCCGAAACTGATACAGTTAAATGAGTACTTGTTTTAGGCAGATTTTTTCCAGGATGCTAATCAACACATCGACCAAATATTGCCAGTAGTTCGAATCCAATTAGTTTAACGCCAAAATAACAAACGACGCTCAGAAACGGCTGCGCACAGAGCAGGTGTTGTCTAGCGAATCATGACCAAAAAATAACGCCTACAAAAAAGTAGTTCAATGTCGTTTCTGTATCAAATCATGGGCAGTGTTTGTGTCCACGTTCACAAACCAAGGAAGAAGGAACGCGCTCCACTTTTAACTCCAAAATAGGGCCACTCACTCCACAGACGGCGTAAAGCTCCAATTCCCCACCAGGTGTAGGTTCGGCCCATGAAGTAAACATCAGACATGCAGACACACAATGTGCAGGCACCCCAACTGCTAATTTCAACCCACTATTCTACGCGAGGTTCAATCAAAACAGCCACACCCCAGCCGATCACGTCTGGGCTGCGTGCGTGCTTAAAGCCCTTGCTGAGCCGCACCAAGTGCAGCAGTCAGGACGCCAAGAAAGCTGAAGCAACGATGGGAAAAAAGTTTCCTCAGGCACAGGGATAGATATAAACCACACGCATAGCTGTTTTTTGGTGAAATAAAATAGACCAATAGGTGGTTGCTAAGGAGCACGTCAAGATACAGAGGATGGCCTGCTTAGCCATAACAGGTGGGATTAGCAGTACACCCACTACTGGAATTGAGACCATGCTGAACATGTCCCGTTACACACTTCGGTTAAAGTGGAATTAGCGGCAAGGATATACAGTTTATAAACTGGAAGCAGCTGATCACCTTCAGGATATCCAGACTATTTCACCAATGTAGTGAGTGTGGTAAATGACAGAATAGCCGGGGAAATGCCAGCTGACTGTCTGTTTATACGTTAAGTTCGTGCTGCCTCGATAAAATGCATAACAATTTGAAGAAGGGACCAGTGGAAGAACGAACCACGACGCCGTTCAGGAGACATAATACGATTCACCGATGGGTCGAAAACACGTGTTGGTGCGGGGGCCAGGATGTACGGGGTTCATCTTCGAGTAGAGAGGGAAAACTCTCTAGGGAATCTGCCCAACGGTAATGCAGATAAAAATACCAGTGTGGGTGTGGATAGAAATTTTCGTAGATGCTGCAAGATCGTTGCATCTAATTTATTTGGATGCTAAGCAGCTCTGGGATCACTATCAGCCACGGGTACGAGATCAAAGACCGTAGCAGAATGCCATACTGCCCTTGTCAAGCTATGGAAAAGTAGGAGGGTGAACTTGCCCTGGTTGCCTAGGCGCTCAGGAATAAACGGCAGTGAATAAGCTGATGAGCTGGCCAGGACAGGCACGACGACTATAGTTATTAGACTTGAACCCATCCAAACCATCATGGTGCAAACAGTGAAACTGAAACAATGTAGCTGTGTGAGGAGACATCACGTACATTGTAGCGCTACAAACCAAAATCAAAAACACGGCAACGTAATGATTGAAAAGCTATGTTTCAAAAGAAGATCGGTAATCCTGGACCTAAAGATGAGACAGATTAGTCCCGTGGTAGACTAATGATTGGCCTTGGGAACTTTGCGAAACACATACAAACAATGGGTATAAAGAAAGGAACCTCTATGCGTAGACCATGCGGTGAGGGGGAAGCGCTGGTCGGTCATTAGGCACTAAAGAAGTCATGTCCAATAAAGAGCTAGTAGAGAGTCTCCTATTGCTGCTTAACTGTACTGGTGGTTTTACCATAATCACATAGGCGAAACCATACGATAAACCAAGTTTCAATACAGTCGACAGTGGGCTAAGTACCTGTTGCTTTTGTCTCTGTGAGCAAGTCAAATAGGCCACTATTATTTCAACACTACAGAGACATCATAAAAACGCGTCGATTTACTGTAGAGCGTAATACATGCTCGAACATGGAAACTAACAGCTTTTCAGAAAAATTGCCCACAGTAGGTAGGAGGGGCGGAGTCACATACAATCTGTACCAGAGGAAAAATAATACATTTGAACATCGTTTACTTGTGTGTCGACTATGTTGTAAGAGAGTACCAGCGAGTGTTGGAATTTGGCAGTGGTAACAGTGTGTCGTACTGAGACTGCGATTTGTCATACCGTGATATTGCTGCTCACTTCGATCGAAATCCCACTACTGACATGTGCTGTGGAATCGATGGATCCATCGTCTTACATCCACTCTGCACATACCACGTGATTAGCTCTCTAGGCGTCATACATACATACGTAATACATACATACATAGGTACAGCGATGAGCCAAAACAAAATGGCCTCCGACTTAATAGCATGGCGATTCAGCTCTGGTGCGCGTTGCGTCAGCTATTCTGTGTGACATGGATTCGACAAGACCTCAATGGGTTTCCGGGGCTATGTTAGATCAGTTGTAAATGCACTCGTACCACACCTCCCGTAAACAAGGGGTCGCCTGCGCGAGGGCACGGATTGCCCCAAACATGGTTCATAGGTTTCAGATGAGGCAAATTTGGCGGACACAACATGAACCTGAGTGGACGAAAAGCTCCTCGAACGTTGCAGCACTATTAAAGGCCTGCGAACGGGACAGTTTTTAACTACTGAAATATATCAGAGCTTTCGCGTCTACACCAAACATGAAGGAATGCAGGTGGTCCGTAATAACTGCCACGTCGTCCGCAACAGTCATGATCCATTCGAATACTACCACAGTTCTCATGGCAGTCCAGCTTAATGTCCCTCATAGTGTAATACCGTCGTCACCGATCTGCTTCGTGGGAGTGGTGATTATTTAGGGCTGCCCTTCGCCTGTATGTCGGTATATTCGGACCAGAGCACCAACCTGGAGTAAAATACAATCTGATTCATCCGAAGAGGTGCGGTCCAGTCTCGATGATCCAATGCCCACTTCAGTTATAACTACACTCCTGGAAATGGAAAAAAGAACACATTGACACCGGTGTGTCAGACCCACCATACTTGCTCCGGACACTGCGAGAGGGCTGTACAAGCAATGATCACATGCACGGCACAGCGGACACACCAGGAACCGCGGTGTGGGCCGTCGAATGGCGCTAGCTGCGCAGCATTTGTGCACCGCCGCCGTCAGTGTCAGCCAGTTTGCCGTGGCATACGGAGCTCCATCGCAGTCTTTAACACTGGTAGCATGCCGCGACAGCGTGGACGTGAACCGTATGTGCAGTTGACGGACTTTGAGTGAGGGCGTATAGTGGGCATGCGGGAGGCCGGGTGGACGTACCGCCGAATTGCTCAACACGTGGGGCGTGAGGTCTCCACAGTACATCGATGTTGTCGCCAGTGGTCGGCGGAAGATGCACGTGCCCGTGGACCTGGGACCGGACCGCAGCGACGCACGGATGCACGCCAAGACCGTAGGATCCTACGCAGTGCCGTAGGGGACCGCACCGCCACTTCCCAGCAAATTAGGGACATTGTTGCTCCTGGGGTATCGGCGAGGACCATTCGCAACCGTCTCCATGAAGCTGGGCTACGGTCCCGCACACCGTTAGGCCGTCTTCCGCTCACGCCCCAAAATCGTGCAGCCCGCCTCCAGTGGTGTCGCGACAGGCGTGAATGGAGGGACGAATGGAGACGTGTCGTCTTCAGCGATGAGAGTCGCTTCTGCCTTGGTGCCAATGATGGTCGTATGCGTGTTTGGCGCCGTGCAGGTGAGCGCCACAATCAGGACTGCATACGACCGAGGCACACAGGGCCAACACCCGGCATCATGATGTGGGGAGCGATCTCCTACACTGGCCGTACACCACTGGTGATCGTCGAGGGGACACTGAATAGTGCACGGTACATCCAAACCGTCATCGAACCCATCGTTCTACCATTCCTAGACCGGCAAGGGAACTTGCTGTTCCAACAGGACAATGGACGTTCGCATCCATCCCGTGCCACCCAACGTGCTCTAGAAGGTGTAAGTCAACTACCCTGGCCAGCAAGATCTCCGGATCTGTCCCCCATTGAGCATGTTTGGGACTGGATGAAGCGTTGTCTCACGCGGTCTGCACGTCCAGCACGAACGCTGGTCCAGCTGAGGCGCCAGGTGGAAATGGCATGGCAAGCCGTTCCACAGTACTACATCCAGCATCTCTACGATCGTCTCCATGGGAGAATAGCAGCCTGCATTGCTGCGAAAGGTGGATATACACTGTACTAGTGCCGACATTGTGCATGCTCTGTTGCCTGTGTCTATGTGCCTGTGGTTCTGTCAGTGTGATCATGTGATGTATCTGACCCCAGGAATGTGTCAATAAAGTTTCCCCTTCCTGAGACAATGAATTCACGGTGTTCTTATTTCAATTTCCAGGAGTGTATATGAAGTCATTGGGGTGACACGGGAATACATAGAGGTCTTTCGCTGCGGATATGCAATATGCACGTGCTCTGTAACTATTATAATATGTGGTCATATCCGCCGTTTGATTTACAGGGCGGACTAGCCTATAACCTCTTCGTTTCGTAATGAGCCTATTTGCAATAAGGCCTTATGGGACCAAACTGCTGAAGTCATCAGTCCCTAAGCTTACGCACTACTTAATCTAAGTTACACTAACTTACGCTAAGGATAACACACACACACCCATTGAAACGTCCCCTTAGAACAATTGTATATGACTATGCTTAAACTTACACACAATATTTTTAGCGCAACGCAATCTGACTATCAAAGATCCCTGCAAAAGAATGGCCCTGAGTAACATTAAACTATACCTTTCAGAAATCACTTACCTCACAAAAATCTTCATTACTCGAACTACTGCAATACAGCGAGCGCCACTACTGCCAGCCAAATAAAAGATTCAAACTACTGAAGGCACTAACTACTGATAGGGATAGTTAGCAAATGAAAGATATTAATAGAGAACAAACAATGTATTTACCTTAATAGTCATAATATATATAGCAGTTCATGACAAATTACAAAACTCCGCCATCTCTCTCCCCACATCCACCACTACTGGCGGCTCACCTCCAACTGCGCAACGCTACGCGCTGTTCACATCCAGCTGCCGCTGCCCAACACTACAATGGCAGACAACAATGCAAACTAGCCACAGACTACACACAGCACAGCGAGTGATTTTCATACAGAGCGCTACGTAACGTTGCCAATAAGAAAACATAAACAGCCTACTTACATAAAGAAAACATAAACAGCCTACTTACATAGCCCCTATGCCCCCCACAAAAAATTTTACAAAATATTTTTGGGCAGTGGCCAATAATGATTTGATAAAATTTTTCATAATTACAATAACAAAGATATCAAATGCATACACTTATTTATACAATGTTGGTCAAAAGCTGAAATTTTCTCACAGTCCATAACGAAAGTCCAGATTGTTCATCTCAGTAAAATTTCAGTGCTTTTTTTTTTTTTTCAAAGTCTGAGTAGTATAAGAAAATGCACAGGGAAGTAGTGGATTTCCATGCAGTCTTGAAGAAGTAGTGGTGTCCTTCCAACGGAAAGACAGTGCTGACTGTTGAAATGCTGACAGGTAATGGGCCACAACAGAGCAAACCCACAGCAGAGTCATTCGACGTTTTGAAGAAGATTGTTAGGTAGGTCGTCACAGAGCAGACCCACTGTAGTCCTGGTAGAGATTACGGTATTGGTGGGCCATCAGAGACGCAGACCCACTGCAGTCCTTGTAGAAATAATGGTATTGATGAATCATCAAAGGTGTAGACCCACTGTAGTTCTTGTAGAAATAATGGTGTTGGTGGGTCATCAGAGATGCAGACCCACTGTAGTCCTTGTAGAGATGGCCAGCAGCCATCTGTTGCGACTGTGCAGGTGCACAATCACCATCGAAGAGTCTTGCAGAGAAGATAGCAAGTCCATAAGCCACCACTTGTGCACGCACAAAGTTTTTGGAATTGTCCTTAGAACCAGCAATGCTGTTATCCAGTCCCTTGCTGAAATATTAACACATGTGCAAACACTAACAGTCCCTACTTCTCACATATTGTCCATATAATATGACCAACAGAAACGTGTGCAGTGAAATGGAACTTACAAGTTAATAATATGATGAACTGGTGTCAATTACAATTTTATAACATAAGAATACAATTACAAAGGTACAAAATACATCATTAAAAAACATAACAATACAGATAACATTTGTGGTACAAGCTTTACAAAAGAATAGAAATAAACATATACATCAGTGTTACAGGAATTATGACATAAGTAAATACATAAAAGATCAGAATAACTTTCGAAACATCAACTTCACACATGAGCATTAAAACAAAACAGAATAAATAATGTCTAAGCATATTTACAAGGTAAATAACATATTATTAATGCCAATTATATTTGAGGAGAACAGTATTCCTCATCATAGTGAATGTAGCTTAATATTAGAAGAAAAAATTCTATGAAACTACACAGAGACAGGAAGAAAACAAATTCACAGGGGTACACAAACACATAGTGGGATAACACAAAACGAAAGGACAGAGTTCGTTTTCAGTGTAACATTTGGTACTGCAGTCCAACCCAAAACTTCATTCTGTACATCTTTCGTTTTATTTCAACCTTTGTTTCCATCAAAAAAATCCTATCCAAGCTTGCTTTCTGTATTTATATATTCACATTTTTCTTACATCATTATTTATTTTTCATCATTTATTTCCAAGAAAATTCTACCTATACCTGCTTTCTGTACTTTTTTCGTATAACTTCTCAATGCATTTCTCCCAATTCATCGCAACTCATTCTCTTATAGTCTACCCCCTCTTAAGTTAACTTAAATCTACTGAGCTCAGATGCTAAACTAAGGGACGAGGCAATGCAGCAGCACAAAACAATTAACACAAACAGCAATGACAAAAAAATGGAAAATTGCAAAGCAAGCTACAGTAAATCTAAATTACCAAGCAATGCAACATTACAACTAATATGAGCCAATGTGCAGCAACAAGAAAAATAAATCAGTAGTAAAACTAGCTTAACAGAGTAATACAAAGTGAAATTTAGTAGCATTATGCCTGGCAAACAGCAGCACCAAATAACAAAACTTATATCTAAACATGACATAGCTCAAGCAGAAAAAATATTACACTAAAATGGCCATGTCTAATACCTATGTCACATCTTAACACTAGAGTGATCCATCACGAGAACTTACACTAGCAGATAAGTTACAAAATCGTAAAGAAATTATTTATGCAATTGCTGTGAAGGGAAATGTCTATTTATGTGCCCTCGTTTTCTTGGAAGTAGATCATAAATTTCTTATTGACTGGATCTGTAGGCATAAAATAACTATATTAGTACATATATTAAATTTTATTTTAACCAATGCTGCAGTGCAGCTAGGAACTAGATATTAAAGAAAATGAGCAAATATGTACAAAGGATGGCATGAAACATCATTCATTAGCCATATGGCATTTCATAATGCAGTAAAAATTCCCTCAATTCTAGAGAAAGACGCTTGTCATAATCAGGTGTGCAGATGTACGAATATTTCCCATCAATTCATAAGAATTTCAGTAATTAGCACAAAGTACGAGTAATCACATGCTTTCAAGTAATGAGCGTGTAATATTTGCGATGCTTTCTACAAAGGAATGTCAATAGCGACGTTAATGGTCTCTTTTTTTTTCTACACCTCTGTGTCTGAAAGGTGCACACCCTAATGGCTTTCTTTTGTCAGACGACTACCTCTCAGCTGGGCGCCCAAAACGCATTACGTGCAGGTGGTCACTTACCTTTCTTACTGAAATATTTACGACAGCAGTTTCTGCTACAGTGACAGTCTCATATAAAAATATTTCACAGGTCAAGAATTTGCGTTGCAAATGTGTAGAAACAAAATCATATGAATATAACAGTGTTCAAAACGTTTTCGTCTGCATTGTGATGCATTTACATATATACACACATTTCATAACTCTTATAGTACGTTTCTTGGTTTCCAACATCCTTTTCATAAATCAGAGTCCCTAAACACTACTCATTATTCCTTACCTTATTACAGATAAACATATTCATCAACATGTCTTCAACACTTAATCATAATAAATACATATCATAATAAACATTCCTCAACAGCATAATACACATCGTCATCATAATAATAACATCAAACACCTCAGTCAAATCTCAAAAACGTCGTAGCTTTCTGCAATAATTTCAAAACCTAAAGAAAATTCTCTGCTCATTTCAATAGTGTCATCTACCTCAAACGTACTTTAAAAATCATGATCCCATCCCAAATACATCATTCAAAGCTCTCATAGTATCACAATGGTTCCGAAAAAATATGAACAGTTCACAAAGTACAGACAAAATACAATTTCGTAAGTGTGAAGTTATCCAGCGGTGTAATCACGTAAACATCTGTCACTGACGTAATAAAATAGGTTGTCTCTCTCAGTTAAATGATCAGATAGCTGTGTAATTTGTGTTAGAGAAATATGGTACCGATGTGTAAAGTTGTATAAGCAAATACCATATTAGCTAGGGCTCCTTGTGCTTGCCAAACACATGGTACACAAAGTAGGCGTGTACCCCCCTGAGGATTAATGTAATTATACCCTCAGGTGTTACAGATTACAGCAATGGAATGAAATGTATCACGGAAAACTTTCTTTGTAATTCAAAAATCTTTAAAAAAATGTTTTAAGTACAAAATTAATCACTCAAATACATGTCCTGTAGCGCTAAATGTGCGTCTTGCTGTAAGATAATCTCTGTGGGAGTGTCGTAGTTATCGTCATCCGAAAGCTAAGTTCAGCAGAAGCCAATGTACTGACCTCATGATAAAAGTGAAATTCTTTGCGTATAGATATCTTACTTATTATGCTTATTGCCGTGATGAAGAAAGTACTGTGCTGTAACGTATTGTTGTGCTACGGAAAAGGCTGTCTCATTGTAGCTGTACCACAAAAGTTACTATTAAACATGTTTTACTTTCCAGAAGAATTCAGAAAAACTGTGCAGATATGAAACAGATACTCCACAAAAGCAACAATGTAAATTGTCACTCATTAGTAATGTCGTGATATAATCGTGTAGCTGTCACATAAACTAACCACTGTGTCATCTGGTATCTCTCAAAAGTACTTTAATTCAGAATGTATTTTCAAGTAAACCAAAATGTTGCATTAAAATCTCATTAGCAGTACTGGTAAATGTTCTAAGTATGTGAGCCTTATAGTCGTTACGTAATCGTGCAACTAACAAGCAAGAATGTACACACACAATAACACTGTGTCGTCTGTTCGCAATAACAATGCAGTCGTAATTTTTGTTTAAATAAGTTCTCTTGGTTCTTGAGTGGATATTGAACTTCAAAACATTGTTGCATGTTAACAGTTCCTAAAGCATACTAGTAATGTGAAGTGAAACGTTTTATGGCAAAGACAAAGTTAAAAAGCAGATTATCTTTCAATAAATGGTTTTACATGTGAAATGTGGTGTAACCCTTTGCTCTTCTCAGTAAGCAGAGTTTCAAATTAAATGCAATTATCATGTGGTATACGTCGGTAAAGGATACTGGAATTTTTCTCAAGGTTAGCGTCTATGTTATTTTTCCCTGAGACAGCGGGCACAGGTGGCTGCCTGCGGTGCGAGTTATTGTCTGTTTCTTTGTTGGCGTGCGTCGTTCCTGGGATTAGGAGACCTAACTTCTACAAATTCGCTTTGACGAAACGGCTCTTCCCTGTTTGAAGCTCGCCAGTTCTGATGAAATTCAGGTCTGTCGTTACGATCATATCGTCTGTCGTCATGTCGGTAGATTCCATAGTTTCTTTCTTGTCGGTCACGTGGTGGAGAATTTCTCCCTGAATTGTAACTGCGTGCTGGACCGTTGCGTCTGACATTATTCTGTCTCCCATGATAATAATAGTTCTGGTTGCCAAATTGTCTGTTTCTACGATTGTCTCTGTCATATTCATTACTACGGAAATGCGATCTTTCTCTGTAACTATTATTACTCTGCCAACGGTTGTCATACGGGTGGTGTCTGTTTTGGTCACGCTTTGCGTTGTAAGAATAGCCTTGTTGTGTCCAGGTATTATTTCTTTCATCGCGGAATTGCGACGGGTGTGACCTGTAATGATTGTTTTCCTGTTTTCACATCCCGCGACTGTCTGTGTTAATTTCTAATTCTTGTAAGAGTCCCTGAAAAACTTCAATGTCGTCTTTGCAACGTCCTGCTAAAATAATATGCCGTAAATGTTCAGGTAATTTGATTAAGCAAATGCGGATGAGTTCTGAGGCGCTGTACGGGTTTGACAGGTACTGATTCTTGTGCAACATGTATTCAAAATATTTCACAAGACTGGAAAATTCAGATTGTTCAAAGTGTTTCATCATCATGATGCAATGTTTTACTCGGTCTTGTGTAGCTTGTGACCAATATGCTGAGAGGAACGCATGGTAAAATTCTCCTTCACTGTGACAATCGTGAATGACCGATCGCATTCTTACAGCTGGTTCATTCTCCAAGTAGCCACACATAAATTCTAAACTGTGCTCCAATGACCAGTTGGGAGGCAAACAATGAGAGAATTGATGGAGCCACACTTGTGGATGAATGTCGTTGGCAGAATTCTTAAACGTTTTGAATTTACGTGTAGTAACGAACAGCTTATAGTCAAAATCATCGTGTCGGCGAGTAGCACATCGCTCATTGTTACTTCGTTTCGGCGGTTCCATCTCAAAATCCAATGAGCCTTGCCAATTTCTTTCATAATTTCCGAAGTGCTCTGAGTTATTATTTTGTGGCTGTTCCGTATTTCTATGTCCCTCTTCCTGTATTGGAGCGCGAGTGGCCTCTGGAATACGTAATTCTTGTATTACCTGTGTCAGCTGATCTTGTACTTCCCAGATTTCTCTTTGGTGTTGCGTATTAATTTGATTCAGATTTTCTTTCAGTTTCCTAATTTGTTCATACTCTTCTGTGTCAGTGAAGGCTACAAGTCTTGTGTCATTCAGATCATCATCTACCTTTGTAGATAAGTTAGTGACCTGATCCGAAAGTTCGGCTACTTTCTCCGATAGTGAACACATTTCCTCAGTGTGTTTTTCTGAACCAAGTTTCAGAGTGTCCATTTCTGTTGAAATCGAATCTACTGTGTCCTTTAAGTTTTCCTGAGTTTTTGCACGTTGCGTAACCGAATCGGTAGATGCAACTGAGTCAATTTTAGCCCACAAGGTCTCATGATTTTCATGAACAATGGTTTGCAGTTCTTTTATGGCTGCTTCGTGATTCTGTAATGCATTTTCATGACGCGAAAAAATAGGTTGGAAATGCTCACAAATTTGTGTTTTTACGTCATTACAGACTTTTTGACATTTCGATTCAATGTTATGTAACTCAGCAGTTAAATCTTCACGTGTTTGTTCGAGAGTTTGTTCCAATGAGTCTAACTTTTGAAGCTTTTGCTGTGTTTGTCTCTGATTTTGTTCCATTGTGTGTAACTGTTGCTGTGTTTATCTCTGGTGTTGTTCAGTTGTGTATAACTTTTGAAGCTTTTGCTATGTTTGTTTCTGATTTTGTTCCAGCATTGTGTCTAACTTTTGTAGCCTTTGTCGCATTTGTTGCATTAACTGTAACAACAGTGCACTGGTATCTGAAACATGTTCGTCAGTGCTATTAGGAAGTGCATTTGAACCGGCAATATCCGCAGTTTGAATAGCAGAAAATGTGTCTTGACTTATTTGAGAAAAGGGTGAGGACGCAAAACCTGAATCTACAGTATTTGCAAGATTGTGTCCTGTCATTTCGGATTCCTGAGGCAAGCTGTTGCCGACCGATCGATCGATAATGCTTCCCTGTTCACTAATTGTTTCACTGCCTACGCCATTGTTTGCAGCCCGCTCCATTTCCCTATGTACAATTACCAAATTACTACTTTGAACATTAGTTAATTCATTACTCGGTGGCGCTAACACACTGCTTTCGTCTTCACTGTCATTTCTCAGTTTACTTTGGAGCCTAGTATTACGTTTTTCACACGCCATTATTGTCACAATATTTCACACGACAACACAGAAAAACACAATTTGAAGAGCAAAAATAAGAGAACACATTAACATAGCAGTGAAAATAATATCTAGTTAATTGCAAGCGTAGCTGCGAAATACTTGGTGCAAATCTACATGCATGCCACAACTGTTTTACTGTACAACAATAAAAGGCTGCAACTACAAAGGAGATTCTCTCTATAATTACGCGCTAGCAGTAAACAAAAGCTACACTAATTACACAAACTACAAGAAAAAATCAGAAGATTCCAGTGAGGTATCCTGGCAGGGTCGCCATATGAAACGTCCCCTTAGAACCATTGTATATGACTGTGCTTAAACTGACACACAATATTTTTAGCGCAACGCAATCTGACTATCAATGATCCCTGCAAAAGAATGGCCCTGAGTAACATTAAACTATACCTTTCAGAAATCACTTACCTCACAAAAATCTTCATTGCTCGAACCACTGCAATACAGCGAGCGCCACTACTGCCAGCCAAATAAAAGATTCAAATTACTGAAGGCACTATCTACTGATAGGGATAGTTAGCAAATGAAAGATATTAATAGAGAACAAACAATGTATTTACCTTAATAGTCATAATATATATAGCAGTTCATGACAAATTACAAAACTCCGCCATCTCTCTCCCCACATCCACCACTGCTGGTGGCTCACCTCCAACTGCGCAACGCTACGCGCTGTTCACATCCAGCTGCTGCTGCCCAACACTACAATGGCAGACAACAATGCAAACTAGCCACAGACTGCACACAGCACAGCCAGTGATTTTCATACAGAGCGCTACGTAACGTTGCCAATAAGAAAACATAAACAGCCTACTTACATAAAGAAAACATAAACAGCCTACTTACATAAAGAAAACATAAACAGCCTACTTACACCATGCCGAGGGAGGACTCGAACCTCCGACGTGGGGAGCCGCACGTACGCCTTAGACCGCGCGGCTCTACCCTATTCTTGGCTTCAGCATCATCCAACTTCTTTCCGTAGATACGTTTACCAGCTTCACCGTTTCAGAGATGCTAGTGACCGGCCATAACCCTCGACAAAGTTGCTTTTTTTGAGTCATCAGTCTGGTTTGTTGTCTTCCGCTATGAACTGATTCCCTGTGCCAACCTCTTCCTCTCAGAGTAACACTTGTAGCCTCCGTCGCCAATTGTTTTGTGGCTGTATTCCAGCCTTTTTCTTCCTCCGCAGTTGTTATCCTCTACAGCTCCCTCTAGTGACATGAAGGATATTCCGTAAGGTCTTAACAGATGTCCTAAAGTCTTGGCGCTCCTTCTCGTTAGTGTTTTCCGTACACTGCTTTTCTCGCCTATTCTACCGAGAAACTGCTTTCCTCACCTAATCTACTGAGATCTTCTTCATTCGTTACCTCATCAGTTCACTTAATTTTCAACATTCGTCCGTAAGTCCTCATCTCGTAAGCTTCACTTCTCTTCTGTTTCTGTTTCCCCATAGTCCAAGTCCCACTGCCATACTATGCTGAATTCGAAACGTATATTCTCAGAAATTCTTCTGCAAATTATGTCCTATGTTTCATGGCCTGGTTTGTCTTTTTTGCCAGCCCAAATTTGCTTTTCTGTCGTATTTGCCCTGTCCGTCATGGGTTATCTTGCTGCCTAGGTACTAAACTTCTTTAACTTCGCGTACTTGGTGATCTCAGTTCTGATGTTAAGTTTCCCGCTGTTCGCATTTCCGCTACTTCTCACTACATTACTCTTTCTCTGATTTACTGTCAATCCATATTCTGCAGTCATTAGACTGTTCATGCCACTCAGCAGATCCTGTAATTTTTCTTCACTTTCAAGGAGGATAGCAATGTCATAAGCCTTTCACATTGAATTTTAATTCCGCTTTTGGATCGTTCTTTTATTTCCGTCATTGCCTCTTCGATGTATAGATTGAACAGTGCCTCGCGGAGTGGCCGTGCGGTCGAAGGGCGCCATGTCACGGACTACGCGGCCCCTCCCGCCGGAGGTTCGAGTCCTCACTCGGCCATGTGTGTGTGTGTGTTGTTCTTAGAACATGTTTAAGTAGTGTGTAAGTCTAGGGACCGATAACATCAGCAGTTTGATCCCTTAGGAATTCACACGAATCTGAACACATCTCATTGAACAGTAGCGGCAGAGGAATACACCCTTGTCTTACAGCCTTTTCGATTCGAGCACTTTGGTTCCTGGGTTTCTACCTTTATTGTTCCTGTTATTGTTCCTTCTTGAATCCTGTACATATTGTATGTTATCGGCCTTTCCCTAAAACGTATCCCTTTTTTCTCAGCTTTTCGAACATCTTGCACCATTTGACAATTTCGAATCTTTACAGGACGATGATGATGTTTGATGATGTTTCGTTTGTGAGGCGCTCAACTGCGTGGTCATCAGTGCCCATTACAAAGTCACAATCTTTACACAGTCCAATCTATCCACTTTCACGAATGATTATGATGATGCGATGATGAGGACAACGCAAACACCCAGTCCCCGGGCAGACAAAATCTCCAACCCGGCTGGGAGTCGAACTCGGGACCCCGTGATCCAGAGGCAGCAATGCTAGACACTAGACCACGAGCTACGGACATTTCCTGGACGAGAAAGTGTTTTTATTGTTCTGTGGCGTATCTGTCATTATCATCCGCAACGTTAGCGCCGTGTGTCTGGTGCGTTTATCTTTCCTACAGTCAAACTGATAATAATTTAACACATACTCAATTTTCTTTTCATTCTTTCGTATATTATCATTGCCAGAAACTTGGATGCATGAGCTAATAAGCTGACTGTGTGATAATTCTATCACTTATCGGCTCTTGCGATCTTCAGAATTGTGTGGTTGATGGTTTTTTTTTCCGAAAGGCAGATGGTATATCGCCAGGACATACATTCTACACACCAATGTGAATACACGTTTTGCTGACTCTGTTCCCAATGATATTATAAATTGTGATGGACTGTTATCTATTCCCTCTGCGTTATTCGATTCTAGATCTTCGAAATCTCTTTTAAATTCTGATTCTTGTGTTGAATCCCCTACCTCTTCTACATCGCCTGCTGTTTCTTCTTCTGTTAGGTCGTCAGACAAGTGTACCCCCTTACAAAGGCTTTCGGTGAACTCTTTCGACCTATCCGTTTTCTCCTCTGCATTTAACACCGAAATTCCCGTTGCACTGTTTATGTTAGGGCCCTTGCTTTTAATTTGAGCGAAGGCTGTTTTGACTTTTCCATATGCTGAGTCAGTCTTACCGTCAACCATTTCTTTTTCAATTTCTTCACAGTTTTTATGCAGATATGTCGCCTTTGCTTCCTTGTACTTCATGTCATTCCTAAGTTGACTTGTATTTCTGTATTCTCGACTTTCCGTGAACGTTTTTGTACTTCCTACTGTCATCGATAAACTGAAGCAATTCTTCTGTTACCCGTGGTTTCTTCGCAGTTTTCTTATTTGTAACTATTTTTTTCTAACTTGTGATTGTCCTGATTAGAGATTCCGTTTCAATTCAACTACATTTTAAGCTATTCCTTATCACAGTATCTATAATCTCAGAGAACTTCAATTGAACCTCTTTATTCCGTAATACCTCCGTATCCCACTTCGTTGTGCATAGATTTTTCCTGATTAATGTCTTTAAACTTCAGCCTAGTCTTCATCACTATTGAATAACGTTCTGAGTCTACACCGGCTCCTGCTTACGCAGTACAATCCAGCAATTGATTTCGGAATCTTGTGTTGAGGCTTAAATTGATTTACCTACATGAGTATATGTTTCATTTTTTCTATTTTTACCCATTCATCCGCTTAAGTAGTTTACGGCAATGACTAAAACGCGGTATGTCCACAGCAATGAAGTCTGACGAATTATCCCCGCGCAGGATTAGGCGAGCGGTCTGAGGCGCTGCAGTCAAGGACTGTGTGGCTGGTTCCGGCGGGGGTTCGAATCCTCCCTCGGTCATGGGTGTGTGTGTTTGTCCTTAGGATAATTTAAGTTAAGTAGTGTGTAAGCTTAGGGACTGATGACCTTAGCAGTTAAGTGCCATAAGATTTCACACACGTTTGAACATTTTTGTAGAATTAGCAAGAAAAGATGAAGAACATTAATTTTCGTATGTTTGTAAAAACTCCTATCGAATGTGACATCGATTTGGTCCTGTCTATTTTTTCCCGTCCACGATAGTCAGAGGACGTGGATTTCTGTTAGGTTCAGTAATAACGCGAAATATATTAATCCTTATTGTACGAAGTCATTGTAACTTATTAGTTTGTTATTTCACCTTATCTATCCATCTGCCTTGCTGGTCGCTGTAATACTTCGGAAAAGCAAGAACTGTAAGCAGAGAGAGAGCTGGACGCCGTAGCATCGTCCTTAAAGAAGAAGAGGAGGTAAATAACTTTAAGGCTCAAACAATTATCAACTAATAATACAATATTATATGGCACATACTTTTCGTGTATACTAAAACTCATAAGCCTGACTGTCTTGAGTGTGCGTTGCTGGGCGCAAATTAACTGAGACACGCGCACCCGATCGAACTCACTGTTTTTGCGGCTTTTGTGAGGCGCTAACAAATTCCCATCGAAATTATTATTCTTAAAATTATTAATTAATGAAAAGAACTGGAGACAGGTCGCAGGATAGTGCCAGATATATTAGACAGGTCCAATAATTAAATATTATAAAACGTGTTGTTTACATTCGAATGTACTAATTGATTTTTATTTACTTTATTAGTGGAATGTTGCAGAAAAAAAACCGAAGTGAAACACCACATGGTATGCATAAGTTGCAAACGGTTAACCGGATGAATTGTGCCAACAAAGTTTTAAGATCATCTATAAGGAACGAAAATACTCCATCATACAACTCGCATGACTGAGCTTGGTAACGCCTCGATCAAGAGTAGTATCGGTACCTATCCAGTCATAAAAATGAAGATTATTTTTAGAAGCAATAGAGATGAGGATTAACAATATTGTGACTTTTTGGAATGTGTATACAAAAACTGTAAACGGCAACAATATACTGCAGTACTGGCGTAGAACGTATCATGTACTAATAGGGAAAATTCTCTCACTTAGTTTTAAGATTAAAATTCTGTTTTATTTCATATTTGTAACTTTAAAAAAATTTACACAGTGCAACCAGTAGAATAGTTGTGGCAACTAATGAAAAAGCGTAGAGACACAAAAAGTCGCCGCAACGGGGACGACGACAAATGACAGTGACACCGATCAATCGACGACGGCCGGGAATATTATACAAATTCAGTTTATGCTGTTGACAATAATGTCTTACCTCATGACGCTACAATGTTAACGGTAGACGAGACTAGTTCCCAAATCTCACCGAGACACAGTTTCTAGCATGAAGCCAGTGAAAGGCCCGCTAATGCGGAATCAGTAAATTTGTTTCTCCATGTGATGAGAATTTGATTCAAATGTGACGGAACAAGACATGGCAGGTACACCAGACGCTAATGCGTCATCAATGCTTTCAACGCAGGACATATGTAAAGGCCACACTGACATAATGAAGAATTTATTTTATAATTTTTCTACGCAACAGCCGAAGAACTTGATGAGAAAATTCTGATTTTGAAAATGAACAAAAGCAAACGTTTCATGGTTTTAAGAATGACCTATCACGGGGGTTTCGAAACTTTAAGTTAAAATCTGAGCACTGACCTTTCTAATGATTTAAAATGCAAAGTTGCAAATATCGGAAAGAAATTAAAGGTGCAATTATGCTCTGAGTTGTCTCAGAAGATAAAGAACCTAGATTCAAAAGTGTCATCTATGACGAGGCACAAGAGGAAATGGCTCGTAAGCTAAAGATCTTGAGTGACGTGTAGACTGAAATGCAAGACGCTCGATCGGAAATTTGCAGAAATTTACATACTGTGACAGTACATTTAACATGTTTCAATCTTTGTGTAAAGGTTTGCTAGAAGAAGCGCAGGAGCTCTCGGTAAAGGTGAGTAATTTGGATACAGATACTAAGAAAGTACAACAAAAAATCGAAAAGGAGGTAAAGAATTTCAACGACAAAGGCGAAGCGGGAACGCTAAACAAGGATACGGCCCTCGCACAGAAGCTGGTACAAGAGCATAAGACCTATGTGGAAGCAGTTGAAGAGGTAGTAAAGGAAAGGGAAAACGAATTGATAGCTAGGATTGAGCTGGACTTAAGGCAGCGGAAGAGAAGTTGGAGAACAGTCTAATTAATGTTTCGGATGTCACAAGAGAGACGCTAGTGGAAACAAAACGGGTGCAGTCGGAAAAGATAGATAGCGGTAACACTTATCAACCATTTTCTACCATTTCTTCAGACGGAGAAGAAAAGAATTACAAAATCTAACACCAACAACAACAATCAGCACCAGTTGCGCAAGCGTATTTAGTGTATAACAATGTGCATCCGAACGATGCCACGGCTGCAACAGACAATACTGCACGTTTGTCTATATTATTAGCGGACGAGAGTCTGCTCCGCCATAGGCAATTTGCGATATTTTCAACAGGGGTGAGAGAACGAACACCATTGAGTTTAGAAAAGTTTTTCGCTACGTGTTAACCTGCAACTGGACGAAGCACAGAAGACCCGGTTTGCTTGGGGGTATACACAGGGTGATGACTTTTTTTGTGGGCAACAGATAAGGCTGAGAGATGCTACATCTATGAGCAATCTGAACGAGATTTCTTGGACAAACATTAGTCCACAGCAGTCCAAGAGAGGCTACGTCGAGAGATTTCCAATCCATCATCATTCAGCAGTAAACAAGGGGGACTGACGAAAGTCACCTTTCCGCGCTTATCAGGGTAAACCGATCGCAACAATTGAAAATTACATAGAGTGTTTTTTACCGGTGCTCGACTCGATAGACCTAATATATGAAGAGGGTCCGTCGCAACCACAGAACATTAATATGCAGGTGCGCCTCAGAAAAACAGTCAACATCAGAATGGCAACGGTGGCAATAGTCAACAAAGTTGATATCCATACGCTCCGTACAACAACAATAATAATACAAGAAATAATTATGGTAGCGGGGGAAACCAAAAGTACAAACGAGGTTTCAAAGGAAAACACAAACCGACTTATAACAGGCCCCCTTGTATGGAACAGAGGGTCTGTGGTCAACAAGTTCACAACGCACCCTCGCAAGTGGCAATAACCTAGACAGTAATTGGCAGGAACAGACCGCAAGCAGACCATCCGACAGTCTTCTACTGGCAATTGCAATAAACGGAATAACAATTATATATCCACTGGGGGTCAGAGTAAAAGAGAATTTAATACCAGAGCAATACAGGACAAGAGCTGGCGAGGTAAACTCCACTACGTACAGGTAGTATTCACAGTGAAAAGGCTAATCCACCGACCAATTAGGAAAACTCGAACAGATCGCGATAAACCCACATTCACATACCAATAAAAAGGATGGGGCCACGCAGTTTATTCCAAATTACTTTCTCAGATATGACCGAGAGGTAGATACGAAAGAAGAACTGTGTCGGCAAGCTGTAAACAACTTAGACAAGGATAGTGAGGACTCAGTGTAAGTTATAGTTAATGCCCGGGTATGTGATCTAGATTTACCTGTGGTACTTGATACAAGCGCATCAACCAATGTACTATAACAAGGTCTGTTTAACTAGCTGCAAAGACGATGTTATACAACAAATTTTCCTGTGCAGAATTGTGGTATTCTGTCTGCAAAGGGGAGCAAGTCAAATGTAGTTAAACTTCAGTCATTGATACCCATTACCAAGAGCAATTTTTCTCTGAAGTGTGTTTGACTGGTAGTGGTAAAACTTGTAATGAACTATCTTACTGGAATGCATACTTTTAGACAATATGAAGTACAGATTGACATAGAGTACGGAAAATGTTTCTTTACAATCAATGTAGGGAGGTTATCAGTAAATGTAATTAAATCCAGCACAACTGAAAATACACTCAAAGCGAGTACTCGTATCAGAGTACAATAGTCACAACCAAACGTACAGTGTCTCGATACTCAAAAGAATGAGCAGCTGTCTGAAGAACACATCAACTCGGAGACTGTTTGAAGCAAGGTACGCGAATCTTCTAGTTTGTTAGAGGATCAGAAGAAGGAGCACAAAAAGCAATACTTCAGTATGCGCAATTATTTAGAAGGCATCCCAAGGTAATAAAGGGGTATGAATGTAAAATGGACGATTACCCACACGAGACAGTCTGCTTTCCTTCATATGCAATTCCTTGGGCAAAAGGAAAAAAACTGTGATGTAAGTAATCCCCCTGTTGCAGCCCTATTTTAGCTATCGCCAAGCCCGACGGTAGCGTCAGGCTTGTGCTTGATGCCCAATGTATAAGCAAAATCATTGTTCTGCGGGTCAGGACATGGCCTAACAACCTTGAAGAACAGTTACTGAAATTTGAAAATGTTAAATACTTCACTATAATTGATTTAAAAACGTCTTGTTAGCAAATGTCATTAAATTAAGATAGTAGAAAGTACACAGCCTTTGTGTGTGGGCAGGAGCTATGAATTTTGTTTTGTCCTTTAGCTTGAATGTGAGTGCAGGTATTTTCATTTCTACACTGGACAAAATTTTGGGACCAGAAATTCTCAGTAGAGTCTCTATGTTGATGACCTGTTAATATCTACTCCAACATGTTAAGAACACGTGAGGCTTTTGGCACAAGTCGTATAACGGTTTGCAGAATATGGGGTCACAGCTAATTTGACGAAGTCAGAGTTTGGAACAGAAAAGGTCGAATTCCGGGCTCATATTATCTCGCCAAACGGTGTACTACCTGATCCAGGAAAACGTGATGCATCCAAACATTTCCCGCTGCCACACAATAAAAAACAACTCAAGGCGTAGTTGGGTTTGGTTTCACTTTTTCGTAAATTCATTCCATAGTAAAGCATTGCTGAGTCTTTTGAGGAAAAACAATCCATGGATATGGACCGGTCAGTGTCAAGCTGACTTCGACAAAACATACTACACCAGCCTGACATATCACAGGATGTTTGCTGGAGTGATGATGATGATGATGATGATGAGCGTATGGCGTTGGTGGCCGAGAGAACCCTCGCGGGACGGTTCGGCCGCCGCTCCACAAGTTCTTTAACGCCACTACGGCGACTTGCACCTGAATGAGGATGAAATTATGATGGAAGACACGCAACACCTAGTAATTTCGAGTCAGAGAAAATCCCTGACCCCGCTGGGAATCGAACCCGGGACACCGTGAGCGGGAAGCGAGAACGCTACGGCAAGACCACGAGCCGCGGACTTTGGTGGAGTACAAATGCATCTTCTTTTTTTTTTTTTTTCTATACTCCGCGAGCCACCTTACGGTGTGTGGCGGAGGGTACTTATTGTACCACTATCTGATCCCCCCTTCCCTGTTCCATTCACGAATTGTGCGTGGGAAGAACGACTGCTTGCAAGTCTCCGTATTTGTTCTAATTTCTCGGATCTTTTCGTTGTGATCATTACGCGAGATATATGTGGGCGGTAGTAATATGTTGCCCATCTCTTCCCGGAATGTGCTCTCTCGTAATTTCGATAATAAACCTCTCCGTATTGCGTAACGCCTTTCTTGAAGTGTCCGCCACTGGAGCTTGTTCAGCATCTCCGTAACGCTCTCGCGCTGACTAATGTCCCCATGACGAATCGCGCTGCTTTTTGCTGGATCATGTCTATCTCTTCTATTAATCCAACCTGGTAAGGGTCCCATACTGATGAGCAATACTCAAGAATCGGACGAAAAAGCGTTTTGTAAGCTATTTCTTTCGTCGATGAGTCACATTTTCTTAGAATTCTTCCTATGAATCTCAACCTGGCGCCTGCTTTTCCCACTATTTGTTTTATGTGATCATTCCACTTCAGATCGCTCCGGATAGTAACTCCTAAGTATTTTACGGTCGTTACCGCTTCCAATGATTTACCACCTATGGCATAATCGTACTGGAATGGATTTCTGCCCCTATGTATGCGCATTATATTACATTTATCTACGTTTAGGGAAAGCTGCCAGCTGTCGCACCATGCATTAATCCTCTGCAGGTCTTCCTGGAGTACGTACGAGTCTTCTGATGTTGCTACTTTCTTGTAGACAACCGTGTCATCTGCAAATAGGCTCACGGAGCTACCGATGTTGTCAACTAAGTCATTTATGTATATTGTAAACAATAAAGGTCCTATCACGCTTCCTTGCGGTACTCCCGAAATTACCTCTACATCTGCAGATTTTGAACCGTTAAGAATGACATGTTGTGTTCTTTCTTCTAGGAAATCCTGAATCCAATCACAAACCTGGTCCGATATTCCGTAAGCTCGTATTTTTTTCACTAAACGTAAGTGCGGAACCGTATCAAATGCCTTCCTGAAGTCCAGGAATACGGCATCAATCTGCTCGCCAGTGTCTACGGCACTGTGAATTTCTTGGGCAAATAGGGCGAGCTGAGTTTCACATGATCTCTGTTTGCGGAATCCATGTTGGTTATGATGAAGGAGATTTGTATTATCTAAGAACGTCATAATACGAGAACACAAAACATGTTCCATTATTCTACAACAGATTGACGTAAGCGAAATAGGCCTATAATTATTCGCATCTGATTTATGACCCTTCTTGAAAATGGGAACGACCTGCGCTTTCTTCCAGTCGCTAGGTACTTTACGTTCTTCCAGCGATCTACGATAAATTGCTGATAGAAAGGGGGCAAGTTCTTTAGCATAATCACTGTAGAATCTTAAGGGTATCTCGTCTGGTCCGGATGCTTTTCCGCTACTAAGTGATAGCAGTTGTTTTTCAATTCCGATATCGTTTATTTCAATATTTTCCATTTTGGCGTCCGTGCGACGGCTGAAGTCAGGGACCGTGTTACGATTTTCCGCAGTGAAACAGTTTCGGAACACTGAATTCAGTATTTCTGCCTTTCTTCGGTCGTCCTCTGTTTCGGTGCCATCGTGGTCAACGAGTGACTAAATAGGGTATTAAGATCCGCTTACCGATTTTACATATGACCAAAACTTTTTAGGGTTCTTGTTTAGATTGTTTGCCAATGTTTTATGTTCGAATTCGTTGAATGCTTCTCTCATTGCTCTCTTTACGCTCTTTTTCGCTTCGTTCAACTTTTCCTTATCAGCTATGATTCGACTACTCTTAAACCTATGATGAAGCTTTCTTTGTTTCCGTAGTACCTTTCGTACATGATTGTTATACCACGGTGGATCTTTCCCCTCGCTTTGACCTTAGTCGGTACGAACTTATCTAAGGCGTACTGGACGATGTTTCTGAATTTTTTCCATTTTTGTTCCACATCCTCTTCCTCAGAAATGAACGTTTGATGGTGGTCACTCAGATATTCTGCGATTTGTGCCCTATCACTCTTGTTAAGCAAATATATTTTCCTTCCTTTCTTGGCATTTCTTATTACACTTGTAGTCATTGATGCAACCACTGACTTATGATCACTGATACCCTCTTCTACATTCACGGAGTCGAAAAGTTCCGGTCTATTTGTTGCTATGAGGTCTAAAACGTTAGCTTCACGAGTTGGTTCTCTAACTATCTGCTCGAAGTAATTCTCGGACAAGGCAGTCTTCGAAGCGACTAGGAGTATTCTTATTTCAGATCACTGAAGTGCTGGGGAACTGACACCTAAGATTTGCTAGTTTTGCTATTCAAACACTTTTTAAATCCGAGTGGTCATATTCCGTGACAAAAGTCGAGGCTCTTTGGATTAAATGGACATTTGAGAAATTTGAGTATTACTTAAGAGCTGACACTGGACTCGCATTCGGGAGGACGACGGTTCAACCCCGCGTCCGGCCATTCTGATTTAGGTTTTCCGTGATTTCCCTAAACCACTCCAGACAAATGCCAGAGTGGTTCCTTTCAAAGGGCACGGCCGACTTCCTTCCCCGTCCTTCTCTAATCCGATGAGACCGATGACCTCGCTGTCTGGTCTCCTTCCCCAAAACAACCCAACCCCAACTTAAGAGGCAAGTACACTAAAGTCTACTGTGACAATTAAGCAAGTTATTTTCTATTGACGTGCACATTATTACATCGATGGCTAGCCAGATGTTGACGTACCTGCAGGAGTTCAATTTTGAAACTGTGTACGTCAAGGGTAAACAAAACACAGTCACAGACACCGCGTCGAAGGTTAGGTCAAGGACTCGATGAATTCCTGGAATTCGAAGAACAAAATTCTGAAATTGGGGTTCTACTTATCCAGGATAAGAGACATCAGCCATATTACGTAAAGAAGTGTAAGAGTTTTGAGCAATTGCAAGACGGAGCTCTGCCATGGAAAAAGGTAAAGTCGAAATTGTCTGAAAATAAGGAAGAGAATTTGATAAAATTTTTTGCTATATAAAAGAGAGTGCCGTTCCATTCGCGCACACCGAATCAGAATGGACGGTGTGAGTGTTTACCGAAAGGTTACGTGGATGATTTCATTATGTACACTCACAATGTACGAGGTCACTATTGGGTCTCCAAATGCTCTAAGATAAATACGTGCTTTTTTCGCAAATTACAGAGAAGAGGTCTCCAAGTAATTTAGAAGTGCGTTCCTTACCAAAAGATGAAGCACTCAAAGGAGTCCAAGTTGATCTAATTACATTCTGTACTAACAACAAAACCTTTAGAATCAGTGTCCTTGGATGCTGCTTAACCCAATCTACAAGAGAATGGAGCAGTCAAATATGGTATTTCCTTTAAGATGTTTTCACAAAATATGTTAACTTGTGTGCAGTTCTATTATTAGGAGCATTACAGAAGATTATGGCCTGAGAGTGGATAGGCTTCCAATATTATTAACGGAGAATGCACTGTACGTCACAGGCAAAATACGGAAGGAATTTACTACCACAAACAAAATGAAACGTCTATTAATACGCAGATTTTGCCCCTAGGCAATCCCAATACAAAGCATATTCAAAGAATTAAACACACCTATACACCACAGAAGCACACGAAATGGGTTAAGCTTGTCTCACCATCGCAACAAATCATTAACACCTTACCACACACTTCAACCCGTTTTACACCTACAGAATTGTTGTTCAAAAGGAAGTCAAAAGTCGACAAGTGGGAAAAAAATCATTACCCCATAGACCTAGTATAGAGATATCACTTGCAGGAAAAGTATGGCAGGCTTTGTGTAATCTGGAGGAAAAGGACGAACACAGGAAAAAGTCGAACGACAAAACATTAGGGCACACAGTACAGTTTCAAGTGGGACTAGAGGTATTACGAATGCACCCTAAATCTACGAAATATGGGAAGCTCAATTGTAAATGGCAACTTCTGTAAACTGGGCCATTTGTGGCTGCTAAAATCCCACGTCGAGCTGAATACAGATTAGGCTACCCTAATAATGAAAAGGACAATGAACTTAATGCACACAGGGATCTAAGACAATTTTCACTCTTAAATGAATGGACAAAGGTCAAACTTCAATTGAAGTACATGAACAAGCGAAATATTTCAGTATAATAGATATATAACAACTGTTCGCTTAGTTTTAGGGCAAAACTTTCATTTTACGTATTTATATGTTTTTAAATGGAAGCAAAGTAAGTTATAGTAAATTAAGATTCTGTTTAATGTCAAAATGCTATATCAAGTCTGACAATGAAACATGATCGCAGTTGTGCTTATTCATTCTGCAATAAGTACATTTCCAAAATACAATGTCACAATACACTTGAGATGTAAGCACGGGATATAGCATTACGAGAAGGAGAGGACGTTCAGGTGTAGTAGGATCTAACACGTAGGTCAGCAACCTCCGCGTAAGCGCAGAAATAGTTCAGCTCAACTCTTCGCTTAGCACGTTGGATGTATCACAAGCTTGGCATCTATCTGCTAGATAAGCTGTTTCTCGATGTTGACATATAAGTTAATTACTATTAAAACGAAGTCGTCTACACTGTAAGGATGAAACTAATACAGTAAGGAGCTTTAAAATGAAAGAAGATTTACGGAGAAAGAAAGAACGACTACCTACAAGAACTTACCTGCATACTCCCCTACTGTTTACATTATATAAGAAACTGGTATAGGCAAGCATATTCAAATACAGAGATATGTTAACAGGCCAAGTACGGCGCTGCAGGCGATAACGCCTGTATAACACAACAAATGTCTGGCGCACTTCTTAGCTCGGTTACTGCTGCTACAATGGCAGGTTATCAAGACTGAACATGGTGTTACAGTGGGCACACGATCGATGGTACACAGCATCTCCTAGGTAGCGATGAAGTGGGGGATTCCCGTACGACCATTTCACGAGTGTATCGTGAATATCAGGAATCCGATTAAACATGAAATATCGGACATTACTGCGGCCGCAAAAAGATCGTGCAAGAACAGGACCAACGACGTCGGAAGACAATCATTCAACGTGACAGAAGGGCAACCCTTCCGCAAATTGCTGCAGATTTCAGTGCTGGGCCATCAACATGTGTCAGCGTGCGAACCATTCAACGAAACATCATCGATATGGGCTTTCGGAGCCGAAGGCCCACTCGTGTACCCTTGATGACTGCACGAGACAAAGCTTTACGCATCACGTGGGCCCATCAACACCGACACTGGACTGTTGATTACTGGAAACATGTTGCCCGGTCAGAGGAGTCTCGTTTCAAATTGTATCGAGCGCACGGATGTGTACGGGTATGGAGACAACCTCATGAATCCATGGACCCTGCATGTTCCAGCTGGTGGAGAGTCCGTAATGGTGTGGGGAATGTGCAGTTGGAGTGATATGGATCCCCGATACGTCCAGATACGACTCTGACAGGTGACACGTTAAAATGGTTCAAATGGCTCTGAGCACTATGGGACTTAACTTATCAGGTCATCAGTCCCCTAGAACTTAGAACTAGTTAAACCTAACTAAGCTAAGGACATCACACACATCCATGCCCGAGGCAGGATTCGAATCTGCGACAGTAGCGGTCGCGCTGTTCCAGACTGTAGCACCTAGAACCGCTCGGCCACCCCGGCCGGCAGGTGGCACGTCTGATCACCTGCACCCACTCATGTCCATTGTGCATTCCGACGGACGTGTGAATTTCAGCTCACCTCACACGTTCAGAATTGTTACCAAGTGTCTCCAGGAACACTCCTCTGAGTTTAAACACTTCCTCTGGCCTCCAGACGTCTCAGACATTAACATTATTGAGCATATCTGGGATGCCTTGCAACGTGCTCTTCAGAAGAGATCTCCTCCACTTCGTACTCTTACGGATTTATGGAAAGCCGTGCAGGATTCATGGTGTAACTTTCCTCCAGCACTACTTCAGACGTTAGTCGAGTCCATGTCACGTCGTTTTGCGGCCCTACACGATATCAGGCAGTTGTACCAGTTTCTTTGGGTCTTCAGTGTAATTTCGATAACAAAGAAATCTGAGCTGTTGGGTTTCACTGTATAATCCCGTCGTCTCTGCTCTGGTTACATGCTTCCCTTACCGGGTCATGTGCCCACAACTCCACCGGGCGCCTGCCACTTTTGCGGCGGGCTGTGTTCATAATGTTTTTGCTCGTCAGTATACTGTTCTACTGGCTGCTCATCCCTCCAGGATCGTGCTTTTTGTTACCGAAATCTATCGATTTTACGTATATTCAATTTGTACTTTTATGTGCCGACAAAATGTCTACAACCACATCGAATTTTGTGGGAACGTGTTATTACAGGACTGACACTCTGCCACCAGCAGGTCTTGTTATTCTTTGTTTTATTTATTAACATCGTTTAAGCGCACCAAGAGCGGTGGAAACTTTTATACTCAATTACGAAAGCCACTGTTACACGCCATCAGCCGCTATGCACGACATCGGACGCTACACCTGCTGCCCGCATGCCTGTGACACGCTAACTTTGTTGTGAAACTAACCGTATCTTTTGTCTTAACAACAGTTTTCAGCAAACACAAACATTTTTCCTGATTAGTATCGGAGTATTAGTGTTGTTATACCTGGGCAAATAACGATATTATTACAACTGTTCTTCTTAGTTAATCCCTGTGTAAGTTAGCTGAATTGTTGTTGGACGTGATTGGTGGATATAGGGGTTCGATCGTATATTTTACAAGCACCACCTTAAACTTAACACTGTTTCAGATTTCGTTTTGACACTGTGGTTTCGTCCGCCAATCCAACAGATTCTCTTTGCAGATACTTGAAAAGAGATGTTTGAGGAGCACCTTATTAAACACCTCTGAAATAAATGTTGTAACTAAGTTCGTACGGTCGCCAAGCTCAGGGGGAGCTAATTTGTTTTATTAATTCTGATATTTACTGAGATTTAATAATCAGTTCTGTTAATATGATTCATACTTAAAAATTCAAGTTGAAAGCAAGCAATAATATTTCTAATGAATAGTTTGAGCATCCACATTCAAAACTTTAGTAATTAGTGAAAATTATTAGTTTAGTAGAGAATTTTTTTTAGCAAAAATCACATCAGTGACCAATGCATAGAGCTCAGTTTAAATGAATTGATAAACATACTTCGTACTTACTCAAGTTTTTGGAAACGTGAGATTCTTAAGACGTTAATTTTTACATAATTTATTATTTCCTATGGATCACAGAGGCTTGCGGATAGAACATTTTTTGCTGTGTGAAAGCAAATCCAACTCAGTTTTAAGAATCCACCATTCGCTAGTATGAATGCTTCTCCTCACAGTTTTCACATTTACAAACTGAAAGTCTGGCCACGTCGCGGCTACGTCGTCGAATTTGTGGTGGACAATGATCTCGCTCGTCTTCTTCGTGTCTCTGATAAATTATGGAACACCGTCCAACAAGCCGCTTTCTAGAGCTATTGTACCAGCAGCCATTGCTCACGAAACTTCATAGATTCTTGGAAATTTTGGAAATTTGTGGGACGAAACTGCTGGGTCATCGGTCCCTAAGCTTACGCACTACTTAACTTAAACTAACTTACGCTAAGGATAACAGACATTCCCATGTCCCATGCCCGAGGAAGGACTCGAACCTCCGACGGGGGGAGCCGCGCGGACCGTGACAAGGCGCCCCAGACCGCACGGCTATCCGCGCGATGACTTCAGCGACGACTTAATAATGTGGAAGTAAGCGACAGACCACATTGAGAATGTTTCTACACCGTGTTTATCACGATAATAATTTTACATCTGCGGCCAGTGAAAAAGCATCTGCACACTTGAAAGCCTCGCTATGGTGTACCTTCCCCATCCTAATGAGCACATCACCACTGAGCACACCAAACCATGTGCCCAATTAGAATGACTGATTTTCACGGCAAAATATTTATTAATTAAATCATTATTTGAACTGTCGGACTTGTGTAGTTATTTACAATCATGGAGAGAACTATTACATGTTTCTCTCTTTTCAAAGTAATCTCTATATGTAAAAGGAAATATCCTCACCGATTTACTGATTAATGATCGCCCAGCCAAAATCGTAGAGGGTAAAAACACGAAATTTTGGGAGGTTGTTGACCTTGCAGTGCAAGCACCGTTTAAGAAGGGATTTTCTGAAATTCCATCCCTAAGGTGTTGAAATAGTGCATGAAAAGGTTTTTGATACTATTTCGCTTTTAAGCTAGTTTTGGAGCTAGAACTATGAAAACTGGTATTTGGTTGCTCGATGAGGAGTAAAAAAATACACACTTCAACATTTTCGAAAATTCAACTCCTAAATGTGTGATATAGTGGGCGATTTTTTTAAAATAAATCATTATTAAAGAATTTCTAAAGCATTTTTAAAGCCACATCTTTGAAAATTGGGTTTTGACTTTTTGGTTGGAAATAAAAAAATACGTTTAGTTGTTTAACGAATTCAATAACTAAGGGGGTGAAATAGGGGATGGAATGTCTTATGAAAATATTTCATTACGAAAAAATTTTTAAAGCTAAATCTATAATAGCTTGTATTTCACTCATCAGCTAAAAAAATTAAAATGCAATATGTTTCAGTATACCTGGAAATTGAACCCCAAAGGCGGTGAAATACAGGGTGAACATTTTTATGAGAATTTTTCGTTACACTTTAACTTTTTTGAAGCTCAATCTATGCATATTGGTTTGTTTTTAGAGTGACAAGTATCTATACGGACAGTGCGACGTCATCAGGAACATCACGGTTTGTCAGCAGCGTGAGGATTACTGCGGCTTCCCTTGACGTAGCAGTGAGATAGTGTGTCCAACAACAACACTGAACACAGGAGTAGCAACTCGTGTCAGGCAACATCATGAAATATATGTGTGGAGGCTTCGAGAGGAAGGATATTGATACTTTGTATTCGTTGTTGTCATCGTGCACAATGCTTCTGGACACACAACACCGTCTTTTCTGGTTCGCATAGCCGGTAATTTGCACAGAACATAACAGCGTGGAGACTCCGAGGGAAAGTAATGTGTCTAAACATAAATCATCATCGTCAATCTGGCGTGATCGTACGGGTTGCTAATGCATACACACCACAATCATTTCTCGTTCGTATAGCCGGTAATTTTCACAGAACAGAATACAATTCTGATCCATTAAGGACAGTGGTGGTGCCATATTTTCGAGGTCTCCTTCTCGTTTCCTTTCAACGAGATAATGAAAGACTGTACGTTTCCTTTGCTGCCCTAACCTGCTTCGATACAGATGGTGTGTGACAGCACATTCTCTAGACATTTCACCATCTGAAAACATTCTTCACGGGTTGCCGATATCCTAGTGAGCCGGCATTCACCACCCGCTACGATGAGTCTCTGCAGTAGAGTCGTCATCCCTGTTTAGTATGTCTTGATGCCCAGCTGAATGACGTTCATTGTTACTGGTGGGTGAGACTGCTCTGTTTACTACTTTTCGCTTCCCGTGCACACCTAAATTCAATCACGTATCCTACCTACTGTGCTGTATAAGATCAACATATATTTTCCTGCCTTGGGAACCAGACTCCCGTATAACTTTTAGAATGAAATTCCCAATATTTGCATGCACACTAAGGTTAAAAAAGTCATGGTTTATCTTCTAATACCGTGCCGGACTTCCTTTTGTCCGGTATAACACAGCAACACGATGTGACTTGATCTAAATGCATCGTTGGAAATAGTGAGCATGGTGCGTCTATAGCCGCCCATAATTGCGGAAGTGTTGCCGGTGCGGGATTTTGTGCACTAACGAACCTCGCGATTATGTCCCATAAATGTTCGATGGGGTTCACGTCAGGTGATCTGACTGATAAAAACATTCGCACCAATTGTCCAGAATGTTCTTCAAACCAATCCGGATCAACCGTCACAGGGGACATGCTGTAACGTCATCCATAAAAATTCCATCGTTGTTTGGGAACGTGAAGTCCGTGAATGGCTGCAAATGGTCTGCAACTAGTCGAACATAACTATTTCGAGACTATGATCGGATCAGTGGGACCAGACGATTCATTCAATTACGTGCAAACATAGCCCTTACCACTATGGAGCCACCACCAGCTTGCACGGTTCCTTATTTGAAATCTTGGGTCCATGGCGTTGCGTGTCAGCGACATCCTCGAACCCTACCATCAACTCTTACGAACTGAAATTGGGACTCATCTCACGGGGCCACGGTTTTCCAGTTGTCCAGGGTCTAACCGATATGGTCACGAGTTCACGACACGTGGTGTCAGCAAGGACACCCGAGTCGATCGTCTGCTGCCATAGCCCATTAAAGCCAAATTTTTCCACACTGTCCCAACGGATTCATTCGTCGTACGTCCCACATTGATTTCTGCGGTTATTTCACCCGGTGTGGCTTGTCTATTACCACCGACAACTCTACGCAAACGTCGCTGCTCTCAGTTGTTATGTGTAGGCCGTCAGTAACTGCATTGTTCACGGTGAGAGGTGATGCCAGAAATTTGGTACGCTTGACACACTCTTGACACTGAGGATCTCGGAATATTGTACTCCCTGACGATTTCCGAAATGGAATGTCCTATGCAGTGCGCGCGATTTTCGTCGTCGTTGTTCTTGAATTGCATCTACAAGACGCCCCGGTTGTAGCGACTAAATGTCAGCAGTGAAGCAATATACAGGGTGTAAATTTTAAGTTGACAAACCAGAATAACTGGAAAAATAAGCTTCACACAAAGAAATGCGTAGAATCCAAAGCTGATTATTTTCGAGGGGGACATCTGCTGGGGGTTGGCCGGTAGGCAACTTTAAAATTTCAAATGGGAACCTCCATTTTTTATGGAAGAATCAGATACTATATAAAAAACTAGGTACATTTTGTCCTGAACATTTGTTTTGATTCTTGGTAGTTGGCGCTGTAATTCAAGAAAATCCATGTTCTCATTTTTGCGTGGAAAATGGTTACGCATAAATAAAAAATACTTATTTACTTCGTAAATTTTGATTCGCTAAAACTAAAACTCTCCCTCTCTCCCTATATGGTGGGATTTGAGGGAGAGGAATTAGAGTTTTACAAATGTTGACCCAAATATTGTATTAATTTTTTCCGCAGATTCGGATAAGTTTTGTTCGTTTCGTGGTCACGAGGCCACACAACTTTTAATTACCAAACAAATCACTTGACTAGCTAACTAACTAACCAAATATTCTACTTACTAACGAATGAACTCATTGTTTATTTATTCACAACCATTTTCCACCCAAAAATGAAAGCATGAATTTTCTTGGATTACAGCTAAAACTACCAAGAATCAAAACAAATGTTTCAGACAAAATGTACGTAGTTTTCATGTAGAATCCGATTCTGAATTAAAAAATGGATTATCCCATTTGAAATTTTAAAGTTGCCTACCGCCTAAACCATAGGGGGCTGGGGTGGCGGTCTAATTTCAGCACCAGCAGATGCCCCCCCTCGAAAATAATCTCCTTTGGATTCTACAAGTTTTTTTGTGTGAAGCTTATTTTTCGAGTTATTCTGGTTTGTCAGCTTAAAATTTACACCCTCTATAGCATACCACCCCATCGCTGTTCTACCAGATGCGTAACATTATCTTGTGTAGGTGCGCTCAGGTCTTGTTCGGGGAGCTGCTGCTTTATTTGGCCTCAGTCATTGCTTTCTTTCCCTTATGATAGCATTAAGACATAATTTCTCGTCACTACTAACGACAAAGACTAGGTAGGATCGATGTTGTCCACGAGCCAACTGATGACAAGCAAGTAAAGATGCACATTTGTCCACGCATTGATTTTTGTGGCTTAGAGCATGTGGTACCCATACACCCTATTTTTGAACTGTCTCCGCCTGCACGCAAATGTCGCACGAAGGTGGAATGATCACAGTTCATCACACCTGCGAGTTCTAGAGTACACTGGCGTGGATCATTGTGTATTAATGCGTCGAAACGATCTTCATGAAACCCTGAAGGTCTTCCTGTACATGAGCCGGCCGGGGTGGCCGAGCGGTTCTAGGCGCTTCAGTCCGGTACCGCGCGATCGCTACGGTCGCAGGTTCTAATCCTGCCTCGGGGATGGATGTGTGTGTTGTCCTTAGGTTAGTTAGGTTTAAGTAGTTCTAAGTTCTAGGGGACTGATGGCCTTAGAAGTTAGGCCCCATAGTGCTCAGAGCCATTTGAACCATCTTCCTGTAGATGGAGGAACACCAATGCCAAAGCACTCACTTTAAAACGAGAAAAAGTTTTCTTGCCCTGCTCTGGCCAGTGCCATTGTCCTCATACACGGCGCAAATGTTTTTGTCAGTCTCCGCTGCTCCCTGTACTGAACTCAAACAGGGAAATACGTCATAAATGTTCCGATATCTGCACTTGGCACACCATTTTCTGCTGTAAAAAGCTCTACTTTGTATTTTCAACTGATAAAACGACAATATGTAAACTCAAATAGCAACAGTGAACTACAAATAGAAAACGACTATCGATGAATAAAACCATGACAACTGTAATACCAACATGTAAAACAAAAACGCTACGAACTTTTGCGCCAACCTGATCAAACGGCTGTTTCTGCAGAAAAAATTATTCAAATGGAAATAGTTAATTTACACAGTTTATTCTTATATCAGCAGTATCGCTGCAGGATTACTTAAACAACTAGCACAAGACTGGTGTTGAGGAGCAGTCAATTGTGTAATGGTGGACAGAGGTAGTAGGAGGCAATCCCTCTGAGCCCTGGGGCTGAGGAGCGGGTTATTCCAGGTGAGGAGGCGCTAGAAATAGCCGCAGGCGTCCGTGTAATAACCTGCCACCGCCGCTGAGGCTACAGAGACAGGCTATTAACTAAATTCATTACACCGCGGCGCAGCCTCTCTTATTACGCCAGTGCTTACACAACTGTCTGCGCTTTTATAGCCCACTGTCGTAATTAAAACATCTCCCGCTTCTTCGCAGCCAGTAGTGTCAAAAATTTCACAAGACATGTCGGACGTCTACATCTACAATAATGTTCCGCAAGCACACCTGACGATGTGTGGTAGGGGGCTACTACTACGTCATGATTAACTGATTCTCCCTTTCCATTCGTGACTGGGAAGAATAACTGTCGGTAAGCATCTAGTTGCGGTCATTTAGCGAGAGGTATGGGGAAGTAAGCAAGACGTTGTTGTGGTTTTTACGCAGCGTGCACTCTCGGGTTTTCAACAGTAAACCTCTCTTGTGGCGTCAGCCAATGGAGTTAGTCAATTACCTCTCTAACGTTCTCGCCCTGACTAAACGACTCAGTGACGAAACGCAGAGATTTTCTTTGGTTTTTCTATATCTTTCTAACTACTAACTACCCTTAAGGTTCCCAGAGCGATGGGCAATACTCGAGAAACAGTCGAACAAGGGTTTTGCAAGCCACTTCTTTCATGGCTCAAAATGGCTCTGAGCACTATGGGACTTAACATCTGTGGTCATCAGTCCCCGAGAACTTAGAACTACTTAAACCTAAATAACCTAAGGACATCACACACATCCATACCCGAAGCAGGATTCGCACCTGCGACCGTAGCGGTCACGCGGTTCCAGACTGAAGCGCCTAGAACCGCACGGCCACACCGGCCGGCTCTTCTTTCATGGATGGGTTACATTTTCTTAACATTCATGTTAAGAATCTAGCTGTATCCTCCGCTTTCCTTACGGTTTGTTTTATGTACTCAATCCACTTAAGGAGGGTAGGACGTCAAAAATTTTAAAAATTTCAAATTTTCAAAAATATGCCACTTTTTTAGCGCACATCTTCCTGCATAGTTTGATGTATAAAACATATAAGGCACATTATTTGGTCTTAAATGTATCTTAAATATACCAAGATACAGCGCCACATCCCTTTGCATAGTATTCTCCTGTCATATGTAAGTGTATTTCCCCGCTGTAGAACTCGAATGTTTAAATTTGCGTCAGAGATTGTCATACATGAAACAAAGGACTATCGATATCGATACTATCTCTGTTGCTATCGACGTGCATTGTTTTGATCGGTGATTTTGTGAGTTCTCTGTTTTGAAAAGCTTATTGTGTGGTGTTGTGAACTTCGAAACGATTTTCATTTTGCTGTGTTGTTTTGTCTTCGTGTGTGGCACTTTTTCGTACAAAATGCTTAGAAGTCGATGCTTCTATCTGAAACAACGTCACCAGGGCAACAGATACACAGTAAAGGGTTCTACAACAAATGTTACACCAGTGGCTCAAGACTGCAACTTCTCAGAGCCGGTAAACAAACCACCGCTGATGGCTTCAAGAAGGAAACTTGTTTTTGGTGCCAATGAAAATGGAGGCTGTGAATCCGAAGGTTCGTGTAGTATAATTGTTGATGTTAACATACTGTCACAGTTAATATTGGACAATGTTAGCCGGCCGGAGTGGCCAAGCGGTTCTAGGCGCTACAGTCTGGAACCGCGCGACCGCTACGGTCGCAGGTTCGAATCCTGCCTCGGACATGGATGTGTGTGATGTCCTTAGGTTAGTTAGGTTTAAGTAGTTCTAAGTTCTAGGCGACAGGGTCCCATAGTGCTCAGAACCATTTGAACCATTTTTTTGGACAATGTTATGTGCAAACATTGTTTTGGTGTGCAGTGTGTTTCTGGGGTGGTAGATGAGAATGTCAGGAAAGGCCTTGCTACGAACTTATCTGTGATATGCAGCAAATGCAACGTTGGTGCGTTTTACGTGACATCTAAAATCGTAAACAAAAGTTACGATGTGAATCTGAGGGTAGGATATGGCATGCGCTGTATTGGTAGGGGGCAGAAGGTACCAAAAACACATTGTGTAGTGATGAATCTTCTACCTCTTCCAGGAAAATTTCAGAGAGATTATGGCTTACTGATTGGGGCTGTAAATGAAGTTGCAGAATCATCAATGAAAAGGGCTTGAGAAGAATTTATTATCGAAAATGATGGTGACAGGAACATAGTGGGCGCTTTTGATGGTACCTGACAAAAAAGATGGCAGACTTCATTGAATGGTGTTGTTACAACAATGTCTGTTGACACTGGAAAAGTACTAGTGGTTGAAGTGTTGTCGTAGTTGTGTGAAAGGGATTCCAGATCATGAATGTAATATGAACTATAGAGGCTCAAGTGGAGGTATGGAAGTGCAGGGAGGTGTCAGCTTGCCTCCCATGGCTTGCGGTATGTGAAGTAAGTTGATGATGGTGGTAGTAAAGCTTTGCTTGAGGTTCAAAAATGTGCTCGATAAGAAGCTGAGACTATCGTGCAGAAATTAGAATGCGTAGGACATGTACAGAAAAGACTTGGCGCTAGACTTAGAGGGCTGAGACAAGATTTATCATGCAAAAATTATCTGATGGGAAGGTAATGAAAGGGAGGGGGCGATTGACGGATGCAGAAATTGACAAGCTACAGACATATTATGTCTTGGCAATAAGAAGAAACAGAGGGGACTTGAAACATGAAGCCGGCCTTTTACTTCCAGAAAACGTACACAGACAATAACCCTACTCACAGCTTGTGCCTAAAAGCAAGTGAATCATGGTGTGGCTACCAAAGGTCAACTGCTGGTGGTGAAGAATATCATCACGGAATTCTCTACCAACTGCTGTAGTGGAAGCTATCAAACCTATATTCAGGGTCCTTGCAAATGAAAACGTGTACGAAATGTCTTCATGGCTGTACCGAAAACCCAAATAAACGTTTTAACCAATGGGTATGGGAAAGATTGTCAAAAACCATTTTTGTGGGAAGGAATGCGCTTGCTATTAGTGTTTATGATCCAGTTTCATGTTTTAATAATGGTGGGTAAAGCAGGAAACATGTTTTAGAGAAAATGGGAACTAAGCCCGGAGTGAACTGCGTCAAAGATTTATATGCGATAGACAGAGAGCGTGTAGTGAAAGCAGATAAATCATTTTTGGAGGTGATAAAATTAAGAACAGTACATCATAGGAATATTAAAAGTAAGAAGATTGAGTTATAAAATGAAAAATAACCAGCTTATGGTGCTGGACAGTTCTAAAAGAATCCCAAATACAAGCAGAAACTTTAAAGGACATTTTCCGCAAAACACAAATTTCTGTACTTAGGTACATGTAACATCCAAAATAAATTTCCTATTAGTTTCAAACTTGGCATACTTATTAAACACAAACTCCTTAATGCAAAACTCTAGATTTTTCCAAATCTATTAAAGACTGTGTTAAAAATTGAGATAATTAACTACAATATTTGAGTTTTTTCTAAATATGAAGTATAAAATGTAACAGCTCATTCATTTTTTGATAAATTAAATAAATTCAAGAGTTTCATACACTTGTAAGTATGGTTTGAATGCTGTGTAAAATTCATCGAAGACTCTCTCTTACTTATGCAGAAAAGTGTACCTATAGCAACAAATGCAGCCAATATTAAGTGAAAAAAATGATGAAAATTGGCATGTAAAAAAATTTTTTTTGTACTTCCAGTGCTATGAATGTGAATCTTGAATCCTTCCTGGTCATGTTGACAAAGTTTTATGAATTTATTTGTAAAAGTATAGACAGTGGAAATTAAAATGTACTGGGCTGCCTCTCCCGCTACAAGTCGGACCGTTTGATGTGCTACCTCCCTTAAGACCACTGCGAATGAGATTGCCAGATATTTTACGGTAAACAGTGTTACCAGCAATTTTTCGTCGATGGTGTAGTTGTACATTAGTGGATTCTCTCTCCAGCGTTCATACAGAATGTTACGGTCCCTGTACTATTCACCAAACCTCTTCAAACCGCTGCATTCTTATGGCAGTGCTACGTTCTTACGGAGTTTCCAGCATATTCTACAAGATTATTTACAAATATTTATGAAAATCCACGACTGTGGTGGACATGAGACAGCGACTGACAATGTAAGTAACGGAAGTGTAACATCACAGTCGTATTTTCAAAGTGTTTATTATTCAGACGAATAGTTTCAACGCTACATTTGCGTCATCTCTAGGTCCTGTTTATCAAAAACACAAGTTATGTAGATACAATGCCTGCTTCTAATAATGTAAACAATACAAAAATAAAATTGCTTTACTGCTTTAATATCATAAACGGAGCAAATTTAATCAAAGTACAAGGAAGTCCTTTCTAATTTTTTCGTCTGTAATGGTAACTGCGAAGAAACATGGTTAACAGAAGATGTACTTTAGTTGATCTAATAAAGGAAGAAGTACAAAATTGTTCCGGGAAATTCAGGAATGCAGAAGTAAAAGCCGCTGAAGAATGAAATAAGTAGGAAGTGCCGTGAAACTAAAACGAAATGGCTGCATGAGATATATGAAGACATTGAAAAAGAAATGGTTGTCGGAAGAGCTGACTCAGCCTACAGGAAAGCCAAAACAAAATTCGGTGGTAACATTAGCAGGGGTGGTAACATTAAGACTGCGACTGGAATTCCACTGTTAAATACAGACGACGGAGGGAGAGCAAATAGGTGGAAAGAATACACTGAAAGACGCTACGAGTGGAAAGATTTGTCTGATGTGATACAAGAAGGAACAGGAGAGATAAGGGATCTAGTATTAGATTCAGTATTTAAAAGAGCTTTGTAGGAGTGAAGATCAAATAAGGCAGAAGGGATCGATAGCATTCCATCAGAATTTCTAAAATCATTGGGGGATGTGGCAACAAAACAACTGTTCACGTTGGTGTGTAATTTGTATGAGTCTGGCAATATGCCGTCTGACTTCCGAAAAAATATCATCCACACTATTCCTGAGACTGCAAGAGCTGAAAAGTGCGAGAATTATCGTAGTCAGCTTAACAGCTCATGCATCCAAGTTGCTGACGAGAAGAATGGCAAAGAAAATTTAGGATGTGCTAGATGACGATCAGTTTGGCTTTAGAAAAGGTAAAGGCAATTCTGACGTTGCGGTTGATAATGGAAGCAAGACTAATGAAAAACCGAGACACGTTCGTAGGACTTGTCGACATGGAGATACCATTCGATGGTTTAAAATGGTGCAAAATATTCGAAATTCTGAGACAATTAGGGGTAAGCTTTAGGGAGAGACGGGTAAAATTCAGTGTGTACAAGAGTGAAGAAGGAGTAATGAGAGTGGACGACCAAGAGCGAAGTGGTCGGATTAAAAAGGCTGCAAAATAGGAATGTAGTCTCTGACCCCTGCTATTCAATCTGTACAGCGAAGAAATAACGATGGAAGTAAAAGAAATGTTCAGGAGTGGAACTAAAATTCAAAGTGGAATGATATCAATGAAACGATTCACTGATGACATTGCTACCCTGAGTGAAAGTGAAGAAGAATTACATAAGCTGCTGAATGTAACGAACAACTATTCTATATTCACAGAATATGGATTCAGATTAAATCGAAGAAAGGCGAAAGTAATGAGAACAGCGAGAAACTTAACATCAGGACTGATGGTCACGAAGTAGATGAAGTTAACGAATTCCGCTACCTATGCAGCAGAATAACCTATGACAGACGGAGCAAAGTGGACATCAAAAGCCTACCAGCACTGGGAAAAAGGGCACTCCTGGCGAAGAGAAATCAACTGGTATCAGACATAGGCCTTAATTTGAGGGAGAAATTTCTGAGAATGTACGTTTAAAACACAGCATCGTATGGTAGTGTAACATGGACTGTTGAAGAACCGGAACGTAAGAGAATCGAAGCATTTGAGATGTGGTGCTACAGACGAATTTTAAAAATTAGGTTGACTGATAAGGTAAGGAATGAGGAGATACTGGGCGGAATCGGAGAGGAAAGGAATATGTGGAAAACACTGACGAGGAGAAGGTGGAAGGACTGAACCTGACTCCCGAAGGCACAGCCCCAGACGACGTCTGGATGGCGTCAACGAGGATATCTAGCAGTATATTCACGACTGGCAATACCAACTCAGTTATCAGATGCACGAAGGACCAGAAGCATAACCACATATTCACCGTTTTGTGTATGCCATACGTCTGTCACACTGGTTTAGCGGTTTACAATGAGAAAATGCGATACGTGTACGCATGTACATTGGAGTCTGTCACTGGTGTTTCACTCCGCTCGCAACCAGTCCACGTCTGGTGGACAGCGCATACAATATAAACCCGCTGTCAGTCCTGCGCGCTGTTCCACCTAACGCACGTTACCCCTCTGCCAGATATTGCTCAGCATGATTCATCTCGACACTGCTAATTATGGAAGTTCGGTTTCGAATTACACTCTTTCCCTAACGGTAATATAGACGTGATGTTTCCACAATCCCATCGATAGAATAATAATAATAATAATAATGCATTGAGGTACATACTAAACAGCATGCGATTACTAGAGTCAATGCTGATAGGCATAATTAGTGGGACCTAGGTGATGACACATACAAATAGTAACCGAGATTGGACATTATTCGCAAAGCACGTTGACTACTGGCAAAGTAAGGCCCAAACGAAATGTAATGCACCTGAACGAGGCAAGAATAATATTTGCTACTAATCTATGGGACCATTGGAGGAGGATACAGAGGAAACAGGTCTCGCATCTAGTAGATGAAGTGGTGCGAATAAATTCACGCCCACGACGTGGAAAGGGCTTCTCTCAAAACTGACCAATCTTTCATTTATACTATTGTAGCATGTAAGTGCAAATGTTTTCTAGAGGACCCACTGCAATCGCTGTTGGCGAATTAATATGCCACTACCTGGACTACATTACCATATAAAAAACATATGCTTCAACCCAGGGTCGAACCATCGACCTCCTGCAGGTTAACCCAAAACTCTGTGAACTGCACCAACTGTACAGTACGACTGGAATGTCTGACAGAGGTAGTTACCGTACATGTGGTTACAGTGTTGCCTAGATAGCCACTCTTTAACGTCCTTTTCCTGCCGGATGCACGCACCAGGCGAAATTTTGTGACAGACAATTTTTTATCGATGGGACGTGAGGTGTCGCGCTGCGATGCAACTCCTCACATGCCTAGAGTCCATGGGAAGTGTATTAGATGAATGACTTACGATGTGCTAACTTGTGGCAGACTTGTAGCTTAGTGTATCTTTATTTCGCTGAAGAAGAACTGAAGCTCCGTGTAATTTTTCTTACTTCAGCATATAGTCAAAAACAGCTGAAAAATGTTCGTGTCGGAGCATAAGAATGGCAAATACTTTGTTCTTTAAAAGACTGCGACAGAAACGTGGAGTACCAGCTGCCTTAATGTTCACTGCGCTTTCCTCACCGAAAATTTTGTCTTACGAACTTATTCATGCTCTTTCAATACAAAACATTCTAAATCCCTTTACCCAGTCTCTCTCTCTAGTTGAGCCTTAGCATCTGTCACTGCCACTGTTAGGCCTTTATATGCCCTCCCTCACACTGTGTTCTTTTGTCCCCGATTGACACTTTCTTCGGTCCATCTCTCTCACTGTCACAATCTTCATTCCTTTCTCTCGATTTTCCTTAACAAAGTGCCACTTTCAGTGCCTCTCGGTTCCACTGTCATTGTTTTTGTCCCCTTCATTTTCTCTACTATTTCACCTCTCTCTTTTCTTCTGGTTTACAGTCTGCTGTCTTTCTTTGCTACCACCATTGTCTCCTCTCCACACATGTCCTTGAGGAGTGCCGACTCCTTCACTGGGAAACTTTAACTTGTGGATGTACGGCATGGGGGAAATTGGGACAATATTTTTACACGGTGGGTATGGAGCTGAGGGGTACAATTTACAATCGGTATCTGCTGTCTCTTGTCTTCATTCATCTCTTTTTCTCTTTCACTAACACTTTCTCTCATCTGCCACCAGCACGTCAACTCTCTCTCTCTCTCTCTCTCTCCCACGGGCATTTTCTCCACTCTATTCCACCGCCATTGTCTGTCTGCTACTTTCAGTACAAAAGCCGGGAATAGAATCGCATATCATAATTTTTTGTGAGGAAGGCGGAATGAGGGTTGAAATAGCCGGTTTCAAATTTTTTGTACTGAAATCTTTTAAAGAGGACATAATCGCTTATTTTCAGATCCCGACAGGAGCATTTCTCTGCTGGTTCGCTTCTTTGACACATAAAAGCAACAAATACGTACGCATAATATGAGTTTAACATAGCATCGTCTCCCACCCAATTCAACTTAACTTTACACTACTTTTCAGAAAATGCACAACATTTTTAGGCTACACCTACACTATACCAAACATTGCGGTGGTTTATTAGCAAGTAGAAAACACTTCGTATCACAAAATAAATTTTTGTAATGTTTTTGTGCCGCCAGGTAGCACCATCGAATAAACTGTAGGCCAAGATAGCTTGTAAACTGGCCATTTTAGAGAGAAAGGAAATCATAAAATTTTATTACTGAGAAAATGCTGACTATAAACATAGTTTGTTGGTCTCCGTATTCTTGCAATGAGCCCAGAACCCTTCCCATATGTTCACCATGTCAGTTAAAACTACGAGGTTCATTCAGTAATTAAAGAGACAAGTTGGTCTGGGGAAAAACCTGGGATGAGCCCTGATCAGCTGATGCACCAACATTGTTTTGTTTATAACCTCAAAAATACAAACGTTCTCTGTAGTTGAACAATGTTCTGTTATACTTTTTTATTTGCTGAGGGCGAGCAACCAGTGAATGTATTCTGTAGAATGTCTAACGTTTATGGTGAAGTTTGTATGAATAGTGCGAATTTTTACAAGTGAGTAGAGCAGTTCAAAAATAGTCGCGACTCAGTGACTGACGAATACCATTCTGGCCGACCAGTTGCAGTTTCAACTACCTCATTTGAAGTCGAATTGATGACATTATTCATGCCGACTGCCGTGTGACTATGGAAATGATAGTTGATAAGGTTCAAGATAGTACTGCTACAGTTCATAACATTATCTGTAACAAGCTGAATTACCGCAAAACATGTGCAACATGGGTCCCAAAGGAGTTGACGCGGCTACACAAAGAAACAAGGTTGAGAATGTGCATAGAGCTAAAGGAACGTTATGAAAGAGAAGGTGAGCACTTCCTCAGCAAAATTGTAACTTGTGATGAAACTTGTGTTCAATATTAAGAGCCAGAATCAAAAAGACAAAGCATGGAGTGGAAGCACACCAACTCACCTGTCAATAAAATATTCAAAACCCAAGCGTCTGCAGGTAATGTCATGTTGACGGTGTTTTGGGATGCTGAAGGTCCCGTTTTTTGTGATTATCTCAAAGAGCAGCGGACAATGAACAGGCAACACTACTCGGATTTGCTTTTAAACAAGGTGAAGCCAGCCATGAGAGAGAGACGTCGTGGATCTCAGAGGAAAGGTGCGATTCTCCAGCATGACAATGCACGTCCTCATGTTGCTCAACTAACCCGTAAAACCATCGACAAAATGGGCTGGGAAATACTGTGTCATCCCCCTTACAGTCCTGATTTAGCACCTAGTGATTTCCATATGTTTGGTGCGCTGATGGAGACATTACGTGAGAAAAGGTTCCTGGACAATGAGGACGTGAAAAATTTTGTGGTAAATTGTTTCAAACATGAAAAAGCTTGTAGGCTGTTGGGACAAGTGCAATATGTTCAAGGGGACTTTATTAAAAAGTAGAAAATTATTGTTTTGTAAAAGTAAGCGCTTTTTTTCTCCAGACTAATCTGTCTCTTTAAATTCTTGATGACCCTCGTACATTTACGCCTCAGATTGCATATTTATTTGCATCTTTTACGTGCGTAAATACGGCAGATGAACCTCTGGGTCTTGTTAACGGATAATGATACCGAACAAAGTGTCAATGTTCCTCAAGATTATCACCTTAGCAATATATGGTAAAAATTCGGCGATATGCCACGAACAGAAACTACAAAAGAGGCCACCCACACAGTTGGTAATTTCGGTACTCAAAAACATGGTTTTTCGGTTATCTGCTGATAACGGCCAAACATTTTCGAAAACGGGAAAATGGCCTTTCTGCATAGATGTCTAAATGGTATACAGTAAAATCCGAGAAATTTTCTACAGTTAATTATTTAGGTAATTGCTGTCCACTGTTCAAAGACAGCTAAAATTGGTTTTGGCCACTTTCTGAATAACTACGGTATCTGAACCTCTGAATCTCAGTGAAGAATGATGATATAGAATACACTTCTGAAATTATCCGAGAAAATCATTTTAAGAACATACAGTAAAAATTTCGACGCTTTTCCATGAACAGAAACGATAGATGTAACTGTCCGCAAAACTGGTATTTTTGGAGCCAATAAATCACGATTTTTCGCGGGTTTCTTCGGAACAGCTCACGAACAAATAGAGCTTCTATAAACTATCTAAGGTCCACCCTAGTCCACAGCTAATGCAAAAGAACTAATCGATATGCTCGGTGTTCCTAAGGGGTGTCTGAACTTTGACACTGTACTGTAGGATAGTTACAGTATACTTCTTCCTCCGATTGGTGCTCAAATGGTCGCTAGACGAAGGGCTACACCCACCACTTCTCCCCTTGTTTCCGTGATCCATAGGATCCGTTATATACCAGCCTTAAAAATCGAGTTTTTACACGCAGCTTTTTCGAAGATGTTGGCAACGTGTACTGAGCAGAGTGATGGAGGCGTAGGGCTCACATCAGTCCAGACAATGTGGATGTAATTTACGGTTTCCTTTCATCGAATATTGTATCAGGCCGCAGGATTTTTTTAACTTGTGAAGTTCTTAGTTGGAAGGGAAAGTAAGTTAAGTCGTTCTTTGGGGGATTAAGGATGGATCTGTTGTGTTACTAGCCATCCTCATTAGTGTTTGGATCACATCGTCAAATGGGGTATGAGGGGATTTTGGCGGTTTATTGATATACTATATCAGATGCACAATGCTTTTTTTTCTTTTACCTTCTTTTTTGTCTGACAGGTTTGATGCGGCTCACCACAAATTCAGTCATGTGCCAAACACTTCTGTTTAGAGCATAACTTGCAAGCTAGGTCCTTAATTATTCGATGAATGTATTACGATCTCTCTCTTCATCTGTTCCCTCCTGTATATCTTAAGTTATTCCTTTATGTCCTAGAAAATGTCCAATCATCTCGTCGCAACTGGAGAGAACTTCATCCTTACCAGTTTACCTAGTTTTGTACGTTCGTCAAATGATTCGATTCTCTTCTGTTCCGGTTTCCTCCTTTCCCCGTCCATCGTGTTAGCTAGGTAGCTATTCTGATGTAAAATTTGTTACTGTCCTCATTTCTACTATTTCGCATTGCTTTCGTATTTTTCTATTTCCTCTCAGTCCACGTTCTGTACACATTAGACCGTTTACTCCATTTAAGACATCCTGCGATTCTTCTTCACTGTCACTTAGGATAGAAATGTCATCAACGAACCATATCATTGATATCCTTTCACCCTGAATTTTAACGCCACTCTTGAGCCTTTTATTTATTTGCGTCATAGCTCCTTCGATGTATACACTGAACCGTAGGGGCGAAGTGCTTGGATTAAAAAGGGTGTCAGGGATTAAAAAGGGTGTCATACCCTTTTTAATCCGAACCCTTCGTTCTTGGTCTTCCAGTCCTATTTTTCCCTCTAGGCTCTTGTACATTACCCGTCATTCCCTATACCTTGACCCTATTTCGAACATCTTACACCATTTGAGATTATCGAACGCTTTTACCGAGGTCAACAAATTATATGCACGTGTTTTGATTTTTCTTCAGGATTGCTTCCATTATTAACCTCAACGCAAAATCTACCTCTCTCGTGCTTTTACTTTCCCAAAGGCAAACTGATCGTCGTGTAAAGGTTTCTCAGTTCTCTTCCCCGTTCTTTTGAATATGATTCTTGCCAGCAACTTGGATGCATGAGATGTTAAGCTAATTCTGCGAGAATTTTCGCATTTATCGGCGCTTGCTGTCTTCCGAAATGTGTGGATAATTCTTTTCCGAAAGACTGAGGTTATATAGCATGTCTCATACATTCTAGACACCAACACGAGTAGTTGTTTTTTTGCGACTTCCCTCACTGGTTTTAGAAATTTCTACGGGCTATCATCTATCCCTTTGCCTTATTTGATCTTAATTCGTCCAAAACTCTTCTAAATTATCACTCTAATATTGCACCCCCTACCTCTTCCCTGTCGACTCGTGTTTCTTTTTCTATCATGTCATCAGCCCTCTCTCTTATAGAGGCCTTCAATGTACTGCGTCCACCTCAGTTTCCTCCACATTTAACACTGAAACAACGTTAGGCTCTTAATGTTACCGCCGTTGCTTTCAGTTTCAAATGACAGCAGTTTTTACGTTTTTGTATGCTGAGTCAGTCCTTCCGACAGTCATGTCTTTTTCGATATCCTCACATTTTACATGTAGCCATTTCGCCTTATCTTCCCTGCAGTTCATATTTATTTCATTCCTATGTGACTTGTATTTCTGTAGACCTGGATTTCCGTGACCATATTTCTACTGTACTTCCTTCTTTCGTCGATCAACTGACGTATTTCTTCTTTGGCCCAGGTTTCTTCGCAGTTACCTTCCTTTTACCTATGTTTTTCGTTCCAACTTTTGTGGCTGTCCTTTTTAGAGATATCAGTTCATCTTCAACTGACCTGTCTACTAAGTTATTCACTATCGCAGTATCTACAGCCTGAAAGAAATTTAAGCGTATCTCTTTATTCCTCAATACTTCAGTACCCCAAGACTTTGCGCATTGATTGTTCCTGACTAGTCTCTTTACCTTCAGCCTATTTTTCACCAACACTAAACTGTATTCAGTGTCTGCGTCATATCTGCTCCTGGATACACCTTACGATCAGATATCCGATTTCAGGATCTCTGTCTGACAATGACTAATGTAACTGGCGTCATCCAGTGTTTCAGGCCGGCCGTTGTGGCCGAGCGGTTCTAGGGGCTCAGTCCGGAACCGCACGACTGCTATGGTCGCTGGTTCGAATCCTGCCTCAGGGATAGATGTGTGTGATGTCCTTAGGTTAGTTAGGTTTAAGTAGTTCTAAGTTGTAAGGGACTGATGACCACAGATGTTGAGTCACATAGTGCTCAGAGCCATTTGAACATTTTTTTGTCTCTCGTCTCCTTCTAAATATACCTCCTCCTCTTGTGATTTTTGAACAGAGTATCCGTATTACTGGGTAAATTTTATTGCTGAACTCAGTCTGTCTCCACTTTCATTCCTACTGCCAAGGTCATATTCTCCCGTAAACTTTTCTTCAAACTTCTTCCCCTACAAACATATTCCAGTCTTCCATAACTATTAGATTTTCATCTGCTTTTACGTCCTCTGTCACCCGTTCAGCATCCTAGTATACTTTCTCTATGTCTTCATCGTTTCCTTGGGACGACGGCATGTATACCGAACAATTTTTGTTGTGTTGGTTTGCTGTTGATTCTTATGAGAACAACCCTATCACTGAACAGCTCACAGTAACACACTCTCGTCCCTACAATATGTTTATTATGAATCCTACTCCAGTTATACCATTTTCTGCTGCTGCTCTTATTACGCTGTACTCGTCTGAACAGAAATCATTGTCCTGTTTCCTCACTGAGCCACTCAATAGCTAGACTGAGCCTTAACATTTCCATTTTCAGCTTTTATGGCTTCGCTATCATGTTGAAGATTCTGAGATTCCAGAGCCGACTTGTAGGACTTTAATCTTTGGCTAGTTATTCAATATTTTTTTCACGGTTATCTCCCACTTGGCAGCCCCTCCTGGATATACGAATGGTCGACAAGTCCGGAATCCTTTGCTAATGGAGAGATCATCGTGACACTTTTCAATTTCAGGCCGCATGTCAGTTGGGATACAAATTACGTGTCTTTAATGCTGTGGTTTCCATTGCCTTCTGCATCCTCGCGTCGTTGATCATTGCTGATTCTTCCGACTTTTTCCATTTTTCCAATGCAAGGAGAAGAGAGTGCCCTGAACCTCGAACCTCTGTCTGCTCCTCCGCCTATTTGACAAGGCCATTGAGTAAATGGAGGTTACCTGTTAATGTCGAAAGTCTTCCGCGGTCATTATTTTTATTTTGAATTTAGGCAGTGGCGATATTCGAACCCACCACCCATGACACTTTTATTACCAACTAAAGACGCTTTTCCTATACGCACATATTGGTACTGTATTATGGACGGATGTCATTTTACTGCATTTTTGTTTAGGTTCACGGAAAGATTTTTTTTTTTTTTTTTTTGCTTTAGCTAGTTTTCTTGTCATACACGAATGACAACGGACGGTCAGAAGTAAAACAGTCCGGTACTCAATATAGGAATAAGGCAACTAAGCGCATATAACTAAACGTAAGCAGGGACAGTAATATGACTATAGCTGAACTAAGCCTAATGTTTTTATGGGCAACCACCATGAGAGCCACCAGTGACCGGAGGATAAGACCTGAGGATACATCTTAAGAGGAGACTGGTATAATGAGGAGTAAGTGATTAGAAAAGTAAACCGCCTAGGCAAAGAGATGCTGAAAATTAAACAGCAGTAACCATGAAAGCAAGTAATAGCATGAATAAAGAAATTCGAGGTAATGACGTGTGAGTAGGTGAGTAACCAGGTTAATGTAAGGAAACTAACTAAGTGTTAGTTGTTGTCCACTGTGTGTTCACCGAGGTTAGTAAAAAGTGTGCTATCTTTTCGCAGGTAACTGCTTGCAGATCCAGATATGTCGCGTTCTCTACAGCCTGGACTGGCCCAGCACTACCATCTGACCCGGTAAATGAAGCTGAGAGGAAGGATGAAACATGGATAGGAAGAGGTAGGTGGATGACAGCAGGGAATTGGATAAGAGCAATGCATGCCACTGAGACAAGATTTAGCGGCAGGTGTGCGAACCCCTTACTTTTGTTACATTTGGCGAATGTGTGTTTGGTTGCAAAATGATATCCCTGCAACGGTATTCTCACACAATACCAATGATTAAGATAACCCTGTCATTGACAACCTACACTGAGTCGTGTTGCGGCTCGCGTTAGTGCTCTCTGTAGGTTTCCATCCTCTGTTGGAGGCCAGACCACATCGTTTAGTTGACATGGTTGCGGTGTTAGTCTTCTTCTTGTGTGGTTGTGCTGACTACCGCCACTTGGTTTCACAAGCGTTGCCTGACCGGTAGTGGCGGCAGCGGAGGTTATCGATGTGTAGTAATTGTGGCCCTATCTTCCAGGTGACGGCGTTATTCTTCTGGGTCGAGTGAGTGTGCAGTTCGGTTGGGGACTCAGGAGGAGCCAGGTACGTGCAGTGTGAAAACTAGCCGGAACCACTGGCGGCGCGCATCGACTGCCAGATCGAAGGCCTCTGGTCACGAGGTTGCACGACCTCGTCGTAACCCGCATCCTGCAAGCTTTACGTTGAGTGCATTTGGATTCAAGTAGAGAAACCTCCTCAACTGTGAGATCTTGCAATTATCCAGTGACTTGGGTTCGTGTTGCTGCTCGTAGTGTTGCCGACGCAAACGGCAGCGAGTGGAGTGCGAGGGGAATGCGGATCTGATTAGCTTTCCTGGACTTATAATTACTATTTATTGCGTTCAGTTTGTTATTATTTGTTAAATTCAACCAGTGGTATTTTTACTGCTTCATGGCCATTAAAGACCCAGTTTCCTGCACTGGGGCTTAGTATATGTAATGGCAGTGTAAGTTTCCTCGCCTTGCCACTGCTGTCCAGTGAGGTGTGTAGTTTTTGACAGCTTTCTTGATTGTAGGTTAGTTAGCGATTCTTCTAATCTCGTGGTAGTGTTTCCTTTCTCGTTCCAGGCGCTCCTAGCACAGTATTCTGTGGGAGGAGCTTAGAGCGCCGGTTCTGGCTTTGGCGTATTTTTACAGCCTTGCATTTGGTTTATTGGACGTCAGGTAGCCTCAGTAAGACTATCATTAGTCATTCGTTAGACTGCAACTAGTCTGAGGTACCATCTTGTGAAGTTAATGCCGTTCTTAGCTGCCTATCTCATCGATCGCGGAGGTGTTTTTTGGCGGGACTTACTCAGACATCAATCCCTGGAGCACCGTCTGTTACTGGCCCTTGTGTTTTATTATTCAATGTCTATAAACTTTTTTATATAATTGCCATTCTTGGCGTTACAGCAGGTTTAAATGGTTGTGCTACCACGTTTATCATAATTTTGTCTCACCTGTTTGGTGATCAGTTGCCTGTCTTTTTAAATTGACTTTTGCTATTGCATAGCTGTTTTACAGTAAGTTTTTTGATTTTTTTGTAATTGTCACTTTTTTCGTTAAAGGTCTTCATCCGTGAGTGTGGTTACTTGACTTAAAATTCTTATTGGGATCACACTGGTTTGTTTCCAAAACATTATTTGCTGTGTCTGTATTTTATGCTCATTTAGTAAATTGCAATACACTGAAAGTACTATTAATTACACAGTTATGTATTCCTTCATTAATAACGTGTGATATCTTTATTTATTATTGAGTCTGGAATTACCGTTTTAAAATAAACGTGTGTAATGGCAAAAGGGAACCAATAGTAACTGATAAGGCCCCCGCCGACAATCGTTACCGAATCCAGCCTTCCTTGACTACCAGGTTTCCATGCACGTAGCGATTTCCATAAAACGAAGTAATCTGTTGTGGTTTTTATTTCAATTTAACAGATCAAACCAATGATTTCTGTCGGGATGCCACTAGAATGAATCACAACGTGGATAACGTAAAGCACTTATTGTTAAAAAGAAAAAAAGAACACAGAATGCAAAAATTGTGTAAATATGAAGTACGCAGTCTCAGATTCCACCCTACACGCTATTTCAGGATTGTCGGAACTTATTTTACGCTTTCTTTAGACAGCACTCACCGTTATTGAATGAACAAAAAGTTGGCTGTTAAATTTTAGCAGAAGACCGTCGCATTGACTGTCATTTTCAGAAAACTTTCAGTGGACATGCAAATGGATCTCAACACCTTTACTGCGAGTGTTTCTCTGTATGCCGAACTGGAATGGGCATATCGCCGATTGAAGTAGGGACAGCAGTTGCACTGCACCTTTGATATGCTCACTGCGGTGTTGGCCGCTGCGCATAGTATCTGCGCATGGTACCTGCAGTCTGTGCCTACACAATAGAAGCAATATGCCGTCGCAAACTTCTAGCTCTGAAGTTACCTCATTACATGAGAGAACTTTAGTCAAGATTTCAGTTTGATCAGTAGCTAGGAACAGAAATTCGACTCTCAGCACTTCAATGTCAGATTCCATAGAGAGCTAACGAATCGTCATTCGAATAAACAGAATAACAACTCTGTCATGAAGAAACGACTTCACACACTCCCTTCGTCGAAATGAACACTTCTCAAAACGTAACTGTCAGGTGGTCCATTGCAGCTCTCGCCAGCAAAGCCTATAACTCATTCACTGGGGGGAAATGTCTTCGATCGCTTCTGGAATTGCTGTGTTCTTAATCGACCTCCGAAGGGAACACTTTGCTCGCCTCATACCATCCTCCCTCTGGACTATTTGCATCTACGTCTGCACTCAGATGGCGAATCATAATGTCTGTTACAAAAGCATTGCCTCCCACTTCATGCATCATGAATGTACCAGCCAATCACCTGAAGCCCCTACTTCTTTAAATTTTCGGGAAGGTCCCATTTCCCCTCCTACATCCTTAGAACTCGGCCAGTCCGAAACGCATCTCTGCATTTCGACGGGAAGCACGCCTCGGTGCTTCACATGTGAAAATTCCTTGGGAGTCAGCCTGCAACTATCGTTTGTGACCTGATCCACACTGAAAGGATGTCCTTTTGCCTCTCTTCGCCTCCAAAGCTATTTCTCCAGGTACGATAGACGGAAGATTTTTCCGTCGTACCAGAGGAACCTCCCACTGTTCTGTCCGCACTATTCTGCCGCCTCCAGCATCTGCCGCTCACCTCTCTTTGTCCGTGCTGTAAATATCTGCCCTTGCTGAAAATGATAAGGTCTCTCAAGTCCCTGTGTAGCTGATAGCAGCTTCTGAGCAATGCAAGGCCCACTTCGCCTTTTCTGTCAGTGCTTGAACTTAGTTAACTGCCAGACAAGCAGTACTACAGAAATGGTTAGTACGTGCTGCTAGCCAACATTAGACCCTCAGAGGATTAATAATATGGTTGTGCATTAGAAGAAGTGGCCTAATATAAATATAAATCTCCAAGAATATCTTGCCGCTGTACATAGTATGGGCAATAACTTTTTCATTCGTTTTTTCTTTACGTTGAACTGGTTCGTGCATAAGAATAGTTGTTATTAAGCATCAGTTCAGGGAGAAGTAGTTTGTTTATATTGAAACTAAGCAACTAAAAAGTTTCTCTTACTAGGAGATGAGTCTGTGTTTGAAATGGTAACACAATTTCTGTCGTTTCCACTGGAGTAATAAAATAATTTTTCATAGAGACGCTAGTTCTAAAGCCATCAGTCATATCACTGCGTAACATTTACGTACACCAGTGATTCCCTACCAATCTTACACCATTACCCCTGAGTGGAATCAGACATTAGCTAATAGCTCCGCCCTCACTCCCCCCCCCCTACCATTTGTTGCCCACACCCCTTCCCCACTTTACCATCAGCTTTATCACCTAACTAAACTGTAGAATGAAAGCCTTATGACGTAGAAATTCATGGTGCCTCGCAAGTGCTACCCACAACTCCTTCTCAGAAAAGAAAGCTAAATATCCACAGTGACGGTACACATTTGATACAAAACATGCTTCCCTTGCATTACTTCTCTTCACTGAGACACTTGGTTGACCGGCACACTGCAACCCTATTTAAAATGAAACAAGTTTATATCTGTGTGTTGTACTTATTGTTTGTAAATCACTTCATTGGTGCACTCCTTACTTCTGAACTGGCAGAAATTGGACAACTTCAGGCTCAGGCTGTTAATGCTTTGTGTCTCACCTCTCTAATAATAAAAATGATAATAATAATAATACTAATAACAATACAGCTACATACAAACTACATACAAACGTATATATACAACTACAGAAATCTGTAATTATAGATACATATTCAGTTACCCCAAAGTTCCTAAATGCGATGTAACATATACTGTACAGTTAAAACGAAGTCACGTTTGATCAAGATCCGCGTCACTTTCCATTTATAACCAGACATAACGTCTGAGAAAGGAAAGAAATAATAATAATAAAACTGTGTTCAGTTCTATAATAGCCCTTACGTTGTCACCGCTGTGTCACGCTGTCAATTAATTCATTTGTTTCGAATCGAATAATGAAGAATTTCTGGACTACTTCAGGTATCATCTACAACTTTGAGAAGACATATTCTTGAGATATCTAGCATATGTCTCACTTTTATCATCAGCTTTGTACGGAACAACATACGTAAGGAATCTGTAAGCTCCACCGCATTAATGCTGCTAGCTGAGAAAAGTAATTATTGATAACTTCTACAATTAGTATCAGAGTATTACAGAATCGTGATAATAGTAATGATCTTTTGAAAATAATTTAGTTTCGTGACTTAAACAGAATCGAATCGTTTAGTTTTCACCCTACAGAAAATTTCATTTTACCTGTCAGGGGGTAATTACTATCATGTTGGGAACCATTGATGTAGGCCAGTAAATAGTACCATAGATAACATCTGACTCACCTGCAATGATGTCGGGGTTGAGATTTTACTTTTAATTTTGAATTTTTTTTTATTTGTACATAGATTCATTTAACGTCAGAAGTACTGTACAAGGTAAGCTGACCTGTATGTAACTACTACCGCCACCGCTACCTTTACAGCAAATATTTAAATTTGCATTGCCATAGGGATTATTAGCTTTAAACACTATATTAACTACGTTCAGTCTTAACTCAGTAGGGAATTTCTTCTTTCATAATACGTTAGCAATTATAATGTTAAATGCTGTGCAGATGGTCTAATACGAAACGACATGCATACTAGCGACCACAGGACGTGAGTATCGTCCACTTACTTCCGCTGAGCAGCCCAGCTGAACATAGTGGTACTCCACAGAGGACACCAGGCCCACTGCCTAATATTCACACACAAGCACACACACACACACACACACACACACACACACACACACACACACAACCACACACACGCACTCGCACAATGCAGAATGAGTGGCCACGTGAGGGGCTCGTTGGTCCAAACCCTCTCTTTTGTGCAGGAATTAACCGCAAAGGTGCCACTCCGTCTTGATAAGGGTTTCCTATTACAAGGCGCTCGCCGACTGGAGAATTCCTTGGGCTCCAGGAAAGCTGCCTATTGACAATAACATAACGTCGCAGCAGGAGTGGATCGTCGTGCTTCGTTCGGAGAGCCACGCCCATGGCGCCACCTACCATTGGAGTTACACTGTGGTGTGTCCCTTGGTAACTCAAGGTCTCTTGTCCTGATCTCCCATAATTTAATGGGCGTTAGCCTATCACTGCAAGAGTACGAAAGGTGAACAACTTCGATCTCAGTCAACACTCCGACGAGATTTTTTTCAGATAGATACGCTTTTGGTCAGCCCACTGTCATCAGTAATGGTGTGCGACAAACGACATGCCTTATCTGATAGCACCTACCGAGCAGCCTATCGCGCTTGATAGAGCTGTATCCCCAGGATCCATTTTCTCGTCTTGAGCGTCAAACCACTAATAAGGAAAATGGTCACAGAAATCTTTCCTTGCTTTAGTCATGGCCCCAAAAACTCTATCTTAACACGGAAACTCAACGACAAATCCTTTGGACAGTTTTCCACAGACAGAGAGTTGCTCAATGTATAAACTTGGTGATGCTAATCCAATATCTGTGGAAGCGGTCGCCAGAAGCTGTTAACGTGAATCAACCTTTCTGAAATGAAACGAACCAGAGTGCCTCCCCATGTACGTGTGTCTGTGTTTGTGAATAACGGTCAGATCATGTACAAACTTAGTCGAACTGCCGCGAGTGTTACACTTCTGTTCCATTTTCCTTTTCAGCTAGACAATAGCAAATTGTATGTAAAGAAAAATGAAAATGAAATATGCATGCCATGTAAATATTTTATTGCCTTTGACTTGAATTTGTTTTATGCAGCAAAGTAATGTGAAAAGCCTTAAGGATTTTTAAATCAAACAAACGTTATTAACATTCTACAACTTTATTCCTCATGTCTATGTATGTGTAGTCCTCTACCGTTAGAGAGCTCCGATATGTACCATGTAACATGATGGTGTTTAACGTAACTATATTTTTCACATACACAGAATAGAGACACAGGAGCCACCACTTGCGTTTGCAGACTTGCAGAGGCGGACGCTGTGGAGCGAGATGTTGAAGAGGACATTTTGACTTCGGAGGTGCGGCAGAAGGCTGACTTGCGTTACTAGGGGTCAGCTCATCGCACGGAGGCTGACGAGCGCTGGTTCCCCACAGCCTGCTGGATGCTGGACTGAACTCGACTCCAAGCTTATCAGCTGTAATGACAATACCTGGCAGCATAGGCTACCTGGGAAGGAGTGTAGTCGGGCATTTCTCATTACGTTTCTTTTAAACTTTATTAGATCCCATAATTTAACACTTTCTCGAGTATTTGACGGCTCATCGGTGACCGAGCTGCTTTTGTCATTTGCAGGTATGTCTTCCTGATATAAACTGTCACCACGCACTTGTCCACTGTTATTTAGGCAATTTAGGCTAAGGTTTTTAATTCAGCAGTTATATTAACCCAATCCTAATTATTAAAACTGTAACGTTTCTTGTAAGAAGCACCAACTGGGACTCATTTAAGATGGACATTCTATTCAAATGGTTCAGTCCATTGTGTGACAGTCATTCATTATATTGGATGCGGATACGGAAGGGCATTGGTCAGTATACCAGTGTCCGTCCCCGGTAGCTGAGTGGTCAGCGCGACAGACTGTCAATCCTAGGGGTCTGGGTTCGATACCCCGGTGGATCGGAGATTTTCTTCGCTCAGGGACTGGCTGTTATGTCGTCCTAATCATCATCATTTCATCCCCATCGACGAGTAAGTCGCCGAAGTGGCGTCAAATCGAAAGACTTGCACCAGGGGGGCGGTCTACCCGACGGGACGCCCTGATCACACGTCATTATTATTATAGCATACCAGTTTCCCAGTCGTTGCCATTTCTCGTGACCGGTGCGCTACTTATCAGTCAAGTGGCTCCACAATTGGCCTCACGAGGGCTGAATGCATCCCGCTTGCCAATAGTGGTTGGCAGAGCCGGGCGTTGATCCATCCAAGTGCTAGCCAAGACCGACAGCACTTAACTTGGACGGTCTACAGGGAACCAATGGTACCACTACGGCAAGGCCGTTGGCGTGTTTGACACACATATTTCACCTATCACGCTATGCAACCGATTTTTGATGTCTACCTAATTTTCGCTAATGCTGAAGTACTTCTTTGCTCTGATTTCAGCTCTGTTCTTTGCCTCTTTCTATGAAGTACAGATTTTCCGTAAATCAAGTAAAACCGGTTTTCATTCAAACTCAAATTTCACAGAGAAGTGTAAGATGCAGACACTCGTCTGGCGCTTAGGCAGCAAACTATAGTTCATTCTTGACATGCTACAACGTTGTGAGGTTTTACTTGTGTTAAGTGCGGTTTTGTTGCTTCTTAGAAATGAGTTCCCGCAAGTTCTTGAATAACCTAAACGTATTCTACTATATTTGTAATAACACCTACCTGTTAAGCAAACAGAGAACACCAACAGTTTCGTGAATAATGTCAACTACGCCATACTATGGTATTACCGTTTGCGATCAAGACGAAAGGTGGTCACCGCATATGTTGTGCCATACATGTGTTGAGGAACTGAAACTTTCGAAAAAATGGGAAGAAGAAGTCGATGCATTCTGAAATTCCCATGTTCAGGAAGGCACCACAAAATTATATATATGATTGTTATTTTTGTAGAGTTAACGTTGAAGGTCATAAAGGAAAAAAAAAGAACAGAGGGATATACAATGAAGCACCAAAGAAAGTCTTCAGTGTAAATCTTTCGACAAAGATCATGAATTAATGCAAATTTATACTTTGACCGATTTAGCCCTTGTGAAAAACATGAGATCTCTGGAATATTAATTGGACAGGGCGTGTTGTGTAGCTGATGCTCTTTATTTAGAAAACACGTCGGTAACAATGTAAGTAAATTTTCATCAGACAGGTATAAAATAACAAATACATACCATCGTACTATGAAGACATTATTTTTCGAAATGCGACACGATAGCAAATATTGAGACGTCAACACTATTTATTTTCCTACAAAAATGTTTGTGAATAAACGGCTTAAGGGTCGTATTGTGTGCCGGTCTAATTAACACTTGATTTGATGATGACAACCGCTGTTTATTTCGCTAAACACCGTATAATGTCCTAGCTTTCGTTTGTTCAAAATTATTTACATCTATATTCCGAGAATCAATTTAAAGGCTCAAAGCTATCTACAACTTTCCTCTGTAAGGGTACAAACGGCTGGTTCTCTGTGACGTCAGCACCGGCCTCCGCGACGCTTCAAACTCCCTGGTGTCGTCACATGCACAAGAGAGGACACAGCTGAAAAGTTTATGTGAGCTTCAAAGTGGGTTAATGATACCACATTGGCACCCAATTCTACAACAATACTTCTATCTGCATCGTGGGTGTGTCAGGCAATGGGGAGTCGTCACAGCCCGTCTGTAGCACATTTCACCCCCAGTTTTGACGCGCCTACGATGGAGGTCCTAGTGGCAACATCTAGTCTTGAAATCACCCGGTTTTCTAATGGATGGCCGAGAAAGCATTTCACACACGTTTCCGCTCGGAACAGACACGAAAATCACAGAGGAAGTGGAATAAAAGATGTCAATGAAACCACTCCTTACCTTGGGGCGGTAATTTCCATGTATTTCACAGTCTAAAAAGACAGTAGACAATGTTATGAGCAACGGGATCACGTTCTGGACGACATTCGACACTGATGATACCCCCTGGCCGATTCGACCCTACTCTAAGGACACCACATTGAACCAGCTCTGACACCTTTGGAAGACAGTGCGATAGAATTATAGCCTGGTATACAGAGCAGAACCACTAGAGACCTTCAAAACCACTCCACGAAGTTTGAACTTGACCGACGACCGATGTAGCAAAGCGTGGTTATCCTTTCTCAGTCATATTTCGCGCACTCATGTGGAGTGAGAGAAAGAGGGGGGGGGGGGGGGGGGAGGAAGATGGGAACGGTTGTGACATGGAGAGTTTCCCTCTAAGACAACCCCCCCCCCCACCCACCCCCCACCCTTTTGCGACACCCACCCATCTTCGTTGAGAACTTTAAGGACGTCTCTGTACAGACCCTTTGACAACCATTCAGCTGACCGCGCGGTCTAGGTCGACCTGTCACGGTTCGAGCTGCTCCCCCCATCGTAGGTACGAGTCCTCTCTCGGGCATGCATTAGTACGTTGCCCTCAGCGTAAGTTAATCTAAGTTAGATTAAGTAGTGTGTAAGCATAGGGACCAATGACCTCAGCAGTTTGGTCTCATAAGATCTTACCACAGATTCCCAAATTTCACTGCTGCTCTAGCGCCTGAGGGCAGGCAATCCCACATAATGTATCTCAAAAGGGTTGCATGGCATTAAGTGCTAGAGGAGCTGCGATGGACCACCCAGATGATTAGGTGTCGAAGTCTCTGATTGCTATATTTTTATCGTGCTTAACAACTGTGCACAGGTGGAACCGAGAGTATTGTCGAAGTGGGCCTTCTCAGAGGCACCCTTCACCGATTTATTCACGCACATGCCAGGGTTGTACTCTTCTGTCGCTCCCTCCCTTGTAGAGCCAAAGGAGGATGCGAAAGTGGAATGTTGAAAAAGTATGATCACCATTTGCTGCTTCGGATCACACTCCAATTTCGTCGAGTGGTTTTGAGGGGCCTCTAGTGGTTCCACATTATATACCAGAACAAAAATTGGGTCGCACTGCACTGCAAAGGAGCCAGATCACGTTCAATGGGGTTGCGGCTCCACAACGTCATCCAGGGGGTGTCAACAGTGTCGAGGTTGTTGCCCTTTTGCTCATCGCACTGCGAACTGTCGTTTTAAACCACGGATTGTGTGAGAATCAACGCCTCAATGGGATGGGTGTTTTCATTGACGCCCTTTAGCCATTTCCTAAGGGCGGCAATGTGCCTGAAATGTTTTCCTAGGCCACCCATAAGAGAGTTGTGTGATTTCAAGGCTTGGTGATGACATTGTGGCCTCTGCAGCGTAGGCGTCAAAAGAAGGGGTGAAATGTAGGTAAATAGGCGTTGTGACCACCTTCCCATTATGGGAGACGTCTAGAATAGCCTTGGGCAGATCTGTGAAAATGGGTACCAATGTGACATCATTAACGCACCTTGTACCTCACATGAATTTCTTAGTTGCGTCCCTTCTGCCACGTTGGTCGCCACGTTCCTGTTTGAAGTGTCGCCGAACCCCAGGGCGCCACGCTTTGGCACCTTTACACAAAAGTCTTTTAGGCATCTTTGAGCCAAATTTGAAACATACACATTGCAATGGGAGACAAAGGTTTACGAAACAGTGACACTTTAAGTGTGTTGTGCAGAGTAATTCCATGACATAAGAAATCGTGTTAATTCGAACGATTGTCAACTAATTTTATTCAGTTTTTGTGCTGCACTTTTTATGTTACACTCTCCTGTCTGTGAATAACCCTGAAATAATGCACAACCAAGAATTGATACAAGCTCGAAGCCCCCTGCTAATCTGATGTGCTATGAATCACACATTTATGAGGAGTATTCCGGTTTGGGATGAACAAATTTTTTGTGTCAGTTGTTTTATTTAGCGCGAGGTGCCCACTTCTACTCGTGAGCTATCGTCGTGGCGTTGTAATTCATATATTCGCGCAGCTCCCCCCGTCGGAGGTTCGAGTCCTCCCTCGAGAATGGGTGTGTGTATTGTACTTAGCGTAAGTTCAACTTAGATTAAGTAGTTTAAGTAGTGGGTAAGCCTAGGGACCGATGACCTTAGCAGTTTGGTCCAATAGTACTTACCACAAACTTCCAGAATTCATATATGTGCATTGTTGATTTGCATGGGGGCAACGGCCTTGTCGCAGTGGATACACCGGTTCCCGTCAGATCACCGAAGTTAAGCGCTGTCGGGCTTGGCCGGCACTTGGATGAGTAACCATCCGGGCCGCCATGCGTTGTTGCCATTTTTCGGGATGTTCTCAGCCTCGTGATGCCAATTGAGGAGCTACTCGAGCGAATAGTAGCGGCTCTGGTCAAAGAAAACGATCATATCGACCGGGAGAGCGGTGTGCTGACCACATACCCCTCCTATCCGCATCCTCAGCTGAGGATGACAGGGTGGTCGGATGGTCCCGATGGGCCTCTTGTGGCCTGAAGACGGAGTGCTGGTTTGCATGAATATCGCTTTGCCTGGATGTGGCGCTCCATTGCGGTAATTTCACAGTCCAGTAAGTTTCTGGATGTACTCATTCTTAAAGCGGATGTCGAGGTCGTTTTATGTCTTATACTGATGGTCATTATGGGAGACTTTGACATCAATTTTTTTCTTCTTCCAAATGTTTGGAGTAAATGAGGATTATGCGTAATGTCTCATGTGTAACAAGGATATTAGGTCGTTTCAGGTTACTTTTTCTGCAAAGAGGCGATGTTATGTACTGATTTGAGAACGACACTTACTTCGAAAAATCGAGGCTAGTGGTCTGCGGTATTTTACTTAATTATAATCTTTGTTGTAGATCCTTTATACGATTTTTTGCTCATATGTTAAGGGCAGGTAATCGACTGTTAATAACTGGTATCCACTTCGTTGACAGGTTTCTTTTACAGTGTAAGTGGCAAATAGGGAACCTTGGTAAACATGGAAATAGTGAATCTACTTTTGCGAAGATGAAGTAAGGACGTGAGAGAAAATAGGAAAATAGTATGTACTTGGGTGTCCGGAATTTTTGTTTCGGGATGTCGGTGCTCTGATGTTTTTTTTACGGGTTTTCAGTAATAGACATAAGCGCGTCCTTCTCGTGTTAATAGAAGGATATGCTCATGAGGGTTCCACCATGATTTCAGATTAATTTGCGTCATAAAAAGATTCGAATAAAAGGCGATTTTATTCTTTGTTATTTAATCAAAGCGAAAACTTTAAAACTTATAAGACAGGGATTAGTATCAGCAACGTTATGGATTAATAAGAGTCTGTTAAATCGGTGCTGGTAACAGACGAAGAGTCGCCCATTTGCCTCGTGGTCTCATTTTTATGGCTACTGATGGCGGAAGAGTCTACCTCAAAATTTCTGTCCCTTTTAGTGTTTTATGAGGTTTATGGGAAAGCAGTATAGCCTAAATGTTGTCAGACGTGTTATGTGTGGAAGGGCTGGCGTGGTTATTTATTGTAAGTTTTTTGTTTTTCATTCGAAATATGGAGAGTGGTGGTGGGACTGATATAGTTTATTGAACTTCAATAATTTGAAGCCTTTTTTTGCATTTTAGTTCGATATCAGTGCTTCTTTGGTTCTAATTAATTTGTTTTAGTTTGTATGTTTCATTGTTCAGGGGAGGGGGTTTAAATGGGGTACGTAACCCTAATTTATTTGGTTGTATTTACTTCTGTGTTCTTTCATATTCATTTTCACATACTTTAAGCTTCTTGTTTCCATGAGAATCTTTTTTTTTTCTTTTTTCTGCATGTAATGTGTTTATTATCAGCATTTTGTATATCGTGGAGTTCAATTTGTCTATAGAAATTGGTGTCGTTACCAGATTTTAAGTGGAAAGTGCCGTAATGTTTTGTTTAACTGATAATTTTGTTGTTTCCTATTTACTGGGAATCGACGAGTTCATTTTACCTTCATAAATTAAGTTAAGATAGCGATATCAAATTTTTGTGATTTCTTTAGTTTGCTATAACGAATTTCACGGGTTTTTCGTTTGTGGCTCGTGTGTTACAATGGTATCTTGCCGTCCAGCACCCTGTGAGTGTCCCGTTTGTTATGTACTGTGTTTCAAATTATTTCCAGTTATCGCCAATTTGTATTTAGGTGAATTGCCTATGCCCGCCACTTTGATGATGCCACTAGAAAACCTCACTGCCAGTAACGAGCAATTCAGTATTTCCATTTTTTCTCAGACAGTGACTTTTGTTAAGAAATAGCAATTTCCTTCCCTCCTCTCAATGAAACCCGCTATTTCCCTTTGTCGCCTCACGTATAATTGTGTGCACTCCACTTCAAATTGTCAAACATTATTGTTGCGAAGTATTTTTATTCTGTAACGAAAAAAACTGCTCCTGAAAAGGCTGTGAAGGCAGAACGTTACCGACCGGCTACCGTGTCATCCTCACAGGATGCCGAAAAGGAGGGGCATGTGCTCAACACACCGTTCTCCCGACCGTATGTCAGTTTCCGACACCGGAACCGCTACTTCTCAATCAAGTAGCTCCTCAGTTTACCTCACAGGGGCCGAGTGCATCCTACTTGCCAACAGCGCTCGGAAGACCGGATGGTAACCAAAACATATTGTGTGTCGGAAAATAAACGGCTCTCAATTCCTCATTTGCACCACGTAGATAAACTGAAAAAAAAATCCGGCTGGAAACCAAACCAACTTTTATAAGATACCACTTCCTCACACAACAAATTAATTCCCAAATTTCTGAAATTGCAAATAATACTAGCTGTTCATTCACTAATGCGTAAAATGATCGTTATGACCCCATCAAACCTTCCTGATGCCCCTATCCAAATTACAGTATCGCACTTCTATTGAAATTATCCGCGCAGTCACAAGCAAGGACTAATCGCCAAGATTCTATTCGGTGTTCCTTGGTGTTATGTCGAATGAGTATGTAAATAAGGCTTTTATGAACAGCGAACTATGCCGGCTGAAATTATCTCCTCCCCATCCTGAAACACAGGGTGCAAATCAGATTCTGGGGCGGCGTTCAGCACTCTCTATCACTGTGAGCAGGCGTTGCATTAGTCGTGCTTTGTATGATCGTATCGTGGAACCTTCCTTTGTGATAAAAGAGAATGCGGCACAAAGGGAACAAGGTAATTACGGTATCAAGCATTTGCGTGCGTGCGCACCATTAGCTACCGGATGAAAACCACCAGATGGCGAGAACGTCGAGTTGACAGCCGCAGTGGCGGAAAAAGAGGCGTTGCTGCGGCCCCCTGCCTCTTTCTGTTTGGCTTCTGGAATTGCTTATCACAGCGGCGCAGCCGAGCAAATCACTCCATAGGCACGCTGAAGAACATGGAACTTTCCGGTAGGAAGAAGGCGTCAGGGGGTGGAGGGTGTCATTGTCGGACGAACTGCTGCGTATCATCTGCTGCAAATTCAGCGGTTCTGCCACTGCTGCAGGAAGAACAGTGCCAGCAGATACAGTAAAAATCAACTTCTTGTCGTAAAGTCAAAACAGCGACTCATAGTTCACGAATCTGACGAAAACAAACATCATTAATGGATTTACAGGGATCTTGCATTTCGTATCTGTCCATCACTCAGTTAAAGATAGTCCACGAGAGTCAAGATACTTGTACGGTAGTGGGTAATGTGTTTTGTAACTTACGTGTTTTCTCTCAAGCAAGCTATACAAGCCTATCTCGAGCCAAGTCGAGAGTTTTGGTATTCCAATCTGCTGATGCTAAAAATTATTCGTGTTTGCTGTAAATTCGTTCTCTCCCTGTGCAAATTGTTTATACTTGTTTCTTCATGCAGTTAGTTCACCTGACAAGATTAGGACCGTCAGGTCCTGTCTTAAATTTGACCACAAATCTTTAGTGACATACCCAACTACAATTTTTAACATAAGTGACCTGCACATAATGTGTAGTATTATTGTCACACGTTGACGAGCCATATTGTTTCATTTTCTGCCACTACTTGCTGTTTTTTTTTCGTTGAGAGTACTGGACGTGTGAGCTTGGAAGGAAGGTTTTGTGCTTTTCGCTTTAGAAAGATGCACTTGCAGTGTGGTCTGCGTCACTAAATCTCATTATGTTAGCCGAGCATCCGCAGGCCGAGAGGCAGTTTTCGTGGAAGGGAGGCTGTGGACTGCTTCATACTTTTGTGGATAGAGCCGGTACATGTCCTTAGTGAGGGCAGGGAATTCCATGCTGCCACTGCTCTCCCATGAGAGAAAATTAGTATAACAGTTTTGTTTTCTCTGTTGGATTTCATGGGTCGGGGCACCAAGGTGCCTTCTAGCCAGAATCAGAAAGACTGTTACTTCCGCTCCAAAATATTGGTCATCCAATGAGCTATGCTTGGTGCGAAGAGGCCAACCAATCGAAGAGACTGTGCATGAGGCAGCTACCAACATTGTGTTTGTTTATGAGGTATTTGTAGAATAAGAGGAGAAAAGTTTCTTCTGTATTCGCCATATTTTTGCATGAAATAAGCGATATTCTTGTCTGTCACATTGACAGTAGCACTGAGTCGTCCCCTCCAAGCAGAGACTTTCAAAGTGTAAAGGTGAGGAGGTAGAAGTAAGTTATACGACATTCGTGATCTGGGAGTTTTGTAGTTGGACACACGCCCTCTGTCTAGTACCGGCAGGCACACGGTTTGCTGATTTAATGGAAAATGTAAGTTGTTCAGTCTGCAGTAGCGTTCTCCATACATCTACATCTACATCTACATTTATACTCCGCAAGCCACCCAACGGTGTGTGGCGGAGGGCACTTTACGTGCCACTGTCATTATCTCCCTTTCCTGTTCCAGTCGCGTATGGTTCGCGGGAAGAACGACTGTCTGAAAGCCTCTGTGCGAACTCTAATCTCTCTAATTTTACATTCGTGATCTCCTCGGGAGGTATAAGTAGGGGGAAGCAATATATTCGATACCTCATCCAGAAACGCACCCTCTCGAAACCTGGCGAGCAAGCTACACCGCGATGCAGAGCGCCTCTCTTGCAGAGCCTGCCACTTGAGTTTGTTAAACATCTCCGTAACGCTATCACGGTTACCAAATAACCCTGTGACGAAACGCGCCGCTCTTCTTTGGATCTTCTCTATCTCCTCCGTCAACCCGATCTGGTACAGATCCCACACTGATGAGCAATACTCAAGTATAGGTCGAACGAGTGTTTTGTAAGCCACCTCCTTTTTTGATGGACTACATTTTCTAAGGACTCTCCCAATGAATCTCAACCTGGTACCCGCCTTACCAACAATTAATTTTATATGATCATTCCACTTCAAATCGTTCCGCACGCATACTCCCAGATATTTTACAGAAGTAACTGCTACCAGTGTTTGTTCCGCTATCATATAATCATACAATAAAGGATCCTTCTTTCTATGTATTCGCAATACATTACATTTGTCTATGTTAAGGGTCAGTTGCCACTCCCTGCACCAAGTGCCTATCCGCTGCAGATCTTCCTGCATTTCGCTACAATTCTCTAATGCTGCAACTTCTCTGTATACTACAGCATCATCCGCGAAAAGACGCATGGAACTTCCGACACTATCTACTAGGTCATTTATATATATTGTGAAAAGCAATGGTCCCATAACACTCCCCTGTGGCACGCCAGAGGTTACTTTAATGTCTGTAGACGTCTCTCCGTTGATAACAACATGCTGTGTTCTGTTTGCTAGAAACTCTTCAATCCAGCCACACAGCTGGTCTGATATTCCGTAGGCTCTTACTTTGTTTATCAGGCGACAGTGCGGAACTGTATCGAACGCTTTCCGAAAGTCAAGAAAAATAGCATCTACCTGGGAGCCTGTATCTAATATTTTCTGGGTCTCATGAACAAATAAAGCGAGTTGGGTTTCACACGATCGCTGTTTCCGGAATCCATGTTGATTCCTACATAGTAGATTCTGAGTTTCCAAAAACGACATGATACTCGAGCAAAACACATGTTCTAAAATTCTACAACAGATCGACGTCAGAGATATAGGTCTATAGTTTTGCGCATCTGCTCGACGACCCTTCTTGAAGACTGGGACTACCTGTGCTCTTTTCCAATCATTTGGAACCTTCTGTTCCTCTAGAGACTTGCGGTACACGGCTGTTATAAGGGGGGGCAAGTTCTTTCGCATACTCTGTGTAGAATCGAATTGGTATCCCGTCAGGTCCAGTGGACTTTCCTCTGTTGAGTGATTCCAGTTGCTTTTCTATTCCTTGGACACTTATTTCGATGTCAGCCATTTTTTCGTTGGTGCGAGGATTTAGAGAAGGAACTGCAGTGCGGTCTTCCTCTGTGAAACAGCTTTGGAAAAAGGTGTTTAGTATTTCAGCTTTACGCTTGTCATCCTCTGTTTCAATGCCATCATCATCCCGGAGTGTCTGGACATGATGTTTCGAGCCACTTACTGATTTAACGTAAGACCAGAACTTCCTAGGATTTTCTGTCAAGTCGGTACCTAGTATTTTACTTTCGAATTCACTGAACGCTTCACGCATAGCCCTCCTTACGCTAACTTTGACATCGTTTAGCTTCTGTTTGTCTGAGAGGTTTTGGCTGCGTTTAAACTTGGAGTGAAGCTCTCTTTGCTTTCGCAGTAGTTTCCTAACTCTGTTGTTGTACCACGCTGGGTTTTTCCCGTCCCTCACAGTTTTACTCGGCACGTACCTGTCTAAAACGCATTTTACGATTGCCTTGAACTTTTTCCATAAACACTCAACATTGTCAGTGACCGAACAGAAATTTTCGTTTTGATCTGTTAGGTAGTCTGAAATCTGCCTTCTATTACTCTTGCTAAACAGATAAACCTTCCTCCCTTTTTTTATATTCCTATTAACTTCCATATTCAGGGATGCTGCAACGGCCTTATGATCACTGATTCCCTGTTCTGCACTTACAGAGTCGAAAAGTTCGGGTCTGTTTGTTATCAGTAGGTCCAAGATGTTATCTCCACGAGTCGGTTCTCTGTTTAATTGCTCGAGGTAATTTTCGGATAGTGCACTCAGTATAATGTCACTCGATGCTCTGTCCCTACCACCCGTCCTAAACATCTGAGTGTCCCAGTCTATATCTGGTAAATTTAAATCTCCACCTAAGACCATAACATGCTGAGAAAATTTATGTGAAATGTATTCCAAATTTTCTCTCAGTTGTTCTGCCACTAATGCTGCTGAGTCGGGGGGTCGGTAAAAGTAGCCAATTATTAACCTAGCTCGGTTGTTGAGTGTAACCTCCACCCATAATAATTCACAGGAACTATCCACTTCTACTTCACTACAGGATAAACTACTACTAACAGCGACGAACACTCCACCACCGGTTGCATGCAATCTATCCTTTCTAAACACCGTCTGTGCCTTTGTAAAAATTTCGGCAGAATTTATCTCTGGCTTCAGCCAGCTTTCTGTACCTATAACGATTTCAGCTTCGGTGCTTTCTATCAGCGCTTGAAGTTCCGGTACTTTACCAACGCAGCTTCGACAGTTTACAATTACAATACCGATTGCTGCTTGGTCCCCGCATGTCCTGACTTTGCCCCGCACCCGTTAGGCTGTTGCCCTTTCTGCACTTGCCCGAGGCCATCTAACCTAAAAAACCGCCCAGCCCACGCCACACAACCCCTGCTACCCGTGTAGCCGCTTGTTGCGTGTAGTGGACTCCTGACCTATCCAGCGGAACCCGAAACCCCACAACCCTATGGCGCAAGTCGAGGAATCTGCAGCCCACACGGTCGCAGAACCGTCTCAGCCTCTGATTCAGACCCTCCACTCGGCTCTGTACCAAAGGTCCGCAGTCAGTCCTGTCGACGATGCTGCAGATGGTGAGCTCTGCTTTCATCCCGCTAGCGAGACTGGCAGTCTTCACCAAATCAGATAGCCGCCGTAAGCCAGAGAGGACTTCCTCCGATCCATAGCGACACACATCATTGGTGCCGACATGAGCGACCACCTGCAGATGGGTGCACCCTGTACCCTTCATGGCATCCGGAAGGACCCTTTCCACATCTGGAATGACTCCCCCCGGTATGCACACGGAGTGCACTTTGGTTTTCTTCCCCTCCCTTGCTGCCATATCCCTAAGGGGCCCCATTGGAGCTCCCAACTACCAGTAAGCCCACCCTCTGCGACTGCCCGGATCTTGCAGACTGAGGGACAACCTCTGGAACAGGACAAGCAGCCATGTCAGGCCGAAGATCAGTATCAGCCTGAGACAGAGCCTGAAACCGGTTCGTCAGACAAACTGGAGAGGCCTTCCGTTCAGCCCTCCGGAATGTCTTTCGCCCCCTGCCACACCTTGAGACGACCTCCCACTCTACCACAGGTGAGGGATCAGCCTCAATGCGGGCAGTATCCCGGGCTACCACAGTCGTAGTCCGATCGGGGGATGCGTGGGACGAGCTGGCCATCCCCGACAAACCCCAATCCGGACCCCCACAGTGATGCCCATTGGCAACAGCCTCAAGCTGTGTGACCGTAGCCAACACTGCCTGAAGCTGGGAGCGAAGGGATACTCTCAACACCTAGCAGCTTATTTGTTTTGCCATACAACTTAAGTTGCCCATTTTGTCACGTTAAAGATGAGTCTCTGAGCTATCCAGATAAGATTAAGGTGTTACGTTTTCTCCATACAGTCTCGCATATAATTTATTACCTCGGTTTCACATGGATTCAATCCAGATGTTTTAGAGAACTTTTTTCTGTTAGCTGCTTGTGTATTGTGCCTTATGATTAGAGCAAATAATAATCTATTTCACACAGATTTAATTTAAATTACAAAGTTCTTTAAATTGTCCAACGAGATTCCTTTGTTCACGCGACCCACTAATTATAAATACAACCAGTTGCACAACAAAGCTTGTTGTTTTCAATGTGTTAATGTTAACGTTGTGCAGAGGTCTCAAATTCCACGATCATTCTCTTATTATTCATGAAGGCTGCGAGTGATGTACTCGCTCGTGTTGTTTGATTATAAATCTATGTAATCACTAGGGAGAATTGTGTTGATATCCCCTACGATTATAAGTTTTCTGAGTGTTGTTTCATGACTATTTGGCAAACGATCTTGCCATATTCATTGTTAATGAGCAATATTTCAAAGCGTCATAAGATACCGTAGATCTAGGGCATCTGCCCACACAAAATCGATGGACATTTAAATAATAATAATAATAATAATAATAATAATAATAATAATAATAATAATAATCAAGGTCCGCGTCACTGTCCATTTTTGACCAGACATAACGTCTGAGAATAGAAAGAAATAATAATAATAATAATAATAATAATATCATCATCATCATCATCATCATAGCCATAACAATAATAATATGCATAGCTAGAACCTGTAACAAATGTCAGCCTTATTGAAATCCTTTTAAGGAGTTTCCTCATTATTTTGTTGCCGAATGTGAATAATGACCTATGACAGAAACATGTAGCAGTATTAGAAAAGGAATAAATGTGCAGGAACAGTTAATTTGTCACAGTTAAGCGAGAAATAACAGAGTAAGATAGTATGTTTAGCAGATGAGATAGAATTAAGGAAACAGAAACGCAAAGGGACGAGGAAAACGCAGGTAGTTTACAGTGTGACATGGATAGTGATTCCCTTTTAGACAGTAAGAAATCAGCTAGTATTCGCCGAGAGGCAAGGCACGCCGACTGTAACACGTAAAGCTTTGACTTCAGAGTGGTTTTGGATAGGATGCCGGTTGCAGGATACTTTGTTCCACAGTACTATGGTTAAAATGCAGGATATGGAGAAGGATCTAGTACCATGAAAGGGCACAACCCAGATGCTGGACGCATCCAATCTAGAACTGCAGTAGTGGAATGATGAGGGGTATAAATAATGATAGGTATTTGAATTGTGAGGATAGGTATTGAGGATAGTTTGTGTGTATCAGTGATTAAGAAATCAATGAAGTACACAGAGCGTATGCAAACTGCTTCGCTCAGTAGTTCGCATCCAACCTGTAAGTAGGAAGGACTGACGTGACCATGCACCACAATGTTGTAGACATATCTAAAGCAGTCTTTCACCGTTCTAGTTTGTTCATTTGTGAGCTGAGTTGTTCTCAAATGTGCATCTGAATTTTTATCTCTACGTAATTGTGCATTAAAATTCCCCAACGTATTGTGGTGTATTTCTTTCGTTTGTTTCATTGGTTTGGTGGATTGATGCATGGACATAACTGCTGCATACACCTTATTTCTGCACGTAAAGGAGAGCATGGATAGTCTGCTACTAGGCAAGAGGAAATTTGTTACGGAATATAAAATTTTGCAGCTGACAATGAAGGTTGCTCCCGAACGTGAGTCGTTTATCTTAACCCTTTTCGCTACTTTTCCCTTGAAAAATACGTAGCTTCTTGAGTAAAAGGCATGCTCCTCTGCAAATCTGGTTTCTTGTACGGATATAAAGAGAATGTTGTCTTTAGCAGGGTCGTCAGTCGTCTGTTTGATTCCCAGTTTCCAGAAGAGCATTTGTGTTGACTATTGAATAGAAGTTCTTCTGCTTGTGTTTGATTTTGTTCTACTTCCTTTCAGAAAGCTCCGACTCTTTCCAGCATGTTGATACAAGTTCTCCACAGTCCGATGAATTGCTTGTACTGCCCACGTCAACCGTTGATTGCGTATCATCTGAAGTAGTTTCCCGTATTTGGCCTTTCATCGTACCGTCCTACTGAAAATAGCTTTCATTGTGAGGTTAGCAATGTTTCAGATAATCCAAAGTACTTTCAAGATTGTTAGTCCTGGAAGTCCATGCTGTTGGCATCCATTGACTCGTTCGCCTTGAGGGACGGTTTCTCATCCAAAAGGCAGCTTAGTGACCTATGCCTCTATCCACTCATCCGCCCTAACGACCATCGGCATTTGGTGGAGGATGACTTCGCATCATGGAAGTCACTTGGTTCTTGCCCACGCTGGCCGCTAGTGCGTTGTTAGCTCTCTGCCACCAGGATGTGGGTTGTGTTTTCTCTTTCACGTAAGTCTTTTCCAAATCCACTTCGGTACTTTCTCAGAGCTCCGTTTTAGTTTATTAGGTTTTCTGTCCTTGATTTCGAACATCAGTCGTTGAAATATTGTGCATAACATGAAAATAACAACTCTGTTGTAAACCTTGGAGGCCATCATTAACTAACCACGTCGAGAAAACCTGAGAGATCACAGCTGAATGACGCTCGCCACGTCGTGATATTCGACAAGCCACATGTCTCCTGGATCATGCCAAACAGCAATCGCGTTAGGGAGCTCAGTCTCCATTGGCTGAATAGTAGTTCGGTGACTGCAGCCGGTCCTCTGCTACCGTAAGCTTGGGCCATGATACAGCGACTTCCTTGGGGCACGGCGGTGAAACGTTGTATATCAAACGGAACAGGAACGTTGGATTAGACGCCCGGATAGGGAAGAAGATACAAACCTCTGCAAAACGTTGCTACACGCCAATATTTATGGATGACTGTTCTTGGTCAACGTCACATCTACCTTCTGTATATCAGTTGTATTAGAATGTGCTGTGAATTTGTAATTCCTGTCCCGACCACACGGCCATATTAGCGCTGCTTTCGTTGCTTGGATGGTAGTGTGACTGATGTCTTCTGTAGCGCTGTTGGGGTCGCACCCACACTGGGACATGTAGCGCGAGATGGCATCTGGTGAATATTGGGCTGACCAACACTCGAGGCAAAGTCTTGGAGTGAGCAGGAGGAGCGGTGGACAGAGCTGTCTGACTCTGGGTACCTAGTGGCAAAGCACGGTGGACTTAATTCTAGCGACGGCAAGCGACGACCGTCCGGAGTTATCTTGTAGACTGAGCGGCAGTTCCTGATACTTTGCATGCATTAAGCTGGACTGTCCGTGCAGTCCTGGTTTTTGCCTGCAAAGCAGATGGAGGCAATGACTTGGTGGAGATCCAAGAGCGGAAAGCCTTCTTCAAGCTCGTAGGCCGAGAAGCAATTTTCACGACCTCACTGATGCCAGAACGGGGCGACACTGCTTTGTGGACACGAACAACTCAGTGGCATGGCTGGTGTGTTTTCCTTTACTAGCGGACGGAAATCCGAGTGGAGACGAAGACAGGCGCTTCCAGATTACAAAAGAAACATTAACTGGGTGCTTTAGTGGTCGACAATAACGTTTTTGTCGGTCAATTTATGGAACATAGTTTCCGATGAAGTATTCAGCATCTGCATCAGGTGGACGCGATCGTCAGAAATGTTAAGCATGGATGGTCTGTGGCCTTATGGTTGTTGCGAGCTGGCACGCTGGGCGTGTAAATGATCTTGTAAAATTGAGAGTCCTATTGATTTTATCATTTACACCCCGTGAACGTGACTGATTTTGTTTATGCCAATTTTTCGAACATCATCACATTATTTAACACCGTAAGCGTGATCTGTTTTGTATTAAATTTTGTACAAAAACTGTACTGGTTGATAATAGCCTTACTTTAGCCAGTAGCTGGTTATGAAACTCATCGTTGATCTACATACAGCTGAGTGATGTTGTGAGTAACCTTACATAAATCAATTTGTCTCCTAGTTTGTTACCCTGCGGTGAACTGCTGAAGTTAATGAGCCCTGTATCCAAGAATTGCAGTAGGCTGTAAATTAAATTTTATTTTGTTATCCCTTTTCTGTTGTCAAGAGCAATGTCTCATGACTAATAACTTTTACTGCAAGATTGAGAGCACAGCTGCACAACTCATGGCCCGAATTCTGCTCCACCCAAATCATACACTTACCGAGGCAAGTGGGGTTGTATGTGGGTAGACTCTTATTTTACTAGTTGCTAGTGGATTTGAAATGGCTCATGATTTAAAAACAAAAAATTCTCCACTGGGTGGCTGGGCCACTGGGACCAACCACCAATGGGAGCTCGACCGGCTAGTCCTCCTGAGCAATCAGTAATGACTCTGAGGATTGTGGCTAGTACCAGGGTTCGTCTGTTTCAGAATATATTTGTAGTTATAATGGAAGCAGTGACATTCGAAAAAATCTTTTTGGAAAACACCAGACATTATCACATCTATAAGGAAAGCGACTTAAAAATGGGAAGTTAGGAGTAGAAACAAGTACAGCTATACACGTGAGCAGCCACTTGAATGGAAGACATTATAGGAACACTCTATTAAGTTGAAAATCCTAAATCCTTCATCTCAAGCAAAGGTGTGGCCCCCTGCCGTAATACACTCCTGGAAATTGAAATAAGAACACCGTGAATTCATTGTCCCAGGAAGGGGAAACTTTATTGACACATTCCTGGGGTCAGATACATCACATGATCACACTGACAGAACCACAGGCACATAGACACAGGCAACAGAGCATGCACAATGTCGGCACTAGTACAGTGTATATCCACCTTTCGCAGCAATGCAGGCTGCTATTCTCCCATGGAGACGATCGTAGAGATGCTGGATGTAGTCCTGTGGAACGGCTTGCCATGCCATTTCCACCTGGCGCCTCAGTTGGACCAGCGTTCGTGCTGGACGTGCAGACCGCGTGAGACGACGCTTCATCCAGTCCCAAACATGCTCAATGGGGGACAGATCCGGAGATCTTGCTGGCCAGGGTAGTTGACTTACACCTTCTAGAGCACGTTGGGTGGCACAGGATACATGCGGACGTGCATTGTCCTGTTGGAACAGCAAGTTCCCTTGCTGGTGGCTCTAAGCACTATGGGACTCAACTGCTTTGGTCATAAGTCCCCTAGAACTTAGAACTACTTAAACCTAACTAACCTAAGGACAGCACACAACACCCAGCCATCACGAGGAAGAGAAGATCCCTGACCCCGCCGGGAATCGAACCCGGAAACCCGGGCGTGGGAACCGAGAACGCTACCGCACGACCACGAGATGCGGGCTCCCTTGCTGGTCTAGGAATGGTAGAACGATGGGTTCGATGACGGTTTGGATGTACCGTGCACTATTCAGTGTCCCCTCGACGATCACCAGTGGTGTACGGCCAGTGTAGGAGATCGCTCCCCACACCATGATGCCGGGTGTTGGCCCTGTGTGCCTCGGTCGTATGCAGCCCTGATTGTGGCGCTCACCTGCACGGCGCCAAACACGCATACGACCATCATTGGCACCAAGGCAGAAGCGACTCTCATCGCTGAAGACGACACGTCTCCATTCGTCCCTCCATTCACGCCTGTCGCGACACCACTGGAGGCGGGCTGCACGATGTTGGGGCGTGAGCGGAAGACGGCCTAACGGTGTGCGGGACCGTAGCCCAGCTTCATGGAGACGGTTGCGAATGGTCCTCGCCGATACCCCAGGAGCAACAGTGTCCCTAATTTGCTGGGAAGTGGCGGTGCGGTCCCCTACGGCACTGCGTAGGATCCTACGGTCTTGGCGTGCATCCGTGCGTCGCTGCGGTCCGGTCCCAGGTCGACGGGCACGTGCACCTTCCGCCGACCACTGGCGACAACATCGATGTACTGTGGAGACCTCACGCCCCACGTGTTGAGCAATTCGGCGGTACGTCCACCCGGCCTCCCGCATGCGCACTATACGCCCTCGCTCAAAGTCCGTCAACTGCACATACGGTTCACGTCCACGCTGTCGCGGCATGCTACCAGTGTTAAAGACTGCGATGGAGCTCCGTATGCCACGGCAAACTGGCTGACACTGACGGCGGCGGTGCACAAATGCTGCGCAGCTAGCGCCATTCGACGGCCAACACCGCGGTTCCTGGTGTGTCCGCTGTGCCGTGCGTGTGATCATTGCTTGTACAGCCCTCTCGCAGTGTCCGGAGCAAGTATGGTGGGTCTGACACACCGGTGTGAATGTGTTCTTTTTTCCATTTCCAAGAGTGTATTACGAATACAGACTCTGCGAAATCTGACATAATGCTCTGATGAAGGTGCAACTGATGCATGAAACGTGATAAAGTGCAATAGTGGCAAGCTTCAAAAGGCTGATTCGTTTATTATACCTACTTGATTATATTAATTCAAGATTCCTCCGAATGAAAGTAAGGCTAGAAAAACCAACACAGTGCCCTATGCTGAGGCAATACATTTGTACAAGTCTATGCAAGTCTCTGTTACCTCCCACATTTACAGCATCCTTTTCCTCGGTGGTTAAGAGATCTGTGGCCTTGGTCGAAATTTCTGCACAGATGGAGACTATCAGCACATACGTGAATACATGCTCCTGCTAGTGCAGTTATAAAGCAACATCTGTTTTCACTCTGCTAACCAGCAAAACAGCAACCCTACATACTGAAGGCACCGAAAAGCACAGTCAAAGCACATCTAAGAGTCATAACGAATCCAATAAGCAACATGACGAAACTGCCACATCTGCCAACATCACTTCTGAAAGATAGACGTTCGACAACTCGAACAAGAATAAACGTGCGTGTGCAAAGCCATCATATTATGAAATACATATGATGAATGATGAGTCTGAGGGGGATGTGCGTATTAAGGTAATGGTCATGAAGTCTCGGCTTTCAACCGTCGGAAATGTGCTATCTCAACAGCAAGAACATAAAAAAAACAGGAAGACATAGGAAGATCGTACAGAATAAATGGCTTCCATACTGCGCCGGGGACTGATTGAGTTCAGGGTTCATGTGGTGGGACTAAGAGTCTTCACACATGTCAGACTGTTTTTGATGTGCACTTTCTTTAAACACTGTTTAGAATGTTTCTTTACTATAGAAACCTGGTATGTGAAACCATGTCAAATTTGATTTTCAGGTGTTCTGGCATGGGAAGTGGCGTTAGTTTATTAAACTGTATATAAAATTTTAAGTGTTAATTTTTGAATATTTACTTGTGCAGTGAACTTTTATGTATTGTCCTATGTCGTTATCTGATTTCAATGAAGTATTACTGAAGTACTATGATGCATGGAAAATATAACTGAGATCACTGAGATATCTGATGGCTGAATATTGAAAGAATGACTTTGTTACATACATTTATGAGCTTCTCTGGGTTACGTTTAAGATGATGGTGAGCTCAATAGGAGTGCGTCGATCTTTCTAGTTGTTGATGTATAGATTAGAGATTAAATGAAATAACTGACATATAACTATTCGTTCTGAGTTATATTTACAATTGGTCTCTATCAGCAAGTGCTATGGTACAGCATTACCATTGTACGGATGCATGCTTTCGCGGCGATTTCCTTTAAAACATTCTCGGATTTCAAGCCACGTCAAGTGAATAACTGACGAAAAGCTTTCAGCATAAATCTCCTTCGTCATTATCAAGTGCGTGTCGTATGGATGACGCTGCAGTGCTTATATAGCCAGTGACGTCATTGCTGCTGTGTCCTACACATATATGGTAAATTTTTGGTGGCGCGATTTCCGCGACTGCTCCAACTCCCCAATCACAGAAGCCCAGGCCGCACTCAACTGCAATGCAGCGTGTTTAGTGAGGTTGTTGAACCATATTTTGGTGCCTGTTGCTTCGTTTATTACGCTATCTCAAAAGCTTTTGGTCGGTTTAATAACGCAAGTCTCGTCGAACGCAATTCGGTGCAAATTTTCCAATTCATGTTCCGCTACAGCTGATTCTCGGGATAGGTATGGGAAACGTCTTTCATCTTCTAAGCGGAATATGCATTGGACGAGACTTCTGTTATTAGATGGAACAACGGCTTCTGGGACAGCGTAATGCACGAAGCACTACAGAGCACAATATTGGACGACGCCCTCTATAAAGACGGTGGATCGCAGATGAGCACGGCTTGGGATCCTGTGATTGGGGGAGTTGGAGCAGGAGCGACAGTCGCACCACCAAAGCACTGCCATATATATGGTGCAGGACTGAGAACTTGTGACGTCATTGGCGACTGTGCGCCTATGTAAGTACGGCAGCGGCATTCACATGACAGTCAACCACTTGACAATGGCAGAGCAGATATCTGCCGCAAGCTCGTGGGTCGTTAACGAATTGACGCTGTTTGAGAACAAGACTGTTTTATTAACCTTACCATTGATTGCACTACCCTGTTTCACACTAGTCATCATTTTCGTAAAGTGAAACATGTTCAGTTGTTTTCTTATTCATGATCCATGTATGTCTTGTGCTGTCAGAATTCTAATTATTTGAATATATTTCAATATTTCTACAGCACTCCCATAGCATTCACCATCGTCAATTTCACGCCCATCACTCCCTCTCTTCCAGTGGCCAAGCGCGGCATTTTTTTGTAAAGTAGGCTGAGAATTACGAATTTGCAAAAAAGGAAAAAATCTTAAAACAAAATTTTGTAAAACAGAAGCACTGTAGCAGTAACTTAATTACACTTTTCTACTAGGATTGAAACTACTACAGAAATTGTCATAAAAATACTTGAAAATATTAAACAGCTACATATTAATAAAAATATAACATACAGTAACTCACCGTTACATCTGTTAATAAATTAATTCTATCTTCCTATCCTTTTTTTGGGCGTAAATATTGATAACATGTGATATGTAGTCCTACCGTTTGGTTGAAGATTTCACAGTTCTATTCTCTATAGCCAGACTCACCTAGATTGACAGTCTGTTATTTGTCATCGTAGTGCGAAGGTAGGTTTTACCTCATTTTAATGTATTCATGCTTCTTTTGAAAGACGCAGTGGTTGCTGGAATTGCAAGAACCAAGGACGGAAATTTCATACATTCAGTCAAGATGTATTTAATCCATTGCTTATAATGACTGTAGACGTTTATCCTCACTGCTGAAAATAAACGTAAGTTCTCCTTTCAGTTTTTCACTCTCAATGAAAGGATATATTTTAAGTAGCTTTTCAACTTCACCTATTGGGAAAGTGTCTGGTCCACTATAACCTGAGAACTATCTCTCATTAGAAAATTTCTGTAAAACGTGTTTCACGAAAGTCCTGCCCTAGTTTGCATGTTTACTACTACTGTGTCAATTATTTCGAATGCTAGCCATCTCAGTTTCTGAATAACTGCACCTATTTCGTTAAAAAATTTTCAGATACTCCTGCTGAATTTTGAAGGCTCTGCTCTTAGCTTCCACTATGCATATCAGAATAATTCCCTTACATCTTAATCTTTCAACAGCCTTAAAGCAGTTTTCAATTTCGAGCTTACAGCGTCTTATGTCCACAGTGAAACAAGGTACTTGTATGCTGGAAAATCGAATTATACAGTTCCAGAAGAAAAAGAAAAATTTGATTATCCAGTATACGATTTACCATAATTGCTAGATGTAAAGAATTATCACCCCACCCTTCATTGCTAACACATCATTACATGCTACTCTGAGGTCTGTATAATGAATAATAATGGTTTCTACAGCACGCGAATGAGAATTCCACCTTGTTTCACAAGGAACTTGTAGTTGAAATCCCCTTACCCCTCAGAAGTTCACTTATTCTATTAGAACAGCTACAAATGCGTGAAATCCTGATAGATTTGCCACAAAAATATTTACGTGCGTGACTTTTTTACAGGCATAGAGGAGGACCAAGTTCAACTGATGTGTGTAGCAGTGGATAAAGGGAGCAAGAGAATATTCTAGTTTCACAATAGAATGGACACCATAATTTTTCCCTGCCACTGCACTACAGCCGTCGTATGCTTGCGACAGTAATTTGTTTTTATCAATATTCCAATTGCTTGGCACTTGCAACAAAACAGTGGCCATGCCTTGTGCACTGCAGCCTTTGGATACGTCATAAGATCCTTCGAATCTATGTTGTATTTCTTCTGATTCGTTATTTGCGAAACGAAAAATTTCACTCGTTTGATTTCTAGTTGAGACATCCGTTGTTCCGTCGGGCTGTAATGATATAAAAGGACTATTTTTAATTTCACTTGAAATTTGTTCTTTAAAAACATCCATACTACAAGCTACTAATTCATCCTGTGTGTCACAAGCTATTACTTCATTCTGTGTGTCAGAGGAAGTGCCTTTAAATACTCCATCGGTTGCTAAATGATGTTTCACGTATGGCTCTTCTTCTGCTAAGAAATCAAAAAGTTCTAAATATTTTCCTTCATTTACTGACACCTGAGATTCGTCATGACATCGAAGAGCTAACTCGTGCCGTGCTAAAAAGCAGATAGTCGAAATAAGTCTCTTCATAATACTTCTGTATCTTTCTCATTATGTTTTAAAGCCTTCAGGCGTGTTGCTTCTGAAAGAGCACGGTCAATTATTACCTTAGCTAACCGATTGTATTTAACAGCTGCTGTGATATGTGAAATGATTTTTTGACTCTTTCTGCCTACTCTCCACTTACGCCATTCAAAACCGTCATTACCCATGCCAAATAGTACACAGAAATAACAAGAGTTTGTTCCTTAACCATAATTTTAAATTGGACCATTATGTTTGGAAACGTCTTCCAAATTTTCCATAAGATTTTTTAATAGGCAAACTTGGAGTCAGCTTTCGTTCTTTCACCAGGAGTTTATCTTCCAAAGAAAGAAGAGAGAAAAATACAGGATTTTCTATTAAAAAATTCAGTGAATCTTGTTATAACATAAACGGGACCATGGTAGTTTGAGGTAGTCAGCAACACCATGCGCTACAAGATAATGATTTCAATATTAGACGACTTACAGTTTTCCTCTCGACAACACGATGACAAGAAACATTCTCGATGACACTTTACAAGTGACAGAGCATACCGAAATATAGTCCACTGCCATTACTTACTGCATTTTAACTAATGAGTTCATGTTTCAATTTTCACCATAAGCACGTCTAGTATACAGAATGAAATTTTCACTCTCCAGCGGAGAGTGCGCTGATATGAAACTTTCATGGTAGATTAAAATTGCAAAGGTCCCGAGTTAGTCAAGGACCGCCACACAGTTTTAATCCGCCAGGAAGTTTCACGTCTAGTACAGCTGATATGAAAACCTACAGACACGTTATGTAACTACTAACGTATGAAGTAAGTAAATTTTAATCTGAGGAACAGTAAAAAAAACATAAGCTATTTCCTATCATCTTGTTCCAAAATCCAATGATGCACTCACATTTACTTTCTATGAATTATGATTGCCTTCTTTCTTTGCGTTTTAAGTAATCATTTAAATTAAGAGTTAATGGTTTCTCATTCTGCCCGGCTTCCTCCTAGCGGGTTATACGATGCGAAGGAGCGCTATCTCTTAGGAAACTGCTGGATGACTTGTCATTCCAAGGCGTGTGTCTGCCTGCTGGCGAGAAGTAGAAACAAATCGGACGGTAGCTTTGAAAACTGTATCCACGCTTTAGAAAACCCAGTCCGACACCTGAAAGAATCGGGCTTACTGCCCATGCTCGTAAGAAGCACGGAGTTCCACTCTGCTATTGGTTGCAAAGCTAGAAGAGTGCTGCATTACAATACCGGTGGATGCCTATACAAAGTTCAAACGTAAGATATTTGATTGCATCCTGGCGTCGCGAGCTATTTTTTGTACAGTTTGCATTACATGGTGTATGATTTGCCGATGAGTATAATGTTTTTCCCAGGATTTTTCTTTTCTTACGGGTGCGTTTTCTTATCAGACTCGTCTACAAAAATGTGGCTGCTCAGTAGTTTTCCCAGAAAGTGTACTGAACATTCCCTTGCCAACGAATTTACCGTATATGATGGGCATGTAACTTTAAGGGTCCCTAAGTAGATGGTATGTATCCATGTTAAGAGATTTCCTGTCTGCACCGGCACCTAATAATAAATCTGTGCAGCGACTCTGCCCAGTAGACAAATATATCATGAACATCCACGACGATCTTTCTGATTGCAGTGGGTAGGGAAGAGGTGACATCCTGCTGAGTATCAGGGCACAAGGGAAACTTAGTGTATGCGACAGCCAAAGAGGCGTGCCCGAAAGATCACTTGGTCCGAAATACAATCCCCCTAAATTCCGCGCCCGCATCTCGTGGTCGTGCGGTAGCGTTCTCGCTTCCCACGCCCGGGTTCCCGGGTTCGATTCCCGGCGGGGTCAGGGATTTTCTCTGCCTCGTGATGGCTGGGTGTTGTGTACTGTCCTTAGGTTAGTTAGGTTTAAGTAGTTCTAAGTTCTAGGGGACTGATGATCATAGATGTTAAGTCCCATAGTGCTCAGAACCATTTGAACCATTTGAACCTAAATTCGGCATCTCCGCTTTTGGGGTACAGTGACGGATTCCGGTGAGAATAAGAGTGAATAGTTGGGATATACAAGTTCTGGTTGTTAAAAGCAACTACTCGTTCTTCCCTAATTCCTCCACGTCACTTTTCCTCCTAGCAGAGTGCAGTCCTGAAGACGCATGGTTTCCAATATGCAATATGTGGCATCCCTAGTGTACAGGTTACAGAAATCCACATTTTAGATAAATGTATTTTATATTCCAGCATGAGGGCATAGGGTAGTTTAGTGACCAATCGGTCCTCTGTTGTAGCAGACAATGACTCAAATGTTGTACGATTTCTAAGATTATGCGAGATGTCTGACTTTTCCCTGAACTTCTAGGTTGGTTGTGTTAATGTGATATTAGGGTGGCTGGCGTTTTCGCATCGGATCATTCATCCACGTTTTCCTGAGTCCAGTTAAGAGTTAAATAGCACTTTTTAACATTGCGTTGCTCCAAATTCTACATTCTTCACAACTGGGTAGGTCTGAGTAGGTGAATAGCAGTGAAATGGGAGAGAGTGATTGTAATTTTAAGGTAAGTTACAGCTCAAGTATTTTTAATGTAAAGTGGTCATTCGTCTATTTGAGGAGAGTGCTATATATATATAAAAGCAAGCAGACAACCAAACCATCAATAGAAACACAAATATATATTGCACAGTGCTATTTTTGATGATACATAGATGTACGGATACACAAGCAGAACGTAGTTTGGTCTTTTTTTGTCATCAGTCTTCTCACTATTTCGATGCGGCTGGCCACAAATCTCTCTCCTGTGCCAAGCTTTCCATCTTAGACTAGCACTTGAAACCTACGTCCTCAAATATTTGATGGATGTATTCCAATCTCTCACTTTCTTTACAGCTGTGGTCCTCTGCAGCTCCCTCTAGTACCAATGAAATCATTCCCTGATGTCTTAACGGATGTCCTATCATCCTGTCCCTTCTACTTCTCAGTGTTTTCCACATGTTCTGTACCTCCCGATTCTGAGCTGAACCTCTACATTCCTTACCTTATCAGTCCACCTCATTTTCAACATTCGTCTGTATCACCACATCTCAAATGCTTCGATTTCCTTCTGTTTCGGTTTTCCCATAGTCCATGTTTCATTACCAAACAATGCTACGCTCCAAACGTACATTCTCAGAAATTTCTTCCTCAAATTAAGGCCTCTGTTTAGTAACAGTGGCCTTCTCTTGGCCAGGAAGGCCCTTTTGGCTTTAGCTAGTTTGCTTTTGATGTCGTCCTTCCTCCTTCCGTCATTGGTTGTTTTGCTGCATAGGTTACAGAATTCCTTAATTTCCTCAAAATCGTGACCATCAATCCTGATGTTAAGTCTTTCGCTGTTCTCATTTCTACTACTTCTTATTACTTTAGTCTTTCTTCCATTTACTCTCATTCCATATTCTGTACTCATTAGATTGTTCATTCCGTTCAGCAGCTCATGTAATTCTTCTTCACTTTCAGTTATAACAGGAATGTCATATCGTATCATCGATATCCTGTCACCTTGAATTTTAATCCCACTCCTGAACCTTTCTTTTATTTCAATCATTAATACTTCGATGTGCAGATTGAATAGTAGAGATGAAAAGTAACGGTATGCTCAACACAATTGGCAGTTCATCATCTGTTTCCTATGGCTTCGAACACACGCAAAAAGATATGGAACGGTAACAGGGAAGTTGATCGTGAGAAAATTTTTTCTTTTAGGGGGTGGTTCCAGTTGACAGTGATAAAACTCAAAGGAGTGTGCTTTTGCTTTCCTCTCTCTCGCCCGGGAAGTACCTCTTCTCTATCGAACAGTGGAGGACGATTTGTATGAATGCTGCCTAAAAAAAAAGGACATTACTTCGGACAGTTCCGTGAGTCTTCCAGGGAGAGTGCAAGAAGCAGGAAAGAAACGCAGAGTAGCATAAAAAAGGTTGCCGCTGGAGAAATGGATGAGGCCTATTTATCAGTGACTGTACCGGGAGGGGAGGGAAGGGGTGAGCCAAAGCAGAAGTTGTTTGCACGTGCACTGCACCTGTCCGAAATTGAACTCAAAGTTCTTTTAGCTATCAATCATCACAGTAATGTTTGTGGAGATGGATGAGCAGTTTTTTGTGATACATACCTCAGACAAAAACAGCTCCTTTTCAGACATGAAAGCCTCGAAGCCAAACGCCGAAGGAAAGTGAAAGAAGTACTTTTCGTAATATCCAAAAAATCATCCAGTTGACTCAGCAACTATGCATAATGTACCAGTTATTTTCGTGCTTTTTATATGGAATCTAGCGAAATTGAACAGAGAATATTAGAGAGCGCAACATCCTGTACACATAGAAAAACGTTAATCCATGTAGAATTCTCTTCGAGTCAGATCTAGCGACTTTTGACTTGATTGCAGGTATTCGTGCTATGTGTAACTTGGTACTATCTATACGAAATGCCTAACATGAAAATTCTCTTCGAATCAGTACACAACGCATGATAAGTAATGTTAACGTGTATGATCGTATGGTAAATGTAACTGAAATTGCCACTACTCTCATTGTATTTCCATACTTTAAATGCTTGTCAAACTATAAATTTAATGGTACAGTGACAAATTTAGAACCAGTAAGCTTTCCAGCTAGTTTATTCAAATACATGTTGTGTGTTCCGAGAAAACAGTTGTCCACCATTCCTTTCGCTATTTTGTGTACACTACTTCTGCAAATTGACACACGTGCTGAACGCAACGTGTGTCGGTAAAAAACAAACTACTGTATCAAATATTGTCATTGCCACAAAGGTAAAAAGGTGGTGATTGTAAAGAGTGCTGGAGTGATGTACGTATTATTTAAAATGAAATATGTATGCAAATATGTAGCATTCATGCTGTGCATTGTGATGTGACTGAACTAGGGTTTCATTTCTGAATGATTTGTAAGTTTAAGAAAGTGCACTCTTTCACTGCGTATGGAACGTCATAAAACACTGGAGAACAATAGCCTTCTCTACATGATCAAATTATTTAATAGTATATCAACTATAAATTCAAAGACCATCGTTGCTAAAAAGATATTTTTCCACCAGTACCCTCTAAAGTTCTCGCGATCCATAAATCAATCTACCAATAAGGTCAAACGCACTGCAAATAAAAGTCGTAGCAGTTACGTTATGTGTGTTTAGTTACAAAATTCCGACAAGCAGTTGACTTCGGAAGTCTTTGAAGAGGAGCCAGTGGACACGCAAAAATCACGAGATACGAAAAGTAAAAGTTACATCACGCTCCAATACTTTATGACGCGTGCTGAAAGAACGGGAAAAAATGGTTCAAATGGCTCTGAGCACTATTGGACTAAACATCTAAGGTCATCAGTTCCCTAGAACTTAGAACTACACTACTCGCCATTAAAATTGCTACACCCCGAAGCTGACGTGCTACAGACGCGAAGTTTAACAGACAGGAAGAAGATGCTGTGATAAGCAAATGATTAGCTTTTCAGAGCTTTCACACAAGGTTGGCGCCTGTGGCGACACCTACAACTTGCTGACATGAGAAAAGTTTCCAACCGATTTCTCATACACAAACACCAGTTGACAGGCGTTCCCTGGTGAAACGTTGTTGTGATGCCTCGTGTAAGGAGGAGAAATGCGTACCATCACATTTCCTACTTTGATAAAGGTCGGATTGTAGCCTATCGCGATTGCGGTTTATCGATTCGCGACATTGCTGCTCTCATTGATCGTTATCCCATGACTATTAGCAGAATATGGAATCGATGGGTTCAGGAGGGTAATACGGAACGCCGTGCAGAATCCCAACGGCCTCGTATCACTAGCAGTCGAGATGACAGGCATCTTATCCGCAAAGCTGTAACGGGTCGTGCAGCCACGTCTCGATTGCTGAGTCAACATGTGGAGACGTTTGCAAGACAACAACCATCTGCACGAACAGTTCGACGACGTTTGCAGCAGCATGGGCTATCAGCTCGGAGACCATGGGTGCGGTTACTGCATCACAAACAGGAGCGCCTGCGATGGTGTACTCAACGACGAACCTGGGTGCACGATTGGCAAAACGTCATTTTTTCTGATGAATCCAGGTTCTGTTTACAGCATCATGATGGTCGCATCCGTGTTTGTCGACATCGCGGTGAACGCACATTGCAAGCGTGTATTCGTCATCGCCATACTGGCGTATCATCCGGCGTGATGGTATGGAGTGCCGTTGGTTACACGTCTCGGTCACCTGTAGTTCGCATTGACGGCACTTTGGAAAGTGGACGTTACATTTCAGATGTGTTACGACCAGTGGCTCTACCCTTCATTCGATCCCTGCGAAACCCTACATTTCATCAGGATAATGCTCGACCGCATGTAGCAGGTCCTGTACTGACCTTTCTGGATACAGAAAATTTTCGAGTGCTGCCCTGGCCAGCACATTCTCCAGATCTCTCACCAACTGAAAACATCTGGTCCATGGTGGCCGAGCAACTGTCTCGTCACAATACGCCAGTCACTTCTCTTCACGAACTGTGGTATCGTGTTGAAACTGCACGGGCAGCTGTACCTTTACACTCCATCCACGCTCTGTTTGACTCAATGCCCAGGCGTATGAGGGCCGTTATCACGTCCAGAGGTGGTTGTTCTGGGTACTGATTTCTCGGGATCTATGCACCCAAACTGCGTGAAAATGTAATCACATGTCAGTTCAAGTATAATATATTTGTCCAATGAATACCCATTTATCATCTGCATTTCTTATTGGTGTAGCAATTTTAATGGCCAGTAGTGTACTTAAACCTAACTAACCTATCACACACATCCGTGATCGAGGCTGGATTCGAACCTGCGACCGTAGCGGTCGCGCGGTTCCAGACTGAAGCGCCTAGAACCGCTCGGCCACACCAGCCGACACAACGGGATAAAGTGAAGCACAATCAAAGTATAGTAGGATTTATTCCGAAATGTAGAGAAGTTTCCACAAACGAAGCGAGAGCTGTAATTCACTCTCATACGTTCCAAGGTGCGGGAAATAGATATCAATGACCAGGGTGGCCTGTCTGCAGATAAGGCCACGAGATAAAAGAGTTCCGCGTCTGGCGCTACAGGTGCAGATCAGGCCCGACCGACCGCCGTGTAATCCTCTGCCAATGGCGTCTTCGGATGGGCGTGTGGTTAGCAAACCGCTCTCCCAGCCATTGCTGGATTCCTTGACCTTGGAACCGATATTAATCGGTCGAGTAGCTCATCAGTGGTCCCCACGAGGCTGCGTGTACCCCGTATCAGTCCTCTTATCAAGGAAAAGGCCACGGCAGTGTGGCAGTACAATCATCGAACACGGGCCATCCGCAGGGCAGTCAGCCGCGCTGTTTTCTCGCCTATGGAGATGAAAGACAACCCATAGTAATGTCGCGATTGATAAAAACGCTACATGACGATGGAGGAAAGGCAGAACGCGGCCATCAGATATTTAAAGCATAAATTACTGAAAGGCTTTATTTGTTCGAGGAAATCAGAATAATTAATGGAGTAAATCTATATCTATACTCCATGGGTGGCGGAGGGCACTTTTTGTACCATTTCCTTTTTCCTACTGCTGTCACGAATGATGCGGGATTACAACTATTTTTGGTACGCCTCTAGGTCAGCGCAAATCTCTCTCTAATTTTATGTTTATGGACTTCTCGCGCGATATACGTATAAGGAAGTAATATACTGGTTCGCTCTTCAGGAATGCGTGCTCTCAGGATTTTAACAATAAACTTCATCGTGATACAGAACTTTTGTCTTCTAGAGTCCGCCGCTGTAGGTGGATGAGCTTTTTCGACACGCTTTTGCGCTTACTAACCCAACCTGTGTGAAATACGGATCTTCTCTGTTTCCTCTGTCAGTCCTATCTGGAAACAGTATATAATTTTTTGTTTGGCTTGGTCTGTTGAACCTTACTGCCAACAGCTTGGTACAAACATGTAGCATGTCACAAAGTAACAGTTTGGAACAATGATTTAAAATTATTTTACTATATTCACGGAAGTCTAATGTGGACTGTAATTACCGTACAGCAGCGAAACTTAGTAGATATGCTGATGCATTAGTGCAGAACCATTGTACACTGGGAAAAATTTGTTCCACTTTTGGCCTCGAGGTGAAAATCTAGCGCTGTACAGCACGTAATCGACGTCTCTGATGCCAAATTGAGTAAATGGCGGTTAATAATAATATCAACATTACTTATTTCTCACCTGTTGGACCTTATGTAAACTTAATTTATTAATTAGGGAGAAGAGAGAAAATAGAAACAACTCAACAGATTTGGGGAAGGATACACATGGAGATTATAGTGTATATACGACAATAGACGGAACTAAAAATCTCAAAAGGAGTTTCTCATATACACATTACTATCTCGTAGGAAACGAAAAAGGGTTCTGTATGTCTGAAGATCGTCATGGCGCAGAGAAATAGGAATACTCATTGTAAGGGGCACGCGCTTCGAATAAACTGCAACTAGTGGCTAAATCTCCTTCTTTCTTCTGTCAATCGTCGAGTGGATTACGTTTGATGCCTGTGTGATGTAGGCCCATAAGCAGTTGAACCATTGTCAGTACACAAGTGGAGCAAGGAAGTCATCAGTTTGCTACGTCCCTCAAATTTTAGACACGAGGACTTGTTTCTGATTACTGGTGGGATCGCCGCGTAGTTTTGACCTTGATGATGGATTAAAAAAGCTCCAATCTTCTCGCCATTCTTCCTCGGACAGTTGCGACAACCGTAACTTGAAATAGGCTTGGTTTCATTACATGACAAGAAACACCAGTCCTCTTCGCCAGCAGGGGTAATGGTCTCAGAGCGTCAAGCTAATATGCAGGTATCGGCCGAACTAAAGTTTTCTTCATGGACTGCACTTCCTGGGGATTCTTCTAATGAATGTTAGCTTCTAATTTGTCTCTCATGTAATTAGTTTTGTGTGATCGTTCGATTTTAAATCTCTCCGTACACACTCTGTCTCATATTTATAGGATTTGTCTGGTTCGAGTGTTTGTTCCGCAATAGTGTAGGCCCGTTATTTATGTGCCGTATCTTACATTTGTTTTTGTCGGTCTAGGAGCAACTGCTCATCTCTGCACCAAGTGCCTACGCACCCACACGGTTCCCGCATTTCGCTATATTTCCCTACCGTTGCCACTTATCCGTTTAAAATAGCATACGCTGCTTTGTGGAGCTTTCGACGTTATCCACCAAGCAGTAAAGATGTAAACATAGCGACAAAAAACATATTTCCTGACTGGACTGTTTGTGCCACCATCTTGTGAGAGGAAGGACAGTTTTATGCAACAGGGACTATCACTTGGTTAGATGACTGAGAGCGAAAGTATGAATTATGAGCTTTGATTCAGCCGTTTTGGCAGTCGAAGCTGACCGGTCAGCGTATTGTTCTAGGAAATCATTAGTATACTCACCATAGTAATAGTTCCAACAGCTAAGATACTTAGCCGCAGGAATCATTTAGCAAAAAAACATGTTATGCTATACACGTAATGATGAATTCATTGTGGCCTACTGTGTAAGTTATTTAATGAGCACCTCTACAATAAATGTGTCTTTGTTTCCATATATTCTCATTCTGAGATGAATTCCAGTGATGATTTCGCAAAAATCTAAAATGAATAACTTGAACGTTCCAACACAATTTCTAACAACACTTCAAGCAACTTCACGCGGGTCGTGGATCACGCTTGTAGTTCAGAATTCGCCGTGAGAAAGGGGAAAGTGCATCTCCAAGAAAAAGAGAAAAGAAGTGAGACTGATAAGCAAAGCAGATGCAAAACCGCAACAGGGATGGTGGATCAGATGAGAAATTCCACCAAGAGGGACGATTTATTCATGTATCTTCGTTTCAGAGCAAATAATGGCGAATGAAAGAAGAAAATTTAAGTCGACTTATTGATTAAGCACTTTAGGAATGGTCTAACACATTCCTACATTGATAGGGTGATACTCTTGGACAGCGCCACTCTTTACTATCTCACTGGTATTACTCCTTAGGGAAATGAAGTTGAGGTTATTGTGAAGCTACAAGGCTTTACATGGCCACGTATGTAATCGTTTAAATTACTCAACTTCTGCCCGGAGCGAGAAATATGAGGTCTGACGCAGACAGTCTCTGGGACCGTGCGCTTGACTTTTGTACGTGAGCCAATACGTAAGACTCTGGACCACCAAAATTGGGCATGATGAACTAAATCTCACAATGGGACAAATAAAACGTATGAGCCATTGAAGATGCAATCGATACAACTTTTCTGGGACAAAACCTATCTCACTGGTTATTGGCATAGGCAGAAACACTTAAAGATGCACCAGCAAGCTCAACAACTGCAGGAGAATGTGAAGGATCACCTCAGGCGCCTTTGCTCGTTGATGAACACAACATCCACGTCAGCAGAGATTGACTGTGATTAGTAATTGTCACTTTTCTTTTCTTCAATCATCAGTCTTCCGACTGGTTTGATGCGGCCCACCACAATTTTCTCACGTGTGCCAACCTCTTGATCTCAGAGCAGGACTTGCAACCTATGTCCTCAATTATTTGCTGGATGTATTTCAACCTCTGTCTTCCTATACAGTTTTTGACCTCTACGGCTCCCTCTAGTACCATGCAAGTTACTCCCCGATGTCTTAACAGATCTCCTATCATTCATTCCTTCTCCTTGTCAGTGTTTTCCACATATTCCTTTCCTCTCCGATTCTGCACAGAACATCCAGAGTCCTTACCTTATCAGTTCATCTAATTTTCAACAGTCTTCTGTAGCGACGAATTTCAAACTCTTCGATTCTCTTCTGTTCCGGTTTTCACACAGTCCATGTTACACTACAATACAACGCTGTGCTCAAAACGCACATTCTCAGAAATTTCTTCCTGAAATTATGGCCTATGCTTGACACACCAGACTTCTCTTGGCAAGGAATGCAATTTTTGCCATTGATAGCCCGTTTTTACGTCCTCCTTGCTCCGTCCATTATGGGTTATTTTGCTGTCTAGGTAGCAGAAGTTCTCAACTTTATCTACTTCATGATCAACAATTCTAACGTTCGGTTTCTCGTTATTTTCATTTCTGCTGTTTCTCATTACTTCCGTCTTTCTTTAATTTACTTTTCATTCTGTAGTCATTATACTGTTCACTACCTTCAACACACCCTGTAATTCTTCTTCACTTCCCACTGAGAATGGCAATGTCATCAGCGGATTCCTTCACCGATATCGTTTCACCATTAATTTTAATCCCACTCTTGAACCTTTCATTTATTTCCGTCATTATTTCTTCGATGTGAAGGTCGGTCAGCAGGGCCGAAACACTATACCTCTGTCTTACACCCTTTTTTTAATCCGAGGAATTCGTTGTTGCTGTTCCCTCTCGATTCTTGTTCATATTGTATGGTGCCCGTCTTTCCATGTAGCGTACCTATAATTTTCTCAGAACTGCGAAATTCTCGTTTCATTTTACATACTTAAAAACTTTTCCAGGTCGACTAATGTTGTGAACTTGTCTAGGTTTTTTTTCAGTCTAGTTTCATTATCTACCGAATCGCAGACTGCCTCTCTCATAACATTGCCTTTCCTAAAGCCCAACTGATCTTCGTCTAACAATTCTGAATTTTCTTTTCCATTCCTCTGTACGTTATTATTATCAGCAGCTTGGATGCAAGAGCTCTTAAGCTGATTGTGCGACAATTGTTGCATTCTCGCACTTGTCGGCTCTTGCAGTCTTCGGAACTGTTTGGATGTTCTTTTCCCGAAACTCTGAAGGTATATCACCTGTCTCATAGATTCTAAACACCACAGTGAGCAGTGTTTTTTTTTTTTGCCATTACTTGAGTGATTTTAAAAATTCCGCTGGAATGTAATCTATCTCATCTAACTTATTTGATCATAAGTCTTCCATAGCTCTTTTAAATTCTGATTCTAACACTGGATCTCTTCCCTATCGATTATCGACAAAACAGCTGAATAAAATGGGCCTTCAGTCAAACATTATTTCAGGACAAAGGATTTTGAACCTTACATGTTCATGTCTAGGTGATTCTTATAATTTCTACATTATTTTACCCCTTCTTTACCTGTTAAAAGGTATTCTTAAATTATTTCCTTTTTCTACCATCTTACATTTCTTCAGAATGTACTCTTAAAAATATTTTAACGTCGATTTGAATTTATACTTCATGCAGTTATTTAGTGTGAGATATCTGTTCATACTCACATGCCGAACACTTAAATTTAACACATACAGGTATTTCTTTTGGCAATGGCTGACTTAGATGTCTACTTTCTCCAAGTGTAACACTATAGTATGAATTTGTAGGCTGGAGGAAACAATTTAATTATTGCAGCGCCGTACTTGTTGTGGCATGTGTTTCTTCTGACAGTTGTCTTCTGAAACGACCTCAAGCTTGAGGTCTTTACAGTTCTCTAGCAGTCTACGTGGGTAAGACCCGAGCCTTGAAACATGTTACTAGCTGGCAATGTTTGATGCAAAGAAACATCTATATAGTTCGGAAAACTCAAAGCGTTCGCATTTCCAGTAACGTTCTCCTTCAACTAGTCGTCTCATTTTTCGATCCTTCCAAATCGTCACTTATGTTTACCGAGCTTTTTATGAATTTAAGTATGTTTCTTATCCTCTTTATTAAATGTAATACCAATACGATAGTGGAAACTCTTATTGCATCTGTCTAACGTTAAGTGCATTTGTCAAGGATTTGTGAAGAACAATATTTACTTACATCAAATTAAAAAGTTAAAGCATTGCTAGTAAAATACGATATTGGAATATACCGACATTTATGATATATCGAAAGTATATTATCTTTGTCTAAATGTCGATTCTATTATTCGAAAATATCGATGTACCCAGTATACCGATGCTATTACTGTTTCCCGCTCTACGTTACCAGAAATTCAAAGTTCGGGCCTATTTAGAATCATGGCACCTACAAGTTTTCTTTCACAAATCTATTCGCTAAGTGTTAAAGACAGCTCATGAAATACGCATTTAGAGCAGCATAAGGGCTGTTATGTAGCGTGCTGTCGGACTTCAATTACCCAAATTAAATTCGGAAAATGGGTACAGAATGACATTTCTAAAAACGTTAATCATTTTGTCTAGTATGTCACTAAAATCCTCATAAGAAAACCTTCTTAGAAAAGATAATACGATTAGGTTCCGGAGCAAAAATAGTTTATGAGCTGGAAGGCGTTGCAGAAAGATAAATTTCATGACGCTACAACTCTGCTTAAATTCGAAAGCACCAGAACACTGGTTCTCAGACAGTTAACTGTATTTCAAGACACGTACGTTAGCCGCGCGGGATTAGCCGAGCGGTCTGCGGCGCTGCAGTCATGGACTGTGCGGCTGGTCCCGGCGGAGATTCGAGTCCTCCCTCGGGCATGGGTGTGTGTGTTTGTCCTTCGGATAATTTAGGTTAAGTAGTGCGTAAGGTTAGGGGCTGATGACCTTAGCAGTTAAGTCCCTTAAGATTTCACACGCATTTGAACATTTTGAATATGTAAGTTATCCCACATTTCACGGTGACAACAACAATCCCGTAATACTAACAGGAGATGTATGGCTCCAAAACGTGCTCAGCTCGGAATTATTCCAACGCAGATTTTAGTGTGAACCTTTCATGTACTCCTAGTCGTTCTATATCCACACATCTCTGTATCACAATTTTCTACAGGGGGCCCTTGCACCCTTACTTGCGAGGTTTTATTTAATGCCAGTAATAGCATTACTAAAATCTGAAAGCAACAATAGCATTACTAAAATCCAGAACTACAATGTAACTTATACATCAATAAACAGAGGACACAAGGATCGCCAATATATAAAACAAACATTTACATAATTTACCAACATCGACAAAATGGCCCATAAATTTGCATGTTTTGTCAGCAGCCTGGAACATTTTCACTGAATTAACCGCCGTTACTTGTTCGGGCATTTCTTTTCACTGTCTACACACATAACATATAGTTCATCTGAATCTGAGATACTGTACGGCACAGCTGCTGCTGCCCAGCAAGATTCACAGAAAGCTACGTGCCGTCAGTTTACCAGTTAACACTGCACAGTTAGAAGAAATGATTTGATACAAAAAATGCACAATAACTCATTCCCCACATCACTGTAACGTGGACTTCATGCTACCACCATAGCATATGCAGTAACTTGATAGTCAAATAATCACCAATAACGTCTGTTCCGTTATGTGCGTTCTGAAACCGTTATGTGAGTTCTGGAATGCAAACACCAAAACACAGTGACAACAAGCGATGAATAACGTTAGTTCAGAACAGCAAATTTCCTTCTACACGGAATTACTGAGAAGAAATTACTGGTTGCTGCAGCCATCCTTCCAGCGATTCACAACACGCAGTCCATCGACCACCGCAAACCTATCGATAGGCAAAGACATGCCAACTGCCACAGTTAAAATCTCCTTCTACTGCTCTGTAACGTTATTAGGAAACTTCATTACCACATTACCATACTTTCTGTTGTGTACACAGTTCCGCGTAGTCAGAGCGTACACAACTTTTCCGCACAACAGCGCAGGCGCAGCGCTCGTCCGTCGCCGCACTACGAGATGGCGCTGTCTTAGAGACGGACCAAATTATGCTTCCGCCGATCCGCGTATTAATATGTAACGCAGCCAGTGAGATTCCTGGTAATGTAGAACCTTTTCTCCTTGGGGATCACATTCGCACAGTGATACATGAACGCGCGAGGTATTATAACGAATGTACAGACCTCCGATTAGACAGTCTGCATTTGTCTGCACCAGTCTGTACCAGTCTGCATTTGTCTGCACCAGTCTATAGTCAAGTTTCAGTCTGCGCCCAATTAGATTACCATATTCCTGTACATAGCCATGAAGATAAATGTATAGACACTTTTGTCAAGTATCAGAGAGAAATGTGAGAATAAGATTAACCTACCAAGACCAAAGGAACTTCAGATTGTCAATTGTAAATAGCATCCAGAACCAAGTTAGGTAATTTTTATGCTTGTTATTATTTTAATAAATGTGTGTGAAAAGTAATCAATTTCTGTTTAAAGTTGGTCACCGTCAATCTGCTACTCTAAGTGTGCAAGTGGCATTTCTATATTCTGACTTAATGGGAGAAGATAAACACGTAACGATAATACCACGAGACATATTGCTGACACTCACCTACTTCGTTAGAGCGACAAGTCAAATAATCTGATGGTGTGTGTACTAAAGGTCTTACAGTACGGAAACCACACTTTCCATTAAATTTTAAGCCACAAATACTGCCTGTCGTGTCTGGCCCACTCATCTAATATTGGGTGCCTAGGAACCAATTTTCTTCGATAGCTAGACAACAATTCAAGCAAATCTTATTAATCGAGTTTATTATAGTAAATTAAATTGGCAATACTTATCTTTGCCTTTTTACAAAGAGGTGTCGCAAGCAATTGGCGACATGCAAATAATCAATGTCCTTCGATATATACAGTTTCCATGCAAGTAAATAATACTGTTCACAAGGCACCGCTCTTCTTCTAGTGAGGCCGCGGCTAGCGCGGAGCGCCGCTTATATTGTCTTCGTATAGGAGCCACTCCTGTCGTGGTGCGGTCCTAGTCAACGTTCTATTTGCTGACGTCGTCTCACAGCCTTCTCTACTGTTACGTTCCAGGCAGACGTGCCGGCGCATGACGTTACGCCGAAACACTACAGATTGCAATTAATGGGCCTGATACATTCCCTGCTCCAAACTTTCTACATGATGTTTCATCGGAATTCTGTAGAGAATTCACTGCTCTAAAAAAACCCAAGTGGGCCCGTCAGACATCATCTGTTATCCTAGTAGCCACTTCACGCATATGCTACCAGTCTGGATTATTTAGAACTGTCGTACAATTCTCCACCCCTATAGGGAATGTCCAGAATTCCACACGCATGACTGTCACATCTTCAGTAGCTGAGCCAGCCTCAGGCAGGAGGCGTCAACCGTCCTGACATGACCAACGATATGCAGTTTTCTGAAGGTAATGCGCTGAGTTCCTGCCGGCAGAGCCTCTTCCACACATCGGACAACACTGCCCGAAAGTAAACGTAGTCGGCACTACCCTTCCAGCCCTGAGGATACCACCATCCGGATAACGGTGCAGCGAAATTGGTTCCAGTTCCAACAGATGAAGGCTCAAATGCAATTTCAGAATTACCATCTACATCTACATCCATACTCCGCAATCCACCAAACGGGGCGTGGCGGAGGCTACCTCGGGCACCACAACTAGCATCTTCTCTCCCTGTTCCACTCCCAAGCAGAACGAGGGAAAAACGACTTCCTATATGCGTCTGTACGAGCCCTAATCTCTTTTATCTTTGTGGTCTTTCCGTGTAATGTAAGTTGCCGGCATTAAAATTGTACTGCAGTCAGCCTCAAAAGCTGGTTCTCTAAATTTCCTCAGTAGCGATTCACGTAAAGAACGCCTCCTTTCCTCCAGAGACTCCCACCCGAGTTCCTGAAGCATTTCCGTAACACTCTCGTGATGGTCAAACCTACCAGTAACAAATCTAGCAGCCCGCCTCTGAATTTCTTCTATGTACTCCCTCAATCTGAACTGATAGGGATCCCAAACGCTCGAGCAGTACTCAAGAATAGGTCGTACTAGTGTTTTATAAACGGTCTCCTCTACAGATGAACCACAGCTTCCCAAAATTCTACTAATGAACCGAAGACGACTATGCACCTTCTCGACAACCACCATTACATGCTTGTCTCACTTCATATCGCTCTGCATTGTTACGCCCAAATATTTAATTGACGTGACTGTGTCAAGCGCTGCACTTCTAATGGAGTATTCAAACATTACGGGATTCTTTTTCCTATTCATCTGCATTAATTTACATTTATCTGTATTTAGAGTTAGCTGCCATTCTTTACACCAATCACAAATCCTGTCCAAGTCATCTTGTACCCTCCTACAGTCACTCAACGACGACACCTTCCCGTACATCACAGCATCATCAGCAAACAGCCGCACATTGCTATCCACCCTACCCAAAAGGTCATTTATGTAGATAGAAAACAACAGCGGACCTACCACATTTCCCTGTGGCACTCCAGATGATACCTGTTGTGGACTGGCAAGACAGCCAATCCACTAGGACGGGAAGCCGAAAGGCACACGTTTAAGCTCACGCAGGCTGGCGTGAGGTCTGGAACAGTTAAAGGAGTTGAGCCTAGTAAATAAATTACGGAGCTTCTGGAATACTTAACTTTAATCCATGACCTGTGAACATCGGTCTGACGGTACATGCATCACAAGATAAATGGCAAATGATAATGGCGCCTTGCTAGGTCGTAGCAAAAGACGTAGCTGAAGGCTATGCTAACTATCGTCTCGGCAAATGAGAACGTAATTTGTCATGAACCATTGCTAGCAAAGTCGGCTGTACAACTGGGGCGAGTGCTAGGAAGTGTCTCTAGACCTGCCGTGTGGCGGCGCTCGGTCTGCAATCACTGACAGTGGCGACACGCGGGTCCGTCGTACACTAGCGGACCGCGGCCGATTTAAAGGCTACCACCTAGCAAGTGTGGTGTCTGGCGGTGACACCACAATACCCTCACCTCCGATGAACACTCACCATCGAGGACAACGTACTGGGTTCTATTACTTAAGAAGTCTTCGAGCCACTCAAATATTTAGGAACCAACCCCATATGCTCGTACCTTAGGAGTCGGCAGTGGGGCACCGAGTCAAACGCTTTCCGGAAATCAAGTAATATGGCATCCGTCTGATACCCTTCATCCATGGTTCGCAAGATATCATGTGAAAAAAGGGCGAGTTGCGGTTCGCAGGAGCGATGCTTTCTAAGCCGTGCTGATGCATGGACAGCAACTTCTCCGTCTCAAGGAAATTCATTATATTCGAACTGAGAATATGTTCGAGAATCCTGCACCAAAATCTTTTTTAAGGCGTCTGCAGATAGCCAAAGATTCGCGACTGCCCCACTATTCACCAGTCACCCAAAAGTGAGTGTGTTACAATTACGACTGGCCTATAATAAGGCGCTAAATCGTTTGCGATGCTAACACGAGACCATAGGGACTGGATCAATGAGGTGTGGGATCGCTTGATCTCCTCGGGTGAGAGCAGATGAAATCTAGACATTCTGAACGTACCTTCATATGGTGAGAGGTGGAAGCACGTAATGCATTCAGGGGCATTGTCGAATACGATCGTTTTGATGGTTCAGGAATCACGATGTGAGCGGGCATAATACTGCATGGGTGTGCTCACCTCTTAATCTTTGAACCTGGTACACTCTTCGGTAAACGATATTACGCCACTCCACTCCACCTCCTATGTCCGTACTTCAATGGGTGCACTGGATACTGACTACATTTTTATGGATGACAGTGCGTGACAGCATGGAACAGAACAAGTTTATGAGCCCTTGGAACGAGAGGACATTCAGCGAATGAAGCAGCCTGTCTGTTCCCTTTACCTAAATACAATCGAACGTGACTGGGATGCTTTGGTAGATGTATTGGAGAACGCCCACGTGCACCGTTGATTATCCAGCATTTCCAGCAGGGCTGATGGAGGTATGGAACGCCCGACAACAACAACTCCTTACCAGACTTGTGGCCAGCAGGGGAACACGCTGCTCAGCATGCATGCTCCCCGTGCTATTAACACACCTCACTAAAAACCACGTCCCGCTTTCTGTAATGTCCCGGGGATCTTCATAAATCACGGTGACTTCAGTGTAATTTTTGTCTTTTAATTAAACTGTCGTTTGTGTTTATCTCACTCCATATGCCCCAGTAATAATGTAACAGTTCTCTCTATGTATGGCCCAAGCTTCGTCAAGCTATATTACTTGGCAGTGACACACCATGCGAAAGTTACTTTCGTCCGTAAGGTTTGCTCACAAGTCTACTACTTCTACGTCAAGTAGTCGCTAGGTACAGCCTAATTATTGCTGCTCCTCTCTATCGCACCCTTCAAGAACTGGGGCAGTACTGCCTATTTGCAGTGGTCGTCAATTGAAACTGAGTCAAGAGAATTTGGCACTTTGGCGCATAAAAATACAATACAACCTCACATACGGCTGCACTGAAGTTGCAGAATGCGCAAACGATTAGAGACATTAAGAGTCACTACGCAACAGAGACGTTAATTAAACAGCCAGATATTTCGATGCAGAAACACGTAATAAAATGGCTAAGTTAGGGGTCTATACAAACTAGAGACCGGCTGTTCCAGGCTGCTTTGCAGGTGCTGCTCGCATTCATTCTTAGGTTAGTTTCATTAGTCCCACTTTACAGGTGAATTAAAGCTACAGGTGTTCCTCGACGTTTACACTTACGTAATTTTTACTCGTTCACATTAGGCATATCGAAGGGCAACTGCGCCAACCCCCATACTTCATGGTCACCTACGTATTTCTCTCGATTTAGTTCCCTGTGATGTCACATTTGAAAATGATTTTCTATGACGTACACTTTTTCAGTTCCAGCACGTTATATCTAGAAGCTACTCTTTTTCTTAGTAAACTATACACTCTAAAGGCAAAAGTTCTTTACTTCAGAAATTTATAAGGAGCAGTTGAATGAAAAAGAGACACATCCAAAACACTGAAGTAAAGTGGGGAGTAATGGCCGCAACTATTAATACATTTATTGCAATGTAAGACTAAACGGGCAGAGTAGTAAGGCAGGAGTACAACGACATACAAATGACCTTGACCTTGGGAGATAAGGACTTTCACTGACAGGTTATACAGTTGGGATCGTTCCATTGAAGTTCAACGCCCTACTCCCGTCCCCATGGAGAACCTCCTTGCGCCTTAGACAATTGTGCGAATTATGTTCAATGGGAATCCCTGCCCTAACCAATCACCTGGGGGGGGGGGGGGGGAGGAGGACTGCTTTCAAGGTCATGACGTAGCTCGATAATGGTCACATGGTCTTGTGTGATATAAAATTGGCAAGAAATCCCTATCTCTATCAGCTAATGGGAATACATCAGAACGACGGGAAACCCCTCCCCTGGACCAATAAGATTCAAGTTCTCCCTCCCACTCATTTTTCCTTATAATTAGTTGAACTGCGTACGATTCTTCATTCGAGATCAGTGCATTATAGTGAGAGCTTCAGATTTGTTTTTGGTCACGGTGTTTGGTATTAGTTATAAATAAATAACAATAAATTAATTTTATTATTATTCTAATTGTGTGCATTTCTTCATTTTACGTCTGGGTTCCATAGGCAGAGGCACAGAATGGGGTATTTGTTAAAACCACCCGATTAATTTTATAATTATTATTCCAGTAGAGACCAACCACCGACACCACACAGAAGAAAAAGGCAGAAACAGTTGTCTAAACCCACCTGATATGTTACTTTAAGTGTGAATACGTCTTTAACATGCTCTTATTAAAACACCTACGAAATAAAACTACCTAGTCACATACAATCCTGTTGTTCTTTATACCGATCTCAGAAATTAATATAGAAACGTTCTTTAGGTATAAATGGTTTCTTTGTCTCTCCCAATCTACGTCTTACGTTCCCATACTTCAACAACCTAAGTAAGTCATACATACACTCCTGGAAATGGAAAAAAGAACACATTGACACCGGTGTGTCAGACCCACCATACTTGCTCCGGACACTGCGAGAGGGCTGTACAAGCAATGATCACACGCACGGCACAGCGGACACACCAGGAACCGCGGTGTTGGCCGTCGAATGGCGCTAGCTGCGCAGCATTTGTGCACCGCCGCCGTCAGTGTCAGCCAGTTTGCCGTGGCATACGGAGCTCCATCGCAGTCTTTAACACTGGTAGCATGCCGCGACAGCGTGGACGTGAACTGTATGTGCAGTTGACGGACTTTGAGCGAGGGCGTATAGTGGGCATGCGGGAGGCCGGGTGGACGTACCGCCGAATTGCTCAACACGTGGGGCGTGAGGTCTCCACAGTACATCGATGTTGTCGCCAGTGGTCGGCGGAAGGTGCACGTGCCCGTCGACCTGGGACCGCAGCGACGCACGGATGCACGCCAAGACCGTATGATCCTACGCAGTGCCGTAGGGGACCGCACCGCCACTTCCCAACAAATTAGGGACACTGTTGCTCCTGGGGTATCGGCGAGGACCATTCGCAACCGTCTCCATGAAGCTGGGCTACGGTCCCGCACACCGTTAGGCCGTCTTCCGCTCACGCCCCAACATCGTGCAGCCCGCCTCCAGTGGTGTCGCGACAGGCGTGAATGGAGGGACGAATGGAGACGTGTCGTCTTCAGCGATGAGAGTTGCTTCTGCCTTGGTGCAAATGATGGTCGTATGCGTGTTTGGCGCCGTGCAGGTGAGCGCCACAATCAGGACTGCATACGACCGAGGCACACAGGGCTAACACCCGGCATCATGGTGTGGGGAGCGATCTCCTACACTGGCCGTACACCACTGGTGATCGTCGAGGGGACACTGAATAGTGCACGGTACATCCAAACCGTCATCGAACCCATCGTTCTACCATTCCTAGACCGGCAAGGGAACTTGCTGTTCCAACAGGACAATGCACGTCCGCATGTAGCCCGTGCCACCCAACGTGCTCTAGAAGGTGTAAGTCAACTACCCTGGCCAGCAAGATCTCCGGATCTGTCCCCCATTGAGCATGTTTGGGACTGGATGAAGCGTCGTCTCACGCGGTCTGCACGTCCAGCACGAACGCTGGTCCAACTGAGGCGCCAGGTGGAAATGGCATGGCAAGCCGTTCCACAGGACTACGTCCAGCATCTCTACGATCGTCTCCATGGGAGAATAGCAGCCTGCACTGCAGACCGAGCGCCGCCACACGGCAGGTCTAGAGACACTTCCTAGCACTCGCCCCAGTTGTACAGCCGACTTTGCTAGCAATGGTTCATTGACAAAATGGTGAGCCAAGTAGGCTGTGCATCCTATTTGATAAATTCCTCCAAGTCTACCTTCTATTCAGTCATTGTGCATGCTCTGTTGCCTGTGTCTATGTGCCTGTGGTTCTGTCAGTGTGATCATGTGATGTATCTGACCCCAGGAATGTGTCAATAAAGTTTCCCCTTCCTGGGACAATGAATTCACGGTGTTCTTATTTCAATTTCCAGGAGTGTATATAGATAGCATAGTACATTTTACAACATCCAGTAAGATACTACTTACTTTCTGTTACTCTTTATCACCTCGTCGTTTCCTTTGTTTGTAATCTAGTGGCCTTGTAAATGCCTCAGCGGTTGTGAGATGTCTCTTTACAGGGAGACTGTCAGTTCAAATCGTGTTTCTGGAAGAAAGGTTCATACTTGGCCGGAAAGGGAAAACAAGCTTGCCATAAATACAATACCTGGCCATCAGATTTTATGTCAGTATCCAGAGCTAAATTCCAAAACATTCCACAATGTCTCACAGAGACTGCTGATGGTAATCTATCAGACGAGAAAGATAATATATTTCTTGTGGGTTTCTCAGTCAAAAAATCCATCTAACTTAAAAAAATTGTGAGCCAAGTAGGCTATGCATCCTATTTGATAAATTCCTCCAAGTCTACCTTCTATTCAGTCTAGCTGTGCTGGTTGTGCATCTAAGCATTAGTAGCTGCTGCCCTTATACTTTTATACTTTTGTATAAGGGACTGTTTCACGTTTTTCATTGATTTTTTGATTTGCATTATATGGGATGCTGATAAACAATAGAACAGGAATGTGCACCTGACATCGTCGCAAAAATGACAGAGCATTATCTTACATAAACATTCTACTTGGATCTAAACGTAAGTGCCAATGTCGATCTTGAGATTATATAATTGAAGTCTGCTGTCACCCTATTAGTAAAGCTTACACCCGAATAGGAGGATGGTCGCACGAAAGAAGCCACAGGTGCCATCTATGGTAATACTGTCATTAACGAAATACATTAAAAATTGTGAATATAGTACGACAAGAGCTATACAATTGAATGGAAACATATGAGAATTTGTGCCCAACCAGGAGTCGAACCCAGAGTTCCCGGGTGTCGTAAGCCGTCGCCTTAACCATTTCGACTATCCGAACACACTTCCAAAAACGACTTAGATCTCCATATGCTCTAGTGTCTGCTTCCAATAGTGCTAGCACAATTATGTGTTTCCTGCACAGGGTGAGATTTATTTATAATTGTGTAGCTATTGTGGTATCGTATTCACAATTCGCTAATACAGTACATTTTATGATTTAATACGGTTTTGCATACACTGTCAAATACTGACACTACACTACTGTACTTCGTCAAAGCCAAGGCAACCTGATGAGAAAAACAAAAAAATCTCTCCCTGAGTGGGAACCACATAATTGTGCATGCACAATGGGAAGCAGACACTGGGACATATGGACAGTATGGTCAGTCCTGGAAGCGTGATCGGATAGCTGAAGTGATTAAAACGACCGCTCGCGATAAACAGTAAATCTGGGTTCGTGTCCCGGACCGCCACAAATTTTCATATGTTTCCAAGTAATTGTATAGCTGTTGCGCTACCGTATTTGCAGTCTGCAAATACATTTCATGATTTAGTATGGCTCTCGATCGTCGGCAGTGTCTGTTCCTTCGGACATATCCGAGAGAAGATTGCAGCGAACTGTACAGAAACCCTGAAAAACAGACACTTTACCAATGTAATGGATATTCTCCTTCAGGGCTTACACATTGGGGATTTCTTTTGGGGCATTGGAAGTATATGATTTTAACATCATCTTGATATCTGTTGTGTTCGAGGCGAATTAGGCACGTTATTCATTTGTGTTGTGACAAATTCTGCCTTTGAATATTCTTTAGTTACTAAATTTTATCACGACTTCGTCAGTAAATTGACGGTTATGGTTTTCCAAGATTGGTCCATTATCTCGTTGAAACTGTTTCCTCAACAGAGAACTTGCGTTTTGTGTATAAAAACACGTTGTTTATGCTTTATCTTCGGTGTTCATGGACTTGTTGCGGTTGATTTCATAGTACTAAGCAGAAGTGAGGACTCCTCTGCGTATATTGGACTCGGACTCCTTTTAAGGTTATCATGTGAAGTAGTTTCCAAAAACAAACATTACCACCAAGTGACTTAGGTCTGGAAGTACAGTTACTGCAGTACTGACATTACTCCTTCCAGAAGATATTTCCTAAAATTTGTATCGTTCTTTAGGAAAATAGCTCTTCCATTCAGAAAACATCGTCCATAGAAATATCTATGGCCCCCTTACAGACTGTGTGGAGAATTCACGCAAATCCAAAAGATCTGTACAAACAGCTTGAAAGCTGCTTGTCACATGCACTTTTGGAAAAAAATGTAATACCCACAAGGACCGTGTTCAGGGACTGTAATGTAAGTGGTTCATTCTTCACGATAATCGCCGATCAGATGGCTCCCGGGAGGCTTGTCTGTGCACTCTCTTTGGCCTGACTCTGCAGGCAGTAACTGAGCCGTGTTTACGTGTAAACAGATACTGCAACTTTTCTATAGGGTACAACCATGCCCCACCGACAGGCACGTAATTGTGTTTAATAGCTTCAGCTATCTGATAAGAGTCACGTTTCGGGATTGCGGGAAGGTCGGTGGGACGTATTGACGAATTGTTGCACATGTTGGGCACGACGTATCGATTGTGTGTCGCTGCTTTCAACAGTGGACTGTGAAAAATTTCTACGCTAGTAGACGTCCGCGCAGGATCAACGCAGCGGTGGCAATGCACAGAGCATCCTGTGTCGAAGTCCGAGGACATGTTGCAAATGTTCTGTCATCAGGAAGCATTGGGAATCATTTGCTTGCAGCAGGAATAAGATCATGTGTGCGTCTGGCCAGGCTACCAGCGACATCACGACACCACCAAACATGGCTACTCTGGACTCGTGAAAGAGGTGACTGGAGAATGTAATGGCGCTGTGTCGTCTTCAATGCTGAGTGCACGTCCTGTCTGTCGTGAGTGACAGAAGTACACGTTGACATGGTGAGTTGTCTAGTTCAGAGTGCATTCGTCCATGGCTCACATTTGTAAGATACATGGATTACATAATTTTGACCGAGCGAGATGGCACAGTGGTTAGCACGCTGGACTCGCATTCGGGAGGTCATCGGTTCAAATCCACGTCTGGTCACCCTGATTTAGGTTTCCCGGGATTTCCCTGAATTATTTCAGGCAAATGGCGCGATGATTTCCTGGAAAGGGCACTGCCGGCTTTCTTCCCCATCCTGTCCTAATCCTGTGGGACCGGTGACCTCGCTGTCTGATCCCCTCCCCCAAATCAACCAACCATTAAAAATGATTTCGAATGTAAACATAATTAAGGGCGATCTTCTTGGAACAGTTGGTTTTGCAGGATATAATTACGAGCCATTGATTGGAATCTGCACATTTCCTATAGTATGACATTGGAATCAATAGAATGCTAAGTTTCGTATCACCACAATGTCGTTGATGAGCAGTACCTTGCATTACTGAGTCTAGTCTGGATCATAGAGTGTTGGACGTAGCCATAAGCATGTACAGAACTACTGAAACTGGCTTAGCAGTAGAACGTTCCACCTACCGATGGCCCACAGTTATCCTATTTGTCGATATGACTCTTCAAACTGAATCGCGGAAACTTGCATCAACAACAAAAACTGCTATATTTCTCTCTCATTAGAAACAATTCCTAACTCCTTTCCAATATTCTACCATGTCGACTTTTGTTGATTTAGTTCCCACAGTCAGCAGTCTGTCTTTCCAGAACTAGGTAGCGAGACGTTGCCCTCTCATTAGGCGGGTACGTGTCCAACAGTCGTTGATGATGCTTGCGGCAAGGATGTTAAATCCTAAGCGAAAGTCTGCCCAGGATGCGGCAAGATTTCCAATAACACGGAAGAGATTTCCCTCCCCGGGCACGTCGCCTCTCGGGGTTTCAATTAAACTCCGCTCGTTGTGTAGGGACGTTGTTTGCAGGAGGGCACGTAGCAACTCTGCCAATCGGCTTATCCCCTGCGCCAGCTTGCCCCGTAATTGGCTTCGATAGTCGTCCTCTGTTTCTCGAGATCTCCAAGTTTCTCGGCTACAGTCGATTACAGACTTTTCCAGCCCCCTCACGTTCCACGAGTGACGTCAGTTGCGGTTATTGGTTAAGTCGCAAAAACTTTTTGATTTAATGTTGTGACGTCTGTGGCAGAAATATAATACAGATTCTCTTCCCCCGGTCTTCTCCGTTTTGTTCTATCTCCCATCAGCAATGCTACGGTGTTCATGGTTTGACCATTCAGTAATTATATGTCACTTGTGACAGTTTATTAGCCCAATAAAATAAATGAGTTGATTTGAATGATTTTAGATTTGTCTTCCTAATTTTTCTAAGTAAGACACAAATAAACACATACACTAAGGGTGACTCTCCTAAGAGACGTCTGGTGCCGTTTCTCTGTTGTTTCGATAGAAATTTGTAATTATGTTTCTGAAATACGTAGCTGGAGTCAGCCGAAACAATGTCATCATCTCTTTCACGGGTTGCCCATTGTCGACGTAAGGCGTTGGACTGCTTCCTGTTAGACACTAAATAGTTTTTAAGGAAATTTTTTAACGGGTACGAAACCGATGCTTTACACCGCCACTGGTTGGTTGGTTTGTGGGATTAAAGGGACCAGACTGCTACTGTCATCGGTCCCTTTTTCCAAAACTTAAAATACCCACGCAGAGTAAAAACGACTATGGAAAAGACGACAGACGACACAAGACAAGAAAGACGTGGACAGAGACCAGACAAAACGAATTAAAATCACACAGAGTGTGACAGTGGTTGGCCGATCATAGACAAAAACAGGAAAAGCCAACCACCGAGATACACATTAAAAACTCAGTCTAAAACCGTAGGCCAAAAGCCAGACTCAACACAAAATAAAGATAAACACTTAGAGCAAATGATAAAAGCCCCCTGCCCGAATAAAACCCAAAACTAAGCCCGCCATGGCAGTCATCTGTTAAAAGGGCAGGGAGGGTATAAGGCAGCGCAAATGTCTTCCTGAGCACAGTTAAAAGGGGACAGGCCAACAAAATGTGCACCACTGTCCGAACCGCCCCACAGCGACAGAGAGGCGGGTCCTCACGACGTAGTAAATAACTGTGCGTCAGCCGGGTGTGGCCAATACGGAGCCGACAAAGGTGACTAAGTCCCTGCGAATGGCTCGCAGGGATAAATGCCACACAGCCATCGTCTCCTTGACAGTTTATTAGGTGCGGTCAGATCGCGCTATTCAGCGTCCCAAAGCGAGAGAACTGCGCGGCGTAAGACAGCCCGCAAATCAGTCTCCGGGTGGCCTCCCTCCAGAGTTGGTTACTGGTGGCCTGTTTGGCCGGGTATCCCAACATGGCCTGGGGTCCACACAAAGACCACAGAGCGGTCGCAACAGGTAAGAGTATGGAGGGACTCCTGGACAGCCATCACCAGACGAGAGCGAGGGAAACACTGGTCGATAGCTCGTAAACTGTTCAGGGAGTCGCTACAGATAACGAAGGACTGACCTGAGCAGGAGCGGTTATACTCTAGGGCACGAAAGATGGCGACCAGCTCAGCAGTGGAAACGCTGCAGCCAGCCGGCAAGGATCGTTGTTCGCAATGGTCCCCTAGAGTTAGAGCATAACCGACACGACCAGCAATCATCGATCTGTCAGTGTAAACAACGCCAGAGCCCTGATACGTGGTTAGGCTGGAATAAAAGCGGCGGCGGAAGGCCGCTGGAGAGACTGAGTCCTTCGGGCCCTGTGCCAATTCGAGCCGAAGGCAAGGGCAGGGCACACACCATGGGGGTGTACGCAGATGGGGCCGGAAAGGAGGTAGAAGAGGGAAAACCCCAAGCCCAGAGAGAAGCTCCCTGACGCGGACCGCGATCATGCAAACCGACCGGGGCCGACGTTCTGGGAGACGGACGACCGACTGCGGGAACATGAGACGATAATTAGTATGCCCGGGCAAGCTACAAACATGCGTAGCATAAGCAGCCAGTAAACGTGCCCGGGCAAGCTACAAACATGCGTAACATAAGCGGCCAGTAAACGTTCGCGCCGTAACCGCAGTGGAGGGACACTTGTCTCCACAGGTATGCTGTCCACAGGGCTGGTCCGGAAAGCACCAGTCGCAAGTCGGATCCCGCTGTGAAGGATTCGGTCCAGCACACGCAACGCAGGTGGGGATGCTGAACCATAAGCCAGGCTCCCGTAATCCAGACGGGACTGGATTAACGCTTGGTAGAGCCGTTAAGAGGGTAGAGCGGTCGGCGCCCCAGCTGGTGTGGCTCAAGCATCACAGAGCATTAAGATGCACCCAACATATCTGTTTAAGCTGCCGAATATGTGGGAGCCAAGTCAACCGGGCATAAAAAACTACACCCAAAAAACGATGGGTCTTTACCACAGCAAGAAGTTCGTCGGCAAGGTAAAGCCATAGCTCAGAGTGAACTGTTCGTCGCCGGCAGAAATGCATAACGCAGGTCTTGGCAGCCGAAAACTGGAAGCCATACGCTACAGCCCAAGACTGCGCCTCACGGATAGCGCCCTGCAGCTGACGTTCAGCAGCTGCAATGCCAATGGAGCTATAGTAAAGGCAGAAGTCGTCAGCGTACAAGGACTCTGAGACAGACGTTCCCACCACCGCAGCGAGACCGTTAATGGCAATTAAAAACAGGCAGACATTTAAAACAGATCCCTGTGGCACCCCATTCTCCTGAACTCGGGAGGAACTATGGGAGGCCGCGACTTGCACGCGGAAGGTTCGATGCGACAGAAAATTTCGAATGAAAATCGGCAGTCGACCCCAAAGACCCCACCCATGAAGCGTAGAGAGGATGTGATGGCGCCATGTCGTATCACACGCCTTCCGCATGTCAAAAAAGACAGCGACGAGGTGCTGACGGGGGGGAAAGGCCGTCCGGATGGCTGGCTCCATGCTCACCAGATTGTCGGCGGCAGAGCGGCCTTTACGGAACCCAAACTGAGACAGAGCTAGAAGGCTCCGAGACTCGAGGCCAACTCAACCGCCAGCTCACCATGCGTTCGAGCAACTTGCACAGAACTTAGGTGAGGCTAATGGGGCGGTAGCTGTCCACCTCCAATGGGTTCTTGCCAGGTTTCAAAATGGGGATAAAAATACTTTCCCGCCATTGCGACAGAAACTCCCCCTCGACCCAAGTACGGTTGTATAGGTCGAGGAGGCGTCGCTGGAAGTCCACTGAGAGGTGTTTCAGCATCTGACAGTGGATGCGATCTCGCCCTGGAGCTGTATCAGGGCAAGCAGCTAGGGCACTGTGGAATTCCCATTCAGTGAATGGGACATTGTAGGATTCAGGATGGCGCATGTGAAACGAAAGGCTCCGATGTTCCAACCGTTCTTTAATGGAGCGGAAGGACAGTGGGTAGTTCACAGATGCAGAACTGAGAGCAAAATGGTCTGCTAAGCGGTTGGCAATTATGTCGGTCAGTACAAATTGCCCCATTCAGTGAGAGTGCAGGGACGCTGACAGGGTTCCGATAGCCATAGAGGCTTCTAATCTTTGCCCAGACCTGGGATGGGGAGACATGGACGCCAAAGGTGGAAACATACCATTCCCAGCACCCCTGCTTGCATTCGTGGATAAGGCAGCGGGCCCACGCACGCAGCTGTTTGTAGGCGATGAGGTGTTCTATGGAGGGATGTCGCTTGTGACGCTGGAGCGATCGCCAGCGATCTTTAATCGCCTCAGCGATCTCAGGCGACCACCAAGGCACAGTCCTCCGCCGAGGGGACCCAGAAGAATGAGGAAAGGCAGATTCTGCCTCAGTAACTATGCCGGTAGTGACCGAGTGAACCACTGCATCAACGGCTTCATTAGCAAGAGGCGCAATAGCGGCCATGGAGGAGAACTATTCCCAGTCAACCTTATTCATAGCCCATCTGCAATAGCGCCCAGAAGTGTGACGCTGTGGCAGTGACAGAAAGATCAGAAAGTGGTCACTACCACACAGGTCGTCATGCACACTCCATTGGACATATGGCTAGGGTTGCAGATCGAAAGGTCGATGGCGGAGTACGTGCCATGTGCCACACTGAAAAGTGTGAAGGCACCATCGTTTAAAAGGGAGAGATCGAGCTGTGCCAATACGTTCTCTACAGTGGCGCCTTGACCTGTTTGCCTCTGACCCACCCCACAGTGGGTTATGGGCGTTGAAGTCGCCCAGTAACAGGAAAGGTGGTGGCAATTGGGCTATCAGTGCCGCCAGGACATGCTGTGGGACATCATCATCTGGTGGAAGATAGAGGCTGCAGACGGTAACAGCCTGTGGCGTCCACACCCGAACAGCGACCGCCTCTAAAGGTGTCTGTAGAGGGACAGACTCGCTGTGAAGAGAGTGAAGGACATAGATGCAGACGCCACCAGACACCCTTTCATAAGTTGCCCAGTTCTTACAATAACCCTGATATCCACAGGGGGGCGGGGGTTCGCATTGCCAGAAACCAAGTTTCTTGAAGAGCAATGCAGAAGAAAGGGTGAAGGCTGTGAAGTTGTCGGAGCTCAGCAAGATGGTGGAAGAAACCGCCGCAGTTCCACTGGAGGATGACATTGTCCATGGCTGAGAAAGGCGGGAAGGGACTGGGGAGGCAGATTACGCAGCTGGGTCACCTTCTGCCACCGATTGAGTACCTGTGCAAGTGTTATCCATGGTGTCTGAGGGACCGGCGAAATCAAGGTCCTCAGCGGACGCCAGGAACTCGACCTCATCCTCAGATGCAGAGCTCGAAGGGTGCAGTGGGGTTCTTTGGCCTTAGAGGTCTTTCTCTTGGACTTCTCTCACTGAATCTTGGGTTTCACCAGCTGGGAAGGCTTCACCGTTTCATTCTCCGGGGCAGAGGAGGATCGCGAAGCCCTACGACCAGCCACTGATGGGAACTTATGCCACTGTCTGGCGTCATCCTTCCCGTTGATGGAAGCCTGGGAAGGGAGGGACCCAAGGGACCCCTTACGAGCGAGAGTAGCCAAAGAAGTTGAAAGCTTCTCCAGCTGAGAAGCGGGGATGGACGTCCCTGATGGGTGGGAGGAAGTTGCTCCTGAGGTAGGTGGCGCAGGAGCAATCAAGTGGGTAGAGCCCCCCACGGGAAAGGGTGCAGGAGGAGTTGTACTGCTCGTCGGTTCGGCCAGAATTCTCGGAACTGATGGGGCTAGCATAGTTGTTATAGTAGCAGCGTAGGAAGATGTCATTCTCACAGGATGTAGTCGGTCATATTTCCTTTTGGCCTCAGTATAGGTCAGTCGGTCCAGGGTCTTATATTCCATGCTTTTGCGCTCTTTCTGGAAGATTCTGCAGTCTGGCAAGCAAGGTGAATGATGCTCTCCACAGTTGACATAGATAGGAGGCGGGGCACGTGGAGTATTGGGATGTGATGGGCGTCCGCAATCTCGACATGAGAGGCTGGAAGTGCAGCGGGAAGACATATGGCCGAACTTCCAGCACTTAAAGCACCGCATCGGGGGAGGGATATAGGGCTTGACGTCACATCGGTAGACCATCACTTTGACCTTCTCTGGTAATGTATCACCCTCGATGGCCAAGATGAAGGCACCAATAGCGATCTGATTATCCTTCAGACCCCAATGAACGCGCCAGACGAAATGTACACCTCGGCGCTCTAAATTGGCGCGCAGCTCGTCATCAGACTGCAAAAGAAGGTCACTATGGTAAAAAACTCCCTGGACCATATTTAAACTCTTATGGGGTATGATCGTAACGGCTACATCCCCCAGCTTGTCACAAGCAAGTAACCATCGTGACTGGGCAGAGGATGCCGTTTGTATCAGTACTGACCCAGAGCGCATTTTGGACAAGCCCTCCACCTCCCCAAACTTGTCCTCTAAATGCTCGACAAAGAACTGAGGCTTTATGGATAGAAAAGAGTCCCCACCAGCTCTCGTACAAACTAAGAATCGGGGCGAATAACTGTTACTGCTATCCTGAGACTTACGCTCCTCCCACGGTGTGGCCAGGGAGGGGATCGTTTTCGGATCGTACTTCTGAGCATTAAATTGAGCCCGAGAACGCTTAGAGACTGCTGGCGGCTGGCCACGAGCCAGAGATGATGTACCACGCTTTATTGCGGGTCATCCGCCCTGATGCCACCTACTCTGACCAAGGGCTGTCCCCACGGGTGCCACCCAGCCTCAGCAAGGGCCACCTGGCAGAATGGCCATTGCCAGGAGTCCCGATACCCCAGGAGGATAGGCATCTACTCCTTGGCAAACGTGGCGAGTTAACGGCGCAGGCATCAGCAGAGTGATCCCCGTGTTGTCAGGGGGCTACAACCAACAGGGTGTATGACGGCCCAACCACAACGGACTGGCTACCGTGTTGGATCTTAGGTGCCAAAATGTCCAAGGTCATCGTCTCAGCAAAAGGCAACACTGCACTGTGCATAGTTGTAATCACACCAAGGAACATATCCTCCCCCAAGAGGTGGAAAACGAGCGGGGCAGCATTGCGACGATGAGAAAGCCGGCTAAAGGTCTCATTGCACGATCGATACAGTGCACCATGTAAGGCGCCCTTCCCCAATTGGCTCGCTCTTCGGGCGAACTTAGAAAGATGGAGGTCAAACCCAAGAGGGGACCATCACGTAAGACCGAAACGTTTGAGACTCCTTTTAGTCACCTCTTACGACAGGCAGGAAACCGCGGGCCTATTCTTACACCTGAACCCGCAGTGGTGATGGTGGGGGGGGGGGGGGGGGGGGGGCACCGCCACTGGCAGTCGCATGAAGGATGTGATGAGCAATAATTGTTTCGGTTGACTCCAGTTAAAGAATGGTAAAACATAACTGCAAATACCTTCTAATAAACCAGAGAGACTGTACCTGACTACTCTCAGGAGGTATACGCCATTTATAAACAGAGTGAACATTAATAAAACCGTGGAACAGCACGAACGGATGGTGGTGGTGGTTAGTGTTTAACGTCCCGTCGACAACGAGGTCATGAGAGACGGAGCGCAAGCTCGGGTTAGGGAAGGATTGGGAAGGAAATCGGCCGTGCCCTTTCAAAGGATCCATCCCGGCATTTGCCTGAAACGATTTAGGTAAGTCACGGAAAACCTAAATCAAGATGGCCGGAGACGGGATTGAACCGTCGTCCTCCCGAATGCGAGTCCAGCACGAACGGAGGGAAAAAAGGTCCTATGAACATGTGTCCGGGAACGGATCGTTGCCATGATAGATGGCGGTGATGAATGATAGTTCCTCTGACCAGGTGCCGTGTGTTCCTTATGTACTGCAGTTCGTGTGATTGACGCAACGTACTATAAGCAACAGAATGGTCCGCTATTCATGTGGGGAACAAGCAGATGGAAACGGCCGAGAGGCAGAGTGCCTGTACCATAATAAGTACCCTCACAGACACTAACGACGTCAAGCGACATTAGAAGCACTTTTTTTGGTGGTCTGTGCGATCATGGGTCCTGCAAGACAGACGAAAGTTCAGGGAAGCGGCAGACTGTGCGTACTCATGACTTGGAGGACCAGGTTCTATCTCTCGACCGGTTCCATCTTCTTCGCCGTACACATACACCCTCTGCTTGTTTCCTACATGAATGCCGGACCATTCTGCCGCTCACAGTATGCTACGTCCATCACACAGCCTGCAACACGCAAGGAACACACAGCACGTGGTCAGTGCAACCTACCGTGGCAAAGATGCGTTCTGGACATATGTTAATAGGACCATCTTTTTCTCCATTTCCAATCAGGAATTCAGTGTGTGAGAGAGAGAGAGAGAGAGAGAGAGAGAGAGAGAGAGAGGTGGGGGAGGGGGAAGGGAGGGAGAGGGCGAGACAGAGGAGAGAGAGAGAGAGAGAGAGAGAGGTGGGGGATGGGGAAGGGAGGGAGAGGGCGAGACAGAGGAGAGAGAGAGAGAGAGAGAGACAGAGAGAGAGAGAGAGAGAGAGAGAAACAGAGGGAGAGACAGAGTGAGTGAATTGTAAGTAGATTATTTGGGTCATTGAACTGTTATCGTCGGAACGATCGCATCGTAGGCGTTAGGGAAAAAATGTATCTTAATATTGCCTTGTACTGCGACGATGTGAACACTTTAACTTCTGATTGTCGAAGTTCACAGTCATGTACCATTTTTAAAGGCCATCGTATTTGCCTCTGCCTGTAAAAATTATTTATGTCGCAGTTGCAGTCTCAGCATTTGGACCATTTTCAAGTGGCAAAGTCTTTTGCAGTATCGTTTCAAAATGGCCCAAAGCCATTGCGATGGTGAAATAAATACAGTAATTTCTTCAGTCAACCTCGAATATGACAGCCCTTAAAAAGTTAATGATTTAAATTGCAACAAAGCTGAAAATATCTTCAGGTAATGGCCATAACCATAATCATCTGTTTTAAAGCACAAAGTATTACTTTAATAAATAATGATTTACAAATTTTGTTGTTTATGTATTTCTTTCTAAACCTTCTCAAGTAGGCGCCAGCACCTGGAGTAACAGAATAAAACATGAGGAAGTCTCAGCAGGAGGCCCTCCCGGAACTGTCACGGTATCCAGAGACACAGATTTAATGCGGAAGCAGTAAGTGTTGTTTGTAGTTAGTTGCACCACGCAAACTTGTCAAATATAACTGAAAAATGAGCATAAGAGCTGGACAAAGGATTTATTGACGCAGCATAAATTAAAGGCAATTAAATAAACTGAGGTGACAAAAGTTATGGGATAATGACATGCACATATACAGATGGCAGTTGTATCGCGCACAGAAGGTATAAAACGGAAGTACTATGGCGGAGCTGTCATATGTGCCCACACGATCCATGTGAAAATCTTCCCGACCCAATTATGGCCGCACGGCGGGAATTAACAGACTTTGAACGCGGAACGGTTGTTGGAGCTAGAAGCATGGTAGATTCCATTCCGGAAATTGTTAGGGAACTCAAAATTTCGAGTTCACAGTATTAAGAGTGTACCGAGAATACCAAATTTCAGGCATTACCTCTCACCACGGACAACTCAGTGGACGACGACCCTCGTTTAGCGACTGAGAGCAGCGGCGTTTGCCTAGAGTTGTCAGTGCTAACAGACAAACAACACTGCTTGAAATAACCACAGAAATGAATGTGGGACGTACGACGAACATACTAATTAATTAAGACAGTGCGTTGAAATATGGCGTTAATGGCTTATAGCAGCAGCCGAACTACGCGAGTGTCTGCTAACAGCACGACATCGTCTGCAGCGCATTTCCTGGACTCGTGACCATATCGGTTGGGCCCTAGGTGGCTGAAAAACCGTTGCCTGGTCAGATGAGTCCCACTTGCAGTTGATAACAGCTGATGGTACGGTTCGAGTGTGGCGTAGACTCCAAGAAGCCAGTGTCACAGGTTGTCAACAAGGCACTATACAAGCTGTTGGTTGTTCCATAATGGACTGGGCTTCGTTTATATTAATTGGATTGGATTCTCTGGTCCAGCTGAACTGATCATTGATTGTAAATGGTTATGTGCTGCTTCTGGGAGATCATTTCCCGCTATTCATGGATCTCATGTTCCCAGACAACGACGTAATTTTCATGGGTGACAATAAACAGTGTCTTCTGGACCATATTTGTCCACTATCAGTTCGAATATTTTGGACATTTCGAGCGAATTCGGTCACCCGGATCGGCCAACATGAGACCCATCTAACATCTATAGGCAATAACTGAGGGAACAGTTCTTGCAAAAAATCCTGCTCCCACAAGTGTTTCCCAATTGTGAACGGCTATAAAGGCGGCATGGCTCAGTATTTCTGCACGGCACTTCCAGCAACTTGTTGAGTCCATGCCACGTCGGGTTTCTACAATACGCCGGTTAAAAGGTGGTCAGACACGATATTTCGAGGTATCCCATGACCTTTGTCACCTCAACGTAAAAGCTAGAATGCTTCTACAGGGGAACCATTTTGGAAATTTTGTGTCTCAGAATTAGGGTGTCTGTTACCATAGGAAAAGACAGCAGCGTGACTAACAGTAAACATTTTTACCAAATAATTCGAATGAAGAGACGCAGCTGTCCAGTCAGGACACGCACATGTGGATACGCATATAGAAAATTTTGCAGACCGCTAGGGCAGACATACTCCAAGTATGGAACACTTCCCTCCAAGTTTCTTGAGAGACGCTTTGCTGTTACAACTTTTACGACGCAATTCCATGTCTCTGACACTGATCCTGTTTGACTTTCTGCATGAAATGAATGACTATCAGTCGGAGATATTGTTGCTACTTATGGAGCTCCAGCCCCGTTGAGGCTGCAAACACACAAGCGCACCCACATGGACGTGTTGTCTATTGGCAAATGTGGTCATGAGTGCCACAGGACCATCCTTCCGCCATACACAACTTAATAAATGAAATGCACGGCACCACTATAATATTAATCAACATGTCAATCTTCTGTTTGTCTCCGGGCATTACCTACCTTATGATTTTCGTTACTATAATGTGGGTTTATTGTTCTCGTTTTTCAGTCGTAGTGATGGAAAGATATGTGTGTCTTGAAATTTTTTTTATAGAAATTTAACTAAAAGTAACTAGCTATGGGCCGAAATAAAACATTTTTATTATAATATAACGATCTTTATGTATTCCTATTACGTTTCTATTTACATGCCGAATCCAAAGCACCGTTAACAAATTTTAAGTGGAAACGGAAATATAATTTATGGTATTCCAAAAATGCAGCCAATTAAGTTAAAGGGCGTTACCTCACAACCAAATTGCAATTTTAACCGATAATATTGCATTGATTTGAAACTCCAAGATACTGAAAAAATTTAGTCAACATCTAACCTGGCAATACGTCGTTGTATTACTGAATAGGATCGATGTTGCTACAATTATGATTTCAGGAACAAATTTTTTTCAGTGCTACTGGAAGTAGCTACATTTTGTTTCGACAACACACAAATACGAGTAAAGACAAACTGTTCAACAAGCTAATCAGGAAAAGGTAAGAAACAAGAACTGCCACTGATTAAGCTATAATGTGAAAGAAACGAAACAATGGAATCCCGTCTGTCTTGAAGAATGTCCACTTTCACAATATAGACAACATAATTATATACTGTTTTCACAATAACAGTTCCGCGCAGGAACAAATGAAATTCTCAATGAATCTGTTACACTTATGCACTGGAGTACGCATCTCACTCCATGATGAGGTACAGATAATTCTCAACCAAGGTATTTTAAAGAGTTTTTGTCTAGACTAATGTATATATAAATATACAATAAATTCATAGACAAGCATTCCATTCCCTGCGTGGATTTCATGTTATTACGTTGGGCGTTTGTATTTGAATAAAGGATTTATTTCTCAAGTGGTTCACTCTGAGCTTCGTATGAAAATTATGGAATGAACCGTACTCAAATCTTCTTCATTAACAAACAAAAGGAAACTCTTATCTCCATTACTCCACGACATATTTTTATTTGGTTGTAAGGGCCTGGGCTCAGATCCTTATGGTTGCAAGACGACAAAGCGTGGAGTACGATGGCGACGGCCGACTGGCGGTCTGTGCATACATTTTCACAGTACAGACGACGACACCTTTATGACCGGTGTGCTTTCCGACACTGCTTGGCTTGCAGCTGTGGTTCCCAGTGGAAATAATGTTTCACTAAGTTCAATTGCATGCTGCAAAAGGTCGCTTTCAGCAAGATGTTTAGTAGGAAATTTGGTCTGAGAACTGAAGGATAACATTCACCAAAATGTGGCAACACTTCCATGTACTTGTGAACACTCATATTTCCAATGCTGTAGTCGAGTAGAGTGATCTCTAATGACTTCACGTCGTTCTCAACTACTCCGCGTAACCTGTATCATGTCCACACTGACAACTGGAACGTGCGCACTTGTGGGGCTATTAAAAACTTGCTCTACACTTCGACTAACTTTATTCCGCATATATGTGCAATGCTCCGTTCTACTGGGAATGTTTTCCGACGGGCGACACATACCGTATGTACACTACTGGCCATTAAAATTGCTACACCACGAAGATGAAGTGCTACAGACGCGAAATTTAAACGACAGGAAGAAGATGCTGTGATGCGCAAATGATTAGCTTTTCAAAGCATTCACACAAGGTTGGCGCCGGTGACGACACCTACAACCTGCTGCCATGAGGAAAGTTTCCAACCGATTTCTCATACATAAACAGAGTTTGACCGGCGTTGCCTGGCGAAACGTTGTTGTGATGCCTCGTGAAAGAAGAAGAAATGCGCACCATCACGTTTCCGACTTTGATAATGCACGGATTGTAACCTATCGCGATTGCGTTTTATCATATCGCAACAATGCTGCTCGCATTGGTCGATCCAATGACAGTTAGCAGAATATGGAATCGGTGGGTTCAGGAGGGTAATACGGAATGCCGTGCTGGATCCCAACGGCATCGTATCACTAGCTGTCGAGATGACAGGCATGGCTGTAAAGGATCGTGCAGCCACGTCTCGTTCCCTGAGTCAACAGATGGGGACGTTTGCCAGACAACAATCATCTGTACGAACAGTTCGACGACGTTTGCAGCAGCATGGACTATCAGCTCGGAGACCGTGGCTGCGGTTACCCTTGACGCTGCATTACAGTCAGGAGCGCCTGCGATTGGTGTACTCAACGACGAACCTGGGTGCACGAATGACAAAACGTCATTTTTACGGATGAATCCAGGTTCTGTTTACAGCATCATGATGGTCGCATTCGTGTTTGGCGACACCGCGGTGAACGCACATAGGAAGCGTGTATTCGTCATCGCCATACTGGCGTATCACCCGGCGTGGTAGTATGGGGTGCCATTGATTACACGTCTCGGTCACCTCTTGTTCGCATTGACGCCACTATGAACAGTGGACGTTACATTACAGATGTGTTATGACCCGTGGCTCTACCCTTCTTTCGATCCCTGCAAAACCCTACATTTCAGCAGGATAATGCACGACCGCATGTTGCACGTCCTGCACGGGCCTTTCTGGATGCAGGAAATGTTAGACTGCAGCACATTCTCCAGATCTCTCACCAAGTGAAAACGTCTGGTGAATGGTGGCCGAGCAGCTGGCTCGTCACAATACGCCAGTCACTACTCTTGTTGAACTGTGGTATCCTGTTGAAGCTGCATGGGCAGCTGTACCCTTACACGCCATCTAAGGTCTGTTTGACTCAATGCCCAGGCGTATCAAGGCCGTTATTACCGCCAGAGGTGGTTGTTCTGGGTACTGATTTCTCAGGCTCTATGCACCCAAATTGCATGAAAATGTAATCACATGACAGTTCTAGTATAATATATTTGTCCAATGAATGCCCGTTAAACATTTGCATTTCTTCTTGGTGTAGCAACATTAATGGCCAGTAGTGTATTTAACAGATGTTTTTTATGGTGCTCCATCCCTTGTTTTCTATACACTCTCGTGTATTATGACCAACTCAATCAGACCCACACCACTCCTGTTGACGACATTGATTTTGTAGATGACCTTTACATCTGTAGCACTTCACCTCAGAGGGAAGATCCAACGGTCATAACACCGTTTCATAGCAATATCTACTTGTTCCAACCGTAAGGACATCTTGATATTTGCGGACTGGTCCATCTTGTCTGTGTGACAAGTGGGCAGAAAGACATCAAGAGTTATACTCCCAGCTTTATGTAAGGTAACAGTATCAGCCTTTGCACTTCCTGTCAACTCATATGCTTCTGAATTAACTTTCAAGATTCAGTTTAGAAGGATTGCACTGACCCATAGGGTATATGGGCGAAACTAGTTAGTTTTTCCATAAAAATTCTCGAGGTACTCTGTCGCCAGTAGTGGTGGTGTAAACCATCTGTTAGCTTCTGGAACGTTTCTGCCTTACTAGGTGCTTCGTCATCCATTACATGTGTTTTGGCTTGAAGCGCTAACGGTATATTAGGCACAGGCAAAACATGTTTCATTCGTCCACTGTAGGTCGTTAGCTGATATATCTGTAATGAACACAGTTCTAGGCGCTTCAGTCCGCAACTGCGCTGCTGCTACTGCCGCAGGTTCATATCGTGCGTCGGGCATGGATGGGTGTGATGTTAGTTAGGTTTAATTAGTTCTAAGTCTAGGGGACTGATGACTTCAGATGTTAAGTCCCATAGTGCTTAGAGCCATTTGAACCATTTTTTTTTAACACAGTTCTATTCTACCATGTTTTTCCGGAAAATGACGCAATTACTCGTATGTCCCCCGCTGATAAATCGAGAAAATGATACGCTGTGCTCCACATAGCCCTGACATTGCACTGATCCTGACAGCGACACACGGCTGCATGAAATGTCCCAACCTGCCTGCATTGGCATTCATTTTGCTGCTCGTAAGTCCGTACTCGCTCCGTTAAAGCCGTAACATTTTGACCTGTAAAAGCAGCACGTGTTCCTACCATTCTGCGTATTCTACAACTGCCATTTCAGTGAAAGGAATGTGGTAAAAACTAAACTTATACGGGGTCTTCAGATATTCCTATTACAAATTTTTCTGACTTGTAGAGGGGAGTCAGTACATAATATTTTGAACAGTAACCCTTGTTCGGAAACGTAGCGTTTCCGTGCTACAGCCGTTTTAAAATATGTTTGCTGGGTAGGTATGCAACTGTGTATCCATGGTGGGGGGAGTGGGGAGGGAGGCGGCGGATATCTGGGTACGTCGGATCAGCTGGTGCCATTTGACGTCTATCATACCTCTCTGACCTGGTTCGAGCCTCATTCACATGTCCATGAGTGTTAGAGCAACATCGTTGCAGAACACACCGACATGATCCTTCTGAATGTCGAAGCTCACGGTAGTGGAAGAGCTGCTCGCCGCCTTTATCAAGATCGTTGTCCACAAGGTACTATTCCATCGCATACCCTTCCACGACAATTAACGCAACGGGTTCGGCAAAGGGTACCTTCACCATCAGCAGACGAGACTTTGGTTCTCCAAGGAGAAGCCACAACCCAAATCAGAAAAGGCCGTACTTCATTACCCGTCAACGGGTACACAAGCAATTCCTTTGCGTATTAATGAGTGGAATCGTAAAACAAGATATGTAGTGGGCCACGTTTAACCACTTACTTATAAAAATGGTAGTGTTGCCATCATGTTTTCCAATGGTTTTAGCAAGGAAACGGTACGTTTCCGGGTATGTGTTCCAGTTTAAAATATTGTCTACTTACTCCCCTCTAAAAGTCCTAGAAGTTTTTAACCGATATTTCCGAACAAACTTTTTACAATCAACAACGAAATACATAAGTTTTTGCGGCGAATTATGGTCCAATATCATTCAGAACAGTCTTGAGCTAAAAGATGAAACAGTCTACAGGTGTCATAAGTAGCTGGTACTGACTTAGTGCGTGGCAACACATACCATGATAAATTACAAAATTTTTTACCTCACTGACGTTAAAACACTTCCCTAGGATTTTGGGTAAATATTGACAAGTCTGCAGCTTCCTGTGGTTTAACAAACGATACTCTCAGAATAGGCTTAATGTCCTTATGACTCGTCGTGGCCGCACTCAATAAACATAACCACAAAGGCCAAAAGAAAGGTGCTTAAACACTGCACTGGGCGGAAGTCCTGACAGTGAGAAGAAAAATGCAGCATATGCGGCTCCACAAAGATGGCAGCTGCCTACATGAACACTTCTGATGCGGATTTATAAGACCTGCGCTAAGACACTCAAGACTGCAGGATGACAAAGTGTTACTACAGCGGTGAGTGACGGCTGGACTCTACGTGCTAATGAAAGGCCAGGTTGCAGCATAAGTTCGTAGTGTTATTGTTTTGCATGTTGGAATGACGGTTGCTATAAGTTTATTTATCGATTGTTGTTTTTTATGTGTAGGTTACTTTTGCTATTTGAGTTCACAGATTGTCATTTGGAGCTAGTGAGAGGAGCTGTGGACGCTCGGAAATAGAGTACTAACTGGATAAATCGGAACATTTGCGAATTATTCCTCTGTTTTGAGTTCAATAGAGGGCTAACAGCGAAGGGGCAGCCAGAAACATTTGCGCCATTCAAATGGCTCTGAGCACTATGGGACTTAACATCTGAGGTCATCAGTCCCCTAGAACTTAGAACTACTTAAACCTAACTAACCTAAGGACATCACACACATCCATGTCCGAGGCAGGATTCGAACCTGCGACCGTAGCAATTGCGCGGTTCCGAACTGAAGCGCCTAGAACCGCTAGGCCACCCTGATCGGCCATTTGCGCCGTGCATGGGAATAGCACCATTTGTCAGAACACGGAAAGAAAATGTTCGTTTTAAGAGGAGTAGTTTTGACTTAGTGACACCCTTCGTTTAGGAAGAGCATCAGGGTTCGACAAGGACGGTTTTAAGTGTATTAATACACAATGATCCTCAATGTAATCAAGAACTGGCAGTGTAATGAACTGTGATCATTCCAAAATTGTGTGACATTTGCATGCAGTGAGGGAGGTTCGAAAATCGGGAGTAAGGGTCCCGCAAGCTCTAAGCCAAAATTACAAAAATCAGTGGGTGGCTGTATGTGCTTTCTCGTCATCAACTGGCTCGTGAACAACACCGACCGTTTCTATCTTGTACCGTCACTGGTGACAAGAAATGGTGTCCTTCTGCTAACACAAAGAAAGAAGTTGTTGAGGCCAAATAAATAGCAACTCCCTCAACAATGACCTACGTGCATGCACCAAACACAACGTTACGCATCTGCTGATACCATCATTACTGACATTTATTGTCAACAACTGAGACGTCTTGCAGACACCGTCCTAGAACGACGACCAGGAAGACTGCGTGAAGTGATGCTACTCCTTGATAACTCCCGCGCACATTTTGCTAGACATACAAGAAGGCCTATACACGAGGAGGGTTGTGAAGCCATTTCGCGCGCACTTTCTCCAGCTGATCTTGTGCCCTCAGATTTTCACTTTTTCCGGTCTCTGTCAAAGAGCTTTCAAGGAACTCCCTTTTCGGATAAAAATGCGGCCCCAACATGACTGGATGAGTTCTTCTCCTCAGCACCATGTGATTTCTGTAGTTGTGGAATGTGAAAATTACCCTATCGTTGACAAACTGCTGTAAATAGTGAAGGAAAATATATTACTGACACCTAAAGTCTCTGTTATGTGCTTCTGTTACGTTTATTAAACTTACGGAAAAACGCCACGAACGTAGCCTCACATCCAATAGAATTAGCATGACGTTGAATGTAACAGCTGAACCATCGGCACTGCAGCATCAATGAGGAAAGCTGTGAACACAGCACGCAGATTAGAGCGTGCTGACTCATTCACCTATGCAGGTTCTCGAGCCTGTTGTCTCCTCTGCGGCAGATGACATAATGCCGCGATGTCATGCTCGCAGTGCAGGAGGCTAAGCTCATACAGTGGTGTTGACTACCAGATCGTAGTCTGCATGTCTGTAAGACACTGTCGTTGACACCATAGGGTTGTGACCGAGTTCGTGCTCCGTACGTGATGTTCAGGGTGTTCGGACGGGACGTATATAAAAACATTTGTTTATACAGGACGTCACAAAAAGGTACGGCCAAACTTTCAGGAAACATTCCTCACACACAAAGTAAAGAAAATATGTTATGTGGACATGTGTCCGGAAACGCTTACTTTCCATGTTACAGCTCATTTTATTACTTCTCTTCAAATCGCATTAATCATGGAATGGAAACACACAGCAACACAACGTACCAGCGTGAGTTCAAACACTTTGTTACAGGAAAAGTTCAAAATGTCCTCCGTTAGCGAGGACACATGCATCCACCCTCCGTCGCAAGGAATCCCTGATGCGCTGATGCAGCCCTAGGGAATGGCGTTTTGTATCACAGCCGTCCACAATACGAGCACGAAGAGTCTATACATTTGGTATCAGGGTTGCGTAGACAAGAGCTTTCAAATGCCCCCATTAATGAAAGTCAAGAGGGTTGAGGTCAGGAGAGCGTGGATGCCATGGAATTGGTCCGCCTCTACCAATACATCGGTCACCGAATCTGTTGATGAGAAGCGTACGAACACTTCGACTGAAATGTGCAGGAGCTCCATCGTGCATGAACTACATGTTGTGTCGTACTTGTAAAGGTACATGTTCTAGCAGCACAGGTAGAGTATCCCGAATGAAATCATGGCGGTCAATCGAGGAAGTACAGTACATACTCTACATCTACATCTACATTTATACTCCGCAAGCCACCCAACGGTGTGTGGCGGAGGGCACTTTACGTGCCACTGTCATTACCTCCCTTTCCTGTTCCAGTCGCGTATGGTTCGCGGGAAGAACGACTGTCTGAAAGCCTCTGTGCGCGCTCTAATCTCTCTAATTTTACATTCGTGATCTCCTCGGGAGGTATAAGTAGGGGGAAGCAATATATTCGATACCTCATCCAGAAACGCACCCTCTCGAAACCTGGCGAGCAAGCTACACCGCGAAGCAGAGCGCCTCTCTTGCAGAGTCCGCCACTTGAGTTTGTTAAACATCTGCGTAACGCTATCACGGTTACCAAATAACCCTGTGACGAAACGCGCCGCTCTTCTTTGAATCTTCTCTATCTCCTCCGTCAACCCGATCTGGTACGGATCCCACACTGATGAGCAATACTCAAGTATAGGTCGAACGAGTGTTTTGTAAGCCACCTCCTTTGTTGATGGACTACATTTTCTAAGGACTCTCCCAATGAATCTCAACCTGGTACCCGCCTTACCAACAATTAATTTTATATGATCATTCCACTTCAAATCGTTCCGCACGCATACTCCCAGATATTTTACAGAAGTAACTGCTACCAGTGTTTGTTCCGCTATCATATAATCATACAATAAAGGATCCTTCTTTCTATGTATTCGCAATACATTACATTTGTCTATGTTAAGGGTCAGTTGCCACTCCCTGCACCAAGTGCCTATCCGCTGCAGATCTTCCTGCATTTCGCTACAATTTTCTAATGCTGCAACTTCTCTGTATACTACAGCATCATCCGCGAAAAGCCGCATGGAACTTCCGACACTATCTACTAGGTCATTTATATATATTGTGAAAAGCAATGGTCCCATAACACTCCCCTGTGGCACACCAGAGGTTACTTTAACGTCTGTAGACGTCTCTCCGTTGATAACAACATGCTGCGTTCTGTTTGCTAAAAACTCTACAATCCAGCCACACAGCTGGTCTGATATTCCGTAGGCTCTTACTTTGTTTATCAGGCGACAGTGCGGAACTGTATCGAACGCCTTCCGGAAGTCAAGAAAAATAGCATCTACCTGGGAGCCTGTATCTAATATTTTCTGGGTCTCATGAACAAATAAAGCGAGTTGGGTCTCACACGATCGCTGTTTCCGGAATCCATGTTGATTCCTACATAGTAGATTCTGAGTTTCCAAAAACGACATGATATTCGAGCAAAAAACATGTTCTAAAATTCTACAACAGATCGACGTCAGAGATATAGGTCTATAGTTTTGCGCATCTGCTCGACGACCCTTCTTGAAGACTGGGACTACCTGTGCTCTTTTCCAATCATTTGGAACCTTCCGTTCCTCTAGAGACTTGCGGTACACGGCTGTTAGAAGGGGGGCAAGTTCTTTCGCGTACTCTGTGTAGAATCGAATTGGTATCCCGTCAGGTCCAGTGGACTTTCCTCTGTTGAGTGATTCCAGTTGCTTTTCTATTCCTTGGACATTTATTTCGATGTCAGCCATTTTTTCGTTTGTGCGAGGATTTAGAGAAGGAACTGCAGTGCGGTCTTCCTCTGTGAAACAGCTTTGGAAAAAGGTGTTTAGTATTTCAGCTTTACGCTTGTCATCCTCTGTTTCAATGCCATCATCATCCCGGAGTGTCTGGATATGCTGTTTCGAGCCACTTACTGATTTAACGTAAGACCAGAACCTCCTAGGATTTTCTGTCAAGTCGGTACTGACGAAACTAAAATGAGCTCTAACATGTAAATTGAGCGTTTTCGGACACATGTCCACATAACATCTTTTCTTTATTTGTGTGTGATGAATGTTTCCTGAAAGTTTGGCCGTACCTTTTTGTAACACCCTGTATTTCAGTAGCTATTAAGGATTATAAAATTTCTGCTACGGTCGCCGGTTCGAATCCTGCCTCGGGCATGGGTGTGTGTGATGTCCTTAGGTTAGTTAGGTTTAAGTAGTTCTAAGTTCTAGGGGACTTACGACCTAAGATGTTGAGTCCCATAGTGCTCAGAGCCATTTTTTGATTATAAAATTTATCTCTCCGACTGTGTCTGAGTGCTTAGCTGGGTGGTAACGTTTTCGCCTCCCATGCAAGCGGGCCCCAGTAAGATTCCCGGCCGGGTTGGAGATTTTCTCCTCTCGGGTACTGGGTGTTGTGTTGTCCTCATCATCATTTCATCCTCATCACCGGTGCGCAAGTCGCCCTGTGTGCCCTCGACTGCACTTGGTGGCCAAACCTCCCCGGATGGGGCCTCCCAGCCACTGAAGCCATACACTAATTTCCATTTTTTTTGTCCGACTGTGTACACAAGAACTCACACTTTTATGAATTTTGGTACAGTTCAGTGTGGGCACCGTTTGTAGCTCGACAGGTATTGAAGCGGTACTCCACTTTTCCACACATATTCATGAGAATGACATTTGCTGTCGTTTGTAATGTGGCGTAGATCTGTTGTGTCAAATCTATCAGATCCCTCCTAACCCATGTTCAGTAAACGACGTCCTTGACAACACCTAGTCATCCCCCATACCTCCATAAAACGCCAGGACAGCGTCTCATGGAGAAATATGGAAACATCCCCATGATAGTGGGGGGGGGGGGGCGGCGGGAGGTGGAAGACGACATCCTGCTGGAGAATTACGTCGAGAGGCATCTGTGGCAGTTCATACATAGATGAGCCCTGTCACTGGCGCGCATGAGCCATGCTACTCACTGCTGTTCATGAAATGGTGAGGACCACATCTCTTTGACAGTTGCGTATTTACCAAAGAACGAAGTGTCAAGTTATAACGCTATCTTGTTGTACGTCACTCTTCCCTAACACACTAACCTTAAGTCCTGTTACGGGAAAAGCCACGTATAACACTAACCTGCTGTGACACAAGCTAATGTTGCCCTCTGAGAGTATTTATAATTTTGAATTTTCACCGTGCGTGTGTCTAACGGATGAAGATATCGGACTATAATTTTGAATATGGTGCAGTTAACAGAAAAACTAAATAGACTTTAACTTTGGGGGTGAATGAAAGTAGTGAAACTCATATGTGAATGAAAAAAAAAGAACTTTTGCCAGCCTAATCAGGCACATTAATTTGAAATTAAAAAAGAAAATTGAATATCAGTTATTGAAGTTCCTTTCAATAGTATTTCCTTTGAATATCACACAGGATACAAACAGACACGAACGCGCCTTTCGACAGTTGAAATCGGCGTTGCTTTCCAATACTTGCCTTACGCCATTCGATCCCCAGAAACCCCTTTTGTTGATGGTGGATGCATCGGATTTCGGGATCGGTGCTGTGCTTGCGCACAAAGATGGTTCGCACGATCGCCCTATTGCCTTTGCGTCCAAATTGCTCTCGTCTGCGCAACGAAATTATTCACAGATCGAGAAAGAAGCATTGGATCTCGTCTTTGGGGTTACAAAGTTTCATGATTTCTTGTATGGTCGTCACTTTACCATCATCTCAGACCACAAACCTTTGACATCGCTTTTTCATCCGACAAAGCCTGTACCTCCGCGTACAGCGCAGAAATTCATTCGCTGGTCTATTTTCCTCTCGCAGTACCGCTACGATATCTTGTATCGGTCCACTGCTAAGCACGGAAACGCCTATACGTTGTCCCGTTTGCCTGTTGCTGAGGATAGAGCATTCTATTCCTCCGAACTTGCTTGCATGTTCATTGATTCGGAAACCGATGACGTGGTCGAATCGTTTCCGATTGATTTTCGTCGTGTAGCTACAGCTACAGCTGCCGACCCTGTCGAGGATCCGGTGGTTCGCCGATTGTTTGCTCACAAGGAGAGACTTTTTGTACGACGTGGTGTTTTGCTGTTGCGTTCAGTAATGATCAGTCCAGGGTCGTGGTCCCACGTTCGTTACAGTCCTCTGTCTTACGGCTTCTCCACCAAGGACATTGGGGTATAGTGCGAACGAGACAACTTGCTCGTCAGCACTGTACTTGGTTCGGAATCGATGCTGAGATTACGACTATGTGCTCTTCTTGCATGGCGTGTGCCGAATAACAATCCTCACCACCGCGGAAATTCTTTGCATGGTCGAAAGCCACTTCCCCTTGGCAGCGCTTACACATCGATTTTGCTGGTCCATTCTGGAATGCTCGATGGTTGGTTGTTGTCGATTCAATCAGTAATTTTCCTTTTGTTGTACGGATGTCTTCCACGACGTCTTCTGCCACCATCCAAGCGTTGTCCGCTATCTTTTGCATTGAAGGTCTTCCACAGACTATTGTTTCCGACAATGGCCCACAATTCATGTCCGCAGAATTTCAGTCATTCTGCAAGGCCAATGGTATTCAACATCTGACGTCCGCACCGTTTTCGCCGCAGTCCAACGGTGCCGCTGAACGTTTGGTCAGGACTTTCAAGTCACTGATGTTGAAGTTGAAAGAGTCGCATTCGCGGGAGGACGCGTTATTGCTCTTTTTGTCCTCGTACCGCTCTCAGCCTCGAGATGGTCGCTCGCCGGCTGAGTTACTTCACGGTCGCCCTCACCGCAGTTGATGTCTTTGCTACATCCGCCGCATCAGTTTCCTGTGCAGCGGCAGACACCTGCTTTTGCCCCAGGTGACGTTGTTTACTACCGCAACTATCGAGGCTCACGGCGTTGGCTCGCAGGACGCATTCTTCGCTGCCTCGGCCGCGCTATGTATCTGGTTTTGGCGGCCTCTGGTGAGGTGCGTCGGCATCTCAATCAGCTGCGCCTCTGTCGTCGCACGGGTTCTGCCGCTCCACGTCTGCTTTCAGCAACGGTGCCGTCCGGTCAGCGCCCTGGGGACCCATCTACTGCCTCGCCTCATCCCCAGGTGTTACCGACGCTGCCTTCAATTTTGCCCCATGGCGACGCGCCGCCGCCGCCGCCGCCGCCGCCGCCGCCGCCTCCTGTTCTCCCGCCGGCGGAGCCCGCAGTGGACGCGTCGCTGCAACCGCCGGGCGCCTCCCTGGGTCACGCGCCGCCGATCGCTTCCCGTGACCAGTTGTCCTCCGCCATGGAACTCTTGCCCGCTCCGGACGACATGGCGTCTTCGCCCGTCGGGTGCTCCGATTCGATGGAGGTCCGCCCTGACTAACTTCGGGCGCATACCCCGCATGTTGGCGTGCACCCTGGACTAGGTTTTCAGGCGTTTCCTAGCTCCCCTCGGACCGAATGGCAGGGTGCGGGTGGCACAGCCTCGCCTGTTGTTAGGCTCCCCACCTCGTCGCATACGTCAACATGGGGTCCTCCCCATAGAGAGGGGAAGCCTTATAACACAACCGTTCGCCGATTTGCCAGACACCACACTTGCTAGGTGGTAGCCTTTAAATCGGCCGCGGTCCGTTAGTATACGTAGGATCCGCGTGTCGCCACTGTCAGAGATTGCAGACCGAGCGCCGCCACACGGCAGGTCTAGAGAGACGTCCTAGCACTCGCCCCAGTCGTACAGCCGACTTTGCTAGCGAAAATACGCTCACATTTGCCGAGACGATAGTTAGCATAGCCTTCAGCTACGTCATTTGCTACGACCTAGCAAGGCGCCATTTATCCTTTGCGATGTATCTTGTGAAGTATGTACTATCAGACCGATGTGCACCAATTATGGATTAAAGTTAAGTATTCCAGAAGCAATGTACTATTTTTGGCTACTATAATTCCTTGTCATTTTCCAGACCTCACGCCAGCCTGCGTGAGCTTAAACGCGTGCATTTCGGCCTCCTCTAGCAACACGGTGTTGGCTCTTCTGTCAACACATCAAATACTATATTATCTAGGGCTCCTAGCAGTTGGCACAAGCTTAGTATACAAAGTAGGCATGTACCTCCTGAGGATTAATGTAATTATTATACCCTCAGGTGTTACAGATTACAGCATTGAATGAAATGTATTACCACAAATCTTGTTTGTAGCTTTGCAATTTAAAAATCTTTAAAAATAAATGTTTTAAATATAAAATTAATCACTCAAATACATGTACTTAGCGCCAAACTGTGCGTCTTGTTGTAAGATAATCTCTGTCATTACTTAACGCTAAAAAAGTGCCAAGTGTCGTAATTATCGTCGTCTGTAAGCAAACTTTTGTAGAAGTCAATGTAATTACCTCGTAATAGACAAAAGTGAAATCCTATACATATAGATATCTTAGTTATTACGTATATTACCGTGATCAAGAAAGTGCCATACTGTAACGTATTGTTGTTCTACGGAAAAGTCTTTCTCATTGTAGCTATACCACGGAAGTTACTACTAGAACATGTTTTACTTTCCAGAAGAATTCAGAAAAACTGTGTAGACTTAAACAGATACAGCGCAAAAGAAATAATATAAATTGTGTCATTCATTAGTGGCGTCGTGATATAATCGTGTAGCTGGCAAATAAACTACTCACTATGTCATCTGGTATCTCTCAGAAAGCATTTTAAATGCAGAATGAATTTTCAAATAAACCAAAATGTTGCATTAAAGTCGCATTAGCAGTACCGGTATGTTCTAAGCATGTAAGCCTTATACTCGTTATGTAATCGTGCAATGAACAAGCAAGAATGTACACACAATAACAACGTGTCGTCTGTTCACGACAAAAATGCATTCGTAATTACTGTCTAAATAAGTTCCCTAGGTTCTTGACTGGGTAGTTGACTTTAAAGCATTGTAGCATGTTAACAGTTTCTTAGTGTGACAAAGCGTACTGGTAATGTGAAGTGAAAAATCTTATGACAAAGACTAAGTTAAAAAGCAGATTATCTCTCAATAAACTGTTTTACATGTGAAATGTGGTGCAATCCTTTACTCTTCCTAGTACGCAGAGTTTCCATTTCAGCGCAATTATCAGGTGGTACATGTCGGATTCTGTAAGGTCCATTGTAAATCAGAAAGAATTTGTGACTCAAGTGTTTATTCTTATGTGACAATGAATGAGCTTTAATGAGAACTTTCTGACCAATATATAGTCTCCTTGCATTTGCTCCTTTTGTCTGCAGCAGAATTTATATTTTTAATAGCAGATTTGCCCGCATCTCGTGGTCGTGGGGTAGCGTTCTCGCTTCCCACGCCCGGGTTCCCGGGTTCGATTCCCGGCGGGGTCAGGGATTTTCTCTGCCTCGTGATGGCTGGGTGTTGTGTGCTGTCCTTAGGTTAGTTAGGTTTAAGTAGTTCTAAGTTCTAGGGGACTGATGACCTCAGATGTTAAGTCCCATAGTTCTCAGAGCCATTTGAACCATTTGAATAGCAGATCAATTACGTCTTTGCGTCGAAGTTTACGTGTATTCGCAAAAGGTACAAGCTCTCTTATTCTGTTCGGTGGTTCTTCATTCTTCAGTACAAGAATAGGTGGTAAACCAGTGGAGACATGAGGCATTTCATTGAGCACGTTTTGAAATAAGTGTAAATATCTGTCCCAATACTGATGCTTTCTGTGACAATGAAGACTGCAAAGCTTATTGATTTCCTTTATAATCCGTTAAGATGGCTTACAATGTGGTGAGTATAATGAAATAAAAACAGGTTTAACTTTATGATTCCGAAGCATGTGTGACCAAACAGCAGATGTGAATTGTGGTCCGTTATCTGAAATGACATTAGCGACGTGGTCAGCTTCACGTAAGAAATTTTTAACAAAGGCGTTGGATACAGACCGTCCAGTGGCTTTACGTAACGGAGTGAAAGAAAGACATTTTAAAGAAAGTTCAACAGCTACTAGAACGTACAAAAATCCATTCGATGTTCTAACAAGGGGGTCCCAAGAGATCAACAACAGCAAATTCTTTTAATTTAGAAGGAATGATAGGAAACAACGGAGCACGATGTGAAATAGTAGATAGTTTAGCCTTTTGACAAAGTTTACAAACGGACAAGACTCTTCGAATTCTCTTTTCCATATTGTTAAAACAACATGTTGTCCGAAGAATATGATAACATTTCCGTGGACCAAAAGGTGCGTAGCTGAAATGAATGTACCAAATGAGCTTACTAACAAAATCGTCAGGAATGCAAAGTACCCATAGCTTGTCATCAACAGTGCAGCGTTTGAAGAGAAAGTTGTTTCTAACCAGATAATAATGCCGAATCTGCGTGTTTGTCCTTTCATGCCGATTACATTTGATGTGTTTCCAAATTGGATCCTTATCTTGTTCATGATCAATGTCCTTTAAAGATGTGGCGATGAAGTTTTCAAAGGCGACTTTATGAATGTGAAGAATACCGAAATTTTTTTCGAGGTTGCTTTCTGTGTTTTTTTTCTCAAGACCAGCCGATGATAGTGCGACAGCAACAATGTTATCCTTGCCAGGAATGTAGACTATTGTGAAGTGGAATTCTTGCAGAAACAATGCCCAACGTTTTAACTTGTCATGATTTAATTTTGAAGACATAAGAAATTGTAATGCACGATGATCACTGTATACTTTTACGTGCTTAGCAGAAAGAAAGATACGGACATTGTTAAATGCCCAAACGATAACTAAAGCTTCTAATTCACTAACTGAATAATTTATTTCAGTTTTTATTGGCACTCGGGTAGCAAAAGCAATGGTTTTCTGAACAGTAGTGTCATTTTCTATGTCTTCTTGAAGTAAATGGGCACCAAGACCGACTTTAGAAGAATCCGTGCTAAGGCACAAATCTTGTGACAGATCTGGATGAGTTAGTATTGGCACGGTAAGTAGCGCTTCTTCCAAAGAACTAAATTCCTACTGTGCCTGTTGGTCCTAGTTCCAAATAGTACTTTTTCCAATGAGAGAACAAAGTTTTGGGTAACTAGAATTTGGATATTCAGAAAACGATGGTAAAAATTTACGAGACCTAGAAAACTGCGGACTTGTTTTTTTGTGAATGGAACTGGAATGCCTCTGATTGCTTCTAACTTTTCAGGATCCGGCTGGATGTCTTCAGAAGAAATAATATGTCCCAAAAACTTCACCTTTGACCTAACGAATTCAGGCTTTTCCAAGTTAACTGTAATTCCAGATTCTGCAAAAATACGTAACACACTGTTGAGGATGTGATTATGTTGTTCCCATGAAGCTTCTGCTATTAGAATATCGTCCACATATAAGGCGATGTGACCTAGCCCCATGAACCATGAACCTTGCCCTTGGTGGGGAGGCTTGGTGCCTCAGCGATACAGATGGCCGTACCGTAGGTGCAACCACTAGGTAGGGGTATCTATTGAGAGGCCAGACAAATGTATGGTTCCTGAAGAAGGGCAGCAGTAGTTGCAGGGGCCACAGTCTGGATGATTGTCTGATCTGGCCTTGTGACACTAACCAAAACGGCCTTGCTGTGCTGGTACTGCGAACGGCTGATAGCAAGGGGAAACTACAGCCGTAATTTTTCCCGAGGGCATGCAGCTTTACTGTATGGTTAAATGATAATGTCGTCCTCTTGGGTAAAATATTCCGGAGGTAAGATAGTCCCCCATTCGGATCTGCGGGCGGGGACTACTCAAGAGGACGTCGTTATCAGGAGAAAGAAAACTGGCGTTCTACGGATCGGAGCGTGGAATGTCAGATACCTTAATCGGGCAGGTAGGTTAAAAAAGTTAAAAAGGGAAATGGATAGGTTAAAGTTAGATATAGTGGGAATTAGTGAAGTTCGGTGGCAGGAGGAACAAGACTTCTGGTCAGGTGAATACAGGGTTATAAATACAAAATCAAATAGGAGTAATGCAGGAGTAGGTTAAATAATGAATAAAAAATAGGGGTGCGGATAAGCTACTACAAACAGCATAGTAAACGCATTATTGTGGCCAAGATAGACACGAAGCCCACGCCTACTACAGTAGTACAAGTTTATATGCCAACTAACTCTGCAGATGAAGAAATTGATGAAATGTATGATGAGATAAAAGAAATAATTCAGTTAGTGAAGGGAGACAAAAATTTAATAGTCATGGATGACTGGAACTCGAGAGTAGGAAAATGGAGAGAAGGAAACATAGTGGGTGAATATGGATTGAGGGAAAGAAATGAAAGTGGAAGCCGCCTGGTAGAATTTTGCACAGAGCATAACTTAATCATAGCTAACACTTGGTTCAAGAATAGTACAACAAGGTTGTATACATGGAAGAATCCTGGAGATACTAGAAGGTATCAGATAGATTATATAATGATAAGACAGAGATTTAGGAACCAGGTTTTAAATTGTAAGACATTTCCAGGGGCAGATGGGGAGTCTGAACACAATCTATTGGTCATGAACTGTAGATTAAAAATGAAGAAACTGCAAAAAGGTGGGAATTTAAGGAGATGGGACCTGGATAAACTGACTAAACCAGAGGTTGTACAGAGTCTCAGGGAGAGCATAAGGGAACAATTGACAGGAATGGGGGAAAGAAATACAGTAGAAGAAGAATGGGTGCCTGTGAGGGATGAAGTAGTGAAGGCAGCAGAGGGTCAAGTAGGTAAAAATACGAGGGCTAGCAGAAATCCTTGGGTAACAGATGAACTATTGAATTTAATTGATGAAAGGAGAAAATATAAAAACTCAGTAAATGAAGCAGGCAAAAAGGAATACAAACGTCTCAAAAATGAGATCGGTAGGAAGTGCAAAATGGCTAAGCAGGGATGGCTAGAGAACAAATGTAAGGATGTAGAGGTTTATCTCACTAGGGGTAAGGTAGATACCGCCTACAGGAAAATTAAAGAGTCCTTTCGAGAAAATAGAGCCACTTGTATGAATATCAAGAGCTCAAATGGAAACCCAGTTCTAAGCAAAGAAGGGAAAGCAGAATGGTGGAAGGAGTATATAGAGGGTCTATAAAAGGGCGATGTACTTGAGGACAATATTATGGAAATGGAAGAGGATATAGATGAAGATGAAATGGGAGATACGATACTGCGTGAAGAGTTTGACAGAGCGCTGATAGACCTGAGTCGAAACATGGCCCCGGGAGTAGACAACATTCCATTGGAACTACTGACGGCCTTGGGAGAGCCAGTCCTGACCAAACTCTACCATCTGGTGAGCAAGACGTATGAGACAGGCGAAATACCCTCAGACTTCAAGAAGAATATAATAATTCCAATCCCAAAGAAAGCAGGTGTTGGCAGATGTGAAAATTACCGAACTATCAGTTTAATAAGTCACAGCTGCAAAATACTAACGCGAATTCTCTACAGGCGAATGGAAAAACTGGTAGAAAAAATGGTTCAAATGGCTCTGAGCACTATGGGACTCAAGTGCTGAGGTCATAAGTCCCCTAGAACGTAGAACTACTCAAACCTAACTAACCTAACGACATCACACACATCCATGCCCGAGGCAGGATTGGAATCTGGGACCGTAGCGGTCGCGCGGTTCCAGACTGTAAGTCCTAGAACCGCTTGGAAACTCCGGCCGGCAAAACTGGTAGAAGCCGACCTCGGCGAAAAATCAGTTTGGATTGCGCAGAAATGCTGGAACACGTGAGGCAATACTGACCTTACGACTTATCTTAGAAAATAGATTAAGGAAGGGCAAACCTACATTTCTAGCATTTGTAGACTTAGAGAAAGCTTTTGACAATGTTGACTGGTATACTCTCTTTCAAATTCTAAAGGTGGCAGGGGTAAAATACTTGGAGCGAAAGGCTATTTACAATTTGTACAGAAACCAGATGGCAGTTATAAGAGTCGAGGGACATGAAAGGGAAGCAGCGGTTGGGAAGGGAGTGAGACAGGGTTGTAGCCTGTCCCCGATGTTATTCAATCTGTATATTGAGCAAGCAGTAAAGGAAAGAAAAGAAAAATTAGGAGTAGGTATTAAAGTCCATGGATAAGAAATAAAAACGTTAAGGTTCGCCGATGACATTGTAATTCCGTCAGAGACAGCAAAGGACTTGGAAGAGCAGTTGAACGGAATGGACAGTGTCTTGAATTAGGATATAAGATGAACATCAACAGAAGCTAAACGAGGATAATGGAATGTAGTCGAATTAAGTCGGGTGATGCTGAGGGAATTACATTAGAAAATGAGACACTTACAGTAGTAAAGGAGTTTTGCTATTTGGGGAGCAAAATAATTGATGATGGTCGAAGTAGAGAGGATATGAAATGTAACTAATGAGGAGGTATTGAATAGAATTGGGGAGAAGAGGAGTTTGTGGCACAACTTGACAAGAAGAAGGGACCGGCTGGTAGGACATAGTCTGAGGCATCAAGGTATCACAAATTTAGCATTGAAGGGCAGCGTGGAGGGTAAAAATCGTAGAGGGAGACCAAAAGATGATTACACTAAGCAGATTCAGAAGGATGTAGGTTGCAGGAAGTACTGGGAGATAAAGAAGCTTGCACAGGATAGAGTAGCATGGGGAGCTGCATCAAACCAGTCTCAGGACTGAAGAAAACAACAACAACAACAACATAAGGCGATGAGACGTTTTAAGAACTCAGGTAATATGTAATTTAGCCCACGAATGATTGCTGCCGAAGAAATGTCCAAACAAAAAGGAAGTTTCCGAAACTGACAACAAACGCCGAAACAAAGAAAAGCTGTGTATTTTCTACATTCCGTATGAAGTTCGATTTGATAAAAGCTAGATCTGAGATCAATAGAAGACAACACTCTTACACCATTAAAATTCTGAAGAAGTTCTTCCAACGTTTGCGGCCTGTTTGTTTAAGGAATGACGATAGTATTGGTTTGTCTCATATCTAAGACAAGCCTGATCGATCCATTTTTCTTCTGAACAACATGTAATGGATTGTTGTACGAGCTTACTGCAGGCTCAATAATGCCCTCGTCAAGCATAGTTGGTATTTCTGTTCTAATACAGTCCCTATAATGTGCCGGAAGTACGTATGGTCTAAAACAAAATTTAGTATGCTCACGAACACGAAATTGGTATTGAAATCCCTTGAGTGTTCCTGTTTTGTAAATAAAAACTGTGGAATGTGCTTGTAAAATCTCAAAAAGGTCCTGCCTATCAGTGTCATTACAATTCTCAGTTGTCTGAATTTTATTCTGAATTAACTCATTAGTATCAAATACGCCGTCGATATCATCCCTGTCAATAGTTACAGAGTGATTCTTAGTGTCAAGGTCCGTCGAAAATTCCGAACTGTTGTCTAACAGGAGGAAAGCCGATTAATTTCCTCGTCATTTTTTGAGAGCCAATCTTCAAATTTCAAAGCTATTGACTTACCTTCTGTTTCTAAACTTATTTTAGCATCATGAAAGTTTAAGATTGCTTTCTGTCGACAATAATGGAAGGATAAGAAAGTTCATAGTGAATATGTGTCTTTGACAAAAGAATTCTAAGTTGGTTTGTTGGCGTACATCTATAGTTTTTCCAAAAACTGCACCTTGTAATTTACTCTTACGTAAAGGAAGTGTGGGGCAATCATTCGATTTGTTACATTTGCTAAAGGCTGTTTCACTAATTACCGAAATGGGACTGCCGGAGTCAAGTACTGCTGTAAATTTTACATCATTTACTGTAATGTGAATTACGGGATATACAATGATGTTCTGTTTTACGTCGTGTTCCTGGGGTAAGATCTCCCTAATGTCTTCCATTTTTACGTAATTAATAGCCACGGCAACTGCGTCATCAGCTTCATAAGTACGTTTTGTGGCTGCCAGCGGTATGAGTTATAGTCTACTGCCTATTTGTTGTCGCGCATTGTTATTGGGATTTGGAGATGCAACCTCTACCACTTCAGCTTGTCGAGAGGGCTCTGCCCTGTTTGGATACCGCCAGTTCTGATTAAATTCTGGTCTGTTGTTAAGATTATATCGTCTGTCGTCATGTCGGTAGTCTCTATAATGTCATTCTGGTCTGTCACAACTTCTCAATTAGTCGTAACAGCGCGCTGGGCTGTTGCGTATGAAATTGTTCTGTCTCCCTTGATAGTAACAGTTCTGGTTCCCATATTGTATGTTTCTCTGATTGTCTCTGTCATAGTCATTACCGCAGGGAGCTGATCTTTCCCTGTAATTATTACTACTCTGCCAACAGTTGCCATACAGGTGGTGTCTGTTTTGGTCACGATTTGCGTTGTAAGAGTAGCCTTGTCCTGTCCAGTTATTATTTCTGTCATCGCGGAGTTGTGACGGATGTGACCTGTAATTGTTGTGTTCCTGTTTTCGCGTCCCGCAATTATCAGTGTCAATTTCCAGTTCTTGTAACAGTCCCTGAAAAGCTTCGATGTCGTCTCTGCAATGTCCTGCCAAAGTAATATGTCGTAAATGTTCAGGCAATTTGATTAACCAAATGCGAATAAGTTCTGAGGGGCTGTATGGGTTTACCAGATACTGATTCTTATGCAACATGTCTTCAAAATATTTGACAAGACTGGAAAATTAAGATTGTTCGAAATGTTTCATCATTATGATGCTATGTTTTACGCGATCTTGAGTAGCTTGAGACCAATATGCTGAGAGGAACGCATGATAAAATTCTCCTTCACTGCGACAAACGTGAATGACCGATCGCATTCATACAGCTAGTTCACTCTCTAAGTAGCCACACATAAATTCTAATCTGTGAACCAATGACCAGTTGGGAGGAAAACAATGAGTGAATTGATGAAGCCATGCTTGTGGATGAATGTCGTTGCCGGAATTCTTAAATGTTTTGAATTTACGTGTAGTAATAAACAACTTATAGTCAAAATCATCATGTCGGCGAGTGGCTTATCGGTCATTGTTACGTCGTTTCAACAGTTCCATCTCTAAATTCGGTGTACCTTGCCAATTTCTTTTATAGTTTCCGGAATGCCCTGTGTTATTATATTGTGGCTGTTCCGTATTTCTATGTACCTCTTCGCGTATTGGAGCGCGAGTGTCCTCTGAAATACGTAATTCTTGTATTACCTGCGTCAACTGATCTTGTACTTCCCGGATTTCTCTTTGGTGTTGCGTATTAATTTGATTTTGATTTTGTTTTAATTTCATAATTCGTTCATACTCTTCTGTGTCAGCAAATGCTACTGGTGTTGTGTTATTCAGATCATCATCTACCTTTGTAGATAAGTTAGTGAACTGATTCGAAAGATCGGCTACTTCCTCCGATAATGAACTGTATTTTTCTGAAGCAAGTTTCAGAGTGTCCATTTGTGTTGAAAGCGTATCTACTATGTCCTTTAGGTTTCCTTAAGTTTTGCAATTTTAAGTATCTCTGCAGTTAAATCTCTACGTGTTTGTTCAAGCGTTTGCTCAATTGTGTTTAACTTTTGAAGATTTTGTTCCATGGTGTCTAACTTTTGTAGCTGTTGCTGTAGTCGTTCCTGATTTTGTTCCATTGGGTCTAACTTTTGAAGCTGTTGCTGTGTTTGTCTCTGATTTTTGTTCTATTTGTTTTTGATTTTGTTTCATTTTTTGCATTAATTGCAACAATAATGTATTAGTGTCTGGAATCTGTTCCTCTATGCTTTTCGGCAGTGCATTTGCACCGGCAACATTCACATTTTCAAAAGCAGAAAAAGTGTCTTGACTTAACTGAGAAATATGTAAGGACGCAAAACCTGAATCTACGGTATTTGCAAGATTGTGTCCTGTCATTTCGGGTTACTGGGGCGAGCTGTTGCCGACCGATCGATCGACAATACTACCCTGTTCACTAGTTGTTTCACTGTCGACACGATTATTTATTGTCTGGTCCTTTCCCCTATGCACAATTACCAAATTACTATGTAGAACTATAGTTAATTCACTACACGGTGGCGCTAAAACACTACTGTCGTCTTCACTGTCCTTTCTCAGTTGACTTTGGAGCCTGGTATTACGTTTTTCACACGCCATAATTTTCACAATATTTCACATGATGACGCATAAAAGCACAATTTGAAGAGAAAAATAAAAGAACACATGAAAATATCACTGAAATTAATATCTAACTAGCTGACCCGGCGAACTCTGTTAAGCCTTAAAGCCAATATATAATCAGATTTTTATGTTAATTTCAATTTTTTATTTGGAAATACAAATAAAAGAAATTAAGTATTTTTATTCTGTATGTTTTTTGTTGCATAGCTTCCACTCTTCAATTAAGCACCTTGTGATATAGATTTTTTTGTTTTATTATCAGGTGCAAGAACAAACAACACAGATGGTCTACCGACCCGTGAACATGCCGCATAAAAATGAACATGTGAAAAACATGGATATTGCAGATTTAAACCACAAACTTCCAAGGATTGGCCTTGTGATTTGTTAATGGTGATGACAAATGCAAGACAGATCGGAAATTGAAGTCTTTTAAACCCAAACAGTATATCGGTTGGAATCATCGGGATCCTCGGAATGAGAACTTCCTCACCTTCGAATTTTCCTTTGAGTATCGTCGCGTAAATAACATTGTTCATCAATTTATTTACCACCAAACGCATACCGTTGCACAGTTTTGTTTAGTTTATGTTTCGAATCTTGATTACTATGGAGCCAACTTTTAGGCGTTAACTGTGCAGTGGTAAGCCAGGCACATCCAAGGAGTTTAAAAATTCAATTGGATAGTTGGTGGCTTCATCTTCATTTTTTAAGCAGTCAATATGTAACGCCGGAAATGTATATCCTCTTATTTCCATTTATTATGCTATAAATTTTTTTCCTTACTTTGTTACCTGAAAACATCACATTTCTGTGTCTTTATATATTGTAATTGTTCTACTATTTGTATATATATATTTATGCGTTTATGTCGATGTATAATTGGTTTATTTTGTAAATATTATTTGTATTTTTACGCTGAGTCTGGCCTAGGGAAAACTATGCTATCGAACGATTACATCGATAGGTCGTGTGGAGAACCAAAGTGTCTATAGGATCTTTGGTAGTGTTATCTCTGTCGCACGGAGCGCGGGCAGAGGGAGTCTGGCTGGAGCAGGGCGGTGGAGGAGGTGTGTTGTGTGACGCTCCCGCGAGTTGCCGCGCTTTCGGGGTTTGGCAGCATGTAATTACTCTCAACTTGCTATGATAGTTTCTGACACGGTGTCGCGGACGGGAAGCATTAGCTGGCGCACATCAAGAGCCCGTTTCGCCTGGTGACAGTGTCGAGAAGAAGGCGCGCCAACATCCAGCTTCTGCAACAGTGACGGCCGACAATGAGTGACTGTCGGCACCTCCCCGATCGATGACTGCAAACCTTCAATCAACCAACAAGGAAGACTAAAAGCACGTAAAGTTTTAGAACTGTGTGGTAGACCTCAGCTTTTCAAACTATTGCATCACAAAAATACAGCAACTTAGCATGATACTTTGTTGCTCATTGTCCCAATTACGTCCCTTCCTTTTCTGGAATGAACCCAAGTGTCGTTGAAATTCATACGCCAGCATTAAAGTAATATCATTCCATTTCATTGCTTTAATTTCAAAGTTCAGTTAAAGTATTCATTGCTGGCTACAATATTTAGATTACACGAGCAGAAATTAAGAGTGCGAGTTTTGTTACCATATTTTAGCTTACCTGTGACTGCAGCTCAGCTTGGCACATACTAAATTTTACTATTGTTAATTGTTCAGAATCATTTAATTCAAGTTCAAAGTTAAATCTCTTATTTCTAAATTGCGTAGATTCAAGTAGCTTTTGAAATGATTGTTGAGGTAGCCAAAGACTTAATCTTATTTTATTGAATTTCGTAGTATTTCAGAAACAAAATTCACTATTAATTTCAGTCACTAAATTAACTTTCAGTTTTCCAGTTTTATTAATTCTTTTGCTAAATTAAGTCAGCATGTAGCGAAATTTATTACTTCTGACAAACATTCAGTTTTCACACAACACATGTCAACCTTCAGTTGCCATGCTTTTCAGTGCTAATTATATGTGCATTAATCTTTCATTTTCAGTTATTATAGTAGTTGTCCATAGGACTGGCGACCGTAATTTTCCCCAAATCTCAAATATCTAATTAACGCCAATTAATTGTTAAAGTAACGACCACACATTTACTTTCTTTATTAAATTTACGCTTTTCTCAAAATTAATTTCCACCAATTTCATTTTCATTTTTCCTTTCATTTAGATGTAACTCTTTCTTCCCTCTTTAACGACGAATTAACTTCGGCGACGATTGCTTTTCCCAAATTTCCATTAGGTGCTCGCTGTTTAATTTTTCACTGTCATTAAGGTCGATAAGTGAGGGGGAGGTTACAAATAGATTTGAATGAATGCATTTTACCAATGATCTCATTGTTAAGTATGTAGTTTACGTCATCTACATCTTTATTCTGAGACGCTAAAATTGTTAGCTCATTCAACCATACATTACTTTTGTAGTTAGTAATGATGTTTGGGAATACTTTGTTGATAAGTTCGTCTTTCAATGAGACAAAGTTACAGAAATTATGAGGAAATGAAATCAGTCCGTTTGTTCGACAGGTACTCGACCATTACCGATAGTCAGCAACTGCTCAGAGAAATCGTCAGCAGATGTATCATTAATCAATGCAACTCTCATGTTCGTTGTCAGCTGAAATTTCTTCACATAGCGCCATAGATTCGATGATTTAAGGTAAGCATTTATTTCGTATGCTGCCGTTGATCTTGGAAGTACTGGCAGTGTTTGGCGGAAATCGCCAGACAGTACAATCATTGCTCGTCCGAAACATCTCTTGTCATTGCGTAGATCTTTCAATGGTCAGTTAAGTGCCTCTATTGCACGTTTATGCGCCGTTGTGCATTCGTCCCAGATGATGATTTTGGATTCTGATAAAACTTTGGCCATTGCTGAGTTTTTTGTAATATTACATGTTGATTCTTCAATAGCTTGAAGATTTAACGGTAATTTTAATGCTGAATGAGCCGTACGGCATCTTACAACAATGTGGTTGCTATTGCAGAAGAAGCAACTTCAACCGCAAAGTTGGCTCTCTCACGAACAGTGACTAAAACCACTGACATGAGGAATGTCTTGCCAGTTCCACCAGGGGCATCCAGTAAATATAAACCACCATTTCCATCGACAATTTCCTTCACTAATGTATCATAAACTTCCTTTTGTTGGGGGTTCAACAGGGGTACATTCGTTTGAACTACTAAATCTAATTCCTGGTGATCATATTCACGTTCCCGTTCCAATTCTCGATTAAATGCGTCATTCATTTCACGATTTGGAGCTGGCATTCCTAACATGACTAATAAACTTCCGCCCATTAGGTAACACATGTCTTCAATCAAGAGTAAAGCCCGATTATGTATTTCCTCATTCATTTCAAGATCTAGATTTCTTGGAACTGACACTAATTTGATGTAAAATATCTTCTCACATATTATCGTTGTGTTGTACCACAGGTTAGATGGGTTCGATGAAAAGCATGTTGAAATAATGATAGCAAATAATGTGCCTATCTGACTTAGAGGTGCAGAGATAATGGATTCACCGAATGTCGTATCCCAATGGGTATAGTTTTCTGGTAAATTGAGTCCTTCACATGCAACACGATATGTTGGGAACGTTATACCATTAACAGTCCGTAGTGTCTCAAATGACGTTGGCACACGCACATTTACCAGCAAAAACCGCAAATAGAAGCATTCATCATGCTTTGGATGAAGTGTATACATACGACCAAGAGCATCAGTAGAACGCACATCCGGATAACCAGGAACGGCATGGCCTTGCTTCTGTCGTTGAAAATTCTTCGATGAAGCATTCCAAGTGTAATAACGTGGCATCTCCGAGTAAAGCAGAGTCCATGCAAACGGATCGCTTTGGCAGATCGCAAAGAAACTGGTCAATGTTGTCGCTGGAGGTGTTTCAGCACGTTGAACAACATTCAAAGCCTTGAAATATACTAGTTGACCATTCTCCAGATGCACCGCCAAATGCACAACAGTAGGATGACGTTCGTGAATAGGGAATGCGAATATACGCGAAATCGCCTCATTGCAGTTCACATAAGGACCAACTCGATATCGCGCAATTTTATCGTTGGTATTGGAGGATTGGATGCCAAAAGCCGCCATATCGCTGCCTTTGGTGACATATTTGCAAGTGTATTTTATGGACTTTACTGAATTGCAATACTCAAGTTGCAATGTGTACGTTTAGGAAATAAGTGTCGAATATGGAACAATCCAACTGTTGTCGACAACGAAATCCATTCTTTTCACTTTTGTTGTGATAGTTCGACCGTTATCATCGGGTGATCGACGCCGATACAGTGGATAACCATCGTTGACAGTGACCGTCTCTGCCGTTAATTTCCGTGGATATCGTTTTGAACACTTTCCGTCGACCATGCAAAGTGATTGGGGATTGAAAGTGCCACACGGTCCATGAGTCATATTTTTTCATCATGTATGTCTGGATCGGCTTCGTGATCGGGAATCTTGGCACTTATGATATCATCTATTTGGTCTGGTTGAATTCTTTCCACTAACCAAATAAGAATGTGTGCGTGCGGCAGGCCTCGTTTTTGTCATTCGATTGAATACATCCAGCATCGTTTATCTCCAAAGACACATTATTTAACAATGTAGTTCATCAGGGACCGCATTTTTTGCCTGAATACGCGAGCTGTGATGTTGTGTCGATCACTTGATGTTTGTCCGGGAAGCAGCAATTGAACAATTTCTATCCATTTTGAATTACAGGTAAAAGTAATAGAGATCTGACTGACCGTAATGACGAACATACTAACGCGGCGCTCTGCACGCGCAATTTGTTGTTCTTCTTCAGTCCTTTCATTCGCAATGTTTTGTATCCTTCTTGCATTACGGCTTTGTCGAGAAATATTCGATCGTCTTGGTCGCAGCATTGTTAATAATGATTCAAAGAAAATACAAATTATTTCTTTAAATTTTCATTTAATGATATATACTGATACTTAACCATAAACGTTTATATGTCATTTGAGTTTTGTTATTCCATGCCAGATGCGTTTTTGTTATACCACGTTTTATAGCGGTGGAACGGGAGAAATAGTATCCTATGTCCCTCTCCTGATTCTAAGCTACCTCTCCACCAAATTTCAGCCAAATCGGTCCCGCCGTTCTTGAGTTATAAATAGTGTAACTAACACGACTTTCTTTTATATAAGTTGCATGCACAGCTGCTAAATATTTGGCGCAAATCTACATGCATGCCATAACTGTTTTACAGTATAACGAAGAAAAACTACAACTACAAAGGAGATTTTCTCTACAATTACGAGCTAGCAATAAACAATAACTACACTAATTACACAAACTACAAGAAAAAATCGCAAGATTCCAGTGACGTATACTCGGCTAAGGGTCGACATATGTAACGTCGCCTTACAAAAATTGTGAATGACTGTGCTGATAAGCCTCTCGTTATTTGATTTTCAAACAGCTGAGCAAAACTAAACGTACTCAGACTTTTCTCTCTTTACTTATTCTGATCATCACTACAGTGACACACAATATTTTTTTAGCGCAACGCAATCGGACTTTCAATAAGCCCTACAAAAGAATGGCCCTGACTAACAATAACCTATACCGTTTATGAATCAGATACCTCACAAAAACCTTCATTACTCGAACTACTGCAATACAGCGAGCGTCAATACTGCCAGCTAAATGAAAGATTCTAACTACTGAAGGCACTAACCACTGATGTGCATAGTTAGCAAATGAACAAACGATGCATTTATCTTAATAGTGTTCAAAAGTCATAATATATATATCAGTTCATGACATCCAGTCTGACAAATTTCCTTTTTCTGACGGACACACGTCCAGATCGTCCGCTTTCATAACTCTGCCATCTCTCTCCTCACATTCACCACTGCTGGTGGCTCACCTCCAACTGCGCAACGCTTCGCGCTGTTCCCATCCTACTGCCCAACACTACAATAGTGAATATTCCAACAATGCCAACCAGCCATAGACTGCACAGAGCACTGTCAGTGATTTTCATACAGAGCGCTACGTGGCATTACCAACATACAAACCTAAACAGGCTACTTACAACATGTTACCGCATATTTTACTGATAGCAATAGTTTTAGTTTAACAGAGTTCCCTTTGGACTAGCGACCGGTGCGACTGTTCTGACTTGTTTGCTGGATAATATTCTTGACGACTTGAAGATAGATTGTGTGTATAATTATTTGGATGACTTAGTTATTTATAGCCGTTCGTTTCAGAACAATTTGGATCATATCCAGCACGTTATTGTGAGATTATAGGGAGCCGGGTTGACTGTTAAACCTAGCAAGATGACCTTAGCCAGTGAGCAAGTCTCCTTCTTAGGTCACATAGTGTAGGGTCAGAGTATTCGCATCGACCAAGAGCGCATTAAGGCCTTATGGGCTTGGCCTCCGCCTACTGACAAGCTCGAAATTGCTAGGTTCATAGGCATGGCGAACTATTTTAGGCGTTTTGTCCCAAATTTTCCTCAGCTGGCAGCACCCGTGAACGAATTGCTCCCGAAGGGCGTGCGTTTTGAATGGGGACCCGCCCAGGAGGCTGCGTTCGAGCACATTGAGGCGGCCATATCCAATCCTCCGGTTCTCGGATTACCAGACTTTAATAAAAGGTTTATTGTCCAAACTGACGCATCTAAAGCTGTTATTTCAGCTGATCTCCTCCAGGAGTTGGAAGGGCTGAGGCAGCCATTAGCTTCCGCGTCTCGTCGGTTAACTGGTGCCGAACTTAAGTACTCCGTCTACGAGTGCGAGGTGTTGGCCGTTTTGTTCGCATTGGAGAAGTACCGCTTCTACTTTGAACATCGGGTTTTTCAGCTAGAAAACGACAATCCGGTTTTGAGCTGGGTGTTGGCTAGCCCACGTAAAACTGGCTACAGTGCCAGGTGGGCGGTTCGCATTTCAGCTTTTCAATTTGAAGTTAAACACGTGAGAGACTCTGAAAATATTCTTGCGGATGCCCACAGCGGGATGTTCGCAAAATTGACTCCTAGTGTGGGAACCCGAGAGATAGAGGGAGATAGTCTTAATTGTGTTGTACTGGGTGAAGTTCCCCTCTTGTTCGATGATGTCGCTCAGCATCAGGATCAGGATCCTATTTGGGGCCCGATTATCAACGCCTGTTGGCGGCAGAGTTGTCGGATGAGTATGTTGTTAAGAGTGGTATTCTCTGCAAGAGGGTGGGGGGTGCTAAGGAGTGCAAGATCTGTTTGCCAGTAGCTCAGGTGCTCCCGGTCTTTCGATACTTTCATGATTCTTTGGTGGGAGGGCACTTAGGAACTTACAAGACTCTCCAAAAAATCAAGGAGCATTTAAATTGGCTCTCCATGGACCGGGATGTGAGAGAGATGGTATCCCAATGTAGCTAAACCCAAGAATTCTCTTCAACAGGGTTTGTTGAGTTCTGAGCGTGAGTCCTGCCCTGTGCACAAACTTTGTATTATCTAGGACCTCAGCCTCGTACTAAGAAAGGTCATCGATATGTGTTAGTTGTTATCGATGCATTCTCCAGATTTACTTGGCACCTTCCGAGCCGTAATCCCACCACTACCACCACTATTTCTCTTTTAACTAATGTGTTCAGTGTTTTTGGCTCACCTAAGCAAATTGTTAGTGATAATGCTCCAGCCTTTCTTTCGGCTCGTTTAAAAACCGTCTTTTTTTCAGAACGGTGTCAAGCATATCACGACTACGCCGCAGGGATCACTATTACGCCGCAGGGATCACTATTAAGCCGCAGGGATCCTTCGCGGAGAGAGTTAACCAAAATCTTAAATACGCGTTGATTATTTATCATCAGAAAACACCTAGTAAATGGGACTCTAGTCTTCATTGGTGCCGGCCGGGATGGCCGAGCCGTTCTAGGCGCTACAGTCTGGAGTGACCGCTACTGTCGAAGGTTCGAATCCTGCCGCGGGTATGGATTTGTGTGACGCCCTTAGGTTAGTTAGGTTTAAGTAGACTAATGACCTCATATTATTTCCCATAGTACTCAGAGCCATTTGAACCATTTGAAGTGCAGTCGCGACGGAGCAGCAATTGCGGACGGACCAGCAGTCCAGTCGGTTGGTTGGCTTGGAGCAGCAAGCAAGCCCCCGTCGGGTGGAGTCGGGCTGGAGCCGCTAGCTGTGTGCACGTGCGGTTGGAGTGTGAGGTGCTGCTAGTGAGTGCTACGAAGTTCGTCGCCCACCGATCTTGAACATGAAAGGTGTCCTCCCTTAACTTACTATCGAGCCTCAACTGTTTACATTTCTTCGTTTGATCCTGGTTGTCGCTTTTGAAACATTCCCGCGAGCTCCAACGTGTTTGTATTTAAGATTCCAGCTGTCTTGCTGTCAAATTTAACTTAATTTTTTCCTTGTTATGGAAGTTCACCAGCGGTATCTTCTGCCTTGTGGCCGTTGACATTCCGGTTACCTGCCCTGGTCGATGGCGTAATTTTAGGCAGTGTATTTTCCTCATTGTGTTGTTGATGTCTAGCTCGGCGTGTAGTTCGACAGCTGAGGTGTTGTTGGTCGTTGTGGGCGCCAACATTCTGTGTGTCGTGTATTGAAATCTTGTGGTCGTTTTGCTGGTTGTGTGGAGCGGAACTGATTTGGTTGATTGGCCAGTCGGCTGTCTGTCAGTTGGGTTGCCTCCTACTGACAGTCAGATGAATAGTGTATGGGCTCTGTTAATGCATTTAACTAATCGGATAGCAGAGTTGGTCATGATAGCCTTGGAAGATCATCATAAGCTCATCCAATGAAACTGAAGGACATGTGGTAGACTGTTTGCTGTTCTTCGTCTATACTAATCAACAAAATGTTTCTAAGACGACTTGCAGGTGATATCGACCTTTACCGTCTTGCGATGACAGCTGCAGCTGAAACCGATTCAAAAAAGTTCAATGAAACTCTCTTGGAGACCGCGCCGCCATTTTCCTTTGTAGAACAACGTTTTGTCCACTGTTGCAATAATATTGGTGTTGTATAAGTAGCATGACGCCGTCAAATACCCGAAAATGTTTTACCGAAGATGAAGGCGGGCGTAGAAACTTACTCCCATATTGTTACATCATGATCGTCCGCCCCGATGGCTGAGTGGTCAGCGTGACGGATTGCCGTTCTACAGGCCCGGGTTCGATTCCCGGCTGGGTCGGAGAAATGGCTTGGTTCAAATGGCTCTGAGCACTATGGGACTTAACAGCTGTGGTCATCAGTCCCCTAGAACTTAGAACTACTTAAATCTAACTAACCTAAGGACATCACACACATCCATGCCCGAGGCAGGATTCGAACCCGCGACCGTAGCAGTCGCGCGGTTCCGGACTGAGCGCCTAGAACCGCTAGACCACCGCGGCCGGCTGGGTCGGAGATTTTCGCCGCTCAGGGACTGGGTGTTTTGTTGTCTTCATCATCATTTCATCTCCATCCGGCGCGCAATGTGGCGTCGAATGTAGTAAGACCTGCACCAAAGCGGCCGGCCCTGCCCCGCGAGGGGCCTCCCGGCCAATGACGCCAAACGCTCATTTCCATTTCCACATCATGATTCACACGAGACATATGACTAGCCCGAAAACTGCCAATTCACAGTGATCATTATATACAAGTACACTCCTGGAAATTGAAATAAGAACACCGTGAATTCATTGTCCCAGGAAGGGGAAACTTTATTGACACATTCCTGGGGTCAGATACATCACATGATCACACTGACAGAACCACAGGCACATAGACACAGGCAACAGAGCCTGCACAATGTCGGCACTAGTACAGTGTATATCCACCTTTCGCAGCAATGCAGGCTGCTATTCTCTCATGGAGACGATCGTAGAGATGCTGGATCTAGTCCTGTGGAACGGCTTGCCATGCCATTTCCACCTGGCGCCTCAGTTGGACCAGCGTTCGTGCTGGACGTGCAGACCGCGTGAGACGACGCTTCATCCAGTCCCAAACATGCTCAATGGGGGACAGATCCGGAGATCTTGCTGGCCAGGGTAGTTGACTTACACCTTCTAGAGCACGTTGGTTGGCACGGGATACATGCGGACGTGCATTGTCCTGTTGGAACAGCACGTTCCCTTGCCGGTCTAGGAATGGTAGAACGATGGGTTCGATGACGGTTTGGATGTACCGTGCACTATTCAGTGTCCCCTCGACGATCACCAGTGGTGTACGGCCAGTGTAGGAGATCGCTCCCAACACCATGATGCCGGGTGTTGGCCCTGTGTGCCTCGGTCGTATGCAGTCCTGATTGTGGCGCTCACCTGCACGGCGCCAAACACGCATACGACCATCATTGGCACCAAGGCAGAAGCGACTCTCATCGCTGAAGATGACACGTCTCCATTCGTCCCTCCATTCACGCCTGTCGCGACACCACTGGAGGCGGGCTGCACGATGTTGGGGCGTGAGCGGAAGACGGCCTAACGATGTGCGGGACCGTAGCCCAGCTTCATGGAGACGGTTGCGAATGGTCCTCGCCGATACCCCAGGAGCAACAGTGTCCCTAATTTGCTGGGAAGTGGCGGTGCGGTCCCCTACGGCACTGCGTAGGATCCTACGGTCTTGGCGTGCATCCGTGCGTCGCTGCGGTCCGGTCCCAGGTCGACGTGCACGTGCACCTTCTGCCGACCACTGGCGACAACATCGATGTACTGTGGAGACCTCACGCCCCACGTGTTGAGCAATTCGGCGGTACGTCCACCCGGCCTCCCGCATGCCCACTATACGCCCTCGCTCAAAGTCCGTCAACTGCACACACGGTTCACGTCCACGCTGTCGCGGCATGCTACCAGTGTTAAAGACTGCGATGGAGCTCCGTATGCCACGGCAAACTGGCTGACACTGACGGCGGCGGTGCACAAATACTGCGCAGCTAGCGCCATTCGACGGCCAACACCGCGGTTCCTGGTGTGTCCGCTGTGCCGTGCGTGTGATCATTGCTTGTACAGCCCTCTTGCAGTGTCCGGAGCAAGTATGGTGGGTCTGACACACCGGTGTCAATGTGTTCTTTTTTCCATTTCCAGGAGTGTAATATCATGTCGTCCACATGTGATCCAACTGAATTCCACTGAATTTTTTTGTAACAAGTGAAACAAATGTAGAGATAGTGGATTGAACTAAATATCTAGGGCTTACAAGCAGGAACGACTTAATTAGAAACGATCATTGAGAAAATGTTAATTGGAGGGTGAACCGAAGGCTATTTTTTGTTGGAAAAACAGAGTCTGAATCAAATTCACTAAGAAAATTCTTACACTACACTTATCCTTTCACTTCAAGATTGCTGCTGTGGAGTGTTGAATCCTTAAGATGCAGGAATGACATAGACGACAAATATGTTCATACAATTTTTTACGAAATATGGATCGGAGTGTCATTGTGTGATAATGGAGTAGGGATGGCATTGAATGAAGGGCGTGTTTCATTACGGTGAAGTCTTTTCTGGAAATATAAAATAACATGTTCGTCTTCCAATTACCAAAATACATCGTATCCTTCCATCTAATTACGGACAAATGACATTCAGTAGAAAATAACAAACATTAGCGCTCGGGCAGGAAGATGTAGGAATTCACACTTCTCAGTCACCGATCGAGAGCGCTACTCTTGCATCATTTGCCAACCAATGATCCATGGGTTGCACTGTAAAATATGTACTCGTGCTGCCGTTTGAGATATGTCTGAACGTACATAGTCTTCACATTAGGCTTAGTGATTAGAGAAACCATATCAGAAGTAGAGTTTATTATTAGTTTCCTATAAGGTGTACAGTCTTTTGAATGATGATTCAAGGACAGTACCATCCATCACAGAAGATGAAGTGAATAACATCTAAAGTAAGACAGATACAATCAAAGTGAAGCCTTCATTTCTCAATGAATGGTGCTGAGAACTGTATAATAAAAATCTACTTCCTGTTAATGTGCATACATGAATAACTCTCAGAAATAAAAACTGAAACACATTCCACCAACAACGTCCATTCTACTAAGCATACCAGTTTCGCATCCATTATCTGGTGCCTCAGTACATCTACATTTACTGTATGTGCATACCCCCAGAAGAGCTATGTCTATAGAAAAAATGCAATGTTTCAACAGATATTTCATATTTTTCAGTCAATATACAATTTTACTACTTCATACGATTAATTACTAATACATCCTCTTAGATATTGTGACAGCAATTTATATATATATATATATATATATATATATATATATATATATATATATATATATATATCTCAGTCGATGAGAGGATACGGGACAGGAAGACTGCATGGTACAGCACATATTAGACAGTAGTTTCTGTAACGAAGTATGACTGAATAAATGGTCTCTAGCTCGGAAACCATGAATTCCCGGACACAAGTTCATTAACAGTTTTGTTCAATATACTCTCATTGATCAGTCCCTAGAGTTTATACCACGTGGAAAAAATATTATACAGGGTATTTCTTTTAACTTGCGACAACTCAATAGCACGAAAATGAGGCATCGTACTAAAACAATGTTCTTCATAAATGTTAACATTAGTAAAGGGGAAATTTGTCTGTCCGACAACTGGCACATCCTAACCACCCGTCCTACACGGGTGGTGTTAGCTTTGTATTTTCAAATGGGAAAATCGCACTTCTATGGCACATTCGGATTCCGGGAAAAAAGGTACGTACGGTTTACTCAAACCATTCTTCTTTATTCTGGTGGATGGCACTGTAACCGACAAATGTCAAGTATACCTGTTTTTGTAATTAATAACTGACGCATTTGATTTTTTGTTCTAACGGTTGATATTTATGTTCGAAGTTTACTCTAGTATCGAAAATTTGATAGTACAGTAAAAGATGGTTAGGCATTTTAATGTCTGGTGAGAAACAACGTTTAGCGTTATACAGGAGCAATCAAGTGTAATAGTTCCCTATTCCCTTCGAGAACGTTGATGTTGTGTGTCTCCTTGCCTCACATCATTGGACTGCTTGACTTCGGTGAGTATCCATGACAAGTGCGCCTATCACTATCACTTCATAGATATTTTACCTCATTGCAGTGGTGGTGATTTGTCGGTAGCCGCACAGCACCCAGCGCGAGAATTATGGCGGCTACAAGGAAACACACACTGAGGTCAGCAACCGTGATGACAGGATTTTAGGGTTGTCACCGAAATCAAGAATTCCGATGACGTGGGGATTCACGTCTATAATCCGCATAGGAACAGAAAACCACGTTAACATACAAGTAGCTCATTTGCCAGAAATGTCAATGTCTAGCAGTATTATTTGTACTGAACGACTACAGTTCGATCACTCAAGTAACGTTTGAATATCAGTATCAGTCGTTAGAACAGAAAGGTTTACATGAAATGTAGAATCAGATGCGTCGGATCGCAATTGAAAAAGCAGGCACACTTAATATTTCTCGATCACAGCGCCACCGGCCACAATGGGAAAACAATGGTTTGATTACACCATACATATTTTGTGGCGTAGAATTCGAATATGCAACAAAATGGGAGTTACTATCTGAAAATACAAAGTTGCCCCCTCCCACGGAGGAGGTGTGGTTAGTAGGTGGCCAGTTGTAGCACAGACAAATCTCCCCTTTACTGACATTTACTTTTCACCTAGAACATTTTCTTCTTACGATGCGTCGTTTTCGAGATATTTAGTTGTCTTAAGTTGAAGCATACGTCCTTTACATATGGTGATGAGACATCTATTCATATTTTTACAGAGCACACTGTACACTTTATTATTATAAGATGCCACCAGTTTGATGTTTCTGCTGCTTATTGTACGTATTTGAGTGTGTCAGCTACATTGCAGCGTGTTGTAATAAGATTCATTCCAGTTTACAAGATTATATTTACTAATGAATGAAAAAAGAAGCTTTCAAATGACTCAAATGGCTCTAAGCACTATGGGACTTAACATCTGAGGTCATCAGTCTCCTAGAACTACTCAAACTTAACTAACCTAAGAACATCACACACATCCATGCCCGAGGCAGGATTCGAACCTGCGACCGTAGCGGTCGCGCGGTTCCGGACTGAAGCGACTAGAAGCTTTCAGTGACATCTAATTAATGCATAAAACTAGAAGTCTACCTTGCCACCAGTTGTAACTTGTCGGCTGATCTTGTTGCCGGTAGGAGCCTCAACAGAAACAGTTAATTACTAACTGAGCTGCCAGATTTTCGTCGACAGCACGGCACTGCGTCTCCCATAGTATAAGGTGCATACGGATCTCGCATTGCACGATATGCTTCCAAAGCCGCCTGGTCTCTTGATGTGTAATTTTTTTATCTTTATGGTACAGCGTGAAACTTAGCATCAGAATTGTTGAACGTGATGTATATTTCTTCTACCTACGCACCAAAATAATCCATGACAGGCGAAGCAAGGAGGACATAAAAAGCAGACTAGCATTGGCGGAAAGAGCAGTCTTGGCCAAGAGAAGTCTTCTACTAGTATCAAACAAAGGTCTTAATTTGAGAAAAATTTCTTAGACTGTGCAGCATTGTATAGTAGTGAAACATGGACTGTGGGAACTCTGTAAAAGATGAGAATCGAAGCATTTGAGATGTGGTGCTACAGATGAAAGTTAAAAAGTAGTTGGGCTGATAAAGTAAGTAGTAAGGAGGTTCTCTGCAGAATCAGCGAGGATAGGAACGCATGGGAAACATTGGCAAGAAGGGACCGGACGATAGGCCATCTGATAGTACATCAAGGAATAACTTCCATGGTATTAAATGGAGCTGTAGAGGGTAAAAGCTTCAGCCGAGGACAGAGATTGGAATACATCCAGCAAATAATTGAGGGAATAGGTTTCGATTGCTACTCTGAGATTAAAAGTTTGTCATAGGAGAGGAATTCGTATCTGGCCGCAGCAAACAAGTCAGATAATTAATTACTCAAAAGTAGGGCGTTTGTGGAGTTGTACATCTAAGTGTAACCCCTCACAAAAATTTTGACGTGTCATATCAACACCAGTGGAGGGAGCACCTCCACGCATGGTCCTTAGGAGCTAGAAAAGTGAAAAACATAGCTATGGGACTTTTTGTTTGTCCACAAAATCAAATGATTAATGGAAGAAGATGTTGCTTATAAACATTAAAGTTATTTCTCCAATCCAAAAATTTCTTTTTCTAGAGAACAATTCTTTTTATTATATACCAGCGATCTCTCTCTCCCCCCCCCCCCCGTCCCCCCGTCCCCTTCGACCCCGCTGCTTCGCATGGATAGCACTGAGTAGGCTATCTGTGGCCTGATAACTTGTTTACAGCGTGCATTGTGGAGAGAAATAATACATGAGAATCTCGATCAGAGTTACTCACACCTGGCTTTTCGAAGGAGTTTCCAAAGAGCAAGTTAAAGCCTCATGTTCTTGAGCTGCAGCTCACGATCTTCAGTGGATTCTTGAGCCTGTATAGTCCTTAGTCTTTCAGCCTTTCTAGTGTATTCAGGAAGATTCTTCCGTTTTAGAGAAATATGTATTCACAAAAGAAACGAAATCGAAGAGTAATAAATAGGCACCCAAATCACGCTGCAAAATCAAGAAATTGGTTTTACATAGCCAAGAAGTCAAATATAAATAAAATGTATCACTAATAGCAAGGCAATTTATACATGTTAGTTTGTATTCTTAAAGATAAATCGCGGCTATTAGTTCTGTCATTGACGTAAACTTCGAAAATACATCTGTCGCTGGTATAAAAAGAAAATTGCGCCATCCATTGTTTCTTTGGTGTATTACTCTGTGATGATAGTGTCATGAAGTAAACATCCGAAATGCTAAGCTGAGAAGATTCCTGTAACAGTAAATGAAAATACCTTTTTTCATAATTATATGTTGCCCAAAGCTACGGCGTAGTTACCTGTGAAAACCCCACTAAAATTCGTCTAGTAGTTTTGTAAATTAGCCTGATCAAACAGACAGACAGACAAAGTTTTAAAAGTAGTCTAACTGTATTCTGTTAAAAATATTGATTCCCCAGACGATCAAGATATAAACTAGATTATAGAAGGAAATCAGCTTTAGTCAAAAGGAAAGTCACACAAATTAAAAACCTTACTTGGGAAAAATATATTACAGATACTGAGTTTTATGTGAGAGGAACACAAGACAAAGCATACAAAATAATGAAACGTGTAAACAAAGAAAATTGGGTCAGTCTGCAAATAAACACAATCTCTTAATCTAATTGGTTACAATACTATAAAACACTCTGTGTGGGTGTGCAAGATACATAGGTGATTCGGTCTGATCCAAACAGGAATGTAGACTTAATAATGCTGGATGAGCTAGAAAGAACAGGAGGGCTCCAGGGTGTGAAAAAAATCAATATATAATTGATAAAATATGCGAGAACTGAACTTTTATGGAAACACAACAGGAGCATGTGAAATGAATTTCCTTAGATACGTGGCTGGATATACTTTCATGGACAAAAATAGAAATGATAACATCCGAACTGAATTGAATATGCAAAATATAACTGGCACACTAAAAGAATATCATTTAAGGCGGAAGAAAAATACAGACGACAACAATGTCAACGAAGAGGCAAACTACCTTTAGAAAAACCATTGAAAACATGCCTTGACCAATTTTGTCGGAGACGAAACGCACCAAAATCTTAAATCCTTTATGTTGATGTAGATGTAGATGTGTTCTGTAACTTTTCTTGTATCACACATACGATCAGTTTTTGGCCAATATTTTCAATGTACCAACACGACAATTTTACAGTTTCACCATTCGTATACATAAAGGGGCAGTTACCACCTCAAAAAGGGCTATCATGTCACAATGTAAATATTTCATTTTAAATAAGTGTGTGTGCTAGTTTTCTTTTGTCGTGAATATTTTGTATGGAACATGTAACTAAATAACGAAACACAAGCCTCGTGCTCGGACATCTGAAGTCTGCTGTCGATATCCCGCGAGCAGCGCTTGATTTCTTCCCACGTGAAAGCTGTTATTGGGTTACGGGAGTTAGAGGGCACTTCAGTTCGCCACTCTTAAGCAGTGCCTTCGTCCGCTGGTGCTGCCTCTCAGTGGTAACCAACTTAAAGACCTAACTCACTTACCCAGAGTAGCAGTAGTAAGCTTCACAACGGATCGAATTTAAAGCCGACGCCTCGAGCGGAAGAAAATATATCGCGTATCGTATGAGATTCACGAATCGGCTACTTGAATTCTAGGATATCTGAATATGGCTAAACACAGATATTGAATCTAAACGTTGGTGGAAACTAAAAACACCGGCAAAAGATGAAAAAACAGCAATAACTGAAAATAGCTTTTTAAGACAACTCTTCGGACTCTAGGTAAACTAGCCTCCACAGAGATATTACTGTTGTATCAGCTTTTCAGCGCTGGATGTGGTTTTAGAAGGATTCCGATACCCGACTATGTAAATACCGGGCTGGTACCCAAGTCGTGTTTCAGATACAGGACACGCAAACATTTAGAAAACGTTCCCACACTTGAACATGCGATTTGGTTTTGATTCAGACTGGTAGTGTACACAGATTCTGCCCCGGGAGTAGTGGTAAGGTCAGCAAAGGCATCCTGCCACCAACTGTCACTAACATTGACACAACACGCTGACCCGACAGAGAAACGAGAAAGGGCGAGGAAGAAGACGAAGAGTAACATTGCAGTGTGTAACCTTCTCCTCACTTATCGACCTTAATGACAGTGAAAAATTAAACCGCGTGTACCTAATGAAAATTTGGGAAAGTCAATCGTCACCGAAGTTAATCTGTCGGTAAAGAGGGAGGAAAGGGTTACATCTAAATGAAAGGAAAAATGCAAATGAAACTGGTGGAAATTAATTTTGAAAAGGGGTAAAGTTAATAAAGAAAGTAAATCTCCGGCAGTCACGTTAACAGTTAACTAGCGGTAATTAGATATTTGATATTTGGGGGAAACTACAGTCGCCAGTCCTATGGACAATTACTATTGTAACTGAAAAAGAAAGGTTATAGCACATATAATTAGCACTAAAAGCGTGGCAACTGAAGGGTGACACGTGTAGTGTGAAAACTGAAATTTTGTCATAAGTAATAAATTTTGCTACACTCTGACTTAATTTAGCAAAACAATTAATAAAACCGGAAAATTGAAAGTTAATTTAGTGACTGAAATTAATAGTGAGCTTTGTTTCTCAAGCACATCGAAATTCAGTAAAATACGGTTAGTCTTGGGCTACCTCAACAATCATTTCAAAAGCTACTTGAATCTACGCAATTTAGAAATAAGAGATTTAACTTTGAACTTGAATTAAATGATTCTGAACAACTAACAATAGTAAAATTTAGTACGTACCAAGCTGAGCTAAAATATGCTGAGCTACAATATGCTTACAAAACTCGCACTCTTAATTTGTGCTTGTGTAATCTAAATATTGTAGCCAGCTATGAATACTTTAACTGAACTTTGAAATTGTTGATGTTGTTGTGGTCTTCAGTCCTGAGACTGGTTTGACGCAGCTCTCCATGCTACTCTGTCCTGTGCAAGCTTCTTCATCTCCCAGTACCTACTGCAACCTACATCCTTCTGAATCTGCTTAGTGTATTCATCTCTTGGTCTCCCCCTACGATTTTTACCCTCCATGCTGCCCTCCAATATTAAATTGGTGATCCCTTGATGCCTCAGAACATGTCCTACCAACCGATCCCTTCTTCTGGTCAAGTTGTGCCACAAACTTCTCTTCTCCCCAATCCTATTCAATACTTCTTCATTTGTTATGTGATCTACCCATCTAATCTTCAGCATGCTTCTGTAGCACCACATATCGAAAGCTTCTATTCTCTTCTTGTCCAAACTATTTACTGTCCATGTTTCACTTCCATACATGGCTACACTCCATACAAATACTTTCAGAAATGACTTCCTGACACTTAAATCTATACTCGATGTTAACAAATTTCTCTTCTTCAGAAACGCTTTCCTTGCCATTGCCAGTCTACATTTTATATCCTCTCTACTTCGACCATCATCAGTTATTTTGCTCCCCATATTTGCTATTGCAAAACTCCTTTACTACTTTAAGTGTCTCATTTCCTAATCTAATTCCCTCAGCATCACCCGACTTAATTCGACTACATTCCATTATCCTCGTTTTGCTTTTGTTGATGTTCATCTTATATCCTCCTTTCAAGACACTGTCCATTCCGTTCAACTGCTCTTCCAGGACCTTTGCGGTCTCTGACAGAATTACAATGTCATCGGCAAACCTCAAGGTTTTTATTTCTTCTCCATGGATTTTAATACCTACTCCGAATTTTTCTTTTGTTTCCTTTACTGCTTGCTCAATATACAGATTGAATAATATCGGGGAGAGGCTACAACCCTGTCTCACTCACTTCCCAACCACTGCTTCCCTTTCATGCCCCTCGATTCTTATAACTGCCATCTGGTTTCTGTACAAATTGTAAATAGCCTTTCGCTCCAAGTATTTTACCCCTGCCACCTTTAGAATTTGAAAGGGAGTATTCCAGTCAACATTGTCAAAAGCTTTCTCTAAGTCTACAAATGCTAGAAACGCAGGTTTGCCTTTCCTTAATCTTTCTTCTAAGCTAAGTCGTAAGGTCAGTATTGCCTCACGTGTTCCAGTATTTCTACGGAATCCAAACTGATCTTCCCCGAGGTCGGCTTCTACTAGTTTTTCCATTCGTCTGTAAAGAATTCGTGTTAGTATTTTGCAGCTGTGGCTTATTAAACTGATTGTTCGGTAATTTTCACATCTGTCAACACCTGCTTCCTTTGGGATAGGAATTATTATATTCTTCTTGAAGTCTGAGGGTATTTCGCCTGTTTCATACATCTTGCTCACCAGATGGTAGAGTTTTGTCACGACTGGCTCTCCCAAGGCCGCCAGTAGTTCCAATGGAATGTTGTCTACTCCGGGGGCCTTGTTTCGACTCAGGTCTTTCAGTGCTCTGTCAAACTCTTCACGCAGTATCGTATCTCCCATTTCATCTTCATCTACATCCTCTTCCATTTCCATAATATTGTCCTCAAGTACATCGCCGCCCTTGTATAGACCCTCTATATACTCCTTCCACCTTTCTGCTTTCTCTTCTTTGCTTAGAACTGGGTTTCCATCTGAGCTCTTGATGTTCATACAAGTGGTTCTCTTATCTCCAAAGGTCACTTTAATTTTCCTGTAGGCAGTATCTATCTTACCCCTAGTGAGATAAGCCTCTACATCCTTACATTTGTCCTCTAGCCATTCCTGCTTAGCCATTTTGCACTTACTGTCGACCTCATTTTTGAGACGTTTATATTCCTTTTTGCCTGCTTCATTAACTGCATTTTTATATTTTCTCCTTTCATCAATTAAATTCAATATTTCTTCTGTTACCCAAGGATTTCTAAGAGCCCTGGTCTTTTTACCTACTTGATCCTCTGCTGCCTTCACTACTTCAACCCTCAAAGCTACCCATTCTTCTTCTACTGTATTTATTTCCCCCATTCCTGTCAATTGTTCCCTTATGCTCTCCCTAAAACTCTGTACAACCTCTGGTTCTTTCAGTTTATCCAGGTCCCATCTCCTTAAATTCCCACCTTTTTGCAGTTTCTTCAGTTTTAATCTACAGGTCATAACCAATAGATTGTGGTCAGAGTCCACATCTGCCCCTGGAAATGTCTTACAATTTAAAACCTGGTTCCTAAATCTCTGTCTTACCAGTATATAATCTATCTGATACCTTTTAGTATCTCCAGGGTTGTTTCATGTATACAACCTTCTGTCATCATTCTTAAACCAAGTGTTAGCTATAATTAAGTTGTGCTCTGTGCAAAATTCTACCAGGCGGCTTCCTCTTTCATTTCTTAGCCCCAATCCATATTCACCTACTACGTTTCCTTCTCTCCCTTTTCCTACACTCGAATTCCAGTCACCCATGACTATTAAATTTTCGTCTCCCTTCACTATCTGAATAATTTCTTTTATATCATCATACATTTATTCAATTTCTTCATTACCTGCAGAGCTAGTTGGCATATAAACTTGTACTACTGTAGTAGGCGTGGGCTTCGTGTCTATCTTGGCCACAATAATGCGTTCACTATGCTGTTTGTAGAAGCTTACCAGCATTCCTATTTTCCTTTTCATTATTAAACCTACTCCAGCATTACCCCTATTTGACTTTGTGTTTATAACCCTGTAGTCACCTGACCAGAAGTCTTGTTCCTCCTGCCACTGAACTTCACTAATTCCCACTATATCTAACTTAAACCTATCCATTTCCCTTTTTAAATTTTCTAACCTACCTGCCCGATTAAGGGATCTGACATTCCACACTCCGATCCGTAGGACGCCAGTTTTCTTTCTTCTGATAACGACATCCTCTTGAGTAGTCCCCGCCCGGAGATCCGAATGGGGGACTATTTTACCTCCGGAATATTTTACCCAAGAGGACGCCATCATCATTTAATCATAAAGTAAAGATGCATGCCCTCGGGAAAAATTACGGCCGTAGTTTCCCCTTGCATTCAGCCGTTTGCAGTACCAGCACAGCAATGCCGTTTTGGTAATTGTTACAAGGACCCTTCTTGGTAATGCAATTGGGACAATGAGCAACAAAGGTTCGTACTAAGTTGCTGTAATTTTGTGATGCAACAATTTTAAAAGCTGATGTCTGCCATACAGTTCTAGAACTTCAGGTGCTTCCAGTCTTCCTTGTTGGTTGGTTGAAGGTTTGAAGTCGTCGGTCGAGGAGGTGGCGACAGTCACTCATTGTCGGCCGTCACTGTTGCAGAAGCTAGATGTTGGCGCGCCTTCTTCTCGACACTGTCACCAGGCGAAACGGGCTCTTGATGTGCGCCAGCTAATGCTTCCCGTCCGCGACACCGTGTCAGAAACTATCATAGCAAGTCGAGCGCAATTACATGTTGCCAAACCCCGAAAGCGCGGCAACTCGCGTGACCGTCACACAACACACCTGCTCAACCGCGCTACTCCAGCCAGACTCTCCTCTGCCCGCGCTCCACGCGACAGAGTTAACACTACCAAAGATCCTAAACACTTTGGTTCTCCACACGACCTATCGATGTATTCGTTCGATAGCATAGTTTTCCCTAGGCCAGACCCAGCGTATAAATACAAATAATATTCACAAAACAAACCAATTATACATAGACATAAATGCATATATATACAAATAGTAAAACAATTACAATATACAAAGACACAGAAATACTATATCTTCAGGTAACAAAATAAGGAAAAAATTTGCAGTGCAATAGATGGAAATAGGAGGAAATGCATTTCCGACGTTGCAAGTGGTCAGTAGCTCAAACAGATCTGACCCACAGTAGAAAGTGGTAACACAAGCATCTGGTGGTGAAATACACTACTCCGAAGGAAATTAGTACACCCTTTCAGAGATACCCAATTCACTCAAGATACATTGTTGCAACAGTGCGTATGGAGTACATGAAATGATTACATGTATCCAGTTGATCGTGCTGATGGCGACTCCAGTCCTGGGATACGTTACGCCACGCCTGCTCGGCTTCTTCAAGCACTTCTGTGGGAGTTGCAGGTCGACGAGTCCCAAACGTGCTCTATTACGGGCAGGTCCGGAGAGCATACTGGCCACAAAAGTTGCTGCACGTATTGCAGAGCACGTTGAGATTCCGGGCAGTTTGTGGGCTAACATTATCCTGTTGGAATATCACATCGCCTTCCTGTTGCCAGACTGGCAGAAGTACTCCGCACATACCGATCGCTGGCCAGCGTCCCCTCCAGAAACACCAAGGGTGGACGAGAGAAGTAGCCTAGCGCACCCCAGGCCGTAAGGCCTGGGGAGCGGCCAGTGGGTCTTGGACGAATGTCCTCCACGAGACAGCGCTCAGCATGCCTACATCCTTCGCGCCAAACCACCATCACTTGCTAGCAAGCAGAATCTGGTTTCGTCGATGAGAACCATGGCGTGCCATTCCATCTGCCCAGTGACTGTCGACCCGTGCACATTGATGATGTAGCGTGAGTGGAAGATGGGCTAGGGGTGTGTGTGCCTGTAGTTCCAGTGTTAGTAACTGCTTCACAACAGTTCGTGTTGGCACATCTGCGTTCAAAGGCCTTCTTACCAGTGATGTGGTAGCTATGCGATCTGCCGATTCTGTCCTTAGAATGCGACGACCCTGGTGGGCGCCTGTACTGTGTGGACCCGAAAACCGCTATTTTAATAAAGTTATCCCTGAAATGCAGAAACCAGATGGCAGTTATAAGAGTCGAGTGACATGAAAGGGAAGCAGTGGTTGGGAAGGGAGTGAGACAGGGTTGTTGCTTCTCCCCGATGTTATTCAATCTGTATATTGAGCAAGCAGTAAAGGAAGCAGCAGAAAAATTCGGAGTAGGTATTAAAGTCCATGGAGAAGAAATAAAAACTTTGAGGTTCGGCGATGACATTGTAATTCTGTCAGAGACAGCAAAGGACTTGGAAGAGCAGCTAAACGAATGAACAGCAACAAAAGCAAAACAAGGATAATGGAAAGTAGTCGAATTAAGTCGGGTGATGCTGAGGGAATCAGATTAGGAAATGAGACACTTGAAGTGGTTAAGATGTTTTGCTATTTGGGGAGCAAAATAATTGATGGTGGTCAAAGTAGAGAGAATATAAAATGTAGATTGGCAATAGCAACGAAGGCGTTTCTGAAGAAGATTAATTTGGCAACATCGAGTATAGATTTAAGTGTCAGGAAGTCGTTTCTGAACGTGTTTGTATGGAGTGTATCCATGTATGGAAGTGAAACATGGACGATAAATAGTTTGGACAAGAAGAGAATAGAAGCTTTCGAAATGTGGTGCTACAGAAGAATGCTGAAGATTAGATGGGTAGATCACATAACAAATGAGGAGATATTGAATAGAATTGGGGAGAAGAGGAGTTTGTGGCACAACTTGACTAGAGGAAGGGATCGGTTGGTAGGACATGTTCTGAGGCATCAAGGGATCACCAATTTAGTATTTGACGGCAGCGTGGAGGGTAAAAATCGTAGAGGGAGACCAAGAGATGAATACACTAAGAAGATTCAGAAGGATGTAGGTTGCGGTAGGTACTGGGAGATGAAGAAACTTGCACAAGATAGAGTAACATGGAGAGCAGCATCAAACCAGTCTCAGGACTGAAGACCACAACGTCCCTGAAATGATTAAAATAGTAATTACATCACTATCAAATGTAATGAATATTAATGTTATTAAATTAAGACATGCTTCATGTACGTCCACAAACTCATCTATGTGAGTGAGAGGATTCATGTGATCACCAATACAAGCATCGTTGCACAACTGATTCAGCAAGTCCAGCTTATGTGGCAGTTCTCCATAAGCACCATCCCGCCATATGTAAAGCCGCTATTTGACCCCTATCAGACTCGTTCAGTTGGCTGTAGGAAGCACGAGTGAGTCTCCGTGCATGGTTGGCTGCTTGCTACACATGTTTGCACCACACTGAGCCTTCTGGCTGTCAGCATTCCCCGTTAAACAGTAGTCGCCGATGGTGTTCTGTCAGCTATGCTACTACGCTATCAATCAGCATCCGACAGTGAAACCATGATCAGTACATCCACTATCCCCCAGGAGGCATATGCCGTCATCAGATCTAATTCGACATCGTCTCTCCAAGTATGCTACTTTTTTCCGGGTATGTATTTACACAGTATTCACGAAATTGTGTACACAATACGTTATCAAAATTTATTTCACAGTGGAATCTGAAATGATAACATCTATGTATCTAACCCTCAACATAACTTGACTGCTCACTATCTCCTATTATGAAACTACGTTTCACCGCATCCTTAGTATAGAGAACCTGTACTTTGATAAATGAAGAGAAACCTAAAAGAAAACAAGCCAATAATAACATCGAGCTAATTTTCTATAAAAATGAGATAGGCAAAAATAGTCAGTAAGCAGAAGACCGACAATTAGCGAAAGGAATGTCTTAGAAATATTCTTACACACATAAAGTAAATACACAAGCAGTCGCGAAGATTAGATTGTTCCATAGAGTTAGATTATTTCCGAGCAGCCAAACATGTCATCATATGGCCTCCATTCGTGCTAATACTCGTAAGACTCTTATTTTCAGTACAAGACATAAAAGGCACGTATAAGAAATCGTTCTCTGTGAGAGTCAATACTTTCTTCTGACAAAATATAGAAACGACCACGATCTTTATTTGCCGTCATAGGTTCAGTGCTGTTGACTCAAAACATTAACCTTAAGAAACAAGGCTGCATGCCATTGGGTAAGATTAGCTGCTCGAAAGCTGCTTCGTAAATAAATATAATTTTAACGAATTGTTTCTGAGTCACTTCCTCAATCATTTCGAACAATTTTCTTTTCTCTGAGTACCTTGTTAGCAGATTTTATGTTCATCTGATCAGCTTATCATCCTGTTCTTATAAAAGTAGCATGAATTCAAAGATAGATGCCCTCTTATTAGTGTTTTACAACTACTTCTGGTTTTGTCTCATTATTATTTGGCTTTTTAGTACATGGAAAATAGATTTGTAAGTACTATGAAGCATTTCACTATAAAAAAGTGAAAATTATATTATTAATCCAGCTAAACATTGACGACTGAACGTATGTCAGCACCAAACGTTTTCAGTACACATGGCCCATGTCATCTGTATGTAGAATCAAAGCTGCAAGTGCAATCATACTTAAAGCTCTTCTCATTAATCTTAAATTTAAACGCCTACAAAATGGCAGAAAATATGCTGTATAATCACAAATATATCGCTAATATGTGCTATCGGACGACAGTTACTATCCCATGGATGACGCCAATTTGACTGAAATCGCATGGGGATGACGTGGCTAAAGTATAAGCCAGAATGGTTAGGTAAGACAAATGATTTTAAGCACATATTTAAATTGAAGTGCTGTAACTTTACCAGGGAATATGTATAAAAATACCGATCAGTATTAGTTTTTGTACCAGTAACTAAACTTACGATGGGAGTAGGAAGGTGTAACGACAGAAAAACCTGTGATGTTTAGATCAACAGGGGAAACAGTACTTTCACTGCGTAACTGCAGATTGCTTTCAGCCCTGTTGAGTGTTCGTTGAGAGAATTAAAACTTCTCTGTCGCAGCACTTAACAGCAGAGTAGTGAACTCGAACCCACGGCCGAAAGTCCTAATAAATTGTACTGGCGTACAGACGGCCCACAGCATCTCGGGAACGCTTCCAAGCTTGTACGCAGAAAACTTTGTTCGTCTAATTTCGCAATGAATAACTTAAAAAACCGGATTTTCGTCATGAAAAAGACGCGAGCTTTCAGAGTTGTCGCGTAAGGGTGGATCCACTTAGCACAATTTAGAAAATTTGTTTTGCCTCTTGAGTTAAACGAGGAGAACCTTCTACGGAACTTCTTTTTATCTCAAAAGGGAGTCGCGGCAAGGCAGCTAACAGAACCAGCCTCTTGGAATTGAAATCCTGCTTTCGTAAAGGGGAAACAGTTACCTAATTCGTTTTAGCGACTCCACGCGTTTGCTGAATTCTCAGGGTAAATGAAATGTCACTTTATCAACGTTTATTTAAAACGAGTGGTAATGTCTCTAAAGCATAGACAATGAAGATACGAATGTAAAGTTAATCGGAATACATAAGTTTTTGAAAAATATAACTAATTTCTAATAAAACCCTAATGAACGCCTATTTGGTATGTTTAAGATTGTCATCAACCGAATTCTAACGAAACAAATAAAGAAGAGTCAGAGACAAACAAAATTTTCTATTTCCACACACATATTTATAGCGTACAGAAAACCACAGTGTTGTAATTAAAATGTACCTAATCACGGAGATCCAGAGTGCGCTATAATTATCGTATGGCAGTGAAACTTGATAGATACGCTAACAAGTTATCGTGCAACCCATATACGATGGAAAAATATTAGTTCCAATTTTGGTCACCAGATGCAAATGTGGCACTGTACACTGTTCGTACGATGATATGACATCCACGCTGTTATTTGACAGGCCATAACGTGAGGGAACATCATGGCTATCGAGAAGAGAGACCGTGGACTGTTAGTGATACTGTTTCAGATGAACGGCAGCAATTTTTTTGTTCTGCAACGAGAGAGTATCGTGACTGAAAGGACTGTGGAGATACCCGATGTTATTAAATGGTTCAAGGAAGATGATAATGAAATTCGTAAACACGATGAGTTTTTTATGACACCCAGGAGACGAAGGTGTCTTATACCGGTGGAACTTACTGACTAGGTTGCTGTTGTTGTAACGGACCATGCAGCACGTGTCCCGTGTGTTGCTAGTGCCCATGCGGTGTCACGAGAATTTCCATCCCATGGTCGACAGTACGGAAAGTTTAGAGGGCTTTTTCACACTGATGGCCTTAAAAGATCCAGGCTGTGCCGCAACTGAAACCTCGTGTTATTCAGTAACGTTCTGAATTTACTTCTGGAACCACGCGGCTGCTACGGTCGCAAGTTCGAATCCTGCCTCAGGCATGGATGTGTGTGATGTCCTTAGGTTAGTTAGGTTTAAGTAGTTCAAGGTCTAGGAGACTGATGACCTCAGATGTTAAGTCCCATAAGAGCCAATTTGAACCATTTGAATTGACTTCTCAGTTTTTGGCATGGATCGAAGTTGCTGATATATGGCCAAGTAATATTCAGTGCAGTGACGAGGCAGGCTTTACGCGCAAGAGTGAAGTGAATATGCAAAACCATCGAATTTGGTGCACTGTTAAACCGCGTGTTGTGCATGAACAGCCACTGCAGACGCCCTATGTGGGCGTGTGATGTGGCCTCATAAGCACCTTTACTGTCGGTCCACTCTTCTTTGAAGAGAGTACACCCAGAGGTCCTATCAGATGAACCGTAAAGTCTGCACTTTATCGACGTCGTTGTACAGCATGTGATTCCTGCTTTGGAAGTCCCTGTTGTCTTGCAAGATGGGGCAACACTTCATGTCGCTCTCCCAGTGAAAAACTTGCTTAATGGAACATTCCGCGAACGTGTTATCTCCAGAGATTTTCCTGGTACAAGCCCTGCAAGATCACATCTGAATCCTTGTGACTTTTGACTTTGAGGAAATCTAGGAGAGCACGTTTGGTCTCCACCTGATCTGAAAGCCGGTTTACAGGAACGCGTTGCTCAGATTCCAACGGTTGCTGCGAGCAGCATCTTATCGACGTCTCCGGTGCACATAATGAACAAATTCTATAAGTGGTGGTTAATAATAAAATCAAAATTATGCTTCTCTCACTTGTTTGACCTTTTCTGACTATGTCCCGTTCTTAATCCATTACATATGGAAACATTTGTTGCGGTCACTGTGAAGGATTGGCGCCTGTGGCCGAAAGTGGAAGATATTTTATCGAGTTTAAATCGGTTCCGCAATAACAAATTAGAGTATACACTAAGTTTAGCTGGCATACAATACTTACATCCCACACGTGACGTCTGTGAGTAGCAAAACTTTAATTACAACCTCACAGTATAACAGAAAGTATCATGGGTGTCACACTCGTTTCTAGAGATTAGGGAAAAAAATTATAGATATAGCAATACTCATTAACATCTTGTCAATTGTTATAATGTCTACATGTGTGTACTCTGTGCAAGTACATAACAGCACGATTATAAACAGAGCGCTAGTTAAAGCTGTGAGAATTAGGGAAGACACCTGCCCGTCTGGTTAGAACAGAGTCGAGGCAAGGGCCATTGCAGGAATGGTGACAGAAGACTAGTTTTAGATCTGAGGCATGCTAAACCTCATATGCAGATGACAACTTAGTTAAATGTTCATCCTTGGGCTGTACGAAACGTAACGACTGCAACGGTGAACAGAATACTCAGCCCAGAATGGTCAACGACGATGTTTGCAGTTGTGCACTCAAGCACGACTCGTAGCTCATTACACTGCATAAGTGCTTTCACAGCCTCGACGTAAATAGTGATACTAAAAGCATTACAGATTGTAACCTCCCCACAAAATTTATTTAAAAATTATAAGAAACCAAGAACCAAGTGTAACCTTCCCACAGAAATAATAAAAATGAACCATGCGTAAACTCCCCATAAAATAATAACTAAACGATGAACCAACTGTTACCTCTGAAAAAAATTAATTTTAATGTAACCTCTGAACAAAATTGGCTCCCATTTACGATCTCTATGCTCAAATGCATTCACATTTAATATAATCTGGTAAATTTTATGACGACAGCAGCGCTGCGCCTCGGCCCTGTATTCTGAATAAAAAAAGGAAAAAATTCTTACCTCAATAAAACCTGCGAATATATATATCTGCTCTTATGTACAACTTTTTTTCGGCACAGCTTCGTATAAAGCTGACACACGCACACACACACACACACACACACACACACACATATATATATATATATATATATATATATATATATATATTGAAGGAATGATCATGCAATGGAAATTTTCTTTAAATTGAAATGAATGCTTTTCTTCAAAAAAAAATTACTTTATATTATTATTGGGGGAATTTTTTTTAAAACAAATTGACATTTAATATACACTCCTGGAAATGGAAAAAAGAACACATTGACACCGGTGTGTCAGACCCACCATCCTTGCTCCGGACACTGAGAGAGGGCTGTACAAGCAATGATCACACGCACGGCACAGCGGACACACCAGGAACCGCGGTGTTGGCCGTCGAATGGCGCTAGCTGCGCAGCATTTGTGCACCGCCGCCGTCAGTGTCAGCCAGTTTGCCGTGGCATACGGAGCTCCATCGCAGTCTTTAACACTGGTAGCATGCCGCGACAGCGTGGACGTGAACCGTGTGTGCAGTTGACGGACTTTGAGCGAGGGCGTATAGTGGGCATGCGGGAGGCCGGGTGGACGTACCGCCGAATTGCTCAACACGTGGGGCGTGAGGTCTCCACAGTACATCGATGTTGTCGCCAGTGGTCAGTGGAAGGTGCACGTGCCCGTCAACCTGGGACCGGACCGCAGCGACGCACGGATGCACGCCAAGACCGTAGGATCCTACGCAGTGCCGTAGGGGACCGCACCGCCACTTCCCAGCAAATTAGGGACACTGTTGCTCCTGGGGTATCGGCGAGGACCATTCGCAACCGTCTCCATGAAGCTGGGCTACGGTCCCGCACACCGTTAGGCCGTCTTCCGCTCACGCCCCAACATCGTGCAGCCCGCCTCCAGTGGTGTCGCGACAGGCGTGAATGGAGGGACGAATGGAGACGTGTCGTCTTCAGCGATGAGAGTCGCTTCTGCCTTGGTGCCAATGATGGTCGTATGCGTGTTTGGCGCCGTGCAGGTGAGCGCCACAATCAGGACTGCATACGACCGAGGCACACAGGGCCAACACCCGGCATCATGGTGTGGGGAGCGATCTCCTACACTGGCCGTACACCACTGGTGTTCGTCGAGGGGACACTGAATAGTGCACGGTACATCCAAACCATCATCGAACCCATCGTTCTACCATTCCTAGACCGGCAAGGGAACTTGCTGTTCCAACAGTACAATGCACGTCCGCATGTATCCCGTGCCACCCAACGTGCTCTAGAAGGTGTAAGTCAACTACCCTGGCCAGCAAGATCTCCGGATCTGTCCCCCATTGAGCATGTTTGGGACTGGATGAAGCGTCGTCTCACGCGGTCTGCACGTCCAGCACGAACGCTGGTCCAACTGAGGCGCCAGGTGGAAATGACATGGCAAGCCGTTCCACAGGACTACATCCAGCATCTCTACGATCGTCTCCATGGGAGAATAGCAGCCTGCATTGCTGCGAAAGGTGGATATACACTGTACTAGTGCCGACATTGTGCATGCTCTGTTGCCTGTGTCTATGTGCCTGTGGTTCTGTCAGTGTGATCATGTGATGTATGTGACCCCAGGAATGTGTCAATAAAGTTTCCCCTTCCTGGGACAATGAATTCACGGTGTTCTTATTTCAATTTCCAGGAGTGTACATTACTAGATATGCGCAAGGCTGCTTCTTTACCTTCTACAACAATACCCATCCTCCAGAGTCCCGACCAGAGCAGACTGCCGACACGCGCAGGCAAGCGCCGACTCCTGTCGACTACTGCAGACAACTCAAGACTACTGAAGACTAGCACGGACTGCGGACTACTGCCGACTCACGCCGACTAGCGACAAGCAACAACTAACTACATACTACTCTCTGGTCAGAGACTGCCATGCCTCACCCATCGCCGGCAATGCATACGTCTTACATAACCCTCCACTGGGGGGGCAAAAATTTGGCAGCAATTGTGAGTCAATTGGACTTGCCATGAGCAACAAATTTTTCTTAACTAAGTTTACAATCACAGAATATATACATACATATAAGTGCAGAACATGAAATAAAATATAGTGCACATGCAATGAGTACAGAACATAATGAGTACAAATCATATTAACAAATGACAAAAGTGCACACGCACTGTATATACTTTTTTTACTAATTTACAAGAACTAGGAAAGGAAAGGGAAGGATTGCATCATGGTTGTAGCACTTTAGGTTGCACGCAGCTGCACTGAAAGTCCATATCTTTCTACAGAAGCACAACACCAAGTGAGACAATCTGAAGTTCTTTTCCTTGAAGTATTAAGTAGTGTAGCCAAGATACTGAAATGTCGTAGTATTATTCCATGTTATCATTTTGGTAGTACATTAGGTACACCAAACAGTGGGACCATAATAACATCTCCATCGCTCAAGGTGGTGGACAGCATGTCGTGTCAACACCACGTTCTTGTAAGGTACACCAACGTAGAATTAGTGCAAAAACCAAATATAGTGCTCCATGATCATGAGGATAGACAGGACAAACGGATATTGGAGTAATTTCTGGTAATTAGGTCAGAAGGTGAAGGACATTAAGTCACATACTAGTCTTCATTGAGAATTACACTAGCGTAACAACTGATTAAAGTAATTGGTGGCACTCATCGCCCAGTTACTGATCATTTCTGTACCATGTATGAAGTATTACAGAATAATGTTCATAAATCATCTGATTACAGTGAACATTGGCACTCATTGGCCAGTTACAAACCATCAGAAGTCATCATTGAAAACAGGAGCTAATGAATGGCATAGTATTAACATAATTCACTTAGTTATAGTAATCATTGGCACTCATTGGCCAGTTACAAAACATATAGCAAGTATTAAATAGTACAAAACATTTTTCATCATTCAAGTGACATACAACATATTTAAAAATAATTATTGGCACTCATTGGCCAGTTACAAAACATCAGAAGTCATCATTGAAAACAGGAGCTAATGAATGGCATAGTATTAACATAATTCGTTTAGTTATACTAATCATTGGCACTCATTGGCCAGCAAGTATTGAATAGTACAAAACATTTTTCATCATTCAAGTGACATACAACATATTTAAAATAATTATTGGCACTCATTGGCCAGTTACAAAACATCAGAAGTCATCATTGAAATTGAGAGTCAATTATTGGCATAGCATTTATGGAGTATAACAAAATATTATTTACAGAAATTATTGGCATAGCATGTATGCATTATTACATACAGAACTGATCATTCCAGTGACATAGGACATAATGAAAATGTAGCATACTGTAACTATTATTCAACGTCTGTGACTAGAAAACATCATTCAGTATTACTCAGAACTCTCTTAAACTGGTAGCATTATTTGGGACAGGTAATACATTTTTTTTGTGCTAGCAATGCATTGCGTTGGGATCGATAATTAATAACTGGGGCATAACAATATTTCCTTTTGAGTTATTGCTGCAAATGAAGATGTGTAACGTCATTCGTCATGAGTCAGCTGTAGCAAGGTTATGAAACAAGTAGAGTATATGTGATCACATTTTAATGATTAACTGCTTATAGCGTATTAATTTCGTGAATAGCTTCTCCTAGAAAAATACAAAATGGATTATTAAGCTGAAAGAAGAAACGCATATTATGCTGAAAAGTAGTGAACTTCGAATTAACAGGTAGTGAAATGTGTATAAAACATATATGTTCTCTAGCTGTCCTTTCCAGAACCTTCAGTCATCATACCATGCGACATAAGACATACTGTCAAAACGAACTGCAACAAATACTTAAATAACTACATAGCATAAATACATAAACTTCAACATTATCCTCATCTGCAAAGAAAACTTCATTATCCATATCATCATAACTCCATTATTATCATCACCTGCAAAGAAAAACTTCATTATCCATATTAACATATTCTTCATCATTATTCATCACCATTCATTATTATCTGCAAAAAAGTTACTTCATTATACAACTATTCCTTATTTGTAGCATATTTCATCACTAAAACTAAGATGTGTAGTTCTGTCTGACAGCCAGCATCAATCGCCTTGTATTCTGAAAAAAAATTAGTTAAGACTGCTATTATTCGATGTGTATAGTATATTCTCGTTAATGCTTGTTAATTCTGATCCATTTACTCTTCGTGATGAGGTATTGCATCTTCTTTCGTTCATTCCGAAGGTGAAATTGCCATTTCTGTTTAATTTATTTCTTTTACACGTAATTTCTTTCTGAAAATGATGAACAAAGATTAATGTCTTGCATTTAAATCATATACCCGTTAAATAGAAACTGGAGATATTATTGAGCATACAGCATAGCATAACGGAAATCGTAATATGTCCAAAACACAGACAGTGTACAGGTGCAAAAATGTACACAAAGTATTACAATGTAGCAGCAAAAAAAAATGTAAAATAGTCACGACATTGAAATATCATAAGGCAAAATGTTAAAGTCAACTGGTGTTTGTTATATCTTAAATATTTCATAGTGCATACAAACAAAACAGGAAAACAATCATACATACATAAAAATGGAAAATATGCACAGTCTGATGTGTAACGACAAGAAATGATTTTCTTTGTGTTCAACTTGTATATTGTGTAGTTAATAGAGGCGAGAATGAAGACTGTAATGGAGAGAGAATTTGATGAGATTAATATGTCACTAGATAGAATTGCATAATTGTTCATAAAATATGTAAGTTTATCTGGAAAAATGTGCACGGTCTGATGTGTAACGACAAGAAGAGCGGCCTGCTAACCTTACCTTGCCGGGCACTTGCCAAGAAATAATACGATAATCATCAGTAAGTAGTCATATAAATGTAATTGCATAAGTGGTCATAAAATGTGTAAGTTCATCTGGAAAAATATGCACGGTCTGATGTGTAACGACAAGAAGAGCGACCTGCCAACCTTACCTTGCCGGGCACTTGCCAAGGAAAAATACGATAATCATCAGTAAGTGTTCATGTGAATATAATTGCATAAGTGGTCATAAAAAAATTAGGAAATGGCATTACAGTGTGATAAATCATAAAGTATGTTCATTTAATAAAGGGTTTGATGTTGGAGACATGGTGATTGCCCTTGCTTTTTCTGGTTCTCAAAGTTTCGACGTGTAAACTCCCCATAAAATAATAATTAAATGATGAACCAACTGTTACCTCTGAACAAAATCAATTTTAATGTAACCTCTTAACAAAATTGGCTCCCATTTATAATCTCTATGCTGAAATGCATTCACATTTAATGTAACCACAAAATTCAATTCCTAAATCCGGAATTAACAAAAAAAAATTCAGTAGCCTGGTAAATTTTATTACGACAGCTGCGCTGCGCCTCGGCCCTGTATTCTGAATAAAAAAAGGAAAAAATTCTTACCTCAATAAAACCTGCGAATATACAGGGTTATTACAAATGATTGAAGCGATTTTACAGCTCTACAATAACTTAATTATTTGAGATATTTTCACAATGCTTTGCACACACATACAAAAACTCAAAAAAAATTTTTAGGCGTTCACAAATGTTCGATATGTGCCCCTTTAGTGATTCGGCAGACGTCAAGCCGATAATCAAGTTCCTCCCACACTTGGCGCAGCATGTCCCCATCAATGAGTACGAAAGCATCGTTGATGCGAGCTCGCAGTTCTGGCACGTTTCTTGGTAGAGGAGGTTTAAACACTGAATCTTTCACATAACCCCACAGAAAGAAATCGCATGGGGTTAAGTCGGGAGAGCGTGGAGGCCATGACATGAATTGCTGACCATGATCTCCACAACGACCGATCCATCGGTTTTCCAATCTCCTGTTTAAGAAATGCCGAACATCATGATGGAACTGCGGTGGAGCATCATCCTGTTCAAAGATGAAGTCGTCGCTGTCGGTCTCCAGTTGTGGCATGAGCCAATTTTCCAGCATGTCCAGATACACGTGTCCTGTAACGTTTTTTTCGCAGAAGAAAAAGGGGCCGTAAACTTTAAACCGTGAGATTGCACAAAACACGTTAACTTTTGGTGAAGTGCGAATTTGCTGCACGAATGCGCGAGGATTCTCTACCGCCCAGATTCGCACATTGTGTCTGTTCACTTCGCCATTAAGAAAAAAATGTTGCTTCATCAATGAAAACAAGTTTCGCACTGAACGCATCCTCTTCCATGAGCTGTTGCAACCGCGCCGAAAATTCAAAGCGTTTGACTTTGTCATCGGGTGTCAGGGCTTGTAGCAATTGTAAACGGTAAGGCTTCTGCTTTAGCCTTTTCCGTAAGATTTTCCAAACCGTCGGCTGTGTTACGTTTAGCTCCCTGCTTGCTTTATTCGTCGACTTACGCGGGCTACGCGTGAAACTTGCCCGCACGCGTTCAACCGTTTCTTCGCTCACTGCTGGCCGACCCGTTGATTTCCCTTTACAGAGGCATCCAGAACCTTTAAACTGCGCATACCATCGCCGAATGGAGTCAGCAGTTGGTAGATCTTTGTTGAACTTCGTCCTGAAGTGTCGTTGCACTGTTATGACTGACTGATGTGAGTGCATTTCAAGCACGACATACGCTTTCTCGGCTCCTGTCGCCATTTTGTCTCACTGCGCTCTCGAGCGCTCTGGCGGCAGAAACCTGAAGTGCGGCTTCAGCCGAACAAAACTTTATGAGTTTTTCTACGTATCTGTAGTGTGTCGTGACCATATGTCAATGAATGGAGCTACCGTGAATTTATGAAATCGCTTCAACCATTTGTAATAGCCCTGTATATATCTGCTCATATGTACAACTTTTTTTTTGGCACAGCTTCGTGCAATGCTGGTATATATATATATATATATATATATATTTTTTTTTTTTTGATTGATGGAAGGAATGATCGTGCAATTGAAATTTTCTTTAAATTGAAATGAATGCTTTTCTTAAAAAAAAATTACTTTATATTATAAAAATTATTATTGGGGAATTTTTTTTTGAAAACAAATTGACATTTAATATATATTACTAGATATGCGCAAGGCTGCTTCTTTACCTTCTACAACAATACCCATCCTCCAGAGTCCCGACCAGAGCAGACTGCCGACACGCGCAGGCACGCGCCGACTCCTGTCGACTACTGCAGACAACTCAAGACTACTGAAGACTAGCACGGACTGCCGACTACTGCCGACTCACGCCGACTAGCGTCAAGCAACAACTAACTACATACTACTCTCTGGTCAGAGACTCTGCCATGCGTCGCCCATCGCCGGCAATGCATACGTCTTAAAAGACGTGCGTCTGTACCGTCCTTTGCATGGTAACTAATGCGTCAACTAACTGTTTGTCTACCTTCGTATGGTGCGGTACACCATTGTGTGGCGTGCCGTCTTCTCTTATGCTGTGGTATATCCTGAAGTAAGCGAAAGACCTTACTAAATGAAACCGCGTTTGTGCTGTTCAAGCGATAAATACACTGAGATCTCGGGGCACTCATGCTTGTGAGCGACCACTACAATTAGAGCTGCAATCAGATGTAAAATGTTCGATAAAAGCTAGTTGTAGGTAGTTTTACGGCTCAAATTTGCAAACAGAATCATTGCCACACTTAGTAACAGTACACAAAAATGCAGTATGTTGTTGTTGTGGTAGTTTTGATGTGTGGATTTAATTGCTCCCGCACTATTTAATTAACCTGTTTCGAAACTGTGTGGTGTGGGAGGGAGGGGGGGGGGGTGCACTGCACTCAAGTTTAAGGAAACGGTGGAACATCTGGGCCTAACTTTTTATGAGAGGGTAATTTGACTGTCAAACGTTAAAGAACTGAAGATACCTCAAGGCGTGGACTAAACTAAACTCCGCCCGAACAGGTCATGAAGACCCAACGGTACCGAGCGGCCTAATTGTCACCCTCAGCCCACAGCCGTCACCGGCTGCGAATGTGGAGGGCCTTGTGTTCACCACACCGCTCTCCCGGCCGTTAATCAGTGTACGAGACCGGAGCCACTAATTCTCCATCAAGTAGCTCCTGAGTTTGCCTCGAAAGTGCTGAGTGTAACCCGCTTGCCAACAGTGCTCGGCAGATTGTATGGTCACCCATCCAAATGATAGCCAAGCTCGAAAGCGCTGAACTTCGGTTACCTGACGGGAACCATCGTTAAATGCGTTAGCCTCAGGTCTTGTGGAGCCTCCGTAAAAGCTCCGTACAACCCAGTCTTGAATACGGGTGCCAGATTTATGGATCTGCAAGACCTTCGTATCTCAAAATGCAGGACACGGTTCTACTTGAAGAGACATCGAATGGGCAGTGGAGGCTTGCCAAACTCTGCACGCAGGCCAGCAACTAGATTCGTGCGGTAAGGGCCTGTAGACAGCTGCTAGGGTTGTGAGCCTCCACTATCCATTCGATGTCCCCATCTCGTCGAACATCATGCGTACATTGTTCTTTCTGTTCCAAAATCACCAGCATTCATCTCCGTTAACGTCCAGAGTCTGGGGTGGAGTAAAGCATTCCTCTGGCTACCAAAGAGGCCCAAGCTACTTTTCGAATGGTAGGCATCCCGGAATAACGGTGCCCTAGACTATGTTTCCAATACTACATTTAACAAGCATTCAAATCGCGACCTATTATGATGCATTCTTCAATCGTCATCCCTACTCACAAGGGATGATGATGATGATGATGATGATGATGATGTTTGGTTTGTGGGGCGCTCAACGGCGTGGTTATCAGCGCCCGAACTATTACCCAATCTTTGCTCAGTCCAATTTCGCCACTGTCCTGGATGATGATGAAATGATGAGGACAACACAAACACCCAGTCATCTCGAGGCAGGTGAAAATCCCTGACCCCGCCGGGAATCGAACCCGGGACCCCGTGCTCGGGAAGCGAGAACGCTACCGCGAGACCACGAGCGGCGGACTCTCACAAGGGAACATCCCCATCGCAACCCACTCAGATTTACTTATAAGTTGGCACAGTGGATAGGCCATGAAAAACTGAACACAGATCAATCGAGAAAACCGGAAGAAGTTGTGTGGAACTATGAAAAAAAAAAGCAAAATATACAAACTGAGTAGTCCATGTGCAACGTGAGCAATACAAGGACAATACTAGGTCATGAGTGCCGTGGTCCCGTGGTTAGCGTGAACAGCTGCGGCACGAGAGATTGTTGGTTCAAGTCTTCCCTCGAGTGAAGATTTTACTTTCTTTATTTTCGCAAAGTGATGATGTGTCCGTTCGTTCATTGACGTCTCTGTTCACTGTAATAAGTTTAGTGTCTGTGTTTTGCGACCGCACCGCAAAACCGTACGATTGGTAGACGAAAGGACGTGCCTTTCCAATGGGAACCGCAAACATTTGATCGCAATGTCATAGGTCAACCTATTCCTCCACAGGAAAACACGTCTGATATATTCAGTTATACGACACTGGTGACGGCATGTGCGTCGCATGACAGGAATATGTTGTCGACCCACCTAACTTGTACACTTGGCAAATGGGTAAAAAGATTCTTCTACCTTGCCCGATTTAGGTTTTCTTGTCGATGTGATAATCACTCCCAAAAAAGTGATCGCATCGGACGGACGGGCGGACAGGTAATAATTGTCTGAAAATAAAAAATTAAAACTTTTCACTCGAGGGAAGACTTGAACCAAGGACCTTTCATTCCGCAGCTGCTCACGCTAACCACGGGACCACGGCGCACCTGAGCTCACATTATTCTTGATGTTGCCTATCTTCTCATGGACTATTCAGTTTGTGTATTTTGATTATTTTTTTCATAGTTCCATACAACTTCTTCCTGTTTTCTCGATTGATCTGAGTTCAGTTTTTCAAGGCCTATCCACTGTGTCAACTTATAACTAAATCTGAGGGGGGTGCGATAGGGAGGTTCCCTTGTCAGAAAAAAAACAATGTTCTTGGATATTGATCTTCAAAATAAACAGTCCAAACCGAAAATAGCTAGTCATATATTGCTACACTGCGATATCAATCTTGCTTTTTTGTCAGTATAATTTACTTTAATTTTCCACATAAATTTCTAGAGAAAATGTTTGTTACTGTTACTGGTTTAAAATCCTTTAATTTATTCCTAACTTATCATTTCATCATCATCAGAATTTATTTCATGTTTGAAAAATATAACAATATCAGGTTTCACATCTTCATCCATACTCTAGATTGTTCTACAGGTAAAGAGTTGTTTTGACAGGTACTTGGTACAAGAGTAGGAAGTAGTGCAGAAATCTAAAGATAGAAACAGTACACCAACAACTTGGAGCAATATGCACACTACTGCACATATTCACTAAAGAGTAATGAACACACAAAGTTTATTTTCTTAAAACTGATTACTTCTCTTTTAATTCTCCAGGTTCCCACAATTTGTAATCTTTATCAGAATTTTATTCCCCTGCTGATAACAGTTAGACTGCTATTTACCAATGTCCATCACACTGTTTAAGATTCTTTCACCTATAGTTATCACCCACCAGCCATCATCTCTTAAGTATTGCCTAAGGGTTTTAATTCACTAATCACTCTCGCACTACATTCTTTCACATACTCCTCAGACCACGTGATATATTCCTGATTTATTTGATAGTCTTCCATAAACTCACTCTGTCTATCAACAAAACATAACATAGTATCCAAGAATTCTGTGGTAAATTCCTTAAAATATTACTATCCAACTGGAACACATACCTGGATGTTAATCTGTATATTCTTAAACTAACACCGCCATTCTTAGCTCGTTCTTTTCTGAGGATTCACTTGCAACCTGGCTGATAACAGTATTTACAACCGAAATTAAATTTACTGTCGCAGTATGATCACAGAGTCCACCAGAAAAATGTAGATACACTTTAAAGATCGAAAAGTATTACTTACGTGTTTATTTCATATTTAATAATTGATCACACATGTTGAACAACCTTCGTTTAGCACATGGTTACTTTAAATATTCAAAATGTTGACCGTTGGCGACTATACACGTAACAGAACGACGAGCGGTCGCTGCAACTAAGTCAGTCAGTGTTACAGCGGAGACCGCTGCAGATGTCGCTGTAATCTCCTAGCGAAGTTGCTCCAGCGTGAGGGGCTTAACGTCGATAGACGTTATCTTTCACAGTTCCCCACAAGTAAAAGTCCATAGGTATTAGATCTTGCGACCATGGATTGAGCTCAATGGATCCTCTTCATCCAATACAATGCCCAAGAAAATCGTCATCCAAAAAAGCTCTTACGGCTAGGTGGTAGTGTGGTGGCACCCCCTCCTATTGGTAGAAGACCTCTTCATCAGCTCCATAAAGCGCACATATATCTGACAAAATTGATGTGCGTAACATTTCCAGTACACTTCTCCAGTGGCAGTAGCATCAAAGAAAAAGGGTCCTACTAAGCCCCTAGATGACAGTCAACATCACGTATGAACCCCTGGTAGATTAACCGCTTTATCAACATAAACGTGCGGATTTCCCAGTGCTCAGTGCACACTGTTATGCCTGTTCACGGTTCCATTAGGTTTAAGCTGTGCCTCGTCACTCCACGCTACCCTCGTTACAAATTGTTCGCCATCAGTTACCATTTGCTGATACCATTCGCAAAATTGCATTCGGCGATCAGGATCGTTATCATTAATCACGTGCAGTAATTGTGGAATATAAACTTTCCACTTTTCAGCTTTCAGAATGCTTCGTACACCTGTACTGTTAACTCTCATTTCACATGCACACTGCGTAGCAGAGTTCTGTGGAAAATTACCAAACGTTTCCTACACCAGAGTCGATGAAGTAGAAATTGTAGCTGCACGCTGTCTTCCTGATCTTCCTTTGTGAATATCACAAATCGTTCCGTGAAATTCAAACTTGTCTATGATCCGTTTAATTCTTAGGCTGGTTGATGGTTCTGTTTCAAACTCCCGCCTTCACTAACGCAATTCAACAGCATTATCAAACTTGAAAAACCACTTTACAATACTTTTTCGTTGCTCGAATGTCAAGGGTGCTCCAGCCATCTTGTTTTCTCAATACCAAGATGAAAGTACTAACATCTGTTGAGCCAAGACCATACTACTTCACATCCGTAACTCAAATCGAACTACAATATTGATATCTCGATACAGCCTGACAGAGAGTGTATACATTTTTCTGGCGGATTTTGTACACTGTCAGATTTACTATCACTCTGTACTTGACCTCCTGAGGATGCCTGAAACAAATTTAAATTTTCAACGTCATCCTCTAAATCATCTATATCATCCTCATTTCAGAAGTGATCTCTTTAGTTTCTTTAACTTCTGCTTCATTCTACCTACTATATTCCTAGAATAATTGGTCACTTTCACTCCTTGCTTCAGCTTTCTCTTGTGCATCCTAAGCTGCTTGAACTTAACCGTTTTTTACCCTAGCATTCTTCCTCGTCGATTTAATATTTTTTTACGCTTCTTGTTCTGTAAATATCGCACTTTTATTACCTTTAAATGTCTAATTTACTTTTTCACCGAGATTTCTCAGCTTTCCACACATTTTCTTTCATTTCTTTTTCTGAATCAGCTCCTTTTTTGCTAAAAGTGTCTGTCTGCCATTTCATTTCATTGCTAGTATTATCTGTCCATTCACCTCTTTCTTCATTTCTTTCTTCCCTTCTTCCATTTTCTCCTTCTATTCTTTTTGTCCTTCCAACAGCAATGCATACATACTTCATAGTACTTATTTCCCTCTACTTCTCTTTTCGATCCAGTTCAATGATTACACATTTATCTACATGTTTTAGCAATAGATTCTGTAACTTTACCTCCCGGCCGTTCACTTCCTCATGTCTGGAAGCCAGCTACTCGTTCGTAGCCTGTAATCTTCAGTCCCTGACATAATGAAAACGAAACAGACGAAAGCAATTTACACCACCCACTAAATTTAGAAATTCTCCATGGAAATTAACACATCCCTTCAGGGCAATATTAAAACAACACTGTCTTGTCATATTAAGTTCAATATATGTGAAGAAAGCATGTTAGTTGTGTCACGAGATTTAGCTTCAACGATCATGAAATCTGTTTTCCAGTCCTATCACGAACTGAGTCTTTCTCTCTCTATCTCTCTTTCTCTCTCTCTCTCTCTCTCCCTCTCCAGCCATTCTGAGCTTAGTATTAAAATAAGGCAGTCAGTTTAATAAAAATGTTGTAAAGTTCGGAGAAATGCAATAAAAAGTTACGTGATCTTCACTTACATAGATGCCATGGTGGAGGATATTCATTGTTTCTGTGAAACTGAAACATATCTATGTATACATACAAAAAATTCCTCTGTGTTTAACGAATGTAATTGATGGTGGTAGGATAGGAGGACACAGGTTGCTGGAGTGGAAGGACTAATCTCAAGTCATGGATACAGCAAAAATATTTTTTTTATTTGCCAGTACACAATACACTGGTAGCACGCATAGAACAATTAAGCAACTAATGATTTTACAGACAAGGTCATGAATGTGAGTAGCACAACCGAGATTCAAAACAAATTCTTAAACAGACTTTAACGAAGCCAAAGATTTAAATTGAAAAATTAAGGAAAATCTGATTTTACAGGAAGGCTCAGCAATGTAAATAGTAAAGAGGTTCAAATCCAATGTTTAAACAAAGTCTTAGTTAAAGTGAATTTAACTTGAAGAAAAAAGGTAAATATTATTTCATGCTCAGAATCTAAATAGAAAAACAGACTCAAGCACAAAGCTTAGACAGCGTGTCAGTTAAAGCAAAATTTAGCTTGAAACAATTAGTAAGTTCCGTAGAATGTGAGAGGTTAGAGGGGTCTAAGGAGGGGGAAACAACTAAGTCCAATCAGATAACAAGTATGCCGACGTGATATAGGAACAAAGTACACTGTCGGGGAGCTTTAACGTTAACCACGAATGGTGAAAACCAAAGAACAACTTCCCAACACTAACAGTCAAATAAGGCGTCCCACAAAAAAGCGATGTGGCTAGCAGAGCAGTTTATATAGACTCAATGCTGCAAACAATTCCGCGACATGACACACACTATCCCATTGATACACATTCCTGGCATACCACATGTAGCTCCGGTCATCATGAAGAGAAACGAAATGGGTCATCATTTAAAGCTTCAACGTGTCACCAAAATTTACGAACACTTTACAGCAAAACTATAACAAATTTCTACCAAAATTGTAACAAAATTGCCCTCTTAGTTACTGCCCCACAAACCTGCACGAACTTATCAAAAACTGTAACAAATTACCCAAAAATTATAAGTACTCACGGTGAAACCTGTACAGCTTGCTACAAAGCTCATCCACGAAGAAAGTGGCTTAGAGGGCGCTTGTTCGACCGATTTTTAAGTACTATTCAGCTATCTGGGAATCCTACCAGACAGGAGTGATAGAAGAGATAGAAAAGATCATATTAAGAGCGGCGCGTATCGTCGCGAGATCATTTAACTGGCGCGAGAGCGTTAAGGAGACGCTAAACGAACTGCATTGGCCGACGTTACACGAGAGGCGCTGTGTGTAACGGAGAGATTTATTATTGAAATTTGGAGAGAGCACTTTCCGGAAAGATTCGGAAAACATATTACTTCCCTCCACATACATCTCGCTTAATGACGACAAGGAGAAAGAATTCGAGAAATTAGAGCCAATACAGAGGCTTACCGACAATCGTTCTTCCCATCCGGTATTCCCGCGTGAAACAGAGTTGGAGGGCTCAGTTAGTGGTACGAAAAGTGCCCTCCTCCGCAAATCAATAGCTGGCTTATGTATAGATACAGATGTAGATGCAGATATGTGAAGAAAACAATTCTCAGATAACTACTTTAACCGTGAGTTTTGATTTTTTAAACCAACAAAAACTGTTTTAATTCCAACGTTACCTAAAGGAACCACGTCAGAGCTTCTGAAATGCCCCAAAAGGACATAAAACACAGAAAGTCCTGCAAAGAATTTCATAAGTAAAGATGAAACAGGCTGTAATTTGATTCAGTGCCAAATAAACAGCCAAATAACGTTGCACTCCGTCATGTGTATGCGATATTATTATGTCCTACTGAAATTAAACACATTTTATGTAACTGAAAATTGTTACATTTGAAGTGGCCCTCTGTAACGTGCGTTGCACTAAAAGCGGTAGAGCAGCTTTACTATGATTGGTCGGCGCACGGAATTTAATAGGCGACCCTACAAGTTAGTAGGACTGCCACATATCACAACAAAATACGTAAACTTCTCCAACAACACTGTTCACAGTCACAAAGGCACACCCCTCCAAAAGACACGCTCAAACATATGCATTAACGTGATCAACAAAACAAAAAGAAAGATGAAAATAGTAAATATTAATGACTACTGTTAATGGTGAAACACTCTTTGCAGCTAAGGAAAGTTTATCATGAAAGGAAAAGAAATTACATTCGAAACGACAGAAGATGATTTGAGTCTATCAGTGCGAGCACGCTTTTGTTACAATTTCTGTTTTAGTCGATGCTTTGTGACGTTAGCGACAGCTCATTGGTGCTGGCAGCGTGACTGTCACTACATAAATTGTGAAATTACAGCGGATGGATCCTCTTGCTCAATGAATGATTCTGCAAAGCGATAATGTTAACCTTGACATTCCTTTTGTCAGAAGCCGGTTGGACGTAATCGTTGTTGTATAAATCCAAATTCGTATTTGTCCAGCAGTAACGTTGCTTACACACAAGACACTGTTACTAACATTCAGTACAACGTTTTGAAACAGTAGTTAATTCACTTTAACTCTCCGGTTGCGAAGGTACAATCCGTCGAAGTTTTTCATGAATGCCCAATCGTGAATTCACAGTGCCGGCGGAAACAGTACCATACGTAATTAGCAGTACAAGCCTCCACGCGATTGTTAATGTTTTAACGTGAATGTCAGTTCATCAAATTGCAAACAAGATAGTAAATTCAAAGTAAATTAGTTTATGCAATTCATTTATATCTGAACAGTCCGACAATCACTGGTAGTTAGCGTGTACATTATCACTGCTGTTTACAGAACACCACAAAGCTCTGAGCATTCACGCATTGTTTCGTAACGTCCATGTTCAAATTTAGTTTACACCATGACCGAAAAGTAAGAACACAGCCAGAAATTTAAGTGAGATTCTGTCTATCATGATTACACAACGTACACCCTCGCACTCCACCCCACGACATTGCACGCAACTGTCACCGTTTCACTACCAATTATCGATATCGCTCTCGCATCGCAGCTCGTTTAACGGTTATGGATATTTCTCTTAGTTTTACATTACACTTTTCATAAAGCACTACAAAGAAAATCAAACTTACAATGAAATTTTGTATACTTAATTAATAGGAGATGCAAGTAGTAATATAAAAAAAGCAAAACGTAGTCACATATCTTAGTGTGGTACGAAACAAAAAAAAAGTTAAACCAACAATGGTAGATGTACAGAGTAAAAGGATGCAAAAGAAACGAAAGAAAAAGGAATTATCTATTATAATTATCAGTAACATCACAATGGTGGTTGCTTAAGAGCGCCTGTATGTAGAGTTGTAAAGCTACTGTAGTTGCTGGACATTCTAAAGATGTATTCAATAAACAAGTGTTCTGTTGTGGTTGTATAAATGTAGGTTACATTAAAAGTCAGTAAGTTGGTTACTAACCTAGTCATACTAAACACATAAAAAATTTTTTTTTGCGTCACCCAGGTTCCCAGAACTCCTGAAGATAAACGTTGACTGCGGATATTGTATCACAGACACAGAACCTTTGACTGTTCAGGGATGTCACTAAAACCGCCCAAAGATGTAAACAACCATTCATGAGTAGCGCCTATTATATGGAGGGGGTCCGACTTCCTATCAGTTCCAGTCATTCCACCAGGAAGGAGGTACACGGCTCGTGATGTTTTGGGGTGGCATTATGTGTGGACGATGTACGCTGCTGTTGGTCATGGAAGGCGCCGTAACGGCTGTACGATACGTGAATGCCATCCTGCGACCGATAGTGCAACCATATCGGCAGAAGATTGGCGAGGCATTCGTCTTCATGGACGACAATTCGAGCTCCCATCGTGCACATCTTGTGAATGATTTCCTTCAGGAATAACGATATCGCTCGACTAGAGTGGCCAGCATGTTCTCCAGACATGAACGCTATCGAACATGCGTGGGATAGTTGAAAAGGGCTGTTTATGGACGACGTGAGCCACCAATCTCTCTAAGGGATCTACGCCGAATCGCCATTCAGGAGTTGCCCAACAGTACCTCGATGGTCTTGTGGATAGTATGCCACGAAGAATACAGGAATGCATCAGTGCAAGAGGACGTGCTACTGGGTACTAGAGGTACCGGTATTTTCACCAATCTGGACCACCTTCTCTGAAGGTCTCGCTGCATGGTGGACAACATGCAATGTCTGGTTTTGATGAGCAATCAAAAGGGCGGAAATGGTTTTTATGTTGAACTCTATTCCAATTTTCTTTACAGGTTTCGGAATTCATGGAACCGCGATGGTGCAAAACTTTTTTTGATGTATGTGTTTTCCAACAGACGAGTTATCAGGTTAAGGGTACTTAAAGACGACGAAGTTTCACTTGGTGTCAAGCTTCCGTTCTTTGTACAACGTGGTAGAGATTCGGCATTTTTTCATAAGAATTACCCTACTGAAGTAGAAAAATTTGTTCACGTATTCTTCACAATGGGTAACATCAGAGATCTCCTCTCACTGTGAGACAGATTGAAAAATTCTCCACTTGCTAGTGCACGATAAAAGTATGATAATTCTGACCTGAGTCTGAGACTATTCCCGTCACCGTCGTATATTTGTAACAATTCAGCCTGAGACCTAATTTTCTGTCGCGCCTCACCCTGCGTGTTGAGCCAGCTGTCGGTCGTTATGGCCCTCTGCGCAGACGGCATTGGGCACTTTGCGTCCACACAGCAGCTTAACTCCGCTCCTCTGGTCGATTTCCGCGCATTCTCTTTGAGCTCGCTCACCGAGCGAATGGACGCCGCCGGAACAGGCTACCCTCGCCACAGCAGAGGAAACTTTGGCAGTAACTGGAACACGGGGATCGATAGTAATAGTCAGTGCAGCTTCTGATGAGAGCCTCGTGTGGTGAGAAACTCAGTTGTCGAACAGGTACACAGTTTCTGGGGGCTATGCGTTGGGTACAAAGGGAGTTGCTGTATAACGCACACGGAGCTACTGAATATGAAATTGGGAGTGCAAGAATTCGAAACTCAGAATTGATATGAAACTTCCTACATCAAAAGTGTGCGCATGACTAAGAGCAAGGTACCGAACGAAAGGTATTGACGCAAAGTATCGTAAGAAAACGATACACAGACGTATCGATACTTCCCATTCTTCCTCCTCACAGCCACTCTGAAGCAATGTCAAATCCGGTCTGTTACGGGTGTTTGACAACGTGCTACTTCTCTTTGAAAAGAAACGTTCGAATGGCGGCGAGGTCGCTGGAATTGTTACGTACTCGTTGGCTACCTTATATGGGGCGCAAGGCCATCACCTTACCTCATTGCTGTAAAATACTAGCCATAGTGGTGACACAGGTGCTGACATACAGTGCCTGTTTCATTCTTTCGATCAGCGAAAGAAACTGAGAAAGAGGCTACTATTCCTTAATTTTTCTTTTATATTCCGTCCCTTACGTCGCACGATGATACAGAGAGTCATATATTGGTTCAAGAGAGAAACTACTACATGTTTCGCTGGTGCTGGCGTTAGAGGTAGCAGCAAGGGCAGTTAACGACCGCGCTGGCAGAAGAATCTTGGGTCAAGCTAGCAGCCAATTGATTATTTTCATTTTGTCCACATTTATGTTCGATTTGCTTGTTTAGCTTTTCTTTCGTTCCACTGCCTCTGCTACACTGCTGTCGGTGGTATCATCAGATTAAAATGGCTCTGAGCACTATGGGACTCAACTGCTGTGGTCATAAGTCCCCTAGAACTTAGAACTACTTAAACCTAACTAACCTAAGGACATCACGCACATCCATGCCCGAGGCAGGATTCGAACCTGCGACCGTAGCGATCGTGCGGTTCCAGTCTATGGCGCCTTTAACCGCTCGGCCACTCCGGCCGGCCTATCATCAGATTACTTCAACATTTATCTTAGCTTATAAACGTTGGAACTTATTCATGCGGCCAAAAGCTTCGATGCATAATGAAAATGTAATGAATGATTACTACCTAGATTCATGACGTTTTACCGAAGTAATGAGTATCTCATGAAGTTTCGGGATTGCAGCCGGATGACGTCGCCCTCTTTCCACTATACTTCGGTTGACAAACATTCAGCTTTCTTCAAGTGATTTTTAAAGTGGAGGTTGGTAGCGCGCTTCACTAACTATATCCAAAAAATTGGTACAGAGACGCATACACATAGGCTATTACTACATAAGCGCCTCCTGTAAAACCACACTTACCTCCTGTAAAACCACACTTACGCCTGTATCTGCAGGCGTCTAACAGTCACCATTCATCATGAACAACGGGAATCCTTCGAACGCTGGTGCCCGACGTATGTCGTGTTTGACAGACGGATCCTTGCAAAAGATTGGAACACCTGTAATCTGTGTTTAAAGGTAATTGATACTCCACACATCAGATCAGCGCAGCTTTAAGGAGGAAGAAACGGGCCCACTCATAACATTGATAGAAAAGAGAATTATCAAGTACAGTGATTTAGTCCCGTATGTCGGCAATATTTCTTCAGAATGAGGTAGAATTCCTAGGAAGGAAACATTATATTAAAGTAATCTTCCGGCCAATTACGAACACCTCTACCCATCTCGGTTCGGTGATGGACGACTTTGCATTTCAAAACGCTGGTATTTATACAGACTGGTCAGAAACAGTGTTGAAAGCATGAAAGCGTACTGTATACTAGGTTGTGCTGAGATATTGCAGGATACCTCGTGTGGGAGGGAGAAAGAGGTGTGAATTTGGATTTAAATTCTATAGATGAAATGCAAGGAGTGCTGTTCAACATATAAGTGGTTTATTCAGTGAAACTGCATTAAACAGCACATGCAATATTTATTGAAATTTTATCAAATTCATTTAACAATCACTCACAAATTATTCAAATAATGATAAACCCAAAAATAAAAATTTGGGTCGCCAGATACTGTAGAAAGTATCAAATAAGAAAACAATAAACAGAATTGAATTGACACCAAGAGCTCACAACAAGTGAATTACATAAGGTGCCTGCCCTTGTATTTGCCTTTTAACATGAGCATTGTATGACTTCATTCTAATTTAACATATAAATAAGTTACGCGAGATGGGTTGACCTGGTGTATTAAATGAGGAAGGAATAATAAAAAAAAACAGCTGAACATATGACTCTCTTAACGGGCAAACGGTGGATACTGTGCCTATCGTCTGTATGAGCATCTAACACATTGTAAAGAAATTGAAGAAAGTGAAAGAAGAATGCGCAGCTAGGAAGGCGGGCGTTTTCTATATTACCATGTTCATAGCGTGGTCGGCGTCGCGGTGGAGTTCGTTGATTGCGTGAGGCTGCGTCAAGACTCTGCCGACGTCATAGTTGATAGCGTCTAACATGCCCTACGCTGAAAATACTGACCGAAACCTGCTACTGGAAGATGTCATTACTGGACAACGGTATGCTTCCATCTGAAAGTGCAAACCTACGTGAAACTGCATTAAACAAAGCTCAAAACTGTTCTAACAGTACTACCGTCATTGAGCATGTAGTAAATCAAAATGATCCTGAGTTAAGCTCCTGATAACGCGCAGAGTGAGTGAAGCTCCCCTACTTGGATCTAACAAACTTTGCTCTCTACACTGTTTGCGACGAATGCAAAGTGCATTGTCTCATGACAAACGATAAGGGAATCGTTGCGACTTATCGGAAGCAGTCAAGAGTGAACTCCTGCCTCCTCAGAAGCAACATTCGGAATCCCTTAAACTAGTGCGCTCCTCGTAGTTGGAGAGAGAGAGCCGCTCCCCTCCAGCGTCTTGTCTCCGCCCTTCCGCAAATTACGTAGCTCGTACTATTTTTCAAAGCCAACGTTAGATTCTTGCCAATGAGGAAGTCCCTTTCAAAATTTCCTGCCTCCTTGCCGTCGCATTCCGCGAGGAAAAGAGAGCCATACTCTGTGTGAGACCGAGTATACAAATAAACCAAGACTTCTCCCTTTGAGTATTGCCGCTACGTTCCCAGGTGTTGTGCTCGCGGGAAACGGCCAAAATTCCCCGGGCCACTTGAGATTCTTGGAGATCCAAGTCGTGCTGTTGCTATTCAACTCGCCGCTCTGTCCGTGTAACCCAGAATCGTGCAAAGCTGTTTTTCACTCTAAGTTTATAGTTTACGCTGCCTCGGGCACACGTGCGAATGTCCACGGCTCCCTCTGGCAGCGTGTTGATGTATGCAGCGTCTTCGCCTGTCGCTAATCCTCTGGGGGCCTGCCCTCAGTGAAGCGTGCCGACATGGGCGCGCGGCCGCCGCTCGCCGGTGGGCGCACTACCTGTGTCCACCTGGTCGCCGGGCTTCCCAGCTAGGAACGCATCAGAAGAATTCCTTTCATGCACGGAGTGCACCAAGTTTGCAAAGAGCAGAATCTTAGCCCTCTACCGACGCTTAATGACACAATAATTCACCTCAAACACACTTCATATATTGCAATAAACTAATGACTGATTTTAAAAGCAAATGTCTCCTTTAATTATATACATGAAAAGCTTTGACGCTTTTCAATATAATCGTTAGGAATAAAAGTATACGTTGGGCCGTTTCTGAGTTATTTAGCCTTGTAGGTATCCAATCAGGCCGTTGCGTTGCAAACTCAAACGGACCGCCAGAGATGGTGTCGCCTAACGTCATACCTGCTTGGTTTCCTAAAATCACACAAGAGAGTGTTACAAAAATTGGACATGGGATGGAAACCGAGGCTAAGGCTAGGAGTCTCGTGCGCTATCACCTACCCTATGAGAACAACTGACACTATTTGTATCAGCGGGTCGCTTGAATTTGCACCCGCAACGGCCCGTTTGGCTAAATTAATTGGAAAACTGCGCAATATATCGATTTTTTTCTGAACGATTATTTCTCAGGACGGCCTACCCTGCAACATCCTTACGAGCTTTTCTGACTGTTCCTGCCCCCCTCTAGGAAACCATGGCAAAGCCACCATTGCTTAGACCAAATGTCTGAAACGTGCGCTGAACATGATCGATCGCCATATTTGCCTTTCGCAGCCCCATAAGACAGCCACAGCCAAGCCTCGTATCTCCACAATACATTCTATGGACTATTCTGCCACGGAAATCTTGGCCCTGACGAGATCCTTCTGGGGTTCAGTTCTAATGGAAGCGGTGGAAATACGTTTCGCATAAGATCTCATTAATCGCGATGGTGGCTTTTAACTGGATAAGGCATGGACCATGTGACTCTTTTACTTCAGAAAGAAAGGAAAATATGGCTAACGACGTCTCTAGCGACAGTTATAAAATATACTCTGTTTGGAGTCCTAAAGCGCCGACTGCACCCCGACCAGCGCAGTGCCGCGAAACGGTATCGAGAAGGCGCTGACACGTGTGCCAATGAAAGAGTGGGCAGCGCCACACTTCCAGGAAGAGAGAGATCAACGCCCCCTGTGGACGCTGATTTAACGAGCCGCCCATCTCTGGTCGGACCCAGATCGGTCTCAGACTTTGAAAGCATCAGTACCGAGTAATAGGAAGAAGTTAGCTGCATTGCCCATGAAAATTATGTGAGACGACGTAGCCATCTGGATGCACTTGTAATAACTTTACTTATGTTGTGGCCTTACTTTTATTTTTCATCAATCTTACACGTTTAGACTTTCCGCCATTTTCAAAGGCTACAACATACAACACAAAACTGGTATCAGGCTACATGAAAATGTAATACATTTCACCATTGATAAGAGACATTTCACAACAACTAGATTATGGGTTGCTAGCTTACAAGTGCTACAAAACTAAATTAAACTCCTCCCGAACAGGCCATGAAAGCCCAACCGTACCGACCGGCCGCCGTGTCGTCCTCACCCACAGGCGTCACTGGATGCGGATATGGAGGGGCATGTGGTCAGTACACCGCTCTCCCGGCCGTATGTCAGTTTCCGAAACCGGAGCCGCTACTTTTCAATCAAGTAGCTCCTCAGTTTGTCTCACAAGGGCTGAGTGCAAGCCACTTGCCAACAGCGCTCGCCAGACCGGATGGTCACCCATCCAAGTGCTAGCCCCGCCCAACAGCGCTTAACTTTAGTGATCTGACGGGAACCAGTGTTACCACTGCGTCAAGGCCGTCGGCTTACCAGTTCTACGCCAGTCATATAAAAACATTGTATCACGTCAATACTCTCGAGCACGACACGACCGTAAACTGCTACCAAGAAAAACTAACGTCATTATTACAATAAACAGACATAGGTGGTTCATATTCGCAACCACGAATAGATTCCCTGAACTGAAATTTACTAGGATGACAGGTCCGTTTTCCTAGAGACCGTTCAGCTACCTGTGCTAGATTTCACACCGGAAACGTTATTCTTCGACATTGACCTGTACTTGATTTCACATTTTCAGGTCGTTTAATGACGTATATTCTCTGTCCCACAACAGAGGGTTCTATTGGATCTGAGTGCAAACCGTACCTCAGAATTTTGTTTTCTCAGCATCGGTTCATTCCTGTATACGTTCTTCGAGTTTGCACTCCCCAGAAAGAATCACTCCAATACAAAAGTTAATTACATGTTATCAGTCTGTGTGAAATTTACAATGTCTCGCTAAACAAATGCCGAAGTGTGAATTTAATTTCTTACGTTCGTAAATCCGATAGACCGCCCATGCTTAGAACTGGTGTGTTTTATTCCCGATAGCGTCCGGGATTGTGTCCTGGTGGAGAGAAAAAACGTCGCACTGCCATGCTTGTGAGAACATCATAAGAGCGGAAGAAAGAGCAGGTGCACACTGAAGTGACAAAAGTCGTGGGACACCTCATAATATCGTGTCGGACCTCCTTTTCCCCGGCGTAGTGCAACAGCTCAACGCGGCATGGACTCAACAAGTCGTTGGAGGTTCTCTGCAGGAATATTGAGCCTTCCTGCCTCTGTAGCCATCCATAATAGTGAACGTGTTGCCAATGCAGATTTTTTGCACGAAGGGTGAGTGGTACGCAGTACCTGCCTCAGGCTGTCTGCGCTAGGAATAGCGGGGCCAAAGGGAGATTCAGTATCATTTGTGTTGTGAACTTTCTCTTTATTTTAACAGAGCACGCTAAGTTAGATTTATTGGAGTAACACCCCCACTTGCATTGATCAGTAAGAAACAGAATAATTTACGATCGTAAAACTTATACCACACATCAATGGCAAACAGATTAAACACAACAGTAGAAAGTGTTGCAGTAGAATTAATGGGCTGAAAATTCCTTCTCGAAAGATACATTAAGAGTTTAAATCCAAAACAGAAATATACTCGGCAAATAAGCATCGTACAAGAAAATTACTATACCGTCGGATAGTGGAGGTGCGCAAGGCACGCAAGAGAAAAATGGTTCAAATGGCCCTGAGCACTATCGGACTTAACATCTAAGGTCATCAGTCCCCTAGCACTTAGAAATACTTAAACCTAACTAATCTAAGGACATCACACATATCCATGACCGCGGCAGGATTCGAACCAGCGGCTGTAGCAGTCGCGCAGTTCCGGACTGAAGCGCCTACAACCACAAGCAAGAGAAATAACGAGGCAAAATTGCTCCCTGATGATACAAATAGACAGTGAGGGCCCTCATGAAGTTAACAGATCTTATGTCTCCTAGTGTTTGGCCACTTTAAAAACCAACAAAGCATGCTAGAAGTAGATTAACGACATTCAGTTGGCAGAGCAACACTTGGATGAACACATTTAACTAAATAAATTAGTAATTACTCAATAGACAATTTGGCCGGTTAACACTTAAAGAATTTACATGAGCCAGAAATTAAAAAAAAATTAAAAGGAGAGCTCCAGCAGGCGCACACTGATTAAGACACAAATAAACACATCGACGTGCTGTACAACCTGTCTTGGCAAGGCATGTGGACTAGGAAAGGTTAAGTGATGCAGAAACATCTGCACCCGAGTGGCCTTTCGGTCGGATGAGACTTGGCTCTACTTTCGAACGCTGCACCTGCTCTATCAACCAGGTAAATTCCTTCCAAGTCCCACCATAAGAAACACAAACAGTGGCCTAATGAAAAGAGAAATACAAAATATAGTACAAGAATTGGGCCAGTCTCTATTATAGACCGAATGTTGCCGCACGACAGTCAAAATTACAGCAACCAGAAAAACATGTAAATAGTTTTTCAGTGAGTTAACGGAGTTAAATCACCGAAATTTATAAGGCGGCCAAAATCTAAACGTTGTTCTTAGTACAGTTACTGATCATGAAGTTCGACTAAGAGGCCCCACACTTACAAACAATAAAAAATAAAGAAAAATACAGTCAATCACTGTATTATAAACATCGAGTAAGACAATAGACGAAATTGCAAGCTACACTGACAGTATATGTCGGACGTGCCAGATGAAATGAAACCACTTAATAAATAAAGGCCCACCTTACAGCAACATAGAAATCAAACAGCCAACCAGTTTCAAATAACCGTTTGGTACATAGACCTACGTTTCAGACACCGCTAAGGATATCTTTACCAGAACGAAATTTTAAGAAAACGTAAAGTTATGTTGCGAGAAGGCAATGGTCAAAGTTTAGAGCAGATATAGTCAAGTCAAAAATTAAAATTAGAAACGTTTCAGCCTTTGGCACATATGCCTTGCTACGACCAACATCAGACTCAAGCTTACGTGCTAAAGGCTGAAATGTGGTTAACTTTAATTTTTGACTTTACCATATCTTCTCTACACTTTGACCATTGTCTTCTCGCAATGTAACTTTACGGTTTCTTAAAATTTAACTCTAATGAAGACATCCTTAGAGATGTCGAATCCTAGGTCAGTGTACCAAACAGTTATTTTCAATTATTTGGCTGTTTGACGCCTATGTTGGGACTTATATACAGTTATTGACAGACAAAAATGGTTCAAATGGCTCTGAGCACTATGGGACTTAACATCTGAGGTCATCAGTCCCCTAGCACTTAGAACTACTTAAACCTAACTAACCTAATGACAGCACACACATCCATCCCCAAGGCAGGATTCGAACCTGCGACCGTAGCGGTCGAGCGGTTCCACACTGAAGTGCCTAAAACCGGTCGACCACAGCGGTCGGCTGCTGAAAGACACCATGTTCAAAACTGACGCACTGTAGCATTAAATAAAGAATCAAATTCAGTAGGTTTACAGGAGTGCACGCACAACTTCCCTGCCTAGAGACAGAAGCGGGATCAATAATGAGAAGTCTGACATGGAACCAGTCGTGATCTTGCAGCAAACTACCGAACTAAACAGTCACAGTACTGGTACAGCAAATAGCAATTGTAGCTAAGGTTACTGCCGATAAACCAAATTGGAAGCTCATCAGACATATCCGTACAAAGATCCAGGAAGGACAGCGTAGAGCCGACACACAACGTCCGTCTCCAGGCTCGGTCGTTCGCTGAAGCACACAACCCGCTCCTTCCCTCGGTACCCGCCCCACACATCCAGCCTTAGTGTCTCTTTCTGGTATCGCTGCCACGCTCAGATCCTTTGACTGTTAACTGCAGAACTTATACCACCCACCAACAGCTGACAGACTACTACACCTCGCCCACACGGCCGCTTCACCCGGGCAAACCGTTTTACCTTCCTGGTTTCACTAATACTGCCCTCGCGCCTCCGATCTCCGCGCGCACCATACCCTCCTAAGGCAAAGATACTCTAGTAGAGACCATGGCGCAACGACTCCCTGAGATCTCGATTATGTCAGATAAATGTTTGATGGAAGTTTTGTCGGGCGATCTGAGTGGTCAAATCATTCACTCGAACTGTCCAGATGTTTTTAAAATCAGTCCTGCAAATTGTGGCCCACTGTCGTGGCGAATGTTTCACCCATAAAGATTCCATCGTTGCTTTGGAAACATCAAATACATGAATGGCTGGAAATGGTCTCCAAGTAGTCGAACATAACCGAAGACGCAGTCCACTCCTCCTAAAGACAACCCATAATACCAGGAAACCACCAGCATATTGCACGGTGTCTTGTTAACAACCTGGATTCATGATTTCTTGGTGTCTGTGCTACACTAGAACACTACTTTCAGCTCTCACCAACTATGAACGGAACTCCAATCAGGCGACGGGTTTCCAGCCGTCTAGGGTCTAACCGATATGGTCACGAGCACAGTAGATTCGCTGCAGGCGATGTAGTGCTGTTAGCAAAGGCACTAGCATTGGTCGCCTGTGGCCATAGCCCATTAACGCCAGATTTCGCCACACTGTCCGAATGGATACGTTCGTCGGACGTCCCATATTGATTTCTGCAGTTACTTCACGCAATGTTGCTTCTTTGTTATCACTGACAACTCTACGAAAACGCCGCTCTTTAAGTGAAGAACGTCGGCCACTGCGTTATCCATAGTGAGTGGTAATGTCTGGAATGTGGTATTCTCTGCGCGCTCTTGAGACTGTGGATAGCTGATTACTGAATTCCGTAACGATTTCAATGGGCTTTCTCATGTGTCTAGCTCCAACCGCCATTCGGGGTTCAGACTCTGTTAATTCCAGTCGTGCGATCACAATTACATCACAAACCTTCTCACATGAACCATTTGAGTACAACTGACAGCTCCGTCGTTGCGCTGCCCTTTTATAGCTTGTTTATGAAATACAAATGTGCAAATGAGCTATCCCATGACTTTCGTCACCTCACTGTAATTACGTATGCCAGCAGAAGAAACCTCGACTGCTGTGCATTCAGCACACACAGCCCCAGTCCCGGTACCAGGTTTGGTGGATCGTGCGGACTATGGGTCTTAGAAAAATGTTGGCGCCTGTGCAGTCTACTTTTTCACTAACGCACGATGGTTTATTCAATTAGGAAATAGGCTACGTAGTTATGGAGTAAAATGTTTTAGATTATCGAACAGAGTCATCAAGAAGATTCAGATGAAAGATATGTTTGTGTAGCTACGTGACCGATCACTTCTACATCTGTATATACAACTACCTCGACTTCCTTATTGTATTAACCAACGTGAAGTACGTTGTATGTTGTACGTGCCACTATAAAATAAATCACGAATTAGGGTTTCTTCCAATTTCAGCTGCGAATGGAGCTAGGGAAGGATGACTGCAAATATGATTTTTCTGAGTATGATTTCTATTATTTCCTTTTAATTGCGTATATTGCTCTAGAAAATTGATATTCAGGTACTGACCCTCATATACCGTAAGAATTATAAACAACATATGTATTTTAATGACACTCTACGGTAGTTTAGTGGGTCACCAGTACCGCACAGTTCTTACTATATACATACGTAATGAATTATAACAGGTTCTTATTGATTTTAGGTTTTGGTAGGGGTAAAGCTTCACAGGCTACTTTATTTTCAATAGACGAAGTGAATGACTGTAATTGTCAGAAGCGCCTGGGGTCGAAGGTAACTTACAGCATGCGACCTTTGCTGCTTCTGTAACTGGTGGTTGGTGATAGGAGTCCAGATGATCTCAGCCACATGCACTCAACAGAACATGACAGGGAAAATTTTTCACAGGCATCAGTTCCGCGATTTCGGTGCTTGAATTTGCTAAGCTTTTCCCATTGAATGAACACATTATAGGTCTTAAAGCACAAACAGATATTTGTACACTGCAAATAATAACATAGAATCGTAATAAAAATAAATTTAAAGTTACTCTTTGTAATGAGTTGACGAAAACAGGTGATTTTAACAGATTTCCTTGCACCTCATTTTTCATGTGTTAATTTCAAGATTTTCTAAGAATAGTAGAACGCTTTTACGAGTTGCACTTTCTGTCTGCAGCTGATGGTTCGTTTTCGGTATAATCTAAAGTATAATCTTACTTGCATGTTGATGACAACATCTAACATGAAAGGCCGGGAGAAGAAGATTTCACCCACTGTTTAAAATTCTTTCCGTCTACAACAGTCTCTGAGAATGGTGAATTCAGACATTATGTCTGAAGAAAAAGAAGAAAACAACACTCGAAGCAATATGTCCGTTTAGATGTCGTATATCTCTCCGGGTGTATTTACAAAATAAATCACATGTAATGCTGGATGTTGCAGACTATCGCACAAGCAAACAATGCGTATGCACTCAGCTTCGAGGGAATCCTGCATAGCAGGCGCTGTGCAGCTCATCTTCAGCAGTTGTGGTGCTCCTGAGAACAGTCCGCTAAACGATGGCCAAATACTCTACTAAATAAATGCCGTGTGGCTAGGGCCTCCCTTCGGGTAGACAGTTCACCTGGTGCAAGTCTACCGAGTTGACGCCACTTCGGCGACTTGCATGTCGATGGGGATGAAATGATGATGATAAGGACAACACAACACCCAGCCCCTGAGCGGATAAAATCTCCGACCCAGCCGGGAATCGAATCTGGGCCGTTACGTTTGACATCCCGTCGCGCTGACCACTCAGCTACCAGGGGCGGACATATACTTTACTTAGACCGGTTTTATTCTAGTCCAGTCTTTCAGCAATGGGAGCAGCCAGTAGGGCCTAATCGGTTCTGTGGGTAGTATAACCAATCAAGAAGATAAAACCCCAAAGATTTAGTTGCAACTACATTGGAGAAAGGGAAGTGAGATGTATCGCCAAAGACAATCGTATTGCAAGTCAAATGAAAGTACTAGAGGACAGTATATTCACTGTACGCGGGATTTGTAGCATCTTTTAGTAGAAATAGATTATCCGACCCCAGTAGCTGAATGGTCATTGTGACGGATTGTCAATCCTCTGGGCCGGGGTTCGATTTCCGGCTGGGTCGGGGAATTTTCTCCGCCCAGGGACTGGGTGCTGTGCTGTCCTCATCGTCATCCTATCATGCTCATCGACTGCAGGTCGCTGAAGCGTCGTCAAATTGAAAGACCGGCACCCGGCGAACGCTCTGCCCGACGGGGGGCTAAGCCATACAATTAAATAAATACAGTAGACATAGAAGAAGAATGTGACAGTTACACTAAAGTCATTTCAAATATTTGATTGTAAAATGACAAAGCCTGGTCTTCACCTTGGAGACCTTGCTTACGGCACATGGAAATTCTGCACGAAACAGCCAGCAGGTGTACATCTACATGTAGCAAGTGGCAGTTTGAGATTCAGTATAAGAAAGTGCGGAAAAATATGTTCACCTTCACCGTCTTCGTTAAAACATTTGTAAGTGATCTCACACGTGAAGATGCACAAACTGTTTCTTGTACACCTGCAGAAAGTGGAACTGATCATGTATTATAACAGAATGATTTTTTACACCACATGTTATACACCACTAAGAGGTTTCCTGAATGTATATGTCTAATCAATACATCTAGGTACAAAAAAAGGTTTGCGGTACCAGTGTGTGACTAACGTAGAGCCGGTTTGTGCACGCCACCTTTTTGAAACATCCTCCATGCAAAGAGACAACGATTGTGTGTGAGAAATAACATGAAGCGTATGAATAATGAGTATAAATACACCCAGTGCCTGACAAGGAATGTGATCAGTTGTGCGGTAGACACAGAACGTTGTAGGGAGTCTGTTAGCTGCACTATTTTTCGGCACTATTCGTTGATTTTGATTTGGACAGACATCACATGACATCCGTCAAGTTGATTGTTGTTTCCTTTACTCTGTTGTTTCATTACCGAGGGCAAGCAGCCCTCGGACCAAACACGCTGAGTTACCGTGCTGGCTGTACTTGGATAGCAAGCACAGATGTGAAGTGGTTATGATGTGGTGTAGTCATTTACGTACCGGCCTGTGGTACATACGTATGTACATTCGACCATGTTTTTTGGGTGCATCACTTTTTTTGTCAGATAGTGTGTATGTACAGGGTGTTTACGAATGAATATCGGGGTTTTATACCTTTATAATATTTATTGTATTAAACTTACAGTTATAAATGATATGCCAAATGAAAGAGCAACTCAAACAGTTTTACCAAGAACCTTACAAATGTTCAGTGTGAGCACTAGCATAGCGAAGTACGTGATTGGTTGAACTTCACTGTACCAAAGCGCTGGACAGGCCGCAATGGGCCCAATGACAGGGCATTTATTTGCATAGCCTCCATGTTCACCCGACCTAACGCCATGCGATTTTTTTCTTTGAGGCCTCATCAATGATCGTATGTACGTGCCTCCGCTGCCAGCAGACCTCCCTGAATTAAGATAACGGATTGAAGCTCTTGTTGCTACAATCACTGAAGACACACTTATCAACGTTTGGGAAGAACACGGCTATACACTAGATGTCTGCCGTGTGACAAATGGTGCTCTCATTGAACATTTATAAAATTCTTGATGAAACTGTGAGTTGTTCTTTAATTTGACATATAATTTATAACTGTAAGTTTAATGTAATAAATATTATAAAGCGTTAAAAGCCCGTTATTCATTTATAAACACCCTGTATGAATAAAGAACTTATTTGTACCTGTTTTCATTACTTGACTTAGAAGAAAAAGGATCGTGGATTACTTTATTTGTGACTGTACACGACGGTACGCCATACCGTACCACTAACACTTTAAGGCGCTTAATAAATTAAACAAGCACCAGCCGGAAGGTAGCAGTAAGGGACGCTTTTTTTTAAAGGTACTGGATTTTTTTCCTAAAATTGTGTTTACTTAAACACAAATCTTTGAACAGTGTAAATGTGGAAGAAAGATGGGTTGACATGGCGGATAATTTGTCGAAGTATGTTAACAAATCCAAACACAACTTTTGCTTGAGAGTTGCTGAAATTGCGAGGTGTCTGTAGAACAGGGCTATAAATGAAAATATTAATGCTGGTACCTATTGACTTATTTAGGAGCTGATGAAGCAGAGCTCTATTAATAGGCCAGTGTCCTACAGGTTGAGAACACTATCTACTCTCCTTCAATTTGTTACAGATAGCAAACCTATGTACTTGTTCATAGATGTAAGCTCCCATTCATCCTCTTCCACATCGTCTCTGGAAGTGAGTTCTAAGTGCACACCGCCGCCACACCTGTCTTCCATTGGTAACGCTTAGTTCCGAGCAGTAACAAGTGATGTTCCCTTTCACAGTTCCTCAGATTTTCTCATGAGGCAGGTTGCACCTTACTCTAGGCCTCTCACAAGGAAATTATCTTGGCAATATGTAAATCGAGCCCACTCCATCACATCGCAGTCGAACATTTGACTTAACAGAGACTAAATAAACGTAATGCTCAACATTAACAATGTGTTGTACGCTATTACACATCACAATGCAAACGCTGTAGTAGGACATTGATAAGGATGGAGAAAAACAGACAACGTTACTAGGCGAAAGAAGTTTAAATAAAGTCAATAAGTAAATTAGCCATGCGTTATCACTGACAAACAGTTTCGCTGTAAGTGGAATTACGTTTTATGAAGTTGAAACATCAGTATAAATTGGAGGCTCTCTTGTCCGTTGCCGGGGAGAGTGCCTAGCTGGCAGCAGAGCTGAGTAAGGCCAGAGCTGCACTGGTGGCGTCCTAGATGGATTACAGGCAGATTTAAGGCTTAGCGTCGTGTTGACACATAAATCAATAGAAAGCGCGCTTTACTTTACGGATTTAGAGAAGCAACCAATAATCCAACGGCAACGTGTGCCAACGAGCATTATCACCGATCCGCAAAATAAGCCCGTATGAAAGCTTCTTTCACTGAAGCGATAAACTTGTATAGGGTTACTGGATGCAAAACACGACTTAACGCTCAGAATTTAGATATACAGGATGGTTACAGGTAAACTTTCTCTACTTGAGAGGGCCGCCATGATAAATGAGTGATCGTAGGACAATTGAACTGTGTGAGAACATATGTAAAGTGTGGGAGAGAGAAAACGAATATACCATTCGAAGAAATGACAAGGTAACATTTGATAATAGCATACCATGTTTGCGTTCCAGATTACAAACGTTACTCATTGTGATGACCAACTGCACCCACGAGAGCTTCGAACGACGATAGAGTATGCTCTACTCATGCCGGAAGAAACGATGGACCATGGACCTGTTGTGTAACAGATCGTGCACTGCCTGAAAAGCGCACGTTGCATCCAGTATTCTCAACCATGGCAACAATAGCTTCTTCAACAATTTGTGGCACAATTGGCCGTCGCTCTCTCCCAGGACCAATTCCCACATCGCTAGTTTATTCCAACTACCGAATCATGTTCGTCAATCCCGGTGTGCAAAGAGGACCTCACAGGGTGCTCTTAAAGCGTTCACACTAATGTATGATAATATGGACAAAAACAAGAAGAAATGTAAACATTGGCTCTAAAATGCTTACCTCAGGAGCTATAAACACTTGTTCGACACAAAAGATGTGTTTCATACTGAAGGTGAACAAGTGATCATCGCTCCACTGGTATGTATTTAGAGGCCATGCTTACTAGACATATTTTATTTTCCTTGGTCCATACTACCACCTCTGAAAGTTGCCTATTCTATAGTTTTAGTAACAACACTGCCGGTACATGTATTCCATTGTCGAGGCTCTCAAAACGGTTTTCGCATATAACTTTCGACTCGTTCGTTTCCGGTAGAGGAACCCCTACCATAAATTAGCATATTTACCCTTCTGCGTCATCCTTGAAAGTTTGTAACATCATCAGGCGGAATGACCCAGTTTATTACTACGAACACTTGCCGGCGCCCTTAACTTTGTAGCGTCGCGGGACGACGTTCCCGGACATAGGTTCCTGTCAAAAACTTGAGTTACTGAGTCCCCGTTACCAGTGCGAAACATGAATTGCGAAAGAACCTGTCTTGCACAGCACTTAATATCTAGGACTTTTAATATTTACAAACGCCGCACAAAAAAACTCATGTCTCACAAGAACAAAAACAGCAGAAAATGCCAGAAACTGCTTGTGATGTCCTCTAGTGGGCGTTCCTTCAAATGATTGTAAAATCGCTCACCAGATGGAAACGCCGATCAGGTAACGTCATTTGCTCCTAGGTACATTATCCTCCTCGTACGACACGCTCCCCTACTGCCAGCCGGAGTCGCCGAGCGGTTCTAGGCGTTACAGTCTGGAACTGCGTGACCGCTGCGGTCGGAGGTTCGAATCCTGCCTCGGGCATGGATGTGTGTGATGTCCTTAGGTTAGTTAGGTTTAAGTAGTTCTAAGTTCTAGGAGACTTATGACCTCAGCAGTTGCGTCCCATAGTGCTCAGAGCCATTTTTGAGCTCCCGTACTATTGTTCACATTTCTAGAGAAACCCCCTCTCTGTTCCGAAGCTGCATTATACCGAAGAACCTATTACATGTTTCGATTACTGTCATCTTCAGTTTTATCAACGGAGATGATAGTTATTGCTGGGATTCTGACAGCGTGGAAATGAATTATGCACGTGAAATGCACGTAAGACAGTAAGTTAGGCTTTTACAGGGTACTGGAACCGGCTGTTTCGTCAACAGAAAATAGTCACCGTTCTGTTTATCAGATCAGCAGTTTTACTCTTTAATCCGAAGGTAGTGGCAATTGCAGATGGTTCAAGAGCTTTATGTCACTGAAGTGCTTTGAAAGCCAAGATGGACTTACTTGCGATCATGTGTGCTGAAGAGCGAAAAAAAAATTGTAAGAACAAATTTGAATGCAAGGCTTTTGATTGATTATAATCTTTGTTGCTTGTACAATTATTAAGCTTGATGTGTCCAGTTCAAAGAGATTTTGTGTTACTGTAAGTCGCTTCATAGTTACTGTTTCCGCTTTTACTATGTCAGACAAGGTTCGTGCGTGTTCACTGTGGAATTGGAAACAGAAGATTTTTGAAGTAGCCAACTTCGTTTCTTCACGGAGATCGTGTTGGTGATATTTTAACTGCCAGTTGCGGGTTTTTATAATATTTTGGTGCTTTGAATTTTATAAGAAGAGTCTCCCGATCGAATGTCCTGAGCCACATGCTCTAAACTCGTATTGTCGTGTCTCACCAGCAGTACCTCCGTTTTATATGGTTCCGTAAACGTTTTCTAGAATTCTCATATCAAAATTCCTTCTCGTCAGCCATATGAAATAAAAATTACAGTCGTTATAACGAATAATGTGCAATGCGTTCTTTAATTTTTGTTGTTTGTTGTTGTTGTGGTCTTCAGTCCCGAGACTGGTTTGATGCAGCTCTCCATGCTACCCTATCCTGTGCAAGCTTCTTCTTCTCCCAGTACTTACTGCAACCTACATCCTTCTGAATCTGCTTAGTGTATTCATCTCTTGGTCTTCCTCTACGATTTTTACCCTCCACGCTGCCCTCCAGTGCTACATTTGGGATCCCTTGATGCCTCAGAACATGTCCTACCAACTGGTCCCTTCTTTTTGTCAAGTTGTGCCACAAACTCCTCTCCTCCCCAATTCTATTCAATACTTCATCATTAGTTATGTGATCTACCCATCTAATCTTCAGCATTCTTCTGTAGCACAACATTTCGAAAGCTTCTATTCTCTTCTTGTCCAAATTATTTATCGACCATGTTTCACTTCCATACATGGCTACACTCCATACAAATACTTTCAGAAATGGCTTCCTGACACTTAAATCTATACTCGATGTTAACAAATTTCTCTTCTTCAGAAACGCTTTGCTTGCCATTGCCAGTCTACATTTTATATCTTCTCTACTTCGACCATCATCAGTTATTTTTCTCCCTAATAGCAAAACTCCATTCCTACTTGAAGTGTCTCATTTCCTAATCTAATTCCCTCAGCATCACCCGACTTAGTTCGACTACATTCCATTATCGTCGTTTTGCTCTTGTTAATGTTCATCTTATATCCTGCTTTCAAGACACTCTCCATTCCGTTCAACTGCTCTTCCAAGTCCTTCGCTGTCTCTTACAGAATTAGAATGTCATCGGCGAACCTCAACGTTTTTATTTCTTCTCCATGGATTTTAATACCTACTCCGAATTTTTCTTTTGTTTCCTTTACTGCTTGCTCAATATAGAGATTGAATAACATTGGGGAGAGGCTACAACCCTGTCTCACTCCCTTCCCAACCACTGCTTCCCTTTCATGTCCCTCGACTCTAATAACTGTCATCTGGTTTCGGTACAAATTGTAGATAGCCTTTCGCTCCCTGTATTTTACCCCTGCCACGTTTAGAGTTTGAAAGAGAGTATTCCAGTCAACATTGTCAAAAGCTTTTTCTAAGTCTACAAATGCTTGAAACGTAGGTTTGCCTTTCCTTAATCTTTCTTCTAAGATAAGTCGTAAGGTCAGTATTGCCTCACGTGTTCCAATATTTCTACGGAATCCAAACTGATCTTCCCCGAAGTCGGCTTGTACCAGTTTTTTAATTGGTCTGTAAAGAATTCGTGTTAGTATTTTGCAGCTGTGACTTAATAAACTGATAGTTCGGTAATTTCCACATCTGTCAACACCTGCTTTCTTTGGGATTGGAATTATTATATTCTTCTTGAAGTCTGAGGGTATTTCGCATGTCTTGCTCACCTGATGGTAGAGTTTTGTCAGGACTGGCTCTCCCAAGGCCGTCAGTAGTTCTAGTCGAAGGTTGTCTACTTCCGGGGCGTTCTATCGACTCAGGTCTTTCAGTGCTCTGTCAAACTCTTCGCGCAGTATCGTATCTCCCATTTCATCTTCATCTACATCCTCTTCCATTTCCATAATATTGTCCTCAAATACATCGCCCTTGCATAGACCCTCTATATACTCCTTCCACCTTTCTGCTTTCCCTTCTTTGCTTAGAACTGGGTTTCCGTCTGAGCTCTTGATATTCATAAAGTGGTTCTCGTTTCTCCAAAGATCTCTTTAATTTTCCTGTAGGCAGTATCTATCTTACCGCTAGCGAGATAAGCCTCTACATCCTTACATTTATCCTCTAGCCATCCCTGCTTAGCCATTTTGCACTTCCTGTCGATCTCGTTTTTGAGACGTTTGTCTTCCTTTTTGCCTGCTTCATTTACTGAATTTTTATATTTTCTCCTTTCATCAATTAAATTCAATATTTCTTCTGTTACCCAAGGATTTCTACTAGCCCTCGTCTTTTTACCTACTTGATCCTCTGCTGCCTTCACTACTTCATCCCTCAAAGCTACCCATTCTTCTTCTACTGTATTTCTTTCCCCCATTCCTGCCAATTGTTCCCTTATGCTCTCCCTGAAACCCTGTACAACCTCTGGTTCTTTCAGTTTATCCAGGTCCCATCTCCTTAAATTCCCACCTTTTTGCAGTTTCTTCAGTTTTAATCTACAGGTCATAACCAATAGATTGTGGTAAGAGTCCACATCTGCCCTTGGAAATGTCTTACAATTTAAAACCTGGTTCCTAAATCTCTGTCTTACCATTATATAATCTATCTGATACCTTCTAGTATCTCCAGGATTCTTCGATGTATACAGCCTTCTTTTATGATTCTTGAACCAAGTGTTAGCTATGAATAAGTTATGCTCTGTGCAAAACTCCACCAGGCGGCTTCCTCTGTCATTTCTTAGCCTCAATCCATATTCACCTACTATGTCTCCTTCTCTCCCTTTTCCTACTCTCGAATTCCAGTCACCCATGACTATTAAATTTGCGACTCTCTTCACTACCTGAATAATTTCTTTTATCTCATCATACATTTGATCAATTTCTTCATCATCTGCAGAGCTAGTTGGCATATAAACTAGTACTACTGTAGTAGGCGTGTGCTTCGTGTCTATTATGGCCAAAATAACGCGTTCACTATGTTGTTTTTAGTAGCTTAACCGCACTCCTATTTTTTATTCATTATTAAACCTACTCCTGCATTACCCCTATTTGATTTTGTATTTATAACCCTGTATTCACCTGACTAAAAGTCTTGTTCCTCCTGCCACCGAACTTCACTAATTCCCACTATATCTAACTATAACCTATCCATTTCCCTTTTTAAATTTTCTAACCTACTTGCTCGATTACGGGATTTGACATTCCACGCACTGATGCGTAGAACCCGTTTTCTTTCTCATGATAACGACATCCTCTTGAGTAGTCCCCGCCCGGAGATCCGAATGGGTGACTTTTTTTACCTCCGGAATATTTTACCCAAGAGGACGCCATCCTCATTTAACCATACAGTAAAACTGCATGCCCTCGGGAAAAATTACGGCCGTAGTTTCCCCTTGCTTTCAGCCGTTCGCAGTACCAGCACAGCAAGGCCGTTTTGGTTAGTGTTGCAAGGCCAGATCAGTCAATCATCCAGACTGTTGCCCCTGCAACTACTGAAAAGGCTGCTGGCCCTCGTCAGGACCCACACGTTTGTCTGGCCTCTCAACAGATACCCCTCCGTTGTGGTTGCACCTACGGTAGGGCCATCTGTATCGCTGAGGCACGCAAGCCTCCCCACCAACGGTAAGGTCCATGGTTCATGGACTACTTTTGTTGGATACCTTTACTTTTCTTGCTCTTTATGAACTTTAAGCAGTTTGTCTACATTTTCCTATTTGCAGGTTAAACTATTTTACCAATTATTGATAAATGAGCGTTTTCACAATCACGTATGTGTTTTGAAATAATAAGAGACTTTCTGTAACATGTGTCTCGTTTCGATCGTGTATAGCGTTACTTCCTTACTTGTAATACCCGTCTTTTAGTTCTTCTGGTACTGGCAGTACCAGTGGTCTATATAATGTTTTACGTGAGCCTCTGTGTTTTTATTTTTAAAATGATTTGGCATAAGGTGGTAGGTATGACTAACGGCAGAAGTTCCCTTCCTGTATACGTATGGAAAGAATGGCATTTCTTGATATGTACTTGTGGGCCTTGAGTACATCATCACCCATCTGTGAGGTACTTCTTCCTTTAATCCTTATTTCACGACAGCTCCTTTCATGAACTGTATTTCATTCATGTGAGCCTATCGAACCATAACAGTTAAAATAAGCATGACAATTAAACAGAAAATATAACAACTTATCCATTGCATAGTTTCAGTGATCAATCTCTGAGATATGAGGTACAGCGCACCTTCAATTTTGTTGAATGGAGGAACACGCAGTAGATACTCTTAATCTTACATACATGATGTATCCCATTTCATGAAGTTCTATATAAAGGTGTAAATTCATCAAATAGTTTACTGTTGCCGCCTAGCAACCGTATATGGAAACCTCTATCCCAGAAGTTTGCTGCTTAAGAATGGAATCAAATTTTACCATTTTTTATGAAACAATGTCCAAAATTGTATTCTCCTTACGTTTTTGACTACACCATTATTGTTCATTTACTAAATCAGCCAGTCCTGGTGGCTTCTGTTCCTGTAAGAAATACGTCCTACATGTTATAGAAATGCATCCCTTTTCTCTGGATTTGTCAAAGATCTTCGTTTCACTTTCTACACCATGGTGCAGAAGATTTAATAAATTCCTAGGAAGTTTTGCAGTCAAATAACTGTTTTTGCAGCATAAATTTTCTCATTCATCATCTATTTTTCTCTTATAAGAGTGCATGTTTTATTTTTACTGAATCCTGGCAGTTGTATGTATACTCATCCAAATTCACTTCTTTTTCTATAGTTCACCTACCAACATAGTTCTCTTGGTGATAGTTTTGAACGAAAACATAAAAATGAATATAGGACTTTCTGTCGCCCACCTATACGTCTCCTATTCCTCTCTTCCTCATCATGCATTACAATATTTCTATAATGGAAATAGTAAAAATGTCACCACTGGAAGCAAGCATTGGGTAAAGAACAGGTACAACTTAGTTGTGTTAGATCCGTAGAACGCCGTGGAGAGTTCACTTAAGGACACGTCTTGAGATTAGAATAGCATGTTAGATATAGACCCGTGTCATTAGGTTTCATGAAAAGTGCTATAGGTAATCAGTTACCACAAAACGGACTGTAACTGCAGTTTTATGATCGGACTCCATTCATCAATGTTGCGTCATGTTAACGCCACTTCTTCCGTGGTTACTCATTATTTTACATCTGAGCATGTATCCCTAGATTTGAGTTACTGTTTCAACCGTTACCACACTCGCACTTGGTCGGTCAATACAGGGACGGTAAGAATAGTTGTGGATGACGCTGGAGTTGTCGTGTGATGAACTCCCATATGCGCTCGATTGGAGAGAGATCTGGTGAACGAGCAGGACAAGCAACACGCCGACACTCCGTAAAGTATGTTGGGTTACAACAGCGGTATGTGGGTTAGCGTTACTCTGTTGCAAAACATCGCTGCTCATGAACCATAGCACAACAGGTCGAACCAGCAGAGTGAAATACAAATTTGTAGACAGGGTGCGCGGGATAGCCACGAGACAGCTCCTGCTGAGACCGCACTGCGGACCATTAATCCGGGTATAGGACCAGCGTCTGTAGCACGCAGGCAGGTTGTTTGCAGTCACTCACTTGGTGTCCACCTAACCAACACATGGCTGTCACTGGCACCGAGGCAGGACCGGCTCTCGCCAGAATATAAACAGACCTCCACTTTACCCTTCTATGAGCTCTCGCTTGACACGGCTAATGTCGCAAATGGCGGTGGTTTGGGGTCGGTGGAATGCACGCTACAGGAAGGCTGCCTCGGAAACGTCGTTGAAATAACGATTTTGAACAGTTCTTTGTGTCACTGTGGTGATAACTACCGTTCACGTCGCTTCTGCTGATGCCGTACGGTGCGCCAAAGCCTTATACGGAACACGATGGTATTCCCTGCTCCCTGTTTGTAGTGCCACGCGGCCCTCAGAAGCCCGCTCTTCTTGCGACCGTACACTCTCGTGACCGTTGCTATCAGCAGTCATTCGCAGTGGCTACATTCCTGCCAAGTCTTCCCGTGGTTTCACAGACGTAACTTCCAGCTTCTCGCAGATTATTACATGACCTCGTTGAAACTGAGGTGTTGATAATGGCGTCTTTCTCGCCTTAAAAGTGTACTTACAAGGGAACCTCCCCATCGCACCCCCCTCAGATTTAGTTATAAGTTGGCACAGCGGATAGGCCTTGAAAAACTGAACACGGATCAATCGAGAAAACAGGAAGAAGTTGTGTGGAACTATGAAAAAATAAGCAAAATATACAAACTGAGTAGTCCATGCGCAAGATAGGCAACATCAAGGATAATGTAAGCATAGGTGCGCCGTGGTGTCGTGGTTAGCGTGAGCAGCTGCGGAATGAGAGGTCCTTGGTTCAAGTCTTCCCTCGAGTGATAAGTTTACTTTCTTTATTTTCGTAAAGTTATGATCTGTCCGTTCGTTCATTGACGTCTCTGTTCACTGTAATAAGTTTAGTGTCTGTGTTTTGCGACCGCACCGCAAAACCGTGCGATTAGTCGACGAAAGGACGTGCCTCTTCAATGGGGACCGAAAACATTTGATCGCAAGGTCATAGGTCAACCGATTCCTCCACAGGAAAACACGTCTGATATATTCTATACGACACTGGCCACGGCATGTGCGTCACATGACGGGAATATGTTGTAGACCCACCTAACTTGTACACTTGGCGAATGGGTAAAAAGATTCTTCTACCTTTCCCGATTTAGGTTTTCTTGTGGATGTGATAATCACTCCCAAAAAGTGATGAAAACATAAGAGTTTGTGACATAAACTGAAACCAAAAATTAAAATTTCCACTCGAGGGAAGACTTGAACCAAGGACATCTCGTACCGTATGTGCTCACGCTAACCACAGGACCACGGCGCTCCTAATCTCACTGTGTCCTTGATTTTGCTTATATTGCCCATGGACTACTAAGTTTGTATATTTTGCTTATTTTTTCATAGTTCCACACAACTTCTTCCTGTTTTCTCGATTGATCTGTGTTCAGTTTTTCAAGGTCTATCCACTGTGGCAACTTAGAATTAAATCTGAGGGGGGTGCGATGGGGAGGTTCCCTTGTTAGTGTACTTGACTAACAGCAACTCACCACGTCCAATCTCTAAAGTGGCTAAGCCTCACGACCGCTAAAGCGTGTATTAAAAGCAAAACTGATGTTCATCCTCACTGGGGCGCTACTGGCGCGAAACTGGAATAGCCATCATCTCTCAGATGTAGAAACACGCCTACCAAAATTCGTTTAGGTCGCACAACCCCTTCTTGGTGTTGTGATTCCTAAACGGCAGCTAGCGCAGTTCCTTCTTTTGTCAGACACTTTTCATAAAACAACGGCGGAAATATGGCGGCAAATTTATCAACATCAAAAGTAGCTTGAACGACGACACTGAGATACGGCAAGGACTCATTCAACCGAATTTTGAGATCTCATCACATTGTATGATGTTCCACAGTTCGTATGGTCAAGAACGATGCTTCAAATAGCACAACACCATGGTGTCGTTTCTACGAACGCCTGAATTTCACCCAGATGACCGTACCACACTGGCATGCTATTCGCCAGTTACCATAGTGTTACCTATTGTCCTTTATTTCCTTTTGGGTGGACCCTACAGCCTCAGTATATTTGAAAAATGACATGATCACACCAGGCCGTGTTTTTGATTACATCTACATCTACATTCATATCTACATGGTTATTCTGCAATTCACACATAAGTGCCTGGCAGAGGGTTCATCGAACCATTTTCATACTACTTCTGTACCATTCCACTGTCGAATGGCGCGTGGGAAGAAGGAACACCTAAATCTTTCCGTTCGAGCTCTGATTTCTCTTCTTTTATTATGATGATCTTTTCTCCCTACATAGGTGGTTGTCAACAAAATATTTTCGCATTCGGAAGAGAAAGTTGCTGATTGAAATTTCGTAAATAGATCTCGCCGCAAAGAAAACCGCTTTTGTTTCAGTGACTACCACCCAAACATGCGTATCATGTCAGTGACACACTCACCCCTATTGCTCGATAACACGAAACGACCTGCCCTTCCTTGCACTTTTTCGATGTCCTCCGTCAAACCTACCCGGTAAGTATCGCACACCGCGCAGCAATATTCCACCAGAGGACCGGCAAGTGTAATGTAGGCTGTCTCTCTAGTAGGTTTGTCGCATCTTCTAAGTGTTCTGCCAACAAAGCGCAGTCTTTGTTTCGCCTTCCCCACAAGATTATGTGTGATCTTCCCAATTTTAGTTGCTCATAATTGTAATTCCTAGGTATTTGGTCGAATTGACAGCCCTTAGATTTGTGCGATTTCTCGTATACCCAAAATTTATCGGATTTCTTTTAGTACCCAAGTGGATGACCTCGCACTTTTCTTTCTTTAGTGCCAATTGCCACCTTTCGCACCATACAGAAATCCTCTCTAGATAATTTGGTAACTGGAATTGATCGTCTGATGATTTCCTGGACGGGTAGTTACAGCGTCATCTGCAAACAATCTAATGGGGGTTCCTCAGATTATCACCTAGATCATTTATGTAAATCAGAAACAGCAGAGGGCCTATGACACTACCTTGCGGACGAAAGATATCACTTCTGTTCTACTCCATGATTTACCGTCTATCAATACGAACTGTGACCTCTCTGAGAGGAAATCATGAATCCAGTCACCCAACTGAGACGATACTCCATATGCAAGCAATTTGATTAATAGTCGCTTGTGAGGAACGGTATCAGAACCCTTCTGGAAATCTAGGAATATGGAATCGATCTCAGATACAATGTCGATAGCACTCATTACTTCTTGGGAGTAAAGAGCTAGCTGTTTTGCAAAAGAACGATATTTTCTGAATCCGTGTTGGTTATGTATCAGTAAGTCATTTTCTTCAAGGTGATTCATAATGTTCGAGTGCAATATATGCTCCAAATCCTACTGCAAATTGAATTCAGTGATATGGGTCTGTGATTCAATGGGTTACTCCTATTTCCTTTCTTGAATATTGGTGGAACCTGTGCCACTTTCCAGTATTTAGGAACAGTTCTTTCGTCTAGTCAGCTGTTGATTGCTAAGAAAGGCGCTATTGTGTCTGTATACTCTGAAAGGAACGTGATTGGAATACCATCTGGACCGGAACACCTAAGATATCTGCTTTTATGTCGCTCATGCTAACAGCTGTTCTGGTTTCGAATTCTGGAATATTTACTTCGTCTTCTTTCGTGAAGGAATTACGGAAAACTGTATTTAGTAACTCCGCTTTAGTGGCACCATCATCGATAACATTTCCATCGCTATCGCGCAGTGACAGTATTGACTGTTTCTTGCCACTGGTGTATTTTACATACGACCAGAGTCTCTTTGGGTTTTCTACCGTATTTTGAGACAATGTTTAATTGTGGAACATGTTGTGGGTTGGCAGGAGAGCCAACACCGGATACTAGAGGAAGCCGAAAGGCACACGTTTTAGCTCACGCAGGCTGGCGTGAGGTCTGGAACAGGACAAAGAATTTAGACTTTAGAAAAGCGGACGTAGCTGGTGGAATACTTAACTTTAATCCATTAATGATGAGCGTCGCTCTTGACGGTACATGATTACAGTATCAATCGTAACTGGTAATGGCACCTTGCTAGGTCGTAGCAAATGACGTAGCTGAAGGCTATGCTAACTATCGTCTCGGCAAATGAGAGCGTATTTTGTCAGTGAACCATCGCTAGCAAAGTCGGCTGTACAACTGGGACGAGTGCTAGGAAGGCTCTGTAGACCCGCCGTGTGGCGGCGCTCGGTCTGCAGTCATTGATAGTGGCGACACGCGGGTCCGACGTATACTAACGGACCGCGGCCGATTTAAAGGCTACCACCTAGCAAGTGTGGTGTCTGGCGGTGACACCACAGAACCTATTAAAAGCATCTCGCATTTCGAGCTTCCGTGAAACTTAGCCAGTCTTCGGGACTTTGCGTTCTTCTGAATTTTTCATTCTTTTTTCCTTGCTTCATGTATCATGCGCTGTGCAAGAAAATGCATAGTATGTGATTTTTTAACGAACTGAAATGATGTATCCTCATCTGTTACTAAAGGTGCACTTGAAAACAGACTGCGTCTGAACATACTACTAGTACTAGCCTGCTGGAATCATGACTTTTTTCAAATACATTGAAGTAACGGAAGTCATGGGAAACCTCCAAATATCATGTGGACCTCCTTTCGCCGGGTGTAGTGCCGCAGCTCGAGTTGGTACGGACTTAACAAGTCGTTGGAAGTCTCCTGCAGAAATAGTGAGCCAGGCTGCCTCTACAGCCACCCTTAACTGCCAAAGCTCTGCCGGTGCGGGGTTTTGTGCACGAACTTATATTGTGTCCCATAAAAGATGGATGCGATTTATGTCAGTCGACCTGGGTGGCCAAATGATTGTCCAGAATATTTTTCACACCAATCGCAAACAGCTGTCCATTCCAAGTAAATACAGCGTACACCAATATGGAGCAACCACCAGCTTTCTCAGTGCCTAGTTGACCCTTGGCGGCCATGGTATCATGGGGTCTGCGACACGCTCAAACCCTGTAGGGGAAGTCATGGTGTTAAAAAAGGCACTTGCGTGGGTCTTCTGCTACCATAGCTCACTTAACGCCAAATTTCGACACACTGTCGTATCGGATACGTTCGTCGTACGTTCCGCATTGATTTCTCTGCTTATTTTATGCACTGCTGTTTGTCTGTTAGCAATGACAAATCTTTGCAAATGCCGCTGCTCCCGGTCGTTAAGTTGAGGCCGTCGGCCACTACGTTGTCCGTGATGAGAGGTAATGCCTGAAATTTAGTACTCAGCAGATTCTTGGCACTGTGGATCGCGGAATATTGAATTCCCTAATGATTTCCGATGTGGAATGTCCCATGTCTCTAGCCCCAATTACTATTCCGCGTTCTAAGTCTTCTAATTCCCGTCTTGCCGCCATAATCACGTCCGAAATCTTTTCACATGAATCATCTGGGTACAAATGACAGATCTGCTAATGTTCTGCCCTTCTATACATCGTGTACACGATACTACCAGCATCTGTATGTGTGTATGTCGCTATCTCATGACTTTTGCCACCTCAATGTATATTGGCTCCCTTGCCTACTGACCTGTCCCCTGCTGACAGGCAGTCAACGTACTAATCGTCGTTGTTTCTTGTTTTCTAAAGTAACGACGATATAGTGGATTCCGAAGACAACGACGGAGTCCGAGGCCACACACGAGTCAGCCAGGCGTCGGTCACCGGCCCTATATCTGGTTGGAGCCACACTCCGTCCATGTCACAGCCCTCTGTGTGGCTAAGTAGGCCAGTCACCAAAGCTACTCCCTGACCCGTTGCCAGTTACGAGAGTCGATCGTCGACTTCGCTCCACATAATTCTAAGGTACGCCCTCAATCCGGCTGTTTCAGAATCAGCAGTACCATTGAATTTCGTTGTGTTTTAAATTAAACCTGAGCATAACACCTTTTCCTCTGTTACATGCTCCCACGCCACATTCATTTCAGATCGCACATCAAATTCAGATCCACATTCATTCTCAAACAAACATTCAGGATCCACAGATCCATCCAGAATTTCACGTTCACCCCCATTAATAGAAAGATACGCACAGACTTCTTCCTCTGAAGTATCAATACCAGCAGCTTCAACTTTCGTAAATTCAGCACATAAAACATCACAACTTTTTTTTTTTTTTGGTCATCAGTCTACCGACTGGTTTGATGCGGCCCGCCTCGAATTCCTTTCCTGTGCTAACCTCTGCATCTCAGAGTAGCACTTGCAACCTACGTCCTCAATTATTTGTTTGACGTATTCCAATCTCTGTCTTCCTCTACAGTTTTTGCCCTCAACAGCTCCCTCTAGTACCATGAAATCATTCCCTCATGTCTTAGCAGATGTCCTATCATCCTGTCCTCCTTATCAGTGTTTTCCACATATTCCATTCCTCTCCGATTCTTCGTAGAACCTCCTCATTCCTTACCTTATCAATCCACCTAATTTTCAACATTCGTCTATAGCACCACATATCAAATGCTTCGATTCTCTTCTGTTCCGGTTTTCCCACAGTCCATGTTTCACTACCATACAATTCTGTACTCCAGACGTACATCCTCAGAAATTTCTTCCTGAAATTAAGGCCGGTATTTGATATTAGTTGACTTCTCTTGGCCAGAAATGCCATTTTTGCCATAGCGAGTCTGCTTTTGATGTCCTCATTGCTCCGTCCGTCATTGGTTATTTTACTGCCTAGGTAGCAGAATTCCTTAACTTCAATGACTTCGTGACCTTTAATCCTGATGTTAAGTTTCTCGCTGTTCTCATTTCTACTACTTCTCATTACCTTCGTCTGTCTCCGGTTTACTCTCAAACCATAATGTGTACTCATTAGACTGTTCATTCGTTCAGCAGATCATTTAATTCTTCTTCACTTTCACTCAGGATAGCAATGTCATCAGCGAATCGTATCATTGATATCCTTTCACCTTGTATTTTAATTCCACTCCGGAGCTTTCTTTTATTTCCATCATTGCTTCCTCGATGTACAGATTGAAGAGTACGGGCGAAAGGCTACAGCCTTGTCTTACACCCTTCTTAATACGAGCACTTCGTTCTTGATCTTCCTCTCTTATTATTCACTCTTGGTTGTTGTACATATTGTATATGACCCGTCTCTCCCTATAGCTTACCCCTACTTTTTTCACAATCTCGAACAGCTTGCACCATTTTATATTGTCGAACGCTTTTTCCAGGTCGACAAATCCTATGAAAGTGTCTTGATTTTTGTTTAGCCTTGCTTCCATTATTAGCCGTAACGCCAGAATTGCTTCTCTCGTCCCTTTATTTTTCCTAAAGCCAAACTGATCGTCACCTAGCGCATTCTCAAGTTTCTTTTCCATTCTTCTGTATATTATTCTTGTAAGCAGCTTCGATGCATGAGCTGTTAAGCTGATTGTGCGATAATTCTCGCACTTGTCACTACTACCTTTCTTCAAAATTAATTCACCAATATCCACCGATACACAAACAGTTTCATTATCAGCTGACGAGACTTCTGCTACACAGCCCTTATTAACCTCCTTTACAATTTTTGCCGTCACAATAACACCTGAAACACCATCACTTTCATCACTATAATCGTTACCGCTTGTTGGTACCTCTTTAGATTTTTCTATACCATCTAACTACACCAAATTCAGCTCCACCTCAGCCTCCTTTTGACACATAGAATCTTTCACTGTATTATCATTCACACACTATTTTGTCTCACACCCATAAAACAAATCATTTAGCCCTAAATCGTCATCATCCCCTTTATCGCTATCTTTCATTATCTTGGGATTACGACTTTTATATACGATCTGATTTGAAAATTTACCTATTTGATTTTCATCTATTACCAATTTCATTTCCCAATCCTGACGCCTTTCTGCCGATTTGTTAACACCTATCAAATTTCCGTTTCCTAGCATCCTATTCATCGCCGGTTTCTTTTGTCATGTCCGGACCTGAGATGTGGCGAATCCCAATTTCCCGATCTCCCATTACGCTAGTTCATTTCGCCAGCCGCTGATCGCTCACATCTAAGTTCTCGGTGCCGGTCCCTGTCACGAAAGTATCGGGTCCCATTACTCGGGAAGACGACGGTTCAATCCCGCGTCCGGCCACCCTGATTTAGGTTTTCTGTGACTTCCATAAATCGCTCCAAGCAAATGCCGAGATGGTTTCTTTGAAAGGCCTGGGCCTACTTCATTCCCTGTCCTTCCTTAATCCTATGAGACCGATGACCTCGCTGTCTGGTCTCCTTCCCCAAACAACCCAACCCAAACTAACCCATTACCCCTTTCAAATTTATCAACAAATAAATGGTTCAAATGGCTCTATGCAATATGGGACTTAACATCTGAGGTCATCAGTCCCCTAGAACTTAGAACTACTTAAATCTAACTGACCTAAGAACATCACAAACATCCATGCCCGAGGCAGGATTCGAACCTGCGACCGTAGCGGTCTCGCGGTTCCAGACTGAAGCGCCTAGAACCGCTCGACCACTGCGGCCGGCTTCAAATTTATCATTGCATGTGTTCCTGTTACCATTTCTCTTATCAAAGCTGTCGTTCGCATTCCGTTGATAACTTCCCGGATATCTTTCATAGTAATTCCTCGGACTTAAGTTATGATTTCCACTCTTAAAACTATTTTTCTGGTTATTTTGCGGTTTAATTTTCAACACACTTTCTAATTTTTCTACAAAGTTCAAAAATTCGTCTATTGAGTTGCTAGTACTGTGCACTAGGTCCCACTGAAAATTTTCCGGTAGCTGCCTTTTCAACGTCGTAATTTCAGTAAGCACTCCCAATGGAGTTTGACAAGTATGAATCTCGCAAGTTCACGTTTACAAAATTCTCACATCGACTCGTTCCAGGCCGTTGTGGCAGAGAGGTTCTAGGCGCTTCAGTCTGGAACCGCGCGACCACAACGGTCGCAGGTTCGAATCCTGCCTCGGGCATGGATGTGTGTGATGTCCTTAGGTTAGTTCGGTTTAAGTAGTTCTAAGCTCTAGGGGACTGATGAAGATACGTTAAGTCCCATAGTGCTTAGAGCCATTTGAACCATTTGACCCTTTCCCATATTTAAATGTTGGCCCGTTCAGAACTCATTTTGGAGTCGCGTTTGCTTCGCATCACTCCAGAACTTGTTCAAGAAACTGCTTTCAAATATTGCATAGTTAGTGAACATATCACTGTGTATATTTGCCCACGACTGCGGCTCACTTTCTAAATGTCTTTATACAAATTTTATCTTCGCCTCGTCGGACATTCACCTTATAAATCCATCCCTGCATGCTGCCAGAAAATTTACTGGGTGATATTTCCCGTCGTCTGCAAAACATTTGACCGATCCCGAGTTCATCCACTGTACAGGTGTGATGTGCATCTAAAGAAATCAGTTCGCTTTTTATTTCATTGAACTGCTTTTTAACTTCACTATTTTCAATTTTAATGCCAGATTTTACTTGTTCCTTTATTTTATCTATTTCCTTCTCCCCTTTACCTATTAGAACGGATAAGTTGCTAATAGCCTCTGTCGTCTCAGGCATAAGAGCAACTGGCCTACTCATACAATTTCTTTGGTTGCTTTTCAGAACTGCCTGCAACATCTCCACCTTATTACTGAAATTTTTCTCAGCTTAATCTATCGTCAAGTATCCCAACTTCAAAAGAAATTTGGCCAATTTCTTCCCGAATTGTTTTTAATTTCCCGTCTATCAATTCCTCGATTCCACTAGTCACTTTACCTACTTCGCCTTTCACAACCGAAGTTATTTCGGATTGAACCGAATCAATTTTTAAATTTACGTCAACCGTATCGGATATAACAAAATCAATTTTTAAATTTACGTCAATCTGATCGGTTTTAACAGAATCAATTTTTTATCCCAATCTTCTTATCATTTTCATTAATTGCGACATCATGTCTCCCTCAAATTCATCTTCCTTGCCTGATGTCGGACTATTTGCCCTAATAAATTCACCGCCGATCACGCTCTCCCGCTGCGACTTCGGGCTGAGCGGGTCGCTAGTATTTTTGGACCCACTAAACCTGGCCGATTGCTTAATATTAGCGACGTCCATTTTTGGTGGTTGAACTACAGAACCATACATAAACTCGCTGTCAGCGCAGGTACTTAGCTTAGTCGTGCTGGATCCTTCTGCTGTGGTACTGCTGCCAATGTTGCAGTTGAAGCCGACACTGAAGATCTCGTAGCCTATGCTGTGGTACTGAAATCACCGCTGCGCGTTGAATCGCCGTTGAAGATGCCGCTGCTAGCAGGAAAAAAGTACTTTCGATGTCGCCTCTTCTTTCGCGTAACATTTTTATTGCTCCTAACCATTGCCAAACTTGGTACTCATACTGTTGCAAAATTCATAGCTCAGAGCCCCCACGCAAACTGCCTAAACTGCCATAGACTTGGGGCCTAGGTCACAGAATGTCGTTAACTGTGAGAATTACAGTTGTCATTTCACAATATTAAAGAAACGTAATATTCAGTCCTGAATGGATCTCACATGTAACTTTTGCGAGAGGTCCTGCTTATCAAAGTTCAGATAATACTTTTGGAAACACTTTGCAGAATTCAAATCCAATTCTAAGCTTTCCTGAGTTCATATTCCGCAACTAACACTTTCCAAAATCCAACCCTGTTCAAACACTTTGCAAGATTCTTGTCCCTCAACCAACACTTTCCAAATTCCTATCCCGGACGAGCACCCAATTGCGAGCTAACATCCCAAAGATTATCGTTCTCACATGTGGTTCCTCTTCGTCGAAATGTCTTGGCTCAAACTCGTCTAGGGGTCGAACCACACGTGTCACATTACAAAAGTAGACATTTGTAACCTTTTGGTCAAATTGTCTGGCTGATGGCAAGTTTGCGAAACAAAAAGCTAACATAACATATAATAACAGTAATGATAATATCGGGAACTAAATTAACGACTCATAAATGATGTAGGCCACACAGTTGCAATTTGGTAAGAATAATGATTATTCTGAATGCAAACTAATAGCGACAGTGGTCGTATTTAGAGTTACTGCGCATATCCATTTGACACAGTTCAATCATTGACAATGTTATCGCGAAATACAAGTTCGATACTCCATCTCATTAGTCATGTGAAAAGTCGTTTCACTTCCTAGTTGCCTAAAGACCGACTGTCCGGTTTCGCGTCTCAATCCGATTTGTACCTTTTGGTGTCTCCAGCCGAACTGAACTCTTTGGTGTCTAGACCAGAATTGCCCTCTGTCTTTCACGTTCTATTAAAGTAACAATAACATCAATTACATAATAAACGATACATTCTTTTACATAAAACCCATACAGTCTCCTTCTTAAATTTGAATATCACGGCCAGTAGCCTCTCACCAATGTGCTTTCTAATAAATAAATAAAGAACAAAAGTAACTATTATGCACTAAACTTTAAAACAAATATTCTATTACCTAATGATTCAATAAGGTGTCATGCTGTCATCGTTCGATGTGTTTTGTGTGGAGGAAATGATGATCCGATGCTGAACTGAAAATACTGATAAATTAAATTTAGTATATCTTTTAAACACACAACGTTACAGAGTTAATATTTACAACATTTGTAATTTTAATGATGCACTTCTATATGAAATGTCGATCGTTAAGATCGATCAAAGCGTTCAGATTTTAGCATTCAGGTCTTTGTTACAAAACTTGTTAATTTCACTTAAACAGAAAATCATAAACCATTATAGATATGATCAATATTCAAGTTTTATTGGGATCACAATGAAAATCTATGGAGAATGGCAGATTAAAATTACTGTCACTTGATTCCCTTCATTACTACTGAATTAAACAGTTTTCATAAATGTTTCCCTTTATGACCGATCTCATGTCCGTCATATTTAACACTGATACGTATCCTTGGCTGCATAAGACTTCTACTGGATTTCCCTATGACGTATGTTATCGTCTGTCTCCCTCGTACACTACAGCGCTTAGGCCTCAATAGACAATAGATGCATGTGATTTTCCCTATCTCATATTTTTAAATGAGAACTCAGTGCTTGTTAACTCACATAGGGATAGATTGAAAAGGGCCGTTTATGGACGACGTGTCCCACTAACCACTATGAGGGATCTACGCCGGATCGGCGTTGAGGAGTGGGACAATCTGGACCAACAGTGCCTCGATGAACTTGTGGATAGTATGCCACGACGAATGAAGACATGAATAAATGTGAGAGGACGTGCAACTGGGTATTAGGTGCACAGGTGTGTACAGCACCCTCGACCACCACCTCTGAAAGTCTCGCTGTATGATGGTACCACATGCAACGTGTGTTTTTCATAAGCAAGAAAAAGTGCGGATATGATGTTTACGTTGATTCGTATTCCAATTTTCTGTGCAGGTCCCGGAACTCCCTGAACCAAGGTGATGCAAAAATTTGTTTGATCTGTGTACAATGTAAAGGGCCTCAGTTACCCTACAGAACTGCTGGCCGCAGTGGCCGAGCGGTTCTAGGCGCTTCAGTCTGGAACCGCGTGACCGCTACGATCGCAGGTTCGAATCCTGCCTCGGGCATGGATGTGTGTGATGTTCGTATGTTAGTTAGGTTTAAGTAGTTCAAAGTTCTAGGGGACTGATGACCTCAGATGATAAGTCCCGTAGTGCTGAGAGCCATTTGAGCCTATAGCACTTACCCATCAAATATTACAAAAGGAGTACAATGCAGCAAACTACCTAGCGTGTCTCGGCAACACCTGCTGTGGCGCGAAACAGAAGACGGTCCGAGTTTTGGGTGTCATCGCAAAGAGCTGCTTGCTTTAAAACCGTATACACACACGGCAAAATATCTCAAGAGCATGAAGTAGTTTTGCGACATAAATGAAAGTTGGTAGTTGCTTTCCTACATCTGATAGCTGAGGTCTATTCAGATTTCGCAACAGTCCCGTAAGAGTAGCTCTAGCAGCGCCTATGTGATGATGCAAATGAGGTTTGCTGTAAATACACACTTTATCGATCGTGAGCGTCAGTTACCGGTTCGTTGGAATTGGTGAGTTGAAAGTTGCATGTTTCTTCTGCCACACTTCAGTAAGACTTGGAAGGAATGCATCCACTGTACATCTGGTGCATTCTACGGTATCTGCTGTAGCTATTTGAGCAACAGTTAGCACCACACTGACACAATTAACTGCTACAACTCGGTTACTTCAAATAAAACTCCAATCCAGACGCGCAGTTTCGTGCATGCCACTAACCCCAAACCACCGCCATTTGCGACTTCATTGGTGTGAAGCGTGAGGTCACTGGAGGCCAGGGTGGAACCAGTTGTGTTTCCTGATTAAAGTTGGTTCTGCGTCCGTGCCAGTGATGGCTGTGTTTTGGTTAGAAGGAGACCAGTTGAGGGCGTGCAATGAACCTGTGTTCGTCTTAGACAAACTGGTCCTACACCTAGAGTTACGGCCCGGAATGCAATTTCGTAGGACAGCTGGAGCACCCCAGTGGTTATCCCACGAACACTGACTGCAAATTTGTACGTCAGTGTTGTGATTCTACCTGTTGTGCTGCCATTCATGAACAGAATTCCAGGTGGTATTTTCCAACAGGTTAACCTTCGCCCACATAACGCTGTTGTAACCCAACATGCTCTATAGAATGTCGACATGTTGCCCTGGGCTGCTAGATCACCCGATCTGTCTCTAAACGAGTACATACAGGATATCATCGAAAGACTACTCCAGCGTCATCCACAAACAGCATTAATTAACCTTCCCCATACTGGCCGACAAAGCGCAACAGGGATGGAACTCCAGCCCATAAATTGACATCCGGCACCTGTACAATACAATCCATGCAAGTCTCCTTGCTTGCATTGAAAATCAAGGTATTACATCGGTTATTAATGCACCAATATTTCATAATAACAATGGTGTATCTCGCGCTTGTATTAACATGTGATCTTGCAGTGTTAATCACCTACATATGTTACCCGACAAATGTGTTCCCGAAATTTCATTATTCTTCATTAATTGCTTTTTTGATTTTGCTATTCTTTCCCGTCAGTTTATTTTGAGATGTTTTTGTCATGTTAATGGCATTTTAGTAGGTTACGGGAATATACACTCCCGGAAATGGAAAAAAGAACACATTGACACCGGTGTGTCAGACCCACCATACTTGCTCCGGACACTGCGAGAGGGCTGTACAAGCAATGATCACACGCACGGCACAGCGGACACACCAGGAACCGCGGTGTCGGCCGTCGAATGGCGCTAGCTGCGCAGCATTTGTGCACCGCCGCCGTCAGTGTCAGCCAGTTTGCCGTGGCATACGGAGCTCCATCGCAGTCTTTAACACTGGTAGCATGCCGCGACAGCGTGGACGTGAACCGTATGTGCAGTTGACGGACTTTGAGCGAGGGCGTATAGTGGGCATGCGGGAGGCCGGGTGGACGTACCGTCGAATTGCTCAACACGTGGGGCGTGAGGTCTCCACAGTACATCGATGTTGTCGCCAGTGGTCGGCGGAAGGTGCACGTGCCCGTCGACCTGGGACCGGACCGCAGCGACGCACGGATGCACGCCAAGACCATAGGATCCTACGCAGTGCCGTAGGGGACCGCACCGCCACTTCCCAGCAAATTAGGGACACTGTTGCTCCTGGGGTATCGGCGAGGACCATTCGCAACCGTCTCCATGAAGCTGGGCTACGGTCCCGCACACCGTTAGGCCGGCTTCCGCTCACGCCCCAACATCGTGCAGCCCGCCTCCAGTGGTGTCGCGACAGGCGTGAATGGAGGGACGAATGGAGACGTGTCGTCTTCAGCGATGAGAGTCGCTTCTGCCTTGGTGCCAATGATGGTCGTATGCGTGTTTGGCGCCGTGCAGGTGAGCGCCACAATCAGGACTGCATACGACCGAGGCACACAGGGCCAACACCCGGCATCATGGTGTGGGGAGCGATCTCCTACACTGGCCGTACACCACTGGTGATCGTCGAGGGGACACTGAATAGTGCACGGTACATCCAAACCGTCATCGAACCCATCGTTCTACCATTCCTAGACCGGCAAGGGAACTTGCTGTTCCAACAGGACAATGCACGTCCGCATGTATCCCGTGCCACCCAACGTGCTCTAGAAGGTGTAAGTCAACTACCCTGGCCAGCAAGATCTCCGGATCTGTCCCCCATTGAGCATGTTTGGGACTGGATGAAGCGTCGTCTGACGCGGTCTGCACGTCCAGCACGAACGCTGGTCCAACTGAGGCGCCAGGTGGAAATGGCATGGCAAGCCGTTCCACAGGACTACATCCAGCATCTCTACGATCGTCTCCATGGGAGAATAGCAGCCTGCATTGCTGCGAAAGGTGGATATACACTGTACTAGTGCCGACATTGTGCATGCTCTGTTGCCTGTGTCTATGTGCCTGTGATTCTGTCAGTGTGATCATGTGATGTATCTGACCCCAGGAATGTGTCAATAAAGTTTCCCCTTCCTGGGACAATGAATTCACGGTGTTCTTATTTCAATTTCCAGGAGTGTATGTTGGTAGTCTAAATCTTAAGTTACGCAATCTTCCATTGATAAATAGAAATGTTCTTATCTTTATTGTAAGGTAACTTTCTCTCATCCCCGGATCTTATAACAGAAAACGTGTTTTAGTTCTGAAGTCCTCCTTCGTGGTTATCAAAAAGTGCAGCCACTGTGATAACCACTGTGATCGTACAGTGTGACACTCGTTTTATGAACAGTATTATTGAAGAGTGGTTGTATGCTCGCTCGAACGTGCGATTAGCCTACAGTGGCCAAAGCCTACTGCGGTCATCGGGCTGAGTCAGCAGTCACCGGCAAGATTCACAATAAAGATCGGCCTCGTTAGCCAGCCGGCCAGGCAGGACACTTGGCCTTAGCAGCTGCGAAAGGGCTAACAAGTTAGATACAAACGTATTAATGTGAAATAGCTGTAAAATAATGTTACGGCATGGAGTACTCTGAACGAAAACCATGGGGCAGATCTAGTTACTCTCAGGTTAAAAGCAGCTGATTTATTTCTTAGGCTTAGACTACAGCTAAGATTCAGTACCCATGTCGAACAGGTTGGGTATGGACGTCGTATCCACAGTCCCCGGGCGATGTATTGTTGTACTGTCGCCTGCTACCATCATGGCTCAATGCAGCCCTGAAGCAGAGTGTAATCGTGGCCATCTGGTCGCTCCGTTAGTAGCTGGTGCTGCAGACTGGCACAGCAATGAAGTAGGCAGGGCATACCGGGGCATACTGGTAGACTGATCCAGCAGCAGTTGGTGACAGGAAACATGTCATATGGGGAATGAATCCTAACCCTTGACACCTGGCTGGGGGCGTCTGGCGGCGGTAGATACTATGCAGGTTCCTGACCGGTAGCATCCTAGTTTGACCCTTAGCCCATTGGATCTGACGCTGGTCTACAAAGTGAGTGTTCCTGCGGGATTAGGGCCGATGTTGGCTGCACCAGAGTAGGCTAGTAGAGTGATGTTGCTTCTCTCGGTCAGACGATGATAGATCGTTTCATAGAATTTGCTGATTCAGTGTCTCTTGCCAGTGGGGTGGCCAGGATCAGGTATTTACATACAGGTTCCCCAGGTTTGATTATGATGTTTGGTTTGTGGGGCGCTTAAATATGCAGTCATCAGCGCCCGCACAAAGTCACAACTTTTACACAGTCCAATTTTTTAACACAGTCCATTCTAGCCACTGTCACGAATGACGATGATGATGAACTGATGAGGACAACACAAACATCCAGTCCCCGGGCAGAGAAAATCCCCAACCCGGCCGGAAATCGAACCTGGGACCCCGTGATCCAGAGGCAGCAACGCTGGCCATTATACCACGAGCTACGGACGGTTCCCTAGGTGTCACGTAGTTCCTCTGTCGCCATGCTGCAAGAGTGTTCTGGATTTCGGTTACATAGCTAGTTACCGACGAACGGTCACACCAACGTATCGACAGTTGCTACGATGGCGAAAAGTTGTGCCAGCTCATTGGTGCAAGCAGCACACACATGGCAAAAATTGCTTGTGCCGGCTGGCGTCACTAGAATAGTTAATTTTAGACATTCGTGAATAATGAATTTAAGAAATGAAATGGTGTTGGTGTAGCTGGTAAACTTACGGAGAAATAGGAAAAGTTGAGAGTATACTGGTGAAGGAAATACATACAAAGACTAATTATACATGTGAAATGAAAAATCAATAATGCCGTTCACCTACATGACTGATGCTATCAGGATGTACGACAAAGCAAAGTGAAACCGAGGACAAAGATAAGGATATCTAATTATTGGTGGAGTTTATGCAGAATACAAAGAGACAGACTGGGAGATTGCCAACAAGTACTGGCATTACTACCGCTATAAAATCATTATTAAGTCCTGATGAAGGGAAGTATGGCCGAAATGAAACCTTTATAGACTTATTAATTCATATTAATTATCTCAATAAAACATTTTGAAATTTTGAAATGAATGAATGGGTACTATGATGATTACCGTAGTTTTCGGTTCACTTTATTAGGAACAATTGTTATGGACAGAGGTCATTATGAAATAGCGACCCTATCAAAGAAAAAAACTGAGAAGTTATATAGATACTGCAGAAGCAGAAAAAGAGTTAAGGGCATTGGAGACCAAATTATGTATGATGATAATACTGTCAACTCATTATAATAATAATAATAATAATAATAAATACCATTTTACTACTATTTCTGTCGCTGTTTTCTATTTGCTATTATTCTAGTGCCTAAGTAAACAGTCACTCCTTACTTATTAGCTGCCACATTTCATTACACTCAAACGTGCAAACCTCTCTACACAAGAGCTCTAAAAACATCATAGCAGTCACATACAGAGCGAGTAACACTCATTTTCTGTTTTTGTGACCAAATTAGTATGTAAATGCGTTCCATTTTAATTAGACAGCGGAAAAACCACAATAACGTGATGTTAGCTGTCATACACATCTGACACCTATAGTCGGTGTTTTGCAGAAGTTGTTTCGAGTTTAACATGAAGAGAAAACAATGCTGAAGGTTTATATCCCTAAAATGTGTACTTTTGATGACATCATTTCTAATATGTTATAAAATATTTTGTGTTGCCTGTGATAGTGGTTTTTTAATATACACGTAGAGCTACTTCTGTAGTTGACCAGATAGCAGATGATTTTTACAGCAACGTCACACACTAAATTACACACAAAAGTCATTTACAAACTGATATCTAGGGAAGGACTGTACACCACTTGAGTTAAATTGTGAAGTCCTTACGAGTACAGAAAGGTTTTGTTCACCGCATTTTGTATTTTCTGCAATACATAACACGGATGCTTCAAAATTGTGTTTAATAGAAATTGAAGAATATGAGATGGATTGGTTGTTAGGAATGAAGACGTCCAGTGAGTCAAGAAGACCAAAGGTCTAGTAGAAAATATAATAAGTCTACGAAATAGAACGGTCGGGCAGATATAAAGGCGTGCGTCGTAGATGAAAATTGTGTTTGATGGTGTGGTGGAAAGATATAATCGCAGAAACCTTCCATGATACTAATTTATAAGGCAGAGTGTTGATGTGAGATGCAGGATCTATGACGAAATGCAGATGATGACTGGAAAACAAATGGGACGTGAAGCACCATGTAATAAATATTAAAATTCAGACGAGATTATAGTATTATGACTGAGGTTTTGCTTTGCTGTAAATTCACCGGTTTAACGTCCAATGAAGTCCATGAACAAATCACATGAGTCATCCGGGGTAGTAACTGAAGGTTAGAGACATACTTATGAGCAGATTCTGAAGTATACGTAATCACACTTTGCATCGAAAACATGCGAAATAATGCTAGTATTGTGTTCAACAGTCATTACCTAGTCGTTTCGTGCATACTGACAGTCTCATAGCGATCTGATCTCATACGCAACATTTAGAGGGTATGATGGTGTTTCGTGTATGAAACCAAAGGTTATCACTTTCCCCACAATCGACCCAACACATACATGTCATCTTATTGATCGTTATAAAAGAGTCCTTTCCGTTTGCAACAGTGTGCTCGTTTATAAAATTATCTGATACAGCCAACAGGGGTAGATTGATTTATTTAGACTCCTTTTTTCCTATTCATTTACACTCTAATCGTAAATGGTGGCTTCTGATCATTACTCAGGAACTTCCTCTGTCATCTTATACGACAGTTTTCACTGAAAAATGTTCATAATGTATCATATACGATTGATGTATTTAGAAGTAAAAGAAATCAAACGATAATGCATATTGTTCTAAAGATCGTCAGTAGTACAGTGTTAGTTTTCGGGCAGATGAAATGAAGACAACAGAAATGTGGCACTAGTATATTATCAGATGAGCCGGCCGGGGTGGCCGAGTAGTTGTAGGCGCCACAGTCTGGAACCGCGCGACCGCTACGGTCGCAGGTTCGAATCCTGCCTCGGGCATGGATGTGTGTGATGTTCTTAGGTTAGTTAGGTTTAAGTAGTTCTAAGTTCTAGGGGACTGATGACCTCAGAAGTTGAGTCCCATAGTGCACAGAGCCATTTAAACCATCAGATGAGGTGTAGACGCTCAGCATGTTACAGGAGTCCCTTTTTTGTGGTGACAACTCATTAACACGCATTTACTTGTGGACTGAAATATTTAAAACATTCGTGTAAATTCAGTCTGTTATCAAATATATCTACTCAATCCTTTCCAGCGAATAACACAGTTGCAAAAGAACCTTTACAAAATAAGCAACACCAAGAGATTACTTTTAATACTAACACTTTCAGCGCGGCATTGTAATTAAATCTATCTCATCAGTCCTTTGACTAGTTTGATACGGTCCGCCAATAATTCCTCTCGTGCTCTCACCTCATAATCTGAGAGTAGCACTTGCACCTTTCTCCCTCAGTTATTTATAGTATATATTCCTATCTCTCCTCTTAAATTTTTATCCTCTATGACTCCCTCTAATAAGGAGGAGGTTATTCCCTGATGTCTTCACACATGTCCTGTAATTCTGTCCCGTCTTCTTGTCAGAGTTTCCCGTTTGTTCTTTTTTCGCCGATTCTGGGGAGAACTTCTTCATTCCTTAACGATCCAAATTTTCAGCTTTCTTCTGTAGCACCACATCTCAAACGATTCGCTTTCCATCTATTCTGGTTCTTCGCTACCATACGATGCTATGCTCAATACATCCTTTCCCAGAAATTTTTTCCTGAAATTAAGTGTTATGTTTGTTACCAGTAAACTTCTGTTGGCCAGGAATGCCCTCTGCGCCTGTGCTGGTCTGCATTTTACGTCATCCTCACTTCATCCATAACGGGTTATTTTGCTACCAAGGTAGCAGAATTCCGTAACTTCGTCTACTTCATGATCACAAATTTTTATGTTAATTTCATCGTTATTCTCGTGTGTGCCTTTTTCCTATTTACTGTCAGTCCATATCCTGCCTCATCAGACTGTTTATTCTATTCAAAAGATTTTGTAATACTTCCTCACATTCACCGAGGATTCTATTCTCATCAACAAGCCTTATCGTTGATATTATTCCATCCTGAAGTTTAATTCTATCTTGTACTCTGATTTTCATCACGGATTCTTCGATGTACAGTTTGAGCAGTAGGACCGAAAGACTGCATCCCTGTCTTACATTTTCTAATTCGTGCCACTCGAACTTTGACTACCGGTCTTATTGTTCCCTTTTAGTTCTTGTACATAATGTATATTAATCGCCTGTCCCTACGCCCAAATCCTATTTTTCTCATAAATTCGAACGACTAGCGCAATTTTACGATCTCGAACGATTTTCTACGTCTTCAAACCCAAAAAGTGTATCTTGATTTTTATTCTGTCTTGCTTCCATTATCAACCACAACGTGAGAACTTCATCTCTGGTGCCTGTAGCTTCCCTAAAGGAAAACTTATCTCGTCTAAACGATACTCAGCTTTCTTTTCTATTGTTCTTTATATCATTCTTGTCAGCACCTTCGATTGATGAACGAATGAGCTGACTGTGTGATAGCTCTCGCACTTACCTGCCCTTTCCACCTTCAGAACAGTGTGGGTGACATTCTTTCGAACGTCTGACGGTACGTTAGAGAATTTAAAAAAGGAAACGAAAAAAATTGTTCAAGTGGCTCTGAGCACTATCTGAGGTCATCAGTCCCCTAGAACTTAGAACTACTTAAACCTAACTAACCTAAGGACATCACAAACATCCATGCCCGAGGCAGGATTCGAACCTGCGACCGTAGCGGTCTCGCGGTTCCAGACTGAAGCGCCTAGAACCGGACGGCCACACTGGCCGGCAAAAAAGGAAACGAATAGTTGAACACAGATTTAGCGGAAACTGGTGATGGATTGTGACGTCTGATCAGCTAAATACAGGGTTTGAATTACACGATGAAATAAAGGTAATTCCGGTCTAAGTCCAATAATGAATAACAAAATAGGAATGTAAGCTACTACAAATAGCGAAGAGTAGCCGAGATATACACGAAGCCTATTCCCACCGCCTTAGTTCAAGTTCATATGCCGACTATCTCCGCAGATGAAGAAGCATAAATAATGTATGATGAAGAGAAGGCAGTTATCCAGACAGTTAAAAGAGTCAAGAAATTTAAATTATGATGGGGAGTGGAATTAGATAGCAGGAGAAGGAAGAGAAGGAGAAATAGCAGGAGAACATGAAACTAAGGAAATTTAGCGGGGTCCTGGGTAAAATGAGGACACCAGGGGTAGCTGAGGGATTCCGAGGAAGTAGTAGATAGTCTTTGAGTGAAACGGAAGAAGAATAGATAGAATAAAGAAATGGAGTACTGCGGGTAGCCAATGATGACTCGCTAAAAAGACAAAGTCTCGTAGAAACCTTTAGATAACATAGAAGATACTGAATTTCAATTATGTTAGGGTAAAATATAAAAATGCATCAATTGAAGCAGACTAAAGTGAATACATACGTGAGTGACTGAGACTAACACAGAATGTAAAATGACTCAGCAGGAATGGGTAGGCTGCATAAGCATTCATTACTAGACGACTGACAGATGCCGTCTATAGGAAAGTTAAAGACATATTTCGAGAAAAGAACAACAGTTTAGATAGGTTTCCAATACTAAATAAAGAAGACGAAGCTGGAAGTGGGAAGTAATATAGAGAAATGATAAGTAAGGGGAATGAACTTGAAAGGAATGTTGTGGGAAGGGGAGAGGAAGTAAATGTAGAAGATGAAAAACTGAAATACATGGTGTTGACGTTCCTAAACAAAATTTATTTTATAATTCGTTATGAACCGAGTTCCGGCATTTTAGGGTATTCTCAGGCAATTTAAGACTAAATGGATAGCCCACACGACATCAGCGGGAATTTATAGCTGCACAAAGACTGATTTTCTAAAGATATGTGACCCGTTACGACTATATTGCAACACAAAAACATATGCATAATGAAGTTCATAAGGAAGCTATGACCAAATAAACCCTACATAATTTATACCTAAAGATTATATGTATAAAAGAGTACATACCATAAATATTACACAACTGAGAACCACTAACAACCAATTAATATTTTCCTCACTATAGAATAAACTTTCCTAAAACACATCATAGCCTCCTTTGATTGTAGAAATTATTTATTTCCACTGTGCAATTTCGGCCTTATGGCCATAATGAAGCTGTATACTGTAAAATCTGTAAAACAAAGAACAGTGTATGTATATAACATCCCATGCATACGTTAGTAAGTGAAAAAAAAGACACTGAAACAACACATCACGTACATTCTGCTTCAGTGAACCTGTTGGTAGACTATATTCTGTGTGAGAGTATAAAGCTCTTCGTTGCACTTCGACGCCCACATCCTCTTTATGTGCTTAAATTTTACGAAATCCCATTACAGAACAGCCATAGGCTCCCCATTACCTCCAGTAGTGGTTAACGTCTTCTTGGAAAGCTACGAGGAACACTACTTAGATCTGGTTCGTATCTACATCCAAAGACGTGTTGAAGATTTCTGATCTCGTCTCACGTCAGAGAAGTTCTTCAACAGTTTCCTAGTTACTTGCACAGTATGTACAACTACGTCCAGTTCCCCGTGAAGAAGGAGGCTGAAGTACTTTTTAGGTCTTCTAACAAAAGCAATTCAGTTTCTCTATACATTACAAGCCGACACATGCAGACATCCCTTAGAGTACAGAGCTTCCAATATGGAAGAGAGCGGTTTAAACTACGTTGCTACACAGAGATAACGCCATTCCTGACTTTGACAGACAACATTAGCTGTTGTTGAGTGGCACGCACTACTGGCGTAAGGTTGGATGCAAGTGGAAACACCGGGTAAAGTAAAGGCTGGTCATCATTTGCGTCAAAACTTTAACTAACATTCCTCAGCCAAAATAACTTTACAGATTGGGTCAACAGGACCCTGACATATTAAGGCAAAACTATGTAATTGAAGAAAGCCGTAATAGAACAATTACTGCTAAACGATCTATAACGATATCAGGTATTTCGGTAAGATTCAATGACATAAGATTACAATGTTAATTCAAACACCTCTTCTCAACTCTCCAAAAGGTCATTCATGGGAAAAAGAAGTATAAACATTTAAATTTACAACAAATGTTTTTCTCTTTTCAAACTATGAAACTTGTGTCACTGTTTACTGTTGCTGAAATATTTACAGCCAATTTCAGTAAGAGGAGCAAGATAGTATTTCATCAATTGAAGTTACATAACAGTATCTTCAAAGGTTCTAAGAAAACAGTCTTTATAATAGGCTGGCCACAAACAACTATAGAATGTGTTAGACTAAAACACAAAAAATGACTCAGGTTTCCCAAGAAAGGAGTTCATTAAAAGGAAAGAAAGAAAAAGACAATTGAAACTCCTTGACTTGAAACCACCACATTTCGGGCAATGTGGTCTGGGCGAACGGACGCTTATTTACTTACAGCAGGCCCGATACATTGCTCACCACACTCCTTTTCTAGACAACCAGTGGGAGCACTAACCAAGACACAAACATACAACAACAGCCTGATGAACACATACATAATCTTTCACTAAAATGAGTAAAAACTTATGTCGTCAGATTACATGCTGGCAACATAGTTAGTTTGTGAGAAGTCACTAAAAGATAAGATAACTGGCCAAGGCAACCATCCACTCATACACATGATAATAAAGAAGTTCACCGGCCAACCGAAAATCATCTTCTTCTCATGCCATAAGACGAAAACGGTAAATACTTAAACGTCACGCAGGACGGAAAACATAAGTGTAAGGAAGTCGTGAACGGTTGGCTGATGGACTACACCTACGTAAACACAAGCTTGGTCTGGAAGTATTATCCACGAAAATACTGTACAAGCAACAAGATTTTCCCCGATAAATCTTACTGGCACCAAATAACGTCTAAATAATGACAATTTAAACATTAAAGCAATTACTCAATTTACAGCACCACAAATCAAAACTATGATAATTACCAAACGGAAGCTATGATGTTGTGATACGAGCAACACGCTCTTTAATCCGCGTGGCCAGACACAGGAATAGAGAACAACCACAGAACACTGAACTGGATCAGATATAAAGGCAGTAGGACACAAGCACGTGCAGGAAGCGAACCAGACACAATTATCACGCTCACAGGGGAGAGCATCATCAGTCTTTACGAATGCCGCGTGATTTCGGCATGGAGCTAAGGAACTAAAAGTAGCATACTGAGCATACAGCGTCGCCGTGCAATGACAAATAGTGAAAAAACTTGTAGCTGCCAGAAGATGTGTGGATGACGACGATCCACGTTCGCTTCCAGACTTTGTCGAAGGAATAACGTGGTCACTCACATTTCCACCCCCGTTTCCGGAAGATGCTCATCCTGACCAACTTGAAGTCACACGGATGGTAGAACAAACAGCAGGCCCGCTGCCCCACAAATCTGCGCTGTTCGTGTTGCTTCACACACTACCTCCCATCGGAAAACGGCCTCATCGGCACTCGCCGCAAACGTGCCATATAATGATCGTGTTCCAGGAGACGTGGCGCGAGCTGTCCATCGAGCAACGATTCAGTGAGCACTGCTTCACGAATCAACGTAAAATCACTTCTGATGGAACAAAAATCATACCCAATCAACCACTTGAACGTATTAACGAAAACACATGAACGCCCAGGAAGTTTCTTTGGAATGGATAGAGAATTCTTTTTTTTTTTTCATCCTCCTCGTCAGCTTGACATGTTTCGTGAGACGACAGTAAAATAATTACTAACTCTATTGATAGTAAATAACTGTCATTGTCCTGGTCGAAGTTATTGTTGCATATTCTACTCTATGTATACACTGAATATTCCAATCAGTTGGTGATAAGTTCCTATGGGACCAAATTGCTGAAGTCATCGGTCCCTAGGCTTACGCACTACCTAACCTAGTTTAAACTACCGCTAGGGACAACACACACACCCATGCCCTAGAGAGGACTCGAACCTCTTATGAGGATAGCCGTGCGAACCGTGGCAAGGCTCCTAAGGTCGCGCAGCAACCCCGCGCGCCATCCAAACAGGTATTTAATTCTTGATGTTCATATACACTGCCTGACAGAAAAAAGCGAAGCACTTAGAAGAAGAGGAGGGAATTAAGTAACACTTGACAGGTTGTAGGGGTATTTGATGTTACTTGAGTGATGATAAAAATCGAGAAAAGTTTAAAAAGATATCGGCAGTTTAAGCCTACTAATCAGTATGACGTTGCAGCACCTTTGATCTAGACGGATGAACTGATTTGGTGGTGGAAGGTGTCATAAAGCAGTTTTCTTGCTGCTGAGGTAAGCTGGAGTACAAATGTTGTAACTGGTCCTTGGTATCGTCGATACTCGCTCTGGATGGAGCTGGCGTTAGAGCTAGTTCCACACAAGTTCTATTTGCAATCCATATATGTATCTTGCTGACCACAGAAGTGTCTCAACATCGATCAGTCACTTGACAGAGGCAAATGCCACGTGTGTACGGGCATTGTCATGTTGAAAAATGGCCCCACAGTACGAGAGAAAACAAATGAGGAAGCATGATGTCCGTGACGTTCCGATGTGCTGTCAGAGGTTCCTCAGACATTTTCAGCCGTGACCTGGTCATACTCAGTGAGTACCCACACCATGACCCCACGAGTAAAACAGCTACATCTCTCCAATACACTGGAAGAATGTAACCTCTCCCCAAATCGCCACCATACTTGCTGACGATGGTAATCCGGAGTAATGCAGTTGTGTTGTAATGTTAGTCATAGCCTTTAGACGAGACTTAAATTCTCCAGTCCGGTTGCTGCTAGTCTACGACCAGGGGGGGAAGAGAGATACAGAATTTTACAGAGAGTCAGTTACTTGTTCTCGTATGGCAGGCGCAGATGTGAAGGGCATACTATGCTAAAGTTTTAAATATAGCTGTGTGGTCAGTGACCGTTTACAAAGCAAAATTAAAGCAAAAAAAGACCTCGTTCGCAAAAATAAAGTCTTTTGACCTAGGTTTCGGCGCTACTATGAGTGCCTTCATCAGAAGTAAGACATTCAAACTGCACTACAACGTAAGTACAAAAAATCTGGGAAGAATTTTTTTTATATAAGTGTAAGTACTGACTAACAGTACAATGAAGAAACAATACTTACATGTCACGTATAAAATAAATATCAAGCGATAAAGCTTTAGTCACAAAAGTTTTGAAGTAGAATACGAGGTAGGCACGCGGCTACGGGCTGCTCACGCACTGTGTGTTTGGGGCACAGCATGTCGATCCTGCCTTGTGGTGGTCAGATGTGTTCGACCAAAAGCGTGAAGAGATGTGTGTTTCGCATGTAATCCAACATCGGGCCGCTGTCACATCCGCATGCCCCTCTGATGTTGCACGATTCGACCAGTCAGCCTAATGGAGACACAGAATGAAGTCCCTGACAAACACTGTCAGGTGCTGATAACACTGTCTCACTCAAGTGCACGGTATCGCTGTGTCCTTCACATTGATTTTTCGATATCTAACGCTACTCACGAACATACTCCACCAGGCGTGGTAACAACACTACAAACGAACAACACTAATACTGTCTGGTGGTCGTTCAAAATACCACAGTGAATTGCAACTCTAATCATTTACATACCAGCCAATGTTTGTGTATGTACCCGAAATTACATTGACATCTGATAGAGCCTTCTAGGAATTTTACATTTTTGTAAGGCAGTGTATTTGCACTGTTAGCGATCATTAGGGAACAATATAATTTTATCCTCAGTCATGTATTTCATTATCCAAATCACACGGACTATTTCGAACAACAAAGGTAGTGTGCACGTAGAAGACACAATGCGTAAGCTAACTTCGGAATCAGACAGATCAAGGGCACACTAGCAACAAGTTGAATCCAATAGTGCTGTCTGAGACATGACGCGGCATTGTAACTGTTTCTCTGTTTTGCTCGCAGCTTTGCCTCTCGCAGTTAGGTAAACGTATCCCAAGGGGCGACACGGGCTGTCTGCAGCAGCTCCGTACAGGAATGCAGAGTTAACCTTGAGCTCAGACCATGCAGTAGTAAAGAACACCAGCTTATTCACACAGCGACAGCCCAGCGACTGTTTACAAGCATAACACCTCGTATGGCGAACAATGTCGACGAAGTGTGTAAAAGCATAAAGTTTTCAATAAAACTTTGTTTCCCCAAGACCAAATATTACTAGGAAACTATTTATATGACGTCTGTCTGCAAAGTTCTGGCACATAACCAAGAATTTATTCAGAACTTTTGGTCTTACGAATTCAACCTTCCAGATTCTCTACGAATTTGCGCTACATTCATCTTCAGAGATGTTATAGTGGTTCCAACGAGAAATTTCATCACAGGCTTTAGGATAATTAAATTCTGTTTCGATACGAAGAGATATTATTCTCGACCACAATTTCCCACACCAGCAATAATGTCTGTCTAGGCCCCGCGTGACGACTATTATTCAGAGTGTCACAACTGTGATAGTATTTGATTTCTGTACGGGAACGTTGCTTCAGATGGCAGCGTTGTTAGTATACTTACACTATCTGCACATAAGAACCCCTCTTACTGTTCTAGCGATTGATTTCTCGTGAGCGTAAAGTGTTTTGCCTGTAAAGATAATCTCTCAATTCAACAACAGGTGGTTCATGAATACGTTCGCGGTCGTTATAAATAATAGAATAAAGTTATTAATCCTTGCTATCGAGATCACAGTTTGACTCACGTGGCATACTCAAGCACCGCAACAGGCTTTTACTAATATAAATCACTACTCGTATGAACAGTTTCAAAATAAACTCGGAAATGCGTCGCTTGCGGCGTTCCGTTGCGTACTCGTGCAGTCACTGACAGTTAATTATCCGACACCTACGTGATTTCTGCAGTGACTTTTGCGCGACGACCCTGTCTAACCGTGCCAAAATGAACAAAAGCTTCTCTGCCGGGGAAGTATCGATAGCGGGATATGGCTACAAGCAGCTTACTATGTATTCATTTCAACTTTCCCCTTTCAGACTTAAAGAAAGCGCTTAATTAGCTTCGAAAAATATTCTTTGTTGTACCTTTTCTATCTGGAGGGAAGTCAACGTGAATGATGTGTTTCAAACGGAAAAAGAAAGTGACAGAACGTCCTCCATTCGTTGTTTTACGTTCTTGCCAATATCAGATTCGCAGAAACTTCTGTTTTTCCCTATGAGCACTGAGTTAATTTTCTATAAGTTACAAGTGTCTTCAATGGGTCAGTGGTATAATATACCAGAATGAAGCTGCTAGAGACGCTATACTGGTTTGTTAATATAATTCGCATTTAAATGTGGTCGTATGGTGACAACTTTATTTTCGCAACAGGATTATTTATCCATTTTCGAGATGAACATAATGCCACTAAAGAAGAAAGCAGGTCTCTACGTTAGTTACCGTTGCAACAGTAAGCGTAGTTATTCTTTCTAAACTGTAATGGACTAGTTCAATAACATGCAGTTGTCTACAAGATGAAAAGGTGAATATGAAATATTAATTTTAAGTGATTTATATGTAATTTGGATTACGTTAACCGGCTGATTTGTTTATGTACCGGACTTGCATTAACAAGAGCAGCAAAAATATTTGAACTGAATTGAATAAGACATATTTTAAGGCACGTTTTAATAATGTCAGGTGTCTAGGCCACGATCTGTCTCTATCTTCACTTGATAGTCAGAAGTTGTTTCACGGAAAACAACTGCGGGCCAGATAATGATAACAATCTTTCGAGAATTCTACTGAATTGGCATTGCCTCTCTGCCCTCCATCCCCCCTCACCGGCCTACGCCCCAAGAAGGAAACAAAAAAGAAGCGGGAAAATTGCCGACGCCTGTGTTACTACTAAAGATAGAACGAAAACCTGGATACTACACTTAGGCAAAATAAAAAAAAGAAAGAAAGAAAGATACGGGGAACGCATGATAAAAATTTGAAGCATAATTAGCTACTTACCAAATCTCAAACCATTGTATTAAACGTCCTCATTGTGTGGAATGGTCAATAGCCCTTGAAAGGCACTTATTTCATACACCGGAATGAAATACAGGTTCAAAGGGTACTCAACACTGAGAGTAAGAAACAATGTGTGGTTTTAAACCAAAGACACTTCATGGGAGCATGAAAGTAATTAAATTTTGACACATATTGGAAAGCAAAATCAAAAAAAGAGATCGCCATAGCCTGATAATGGGTATAATCCAGTCACTCCGTATGTTTTAGTATGAAACGGCCATTAATTGGTCCAGAATATTCGCACTCTAAGTTCGCTAAAAAATCAATAAAAATAGTGAAATACTATTTGAAGTACAGGCGTACAATGTAACTGTAAAATATCAAGCACGAGCCAGCAAAGGCGGATGTTGTGCGGAATACTTACTAAATATTTAGAACATCCTACAAATTATTAATGCCGAAGAGTGGATGATTAAAGTTACTGACCTTCAAACAAGTATAAAACGTATTGAAGTATAGATAGATAGGACCTTTCCATGCACACTTAAAGAAGAATGTTCGACCCAAACAGTAAACAATAAGTCAGGATAGAAAGAGAATTTCAATTATTGTACCAACATTCGGAAAACATCCCTGACACTTTCTGGAAGAAGTTTTTGAAATTTATGCTCAGATGAAAAAAATTGAAAATATTGTGATCAACGTTTCTTCTGCTCTCAGCTTACCACCCATATACAGTAGTTAAGAGCATCCTTCGCGAGGAGCCAGAGAGGCAATTCATTCCTAATAGTGTCCGCGACGCGTTAAAAGATTTGCGTTTTACTTTACGTTTATCATCGGATGAGGGTGATTTGTTGTAGCGATTGTATTTCAGCAACTAGTCACAAATTTTTTGCTGTAGTAAGTACCTAATCATGCTCATTGAGGCACTAGTTTTCTTTATATTGATACAATCGAATTCTGAAGTGTGTATGTGCTTAGGCAGATTTTCGTGTTTATTGTTTTCGTGCAACACAACGTTTTAGTCTCACAAAATTTTTTCCGTTATAAATTTCGACTGGATACTGAACCGTCGACAAGCGACGTATCCTGCTAGTAACTGTGGCTTTGCGCAGGGATAAAGTCAGATGAAAAATATTGGATATAGAGCTCGTGCGCTTGAGAATTTATACGTTTCCACGTTGCCTCAACTAGCATATTAGATGAGCCACTGGGGAAAAAATGGCATCCTCCGAGTTGAGTACTCACCCATCGACCTGTGTGAAAGATTGTAATGCCGAAAGGGTGGAGCAACTCGCGCTTTACTTTCAGATGCAACGGCCACTCGGGCGAGCGTGGCGTTGCCTCTGTGAATGCCAACGCGCTATCTTCTACCATTCGTCATCGGCAGCTTATCGATTTCCTGAGGCTACAGTTATTCATGCGTTTGTTATTAAGAAAGACTGTGAGCGAAAGAATTGGTTCAAAGTGAAAAATATGACAATATCAGTGTTTGTTTCTAGCTCCGTCATTACCCTCTCGTGATCTGTTTGGTTGGGTCCAGTCTGTAGAAAACAGTTGGAACAACTACTTGGTGAATAAAGTTGTCTAAATCCCTTAACGAAAGTCTCTTATTTAGGACGCCGATTCGGCTGCTCCTAGGTCGGCCGCTGTGGACGATTGGTTCTAGGTGCTTAAGTCCAGAATTACGCTATTGCTGCGGTAGCAGGTTCTAATCCTGCCTCGGGCATGGATGTGTGTAATGTCCTTAGGTTAGTTAGGTTTAAGTGGTTCTAAGTCTAGGGGACTGATGACCTAAGATGTTAAGTCCCATAGTGCTTAGAGCCATCTGAACCATTTTCTTCGGCTACTCCCATCGCCAGATGTTCAAAAGGGCAGAACTTCACAATGATGGTGGATTCGTGAAGGAGATTTATTTCACCTCTTGTTTAATTTCTGAACGTATTGTTGGACATACCAACAACACAAACTGTCGAAAAAAGTAAAGAAAACAATCAATTTCTGTTTGGAACAACGATGTAAGACATTGTTTTATTGCAAAATATTTCGTCCTGTATGAGAAGAATAGTGAGATGACAGAATACAAAGTGACAAGTGAATGAGATGTTAGATTATTTTCAAATAGAGAAAACATTCTACAAGAATAAAATAAAAAAAAATGTTGGGAAGAGATTTGAAATCGAGATAAGGTTCTGGCAAGATTATTTTATAGAGTCTTTCAGTCATACCGTTCCACTTCGCGATGACTGGGATTTCATCACCAAACGGGTTAGATTTTTCTACTCATGTCTCATTGTAAATTCAAACCGTAGAAACAAAAAAGGAAATGTTGAGTAAGAAAGGCAAGAGAACGTGGAGAAAAGTTCTGTCTGGAGCTCTTCTTCTATTCTATGTTTAGTGCCGGACGATAAAGATATACTAGAGAGGACTGGTTAGGCCTATAAGAAAAATTTTTTTCTATCTTTATTTGAAGCTTGTCACAATGGTACGAGATAGACGGCAGCGTCCAGTGCCCTGCCAAGTGTATCCACAGCTTCTCATTACGTCCATTCTTAACGGTTTCACCAGAATCTCTCTTTTCATGGATGGCAAATATTTCGTGATTTCTATAATACTGATGTTGAGAGCTGTCAGTAAATTACGAGTTTACGTTAGGTTCTTTCAATTCACTTTTCCCTCTCATGTACCTCCGTAAGTACGAATTTTCTATTTTCCATCGCCTTGTTACATCAGTTTGCCATCAGACATCCAGCCGGCTGCAAGTGCTTTGAAACTATATGAGAATGTAAAACCTCCTATCTACGGACATCTCCAAGTGATACGCTGAATTCTGCACCAAAGGCACAAGTTACCGTAAGAAGCATATTACTGATTTTCGCTGCAGTTTTTATGAATAAAATCAGTGAGTTATCGTTTGGATGTTGTAGCGTTCCATATCTTCTGTGCTTTCTAAGAAAAATTGGGGACAAATCCCGCCTTGTGCAAGACAGTTTGATTTAGCCTTTCACAAAAACATACAGGTTTATTCTAAATGATGGACCAATTTTCAAAACATCGTATTTATTCAATTACAAATCCAAAATGGACAAGCTTTATACCAATGACAATAGGAAGCTTCAAAGCTTCTTTCATAATGCTGGATGTCAATTTAATAAATTTAGAGTTTTTTTTAATAATTTTCAATTAATTAGTTTGTACAGAAACCAGATGGCAGTTATAAGAGTCGAGGGGCATGAAAGGGAAGCAGTGGTTGGGAAGGGAGTGAGACAGGGTTGTAGCCTCTCCCAGATGTTATTCGATCTGTATATTGAGCATGCAGTAAAGGAAACAAAAGAAAAATTCAGAGTAAGTATTAAAATCCATGGAGAAGAAACAAAGACTTTGAGGTCCGCCGATGACATTGTAATTCTGTCAGTGGCAGCATAGGACTTGGAAGAACAGTTGAACGGAACGGACAGTGTCTTGAAAGGAGGATATAAGATGAACATCAACAAAAGCAAAACGAGGATAATGGAATGTAGTCGAATTAAGTCGGGTGATGCTGAGGGAATTAGATTAGGAAATAAGAAACTTAAAGAAGTAAAGGAATTTTGCTATTTGGGGAGCAAAATAACTGATGATTGTCGAAGTAGAGAGGATATAAAATGTAGACTGACAAAACATCGAGTATAGATTTAAGTGCCAGGAAGTCGTTTCTGAAAGTATTTGTATGGAGTGTAGCCATGGAAGTGGAACATGGATGATAAATAGTTTAAACAAGAAGAGAATAGAAGCTTTCGAAATGTGGTGCTACAGAAGAATGCTGAAGATTAGATGGGTAGATCACATAACTAATAAGGAGGTATTGAATAGAATTGGGGAGAAGAGTGTGGCACAACTTGACAAGAAGAAGGGACCTGTTGGTAGGACATGTTCTGAGGCATCAAGGGATCACAAATTTAGCATTGGAGGGCAGCGTGGAGGGTAAAAATTGTAGAGGGAGACCAAGAGATGAACACACTAAGCAGATTCAGAAGGATGTAGATTGCAGTAGGTACTAGGAGATGAAGAAGCTTGCACAGGTTAGAGTAGCATGGAGAGATGCATCAAACCAGTCTCAGGACTGAAGACCACAACAACAACAATTCGAATAATTATTTAATAATTATAAACGTGATAAATGTTATACATGTTCAATGTGGCCACCGTTGGCTGCGTGGCAAACATCGACGCAGTAGCCAAACTCGTCACACACACTCGAAAGCGTATCTGTTATTACTGAGTGCACGGCAGCAGTTATCCGGTTCTGCAGATCGTTCAGAGTGGTTGGCAGAGGCGGGACGAAAACATCTTCCTTCACGTAACCTCATAAGAAATAGTCGCAGGTTGTGAGATCAGGAGATCTCGGTGGCCAGAAGCGCAGAGCCACGTCCTCAAGAACAAAATCAAATAGAGGTTATGCAGGAGCAGGTATAATAATGAATAAGAAAGTAGGAATGCGAGTAAGCCGCTAAGAGCAGCTTAGTGATCCCACATACTGAACGCATCACTGTCGCCAAGACGAACACCCAACACAGTAGAGCAAAATTATATGGCAGATAGCTTTGCAGCCAATGAAGATGGGAAACAATACATGGAACGATAAAAGAAAACCGGCCGCGGTGGTCTCGCGGTTCTAGGCGCGCAGTCCGGAACCGCGCGACTGCTACGGTCGCAGGTTCGAATCCTGCCTCGGCCATGGATGTGTGCGACGTCCATAGGTTAGTAAGGTTTAAGTAGTTCTAAGTTCTAGGGGACTGATGACCACAGCTGTTAAGTCCCATAATGCTCAGAGCCATAAATGAAATTTTTGAGACAGAGAAGGGAGAGGAAAATTTAATTCTAATGTGTGTGGCCGAGCGGTTCTAGGCGCTTCAGTCCGGAACCGCGTTGCTGCTACGGTCGCAGGTTCGAATGCTGCCTCGGGCTTGGATGTGTGTTATGTCCTTAGGTTAGTTAAGTTTAAGTGGTTCTAAGTCTAGGGGACTGATGACCTCAGATGTTAAGTCCCATAGTGCTTGGAGCCCTTTTTTTTTTGGTGACTGAAAACGGTAGCAGGAAGATGAAGAAAAGGAAACATATAAGGAGACTGTAGACTTGGAGGAAGGAATTAAAGAAAATTCATGTGCTAGAATTCTGCACAGAACATTAATTAATCATCGTTAACACTTGGTTTGACGATTATGAATGAATGTTGTATAATTATGTGGAAGTGACCTGGAGATCCTGGAAGATATCCTATTTATTGTATATTAATAATACAAGATTTCAGAACCGGATTGTAGACTGTAAGGTATTTCCAGAGGCAAAAGTTGATCTCACCGTACTTGAAACTGAAAATTTTGCAAAAAAATTGAAAATTGGACATAGATAAGGCGAAAGAACAGGAGGATGTTGAGAGTTTCAAAGAGAGCATAAGGCAATAGCTGAGTGAAGCAGGGGAAAGGAATCCAACAGAAGACGAAAAAGTAAAATATAAACATGAAATAATGAAGGCAGTGGAGGATGAAATATGTAGAAAGACAAGGCCTAGTAAAAGTCCTTGAGTATTACAATAGATACTGGATTTATTTGCTGAAAATAGGACATACAAAAAGACATCTAATGAAGCAGCCGAAAAGGGAATACCAACGTCCGAAAACGAGGCTGACAGAAAATGCCAAATGGCTAACCAGAAATGACCAGAGGGAAGAGTAAGTCTACCTCTTATAACTAGACAAAATGTAGATACCGCCTACAGGAAGTTAAAGAGAAGAAAAGAGGAGCAGATGTATGTATAGTGCTCTCATGGAAAATGAGAAGAAATCTGACAGGTGGAAAATATACAGTATATACACACATCAAAAAAAGTTTTGCATCACCCCGGTTCCTGGAACTCCTGAAGATAGACGTTGACTGTAAATATTGTATCACAGTCACAGCCTCTTTGACTGTTCAGTGATGTCACTAAACCCGCCTAAAGATGTAAACAAGTATACATGAGCAGCGCCTATTAGATGGAAGCGGTCCGACAGCCGACAGTTCCAGTCATTCCACCAGGGAGGAGGTACACACACGACTCGTGTTGTGTGTAGTTCAACCATGCCTAGACGACCGCTCAGGATTGGCATCACATTCTCTTCACCAATGAGTGTTGCATTTGCCTTCAACCAGACAAAATGAAATGTCGTGTGGCTAGGGCCTCCCGTCGTGTAGACCGTTCACCTGGTGCAGGTCTTTCGATTTGACGCCACTTCGGCGACCTGCGCGTCGATGGGGATCAAATGATGATGATTAGGACAACACAACACCCAGTCCCTGAGCGGAGAAAATCTCCAACCCAGATGGGAATCGAACCCGGAACCTTAGGATTGGCATTCTGTCACGCTGACCACTCAGTTACCGGCGCCGGAGTTCAACCAGACAATCGTCGGAGACGTGTTTGGAGGCAACCTGGTCAGGTTGAAAGCCTTAGACACACGCTGCAGCGAGTGCAGCAAGGGTGAGGTTCCCTGCTGTTTTGGGGTGGCATTAAGTGGGGCCGACTTACGCCACTGGTGGTCATGAAAGGCGCGGTAACGGCTGTACAATACGTGAATGCCAACCTCTGACCGATAGCGCAACCATATCGGCATTCGCCTTCGTGGACGACAATTCGCGCCCCAGTCGTGCACATCTTGTGAATCACTTCCTTCAGGGTAATGACATCGCTCGACTAGTGTGGCCAGAATATTCTCTAGATATGAACCCTAGCTGTATGTTGGTACAACATGCAATATGTGGTTTTCAGGAGCAATAAAAAGGGCGGAAATGATGTTTATGTTGATTTCTATTCCAATTTTCTGTACAGTTCTGGAACTCTCGGAACCGAAGTGATGCAAAACTTTTTTGATGAGTGTGTAAATAGGGTGTATATACCAGGAAATGAACTTGAAGGCTATATTGCAGAAATAGAAGAGAAAGTAGATGAATATGAGGTGGGAGATATGATACGACGAGTCAAATGAGACAGTAGTGAAAGTCCACTTGGAGTAGATAACACACCCCACAAACTGCTGATATTCTCGGAAGACGCAGCCATGACCAAACCATTCTGCTTTGTCTGCATGATGTATGAGAAAAGAGAAATACCCTTAGAGTTCAAGAACAATCAAACAGTTCCAATTCAAAAGAAACCAGACGTGACAGGTGTGAATATTACTGAGCTATCAGTTTAATAAGACTTGATTGCAAAATACTGACACGAATTATTTACAAAAAAATGTGAGAATCTGATGTAAGTTTGATTTCGGGAGAAAAGCAGAAAGACGCAATACTGACGAAACGACTTACATTAGCAAAATGGTTCTGAGCACTATGGGACTTAACTTCTATGGTCATCAGTCCCCTAGAACTTAGAACTACTTAAACCTAACTAACCTAAGGACATCACACAACACCCAGTCATCACGAGGCAGAGAAAATCCCTGACCCCTCCGGGAATCGAACCCGGGAACCCGGGCGCGGAAAGCGAGAACGCTACCGCACGACCACGAGCTGTGGACTCTTACATTAGCAGATAGGTTAAGGAAACGCAAACTTACATTTACAGTATTTGTAAATTTAATGAAAGCTTTTGATAATGTTGACTGAAAAATATACTTTAAACTTCTGAAGACTGGGGTCGTTAAATACAGGAAGTGAAAGTCTATTTACAACATGCTCAGGAACCAGACGGTAGTTATAAGAGTAGAAGGCCAAGAAAAGGAAGCAGTGATTGAGAAGGGATGAGACAGTGTTGTAGCCGATCTCCAGTGTTATTGAATATGTACATTGAGAAAACTCTGGGAGAAAGCAAGAAAAAATTTGGAAAGAGAATTAAAGTTCAGGGACAAAAAATAAAAACTTTTAATTTAGACAGCAAGGGACTTGGAAGTCCAGTTGAGCGGACATTGTCTCTAATGCAGAACATGAAACCAATTTTAACAAAACAAAATGAGAATATTGGAATGTAGAATTAAATCAGATGTTGCTGAAGGAATCGGATTAGAAAGTGAGACGCTAAAGGTAGTAAATCAGATTTGCTATTTGGACAATAAAACGAATAATGTTGGCCGAAGTAGGGATGATATGAAATGTATATCGGTAATACCAAGAAAAGAGTTTCTGAAGAAGAGAAATTGGTCAAGACTGAATATAGAGTTAGGAAGTCTTTTCTGAAATCGTTTTTCTGCAGTACAGCCTTGTACGGGAGTGAAAAGTGGACAAAAAGAAGTTAAGAAAAGAACAGAAGCTTCTGAAATGTGACGCTACAGAAAAATGTTGAAGATTAGATGAGAAGATGGCATAACTAGTGAGGAGGTACTCTACAGAAATGTGAAAAAAAGAAATTTGTGGTATAACTACACTACAAGAAGGTATCGGTTGGTAGGACACATTCTGAGACAGCAAGAAATCGTTATTTCAGTATTGCATAGACGTGTAATGAGTAGAAGTTAAAAGTGGTTCACACTTTGTATAACGCGGTTCACCTCACCTTATAAAAACGACTTTGGCTAACTGAGAGCTACCTGTGCACTAACACTACAGCTAACGTTATTTAAGCAGCCCTGAGTGCAAAATCATCTGGAGTTTGTAATCTTCCCCTTCCTTCCTACTTACATCTATAATCGACATTACACAATGTCCTTTATGAACTTTGAGAGGAGCCAGTATTACAATAAACTTTCAAGCTTACTTAGCTTGTCGTGTTCAGATGGCTCCAGTTCTTCTTGTGTAGGGGTCTGATTATTGAAGCTGAAATTCTGAAATTTCAGGTCCTCACGGTTGGATTCAACTAAATAAATTTGAAGATTGTTGTTGCCGAATTTTTATTTTTACTTAACTATATTTTCTCACATTATAGTATATGGTACTTTCTTTTGACTTTTCACGTTAACAAAGCCGAAATTACATTGTTCGCACAAAAATTCAAAAATACGTCTGATCACATCAAAGGCATGCTTACGACTCTCACACTCTGCGGAAAGAACAACATTCCAAAGGGTTTACAATTTTTCTTAAGAAATGAATGTCTGCTAGCTTCAATTTCGATTATTATTTCATAAATGAATCTAAAAATAAACATAGAAAACGGTACAGGATTGTGTAATTAATAATAGTAATCTTACGTGAGCAAATGTTTCGTTATTATAAATGTTTCTGAAAAAAATAATTTTAACTGTACACTCAGTAGTAGTACTTAACGATTCTAACACCAAAACTAAAATATTTCATAAAGCGATTCCTTTTCATAAATTTTAGCTTGAAATATAACATACTGTGTATAAAATTATATGAAAGTCTTCAGAAAAGCGACTGAGATAATACTGACATACCCTAAACTCGAAAAATAATACTGGTATCGACAAATACCGTTGGGCAAAAACTTGATAGTGGGCGACTCGTCAGTGATACGAATAGCACCAAAGACAGGTGTGGTTTCCTAATTTTATTACGTCTATTTTGTCACTGTCTGCTAGATAAAACGATAAAGGCCTTTCTAATATTGCAGCAGTTGTAATACATGCCAAATAAGCGTGACTATTTTGGCACAACTGGTCATTTTTATCTACCTCATTTACATAAATCAAATGACAGAATATAATTCACGAAGTGCCTATATCAAATGCCTATTAGTTTTACTACAAGAAAAAAGTTTTATGTTGGGAAATAATTTCACATTTCGTTCATATGCTCCAATTTCTCAAGCGTGAGCTCGAAAAGTAATAGCAGTACGAAATTTTTATACAAATTTGCAATCGTCATATTCTTCCATATAATTTGTGTGTTGTCCGTTTCTCCTCCCTCCTCATTCTAACAAACAATCTTGTCGTCACTAATTCTGTAACTATTACTGCCATTGCCTAGACGCTTGGACGCGTCCTGCTACACAGTCTCACGGTAGAATGTCGTGACCTAAGCTTATTTCGAAAATAAGAATTCAGGCTGCTACGGCAAAACTAAACCAAGAGCGTCCACCAGAATTTGGTTAGTAATATGTGTTCGTTATTACGTCCACATTCCTTCAAAATGAACGAGCATTCATGTTTGGGATAGGTGGTAACAAGTGGGTGCTGTACTGACTGTCAGTTATAATTAAGGTAAGAATGAAGACACACCGACTCAGGTTACTAGCATGTCCATCCTCCGTTGCACAGAAAATATGAACATGCAAAATATGAGCGGGCGGATAAGATACTCTGCCGTATTTGCAGGAAAGAGTAGTGTGGAGAGCTGCACCATACTACTCTTCGGACTGAAGACCGCAACAACAATACACGTTAGTAACATGAGAAACTTTTGAAAAACAGATTACTTAAGGAGGTACTGAGTAGTGAGATCCAACTACTGCCTTCAGAAATATTTCTCTGGACCCTGGATCAGTATAATTGTGGAAAAAGATCGCAGTATTGAAAACATGTTCTTGAAGATGTTGAATGGACGAGAAGGTGTGCACCAAACGATAAAGTGAGCATAAGAAGGAAAGAGATGAAACATGACATTACACCAGCAGAGATAAGGAGCGTTCTACGTGCATTGACTTCACTAAGAGGTGTAACGAATGGTGACGTGGTACGTCGAGAAGATGAACAGCATCTTTACTCAGTGTTCAACAACTACCTACATGAATATATGAGAGGATACAATGCCACAGACCAGATACGACACAACCGCGGGATGTTTAGATGCAAGCATTCCTAGTGAACGCAGTGTTGTCAGCATGAATGTTAGTTCCAGAGCTATGTCCCACATTCAGTGATGAACAACTGTATTCCGCTGGATTATTACCAGTGGCTTGATAGAGAAGTACCGTACTGAATTCGGAGTTGTGAGATTTCAGAATGACTTTTGTATTTCTAAATACTCCCTGTTGTAGATAGTTTTGTCAAACCGCATTTTCTTTTCATTTTGTTACCTCATATCTACCGCTAATATTTATAGTCTGTTCTGAATAATGGTTTCTTCTTAATGTTTAAATTTTCTAATTCCATATCACTTTCTTGTGTTTCTGTGTATTATGGTAAAGTTTTCATATTTGTCATTAATTTTGTTTCTTTAGAATAAATTTTGGGGCCAGTTCTAGTTCCTGTTCTTTCAGTATGATGTATTTGAGTTACTTCTATGAGATTTTCTGTATGAATTCCAAAATCAAATGCAAAACCCAAGCAGTTTATCGTAATACGATTTGATTCACTCACCTGCATTGTTTCCATTTTCTGATCATTAGCTCTAAATTCCAGTTATTTCCACCTTCTTGTAAAACATAGTGAAACGGTAATGATTTTCAATCAACGCCAGGTTTTATTTAAAATGGCTCAAACATTTCTCTCATTCATTTCATTTTAGATATTTTATTAGTCAGAGATTCACGAAATATGTTAGAAAATTTTTCTTTTGTTTTGTAGATTTCTCATTGTACTGGTTCATCACCCAGTTTTGACAGCCGTAAGAGAAACGTAAAAAAATCTAATTTTTATGACACCATAAAAACGGTAAGAAAATGATTGTTCTCTCTTCTTAGCGGATCTGCTCTAATCTCAAAATGTATTTCCTTCTTTGTAAAACGAGTCTGAATTGTGAAGCTACAATGAAATACTTGTGAAGATTGCCACGAGAACGACCGTGCTGCACAAATCAGCCTTCTGAAGGTTATGAAACAAATGGAAGCTGTCACCACGTTATAAAGTTATTGTATCTTCCTAGTGGGAACTAAAGAAAGGGGCCGACACTTTGTGCCGCTCTTGCTGTCAGGAGGGAATGAGGAAACAGAGTGGAGCGCGAAATCCGGAGGTTATAAAGGAAAGGGTGGCAGAAGATCCTTCAAGAGTGGCTCGGGCAATGATAGTTACAGCTGCCCATGTCGACAGGCCACGTGTTAGCCTAGTCATTGTGCAACGTCACAGTCGGTCATTCATCGCCAAGACTGGACCTTTCTGTAGAGATTACCAGATGGAACTAACCACTGATTTCAGTTAGGACGGCGATGCGCCCTACTACTCAGATTCATGTTCCTTGCAAGGACCAGGTATCTCATTGTCAGATTAAAGCTGCACGCAGACAATATCCAATCACATAGCGTAATAACGCTGCACCTTATCTTTCTTTCTCCTTGAGTTAAGTTTCTCTAAGTTGCTATCAGAAGCCTTCTTTCAAGTAATCCCGAGTAAAAGGAACCGAGTAGATCAAGAGAAATGATAATCCAACTATGGCAAGATTGTTGACTATATTGATTTCGTGGCAGTTATTTTTCAAGAAGAATTTTTTCTAAACATACAAAACTTTTATATCAAGGGCTTCTTTCAATAGTGGTACAAGTCCATTTTTGTTCATATTGAGATACAGAGTCCTAAAGTTAAATGAGCGCTGAAAAATCTGCAGTTGAAAAAATGGTTCAAATGGCTCTGAGCACTATGGGACTTAACATCTGTGGTCATCAGTCCCCTAGGACTTAGAACTACTTAAACCTAACTAACCTAAGGACATCACACACAACCATGCCCGAGGCAGGATTCGAACCTGCGACCGTAGTGGTCACGTGGTTCCAGACTGAAGCGCCTAGAACCGCGAGACCACCGCGGCCGGCTCTGCAGTTGAGGTACCAGAAATATTCAAGCATATGGCTTCTTGCTACAGATGAACTTTCCTTCTGTTCGTTTGGCTCATTAATTTCAGAAGCATTATAGACAGAAAAGTGGAGGTAATGGACTTGTGCCACTATTGAAATAAGCCCTTCATATTTACTGTTAGATGGAATTTGTTATTCAGTAGAGACTTTGGTTTAGATACGTGGTCCTTATTAAGAGTTCCGAAGAAATGAAAATTTTCGTTGCCCTAGCAGAGCTACCACTGAGGGCTGTGCGGTGGAAAATATTGTGAGTAAATATGGACAATTGAAGTTAACAGTTTACATCTTCGTTAGTAAAGTCTGTTGTTTCTTGTAACGCAAAACTAATTCTACTAGAAGATTTTCCCAGCATGGACTCGTGTTTCTGCGCTCTCTAATAGACAATATGGTGTTCGGTCTACCTTCTTTAGCAATCTGAAATTTTAAAACAGCTGTTTAATAATGTTTACGAGGTCTGTTAAAAATTTCCGGAATTTTGTCCACAGAATTTTTCTACGCTTACCTTTTATTTATTGTGCGTGGTCGCCTTCGAAATCGCTCCCTACAACTGACACATCGCTCCCAACGCCATTTCCGAAAGCAGTCTTCGTACGCCTCCTGCCGGATCGAGCGAAGCGCCGTCTGCGAATTCTCTTTTATCTCGTCTATCGTTGCAAATCTTTGTTCTTTCAAAATGGTTTACAACTTTGGAAATTAAAACAAGTCTGCCAAGGCCAAGTCTGCTGAGTATGGAGAACGAAGCAGCACAGCAATTTCGATTTTTGTGCAACAGTCACGCTTCAACATGGATGAATGTGGGGTGGGGGGTGTTATCGTGATGCAAAAGCCACGAATTGGCTCGCCACTTTTTACCGTTACCTTCCCATATCTTTCGGCAGGCGTCACAAGACATCTCGATAGTACCATCGATTAACAGTTTGTCGATGTGAGGTGAATTCATGAACAACTAATCTTTCCAAGTCAAAGAAAACTGTCAGCATGACTGACATTTGACCTAACCTGGCCGGCCGGTGCGGCCGAGCGGTTCTAGGCGCGTCAGTCTGGAACTGCGTGACCGCTACGGTCGCAGGTTCGAATCCTGCCTCGGGCATGGATGTGTGTGATGTCCTTAGGTTAGTTAGGTTTAAGTAGTTCTAAGTTCTAGGGGACTAATGACCTCAGATGTTAAGTCCCATAGTGCTCAGAGCCATTTGAACCATAGACGAGCTTATTTTGTCTTAGAGAACCTTTCCCAAGCCATTCTGAAGATTGAACATGGTCTCAAAATCATAACCGTAGACTACTCACACCTCATCACCAGTTATGATTCTCTTAATGGACATTTCGTTCTGATTTGCGCGATCCAAAATTTTTTCACGGATCGCGAGGTGAACAGCTTTCTGGTCTTGATCCATGAGCCGTTGGACGAACTTGGTGGCAACGCAATACATTCAAAGATGACGTATCAGGATTTCATGACATGGTCCAACTGAAATATTACATTCTTTTGCAGTCTCAAGGACAGTCAGTCTTCGATTGGAACGCACAATTTCGTTGACGTTCCTGACATGTGCGTCGTCGATTGACGTCGAAGGGCGTCCTGAACGAGGGCCATCTATAACTTCGTCCGGCCATTTTTAAACCGTGTGAACCATTCGTAACCCCGAATACGGGTTAAGAACTCATCACCGTGGCTTCCTGCATCATTTGGTGTGTCTGTTGAGTTTCACTCAAAATTTAATGCACACGTGTTGCTCCTCAAACTCTGCCACTCGAAATGTACAAAATGTGCAACACAGCGGTCTACTCAATACAGCACTAAATAATAACTAACAGACATGCAACAGTTATCCGGCAGTTACCCATTAAACACAGGCGTATGCAGGGCTGCCAGTCGCATTTCGCTCCAACACACCATTGACGCGAGATTACAATGTCCCGTAATTTTTGTAACAGACCTCGTAAATGATTCACCATACGCTTTACGGAAGGTATCTGGAAGAATTGAGAATTGTGGGAAGGTTTCTGGCCGAATGCAATTCATCTGTAAATGTAATCGCATACAAGACCTAAAAATGAGCTATTTTTAAACGTTTGTTGCAATATTTAGCGTCCTTATCGTGTCGGCACGACGTCAGATATTGCACAAATTTTGGAGTACGCTGAAAGGAATGCAACACAGCAGTACAACCGAGTCATATAGTCGTAGAAATTTTCCCTCGCTCCATAAGCGAATGGAGTAGGACAGGAAATGAGTAATATTAGTACGGTATACTATCCGCCATGCACTCTACAGTGTCTGGTTTTATTTATATTTATTTTATAGCTGGAGAGAACTGTTTGAATAATGGCTCGTGGCAACGTGAGGGAGTTTTGAAACAAACGGTAGTTTGGCATAGTGAATCCAAATTAGAGATGGGAAAACCAACCAGTTAAAACTGACACCAGTATTTTAGTTCTGAATAAACAGCATTTTTCGGTGTTTGTTTGGTCTTGGTTATAACGGGTGATTTTCTTTAATTATTTACTAATGATCGAGCAAAAAAATCGAAACATCAGTTAGTTACAGCAGCAGTGCTAAAATTTTTCCTTTTTAAATAAACCTTTCTTAAAAAAGGACCAATTTTTATTCGTAAAATTTGCGTTGGTTTGAAATATTGTGTTATTATTGAAAACGGAATAAGAACTGTACACCACTGCTGAGACAACAATGTCCCCGTTGCTGCAATTTGTAGGATAAGGTAAGCTCGTACGTAGAGTTCCAAATTTCACGGATTTTCCGTCAAATTTGACGGAATTTCATGTTGTGTGACGCGTAAAATTTGGTTTTGACAGTTGAAGGAGTTTTTGACGGGTATTATTAAAACTGGGCCTTTTGAGGAGGATTATTCTGGTGTCATTTTATTTAGGAAAAAGGAATAATATTTTATTTGATAAAACTATTACGAATGCAAATCTTAGGTGTATTGCAATAAAACCCAAAATTTCACTCAGTGTGTTGCAAAAACGGTATTTATTTCTGATTTGTTCCTTCAGATTAAATACAGGGTGTTTAAAAAATGACCGGTATATTTGAAACGGCAATAAAAAGTAAACGAGCAGCGATAGAAATACACCGTTTGTTGCAATATGCTTGGGACAACAGTACATTTTCAGGCGGACAAACTTTCGAAATTACAGTAGTTACAATTTTCAACAACAGATGGCGCTGCAAGTGATGTGAAAGATATAGAAGACAATGCAGTCTGTGGGTGCGCCATTCTGTACGTCGTCTTCCTGCTGTAAGCGTGTGCTGTTCACAACGTGCAAGTGTGCTGTGGACAACATGGTTTATTCCTTAGAACAGAGAATTTTTCTGGTGTTGGAATTCCACCGCCTAGAACACAGTGTTGTTGCAACAAGACGAAGTTTTCAACGGAGGTTTAATGTAACCAAAGGACCGAAAAGCGATACAATAAAGGATCTGTTTGAAAAATTTCAACGGACTGGGAACGTGACGGATGAACGTGCTGGAAAGGTAGGGCGACCGCGTACGGCAACCACAGACGGCAACGCGCAGCTAGTGCAGCAGGTGATCCAACAGCGGCCTCAGGTTTCCGTTCGCCGTGTTGCAGCTGTGGTCCAAATGACGCCAACGTCCACGTATCGTCTCATGCGCCAGAGTTTACACCTCTATCCATACAAAATTCAAACGCGGCAACCCCTCAGCGCCGCTACCATTGCTGCACGAGAGACATTCACTAACGATATGGTGCACAGGATTGATGACGGCGATATGCATGTGGGCAGCATTTGGTTTACTGACGAAGCTTATTTTTACCTAGACGGCTTCGTCAATAAACAGAACTGGCGCATATGGGGAACCGAAAAGCCCCATGTTGCAGTCCCATCGTCCCTGCATCCTCAAAAAGTACTGGTCTGGGCCGCCATTTCTTCCAAAGGAATCATTGGCCCATATTTCAGATCCGAAACGATTACTGCATCACGCTATTTGTGGCGGTACAAACTGCCTTAGACGACACTGCGAACACCTCGTGGTTTATGCAAGATGGTGCCCGGCCACATCGCAAGGCCGATGTCTTTAATTTCCTGAATGAATATTTCGATGATCGTGTGATTGCTTTGGGCTATCCGAAACATACAGGAGGCGGCGTGGATTGGCCTCCCTATTCGCCAGACATGAACCCCTGTGACTTCTTTCTGTGGGGACACTTGAAAGACCAGGTGTACCGCCAGAATCCAGAAACAATTGAACAGCTGAAGCAGTACATCTCATCTGCATGTGAAGCCATTCCGCCAGACACATTGTCAAAGGTTTCGGGTAATTTCATTCAGAGACTACGCCATATTATTGCTACGCATGGTGGATATGTGGAAAATATCGTACTTTAGAGTTTCCCAGACCGCAGCGCCATCTGTTGTTGACAATTGTAACTACTGTAATTTCGAAATTTTGTCTGCCTGAAAATGTACTGTTGTCCCAAGCATATTGCAACAAACGGTGGTAAAACTGTTTGAGTTGATCTTTCATTTGTCATATCATTTTTAACTGTAAGTTTAATGTAATAAATATTATAAAGCGTTAAAACCCCTATATTCATTTATAAACACCCTGTACATGTAGGTTATAACCAATAACTGAACTGAAATTACTTCTTAGATATCCATACTATGGTGCAATGTACATGGTTATTTCTTAGCTAATAGGATCAAACTTCTCTGATGTCTGGCAAATTCAGTAAAGTAAAAATAATGCACTGGCAAATGGCACTAATTTATGGTGCAAGCAAAGATACAATAGTAAGAGTCCCATACTCTCGAACTGAGCATAGGGAGCTGAAGCAGGAATCCTGAAAGTCCATCCTGGGGAAGGTCCGAGTGAAGGTGGTTTGCCATCGCCCTGCTCCGACCTGTTACGAAGTGTTGAGCGTGTTTTTGTACACAGGGGACGACTGTGATGGGTGCTAGTACTGTGTGGTGTCGTATTTGTGTTTTTACGGATGAGAAGGGAGAGGCTGAAACTCGCTGCTGGCACACAACGTAATTCTCTCAAAAAGCTTAAAAGAGGCCTCTGAGCTTAGCATCCCTATCCGACGGACGAATCACCATCAACTGTGTCACATGTCCTCTCTTCATGAAAGATTTGGAATTTAATCTAGGATATTGGCCCAAAAACTGGCTTTCGGGGGGTTTAATCTATCATCTCTCCTCCCATAGCCGGCCAAATACTGGCAGCGAAAGTATCATCCACCACCAGGATTCGAACTGGCTTTAAATATACGGTACGTGCCTCCAGCACCAGCAGCACACTAAGAACAATATGCTTTGCTCTATGAACTAATGCCGCGAATTGTGGGTAGTGAGTGCAATAGATTAGTGTACGGTACTTCTCGTGAATTGTAACTTAGCATCCGTCGAGGGGGGTTTGCGGGCAGAGGGGAGAATGGGGAAGCTGTGCTGCGTGAACTGATAGCCCGCGAGAGGAGCAGGGGGGAGGGAAGGAGAAACTCCACCCCCAGGTGTTGTTAGCACCCCGTGCAGGCAACAGAAACCTGTGTTTTGAACTTCTGTGACTCATGATAACCGGCTTTCTTTTCCGAAATGGAGTAGAAGATAGCCCCCGTGATGAGCCAACAAGTGCATCATCACTCATTTTCATAAAAATCATAATGAATACAGTGCAACAAAAGACAGACAGCTCAGCTCAGCAACAAAGGAGACGACAATGCAGTAAACACTTGCTAATGGTACGCTGTGCTGTTGGCAACGAACATCTGCCAATCCCGGCAATAATTCTGCCCGCTGCTGCCGATTTCTACCGATCATGACTGGGGAGCTGCGCATCAGGCTACAGACCACACTGTTGTAGTGACCTATTGTGTGTTTCAACAACTAGTGTCTAGTACTCATTTTCTTCATTTTTACGAGTGGTTGAACATGTCTAAAAAGAATTTCAAGCACTATGTACAACGTTTTAGAAAAGAGTGGTTAAGTGATAAACAATTAAAGTATTCGGCTATTACCGGTGCCCGGGGAACCTAGTAGTACGCGGAGTAAGTATTGCCATTGCAACCTGAATGTGCGTTCGTCAGATTTACTTCTGCATGGAAAAGTAAGAAACATTTGAAAGCGGATTAACATGTTTCATTGTCTACTTTGCCATTTCAGTACTCGTATATAAAACTTACGTACGAACGTGCAGCTTCTGTAGCTGCTCTTACATTACTTGTAGTTAATCACTACAATTACATCCGTTGATCATCTTTCAGATCCAACCAAGAGATTTTTACAAAGTGCTGACCATGCATCTCTTTTACGGCTACACCGTATGAAGAGCAGTGCTTTGATCAAGAACATTTTATTGCAGTACTTTACTTCAGAAATACAGAACGATGTTGTCAATGGACATTTCTGTCTTCTTATGGATGAATTTACAGACATTTCTGTCACCAAATTGTTGGCTGTGTGCATTGTATATTTTTCAAAACAACAAAGCAGAGATGTTTCCATCTTATCAGGAATTGTTGATCTATAACAGTGGAGTGTTGAATGTATTGTTACTGCAGTAAAGTCATTAATTTCAGGTTATGGTCTAGGCATTAAACATATGAGAGGAATTGGTATGGATAATGCCTCAGTAATGGCAGGTATTAACAAAGGGGTGTACCAGAAACTGAGACGTAAGGTCCATAATCTTGTATTGATCCCCTCTGTTGGCCATTCAGTTCAGTTAGCAGTGTCCTCTGCTGCCTAAATGCTACCAGGGACTCTTGACGTATTAATTTGTGAAACTTATTCTTGTTTTCCAGATCTTCATCTCGGCAAGCCACGTAAAGGGGTTGTTTAACGCAATAAGTGATGGAGCCGAACCCCGAAAATTAACACCTGTCAGACACAAGGTGGCTATCCATCGAAGTTGCTGTTAACCGCATTTTAAGTCAGTGGCGGGAACCACAGACGTATTTTGAAATATCTCAACATCAGACTAAGTGCTACACAGCTGAACTATTCTATAGGACGTACTCTGACGCCATCAATAAGTTTTATCTTCTGTTTCGTTGACCAACTCTGAAAGAATGTGAAAACGTCAATAAATCATTCCAATCAGGGTAGAACAGACCGTTCAAAGCTAGTGCAAGTCTTAATTCTTACTGTAGGTCTGAAGAGGCGGATTGTTGTCCCTAGTTATAAGGGGGATTTGCTAAAGGTAGACGATAGAAAATACAAATCCCCTAATATTTATCTTGGCAATGAAGTAGGGATTTCATTGGTAAATGCCGGCCGGAGTGGCCGTGCGGTTCTAGGCGCTGCAGTCTGGAGCCCAGCGACCGCTACGGTCGCAGGTTCGAATCCTGCCTCGGGCATGGATGTGTGTGATGTCCTTAGGTTAGTTATGTTTAATTAGTTCTAAGTTCTAAGCGACTGATGACCTTAGAAGTTAAGTCGCATAGTGCTCAGAGCCATTTGAACCATTTTTTTCAAGTGTAAATATTACGATGGAACATAAAATTAAAGCAGAAAGCGAAAAAGTTTTTCGCAGTAGATGCGAAAATTTTCAGTAGAGGAGCTCCAGAGGCGACTGCCGAAAAATGTCAGGGTTTGGCAAAAAGTGTGCCCAATTGCTCCAGAACAATGTTTGAGGGTGCTGAAAGAAAGTGTAATCCCTCTAGCTCAGGAATTTCAATCACGTGATACAGATATACCAAGAATAATAACAAAAATTGACAGCCAGTGGTCAAAATTAACTACTGTTTAATGGAAAAATGTCAACTATAAAGTAGAACTCTTGGCAAGAGATCGCATCACATAAAGACGCTAGTTCGCAAAATCAATTTCAGGATCTCTCAGATCTTGTAATGGTGTATTTGGTGTTATTTTGTTCAAATGTTGAGGTCGAAAGAGCATTTAGCATGCTCAACAATGGAAAGCCTCTCTCAGGAATAGATTTAAAACCGATATGGTAAACGCAGTTCTCACCGTGTGGGCAAAACGTAAGGCGTGTGAACAAGTGCTGTCATAATTACATCTCACCAGAGCATGCTTTGGCACAACGGCTGCCTACCAAGTAGACCACCAATCCTGCACGTCAGCTGAAGAATAGGCAGAGGACGATGTGGAAGAACTGTTATTAATTCAAACAACATATGGACGTTTTGCAGCCGAAATATTAGAAGTAGAAGCTGCATGTGTGCGACTGCACGACCGAAATTTCATGGAGCGTGTTTCAATTTGGTTGTTACTGTTCCATTAAAAGTGTGAGACAGTTATATAACAACATGTATTTTATATTTCGGCCGAGTAAGGCGGATTTTTAAATGTTTGCTTGTAAACTAGGTTTGAGAGCAACGTCTAAAATAAATTTTGATTTCGTATTTTTATTCGCAAGAAAATACGGAGATATTGATTTTGACGGATTTTTAAATGTTCGCTCGATGCACAAACAAATCAATGGGTGTAATGTTTTGCAGTAAGTTTTATGTTTTCTTTATTTTTGAAGATAAGATAGAGATATTTCATTTTGACAGATTTTTGGTGTTGGTTGGACAGAAAAAAGTAATCACTTGTTGGCAACACTGCTTGTGCGTGCAGTGTGCAAGACCTGGCTTGTGCTGTAGTTTTTTGCACCTTTTTCAGACGTCCGGTGTACTGCAGAATGGCACCAACTCTACTCTGGAAATATTTTTACGAAGTGACGTATCAATGAAGTACAATGCTTTATCTGTTTTAAGAGATTAGGTACTTGTGTGCAACTTGTGGTAACAGCAATTAATTAAAAACTTAAGAACAGTTCATTCATTGTCATCATCATTTCCTCGGGCTTTTGTGCCACTTCAACGCGCGGTCCGCCTTGTTACTACGAATTTGACAATGTTAGTGTCCCCTTCCTGTCACCACACCCTACCACTTCCCCCCCCCCCTCCGCTTTTGTGATGGACGTAATTAGTGTACGCCAGCTGTCAGCATCTAGTATAAATCATGAACTAGTGTGAACGTATTCAAATGTTTGCGAGTCGTGTAACTAAGGCGGGACATGGTGTTCAGCCCTGTACTCACCAAGTGGGACGCGGTAAACCAAAACCACATCCACACTGGCTGGCATACTGACCCTCGACGTGAATCCGCTGGGAGGATTCGATCCGGGGCCAGCGCACCTACATGTCTCCTGGCGGGTCAAACAACAATTCATTCATAGTATACAATAAAAATAGAAAGTAGCTGATCTGTTGCCTTTGTCTACATAACATGCGTTTACCTGCTCGTAGCTCTTCAAAACGGACAAATTAACACGAAAACAGAATTCTTCGCTCTCACTTTTCAGCCTTTAGCACTGATTATTCGTAATGCCTAATAGAGATACCATCCTCGATTAGAACATGATTTTTGAGCAGAATTTCAAATAATTAAAATCAATAGGAGAGTAGTGGCGAATTTTTGTCGCATTCAACCATTTATCACTATTTAAGAAAAGCAACCAACGATGGATGGACTAAGTTTTCTTTTATTTGCGTATTTAATATTTTGATCCTGCGTTTCTGTTAAAAATTTTTCAATCTTCGTTCAATTTCTGCTATTGTTACACAAAGTAATAGGAATAAAAAGCTGAAAATTGATTGTTTCAACAAAAAAAAACTAAAACCCGGTTCTACAGCTATATCTACATGGACACTCCACAACTTACACTTAAGTGCCAGGCAGAGGGTTCATCGAACCAACTTCACACTAATTCTCTATTATTCCACTCTCGAGCAGCGCGCGGATAAAACAAGCAGCTATATCTTTCCGTCCGAGCTCTCGTTTCCGTTATTTTATTATGATGATCGTTTTTCCCTATGCAGGATGGTGTCAACAAAATATTTTCGCATTCGCAGAAGAAAATCGGTGATGGAATTTCGTGAGAAGATTCCGCTGCAACGAGAAACGTCTTCGTTTTAATGATGTCCGGCCCAAATCCTGTATCATGTTAGTGACACTCTCTCACCTATTTCGTGATAATACAAAACGTGCTGCTCTTCTCTGAACTTTCTCAATGTATCCGTTAATCCTATCTGGTAAGGATCCCACGCCGCGCAGCAGTATTCTAAAAGAGGAAGGACAAGCGTAGTGCAACCAGTCTATTTAGTAGGTCTGTTACACTTTCTAAGTGTTCTGCCAATAAAACGCAGTCTTTGGTTTGCCTTCCTCACAAGATGTTCTGTGAGTTCTTTCCAATTTAAGTTTTTCGTAATTGTAGTTCCTACGTATTTACTAGAATTTACGGCCTTTAGATTTGACTGATTTATCGTGCAACCGTAGTTTAACGGATGACCTCACACTTTCCATTATTTAGGGTCAATTGCCACTTTTCGCAACATTCAGGTACTTTTTTTGATCTTCTGATACGTTTACTAGACCATAAACGACAGCAACATCTGCAAACAACGTATGACGGCTGTTGAGATTGCCTCCTAAATCATTTACATATATAAGGACGCCAGAACGCCAGAAATCGCTTCTGTTTTATGACTTCCCCATCAGTTACTACGAATTGTGTTTTCTCGACAGGAAATCACGAATTAAGTCACGAAAATGAGGCGATATTCCACAAGCACGCAATTTCATTATGAGCCTTTTGTGTGATATAGTAGCAAAAGCCTTCTGGAAATCCAGAAATACGGGATCAGTTTCAAATCCCTTGTCAAGAGCAATCAACACTTTGTGAGTGTAAAGAGCTAGTTGCGTTTCACAAGAACGATGCTCTCTAAAACCGTGTAGACTATGTGTCAATAGACCTTGTCTTCGAGGTAATTCACAATGTTCGAACACAATATATGTTATAAATGCCGCAGCATAGGACGTTAATGATATTAGCCTGCAATTTAGTTCATTACTCCTATTGCCTTTGTCGAATATTGACGTGACCTGTTTAACTTTCCAGTCTTTGCGTACGAATCTTTCGAACGAGCGGTTGTATCTGATTATTAAGTATGGAGCTATTGCATCAGCATACTCTGAAAAGAACCTAGTTAGTATACAGTCTGGACCTGAAGACTTGGTTTTATTAAGTGATTTAAAGTGCTTCACTACTCAGAGGACATCTACTTCTAAGTTCCTCATGTTGGCAGCAGTTCTTGATTCGAATCCTGGAATATTTATTTCGTCTTCTTGGATGAAGTAATTTCGGAGGTCTGTCTTTAATAATTCTGCTTTGGCAGCTCTGTTGCCGATAACATTTCCATTGCTATCATGAAGAAAAGGCATTTCGAGCTTCTGTAAAAGATCTCCATTCTTCGTTTAAATTTGGCATTCTTTTTTCTTTGTGTCTGTAACAGTGTTCAGACACGTTTCGTGTACGATGGGGAACCAGCTCCATCGTTTGTTAATTTATTTGGTAGAAATCTTTCAAAAGTCAATTTGTTTGGTATGAATCTCTCAATTTCTGTCGATGTTATTTCTTTGAATTCGAGCCGCATCTGGTTTGCACTTACGTTGTTAATTTTAAAGGAGTGGAGTTGTCTCTCAGGAAGCCGTCAAGTGTATTTTTATCTTCTTTTTTGAATAGGTATAACTTTAGTTGATCTTTGGAGCTTTTGGGGGCTACAACGTTCAATCTTGATACGACAGTTCTCCGTTCGCTAATACCTGTATTCGATCTGATGCTCGTTATTAGCTCACGAATATTTGTTACTAAAAGGTCAAGAGTGTTTTCGCGTGGGCTCATGAACTAACTGGTCTAAACAACTTTTAGCGAAGGCGTTTAGCACAATTTTGGATGACGTTTTATGCGTCTCTCCGGTTTTAATATGTATTTTCGCCAGCATATCGAAGGTAAATCGAAGTCACCACCAAATATGATTGCAAAAATCTGGTATGTGTTTGAAATTAAACTCAGATTTTCTTTGAACCAATTAGCAATGGTATCATCTGATTTCTGTGGTCGATAAAAGAATGTATTTACTATTTTATTCCGGTTGCCAAAAATAATCTCTGCCCATACTAACTAACAGGAACTGTGTAAATTAAATTTCGCTATAATATAAACTGCTAACAGCAACAAACACGCCACCACCAATTGCGTTTAGCCTATCCTTTCGGAACACCGTTAGATTTTTTGCAAAAGTTTCATCCGGCTTTAGCCAGCTTTCAGTGGCTGTAACGACTTGAGCATCAGTGCTAAATTTCAGCGATAACCGCCATCCCTAGTCCAAATGGGAACATTTAAGATGGTATCTTTCGTGGCGAACCTCCTGAAATATTTTCCATAACTATATTATGGGAACTGTATTTAATCTAATTGTGGGGCAATAGACCCAGTACAAAAAATGTGAAGCGTAGTGCATGTACGGGTGTATTCGTTTACTGTCTACACGGTAAAATCACTCAGTAACTCGAAATGTACTAAGTACCTAATCTACTGCCTATCGTAGACCGTGGGATGTGTGCAGTTACTGTACATTGCATTTGGAGTATGTGTATGCAGATGCAGACATACATTTCCCAGAACGTCCCGTCACTGCAGCACCCAAAAAAATGTTATTTCTCTTGCAGAAAGTGGACGTGATAGCACTCGGTTTTTATAAGGCAGTTTTCTGGTTTATTAATGTCTGCAAATCTTGGTGAACCTACCACCCATTAGTCCGCCCTCTTTCTTAATTGCTTACATTTCTGAGAATAGGCGCACACCTTGCTACATAAATTTATGACTTCATATAAGCAAGGGTAATGAGACGGACATGAATTTCGGGGGCTTCTCCCACTTACCCCGCTCTCTGTTGTGGTTTTCGACGAACGAAGGACGCTAATGAGAGGAGCCCGCCACAAAGGTAGCGAGGGGCGAGCCAGCAGCGAGCTGCTCCGACAGACGAGAAAAATGAGCCGCCTGCTGTTGCCGGAGGTTAAGAATGATGCGTCTTACGACTCTGCTGAAGCTTGACGTTCACCTTTCAAAAGAGGCTCGCTTTCACAGGCAGCCTCAGCGAATGAAAAACACTTTACTTTGCCGAAGAAATGTCGGCATTTTATACCATTTACGGAATAGATGGTTTACAGAAATTTCTTACGCAACACTGGTATTACCATTTAGTAGCCGTATTAACACTACCAGTAGTAACGCATTTACCATAACGCGCAATCGCGGAGGGGAGGGTGCGGGGTGGAGGCTATTTTATGCCCACCAAAAAAATTTAAAAAATTGAAATTGTTGACTTACATTGACATCATACTTTTTAAAGAACTTGTGATGTGTAGGTAGGGTCCAGAGGCTGATAATATAGGCTATACCAACGCGCTTTCATTAACGTGGAATACGAAGAACTAGCCTGGTGGGCGGGGGGAGGGGGGGGGGGAGTCGGGAGGAGTACTTTACGGCTTCGGTGAAAGCAAATATTTAACAATATAAGTTTTTTTTTATTTTGATTAATTTTTACACACAATATAATTTTTAAAGAGATGATTATGTGTACTTAAGGTCCTGAACCCGAATACGACATTCATTGGCGAAAGTGACATCAACTTCAGAGACATTAATCTTTGAGGTAAGTTTAACCCATAAAATTTTAACCATTTATGGAATCTCGTAGCAGAGTTAATTAAAAACAATAAATATTTTTTCAGTATTTTAAAATTTATTGTAACTGCCTAGATAACAATATCTTCGTGAGATGGACATAAAACACCCGCCCCTCCCTCTTGGTGCTGTGCGGGTTAACGTAGACATCAACATCACTGACGGTGCAAATCAAGCTATCCAACCGTTATTAAAATCTTGATTTTCAGTTCGCGTTAGAACAGGAAATACTGTCCTGAACGAAAATGTTTGCATTTTCTTATGCATTAGAAGAATGAAAGTCACTTTATGCACCTCTACTCAGCCAACCACTTTCAATGGCATGGCAGATGGTACTTACAACTGTACCCGGTAACTCGTCCTCTTCCGCTCCATTAGCGTCCGGAGTGCGAGAACAATAATATCATCGCTCAACCTACTCATTGAGCGCTGTAATTGGTCTAATCTTGTCTTCACGATGCCTTCGAAAGCTGTACATTGAGGGTTGTAGTATTTTCCCAGATTCCTCGTTAAAACGTTCTTATAACTCTGTAAGTAGAATTTCACGTGATAGTTTGCGTCAATCTTCAGGTGGCTCCTAGATAAAATTTCTTTCTAACATCTCTGTGACACATTAGATTAGATTAGATTAGTACTTGTTCAATAGATCATGAATACGACACTTCGTAATGATGTGGAACGTGTCATGTTAATAAAAGGTGTCTATAGATGACATTACATTAGACAAAGTATTACATGACACTCAATATTTTTAATGTATATTTTTTGTGGGGGTTGGGAAATTACCCACTTACTATATCCAAAAATTCATCTAATGAGTAGAAGGAGTTGCCTTTAAGAAATTCTTTTAATTTCCTTTTAAATGCTATATGGCTATCTGTCAGACTTTTGATGCTATTACACTCCTGGAAATTGAAATAAGAACACCGTGAATTCATTGTCCCAGGAAAGGGAAACTTTATTGACACATTCCTGGGGTCAGATACATCACATGATCACACTGACAGAACCACAGGCACATAGACACAGGCAACAGAGCATGCACAATGTCGGCACTAGTACAGTGTATATCCACCTTTCGCAGCAATGCAGGCTGCTATTCTCCCATGGAGACGATCGTAGAGATGCTGGATGTAGTCCTGTGGAACGGCTTGCCATGCCATTTCCACCTAGCGCCTGAGTTGGACCAGCGTTCGTGCTGGACGTGCAGGCCGCGTGAGACGACGCTTCATCCAGTCCCAAACATGCTCAATGGGGGACAGATCCGGAGATCTTGCTGGCCAGGGTAGTTGACTTACACCTTCTAGAGCACGTTGGGTGGCACGGGATACATGCGGACGTGCATTGTCCTGTTGGAACAGCAAGTTCCCTTGCCGGTCTAGGAATGGTAGAACGATGGGTTCGATGACGGTTTGGATGTACCGTGCACTATTCAGTGTCCCCTCGACGATCACCAGTGGTGTACGGCCAGTGTAGGAGATCGCTCCCCACACCATGATGCCAGGTGTTGGCCCTGTGTGCCTCGGTCGTATGCAGTCCTGATTGTGGCGCTCACCTGCACGGCGCCAAACACGCATATGACCATCATTGGCACCAAGGCAGAAGCGACTCTCATCGCTGAAGACGACACGTCTCCATTCGTCCCTCCATTCACGCCTGTCGCGACACCACTGGAGGCGGGCTGCACGATGTTGGGGCGTGAGCGGAAGACGGCCTAACGGTGTGCGGGACCGTAGCCCAGCTTCATGGAGACGGTTGCGAATGGTCCTCGCCGATACCCCAGGAGCAACAGTGTCCCTAATTTGCTAGGAAGTGGCGGTGTGGTCCCCTACGGCACTGCGTAGGATCCTACGGTCTTGGCGTGCATCCGTGCGTCGCTGCGGTCCGGTCCCAGGTCGACGGGCACGTGCACCTTCCGCCGACCACTGGCGACAACATCGATGTAATGTGGAGACCTCACGCCCCACGTGTTGAGCAATTCGGCGGTACGTCCACCCGGCCTCCCGCATGCCCACTATACGCCCTCGCTCAAAGTCCGTCAACTGCACATACGGTTCACGTCCACGCTGTCGCGGCATGCTACTAGTGTTAAAGACTGCGATGGAGCTCCGTATGCCACGGCAAACTGGCTGACACTGACGACGGCGGTGCACAAATGCTGCGCAGCTAGCGCCATTCGACGGCCAACACCGCGGTTCCTGGTGTGTCCGCTGTGCCGTGCGTGTGATCATTGCTTGTACAGCCCTCTCGCAGTGTCCGGAGCAAGTATGGTGGGTCTGACACACCGGTGTCAATGTGTTCTTTTTTCCATTTCCAGGAGTGTAGGTAAGTGACCAAAGATTTTTGTGGCAGCATAATTTACCCCCTTCTGAGCCAAAGTTAGATTTAACCTTGAGTACTGATTCCTTATCTGGGTTGTGAGCATTCATGCTGCCCTTCTCTGTGTACGTTTAATATCCCCTGTTAGTCCCATTTGGTACAGATAACACACATCTGAGCGATATTCTGAGATGAAATTCTTCCAGTCCATATGTGGCATACAGCAAACCAGCGCTTAACAGTATTGGTTAAAAACAGTCTTGGTTGCGGTTTCAGTTTTTTTTATTTTTCAACTACGCGTTGCATGGGGGCTTAATTTATATAGAATGCTAATATTTTTTTGTAGCTGTTTGTCCGATTACGCAAGTCTCGTAAACGGCTGGCCCTGACTAGTTTTAGTACGCAATCTGACTGCTTAGAATGACAACAAAGAATGTAAGAAAATTTTCGTCAACACAGTTAATTAATTAAGTCCCCAGCAACTATAAAACCTACGAAACCAACAAAGCCGGCCGAAGTGGCCGTGCGGTTCTGGCGCTGCAGTCTGGAACCGCGAGACCGCTACGGTCGCAGGTTCGAATCCTGCCTCGGGCATGGATGTATGTGATGTCCTTAGGTTAGTTAGGTTTAATTAGTTCTAAGTTCTAGGGGACTAATGACCGCAGAAGTTGAGTCCCATAGTGCTCAGAGCCATTTGAACCATTTTGAAACCAACAAAGCACAAGTGTAGCTGTTCTGTATGTGGTAGTATGACTCAACGCACATCTGGCACGGTTCTTCTTCAACAAGATACGAATTTTTAAATACCAATTATACTGACGTGATAAAAGAAAATTAGAAATACTATAATTGTGCAAGAAAATCAGAATTACACTCTAATACAAGAACACACGCCAGATGCTTTGTTGACTGAACCTGTAATGACACATTATTCAGGTCACTGAAATAATGAGAGAGAAGAATAAAAGTAGTTTGTTACCTTAATTTATATTGACGAAATGCACTCTGATCATTACAATGTCTCCATTAGAATAACATCTGCTATCTCTCCCATCACATAGCTGCATAAAACATGGAACAAACACTCACTACTACCCCATCTCACTCCAACTTCAGCTACAAGCAGTGTCCACCACAACTTCTCGGCAAGAACTGCTTGTCGCTACGTCTCAATAAGCACTGCCAGTGGAGGCGGCGGAAGAATACTCTATGGCGCGATCTTTGGCGCTGTGGCTCAGTGTAGCCACCTTTCATATGCCCTTCCTCCACGGGCTAGAATTTGATGGTATTTTTGCCAGCATTGGTGGTGAAAATACCACCAAATTCGTCAAAAAAATACAGACAAAAATAAAAGATAATATTAATACGTAAATATCATATAACTAGATAAAATTTTGGCTTTGCACTGACCTTTCAATAGCCTAATATATAAAATACAGTAAGGAATACAAATTCTTTCATACATATGACGTTACATAATAGTTTACACAAGTATTATGTGGTTAAACAATTCAATCGATAGCGTCAGCAATGACGAATATGAGCAGGTAAGAGTCTTATAACTTTTCACAAACAGTAATACACAAAAAATCAGTTTATACAAATATTCACATAAAATGTTTTCATAACAAGTAGTTGACAGTTCCAGCAGTAGCACCCAGCATTGTGGAACAGGTGCAGACTCCAACAGGTGACATCATTTCAGTAGAAGCAGTTCATCAGTGGCACCCAGCAATGTCGAGTAGGTGCAGACTCCAACAGGTGACATCATTTCAGTAGAAGCAGTCCATCAGTGGCACCCAGCAATGTGGAGTAGGTTCAGACTCCAAAAGGTGACATCATTTCAGTAGAAGCAGTCCATCAATGGCACCCAGCAATGTGGAGTAGGTGCAGACTCCAACAGGTGACATCATTTCAGTAGAAGCAGTCCATCAGTGGCACCCAGCAATGTTGAAGAGGTACAGACAGCAAGAAGTAACATCATTTCAGTAGAAGCAGTTCCATCTGTGGTACCCAGCAATGTTGAAGAGGTACACACAGCAAGAAGTAACATCATTTCAGTAGAAGCAGTTCCATTTGTGGTACCCAGCAATGTTGAAGAGGTACACACAGCAACAAGTCACATTTCTCAGTAGAAGCAGTTCATCAATGGCACCCAGCAATGTTGAGTAGGTGCAGACACCGACAAATGACATTTCCATAGAAGTAGCTCCATCTGTGCACCCAGTATTGTTGAGTAGGTGCAGAGAGCAACAAGTGACATCATTTCAATAAAGGCAGTTCCATCAGTTGCACCCAGCAATGATGAGCAGGTGCAGAGAGCAGTCCATCATATTCACTATCACTGATCACACTGTTCATCCGAGTTTATAAGCAGAAATTAAACATGTCCTATTGACACCAATCATGTAGAAAAAGTACAAGTAACAGTCCATAATATTTACTATCACTGATCACACAGTTCATCAGCAGAAATTAAACATTTCTAAGTGTCACACATCATGTTGAAAAGTGCAGGTAACAGTTCATAATATTCACCATCACTACTCAGACAGTTCAAGCATGAACAATAGTTTGAATACACATACAAATGCTTTTACAATGCTCTTACACTAAACATACAAATTCTAATAAACACACAAATGATGTCAGATAATGGTCATATTAACTATTACAAGTACACAAACATCAGTAAACCTATAATATTTATGGGTGTCAGTGCAAGCCACTACAAACAAATAAAATAATATTTAGGAGATAGGTGGGTAGGATTAGGAAAGGAAAAAACACAAAACACACTCACTCATCTTTCATCCACATTAAGTACTACTGAGTAGTTGAATAGTGTTAACTGTGTACATGCACTTCTGTCAAAATTTCATGTTCATCATGTGTATCAAGTAATAGTGGCAGCAATGTATAACAGTCAATAATAGTTAAGTCAACGTCATAGTCATCATGTCAAGACCAATGTTTGCCAAGCCAGATCAAAATGTACGGTTGCTGAACAACTGTCAGTGAGCCAAGATATGCAAATACTTCCTCTCTCCCAAAAAAAAGTACATACAGCTTAGTGATTTAACAAAGTGTGTGTAGACAATCTTCCTTCCATTTTAGTGTTCTAGTCTGCTATCTTCATCCTCCTTGTTCCATATAGACCAACAACAACAACAACAAAAAATATGCACCTCACTTATTTTACCTCTTATACACCATAACTCCAATCAACTTCATATAATCTCAATACCTCCATAATACCTCTTCAATACGTCGATACATATAATCCTTATTGCCAGTATCATTTCACTTCCATAACAACTCTTTCCTCTAGTCAGTCTCCTCGAACAAGTACAGATAAAATCCTAATGCAAACCTCCTCATCCCATACAATCCGAAGAGACACTGTCAACACACAACCTCTGTGTAATCCATCTGAGCCAAATCTTCTACTCATTACGAATTATAAACAAAAGAATGCATACATGCCCTCTAACAGACTTAGTTCGAATAACTCTCAGTAATTAAATACGATTACGGAGTGTGAATGATCCTAATTTTTCACAGTGTGGACACCACTTCAAGAATTATGGCAAACAGAAGCAAACATGTGGAGTATTTCTTGTGTCAAGTGTCACTTCCTATTTCAATTGCTCACGAAAAATGCAGTGTAATAACTGTGTTGGTATGTCATGTCGTTAGCTTCCTCCCTATTGGCATACATTTATACAGCTTTCATAAAACCTCCAGCTCATGTGACTTCTATGAAGTTTCTTGTACTTATGTCGTTCGTCGAATTATAGCAGTTCATTTTCTTATCTTAAAAATATAAGGCACTGAGCGTAAGCAAAGCAAGCAATAGCGAGTAAATATACCAGTAGTGAACAGAATGTCAACAAATGGATGCAGCACAATTCTTACAACGAGGCTCTGCCAAGCGAACAATCTGTAACTAGTACCATAGTGTAACCTAAACTCTATGTTCATTCACAGTATATCAGCATTTCTATATACCAAATTAAAGAGTAGTTGTGGCAACAAACAGAAATGTATAAATATGCAATCCATACGCATAGCAGCAAACATATCTTACGTAATAAACAGGTCATCAGCATCGTATCACCGTAAGCAAATAAATGTTCATATGTAATCTTAATAAATAAACATGAAGGCGCAAGCAGATAAATCACAAAGTATAACTTACATACCTAACCACATCAGCACAATTAATCAGGTGACAATTATAATTTAAATAAATAAGCACAGCAGGCACATAATTAAAAAATATGACATCAGTGAAAAAGCAGTGCAGCCAAGCGATGCATAATATACACAAGTAACAATCCAGTTCATTAATAATCATTGTCAAAATCAGTTAACGTACGCAAGCACGTCGCTTCACAAGTAATTTCATAGAACATGTAATTAGCACAAAGTATGAATCACGTAATCGCGAGCAGTAAATTACGTCTAAAGTACGTACCTAAGTGGAAATATGTTACCTGAAAAATAAACTCAATTAATAATTACCTTTTTAGTTTATTACTTTCTTCTTCGAAATGACATTTTTCCTGAAATTTTCTCGATAGCAAGTCGTCTTAACGTCGGACACGCACAGAATTTACCTGAAGTTCTTAAATGTCTTATAGAACCGTATCCTGAAAAATACTGAATGTTAATAACAGAATTCATCAAGTCACTATAGCGTTATACTGAATTTAGTCGGAGAAATTAGACTGTGTATTTATTTACGGCTGTCAGTGCATTCGCACTGAGCGCTCGATCAGCTGTAGGTGCGTGACGTAGCAAGTGATTGTTTGCGGTCAACGACTGCCCTGTGCGGCGCGCAGACTTGACTGTTGCTTTGAGAATATGCCGCCGCCAAAACACAGTGCGGTATCCTTGTACTCTCCGCATGTTTACATGTAGCTGTTAGTTTCTCACAAGTATGTCATTCTACAAAAATTTTTCAAAAGTATATCATTCCATAAAAATTTTAACATTAGATATATGATGTATTCCCTTAGAGCGTCGTGATTTAAGAGTTTCTACTTCGACAGTGTTATCATGAATAATTTTGCGAATTCTATAAGGACCGTTATAAAGCAGAAAAAATTTCCGACACAAGCCTTTTCCTTTGTGAGACAAACGATGAGACTTAATTAACACTTTCTGACCAACTGACAAAATTTTTAAACGACCAGGATGTTTAGCTGATTTCTCTCTTCTAGCAGCAGCAGATGCAATATTTTGCAAAGCCAGGTTCACAACTTCAGAATGCCGCAGTTTCCGTGAAGGCGGAAAAGGAACGATTTCAGATATGCGATTTGTCGGTGCTTTGTTTTTTAATATCAGTAAAGGCAGTAAAGAAGTTGAGTCATTAGGAAGTTCATTCAGAATATTTTGAAAAATATGAAAATACTGATCCCACGTTCTGTGATTCTGATGACAATAAAGACGACACAATTTATTGATTTCCTTCATCCATCTCTCTGAAGCGTTAGATTGAGGGTGAAAAAGTGAAATGAAAATTGGTTTAATTTTACGACGCCGTAGAGTACGAAGCCAAATTTTAGAACGAAACTGTGATCCATTATCTGATATAACCTTATCAACATGACCAACTTCAAGAAAATGGTTAATGGAAGCATTAGATACTGAACGAGCTGTTGCTTTGCGTAACGGTGTAAAACACACATATTTTGATGTCAACTCCACTGCTACGAAAATGTACGCAAAACCATTAGTAGATCGAACCACTGGACCGAACAAATCAACTGCAGCCATGTCCTTTAATTTCGCTGGAATGATAGGAAACAACGGTGCTCTATGAGAAATTCTTGGCGGCTTAGCCTTTTGACATAATTTGCATTTGGCCAGAACAGATCGAATACGTTTTTCCATATTACTGAAGTAGCAATTTTCCCGTAATTTACGAAAGCATTTTCTGGGACCAAAGTGTGCATAACTGAAATGCGTATACCAAATCAGCTTATTAACTCACTCATTAGGAATACAAACTAACCAAACAGAGTTGTCGACCGATTTTCGTTTAAAAAGAATGTCATTGCGAACTGAATAGCATCTAGTTTCTCTGGATCAGGAAGAATACCTTCTGTAGAAATAATGTGACCGAGAAATTTCACCTGAGAACGACCAACTTCAGATTTTTCCAAGTTTACTGTAATGCCAACTCTTGCAAAGATACGTAACAATGAATCCAAAATTTTGTTGTGCTCACTCCAAGAATGTTTAGCAATAAGAATATCGTCAACATATGAAGTAATATTGTCACGAAGATAAATAGGTAAAATTTCATTTAAGCTACGAATGAATGCTGCTGAAAATATAGTAAGTCCAAACGGTAATTTACGAAATCACATTTAGGTAAAATAGTCATATCAGGTTATTGTTTGCTACTGTCTAGATAGATTGATAGTTGAAGAGTTGTATTGACAGATGCAAAGAATAGTAAAAGAGTAGGCAGCGGTACAGAAAACTAAAAGAGAAATAGCACCACTACAGCTCGAGGCCCTATGCTCGCTACGGCACATATTCACTTAGAGTAGTGAATCCCCTGAGGACCTAAAAAGCTGCACATAAATTCCAGTTTGTGACTTTGTGGCAAATCTGGCGGAAGTGCGTACGTAAATTGATCTAACCATGCACATGGATGTATGTCATTCTTAGAATTGCGGAAGATCTTAAATTTCCGAACAGTTAAGAAATGTTTATAGTCAAAGTTTTCGCCTCGTGGCGACAAAGACCTACCGCGTCTGTCCCAGTCCCAATGTCGATTATTGTCAAGTTCGCGCGCCTGGCGCTCTCTTGCATCCCGTAAATGAAATAAACTATTTTCTTCAAACCCCTCCGGTATCTGTGATTCTAAATTTCTTTTGCCGTCTTTTCCTACGATTTCGCCTTCAATTTGTTTGACTTGCTTTTTTAATGCCTCAAATTCCCTTTGCACGCGTTCATTAAATTTTCCCTGATCTTCCACATGTTTACTTATGCTCTGGTACTCTTCGGTTTCTGAAAATGGCAATGGAGCTGTGTCATCTGAATCTCTGTCCCCATTTAAACTAAGATATGTCAATGTATCTGAAATCTCCTCCACTCTTTCCGATAAGTCACCAATTTGTTCTTTCTGTTTATTTACGTCTTCCGTAAGTGTCGCGACTCGCGTTTCAGTATTAACGCATTTAGTAGTTAACTGTTCATACTGTTGTGTTAGGTTATTTAATATGTCATTTGGTACGGATTCCTCGATTCTCTCAAATATTTCTTCCTTATCTTTTGCACGTTGTAAATTTAACTCTGAAAATTTCTGTACTATCACGCGATCTCTTTCTTCCTGTTCTCTATCCTGTTCCCTTTGTCTAATCTCTACTGCAACTAATCTATTATTGTGAGCATTCAAAATCGGTTGTACTTCTTCTCGAATTTCTTTCTTTAATTCATCTTTCATGTTTTTGAGACATGTCCCTATTCGTGAGTCTAACCGTGTTTCCAAAGTTCCAATCTCTGTTTTAAATTCAGATCCTAACTGTGATCCCAATGAGTCTAACCGTGTTTCCATTGTTCCCAAATCAGTTTTAATTGTGCCTATCTCAGTTTTAATTGTTCCTATTTGTGATTCTAACCGAGATCCCAAATTTAATATTGCACTCATCAACTGCTCCGTGTTAAGTTGCTCGAAATTCTTTTCGCCCCTAACATTTCCCACAAAACTAACTTCCTTCTGCATAGCCATAAAGCTATCTGTGTTCGATACTATTCCACAATCTTCTATCGTTAATCTCGTATTCTGTGAATTTTCTGATTGAGAAAAATTTTGAAATGGTTCCGGACTATCTTCCCGGCTTATTACATTGTTTTCCACTTCATTATCCATCACACTGTTCTCCTGTGTTGGCGAGTTCGCCATGTTAACAATTTCGTCATTCTCACTATTCATCATTTTTGCCTTTTTCATTGATCGCGTAATCATTTACAAAATATACAAAACTCGTCACTGTATGAAAATTGCACACAATGACACTTTATCTCCAACAATACCATTCACACGAAATGTTTCCTTCAAACACGATTGACAAACAATTGAAATAATTGCACTAAATCGTCAAACGCGTATACAAGACAACAAAATTAAATTATGAAATACCATAAGAAGAGTGACAATTACCAAATCTACACATGCAATATAGACTACAATTACTAAACTACAAATTACTACAACAATACTACTGTCTACTATTTTTACAATCAGAAGAATTCCAAGGGACGATCCGAAGCAGGGTCGCCACGTGCATGGGGGCTTAGTTAAATAAAAAAAATGCAAATATTTTTTAGTAGCTGTTTGTCCGATTACGCAAGTCTCGTAAACGGCTGGCCCTGACTAGTTTTAGTACGCAATCTGACTGCTTAGAATGACAACAAAGAATGTAAGAAAATTTTCGTCAACACAGTTAATTAATTAAGTCCCCAGCAACTATAAAACCTACGAAACCAACAAAGCACAAGTGTAGCTGTTCTGTATGTGGTAGTATGACTCAACGCACATCTGGCACGGTTCTTCTTCAACAAGACACGAATTTTTAAATACCAATTATGGAATGGAAATGGAAATGAAGTCCCATGCTTCTTTACAGAGCGTAGGGGAACGATGCGGGAGACCCGCACCGCCTTACTAGGCAAGGTCCTAAAGGAGGTGGTTTGCCGTTGCCTTCCTCCGACCGCAATGGGAATGAATGATGATGATGAAGACGACACAACAACACCCAGTCATCTCGAGGCAGGAAAAATTCCTGACCCCGCCGGGAATCGAAGCCGGGACCCCGTGCTTGGGAAGCGAAAACGCTACCGCGAGACCACGAGGGGCGGACAAATACCAATTATACTGACGTGATAAAAGAAAATTAGAAATACTATAATTGTGCAAGAAAATCAGAATTACACTCTAATACAAGAACACACGCCAGATGCTTTGTTGACTGAACCTGTAATGACACATTATTCAGGTCACTGAAATAATGAGAGAGAAGAATAAAAGTAGTTTGTTACCTTAATTTATATTGACGAAATGCACTCTGATCATTACAATGTCTCCATTAGAATAACATCTGCTATCTCTCCCATCACATAGCTGCATAAAACATGGAACAAACACTCACTACTACCCCATCTCACTCCAACTTCAGCTACAAGCAGTGTCCACCACAACTTCTCGGCAAGAACTGCTTGTCGCTACGTCTCAATAAGCACTGCCAGTGGAGGCGGTGGAACAATACTCTCTGGCGCGATCTTTGGCGCTGTGGCTCAGTGTAGCCACCTTTCAGCGTTTCGCCTTATTTAGGTATATTCTGGTTGATCTGTATAGAAAACAGGACCAGGTCTTCCCGGCAGGCTGTCGTTTGTTATCCCTTGACATAAAGAATTTGTTCACAAATGTGCCGATAGAAGAAAACATTGTGATTATTCAGGAGAATCTCTTTCATAACAAGCGATTGATAACTGATGAAATCATCGAGGTTATCTCTCTTCTTCGAATTCTTACGGCATATAATTATTTCTCGTTCAGTGACAACATATACGGTCAGAGAGATGGCCTGGTTATGGGCAGCGTTTTGGCTGGTTTTTTAGCTAATGTCTTGGTTAACTACATTGAGCTCCAGGTGTTTAAACGCTAATACTTTTGTCAAAAAATTTTTTTTTATCGGCGTTACGTTGACGACATTCAGGTTGTGTTTAATGGCTATGAATCAGAAATTTTGGGTTTGGTTGATGAATTTAATGCCTTTGACCCGAAGATGGTTTTCACACATGAGGGTATGAATACTGAAGGAGTCCTCAATTACCTGGATCTGCGGTTACAGCTACGTGATAACGAAGTATCCATAGATATTTTCAGGAAACCTACGACCACAGATGCTATTATTCACGCTTCTTCCTGGCATCCTCGCCAGCATAATCTTAGTTCTTTTAGAGCTATGATCACGCGTATGCGAATTGCAATTATCTGAAGACGCCTTTAATAGAGAAATTGACAACGTAAAGTATATCGCCCGTAATAATGGCTACAGTGTTGCGCTCGTTCATAAGTTATACCAAGACAAAACAACGATGCCCCTTCGGAGTACACCCAATGCAGCTTCTGTCGCGGAGCACAATTACATTTCTTTGCCATTTATGGGCAATTTTGGTTATGAACTGGCAAAACCTTTCGGGGAGTGGGCTCTCGTATAGTATTTTCCGCGGCTACCAATCTCCAGTTTATGTACATACGTAATGAATCTCCTAAAAAGAACAACCTTTTGGCATCGGGGGTATATCTGCTGGAGTGTCGCGATTGTAGTGTAGGATATGTTGGACAAACAGGCAGAAACTTCAAAATTAGATTGCAAGAACATCTCCTCAATAGTTGGGGACAGGTAAAACAGAGCTCTACCTTTTCCCAACACCTTAAAGCCAGTGGCCATAGTGCTCTGCAAGTACAAAATCTTAAGATTTAGCATTTTGCGCAAAAGGGTGAGAAGTTAAACATGTTGGAAGAAATTGAAATATTTAGGCAGATGGAGGACAAAGATTTGTCCCTCCTTAACGGCCAAATATTTGGCGCCAATCAGGCCTTTTTAGAAGTTATGAAATCGGTGTTATTAATGTAATCCTGGGGCTCTCGTAACTCTGTCTAAATATGAACCCTGAGCCTCTCTGGCCTTATGTCGTCTTGTTAGCCAAGCCATTAGGGGTTTTTGACTCAGATATGATACTTGCGAGTTTGTCGCTTTAAATGTCGACGCATTTTACACATTTGAATGTAGCTATAAAATGGAAATGGGGAAAAGTTTACCCGCATTACGTCCGTCTTCCACGTTGGTGTGTATTTTTAAGCGTAATAATTTTACTTGTATTTTATAAAAAAAGAGTTTTCTTGTTAGGTAGAAGTTCTAGCTCCGAATGACGCAGTATTGAGTGATAAATGGGGGGCCTCTTCATCTGAAATTACGGTCCTGTGTTTTTAATGTTCTCATTCTAGTGGTATATGATATATAAAATCTGTTTTATGTACTGCACCTGTGTGTTGTATTATACACCCTGTTTTCTGGCTTAAAATGGTTCAAATGGCTCTGAGCACTATGGGGCTTAACAGCTTTGGTCATCAGTCCCCTAGAACTTAGAACTACTTAAACCTAACTAACCTTAGGACATCACACACATCCATGCCCGAGGCAGGATTCGAACCTGCGACCGCAGCAGTCGCGCGGTTCCGGACTGCGCGCCTAGAACCGCGAGACCACCGCGGCCGGCCCTGTTTTCTCATTTTAAATTTGCCGCCTTCATTTGTATTTTACTTCGTCAAAATTTTAGGATAAGTTATTGCACAGGTGTTGCTCCTAGTAATTCCATATTATTAATGTTTTATGTACGTTACATTATAAACTTTTAGTGGGTGTGTATATCCAGTTTACGACCCCTCATTCTTACCAGCAGCTGCGTGGCAGCGCCACCTATTGAGGTGATTCTGTATTAGGCGTCAGTACTAGCACACGACGCTGTGGTGCATTATGCTTACTACTTGAGCCCCATCTTATTCTGTTACTCGCTCCTGTGAACGGGAACGCGTTATTCAGATCTTGGAATCACTCCCGTCCATCTAGAAAAGGTAAGGCCTTATCATAAGGCTTCGGCAACATGATTACATTTCTGAGTGTCCGGTCACTGGTGAATTTTCTTGTGTGTTTTTACTATTTTATATTTCTAGTTTTTACTGAGTTTAACGAAGGCGATGTTGGCCTGATGTATTCGACGATGCACTTTGGCTACACTGTCTAAAGGATGGTTCTAAGAAGTACCAAATTAAGTTATTTGCTCTTTCAGTACTTGATCTGTTTATACAAGCTTTTAGGTTATCCAAGTCTACACAACGCGATCGCGATTCTTAAATAGATGTATTTGTTCTCTGTTTTCTATGTAGATCAACCTGAAGATGCCTAAATAAGACGAAACGCGTAGTTGAAAAATGAAAAAAGGAAAATTGCAACCAAGTCTGTTGTTAACCAATAATATCCTGAGATGGGTGGCATCAGTGAATTTGCAAAAAACCCCCTTCATGGGCCGATTGCATTTCAGTAGTATCTTACCAATGAACAGATGACCACAATCAGCTTTACTTGTGGCTAACCGGTGGGCACCGTTCCTTTTCGCCCCTCTACAAATTGTTGTTCCGTGGTATTTGTATGAGGTTTCTGATTACAACTGTGACGCATTGCTATTTTAGTCGTAGGATACAAGAATTTTCGTTTTTGGAAGTGTCGAACTGTACAATTACGAACGTATAAATGAAGGTGAAAATTTTTGCATCACTTAGGTTTCTTATATGCGTAATAAAATATACATGCAGTGAGTTATGAAATGAATTCAGTAATGACAAACTTTATAAGAAGTTTTTACTGAAATTACAGAAAGGATGATTAGTTTAAAACCACTGTGATTTTCTTTAATAAATCTCATTGTCTTAAGTCGTACTAAAATTATTGTGTAATCATACAAGAGTTATTGCTGTGTATAACAATCAGAATGAAAAAGTTCTCGGAAATGAGGGAACATCTGTTGTCGGACATCACGTGCTTGTAATTAGAAAATCTCCTACCATTTGCTGAAGTAACTGGAGCATGCACATTGATATTTTCTATTGGTTTCAAAAACGAATCTAAAAATCTACATACGAATATCAATACTTCACAAGTGGATATGACGCTCGTTTGTAACACTATGGACACAACATCGACATTTTTGTTGCAGTATTCATATCTGATACAATTACACAACCGAGGGTAATGCAACTACGACCATAAGCAAATGAACCATTAATTTGTTTTCAAGATGTATGAGCAAAAACTTTTCGTTTTTCCTAGAGGTACAGGCGATTTTGGTTGTTGCCAACAATAGGAGAACGAATTGTTGTCATAAATGGGCGATAAAAAACAAACAAGGAAAAAATTTAAGAAGAAATCGTAAAAAAATCATCATCCTAGAAGAATTAAGTGCAGTGCGACACCTATACGACGAAAAATGCAAAAACAACTTTATGTTTGTATACCCAAAATATTCGCGATTTTTATACTTGTGAACAACCGGTAATTCGAAAGGAAACGCAGATTCCATGCCAACAGATTCCGGGAGCTGCTAATAAGCTACAATAAAATGAGGTGAAGCTGTAAATCAATTGACTGTGCAATACTAATACATGTAGACTCGCTCCCATTATGAAGGCTATCCAGTGTGGGAGATCCGTCTCGGATTTATGCCCTTCCTTAGGAATGAAAACGTCACCCTCCCGGTTCCCACCTCACTAGGTGCGTACATGTTTGTAAACCTCAAATAGCTGCTGATATAACGAAACAGTGGCGACAGTACACATTTGAAAAAAGCTTACTCCTTCAAAATGGAAGTAAAAATTGTTAGGTGCTAGTTTAAAGGAGCGTCTTGTGTTATATTTCTATTCGTTTGCTTAAGAGATGTTCATTTGTACTGTGTGGCCGCTCATGGGTACTTACGGGCAGAAGTAGCACCTCGTCGTCATTGGAATTACTGCCAACATATGTGGCCTAAAACTGGGCGGCACTCATTGAGTAACTGTTGTCAACAGCATTCAATTACATAATTTCATAATCACTACTGCAAATAGGCAACATATATGGGGATGAATACCTCTGTAATGTCTGTCACGAAACTCAAATGACTGGTAAGACGCCAAAGTATTGTCGACAGTGAATGTTGTTACCCGTCAGTTCTTTCACAGTTAACAATGAGTTGAAAGTGACCACTGGTGCATGAACAAAAATGGCTAATATTAGCAAGTTCTTTTTCCCTCATAAAACAGTCGAAGTCGGAAAAGAAATGGAGGGCATCGAAGAATAAATACTGCCTGCGACGAAACATCACAAAACCATGAGTTTAACTCAAATATTTCTTTTGTACAGGGTTGTCAGAAATTGTATGAAAAGCTTGTAAGGGTGTTTCGGGATAGATTGTGCTGAGAAATAATTAAGAAAAAATTCGATTTCTTGCACCATTTCTGAGTTAATTAACACTGAAGTTAGCTAAACTGGCCGTTACGTGTACAAATTCACGCGGTCCACCTGCTACAGTTTTTTTTTTTTTTTTTTTTTTTTTTTTTGAGTCGTCAGTCCTCTGATTGGATTGATGAAGCCCGCCAGGAATTTCTCTCCTGTTCCAACTTCTTCCTCTTAGAGTAGTACGCCCTCAGTTACTGCTGCATATATTCCAATCTCTGTCTTCCTCTACTCTTCTTGCTCTCTACAGCTCACTCTAGTACCAAGGAAGACAGTCCCTGATGCATTAACGGATGTCCTAACATCCTGACCCTTCTCCTTGTCAGTGTTTTCCACATATTCCCTTCCTATCCGATTGTGCATAGAATCTCCTCATTCTTTACATTACCAGTCCACATCTCAAATGCTTTGATCTCTTCTGTTACGGTTTTTCCACAGTCTATGTTTCACTACCATACGATGCTGTACTCCAAACATATATACTCAGAAACTTCCTTGTCCAATTTTGGCCTATGTTTCATACTACTAGACTTCTCCTAGCCAGCAAACCCTTTTTGCCAGAGCTAGTCTGTTTTTGATGCCCATCTTGTTCCGTCATCATTGGTGTGGGGGAACACGACGTAGTTTCCCCAAAAAAGGATATGAAAGTTGATGTTGAAGCTTGCGGTAGTGGTTCAGAACTGCAAAATACCCCTACGAGATATTTAGTGATAAGAAAATAAGTAACTGAAAGAATTGGCATGAAGATGGTACAAGCAGAAAATGACGTAAAATGCTGGATACTATGATTCAAAAAAATGGCTCTGAGCACTATGGGACTTCTCAGGTCATCAGTCCCCTAGAACTTAGAACTACTTAAACCTAACTAACCTAAGGACATCACGCACATCCATGCCCGAGGCAGGATTCGAACCTGCGACCGTAGCGGTAGCGCGGTTCCAGACTGTAGCGCCTAGAACCGCTCGGCCACTTCGGCCGGCGTCTTACTATGACTGTACTGTTAACTTTCTATGTTTATTACATTAAACAGGTATTAAAAGGGTACTGTAGAAACCTGCGGGACACATTTACGAGCAGATAACAGTGTCCTCAAAGTTTCTGCATCACCTGTATGGAGAAAATGTCTTGACATGAAAACCTGTCGTACCACGCAAGGCATTGGTCCCTTGCGTACTGCCACCGAGAGAAGACCTCACCACTGCGTGCGGAAACATGCTTTCCAAACGCATCTCGGACGTCACGGTGTACAGATAATACTCAGTTACATATTTACATCGACTTCTCCCCAACTCGTAGGCTGAAAATCTTGAAAAACTTCCGTCGTCTTGGCTGCACGGGGTAGCCACGCGGTCTAAGGCCGTCTTATCACGGTCCACGCTGCTCCCCCCCATCTCCTCCCCGTCGGAGGTTCGAGTCTTCCCTGGGGCATGGATGTGTGTGTGTTGTCCTTGGCTTAAGTTAGTTTAAGATAGATTAAGTAGTGCGTAAGCTTAGGGACCGATGACCTCAGCAGTTGGTCCCACAAGACCTTACCACAAATTTCCAAATTTTTCCGTCGTCTTCAAAAAGTTATTAATTGTTCAGTCAAAATTCTGATACAAGGTGTAACATAATCTTCAGCCAATTTGTAGGGATGATTTCGTTGTAACGCAATCTGATTTGGAAATTCTAATGGCAATGATAGTGCTTCCGCAAGCGCAACGGGAATTTATTTCACAGTTTGTGAAAGACATAGATTAATTAATTCCGACCATTAACGCTGTTGCAATAATGCATACTTGTTATTGAACTTCACCTTGTAGACGATACCTGTGCGAGACAATGTATTTGCCATCTCTATACTACAAAACTAAGTGGACGGAACAAGATTTTTTAATTTTTAAACCCTACCAATCAAAGACGAAATTTAAGTTGAAGAAACTGATCTGCCGACGTCGTTGCTTCCAGTTGTGTGCGTCGGCAACCTGCATCTCTTCGACTTCCCTGACAGCTATAAATGAAACGAAAGACTGCAGACAAGGGAATGGTGTAGTGAAGAAAGTGTATTTCTTACTGAAGCAAACAGTTAAAAGGAACCAGGTACTAGAGGAAACCAAGCACTGATGCAAACATAAGTCGTGCTGTGAATTCAAATACAGGAAACCTTCTAACACAATGAGAAGACGAACGCAAACTGTGTTGTAAATATATATTCTAATGTTCCAAACATTAATTACAATATAGGTAACCCCATGTGGATGATAACAATGTGTCGCAGGTGCTCTACAATAATTATCGATAACGTCTGCAATTTTGTATGACCAGGAAATAACACCACAACATTGTTCTTGCTACTTTGAGTTGAGAAAGAGGAAGAGTGTAGATGGCCAGCACCCGTGTTGACAGATGTGGTAATCGCAGTTGTATAGAGCTATCCGGTTGGCCACATTATTCCGAGCTGATCACAAAGCAAAACTGATTTTAGTTACAATTAAATACGCGATGCTAGAATTTAGATTGTATAAGGATGACTCAAAACTAATACGATCAGCAAGAGACGAAATTAATATCCATGAGATGCACAGGTCAATCGTCAACCATGATGCAGTTTTGTAATATGTGGTGTTCACATGCATTCATCATGTAGGTGCCAGTTCAAGGAGTTAGGGATTTTAAGTGCACCATTGTACTACATATATTCGCTAGGGAAATTCTTCATGAAAAATATAACAGGATTTGAGAAGAATAAAGGAAAGAACGACCTTTATTACTCTATACCAAAGCCGCCAGTGGCTCGGAGAAAGAGTCCAATACACAGTAACAAAACTATCTGATAATTGGCCTAATAATAAAATGTCTGAAAGGTAGCAAAGCAAACTTTAAATGTAACCTAAAATCAGTTCTCCTGTAATACTCACGTTCCATCATGGGCAAAAAGATCCCTGCCGAATATCGTGTGGGGCCCCCCGGAGGACGCAGAAGTGCCGCAACACCACGTGACATGGACTCCACTAATGTCTGAAGTAGTGCTCCAGGGAACTGACAGGGTTGTCCATAAGTCCGTAAGAGAACGAGGTGGTGGAGATCTCTTCTGAACAACAAGTTGCAAGGGATCCTAGATGTGCTCAATAATGTTTATGTCTGGGGAGTTGGTGGCCAGTGGAAGTATTTAAACGCAGAAGAGCGTTCCTGGAGCGACTCTGTAGCAAATCTGGATGTGTGGGGTGTCGTATTGTCCAGCTGGAATTGCCCAAGTCCGTCGGAATGCACAATGGACATTCAATGGATGCAGGTGATCAGACAGGATGCTTACGTACGTGTCACCTGTCAGAGTCGTATCTAGACGTATCAGGGGTCCCATATCACTCCAACAGCAACCCACACCATTACAGACTTTCCACCAGCTTGAACAATCCCCTGCTGACATGCAGGGTCCCCGTATTCATGAGGGTGTCTCCATGTCCCTACACGTCCATCCGCTCGATACAGTTTGAAACGAGACTCGTACGATCAGGCAACAGTCCAAAGTCGGTGTAGTCAAGCCCAGTCGAGGCGTAAAGCTTCGTGTCGAGCTGTCATCAAGGGTACACGTGTGGACCTCCAGCTCCGAAAGCCCGTATAGATATGTTTCGTAAAATGGTTCGCACGCTGTCACTTGTTGATTGCCCAGCATTGAAATATGCAGCAGTTTGTGGAAGTGTTGACTTCTGTCACGTTGAACGATTCTCTTCAGTCGCCATTGGTCCAGTTCTTACAGGATCTTTTTCCGGCGGCAGCGATGTCGGAGATTTAATGTTTTACCGTATTCCTGATGTTCACGGTACACTCGTGAAATGGTCGTACGGGAAAATTTCAACTTCATCGCTACCTGGGAGATGCTGTGTACCATCGCTCGTGCGCCGACTATAAAAACAAGTTCAAACTCACTTAAATCTTGATAACCTGCCATTGCAGCACCAGTAACCGATCTAACAACTGGGCCAGACAATTGCTTTCTTATATAGATGTTGCCGACCGCAGCGCCGTATTCTGCCTCTGTGTTTGAAGACACATGTCTATACCAGTTTCTTTGGCGCTTCAGTGTACATTCCATAAAATGACTCATTATACATCATTTCGATTATGTATCGTTCAAATAATCTAGAGAACACGTAACTAACTAACTCCAAGTGTATGAAAGCACATGTTGAAGTCCGAGATCTGCATCGTCTGCCCGAAAACTACACGTCATGTAAAAGCCAGACCAAGAGTAGCGTCATGTGCGACCATGCTGTTTAAAACTGAAATTTTCGTGAGGCGCACTTGATTGGCGCACACAGTTCAAAGACTTTGAAGACCAGTAGACCCTCAAGTACAGCTTCACAAAGATAAAATGTGTAGCCTCCCACAACTACGAATGGAAGGAAACAGAAGTGTGGCCTAGGGTGCACTTGTATGCTTACGAAAGGAGTCGGCGCAAATGCTGGTTGTGAACGTTCATCACATCCTCGAGTTAGAACGCTGCCTCGTCGGTAAAGAGGACACTACGTCGGTTCAAACTAAACGTAATAAGGTTACTCTTAAGAGAAATGTTTCAGGTTATGTTCATAAATCTATTGTCTGTAACTGCATGGTTATGTATACAACTATGTAATGGTAAATCGTTTAATTTTGTTATCAATGATCTTGAAAATTTCTTCATCCATTTACTTCAAAATTTACCCTCAAGTCTAAGACACATTCGTACAGCCCTAGGCTACAGATACTTTTACTATACAGGGTGACTCATAAAAGTTTTCAAACTGACACGGCAAATCGGGCGTTCAACTAGGACCAGTAAACACATAGGAACCAGGGGTCGCAAAGGAAATCCGAGGCTACTAAATGGCGTTGCCGTTCTTTAGTGACATGCTACAAAAGGACGCCCACTACAGGAGATGTTCAAAGTTTTTTTCCAGATGCATAGAGATATTCCTGACATCGACGCTGCATTGAACGGCGCTCCCTTTCTGAGATACCTGGTGTATTTCGAAGACATCCTGCTGCCGCAACAATCCTGCCCACTAGGTCCTCCGCTAAGGTAACAGGTGTTTCAAGTACAAGGCTCTTCAGATGCCCCCACAGGAAAAAATCGATTTGGGACAGCTCGCATAATCGTGGTGGCCTTGCGACTCACCCACAGCGAACAATCCTGTAGCCGGGAAAGGTTGCCTGCAGATGTGCCCTCACTTGTCTGCTGAAATGCACGACGGTTCCGTTGAGCTGAAAGCGAATTCGGTGACGAGTAGGCATGGAAATATCATTGACCGTGTCCGGCAGAACCTCTCGCAGGAAAATAAGATACGCACGACAGTGAAGTAGGTCCAAGAGAATATACAGACCAATTAAACAGTCTTCGACGGTGCTAAACCACACGTTAATGGAAAATTTGCATTGTATCCGTGTAGAATGTGGGCTCACATCCGCCCAAGTCTGCAGATTGTGAACGTTCATCACATCCTCGAGCTAGAACACTGCCTCGTTGGTGAAGAGGACACTCGTTCTGAAGCTTCGGTCTGCAGCGGATTCCTGCAGAAACCACCGTGCAAATCCTATGTGTATGTTACAGTCCCCCAGTTGCAATGCCAGCACACGTTGGAAATAACCGGATGCAGTCCGTAGTGTACACTACGCCTGACGGAGAGCTGGGGGATGTCAGTGGCGTGGAATATACCTAAAGCACTTATTGATGGCGTACGTTGCACCCTTTCGAGAACGCTTTCGTCCGCCGCAACTGTCTGTGTTGTTCGTTGGCGACCAGCATCAGACTTGTGCACATGGAAAGAGCCGGTTTCGCACAATCGGCGACGCAGGGTGGCGAATGTGTGGCACGACATCTTCGTCAGGATGTTTCACACGATACTATCACAGGCTTTCCATCGCTTGCAGTTGCTTAATACTTTACGTGTAGTTACCGGGACACTTCAGCATCATCACAATTCTTAGTAAGCGGGAAAACGCGGAACACTATCACAATTCTCCACTATATTCTTTTTATGAAATCTGCAGATTGAGGATAGGTGTCACGGTTCCCATCAGCCAAGGGCATATGACAAGTAAATAAAATATAAAGCTAGACTGAGGTTTCGCTTCCACTTCCTTGTGAGCAGATATTAAAGTCACTACAAAACTGTTCCGTGGGCATGCTTCGACCAAACGTTGAGAACGGAGTCATTTTCTTCCACTTATTTATGTTGTCTTATCTTACATGTATCTATCGAAACAGATTAAAAAGAAGCATTGATCCGTAGAAAAACACTTCGCTCACTTCTATTGACAAATAACGGCTTTTCTGTGTGTTAACCGCAGAAAAGAATTCGCCCTTTAGGAAGCTAACGTATTCCCAAAACATTAATTTCAGTGTCTGAACTTATTGCAAAATATAAGGATTGTTGTGGCTTATGCGTCTCACACAGCACAGAGTGAGCGAAACAGCAAATTGTAAACTATAAACTCTAAAAATAGTAACGTGTCTCACAACTTAACAACATTCTGAGAGTCAATTATTAACTTCTAATATAGTAATTACATCTTACAGTGCTTTGATCATTTCGCGTTCTATTCAGAAGTGATTTTCAAATATGTTTCTTGATTTACGTATTCCTAACAATTTAAATTTGAACAGAATCTCTACAAAGCCAGTGAACTGATTGGTTTAATATCTTTTCCAATCTCTGAACGTCAGACTTCACTGGTACCGTCCATTAGCTAATGTTATTGACGAAGGCAGTGAAGCGTGATAGATGAGGCTGTTATGAGGAGCAAGCGGAAATTAGTTGAAAATTGCTTTGATGCAGCCTGTACTTTAAGAAGCTCATCCGTTCGTAGACTAACTTAAAGCGTTGGTTTTAATTGCTAAGGATATAACAAGCACTCGTTTTGATGTCTTTTGTAACGCCAACTGAACAGTTATATTGTCTGAATTTCAGAGAGCACGGTGAGCGAAAAGTTATCAAGAGGTTTTTTGTGGTAGCAAGTAGTTGAAAACAGAGGGATTTTTATGGTGCTCCGGAATAGTGATATGTGTTGCAATTGCTTTAATAAAACATCGGAGCTCAGTGTACACAACGACCGTCAAAAATTAGTTTGAAATACTTATTAATCTACAAAGTAACAATGTTGTTCAACATTAGTAAAGATGTCAAAAAATACCAGTACATTCAACGCACTATTTTTGAAGTCTGTATTTGTACAGATTTCAGATTCACTTCACGTGAAGGTGATAGAGAGGATCTAATGACGGAAAAACTGTCTCCAGTAGTAATAGAAAACCTCTATGATGCATCCTCACATAAGGAATTGGTGAGTAATTAAATTTATTTTTAAATACGTCCTAAAGATTGATGCCATCCTCTTCCTCTTCTTGTTTTCTGTCGATCATCTTATCTCACCGTATTCGTAACATATAACGTCATCTGGGGTCCTTTTCACACTTTCTGATATTACTGTTCGACATTAAATTTTCTTCTGTAGATCTCCTTACAGAGATGGTTTACCTCTTCTTAGAAGACTTCGACGTAAAGCGTTAGAGTGTACCCGTGGTCTAGGGGAAGCGTCTTTGATTTATAATCAAAACGTCTTCGGTCCCGGGTTCGATCCCGCCTAAATTTTGATAAATAATCAGCATTGGCGACAGAAGACTTCCAGCATAAGAAGTCAGCCTCATTCTGCCAACGGCCTTGTCAAGGAGGGAAGACGAGCGGATAGAGGTTCAGGGCACTCTCTTGTCCTAGGGGTGGGAAACTGCCCCTAAAGGCGGAAGAATCAGCAATGATAAACGACATGAGGATGCAGAAGGCAATGGAAACCACTGCATTAAAGACACGTAATGTGTATCCACAGGACATGTGGCCTGTAATTGAAGAAGTGTCATGATGATCTCTCCATTGGCAAAAGATATCGGAATAGTCCCCCATACGGATCTCTGGGAAGGGACTGCCAAGGGGGAGGTTACCATGAGAAAAAGACTGAATAATCTACGAAAGGTTAACGTTCTACGAGTCGGGGCGTGGAATGTCAGAAGCTTGAACGCGGTAGGGAAACTAGAAAATCTGAAAAGGGAAATGCAAAGGCTCAATCGAGATACAGTAGGGGTCAGTGAAGTGAAGTGGAAGGAAGACAAGGATTTCTGGTCAGATGAGTATCGGGTAATATCAACAGCAGCAGAAAATGGTATAAAAGGTGTAGGATTCGTTATGAATAGGAAGGTAGGTTCAAAATGGTTCAGATGGCTCTGAGCACTATGGGACTTAACATCTACGGTCATCAGTCCCCTAGAACTTAGAACTACTTAAACCTAACTAACCTAAGGACAGCAAACAACACCCAGCCATCACGAGGCAGAGAAAATCCCTGACCCCGCCGGGAATCGAACCCGGGAACCTGGGCGTGGGAAGCGGGAACGCTACCGCACGACCACGGGATGCGGGCAGGAAGGTAGGGTAGAGGGTGTGTTACTGTGAACAGTTCAGTGACCGGGTTGTTCTAATCAGAATCGACAGCTGAGCAACACCGACAACGATAGTTCAGGTATACATGCCGACGTCGCAAGCTGAAGATGAACAGACAGAGAAAGTGTATGAGGATATTGAAACGGTAATGCAGTATGTAAAGGAGGACGAAAATCTAATAGTCATGGGCGACTGGAATGCAGTTGTAGGGGAAGGAGTAGAAGAAAAGGTTACAGGAGAATATGGGCTTGGGACAAGGAACGAAAGAGGAGAAAGACTAATTGAGTTCTGTAACAAGTTTCAGCTAGTAATAGCAAATACCCTGCTCAAGAATCACAAGAGGAGGAGGTATACATGGAAAAGGCCAGGAGATATGGGAAGATTTCAATTAGATTACATCATGGTCAGACAGAGATTCCGAAATCAGATACTGGATTGTAAGGCGTACCCAGGAGCAGATATAAACTCAGATCACAATATAGTAGTGATGAAGAGTAGGCTGAAGCTCAAGCCATTAGTCAGGAAGAATCAATACGCAAAGAAGTGGGATACGGAAGTACTAAGGAATGAAGAGATACGTTTGAAGTTCTCTGACGCAATAGGGAATAGCGCAGTAGGCAGTACAGTTGAAGAGGAATGGACATCTCTAAAAAGGGCCATCACAGAAGTTGGGAAGGAAAACATAGGTACAAAGAAGGTAGCTGCGAAGAAACCATGGGTAACAGAAGAAATACTTCAGTTGATTGATGAAAGAAGGAAGTACAAACATGTTCCGGGAAAATCAGGAATACAGAAATACAAGTCGCTGAGGAATGAAATAAATAGGAAGTGCAGGGAAGCTAAGACAAAATGGCTGCAGGAAAAATGTGAAGACATCGAAACAGATATGATTGTCGGAAGGACAGACTCAGCATACAGGAAAGTCAAAACAACCTTTGGTGACATTGAAAGCAACGGTGGTAACATTAAGAGTGCAACGGGAATTCCACTGTTAAATGCAGAGGAGAGAGCAGATAGGTGGAAAGAAAACATTGAAAGCCTCTATGAGGGTGAAGATTTGTCTGATGTGATAGAATAAGAAACAGGAGTCGATTAGAAGAGATAGGGGATCCAGTGTTAGAATCGGAATTTAAAAGAGCTTTGGAGGACTTACGGTCAAATAAGGCAGAAAGGATAGATAACATTCCATCAGAATTTCTAAAATCATTGGGGGAAGTGGCAACAAAACGACAATTCACGTTCGTGTGTAGAATATATAAGTCTGGCGATATACCATCTGACTTTCGGAAAAGCATCATCCACACAGCTTAACAGCTCATGCATCGAAGCTGCTTGCAAGACTAGTATACAGAAGATTGGAAAAGAAAATTGAGAATGCGCTAGGTGACGATCAGTTTGGCTTTAGCAAAGGAAAGGGATGAGAGAGGCAATTCTGACGTTACGGCTAATAATGGAAGCAAGGCTAAAGAAAAATCAAGACACATTCATATGATTTGTCCACCTGGAAAAAGCGTTCGACAATATAAAATGGTGGAAACTGTTCGAGATTCTGAAAAAGGTATGGGTAAGCTATAGGGAGAGACGGGTCATATACAATATGTACAACAACCAAGAGGGAATAATAAGAGTGTACAATCAAGAACGAAGTGCTCGTATTAAGAAGGGTGTAATACAAGGCTGTAGCCTTTCGCCTCTACTCTTCAATCTGTACATCGAGGAAGCAATGATGGAAATAAAAGAAAGGTTCAGGAGTGGAATTAAAATACAAGGTGAAAGGATATCAATGATACGATTCGCTGATGACATTGCTATGTGAAGAAGAATTAAATGATCTGCTGAACAGAATGAACAGTGTAATCAGTACACAGTATGGTTTGAGAGTAAATCGGAGAAAGACGAAGGTAATGAGAAGTAATAGAAATGAGAACAGCGAGAAACTTAACATCAGGATTGATGGTCACGAAGTCAATGAAGTTAAGGAATTCTGCTACCTAGGCAGTAAAATAACCAATGACGGACGGAGCAAGGAGGACATCAAAAGCAGATTCGCTATGGCAAAAAAGGCATTTCTGGTCAAGAGAAGTCTACTAATATCAAATACCGGCCTTAATTTGAGGAAGAAATTTCTGAGGATGTACGTCTGGAGTACAGCATTGTATGGTAGTGAAACATGGACTGTGGGAAAACCGGAACAGAAGAGAATCGAAGCATTTGAGATGTGGTGCTATAGACGAATGTTGAAAATTAGGTGGACTGATAAGGTAAGGAATGAGGTGGTTCTACGCAGAATCGGAGAGGAAAGGAATATGTGGAAAACACTGATAAGGAGAAGGGACAGGATGATAGGACATCTGCTAAGGCATGAGGGAACGACTCCCATTGTACTAGAGGGAGCTGTAGAGGGCAAAAACTGTAGAGGAAGACAGAGATTGGAATACGTCAAGCAAATAATTGAGGACGTAGGTTGCAAGTGCTACTATGAGATGAAGAGGTTAGCACAGGAAAGGAATTCGTGGCGGGCCTCATCAAACCAGTCAGTAGACTGATGACAAAAAAACCTCATAGCAGTAATAAGTTGCAATCCACTGCCTGATGTCAGCTGAGATAAAGACACAAGTCTCACGTAATATTTGCTTGGCAGTACTATGAATTTAAAATGACTCATCGTGTCGAACAATGGACATTCGGGTGCATTGATCACCCAGTGGACTTATCCATTTACTCTTAAAAATATTATTCTGGAAGAGTTCTAAGAACGATCTTAGGTTCATATACATATGAATATACAAATTAATATTCGAACATTGAGTCATATCGAAAAACACGATTTATTGACAAACAGCCAACACTGATTCAAAAAGCATCGTTTTCGTAGAACGCAACTAGCTTTTTCTTCCCACAAAGTAATGAGTGCTGTAGACGGGGGATGTCATCTTGATCCTGCAGTTTTAGATATTCAGAAGACTTTTGACACCAGTCGTATGAAGCAACTTCTAATCAAATTGCTTGCTATGGAGTATCGTCTCAGTTAGGTGACCAGATTCGTGATTTTCTGTCAAAGATCACAGTTCGTATTTATTTACGGAAAGTCATCAAGTAAAACATAAATAATATCTGTCGTCCGTTAAAGAAATGTTGTAGACCCACTGCTGTTCTTGATCTACATCAATGATTTAGGAAACAACCTGAGCACCTATTTAGATTTTTTGCACATGATGCCCTCATTTGCAGTCTTATAAAATCGCCAGATGATCAAAATACATTGCAAAACGATTTATATAAGATACCTGTATGGTGCTAAATGTGGCGATTGTTTCCAAATAATGAAAAGCGTGTAGTCATCCACATGAGTACTACAACGAATCCGGTTAATTTCGGTTACACGATAAATCACATGCATGTAAAAGCTGTACATTCAAATAAATACTTAAGGATTACTTTTACCAATGACTTACACTGGAAGAACAACATAGGTAACGTTGTGGGTAAAGCAAATCAATGAATACGATTTATTGTCAGAACACTTAGAAAGAGCCACAGACTGCTTACACTACGCTAGTCCGTCGTCTTCTGGATTATTGCTATACATGTGGGGTCCACATCAAAGAAGATCCAAGGAGGACATCGAAAAAGTTTAAAGAAGGGCAGCTTGTTTTGTGTTATCGCGAGATACGTGACAGAGAGCGATCCATCGGTATGATAGGTGAAATGGGGTGACAAGCATTAAAACAAAAGCGCTTTTCATTGTGGCCGGATGTTCTCAAGAAATTTCGATCACCAGCTTCCTCCTCTCAATGTGAAAATATTTTGTTGGCACCCACCTACATAGGGAGTAATGATCATCGTAATAAATGCGAGAAATCTCAGTTTGCACGGAAAGATTTAAGTGTTCGTTCTCCCCTCGCGTTGTTCGAGAGTGGAACGGTAGAGTAATACACTACTGGCCATAAAAATTGCTACACCAAGAAGAAACGCAGATGATAAACGGGTACTCATTGGACAAATATATTATACTACAACTGATATGTGATTACATTTTCGCGCAATTTGGGTTCATAGATCCTGAGAAATCAGTACCCAGAACAACCACCTCTGGCCGTAATAACGGCCTTGATACGCCTGGGCATTGAGTCAAACAGAGATTGGATGGCGTGTACAGGTACAGCTGCCCATGCAGCTTCAACACGATACCATAGTTCGTCAAGAGTGGTGACTGGCGTACTGTGACGAGCCAGTTGCTCGACCACCATCGACCAGACGTTTTCAGTTGGTGAGAGATCTGGAGAATGTGCTATCCAGGGCAGCAGTCGAAAATTTTCTGTATCCACAAAGGCCCGTACAGGACCTGTAATATGCAGTCGTGCATTATTCTACTGAAATGTATGGTTTCGCAGGGATCGAATGAAGGGTAGAGCCACGGTTCGTAACACATCTGAAATTCATCCGAAAAAATGACGTTTTGCCATTCGTGCACCTAGCACGTCGTTTAGTACACCATCACAGGCTCTCCTGTCTGTGATGCAGCGTCAAGGGTAACCGCAACCATGGTCTCCGAGCTGATATCCCATGCTGCTGCAAACGTCGTCGAACTGTTCGTGCAGATGGTTGCTGTCTTGCAAACGTCCCCATCTGTTGACTCAGGGATCGAGACGTGGCTGCACGATCCGTTACAGCTATGCGGATGAGATGTCTGTCATCTCGACTGCTAGTGATACGAGGCCGTTGGGATCCAGCACGGCGTTCCGTATTACCCTCCTGAACACACCGATTCCTTATTCTGCTAACAGTCATTGGATCTCGACCAACGCGAGCAGCAATGTAGCGATACGATAAACCGCAATCGCGATAGGCTACAATCCGACCTTTATCAAAGTCGGAAACGTGATGGTACGCATTCTCCTCTGTACACGAGGCATCACGACAACGTTTCACCAGACAACGCCGGTCAACTGCTGTTTGTGTATGAGAAATCGGTTGGAAATTTTCCTCCTGTCAGCACGTTGTAGGTATCGCCACCGGCGCCAACGTTGTGTGAATGCTCTGAAAAACTAATCATTTGCATATTACAGCATCGTCTTCCTGTCGGTTAAATTTCGCGTCTATAGCACGTCATCTTCATGGTGTAGCGTAACTTGAAAGTGGGTCGACGAACCCTCTGCCAGGCACTTACTTCATCGTAACCATGTAGATGTACGTGCGCACAGTATCTTACCGAAACGCTAAGACCTTATGGCCACCAAGAGAGGCAGACTGCGAGAAAGAAAAAGGAGTGAAAACTAAACTATATCCAGTTGTGCAACAGAGATTTTATGTCTGGGTGGGAGACCTCGGAGTAAATAAAACGATGACCTCGTGTTCTGACGGACAGGGACCTTCGAGTATTAAGGAGGGTGGCTGTAAAAAAAAATTACATGAATTCGGCAGACGGCATCACTCGTGAGTTATATAGTGCCACCAGCAGTCCATAAAGCATAATAAATGTAAGCAGGGAGTTAAAAATCTGTGTTCAAACCATTTCTCGAGATGTGGGACAATATTTACTTTTAATCAACAGTTATTGGTTTCCACCCTTTCCTCTTTTTTCGAACGAAGCCAAGTAGCACAGGAGCTAAGTGAATATTTTGGCGTTCTAGTGATGTAGAGCTGAAGCCTCCAAATGAGCATTCACGTTTATTCTTAACATGATTTCCAGAAAGAGAAGGCTGATGTATGTACTTTCCTACAGTTGGTTTCATGCACTGTATTTTCCAAATGACGTTTATACTTTTCCTCTGGATGGGATCTTAAACCCTAATCATGCCCTCACAGTCTCCTTTATATACACACGATGACAACATTTCCGTATATAATTTTCCATAAGTATTGACCACTGCGCTAATTTACAGATTCGAGTGCTGTTACTGGGGAGAGTTTGCTTCGGACTGAAGAATGTTTCACAGTTTCTAAGTTGTGTTGGTATATTCCCTGTTTCGACCTCGGCCGTGATGCATGCTAACGACCCGTGCAACCCGTGACGATCCCAAGTTCTGATGGCAGTTTTAGGTCACGGAGCTACTCACCGCCTGCAACGGACCGGAACCTATTACGCGTCACGAAACAGCTACAAGTTTGGTAGTGTAACACGTGTCCAAACTTTGTGCGTGCCTTAGGGTTTCCTCTGCCAACTGTTTATTATATAACTTCTAGGTACGAAGGGATCGCAAGTTAAATTTACTGGCCACGTTTGAACGCAGGAAGTGGAGAAACTTTTTTTCTGAGAGTCAACTTGAAACAGCACCATTGTCCTTTTATTGATACGTGGTATTCCATGGTAACCCAATATTGTCACTTATACCCCGCCTTCTTTTGTATCTTCTCTAGTATCTCTTTTCCGCTTTGTTATTCGCTTGACAAATTAAATTTTACCTCGTATTACGTCTGTTCCTCCACAGTGGTGATTACTGCACGCTCAGAGAGAGAGAGAGAGAGAAAGAGATGCTAGAAATAAGAATCAGAAACAGAAAATATTCCTGTCAGCAGATTGTAAGGGATATTCATTGTTTTATTTGAAGGATGTAGTGTTTTACAAAAGGCTCGGATGGGGTTTAATAGAGAGACAAGAAAGGAAAGACTTTACTGCAAAACATAGTCACAGAATTGTGTTGGACGTTAGTGAAAATAAGGCGTAGTGCTTAATTGTTATGCCTCAGAGACATATAACAGGCGTTATCTGTGGAAGATAAGAGTCAGTCAAACGCAAAAAGGTAATTTCTGTTCCACCAAAGTGAGCCAATAATATTCACGTTGTTCAAGTAACTTACGGGTATTCAGTCGGGTCACTTCGTTGACAGCCGCCAATATTTCGACATGAGCACTCAAGGCATAAATGCAGCAAGCAAGCGCTGTGAAACAGAATTTAAAACCTCGGTTATCAGTGAAACTCCGCTAAGGTAATACTTATACCAGCGCCATCTCAAATCCAACATGACCTACGTCGGAAGTTATCGATAGTGAAATCAATAAACAAGTGACGTAACATAAACACTGTCACTCTTCTACTTGACAAGGGAGAGAGCAGGACACCACGCACAATTTAAACAAAAATTACGAATTTACTTGTCTTATAATGTTCACGTTGTTCACGTTAACGTATCTTCGGCTAACGTTATCCGTATGTTCAGATTTCTTTATAAGAAAGAGTATTTCTATAGCCTTATCACATTCAACGTGACGTCATGAATATGATATTAGTTTCTCACAGTAATTCAGTAGGATCAAACTGACTTTGTAGAAGAAAAGTTAAATATGGGACGTAATATTTACAATTCTTGAACAGTCACCAAGAACAATCACAAGAAAACGGAGACACAAGCTTGTAGGTCACAAAGATTTATTACACACATCCCCAAAACACTTGTAGAAAATTTTTCACAAAACCAGCCTTCCAATAACATGGATAATCAAAGCCCTTACACAGCCTTTACATGAGCACATAGAATGAAACAAGTAAAGATTCTTCCTTTTTAATTAAAAAAATAAACCGACCCGAATGAATATGAATGACAATTGTAATACCCCACAAAGGTAACAGGAATTTACCGGAATAAAATCCCCATAGGTGTATTAAGCAACAGTATAGGAAATTTAATAAAAACTTGTTAAAGAGCTATTTCAGCAATGGGAAGCATCGTCCATTAAACAGAACAACGGAATTTCACTAATAATATAATTACTATGCCACAGAACTCACTTTTGGAATTCCTTCCAAGTACAATACCAAATATGTTCAAAACAGTTATTTAAATAGCCACTTTAAATTGTATGTCAAAGCGGGTACACCGACAGATAACCCACACAAATGCAAGATAAACCAATTACTGGGAACAGGGGACGCACCTTGCTGCAAATCGAATACCTTAACAAGAGAAATCTCCAAATAATAGAGAAAAATACTCAACTTCTGTTAACTACTGGGGCGAGCAACGACATTGACAGGATACAATCAAGTAGCGTGGAGCGTCACCAAAACGTAGCTGGCCGAGCTAACGGCGTCCAAACACATTTCACCCAAGGCGCTGCCCGCTGTATCGGTCAATCCGACTGGTTCTGCCCGCCGCTGGTAGTACGTTAGAACATTTTAAAAATAAAACAAGGCCAGACAACCAAACCGAAAGAGGCAACGTAAACTACTCCAATTTCAAGGTTATGTCCCCTTTAAATTTAACACCCTTAATAGAAAGAAAATCTCAAGTAAATGACATAGAAACTTACTCACTTCTTACAGTCCATAATTCAAAATTTTTACTGCCAGCCCACCCCATTAACGAGCATAAAGTGACGAGGGTTAATGGCCTCCCAAACCAAGAATAATCGAAGTCAAACACTGTTTCCGGCTTTGAACACAAATCACAATCAGATTATCACCAATACCACTTCAAAGAAAATGGCGGGTGCCCACCGTTAGGTACCAGCAAGCGACTAGACTCCACATAGTGTACATAGGTATCCATCATCAAGTCGTGCAATATAAGTTCTTGCTAGCACATTAGAGGCCATCACCACCAGTCCGACCCCGACACACTTCTCAAATCACAACACGGCGCCGCGAACAACCAGCGCTCCACGTAACGGTCACCGCGAGACTCCTCAACACAGCCTACACCTATATCACGGGCAAGCACGACCTCTAGCGCCCCGGAGTGGAAAACCAAGACTCACATCGCCGGAGGCGCCGTGCTTAAATAGCGGCCGGAAGAGGAAAACCGAATAGAATAGACAGACAAGATTTGGCGGAAGTTATTTATAAAGAAAAACATTAGGTTTAATTTTTAAATAAATGAAAATTTAATACGTGGATATAGATAAATTTTTGAAGGGGGTAAACAACAAAACTAAAATCTTGTTTTTAAATCTGAGAATTTTTAAAAAGTACGCTCTTTGCACCAGAACTCTCATGCATATATTACTGCTATGTGAAACACTATATCACTTGGAATCGATTCTTACCCGGCGCATCCATCACAACCTCCTCCCCGACACCAAATGTGGCTTTCGACCTTCCTTCTCTGCCGATGACAAACTCCTACGCCTCACTCATCTCATCTCATCTCATCTCCTTTCCCTCCAGCTTAACTCCCATCGCTCCACCATTTTTGTCTCCCTCGACCTCGAAAAGGCCTACGACCGTGTCTGGCATCCCAGTCTCCTGTTTAAACTTCAAACCTACACGTTTCCTGTCAACTACATCCATCTGATGGCCTCCTTCCTCTCTCGCCGCCCCTCCTATGTTACCATCCATAATGTCAATTCCTGCACCTTCTACCTGTCTGCAGGTGTGCCGCAGGGCTCTGTCCTCTCCCCTCTCTTCTACCTCCTGTACACGGCAGATATGCTCCAACCCTCCCTCCGTTACACCTCTTGCACTATGCCAATGGCACCGCATTCCTTGCCCTCGCTCCTACCCTCCAACGATCCCAATGGCTTCTCCAGAATCACCTTGTCCTTTTCTGCCGCATGGTGTAACCAGTGGCTCCTTAAAATCAATCCTTCTAATACCCAGGCAATCATTGTAGGTCATACTCCTCGCTCCTTCCGGCTCCTGGATTTCTCCCTTACCATCTGCGCCTGTCCTGTCCACCTGTCCCCCACCCTCACCTACCTTGGCCTCACCATTGACCGTCACCTCAACTGGATCCCTCATCTCTTATCCATCCAATCCAAAGCCACAACCACCTCTGACTCCTCAAACTCCTCTCTGGCTGGACACGGGGGTTGCGCCCTTCTTCCATCCTCCACACCTATGAAACCTTAATTTGTCCCATCCTCTGTTATGCCGGTCCAACCTGGATATCTGCCCCCACCCCCCAAAAAAAATTCTATATGTCCCTACAGATCCTTGAGCATCATGCACTCGGCCTTTCCTTCCATATACGCCTCCCTTGCCCCATGCAGATCCTCTATGACCTCATTCGTTTCCGCCATCTCTCGAACATCTCCGCATACTCTACATCTCCTGCCGCCTTGATCCCCCTCACCCCATGGTTGCACTCTCCTCTCCTGTCCCAACCCCCTGCCACGCCTTCACTGTTGTCCCCCCTACCCTACGCCCTTCAGCTGCTTTCCCAAGGTGGCTTCCATCAATTCCCCCTCCTGGATGATGTTCTCTCTCCCTCCATTTATTCCTCCTATCAACTCTGATTCTCACCCGTCCCTCCTTTCCTCTATTCTTTCCTTAGGCTCCCACTTCCCCCCTTCCATCCTCTTTCCTCCCCGTTTACTCTCTCCCTACCTACCTGCTCCCCCTCAAGTCCTTTTGTACTCCCCTCCCCTGCCTTTCCCCAGTCCCTGTCGCCTCTGCCTAGTACCCCCCCCCCCCCCTTCTTATGGGTCCTCGTCCTCCATCGTCTCCTTTCCCCCCTTTCCCCCCCTTCGTTTTTCCTCTCCTTCCCCCTCTTTTATTTCCCCATCATTTGTCCAGCTTCCCCCACCTGCCCTGAGCTGTGGTATGTCATATTTGCCTACTTTTTAGTGCAGTGTTCAAGTGAATGTTACGTCTTTGCAAAGTGCTGTCGCTGGGTGTGAATGTTATATCTCTTGTGAACAGAAACCAGACTTTCGCCGTGATTTTCTAATTGTCTATTATTTTACGTGTCTGCTTCATATGTATTTTATTAGCATCATCATCCCTTTGTTTCTATGTTTTAAGTTCCAAGTTTTTTTCCGCCATATTACCATTTATGACTCCGATTTTATCGCCTGTTTTTATTGTTAATTATCTTCATCTTTTTAAAACAAATTCTGTAGGCTGAAGAGCGTGAAGAGCGGCATACTAAGCTGCTGACAGCCCAGCCCCCTTCGGGGGGGGGGGGGGGGGAGGAATCTAAACTCAAGAAAAGAGAGAGAAAAAAAGCACCGTATCACCAGGACCAAAGAAACAAGGCAGCTGACTTACGTAATGACTTTGTATATCGAGAAGAAGGACCGAGAGTGTTAGAGTGCCAGACACTGACGGGTGAGGTGCAGCCCAGGAGATTTGTGTTGGATTTGTATGCCTTTGCGGAAACTTATGGAAGAGCTGCTTTGTGATGTATAAATTCAGCTTCGTGCTGTCTCTCCGTTGCACACTTTGCTGGGTTTGCAGCGCGGTCTGACGGCCTTTCCTATTATCAGGGATGTGGCTCAGAGCTATAGACACTGGTCAAAAGCTCGACATCATGCGACTACGCCTGGTGTGTACCTTCACCGCTGCTCTGCTGCAGAAAGGCTTTTGCGGTAGCAGCTCTTCAGTATCCCTCCAGTGGGCTGAGCCATACGAGAAGGCTTGGCTTAACCCCGTGTTTTCAGCGATACTGACGGAGTGATCTAATTGAAAGAGATAGTTTTGTCTCCCCCTGAACTGCGGGATGCTGGTTCTTTCAACCGAGTGTAGGTTATGATCCTACGTTGCGTGTTGCAGTCGACCTAATTTCGTTCAGTGTTGACCAAAGTGTTCTGGCGATGGAATTCTGGCCCTTGTGTTTCGTTCCCGTTAAGTCTTAATTATTATATTATGTATACTTGACAGTACCTTTTACGTAACATAGATTGAACTTATGATTACATGGAGCCGCAAGAGTGAGGTTTAAATGTCGGTTAATTACTTTAATAGGCCTGGCGACAGTAAATTGTAGTAAATGTCCAGTTGGCCTGTGTGGCTTTCGAGAGTTTACCAGGGACTAGTTCAATCATGCCATGCGAATGTAATTTACATTGACTTACGTAATATATTTAAATCTAATGTAATATCATTTCTTGTTTTTTACTGTCATTCGAATGGGTTAATTTTAGGTGGTGCAAAGTTTATTTCGGCCAGAACTAGTTGCACACAACCGTTAGTTGGCCGGCCTTTGTATCGTTTAGATGGAGCGCTCTGTTTGCAGTTAGCGAGGATAGGTCTGTCGTGGGCGGTCTCGTAGCTTATCTCACTTCTCGCGCGTTGACGTGTCTGTTCTCATTAGGGCCGCGAACCTGTGTTGTGGTTCCGTGTCACGCGGCCACTGTTACTGACGCTTGTGTGTGATTCGTTCCCGGGCTTGCTGATATCCGCTTTACATCTTAAACACCTCATGTGATAACCTGTTCTTAGATGAGATTGTATGGGTGTACTTTTCTATTGTATTCTGGCCAACATTGGTAGTTCATGCACAACCTCAGCGTCAAATAGATGTAATTTGCATCTGTCTGTCCTTTCAAACTGTGGGCTAGTGACGACGCATCGTCGTGCTGTCGAAGTGTTTGGCCGTACTTTGGGGGTGGTCGTCTGATCAGTAGCTTGTTTATTCTGTAGCTGGCTGACTGTCTGTCGAGGATGAATTTTCTGAAGTTATGATTTTTATATCTTTTAAATCCTTTGTTTGTTGAATGTCCAAAAATTCTGTGATTAATTATGACTGTTTAAAAGGAGAGTTTTTGGTCTTACTGTTATCGCTATTTGGGCGTAACATTCTAGCGCTCCAAAGGTTAATTATTTTGAAATTGAAATCTGGTTACTAGTCCAGAAGTTATTTAACATTTGTGGTTCTGCGTCTTATTATTTAATAGTCAGATTTTATTGTCTTAGTCAGTTTTTGTGACTGAAGTTGGTTTCAGAATTTCAGTTATTCAAATTCACAGTCTGACTGACAGTTCATTATCCTTACTATTAAAGACACTTTGGGCTAAGGATTTAAATCATTTTGGAATTGATATTTGGTTTTTAATACTGAAGTTATCTCTCAGTTCTATTGCTTACTGATTCAACTAAGGTTTTCTTGTTTTACTATTAGCCGCTTTTGGACATTCCATCTTTATTACTATTAGATTCAGTTTTGGTGACTGTTACGGATTTAAGATTTTCAGTTCTTTAAATTTACAATTCACTATCATTACTATTAACGCCACTTTGGGCCCAATAATCATTTTGTAATTGAAACTTGATTTTAGTACTTTAGTTATCTAGGTAACGGCTTCGTTAAAATTCTGAATTTGTGTAAGTGTACAACTCGCTAGTTCTGATCATTGTCGCAATTCTGGGCGAACAGGACTGAGTTATGTAATGATGTAATGTCTGTATTACAGCCCAGTAATTAGAATTTGAACGCTTGTATTGTGATAGAAACGTTATTTAGTTAAGACAATACAGGACTGTGTGTGTGACTATGAATTCTGCTGCCTTTGTAAGTTTACCTCGCTCAACCGTCCTCTCACAGCCACGTTGATTATTTAACTTAAACTGACGCATATCACTTTGGGTCGTCCTTCTTGGTCGCTTCTCAGACGTCACGAATGTAGTTGAGGATGATGACCCTTAGCCAAGAATAGAAAAGCGCTGAGAAGTCACCCATGTTCTCCGTATGAAGCCCTTACCACTGCTAAAACATTTTTTCAATGATTTCGGTACACTGCTAGTGGAATTTAGATTATTCTATTTTTTACTATATTTTGCCTGCTTCTCTTTCCGAATCAACATTTTTTTTTCTAATCTCACAGATATGTGCTGCTGAACTTACCTTCATGCAAATATTTTCTGCACTGTCCAGCTGTTCCTAAAATTTGTTCTATATCATTCTGTCCTTTACGTAATAGTAATTTCAGTTAAGTGTAACAGATGGCTCTGTTATACTTAATCTGCTTGACTGCTGTGTATTTTCAAAACGATATTAAGCTCTCTTTTTTATGTTTTTCTTTTAAAATTAACTGTAGTATTTTTCAATTATTTCTGTTATAATGTTAGAAATGGCCACATGTCGATCTGAGGCGTCTTGTCGCGGTCCGCTCGGCTCCCCTCGTTGGATGTTCGAGTTCACCCTCGGGCATGGGTGTGTGTTGTCCGTAACGTAATTTAGTATAAATTAGACTAACGAGGGGGCATACTGGGAGGTGCATCGAGTTATGAGCTCCCACTTCGCCTGCTTATAGTGTGGGTGTGCACCTATCACACCCTAAAATTGCAGGTGCCACTGCAGCCTCGTTTTTGAAATATTGCCTGTTAAAGTTTGGGCAGTTCTTTATATACAGAAAAGTTTCACTATTGCGGCGAGTGAGCGAGTAGCAGAGTGGCAAGCGAGCGAGACTCCCGTCCAGGCGACCCTGGTCCGAGACCCATCTATGTTACTTTAGTTTTCTTATTGTTTTCTCAAATCCTTATATTAATTTATAATCACTCATGAAAATTTTGTCAAGAATTGATTAAAAATAATTACAAGCCTCTATAAATCAAAATTACAAATTGAATGTCACATTTGTTTCAATATTTTGCGTTTTTTATTTTAACAGGAAATTAACCGTAATTAAAAGGTTAGCATGCATAAATTTGCCTATTTACCTTAAAATTGAGAGAAGTTGTTAATATATTTTTTCGAAAAGAGTCATAAACCCGTCATACAAATGTTGAGTCAGGGTCGTAGAAAATTTTATACCTGTCAGGTCGTTGACGCGTCGTCGCGCCTAATCCTGTTTATGGTCAGTGACAATTGGAGTTCCCCTGTTTGTACCTGCCGTTCCACGAATAAAGGGACTCTACTGCATGTGTACGTGAGGAGCGACGGTTGTAACTGCCGAATAAACGTTTCTCGTCAGTTGAAAGCTTGACTTTGGAGTGTGCAGACGTTTATCTTTTAAAATGGAGCAAAGTGCAAGTTGTTCACGAGTTGCCAGTGAGCGAAATTTTGACCATATTGAACATTAGGTGGAAGACCAAGGAGGTCTTTCTTGGGCCCCACCTAACAATGAAGAACGGCAGGAGTTAACAGGCGCAATGCACTGTCTACGACAGTTACTTATCAAAAACAACTTTATCCTGGAATCAGTGAGCTCCAACATCAGCGAACGATCTTCATTAACCGGCAGAGAAATGTTCGAACGATTTCAATGATATTCACGGACCAAGAAGTGTTATTTTCCGACAATGAAGAGGTTATGAGTCCTTCCGAAGCAAGCCACGACGAAAGTGACACACGGAAAAAACAAAAAATTGAAATAACACCTATTTCTTCGGATTCTAATGAAAAAGATGGAGATGAGCAGACCACAATGCCATATGCAGTGAAAGTCAAGGCCGTGGAGATGGCAGAACTTCATCTAACGTGGTCATTGAAAACATTACAAAAACATTCAACAAGATTATTGAAAAGCAAGTGGAGATTGCAAATCGCAGTAGGAGGGACGCGAAATGATAAACTGGAAGTAATCAATTCGTATGTGGACGACCGGTTTATCTAGGCGAGAGACCAGAGAGCAGACATTGTAACAACACGGATGCTCAAAAAATAGGCAATGGCTGCTGCCTTTCAATTTCAGGAAGGAAATTTTGACTACAAAGCGTCGGATTCTTGGGTTCGTCGCTTCAGATCGATGCATCGGATATCTCAACGGCATGTAACAAAATATGCCAGCGAGAAAGACAAGAGAACTTTGGACGAGCTTCTGGAAATCACTACGAAATATTTGCAGCAAACAAGTAATATAATCACAAGATTCAACCCTGATTATATCATAAATACAGATCAAACACGATGTGAATATAAAATAAACAGCAGGCGCACTTTGTCCCACAAAGGTGAAAAAGTCACCTAAATTGCTTTGGGACAAATAACTAACTTGATGCACTCATATACTGCGCAATATGCAATCACATTGTCTGGAAAACTGCTGTCTAAACTGTTTGTTTGCCTGCAAGAAGTGCCTGGAACGTTCGGCCCCCAAGTCCGAAAAGACGTTGACGGATATATGGAGAAATACCCGAATGTTCACATCGCATCGACAATGTCCGGAAAACTGCATAATCAAACGTACAAAGAGGTTTTGGATGAAGTACTTCAACAATACGTGGAAAATAATCAATTCCTCTACATCGGTGACTCGTGGGGTGGGCAAACCTCCACGGACTTGCATCAAATGGAATTCAACGATGAAGATGGCCTACCAACTTGTACTCTATCAGTGATACCACTGCAATGTACACCGTTTTGTCAGCCATGTGATGTATATTTTTATTGCCAAGTAAAGAACTACATTCGCCACTTCCAAACGCTCCGTACCTATTGCAACACAACATAGAAATCACGTCCAGGGAGGACATGGAAAAATCCATTCGCTGGTACATGACCTACTGCAGGCTCCGATGTGTAAAAATATGATAAGGTAAGAGAATAAGGCATTATTTTCAGTTTTCTGACAGCTTGCTTGGATTTTCATATATACTACATGTTCATCGTTAATATTGTTACTGATATGCCTGGCGTTGCGAAGCTAGATCCATCAGAAAAAGAAGTATTACATAACGTCAATGCAGTGGCGTTTCCTGCGGACTTGAGAAAATAGAGGTGCGATTGCGTCGAGAACGAATGTGCATTCGTACAATGGTCGTCATGTCGAAAGTACAAAAGTTTTGATTGTTTTTATGACAAGTATCATCTATCGGAATGTACTCGTCATATTACAGGAAATATCGATTAACTTTACATTAAATGAAACGTATTTTCAATCCCTCATTCGTTGATATTTTTTTAATATTTCCTACCTCAATAGAAAAAATTAAAAATACAACGAAAAAAATTGAACAATAATAAGGTATTTCAAGAAATTACATTACGGTTAATTTCCTGTTAAAATAAAAAAACGGAAAAGATTGGAACAAAATCTGACATTAAATGTGTAAATTTGATATATAGAGGCTTGTAATTCTTTTTAATCAATTCTTGCGGAATTTTCACGATTAATTATAAATTACAACAGGCATTTGACAAAAAAAAGAAACAATAGTAGCACAGACAGGTCTCGAACCAGGGTCGCCTGGACGGGAATCTCGCTCACTTGCCTCTTTTTTTTAAATTTTTTTTTATGGTAAGTCTATGTGATAAACTGTATGAATACCTTGCAATGCGTGCTCTGTAGCAGTGCAGGAACACTGCACATTTGGAGTTCCATGTGTGGATTCATGAAGTATTTAACGTTGATCGGAAGGGGTAGTTAAGGTCATCAGATTTAAACCAGAAAAATTTATCGGTTTGGAGGTTTCAGAGAACGAAAAGGAATTGCTAATGCCGGTGTCAGAAAACGTCTACAGTTAAATGCTATTGCAAAAATTTAGAAGAGAGGAACTATATTAATCAATATGTACACTTCATAAACAACTTCCTGACATGTTAGACCTATATGACGAACAAAGCTCAAATTCGTATCGTTGACAGTCGGTTTGAATCTTTTCAGGAACTATTTTACAGTGAAGCACCTTGGTATTTGCAAAGCAGACGTCCATGATATTAACGTAATTTACTAAGTTGAAATCGGACGAAGATTTATGTACAAAGGCATTCTTCAGATTTTGTTTAAGGAATTTTTACTAGCAGTTTGCAACTCCATTAATTAAAATGGAAAATAAAAGGTTGTAGTCAGCGGCTTCCACCGAGATTGGAACTGCTATGACATGTAGTACGAGGACCGCAACGCACAGGGGAACCTCTTTTTTTTACCACTTTTTTTAAATTGGCATTTTCCATTTCTGTTAATTAAAATGGAAAATAAGAGGTTGTGTTCAGCGGCTTTCACCGATGTTGCAGCTGCCATCTCATATAGCACTAGCACCGCAACACGTAAGAGAACCACTTTTTTTGTTTTTTTGTTTTTGTTTCTTTTATTTTTTTATTTTTTTATTATTTTTTTTCCAATGTCAGGCTTACCACCTTTGCTGACATACATTTTGCTGTACTACCGCATAAATAGTGTCTACAATGTCCATATGTTGACATATAGTGGCGAATTAGAAAATTAATTAATTAAGGATATGAACAAAACTGAAAATGCCCAAATGAAAGACAGGAAGACATTGCGGATAGTACAAATACAAGAGAAACATGCTCCTGTAGCAATGAAATGAAATTCGTGTCGGGGGCGACACCTGCTCACGACCCGACATTCGATAGAGCAAGAGAGCTATCTATCGACTCGTTCTCCAGACGTTAGCGTAAGACTGGGTCGTCTTCTCGAAATTAACTAAGGGTCCGTAAGTGTGATCGATGTCTATCTCGGCTTCTTCGTCTATCTCATCTCTCACCCGTCACACCCCATCTGGCCGGCGGGTCGGTAAATGTAAGTCGCAAGTAATTAGCGAAGTCTTGCCCATATTTCTTATGCTGTTGCAGCTTCGTGTGTGCATCCAGGAGAAAATGCCAAAAATCAATTTTGTCCTTTTCCGATTCGTTATACACGTAGCCCACCACCATTCCCCGTACCCATGTCACTGCATTGGTTTTTTGGACCGGAAAATAAGATTCTTGGGGGAAGAAAAGTGTGTCTGATGAAATTGTGTGAGGGGCGGAGCGTAACAGGAATGCCAATATCTGTTGTGCCAAGTGCCACACTGGAGCCGTCCCACTTCATGCTTAAACGATGTTCATCAGTGTCCACTGTTGCGCAGCCTAAACATAGTGGAGTGGCTGCCAAATGAATCGTGTGCCGCCGTTGATTCGTTGCGAACTTCCTATTTACCACCACATACCATGTTGAGCGCACCGACGTTGGGAGGTAGACGTTACGTATAACGCGCCATATCTGTCGCCAGTTCTTGTCTGGGTACTTCTTTTCCAGGGTATTCCTGGGACACCGGCGCAGTAAGAGTTGGTATACATCTCGCGTCGGCGGTAGTCGTGTTGTTGGGAAGGAATCTCTGACATAGCTAAGCTCCAAAAAAAAAAAAAGACTTGAAATGTGACAGCTTCGGTGAAATATGGCCCACATTGACTGGGGGCAGCGTGGAAGTGGGCGCTAGTACATCGGCCATCGCACCCGAGATATTGCGAAATTGACCGCGCCACTGTCGGAAAATCGTACTGACGAATAACGCCCGTGCCTTTTCATATACGTTCACTAGACCAAGTCCACCCTCCCCAGGTGGTAGCGTAAGCGTTGTGTATTGGATCTTAAACAGGTGTCCCACACTCACGTAGGTTCCGAAAGTTGCTTGTATCCGTGATGCCATTGTGCGCGTTAAAGACAGGACATGCGCTACGTGAGTGAGTCTCGGTGCTTGGTATACGTTAACATAGGTCACCCTCTGAATCATATCCAACGCTCTTAATTTCTGTAACAGCACCATTGTCCGCATCAGCTTCAATATGCGTCGGAAGTTATCCGCTGCTGTCCGCTGCACATCCGTGTGGAACGTAATACCTAGACATTTTATGGTTTTAACTAACATGAGCGGGCCTTCCTCCGCCGGTTGTAATCCTCGACCGACATTCATGCAGCGTGATTTCTGTAGATTAAGCACGCTTCCTGCCAACATCCCGTATCGCTGTATCCATGCCAACGCCGTACGTACTTCGTCGCCTGTCCGTGCCACCAGCATCACATCGTCAGCATAAGCGCGGCAATGAAAGGTCAGTTGTGGTAACGGCACTCCCTCCAATCGTCTTCGGAGACCATATAGACAGGGTTCCAAAGCCATTGCATACGAACTGACCTTGAAATAACAATGTAGTCAGTGCCCCGCCCGTTCACCGAGACCTTTGATCGCACGTCGTTTAACAGTTGCATGATCACTAGAGTGAAGGCCTGTGGGATTCCCAATCTGCCCATCACCGCATGCAAAAAGGAATGACCCACTCTGTCGAACACATGATCGAAGTCAATAGTGACGAGTGCCCCACGCACTCGGCATGCCGCTGCTAATGCGATGATATCTCGGTAGTCACCGAGCGCCGTATGTACGTTACTCTTACCGCCGAGGCAAGTTTGATCTATGAGCAGTCTATCAGAAACTGAAGACCGCAGGCGAGCCCCAAGGACGCGCGCGAAAATCTTATAGTCGCAGTTCAAGAGAGTGAGTGGTCTATAATCTCCTGGCCTTTTGCCACCGCGTGGTTTGGGTATTGGGATGATGATACCCTCCGTGAATTCGGCAGGTATATCAGTCTGCGGTAACAGGAGAATCCAGGTCCGTCCCATGAGGTATGCAAAAGCGCGGTAAAATTCAATTGGGAAGCCGTCCTGTCCTGGGGACTTGTTCGGAGCCCCCCTGGCAATTGCATCTGTCAGCTCGTCCTCTGTTATCGCTGTGATGAAAGTCTGCATCCAGTGGTGGTCCTCTATCTGGCATTTCCGAGATGACATCATGTAGTGTCTCGTGGTTCACTTGTACAGGTCCACATAACTGGCGGAAATAGTCAGTAAACACATGCGCAATATCACACTGGTTGACAACTTGCTGGCCAGTTTCAGAAATTAGTTCCCTGATTAATGTCCTGCGTCGTCGTTGGCGTTCACGTACTACGTGGTGCATGGAGGGGGTTTCGGCAGCAACTGTGTCCGCCAATCTCGCCCGGACCATTATACCTTCCATTCTTAGTCTCGTCAGCTGTAATAACTTGGCTTCTAGCCTGCGCATGGCCGTGTGCCTTTCCGGCGATGGGTGTTGGGTCATCAGCTCCCTCATGGCTGTAAAATAAAAATCAGCTGTCGTGCGGTTCCACTGCGATTTGTCCTGCCCGCAACGTATCAACGTTCTCCGTAACGTTGGTTTTGCGCATTTGATCCACCACTGGAGAACCGAGGTGTATGCTCGTTGGCGGCGAATGCAGGTCTCACAGGCCGCCTCTATCGACCAGCGACATCCAGTGTCACGTAAAAGTGCACAATTGATTTTCCAGTGACCCTTACTCCGCCATATCTTCTGACGCGTTAGTGAAATCGTACAGACGTACGCCATTTGATCCGTAAAAGCCGCTGGCCAGATTTCGGCATCCAGTATCGCCGTCCGTAGAGCTCGTGTCACATACACTCTATCACGTCTACTCGCCGAGTGTCCCGTTACAAACGTATAACCCAGTCTGTCGCCGTGCTGCAGTTCCCAGGTATCCAGAAGCGCCATTTCGCTAATCAACGCACGTAGTTCCATGCATGGCACATAACGAGGTACTTGGTCCTTTTTGTCGACGACACAGTTAAAGTCGCCGCCCACTATATAGTAATCATAGCGTCCAGCGAACAACGGTGCTATCTCTTCGGTGTAAAAGGTCGCCCTTTCTCTTCGTTTTGTGGAGCCAGATGGCGCGTATAAATTGATGAAGCGAACGCCGTCGACAGTGATCGCTATGCCACGTGCCGAAGGGAGAGACATGACGTCCTCTAGTCCTATTCCTTCACTGGTGAGAATTGCCACACCGTATCCACTTTCATCGTGCACTGAATAATGTGCCTCGTAGCCGTAGAACTCTGGCGGCGATGTGAAACGCACTTCTTGTAGGAGTACAATATCCACGTCCGCAGCGCGTAACATATCTTTCAGCATTTGAATTTCAAGCGGTGTTCGAATGCAATTAATGTTTATCGTTGCAATGCGGTACGCCTGGCGTGTGTTCATCAGTTGTAGGGCGGTGTCATTAAGCGTCTATCTGCACCCCCGGCGACCCTCACCACACTAAGTTGTTCAACATTTCCCGACCCCTCCCGGCCTCTGGCCAGGACTATCCTCAATCGTCGCGTTCGTATTTTCATTCTGTTCATGTTGGTCCATTTCTTGCGCCCAGTCCCCCAGCATATTTCCGGAACTGGTCGAAGGATGGGAGGCAACGTTGTCACCGCTCTGATGTTGTACAGTTGTCATCTCCACTTCTGCCCTCCGGTCACCAGAAGGAGAGTTCAAGTTATCGTCGCTGTGTAATTCCTGCATCGTCATCTCGGTATCTGTTGAATCCATTGGTCTCAGGTCGATACTGTCGTTGTCGTCCACAGTCCCCGCGGGACTATGGCTATCGTCAGCAGAAGTCAGTCGACGCTTCTTTCTTCTCTTCGGCGAACGCTGTTTCCGTTGCCTTGCTTCCGCATCGGCTGTTTGGGTTGCGTCTTCTCCGTCTTGGGCCTGGCCTGTCACGCTCTCGGTGGAAGCAGTGGCAGCCACCACTGATGAGCCTGGAGCGGCCGTCAGCTGCATCTCTTGTGTGGTGTCCTGTGTCTGCTGTGGTGGAACCGGTGGTCCGTTGGTGTCCATGTTCTCTATAGGGGGCAGCTGCTGGTGCCCCTCGGAAATCTCCCTCACGTCGCCTCTCAGGGCTTCCACAAAGGTCAACGGTAAGACAGTCATCTGTTGTGGCGCCTGAACGTCAACCCGTGGAGTTTGCACTAAACGTCGCTGGAGGCATTCCGAGCGGACGTGACCTTCTTTCCCGCACCCCGAGCAAATGCGAGGTTGCCCATCATAGATTATAATCGCTCGACAACCTCCTATGTACAAATAAAAGGGGACGTGCTTTCGCAGTTCTATCCGTATTTGCCTCACCCCATATAAAACGGGGTACGTGGTAAAACTCGTCCATTTTTCGGCCACATGGGATAGGACTGTACCGTATGGTCGAAAGGCGTCGATAACATGTTCAGACGGGACCTCAAACGGAAGTTCGAAGACTCGTACAGTGCGGATCCCCATTCCCGCATCATCACCTGTAACCACACCAACATTCCCGTCGGCATGACAGAAACGATACCCGTTCGGTGATCGTTGTAAAAGTCTTTCGCAAGCAGCCTCGTCAACAAGCTGGACGTAGACGACGCTTGAAACGATCGATAAATTGATTCCCACGATTTCCTGTGGATCGATTTTTACCTCTTCTCTTAAGAAACTTTCAATCTCGTGTGCCTTTGATCGTGTATAGGCGTTCGCAAAACTGAACTTCAAAGTCGTATTTCGGTACGAGTGTGCCATCTCGTTCTAGACTCACAACACCGCACACGCGAAGCTGCTCCGGCGTAAACAAACAGGCGAGCGCACCACAGCGCGGCCGGCCGGCAACACGGTCCGCACTGTGTCACTGCCGAAGGCAGACTGTGCCATTCGGCTACTCGCTCACTTGCCGCAATACTGAAACTTTTCTGTATATAAAGAGGTGCCCAAACTTTAACAGGCAATGTTTCAAAAACATGGCCGCATTGGCATCTACAATTTAGGGTGTGATACGTGCCTACCCACACTATAAGCAGGCGAAGTGGGATCTCATAGCTCGATAAACTTCCCATAAGGTCCCGTCGTAAATAATGTGTAATCTTAGGGACCGATTAACTAAGCAAATTGTTCCCATAAGACCGTACCACAACTTTTCAAATTTTTCACGTGTCACTGTCCGCGCCTGACAGGCGGTGCAACTCGTATTGTTTTCGTGGCAGAAATGCAGGCTAGTGCGCTGATTAGCCTGATGTAGTTCCCAGTGGGGTACACGTGGCAGAGACTACAACGTTTTATTTCACTTTTGACTTACGCATAGCTGCTCTAAATTCTGACCATTGCTCTTTACCAATGTAATTTTACGTAAGTAACTTTTGTACATCATGAAACAGTCACCTTGTTTAAGGGGTTTTTTGTCATAGTTAATATTTTATTTGTTTTGTAGAATTTAGCAAAATTTCATTCTCTGGAGACACCCTAGTAGGTCACTGTATCTACCAGTTACGTGCAACCGGTTGGCTGTGTAATCCGATGTTGAAACTAGTACGCGGTTGCTGAGCAACAGCCATGTTCAAAATTGGTGGTGCAATAATATATTACAGTCGTCACAGCATACATACAAGCAGATGCCTCTCGTTGGGCTACATGAAAAGGTCGAAGCGCCGAAGAGTTCGGGAGAGTTTGAATCTACCCAGGCACGGCTTCGAGAAGAAAGTGTTCCATCCTGAGCCTTATAACATAAACCTAGGCAGTTTCAGAAATAAATTCGTGCGATACTTAAAAAGACGAGATACTGGGTCGAACCTATGTCTCACGAAGAAGTTATTTAATAACGAAAACCGACATTGCCTGCACAGAGAAAAGAAAAATTATTTCGTGTGCAATAAGCGGATCTGTATCAGCTCATGGCTGTTCTTGATTCGCTGGATCTCATAGAGAAGGATTTGAAAGGTAGTTCTGGCAATGGCGCTGGTTAGCAGGCAGGAGTAATCAACTAAAATGGCTCAAAGGCTCTGAGCACTATGGGGCTTAACATCTGAGGTCATCAGTCCCCTAGAACTTAGAACTATTTAAACCTAACTAACCTAAGGACGACACACACATCCATGCCCGAGGCAGGATTCGAACCTGCGACCGTAGCGGTCGCACGGTTCCAGACTGAAGCGCCTAGAACCGCTCGGCCACTCCGGCCGGCAGTAATCAACTGCTGGAACAATCGCGGAAGGAACGTCAGATGGTGTGGCATAGTTGCACAGCGACACGCCGGATCTGCAGATAAAAACAGTCCACCGACCCAAAATAATATTCCATATTACACACATCAAAAAAAGTTTTGCATCACCCCGGTTCCCAGAACACCTGAAGATAGACGTTGACTAAGGATAATGTATCACAGACGCAGTCTCTTTGACTCTTCAGAGATGTCACTGAACCCGCCCAGAGATGTAAACAACTATTCATGAGCAGCGCCTACTAGACAGAGGGGGTCCGACAGCCGTTTAGTTCCAGTCATTCCACCAGGATGGAGGTACACGACTCGTGTTGTCTGTAGTTCAACCATGCCTTGAAGGTCAATATCGCGGTTCGATCGCATCCGCATTGTTACTTTGTGCCAGGAAGAGCTCTCGACAAGGGAAGTGTCCAGGCGTCTCGGAGTGACCCAAAGCGATGTTGTTCGGACATGGAGGAGATACATAGAGACAGGATCTATGAATGACATGCCTCTCTCAGGTCAACCAAGGGCCACTGCTGCAGTGGATGACAAGTACCCACGGATTATGGCTCTGAGGAACCCTGACAACAGCGCCACCATGTTGAATAATGATTTTCGTGCAGCCACAGGACGTCGTGTTACGACTCACACTGTGCGCAATAGGCTGCATGATGCGCAACTTCTCTCCTGACGTCCATGGCGAGGTCTATCTTTGCAACCACGACAGTATGCAGCGCGGTGCAGATGTGCTCAACAACATGCTGAATGGACCGCTCAGGAATAGGATCACGTTCTCTTCACCGATGAGTGTTGCATATACCTTCAATCAACAATCCTCAGAGACCTGTTTGGAGGCAATCCGGTCAGGCTGAACGCCTTAAGCACACTGTACAGTGAGTGCAGCATGGTGGAGGATCCCTGATGTTTTGGGGTGGCATTATGTAGGACCAACGTACGGTGCTTCTGGTAATGGAGGGTGCCGTAATGGCTGTACGATACGTGAGTGCCATACTCTTACCGATAGTGCAACCATATCGGCAACATATTGCCGAGGCATTCGTCTTCATGGACGACAATTCGCCCCCCATCGTGCACATCTTGTGAATGACATCCTTCAGGATAACAACATCGCTCGACTAGTGGCCAGCATGTTCTCCACACGTGAACCCTATCGAATATGCCTGGGATGGATTGAAAAGGACTGTTTATTGACGACGTGACCCACCAAACATTGCGAAGGAACTACGCCGAATCGCCGTTGCGGAGTGGGACAATCTGGACCAACATTGCGTTTATGGACTTATGGATAGTATGCCACGACGAATACATCCATGCATCAATGCAAGAGGAAGTGCTACTGGATATTAGAGGTACCAGTGTGCACAGCAATCTAGACCACAACCACTGAAGGTCTCGTTGTATGGTGGTCAACATGTGTGGCTTTCATGAGCAATAAAACGGGTGGAATTGATGTTTATGTTGATCTTTATTCCAACCAAGGTGATGCAAAACTTTTTTTTGATGTGTGTGTAATAAAAGGAGTAAAAATAATAACAAATTGAAACAGTGATAACCGACATGGTAACGAGAATAACTCGTAGAAGAGACCTGAAAAAGCGTAGGGTCACTCTACAGGACCACTCCGCGTGAACAGTCTGAACGAGGAGATTGACAGAGACCTAATCCTGGCGACAATACAAACTGGTCGCCACCACACAACAACTCATTCGAATAGCGGAGGTGTCAGTTATTCACATTCCAACAATCCCGATTGGAGCAAAAAGCTACATGACCAAACCCAGCCCTCCAGTGCATGTTGCAAGATGGAGTGAAGGCAGTAGATTTGATACCGGCATAGATATGCAGTGGTACAACAATGATTTAGACACTGATGATGAATTATATAATGACATTGCGGCATGCAAGGAACAGACAAAAGATCTGGCACCTGAGGCGGTTAATACGATAATGAAATGAGTTCCCAATATTTTTATCGTGGATACACGTGCCATGATAAATATTATGACCAGCATTTTTATTACAAAGTCAGTGAGACACGATGCATACTAACGTTGCCAGTTCAGCACTGTAGGATTTAGGAAGCTATTGGAACGAAATGACAAATCTTAGTTCATTAATGGTTTAACGGCGAACTACACAAGAGGGTAGAATTTATGCGTGAGAGAAACAGTGGCAAATAGATTTTGATTGTCAGTGGCAATGGTGATGACATTATGGATCTGTTGAAGACTAATGCATGGTATGAAAAACCCTGCCAGGGCAATAGGACAAAGATTACGTAGAAGAAACCGCTGATATTGATAACGGGCAGTCTCAGTGTTCTTACAAAATGTAGTCCACGCACTAGTCACGGGAATATGGAGCCTAACATGAACCACATTCATACTGAAGTAGTACAGTCACGACGCTTCAATGTTACTCAGCGAGCCGAACTGGCTGAACTATTGGAAAAATACATTGATGTCGTTTATGACAAATATGAAATCATTAAGGGTTACCAACACACTATGGAGGTAATACTACACAAAACCCGCTGCTTATCTGATTGTCCCAGCTCATTAGTGAAGCACCAAGATGTAAAGAGGGAGACTAGAAAAAAATGTGGACTGGAGGATGAAAAGCAAAGGAACCAAAAAAGTGTTGAATCCGAGCAAAGACTTAAACAGTCACAGACAACAGAAAAAAATTATAAATTTCCTTATGTTGCAGTTGTAAATTTTCTTTAGAGGAGTCCGATATGAAACAGTATGATGTAGCCTACAATAATGTTACGAGTCGCAGTCTTTAATGTCAGTGGCAATCAGATAGGAAGTTACCATGAGTAATGAACATACTTTCTCAAACGTGACGATTTAAGATATAAGTATGTACAACACTTTAGAGTAATGGTTATGCGAACCACATTAATTAATTTATGTTGAAAATAGGGAATGAATAATGAAGTTACCTATGCCGAAGTTAAATTTTTATGTACTGTAGTGTAATATACACTCCTGGAAATGGAAAAAAGAACACATTGACACCGGTGTGTCAGGCCCACCATACTTGCTCCGGACACTGCGAGAGGGCTGTACAAGCAATGATCACACGCACGGCACAGTGGACACACCAGGAACCGCGGTGTTGGCCGTCGAATGGCGCTAGCTGCGCAGCATTTGTGCACCGCCGCCGTCAGTGTCAGCCAGTTTGCCGTGGCATACGGAGCTCCATCGCAGTCTTTAACACTGGTAGCATGCCGCGACAGCGTGGACGTGAACCGTATGTGCAGTTGACGGACTTTGAGCGAGGGCGTATAGTGGACATGCGGGAGGCCGGGTGGACGTACCACCGAATTGCTCGACACGTGGGGCGTGAGGTCTCCACAGTACATCGATGTTGTCGCCAGTGGTCGGCGGAAGGTGCACGTGCCCGTCGACCTGGGACCGGACCGCAGCGACGCACGGATGCACGCCAAGACCGTAGGATCCTACGCAGTGCCGTAGGGGACCGCAGCGCCCCTTCCCGGCAAATTAGGGACACTGTTGCTCCTGGGGTATCGGCGAGGACCATTCGCAACCGTCTCCATGAAGCTGGGCTACGGTCCCGCACACCGTTAGGCCGTCTTCCGCTCACGCCCCAACATCGTGCAGCCGGCCTCCAGTGGTGTCGCGACAGGCGTGAATGGAGGGACGAATGGAGACGTGTCGTCTTCAGCGATGAGAGTCGCTTCTGCCTTGGTGCCAATGATGGTCGTATGCGTGTTTGGCGCCGTGCAGGTGAGCGCCACAATCAGGACTGCATACGACCGAGGCACACAGGGCCAACACCCAGCATCATGGTGTGGGGAGCGATCGCCTACACTGGCCGTACACCACTGGTGATCGTCGAGGGGACACTGAATAGTGCACGGTACATCCAAACCGTCATCGAGCCCATCGTTCTACCATTCCTAGACCGGCAAGGGAACTTGCTGTTCCAACAGGACAATGCACGTCCGCATGTATCCCGTGCCACCCAACGTGCTCTAGAAGGTGTAAGTCAACTACCCTGGCCAGCAAGATCTCCGGATCTGTCCCCCATTGAGCATGTTTGGGACTGGATGAAGCGTCGTCTCACGCGGTCTGCACGTCCAGCACGAACGCTGGCCCAACTGAGGCGCCAGGTGGAAATGGCATGGCAAGCCGTTCCACAGGACTACATCCAGCATCTCTACGATCGTCTCCATGGGAGAATAGCAGCCTGCATTGCTGCGAAAGGTGGATATACACTGTACTAGTGCCGACATTGTGCATGCTCTGTTGCCTGTGTCTATGTGCCTGTGGTTCTGTCAGTGTGATCATGTGATGTATCTGACCCCAGGAATGTGTCAATAAAGTTTCCCCTTCCTGGGACAATGAATTCACGGTGTTCTTATTTCAATTTCCAGGAGTGTATATCTTGGTACCTAGGAATATGATAAGTCGTGGAACATATGGAAGGAATAGTGTACCTAGATGCGAAAAAGGACACTTATTTAATTTTCATGTGTTGCATGTATACGAAATTGGACTCTTTAACATTTGTACATGGTAAGCAATAGACATCATTTATATGACATATATTTATTAAATGGTGAGTAGGTGAATAACTTATATAGCAAGTTTCTAGCACTGGTTGTGATAGTTAAACACTATCAGAAGCATGGCTGTAACGGATCGTGCAGCCACGTCTCGATCCCTAAGTCAACCGACGGGGACGTTTGCAAGACAACAACCATTGATTGTCACACTGCGTTATTAAATTGTTGTGCCACAAATAAACCGATAATGCGAGCTTTGTGCAGAATTATCCTTACTTGGAAAACTGTTGTGGGGAGTGGCCATTCATTGCGGTAACGATAGTGGGTCGCGTTGCGTGACGCCTGAAGAGGTAAAATTTTGATTCAGTGATGTAAGCTCATGGCGTAAAGTGGTGCCGGTACTTAAGTTTCCTTGTGTCTCTTTTACTTTCTGCCGCGGTTGTTATAGGGAATTAGCTTTCATGGCGCTCATCCACAGCCGACGATAACCTGCTTTATACAAACGTAGTTCTAATAACACTTTCATTAGCAATAATTTAAAACAAATCTACAGGTTTACATGAAGCAAATAGAATTTGGTCTTAATTGAGATTGAGCCCAAAGAAGGAAAATATAAAGATATTTTCAAGTTTTTTAAAAAAGGATAAGGCATAGATAGTAGTAATATTGTGTTAGCAACACTAGAAAATAACAGTTCAGCGACACAATTTATATGTGTTACGTCTATTTAGGTGACAATAATATCTCAAGCACTATTTGACAAATAGATAAGGTGGAAAAATAAATAATAATAATTTGTGAAAAAGGTAAAGAAAATGTTTGACAGTGATTTTCATAATAGGAAAAAACTAAAGAAAATATCTGTTTGAAATCGATAAATAATAACGAGAGAACTAAAATTCTGTATATGACTAGCGCTTACTTTGATATTTGCTTGAAGTTAGAAAAATTTAAACGAGAAAGTAAGCACATTTCGATGGACTGTAAGTAAAACAAGCCAAATATTAAAGATATTTACCATAGAGACACGAGAGATGTGCCACAAGCGTTAATAGAAGTCAGTTATATTACTTAGGCAAGCCAGCAATATAATAGAAATCCACCCACACATAGTACATGCTGTATATCTAAACTACAAAGAACTACTTATCCATTAAATCGGCACTTCTAATGTTATCATTGAATTATTATTTAAGTAAAAAATTCTGTACTTTCATGATACATTAATTGAACTAACGTCAGTAAAACGCGAATTACGATTTGATAAATTACAACACTGCATTACAACATAGCTAGCTTACCAAACGCTAGGTACTGACATGTTAAAAGAAAATATCAAGTTATAGTAATTTCTCAGAAATATTTTACCGAAAGATTGAAGCTATTTTAATAATTTTATTCAAGTATGTATTGAAAGATATACTATAGCTGTAGTTACACGTATAAAAAAGTTGTATTGGTTCTTAGTACTTGAGTCTGCATTGAGGGAAGTTCTCGATTTGGAAATTAAAACACACACACGTAACTTAACAATATCTGGACCTTTGTGGCACGTACATAATTAAAACGTGTATTGGAAAGGAGTAATATAGTACCGATTCTAGCAGCTCTCCTATTCACCATTTACGCAAGTAGTAGTTGATTACTTGCAGAAGTACTCCAGACATTAACATATGCAAGAGTTTGTTCAGTACTTGTAGTGTTGACCACGGACTATCACTTTGTGGGATAGTAAAGAGAATATTGACCAAAGCAGTAATTCATAACAGATGTTCGCCACTTTTTATATAGTTCATATAGTCAGCCGTATTCTTTGAGGGGGATTACAGATACTAGTATTATACATGTTATTCCGCCGCAGTAGCAGTTACAAAGTGAGATAATTGTGACAGCCAGTACCGAAGTCCTACAGCGGTCGTCTGTGTAGAGGCCGCTTCTGGTATAGCCTGAGGTAATCACTGGCTGTAGTACAGCGTTGCTGGTTCCGCTGCTTTCCTTGGTGAGAAGTCAGACTGATGATTCCTGCTGTGGTCGGCGCCTGGCCCTCACGACTCAAAGGAAAATACTGGCTTGGAGAGGTTCGCTGCCGTCGTGAATACCCGAGCGACATCAGGGTACAGTTGGATATATTGGCGGCCACGTGAATCGCAGATGCATGTAGATATACAGGCCAGTGACCTCTGATGGCACTCGCTGGCCGTTGTGACCGAGCGGTTCTAGGCGCTTTAGTCTGGAACCGCGCGACCGCGAGTTTCCAGAATCCTGCCTCATGCATGGATGTGTGTGATGTCCTTAAGTTAGTTAGGTTTAAGTATTTCTAAGTTCTAGGGGACTGATGACCTCAGATATTAAGTCTGATAGTGCTCAGAGCCATTGAACCATCTGGTGGCACTCACGCTGCCTCCTGTCGGCCTAGTGAGCGTTCCATATCTTGTCTGGAGTCTACTGGTGTGACCCCTGCGGCTCCACTGGTATAGGCTACTCATATAACGCTGGTGTGATGGTCAGCAAACGTAGTCCTTCAACAAGTACAAGGTGACAATTATTTAACTGTATGAAAAGAACGTAAATTGGAAACTACGGCATGCGTATATTTTATTCAACATGTAAACGTCACTACAGATATTCGGATTTAGGTTACGACATGTTCGATATGCCTGCCATCATTAGCGACGATCTGGCGCAGACCAATAGCGAGATTCTGCATGAATCGCTGAAGTATCGCAACATCGAATCTGTCGATGACCTCACGAATAGCTGTTTTCAGCTCGGCAATGTTTTGGGGTTATTGATGTACAAATTGTCTTTACTATAGCCTCACAAAAAGGAGGCGTATGCGTTCAGAGCCGGAGAATATGGTGGTTAATCGAGGCCCATGCCAGTGGCCTCTGGGTACCCCAGAGCCAAATTGTGGTCCCCAAACTCCTCCTCCAGGACATCACACATTGTCTGATTCAATGGGGTAGAGCTCCATCTTGCATGAACCTCATCGTGTCGAAATCAGGGCACTTTCGATTAAGGGTGATGAAATCATTTTCGAAAACCTTCAGGTGCCTTTCGTTAGTCAACGTGGCATGAAGGAATATGGCACTGATTACTCCGTGTCTGGACATTGCACACCACACAGTCAACCGTTGAGGGTGAAGAAACTTCTCCTTCCTGAAATGCGTATTCTCGGTCTCTCAAATGCCCAAATTTTACTTATTGACGAACCCATCCAAATGAAAGCGGGCCTCGTCGCTAAACCAAACCACTCAGCGCATATTTATTCCCACCATGCCCCGCGGCCAACTATGCACTTTGATAGTCCTAACACTAACCGTTCAGAAGCTATTTCATATAGTTTAATAATTGTCACACTGTACATGCAGAATTTCTATATCTTTCGGTATACCACATACAGGAATATGTTGGACATGACATATGCACAGCCTCTGTGCTTGTCATTTAAATACACCTTCAGGAAGAATGTGAAGAAAGACGACGGGAATTTCCTCGTGTCTAATGGGCAATTACCGACTAATCCTAAAAACAGTGTTTACTGATGAAGCCACCCTAACTGGTGAAAGTTCGTATAACACTTGAAACTCACATCGGTGGTCTGATTAAAAGACCCACACATTAATCGGCACTCTATTTAAAGAATGCTTCTCTGTAAATGTGTGGAGTGGAATGATTGACAATCAATTTATTGAGCCCAATGTATTACCCTGCCGTCTTACAGTGCCCCATTATTCAAATTTCCTTCAAAACGAGTTTCCAGTGCTTTTCACTACAACTATGGGTGTGTTCTTCCACCATGAACGGCCACTGCAAACTTTAGTAGTAACTCGAAACGAGCTTTAAACCTAGCATTCCCTGCAAGATGGATCGGCAGTAGTGGCCACGATTCTTGGCTGCCAAAGTCCTCAGACGTCATCTCTTTTGATTTATGCTCATGGGTCTCGTTGAAATGTGAAATCCTCAAAGACAAATCAACAACAAGAGACAAACTAACCATATTACGAATAGTACTTTCCTCATATAAAAAATGCCAAGACGACATCAAAAGAGCTATACAAAGTATTGTCAACAGAATCTAAAATTTAATTTTAGTTGGATGTGGAATTCATGAAAATCTATTTTAGACTTAATTTTAAAAACGTCAGCTAACCGCCTGGAGCTGCTGGTAAAGTAATTTATTTATACCATAAAATTAAGTTCATAAAAATATTCAAAGCGTCTTATTAGGTGAAATATAACACCTTATCGTGAGGTGATGAAGCCATGAATAATACACTATTATTATATCGTTATGTTCATATATATAATTACCTAAATTATGTAGCTAGTGTCCTATCATAGATTTGTAGATAGACGATGCAGTTTGTATTAAAATATGAAAATATGATAAGTGTTTTTTACACATGGCTTTATTATCTGACAATAACGATTTTATATTTCGACTAACATGATACAGTGAATAATTTTATGAACCTTCTGATGGTCAGACGACTGAAACTGATTTTATTAATAAAGTATCTTACCAGCAGCTCTAGGCAGTACCATGACATTTTTCAAATACGGGTGCTATTCGGGAACTAAGTTCTGATCGGTCGTGAAATGAAAACAACATTGAAAATCATATGAATTGGGTAGCGTCTTTAGTCAACCTCTAGCGCACAGTAAACACGAAGAGGTGCGTAGAAATAGTGTCTCCTGGCAACTAAGAGGGCTGTTCAGAAAGTAAGCTCCGATTGATCGCGAAATGGAAACGACTATGATAATCCGATAAAGCTTTGCACAGATGTGTTGGACAGTGTCTCTAGTATGACCCTAGATAGCATCACGTCACTCCTCTCATTTCTGAGCTCACAGTGATCGCGTAAAGTTGTCTAGAGAATAGTGTCTCCCGCCAAGTACGAGGACCTGGTGAGAAATTTCGCCTGAAGCTATACAGCCAACATTATATAACTGTCGTGCAGTTTCTTCTACAAGGCAATATTCTCAGCCGCATTCTGAAGGGGCAATGAAGATGCTCCTGCATCGTTTTCAATTGGAAATGTTTGACTACCCACAATACAGCCCGTAATTGACTCCCCCTGCGTTTCATTTCTGCTCACATGAACCGCTGGCTATGAATACAACATTTTGGCACAGAAAACGAGCTGTAGGCCAGCGTAGAGAATTGGCGGAAAGCACTGGCGGCTCTCTTTTATGATGAGGGTATTGGAAAGTTGGTACAACGCTACGACAAATGTCTTAGTCAGAACGGCAACTACGTAGAGAAGTAGCTGGATGGTGTAGCTAACTGTTAAAAATAAAACATTTCTAATTTTCACTGTGGTTCCCATTTCGCGATCAATCGGAGCTTACTTTCTGAACAGCCCTCGTATAATGGCCTGGCGAGAGATTTCGCCTGATGCCACGCAGCCCACATAACTGTCATGTGCGCCGCGCGGGGTAGCCGCACGTTCTGAGGCGTCCTGTCACGAACCGGGCGACTCCCCCCGTCAGATCCTCGAGTACTCCCTCGGGCATGGGCGTGTGTGTTGTCCATAGCGTGGGTTATTTAAAGTCAATTTAAGTAGTGTGTAAGCTTATGGACCCATGACCTAAGCAGTTTGGTCCCATAAGGTCTTACCACAAATTTACTGTCATGTGTTTCGTTCTTTGACAGTTTTCGGCCGTATTCTACAGGGACAATGAAGATGCTTGTGCAGCGTTTTCAGTGGGAATGTTTAATCACCCACAACACAGCCCATAACTGGATTTTCCTGCATTTCACCTCAGCTCATAGGAACCGCTGGCTATGAAACCAACAATTTGACACAGACAACGAGCAGCAGACGAGCTTAGAGAATTGGCGGAAAGCACAAGCGGCTGCATCCAATAACGAAGGGTGTTGGAAAGTTGCTACAACGCAACGGAGAACCGACTATGTAGAGAAGTATTGCAAATAAAGCGTTTTTTTATTTTCACACGTTTCCATTTCGTGACCGATGGGAACTTATTTTCTGAACACCCTTATATAAGAGTTGTGGAGCACCACCTCTTCATAATTAAACTTAATGTATGACTTGACTTATTATGTAATGATTTGTTTGGGATGCGTTCTATATTTGTATCTCTGTAATCAATAGAAATTGGACCCGTGGTACGAGGAACGTATTAGTCGAATTAATCTCAACTATCACGCACTGAAATACTTACTAATACTTTTTTGATGAATCTTATATACTAGTTACGTCACATAATGTGATATTACGTAGTGTTCAACTTACAAACATATCCTCTCACTAATTTGATAAGTGAAATACATATATTACATATTTAGTTTCTCTGACATCTGCACCAACGAGGATCTCCTGTAGATCTACCGGACGGGAAATCTGTCTTTGTAATTATAGACTACACTATGCAAGATTAGTCTCAACCATCCGTAATGACATAACGTACATGTTTCAAAATGAAACTCGATATAGACACACACGTTCACAGATTTCTTCCAAACTTCGTCAACGGCATTATTAAAGACGGTTTCATAACTAAGAGCCTTGGCGTCGCAATCCATTTTGTCATACATGATTAATACAGCACTTCCACAAGAAAAGAAGTTCTTTACATTGCTATCAGTGTTTCTACCGTGACGGTATTCCTTTCGTAAAATAAGGAACGAACGCATTCAGTCACAATCATGATTTTATTTAATTGCGCAAAGATTACGAACCCTGGGGGCTCAGAATCAGGTTCTTCGAAATCTACATCACTTTTATTCAGATTTACGTCGATAATGATCCGGGTAGCTCTGAGAGATGAAATAGTGTAGGCAGCAGAAAATCAAGTAGGTAAAAAGACGAGGTCTAGCAGAAATCCTTGGGTAACAGAAGAAATATTGAATTTAATTGATGAAAGGAGAAAATAGAAAAATTCAGTAAATGAAGCACACAAAAAGGAATACAAACGTCACAAAAGAGATCGACAGGTAGTGCAAATTGGCTAAGCATGGATGGCTAGAGGGCAAATGTAAGAATGCTAACGCATATATCACTAGGGGTATGATAGATACTGCCTACAGGAACATTAAAGAGACCTTTTGAGATAAGAGAACCACTTGTATGAATATCAAGAGTTCAGATGGAAACCCAGTTCTAAGCAAGGAAGGGCAAGGAGAAAGGTGGAAGGAGTATATAGACGGTCTGTACAAGGGCGATGTACTTGAGGGCAATATAAAAGAAATGGAAGAGAACGTAGATGTAGATGAAATGGGAGATAAGATACTGAGTGAAGAATTTGAGAGAGCGCTGAAAGACTTAAGTCGAAACATGGCCCTGGGAGTAGACAATATTCCATTAGAACTACTGATAGCCTTGGGAGAGCCAGCCGTGACAAAACTCTACCATCTGGTGAGCAAGATATATGAGACAGGCAAAATACCCTCAGACTTCAAGAAGAATATAATAATTCCAATCCCAAAAAATCAGGTGTTGACAGATGGGAAAATTACCAAACTATCAGTATAATAAGTCACGGCTGCAAAATACTTACACGAATTCTTTACAGACGAATGAGAAAACTGATAGAAGCCGAACTCGGGGTGGATCAGTTAGGATTCCGTAGAAATGTTGGAACACATGAGGCAATACTGACCCTACGACTTACCTTAGAAAATGGATTAAGGAAAGGCAAACCTACGCTTCTACCATTTGTAGACTTAGAGAAACCGTTTGACAATGTTGACTGGAATACACACTTTCAGCTTCTGAATGTGACAGGGGCTAAATACAGGGAGCAAAAGGCTACTTACAATTTTTACAGAAACCAGATGGCAATTATAAGAGTCAAAGGGTGTGAAAGGGAAGCAGTGGTTGGGAAAGGAGTGAGACATGGTTGTAGCCAATACCCAATATTATTCAATCTGTATATTGAGCAAGCAGTAAAGGAAACAAAAGAAAACTTCGGAGTAGGAATTAAAATCCACAGAGAAGAAATAAAAACTTTGAGCTTTGCTGATGACATGGTAATTCTATCAGAGACAGCAAAGGATCAAGAACAGCAGTTGAACGGAATGTACAGCGTCTTGAAAGGAAGGTATAAAACAAATATCAACGAAAACAAAACGAGGATAATGGAATGTAATCGCATTAAACCAAGTGATGCCGAGGGAAGTAGATTAGGAAATGAGACACTTAAAGTAGTAGATGAGTTCTGTTATTTGGGTTGATGATGGTCCAAGTAGAGAGAACATAAAATGTAGACTGGCAGTGGCAAGGATAGCGTTTCTAAAGAAGAAAAATTTGTTAACGTCGAGTATAGATTTAAGTGTCAGGAAGTCATTTCTGAAAGTATTTGTATGGGATGTAGCCATGTATGGATATGAAACATGGACAATAAATATGAAAAAAGTAGATACTTCCGAAATGTGCTACTATAGAAGAATGCTGGAAATTAGATGGGTAGATCAGGTAACTAATGAGGAAGTACTGATTGGAATTGGAGAGAAGAGGATTTCGTGGCACAACATGACTAGAAGAAGGGATCGATTGGTAGGACTTGTTCTGAGGCCACATGGGATCACCAGTGTAGCATTGGAAGGCAGCGTGGAGGGTAAAAATCGTAGAGGGAGACCAAGAGAAGAATATTATAAGCTGATACAGAAGGATGTAGGGTACAGTAATTACTTGGAGATGAAGAAGCTTGCACAAGATAGAGTAGCATGGAGAGATGCATTAAGGCAGTCTCTGAACTGAAGACCACAACAACATCATTACAACCTGGCACATTGTTTATATAAGTTTATAAAACTAAGGCAATTCAGTAACAGATTACAGTTTCCAATAGTGGAAACTTGGTTTTGATGCACACTTTGAATAAATGTGTTTATGTGCATATATACACTTCCCGTTCTACAGCATATTTGCAAACACAGGTCAAAAGAGTCAAAGAATTTCAAATATAAGGATTCTGCATTTTGCAAGTGTTGTTATTTCCACGAAGATACAAAGTTATTTTATTATTGATTACACAGAGATTAATTTTAAAAACTATTATTTATGAATATGTCGAATGTGGCTGTAAGTTATAAAATGGTTATACTATTAAATTTATGTTTCTTCGCGAAAAAGAAAACTTTCGTAATTACTGAAAAAGCTATGGCTTCTAGACTCTGTTTGTTCAACAAGTATTCAGAAGAGTTTTCTTTGTGTAACAGTATTTCTTATTGTTCTAGTAGATCAAGTATTTTACCACGTAAACTTTTTTAGAAACACCAATATTAAAGTATCCTTCTCCACAAACAAAAAAACTTATACGTCACTTACCTCTCACGGTAATATCAAACACCTCAGTCACAGAAAACAGTGCAACGTTAAATTACAATTTAAGAGTTGCCCTGAATCTTAGGTGGGCAAAACGGGAAAATTTTCTCCATATGCGTAACAAGGAACACAGTGACGCTTCTAGAAACTAACCACCTTGACAACTCCACAATAATCAGCCACGTGTACCTTAATAGACACTGACTATGTGACATCCATACCAGCCTAACTGTGCTCCACACAGAAAACCATGGTAAGAAACTAGATTTGCTGGAACAATTAGAAGTTATATTACAGAAAGAAAGCTCTTCCGGAAACGCGTTGAATAAATAAATGGAGTATAGCGTGCACATTTTTTAATGATTTTAAAACTTTATTTCTTCATAAAGAAACATATATTTAATAGTGCTACCATTGGATAACATACGAGTTCATCTGCATTTGACGTATTCACAATCATTTGTTTTGTAAGTGATGTCTCTGTGTCATTAATAATGAAGTAGCTTTTTATCTGCTTGGAAATAATAACACCTGCGAAATGCAGTACGTTTGAATTTGAGAGTCTCTGAATCGTTTTGTCTTGTGTTTACAAACGTGCTGTAGATGGAAAGTGTATACATGTACATAAACATGTTTACTCAAAGCGTGCTGAAAAATTATGTTTCCGCAACTGGAAGCTTGAATTATTTTTAATTTGTCCTAGTTTTGTAAACTTATATTTACAATGTTGCAGTTTATAATATATCATTTCAAGCTTACTAGGACAGAATTAACTAAAATTCGAAAGAAATAGATGTAGACAGTCAAAGCACCTGACGATGAAGCCATAGGGTTCGAAATGCATCGTGCATTGAAACTGAATCACTATTGTAACTGAAAGCATTGTTCTTTACCTTACGAAAACAAAGTTCTTTCAGATCATAGACTTGGACATAGCAGCTCAGACTTAACTAGGACGTTCTCACAGACAAGCATCGATAATATTTAATTAGAAATGTAGCCAAAAACGTATTAAGAACTTTAAGTACACCTTCGATATCTAGGTAACGTAGTTTAAGAAAGCATCATAATTTCTATAACTATTCATTTCAGCATATTTGAGACACCGTGAATGTTGCAGCTGCTAGAAGCACTCCCAGAGAGAAGATTTTGGGTCTGAGAAAGAGTCCTTACGGCTGTCCCCAGACACCTGACAGCCGTGGCGGCGGGATAACGGCTTAGGGGATCCAGCCGCGGTCCTTAGAGCTGACGACGTCTTTCGCTTAACGACGATTCACCCGTCGATCGTGTAAGCCTTCCTTAACGGAAATGGTAATGGTCCAGTCAGATGGTCGATTTACCAACCTCAAAGCCCATAGAGAGCTGCATCTCGAAGGGATAGTAGCACTTCTTACGTATCTGTAACGTCTAATGTAGTCATTTTATCCTCAGTAGCGGGAACGGTGTGAAAGCAAGACATTATAGTAGAATAATTGTAGTAATGAAATTGCTCCAGACACAGTAGTACGGAGCACACGTTTTCTTACAATCGCTGTATTGTGCATTATCCCTCCGCCTTTTGAAACTCCTACCCCTCCCTCCCCCCCTCTCCCACTTCTTCTCTCTCTCTCTCTCTCTCTCTCTTTCTCTCTCTCTCTCTCTCTCTCTCTCTTCCCCTTCCCCCTCTCTCTCTCTCTTTCTCTCTCTCTCTCTCTCTCTCTCTCCCCCTCCCCCCCCTCTCTCTCTCTCTCTACTCGCATTTAATGAGGTTGGCATCGTGAGGTAACTACGACTCAAACTCATTATTTTTATTATTAAAGATTTGTCAAACATGTCAAAATCCCGCCCATTAACTGATGAAAACGTTTTCTAACTGCCAAACTGGAAACAATGACGCTACTGCGATGTGTCACAATTGTTGGCATACTTGACATACACAGTCAGTATGGAAAGAACCTTCTATTGTCATTCATGCCACACATAACGTTGTGAGCGGAACTCACTAAAGTATGGAAGATGTGCTTCAGCATCCTCGTTTTCGAGACCAACGTTAAACTGGCTGTTTCACAGTGGCCCTGTCTTGGACAAGAAAGCTGGCTGGGGATTTGGACCATCAAAGTGGAAAGCATCCTGGCAGCAAAATTCTGGCTACCGTTACTCTGCGCCGAAAAGTTTTTTTAAAATAAATACGTCACCAGCCTCTAACCAGATAGAGCACCTTGCAGCCCCCTCCTTCTCAAGAGGTCAATTATCCATCGCAGATGAGATATAGGATAGTTAATGCAGACATCAGCTTAGTGGGTGTTGTTCTCAGAGTTTCACGCACTGTTTCATTAAAGGCAAAATTAAACTAGTGGGTGAAAAATTTCCACTTTGTCTGAGGTTGGGCATGAAAAATAACACGTGCTGATTTCAAATTCCAACTGACTCGTTCTGCAAACGATGGCTGTGAGTAATAAGGTGTGGTCGTGATATGAGAAACAGTATCTTAATACGGTATTTATTAAATTCTCTGGAGCGCGTAACGAATTTGGAAGGGGGGAGACTGGAGTGCTGACAAAATACAAAAAAATAATCATTGAAAAATTATTCGATTAAACAGAATTTGAAAAGTTAGTTGTTACACTTCATTTCCAATGACATCAAGAACGTGTTACTGATCATTCTGGCCTCCACCACTCAAACATAACTTTGAGACGAATACATATGTTTACTGCTAGAACAGTTTCCCAACGTTACACTTTAGTAATTAGCTCCGCAGTGACACGTAAAGTTTAGTTCATTGATTACACGTATCTTAGTTCGGTGTAGCTCGGAGTAATCTGCTTCCTGCCGCTGCTGATGAAGTCGTCGTCCCTGTTCATTTCATTTGCAAACTGGAACTAGTTAAGTGAATTCCATGAAATAATCCAAGTACCACGTCGATTTATAGTGGTTTATTAATGACAAGCTGCAGAGCCTCTTCTACCCATGGTCTAACAATGGGGATAACTGTTCATTTAAATTTATACTGTGTCCTGATTGTTCAAAGCCGTGTGCAGGGGAGCACGAACTGAGTGACGCATTTTCGTGATTATGCGTTTCAGAATTTGAGTTCAAGGTCGAAGCATAAATTTGCCTACTCGACCTAGTGGTCTTGTGAAAGTGAAGAATATTATTTTCACTCATAATGGGAGTTTTTGACTTGCAACAATGCTCAAAATCAGTAAATAATATTCTCTACCAATGAATCGTCACACGGATAAAACCTTGTACTGCAAGTATTAAAGATTTTTCGTAGCACTTTGTAACAATTGAACAACTGAAATTAACACTGAATTTGTTCCAAACTAATATAATTAAAAAACAGAGTACTCACCTTTCGTCCATCCTTACAGTTGAGCGTCAATTTTCGTCACTTTTTTGCTTCCACTCATAAACAAGAGTCATCTGTCATTTATTCATGGCAGCTGACATTTCACATATATTAGTACTCCAGGTCGACTTACGACTATCGCAGCTCCGGTTTATTAACGACAAGCTGCACAGTTTCTTCTTGTGCAGGAGCTGCCACAGTTTCTCGCTTATATAGGCATGATGACATCATCATCAGCAGCCAATCAGATATACCCAATGCGGCCGCCTTCTTAACATCTCGCTTGGATTCTGCCCTTTAGCGGCTTGAAGAGATTTTAAAGGCACGCACGGCTCTGAGTAAGGCGGGACTTGCTGGCTGTTCTGCACGCTATAGGGCTCGCTCGTCTGGGGCAACGGCGGCCGCCGTGCTGTGGTTGGCGGTTGTTTACTAAGGAGAGTGAGCAGACGCAATTTGAAGGGCCGTTGCTTCCCTCTGTCTTGTGCATGCGGGTTGTTTCTTCTGTGTCGGTCAGATCCCATTTCTGGTCCCTTGATTGATGGATGAGTTCCTGTTTGCAGTCCGTGTGTCTCCAGGATCCAGTTCAGATATAACTGTTGAGTACTTCGTTCTGTGTTCTTTACTGACGAGTGCTAACTGAGACTTGTTTTAGTTTCAGATCTATAATGTTGTATAGTTTTCTCTAGAGACACTAATTCAACCTGGCCTTCAAAAGTGGATATGTATCTTTGGTAATGGTAAGTGTCCGATCTATTTTGCTGATTAGGCATCACTAACATTCGAGGTATGAAATATTAGAAACCAGATTAGCAGGCCACAAGAGGTGGTTATTTTGAAAACAACAGTCCAGGGTTCAGCTTTTCGTTCAGGAATGCACTTACTAATTCTCCGATGTCTTGTAGTAGCGTCAGGAATACAGTTATTCCTTGTGGTGTCGCTGATGTTATGCCATCTAGGGTAAGGGAATGCTCTTCAGGGCCCCTCCCTTCTTCAAAACGGGTGTCGGCCTAAAAAAGAGACTTACTCTAATATCTTACTAACCCTTAACACACAGTGTAAATACAATAATACAAAACAAAAAAAAAAAAACATGGAAAAGTGCTTTCTTAACTACTTCCTGGGTCTCTGTTAGAACATTTTTCTTAATCTTGCGATGTACACCACAAACATACTAGGCTTTAGGGTACTCATAACTTCTCTGAAATGTGGCTGGCGCATTTGAAGCTGTAAGTCCATCCAGTGATATTGAAAATGACCCTGTGTGACGGAAAATGCTGTTTTAAGTCTACCTTCTGTTACTACCTCCATATGTGGTACCCACTATTCTGTAGTCGCAACAGAAGCGATATTTCTCGGTACTATCTGTCGACATTTTCGGGACCAGGACCATGGGTGGCCTCTATTCCCCCTGGACTATCACTAGTTTCAGTTGTTGGTCGATAAATTCTTCCACGAGTGGTTGTACACTCTTCGGTGTATAATATGGTTCATTACGAAACTGGTGCGTTACTCCCTGTTGGTATGCGAGTTTGGGTAACAGGACTCATGGGGAGTGGGCCCCGTGCGTTGAACAGATCCATAAACTGTAACAAAAGTGTTCTGTAAATTGTCGGTCATTGCCTTGCAGATGTCTCACTTTACTTTGTTATGCAGAATTACTGATGGTTCGCTTATGGTTTGGTCGATATACGACCAATCTAGGTCCTTTTCTTCTAAAATATCCTACGTGGTTATTATTAAGCCTTTCGTCATCCCTACCAAAATCATCCAAACTAACCCGAACCCTATATTCTCATTGTACATTAATTATGCGCGCTACACATCTGCGTACAGAACAGTGCGTTGTATCCAAATGCATGAACGCAGTGTAGTCGGCTACATCTCCAAGAATGAAATGACTTGTGACATTGCCTCGCTTGGATGGAAAGAAATTTCCTCCAAGTTCAACTGCAATCTGCGCAACATTGATTCTGACATGATGTTTAGTATGGAAATCAAGCCCGAGAATGACAGAATACCCTTGCCCCACTTGCGGCAACACCTGCATATGCTCCGATTTGGATACGTGTTCCTCGTCAGCATTCAGTGCCTCTGCCCGCCTTCTGCAGTGTTCTGCTTCCCCACTTTTCTGGTCAAGCAAAGGTTGTAGTATAACAGTCTATCCCGTCACAGCAGCAAAAGAATCATTAGTGTTACTGGAGTGTGATTGTACCAGCAGACTGCGTACTCTATACTGTCTAACTAAAGAAATATGGAATACAAGGTAATTACTCGAATTCTTATAGGATATTGAGCCGTGACTTCCTGTGATGTTCTTGGCAGCATTGTTTCTCTGTCGAAGTCTTTGCGGCGTCCTGATTGGCTAGCGCTCTCTATTTAGGACGGCAGCGGCTCGCGAGGTGTGACTCGGTTGGGGGCAGTGACGGAGACTGTCGGGGCAGTGATGGACACTTGGTCGGCGGCAGTGACGGATGGAAGACAGCGGACGGAGCATCGCGAGTGGTCAGTCGGCGCTTGGTGTACTGCGAGGCCGCACGGTGTTGACATTCCGGCGCCTGGGTCTGCCGGCGAGCGGGAATGGAGTGCGGAAGCCGTGACCGGTCACCTGTTTAAGAGTCGTGTCAGTCTCAAATCCTGAGGAGAGCTTGAGAGTTTTCCTTGGCGTTCATGTTAACGGCGAGCTCCTGGACTAACTTTAAACGGTGAGCCATTTTTTGGTGGAAATTTTAGATGTGATTGCTTCTTGTGGCCTCTTTCATTTCATTAGTCATTCCTTCAATCATTAGGACGTGGGTCCGGGATACTTGGTACTTCAAGTGCATGTAACTGCGCTGTGCCCTGCTTCCGTTGCATTTATCTTGAATTACAAATATGGCCGATATTCGGCGGTTCCTTTTTTAATTATTATTGTTAATATGTTAAGTGGTCAATTTTACGAGTCAAAGATTTTTCCACTGTTTAAAACTTCAGCTGCCAATTTAAATTCTAATTCCAAACTTCTTCCTTGTTGGCAATTACAATAGTAACTATTTTGCGCCATCAAACGGTGCTTTGCTATTTAATTGTAGGGTTTACAGAAAGACATTTTGGTTGGCGTCATACAGTTCCGTTTTCGCTCCTTCCTATTGTGTGCAAATACTCTGCTCATTATCACCTTGAGCTAGTTGTGGTTTATAAATTTATCAAGTGACCGCGGTTGTCACACTGTAACGTTTAACATCTCTTCCTGTATTTAGCGCTATCAAGTGCTTGGCTGTTGGTTTTAGTACTTTAGTGAACTGTGTGTTAATACTTGGTTTGTATGTTCTAGAGGCCTCCTGCATGTTGTTGTCACTTGAGCTCTCGAGCACGGAATTTAGACGCGCAACCGATGTGAACGCCAAACGTCGAGAATGTGCTGAGTGCTATGTAGATCTTTCAGGCTATCATAACACCATATTGCCGAATGTTTTCCATAATAGTTAATTCATGTATTTATGAGATCTTGCTGTTTGAGTATTTTTTTGAAACCTAAAGCTTTTGCAGATCGTTATTTTTCATATTCACAAGGCTTGATGATTGACTTAATTTCACAACTAGTGAGCTTAGATCAGCAGTTACGTTAAAGTTATATTTCTGTAAATTTTTATTAATTTAAAAATGTGGCTATGAGCCTGGTTCTCTTTTAAAATGCTTTGAATCATTTTCGTTGCTTTTATACAATTCAATAATCGCTGCAGATCACCGCACTTTTCAAATGCTAATTAATCATTGTGTTGTTACCAATGCTCTATTTTAATTAACGTGGTAAAAATAAAGTTTTGTTTCCTCAAATGGGGACAGCATTCCACTCCAGTAGCCCATGTGCCCTGCTTAACAATCCTATACCTTTCAATGTATCATACTTTATCTACATTGATTACATTTCCCTGCCTAATCACCCAATGTCAGCTTCTAAAACCTCTGACTGCTGTAGCCTTGGTGCATACCACCTCGTTACTGGAAGGTTACAAAATGCACACCTGACGAATGTCATGTACGTTCCTGTGAAAACTGCTTTACTAGATTTACTTTTAGATTAAAATGAGCATCCCTGTGGCCAAAAAATTATACAGTGACACAAAAGGCCAGCTGCAAGGTAGGAAAAATGGTTCTCACTCACCAACGTTCATTCTGAAGTGCAGACTGCAAGATTAGTGAAGCTGATTTCAGCAATGTCAACGTGATGATCAGTTGTGATGATGCTGGGTGTCGTGGATACCACTCCTGAAAGCTAGTTGCGAAAGTGACGGGTGTCGGAGAAGCCCAATGCCATTCCCTAGTTGTATGGTGTTGGGTGTTGTGAACACCATTTCGAACCATCGAGTTGTGGTGTGGATAGCCGCCTCTGACACCTGTTGTAACGGTAAACCCTGAAGTTAGAGGTCAGCAGGCGACAAGGTAGGATGGGGGAGGCAGAGGCAAATCTCGGAGGGCTGGTGAGTTTCTCAGTCTTTCGCTCGAAGGCATCAGCTAAACAGCGGTATCTACAACGAAATTTTATTGACGTAGTTGCTACAGTGAATATTGTCTTCTCTGGCGCTCAGGAAGTGAACCGGATGCTCGCTCAGGTGTCGGCGAGGAATGCTAGGCACGGCATTCCGGCAGCTTATGTAGCTTGCGGCAGATCAGTTACACTCACAGTGAGATCGCGAGGGATGCGGCTGTGGGGATGAGCAAGGTCATCAAAGGACACGCCTGTGTCGATACAATGGGCTTCAGATCTCTGGAAGGATGGTCTTCCGAACTCCAGTTGTCTTGAAGGCTGAACCCTAGAGCTCCAAAAGCCCACAAAGCGTATAGCAAGGACATTGGTACAAGTACGAGGGAAGCTTCTAGTCAGTTGAGGGGCTCTTCACCAGACGAAGGTCCAGCAGGTCCTCATCTGTCAGTCATGACTGACCCTTCAGCAGCGGCAACTTGAAGCCATGAGTTCCATCCACATCTGGCTGGCTGCAATCTCGTAGTTCAAGTCTTGAAACATGTAGCGAGCAGTACATCACGGTTCGCCAGCAAAGTTAACCTGTAACTAGTGAGATTATCATTCCACGGGATTTATGCTACAGACCAGATACTCGGGGCGAGGTGTCCGAAACGGGGCTATCTGAAGCCAGACATCCTGTCACTGTAGCAGGTTAGGCGGCCATTTGCGGTCGTCCAACCAGAAGTGTCAGTGGCGATATTTGCACTGTGGTGTCTCAGATACCGATAGCATTCCCTCTCTCTGCGTTTCTCAGCAGTATTAGAACGTCTTGCAGGGCAGACCTCTTACGCTGCATTTTATTACTCCACATTGTAGGGTTTGCAGAAAGACATTTTGGGTGGCGTCATACAGTACCGTTTTCGCTCCTTCCTATTGGTTTCCTCGCTATGTAGGAATGACTTATAAACATTGTCTTGCTTTTGGAATACTGGAACTCCTCATGTTATATAGATTATGACTGTGATACACGATCCGAGTCGGACTTGGTTCTTTTACCGTCGATGTCAAGCAACAGCTTTGAAAATTTATGGGTTCACCACGGAACAGGATTACTGTGCAACAGGACTAAATATCCTCATGCTGTAGGCTTACGATATATATTATCTTGACTGGTAATGATCAGACAATCGATGGGCACTGTAGTGTAGCCCACACCGTTATTTTCTTTTCATATAGTCAGCGGCATTTTTGAGGTGAGTGGAGAAATCAGAATTCTATGTTTGGAAAGTGCTGTATTTCCAACAGCAATCGATATATCATAGAGTATTAATGATTAAAGGTGACTCAGGTAGTTAAGATAATATTAATGTGCGAATTACAAATAATAATCCAGAATGACAGTATTGGGAGAATAGTACTCTAACAATAATGGCGACCGCTGGCGCAACTGTAACATTTCGACTTGAAATAATGTCAAATGACCAGTGAGTATATTCACTTATTTTACTCTCTCCGAAGTATTAGATGTTAACCGATATCCTAATGTTGACCACTATAGCAGTATTTGCTATTTAAACTGAAGCAAATAATAAACTGCATTTCATTCAAAAGAGAGACGAGGGATGATAGTTCGCTCTTAACGTCACGGTTTTATCACAAATTAAGACCTAAACTTCATCCAAACAGCTTCCAACGCCTTGAATGAAACTCGTGACTGTTAAAATCTATGAAAATATGATAAGAGAGTGGAAGTGGAAACTTTCAGTCTGTTGTACTTGGGTTATTCGTAAATTAACTTAAGATTGGCTACAGAAAAGAAAGAAATAGTTTTAAAAATAACTATCCATAAACCGTACTCAGATTTAGACATTATTTTTCCACATGGTCACCACCCAAACTCAAACATCTGTTGTACCGTGACAACAGCTTCTTTATCCCTTCACCAAAGAGGGTGCTGTTGGGGCTTCATCCAGTTGTTAGCAGCATCCGTGCCTTCATCGGCTGTCGTGAAGTGCTGAGAAGCCACTTACACTTTTATCTTGGTGGACAGATAGATGTCGCTTCGTGACAATTTCGAACCGTAAGCAAAGTATAGAAAAATCTCGCACCCAAAAGTCTGGGTTTTCCCTTTGTTGTTATCCTTTTGTTCAAATCGAAATATGGGGACACACGCTGACTGTGAAGGTGAGTGACTCCGGTAATCTTTACAAGCCGTGTGTTTGGGATTAATTTTCTTAATTAGAGTCTCATAATAAACAGTTTAGGTCACACAATGCTCACTTATTACTCTCGTTAAACATGTTCTCAAAATTATTTTGCGATCTCAAAATCCCATTACTGTCTTTTTTGCAGTTTGACAGCGTCTGCTTGAATTTTTTGGGTTTATGGTTGAATGAGAATGCATACACTACCTCGAATGACCCTTAGTTTCAGAGGTCACATATTGCACCCTCAGCTAAAATGATGTTCAGAAATATCTTCTCGTCTTCATGGTTGTGCAGATGGCGTGTAAAGGTGAAACTCATTCGTTCAGTTTTCTGGACATCATTTACACATCTGGTATCTATTGTGCACCGTCACTCATCGGTGGCAGTGTTAAGAGAGTCGTCCTGCACGTCAGTGGCCAGCTTCAGAAAGTTGGAAATTGTGAACCGCACAATATCGTCAACAGGTTACACATGTTCATAGGTCACACGTGAAGGTCTTCCTCGACCACTGCCATCATGATTATTTTTGTGAGAGGCCTTGAATTCTCTGCACCAGTTCATCACAACACCATCACTCATAACTTCATCCTCAGACACACGACACAATCGACACCGTAAAGTAAAGACGTGACGTACGCCATAAGAGACGAGAGGTAGAATGATATCATCTATTTCATTCAGTTGCTGCTTACGCACTGAGAGCTAACTGACGCAAGGTGACCTTCAAGGTCTTCTTTTGCAACTACGTAAGCCTCATCCAGATATTAGCATTTATTGTTAATAGCAAATCGCATCTTGATTTACGACTGGTCCCCGTAGCTCAGGCTTGAAATTTTTCCGGTGTTAAACATTCCAGTATCATTCCACCCTTTCCATTTCTTCCATTTATAGCTTTTGGATTTTGGCATTACTGTTAAGTCTACGATCAAACAAATTATGATACTGAAACGTTTCTCTTTCCAATGATGCCCTTGTACCATTCTTGTGATCAGTTTCCACAGTCTACATGGCCCCAGTTGTGCATGTTGCGTGGCAGTGCGCCCTGCACCAGAAGCACCATGTCCAATTCAGTCACTTTGACAAGTTCAGCATCCGGAAGAGCCAGTGGGCTTCAGTATAGGCTGTGTTCAAATGGCTCTGAGCACTATGGGACATAACTTCTGAGGTCATCAGTCCCCTAGAACTTGGAACTACTTAAACCTAACTAACCTAAGGACATCACACACATCCATGCCCGAGGCAGGATTCAAACATGCGAGCGTAGCGGTCGCGCGATTCCAGACTGTAGCGCCTAGAACCGTTCGACCACCCGGGCCGGCAGAGTATGTACATTTGCGGAGTTAAGTGTAGTCTACTGCGCATGGTCTCAACATCAAATCAAACCAGTCACGTGATTGTAGGACGATGCTACTTGTGTAAAATTTTCGAAACTTCAATATTACTCTTATTCGCCTTGTTTTAGTTTTTGGTTATGTTTTAGTAACAGCCAACGTCCAGTATTGCAGGTGCAACGCATGTAAAGAGAAGTATATGAAAGATGGCGCAGTTTCTTTACAACAGATATGTGCAACAAATGTACAATTGTAAATGTCATAGCCAGCCTGTGTGACCGAGAGGCTTAGGGCACTTCAGTCTGGAACCGCGCGACCGCTACGGTCGCAGGTTCGAATCCTGCCTCCGGCATGGATGTGTGTGTTGTTTTAAGTAGTTCTAAGTTCTAGGGGGCTGATGACTTCAGATGTTAAGTCCCATAGTTCTCAGAGCCACTTGAACCATTTTTGTAAATGTCATATTTATATGAGACACTTAAGATGTTGAAAAATATCAGACACAGCATTGTAAAATCTTCTGTTGTAGAAGTAATTTTATGACGATGTGTTTACGAGTAAAGTTCAAAAATGGTTCAAATGGCTCTGAGCACTATGGAACGTAACTTCTGAGGTCATCAGTCCTCTGGAACGTAGAACTACTTAAACCTAACTAACCTAAGGACATCGCACACATTCATGCCCGAGGCAGGATTCGAACCTGCGACTGTAGCGGTCGTGTGGTTCCAGGCTGAAGTGCCTAGAACCGCGCGGCCACACCGGCCGGCTATGACATTTACGTTTACCGGCCGGCTTACGAGACAAGTGCTAAATAAATTTAGAAATGTGTTGCCCAATCAGTGTATACATATTGATGCTATGTTCTCAAGCAGATAAATTTGTACACGGCAATCTGATTAACTTTCTCCAGTTTATACATGTTATAAGTATTTCTGTGTGAGGCTATTTATTATACAGCATCATTATAACGTAAATACTGCAGTCAGTAAGAAAGTTTCTGCTTCCCTTTATTGTCTGCAGAAATATAAATAAGTCTTAGAAACCGTATACATGACTGTGCTTAAACTGACACACAATATTTTTAGCGCAACGCAGTCTGACTTTTAATAATCCCTACAAAAGAATGCCCTGACTAACATTAACCTATACCTTTCACATATCACTTACCTCACAAAAATCTTCGTTACTCGAACTACTGCAATACGGCGAGCGCCACTACTGCCAGCTAAATAAAAGATTCAAACTACTGAAGGCACTAACTACTGATAGGCATAGTTAGCAAATGACAGATTTTGATAGAGAACATACAATGTATTTACGTTAATAGTGTTCAAAAGTCATAATATATAAAGCAGTTCATGACATCCATTCTTACAAATGTACTGTTTCTGATGGACACATGTCCAGATCATTCGCTCTCAAAAATCCGCCATCTCACTTCCCCACATCTACCACTGCTGGCCGCTCACCTCCAACTGCGCATCGCTACGCGCTGTTCACATGCAGCTGCCCAACACTACAATGGTCTCTCCCACATACTGGTCTGCAGCCCACACTCCTCAATCCCCCCTCCCCCTACAACTTTTCCCTTCTCCTCTCTGACAGATTTATCTACTTACATCATATCCTCTCCTAACAGCGACTATTTCTGTCATTCCAATTTTCTTGTTCTTCATCCTTTCTTTTTCTGACAATATTAAACATGATTTAAGTTGTTTTTTAGTTAGTCTTTATTATTTTTAATGCACTTTGTTTTATTGTTACTGTTATTATTGCCATTTATCCTTACTTTCATTATTTTCAACTATTATTATTATTATTACTATTATTGTGCTTATTATCATCTCTAAGATTGTTATCATTTTCATGAATGTTTTAGTAACATATCTGTATGTGTTGCTCCTTGTCAGATGTAAGAGAGGGCCTTAAAGCTATAACCTGGTCAGGCTAAATAAGCAAATAAATAAAATAAATAAATAAAATAAAATAAATTCGTCAATATGAACAATGGATTAGAATACGTAAGAAAAATATTGATGGTTTTCAGTTTTCATCATGCTATCGAAAAAACGTAAATACAGTGTACACTAATCTATGATACTATGGCACAGCACCATTGCCCTTCACATCCTTAATCTAACTTCAGTACCTGGTATTAAATTGTTAAGATGTATGTAAAACGCGTAAGCGAAGTGTCGCGGTACTTATGATGGTGATATATCAGCGAAGTAACAACACTCAAAATATGCTAAGCGTTATGCAGGCATGCGCGCCGTCCCAAAATCACCTGACCAGCTGCAGGAGATGTTGCTGACAGAATTCTGCGCGATCGAATACTCCCTCCACAGATATTTATACTCTGTGGTAATGGCACGGACAATTACTCTGTGGAATGGGGTTGCTGAGGTGGAGTGTGGCGGGGGGAGGGGGGCGGGTTGAGGGTGGCGGACGTGAGGGTGGGAGGGGGGGGGGGGGAGAAAAGGCGCTGAGCGCTGTCCGCTCTTTCATCCTCCACTTGAAAAGCGTGCGCGACGCGTCAGGACAGGTCTGCCACTTCGTGCGCCGAACAGGGCTCTGTGGCTTGCTTTCATCTTTGGGGAGGTGTGTTAGCCGTTTGTAACAGCGCGACTGGCTGAGAAGGAAAGAAAGGACCGGCCAACTACAAGCACATAACAGGATGTTTTCACCTTAATTGAATAGAATCTGCTATAAATAGCATTTCTGGGCGGCTTTTGTTGTACTCCTAGAGCGTTTCAAGCGCGAAAGTTACGAGTAGCTGACTACTGAAGTTAAGGAGTCTAAAATCGACAACAAGGTGAGACACTATAGTGATACGTTTCCTTTGTTAGTACTCTGCACTACGTGTGGTAATGGGGCGACCGTCTCTTATTAATTTATTTCAGCTAGGTATACAGGCACAATCGCTGCAAGTTATCAACGAGCTACAGGCAGCCTCACAAAGAGTCAGATTGCGGAGGACGGGGAGCGAATATTGCTACCGATTACATACGTTTTGTTTTGGTATCCGTATTCCTGGTTTGACACTATTCGCACACGGAATATCACCTAGCATTGCAGACTGCCTCTGGTTTTTTCCACCCTCCCCATGCTGCACTATTGCTCTATACCTCTTCAGAAACAGTTTCTTCTACATTAATATTAACTCAATCCCTTGAATCCAAGTACTCCAGTTAGGGAGCCTATCCTCCTTTTTCTTTGTTTACTGGCGATGATATATTTTGAACGCCGTTTGTGTTTTATAGCCTGGAATACTGGATTTACATCTACATCTACGTGATTGCTGTGCTATTAACAATAAAGTGGCTGGCAGAAGGTTCAATGAACCTCCACCAAGCTGTATCTCTCTGCCGTTCCACTCTCGAACAACACGCGGAAGAAACGAGCACTTAAATTTGTCTGTGCGAGTCCTGATTTATCTTATTTTATGGTGATGATCATGTCTCCCTATGTAGGTGAGTGCCAACAGAACGTTTTCGCAATCAGAGGAGAAAACTGGTGATTGAAGTTTCATAAGAAGATCCCGTCGCAACGAAAAACACCTTAATGATTTCCACTCCACTCACGTATCATGTCTGTGACACTCTCCCCTATCTCGCGATAGTACAAAACGGGCTAACCTTCTTTGTACTTTTTCGATGTCATCCTTCAGTCCCACGTGATACGGATCCCACACCGCACAGCAATACTCCAGAATAGGGCGGACAAGTGTGGTGTAAGCAGTCTCCTTAGTAGACATGTTTCACATTCTAAGTGTTCTGCCAATGAATCGCAGTCTTTGGTTTGCTCTACCCACAATATTATCTATGTGATCGTTCCAATTTAGGTTATTTGTAATGTAATCCCTAAGTATTTTGTTGAATTTATAACCTTCACTTTTGCGTGACTTATCACGTAATCGAAATTGAGCTGATTTCTTTTAGTACTCTTGTGAATAACTTCACACTTTTCCTCATTCAGGGTCAATTGCCTCTTTTCGCACCGTACAGATATCTTATCTAAATCATTTTGCAATTCTTTTTGATCATCTGATGACCTTACAAGACGGTAAATGACAGCATTATATGCAAACAATCTAGGACGGCTACTCAGATTGTCTCCTATATCTTTAATATAGATCAGGAACAATAGAGGGCCTATAGCACGTCCTTAGGGAACGCCGGATATTACTTCTGTTTTACTTGATGACTTTCCGTCTATGACTACGAACTGTGACCATTATGACAGGAAATCACAAATCCAGTCACAAAACTGAGGCGATATTCCGTAGGCACGCAATCTGGTTAGAAGACACTTTTGAGAACTGTGTCGAAAGCCTTCTAGAAATCTAAAAATATGGAATCAATTTGACATCTCCTGTCGATAGCACTTGTTACTTCATGAGTATAAAGAGGTTGTTGTGTTTCACAAGAACGATATTTTCTGAATCCATGCTGACTATGTGTCAATAAATCGTTTTCATCGTGGTACCTCATAATGTTCGAATACAGTATATGTTCCAAAACCCTACTGCAAATCGACGTTAGTGATATAGGCCTGTCATTCAGCGGATTACTCCTACTTCCCTTTTTGGGTATTGGTCTGACTTGAGCAATTTTCCAGTCTTTAGGTACCGATCATTCTGTGAGACAGTGGTTGCATATACCTGCTAAATATGGAGCTATTTTATCAGAATACTCCGAGAGGAACCTGACTGGTATAAAGTCTGGACCGGAGACCTTGACTTTATTAAGTGATTTAAACTGCTTCGTTACTCCGAGGATATCTACTTCTGTGTTTCTCATCTTGGGAATTGTTCTTGATTGGAATTCAGGAATATTTACTTCGTCTTCATTGGGGAAGGAGTTTCGGAAAACCGTGTTTAATAACACTCCTTTAGTGGCATTGTCATCAGTGACTTCACCGTTGTTATCGCGCAGTGAAGGTATTGATTGCGTCTTGCCGCTGGTGTGCTTTATGTATGACCAGAATCTCTTTGGGTTTTCTGCCAGATTTGGAGATAGAATTTCGTTGTGAAAATTATTAAAAGCATCTCGCATTGAAGTACGCGCCATATTTCGAACTTCTGTAAAACTTTGCCAATCTTGGGGATTTTGAGTTCTTTTAAATTTGGCATGCTTTTTTCGCTGCTTCTGCAACAGCGATATGACCCTTTTTGTGTAGCATATAGGATCAGCACCATCACTGCTGTGGATACTATCTCTTTGAAAACATTCCACAACTTTTCTACATTTACATGATCAGATCGGAAGGAGTGAAGACTGTCTCTTAAAAAGGCGTTAAGAGCACTTTTACTAGCTTTTTTAAATAGATATACTTTGCGTATCTTTTTTATGGTTGTAGGTGTTACGGTATTCAGCCTAGCAGCAACTGCCTTGTGGTCACTAATCCCTGTGTTCGTCACAATACTCACTATTTGTCCAGGATTATTTGTTGCTGAAAGGTCAAGTATGCTTTCGCAACCATTTACGCTTCGAGTGGGCTCATGAACTAACTGTTCAAAATAATGTTCTGAGAAAGCATTCAGTACAATTTCGGATGACGTTTTATGCCTGACGCCGGCTTTAAACGTATAATTTTTCCTGCATATCGAGGGTAGATTAAAGTCACCACCGACCCGACTATAACTGTATGAGCGGAGTACTTATTTGAAAAGAGACTCAAGTTTTCTTTGAACTGTTCAGCAACTATATCTTCTGAGTCGTGGAGGGGGGGGGGTCGGTAAAACGAGCCAATTAATAGTTTAGTCCGATTGTCAGGTATAACGTCTACACATACTATTTCACAGGAATTATCTACTTCAATTTTGATACAAGGCAAACTACTTGGCAGAACAACTGAGAGAACATTTGGAATACATTTCACATAAATTTTCTCAGCATGTTATAGTCTTAGGTGGAGATTTCAATTTACCAGATATAGACTGGGACACTCAGATATTTAGGACGGGTGGTAGGGACAGAGCATCGAGTGACATTATACTGAGTGCACTATCCGAAAATTACCTCGAGCAATTAAACAGAGAACCGACTCGTGGAGATAACATCTTGGACCTACTGATAACAAACAGACCCAAACTTTTCGACTCTGTAAGTGCAGAACAGGGAATCAGTGATCATACGGCCGTTGCAGCATCCCTGAGTATGGAAGTTAATAGGAATATAAAAAAAAGGGAGGAAGGTTTATCTGTTTAGCAACAGTAATAGAAGGCAGATTTCAGACTACCTAACAAAATTTCTGTTCCGACACTGACAATGTTGAGTGTTTATGGAAAAAGTTTAAGGCAATCGTAAGATGCCTTTTAGACAGGTACGTGCCAAGTAAAACTGTGAGGGACGGGAAAAACCCACCGTGGTTCAACAACAAAGTTAGGAGACTACTGCGAAAGCAAAGAGAGCTTCACTCCAAGTTTAAACGCAGCCAAAACCTCTCAGACAAACAGAAGCTAAACGATGTCAAAGTTAGCGTAAGGAGGGCTATGCGTGAAGCGTTCAGTGAATTCGAAAGTAAAATTCTATGTACCGACTTGACAGAAAATCCTAGGAAGTTCTGGTCTTACGTTAAATCAGTAAGTGGCTCGAAACAACATATCCAGACACCGCGGGATGATGATGGCATTGAAACAGAGGATGACACGCGTAAAGCTGAAATACTAAATACCTTTTCCCAAACTGTTTCACAGAGGAAGACCGCACTGCAGTTCCTTCTCTAAATCCCCGCACAAACGAAAAAATGTCTGACATAGAAATAAGTGTCCAAGGAATAGAAAGGCAACTGGAATCACTCAACAGAGGAAAGTCTGCTGGACCCGACGGGATACCAATTCGATTCTACACAGAGTACGCGAAAGAACTTGCCCTCCTTCTAACAGCCGTGTACCTCAAGTCTCTAGAGCAACGGAAGGTTCCAAATGATTGGAAAAGAGCACGGGTAGTCCCAGTCTTCAAGAAGGGTCGTCGTGCAGATGCGCAAAATTATAGACCTATATCTCTGACGTCGATCTGTTGTAGAATTTTAGAGCACGTTTTATGCTCGAGTATCATGTCGTTTTTGGAAACCCAGAATCTACTCTGTAGGAATCAACATGGATTCCGGAAACAGCGATCGTGTGAGACCCAACTCGCTTTATTTGTTCATGAGACCCAGAAAATATTAGATACAGGCTCCCAGGTAAATGCTATTTTCCTTGACTTCCGGAAGGCGTTCGATACAGTTCCGCACTGTCGCCTGATAAACAAAGTAAGAGCCTACGGAATATCAGACCAGCTGTGTGGCTGGATTGAAGAGTTTTTAGCAAACAGAACACAGCATGTTGTTATCAATGGAGAGACGTCTACAGGCGTTAAAGTAACCTCTGGCGTGCCCCAGGGAAGTGTTATGGGACCATTGCTTTTCACAATATATATAAATGACATAGTAGATAGTGTCGGAAGCTCCATGCGGCTTTTCGCGGATGATGCTGTAGTATACAGAGAAGTTGCAGCATTAGAAAATTGTAGCGAAATGCAGGAAGATCTGCAGCGGATCGGCACTTGTTGCAGGGCATGGCAACTGACCCTTAACATAGACAAATATAATATATGGCGAATACATAGAAAGAAGGATCTTTTATTGTATGATTATATGATATCGGAACAAACACTGGTAGCAGTTACTTCTGTAAAATATCTGGGAGTATGCGTGCGGAACGATTTGAAGTGGAATGATCATATAAAATTAATTGTTGATAACGCGGGTACCAGGTTGAGATTCATTGGGAGAGTTCTTAGAAAATGTTGTCCATCAACAAAGGAGGTGGCTTACAAAACACTCGTTCGACCTATACTTGAGTATTGCTCATCAGTGTGGGATCCGTACCAGATCGGGTTGACGGAGGAGATAGAGAAGATCCAAAGAAGAGCGGCGCGTTTCGTCACAGGGTTATTTGGTAACCGTGATAGCGTTACGGAGATGTTTAGCAAACTCAAGTGGCAGACTCTGCAAGAGAGGCGCTCTGCATCGCGGTGTAGCTTGCTCGCCAGGTTTCGAGAGGATGCGTTTCTGGATGAGGTATCGAATATATTGCTTCCCCCTACGCATACCTCCCGAGGAGATCACGAATGTAAAATTAGAGAGTTTCGAGCGCGCACGGAGGCTTTCAGACAGTCGTTCTTCCCGCGAACCATACGCGACTGGAACAGAAAAGGGAGGTAATAACAGTGGCACGTAAAGTGCCCTCCGCCACACACCGTTGGGTGGCTTGCGGAGTATAAATGTAGATGTAGATGTACTTCTGACATCAATAAATACTCCACCACCAACTGATTTTATCTATCCTTTCTGAACACTGATAGATTGTTTGAAAAAATTTCGGCTGAACTTATTTCCGGCCTTAGCCAGTTCTCTGTACCTACAACTATTTGAGCTTCAGTGCTTTCTATTAGGGCTTGGAGCTCTGTTTCTTTCCCAACACAGCTACGACAATTTACAACCACAATACCAATCGTTTCTACAACTACCTTACTGTGTGTTTCCTGCTCACTTTCAGACGGACGTCCCTTCTGTGGTTCCATGAGACCCTGTAACCTAAAAAACCGCCCAGTCCCTTCCACACAGCCCCCGCCACTCGTGTAGTCGCCTCATGTGTGTAGTGGACTCCTGACCTATTAAGCGGAAGCTGGAAGACTGGGTTTAACTTCAGTAGTTTCCGAGAACTCTCTTTACGTTTCACGTGAATTCTGTTAAGCTGGCTCGGGTGAATCATTCCTATAAAGGGGTCTAGCAAAAGGTCCGCGGTTGAAACAAAGAGAACACTAGAGTCTTGAATTTGCATCTGAGTGCCTATTCTCACCTATATCCCGCAATAATCAAAGTGTCGCCGCTCCAGACCTGTAATAAAGTGAAGAATACTTCAGAACAATCGATGAGTAAACAATTCTCCCCATCACGTAGTATTCCTTAAATAAAAAGTAGGGCTGGACTGCACTGTAAATTATTAAATTAATTACCATATCGCCACATATTACTCTCACCATGTGAAAGGAACCCATAAAATGTTGAAAATAAAACCACAGTTACACTGACTGTGCCTCGTAGTATTTGTCTTTTCCTTAAATGAGATTAAATGAAAATTGTAGTCAGCACATATTATCCTTGAAACTTCTAAATAAAAAAATTTACTTAAACTGAACTACCTGAGAAGGTCAAACTTCTACGTTTTTACTGAAACTGCTGAGTGAAACTGAACGTACTGTCACTTTGCTTATCTTTATCGTTTGAACACTGACCTACATAAATTTCCCTGACAAATACAGCTCAAACTTATTCTATTCATTAATGAAGCACAATATACAAGGATAACGCAATCTGACTATTAATTAACGCAAATGAATGGCCCTGAATTTGAAGAAATCCTAACAATAACCCAAACATTTCGGCCTCTAACTACTGATAGAGATGTGGTTAGCAAAGGAAAGAGTTTATTGCAGAGCGAACAGTGTATTTACCTCAATCATGTGACATACAGTTCCCAAAATTATATAATCATCAATAATTCCATTACCCACATTTTACAATCCATGGCCAACCAGTATTAAATCTCCATTAAATCCACGTGTCCAGACCGTCCGCTCGCGCTAACACTGCTTCTAAGCTCCATCACTGCTAACTGTTAACTTCTAACTGCGAGTCCGACTAGCCACACAGTCTCTTACAGAAGGCGCACAGCGCTGCCAGTGATATTAATGCAGTTCATAGCGCTGCATAGCGCTGCGAACAAGCAAACACGTAAAGAGGCTACTTACATCCTGCCCTGCCGCATGCAAAAGTTCAACATCAGTGAGGAGAGACTGAGGATAAAAATGTTTTAACGATCTTCTTTGAGCTCGGCGACAGCTTCTGTATACTCCGTGCAGACTGGGGCATTGGTATTATCATAGCTTACTCTCTGTCTAGGTACTCAGTCTGACGGATTGAAATATGGCGTGGAAGCTCTTAACTGAACATGAAAGTTGCAAAACAATAAAAAATGATTTTCCCTCACTTTCAGCCCGACTCCGTCAGCCAGCAAATATTTTTAATGCAAACTTTCAGTGCCCCGTTTTAATGAACACTTCACCAGGGAATAAAAAGGCGCTTATACGTTGAATAAAATCATACCATAACATCCTTCTGACCTACAAATAACATTGTAGTTGTCACTGTTAAATATAATCAGTAATTGAATTTTGGACGTAATTTCCATTTTCTATCTTAAATATTATAACCTTGGAATGGCTAGTCCTGCATAAGTAGCGTTCGTAAGTGATGAATATAAAAATACACATCAGATATGTAGGATACCAGGGAAATGAAATACCTTGAGAGGGCACGTGGTGGTGTGTAATTTGGGTACTGGATTACCAAAGGATAAAGGAGAGAAACTTGAAGAACAATCACTAGCTCCTCCAGGTGACGTATTGCTACAACAGGTCAACTACCAGTTCATAGAAAGTTTCACTTGTTATAGATATTCTTTATTTCTTTATTTTTCGTGTCCAAGACATGAAATTATTAAAATACTGGTAGAGCACTAATAACCTACAAACAGAGATAAATATGACAAAATAATCGGTTACAATGAAACAGAAAACAGTAATAACAATAAAATTACTGGGACTAATATGTTCAACATGAATGTATAAAATAAAAACAGGAAGATAAGAAAATAGAAACGAGAAACAAACAGCAAGATGATACTCTTCGTATTCAGTGGAGCACCCAGCATTCGGCGGTTCTGACTGCTGTTCTGTTAGGTGCAGCAGCTGATACTGTTGTTCTTGATCCTGTAGGACACCATACTGGCAAAATTTCATCATAATTACTGATGCCACATGCCCTCAGCTTCCTTTAACATCGTGCCATTTCAGTTCTCAGTCTGTTCAGCCTCTTCCGCGTCGCATAAGGCAGCTGTGAAACTGCGGCTGCTTCCTCTTCGACTTTCGCTCGGTGTGACCCAGGCAAAGAATCTCAACTAACTTCCATTCGACGAATTTCGAGAGATGAACTGTTGTAGGTATCTGCATGAAGCTCTTCCTTGATCCCAGTCTTTGTCGTTGACACTCATTTCCAAACACGGGATGACTGCGATCAGTTCCTGTTTCTCTTTCTGCCTTTTTCAACTTGGCACAGTTAACTGACAGGAGTTCGTCGTAAAAGCCTGTAACAATGCGCTCAGTCTCATTCTGAGCTGTTTCACTCTCTGTGGCACGTACAGAATTATGCCAAGCTGGTGTAGGGTATTCTGTTTCGGATGAACATAGTGCCAGGGCAGATTTTGAATCACTTTTTGTTACCCGTCGCAGGCGATTCCTGTAAGTTTATCGTGTTATTCCATGCAGATACTTTGAGCTTTATTTCTTCCCAGCGGACTTTGTATATAAGCGGAAGGTCCATCTTTACTCTAAGGTATGTAGGAGTATCGAAGTGGAGAAATTTTTCTCCTCTCCAAGAGATGTTCAGCTTTCTTCGATGAAATTCACAAACTTGTGTCTTTCGAGGATTTGGCTTTACGTGGTTATCAACTTAGCTCTTGGCCAGGCCTTAGAGAGCTCTTATCTGCTTTATCTCTATTTCGTCAATGGTTGTACCTTGGAAAGCAATAGCTGTATCATTAGTATAAGTATATCCTTTAGTTTTAGAGCTAACTAGTCCATCATTTCTGTAGATGTTAAGCAGTAGCAGGGACAACGCACGTCCCTCATGGAGGCCATTTCTCCTAATGTTAACCGATAATCCTTTGTGACTGAATGCACTTTTTACCACCTACGTGTTGTTGACCGTATCTTAAGCTGCGGTGGGCTCAGTGAAAGCCACATCTCTAACTTCACCTCGTTTATAGCTGTCCTCAATACGTTAGACTAATTTAAGGGTAACAGCCTGCCTGCTCTTTCATACTGTAAGTATTCCATTTAGAATCAAGCTTTATAGTACTGTAAAAAAATTGGCAAAGAAGTGAAATTGGACTAAAATTCTTTTTAAGTCTGTTTTCTCTTTTCCAGGTTTTATTCTTTTGAGTCTGTTTGCTCTTTCCCAGGCTTTACAAGTGCCAAAAATCTGGCTCTGAGCCAAATCCGGCGAACATGCTAATTTAGAATATTGTTGTTTAATATGCACTGTTCTTAGCTGGTCCAATAATCCAATAATCCTATGAGATTACTGCACTGTTTTGTAGATAGTCCAATAATTCTATAAGGATGGTCATCAATGAATGTAGGAGTACATGGAAAAAGCAAGAGAAATGTGGTGTACTCCTCACTCGGAATACTTCCACAACATCAGAAGCAGTTGTACTCTCTTTATTTGAAGAGACAGACTTCGAACAAAATTTGTTGTTTCTGATGCAGTACAACAAAAGAAAATAAACGTTTGCCAGAGATTCTTGTTAGTAACGTGAAGGAAAAATTCGCCACAAACAATTGTTGTTCAACGAAACGAAAATGGATTCTACGGAGCATAGATTACGTTCCCGTCACCAATGAAAAGTTTATCTTTAAAATAAAGTAGGTATTCAGAGTTGTAGATCATGAGCAGCACATCTTATCCTCGACGCAGAACGCCGGGGCTCTCAGCACAGGCCGCAGGAGCGCAGCCGTTCGGGTCGCGTCAGCGACGTCCGATTCGAGACGGTGTCCAAACTGTGATGGTACGTCAGTCATTGGCTGGTGAAGACGGAACTGGCTCTAGCCGGCTCCGCGCAGGCGGAAATGACTCGCGCGATGGAAAGTTACGAGTTTCCTCTTGGCTATCGAAGATGCGGTGCATCAGCAAGAGATCCATGTCTGAAGCCACCGCTGTTACTGCCTTCAGCGCCCTGTGGTTGCATACCGGGAGTCCTCTGTGGGCTGAGCCGGATACCACGAAAAGCAGCCTGAACGCAGCAATTGAGATGACGATGACACGCTAAGAATAGATGAGTTGCGGGTTGGTGGCTTCCAAGGCAAAGCTGAGAGGCACGCCAGAATGGATTATAGCAACTGTTGCGTGGAATACACACGACTCGAAAATAAAATGAGAGAAGAACTTAAAGAACGGAAAACTACCTAACAAAATATCATTATCTTCACAAGAACAAAGGAAACAAAATATAACATTGAAATCAAGGGACCAAATACACATTGTTGTAGTGATGTACTGAAAAAATGTATAAAATTTATGGCCGGCCGGTGTGGCCGAGCGGTTCTAGGCGCTTCAGTCTGGTACCGGGGGACCGCTGTGGTCGCAGGTTCGAATCATGCCTCGGGCATGGATGTGTGTGATGTCCTTAGGTTAGTTAGGTTTAAGTAGTTCTAAAATCTAGGGGACTGATGACCTCAGATGTTAAGTCCCATAGTGCTCAGAGCCATTTGAAAAAAAAAAATTATTTATGTATTCGAAACCTGTTGATGAAAATTTGATTCAAATTAGTATTAATATTAACGGGCACAAATGTATAATTTTGTGACTGTTGAACCAGTGAAAACTGAAACCGTCATAGAACAGAAACAATGTATTTCCAGACATGGATCCCTATTCGACATATTATGTAATCACTCCCCTCTACAAGCCATGGGAATTTGATACTGTAATCTCCAAACACCTTGTATAGGAGCAACGTATCACTTCCTCACGCTACACTAAAGTTTACCTGAGAGCATCATCTGTCTTTGTGTCCACCCCTGCAGTCATCCAAAATGAAGTTCGCGAGTGCCTGCTCTTTCTCCCTTGTCAGTTTCCGCCCACGGATTTTTTGAGCGATTTATTTCCGACCATTGCTAAATAAAGCTTCTACAGCTTTAGGAATTTCTGTGCTGAGACTTGTGTGTGAAACACAGTATGAAAGACGGATTGTATAGAAGCTTTGAAAACTTGGAGCAAATACTGAAGGTCGCTAAGAGGGAAACTCATGTATAATTACCAGACCAATAAAAAAAAGAAAAATGGCGGTCATGGATTGAAGCAAGCCATTTGCAAGTCTTCTCTCCGAGTATGTACACTGATAAGTCAAAACTTTGTGACCACTGCCTAAAGGGACGTTGGATGCCGCCTAGTAGCATAGTAGTCTCAGTAAAACCAACTGATTTGTATATAAGTACAATATAACTTCTGCACAATTTCAGTGCAGTAATGTGTTCATTGAAAATTTGTGTGTGTGTGTGTGTGTGTGTTCAAATGGTTCAAATGGCTCTGAACACTATGCGACTTAACGTCTGAGGTCATCAGTCGCCTAGAACTTAGAACTAATTAAACCTAACTAACCTAAGGACATCACACACATCCATGCCCGAGGCAGGATTCGAACCTGCGACCGTAGCGGTCGCTCGGCTCCATACTGTGGCGCCCAGAATCGCACGGCCACTCCGGCCGGCTGTGTGTGTGTGTGTGTGTGTGTGTGTGTGTGTGTGTGTGTAAGTACAATCTAACTTCTGCACCATTTCAGCGCAATAATGCGTTCATTGTAAATAAGTATTATAGTAGTTGTATTACCTTATAAATAAATAAAAAACTTTTTTTATTTTAAATTCAGTGCATTAATATTTGTAAAATGACTCTTTCATATAGTGTTCATTGAAAAATGACGATCATTCCACTTGGTACCTGTGGAATGGTACATTAGCTTATTTGTTTCAGTTGTAAATATTTGTCATGTATTGTTGTTTTTCTGACATGTTCCACATCCTGGAGGACCTCCTCACTACGGATCAATTGGAATGAAAGTAAATCTAATCTAATCTAATCTAAGCTTTGCGGTCACGTGACGCGGTAAAAAAAAGTGTGTAAGCGGAGCAGACAAGGATGGAGGATCACCCTAGTGAGGCACGGGCTGCGCATTGGGAAACCCATTGAGGTAGGGACTTTGACAAAGGGCAAATTGTTATTACGCAGAACCTGTGAACGAATATCTCGAGAAATGCGATGCTGGTCGAATGTTCCCATGCTATTGTCGTGAGCATCTACGGAATGTAGACGGACAGTCAAAATGCTATTAGGCGCTAAATGATTGCAAGCCCACGACTCTTCACAGAACGTGGGGTTCGAATGCTTTTCTGTTATGTAAAGCAGGATTGACGGTGATCCGCCGCGTCTCTGCCGAAATAGCAGAATGCAAATACAAGCACAAGTGTTTGTGAGCACACCGTTCAGAGAACGTTCTTGAACTTGGCTCTCCGCAGCGGGCCACCCTTACTTGTTTACCATCAGTCGTGGGCAGTGGGCACGGGACCATCAGGATTCGCCGTCGATCACTGTAAACGTGTCACCTCTTCGGGTGAATCACATTTTTCTTGATCGATGGTTGTCTCTGCAAACGCCTTCGTCGAGATGAACGGCGGGTCGAAACGTGCAGTGCGCCACGGACACAGGCTGGTGGAAGCAGGATTATGGAACAGGAGAAATTCTCCTACGCTTGCACGGGACTTGTGGTAGTAATCGAAGACACGCTGACAACTGTAAACCACCTGCATCCCTTCATGCTTGATTTCTCCGACGGCGATGTCATCCGTCAACAGGATAACTGTCCTTCTCTAGGAGCCTAAACCGTGCTACACTGGTTTGTGGAGAGCATTATAATGAATTCACGTTGATGTCTCGGCGACCAAATTCGCCTGATGTAAGTCCTATTGAACCCTTCTGGGTCGCTATGCGGCGTACGCAAATCAGAGGCCTGTTATTTACGCGAATTATACGAGCTTTCTGTAGAGATCGGATGCCACGTACTAACATAGACCTACCAACAAATTATCGGATGCCTGTTACGCAGAATCAGTGATATATTCCGTTCCAAAGTCGAACAAACAAGATATTAAGCAGGTGCTCATAGGTTTTGGCCCATCAGTGTGTATTTCCTTTGCTTTTTCTGATATGTGGAAGCTTAATGTGGAAACCTGCGCTGGTTAAGGCACAGTGAGAACACAGCCCAATTAATAAAAGTGGAACTGAATCATTATAAAGTGCATGAAGGGAAGTCAGTTAGAAGAACTGTTAGCAATAGTTCAGGGTAAACATTGAGTTTACACATGTTCGTAAGAGATCAGATGGCCGCAATAACGGACAGAGTCAAAAGTCTTAGATTGTCTTTCAAAGTAGAATAGTACAGCGAGAGATAAGATCTATGGCAGATACCATCCTTAGACATACCTGAGGCAGTCACTTGCAGATTTCATGGTTGGCGGTGACTGGCGAACGGCACGGCTTATCGTATGTTCTCCAGATTTCCTGTGAGCGCTCTGAAAGGCCGGCTACGGGTGCAGTCGGCACCTAGCCCATGGGATTCGAGGAGTAGTCCGCTTGGAGTGGTCTGCGCCGCTCTAAATACCGTGGCGGAGACAGGATTTGGCCGGAACTATTTGCAGCCTCGTGACCCAGAGAGGCCAACATTTTTTTGAGGCCGGTGACTTCTGGTGGAGCTCACACTGCCGCCTGTCAGCTTGTGTGCACGATCGTTGTCTGCTGCTGGTGTGGCCCAAGCTGGGAAGGTCACTTGCATACCAGAGGTATGGGTGGGGTTGTTGGTTGACAGGGTGAACGGCCTGTAGACAGCACTTCATATACCTGTCGGCACGTTGACGGACAACGTGTTTGAATGTGAAATATGGTCTAAATGACCTGGTTGAGTATAAGTCAGTGAAATATCATGGTTCTGTGACAGGTGTATGAAGCGAAGTAGTGGCAGAGGTAAAGCTGTGAGGACGGATCGTGATTCGTTCTTGGGTAGCTCAGTGGGTCTTGTCCATGAAATGCAAAGGTTCCGCGTTCAAGTCTCGCTCCGGAACGCAGTTTTAATCCGTCAGGAAGTTTCAAGAAGTAATGAACATGTTAAACAATCGTATATATAGTCATAGCAGAGAAGATTAAGTCAGTGCTTGTGCCTTACAGTTCTTCAGTATTTGACAAGATTTTGAATTACTCCACATGGATAATTTATTTCGAAGGTTGTAGCTCAGGGATCCGTAAATGCTACTTTGATGAATGGAGCATACTGAATGCAACAGAACAATACCGTATGTCTTTGACTAGATTTGAATGGTGTCTTGCTGAACAGATTGATGATGAGTACCAGAGCATTGCATCTGTGTGGCGGACCCGCATGGACGGTGTTCGGTTTCCAATCACTTGCTCCAGGCACAGTGCAGAAGTACGTTGCCAGTAGTACCCTCTCTTGCCATCACGCGGGCGAGCACTCGCCGAATGCAGGGAAACGGGAGAGGGGGCTTGCCATGTGGCTAAAAATATCATGGAGATTATACAGCGCCATCACGACATATTGCCACTGACGGTCTCGGGAAGCTTAAGAATGCATTTAGATTTAGAGCTTCTTTTCAGTCGTTTTTCCTTGTCTCCTGTGGAGATAGTGTGTGCTACATCCCTGAGTGGCACCATGAATTATCACAGCAAGTCAATATGACAGTTTATTATGAAAATTGGTGATAATTGAATACTGAATGTTTGTGAAGGTCATTAATTTCACTGTGGAACTAAAAATTCTTGTGAATGAACAGCTGATGAAATAATACTTTCGTTTAATCCGCAACTAAAATCGAACTAACAATGAAACATATTTTGGACAGAACAAATGAGAAATATCTATGTTTAGTGATGTGACAACTGATTAGGAATTGTCAACATTCTTTATAAATAACAAAAGAAAATACAGTCCTGCTACACGGCGGGTTCTTGTGACTAAATCCAGCGATCGAGTAGGACTCATTACAATTGGTAATATTCGGAGGGTACAGGTTAGCGACCGCAGTGCCCTGAGCTTAGTTTGACACTACTTCCACCCAGTGGTGTCAAATTCCTTCTATTTCCTTCCCTGTCGTCTCTTTTGGCTAACTCTTGTTTTCTCGACACCAAGGGTATAAGATTCGAGGCCCGAGGGACTCGGTTTTTCCGTGCTCACCTCAGATCTCCCAGGTGTCTGCCTTGTAGAATAGGGTGTTGGCTCACCAAAGGCTAAGGGTAGAAAACCCTGAAGAAAAATTAGCGCATCTTGCTGCCTTGCAGGATTAGTAGTGGAGGAGCACCATAGACTAGGAGATGCCAGAACTCCCAAACAAAGGCCGATGGGGCAGGTTAGGCTCTAGTTACCTGTGATGAAAGCAGCCAGCTTAAGAGAGGAAAATCTCGAAAGCTAACCCACCGACAGCCAGGCCAACGACCTACTGGAGGTGTATTTTCACTGCTCAGGGTACCAGTACTGGGTCTCGAAAGGAAAGTGAATAACCACAAATATGACCAGCAAGGTTAGGAACTGATCTATGACGTGGTAAAATAAACATATTCTGAGAATTGGAACGTGGAACATGAAATCCTTTAATAACAAAGGTCAAGAGCTTGTAGAAGAACTCAAACATTATGAAATCTCAAAATTCAGTATCCAAGAGACTAAAAAGAAAGGCAAGAACTTATTGGGGAGTGCAAATACATCTCTGAGAGAATAGTTTTTCTTGAACTGAAATTGCTTCAACATACATTGAACACTATCTCCGTGTACAGCCCAGAGTATTGTAAATATAGAATAAAAAGAGAGGCCTTGTATGACCAATTCCAAGGAATTACCAATCTGGTGCGTCGAAACGAGCTTTCAATTATAATGGGCGATTTAATGCTCGTACTGGAAACTGAGTTAAACAGAGATTAAATGAAAACTTTCTAAAGCTTTTGCTAGAGAAACGGAGAACAAATAATACCTTCTATGACCACAAACATCAGTACACGTACACTTTTCAGAACACAAGACGTCTTAAATCTACAATAGGTCACATTGTTACAAACAGGAACATCCATCATCAGTCAGTGCTACACGTTAGGACTCAAAACTCTGGCGAGTGATCACGTCCTCCTCATGACAAAAATCAAATTGCTTGTAGGAAGGTTAATTTACTATAGAGTTTTTACGGAAAATTTTCTATCAGATACTATTAGTAAGAAAATAAAAAAAACACTTTAATGCAGAGGGTAACGTAGATCATGGTTGGAGACAATCAATGAACGTACTGAAGCAGCGGCGCAAGAAGCATTAGGTACGCGAGTTATAATGCAATAGAGGAAGACAGACACAACACAACAGTTTCGCAAAAAATTTCACGAAGGAAAATCGCCATATGTTTTGAGAAGCCTTTTTTATTTAGATAACTAGTTTCGGCATCTCACTAAAGCCATCTTCAGACCCCTATGCGTTCCATATATGGACAATCAGATATATCGTTACTTGCATACTGGAGTCATCAAGTCTTCGAAGAAAACACTCCAGTAAAGTATTCACAGAATCCACATATCGATGACTCCATTATTCAAGTATCGACATATGTGATTTTCTATACACGGAGTGCATAGCAGCTTGAATATGGGATTATTGAGATGCCGAAACTAGTTGTCTAAGTAAAAGAACTTCTCAAAACATACGGCTGTTTGGCGATTTTCCTTGGTATATATTTGACCGGCCGCTGTCCCATATCCACAATGGATCAACAGAGCTTTGCAAATAGGTTAAAGAAATGTATGAGGAAAAGAGGTGTGGCTATTTGGATCACAAACGTTTAAAACACTCAAATCATAATAGCCTTATGAAGATTACAAAACAACTCGTAATAAGACAAAATCACTAGTGGATCGTTCGAAACAAGAACAGCGGAAAATCTTTTCTAATAATACAGAACATAGCTTCTATTGGTTTCAGAAACAAATCTAGATAATGATACGACAGCAGAGGAAAGAATGGAATGAAATTTAGAAATTGGACGACATGAATGGGGAATGATGGGTCATTTAACAGAGCTGTATAAAGGTAAAAAAATCCCGGAGAACGGAGAGGGATCAAATATTAGTATACAAGTAAATGATGAAATAACTGTTTCACGTGCAAGAGGTAGCAGGAACTGTATGTCTGCTAAGAAGTAGGAAGTCTCAAGGGAAAATAGGATTCCCAATTAATTACTGCAGTATAGAGAATATCCACCAAATCAACAGTTAACAAAGTTGGTTAACAAAGTTATAATTGCTAATAAAATTCCAATTCTGATGTACAAAACAGGAGATAAGGAAGCCCCTTCCAATTACAGAGGAATAAATGTACAGAGTTCAGTTCTTACTCGTTACAAGAAGAATAAGAAATAAAATAAAAACGATTACAGCCCTTGCAGAGGATCAGAGTGGATTTAGATCTGGTAGGTCACGCACAGACGCATTATTGATTCTTTGACTGGTTGTAGAGAAATCTATTGAATATAACAGAGAAGCTTACCTTTATTTTATTGATTTACAGACGGATTTCTACAGGATTCAGTTAACATATGTTTTAAACCTGCTCTACAATCGGTGTTTCCTTCCAACTTCATGAAAGCAATCGAAGACATTTGTTCGAACAACTACATTCAGGCGGAAACTGGTTGCAGGTTAACTAGTTGCATAGCAGTTAATAGGTTTATTGGATAAGGTGACCTCTACTTTTTAATATAGTCATCGATGAGACGATAAAGAAGGCGTTGGCTAGTAGTGGTTATAGAATGGGGGATGAATAAATAAGAATCGTTGTTTATGCTGACGAAGCAGTTCTTTTGACATAATGTGAAGATAATCTGCAGAAGCTTTGGTGTATATTTAAGGTGGAGGCCAAAAATCTACATATGGTCGTACCCACTCAAAGAACAAAATCTATGAATAAATCCGTGGAAATGATGGAAAGCAGCAATAAGTCGTTTTCTCTATGGCTTCATTAAAGCAAATACAGATTTTAGCTAGTATTTAGGCATTATCAATGCAGTATTTCAGATTTTTAATGCATGCCCTAGTGCGTCAATCCCTGTTGTTCGGGCTCCTGTCACAATTTGTTCAAGGATGTAAAGTGGATTTCATTAATGAATGGGTACATAAGAGAAAGGAGGAATGGAACGAGCTCACAGACAGGATGAACAGAGCTGTGATAAGAAATATTGACCGTCCAAAAAAGAGTTAGAATGGAAACCTCAAGGCTGACCGAGGGGCACTAATGGAAATAGGCTTTAGACTAGGAAGATACGAAGGGGAAGCACACAGTTGTTAATGTTAACTGCACTTACTGGGGAGTGGATAGAAGTGCAAGGTTTAGTGGTGTGAGAAGCGCATCGCACATGCCCACACTGCAAATTTGCAACATATGTGCAAGTGAGCGCGTGCGCGCGACCAATGCGTGGGTGTGGACAGCGCTCATTTGGTTGTGTCATTAAACAAGGCAGCATCAGTTATGAAACTTCCTAGCAAATTAAAACTTTGTGCGGGACCGAAGCTGTAACGCACTACCTTTGCCATTCGTGGTCAAGTGCTCTACTGACTGAGGTACACAAGCATGACTCACGACCCGTCCACATAGCTTTACTTCCGCTAGAATCTCAACCCCTACTTTCAAGATTTCACAGAACATTTCCTGCGGAAGTTCCTCCTGCGTGCAGACGATTCGGATGGACCACGCGTCGGCAGGGTAGTAATAGAAACTAGTCAGTATACGCCATCCTATGGCGCTACAAAGTAGAGAATGTAGTAATTACAGGGACCAACGCCTGCTATTAGCACACCCGTTCGACAGCAAACGTGAGTTTGTAGGTTCTGCTGTTTTGTTGCGATAGGTGTGGACGTGTCCTACATCATCTTAAGATCCGAACGCCGCCAGGCACACCATGAGACTGCCTGGAGTGTGGCCCTGCAAAAAGCGAAGTCAGCTTCCAATGGTGTGATCTAGTGGCGCTGCAGCATGGACAACGTTTCTGGACATGGTTCTCGATCCTCAATTCTTTCCCCAAGGCTCCTTCTACAGTCGCTTTCAGTTATTCGATGTCATTTCGCTACACTCTGTATACCTCTAATAGTTAAAAATGCTCTGTAATGAGACAGTATACAAGATTCAACGCTGCGAAAACTTAAGTCCTACTACAATATGCTTCACACTTTTTTCTTTCAGCTTTATCCTGCTTCCTTACCGCTTATGGCTCAAGCTAATCGAAAAATCCCCCCCTCCGGGATTTTGCGATCATTATTAGATTAGACTAGATTTACTTTCATTCCAATTGATCCGTAGTGAGGAGCTCCTCCAGGATGTAGAACATGTCAGAAAAACAATAACACATGACAAATATGTACAACTCAAGCAAATGAGCTAACGTTCCTTCCACAGAACCCAAGTGGAATGAATGTCATTTTTAAAGAACTCTATGTGAAAGGATCACTTTAAATCACTCATTTACTAAGATGGCATTAATGCATTGTATTTAAATTTAAAAAAAAATGTATTTTTATTTATAAGGTAATCAAACACATAGTAGAACTACTACACTACAATACAATACTTATTTACAATTAACAGATTGCTGCACTGAAATGGTGCAGAAGTTAGATTTTATATACACTCCTGGAAATGGAAAAAAGAATACATTGACACCGGTGTGTCAGACCCACCATACTTGCTCCGGACACTGCGAGAGGGCTGTACAAGCAATGATCACACGCACGGCACAGCGGACACAACAGGAACCGCGGTGTTGGCCGTCGAATGGCGCTAGCTGCGCAGCATTTGTGCACCGCCGCCGTCAGTGTCAGCCAGTTGGCCGTGGCATACGGAGCTCCATCGCAGTCTTTAACACTGGTAGCATGCCGCGACAGCGTGGACGTGAACCGTATGTGCAGTTGACGGACTTTGAGCGAGGGCGTATAGTGGGCATGCGGGAGGCCGGGTGGACGTACCGCCGCATTGCTCAACACGTGGGGCGTGAGGTCTCCACAGTACATCGATGTTGTCGCCAGTGGTCGGCGGAAGGTGCACGTGCCCGTCGACCTGGGACCGGACCGCAGCGACGCACGGATGCACGCCAAGACCGTAGGATCCTACGCAGTGCCGTAGGGGACCGCACCGCCACTTCCCAGCAAATTAGGGACACTGTTGCTCCTGGGGTATCGGCGAGGACCATACGCAACCGTCTCCATGAAGCTGGGCTACGGTCTCGCACACCGTTAGGCCGTCTTCCGCTCACGCCCCAACATCGTGCAGCCCGCCCCCAGTGGTGTCGCGACAGGCGTGAATGGAGGGACGAATGGAGACGTGTCGTCTTCAGCGATGAGAGTCGCTTCTGTCTTGGTGCCAATGATGGTCGTATGCGTGTTTGGCGCCGTGCAGGTGAGCGCCACAATCAGGACTGCATACGACCGAGGCACACAGGGCCAACACCCGGCATCATGGTGTGGGGAGCGATCTCCTACACTGGCCGTACACCACTGGTGATCGTCGAGGGGACACTGAATAGTGCACGGTACATCCAAACCGTCTTCGAACCCATCGTTCTACCATTCCTAGACCGGCAAGGGAACTTGCTGTTCCAACAGGACAATGCACGTCCGCATGTATCCCGTGCCACCCAACGTGCTCTAGAAGGTGTAAGTCAACTACCCTGGCCAGCAAGATCTCCGGATCTGTCCCCCATTGAGCATGTTTGGGACTGGATGAAGCGTCGTCTCACGCGGTCTGCACGTCCAGCACGAACGCTGGTCCAACTGAGGCGCCAGGTGGAAATGGCATGGCAAGCCGTTCCACAGGACTACATCCAGCATCTCTACGATCGTCTCCATGGGAGAATAGCAGCCTACACTGATGCGAAAGTTGGATATACACTGTACTAGTGCCGACATTGTGCATGCTCTGTTGCCTGTGTCTATGTGCCTGTGGTTCTGTCAGTGTGATCATGTGATGTATCTGACCCCAGGAATGTGTCAATAAAGTTTCCCCTTCCTGGGACAATGAATTCACGGTGTTTTTATTTCAATTTCCAGGAGTGTATGTAAAGTTGGTTCTACTGAGAAATTCATCAATGAAGTAGAAGGAGTTTGCCACCAATAAAGTTTTAAGGCTTCTCTTAAACTGAATTTCATTGGTGGTTAAGCTTTTTATGACTGCTGACAAGTCATTGAAAATGTGTGTTCCTGAATATGAACACCTTTTTGTACAAGAGTAAGTGACCTTAAATCCTTCTGAAGATTATTCTTATTTATAATATTGATTCCAAGAACTGAGCTGTTGGTTTGAACAAGTAACATATTTTTAATGACAAATTTCAGTAAGGAATGAATATATTGGGAAGCAGTAGTTAGTACCCCTAGTTCCCTAAACAGGCCTCTGCAGGATGTTCTTAAGTTCACACCACAAATAACTCTTACTGCACATTTTTGTGCACAGAACACTTTAGCTTGGTTTGATGAATTGCCCCAAAAATAATCCCTTATGACATTATGGGGTGAAATTAAGCATAGTATTCCAGCTTTTTCATTTTTTTATCCCCTGTGTCTGACAGAATTCGCATTGCAAATAGAGATTTCTTTAGACGCTTCAGTAGTTCTGTGGTGTGCTCCTCCTAGGTGAAACTATTGTCAAATGGTAACCCCAAGAATTTAACACTGTCCACTTCTGACTGCTTGTCAGCATATGTTAGGCATACAGGATGGTCCATTGATAGTGACCGGGCAAAACATCTCAAGAAATAAGCATCAAACGAAAAAACTACAAAGAACGAAACACGTCTAGCTTGAAGGGGGAAACTAGATGGCGCTATGGTTGGCCCGCTAGATGGCGCTGCCATAGTTCAAACGGATATCAACTGCATATTTTTAAAATGGGAATCCCCATTTTTATTACATATTCGTGTACTACGTCAAGAAATATGAATGTTTTAGTTGGACCATTTTTTTCGCTATGTGATAGATGGCGCTGTAATAGTCACAAACGTATAAGTACGTGGTATCACGTAACATTCCGCCAGTGCAGACGGTATTTGCTTCGTGATACATTACCCGTGTTAAAATGGACCGTTTACTAATTGCGGAAAAGGTCGATATCGTGTTGCTGACTATTATTATCAAAATGCCCAACGGGCGTGTGCTATGTATGCTGCTCGGTATCCTGGACGACATCATCCAAGTGACTGGACCGTTCGCCGGATAGTTACGTTATTTAAGGAAACAGGAAGTGTTCAGCCACATGTGAAACGTCAACCACGACCTGCAACAAATGATGCCCGAGTAGGTGTTTTAGCTGCTGTCGCGGCTAATCGGCACATCAGTAGCAGACAAATTGCCCTTTGAATCGGGAATCAAAAATGTCGGTGTTGGGAATGCAACATCGATTGCACCCGTACCTTATCTCTATGCACCGTGAATTGCATGGCGACAACTTTGAACGTCGTGTACAGTTCTGCCACTGTGCACAAGAGAAATTACGGGACGATGACAGATTTTTTGCACGCGTTCTATTTAGCGACGAAGCGTCATTCACCAACAGCGGTAACGTAAACCGGCATAATATGCACTAATGGGCAACCGAAAATCCACGATGGCTGCGACAAGTGGAACATGAGCGACTTTGGTGGGTTAATGTATGGTGCGGCATTATGGGAGGAAGGATAATTGGCCCCCATTTTATCGATGGCAATCTAAATAGTGCAATGTATGCTGATTTCCGACGTAATGTTCTACCGATGTTACTACGAGATGTTTCACTGCATGACAGAATGGCGATGTACTTCCAACATGATGGATGTCCGGCACATAGCTCGCGTGCGGTTGAAGCGGTATTGAATAGCATATTTCATGACAGTTGGATTGGTCGTCGAAGCACGTTCACTGGATCTGACGTTTCCGGATTTCTTTCTGTGGGGAAAGTTGAAGGATATTTGCCATCGTGATCCACCGACAACGCCTGACAACATGCGTCAGCGCATTGTCAGTGCATGTGCGAACATTACGGAGGGAGAACTACTCGCTGTTGAGAGGAATGTTGTTACACGTATTGCCAAATGCAATGTGGTTGACGGACATCATTTTAAGCATTTATTGCATTACGTGGTATGTACAATTAATCACGCTGTAACAGCATGCGTTCTCAGAAATGATAAGTTCACAAAGGTACATGTATCACATTGGAAAAACCGAAATAAAATGTTCAAATGTACCTGCGTTCTGTATTTTAATGTAAAAAACCTACCTGTTACCAACTGTTCGTCTAAAACTGTGAACCATATATTTGTGACTATAACAGCGCCATCTATCACTATGCGAAAAAAGTGGACCAACTAAAACATTCATATTTATTTACGTACTGCACGAATACGTAATAAAAAATGGGGGTTCCTATTTTAAAAAACGCCGCTGATATACGTTTGACCTATGGCAGCGCCATCTAGAGTGGCCAACCATAGCGCCATCTGGTTTCCCCCTTCAAGCTAGACAAGTTTCGTTCTTTGAAGTTTTTTCGTTTGACGCTTATTTCTTGAGATATTTGGCCGGGTCACGATCAATGGACCACCCTGTATACTCGTGGGACACCCCTTACATTTTCTGAACTTCATGTAGTGTGTTTTTTCAAAGTTTATAGACAAAGAATTGGCTAGAAACCAGTGATTAATGTCCACAAGTAATTTATTAGCCGATCTTACTAAGACTACACTTCATTTGCTGTTTATTGCAATGTTTGTATCATTGGGAAACAAAACAAATCTGGAATTTGGCAATGTTACTGACGAAAGGTCATTGATATACTCAAGAAAAAGTAAGATCCGTAAGATGGAACATTGTGGGACCCCATATGTAATTAGGTCTCAGTTGGATGATGCCTGATAGCTTAATACTGTTTCCTAGTAACACCCTTTGTTTCCTGCCAGAGATATACGATTTGAACGATTCTGCAGCATTTCCTGTTATACCACAGTATTCTAATTTACTTAAAAGGATATTGTCATTTACACATCCAAATGTTTTCGACAGATAATAAAATATACCAGTAGCGTGCAATGAAGTACATTTTCACTGTAAGTGTAGATAGCCTTCTCAACATCAGAACCCTTTAGAAATTCGAATTGTGAGTTTGACAGTATCTTATTCGTGATAAGACAGCTACATAGCCGATTGTATATTACCTTTTCTAAAATTTTTGAGAATTCTGGCAAAAGTGAAATTTGACGGAAATGTGGCTCTATTTCTTTATCTCTCTTCTTAAACAGTGGCTTAACTTCAGCACATTTCAACCATTCAGGAAATATTCCACTGATAAACGACTGGTTACACTTAAATCAGAATCACATTCTTTAATTAACTTTGTTGATATTTCGTCATACCCACGAGATGTTTCTGATTTTAAAGATTTTATGATGGACATTACTTATGCTGGGGCAGGGAAGATGAAATTCATATTATGGAAGTTACTTGAAATGTCTGGTATACCTCGGTAGCATCTACAGAACCTGACATCGCCATCTTTTCAGTAACACTTATAAAATAATTGTTAACTAGTTCTACAACACTATACACATCTGTCATCGGTGTATCATTTACTCTTACTGCAATTTGCCTGTCTTCATGTCTTGTTCTACAGGTTTCCTCCTTCATTATATCCCATATTGTCTTTATTTTGTTATCTGATATGACTATCTTTTCCTTGTAATATATTTGCTTTGATGTCCGTATTACAGTTTTTGATATTTTGCAGTATTTTTCGTAATGTGCTGTAGCATCAACATCAGAACTGTCTCGGATTCACAAATAGAATTTTCTTGTTGTTACACAAGATACCTCTATTCCTTAAGTAATCCATGGCTTCTTTTTAGACTTTGCTCTAACCTTGGTTAGTTTTGGGGGAAAACAGTGTTCAGATGAGGTAAGCACGTTATTAGCAAAAGTGCTATAGTTTTCATCATGCCATGAGCACTGTAAACATCACTTCAGTGAATGCCTCTTAGGAGTGTCCTAAAATAATAAATTTTTGGCTTATTGATTACCGTCTTGAGTTCAGATTTAACAGATTTTATATCCTGTTCAGTATTAATATTTAACAGAAGGAACTGCTTGTCATAGTCTGGGAGGCCTAGGTGGGAACTTTCCAGTGGGAATTAAGTTCAATGATACTGTTACTAACTCAAATAAGTTCTTATTGAGAGAGTCTTTAAGGAAATTTACATAGATGTCACCAGCAACCACTATTTCTTTGATTTTGGTTGTCAAATGGGCCAGTACAGCTTCAGGGTGGTTTATGAACAGATTGAAGTTATCCCCAGGTACTCGATGTACACTTAATATTATGAATCCTGTTCTAGTATCTTCCTATCTCTACTACATATCCTAAAAACCACTGATGAGTCTCATTTACTTCACCTACACCCACGCCACTACAGGCACCAACATGGTAAAAACTACAGCACCCGTCACACCAAAGCCCTGACCTAATAATTCTACCGCAAGTCAAGGAATTTTCACTCATGATAAACTTAATAGCTGATTAAGACTAAGTCAGTTAAATTACAAATAAACACGAAAATATTATTCCACAAATTTGGCCTACACGCAACCGTATGCAAACAAGAACAACAGTGCAAAGTATATTAAACAACAACTTAAAATTTACGCTACTTTCCAAAAATGTGAGTTAAATAATGAAGATGTAGGCTACAGTTAAATTGCTAGAGGCAGCAAAGAACAATTAAACGAAATGCTATAGATTTGCTGCTGCAAAACGTAAAAAGAAAATACAACTATAACCCGACTGTACGATCTTTTCGCGTTTTCTTCTATGTTACGTAAATAAATATGAGACTTTTAATGGTACGATTAAAAAGCACACTAATACAGATATTTACCACGTAATCAGTACTAAACTAAATGTTATTATAATCTAAAATACTTATCTTTACGAGAGCACGAAAACTAGCGCTAGTCGCCTGGCTGCAGGGCTGTCAGTGTGTATTATTTGTATTTCAGTCAGTGTACAGTTGTACTCCATGTGTTTTGCATTGCCCTCCTAAAATCATTATACCCTTTCGTAGATACGTTCACTTACCTTTTGTTTAATTTGTATGTAAAATTGTGTCTACCACATACTCACTGGAATGAACACCGAACCATATCTCCGCTTCATCCGCCTCTGTGCTCACTCTGGTCGCAAGCAGCATTGAATGTGTATTACAAAGCATTTTGCTTTATATCAGTAAGACGATTTAAGGTAAGACGCTCTAGGTTGCTAGACCACATCATGTTCAAATTTCTTCTTCCCAGCCGACACCTTGAACTCTCTCCTGGGATCTCCTTCATCATCTCCTCATGTCCCTGCATAGCTGAATGGGTCAAAATGTCAATGAGGATGAAGAAATGTGTGTGTGTGTGTGTGTGTGTTTCTATGAAACGTCTCGCCCAAACATTGTATATACACTACATGACTTGGTAAGTGAAGCACCCAGAAGACATCGTTGGATGTCAGTGTAACTGAGGGCATGTACGCAATATCATCTGATAAGTAAACCATTAGAGTTCCAATGCTACTTCACAGGTAGAACGACCACCAGAGTTCAATAGCGTTATTCGTGTTAACTGTTGTGACAACTCCTGGTAGGGTACGTAAGAGGCGTCAACAGGGTCAGACGTTGGGTAACCTCTGTGAAGGACCCAGAGGTGTCGTACAATCGTGTGAGACTTCGTTGTCAGTACTTCACAGACATTGAAAGGGACCTCATTGTAGGACTCCATTTGGCCTACTGATCGAATCGTGCTGTCTCCATATTTTTTGAGCACTCGCATATGACAGTGGCCAGATACTGCACTGCACGGAAATGTGAGGCCAGACATACTCGTGCTCAAGGTTAGGGCCGACGACGTCTGACCACCATAAGGGAAGTTCGCCTTATGGTCCACCAGGCACGTCATAATCCCTCCCCACCTCCGCCTTCTATCCAAGAAGAAGTAATGTGCTCCTCGCAATATTCTGTGTCATCCTGAACCATTAATTGGATACTTTTTTTGAGTCATTAGTCTTCTGATTGGCTTGAAGCTCTCCTGTGCCAAACCTCCTCATCTCAAGTACCGAGCGAGGTGGCGCAGTGGTTAGCACACTGGACTCGCATTCGGGAGGACGACGGTTCAATCCCGTCTCCGGTCATCCTGATTTAGGTTTTCCGTGATTTCCCTAAATCGTTTCAGGCAAATGCCGGGATGGTTCCTTTGAAAGGGCACGGCCGATTTCCTTCCCAATCCTTCCCTAACCCGAGCTTGCGCTCCGTCTCTAATGACCTCGTTGTCGACGGGATGTTAAACACTAACCAACCCCCCCCCCCCCCATCTCAAGTAGCGCATGCAACTTACGTCCTGTATTATTTTTTTCTGCATTTTTCCCAGTCTCTGTTTTACTGAACAATTTTCTCCCTCTACAGCCCCCTCTAGTATCAAGGTAGATTTACCAGATGTCCTACCGTCCTGTTCCTTCTTCTTGTCAGTGTTACCCATATATTTCTTTCCTCGTCGATCCTGTGTAGAAATTCCACATTGCATACATTATCAGTCTACCTAACTTTCAATAATCTTCTGTAGCATCGTATCTCAGAGGATTCGATTCTCTTCTGTTCTACTACCATAAAATGCTCTGCTCCAGATGTACATCTTCAAAGTTTCCTTCCACAAATTAAGGTCTATGTTTTTTACCACTAGACTTGCCTTGGCCAGGAATGCCCTTTTTGCCAGTGCTAGACTGCTTTCTACGACCTCCTTGCTGCATCTGTCTATATCATTTTGCCGGCTAGGTAGCAGAATTCCTTAACTTCTTGTGCTTCGTGATCCGTCACATTGAACTTAAGTTTCTCGCTGTTCTCATTTATGGTCCTTGTCATTAATTTTGTTTTCCTTCGATTTACACTCAGTTCATATTCTGCACTCATTAGACTGTTCATTTCACTCAGAAAATCCTGTAATTCTTCTTCATTATGGATACCTGTGTCGTCAGTAAATCTTATCATTGCTGTACTTTCACCTTCAATTTTAGTTAAAAATCATACTTTTATTTCCGTTAGTGCTTCTTCGATGTATAGACTGAACAGAAGGGGCGAAATATGACATCTATGACTTACATCTTTTTTAATCCGAGCGTTTCGATCTTGGTCTTCCACTCTTCTTGTTCCCATTTAGCTCATGTACATATTGTACAATATCCGTCTTTCCCTTCTGCTTACAACTATTTTCCTCAGGATTTCATATATCTTGCATCATTTGACACTGTGAAAGCTTTTTCCATGTTAACAAAACCAATGGACGTGTCTTGATTTTTCTTTAGTCTTCCTTCCATTATCACTGGCAACGTCAGAATTGCCAGTCTGGTTCTCTTACTTTTCCAAAACCCAAACTGATAGTCATCTAACGGAGCCTCAATTTTCATTTTCATTGATCTGTATGTTACTCTTGTCGGCAACTTGGATGCCTGAGTTGTTAATCTGATTGTGCGAGAATTCTCGCACTTGTCAGCTCATGCTGTCTTCGGAATTATGTGTATGATTTTTTCCCGAAAATCAGATGGAATATCGCTAGGCTCATACTTTCTGCACACCAGCATGGACAGTAGACTTTTTTGTCACTTTCTCTACGGATTTTACACCTTCTGCTGTAATATTTTTGTCCTCACTGCCTCATTCCACCTTAAGTCAGCCAAAGTTCGTTTAAATGTCGGTTCTACCGACTCCTGCTTCTTCTTCCATCACGTCATCAGACAAGTCTTTCCCGTCACAGAGGCCTTCAGTGTACTCCTTCCACCCATCAGCTCTCTCCTCTGCATTTAACAGTGGAATTCCCGTTGCATTTTTAATATTACCACTCTTAATTTCGCTGAAGGTTGTTTTGACTTTTCAATATGATGAGCATCCATTCCGACAATTTTTTTTTTCGATCTCTTCACATCTTCCATGCAGCCATTACAACTTAGCGTCTCCGCATTTCCGATTTATTTCATTCCTAAGTTATTGTATATGTGTATCGCTAGATTTCCACTGAATATTTTTGTGCTTACTTCGTTTATCGATCAACTAAAGTACACTACGTGATCAAAAGTATCAAGACACCTGGCTGAAAATGACTTAAAAGCTCGTGACGCCCTCCATGTTGGAATTCAATATGGTGTTGGCCCACCCTTAGCCTTGATGACTGTTTCCACTCTCTCAGGCATACATTCAATCAGGTGACAGCTTCCACTCTCTCAGCCATACATTCAATCAGGTCCTGGGAGGTTTCTTGGGGAATGACAGCCTGTTCTTCACGGACTGCTGCACTGAGGAGAAGTATTGATGTATGTCGGTGATGCCTGGCACGAAGTCGGCGTTCTAAAATATCCCAGATCTATGTATAGAATTCTGGTTAGGACTCTGAGCAAGCCACTCCATTACAGGGATGTTATTGTCGTGTAATCTCTCCGAAATAGGCCGTGCATTATGAACAGGTACTCGATCGTGTTGAAAGATGCAATCGCCATCTCCAGATTTCTCTTCAACAGTGGGAAGGAAGAAGGTGCTTGAAACATCAATGTAGGCCTGTGTTGTGATTGTGCCACGCAAAACACCAAGGGGTGCAATTCCCCTCCATAAAAAACATGACCACACCATAACACCACCGCCTCCGAATTTTAGTGTTGGCACTACACACGCTGGCAGATAATGTTCACAGGGCGCTCGCCGTACCCTCACCCTACCTTTGGATCGCCACATTGTGTACCGTGATTCGTCACTCCACACAACGTTTTTCCACTGTTCAATCGTCGAATGTTTGCGCTCCTTACACCAAGAGAGGAGTCGTTTGGCATTTACCGGCGTGATGTCTGGCTTATGGGCAGCCGATCGATCACGAAATGCTAGTTTTCTCACCTCCCGCCTAAATGTCATAGTACTTGCAGTGGACCCCGATGCAGTTTGGAATTTCTGTGTGATGGTCTGTCTGCCTATTACCCATTACGATCCTCTTCAACTGTCGGCGGTCTTCGTCAGTCACCAGACGACGTCGGCCTGTACGCTTTTGTGCTGTACGTGTCCCTTCACGTTTCCACGTCACTATCACATCGAAAACAGTGGACCTACGGGTGTTTATGAGTGTGGAATTCTCGCGTACTGACGCATGAGACAAGTGACACTCTATCACCGAAACACGTTCGAAGTGCATGAGTTCCACGGAGCGCCCCATTCTGCTCTCTCACGATGTCTAATTACTACTGAGGTCGCTTATATGGAGTACCTGCAGGCAGGTGGCAGCATAATGCACTTAATATGAAAAACGTATGTTTTTGGGGGCGTCCAGATACTTTTGATCACATAGTGCATTTCTTCTGTTACCCATGGTTCGATGGCAGTTATCTTATTTTTTACCTATGTTTCTCTCTGCAGCTTCTGTGAGTCGGAGACTAGCGGTAGCCGAACTGGGTAATTAGCGTCCCGTTCTTAGGATGCTGTAAATACGGCAACGAAAACGGCGTTGTTTGGATTGCTGTAGTGACCGGCAGTCGTGAATGAATTACATTAGCCCGAATGAACTTCGTTTCCGTGTTTGGTGGCGACCAAGGGAGAAGCCCATTCTCAAATGACTTGGAGAGAAACAGATGTGCTAATCCAGCCCTCATGGCGCGGGGAGCTGTCGGGTATAGCTTCCGGTCGCAGCTAGTAATGATTGAGGGAAATCTGACCGTACAGCGATTCCTCACAGACATCATAGTCCTCATATGTTTTCTCTCGTGTGGCAGTATCGTGGTAACATTCTTTGACAGATCAATTCTTGTCCACACTCGCTAGCTACGTGCCTATATGAACTGTCTGCAAGATGAAGAAGTACTGGTGCCGCTAGCAATATCCTCTGACCTGCCTGCGGTAGAAAATGCATGTGACCAAAAAGGATGTCAACGCCGTCCGAATGCTAGCGTCCAGGATGTCGAGGAGCGGTTACAATATTTGTGCGCCAGCTTGCCTCAGGAAACGACGACAGCCTTCCCAGCCTAACAGTGCATGCACCCATGCTACATCATGACAACGTCACACTGACAATTTCCTTCATAATCTGACTCTATAATCAACGAAATATCATCGCATTACCTCTCAACTCGTGAAGTCAAATTTCGTTTCCCCTTGTGGGTGATTCACTTCTTTTATCAGGCAGTGTATGTAAATGAAAGAGCCGGTCTAAGGCGCTGCAGTCATGGACTGTGCGGCTGATCCAAGCGGAGGTTCGAGTCCTCCCTCGGGCATGTGTGTGTGTGTGTGTGTGTGTGTGTGTGTGTGTGTGTGTGTGTGTGTGTGTTTGTCCTTAGGATAATTTAGGTTAAGTAGTGTGTTAGCTTAGGTACTGATGACCTTAGCAGCTAAGTCCCATAAGATTTCACACACATTTGAACATAGAATTAACAATTTACTTTTCCCGTACGGAGGCATACGATAATTATTTTCATTACTACACTTTTCATTTATATTTACCAATTTCATCACTTAAGTTTAACGGCGTCGACATTCCAAAATTTCTGTTGGAGCATATCAATGGCGGAATGTAGTATGTTTTCTGGCAACTCTCGCTTTTTTTCATACGTTTTAGGGGAAGTCTCGATTTTTTTTGAGTGATCAGGTTTCATTTATAATCTTTTATGAACAGCCGGCCGTTGTGACCGAGCGGTTCTAGGCGCTTCAGTCCGGAACCGCGCTGCTGCTACGGTCGCAGGTCCGAATCCTGCCTCGGGCATGGATGTGTGTGATGTCCTAAGGTTAGTTAGGTTTATGTAGTTCTAAGTCTAGGGCACTGATGGCCTCAGATGTTAAGTCCCACAGTGCTTAGAGCCATTCTGAACCATTCTTTATAAACAATGCCTGTGTAATAAAGATCTCTGCTGTGGTAAAGTAAAATATGACAGTACTACAAGCGTATTTTGAGACTGCCCTAGTTCAGGGGACACACTCTCGGGTTCGTTGTTTTTTGGTGAATATGCTTTTCACTGCTGTCGATGCAAGTAACATCCACCTGTGATGATAACGACAAACGTGTGACGAATTTATCCATACTGACTAGGGCATTGTTCGAATTCGAAAGAATGTGTAGAAGCAATAGTCAATATTGTTTCAGCTTTCCACACGCGTCCAGTACTCGGGCAACGTTCGAAAGCTGCGAAAATTTTTGCCCGGCGAAGAGCTTTTGTTCCACGCATCCCATCAGTAGATCCTCTTCTTTGTACTAGCTATTAACCCGCTAACATCCCTTCGGTTTACAACATAAGCTCCCGTGTCCTTCAAAGCCATTGTCGTAACAAACAAACCGATAGAAATCCTGATTACTTAAAAACAATTGCACTGAACTCTTAAACCACGTGGCTGTCATGTAGAAAAAAAAAAAAACCTATTAAGGTAGTCTAGCACAATCGGCATCCTTGTCTCTCGGACTATTCATCATTGCTCAATATTGGCAATCAGAGATTTTAAAACAATTCTAGACAAATGGAGTCAATTTATTGTAGTATGTCACTTGTAAGGAAACATGAAACCAAGCCGAAAAGGCGAGATTCCATTTAAAGCATAGTGCGACTGTTATTCTGGGGAGGTCTTTGACTTGGACAGAGGAAGGCAAAGAACGGAGGAGTGTGTTCCTTGGTCGCCTTTGCACAAAGACTTATGAAACAAACAGATATGTTTTAGAGCAGAAATTTTAACTTCCATCTCAGTGTTTTTATAGTTCATTACTTTTTGATAAACGGAAGTGATAAATATTTATTTTATTTTGTTTTTGCCATAGTAAAATGTTTTTGGTCGCAGCGCACCAGCAAGATTATGCATGTGGGTGTTCGAGCCCCTGCGCACGCACGTAGTCGGTTCGCGCGCTTTCGTGTCATCAACATTTGGATGTGATAGACTGAACAATAACCTAAGGAGGAACGAGGAGGTGTGCCTGTGTATCATAACAGTTGCGAAGTAACTTAAAGGCCGAAGTCTCGTCGTGTTACTCTTTTGCGTATTACTGAGTTTGTTATAAGATAAAACATTCTTGTGAAATGGTAACAAATGACAGTTTACAGATCTCGCCAGTGACGGAAAATTGTTTTACTTTTTAGTGTTCTGAGACATAAATATCACAGAAATAAATATTAACAAACTTTCCTAAGAGTGAATGTTGTCATGTGTTTTGCTTATTGTGTTTTATCTGTATTTCTCATTTTAATGTAGCTGTGTTAATGCGGTTAGTTTGCTATAGCCCTTGAATGTGAGTCTAGAAATTCTGCAGTGATGGGTTCGCCAAGAAGGCTACGGCCCGTTAATTGCCCTTCTCTATTCAGTGCTTCGATTCCATCTCAGAGGTTACCCTTTTCGTTTACTTAAATGCTTTCACTTTCGTCTTCCCTGGACTGTTCACTCTTTATATTCACCTTCTACAAACAGATCTGTTTCAGCAGAAACAGAAACTGGTATTCCTTCTCAATTCAATGCCCAGGTTTTATTTTGTGTTCTTATTTTGTAAGTATTTATTACCTATCTTCTTTTCTGAGGTGTTCCACATCCCAGGGGATCTCTTCACTATGGAGAAATTGGAACGAAAAGTACATCTAATCTAATGTAATCTACTTAGTTCCGTTTGCTGGTGAAAGATTTCTCCTGCGACATCAATATTTCTCTGCCTCATTTCTTTCTTCCATGTTTTATAACTATCCTTTTGTTTCTCCATTGACGACTTCTTAGGGAGATATTTCATTCTTTCGTGCTGGTCTATCTGTTTGCCTAGATAAAATCTGAAAGACTTGATTTCATCAGGTGTTCGAACGGTGATTCGTGGTGTTCACCGTCAGGACTATAAACAGGCTATGTAATACTAAGGATTTGCTTCCTTCTCTGTGAATCTTGATCCAAGGCAGTTGTAAATTAGTACTAAGCTGATGCTACATCGTGCTCTTGAATTCATTGGCAAGTTACTATTGTTAGCTGGTTGAAAATACTTAGGTATTCACTTTTCCCACATGATACTTTAGAGTGAACTGGTCTGAAAATTATCTGGAACTTGTATCCTCTGCCAAACACTTAAGACTCTATTGAAAAGCAATATGTAGAGGTAGATGACAGATGGACACTGATTGGTTGTACAGTTCACTGAAAGTCTGCCATTCCTTACAGATTTAAACGTGTGTTTTCATGTAAGGTTATGCTACTGGTTTCGGCCCCGAAATATACTCCCAGACGCTGAACATGTCCCATTATGACTGTAATGATGGTGTCTGGGACAAGGCAAAACTTTTTAGAGCGCCGCACTATAAACAGGTAGGGAGTTAAAATGGTTCAAATGGCTCTGAGCACTATGGGACTAAATATCTGTGGTCATCAGTCCCCTAGAACTTAGAACTACTTAAACCGAACTAACCTAAGGACATTACACATATCCATGCCCGAGGCAGGATTCGAACCTGCGACCGTAGCAGTCGCGCGGTTCCGGGCTGAGCGCCTAGAACCGCTAGACCAACGCGGCCGGCGGTAGGGAGTTACTCCGATGTAATACAGCCAACATTTCATTAGAACATTGACTTCAGACTTCGTATTATACTGCTTCTAGGTATAACAAGTTGTTCATTAGAGGCTCATCTTGTGGAGGAGAAATACCTCTGTCATTTGTGACCTATGCTGCTTAACAACCTCTAAATCTATAAGCTGGTGCGGTGGAAGACGTAAGTTCCGACGACGCCATCTCTGCAACTGTATGTCTCGTAACACCGCATTACATGGCGTTACTTGTCGTGCTGAAAATCTTACAGAATCTAACTTCAAGCGCTACGAATTTATCCACGGTTACTCCTGAACTAAATGCAAAGATACTGAATCAGGTAAGTTTTTGCAGAGCAAATCTTAAGTATCAATGGAGAGATGTGGGAGACAGAGGTACTCATAAAAAAGCAAGATGTTCAAAACGAAAAATACGCAAGAGCCCAACGTCTGAAATACGCAGTATAATGTTGAAAAGAGATAACACACAAAGTTATCCTTCACGAATGCATATAAGGTACCAGATTAGACTGTTTACCATCCCCATGGACATCATAATAGAAAGAAATTCAGAGCAGTACTACAAGCTTCTGAAACATGAGCTTACTAGCGAAAAATTTTGTATTGAGTCACTTGAATACAGGGATTGTTCAGTTAGAACGACTATTGATCATCACATGCTCTGATGAGCTCGAACAATAACGAATCCATCAAGTTTCATGTAGAAATTCGAATAAAAATAGAGCACTTGAAATAATATCAATTTTGGCATGACCTAGAAGAATATACAACGTTAGGGAGCGTAAACGAAAGACGAATGCATTAAGCCAACTGCGACATCCCCAAATTGGATTAACCGCCAGGAACAAGTGTATTGCTTTGTCCTCTAACCATGCCGTGCAGCAAACGAATTTTCCTTACTCTAATACTCAACAAAATAATTGCACGAAATGTTTCGGGATGAGTCTATAGCGGGAGACATTCGTCCAGTTGTCTGAATTCCAAATTTACTATGCAGCATGAACTAGATAGTTTACAGCATGTAGAACAGCGTCCAGTGATATTCACAGCCTACTCGGTCTCTCTCGCTAGCTTTCTCGCCCTCCTCCTCTCTTTTTTTCTCTGTATCTGTCTGGAGGAGCCATCATCACAAGACTTTGTGCTCATTGCTGAGCTTCGTGACCGTATGAATTAAACATCTCCATCCCTAACGACTATCAGATTCTCTTAGATTCTGATGCTTGATTTCATCTATCCACTTGCTGGCTACTCTTTCTTGTCCTCGATCGTTCCTCCCATTATTACTTTCTCTAGGTATTCTTCACCTCTTCTCAGAATATGTCCAAAGGAATGAAGAATTTTTTGATTGACACGGGAAGAAAAGCTCCTGGAGGCACTTGTTGCTCAATAACGGACATATTTTTCTTCTTTAGGTCCATTCCATGCGCAACATCTTGCACCAGCACCAAAGCTCAAATGCATCAATACACTGGTTGACTCTGGGCTCAAGGGCCCATGTTTCTCAACCTTATAAGAAGATGGAAAATACGTATGTTCCAAGAAGCCGGACCTTTGTGGTGTTCGTTATGGCTCTATTCTGCCAGATCTTTGTGGGATTCTTCAGTCACTCGCCCTAGCACGATCCGTCGTCCCCTCTCTTCTTCACATCGTCCCATGCCGCGGGTGGTTAATGGGAGATAGATGAAAGAATGCACGACTTCCAGGTCTAATAGACATGTGAGTTGGACCTTTGCTCTTCGATCAGTTATCATGATTTCTGACTTGCTGAGATTGGTGTCTACTCCATGTGACTGATTAATTTCCTTGATGTGTGTTTAAGAGCTAAAACGACGAGAAGTGCAGTGCAGTTGTGGAGTGCAGTGGAAGGAGAACCCAAAAAGTACAAGTGCAGTAGCATTCATACCTATACATTCTTTATTTAAGTTTAGAAATCGATTAACAATCACTGAATTTTACTAGTTGTAATGATCCAAATAAATAACAAATTTCTTACAGCGATCAGTGAAAATTTCAACAACTGATATCACCCCTCAGAGAAAGTAAACACATGTTCTTAGCCAATCCCTTTATGTCAAAATTACTATAACATTGCATGTCATAGACAATGTTAAATTCAATTTGCAAAGAAATCTTACAGGAAGGCGATAGTCAAGCTGAGACTGCATTTCACCACAGGGGCTCAATGAATGTTCCCCCTCTACCAACAATTAAACTTCATACTCAAATACAGCTAACCAGCTAAGCCAAATACTTGATAATTTTTCCACGGCTTTCACCAAGTTACGGAGAGTGAATTTTAAAATAGTTTTGCTCCTGCAAGGCAATTAAATGAAACTTCTCTAGAATTCACCTAAAGTGGAAATACACAAAGAAATACAACGATTAACAAACGTTAACACTAGAAGCGGCCAATCTCAAAGGGAAACTACTATCGTGCTTAAATGAATCCAAACACTAGTTTACCTAAAACATAGGACTTCAGTTCTTACGATTTATCAAGCCAGATCAATGAATAATCAAGTTATTCAAACATTGAATGTGAGGGTGAATTAGTCACGCACAATGGGATTCAGACATATTAATTTGCCCTTTCAGGCTTTAATTACTACTACTGAAATTAGAAAAAAAGGTATAACAAAATATCACGAGACGTAAAAAATTAAGTTCGCGGCCCTACCAGTAACGTCTTCTCCAGGCGAGATACCATGATGGTGCAACACATATCAGACTACTGGTCGTAGATATTCAAGAAGCCACATCTATAACAGACTGAGTCTGACCATAAGCAAGGGGCAACAGAATGGATAAAATTCACTTACAGACGTACAGAAAAAGGCAAGAGTTTTATCGGGCTTTGTTGGATACCTAAGAAAAGCCAGGGCAGGAGCGGACACAACCGTTAGGAGCATAGTCACGTGGCAACTAGTCACGTGAACGACCAGCAGGCAGTAATTACATGAGTACACAAATGCAGCGCAGTAGCTTAAGAGCGCGAATAAATTAACTAGGCAGGCAGGTACGGCAAACATAGGAAAGAAGTCAGAGCCACCTGAAGGCAAACGCATGTATCCAACCCATATCCGAATTCGAAAAATTTTTGCATAAAGATTAGAATTTTGTTGTTGTGGCCTTCAGTCCAGAGACTGGTTTGATGCAGCTCTCCATGCTACTCTATACTGTGCAAGCTTCTTCACCCCCAGTACCTACTGCAACCTACATCCTTCTGATTCTGTTTAGTGTACTCATTACGATTTTTACCCTCAAATACCACATTGGTGATCCCTTGATGCCTCACAATATGTCCTACCAACCGATCCTTTCTACTAGCCAAGCTGTGCCACAGATTTCTCTTCTCTCCAATTCTATTCAATACATCCTCATTAGTTATGTGATCTACCCATCTAATTTCCAGCATTCTTCTTTAGCACCACATCTCGAAAGCCTCTATTCCTTTCTTGCCTAAACTATTTATCATTGCCGTTTCACTTCCATACATGGCTACATGCCATACAAATACTTACAGATTCAACTTCCTGACACTTAAATCTATATTCGATGTTAACAAATTTCTCTTCTTCAGAAACGCCTTCCTTGCCATTGACAGTCTACGTTTTATATCCTCTCTACTTCGACCATCATCAGTTATTTTACTCCACAAACAGCAAAACTCAGTTACTGCTTTAAGCATGTCATTTCCTAATCTAATTCCCGCAGCATAAACCGATTTAATTCGACTACATTCCATTATCCTCGTTTTGCTTTTATTAATGTTCATCTTATATCCTACTTTCAAGACACTGTTCATTCCGTTCAGCTGCTCTTCCAGGTCTTTTGCTGTGTCTGACAGAATTACAGTCCCATCGGCGAACCTCAAAGTTTTTATTTCTTCCCCTTGGATTTTAATTCCTACTCCGAATTTTTCTTTTGTTTCCTTTACTGCTTGCTCAATATACAGATTGAATTACATCGGGGATAGGCTACAACCCCGTCTCACTCCCTTCCGAGCCACTGCTTCCCTTTCATGCCCCTCGACTCTTTCAATTGCCATCTAGTTTCTGTACAAATTGTAAATAACCTTCTACTCCCTATATTTTACCCCTGCCACACGCGGAATTTGAATGAGAGTATTCCAGGCAACATTGTCAAAAGCTTTCTCTAAGTCTACAAATGATAGAAGCGTAGGTTTGCCTTTCCTTAATCCATTTTCTAAGATAAGTCGTAGGGTCAGTATTGCCTCATGTGTTCCAACATTTCTACGGAATCCTAACTGATCCACCCCGAGTTCGGCTGTAAAGAATTCATGTCAGTATTTTGCAGCCGTGACTTATTAAACTGATAGTTTGGTAATTTTCACATCTGTCAATAACTGCTTTCTTTGGAATTGAAATTATTATATTCTTCTTGAATTCTGAGGATATTTCGCCTGTCTCATATGTCTTGCTCACTAGATGGTAGAGTTTAATTAGGGCTGGCTCTCTCCAGGCTGTCAGTAGTTCTAATGGAATGATGTCTACTCGCGGGGCCTTGTTCAAACTTAGGTCTTTCAGTACTCGATCAAACTCTTCACGCGATATCGCATCCCTTATTTCATCTTCATCTACATGCCCTTCCATTTCCATAATATTGTCTTCAAGAACATCACCCTTGTGTAGACCCTCTATGTACTCCTTCCACCTTTCTGCTTTCCCTTCTTTGCTTAGAACTGGGTTTCCATCTGAGCTCTCGATATTCATGCAAGTATTTCTCTTTTCTCCAAAGGCCTCTTTAATTTTGCTGCTGGCAGTACCTATCTTACTCATAGTGATATGCGCCTCTACATCCTTACATTTGTTTTCTAGCTGTCCCTGCTTAGCCATTTTGCACAAACTGTCGATCTCATTTTTGCCTGCTGCATTTACTGCATTTTTGTATTTTCTCGTTACATCAATTAAGTTCAGCATCTCTTCCGTTACCCAAAGATTTCTATTAGCCCTCGTCTTTTTACCTACTTGATCCTCTACTCCCTTCACTATTTCATCTATCAAAGCTACCCAATCTCCTTCTATTGTATTTCTTTTCCCCATTCTTGTCAATCGTTCCCTAATTCTCTCCCTGAAACTCTCTACAACCTCTGGTTCTTTCAGTTTATGGAGGTCCCATCTCCACAAATTCCTATCTTTTTGCAGTTTCTTCACTATTAATCTACAGTTCATAACTAATAGATTGTTGACAGAGTCCACATCTGCCCTTGGAAATGTCTTACTATTATATAATCCATTTGAGACCTTGCAGTATCTCCAGTCTCCTTCAAGTATACAACCTTCTTTCATGATTATTGAATCAAGTGTTAGCTATGATTAAGTTATGCTCTGTGTAAAATTCTACCTGGCGGCTTCATTCCTTACACCCATTCCGTGCTCACCAACTACCTTTCCTTCTCTTCCTTTTCTTACTGTCGAATTCCAGTCACCCATGATTATTAAATTTTCGTGTCCCTACACTATCTGAATAATTTCTTTTATGTCATCATATATTTCATTAATCTGTTCGTCATCTGCGGAGCTAGTTGGCATATAAACTTGTACTACCGTGTCTTCTTATCTATCTTGGCCACAATAATGAGTTCACTGTGCTGTTTGTAGTAGCTTACCCGCATTCCTGTTTTCCCATTCATTATTAAACCTACTCCTGCATTACCCCTATTTGATTTTGTATTTATAAACCTGTATTTACCTGGCCATAGGTCCTGTTCCTCCTGCCAACGAACTTCACTAATTGCAACTATATCTAACTTTAACCTATCCATTTCCCTTTATAAATTTTCTAACATATCTGCCCGATTAAGGGATCCGACATTCCATGCCTGTTTTCTTTCTCCTGATAACAACGTCCTCCTGAGTAGTCCCCGCCCGGACATCATATATTACCCAAGAGGACGCCATCATCATTTAACCACACAGTAAAGCTGCATGCCCTCGGGAAAAATCACGGCTGTAATTTCTCCTTGCTTTCAGCCGTTCGCAGTACCAGCACAGCAAGGCCGTTTTCGTTGGTGTTACAAGGCCAGATCAGTCAATCATCAAGACTGTTGCCCCTGCAACTACTGAAAAGGCTGCTGCCCATCTTCAGGAACCACACGTTTGTGTGGCCTCTCAACAGATACCCTCCGTTGTGGTTGCACCTATGGTACGGCTATCTGTATTTCTGAGGCACGCAAGACTTCCCACCAACGGCAAATTCCATGGTTCATGGGGGGGGGGGGGGGGGGGGACGGACATTAGATTAACACATTCAGACTCACTCATTCCGTCTAAGAACAATATTATGAAGTAAAACAACCAGTGCCCTGGTATGAATTCATCATGCTTGACACAAATTAAAATGTGCGTGAAAAGTAACTACAAACAGTCTTTAGTTGCTAAACATAGCCTCACTTGTGTTGCCTACCCTAACCCATAAACACTTAAGCGCTATAGAAACTGGTGTAGGCATGTGTTTTCAAACCCAGAAATATGAATACAGGCAGAATACGGTGCTGCGATCGGCAACGCCGATATAACACAAGTGTCTGGCACAGTTGTTAGATCGGTTACTCTGCTACATTGGCAGCTTATCAAGATTTAAGTGACTTTGAATGTGTTGCTATAGTCGGCGCACGAGTGATAGGACACAGTATCTCCGAGGTAGTGCTGAAGTGGGGATTTTCCCGAGCGACCCCTCAAGAGTCTACCGTGAATATCAGGAGTCCGGAAAAACACCAGAAAATCCCCGACATCGTTGCGGTCGGAAAACAATCCTGCAAGAAAGGGACTAACGACGACTGAAGAGAATCGTTCAACATGACAGAAATGGTAACCTTCCTCAAAAAACGCTGCAGACTTCAATGCTGGTCCATCAACAAATGTCAGCGGGCGAACCATTCAACGAGACGTCATCGAACTGGGCTTTCTGAACCGAAGGCCCACTCGTGTTCCCTTGATGACTGCACAACACAAAGCTTTATGCCTCGTCGGGGCCCGTCAACACCAACACTCGACTGTTGATGACTGGAAATACACTCCTGGAAATTGAAATAAGAACACCGTGAATTCATTGTCCCAGGAAGGGGAAACTTTATTGACACATTCCTTGGGTCAGATACATCACATGATCACACTGACAGAACCACAGGCACATAGACACAGGCAACAGAGCATGCACAATGTCGGCACTAGAACAGTGAATATCCACCTTTCGCAGCAATGCAGGCTGCTATTCTCCCATGGAGACGATCGTAGAGATGCTGGACGTAGTCCTGTGGAACGGCATGCCATGCCATTTCCACCTGGCGCCTCAGTTGGACCAGCATTCGTGCTGGACTTGCAGACCGCGTGAGACGACGCTTCATCCAGTCCCAAACATGCTCAATGGGGGACAGATCCGGAGATCTTGCTGGCCAGGGTAGTTGACTTACACCTTCTAGAGCACGTTGGGTGGCACAGGATACATGCGGACGTGCATTTTCCTGTTGGAACAGCAAGTTCCCTTGCCGGTATAACGATGGGTTCGATGACGGTTTGGATGTACCGTGCACTATTCAGTGTCCCCTCGACGATCACCAGTGGTGTACGGCCAGTGTAGGGGATCGCTCCCCACACCATGATGCCGGGTGTTGGCCCTGTGTGCCTCGGTCGTATGCAGTCCTGATTGTGGCGCTCACCTGCACGGCGCCAAACACGCATACGACCATCATTGGCACCAAGGTAGAAGCGACTCTCATCGCTGAAGACGACACGTCTCCATTCATCCCTCCATTCACGCCTGTCGCGACACCACTGGAGGCGGGCTGCACGATGTTGGGGCGTGAGCGGAAGACGGCCTAACGGTGTGCGGGACCGTAGCCCAGCTTCATGGAGACGGTTGCGAATGGTCCTCGCCGATACCCCAGGAGCAACAGTGTCCCTAATTTGCTGGGAAGTGGCGGTGCGGTCCCCTACGGCACTGCGTAGGATCCTACGGTCTTGGCGTGCATCCGTGCGTCGCTGCGGTCCGGTCCCAGGTCGACGGGCACGTGCACCTTCCGCCAACCACTGGCGACAACATCGATGTACTGTGGAGACCTCACGCCCCACGTGTTGAGCAATTCGGCGGTACGTCCACCCGGCCTCCCGCATGCCCACTATACGCCCTCGCTCAAAGTCCGTCAACTGCACATACGGTTCACGTCCACGCTGTCACGGCGTGCTACCAGTGTTAAAGACTGCGATGGAGCTCCGTATGCCACGGCAATCTGGCTGACACTGACGGCGGCGGTGCACAAATGCTGCGCAGCTAGCGCCATTCGACGGCCAACACCGCGGTTCCTGGTGTGTCCGCTGTGCCGTGCGTGTGATCATTGCTTGTACAGCCCTCTCGCAGTGTCCGGAGCAAGTATGGTGGGTCTGACACACCGGTGGGAATGTGTTCTTTTTTCCATTTCCAGGAGTGTATGTTGCCTGGTCGGACGAGTCTCGTTCCAAATTGTATCGAGCGGATGGACGTGTACGGGTATGGAGACAGCTTCACGAATCCATGGACCCTGCATTTCAGCAGAGGACTATCCAAGGTGGTGGAAGCCCTGTAATGGTGTGGGGTAATGGTTTGGGGCGTGTGCAGTTAGTGATATGGGACCCCTGATACCTCTAGAAACGACTCTGACAGGTGACATGTACGTAAGCAACCTGTCTGATCACCTGCATCCATTCATGTCCGTTGTGCATTCCGGTTGACTTGGGCAATTCCAGCAGGACGATGCAACACCCGGCACGTCCAGAATAGCTACAGAGTGGCTACAGGAACACTTTACTGGGGTTAAACATCTTGCACTGACCACCAAACTCCCCAGATACGAACAGTATTGAACACATCAGGGATACACTGCAACGAGTAACGTTCAGAAGAGATCTCCACATCCTGGTACTTTAACGGATTTATGGACAGCCCTGCACGATTCATGATGTCAGTTCGTACCAGCACTAGTTGAGACATTAGTCGAGTGCATGCCACGTCTTGTTGCGACACTTCTGCGTGCTCGCGGGAGCCCTACACGATATTAAGCAGGTGTACCAGTTCCTTTGGCTCTCCAGTGAATAACTGATACAAACGTTAGTTCATTCATAGAATAGCCATGCTATCAGGAGTGGCCATAAATTCAACAAATTAAGACAATGAGGACATGCAGCTCACCAGCATACTTTAATATTTTAGTCTCAGAGGACAACAGACACGAGTTCCCAGGTAGATGCCATGTTTATTGACTTCCGCAAGGCGTTCTATACAGTTCACCACAGTCGTTTAATGAACAAAGTAAGAGCATATGAACTATCAGACCAATTGTGTGACTGGATCGAAGAGCTCCTAGATAACAGAACGCAGCCTATCATTCTCTATGGAGAGAAGTCTTCCGAAGTAAGAGTGAATTCAGGAGTGCCGCAGGGGAGTGTCGTAGCACCGTTGCTATTCACAATATACATAAATGACCTTGTCGATAACATCGGAAGTTCACTGAGGCTTTATGTGGATGATGATGTAGTATATCGAGAGGTTGTAACAATGGAAAATTGTACTGAAATGCAGGAGGATCTGCTACGAATTGACGAATGGTATAATGATTTGCAATTGAATCTCAATGTAGACAAACGTTATTTGCTGCGAATACATAGAAAGAAGGTTCCTTTATCATTTAGCTTCAATATAGCAGGTCAGCCACTGGAAGCAGTTAATTCCATTACTTATCTGGGAGTAGGCATTAGGAGTGGTGATGATCATATAAAGTTGATCTTCGGTGAAGCAGATGCCAGACTGAGATTCATTGGAAGAATTCTAAGGAAATGCAATCCGAAAACAAAGGAAGTAGGTTACAGTACACTTGTGCGCCTGCTGCTTGAATATTGCTCACCAGTTTGGGATTCGTACCAGATAGGGTTGCTAGAATAGATAGAGAAGATCCAACGGAGAGCAGTGCGGTTCGTTACAGGATCATTAGTAATCGCGAAAGCGTTACGGAGATGATAAACTCCCGTGGAAGACTCTGCAGGAGAGACGCTCAGTAGCTCGGTACGGGCTTTTGTTGAAGTTTCGAGAACATACCTTCACCGAGGAGTCAAGCAGTATATTGCTTACTCCTACGTATATCTCGCGAAGAGACCATGAGGATAAAATCAGAAAGATTAGAGCCCACACAGAGGCATACCGACAATCTTTCTTTCCACGAACAGTACGAAACTGGAATAGAAGGGAGAACCGATAGAGGTACTCAAAGTACCCTCCGCCACACACCGTCAGGTGGCTTGTGGAGTATGGCTGTAGATGTAGAATGCATTTAGTTCAGCTTAAATTAGGAACAAGACAGCTAGCTGCAGTACGTGGTCACATTAGAGAAGCCAATCTAAGATACAATCTATCAGAAATACCTCGCAAATGCGACGTTATGTTCTCACCATGACCAACTGAGAAGAGAACTAGCCATTAGCAACTGTCGAGGTAAGTAAATACCGTCCGGTGGAACGCACTAGCCGCTTCCCAGGTCACTGCAGCACACGGTGATACGGCAGGAACACCACTCCGGCTCGCCAGCTCAGAAGTCATAGCTGTAACTGGCAGGAGACGTCCGCTGTTAGTCGGTGTCCGTTCCTCACTCCCGCGGCTCGTAACCTCACCTTTCAGCTGCGCAAAGACGACGAGCTGGCGGCTCTGCCGCCCAGACTTAACAAGCAGCGGAAGATAACACAAACGTGCGAATCGATGTGTCGCCGAGTCTCACGGCTCTATCCTATACTTCCGTTAGCGGTAGCTTTGCTGATGGCTAAAAGCTGGACGTTATCACAAGTCGGAGGTTATGATAGTACTACCACCAATTTAAATGCCGTAAGTCTATCTATCAAGATAGATCAATCCTTATAATACGTCCTGCATAGTTGTGGTACAATTAGGGTGATAGAAAACAGTCCTGTCAGACACTTTTCGATACACTGAAGAAATCAGACACGCCAGAAATTGTTTTCACAGCTGCTAGGTGATTATATTGTAGACTTCTGATCGATGGTGTGCAGTTTGGTGCGACTTCAAACTCTGTAAGCATGTCATAACTTTACCCAGGCAACACAATTAAAGGCTTTTCTATACTTAAGGAAACCGATAAAAACAAGAATTCAGAACTCTCGTGATTTCTCCATTATTTGTCATATACTGACAACCTGCCATAAGCGACAATATTGTTTTAATTTCATTGCACTACCAACGATCGAGAATCTGCATCCATTGTACGGTGTATGACGGAGGGGACCTTATAGTCATTCCGTTTCCTGTTCCTCTCGCACCGGCCGCGGTGGTCTAGCGGTTCTGGCGCTGCAGTCCGGAACCGCGGGACTGCTACGGTCGCAGGTTCGAATCCTGCCTCGGGCATGGGTGTGTGTGATGTCCTTAGGTTAGTTAGGTTTAAGTAGTTCTAAGTTCTAGGGGACTAATGACCTAAGATGTTGAGTCCCAGAGTGCTCAGAGCCATTTGAACCATTTTTTTGTTCCTCTCGCAAGTAGAGAGAGAGAGAAATGACAGTCTACGCGTCTCTGTACGAGATGTAATGTCTCTGACCTTGTTTTTATGACCCTTAAATGAAATGCACATTGGTGGTAGCAGAATCGTACTGTTGTTCATCAAATCTACTGCTAACAGTTCTAGTAGCAGTCCTCTGAATTGATGCGATGTCTTCCTTTAATCCTACTTTCCGGAAGTCCTAAACACTCAAGCAGTACTCCAGAATGCGCTGCCTCCTTTATTGATGGCCTACATTTTCCCAGCATTCTCTCAAAAGGCCAAAGTCGACTATTCACCTTCCATATTACCAGTATTACTTGATCATTCCTTTTTATGCGGCTTTGTAGCATTACGCCTAGACACTATTTCTGATACTCACTAATGTCGCTTTAAATTTGTGGGCAGCTGTTTTATGTGTACCATTACAGCGAGTTCATGGGCGGCTTTGAGAGGGAATAGCGATGTATGTCCGGACATAAATGAATCAGTCAAAGCAACACACAATGCTGTGGAGTTTGCAGCGTCGTTAAGAGTGCTGCTGCCGTGTTCCCTCACCCCCTCCGGCTATTGTCCATAAGCGGTCGCATTGACACGTGATGGATGGGAAGACAGGAAGACAGCAAATTTATCGCCGGCGTCGAACTGCAGTTGACAAACTAATGTTCTGTACACAGAGTAACAAAAGTGTGGTTAAAAATTTTCAGACCGTTGAAGAGGATAACTTGTTAAGCCTTTTACTATGTCAACAACGCAGAGTATCAATTTTTGGACATTTCCAAAACCTCAAAGACATATGCACACAACACAAATAGTCAGATCAACGACGTCATATTCGTAAAAATCCTGTAAAACAAAGCTTTACACTTGTTTGACTATAAAGGTTGGCGTCTTTATTTAGATTTTGATGCAGCATTTCTCAGCCTAAGGAAAGCTCTTTCGCAGAGGTTATCTTGGAATATTCGTAAGAATTTATTGACTTATTTGTTATGTAAATAAATCGCCTTTTTTGCTGCAACTTTTTTTACGAAACAAATATTTCCGTGGTTGCTGCTGAAGATGGCCACGGAAACAAACTTGTTTTGTTGACTTGCTGATTAGAATGCGCCAAACCGACAAGTTATGTCCTTGCCTTACCTACAATCCAGCTTTTAGGAAATGTTCCGTATTTCTCGCTATAATTCCTCCCAAAAAAAGCTAACACTCCCTAGATGCCACTCTAATAAGTCTAATACGCTGGACAGGCTAACATGTTGGTAAAGTTCTCAGTGAGGTAGTGATGTACAACGAGTGTCTTGTAACTTCTGCTAATGGAGCTGGACGGATATCTCGCTGACGGTGTCGCGCTTATCAAATTAACGCATTGTGAAATACGCCACTCCTCATTCGATCTTGTGTATCTCTTTTTTTTTTATCCTTTTAGGAATCCCAGACTAACGATCATGATTCAGTAATAGTTGTTTCTTGATTCACTTTTTGATGGGTGGACTGTACTTGCTCAAGATTATTCCAACGATTTACAGCCTGGCATCTGCTTTTCCTGCAAGTACGTTAATGTGGTCGTTCCAGTTTCGAATGTTCACTACTACTACGTACTGCAAACCTATTTGTGCGTACAGTGACTTATAGGCAATAATATCATTAGTGGACCTACCTATGCACATTAAGTCTGATTACACTGTGAGACAAATGCAGACTCCATCACCAATTTGTCTATCCTTTCTGCATTTTGTTACAGTCTTCTGTAAGCATACATACTGAACACTAAGACCCTGTAACACTCTCTCTGTGAACGTGTACATTCGGTATCTGCAATAACGTCAGTAGATGTTATTGCGTTGTTTACGGCCATAACGGCAAAACATTTGGCGTTGAGGGTATTTTTACGATACGATACATCAGCCAGCTGAACTTCATTCTGTCAAGGTGAGGACTGACTTTTGAAATTTTGTTTCTGTGCACAGTTCCCCGACTCCAAGGAAATAGTCTTCACTAGACATATGACGTTTCTGTTTGATTAATAAATCCGACAATATCCCGGAGCATTTTGCAATGTTAAGGAGTGCAGAGTAATTTTTGGAAGCTAAATTCTCCTTACTCATGTTTATATACTCAACCAGTGTTTACTCAAAAGCCTTAACATTGATTGCAGACTGACTTTACTTGTGGAATGCCTAGAGACTTTTGTTCTTGTTTTTAAAGATTGGCGCAAGATGCAAGAAAACAAGTGCTGACGAGGAGGAGGGCTCAAAATAACGTCCGATCACCTAGATTCCGCTTTTTCCCTGCATCACTTAAGGCGTATACCTGGATGGTACTATGAAAGCGTGAGGCCAACTTTCCTCTCCCATACTAAGCAAACCAAAGGTTGCACTCCGTCTTAGTGTTCCGTTGTCGATTCACTAAGCTCTAATCATCCTTTCTGTTCTGGCGTAACCACAAACGCCGGAACGGAGGTGCGAAGCGAAACACCAGAGAAGGCAGTGAAGAATCGGCGGCCAACGGTGTGCGGAATCGAACCGCGCCACGCCAGGTGCGCCACCAGCAACAGCTGCAAATAAACGCAGCTCCTGCGAGCCGCGGCCGCACATCAACAACCCGAGTCGGCAACGTGATCGGTGCTCCGCTGTACAGATCCGTATCAAGTGGTTCTTTGGACTTGGTGTATAACAAGAACTGTGATGTTTTCATGTCGCCTCTCGCTAGCGACATTTGCTGTAGTGAAGTTAAGTATTGTCAATTTGCTTTATGGAAATAAAACTACTAATGTTGTTTGTTTGAAATTGTTGTATAGCATTCCGAGAACGCTGCATCCCGTAGGCACCCTATTAGCGGCGAGAGGGCAAGATCCCACACTTTCTTCTTCCTTTTTTGCAAGATACTGAAACTGACGAACAAACAGCATGAGCTCATTAGCTCCTTGTGGTGTCACCGCCAGACACCACACTTTCTAGGTGGTAGCCTTTAAATTGGCCCCAGTCCGTTAGTATACGTCGGATCCGCGTGTCGCCACTATCAGTAATTGCAGACCGAGCGCCGCCACACGGCAGGTCTAGAGAGACTCCCTAGCACTCGCCCCAGTTGTACACCCGACTTCGGTAGCGATGGTTCACTGACTACAGACGCTCTCATTTGCAGAGACGACAGTTGAGAATAGCCTTCAGCTACGTCATTTGCTACAACCTAGCAAGACGCCATATTCAGTTACTAAGTCATCTGAACAGACAATATTGTGAATCATGTACCTGTAACCTCCCCCTCACTTATCGACCTTAATGACCTAATGGAAATTTGGGAAAAGTAATCGTCACCGAATTTAATTTGTCGGTAAAGAGGGAGGAAGGGGTTACGTCTAAATCAAAGGAAAAATGCAAATGAAATTGGTGAAAATTAATTTTGAGAAAACGGTAAAATTAATAAAGAAAGTAAATGTGCGGTCGTTACGTTAACAATTAACTAGCGTTAATTAGATTTTTGAGATTTGAGGAAAATTATGGTCGCCAGTCCTATGGACAACTACTATAATAACTGAAAATGAAAGATTAATTCACATATATTTAGCACTAAAAGCGTGGCAACTGAAGGTTGACAAGTGTTGTGTGAAAACTGAATGTTTGTCAGAAGTAATAAATTTCGCTACACTATGACTTAATTTAGCAAAAGAATTAATAAAACCGGAAAACTGAAAGTTAATTTAGTGACTGAAATTAATAGTAAACTTTGTTTCTGAAGCACTAAGAAATTCAATAAAATAAGGTTAGACTTTGGCGACCTCAACAATCATTTCAAAAGCTACTTGAATCTACGAAATTTAGAAATAAGAGATTTAACCTTGAACTTGAATTAAATGATTCTGAACAATTAACAATAGTAAAATTTAGTACGTACCAAGCTGAGCAGCAGTCACAGGTAAGCTAAAATATGGTAACAAAACTCGCACTCTTAATTTGTGCTTGTGTAATCTAAATATTGTAGCCAGCTATGAATACTTACACTGAATTTTGAAATTAAAGCAGTGAAACGGAATGATATTACTTTAATGCTGGCGTTTGAATTTCAACGACACTCGGGTTCATTCCGGGTAAGGAAGGGACCCTGCTTGGTAATGCAGTTGGGACAATGAGAAACAAAGTTTCATGCTAAGTAGCTGTAATTTTGTAACAAATGGAACGATTTTAAAAGCTGAGGTCTGCCATACAGTTCTAGAACTTTACGTGCTTCCAGTCTTCCTTGTTGGTTGATTGAAGGTTTGAAGACGTCGATCGAAGAGGTGGCGACAGTCACTCATTGTCGGCCGTCGCTGTTGCAGAAGCTGGATGATGGCGCGCCTTCTTCCCGACACGGTCACCAGGCGAAACGGGCTCTTGATGTGCGCCAGATAATGCTTCCCGTCCGCGACACCGTGTCAGAAACTATCATAGCAAGTCGAGCGCAATTACACGTTGCCAAACCCCGAAAGCGCGGCAACTCGCGGGAGCGTCACGCAACACACCTGCTCCACCGCCCTACTCCAGCCAGACTCCCTCTGCCCGCGCTCCATGCGGCAGAGTTAACACTCCCAAGATCCTAAACACTTTGGTTCTCCACACGACCTATCGATGTAGTCGTTCGATAGCATAGTTTTCCCTAGGCCAGACCCATCGTAAAAATACAAATAATATTTACAAAACAAACCAATTATACATCGACATAAATGCATAAATAGTAAAACAATTACAATATATAAAGACACAGAAATGTCGTATCTTCAGGTAACAAATAAAGGAAAATAATTTACAGTACAATAGATGGAAATAGAAGGATATGCATTTCCGGCGTTACATACCGTCAAGAGCGAGGTTCATCATTAATGGATTAAAGTTAAGTATCAAAGTAATTACGTCCGCTTTCTGAATTCTAATTCCTTGTCATGTTCCAGACCTCACGTCAGTATAGTTCTTCCTTCCTCACGCCAGCCTGCGTGAGCTAAAAAGCGTGCATTTCGGCCTCCTCTAGTAACACGGTACTGGCTCTTCAGCCAACAGAACGCTCCTCTTCTGAAGTTGAACAGTTAGATATAAAGGAAGTAACTATGTTTTAGGTAACGACTGTGCTATCCCGATTTCGTGAAAGGATAACGACAAGATTTCATTACTTCTGCCATTATTTCATCTGGCAAGATTACAGCCTTCAGGCCGTCTCTACATTTCATCAGATATTCTCAGTAAGTTAACATCAAAGTTGTTTAGTGAATGAGCAATATAACCAATAATAATAAACACCCAATCCACAAGAAAGGGGACAAAACAGATACGAACACTCTCAGATGAATCTCACTTCTACCAGTTAATTATAAAATCATCTCTGAAACTTTGGTGAACTGATTCTAGAAGCAAGTGGACCCTCACGCTGGCGAGTATCAGATTCTGGAGAGGGAGATCCTGTATGGAACCGCCCTAGAACTTGAAAACCGCGCTGCACGTCAGACAATGTTCAAATGGTTCAAACGGCTCTGAGCACTATGGGACTTAACTGCTGAGGTCATCAGTCCCCTAGAACTTAGAACTACTTAAACCCAACTAACCTAAGGACGTCACACACATCCATGCCCGAGGCAGGATTCGAACCTGCGAGCGTAGCGGTCGCACGATTCCAGACTGTAGCGAATAGAACCGCTCGGACACTCCGGCCGGCTGTCAGGCAATGTCGGAATACTAAAATCACATTTGTGGATTTCAAGAAAGCTTAGGAGTCTGTTGACAGACAAACGCTGTTTAATAGCCTAGAAGAAATATGAGTCGATAGAACGGCCAGAACCGTCATCCAGGACACTTTACCAGAAACAACCACAAAAATTAAATTCATGGGGGAAGTTCAAGCTCATTCGAAATCCACACAAGGGTCTGACAAGGAGATGGCTTATCGCCCCTCTTGTTCAACATCATACTGGAAAAAATAATCTGAAAATTGGAAAAGCATCCAAACTCGAAAAAAAACAAAGAAAGTTGAGTCACTATGAAACCCCGCGTCCTTTGCTGATGACCTGACTATATTAACAAACAACGAAGATGAAGCGAAACTAGCGCTAAAATACTCTACAAGAAATGTTCTGTAAAACCAGCCTTCAAATTTCCTATGAAAAAAACTTATTATAGGAACATTAAATCAGCCGGAAAACTTCCAAAGAAAACACACTTTGGAATAATCTCACTGGTCCTTTACTTCAGGTACTTACGAGACACCATCCAACCCACATGACTGAACATAATCTGCAACACAGAAGGAATATTCAGATTTCGAATGGCGTACAAACTGACATGTAATCACTACAACAAAAGAACACTATATCTTAATGTAAAACTACGGCATTACAACACGGTTGTTTTACCAGAAGCCTTGTACAGGGCAGATACGAAACTTAGTAAAGTCATGACAAAAATTCATGATGTTGAGAAACCAAAAACGAAAAATTCTTAGAAAATCTAAGGCGCTGTTCGAGACGGGAGGGTCAGACGACGTATAAAGGATCTCTTCTAACATACAGAAAACGTCAACACAAATTTTGGAAATGACGCCTACAGTTCTATAGAAACCTAAGTAGGGTGGATGAAAACAGACTCAGAAAAAAAATTTTCAACGTCTTTAATGCAAGCAAACGACGACCAGTTTGACCAAGAAGACCTGCAAAAACTGAAAATTTCGAAAGGAAAACGCTCTAAATTAGAATAAAAATCAAGGAACTTTAACAAGTCTCATCGAAAGATACAAGAGGGAGAATGGAGAGATGAAAGGAATCAAAATCACGGTGAATTAATGAAGAGGTTTTGGGAAGAAAAGGAAAGAAGAAAAGGAAGTGAAGCTGCGACTGACTGAAGTTCACACGCTCTCCTCAAGCGGAATAATCGATAATAACAACAATTAATGATAGTAATTACAATAATAATTCTGTGGTGGGTTTACCGTCTGAGTAGTCACCTGTGGTTGTAGTTTCTTTGAGCGACTTTTAAATTTTGCGAATTATGTTATATGACTATAAAAATTAATTCCAAGAATTACTAGGGTGAAATGATGTTTTGTCGTTTATTCCATTGCGTTCTTCCACTATCTCTACCATCTGAAACCGATGTTCCCCATCCGCCTTTGATGTGATCAATCGGAATAACTATGTACCACTTTTTTCCATTTTTTGAAGGTACTGGGCGTGAAATAAGTTACACGTCGCAATAGACATCGTAAGATTTTACATCTGTAGATACTGAGTGCTTGAGAAAGTGAAAATGTACATGAACTATGCCCTATTACTGTAAACTTTCTATTTTCATAGTTGTACAAAGTTACATGTCATTTGGGGCAACTTACAACCAGTCTTTAAAAAACTTAGTATTTTTGCTGTATCTAATGCTCTGGGGAAGTTCAGGTCATGTCAGAAGGAAACAAGGTGTTAATAAGAATTAAGAACAAACAGTATTAATGCAATACTTCAGGTTTACTTTGAAATATCAAGAGATTTGTATAGACACGGCATTGTTAAATTTAAATCACTGTCACCAGAAGCAATTAAAAGCAGAATCACAGTCCTGAGAACTTGTAAGAAGATGGAAAAACAACTGTAACACTAACTAGAGATCACAGAGGCAATAAAACTGTCACTTTTAGAACAAAATACTTCAACGAGGTCGAGCAGCAGCCTTTCGAAACAAAAATAATAACAGGTGCAAAAATACCCTGACAGGTAAAAAGTTACCCAGACTTACTATACCGTTGACCGTGTTTGACTCTTAATCTATAGTCGAGACGGTGTAAGAAGATCCCTGACATCTTGCAGCACTGTTGCCAGCTATCAGCTGCGATGTTCGAACTGCAGGCAAGGACAGCAGCCGTTTACGGAGCTGTGACAACATTGGGGTGTTGCCATAGAGACGTTTACCGAATCGTGTTACGTTATTGGTTCAGGTAGGCTTGCGAATCTGCCCTACCCAGTCCACTGCAGCTGTCAGAGATCAACTTACGCCGACTCAACCGTAGTAATTTTTCAGCTATGACTTTATCTGTCTTTCACGGTTTCCATAGTATACCTGTTTATTTATGGCTGAGGCGAAAGCGTTGGTAAATACTTGAGATGGTGGAACGAGCTTACTTGGCTTACGTTATCGTATTGTACACGTACTGCAACTACGCTTTTGGAGGTCTGTAAGACATTAATGAAGTCAGTATGCATTTTTTTTCTTTTCTGTGCTTCTTTTCTCTTTGCTGGTCTCGTATCGTAATGAGTTTGTGTGTACAGATGCTATGGAATGTATTACCACAGTCTAGTACATACGGCTATGACACTCTCTGGTGCGAAAGTTGTTACTGCGTGACAGGTGGAGCGACACCAGCGCTCCAAGCGATGAGAAAGCAGATTGTCATATGTGTCGTAGGTACAGTATTCGGTTTTAATTCTTTTCGGCTTTATTTTGTTATATTTCTGCGTTCCTTGTGTAAATATATTATCAACAGATATGAATTATCGTGAAATACACGTAAAAACAGCCGAATCACACTGATTCAATGACTTTCTCATGAAGAAATAATTTCGAGTATGTGTACATGTGCAGCTTATTGCCCTGAAAGCAAAAGAATATAAACATATATTTCATGCATGAGAAGCATATATTTCTGTTGTCTATTGTTATTAACACAGGCATTTTCCTTGTGGAGTCTAATGATTCGCCCAATCTTACACTTCACTTAACTTCGTAGATCAGGAATATTTTTGTAAATGTATTTAATTTTGCTTCAAAAGCGAATGTATTGATCATTCTTGCCGTTTGTGACTCCATTTTGGCAACGATTTGGAATTGGTTTCTTGTATGTTGGGAAACAATTTTGTTGCTTTTCACGGTTTATTGTCATTACTCTGTAGTTTTCCTTAAGCTACAGTTCTGAAGACTTATTTGGTAAGTTAAATTTTGTAGGTATTACATTCCATAAATGTATCTTAAGTGCCACATTCACTGGTATCGCTAACAGCGTAGCGTACAAAAGTCAGCTTTGTTGGATAGATATAGCACATCTTTCTGCAAAAGGCCAGGTCTTCTAGTGCTTCCTTGCAATTGTTTACAACTGACGGGACACAAAATTATTCAGTAAATATCTATATCTTACAACAGAATCTTAACTAAACTGTTCTTTAATGTACCATTTTGCACTTCCTAGCGGCTTTGGAAACTAAATAATGACAAATGTTGTGTCAGTTTTTAGTTATTGTCGATTTTCATGGCGCTACATACACTCTTTATCATGGAACATTTTTTACAGTCAATGTAAACATTAGTAATCGGGCTCATCCAATATTCTGTTCAGAGGTGTCGCTTGCTGGCCGCTAGTGCCGCTGTTGTCTCTTTGGGTAACAAAAACGAGGCGCAGTGTCTCGAGTGTTATGGTAGACTGTAGTGTTACGTAGAATCAATATTGTTTATCATGTGATGTTAATTGCACAAATTTATGTAACTTCGAGGTAATTTTAGGACCTTCGGACCTTTAGGATAATTAATATCTGTGGGTAATGTTACGAAGAGAGTTTTGAGGAGCGATGGCGAGCTATGTTGCGTTGATACAAGTGTAACTGACTATCTTCGTTTGCAGCAGTGGACTGGTTTCGTGTGCTCAAAACTGTTTTGAAATCTATGGGACGTCTGAGCTCCTGAACATTTTAATTTTGGTTAAGTGAAAACTAAACAGGTGGAATGCACATTAAGGTCGATGTTCGGCCGGCCGTCCCTCGTTGTTTCTGGAAATTTGCTCTCTTGGTATTAAATTAACTCGATTGACCTTGTCCCGTTTTGCTTTTGGACCGGTAAAATTTTATTTATGGTCTATTCTGACGGACTAGCGATCGGCGAAACCACGGAGCGTCGGCGCCAGAGATCTTGGAGTTGTCATCTGAGGTAGGAAGCCGCAGAACGCACACATCTGCAACCACAGTGTCTACTGTCAGCTGACATTCCATTGCTGCGGAGCATCGTCACAAATAAACTTTTATAGACAAAGTGTGTCACATGGGTTACATCCATTATCAGTTTAACAGTTCTCCTACAGATGCACTTCAAATTGAAACTACATTTGTGCGATGTCAGAACATTATGTAGTTGTCACATGTCAAACTGTATTGACATAACAGTTATAATTTAACTAACGATATTTTATAGTGTCTAGGGGTAAAGGCTCAACAATTTTCTTGCTTTGAACTTACATTATTAAAGATAGTGGTCATGAAACAGCAGAGTAACTTATCAGCAATTAACAGCGACTTGACGTCGAAACTGTTTACAGCTAAGTGACTTCAACCCAGGTTACCACTCATTCTTCCGGGTTGACACTAAATTTATTCCAATCAAGAGTCATTTGCTTGTTTTTTGATTGCACAGTTAAGTAATATATTCCATCCAAGACATTTTCAAGTGCAGCGTACTTAAACTGCTATCAATAGTAAGTCAATAATACTAGGGTCAAGAGAGTTTTATGCCACGTTGTTTGTGCAGGTTGCATACACACATATGCAAGCATATTTTCAGAGGCTGTTCAGCTTCTGCCTCCCTTAACTTGTTGTTATGATAACTGATTTGTGACCCCCTGGGGATAACCCATCCTTCTGAAAAAGCCCCTAACCCTTCTCTTCCCCTCCTCCTCCCAACCTCTGAAAAAAGGAGAGCCAATCCTAAGACAAGTTCTTCTCATACCCTCCCCAGTTAAGTTATAACCCACATTCCCCCTCCTGGGAAATCCCCAGCCCTCCCGATTCTACCCTCTCTCCTCCTGAAAACCCTGTGCCACTTTTAATATAAAAATATTGATGGGAAATCGCCTAATTGCAATACCTCCACTCTTACCTGTTGGTGCATACTGAAGCAGTTAGGTCAGTACCCTTTACTGCCTTAGTCCCACAACCATGCAGTTTTCCACTCCCTTCTGGAAATATTGACACACTTTTGACTGATAGATTTGACTAGATTGATCTCCATGGTTCATTTGTATAATTGGTGGAAAATATCTCATCAAACTGACTCACTATTTCGCAGACAAAAAAGCTCACTTAAAACATTCACAACTGCTAAACATATGTGACGAAAAAAACGCACTCGCGTCAATGCATACATGCAGGAGTGCAGGGAATTGCGGCCATGGTAGCCTGGAGAGACACGCTCCATGCGCCACTGCCGCCAGCCACGAGAAGTTTGAAACTGTCAGGATGGCAGCATTCCCACTCATCCACTTAGTGGGAAAAGGTTGCAGATCATATATTACAGAATTACATACTACTCAAAACCGAACTGACAATTATCCTACAACCATGGTACTTCAAACACAGGGAAACCACAGTTCAACACAAGCTACCAAAAGTGACATAAAATGCTTCACTACTTCACACATCGAAATTGTCGTGAAAAAACATTCACTCATAACGAACGGATAATGATACAACACGCACATAATAATCACACATACAGTTTTCAAATCAAGTAAATAAAATTTGTAAAAAGCTCTCGCGATAGTGCAAAAAGGTGGGAATTCAAAGAGATGGTACCTGGATAAACTGGAGAAACCAGAGGTTGTACAGAATTTCAGGCAGAGCATAAGGGAACAAATGGCAGGAATAGGGGAAAGAAATACAGTAGAAGAAGAATGGGTAGCTTTGAGGGATGAAGTAGTGAAGGCAGCAGAGGATCATGTAGGTAAAAAGACGAGGGCTGGTAGAAATCCTTGGGTAACAGAAGAAATATTGAATTTAATTGATGAAAGGAGAAAATATAAAAATGCAGTAAATGAAGCAGGCAAAAAGGAATACAAACGTCTCAAAAATGAGATCGACAGAAAGTGCAAAATGGCTAAGCAGGGATGGCTAGAGGATAAATGTAAGGATGTAGAGGCTTATCTCACTAGGGTTAAGACAGATACTGCCTACAGAAAATCCACTTGTATGAATATCAAGAGCTCGATGGAAACCCAGTTCTAAGCAAAGAAGGGAAAGCAGAAAGGTGGAAGTAGGATATAGAGGGTCTATACAAGGGCGATGTACTTGAGGACAATATTATGGAAATGGAAGAGGTTGTAGATGAAGATGAAATGGGAGATACGATACTGCGTGAAGTGTTTGACAGAGCACTGAAAGACCTGAGTCGAAACAAGGCCCCGGGAGTAGACAACATTCCATTAAAACTACTGACAGCCTTGGGAGAGCCAGTCCTGACAAAACTCTACCGTCTGGTGAACAAGATGTATGAGACAGGCGAAATACCCTCAGACTTCAAGAGGAATATAATAATCCCAATCCCAAAGAAAGCAGGTGTTGACAGATGTGAAAATTACCGAACTATCAGTTTAATAAGTCACGGCTGCAAAATACTAACGCGAATTCTTTACAGGCGAATGGGAAAACTAGTAGAATCCGACCTTGGGGAAGATCAGTTTGGATTCCATAGAAATACTGGAACACGTGAGGCAATACTGACCTTACGACTTACCTTAGAAGAAAGATTAAGGAAAGGCAAATGTAGCATTTGTAGACTTAGAGAAAGCTTTTGACAATGTTGACTGGAATACTCTCTTTCAAATTCTAAAGGTGGCAGGGGTAAAATTTAGGGAGCGAAAGGCTATTTACAATTTGTATAGAAGCCAAATGGCAGTTATAAGAGATGTGGGGCATGAAAGGGAAGCAGTGGCTGGGAAGGGAGTGAGACAGGATTGTAGCCTCTCCCCAATGTTATTCAATCTGTATATTGAGCAAGCAGTGGAGGAAACAAAAGAAAAATTTGAAGTAGGTATTAAATTCCATGGAGAAAAAATAAAAACTTTGAGGTTCGCCGATGACATTGTAATTCTGTCAGAGACAGCAAAGGACTTGGACGAGGAGTTGAACGGAATGGATGGTGTCTTCAAGGGAGGATATAAGTTGAACATTAACAAAAGCAAAACGAGGATAATGGAATGTAGTCGAATTAAGTCGGGTGATGTTGGGGGTATTAGATTAGGAAATGAGACACTTAAAGTAGTGAAGGAGTTTTGCTATTTGGGGAGCAAAATAACTGATGATGGTCGAAGTAGAGAGGATATAAAATGTAGATTGGCAATGGGAAGGAAAGCGTTTCTGAAGAAGAGAAATTGTTAACATCGAGTATTGATTTAAGTGTTAGGAAGTCGTTTCTGAAAGTATTTGTATGGAGTGTGGCCATGTATGGAAGTGAAACATGGACGATAAACAGTTTGGACAAGAAGAGAATAAAAGCTTTCGAAATGTGGTGCTACAGAAGAATGCTGAATATTAGATGGGTAGATCACATAACTAATGAGGAGGTGTTGAATAGGACTGGGGAGAAGAGAAGTTTGTGGCACAACTTGACTAGAAGAAGGGATCGGTTGGTAGGACATGTTCTGAGGCATCAAGGGATCACCAATTTAGTATTGGAGGGCAGCGTGGAGGGTAAAAATCGTAGAGTGAGACCAAGAGATGAATACACCAAGCAGATTCAGAAGGATGTAGGTTGCAGTAGGTACTGGGAGATGAAGCAGCTCGCACAGGATAGAGTAGCATGGAGAGCTGCATCAAACCAGTCTCAGGACTGAAGACCACAACAACAACAACAACAACATAGTGCTAAATACATCTGAGGACAGGTACACACAGATGTTTGAGAACACAAGCCACTTCGTCCACATGCTGCTACACATGTGACAATTTAGGCAGCCGAATGCAGTTTGAGTAGTAGTTCACAACACAGCCACCTAGAGGATGCTGTGACAACAGGTCAGATGTAACTTTTTTTGTGAATGCCCGCCCAGCCTGCGAGCGACATAATTTCCAAAGAATCTATAATACCTGTTGTCAGCTTCGTTTGATCTCATAGTCCCAAACAATGCATCAGATTGTGGCATCTCTTTGAAATCTTGTACCTAGGAAATTCATGTCTTGGAACACCTGCACTATCTCAAGTGGCTACTTCCTAGCAGGCAAATCAGAGGATGGCGCACCACTTTCGTATTCGATATCTAAGAAATTCCTGTCGAAAAATATGCTTGCTCTTCCTCTCTCACTCACTCACTCCCCCCCCCCCCCCCGCCTCTCTCTCTCTCTCTTTCTCTCTAAGTGGTTACTTCCTGTTGTAACATCTGTAACACACCCGCATCTCAAACCTATAGGCTAAGGTGGTTTTCCTCCTAATGAATACTGTACTGCTACTGGTAATACTGAATGAGATTACAAAGCCTACCCCCTCCAATCTCATCCTCATTCTATTATCACCGATGCTCATGCCAGTTTGCCTGTGTCCTCATTAGTACATCGAGTTTTTACAGTGCATCTATCATCCATGTGTACCATGAAGCATTCACCAGCAGCACCAGTGACAAACACACTAAGCAATCAGAGTTGTGGGATTTACCACGTATTCAAATCAGTACGTCTAACTGTAACTTTCTTCGTTTTCTTTACAATTTTTTCACTAAGATTCTCATAGTAGTGAATATATGTTTCAGTATGTACCAACCAAATCATCAATCAGCTGGAAGCTAAGAAGCAGCTGTGGGAGCAGCAGCAGTATCTGAAGTATGTATATTTTTCTTAGTTATACTACAGCGTGACTGTAATATGTTGCTATTATTTAATGGTCAACGAGTGTTTGACTTTGGTTTTGTTAAAAAAAACTGCTTTCTGAAATTTCATTCTGGTGATGTGTATACGTAATACGTTGTTGATATTTCGTGGACAACGAGCCTGAGACTTGCTGTAGAGGATTTCGGGGATTAGGTGCAGAGAGGGACAAAGGTTGTGACGCCATCAACATCGCAAGGCTCATGTAAGTGTATATTCTAAAATTTATTGTTCATAGTTTTTCTGTGTATCAACTTTTTTCCTTTTTTGTTAGATCAGTATATTGTCGACGGTGTAGCTGAGCTGGATCGATGGATCTACAGTGCTTCAAGCAAGAATACTGATGTTAAGGTTCTCACTGTTCTCATTTCTGCTCCTTCTCATTACTTTCGTCTTTCTTCGATTTACTCTCAATCAGTATTCTGTACTAATTTGAGTGGTCATTCATTTCACTATATCCGGCAATTATTCTTCACTTTCAGTCAGCGAATCGTATCATTGATATCCTTTCACCTCGAATTCTGATTCCACTCCTGTATCTTTCTTTTATTTCCATCATTGCTCCATCGATGTACAGATTGAAAAGTTGGTGGGAAAGACTACATCCACGTATTATACGCTTTTTATTCCGAGCACCTCGTTGTAGGTCGTTCGCTCTTAGTATTCCCTCTTGGCTCTTGTACATATTGTATATTACCCGTCTCTCCCTATAACTTACCCCTATTTTTCTCAGAATTTCGAACAACTTGCACCATTTCACATTGTCGAACTTTTTTTCAGGTCGATAACTCCTCTCAACATGTCTTGGTTATCCTTTAGTCTTGGTTCCATTATCAACCACGCCAGAATTGCCTCTCTTGTGCCTTTACCTTTTCTAAGGCCAAACTGTTCGTTATCTAACGCTTCCTCAGTTTTCTTTTCCATTCTTCTGTGTATTGTCCTTGTAAGCAACTTGGATGTATGAGCTATGAAGCTGATTTGTGCGACAATTCTTGCACTTGTCAGCTCATGCAGTCTTCGGAATAGTGTGGATGATATATTTTCGAATGTCAGTTGGTATGTTGCCTGACTTTACATTCTATACACCAACGTGAATTGTGGTTTTATTGCCACTTCACCACATGATTTTAGAAATTCTGATGGAATGTTATCTATCCATTCTGCCTTATTTGATTTTAAGTCATCCGAATCTCTTTTAAATTCAGATTCTATTACAGTATCCCCTAACACTTCTAAATTGATTCCAGTTTTCCCTTCTGTCACTTCATACAAATGCTCCCCGTCATAGAGGCTTTCAATGTATTCTTTCCATCTTTCCACTCTCTCCACTGCATTTAGGAGTAGAATTCTCGTGGCACTGTTCACCACCCTTGCTTTTAATGTCACCGGAGGTTGTTTTGACTTTCCTTTATGCTGAGTCTGTCCTTCCAGCAATTATTTCTTTTTCGATTTCTTCACATTTTTCCTGCAGCCATTTCGTCTTAGTTTCCCTGCACTTTGTATTTATTTCATTCCTCAGTGACTTGTGTTTCTGTGTTCCTAAATTTCGTGGAACATTTTTGTACTTCCTCCTTTCGTCGATCAAATGAAGTATATCTTCTGTTACCCTTGGTTTCTTTGGAGTTATCTTCTTTGTGCCAATGTTCCCTTTCTTCGAATTTCTGTGACGGCCCTTTTTATAGATGTCCATTCCTCTGGACTACCTACGGAGATATTACTGCTGTATCTATAGCCTTAGATAACCTCAAGCGTATCTCGTCGTTCCTTAGTACTTCTGAATCCTACTTCTTTGCATATTGATTCTTCCTGAGTAATGTCTTAAACTTCAGCCTACTTTTCAACGCTACTATATTGTGATCTGAGTCTATATCTGATCCTGGGTACGGCTTACAATCCAGTATCTGATTTCGGAACCTTTGTCGGACCATGATGTAATCCCGTGTCACACGGCCTTTTATAAGTATACCTCCCTTTCTTTCCTGAACAGTGTATTCGCTATTACTAGCTGAAACTTGTTACAGAACTCAATAAGTCTTTCTCCTCTCTCATTCCTTGTCCCAAGCCCATACTCTCCTGCAACCTTTTGTTTTACTCCTTCCCCTTCACCTGCATTTCAGTCTCCCATGACTATTAGATTTTCGTCTTCCTTTACGTACGGTGTTACCCTCTCAATATCCTCATATACTTTGTCTATCTCTTCAGCTTACGACGTTGGCATATATACCTGAACTACCGTTGTTGGTGTTGGTTTGCTGTCGATTCTGATAAGAACAACCCCATCACTGAACTGTTCACAGTAAGACATTCTCTGCCCTACCTTCCTGTTCATAACGAATCCTACTCCCGTTATGCCATATTCTGCTGCTCATTTGACCTGACATTCCACGCCCCGATTCATAGAACGTTATCCTTTCGCTGATAATTCAGTCTTCTTCTCATGGTCACCTCTCCCTTGGCAGTCCCCTCCCCTGAGTTCCTGATGGGGGACTATTCCGAAATCTTTTGCCAATGGAGCTATCATCACGACACTTTTCAGTTACAGGCCACAAGTCCTGTGAATACACATACGTATCTTTAATGCAAGTAGTAGCAGTAGTCGTAGTAGTCCTGTGTCTAGCGGCTGTTGTCTTCCCCCTCTTTTTAGTGAAGGACATCAGATGAGTAACATCATACCAAAATTAGGGAACTATTACAGGCTAGTTATAATTAACTCTTTTGTGATTCAGTTAATTGAAATTCCTCATATTACTGTAAAAACTGATTTCTTTCTTTTGGAATGAATGCTGAGTTAGGTCATGTTTCTAAATATCGATTGTTGTTTATAGCTTTATAATTATTTTCAGTGGGACATACATGTACTGCTGGAATCAAGGAGGAACAAACTGGTTCCTAAATTTACTCCTACTCCTACTTCTTCTACTACAGTTCAGTCGGACATGTACGGCCCACTTGTAATAATTTATTAACAAAGTAAATACAATTACCATGACAAACAAATTTATTTATCTACTGCTTAACATTTTTGTGAAATGTTTCAAACTATGGCTGAATATATTGTGGTACATTATAATAGCTACATATGGAAATAGTCCTCATCTCTTGCTTCTGTGCCCTGCATTGTCTGCATCACCCCCTTGGGAAAAAGTTTTCCAACTGCGTACAAGTGCTAGTCATAACCTGTACAGCCGGCCGCGGTGGTCTAGCGGGTCTAGGCGCTCAGTCTGGAACCGCGCGACTGCTACGGTCGCAGGTTCGAATCCTGCCTCGGCCATGGATGTGTGTGATGTCCTTAGGTTAGTTAGGTTTAAGTAGTTCTAAGTTCTAGGAGACTGATGACCACAGATGTTAAGTCCCATAGTGCTCAGAGCCATTTGAACCATTTGAATCATAACCTGTACAACATGGTGTGTATCTGCTGTAAAGTGGAAAGATTTTAGCAGCTGTTACAATTTTTTCAACTGCTCGCCACACGAAGTACGTAAGTTCGCCACAAAGAAAAACAGAGTTGCTACAACTTCAGCTATACGCTACCCGCATCCATAGGAGAGTACACAGCCGCAATGGGAGCTGTACATTGGTTCGGACAGGGTTCAAAAGATATGTTATGGGCAGTAGGTCAATGAAAGAAAGGAGTCGCTTTTTCTAGAATTTCATTACGACTTTGCAGTAGTGAACAGTTTTATCAAGTGGAACTGTAGAAGTGAATAAAAATGTGACCAACTTTGTTTTCACCTTGCTCTTGTAAAGTAGCTTTCAACTTGGATAAATATAAAGAGATGGGAAAGGGAAGTATTCGTCACAAAAAACCAAGACTTCGTGGAGTTTAAAATCAAGAGAAAAAAATAAGATTACAGGACCGAATAAAATTTATAAATGGAGAACTGTAGACATAAATATGAACAAAAGACGCAAATACAAATTCTCTACACACACTGGCCAAAGGCAAAACCACTAACCACTTAAAAAATTTAATATCATTAATTACGTGCACAAATACGTATATTTCTAGCAAACAACGAAGAAAACGACTCACGCCCGGTACTCACAGCTTTACTTCTGCCAGTACCTCGTCTCCTACCTTCCAAACTTTACAGAAGCTCTCCTGCGAACCTTGCAGAACTAGCACTCCTGAAAGAAAGGATATTGCGGAGACATGGCTTAGCCACAGCCTGGGGGATGTTTCCAGAATGAGATTTTCACTCTGCAGCGGAGTGTGCGCTGATATGAAACTTCCTGGCAGATTAAAACTGTGTGCCCGACCGAGACTCGAACTCGGGACCTTTGCCTTTCGCGGGCAAGTGCTCTACCAACTGAGCTACCGAAGCACGACTCACGCCCGGTACTCACAGCTTTACTTCTGCCAGTACCTCGTCTCCTACCTTCCAAACTTTACAGAAGCTCTCCTGCGAACCTTGCAGAACTAGCACTCCTGAAAGAAAGGATATTGCGGAGACATGGCTTAGCCACAGCCTGGGGGATGTTTCCAGAATGAGATTTTCACTCTGCAGCGGAGTGTGCGCTGATATGAAACTTCCTGGCAGATTAAAACTGTGTGCCCGACCGAGACTCGAACTCGGGACCTTTGCCTTTCGCGGGCAAGTGCTCTACCAACTGAGCTACCGAAGCACGACTCACGCCCGGTACTCACAGCTTTACTTCTGCCAGTACCTCGTCTCCTACCTTCCAAACTTTACAGAAGCTCTCCTGCGAACCTTGCAGAACTAGCACTCCTGAAAGAAAGGATATTGCGGAGACATGGCTTAGCCACAGCCTGGGGGATGTTTCCAGAATGAGATTTTCACTCTGCAGCGGAGTGTGCGCTGATATGAAACTTCCTGGCAGATTAAAACTGTGTGCCCGACCGAGACTCGAACTCGGGACCTTTGCCTTTCGCGGGCAAGTGCTCTACCAACTGAGCTACCGAAGCACGACTCACGCCCGGTACTCACAGCTTTACTTCTGCCAGTACCTCGTCTCCTACCTTCCAAACTTTACAGAAGCTCTCCTGCGAACCTTGCAGAACTAGCACTCCTGAAAGAAAGGATATTGCGGAGACATGGCTTAGCCACAGCCTGGGGGATGTTTCCAGAATGAGATTTTCACTCTGCAGCGGAGTGTGCGCTGATATGAAACTTCCTGGCAGATTAAAACTGTGTGCCCGACCGAGACTCGAACTCGGGACCTTTGCCTTTCGCGGGCAAGTGCTCTACCAACTGAGCTACCGAAGCACGACTCACGCCCGGTACTCACAGCTTTACTTCTGCCAGTACCTCGTCTCCTACCTTCCAAACTTTACAGAAGCTCTCCTGCGAACCTTGCAGAACTAGCACTCCTGAAAGAAAGGATATTGCGGAGACATGGCTTAGCCACAGCCTGGGGGATGTTTCCAGAATGAGATTTTCACTCTGCAGCGGAGTGTGCGCTGATATGAAACTTCCTGGCAGATTAAAACTGTGTGCCCGACCGAGACTCGAACTCGGGACCTTTGCCTTTCGCGGGCAAGTGCTCTACCAACTGAGCTACCGAAGCACGACTCACGCCCGGTACTCACAGCTTTACTTCTGCCAGTACCTCGTCTCCTACCTTCCAAACTTTACAGAAGCTCTCCTGCGAACCTTGCAGAACTAGCACTCCTGAAAGAAAGGATATTGCGGAGACATGGCTTAGCCACAGCCTGGGGGATGTTTCCAGAATGAGATTTTCACTCTGCAGCGGAGTGTGCGCTGATATGAAACTTCCTGGCAGATTAAAACTGTGTGCCCGACCGAGACTCGAACTCGGGACCTTTGCCTTTCGCGGGCAAGTGCTCTACCAACTGAGCTACCGAAGCACGACTCACGCCCGGTACTCACAGCTTTACTTCTGCCAGTACCTCGTCTCCTACCTTCCAAACTTTACAGAAGCTCTCCTGCGAACCTTGCAGAACTAGCACTCCTGAAAGAAAGGATATTGCGGAGACATGGCTTAGCCACAGCCTGGGGGATGTTTCCAGAATGAGATTTTCACTCTGCAGCGGAGTGTGCGCTGATATGAAACTTCCTGGCAGATTAAAACTGTGTGCCCGACCGGCTAAGCCATGTCTCCGCAATATCCTTTCTTTCAGGAGTGCTAGTTCTGCAAGGTTCGCAGGAGAGCTTCTGTAAAGTTTGGAAGGTAGGAGACGAGGTACTGGCAGAAGTAAAGCTGTGAGTACCGGGCGTGAGTCGTGCTTCGGTAGCTCAGTTGGTAGAGCACTTGCCCGCGAAAGGCAAAGGTCCCGAGTTCGAGTCTCGGTCGGGCACACAGTTTTAATCTGCCAGGAAGTTTCATATCAGCGCACACTCCGCTGCAGAGTGAAAATCTCATTCTGGAAACGAAGAAAAGGCAAAAAAAGGTTTCACTAAGCTTCTCTATTTCACATACTAAAAACACTGCTTAAAACCGCCAAGACACAAGGCACATAATCCAGAACTGAAAGAATTAAGCGATATCTGGCACATTACGTACGAAACATTGTACCCATTCACTCGAAACAGTTCTTACATTCAACGCAAGCAACTCAAAGATATTGGACTTGCTTACACCTCTCAACGCAGGGAAATAAATTTGTATTGGGACTCATATGTCCAATTGGTCAGGAAAGGGTTAAACTTTCGCTACATGAGAGGGCTTCCATGAGAAATGAGTGATCGCTGGACAATGAGCTTCATGAAAAAAATGTTTAAGAACATGCGCAAGCGAAATAACGAACAAACTGTTGAAAGGAACATATTTTAATTTCCGCATTAAGGCGTAACATTTGTTAATTACGTACCACGTTCACTTTCCAGGTTACGAACATTTCTCAGTGTGAGGGCCATCTGCATCCACGGCAGCCTGGCACACGAGAGATGGTTCGCAGCATTTTCCGAATGGTGGACCTTGGAATATTCAGCTGTCGTGACGACGCTCGTGCGCTGCTTGAAGACCGCACATCAAGTCGGGCATTCGCGGCCACCTCAACAGTAACTTCTTAACGTTTTGTGGTGCAACCGGTCGTCAACCTCTCGCTGGAGAAATAGTCAATTGAACAACAGATTCGAATTTCGGAGTCATGTTCTTCAACTCCAGTGTGGAAAGAGGACTTCTCCATATTCCTTTTATGCACGAGCGTCCAACCTGCAGCCGCATATGGCCCAAAACAGGTATCAAAGACAAAAAAATCCGTGAAGTTAACACACATTGAATATTTTTAATTTGTAACTCCCTCCAGGCCATGGTATTTTCTCATTAGTTCATCCCATTTTGTTCATTATTATTATTTCTTATGTGTAGCCCAAATGAGGCCCAGCTAAGCTGTACGTTAAAAGGTTGGCCATCCCTGCTTCAGTGTGTCGATAATAGAGAAGAGCAGCATTGCCATTGCTGCTGCTTTCTCGAAACAGCTTTACGAGTAAAGCCCTGCTCAGCTTATCTAGAGCCAAGCTGACTAACTGAAACTGTGATGTAGACTGATGCTTGTGTCTCAGCCTTGCGTCACCGTAACAGTGCGGCGCCTAACGGCAAGAGATGACACTAACACTGCTAACAATGCGAATCCTGAAGCTGAACTTCCGAACATTTTTCCTAAAGTATTGGTTGCCTACACGATAAACACTCTACGGCCCACACTGGCTCAAGTAGCGAAAGATTGATTATATCCATCCTGTACACAAAAGTGACGAAAATCATGAGATACCTGCAAATATCGTGTCGAATCTCCTTTTGTCGTTTGTAGTGCAGCAAGTCCAAGTGGCGTGGAATCAATGAGTCGTTGGAGGGACCCCTGCAGAAATAATGAGCCATTCTGCCTCTATAACCGTACATAATACAGCAAGTGTTGCCGGCCCATGATTTTGTGCACGATCTGACCTCTTCATTGTGTCCCATTAATGTTCGATTGGATTTATGTCGGGTGATACGGGCTGTGAAATCATTCGCTCGAACTGTCCAGAAAATTCGTCCAACCATTGTGTTACGGTGTGATGGAGCTTTGTAATTCATAAGAGGTCCATCGATTCTTGGAAGCATGAAGTCCATAAATGACTGCAAATGGTCTGTAGGTAACCGTAGCCTACAGAGCCATTCCCAGTCAATTATCGGTTTATTTTGACCACAGTACGCAGTCCATCCCATGTAAACAGAGCCCATACCATTGTGGAGCCACCACCAGCTTCCACAGTGCCTTACTGACTACTTGCGTCCATGGTTTAGTAGGGTCTGCACCACACTACCATGCTATCAGCTCTTATCCACTGAGATCGGGACTCATCTGACCAGGCCACGGTTTTCCAGTCGCCTAGGATCCAATAGATACAGTCATGAGCCCAGGAGAGGAGCTTCAGACGATGTCGTTCTGTTAGCAAAGGCACTCGCGACGGTCTTCTGCTGCCATAGCTCATTAACACCAAATTTCACAGCATTGTCCTAACAAACACCCTCGTCATACGCCCCACGTCTGTGGTTATTTCACACAAATTTTTTCTTGTATCTTAGCTCTGCCAACTCTATGCAAACGCCACTGCACTCAGTCGTTAAGTGAAGGCCGTCGGCCACTACGTTGTCCGTCGTAAAAGGTAATTCCTCAGTTTTGGTATTATAGGCACACTCTTGACACTTTGAATATCGAAATTTTAAATTCTCTAATGATTTTCAAATTGGAGTCTCCCACGTGTCTAGCTCCACTACCAATCTGCGTTCAAGATCCGTTAATTTCCCTTGTGCGTCCATGATCATGTCGGAAATCTTTCCACATGAGTCACCTGAATAGAAACGACATATCCGCCAATGCACTGAGCTCTTACGCCTTGTGAACGCGATACTGTCATCATCAGGACGTGTGCATATCGCTATCCCCAGACTTCGTCACCTCAGTGTATTCTGTATCCGAACAATTTGTAAAGCTTCTTTATTAGCTGTCCTTCCATCTGTTACAATTTTAATGGCTATTAGTGTAGAAGGGAAAACGTGTTGGTTCTTTGAGTGGTATAACATGGGCAGTATCAGTACCACGGTGTTTTGGTATTTTATTTAGCCTATTTTTGGAAACGATTGGTATTATGAAGCGTTTACGCAAGAGTATAGCAGTGCTTTGGCATCAGTAGTGTGGCACAACGGGTAAAACTGATAAATTACTAGTCTAGTTCAACATGGGTATTAGTAGTACGACAACACAAGAAAATACATGAAAATCCGTAATCTGCCGCCTTATCGGTATCCACAACAAGTGGTCTTAAGCGTTGTTCATAAAACCTGTCTCACATTCATAATATAATTTTTATTAAATATCAAACATGTCCTATGTGTAATCTATTCCTATTGGAATAGGGATTTAAACATAAAAAGATAAAAGCATGACTGTAGGTATATGCGAAACGCAAAAAAATTGTTTTCCTGGGTGATAGCACCCTGCATTAATGAGCATTTAAATTACATTTCTGAATCATGAATATTTATTCGACGACGTGCCTGTGTTTTTAAATGAGGATTCTATTCGAACGTAATCCCTAGACGACTACGAACTTCAAACATTGCGACCATACATTTTATAATATTTGCTCGGCGGCCTCGTTAATGCTTTTCCAGCACTGAAGGGATTGACACATTATTCATCGCCTAGCGGCACAGTTTCACACTGGGAGGCGACAATAGCTTCTTATTTTGTGGAAAAGAATTAGCATTTATTCTCGAAGATCATCCATCACTCGTTGTTCCTAGCACGACAAATGATCAATCTTCTAGTCATATCCCTTTACCAATCTAGCTGATCTGAATATCATGTGAATATCATAAACAGGTGTCCTGTGGCAGAAAACTAAATACATGGTAAATAACTGAATCGGTCATTTAAGAAAGGTCATGAGTCACGAAAGTAAAATTTTGGAGGTGAAGGCAGGAACGTCCTGTAGCATAAATCATCTATGTATCTATTACTATTTCGTTGTTAATAGTTACTGAGTCTTCAGGGACTGTGTAGCATTGTGTATTTTTATTTTGTTATTTATAGTTTAGCGCAAAAGTAAATTTAAAAATTGTTGAGTGACGATCTTATTGCAACGAATAACTACTCGTTGCAGTAAATGAAAGCTCTACTTGGAAAGCGTGTTCAATTTATTACATAATCAGTAAATGTGGTGATCTGTAAATTTAAATGAGACTGTATGTTATTCACTTTTTGAGCTGCAGCTGTGCTTCTTAGAAAAATGGTGAGGCAAAACACAATAAAAAAGGTAATCATCTTGAACATCATCGTCGTTGTTTAGTCTCTCCCCCCCTCCCCCTCATTGGCCTTTATTCCAATTGCTCGTAAAATACCATATACTTAGGTGGAATGTATCTTTCACTTTCAGTACATCTTGTATTTTTTTTTTTTTTTTTTTTGACATTGGTAGGCACCATTTTTCAGAAACTCTAATTCATTGGGAGGATGCTAAGTGGAGCTTTAAAGGAGCTGAAATATCTCTGTGACAGCACCATGAATGAACTGCCCTGTTTTCAGTTGAAAAGGATTATGTGATTTATACTCAAAACTCATCCACTTAGAACGTGGAAAAGAAATTTTATGTTCTTTAGGAAATTCTCTCATGCTTCATTCAGACAGGCAAGACTCTTTTAAAACAGCCAGGCCACCAATTTTTAAACGTTAAAATAACGACGTGTTCAATAGTTTCCACTGAGAATTTACTTGACGCCTTTTCGATCATTATGGAATACCCTTAAAGTGGATGGATCCAATCACGATGGCTTCCATACTTCATTATAGTCCCATCTCTGTCTTTTGGGATACAACTATGTCCATTTAAAGAGATGTAATGTTTCATTATCTCTTGCCACAAATTTTAAACGAAAATGAATCATTGTGTTGTTCTTATTCTGACCCGTACACCCATTGGAGAACAGGTGAAGCATATTCACATTCTGTGGGAACGTTTCTGGGCATAATGATACAGAAATAATCGAACTTCATTTCCACCTTCCTTGGGTTCGCCTTCGTGGTACTTGTAAAGTGTGAGTGATTATTTTTGAAATTATGTGTGTTAAAAATATTGACACGCAGCATTTTCTTCTGAAAGATATATTGAACAGGCACATTTGGTAATCGTAAATTTCGCATTTAGTCAAACTTCGGTTCACAGTCATTATTTTCCTATCCATCGCATTAAGAAACTTCATTAATTTTACAGAAAAGTATTTTAGAGCTTCTGCAGGTAAGCAATAACCGGATTGTTCAGTTTGGCAATCTTAACAAGAAAAATACACTTGAAAGGAGTGACAGGCCACCAAAATCTTTTGAATTCAACTAAACAAGCTTCCATAAGTCATTGCCAAAAGGGCATGAATCGATCACATGTACTTTCTAGATGGAGCGAAAATATCGAACTCCGATAATGATGCCATTTGACGGTTGGCTACTGCCCTTCTTGTATGCATTAGTCTGGCTACATTTCATCACCAACTCCAATATATAACTAATTTTTGCAAAAACGTTGACTCGTCACCTTCCTACGATGACCGATTCAGGTGAGCTGCTGGTCCATATGTCAAGGCAGTGTTGGAACTACACATAATGCAGGTTGACTGCTGTTGTCTACAACGAAGCAGGGAGATTTCGTGTTGAGTTGATGATGTTCTGAAAGGAACATTAAGCAAGAAGAGCACTGATCTAACAGAGAATTGCTTCCAATACATAACCTTTGCGGTTTTAGACTTCTACCTTATGCAGTATACCAACATAAGCAAATTCTAATGAAGCCGAGGCAACGCTCCCGTAAAGAATCTGGCTATTTGTCAAATACATGAGAGGCCTAAATGGAATGCAGCACATATATTAACTGTGTTTCCCGAACACCATTAGCTTATCATTTCATTCAAGTTCCTGAAGTGCAATACTTACCCAATGCACATTTCTCTATTGGATGAACATGTTTTCCTAGATGAACTTCACAAACCAAGAACAACTGTTGCATGTGTTTCTCTATGAGATTTCTGAGGGTCGATGTTATTAGGGAGCGTATATGCAAAAGATTCCAATTTTCATTTACTTGTTCTTATCGGTTTGGAAGCTGCCCAGCATCGCACTGTCATTCGGTGGTCGCGTTAGATCATCGCCGTAACATCATTTTTAGTCTAAGTCTGCAGGCTTTAGTTGCCAGTGTCATTGAAGGTAAAATTCTTCTTGGTTGTTAGGCCGCGTCATGTTCCTCCCCAGTTCTGTGTTACACAACAGACGTTACGACGCCTATAGTCAGGACCTTCTTCACAATTTTCTTTAGTCTCTGGTTAGCTGAACACTAACAGGAATAATTGAAAGCAAAATGAAACTGCCTAAAACCTAGACTATATTATCTTATGATTAGTCTTTGCCCTACATTTCTGGAGTGAGTGTTAAATTGAGACACGCTCGATAAGCTGTCATTTTGTTAACAGATACTAGTACTAAAATACACATATTCTGGTGTGATGTTGATTTAGTGTATTATTATTTAGGATTAATCTTCTAATCCTTCTAATAATATGTGCGGTGCATAAGGAAATAACTACTCATTTCATGCAACAAAACTCCAGAACATAACTATTATTTGCTCGTATGAGTACACGTACACAATTACAGCGATAGTTATACAATAAAGTACAAAAGGAATATGCAAGAGCTCTGGTCTCAGTAGACTTTACAGAGTGATATTAAGTGTGTGTGCCCATTCCAATGTTATTGGAGAGGCAGTGATGGTGTCCTTCCAATCCTTACTCAGACATCTCGTCGGATATTCCTCTACAGTGTGGCCAATGATCTGCTCTGAAGCTTTGCAATCACATAATGGGGTGTCCGAGAGTGCCCATATGTACATGAAGGTCTTACTATTTCCGTGTCCACATAGTATTCTGTTCAGTTGACAGCAGGCCTTCTAGGCAGTTGCAACCACGATATGCGTGTGGGGCCTTCGAGACCATGACTACGTTTTCTGGATTTGTTTTCCCATGCCTCATTCCATACGTCTTCAGTCTTGAGTGCATGAATCTCCGGAGGTGTCCAGATCACAGGGTGGTCCATTGATAGTGACCGGGCCAAATATCTCACGGAATAAGAATCGAGCGAAAAAACCACAAAGAACGATACTCGTCTACCTTGAAGGCGGAAACCAGATGGCGCTATGGTTGGCCCGCTAGATGGCGCTGCCATAGGTCAAACGGATATCAACTGCGTTGTTTTAAAATAGGAACCCCCATTTTTATTACATATTCGTGTAGTACGTAAAGAAATATGAATGTTTTAGTTCTTTGTAGTTTTTTCGTTTGACTCTTATTTCTTGAGATATTTGGCCCGGTCACGATCAATGAACCACCCAGTATATTCCTTGAACTGCGACGCCTGCTATATCGACTGAGCACAGTTTCCCGCACATGTAGCCTTTGAGAAAACTCTTAAGTTATTAATCTCTGTTGTGATACATGTCGTTAATCGTTCTGTCCCGAGAAGCCAAATGTTACGTCCTACAATACTAATGACAACGAGTGCGACGTAGCCAAAGGATCTGTCGCCGTAGGAATCTGGACAGGTAAGCCAAAGATTAGTTGACAAAAGTGAACATTAAATAAAGATAACTTATTCATCACGTGCGAAAGACCTATTACACAGTTGACGACTTGTGCTCGCTCGCTGTCAGGTGGAGAGGCCCGCCACAGGTGAGCGTCATGTACACTGAATGTTTGTCGGTAGAGCTATCAAAGTAAAGTTCTACACCAACAAGCAACCAGACGTAATCTTGAACTAGCAGACCAGTGTCCAGGTGCCCGCCGCCTGTAACACCAACCTGGAGGTCTTCATTGGTCGGCGGTTTAGAGGTTCTTCATTGGCGATGTCCAAGCGCTGATCGCAGCGACCGCAGCAATTTTCGAGGCGCTGGCTCCAGAAGCATCGATAGAACACGAGACTACAATCTTACCCCATTCATGGGTCACTGCTTCCTGCTGTCTCAAATTTAGCGGAGCAGTGTTACTGAGAGCAGCGTTACTTTGAAAGTGTCTGGTTGGTGTCTGATGAATGTAAAAAATTTATTTTGACATCGAAACATGTAAAATTCAGTGCAGAGCAACATAACAGTGTTAAAACTAAATTTTGGACGGAAGTATGTGAAGCTCACGCCAAACAATGCAAAATTCAGACTAGCTGTCACGTTAAACGATTCGTTTGCCAGAAAGTAATCCGCTTTCAATGGGATTTGGGTATTCCATCTGACTATTCCGGTAAAAACGTTGGCCCTGAATATTGTTAATCTTTATCTTTAGTCCCGATAATAACGCCTCTACCACAACTGTTAACTTCATTACAAATCAAATGAACATAAAATTAACGCATCTGGTTTTCTGATAAAACTGCTTGCATGTTCACAAGTTAACTGTTTTCTGAAATCTTTAAGTGACTTGAAACCTCTGAAATGATATGATATTTTTACAAATATATTACGACAATCACTGTGCCTTACAGTGGACCTAAATTTTGAAGATAATTGTATTTGTCGGCATACCTGTGTGCACGGAACCCTCATCTGTTCTGCAACCGGTTACTATTAGGAATATTGGTCTGACTCTCCAAAAGGAAATTCCATTTGCCGTACTGGCGATTTGCAAATCAGGACGTTATCTTATCAACTTTCACAAAATGCTTCTGCAGCACACAACTCACGATATGGAAAATCAGCACACATTTTAATGACGTTCACACACGTAGACAAGTTAGCAAAATGTTTCTTAATATGAAACATCCTGGCAGATTAAAACTGTGTGCCGGACCGAAACTCGAAATCGGGATCTTTGCCTTTCGCGGGCAAGTGCTCTACCAACTGAGCTACCCAAGCACGACTCACGACCCGTCCTGACAGCTTTAATTCCTCCAGTACCTCGTCTCCTACCTTCCAAGCCTCACAGAAGCTCTTCTGCGAATCTTGCAGAACTAGCAGTCCTGGAAGGAAGGATATTGCGGAGACATGGCTTAGCCACAGCCTCGGGCTTGTTTCCAGAATGAGATTTTCACTCTGTAGCGGAGTGTTCGCTGATATGATACTTCCTGGCAGATTAAAACTGTGTGCTGGACCGCGTCTCGAACTCGGCACCTTTCTCTTTCGTGGGTAAGTGCTCTACCATTTTTTTCTTTTTCACTCAGTTTTTTTTTTTTATTACAGAGAGCTCCCTGACCGAACACTCTGAGCTACCGTGACGGCTACCATCTGAGCTACACAAGCACGACTCACGCCCCGGACTCACAGCTTTACTTCTGAGGGTATCTCGTCTCCTACCTTCCAATCTTTACAGAAGCTCTCCAGAACCTTACAGAACTAGCACTCCTGAAAGAAAGGATATTGCGCAGAAATGGCTTAGCCACAGCCTAGTGGATTGTTCCAGAAATAGATTTTCCAGAATGAGAGAGTCGATCCCCGTCCACTATCAAATTACATGATATGCCACAGCTGCGGAGATTTCGCAGGAGAGCTTCTGTTAAGTTAGGAAGGAAAGAGACGAGATACTGTCAGAAGTAAAGCTGTAAGGACGGAGCGTGAATCGTGCTTGGGTAGCTGAAGTGGTAGAGCACTTGCCCGCAAAACGCAAGAAATCTCGAGTTCAAGTCTCGGTCCAGCACACAGTTTTGATCTGACAGGAAGTTGCATATCAGCGCACACTCAGCTGGAGAGTGAAAGTCTCATTCTGGAAACGACCTCCAGGCTGTGGCCAAGCCATGTCTCCGCAATATCCTTTCTTCCAGGAGTGTAGTTCTGCAAGGTTCGCTGTAGAGATTCCGTGAGGTTTGGAAGGTAGGAGACGAGGTACTGTCGGAATTAAAGCTGTGGGGACGGGTCGTGAGTCGTGCTTCGGTAGCTCAGTTGGTCAGACAGTCGCAATCAGGCACACTCGTCCAGTGCACATCGTGCGGGTACGGGCGGTAGCGCGGGCCAGTGTTGTCGCGAGCAGTGCTGAGGTGGAGAGCTGAGCAGCGTGTGTGAGCGCTGTTAACGTTTGTTTTTGTACAACTGCTGTAAGTACGATGTCGACAATTAACAGAGCGAACAGCGTTCAGTGTGTTTTCGATCACGCTGCCTTGCGACCGACGGCGTTTGAAATTCATGAGTGGATCTTCGAGAATTTGAAATTGCCTGAAGATATAGTCGACATGTTCCAGTTGGACTTTGTGCAGTACTCGTTATTTGTCAAAATTATTTCGAGACACAATTATGAGAAATTCGTTGAGGAGAATGCTGGCGTGAGAACATTTCGTCATAATGATGGTAGTATTGCCCTAATGAGCTGACTGCACTCTGTCACTGTACGGCGCTGTTTTGTCAGTTACAAATGAAAAATGGTCGAGTGCATATCGCTACCAAGTTAACAGCGGGGTGCGAAGTGTACGTGTAGACTTAAAAAAAGCATATACCTTCGTATGTTGTCATTAGCGGCTGTCGTGCAAAGGTAACTTACATTGGACAACCCCCTACCTGTTCGATCTGCCATTCAACAGAACATCTGCGGATGAAGTGCACACGTCGACGTCCATTTCAACTTCCATGGGAACGTCCTGCAGACGGTAGTGAAAGGCCTGTTCCGCTATTGAGTGAGGTAGTCGCGGGGACTGTACCGCCACCCCGGCGGCCGGAACTTGTTAGCGAGGCGCCGGCCGTCGGTGGCCAAGCGGTTCTAGGCGCTTCAGTCTGGAGCCGCGCGACCGCTACGGTCGCAGGTTCGAATCCTGTCTCGGGCATGGATGTGTGTGAAGTCCTTAGGTTAGTTAGTTTTAAGTAGTTCTAAGTTCTAGGGGACTGATGACCTGAGATGTAAAGTCCCATAGTGCTCAGAGTCATTTGAACCATTTTTTTGTTAGCGAAGCGGAGATGCCACTTCAGGTGGAATGCAGTGCCAAAGACATTCGCGGTAGGACGGACGTCGATTCGGTCCCGTCATCTTCGCCGGGACAGTTACCACCGGATACCAACGATGCGCCAGCCACCTCTGAAACTAAGTCGTGTGAGATACAGGAGCGGGTGCAGATCAGTTTGCCTGAACCATCCCTATCGGTAGGGACTGCAGCAGAAACGAAGAAAGGCCGCCGAAGGAGAAGCAAAGGGAATAGTAACAAAGAGGAAAAGTCGGATGATTTGAGACCCGTACACATGTCAGAAAGTGGCAGCGAGACTGAACCTCAATCTTCTTGTTCCGTGCGCTGTGAGGACACTGCGAAGGAAGAACGAATTCGTGAACAAACCAAACACCTGAAGGCACTACTGAGCGCTGAGAGGGAACAGAGCACCGTAACGGCTAAGAGGAAGAGCGAGCAGAGCAGCGAGCAGCTGCAGCAGCGCTCCCGCAGGAACTCGCTGACGTCAGTCGCAGCCCGGCGTGGTGGCCAGGCGGATGCGACCACGCTGACAGACTCAGCCGGCGGTGGCGGGCAGGGCGGCGCGCGCACCGCGCAGCACCCCGACAGCAATGAGCCGTGGTGGCAGCAGGAGATGCAGCAGTAGCTGCTCTCGCGCATAACCATCGCGCTGCGACATTTCGACTCCCTGGCCCGTTATTGGTTTTGACATTTCAACTCGTACTCCAGACGTTACCAACGAGCTCGGTTCAAAGCCATCGAGAAGGACGATCCAACACTGAGAGCTCATTGTCCTCTGAGCGATCATGTGCGACAGCCAAACCTACAACATTACCATACTTAACGTCAATAGGATTCAAAGTGCGGTGAAACTCCGTTCGCTAACTCATTTCTTGTATGGTACCAGCGTTGACATTGCCCTCCTACAGGAGGTAGTCACAGTCTTAGAAGTGCCCGGCTACGTTCTTATTGATAACATCAGTCTCCAGGATGCTGTAGCCACTGCCATACTTCTGCGCGACGGTATACCATTTACGGATGTGCAGCGCCTGCCTAGTGGTCGTGGCATTTCTCTTCGAGTGAATGGTGTGCAGATTGTTAACGTGTACGCCCCCTCAGGTAGCACTCGTAAGAGAGATCGTTCAAATTTTTATAAAAACGAGGTTCTTTGTGTCCGATGCCCTCCAGCAACACACTGTGAACTGTGACATAGCTCCTGTCAACATCTCCGACCATTGTGCATATCTGTGTTACCTTAATTTACAACGCCAGCCAATTTACCGTGGGAAAGGCTACTGGAAATTGAATGTCAGCCTTCTGCAGGTTGCCCAATTTGAAGAGGAGGTGAACATAACGTGACAACAGCTCCAGCGGCACCGACATCGTTACGCTAGCGTTCTACAGTGGTGGATTCAGTGTGCTAATCCTAAATTACGCCTCACCCTCATGAGCTACGTCCGACAAAAAAGCTTTTGGCAGAAACAGACTATTGAATTTTATTATCGCTGTTTGAGAGAACTGTGCAGTCGCACTACAAATCCTTCTCGCGATATCGATGTAAAGATCAAACTATATAAAGCGAAAATCACAGCGATACAACGCCAACGAATGCAAGGCATCATTGTGCGAGCCCACCCCAAGGACGTTGCTGTCGAAGAACGGGCCTCCCTGTACCACATCCTGAGAACGACGAAACGTTGTAAAGCCATGTTGATTGAAGCCGTCGTTGATGACGCTGAGAATGCCATCACGAAGCAACGGGACATGATCTCGCACGTCTACGACTATTATAGTCAACTTTTCAAGAAACAATCCGTTGATGAACACTCGTGCGACGATTTTTCTTAGGCCCTTGAGCTGTCGCTTGTCATAACAGGATAATGCAAATCTGGAATCTGTTTTCACAGAGGACGAAATCCGACTGGCGGTCACCAGGACCCGACGGTCTCAGCGCTGTTTTACCAGCAATACTGGAACCTCCTCGGTCCGACACTCCTCGAGATAGCGAATGAACTCTGGCACCTGGAAGTAATACCCAAGGCATTTACGGAAGGTATCATCTTGCTCTTAGCGAAAAAAGGTAACAGCAGGAAGGTCGAAAACATGCGACCCATCACACTCCTGAATGCCGATTTCAAAATCATCACCATTTCGATTAAGCTACGGATGCAAACCGTTATGTACAAGGTTTTAGGCAGTTACCAGTACAGTGCAGTGCAAGGACGAAGGGCAATCTCAGCTGCCTGCGATTGAGGGACATCATCTGTTCATATGCTGAAACCAAAGGACAGGGCGCTCTGATCTTTCTAGATTTTGAGAAGGCTTGTGACCCGTAGTCTAGGGTCAGTCGGCTCGCAGCCGTGCTAGCGTGCGGAGCTGCTCCGCGCGCCGTCCGACGCTCCGCTCTCGGCGGTGTTTACTTCCGCTTCGCGGTGTTTGTGTCTATCGAGTCCAGTACTAACGTACTCCATGGCGCACTCGTACCGCCATGCAACGATCAAAGTAACGTTTCAGACCGAACATCGACGACGCAGAGCTTTCGAAGTCCAACAGTTCATACGTGAGAATCTACGTTTGAACCCCCAGGACGTAATCGGCATACATTTTTCCATCACTGGAAGTGTTGTCTACATCATGATGTCGACGGAGGAAATTTGCAATGACATAATTCACCGTCATGCCACCGGACTGAAATTTAAACACTCTGATGGACATATGGGTGCTGTGACAGTCGCCCATGCTGGATTCGGTCTCCGGACATTGCGGGTGTTTGAGCTCCCGTTCGAGGTGCCTCAGGATGTGGTCATTGCAGCTTTCCAACCATATGGCACCGTCTTGGGTCACGTCGCGGAGAAGTGGCAAACATTTACGACCTACCCCGTATTAAATGGCGTCCGGCAAATAAAAATTGAGCTGACGAAACATGTCCCATCGTACCTGCTGATTGGCGGTGTGAGGGCCATCGTCATGTACGATGGACAGCCACGAACGTGCGCACGATGTGGCCAGGATGGACATGTACGTTCCGAATGCTTACACCGCCGTTTAATACAGACGCCGTTACGTGAAGAGACCCAGGCTTCGACGGTCACGTCGTTACCCATCACCTACGCCAAGGTTGTACAGGACCCCGTCGTACCAATCTCGATTGCGCCAGCAGCATCGTCAATGCCACCCGCCGTAGCACAACGCGCCGAGGACACAAGCACGGCGTCGCCTCCAGTGCTCGCTTCAGGACCGTCCGGTTTGCAGACCGAAACCGATGTTCCTGTTGGAACCATGGACGTCGACCTCGGTGTCGTGCCGACGTCTGCCTTTGTCCAGACGGATTCGGCGTCAGACGACGGGCGACCACATTCTGATTCAGAAGGCCACATCAGAAAACAGCGGTCGCCTCGCAAACACAGGAAACGACGACGAACGCCTTCCGATGACGCCCTTTCTCAGACGGCCCCGCGAGATGTCGACCTGATGTCTGACGGTGATCTCCCACATTGCGTCCAGTCACGCGATGTGGCAGCAACAGGCGCCCCTCCTGTGACGCCTACTCTCCCAGCCAGGGACGTGTCCTCGCCGTTGTCAACGAATGATGACGGCGGTCCCCCTGCCACTCATGTTGCGGAATCCACAACACCCGTTCCGGAAGTACGTGACCGCCACATGTCCACGTCGTCAGCTTCCCCGTACATAAACCGCGCGGGTTATCGAGGGTCCAGGACTATCGACCAATTACTTTGCTCAACAGCGACATGAAAATATTCACACGGCTACTGGCATCGCGACTCAAGAAGGTCGCACGTTACGTCACATCCTGCGACCAGACTTCCTTAGGAGGCGACAACAACATCCGTACGGCCCTTTGCCGTTACAGAGACATGATAGCATTAGCGCATCATCACCGTCTCCCTGGCGCCTTGGCTTCACTGGACTTTAGCCAGGCTTTCGACGGTGTTGACCACTTCAATTTACGGACAGTTCTTCAGCATATGGGTTTTCCTGGCGGTGTTGTCCCAGTGGTTATGCGTCTGTTGAGTAGGGCAACCTCTAGAATCATGTACAATGGTCGTCTTACACCGTCCCTGGTCATCGCACGATCTGTACGACAAGGATGCCCTCTTTCCACGATTTTGTATGCTTTCGCCTTGGAACCCCTGCTCCAGGGCATGCGCCAACGTTTGGAAGGCATGGCTGTGCAAGGCCACCGTTTTTGTTGTACGGCCTACGCAGACGACGTAGTACTATATCTGCGCAGTGAAGATGAAGTACGAGCAGCACTGACATGGGTGGCGACTTACGGCGAAGCGTCGGGGAGCTGCCTCAACGTGTCAGTATCCAAGGTCCTGCTCATTGGTGAGGGCTTGCCGGAGAGATGCGCTGCCCCCCTTAGTGTCGCCACAACATTCGGTGTCTTGGACTTGATTTCACAGCAGATCTGCGCCGCTCAGCGACTATCAATGGTAGACGCTTGCTACAGACAATCAGAGCAAATCTCGCAGATCACCGGCTACGAGTTCTCGACGTTATCCAACGCGCGCAATACGTGAACATGTGTCATGCTTCCCGTATACCACACGTGGCTCAAGTACTACCAGTCCCAAATCTCCTGGCGCGACGACTGTTGATGGCTTTCGGCTCCTTAGTCAGCTCGGGGATGTTATTCAAGGTGCAGTATGGATCCCTTGCGCTGTCACGAGATCGTGGCGCGGTGGGACTCATCCACGTGCCGACTCGAGTCAAGGCACTATACGTCAGCTCCCAACTGAAACTTTGGCATCGTTGCCCGCAGAGCCTTACTAGCCTCCTGCTTCACAACTTTGCACCGGCGTCCTTGTCCGCCCCAGTACTGGTATCGACCATTACAACCCCCTTTTATTACATCCAACGATTTTTCCTGGAGTTCAGTTATATCTACCGGTCCTTACCACTTACACGTTTGTACCTCACGAAAACAGTCTCCGAATTGTTACAACAGTGCCGCCCGTCCAACCCCATCGAACGTAAGTATCCACAGTACGTGTGGCGACACATATGGAAGGTGATCCATGCGCGTTTTCTCGAATCAGACGTTCAATCAGCGTGGTACATCACCGTGAATGGCAAACAAGTTAACCGAGATCGTCTGCATCGCATCCATCTCGCCGATTCATCGATCTGCACCCACTGTGGAGTGGATGACACGGATGCCCACCGGTTCCACTGTGGCACAGCGCTAGGAGTCTGGACACTTGCGCGGCGAATTTTGGCGTTTCTTACTCGCCAGACACCGGCTCAGATCGACGTCCACATGCTTTTGTACCCCGATAAGACTTTCTACCCCTCTGCCAAAACTCACTCTGTGAATTGGATCTGTGGCCTCACGATCCGCTATCTTTTTACTTCTGGCGACAAGTCTACGCTAGGATATTGGACTTATCTCAACGAACGTCACTGCGTCCTGATACGCAACCCACGCTATAAACAATATTTTTCCAATTTCTTACGGAGCACTTTCGATGACCCACCTAGTAGCTGGAACGTCCAAGCCCTGAGAAGCAGAAAACTGTATAAACCGAACCGAACTGAATAGATCTGCTACCCAGAACCCACGCCTACGCCATGAGAAGACACGTTTGGACGAGCTGGCATGCTGTAGGCGGATACACTTCAGGAGCTCCTGTAAGAACTGGACTTTAACTACAAGTCGCACAACAAAAAAAAAATTGATTTTGGCTTTGAGAAACTTTTTTTTTGTTCCAAAAGATTGCTTCTTCGCCAACAAGACGAAGGAGACTCATTTTTGTTTACTGGAAGGAGAAACCAGTATAATTGGAGTCTATGTTTTCTTTTGAAAAAAAAAAACTTTTCCTTATTTATTCCTCACAATTTGTTCTTAAAGGAAAAAGAAATTTGAGTTTGGCATTGAAAAAATTTTTTTGTTAAAAAAAATTTGAAAAAAGAAAAAAATAAGAAAGAAAAAATAAAAGGAAGAAAACAAAAAAAATAAAAACGGGTAGCGTCTTTGATTCATAATCAAAACGTCTTCGGTCCCGGGTTCGATCCTCGCCACTGCCTAAATTTTGATAAATAATCAGCATTGGCGGCAGAAGACTTCCGGCATAAGAAGTCAGCCTCATTCTACCAACGGCCTTGTCAAAGAGGGCGGAGCAGCGGATAGAGGTTCAGGGCACTCTCTTGTCCTAGGGGTGGGAAATTGCCCCTAAAGGCGGAAGAATCAGCAATGATCAACGACATGAGGATGCAGAAGGCAATGGAAACCACTGCATTAAAGACACGTAACGTGTATCCACAGGACATGTGGCCTGTAACTGAAGAAGTGGCATGATGATCTCTCCATTGGCAAAAGATTCCGGAATAGTCCCCCATTCGGATCTACGGGAGAGGACTGCCAAGGGGGAGGTTACCATGAGAAAAAGATTGAATAATCAACGAAAGGATAACGTTCTAGGAGTCGGGGCGTGGAATGTCAGAAGCTTGAACGTGGTAGGGAAACTAGAAAATTTTAAAAGGGAAATGCAAAAGCTCAATCTAGATATAGTAGGGGTCAGTGAAGTGAAGTGGAAGGAAGATAAGGATTTCTGGTCAGATGAGTATCGGGTAATACCAACAGCAGCAAAAAATGGTATAACAGGTGTAGGATTCGTTATGACTAGGAAGGTAGGGCAGATGGTGTGTTACTGTGAACAGTTCAGTGACCGGGTTGTTCTAATCAGAATCGACAGCAGACCAACACCGACAACGATAGTTCAAGTATACATGCCGACGTCACAAGCTGAAGATGAACAGATAGAGAAAGTGTATGAGGATATTGAAAGGGTTATGCAGTATCTAAAGAGGGACGAAAATCTAATAGTCATGGGCGAATGGAATGCAGTTGTAGGGGAAGGAGTAGAAGAAATGGGTACAGGAGAATATGGGCTTGGGACAAGGAATGAAAGAGGAGAACGACTAATTGAGTTCTGTAACAAGTTTCAGCTAGTAATAGCGAATATCCTGTTCAAGAATCACAAGTGGAGGAGGTATACTTGGAAAATGCCGGGAGATACGGCAAGATTACAATTAGATTACATCGTGGTAAGACAGAGATTCCGAAATCACATGTTGGATTGTAACACGTGCCCAGGAGCAGATATAGACTCAGATCACAATATAGTTCAAGACATTAGTCAGGAAGAATCAATACGCAAAGAAGTGGGATACGGAAGTACTAAGTAATGACGAGATACGTTTGAAGTTCTCTAACACTGTAGATACAGGAATAAGGAATAGCGCAGTAGGCAGTACAGTTGAAGAGGAATGGACATCTCTAAAAAGGGCCATCACAGAAGTTGGGAAGGAAAACATAGGTACAAAGAAGGTAGCTGCGAAGAAACCATGGGTAACAGAAGAAATACTTCAGTTGATTGATGAAAGGAGAAAGTACAAACATGTTCCAGGAAAATCAGGAATACAGAAATACAAGTCGCTGAGGAATGAAATAAATAGGAAGTGCAGGGAAGCTAAGACGAAATGGCTGCAGGAATAATGTGAAGACATCGAAAAAGATATGATTGTCGGAAGGACAGACTCAGCATACAGGAAAGTCAAAACAACCTTTGGTGACATTGAAAGCAACGGTGGTAACATTAAGAGTGCAACGGGAATTCCACTGTTAAATGCAGAGGAGAGAGCAGATAGGTGCAAAGAATACATTGAAAGCCTCTATGAGGGTGAAGATTTGTCTGATGTGATAGAAGAAGAATCAGGAGTCGATTTAGAAGAGATAGGGGATCCAGTAATAGAATCGGAATTTAAAAGAGCTTTGGAGGACTTACAGTCAAATACGGCAGAAGGAATAGATAACATTCCATCAGAATTTCTAAAACCATTGGGGGAAGTGGCAACAAAACGACTATTCACGTTGGTGTGTATAATATATGAGTCTAGCGATATACCATCTGACTTTCGGAAAAGCATCATTCACACAATTCCGAAGACGGCAAGAGCTGACAAGTGCGAGAATTATCGCACAATCAGCTTAACAGCTCATGCATCGAAGCTGCTTACAAGAATAATATACAAAAGGATGGAAAAGAAAATTGAGAATGCGCTAGGTGACGATCAGTTTGGCTTTAGGAAAAATAAAGGGACGAGAGAGGCAATTCTGACGTTACGGCTAATAATGGAAGCAAGGCTAAAGAAAAATCAAGACACTTTCATAGGATTTGTCGACCTGGAAAAAGCGTTCGACAATATAAAATGGTGCAAGCTGTTCGAAATTCTGAAAAAAGTAGGGGTAAGCTATAGGAAGAGACAGATCTTATACTATATTTACAACAACCAAGAGGGAATAATAAGAGTGGACGATCGAGAACGACGTGCTCGTATTAAGAAGGGTGCAAGACAAGGCTGTAGCCTTTCGCCCCTACTCTTCAATCTGTACATCGAGGAAGCAATGATGGAAATAAAAGAAAGGTTCAGGGGTGGAATTCAAATACAAGGTGAAAGGATATCAATGATATGATTCGCTGATGACATTGCTATCTGAGAGAAAGTGAAGAAGAATTAAATGATCTGCTGATCGGAATGAACTGTCTAGTGAGTACACAGTATGGTTTGAGAGTAAATCGGAGGAATACGAAGGTAATGAGAAGTACTAGAAATGAGAACAGCGAGAAACTTAACATCAGGATTGATGGTCACGAAGTCAATGAAGTTAAGGAATTCTGGTACCTAGGCAGTAAAATAACCAATGACGGACGGAGCAAGGAGGACATCAAAAGCAGACTCGCTATGGAAAAAAAGGCATTTCTGGCCAAGAGAAGTCTACTAATATCAAATACCGGCCTCAATTTCAGGAAGAAATTTCTGAGGATGTACGTCTGGAGTACAGCATTGTATGGTAGTGAAACGTGGACTGTGGGAAAACCGGAACAGAAGAGAATCGGAGCACTTGAGATGTGGTTGAAACGTCCCCTTTGAACAATTTTTACAAGACTATGCTTAAACTGATACACAATATTTTTTAGCGCAACGCAATCTGACTTTCAATAATCCCTACAAAAGAATGGCCCTGACTAACATTAACCTATACGTTTCACAAATCACTTACCTCACCAAAAATCTTCGTTACTCGAACTACTGTAATACAGCGACCGCCACTACTGCCAGCTAAATAAAAGATTCAAACTACGGAACTCACTAACTACTGATAGGGATAGTCAGCAAATGAAAGATTTTAATAGAGAACAAACAATATATTTACCTTAATTGTGTTGAAAAACCATAATATACATAGTATCAAGTACAACAAATTTCAAAACTCCGCCATCTCTCTCCCCACATCCACCACTGCTGGCGGCTCACCTCCAACTGCGCAACGCTACGCGCTGTTAACATCCAGCTGCCGCTGCCCAACACTACAATGGCAGACAAAATGCAAACTAGCCACAGACTGTACACAGCACAGCCAGTGATTTTCGTACAGAGCGCTACGTAACGTTGCCAATAAGAAAACATAAACAGCCTACTTACATAGCCCCCATGCTCCCCACAAAAATTTTTACAAATTGTTTTGGGCACTGGGCAATACATATTTGTTAAAATTTTTCATAATCGTAATTACAATAACAAAGAAATCAAATGCACACACTTATTGATACAATGTTGGTCAAAAGCTAAAATTGTCTCACAGTCTATAAAGATAGTCCTGATCATTCATCATAATAGTAATTACAAGTTTTTTCACAAAGTCTCATTAGTAAAAGAAATTGCACACAGAAGTAGTGGATTTCCATGCAGTCTTGAAGAAGTAGTCTTGTCCTTCCAACAGAAAGACAATGCTGACTCTTGACATACTGACAGGTAATGGGCCACAACAGAGCAAACCCACAGCAGAGTCATTCCAACTTTGAAGAATATTGGTTGGTGGGTCATCACAGAGCAGACCCACTGTAGTCCTGGTAGAGATTGTGGTATTGGTGGGCCACCAGAGGTGCAGACCCACTGCAGTCCTTGTAGAAATAATGGTATTGGGGGCCATCAAAGATGCAGACCCACTGTAGTCCAAGTAGAGACGGCCAGCAGCCATCTGTTGCGACTGTGCAGGTGCATATTCACCATCGAAGAGTCTTGCGGAGAATATAGCAAGTCCATGAACCACCACTTGTGCACTCACAAAGTTTTTTGGAATTGTCCTTAGAACCAGCAATGCCGTCATCCAGTCCCTTGCTGAATTATTAACACACATGCAAACACTAACAGTCCCTACTTCTCACATATTGTCCATATGCTATGACCAAGAGAAACGTGTGCAGTGAAATGCAACTTACAAGTTAATAATATGATGAACTGGTGTCAATTACAATTTTATAACATAAGAATACAATTACAAAGGTACAAAATACATCATTAAAGAACATAACAATACAGATAACATTTGTAGTACAGGCTTTATAACAGAATAGAAATAAACATATACATCAATGTTAGAGGAATTATGAGATAAGTAGATACATAAAAGATCAGAATAATTATTGAAACATCAACTTCACACATGAGCATTAAAACAAAACAGAATAATTAATGTCTAAGCAAATTTACAAGGTAAATAACATATTATTAATGACATATTATTAATGCCAATTATATCTGAGGATAACAGTATTCCTCATCATAGTGAATATAGCTTAGTATTAGAAGAAGAAAAACTTCTATGAAACTACACAGTGACAGGAAGAAAACAAATACACAAGGGTACACAAACACATAGTGGTATAACACAAGGAAAGGACAGGGTTTGTTTTCAGTGTAACATTTCGTACTGCAGTCCAACCCAAAACTTCATTCCATAGATCGTTCCTCTTATTTCGACATTTGCTCCAGCCAAAAAATTCTATCCAAGCATGCTTTCTGTATTCTGTTCACACATTTCTTACCTCATTATTTATTTCCAAGAAAATCCTACCTAAACCTGTTGTCCCTAAACCCTACTTTCGTTGTTCATATCCTCTTTCAAAATTCTTTTTTTGGCCACACCATTTTCTTATAGCTTCTCAATGCATTTCTTCCAATTCATCATAGTTAGTTTCTTATATAGTCTACCCCTTTTAAGCTAACTTAAATCTACTGAGCTCAGATGCTAAACTAAGGAACGAGGCAATGCAGCAGCACAAAACTATTAACATGAACAGCAATGACAAAAAATGCAAATTGGCAGCAGCAGTAAATCTAAATTAACAGAGAAAATGTAACATTACAACTAATATAAGGCAATGAGCAGCAAACAAGAAAAATAAATCAGCAATAAACTGGCTTAGCAGAGTAACACAAAGTCAAATTCAGTAAGACTATGCCTGGCAAACAGCAGTAACTTATACCTAAACATGACATAGCTCAAGCAGAAAAAATATTACAGTAAAAACACCAATGCAGATAAGGGAAATGTATATTCACATCTTAATGTCTATGTAATTAAAGTGGTGCACCACATATACTAATTCTACAAAAAATTAGCAAGTACTCAAAAAGAAAATTATATATGCAGTTACTGTTATTAGTCCCTTCTTATTGTTCTTTTCATTCCAAGAGCTCCTTTTTCGAAGAATGTGGATCATAAAATAATTATTTAATAGATCTGTTGACAGAAAGTGTTCACATTATCAAATGCATTTAAGTTTATTTTATAAAACCAAATCTGCAACACAGCTGGAAAACAGATATCAAAAGAAATAAGCAAATACGCAAACCCAAGCATAAAAACATCATTCAATAGCTATGTGGCATTTCATAAGTCAGTAGCCCTCAACTCTCGTAGAAAGACGCTTGTCATAATCAGGTGTGCAGATGTAAGTATCTTTCCAAGTAATGAGCGTGTCGTATTTGCGATGCTTTCTCTAAAGGAATGTTGATGGCGAGGATAATGGCCTCTTTTTTTCTCCACCTAATGGCTTTCTTTTGTCAGACGACTACCTCTCAGCTGAGCGCCCAAAACGCGTTACGTCAAGGTCACTTACCTTTCTTACGGAAATATTTACGACAGCAGTTTCCGCTACAGTGACAGTCTTATATAAAAATATTTCACAGGTCAAGAATTTGCGTTACAAATCTGTAGAAACCAAATCCTATTGATATAACAGTGTCCAAAAAATCTTCGCCGGCATTGCGATACATTCACGCATTTACATACATTTCATAACTCTTAAAGTACGATTCTTGGTTTCCAACAACCTTTTTCACAAACCAGAGTCCCTAACTTCTATTCATTATTCATATACATATAAACACGTAATCACATTCCTCATATATGGTAGCATCATCTTATTGACATAAACATACCTCAACAGCATAATACACATAGTCATCATAATAATAACATCATAACACCTCAGTCAACTCTCACAATCGTCGTAGCTTCCTCCAATAATTGCAAAACCTAAGGAAAATTCTCTGCTCATGTCAAAAGTGTCATCTGCCCCAAACGTACTTTAAAAATAGTGATCCCATAACAAATAAATCGTTCAAAGCTCTCATAGTATCACAATGGTTCTGAAAAAATACGAACAGTTCACAAAGTACAGACAAAATACAATTTCGTAAGTGTGAAGTTATCCAACGGTGTAATTGTGTAAACATGTGTCACTGACGTAATAAAAAAGTTTGTCTCTCTCAGTTAAATGATCAGAAAGCTGTGTAATTTATGTGTTAGAGGAATATGGTACCGATGTGTAAAGTTGTATAAGCAAATATCATATTAGCTAGGGCTCCTTGTGCTTGCCAAACACATGTTACACAAAGTAGGCGTGTACCCCCCTGAGGATTATTGTAATTATACCCTCAGGTGTTACAGATTACAACAATGGAATGAAATGTATCACGGAAAACTTTCTTTGTAATTCAAAAATCTTTAAAAATAAATGTTTTAAGTACAAAATTAATCACTCAAATACGTGTCCGGTAGCGCTAAATGTGCGTCGTGCTGTAAGATAATCTCTGTGGAAGTGTCGTAGTTATTGTCCTCCGAAAGCTAAGTTCTGCAGAAGTCAATGTACTTACCTCATGATAAACAAAAGTGAAATGCTTTGCGTATAGATATCTTAGTTATTATGCTTATTGTTGTGATGAAGAAATTACTGTGCTGTAACGTATTGTTGTGCTACGGAAAAGGCTGTCTCATCGTAGCTATACCACAAAAGTTACTACTAAAAATGTTTTCCTCTCCAGAAAAATTCAGAAAAACTGTGCCGACATAGAACAGATACACCGCAAAAGCAACATTGTACATTGTCACTCATTAGTAGCGTCGTGATAAAATCGTGTAGCTGTCACATAAACTAACCACTGTGTCATCTGGTATCTCACAGAAAGTACTTTAAATGCAGAATGTCTTTTCAAGTAAACCAAAATGTTGCATTAGAATCTCATTAGCAGTACCAGTATATGTTCTAAGTATGTGAGCCTTATAGTCATTACGTAATCGTGCAACTAACAAGCAAGAATGTACACACACAATAACACTGTGTCGTCTGTTCGCAATAACAATGCAGTGGTAATTACTGTCTAAGTTCCCTAGGTTCTTGACTGAATAGTTAACTTTAAAACATTGTTACATGTTAACAGTTTCTCAGTGTGACAAATTGTACAAGTAGCGTGAAGTGAAAATTGCAAAGATTAAGTTGAAAAGCAGATTCTCTCTCAATAAACGGTTTTACATGTGAAATGTGGTGTAGCCCTTTGCTCTTCCTAGTACGCAGAGTTTCAACTTTAACGCAATTATCATGTGGTATACGTCGGTAAAGAATACTGGAATTTTGCTCAAGGTTAGCGTCAATGTTATTTTTCCCTGAGCCAGCGGGCGCAAGTGGCTGCCTGCGGTGTGAGTCATTGTCTGTTTCTTTGTTGGCGCGCGTCGTTACTAGGATTAGGAGACCTAACTTCTACAAATTCGCCTTGCCCAGAGGGCCCTGCTCTGTCTGAAGCTCGCCAGTTCTGATGAAATTCAGGTCTGTCGATATGTCGGTAGTTGACATAGTTACTTGTTTGTCGGTCATGTGGTGGAGAATTTCTCCCTGAATCGTAACTGCGCACTGGACCGTTGCATCTAAAGTTATTCTGTCTCCCTTGATAATAATTATTTTGGTTCCCATATTGTCTGTTTCTCTGATTGTCTCTGTGATAGACATTACCGCGGAGAGGTGATTTTTCCCTGTAATTATTACTACTCTGCCAACGGTTGTCATACGGGTCGTGTCTGTTTCGGTCATGATTTACATTGAAAGAATAGCCTTGTCGTATATTATTTCTGTCATTGCGGAATTGTGACGGATGTAATCTGTAATTGTTGTGCTCCTGTTTTCGCGTTCTGCGATTGTCAGTGTCAATTTCCAGTTCTTGTAACAGTCCCTGATAGGCTTCAATGTCGTCTTTGCAACGTCCTGCCAAAATAATATGTCTACATCTACATCTACATTTATACTCCGCAAGCCACCCAACCGTGTGTGGCGGAGGGCACTTTACATGCCACTGTCATTACCTCCCTTTCCTGTTCCAGTCGCGTATTGTTCGCGGGAAGAACGACTGTCTGAAAGCCTCTGTGCGCGCTCTAATCTCTCTAATTTTACATTCGTGATCTCCTCGGGAGGTATAAGTAGGGGGAAGAAATATATTTCATACCTCATCCAGAAACGCACACTCTCGAAACCTGGCGAGCAAGCTACACCGCGATGCAGAGCGCCTCTCTTGCAGAGTCTGCCACTTGAGATTGTTAAACATCTCCGTAACACTATCACGGTTACCAAATAACCCTGTGATGAAACGCGCCGCTCTTCTTTGGATCTCCTCTATCTCCTCCGTCAACCCGATCTGGTGCGGATCCCACACTGATGAGCAATACTCAAGTATAGGTCGAATGAGTGTTTTGTAAGCCACCTCCTTTGTTGATGGACTACATTTTCTAAGGACTCTCCCATTGAATCTCAACCTGGTACCCGCCTTACCAACAATTAATTTTATATGATCATTCCACTTCAAATCGTTCCGCACGCACACTCCCAGATATTTTACAGAAGTAACTGCTACCAGTGTTTGTTCCGCTATCATATAATCATACAATAAAGGATCCTTCTTTCTATGTATTCTCAATACATTACATTTGTCTATGTTAAGGGTAAGTTGCCACTCCCTGCACCAAGTGCCTATCCGCTGCAGATCTTCCTGCATTTCGCTACAATTTTCTAATGCTGCAACTTCTCTGTATACTACAGCATCATCCGCGAAAAGCCGCATGGAACTTCCGACACTATTTACTAGGTCATTTATATACACTCCTGGAAATTGAAATAAGAACACCGTGAATTCATTGTCCCAGGAAGGGGAAACTTTATTGACACATTCCTGGGGTCAGATACATCACATGATCACACTGACAGAACCACAGGCACATAGACACAGGCAACAGAGCATGCACAATGTCGGCACTAGTACAGTGTATATCCACCTTTCGCAGCAATGCAGGCTGCTATTCTCCCATGGAGACGATCGTAGAGATGCTGGATGTAGTCCTGTGGAACGGCTTGCCATGCCATTTCCACCTGGCGACTCAGTTGGACCAGCGTTCGTGCTGGACGTGCAGACCGCGTGAGACGACGCTTCATCCAGTCCCAAACATGCTCAATGGGGGACAGATCCGGAGATCTTGCTGGCCAGGGTAGTTCACTTACACCTTCTAGAGCACGTTGGGTGGCACGGGATACGTGCGGACGTGCATTGTCCTGTTGGAACAGCAAGTTCCCTTGCCGGTCTAGGAATGGTAGAACGATGGGTTCGATGACGGTTTGGATGTACCGTGCACTATTCAGTGTCCCCTCGACGATCACCAGTGGTGTACGGCCAGTGTAGGAGATCGCTCCCCACACCATGATGCCGGGTGTTGGCCCTGCGTGCCTCGGTCGTATGCAGTCCTGATTGTGGCGCTCACCTGCACGGCGCCAAACACGCATACGACCATCATTGGCACCAAGGCAGAAGCGACTCTCATCGCTGAAGACGACACGTCTCCATTCGTCCCTCCATTCACGCCTGTCGCGACACCACTGGAGGCGGGCTGCACGATGTTGCGGCGTGAGCGGAAGACGGCTTAACGGTGTGCGGGACCGTAGCCCAGCTTCATGGAGACGGTAGCGAATGGTCCTCGCCGATACCCCAGGAGCAACAGTGTCCCTAATTTGCTGGGAAGTGGCGGTGCGGTCCCCTATGGCACTGCGTAGGATCCTACGGTCTTGGCGTGCATCCGTGCGTCGCTGCGGTCCGGTCCCAGGTCGACGGGCACGTGCACCTTCCGCCGACCACTGGCGACAACATCGATGTACTGTGGAGACCTCACGCCCCACGTGTTGAGCAATTCGGCGGTACGTCCACCCGGCCTCCCGCATGCCCACTATACGCCCTCGCTCAAAGTCCGTTAACTGCACATACGGTTCACGTCCACGCTGTCGCGGCATGCTACCAGTGTTAAAGACTGCGATGGAGCTCCGTATGCCACGGCAAACTGGCTGGCACTGACGGCGGCGGTGCACAAATGCTGCGCGGCTAGCGCCATTCGACGGCCAACACCGCGGTTCCTGGTGTGTCCGCTGTGCCGTGCGTGTGATCATTGCTTGTACAGCCCTCTCGCAGTGTCCGGAGCAAGTATGGTGGGTCTGACACACCGGTGTCAATGTGTTCTTTTTTCCATTTCCAGGAGTGTATATTGTGAAAAGCAATGGTCCCATAACACTCCCCTGTGGCACGCCAGAGGTTACTTTAACGTCTGTAGACGTCTCTCCGTTGATAACAACATGCTGTGTTCTGTTTGCTAAAAACTCTTCAATCCAGCCACACAGCTGGTTTGATATTCCGTAGGCTCTTACTTTGTTTATCAGGCGACAGTGCGGAACTGTATCGAACGCCTTCCGGAAGTCAAGAAAAATAGCATCTACCTGGGAGCCTGTATCTAATATTTTCTGGGTCTCATGAACAAATAGAGCGAGTTGGGTCTCACACAATCGCTGTTTCCGGAATACATGTTGATTCCTACATAGTAGATTCTGAGTTTCCAAAAACGACATGATACTCGAGCAAAAAACATGTTCTAAAATTCTACAACAGATCGACGTCAGAGATATAGGTCTATAGTTTTGCGCATCTGCTCGACGACCCTTCTTGAAGACTGGGACTACCTGTGCTCTTTTCCAATCATTTGGAACCTTCTGTTCCTCTAGAGACTTGCGGTACACGGCTGTTAGAAGGGGGGCAAGTTCTCTCGCAAGTTCTGTCGCAAATGTTCAGGTAATTTGATTAAGCAAATGTGTATGAGTTCTGAGGGGCGGTATGGGTTTGACAGGTACTGATTCTTGTGCAACATGTCTTCAAAATATTTCACAAGACTGGAAAATTCAGATTGTTCGAAATGTTTCATCATTATGATGCTATGTTTTACTCGGTCTTGTGTAGCTTGAGACCAATATGCTGAGAGGAAGGCATGATAAAATTCTCCTTCAGTGTGACAATCGTGAATGACCGATCGCATTCTTACAGCTGGTTCATTCTCCAAGTAGCCACACATAAAATCTAACCTGTGCTCCAATAACCAGTTGGGAGGAAAACAATGAGAGAATTGATGGAGCCACGCTTGTGGATGAATGTCGTTGGCAGAATTCTTAAACGTTTTGAATTTACGTGTGGTAATGAACAGCTTATAGTCAAAATTATCATGTCGCCGAGTCGCATGTCGGTCATTGTTACGTCGTTTCGGTGGTTCCATCTCAAAATTCGGTGTACCTTGTCAATGTCTTTCATAACTTCCGAAGTGCCCTGTGTTATTATTTTGTGGCTGTTCCGTATTTCTATGTCCCTCTTCCCGTATTGGAACGCGAGTGTCCTCTGAAATACGTAATTCTTGTATTACCTGTGTCAGCTGATCTTGTACTTCCCGGATTTCTCTTTGGTGTTGCGTATTAATTTGATTCAGATTTTGTTTCAGTTTCCTAATTTGTTCACACTCCTCTGTGTCATTAAAGACTACCGGTTTTGTGTCATTCAGATTATCATCTACCTTCTTAGATAAATTATTTAGCTCATCCGAAAGTTCAACTACTTTCTCTGATAATGAACTAATTTCCTCCATGTGTCTTTCTACTGTGTCCTTTAAGTTTTCTTGAGTTTTTGCAAGTTGCGTAACCGAATCGGTAGATGCAACTGAGTCCATTTTAGCTTGCAAGGTCTCATGATTTTCATGAACAATAGTCTGCAGTTCTTTTATGGCTGCTTCGTGATTCTGTAATGCATTTTCATGACGCGAAAAAATAGGTTGTAAATGCTCAGAAATTTGTGTTTTTACGTCATTACAGACTTTTTGACATTTCGATTGAATGTTATGTAACTCAGCAGTTAAATCTTCACGTGTTTGTTCGAGAGTTTGTTCCAATGAGTCTAACTTTTGAAGCTTTTGCTGTGTTTGTATCTGATTTTGTTCCATTGTGTGTAACTGTTGCTGTGTTTGTCTCTGGTGTTGTTCCATTGTGTCTAACTTTTGAAGATTTTGTTCCATTGTGTCTAACTTTTGAAGATTTTGTCCCATTTGTCTCTGATTTTGTTCAAGCGTTGTCCCATTTGTTGCATTAACTGTAATAACAATGCACTGGTGTCTGAAACATGTTCCTCAGTGCTATTCGGCAACGCATTTGAACCGGCAATATTCGCAGTTTGAATAGCAGAAAATGTGTCTTGACTTATTTGAGAAAAGGGTTAGGACGCAAAACCTGAATCTACAGTATTTGTAAGATTGTGTCCTGTCATTTCGGATTCCTGAGGCAAGCTGTTGCCGACCGATCGATCGATAATGCTTCCCTGTTCACTAATTGTTTCACTGTCTACACCATTGTTTGCAGCCCGCTCCATTTCCGTATGTACAATTACCAAATTACTACTTTGAACATTAATTAATTCATTACTCGGTGGCGCTAACACACTGCTTCCGTCTTCACTGTCATTTCTCAATTTACTTTGGAGCCTAGTATTACGTTTTTCACACGCCATTATTGTCACAATAATTCACACGACAACACAAAAAAACACAATTTGAAGAGCAAAAATAAGAGAACACATTAACATAGAACTGAAAATAATATCTAGTTAATTGTAAGCGCAGCTGCGAAATACTTGGTGCAAATCTACATGCATGCCACAGCTGTTTTACTGAGCAACAATGAAAGGCTGCAACTACAAAGGAGATTCTCTCTACAATTACGCGCTAGCAATAAACAAAATCTACACTAATTACACAAACTACAAGAAAAAATCAGAAGATTCCAGTGAGGTGTCCTCGGCTAAGGGTCGACATATGAAACGTCCCCTTAGAAAAATTTTTACACGTCTGTGCTTAAACTGACACACAATATTTTTTAGCGCAACGCAATCTGACTTTCAATAGTCCCTACAAAAAGTGCCCCTGACTAACATTAACCTATACGTTTCACAAATCACTTACCTCACCAAAAATCTTCGTTACTCGAACTACTGTAATACAGCGAGCGTCATTACTGCCAGCTAAATAAAAGATTCAAACTACGGAAGTCACTAACTACTGATAGGGATAGTTAGCAAATGAAAGATTTTAATACAGAACAAACAAAGTATTTACCTTAATAGTGTTGAAAAACTATAATATACATAGTATCCAGTATAACAAATTTCAAAACTCTGCCGTCTCTCTCCCCACATCCACCACTGCTGGCAGCTCACCTCCAACTGCGCAACGCTACGCGCTGTTCACATCCAGCTGCCGCTGCCCAACACTACAATGGCAGACAACAATGCAAACTAGCCACAGACTGCACACAGCACAGCTAGTGATTTTCGTACAGAGCGCTACGTAACGTTGCCAATAAGAAAACATAAACAGCCTACTTACATGGTACTATAGACAAATGTTGAAAATTTGATGGACTGATAAGGTAAGGAATGAGGAGGTTCTACGGAGAATCGGAGAGGAAAAGAATATGTGGAAAACACTGATAAGGAGAAGGGACAGGATGATAGGACATCTGCTAAGACATGAGGGAATGACTTCTCTGGTACTAGAGGGAGCTGTAGAGGGCAAAAACTGTAGAGGAAAACAGAGATTGGAATACGTCAAGCAAATAATTGAGGGCCGGCCGGTGTGGCCGAGCGGTTCTAAGCGCTACATTCCGGAACTGCGTGACCGCTACGGTTGCAGGTTCGAATGCTGCCTCGGGCATGGATGTGTGTGACGTCCTTAGGTTAGTTAGGTTTAAGTAGTTCTAAGTTATAGGGGACTGATGACTTCAGAAGTTATGTTCCATAGTGCTCAGAGCCATTCTGAAATAGTTGAGGACGTAGGTTGCAAGTGGTACTCTGAGATGAAGAGGTTAGCACAGGAAAGAAATTCGTGGCGGGCCGCATCAAACCAGTCAGTAGACTGATGACAAAAAAAAAAAAAAAAAGAAAAAAAAAAAAGTCATGACTTCCTCTTTAAAAGCATGAAGAAACTAGGATTTTGACCTCATCTCGTACAATTAATTCGCATACTTACTACAAACGCCTCTTCACGGATCCTAATTAATGGCCATTTTGCAAAAGAAGTTTACATTGGGCAATCCATCCGCCAAGGATATCCTCTGTCGATGATTTTGTAAGCCATTGCTGTAGAGCCGCTACTGAACAACTCAGCGTATAGCGGGATCGGTCTTTTCGTCGAGACTGTCACTGTCCCATGCACTGCGTATGCTGACGATATCTGCGTAACTGTGTCATCATCGCAACAACTTCTGTGAGCGGAAACTCTTTTACAAACATTCACGTTTCATTCAGGAGCAATACTAAATAGAACTAAAACCACAGCTTTGCAGATCGGAGGCGGTATCGGAGACATATCCCATGTTACCTGGTGGAAAGTCAAGGATTATCAGACAATCCTCGGTGTTACCTTTGAGGCCAAACCAGACAAATTCCTGACGAAGAACCGGTCACACATGCTTAATAAATTACGTGCTGCTTTGATACCTCAGCCGGCCGGAGTGGCCGTGCGGTTTAGGCGCTACAGTCTGGAGCCGCGTGATCGCTACGGTCGCAGTTTCGAATCCTGCCTCGGGCACGGATGTGTGTGATGTCCTTAGGTTAGTTAGGTTTAATTAGTTTTAAGTTCTAGGGGACTAATGACCACAGCAGTTAAGTCCCATAGTGCTCAGAGCCATTTGAATCATTTTTTTGATACTTCACTCCGACCGTGACTTGAACATCCTACAGAAAGTTAAGACCATCGAGATCGCCATTACGAGCAAGATGAATTATTTGACGCAAATTGTTCCAATCTCCGACCATCTAGCCAAGAGTATACAACAAGCGTTAGGTTGGTTTCTTTTTAGGGGGCACATTTTCAAAGTTCAGTTCGATACCTTAACCATACCTTCGTCCAAAGGTGGCCTTAACCTCATTAAGGTACACAAAAAATATATCACCCTGCTCCTAAATCGCATCAGGAAGGAGTTTCGTACCCGGAGGACCAGTCTCATCACAAACCTCATTCAGCGGTGGAAGCCTTGATCCACCCGTTAATATCGCCGGCATTCCACTTTCTTACCGAAATGTGCGACTGTACTACATGGAAATGAGCTACATTCGACACAACATCGTCGATAACGGAAGCCTGACGAACAGGAAGTTCTATGACCTTCTCATGACAACAAACCACAGGAATCGTCTCGAAGAAAAACATCCACATACACACTGGAGTATAGTATGGCGGCATGTGCACAGCGACATGTTACCATCACGCGTCATAGCCGACTGGTATCTAACAGTCAACGATAAAGTAGCAACGAATGAAAAGCTGCATAAAATAGGCCTTCACCCAACGCCTAACAGTGACGCGTGCGGCAGAGTCGATACGCTTATTCGTAGGTTCACGTGCGGACATGCAGAACAAATTACAACATTTCTTCGTCAACGATTGTCGGTGATAGACCGTACGACGCCCAGTGGTGTAGACCTTTTAGAGATCATTCAGCCACAAAAACTGAGATATCCACGAGCAAAAAACCACGCTGCAACGTGGATCATGGGCCACACAGCATCGTTTATTATGCAGAATAGGCATGCTACTTTCCTAGACTATTATTCTTACATAGAAATTGAACACTTTAAAATGAGCCAACTTAGTGACTACAGGAGGATATTTGGAAATATGCTGAAAATCATAATTAACGGTTAAATGCTTCAAATACGATACTTCGGATAGCAGAGGTTGCCAGTGATCTGTATGTATGAACCCTATTTGCCTCCTGGAACTTTAGTTCTTGTCGGAATTTTAAGATACTATCCAGACGCTCACCAATGCAAAGGACATTTTTGCTTTCCCATCTTCGTTTTAACATTTTCCTTCTCTTGCAGAGCAGCGGAGCAACTTTCCTTCAACAATGAAGTGATAGTCCTTTGTGCACCATAAAATTTTCTGTTTACTACTTGGAAAAAAAAAACTCAAGTAGACATTCCATTTCTTATATTGAGCAATGGCAGCCTAGAACTGATATATACTTTGTTCATTCTATTCTCATTACAAATTGGAGCAAATGTTTATTTCCTCTTCCTTAAAAATAAATAAAAAAAGATGTATAGAGCGTTTGCCACAAAAAAAAAGTGGAAGAATGTCTGCTTCGCATGCAGAAAGTCCTAGGTTCAGATCCCAGCTCCTCCAATTTTTCTTTCTCCGTGCAGCAGTACATGAAAACTTTTGACTATCACCATATTCTATAAAATTCAGGGTACAAGATTCTTCCCCCAAGCAAGTGGATTTCGTGCAGTTCGACCTCATAGCGGGAGGACGATGACCTGCAAGAGCCTGGGCTCCGATCCCCCAACTGAATAAATAAAAAAATAAATAAAAAAGCAAAAAAAGTTGGTAGAGCACCTTACCGCGAAAGGCAAAGGTCCGGAGTTCGAGTCTCGGTCCGGCACACAGTTTTAATTTACCAGGAAGTTTCGTTTCAGCGCACACTTCGCTGCAGAGTGAAAAATCTCAATCTGGAAACAACCCCCAGGCTGTGGCTAAGCCATGTCTCCGCAATATCCTTCCTTCCAGGAGTGCTAGTTCTGCCAGGTTCACAGAAGAGCTTCTGTGAGGTTTGGAAGGTAGGGGACGAGGTACAGGCATAATTAAAGCTGTGAGGGCGGGTCGTGAGTCGTGCTTGGGTAGCTCAGTTGGTAGAGCACTTGCCCGCGAAATGCAAAGGTCGCGAGTTCGAGTCTCGGTCCGGTACACAATTTTAATCCGGCAAGAAGTTTCATATCAGCGCACACTCCGCTGCAGAGTGAAAATCTCATTCTGGAAACAACTCTCAGGCTGTGGCCAAGCCATGTCTCCACAATATCCTTTCTTCCATTAGTGCTAGTTCTGCAAGTTTTGCAGAAGAGCTTCTGTGAGGTTTGGAAGGTACGTGACGAGGTACTGTCAAATTAAAGCTGTGAGGACGGGTCGCGAGTCGTGCTAGTGTAGCGCAGTTGGTAGAGCACTTGCCAGCGAAAGGCAAAATTCCCGAGTTCGAGTCTCCGTCCGGCACACAGTTTCAATCGGCCAGGAAGTTTCATATCAGCGCACAGTCCGCTGCGGAGTGAAAATCTCATTCTGGATATTTCTTAATAATTTTTCTCAGAACAATTACTTTCCTTGACGCTTGTTTCAATTATAAAACAAAGCCTTGTGCTTCACTAGAAAATTTCTACAGTAAACTTTAACCATTCATAATGTTATAATAATAAGAAACGACACAATTACGAATGTAAAGTAAAACTACATTACCTCAAAAAAATTCCGTTATTATGTCCTTGCATTCATATCATCTCGGTTTCACAAAGATTTTCCGTGAAATATATTATTACAAGATCATTTTTAACTGATGTTGCCCTCACTACACTGCAGGTCATCTTCAATCCTTCTCAAAACAAGTACATAGCCAGACTGTCAAACACACATTCACTCTCTGACCAACATCTATGCTCTCAAGAACAGACATACAAAGAATACGGTTATATCGGCACGACAGACGTTAAACACCATTATCAGATTCGCTACTGCATTCACAACTATGGCAAAAACTTCTTGAAAATCGATATGGCAAATAGGATAGCTCTCTTTCAAGCAGACACCCAAAACAGGTGAGTTGATCTAGAGGCATCTATTATGATTCTCATGTATCGTTCAGATTAACATCTACCTTAGTGACATGCACGTTCTTGTGCCAGACTATTGCACAATATTAAGTCACAGAATATATAAGAGACAAGGTCGCTGTAGTCCGCACTCCCTAAGAATTTCCAGATAATTTCTGGATAATGTTATTCCTGGTCTTTAACTATTCTGCATGTGGCGTGAGATGAGTTCAGAACAAAAATTAATGATAAGGAAAGTGTGGTTCCTAGATAATTAACTGATGAAAGCGTTATGAATTATAAGAAGTGCAGGGCAAATGCTTAAACTTTGGTCTCCTAGAAGATTTTATTAATTGAACTCAATTGGGTATTTAGCAGTATTGTTCATTATTGTGATAAATATTCAAGCTGTCTAAATAAGTTTGTGTTTCTATAACTGTTTCTTCAGTGGTAGTCGATTTTAACTGTTACGGATGTTTGCCAATTACATTATTGCGTTGTGACGTTATTAAAATATTTAATGAAAAGAGCAACTAGAACGTAAATCAGCAAAAAAAACCACGCCATTTCCCTTTAATAAGTTCGATATTTTGACTCGGTATTTTCCTGTCCCACCACTTGGAAGCGGGAATTTCAATTACCACTGGCTCAGCCTAGAACCAAAACTCAGTGACTTTCCATTGTCTTGTAGCCAACAAGAGGGACGAAGAGGCTAAAGAATCTGTGGACACAAGTACAGTAAGCCCATCTACTTACAAACCGATCACATCTCTGCAATAAATTATGCCTGAGGTTTTTCAAATACTGCTACTACACACAAAATGTATTGACTGCTTAAATGATTGAAACATCAACATCATGAAGCTACAGTGACAGTAGAAACAAAGATTTAACACAATTGCTTATTAATATTGAAGATTCTTTGTATTGTCGTGTTATGTCCCGTGATAACCTAAAAAGAGAGAGTATCACTTTGTATCTTGGTCTGTTGTTCACAAGAAATTTTTTTGAATAATAACTCACTTTGTACTGGCGCCGTGACTGTGTTCTTGTGCTATGTCGACGTACCTCTATTTCTATGGCTCTTTCTAAGCAGTAAGCTACTGTTGATAAACTTCTAAATGTAACTTGAAACATGATATCACAAACAAACCAATAGTTCAAAAACATGGCATCGGCCAGAAAAAAAGCTAGTTTCGATATGAGTGTCGACATGTCATTCCTGCTGTTGTTTGTCACTGACAGTGTCTACTGATTATCTTCCTGTTACAGCATGGATGCTGTTTGGCAAAACGTATTAATAACTGAAGGATTATAATGGAAATGACAGTATACAATTTATATTTTTAGAACTACAAAGGGACCCAGAGAAAGTTGAATGGAAATTGATGAGGAAATGTGAGTTCTTAATCTATGTCATTTTATTTCGGATCTGTTCTGTCCTCTTTATGTCATGGATGAATATTACAATTTCCCCCAAGATGGCCATTCTCCAGCTCTCGTCTAACATATGCAGAACCTCAGTATCATTGTCTACTGCAACACTGAGTCTTATTTCGTTTATATGTTTCTCTGTAGTTGATTTGCTAGTTTATAAAGTCAGAAACGATCGTTGTGTTCTTAAAAATGTGTTTTGAAACTGTCAATCTAGTATTTGTTGCAAGGACTGATTGTGACTGTATGAATTCATGTTTTTCTTAGTTTCCCTTCTGGTTGTGAGATGTCATGGGCCCGGTTTCCCGGGTTCGATTCCCGGGTCAGGGGTTTTCTCTGCCTCGTGATGACTGGGTGTTGTGTGATGTCCTTAGGTTAGTTAGGTTTAAGTAGTTCTAAGTTCTAGGGGACTGATGACCATAGATGTTAAGTCCCATAGCGCTCAGAGCCATTTGAACCATTTTTAGATGTCATGAAACAGTTTCCTTTCTGAAATAATCTGGATATCTGAGTTTTTAACTGCATAGCTATTTTGTCTTTAATAACTTCTTGGTATATTATAGTTATACACTTAATGTTTTTGTATGTTTCGGAAGATGGTTCTGTACATTTTTTCGCTTTTGTTTTACCGCATGTGTTATGAAAGTGTCTCTATTTCAGTTTCATGATAGCCTGTCAAGTGCAATGTATCTGATACTGTTTATTTCAACCTCATCATCTTCAGAATTAAATGGGAATTTGTGTGCTTGCTTAAGAAGGATCTGAATGCATCTTCTTTATGTGAGTAGGGGGTATGTGGGGGATTTATTAATGACAGTGTCTGTGAATTTTGGTTTTCTATGCACAGTGATGTTCAGCATCTGCTTTGTGTTAGTTATCGTTAGGTCTGAAAACTTCATTTTGTTTTTCTATCTGCTGTTCTATTCCAAAGTTGTAATTTTTGTGTAAATTATTGAATCTGTACAAGAACGTTTCTATTTATCCTTCAGTTCCATTTCACACCATGAATGTGTCATCCGCTAAATGTCTGTAGTAGTGCACAATTTTCTGGCTAATACCATTATTGTTTAAAATTTTATTTTTAAGGCGTTTAATGCAAATTTTTGCAAACATCACTACCTATTGCTAGGCCTATATCATTTTTGTTCATTTCATCGTTGAATGTGAGGCAGTTGTGAGAGAAAACAAGATCTAGTAATTCTATTAGTGCAGGGCTTAACAACTGGCCGGTTTTGAGCGCGAGTACTCGCGTCTGCTCAGGCACGTGCTCGCAAACAGGTGCAAGGTCGCGGAGTAGGGAAGGAGGGGAGGGAGGGGAAATGCACGCGCACGTTTGAATAGAGCCGCAGCATGCCTATTGAATTCGCACCGACTGTGTAACGTTTAAAGTACTACGATTAGCTCTAACAGTCACTTCGCTGGTTAAGAATCATGTCAAGTCCCCGTTGTGTAACCCCAACCATGCTTTCGCAGTTCAACCGCCATTGGGAGGAATTGTATCTGTTTACAGAAAAAGATGGAGCTGCAAAATGTTTAGTATGTCACAAAACGCTGAATTCTTTTAGGAAATTTAATTTGCAGCAACATTATATGTCGTACCACGCGAAAGACTACGGAAGTGGAAAATGTGATGGACCAGATCGTGCACAGGAAGTTATTAAACTTAAAAGGAAGCTATCCGAAGAAGATCTGGACGACGAAGAAAAATCAACTGAGGCAGCTCTCAGAGTGAGTTACAAAATTGCTTTGCTTTTAGCAAAATTCCTACGCCTCTTCACTGATGGCGATTTAATAAAAGAATGTTTGGTAGCTGCTGCGGAACATTTGTGTCCATCTCAAGTTGAACAGTTTCTGATTGTGCCATTATCTAACATGACCATTATGCGTCGCATACAGGACATGTCAGACGACGTCCAGAGCCAGCTTGCAAATATCTGTAAAGATTTTATGGCGTATTTTCTAGCTCTGAACGAAAGTGTTGATATCACTGGAACAGACAGCTTGCCATATTTATTAGAGGTGTTAACAGAGATGTTCAGGTGAGGGAGGAGCTCCTCGATGTAGTAGTCATGACGAACACTGCAACTGGAGGTGATATTTTAAGAAGTGTAGAAGAAGGTGTTGAAAATATAGGATTTTCGTGGAATTCTTTAGTTCCAGTGTCTACAGACGGTGCACCAGCGATGACAGGGAAAAAATCAGGTTTCGTTGCGCTGTTGAAGGAGAAAATGCAGAAACTGACCGTGCCGAATGAAATAAGCGGCGTTCACTGTGTGATCCACCAGGAAAACTTATGTGCAAAGAGTATCACTCTAAAAAATGTGATGAGTGTTGTTGTTCGCACAACCAATATAAGGAAGCATGGGCTACAACACAGACAATTTTAAAGCTTTCTTGAGGATGTAGAAAACCAGTATGGTAGCCTGCCTTATTACAGCGAGGTCCGCTGGCTTAGTCGTGGCGAATTATTAAATCGATTTTTTTGCCTATTAAATGAGATAAATATGTTCATGGAAATAAATAACATGTGTGTTCCTGAATTGAAAGAGCCTTCATGGAAATGTGATCTCGCGTTCTTAGCAGATTTAACTAGCCATCTGAAAGCTTTGAACATTTCACTACAAGGTAAAGATCTGCTAATTACTCATTTCATAGATCGAATACGAGCTTTTAAAATGAAATTGACACTTTGGGTGAGTCAGCTGGAAACAGGAAATCTAGCTCATTTTCCTAAATTACTATCCATGCAAGATGTTCACAAAAACTTTGAACGTTATTCACATAGTTAAGTTGCCCTTAAGGAAGAATTTGATCAACTCTTTCAAGATCTGACAGCACTAGACAGTGATTTTGATCAGTTCTCCTCTCCATATTCAGCGAATATTGAAGAGATCCATCCTGAGCTGCAACCAGAAATTATTGACCTGCTGTGTGACAGAGAATACGGAGAAAAATTTCGGAACAAGAAAAACATTTTGGAATTCTACAGACAGTTCCCTCAGCATAGATTTCCTCGTTTGCACAAACTGGCGGCTACAGTAGTATCAATGTTCGGTTCCACGTATGTTTGTGAACAACTGTAACAAGACGCGCCTGAGAAACGCATTTTCTTATCGAAATTTAAACTGCACGCTGCGCCTACAATGCACAAGAACAATTACTCCGAACATAAACGCAATTGTAAAGGGCAAAAAGTACAAGGTAACCGAGAATCCCACACTTCAGTGACACCTTTTATTGTGTAACAGTTCACAAATTAATACGAATGTAGAGGCATACACTAAGCTAATAAAATTATCTGGCACGTGTACATTCTCCTTTATTTGTTTCATTTGTCGCAGTATAATTCGTGAGTGATATCCCTGCAGGTGGCCGCGGATTTACATTGACTGGCGGCAGCTGTTGTGTGCCCCACGTGACTCGCCCCACTCTCCGCTCTGGTCCGGTAGTGGGGGTAGCGTGCTCACGCTGCTCCATGTTCGCGCCTTGCTGCTCACAGCTTGCTCCGCGAGCACGTATGTTGTGAAGCCCTGTATTAGTGCAACTACTTTAACTGTGAACATAGATATGTTGATAAATTATACTTAATGATATTTATAGACTCTTTGATGGATATTGTGCTGTAAAAGTTTACTATGTCTAGGTAAATAAGATTTTCATTGGTGAGATTTGAAGTCATTTGATACTGTGAATTCCTTGATAGCAATTGTTCACTGAAAAAGAAGTTAGAAATCTGTTTTGGTTTTGTAAAATTTGGTGTAGCCTTCTCAAGAAATATTAGCTTGGATGGTTCATAGCACTAATAGTTGGACTGAGAAGGACATTAGTTTTATGGGGTTTTGGTTGATAATATAACTTAGAAGTTGTTGGGTTGATTATTGTTAACATATGACTTTCCTCCCTTTTTAAAAACAAACATGGTTTATTCACCTGCCTTTTTATTTTAATGTTGAATTTCTGTGGGGGTAATTGAGGTACTTTGTACGTGATTATTCTGAAAATCCTTCTTTACATACTCACATTTTCTCATAATCATTATTGTGGAACCCTTATCAGATTTCACTGCTATAGCGTAGCCCTCAATCAGCTTCCTGTTGATCCTTGTACGTGATTTATTCATTCCTACAGATGCTTTTGTTGGATTTATCTTTATGTTTCCCATTATCAGTTTATTGGTTTTGTGATCTGTTACTGTTTGTTCATTTTTATTAAGTTTGGCGATACAAGCTGCTCTTTTTAACGAGAAAATGATGACGTGGTTGGTATTCTGATTAAGGTCTCATTCTAAATTTTGCTTGAGACTCTTCTTTAGCAGAGAAACTTTACAGTTAGTGAAATGCATGTTTGTAGCACTTACTACTCTTAGAAAAAGTCTGTGAGAGCTCTGACTCTTGATGATAGAGGAAAGATTAGCGTTTGACTGTCAGAATTGATCTAGTTTCTTCATATGTGTTGCTTTAATTTCGTTCCAAAACCTTTTTAGATGTCCATTTAAGACATCTTTGAGGAAAGCTGCTTGAGATAGAAGGCAGAAGAGTAGTGAATCCAACTGCAATTTAAATGCTACCATATCCAGTATACGTGATATTTTTTTACTGTTATTTCTCTTAATTTTTCAATACTCTCGCCTTTATATTGTGCAAACTTGACTGTGTCTGAACTATTATTTGTTTCTATTTGTAAATGTTTGGGAGTTACACATTCTTTCAAACAGATTTTTTTAAGTTATATACTTAGGTTGGCTTTGAGGGTTACAGTGGGACGAAGCCTCTCCATCGTTTCTAGGTCCCCAGTTCAATACACAATACACAATAGGTTGGTTTGCTCTATTTTCACTTTACATTTACCTTTATTGATTAGTACAGGCTTTATGCAAAACACTATTTCTTTATATTCATCTCGATCTGTGCTTTATCTTCTGTGGTACAAATTTGTTTGTGTTAAGTTTACGTTCTTTTATCTATTGTAGGCCTCAAAGTTGGAAAATATGTACTATGTTCAGCATGTTTTGATTGTTCTCTTGAAAATCGTTAGCGAAAATTCCTTGTACAGATGTGCTTCTTGGGTCGTTTTCTGTCGTTTTGTCGTTTTGACAGTATGTCATCAGCAAAGTAATCATGAACCAGATTTGTGATTTGTTGAAGCATCAGTTTGGTGATGGTTGTTTATACGAGAGCTGGAACTTTAATAGTGGTAATTATTTATTTACAGCTCGTAAAAAATAGATACGTGTACCTTCAAAGTATTCACCAGCATTGTGTAACCCGCTGCCAGTGATGTGGAAGTCGTAGGATACTCTTAGCAGTACCAATTGTGTTGACAGATTGAGTGGCGCGGTCTATTGTCCGACGAATTTGTAGCAGCTCTGTCTCTAAGCTGGTCGTAGGTTGTGTTACAAAAATGAGGAGCATAGAGACAGAAGTGATGACACGTTCTGCAGGACCTGACCATCATTTTGCAGGACAATGCTCAAGCACGTACAGTGCAAGCTGTTACTCATTTGATTGACTGATGGGACTGCTAAGTGCTATACCACCTACTGCACTTTCCTGACTTAAGCCCTCGTGAGTTCAACACGATTTCTAAACTAAAGGAAACACTTCACGGCATTCACTTCAGATCTGCTACGAATTCGTCGGGCAATAGATCACGCCGGTCAAACTTTCAACACAACTGGCACTACTAAGAGTATCCTACGACTTCCACATCCCGGTTAACGGGTTATACACAATGCTGATTGCTAATTCGAAGGTCAGTAAAACTTTGAAACACGTATCTATTTTTTACGAGTTGTAAATAAATAGTTGCCACTATTTAAGTTCCAATCCTCGTATATGTTATTTACATTTTCTGTCATGTTGTGTATATCTGGTGGACATCTTTCTCTACAGCTAATATGTACAACGCTTTTACACCCCAATCTTTTATATAATTTCACTCTCACATATACTTTCATATCTACATGGATACTTTGCGCATCACACTTAAGTGCCTGGCAAAGGGTTCACCGAAGCACCTTCCCAATAATATTCTATTATTTCACTCTCGAACAACACGCGGGAAAAACGAACAGCTATATCTTTCCGTGCGAGCTCTCATTTCTCTTATTTTTTATGATGATCGTTTCACCCTACGGAGGTAGGCGTCAACAAAATATTTTCGAATTCTGAGGAGAAAGTTGGTGACTGAAATTTCGTGAGAGGATTCCGACACAATGAAAGACGCTTTTGTTTTAATATTGTTCATCCCAAATCCTATATCATGTCCTTGACAATCTCCCCTATATCGCTATAATACAAAACGTGCTGCTCTTCTTTGAACTTTCTCACCTACACCGTTAATCCTATCTGGTAAGGATCCCAGACTGTGCAGCAATACTGCAAAAGAAGACGGACAAGCGTAGCATAGGCAATCTCTTTAGCACATCTGTTACATTTTCTAAGTCTCCTACCAATAAAATACTGTCTTTGGTTTGCCTCTCCCACAACATTTTCTATGTGTTCTTTCCAATTAAAGTTGTTCGTAATTGTGACTCCTAGGTATTTAGTTGAATTTACGGCCTTTGGATTAGACTGATTTATTGTGTAACTGAAGTTTAACGGATTTATTTCATCACAAATATGGATGACCTCACACTTTCCACTATTTAGGGTGAACTGCCAATTTTCGCATCATTCAGATATCTCTTCTAAATCTTTTTGCGATTTGTATTCCTCTTGTGATGAGTTTACTAGACGATAAAAAATAGCATCACGTGCAAACAGCCTACGACGGCTGCTCAGATTGTCTCCAACATCGTTTATATGTACAAGGAGCAACAGAGGGCCTATAACACAACCTTGGGAAACGCCAGAAATGACTTCTGTTTTACTCGATGATTCCGTCAGTTACTACTAACTGACAGGAAATCACGAATCCAGTTACACAACTAAGACGATATTCCATAAGCACTCAGTTTCACTACAGGCGCCCATATGGCACAGTGTTGTTGTTGTTGTTGTTGTGGTCTTCAGTCCTGAGACTGGTTTGATGCAGCTCTCCATGCTACTCTATCCTGTGCAAGCTTCTTCATCTCCTAGTACCTACTGCAACCTACATCCTTCTGTATCTGCTTAGTGTATTCATCTCTTGGTCTCCCCCTACGATTTTTACCCTCCACGCTGCCCTCCAATATTAAATTGGTGATCCCTTGATGCCTCAGAACATGTCCTACCAACCGATCCCTTCTTCTGGTCAAGTTGTGCCACAAACTTCTCTTCTCCCCAATCATATTCAATACTTCCTCATTAGTTATGTGGTCTATCCATCTAATCTTCAGCATTCTACTGTAGCACCACATTTCGAAAGCTTCTATTCTCTTCTTGTCCAAACTATTTACCGTCCATGTTTCACTTCCATACATGGCTACACCCCATACAAATACTTTCAGAAATGACTTCCTTACACTTAAATCTATACTCGATGTTAACAAATTTCTCTTCTTCAGAAATGCTTTCCTTGCCATTGCCAGTCTACATTTTATATCCTCTCTACTTCGACCATCATCAGTTATTTTGCTCCCCAAATAGCAAAACTTCTTTACTACTTTAAGTATCTCATTTCCTAATCTAATTCCCTCAGCATCAACCGACTTATTTCGACTACATTCCATTATCCTCGTTTTGATTTTGTTGATGTTCATCTTATATCCTCCTTTCAAGACACTGTCCATTCCGTTCAACTGCTCTTCCAGGTCCTTTGCTGTCTCTGACAGAATTACAATGTCATCGGCAAACCACAAGGTTTTTATTTCTTCTCCATGGAATTTAATACCTACTCCGAACTTTTCTTTTGTTTCCTTTACTGCTTGCTCAATATACAGATTGAATAACATCGGGGAGAGGCTACAACCATGTCTCACTCCCTTCCCAACCACTGCTTCCCTTTCATGTCCCTCGACTCTTATAACTGCCATCTGGTTTCTGTACAAATTGTAAATAGCCTTTCGCTCCCTGTATTTTACCCCTGCCACCTTTAGAATTTGAAAGAGAGTATTCCAGTCAACATTGTCAAAAGCTTTCTCTAAGTCTACAAATACTAGAAACGTAGGTTTGCCTTTCCTTAATCTTTCTTATAAGATAAGTCGTAAGGTCAGTATTGCCTCACGTGTTCCAGTATTTCTACGGAATCCACACTGATCTTCCCCGAGGTCGGCTTCTACTAGTTTTTCCATTCGTCTGTAAAGAATTCGTGTTAGCATTTTGCAGCTGTGGCTTATTAAACTGATTGTTCGGTAATTTTCACATCTGTCAACACCTGCTTTCTTTGGGATTGAAATTATTATATTCTTCTTGAAGTCTGAGGGTATTTCGCCTGTTTGATACATCTTGCTCACCAGATGGTAGAGTTTTGTCAGGACTGGCTCTCCCAAGGCCGTCAGTAGTTCCAATGGAATGTTGTCTACTCCCGGGGCCTTGTTTCGACTCAGGTCTTTCAGTACTCTGTCAAACTCTTCACGCAGTATCGTATCTCCCATTTCATCTTCATCTACATCCTCTTCCATTTCCATAATATTGTCCTCAAGTACATCGCCCTTGTATAGACCCTCTATATACTCCTTCCACCTTTCTGCTTTCCCATCTTTGCTTAGAACTGGGTTTCCATCTGAGCTCTTGATGTTCATACAAGTGGTTCTCTTATCTCCAAAGGTCTCTTTAATTTTCCTGTAGGCAGTATCTATCTTACCCCTAGTGAGATAAGCCTCTACATCCTTACATTTGTCCTCTAGCCATCCCTGCTTAGCCATTTTGCACTTCCTGTCGATCTCATTTTTGAGACGTTTGTATTCCTTTTTGCCTGCTTCATTAACTGCATTTTTATATTTTCTCTTTCATCAATTAAATTCAATATTTCTTCTGTTACCCAAGGATTTCTAAGAGCCCCGGTCTTTTTACCTACTTGATCCTCTGCTGCCTTCACTACTTCATCCCTCAAAGCTACCCATTCTTCTTCTACTGTATTTCTTTCCCCCATTCCTGTCAATTGTTCCCTTATGCTCTCCCTAAAACTCTGTACAACCTCTGGTTCTTTCAGTTTATCCAGGTCCCATCTCCTTAAATTCCCACCTTTTTGCAGTTTCTTCAGTTTTAATCTACAGGTCATAACCAATAGATTGTGGTCAGAGTTCACATCTGCCCCTGGAAATGTCTTACAATTTAAAACCTTGTTCCTAAATCTCTGTCTTACCATTATATAATCTATCTGATACCTTTAATATCTCCAGGGTTCTTCCATGTATACAACCTTCTATCATGATTCTTAAACCAAGTGTTAGATATAATTAAGTTGTGCTCTGTGCAAAATTCTACCAGTTGGCTTCCTATTTCATTTTTTAGCCCCAATCCATATTCACCTACTACGTTTCCTTCTCTCCCTTTTCCTACACTCGAATTCCAGTCACCCATGACTATTAAATTTTCGTCTCCCTTCACTATCTGAATAATTTCTTTTATATCATCATACATTTCTTCAATTTCTTCGTCATCTGCAGAGCTAGTTGGCATGTAAACTTGTACTACTGTAGTAGGCGTGGGCTTCGTGTCTATCTTGGCCACAATAATGCGTTCACTATGCTGTTTGTAGTAGCTTACCAGCATTCCTATTTTCCTATTCATTATTAAACCTACTCCTGCATTACCCCTATCTGACTTTGTGTTTATAACCCCGTAGTCACCTGACCAGAAGTCTTGTTCGTCCTGCCACCGAACTTCACTGATTCCCACTATATCTAACTTTAACCTATCCATTTCCCTTTTTAAATTTTCTAACCTACCTGCCCGATTAAGGGATCTGACATTCCACGCTCCGATCCGTAGAACGCCAGTTTTCTTTCTTCTGATAACGACATCCTCTTGAGTAGTCCCCGCCTTTCAACACTTCGTGTGTGTAAGGAGTTCCTTGTGTTTCACAAGAACGATGCTTTCTAAACCATTGTTGATTACGTGTCAGTAGACCGTTCTCTTCGAGGTAATTCATAAGGGTCGAACTCAATATAGGTTTCATAATCCTGCTGCACATCTACGTTAATGACTTGGGCCTGTAATTTAGTGGATTACTCCTACTACCTTTATTGATTGTTGGTCAAACTGCGTAACTTTCCAGTCTTTGGGTACGGATCTTTCGGCGTGCGCACGGTTGTGTGTGGTTGTTAAGTATGGCGCTATTGCATCAGCATACTCTCTAAGGAACCTGACTGTTATACAGACTGAACCTGAAGAAATGCTTTTATTAAGTGATTTAATACATAGCTATGGTGCAGGGAAGGCAGTGACTGTGTCTTGCCGCTTGCATACTTTAATACGACCAGAATCTCTTTGGATTTTCTGCAAAGCTTCGGAAAAAAGTTTCGTACTGGCAACAGTTATAAGCATCTAGCATTGATGTCCGCGCTAAATTTCGAGCTTCTGTAAAAGATCGTCAATCTTAGAGATTTTGCGTTCATTTCAAATTGGCATTCTTTTTTCGTTGTTTCTGCGACAGTGTTCTGACCCGTTTTGTGTACCAAGGGGATCAGCTCCGTCGTTTGTTAATTTACTTAGAATAAATCTCTTAATTGCTGCCGATACTATTTCTTTGAATTGAAGCCACATCTGGTCTACAGTTATGTTGTTAATCTGGACTGCCGGCCGGAGTGTCCGTGTGGTTCTAGGCGCTACAGTCTAGAACCGAGCGACCGCTACGATCGCAGCTTCGAATCCTGCCTCGGGCATGGATGTGTGTGATGTCCTTAAGTTAGTTAGGATTAATTAGTTCTAAGTTCTATGACCTCAGAAGTTAAGTAGCATAGTGCTCACAGTCATTTGAACCATAATCTGGACTGACCCGAGATTTCGAACAAGAAGGCGTCAATTGAATTTTTGTCTGCTTTTTTGAATAGATTTTTCGTTTATTTTTGGTGGATTTGGGGTTACACTATTCAATCTCGCTACTACAACAATTTTTCATTGGCCCCTATTTCCGTTTTTATGCTCGTTATTAGCTCAGGATTATTTTGATAAGAGGTCAAGTACGTTTTCACAACCGTTTACTATTCACGTGGACTCATGAATTAACTGTTCTAAGCAATTTTCAGAGACTGCGTTAAGCACTGTTTAGAATGATGTTTTATGCCTACTTCTGGGTTTAAACATGAATTTTTGGCCAATACGTCGAGGGTAAATTAAAGTCACCACCAAATTAAACTCAAGTTTTCTTTGAACCTTTCAATAACTGTTCCACCTGGGTTGGGAGGATTGTAAAAGGATCCAATTATTACCTTATTCTTTTTGCCAAGAATGACCTCTGCCTGTACTAACTCAGAGGGACTATCTGATTCAATTTCGCTACAGGATAAACTACTTCTAACAGCAACAAATACCCCACCGCCAACTGTGTTTAGCCTATCCTTTCGGAACAACGTTAGCTGCTTCGCAAAACATTCGGCTGAACTTGTCTCCGGCATTAGCCAGCTTCCAGCGTGCATAGCGATTTCAGCATCAGTGCTTTGTATTAGCACTTGGAGCTCTGGTACTTCCCCAACACAGCTGCTCAATTTATAACTGTTATAACGATGGTTCCTATACTTTCTTCCTATGTTCGACCTGCACCCGTTGAGACTGAAGCCCTTTTTGTATTTCCCCGAAATCCTCTAACCTAAAAAACAGCCCAGTACACGCCACACAGCCCCTACATCCGTGTGCCCGTCTCCTGCGTATAGTTGACTCCCGATCTATTCAGCGGAACCCGAAGCCCAGTCCCCTATGGCACAAGTCGAAAAATCTCAGACTACACGGCCGCAGAACTGTCGGAGCCTCTGACTCAGATCCTCCACTTGGCTCTGTATCAAAGGTCCGCAATCGATCCTGTTGACTATGCTGCAATTGGGTAGCTCTGCTTTCATCTCGCAAGGAAGACTGGCCGCCTTTACCACTCTTGTTAGACACTAGAAACCAGAAAGAATCTCTTATAATCCCAAGTGACACTCGTCGTGGCTACCAACGTGAGCCACCACCTGCAGTTGGCTGCACCCTCTGCTCTTCATGGAATCCAGGAGAACTCTTTCTACATCTGGAATGACTCCATACAGGATGCACATGGAGTGCGCATTGACTTTCTTCCCCTCCTTCGCAGCCACGTCCCTAAGGGGCCCCATAACGCGCCTAACATTGAAGCACCGAACTACCAGTAATCCCACCCTCTGCGACAGCCTTGATCTTGCAGGCCGAGAGGTTCCCTCCGAAACAAGACAAGCGACTTGTAAAACAGTAAACTGGTAGCCAAGATCGCAGGAATTGTTTTAATTCCATGATTACCGGTTTCGGCGAAACTGAAGCCGCCATTATCGGATCTTAGGACACATACAGGTTACATCATCAAGAAAAACAATCACCATTGTTTGCCTTGATATTGTAACCTGTATGTGTCTAAGATCCGATAATGGCGGCTTCAGTTTCGCCGAAACCGGTAATCACGGAATTAAAAGAATTCCTGTGATCTTGGCTACCAGTTTATTGTTTTGCAAGCGTCTAGATCGCTCCCACATGATCATAATGTGCTCCCTACAAGAAAAGCGTCAGCATCTGGCTGAGGGTCGGTGTCTGCCACAGACGGCACCTAGAACCTGTTCGTCAGACTAACCGGGAAGGCCTTAGATGCAGCCACCTGGGAAGTCTTTCTCCGCCTGCCACGCCCAGAGGCGACCTCCCACTCGACCGCGGGTGAGAGGTCAACCTCAGTGCGAGCAGTAACTGGGCTCGTCACTGGTGCGGGCCGATCGGCAGACTCAGACATGCTGCACGTCCGTCGGATCCGCACGGCCGGGCCACAATAGTGATGCCCATCCACTGCAACTTCAAGCTGTGTAACCGCAGCTGAGATCGAAATGTCACCAACTCAGTTCGCATCCGCACGCTCCCACCACAGCTCCTGTCCACACTAAAGACCGTGGAAAACTATACTACACAGCAAAGATGGACAATCGAAACGCCATACGGAACTCTACTATGGACATGGAGGAAAGCGCAAGAACAGTGTTCAATAAACTACACTCCTGGAAATTGAAATAAGAACACCGTGAATTCATTGTCCCAGGAAGGGGAAACTTTATTGACACATTCCTGGGGTCAGATACATCCCATGATCACACTGACAGAACCACAGGCACATAGACACAGGCAACAGAGCATGCACAATGTCGGCACTAGTACAGTGTATATCCACCTTTCGCAGCAATGCAGGCTGCTATTCTCCCATGGAGACGATCGTAGAGATGCTGGATGTAGTCCTGTGGAACGGATTGCCATGCCATTTCCACCTGGCGCCTCAGTTGGACCAGCGTTCGTGCTGGACGTGCAGACCGCGTGAGACGACGCTTCATCCAGTCCCAAACATGCTCAATGGGGGACAGATCCGGAGATTTTGCTGGCCAGGGTAGTTGACTTACACCTTCTAGAGCACGTTGGGTAGCACGGGATACATGCGGACGTGCATTGTCCTGTTGGAACAGCAAGTTCCCTTGCCGGTCTAGGAATGGTAGAACGATGGGTTCGATGACGGTTTGGATGTACCGTGCACTATTCAGTGTCCCCTCGACGATCACCAGTGGTGTACGGCCAGTGTAGGAGATCGCTCCCCACACCATGATGCCGGGTGTTGGCCCTGTGTGCCTCGGTCGTATGCAGTCCTGATTGTTGCGCTCACCTGCACGGCGCCAAACACGCATACGACCATCATTAGCACCAAGGCAGAAGCGACTCTCATCGCTGAAGACGACACGTCTCCATCCGTCCCTCCATTCACGCCTGTTGCGACACCACTGGAGGCGGGCTGCACGATGTTGGGGCGCGAGCGGAAGACGGCCTAACGGTGTGCGGGACCGTAGCCCAGCTTCATGGAGACGGTTGCGAATGGTCCTCGCCGATACCCCAGGAGCAACAGTGTCCCTAATTTGCTGGGAAGTGGCGGTGCTGTCCCCTACGGCACTGCGTAGGATCCTACGGTCTTGGCGTGCATCCGTGCGTCGCTGCGGTCCGGTCCCAGGTCGACGGGCACGTGCACCTTCCGCCGACCACTGGCGACAACATCGATGTACTGTGGAGACCTCACGCCCCACGTGTTGAGCAATTCAGCGGTACGTCCACCCGGCCTCCCGCATGCCCACTATACGCCCTCGCTCAAAGTCCGTCAACTGCACATACGGTTCACGTCCACGCTGTCGCGGCATGCTACCAGTGTTAAAGACTGCGATGGAGCTCCGTATGCCACGGCAAACTGGCTGACACCGACGGCGGCGGTGCACAAATGCTACGCAGCTAGCGCCATTCGACGGCCAACACCGCGGTTCCTGGTGTGTCCGCTGTGCCGTGCGTGTGATCATTGCTTGTACAGCCCTCTCGCAGTGTCCGGAGCAAGTATTGTGGGTCTGACACACCGGTGTCAATGTGTTCTTTTTTCCATTTCCAGGAGTGTAGATTAACATGCAGAGATTCCCAAACTGAAGTACTGTAGCACACAGGTTAGACTACATAATTCGCTCCTGATTAAAATCGGTTTACTTTCCGACACAAGTGGAAACGCGAGAACTGCTTCTATTAAATATTACATTACCAAGCAGAAACTCAAGAAAGTAAACCATCAAAGCCACAGATGAAACGATATAATTCGCTCCTGGTTAGGAAGTATTAAAATGCCACAGAACAGATTACTTCCCTACGGCTGCCTGTGTCTCGGCCGGCTGCTGTTGACTTCACACGCATTTTCCACAAAACGTGGTTTGAAAAGACACTTATGTCTCCACACTCATTTGTGAGGAGCTATGCTATTGTCGCTGCTACCTTCTTCATCGTTTGCGTTACGTTTAGTGGGGCAGTAATTTTGCATGTTTCGTGAGGACTATTGTGATGCGTTTGCTGGGAGAGAACGCATGTATTGTGATGTGGTGGTATCGTATGTGTGTGTGCGCACGCTCGTGCATACGTGTGTGTGTGTTTTTTGCGTGAAAATGAAAGAGAGAGTGACACACTGAGAGACACCATCAGCATTATTGGAGAACAACTGCCGAAACAAGGCAACACAGTGAATGCACACATACAAGAAACTGAAGCCATGTCAAAGATTATAACAGGACCTCACCCATCAGTGGTTTACCATCAGACATATTTATAAATTACGCTGAAAAGTACACATCTAAGACAATGAAGGTTGCATGTAGGTACCGCTATGCTGACGACATCATCTGTTTGGTAGACGAAACACACAACCGGATAAAACAATTATGCAGCGACATAAAAACGGCTCACCCTATGATAAAATTCACCACTCAGATAGGAGCACTCTTGTTTCTTATAAATCACTGTACACAGGGTCAACAACAAACATGATCTTGGAACATCCAGGAAACCTAGAGCCACAGGAACAACCATCCACAACCATTCGAGCCCCCCTCCCAGTTGCACACAAACTCTCATGTTTCAGATACATGCTACACAGGTGCCACAGAACACTACCGGACAAATTCAGCTACATACAAGAATTATACGCAATATACCAGGTGGAGGAAATGGCTACAACACACAAACAAACCAAACAATGAATTAAGAGAAAACATTTAAATAAAACTCACCATGAACAAATTACCAGGCAAAACAGAGAACGAAGAACACAAACACTTATAAAATACAGGGAACCAGGAATATCCTACAAAGGATAAAGGATGGCTCATACTATGTAGAGCTACAAAACGTTCACAGGGTGGAGAATATCCTGAATATACAAGGCTACAAATATCGTTCCCCAAAAACAACACAGTGAAGAGAAATTTAAACGGTAAGAACACTACTACAGAAAAATTCTCCTAAACTAGAATATACTAGTTAATCTATAGTTCATTCCAATATGTCCATACAGTCCAGAAATGCAGAAAATTCAGAATAAGATATTCTGAACACGTCAGGGCTATAAAAATTTACAGTGCACACTCCGCTTTTGCAGATCACGTCATACAAGAAACCCACTACCCAAACAAGATTGAGAGTCATCTTCAGATCCTCAGACGAAGTAGTACATTTTATCAAAGACTCTTAATAGAGGAGAACTACCACACACAAAACACAGTGAAACAAGGCCATGAAGCCTGGAATGAAAATACAACATTGTGCAACAGAACACTATTTGGAACATTCAGTAAACTCTACAAAGACGCTTCCCCACAAAAACTACTTTAATCAGAATCCCTCAGTATCCTAAAACACTTGTTTCGAAATACCCTCTCCCACCAACCCGCCCCCCCCCCCGCCCTCTCTTCTCTCTCTCTGTGTGTGTGTGTGTGTGTGTGTGTGTGTATGTGTGTGTGTGTGTGTCCCTCTCATTTGACAAACACAAGCATTCACGCAAGCGCGCGCACACACGCACACACACACACACACACACACACACACACACACACACACAAACACACACACATTGCAAAAGTTCTCCAGCAGTAGAGACACTACATTAGTTCAGATGAAACATTCAACATTGGCGCCACACTAAACGTAAGGCGAGCGATGAACAATTCAGCAGCGACAATGACATGGCACCTGGCAACGACTAAGGAGACATGTCTGCTCGAATCCCACTTTGTTGAAGATACATATGAGACTGAGAATATATTTTTAAATCAAGGAGTGAAATCGGTGTACACATTAGCTGTAGAAAGACATAACCACTAGAGCCTCTCAAAAGGGTGGAAAACGAGACGTAGTAACATACTAAATCACTACTCACGAAAAAAGAACTCCATAAATGCACAAATTTTCCTCATCACTATTATTCAAATGACTTTCTGTTAATACAACAAAAACGGTCAAAAAAAATTCCGTAAATAGGCATTTTCACTGCCAATGTAATTTTCAAGCAAGCACTCGAAACAAGCGAAACAAAATGCACGTCTTATAATTTTTAGGCATTTTGTAGCTAAACGATCATAATCTGTCTATCATACGTTACAGAAATAAATCTGACCTACAGAATATGACACACAGGTGTGAGATCACGTCTGTGTGAATAAAAACAAATTAATGGCGTTTTTAATAATCTGGAGCTTAAAGAAACCCTAAAATTTAGATCACAAACACGGAAAAATATCAAGAGGAGCTTCCAGTTCCAGTATAAGAAGATTAAACGATGTATCAACGTGAAATATTTGTTATTCATTTTTAAAAAGAACCATAGCATCTGTAAGCAGACATGCTACGGGTACAAGTCCACATTCAGAAAAGAAAGTAAGGGTAATAGCATCTGTAATATCGGAAAGACCAGCCAGGAATTTACCTTGCTTGATTAGGTGGAAACCACGAGAAATCCAAATATAGGTGGCCGAACTGGGCCATCACCCTCCAGGATGCGAGTATGTGAATAGACATTCCCAACTAGAGGAAAGTACTCTGCATCTGGTACGATGATGGACGAGTGCTTGGTGTATAGGTTACTATCAGTTGCAAGTGTGTCATATCTCCCTATTAAAAACTGTTATTCTTTCATCTCTACCTTAATTCTTACGGCACAAAACATATTTGAAATACCTGGCGATGAAAAGAGTTGCTGGTTTAAGACTGGTTTAGCGCTGATAACTGGAAGAATTATGCTCTGTGCTGTTGTTTACATTACACAGCATGTGAAACTGTGTTCGCTGAAATACGTCGAAAGACACTATGCATGAAAATTTACAGTCATTAAAAGCAGTCGTAAAGAAAGTGACAACTAATATCTACTGCATTTTTATACAATACATTCTAATTAACACTGCATTATATCCATTTTATCTGTATAGTGCATATGTTACTTCAGTATATACAATGTACATTACGGTCAGCAGACAAGGAATACAACCGTGATGACGGATTTTAGGTTAAAGAACTGAGTAATCCAGAGTATAGTCACCATTAGTCTGCTGAAATGAAGTTCCCATTAACATTAGAAGCGAATATAAGGCGGCAAAGTTCATGGGATAGCGATATTGACATATACAGATGGCGGCAGTATGGCGTACACTAGATAATAAACGGCAGTACCATGGCAGAGCTGTCAACTGCACTCAGGTGATTCATTGACACTGTTTCTGATGTGATTCTGAACGCACAACAGGAGTCAATCGCATTTTAACGCTGAATGCGTGTTGCAGCTAGAAGAATGGGACATTACATTCTGTAAATCGTTAGGGAGTTCAATGTTCCTAGATCCACAGTGTCAAGAACGTGTCAAATTTCAGGCATTACCTCTCATCAGTGGCAACGCAGTGGTCGACGTTTATTACTTAACGACCGAGAGCAGTGGCGTTTGTGCACAGTTGTCAGTGCTAACAGACAAGCAAAACTGCGTGAAACAACCGCAGAAATCAGTATGTGACGTATGACGAACATATCCGTTAGGACAGTGCGACGAATTTTGGCTTCAGTTTGCTTTGTCAGCAGGCATCCGGCACGAGTCCCTGTAGCAACAGCGCGACATCGCCTGTAGCGCCTCTCCTGAGCTTGCAACCATATCGTTTGGACCCTAGACAGATGGAAAACCCTGGCCTGGTTAAATGAGTTCTTATTTCAGCTGGTAGGAGCTGATGGTGGGGTTGCCGTCTGGCGCAGACCCAAGGGAGTCATGGACCCTGCTTGTCAACAAGGCACTGTGGAGGCTGGTGGTGACTCCAGAGAGATGCCGATTGTGTCTGCATAGAATGGACTCGGTCCTCTGGTCCAAGTAAACCGATCGCTGATTGAAAATGGTTATCTTCGGCTACCTGGAGACCATTTGCAGCCACTCGTGGACTTGTGCCCAAACTACGAGGTGCATTCAAGTTCTAACGCCTCAGAATTTTTTTCTAATTAACTATTCACCCAAAATCGATGAAACAGGCGTTACTTCTCGACGTAATCGCCCTGCAGACAGACGTACACATTTTTCACAACGCTGACGCCATGAGTCCATGGCAGCGGCGAAGGCTTCTTTAGGAGTCTGTTTTGACCACTGGAAAATCGCTGAGGCAATAGCAGCACGGCTGGTGAATGTGCGGCCATGGAGAGTGTCTTTCATTGTTGGAAAAAGCCAATAGTCACTAGGAGCCAGGTCAGGTGAATAGGGAGCATGAGGAATCACTTCAAAGTTGTTATCACGAAGAAACTGTTGCATAACGTTAGCTCGATGTGCAGGTGCGTTGTCTTGATGAAACAGCACACGCGCAGCCCTTCCCAGACATTTTTGTTGCAGTGCAGGAAGGAATTTGTTCTTCAAAACATTTTCGTAGGATGCACCTGTTACCGTAGTGCCCTTTGGAACGCAGTAGGTGAGTATGACGCCCTCGCTGTCCCAGAACATGGACACCATCATTTTTTCAGCACTGGCGGTTACCTGAAATTTTTTTGGTGGCGGTGAATCTGTGTGCTTCCATTGAGCTGACTGTCGCTTTGTTTCTGGATTGAAAAATGGCATCCACGTCTCATCCATTGTCACAACCGATGAAAAGAAAGTCCCATTCATGCTGTCGTTGCGCGTCAGCATTGCTTGGCAACATGCCACATGGGCAGCCACGTGGTCGTCCGTCAGCATTCGTGGCACCCACCTGGATGACACTTTTCGCATTTTCAGGTCGTCATGCAGGATAGTGTGCACAGAACCCACAGAAATGCCAACTCTGGAGGCGATCTGTTCAACAGTCATTCGGCGATCCCCCAAAACAATTCTCTCCACATTCTCGATCATGTCGTCAGACCGGCTTGTGCGAGCCCGAGGTTGTTTCGGTTTGTTGTCACACAATGTTCTGCCTTCATTAAACTGTCGCACCCACGAACGCACTTTAGACACATCCATAACTCCATCACCACACGTCTCCTTCAACTGTCGATGAATTTCAATTGGTTTCAAACCACGCAAATTCAGAAAACCAATGATTGCATGCTGTTCAAGTAAGGAGAACATCGCCATTTTAAGTATTTAAAACAGTTCTCATTCTCGCCGCTGGCGGTAAAATTCCATCTGCCGTATGGTGCTGCCATCTCTGGGACGTGTTGACAATGAACGCAGCCTCATTTTAAAACAATGCGCATGTTTCTATCTCTTTCCAGTCCGGAGAAAAAAAAGATCGGTGGCCTTAGAACTTGAATGCACCTCATACAATGGAATTTTTGTGGATGACTATGCACCATCTCACCGGCCCACAATTATTCGCGATTGTTGTGAAGAATATTCAGGACAATTCGAGCGAATCGTTTGGCCACTTAGATGGTCCGACATGAATCACATCGAAAATTTATAGGACATAATCGAGAGGTTAGGTTGTGCACAAAATCCTGCATCAGCTATGTTTCACAGTTGTGGACGACTGTAGAGCCAACATGGCTCAGAATTTCTGTATAGGATTCCAGCGACTTGTTGAATCCGTGCCACGTCAAGTTGCTGCACTAAGCCGGGAAAAAGGAGGTACGACACGATATTAGGAGGTATCGCATGACTTTTGTCACCTCGGTATGCAGCTGCCTTCGAGTAACTTTAGGCGCATGGGAGAGTACGTATTTTTTGAATGATCTGCAACTAGAATGTGAATTACAGCTGCAGCGTGCACCCACTGGTGCAGGTGATTTTGCCAAAGCGTCGTAAGTTAGTCGCGAAGTGGTCCTACGAAATGAAAAGATAACTGCATCTCCACGAAGGAAATGTAATGTAATTTCGTATGCCATGCCACTCAGCTACGGTGAAACTATGTTGATAGTGTACGATCGTTATTTGACATTTTCTAATAGATAATAGGTAAATTTGCAGGGTTCCCTGATGAAAGCATACAGTGAAATTGGTTGTTGAATGTTCGATCTCCATACAATAACCGAGAATTTCGCCTCTTTATATGTAATACATAACATTGGTTTATGTTGGGGACCAAGTGCCAAATCTGCTTCAACAGTCGACGATCTGTAGGTCTTCCTGCATGATTCTACAGTTATCTAGCATTGCCCCCGACGTTTAAGTACAACAGCATCAGCCGGGAGTAGCCTCACTACCTTCTGAAGACACCTGCTTAGAATACGAGGTGAACATTAATAAAATCGACAAACTGCAGGAATTGACTCTTGTCTGGAAATGGAGGAGAAAATGTTCTCTGAACATGTGTCTGGAAACCTACAGTTGCGGCGGTAAATGGCGCTGACGAATGATAGTTTGTATGTCCAAGTGTAGTGTTCTTCTCGCCTCTTGCAGGCTGTACTATTGGCGGAGCGTACTGTGAGCAGAAAAATCATCCGATATTCATAACGGGAACATGCCGAGAGGGTGATTCTGTACGGCCAAGCAGATGGAAACGGTCAGAAGAGCACGTCTATAGAAAATCAGGTACCCTCACAGACACCAACCACATCACACATTTCAAGAACTTCTTGGGCGTTTGTGTGATTATAGGTCTTTTCAGACAGACTAACGTGCAGGGAGGCTGCGGTGTGTACGTACACCAGATTTGGAGAACCAGGTACTAAATAATATTGAGACGAATCCTAGGACAAGCTCCGGGCAAGTGGCCCACCAATATGGCGTAAGCCATAGTAAGATTATGTGTATCCTGCATGGAAACCGCTACTATCTCTGTCACCTGCAGCTCCACGGAGGCTATTCTTAACATCTACATCTACAAATACATCTATATCCATACTCCGCAAGCCACCTGACGGTGTGCGGAGGAAGGTACCTTGAGAACCTCTATCGGTTCTCCCTATTATTCCAGTCTCGTATTGTTCGTGGAAAGAAGGATTGTCGGTATGCCTCTGTGTGGGCTGCAATCTCTCTAATTTTATCCTCATGGTCTCTTCGCCAGATATACGTAGGGGAGAGCAATATACTGCTTGACTCCTCGGTGAAGGTGTGTTCTCGAAACTTCAACAAAAGCCCGTACCGAGCTACTGAGCGTCTCTCCTGCAGAGTCTTCCACTGGAGATTATCCATCATCTCCGTAACGCTTTCGCGATTACTAAATGATCCTGTAACGAAGCGCGTTGCTCTCCGTTGGATCTTCTCTTTCTTTTCTATCAACCCTATCTGGTACGGATCCCACACCGGTGAACAGTATTCAAGTAGTGGGCGAACAAGTGTACTGTAACCTACTTCCTTTGTTTTCGGACTGCATTTCCTCAGGTTTCTTCCAATGAATCTCAATCTGGCATCTGCTTTACCGACGATCAACATTATATGATCATTCCATTTTAAATCACACCTAATGCGTACTCCCAGATAATTTATGGAATTAACTGCTTCCAGTTGCTCACCTGCTTTATTGTAGCTGAATGATAAAGGATCTTTCTTTCTATGTATTCGCAGCACATTACACTTGCCTACATTGAGATTGCCGGCCGGTGGGGCCGTGCGGTTCTAGGCGCTTCAGTCTGGAACCGCGTGACAGATACGGTCGCAGGTTCGAATCCTGCCTCGGGCATGGATGTGTGTGATGTCCTTAGGTTAGTTAGGTTTAAGTAGTTCTAAGTTCTAGGGGACTGATGACCACAGATGTTAAGTCCCATAGTCCTCAGAGCCATTTGAAACTTTTTTTTTTGAGATTCAATTGCCATTCCCTGCACAATGCGTCAATTCGCTGCAGATCCTCCTGCATTTCAGTACAATTTTCCATTGTTACAACCTCTTGATATACCACAGCATCATCCGAAAAAAGCCTCAGTGAACTTCCGATGTCATCCACAAGGTCATTTATGTATATTGTGAATAGCAACGGTCCTATGACATTCCCCTGCGGCACACCTGAAATCACTCTTACTTCGGAAGACTTCTCTCCATTGAGAATGGCATGCTGGGTTCTGTTATCTAGGAAGTCTTCAATCCAATCACACAATTGGTCTGATAGATCATATGCTCTTTCATTGTTCATTAAACACTGTGGGGAACTGCATCGAACGCCTTGCGGAAATCAAGGGAACCCGTGTCTATGGCCCTCTGAGTCTCGTGGACGAATAGCGAGAGCTGGGTTTCACACGATCGTCTTCTTCGAAACCCATGCTGATTCCTACAGAGTAGATTGCTAGTCTCCAGAAAAATCATTATACTCGAACATAATACGTGTTCCAAAATTATACAATTGATCGACGTTAGAGATATAGGTCTATAGTTCTGGACATCTGTTCGACGTCCCTTCTTGAAAACGGTGATGACCTGTGCCCTTTTCCAATCCTTTGGAACGCTACGCTCTTCTAGAGACCTACGGTACACCCCTGCAAGAAGGGGGGCAAGTTCATTCGCGTACTCTGTGTAAAATCGAACGGGTATCCCATCAGATCCTGCGGCCTTTCCTCTTTTGAGCGATTTTAATTTTTTCTCTATCCGTCTGTCGTCTATTTCGATATCTACCATTTTGTCATCTGTGCGACAGTCTAGAGAAGGAACTACAGTGCAGTCTTCCTCTGTGAAACAGCTTTGGAAAAAGACATTTAGTATTTCGGCCTTTAGTCTGTCATCCTCTGTTTCAGTACTATTTTGGTCACAGCGTATCTGGACATTTTGGTTTGATCCACCTACCGCTTTAACGTAAGACCAAAATTTTATAGGATTTTCTGCCAAGTCAGTACATAGAACTTTACTTTCGAGTTCACTGAACGCCTCTCGCATAGCCCTCCTCACACTAAATTTCGCTTCGCGTAATTTTTGTTTGTCCACAAGGCTTTGGCTATGTTTATGTTTGCTGTGAAGTTCCCTTTGCTTCCGCAGCAGATTTCTAACTCGGTTGTTGTACCACGGTGGCTCTTTTCCATCTCTTACGATTTTGCTTGGCACATACCCATCTAACGCATCCGTCGTGACGTAGATGAGATGCGGCTTTGTACTGTTTCCCGGGAGGATTTGCTGTCGTTGCACTCACACCGTTCACTTCTGCACTTATGTTCATAGGACCTTTTTCCTTCCATTTCTAGCCATAAGTCCGTCCCTGCAATTTATCGGTTTTATTAATGCTCTTACTGTATAATCGTGATGCGTTTGTACACTATACTCAAAGACTAACTTCTTATGTATTCATTTCATTTCATTGCGACCTCGCACGTTCGACAGACTCTTGGTTGACCAAAAGTTGTGGACATGCATCTTTTCATCTCGCTCTGCAGCTACAGGCTAGCCTTGGTAAGACAGTTAATGTTGTACGGGTCAGTCGTATCTTCCCTCATGGTCCCTGAGGACGGGGAAATTTTTGATGCTTCAGTTGGCGCGTCTGGTGTCTCTTGGTCCTGGCCTGTTGCCTGCCAACTAACAGCGTAGCCCGAAACAAATTTGCAAGCTTTTGTCTTCGCGCTATTGCCCTCTTTTACATTTTTTTCCCCGGACTGGAAAGGAATTTCATTGTTTTAACTAGAATGGATATTTTGCACAACATCAAAGGGCCGTGTGTCCAGTGCGGCGTATATTTGCGTTCAGCGCCAGCCATTGGAGCCCTCAAAGGATCGCCTGGCGATGGCTCTCATTTTCCGTTCTTTTTGTTTTTTTCTCCCCCTTATTTTTAGTCGCTGTGTTTCTGTACGTAGCGTAGAACTGGGGGTTCACAGCCACGCGCATCCCGCCCAAGCAACGGCAGGAGCGGGTGTCTCCAGAGCAGCCGCCTGTGGACAATGACGCCGGCGCGGAATCCTCTTAGGGCGCCGCTGATGAAGAGGAAACAGAAGAGCTCCGGTGCCCGCGGCGCCCGGTCGCGACCCCGCTTACCGCTAAGCAGATTACAGCCACCGCCGCGCCGAGGTTTGAGGTCCGCGGCCGCCGCAAAGAATTACAACCTTTGCTTTGTCTGTGGCCATTTTGCTGAATCGCTTTTATAACGCGAGAAAGCGCCGAGAGATGGTCAAACTTGGTAACCGAGTTAAGAGGCGACTCAGATAGCACGAGAAACCCTTCCTTGTTGCTCACACCAGCCTCTGGAATTACGCTGCTGACCATTATACAGCAGTATGTGGAATAACTAACTCTCATAAAACTCAGCCATATGAATGTATCACCATCTTCACCTCCTGGGACTAAGAAAATCATAAATTTCCTCAAAAATAAAAGCTCGTCTGATGTCTCCAAATGATTTGTTCCCGTATAATAACACCGGTCTTATCTAAAATATTTAATGGATCACTAATTCAAAGGACTTTTTTAGAGAGACTGAAACATGCCGTTCTTAGATAGAGATTTCTATAACTGCCGGCCTATTTCAGTGCAGACATTTTCCAAAATCTTTGAGAAGATGCTGTATCCTGGGGTAATATCTTACCGCACAATAATAATATTCTCTGGAAATCACAGTTAGGTTTTCAGGGGATTTTCTGTATTGAGAATGCCATTTGCATCATCGCTCACCAACATAATAAAATAGCGCCGGAGGTATTTTCTGCGACCTACCTAAGGCAAAGCAAAGTATTCTCCTAGATAAATTGAAGTTTTATGGTCTGAGGTACAGTCAGCAAATGGGTAGTGTAATATCTTACCAAAAGAGTGCAGGAAGACTTATTTAATAACCCAACCAGTATGGTACAGGGACTGACTGAAGATATCCCGTATAGGGTTCTCCAAGCCTCAATCGTAGGTCACTATTGTTCCTGTTAATGGGACTTCCGTTTCATATACAACAAGCAGAACTGGAGATGATTCTAATAAGCAAACAAAGTGTACGAACAGAAAAAAAGTATGATAAACCATGTTCCTAAGAGTATCATTGATAGGATTTATGCAAATGGTCTCACCCTCAATTTTAGAAAGAAACAACACATTCTTTTCTGCACATCTACAGGTACTACATCAATGATAAGTGTAACACATAGTGAGGAAATAAGAAATAGGGTGAAAACATCAAAATTCTTAGATCTTCATACTGATGAGAATTTAAACTGGAAAAAGCACATTTTGAAACTCCTAAAACAACTTAGTTCAACCACATTTGCAATTAGAATCATTGCAAATCTTTGGGAGAGACAAAGCAGTAAGTTGTAAGGTGGCAATAATTTCGCACCTTACAAGCGCTTATCCACACACTTTGCCATGATATACAACTACATTAGGTATTACGTGATAGGTAGTACATCGTGTATGTGAATATTTAAAGGAGACTGACATTGTCATGTACACCTTGTAAATAATTGTTAACGCTTATTACATGAAAGGTGAGGGAATGTCTTTATTATCATAGTGGTAGAGGTTGGAAGGACGGTGGAAATGAAACGGCAGACGAAACTGAAGCCCTGGATGGAAGGCCCACACATGTATGTTGGTCCTGCTTAAACAGTGGAGGTAGGAAGGTGGACATCGTAGCACCTAAGCGCTGGAGCACAATAGAGTCGCGACCGGCCGGTTTTGTAGCCAAACCAGTAGGATTATTACTTTGGAAACTATGGAAATCTTGGACGCAGGTGAGAGGAACGAAGAAGCGGCACCTCGGAAACCACACAGGCTGGGTTATTTCCAAGGATTTTAACCCAGAAGCGTACCACTGTAGGAGTATAGGTTTTTTCCTAGCAAACTTTCTGCGCTGGATGATACGTTGCAGCTCTCAGTCCTAGTCTGAATAGTGCTCTGTGTAGTTTTGAGTGCATTATGTCAGAGTGAAGTGAATTCTTACGGGGGGAATATTGTTGGTGCTCGTGTAGTGGGTGCTTCCGTAACCAAGGTAGACGAAGTGTCTGGAATTTCAAGAAGCACCATATAGAAGATTTATACTTCATATGCAGAAAGCGGAAAACGTCATCCACCAACACAGAACGCCGACGAAAGTGTGAGTAGAGTGATCCTACCGGAAGGTCATTAAAGAAGATTGTGATGAAAAATAAGTGGAAAACAGCTGCATACGCCAAAGCATAACTGACTGTGTCACTCATGATCCCCGGCAGTACCGAAAAAACACGAAGGGAGCTCCATGTGCGGGGCATTGCCGGTCGTGCTGGAATTGCAAACCCTGTCATGAAAAATCCCGTAAATAAAGGTGTTCTGCTAAATCCAAAGGAACTGGGCTTTGGAGGAAAGTAAGAGAATGCATTTAGTCGGACGAGTCCTGTGGTGTAGTAGTGAAACGTCCCCTTAGAAAAATTATACATGACTGTGTTTAAACTGACACACAATATTTTTAGCGCAACGCAATCTGACTTTCAAAAATCCCTACAAAAGAATGGCCCTGACTAACATTAACCCATACCTTTCACAAATCACTTACCTCACCAAAAATCTTCGTTACTCGAACTACTGTAATACAGCGAGCGCCACTACTGCCAGCTAAATAAAAGATTCAAACTACTGAAGGCACTAACTACTGATAGGCATAGTTAGCAAATGAAAGATTTTGATAGAGAACAAACAATGTATTTACCTCTATAGTGTTCAAAAGTCATAATATATAGCAGTTCATGGTATCCAGTATTACAAATTTCAAAACTCCGCCATCTCTCTCCCCACATCTACCACTGCTGGCGGCTCACCTCCAACTGCCCAACGCTACGCGCTGTTCACATCCATCTGCCCAACACTACAATGGCAGACAACGCAAACTAGCCACAGACTGCACACAGCACAGCCAGTGATTTTTCATACAGAGTGCTACGTGGCGTTACCAATAAGAAAACCTAAACAGCCTACTTACAGTAGTCATCTGAGAAAATGGAAATGTCCACCACATATTCATCACGAAGATGCAGAACAAAAGAAAATAATTGGTCAATGAGAATGTTTACAGAAACATACCGTTCCATATTAACGAGAACGAATGCGCCCAGTTCATGGTGCAAAACACCCCCCCCCCCCCCCCCGAAACATCACACATTTATCTTGTACTGTACTACTGCGTGACACACAAAGGTAAGGAGAGGTGGGCTACAGAGTGTTGCTGCAGCTGTCATTGTGGGGACGCTGAACAGGAGCAGAAATGATTAGCAAACAAGGTAACACAACAGACAGAAGTTTTACTTAACGTGTATTTCTCCAAGCATACAAAAGATCGTTACAAATAATGTAGCAAGAAAAAGAGTCCAGACATTACAACAGTAAAAAGGATGGTGACGGAGTCGCGTCTAGGCGGCATCTGGGTAGCTCCTCACTGCACTGCGGTTCCGAGCACGAGTCGGCTGAGTCGCTGCTGCTGGCCGTTCCATATCGCGGCGGTAGACGACCCTCGTTGTACCAGGCTACCGGAGGTGTGGCTCAACGTGCGAACTCCATTGGGTGTACCTGATCCCACACGACTGCTACCGGCGTTTTACGGAAACCTGCAATTCCTTAGTATGACGTCCACTGCTTAGTATCTATTCTTGATATAGCACATTTCTATCCTTATCTACATCCTCTGCATACGGCGCCTCATTGGAATGAAAGCGTGCAGCTGTGTGTGCTGATGAAACCACAGGACTTTTGTGAGATACCCGACTCCAGATGTCTAATGCAAGCAGCTTCTGCGTGATGTTCGCTCAGGCGATGTCCGCGATGGTGCTGCAGTCCCTGTCGGGTTGGATACAGATCGTAGCTGACAAGCAGCAAGGATATTTCTGCTGGCAGTATTCTTACGCGGTGTAAGAACGCTGCGCCTGGTAAACCATCCCTTCTAGACACGACAGACAACACGGATAAATATGGCAAATTTATTCTCTGTGTGGTGATGGACTTAGACAAACACAAACAGTCCTTTCCGCCACGCCGCTCGGTCGACCCATTTTACAGCGACGATGCCACAAAACTGACTAGCACATACTCAACAGTTCTCTGACTTAAGCAATCTTAGCAGTGGATGCAGAACTCCTATACAGTTCGCTGTTTTCCCCAGACTAAGAGGATTCAGCAGTGTTTACCTTAGATGGTTAAGCTACTATTTTCACGTGTCGATCCAGAAAGAGAGTATTATACACTGGAAAGCCAGAAAAACTGGCACATCTAACCAATATCGTGTAGACCCCCAGGAGCACGCAGAAGTGCCGCGCCACGATGTAGCATGGCCTCGAATAATGTCTAAAGTAGTGCTGGACGGAATTAACGCCATGAATCCTGCAGGGATGTCCATAAATCCGAAAGAGTTCCAAGGGTTGCAGATCTCTTCAGAACAGCACGTTGCAAAGCATCCCACATATGCTCAATAATGTTCATGTATGAGGAGTTCCGTGGCCAGCGGAGATGTTTAAACGCAGAAGAGTGTTCCTGGAGCCACTCTGTAGCAACTGTCCTTCTGGAATAGCCCAAGTCCATCAGAATGCACAATGGACATGAATGGATGCAAGTAATCAGACAGGATTCCTACTTACGTGACACCTGTCAGAGTCGTATCTAGACATTTCAGGGGTCCCGTATCACTCCGACTACACAGGCCCCACACCATAACAGAGCCTCCACCAGCTTCAACAGACCACTGCCGACATGCAGGGACCATGGATTCATGAGGTTGTCTCCATACCCGTACACGTCCATCCCCTCGATGTAATTTCAAATTGGACTCGTTCGACCAGGCAACAAGTTTCAGGCCGTCGGTACTGACGGGCCCAGGCGACGCTTAAAGCCTTGTTCGTGCGGTTATTAAGGGTACATGTGTGGGCCTCCGGCTCCGAAAGCCCATATCGATGAAGTTTCGCTGAACGTTTCACGCGCTGACACTTGTTAATGGCCCAGAATTGAAATCTGCAGCAATCTGCGGAAGGGTTGCACTTCTCTCATGTTGAACGATTCTCTTTAGTCATCGTTGTTCCCATTCTTGCAGGATCTTTTTCCGGCCGCATCGATTTCGGAGATTTGATGTTTTACCTGATTCCTGACATTCACGGTACACTCGTGAAATGGTCTTACAGGAAAATCCTCACTTAATCGATACCTCGGAGCTGTTGTGTCCCATCGCTCGTGCGCCGACTATAACACCAAGTTCATACTCACTTAAATCTCGATAACCTGGCATTGTCGCTGCAGTAATCGATCTACCAACTGCGCCATACGCTTGTTGTCTTATAAAGACGTTGTGGAAGACAGCGCCGTATTCTGCCTGTTTACATAGCTCTGTATTTGAATACTCATGCCTATACCAGTTTCTTTCAAGCTTCAGTGTATTTACTGAGTACCAAGGTGCAATATTAGTACGCCACGACAGTGATAAAACCACTGTTACTGTTACTGTTACTGTTAGAGAAAATGTACTTCTTGCGATTAAGTACCTAATATCCCTCCTCATTGTCTGACCTCAACACTAGAAGAATGTTCGTATAGGCTCATTACCCAAAACCAAAGTTTCATGTAAATGTTTGCCCGTTAGATTAAGTGCAGATGTAGGGTAAGATTGCGAGAAAAATTCGAATTTTTTCTATAGCGTAATTTATTAGAGTGATTCTTTAAGAATAACGCCGAATTCTGACTAAAAATATGTTTTACAGATGTTTGTTTGGTCGTCTGTGCTTGCCACGCTCCCTCTTTCTATGCTTTGATGAACACCTTCTCTACGCTAGAGATTATTTGTACATTAATTTTAGTTTACATAGTCGAAACGAACTGCAAGAGAGACTAGGTGGCTGTGAGAACGATTGTCTTTTCTTGTTACTTTGTTTACAACGTGGTTTTTAGAAGATATAAAGCCACTGAAATATGTTAACAGACTGGCTTACATAGCGTGAAAACAATGCAGCAAGCCGTGTGGGCAATATTATTGCTCAAAGTTTCCACAGATGATAATCCTCAGCGTTCCCTTTGTGACACATCGTAGTGAAAATGTCTTCAGGTAGAAGAGAAAGAAAAGCCATACACCCATAAACATGGTTTTCCACTTGCTGTTTCACATATTATAAACCCAAGTTTAAGGTACCTAGCCAATTCTGAACTACTTAAAAAAATATGTGCATGGGAAAACACGGAATACAAACGGGCGCTACAATCTGTTCTGTTCTGTTTGTGTTCTGAATTGTTGTCAAGGTAGTTGCATGTGATACTTGTCTAGTGTTCAGTAGTGGAAATGTAGGTAGGATTAAGTGCCTGCGGAGACAAAGCTTCCATCGAGGTACATTCACACTGAAGATACTCAGAAGCATTGATGAATTGGAATGGGACAAAGCTCTGGCAGCAGAAGAGAAAATGCTAAAATTGGCTAGGCAAAGGAGATAAGGGAATAGAGTTACTCCAGGAAGACGAGGAAGAGAATAAAGATTATTGGCATCGACGGCATTACTCACTAGAGGTGTAGCAACATTGTCAAAAATTGAAATAAAAACTTTAAATGCGAATTCCGTAAATCGAATTTTTGAGCGATAATGTATCTTTCTCAGGAACTACTAAAGCTAACATACTGAATTTTGGCATTGTTTATAAGAATTACTTACTGAATAATCCTCTGCAGCACTTTTCCGTTATCTTTTCTCTGAGAGAAGTTCACCTTTACAATTTGAGAAAAATAGAGCAGTCCCAGGTAATACAAAGTTGAAAAATTAATTTCAAAACAACTATAACCTTAAACAAAAATCTGTTCCAAACGTTTTATTAGCCTCAGTGATTGATAGATGAGAGGATACAGAGCACAAAATATCTAATGAACTTATGTAGGGAAATGCATAGCTTACATGTTGGAGACAATTTATTCAGTCACTCTCTGTTACAGAGACTGCGACCTTCTGCGCGCTGTACCATGCAGCCACAGTTATAGTAAGCATGATTTCCTCCTAGGAGGAAAGTCATGACCTAGTGACCTCTCCTGCCATAGTAATTGGTAATATTGTGTCTGATTTACTTCTCTTGCTATACCACCTTGTAGTGGGTGTGATAACGCGTTGTACACAATGTTTCCGTATTCGAATCGAGAGCTTGCCGACATTGTATTACTTACGGAAAATCAAATGGCAACGGGCGGCGGGCAGTAGGTTTGGATCAGGAGATCTATCCTCGCCGACAACATCCACAGCATTCAATATTTGCAACACTGTTCCGCCGTTTGTCTCAGACAGGATCGTGTCAGAAAGCAAGAAATCATGAAGGACTTACCCGAAATGTTCGGACTCCTCACCTGGGGGAAAACATGATTAACGTTGTGGAGGGCGACTGCCTTGTCAGTACCAAGCAGTGGGCCCGCCAGTGCAATAAGCCAGACGATTGTGTGGAACATTCTCCATCATAATTGTTACCACCCTTATCACTTATAGCGTGTGTATGGCTTACTAGCGACAGGCTTCCCTCATTGGGAGCAGCTTTGTCACTGTTTTCTTCACCAGGCTACCATGATTCCGGGATTTGTGTCATCCATCCTTTACGGAGACTGGTATCTTCAGCTTTCATAACAGTCATCTGTGGGATAGTATGGAGAACCCCCATGGTATTGTGAAAGTGAATCATCAGAATCGGTGCAGCCGGAATGTGTGGGCCTGGATAATTGGCGACTGTATTTTGGGACCAGTCTTCCTTCCACGTCGCCTAACAGGCCGGAACTATCAGCGTGTCTTGCAGGTGACTTTGCCTCCCCTGCTGGAAGAAGTTCCACTGATGATTCGAAGGGCTATGTCGCTGATACATGATAGTGCACCAGCGCACTTCGCCTCTGACGTCTGGAATCATCTCAGTCGTGTCTTCCCTGATTGATAGATCGGACGAGAGGGTCTAGTTGCATGACCTGTCCGCTTACAGGATCTCAACCCTTGCGATTTCTTGTTATGGGGGCATCTCAAAAGTATCGTGTATGCAGAGTTCATTCCAGATGTGGATACAATGGAGCAGTTTATTTATGTTGCCTTTGACGCTGTTCGGATACAGCCTGGCCGATGTGAACGTGTGAGACAGAACATGCTACGGCGCGTGCACGCCATTTGCAACACATACTGTAACTGTGGCTTTATGGCACAGCACGTATTAGCCCCCGGTCTCTGTAAGAATGTATTACCGAATAAATGGTTTCTAGCATGGAAACCATTCATTTACGGGCATAAGTTCAGGAGACCTTTTTTTCCGTATCCTCTCATCGATCAATCCCTATAGTTTGCACACCGTGGAAACAATCACCTTGTACTTGCAATACACAATTGAGCTGCAGGTCCTGGTTCCCAATTGTTTCAGCGGCAGTTCATGGCCCTTCTTTTTCCTCATTCGGGGTCACTTGGGAATCTAAACATGCGAAATATATTTTTGCAGTGTTCACACGCTAAGCAAATTCCCATTTTACAACGAATTCTACAATACATTTAATTAAGAATCTGTACTCGTTAGCGACTTGTTTGTACAGAAGCGTCGAACCCCATGCTTCAGGGAAAACATGGCGGTCAGTTCAGCTTAGGTTATAGTAGTCTAAAGTGGAGGGCCACAAAACCGTCTGTTATCAGTTGTAGGCTTTCTGCAGAGCTTCGCATCGACCAGTCTACTTTTTAAAGAACCCAATTGACAGGTTGTTCGGCGCCAGTTTATGTACCAGAGTATGCTGAGACGTAATGCCTCCGAATCTTATATGTGAAAACTCCTAAAGCTTTCTAAATAAGACAAACATTATTGGATTTCCACATCTTTATTATTCATGTCTATATATTTATTTTTCAACATAGTCACCTTGGCGAAGAACACATTTCTCCAAACGAGAGGCCAGCTTACATCTTTGATGTGTCGGGTATCCTGCCGGATATCAGCATTGTTGTGGCACGATATTATCACCATCATATGTTGCCTGGAAATACCTCTCGGGTGGAGTGTGTCGAGTATTTATACCTGTTGCCTTCCCTCTCTCTGAGGTAAATTCCAGTTGTTTCCACTAATCTCCTGGGTATCGGTTCGTACTGTAGGCGACAGTCAGGTTGGTATCCCACCACAATCCGGGACATCTCCAGACAAGTTTTCGGCCTGCAATATCATTTACTGAAATGTAATTGTCTTCAGTGATGAGTCACGCTTCGAACTGGGCCCCAGTGACCAGCGAAAACGTGTCTGGAGAAACCCAGGACAGCAGTGGGCTGTGAACCTGATTGTCACCCGCTATCCTGGAGTGGTGGTCTGAGGCGCCACCTCTTTTCACAGCAGGACCGCTCTGACTGTCATCTGCGGCAACCTTACAGCTCAGCGGTAAGTGCGCGATATTCTATGCCCCTTTTTATTGCCCTTCGTGGTAAACTATGCCGGATTTACATTTCCACAAGACAATGCAGGGTTGCACTCAGCTAGAATTTCTACTGCTTGTCTTAGCGCTGGCCAGCAGAGTCACCAAATCTCTCCCCAATTAAGAATGTTGGGAGCATTATGGGCAGGACCCTTCAACCAGCTCGAGATTGCGACGATGTAACACCCTAATTTTATAGAATTTGGTACGATATCCCTCTGAAGATCATCCAACAACTCTGTTAATCAGTGCCAAGCCGAATAAGTGCTTTCTTAAGAGCCAGAGGTGGACCACCACGTTGTCGACGTGCTCAGTTTGTAAAGCTCATTGTCCTGAATCAATGATGTAACGTTTCTGAAATTGTCACCAATTGTTTGTCTGTACATGTGCATCACATCCACCGATTTTCCTCGCATTCGGCTAATTCGTTCGTGGTGCGTTCGCTTTTCTTTCTAGTGTCTATCCATGTGTGGTGTGGTAACCGCACTTTCAAGTTTAATTCAGCCATCCGAAATAGTTTTCGCTCAATGAGATATTTCCGTTGCACAACATTGTTTTGTTTCTTAATTTTGCACGATTTTATGGTCAGATACCCTTTCATGCAGGTCACCGAGGATCGGACTTACGGTATCTGAAGGGCGTATTAAACAGGTCAATTGACACCTCACTTAGGAATTTGGCCACTGCTGTTCACGAGTCATTTTCGAAATCACATTTTGTTTTCATTTACGAAGTCAAAATCTTTAAATCGACAAATCTTAATACTTGAATTATTTGCTTTTTGATGGCATTTTAACGATAATGGTCTGGACGAGCTGCCTAATTGTAAAAGCAAGTATTTCAACTAGTAATAAGTTTGCTTGTGCTTCTCTTACAGAAAAAGGTTGATGAGTAAAGCCTATCGTTGTCTTGAGTTTCGGCGTTGGAATTTCGATGGAAATATTTTAATGTGTTTATGTTTTTGTTAACATTTTAGCGTGTTTCATTTGGTTATGCTAAGGATAACTACAGCCGTAATTTTTCCCGAGGACATGCAGCTCTACTGTATCATTAAATGATGATGGCGTCCTCTTGGGTAAAATATTCCGGAGGTAAAATAGTCCCCCATTCGGATCTCCGGGCGGGGACTACTCAGGAGGACGTCGTTATCGGGAGAAAGAAAACTGGCGTTCTACGGATCGGAGCGTGGAATGTCAGATCCATTAATCGGGCAGGTAGGTTAGAAAATTTAAAAAGGGAAATGGATAGGTTAAAGTTAGATATAGTGGGAATCAGTTGAAGTTCGGTGGCAGGAGGAACAAGACTTTTGGTCAGGTAATTACAGGGTTATAAATACAAAATCAAATAGGGGTAATGCAGGAGTAGGTTTAATAATGAATAAAAAAATAGGAGTGCGGGTTAGCTACTACAAACAGCATAGTGAACGCATTATTGTGGCCAAGATAGACACAAAGCCCATGCCTACTACAGTAGTACAAGTTTATATGCCAACTACCTCTGCAGATGATGAAGAAATAGATGAAATGTATGACGAAATAAAAGAAATTATTCAGGTAGTGAAGGGAGACGAAAATTTAATAGTCATGGGTGACTGGAATTCGTCAGTAGGAAAAGGGAGAGAAGGAAACATAGTAGGTGAATATGGATTGGGGGGAAGGAATGAAAGAGGAAGCCGTCTTGTAGAATTTTGCACAGAGCATAACTTAATCATAGCCAACACTTGGTTCAAGAATCATAAAAGAAGGTTGTATACCTGGAAGAAACCTGGAGATACTAAAAGGTATCAAATAGATTATATAATGGTAAGACAGAGATTTAGGAACCAGGTTTTAAATTGTAAGACATTTCCTGGGGCAGATGTGGATTCTGACCACAATCTATTGGTTATGAACTGCAGATTGAAGCTGAAGAAACTGCAAAAAGGTGGGAATTTAAGGAGATGGGACCTGGATAAACTGAAAAAACCAGAGGTTGTAGAGAGTTTCAGGAAGAGCATAAGGGAACAATTGACAGGAATGGGGAAAGAAATACAGTAGAAGATGAATGGGTAGCTCTGAGGGATGAAGTAGTGAAGGCAGCAGAGAATCAAGTAGGTAAAAAGACGAGGGCTAATAGAAATCCTTGGGTAACAGAAGAAATATTGAATTTAATTGATGAAAGGAGAAAATATAAAAATGCAGTAAATGAAGCAGGCAAAAAGGAATACAAACGTCTCAAAAATGATATCGACAGGAAGTGCAAAATGGCTAAGCAGGGATGGCTAGAGGACAAATGTAAGGATGTAGAGGCTTGTCTCACTAGGGGTAAGATAGATATTGCCTACAGGAAAATTAAAGAGACCTTTGGAGAGAAGAGAACCACTTGTATGAATATCAAGAGCTCAGATGGCAACCCAGTTCTAAGCAAAGAAGGGAAGGCAGAAAGGTGGAAGGAGTATATAGAGGGTTTATACAAGGGCGATGTACTTGAGGACAATATTATGGAAATGGAAGAGGATGTAGATGAACACGAAATGGGAGATAAGATACTGCGTGAAGAGTTTGACAGAGCACTGAAAGACCTGAGTCGAAACAAGGCCCCGGGAGTAGACAACATTCCATTTGAACTACTGATGGCCTCGGGAGAACCAGTCATGACAAAACTCTACCATCTGGTGAGCACGATGTATGAGACAGGCGAAATACCCTCAGACTTCAAGAAGAATATAATAATTCCAATCCCAAAGAAAGCAGGTGTTAACAGATGTGAAAATTACCGAACTATCAGTTTAATAAGTCACAGCTGCAAAGTACTAACGCGAATTCTTTACAGACGAATGGAAAAACTGGTAGAAGCCGACCTCGGGGAAGATCAGTTTGAATTCCGTAGAAATGTTGGAACACGTGAGGCAATACTGACCTTACGACTTATCTTAGAAGAAAGATTAAGAAAAGGCAAACCTACGTTTCTAGCATTTGTAGACTTAGAGAAAGCTTTTGACAATGTTAACTGGAATACTCTCTTTCAAATTCTGAAGGTGGCAGGGGTAAAATACAGGGAGCGAAAGGCTATTTACAATTTGTACAGAAACCAGATGGCAGTTATAAGAGTTGAGGGGCATGAAAGGGAAGCAGTGGTTGGGAAAGGAGTAAGACAGGGTTGTAGCCTCTCCCCGATGTTATTCAATCTGTATATTGAGCAAGAAGTAAAGGAAACAAAAGAAAAATTCGGAGTAGGTATTAAAATTCATGGAGAAGAAGTAAAAACTTTGAGGTTCGCCGATGACATTGTAATTCTGTCAGAGACAGCAAAGGACTTGGAAGAGCAGTTGAACGGAATGGACAGTGTCTTGAAAGGAGGATATAAGATGAACATCAACAAAAGCAAAACGAGGATAATGGAATGTAGTCGAATTAAGTCGGGTGATGCTGAGGGAATTAGATTAGGAAATGAGACACTTAAAGTAGTAAAGGAGTTTTGCTATTTAGGGAGTAAAATAACCGATGATGATCGAAGTAGAGAGGATATAAAATGTAGACTGGCAATGGCAAGGAAAGCGTTTCTCAAGAAGAGGAATTTGTTAACATCGAGTATAGATTTAAGTGTCAGGAAGTCGTTTCTGAAAGTATTTGTATGGAGTGTAGCCATGTATGGAAGTGAAACATGGACGATAACTAGTTTGGACAAGAAGAGAATAGAAGCTTTTGAAATGTGGTGCTACAGAAGAATCCTGAAGATAAGGTGGGTAGATCACGTAACTAATGAGGAGGTATTGAATAGGATTGGGGAGAAGAGAAGTTTGTGGCACAACTTGACTAGAAGAAGGGTTCGGTTGGTAGGACATGTTTTGAGGCATCAAGGGATCACAAATTTAGCATTGGAGGGCAGTATGGAGGGTAAAAATCGTAGAGGGAGACCAAGAGATGAATACACTAAGCAGATTCAGAAGGATGTAGGTTGCAGTAGATACTGGGAGATGAAGAAGCTTGCACAGGATAGAGTAGCATGGAGAGCTGCATCAAACCAGTCTCAGGACTGAAGACCACAACAACAACAACAAGGATAATTCGTGCTCGCGCACGTACTTTAGAAAAGGCGAGTACTTTTGATAGGAAATAAGATTGTCGATCTGCGTCTGTAAACCGCTAACTTAATACGAAAGTGGCTGAAGGCAGTTCGCACAGTACAGAGATCAGAAAATGTCGTGAAAGTCGTTTGGGTGGATCATTAGCTACGGCTATCACTTCGAAGTACTACTTCCGTTTTTTGGCTCTTAGGTCATTTCGTATTACAGAATTTAATCTAATACTCGTTTCTGTAGAACCACTCTATAAAGAGCGGTTACAAGTGGATGGGCATCACTATTGAGGGCCAGCCATGGGGATCCAACGGACGTCCAGCATGTCCGAGTCCTCCGATCGGTCCTCACCAGCGGCCAACCGAGTACTGCTCGCACTAAGGTGGCCCCCTCACCAGTGGTCGACTGAGAGGTCGCCCCAGGGCGTGGAAGGTCGCGGATGGCTTCCCAGGGGGCTGCACATAAGGCCTCCCCAGTTTGTCTGACAAACAGGTTCCAGGTACCGTCCATGTCTGACACTGTCGCTCAGCCAGATGCTGTCGACTGTCCCGTTTCAAAGGAAACCTCTGAGCCTGCATGATCCGGGCAATCACAGAGAGGGCGATTATCGATCATTGGGAGCTCCAACGTTAGGTGCGTTATGGGGCCAGTTAGGGATATGGTTGCCAGGAAGGGGAAGAAAGCCAATGTGCACTCCGTGTGCATACCGGGTGAAATCATTCCAGATGGGGAATGAGTTCTTCCGGATACCATGAAGAGTACCGGGTACAGCCAGCTGCAGGTGGTGGCTCACGTCAGTACCAATGATGTGTATCACTTTGGATCGGAAGAGATTCTCTCTGGTTGCGAGTAGCTAACAGAAGTGGTAAAGGCTGCGAGTCTTGCTTGTGAGATGAAAGCAGAGCTCACCATTTGCAACATAATCGACAGGACCGTTTGGTGACCTCTGGTACAGAGCCGAGTGGAGGGTCTGTATGAAAAGCTCAGATGGTTCTATGACCGTATAGGCTGCAGATTCCTCGACTTGTATTTGTAGGATAGCAGGGAACAATCCAAAGCTGATTAGTTCTGTGAAGATAATGCGACAGTGTCACAGGCAACGGAAGACCTCGTAACCAACTGACATGAGGAGGTAATAGAGTTACCGAACATGCCGTAAGTTCTTCTTCACTACCACGTTTTGATTTCCATTCTTTTTAAATCCCATTGGGAAATAAGCGTCAGTACGAGAAGACCGAGCAATGGTACAAAAAGACAGAGGAGCGTCATAAACAGCATGTAAAACAGGATGAAAGAGAGGAAGAGTTTTTCAAAAGGTTGGTTGAACAACATAAGAAGCCGGATAACACAGAATAAGTTTTCAAAACGACGGACGAAAATTTCAAAAAGCAAGGAGAGAAGAATGTTGAGCATTTCAAAAAGAATAAAGTACTGTTCAAGGAACATACTGATCATTTGAAGAGATTAGAGCAGCAGTTAACTGGTCACGTACAACGTGTATCGAAAGGATGGTCAATTTAAACAAAAAGATCAGGGGGAATTAATTAAGGAAAACGAACCAAAGACGAAACAGTTAATAGCGAAACAAATAAGCACCTATTAAAGTAAATTAGGCATGGTAACTCAAGAAATAAAGGGCACAACCGATGAATTACACAAACATGTTGATGTTTTTAAAGACTGCGAAGACAAAGTCACGGGAACATATCACTGTCAAGGAACCGGAAGAAGCGCTGTTTTTAAGTAATGATGCGGGTTATGATAGGCCCATTCTTTAAAATTAAAATATCGAAAGAAAATAAAAACTTAGCTCTAATTTAAGAAATATAGCCAGACATCAGTCGGGAAGAGCTGGTAGGATTGTTTGAGGAGAGGCAACGTCATAGTGATTCAGCAAATAGTATCTAAATGGGGGAGATTTTAATGAGTGAAGAAGATGGGCTTAAGGAAGAATAGAGGTAACGTGAATTAACATACAGACTCTGTCGTACAGCAGCGATCCCTTCGCCACCAGTGAATGTACAATCAGCAGTGCAGTTAGAAATGAATTGTCAGGACGTTGAAGAGGACGAAATTAGAAAGCAATTTTTTTCTATTGAGAAGTACGTGCTTTTTCCGCACAGTTAGCAACCCAAAATTTGGGGTGCACTGTTCCAAGACGGACTTTCCCGGTCATCGCCCTTTGTTATGAAATCTCTTTCATTTGAGTGAAGCTGCCGGCACGATGAGAGTGATCACGGCAAAGTGCGTGACGTATCAGGAGTTGAACGCGGTTCTACAAGTATTTTGGGGGCAAGAGATGCAGGAGCGTGTCAAACTAGGCATTTAGATAAAGGAGCCTTACGCAGGATCACAGTTTTGTAGTCCAACGAAGTATTTCAAAGAAATGGTGAAAACAAATTATTTCTTAGAAGCGCTCATTGACAGAAGTGCTGATACGGATTTTCCAAACAAAATTACGTGGCAGAACTGAAAAAGGTATTACGCTTGCCAGTCGTGGCTTAATCCATGTAGGAACATTCTTACATGTACTTGATGACCTTGATTATGATCGTGATATCAGAGAACTAGTGCACGTTTACCAAACGCACTACGGTACACCGAAAAATGAACTTTGTAGAGCGAGCTGGCGAGTGAGGCGTCCACCCCGTAAAAATGGCAACGCTGAAAAAGGAATACTCCTCGTGGTTCGTTGATGACACCCTACTGAGAAGACGAAATGCGATGATCTGGGAAGAGAGGATGTGCAAATCATTGAAATACGAAACCCAGATCCACGTCATAGATGAAAGAATTAACGAGAGGTGTCACTGACTTGCATACCTGGCTCCAGAAAACAGCGCCTATACAAGGGAACGAAGATGCTATATGTTGATATCCAGGAACTTCGGCAGACACTATTAGGGGAAGATGAAGAAGAAATTAATACTGGTTACCTTGTAGTTAATATAGTGCTACACGTAGTTAATATCTGGGAAATGTGTGCATAGAGTTGTTAGTGAAGAAGTACGAAATTATAAGGTGATGCATGATATGGCAGTTTCTCACGCATCTCAGTTTTGATGACATCATATCTCTGAACTGTGTGTCGTAAAGTGATACATCTTTCTAGCTACATTCTATTGCATATGTGGATACTGTCTGAAAAATTTGTTGCGAAAATATTAACAAAATTAGTAATAAATTTAAACGTCATATACGATGAAGTGGTTTTTCACACATGTCAATTGCTTATGTCATCACATCTCCTGCATTATGTGTCGTACAATCATATGATTTTGCTGGTATATTCAGTGGGATATGTGAATACTGTCTACAACATGCGTCAGGATACTGTTATGGTAAAGACGTAATAAATTACAGCGTCATGCGTCAAGTGCTACTGCATAAACAACGAAAATGAAGTAAATGATATAATTTTATCCCTTCATCATTTTGTGGGTATTGTCAGCGACAAATAGGTTCGTTAATTTTTAAAAATATGTGTAAAAATTTGTTACAAGTCATTAAGTGCGCTCATTCTTACACAGTGGATGAGTAAAGTAAGGTATTTGCACGGAGCGGGCTAAAACTCTTAAATGATGGTCTTTCAAGCTTGATTTTTATTTGTGTAGATTACTGGTTGGAAATCTAAAGGTTTCCTGCAATTGGCTGGTGAGATTCCTAAGCCGGCGGAAATGATCAAGCTCTGGAGAGCTGTGTGATCATTAAGTATGTACTTGCTGCTGGATGTTGAACAGCAGACTCTTAGAGCTGACTAGTCACAGTGAAGGATGTCAACACACTTGAACTGAGCACGCAGTTCGAGCTGGACTGAGAATCTCCAGCTGTGACTGACTCTGTCTTCCGCATTCACACTGTATAAGAGGGGTAAAAATGAGCCATCTTTGAAGTCACTGAACTGAGGGGAACGCAAGGAAAGGTAAATTAAATCTGGACTTAATTACACAATTTTAACGTTTACAGCCAGCTACTTGCTTTCATTATTCACAGGGGTTGAGACATATTTTTCCGGTGTTTATTCTATAAACCATGAACCATTGTTGCAGACATTGGTTGTTACTGCGAGATAGTTTCATCTTTTGCTTTCGTGTGTCAACCCATTTGTGCCATTGGTATATTTCAAAATTACTAATCTTTTCTACTCACTTATTGAGTATTTACATATTGTAATTCAATGGATAATTCATTTGTTTCATGTCGTATGACCTTAAACCAAATCGTTATAATGATCACTAGTTTCCTTTGTAGTGAAAGGTCTCTGCTGGATGCCTTTCATGTTTAATTTCTTAAATCTATTGTCATTTACGGCATAAATTCCTCTTCTAAATTTACTGTGGCGTTTCTGACTATCTGGGAGGAGACTGAGTAGTGGAACGTGTTACTTTTACACATAAACAAGAACGATCTGTCACACTATTACACTTTAAAACACAGTTTATATGTAATTCATGTCACACAGTCTCATACGGAACCTACATCCGCTTTCTTTTATACACTGTGTATGATAAGAGGTTTCTATGCTTAGTATGGTCCTATCCGTCCGTTGTCATGTTGGTATAGGAAGCTGCCCCTCTGGCCACTTCCCGTTGTATTTGTGAGCCACCCCTCAGGAAGGGACCAAGCAGTCGGTCCGGGTCGAGCGTCTGAAGTGGTAAGATCTCCGGCTAAGCGCGTGTCTGCTAAGTCCGCAGGACAATGGATTTCTTAAGTTCAGCCTAACTGAAAATTTAATCACCTTTATTTCAGGTTTAGCTCTAAAATATCTAATGTTACCTTAAATTGCAGCGCAGTGTAATTCTCGTGTGAAGTTCAGATTATTTTCCGATAGTTGCTTTGTCACTACTTTGTGAGTAAAGTGGAACCACGTGTTGATCAGTAACTCTAACTAAGGTCAATCTTAAATGCGAATGCTTGTGTGATTATAACGTCTCGTCTTGACAATATTTTTCAATATAGCAACTTTTCTTTATGTTCAACCCACGTGGGGTGTACTTTGCGAGACCAATACCACGTGCTTATATAACTGTTTGAACCGTCAGGTTAACAGTAAGACGTTAGTAACCAGTTCGAGGTTTTTCTTTTGTAAATTGCTTTTCGATCTAATTTATTTTAATTATCAAAGTTATTGTGGAGTTACACTCTTTGTGTAAACCAAGTCGACCACGTGAAGCATGTGGTGTAATCATCAAAGTAGCCCTCAGCTATTCTTTTCGCGAAGATTTCACAAAGAGTTAATATGAATTTAGTATACCAGTGTGTGGTAATTACATGACGGACAGGATTGTGCTATGAAAGTAATTTCTTTGGGTGAACATTTGAATCTGTTGGTAGTGGTTAACTTTCTCTTGCATACGTTTCAACGTTCTTTGTGTGTTGTTTTATGAATGCAGTGTTGTATGCAGTCTCCCAATCTTGGCTCCATAATTGATGTGTTCCGTAAGAGTGCAATCTCACATTTTCACAATCCTAAATAAGGCACCAGTTTAGTTTGGAATAAATTTTAATATGCTGAAATTTCAATGATCAATCTTAAAATAAATTTCCAAATATAAACTGATTTATTTCTTCTTATTTAAATTCTCTCTTTTATATATTTATCACCGGTTGTCGTATGACTATTAAAAGATTATAATTAATGTTCGTCTGGTTGGGAATTTGGTAAGCTAGACTGGATACCTGGTGAAACAGTTGCGCAGTAATGCAAGGTTAACTTCCCGAGACAGCTCACAGCTTCTAACCCGCTTTTATTGTCCATCAGTTCCGCTTATACCACAAAATAAAGCAACAACGTTACACATGGCGACCCTGTTCTGTGATTCCGCTAGACTCTGGAATCTCTGAAACGTTAGATTGCGAACGTGTTATAATCTTAATTTTTTTTCCCCTGCAGCGCTCAAACAACTTCTGCGTTTCCAGAAGGTAGGAGACGAGATACTGGCAGAAGTAAAGCTGTGAGTACCGGGCGTGAGTCGTGCTTCGGTAGCTCAGTTGGTAGAGCACTTGCCCGCGAAAGGCAAAGGTCCCGAGTTCGAGTCTCAGTCGGGCACACAGTTTTAATCTGCCAGGAAGTTTCATATCAGCGCACACTCCGCTGCAGAGTGAAAATCTCATTCTGGAAACATCCACCAGGCTGTGGCTAAGCCATGTCTCCGCAGTATCCTTTCTTTCAGGAGTGCTAGTTCTGCAAGGTTCGCAGGAGAGCTTCTGTAAAGTTTGGAAGATAGGAGACGAGATACTGGCAGAAGTAAAGCTGTGAGTACCGGGCGTGAGTCGTGCTTCAGTAGCTCAGTTGGTAGAGCACTTGCCCGCGAAAGGCAAAGGTCCCGAGTTCGAGTCTCGGTCGGGCACACAGTTTTAATCTGCCAGGAAGTTTCAACTTCTGCGTTGTTTCTGAGCAGACTTTCAAATGATCACGGCGTTGTTGAGCGGCGTTGTGTTGTTTGTCTTGTTGTTTAGTTTTCTATACTTGTGTGTTTTATATGTGTGTGTGTGTTTTTTTTCTCGCATCGATCAAAGATAAAAATTTGTTTTGCGTGTGAAAAAGTGCGTACTAGGTTGGGTATCTTTCGTGTGACTGTCGTAATTTTTGGGGGACACATTTATTTTGATTAGTGTGTCGCGTACCGGGTATAAATTGCACTAATGCAGACACGTAACCAAGCTAAAAATAAGCGGTCCGACAACTTAAGCAACATGGACCAAGGGGATAATTTGATTTCGAATATTAACGCATCGGACAGTTCCGAAAATACAATGGGAAATACTTCAGACGAAATGCAAAACAGGATGAACGGGCTCACATCAGAGCCAGAAATTAATTTGCCTTCAACTAACCAAATTGATTGGGCAGATCTCATGAAAGCCTTATTGCAACAAAATAAAGAAAACGCAGAGAAATCAGAAAAATCGTTCCGAGAACAAAAAGAATCATCCGAAAAATCGATCCGCGAGCTAGGCGAACAAATGACGCAGAAATCAGAAAAATCGTTCGGAGAACAAAAAGAATCATCCGAAAAATCGATCCGTGAGCTAGGCGAACAAATGACGCAGAAATCAGAAAAATCGATCCGAGAGCTAGGCGAACAAATGACGCAGAAATCAGAAAAATCGATCCGAGAGCTAGGCGAACAAATAGACAAAAAACTAATCCAGCAGACAAATAAAGTTGACAAGTCGATGCAGAGAGTGTCCGATGATATCTCACAAAGAATAAACAACCTGGCAAGTGAAATAAAAAGTGATATTATGAAAGAATTAGGCCATACATTTGAACAAATCGATGACCGTCTGCAAGCCTTAGAGCAGGGCAAGCGGAGTCGCGAGGCAGAATCGAAAGAGAGCGAAGAACAGCTACTTAGGAATTTCCAAGCGCTGAGAGAATAATGCCAAAGGGAACTCCAGCAGGTACTCTCGAGGGTCCAGGAGGCGGAAACGCATTGTCCCACGTCCGTTAGCAACACAATAGCGGACAACAGTTTAGCGATTCACGCGCTGGAACAGCAAGTAGAACAATTGAAGCAGACTGGGACAGAGGACAACAGACAAATACATGATAAGGTTGCGGCATTAGCGGACATCGTAGGCACGATGAAGGTGACGGAAAGCGAGAACAATACTACACCGGTAGCGGTCGTAGACACCGAAGAAGTGCGTTCACTTCTTAGATTTCGGAAGGGACAGTTCGAAGTGAACAGGTGGCACAAAGCTGTAACAGGCGAATTACAAGAACGCGTGGCGCATCTGGAAAGCCGCATTGGGTGTGATTCCGAACTCGCCAATAGCACCAAAAATAGCTGTACGAACAGTACAGAGAGGGACTCCGGCCACGAGGGAGATTTTGACGACAGGGAAGAATGTATGTTGAGGGGCAGACATGAGAATAATAGAAACATTCAAGGGCCTCGCCAGCAGGAAATGCAGGGATTTGATTTCAAACATTTCCTTACGGTGAGAAAGTTTGAGATATTCCGAAATTCGCAAACAGGAATACATCCACGAGCATGGCTCGAGCAATTTGAGTTCTGTCTTCCTCCCGACTGGGCAAGTTCACATAAGATAGAATATATGTGTGGCTATTTGGAAGGCGAACCGGCGATTCGCATGAGGTCGGCAGCAACTGCAACTCCACTCGGGAGTTTCGACAAGCCTTTCTGTCCGCCTATTGGTCAGAAGCGGCACAAGATAGGGTCAAACATGGCATAATTATGCTGCCAAATTTGAACCAGTCTGGTTTCGGCAGCCCAGCACGCCTATTCGACCACATGCTGCAGGCAAATCAATTTTTATACGACCCATACGGGCCTGCGGAACTAATTAGGATATGCATCACCAAATTGCCGATGCACTTGCGCCACGTCATTCTTGCGGGACGATGCAAAGAGGACGTGGAAACGTTTAAGACACTTCTCCAAGAGTTGGAATACAATACAGGAGAATGCCCGCCTAATCAGGCACAAAGTTATTACGGGGCACAGCAGCGCGACCGCAGTCGCGGCCGTATTACTAATCAACGGCGTGACTGGTCGTCGCGACGCGAACGGAACAATAATCGGGACCGGCAGTATAGAAACTGGGGTAACAGTCGCGAACACAGGTGGAACAACGGAAATGATAGAGGACGTGGACAGGATCGTGAATGCTACAGGTACGACAACCAGAATCGATACTACGGTGAACACCGTGGGAATAGGATTGTAGGCGGAGCACCACATGATGTTGAAATTCGGCCGGCCAACCCTAGACATAATCCAGCAAATGGAAATGGACAAAACCGGCAATGACAAATGATCAGCGCAGAAGGCGCCCAATCGGAACAATTGAGCGACATGGCAAATGAGTACATAGGGTATATAGAGAGGACAGTGAGGAGTAGAGAGAATGGAGAGGAGAACGAATTGATTAGTTTAAATTTGTGACATATGCATTTTGAATAATATGTTGGTAAAAATAGGGATAAAGATGTTTCTATGTGATTGATTGAAGTGATGTTTGTAATTTTTTTTTTCTTTCCTTGTGCAATTAGGATTTAGGTTGGTTCAAATGTGAACATAAAAGGTTTCTTTGTGAACGAGTGAAATGCTGCTTATGGTTTTTTTTTGTGTAAATTGAAAAGAGTCGCTCCTGAGGGAAGCAAGATCTGTGTTGAATTAATGCAAAACTCAGGGGAATATCCGATCTGTGGGTATTATGGGTCTGGCAAACCCAGGTCCCCAGCTGTTAGTAGCCTTGTTTCCGATTTTCTGCTTTCAGTGCTACTATCTATCTATTACTATTCTATATCTGTCAGTACGAATGAGGATCTCTTACTATAGTATGCATGTTGTATAAATATTTTAAGATAGGAGAACTCTGAGAAAGGAATGAGTAAGTTTGGAATTTTGAAAACAGGATGCGATAATACGATTGTTTAACCATTGGCTTCCCAATATGCGATGATATGTTAATATTGATGATATATGTCTTTTTGTTCTTTATAGCTGAGTAGGTATAGTGCTGTCTGTGGATTTCGTCAGTATATTGATTCCCTTCAAGGTGAAAGAAGAATTGTAGTTTGTGTAATTTACGTGGCCCTGAAATATTATTGTGGTAGTCAAATACGAGTAGTTTTTTTTTCAGCAAATGGAGAATGGAACAGAAATATGGATCCTTTCGGTAGTCTTGATTGATGTTGAGCCAAAGCCTGAAAAATTATTCTGCGTTAATACTTGTCCCAGAAAAGCGACGTTTATGTGTTTTGCTGATGCTGTGAGCATTACAGCTTACTGTTTTCGCTGGTGCGGGATGCACTGCAGCCTATATGATGTGTAGTGAGGAAATTTTCCCTCTTCAAGGTAGAGGAAGATTAAATAATTTTGATTATGGGACCGAAGGAAAGCTTGGTTTAAGAATAGAGGAGACCACAATTTTGACATTCATGAGATATGAATCCAGAATAACCACCACAGGCGAAAAAACTGATTTGGAAGCGAAAGGTAACTTAAAGAAGGAACGAAATCGCAGCAAAATGGGTAAGAAAAAGTAGTATAACCTGTATAATTAAAATATTTTTACCCTTCTCAGAGTCATTTGCGTGATTAATTCTTGTGATAACGTAATTTTAGATGAAATTGTCTTACTGTTTTATGTATAAACATATGAGTATGATAGATGTATAATTGCGAGTCTCTTATCAGAGAATGGTATAAATGTTTTTGCGTCTAAATAACCATTGTTCTTTTTACTGTGTATGTTTAAGGAAAGTTCTCCATACGTATCATGTGACAAGACATATGCCGCGAGCGTCAAGAAGAGGACGAATTAGAACAATGTTGTAGTGGTGTAAACACTTTGTTGAAGTAGCATTGAAGTAGCTTGTTGGATTAACTGGTAGTGGATTGAAGTAAAATTTTGAGTAATGCATGTTTATGGGTAGTTAGTTTGTAGAATAGACAACAGGTGTGCATGTGTGTGTGTAAATAACATGTGAACCCTATGCTCTCCTGACCTATACTTGCGCAAGGCAAAACCCTATTCATTTTAGTGAATTAATAAGTGGCATTTGATTTATTAAAACACAAGTGAACCACATTAGTGATGTGGATTTAAATATTATATTGTCAGTTCATTTAATTCTTTTTTTTTTATTGTCAAGTCATTTAACTTTTATTTTATATTGTCGATTCATCTAAATTTTTTAATAAAAAAAATTAAGTCTCACTTTTGTTCTTAAAAATTGTGAAAGACAATACGAAGTGGTATTATGTATGACATTTTGTAATCACATAAGGATGATGAAACATTTCTGTGAATGCAGTTGAGAACGTGAAAGCGAACCGGCAAAACTCTTACGAGACAGCGGGAGCAGCCGGACTAGTTGTAAACTGGCGGGTTTCCCAGCAGGACACACTGTCAACCGGGCCACTTCGGGAGCGCGGCCGACAACAAAAGAAGGGTACGCGGCAAACACTTTCTCTTGCACCTGGAGCTAATGGGCGGCCGCCCCTTGCGACCCTTCCTGGAGGCGATGACCTGAGATGGGCGAGCAGTCCACCGCGCGGAAATCCATCTGATGGCAATGCACCACACGCGGCATGCGACCGTGACGAGACGGCCGCGGTGAAACAACACAAGGGGCGTGGAGCCTTTTGACAGGTACTGTCCAGAGAAACTGGCAGACTTCAACGACGTCTATCAACATCTCCTGATGGATGCCCACTGTCAAGCGACAGTAAATCATGGTTCGATGTTCTCTGGTCGCTAAGGGTGGCACAAAAGAAGAGCCATTAAGTGTCATCCTTGCCCAGGAATATCAACCTGGCGTGTCAAACGACGATACTGCACGAATTTCACAACACAAACATGGAACCAAATCGAGATGCACGTGACACGGGCCACCAAGAGAAACTTCATGAGAGGGCAGAGACGGCGGGATCGCACGCAACAGATGGACAAAAATCCCTGCGGCGACGAACCCCCCCCCCCCCCCCCGTTCCCCTTATATTGTGGCTCGGAACAGTGGAACTACTGAGTGTGTCAGTGAACAGTGATTATACGTTTCTTAGTTCAATGCATATACGTGTGTTGCTGTCACAGAAACTTTGACTCGTGTGTTTTGCAGGGGTTCGATTTATTGGTGTTTATTAGACTGACTCTTGTATTTTGCAGGTGTTCTATTTATTGTTTTTTTTAAACTTTGACTCTTGTATTTTGCAGGTGTTTTATTTATTGGTGTTTTTTTTAGATGTTGACTATTGTACTGTTTTATTGATCAATGTTTGTTCTTGTGTGATGTATTAGATTTGTGTTATTTTGTTTCGTAAATTCATTCAAGTGGCATTGCTTCGTTTATCAGTCAGATTGCTATTCATTCTCATTGGACTGTGATCGATTAGCCTTTGCATGGGGCATATTTATTGTGAGGAACACCTTAAGGGTAACAATCACATTATTATTGTAGTTTCAGTATAATGACACAGTGCTCATTGTTTGCTAACTAACTGAAATATAGTAGAGTGATTCTACAAATTATTAGTTTTATAAGATATAGAATTTTTTTTGCGATAACCACTTTGTAAAACATGTCTTTTTTTATCATTTTTTTTTTTTGCTTTTGCGGATTGGGCATTGTAATGTTCTGCTTTATAATACTGATGTTATTTTCATGTTCTTTTTTAATTGCTGTGGCTATTTTCATAAATTTTTTCTTGTTAATAAACAGTCATAAATTTTCCTGTGATCAGTTGGCTCTTGCAATGAGCAAATACTGGTGAACTCCATAAGGGTAACAACCAGAAATTGTTTTCATATTAATGACACAGGAACCATTGTTTTTACTTGCTGACCGAATTAGGTCTACACTATCTCTTAAATAGGTGTCACAGATTATGTTCTTTTTCTGTTGGAAATTGGTAGATTTTAAAGATGTGTCGAAATTATTGTGTTTTAACAAGTAGCTGGTGACCTTTTGCCTTTTCTTTACACTTTTGGTTTACGTAGGGTGTGAGAAGCCTGCTTGGGAATGTCCTAGCATGGCCATACAATTCCCTGCACAGTCTTTTCCCGGAGCGTTGGGGTTATGAAAGGTCTCTGCTGGATTCCTTTCATGTTTAATTTCTTAAATCTATTGTCATTTACGGCATAAATTCCTCTTCTAAATTTACTGTGGCGTTTCTGACTATCTGGGAGGAGACTGAGTAGTGGAACGTGTTACTTTTACACATAAACAAGAACGATCTGTCACACTACTACACTTTAAAACACAGTTTATATGTAATTCATGTCACACAGTCTCATACGGAACCTACATCTGCTTTCTTTTATACACTGTGTATGATAAGATACTGTCATCCCCCTTCCCTTCTGTGTGAGAGGATGAATGAGCAAATGTTTTTGTAGTTGCATGCTTGAGGGTAGCAGACAAGCCTGTCTGCTAGAGAACAATAGGGCCAACGTCGGAACAGGTAGCTACGCTTTCTAAAAGCAAAGAGGTTTCTATGCTTAGTATGGTCCTGTCCGTCCGTTGTCATGTTGGTATAGGAAGCTGCCCCTCTGGCCACTTCCGTTTGTATTTGTGAGCCACCCCTCAGGAAGGGACCAAGCAGTCGGTCAGGGGCGAGCGTCTGAAGTGGTAAGATCTCCGGCTAAGCGCGTGTCTGCTAAGTCCACAGGACAATGGATTTCTTAAGTTCAGTCTAACTGAAAATTCAGTCACCTTTATTTCAGGTTTAGCTCTAAAATATCTAATGTTACCTTAAATTGCAGCGCAGTGTAATTCTCGTGTGAAGTTCAGATTATTTTCCGGTAATTGCTTTGTCACTACTTTGTGAGTAAAGTGGAACCACGTGTTGATCAGTAACTCTAACTAAGATCAATCTTAAATGCGAATGCTTGTGTGATTATAACGTCTCGCCGTGACAATATTTTTCAATATAGCAACTTTTCTTTATGTTCAACCCACGTGGGGTGTACTTTGCGAGACCAATACCACGTGCTTATATAACTGTTTGACCCGTCAGGTTAACAGTAAGACGTTAGTTCGAGGTTTTTCTTTTGTAAATTGCTTTTCGATCTAATTTATTTTAATTATCAAAGCTATTGTGGAGTTACACTCTTTGTGTAAACCAAGTCGACCACGTGAAGCATGTGGTGTAATCATCAAAGTAGCCCTCAGCTATTCTTTTCGCGAAGATTTCACAAACCAGTGTGTGGTAATTACATGACGGATAGGATTGTGCTACGAACGTAATTTCTTTGGGTGAACATTTGAATCTGTTGGTAGTGGTTAACTTTCTCTTGCATACGTCTCAACGTTCTTTGAGTGTTGTTTTATGAATGCAGTGTTGTATGCAGTCTCCCAATCTTGGCTCCATAATTGATGTGTTCCGTAAGATTGCAATCTCACATTTTCACAATCCTAAATAAGGTACCAGTTTAGTTAGGAATCAATTTTAATATGCTGAAATTGCAATGATCAAACTTAAAATAAATTTCCAAATATAAACTGATTTACTTCTTCTTATTTAAATTCTCTCTTTTATATATATATCACCGGTTGTCGTATGACTATTAAAAGATTATAATTAATGTTCGTCTGGTTGGGAATTTGGTAAGCTAGACTGGATACCTGGTGAAACAGTTGCGCAGTAATGCAAGGTTAACTTCCCGAGACAGCTCACAGCTTCTAACCCGCTTTTATTATCTTGAGTAGCAGCACCGCTTTCATAGCAAATAAGGCAACAACGTTACAGTAGTTCGATAATTCCCTTGACTTAAATGTCCGTGTGTGGTATAGTAGCAGTACTTTGATGCTTAATGAGGCGCCTATAATAGTTTCCTTTCAGTGTGACAGTCCTACTGTGCGACACTGATTTTTCCTTAAAACTATCACGTTTGACAATGTACCTGGGCGCGTTACGTATACTCGCCTCTCGCCATGTGAGGATATAAAATTAGGATTATATTAATACCTTCATTTGCTAACGGGCGTTGATATATATCAATGGGGACAGGTGAAAATGTGTGCCCTTACCGCGACTGGAACCCCGGATTTCGTGCTTATATGGCAGACGCTCTATCCATCTGAGCCACACTGGGCACATAAAATAGCGCGACTGCAGGGACTATCTCGAGCACGCCTCCCGCGAGACCCACATTCTCACCTTGTATGTCCACATACTACATTCGTAGTGTCCCACCCCAACACTCTTATTACATGTGGAAGGCATTCTTACCAAGTCCCGTAAGAGTTCGGGCAATATGTGTGCATGCACTTCGAATGTAGTGTGTGGACGTACAAGGTGAGAATGTGGGTCTCGCGGGAGGCGTGCGGGAGATAGTCCCTGCAGTCATACTATCCTCTGTGCCCTCGGTGGCTCAGATGTCAGGGCACACATTTTCACCAGTCCCCGTTGATATATACCAACGCCCGTTAGCAGCTGAAGGTATTAATATAATTCTAATTTCTTTCTAGATGGCTGCACGTCATCAATGTCCGAAAGAACAGACACCATATCCATATAAGTATATGAGGATATATCCAGAATCTCTCCTCACACTAAATAAGCCCTTATCCGAGAAGAGCACGCAACTTATCTCATCGTGGTTCCAGTCCCTACGATCTTGGCATCATCGCAATCGGCGTCGCCGATATGTGCGATGTGGCGGTGTCAACTAAGCTGAACAGAACGCAACGTACTGGTTGTCAGCCAATGAGATCTTCCCATGCATTCGCCGTACTGCTGCGGAGCGTGAGACTGCGTGCCTTTCAGTCCTATTAAATTATGGTTCCAATTACACTACCTTTATGATGTAGGTCCCTTCTCGGTTGTTGCATAACTTCTACTGTAGTGCACCGTGGATGACCACATCCTCTCCTTCAGGCAGCTGGTCGGAATGTTGCCCATGCACGAGAAACAATGCTTTGAGCAATACCAAACTCCTCGTTTGCGCTCTTCAAACTTCGTCCTACTCCCAGTTTCTCGATCAGTCTACTCCTTGTGAAGCCAACCATAACTGCTAACTGCTTGCTGAGGGACACACAGAATCTTTTCCCGTTCCTTCAGCTGCCTCGTGGTGTGGGGCCAGCCCTTTCTGGTGGTACAGTCAAGCTGAATTCACGTCATCTGACATTTAATTTTCTGTGGAAGACTGGGAAACCTCTTGCAACATGCTGCCATACTTTCATTCATTTCCACCGAGTAGTTCTTATGTTATATTAGCTACCTCGTCCTCAATTTCTGCAGAGTAGTGTAGCTATAAGTTACATTAGTATTAACTGATGATTTAACAATACTCCCCCTGGTGATGCCACTGTAGTGGCGTAACAGTTATGGTTGAAAACAAAGGACCTCCAAGTATTTTTCCCTCACTCAGATTCTCGGTAAAGACAGTCTACTTTTTAACTTTGTAAAACGCAGTAAATTTGGATGAAATTTTCAATAATAGCAGTGTTATCATGGAAGGTTTTAAATGCAACGTAATGCTGTCATCGACAGAAATGGAGATTATGATATGACTTTGAGGCAGACAATTGAAATACGGGGTGTTGCAACGAGAATATACGTATTACTGAGAACTATATTGTCAAAACTGTCGATCGCCGTGCCACGGCTCCGTTGTTGGAGCAACGAATACATTCTCTAGTTTATATTCAATGCCGCTAGATGTTTCTTGTGTCCTGTTTGATTGTTTAGCCTCACATGCTGCAAAATGGCTACTCCACGGCAGAAATCTTTAGTGTTCAAGAGTTTCAGAAGTATTATTCCGTGATTACAGAGCAAAGACGTTTCAGACTGAGGTACCAAACTGATCCTCCGGATGGAACATTCACAGATGGTATCGGCAGTTAGTAAACAAAGGACTCCTGGCCGCTCACGTGCTTCACACGAAAATGTAGCAAAAATTCATACAACCTTCCCACGTAGTCCTACAAAATCATCTCATCGTATCACGGTCTTCATGCCTCCAAACAATGGAATACTTAATAGATGAAAATATGCCATGTCACCGGAGGACAACTTAAATTTTCAAGAAAATGGGGTACCCTCTTCAGCAGTCACGATGTGCGTGACTATCTGAATGACACTCTACCAAGCCTTTGGATTGGTCGTCAAACACCTGGAGACGTAACACTTCACAGCTGGCTTCCACAGTCACCAGACTTGAGGCCTCGAGACTTCTTCCGGTGGTGTTCCATTATGAACAACGTTTATGCACCAGCACTGCCACAGAATCTAATAGAGGGTCTGTACTCTCCTGACACCAGCAGTGGTGGATGTGGGGAGAGAGATGGCGGAGTTTTGTAATTGGTCATGAACTGCTATATATATATATATATATATATATATATATATATATATATATATATATATATTATGACTATTAAGGTAAATACATTGTTTGTTCTCTATTAATATCTTTCATTTGCTAACTATCCCTATCAGTAGTTAGTGCCTTCTGTAGTTTGAATCCTTTATTTAGCTGGCAGTAGTGGCGCTCGCTGTATTGCAGTAGTTCGAGTAATGAAGATTTTTGTGAGGTAAGTTATTTGTGAAAGGTATAGTTTAATGTTAGTCAGGGCCATTCTTTTGTAGGGATTTTTGAAAGTCAGATTGCGTTGCGCTAAAAATATTGTGTGTCAGTTTAAGCACAGTTGTATAAATTGGTTTTAAGGGGACGTTTCATACAGTGACGGTGGGTATGCTTATTCGGAGTATGGGAGGACTTCGAAAATAGATCTGATATTCTACGTATCCCTTCCCCCACTGGCAGAGGACGTATTGAGCTGCTCTAAACTAAACATGAGAGATAGTTTAAAGTGAGGTTACAAAAGTCATGGGATGCCTCCTAATAATCTGTTGGAACTCTTTTTGCCAGGGGTTGTTCAGAAACTCGGTGTGGTATCGACTCAACAAGTCGTCGGAATTCCTCTACAAAATATTGAGCCATACTGCCTCTATAGCCGTCCATAACTGCGGAAATATTGGCGACGCAGGGTTTTGTGTACGAACTGACCTCTCGATTTTGCCTCATAAAGGATGGATGTGATTCATTCGATCTAATTGTCGGGGATATTCTTCAAACCAACGACGAACGACTATAGTACGGTGACATGGTGAATTGTCATCTATTAAGAATACTTTTATTTGGGAACATGAATTCCATGAACGGTTGCAAATTATCTCCAAGTGTATGACCAGATCAGAGGGCCCCGTCCGTGTAAACACAGACTACACTGTTATGGAGCCGCCATCAGTTTGCACAGTGCCTTGTTGACAACCAGAGTCTATGGCTTGGTGATCTCTGCGCCACTCTCGAACCTTACCATTAGCTCTTATCATCTGAAATCGCGAGTTATCTGGTTAGGCCACGGCTTTTCAGTAGCCTAGGGTCCAATCGATATGGTCATGACCCTCCCGGACAGGCGCTGCACGCGATGTCACGCTGTTAGCAAAGACACTTGTGTCGGCCGTCTGTTACCATAGCCCGTTAACGCCAGACGAACTATCCTAAATGATACATTCGTCGTACGTCCCACATTGATTTATATAGTTATTTCGCACAGTACCGCTTGTCTGCCAGCCGCGGTGGCCGAGCGGTTCTAGGCGCTTCAGTCCGGAACCGCGCGACTGCTACGGTCGCAGGTTCGAATGCTGCCTCGGGAATGGATATGTGTGATGTCCTTAGGTTAGTTAGGTTTAAGGAGATCTAAGTTTTGAGGGGACTGATGACCTCAGATGTTAAGTCCCATAGCGTGCAGAGCCATTTGTACCATATGAACAGCTTGTCTGTTAGCACCGACGATCTACGGAAATGCCGGTGCTCTCGGTCGTTAAGTGAAAGCCCTGGGCCACAGAGTTGTCGGTGGTGAGAGATAATGCCCGGTATGTAGTATTCTTGGCACACGGAATATTGAATTCCCTAACAGTTTCCGGAATGAAATGTCCCATGCGTGTAGCTGGAACTACCATTCCGCGTTCAAAGTCTGATAATTTCCATCCTGCGGCCTTAATCATGTCGGAAACTTTCACATGCATCATCTGCTTACAAATGACAGTTCCGCCAAAACACTGGCCCTTTATACTGCGTGTAAGCGATACTATCGCCACTTGTATACGTGCATATCGGTATCCCATGACTTTTCATCTCAGTGTGTGTCTCCCATTTTCACAATATATATAAATGACCTAGTAGATAGTGTCGGAAGTACCATGCAGCTTTTCGCGGATGATGCTGTAGTACACAGAGAAGTTGCAGCATTAGAAAATTGCAGCTAAATGCAGGAAGATCTGCAGCGGATAGACACTTGGTGCAGGGAGTGGCAACTGACCCTTAACATAGACAAATGTAATGTATTGCGAATACGTAGAAAGAAGGATCCTTTATTGTATGATTATATGATGGCGGAACAAACATTGGTAGCAGTTACTTCTGTAAAATATCTAGGAGTATGCGTAAGGAACGATTTGAAGTGGAATGATCATATAAAATTAATTGTTGGTAAGGCGGGTGCCAGGTTGAGATTGATTAGGAGAGTCCTTAGAAAATGTAGTCCATCGACAAAGGAGGTGGCCTACAAAACACTCGTTCGATCTATACTCGAGTATTCCTCATCAGTGTGGGATCCGTACCAGGTCGGATTGACAGAGGAGATAGAGAAGATCCAAAGCAGAGCGGCGCGTTTCGTCACAGGGTTACTTGGTAACCGTGATAGCGTTACGGAGATGTTTAGCAAACTCAAGAGGCAGACTCTGCAAGAGAGGCGCTCTGTATCGCGGTGTAGTTTGCTGTCCAGGTTTCGAGAGGGTGCGTTTCTGGATGAGGTACTTGTACCTCCCGAGGAGATCACAAATGTAAAATTAGAGAGATTCGAGCGAGTACAGCGGCTATTCGGCAGTCGTTCTTCCCGCGAACCATACGCGACTGGAACAGGAAAGGGAGGTAATGACAATGGCACGTAAAGTGCCCTCCGCCACACACCGTTTGGTGGCTTGCTGAGTATAAATGTAGATGTAGATGTAATACACACATGCGTTCGATTTAAATGGTTCAAATGCCTCTGAGGACTATGGGACTTAACATCTGAGGTAATCAGTCCCCTAGAACTTGTTGTTGTGTTGTGGTCTTCAGTCTTGAGACTGGTTTGATGCAGCGCTCCATGCTACTCTATCCTGTGCAAGCTTCTTCATCTCCCAGTAGCTACTGCAGCCTACATCCTTCTGAATCTGCTTAGTGTATTCGTCTCTTGGTCTCCCCCTACGATGTTTACCCTCCACGCTGCCGTCCAATACTAAATTGGTGATCCCTTGATGCCTCAGAACATGCCCTACCAACCGATCCCTTCTTCTAGTCAAGTTGTGTCACAAACTTCTCTTCTCCCCAATTCTATTCAATACCTCCTCATTAGTTATGTGATCTACCCATCTAATCTTCAGCATTCTTCTGTAGGACCACATTTCAAAAGCTTATATTCTCTTCTTGTCCAAACTATTTATCGTCCACGTTTCACATCCATATATGGCTACACTCCTTACAAATACTTTCACAAACCACTTCCTGACATTTAAATCTATACTCGATGTTAACAAATGTTTCTTCTTCAGAAACGCTTTCCTTGCCATTGCAAGTTTACACTTGATATCCTCTCTACTTCGACCATCATTAGTTATTTTGCTCTCCAAATAGCAAAACTCCTTTACTATTTTAAGTGTCTCGTTTCCTAATCTAATTCCCTCAGCATCACCCGACTTAGTGCGTCTATATTCCATTCTCCTCGTTTTGCTTTTGTTGATGTTCATCTTATGCCCACCCTTCTTGACACTGTCCATTCCGTTCAACTGCTCTTCCAAGTCCTTAGCTGTCTCTGACAGAATTACAATGTCATCGGCGAACCTCAAAGTTTTCATTTCTTCCCCATAGATTTTAATACCTACTCCGAACTTTTCTTTTGTTTCCTTCACTGCTTGCTCAATATACAGATTGAATAGCACCGGGGAGAGGCTACAACCCTGTCTCACTTCCTTCCCAACCAATGCTTCCCTTTCATGTCCCTCAACTCTTATAACTGCCATCTGGTTTCTGTACAAATTGTAAATAGCCTTTCGCTCCCTGTATTTTACCCTTGCAACCTTCAGAATTTAAAAGAGCGTATTCCACCGCGGCCGACCGATATAAATATATTAATTTTGGAACACCCTGTAAATAGCTATACAAAAAGATCACCGCTCACCCATGTCCGTGTGTTTAATTTCAACAGGTGTTAGGCAAATACACTCCTGGAAATTGAAATAAGAACACCGTGAATTCATTGTCCCAGGAAGGGGAAACTTTATTGACACATTCCTGGGGTCAGATACATCACATGATCACACTGACAGAACCACAGGCACATAGACACAGGCAACAGAGCATGCACAATGTCGGCACTAGTACAGTGTATATCCACCTTTCGCAGCAATGCAGGCTGCTATTCTCCCATGGAGACGATCGTAGAGATGCTGGATGTAGTCCTGTGGAACGGCTTGCCATGCCATTTCCACCTGGCGCCTCAGTTGGATCAGCGTTCGTGCTGGACGTGCAGACCGCGTAAGACGACGCTTCATCCAGTCCCAAACATGCTCAATGGGGGACAGATCCGGAGATCTTGCTGGCCAGGGTAGTTGACTTACACCTTCTAGAGCACGTTGGGTGGCACGGGATACATGCGGACGTGCGTTGTCCTGTTGGAACAGCAAGTTCCCTTGCCGGTCTAGGAATGGTAGAACGATGGGTTCGATGACGGTTTGGATGTACCGTGCACTATTCAGTGTCCCCTCGACGATCACCAGTGGTGTACGGCCAGTGTAGGAGATCGCTCCCCACACCATGATGCCGGGTGTTGGCCCTGTGTGCCTCGGTCGTATATAGTCCAGATTGTGGCGCTCACCTGCACGGCGCCAAACACGCATACGACCATCATTGGCACCAAGGCAGAAGCGACTCTCATCGCTGAAGACGACACGTCTCCATTCGTCCCTCCATTCACGCCTGTCGCGACACCACTGGAGGTGGGCTGCACGATTGGGGCGTGAGCGGAAGACGGCCTAACGGTGTGCGGGACCGTAGCCCAGCTTCATGGAGACGGTTGCGAATGGTCCTCGCCGATACCCCAGGAGCAACAGTGTCCCTAATTTGCTGGGAAGTGGCGGTGCGGTCCCCTACGGCACTGCATAGGATCCTACGGTCTTGGCGTGCATCCGTGCGTCGCTGCCGTCCGGTTCCAGGTCGACGGGCACGTGCACCTTCCGCCGACCACTGGCGACAACATCGATGTACTGTGGAGACCTCACGCCCCACGTGTTGAGCAATTCGGCGGTACGTCCACCCGGCCTCCCGCATGCCCACTATACGCCCTCGCTCAAAGTCCGTCAACTGCACATACGGTTCACGTCCACGCTGTCGCGGCATGCTACCAGTGCTAAAGACTGCGATGGAGCTCCGTATGCCACGGCAAACTGGCTGACACTGACGGCGGCGGTGCACAAATGCTGCGCAGCTAGCGCCATTCGACGGCCAACACCGCGGTTCCTGGTGTGTCCGCTGTGCCGTGCGTGTGATCATTGCTTGTACAGCCCTCTCGCAGTGTCCGGAGCAAGTATGGTGGGTCCGACACACCGGTGTCAATGTGTTCTTTTTTCCATTTCCAGGAGTGTGTGTCCAATTCATACAATGAGCAAATACGTAATTCGTTGTGGGGTAGCACCAAAGTGCTATCATAATGGACTAGTGAAGCCCAGTGAGAAGGCGAGCGGTAGCTGTGGCGCCTAATGGGACCGGACGCTGGTGGCGGGCTTTGGCACAGTGTGATGACGCCGGCGCGTCCAATCTGCAGCTGGCGTCGCGAAATGAGGCGCCGCGCGCCGGCCATCGATCGCCGCTGCCGGAAGCGGCTGCCCGATGCACGCCCGCGCCCACGCAGCCGTCCGTCCCCAGCACCCCCGCCCCCACCCCCGCCCCTACCCGTCCCCTCACACACGCCGCCTCACCACCGGGCCTATGATTAGAATCTACCCTATGACAAGCAATTATTTTTTTTTCGACCTCTGGCCTCTTTGGCGTCCAACTTTCGACGCCTGCGGCCTCGGGAGAGCCGACGCAGAGGCCCTTTACCGCTTCTGCCGCATGGAGTCTGGGCTGTTCAATTCAGAATGCTGGTCAGTGGAGTGTACTGAACTTTTCGTTAAGGTAGGCGGCTACAAAACAAGAAAAATGCCGTTTATGAATGTGAAACTCTCTTATATGTAATGAAGCTCCATCTTCGATGAATTCACCCTAAATCTTGTTCCATAGATAATGAACGTAAAGTCCCGAATGACTGGAAAAGAAGCGCAGGTGACGCCTGTATATAAGAAGGGTAGAAGGACGGATCCTCAAAATTACAGACCAATATCCTTAACATCGGTTTGTTGCAGGATTCTCGAATTTATTCTCAGTTCGAATATAATGAATTTCCTTGAGACAGAGAAGTTGCTATCCATGTATCAGCACGGCTTTAGAAAACAGCGCACCTGCGAAACGCAACTCGCCCTTTTTTCACATGATATCTTGCGAACCATGGATGAAGGGTATCAGACGGATGCCATATTCCTTGACTTCCGAAAAGCGTTTGACACGGTGCCCCACTGCAAACTCCTAACAAAGATACGAGCATATGGGATCGGTTCCCAAATATGTGAGTGGCTCGAAGACCTCTTAAGTAATAGAACCCAGTACGTTCTCCTCGATGGTGTGTGTTGAGTGTTCATCGGAGATCAGGGTATCATCTGGAGTGCCCCAGGCAAGTGTGGTAGGTCCGCTGTTGTTTTTTATCTACATAAATGATCTTTTGGATAAGGTGGATAGCAGTGTGCGGCTGTTTATTGATGATGCTGTAGTGTACGGAAGGTGTCGTCGTTGAGTGACTGAAGGACGGTACAAGATGACTTGGACAGGATTTGTGATTGGTCTAAAGAATGTAAGCTAACTCTAAATACAGACGAATGTAAATTAATGCACATCAATAGGAAAAATAATCGCGTAATGTTTGAATACTCCATTAGTAGTGTAGCGCTAGACGCAGTCACGTCGATTAAATATTTGGGCGTGACATTGCAGAGCGATATGAAGTGCGACAAGCATGTAATGGCAGTTGTGGGGAAGGCGGATAGTCGTCTTCGGTTTATTGGTAGAATTTTGGGAAGATGTAGTTCATCTGTAAAGGAGACCGCTTATAAAACACTAATACGACCTATCCTTGAGTACTGCTCGAGCGATTGGGATTCTTATCAGGTCGGATTGAGGGAGGACATAGAAGCAATTCAGAGGCGGGCTGCTAGATTTGTTACTGGTAGTTTTGATCATCACGCGAGTGTTACAGAAATGCTTCAGGAACTTGGGTGGGAGTCTCTAGAGGAAAGGAGGCGTTCTTTTCGTGAATGGCTACTGAGGAAATGTAGAGAACCAGCATTTGAGGCTGACTGCAGTACAATTCTACTGCCACCAACTTACATTTCGGGTAAAGACCACAAAGATATGAGATATTAGGGCTCGTACAAAGGCATGCAGGCAGTCATTTTTCCCTCGATCTGTTTGGGAGTGGAACAGGGAGAGATGCTAGTTGTAGTACGAGGTACCCTCCGCCACGCACCTTATGGTGGATTGCGGAGTATGTATGTAGATGTAGGTATACAGGGCTATTACAAATGATTGAAGCGATTTCATAAATTCACTGTAGTTCCATTCATTGACATATGGTCACGACATACTACAGATACGTAGGAAAACTCATAAAGTTTTGTTCGGCTGATGCCGCACTTCAGGTTTCTGCTGCCAGGGCGCTCGAGAGCGCAGTGAGACAAAATGGCGACAGTAGCCGAGAAAGCGTATGTCGTGCTTGAAAAGCACTCACATCAGTCAGTCATAACAGTGCAACGACACTTCAGGACAAAGTTCAACAAAGACCCACCAACTGCTAACTCCATTCGGCGATGGTATGCGCGGTTTAAAGCTTCTGGATGCCTCTGTAAGGGGAAATCAACGGGTCGGCCTGCAGTGAGCGAAGAAACGGTTGAACGCGTGCGGGCAAGTTTCACGCGTAGCCCGCGGAAGTCGACGGATAAAGCAAGCAGGGAGCTAAACGTACCACAGCCGACGGTTTGGAAAATCTTACCGAAAAGGCTAAAGTAGAAGCCTTACCGTTTACAATTGCTACAAGCCCTGGCACCCAATGACAAAGTCAAACGCTATGAATTTTCGGTGCGGTTGCAACAGCTCATGGAAGAGGATGCGTTCAGTGCGAAACTTGTTTTCAGTGATGAAGCAACATTTTTTCTTAATGGTGAAGTGAACAGACACAATGTGCGAATCTGGGCGGTAGAGAATCCTCACGCATTCGTGCAGCAAATTCGCAATTCACGAAAAGTTAACGTGTTTTGTGCAATCTCACGGTTTAAAGTTTACGGCCCCTTTTTCTTCTGCGAAAAAAACGTTACAGGACACGTTGTAACGTCCCCTTAGAACGATTTATACAAGTGAAACGTCCACTTAGAACAATTGTACACGACTGTGCTTAACCTGGCACACAATAATTTTAGCGCAACGCAATCTGACTACCAAAAGCCCTGCAAAAGAATGGCCCTGACAAACATTAAACTATACCTTTCACAAATCACTTACCTCACAAAAATCTTCGCTGCTCGAACTACTGCAATACAGCGAGTGCCACTACTGCCAGCTAAATAAAAGATTCAAACTACTGAAGGCACTAACTACTGATAGGGATAGTTAGCAAATGAAAGGTTTTAATAGAGAACAAACACTGTATTTACCTTAATAGTCATCAATAGTCATAATATATACAGCAGCTCATGACATCAATTTTTACAAATTTCAAACTCCGCCATCTCTGTCCTCACATCCACCACTGCTGGCGGCTCACCTCCAACTGCCCAGCGCTACGCGCTGTTCGCATCCAGCTATAGCAGAGTATCACAATGGTTCTGAAAAAATATGAACAGTTCACAAAGTACAGACAAAATACAATTTCGTAAGTGTGAAGTTATCCAACGGTGTAATTGCGTAAACATGTGTCACTGACGTAGAAAAAAAATGTTTGTTTCTCTGTTAAATGATCAGATAGCTGTGTAATTTATGTGTTAGAGAAATATGGTACCGATGTGTAAAGTTGTATAAGCAAATACCATATTAGCTAGGGCTCCTTGTGCTTGCCAAACACATGGTACACAAAGTAGGCGTGTACCCCCCTGAGGATTATTGTAATTATATCCTCAGGTATTACAGCTTACAGCAATGGAATGAAATGTATCACAAAAAACTTTCTGTGTAATTCAAAAATCTTTAAAAATAAATGTTTTAAGTACAAAATTAATCACTCAAATACGTGTCCTGTAGCGCTAAATATGCGTCTTGCTGTTAGATAATCTCTGGGAAGTGTCGTAGTTATTGTCCTCCGAAACCTAAGTTCTGCAGAAGTCAATGTACTTACCTCATGATACACAAAAGTGAAATGCTTTGCGTATAGATAACTTAGTTATTACGCTTATTGCCGTGATGAGGAAAGTACTGTGCTGTAACGTATTGTTGTCCTACGGAAAAGGCTGTCTCCTTGTAGCTATACCACAAAAGTTACTACTAAAACATGTTTTGCTTTCCATAAGGATTCAGAAAAAACTGTGCAGATATAAAACAGATACACCGCAAAAGCAACATTGTAAATTGTCACTCATTAGTAACGTCGTGATATAATCGTGTAGATGTCACACAAACCAACCACTGTGTCATCTGGCATTTCACAGAAAGCACCTCAAATCCAGAATCCACTCGTAAGCAAACCAAAATGTTGCATGTTAACAGTTTCTTAAGTCTGACAAAGCATACTAGAAATGTGAAGTGAAAAGTTTTATGGCAAAGACAAAGTTAAAAGCAGATTATCTTTCAATAAACGGTTTTACATGTGAAATGTGGTGTAAACCTTTACTCTTCCTAGTACGCAGAGTTTCAACTTCAACGCAATTATCATGTGGTATACGTCGGATTCTGTAAGGTCCATTGTAAACTAGAAAGAATTTGTGACTCAAGTGTTTCTTCTTATGTGACAATGAATGAGCTTTAATGAGAACTTTCTGATCAATATATAATTTCTTTGCATTTGCTTTACCGTGTAGTTTTCTCCTTTTGTCTGCTGCAGATTTTATATTTTTAAGAGCCAAATCAATTATGTCTTTGTGTCGAAGTTTACGTGTATTCGGGAAAGGTACTAGCTCTCTGATTCTGTTCGGAGGTTCTACATTCTTCAGTACAAGAGTAGGTGGTAAAGCAGTGGAATCATGAGGCATTTCATTCAGCACATTTTGAAATAAGTGTAAATATCTGTCCCAATGCTGATGCTTTCTGTGACAATAAAGTCTGCAAAGCTTATTGATTTCTTTCATAATCCGTTCAGACGGGTTACAGTGTGGTGAATACAATGAAATAAAAACAGGTTTGATTTTATGATTCCGAAGCATGCGTGACCAAACAGCAGATCTGAATTGCGGTCCGTTATCTGAAATGACTTTACTAACGTGTCCCACTTCACGTAAGAAATTTTTAACAAAGGCGTTGGATACAGACCGTCCAGTGGCTTTACGTAACGGAGTGAAAGAAACAAATTTTGAAGTAAGTTCAACAGCGACTAGAACGTACGCAAATCCATTAGATGTTCTGACAAGCGGTCCCAAGAGATCAACCGCAGCAAATTCTTTTAATTTAGAAGGAATGATAGGAAACAGCGGAGCACGATGGGAGACAGTAGATGGTTTCGCCTTTTGACAAAGTTTACAAATAGACAAGACTCTTCGAATTCTCTTTTCCATATTGTTAAAATAACAAGTCGTTCGAAGAATATGATAACATTTTCGTGGACCAAAATGTGCGTAGCTGAAATGAATGTACCAAATGAGCTTATTAACAAAATCGTCTGGAATGCAAAGTACCCATAGCTTGTCATCAACAGTGCAGCGTTTGAAGAGTATGTTGTTTCTAACCAGGTAATAATGCCGAATCTGAGTGTGTGTCTTTTCATGCCATTTACTTTTGATGTCTTTCCAAATCGGATCTTTATCTTGTTCATGAGCAATGTCCTTTAAAGATGTGGTGATGAAGTTTTCAAAGGCGACTTTCTGAATGTAAAGAATACTGAAATTTTTCTCGAGGTTGCCTTCTGTGTTACTTTTCTCAAGCCCAGCCGGTGCGCGTGACAGCGCGTCCGCAACAATGTTCTCCTTGCCGGGAATGTAGACTATTGTGAAGCGGAATTCTTGCAGAAACAATGCCCAACGTTTTAGCCTGTCATGATTTAATTTTGAAGACATAAGAAATTGTAATGCACGATGATCACTGTATACTTTTACGTGCTTACCAGAAAGAAAGAAACGGAATTTGTTAAATGCCCAAACGATAGCTAAAGCTTCTAATTCAGTAACGGAATAATTTTTTTCAGATTTTGTTAGCACTCGGCTAGCAAAAGCAATGGTTTTCTGAACAGTAGTGTCATTTTCTATGGCTTCTTGAAATAAGTGGGCACCAAGACCGACTTTAGAAGAATCCGTGCTAAGGCAGAAATCTTGTGACAGATCTGGATGAGCTAGTATTGGCGCGTGAAGTAACGCTTCTTTCAAAGAATTGAATTCCAACTGTGCTTGTTCGTCCCAGTTCCAAATAGTACTTTTTCCAGTGAGAGAACAAAGTTTTGGTGTAACTAGAATATGCATATTCAGAAAACGACGATAAAAATTTACGAGACCTAGAAAACTACGGACTTGTTTTTTTGTGGATGGAACTGGAATGGCTCTGATTGCTTCTAACTTTTCAGGATCCGGCTGAATGCCTTCAGAAGAAATAATATGTCCCAAAAACTTCACCTTTGACCTACCGAATTCAGACTTTTCCAAGTTAACTGTAATTCCAGATTCTGCAAAAATACGTAACAAACTGTCGAGGATGCGGTTATGTTGTTCCCATGAAGCTTCTGCTATTAGAATATCGTCCACATATAAGGTGATGTGACGTTTTAAGAACTCAGGTAATATGGAATTTAACCCACGAATGAATGCTGCCGAAGAAATGTTCAAACCAAAAGGAAGTTTCCGAAACTGATAACAAACGCCGAAACAAAGGAAAGCTGTGTATTTTCTGCATTCTGGATGAAGTTCGATCTGATAAAAGCTGGATCTGAGATCAATGGAAGACAACACTTTTACACCATTAAAATTTTGAAGAAGTTCTTCCATCGTCTGCGGCCTGTCTGTTTCAGGAATAATGATAGTATTGATTTGTCTCGAATCTAAGACAAGTCTGATCGATCCATTTTTCTTCTCAACAACATGTAACGGATTGTTGTATGAGCTTACTGCAGGCTCAATAATGCCCTCGTCAAGCATAGATTGTATTTCTGTTCTAACACGGTCCCTATAATTTGCTGGAATTACGTATGGTCTAACACAAAATTTAGTATGCTCACGAACACGAAATTGATATTGAAATCCCTTGATTGTTCCTGTTTTGTGAGTAAAAACTGTGGAATGTGCTTGTAAAATCTCAAAAAGGTCCTGCCTATCAGTGTCATTACAATTCTCAATTGTTTGAATTTTATTCTGAATTAACTCATTAATTTCAAATATGCCGTCGATGTCATCGCTGTCAGTACTTGCAGAGTGATTGTTAGTGTCTAGTTCCATAGAAAATTCCGAACTGTTATCTAACAGAAGGTAAAGCCGATTAATTTCCTCATCATGGTTTGAGAGCCAGTCTTCAAATTTCAAAGCTATTGACATACCTTCTTTCTCTAAACTTATTTCAGCATCGTGAAAGCTTAAAATTGCTTTGTATTCATTCAAAAAGTCTACTCCCAGTATAATTTCCGTCGACAATAATGGAACAATAAGAAAGTTCATAGAGAAGCTGTGGCTTTGGCAAAAGAATTCTAAATTGGTTTGTTGGCGTACATCTACACTTTTTCCAAAGATTGCACCTTGTAATTTAATCTTACGTAACGGAAGTGTGGGGCAATTGTTCGATTTGTTGCATTTGCTAAAAGCTGTTTCACTAATTACTGAAATAGGACTGCCAGAGTCAAGTACTGCCGTAAATTTTACGTCATTTACAGTAATGTGAATCACAGGATATGCAATGTTGTTATGTTTTACGTCGTGTTCCTGGAGTAAGATGTCCCTAATGTCTTCCATTTTTACGTAATTACTAGCTACGCCAGCTCCGTCGTCAGTTTCATAAGTACATATTGTGGCTGCCAGCGGTGTGAGTCATCGCCTATTCTCTCTTTGTTGGCGCGCGTCGTTATTGGGATTTGGAGACCTAACTTCTACAAATTCATTGTGACGAGAGTGCTCTGCTCTATTTAAATCTCGCCAGTTCTGATGCAATTCAGGTCTGTCGTTACGATCATATCGTCTGTCGTCATGTCGGTAGGTTGGATAGTTTCTTTCTTGTCGGTCATGTGGTGGAGAATTTCTCCCAGAATCGTAACTACGCGCTGGACCATCGCGTCTAAAGTTATTCTGTCTCCCTTGATAATAGTTATTTTGGTTCCCATATTGTCTGTTTCTCTGATTGTCTCTGTGATAGTCATTACCGCGGAAAGGTGATCTTTCCCTGTAACTATTACTCTGCCAGTGGTTATCATATGGGTGGTGTCTGTTTTGGTCACGATTTACGTTATAAGAATAGGTTTGTCGTGGCCATTTATTGTTTCTGTCGTCACGGAATTGTGACGGATGTGACCTGTAGTGATTGTTTTCCTGTTTTCGCATCCCGCGACTGTCTGTGTCAATTTCCAGTTCTTGTAACAATCCCTGAAAAGCTTCAATGTCGTCTTTGTAACGTCCTGCCAAAATAATATGTCGTAAATGTTCAGGCAGTTTGATTAAGCAAATGCGGATGAGTTCTGAGGGGCTGTATGGGTTTGACAGGTACTGATTCTTGTGCAACATGTCTTCAAAATATTTGACAAGACTGGAAAATTCAGATTGTTCGAAGTGTTTCATCATCATGATGCTATGTTTTACGCGATCTTGTGTAGCTTGTGACCAATATGCTGAGAGGAACGCATGGTAAAATTCTCCTTCACTGTGACAATCGTGAATGACAGATCGCATTCTTACAGCTGGTTCATTCTCCAAGTAGCCACACATAAATTCTAATCTGTGTTCTAATGACCAGTTGGGAGGAAAACAATGAGAGAATTGATGGAGCCACGCTTGTGGATGAATGTCGTTGGCAGAATTCTTGAATGTTTTGAATTTACGTGTAGTAATGAACAGCTTATAGTCAAAGTCATCGTGTCGGCGAGTAGCATATCGGTCATTGTTACGTCGTTTCGGCGGTTCCATCTCAAAATTCGGTGTACCTTGCCAATTTCTTTCATAATTACCGAAATGCCCTGTGCTATTTTTTTGTGGCTTTTCCGTATTTCTAAGTTCCTCTTCCCGTGTTGGAGCGCGAGTATCCTCTGAAATATGTAATTCTTGTATCACCTGTGTCAACTGATCTTGTACTTCCCGGATTTCTCTTTTGTACTGTGTATTGATTTGATTTTGATTTTGTCTGAATTTTCTAATTTGTTCATACTCTTCTGTGTCAGTGAAGGCTACGGGTCTTGTGTCATTCAGATCATCATCTACCTTTGTAGATAAGTTAGTGACCTGATCCGAAAGTTCGGCTACTTTCTCCGATAGTGAACACATTTCCTCAGTGTGTTTTTCTGAACCAAGTTTCAGAGTGTCCATTTGTGTTGAAATCAAATCTACTGTGTTCTTTAAGTTTTCCTGAGTTTTTGCCAGTTGCGTAACCGAATCGGTAGATGCAACTGAGTCAATTTTAGCCCACAAGGTCTCATGATTTTCATGAACAATGGTTTGCAGCTCTTTTATGGCTGCTTCGTGATTCTGTAATGCATTTTCATGCCGCGAAAAAATAGGCTGAAAATGCTCACAAATTTGTGTTTTTACGTCATTACAGACCTTTTGACATTTCGATTCAATGTTATGTAACTCAGCAGTTAAATCTTCACGTGTTTGTTCGAGAGTTTGTTCCAATGAGTCTAACTTTTGAAGATTTTGTTCCATCGTGTCTAACTTTTTAAGATTTTGTTCCACTGTGTCTAACTTTTTAAGATTTTGTTCCACTGCGTCTAACTGTTGCTGTGTTTGTCTCTGGTGTTGTTCCATTGTGTCTAACTTCTGAAGCTTTTCTCCCATTTGTTGCATTAATTGTAATAACAATGCATTGGTGTCTGAAACATGTTCCTCAGTGCTTTTCGGCAGTGAATTTGCACCGGCAACATTCACATTTTGACAAGCTGAAAATGTGTCTTGACTTACTTGAGAAAACGGTGAGGACGCAAAACCTGAATCTACAGTATTTGCAAAATTGTGTCCTATCATTTCGGATTCCTGAGGCGAGCTGTTGCCGACCGATCGATCGATAATGCTTCCCTGTTCACTACCTGTTTCACTGCCTACGCCATTGTTTGACGCCCGCTCCATTTCCCTATGCACAGTTACCAAATTACTACTTTGAACATTAGTAAATTCATTACTCGGCGGCGCTGATAAGCTACGCTCGTCGTCACTATTATTTCTCAATTTAGTTTGGAGCCTAGTGTTACGTTTTTCACACGCCATTATTGTCACAATATTTCACACGATAACACAGAAAAGCACAATTTGAATAGCAAAAATAAGAGAATACATTAACATAGCACTGAAAATAATATCTAGTTAATTGCAAGCGTAGCTGCGAAATACTTGGTGCAAATCTATATGCATGCCACAACTGTTTTCTGTACAACAATGAAAGGCTACAACTACAAAGGAGATTCTCTCTACAATTACGCGCTAGCAATAAACAAAAGCTACACTAAATACACAAACTACAAGAAAAAATCAGAAGATTCCGGTGAGGTATCCTAGGCTAAGGGTCAACATATGTAACGTCCCCTTAGAACGATTTATACAAGTGAAACGTCCACTTAGAACAATTGTACACGACTGTGCTTAACCTGGCACACAATAATTTTAGCGCAACGCAATCTGACTACCAAAAGCCCTGCAAAAGAATGGCCCTGACAAACATTAAACTATACCTTTCACAAATCACTTACCTCACAAAAATCTTCGCTGCTCGAACTACTGCAATACAGCGAATGCCACTACTGCCAGCTAAATAAAAGATTCAAACTACTGAAGGCACTAACTACTGATAGGGATAGTTAGCAAATGAAAGGTTTTAATAGAGAACAAACACTGTATTTACCTTAATAGTCATCAATAGTCATAATATATACAGCAGCTCATGACATCAATTTTTACAAATTTCAAACTCCGCCATCTCTGTCCTCACATCCACCACTGCTGGCGGCTCACCTCCAACTGCCCAGCGCTACGCGCTGTTCGCATCCAGCTATAGCAGTTCATGACAACAATGGCAGACAACAATTCAAACTAGCCACATACTGCACACAGCACAGCCAGTGATTTTCATATAGAGAGTGCTACGTAACGTTGCCAATATAAAAATCTAAACAGCCTACTTACAACGTGTATCTGGACATGCTGGAAAATTGGCTCATGCCACAACTGGAGACCGACAGCGACGGCTTCATCTTTCAACAGGATGGTGCTCCACCGCACTTCCATCATGATGTTCGGCATTTCTTAAACAGGAGATTGGAAAACCGATGGATCGATCGTGGTGGAGATCATGATCAGCAATTCGTGTCATGGCCTCCACGCTCTCCCGACTTAACCCCATGCGATTTCTTTCTGTGGGGTTATGTGAAAGATTCGGTGTTTAAACCTCCTCTACCAAGAAACGTGCCAGAACTGCGAACTCGCATCAACGATGCTTTCGAACTCATGGATGGGGACATGCTGCGCCGAGTGTGGGAGGAACTTGATTATCGGCTTGATGTCTGCCGAATCACTAAAGGGGCACATATCGAACATTTTTGAATGCCTAAAAAAACTTTTTGAGTTTTTGTATGTGTGTGCAAAGCATTGTGAAAATGTCTCAAATAATAAAGTTATTGTAGAGCTGTGATATCGCTTCACTCATTTGTAATAACGCTGTAGAAGCTGAGTTCGCTAGCCGCTCTTGAGTTTTTCAACTACGAGGGCGTTCTTGAGAGTTGTGCCTCCGAATTTTTTTATGTGAAAAATCTTTGAACTTTTTAAATTAAACGAACCTAATTACCAATCTACACCATCGTTCCTCCATGCTAACATATTAATTTCTCAACATAGTGACCCCGGCGACGACACATTTCCCACAATGAGAGACTAATTTGTTTATACCGTCACTGTATAACGTTTGACTACATTGACGCAGCCCCAACTTCACTTTTACTTCCACCGCTTCTTCGCCATCAAAGTGAAGTCGTCGAAGGTGTTCTTTAAGTTTTGGAAGCAAATGAAAATCGGATGGGGTAGGTCGGGACTTTAAGGAGAATGATCGACGACTGTGAATCGAAGGCGTCGGAGAGTTGCAGATGTGACAGCGCCTGTGTGTGATTCGTATGAGGTCTGGCACCCTCTTGCTGGAGGTTGGGATGTGTGGGCGAAATCTTCAAAAATCGATTACAGCACGCTGTTTCTCGCACGCCAACATAGTTACGATCCACACCGCCATGTAACACGCTACGATTCGGGGACATCTAGCGGCAGAGAGCTACAAATGGCTAGACGAGATTAAAAATGCATAATTTTAATAACGTTAGTTTTGTGTAAGAAGCTTCAAGAATGTGATTTGAGACTTTCTCGGCGTATTCCATTCGTGAAATCTTCTCGGGTGATCAGCCGAGTAAAGGCGTCGTCTTCTCGCAACGTTTCGAAGGGTTTCGTACCCATCATCTTCAAGCGAAGTGTCGAGATGCTGTGTTGCGCGGTCCTATAAAGGCTCCTGGACCAGTGACTGATCCCGGGCGCCGACCAATCAGGTACCTGCGGAATCGGCCGCCGCGCCAGGTCTTCCTTAGGAAGACCTTCCGCAGCAACGGTAATAATGAGACGCAAATCTCGCGCGCCCTACACAAGAGTAGGAAGGTAGACACACCGGAAGAAGAAGATGAGACCAGATGCCTGGCATTTCTACCATACGCGGGACCGCCAACAGCCAAGATTGCCCGCATTCTGGAGAAACACAACATCAAGACAATTTTTCATGCCCCAAGTAAAATTAAAGACATACTTGGCTCAGTCAAAGACCACCTAGGACTGCAGACTCCGGGCGTATACAGTATTGAATGTGAATGTGGTACGAAATACATCGGACAAACGCAGCGCTGCATCACGCAGAGGCGCTCGGAACACATTAGACATGTACGCCTTGGTCAGACAGAAATATCGGTGGTTGCGGAACATAGCCTTAACGAAGGACACACCTTCCTCTTTGAGGGTACGAAGAAGCTGTGTGACGCTAAAGGATTTTGGGATTCGGTTTTCAAAGAGGCTGTAGAAATTCGGTTGAACAGCAACCTGATCAATCGAGACACTGGTTTCCAACTTAGTACAGCTTGGAATCCCGCAATAACTAAAATTAGAAGAGAACGCTCCGGCACGAAGACGGTAGCGGTCAAAGACGTAGCGGGAACCGGCAGGGACTCGACGCCCGGTCCGCGCCGCGAACCCCCCACCACTGGCGCGGCGGCCGATTCCGCAGGTACCTGATTGGTCGGCGCCCGGGATCAGTCACTGGTCCAGGAGCCTTTATAGGACCGCGCAACACAGCATCTCGACACTTCGCTTGAAGATGATGGGTACGAAACCCTTCGAAACGTTGCGAGAAGACGACGCCTTTACTCGGCTGATCACCCGAGAAGATTTCACGAAAGCTTCAAGAAATAAATAACTGGGAGTCATTAGTTTTCTTCACGCCCTCGCATGTACCCTTCTCTCAACTGAGGCCCTGGTTGCAGGCAAAAGTACAACAACAGTCTCACTGTCTGGCCTCGGCGCACTAATCTCGACCGCCCGACCGTCTTCTCATCCTCTGCCAATGGCGTCATTTGAAGCAGTATGGAAGGTTCTGGAGCCCGCGCGCCGCTCTCCTGGCGTTGTAGGCTTTCTGGACCTTGGAGCAACTACATTTCATACAAGCAGCTCTTCAACCTTGTACTTAAGCAGGGAAAATAAAAAAAATTAACCATTGGTCTCCTTTAGTGAATGTAATGCAAATGCAGCGGCGCCCGAAGACATCCGGGATAAGAATTCAGCCTCTTTCTCTCAACGGACTTGTCAAAGAGATTCATGAATTTGCTCCTGGAATGGGAAATTGCTCCTGAAAGGCGAAAGACCAATGGATGAGGATACAGAAAGCATCGGAGAACAGTTCATTAAAGAAACGTAATTTGTATCCACAATACGTAGCCTGTAGTTGAAAGCGGGTCGTGATGACTCACCATTGACAAAATATTCCGGACCACTACCATATTAAGAACCTCCGGTGGGTACTGAAAAGGGGGAGGTGACCATGAGAAAAGGATTCAACAATCAACGGAAGAGCAACGTTCTACCAGTCAGAAGTGGAATGACTTAAGTTCGAACGTTGTAGGGAAGCTGTAAAATCTGAAATAAGAGAACTACTAAGGATGAATAAACTAGATGTAGTTCGGGTCACTGAAACGAAAAAAGACAAGGGTTTCTGGTCATACGATTATAGGGAAGGATCAACATCAGCAGAAAATAATATAACTTGAGTAGAATTCCTCAGGAATAGGAAGGTAGGGCAGATAGTTACTGTGAAAAGTTCATTGATACTACTATTCTCACCAGAGTCGACTAAAAAACCAACAACGACAACGATGGTTCAGGAATACGTGCTGAAGTTGCAAGCAGAAGATCAAGAAATGGAGAAAGTATATGAGGACGCTAAATGGGTAATTCAACATGTAAAGTAAGATGAAAATGTAATAGTCATTGGGGATTGGAATGCGGTTGTAGGAAAAGGGGTAGACGAAGGATTAACGGAGGAATACGTATTTGGTTTTAGGAACAAGGGAGGAGAAAGACTAATTAAGTTCTGCTATAAACTTCAGCTAGTTATAGCAAATACTGTGTTCAAAAATTTCAAGAAGTGGTAGTAGACTGGGAAAAGGCCAGGAGATACAGAGAGATTTCAATTACATTACGTCATAGTCAAGCAGAGTTTCCGAAATCAAATAATGGATTGTCTGGTGAACCCAGGAGCACATACAGAGTCATATCATAGTTTAGTAACAATGAACACTAAATTGAAGTTTAAGACAATAGTCAGGAAGAATCAATGTGCAAAGAAATGGGATACGGAACTATTAAGGGAAGAAGAAATTTGCTTGAACTTCTCTAAGGCTATAATGAACAGCTCAGTAGGTACTTCAGTTGAAGAAGATTCGTCGTGTCTGAAAATGTGCTCGGATTTATGACAGAGTAAGACAGAGATGTAGTCTTTCTCCCTACTACTCCATCTGTACATGGAACAAGCAATAACGGAAATAAAAGTTTCAGTAGTGGAATTAAAATTCGAGGTGAAAGAATATCAGTAAGACGATTCGCTGATGACACTGGCATCATCAGTGAAAGTGAAGAGGAATTAAATAATCTGCTGAATGGAATCAACAGTCTAATGAGTGTGGACTGAGACTAAATCGGAGAAAGACGAAAGTAATGACTAGTAGCATAACAGAGAACAGCGAGAAACGTAATATCAGGATTGACGGTCACGAACTAGATGAAGTTAATGATTTCTACTACGTAGGCAGCAAAATGAGCTGTGACGGACGGAGCAAGGAGGACATCAGAAGCAGACTAGCACTGGCAAAAAGGACTTTCCTGGCCAAGAGAGGTTACTATGATAGCAAAAACCGGAACAGAAAAGAATCGAAGCATTTCAGATGTGATGCTAGGGACTAATTTTGAAAATTAGGTGCACTGTTAAAGTAAGGAATGAAGAGCGTCTCCGCAGAATCGGCGACGGAAGAAATATATAAAAAACACTGACACGAAGAGGGGACATGATGATAGAACATCTATTAAGGCTTCAGGGATTAACTACCAGGGAGCTGTAGAAGGTAAAAAATGTAGGGGAAGACTGAAACTGGAATACATCCAGTAAATAATTAAGGCTATAGGTTGCAATTGCTACTCTGAGATGAAAAGGATGGCACAGGAAAACAATTCGTGGAGGGCCGCACCAAACCAGTTAAAAGACTGATGAGTGAAAAAATGTAAATTCTGGGAAACTATTTACATAAAAAGTTCCAAAAGTATCGCAGAATCCAAGTTACTGAATCTACCTTCTAACTGTCCGACCACTGTATCGAAAATTTTATATTGATCAAAATTATGTTCTTTTAAAATTTCCAAATATAACAGAGATTCGCAGTTGTTAAATCTGTCTTGAAACTACTCCACCACTGCGTTGAAAATTTCGGAGTTGATTATTCTGCAGCTGATTTTCAAATTGACTGCAGCATCCTACGTACGAAGTTTAGATATTGGTTTATCCGTATGTTCACAATAAATGACGTTTTCCCAGTTTTTTTAAACTATCACGTTTGGTCTTCAACATATTTTTTAATCCATTAATTATTTTTTACAAAGCAGCCGATATCATAAGCTTTGGCTTTCGATGCATTAAACGATGTGTCAGTGAGAGGGAAAATATCTGCATATGTATGTGGAATGAAACTTCATTTCAGATCTGTCAACGTGATTTCAAATCCACGAGCGAATATCTAGGAGAAATGAAATGGGTTTGCTGCGACTTTCACACAGAGTTTAAATCAAACAAGACGCAGAACTTCACCGCTGTCAGATGCTTTAGGCAAGTGCTGCTTTACGTCATCTAGAGCCCTGACTCTTTTGGTTGACTTGGAAGGGATATTTGATATAATTAGAGGTAGCACTACATTCATTTCATGATGAAACAGTGAATGAACATTGCAGTAGGAAAATTACTTTTGCTTAAATTTCCAACCAAAATTCCAGCGCCATACTTACTTCCTAGCACTTATAGTCGAGCACTAGATGCATCAAAAATGACATAGTACCATAGCAGTTCTATCATGACAACTCTTCACGAATTTGAAAAAGCTTTCTAGACTTGACCATCAGCTGTGACCTAGCGAGATACTGACAAGATCTACAAGAAGTTGTTCACACCCCTTCTTTCGTACACAATAAATGAGATAAAATTCGAATTTCTTTATCCTTTCTTCTTTTATACAAGAGAGCTTTTGCTACTGAAGGAATTAAGTCACTCTCTATTAGATTTGACACCAGATCTAAACCCGTAGAATACTGTAAATCATGTTTCAATTTTCCGTCTAAGTTAGTGAAGATATGTACTAGCTTTCGATGCTTCATTCAGATGGATGACTATCATATTAAATGATTACATGAATGCGTGGTGTCTGTCCTTTTGGGCATGGTCGAAAGAGCAGACGCCACCCGGAATCCGCAGCTGTGGCATTTCATGTAATTTGATAGTGAAAGGGGAAGAAAGGAAAGGAGACGTCTTTAAGCAGAATCAGCGAAGACTAGTGAAAATGTGTACCAGACCGAGATTCTAATCCGGCATCTTCTACTAACGAAGCAGTTGCGTTAACCACTGCACCACTCAGACATAACGATAATCGAAATTTCTAGGACCATCTCGGTAAGCCCACCGGCCGATCCATATTCCTAGCACCATCTATCCACAGTCACTGTCCGTGTCCCCAATGCTCGCTACTTTGATATTCGTGCAAGAGGCCTAAAGTAAATGTGCAGCCACACTGAAGGTGGTCGATCCATGGCCCATAGAGGCGAATCCGTCACATGAATGTGTGGTTTCTTTTCTTTCTGACATGTCAGAAGGAACAGACATCACCTGGAATCTACAGCTGTGATACATATTATGTAATTTGTACGAGGGTGTGGGGACAGGGGGAGAAACGAAAGGAAAGAGAAGGAACTATCGATGTCAGTTGCTTTAGGGCTTTATAAGACGAACAAAATTGTGTGCCGGTCCGAGATTCGAAACCAGGATCACCTTCTTACTAGACAGTTGCGTGCAACACTGCAGCACCCAGACATTGCGTTTATCGCAACTGCGTGGACTATGTCGGTACGCCATCTGTCCGACCCACATCTGCACCTAGTGCCACCTGTCAGCATCCCCTGTCAATGTCCTTTATGAGTCTTCCTGGCAGATTAAAACTGTGTGCCGGACCGAGAATCGAACTCGGGACATTTGCCGTTCGCGGGCATGTGCTCTACCATTTGAGCTACCCAAGCACGGACTCAAGCCCCGTCTTAACAGCTTTACTTCTTCCAGTATCTCGTCTCGGTCCGTCATACAGCTTTAATCTCCCAGGAAGTTTCATATCAGCGCACACTCCGCTGCAGAGTGTAAATCTCATTCAGGAAACATCCCCTAGGCTGTGGATAAGCCATGTCTCCGTAATATCCTTTCTTTCAGCAGTGCTAGTTCGCAAGGTTCGCAGGAGAGCTTATGTAAAGTTTAAAGGTAATAGACGAGATACTGGCAGAAGTAAAGCTGTGAGTAACGGGCGTGAGTCGTGTTTGGGTAGCTCATATGGTAGAGCATTTGCCCGAGAAAGGCAAAGGTCCCGAGTTGGAGTATCGGTTCGGCACACAGTTATAATCTGCCAGGAAGTTTCATATCTGCACACACACCGCTGCAGAGTGAAAATCTTATTCTGGAAACATCCCCTAGGCTGTGGCTAAGCCATGTCTCCGTAATATCCTTTCTTTCAGCAGTGCTAGTTCGGCAAGGTTCGCAGGAGAGCTTCTGTAAAGTTTGGAATGTAGGAGACGATATACTGGCAGAAGTAAAGCTGTGAGTACCGGGTGTTAGTCGTGTTTGGGTAGCTCATATGGTAGAGCATTTGCCCGAGAAGGGCAAAGGTCCCGAGTTGGAGTATCGGTTCGGCACAGAGTTATAATCTGCCAGGAAGTTTCATATCTGCACACACACCGCTGCAGAGTGAAAATCTTATTCTGGAAACATCCCCTAGGCTGTGGCTGAGCCATGTCTCCACAATATCCTTTCTTCCAGCTGCGCTAGTTCTGCAAGGTTCGGAGGAGAGCTTCTGCAAAGTTTGGAAGGTAATAGACGAGATACTGGCAGAAGTAAAGCTGTAAGAACGTGGCGTGAACCGTGTTTGGGTAGCTCATATGGTAGAGCATTTGCCCGAGAAAGGCAAAGGTCCCGAGTTGGAGTATCGGTTCGGCACACAGTTATAATCTGCCAAGGCAGTTTTATATCTGTGCACACTGCGCTGCAGAGTTAAAATCTCATTCTGGAAATTTCCTTTATGCTTGCTCCTTTAAGATGCCGGCAGGAGTTCGAACGCAGTTGGACATCAGCACTGAAGGTGTTGGATTCACCACCCATCGAGGTGAATCAGTTGGATGAACGCGTGGTTTCTGTTCATTCGGACGTTTGTATATTTTTGACACATGTGTATCGATCTCTTTGCTCGGTTAACACGGCGTAAGAGTACGGAATAAGGTTTGTGGCCCGTCAAGATGGGAATATTGTTTCGTCTGTGGCATAGGGCTCACCTCAGGCACTCCCTGATGTTGAGAAACAGTAAATAAACGTGACATCTCCTGTCAATGGTTTCTGAAATGTTCTACCCAGTATTACAGTACAAATTAAGGACTTCCCTCTGCTAAGTACCTCCTCCTTCTCGCTTCGAGTAGACCCTGCGACAGCAAAAAAGAGCAAATGTCAGCATCCTAGAGAACATTAAGCTGGAATAAGACGCCTTTCCTACGAGAAAAGAATTTCAGTGAAACAATGTCGGTCCAGGCTAATTCGATAGTGTGAAACACACCTTCCTTTATTCACACTAAATCGCCCTGTTGATCATTGCAGATGAACTGAAATACACTGACTTTCTTTGACAGCGTGGACCGTGTAATAACGGAGGTACGGTCATACAAGAGTATATTTAAAGATCGCAGATTCGACTTCTTTTTGAGTAATAGAATCTAGCACGCTACACTCAATGGAGGATGACTAAGTAAATCAAAATGCTAGTTTCTATTACCATCACTCACCTGAATGATTTGATTTTGCCCCCCATGAATTCCTCTCCTATGCTTATGTCTTCATCTCAAGTAGCATCCAACGACCTGAGATGTTTGTTGGATATATTCCAATACCTGTCTTCCGCTACACTTTTCTCCGTCCACAGCTCTGTCTAGTACCATACAAGTTATTCCATGATGCCTTAACATATGTCCTATTATTCTGTTCATGTTTCTTGTCAGTATTTCCTTTCAATGCTGATTCTGCGGAGAACCTCGTCTGTTCTAGTCTTACCAGTCAATCTGAGTTTCAACATCCTCCTACAACACCGAGCGTCAAACACTCCGGTTCACTTCTTTTCCGTTTTTCGCACAGACCACGACTCACTTCTATTAAAAGTAGCTTACTGTTTCCCATGATTCCCTGAGGACTGTAATATTTCCCAATATGCACAAAAATAATTTAACAGAAAGGTCTAGCACCACTGTCAAACTGTTCGCTCATAAAGCTCTTGTCTACAGAAACATATCGCCATTGGATGATTCCAAAGAAATTCTTTGCAAGGAAAGTGCATGGCATATGTAAAGGCAGTCGTAAAGAAAATAATGCGACGCGTTTTCGATTACTGCTGCAGAGTTTTGAGTTCCTACCAAATGCGAAAAACAGCAGATACAGAAAAAATTCACAGATTCGCTGCAATAATGGAACTGGCCTGTATTAAATTTTAAACTTCTGGTTGGTTTGATACTCTCCTCCACCTTTTCTTTACGCTAATCTTTTAATCTTTACGTAGCAGCTCTTCCCAGTAACCAGTCCAACATATTCTGAATATCCTAGTCTTTGACTGCCTCCATCAGTTTTGCCTTATAGCACCCTTCGTGAATCCCGTATAATGACGTGAGCAGACGTAAATTTAAGGTAATCTCTTCTATTCCATATCGGTATCTCATGGTTGGATAGCTTTTGTCATGAAGAAAGCATTCTTTGACTGCGGCTCTCTACTTCTGGTACCTCCTTTCTTCGTTCGTGCTTTGTAATCTTACTTTCTAGATAGGAGAATCATTCCAGTTGCACTATTGTGTCGTTCCCAATTTTGATATTAAGTAAGTAATTATTCTGCTTTCTACCAGTCTTCATCATCTTCATCTTGCCTTTGGTAATCCTTAAGCCTAATTCAATGCTACATATACTCTCTATTCCTTACAAAAAGTACTTCGGCCACTGGGGCTACGTCGTCTGCAGAAATTAGCGTTATAATCTCCTCCACTTGCATATTCATTCCTCCTCCAAACTTTTCTTCCACTTCATTTATGCTACTAATCATTTCTTTGCTCTTTCTTCGGTTTCCTCTAAGTCCATATTCTGTACTACTAAGAATGTTCATTCAGTAAAGCAGATCCTGAAATTCTTTTTCACTTTCACTTAGAATATGAATCTCACCAGTGAATCTTATCATTGATATCCTCTGTATTTCAATGCCACTGGTGTACATTTCTTTTAGTTCCGTCAATTCTTCTTTGGCGTACAGATTAAACGTTATGGGCGAAAGTCTCTCTCCCTGTCTTATACACTTTTTAATCTGAATAATTCGATCTTGGTCTTCCATTATTATTGTCCCTTCTTGGTTTTTGTACATATTGTATATTACTGGTCTTTCCCCATAGCTTCCTGATGTTCTTCGTTGAATTTCGAAAATTTTGTACCCTTTAGATTGTCAGACACTTTGAATCGGTGACCAAATCCAGTGACGTGTCGTGATATTTCTAAAGTCTTGCTTCAAGCACAATCTCACAAATGCCACTATGATGTCCTTACCTTTCCGAAAACCTTCTCTTTCATTTCATCTGTCCAATATTCTTGTCAGTCTTTCCATGCATGAGACATCACTGTGAGATAGTCTTGCTGTTACCTGGTCTTGCTATCTTCGAGATTGTGTGGAAAATATTTTTCCGAAGCATCGATGATAGCAATCAAATTGACAGATTCTACTCATCAACTTGAATACACGTTTGATTAGCACTTTCCCCAATGACTTTCCCAATGATTTTAGAAATTCAGAAGGAACGTTATCTATCCATTCTGCCTTATTTTGTCACAAGTCATCCGAAGCTCTCCTAAGCTCTCATTCAGATGCTGGATCCTCTACATCTTTCATACTGAATCCCATTTCTCTCGGTATCACACCTTGAGGAAACTGCTACCCCTCATAGAGGCATTCACTGTACTCTTTCCACCTGTTCGCTATGTCCTCGGCATTTGACAGTGGAATTTTCACTGCCTTAATCATCGTGTACAAGTTGATACTGCTTTTAGGGTTAATTTGATACTATTTGGGGGTCAAATTAATGCACTTAAGGGGGCATGTTGACACATGTTAGCGGCAGAATGATGTAGTGTGGGGGGAATCTTATACAGTTTGTGGGGCAAATTGATACAGTTTGAAAGACACTTTGATAAAGTTTGAGGACAGTTTGATACAGTTACGGGGAAGTTGATACAGTGGTGATAGCTATCTGTTACAGTTTGAGGATAAATTGATACAGTTGAGGGCAAATTGATAAAATTTGCTGGGCAAGTTAATACAGTGTTGGTGGGGGGGGGGGGGGGCAAGGAGGAAGTTTGTAGCATTGTTGCAGGATTGTGGATAAGTGCAAACTGAAAACAGTGAACATTTAACATCAAATTGTAAGCGATGACCATTTAATGGTAAATGGCGAAAGGTGCACAGTAAAGTGTGAGTAATAAATGTCGACAGTAAATGGTAAATGGTAAACAGAAAATGGTACAGTATACCCTTAATCACTTACTCATTACCCATCACCTATTAACCCTTACATATGGCCCATTAACCATTACCCATTACAATTACCTGTTGTCCCTTATCCAGAAAACTGTATAATTGAATTATAACAACAGTAGGAAATTGACCACAAAACTGTAACAACTGCAACAATTAACTCAAGTTACAGCAAAACGTGTAAACTGTAACTATAGTAACAACTGGAAAAAATGGTAGGTAGGAAATGGTAAACGATAAACAATAAATGGTGAGGTACGTCCGTTACCCATTACACACACTGCCCATCAGCCAAACACTTGTACCAGCTGAAACAAAATGGTAAATGGCAACTGGAAAACATCGAACAGTAGACAATGAACGACAATGGTGAATGGCAAACGATGACTGATACATCCTAACCAGTAAATAAAGAATTGTAAGTAGAAAATGGTAAGCAGCTAACAGTATGCGGTACAGTACACACATTACCCATTACCTGTTACCAGTTATGTGTTGCTAAAAAAAAAGTGTAAGAACTGTATCAATACGCCCATTAAGTGTTTCAACTTCCTCCTCAAACTGAATCAAATGCCCCCCCCCCCCCCAAACTGTATCAATTTACCCGAAAGCTGTATCAGCTTGCTCTACTAACGGTATCAACTTGCCCCAAAATTTGGGGACTTGCTACCCAAACGGTTACTCATTACCCTAAAACCGTAGAAGCTTGAAAAGTGTAATATATTGCCTCACAACTGTAACAAAATTTCTGAAAATTTTATCAAATCCAAAATTGTAAGAAATCACCTCCCTAAAGCGATTCCTTATCATCTCAATACTTTATCAAGTAGCCCCCCCTCATCCCACACATACACACAATTTGGTTACATATGCATGGCTGTGAACATTGGGAGCAACTGTGCAATTAAGTCACAAGCTTTCCTACACAGTGCAGTCAAGTTTCGGACCTCCCTAACTCATAAAAACATAAGGTGATACCAGGAATCGACTCCAGGTCCTTCAAATCCAAGGCTGTGGTGCTAAGCATTCAGCTACGGAGGTGGCAGTTTTTATTTTGTGAGCAAAAATAAGATGATGAATAAAATCAACACTCCCTCTTTCTCCCTGTCTCTCTCACCCTCCCTCTCTACCTCTCTCTCTCTCTATCTCTCTGTAATGTTTTCTTTAATTAGGTAACAACATAATTATTAGATAACGAAAGAAAGTCTATAAGGTTTAATTCAATGAGGTAACAACATTATGATATATCAGGAATACAGCTTTCCACTGTGTAACTTCAGAGGATGACAACACTTAAGACTGCAAGAGATGTGAATGATACAGGATACTTATAAATGTTGGAAAAATGGAAATTTTTTATGACTTTCCTAAATTCTACAGTTTTTTTCTTGATTACATTGACGTACACATTATAGGGTCTCAAAAGAAAAATGACCCATATATACAAAATTTTAAGGTTACCGTTTTGTATACCGCCACACCCACTTTATTTCTGTTACAGAAACCATTATTATTTCGAAAATATCGGTGAACTTCCTGTTTCCAACAATTATACGTATGACACATTGTACACTCCTGGAAATGGAAAAAAGAACACATTGACACCGGTGTGTCAGACCCACCATACTTGCTCCGGACACTGCGAGAGGGCTGTACAAGCAATGATCACACGCACGGCACAGCGGACACACCAGGAACCGCGGTGTTGGCCGTCGAATGGCGCTAGCTGCGCAGCATTTGTGCACCGCCGCCGTCAGTGTCAGCCAGTTTGCCGTGGCATACGGAGCTCCATCGCAGTCTTTAACACTGGTAGCATGCCGCGACAGCGTGGACGTGAACCGTATGTGCAGTTGACGGACTTTGAGCGAGGGCGTATAGTGGGCATGCGGGAGGCCGGGTGGACGTACCGCCGAATTGCTCAACACGTGGGGCGTGAGGTCTCCACAGTACATCGATGTTGTCGCCAGTGGTCGGCGGAAGGTGCACGTGCCCGTCGACCTGGCACCGGACCGCAGCGACGCACGGATGCACGCCAACAACGTAGGATCCTACGCAGTGCCGTATGGGACCGCACCGCCACTTCCCAGCAAATTAGGGACACTGTTGCTCCTGGGGTATCGGCGAGGACCATTCGCAACCGTCTCCATGAAGCTGGGCTACGGTCCCGCACACCGTTAGGCCGTCTTCCGCTCACACCCCAACATCGTGCAGCCCGCCTCCAGTGGTGTCGCGACAGGCGTGAATGGAGGGACGAATGGAGACGTGTCGTCTTCAGCGATGAGAGTCGCTTCTACCTTGGTGCCAATGATGGTCGTATGCGTGTTTGGCGCCGTGCAGGTGAGCGCCACAATCAGGACTGCATACGACCGAGGCACACAGGGCCAAAACCCGGCATTATGGTGTGGGGAGCGATCTCCTACACTGGCCGTACACCACTGGTGATCGTCGAGGGGACACTGAATAGTGCACGGTACATCCAAACCGTCATCGAACCCATCGTTCTACCATTCCTAGACCGGCAAGGGAACTTGCTGTTCCAACAGGACAATGCACGTCCGCATGTATCCCGTGCCACCCAACGTGCTGTAGAAGGTGTAAGTCAACTACCCTGGCCAGCAAGATCTCCGGATCTGTCCCCCATTGAGCATGTTTGGGACTGGATGAAGCGTCGTCTCACGCGGTCTGCACGTCCAGCACGAACGCTGGTCCAACTGAGGCGCCAGGTGGAAATGGCATGGCAAGCCGTTCCGCAGGACTACATCCAGCATCTCTACGATCGTCTCCATGGGAGAATAGCAGCCTGCATTGCTGCGAAAGGTGGATATACACTGTACTAGTGCCGACATTGTGCATGCTCTGTTGCCTGTGTCTATGTGCCTGTGGTTCTGTCAGTGTGATCATGTGATGTATCTGACCCCAGGAATGTGTCAATAAAGTTTCCCCTTCCTGGGACAATGAATTCACGGTGTTCTTATTTCAATTTCCAGGAGTGTATATGTTGGTAACAGTGCAGGTTTCTAGTGTCTGTAAATGATTATCTTTGCTAATACTTACGTTTGTGTCACTGAAGCAGTTTGTTCACGTGTTACTCAAGGTTTGTTGCCCAAGTGCTACATATATTTGTGGTAGTTCATATCCTTTGGTGTGCAATAAATATGAACTATGCCATGCGTCAAGAAATTCAATAAAAGGAAATTCCGTGGTAACCAATTCAAAAAACAAAACACGTCACACTGTTGAAACTAACCTACGTATCAGTTGTTCATGGAAGAAACTCCCACATGTCACGCCTCCGGGTGATTCAAATTTTTGTGTTAACGATGACGCTGTTTGTAGCGGTTTTGTTGTTCTTGATGTGGCCATCTCATCTTCTTAGATAAAGGAAGTAGCGAAGTGCAAACAATGTGATGGTGTACGCTGTCTGGAAATAAATGAACGACAATGTAGCAGGAAGGTTTTAGCGTCCAAATTAGTTGTTCTGTGTAGATCCTGCAATAAATCATCCTCGAAAGTGACTTCAAATATTGTACATAATTCATATGATTTGAATCTGAAGTTAATGTATGAAATGCATGTAAAGGGAAGAGGAAAAACGGCTGCTCAAACGTCTTGTGGTTTGATGGACCGCCCTTCTCCTCCTAGTAGGTTCAGCAAGTACATAAAGATACTTTTAGGTGCCTTGACGGTTGTGTCTAAACATTTATGAAACGTCCAGTAGAAGAAACTGTAAATATTAGTGGAACCAGGGACATTGCTGTTGCACTTGATGGGACATGGCAACGTTAAGGACATCGTTCCTTGAATGGTGTTGTAAGAGCTACTTCTCTGGAGAACGGAAAAGTTCTTGATGTTGAGTGCTTATCTACGTACGTACTGCCACACCTGCCACGATAACACAGAAGGACATACATTCATAAGAATTATGAAGGTTATAATGGAGGTATGGCGTGTGACGGAGCTGTAAAACTATTTCAGAGGTCGGTGCCCGTTTATAACGTTAGATATACGAAGTACCTAGACGATGGGGACACAAAATCTTTCAATAAAATTAATGAGTTTAATGTTTATGGTGATACCTTGGTAAGAAAACTGGAGTGTTGGGGAGATATGCAAAAGAGAATGAGTGCTAGATTGAGGAAGCTATGAGGACAAATGAAAGGAAAGTTGCAGTATTATGGAAAATCTCGGTCTGGCTGGGGAAGATTGACAGAAACTGAAATAGACTTTCTTCAGAGTTATTATGGACTGGCCATTAGACGAACTGCACATCTGAATGATGTTACAGCCATGAGAAAAGCTGTATGGGCCATCTACTTTCATAAGTATTCCAAAGGTGACCACTCTGTTCGCAGACTTTGCCCTAAAGGAGCAGATTCTTTATGTGGTTACCAAAAAGCAAAAGAAAGTGGACAAATATAACATCGTAAGCATTCTCTTCCTGAGCCTGTTATGAATTAGATAAAACCAATTTTTAGAGACCTGAGTGACCCTGTTTTGCTTAGTAAATATCATCATGGGGTCACAGAATACAAATGAAAGTTTCAACCATTGCATATGGGAATGATTACCCAAGAATGGTTTTGTAGGATTAAATACATTAAACGTTGGTGTACTAGATACAGTGATATGTTTCAATGATGCAGTGATAGGAAGGCTGGAAGTCCTGAGGAATTTAGGCATAAAATGTGGCTCTAATATGGAAGAGCAGTTGTTTGCACTTGACAGACAACGGCTGCATGAAGCTGAAAGGTTCGCTCTGCAAGTTACCAAAGAAGTAATAAGTGCTAAAAGGATACCAAGAAGAAGTTTGAAGATGAAGAAGTGCTGCAGGATGAAGACTATGCCTCAGGAATGTTCTGAGGGACAGTTTAATTGGACTCATATTTTCATTCGCAATTTCCTGCAAGTTGTATTTTTCAGAATAGAGGTGCAATTATTTCCTACAGTTTGTAAAGCATTGCTCTAATTTTTTTCTGTAACTTGCAATAGTCCATACTTTGTAGTAGACCTAAGTTTTATTGCAGAATCACCTAAATTATAGAAAAAATAACATATTTATTAGGAAAAAAATATAAAAATTAAATTGTAGGATGAGAAATGTTTTTATTCTTGTAGTATACATAATAGGTGGTGTATAAATAGGTCTAGTACCTTAGCCATCATGTCATGCATATCTGGCAAACATCTGGTCTCCTACAAACGTATAACACTGAATTAAATGGCACCTCAATTTCAGGAAGTAATTTGGGAAAAAATTGCATCAATTTATTTGTAATTTTTTTAATAACCCTATGCAGGTTCAGAAATATTCAAAATACTTCTAATTTGTTTAGAAAGTGTGCTGCATTACCTGATATCAACAAATATATTATTATCAGTCCCTGAAAGAAATATTTGTTGATTTTTACGTAACTTTGAGGCAGAAAAGTACTCTGTATCCTTAATAGTCTAGAATGGGTTCACAAAGCAGTATATTGAATTTGAGTAGAAATATTGAAGTTTCGTTGAGATTTAAAAGTGAGACTAGTAATGGTGATTCTTACTGCATTTTAAACTGCAACTTACATCAGCACTCATTTTCATTACGTGTCTTGGCAAACATTTTTTATATATTTAGATGAATACATAATTGATGAGATGAGCATAAAATGATTGTCAGCTATTCACCAGCTATTTATTTCATTAGTGCATATAACTAAGGTGCATGTACCTTCATAAATTATACAGAGAATTTAGATTCAGAAAAATTCTATATGAAGATTAATAAAGCTCGAAAATTGTGAGATATTCCACATATTTCGAGAAAAAATGCAGTCTCATTTCATGCAGTTAAGCAGCCTGAATATTTATGCGCGCGCGCGCGCGCGCTTGTGTGTGTGTGTGTGTGTGTGTGTGTGTGTTTGTGTATGTGTCTGTACTTAATAAACGATAAATAACGTTATCTAATGCTTTACTTTAGAAACATAGACAGAGCCATTGTCTTCAGTCGTACTGTGTGTAAACAAACAGTCGTTCTCCATTTTAAGCAATATACAGTAATCAAACACATTCGTCCTTCCAATCTAAAAACGTCTGGAGATTTGAGCGATAAATACACATTTCTCATTCTTTATTAAACAGTGTTTTGCTATGTTGTGTGTGAGTGTGGTGGTATTTTTAGTATATGTTAATGTTGACTACAGGAAATAGAGCCTTTCAAGATCTTAGTGAACCTGTTCCGTCTGCCAAACGTTTTTGGAAGCTATATGTACGACTGCAGTAGTTTATTTCCACTATCTCCAATCATCTGAAGAAACTAACTCAATTACATTTTTCTAGTGATATGTTGTACTCACATTTGTCCCAAATTGGCGGTGAAAGGTGGAGTGTTACATCAGATTGTGCCTAAATGATTAACTGAGACTGCCTATTTGTTTTTATGTTTGCCTGGTACTTTATCCTGGTATATCAACTCACTACTATTTTCTCCTTAACCAACATGTATTTAGGCCAAGAAGTAGTATATTTTATTGTTCACAATCATATTTTAGACACTAATTTGACAGATGTGTAAATATAATTACATCATGATACTGCACACAAACATTGTCATACTCCAGGTGAACATTGTAACTTTTTCTATTGGCGACTAATTTTTGAGGACATTTTAGAATATTGTGACACCTGACAAGCATTATAGATGTGGTAAACAATTACTTTGAGTCTATGTTAGCTCTTACATTAATGTACAGCAATTGGACATTGAAAGTTTTACCAGTGCAGCCATCTGTTGGCGAAGAGAGATAATGGAGGGGCGCATATAACAGTATTTGATTCTATTTAAAGTTTTTGATGTAGTGCGGAGTGTCGTTGTAGTGATGTTCAGTCCAGAGACTGGTTTGATGCAGCCTCCCATGCTAATCAATCCTGTGCAAGATTCTTCATCTCCCAGTACCTACTGCAACCTACATCCTTCTGAATCTGCTTAGGGTATTCATCTCTTGGTCTCCCTCTACGATTTTTACCCTCCACACTGCCCTCCAATACTAAATTGGTGATTCCTTGACGCCTTAGAACATGCCCTACCAACCGATCCCTTCTTCTAGTCAAATTGTGCCACATATATATCTTCTCCCCAGTTCTACTCATTAATTCCTCATTAATTATGTGATCTACCCATCTAATCTTCAGCATTCTGCTGTAGCACCACATTTTTAAAGCTACTATTCTCTTCTTGTCTGTACTATTTATCGTCCCTGTTTCACTTCCATACATGACTACACTCCATAAATTTATTTTCAGAAACGACTTCCTGTCACTTAAATCTACCCTCGATGTTAACAATTTTCTCTTCTTCAGAAGTTCTTTACGTGGTTCATGGTGTGGGTTCCTGTAGTCATTTCCTTGTTCATGAACCACGGGCAACGTATGAGTGGCCAAGTAAGTGGTGCCGACAGTCGGGATACCAGTTACTTTGGAATAAGGCTGGGCATCTCGGACATATTCTGAGTCGTGGTCGCCTTTGTGCTCATACGGCAAAGACTACCAAATCCACCAGTTAGTCCCTCAGCCGTTAGGGGTAAAACCCTATGGGACTCGGGGCAAGTAAGGCTAGCAACCTGCTTCCCTGGTACTTTAAATATGATGCTGGCAACAATCAGAGCAAAATGCCTCGGACCTTTGGAGGTGACGGAGTCCCACCTCTAACTGACAAACCGGGGACTCCCAAGATACGACTTGGCAAACAAATGGTAATGAGATGGGGAGCTATTAATATCAATGGGGGCTACTCTGGGAAGAAGGTAGAGCTGGCAGAGGCTGCAATTAAGATGGGGCTGGACGTTTTAGCTGTTAGTGACATTCGGGTAAGGGGTGAGAAAGAAGAGGAAGTGGGAGAATACAAGGTCTACCTGTCAGGAGTCAAAGCAGGAATAGCACAATGGGGTGTAGGGCTTTACATCAGGAAAGAAATGGAACCCAGCGTAGTTGCAATAAGGTATGTAAACGAACGACTGATGTAGATAGATTTGACAGTGTCTAGCAAGAAAATTAGGATTGTGTCAGTATATTCGCATTGTGAAGGGACAGATCAAGATAAGATGGATAGTTTTTATGAGGCACTCAGTGATGTAGTTGTTAGAGTAAAGGACAAGGACAGTGTTCTGCTCATGGGTGATTTTGACGCCAGGATTGGAAATCGAACAGAAGGGTATGAAAAGGTTATGGGTAAATTTGGAGAGGATATGGAGGCCAACAGGAACGGACGGGAAACAACTCTTGGATTTCTGTGCCAGTATGGGCTTAGTAATCACAAACTCCTTTTTCAAACATAAGAACATTCACCGGTATACTTGGGAAGGCAGGGGAACCTGATCTGTCATTGACTATATAATAACAGATCAAGAATTCAGGAAGGCTGTGAGGGACACACGTGTATTCAGGGGATTCTTTGATGACACTGATCATTATTTAATCTGCAGTGAAATTGGGATTGGGAGGCCGAAAGTTCAGGAGGTCAGGTCCATATGTAGGAGGATAAGAGTGGAGAAACTTCAGGATAAGGAAATCAGGCACAAGTACATAACAGTGATCTCAGAAAGGTACCAGTTAGTTGAATGAAGTCAATTACAGTCATTGGAAAAGGAATGGACAAGGTACAGGGACACAGTACTAGAAGTGGCTAAAGAATGTCTTGGAACAGTAGTGTGTAAAAGTAGGATGAAGCAAACAGCTTGGTGGAATGATACAGTCAAGGCAGCCTGTAAAAGGAAAAAGAAGGCGTATCAAAAATGGCTACATACCAGAACCCAGGTAGACAGAGAAAGTTATGTTGAAGAAAGAAACAAAGCCAAACAGATAATTGCAGCATCCAAGAAGAAATCGTGGGAAGACTTAGGTTGGAGACTATGTGTCAAGCTGCTGGAAAACCTTTCTGGAGTGTAATTAGCAGTCTTCGAAAGGGAGGTAAGAAGGAAATGACAAGTATTTTGACAGGTCAGGAAAACTGCTGGTGAATCCTGCGGATGCCTTGGGCAGATGGAGGGAATATTTTGAACAGTTGCTCAATGTAGGTGAAAATGCGATCAGTAATGTTTCAGATTTCGAGGTAGAATGGGATAGGAATGATGATGGAATAGGATCACATTTGAGGAAGTGGAAAAAATGGTCAATAGATTGCAGTGCAATAAAGCGGCTGGGGTGGATGAAATTAAGTCGGAACTCATCAAATACAGTGGAATGTCAGGTCTTAAATGGCTACACAGGATAATTGAAATGGCCTGGGAATCGGGACAGGTTCCATCAGACTGGACAAAAGCAGTAATTACACCAATCTTTAAACATGGAAACAGAAAAGATTGTGACAACTACAGAGGTATCTCTTTAATCAGCGTTGTGGGTAAAATCTTCTCAGGTATTGTTGAAAGGAAAGTGCGAGTATTAGTTGAGGACCAATTGGATGAAAATCAGTGTGGGTTTAGGCCTCTTAGAGGTTGTCAGGACCAGATCTTTAGCTTATGGCAAATAATGGAGAAGTGTTATGAGTGGAACAGGGAATTGTATCTATGCTTTATAGATCTAGAAAAGGCATACGACCGGTTTCCTAGGAGGAAGTTATTTCCTGTTCTACAAGATTATGGAATAGGAGGCAAACTTTTGCAAGCAATTAAAGGTCTTTACATGGATAGTCAGGCAGCAGTTAGAGTTGACGGTAAATTGAGTTCATGGTTCAGAGTAGTTTCAGGGGTAAGACAAGGCCGCAACCTGTCTCCACTGTTGTTCATATTATTTATGGATCATATGTTGAAAACAATAGACTGGCTGGGTGAGATTAAGATATGTGAACACAAAATAAGCAGTCTTGCATATGCGGATGACTTAGTTGTGATGGCAGATTCGATTGAAAGTTTGCAAAGTAATATTTCAGAGCTAGATCAGAAATGTAAGGACTATCGTATGAAGATTAGCATCTCCAAAACGAAAGTAATGTCAGTGGGAAAGAAATATAAACGGATTGAGTGCCAAATAGGAGGAACAAAGTCAGAACAGGTGGACGGTTTCAAGTACTTAGGATGCATATTCTCACAGTATGGCAACATAGTGAAAGAACAGGAAGCGAGGTGTAGCAAAGCTAATGCAGTGAGCGCTCAGCTACGATCTACTCTCTTCTGCAAGAAGGAAGTCAGTACCAAGACTAAGTTATCTGTGCACCGTTCAATCTTTCGACCAACTTTGTTGTATGGGAGCGAAAGCTGGGTGGATTCAGGTTACGTTATCAACAACGTTGAGGTTACGGATATGAAAGTAGCTAGGATAATTGTAGGTACTAGTAGATGGCAACAATAGCAGGAGGGTGTCCACAATGAGGAAATAAAAGAAAAACTGGGAATAAACTCTATAGATGTAGCTGTCAGGGCGAACAGGCTTAGATGATGGGGTCATCTTACACGCATGGCAGAAGCAAGGTTACCCAAGAGACTCATGGATTCAGCAGTAGAGGGTAGGAGGAGTCGGGGCAGACCGAGGAGAAGGTACCTGGATTCGGTTAAGAATGATTTTGAAGTAATAGGTTTAACATCAGAAGAGGCACCAATGTTAGCACTGAATAGGGGATCATGGAGGAACTGTATAAGGGGGGCTATGCTCCAGACTGAACGCTGAAAGGCATAATCAGTTTTAAATGATGATGATGATGATGAAGAAGAAGTTCTTTACTTGCTAATGCCAGACACATTTTATATCCTTTCTACTACGACCACCATCAGTTATTTTGCTATCCAATCAGCATATCTACTACTTTAAGTGACCTATTTCCTAATCTAATTCCCTCAGCATCACCTGATTTAATTCAACTGCATTCAATTCTCCTCAGTTTGCTTATGTTGATGTTGATCTTAGTTTTCCTTTCTTCTACAAGGATTTTAATTCCTATTTCTAATTTTTCTTTTCTTTCCTTTTTCTGTTTGCTCAGTACACAGATTCAATAACATCGGGAATAAGCTACAACTCCGTCTCACTCCCTTCCAAACCACTGCTTCCCTTTCCTGCCCCTCGATTCTTACAAATGCCATCTGGTTTCTGTACAATTTGTAAACAGCTATTCGCTCGAGGTATTTGACCCCAGCCATCTTCAGAATTTGAAATAGAATATTCCAGTCAACATTGTCAAATGCTTTCTCTAAATCTACAAATGCTAGAAACGTAGGTGTACCTTTCCTTAGTCTATCTCCTAAGATAAGTCACAGGGTCAGTAATGTCTCTCGTATTCCAACATTTCTACGGAATCTAAACTGATCTTCCCCGATAATGGCTTCTACCAGTTTATCCATTCGTCTGTAAAGAATTCATGTTAGTATTTTGCAGTCTTATTAAACTGATCGTTCAGTAATTTTCACAATGCTTTTTCGCCTGCTTTCTTTGGGACTCGAATTATTAAATTTTTCTTGAAGTCTCAGGTTATTTAGCCTGTCTCATACATCTTGCTCACCAGATGGTAGAGTTTTGTCAGGGCTGGCTCTCCCAAGGCAATCAGTAGTTCTAATGGAATGTTGTCTACTCCCAGGGCCTTGTTTGGAAGTAGGTCTTTCGGAGCTCTGCCAAACTCTTCGAGCAGTATCATATCTCCCATTTTATCTTCAGCTACGTCCTCTTCCATCTCCATAACATAGCCCTCAAGTACATCGCCCTTGTATAGACCCTCTATATACTCCTTCAACCTTTCTGCTTTCCCTTCTTTGCTTAGAACTGGGTTTCCATCTGAGTTCATTATATTCATACAAGTGGTTCTCTTTTCCCTAAATGTCTTTTTAATTTTCCTGTAGGCAGTATCTATCTTACCCCTAGTGATATATGCCTCTAAATCTTACATTTGTCCTCTAGCCATCCTTGCTTAGCCATTTTGCACTCCCTGTCGATCTCATTTCTGAGACGTTGGTATTCCTTTTTGCCTACTTCATTTACTGCATCTTATATTTTTTCCATTCATCAAGTAAATTCAGTATCTCTTCTGTTACCCAAGGATTTGTACTAGCCCTCATCTTTTTAATTACTTGATCCTCTACTGCCTTCACTAATTCATCTCTCAAAGCTACCCATTTTCTTCTGGTGTATTCTTTCCCCTGTTCTCGTCAATCGTTCCGTAATGCTTTCCCTGAACCTCTCTACAACCTCTGGTTGTTTCAGTTTATCCACGTCCCATCTCCATAAATTCCCAACTTTTTACAGTTCTTCAGCTTTAATATACAGTTCATACCCAAACGATCGTGGCCAGACTCCACATCTGCCCCTGGAAATGTCTTACATTTAAAACGTCGTTCCTAAATCTCTGTATTACTGTCTTACGGTTATATAATTTATCTGAAACCTTCCAGTATCTCCAGGCCTCTTCCATGTATACAACCCTCTTTCACGATTCTTGATCCAAGTGTTAGCTATGATTAAGTTACGCTCTGTGCAAAATTCTACCAGGCGGCTCCCTCTTTCATTCCTTACTCCCATTCCACGTTCACCAACTGCTTTTCCTTATCTTACTTCTCCTACTATCGAATTTAAGTCACCAATGACTATTAAATTTTCGTCTCCCTTCACTATCTGAATTATTTCTTTTATGTCATCATACAAATCATCGATGTCTTGGTCATCTGCGGAGCTAGCTGGCATATAAACATGTACTACTGTGGTAGGCGTGGGCTTCGTGTCTATCTTGGCTACAATAATGCGTTCAAATTGCTGTTCGTAGTAGCTTACCCGCACTCCTGCTTTTTTTATTCATTATTAAACCTACTCCTGCATTACCCCTGTATAATTTTGTATTTATAATCCTGTATTTACCTGACCAGATGTCTTGTTCCTTCTGCCAGCGAACTTCACTAATTCCCGCTGTATCTAACTTTGACCTATCCACTTCCCTTTTTAAATTTTCTCACCTACCTGCCCGATTAAGGGATCTGACATTCCACACTCCGATACGAGGAACGCCAGTTTTCTTTCTCCTAATAACGACGTCCACCTGAGTAGTTTTCGCCCAGAGATCGGAATGAGGGACTATTTTCCCTCCGGAATATTTTAACTAAGAGGTCGCCATCATTATTTAACCATACAGTAAAACTGCATGCCCTCGGGAAAAATTACTGCTGTAGCTACCCCTTGCTTACTGCCGTTCACAGTATCAGCACAGCAAGGTCGGTTTGGTTAATGTTACAAAGCTAGATCAGTCAGTCGTCCAGACTGTTGCCCCTGCAACTACTGAAAAGGCTGCTGCCCCTCTTCATGAACCACACGTTTGTTTGGCCTCTCAACAGATACCCCTCCGTTGTGGTTGCACCTACGTTACGGCTACCTGAATCGCTGAGGCACGCAAGCCCCACACCAACAGCTAGGTCTATGGTTAATTGGGGGAATATTTAAAGTAAAACTCATCCTTACGAATTATGTAACACTAATTCATGAACTGCACCAAAAACATTCGATATTACCTATTTCTTGAGATAATGTTTCGTAGTTCTTCTGTTCTTCCGTAATGAATATTACATAGCTTCTAACGAAAGTCACAGAGAGAATTGTAGTGTCAGTCCATAAACGAGTTCTTTAGCCAGCAATGAAAACATAGATGACAATATATTAAGAATGCTGACATATTTTTTTTGATAATTAATTCGAAAACATTTGAGAACATCCAAGATGTTGTCTTTCATTTTAATAGCTGATAGGTCTGATTTCTGGTAGAGGGGAGGGGTCCGATATTTTATGCGTTGTATACGTTTATGCTGTTTTAAGTAAATGAAGAAGAAAGGCAATTTTTTGCCATTTTTACGTATCATTCTTACATTACGCCAAAGGTATGTAAGAGTATATAAATATCATTGATTTTCAGTGAATTAGAGTTATGTTCCGTTTCATCATGTTTACTCATCGTGTTAATATTATGCCAGAAATATATAAGTGTACATAAATATCACACAAGTAATACAATTTGGTACAATTTTTACACCACATTTTAATACTAATCTGTAAGTGGTCGGAGACGAGAACGAAGGCAGCATGGATTATGAAGCACAAATGGACTTTTGATTGATTATTCAGTTTTTCATATTTGTTATTATTGGAGATAGGGGGTGTTTTAAAATATCTCATTAATACAGCTGGGCTGTGAACGGCTGTTTGACTTTATTACTACACTGTGGCTGGGTGGAGATCGTGGAGTGTGTGCGGAGGGAAGGGGGAGCGAGTGACTTGATGTCGCTAGTAAGGATGATGCCACTGATAAATATGATGACATATCTGACAAAGAGGGCTGAGTCTGTGACTTCCTGGAAAACAGGTTTGATCCAATTTGTTTCAAGATAATTTTACATCCGCAAATTGTCATCCTGCTTCCAACCAAGTGCACAATAGTTTTCGTAACAATATATGCAAAAGTAACTGACGGCGTTATGCTACCACTGTGTAATAAAATAGCCTCCAAACGTCTTTTAGAAGCATCTGTAAATAGCTTCCCATTCCTGCTTTCTATATTCACTTGCATATTCTTTCATTTAACCAAAACGTCTGAGCAATACATTAGATTTAAGAGTTCTTTGAAACACTTAAATAGTTGCCTTCGTTATCCTACATTGCCAAAAAGTTATTTTCCTTGATGTGCAACGAAATTGAAAATTTTTTCCCCTTAGTTAGGTCCAAATCCCCAAACTAATTATTTCATTCGGTTTGTGTTAAGAGCTTTGTTTCAAAAATAATTTGTTGTAGAATGAAACTAGTGAAGCGCTTGTTCATATATGTTAGACCGGAAATAACCATCAATATCACGGATGTGATCATCGGAAACTTCTAGTGGTTTAAGAAGACACAAACCAAGGACTATTTTTCAAATAGCAGATGGGTGTTATGACACTTTATCACATCTGTAATCTGGGAGTTGTAGCCAAAATCATCAACGCTCCGAAAGTAACCATCCGACCTGTGAACAATATAGCCCATACAGGAGAAATTCAAACTGGAACGGAGGCACATTGGTAATACGTTTCATCCATTTGAGGGTGGAATAATGAAAAGATATAGTCAGTGGGTCCTTCCACCAGCTATCGTATTTTCTAGAGCATAGAGGGAGATATATACTTTTCTTGCACGCACAAGAAGCAAACGACCGTCCCATCCCCTACGGCAAATTAACCCTCTGAACTTGTTCTTCCTTTTCATACTGAAATTATACCCTAGAGAAAGAGAAAAATATTTTCATTTACCCTCAAATGCTAGTTCTGTAAACTTGTCTCACAGTGCTTCTCGCAAGGAACGTTGTCTTTTTTGCAAATTTTTGCATTTAAAACACAAAACCAAATGTGCAACTATTACTAAGCGATTTTGTCTGTTAGCAGCCGTAGAAAGATGCCTCCTATTTTATCTAGCCTTCTCCTTAATTTTTTTTATGTTGATTTGAGAGGGCGAATGAATAAATTGATATATTATGGATACATAATTGTTGTTCTTCCTTATTTTGTCTTATATCATAAATATTTACTGTGTGGTAAAATTCATCGTATGTCTGAAGCGGCAACAGCGGTATTTTATTGACGTACCAACTGCATTCTAATATCATTTTATTTGCTCTCATATGTCGTTTCAGCAGTAAAAAATTCTTCCTACAGCTTGGTAGTAAACGCTCTTCTCCGAGACGTGCAGCCAGTACATTAAATTCCAGCAGCTGCGGGAGAGCGTGTTTTTTTTCCTCATGCGAGCAGCAGCTGGTCCCAGCAACAGCTGTGGAGACACTACGGACCACCGTCTCGCGAATCTACTTGCCTTCTGCCCAGACGTGGTTCGCAACGCACGGAAAACCAATTTACTACTGACCGCATGACACCCCGTAAAGCGTCGCCACCATCTGGCAGCAACGGCACCAGGCGAGGTTGCAGACACGCACTGTGTCGGCAAGAAATTTCGAGAACTCTCTGAGGGCAGTGTATGGTGGGAATGTAGGAATAATTTTGCACTGGTTCAGTCAGTACTACTGTGCAGCACAGGATACATCTGTGGTCAATTCACCCCAAGCATTCTGAAGATTAATATGCTAGTCTAAAAACCACTTCGTTGATTTCCACACAAAAATCTGAGTAACATGAAGCACAGAGATTAAATAACTAATCATCCTCAGGAGAGGGTATCACCGTGAAAGGCCGACTCTATACTGGTAATGGCCTCAGTTCAGTGAGCAATAGTGTCCACAAGTTTCCTCAGGTATACTATACCTACTGACACCACTCATTGGCGGTGTCACAATGTAGAGGTACCATATTGCAGGGGTGGTAACTGTCATGTATAAATCACTGTTCCATGTAACCCCAGACATTTCCTACAGATTTCGGATCCAATGCTTTGACAGCTCATGGTGAGATAGGATGCTTCAGTGTTAATCATGCAACGGAGGTACGCCTGCAGTCCTGTGAACACGGCTGTTGTCACCTTGGAAGACGGGAGGGCCGAGAGCATTCGAACACAAGAAGGGTTACCGCCTGATTACGGAGATGATATTTAAGTAAAAATCCTGATTCACGTAATGGTAGTTTAAATCAGTGGGTCAGAGTCACTGTACGATAAACACCTCCTAAACTGCACAGAATCACCTCCAGCCTGAACAACACTCTCTACCGACGTGTGTTGAATCCTTTGAGAAGAAGTAGAATCGTGACTGACCGGATCTCAGTACACGCCTCCACCCACCTACTGTCTGCTTCTGTCTTGTTAAGCCACTGACGACGTCCAGCTTCATGTCGTGCAGTGCGCAATGAGCTTCGCCGACGCAATCACATAAATCGCAGTTTCTTTCGCTCACAAACCGGTTGAGATGTACCTGCATTCATTGTCAGTAACAATTCCTGTCGGCTTTGAATTCTGTATCTACTGGAAACGTGTGACACTCGTCTCAGTTCTTTGTGAGTTGGATCTTCCTTCGATCACTATTCTCACGTCGTGTTATATGGGCTTGATTGATTCTTTTTAAACAGGTTGGACAGTTTCTGCTGTCACTCCAACACATCAGGGAACTTTAGCCATGGTGTGGTCATAGGCAGAGTTAAACACAAGAACTTCTTTGTGCCATTCTGTCTTGTTTCCATATCGAGCAATCCTTCTGTGTTCATTTCATACGGTGGACTGGCATATCAGCGCCATATCACTACTATACCATGACTTACGTCAGAATTGGAGATCCACATGAACACCAATGACGAAACAGGACCTTTTCAGCTTTAATGACAGTGTTCATGCAGATATCTCTTAAATAAAGACGAAACCTGACGAATAAAAATCAAAGGAGACTGACTCCGCAAAAGCGAAACGAGCACAAATCGTTGAGACGTATATTTTCGGAATAACTTAAGAAAACTATAAATTTATACTTTTCCCAGAAATTACCGAATAGTACTGTCACCTCTACTAGAATAATCATTAACACTCATCAATATAAGCGGACGCATTTTCTTGAATACTGCAATATGACAATCAATATGCAATATAATAGGTCTGTTTATAAATAAATTTTCTGCTACCAGTCACGCTTATACTTTATTTACTTTTCGCACGAGGCTTTTCGGGAAATGATTCCCATTTTCAAGTGCATTTTTTTTGTTTGCATTAAGTGCAAATTCTAAATTTCGCCACTAACTTCATCGGAAGAATCGATAACGAATTACAAAATCGCGTGTTTCTTATATATAGCAGTAAAAGTCAACGAAATGAAGCAGAATCCCACATATTCACAACGTCAATAGAAATGGCTTAATGCTCGCAAAAAACGCACTTGAAAAATGTAATCATTTCCCGAAACGCGTCGAACGAAAAGTAAATAAAGAAATATCGTGACTAGTAGCAGAAGGTTTATTTATAAACAAACCTATTGTCTTCACTGTCGCAGGCTTTCAAAACCGATTTAGAATGGATCAAATCATAATATGCAATATGACTTGTTCGTTTGTATGTAAAAGAATTCTAGTAGTAGTAGTAGCAGTAGTAGTAGTAGTAGTAGCTTTATTCACCTGTAGATCTCTCTTTACAAGGATGTATGACATGACGAAGTATTTACAAGTTTAGACCAATTTAAAATAAGCTAGTTCGTTTACACACACGTTTACAGACTTCTAGTTGGACACAATAATTATATTTACTCTTGGTATACAACACTGTTTGTTTTAATAACTTATTAAATAATCTAATGCCACACTATTCACTCATATCTAGCTATCAGTCACTTCACACACTATACACACATCGTTTCGTAACACTTCACTCACTACACAAACCAACGCACACACACACACACACACACACACACACACACAAACACACACTGGTGATCTCTGGGTCATTTTTTGTACCGCAGCTTCCCATTTGCTATCCAGAAAAACTGAATCAGCATGTTGAGCTCAGAAATAGGAAAAGGTGTTAGTATTGCACTATGCGTAGCTTGGGGGTAAGTACTTCTAGAAAAGGAAATGGAATGTTGGGAGTTTTGTAATCACTATTATTATTTATTTGTATAAAATTTTTTACCAAACCTCTACTCTGTTTTATCTAAGTAATCCTTCAATGTATAAAATGTGTCGAATAACAGGCATTTTTAAGCTGACTTTTAAAATAAGTGTATTTTTGTAATTTCTTTAATCTCTTTTGGTAATTTATTGTACAGATTTTTTTTTTATAGAAAATGCTACTTTGAGTTTTATGTTTATTTTTTCTTGGTAGGAGTAAGTTGAGTCCAGCTTTAGTTTCATGGTCATGGACAGAGCTGTTTGTGGAGTAATTAGCAACGTTATTTTTGATGTGTACAACTGACAGGTAAATGCATTCACATGGAGCAGTTAAAATCCCCAGTGTTTTGAACAGATCTTTACAATGAGGTCGACTACTATTTCTGGTTATTGTTCTTATGGTTCTTTTCTGGAGTTTGAAAATTGTGTTCATATTTTGTGCATTTGTTCCCCAAAAAAGAATGCCATAGCTAAGAACTGAGTGTACATATGAATAGTATGTAACTAAAAGACACTGCATGTTACACACTGATGATAGGGTTCTAAGGGCATAAGATGCTGATGACATTCTGTTTGCAAGTAAATTTGTGTGTTCACTCCACCTCAACTCAGAATCAATATTCATTCCTATAAATTTTGCGTTTGTTACATAGTCAATAGAGGTGTCATCTACATTTAATTTAACATTGTCATTTTCCCTCTTCAAACTGAAATTCATGCCATTAGGTTTCTTTGGGTTAAATGACACTTTATTGCTGTTTGACCAATCATACACTTCCTTGAGAGTTTCATTTGCTTTCTCTGCAAGGAGATCTCTTGTTTTCTTGGTGACTATAAAATTGCTGTCATCAGCGAAGAGAAATTTTTCACCATAAGTAAAATTACTGGGAAAGTCATTCATGTATATCAGGAATAGTTTTGGTCCTAAAATGCAACCTTGTGGAACCCCTATATTAATGTATTTTGGTACTGATAAGAGTTTTACTAAAAGTTTAGATCTATTTGAAGTACGTGTTATCTCTTCTCTTTGCATACTATGTGCTAGGTATGATCGAAACCAGTCATTAGCTACCCCTCTTATTCCTAATGCTTCTAATTTATTTAATATAATCTTGTTGTCGACTGTATCAAAGGCCTTAGAAAGATCGAAAAATATGCCTATGAAACACTTATATTTATCAAGAGCATCAAGTACAAAATTTGTGAATTCTACTATGGCTGATTACTATTTAGCAAGAAGCTTGCCTAAGGTCTGGACATTCTGCGAGTGAAAAGCCACCAGTTCTGCTCTGAACTGTAGAAGAAAACCAGCTTAATGGCGTGCACTTTACGACGCACATATTTAACGAGCACTTCTGATGAATTATTGCAAAACATCCACGCACATACCAATTCTATATAGCAGACAAAGCAAACCAAAAATTGAACGGGACATTTCTTATTACAACAATGTCTAGAACATGTAATCCCTCGATAAATGAACAATTTAAAGTGTATATGAGAGAGGAATGGCACAAATGGATGATGGATGAAACCAAACACGAATTCACACCGAAGAGAGCTTTAAAACGACCTACAATCAAACAAGTGTGTCAGTGGATGAAACAGTCCTGGTCTACAGTGAGAGAAAACGTTATTGCTAAATCTTTCAAGAAGTGCGGCGTAAGAAACACTCTCGATGGTAGTGAAAACCGTCTTTTATAAGTGAAGAGAACGACGATGACGAAGGGAAAGAAGAATAAGAAGAGGAAGAAAGTTCAGATGACTATTTTAAATGGAACTTCGGTTTTATGAACAAGAAGTCTTTCTTAGTCTGGCTTTCCATCCTCGTAACAAAAATGGCAAAAATGTTATTTTTTAAAAATTGCTTAAAACATAAGGCGCATCTTATAGTCCGTGGCGTCTTACAGTCCGTAAACTAGGGTAATCGGATGTCTTTCAAATTAAGAGATCGCGTTTCATTCCACATTTATGACTAGGCAGTAGAGTGAAATAAGCGAAACATTTGTTGAGCTTTGTACATTTTTAAGGCTAGGAATTTCATTTATTCATCGACGCAAAACATGATCATTTTGTGTCGTCCGTTCCCCGCAGATATTCCTCCCATTTTATTTTCTCTTCGAAAGACTGTACGGATATTGCTAGTGGCATTGAGTTGACGCCTGAGAATTTGCTACTGAATAATATAGTAGTATTACTGGTGCCAGCTAATACCGTGCTTAACGCCAAACCGTTAGCAGATAAGCCACGAATACGTGCGCTCACAAGCCCACGCTAGCGCTTAATCCTCTTGGAGTCGAGCTATGAAGAGCACCTCAGCGGATTATCTGGCTTCAGTTAGTGCTGTAATCGTGCTACCTAATTAATTAACAGCTGCCGTAATTTTACCAGTACTAGAATTGATTATGAGATTCACTATCAAAAACCGTTAGTAGTACCATGAGCTTTGATATTGTTCTGATTTAGTCTGAAGTAAATAAAATATCTGTGTCATACATTTCAGCGGTGTCTGTCTATACTGAACTACATCGAAACTATTACCTCATACATAAAAATGCGTATACTATTAATAACTATTCATAATTAAGTAATTTCCATGTAGCTCTAGTCACTAATGTTAATGTAGGAAACTGGCTACAAAAACATAAGAAATTTTATGCAGTTCATTTTTATGGATTAGTTTGTATCCAGAAGTAAAAATGTTTTGGTTTCTTCCCATCAAAAGATACAAACCGGATGCGTAAGGCTATCGAAATCAAACAATCTACCTCGTCCAATTGCTTCTTGTACATGTACCCTACATGCTCCATTCTGTGCATCACATTTCCCAATTCGTCTGTTGTATGATATCTGATTTCTACCGCTCGGATTGTCTTATTTCCACACAGCAACTGGTTTATTATACCTTCGAATGCATTTTCAGATAAAAATAAATGTCGTGTAACTAGGACCTCCCGTCGGGTAGACCATCCGCCGGGTGCAAGTCTTTCCATTTGGCGCCTTAGGATTGAGATTATTTTTTTTAAACATTTTTTTTTAAAACAAGAAACAGTAGTACACATTCCAAATACATACAAAATAATATACTAACCATATACACATGTTATACAAAAAATGATTTAGACAAAAACAGTTTGATCATTGCAGTTATACTGATGCTAAAGAAATACAACAGAAGATTGTGTTACTGACTAAATTACGAGAGAGAATTAATTTAAACACCAAGAAAAGTTTCTTAAAGACATTCAAACATCAAACATGAATAAATAAAAACTGCACTTCGAATTACGTGGGCTCCAATCTTTACAGAAGCATTAGTAGCTCTTTATGAAGCATATCAGCAAGTTGGTGGGATAATATTTAATATATAAATGTACACAAGGTAATCGTCTCCATGAGATACAGGTTAAGAGTAGAAACTGATCTTTAACCTTCTCAGCTCAGTCAGACTCGCTATGAGCATTTCACACAAATGGATGGGAGTCATCAAATACAGAATATTGAAGATTTATGCCTATCGTACATAAAAACAATTTAATAATCTTATTAGACAATTTATGAAATACTTGAGAATGGCGGAAAACAGATGTGATAAAGTTGACTAGCCTTTCAACTACACTCTCTGAACTTTAATGGAATGTTAAGTATCTGAAGTGATCAGACCTCTATAATAAGTCTTTCACTACAAAACTGACTTAAACATGACAGAGCAAAAATGAACAGAGCAATGTGCCAGCCATTTAATATTACATTATATGAGATAGAATCTTATGGTTTTAGCCAATAGATAAGGACATTTCGATAAAAACTGCCAATTTCCATATTTATAATATGAACCAATAATGTAGCTTTAATGTTTTGTGTTTTGACACTATTAGATACGCAATCTAACTGTCACATACGTTCTGTACAATAGCTTATAAAATTTCTAAAACTACTCACTGAAGTAGAAAAAGCACACCCAAAAATTTAAAATAATATCCTTAAGGTAACTACAGTACATCACTATCAACAAAGTACTCTTTTTTCATATTAACCAACACACATTCTTTCAAATATAATGTTGAACATATTACCGAAGTTTTTCTTGTGATTCGAATACCTTCTAATTTTGTGGAATTCACACAGCATTTCTACCTTGAACTCTATGGTGCTGTCGGATGCTAATTTGTTAAGGATGTAATTAACAGAATTTCCCAGCAACCAGTACACAGCGTTATTTTTTGCCTCTGGGAAATAACGTGCTTCAGGCCTTTGTATCAATGACAGCGATATATGCTCAGGGAATGCCTTGTCATCAGAGCTGTTTGCTGTTGGACCAACTTCTAACTATTCATATGACTGCTGCAAGTATATTTATGAATTATTGTGTTAACTAGATGGCATTATTGACATGAATTTGTGTCACAGAGTCCGATTGTGTACAGTCTTTCATTGGTGCTAACTATGTTGTTAACTGTCTTGTACCATGACGTTATTATATTAGACGTTGGTACATTAGAACTAATGTTTCTCCAAATCTCAATCCACTCAATGTTTGTAAACTGTCGTTCTATTCCGTTCCTTCCTCCGCTTTCCTTTCACCACTCAGATACCGAGGCCGGACCATTTTCCAATATCTTGTATAGATTTTGATTGGTATCACTTCTCTTACTTCAATATGAATGTAGGTACCTTTGTAAGCCGCCTCCTAGATTGTGGACTACAGCTTATGTGTTTAAACAAGTTTAGAACGATTATGTATGGCCGTAAACAAGAAACTATACTGAGATCTGATTCGGATAGTGAGAAGGAGACAAACTTACGCAACTAACAGGGGACCATCATCTAATAGTGATGCCTTGATGAACATTAAACGTGAGTCGTAGATTGTAAGGTCTTATTTTAAGTATTTTAAAGCATAACAGATAAGATCTAAGCCAATTCTGTAAACTGCGAAAATGTCTCTAAACATCAGCTGTTCATTACTGTTTAATGAACTACAAGTCTCTGCCTTTTGATCGGTATTGAAAGGTTCTAGTTGTTCGCTTACCCGCCAGAAAGTCTCAGAGCCAACTGCATCAGTGTCACACATACGTTACGATCAGAAGGTAACTTATGGAAGATAACATCTAATTGAGCATGTTTGTGCAAAATAGTTCGGAAATATTGTATTCTACGGATGAAATGAACACTCTGAGCAGTTTCATTTAAAATTCTAACATGTATAGCGTAAGACATTGCAAATACATAATTCAGGAAGAATGTTAATTAAAACGCAAATGTAAAAAGAGAGTTAGCCATTTGGCTAAATCAATCAACACCCCCACCTATGTATTTAATAACAGTCAGAATAAATGAAGCACTACTGTTAATTCAGAAGTTTGTCTATGGGTAGCGCTGTTTACATAGGGTCAGAGGAGTCTGTAATAACACAAGTTGTTTTGAGAACAATGTCGTGGTTGTTTAGCAATTTTTGAGAATGCATTTATTTTCTTACATTCACCTTTTATAATAAAATACACTGACCTAGTGAACAAGTAAAATTGTAAGAATTTTTAGATATGGAGTAGAACTTTCTTTCTTTCTTTTGCGTGTGCCTTCGTCCCACATTTTTCGCAGGGTCGGCATGGTTAGAATCGGATTTGGCATGGTTAATTTGAAGGGGTGGCCAGATGCCCTTCCCACTGCCAACCCGTACCCATCGGGACAGAATTAGTGTACCCCAGCTGACTGCATCTAGTGTAAATCGTGAAAGAGTCCGAATGTGTTTGAAATGTATGTGAGTCGTGTAACTGAGGGGGGACGTGAGGACCAGCCCGATATTCACCTAGAGGGATGTGGAAAACCGCCTAAAAACAACATCCAGACTGGCTGGCACACCGGCCCTCGTCATTAATCTGCCACGCAGATTGGATCTGGGGCCAGCACGGCGACCCAAGTCCAGGAAGCAGCGCATTAGCGATCTTGGCTAACCTGTGCAGGTAGGTATGGAGTAGAACATATAAAATAATTAATTTTTTTTTACTTTCCTGTTTCCACCTTTTTTCATAAAATATTGAATTTAATTTCTTACGTGCACCTTTATTAAATTTATTTTCTTACATGCACTTTATATATGAAAAAAATAATTTTTATGTGTAATAAGAAAAACAGTCATATCTCTTAAATTTTCTAAGTAATGTATAATAAAATAGGTGTTTCTTAACTAAAAATGAGCTAGACCTGGAATTTAAACTACAGTAGATAGAAAGTGAAGGATCTAGGTAACGTTTTTGAAAGTTATTAAGCTTTCTGACTCACAAAACTTGGGAAAAAGTGACCTAGAACATAAACTTCCTATCTACTCGAGCTGTATCGACCACCGCACGATGAATTCAGGCGACGCGTGGTATACCGCAATACCACACACAACCTGGAACAGACGGTCAGACTTCGTCGACGAACTACCACAGTCTTTGTTGCAAGTTTGTGCAGATAGCTGGACAGATAGGTATTATCGGCATGGCCATGTTATTCGTACCACATTGTCAGTGACACGGGCTTAGACTCTGCAGACGTTGGGTAAATTTTATGTGAAAGAGTGAACATGGCAACTAATGTGTCACTCTAAGAGAAATACTATGTGCCAAAGCATATACAGAGACTAACACTTACTTCTACACCACTAATTATCTTCACCATCGTTTTATCCAGTAGGGTTTAGAAAGCTCATTTCGAAATTTACCACATGAAAGGATAAATCGCACAGAGTAATCCGAATGGATAATATTTCCACTTTGTTTGATGTAGATTTAAATTTTTGGATCTCAGAATATCAGTCCTTTGATCAATTGAACACATGTATTGTTTGATAAACTGAGCAGCAGATTAATCTTTATGATTGGTTCATTTACTAATAGACTATAGATTTCCAAAAAATTACACAGCTGTTTATGAGAACATTGTCTGCGATTACTTTCTCTAACATTTACTTTTTACAGGGACGCCTTTGAACTTTACTGATTGCTCATGGCTATGGAGAGTACGAATTCTGATGCAGTGTTTGGTTTCTGTTCTGTCTAAGTTAAGATTTGTTACAATCTACTTTTATTCGTAGCGTTTGAAATCTTGAGGAGTTCATGTATGAGATCTTTGTGTTTTCATTGTTCATGTAGGCATACTTACTATTCGCAATGGTTCAAATGGCTCTGAGCGTTATGAGACTTAATTTCTGAGGTCATCAGTCTAGAACTTAGAACTACTAAAACCTAACTAACCTAAGGACATCACACACATACATGCCCGAGGCAGGATTCGAACCTGCGACAGTAGCGGTCGCGCGGTTCCAGACTGTAGCGCCTAGAACCGCTTGGTCACTCCGGCCGGCACTATTCGTAATGAATGAACACTTGTATGATCCTTGATAGCAATATAATTTTTGAGCAGAGTTTCAAAAAATTATAATCAATGAGATGTATACTTTTTGTAACATTAAGCGACTTACCAGTTTTCAAAAAAAGCAGTGAACGGTGGACAGATTAAGCTTTCTTTTATTTATGTGTTGAATTTAATATTTTCACTCTGTGTATCGTGAAACAGTGAGATTTAAAAATTTTCAATCTTTGTCTGTGTGTACGTCTGCAAACAATAGGAGTAAAAAAGCGAAAATCGTTTATTTCAGATTCCGGTTATTGTGAGCGGTTTTAACAGCCGGTTTAAACTGGCGTGGGGTAATACCTATATAACCGAAAACTGGTTGTTTCAGCGATAACAGCATTGCCTGCGACGCCGTGGTCTTCACTTGTTAGAAATTTCCGCTCTAGGCAGACAGCCCCCATTGTGTTGCTTTGCGCAAAGGCCGCCTAGGAAGAAGCGATTTCACGGACCGGGGCTGCGAGCGCGGCGAGATAAAAGTGGGCGTTGTCACGGCTAATCACGTGCGCGCTGGCCGCGGCGGTCCCCGTCCTTTGTGCAGACTGGCCAGCGGCCGGCGCTCTTTGATTGCGGCGCCACCTGAGACCAATTATCCCGGCACGTGCTCGCCGCCCCTGCCTCCACCCCCAGAGCGCTCAAGGCCGCGACAAGGTGCCCTCTTTGTCCACCAGTAGTGGCCCTCGTGCCGTGTCCACCCTCCTCAGTTGCCTTTTTGCTAAACGCTTCCCTTTTTGCTAGCAGCACTTGCCCGCAACATGCATAATTGCTGGTCCATTCAGCTACGGCGCTGTGTAAGGTTTTCAGTCATTCACAGAAACAACTCTGATTTATATGACTATGAACTACAGCAGGCATCACGAAAACAGGCAGCATTGCCAGTTAGTAAAAGCTTCTAATGTTAGTAACAATTCCGAAAAAAGTTTCATACATCTCTAATTTTATTCTAAAATAAAATGAAATACTTTACAAAAGAAAATTATTGCCCGTCCTTGAAAAATAGAATTAAGATATAACTTCACAAGAAGTTTCCGAGAAAACTATTTTTTTTTAGTTCCTTCAGTATTGCCTGGCATTCCCGCTACAACTCCGGCAAAATAGTAGTTTCATATGTGTTCCTGTATACGATAGGCCATAGTACTTCTGTCGCCACCGTATGGTGTTGCTGCTTGCCATAGATGGCAGGGTTGCCAGGTTTCTCAATACCAAATACGAGATTTCTTTTTTTTCGAATATTGTTGTTGTTGTTGTGGTCTTCAGTCCTGAGACTGGTTTGATGCAGCTCTCCGTGCTACTCCATCCTGTGCAAGCTTCTTCATCTCCCAGTACCTACCGCAACCTATATCCTTCTGAATCTGTTTATTGTATTCATCACTTGGTCTCCCTCTACGATTTTTACCCTCCATGCTGCCCTCCAATACTAAAATGGTGACCCCTTGATGCCTCAGAACGTGTCCTACCAACCGATCCCTTCTTCTAGTCAAGTTGTGCCACAATCTTCTCTATTCAATGCTTCCTCATTAGTTATGTGATCTACCCATCAAATCTTCAGCATTCTCCTATAGCACCACATTTCGAAAGCTTCTATTCTCTTCTCGTACAAACTATTTATCGTACATGTTTCACTTCCATACAAATACTTTCAGAAACGACTTCCTGACACTCAAAACTATACTCGATGTTAACAAATTTCTCTTCTTCAGAAACACTTTACTTGTCATTGCCAATCTACATTTTATATCCTCTCTACTTCGACCATCATTAATTATTTTGCTCCCCAAATAGTAAAACGCCTTTACTACCTTAAGTATCTCATTTCCTAATCTAATTCCCTCAGCATCACCCGACTTAATTCTACTACATTAGGTTATCCTCGTTTTGCTTTTGTTGATCTTCATATTATATCCTCCTTTCAAGACACTGTCCATTCCGTTCAATTCCTCTTCCAGGCCCTTTGCTGTCTCTGACAGAATTACAATGTCATTGGCGATCCTCAAAATTTTTATTTCCTCTCCATGGATTTTAATACCTACTCCGAATTTTTCTTTTGTTTCCTTTACTGCATGCACAATAGTTAGACTGAATAACATCGGGGAGAAGCTACAACCCTGTCTCACTCCCTTCCCAACCACTGCTTCCTTTTCATGCCCCTCCACTCTTATAACTGCCATTTGGTTTCTGTACAAATTGTAAATAGCCTTTCGACCCCTGTATTTTACCCATGCCACCCGTAGAATTTGAAAGAGAATATTCCAGTCAACATTGTCAAGAGCTTTCTCTAAGTTCTAAGATAAGTCGTAAGGTCAGTATTGCCTCACGTGCTTCAATATTTCTACGGGATACAAACTGATCTTCCCCGAGATCGGCTTCTACTAGATTTTCCATTCGTCTGTAAAGAATTTGCGTTAGTATTTTGCAGCTGAGACTTATTAAACTGATATTTCGGTAATTTTCACATCTGTCAATACCTGCTTTCTTTGGGATTGGAATTATTATATTCTTATTGAAGTCTGAGCGTATTTCGCCTGTTTCATACATCTTTCTCACCAGATGGTAGAGTTTTGTCAGGACTGGCTCTCCGAAGGCCGGCAGTAGTTCTAATGGAATGTTGTCTACTCCAGGAGCCTTGTTTCGACTCAGGTCTTTCAGTGCTTTGTCACACTCTTTACGCAATATCATATCTCCCGTTTCATCTTCATCTACATCCTCTTCCATTTTCATAATATTGTCCTCAAGTACATCGCCCTTGTATAGACCCTCTATATACTGCTTCCACCATTCTGCTTTCTCTTCTTTGCTCAGAACTGGGTTTTCATCTGAGCTCTTGATATTAATACATGTGGTTCTCTTTTCTCCAAAGGTCTCTTTAATTTTCCTGTAGGCAGTACCTATCTTACCCCTAGTGAGATACCGAGCGAGGTGGCGCAGTGGTTAGCACACTGGACTCGCACTCGGGAGGACGACGGTTCAATCCCGTCTCCGGCCATCCTGATTTAGGTTTTCCGTGATTTCCCTAAATCGCTTCAGGCAAATGCCGGGATGGTTCCTTTGAAAGTGCACGGCCGATTTCCTTCCCCATGCTTCCCTTACGCGAGCTTGCGCTCCGTCTCTAATGACCTCGTTGTCGACGGGACGTTAAACTCTGATATCCTCCTCCTCCTAGTGAGATAAGCCTCTACATCCTTACATTTGTCCTCTAGCCATCCCTGATTAGCCATTTTGCACTTCCTGTCGATCTCGTTTTTAAGACGTTTGTATTCCTTTTTGCCTGCTTCATTTACTGCATTTTTATATTTTATCCTTTCATCAATTAAATTCAATAATTCTTCTGTTACCCAAGGATATTGACGAATATGACACCTTTTAATTGAAGAAAATCGGGATTTTTTAACGTGTGCTCGTAATGACAGTTTCGTCTCAGTCAGACAGACTAAATTATCAGAGCCATACAATGCAGTGAACATTACAGCTAATAATCCTTAACTTTGTGAAGCCATGACTAAACATTACAACATGCGACACTAACATTGGTTTTCAAAATCACGTTTTGCGTCTTTTTCTTCATTGCTACTTCAATACCTCCACTTACGACGAATCCAGTGGTGAAAATGCTTCACCGTCAGTAACAATATCCAACAGTTCCGATCGATTTCTGACTCGCTGTTAAGTTCACTGTAAGTTCGCCGACTGCAAGCTCCTGCACCCACATTCATCGCCACCGAGCACGGTGGACAAGCCACAGCCTCTTCTGCAAGGAAGTCAGAGGTTAAAATCAGTTAAATGATGTTCCCAGTCGGAAGTGAGATCGTCATATATACTGATATTTGTAAAGAACTTCGTAACTACAGCAATTACGGTCATGTTTCACAAGGAAAGGAAACAGTGAAAATAGTGTGAAGTATGACACACACTAACAAAACAGACAACAGCGGCTACCTCTCACATTACTATCACCTATAGAGGTAACGTTGGCTGCAGCGAAAAAAACAAATGCGTGTTGACCGAAACCTATCGAGATCTACTGATTGAGGAATTTTTCGTCCTTAATTGACATTTCGTCATTATCATACAGCGATTCTGGTCAAGGCGAACTTAATACTGAGACTCTAGCCGGCTGATGAACGCAAGTGTATTAGTACTAAGAGCTGCATTTCCAAGTTTAGTAACACTTACTAGAGCGCCTCTTACATTGTATAATATACAGACTATATTGTGTGAAATATTATACGTTCCGATGTAGTCGGGATTTTTATGTATCCCGATGAGGTTTAATCGGGCGCTGAGTAATCAACAGAAAAATCGGGACAATGCCGCCCAAATCGGCGTATCCGACAACTCTAACAGGTGGCGCATTGCAGCACCACTTGTTCCAGTTTGCGAGTTTGGAGTGACTCCTTCTGACGTCCGCCAGGTGTCTAGTGGCCACAGGTGAATAAACAGCACCAAGTCGCAGACCAGTGTTTTGTTGGGTATCATTTTTCGGAGACGCCAGGGACTGTGCTACAAAACGCGTGTAGGTACTGCACGTAAATAAACAACGCCATGCTTCTCAGTGAATAATGGGGTACTGGCGAGTCACAGTTGATAAACTGGAGGAGGACACAGAAAATGTCAAGGGGAGTCCTTCACATCATCAACCATGAGCATCTGAAGATGATGAAGGCGTGTACACAATGGGTGCCCCATTCCCTCGCCAGAGCAGAAGCATGTGGATATGAGCCAACTGTAGGTGAAACAGTACAGAGCAGACCCAGTGGAGTTCTTTGGTCACTGCCGACTAGTCATGGTTCTTTCACAAGACTCTAGAAAAGAAACACCAGGCAATGAAGTGGAGGCATACTGTGAGCCCACGTCTCAAGACGTCACAGCCAGTACTATGGCTGCAGAAACAAATGGTGACTCTGCTCTCGGATCAGCATGGGATACTTCTGGTGGGTTGGTTCCCTCCGAATATGACCCTCAAAAGTGATTGCAGTTCACTAAGCCAACTTCGCAGACACATTCAACAACGCCAACAACGAAAATCGCACCGAGGATTTCTGCTCCAACATAACAATGCATGGCCACGTGTCAGTCGCCAGACCACTGACACTGAGCGTAACTAGGGTTTACTGTGCTGTCATAACCTCCATATTCTCCGCATCTGGCTCCTAGCGACTATACCCTGTTCGACGTAATGAACTAGGTCATGCGGGAATAAGAAGCTCATTACCAGTGACAATTTACGAACAGTTGTCCACCAGAGGCCCAGGGTACCAACAAAGAACAGTTTGCTAAGCAAACATAGAAGCTCCCAGAACGATGGCGCGAAATTCTTGGAATATAATCTGTATTCGTTTGTTCGCAAAGTGGTTCCTGCGAACAGAGCAATATTGTACTGCCAATCAAATTTGAACGAGCCAAATATTTACTTTAACTGTGGGAACAGCGATAAACAATAACATATTTATACTGAAAAATTTGTGTTCTAAAAGTTTATAGATGCGTGCTATGCGTATTTAATTGCGAAAATATTAACGTACTCCGAGATAGAAAAACAATTCAGTAGGAGGGATGAAATTAGTTTATCTGTCCAAAGATGAGCGTCGTCGCTGACGAATTTTGTGTTCCGCTCGACCTCGTAGTAACTTGCAATAAGAAAGCTGTTTTTTTTAACACTAACCGTGTGAGAAAGAATTACTGTAAAGTGTCACCAAGAAACGAGATTTACTTGTGAGATACTAAGTGTGCAATAACGCACGGTAGCTTGGAATCCGCCACGATTCTTGTTCAGACGGCTGGTCCTATAGCCAGAATGGGTCATACACTGAAGCGCTAAAGAAACTAGTCTATTCATTCGTATTCAAATACAGAGACAGCTGAAGAGGCAGAATACAACTCTGCGGTCGGCAACGCCTATATAACACAACAAGTGACTGGCGGAGTTGTTAGATCGGTTGCTGTTGCTACAATCGCAGGTTATCTAGATATTATTGAATTTGAACATGGTGTTATAGTCGGCGCACGATCGATGGGAAACAGCATCTCCGAGGTAGCGATGAAGAGGGGATCTGCCCGTACGACTATTCTAGAGTGTACTGTGAATATCAGGAATCTAGTAAAACGTCAAATTTCCGACATCGCTGCTGAGGAAAATATCATGCAAGAACGGGACCAACGACGACTGAAGAGAATCGTTCAACGTAACATAAATTGCAATCCTTCCGCAAATTGCTGCAGATTTTAGTGCTGGGCTATTAAAGAGTTTCAGCGTGCGAACCACTCAATGGAACATCATCGATATGGACTTTCGGAGCCGAAGGCCCAGTCGTGTGCCCTTGATGACTGCACGACACAAAGCTTTGCGCCTTGCCTGGACCCGTCAACACCGACATTGGACTGTTGATGACGAGAAACATGTTGCCTGGTCGAACGAATCTCGTTTCAAATTGCGTCGAGCGGCTGGTTAACCTCATGAATCCATGCACCCTGCATGTCAGCAGGGGCTGTTCAAGCTGGTGGAGGCTCTGTAGTTGAGTGGGGCGTGTGCAGTTGGAGTGATATGGGACCGCTGATACGTCTAGATACTGGCAGGTCATACGCAAGTAAGCATCGTGTCTGATCACCTGCATCTATTCATGTCCATTGTGCATTCCGACAGACTTGAGGAATTCCAGCAGGACAATACGACACCCCACAGGTCCAGAACTTCGACAGAGTGGTTCCAGGAACACTCTTCTGACCACCAAACTCCCCAGACATGAACATTATTGAGCATATCTGGGATGCCTTGCAATATGCTGTTAAGAAGAGGTCTCCAACCCCTGGTACTCTTATGGATTTATGGACAGCCCTGCAGAATTCATGTTGTCAGTTCCCTCCAGCATCTTCAGACATTATTCGAGTGCATGCCACGTCTTGTTGCGGCACTTCTGCGTGCTCCAGGGGGGTCTACACGACATAAGGCATGTGAACGAGTTTCTTTGGCTCTTCAATGTATTTACTGCTCTTGCACATTCTTCATGACTAAACCCCTCGCGCAAAATATCGATATTAAAAAGTGCCTGTAGATGCTTCCGCTCTATATTTTCCCTTGATTTGCGCCAAATATATTTGTTCTCATGGTTTCTAGATGTCCATCCTCGTGAATTGACTGGAACTGATTGGCTGTCGGACCCCCTCCGCTAATAGGCGCTACTCATGTATAGTTGTGTACATCTATGGGAGGGTTTAGTGACATTTCTGAGCAGTCGAAAGTTTCATGTATCTTGGGATCAGCCCTTTTACTCTCTAAATTATCGATTGTGTGACATCTGTATTTAAATTCACTTGATCCTATGAGGAGCGATCTGTTTATTGGTAAGGTCGCCCATACAGGTCTTTCTAAAATCTACAGCGGTACGTCGTTTGCTCAAATGTGCCACGGGCCGTGTCACTCATAAATGCATATAAAGCAAAAAGAGTTCACAGAAAAATGTGTAACCAGGCACATAGGAGAAGCGAATTGTGACGACAGACCAGTGATGAGCACCTGACATGTCAATAGCGCAGGGCCATGAGCAGAGAGGGGTGAGACACCAAACGACGACCCTGAACAGTCTACTTTCGTGATGGCGACCATAGTTAAATACTTTTATCCATTTTCGGCATTATGCTACTATAACTGGTACTTTGAGATATATGAGAGTATACTTGCTGTTACGAACTGCTCTAATTTTCGGTACTGGTTACATCTGTGTGTAGGACCTTGGCAAGGGCTTATGTACACAGGAAAAACAGTTTCAGTAGCTTGTGGTAAAAAAACTTGATACAAAACGGCATGACCAAAACCGTTTTACTTCACGGATTTTCATCTTTATAATACTATAGGTCTTTACTTTGCTTACATCAACATCAAAATAAATAGTAAACTGTGGTCACAAACGGCTGTTTTGAATCGTAATTAAATCACACATTTAACTTTCTACGAATTGACATAGTAAACGATTGTGTAGCAGGAACAACAGATGCAAGGAATACAAAATATTGCGATGCTGACAATAGTAATAAATTATGCATATTTTTTGTGGGTACACTAAGCACCTGCTTGCGTGTGCACGTGAATTTGCACGTCTGGATTTGTGTGAGTTTCTGATGTTATTTTGTCGAAATTTCAAATGTTTAGATAGCTGTTGTATATCTTCAAATTATTCTCATATCGTAAAACATCTCATTTGGTTTGGAGTTTTTCGGTCTGAAGAGTTTCAAATATGTCCTGTGTTTAGGTTAAGCATAACGGAAGCAGATATACTTTTGTTCATAAAGGTTTTTGTTTGATGTATATATCATAGATATAAAATGAGATACCTGCGTGGCCAATATAAACCCAGTTTCGTCTTAACACAAATCTTCGGAAACAATCACTGTAAAGGTGAATAAAAGTCACTGATTGCAAGTACTCGTATCTTTTATTTGATAGCGCATAACTTAGAAACTAGGCTGTTAGGCGTATGAGGCATTATTCCTCACATTTTTATTACGACGTGGTTTACAGTGAATGTATTTTATTATAGCCTAAAATTCCGCGAGAATATCGAGCCCCAACTTTTAAAACCTGTCCTGCCTGTGGTAAATTTAAATTAAGTCCTGTAATTCCGGTATCGTTCCTCTCTTAAGGTTTATAATTGTGGACACCTGATGTATCTAACTTAACATTCCCCTTAAACCATCGAATCTCCTAGCTTTTATGTCACGACTAATTCAATTTCTAGCTCTCGGTTATCAGCATTCTGACGTGAGTCCCAGGCTATGCAGTCTCCAGTTTTCCGAGGGATTTCCACTTCTAGGATAAGGAATCTGTTCCTTAGTGTCCTTGTTTTCGTCTAAGTTTCATTGGTTATACATGATATACAGCTTAGTTGTTGTTACCTTCGTTCCTTATTGGTTTGGATTTCTACTTAACACATTATCGATTCTCTAAATCAGTAGCATGTGCTAGGTGCATCAGTGCTTATTGTAATTATTGATATTGAGTATCTCTGATAGCAGCTTTGTTTGCAATTCCTTCGTTTCTGTATGACGAGCGTCGTTGATTTTCTATAGATTTCCATGATTTTTTCAGAACATCAGGAAGTTAAAATGTTTTCCCAGTCTCTTAATGACCATCTCTCTTATCACCAAAAGAAGTCGGGATTTTCATTTTCCGTTTTCAGTGAGAAACCTTCGTCTTCAATAAATTGCGTGACTGGACATCTGTAGCACACAACTTGCAGCATACATAAATTTCACACTGACGTTATTACTACCTTATTACGCAATACAGAAGATGTGTATTCCGAATCACTTACACATTATTTTTGTCCATACGGGAAATACGTGTATGTCAGTCTCATTGGCTCCAGTGCTCTGCAATGTACATTAGCAGATCTAGTTAGACAAATCCATTTTTAACTTTTCTGAGTAGCTTTTGTAAATAAAGTGGAGATTAAATGTCGGTACATTAACGGAATGAAACATTGATTTGAATTTAACTCGGATAAAGGTGTATGGGCAAAGAAGTGCTGGTAGACGGGGACGGGAGAAGGATCGCTTTGAAGAATGTTGGTTCTTGGCGGAGATACGAAGGCGGACGACTTTATACTCAGAAATAGTCTTTGAGTAAAGGAAGAACATTAAAGAATCTCCAGTGGGCACTATGTCAACCTGGAGAACATAAGACTTGTATTACTTTAGTTGTTTTCTTACTCTTTTCTTAGATTACTGCGTGCGGTGCTGGAAAAGAGGAGGTTTGAAATCAGTTTATATTTATATTCTGATCTGGACCGATTCTCCTCAAATCCTTGTGTTTCGACAAATATTTACAGTTTTCGTTTGTTGTAAACGAAGTACTTGTAAGAGAATTCACAGTATACTGCCATAAATGAAACTGTTTTAGTAAAGTACAGCACTTTTAATTGTAGGGTAGTGGTCGTACATTTTTCAAATCTTATAGCTTAATAGGTATGTAAGTCCCTTTATTATATCGTGGCCAGATATTGTAATCGAAGAGCCGAATTTCTAGATATATCTAGAAGTTTCACTATCAGATTTTCTGACGAATGAAAATTTGTCATAATTTTTCCTTCCGATGTTTGCGTCTTTCTCTTGACTGGTGTCGAGTTGTCAGTATGCAAGTGGCAGTCTCCTGTTATTAGTCCGAATTAGACAATATTGTAATCTTAAAGAAGAGTGTATTTACTTCAAAACATTTTAACTCTCCGAGTTTCCTGTGTAATGAAAGCTATTTTCACATTGGCCGTAAAAAAAGGCGTCCATATGCAAGTTCGTACGTGATGGGTTGGGGGGGGGGGGGTGGGCAGGGGCTATACCCGTGGATGTAGAGTATTATTAATATTTTGTACGACGAATGGCGAATTTTAAGTAGCCATAAAAAAAGTTCCACCTGCGAACCTGTTAAAAAACCTGCATAATATCGACTTTAACGGTTTTCTTGTAAGAAAAACACCTGACTGCAATAAATTTTTTCCCTCACACTTTATCACCGGGTACGGGCGCCCTTGGTATGTCGAAAAGACCGAGCGTATTGTTCGGTGGCATAACAACCGAACACTTTGGTGTTGTGTTATTTATTTGTGTACTTTTTCATGTAAGAATTTTGTGAAACTGATCGGTTATAACCGAATAATGATGTCGTCAGTCGCCTCAATGGTCTGATTTCCACAATCCTATTGTTTAATTTTGATGATGAATTATGTCATAAATGCGTGCTTACTTCCAACAACTCAGGATTTTACAGCATTTTCTCTAAAAAGGGACTTGCGTTTATTGGCTTCCTCTTTACGGTACCTAGTTACGTAAAATTTTTTTTATTCATAATATGTTCATACCGTAACTTACTGAGAAAAATATTTATTGGAATATCTCAGTCCTTAAGGAAAGGGGGAGGAATGCTTCAATACGTAGGGTCGTTGTGCTCCCGACATTGAAAAGTGTCATGTACTTTATATGTGTCTCGTGTCGGGGGTTCGAAACATTTCCCCCAATACCCGTGAGTCAGAAATTTTGAGTGCGTTGTTATATGCTCATCATTTTCTTCTGTTTGTTTGTATAGTGTACTTTTATTACCTGGTCAGTATTATAAATGTAATCAAGCTACTTTTGTAATTATAGCAAATACCGTTCTTACATTCCCATTTACGTTATTTTCTATTGGTCCATTCGTAAGCCTTATTCGCTTAATTAGTTATTTTCTTGTCATTAAAAATTTCGTGTGGATAACATTTACCACGTTTTAAGTTTTTGAACCACTACCACAAGCTTCAACATCATTTTCATTTGAACCAATCATTCACAGTTAGTAGGCAACGTAATTGTAGTACACTGTTCTTAAGTGCAGTAAATGCACTGCAACTAAACTCATTTGACCAACTTTGCAGAGTTGAATGTAAGGCGCCTGTGGGCCTACGCTGCTTCTGTTATTATAGCTGCTTCGGACACACTACAGAAGCCACAAGTGCTGCAGAACGTAGCTTTGTGGAGAGCATTAGACGCCCCTAGCTTCGTTACTCTTCCTGAGTTGCACCTTAGATGCTTGTCGTACCTACATCACTAGCCGGCTGGCACCTTCATTTCATTTTCTTATAGCTTATTAGTAATTTCCGTAGTTTGTTGACATGTGATCTATTTTTACTTATAGGCTGTGCGTTGTTCACAATTACTAAAATCTCGAATATTCTGACTAGACACATCAATTTCATTTTGCAGATTTAATCATTTTTGCTTATTCATGTTTAAGATCCAATTACGGCTCAGTAGATCATGTTTTGGCAAGAACGAGCAGTGCACATGACTCTAGAAGAAAAGCGGCTGTGTTGCTCAAGAATATTGCAATAGCTCTAAAATACTTATACAGCAAATTTCGTACGTCTTAAAAGAATGAGGTATAAAAATTAATTGCCTACCCTTTTTGCAATTTTCAGTTCCAAATTCCTATGAAGTTTTACCTATGTTTTAAAACATTTTATGTAATTTTGTTGATACTTTCTGGTCATTTTAGTATTAATTTTCCAAGTGTGCTTAGGTCATTAAAATTCGGGACCGGCGGTTACGGATCAGCTTTCACATCCGTAACTTAAATGAATTCTCACTTGTGGCGGCTGGCCCCACTGGCTCCTCCCTGTAGGTGCCCCTGGTTCCACGCATCTTAGTCAAAAAATGTTGTGTTTTTGATTCTGTATGGGTGGGTGGCAATGTGAAGCAGACGTCACTCATGAATACTCGTATGTCAGTGCTGTGCCTAAACATTGGTTGCATATTGTAATTATGTTGAATAATGATACATTATGGCTGCAAGGCAAACATTTTTAACTTATAAGTTAAAATTACAGGCGGACTACGAATAAGTATGTTTTTTCTGATGACGTAACTGTTATCTAAAATTATGTATGCCACACACATCCAAAACAGTACACAAGGAGCTACAGATTTTAGCTTTCCAAGCTTGCAGTTGATACAACATCTTAGGATTTTTGATGTTACATCCACGAAATGGCGTAAGGTCAGATGTTCAGCAAATGGTTTTCCCTGCAGGTCGAAATTCTCGTGCTAAGGTTTATGATTATGGAAATTCCAACCCGATATCAAGTCAAAAGCCAATGCGTGGCTTTGTGTTGACTAATTTACGGACTAGATCCGAGGTAATCTTAAAACATTGTGCCAAAAGGCAGCATGTACTTTTGGGTAAGTCTGCAGTCGAAGAATACCAGAAAACATTCTTAAACAGCTGACATACAAATTTTCTGGGTACGGAGGTGTTCCTATCAGCAAAATAGCTGTAAGAAATTTCTTTGTGTCTCCTTCCTCCCTTTGTCAGCTATGTCTGCTACAGCATAGGGTGCACGCCAGCAACAATATTTAATTGGTACAGCAAGATCCGTGAGTCGTCTGGTTCAACATATCTTACTGATCCGAGCAGTGCAGTTACGGCAACTGATCAAACTTCAGGACTCAGCCCTGACTAATAAAGCTACACAAGAATTTAACAAAACTTATTCTGTTATGGGACTCTCCGCACTTTATCTTGAGCGGGTCTCACCTAACATACTTCTCTGTTTATGGACATGTGAAACGAAAATCTCTGACTGAAATACTATATTTATAATGTATTCCACAACGTATTAAACATACATGGCTAATAGTTTCGTGTAGTACAGACAGGGTTACATTAATGTCATTAGATGGTTTGAGGGAAGGTTCTGAGCTGTACAGGAATGGCAATTTGATTGAGATGGATGTTAGTAAACTACTAAGTTGTATGACACGTATGCAGTGATTGCAGGGCATGAGGATGACAGCAACTGAAGTGAAGCATCTTACTGGGGCATAGCCACTGATGTAGGGTGAGCTGCTTCCATACAAATTACCAAGTTACCGCATCAGTGAGTCCCTATCATACTGGTACTGCAGACATTCTATGGGTAAGCAGCGGTGGTCGGAGTCAAACCATTGCAGTGCAACTGGAGGGTGTCCATTCATGCCAGTTGGGAGTGCACTTCTTTGAGTCCGTCCATCTCCGAATCTCCGGTTGCGAAAATCGGACCCAAAATGTATCTTGTCCACGACTGTTCAACCGAATGCATGTGAATGTCCAAACCCAGCTGCGTAAAGCCGAATGTCAGCGATTGTCCTGTTCTGAACTCTATGCAAGAAATTTTACGAATGTCCAAATAACACACTGTTCCATGCCTGGCTACAGTTTTTTGCACACATAAATCATTCAACCAATCACGCCATTTTCTGTCATCTCTGGCCAATGGTAATATCTTGTAATGTGTTATTTCATCTCTTCAGCAGGTCTGTATAAACTTCTCTGTCAGTCAACTTACTTACCACCCTTCTGCATTTAAAAAGTGGAACTCAGGACCTATGTCACAGGCCATCTACCAACGACGATCTGTGCTTTTCCGACCGGCGAGTTTTTTCCATTGTGGAAAAAAAACACTCCCTATATTTCGGAATCGGCTTGGCTGGCAGCCAGCCATGTAATAAGGTCACAACCGTTTGTGATTTTGGCATGCTTTCTAAAGACGTTATACGAGGACGGAGGCTATGCTTTTGCACACGACGGTTAGCGTTTCTCTGAAATCCCTCAAACCACCGATCTAATTTTCCTCGTTAACCTGATGATGCATTGTTTGGTCGGTAGGTTATTGGGAGGAACTGTGGTGGTAACGTTTTCTAGCACTGCGACTGTGTCCCGCTGTATTGGCCTCGAGCTGGTCCACTGCGGCCTGCGGTATGGCACCGACCTGGCGACAGCCGAGCCACCCGCTTCCTCGTGGCCTTGGGTTGACTGTTCAGCTTATAAACCGACACTGACTCCTTTGTCCCAAGGGAACGACCTCTGTGATAGTCCTTCACTCCTCCTCGCACTAACCCATACCCGACGATGCGGTGTCCACCTGTATACAACTCTATACGGCATGTATGAAATCCCAGCAGAACAGAAAAGTACACAAAGTTTGTACTGCCACTGCAACCACAGTCACATCACTCTTTACGATTCTTAGTGCATTTGTCACGTTTGTCATTACTATACTAATCTATTCTATCTCCCCTTTTATGGATAAGATGAGGCTAGCTGAAATGGTTAGCCATCTCTGACACCTTCTAGCATTACCTGATAGAAGATGCTTTACCTCTCGAGCCAGTAAACAAGAAATACCCAAAATGTTCCCCCTCCAAGAAAAAGATTATAAGTAAGTCTATGGGTAACTACTCGTTTTGTTATGAAGTTTCATTTGTGTTACCGAAGAAGATGAAATTTAACCTGGGTGATCTGCATTAGTCACATAATCTCTTCACTCAGCTATAGTGGTGGACTAAAATATTATTATCATAATAAAAATATTTCAAGACGTAAGAAGTCACCCTCATTATGAAAACGGCCCTGTCAAAGAGGGCAGAGGAGCGGACAGATGTTCAGGGCTCTCTCTTGTCCTAGGGGTGGGAAACTGCCCCTAAAGGCGGAAGAATCAGCAATGATAAACGGCATGAGGATGGAGAAGGCAATAGAAACCACATCATTAAGGATACATGACGTGTATCCACAGGACATGTGGCCTGAAATTGAAAAAATGTCATTGTAATCTCTTCACTGGTAAAAGATTCCGGAATAGTCACCCATTTGGATCTCCAGGAGGGGACTGCCTAGGGGGAGGTTACCATGAGAAAAAGATTGATTAATCAACGGAAGGATGACGTTCTAAGAGTCGAGGGGTGGAATGTCAGAGGAAACTAGAAAATCTGAAAAGGGAAATGCAAAGGCTCAATTTAGATCCAGTAGGCGTTAGTGAAGTGAAGTGAAGTGGAAAGAAGACAAGGATTTCTGGTCAGATGACTGTAGGGTAATATCAACAGCAGCAGAAAATGGTATAACAGGAGTAGGATTCGTTATGAATACGAAGGTAGGGCAGAGAGTATGTTACTGTGAACAGTTCAGTTATAGGGTTGTTCTTATCAGAATCCACAGCAAACCAACACAAACAACGATAGTTCTGGTATATATGTCGACGTCGCCAGCTGAAGATGAAGAGATAGAGAAAGTGTATGAGGATATTCAAAGCGTAATACAGTTTGTAAAGGGATATGAAAATCTAATAACCATGGGAGACTGGAATACAGTTGTAGAGGAAGGAGTAGAAAAAAAGGTTAGAGGGGAATATGGGCTTGGGGCAAGGAATGAGAGACGAGAAGGACTAATTGAGTTCTGTAACAAGTTCCAGCTAGTAATGGTGAACACACAGTTCAAGACTCACAAGAGAAGGAGGTATACTTGGAAAAGGCCGAGTGGTACGAGAAGATGTCAGTTAGGTTACATCATGGTCAGACAGAGATTCGGAAATCATATATTGGATTGTAAGGCGTACCCTAGAGCGGACACAGACTCAGATCACAATATAGTAGTGATGAAGAGTAGGCTTAAGTTTAAGACATTAGTCTGGAAGAATCAGTACGCAAAGAAGTGGGATACGGAAGCACTAAAGGATGATGAGATACGGTTGAAGTTGCCTAAGACTATAGACACAAGAATAAGGAATAGCTCAGTAGGCAGTATATTGAAGAGGAATGGTCATCTCTAGGAAGGGCGATCACAGAAGTAACTGCGAAGAAACTATGGGTAACAGAAGAAATGCTTCTATTGATCGATGAAAGTAGGAAGCACAAAAGTGTTCCGGGAAACTCAGGAATAGAGGAATACAAGTAGCTAAGGAATGAAATAACTAGGAAGTGCAGGGAAGCTGGCGAATTGGCTGCAGGAAAAGTGGAAAATTGTAACGACATCGAAAAAGAAATAGTTGCAGGAAGGACAGACTCGGCATACAGGAAAGTCAAAACAACCTTCGGTGACATTAAAAGCAAGGATGATAACATTAAGAGTGCAACGGGAAATCCACTTTTAAATGCAGAGAAGAGAGCGGATAGGTGGAAAGAATACACTGAAAGCGTCTATGAGGGGGAAGAATTTTCTGATGTGATACAAGAAGAAACAGGAGTCGATTTAAAAGAGATAAGGGATCCAGTATTATAATCAGAATTTAAAAGAGATTTCTGAGTATTTAAGATCAAATAAGGCATAAGGGATAGATAACATTCCATCATAATTTCTAAAATCACTGGGTAAAGTGGCAACAAAACGACTATTCACGTTGTTGTCTAGAATGTTTGTGTCTGGCGACATACCATCTGACTTTCGGAAAAAACATCATCGACATAATTCCGAAGACGGCAAGAGCTGACAAGTGCATGCTTACAGCTCATGTATCCAAGTGCCTTACAAGAATAATATACGGAAGAATGGAAAAAGAAATGGATGATGCGCTAGATAAGGATCAGTTTGCCTTTGGGAAAGGGCACGAGAGAGGCAATTCTGACTTTGCGGTTAACAATGGAGGCAAGACTAAAGAAAAATCAAGACACTTTCATAGGATATGCCGACCTAGAAAAAGCGTTCGATCATATAAAATTGTGCAAGATTTTCGAAATTCTAAAAACACAGGGGCAAGCTATAGGGGGAGACGGGTCAAATATAATATGTACAACAGCCAAGAGGGAATAATAAGAGTGGACGACCAAGAACGAAATGCTCGTATTAAAAAGGGGGTAAGACATGGATGTATTCTTTCGCCCCTTCTGTTCAATCTGTATATCGAGGAAGCAATGATGGAAATAAAAGAAAGGTTCAGGAGTGGAATTAAAATTCAATGTGACAGGATGTCATTGATACGATTCGCTGATGACATTACTATCCTGAGTGAAAGTGAAGAAGAATTACATGATCTGCTGAACGGAATAAATAGTCTAATGAGTACAGAGTATGGATTGAGATTATATCAAAGAAAGACGAAGGTAACGAGGAGAAATAGAAATGAGGACAGCGAGAAACTTAACATCAGGATTGATGGTCACGAAGTAGACGAAGTTAAGGGATTCTGCTACCTACGTAGTAAAATAGCCATTGACGGACGGAGCATGGAGGACATCAAAAGTAGTGGTGGTTTCCCTGTCTCACTACTCGTTGTCCGAGGTAACTGTACTAGGGTGATATCGCTGAAAGACTCGCCCGACTGCCGATGCGGTCCGCTAGCGTGGCACCTGCATTCTGAGTCACTGTCAGCTCTTCAAGAGGATGAGAAAGTTTCACCTGTTTTCGCCACAGCGAAAACTAATTCCCCTGGTCAGGACAAGCTGTATTTAAGGGAAAAACTACTTTACAAATGAAATGTAAAATGTACACAGATTGTGAGTTACATTACAACATGATAAACCCTAACGACTCACGGAGTCAGCGTGCAATACAGGGAAAAGTTGGCAAGTATTAATCGAATCGGGAAGTAAATGAAGCAAGAGAATCTCGTACGCAAATTCAATACACTCCTGGAAATGGAAAAAATAACACATTGACACCGGTGTGTCAGACCCACCATACTTGCCCCGGACACTGCGAGAGGGCTGTACAAGCAATGATCACACGCACGGCACAGCGGACACACCAGGAACCGCGGTGTTGGCCGTTGAATGGCGCTAGCTGCGCAGCATTTGTGCACCGCCGCCGTCAGTGTCAGCCAGTTTGCCGTGGCATACGGAGCTCCATCGCAATCTTTAACACTGGTAGCATGCCGCGACAGCGTGGACGTGAACCGTATGTGCAGTTGACGGTCTTTGAGCGAGGGCGTATAGTGGGCATGCGGGAGGCCGGGTGGACGTACCGCCGAATTGCTCAACACGTGGGGCGTGAGGACTCCACAGTACATCGATGTTGTCGCCAGTGGTCGGCGGAAGGTGCACGTGCCCGTCGACCTGGGACCGGACCGCAGCGACGCACGGCTGCACGCCAAGACCGTAGGATCCTACGCAGTGCCGTAGGGGACCGCACCGCCACTTCCCAGCAAATTAGGGACACTGTTGCTCCTGGGGTATCGGCGAGGACCATTCGCAACCGTCTCCATGAAGCTGGGCTACGGTCCCGCACACCGTTAGGCCGTCTTCCGCTCACGCCCCAACATCGTGCAGCCCGCCTCCAGTGGTGTCGCGACAGGCGTGAATGGAGGGACGAATGGAGACGTGTCGTCTTCAGCGATGAGAGTCGCTTCTGCCTTGGTGCCAATGATGGTCGTATGCGTGTTTGGCGCCGTGCAGGTGAGCGCCACAATCAGGACTGCATACGACCGAGGCACACAGGGCCAACACCCGGCATCATGGTGTGGGGAGCGATCCCCTACACTGGCCGTATACCACTGGTGATCGTCGAGGGGCACTGAATAGTGCACGGTACATCCAAACCGTCATCGAACCCATCGGTCTACCATTCCTAGACCGGCAAGGGAACTTGCTGTTCCAACAGGACAATGCACGTCCGCATGTATCCCGTGCCACCCAACGTGCTCTAGAAGGTGTAAGTCTACTACCCTGGCCAGCAAGATCTCCGGATCGGTCCCCCATTGAGCATGTTTGGGACTGGATGAAGCGTCGTCTCACGCGGTCTGCACGTCCAGCACGAACGCTGGTCCAACTGAGGCGCCAGGTGGAAATGGCATGGCAAGCCGTTCCACAGGACTACATCCATCATCTCTACGATCGTCTCCATGGGAGAATAGCAGCCTGCATTGCTGCGAAAGGTGAATATACACTGTACTAGTGCCGACATTGTGCATGCTCTGTTGCCTGTGTCTATGTGCCTGTGGATCTGTCAGTGTGATCATGTGATGTATCTGACCCCAGGAATGTGTCAATAAAGTTTCCCCTTCCTGGGACAATGAATTCACGGTGTTCTTATTTCAATTTCCAGGAGTGTATATAAAACAGGACAATACGTAAGGAGAAAGGTCTGAAACAGAGCGCCACCTCACAAACTGGAGGTGTGTGTTCAGCGATCATGTTCTATTTGTATTTGATATTATCTTCTACACCTGTTATAAACTGAGACGTTTGTTCATATTCGGTGCAGATGTTGATTGGGCTCTGCGTTTGTCAACATGGCCCTCGATTCCTTTGGACGAAGGATAGTCTTAAAAGCTAGGTGTTGAAATCTCGGCGAAGTATCCACAAGAAGTTACCGTTGCTGCGAAAAAGGACAACTGAAGCTGAGTTTGCAGTGGAAAAACATCTGAAATTGTTTCTTAGCCGCTAGAGATAGTGAGGCAGATATTCTGAAAGGAGAAGACAGATCAGGACGAAGAAGTTAGGGACGATGGAAGCTAAGTGTTTCTGAAAGCAAAAGAAGAAGATGAGAATGAGAGGAAGACCGTGATGCAAATGAAAAATAGTTATGAAAGAAAATTGTAGCAGACACACTGTGGTAAACTATCAACATCAGTTTTAGTGAACCGAAAGACAAAATATCTTATACTATATACGCCATCAGATTTGATCTTGTATCCGAAGATTGGATTATCGGGAACTGACAAGTATCTGGCGAAGGAGACGAGTTAATAACCATAATTTGAGATATCGGGGAATGAGGTAATAATATAGTCTACTGTTTAAAATTAGCCCTTCTAAATGGAGGTACTCAGCATGAGACCTCGGAAATTTTGTTAAAATTCACAGAACTACCAATTATGATAAACGAAACTCTCTCTCATTTGGAGGCTATCAGTATTATTAAGCCTGGATTAGAGAAAATAGCTGGTGAATCACTATTGACGGGACGTCTTACGTATCGGAATGGGAGAGAACCAAAATGACTTGATGCTTATGACTGGAAGACAATACCCACCGAATCATCAGCACATATTGATTTTGTTTCACTGAATTAATTCAAATGAATTGGAGAAGCGATTAGTTTTCCTGCTGGCTTCAAAAGTAGTAGGCAGTAATGAAATAACATGTGCTAGAGAGATCATTGGGAGGCCTCGATTGCTGCTGGAAGTTTATTACAATTATGGAAAATAATAAACTGAAAGGATCAACTCTGGAATGGGAAGTTCTGCAAGATTACATTCTCAGATTTGGCAGGTGCCAACAAAAAGTACGCTTCACAGATATGGAAACAGTCCATGTGGTTATTGTACGGGATTTCCTATATTGAATAGCACCATTGGATCTTGGGAACAGATGGCAGGGATCGTATTCACTTTCAGAGGATAACTGAAAACGAAGACCGAATTATAACCACAATATTATGTGCTCTCATGAATGGTCAGCAGATTGGAGTATATAAGGTAAGGGTGGCTTATTATTTGTTGTTTAATCAATGGTAGTTATACTTATTTCCTCAGAAGTGTGGTCTGTTAGTGTAATCTTTGCAGCGCAGGGATGCAATGACCGCTTAATTTGAGTTCTATGTTTGCACATATATTTCCAGTTTAAAACTGTGTGCCGGACCGAGACTCGAAGGCGGGACCTTTGCCTTTCGCGGGCAAGTGCTCTGCCATCTTAGCTACCTAAGCACGACTCATGCCCCGTCCTCACAGCTTTACTTCTGCCGTTACCTCGTCTCCTACTTTACAAACTTTACAGAAGCTCTCCTACGAACGTTGCAGAACTAGCACTCCAGAAGGAAAGGATATTGCGTAGACAAGGCTTAGCCACAGCCTGGGGGATGTTTCCAGAATGAGATTTTCACTCTGCAACGGAGAGTGCTCTGGTATGAAACTTCCTGGCAGATTAAAACTGTGTGCCCGACCGAGACTCGAACTATGCCAGGTCTCCGCAATATCCTTTCTTTCGGGAGTGCTAGTTCTGCAAGGTTCCCAAGAGATCTTTTGTAATGTTTGGAAAGTAGGAGACGAGGCACTGGCAGAAGTAAAGCTGTGAGGACGGGGCGTGAATCTTGCTTGGGTAGCTGATAGAGCCCTTGCCCGCAAAAGACAAGGATCCCGAGTTCGAGTCTTTGTCCGGCACACATTTTTAATCTGCCAGGAAGTATTATATAAGCGCACACTCCGCTGCAGACTGAAAATCTCATTCTGAAAGTTTCCTGTTGTTTGAAATGTTTGGATTCAACACTCCCTTTTGTGATTGAGTTTCTTTGATTACGCACGTCTTGAAGCGCTCACGCCTCAGACGTCATTTCTCTTGGAAATTTGGAAAACTAAATATGATGCTTATGTCAATAAGAAAGAACTTGCTGAAGAACGCAGACTAATCATATTGTCTACCTGTGGGAACTTGTTGACCCAGCATGCTGATGTATTTTAAAAGTTGTAGAACCACTTCAAGTAGCTTGTCATTGTCTCTGGACTGTTGGAGACATAAAAATCATTGTAGCCATCTTATCATCATCATATTTAAGCACTTTCTTCTTTTGTACATGAAACGTAAATATATCATGCAGTATTAATGTCGTGCACTGCTAATAAAAATTGTGTTTTATAGATTACCTGTTGTAATACAAGAACGCAGAGGTTCTACTGCTTGCATGTTGCAGATGGTAAGCATCTGGGCGAAGGTAGGAGCGGAATATACAGAATGGCTATCAGAACTGGGGAAGGCATAGCTCCATCCAGGTTTGAGTGCTAGGTGTCAACACCAAATTTGGAACTGTAGTGTGTCTCCAAGATTCTCGACAGTCAGTGATGATGAACTTGACTTTCTCAGCAGTGGTACCATGTGCATCATATAGTATGGTAGACTTGATATGTAATATAGTGATATTAATTAATCTATTTTTTCACATGTGCATGTGTAGAAAATCTGTGCATGAAAAGATGTTAATTCCTATTCATTTATTATCACCTAGTGGAACTACAGCAGGTATTAATGGTTATTCTCTTAAAGAAGAATGGTATGACTCTGTGTTTACTTTGTAAGACTGTTTAGTTGTCACATACAAAGTAATTTGTTTTGACTGCGAACCAAATATGATTTCAAAAGTGAATGATAAAATAATACTGACCCTTATGACAGGGTGCTTCACAGATTCTGAACATTTTGTTGTTTTCGAAGTGTGTAAGTATGAATGTATTTATTTACACTGAGTTGTTTCTGTTTCAATGTAGCAAACAGGTTGATTGTTACACTGAGGACATATTATTCATACTGTATACAGTTTCTGTACAAAATGCATTTCAGTTTCATTCCGATTTTAATAAGGCAAAGTCAGCCGTCAAAACTTGCCTCCCTAACTGAGACATACCATACAATTACAATGTAACAACCTACTGTTTGTGATAGATGATATTCTAGACAGCGTTGAATAAGAAGATTAAATTCATGTTTCCTTTGCGTGAACAGCGTAGGATGACGAACAGTTTATGCTGCATCTCAAAGTTAAGAGATAATAATTATTGCAATAGTATTTTTTGTTTGTCATTTTTATTCTTTTATGGTCTCTGTAGTACACTGTAACATTTTTTACTCATGAAAGTAAGCGGTACTGTGATATATAAGTCAGAAAGATGAAATTTACTGATTATGATGATTATGAGGAGGTAGATGTGGGAATACATATGAGAATGAAATTTAATGACGAGACAGTGCAGTATTTACAGAGGTGGAACATTACGCAATGTGTGTGTGTGTGTGTGTGTGTGTGTGCTTATGTAATCTGACAGCCACATTATGCCTTAATGCCCCATTCTACTACTTGCTAACGCACTATATTGTTATTGGCTGGAGACGTGAAGGGTAGGGACAGAGGATGATGGGATGTATAGGGGCAGAATGACGTAATTCAAAGAGGGTCTGATGCTTCACATGATGATCATTAAGACGTTACTTACCACCGTCTTCGATTGTGGTGTCATAGCCCCTGCGTTTAGGCAACCACACTTGCACTTGCTACGTCAGTGGTAGCGCAAGGTTCATACTCTATTTAAGTGGGAATTGCACTGGAGTCGGCATAGATACACTAGTGGTAAGATTGTCGGCGTTTTGAATTTTTGTCTTTACCACATGCAAATAGCCCTATCGGAAATCAACCTGTCTTGTTCCCAGTGGTGACAGAGTCCAATAGGGGAGTACCTGAACGATAAGCGGGAACAAGGGAGTGGAGAGGGACGCGGGAGGGAAGAAGAGAGGCGGTGCAGGCATTGCGTCAGTATGGGCATTCCCTGGCGAGTCTTGTGTGGACGCACGGACCGTGAAATATTTCATTTATATTCTCAGGCTAACAGCGGCTTGTGGTCTCGCCCTTTAATCAGTCGCACGCACGCTGTCCCTCATCTCGTCTCCACGTGTTTGACTGGCGTACCGCAACGTGGAGCCATCCCAGGCGTCGGTTTAATTATGCCGCCGACAAACTCCCACAACCCAGGTCCAGAGGTCGTGGACGGCTGCAAGTTGGACGCCGACGAGCCACTGGACACTATATTGACATCGAACTCACTTGACAGGCAGTGTGAATGTCAGTGCAGCTGACATAAGTTGTGAGGGGGTACATGTTATTTCTGTGGCTGTACAGCACATTACCCACATTTCGGCTGATACTTGCTCGGATAACAAGTCGAAAAGTATTGTATGTTTCTTAACACCCAACTGTAATCATTGACATGTCCGCCTCCGTCGCGCAGTGATAGCTTTACCGCCTACCACGCAAGGAGGCCCGGGTTCGATTACCGGCAGGGGACTGAGTGTTGTGTGTCCATCATCATTTTCATCATCATTGACACCCAAGTCGCCGAAGTGGCGTCAACCAAAAAGACTTGCAATACGGCGGCCGAGCACGGAAGGGGGTATCCACGCCAATAAATGCCATACGATCATTTCATTTCAATCATTCACATCATTACTACTACTTATTTCACTTCAGCTGTGGAAAAGGCCTTTTCTATTCTCTCACGTGCATACCGCTCTTAAAGACTACGTATCCAGTATAACATTGGATTGGCTTTGGCCGTATTTCCTGAATGTGGTTACTATTATTGTTATGACTCATTTCCCTTGCACTGCTACAAGTCACGTTATTTATTTGTTAATTTAATACAATGGACTGACTACGGCCACATTGCCTATAGAAATAACTATGGCCATTTTGCCTAAATATTAGTGCTATGACTGTTGCTAATAATTTGTCTTGTGCTCCTAAAGGTCGCATTACTTACTTGTTACCTCAATACATTGATAGCAATTTTGAGTACATTTCGTGTAATACCGGACGTAAATACAATTGTCGGTACAGTGGTGTGACTTTTACTTTGCTCTGGAAGAGACCGAATGGATAATACAACACACACATTGTTAGTTCTATTTATTGTAATGCAAGTAAGAAAGATTATTTAACCTTTCATAGGGATGTCATATTTACACCTGTCTCTGAACTTTAACGTATCACTTTCTACAGGCCAAATACAAGTCTCTCATTCAGAGAACACTTAATAACAACTTTCACGTAGAGTTCTGCCTAATACATCAGTCTCACAGCTGGCCTATTGGAAGAGGATGCTATTGTCTTAATCGATGATCGCAGACTGGGCTGAGAGGTACTTGTCTTGTGGTTGCGCTGCGAGGTACCACACTTGCTTTGACTCCTAGATCTTCGAACGACACCACATTTTCCTCATCATTGGACGTTTTCATTTCATGTGTGACAAAACAAAAGTTTATATTAAAAACAGTGAGAATAAGGTAAAACTAATCATTTGACAATTTACGAAATATGTGTAATGTAACAACCTTGAAGCAGTCGCTTCTTATTGGAAGATAGGTGGGAGCAGAGGCCGAGAAAGTGACATCACCTGCTCCTGCGTTGTTGAGCTGCATCTTATTAATCTTGAAATTGCGATTTTTGCAGTCCAGGCTTCATTTGTCACGCATTTCCCGATGAAACCGACATATTATATTGCAATGTAGCATTACAATCATTATAATACGGTGAAATTTAAGGAGATGGGACCTGGATAAACTGAAAGAACCAGAGGTTGTACAGAGTTTCAGGGAGAGCATAAGGGAACAATTGACAGGAATGGGGGAAAGAAATACAGTAGAAGAAGGATGGGTAGCTTTGAGGGATGAAGTAGTGAAGGCAGCAGAGGATCAAGTAGGTAAAAAGACGAGGGCTAGTAGAAATCCTTGGGTAACAGAAGAAATATTGAATTTAATTGATGAAGGGAGAAAATATAAAAATGCAGTAAATGAAGCAGGCTAAAAGGAATACAAACGTCTCAAAAATGAGATTGACAGGAAGTGCAAAATGGCTAAGCAGGGATGGCTAGAGGACAAATGTAAGGATGTAGAGGCTTATCTCACTAGGGGTAAGATAGATACTGCCTACTGGAAAATTAAAGAGACCTTTGGAGAAAAGAGAACCCCTTGCATGAACATCAAGAGCTCAGATGGAAACCCAGTTCTAAGCAGAGAAGGGAAAGCAGAAAGGTGGAAGGAGAATATAGAGGGTCTATACAAGGGCGATGTACTTGAGGACAATATTATGGAAATGGAAGAGGATGTAGAGGAAGATGAAATGGGAAATGCGATACTGCGTGAAGAGTTTGACAGAACACTGAAAGACCTGAGTCGAAACAAGGCCCCCGGAGTAGACAACATTCCATTGGAACTACTGACGGCCTTGGGAGAGCCAGTCCTGACAAAACTCTACCATCTGGTGAGCAAGATGTATGAAACTGGCGAAATACTCTCAGACTTCAAGAACAATATAATAATTCCAATCCCAAAGAGAGCAGGTGTTGACAGATGTGAAAATTACCGAACAATCAGTTTAATAACCCACAGCTGCAAAATACTAACGCGAATTCTTTACAGACGAATGGAAAAACTAGTAGAAGCCGACCTCGGGGAAGATCAGTTTGAATTCCGTAGAAATACTGGAACACGTGAGGCAATACTGACCTTACGACTTATCTTAGAAGAAAGATTAAGGAAAGGCAAACCTACGTTTCTAGCATTTGTAGACATAGAGAAAACTTTTGACAATGTTGACTGGAATACTCTCTTTCAAATTCTAAAGGTGGCAGGGGTAAAATACAGGGAGCGAAAGGCTATTTACAATTTGTACAGAAACCAGATGGCAGTTATAAGAGTCGAGGGACATGAAAGGGAAGCAGTGGTTGGGAAAGGAGTAAGACAGGGTTGTAGCCTCTCCCCGATGTTATTCAATCTGTATATTGAGCAAGCAGTAAAGGAAACAAAAGAAAAATTCGGAGTAGGTATTAAAATCCATGGAGAAGAAATAAAAACGTTGAGGTTCGCCGATGACATTGTAATTCTGTCAGAGACAGCAAAGGACTTGGAAGAGCAGTTGAACGGAATGGACAGTGTCTTGAAAGGAGGATATAAGATGAACATCAACAAAAGTAAAAGGAGGATAATGCAATGTAGTCGAATTAAGTCGGGTGATGCTGAGGGTATTAGATTAGGAAATGAGACACTTAAAGTAGTAAAGGAGTTTTGCTATTTGGTGAGCAACGGCAAGGAAAGGCAAGGAAAGCGTTTCTGAAGAAGAGAAATTTGTTAACATCGAGTATAGATTTAAGTGTCAGGAAGTCATTTCTTAAAGTATTTGTATGGAGTGTAGCCATGTATGGAAGTGAAACATGGACGGTAAATTGTTTGGATAAGAAGAGAATAGAAGCTTTCGAAATGTGGTGCTACAGAAGAATGCTGAAGATTAGATGGGTAGATCACATAACTAATGAGGAAGTATTGAATAGGATTGGGGAGAAGAGAATTTTGTGGCACAACTTGACCAGAAGAAGGGATCGGTTGGTAGGACATGTTCTGAGGCATCAAGGGATCACCAATTTAGTATTGGAGGGCAGCGTGGAGGGTAAAAATCGTAGGGGGAGACCAAGAGATGAATACACTAAGCAGATTCAGAAGGATGTAGGTTGCAGTAGGTACTGGGAGATGAAGAAGCTTGCACAGGATAGAGTAGCATGGAGAGCTGCATCAAACCAGTCTCAGGACTGAAGACCATAACAACAACAACAACAACAATACGGTGAACTAAAAACTAAGAACTTTGCTGCAGTCTTTTCTGAAATTCACCGCTGAACTCACTCTGTAACTGAACACAAATATTTACTGCATCACGAATACATACGATATACACTTAAAATTATCAAATAGTGTATTTCACACTATGTTAGTAACATTTTTATTATGAATGCATTAAAAACGATGTGAGCTGAATGAAACGTAGTCAAAATGAATAGAAACGAATTAAATAAATAAACAAGTAAATAATGTGACTGTTAGCATTATAAAGCTAATAATTTAGTCTATACTTGAATGTTTTCTAGTGTCATGCAATCACCTAACATTAAATGATTGTCTCACAACTCTCGAAATCCAGCACAGAGCTTCATCGTTGTATTTACCATCAATTCATGTGGTTACTTGTCCCGCTCACTATTTCATTTTCATTACAGTCGGAACATACGGTGTATGACTCTATTATTTTCGGTGAGTCAATTCTTCTTTGCTTTCGCCCGGTGTAGCTGCTGTTGTCTCAAATTTAGCCAGCGTGCATACACTGGTCGTCGGGAAAAACTGACCTACGGCCAGGCACATGGATGACCGGTATTCCTGGTTCTTTTTGCTCAACTTGCCTGGGCCGCCAAAGCCGTCAAATATTCATCAATTTCTGTCGCACTGCTAGCTGCTTTCCTGTAAGGCACGGCAAGTCTCCAGTTTCTCTCATCTTCCGCTAACCAATCTGCCATAGCTTTGCTTGAGTGACACACTGTGCTTTTCCACAGTGCTGGAAGGTGATTTTATTACAGTGATAAACTATTATGTGTTAAGACATTTTTATCTTGTATTTCATGTCCAATTACAATTTAAATACGTCGTTATTACTCCGCAATGACGATCTGTAGTAGCGACACTAGCCTTTTTGCAAGTCTATCAGAGATTTGGCCTACACGTGGCACCAGTTCTTGTTACTACTCTCTATTTGCTGTCTGGCAGGGTGCACAAATGGTGTAATTTTACACAGCTTTTCGTAGAATGTTGTCAGTCAGGTCATGCATACATCGACTACTGAAAGCAGTAAGCTAACCTGTCTGTAATTCGGTTTTAGAAACAAATGCAGGTATTGGAAGTATTAAAGGCGGCGCACCATAAAATGGAAAGCTGCATTTAAGTAACCTTTGCGGGTGGTGCAGGGATTGTGATATCAATAACCATTCTTTTTCTACAAATGTCTAACGAGTGTTCCTTTCAGTTAAGTCTGTGCTACATTCCCAGAAATATTTAGAAAAGCCACACTGTTCAACCTCGAACTGAATTTAACAGTGCTGGGAGTGTAAATATTATAGAAATGTTTCCAGAATGAGATTTTCACTCTGCAGCGGAGTGTGCGCTGATATGAAACTTCCTGGCAGATTAAAACTGTGTGCTGGACCTAGATTCGAACTCGGGACCTTCGCCTTTCGCGGGCAAGTGCTCTAACAACCGTTTTTTAAATTATTATTTTTTCTTTTTTTATGTTGTAAGAAAAAATAAAATAAAAATGAAAACGCGGTTCCTCCGCTTTATAGTCCAACAACGCGACCACTTCTTTTTCTTTGGGAACAGGAAGGCAGGGTAAACAAACAATCTTTATTCGTAAAATTGTGCTGTCCTGGGGATAAGAAAAGTATCGAGACAGCAAAAACAATTTGGAAACCATAAAATCAACGCAAAGGACGCCCTCTTTTATTTTTTATTTTTATTTTTTTAACAGGAATAAAGTAAATGACAATCCTAGTCACGGGTGGGAGTGAAAATGAAGTTATCATCTGCACCACAATCCCTGCAGCACGCGGTGTCGCATCATAAACCTGGCAGAAAGCCATATAATCTTCACCATTTCTGCCAGTGTGGGCGGTATGTATTTCTCCTGCGTCGACCATTCGAAGGACCGGAGGCGGTTTCGGTGTTTACCATCGTTGTGTGTGTGTGTGTTTTTTTTCACGTTAACATAATCCAGTCATAACTGGCGCCAACAGGTAGGGGCCAGTTTTCTTCTCAGTGTGTTATATGCCAATATAATTGAACCGCGCAGTACTGTCTCTAGTCGTTCTGCTGCAGGAGTCTTCTCAGTTCTGTGACACCCCAGCTGTGGGGCGCATTGTGGAAAACACTTCCTAAAAAATTGGAAAAGTAAGTCCTGTATTTCGTATGACTACGTATGAGCTCGCGTTGTTCTTGTAAATACATCCAATAATTCATCACGGACTTAACTATCGTACGAATACAAATATTTCGTGGCATATCCAGCGATCCAATTCACCGCATACGTCTTTTGTTTGGGAAAAAAGGTCTTGTCCGGTAGAAAAAGTACATCGATGTGATTTCTGTGTAGTTAGTGCGCCGAAGGAAGGCCAGTATTCGACAAGTCAGCATCCAGACGTCCCTCTCTGCGCCACACACTAAACCATGTTGCTAACAGTCCACAGTTTGTGCAAAGAGGAGAATCGACCATATGAATTGTATGTAATCGACTCCTGGTCACAAGTTTACGGATTATAAGAATATACAACATCGATCTCGCTGCTGTTAACAGTTATGGAGTATGCACTGCACACCAAATGTGGTTCCACGTTCTCGACGGGTATTTCAATTCCATTATGTTTTGGCCATGGTGATCCATCAAGCATCTACAGATCTCCCGAGCCGTGGGTATTCTCGTCGAAGGTACTTTCAGACGAACATAACTGTAATCAACAAGAAATGAGGCAATGTGTGCAAGAAAAGGCGAAATATTGCCCACCGCAATAGGGGGTTCGTACGAAGGCGGAACAAGTACTTCTATCAGAGCTGACGTTATGGTATGCTTTCTTTGTTGCCAATTTCGTATCATCGCTCGCATGTTAAGCGCCAGAGCTTTGTTTCGCACGTTTGTGAGGTTGAGGCCACCGTTCCGGAACTGTAGCGTTAACGTATTATATTTGATCTTAAATAACATCCCAGTACTAACATAGTAACCAAAGGCAGCCATGAGGCGGTCTGCAATACCCTTCGGTATTGGTAGTATCTGCGCTAAATGGGGCAGTCGTGACGCTATGTGAACGTTGGTGTATGCCACACGTTGGATCATGTCAAAGGCCCTCAGTGAGTTGTTGCGTATCGTCAGACGAACATTTTGCAGAAGCCGCCGAGAACTCGCCGCCGCTGACCGCCGTAGTGAACGGATAAATGTAATCCCCAGACATCGCAGCGATTCCACGGTCTGAAACGGTCCCGGTACGTCTTCCAGACCCCGTCCAATGTGCATAATTTTGGATTTCGTCATGTTAACGACACTGCCTGCCACCGTCCCGTAAGAGTCTAGACGTTCAACAGCCTGACGCACTTCATGTCCTGATCTGACAAGGAGGATCAGGTCGACCGCATATGCGCGACAAACGAAAAAATTCTCATTACGCGCTATCCCAGTAAGTGAGCGCCTCATAACACACATCAGCGGCTCAAGCGCTATCGCAAACAGGATCATGGAGAGTGGGCACCCTTGTCGGACTGAGCTGTTAATAGGAATCGAGCCCTCTTCCCGACCGTTTACAATCACCCTCGATGTAGCCCCTCGTATTAGTCTCATAACGATGGAGATGAAAACAGGTGGAATCGCCATTCGGCTCATGACTGACGCCAAGAAGTCATGGTTTATCCTGTCGAACGCACGATCGAAGTCCACAGATATCATCGCTGCTCGCATTTTACACGTTTCCGCAAGAGCGATAACGTCACGGTATTCACTTAACGCCGAGGAGATGTTGCTTCGCACCCCTCGGCAAGCCTGATGAGGAGATATTGTCCTGGATATCGCCAGCTTGAGACGAGACGCTAGTAGTCGTGCAAAGATTTTATTTATAGTCGGTGTTTAGCATAGTGAGAGGCCGATATTGATTAACACTGCGACTCCCTGCCATCTTCTGGATGGGAAGAAGAAAGCCCGTCACAAAATCCGACGGTAGGCGTATGTCCGGACGCATCGCCTCATTGCACATCGACACCAACTGTGGCATCATCATGTCCACGAATTCTCGCAAAACTCTAGCGTAATCCCATCCGGCCCTGGTGATTTATGGGCCGCTCCTTTTGTGAGTGCCACCTTTGTATCGTCTTCTGTGAGTGGCTCCATAAGCGCTGCCTTATCCGTCTCTGTCAGTGTCGTTTGCAGATGTTGCAATATCTCTTCCCCCACCAGACGGTCCGTCGGTGTACCGGCATAGAGGTGGCGGAAATACTCTAAAAATTCATTTGCAATGTCCTATTGTGTTGTCAGTTGACGGCCATCTAAACCGTGGAGCACCGTTACCAATGCCCGGCGGTAACGTTTATGTTCCCGCGACACATGGTGCATCGAGGTACGTTCCCCAGTGATGTGTCGAGACATCTTGCCCGTATTGGGATGCCACCCAGTCATCGTCGCGTGATCGATAGGATTTGTGCCTTGACACGATGAACTTCCGCATGATGTTCTCCAGATGGCACCTGGAAGGACAGCTCACGAAGCATGGTGTAATAATAATCAAGAGTGTCTCTTTTCCATCTCGTCTTATCCCCACCATACTGTATGAGAGCTCTTCTTATTGCCGGCTTAGTACACTCGAGCCACCATTGAAGCACTGAGGTATTTGTTGGTAGACGGCGTTGACATGTGGCCCATACCTCCTCGACTCTCTGACGACATTCGGGGTCCAACAAAAGTGACGAATTGAGCTTCCATGTCCCGCGGCTTCTCCACACACTTTGCCTAGGGAGTGATATGGTACAAATGTAAGCCAGACGATCAGTAAATGCCACAGGCCATCGTTCCGCGTCAACGACCTTATCCTGTAGGCCAACCGAAACATATATTCGATCGAGTCTGCCCGCGGAGTAACTGGTATAAAAAGTATATCCCTCACGGTTCCTATGAACCATGTCCCAGGTGTCGCTTAACTCCAGATCCCGGCATAGCATATGCAATTCACGGAAGGTATTGTAATGTGGAGTCTGGTCGTTTTGGGCTAAAACACAATTGAAGTCACCACCTATAATGAAATGATCGAATCTGCCGCTAAATAAGGGCACAATCTCTTCCGAATAATATCTCGCACGTGGCCGTCTGTTCTCCGTGCCGGAAGGGGCATAAACATTGAGAATGCGAATTCCATTAACAGTTATCGCCAGTCCTCGTGGCGAAGGTAGATAAGCAAGGTCGCGAACCGGAATCCCGTCCCGGACCAATATCGCCGGTCCACTGTCGTTGTTCGAGTGCGGCGAGGTGTAGGAGATGTATCCATGGACTACCTGGAACTCAGGAATGTAAATTTCCTGCGCCATCAGTATATCCACATCCGACGCGTATATCATGTCCCTACACAACTGCTGTTTCACGGGCGATCTAATGGTATTTCCATGCACTGTCCCTATTCTGTATGCCTGGGGTCGAGTAGCTGTCATCTCCACATGATGTTAGAATGACAAAGTTTCACCGTATCGATAGTCCCTTTGCACATCCGCAGAGGGTCGCCCGTCGGACGTGTCCCTACGGCATTAGGTTTCTTGAGATGCGGACGGATGCGAGTCCCCACCAGTAGAATGGTTCGCATCGGTGATTTCGTCGTCCTGCTCATACCAGCTGATATTAATGGGGTGCCCCAAATTTTCCTGTGCGGCACTGATGTGTGACATCTGTTGTTCTTTCGCAGCTTTAGACTCCACCGCAGATGGGGTAGCAGGCCCCTGAGCGGATGCGTCGTCGGAACGACATGACATCTTTTCACTGTCCGAATTAATATGGTCTGCGACATCCGAAGGTTGTGGTTCCAAGTCAGACAGGTCCATAGTGTTAGACTCATCTGGGCTCCCAAGAAGAGAAAGGAGCGTCTGCGCAGAGTTTAGTCGGCGCTTTTTGCGGCGCATTGGCGAGCGTTGTTTGTGGGCCCTAGCCTCGGTCTCTGGTGTTGGCGAATCTTGCATCACCTGCGTTCTCGCCGCCGCCACAACGCCCTGGGGCCGTTCCACTTCAGCTTCCATGCCTGTTGTGATGCTGTCAACCTCTTTCTGCACCAACTGTAATGTCTGGGTTTGGAAGTTGGTCGGAGCCATTCCTTCTTCGGTGGGGTCCGAAGGCGCCTCAATCAACTGCGGCGTCGGTTCGATAGTGCGCTCCGACCTCGGCGTCACCTCCCCGCGAAGCGCCGCCACGTAAGTGATCGGCAGTGACGTTGGTGTAGTCGGATTCTGGAGGTCTCCGCTGGGGAGTTGCACGCGTCTCCTCTGCATACACGCAGATCGAAGATGTCCTTCATCACCACACCCGGAGCATGCCCGGGGCTGTCCATCATAAATGACAATAGCTCGACAGCCACCGACGTTGATGTACGATGGCACATGTTTCGTAAGGGCAATTCGCACCTGTCGGACACCATTGAGCACTGGATACGTGCTAAAACATGCCCAAAGTTCGGCCGTATGACTGATAACTCTGCCATATGGCTGGAGCGATTCAGTGACCAATGATTCTGGTACCTCGAAAGGCAGCTCGAAGACTCGAATCGTAAGCACGCCCAGGCCCGAATGAGCGACTAAAACTTCGCCAATATGACCATCAGAGTGTCGGAACTGGAATCCTCGTTTGGCGGCTTCAATGATCCTATCGCATGCTGCGTCGTCAATCATCTTTACGTAAAGAGTGCTGCTCACGATTGATAAATGAATTCCAATAATCTCCGTGTAATTAAGTTGCACTTCGCCCCTCACGAAACGTTCGATTTCGAAAGCCTTCGGTCGTGTATACTCGTTACAGAACGTGAACTGTATCGTGGGATTTCGGAAATTGTGTGCCATTGCGTTCGATTCAAACAGTAACACACGCGAGTGACGAAGGTGTAAACACCGCTTCTTCCGCGAACGTTCACAGTCGGGACGTAAACAAGTCCGAGTTGCTCCGCGGATAAAGGCGGACTGAACTGAGCTACCCAAGCACGACTCACGCCCCGTCCTCACAGCTTTACTTCTGCCAGTATCTCGTCTCCTATCTTCCAAACTTTACAGAAGCTCTCCTGCGAACCTTTCAGAGCTAGGACTCCTGAAAGAAAGAGCTTCTGTAAAGTTTGGAAGGTAGGAGACGAGATACTGGCAGAAGCAAAGCTGTGAGGACGGGGAGTGAGTCGTGCTTGGGTAGCTCAGTTGGTAGAGCACTTGCCCACGAAAGGCAAATGTCCAGAGTTCGAGTCTCGGTCCGGCACACGGTTTTAATCTGCTAGGAAGTTTCATATCAGCGCACACTCCGCTGCAGAGTGAAAATCTCATTCTGGAAACATCCCCCAGGCTGTGGCTAGGCCATGTCTCCGCAATATCCTATCTTTGAGGAGTCCTAGTTCTGCAAGGTTCGCAGGAGAGCTTCTGTAAAATTTGGAAGGTAGGAGACGAGATACTGGCAGAAGCAAAGCTGTGAGGACGGGGCGTGAGTCGTGCTTGGGTAGCTCAGTTGGTAGAGCACTTGCCCACGAAAGTCAAATGTCAGAGTTCGAGTCTCAGTGCGGCACAAAGTTTTAATCTGCCTGGAAGTTTCAGTATAGGAATGTGTTTAACTGACAACTCATACCTACCCTTAAACAAAGTTCATCATCCACATATCCGACCTAGTACACTACTGGTCATTAAAATTGCTACACCAAGAAGAAATGCACATGATAAACGGGTATTCATTGGACAAATATATTATACTAGAACTGTCATGTGATTACATTTTCACGCAATTTCGGTTCTTAGATCCTGAGAAATGACTACCCAGAACAACCATATCTGGCCGTAATAACGGCATTGATACGACTGGGCATTGAGTCAAACAGAGCTTCGATGACGTGTACAGGTACAGCTGCCCATGCAGCTTCAACACGATACCTCAGTTCATCAAGAGTAGTGACTGGCGTATTGAGACGAACCAATTGCTCGGCCACCATTGACCAGACGTTTTCAATTGGTGAGAGATCTGGAGAATGTATTGGCCAGGGCAGTAGTCGAACAATTTCTGTATCCAGAAAGGCCCGTACAGGGCCTGAAACATGAGGTCGTGCATTATCCTGCTAAAATATAGGGTTTCGCAGGGATCGAATGAAGAGTAGAGCCACGGGGCGTAACACATCTGAAATGTAACGTCCACTGTTCAAAGTGCCGTCAATGCGAACAAGAGGTGACCGAGACGAGTAACCAATGACACCCCATACCATCATGCCGGGTGAGACGCCAGTATGGCGATGACGAATACACGCTTCCAATGTGCGTTCACCGCGATGTCGCCAAACACGGATGCGACCATCATGATTCTGTAAACAGAACCTGGATTTATCCGAAAAAATGACGTTTTGCCATTCGTGCACCCAGGTTCGTCGTTGAGTACACCATCGCAGGCGCTCCTGTCTGTGATGCAGCGTCAAGGGTAACCGGAGCTATGGTCTCCGAGATTATAGTCCACGCTGCTGCAAACGTCGTCGAACTGTTCGTGCAGATGGTTGTTGTCTTGCAAACGTTCCCATCTGTTCACTCAGGGATCGAGACGTGGCCGCACGATCCGTTACGGCCATGCTGATAAGATGGTTGTCATCTCGACTGCTAGTGATAAGAGGCCGTTGGGATCCAGCTCGGCGTTCCGTATTACCCTCCTGAACCCACCGATTCCATATTCTGCTAACAGTCATTGGATCTCGACCAACGCGAGCAGCAGTGTCGCTATACGATAAACCGCAATCGCGATAGGCTACAATCCGACCTTTATCAAAGTCGGAAACGTGACGGTACGCATTTCTCCTCCTTACATGAGGCATCACAACAACGTTTCAACGCCGGTCAAGTGCTGTTCGTGTATGAGAAATCGGTTGGAAACTTCCCTGATGTCAGCACGTTATAGGTGTCGCCACCGGCGCCAACCTTGTGTGAATGCCCTTAAAAGCTAATCATTTGCATATCACAGCATTTTCTTCCTGTCGGTTAAATTTCGCGTCTGTAGCACGTCATCTTCGTGGTGTAGCAATTTTAATGGCCTGTAGTGTAGTAAATATGGTAACTCAGCGGATGTTTGTGGGAGAAATCTTATTTCACAGTTGTCCAGAAGCAAACCGCAATCAGTGCCACAGGACATTTTTTTCTAGGAAACGCTTAAACCTTCCTATTTTCTTCGTGTGGCAGACATTCGAAACTCCTATTCATCATAGATTTATGTTTCCCTGAGGAGTATATTATTGACAATTCCAGAAATATTCGACTGTTTTTTTACTAGTTAATAACCTAAAATGTTTTGGATTCACCGTGTTCTGCTGTACTAGGGATGGATGGGCGTATGTTATCGTAACATCATAGTAAAAAGATATCTTAGTACTGAAACAAATGAGGAAAAGAAAACGATTTACTGACTATATTTGACTGTTATTAAAAATTGTTTGGCTATTAGAAAAGTTTGAAAGTAGTTAAAACGTCGTAAGCTGACGAGTCCTGTCCTACCCGGTCTAAATTATAATGGCAACTCATTATCCTCTAGATAAATATGGAAGTCTAACTCCTCCTCTGCGTTGTTCACAGTTGTTTCGCAAACAATTATACAGTGACGGACAAAAAAAATCGCAACACAAGAAAATAAGTAATGTTGAGAAACGTAATTTCGGTAATACATTAGTCTAGGCAACACATTAAACTGATTAACATAGCAAGATCATAGTTTGGTGTAAACGCAAGACATGCTGCTGCAAATATGAAGTGCTGGTACATTAATAACCGGTGCACCCGCCGGACTGTTGATCCCAAGCATGCAAAAGTGCATGCATTGTGTGGTACAAGTACCGGATGTGAGATAGTCGGTTGGAGTTCCATACCTGTTGCACTTGGTCGGTCAATACTGGGGCGGTTGTGGATGATGCAGGAATTGTCGTTCGATGATTTGGCCTATATGCCTGACTGGACACAGGTCTGGTGATCAAGCAGGCAAAGTAACATGTCGACACTCTTTAGAGCAAGATGGCGTAATGTAACGCAAAGAGTGGTTGCTCAAATATATATTGACAACTGGATATTTAGATGGCTGAAGATGTTTTGATTCGACGTTTTATATAGAACAGCAGATGTCCCACAACTAACAGTATTAAGAGAATCCCTGTATAGCATGCTGGGTTAGAAATGCTTTATCCTGTTGGAAAGGAATCTATGGAGTGCTTTTCGTGAATGACGGCACGGCACGTCGAACCACCAGACTAACGTCCAGTTTTGCAGATAGACTGTGTGGGATAACCAAGAGGGTGCTCATGCTGTCGTACCAAATCACACGCTAGACCATGACGCCAGTTGTAGGTCCAGCGTGGCTTGCACGGAAACAGATTGGTTGCGGGTCCTCAACTGGCCTCCTTCCCATCAACACACGGCCATCACTCGCACCGAGGCATAGCCAGATTTCATCAAAAAACACAACAGGTCCGCACCAAGCCCTCCCATGAGCCTTCGCTTGACACCTCTGAAGTCACAATTGGCCGTGGTTTGGAGTCAGCGGCATACGCGCTACAGGACGTTGTTCGGAGCTACCCTTGAGATAACCTATTTGTAACAGCTCGTTGTGTCACTGTGGTGCCAGCTATTGCTCAGATTGCTGCTGCAGATGCAGTACGATGCGCCAAGGGCAAGCGCCGAACGCGATAGTGCCACGTGGCCGTCCGAAGCTCGGTCTTCTTGACATTTTCGTGACCACCGCCACCAGAAATCACATACAGTGGCTACATTCCTGCCAAGTCCTTTTGCGGTATAGCAGAGGGAACAACCAGTTTCTCGTAGCCCTATTCCTCGACCTATTTGAAAGTCAATAAGGTGGTGATAATGGCGACTTTGAAGTCTTTAAGGTACTCTTGACTAACGTCAACTCACCACGTCGAATCTTAAAGGTAACTAACTCTCACTCCTGTTACAGAGTGTAATTAAAGCAAACTAGATTTGCCTTCTCGAAATGGTTATGTCGCACAACTGCTTCTTGGCCCTGCGGTTTTTCTCCACCACTGTACTATTATCGAAAATAAGGTTTTCGGTTTCTTCTCACGTCTGCCTGAAATGCTATCTGGGAAGGAAACTAAAGTCCCTCAATTTTTCTCCCTTTAAGGCTCTTCCAGTTCGGATAACATTTGGTTCCGTGGGCAGTAGACCTTGGCTCATCTGCATATCCCACTCCATTCGCCATCGTCTGTTCTGTAGGCCACTTCACTAGTTCGTGTCCATGTTTCCTTCCGGCGGTCACAGCCCGTCTTACAGAAGTGCTACGGACTAGGTCACTTCATGAGATCAGCAGCTGCATCCTTCCAACACCGACTGTCATCACCTATGCCTAGATGGAAAACTATTAAACTGTTAAGTGATCCTTGAACACTCGATTATACTTACCCTTTGAGGCAAGTGTGGCTCTAGACGTGAGAAACTATCTTGTTCGTCCAAAAGTATTGGTCACAGAAACTGTAACCGGCACCGCAGTAGCGAACTATTAGCAACCACCTGCGGCGGAAAAAGGACGGCCGTACAACATCCGAAAAACAACTCATAGAAGACGATATAAAAGTTTTCTGGGTATGGCACCGCGTCATAATGTACACAGCTGGCCACCGTAAATGCAACACCAAGAAAGACAAGAGGTAGCACAACAAAATTTATTTTGTAGATAACATGTTGACCAAGTATCAAATGATTACGTTTACAGACGTCTGTGACATGTGGTTCCTGCCAGAATCAGTAGCCAGAGTAGCCGCCATTGTTGGGGATCACCGCTGCCACACGTCTCGGCATTGAGTCAAAGAGTCGTTGGATGTGTTCCTGGGGTACAGCAGCCCAAGCAGCTTCCCTACGTTGCCAAAGATCATCTGGTGTGGCAGCTGGTGATGTAATCTGGGTCACTTGTTGAGCAACCATGGACCACATGTTTTCTATCGGCGAAAGATCCGGAGAGCGAGCCAGCCAGGGAAGCAATTCAATCTGGTTATTGACGAAGAACCTTTGGACAATGCCTGCCACGTGTGGTCGCGCATTATCCTGTTGAAATATGGCTGTGGCCGAGCCCTGAAGGTAAGGAAGGACAACTGGCTCCAGCACCTCGGATATGTAGCGCCGACTATTTAAAGTACCGGCAATGCGTACTAGAGGCGTGCGAGAGTAATATCCAATACCGCCCCATACCATAACACCCGGTGCAAGACCAGTGTGGCGGTGCATACTGCAGCTGTCCAGCATCCTCTCTCCACGGTGTCTCCACACTCGAATCCGACCATCGTGGTGCTGCAGACAGAAGCGTGCCTCGTCAGTAAAGACAACGTCATTCCATTCTGCCGTCCACATCCGTCTGTCATCACACCATTGGCGACGGAGACGTCTGTGGTTCTGCGTCAATGGTAGACGAAGCAATGGACGTCTTGCGGACAGACCACTCTGCTGTAAACGGCGTCGAATGGTACGCGCAGACACTGGATGATGCGTTACAGACGCAATGTGCTGTGCTATGGTTCGGGATGTCACTGAGCGATCCGTCACTGTCATGCGCACAATTTGCCTATCAGCACGTGCAGTGGTGCACCGAGGTGAATGCGATCGACCACCTCGGTCCGTCGTACCCTCCTGCATCTAACGGTTACATATCCGCATTACAGTTGTTTTGTTTCGTCCAACACGACTAGCGATTTCTCTGTATGATAATCCACAATCTCGGTAAGCTGCTATCCTTCCTCTGTCGAACTCGGATACTTGATCAAAAGATGTTCGCTGTTTTCTACGAGGCATAACTGATCGTCTTGTGAAACAACCACAAGGTAAACACACGTGCCGAACGTACACTCGTCGAAATCGCCAAGCCTTACATGGCGCTATGAGGTGGCGCCACAGGCGCGCGTGATGTGCGTCTGCGCTGAAATTCTAATCAGTTGCATATCTCATCGCTGCAAACTCATGGTGTAAATTTCACTTGATTCGGATGCTTCCTTCAGGGTGTTGCTGCTGGAGAAAATCCAACGTTTCGGCCACGATTGCAGCGGCCTTCTTCTGGGTCTAATGGTACCATACCCACAAAACTTTTATGTTGACTGACTCTGGACGCGGAATCTTATGCAATTATATAACCCATAGAAGGTTTGGCCATTTTCCCATCGGTGCTCTCTGTCAGGCTGTTTCAGCATCGGATCCCTCCCACATTCGTGGACATCAAGAAAGACCACAAAGTTTTCTAGCAGCACCTCGCAGAACTTCAGCCTTCATCACTGTGAGAGCTGCAGGAGATTACAATGCGTGTGTCCAACTATCAAATGTCAAACACTTCAGAAATGTCACAAGAGAGACAGCACTGCTCTCCCTTCCTTTCCACTTCTATGTGGTTGTCCCCGACAGCCCAGTCAAGGGTCACCCACAGCCCGTAGATCCCGCCCTCCTAAAAGAAGTGCTGGAGGACGTGGGATTTGGTGCGCGCGCAGTGACGCTCGTCATCCACCTGGAGGCAGAGAGAGAGAGAGTAGCACTGTCTCTTGCTAATCGCTCTTTTCGATGAAGATAGTGAACGACACCCAGATCACTATCGGACGTCAAGCAGAATAAAAAAGGCTCATCCGACCGCTTCCGCTGCCAGTGTACAGGATGTGTGGCACTCCACTGTGCCTTCCCAAAGGTATGCGTGAAGTTCGTTGGCGAAGACATGAGCGCAAGATGCTTGCTACCCAAAATGCAGCCTTCCAAGTCAAAGAACTGTGGTGGCCGGAACGCCGCGAGCTCTCGTGGCTGTAAAGTGTTTAAGGCCGCTGTGGCTCACCAACGCGGAGTGCCACTAAAGAAGAAGGCCGACCGTCCCGGCCGACGTCCGTCCCCTGGAGCACAGACACTGGCCAGCTTCACCAACTCCTCAAGAACCCCACGCATCACAGAGTAAATTACTGTTTACATATATGCTAATAATGAGCTTCTTATAATACGATAGATGACGATTGAATCTTTATTCATGTATTTTCCCTTGTTCCTCTTCAAGCCAGAAGGATCTGCAGAACTTTTATGGCGTTTCCCTTTTGGAATTGATTGTACACGTTTTCCAGCATCAATATCCATGATTACTGACGAAATGATAAAGCTCTATTGACATTTTATCCAACCAAAAAAAAATATAATCGTTCTTCATGCCCTCAAAAAGAGGCCAATCAAAGAAAAACGTGCGAAAGTGGCTAGGTGACAGCCGGAGTGCTACTGTTATTTGTTTCACGGTATCGCGCAGTAAGGACAACTTGACTAAACTGTGACAAACATGCTCAAAACTAACAAAAATGGTTGGTTCAAATGGCTCTGAGCACTATGGGACTTAACATCTGAGATCATCAGTGCACTAGAACTTAGAACTACTTAAACCTAACTAAACTAAGGACATCACACACATCCATGCCCAAGGCAGGATTCGAACCTGCGATCGAAGTGGTCGCGCGGTTCCAGATTGAAGCCCCTAGAACCGGCCGGCCAAAACCAACATTCATGAAGTAGTGATCTGGGAGACCAGCATTGTTCAGACAAAATACAGAACGTCTACAAAGCGTGTTTGGGATCTTTAAAACTTAGGTAAAGGCGCTTGCTCAGGATACACCAAGTTCTGCTATTTTCTCACTGAGTGAATTCGCTCATAAGGAAAACTCCCCAATGCATCCCCCCCCCCCCCCCCCTACTTTCCCCAACAGATTTAGTAGCAAGATGGCCCAGTGGACAGCCCAACAAAAACTGTACGCAGGTGAAGCATGAAAACAAAAAGTATTTGTACTGAATTGTAGAGAAAATAGCAAAATAGAAACAGTCGCCGGTCGACGCTTGTAAGTCCAACAATGAGCAATAATAAGCAGTTGTTGCATTATGGTGAAGGGATGCTGGTGCTGGATTGTCAAGCGGCGGAGTCCTATTCAAAACTCACTCGTCCCACACCATTATGAAATGTCTTTTCTCTTCCTGTAGTCCTGGCAGTTGTCGTACTACACATTGGTTGCAGAATATGAGTCGTGATAAGAGAGATGAGATTAGCGCGTGGCATTGTTGGCCGGGAGGCCCCAGCCGGGGAAGTTCGGCCGGCGAGTGCAAGTCTTATTTCAGTCGACGCCACATTGGACGACTTGCGTGCCGGTGATGAGGATGAAATCATAACGAGGACAACACAACACCCAGTCCACGAGCGGAGAAATCCTCCAGACCAGTCGGGAATCGAACCCGGGCACGCTGTATGGGAGGCAAGCACATTACCACTCAGCTAAGCAGGCGGATATGAGATAAGAATACCTTACCGTCGCAAGTAAATGCGATGGACAGTGAGAGCATGTTAGGTATACCACATAGACGTCTCACAGGAACGAATACGACAAATAAACGGGTGTAAACTATATTACAAAATTGGAATTCAAGAGTCAAAACTTCCACAATATAAAGCAACTTCAAAACCGTTAAAAACATGTGCTTTGACAGAGCACAGAGAACTTGTGTGATTGACAAACTGTTGTGTTCATATGTTGCAGCTTATGTGACAAACTGTTAAGTTTCCACCATTTTCTTGGGAGTGATCACATTGACATTCATACGAGCATCTAAATCTGGCAAGGAAGCATATCTCATTCACTCACCAGGTGTACGACTTAGGTGCGTCGATGAGAGATTGCTATAATCTAACACACGCACAGTCCCTAATGTCGTGTATGACACACGAGACGTGTTTTCCGGTGGAGGATTCGGTTGACTTGTCGCCTTGTCCTCAAACGTTTGTGGTTCCCATTCGGAAGCCACTTCCTTTCGGCTGCTAATGCAGTAGTTGTGAAGAATAAATTTTCATTATGGGTCCCTTCCTTAAACCTCGGTGTTGCAAATGGACGTTATACCACGACACACATATTTGAATACAGCGGGAAGGAAAGTGTCACGAGTGAATACAGCGGGAAGGAAAGTGTCACGAGTGAGATTTGAACCCAGCTCGCTTACATAGTAGTCCAATTCCGTGACCAAAAGCCAAAACACCGTTGCTCTTTCAGGCTGCTCTATATTGTACTTCTTGGACCATTCACAGTTTCTGCTTTTTTTCCAGTACACCTTCTTCCTTTTCTCATGATTGATCTATGGTCAGCTTCTGACGGGTTGTCCACAGGTCCCTCTTACCACAAATCTGAACCGGGAAGCGATGGAGAATTTCTCTTGTCAGTCTTTGCAACTAGAAGTAGACAGACCGACGACGGCACCTCTAGGGCCACGCGGATTAGCGGCGCAGTTGGAGGCGCCATGTCACTAATAGTGCGGCCCCTCCCACCGTAGGCTCGAGTCCTCCCTCGGGCATGGGTGTGAGTGTTGTCCTTGGCGTTCAATTAGTTTAAGTACTGTGTAGCCGGCCAGGGTGGCCGAACGGTTCTAGGCGCTACAGTCTGGAAGCGTGCGACCGCTACGGTCGCATGTTCGAATCATTGCCTCAGGCATAGATGTGTGTGATGTCCTTAGGTTTGTTAGGTTTCAGTAGTTCTAAGTTCTAGGCGACTGATGACCTCATAAGTTAAGTCCCATAGTGTTCAGGGCCATTTGAACCATTTTGATTTTGAAGTACTGTGTAAATCTAGGGAGCGATGACCTCAGAAGTTTGGTCCCTTAGCAATTCACAGACATTTGAACTTTATGTTTCCTTTTTGCACCTCTAGGCTATTTTGCAGTTAAATTTAGGGCAAACTCAAGCTGTTTTAGGGGCGCAATCGATATACGCCAGCATAGAGAACAAAATGGTGGCAACAACTAATTTTCAGGAAAAAGTGGATTTACCGTTGTTTACTTCTAGAAGCTTCACTTATGATAATATAACACTAAGAAGGAAATACGTAGCTAGGAAATCAGACTATCAGCAAATATTACAAAATTCTACTTATTCGATGCAGATTGTCGCGTGCAACAAACCTTTAATATATGGTTCAAATGGCTCTGAGCACTATGGGACTTAACATCTGAGGTCATCAGTCCCCTAGAACTTAGAACTACTTAAACCTAACTAACCTAAGGACATCACACACATCCATGCCCGAAGCAGGATTCGCGACCTGAAACCGTAGCGGTCGCGCGGTTCCACACTGAAGCGCCTAGAACCGTTCGCCCACCAGCGGTCGGCAGACCTTTAATATAAGCAGAAAGATTACACTATTACTAATACTTGAAATCAGTAAAATATGACAAATATACCAGTTTAGTTTTAAATCCAGACTCAGTTTCCTCTTTTCCCCATTGGGAAATTACGTTTCGGTTTCGCAAGTATTATGTTATAATACTAAATTCAACTTTATTTTTAATTTTTTTTAATTGTATCGAATTTCGTATAGCAAAGTAAAGACAGTGTCTAATTCTTTTACGTGTTTTTATATTCTTCTCAATAAAGTTTGTGTGAAGTTGCATGCAACTTTAGTGGTGAAGGTCACATTCAGTTTTCATCTAAACAGGTTGCAACGGAACATATTAAAGGCTTTACTGTACCGAAGTATGCGATACCCTCCAAATTCAACCAGTTTAACGAGTATTTATGATTATAGAAAAGTTATTGTGTATGTTAACAATGATTGCATAACATGTCTCCATAAACAGTCAACCCATTAAATTATACTGAATAATTGACCCACACAAAAGTTTATATCACTTGATCACTGATACAGCAAATGTCATTATGTAAAAACAATAAGTTCATCTTAAACAATTAATATGAAGTACGAAAAATAGTGGCCAACTTAGGTATTTTGGATCTCCTTAAATAAAAATCACCCGGTGAAACCTATTTGTTCACTAGGAGCGTTTTTACTCAGTATTCATGTAATCAATCCTATTTTAGACGAAAACCAATGTAATTCTTAATAATTCATGTTATTTACTTATTTATGCAAATTAGAGAAGTCAATTGACAAACTTCTAAAAAAACGGCCTTTTTCTAACAAAGAATTGTTCTGTCAAGTCAACAAATCTGCCTGTCATTTTAATAACATGTTAAATTATGTCACTCGATGCAAATTAATAACTTTTCTGCACAAATTATGATAACAGATGTACATGTGACTTATAAACTATATCTCTTTTTAGTAGTTCTTTGACAATGTTATAAATACAAGCAGCAAGATGGGTCAGGAGGCAGTCGGAATGTCACTTTGGTAAAGTGTGTTTGTGTGTTATTGTATGAGGTGGATAAACAATGCAAAGAACATGTAAAGGAAGTACTACTTTGTGTTGTGTCATGGTCTTTGGTGGACAGTGGAATAAAGATGGCCACCAGAGTAATAAATATTTGAAGTTTACATATTTGTTGGTTTCGCTCGTTCTTTATCATCAAAAGCATATAAAAAACATGGGACCCATGTTTTTAAACCTAGACAACCAGATTTAGAGCCAGCATCAGCATCGAGACATAGCAGCGATCCAGCAAGTAGCACCGATTACCACAACACAATGCATTTTAATGGCGCCAACATAACATCAAGTGCTAACAAGCTCCGTAAATGGGAGTGAAATAGTGCGATTATAGCAATTAGCAATATCTACGACTCGGCGACCATTACAAGGTTAAGAAGGTAACTAATTCGTACTCAAATAAATATCATCCCCCTCCCTCCTTCCCCCCCACCCCATGAACTATGGGCCTTGCCGTTGTTGGGGAGGCTCGCGTGCCTCAGCGATACAGATAGCAGTATCGTAGGTGCAACCACAACGGAGGGGTATCTGTTGAGAGACTAGACAAACGTGTGGTTCCTGAAGAGGGGCAGCACCCTTTTCAGTAGTTTCAGGGGCAGCAGTCTGGATGATTGACTCACCTGGCCTTGTAACACTAACCAAAACGGCCTTGCTGTACTGGTACTGCGAACGGCTGAAAGCAAGGGGAAACTACAGCCGTAATTTTTCCCGAGGGCATGCAGCTTTACTGTATGGTTAAATGATGATGGCGTCCTCTTGGGTAAAATATTCCGGAGGTAAAATAGTCCCCCATTCGGATCTCCGGGCGGGGACTACTCAAGAGGACGTCGTTATCAGGAGAAAGAAAACTGGCTTTCTACGTATCGGAGCGTGGAATGTCAGATCCCTTAATCGGGCAGGTAAGTTAGAAAATTGAAATCGGGAAATGGATAGGTTAAAGTTAGATATAGTGGAAATTAGTGAAGTTCGGTGGCATGAGGAGCAAGACTTTTTGTCAGGCGAATACAGGCTTTAAATACAAAATTAAATACGAGTAATACAGGCGTAGGTTTAATAATTAATAAAAATTAGGAGTGCGGGTAAGCTACTACAAACAGAGAAGCGAACGTATTATTGTGGCCTAGATAGACACGAAGCCCACGCCTACTACAGTAGTACAAGTTTATATGCCAACTAGCTCTGCAGATGACGAAGAAATTGAAGAAATGTATGATGAAATAAAAGAAATTACTCAGATAGTGAAGGGAGACGAAATTTTCATTATCATGGATGACTGGAATTCGGTGAGGGAAAAGGGAGAGAAGGAAACGTAGTAGGTGAATTGGGGGGAAGAAATGAAAGAGGAAGCCGCTTGGTAGAATTTTGCACAGAGCACAACTTAATCATAGCTAACACTTGGTTCAAGTATCATAAAAGAAGGTTGTATACATGGAAGAAGCCTGGAGATACTGACAGGTTTCAGATAGATTATATAATGGTAAGACAGAGATTTAGGAACCAGGTTTTAAATTGTAAGACATTTCCAGGGGCAGATGTGGACTCTGACCGCAATCTATTGGTTATGAACTGTAGATTAAAACTGAAGAAACTGAAAAAAGGTGGGAAGTTAAGGAGATGGGACGTGGGTAAACTGACTAAACCAGATGTTGTACAGAGTTCCAGGGAGAGCATGAGGGAACAATTGACAGCAGTGAGGGAAAGAAGTACAGTAGAAGAAGAATGGGTAACCCTGAGGGATGAGGTAGTGATGGCAGCAGAGGATCAAGTAGGTAAAAAGAAGACGGCTACTAGAAATCCTTGGGTTACACAAGAAATATTGAACTTAATTGATGAAAGGAGAAAATATAAAAATGCAGTAAATGAAGCAGGCAAAAATGAATAGAAACGTCTCAAAAATGAGATCGATAGGAAGTGCAAAATGGCGAAGCAGAGATGGCTAGAGGACAAGTGTAAGGATGTAGAGGCCTATCTCGCCAGGGGTAAGATAGATGCTGCCTACAGGAATATTAGAAAGACCTTTGGAGAAAAGAGAACCACTTGTATGAATATCAAGAGCTCAGATGGAAACCCAGTTCTAAGCAAAGAATGGAAAGCCAGTCCTGACAAAACTCTACCATCTGGAGAGCAAGATATATGAGACAGACGAATACCCTCAGACTTCAAGAAGAATAAAATAGTTCCAATCTCAAAGAAAGCAGGTATTGACCTATGCGAAAATTACCGAACTATCAATTTAATTAGTCACGGCTGAAAAATACTAACGCGAATTCCTTACAGACGAATGGAAAAACTAGTAGAAGATGACCTCGGGGAAGACCAGTTTGGATTCCGTAGAAATACTGGAACACGTGAGGCAATACTGACCCTACGATTTATCTTAGAAGGGAGATTAAGGAAAGGCAAACCTACGTTTCTAAGATTTGTTGACTTAAAGAAAGCTTTTCACAATGTTGACTGGAATACTCTCTTTCAAATGCTGCAGGTGGCAGGGGTAAAATACAGGGAGCGAAAGGCTATTTATAATTTTTACAGAAACCAGATGGCAGTTATGAGTCGAGGGACACGAAAGGGAAGCAGTGGTTGGGAAGGGAGTAATACAGGGTTGTAGCCTCTCCCCGATGTTATTCAATCTGTATATTGGGGAAGCACTAAAGGAAGCAAAAAAAAAAAAAAAATCGGAGTAGGTATTAAAATCCATGGAGAAGAAATAAAAATTTTGAGGTTCGCACATGACATTGTAATTCTGTCAGAGACAGCAAAGGACTTTTAAGAGCAGCTGAACGGAATGGGAAGTGTCTTGAAAGGAGGATATAAGATGAACATCAACAAAGGCAAAACGAGGATAATGGAATGTAGTCGAATTAAGTCGGGTGATGGTGAGGTAATTAGATTAGGAAATGAGACACTTAAAGTAGTAAAGGAGTTTTGCTATTTGGGGAGCAAAATAACTGATGATGGTCGAAGTAGAGAGGATATAAAATGTAGACTGGCAATGGCAAGGAAAGCGTTTCTGAAGAAGAGATATTTGTTAACATCGAGTATAGTTTTAAGTATCAGGAAGTCATTCTGAATGGATATGTATGGGGAGTAGCCATGTATGGAAGTGAAACATGGACGATAAATAGTTTGGACAAGAAGAGAATAGAAGCTCTTGAAATGTGGTGCTACAGAAGAACGCTGAAGATTAGATGGGTAGATCACATAACTAATGAGGAGGTATTGTATTGAATTGGGGATACGAGGAGTTTGTGGCATAAATTAACTAGAAAAAGGGATCGGTTGGTAGGACATTTTATGAGGTATCAAGGGATCAACAATTTAGTATTGGATGGGAGCGTGGAGGGTAAAAATCGTATAGGGAGACCAAGAGATGAATACGCCAAGCAGATCAGAAAGATGTACGTTGCAGTATGTACAAGGAGATGAAGAAGCTTGCACAGGATAGAGTAGCATGGAGAGCTGCATCAAACCAGTCTCAGGACTGAAGACCACAACAACAACAATATAAATATACCGAACGGTGTGGGGCAGTGGATAGCACACTGGGCATTCGGGAGGACAACGGCTCAAATACCCGTCTGGCCAACCAGATTTAGGTTTTCCGTGATTTCTCTAAATCACTCCAGGCAAATGCGGTGTCACTTCCTTTAAAAACACGCGAGTTATTTCCTTCCCCATCCTCTCTTAATCCGGGCCTTTGCTCCGGCTCTAAAAAGCGCTCTGTCGACGGGACTCGAAACTAAATGTTCCAGCAAGGAAACATAATTTTAGGTATATCAGTAAAACGTTGATGAATTGCTGACAGACCTAGACTCGTCAGATTCATACATTGTAATAAGGCTTCAGTTTCCTCTGCTGTTATGTGAGAAAACAGTAGATGTTCCTGAGGGTATTTTCCTTCCGTCGTTACAGCTACAAGTAAATGTTTGTTTTTCTCATCGGACGTTTTGAGTGGGAGAGGTTGAAGGATGGAATAGTTTCTTTCCTTCCTCATGCGATTTTTTGTGAAAAACTCCCCGCCCCCCCTCCCCCCCTCCCCGTCCCCTAATTACAACTTTCCTCCAACTCCATCACCCTGCTATATACCTATGTCCACTCATCGTTGCTTCTCCCTCCCCCATCTAACTCACCACAGAAAGTCACTGCATCACTGTTACCTCTTTACCTCTTTGCCCTTACACAGTATAAAAATACGCAGCAACATAATCATGTAAAATAACACACGTATAATTAACTACAAAAGAAGGTGTAGATCAAAGACAACTCGTGGCAATTTTGGCAATACTTCAAAATAGAATAAAAACTGAGTAGCATGAAAGTAACTACATAGCAAACAGTGGTGTATGAAAAGGTGTGGTGCGTAAAACGTAAAAAAAACGTATAGTTCTGCAAAGCAGCGACAAGTTAGACTAGTACTATCAGTGTCTAATGAAGAACTAAACCAATGACTTAATAGCAGACGGCATTTCCTGATGTAGGCGAGAAACAAAGCAGAAATTACCGGAAGTAAAAACCAACAAAATGCTAACGAATTTTTTTACCTTAAAAACAAGTAAAATAGTAAATGAGTTTAATTACAGTCCACTGATTATTCTTTATCGCAATTAAGCTGGCGAGAAAAACAAGTGTTTTCTTGTAGATGTAATGACGGAAGGAAAATATCCTCAAGAACTGTAAAGCAACTACGGACAATATAGGCACACAAATGAAGAGATACAAACAGATGACGTCTAACCAAAAAGGAATAATGTACGAAAAAGGAATAATGAAAGCAGTAGGAAATTAACAAAAATGTAAAACTTCCTGGCAGATTGAAACTGTGTGTCGGATCGAGACTCGAACTCGGGACCATGTGCTCTACCATGTGAGCTACCCAAGCACGGCAAAGATCCCAATTTCGAGTCTCGGTCTGGCACACAGTTTTAATCTTCCAGGAAGTTTCATATCAGAGTACACTCCACTGAAGAGTGAAAATTTCATTCTGGAAACAAAAAAATATAGTCACTCACCTGTTTTTACACAGTGTTACACGTAATGGATGACATGTTTCACGTACGTAAAGCAAAAACTGATTTCTTTAAGATTTTGTAGAATGACAAATAATTATCGATTTTATAAATTAGTTTGATTAGGCAATGCTTTTTCTGGGCGGAGTTTTGGCACTTGTCACTGTCGATCCTCGTTTTCATGGCGGTGCGGTTCCGGGTTCCAAATATTAGGTCAGAGAAAGACAAGAAAAAGAGATACATGCTCACGTTAATGGCGGGGCCGTAATGAAGGAAGAAGAGACGGTCTTTCGGTTTTGGACTGCTGATGCGTCCGTATTGCGCGGCCCGTTACCTCAGTAGGTTAGCGCGTCGTGCTAATAGCACGAACGACATGTAATTTTAACTAAAAGCGGAAATGTTGAGCCCTGAATTCCTGGTTACCAATACTAGAGGTTAAAAGTTTAATTTTCTGAGTGACAGAACACAGCTTTTCCTGTAAATGGAATTTGTTTCAGAGTCACTTTTTTTTCCTTTCTACTCTACCAGAACACTCACATGAATTATAAATGGTTCATCTTAATGCAGATTCAGGCTTTTCTGCAGGTGAATTACAGTCATGACCAATGTTGTGGTTTTATTTTATTTTGTTGTTCTTTGGGAGTACCAACAGAAATGTAAAAAGAAGTAAATGAATATCTAATAACAATCATGATCGAGTTCAATCACCGGCAACGAGAGTACGCATAAATGACATCCATATATGTTAGTTTCTGTAGATGCTTAGCCAGCAAGCTCCCTAGCAGTTAAGAAATCTATATTTACATCAGTATCTTGGAGCTCCTGTTATCAGTGTAAGAAATAGTTTGTAATAAATATATCTCGGCAGAAGCCTGGAATGTCACGGAGATATTGAAATGATAAGTAAGGCTTTAAGGGTTTAAATTTCGGTGGTCTTCACTTCGATATTTCCAAATTACTGGTTGATTCTGGTGGATTATTTTAAATGTGGTGCCCCAATGAAGTTTACACTCGAAAACAAATGCATTTGAAAATCTCAATATCATCAGATCTCACGTACGTCTGTACTGAGGAGAATACCTGTGCCACCTTACGTGGTATCTTGGACACCACAACCATTCTACAAGAGTTAAATTCAAGCTGAATTTTAGATCAGGACAGGCGAACACGATGGTTAAAAAAGATGTAGTTAAATTATAGACTGTGGATACATGGTACATGACACCACAACTATTCTACAAGAGTTCAGTTCAACTTGAATTTTAGCTCACGACAGCCGAACACGATGGTTAAGAAAGATGTAGTTATAATCTAGACTATGGATACATGGTATATACGATCGTAGCTGCTACTGCTGTCCTGGTTTTACACACACAGTTGCTTGTATACATATTCTGTGCAGCACCTCTTCTATGCCAACTGGTTAATGTTTTCTAGGGCTGACACTGGTTCAAAAATGGCTCTGAGCAGTATGGGACTTAACATCTGAGGTCATCAGTCCCCTAAAACTTAGAACTACTTAAACCTAACTAACCTAAGGATGTCACACACATCCATTCCCGAAGCAGGACTCGAACCTGCGACCGTAGCGGTCGCGCGGTTCCAGACTGAAGCGCCTAAAACCGCTCGGCCACATAGGCCGGCCGCTGACACTGGTTCAGTGACTTTTCGTTGTTATATTCTGCAAGTGATAATAGGGTGCCATGGTTCATACACTTTCGTAACGTAGCAAATAATGCTGTACTGTACTTTTCGCGTACAGAAAATTTTAGGCAGGACATTGGTTCCCTCATTCCTTCGCCTGTCCCTATTTGGTTAGAAGATATAACAAAGTTTTTCTGAGTTTCATCGCTTTACTCAAAATTACAACAATTGGCCATTTTTCACAAATGGTATCTTCGTTGTCTCGTCATGGACGTATAAACATGGGCAGTGGTGGCTGCTGAAGGAAAGCTATCAGGGCAGGTCGAGAGCTGTGCCTGGGTATTTCAGATTGTGAGGGCATTTCCAGCAATAGGGGAGGTCATGGGTTCAGCGTCATGTCTACCAGCGAGGATGAAATCAGCTCACACACCGCCGCAGGGTGAAAATTAACTTTGATATATCTGATCTACTTTAAAAATCGTCCAATCGATTTCTTATTGTGATTTAGCGGAGGGGACCCATGTTACTCTTGAAACAAAAAACCGATCAAGCAGTGTGGTACCTACATGGCCCTGTACCATAAACGGTAAAACCAATTTCGTCTGCAGAAAAAGGTTATGTCCAGAGTTTTGTAGAATGTAAAAGACATTCTTCTGTTTGAGTACTTCTCGAAAGAAGCATATATTTGCAGAAGAAAATAATGTGCTGTCATGAGAAAAACATACAAGCGTACTAGGGTGCTTTTTCAGAGGAACAAGTGTGTGATGTGGAGTCTGAATGGTTAGAGTATCTTCCTATTGCCTTTACAGAAATTTTTGCCTATTTGCTTCCTCCTTCTCTGCCCCACCCATCCCCTTATTCCACCATCTAAACACATATTCGGCCGTTGAGCGGTTTGAGTGCAATGGATAGATTTCGCCAATTATAAACAAGAATTATATGCATCTTTCGTCTGGCGTGGAATCTACTCTTGAGACGAAGTACATTGATCTATGAGGGACTAGGTCAATCCCACAGGAACGTCACGCGCGGAATTTAGTCTGAAACTTGAACATTACATCCTGAATACACACTTGCGTCATCTCTGAAAAATGAGATAGAAACAGATCATGCGATTCTTTGGTGACAGTTGAAAACGACTCGTATATTTGCTCGTTCTTTTACAAAACATTTGTCAGATCTTTCTTACTTGCAAAACTGGCTCTACATTGTGCAGTAAGGTCCCTAAAGAACAAGCCGGCCGACGTAATTGTTAAATTTCGTAATTAATGATTCTGATGTTTGGAAGTTTTGTTTCAAACAATCACGCTATTTGCGTAGATAATTACATGTTCTGTGTATCTTAATCACGGTATCAGTTATAATGCGGAATACGTAATTTGTGGAAGCGTTTGATTGAGAATTGTGTGATGCTACATTCTGTTCATTTACACACTTGTTACTGAGGATCACCAGTGTTTTATCCGATATTTCACTGTATACGATAATGGTATAACTTCATTTCTGTCTTCCCATCGCTCTCTTACGCACAAACATATTCCTAATACATTTATTTCTAACGGAAATGCGGGCCGGAGTAGCCGAGTGGTTCTAGGCACTACAGTCTGGAACTGCGCGACCGCTACAGTCGCAGGTTCGAATCCTGCCTCGGGCATGGATGTATGTGATGTCCTTAGGTTAGTTAGCTTTAAGTAGTTCTAAGTTCTAGGGGACTGATGACCACAGCAGTTAAGTCCCATAGTGCTCAGAGCCATCTAACGGAAATGCTGGAAGTGTATACGCGTATTCCTACGTGTTGTTTTGTTATTTTACGGTAGAGATATTTTTTACTTCTGGATACGCGTCTAAGAATGCGAAAATTATTTTAATATATTTCAAATGCCACCGACTAATTCAAGTATATATTGATAATAGCTTCTTGTTACACACGAAACTATTGTGACAAAATGGCGTCACTTATCTCACGTTTCACTGTATGTGTGTTTGTGATGAGGTGCTGTGAACAATATCTTGTAAATCGAAACGTAAATCTGTGAAATCTTCTGCAACATAGTGGGATCTATTTTTGCTAACACGTAGTGTAAGTGAAAAGAACCTTCTTGTTGTTTCTCGGAATTAAACCATTCTTTTTTGTGCACGTCCCATCTAATAGTTCTTTCACGTAGTATTTTTGTACTTTTGTAAATGGTTTTGTTTTTTGAACATCGATTAAATCGTAACATAGATGCATTTTGTAGCTGAACGTATGGTTAAGTTGCAACGTCTCTTAAACATAACGTGAAACAAGTTCCAGCGGCACTCTGGGAGAGAATTATTCATATGCGTCTTCATCAGACGGACAGAGCAGTGTGGGAGTGACACAGAATTAATCATAGGATACTGGCATACTGTTTAGTACCGGTAAACGGTACAATTCGCTATATCCACTTTCTGTCGAATGAGTTTTTTTGCAGCCATCCTTGATTAAAACCGACTACACAGCGGCTAGGGTCGAACACGGTACCATGTTTTACACGGTTAGAAAGGTGTTACTTTTTTCCCTGAATCCGAAACTTACGCAGTAATTTGGTAATTTAGATACATCTTACTGTTTGTATACTTCATCCTCGCTGTCAGCTAAAAAGGCTGCATCATATGCAACTCACTGCTGAGTTATGTAGTTTCCTTGTATTCTAGACTTGTCCCTCGGTTTTCCGGTACACCATTCGTAACTTCTTTGAAATAAATCAAACAGGGCCATTTTGTATCAAATTTGTGTTGCAATGTTCTTAACCTCAGGTTACCTTTTCCGAATTAACATTGCCACTCATATGCTGTAATTGTAATAAATACGTGGTGAGCCTAAGTGCTCCCTTGCTAATTTACACTGGTCTCAAAACTTTTTCCATTGTCCTCGTTGGCGGAGATTCTCCCACGATGATGTCACTCATTCCCGTACTTCATTGCGTTTCAGCTGTATTACACACAGTCGATTATGTGAACATTAAGACAGTGTCTCCCACGTGCTTTGGTTACGCATTGTACGAGGGTGTGCTGAACAGTAACGCCTCTGAAACTTTTATGTGAAAATCCTTAGAGCTTCTCAAATAAAACAAACGTAATTAACATTCAACAGATTTATTCTTTATGTCTTGAAAATTATCTAAATAAACAAACAATATGTCTAAAGTATTCTGCTTTAGATTGTAAGCTAGTGCTGTAATATAAGTGAACTGCCGTAATGAAAACTGTACTGTTACAATGTGAAAGACCATCTGCATTGTAAGACAAATTAATTGTAGTAATGAAACGGGAAGTCTTTCATACTCTAAGAGTTAGCAATCTGACTGCAAGAATGTTGAACAGTATAAACTGCCTGAATAGTTAACTTGGACATGAAGCCTAGAGTAACTGGCTTTGCAAAATTTGATCACAAGAACTGTCTCTGAATAACATAAATTGCCCTGATTGAATAAATTTAAAAAATTATAATCTTTTCTCCTTACCTCTATTTTGCGCTAATTTGGACAACGCGTTGGAGTACTGCTCTGTCTTGCGAGCCGCTATGCTAAAACTGCAAATTACGGTATCTACACAGAGACACTCGAGAGGTGCAATGAGTTCTCTGTTAATTGAAAATCGAACTGTTTATCGAACGTACTTGGTAGGATGATAGATTAAAAAGATTTTTAAGAGGAAGGTTGGTAAGAAAATGGAATTGCGCAGAAATGACAACTCTGTGTTTTTTTTTTGTTTTTTGTTTTTTGAGAAAAAATGCTCAAGGGAGACTTCAAATTTAATGAACTTCTTAAATTCAAACAATACACTTTTCTATCTCTCAAATCTAGTATAATAACTTTCTAGTATAATAACTTTCAGTATAATAACCAAGTTAGTTCGATGGCGAAGCAATAGTCAAAAATAGTAACGTCATTATTGATGTACCTGACATTCGATTAGATTTCTTCCTTCGCAAATCAGTTACATATTCATGTCAATTGAACAAAATGATAAATTGAGAGATTAAATTTGAATCATAATATTGCCATAACTTCCTCACTAACCCTGCTTAACATTATCAGCCTAACTCTAACACAGTTGAACTTCGACTGCACTCTCTACCAAAGCTAAACATTGACTGCCCCCACTGCTGCCTCGCGGAACTCAAATATGATAGCTTAACTTCCGCGATACAGCTTACAACATCGCTGCTCGCTCACAATCGATTCTTATACCAAAACTGTACATGAAACCTATCAGTCTATATATTCACTTCTCAAGATAGTCACCAGTTTGTTGATGCCGTCACTGTAGAATGTTTGACCTTGCTGACGCAGTCGCAACCTCATCTCTGCATGCGTCGCTATCAAAGTGAAGTCCTGGAAGTTTTTCAAATGGTTCAAATGCCTCTGAGCACTATGGGAGTTAACAACTGAGGTCATCAGTCCCCTAGAACTTAGAACTACTTAAACGTAACCAACCTAAGGACATCACACACATCCATGCCCGAGGCAGGATTCGAACCTGCGAGCGTAGCGATCGCGCGGTTCCAGACTGGAGCGCCTAGAACCACTCGACCGGTTTTCGAAGTTGTTCTTGTAGTTTTGGAAACAGATGAATATCGAATGGGACCACTTCTGGATTGTGTAAAGGATGGTCGACCACTGTGACTCATAAGGCGCCTTGTTGTTGCAGAAGTCGCAGAGCTCGTGTGAGCTCTGGCAATGTCATGCTGAAGCACTGGGCGCTCCACGTGTAGACGACCTCTTCGATTTTGAAACTCGGCATTAGAACGTTACACACCGCCTTGTTACATGCTGCAATTCGGATCCTCTAGCGGTAGAGGGCTACAAATATGTAACCATGAAGAATATATATGCAGAATGTTAATGTTTGTTTTATTTTCAAAACTTTAGGAACTTTCTCACAAAAAATTCGGCTGCATTACTTTCCAGCACCCTCTCGTGTTTTGATACTGTTTTAAATGGAAGACAAAGCTAATATTCGAAGAAGAGCTGGGGCGACTCGCCACCAGTTTTCTTTACTCAACCATAGATTGTCTCAGATTCTAGCAGAAAGGCCTTGTGAATTGTGGGCAGACCTATCCACAAAATACTAAGTCCAACGTCCTAAACGTGTCAAGAATTGTATTATTCCACCAGAGTTTGTCTCGACTAATGACCTCGACACAAAAATTAGAGCAATTCGGACTCATACATCAGGATAACGACCATCACCCTTGGCATCATACACGAAAGGCATAGGAAGTGCGTAAATGCCACTGGTACGGCGTGTATCTCCACTACGGATAGGTAAACGTGTAGTAGTGGATCTAGATATGTTGTAACGGATCAGAGCACACATGTGTTTTTGAATATGAGATGGCTGCCTAGTACTGAACTGCACATCCCCCTACTTTTCTAGTATCAGCTGTGAGCTACACGTACACCTGACAGCTAAACTGATTCTGACTTGTCAGTGATTCCTGTTGGCATGAAGCCAGCGGCCTTGCCGCAGTGGTAACACCGGTTCCCGTCAGATCACTGAAGTTAAGCGCTGTCAGGCTAGGCCAGCACTTGGTTGGGTCACCGTCCGGTCTGCCAAGCGCTGTTGGCAAGCGAGGTGCACTCAGCCCTTGTAAGGCCAATTGAGGAGCTACTCGACTGAGAAGTAGTGGTTCCGGTCACGAAAACTGACAACAGCCGGGAGAGCGGTGTGCTGACCACATGCCCCTCCATCTCTGTATCCAGTGATGCCTATAGACTGAGGATGACACGGCTGTCGGTCAGTACTTTTAGGGCCTTCCGAGACCTGTTCGGACGGAGTTTAGTTTGTCATGACACTTTATTAATTTATTTAGTTAACTTGTACACCAGAGACACAGCCACAACTCACTCAGTAAAGTTTATTTACGCCGACGACCTAGCAGTACCAACTCAGAGCAAAATGTTCAAAGAAGGTGAACTAACAGATAATAACGATATAAAAATCCTGACCCTTATTATAAAAGGTTGAGACATTGGCCGAACGCTAATAAAACAGATCGTAGCTCATCCTACTTTTTTTCTAGTGTCCTAACTAGTTTGAGGCAGTCCGTCACTATTTCGTCTCTTGTGGCAGGCTTCTCATCTCAGAGCAGTACTTTCAATCTACATCTTCACTTATTTCCTGTATATATTCCAATCTACGTCTTCCTGCACAGTTTTCATTCTCTGCAGCTCGCTATAGTACCATGGAAGTAATTTCGTCGTGTCTTAACGCATGTCCTACCATGCCGCCCCTTCTTGCTGTGAGTGTTCTCCATATATTCCTTTTCTCACCTATTCTGCGTAGAATCTCCTCATTCCCTACCTTATCACTGTACCTAATTTTGAATATTCTTTGTAGAACCACATCTTAAATGCTTCGATTTTCTTCTTTACCGATTTTCCAACAGTCCACGTTTCACTGCCATACAACTTTGTACACCAAACGCACGTTCCCAGAAATTCTTCATCAAATTGAGGCCTATGATCGATACTAGTAAAATTCTCTTGGGCATCAAAGCTCTTCTTGCCAGTGCTGGTTAGCTTTTATGTCCTCTTTACTCCGTCCATCATGGGTCATTTGGCTGCCTACGTAGCAGAATTCCTTAACTCCATTTACTTCTTGATCACCAGTCCTCATGTTATGTTCATCGTTATTCTCGTTTCTGCTAATTCTCATTACTTTCGCCCTTCTTCTCAGTCCATATTCCGTACTCTGTTCATTCCATTCAGAAGCCTTTGTAACTCATCTTCACTTTCTTCTCTTTCACTGACGACAGCAATGTCATCAGTGAATCCTATCATTGATATGTGTACACGTTGAATTTTAATTCCACTGTTAAACCTTCCTTTTTTATTTCCGCCGTTACTTCTTCGCTGTGTAGATTGAAACACCCCCGTTTAAATTCCTTTATCGGATTTTGTGTAAATTATCGTAGCCGCCAAACAGTTAATTATTATGATTATAAGACGACCCTGTGCTTAATTTCGAAAGGCTATCGGTTTTTCTGCTGGTTTCGGGGGTATTTCAATCGAGTGTGGCTGTTCTGAGATTGAATATTGGAAATGATAGAAAGTTTGTCTATTATTAAGGACCACAAAGGTTGCGATGTACAAACTGATATTCTATTTCCTACTAACACACAAATGCTGAGGCAGTTGCTACCTTCGCCTTACACGTCTAATCACAGTTATAGCTTTTTATTGGTTGTTGATTTTCAGTACTTCATCACACGCAATGCTGAGGAATATAATTGTGGATATAATAATACACGTGGATCTTCTCTTCTCCCGCACACCTTTACTTACTCTTAATCAACTTCAGTCTGTCATCCTCGTTCTGTTCCCTAAATACATTTCTCAAGAATCTCTTTATGAACTCTTCATGTTGCACTCCCTTCATCAAGTTAATCCTAATTTCTTCACCTTGTGGTTTGGTCATCACTATTCCCCATGAATCAAGTGGCAGTCTTGACAGTGCATCCGGTATTGTGTTGGTTCTACCAGGCTTGTATATTACTTCAAAGTCGTAGTCTTGCAGGGCAAGGACCCATCTTATCAAGCGAGTATGTCTCAGTTTACTGGTTGTTAAAAATGTCAGGGCCTTGTGGTCTGTGACCACTTTTACATGTCTTCCTGCTAAGTAGTAACGGAATCGTTTGAAGCCCCAAACTATTGCAAGCGCTTCCCGTTCGGTAATAGAATATTGTCTTTCCCATGCATTCAGGCGTCTGCTACCAAAGGCTATAGTTTTTATAATCTCATTCTCCCCGTTTTTCTCCACTTGGTATAAATGTATGCCCAATCCATAATCCGAGCTGTCTGCCCCCAAATAGAAGTCTTTAGTAAAATCCGAATGGTAAAGTATCTCTGCACTGCATAGAGTTTCTTTAATCACCTCAAATTCCTCTTGACATTACTCATTCCAATGCCATGACACCTTCGCCTTAGCTAGCTTCCTCAAATTTGGCGCATTTAGTACTGGCTCCTTTATGAATTTTCTATAGAATTCGCAGACTCCAAAAAATGCTCTCAGTTGTTTCTTACTACTTGGCACAGGAAACTGCCTAATTGCCTCCAATTTACTCGGGTCAGGGTAGATACCATCCTCTGAAATTATGTGGCCCAAAAATTTTATCTGCGATTTGCTAAACTCTGATTTACCTAGGTTTGCTGTCACTCCTGCTGCCTCAAATGCTTCTGACGCGGCATCTAATTTGTCCAAATGCTCTTCCCACGTTTCACTCGCAATCAATACATCATCTACATAGACAGTGACTATCTCTAGCAGCTCCTCACCCAAAATGTTATCCAGTGCTGAATAAATTCCGAAACAGATACATTAAGCCCGAATGGTAAAACCCTAACCTGGTAACTCCTAGCAGCATACGTAAAGGCTGTATACTGGCGAGACTCAGGGGCCAATGGTATCTGCCAGTACCCAGCAGTCAAGTCAATACAACTGAGTATCTTTGCCCCTCGAAATTTTTGGATTAGCTCCTCTATCGTCTCCGGTTTGTCTCGTTCTGGCTTAATGATCCGGTTTACCGTGCATGCATCCAAAACTATTCTCACCTTCCCATCCTTTTTATCTACCACAAATAGCGGACTATTGTATTGACTATTCGCTCTCTTTATGACGCCAAGGTCCATCATCCTCTGAATTTCTTATTCCACTGCCCTCCTTCTTGCTTGAGGAATGGGGTATTGTTTGATATTGAATGGTTTGTGATCCTTTATCTTTAATTCGCACACTACCCCTCTCATAACGCCAGGCTGTTGGGAGAAGACCTTCTGATGTTTATGCAGTATTGCAGCCAATTTCCTCTGAATCTCTTCTTCCAAGTGTGTCATCTTTTCCAGTTTCTTGCCTATCATATCTTCTTGGTGTTGATCCTCTTATACTAATCCCTCATAGAATATCAGCATACATTCTTCCTCTGGTTCCCCTTCTCGCTGTTCTGCTGCTGGCTCCTCCTCCCAACATAAGCTCAAACGTTTAAATTCCTTCTCATCTGCTGCTTCACCCCTTTCTGTAAATATCAGCTTCTTCCTTTCTCCTCCTTTTCCTTTTACCTCTACGATGCCTTCGTCAAACCTGACTCTTGCTTCCACCTCATTCACCCAGTCTATACCCAAAACGATCGGCAGGTTTAACCCTGGCACCACTAAGAACGTCGCTTCATATTCTTCTCCATCTACTTCAAAGCTAACTAACACCTGCTCTTTAATGGGCTTCCTTTTGGCACCAACAGCATTCACAAATCTCACACCCACCACTGGAAAACTTGGTAAACTGACTTTGGTATTTAATAATTGTTCATATAGTTTCTCGGATATAGCACAAGCTTCACTCCCAGTGTCTACTAGGGCATTAACACCCAGACTGTACATTCTCACCTTAACCACGGGTAACACAGGTTATCTGGAAATTTGCTGACTTTCCTCCATTAAGTCTTCTCTTAAGACACCTCCCTCATCATGTCTAATAAGATTAATGTTGGTCCTAATAGGTCTCACTCCTGATTGGACCACATCCGGAGCGCCATTTAGTTTACCGAGTTCCTTATTTCTTCAATTCGTACCTTGTGATCCCTTTGTCTATCATCTCTACTCTCATAATTCCTGTTATCATCATCTCTCCTATGATTGTGGTAAAACTGTCGAACATTGCCACAGTTCCTATATCCATTACCCCCACCTCTACCTCTATAATTCGGTGGGCTATTAAGTTGACTTCGACGGTAATTATTTCCACCTTGGTTCTGATCACGTATCAGATTGTTTTCCTGTGCACGAATAGTTTCTAATTGCTCCAATACTTCCATTAAAGTATCTTTATCTTTAATCAGGCTTCCAGATATGTTTTCTTGCATCCTACGACTTAACCTCCTTTTAATTGCTGATATCATTATGTCATCATTCAATGGCTGCTCCAATGTTTCATTCAACTCCCATAGATGCTCAGCAAATTCTCTCAAGGTACCTCTCCAGGTATTAAGGGACTTGCAATGCAGTAAATCTTCAAATGTTGCACATTGGTTACTTTTGGACCAGTATGTCTTTAAAAACTCTTCCTAAAATTGACTGTAGCTGGTAACTTCTTCTTTCTTCCTAACTCCCCAGGTGAAAGCTTCACCTTCCATTCTGTCTATTGCGAACTGAATTTCATCTGCATCTCGTAAGTGTTCTGGGAAAACTCATCGTAACCATTTAGCAAAAATCATTGGATGCAATGCCCCTTTGGGTTTATATTTTTACCCCATGTTGGTCTGGGTATACCTATTACCAGCATTTACTAATGTAACGAACTTGCCCTCCCCTACTTTTAAGGTGGCACTATTTATCTTCCTATCAATCTCTTCGGTTTTTGTTTCTAGCTGTTGTACTCCCTTCTGCAGCTGTTTGATCTCACTTGTGACTATATGTTCCACAGCCTCCTCCAATTTCACTTGCCTATTTCCCAATATACCAATATTAACCTGGCACAGCTGCTGCACCTGTACCACATCTTCAATCCGTTGGTTCTGGTGTGCTTCCATTTCTTGCATTCTCCCCTCCAACTCAGTCTTGACTTCCTTGAAATCCCCCTCAGCCTTTCCGATTATCTCTACTTTCATATCGTTCATCTCTTCTCAGAATTGATCTATCTTCACCTGTAGCTTGTCATCTCTCTCCTGAAGAGTTATTCTCATCTATTCCTGGAATTCCTGCAGTCCTTTCCTTAAGTTTTCTTGGGTTTCTTGGGACATCTCTGCTATACGTTTCTTGATTTCTTTGTTTTCTTTCTTGATTTCGTCATTTACCCCTTCTATTCGCTTGTTGATTTCTTGGAGTATCTCTCTCATATGCTTGTTGATTCCTTGGAGCACCTTAACTATTACTGACTGCGATTCTCTATCCTCAAGACTCAGTTCCTTTCAAATTGGTTTTACCGGTGTCTCAGGACAACCAGTTGAATGACCGAATGGGCTGTCCATTGACATTCCACTACTATCAATTATTGACTCATCCTTGTCCTCTAACCATTCACTATGCACAGACAAGAAAAAGAAATAAAATTAAATTAAAATAACCTTCTAGAAATCCAAACACTTACTAATTAGCTGATAACGAAATAATCCTTCACTGTATTAGGTTAACGCAGATTGGAAGCCTACCCAGATCAAACATCAATGATTGAAGTAACATACACACAACTTAGAAGACACATAAACATGTAATTTACAATAGTAATGCAAATGAGACACTATTCTGTGCTGTACAGCATGAAAATACACGCCTGTTAGCATACCATTTTTCAGGGTAAATTCGCAAAGAAATGTTTAAAAATAATGTTTTTATAATTTCTGCAATTGTCAAATTTAATTTGAAGTTCCTTATTCTCTGTGAAGATAGTGCAATATTAATTAGTCTCGCGCCAGCAAATCTCCCTCACTCACCCCTCGACGCTCGTCGAAGTCGTGATATTTTGACGTTTGAAGTCGCGCTACTAGTCGTGTTGGCGTTGGCTCCTCCGGCGCGGCAGCTGTCAGGCGAAGCGTCGTTGTAGCTCCTGTGGTGCCGTGTGCACTGTTTAAGTCCGCGGAGAATCGCGCTGTTGCAGTCTCGTAGTTCGGTGGTGGGCGACGGGCTGGAGCTGCGGTCACGTATTTCGTTGATAGGCAGGTAGATGGCGCAGGCGTCGTATACTTCGGGGGTACACTAGATGTCAAACTTCGCGTCGTCGTCGTTTCTACTTCAGCCACTTGGCTCCGCTGTAGCCACTTGCTCAGTGTGGTACACCTCCGCTATCTAAAACCTTGCCATCGCGGCGTGTGGACCTTCTTCATTGCTTCAGATGGCTTGATTAGCCGCTCACAGAGTCTGGGTGACGTCATCTAACAATTACGCCACAGCCAACACTCGCAATGCGGTAACAGTTTATGGGTCCACATCAAATTGAGTGATTTACACCGTTCAAAAGATAATTTTGGATACAAAGTCACTTGAGAACATGCTCCTGATACATTCGTAACTGAATATTGGCTGGTTCACTCGCGATTATGCACAAACACTCATTTTCTTAGAGTATGAATTTTACAGTAATTCACGTAGGTTTTCGTGTCCATACTTCAATATATTGTTTATTAACACTGCTCTTGTCACTTAAACTCGTAAAAGCAAACTGTTTACTGTTTCTCATTCACTTTTGCACTTAATTGTCGCAATAATGTGCTTCTTTCCCAGGATTTCTAATTTCACCATAAATGATATATTACACTGTTTCTAGTTGGAATACTGTAATTTTAGTCACGGTAACGACAATGGCGGATTATTCTTGCACTAAAATTGTCCGATAATTACAAAATTTATCCCACTGAAACCAAAAATTGTTCTTAATAAATCATTGTTCGGATCCGAAGATGAAACACCCCAGTTTAAATTCCTTTATCGGATTTTGTGTAAATTATCGTAGCCTCCAAACAGTTAATTATTATGATTATATGGCCGTGTGCTTAATGGAAGAAAGGCTATCGGTTTTTCTGCTGGTTTCGGGGGTATTTCAACCGAGTGTGGCTGTTCTGAGATTGAATAGTGGAAATGATAGAAAGTTTGTCTATTATTAAGGACCACAAAGGTTGCATTGTACAAACTGATATATATTTCCTACTAACACACAAATGCTGAGGCAGTTGCTACCTTCACCTTACACGTCTAATCACAGTTATATCTTTTTATTGGTTGTTGATTTTCAGTACTTCGTCACACGCAATGCTGATGGTTAACATTCACAACAATCCTCACTGCAATCCATGGTTTTTGTTGGCTGTCGCAGTTGACGCGAAACACGTAATTCGGCACTTGTCACTTTCTGTTTCATATCACTCGCGAATCGGTATCGATGACGGCCCACCCCACGACGATCAGAAGGACGCGCTCACTCGTCATACTCCGGTGAATTTAGTCGCCCACCATTCTTGCCCGTCTCTCCAGCACTACTTGTCACTCGACACACTCCAGTGCTACTCATCTCACTGCCTACTGCAGCGCTTGACAATCGACTCCTGTCTACTATCGACCTGGGCGTTGGATACTAGCATCTATGTTCGTGGGATCATGGATCCCTTACAAGATCGAATAGTAGGGGTGAAAGAGAACATCCCTATACTACACCCTTTGTAATCCGAACACTTCGTTCTTGTTCTTCCTCTCTTATCGTTCTCTCTTGGCTCTTGTACGTATTGTATATTACCCGTCTTTCCCTGTAGCTTACCCCTACTTTCCTCAGAATTTCGAACATCTAATCAACATAATAACAAACAGAGAATTAAGTACAATCTTCCGCTGCAAAAATGTACACACTAGACATTTGGGTGTGAGTCGGTAAATCCCTGGAATTATGAAAAACATCTAGACTCACGGAAGAATATATATCAAGGAAATCGGCTGGTGTAAGCTGGGGAGCTAATGCAAAAAAATGGCTCTGAGCACTATGGGACTCAACTGCTGAGGTCATTAGTCCCCTAGAACTTACAACTGCTTAAACTTAACTAACCTAAGGACATCACACACATCCATGCCTGAGACAGGATTCGAACCTGCGACCGTAGCGGCCGCGCGGTTCCAGACTGTAGCGCCTTTAACCGCTTGGCCACCACGGCCGGCGGAGCTACTGCAAAAACATCTTAGAAACTACCGCACAAGCTTTTACGTATTCTGTTGCTGAATAAGTAAAGTACCCATGTTAACATAATAGACGTCCATCAAAACGACAGAATGATGTTTGCTGTAGCAACTCTTTAAGCCGCGTCGATACCACGGCTGTCAGTACTCTCCAAAATTAACACTCCAAATTTACGACAAGATCAAGCGATAACATACGAATGGAGAGACCTCAAAAGAATCAGGGAATTATCAATTCATGAAAAGCACCCGACTACAATCTAGAGAACCAGTCTGGGTAATCAATGGCCAACTATCTCGTCAAAGCTATGATTTAAGAGAGAGAAATCAGTGGACGTCCTGGCACGGTCATGAAAAGATAGGTAAATAGGTCCTGTCATCCAACTCTTGGAGCAAACCAACGAAACCTTTGAAGCTCCTGCAACCGTGTCAGAACTGGCCACACTGTGACCAAAGTAACACTACATAAATGGAGGAAGACCAGTCATGACTTTCTCGATTGCGGAACATCGAAACTAAAACTGTACCACAATTTGCACAAGTGCCCGAAAAGAAAATTCGCTGGATGGACTTTTCAGACGTAACACCTGCAGCAATCAATTGACTTTCCTCTTATGATACCCAACTACAACGGGAAATGGATATCTCAATTTATTTAGTTACTGCTGCTTCCGCAGCTTCCAGCTTTCACATTTACTGTTTCACATAAGTTATGTGATATATCTTGAATCAATGTAATATAGGTATTTGTAAAATTCACATGGTAAATAAATAATTAAATAAAATAATTTATTCCTGACATCGACCGTCAGGGGACTAGGCGAGGTGCAACTCTATGATTAGGCTGGAATGCCGTAACCACGTCTTGTTATTCTAAATCATTTTTGGTGAACGTGTATGTTTCGTAGAAATGTCACTATCCACTTCACTTCGTATCATTGACCAGTCAACGTTCTTGTTAGAGGCCGTCAACTGTCGCCGTATTCCCGCTCGTTCTCGTAAGCGAGACTGAGCAGCGAGAATACTGCCTGCGAGATTATCGTGTTCCGAGAGCGCGGTCTCGATAACGAGGCGACCCTACACTCTCGGCTGGCCACCCCGCAGCGCCGCCGGTCACAGGGGACAGTTCCGAACGCGGATCGTGCTGTGTGCGGCTATTCGAGTTACAAGTGTACTAGTAAGGAACATGCACGTGTGACATGTCACAGTTGTGCTGGTATGCATGAATGCATTTTGGGAGATTTAAGACACATTTCGGTCGAACGAATCAAAACTGAGACATTCGAACAAATCCAGTCCACGTAATTACAAAAGTAAAGCTGCCAAAGCTGACTGAAAATATACAAACCACAGCAACAGACATAAGCAAAACTACAAAATGCCGGATCCACCTGTTGCTAAATCTGAAAGAACCTTACGATTATGATGATTCAACTCAACAAAGAGAAATGCGTTACGGAATGATGTTCTGAGGTAACTCGTCACTTAGAAAGAAAATACTGGTTGCACAATAGAGAGCCGTAAAAATAATATGCGATGTTCACTCACGGAAATAATGTAGGCACAATAATCTTCAAGCAGGTTGGCATTTTAACTGCGCCGTCAAAATACATATATTTGCTACTGACATTCGTTATAAACAGCCCATCACAGTTTGAGAAGAACAGTGTTGTCCATTGGGAGAATACTAAAGGGAAAAAATATATTACCCATTGTTAAAGCTGTCAGTGGCTCAGAAAGGAGTTCAATATGCAATAACAAATATCTCTGATTACTTGCCCAATAACATAAAATGTCTGGCAGGTAGCAAAGTAAGTTCAAATCTAACTTAAAAATTAAAATGTCTGGCAGGTAGCAAAGGGAGTTTTAAATCGAATTATAAATTACTTCTCCTGGACAACTCCTTCTCTTCCATTGAAAAATGTCTATTGAAAAGGTGGTAGCCAGAGAAAAAGAAGATGCTATTTCCACATAATTTCCATAAAACAATCATTCAAATGATCTATCGAAAATTTAACTAACTGACCAACCAAAGACTGTTGTACCGGCAGTCGTCCAATAGCACCCAAAAGAAAAACGATTTAAAGCAGAAGCTGAGGAACCGATCCACCTGCTAAACAGTACGTTCGAATAAATCTGTTATTTAGTGAGGAAGTAGCGTCTTATACACAACCAATTTTCTTCTACTCAAGCGATGTAAACGACCGTAGTACACAATAATTAATTCATTTTATTAAAAGAAAGTGTACATATTCAAAACGAATAATGTAGAATATAGTTTCGCAAATTAATCTGAAACTTTAATTCAGCAGCCCCATTTCTGAAGATATTGCACTGCAGCTGAGTCTGTTCTCTTGTTAGTACCATAGTTATACAGCAATTTACTTTACTTAGTATGAAGTATGTAATATTCACTGCATAATTGTGCAGTCATTACTTATCACTTCTCAGTATTATATTTGATTATGTACACATCTCAGAAGACCAGTTGTCAGTTGCCTTTGCTTCTGTGATTCAAATTTAGGTTATTTGGTTCTCTTATTGTTATGGATGATGAGAATATCATTAACGCGATCGGAATCTAGACAACTTCTTTTCTGAGTCAGTACCAACCCTGCCTTACTAATATTTCTTTCACTTGAGGCACTACTGGCAGGTATACAGAAAACCTCTTTGCTGAGTTTCGATAGGTCACACGAATTTGTTTTCGACCATGAAAGAAGGTCTGTGAACTCATCGTTTGGACTCTCCATGTTCATATATTTCTGAATCTCATCTTTCGATTTTGAGGTGAATGTTCGCCAATTTAGAAATTTTTTTGTGGGAGAAGGCATGACTTCTTTGGTTACGTTCGTATCCACAACGTTATTTAACATTTTTCGCACATCTTGATGAATTTTTTCTCTTCTTTCTTCGGGAAAAACTAATAGTTCCTTGAAACAGGGATGCAGGAACTTTGCGACGTAATGAAAGTCATGTAGTTCAGCCAGAACTTTCTGTTTTATAAACAGTTCTGCCCTTTTCTTTAGCTTACACATTGTCACATCGTCGGTTCCAGTTTCGAAGAGACGTATCAGTTTCAAAATCCACGGCACTACAAATGGTAGTGTTGGCTCATTGTCTCCTTCCAAATCGTCCGTGGCCTCTTTGAAAACCTTCAGAAATTGAATAACGATTTCCACAGTCGCATTCTGATACGACGTCATCATCTCGTGTTTGTTTGAATCACGCAAAACCGTCTCCATTTGGTCTCTCTGTGAATTGAATGAGTCTAACATCGTCTACACACTGTTCCACCTGGTTTCTACATCATGGTGTAAGGTTTTATCTAATCTCGTGACTAAGCCAGATCGATCATAAAGCCTACTAGTTTACGTACAGTAAGGATGGAGTCATACACTGCAGGAATCTCATCCATTAAAGAAACCTTCATTGAATGTGTGCCTCAGTGCTGTATTAATACAATGCATCACACATGGGAGTCGTTTGTGTGCTTCTAGTGCTTTCTTGATGTTAGCTCCTTGATCTGTAACGAAAGTAACCTGTCTTAGTTGCGAGGACGTTATCTGCAACTCTGCCATTTGTTCATATATTTCCGTAATGATATGTTCACCAGTCTTGGCAACATCTGGAAACCTCGTAGTTAAGAGTACACTGTTTTTTAGTATCCATTTGTCCGTCGACTCATCAATATTGCTGGATGTGACAGTCAGGTAATGGGTCTTACGATAACTGTCCACAGATCGCCCGTCATTGAACACTGGTTTTTACAAATTGCGTCTTTTACTACTGGAATACGTTCACTCCTGACTTCATCAGCCAATTCCTTAATATGTCGTGCTACAGTCCTTGGGGAAGGTAGCACGTCTTGAGCGGTGATTTGTCCATATTTTGCTCCTTTATTTATCAGTTCTTGAGCTAAGCTTATGAATCCTTCACCACTTACCATATTAAATGGTCGGAGGTCTGTTGCACACATTAAAACACATTTGTCCCTAATAGAAATTTTATCAGCACTGGCAGTTGCAACGCTTGACAAGTGTCGATTATCCTTACATTTGTGTCTGTTCATTCCAGTTGTGCTTCCTTTGTCAGCAAGCAATGCTCCACAGTTTCCATTTTGGCACTGAACGTAACCAACTGGAAGGTGTGTATCTCTTTCAACAACCACCTGAAACAGTCGTAATAAACACTTTCATGTATGTTTCACGAAGACATTTTTTTTTCGTTTACGGACACAAGAAACGTATCAATTCGTTAAAAATGCTAGACAAACGAAGTGATTCGATCAATCAAATACTATCACGTATCGAATTCGGAAGCTCTATTCTGTAATTATTTAGTAATCATTGAAGGGCTTACCTTAAATTTTTCCCAACTGGAACTGCCATTCCTTACTCCCACTTTATTTATCAGAATGTACGTCCCATCAGCAAGTTTCTTCAACACAACATCTTTTGTGATGGTAGTCATTGCACTGGTCCCGGTTCCGGAACCACTCATGCTGAGATTAGTCCCGTGTAGTGATGGGGAGCTCGTGAATGAGTCGTTCAAATGAACGCTTCACTTCAGTGAAGTGTGAACTAACCACTCAATTTCAATGAACTGGTACTTCAAACTCTTCACAGATAGCACACTCCACACTTTTTCTAGATCACTCACTCTCTTCCCCTCTCCCACTACATCGGCGCTACGTCACTCATCCTCCCTTCACTTCAGTCCTCCCTCTACTCAAGGTCCGTAAAGAAAAATACCTCTACTGCCTGTCGACGAATCGCGCAGTGTTTGTGGCGAACGATAGGTTTACGAGGGGTTGGGGAAGTTGGGGGCGAGGCGAAAGCAGCGTCAGTTGCTTCCTGCAGTGCTGACTTCATTACCCGTGACTATTTGTGCAGTTAAACTCCGCGTCCACGGGTAGCCTACCGTTGGCAGCGCTTGCAGACAAATGAATATTAAAGATACAAACGAAGAGGCTGGCTGTGCGAGCACGCACAGACAACATGAAAATAAATGGTTTGTTAATAACACTGAAAGAGGGATTTTACCTGAAATCGTGCCAATAATTACAGGTGACAGTTTACGTTTTGAAGCTAGAGGGTTATTATTCTCAACAAAAATAAAATCTACGTGAAAAATTCTGAATAATTACTTAATGTAGGTATATAGACTTTGTGGCAGTGGTAAACAAACTCATTCTATTTTGGATTAAATTTTAAAAGGTACATAAAATTGGACTGCATTACATTGGTAGCCCTAGTTTTCAGTCCATTAATACAACAAATGTTTCATTTGGCAGATAAAGACTTTTTTGGGCGCTTCATGAGAAAATGTCGAGCAAGATTAAATGTAATACCTTCTTTATATGTGACAGGCTTCTCTGTTTATCTTTCCTTTGTCCCCTTCGACCAGACGGTGTAAGAGCGTGAAACGTTGCGTGCACGTTACTGCAAAGTTCGGCCATCTGTTGGTAAAATTATGAAGTATTACGAAGCTTTATTGTAAGAGCGAGGCGAAGCGAGCGTAGCCGCGGCTGAGCGGCGAACTGGGCAACTTCGCTATGCTTCCGTACTTCATGAGTGAACTACTTCATTTGAACGCTTCACGGCAAAGAGTGAAATGAGTGAAGTAGTTCACGGGAATGAACGAGTTCGACCCATCTCTAGTCCCGTGACAGTTTACAGCCTACCGCTACGTTACGATAATGCGAGTCTCTCGGCCAGCTCGCGCTCTCGCAGTCTCGGGCCGGCACGTGTCTTATTCGACAACCATCGTCTCAGCTCAGTTTCGTAGCGTGACGTCAGTCATCCCCACCTCAGCGCCTGTGCCAGCGATAATGAGCCGCGTACTCAAGCAAGAAGCGAGCGAGACTGAGCGGCGTTTTGACGTGCTCTAGTTCTTGTTATATATTTCGAGACGTAGTGTTTCTTAGTTTCTTCTTTATAGTGTCCAGAAATATTCGAAAGGGTTCATGATATTTTCAAAAAGCATCACAGTAAGATAGTAACAGTACAGTTTTCTGTACTGTTTATTCATGTCTGTTTCTTTTGATTCGTTAAATTTGTGTACCATTAGTAATGTTGCAGCTTAACTATAATATGACACGTGTCATTATTGCAGATGTGAGAATTACTGATAATCCAAACATGGATTTGCTAGTAGACTCAATTCTGTCGAAACCGCCCACAAAGTTAAAATTCAGTGTCGAGTGCAAATCATAATACCGAATAATCTGACGTTTAAAAAATCACTACTTGCAAAGGTAGCACTCGTTAATTGAGTATTTTTTGCAGCGTGGCTTGTGATTTGCTATTGAACTGCCAGAGCTTTTTTTAATGACAAGCGGCCGTCACAGGCAAGAGTGGCACTACAATGCTCTAAACAAGTGCATACAGCTCCAGCACCGAGGTTCTCCTCATCTGCTACGGCAGCTACGTCTAGGGCCCGTACTACACCGTTAAATTAATGATTTGAGATACTTTAATAAAGGACCTTTTATAAAATATATGACAAAGTGCTGGAGTGATTTTGTAATTACAAAAATTGACGCACGGTTCTGGCGATTATCATTTTGAAACGTAATAGAATCAATCATTAAAAACAGATTAACGAATACTGGAATAAACACAAACTTCTAAGTGAATCGCACTTTGTATTCCGATGTGGAAGAATTGCAGAATCAGCCACTGAAAAATTCACAAAACTGGTAATTAATGATCTTGACAAGAATGAGTTTGTAACAGGATTATTCTTAGATATTTCTGGGACCTAGCAGCTATAAGATTCTACTAATGTAACAGGAATATTCTTAGATATTTCTGGGACCTAGCAGCCATAAGATTCTACTAAATCCAGCTAAATCTAGAATCATTAGGAATAAGAGATGTTGCTAAAGACAGTGCTGTCCCTACTCTTAGTACCCAGTCTGCTGTGTATGATCAGAACCAAGTCTTAACTAATGCTAAACCCTTAGTGAAACACTTACCATAACCAAATTAAATGATTGTATCGCACCCTTTCAGTAGTATATAAAAACCTAAAACTCTTCATGATATAGATCAGTGACCTTCCCAGTTCTGTCGGCCATGAGGAAAGCTCTTTGAACCTCCTCTCCTTACAAGGACAGTAGAAATCTTAAAGAAACTTCTCATGTTGAAGGCAGGAAGCTTGGAGAACCTTGGTCTCATGAATTTTCCGGTGATGAGCATTAGTTTAGAGAGAAATAAAGCTAGTCCAGACAAAATGGGCATTTTAGACAAGATTAAAAATGAACTAAGGAAGGGAGGTATATACAGTTTTCCAATATGTAAACGAAATAGTGATGTCCGTCCCATTTATTATTAAGATCTTTTCAGAATGCAGTTACCTTGGGGTATTCAGGAAACTTATCGGTTTCTGATGAGTCGCGTTGGGGAAGGCACTGTTCAACGGGGTGTTATATACTTTGGGACATTTACTACTGTCGAACAGTTTTGACAATGATTTAAGTGAAAGACTGGTTGGAAAGAACACAAAAATCTTAGACTTCAAATTTCTTTGCTTGAAGTCACATAGAGAAAAAAATGAGTGCATGTGGAAGTAGATACTGGAAGTGGAGCAAGTACAGTTTCCAAGGGATTTTGGGAGGAAAATCAGGAAATAATGACCATACGGATGTGGTTCAGTAACCATTGTTCACCTTAATAGGAATCACAGGTTCCAAAAGAAAGAAGACAGAAGAGAAAATTGCACTTAGTTTTGTCTTTTTGTTGTGGACATGACAAGTATGAAATGTAATGAATAAATGTAATCACCTGTAACGAGGCAGTTGGAAGAGTTTCGATTGTAGGAAAGCGCTGTACTCCTGCGAGGGAACCTCATAAAAGACTCCAGTCTAGAGTGATGCATCAGTACTATGAGTCCTTACTGAGTAATCATGGCAACATATCTCAGAATTAATAAGTGTGTACTGCATTTACTTTCACTGCATAATATTGTACGGGCTCCTTTTTTGGGGTACCTCTTCAAGCTGAGCCAAATTTTTTTCAGTACAGAAGTGTGTAATACAAAATTTTTGTGGTGTGAACTTAAAAACGTCCTGCATAGGCCTGTTCAAGGAACCGTGTAAGCTTACTGGCCTGTACTGTGCCTCATTAATCATATAGAAAATCTTCTTTGCCTAATTTCTTCTCGCGTTGTCGGCCACCATTCGATCGGCCGCACTTTAGAAAACGCACTCTTACAATCACGCCATTGCATTTCCTACAGCCACCACATTTGTACGTGGGTGGTGCCACGTATAATTACGCTACTGCCAATGATAGTAAACATCCCGTTTCCGGAGCTCCAGTGGCGGGTGTACTTAAAGTTCAAGCATCGGTGCGTTTGTCATTTCACAACATCTACAGACTCTCATAGCGATCAGGGCTCACCATCCATAAAATAGTCATTATATTGAAGACCGACCACATTGTAGACTTTTGTAACCGTTTACATTTCAATGCTCAAATCTACTGTTAGCAACTGATGCCACAACTACACAATAAATTATCTATTACTTTTACTATTTCATATTATATGTAGAATAAATTAATATCTGAGTTCTCTGTCCATGAACTGCACCTATTTTCGTTCCTGTATGCACTAAAGAAACACAAAACATGCTTCAGAAGTTACAACACTTCTCATGGTTATTAAGTGCTTTAAATTGTTGTTAAATGATTGCACATGACCCAGATAAGTTAAATTCTGCTTCTTTTGTATTTATGGAACCTAAACCTTCTCGATTCTGGGGGTCATTTGCAACAATTTATATGGATTAAACAGCACAGGTTAGTAAGCTTGTTTGGCTGTTAGTAGCCTAACAAAATATCACAAGTTTCCATATGTAATTGCACCCATGACTGACTAACAAGTGAGTGATCTTGATGCAAATGTAACATAATTATTCTGATCGACTAATGTAGTGGTAACATACCTTAGTGACTCGACCTTGATAGAACAAACCACCTGACTGACACGTAATTTAGTGATCGTGCTGTTTGAATGCTGGCTGCTGACTGGCGTAATTGTGTGCAAGGCCTATTTAAAATTACGCATGGGAAAGCTGTTGCAAAATGTCAAAATATAGAGCTGTTGCTTTGTAGACATTCACATAAAAGATAGAAGAAATAAAAGAATACATAAGCACATGAGGTATAGATACTGTTCTGATTAATAGGTGGATGAAGGTCCTTATATCCATACAAATAATGCGTATTTTATGAGGCACAAGTTTTTATCATGCCTGGGATTTCCACAGACTGCAAAAAACTTTAGGGAAACTCAGATGTTCTAATTGAAATATTTCATAAACTAATCTAATTTCCTATAAAAGTTGTACTTATTTGGAGTCGGAACAATCAAGGCTAAGACTTTGGTGGAATGAATTTCTAGCAATCTATGTTGGTAGTAAGAGATCTATGAGAGTTTTACTTGTTCTTAACTGGTTGGTCTCAAATGGCATAATAATTTTGCTAAGTGTAGAGATGAAGACAAAGGAAACTAACTGGCAGATTGTTGCTAGTCATGGAAATGAAAAAAGGATATTCTTTCAATGGTTTAACAGGCTATTTGTAACAATAACATTTGATGGCAATATGTGCTATCTTTATAACAGTAAGAATTTCTCATACTTCAGTACTGATATTAGCCAGTCTGAATATAGAAAGAGTGGAAGGTACAATACGCAGAATTTGAATGAATTCATGCATTTAGAGCTGAAAGAGAGTACAGTATAGATAAAATATGTTGATTGAACTACGAGGAACCAATTACGCAGCTTCACACACGTAAAGACGGCAAAGATTTTTCCACAAAGGAGACAAAAATTTTTCTACCGAGGTGACACACATTGTTACCGTAAAGTTACCCAAATAATAAAAGAATTTACTGGGATTTACGACCACGTAATAAAATTCGCCTACACGGAAGTTCTGGCTGTAGGGAAGCACTATCACACCCACTCGTTCAGAGAAGCTGTATAAATGCAAAACCACGCGAACAGCTTCAACAAGAAAGAGAAAGGCCTTAAGGTAAACGGATCCTGGATTCCCGTACTGCAGCGAATGTCCGTCGCAGGTAGCAAGAGGAAAGCCGCACCGGAAATGACTGCGGAGAAACCCTCGGACGTTGGCGCGCCAGGTACATATAGTCTGCGGCCGCGAGCTCCAGTTCACCACCGGCAATGGAGGGTGAAGCTTTGACAATGCCAGCCACTCGTGCTGGCGAGACGTCAGGAAAATCGTCAGATGAACGTCGTCCGTAGAACAAGAGACAGAAGTCAATAGGCAGTTTGTCAACAAGTGGCCACGAAAGCCTTAACAACTTCCGTAAATTGCTGCAGATTTCATTGCTGGGCCATTAACAATTGTCAGCGTGCGAATCATTCAACGAAACATCGTCGATGGAGACAACCTCATGAATCCATGGCCCCTGCACACCAGGAGCGGACTGTTCAAGGCTCCGTAATGTTGTGGGACGTTTGCAGTTGGAGTGATACGGGAACCCTGATACATCTCGATACGACTCTGACAGGTGACAAGTGCGTAAGCATCCTGTTTCGTCACCTGCATCCATTCATGTCCGTTGTGCTTCCTCCGGACTTGGGCAATTCCAGAAGGATAGGGCGATACTCCACACGTCCAGAATTGCTACAGAGTGGCTCCAGTAACACTCTTCTGAGTTTAAACACTTCCGCTGGCCACCAAACTCCCCAGACATGAAGATTATTGAGCATATCTGGGATTCCTTGCAACGTGCTGCTCAGAAGCGATCTTCACCCCGTCGTAATCTTAAAGATCTATGGACAGTCATGCAGGATTCATAGTGTTAATTCCCTCCAACACTACTTCAGACATTAGTCAAGTCCATGCCACGTCGTCTTTCGGCACTTCTACGTGCTCGTGGGGGCCCTACTCAATATTACGCAGGTGTACCAGTTTCTTTGGCTCTTCAGTGTATATCAAAGGGGAAAGTTGAAAGTTTGTTCCGAGTCGGGATTCGAAACTGGCTCTCCTGCTTACTAGGCAGATGCGCTGACCACTATGCCAACCAGACACAGTGTAAGGAGGCTGTTTATGTTTTCTTATTGGCAACGTTGCGTAGCGCTCTATATGAAAATAACTGGCTGTGCTGTGTGCAGTCTGTGGCTAGTTTGCATTGTTGTCTGCCATTGTAGTGTTGGGCAGCTGGATGTTAACAGCGCGTAGCGTGGCGCAGTTGGAGGTGAGCCGCCAGCAGTGGTGGATGAGGGGAGAGAAATGGCGGACTTTTGAAATTTGTAAGACTGGATGTCATGAACTGCTATATATATTATGACTTTTGATGACTATTAAGGTAAATACATTGTTTGTTCTCTATAAAAATCTTTCATTTGCTAACTATGCCTATAAGTAGTTAGTGCCTTCCGTAGTTTGAATCTTTTATTTAGCTGGCAGTAGTGGCGCTCGCTGTATTGCAGTAGTTCGAGTAACCAAGATTTTTGTAAGGTAAGTGATGTGTGAAACGTATAGGTTAATGTTAGTCAGTGCCATTCTTTTGTAGGGATTTTTGAAAGTCAGATTGCGTTGCGCTAAAAAAATATTGTGTGTCAGTTTAAGCACAGTCATGTACACTCCTGGAAATTGAAATAAGAACACCGTGAATTCCTTGTCCCAGGAAGGGGAAACTTTATTGACACTTTCCTGGGGTCAGATACATCACATGATCACACTGACAGAACCACAGGCACATAGACACAGGCAACAGGGCTTGCACAATGTCGGCACTAGTACAGTGTATATCCACCTTTCGCAGCAATGCAGGCTGCTATTCTCCCATGGAGACGATCGTAGAGATGCTGGATGTAGTCCTGTGGAACGGCTTGCCATGCCATTTCCACCTGGCGCCTCAGTTGGACCAGCGTTTGTGCTGGACGTGCAGACCGCGTGAGACGACGCTTCATCCAGTCCCAAACATGCTCAATGGGGGACAGATCCGGAGATCTTGCTGGCCAGGGTAGTTGACTTACACCTTCTAGAGCACGTTGGGTGGGACGGGATACATGCGGACGTGCATTGTCCTGTTGGAACAGCAAGTTCCCTTGCCGGTCTAGGAATGGTAGAACGATGGGTTCGATGACGGTTTGGATGTACCGTGCACTATTCAGTGTCCCCTCGACGATCACCAGTGGTGTACGGCCAGTGTAGGAGATCGCTCCCCACACCATGATGCCGGGTGTTGGCCCTGTGTGCCTCGGTCGTATGCAGTCCTGATTGTGGCGCTCACCTGCACGGCGCCAAACACGCATACGACCATCATTGGCACCAAGGCAGAAGCGACTCTCATCGCTGAAGACGACACGTCTCCATTCGTCCCTCCATTCACGCCTGTCGCGACACCACTGGAGGCGGGCTGCACGATGTTGGGGCGTGAGCGGAAGACGGCCTAACGGTGTGCGGGCCCGTAGCCCAGCTTCATGGAGACGGTTGCGAATGGTCCTCGCCGATACCCCAGGAGCAACAGTGTCCCTAACTTGCTGGGTAGTGGCGGTGCAGTCCCCTACGGCACTGCGTAGGATCCTACGGTCTTGGCGTGCATCCGTGCGTCGCTGCGGTCCGGTCCCAGGTCGACAGGCACGTGCACCTTCCGCCGACCACTGGCGACAACATCGATGTACTGTGGAGACCTCACGCCCCACGTGTTGAGCAATTCGGCGGTACGTCCACCCGGCCTCCCGCATGCCCACTATACGCCCTCGCTCAAAGTCCGTCAACTGCACATACGGTTCACGTCCACGCTGTCGCGGCATGCTACCAGTGTTAAAGACTGCGATGGAGCTCCGTATGCCACGGCAAACTGGCTGACACTGACGGCGGCGGTGTACAAATGCTGCGCAGCTAGCGCCATTCGACGGCCAACACCGCGGTTCCTGGTGTGTCCGCTGTGCCGTGCGTGTGATCATTGCTTGTACAGCCCTCTCGCAGTGTCCGGAGCAAGTATGGTGGGTCTGACACACCGGTGTCAATGTGTTCTTTTTTCCATTTACAGGAGTGTATAATTGTTCTAAGGGGACGTTTCATATGTTGACCCTTAGCCTAGGATACCTCACTGGAATCTTCTGATTTTTTCTTGTAGTTTGTGCAATTAGTGCAGCCTTTGTTTATTGCTAGCGCGTAATTGTAGAGAGAATTTCCTTTGTAGTTGTAGTTTTTCATTCTTGTACAGTAAAACAGTTGTGGCATGCATGTAGATTGGCACCAAGTATTTCGCAGCTGCGCTTGCAATTAACGAGATATTATTTTCAATGCTATGTTAATGTGTTTTCTTATTTCGCTCTTCAAATTGTGCTTTTCTGTGTTGTCGTGTGAAATATTGTGACAACAATGGCGTGTGAAAAACGTAATCCTAGGCTCCAAAGTAAACTGAGAAATGACAGTGAAGACGAAAGCAGTGTGTTAGCGCCACCGTGTAATGAATTAACTAATGTTCAAAGTAGTAATTTGGTAACTGTGCATAGGGAAATGGAGCGGGCTGCAAATAATGGAGCAAGCAGTGAAATAATTAGTGAACAGGAAAGCATTATCGATCGATCGGTCGGCAACAGCTTGCCTCAGGAATCCGAAATGACAGGACACAATCCTGCTAATACTGTAGATTCAGGTTTTGCGTCCTCGCCGTTTTCTCAAATAAGTCAAGATGCATTTCCTGCTTTTCAAAATGCGAATATAGCCGGTTCAAATGCATTGTCGAATAGCACTGAGGAACATGTTTCAGACACCAGTGCATTGTTATTACAATTAATGCAACAAATGGGACAAAAGCTTCAAACATTAGAGACAATGGAACAAGACCAGAGACAAACACAGAAACTAGACACAATGGAACAAAATCTTCGGAAGTTAGACACCACGCTTGAACAAACACGTGAATATTTAACTACTGAGTTACATAACATTGAATTGAAATGTCAAAAAGTCTGTAATGACGTAAAAACACAAATTTGTGAGCATTTTCAACCTATTTTTTCGCGGCATGAAAATGCATTACAGAATCACGAAGCAGCCATAAAAGAACTGCAAACTATTGTTCATGAATATCATGAGACCTTGCAAGCTAAAATTGACTCAGTTGCATCTACCGATTCAGTTACGCGACTTGCAAAAACTCAGGAAAACTTAAAGGACACAGTAGATACTCTAAAAATTGGTTCAGAAAGACACACGGAGGAAATTAGTTCATTATCAGAGAAAGTGGTTCAACTTTCGGATCAGCTAAATAATTTATCTACGAATGTAGATGATAATCTGAATGACACAAAACCGGTAGTCTTTAATGACACAGAAGAGTGTGAACAAATTAGGAAATTCAAACAAAATCAGAATCAAATTAATACGCAACACCAAAGAGAAATCCAGGAAGTACAAGATCAGCTGACACAGGTAATACAAGAATTATGTATTTCAGAGGACACTCGCGCCCCAATACGGGAAGAGGGACATAGAAACACGGAACAGCCACAAAATAATAACACACCGCATTTCGGGAATTATGAAAGAAATTGGCAAGGTACACCGAATTTTGAGATGGAACCGCCGAAACGACGTAACAATGACCGACATGCGTCTCACCGACATGATGACTTTGACTATAAGCTGTTCATTACTATACGTAAATTTAAAACATTTAAGAATTCTGACAACGACATTCATCCACAAGCATGGCTCCATCAATTCTCTTATTGTTTTCCTCCTAACTGGTCATTAGAGCACAGGTTAGAATTTATTTGTAGCTACTTAGAGAAAGAACCAGCTGTAAGAATGCGATCGGTCATTCACGACTGCCACAGTGAAGGAGAATTTTACCATGCCTTCCTCTCAGCATATTGGTCTCAAGCCACACAAGACCGAGTACAACATGGCATCATAATGAAGAAACATTTCGAACAATCTGAATTTTCCAGTCTTGTGAAATATTTGGAAGACATGTTGCACAAGAATCAGTACCTGTCAAACACATACAGCCCCTCAGAACTCATGCACATTTGCTTAATCAAATTACCTGAACATTTATGGCATATTATTTTGGCAGGACGTTGCAAAGACGACACTGAAGCTTTTCAGGGACTCTTACAAGAATTATAAATTGACACTGACAATCGCGGAACGCCAAAACAGGAGCACAACAATCACAGGTTACATCTGTCATAATTCCGCGATGACAGAAATAATACACGACAAGGCTATTCTTACAACGTAAATTGTGACCAAAACAGACACCACCCATATGACAACCGTTGGCAGAGTAGTAATAATTACAGGGAAAGATCACCTCTTTGCGGTAATGACAATCACAGAGACAATAAGAGAAACAGACAATATGGGAACCAAGATAATTATTATCAAGGGAGACAGAATAACGTCAGATGCAACGGTCCAGCGTGCAGTTATGATTCAGGGAGAAATTCTGCACCACGTGACCGACAAGAAAGAAACTATGGAATCTACCGACATGACGACAGACGATATCATCGTAACGACAGACCTGAATTGCATCAGAACTGGCGGGATTCAAACAGAGCAGGGCCTTCTCGACAAGGTGAATTTGTAGAAGTTAGGTCTCCAAATCCCAATAACGACGCGCGCCAACAAAGACACAATAGGCAATGACTCATACTGCTGGCAGCCACAAAACGTACTTATGAAACTGACGACGCAGCTGCCGTAGCTAATAATTACGTAAAAATGGAAGACATTAGGGACATCTTACTCCAGGAGCATGACGTAAAACATAACAACATTGCATAACCTGTGATTCACATTACTGTATATGACGTAAAATTTATGGCAGTACTTGACTCTGGCAGTCCCATTTCAGTAATTAGTGAAACAGCTTTGAGCAAATGCAATAAATCGAACGATTGACCCACACTTCCGTTACGTAAGATTCAATTACAAGGTGCAATCTTTGGAAAAAGTGTAGATGTACGCCAACAAACCAACTTAGAATTCTTTTGTCAAAGCCACAGCTTCTCTATGAACTTTCTTATTGTTCCATTATTGTCGACAGAAATTATACTGGGACGACTTTTTGAATGAATGCGAAGCAATCTTAAACTTTCACAATGCTGAAATAACTTTAGAGACAGAAGTTAAGTCAATAGCTTTGAAATTTGAAGATTGACTCTCAAACCATGACGAGGAAATTAATCGGCTTTACCTTCTGTTAGACAGTTCGTAATTTTCTACGGAACTAGACACTAACAATCAATCTGCAAGTACTAACAGGGGTGATATCGACGACATATTTGAAATTAATGAGTTAATTCAGAATAAAAAGTCAAACAATTGAGAATTGTAATGACACTGATAGGCAGGACCTTTTTGAGATTTTACAAGCACATTCCACAGTTTTTACTCACAAAACAGGAACAATCAAGGGATTTCAATACCAATTTCGTGTTCGTGAGCATACTAAATTTTGTGTTAGACCATACGTAATTCCAGCACATTATAGGGACTGTGTTAGAACAGAAATACAATCTATGCTTGACGAGGGCATTATTGAGCCTGCAGTAAGCTCATACAACAATCCATTACATGTTGTTGAGAAGAAAAATGGATCGATCAGGCTTGTCTTAGATTCGAGACAAATCAATACTATCATCATTCCTGAAACAGACAGGCCGCAAACGTTAGAAGAACTTCTTCAAAATTTTAATGGTGTAAAAGTGTTGTCTTCCATTGATCTCAGATCCAGCTTTTATCAGATCGAACTTCATCCAGAATGTAGAAAATACACAGCTTTCCTTTGTTTCGGCGTTTGTTATCAGTTTCAGAAACTTCCTTTTGGTTTGAACATTTCTTCGGCAGCATTCATTCGTGGGTTAAATTCCATTATACCTGACTTCTTAAAACGTCACATCACCTTATATGTGGACGATATTCTGATAGCAGAAGCTTCATGGGAACAACACAATCGCATCCTCAACAGTTTGTTACGTATTTTTGCAGAATCTGGAATTACAGTTAACTTGGAAAAGTCTGAATTCGGTAGGTCAAAGGTGAGGTTTTTGGGACATATTATTTCTTCTGAAGGGATTCAGCCGGATCCTGAAAAGTTAGAAGCAATCAGAGCCATTCCAGTTCCATCCACAAAAAAACAAGTCCGAAGTTTTCTAGGTCTCGTAAATTTTTACCGTCGGTTTCTGAATATGCAAATTCTAGTTACACCAAAACTTTGTTCTCTCACTGGAAAAAATACTATTTGGAACTGGAATGAACAAGCACAGTTGGAATTCAATTCTTTGAAAGAAGTGCTACTTAACGCGCTGACACTAGCTCATCCAGATCTGTCACAAGATTTCTGCCTTAGCACGGATTCTTCTAATGTCGGTCTTGGTGCCCATTTATTTCAATAAGTCACAGAAAATGACACTACTGTTCTGAAAACCATTGCTTTTGCTAGCCGAGTGCTAACAAAATCTGAAAAAAATAATTCCTTTACTGAATTAGAAGCTTTAGCTATCGTTTGGGCATTTAAGAAATTCCTTTTCTTTCTTTCTGGTAAGCATGTAAAAGTATACAGTGATCATCGTGCATTACAATTTCTTATGTCTTCAAAATTAAATCATGACAGGTTAAAACGTTGGGCATTGTTTCTGCAAGAATTCCACTTCACAATAGTCTACATTCCCGGCAAGGACAACATTGTTGCGGGCGCACTGTCACGCGCACCGGCTGGGCTTGAGAAAAGTAACACAAAAGGCACCCTCGAGAAAAATTTCTGTATTCTTTACATTCAGAAAGTCGCCTTTGATAACTACATCACCACATCTTTAAAGGACATTGCTCATGAACAAGATAAAGATCCGATTTGGAAAGACATCAAGAGCAAATGGCACGAAAAGACACACACACAGATTCGGCATTATTATCTGGTTAGAAACAACATACTGTTCAAACGCTGCACTGTTGATGACAAGCTATGTGTACTTTGCATTCCAGACGATTTTGTTAATAAGCTCATTTGGTACATTCATTTCAGCTATGCACATTTTGGTCCACGAAAATGTTATCATATTCTTCGAACGACTTGTTATTTTAACAATATGGAAAAGAGAATTCGAAGAGTCTTATCTATTTGTAAACTTTGTCAAAAGGCGAAACCATCTACTATCTCACATCGTGCTTCGTTGTTTCCTATCATTCCTTCTAAGTTAAAAGAATTTGCTGCTGTTGATCTCTTGGGACCCTTTGTCAGAACATCGATGGATTTTTGTGTGTTCTAGTCGCTGTTGAACTTACTTCAAAATTTGTTTCTTTCACTCCGTTACGCAAAGCCACTGGACGGTCTGTATCCAACGCCTTTGTTAAAAATTTCTTACGTGAAGTTGGACACGTTAGTAAAGTCATTTCAGATAACGGTCCGCAATTCAGATCTGCTGTTTGGTCACGCATGCTTCGGAATCATAAAATCAAACCTGTTTTTATTTCATTGTACTCACCACATTGCAACCTCTCCGAACTGATTATGAAAGAAATCAATAAGCTTTGCACACTTTATTGTGCCAGAAAGCATCAGCATTGGGACAGATATTTACACTTATTTCAAAACGTGCTGAATGAAATGCCTCATGACTCCACTGCTTTACCGCCTACTCTTGTACTGAAGAATGAAGAACCACCGAACAGAATCAGAGAGCTTGTATCTTTCCCGAATACACGTAAACTTCGACACAAAGACATAATTGATTTGGCTCTTAAAAATATAAAATCTGCAGCAGACAAAAGGAGAAAACTACACGGTAAAGCAAATGCAAAGAAATTATATATAGGTCAGAAAGTTCTCATTAAAGCTGATTCATTGTCACATAAGAAGAAACGCTTGAGTCACAAATTCTTTCTAGTTTACAACGGACCTTACAGAATCCGACGTATACCACATGATAATTGCGTTGAAGTTGAAACTCTGCGTACTAGGAAGAGTAAAGGTTTACACCACATTTCACATGTAAAACCGTTTATTGAAAGATAATCTGCTTTTTAACTTTGTCTTTGCCATAAAACTTTTCACTTCACGTTTCTAGTATGCATTGTCAGACTTAAGAAACTGTTACCATGCAACAATGTTTGAAGTTAAATATCCAATCAAGAACCAAGAGAACTTATTTAAACAGAAATTACGAATGCATTGTTATAGTGAACAGATGTCATAGTGTTATCGTGTGTGTACATTCTTGCTTGTTAGTTACACGATTACATAATGACTATAAGGCTTACATACTTAGAACATATACTGGTGCTGCTAATGAGATTTTAATGCAACATTCTGGTTTACTTGAAAATACATTCTGGATTTAAAGTACTTTCAGTGAGATACCAGATGACACAGTGGTTAGTTTATGTGACAGCTACACGATTTTATCACGATGCTACTAATGAGTGACAATATACAATGTTGCTTTTGCAGTGTTTCTGTTTTATATCTGCACAGTTTTTCTGTATTATTCTGGAAAGTAATACATGTTTTAGTAGTAACTTTTGTGGTATAGCTACAATGAGACTGCCTTTTCCGTAGCACAACAATACGTTACAGCACAGTACTTTCATCATCATGGCAATAAGCGTAATAACTAAGATATCCATACGCAAAGCATTTCACTTCTGTTTATCATGAGGTAAGCACATTGGCTTCTGCAGAACTTACCTTTCGGAGGACGATAACTACGACACTTCCACAGAGATTATCTTACAACAAGACGCACAGTTTAGCGCTACAGTACACTTATTTGAGTGAATAATTCCGTACTTAGATCATTTATTTTTAAAGATATTTGAAGTACAACGATACAAAGGTTTTCCGTGATACATTTCATTCCATTGCTGTAATCTGTAACACCTGAGGGTACAATTACATTCATCCTCAAGGGGGTAAACGCTTACTTTGTGTACCATGTGTTTGGCAAGCACAAGGAGCCCTAGCTAATATGGTATATGCTTATACAACTTTACACATCGGTACCATATTCCTCTAACACAGAATTACATAGCTATCTGATTATTTAACAGAGAAACAAACATTTTTTTTACTACATCAGCGACACATGTTTACAGCGACACTTCACATTTATGAAACTATTTTGTCTGTACTGCATGAACTGTTCATATTTTTTTTGGAACCAATGTGATACTATGAGAGCTTTGAATGATGTATTTAGTATTAGATCATGATTTTTAAAGTACGTTTGAGGTAGATGACACTATTGAAATGAGCAGAGAATTTTCTTTAGGTTTTGAAATTATTGCAGAAGGCTACGACGTTTTTGAGATTTGACTGAAGTGTTATGCTGTTATTATTACGACGCCGATGTGTATTGTGCTGCTGAGGTATGTTTATGATTAATAAGCTGATGCTATATGAGTTATTTGATTATGCTACATATCTGTTATGATGAAATATTGAAGAAGTGTCGACGAATATGTATATGTGTAGTAAGGTAAGGAATAATGAGTAGTGGTTAAGGACTCTGGATTGTGAAAAAGGATGTTGGAAACCAAGAACCGTACTTTAAGAGTTATGAAATGTGTGTAAATCCGTGAATGTACCACAATGTCGACGAAAATTTTCTGGACACTGTTATATTTACAGGATTTTGTTTCTACAGATTTGTAACGCAAATTCTAGACCTGTGAAATTTTTTATATGAGACTGTCACTGTAGTGCAAACTGGTGTCGTAAATATTTCGGTAAGAAAGCCAAGTGACCTTGATGTAATGCATCTTGAGCGGCCAGCTGTGTCAGACGCCTGGAGAAAAAGTCATTAGTGTGTGCCTTTTCAGAGGCACAGGTAGAAAAAAAAGAGGCCATTATCCTCGCTATTGACATTTCTTTGTCGAAAGCATCACAAATACGACACGCTCAAACTTGGAAACATATGATTACACTGTGGAGCTCTTAATTTATGACATTTACTAAAATGCCTAATGAAATGATGAGAAACATTTTTACATCTATTGTCTTTCTAGTTGAGAGATTGCTCAATTTGTTTAATATCTAGTTTCTAGCTGCCCTGCAGCATTGGTTAAAATAAAATTTTATAGATGTACTAATATAAATATTTTATGCCTACAGATCAAGTAAAGAATAACTTTATGATGTAATTAAAAAAAATCGAAGGAGCACAAAAAGACATTTCCCTTCACAGGAATTGCACACAGAATTTTGTTTTCAAGTACTTGGTAATTTGTTTTGTAGAATAAGTTGTGATGCATCACTCTAGTGTTAAGATTTGACATAGGTATTAAAAATGGCCATTTTTACTGTAATATTTTTTTTGCTTGAGCTATGTCATGTTTAGATATAAGTTATTGCATTTGCTGCTGCTGTTTGCCAGGCATAGTGCTACTAAATTTCACTTTACATTACTCTGTTAAGCCAGTTTTACTACTCACTTATTTTTCTTGTTTGCTGCTCATTTTCTTGTATTAGTTGTCATATTGCTGCTTGCTTTTGCCAATTTGCATTTTTTTGTCATTGCTGTTTGTGTTAATTGTTTTGTGCTGCTGCATTGCCTCGTCCCTTAGTTTAGGAACTGAGCTCAGTAGATTTAAGTTAGCTTAAGATGGGGTAGGCCATATAAGAGAACAAGTTGTGATGAATTGGAAGAAATGCATTGAGAAGCTATAAGAAAATGGTTTGGCCAAAAAAGTATTTTGAAATAGGATATAAACCAAAAAAGTAGGGTTTAGGGACAACAGGTTTAGGTAAGATTTTCTTGGAAATAAATAATGAGGTAAGATAATGGAAAATAAATAATGAGGCAAGAAGTGTGTGGACATATAAATACAGAAAGCATGCTTGGGTAGAATTTTTTTGGTGGAAACAAATGTTGAAATAAGAGCAAAGATATATGGAATAAACTTTTGGGGTGGACTGCATTACCAAATGTCACACTCAAAACAAACCCTGTCCTGTATTTTTGTGCTATTACACTATGTGAATTTGTGTTTTTCCTGTCTTTATGTGTTTAGCTAATAAGAGTTATGTTGTAGAATTTTTCTGATAATATGTTATTTTCTTTGTAAAGATGTTTAGACATTATTTATTCTGTTCTGTTTTAATGCTCATGTGTGAAGTTGATGTTTCGGAAGTTATTCTGATCTTTTATCTATGTACTCATGTCATAGTTCCTAGGTAACACTGATGTATGTGTTATTTCGATTCTTTTGTAAAGCCTGTACTACAAATGTTATCTGTATTGTTATGTTCTTTAATTATGTATTTTGTACCTTAGTAATTGTATTCTTATGTTATAAAATTGTAATTGACACCAGTTCATCATATTATTAACTTGTAACTTCCATTTCACTGCACACGTTTCTGTTGGTCATAGTATATGGACAAAATGTGAGAAGTAGGGACTGTTAGTGTTTGCACTTGTGTTAATAATTCAGTAAGCGACTGGATAACAGCATTGCTGGTTCTAAGGACAATTCCAAAAACTTTGTGAGTGCACAAGTGGTGGTTATGGACTTGCTATATTATCCGCAAGTCTCTTCGATGGTGATTGTGCACCTGCACAGTCGCAGCAGATGGCTGCTGGCCATCTCTACAAGGACTACAGTGGGTCTACACCTTTGATGATCCACCAATACCATTATTTCTACAAGGACTACAGTGGGTCTACACCTTTGCTGACTCACCAGTACCATTATTTCTACAAGGACTGCAGTGGGTCTGCACCTCTCGTGGCCCACCAATACAGTAATCTCTAACAGGACTACACTGGTCAGCTCTGTGATGACCTACCTACCAATATTCTTCAAAACTTCGACTGGCTCTGCTGTGGGTTTGCTCTGTTGTGGCCCCTTACCTGTCTGCATGTCGAGAGTCAGCACTGTCTTTCCGCTGGAAGGTCAACACTACTTCTTCAAGACTGCATGGGAATCCACTACATCCGTGTATATTTTCTTTTACTGCTCAGACTTTGAGAAAAACACTGCAATTTTACTGTGATGAACAATCAGGACTGTCTTTATGCACTGTGAGAAAATTTTGGCTTTTGACCTACATTGTATCAATAAGTGTGTGCATTTGATATTTTTGTTATTGTAATTATGTAAAATTTTATCAAATCATTATTGACCACTGCCCAAAACAATTTGTAAAATTTTTTGTGGGGTGCATGGGGGCTATGTAAGTAGGCTGTTTATGTTTTCTTATTGGCAACGTTACGTAGCGCTCTGTATGAAAATAACTGGCTGTGCTGTGTGCAGTATGTGGCTAGTTTGCATTGTTGTCTGCCATTGTAGTGTTGGGCAGCTGGATGGTAACAGCGCGTAGCGTGGCGCAGTTGGAGGTGAGCCGCCAACAGTGGTGGATGTGGGGAGAGAAATGGCGGACTTTTGAAATTTGTAAGACTGGATGTCATGAACTGCTATATATATTATGACTTTTGATGACTATTAATGTAAATACATTGTTTGTTCTCTATAAAAATCTTCCATTTGCTAACTATGCCTATCAGTAGTTAGTGCCTTCCATAGTTTGAATCTTTTATTCAGCTGGCAGTAGTGGCGCTCGCTGTATTGCAGTAGTTCGAGTAACCAATATTTTTGTGAGGTAAGTGATTTGTGAAACGTATAGGTTAATGTTAGTCAGTGCCATTCTTTTGTAGGGATATTTGAAAGTCAGATTGCGTTGCGCTAAAAAAAAATATTGTGTGTCAGTTTAAGCACAGTCATGTATAATTGTTCTAAGGGGACGTTTCAACAGTCGTCACCATAATCGCACAGACTACGATAGCACGCCTCCCATCAGACTAAAATCCTCACCTTATACCACACACTAGTGATTTAGTGCCCCTGCTCATTAGCCTCATTACTCGCTGCAGCTCGCCGATTCTTGTAAGGCTTCGAGCTTGGTGTGCATGTGCACTGAAGCATCATTGGCCACCATCACCAGTTTTATATATTTTGGCCAATAATCCGAAAGAACAGATACCACACATATAAGTAAAACCATGTAGTGACATTACAGTGTTATGGTGATGGTGCATTTAAGCATTCGTCTCATTATTTGATTTTCTTTTTATTGTTTCCGTTGTTTCTTCTATTGTACGTAGTGTATGGAGTCTCCACAATGCCTGAGTTTTTGGCACAGCTAAATTCTACGTAAGGAACGATTGAATCTTGTGTAAATCAGTTGCTTCAGTTGAAAACAGATAACACATACATCCTTAAGCATTTAGCTGCTGGAAGAGAGAGATTGGGCCTCGTCCAGTTTGACCACTCTCTCATTAGTTTCAGTTACTCCCTTTTCGAGCAAGTCAAAGACTCATGTGTTGGCGTTTATACATGATTTATGGACAGCTGCGAGAGTGGTTTTCTTGACAGATGAGCGGTTGTCGCAGGTGACGAGGTTGCGCTTAATAGTCGTAGCAAAGGCAGAGTTTATGTATCACAATAACTTGGAAAATTCGCATACATTCGAGCAACTCAATGAGGACCTACTGCGAATCGGTTCTGTCGTTAACAGCTTAGTGGGGCGGAAATAGATTGCTTTTTTTGGTACAATAAGACAGATTAAGACCAATACGTCGGAGATGATGGGGACTGAAGAAGCAAACAGAGCCATTTGTGAGGAAGTGGAACCAATCATTAGATGCTTTCCTGTGGAGTTCCCACCCGATATGTCAAAAAGGTTGGCCACAGAGCTCGAAGAGGTACATATAGATTTTCTGATATTTTTATCTCATAGTAGCACTTGCAACTATGTCCTCAATTATTTCCTAGATGTATTCCAATATTCCAATCTCTGTATTTACCGTTTTTACCCTCTACAGCTCCCTGTAGAACCACGGAAGTTATTTTTTGATATATTAGTATATGTGCTACCATCCTATGCTTTCTTGTTGTCAGTATTTTCCATGTATTCCTTGCTTCGCTGCTTCCGCAGAGAACCTCCTAGTTACTTGCCTTTCCAGTCCGTCATCTTCTTTCCAGTCCAACATCTTCTGTAGCAGCACGTCTCAAATCGATTCTCTTCTGTTCCAGTTTGTCCATAGTCCTGGTCTCTCTACTATACAATGCTGTGCTCCAAACGTACGTTGTCAGAAATTTCTTCCTAAAATTAAGGTTTTTTTCGTGCTAACAGACTCCTATTGGCCAGGAATGTCCTTTTCGTCAGTGTTAGTCTACTTTTTATGTCCTCCCTGCTCCGTCCGTCGTCGGTTATTTTACTAGCTAGGTAGCGAAATTCTTTAATTTAATCTTTTTTATCTATTTTGTGATCACCAATTAAGTTGCTAAGTTGCTCTCTATTCTTCTTCCTTCCTTCCTTTTGTCTTTCTTCGATTTACTCTCCAACCATATTCTGTACATATCAGACCATTCATTCCATTCAGTAGATCCTGAAATTCTTCCCATTCACTTAGAATAGCAATGCCATCAATGAATACATTATTTGACATCCTTTCTCCGTCACTTTTAATCCTAGTCTTCAAGCTTTCTTTTATTTTCGCCATTGTTCTTGGGCGCATAAATTGAACTATAGGGGCAAAAGACTACAATCCTGCTTACTTTCTTGTTATTTGGTGCACTTCGTTCTTGGTCTTCCACTCTTATTGTACCCTTCAGGTTCTCGTATATATATTGTATATTATCCTTTTTCCCTACAGCTTACCTATATTTTCGTCAGGATTTCAAACACCTTCCTCCGCTTTACGTTGTCGAATGCTCTTTCATGTCGACAAATCCAATGAAATAGTCTTCATTTTTCTTCGATCTTGCTTCCACTATCAACGGCAACGTCAGAACTGACTGTGTCCATTAGCTTTCCTAAAGCCAAAGTGATTGTCATCTAAGAGATCCTCAGTTTCCTTTTACAGTCTTACTGTCAGCAACTTGGATGCATGAGCTGTTAGGACTGTCCGATAACGCTCGCACTTCTCGGCTTTTACAGTCTCAGGTATCACGTGGATGTGGACGATGCTTTTCTAAAAGTCAGATGGTATATCGCCAGTCTGAAACATTTTGCAGAACAACATGAATAATAGTTTTGTTGCTATTTCCCCCAATGATTTTAGAAATTCCGATGAACTGTTACATATTCCATGTGCCTGGTTTGATCTTTAGTCTTCAACAACTCTAAACTCTCATTCTAATATAGGATCCCTTATCCGTTTCCTATCGACTCCTGTTTGTTCTTCTATCACGTCACCAGACAAGTATTTCACCTCATAATGACTTCAGTGTACTCTTTCCACCCATATTCCCCTCTGCATTTAACAGTGGAATTCCAGTTGTGCTCTTAATGTTGCCATCATTGCTTTGAAATTGACCGAAAGTTTTTTGACTTTTCTATCCACTGATTCAGTCCACGTGACAATTATTTCTCTTTAGATTTCCTCATTTTTCACGTACTCAGTGTGTCGTACCTGCACTTCGCATTTATTTCGTTCATAAATGATTTGCGTATCTGTATTGCCGAATTTCCATAATCACTTTTTAATTCCTTCAACTGAAGCATTTCTTCTGTTAGACATGGTTCTAAGTTACCCTCCTTTTACCTACATTTTTCTCTCCATCATCTGCGATAGCCTTTTTCAGAGATGTCGATGTCTCCTCAACTGCACTGCCCACTGAGCTACTTATTATCGCAATATCTAGAGCCTCAGAGAACTTCAGGCGAATCTCTTCATTCCATAGTACTTCCACATCCCACTTTTTGCAGACTGATTCTTCCTGACAGTCTCAGAACCTTCACCCTGTTCTTCATTACTTGATAGTGATCTGAGTTTATGCCGGCTCCTGTGTATGCATATCAATCCAATATCTGATGTCGGAATCTTTACATGATCACGATGTAATGTAACTGAAAGCTTCCTGTATCTCCCGGCGTTTTGCAAGTATACCTCCTCCTCTTGTTCTTTTTGAAGAGAGTATTCCTTATTACTAGCTGAAATTTATTGCAGAACTCAGTTGGTTTCTCTCCTCTCTCATTCCTATCATCTAGTTCACCCATGGTCTAGTGTTGGCGTTTTTGATTAGTAATCAAAACATCGTTTAAGTCCCAACTTCGAGCCCAGCCAACGCTCAAATGCTGAATAAAAATCATCAGCAATGCATCTGAAGACATGCAGTATAATAAGACAACCTCATTCTGCTAATAGCCTTGTCAAAATGAGCAAAAGTGCAAGCACAGAGTCAGTGCCCTTGGGGTGGAAGAATCAGCGTTGATAAGCGGTATGAGGATGTAGAAGGCAATGGGAACTAGTGCATTAAAGACACATACCGTGTATCCAAAGGACATGTGGCCTGTAACTGAAAAGGTGTCATGATGATCTCTCCATTGGCAAAGATTTCTGAATTGGCACCCCCATTCGGATCTCCAGGAGGGGACTGCTAAGGGCGAGGTGACTATGAGAAGAAGAATGAATACTCAACGAAAGCATAACATTCTACAAGTCAGAAAGAGGTATGTCAGAAGTTTGAACGTGTTAGGGAAGTTAGTAAATCTTGAAAGGGAAATGCTAATATTCAATCTAGATATAAAGGGCGTCAATGAAGTGAAATGGAAACACAGACAAGATATACAGTCTCTCTTGTTTCCATAAAATTTAGCTTTATTATTTCAGAACTAATATTTAAATCTGACTGAAACAAAAAGTACTATTATACTTTCTGCATGCCATTAATTCTTAAAATGAGAATAATGGCATTAGTTTATCGAGTTTGTTTTTTACGTAATTCATAATGTGTATGATGGAGAGAGGTAAAAAGCTTGTCATGTAATCGTGAATGGATAATGGTTAAACAAGCTGAAAATCCTGAAAATTCTGTTGTTGTTAATATAATTTCGTTAAGTTAACACTCTTAACTGAGAGAAGTGTGCTATTCCTTATTAATCAGCTGAAAAACTAATTTCAAACGTATATTCTCGTCTGCCGAAGTGCTGGAACAGGAAATGTTTAAATTAATTCACTGCAAGTAGCCCGTCTTTTGCATAAATTTATAAAGTCAAATGGACCATATAATGGAGGCAGCTGCAGGTCGACAATGTTGTTGCTTCTGGAGCTGAAACTGGGGCTTAATTCTGAAAGTGGCTGGATTATTTCGGATGGAGAGGTACTGATATACTTTAAATAATTTCAAGATGTATTTCTAACACATATGTTAAAATTTTTGTAACCTCCACACACATCTTGTTCTATAGCAGTCTTCACCCACATTCAAGTGATCACAGAGGCAGCATCTAACGGAGAGATTGAACGCTCTTTTAATGACACTCTTAATAATATGACCAACATGAAAGGTTTGGACAATAATAACTAAGTGTTTTTCTGCAATTACCATGCCAGGAGCAGATGTTTTATTCTTTGTTAAATCCTATAGGAGCTATTATTATTAATTTCTACGGTTTCAAACAAGTAATACACTTTACAATGAATTCCTGAAACAATTCCAGTTAAACTGATATGTCACACTACATATTTACACGAAAAGTTACGAATTTTTTATTTATTTATTTATTTTGTAAGAGGTGGAGCCCCTCCACGCCCACACCGGCATGATGGCCAACACAAAAGCTCTACTGCCATCTCTGCATAGGGGTTAGTATTCACTAAAGTGAGGTGTCGCAGGATGTGGGTACTGCGATGTATGCGTACATCTGGTTAGGGTTAACCATTAATACGTGCTCATCTGGAGATAGATTGGTCGAAATCGGACGAAGGGTAGCGGTTTGAAGAGCAGAGGAAAAAAAGTGCCAAGGCAAGAGCCAAGGGAAGAAAACCTCTGCGATAGTTAGGTCGGGTGGTAAGAACAGTAGCGGTTGTCTTGTTGCCTGCTATAGGTCGTGCAAGGATAGGCTTTGTTAGTGGTGGGTATCATGCATGTCGATACCTTGACGTTGTGCGTTTGTGCTGCTCGGCGGCTGGCGCTGGGTGCTGGTACAGAGTTCTCGTTCAGCGTCAGCAACCTGCAACAGTTAGGTTTGTTATCGATCTTGTGTCCGAAAGGTCATATACCGGAAGCACAGTGTGAGCGAATGTTGGCAGATTGTTTGTGCGTCTGTGGGCGAGCTCGTCGGTGTCCCTGCTGTGGCCTGTTGGTCGGCTCTAATAGCAGCAGGTAGTTACCAGTCAGTGTTGCTGATATGCAGGGGCTTACCGACGTTTGTCGCTGTTTGCGTATGTTAGGTTACCATAGGGGGCTATGCCCTAGCCAGCAGTGTCTTTGGCCGCTTGTGCTTCCACCTGTGGTTGTGATCGTAGTTTCCTAGAGTGAGGATGAAAGGATTGTTCGAGTGTCTCGAGTTCCTGTACAGTCGTGTGGCGTGGTTTTTGAATACTTCCTTGAGGGTATCAAGGCGGTATTCATGGTGAAGATCCACGGTGCGTGTGTAGCGTGGAGCGTTGCTAATGATTCGTAGCACCTTGTTCTGTATGATCTGCAGGCGGCGCAGTCGTGTAGGAGCAGCATATCCCCAGACGGGAGCTGCGTACGTCATCAGAGGTCTAATCAGTGTCATGTATATGGACCTCGACACCCTCTTAATCAGTGTGCTTTCCCTGTTGAGCATTGGATAGAGCTGTTTGAGCCTCGCGTGCGCTCGATTGGCAACGTATTCGATGTGGTCCCCCCATGTAAGTTTCTGGTCCAGCCAGACACTAAGGTACCTCACTTTCTCTCGGAAACGTATTGGGCGTGTATGTAGTGTTATTGGTCTACAGTGTTGATGTTTGCGCAGTAGTTTCGGTCTGCGTGTGAACAGAACTGCTTCGCACTTGTCGACGTTTACTTTAATACGCCATCACTCCAACCAAGGCTCAGCCGTTCAATGAATTTTATTAATGTGCAGATCTAATAAATAAGCCAGCGTTTCTTGAATATAAACCACTATCACTCACACTAGTAACTGCACCCAAGTAATTTCTCCGACCCGAGGTATGAGAAACGGTGGTGAGAGGTGAATTTACAATGGCATTCCATGCCATCCTGCACAAGGCTGAAACCAACAGCAGGACATGTAGCAAACTGAATGAGACACCTGAGCTACTTTATAGGCCATTAGCAAATGCCGCCCTTAGTCCGTGCTTTTAACGACGACCCTTCGGAAAGCCTTTCTGCAGGAACACAGCCTGAGATCGCTGATAAACGTCCGGAGAAACACAACTCAAAGCATTGGTGGCTCACTGTAGCCACCTGCGTTAAAACTTGTATGAAAGAAAAAGCTGTTTATCTCAGTATTGCGTTGCGGAAGCTAACTTCGGTCCTATGAAAGAAACAACGCCTGTGATACGCTACAAAAACGCTAGTGGGTGGAGTTGTAACAAGTACAAACGCTCTGATTGTCCAGAAGAAAAAACGCATGAGCACCAGCTTCGATATAAGCAAATTTCAGACACAGGAATTCACTCTTCTCTTGCAGAAAATCGTGTTTACGCAAGGGGGCTCGCGCCATTTGGAGACGATTGCGAGAGTCATTATGTGAACACTTTTTCACAGGCATGTCTTAACTCGTGAGGAGTTAAGCTGAAAAGTCTCCTAGTATTGATAATCACTCCGAGCACTGACAGTTAATGCTTGCGAGCGATTTGAGGGCAACAACGTACGCACAATTCCAGCCAAATGGTGTGTACGATGCCAGTTAACTTAGACAGGGAATAAATAGGAGTCTCGGCTTCACCGAAGACGTAGGAAATGTGCCAGACTGGTGTTTAATAGTCGAGAGAGATTTAGAATAGATTCTCATATTGACAGCTCGCTCCGACAGCCACCATTGCAGCCGTCGGCACAAGGTAATCAAAAGCGCTTACACCACACCAGCAAGTGATATTCACTTGACACTCAGAACTGCTGTCGTCTCCGCCTCTCTCTCTTTTTTTTTTTTTTTTTTTGTACATTCAACCATGACCTGTAGTTAAAGATATTCACGATTGGAGGGCTTAAACATAAACGCGAGATATCCGATCTAACGAAAAGGACTGATCAGCCACTGTAGAGTGTTTTGTACTATGGATTGTTGAATTGTTTTAAATGTGTACATTTCTTTGATTGCTCTTTACTTACCCCCATTCAGATTGGTTACTTGCATTGTGCATTTTAGCGTAATTGATAACTTTGATCCCAGTTGTATTTTATTTGTTTGTATTTTTAGCGCCCCCCGAACATGGTCATCAACAATCTGACCATTATAGAACCTTGTAATAGTTAGGAATTTCGCTTCACAATCATGAACACCCAGTATCAATATTTTACCATCCTGTATGTAATTGTGCTAACATTGCTATGCCATGAAGTCATGCTTACAGTAAAAATAAACCTTAACAACGAAAATCTAAGATTTTCACTTTCGCTAACATACAGATATGCCTGAACTCCTACACAATTTCTGTTAGGAATAACGTTTCGTTTACAAAGAGTGTAGTGGAACCGACATTGAAATCATTGTCTGATTACATCACTGTCCATAATGCTGCATTCTTCTGAACTCTGCATGTGTGAGATGGTATCTTACTACATTGCAGGCAATAGGTTCAACACCAAATACCTAAAACACTGACTGAACGTCCTTGCGCAACTGTGGTAGGAAGATAGATCAGCACCAGTCCCACACGACTTAGAACTTTGGCATAAAAATATCTCTCATATTACAAAATGTTACACATTTTGCACAACATGTAATATGCTGTACATCACACATCGTACATCATCCTACTCATTCTTGCATCTACGAGGTAGGAATGAAGTGGGGATTTTCCCATACGACCATTTCACGAGTGTACCGTGAGTATCAGAAATCCGGTAGAACATCAAATCTCCGACATCACTACTGCCGGAAAAAGATACTGTATGAACGGGACTAACAACGACTGAAGAATGATATTACGAGAATGAAAATTTGTGAAAGATCGATACTAGAAACCAGATTTCCCGCTTATCGCTAGCGGTATCCAAGGATGACTCACGGCTGGTCCCAAACTTAAATATGTCGTCAACCATGCGCCTACATCCTGCACCTGTACATCCAGTATGTATATTCCTGTACAGGTGAGACATTTTACTTCAAAGTCGATTGTCCGGTGTCGTCGGATAAGTACGGTATTGCAGTGCCTGTATTACTCTAAATTACCTTTGGACATGCATGCGCTGCAATATCGTATTTATCCGCCTATACCCGGCAATCATCTACCAAGAAAAATTTCCCGCCTGTGCAGGAATATACATAATGGATGTACGAGTACAGATTGTAGACACATGGGTGACGGCGTATGGAAGTATGGGTCTGGCCGTGAGTCCTGCACGAATAGCGAAATAGAAAGGAGACCGCCAGCGATAAGCCATTCCATTCTACAGCTGATAGTTGTCCATATCTTCAATTGCGATTACATTTAATGTGAGATGTTCGGTTGCAACTGTGTCGCCACAGACAGAGTGTGTTTTGAACCAAGGACGAGATATTTCGGCAAGCACTTCAATTATGGGCTGTGAGTTGCCGACCTGAAACCAGGAAAAGAGTTTTGTCCTCTTCCCAATAGACACTGAGGTGACAAAAGTCACGGGGTATTTCCTAATCTCATGTCGGATCTCCTCTTGCCAGCAGTAACTCAAGGTGTCGTGGACTCAACAAGACGTTGGGAGTTCCCTGCAGAAATACTGAGCCATTATGCCTCTATAACCGCCCACAATTACGAAAGTGGTGCCGGTGCAGGATATGGTGCCCGAGCTTACTTTCCATTATTTCCTATAAACGTTCAATGAGGCTCGTGTCGGGTGATCTGGATGGCCAAATCATTCGCTCTAATTGTCCGGAATGATCTTCAAACCAATCACGAGCAATTGCGGCCCGGCGACATGGCGCATTTCCATTCATAAAAAATTTCACTGTTGTTTAGGAACATGAATTCCATGAGTGGCTGCCAAAGGGCTCCATGTAGCCGAACATAACCATTTCCAGTCAAGATCGGTTCAGTTGAACCAGAGGATCCAGTATATTCCATGTAAACACAACCCATACCAATATGGGGCCACAACCAGCCTCCAAATTGTTCAAATGGCTCTAACCACTATGGGACTTAACATCTGAGGTCATCAGTCCCCAAGACTTAGAACTACTTATGCCTAACTAACCTAAGGGACATCACACACATCCATGTCCGAGGCAGGATTCGAACCTGCGACGTAGCAGCAGCGCGGTTCCGGACTGAAGCGCCTAGAACCGCTCGGCCACATCGGCCGGCTCCACCAGCTTCCACAATGCTTTGTTGACAATTTAGGTCCGTGGGTTCTTAGGGTCTGCGTCACACTCGAAACCGACCATCAGCTCTTACCAACCGAAATCGGGACTCACATGACCAGGTCACGGTTTTCCAGTCGCCTGGGGTCCAATCGATATGGGAACGAGCCCAGGAGAGGCGCTGTAGAAGACGTTGTGCTGTTAGCAGAGGCACTCACGTCGGTCGACTGCTCCCGCCGCCTATTAAGGCCAAATTTCGTCCACTGTCGTAACGGCTACATTAGTCGTGCGCTCCACATTGATTTGTGCCATGTATCACACGATGTTCCTTGTCTGTTTTAGCACAGTTAACTATGCAAACGCTGCTGCTCTCGGCCGTAACGTGTGCGTCGTCTGTGGTGAGAATTAATGCCTGGACCCAAACACAGGGTGCGGCCATTTTCGAAACAATCAAGAAGGAACTGTCTATAGTAGCCCCCCGCATTATAATGTCGACTCGTACCTGTTTTGAGATTCTCTGTGCTTTCGCACCAAATACGCCGGATACAGTGAATCCAGTAACAGGAAACGTTAATACTGTCCCTCCTCTGCTGATCTGTTTATAACAATATTGCGTCATTACGCTAATGTTTGCACCTGTGTGGATCAAGATCTCAATATCGATACCGTTTACTACTCCTTGCACGACAGCTTGTAAGATTCGTCCACCTTTACTGGAAATATTCGGCAGTATTCTTAAGACTGTGATCTCGGAATATTGAATTCCCTAACGATTTCCGAACTGTATGGTTCATGCTTCTAGCTACAACTACCATTCCGCGTTCAAAGTCCCATCGTGCGACTATAATGGCATCGGCCACCTTTTCACATGAGTCACCCGATTACAAATTAAATTTTAGCTAGGCCGATCCACTGCTCCTCCATACTTGTATAAGAGATACTACCACCATGTGTATATGTGCATATCGCAGTCCCACGACTTTCGTGTATGGTCTGGAGATCTGACAGCAGAATTGTGTGGGATTTCAGTTGGCGTTTTTGGAAAGTATTGAGGGATGTGGAAATGACGACATGATGATAGTGGATTCAGTCACAGCTAAACTGCCTGGAGGGGAGTTATATTTGTTTACAGCCTACGTCATATCCAGTAACTGTTCTAAATTTGACATCGGCCTTCCCACAATGGTATGATCGACTTCCGTCTGAATATCGAAGTTAAGCGCTGTTGGGCTTGCTGGCACCTGGATGGATTACGATCCGTGTTTGCCGAGCACTGTTGTCAAGGGCTGTGCACTTAGCCTTTTCGAGGCGAATTGAGGAGCTACTTGATCGAACAGTAGCAGCTCCGGTCACGAACGCTGACAACGGACGGGAGAGGAATGTGCTGACCACTTGTCCCTCCATATCCGCATTCAGTGACGCCTATCTACTGAGCGTGACATGGTCGTCGGTCGGCGCCGTTGGGCCTATCGAGGCCTTAGCGGACGGAGTTTCATTTTTAGTTGTTGTAAACTTGCAGTATTGGCTAGGCTAATTTGTACTTCAGTGCTGTCTCCCACTTAGTAACTGCCACATTTCAGAAGTGTGACTAATCTCACTGTTATGTTAAACGATTCTGATACTGTGCTCCCACACGGCGCCTCCGTTTTATCCCTGTGCACTTTGTGTAGTTAGTAGTCTTTGTAACCTGTGTTTTGCATGAGTTGTAAATGAAAGCGAAATCAGTCGCGTACGGTAAAGACTAGTATATCATTTATTTACTTAAGTGAGCTAAAGCAAAGTAAGTTTCAGTGGAATTTCTATTAAAGCGCTTGTGTAACACGATTGGCTGTTGGTTCTTCGAAATGTCAAAACTAAACTGCACAGTGTGAGGTGAGTAATATATACTGTACTTTATGGTAATTCACGAGACGTTAAATGAGCTTTGCTTTGTATAATCTAAGAATGATTGTCTTCGCTCGTTGGTTATTGCTAAGTCTTGTGACCTTTTCGCGGTAAACGTAATAAATCCAATCCAGATTGGCACACTGGAATTATGACTGTTACTGGTGAGCACTAACTCAGATTTCTTTTCAGGATACCTGAGATAATGTATTGTGTACACTGTTATGTTCCCGTGGCAGTTGTACCGTGAACCGTGTGGCCCACAATGTTTTCCAGGTAGTCACTGTATCACCTGACCAGATTTACGCTCCACCAAAGTAATAAACAAGATGGTTGCTGGAATTTATTTTTGAATTTATTGTATATTGTAATTGTCAAATATAACTGGTACATCCATGCATTTCAGCACCGCTGATATAACTATTAGTTGAACTGGAAGTCATTTATTAAATAGTGACGTATTGTGTTTATTTTAAGTGAATTATTGAGTTGCAATTTCTTTTAATTTAAATTCGTGCTGCCGTTTCATACTGCAGCTCATTTTTAACTACTTCTGTATTTGGACTGCAGAGAAGCTTTAAGCTGATATGTGGCCATGTTGAAATACGGTATAAACTAGTAACCGTTGAAGTAAAATTTTTATCAAATTTTAGTTTTTCTAAAGCTATAACTTCACAAAGTGAATCTTTGTCATTCTTATGGCTCTTTAGAAATCATGTCTTAAAGAATTGTACAGTTAATTTGTCAAGCTTGCCTTTGCAATGCGAGCACTTGCTTTTCACTTTAAAGAAACTGTTTCTTGTTTTGTTATATATATTGTTATAAATAAATGCAAAAATAGTCATTCTACACAGTAGGCAGCCAGATCTTGCTCCACACCCTCATATGATACAATGGATAAAAAAATAAAATTTTGTTAGTTGCTAAAAGAAACGTGTTGTGTTCTAGAAGTAGGTCAGAGCTGAATCTTCGTGAGGCTTCAACTCTCTCTTCAAAGACTAATTTCATCCCTTATTAAGCAATGTTCCTTCACAAATAACAAGTACGCACATTACAAATTCCCGCCTCATTGCACCAAAGATCGTTATAGTTCTCTCTCCCTTCCCTCAGCAATGTGTAAATGAAGCAATTCCTTCCTGTCGTCCTAACTAATGGCCTGTGTTAATCTAATGTTGGCGGAAATGGTGTGGAAGTCTCGGCCCAAGAATAGGTTCTCTCAGAGGTAGAGAGTTAGCTCGTGCTCTGCAAAACATGCGTCAAAATATGGAATCGCTCTACACCGTATTTTGACTTGATTATAAGACAACTGAAACGTCTAAGCTCAAATATGCCACATTAATAAATTGCGCTGATGTCGGATGCAATCCCGCTATACATACAATTCATCTAGCATAATATCAAACTAATCCATTCATTGTAGGGCGATCAATACATCATTAATTGTTATTGCTGTACCTGCTGCTGAATGGACCTTCACTGGTACAAATGTCAATTTCTTTAGCTTTTCCCACAGATTCAAATTAATGCTAACTTTTTTTATATTCATCTGCTTCCCCAAGTCCTTTGCTGTCTCACAATTTTCATTTCTTCTTCATGAACTTTCATTCCTTCTCCCTACTTTTCTTTAGCTTGCTCAGTGTACAAATTTAATAACATCAGGGATATATTACAAACCCATCTCACTCTCTTTCATCCACTGCTTCCTTTTCATGCTCCACGACTCTTGCAACAGCTGTCTTTACAAGTTGTGTATAACATTTCGCTCTCTGTATTTTACACCTGCTACATTCATAATATGTAAGTGTGTTACAGTTGACACTGTTTAAAGCTTTCTCCAAATATACAAAATTTATAAACAGAGGTTTGCCTTTCCTTAATGTGTCTTCTAAGATAAGTCGTAACGTCAATATTGCCTCCTGTGTTCCAACATTTGTTCGGAGTCTGAACTGATCTTCCCTAAGGTGATCTCCTGCCAGTTTTTGATTCTTCTTTAAATAATTCGTGTCAGTATTTTCCGTATAAAGGTTAACTCCTTAAGTCGCAAAGTGCCAAAGAAGCACATAATTTCAAATTGTCATAACTACATGTTTCTTTGTGCTTACCTTCTTTAGGATCGAAACTGAAGGATTTAAAAAAAAACTGAAGGAAAAAAGATCCATTTTTAGCCCTCCACTGAGTTTTATCAAAATCTGGATTGAATGGTTACCTAATAGTTAAAAGGAAACACACACATACACAAAAAAACACTTAGATATTTCAGTCTTATCCTAGTGAGCTTAGTCTCCCTCAGATTCACTGGCTTTATGCTCCTCTGAAAAAAAGTGAAAGGATTGAAACTTTGTATTCATGGCAGGCGTGATTTGCGTGTTTATAGCAGATTGGCTTGACACGATGCAGACATCTCGACAAGGTAAATCTCCTCGGAACAGTGTCAGTCGTGCAGGGCATGCCTCTACGCCTCTTGAAGGATGGTTCGTCATTACGATCATCGTTACCAAATTTCTCGTGGGGTTGAACTCCATCCGACGGATTTGGAGGTTGGAGGGAATTTTAAGAATCTTCTTGCTCCTTCTCTATAGTGATGGGAGAGCAAGCTCATGGGCTAACTTTTAGAGGAACACACTCCTGAGCAATACCTCAAGATCATTGCCAAGATAAACGAGAAGGAACTTAATACAAGCCGCATTCACCATCAAATACAAAATTATCTTTGGCAGTTCTTATTGTTTCTGCATGCATCATAAGTAGAACGCATTTGGCCTACAGTGTCCCCTCCACTTTTTGTGGAGTTGTAGGCTGTTATGATTGGCCCTCTGGCCTCTCCAGGGGAAGGATCAATAGCATGGTCATTATGAGGATCACATTATGAGGATCACATTTTTTTCCTGTCTTTGGATGAACGAGGGGTTTCCCACCATTGAACCCGAACATTCAGTCATACTGCTTCCTTCCTTTCACCTTCATAAAGGCCACAGGCAATTCTATCTTGTTTTTAATTACTGTACCAACATACTTGATTTCATGCTTTTGTGCTCATGAACAAGAGCAAAGTAAGAAAACCAGTGTCTGACGTAATTTTTCGTCCACTTCCCAATAAGGGTTGAACGATTGGTTGACGACGTCAGGCGGTTCGTTGCTCGCTGTGAGAGGACATACGGGCTGTGTGCCACCATAAACTTCTAAATTGTATATGTAGGTCATCTGTGCATCCACGAGGCGAACAGTTTGGTCCCATAATAATATACCGATGTAAAAGCATTCATCTTCTAAAATCTAGGTGCATTTCGTCGATGGTGGCACTCTTTTCAAGAGAATAGTTCTTTTGACAATTCTCCACAAAGAGTACAGCGATTTCAGAATAGGAAATAGCCTATCATACTTATTATTTTGGACCCTGGAATTGAGAACGACAAAGTGAAAGCATCTGGCCAAGATTATGAAGCGTCTAATACTCAAGACCATGTCAAAGTTTTCAATTCCGTCGTTTTCACGATCTCAGAGCTCTTCCGAACTTCGGCGTTTTTCTTTACAATAAAACAATATACGGCCCAAACATCGGTAACATCTGATGCCTAATGTCCTTCATTCGACTAAATTTCCTTTTGATGCTCTTCATATATTGACTGGTATATTTCACCACCATTTCCAGTATGGTGTCAAAATGTGATTACAACATGTAACTTGGGTTTTGGCCAGTACAGCTGCTCCTACGATCCCTGGTAGGAGAGTGGTAATATTTTCAGGTCCTCTGCACCTACCTCTATTCGGTGGCTTGCTGGTCCATTTAGTCTTCTCGTCTTTCCCTAATGAGGGTGATGAAATCTTATTCTTCAGTATCTCAAGCGTCCTTACCATAAGAATCGCCAGTATATTCTCGTTCAGAATCCATTAGCCATATCGTCTTTTATTTCTTCAAGCTCACTTTCTGACGCAATATCGCTTTCTTCACTTAAATCTTCTGTTAGAACTGGAAACTCATTCTGTTAGCACTGGAAACTCATCATCATCAGTTGTCAAAAGTCTCATTACCTTCTCGACGTCCTAGGATTTACAATATGATGGCTTTCCCCACCAGCATATTTCTATGGGACCAAACTGTTTGCACTCATGGATGCAAAGATGACCTACACATACAACTTAGAAGTATCCTCTTTGCCATATTATCCAAAAGTCTGGAAGAAAGAACCAACGAAGTAAATTAGTTCAGCCACATCGAGTTAAGTTGCAATTGAAAATTACGCACACCTCATGAAAATACCATATCAATGAAGTTGAATGACAGAAAAAAGCGCAAAATACGGATCTTGGGAAAACTTGCCACCTTCGGTAGCAATGTGCTCTTTTGGCAACTTATTGTGGAAACACTCTCTGAGGCGTCGTAGCGACAGTTGTGGCGGTAGATCGGGAAGTCCTCCCCCAGCCAGTAGGCTACTGTGGAGAGGGACGCCACCTGTCAGCTTCAAACAGTGGAGCCAACCCAAAAAACGTAACAGAGCTTTCTTGTAAGGATGTTTCAGGGGAGGTAATGCTGCGAGATAATTTTTAAGAAAGAAATTCGATACGTTTTGCCGTTTCCGAGTTATTTAGCATTGAAGTTAGCCAATCAGGTCGTTGTGTCTGCAAATTCAAGCATTTTCACTCGCTAAAATGTGGCAATGCAGAGACATCTGTGGGTTCTTGAGTTATCGCCTGTTCAAATGCTCATTACCATTTAAACGTCCCTTTAAGCGAGGCAAGCAAAATCTACGTTTGTCCATTTTGAGGAAACCAAACGAAGAACAAGTTTGGACGCACATTTCAGGCAGACGGTTTGAATTTGTGAACACGACTTGATTGGCCAACTTCAATGCTAAATAGCTCAGAAATAGCACGTCTCGAATTTTCTTCTTAATAATACTTCGTCAGCACAGCCTCCCTCCCTCCCACCCCCCCCCCCCCCCCCCCGCAACGTCGTTAGATGCTTTTCAAACCGTTTCTGGTCACTCTATATTCACTTTTTTAACTTTTCAGCTATACTTCCATATCCTTACATTTGTCCTCTAGCCATTCCTGCTTAGCCATTTTCCACTTCCTTCAGTATAATTTTTTAGAGATTTGTTTTCCCTTTCAACAGTTTGATTTTCTGTATTTGTTGGATTTTATCCCTTCATCAATTAAATTCAGTGCTTCCCTTGATATTCTATGATTTCAACTAGAGCCGGCATTTTACCTATTTCATAGTCTGCTACTTTCACTATTTCATCTCTCAAAGATACCCACCCATTCATTTTATACTGTATTCCTTTCCCCTCCTGTGGTCAATAGTTGCCCAATGGTCCCTCTGAAACCTTCAACTTATCCAAGTCTCATCTCCTAAATTTTATACGGTTTCACAATTTATTCAGTTTTAATCCACAGGTCGTAATCAATAAATTGTTGCTAGAATCCACATCTACCCCTGGAAATGCCTTATAGCTAAACATCTGGTCCGGAAAACTCTGTCTTACGATTATGTAATCAATCTGAAATCTTCCGTTGTCTCCAAGTCTCTTCCACATATACGTTCTCCTTTTATGATTCTTAAACCAAATACTTTGTGCTAAATTCAACCAGGTGGCTTCTTCTTTCATTCCTTTCCTCGTATTCAACTACTATTTTCTCCTTGTTTTCCTACTCTATGTACTATCCAGTCCCAGTTCGCCGTCTCAGTCAAATCATACTCTCCCTTAACTGCCTGAATGATCTGTGTCAGGCAGCATCCTGTTTCACTCCTTGCCCCCAGTAAATATTCAACTGATGTTTTTCCTTCTCTTCCTCTCTTACTACAGGATTCCAGTTCGACATCGCAATCACATTTCGCTGTCCCATAACTGTTTTAACAATTTCTTCTCTCTACTGTATTAGATGCCTTGGCTATCATATGATCTTTTTCTTAATTTGGTTTCTGTTTACATGGAGAGCCCATTAAGGGCTGTGCGGATAATCGTGCACTTCTGTTTTTAATGCCATCTGAGTTAACACAAGATCATTTTTAACGTTGGGCTCTGTACCCACAAGAATTTCACTACACTATCGCCTACATACCTGATTCACAAAAAGTTGTTGCCGATAATTTGTCTCATGCTCTAGTTGGTTGGGCAGATGTATCACGTAAGACATTCAAGAGAACAGTTTCAGTTTGTTGTATATCCGTGATACTGCTAAAGAAAAAGACAGAGATCCTATATGCAAAGAACTAAAAGAGAAATGGAGAGACAACGCAAACGCTACACAAAGACATTTTCATCTGTAGTGTAATAACTGTCTTTCCAAACGTTGCTCTGTGAATAGCTCTCTTTGAGTTGTATGTAAGTTATTTAATCTTATGAATAAACTCATCTGCTATACTCATCTCAGTACTGATTTCAGTCGAAAGAAATGTTTTCACAAACTTTGTGTGACTTGCTATTTCTCTAATATGGAGGAAAGAATACATAATACTTTGAAAAAAAACATAAAATCTTTAAAAAAGCAAAATCGCCGACCATATCACACAATGCTCCGTTGTTTCCCATTGTCCCTGCTAAATTAAAACAGTTGTTTGCTGTAGATTTGCTAGTACCATCTGTCAGATCAGACGAAGGACTTTCTGATTTTATTTTACTTACTTCTTCGTGGAACGCCACTGCAAGGATGTTATCTGCTGCTTCTGTCAAAAACCTCGTGTGAGAAATTCTGCATGTGGATAAAGTGATTTCGAACAATGGTTCACAGTTTTCCATTAAATAAAATTTTTATGGGGTTGTGACCGCATTGTCAATATATAAAATTACCGATGTTTCAGTCCCTGTTGCGAGCGACATTCATAGTGCTTTTGTTTACTGCTGAATGAGAATACGTGGTTTGTTTCTTATATACCTGCGGACGTGGCTGTTAGCTAATTCTGATAGGCTGTTAAGGAAGAAGGGGAGGTGGTAGAAGTCTTTATTAGTGTTTTTATTATTTCTTTTCATTGGTGGAAACCCGACGTTTCCACTGGTGTTTGCATTACTGCTTATGATTGGTGGAAATCGGCGAATGATCGGATGGGCAAAATTCTCCGCCGAGCAGGCATCAAGCCGATTTTTCGAAGCAAACCGAATAAAAGATGTGCTTTCAAGATATTTAAAACCGTTACACTGTCATCTTAAACAACTCTGATTCTAAGTCACTTCTGCATCAGTAATGAAATTAGCCAATGCATTTAACAAAGAGGCCGGCCGGAGTGGCCGAGCGGTTCTAGGCACTTCAGTCTGGAACCGCGCGACCGCTACGGTCGCAGGTTCGAATCCTGCCTTGGGCATGGATGTGTGTGATGTCCTTAGGTTAGTTAGGTTTAAGTAGTTCTAAGTTATAGGGGACTGATGACCTCAGAAGTTAAGTCCCATAGGGCTCAGAGCCATTTGAACCATTTGAATTTAAGCATGTGGAAAAAGTGCCAGACAAATATAATAAAAGAATTCTAGAATCAATCAATCAGATTCTGTAAATTATCACCATGAGAGCGGTTCTGGCAGATTTCGTTTGAGTGGGAAGTTTCAGATAGTTCCTTCGTACTGGGAAGAGAAAAAAAAATACAAGGAAAGAAGCAGTATGTTTTTCCCAAAGCAAATGTCACCATACAGTTTCTGGGCATAAAAAATGATCATAGTAAAAAATAAGACTTTTTAAAACAAAAAGTAATTTCTCTCGTAATATTTACCTCACAAACGAACACAGTAGACTGTGTTAGTATAGGCAGCGCAGCAATATTTATAATGAAGTTGACAGTAAAGTTCAAATGGTTCAAATGGCTCTGAGCACTATGCGACTTAACTTCTGAGGTCATCAGTCGCCTAGAACTTAGAACTAATTAAACCTAACTAACCTAAGGACATCACACACATCCATACCCGAGGCAGGATTCGAACCTGCGATCGTAGCGGTCACGCGGTTCCAGACTGAAGCGCCTTTAGCCGCACGGCCACACCGGCCGGCAAGTTGACAGTAAAGAAGTCAGCTACAACTGAACAATATTTTTGAGACAAGAAAATATGTAACTTTTATTTGATGTTTAGTTGTTTTGCAAATGTACAGGCGAAAGGCCAGGAGGTCTTCCTCTTTTTCCGATGAGTCTGAGTCACAGACAACTATTTCTCTTACGCAGTGCAAGCTATCTGGTGCTGTAGAAAAGATACAAACGATGGATATAATGGGCACCCTAACTCAATCGCACCAACACTGACACCTGTTAACTAACTCTTGCTGTCAAATTCCTCGAGCTGATCACTAAATTACACAAAAAGATATATTGGTAAATAACCCAAAGATCAAGTTGTTAGTAAAAATTATTTTTGTGGATATATGCGATAATCTTAGTATCTGAAGATGACATATTTTTACCATAATTACTCCCAACATTTTGTTAAGTTTACGAGTAGTTAAAATTTACTGTAGCGTTTTATTATTACCACTTAACTACAAGAGGTAGTGATAAAATTTTGACATGGTGAAGACCTTTGTCGAATCAGTTACCATTTTGGCTGTTCAGGAAAGACTCCACTTCAAAAATCATCTCTTTTTCATTCTGGCAATGCGTCCCCCGCCCTGCTTTCTTCATCTAAGGAAAGAGAGTTACTGGTAGCAGTACATACGAAAAAAAATCCACTTCTGCGTGACTGTACTATTGAAGACGAATTTCTGGAATCAGTAACCACTGTAAAAGATATACGATTAGCTATCCAGGGGAGTCTTAAGTGAAATGGTCACATAAAACAAACAGTAGGAAAAGCAGATTCTATTCTGAGATTCATAGGAAGAATCTTAAGGAGATGCAACACATCCATGAAGAAAGTGGCTTGCTCATCAGGTTGAGATCCTTACCAGTAGGAGTGATGGAAGAGATAGAGAAGATCCAACGAAGAGCCGTACATTTCTTCACGGTATCGATTGGACGACGGAAAATGTTACCGAGATCCTCAACAAAGTCCAGTGGCAGACGTTAGAAGTGAGGTGTTGTGCGTCAGAGAGAGGCTAACGAATGAAAGTTTGAGAGAGCAACTTCCGATAACAGTCTCACAATATAGAACTTCCTCCCACATACATCTCGAGAAATGGCGCGAATGGCGAGAAAATTCGAAAAATTCTTCCCAGGCGCAATTCGCGAGTGAAACAGGGAATGGAGAACCGGCTTACTGGTACCGGAAGTACCCTTCACCACACACCGTTAGGTGGCTTGCGAAGCACGATGTAAATCTATATGCAGATGTCAGGAGAAAAAATTGGAGAGGAGACGGAGAGGGGGGAGAGTCAAAGAAGCCGGATGTGTGTTACTGTGTTTTGATCAAAGAAACTGTGCGTTGTAGTGGAGCGGTTGATGTACTTCTCGGATGTCCAGCTGCATCATTCAGTCATGTGGACCGAGTATTTCAGTGGTCTTTCCGGTCGTCATCTTCAAGTGAGAACACTGTTTTGTGATTTCCATCGAGGTTAGTAAACAAAGTTCTCGCTTGAAGATGGCGGTCATATGTACCGCTGAAATGTTGTTTCTACAGGGTCAAAATTTGAAGTTGACAAACCAGAACAGCTCGAAAAATAAGCTTCACACAAAAAAAGTGTAGAATCCAAAGTTGATTATTTTCGAGGGGACACCTGTTGGTGCTAAAATTAGCCCGCCACCCCATCCCCCTTGGGATGGGGTGGGAGGCAACTTTAAAATTTCAAATGGGAACCACCAATTTTTATTGCAGAATCAGATTCTACATAAAAAGCTACGTACGTTTTGTCTTAAACATTTGATTTGGTTCTTGGTAGCTGACGCTGTATTTCAAGAAAATCTATGTTCTCATTTTTGTGTGGAAAATGGTTACTAATAAATAAAAAATATTTATTTACTTCATAAATTTTGATTCGTTAAAACTAAAACTCTCCCTCTCTCCCCATAGAGTGGGGTTTGAGAGAGGAATTAGAATTTTACAAATGTTGACCCAAATATTTATTTTTTCCGCAAATTCAGATAAGTTTTGTTTGTAAAACTCTAAATCGTCTTTCTCAAACCCCACCCTATGGGGAGAGAGGGAAAGTTTTAGTTATTTCGAATCTAAATTTACCAAGTAAATAAGTATTTTTTATTTGTCGATAACCATTTTCCACGCAAAAATGAGGACATTGATTTTCTTGAATTACAGCGTCAACTACCAAGAATCAAAACAAATATTTAAGACAAAATGTACGTTGTTTTCTTAGTAGAATCTGATTCAGCAATAAAAAAACGAGGGTTCCCATTTCCCCAGGGAGTGGGGTGGCGGGCTACTTTTAGCACCAGCCGAAGTCCCCCTCGAAAATTATCAACTTTGGATTGTATGCATTTTTTCGTGTGAAGCTTATTTTTCACGTTATTATGGTTTTTCAACTTAAAATTTACACCCTGTAGATGACAGTAAGACCCGACTGTAGACGCGACAGCAAGATCATCAGTTAATACCCTGGAGTGCTCTACGTAGTCACAACACTTCGAAAGCTTCCCGCGACACTTTGTCTTCATATACTCCCATAGCAATATCAACAGACTTCAGTAGTGTGCTCCTGTGACGATGTGCTTTTTACGAGCATAATTTGTTTGCACCACACTATGGCAGCCCCAGAAAACTACATCATGCTCGATGGTGCTCGGATCTTCCCCTTTCGATGGTGCTCGGATCTTCCCCTTTCCCGGTGGTGGCGAATCCACACTTTCCCGCTGAATGCTGTGTTTCTTTTCCTCGGGGTCGTATTGATACACCAACACATATCGATAGTCTTTAGGAGGGGTTTTCGAAAGGATGTGGACAGTTGCAGAACCAGGCGGGCAGCGACCATTGTCATGGTGAAAATGAAGTAACTGGAAAGTCAAACGTAATTGACTGTCACTTTTCCCTCTACCGCCTAGATTATAAAACGGCGGACCTCCATCAGGATGCCCTCCACTTCTCTTCGGCTCCGTTGTTTTCACAGAGACATGTTATGCCACTTCGTCGTTATTCAGACTTGTTCGACCGCAGTGGAAGCGTCTACTGGACCGTACGATTGTGTCATATGATGCAGCGTTGTTGCCTTACATTTCACCAACTAAACATAGATTCTTGCATCGTTGTTTCCTTTGAAATGCACAACAGGAATTACGGGACAATGATCCTATTTATGAAGAAGCTGTACCATTTTATTTTGTCTCGTCTACGGACGTGGTACGGTATTGTGGCCCAGGAATGCAAATATATGCCTCCAAAAAAAAAAGAACACTGAATTGTGCAAAGGTATTTTTCTGCGTGGTTATTAAAATGTTGTAATTACCCATACTAACTATACGACGAAACACAAGAGAGCGTGAGAATATATGGTTTAGGTCGTAAGAGTATGTATTCATTACATTATATCATGTTTCCTGTAATTTTAACAAAAGCTGTATTCATTCTTACACAAATTATTGGTGTCAGCAACTAACTACATTGTAAAGGGTAGTGATAATTAAACTTTAGCTTCTTTAGAAGTTCCTCAAGAAATATCAGTGATCGTCGGTCAATGAAACTGTAGCATCGTCCAAAGATCGCGCTGCCACACCAAAATCGGGAACTGATATCGATGCCACAGACGTTAGCGATGTCTCGCTGTAATTCGCAAAGACATATGGGTGGTACTCCTGAAAATCACGCCTCTTTTCTCTATACACAAGGGTCCTCGCACCCGTGGTCAACATAGCGACGAGCATGTGACATCTCAACCTCAGTTCGTGACCTCATCTGGGGGAGACATCATCACAGCGTAGGACCAAAGAGTTGTTAAAGTTACTGATGAACTTGTACTGTAGTACATGTTGAACAATGTGTCCCAAGAGAATATTTTGTTAATCTGCACATCAAGTGATGATTGCATAGCAAATGACAGTTGTAAGTTACCCAGCACTTCTGCAGCAAAGAACTGAGTAAAGGTAAATATTAAATATTTGATTCATTATTGCAGTAAAGTGAGCTAATATTTCATGTGTTTTAGTATGATGAGCCTTCTCCCAGTGCAATCAAAAAACCCACAGCTATGGCTGGACGAAAGCAGTTTCGCCTGGTCACAATAAATGGGATTGCATTGAGACCTCGCTAGCGTTCGTGGTTACCCACATGCATTGCCGACTTTAGGGTGGTACAGTGATCTCTTTACGATAGCACACAAATTTTGTGGAGACCTTTGTAAATACATGTATAAGAAAATAAAGAATAAACCATTGAAAGAAACACATTTAAATTTCCACATGAGAGGGTACATCTGTTAATTGTGTACCATGTTTACGTTCGAGGTTACAAACGGTGCTGAATGTGATGACCACCTGTATCCACAACAGTCTGGAACCACACTAGTAACGGCAGTACTACTGCCCGAACAATTCCCAGTGTCCCGTAGATACACCCTGTGCTTCAGGTAGCCCCATAGCCTGATTCTGGTGGCCACGCAGTTTGGAACGATTGACTAATTATTCGGTTTTCTCCAAGTGTGTTACGGAACAACTGAAACAGCTCACAAGGAGTATGACGTGGATTTCCATCGTGCATCAAAACAGTTGAGTCCAAAGCACCTCGCTCCGATAGAGGAAGAGTCACGTGTTGACAAGCAGACCACAGTGATATGTGTCATTCAAACATGTCCTTGGGTCCTTGGTCCTTGTTGTGCTAGTTCCTCCTAAGTCGCCGTAATGGCAAGCCATGACACTAACAATACGGACAATGTAATTTCATCAACGAACAGTCTGAATATCGTTCCTACAGAGTTAGGTACCCATGCGATAAAAGTAGCTCTCCGTCTACACGGGTTCAAGTAGTGAAAGTAATCATAGCTACCCTTCACAGTATTACATCTAACACGATACTGCTTGTGATCACTACAATAAACTCTACAAAGACAATACGTACAACATAATATACCTTTGTCGGATATTGTCCGCCACATCCTACGATGCACTGCACCGCTTCCCAGTCCGTGGGCACACCCTAGCGGTTCCTGGGTCGCTGCGGAGAGTGCCGTGGTGGCAGCTGTGTGTCGGCTCACTGGTTGCATGGGTGAATCCCCTGGTCCGATGGAGCACCGTTGTTGCCGATGAGAAGTGTAGCAATACGCTGGCTCTCGTCACCCATCTTCTAGTTCCCTGGCTGGCGAGACACGGCGAAAGGCTGCGTTTCCACTCTGGTGTAGTTGTTATGGTCGCCGTGGATGTAGTATTGGTTGTTAACATGATTCAACTGTTGACCTCAGCCATCTTCGCTCCGTTGCTTTTTGATCTTCGGTCGCAACTTCCTCTAGTACAGCAGAGAGGAATTGACTGACAAATTAATGCGCTACCGAAGCCTTTCTTGAAATTGCTTCGACAATATTTTTCAGGATCTGCCATTCTGTTTCGCAAAAGTAGTATTCCTTGATATCGAGGCTTCCTTGCCGATTCAGTCGCTACCGATCAGTATCAGCAACAACGTCGAACAGCAGACACCCCAGCGTGCCTTCTTCATGAGGCGCATCCAGAGGTTTGTCTTCGACCAATTTTAGCTACGTTGGTGGTAGGTGGCGTAAGGCCCGTGAGCCACCAAGAAAGTTATGGTGCCTCATTCCCAGTCTTCGTTTTATATCTGCGAGAAAACCAAAGGTGCGCCTCGCTGTTTGAGCATCATCGCACACTTTCTGCCACAGATAACGAATCGATCTGTCAACTTGCTGCTTGTGTGTGGTCTATTCCTATTACGTTCTGCAGTTCATGATGTTGTCACTTAATCAGCCATTACATCGTCCCTTTTTTAAAGTCTGGAGTTGTAGTGGACACATTTCAGGTACACCCTAGGACTAAACTTCGACGTACCATGAAGAGATTACCCGAGTGTTACAGAAATTGCTAGATGTGATGTACAAGTGATGACAGATAAGTGATGATAATATCATATTGATTGGCTGATTTAAGGGGAAGAGCGTCCACAAATTTACCACGTCAATAACGGGTTATGCAAGCATTTATTCGGTTTGGCATTAGTTGATAGAGTTGTTGGATACCTCCTGAGGTATATCGTCCCGAATTCTGTCCAACTGGATGGTTAGATTGCCAAAATCCCAAGCTGGTTTGAGGGCCTTGCCCATAGTGCTCCGGACGTTCCCAGTTATGGAGAAATGAGGTGACCTTGCTGGCCAAGGTAGGCTTTGACAAGTAGGAAGATAAACACGAATGTGGATGGGCGTTACCTATTACCAATGTAACTTCAGGATGACTTGCCGCGAAAGGTAGTAGAAGAGGGCGTATAATATCGTCGACTTACAGCCGTGCTTTAAGGCTGGCGCGGGTGACAACCAAAGGGGTTCTTTGGCACTACAGACCATCCCTCTTGGTTTTTGGTCCATATGGCGCGCGACAGTTAAGTTGATATCTCACCGCCACTTGGGGCGTCTCCAGAAAAGCCTTCATCGGAGCACAGCTCGAAGTGGGGCTCTCGACTGACACAATTCTGCTCTAGTCACTGAAATTTCAGGCCGAAAACGTTTCCGAAGACGCCCGAAACAACGTTGGAATACCGAGTATCGCCCGACATACGGGCCAACAACCGGGTCTAATGATCTTGAGATGCCATTTCTTTCCATAAAATAACTCTCTTCGTTGTCATTCATCCCACGCACCCCTGTAGCAAAGTGGCACTTGGACGACATTCTACCGTTGCCATTAATCGCAAATATTCCTGAGCTTGTATTTCAACAAGATAATGCTCGCCCTCACATGGCGAGATTTTCTACTGCTGCCCTATCTTAGCCACAATGGTCACTGTATCTCTTCACAACTGAGAACGTTTGGAGCATAATAGGTAGACCTAATGCATCAGTTGGACAGAATTCGGCACTATATTCCTCAGGAGCAATCCAAAAGCTCTGTCAATTCATGCCAAGCCGATCAAATGTTTGCAAAATGGCCCGAGGTGGACCAACGCGTCATCCACTCGGTCAATTTGTGACGCTTTTTCTCTTGAATAAATCATTCGGTTTTTTTTCTGAAGTTGTAACAATTTGTTTGTCTGTCCATGTACATCACATTCTTCGCAGGTGTTACGAGCAAAGGTCCTTGTGCCGAAGCACTCGCACAGTGTATTTCGTGATCGGGGTTCGGAGAGCATTATGAATAATTATTATTGTTTGCATTGATAGTTTATAATCATAACTGGCAAGGTTAATAATTTTGTCATCATGTCGCTGCCTCTTTCTGTTCGTTTCTTCAGTATGTGTTCTGTAGGTTTGCCTTAGGAGAGCCGGTAGGGCGAGTCTAGACAGTAGGTGTCTCGTGTGGTGTAGCAGTTCCACGACAGAGGAGCGGTGAAGTGAGCCGTAAAACCGCGGCGGACCGATGCTCTGCCAGTCAGTGGCTGCGGCCTCCCGAAAGGAGACCAGCAAACACTGCGGAGCCGAGCAAACAGCGAGCGGGCGGAAAGCACGACTTGCCGGCTCCGCCTCAGAGTCAACAGCGGAGATCAGAAGACTGCCAATGGCCCACATCGTATCACATCCCGTCCCAGAGGCGGGCGACCGGCTGTCCCCCACCGCTTAGGATTGTCCGCCGCTGCTATGATGGACCGATGTTGAAACACTCCGGAACTGTTTCTGTACCTATAGTCAAATTGTAGTGACTCCGTTTCAAAATCGACACCGTTGTTCAAGTTTATTGATATAATGATTAAAAGTTATATGAGAAACTCTACTGAATAAATTTTCGATTTTGAAGTTGCGTTAGTTCTGACGAAATACTCAAGCTTTCAATGGTCATCTCCGCCATCCTCGTCAGGAGCAAAAAGCACTGACTGCCGGGTCTATCGTTTTTTCCCTTTACTGTTATTTCATCCCCCCGCACTCTATATAGGGCGCTGTGAGAGGTGCGGTCAACCTCTCCTTTACAGTCAACTGACAATAAAAGCTATATGACAGGCTAAAAGAAGAAACAGGAAGGTAAGATATTTACAATGAGTTAAAAACTCCTCAAATGAGGAAAGAGCATGGTAATTTTTGTATTTATAAGAGGCATCTGATTAGAAAAAGTTGGATTAAATGGAAAAAATAGGAACGCAATAATACTACATTTAAAAAAAGTTGAAAACATGTTTAAAAAGCTTGGTGCTCTTCACTGACTCTAAAGCTGGAAGGACCTGCCCTTGGATAGGTAGGCCGTTATTGATGCGGAAAGGTTGGTCGTTAAGGATAGAAGGTTCAAATGACTCTGAGCACTATGGGACTCAACTGCTGTGGTCATAAGTCCCCTAGAACTTAGAACTACTTAAACCTAACTAACCTAAGGACAGCACACAACACCCAGCCATCACGAGGCAGAGAAAATCCCTGACCCCGCCGGGAATCGAACCCGGGAACCCGGTCGTGGGAAGCGAGAACGCTACCGCACGACCACGAGATGCGGGCAAGAATAGAAGGATGGAGGACTGTAGAGATGTGTCCTTAGGGTGAGAGTGGCTGTTGGTATACAAGAAGGGTTTGGGTGGAGGGAGTATAAGTGAAGCTTAAATTTGATGTGGAAAATGGGCTCAAGAAGGAGGGGTGGAAGGGGAAAAATCAGAGTAGGGAGAGGGTTTCCTGACGTAATGGAACAGGTGAGGTGGTAAGAGGGGTAAATTTAGGGACAGGGTTCATGATCTGGGAAGGGGGAGACGGTTAAAATACCCTTGGGAGAGTATGTAGAGGGCGTGTTAGTGCAGGGTTGGAGATATGTTGTTAGAGGCGCGGCTGCATGTGAGGGTTAGAAAGAAGAGGGGATATTGTATTATTGGAAGCGAGATATCGGATGTTGTACGTTGTTCAGAGGTGTTGTTAAAAAAAATGGTTCAAATGGCTCTGAGCACTATGGGACTCAACTGCTGAGGTCATTAGTCCCCTAGAACTTAGAACTAGTTAAACCTAACTAACCTAAGGACATCACAAACATCCATGCCCGAGGCAGGATTCGAACCTGCGACCGTAGCGGTCTTGCGGTTCCAGACTGCAGCGCCTTTAACCGCACGGCCACTTCGGCCGGCGGTGTTGTTCAGAAGTGTTTATTGTGAGTGAGGAGAGATGTGAATTTGATGAGTAAGTAAAGGATCCACGTGCGGGCAAGCTGTCTAATTCGGAAGACGAGGTGGAGTGCATGCCATTCGAGGATCTGGAGGGACGTATAGAACATAGGAGGCAGATATCTATGCAATATTTTCATAGCAAAGGATGAAGCGGATCAGGGGTTTGTAAGTGTGTTGGATAGTGGAGGGGTGCAATACTCAAGTTCGGTCGTATGGACGTATTGCTGGACGATTAATAGACGTTTCAATGTTGAGTGCCACACGACAGTTGGCCCCAGATACTGTAGTGAGTTAGTTCAAGCGTTGGCATGTACTCCGCTTATATAAGGACGATTGCAATCTCTGGAACCGATCACAGACGACCGAAACGACGAGCACGCGGAAGGCGAGTTGTGCAGCTCATAGTAGCTGAGGCTACCGTGGGACTGATTAACGTCAAGTGGCGACAGGTGCAAGGAAGCAAAGACGGACGCATGACGTTTGTCGGTAGATGGGAGCTGCAGTTTCCAATGGGGTGCCAGTTCCTCTGACCCCCTTGACGTCATTCGGTCACGCGGAGGGCTGGAGAGGCTGTGAGCCGCCAAACTCGCCTTCAGCGCATGCATCGTTTCGGCCCTCTATGACTGGCGCCAGACGCTGGGAGGTGCATATTTAAGCTGAAAACCGTACCAGCCCTGACAGTCAGTGGTATTCACTCCTGACGACGATAGCGGAGATAGCCATCGAAAGCCTGAGTATTTTATTCCAAATGACGCGGCTTGAGAGCCGAGAAGATTTTATTAAGACATGCTTCAGCGAAAGACTGTGAGGGCACAAAGACTCTAATGTCCCGGTGTATTTTATGAGCGTGGTGCCCTGTACACATTTAAGAAAAATTGTCAATTTTCACCATCAAAAGCTGGTAATAGATACTTCTTTGTTACAGTCGAAAGACTAGGAGGACACAGAGATTGCATTTTCCAGTTGTATTTTGTGATTTTTTAATTCTTCGTTACGCCGGTTTCAGCTGAGAGGCTTATAGCACAACCTGCATGTCAATATTAAAACCGCGGCGTCAAAAAGCACAAAACATATCCAGGAAGTAGCAAATTACATGATCCAACCACATTCCTTCCGACCTACTCAGCATGCAAGAACCACTCTCAGAAGGCAGACCCCAACACTAGCAGCAGAGAGTGTGTAAAGCTATGAAGGGGGGGGGGGGGGCAGGTCACGCGGATGATACTGAAGTGTCGTTGTCGTAAAGCGGAAACGGACCCATTTATCTGACGTCCACAAGAGTATGATCATTGAGTTTCGGGTCAAGGGTGCAAACAGTTCCGAAACGGCTAAGTTTCTAAATTGTTCGGGTGCCGCCGTGGTTTAAATATACTGTGTATGCCAATACGGCCCCATCCAGAATCCAGAAATGGCGCCGAAATTATTGTGTGCACTAAGGGCAATAGATGTCAGGATTGAATGACGGCTGCAGAAACGTGTACGACTGAATAATCGTGCAGCTGATGAGCCGCAGACCACCCAGATGAACCAAGGGGTCACCATCAGTGTCTCCTCAGTTACTGTTCACCGAAAGTTGCATTGTATGGACCTAAGCAGCAGGCGCGTGTTTCATGCACCCATGCTGACTGTTATTCATCGTTGAAGAAGGGTGGAATTTGCACGCCATTATCACAACTGGACGTACACCACTTGGTGACAAGTGGCCTTTTCAGGTAAATCACGGTTTATGCTCCATCGGGCAGGTAGCCCTTGGCGTGTAAGGCGTGAAACGTCCGAAAGCAAAGGGTCGAGACAGGAGGAGGGAGGGTTATGGTCTGGGGAATATTTTCGTGGCATTTCCTACGTGATCTTGTCATTCAGGTAGGCGCAGTGAATCAACACAGGTAATCGAAAGACTATGAGGACAATGTCCACCCCTACATGCAGTTTCTTTTTTTCTCGGTACTATGGGATCTAGCAGCAGGATAATACAAAGTGTCACACAGCTCTCAAAGTACGTGCGTGGTTCGAAGAGTACCAAGATAAGTTTTCTGTACTCCAGTGGCCACCAAACACCCCATGTTTAGACTCAACTGAGAATCTGTGGAATGACCTCAAACGGGCTACTTGCACTATGGATCCTCAACAGATAAACCTAGCGCAGCTGGCCGCGTAACTGGAAACAACATGGCTCTACATCCACGTACAGAGCCTCACAGATGTACTATCTGTGGGATTTTACATCCAGTTGTGGTCACCATACCTCAACCCACTGTGTCACATTTATGTTCACCAGCTGCCTGTTACACGTTTGTTCGCCCATTTTCATCAGTAACTGAACAAATTGTTATGCTGAAATGGGTACCTCGGAGAATCTTTTAGGTTTATTTATTCATTTGTTTCATTTTAATATTTGGTCATTGATTTTCACTTACAGCCATACCGATATCATCTAATTGTTTTGTATAAAAGAAATTATAGAAAGAAATAGATTTACTTATAACGTAGGCAGTTGCTAATTTATAACTTTTAATGTGATCACGCCTCCAAAGAGGTTCAGCAATGAAACTGTTGCTTTTGATGAGCCGAATCGACTGAGATAATCACATGATCCACAACTCGAAATTAAGATGAGAGAATTAATTCAATTAGAAATCAACTAAATTTAGCACGACTTATATATGACGACCGATACACTATCAACACGGCAGTGTGTGTTGGCAACTAATACTCATAACAACGTACACTGTTTAGTTTGTAAGATTACTATTTTTATCAACCACTTTTGTTCTTCGATGTTAGTTTACATAGTTTTGCCCTAGTTTGAATTTCATCAGAGATACTTCACTTATGAATACCGCAATGAAAACAGGAGAAAAGTTCTGATTGGAACGATGTCCTATTTGCAATTGTAAACATCTTTGGCTAGCGACGTCGGCTTGTATGCCTTTACTATCTTTGTCGGTGTCCGTTTCCCGTCGATGCTGATGAGAACAACTTTATCAGAACTGTTCGTAGTAATTCAGTCTCTGCCCGAAATTCCGAGTAATAAGTTATCCTACTCCTGTTATACCATTTTCTTCTTTTATTGACATTATCCTGTAATCATCTTGTCAGAAATCCTTGTCTTCTTTTTTGTTTCGCTTGACTGAGTACCACTATATTTAGATTGAGCCTTAGTATTTCCCTTTTCAGATTTTCTAGCTTCCCACCGAGTTGAAACTTCAGACATTCCACGCTCCGACTCGAAGAACGTTATCCTCTCGGTGGTTGTTGAATCTTTTTCTTATTGGTCATCTCCCCGTCGGCAGAACCCTTCCGGCGATCAGAATGGGGTCTAGTCCGGAATCTTTCGCCAATGTGGACACGATCTTGACACTTTCTCAATTACAGGCCACATGTGGTCTGTAACAGAAGAACTGAAATAATTTTATTTCCATTAGCAGACCGTTACGTCGACGGTAATCTGCGTCCCGTTTTGTTGGCCTTAATGTCAAACCATCCTGGGTTTACATTTCATAAGACAATGCCGGCCCGCATAAAGCAAGCATTTCTAGTCTTTGTCTTCGCGCTTGTCAAACCCTACCTTGACCAGCAAGATCGCTGGATCTCTGCTCCAACTGAGAAAGTAAGAAGCATTATGGACAGGGTCCTCAAACCATCTTATGCTCTTGACGACGTAGCGTGCCAACTTGACAGGAGGACATCCAAACCTGGTGTTTTGGTGTCTGAGATATGGTTGGTCGGCACCTGGTGCTTCACGGTGTTCCAGTAACTGGTGTCACAGATTTGTGGGCTCGGATACTGCGTAGAGAGAAATCATTCAGGAACGTATTCAGAAATTTATTGATTCTATGCCACTGCGTATAGCAGCTCCAATTGCAGAGCACGGTGGCCACACGACATACTGAATAGTAGGTCTCAAAATGGCACGTATAGATTTGAATAGGTAAGCATTTGTGGCTTGTCGTGGACCTAACTTGTGGCATTAAATTTATTGAATTCCTGCGTTTTCTTGTTGGTGTTGCAATTTTCACAAACGGTAGTGAATAATGTACATACGTTAAGTACAGTACCAAAAATAAGAAACAGGATCATGGCGAGTTCCTGTACGCTGGACGGAAATGTTTCACACATCTGCGACGAGATTTTGTAAACGTCTCCTTGGAAACGCCTATTCGTAGCCCTGTAGACAGCTGCTGTTGGAATGATATAACTTTGTGGGTGCATTCAGCGGCGTATGTGGATACTGACTGAAAAATGTGCTGAAAACAAGTAATGAACTTAAATGTCATGCACAATGTGGCAGTTTTTCACCAAAATCGGTGTTTATGAAGTTAAATGTCCTGAAATAAGTGTGGCACCACTACATTCTTTTGCAGGTACTTTTAAAAGCATATGTGGACCCGGCTGCGTAATTTATGACGAATACAGTTAGTAGCACGGAAGTAATACATTTAAACGTCATACGTTATGCTGAAAATGTTCCTCGCATCTCATTGTTTATGACGTCAAATGCCTTGAACTATGCTAAGTAGTTCCTACCCTCACAGCGATTATTGCCTGACGATAAGGGATATATGTACCAGGTTTGGTTGAAATCGGTCTAGTGGTTTATGAGGAGAGGTGGAAAACACACACACACACACACACACACACACACACACACACACACGCACGCACGCACACATACATACATTTTAATAATATGTATAGATTTTTGCGAAGAGAGGAGACATTTATATCAGGAACTTCACTAAATTGGTGCGAGGGTGGATTGGATTTTGGCTGACGATGAGTGGCTGTTGTCTGAATTCGTTGCTATTGAGAAACTTGCTATAGAAAAATTATGTAAATATTATTATTAGGTCTATTAAGGTTATATTGGATACTAGTGATGCTAACAGACATTACCTATTGACGATTTAGTTTTATTACATCAGTATCTTATATTTTACCGACTAATATCGTAATGGATGCACAGACCGTAACATGTTATCGGAAATTTGAGATCTATTCTTTTGGCGATTGATTTAATAATCGTTGTCGCGCATTACTTTCATACATTCTCTTGAAGTATTGACTTTTACATACAACCAACCGTACTGGCATAAGCATCCTGTAGCTTGTTCTATTGTAACATCAAACTGTATTAGCGTATTGTAAGCGTTTCAGAAGCAGAGACATACCACCTTGTTTGCAGCACACAAGACTTCCTAGATTGTCCCGCTGCTTATCACCAGCAAGTACGGACTACTGAGTATGATTATTCCTTTGCAAGTAAAAGCATATGATTTGAAACGGTATCAGCGCCGCACGTGGCTGATGTGGAAGTACAGAGATCACGAACACGAGCGCGCGTCTTCATTGGCCAGTGCCCCATCGCCATTCCCCCAGCCCTTGTTCCGAGGCGTGGTGACGTCTTGGTGACCAGTTGTAGACAGCTTCGCCGGAAGCTGTCCCCGCAGCACAGCCGGTAATTGCGGTGGTCTCTCCTAATCTAATAGACGGCCCTCGCTACCAATTACTAGCGCATTTCCCGCAAGTGACTCGCCCTTAGCTCTAGGGATAATGGTCTCAGGAGCGATTCTGACGTCAGAGGTCCTAAGGAGGAGGTAGGGGTTAAGTGAAGAGATATCTGGGAGCTCTACATTAGAGTCCGGTAGTTCCAGTCCACAATGTCTGTCTATGTAAAGCTCACGGTTAAATAACATGGGTATCTTAACCTCGCTGCAACAGAGAAACGTTAGTTGACGAATCGTTTTGTCTCGCGGAACAACGTCCACACTTGCCAGTGAACCTGAAACGTAGGTTCCATCGTATAATGATGCTGGAAAGTATAAACTAAGGAAGAAAATATGAGTTGGATATAACAGTCTATCGAAGATATCATTAGAGAAGGAGCACAATTTTAGATTAATAAAGTGTGAGCAAGGAAGTCGGCAATGACCTTCAATAGAATCATCCCTTCATTTGCCTCGAGCTATTTAGGGAAACCATTGAAAACTTAAACGTGTGTGGCCTGGCAGCTGAACGACGTCTTTCTGAAAGTCTGGTGTACTACCATTGTAAAATTTAACTATCTGTGAATGTATTAAAAAATGAGACTATTCTGTTTATTGTACACTCTAGCTTCTCAAGTACTGCTACACCCGTGGTCTAGGAATAGCATCTTTGATTACTAATCAAAATTTCTTCGGTCCCGGGTCCGAACCCCGCCACCGCTTAAATGCTGAATAAAAATCATCAGCAATGGCGGCTGAAGACATACGGCATAAGAAGTCACCTCTCATTCAGCCAACGGCTTTGTTAAAGAGGGCCTAAGAGCGGACAGGGGTTATGGGCCTACTACTACTCCTTGGGGTAACAAAATGCCGCTAAAGTCGCGAGTATCAGCAACGATCAACCTCTGACGATGCAAAAGGCAATGGAAACCATTGCAGGATCTTCGGGACAGGACTGCCAAGGGGGGATGACCATGAATAAAAGATTGAATATGCAAGGAAAGGACAACGCTTCACAATCCGGAACGTGGAATGTCAGAAGTTTGAACGTCATGGGGAAGTTGGAAAATCAGGAAAGGGAAATTCTAGGCTTAGTGTAAGTATAGTGGGAGTCAGTAGAGTGAAATGGAAAGGAAAGGATTTCGGGTAAGATGTTTATAAGATAATATCAACAGCAGCAAAAATGGGTATAGCAAAAGTAGCATTCGTTGTGAATAGGAAGTTAGGGCAGAGACTGAGTTATTGTGAACGGTCCAGTGATAAGGACTTCCTCATCAGCATCGACAGCAAACCAACACCGAAAACGATAGCACCGGTTTACATTTCCCAGGAGGACGTATGCTTGGGAAAGGCTGGGAGATATGGGAGGATTTCAATGACATCACATCGAGGTCAGGTAAAGATTTCGAAATCAGATATTGCATTGTAAGGCGTACCCATGAGCAGATATAGACTCAGATCACAATTTAGTGGTGATGAAGAGCAGTCTTACGTTTAGAGACTAGTCATGAATTACTAATGGCCAAAGAAGTGGGGTACAGAAGCACTAGGGAATGTGGAGATACGCTTAGAGTTCTCTGAGGGTATTGACACTGCAATGAGGAATTGCTCATTAGGCAGTTCAGCTGAAGAGGAATGGACTTCTCTAGAAAGGGAAATCACAGAATTTGAGAAGAAAACCATAGACACCAAGAAGGTAACTCCGAAGAAATCATGGATAACATAGAAAATACTCCAACTGATCGATGAAAGAAGGAAGTACAAAAATATTCGTTGAAATTGAGGAATACTGACATACAAGTCTGTTAGGAAAGAAACAAATAGGATATGTAGGAAAGCTAAGGCATAATGGCAGCGAGAAAAATGTGAAGAAATAGAAGAAGAAATGATTGTCAGAAGAACCGACTCAGCATGTGGGATAATGAAAAGAACTTTCGGTAAAATTAAAGCAAGGGGGTAACACCAAGAGTGCAAGCAGACGAGAGACCAGACAGGTGTAAAGAATACACTGAAGGCCTCTACGAAGGGGAAGACTTATCTGATGATGTGAAGAAACAGGAGTTGATACAAAAGGGATGCGGGATCCAGTATTAGGAACATAATTTAAAAGTGTTTTGGAAGACTTCAGATCGAATGCGGCAGTAGTGATAGATAACATTCCATCAGAATTTCTAAAATCATTGGGGGATCTGGCGATAAAGCAATCATTTACGTTGGTATGTACAATATATGAGTCTGGCAATATACCATCTGACTTTCGGAAAAACATCATCCAGAAAATTCGAGAGATCGCAAAAGCCGACAAGTCCGAGATTATCGCACAATCAGCTTAACAGTTCATGCGTCCAAGTTGCTGACAAGACTAATATAAGAAGGAAATGAAATGGATCTGAGCACTATGGGACTTAACATCTGTGGTCATCAGTCCCCTAGAACTTAGAACTACTTAAACCTAACTAACCTAAGGACATCACACACATCCATGCCCGAGGCAGGATTCGAACCTGCGACCGTAGCAGTCGCACGGTTCCGGACTGAGCGCCTAGACCCGCGAGACCACCGCGGCCGGCTAATATAAGAAGGAAATTGAAGGTCTGTTAAATGACGATCAGTCCGTCTTTAGGAAAGAAAAGGCACCAGAGAGTCAATTCTGAATTTGAAGCTGATAATAGAAGCAAATCTGAAGAGTAATCAAATTACCTTCATGGGATTTATCGACCTGGAAAATGCGTTCGACTATGTTAAGTGGTGTAAGATGTTAGAAATTCTGAGAGAAATAGGGGTAAGCTTTAGGGAAAGGCGGGTAATGCACAGTATGCACAAGAACTAAGTGGGAACAATACAGGTGGGAGACAAAGAACGAAGTTCTCGGATTGAAAAGGCTGTAAGATATGGATGTAGTCTTTTGTCCCTGCTGTTCAACCTATACATCGAAGAAGCGATGACGGAAATAAAAGAAAGGTTCAAGAGTAGATAAAATTTCAAGCTGAAAAAGTATCAACAATAAGATCGTCTGATATTGCTATCGTGAATGGAAGTGATGTGTTGAATGGAATGAACAGTCTTTTGAGTACAGAATGTGGATTGACAGCAGGAATGAACAGTCTTTTGAGTACATAATGTGGATTGACAGCAAATCGAAGAAAGTCTAAAGTATGAGAAGTAGTGGAAATGAGAACAGCGTGAAGTAGACGAATTTAAGGAATTCTTCTACCTAAGCGGCAAAGTAACCTATGACGGACGGAGCAAGGAGGACGTTAAAAGGGTCTAGCACTGGCGAAAAAGGCATTCCTGGCCAATAGAAATCTACTACTATGAAATATAGTTATTAATTTCAGGAAGAAATTTCTGGGAATGTACGTTTGGAACACAGCATTCTGTGGTAATGAGACAAGTACAGTGGAAAAACCAGAACGGAAGAGAATCCAAGCAGTTGAGATGTGATTCTACCGAGGAACGTTGAAAATCATGTGGACTGAAAAGGTAAAGCATGAAGATGTTCTCTGGAGAGTGGACAAGGAACAGAATATAAGGGAAACGTAAGAAGAAGAGACAGGCTATCAGGGTACTAGAGTTAGAGGGTAAAAAGCTATAAAGGAAGATAGCGATTGGATACATGCAGCGAATAACTGAGGATGTAGGTTGGTAGGAAACAAGCGTACAAGCGCTATTCTCAGATGAACAGATAGTTACGCGGGCAGAATTCACGCCGGGACGCGTCAAACCAGTCAGAAGGCTGGTGGCTCTTCTACATTCTTATTTTCTGCTTTTCTCATGATCCTCGTTTCATTTCTGTACAAAAATTTGCTCAGAAACTTCTTCCTCGATTTTTCCTCCGTATTCATTGTGGAACGTTTTCTTTATTTACGCCGGGATCCTCTTCATGTCTCCCTTGGTCTGCTCATCTAGAAGGAAAATTATTTTATTTCCTCCCCTGTGCCTTACGTGCTTTTTGTAATAAATTATACGTAGAAGGATAGCATTTTACTCGTCAATCGTCGCACTTATTTGCAGTTTTCTCAGATCGTATACCGTATTAGGGAAATAAATTAATACGAAAACAAGGGCTAAAACAATTCACTAGCCAACTTTTTGTGGAAGAATATATGGGTTATTAGGGATATAATGGAGATATTGTGATCCTTGATACCTTAATATTTACCAACTTCATTGAGTTATTTTTTCTATGCGTCTAACAGTCTTCCCGCAAACACTTCAAGTAATTTACTATCTGATATTTTATGCACCTTCGTAACTGCACAAATAATTCGATTTCACCCGTTTGACAAACCGCTTAGCGTACACACATCCTCACTTCAGTATCTGACCTGCAGCCCGGGGGAAAATAAGCACTGATTGCTTGCTCTTGCCACATGCCACGTGTACTTGGAGGTACTAACTGACCTAAGAAAACTGTAGTCAAGAGTCCGCAAATGAAGTAAATCACTGATGTAATGTTATTCAGTACACCGTCCTCAATCAGCAATAAAAATATGTGCAGTTATGCCCCCAACAACCTGTATCGACAAAATTTTAAAATTTTCCGAAGTTTAGTAAGCAAAATGAATATTTTGTAGAATATTTACTCACTATAGCATTTTGTCAAGTAGTTGAAAAATCCAAAGATGGTCTACGATATGAACACTTTAAATGTTGAGACGATTCCGCTCAGATGACTAACGAGTAGTGAAATGCTATACTTGGATATAATGGGCCAAGGCGGAGCCAAGACGCAGGAGCAGTCATTAGAGGGTCCGTTACGGCGGAAGTCCTGCGGGAAATCAACCGCACCTGGTGCCATCAGCAGCTAATGGCGGACATTCGTCAGGCGAGCGGCTCCCGACCACACTTCCCGCCCGGGCGAGGATGCGAGCGCCGCCAATCGGGGCCACGACCTCCCTTCACGCTGGTGTCAAGTGGAGTTACGGCCGCGGTAGAAGGGACCCAATTCCTGTAACTGACCCTGCCCAGACAATAATAATTGACAAAATCATTTTACTACAGTATCTGCAGATATATTACAGAACAGCGGCGGAGGAGCAAATCAGTAACCTTAACTAGCAACACGAGTTGCTTTTTGCCCAACATTTCTGGCTTAGCAGGATGCTACATGCCACAAATCGGGAGAGTGCGCTTCCTGCCCTGCTTGTTGGCATTTAGGATCCATCTCGTGCTTCTGAAAAGAAATCTTCTTCTCCTTCATCTTCTTCTTCCAAGTCCGTTGGGATACGCAGTTCAAAAATGGTTCAAATGGCTCTGAGCACTAAGCGACTTAACTTTTGAGGTCATCAGTCACCTAGAACTTAGAACTAATTAAACCTAACTAACCTAAGGACATCACACACATCCATGCCCGAGGCAGGATTCGCCCCTGCGACCGTAGCGGTCGCTCGGTTCCAGACTGTAGCGCCTAGAACCGCACGGCCACTCCGGCCGGCGGGATACGCAATCCTAGTCTTGCTGCGCTATTCTGAAAGTACACTCCTGGAAATGGAAAAAAGAACACATTGACACCGGTGTGTCAGACCCACCATACTTGCTCCGGACACAGCGAGAGGGCTGTACAAGCAATGATCACACGCACGGCACAGCGGACACACCAGGAACCGCGGTGTTGGCCGTCGAATGGCGCTAGCTGCGCAGCATTTGTGCACCGCCGCCGTCAGTGTCAGCCAGTTTGCCGTGGCATACGGAGCTCCATCGCAGTCTTTAACACTGGTAGCATGCCGCGACAGCGTGGACGTGAACCGTATGTGCAGTTGACGGACTTTGAGCGAGGGCGTATAGTGGGCATGCGGGAGGCCGGGTGGACGTTCCGCCGAATTGCTCAACACGTGGGGCGTGAGGTCTCCACAGTACATCGATGTTGTCGCCAGTGGTCGGCGGAAGGTGCACGTGCCCGTCGACCTGGGACCGGACCGCAGCGACGCACGGATGCACGCCAAGACCGTAGGATCCTACGCAGTGCCGTAGGGGACCGCACCGCCACTTCCCAGCAAATTAGGGACACTGTTGCTCCTGGGGTATCGGCGAGGACCATTCGCAACCGTCTCCATGAAGCTGGGCTACGGTCCCGCACACCGTTACGCCGTCTTCCGCTCACGCCCCAACATCGTGCAGCCCGCCTCCAGTGGTGTCGCGACAGGCGTGAATGGAGGGACGAATGGAGACGTGTCATCTTCAGCGATGAAAGTCGCTTCTGCCTTGGTGCCAATGATGGTCGTATGCGTGTTTGGCACCGTGCAGGTGAGCGCCACAATCAGGACTGCATACGACCGAGGCACACAGGGCCAACACCCGGCATCATGGTGTGGGGAGCGATCTCCTACACTGGCCGTACACCACTGGTGATCGTCGAGGGGACACTGAATAGTGCACGGTACATCCAAACCGTCATCGAACCCATCGTTCTACCATTCCTAGACCGGCAAGGGAACTTGCTGTTCCAACAGGACAATGCACGTCCGCATGTATCCCGTGCCACCCAACGTGCTCTAGAAGGTGTAAGTCAACTACCCTGGCCAGCAAGATCTCCGGATCTGTCCCCCATTGAGCATGTTTGGGACTGGATGAAGCGTCGTCTCACGCGGTCTGCACGTCCAGCACGAACGCTGGTCCAACTGAGGCGCCAGGTGGAAATGGCATGGCAAGCCGTTCCACAGGACGACATCCAGCATCTCTACGATCGTCTCCATGGGAGAATAGCAACCTGCATTGCTGCGAAAGGTGGATATACACTGTACTAGTGCCGACATTGTGCATGCTCTGTTGCCTGTGTCTATGTGCCGGTGGTTCTGTCAGTGTGATCATGTGATGTATCTGACCCCAGGAATGTGTCAATAAAGTTTCCCCTTCCTGGGACAATGAATTCACGGTGTTCTTATTTCAATTTCCAGGAGTGTATTTTCGTCACTTCAGGGTGCATTCCCATCGTATTCAGGTCGCTGTTCATGGTCTTAATCCACGTATGTCGTGGGCGCATTGTGCCTCTCTTCAGTCGTGAAGTACTGTTTTTGGCACATCCCGCTCGGATAGCCGTACGCGATAACATGCTGGCCTCGGATGGAGTCACGACGAGGGCTGGTGTGGCGGCAAGCCTGGATGTGGTTTCCAGGTGTTTTCCTACATCCGATTACATGACTACTGGGCTTCAGTTACACGATTCGAAATTGTACCGCAAACTTTCTCACAGTTTCACATTGGGTAACTCTAGCCGCATATAGATGGTGTACACAAAGTCTGTCCCAGTGCAGAAGTGGTGTTGACAGGAAGGCATGTGGCGACCCAATATATTCAGACTAAAATGCTGACCCCGGAATACTAAATAATAACGCCAGGTAAAGAAAGACTGTTTTGACTATGTGCTTAGTTCCACGACGCACCGCATGTCTGTACCTGTGTAAGCAATTCTCTTGAAATATTTCTACTATGTCTGATACGTTAAAGGAACGTTACTCCTCCTGAGAATTCTTTTGTCTTTAAACTGGAGTTTCCATTCGTCTGATATGCGCGAGGCCAAAAATTCTGAACTGTATGTTACATCTGGTACCATCGCCTGTTTGTACGTGTGTATTCCGATAGGTATTTTCTCATCGCAGATGACTCATTTCAGTGATCATCATTTCAACGACCCACTTTTTTTTTCAGTTTTCAATGTCTTCACCCGTGGAAACTGTCGCTGGTATCGCCAACCCGACTTACTTGAACTGATTGCTTGGTGTCATAAGAGAATTGCCGACATGAGAGTTAGAAATGGTGGCCGTTCTTGGGAAGTTGGAATACATGCACTTCGTTTTGGTCCTTTATGTTTAGCGCCGTACAATAGGCTATAAAGTTGTCTGGATATTCTGGCCAGACTCTGCTATTAGAGGAATGTCATCACCGTATACAATTGTCCATGGAGTTGGACGTAGTTTATAATCAAACTGAACAGGGGTGAACTCATAGCAAATCTCTGGTGTAGCACAACTTTTACCTTAAAAATTTCCCCTTGATGTTCTCACACATGACCTAGACAATACAGACGTAGTATTCTGGAACACAATGGGCGTGGTGTGCCTGCCGAATATGTACCTGAGTACTCGTTGTAAACCATTTTTGATGTCAGTCCACACAAGATGGCGGTCTGTCTTGAGATCTTTGAATTTTTCTGATATGTTTTAATCGTACAAATAGTGCTTATTGTGTTCAGCCGCTGGTGAAAGTGAGTAGTTTTTGTTGCATTAATTAGACTGTTCGTAAGTACCATTTATTGCACGATAGTGGGGCTAAAATTCTAGGTGAAAGAATATCAGTGATAAGATTTACCGATGACATTGCTATCCTGAGTGACAATAAAGAAGAATTGCGGGATGTTTTGAATGGAACTACAGTCCAATGAGTACATAATATGGATTGAGAGTAAATCGAAGAGAGACCAAAGTAATGACAGTGAGCCGTAACTTATCTGTGAAACGACTCGTGTGTCGGCTCTTTCTCGTGCCCACGCCTTGCCACGGTGTAATTGGTCGCGATCGCCTATTTAGGCGCGTGCGGACCGATTCAAAGCGGTCGGTCTCCAGCGAGGTTGGGAGTAGTTACGAGTTCGTGCGGGAGGGGACAGCACTCTCGATACCGAGTGTGGTGGGGATACGGCGGTCGCAGCGGGCAGCCAGCCCTGCTGCAGTGTGGGACCGCGGTTGGTGTGGCGTGAAGCAGAGGAACGACACCGTTGAGTGGGTCGTAGCGAACTGGGATCAGCATCGTCGACAGTGGAACCCGGTGCTGTCCGTGGGCGATAAATGCCTGCGTCTGGCTGTGCACTCTCCTGTGGCATCACGCAGTATCTTCAAACCTCGTGCTGCTGTTATTGACGGTGTCCTTTCGAGCGGGTGAACCGTTACAAATTCTGCGCTCCGAAATACCAAATTGTTCGAATGGTTCAAATGGCTCTAACCACTATAGGACTTAACACCTGAGGTCACTACACTACTGGCCATTGAAATTGCTACACCACGAAGATGACGTGCTACAGACACGAAATTTAACCGACAGGAACAAGATGCTGTGATATGCAAATGATTAGCTTTTCAGGGCATTCACACAAGGTTGGCGCCGGTGGCGACACCTATAACGTGCTGGCATCAGGGAAGTTTCCAACCGATTTCTCATACACAAACAGCAGCTGACCGGCGTTGTCTGGTGAAACGGTGTTGTGATGCCTCGTGTAAGGAGGAGAAATGCGTACCATCAAGTTTGCGACTTTAATAAAGGTCGGATTATAGCCTATCAAGATTGCAATTTATCGTATCGCGACATTCCTGCTCGCGTTGGTTGAGATCCAATGACTGTTAGCAGAATATGGAATCGGTGGTTTCATGAGGGTAATTCGGAACGCCGTGCTGGATCCCAACGGCCTCGTATCACTAGCAGTCGAGATGACAGGCATCTTATCCGCATGGCTGTAACGGATCGTGCAGCCACGTCTTGATCCCTGAGTCAACAGATGGGAACGTTTTCAAGACAACAACCATCTGCACGAACAGGTCAACGACGTTTGCAGCAGCATGGACTACCAGCTCGAGACCATGGCTGCGGTTACCCTTGACGCTGCATCACAGACAGGAGCGCCTGCGATGGTGTACTCAACGACGAACCTGGGTGCACGAATGGCAAAACGTCTTTTTCGGATGAATCCAGGTTCTGTTTATATTATCATTATGGTCGCTTACGTGTTTGGCGACATCGCGGTGAACCCACATTGGAAGCGAGTATTCGTCACCGCCATACTGACGTATCACCCGGCGTGATGTATGGGGTGCTACTGGTTACATGTCTCGGTCACCTCATGTTCGCATTGACGGCACTTTGAACAGTGGACATTACATTTCAGATGTGTTACGACCCGTGGCTCTACCCTTCATTCGATCCCTGCGAAACCCTACATTTCAGCAGGATAATGCACGACCGCACGTTGCAAGTCCTGTACGGGCCTTTGTGGGTACAGAAAATGTTCGACTGCTGCCCTGGCCAGCTCATTCTCCAGATCTCTAACCAACTGGAAACGTCTGGTTAATGGTGGCCGAGCAACTGGCTCGTCACAATGCGCCAGTCACTACTCTCGATGAACTGTGGTATCGTGTTGGAGCTGAACGGGCAGCTGTACCTGTACACGCCATCCAAGCTTTGTTTGACTCATTGTCCATGCGTATCAAGTCCGTTATTACAGCCAGAGGTGGTTGTTCTGGGTACTAATTTCTCAGGATCTATGCACCCAAGTTGCGTGAAAATGTAATCACATGTTAGTTTTAATATAATATATTTGTCCAATGAATATCCGTTTATCACCTGCATTTCTTTTTGGTGTAGCACTTTTAATGGCCAGTAGTGTACTTAAACCTAGCTAACCTAATGACATCACACACATCCATGCTGGAGGCAGGATTCGATTCTGCGGCCGTAGCAGCAGCGCGGTTCCGAACTAAAGTGCCTAGAACCGCTCTGTCACAGCGGTCGGCACCAAATTGTTGGCTGATATTTTTTGTTGGACACCGTACCGTGTTTTGACTGCACAGACTTACTTTATGACTCACCAGCTCCCGAGTTCTGCTCCTTCTAAACTGCCACTCATATTTAAATCAGTTTCATGTAAACGTTCATGATGCCTTTGTTAATGGTTGTGCCTTAAAAATGATTTTCTATGGTTGTGCCAGCCATGTACGATATAAAATGTTTCAATATGAAGCCAGTGAATAAACGCAAAGCACTGTTAGTGATTCTTAAACTATATTCAATTTGCAATGAATCATTATAAACACTGAATTTTTCAAATGCTTCTGCCAAATTTTCTGGTATTCGGTTTTATTTAGGTTACTTAAGCGTCCTAATCACTCAGTGCTTCAATAACTTGTATTGTATACTTAAATACTAATATCCTGCCAGTTTTCACTGTGATTAACTAAAGAGGAAAGGTAGAATCCGATTAGTCATAATTAATTTTCGCTTTCTTGGCTGAGAGTTAGTATTTATGATCCATAATACGAGATGTCTCGTATTTACCGAATAACTGATTCCTCTGACCGGTTAATTCAGTGTTTTCTACCTTAATTTAGTGCTACGTAAAAGGTTCACGGCTTTACAAGAGTCACAACGCTTTGCTATACATTTCTTGGTTTTTCCACGTGCTGTGGAGTGCAAGTTGTTTGTCTGTGTCTTCCCGGGCTGCCTTAGGTGACGCAGCCGTCTGCCGCGCTCAGTGGGGCCTACGCTCCCTGAAGGGTCGCGTAGTGCAACTACACAATGTTGATCAGAAAGTAGTCTCTTAAAAAATTTTTTTAGTTGTAAATCACACTGTTCTAAGTAAGAGGCAGTAGAGGGTACAGTTTCTACTGGGCCCATCAGGCTGCAGAATAGACAAACTAAAATTACTGTTTGAAGGATTTTGTGCTTTCTTATTTTTCTCTAAAATAAGTTTACTTAAACGCTGTAAAACTGTCTTGCTTAAAGTACCCTTGACTAGGTATTGGTTGTATCCTTCGAATGACTATTTTTATGGAACTGCGATATTTGAATCTGAAGTTTAAATTCAGCAGAGATATAATTTCGCTAGCGGTGCCTAGCATTCATTTTGTTTTACATTGAGGCATTCATGGACAAACATTCTATTTTTTCTTAAGAATTACTGTGTGTGTTATATTTCACGGGCTAATCGCCGGTGGCTTCAACCTATCAGTTCAATATATGGTTTGTTTTAGTTTGGTATTTTATTGTTACATTTTATTCAAATAAACTTCAATGTCTGAGAACCGATTACTGTAATCTGAATGTCCATGATGCTACCAGTGTGCCTCGCTATTATGATATTACGTTGTAGTAAATAAACTTAGTTACTGAGAATCCTGTATTGGCTTCGTCCTTTCATTCCCAGCAGCCTTGAGACCTGCTAACAACATATCAGAGAAGCATCAGAAATGAGAACATCGAGAAACTTAACATTACAGTTGAGAATGACGAAGTAGACGAATTTAAGCAAATCTGCTACCTAGGTAGCTAAGTAACCTATAATGGACGAAGCAAGGACATAAAAAGCTGAGTAGCACTGGAGAAAATTGCGTTCCTGGCCAAGATAAGCATACTAGTATCAAATATGTCTTAATTTGAGGGAGAAATTTCTGAGCACAGCACTGTGTGGCAATGAGTCGTGGACTGTGGGAAAACCAGAAAGGAAGCGAATCCAAGCCTTTGAGATGTGTTGCTACAGACGAACGTTGAAAGTTAGGTGGACAGAAGGTATAGAATGAGGTGGTTCTGAGCAGAATCAACAAGGAAAGAGACCTACGGAAAACTGACCAGAAGGAGGAACAGCATAGTTGGACACCTGATATCAGGGGATAACTTCCACAGTACTAGAGGGAGTTGTAGAGGGTAATAACTATAGAGGAAGACATAGATTGAAATACATCCAGCACACAATTGAGGACATTGGTAGCAAGTGGCGGGCCGCATCCAACCAGTCACAAGACTGATGACTCAAACAACAGTTCCCACAATTTAGCTACGATGTTACGGTTTTTGTAGAACTATTTTAGCTTACGTCGTCTATAGTCGTTAGGCGTCCTTCCCCCTGCTATACTAAGATACGGTTAAATTTCTTGTTGGGCCATATTGTACTGGAATCACGTCACGTCTTTAGTAGTTCAGTCGGTATGTCGTAGGGCCCAGTTGCTTCACCGTTTCTCATATTTCTAAGAGCGATTTTTATTCTTTTGGTGTTACGTGGTGGTAAATCATGTATTGTTTCCTCCGCGTCATTCTAACGTTCGTGCCATCCTTAATTAATATCCTTGTTGGAAGTTAATAATCTTCCGGAACTGTTTGCAACGTTATTATTCCGTTTTATATCTTTCATCCGATTACTTGTGAATTAAGCCGCTTTGAAAATTTTCTTACCTTTTTCAGCTGTTTTGAGTCCATTGTGCAGGCCGCTGTGGCCGAGCCGCTCTAGGCGCTGCTGCTACGGTCGCAGGTTCGAATCCTGCCTCGGGCATGGATGTGTGTGATGTCCTTAGGTTAGTTAGGTTTAAGTATTTCTAAGTTCTAGGAGAATGATGACCTCAGATGTTAAGTCCCATTGTGCTCAGTGCCATTTGAACCATTTTTTGAGTCCATTCTAAATACCGGTACTATTACTGGCTGTTCTTTAGGACACAGCACACTGCCTCTTAGCTTTTTGACTTGTGTATAAACAATGTGATAGGTCTCCGGTTTTAATGTTTGCAACTTTTTGAAACACGTTTTGTTGGTAGCAAGTTGTTTCTAGACGTCAGAGTCCGACCAGTTTGCGTCTTTGTCTGGCATTCACTTGCCTTTGCTGATAAATAGTAATTTCGTGGATTACGTTTATGAAAAATCTTGATTTTAAACTAGTTAAAAGTTGATAAAAGCTGCTGATCAGGAACTTTTTACAGCGTGACACACAATGTGTCTCCCATATTTTTTGTTAAAAAATGATTTTCGTATAAGTATGTCGTCTGTTAAAACAACGTTGCCAGTTTCAGTAGGTGTTAGTCATTCAAGTATCGCTCTTTAATAATACCTTCAATTAATACTTATTAAAATAGAGACGAAATTCTGTGAAGCGAGCAGTGTTTTTCGACAGAATAAAAATTACAGCAGGGAAAGAGGTTGGTTGTATTACAGCCAACATGACATAAATTAGAGGTACAGGAACAATAAGTTTCATAACAACACTGAATGTTTCTATGAATAAATCACAGAATAAATCACAGAATAACAACACAAGTGAAGACAAGGAAATGGACTGTCGTTACTTACATTTTATTTTCTCTACGGTTTAAATCAAATCGGATTGCAGTGAAAACTTAATACCTTGGTGACAGTTGCTATGGAAATTACTTCGAGACACATATTAGTGACATCTGTGCCGTAAGTAACCCAACTACAACGTGGCGTCAGGTTTGATCCGTTCTGATTCATAACACTTTTATGTTATTTGTTCTATAGTTACCTGATTACTTAGTTTTCCATTTTTTTGGTTCATCTGACTTCTGAACAGTAAGACGTGGCCCACCACGTATTTCTCTTTTGTGTCAGCTTAGAAAGCGGTCTGTCGCATTTGCTACTTTAACTAATGAAGTATTTAGTGTGTAAGTAACACACAGGTTCACCGTGTTAAGCTATTCTGTGCTAAGCTACTCCTCTTCTGCAAACAAAACTGTCCTTGACACAGTCTGTAATTTGATCGGAAGAGGCCTTGTTTCAAAAAGACAGCAACATGTCGAGGCTAGACTTGTTTCGTCTGCGGTTTGCGTCGGTCGGTGAATTTTCGCACTGTGTGTTGGCAACGAGCGACATGGCTGAGCCGTGGTTGAGAACACTTGCAAAGCGAATCCGTAATCCACTCACGGGGTCGTGTAGTTTCATGTGTTTCAAGCTTGTCCTCCAAGTGGAGGCGGCACTTTCGTGCCCTTTTGAAGAGTGTGGACGTTGATGTGCGGTACAGAATGGATTTTTTGTTAATATGTCCGAATAGTAGGATATTTAAATTCTCACGCTTCAAGCCAATTGGAATTATTCAGTCTTATCCAAGACCTCCAGTCTTCTTTATACTTTTTTTTTCGTGTGTCTTAAGTTCTTGTACCACGTATTCTGCGCACTAAAGTTGGGTGTATAACAGAAGCTTAACTACATTCTGAAAATTATCACACATTATTCTACTCAAATATTTTCTGAATAAGTGGAATGTAAATGTCATCACATTCCTACTCAATCGAATTTACTTGGAATTTCACTTTGGAATTAGAACGGAAGAACACTGGACACAAAGTAGACTTTGCCATAAGAAAACATAATTTCTTTTCTGGTAATATGTTCCTGCGAATAATATGAAGATGTTTATGAATCACGATGAACATTAAACATCGTCTGTCTACATGTAGTTATTCAGAACAGAAGTAAGTAACGGAGCAGATGGAGGTGGCAGAGTTACTGTTCATCATATCATACATAGTGTAATTATTTTACATCTTTTATTTGTGAGTTGCGCTAACAGTCAATGCACATGGCACCCAACTGGACCATAACCAATGTGCGCAAGCTTTTCATGTAAATTCAGGTTTATGCTACGGCTATTCGGATTCACGAATTTAAAGTAATTGCTTCCTATGCGCAATTTGGATACGTGAACTAAGTAAGTAATTTCTCTCTTACCCGTGAGGTAAATAAGTAATTCCTCTTCTAGACCTTACTTTGTAAATATTTCAGTTAAATTACGTTACTGTCTACATTCACAAGTCTAAACCTTGCTTGTCACATGGCATTTCAATTCAGAACAGATTTCGGAATAGCTTTCGGGTTTTTCAAAGCTGTGCAGGCACCTTCAACCTTCAAGGGCTGCAATTGTACTTACTTGGTGAAGTCCTCTCAAATCACTGTTCATGCAATTTATTCATATACTGGTCCATAGCAATGTAATGTCTAAATGATGGAATCATTTGAACCACTTTCGGCACTCATTTTTATTTTCTTAACGCACCAAGAATATAGATATTACATTACTGGCCGGTTTCGCCTCTAGCTACTTTAAAATGTACGTCATCGATGATGACACGAAACAAGTTTTTTAAATGTGACACACAAACCTCACCAACATCATTCAGCTGAAAATAGTTTAAGGCCGAAAGTGGGATGTAATGTAATTTAGATGCGTGGTGCATTGAAGGACTATAGCTGACAGCCTACGGTGGCTAACGTGGTTCCATTGTTTAGACATGTCAAAAGTATCCGGGTGGTTTTACCTGTGAACCTGTGAATTTTCTGATGAGCACAGATAGATAGCTAATTGTAGCTTACATTATTTCCTGTCTTATACTGTTAGTGTGATACGAATTTTTGCCACTTCGATTGCTCACTTATTACTGCAAGTGTTTCATATCTATTTCTGGCTTTTCTTGCCTTTGAAATTTTTGAGGCACTCAGAATTCAACTTAAACTGCTACTTATCATTTTGTTTTCAGTCTACTGTAACAGAGAGTTATGTATATGTGTGCAGACTATTAAGTCAACTCAAGCTTAGTGATTATTTAATATACTACTTGATTGTTTATTTCTTAACTGCATTTACTTACTGAGTATCGAAGCTTATTGCATTTTCTTGTCATACTTGACTGTCTGCAGGTATAATATTTACTGCATAAGATATTCTGTGGGGATATTTTGATTTTCTTACATTCAGTATTGAAGTGTGGGGCTATTTGATGGATTCAGGATCTGAAACATTTCATAGTTTTCATTATTAGACACTGTATTAACTCTTAACTTATTAGGAAGTTGAGAAGGGTGTTTGCGTTTCAATAGATAAGCTAGGAATTTATTAGATGTACAATTAACAATGTGTGACTGTGTCACTATTTTTCATGTTGAAATTACATTTGTCAGTGGGTTTTCATAATCCACACAATTCTTACACTTTAAAAACTATTCCAGTGAAACAGAAATGACATTCATTCATTCAAGCTCTGTTTTCATACATTGGTTGACACTAACAGCTATTTCTCGTGGTGTTTCATCCATTCCTTACAGAATATTTTTGATACACGTGTATGTATATATTTGGATACACCCGCCGTGAGTGACTGTGTTAATATGTGTCAGTGTTTTGATAAAACCATGTTACGGAAAGGCTTTATTGCAGCGATCACTGAGATATACGAGGTGTACGCCTTACGGACAGACAACCCTTCTGACAGCGTGGTGGACCGGCAGTCGAAGGGGTTCCGTGAACGGACGACAGAGCTCTAATGCTGTCTGTGTAGCCTAACGGGCAGCAGAGCGCCCACCACCAGAGAGGTCACAGGCCACACACACCTATCTCTCTCCGTGGGCCACACGAGTGGCCTGGCTACTTAAGATGAAACAAGCTGCTCAGTGACATCTTCCGCTGAGGTTTGGTTCAGGAGCCAACTGCACCTGCATCTCTTCTATCAGAGTCTCGAACGTAATCTTTACTTCATACCACGCTATTCCACGCCACACAAAGCCGACCGAGGGAGGTGCCAGTGCCTGCCATCATCATCACCAGAACTTCGCCGCTACATCGCAGACGACTGCAAACTTGACGTCGGTCGTCGAGCTTAACAACGTTATTTTATTCTCCTTCTGAATCAATATTAACTTCGACTGTTACGTCATTATGGCAATCAGCATAATTTTGGGCTTGTGCAAATTCAGTAACAGTCACGAACAACTGTTTTGGTTTATGAATTTTTCAATAAAACGGTTCTGCATTGTTTACGTGGGATGTGTTCTCATTGTGCCTCAATCGGCACAAAACTTAGCAAGTAGTGACAAGAAATTATTCCGTGAGCCAACAATTTCAAGCACGTTTCACGCCCCAGGTAGACCGTATCGGTGTTTGTGTGACGCCTACGTTACTAACACCTTGATCGTGTATTTTTGCTACACCGTATTTCCCCTTTTGAATATTGCTGTCTAGGTGTTGTTATTACTCCAAAACACGCAGCAGGTATGAATACCATGGTGCACAGGAAGGCAGCCATCACCACATCAGGCCTGGAGCTGTCGAATCGGCTGTCCCGCAAAGATTCATTGGTGTAAATATCCGGGGCATCACCACAGACGTTCCTGGTGTTTTGTAGGGAGATCAAGCCCTGGGAAAAATTTGTGGCAAGTAAAATAACTATATTATTATGTGTAGAAAGAAAGAAACGGAGTTCCTCAATGGGAATTAATACCATACGGAAATAAAATAATTTTTTTGCACTTTTCTTTAAAATTTGATGTAACACTTCTTGGTGTATTTTCACAAATCGTGTAGCTTGAATTGCAACTGGTGTCCAATAATTTTATCAAAGGGCTTTTGGCTAATCATTGATTTCTCATTTTATAGGCAAATGAACACATGGCATCTTATCAACTCCACGACTGTCATCGGAAAATCTTAACTGAAAATCTATAAACCACACACTTGTAAACAGATTCAACAGCATCGGTGCAAAAGTTTACTACTGTATCTGCTTAGAAGCTGTTTCGAAATTTTCCTTTGCTCTGGAGTTTCTACCAACTCCGATTCTTCTTATAATGTTTTTATTCTTATATACCGTGTGCATTCTTAATGGAAGGCGATCAGACTTTTTAGCTGTGTTTTCTTCTCTTCCGTCAATGAGTAATATTAATAAATTTTTAAATAACTCAGAGAGACAGCAATTCAAACATTCTTGAAGTATGTTTCAAGAAAATATAGAAATTTTGTCCTGAATTATTCAGGTAGGCAATACTTTACGTGTACATCATGTGAGAGCACAGAGTAGATACCGAAGAAAAAAAAAAAGGATCAAAAATGTTCATTTTAATCAAGAGCCCCTCGACCTCTTATGTGATATTATATCTTAACCATCCTGTACATCTTTATACAATGTAATTGCAGAACATGAATAAAAATTTGTATTCATCATCAGTCGTTCTCCCATATGTCATTAAAAATGCCGTCTCATTTTTCCTGTACGAACGTTACATTACATATGCCACTACTGTTTGCTGGAAGCAAAAACCTCAGCTCTTGTCGATATTTGCAGACATTAATTAGAGAACTCACTGAACACACGAAATTACAAATTTTCTCATGGTTAATCACAAAGTCATAAAACATCGACATAGCTATCAAGTTAGTTTTCATACTTGGAAGGTACGACTATGATTTTCTTACATTCTCGATTAGCGCTGGATTACTGTCTTGGTCTAATGGTATAATTCGAAGGATAGGTATGGGAGTCTCAGGAATTATTTCACACCTTCTGTTCACTATTGTCACGTGTTTTCAATTCCAAATAAACACAAAATTTACAAACAACAATTATAGAATAGTTAAGACTACGCAAAGGAAAAGAGAACCACTTGTATGAATATCAAGAGCTCAGAGGGAAACCCAGTTCTGAGCAAAGAAGGGAAAGCAGAAAGGTGGAAGGAGTACATAGAAGGTCTATACAAGGGCGATGTACTTGAGGACAATATTATGGAAACGGAAGAGGATGTAGATGAAGATGAAATGGGAGACACGATACTGCGTGAAGAGTTTGACAGAGCACTGAAAGACCTGAGTCGAAACAAGGCCCCGGGAGTAGACAACATTCCATCAGAACTACTGATGGCCTTGGGAGAGCCAGTCCTGACAAAACTCTGCCATCTGGTGAGCAAGATGTATGAGACAGGCGAAATACCCTCAGACTTGAAGAAGAATATAATACTTCCAATCCCAAAGAAAGCAGGTGTTGACAGATGTAAAAATTACCGAACTGTTAGTTTAATAAGTCACAGCTGCAAAATACTAACGCGAATTTTTTACAGACGAATGGAAAAACGGGTAGAAGCCGACCTCGGGGAAAATCAGTTTGGATTCCGTAGAAATACGGGGAACACGTGAGGCAATACTGACCTTACGACTTATCTTAGAAGAAAGATTAAGGAAAGGCAAACCTACGTTTCTAGCATTTGTAGACTTAGAGAAAGCTTTTGACAATGTTGACTGGAATAATCTCATTCAAATTCTAAAGGTGGCAGGGGTAAAATACAGGGAGCGAAAGGCTATTTACAATTTGTACAGAAACCAGATGGCAGTTATAAGAGTCGAGGAGCATGAAAGGGAAGCAGTGGTTGGGAAGGGAGTGAGACAGGGTTGTAGCCTCTCCCCGATGTTATTCAATCTGTATATTGAGCAAGCAGTAAAGGAAACAAAAGAAAAATTCGGGGTAGGTGTTAAAATCCATGGAGAAGAAATAAAAACTTTGAGGTTCGCCGATTACATTGTAATTCTATCACAGACAGGATGTAACAATGCTTTATTTTCATTTGTATTTGAATGTTTATCTGGAGGGATACCACATGCCTACCCGCGTGATAGATAACATAAACAGAGTGAATCAAGCCCACAGAACGTGTAAGCTTTGTCTATATACTTGGTCTGTTCGATGAACAAGAGAACCACACCCGCGAGGGCACGTACCTTACGTGAAGCGGTTGGCTCCCGTGCGGACCCTTAGCTGTCTGTGTCGTTCCTTCACTTTTCCGTTTCGCGGCATAGTCCATCCTACCCACTTTCATCTGCCAAATTTCGACAGACACAAAACTATTCAGCCCAGACTTTGATCTTCCATGTCGAAGAAGAGTTCACGAGAACAGTGTTCCGTGCTCTCTGACGACAGCTGATCAGGCAACATCAGACGCGAACCGCGTCTAGCCCGCAGCTAAACCGCCAGTAAGCGGAAATCTCTGTTCAAAACCTTGAGCCTTCTTTGACACTGTTTTTACGTTGTATTTTCCGATGGAATACCGACTATTGAAGTAGTAGCATTTAACTGTATGACGTGTCCCAGGACACTGCGAGATTACCAATGATAGACGGAGTTTTAAGCAACCAGCTGGGCCCAATAAGGCCAGCACCATGGAGTTATAGAGACGGCGAGTATAGTCACAAGATGTTGAGAGGATAAAGACGGCGAATTTTGTCGCACAGTAATGGTTTTTTTTATGTCAGAGATGTCGAGTTTGACGAAGAAGTATGTAGCAGCTATCTTGGAATCGCAGAATTGTCGTATACACAGTTAAGTAGGCGATAACGTCGTGTCAACGTTAGGCCATGCACTATATCTTCATAAAGGAAAAGTCCTTCGGAAATTACGCTCAACGTAGTCTTTTCTAATCCAATTGCTTACGCTTTCTGTGTTCACTGTGGAAATCTCTAGATTCTCGTCGAGTTTTGTTTCTCTCGTCTCGTTAACAACAGCGTTGACATCCAACGACACAATCTACATCGCACCTGCACCAAACTGGTGTCACTTTTCTTTGTCAATTTCACTTGATATGTTCAGCAAATATATTGATGCATGAGAAACTTCTCATAATGTGAATGTTATTACACGTAGAGGGTCAGCCCAAAGAGGCATTTAACTTTCTTTGCTTAGTGATATGGAATATGCAGTAAATTTAATATGATATTTGTGTACTTCATTTTTATATTTTCATGTTTATGTAAAAGTTATGTTTGAGCTAAAATGGATTTCATAGGAACTTTGTTATGGGATTACGACGTATCTGTCACTTATAAACCAATTTACTGTGGCATAATGTAATTTTAAACAGAACCCACTGTAACAAATCATCTAACTTCATGTCACGCGTAACCCCACTTCTACTTTGTTGGTCATCTGTGAATAAACCATATCGATTACGCACATCTATTTCCCTTTGGAGAAAGTGTAAAATACAGACGGCGCAGTGAACAGCGTCGGTGTGCTTCATCTCTCTCTCGCTCTTAAACCTGACGCTTGCTTCCTGCACCGCGCACGTGCTCCCTGCGTGCGGCGTTTGACAGTCGTAGCAGCGTCGGCTCCGCTTCTCAGCTACCACATGCTGCTCTGACGTAACGCCGCACTGAAGTTATCTCCCGTGCCTTTCTGACGTAGCGCGAGATTCGGCCTTGCAGTCAGCTGCCACTCTGACCTAGCCTCCGCGCAGATCTTTAGCAAACGGTTCCTGTTGGAACACCACTTATAACCTTTCATGCCACCACGGCTTACACAGTATTCGTGCCCCTTTAATTATGTTTTTTATACCTGAAAGCCCATTCATGATTCCCTTGTCAGCTAACTTGCCAGCTTTATCTAATAAATCAAATGATCACCTTCTATCGTCAATTGATGACTTGGTAAAACATGAAAAAGGAGAAATTTCTTACGATCGCCTGCTGGCACACCTAAATGAATGGCAAACCGCCACTGAACGCCGTACAACCATTATACCCAGCGCCACGATAACCCCGGTCACTGCTATTATTGTACTTATATTAACCCAAAAAAGTGAAAACAAGAACCTATCAGGCATATGCCCTCCCTTAGTTTTAAGAGTGCAATTCTAATATCACCTAATGTGGAAAAACTAGTGTAGTGTAGTGAAGTGTTCCCTTAGTGATAACTCCCCTTTTTAAAGTGTTTGCAACGTGTCAATCTCCCCTGACGCCCTCCCTGCGCTGAGTTTCAGTGCGCGGACCTGGCCACGGCGACGCCCCCTTCCCGCTGGCAGCCAGCGCGCTGCCCGCTCAGGACAACACACCACGCCGCCTCGCGCCACTCGCCCCCGCAGTGATTCATCAGTGGTGATATGTTTACATTTTCAACTTATTTCAACAAAAGCAAAACAAAAGACATTTTTACTTCATCTTAGCAACAAGAACACTTGGCATGTTTACCTGACTCACACTGTATATTTTGTTCTAATTTTGTTTTGATACTTTATGATGTTTTGATGTTTTATGAAGTGCTCGTATTAAGAAGGGTGTAAGACAAGGCTGTAGCCTTTCGCCCCTACTCTTCAATCTGTACATCGAGGAAGCAATGATGGAAATAAAAGAAAGGTTCAGGAGTGGTATTAAAATACAAGGTGAAAGGATATCAATGATACGATTCGCTGATGACATTGCTATCCTAAATGAAAGTGAAGAAGAATTATATGATCTGCTGAACGGAATGAACAGACTAATGAGTACACAGTGTGGTTTGAGAGTAAATCGGAGAAAGACGAAGGTAATTAGAAGTAGTAGAAATGAGAACAGCGAGAAACTTAACATCACGATTGATGGTCACGAAGTCAATGAAGTTAAGGAATTCTGCTACCTAGGCAGTAAAATAACCAATGACGGACGGAGCAAGGAGGACATCAAAAGCAGACTCGCTATGGCAAAAAAGGCATTTCTGGCCAAGAGAAGTCTACTAACATCATATACCGGCCTTAATTTGAGGAAGAAATTTCTGAGGATGTACGTCTGGAGTACAGCATTGTATGGTAGTGAAACATGGACTGTGGGAAAACCGGAACAGAAGAGAATCGAACCATTTGAGATGTGATGCTATAGACGAATGTTGAAAATTAGTTGGATTGATAAGGTAAGGAATGAGGAGGTTCTACGAAGAATCGGAGAGGAAAGGAATATGTGGAAAACACTGATAAGGAGAAGGGACAGGATGATAGGACATCTGCTAAGACGTGAGGGAATGACTTCCATGGTACTAGAGGGAGCTGTAGAGGGCAAAAACTGTAGAGGAAGACATAGATTGGAATACGTCAAGCAAATAATTGAGGACGTAGGTTGCAAGTGCTACTCTGAGATGAAGAGTTTAACACAGGAAAGAAATTCGTGGCTGGCCGCATCAAACCAGTCAGTAGACTGACGGCAAAACAAAAATGATGTTTTGATATTTTATGATGTTTTGATGTTTTATGATGATTCTTGTATACACACAATATCGTTGATGTAAGTCCCTTTGCGACCCCTAGGAGATCTGTAGTCTCTACACCCTCCCATAGGTTAAGACCCCTGCCGTCTTCCGTGAGGGCCATTCTTAATCAAGTAATGTTTACTTTGTTTTGCAAGCTAAATTTGTTTACATTCAAATAATAATTACATTGAGCGAATTCACATACGTTCTCCGCTCCCACGGAAGGGGGAGGAATGTAAAGGATGAGCCAGACAGTAGGAGATTTTACTTTAGTATATGACCCTCCAAACGGTAACTTCATTTTTCCATTGAGGCCAAGTCACGGCCGGCAGTGTTAGCTGCCTGTAAATTCTTTCGTCCCACGGTTTAGCAACTGGAAGTCAGCACCGATGAAGGGCACCTTGTTCACGCGCCTCTCTCATGTGCTTACGAGGTAACGCAGCCCCAGGCGTCGCTCGTCGCTCTGGAAATTTCCATGCCGCCCGCACGGTTTGCTCGGTCCTGACCAATCAGGGCGGAGGAAGCCGCGTGGTGCGTCGAACATACCCGGCCGCCCGTCGCCGGGCTCGCTCTCTTGTATTCTTGCTCACCCACGAGTCGGATGCGCGCCCTGTAGCATTAAACATCTCCCGCTTCTCCCGGTGCTGCGGCACTGTGAACTTACTTTTGGCAGACAACAACTTTCGGTAGCTTCGCGAACAATGTTCGCCAAATTATAAGCTCTGGCTCACCCTCACCTCCCTAGGCCTCCCCTTTCAACATGCTTTAGCCAATAAATAGCCTTTCTCTAAAAATTACCCTATTATTCCATAACGCCCACCGCCTGCCCATGCGCCCATCCTGTACAGGAGAATGCTGAAGATTAGATGGGTAGATCACGTAACTAATGATGAAGTATTGAATGGAATTTGGGAGAAGAGGAGTATGTGGCACAACTTGACAAAAAGGAGGGACCGGTTAGTAGGACATGTTCTGAGGCATCAAGGGATCACTAATTTAGCATTGGAGGGCAGCGTGGAGGGTAAAAATCGTAGAGGGAGACCAAGAGATGAATACACTAAGCAGATTCAGGATGTGGGTTGCAGTAAGTTCTGGGAGATGAAGAAGCTTGCAAAGGATAGGGTAGCTTGGAGAGCTGCATCAAACCAGTCTCAGGACTGAAGACCACAACAACAACGCAAAGGTAATTAGTTTTGAAGAGTTTCTGCTTCATAGGAGAGCACTTCCTATATAAAAAATCTCTTTTAGTATGTCTTAGGGAGTAACGCCATCAGTTTTCATTGGTTCATATCAGTCAACATTGTACATTCATTGTTAGGGTTGTATTGTCTCTAACACCATTCTCCTGTCGAATTGCATTATTTTGATCGACTGTTGGAAGACACAGTGTTGTCGGCGCTGTACTTCAGTCCGCGTAAGTGTGTGTGCGGCGCACGTACACTACGCCGTACACTGGTGTTTGCCTCGTACCTTCATTATGTATCTGCAGGGTATTACGACGGTTCACCCGTTCCAAAAAAAAAAAATGGTTCAAATGGCTCTGACCACTATGGGACTTAACATCGGAGGTCATCAGTCCCCTAGAACTTAGAACTACTTAAACCTAACTAACCTAAGGACATCACACACATCCATGTCCGACGCAGGATTTGAACATGCGACCGTAGCGGTCGGGCGGTTCCGGACTGAATCGCCTAGAACCACTCGAACCACTGTATTTCTACATCCTTTATACGACGGCTATGCAGAAAGTCACGGACGTTTTGAAATAAGAAATAACAATATGGAAAAACCACATTTCATTCTATCTTCTTCTAGAGGAGAGAAACATTTGAAGTGAGACATACTTTCAGTAGCAATTGTTTATTACAACTGTTTATTACAAGAAATAAGCTAAATACAACCTCAGAGAACTATGTCTACGGAAGTTGAGAACAGCAATGTACAGAGGAGCAGGGAAGGTTAACTACGACACTGTCGCACCAGGCTGGTAGCTCGTAGGTGGTCTCCGAATGAGCAGCAGGTGCTGTGACGGCACGGTCGTATGAGGCTGAGAGCTCTTTGGCAGACTACTAGTAACGACACGGTACTACAAGGCGATGAGCACGTGGGCACTCACAACCAATACAGCGAAACGGTGCCATCGGTGCGGCTGGCGGAAGCGCAGCATCGGACGTGGCGCAGAACGTGGGCGGCACGGCGCCTTGGAGGGCAGCGAAGTGGAATCAACAGACGGTGTCCGTAGCGGAGACTCGAGACGGCAGTTGGCTGCTCAGAGCTCGATACGTAATTGGTTCTCCGTGGGCGGAAGGCCGACTTAAGTACACAACTGCGGGAGGATGCATGCGTAGTATCACGTGACCATGTGACCGTGCAGACGTAACTTAGTGCCCACGACTACAACGCTAGGTCCTGCGACTTGCACACTACATAGTGGTGAGACTGGAGCTCCCAGACGATGCAGTGACTGGTGGCGGTTTGACTTTACGGAACGCTTGGCCTTTTCAGTTTACCAATAACCTCCCAGGAGAGACAGGGACCGTACGTGACCTGCCAAACATATAAGTATGTGTGGTGGCCCAGATATTCAGGGCGCAGCCCTACATAATCAGCAATGTACATTTTAAAAAGATATTTTTCAGTTGCTTTTCAACGTATTCGCCATTCAGATTGAGGCACTAACCATACAGTGGCACAAGATTTTCAATACCGTCTCTGTAGAAATCTGCCGCTTGCGATTGGAACCCCTGGTTGATTCTGGCATGCAGTTCGGCCTCATTATCAAAGCATTTTGTAGCGAGCCACGTCTTCATTGCTGGGAAGAGGTGGTAGTCGTTCGGTGCCAAATCCGGGTTGTGTGGTGGATGATCAAATACCTCACGTCCAACACACCGTAGGAGCTCTAGGATATATTTTTTGACCGTGTGTGGACATGCGTTGTTGTGGAAAAAAAAACTTTTAAGGGGGATAGGACGTCAGACGGGCCGACTTCGAGCAGGAGAGGCACCACAGGACATTTTAATTTCCACTGTCTATACTTTTACAAATAAATTCATAAAACTCTGCCAGAAAGGATTCAGGATTCATACTCATAGCAGTGGAAGTTCAAAAAAGTATCAATATAAATTTTTTTAACATGTGAAATTTCATCACTTTTTCACTTACTATTGGCTGCATTTGTTGCTATAGGTACACTTTTCTTCATAAGTAAGGGAGATTCTTCGATGAATTTTGCACAGCGTACAAACCAATCTTACAGGTGTATGAAACTCCAAAATTTTCCAAATCTATTAAAAACTGTGGTAAAAAGTGAGATAATTAACTATAAAATTTGAGTTTTTTCTAAACATTAAGTTTAAAAAGTAACAGCTCATTCAGTTGTTCATAAATTAAATAAATTTTAGAGTTTCATACACCCTTAAGTATGGTTTGCATGCTGTGCGAAATTCATCGAAGAATCTGTCTTACTTATGAAGAAAAGTGTACCTATAGCAAAAAATGCAGCCAATAGTAAGTGAAAAAATGATGAAGTTTTACATGTTAAAAAAATTTATTTTGTTACTTTTTTCAACCTCCACTGATATGAGTATGAATCCTGAATCCTTTCTGCTCATTCTGGCAAACTTTCATGAATTTATTTGTAAAAGTATAAACAGTGGAAATTAAAATGTCCTGTGGTGCCTCTCCAGCTCCAAGTCGACCCGTCTGACGTCCTATCCCCCTTAATCTAAGTTTTTACAAGCGCTTGTCTTGTATCCATCGCCAGAAACTTTGCTAGTGCCGTAGTCGTGAAACAACGATTTACATAATTTGGTCGTTGATTTTCATGAGTAGCTTGTCAGACACATGGGTAGGCCTACTACCACTGCGACTGTCATCGTGAACATAGATACGGCAATTTCTAAAATCAGTACACTATTGCATCATTCGACTTTCACTTATTATTCCTTTTCCTTCACATCACGGAACTCTATTGATCTGCAGTATTGTGCCATTAAAAACGTAATTAAGGAACACAGCTCACAAGTGGCGGGGTTTTCTATTGCGGCAGACATTGTAACACGTCACAGAAAGCAAAGTAGCAGAGATACAGACCACACGCTCCTACCGCTGGAAGCGTACTGAGTGTAGGAACGTTATGGCACCAAGATGGCAGCTGCAGCTCCGCACACCTCCGCGATAGGCCGAAAGTCTGTTACATTCTCGATAGCCCTCGTACATACGCTCCTCTACTAAACTGGCCGTGAAACTCTATCATTCCCTTAAAATTTACCACTAGACAGAATTATTAAATTTTTGACTACCCGTAGGCTGGCCAGTGTACTATTCATATTAAGCACAATATCTGCAGAATAGGTTAGAAAGCTTGTAAAATGTTATTCTTGTGTCTTGCATACTCCACAAGTACTAAAATCACTTATCCTTACGAAGCTCACATCAGTGAGTCCACATATTAAGTATCGTGCTGGATGGACAACTTGCACAACTCGTTGCATTTGGTGCCGATAAAACTTACCTTCTGGGAATTTTACTCATTGATTTACGTTGTAGGTACTTCTTAAGAGTTCGCTGCACTTTTATGCCTCATAATCGTTACTGATATTCCCCACGTCAATTTTTGCGTTTAACTGTAGGGTTTTGAATTATCGGTGTGGCTATTTGTAGATGTTAGTGTACATATTAGTAAGACCCGCCAGGATGGCCGAGAGCGCTAATGCGCGGTTTCCTGGACTCGGGTCGCCGGCCCCGGATCGAATCCGCCCAGCGGATTAACGGCGAGTGCCAGTATGTAGGCCAGCCTGGATGTGGTTTTTAGGCGGTTTTCCACATCCCGCTAGGTGAATACCGGGCTGGTCCCCACGTTCCGCCTCAGTTACACGACCCACAGGCATTTGAAAACGTTCGCACTATTTGATGACTTACACTAGACGCAGGCAGCTGGAGTACATTGCTTCCATCCCAGAGGGTTCGGGGTGGCGCTAGGAGGGGCATCCGGCCACCCTCTGCAACTAACACTGCCAAATCCGTCATAACAAAGCTGACCCCGCGCTGGTGCGGGACGTAGGCCCGAGAAAGAAAGAAAGTGTACATATTAGTAAACATAATACGCTTAATTAGCACATGAAATAGTGCAGTTCGGATTTCCATACTTTCCATCTTTGTCCATTTACTTAGATCTAAATTTAAAATTAATATTTACAATTGTGCAGTTATATCACTCTGTGTGCCCGCTCTACTCCCACAGATCGTCTTCTGGATGCCTAGCGTGACCGATCGGTGTTTCCCGTCCGTAGCGGCAGAGTAGCATCGCTATTGTTCACCACTTCCACTATACGCACCTAATGTTCCCTGTGGCGCCAATTAGTACCCTGATTACTGTGGAAAACTTGACTCCTTGCCTAACCCCTCTGTTTTGTATCGGACCAGCATTCATTGCCGTTTATCCATTAAATGCCTCATTGTTTACCTGCCTATTGTCTGGAGCACCTAGCCAGTTGTTGTATCGATTCCTGTTGTCATGATTCGGTGAGTTATGGTATACGGGTTTGTACCTACGATCTCCTTTCTTTTGACAATGGTCGTTTCCTCGATAGCCATAGTTTCTAGGTCTATTATTTTGTGATGGCGCATAAGGGTACGAGCCCTAAATGTTGTTCTCCCGTGGTTCTGTGTTGCCATTTCCCTAGAAATTTGACTGTCTGATCGTGTCTCGTCCTTGATCTCTAGTCCAAAACTGAGAGGAAATATCCCGTATCTGTTTCTGGTATTGTGACTAACTTTTTTGCGGATGTTCGGTGGCAACCTACCTTTCAAAAACTTTAGCACAGCTGCATGGCAGACCGGTTTTATCCAGTATCTCGTTTTATTTACAGATTTCTTGAAATGTTTTCACAATTCCCCTTGTTCAGTGTTGAAAGGTTGTTGGTTGAACAATCCTCGTCGTAACTGTTCCTGATCACATATAGATATAAATTTGTCAAGAAAGGCTTGTTCAGACTGTCCATATGTTTAAATCCGCTATCCAGACTGATCCATCTTCTTGGGTGAATCCTACTACGTAGCTTATTTTTATTTTGTGATTTCGCCCAGCTACACGGCAGTGCGTTACGCAACGCTCTTATAAAAAATTAATTGGTGAACCTTTTCTGACTCTGCAGAAAACAGCTCAAAATGGCGATACTCTAAGACGCTTTCACCTACCAATATTGATGAAGCACAGGGTCCTGTTCCCAGTGAATGTGTTACTGACATGTGCGGCGAGGGGAAGGGGGGAGGGTAATTCATTTGGTTTGTCGTTGGTTCGGCGGTTGATTACACATACCAAAAACAGCGGTATCGTGAACCTGCGGAGGTGAAAGGACACTTGCACTTTTGTTTGCTAAGCTCTCTTGCATATTTCCTGCATTAACAGTAGTCATTTCTCTTCGAATTAGCTCTTCCAGAGGCCAGTTCGAAACAACTTCGGCAGCTCTGATGTTCACCTCTACCTGCGAGCGGTCGCTCAACTTCCGTACGTCAGTGTCAACACGTTTTTGTTCCAGTTTCGCAAACCTAATCTCTTGCTACAGATTTTCAGTTCGTTGGAGAGTCAGTTGCAAACTGATTGTAGTTCTGAAACACCTGTCTGAACTGTAGACACGGTCTTAGCTATGTCGTCATCTGCAGTTTGCGAATTGTTTTACTTTCCGGTATCTCATCTAACCTACATGTAGCTATATTTTGTTCATCGAATAACAGTGAAAATTTTAAAATTGTTTGAAATTATTGTAAACTTCTGATCAGCTTTCTGATCGAAATCATTTGACATTTTTTTTAAAAAATTCTATCACCTCTTTCCTGTTGCTTGGCTTATATGAAGTGGTGTTTTTCACATTTGTGAGGCCCTTTCACCCGAAAACACTTTCTCACTTTCTGCTGTTGTGATCAGACACTCAAAACTACCGTATTCTTCTACAGTACCTTCAACTACTTTAAGAAAAATATCTCCTGGTGTTAACTGTTCAAATGGCTCAAATGGCTCTGAGCACTATCGGACTTAACATTTGAGGTCATCAGTCCCCTAGAACTTAGAACTACTTAAACCTAACTAACCTACGGACATCACAAACATCCATGCCCGAGGTAGGATTCGGACCTGCGACCGTAGCTGTCGCGCGGTTCCAGACTGTAGGTGTTAACTGTGACTGTAATTTATCTGTTGTCTAGATAAAAATGTCTCCTTGCAAAATTCCTTCGGTTATGTACTGCATAAAATTTTGGTCGTGACTTCCATTTATGTTAATGTCATTTTGATGATGTTCAACGTCATTTATTTATGTTTTCATATCTATATTAGTTGTTCCTGATTCTGACTGCTTGGAGTACTTCCGTTAACTTCTTTATTTTCTACCGGTTCCATTTTACTGCGTATATGAACTCAGTTCACTAGTATTAGTGTTGCCATAATTGGTGTTTATTTTGGACCTGACAGGAATTTCTGGCATGTAATTTATCTTCATTCATGCACGACAAGAAGCGACGTCTTTAATGGAAACCAGACCGCAACAGTTTCAAACAGAATTATTATTACTGTCAGTGGTCAGACACAAAGGTTTGACAGATTGAAGTTCTCCAATTTCTTCCAGTCCGGAAGTAAGGAGTCCAGTAGTCAACTAATTTAAAACATGGTAAGTATGGCGGACGTATGTTAACTTGGTTTTAGCTTGGGTGTGCAAGGTGAGGGTGAAGCAAGTGACGCTAGGGGGAAGCATGATGCTGAGATATTATATTTTGTATTGTATAGGAAGTAAATAACGTAACAAGAGTCTAAACGTCGCTACGGATAGCTTTCTTCTCTAAGAATGGCTTTTATGCAGTACTCGCGATGCACTGGGAATTGCATCATCACTCTATAAAATAGTAAAGTTTGTTACAATTAAGCAGTAACAGTTATCAGATTGACTCATTAGTTCATGGTTTAATAAAAACAAAAACTAAATATCATATATATTCATTCATCTTAGAAAAATTGTCCAAAGAAATTTTTTTGTTTGTAAAGTTCAGTTATCCCCTAATAATTATGCGGAGAGTGGGTGGGGGTGTCTAGCTAATATTTCATTACGCTCTGGGAAAATTGTCTCGGAAACTTTGAGAACCACTACTCTACTGGCATCAGCAACATTACACCACCACTCACAAGTGTTGACAGGCCACCCGAATCGCCGGCCCTACAATCACCTCTGCCTTCACAGCATGCAGATTCACCTGTTGCTGGCAAGCCTTCAACGAATGTGCATCAGCCGCAATGGTTACACTCGCGCAGCAACTGTTTTATCACCTACTGATGGCAACAGTGTTATTATCGCTGAACTGAATGTTCGTCCTCTGGCAAGACAGAACACAAGGCAGAAGTTGGCTAGTCATTCCTCAACATGGACATAGATCGCAAACTTAGGGACCCCATTCTTCTGGAGTTGAGGAGGTACCTGACGCCTATGCTCCAGACGTTCTACACGTCCACGCTGTGCTCCCTCTACCTGATGTATTCTTAATGTTCATGGTGGAGGTCAACGAGGGAGTTCCACGTTGATACAGGTTCTTCCATGATAATCGTGATGTAGGTGATATATCGCAGTTCACGCTTACCTCCGCTACAGAAATTCTCATGACGCCTACAATATGTGATAAAAAGTATCCGAACATCACCAAAAACATACGTTTTTAATACTTGGCGCATTGTGTTGCAACCTGCTGCCAGGTACTCCATATCAGCGACCTCAGTAGTCACTAGACATCGTAAGAGAGCAGAATAGGGCTCTCCACGAAACTCACGGACTTCGAACGAGGTCTACGATTGCGTGTCTCTTGTGTCATATGCCTGTACGCGAGATTTCACACTCCTAAACATTCCTAGGTCCACAGAGTTCCTACCTGAAAGATACAGAAGACCTTTGGGATGTTTTGGAACGCCGACTTTGTGCCAGGCCGCACCGAGCGGCATCAATACCTCACTTCAGTACTGCACTCCGTGAAGAATGGGCTGCCATTCGCCAAGAAACCTTCCTGAAACTGACTGATCGTATGCCTGAGAGTGTGGAAGCTGTCATCAAGACTAAGAGTCGGCCAACACCATTTTGAATTCCAGCATTACCGATGGAGGGTGCCACGAACTTGTAAGTCAAATGGTTCAAATGGCTCTGAGCACTATGGGACTAAACATCTGAGGTCATCAGTCCCCTAGAACTTAGATCTACTTAAACCTAACTAACCTAAGGACATCACACACATCGATGCCCGAGGCAGGATTCGAACCCGCGAACAAGAGCATTCAGCCCACAGGGGCTAGCTCCTACTGAAGCGAGCAATGCCTCAAGTAGAAATCAGTTTTTTTTTTTATCCTATGGCTAGTACACTCGATTTGGGGCTCATGTCACCCTGTTTACAACAGCCACCACCCACTTCTCAAACTTACATTTGCTTATAGGTGGAACTACTGCGTCTCTAAATGGGAGGTCTCATCACAGTCACCAGCATCCAATGAGCTACTTCTACCGTTATTGAGGAAAATCCAAATAGATCAATTGTAATTTGTAGTTCCTTCAGTGCATAATCTATCATTGACATCTATCCAATGGTACGAGTCGCAGGAGGCAAGATATCCACCAAGATTGATTTCTGGGAAGCTTATCTTTAGCTCCCTCTGGACGAGGTATCGTGGAACATCCTGGACATCAACGCACGTTTTGTAATGTTACGCTACAACAGGCCTTCTTTTTTGCACTGCCAGTGGTTCAAATGGTTCAAATGGCTTAACATCTGAGGCTCAGAACTACTTTAACCTAAGTAATCTATGGACATCACACACATCCATGCCCGAGGCAGGATTCGAACCTGCCACCGTAGCAGCAGCGCGCAGCCGGTCTGAAGCGCCTGGAACCGCTCGGTCACAGCGGCCGGCACTGACAGTGATCCATCTATACTTTTCAATTGTACTTGGAACAGCTGACAGGATAGCATACTGGTCACTGAAAAAAATGCCCAGGAGTTGTTGACCAACCACGATACCGTTTTTGCTGTTCCTCAATATGCTAATCTCAAGTGTGACAAAGACAAATGCCGATTTTTCTTCTCAAGTGAAATAAGTTGCTCAAGATCTCAGTCTTTAGGTATATGACCCTCGTCATAAAATATTCAAGCCATCGAAAAACTTTAAAGCCGACTCCATCATTCTGACCCAATCGGCGCATTGCCACCAGATATGGACATTGTTACTGTATAACTACTCATACGACCAGATATTGCTCAATGCCACAACACATCAATGCCAATATCCTCTCCAGCTTTCCATTGATATAGGACACACATTTACTTTCGGAATCAGCAGTCTTTTGAAACATGGACAAAAAGTCAAAGAAGCTGTAGCCACCCTTGAATGAAAAGGCCATCACCCTTCACTTCTTGGAGGACCAGGAAATACCCCATTTGCTGTGGCGGGGCTGACCAACGTATTGTAAACAGTTGGGTCTTCTGAGACTCTAAGCTTTCTGGTACAAGCGCTGTGTGTCTTCCAGCTGGAATGGCATCCTCTTGTGGGAAAGAGAAATTGGTCAAATAGCGTTTTGATCCTGTCTGCCTTGCAGAATTGCCTCTTGATCCCTCCTACATCAGGACCACTGAGCGGGTGTGCTGATGAAGAGGGTGGCCCATTAACATTTGTATTGGCGAGGGATCAATACTGATATTGCCAATATGGTGACAGCATACGAGTCTTCCCAAAGCCAACAGATAGCACCAGCTTAGAGATAACCCCATGCCTGGATGCATCAGATGTGGCTCCATTTCGAGTTTTCAGCACCCTGCCTTGGCTATTTATTGTTTGTCATGTTCAATGTAGGAACCAGATTCACGCATATTCCCAGGATATCTACAACTTCCTTGACACAAAGTACCCAGACTATGACACAGATATTTAGCATACAAGGATACCTAAACATCGTGGTTACTGACAATGGGCTTTAGTTTACAATTTCTGAATGTAGTTTGGAGCTACGTTGCCTCTGCATGTGTTGGGGTTGGGCTTAACACATTAGGAGAAGCTCCAAAGGCGCACTAAATAAGCAATAAGGTGTCGAAATAAAGAAGAAAGTGATGCACCAAATGGGCAGACTGCCAATTAATAATCCAAGAACCGTGTTAAACAATCCATTGCCCGGATATGAGGAAAATCACCAACGCAAGAGGAGAATTATGGCTCTCGCCCAGTCTTAATAAGTCCAGGAGCAGAAAGGCTTCGTCTTCCAGGTAAACCAGCACCAACAGCAAGTTCTGAAAAACAGAAGCTGGCCAAAGGCCGAACATCGTCTACTCACGGCGCTTCTACAGTGCAGGAATGTCATCCTCAGTCTGTTTACACTGTTTCTCCTTACTCGCCCAGCGGCCTCCAAACAGAATGCTTCCATATTGAGCGTCTTATTGCCAAAACAGACCGCCTGCTTCCCTTTCAGACAGTAGAAATCACTACCTGCTCACTGCCCCAGCCTTCTCTGTCTACGCACCACAGACATACTCGCTATTCGGTCAAGAGGTATCGACATTGCATCACGGCTCATCGAATTTACCTCTGTTTGTTCTTCCAAAGATTTCGCCCAGGTGCAAATAGTTTTCTATGTCTCAGATTAAATTAATTAGTGGAAGGTTTTGTTCATATCGTCAACTCACAAACTGGAAAATATACCTCCAACATGATTTAGATAAAACGGTGACTCTGTTTTTGGCCTCTTATCGCTCAACCCCTCAGGATGGCATCAACCCAGCCGAAAATCTCCATGGACAGTAGCACTCTTGCGAACTCTCCATTCTCCACACTCTCCATCCCACGAGAACTCCATCTCCCCAGCCGTGACAGGTGGCTGTTGGTTTTCACCGAAAATCGTCTACAATGGGCCCCAGGAGCGTCACTCATTTACTGAAATGGGCCTTGTTGGCAGTAACATTATACGATGGCTTCATTTACCAGAAGCAATGCAACCAGGTGTGTCCATGGAGAGTAGTGACACCACATAGCAGTGGACTTTCACTATTTTATGTTGTAGAGCTTTAGGTACCTCCCCTTGTGGACGCCAGAGTACTATCATAGTAGCAGCAGGGCCCACACACTTGGGTCTCTGGTGAGGGAAGCCCATCCCTGTCCAGATATTAGTATGTCCTCAGACACTGAGGTGTTAAATACCCACTCAACCTTGGGAGGGGAGGGGGGAGGGGGAAAGATGACTGGATGTATGCTCTACAGAGTGACAATCTTCTCACAATAGTGGTGGTGTACCAGCGGACTAACCCTTGTGGGGAGGCGGGGGGGGGGGGGGGGGGCTTACCTCAGGAAAGTTTGAAATATGCACACTGCCTAGTCAAGCAACTGGCACAGCCATTGCCACCAGTGGTTGCTGGGCTAGTGTAACTTTTTGCTCTCATGCACCAGATGACTGCAAGTATTTCCTCTAGTATCTCTATGAGGCCAGGGTATTTGGGGCAGTGCAATGCTGGTCTGAGGTATATTCTGTCGAACTCTGGACCAGACGTCACTGCACCCACAGTTCTTCAGTCAGTCTCGATTGGAAGCTTTGCTACATACAACACCATGCCAAATCTTACACCGTCAACTGAGGTGGTCACTAGGGTCTGCCTTCGCCAAGTCTTGACCTCTCCACTGCAGACATCCAGGCACTTGATATCAGCCATCGACTTTCATAGCGGTATTTTTTTCCACTTCCGAATTAACATTAACTCTCACTGTGGGTTTCAGCCGAAGTTCTGATTGGTGTGAACTGAGTGCAAATACGAAATTTAACACTCTACTGTAGTTATTAACTCTTCTCCAATGGAAGAATATTTTGACTTGGGTACTTTTCATTAAAATTGTTGTACATTGTTTACCTGGGCTGTGGTCTCATTGTGCCTCAACTGACGCAAGACATAGTAATAAGGATGTAGTGAACCATTTCATTTACTTTCTTCTTATGTTAAACTCGAGTGTGAAATGTTTGTTTTATACTCTGAGGGGTCTGAGAGTTTAAATATAGAGCAGGGACTTAGTAGTGAATATTAAGTTATTAATTTGCCTGCTATGATCGAAAGTACTGGGCAACAATCAAGGGAGAGCACTTTTGGAAAATGAAGCGATTGGACTACCTTCTCAGAATGTCTTGTGATTGTATGGAACAAAAAAAATGATCGTGTGGCATTGTTGGCAGGAGGCCCCGTCTGTGGAAGTCCAGGCGCCGGGTTGCAAGTCTTATTTCAGGTGACGTCACATTGAGCGACTAGCTCGCCAATGACGAAGACGATGATAATGAAGGATGATGAGGACAACACAAGACCCAGTCCACAAGTGGAGAAAATCTCGACCCGAGCCTACTGCATGGTAAGCAAACACGTTACGACTCAGATACGCAGGTGGACTGCATGGAGCAGTACTGGAGCTTCAGAAGGACATTTTCTTTCTGTGAGGTACTGCTGATGACTGAGACACATTTTCTAATCAGGTGGGATTAATACTTGATTGTTGTGCAATGGACTAGCATTTCTTTTTTGAATTTTCATTTTTTGTGTTAAGGATTGAGTTTACTATTGGGAAGTGTATTCTTGTGATCGTAACTGGAAACCCCACTTAACCTGGGAAGTGATACATTACTGTGAATCAAATGCATTTAATTCAATGGGACCTAGAGTTAAAATTTTTACTGTTGGTTAATTGCAAGTGACCCTTTGCTGTAGAATACTTGTGGGTATTTGGTGTCTATGTATTTGCCAGTTAGTAATTTCAATACTTTTTATGTAATCCATTACTGGTGATCATTTGGACTGTCGCAGCAAGTAATTTCATTATAGTGGGATACTTGGAGCGGCTTTGCTTAACACGGAGAGGCTGTACACAGATATGGCGAGAAATGGTGGCCTTGAGTGGTAAGTTAAATTTTATTTCAGTCTCAGCCAACCACCTCCCCTACTGCCATAATAATCTTGAACGTGATTTGCGGTAGTGTTAGCTGATTGTAGAATCATTTTCACACGTCGTAAGGGTGTTAATTACTGCAGAGATTTGAAATATTTCATTCTTCTGATACTGGCTTGTTACTGATTGTGATCAAGCCCTTGTGGATTGATTATTTTCCATACATATTTATGGAGAATGTTGAACATATGTTTTGTTGAATGTTGTTCTTCATTCATTCTTGGTTCTTGAATACTGCAGGTTCTTGCGGAAGAATATTGAATTCTGCATATTTATATTTATGATCTTTTTGTGCTATATCAAGGCTTTGGTAGAATAGCAGGATAATTTTCCTTTCTGTCAACAGTTTGACTTGCGATTATTGCTTTTGTATGGTTCAGCGTAACATTCTGAAGTAGACTGATTATCTAGATTCTTTTGACATTCATTGCAAAATGGAGAAGACTTCTAAATCAGAGAGTGACATGGAGCAGGAAACTGGGATGAGATGCATAGGAATGAGAAATCTAGACTTGCGAGTATAGTTGCAGTGTGACTCTTGTTTCTGTTAATAACATTTATTTTCTGGTGACTGTGATAGGATGTAGGGTAGTCAAGTGAAATGTCAAGGTTAATGTTGCATAAGTGATTCATGATACTAATTGTGCTGATGTCCGTGAAGGGTAAGTGATTAAGGTGTAAGTGACTAAGTAGTAGTGCTGTCACTTGCATTATAGGCACCAGTTTTCCCTACAGACAACAAGGTTGAAGCTAAACAAACATTGTTCCAACATCTAAAGTTACTCTTGATGAGGAATTGCTAGGTTCATTAGTTCAAACCCTAGGAAATGTACAGGGTGTTTATAAAAGAATATCAGGGTTTTACCGCTTTATAATATTTATTACATTAAACTTACAGTTATAAATGATATGTCAAATGAAAGAGCAAATCAAATAGTTGTGTTTCGCACCAGTGCGCATGCGCAGCGTGCAATGGTTTTTTCGCTGCAATCCGCTAGACAGCGGTAGTAGCGATGATAGCGACTTGTGAACAGAAAGCGTGTTGTGTTTTGCAGTTTGCAAAGACCGAATCTGTAGTTACTGTGCAACGTGCATTCCGGCTGAAGTTCAGTTATGATACTGTAAGTGATAATAACATTCGTAGATGGTATCAACAATCTGAAGATCCCAGCTGCCTTTGTAAAGGGAAGAGCACAGGACGACCAAGAGTTAGTGAAGAGACTGTTGAGCGAGTGAGAGAGCCGTTCACTCGCAGCACAAAGAATTCAATCCAGTTGGCTAGTCGTGAATTACAAGTTCCGTGTCGACTGTTTGGATAGTTTTAAGAAAATGCGTACGCACGTCCTTATCGTTTATAGTTATTACAGGCTCTAAAGCCAGCAGACCATGGATTATGTGCCAGCTTCGCACCGAAATGTTGCTTCATGACGGTGAAGATTTCCTGTGTCATGTTGTCTTCAGTGATGAATCGCCTTTTCACCTTAGTGGACATGTTAACATTCACAATGTGCGCATCTGGGGCTCAGAAAATCCTCATGAGGTGATACAAATGCAACGAGATTCCCCTAAAGTGACTGCTTTTGGTGCCCTGCCCCGACGGAAAGTTTATGGGCCTTTCTTTTTGGTGAACCTACTGTAACTGGCACTTCTTACCTTGATACACCAGAGCAAAGGCTCTTCCCTCAATAGGAAGAAGAGGAGCCAGAAAACTTCATTTTCCAGCAAGATGGAGCGCCACCTCACTGGCATATCGAGGTATGCGATTGGTTGAGCTTCGCTGTACCCAAGCCCCTTCACTTCTTAATAATCGTCCATCTCCTGAATCTGACGTGATCAAGGTGACAAGCTTGCAGTGTAAGACGAAGTCAAATGAAAACAATAAGTAAGTAGACTGATTATTATTTCAAACTTAACCACCAGAACTGTAAATACATTTACCCCTCTGTGAGACAAGACGGTTAATGTCGTTGTGGAAAAACGGTGATTCTGCCCAGGCATGCACCTCTTCGTCCGAAGGTCACGTGTGTCCTCTCTCAGGGCTCCAAAAGTATGGAAGTCGAACGTGGAGAGTTTACGGCTTTATGGAGAATATGTAAGAGTTTCCCACGCGAAACCTCTGCAGAGTAGTCGGAACAACGTTGGCAACAAGTGGGCTGCCCCTTATGCTAGCAGCTGCCGATGTTTCCTGCCTATTATTTAATGAGCGGAAGTGTATATAATGTAAGCAGCGGCTCACCGTACTGTGTCAGAAACGTGTGAATATTATATCCTAACTATGGAATCTCAATTCGCTGAAACTACGATGGCAGGGATGCAGTAAAGCAAGTGTCAGTCATGAAGAGTTCAGGCATCTGTGGAAAAATAAAATTATAAATCTGTTAGTAAATACATCTGTTAGGAATACATGTAGTAAATTCATATAATATCAGAGGCGTAAAACACGAAGGGCGTCATCATAACTGGCTGTGGTGCTTGTAGATGACCATTTCCCTTCCTCCTTTTGCTTTTATTATATTAACAGTAGCTTGCTGCTCCCTTGGGCTAGCTTCCGCTAGATGATTGCATTCTTCTGTACTGCATGAGAGATTTTTGTTCTCTAGCATTAACCTCCTACTGCCTTACATTAGCCTCTAACTTCTCAAAGAAATCTTTCGTACTACGTTTTTGTTGCTCCTTCAATTCAGTGACACACTTCACTAATACTGGGTGTTTATAAATCAATATAGGGGTTTTAACGCTTTTTAATATTGATTATTTTAAACTTACAGTTATAAATGATACAGTTCATTTTTGGAACACAACCTACGACCAGCTTAGAGACAGAAGTGTTGACACTTTCTGCAGGTTCTGACCATCAATTTCAGGACAATGCTCGAGCACGTGCAGTGCAAGCTGTTACTGTTTCGACTGATGGGGCTCCAATTGCTATACCACCTACTGCACTCCCCTGACTCAAGCCCTCGTGAGTTCAGCTCGATTCCTAAACTGAAGGACCCACTTCATGGCATTCACTTCAGAATTGCTACAAATCTGTCAGGTAATAGACCGCTCGCTCTAACAGTCAACACAACTGGCACTGCTAAGAGTATCCTACGACTTCCACGTCGCTGGCAACGGGCTATACACAATTATAGTGACTGCTTTGAAGGTCAGTAAAACTTTGAAGCACGTTTGTATTCTGTACGGGCTATAAATAAATAGTTGCCACTATTAAAATTCCAACCCTCGCACTTGCATAGATGAAAAGCTCGTACCATGTCGTGGCAGATGTGGCTAAAAAGTGTCTAACAGTTGCCCACACATCACACTTATACAAGGCCTACATATATACTGGTAAGGGTTCTGATGCTGCTGGACTGGGCAATGAAGAAAGAAAACTTGGTACTCCTACGTAATCAGTTCTTCGATTAGAGCATCCGATTGTAAATAGTAACAGAAATTTAACTGCTGACAATTGATTTTCCTCCATAGAACTGGTCAGAGATGTTCAGAGCAACGTGTTGATACATGTAAGTATAATAAAGGAAGATGAACTAGAAATTCTAATTGAATTGCTGCCATATAACAATTGTTGTTGGCTCTTCTCTTTATGGATTCAGTGAGAAAATTACTCTGTTGTCAGTAGTTCCTATTAAGAACAAAACAGTAGTATTATTGTCTAGTGTGTATTTCTCAAAAGCAATTGAAGTGGCAGAGAAATTTGAAATTGTGTCCAACAACAGCTCCAAGGGTGGAGTAGACACACTGGACCAAAATTTCCTAACTACTCATCCGACAGAAAACGCAGACGCTGGCCTCTGACAGTGTTTTTTTCATTAATTAACGTAAGTACAGTGAAGAGTAGCGTTCTGTACTTCGCCCTTAAAAGCAGTAAAATTTTCACCGGGACAGACTCGTAAATGAACTGTCAGTCTGTCTAATGAGACCTTGTCTTCGGAGTTGGTTACTTATCTCCAATCTGAGAGGAGATTTGAGAATAATAACTGAAAATCTCCTTGAAAGGACTCAAGAAAGAAGAAAGAAGGAAAAGAGAGTGAGAAGAATGACAAGCTGAAAATAAAGAGGAAGTGCAGTCTTTGTCCAGTACCAAAAACAACAGGAACACTACATATAGATGTGTGAATTGTGATGGACCAGTATGCCTGGAATATTCCAGAAAAGTGTTTTAAGTGTGTAATGGATTAATCAGCCAAAAGCATTTATAAACTGGAAGCCTATCAGTTATATTTCTTTACACAACTCACGTGTTTTTGTACAATTCCATTACATGAGTAATTATGGAAGTAGTAGACATTGGAATTGTTATATTGTAATGGTGTTTAGTGAGTTATTGTTCAGTTTGTTCATTGTACTAACAGATTAAAGTACTGCTTTGTGAGAAATGCAACATTTATTTAGTTTCCTTTATTACCATGTCTGTCAGAAACACGTTTCCAGTTAAGTGATAAAAATCGTTCTTCCTATTATGGGTGAAGAGTCCATCATCTACTCCCTTCCAACATGAGCAAATTCTGTGTGAAAACTGCAGTATCGTAATGCATATACATGAGAAGTTGTTTGCTTATAACAAACAGACAACCATCCAGCAGAGCAACATGAATTCCACCAAGAGAGCTACTCTATAATACTATCACTATTTGATAGTTGGTGTAAAACATGATTGGTTCTGATTGCCTAGAGTGTATGTACTTCTACATACATTAACCATATCTAAATCTCTGGAATGCGGTGATTAGATCTCACCTCAGTCTGTCTTAGTATTTTCGTAGCACTCACTTCTCACATCTCTATTGATGATTTCTTGCTTGTATGCGTAGGGAAACCACTGGAATGTGTGTTCTCACGTTAACTATCTAAGGCTATAGACATACAGGGTATAGTTTTATAGCTCATTATCAGTCCTGATGGCCTGGAATGTTGGTATTCTACACAAGGGAACCATATTTACTTTTATTTAGTGGAATTTGATACTGTAGGTTTCATATCAGGCTATCTTTGCATTTGTATCAGTCACAACTCTCCTCTCTATCAATGCATGTAGCATAGCAGTATGATGAGAAAGTCTACCAACAGAAAATGCCACTTTTTAATTCCATAAACCTTACCAACAGGCGTACACTTAAAATATTTTATTTTGAAAGCAAACAGTTTCGGCAATTCATTTTGCCATCTGCAGGCACCATACACTTTTCTAGAATCAACGAACTTATCGTATAGCGCCATAAAACTGGATATCGTGAATCCCAATCGTTGTGCAGCTGATTCATATGAAAGCATGACAGCAACTGCTGGGTAAGAATTCGAGATGGCAGCACATCCGGTTCACCTTCTAAATGTTGTTGTAATTGTAATCCAATGATACTATTTTGTGTGTGCTGCGATGCGGATGCCGCATGGTCAGGGGTACAGATTGAGGTGTTTTTTTGTACATAGTATTACTCTACACACTGAAATAAGCATTCTTAGTGATTCATATTTATTAGTGTATGTGCTAATGATAACGATGGAGATTTCGTAGTATATATGCGTGACATTGGTACCGTTTTAAGTAGAACTAGGGTGAGTATTATGACAAAATAATATGGACAGTCTAGAATTTGGATGACAACGCTCACCATACCCATGTGTAAACATCTTCTGTAATTGTATACATGTCAGGATGTATTATTTTATACGAGTTTGTGTAATAGATTCCCATGTTAACTAATTGAATCTGTAGATAACAATAGCTTGCATTAAATACCCACACACCAAACACAGTTTCGGTCATAAGCAGTGATTTCTTTAAGAATTGTGGTGGTGTAGTATAGATGTAACATTAAATCTGGTTCTGAATCTTTGTTAGTAATAATATGCAGCTTATGGATAGCGCTTGTAGTGTCACATGCGAGTATTACAATATTCCATTATACCACTCATTCTTTTTAACCTCCACCAGTTCGCCATTATAGATAGAATACCGATGTTATTCGTGCTGCCACGTCGTCTGCCGCCTACCCCCTATCCTCCCTTCCGCCAATGTGCGGTAACTCTGCTCCTACACAGCTAACTGCTTATGTGTCGAAAGCTATAAATTGTCCGCTACTGATACCGCCAGAGAAGAAAAGCAAAAAATTTGTGAAAAGCGCGATAAGTGGAATAAAGATTAGGCAAACACCGGGCAGTAGTATTAGTTCTTGATCAAAATCTTACAGGTGCCATGTACGCTAGCTACAACACGCGGTAAGGGAACTTAGCGAATATTAGCTTTCCTTTTTCGCCCTGTACGAATGGATGCATACCACTATACTCAAAAATAAAATCTTATATCTGGAAACATATTGCGAAAGTACTGGTAGGTATTTTGAAAAATACATTGTTTCATGGCTATAATGTGGATAGGGAATAACATTACTATTTCCTGAAGAACACGGTACTAGTGCGGATATGGGAATCACCATGTCTCTCTAGAATGCGTCGTCTTCCCAGTGTTAAATAGTATCTGGTGTCACTACGTTTCGTATATCTCGTCGTTACCTTAATGACCTCCATTTCCTCTCTACCGTTCGGATTATTCCCCTGCAGAATGCTTTTTTTCTTTACCTCTAACCCACGTACGCCTTCATGACTCTCATATATGCAGTTCAAATGCAGGGAATTTGCCTACGTACAAATAAAAAACTCCATAATTTTTTCAAGTGGTCTGTAAGCTTTCTCAAACTTTTGCACACATCTGTCAGTCACTTCGGAAGGAGATGAAGCTGTGATTCTAATAGTTCTCTTCCCTGACAGAAACTTGCATCTTTATGGAAAAATATCCAAGAGGTCCTCATACTTTGATCTAATGTTTGTGCCACAAGTTTCGACTACTTCCTCTGTATGAAATCAGATATCCTGTATTACCATTCCGTGTACGGATTTTGACATATTTTAAACTTTTCTTTGCATTTTTTCCTTTTTTCATATTTTTCCATATTTCCATATTCATCTAATAAATGTGTCAGCCAGGCTACTAGGGACTGAAATTTTATATTATACAAATACTGGAAAACTTGTTTTGCTGTTAATGGTTACTATGTCTGGCAAAAGCATCATATTCCCCGAGGTTTGTTTTGATTGCTGTTCATAGAGGCTGCGTCTACATTCTCCATTGTGGTTACTGTCTCATGACTGGCGTTTACTTCTCTCTTACCACTTTATCAAGTGAGTAGATGTGATACAATTATTTTCCGTCGAACTCACTCTGTCGTCGGCTCTACAGGTCGTTGATTAGCGACAGATAAGCTGAGCAAGTGTGCAAAGACGACTATCGTGCATTTATTGTTTAAATAATATGCTTTTCTCTACCTTTTCCTGTCCAATACCATTTTGGGGGGAAATTGTTTACATAGTGCTTCTTTCTGGTGCAAGGAGAATTTTAAATTTCTGATCGTTGTCACAGCACATTATTTAATCATGCAAATACTCTCTTTTGCTGCACTACGAGATCGGCAAGCTTTAAAATGGATCGACTCCGTGGAACAATGTGTAGCACTGCTGTCAGTAGAAATATCCACAATTACCTGTCGTGTTTGATCTAATCTATAATTGATATACAGGGTGTTACAAGAAGGTTCGGCCAAACTTTCAGGAAACATTCCTCACACACAAGGAAAGAAAATATGTTATGTGGACATGTGTCCGGAAACGCTTACTTTCCATGTCAGAGCTCATTTTATTACTTCTCTTCCAATCACATTAATCATGGAGTGGAAACACACAGCAACAGAACGTACCAGCGCGACTTCAAACGTCTTGTTACAGGAAATGTTCAAAATGTCCTCCGTTAGCGAGGATACAAGCATCCACCCTCCGTCACATGGAATCCCTGCTGCGCTGATGCAGCCCTGGAGAATTGCGTATTGTATCACAGCCGTCCAAAATAAGAGCACGAAGAGTCTCTACATTTGGTACCGTGTTGCGTAGATAAGAGCTTTCAAATGCCCCCATACATGAAAGTCAAGAGGGTTGAGGTCAGGAGAGCGTGGAGGCCATGGAATTGGTCCGCCTCTACCAATCCATCGGTCACCGGATGTGTTGTTGAGAAGCATACGAACACTTCGACTGAAATGTGCAGGAACTCCATCGTGCATGAACCACATGTTGTGTCGTACTTGTAAAGGCACATGTTCTGGCAGCACAGGTAGAGTATCCCGTATGAAATCATGATAACGTGCTCCGTTGAGCATAGGTGAAAGAACATGGGGCCCAATCAAGACATCGCCAACAATGCCTGCCCAAACGTTCACAGAAAATCTGTGTTGATGGCGTGATTGCACAATTGCGTGCGGATTCTCGTCAGGAAACACATTTTGATTGTGAAAATTTACAATTTGATCACGTTGGAACGAAGCCTCATCCGTAAAGAGAAGATTCGTACTGATGTGCTTGATGCTAGTACTGTAGAGCAATGAGTCGCATGTCGACACAAGCACCGAAGTCCACATTACCTTCCTTCAATTGGGCCAACTGGCGGTGAATCGAGGAAGTACAGTACATACTGACGAAACTAAAATGAGCTCTAACATGGAAATTAAGCGTTTCCGGACACATGTCCACGTAACATCTTTTCTTTATTTGTGTGTGAGGAATGTTTCCTGAAAGTTTGGCCGTACCTTTTTGTAACACCCTGTGTACCACTTTCATAACATGTTTCGAATTTTCGAGGAGTGTTACATAAAAAGTACAGGATTTGCTCGAAAGCCTGAGAACGTTACCAAGTTCGATTAATAGATGTGGACTACGATGCCACGACAGTTAAGTTTTCGTTATTTGATATATTTTACTGTGGAGATGAGAAACTATTCTACACTACTGGCCATTAAAATTGCTGCACCACGAAGATGACGTTGTACAGACGCGATATTTAACTGAAAGGAAGAAGATGCTGTGATATGCAAATGATTAGCTGTTCAGAGCATTCACACAAGGTTGGCGCCGGTGGCGACACCTACAACGTGCTGACATGAGGAAAATTTCCAACCGATTTCTCATACACACACAGCAATTGACCGGCATTGCCTGGTGAAACGTTGTTGTGATGCATCGTGTAAGAAGGAGAAATGCGTACCATCACGTTTCTGTCTTTGATAGAGGTCGGATTGTAGCCTATCGCGAATGCAGTTTATCGTATCGCGACATTGCTGCTCGCGTTGGTCGAGATCCAATGACTGTTAGCAGAATATGGAATCGGTGGTTTCATGAGGGTAATTCGGAACGCCGTGCAGGATCCCAACGGCCTCGTATCACTAGCAGTCGAGATGACAGGCATCTTATCCGCATGACTGTAACGGATCGTGCAGCCACGTCTCGATACCTGAGTCAACTGTTGGCGACGTTTGCAAGACAACAACCACCTGCACGAACACTTCGACGACGTTTGCAGCAGCATGGACTATCAGCTCGGAGACCATGGCTGCGGCTACCCTTGACGCTGTATCTCAGACAGGAGCGCCTGTGATGGTGTACCCAACGACGAACGTGGGTGCACGAATGGCAAAACGTCATTTTTTCGGATGAATCCAGATTCTGTTTACAGCATCATGATGGTCGTATCTTTGTTTGGCGACATCGCGGTGAACGCACATTGGAAGCGTGTATTCGTCATCGCCATACTGTCGTATCACTCTGCGTGATGGTATGGGGTGCCATTGGCTACACGTCTCGGTCACCTCTTGTTCGCACTGACGGCACTTTGGACAGTGGACGTTAGATTTCAGATGTGTTACGACCCGTGGCTCTACCCTTCATTCGATCCCTGCGAAACTCTACATTTCAGCAGGATAATGCACGACCGCATGTTGCAGGTCCTGCACGGGCCTTTGTGGATACAGAAAATGTTCGACTGCTGCCATGGCCAGCACAGTCTCCATATCTCTCACCAATTGAAAACGTCTGGTCAATGGTGGCAGAGCAACTGGCACGTCACAATACGCCAGTCGCTACTCTTGATGAAGTGTGGTATCGTGTTGAAGCTGCATGTGCAGCTGTACCTGCACACGCTATCCAAGCTTTGTGCGACTCAATGGCCAGTCGTATCAAGGCCGTTATTACGGCCAGAGGTGGTTGTTCTGGGTACTGATTTCTCAGATTCTATGCACCCAAATTGCGTAAAAATGTAATCACATGTCAATTCTGGTATAATATATTTGTGCAATTAATACCCGTTTATCATGTGCATTTCTTCTTGGTGTAGCAATTTTAATGGCCAGTAGTGTATGTGGCATATTTTTTGTATGTATTATATAAACGTCTTTTACACATGTCAGTTATACACTCTGAGGCAAATGAAACGACATAATTTTGGGAATGGGACGGAAATCCATACATGTACATGTACAGACAAACGAATTATCACCAGTTTCAGAGAAGTTGGATGATTTATTTAAGAGAAAGAGCTTTGATCCACCTCTGGCCCTTGTGCAAGCAGTTATTCGGCTTGGCATTGAATGACAGAGTTTTTAGTTGCCTTACTGAGGGCTGTTGACACTGTCCAATTGGCACATTAGATCGTCAAAATACTAAACTGGTTGGAGGACTCTACCCACAATGTTACAAACTTTTCCATCTGTAGAGAGATCTAGCAATCTTGCTAGTCAAGGTAGGGTTTGGCAAGCACGAAGACAAAGAGATAGAAACTCTCTGCAGGCGGGAATTATCTTACTGGAACGTAAGCCCGAGATGTCTTGCAATCAAAGGCAATATAACGGGATGTAGAACATCGTTGATACATCGTTGTGCTGTAAGGTTCTCTCGCGGATGACGACCAAAGAGGACCTGCTTTGTAATGAACTGGCCTGGCAGAGCGTCACTCCTGCTTCTCGTTTGTATGACAGGTGGCGGTCAGGTTGGTATCCCACTGCTGTCTGGAGCGTCTCCAGACACGTCTTCACTTGTCATTGTTACTTGGAAACTTCTTGACTGGAGGAGAATTGTCTTCAGTGATGAATTCCGCTTCGAAATCAGCCGCAAGATCAACAGAGACGCATTTGTAGACACCTTGGACAATGGGGGAAAACTAACCACACTGTCACCCGCTATTTTGCCTGACAATCAGGAGTGATCGGCCGTGCCTTTTCTATTCATAGTAGGAAGCCTTTGGTTGTCATCTGTGGCCCCCTTAGAGCACAGAGGATATTCTAAGTCCTATTTCATGCCAAGCAATTGTGGGCTTCATTTCAGCAAGATAACGCACGCCCGCACACGGCGAGGGTTTCCATTGCTTCTCTTCGTGCTTACGAAACCCTACCTTGATCAGCAAGGTCGTAGGATCTCTCCTCAGTAGAGAATGTTTGGAGCATTCTGGACGGGACCCTCCAGCTATCTCGAGACTTTGGCAATCTGACGAGCCAGTTGGCTGGAATTTGGCACGATATCCTTCAGGAAGGTATGCAACAACTCTACCAATCAATGCAGAGTCGAATAACTGCTTGTATAAGGACCAGAGATTGACCATTACGTTACAGACTTCCTCAATTTTTAAAGCATTTCTCCTTGAATAACTCATTCAATTTTTGAAATTGTAATAACTTGTTTGTCTGAACGTGTACATCTATCTCTGATTATAGTTATTGTACGCAATATATAACTTTTTAGATATGAAATAACATTATACGTCTGTGAAGGAGGTATTGACGTCTACGAAACCAATACTAAGTTTTTACAAGATACTTCTTGTACTTCACATAAACGTATGGCGAAGGTCTAATGATTTATGACATCCCAAATTTTGTAGCCTTCTGAATATGAGTGATTAATCTGTTAAACCGGTGAAGCAAAATTAAAATAATTGTGAAAATTAAAACTGAAATTTTTTTCTGACACCTCTTAATTTTGCAATAATGTCTCAAACTTTGTTAATATTTGAGCAGTGTGTCTTGACTTTATTGTTTCTAGCGGCAGGAGAATGCGCTACTTTTAGCGAAGACATTGTGACATCACACATGCACTTGTAACAGAGGGATGGCATAGAGGCAGTTCGTTCCTTTCTAAATACGAGGGCTATCCACAAAGTACATTACGTTTTGAAATTAAAAATAAATAAAGTATTGGAAATTTTTTTATTATATACAGATGAAAGCCACACTTAAATACTACTTTTCTACATAGTTTCCATTTAAATTAACGCACTTATCTTAGCGATGGACGAGCTTGGAAATTCCTTCGTCGTAAAATTCGGCCGCCTGCGCCTTCAACCACGGGGTTACCTCTTCTTTTGGGACAAAAATAAAAATAAAAATAAAAATAAACTCTCAAAGGTATTGCAAAACTCTGCACAACCTCAGAAGAGCAATACAAAACAAGCGCAGGGAAAAGTTGGGCTCAAAGATCTTGCTGATTCACGACAACGCCCGGGCCCACACGGCAAATGCCACTCGTGAAGTTCTCGAATCTTTTAAGTGGGAGTTGTTTCCTCATCCGCCGTTCAGTCCCGACCTGGCACCGAGCGACTTCCACTTATTCCCAGCAATGAAGAAGTGGTTGGCTATGCAGCGTTTTGATGACGACGCGCAGCTTCAAGAAGAGGTAACCACGTGGTGAAGGCGCAGGCGGCCGAATTTTTCGACGAAGGACTTTCCAAGCTCGTCCATCGCTACGATAAGTGCCTTAATTTAAATGGCAACTGCGTAGAAAAGTGGTATTTAAATGTGGCTTTCATCTGTATACAATAAAAAATTTTCCAATACTTTATTTATTTTTAATTCCAAAACGTAATGTACTTTGTGGATAGCCTTCGTACTTCAGTGATATTTCTCTAATATTCAAAGTCTTCCGAAGAGTTTATTTCTTGTTAAATAATATGTTTTGCTAATTTGCAATAAGTGCATACATATACTTGTACAACTGCATATAGACTCTGGAAAAATGGTAAAATTTAAGAAATACATGAAAAAAGGAAAATTTTGGAAAATACTGAAGAATTAAGGGAAAATACGAAAATGGTTAAAAATGTGAAAAATTGAAAAAATGAGAGTGCTTACATGTCCGGGTAATGAAGAAACTCTCGTGAGTGAAATAATACTAATTTTATATTTTTATTACCAAATACATGCACGCTGGTCATCTCCACAGACTTCGAGCAATGGCGCTTATGTAATTATAATGACAATAAAATAAATTTCTAACCAACAATCACACCCAGACCGACTCTTTAGACCTGGAATCCCAAAAGTTACATAACTGTGATGAATTTCATTTATTATGATTTATAACAAATACCAACATCCTCACCCCAAACAAACCTGATGGTCCTCCCTCTATGGCGCACATGCCTCGAACGGCGCATGCCACACAACTGCTCTACCAATAAAATAGGTACAGGGAGGGAGGCTTTAATCCCATTGGTGCAATGGGGAAGGGGTGACGCTGAACGTGCCACTTCAAGTGCGTGAGAAAGGTCTCCAAAAGCCCTTACCAGCGTAACCTCATGCAGTCAAGGTCTTCTAGAATTTGGTAGTTAGTCAGCTGCATGGGCAGGTGTGGGAGCGTGGATTGAGGGGGAGCATCGGACATGAATATGAGCTATTTTGTTATGTAGCCTGAGGGTCTTGATTACAAATCGCTCAACTGCCGTAGCTGTAAAGTGAACCACATCTCAAAGTCAAGGTTATTTAGTATTCCCAGTTGCCTCAGATATAACATGGTGAGCCCTCTAATGCCAAGGTCAAATTTCAAAGTTCTAATATCAGAAGTCAAGATCGTCTCATACCCGCCAAGAAAACCTACTCCTATAACCTAGTTACTCACAGATAAAGTTAACTAACCACAGTTCTTATAGCTGTCCCAGTTCACCACTCTCTCCACATGCGACATGACAGAGAATGAAAAGACTCAGACTTGAATTTTGGTACTTTACGGAAGTTATTTATTACGCTTCAAAATACACAAATTCAGACCATGAACAACAAGCTGAACAACCTAGTCACAACATTCCCGACAAAATTCTGTTTTGATAAATCATGCCACCCTCTACAGTTACAATCAAAATATTGACAAATGTACCACTCAGTGAGTGCGCTCAAAAGCCAATAGGTACTCTCGCATAGATACTACAAAAGAAACATGCACCTTGTAATAACGTTGCAGTCAAAGATCCATATTTGGGGAAGCCCCTTGCGATGTTTTACTAACCCCCCCCCCCACCTACTTTCAATCTCTACAGTTTCCAGTAGGACAATGTAAACATCAGCGCAAAGGAAAATACTTCATAATTAAGATGGAAGGAAACTGAAATACGAAAAAAGATTAGGGTTCACACATTACGTGTGCTGCTAGTGAAAAAAATAATACCTCAAATCCGTACCGATACTTCAAAACTCTTATCTGTGTCACTTACGCCTATTTAACAATAACACGTTCCGAAAGTACAAAAGAAACATCTATTTGTGACAATATCAGTATAATGTTCTAATTATAGCATGCACCACGATAGGCAAAGATCGGCCGACAGCTCACCTCCAGAGATGGCGTACAGAGAAGAGGCTGCCGCACCAAGAAGTCGCAACGGTGGCGCCGCCGGAAAAGTGATATCCTCCGGCGCCACAGCAGAGCGGTGAGTTCAACTCAGCTCGACTGCAGAGATAACGGTCTTCTACTTGTATACTTTACACCACATCGTTCGCTTCTAGTGAGTTCACGCCAGCCCGTCTTCAGTGGACGTCGTAGTGGGGCAAGAATTGTTTACTATTCAGTAGTTGAACTTCAGGATCTCCTGCCTGAGCCTGAGCCGATTTTGTACACTCCTGGAAATTGAAATAAGAACACCGTGAATTCATTGTCCCAGGAAGGGGAAACTTTATTGACACATTCCTGGGGTCAGATACATCACATGATCACACTGACAGAACCACAGGCACATAGACACAGGCAACAGAGCATGCACAATGTCGGCACTAGTACAGTGTATATCCACCTTTCACAGCAATGCAGGCTGCTATTCTCCCATGGAGACGATCGTAGAGATGCTGGATGTAGTCCTGTGGAACGGCTTGCCATGCCATTTCCACCTGGCGCCTCAGTTGGACCAGCGTTCGTGCTGGACGTGCAGATCGCGTGAGACGACGCTTCATCCAGTCCCAAACATGCTCAATGGGGGACAGATCCGGAGATCTTGCTGGCCAGGGTAGTTGACTTACACCTTCTAGAGCACGTTGGGTGGCACGGGATACATGCGGACGTGCATTGTCCTGTTGGAACAGCAAGTTCCCTTGCCGGTCTAGGAATGGTAGAACGATGGGTTCGATGACGGTTTGGATGTACCGTGCACTATTCAGTGTCCCCTCGACGATCACCAGTGGTGTACGGCCAGTGTAGGAGATCGCTCCCCACACCATGATGCCGGGTGTTGGCCCTGTGTGCCTCGGTCGTATGCAGTCCTGATTGTGGCGCTCACCTGCACGGCGCCAAACACGCATACGGCCATCATTGGCACCAAGGCAGAAGCGACTCTCATCGCTGAAGACGACACGTCTCCATTCGTCCCTCCATTCACGCCTGTCGCGACACCACTGGAGGTGGGCTGCACGATGTTGGGGCGTGAGCGGAAGACGGCCTAACGGTGTGCGGGACTGTAGCCCAGCTTCATGGAGACGGTTGCGAATGGTCCTCGCCGATAACCCAGGAGCAACAGTGTCCCTAATTTGCTGGGAAGTGGCGGTGCGGTCCCCTACTTCACTGCGTAGGATCCTACGGTCTTGGCGTGCATCCGTGCGTCGCTGCGGTCCGGTCCCAGGTCGACGGGCACGTGCACCTTCCGCCGACCACTGGCGACAACATCGATGTACTGTGGAGACCTCACGCCCCACATGTTGAGCAATTCGGCGGTACGTCCACCCGGCCTCCCACATGCCCACTATACGCCCTCGCTCAAAGTCCGTCAACTGCACATACGGTTCACGTCCACGCTGTCGCGGCATGCTACCAGTGTTAAAGACTGCGATGGAGCTCCGTATGCCACGGCAAACTGGCTGACACTGACGGCGGCGGTGCACAAATGCTGCGCAGCTAGCGCCATTCGACGGCCAACACCGCGGTTCCTGGTGCGTCCGCTGTGCCGTGCGTGTGATCAGTGCTTGTACAGCCCTCTCGCAGTTTCCGGAGCAAGTATGGTGGGTCTGACACACCGGTGTCAATGTGTTCTTTTTTACATTTCCAGGAGTGTAGAAAGTATACGTAGATAAATGTGTGTGTTCTCACTAATCATTGTGTGTGTTTCAGTGTTCTCCCTGTTCTCCTCCCGTAGTGTTTCCCTCAGCACACTATAAATAGATGAGGGTGGTTACGAGAAAAACCTCCTTCTGTGGTTGTATCGGAGTCACGATACCGTAGCTCGCGACGAGGATAGAATAGGATCTGTGCATTTTACAGAATTATTTTTTGCTCTCGCCCACCCACCCACGCCAATTACTTAATATATATTTCTTGTTATATCTTTTTATGTGTCTAGTACGTCAGTTTGTGGACTTTTTACTCAGGACTGACACTCCTAATATGTGTGAATCCAAATTCCATCCAAGAACGGTTCAAATGGCTCTGAGCACCATGGGACGGTCGTCAGTCCCCTAGAACTACTTAAACCGAACTAACCTAAGGACATCACACACATCCATGCCCAGAGCAGGATTCGAACCTGCGACTGTAGTGGTCGCGCGGTTCCAGACTGTAGTGCCTAGAACCGCTCGGCCACCCTGGCTTCAGTTAGCAAGTTAACCACATTATTTGATGAACAAACACTGGTGGCTGGACTGACGACCTCATAAGTTAAGTCCCATAGTGCTCAGAGCTAACTGGTGGCTGCCGCGAGGTTCAAGATTTTACCACCTTCAGCGGGCAGCAGGTCAAACTCATAAACAGTGGATCACTGAATTATAGGATTTAACTAGGCATTGCAAATTTTTGTGTCGTTGTGGGCACTGATATAGTGATGTCATGCTGCGTGACTCTGTAACTCCAACTATTTGTCACGACAGAATTCGTGCTGCTATTTGGAAGCAATCTGATACAATGTTACAATTAATTGAGGCTCAGCATACTTATCATTTAAGCAGGTGTGAGATAAAAAGTCAAATGTTAACGAACTGAATAGTGACAGTGTTAGTTTTACTGTAGAACGTAAACAGCCCTGTGTCCGGCAGGCTCTAGTGACACAGTGTGCGACGTCACGTAGAGAGACAGAGCCATGCCGCTCCGGAAGGTACGCCCGTAGACAGAATAACATAGCAAAGTCTTGCTTAGCGTGCTCGGTGCCCAAGTTGCGACGCTATTTGTTATTTTTACAAAACAGAAGGTCATGTTCTACCAGTGTGCATAAAGAAGCTGCATTGATAGCAAGTTCTCAAGCAACACATCACTAAACTAGTTCAGATCATTAACGTTGTCACGGCACAACCAGCCACGGAACAGTGCGGTCCGCCCACGCGAGCACAGGTCCACTGCTAAATCTTTTCCCACTTCAACGGTCAAGCATTGTAGTAGCTCTCAGTAACAGGCAGGAAGTGATAGTTCTCTCTTAAATGTGGAATGTAGTCGGAACAAGGTGTATGTCACTTGGACAGTAGCTAACAAGGGAACCTCCCCATCGCACCCCCCTCAAGTTGGCACAGTGGATAGGCCTTGAAAAACTGAACACAGATCAAGCGAGAAAACAGGAAGAAGTTGTGTGGAACTATGAAAAAATAAGCAAAATATACAACCTGAGTAGTCCATGTGCAAGATAGGCAACATTTAGGATTATGTGAGCTCAGGAGCGCTGTGGTCCCGTGGTTAGCGTGAGCAGATGCGGAACGAAAGGTCCTTGGTTCAAGTCTTCCCTCGAGTGAAAAGTTTAATTTTTCATTTTCAGACAACTATCAGAGTTCAGGCACTCACACATAATCAACTTCACTCTCCAAAATTGCACGACATGTTCAGATTTGCTTGGACATATGCAGGATTTGACGGTCGACACACACGGAAAAATTTGAAAACGTTAAAAACATATGTTTTGACAGAGCACAGAGAATACTGTGCGACTGTGAAACTGTTGCATTCATTTGTTGCAGTTTATGTGACACACTCTTATGTTTTCATCACTTTTTTGGGAGTGATTATCACATCCACTAGGGAACCTAAATCGGGCAAGGTAGAAGAATCTTTTTATCTATTCGCCAAGTGTGCAAGTTAGGTGGGTCGACAACATATTCCTGTCATGTGACGCACATGCCGTCACCAGTGTCGTATAGAATATATCAGACGTGTTTTCCTGGATCAAATGTTTTCGGCTCGCATTGGAGAGGCACGTTGTTTCGTCTACTAATCGCACGGTTTTGCGGTGCGGTCACAAAACACAGACACTAAACTTATTACAGTGAACAGAGACGTCAATGACGGACAGATCATAACTTTGCAAAAATGAAATAAGTAAACTTTTCGCTCGAGGGAAGACTTGAACCAAGGACCTCTCGCTCCGCAGCTGCTCACGCTAACCAGGGGACTACGGCGTTCCTGTGCTCAGATCATCCTTGATGATGCCTATGTTGCCCATGGACTACTCAGTTTGTATATTTTGCTTATTTTTTTCATAGTTCCACACAACTTCTTCCTGTTTTCTGGATTGATCTGTGTTCAGTTTTTCGAGGCCTATCCACTGTGTCAAATTATAACTAAATCTGAGGGGGGTGCGATGGGGAGGTTCTCTTCTAAGAAAGATGTCGAGTTGCAACTGGACACTGGTGCTTCAGTTAGACTTCTGAATAGTTTCTAGATTATAATACACAAGAAAATCCATTTTTAAGAACTTTCAGTATGCCAGATAATTTTCAAGGTGTACCGAAGACAGTTATATTCACGGTGATTTCTGCCACATCTTCAGAGAACATTTTTGGCTTAGATTTTTTTGATATTTTTGGATTGTCAGTCCACAAGTCAGTATTCCAGATTTCATCAGACGTCCCTACAGACAAGCCTCAACATCTGTGTGACAAATTTAGTGAACTTTTGCGAGAGTCTCAGTTATGCAAATAACTTTTAGCTGTCGTGCCACTCAAAGACAATGCACAGCTAAAGTTTTGTCGAACTTTGCGAGTGCCTATTGCCATAATAGCTGCTGCAATGCTGAATGCTGGTGCAGTGGCAAGCTGATGGGGTCATCAAGCCAACCAGTGGTCTTCCTTTTCACTCACCCTTCAAAATCTACAAGACGTCTTAGACTGTATGTTGAATTTACGTCGACTGTCAACTCTCAAACACTGATACACATGTACCCTTCGCCCCACTCAGAGGAACTGATAGAAAGTGTTCTGGCGTAAGCACAAGAGCCGGAACGAATGCAAGATCAGAGAAGACGGTGAGGAAACGTCGACCAATGATGCGCGGAATTATACCGCGCCGCGGCAAGAGCGTCACCTGGAAGAAGTGAACATAAGCACTGCTCCTGCTAGCCTCGGTCACTCAGATCGGGCATTCTGCAATGGATATTAGTGCTACGCTATCAGATTGCCGTAACCCGTATCAAGTGCTTTCTTGGACTTTGTGTGTAGCAAGAACTTTACTGTTTTCATGTAGCTACTCACTAGCGACATTTTCTGTGATCAAAGTTCAGTATTGTCAATTTACTTTCTAGAAATAGAACTACTAATATTATTTGATTGAATTGTTGTATAGCATTCCGAGAACACTGTAACCCTTAGGCACCCTATAAGTGACAAGTGGGAAAAGACCACACAACTGGCGTGTAGTCATCAACCGAACTACGTGCCGACTGGAATGGCCATATTTTTGCAGGCGCCTTAATTCTCTCTTGTCTTTACCTTGCAGGCGCGCTCGCTTTGCATTAACAGTTCTTGTCGTTTTTGCTAATAACTGTTTTCAGGTGGGCGTTGCAGAGTATTTCTTTGCTTTTTGTTGCGTTTGTGTCTTCCAACATGGCCACCAATCCTGTCCCGCCACCTGCTCAGGCGCCGCAGCCACAAATGTTAGATTCCACACAGCTGATGCAGATGTTTCAACTTCAGACACAAATGATATCTACTCTGCTCAACACGGTGCAACAGCTACTGGCCAACGCTGCGCGTCCGCCAGAAGGAGCACCGACTACTACAGCTGCTATACCACTTTCTCGACAGTTCAGTGAACAAGACGAAGAATGGCCTGCGTGGTTGTCCCATTTTGAGGCGAATATCATCGCCCACAACGTACCAGCTTCTGTGAAACTTCCCTATCTATTACCAACGGTAGGTAGTGCAGTGTTCCCCGTCATTAAAAAACTTTTTCCTAACGCCACTCCGAGTGAACTCGATTACGATCTGGTGGTACAAGCCGTAACAAACAATTATGACCAACAAGTGGATGTGGTTGCAGCTAGGTGTCAATTCTTTATCTGCAAAAAACGGTCTGAACAAATTTACCGCCAGTGGGTTACAGATTTGCAAGGTATGACAAGGAAATGCAAATTCAAACGTGCTCGCGGTGCTGTGCATTCAGATAATATGTCGCGTGATGCGATCGTGTACTATGTGCCTGATGTCGAAGACAGAGAACAAATTTTCAAAGAATCCGATCTATCATTTCAGCAGGTAGTGCAAATACTACACTCCTGGAAATGGAAAAAAGAACACATTGACACCAGTGTGTCAGACCCACCATACTTGCTCCGGACACTGCGAGAGGGCTGTACAAGCAATGATCACACGCACGGCACAGCGGACACACCAGGAACCGCGGTGTTGGCCGTCGAATGGCGCTAGCTGCGCAGCATTTGTGCACCGCCGCCGTCAGTGTCAGCCAGTTTGCCGTGGCATACGGAGCTCCATCGCAGTCTTTAACACTGGTAGCATGCCGCGACAGCGTGGACGTGAACCGTATGTGCAGTTGACGGACTTTGAGCGAGGGCGTATAGTGGGCATGCGGGAGGCCGGGTGGACGTACCGCCGAATTGCTCAACACGTGGGGCGTGAGGTCTCCACAGTACATCGATGTTGTCGCCAGTGGTCGGCGGAAGGTGCACGTGCCCGTCGACCTGGGACCGGACCGCAGCGACGCACGGATGCACGCCAAGACCGTAGGATCCTACGCAGTGCCGTAGGGGACCGCACCGCCACTTCCCAGCAAATTAGGGACACTGTTGCTCCTGGGGTATCGGCGAGGACCATTCGCAACCGTCTCCATGAAGCTGGGCTACGGTCCCGCACACCGTTAGGCCGTCTTCCGCTCACGCCCCAACATCGTGCAGCCCGCCTCCAGTGGTGTCGCGACAGGCGTGAATGGAGGGACGAATGGAGACGTGTCGTCTTCAGCGATGAGAGTCGCTTCTGCCTTGGTGCCAATGATGGTCGTATGCGTGTTTGGCGCCGTGCAGGTGAGCGCCACAATCAGGACTGCATACGACCGAGTCACACAGGGCCAACACCTGGCATCATGGTGTGGGGAGCGATCTCCTACACTGGCCGTACACCACTGGTGATCGTCGAGGGGACACTGAATAGTGCACGGTACATCCAAACCGTCATCGAACCCATCGTTCTACCATTCCTAGACCGGCAAGGGAACTTGCTGTTCCAACAGGACAATGCACGTCCGCATGTATCCCGTGCCACCCAACGTGCTCTAGAAGGTGTAAGTCAACTACCCTGGCCAGCAAGATCTCCGGATCTGTCCCCCATTGAGCATGTTTGGGACTGGATGAAGCGTCGTCTCACGCGGTCTGCACGTCCAGCACGAACGCTGGTCCAACTGAGGCGCCAGGTGGAAATGGCATGGCAAGCCGTTCCACAGGACTACATCCAGCATCTCTACGATCGTCTCCATGGGAGAATAGCAGCCTGCATTGCTGCAAAAGGTGGATATACACTGTACTAGTGCCGACATTGTGTATGCTCTGTTGCCTGTGTCTATGTGCCTGTGGTTCTGTCAGTGTGATCATGTGATGTATCTGACCCCAGGAATGTGTCAATAAAGTTTCCCCTTCCTGGGACAATGAATTTCCAGGAGTGTAGTTCAGTACGATTCCGGTGCTTTTTTCGGCTCATACATTTGAGCAGCCAGCTATTTGTCGGGTTGAGTACTTTCCTTGCAATCGCCCCATACCGCACCGGCGGCTTGCGCTAGCCAAGCCGAGTAAACAACTTTCCACATCGCATACACAGTTCGCTAAACAGGTGGCTACACAGGCGAAGAGAATTAAGTCTTGGAAATTTGTGGTAAGGTTTTATGGGACCAAACTGCTGAGGTCATCTGTCAAAAAGCCTACACACTACTTAAATCAACTTAAACTAACTTACGCTATGGATAACACACACACCCATGCACGAGGGAGGACTCGAACCCCAGACGAGTGGAGCCGCACGAACCGTGACAAGGCACCTCAAGTCTTGCCCGCGCTGTTATACACAGCACAAACGCCAAGACTGTCCCTCCCGCCGAGCTCAATACTACGCTTGTGGTAGAAAAGGACATGTGAAATTCGTATGTTTGCAACGGAACAAGCATAATAATTCAGCCCACTCACACAACTCTGGTCGTAAGACTCATGACATTAATGCAGTACATTCTGAGACTGCAGCTAGCAAGCAAGCAGTTTGGCCAGTGATACAGCATTCAAACAAACTTTTGTTCAGTTACTTATTTGTGGGAAACATGTGAAATTTCAGTCGGACACGGTTGCCTCTATCACATTGCTAAATCATCGCACATATGAACTGTTAGGCTCCTCACGCCTATCTAAAACTAGCACGCAACTGACGCCTTATAATGGACAAGACATTCCCGTTCTCGGAACATGTACTTTGCCTGCCATGTATCGCTCGCATACGCGAACAGTGACTTTTACAATGGTACAATCACGTGAATGTGAGAACATACTTGCTCTTGATTCTTTTGACTTGTAAGGCTTTAACATTCAGGACTATGTGTTTTCAGTGTCTGCATTTAACGCCTAAGACAGTGTAGCTAGCTTGCTAAAAGAATTCCCGGAACTCTTTTCTGAAGGTTTAGGCAAAGCGAACAATTTTGTTGCACATATTATGCTGAAGAACAATGCTCAGCCGAAATTTTGCCGCTCCAGAACTATTCACAATTCATTACGGGACAAAGTCGCGACTGAGCTTGAAGAATTGCAAGATAACGGAGTTATTGATTGCGCCCATATCAGCTAGTCAGTGGTCAACTCATCTGGTTTTACTCGCCATACCTTCAGGTCGCATTCGCCTCTGTGTTACTTTAAGTCTACAGTCACCACACAAACTGTCATTGATACTTATCCATTGCCACGTCCAGAAGATCTCATGGGCAAATTAGGGGCTGGACGCTATTTTTCAAAAACTTATTTGCGCGACGCGTATCATCAAAAACCGATCAATGAAGAATCTCAAAAAGTTTATAGTAAATACTTATTTGGGCTTTTTTAAATATTTGCAGTGTTTCTTCACCCGCCATTTTTCACGGTGTTTGGAACAGCTGACTGCACAAGTGCCAAACTTTTCAAACTATTTGGACGATATTGTCGTCGCAGGTCGAACAACTGAAGAACATATTGCAAATTTACGTGGTTTTTTTCATGTGTTGTCTGATGCAGGACTAGAGTGCTGACAGGACAACTGTGATTCTTGTAAACATGAATTGCAGTATCTTGGTCATGTCATAAATAGTCGAGGTGTACATTCTCTGCGGGCGCATTTCTTCGCCAAACGAGATTTGCCAGTTCCTCGCAATGTCTCGGAATTGCAGTCAGTTTTAGGGAAAATGAACTTTTTATATTCGTTTCATACCGAATGCTGAACAAATCGCAGCTTCATTGCATCGCTTGCGTCGCAAGGATGTCCCCTTTGTGTGAACGGATGAGTGACAAGTAGGTTTTCAAAAACTTAAAGATGCATTGCTCAGTGATCGATGTTTAGTTCACTTTGATCATGACAAACCGGTAGTATTGCAAGTTGACGCTTACTCTTACGGAATCGGTGCAGTGCTTTCGCACATAATATATGGTAAAGACAGATCTATTGCTTTCGCACCAAACGTATTGTTCAAAGCTCAGTGTAACTATCTACAAATTGAAAGACAGGCATTGGCTATTGTGTTTGGTTTCACCAAATTTGACCACTATTTGTATGGCAGAAAATTCTACTTACTAAAGAATCACAAGCCTTTGCAGTCCTTGTTTCATCCGACAAAATTGGTTCCTGTACAACTGTTCAAAAGTTGCAAAGATAGGCTTTGTTGTTGTCTCAATACCAGTACGAGATTATGTATCAAATGGTTCAAATGGCTCTGAGCACCATGGGACTTAAGATCTCAGGTCATCAGTCCCCTAGAACTTAGAATTACTTAAACCTAACTAACCTAAGGATATCACACACATCCAAGCCCGAGGTAGGATTTGAAACTTCGACCGTAGCGGTCACGCGGTTCCAGACTAAAGCGTCTAGAACCGCTCGGCCATGCGGCCGGCGATTGTGTATCGACCGACAGCTCAACATGGTAATGTGGAAGCGCTTTCACGTCTTTCGATTGGCCCTGACAAGGACTTCGACGCTTCTGCCGCACCTTGTTGTCACATCGATGCTCATGATTCTTAATTGCTTCAGTCTTTTCCGCTGAACTGTAAGAAAATTGCACAATCGTGGGGAGGGGGGTAGGGAGGGGGGGGGGAGGTAGGAGTGCTGTATGGTTGTTGTATGGTAGGCACAGCACGCACCACCAGGCAGTACCATATCATCTAGCATCGATAGGTCGACAGCCCATCCCATTCCAGAGACGGAGTATACACAACGATTGCCGCATCTAGAAGTCGGAGCGGTGGAACCGCCAGTGAAATGATATGCACCGGTGCCACATCACAGTGGGGAGTTCCAAGTCAGTTCCACTGCCGAAAATACTGCCTTCTGCCTGTGTACCTCACGCCGCAGTGTTTGCATCTAGTGTGTCCACACCAGCCAATCTTCAGTCAACATTCTAGTTGGACAAACAACCGTTAACTATCTAGTCTTAGCTTCTGGAACAGTAGTTGAACTTCAGTATCTACTGCCTGAGCCGATTTGTTGAAAACTGAGTATTCATCAATAAATGTTTGCATTTCTTAGTGTTTCCGTCAGTGCACTATAAATAGCTGAGGGTGGCGACTAATAAGATCTCATTCTGTGGTTGTATCAGATGCGCAATGCGACAATGACATTTAACAAAACATCAGAAAAGTGATACATCAAATCGTCTGGTTCAGAATTTTTTCTCCATTGACATGTCGAAGAATTCCGTTTAGCATGCACAAATCCTCGATTTATTCCATTGTGTCACTGGCACAATGTTAGGTACTAGGTCATCACTGAGCCGTCTTGTTCTAATGCTTCCAGTACCCCAGAATGTGAAAAATGACTAGTAAGGAAAATCACTGACAATAATATTTGTTCCTCATATCAGCTTGGTAACAAAGGTTAATAGAAGCCTCTCTTGGACTTTTCACACACACTTTTCATACATTAGATATTTAACGAATTCCATGCCAACATTACAGTTAAAGTGCATATCCCATCAAATAGACTATAATCAAAGCATGCCGATAAAACTGCCTACACTCATCAAAATCCCTTCCAAACTAACTTATAGATTATTTCAACCTCCCTCAATTTGAAAAAGATATCAAAATAAGTGCTTAAAACTAATGAGTATCCAAACACTGTTAACTAATATATATTTTACTTTACTCAAGAAAATCATTATTCAAGTTACACAAGCAAAGACTCATTCTTATTTAACTAGATAGATATTTTTAATGTTAAATGAGAATCCGGCTGCTGTGGCCGAGTGGTTCTAGGCGCTTAAGTCTAGAACCGCGCTACCGTTAGGGTCTCAGGTTCGAATCCTTCCCCGGGAATGGATGTGTGTGATGTTCTTAGGTTAGTTAGGTTTAAGTAGTTCTAAGTTCTAGGGGACTGATGACCTCAGATGTTAATTCCCATTGTGCTCAGAGCCATTTCTTTATTAAATGAGAAATATAAAAAATACGTACATACACTCCTGGAAATGGAAAAAAGAACACATTGACACCGGTGTGTCAGACCCACCATACTTGCTCCGGACACTGCGAGAGGGCTGTACAAGCAATGATAACACGCACGGCACAGCGGACACACCAGGAACCGCGGTGTTGGCCGTCTAATGGCGCTAGTTGCGCAGCATTTGTGCACCGCCGCCGTCAGTGTCAGCCAGTTTGCCGTGGCATACGGAGCTCCATCGCAGTCTTTAACACTGGTAGCAGACTATCATAAGCCGACTACTGATATAGATGTTAAGCTTACTCAGATGCAGCTACTGAAATCATCGCTCATTTACTTCACTTTAGGCTAAAACATGCCATCACAAGATGATAGTCAGCGATGTCATTTGCAATTAACTCAAATGTTCTAAGAAGCCCCATGTCAATCCACCACATCATTGTATGTTTGAACAAAGATGTTGCTATATACTTAACTTACTGGTGTATATACCTTATCATATACATATGAAGTGTGTATTCAGCAAGCTTACTGTCACAGTTTGTCATCCTTCAAAAAATACGCGCTCAAAGATTTATCAACAACAATCAACCACTCTTATGCGACGTGCACTATTCAGTCGAACCTTTACTGTCGGAAAAATCTCTCAGTTTAACATAATATTGCGAAATTAATTCGCTGACTCCTAATTCCTTGGCATTAGATGAATTAGATATAGATTCACTACCCAATACTGACCTATGAAAATTTATGACAGGACAGGACTCGAACCTGGATTTCCCACTTATTACCTGTGGTCGCTTTTATGACTTTGTCTATCCGTGCCCACTCCCAAGCTGATCCAAATAACTCCTCAGACAGATCCAAACCCTCATATGTCACATTGTCTACATTTTTATATTGTAGACCAGTAAATCCAGCGTTTAATACTCGCAAAATTACGTGAAATTCCGCAACAGGGCGGAAAAGACAGTGAGATACCGAGACCAGAAAACGATGACAATCCGTAGGTGTCAATAGGCGTGATCCATCAACAGTGTCTGTTCTTTCAGACAAGCATCTAAGTAACCTAATATTACCTTCTCCCATTGCTCGGTCACTTACTGTAACTATTTGTTTATTTTACCCTGTCTACAATGGTTTTCTGACTGAGACACACTTCACTGCCCAGTTTTTTCATTGCCTCAGGGATTTCTAACAAATGATTCTCACTCCCATAGGAGCCTTCAAACTTACATCATGTACCATAAATTCCACTTCCAGTGTTACCCCTGGCACCCTCAGCATTACACCATGCTGAAGAAATATCCTCTTCATTCAGGACGACAATTATTGAACCATGCGAAATAAAATCGTCATAACTTCTGAACGGTTTGCGTTAGGATGTTAAAACTGCACTGTTGGCCGTGGGGCATGAGGGTGACTACTATGTGCATGCGTCTTGTTGTTGTCGACCATTTACGTCAATAAGGAGCATTTGGGGGATGGGGAATCCGCATTTATCGACACAGAAGTCTCTTCACCCTCAATGAGTGACTACGTGGTGTGCAGCGGCCAGTCAGGAAACAGTCTGTGCAACATTCGTTTTACCACAGTGACTACCGAACGCTGTGTGGAGGTTTCGGAAGACAATTACATCACTATTAACCAAAGCGACCCTGATTTCGACAACATGTGGTTCATGCAAGAGGAGCTCTATCACATCGCTGTAGGAGAGTGTTTGATGTCCTGGGGGAGCACTTTGGGGATCGCATTCTGGCCACCAGCACGGGCCTCGATGGGCCGCCATACTATCTGGGTACGAATTCATGCGGCTCATTTTTATTGGGCTATATTAAAGGCAAGATGTAGAGCAATAACCCAGCAATAACAAGGTGTACAACAATAACAGACATGCAGGAGGTCGTCGACAGCATCAATCTTCCGACACTTCAGCGGGTCATGCAGAATTTCGCTATTCGTCTGCGCCACATCATCGTAAATGATGGCAAGAATATCGAACATGTCAATACCTAAATCTGAATATTTGTAGTGTCGTTTACGTGTTGAATAAGGTGTGTGCGCGCAATAATTGTAGCTAATTAACTTTTTTTTACATATACTTCAATGGCTGTTACCCTGTACCTCATAGTCAACCATCTTCATTAATATAATTCAAAGACCACCATTGTACATATAAATCAGCGAACTTCAAAGTGTAAGTTACACATGTCATCCCACACTACGAAATTATACAATAAAATAAATTCTACCACGGTGTTTATTTCGCACATGCACTTAAGATATTCGGGTCAAAATAAGATTTAATTTCTGTTCCCTATTAGAAATCTTTTACACATTTGTGCATTGAAATCATAAATAAAATTAAAATTTATGTAGTTTGCTATATTAATCTTTTTAACTGCATAGTAGAATAGTACAACAATACAAAAATAGAATATTATAATTATGTGTGTGTTATAGTTTTTCATGTGTATGTAAGATTTTTCTTCCAAGTGAACTTTTAGGCTTAAAACATTTTTCTGAACTCTTGTTATCTCTTTTTCCTCACAAATGACATCTCTCTCTCTTCATTCTCCTACGATAATTTTCTTCCGATGTGCAAGGTACAGATTAAAACTAAGTTCTTCTCTCTACAGCGTTTCTTGCAGCATTTCCTCTTGGAAGATATCGTCTCTCTTCATAGATCCATCAGGTAACTCCTCGTCAAGAGTTTCTAGGACCAGTCTTCTTCGCTGCAAGTTGTTTGCTTTGCCTTGGGGATAGGTTTCTTTGTACATCACGTAAGTATTATGTACAGATATGGCATTGATATTTGATAACATAATAGTAGGCCATCTGTCTTCCTGTTTACTGTATTATTCACCACCACCTTCTCTAGTGTGGCCACAGCTCCTTTCATAGTGTTGTAGTTTTCTTTTGGTGCGATCACAGACTTTTGCATCGTGGTGCTGAGTGTTTACACAATAACACATCTGTTTTTATTTGGGATGTATGATACAAGCGTTATTTCCTTCGTGAAAACGAATGTTGATGTATAATAAGAAATCCCCCTGGTCTCCAATAGTTTTAATGGAATATACGGTGTATTTCTTTTCTTCTTTTTTTTTTTTTTTTTTTTTTTTTGGCACAGTTCCGATCACTGTGATATTTCTCTTTATCGGCATTTTTCCTAGATCTTAGTGGGTGAAAGAGCTGTCGCATGTAATGTTATTCCCTTTGAGACATTAAGTGAGATACAACTATTAGACCTTTGCTTTTTCAGTGGCACTGCCTTGTCATTACCCACTATATGGCTGAATATTTCATACGTAACTAGTTTCATTTTCGGAAAGTACCCAAAACCGGACACCATACTTTGCCAGTGTACTCAGCATATATTTGTGGAAAGGCAGTTTCACCTCAACCCAAAAGTTGTTCGTCTACCGTAATAAATATTTAGGGATGTGATTGTAGCATTTATGTAATATCTCTACCCAATTTTTCCACAAATCCCTTTTTGGGTACATCTTATCTTGTTCACATCTTTGTAGTCGCATCTCACGATAATCAAATGGAACAATCCTTGATATTTTTTTGAACGTTTCTAGTGACCTTTGCACTCACCCGATCAACTTTCAGTAGTCGCATTACATGACTTCTAAAACCCTGCTAATAACAACAGACCTATGTAAACATCTAGGTGGAGAACTACTTTTTTCCACTAAACTCCACGTCTAGTGACCTTTGTACTCATCCCATCAACTTTCAATAGCCGCATTACATGACTTCTAAAACCCTGCTAATAACAACAGACCTATGTAAACATCTAGGTGGAGAACTAATTTTTTCCACTAAACTCCAAATAACGCATTCCTTCACCTTTAGTACAGGTTAGTAAAATGGTTTCAGTTGAAGGAGGGAGAAACAATTTGGAAAGTTTCTAATGCAAGTGGAGCTTGTTGGTCGTGGAGTCAGGTGAACTGTATTACATGTTGCATGCCATCCTACTTGAGGTAGGCGTTCTCTGTTACTGCCTACAAGCTGCTATTCTGGTGTATCATTTGCGTCTTCTGGTGAAGATGAAGAGCTGCAATCTGAAACAAGATCTCCATGTTCCGAAAGTACTTCAGAAATATGAGACATGTTCATCAGTATGTCTGCTATTTCATCAACTCGCAAAGAGGCCACTACCTTAAGGAGAAAACTTACGACATATATGAATTGTGAAGACAGAAACCTAGTGACCGGATCAGAAGTGAATCACTTCAGAAACTGATTTGGTTACAGGAAGGAATAATTACTCCTGTTTCCCTTTTATTCACAGAAATTGACTTTCGATTGTTCATAGCAACAATGACTTCACTTATTTGTACCATCCTTACTGCGCCCATACACATTACATCGTTGTCAAATTGAACATGGTCAGAATTTCCTCTAATGAGGCCCAAAGAGTTGGAGACGTGCTATTCCTGTATATACCAAACAAAATCTCCAAAATATTTTTTGTACCACAATCTCATTCACTAAGTGGCAAGTAACGTCAATGAAGGCGCAATCTGGTAAAGCCAAATATTTTCGAAATTATAGACCATCAAAAACACTAGTGGGTCGAAATGGGCCTGAACACTGTACTGGGGTTAAAGATAATATCAGATTAATTGTGAAATACAGAGAAGTTTAGACAGAAAACTAAACTAAATAAGTAACTGTACTCGTTGCATATAGCATGGAGAAGGGAAACTTCTCTATACTAGTTTGATTCAGTTTATACACTCATCTATGACTACATGTATTTAATAAGTGAGCAAGCATTACTAAGAACCGAGCGGGGTGGCGCAGTGGTTAGACACTGGACTCGCATTCGGGAGGACGACGGTTCAATCCCGCGTCCGGCCATCCTGATTTAGGTTTTCCGTGATTTCCCTAAATCACTCCAGGCAAATGCCGGGATGGTTCCTCTGAAAGGGCACGGCCGACTTCCTTTCCAATCCTTCCCTAATCCGATGAGACCGATGACCACGCTGTCTGGTCTCCTTCCCCAAACCAACCAACCAACCATTACTAAGACAGTCTAATATACTTAGCAGACACAAGACCAAACATGAAACCTATTCCTTCTCAATGCACAAAGGGAAAATGTAATTTGAATTCTTTTAAGGAGTTGCTAATTTAACTGGCATAGTCTTTTTAGCAATAGCGAGACTGAGATTTTAAACAAGCGTTAAGAATATACTCAGCCAGAAAAAACTTAGTACATCTGGAAAGTTGACGTCGATTTTGATCAGCTGACGCCACATGCCACCTGGAGGATAGGAAATGGACTGATACCAGTTTCAACGCCGTCCGTCGATGCGTGTGTAGTGGCATACGTGCCAGAGCGCCTCCTGTGTTAAACCTTTAATAGGGAATGCTCAAAGCCAAAAGGCACAGTCTGATCAAAAGTGTGACGAAACCAATTACGCAACAGACATCACTTAATCGGCTTGATAAATCATGCATCCAAGTCACTGGCAATAGTAATATACAGAAGAGTGGAAAGACATGTTGAGGATCTGTTACATGGCGGTAATCTAGGTTCTAGGAAAGATAAATCCACAAGAGAGGCAGTTCTGACCTAAAAACTGATAATGGAAGCCAGACTCAAGAAAAATAAAGTTGGTTTCATAGAATCCGTAGACCTCGACAAACTGTTCGACAACGTCAAATGGAAAAAGATTTTTGAAATCTTTAGAAAAAATAGAGTTAAACTACGGAGAAAGACTGGGCATATGTAATATGATCATGAAACAATTCTCCGCGGAAGTGGCAACGAAACCAATATATGGAAAGATGGCGAGACGGTTCAAGAGACGTAATTGTAGCTGATCACTTCAAACAGCTCGGAAACAAAGGTGGCGCCACATCAATTGCAAATAAAGTTTATTTTCAGTGACTAGAACAGAAGTCCATGCTGCTGGTCTGCATCACGTTACTTTTGATTATTGAAATTTTCTTACGCCATACCTGTACTATACCATTAATCTTCTTTTTAAGGGAAAGAGTCTCTACTTTTGGCTAAATCTAAATGCCGATGTTTTGAAAATGTGTCAGAAGATTGGTCGTTTTTCATTTTCTCCGCGTGAATGTTACTATGTACTTAATACAGTGTCTTGATATTTACGAGTGAATTCAGGCAGCCAACGTAAATGTCTGATTCCTGATTTTCGCGTTGCTACGAGTGGAACTCGTTCCTCCGAGGATTAGACCTACAGCGAACTGCGGCTTAGGCGTGGGTCGATGTGGTATTCATTTGAGACCCTCCTCTGAGCTTTTTCCGACAGCTGCAAGCGCGAATTTCGGAGACAGCCCGCCGTACCCCCCCCCCCCCCCCCCCCCACACCAAGCAGGCTGCGAGGCGCTTCCCGCGGGAACAGACTTATCCACCCTGACAGCCTCTTATCGGAAGAGCTCAGTGTCGAGCCGTGTGCGACGTGTCGCTGCAGATGCGTTTCCCGTGCGGCCGCGTTGGGATCACATGTTGGAGAACGACACTCCTATTTGTTCGTCTTGCCATTCACTGAAATCCTTCCTGCAGCCTTCTTTCTGAAAAGCCACCGAAACAACATAGCACATTTCTAGTAGTAATATCGCGTAGTTTTAATCAGCGCTAGGAACTTCGGATCAAGTTGACAAATTCTTAAAAACATTTTAGTTTTAATCACAAAACAAAGGTCCTAATTCAGCAGTGTGATTTTTACATTATAATACTTGGGACGACGTACGATATGAAAATATACATCAGACATGGTTTTTTCGACTCCCACAAAGTTTTAGACAGAACCACTCACGGCTTTTAACTAAGAAGAAAGGGGAAGATGAGTTTTAACGGGTTTGGATTATTGTTGCAGCGCGGAATGGCAGAGCGGTTTGAGGTGTCATGTCACGGAATGCGCGGCCTCTCCCTCTGGAGGTTCGAGTCCTCCCTTCAGCATGGATGTGTGTTGTTCTTAGCATAAGTTAGCTTAAGTAGTGTGTAAGTCTAGGGACCGATGCCCTAAGCAGTTTGGTCCCTTAGGAATTCACACACATTTAAACATTTTTTGGATTATTATTAAGAGTAATGGAGAAGATGGATTTGAACCAGCGATTCCTACAGCTTGTATAGATATGTATAGAAGGAAGTTCTTAATGAACTAAGCTAAATGTACGGTGTTCAACACCCGTACGAATAAAACATGGCTTGTGACAAGGCTGTCCACTGTCAATGACATTGTTCACCATCGCAAAAGCCGGCCCGGATGGCCGAGCGGTTCTAGGCGCTACAGTCTGGAACCGCGCTACCGCTACGGTCGCAGGTTCGAATCCTGCCTCGGGCATGGGTGTGTGCGATGTCCGTAGGTTAGTTAGATTTACGTAGTTCTAAGTTCTAGGGGACTGATGACTTCACAAGTTAAGTTCCATAGTGCTCACAGCCATTTGAACCATTTTGAAGAATGGTTCTAATGGCTCTGAGCACTAAGGGACTTAACATTGGAGGTCATCAGTCCCCTAGAACTTAGAACTACTTAAACCTAACTAACCTAAGGACATCACACACATCCATGCCCGAGGCAGGATTCGAACCTGCGACGTAGCGGTCGCGCGGTTCAAGACTGTACCGCCTAGAACCACTCAGCCACTCCGGCCGGCAACCATTTTGAACCATCGCAAACAAACCACTGCTCCTGAAAATTCGGACAAGATTACAATTGCTGAAGATGTTCAGTACCAAAACTGTTTGACATGTTCACGCAGATTACGTGACTATCATCGTAACCTCTAGCTAAGAGATGGATTTAGTGATGCAGCTAGTAAGGGAGTACACGAAGACTAGCAAAGTATGTGTTTTTTAACATCAAGAAGTTAAAACCACTGCCCCTGTGACCTCGTAGTGCCTATTTTGACCCGCGCTTGTTAGAGGTAACGAATCAAAAACGCAAGTTGGTGTGGTCCTGGCGCTACATCCAAGATCATAGTTATGTGCTCAGCAAATTGTGCCATGTTTCATCAGCTCATCATAATCGCTACACATGGTCTAAGTTATTTAGTAAGCCATTTGTGACCATGCATAGAAAATCGCAAATTTCATCTCTGTTACTCCTGCTACATTATTGAAGGCGCTCTCTGCGTCACTAGCTACTGTCAAACTGACACCCGTGAGCTAAAACATTAATACACAGTGCGTTTTTTCTGTCATAGGTACTAATATATCTTTTAATTATGCTACATTTATGTCTAAGTGTAGGGTTTCATTGTACATGTAAGGATGTCATATGTGTCGTAGTAAATATGATGCTAGAACGCCTAGTTGGAGGTAATAGAGACCCAAAGCCGTATTGCTAGGACAGATCAATAAAAGTTAAAAATAAATGACACTGTGAACACTGTCGTTTCTCGGACGTAGAACTCTTAATTTTCGGTCAATGTTCCATCACAACACCAAAATGGAGTTGTGCGACATAAAGAAAATTTGGTTGGGGTGGTTCTTCGTCTGAAAAACTGTGCGTACTCAAATTTCGCGCCAGTCCCTAAGAGTGGTGGTAGTAGCGCCACTTTGAAAATACGATCTGTTTTGTCTTATTTACACGCTGTAACGGCCGTGGGCGTTAGTGACCTCTGATCTTGGACGTGGTGAGCTGATGTTAATCAAGAATGCCTTTTAGGCATTCTCAGCACCACACAGAGTTTGAACGAGATAGTGTAATACACGTAACGTGTATCCACAGGACATGTGGCCTTTATTTGAAGAAGTGTCATGATGATCCATTGGCAAAAGATTCCGGAATAGTCCCCCATTCGGATCTCCGGGAGGGGACTGCCAAGGGGGAGGTTACCATGAGAAAAAGATTGAATAATCAACGAAAGGATAACGTTCTACGAGTCGGGGCGTGGAATGTCAGAAGCTTGAACGTGGTAGGGAAACTAGAAAATCTGAAAAGGGAAATGCAAAGGCTCAATCTAGATATGGTAGGGGTCAGTGAAGTGGAAGGAAGACAAGGATTTCTGGTCAGATGAGTATCGGGTAATATCAACAGCAGCAGAAAATGGTATAACAGGTGTAGGATTCGTTATGAATAGGAAGGTAGGGCAGAGGGTGTGTTACTGTGAACAGTTCAGTGACCGGATTGTTCTAATCAGAATCGACAGAAGACCAACACTGACAACGATAGTTCAGGCATACATGCCGACGTCGCAAGCTGAAGATGAAAAGATAGAGATATTGAAAGGGTAATGCAGTATGTAAAGGGGGACAAAAATCTAATAGTCATGGGCGACTGGAATGCAGTTGTAGGGGAAGGAGTAGAAGAAAAGGTTACAGGGTAATATGGGCTTGGGACAAGGAATGAAAGAGGAGAAAGACTAATTGAGTTCTGTAACAAGTTTCAGCTAGTAATAGCGAATACCCTGTTCAAGAATCACAAGAGGAGGAGGTATACTTGGAAAAGGCCGGGAGATACGGGAAGATTTCAATTAGATTACATCATGGTCAGACAGAGATTCCGAAATCAGATACTGGATTGTAAGGCGTACCCAGGAGCAGATATAGACTCAGATCACAATATAGTAGTGATGAAGAGTAGGCTGAAGTTCAAGACATTAGTCAGGAAGAATCAATACGCAAAGAAGTGGGATACGGAAGTACTAAGGAATGACGAGATGCGTTTGAAGTTCTCTAACGCTATAGATACAGCAATAAGAAATAGCGCAGTAGGCAGTACAGTTGAAGAGGAATGGACATCTCTAAAAAGGGCCATCACAGAAGTTGGGAAGGAAAACATAGGTACAAAGAAGGTAGCTGCGAAGAAACCATGGGTATCAGAAGAAATACTTCAGTTGATAGATGAAAGGAGGAAGTAGAAACATGTTCCGGGAAAATCAGGAATACAGAAATACAAGTCGCTGAGGAATGAAATAAATAGGAAGTGCAGGGAAGCTAAGACAAAATGGCTGCAGGAAAAATGTGAAGACATCGAAAAAGATATGATTGTCGGAAGGACAGACTCAGCATACAGGAAAGTCAAAACAACCTTTGGTGACATTAAAAGCAACGGTGGTAACATTAAGAGTGCAACGGGAATTCCACTGTTAAATGCAGAGGAGAGAGCAGATAGGTGGAAAGAATACATTGAGAGCCTCAAGGATATCAATGATACGATTCGCTGATGACATTGCTATCCTGAGTGAAAGTGAAGAAGAATTAAATGATCTGCTGAACGGAATGAACAGTGTAGGTTTGAGAGTAAATCGGAGAAAGACGAAGGTAATGAGAAGTAGTAGAAATTAGAACAGGGAGAAACTTAACATCAGGATTGATGGCCACGAAGTCAATGAAGTTAAGGAATTCTGCTACCTAGGCAGTAAAATAACCAATGACGGACGGAGCAAGGAGGACATCAAAAGCAGACTCGTTATGGCAAAAAAGGCATTTCTGGCCAAGAGAAGTCTACTAATATCAAATACCGGCCTTAATTTGAGGAAGAAATTTCTCAGAATGTACGTCTGGAGTATAGCATTGTATGGTAGTGAAACATGGACTGTGGGAAAACCGGAACAGAAGAGAATCGAAGCATTTGAGATGTGGTGCTATAGACAAATGTTGAAAATTAGGTGGACTGATAAGGTAAGGAATGGGGAGGTTTTACGCAGAATCGGAGAGGAAAGGAATATGTGGAAAACACTGATAAGGAGAAGGGACAGGATGATAGGATATCTGCTAAGACATGAGGGAATGACTTCCATGGTATTAGAGGGAGCTGTAGAGTGCAAAAACTGTAGAGGAAAACAGAGATTGGAATACGTCAAGCAAATAATTGAGGACGTAGGTTGCAAGTGCTACTCTGAGTTGAAGAGGTTAGCACAGGAAAGGAATTCGTGGCGGGCCGCATCAAACCAGTCAGTAGACTGATGACCAAAAAAAAAAAAAAGTGTAATAGATCTACGAGAAAATGGAAATTCCTTCTGAGATACTGCAGAAAGACAGCACATGAACGTAGCAGCCTTACGTGAGTGCTAACAGCGGTGGTCACGAGAACCCAAATTTGCAACAAGACCAGGCTCTGGGCAGCAACGTGGCACTACCAAGACGAACGAATATCGTGTTCCGCATCGTACCGTACTGTATCTGCAGCACCAATTTCAGCAGCATTTAGCATCACAAAGACACAACGAAGTGTTACAAATCGTTTACTTCGAGTACATACCGAGCCAGACGACCTGCAGCGTGCATTCCACTGACGCACAACCATCACCATTTGTGATTTAAGTGGCGTCAAGCGAGAGTTAATTGGAGAGCAGTGTTTAGTCGTATGTGTTTTCTGATGAAGGATGGTTCTGCTTCGGTGCCAGTGACTTCCGTGTGTTGGTTAGAAGGAGGGCAGTTGAGGACCTGCACCCAACCAGTGTACGTGCTAGACACACTGGGCCTACTCCTGGAGTTATGGTCTGCAGTGCGATTTCGTATGACGGCAGAAGCACTTCTGGGATGCGATTTCATATGACAGCAGAAACACCCTCGTTGTTATGCCACTCACACTGAATGCAATTTTGCACGTATCTCTGGTGATCGAAAAGTTGTGCTGCTTTTTAAAAACAGCAGGTAGTGAAGGGAGACGAAAATTTAATAGTCATGGGTGACTGGATTCGACAGTAGGAAAAGGGAGAGAAGGAAACATAGTAGGTGAACTTGGATTGGGGCTAAGAAATGAAAGAGGAAGCCGTCTGGTAGAATTTTGCACAGAGCATAACTTAATCACAGCTAACACTTGGTTCAAGAATCATAAAAGGAGGTTATATACATGGAAGAATCCTGGAGATACTGACTGGTTTCAGATGGATTATATAATGGTAAGACAGAGATTCAGGATGCAGGTTTTAAGTTGTAAGACATATCCAGGGGCAGATGTGGACTCTGACCACAATCTATTGGCTATGAACTGTAGATTAAAACTGAAGAAACTGAAAAAAGGTGGGAATTTAAGGAGATGATACATTGATAAACTGACTAAACCAGAGGTTCTACAGAGTTTTATGGACAGCATAAGGGAACAATTGACAGGCATGGGGGACAGAAATACAGTAGAAGAAGAACGGGTAGCTTTCAGGGATGAAGTAGTGAAGGTAGCAGAGGATCAAGTAGGTAAAAAGACGAGGGCTGGTAGAAATCCTTGGGTAACAGAAGATATATTGAATTTAATTGATGAAAGGAGAAAATATAAAAATGCAGCAAATGAAACAGGCAAAAAGGAATTCAAACGTCTCAAAAATGAGATCGACAGTAAGTGCAAAATGCCTAAGCATCGATGGCTAGAGGACAAATGTAAGGATGTAGAGGCTTATCTCACTAGGGGTAAGATGGATACAGCCTACAGGAAAACTAAAGAGACCTTCAGAGAAAAGAGAACCACTTGTATGAATATCAAGAGCTCAGATGGAAACCCAGTTCTAAGCAAAGAAGGGAAAGCAGAAAGGTGGAAAGAGTATATATAGGGCCTATACAAGGGCCATGTACTTGAGGACAATATTATGGAAATGGAAGAGGATGTAGATGAAGATCAAATGGGAGATACGATACTGCGTGAAGAGTTTGACAGAGCACTGAAAGACCTGAGTCGAAACATGACCCCGGGAGTAGACAACATTCCATTAGAACTACTGACGGCCTTGGGAGAACCAGTCCTGACAAAACTCTACCATCTTGTGAGCAAGACGTACGAGACAGGCGAAATACCCTCAGACTTCAAGAAGAATATAATAATTCCAATCCCAAAGAAAGCAAGTGTTGACAGATGTGAAAATTACCGAACTATCAGTTTAATAAGCCACAGCTGCAAAATACTCACGCGAATAATTTACAGACGAATGGAAAAACGGGTAGAAGCCGACCTCGGGGAAGATCAGTTTGGATTCTGTAGAAATGTTGGAACATGTGAGGCAATACTGGCCTTACGACTTATCTTAGAAGAAAGATTAAGGAAAGGCAAACCTAGGTTTCTAGCATTTGTAGACTTAGAGAAAGCTTTTGACAATGTTGACTGGAATATTCTCTTTCAAATTCTAAAGATGGCAGGGGTAAAATACGGGGAGCGAAAGGCTATTTACAATTTGTACAGAAACCAGATGTCAGTTATAAGAATCGAGGGGCATGAAAGGGAAGCAGTGGTTGGGAAGGGAGTGAGACAGGGTTGTAGCCTCTCCCCGATGTTATTCAATCTGAATTTTGAGGAAGCAGTAAAGGAAACAAAATAAAAATTTGAAGTAGGTATTAAAATCCAGGGAGAAGAAATAAAAACTTAGAGGTGCGCCCATGTCATAGTAATTGTGTAAGAGACAGCAAAGGACTTGGAAGAGCAGTTGAATGGAATGGACAGTGTCTTGAGAGCAGGATATAAGATGAACATCAACAAAAGTAAAACGAGGATAATGGAATGTAGTCGAATTAAGTCGGGTGATGTTGAGGGAATTAGATTAGGAAATGAGACAAAGTAGTAAAGGAGTTTTGCTATTTGGGGAGCAAAATAACTGATGATGGTCGAAGTAGAGACGATATAAAATGTAGACTGGCAATGGCAAGGAAAGCGTTTCTGAAGAAGAGAAATTTGTTAACATCGAGTATAGATTTAAGTGCCAGGAAGTCGTTTCTGAAAGTATTTGTATGGAGTGTAGCCATGTATGGAAGTGAAACATGGACAATTAATAGTTTGGACAAGAAGAGAATAGAAGCTTTGGAAATGTGGTGCTACAGAAGTATGTTGAAGATTAGGTGGGTAGATCACGTAACTAATGAGGAGGTATTGAATAGGATTGGGGAGAAGAAACGTTTGTGGCACAACTTGACTAGAAGAAGGGATTGGTTGGTAGGACATATCCTGAGGCATCATGGGATCACAAATTTAGTATTGGAGGGCAGCGTGGAGGGTAAAAATCGTAAAAGGAAGACCAAGAGATGAATACACTAAGCAGATTCAGAAGGATGTAGGTTGCAGTTGGTACTGGGAGATGAAGGAGCTTGCACAGGATAGATTAGCATGGAGAGCTGCATCAAACCAGTCTCAGGACTCAAAAACACAACAACACAACAACATTCCAGAGGGTGTTTTGCGATACCATAACGCTCTCCCACATACCCCTGCTGTAGCCCAACATACTCTACATAGTATTGACGTGTTGCCTTGGTCTGCTCGATCAGCAGATCTGTCTGCAGTCTAATGTATACGGGACCTCATTGGACGATAATTCCAGCTTCACCCAGAAACAGCATAAACCGTCCCTCTATTGACCGAACAAGTACTACAAGCATGGATCTCCATCCCACAAACTGACATCCGGCATCTGTACAACACAATGGTTACACGTTTTCATGATTGCGTTCAACATTCTGGCTGTTAGACCGGTTATTAATGTAGCAGTATATCATATTTAAAATGTTTTTGTTTTGACCACCATCTTGTGTTCTGCACTACTGATTTGTTCTGTGTGTCGTTGTTTAAAGGTACCATTGTGAAGTCTGTTAACAATGATCAAGAAGTCTAAAAGAGCCATCGAAAGAGCAATGCCTCAACACATCCCAAGGAAACTGGTACGCCACAAAAACAAAGATGATCACAGCAGTCATATAAAGAAGTTTTAATGTCTGTATAAACATGTGCAAAATATTTTTGTTGTGGCAATATAGCCTGATGATGAGGTATCACCACGAAACATGTTGCCAACTAAATAATTTGCTTGGTAACAAATTTTGTGACTGGAAGCGGTATTTGAAAATCTTTTCATTTATTTACGGTGGCTTATCTGTTAACTTGCAATGTTAATCACTTAAATATATTATCCAGACAAATGTATTCCTGGAATTCCATTACCTTACATTAATTAGTTTTTGATGCCGTGGTTTTTTTCCATCAGTGTACATCATAGCATAAGTGACATACTGAAGTTCCAACTTATCTCTGGACACCGACCAAACGTTTTATACCTAGCAGAACAGTTCGATCCTGGAAATCTGCCGTAAAGAGAGAGGATCATTATTTTATCGCTTTAAAGATAACTTCGATTTCTAACTTTAGTTTTATAATCAAGCTACAAGGTATCAAGTTATTTGTAGCTGGAATAGCTCAATATGCCTCAAAGTATCAACAACAGTAAATGTATTACCCTAGTTTGCAAAATGTAAGGACGAAAGTAACTTTCGCATCATGTGTCGCTGCCTAGTAATGTAACTCAACGAAACGTGGACCATACGTAAGTACACATGTCATATTGTGTAGTACGGAAGGTAGCTGAAAGAAATACGCAATGAAACAAAGAGAAATGTCACTTCATTCGAAAACAATAATTTCACTGAAGGCACCAGGATTATGTTGGTCCCCTAGAATTGCAAAAGCTGAGGAGTAGTGCTTAATAGCACCAACGATAGCAATAAATGCTCCGCAACGTATTCCAATGTCGGCCACTAGACAGGAAAGGGTTCTTCTGGTAAGGTGTCGCATTCCTCCACCAGCGCCACTGGATGGCCGTCGATGAATGTGTACATTCTGCAGTACGTCTTTCCAGCGCATTCCACACGTGCTCGACGGGAATTAAGCCGGGAGAACGGCCAGACTAGTCCTTTCGCCGAATATCTCCTCTTTCGAAGAGCTTCCCGATCTGCGCTGTTCGATGCTGTCGTGCATTTCATCCACAAGAATGAAATCGCGGTCGAGTGCACCCTTGAGAAGAGACACACAGGGAAGCACTACAGTTTCGCAATAACGTTGACCACTGAGCACACGGCCAGAAACAACAACTCAGACAGAATCCGTAATCCCAGACAGCACACGAATCCACGTCTCGTTGGGCCACTCCCATGCTCTTGGAACCATCGTAAACACTGCGACCACCAATGTACAAGTGTGAAGGGAACACGACCTACTGGTAGTCGGTAAAGGAAGTACCCCAATGAAGTCGTCGTGCGACTATGAGGCATGAGATTGTGCGCCTTGCAGTCCCGTTAAATGCTGTTGCCATTGCACTCGCCGTTTGGCGTGTCTCCCTTTTGCATGTTGCACAATGTTCTGCTGTCGTTGACCATGGTCAACATTTCGTCTCCTTCGAGCAGCAGAACCTATGGTTTCAAGTACACGTTAAACAATGCTGTAAGCAATACCAAACACCTGGCTACACTCTCAACACTTTGTCTTTCTACCGGTAGGCCGACGATGCTTCCCCGTGTGAATTCTACATCTACATCTACATCTATACTCCGCGAGCCACCTTACGGTGTGTGGCGGAGGGTACTTATTGTACCACTATCTGATCCCCCCTTCCCTGTTCCATTCACGAATTGTGCGTGGGAAGAACGACTGCTTGTAAGTCTCCGTATTTGCTCTAATTTCTCGGATCTTTTCGTTGTGATCATTACGCGAGATATATGTGGGCGGTAGTAATATGTTGCCCATCTCTTCCCGGAATGTGCTCTCTCGTAATTTCGATAATAAACCTTTCCGTATTGCGTAACGCCTTTCTTGAAGTGTCCGCCACTGGAGCTTGTTCAGCATCTCCGTAACGCTCTCGCGCTGACTAAATGTCCCCATGACGAATCGCGCTGCTTTTCGCTGGATCATGTCTATCTCTTCTATTAATCCAACCTGGTAAGGGTCCCATACTGATGAGCAATACTCAAGAATCGGACGAACAAGCGTTTTGTAAGCTACTTCTTTCGTCGATGAGTCACATTTTCTTAGAATTCTTCCTATGAATCTCAACCTGGCGCCTGCTTTTCCCACTATTTGTTTTATGTGATCATTCCACTTCAGATCGCTCCGGATAGTAACTCCTAAGAATTTTACGGTCGTTACCGCTTCCAATGATTTACCACCTATGGCATAATCGTACTGGAATGGATTTCTGCCCCTATGTATGCGCATTATATTACATTTATCTACGTTTAGGGAAAGCTGCCAGCTGTCGCACCATGCATTAATCCTCTGCAGGTCTTCCTGGAGTACGTACGAGTCTTCTGATGTTGCTACTTTCTTGTAGACAACCGTGTCATCTGCAAATAGCCTCACGGAGCTACCGATGTTGTCAACTAAGTCATTTATGTATATTGTAAACAATAAAGGTCCTATCACGCTTCCTTGCGGTACTCCCGAAATTACCTCTACATATGCAGATTTTGAACCGTTAAGAATGACATGTTGTGTTCTTTCTTCTAGGAAATCCTGAATCCAATCACAAACCTGGTCCGATATTCCGTAAGCTCGTATTTTTTTCACTAAACGTAAGTGCGGAACCGTATCAAATGCCTTCCTGAAGTCCAGGAATACGGCATCAATCTGCTCGCCAGTGTCTACGGCACTGTGAATTTCTTGGGCAAATAGGGCGAGCTGAGTTTCACATGATCTCTGTTTGCGGAATCCATGTTGGTTATGATGAAGGAGATTTGTATTATCTAAGAACGTCATAATACGAGAACACAAAACATGTTCCATTATTCTACAACAGATTGACGTAAGCGAAATAGGCCTATAATTATTCGCATCTGATTTATGACCCTTCTTGAAAATGGGAACGACCTGCGCTTTCTTCCAGTCGCTAGGTACTTTACGTTCTTCCAGCGATCTACGATAAATTGCTGATAGAAAGGGGGCAAGTTCTTTAGCATAAACACTGTAGAATCTTAAGGGTATCTCGTCTGGTCCGGATGCTTTTCCGCTACTAAGTGATAGCAGTTGTTTTTCAATTCCGATATCGTTTATTTCAATATTTTCCATTTTGGCGTCCGTGCGACGGCTGAAGTCAGGGACCGTGTTACGATTTTCCGCAGTGAAACAGTTTCGGAACACTGAATTCAGTATTTCTGCCTTTCTTCGGTCGTCCTCTGTTTCGGTGCCATCGTGGTCAACGAGTGACTGAATAGGGGATTTAGATCCGCTTACCGATTTTACATATGACCAAAACTTTTTAGGGTTCTTGTTTAGATTGTTTGCCAATGTTTTATGTTCGAATTCGTTGAATGCTTCTCTCATTGCTCTCTTTACGCTCTTTTTCGCTTCGTTCAGCTTTTCCTTATCAGTTATGATTCGACTACTCTTAAACCTATGATGAAGCTTTCTTTGTTTCCGTAGTACCTTTCGTACATGATTGTTATACCACGGTGGATCTTTCCCCTCGCTTTGGACCTTAGTCGGTACGAACTTATCTAAGGCGTACTGGACGATGTTTCTGAATTTTTTCCATTTTTGTTCCACATCCTCTTCCTCAGAAATGAACGTTTGACGGTGGTCACTCAGATATTCTGCGATTTGTGCCCTATCACTCTTGTTAAGCAAATATATTTTCCTTCCTTTCTTGGCATTTCTTATTACACTTGTAGTCATTGATGCAACCACTGACTTATGATCACTGATACCCTCTTCTACATTCACGGAGTCGAAAAGTTCCGGTCTATTTGTTGCTATGAGGTCTAAAACGTTAGCTTCACGAGTTGGTTCTCTAACTATCTGCTCGAAGTAATTCTCGGACAAGGCAGTCAGGATAATGTCACAAGAGTCTCTGTCCCTGGCTCCAGTTCTGATTGTGTGACTATCCCATTCTATACCTGGTAGATTGAAGTCTCCCCCTATTACAATAGTATGATCACGAAACTTCTTCACGACGTTCTGCAGGTTCTCTCTGAGGCGCTCAACTACTACGGTTGCTGATGCAGGTGGTCTATAGAAGCATCCGACTATCATATCTGACCCATCTTTGATACTTAGCTTAACCCAGATTATTTCACATTCGCATTCGCTAATAACTTCACTGGATATTATTGAATTCTTTACTGCTATAAATACTCCTCCACCATTGGCGTTTATCCTATCCTTGCGGTATATATTCCATTCTGTGTCTAGGATTTCGTTACTGTTCACTTCCGGTTTTAACCAACTTTCCGTTCCTAATACTATATGCGCACTATTTCCTTCAATAAGAGATACTAATTCAGGAACCTTGCCCTGGATACTCCTGCAGTTTACCAATATTACGTTAACTTTTCCTGTTTTTGGTCTCTGAGGACGGACGTTCTTTATCAACGATGATAATGTCCTCTCTGGTAATCCGTCAGGTATTTTATCGTTTCGCCCAAGGGGGGGTCCCTCTAACCTAAAAAACCCCCGTGTGCACGCCACACGTACTCTGCTACCCTAGTAGCTGCTTCCGGTGTGTAGTGCACGCCTGACCTGTCTAGGGGGGCCCTACAGTTCTCCACCCAATAACGGAGGTCGATGAATTTGCAACCATTATAGTCGCAGAGTCGTCTGAGCCTCTGGTTTAGACCCTCCACACGGTTCCAAACCAGAGGACCGCGATCGACTCTGGGCACTATGCTGCAGATATTAAGCTCAGCTTGCACTCCGCGTGCGATGCTGGTTGTCTTCACCAAATCAGCCAGCTGCCGGAAGGAACCAAGGATGGCCTCAGAACCCAAGCGGCAGGCGTCATTCGTTCCGACATGTGCTACTATCTGCAGCCGGTCACACCCAGTGCGTTCAATAGCTGCCGGAAGGGCCTCCTCCACATTACGGACGAGACCCCCCGGCAAGCACACCGAGTGCACACTGGCATTCTTCCCCGACCTACCCGCTATTTTCCTGAGGGGCTCCATAACCCGCCTAACGTTGGAGCTCCCTATAACTAATAGGCCCGCCCTCTGTGACTGTCGGGACCTTGCCGGAGAATCGGCCACTGGCCCAACAGGCGAGGCATCCTGTGGTGGCTCGGAAACGATGTCATCACCACTAGGAAGCACCCCGTATCTGTTGGAAAGGGGTAAGGCAGCTGCCACGCGGCCAGATCCCACCTTCGCCTTTCGGCCAGGCACGCGCGAGCCCACCACTGTCCGCCATTCACCCTGGAGTGATGGCTGACCGGTAAGATGCTCACTGCCGGAAGACGCAGCGACATCAGGGGTTCCATGTGATTCCAAGGCCACCAAAGTAGGCATAGGTCTCACCACAGTTGCCCCAACGCCACTACGAGCCGACGCCTGGGCCCGAGCTCGATGAGCCTAACAGACAAAGCCTCCACCTGCCCCCGAAGAGTGGCCAATTCTCCTTGCGTCCGCTCACAACAACCACAGTCCCTACACATGACTATGTTTACCCTACCCTATACGGTGACAAATTCCCAAGATAATCTTCTGATGAGCTACTCTGATAATCAAGAAACACTCACTGAAATACGAGACGCGAAAACTACGCTAGGTTTTCCCAGAAAAACTATTTAAAAGCTAAGCGCAGCAAATAAGTACAAAAACGCTTTATACAAACAGTACTCGCTGCTGCTGGTGCTCTCGCTCTGGCTGTCACAGGACAACTGCTGATTCAAGTGACTAGTGGCTAACGGCCGCGAAACAAACAAAGACGGTTTTAGGGCGCTTTCTGTTCTAAACGATCAAGAAAACACTAAGAAATCTAACACGAAAACTACGTAAAGTTTTATCAAGAACTGTTAGTTACTATGCAGAGCAGATAAACACAAATAGAATCCCTTCCTTAGTGGAAGGTCGTAAACAAAATGCAAAATAAACGCTTTATACAAACAGTACTCGCTGCTGCTGGTGCTCTCGCTCTGGCTGTCACAAGACATTCATCCAAATATTCCCTCTGGGCAATATTGTAAAGAAGAACACAACTACAGAAAATCGGAACTGTTCGGTGATTGACGCACACACACACACACACACACACACACACACACACACACACACACACACACGCATGCACACACACTCTTTGCCTGTCACTGAGGTAGCCCAGATGGTCACGACGATCTCATGCCATGTGACGTCCAACTTTTTGAGCATGTTCATTTTATCCATATCTTGCAGCTTCAAACGTGACTGTATTCAGTACACTGGAAGTATGAATTAAACAACTCCTTCAGTCAAACCTTTTCGTGTTTTATTAAATACATGATACATTTCGGACCCTGTGGCTCCATCATCAGGTGTAATTTGCCTTAATACATACTTTAGTTTTTCTCTTGAATGAAGTGAAATACATATTCCAGTCATTAAAATGTTTGAGATTAGGTTATGAATATCGTAAGCCGCGTAAAATATGTGCGAAATTATGGAAAAGATGAACAGTGTAAACTTACCACATAATGCAAGAAAAGTGTTTTTACCGTTTCAGCACCATCATTCTTTTCTCCATCCTTTTCGTACATATCACTTCACTGAAGAGGCACATTTGAATACACATGTTTGTAAACACTTCACGGATGTTTTTGTACATTGTGTGATCCAAGATGAAATTGGTCATAGTGCCCAAAGTCTAATTACTAAACAAATGACATATGCCGTAAACAACCTTGTAATATGTATTTAAAATTATTAAAATAACTGTGGCTAGCGAAATCTGTTTGCTCATCTCATATATACATATCAAAATAAGTTTTGCATCAGCCCAGTTCCCATACCTCTTCAAGATAAACGTTGACTGTGGATGAAGTAGCACACAGTTCCTCTGACTGTTAAGACAGGTCACTGAACCCGCCCAAAGACGTAAACAACCATGCATGAGCAGCGCCTATTAGATGCAGGGTGCCAAACAGCCGATCCGATCCAGGCACTCCACCAGGAAGGAGGCACACCGTTCGTGTTTTCTATAGTTCAACCACGCCTAGACGGTCAATACCGAAGTGCGATCGCGTCCGCGTTGTTACTTTGTGCCAGGAAGGGCTCTCAACAAGGGAAGTGTCCAGGCGTCTCGGATTGAACCAAAGCGATGTTGTTCGGACATGGAGGAGACGTAGAGAGACAGGAACTGTCGAGAACAGGCCTCTCTCAGGCCGCCCAAGGGCTACTACTGCAGTGGATTACCGCTACCTTCAGATTATGACTCGGAGGAACGCTGACAGCAACGCCACCGTGTTGAATAGTGCTTTTCGTGCAGCCACAGAACGTCGTGTTACGACTCAAACTATGCACAACAGGCTGCATGATTCGCAACTTCACTCTCGTCGTGCATGGCGAAGTCTATCTTTGCAACCACGACACCATGCAGCGCGGTACAGATGGGCCTAACAACATGCGGAATGGACCGCTCAGGATTGGCATCACGTTCTCTTCACCGATGAGTGTCGCATATGCCTTTAACCAGACGTGTTTGAGGCAACCCGGTCGGGCTGAACGCCTTAGACACACTGTCCAGCGAGTGCAGCAAGGTGGAGGTTCCCTGCTGATTTAGGGTGGTATTATGTGGGGCTGGCGTACGCCGCTGATGGTCATGAAAGGTGCCGTAACAGCTGTGCGATACGTGAATGCCATCTTCCGACCGATAGTGCAACCAAATTGGCAGCGTATTGGCGAGGCGTTCGTCTTCATGGAAGGCATTTCGCGACCCCATCGTGCACTACTTGAGAATGCCTTCCGTCAGGATAACGACATCGCTCTACTAGAGTCTCCAGACATGAACCCTATCGAACATGCCTGGGATAGATTGCAAAGGCCTATTTATGGACGACGTGACCCACCAACGGCTCTGAGCGATCAACGCCGAATCACCGTTAAGGAGTGCGACAATCAGGTCCAAAAGTGGCTTGATACTAAAATGTAGACTAACACTGCCGGAAATGTCATGTCCATTATAATTATCCGGGATGTTATGCCATTGTCTGTTGATGAATTCTGTGTCAATTCCCAACGTTTCGTCCCCGTCTGCGGAGGAAATCTTCAAGGGTGTCTGTAGCTCGAAGGAAGGTCAAACACACCCACTGGCGAGCGACATGTGTTCCGTTGATGGGGATGAAATGATGGTGAGGACAACACAGCACCCAGTCCCTGAGTAGAGAAAATCTCCAGCCCGGCTGGTAAATCGAACGCCTCCTTAACTGGGTGGTAACGTGCGAAGATACCACGACTAACCGAAGAAATACTTCAGTTAATCGGTGGAAGAAGGAACCACAAAAAGTTTCAGACAATTGAAAAATACAAGTCCGTTAGGGTTGGGTTGGGTTGTTTGGGGGAAGAGACCAAACAGTGAGGTCATCGGTCTCATCGGATTAGGGAAGGACGGGAAAGGAAGTAGGCCGTGCCCTTTCAAAGGAATCATCCCGGCATTTGCCTGGAGCAATTTAGGGAACTCACGGAAAACCTAAATCAGGATGGCCGGACGCGGGATTGAACCGTCATCCTCCCGAATGCGAGTCCAGTGTAGTCCGTTAGGGATGAAATAATTAGGAATTGCAGGGAAGCTAAAGCAAATTGGCCGCATGGAAAATGTAAAGAAATCGAAAAAGAAATGATTGTCAGGACAGACTCAGCATATATAAAAGTCAAAACAACCCGAACAGCGGCCTCCCGGCCAACGATACCATACGCTCATTTCCATTTTAAGAGTGGAATTCCCGTTACAATCCTAATTTTACCACCTTTGCCTTAAATTTGACAGACTTTATTTTTTGACTTTGCTCTATGTAGCGTCAGTCCTTCCTCCAATCATTTGTTGTCCGATTTCTTCACATTTTTCATACATCTATTTCGTCTTAGCTTCTCTGCACATCCTATTTATTTCATTCATCTGTGATTTGTATTTCTTTATTTCTGAGTTTCCATGAACCCTTTTGTACTGCACTCTGTCGTCGATCAACTGAAGTATTTCTTCTGTTACCCACGGTTTCTCCGCAGTTATCTTCTATGTACCTATGTGTTTCTTTCCAACTAGCTGTTATTGTCCTTTTTGGTTGCTGTATATTTATTGCTGTATCTTTAGCCTTAGAGAACTTCAAACGTATCTTGTCATTCCCTAGAACTTCCGCATTCCAATTCTTTGCATATTGATTCTTCTTGACTAATGTCTTAAACTTCAGCCTACTCTTCATCCTTACTACATTGTGATATGATTCTATATCTGCTCCAAGGTACGCCTTACAATACAGCATCTGATTTCGGAATCTCTGCCTGACCATGATGTAATCTAACTAAAATATGCTCGCTTCACCCCGCCTCTTCCAAGAATACCTTCTTCTCTTGTGATTCTTGATCAAAGCAATCGTTACTACTAGGTGTACTCAGTCTTTCTCCTCTCTGATTTCTTGATCTAAGTCCACATTCTCCTGTAACCTTTTCCTCTACTCCTTCCCCCAAAACTGCATTCCAGTCCCCCATGACTATTGCATTTTTGTCCCCTTTTACGTTCTGTATTATCCTTTTAGTATCCTTACATACTTTCCTTATGTCTTCATCTTCAGCTTGCGACGTTGGCATGTATACCTGAACTATCGTTGTCGATGTTGGTTTGCTGTCGATTCTGATAAGGACAACCCTATTACTGAATTGTTCAGAGTAACACACCCTGTGCCCTACCTTCCTATGCTTAATGAATCCTATGAGTCCTACTCCTTGTTATACAATTTTCTGCTGCTGTCAATACTACCCTCTATTTATCTGACCCCTACTATATCTAGATTTAGCATTCGCATTTCCATTTTCAGGTTTTATAGCTTCCCTACCACGTTCAAGCCTCTGAAATTCCACGACTCATCTCGTAGAACTTTATCCTTTCGTTGGTTATTCAATTTTTTATCATATTACAAGGCTGTCCCCTACTGGATATCCGCATGGGGGACTATTCCGGAATGTCTCACCTATGGATAGATCGTCATGAGACATTTACAGGCCACATATCCCGTGGATACACGCTATATGTTTTTAATGTAGAAGTTTTCGTTGCCTTATGCATCCTCATGCCGTTTATCATAGCTGATTCTTCAGCCTTTAGGGGCTGTTTCCCACCCCAAGGCCAAGAGAAATCTCTGAACCTCTGCTCCGCCCTCTCTAACAAGACCGTTGGCAGAATGAAGGTGACTTCGTATGCCGGAAGTCTTCTGCCACCAATGCTGATTGTTAATGAAAATTTAGGCGGTGGCGGGTTTCGAACCCGAGACCTAAGACATTTTGATTAGTAGTCAAAGAACTAGCTCAAGACCACATATGCCTATTGTCACTGTTACACATACTTTTAATCAGAGAATTTCGTTCTTTATTTTCCACTCCTATTTTCCCTCTTGGTTCTTGTACAAACTATATATTGGTGTCTTCTCATCTAGCTTACCCAGATTTTTCTCAGAATATTCAACATGTTGCAACAGTTGACATTGTCGAACGCTTTTTGCAAGTTGACTAATACTATGAAAATGTCTTGATTTTCCTTTAGTCGGGCTTCTATTATCAAGCGCAACGTCAGAACTGGTTCTCTGGTGCCTTTACCTTTCCTAAAGTGAAACTGATCGTCATCTAACACAAATTCAATTTTGTTTTCCGTTTATTATATATTCCCTTGTCAGCAACGCGGGCGCACGAGCTGATAAACTGACTGTGCAATAATTGTGGCTCTTCAGAATTGTTTGGAAGATGTGTTCAGAAAGTCCGATGGTATATCGCCGGTCTGATACACTCTACACAACAGTGTGAGTAGTTGTTTTGTAGCCACTTCCGTCAATGATTTTAGAAATCCTGTTGGAATGATATCTATCCCTTCTCCTTATTTGATCTTAAGTGTTGCACAGCTCTTTTAAATTCATATTCTAATACTGGATTACTCATCTCTGCTACATTGATTGCTGTTTCTTCTTCTATCACGTCATCAGACTAGTCTTCTCTCTCATTGTGACCCTCAATGTACTCTTTCCACCTATCCGCTCTCTACTCTGCACTTAACAGTAGAATTTCCATTGCACTCTTAATATTACCACCCTTGCTTTTAGTTTCACCAAAGGTTGTTTTGACTTTACTATATGCTGAGTCTGTCCGGACAATCATTTCTTTTTCGACTTCTTTACATTTTCCATGCGGCCAATTTGCTTTAGCTTCCCTGCACGTCCTATTTATTTCATCCCTAGTGGACTACACTGGACTCGCATTCGGGAGGATGACGGTTCAATCCCGCGTCCGCCCATCCTGATTCAGGTTTTCCGTGATTTCCCTAAATCGCTACAGGCAAATGCCGGGATGGTTCCTTTGAAAGGGCACGGCCGACTTGCTTCCCCTTCCTTCCCTAATCCGATGAGACCGATGACCTCGCAGTTTGATCTCTTCTCCTCAAACAACCAAAACAAACCCTGACGGACTTGTATTTTTCAATTCTCTGAACCTTTTTGTGGTTCCTTCTTCCATTGATTAACTGACGTATTTCTTCGGTTAGTCACGGTATCTTCGCAGTTACCTTCTTTGTACCTATGCATTTGTTTCCAATTTATGTGATTACCCTTTTTAGATATGCCATTTCTTCACTGAATTAGCTACTGAGCTACTACTTGGAATGTAGGAATTCTCCGTCCTGTGAACTTTCCGCCCCACTGGAAATCTGCGAACTCTCCGCCTCGTACCTGCTTCCGTTGTGTCCCGTCCTACCTGCAGCCGGACTGTCCTAATCACACCTACGTGTTCCCTGGACTCGGCAGAACTCCGCCCCACAGTCCCGTCTGCCTGTTAGTATCGCTCTAGTTTTGGTAAAATTCACATCATGCCACTTGGATATTATCATCTCAGTAGTTGTGATATGGAATTTTCAACGACAATTTGTGGTGAGCCTGGTTGCCACTAAGATGGTTATTCTTACACAGTGAAGAAAACGAAGGAAGATGAGACTGTGATTTGGCGCTGTTCAAAACAGAAAGAGATGGATTGACGAGGAGAGCTTAAAACCAAGAATTCTACAGCGCTCTTTTCGTACGAGCGCTAATGTGGAGCTCCGGATGACGCAAGGTTGGAAGTACAGAGGACTCTGAACCAGGCAAAGAAGAGGGAACCAGAGGAAAATACGTCTATTTCCAAAATCTATTCAGATGAGCTAGGTAGCTTGCATAATCGAGAGTACGACTTTGTGACAGAAATGTCAGAGCAGCGTACAACGAAGAGGACGTTATAAAGGGCATAGCCGCAGGGAAGTGACAGGGATCCAGAGAGAAGAGATGAGACTGAACTTAAAGCAGAGCTATTAACTATGAATGGTGGCAGCAGTTTCCTGTTAAACGATGATAAATCAGGATAATAGTTTCTTGTGGTAGAGCAGGGAGAGAGGCTCTAAGAAGCAAACAGTTTTCACAGATATATGCAATTCATGCAGATTTTGGAAGTAATAAAAATTTGACTAATATCTAACCATTTGCATTTGCATTTTTACCAAATAAAAGAAAAGAAACATTCATCCGACTTTTCAGAAATGTGCTGGAAAATATTCTAGAGTTCATCCCTGCAAGTGTGACTATAGATTTTGAGGCAGCAGCCATTTCTGCAATTGTACCGGGTGATCAAAAACTCAGCATAAATATGAAAACTGAATAAATCACAGAATAATGTAGATAGAGAGGTGCAAATTGACACACATGCTTGGAATGACATGGGGTTTTATTAGAACCAAAAAAATACAAAAGATCACAAAATGTCCGACAGATGGTGCATCATCTGATCAGAATAGCAAAGATGATGTTCTTTACAGAAAATGCTCAATATGTCCATCATCATTCCTCAACAATAGCTATAGTCGAAGAATAATTTTGTGAACATCACTGTAAATCATGCCCGTAGTTATGGTAAGGTATTGGCGTCGGATGTTGTCTTTCAGCATCCCTGGAGATGTCGGTCGATCACGATACACTTGCGACTTCAGGTAACCCCAAAGCCAATAAACGCACCGACTGAGATCTGGGGACCTGGGAGGCCAAGCATGACGAAAGTGGCGGCTGAGCACACGATCATTACCAAACGGCGCGCGCAAGAGATCTTTCACGCTCCTAGCAATTTCTTTTGGTTCTTATAAAACCCCATGTCATTCCAAGCATGTGTGTGAATTTTTACCTATCTATCCACATTATTCCTTGGTTTATTAAGTTTTCAAATTTATACTGACTTTTTGATCACCCGGTACATATGTTACCAAGTTGTGAAGATGTAGAGGCTTATCTCACTAGGAGTAAGACAGATAGTGCCTACAGGAAAATTAAAGAGACCTTTGGGGAAAAGAGAACCACTTGTATAAATATCAAGAGCTCAGATGGAAACCCAGTTCTAAGCAAAGAAGTGAAAGCAGAAAGGTGGAAAGAGTATATAGAGGGTCTATAGAAGGGCGATGTACTTGAGGACAATATTATGGAAATGGAAGAGGATGTAGAAGAATATCAAATGGGAGATATGATACTGCGTGAAGAGTTTGACAGAGCACTGAAAGACCTGAGTCGAAACAAGGCCCCGGGAGTAGACAACATTTCATTAGAACTACTGACGGCCTTGGGAGGACCAGTCCTGACAAAACTCTACCATCTGGTGAGCAAGACGTACGAGACAGGCGAAATACCCTCAGACTTCAAGAAGAATATAATAATTCCAATCCCAAAGAAAGCAGGTGTTGACAGATGTGAAAATTACTGAACTATCAGTTTAATAAGTCACGGCCGCAAAATACTAACATTAATTCTTTACAGACGAATGGGAAAACTGGTAGATGTCGACCTCGGAGAAGATCAGTTTCGATTCCGTAGAAATATTGGAACACGTGAGGCAATACTGACCCTACGACGTATCTTAGAATATAGATTAAGGAAAGGCAAACCTACGTTTCTAGCCTTTGTACACTGAGAAAATGCTTTTGACAATGTTGACCGGAATACTCTCTTTCAAATTCTGAAGGCGGTAGAGGTAAAATGCAGGGAGCGAAAGGCTAATTACAATTTGTACAGAAACCAGATGGCTGTAATAAGAGTGGAGGGGCATGAAAGGGAAGCGGTGCTTGGGAAGGGAGTGAGAGAGGGTTGTAGCCTCTCCCCGAAGTTGTTTAATCTGTATATTGAGCAAGCAGTAAAGGAAACAAAAGAAATATTCGGAGTAGGTATTAAAATCCATGGAGAAGAAATAAAAACTTTGAGATTCGCCGATGACATTGTAATTCTGTCAGAGACAGCAAAGGACTTGGAAGAGCAGTTGAACGGAATGGACATTGTCTTGAAAGGGGGATATAAGATGAACATCAACAAAAGTAAAACTAGGATAATGCAATGTAGTCGAATTAAGTCGGGTGATGCTGAGGGAATTAGATTAGGAAATGAGACACTTAAAGTAGTAAAGGAGGTTTGCTATTTGGGGAGCAAAATAACAGATGATGGTCGAAGTAGAGAGGATATAAAATGTGGACTGACGATGGCAAGGAAAGCGTTTATGAAGAAGAGAAATTTGTTAACATCGAGTATAGATTAAAGTGTCAGGAAATCTTCTCTGAAAGTATTTGTATGGAGTGTAGCCATGTATGGAACTGAAATATGGACGATAAATAGTTTGGACAAGAAGAGAATAGTAGCTTTCGAAATGTGGTGCTACTGAATAATGCTGAAGATTAGATGGATAGATCACATAACTAATGAGGAGGTATTGTATAGATTTGAGGAGAAGAGGAGTTTGTAGTGTAACTTGACTAGAAGAAGGGATCGGTTGGTAGGACATGTTCTGAGGCATCAAAGGATCACCAATTTAGTATTGGAGGGCAGCGTGAAGACCACAACAACAACAACTTTCTCAGTGCATGGATGCTATTTTCACATGAGAAAGTCTCTCTGGAAGAAAGTACAGGATCTTGGACTCACTCGCGAATATAAAGGATATGAAGAAGTGAGACAAGAAATTAGCCTGTGTGCTGCACTGGCGTTTCTACGGCCTGAAGATGAATGTGATGGTTGGCTGGAGATACATTCACAGGCACCGGATGTTCCTAGCCTTCCTGACTTTTCCTACTGTTTTGTAGAGAGATGGCTGGAAAATGAAGGAAACCCTATCAAACTTTGGAGATGCTACAAACGGCTCCATCGAACAACTAAGTCGGTAGAGGGCTGGCGTAGCAAAATTAAAAATATTCTTTCCAAAACCAAACCATAAAATTAGTGAAGGTTCCTTAAAGAGGTCATGGTAGGTTCCTCCCCCCTCCCTCCCACTCACATCTCTCCCGTGACCAACGATCCTAGCGAAATCTAAATCTCTAATGATCACAAATGTGGACGTTACACGAATAACCAAATGCAAAATTGGTTTTCTCTAGGTTGTAATGATGAATGATCGTATACTGAGCTAAAATGAAGCATATCTTTGGAATGTAAACTTCATTTTTGTGAGTTCCCATTCTCTTTCGAAAGACGGGCACTAATGATGCAAAAATGAGACTTCGGAGTTATTTAAATATTAAGTTATTGAATGACTTGGCGATATTTTCCGTGATCAATTTCGAGCTCACTCATAAGTGTATTAATTTCCTATTTTGTTACCTACACGTCGAATGTTTTGTTCTGCTTCAGACTGACGTTTATGCAGTGGTTTAGCCATGTATGTAGGAACCTGATGCGGACTTCTGTCATCCTGACCAATTACCATCCTCACAAAATCATTTATTTATTTACTAATTCCGATAGGACCATTCTTCCGTTTGAGGTGCTGGCTAGGTAAGGTATTTCTGTTCACAGTTAGACTTGTTCCTAAGGATTTAGGGTTTAAAATTTCAACCACGCTTGAAAACTTTTAAGAAATTTGTATGCGTTGTTCAAATTCGTGTCTGTGGTAAAGAGACTACAACAACAATAGTACAAACTGTGATTTTTAGTTGAATGTACCAACCAAGTTCTAAAAACATTCTCATGCTGCGGTTGATATAGAGTGAGTCAGACATAACTGTTAGTTAACGCTTTCTTTTTGTCTCATTGTCTGTTAAACCAAACGAATGAGTAATGTTTGTTTTAATTTTTTTTTCTTTCACTACTTTGATGATTAAACTGTTAGATTTCCAAGACAGTCAAAGGTCGTTGACAGATGTCAGAAAAGAATATATTACAATACTTTCATTAGATTCTTCTTCATTTGCTCTTTCTTCAACTAATACACTGTCTTCTTTTGCATGACAGTTATATACAAGATTTTCTACGTTTTCTTTAAGTCCTTCAGTTTTATCAAGAAACACCTCCTTAATAGGTTCGTAATTTTTGTAGGTCTTGTCAATTTTTTGATAATCTACAAATACACTCTTGAACAATAATGTTTTGGCGCTTTCTTTAATGTCATTTGGGTCGAGTGCTTCTCTGACGTAAGTTTAACAAATTTCAGCATTGAACCAGCAAACAAATGGCCTTTCCGAAACCTGTCCGCAATTTAATTCTTTATTTGTTTATTTGCTTATTTTGTGATTCACTTGAGCAACGCCTCTGTGTATGTGTTCTACACTAAATTTCTGCATAAGTTAATAGATTTTTATTTTTAGTCAGTAATAACTCTCTACGTAAAAACATATACATATCAGAACTAATAACACTGAAGTTGTTACATGCAACATGTAGTACGGCTAGTACCATGCGGCTTGCGCACGCTAGCTCGCGTAGCCAGAGGATTAGTGGGCCCTTCCTCGACCTTCTCTGGGCGGAAAGTTCAAGGGCGGAAAATTGAAAGGGCGGAGAATACGCGAAAACATTACTTGTCGCCGTACCTATAGCATCAGAGATCTTCGAGTGTATCTCTTCATTCCTTAGTATTTCCCTTATCCCACTTACTTGCGTATTGATTCTTTCTGCCTATTCCCTTAAACTTCAGGCTACTCTTCATCACTACTATATTGTGATCTGAGTCTATATCTGCTCCTGAGTACGCCTTGCAATCCAATATCTGATTTCGAAATCTCTGTTTGACCATGATGTAATCTAACTTAAATCTTTCCGCATCTCTCGGCCATTTCCAGGTAGTCTCCGCCTCTTGCGATTCTTGAACAGAGTATTCGCTATTACTAGGTGAACCTTTTTTCCATAACTCAGGTAGCCTTTCTTGTCTCTCATTCCTTGTATGAAGCCCATATCGGTCCGTAATCCTTTCTTCTACTCTTGCCCCAACAACCGCATTCAAGTCCCCCATGACTATTTTAATCTGCCATTACTTTCTGAATTACCCGTTCAATACATTCACATACATTCTCTATTTCTTCATTTCCGCTTGCGACGTCGGCATGTATACCGGAACTATCATTGTCGTCGTTGGTTTGCTGTTGATTCTGATGAGAACAACACTATGGCTGAATTGTTCACAGTAATGCACTCTCTGCCCTAGCTTCATATTGATAACAATCCTGCTACCAATTTCTGCTGTTGTTGATATTACCCTATACTCATCTAACCACAAGACTTTGTGTTCTTTCCATTTCACTTCACTGACCTCGTAAAATGTTACCCTTTCGCTGATTATTCAATATTGTTTTCATGGTCAGTTTTCCCTTGGCAGTTCCTTTCGGAGATCCGAATGGGGGACTATTCAAGAATGTTTTGTCAATGCAGAGATCATCATGGCAGTTTTACAGTTAGAGCACACATTTCCGGTGGATACACATTATGTGTCTTTAATGCAGTGGTTTCCATTGCCTTCTGCACCCTCATGCCGTTGATCATTGCTTAGAGCACACATTTCCGGTGGATACACATTATGTGTCTTTAATGCAGTGGTTTCCATTGCCTTCTGCATCCTCATGCCGTTGATCATTGCTGATTCCTCCGCCTTTAGGGGCAGTTTCCCACCCCGACGACACGAGAGTGTCCTGAACATCTGTCTGCTCCTCCACTCTCTTTGAGGCCGGCCGCGGTGGCCGTGCGGTTCTAGGCGCTCCAGTCCGGAGCCGCGCTGGTGCTACGGTCGCAGGTTCGAATCCTGTCTCGGGCATGGATGTGTGTGATGTCTTTAGGTTAGGTAGGTTTAAGTAGTTCTAAGTTCTAGGGGACTGATGACCACAGCAGTTGAGTCCCATAGTGCTCAGAGCCATTTGAACCATTTGAACCACTCTCTTTGACTTGGCTCTTTGCGCTGTGAGGGTGATTTCATGTGTCAGAAGTCTTTGACAGCCACTACTAACGATTCTAATTCAGAATTTAAACAGTGGCAGGGTTCGAATCCAGGAACGAAGACGTTTTGATTACAGCTAAAAAGAAGTTACCCCAGGACCTCAGAAACGATACCGCTGACTGTACTACATATCTTAGAAGGTATGTTAAGCAAAGGTAAATAAGCATTTGTAGATTTGGAGAAAGCTATCGTAAATGATGATTGTAACACACTCTTTCTAATTATCAACGTGGCAGGAGTAAAATGCTGTGAGCGTAGTACTATAAACAACTTGGAAACCAAACCGAAACCAGTAATCTCATAGAAAAGATGTTTTTTGCTGTTGTGATTGTTCATGCTCATTATTAAGTAATAAAAAAACATTTGTACTCCAGGAGAAATGTTCTCCAAATTTACTCGCCATTAAGTAACTGGGAGAGGGTTCATCGACCTACCTTCACGATAATGGGAGCGGAAAAAAACCTATATCTTTCCGTGGGAGCTCTGAGTTTCCTTTTTTTATTACGATGAACGTTTCTTCCTAAGTAGGTCGGCGTCTACAAAAGATTTTCACTTTCGAAGGAGAAAGCTGGCTACCGAATTTTCGTGAGAAGATTCCGCCGCAACGAAAATCGTCTTTATTTTAATGATGCCCATCCCAAATCCTGTATCACTTCAGTGACATTCTCTCCCCTATTTCTCGATAATAAAAAATGTGCTGCCCTTCTTCTTTGAACTTTCTCGATGTGCTCCGTTAATCCTATCCGGTAAGAATCCCACACAGCGCAGCAGCACTCCGAAAGAGGACGGGCAAGCGTAATGAGGGCAGTTTTTTTAGTAGATCTGTTTCATCTTTTAAGTGTTCAGCGAATAAAATGTAGTCTTTGGTTCATCTCCCCCACAACATTTTCTCTGTGTTCCTTCCTATTTATGTTGTTTGTAACTGTAATTACCAGGTAAATAGTTGAATTTACGGCCCTTAGATTTCATTGATTTATCGTGCAATCGATGTTTAACGACTTCTTTTCAGCCCTCATGTGTATGACTTCACACTTTTTGTTACTTAAGGTCAATTGCCAATTTTCGCACCTTATCGATAACTATTATAAATCATTTTGCAATTTCTTTTGATCTTCTGATGACTTTATTAGACGATAAATAACAGCGTCATCTGCAAGCAAAGTAAGACGGCTGCTGACATTGTCTCCTAAATCGTTTATATAGGTAACGTAGACCAAAGGGTATCTAACACTACGTTGGCGAACGCCAGAAATCACTTCTGTTTTATTCGATGACTTTCATTCAGTTACTACGAACTGTGACCTCTCTGGCAGAAAATCATGAATGCAGTCACGTAAACCAGACGATATGCCGTAAGCACACAATTTGACTTCAAGCCGCCTGTGAGGTATGGTGTCAAAATCTCTCTTCGAATCTAGAAATTCAGAATCAGCTGAAATCCCTTGTCAATAGCACTCAGTACTTCATGTGAGTAAAGAGCTAGTTCTTTCACAAGAACGATGTTTCCTAAATCTCTCATAATGTCAAACGCAATTTATGTTCCAAAATCCTGTTGCATAACGACGTTAATGGTACGGGCCTGCAGTTTAGTGGTTTACTCCTTATGCCTTTCTCGAATGTTGGTGTGACCCGTGCAACATTCCAGTCTCGGCGTACGAATCATACGTCGAGTGAACTGTTGTATTTGATTGTTAAGTATGGAGCTATTGCATCAGCGTATTCTGAAAGGAATCTATTTGGTACACAATCTACAACGGAAGAATTGCTTTTATTAAGTGATTTAAGGATATCTGCTTTCAAGTTACTCATGTTGGCAGCTGTTCTTGATTATATTTCTGGAATATTTACTTCGTCTTCTTTGGTGAAGGAATTTCGGAAGGCTGTGTTTAGTCACTCTGCTTTGGCAGCACTGTCACCGATAGAGGAAGAGAAGGCATTGACTTTGTCTGGTCGCTAGTATACTTTACATACGACCAGAGTCTTTTTGTATTTTCTGTCAGGCTTCAGGACAGAGTTTTATCGTGGAAACTATTACAGGCATCTCGCGTTGAAGTCTGCGCTAATTTTCGAGCTTCTGTAAAAGACCGCCAATCTTGGAGATTTTGCGTTCGTTTAAATTTGGCATGCATTTTTCGCGTAACTAATGAAGAGGTTCTGAACAGGACTAGACAGGAAAGAAATTTGTTGCATAACTTGACTAAAAGAAGGGAGTGGTCTGAAACATCAACGAACTGTCAGTTTAGCACTGAAGGGAATTTTCTGTGTGTGTGTTTGGCGGACGGGGATTAAAAACGACAGAGGGAAAAAAGTGTTGAGTACAATAAGAAGATTTAAATGGGTATGGGTTCCAGCAGTTATTTGTAGACGAGAAGGCTTGTACTTCACAGAGTAGCGTGGTGAGCTGCTTCAAATCAGTCTTTGGACCGGAGTCCGCAACAACTACAAGGGGATGGTGGTCTATTGAGCCTACAGTCCGTGTTTCCGCGATATTTCTGCTCATATTTTCACCTATCCCACCACTGTCACGACAATATTGAATCGATTTTTCGTCCGATACTGAACGCCATGAAAAATATCAAGGTCCCTCATGACAAACTTCCGAGAGTACAGAAATAGTGTTCGCTCGGCCTTGAATCAGGAAACGGGCCTGTTTGCGGGAAGACAAGTATGCAAAGTACAGTGCGAAGACTTTTGGTGAATAAAAGACGTGACAGCACAGCGACCATTGTTGCGACTCCTTGACGCGGCAGCAGGGAGAGATGCACCGACACTCATACGTCAACAACACTGGAGATACGGATAGAAGCACGTTTTCTTTTCAGACAAATCCCGATTCTACGTTTAGCATCGCGATGGACATATATGTGTGCGGAATGTTACCAGATGGAATTCGTTGGCCTCATAAAGAGACTAGTACCCGCGACGATGGTATGGATTATCACTGGGTACAGATCACTAACAACTCTCGTTCGTGGAGCTGATAGTAGAACAGAAGACGTTCATTTCATTCGTGTTAAGGTCGGTGTCTCTGCCCTAGTTTCACCACATGATCGAACGCTTCCCCTGCTGTCCTAATCTACCGCTACATGTAGGGTGTTAGACTGTTGCCCTGTCCCTCTGAAAACGTCTCGTCATGGTTTGCTGAGAGACTGACACACTACTATTCGTCAACCACTGTCTGATGAACTGTCGCGAGGAGCTGGAGTAGCATGGGATGACCTCAGTTGGGCTCGATGCCCAGCCGGACTCAGGCCATTGTTGCCGTCCGAAGGGCATTCTCACTATACCAAATGTTGCATCCAGTATCCATTATCAACTACAAATTTAATCATGAATTCTTTCTAATGACTGTATAGACACTCCATCTTCTTTTGCTTGTGTCTTTGTTCCGCACTGGCGCAGGATCAGCATGACCAGTAAAGGGTTTGGCATGCTTAACATGAAGGATTGACGGATGCGCTTCAACCCTTCTTGTCCTGTCGTCATCCCGTTAACATGCTCACCCCCCTCCCCTCCAGCGTCCTGACGGAATATTTGTACCCCAATTGTTCCCCCGTAAGCAAAAGTTTCCTAAATGTCTGGGAATCTCGTAACTGAGGTGGGACTTCTTGATTCACCTAGTGGGATGTGAGAAACCACCCAAAAACCATCTTCAGGCTGGTAGGCACAGACGCCCTCGTCATTAATCCACCCGGGGTTTCGACCCGGCACTAGAACACACTTTCTCTCACAAGAGAAACTCGCCATCAACTTGCCGACCGCGGTGGCCGTGCGGTTCTAGGCGCTGCAGTCCGGAACCGCGGGACTGCTACGGTTGCAGGTTCAAATCCTGCCTCGGGCATGGATGTGTGTGATGTCCTTAGGTTAGTTAGGTTTAAGTAGTTCTAAGTTCTAGGGGACTGATGACCATAGATGTTAAGTCCCATAGTGCTCAGAGCCATTTCAACCATTTTTTGAACCCCATCAACTCCCTCCCCCACGAGATTTAGTGGTAAAATGGCCCAGTGACAGCTCGTCAAGAACTGAACACAAATCAAGCATGAAATCAAGAAGTCGTACTGAACGATGAATAAAGAAGCAAAATAGAAACAGTGGCTGGTCGAAGCTCAAGATGTGCAACATAGAGCGAATCGCAAGAGTCACTGCGCAATGGTTGTGTGGTGACAGCATTGAACTGCAAAGTGGGAGATCCGTTTTCAAACCTCCATCTGGGCCCTTTTTTTCACAAATTTATGTACTGTTCGTCCGTCATTGACGTATCTGTTCTCCTTCTGTAACACTGGCAATTGCCTTACTATAAATTGGTTATAGAATAACAGGCATGTAGTAAGAATGTATTGCCGTCTCAAGAAAATGAGATGAATAGTCAGAGTAGGCGAGGGTAGGTAGGTCTGCATCTCCTTTCGTTACACGTCCCTGTTGGAAACGTACGTTACACCACAATACAGGCACAAATTAGAAGTCAGCGAACGGACACGTCAAACGAGCGGACGAACAGTTCATAACATTGTGGAAAAAAAGTAGGCATGAGAGAGATTCGAACCACGGCCTCAGCCATCTCAGTTCAACACCGTGCCCACATGAGCACGATGCCAAATCATACAAGGTGACTCGACGTTGCTCATGTAGAACTTCCACAGTTCACTGTTTGTATTTTGCTCTTTTTTCCCACAATTCAGTACAACTTTTTCCTGTTTTTATGCTTCTGTGTTCAGTTTTTGACGGGATATCCAGTGGCCTAAATTTGAGGGAGGTGTGATGGCGAGTTCCCCTTGTCAGAAGCGTAGCTTTAACAGGCTCGGCTATCCGGCCGACTTCTGAATCCTGTACACACAGTAAGTAAACTTTCGTTATTTTATATCCTTCCTCGCGTTGCAGTTCTAATTACCATAATGATACAGACGAACTGTAAACAGAATGGATAGTTTCTGTAAATAACAACAAAATGAAGAAAGACGTTGTCCAGTTAGAGGGGATATTTACATATGAAAATATCTCGATTTCTAAAATGGATTCCTCAAGTTTGACGCTTTATCCCGACGCGTACGGTGACGCAGGTCGAACGGTGTGATGATGCAGAATGAGCGAGTGTAGTGTTCATTGCCTTGATATTGGATAGAAGGAGAAACTAAGTCGTGTTGAAGTCAGACCGGAGTGTGCAATTATAATTGCTACGGCAAAATAATAAGTAAGTTTTCTTGTGTATAGGCCACTGTAGACAATAAAAACACTGTCACGGTGAAGTGAACCAACTGGGAACACAGCCGGTTATATTTGTTTTTCAGTGGGTCGCCTAACAAAGACAAGTTGCACGACAAATCGAAGGATTTTGGAGCCTCAGCAAAGACTGAAATTAACAGTTATTTATTTGTTCCACTGACTGACATAAATCACAACGAGAATAACCAAGAGACAAGTTTTGTGTTTTGTTTAACTTTAATTGGGAGGCACCCCAAAAAGACTGTGGAAGTTTGTATAGAGCTATAACAACGAGATCCGCTGATCTGCGTAGCTCGCGTAATTTAAGTCAACATTTCACGAAGAAAATACAGAAAAGAACCATGTGAGCAACACACATTGCATGGCAAAGCAAGCAAGTAACGAGCAGCACGGAACATGAGTCGCGCTACAGCAGTTACACTAGACGGCCTACACGGCACCCTCTCAGTCGGTCCGGACCAGAACGCTCTCCCCACTACGGCACACTGCAGAGAGCTCTCCACCACGAATGCCCGGGGCACAATGACCCGAATCCACAACGACAGCTCTCAGTTCTCTACACTCTTTAAAAATTAAAAATAAGAACTCTGGGTGGAGGGCATGCTCTTGGCAATGTGACGTGCGAGAACTATTGCTGAGTTCATGAAAAGCAAGGGAAAGGCGCGCAACCTCCGTCCTATTGCGTGTAAGAATAATATATTGTAACAAGAAGTTGGCGCTCGTGACTGGTCAAACCTAAGCGCTAATCAATCTGTCCAGAATGACGTAATACTATTGACTGAACGAATTTTGCAGGACGAACGCAATACTGGCGAGACGGTGCCAGGGGGCGTCTGCAGTCGCGTCTGCAGTCGCACTGACGCAGTTTTGTAAGCTGTCCATTCCCGCGAAGTAGGCCAGCTAGACCTAACGAGATATAGCGACTGTGCCGACAGAGGAGCCTACAGAGCCGTTTCCGGAGGCACACAACCATCCGTAGAGAGCGCAGGGTTGCCCTTGCACACATCCTGTTCCAGAATACTCACTAGTTTACTAGGAAATAGCACCAGAACATGAAGAAATATAGTTTAGCGATTTGTGACAGTGAAGACAAACTGTGAAAGTAACGTCACAAGTAGCTCAAGTTCAAGATAGGTAACACTGCGTTATCAGCGCTGTCCCTACAATGACGAAAAAAGATTTATAACTTCGCTCAGTCTTTGTGAATAAAAATAACAAAATATGCAGTTTCTGATGTTGAAACATATAGCGTAACTGTGTTGGAATAAATTTGCGACACAACTTCCCGTCAATGTGTGTGCTTACTTTTCTGGTGATGAACAATCACATTGGAAGATAGCAGCTGGCGTGGGATGAAATATAGACGAGATTCCCCTCAGCTTTGAAGCACAGATTATCTAATTCACCACGTGAAACCACACGGCATGATGTTATAATTTTAAAAAACTCCAAGATTCATCCACTACTCTACTGGTCTGTGCTATTTTTCCCCTGGAATACTAATGTGTGTGGTCAAAAGACCATAGAGAATTTTCTGTTTGAATAAGAAAATAGTGATGGAGAAAACCGCTAAGAAGTATTTCCCTCGCATAAACGTGTCGCGTGGAACATAGAACACATATATCCCGTGGGCGTATGGCTTAGAAGGGTCAACCACCAGTATAGAAACTTTCAGGAACCTTGTCACAGACCCATGTTGTAAGATGTATACATTGCCAGCGATGGGCGAGGCATGACAGAATCTCTGACCAGAGAGTAGTTTATCGTTAGTTGTTGCTAGTCTGCGCTTGACCGCGCGAGTCGACAGTAGTAGTAGCGAGTCGGTAGTAGTCGCTAGTCCGTGCTAGTCCGTACTAGTCGGCGGGAGTCGGCATGCGTCGGCTGTGTGCTCTGGTCGTGACTCTGGTCAAGACTCTGGTGGATGAGTATTGTTGTAGAAGGTAAAGAAGCAGCCTTGCGCATAATTAATAATGCATGTTAATTGTAATTTAATTTGTTCAGAAAAAATGCCCCAATAATAATTTCTTTATGAAGTAACTTTTTTGAAGAAAAAGCATTCATTTCAATTTAAAGAATATTTCAAATGCATGGTCATTCCTTCCATTAATAAAAAAAAAAAATATGCCAGCATTGCACGAAGCTGTGTCTATAAATAAGAGCAGAAATAGTTGCAGTTTTTATTGAGGTAAGGATTCTTTGCTTTTGTTATTCAGAATACAGGGCCGAAGGTCAGCGTTGCTGTCCTTATAAAATTTATCAGGTTACAGAAATTTTTTTATTATTTTTTGTGTTTAGGAATTTTTGTGTTTCGAACCTGACATTAAAATAAAAAAAAGAATTTTGTGGGAATATTAAGTGTGAATGCATTGTTTGCACAGAGACTATAAATCGGATCCAATTTTGTTCAGAGGTTACATTTAATTCATTTAAATAATATTTTTTTGTGGCGAAGCTACGCTTGGCTCCATTTAGATTTAAAAAAATATTTCTTGTGGGGAGTTTATACTTGGCTCACATTTTCACATTTTTATTTTCATTAACATTCTCTGCGTGGAGGTTACACTTGGCGACACCCTGCCAGGATCGTATTTGTTTGTGAATCTTCTGATAAGTAGTCATATATCTGCTCTTATTTACTTAAACGTAGTTTGCATCTGGCGCAATGCATTTACTAATTTGTCACTTTTTCTTTCACAGATCATCGGCAATTTGTTGCTCTTTGTTGTAACAGTGTTTGTTCCATTTTGCATTGTCTTTGTTTCATTTGTGATTACTTTTGTTTTGTGTAAAGATGCCGCGTAAAACTATTAACAGTACATCGCGATGAGTAATGAGTGAAATAGCCGACTCAAATAATTTGACCGATAGTACTTTCGACACTCAGTGTAATGATGACAATCCTCCGTTTACTGACAATCAGTGCGTACCGTCCACTAATAATGATTTTTATCTTAACGATGAACAAACGAATTCAGTTGTGTCCTCTGTTAATTTGACGACAATTGATGACGCGGGACGTTCTGTTACAATGAACGCTGCCCAGCTTGATACACCCGGTAAAATTTACGTAATGAACAGACAAATTTTTGTAACGAAAATGAACAAAGTACTCAAAGTACGGCAGATTTATTTAATTCCGGTGTAGTGATTAACAGTGCACATCCGATTGGCAACCTTTTCAAGAATCACATAATAACCATATGGTTACACAAAACGAGACAATTGCAGGTACGTCATCAAACAGCACAGAGAATAGAGTAGGTAATATTGGCTTCGATCAAATTATGGCACTAATGCTACAACTTAATGAAAAACAAGACAACCTTAAAGAAGATCTCAAACAACAACTTAATGAAAATAATGAAAATCTCAAGCAACAGCTTAATGAAAAACTAGACAACAATTCCAGACAGCTTAGTGAACAGATTACAGCTGTTGCCGCGCAGTGTCATGATACTAAGGAACAATTACGCGAGGAAATTGAGGTTTGTGCAAGGAAAAGTAGTGAAGAAATTAGGTCTGTTGCTCAAGAATTAAGGGATATGCAAACAGCTGCAACGCAATCACTTAGAGACGAAAGTAGTGCAGTCGGTAAACAATGCTCTGAAAAAGCAACACAGTTACGCGACGAGTTCAAATTAATGACAGCAGAACTTTCGCGCACACTGGATGCAAAAGGAGACGCGAAATTCGACCAAAAGAATAGTCAAATTGACGAACGTTTTAATCATCACCTACAAAACAGTGATACACGTTTCCGTAAATTTATGCAGGGCAGTTCGCGAAACACGACGCGGGGGTGGTGTGGGTGCCTATGTTCGCTCTGATCTCAGACCTACTGTACTATGCACATCGTATGCAAAGGGCGAAGGAGAAGCAGAGTTCTTGTTTTTCGAAATAAATACATCAAATCAGAAACTGCTAATTGGAGTAATCTATAAACCTCCAAACGTCGGTGCTATGTCCTCCTTTCAGTCTGCCCTGTCCTCGCTCGTGACACTGTATGAACACATAATCATTATGGGCGACACAAACATCGATTTACAGTTGAAATCTCCCTCTGCAGAAAAACTAAGGAGACTGTTCCACTCCAATGATATGAGTTTAACACTGCTGGACCCAACTCATCACACGCCACACAGCCATACACTCATAGATATAATAGCAACAAAGCGACCAGATAAAATAATTCGCGCCAATCAGACATCCGCTCCAGGACTCTCTGCTCACGACGTGATATTCGTAAATTACTCAGTGCATACTACCAAAGAAAAATCTCACCTGGCAACCTACAGAAACCTAAAAAATGTTAACCATGACGCTCTTCAAAAGGATTGCTCAGACATCCCTTGGCATGATATAAGCAATGAACCGACTTTGGACGGAAAAATTCGGGAATTACATCGCAAAATTATTGCACTGTATGATAAACATGCTCCTCAACGCACTGTCAAGGTAAAGAGAGCTCCCGCTCCGTGGCTCACCACTGAATTACGCCAGTTAATGAATAAACGTGATGCTGCACATAGGGCCTTCAAGCGTAACCCAACTCCTGAGGCGTACGAAACCTATAGGAAACTCCGAAATAGAACCAAGCAAAGCGTGAGGAATGCCAAAATCAGACATGCCCGCTCTGTCGTATGCGGTATAACAAAACCTGCTGCACTGTGGAAAAAGCTGCGCAGTTTCGGTATAGGGAAGCGAAGATCTGACGCTGTTTATCAAGCGTCTGCAGAAGAATTAAACGATTTCTTCTCAACAGCTGTAAACTGCCACGCAGCGACAAATTACCAGCCCCAAGATATCAATCTCTCGAGAGACAAGTTTTTCCTAAAACATGTAACTACCGGCACAGTACACAAGGCAATTATGAGAATCTCTTCCGAGGCAGTAGGAAATGATGGAGTGAGCATTGGCATGATTAAGAACGTCGTAAACACTATTACTCCAGTTATCACAGACATCTTCAACCTGTCTCTTGTCAGTAGTACATATCCTACTGAGTGGAAGCAAAGTTTAATTCAACCTATACCCAAGACTGACAACCCTAAGTCGCCAGGTGACTACAGGCCGATCAGCATACTACCTGCAATATCTAAAGCCCTAGAATACATCGTCCATGAACAGCTGACGGATTACCTCAAAACTCATAACATCCACAACAAATATCAGTCAGGCTTTCGAAAGCACCATAGTACAGCAACTGCATTAATCAAAGTAACTGATGACATTAAACATGCTATGGACAGACGTGAAGCTACCATCCTAACACTGCTTGACTTTAGCAAGGCTTTTGATACAGTTGACTTTGATATATTACTAATTAAAATGAAACAGCTGAATTTCTCAAACAGCGCTATACACTGGTTCGACAGCTTCCTCAAAAACAGAAGTCAACAAGTCATTTGTGGGTCGGAAAAGTCATCATGGAAAAACGTGCGCTCTGGAGTTCCCCAAGGCTCCGTCCTTGGTCCATTACTGTTCTCACTGTACATTAATGATATTTCTTCAGTGATTCACTCCTGCAACTACCATCTATATGCCGACGACATCCAACTGTACATAAGTGCAAGCCCCAAGAACATTGCTGACGCAGTAGCGAGTATGAACGCAGATCTTTGCTCTGTTTCTCGATGGGCACAGAACCTAGGTCTGAAACTAAACCCCAAGAAATCCCAGGTCTTACTTATATCTCATCCAAAGTTAATCAGTCGGTACTTTCGCGAAACAGTCCCTCAAATACTCCTCAATGGTACCCAACTACCATACCAAAAAACAGTAAAAGACCTTGGAATAATCTTGGATGAACACCTAAACTGGGAAGAACAAACAGTCACAGATTGCCGGAAATCGCTCTCCTCCCTATATGCAATTCAAAAATTTAGAAAAATATTTCCAGCCCATGTTAAACAAAAATTAGTCCAAACACTAGTCTTGCCTAATCTTTACTACTGTGATGTAGTTCAACACGGCACAAATAGCGAAAATTCGAGATGCCTCGAGCTAGTGATGAATGCTTGCGTTAGATACGTATGCAATATACGGTTGTATGATCATATCAGTCCTTCATACTCCCAGCTAGGTTGGATACGCCCACATAAGGCACGCGATCTCCACACGATGTGCTTACTTCATCGATTTCTTAGCCACTGGTGCCCCCAATACTTATCTTCTCACATTAAACACCTATCATCATTCCACAACTGCAATACCAGATCGTATACGTCTAGCATCTTGGCTGTACCTTTACATAACACAAAATCTTTCTCTGTGTCATTCTCCATCCCAGCCATACGACTATGGAACGCGCTCCCCTGTGATCTGCGTCTTATCCAGAACCACTTAACATTCAAGAGGGAACTCAAGACTTACATATTAGGGACGGTATAGCCACCATTGTCGTGCCCCTCTCATCTTTTTCTTTCTCCTCTCCATCATAGCTTCGAATTTTACCATTCTATTTCTCTTCCTCTAACCTATCTACCTCTCCTATCTCTCTTTCACCCCATTCTATCGTCTTATGTCTCTGCTTGGTGAGAATAACTCACAAGCTGCAAGAATATAACGAGAAAATTCCCAACTAGCAATAGGACTGACATTCATAAAAGAAAAAATATGTTTACTTTCCTATACATAGTCATTACTATTATTATTATTCTTGATTATTATAATTATTTTTTGATTGTTATAATTATCATTGTACTACTTTTATAATCTCTAATTTTTTTCTGTAACATTAATACTGTATAACATGTTATATGTCCTTAATATTCTGTAGAAACTGAAATTTGTTGAATCTGAGTATGCCTGGTTAGGTGTAAGAGAGGGCCTGAAGGCCCTAATCTTGCCAGGTAAAATAAATGCATAAATAAATAAATAAATAAAACGACAAGTCATGGAAACAATCACCGCACACAGACAGGAAGATAAACGCAAATTGTTTACGAAAGCAAAAACATATGTTGACAACAATATTGCTACAGTATCAGACGAAATTAATACAATCAAACAGTTGAACACCGAATTGCGTGATGAAATTTCCGATCTAAAATCAAAAACAGATACACACACAGTAGACTTTCAGACAGTGACAGACAGACTTGAACAATTAGAACTAACACAGGATTCCGATGTCATCAAAGCTGACGTTAAAAAAGTGAGCGAAACCACACGTAAAATACAAAAACAAATTAATGCTTGTGACACTAAAACCGATGATCAGGTAAAAATACTGACTGAAAAATATGATGAATTGGCCAGTCGTATTGACGTTATTGAAAGTAATAATGACAGCAAATCAGACGATACTTCACCGATTTCGTTTAATCAAATACCTGAATTCCAAAATCTACAGCAGACAACCAGTGAGATAGATTCGTCTAATAATACATTACGTACAAAATTGTCAACTTTACAGAAAGAAGTGACAGAGATGAAAAATGTTTCAGTCAATAACACGTCACAGCATACGGCACATTCCGAACATTTGTCACACTCACACAGCCAGTGTAACTTAGGTAATTTACAGAGACCACGCGAATTAGAATCCAAAGTAACACAGACAAACAGATTCTCATGCAATCCTGAACCTGTTCAGACATTCAGAGACGATAACATTGATTATAAGCAATTTTAATCCGTAAAAAAATTTAAGGCACTTAATAATGACAAAACACAGGTACACGCTTTGGACTGGATACGACAATTTGCTTTTCTATTTTCATCAGCATAGCCTGTAATGCAGAAATTAGAATTAGCATGGATACAGCAATTTTCTTTCGAATTTTCACCGGCATTGCCTGTAACTTAAAAGCTGAAATTTATTTGCAGCGCGTAATAGACCTCAGGGGATTCATTACGCTTTAATGAATATGTGCCGTAGCGTGCACAGGACCCCGAGCTGTAGTAGTACTGTTTCATCTTTAGTTTCCTGCACTGCTGCCTTCTTTTCTACTATCCTTTATATCTAGGATTAAGAATGTGGAAAGAAAACCGGATATGACAAATTTTACCGAAAGTGACAATTTTCATTAGGCACTCCAGAACTACCAGCGTAATTTTAATATAAAAAAAAATTTTAATCATCAGTATGTGTAAAATTATCAGCAATAGCAAACGCATTTTGGTAACAATACAGGTTTTTCTCCACAACAGCATCAAAGCCAGCCGGTTAGCATACCTAACCAACAATGTAATGTACAAGGTCAACCAAGCTTTAATGTTTCGCCGCCTGCACGTATAGCGTCAGCTCCAACAAATAGTTACGCACAGCAACAAGGGAATCAGTACGTTCAGAAAACACACTATTTCAATTCCTATCGCAATGCACCGTATAGAAATGACTATCATGACAGACGTAAAAATAATGAGCACAATTTTCAGCGTACATTTAATAATAGTCGATCTTATCAGCAGCAAGAAGATCAGCAACGACATATTATCATGAATGAATCAGACAGTAGGTATCATCCCGAACGTAATACGTCAGGAAGAAGTAATAGAACAGTACAAATAGTGGAAATGCCACAGCATCCTCCTGAAAATAATAACACGTCAGATAGAATTTGACTAGATACAGTACAGGTTGCATCTTCCAGCAACGTAAGCAGTACTTCAGATACACAGAATCTTGTTCACGAAAATGTTATTACGTTTGACGACATCCGAGACACTCTTTTGCAGGAAAGACCAGTTGTTCGAAAAACCATTTCACACCTTGTCATCGAAGTTAAAATTGGATCATAGAAATTTTCAGCAGTAATCGATTCTGGATCACCTATGTCAGTTATAAATGAAGAAACTTTCAACGAGTGTAACAAAGAGAATACCTATCCTACGTTACCATTAGGCAAAACGAAAGTAAAAGGAGCAGTATCTAGTAAATGAGTAGATGTAAAATTACAGACACATTTATCATTCTGTATTGCAGGTCATACATTTCACTAAAATTTTTGGATTGTTCCCTTATTGACAACAGACGTTATTTTAGGTACGAATTTTCTGGTACAGCACGACGCAATTATTGATTTTCAAAATTCCTATTTCATGTTAAAGGATGAAAATGTACAACTGGCTTTAGAATATCAGCACTCATTATCTGCAGAAGAACAAACCATTAATCGTACAGAGGTCATATCCGTATCACGTAACATGGACTGTAATTCCACATTGTTCTCAGATACGTACGTACACAACTATAATACTCCAGACGAAACCGACTATGACGTTATACAGATGATTTCTGATAAAGTTAACCAGATCAGTGCAAATACAGACGACGAACGCACGCAACTACACAAAATTCTTTTACAGCAAGCTCCAGTTTTTGACAACGTTCCTGGTACTATGTCCGGTTTTATGTATGAATTTCAAGTTAAACAGCACGACACATTTACAGCCAAGCATTATCCCATTCCGTATATTCACAGAGAACAAGTTAAGAAAGAGTTGCAAGCTATGCTTGACCAAGGAATTATTGAACCGGCAGTTAGTCCGTACATAAACCCGCTCCATATTGTTAAGAAAAAAGATGGTCACTTCGCCTCGTACTTGATTCGCGTCACATCAATGACATTATTATTAATGAAACAGATCGCCCACAGACACTAGAAGAACTTCTACAGAAATTTCATGCCATTGCTATTTATTCTACATTAGATTTGAAATCGGGATTTTGGCAAATTCAGCTCAATCCGAACTGCAGAAAGTACACGGCTTTTCTTTGTTTTGGTGACTGTTATCAGTTTCGTAAATTACCGTTCGGTTTAACAATTTCTTCAGCAGCTTTTATTCGCGGTTTGAATACAATACTTCCAGCAGAACTTAAAGACAGAATCACAAAGTACGTAGACGACATTCTTATTGCAGATGCTAACTGGTCTGAACACAATCTGATTCTTGAACGACTGTTGCAAAATTTTCGTGCACAAGGTCTCACAGTTAATCTTAGTAAATCGCACTTTGGCAAAACTTCTATAAAATTTCTTGGACATGTAATTTCAGCAGAAGGCATTACGCCTGACCCGGAAAAACTTCAAGCTTTACGTGACATTTCTGTTCCTGCGACGAAGAAACAACTACGCAGTTTTTTGGGTTTAATTAACTTTTTTCGTAAATTTATTCATTACTCTGCTTTAGACACCCCTAGATTATGTCAATTAACAGGTAAAAACACTATTTGGTCCTGGGATAGGCAAGCACATTCTGAATTTATGAACCTGAAACATGCTTTGTTGAATGCACCACTTTTATCGCACCCAGATCTTACTAGAAATTTTTCCATTTCCACCGACAGTTCTAACACCGCTTTAGGCTTACCAGGAAGTTGAAGAAGATGGTTGTACAGTAATTAACAACATCGCTTTTGCAAGTCGCATTCTGTCACCTGCTGAACGAAATTAATCTGTTACAGAACTTGAAACATTATGTGTTGTATGGGCTTTTACCAGATTTCGGCATTTTCTTTATGGAAGACACACTACCGTTTACACAGACCATAGAGCGACACAGTTTTTACTTTCGGCTAAATTTACACACGACAGATTAAGTAGATGGAAACTTTATTTGCAGGAATTTAATTTCACAATTATTCACATTCCCGGTACACAAAATACTGTAGCAGACGCACGATCACGTTCTCTCAGCAACAATCAGCAAGACATCGCAACCAACTTCTGCAAAGCAAATTTCAGCGCCATGTATATTCAACAAGTTGCATTTGAAAATTTCATTTCGTCGTCATTACAAGACATAGCACGAGAGCAGAGTAAAGACAACGTGTGGAAAGATATTAAACACCTTTGGCAAGATAAGAATAATGTTACCATTAGAAACCATTACACTGTAAGCAATGACATTCTGTTTCGCCGCTCTCATCCTGACAGCAACAACTGGTTATTGTGCATTCCTGACGAACTTGTTAACAAATTAATGTTGTATACTCATTTAAGTTATGCACATTACGGAGCAAGAAAATGTTTTCTTATACTGAGACAGAACTTTTATTTTACTAACATGGAGAAACGTATACGACGAGTTTTAGCGTCATGTAAAATCTGCCAGAAAGCTAAATCAGACACGACTTCACATATTCCTCCATTACATCCCATTGTACCTGTTAAATGGAGACATATGGCCGTTGTAGACATTTTTGGTCCGATTCCCAGAAGTAATAGAGGTTTTTGCTACATATTTGTCGCTGTTGAACTCACTTCAAAATTTGTTACCTTCACTCCGTTACGCAAAGCTACCGCTAAAACTGTTTCGAAAGCATTTGTAAAACATTTTCTATTTCATGTAGGGCATGTGTTGAAAGTAATTTCCGACAATGGACCACAGTTTCGATCTGCTATATGGACACGTATGTTACGAGCTAGAAACATTTCTCCGATCTGTATATCCAGGTACCACGCTTCTTCGAACCCTTGTGAACGATTAATGAAAGAAATTGGTAAACTGTGTAGAATATACTGCCATAAAAGACATACTGATTGGGACACACACATACTCTCATTCCAAGATGTAATTAATTCCATACCAAATGAATCTACTATGCTATCTCCGTCTCTTATACTGAAAAATGTTGAACCACTTAACAAAATTAAAGAATCAGTAACCTTTCCTACATCTCGTCGACTACGACACCATGAGATAATTGACATTGCGCTGAACAACATCAAACGTGCCGCAGAGCGCCGGAGAAGACAGCAAAAACAGGTTTGTACACGTCGTGGCTTTCACATTGGACAGAAGATATTAGTGCGTACACACTATTTATCCAATAGAGGAAAAGGTAGGTGTAGTAAATTTGAGCTTCTATACGCATGTCCATATCGGATTCGCAGCATTCCTCGCCCAAATGTAGTACACGTCGAAACTTTGAGAACCAGAAAAACCAAAGGGAACCACCACGTCTCCAACATCAAACCTTTTATTGAATGAACATACTTTATGATTTATCACACTGTAATGTAATTTCCTAATTTTTTTTATGACCACTTATGCAATTATATTCACATGAACACTTACTGATGATTATCGTATTTTTTCTTGGCAAGTGCCCGGAAAGGTAAGGTTAGCAGGTCGCTTTTCTTGTCGTTACACATCAGACTGTGCACATTTTCCATTTTTCATGTATGTATGATTGTTTTCCTGTTTTGTTTGTATGCACTATGAAATATTCAAGATATAACAAACACCAGTTGACTTTAACATTTTTGCCCTATGATATCTCAACATCGTGACTACTTTACTTTTTTTGCTGCTACATTGTGATACACTGTGTACATTTTTGCCTCTGAACAGTGTCTATATTTTTGACATACTACGTTTTCTGTCGTGCTATGCTGTATGCTCAATTATGTTACTATAAACCAGTTTTTATTTAGTGGGTATGTGATTTAAATGCAAGACATTAATCTTTGTTCATCATTTTCAGAAAGCAATAACGTGTTAAAAAGAAAGAAAAATATGTATATATATACACACACACACACACACAGACACACACACACACACACACATATATATATATATATATATATATATATATATATATATATATATATATATATATATATATATATATATATAAATTAAACAGACATGGGAATTTCACTTTCGGAATGAACAAAAGAAGATGCAATACCTCGTGAGGAAGAGTAAATGGATGAGAATTAACAAGCATTAACAAGAATATACTGTACACATCGTAGAATAGCAGTCTTAACTAAATTTTTTCTTTCAGAATACGAGGCGATTGATGCAGGCTGTCAGACAGAACTACACATCTTAGTTTTAGTAATGAAATATGCTAGAAATAAGGAATAGTGGTATAATGAATAATGAAGTGACTTTTTTGCAGATGATAATGAATGGTGTTGAATAATGATGAAGAATATGCTACTATGGATAATGAAGTTTTTCTTTACAGGTGACGATAATAATGGAGTTATGATAATATGGATAATGAAGTTTCTTTCTTTACAGATGAGGATAATGTTGAAGTTTAATTATTTATGCTGTGTAGTTATTTAAGTATTTGTTGCAGTTCGTTTTGACAGTACGTCTTACATCGCATAGTACAATGACTGAAGGTTTTGGAAAGGACAGCTAGAGAACATATATATTTTTTACACACATTTCACTACCTGTTAATTCAAAGTTCACTACTTTTCAGCATAATATGCGTTTATTCTTTCAGTTTAATAATCCCTTTTTCTATTTTGCAGGAGAAATTATTCATGAAATTAATGTGCTATAAGCAGTTGTTCATTAAACCTACGTCATTTATGAATGTGATCACATATACTCTACTTGTTTCATAACCTTGCTACAGCTGACTCATGATGAATGACGTTACACTTCTTCATTTGCAGCAATAACTAAAAAGCAAATATTGTTATTAATTATCGATCCCAACGCAATGCATTGCTAGCAACCAAAAAAAAAAGCTTTGTAACTGGCCAATGAATGCCACTGATTATTGTAATAAGATGACCTATGATGCCAATGATTACTATAATTAGATTAATTATGTATAAATCTTATGCCAATAATTAACTCATTTTGAACGATGACTTCTGAATAATACACAAAAAAAAAACCAAAATGCTTTGTAACTGGCCAATGAATGCCACTGATTATTGTAATAAGATGACCTATGATGCCAATGATTACTATAATTAGATTAATTCTGTAATACTATGCCATTTATTAACTCATTTTGAATGATGACTTCTGATGGTTTGTAGCTGGGCAATGAGTGCCAATGTTCTCTGTAAACAAACGATTTATGAACATTATTCTGTAATATTATGTCATTTATTAGCTCCTGTTTTGAATGATGACTTCTGATGGTTTGTAGCTGGGCAATGAATGCCAATGTTCTCTGTAAACAAACGATTTATGAACATTATTCTGTAATACTACGTACATGGTACAGAAATGTTCAGTAACTGGGTGATGAGTGCCACCAATTACTCAAATCAGTTGTTAAACTAGTGTAATTCTCAATGAAGACTACTATGTGACTTAATGTCCTTCACCTTCTGACCTAACTACCAGAAATTACTGCAATATCCGTTTGTCCTGTGTATCTTCATGATCATGGAGCACTATATTTGGTTTTTGCACTAATTCTACGTTGGTGTACCTTACAAGAACGTGGTGTTGACACGACATGCTGTCCACCACCTTGTGCGATGGAGATGTTATAATAGTCCTACTGTTTGGTGTACCTAATGTACTACCAAAATGATAACATGGGATATTACTACGACATTTCAGTGTCTTGGCTACACTGATTAATACTTCAAGGAAAAGAACTTCAGATTGTCTCACTTGGTGTTGTGCTTCTCTAGAAAGATATGGACTTTCAGTGCAGCTGCGTGCAACCTAAAGTGCTACAACCATGATGCAATTCTTCCCATTCCTATCCTCATTCTTGTAACATAGTAAAGAAAAGTATATACAGTGCATGTACACTTTTGTCATTTGCTAGTATGATTTGTACTCATTCCGTATACATTTTGTGATTTGCTGAAATGTTCTGAACTATAGTGCATGTGCACTTTTGTCATTTGTTAACATGATTTCTATTCATTGCATATACATTTTGTGATTTGCTGATATGTTCTGAACTACAGTGCGTGTGCACTTTTGTCATTTTGTTAATATGATTTGTGTTCATTGCCTTTACATTTTGTGATTTCTTGATATGTTCAGTACTACAGTGCGTGTGCACTTTATGTCATGTGTTAATATGATTTGTACTCATTCTGTATACATTTTGTCTTTGCTTGATATGTTCTGTACTCAGTGCATGTGCACTATATTTTACTTCATGTTCTGCACCTACATATCTGTATATATTCTGCGATTGCAAAGTTAGATAATTAAGAAAAATTTGTTGCTCATGGTAAGTCCAATTGACTCACCATCGCTGCCAAATTTTTGCCCCCCCCCCCCCCCAGTGGAGGGTTATGTAAATTGTATACATTGCCAGCGATGGGCGAGGCATGACAGAATCTCTGACCAGAGAGTAGTTTATCGTTAGCTGTTGCTAGTCTGCGCTTGACCGTGCGAGTCGACAGTAGTAGTAGCAAGTCGGTAGTAGTCGCTAGTCCGTGCTAGTCCGTACTAGTCGGCAGGAGTCGGCATGCGTCGGCTGTGTGCTTTGGTCGTGACTCTGGTCAAGACTCTGGTGGATGAGTATTGAAGGTAAAGAAGCAGCCTTGCGCATAATTAATAAAGTATGTTAATTGTAATTTAATTTGTTCAGAAAAAATGCCCCAATAATAATTTCTTTATAAAGTAACTTTTTTGAAGAAAAAGAATTCATTTCAATTTAAAGAATATTTCAAATGCATGATCATTCCTTCCAATAATAAAAAAAAATATGCCAGCATTGCACGAAGCTGTGTCTATAAATAAGAGCAGAAATAGTTGCAGTTTTTATTGAGGTAAGGATACTTTGCTTTTGTTGTTCAGAATACAGGGCCGAAGGTCAGTGCTGCTGTCCTTATAAAATTTATCAGGTTACCGAATTTTTTTTATTATTTTTGGTGTTTAGGAATTTTTGTGTTTCGAACCTGACATTAAAATAAAAAAAAGAATTTTGTGGGAATATTAAGTGTGAATGCATTGTTTGCACAGAAACTATAAATCGGAGCCAATTTTGTTCAGAGGTTACATTTAATTCACTTAAATAATATTTTTTGTGGCGAAGCTACGCTTGACTCCATTTCGATTTAAAAAAATATTTCTTGTGGGGAGTTTATACTTGGCTCACATTTTCACATTTTTATTTTCATTAACATTCTCTGCGGGGAGGTTACAATGTATTTATAGCACATAGCGTATAGTTGAGCATTCACCGGTCTGACGAGACTTTTTTTGGCGATAGTTTCACGTTGATGCACCGAATTATCTTTTCCCTCTCTGAATAGCGATGATGCTTGTGGAGTGGTTGCCATGGAAGGTAAAATGAGATAGCTGGTATGTCGGAATAAAGTTTCTCTTAACTCTGCGTGATTCAGAGATTAATATAGTTATTTACAATGTCTCAGTGTTTGATGTAAGCTTTTATAGTGGATGCTATTTTGATAATTTGCGTATCTAGTGTGTTTCTATGATACGCTGTTGGACTGGTGTTGAGAGGTATCCATGTAAGTTCTGGCATCGTTTCGAGGACAGGTCAGAGATGTCTAATGCCGTCACATAACGTGTCACTCTGGGGCAACACCAAGTGGGCAACACAGGTTATGATCCAAATGGATCACGACCAGCAAACCAGACCTCCGGTGGCCGGAAGAATAGTAGTGGGAGGATTATCTTCCTCGTATTGCATTTGATACGATTACCTACGAGTCAAAGGCTACAGCTGCGCAGGCCAGTGTAATTAAAATGTAATTATATGCAAGGTCCTTATCTTTTGTGCCATCAAATCTAGTTCCACATTTGGAGTGACAATGAATTCGTTGACCTGTGTAGTTTGTAAGAAGTACATACAACAATCACATTCACGTGCTATACCGCAGACCCCATGTCATCTGACAAAATCTCAAAACCAGTCTGGTGTACACAGTGACACATGCTCTTACGCTGTCTTGTTACAATAAAATTGGCTACCCAAATATTCTACGCAGTGAGAATTGTGGCTATGGAACTAGAGACGAATGGTGTACAGGTGTATTTCGTCACGTGGAGTATTTACGTGCTATCCATTTAAAGAAATTAAATAGCAGCAAAATTTCTCGCCACATTAAAGTTGAGTAATTCCATATTTTCTAAGAACCTATTCTTTTGCTGTACCCTGCAATCAAGAGTTTCCTCTTTATGTTCTCCTTTTCTCTCCAAAGGTATCATACGGTCATTCGCCTTAACAGTTCTAGGTAATCATAATCATTTAGCTGCAGCGCTCGATTGTTTCGTTAGTCCACAGTAGCCAAAGCCCGAAAGTTGGTATAAGAACCGCAGTCCTTCAGTGTACATAATGACAATAAATTTTGCATGCCTTTGCTTTTCACTGATGTGTGAATAGGTTTACCTAATCAGCTACAAAAGAACATTCAGTTAAACGTGCATTTTGAACTATACTTATTAATCACTCCAAGTGAAAACACAACCAATACCTGATCGGCAGTAACCGCTCTTTACTAAAACTAACTTTTCGGTATACCACAACCACGACACATTATAATATTGGTCTTTCATTCTAGTTCCCATCTGAATGTGGAAACCAATTACCAATTTTTTTTTAATCGTCTTCCATACGCTTTCTATGGAATCCATTACACTCATAACTAATCTATCCTTCCCACACCATTTTCTCTAAGTACGTCCCCTGTCCTTTTTTTCTTCGTTTCTTATCATTTGTCCTTCGCATCTACTGAATGTAGCGCAGGTACTTATAATTATCCAGTCATATAGACTCCTGACATAATAGCCGTGACACGAATAAATCTCCCGTAACTTAAAATATGACTAGAATACGATTGTTAAACACTGATCTTAAAACACGTGAAACGTAAATTCTCAAAACTAAGAAGGAGGAACCATATAAACTCTGGTATCGCAATTTCGAACAACCGTCAAGACTTGAACAAGAACTCGCCATACTATAAAATAAAGACATTTGGTTTCAAACTGTATATAGATGCAATAAAACAGTGCAGTACGAATGGTGCGTCTCCATGCCTAACAAATGAATGACAGAATATTGCAATGTAGAATACCAGCCGAGGTGTAAAGGGAATAAAAGTTGACGGGGAAAGTAATAGGCTTCGGAACAGGTTGCTCTAGTAGCTCAGTGTCTGCAAGATGATAATTATTTCTATAAAATTCTGGGTAAAGTCTTCCATTACTTATTGCTATGTTACTTGAGACTGAAGTGTCTCAAAAATTCTACGCAACAGCTGTCGTTTGTTTACTTTTTTTGCACGTGTTTCAGCAGTAGAAAGGAGTCAGCGCTGTATTAAAGCTAAGGAACTCTGTCGACACTTCTGAAACCTTCGTGTGCTTTTCACTGTTGTGCATCACACCGTCTGTAAATTTTGCCACCACACTGGCTCCTGTTCCTGACAGTACTTTCCATATCCTCCTACGTTGCCGCTACTCTTCGGCCACAGATAAAAGCAGCAGCGTCATTCCTAACCACAGTCGTAGAGTAATGACTTCTTTTGTAGCGGAACAGATATTAAATTGCGAGCTCTCTCAAGATGTAGTTCGCTTTGAGTCTACACTTCATGTTGGCGATAATAACTTCGTAGCGTGCAGTATTACATCTTTGATGTTTTCCCCACCGTAATTATAAAACCAGCCAAGAAATTCTCGCTGTAAAAAAGAACACAACTTCTGTGGACCAGTATTTAGCAGGATGGGAGGTTCTGGCAATGTCAAGAAATTAAAATAATTCATTTACTTTCCATGATGGTACCCGTCTCAGTATAAAGTCTGTAACTGATAAGAAATTGTCGATCTTTGAGATGTCATCCACTTGTCTCTGCTGAAGGGTGGCATGCCTGACGAAGGAAAACACATGGAAATTAGTCCTTTTAGGGTGTTACACCTCAGTCGGTAAAAACAGCACCCTTATAGGGTGACTCTGATTCAGTACAGATTATCTGTCATGTAATGCTGTTTTTCTACCACTAAAATTATGACGGTGTGTTTCAACCGTTCTTGTCCTCATTAAATGGCTGAAAACTGCTGAAAAAATGAGACTGAATATATAACATTGAAAAAAAAGGAGAAAGAAAACAGAACAAGCGTAAAGCATGGAATATACGAGTAATAAGGAAAATGAACAGCAAAAATTATGAATAACAACTATTTGTTGGCAGTACGCGCAGTAAAGCAGGAAATTGTTGAAGTCAAGAGTTAAACTAGCTGAATAACCTGTAATTTTTGGAAGAACAATATTCATCGAACCAACTTTAGTCTAACTGGCAAGACTTACTAAACATACAATTTCCCAGCGACTGTAGTAAAACGTTGATTTAAAGCTGGTTACTTTAAAAATTAACCACTGTGTTGCCACCATTAGTAGTTGTTATGTAATTTTTAATAAATAAAATTTAGTAGCTTTCTGAAATGCGTTGATTTAAATAGAAACAATAATTCACTACATATCATGTTTGGTGCTAAAAAAGTGGGTTAAAGGCGATAAAATAAGGCAGTCTTCAAATTGACACTACAGTACTTCACTAGGCTTAATCGCTTTGGAGGCTGTAACACCTTGACATCCTCTAGCTTTTTATTGAACTTAGGCAGGCTGTTAAAGGTAGATTTAAGAACCCACACTCTCGTAAAGCTATACCTACGTCTTAATGTCGATTTCAAACAACGAGCCTGGTTTACATAAATGTAAGTGAGCACTGAATTTCTATATCTGGAATCTGGGAAATCTAATATCCACATAATAAACAATAAAAACACATCAGACTTGATAATAATTTGTCCCATTCTTATTTCTAGTAGTATTTCCATCACTAGGCAAGTTTCAGATTGAAGAGTCGCTTTTAGTTTAGTTTCATTTTTAAAATATAATCAAGAGTTTCAGTCCACTTAGATGCCAACTACATTTCTAGTATGGGCTATTTCTTTAAATTGTCATTCAATCACTTACAGCCCGCACTGAGGGCGAAAGGGTGGCTTTGAAGACAGGATGGCAGGCTGGTGGAGGCCCAGAAAGATGTAGCCGTCAAAATTAATATTTCATTTTCTACTCGTACATCAGTGCTGCTTCGGTGAGGGTAGTGACTACGCCCCCACTTCACGGGAAGAGGGGCGAGTGCCCGGCGGAATTTCAGCTAGCGCTGGGTCAGTAGTTTGCATTACGCGCTGCCCCTCCACATCTCTCCCCCTCCCCTCCGGATCGAATTTTTGTAACGTTTTTCTATTTATGCTACGTGAAATTCAGAAATCAAATATACCTCTCCCAAAAGTAGTTGGACGGAACTCTAAAACACACTCGAGAAAGCTGCCTTTGAAATTTTCTTACCGTATTTATATGCTAAACTAAGGTGACAGTGCGGCTCTGTAGCACAGCTATCACCTCCTGTCTAGTGAGCCTTGGTTCGAACCCTGGCAGAGTGACATTTTGTAACAAAGTTCCATGTTTTATGAAAATTAACATGAAGTTTCAGGTACATAAAGATAGAAAATAATTTCATTTCTAGCTTTTTAACTATACGATACTGATTTACTTTATAAATAATTAAGAAATTTCCAGGAAGTTTCATTAAGAAATTTGTTTGCAATGCAAACTGGATAATTGAAAATATGAAGGCATGCATTTGTCATATAAATGACAGCTAGTTCTGTTATGTTTAATGAATTTTACTTTTGAATTATGTAACTCCTCGAAACTTCACGCACTGCATACTGACTTTTATAGTATAGAGCGTTCTTGTACAGCTTTTGATAGCTGTTCGAAACTGCCGTTCAGGAACTTATATGGTTCCTCCTGCGAAGTTTTGAAAATTTGTGTTTCACTTACTTATTTTGGGATCAGTATTTAAGAATGATCATCTATTCAGACTTTAAATTATGAAATATCTATCAGTACCGCGGATATTGTGTCATGAGTCTATAAGTGAAACACTTGGGACTGTGTAATCACAAGTAGCTGGGATACATTAAATGGATGCAAAGCAGGGACGATAAGGGAAGAAAAAGAAGGAAGGACGAGGAGAACGTACATACGGAAATTGCAGTGGTAGGGATAGATTACTTACCAGTGTACTGGATTCTATAAATCGCGTGTGGAAGACGATAAAAAAAAGTTGTGAAAAAATTAAGATACTGTTGGAAGGGCAGTTAGCATCATAGATTTGAAGGGATAAGAAACGATACTTGAGACAGGGTCAAACTAATCCGAAGAGGCAGTTAAAGAAGGAGTGAAATTTATTCTAACGGTAATTAGTTTCCACTGTGAGATGGGAAGAGTACATACAGCGTGCACGTGACATGACCATTTTTACCTTAAATGGAGCTAGCCGCCTATTTTAGGTGTTGGTAATCAATATGACATACGCCAAAGAGCATTTGACGTCGCTTCCTAAATTCAACAAAAAGTACTTGAAGAAACAGCTCCTCAGGATGGAGTACAATGATCAAAATTCAAATCTCTCCTTGTTTTTAGTTCTTTATATATTTCTGATTATCGTTATTTGCTGCTTTGTTTTTCTGCACTGTCTAGTCCCATTAATGTGACCAGACCTCAAGTGCCAGAATAATCACCTTTTTTATGGAAGGTACCAACAGGGATGAGGAGCCATGCCGACCCCACTGCCGTGTCCGGCTCCACTAGGGTTTTTCGGTTGGAGATCCATGGCACGAACAATGCGATCGAGATTGTCCCGCAGATTCTCGACTACGTTGAATTGAGGGAACGTTTTGGCTGGGGCAGTACGGTAAACTCACCCTGGTGCTCTTCGAACCAGACATGTACACTGCGAGCTGTGTGACACGATGCATTGTCCTGCTAGTATGTGCCATCGTTCAGACGGAGACCAAACTGCAAGTAGGGGTGGACATGGTCCCCAAGGGTAGACGCATACTTGTGTTGACCCATTGTGCCACGAGACGTTCCCCAGACCATTACACTCCAACGATTATTCCACGGTCTTTCCTTTCAGATGTTTCACGGTCATCTGTCTGATGGAGCAGAAAATGTGATTCATGTGAAAATTTCACCCGTCGTTATTCAGTGGACGTCCAATTACGATAGTGGCGTGCAAATTGCAGCCTTCGTCGCCCATGAACAGCAGTCGTAATGGGTGCATGAACAAGTCGCCTGCTGCGGAAGTTCATACGCAGCAACTATCGATGAACACTCCTTGAGGAGAGTATTGGTAGCCCCTTGGTTCAGCTGAATGGTCAGTTGCTCAACAGCTGCACGTCTATTCGACCGAACACATCAGTACAGCCGTCGTTCACATCTGTCTCTCATTTCCCGTGGTGCAACATAGCTGCCTCGGAGGCTGCTTGGGTGGCGCCATTTTGCCATGCACGGTATACTTTAACCACGGCAGCACGCGACCATTTTACAAACGTATCTGTTTCGTAAATGCTTCCACTCTTAGCCTGGAAGCAACGATCAGGCCCCTTTTGCACGACAAATAAATCGCTCCGTGTTACGGTAACGCCTACATTGCACGCTTTATACAGGGTGTTACAAAGAGGTACGGCCAAACTTTCAGGAAACATTCCTCACACACAAAGAAAGAAAATATGTTATTTAGACATGTGTCCGGAACGCTTACTTTCCATGTTAGAGCTCATTTTATTACTTCTCTTCAAATCACATTAATCATGGAATGGAAACACACAGCAACAGAACGTACCAGCGTGACTTCAAACACTTTTTACAGGAAATGTTCAAAATGTCCTCCGTTAGCGAGGATACATGCATCCACCCTCCGTCACATGGAATCCCTGATGCAGCCCTGGAGAATGGCGTATTGTATCACAGCCGTCCACAATACGAGCACGAAGAGTCTCTGCATTTGGTACCGGGGTTGCGTAGACAAGAGCTTTCAAATGCCACCATAAATGAAAGTCAAGAGCGTTGAGGTAAGGAGAGCGTGGAGGCCATGGAATTGGTCCGCATCTACCAATCCATTGGTCACCGAATCTATTGTTGAGAAGCGTACGAACAATTCGACTGAAATGTGCAGGAGCTCCATCGTGCATGAACCACATGTTGTGTCGTACTTGTAAAGGCACATGTTCTAGCAGCACAGGTAGAGTATCCCGAATGAAATCATGATAATGTGCTCCATTGAGCGTAGGTGGAAGAACATGGAGCCCAGTCAAGACATCACCAACAATGCCTGCCCAAACGTTCACAGAAAACCTGTGTTGATGACGTGATTGCGCAATTGCGAGCGGATTCTCGTCAGCCCACACATGTTGATTGTGAAAATTTACAATTTGATCACGTTGGAATGAAGCATCATCCGTAAAGAGAACATTTGCACTGAAATGAGGATTGACACATTGTTGGATGAACCATTCGCAGAAGTGTACCCGTGGAGGCCAATCAGCTGCTGATAGTGCCTGCACACGCTGTACATGGTACGGAAACAACTGGTTCTCCCGTAGCACTCTCCATACAGTGACGTGGTCAACGTTACCTTGCACAGAAGCAACTTCTCTGACGCTGACATTAGGGTTATCGTCAACTGCACGAAGAATTGCCTCGTCCATTGCAGGTGTCGTCGTCGTTCTAGGTCTTCCCCAGTCGCGAGTCATAGGCTGGATTGTTCCGTGCTCCCTAAGATGCCGATCAATTGCTTCGAACGTCTTCCTGTCGGGACACCTTCGTTCTGGAAATCTGTCTCGATACAAACGTACCGCGCCACGGCTATTGCCCCGTGCTAATCCATACACCAAATGGGCATCTGCCAACTCCGCACTTGTAAACATTGGACTGACTGCAAAACCACGTTCGTGATGAACACTAACCTGTTGATGCTACGTACTGATGTGCTTCATGCTAGTACTGTAGAGCAATGAGTCGCATGTCAACACAAGCACCGAAGTCAACATTACCATCCTTCAATTTGGCCAACTGGCGGTGAATCAAAGAAGTACAGTACATACTGAGCTCTAACATGGAAATGAAGCGTTTCCGGACACATGTCCACATAACATCTTTTCTTTATTTGTGTATCAGAAATGTTTCCTGAAAGTTTGGCCGTACCTTTTTGTAACACCCTGTATATCCTCCACTGCTACTGCAGTCATCTTCCATCAGTCAGTGGTCACTGCACGTTGATGTCGAACGCACCTGGTGGTTAATGTAACTGTACCGTATGCAGCAGTTGTGACTGTAGTACGTGTTTTCTTAAAAACTACTTGATTGCTTCGCTGATTCTCTCGTAAAAGAGAAGAATCATTTAATAGACACTAATGATCGCGTCGCCAAGCTTCCTTAAACGTAACAACTACTATCGTACTATTACTACTACCACTAAACTTGAGTTTTGGCGCTAAAGATCTCGATGTCGTGCATCCAGACCATTCTGTCATCAGAAACTATTTTGCACATAGAACATCCACAGCTAAAAAAGTACATTGTTAACACTAAACACAACCGTTTTTTACTGAAAATGGCCTTACGTATCAGTCGGTTCCACGGTGAATGAAGACTCTTCAAGCTGTCTTAGCTTTTTTTCAGTTATTTATTGGGAACATTACCTGTTTTGCAACTTTACAGGTACAACTTGAGGTGACGCCCTGTTAATTAAAAGTAATTTTTAGAATAAGATTTTATTAAAAATGGGGAAAAATTTTATAAAGTTTCTTAAAATATTTTTCAAACGTGCATTAACTGATTTTTTTGAAACCGTTACTCACATGATAGCTCTCAACCAATCGGTAAGTTACGATGTCCCATAGTTCAGTTGTAAATCAAAAATGTCAATCCATAACGGGCTAATGTCAACGGTAAAACTGACGTTAAGCACCAGTAGGTGAATATCAAACTGGACGCATTGAGTGATAGGAACTAGTAATGAAAATAATTACAGCCTTCAGAATTTATGGCTAAATGGCGAAAAATGGTTGATCATTGATCGCGGTATGTAACGTCTGTGGGTTCTACGGAAGTGTATGACAGTATCTACCAAAAGTACTAATGCATTTAAATACAGGTCACCACCACGCAAATGTGAAAACGGTGACAGTTTGTTGTGTCAAAGCTATAGAATGTTTATTGGTGGTGTTGTACTATAAGATGATAAGGCCAACATTTTTCCAGAAATTGAAACCTCGAATTGTGCGAGTCCCCGTGATGGAAAATTTGAAAACGACTGAACCTATGGCAAAGAATCGCATGAGTTAGGGTATCTAATTCGAGATGAATCTTTGCCAATCACTAGTTACCATGCTACGGACCATGGCATAACAAACTGTCGCCGTTTTCACGTTTGCTTAAAGGTGAGCGATTCTTAAATGCATTAGTACTTTTGGTAGGTGTTATTGTTTGCTTTCGTAGAACCCACAGACGTTACATACCGCGGAAGTTGTTAATAAAAGAATTTACACGCCTTACCTATAAACTTTAATGGCTGTGATGAATTTTTATGCCAGATTTTATCACCCAGTGCGTCCATTTTGACGTTCAACTACTAGAACTTAACGCCAGTTTTACGGTTGACATCAGCCTACAACGGATTAACTTTTTCGGTTTAAAACTGAACTATAGGACATCATATCTTCACCATTGGTTGAGAGCTATCAAGTGAGTAACGCTTTGCTTCAAAACACCTTTGAAATTTTTTTCAGTTAATGCACTTTCGACAAATATTTTCAAGAAATTTTACATTTTTTTCCTTTTTTAAAAGAAAATCTTACTCTAAAAATAGCGTTATAGTTAACAGTCAATCACCTGCGGATTGACCTGCAGCGGAGTGGGACCGGTAGTTTTCCCAGTAATGGATTACAAAACAGGTAACGCGGCTCTAAGAGTCTTTATTCGCGATGAAACCCGTTAATCGATAAGACCTTTCTTACAGTGAAGCACCAACGAAATCGGTATAGGCATGCCTATTCAAATACAGAGATATGTAAACAGGCACAATACGGCGCTGAGGCCGGCAAAGCCCGTATGAGCAACAAGTTTCTGGCACAGTAGTTACATCGGTTACTGCTGCTACAATGGCGTATTATCAAAATTTAAGCGTGTTTGAATGTGCTGTTATTGTCGGCACACGAGTGCTGGGACACAGCATCTCCGAGGCAGCGATGAAGTATGGGTTTTCTCGTACGACCGTTTCACGAGTGTACCGTGAGTATCAGGAACCCGGTAAATCATGAAATCTCCGACATCACCGCTGCCGGAAAAATATCCTGCAAGAATGGGACCAACGACGAAGGAAGAGAATCGTTCAACGTGACAGAAGTGCAGCCCTTCCAAAAATTGCTGCAGATTTCAGTGCTGGGCCATCAACAATTGTCAGCGTGCCAACCATTCGACGTAACATCATCGACATGGGCTTTCGGAGCCGAAGTCGCGGTCGTGCACCATTATGACTGCACGACACAACGCTTTATGACTTGCCTGGGCGAGTCACAAACGACATTGGACTGTTGATGACTGGAAACAAGTTGCCTGGTCGGACGAGTCTCGTTTCAAATTGACTCGAACGTAAGCATCCTGTGCGATTACCTGCATCCGTTCATGTCCATTGCGCATTCCGACGTACTTGGGCAATTCCAGCAGGACAATACGACACGCCATACGTCCAGAAATGCTACAGAGCGGCTCCAGGAACACTCTTCTGAATGTAAACACTTGCGCTGGCCACCAAACTTCCCAGACATCAGCATTACTGAGTATATATGGGTTGCTTTGGAACGTGCTGTTCAAAAGAGATCTCCACCCACTCGTTCTTTTACGGCTTTAGGGACAGTCCTGCAGGATTCATGGTGTCAATTGCCTCCCAGCGCTACTACAGACATTAGGCGAGTCAATGCCACGTCGTTTGCGGCACTTTTGCGCGCTCGCGTGGGCGTCACGTGCTGATAACGGACTTAGACTCTGCAGGCACCAGCAAGCTGGGGTTACCCCGGACGCGCATACTGGTTGTTCTAGGTATGCGCGTCGGCTGGTGCGCCGGCCTGGCGCCGAGCCAAACGGGTTGCGTAACCAACTGGCTAGGCGGCCAGCGGGCAGTGCAGCACTATGCTTTGTATATTTTTTCAGTCTATTGCATCCTTATTAATAATTATAATACAAAGTTACATCATCATGAAAAAAAACATGTATGGATCAAAGGACTTGGTGTACTTGCTGAAAATGTAACTCTAACTGGTGATGTAACTTCGTATTATAATTATTAATAAAGAGTAATCTGTAGCGTCAGCCTGTAACCGGACAAGGGTACATCTCGAACCGGGGGCTCAAGGATGCAACAGATCGAAAAAATATACAAAGCATAGTGCCGCACTGCCCGCTGGCGCCTAGCCAATTTCTTTGGCTCTTCTTCATCTTCGCGGATGGATCACTTAGGACCACGCGTAATCAACATTTGTTGGCCTTCCTTTTCGCTCAGTATTCTTTCATACGCAACTAACGGGCTAGCTTTCGTTGCGTAGACCAGATATCTCGATTAGTTTTTCTGTCTTCTTCCTCAAAACCCCGAATGTCCGTAATTTTTCTGATTTCATTTCTGTCATGTAGATTTGAAGACCCTAATTCTCTCAGGTCTTTTTCCGTCAGTTTGTACTAGTTTGGTCTTGTAGTTTCGTTCTTTAAAATTGTATGGATTTTGTGCGTCAACCTGTTTGAGTCCATTCTTTCTAAATGCCCCACGAATTGGATTCTTCTCATGCGCATTGTGTCTGTTATTTTGGAGATATTTTTACATATTTCTTCATTTGGTTTTGGATAATGCACACCATCTTTACTTCGTGGTCCTAGCATTTTCCTCATTATTTTACGTTATTTCACTTCTAATTCCCCTTTTACTTCTCTGTGTTGAAGATTTAGTGTCTCAGATGCGTAGAGAGCTTCGGGTTTAATTACTGTTGTGTAATGTATTTTGCAGTTCCACGGGAGACTCTTTTTGCTGTAAACGTTTTTCGTTAACTGACACGCCATCTCCATTTTATGGGCTCTTGATCTGACAGATTTCTTTTAATTACAATTTCCTGCAATCCATTAACCTAAATATTTAAATTCCTTTACTCGGGAGATGTAGTTATTACCAATTTTAAGATCAGGAAATGCATTTTTGATGTCAGTCATAATTTTTTTTTCAAATGAAATTTCTAATCCAATTTTTGCTGCCTGCTCTTGTAATAATTCTAGATGTTTCTGTGCATCAGTAATGTCTTGGGCGATCAGTGCCACGTCGTCAGCAAATGTTAAACAGTTTAATTCTATGCCCTTACGTTTTGGTCCCAGTCTCTGTGCTGGTGCACCTGCTTTTCTCCATTCTCGAACAACTTTTTCAAGAGCGCAATTGAAGAGCACTGCGGACAGTCCATCCCCTTGTCGTACTCCTGTGTCTATTTCAAATTTTGTGCTCAATTCTCCCATAAATTTTTCTTTGGATTTGGTTTCCGTAAGTGTTTCTTTTATGATGTTTGTTGTCTTTTGATCTAGTTCAAATTCTTAAGTCCTTTAGTGTAGTGAAAAAATTTGTAAGGATTACTAAATGTTAACAACTCTTTCGTCATCATTGTATCGTGCAGCTATTAGTACTAATGATTTCGTCATCGACACCACACCAAGCTGTTCCCTTCGGAAAACAGCTATCGCCACGAACTCCCAGACGAGATGCAACACTTTGCAGACTCGGCAAGGTAGGAAAGCAGGAGAAATTCGGCGCCAGTCGGTGCAGAATGAGAGCCGCCGACTCTGGCTGGCTGCGCGCCAACGCGGAGCAGCTCCCGTGGGGAAGTAATACCTGCTGCTGCTGCTCCATTTCACAACTCAGCCATTTAGAGAAAGTAGTTCCACGAGAAACACCTCTCTCCAAATATTCTGGCTGTGTTACACAGAACAATCATCTTTACAAACGTGTTATTCTTGACGCGTGACTTGAGAGCTTCACATCAATTTGGAGCAGCCCTTCTAGTCTTAGTGTTTCATGTTTACAACTGGCACGCCCTAGTACTGAAAGAATAAACAAGAAGCGTATTAAACGCATAATAACATCTTGAAGCGATGAGGAGGAAACCGACACATCCGCTACCAATGCGCGAGGTTATACTTCCAAACAATTTATGTCGTTCTTTCTTAAACTACTTCAGCGCAACCACAACTACTTTGACTCTCAAGAGGAATTGTGTAGTAACTATTTCGTATAAGATGTGACAACACCGGCAATTTAAAATGTGCTATATGACTTTGTTTACGTGACAGTACTTACAATTTATTTGTCAAAGTACTGGATGAACGAAAAAATAATAATTGTCAACCGGAAACTTGTGCTTTATTTACTCCCCTTAGAAACCTTCGGCATACATGCATTAGGTGACAAAATATATTCAAATTTCCACTGAAAAAATTGGAAAGAAAGAAGAAAATCGATCTTTGCAGTGTCCTAAAATACTGAACGAAGTTGCGTAGGATACACAAAAATAAATTTACTCCAACTGTATCGTTATATTTCGAGTTTGTTGACAGACCGCAGACTACATGGTGACAAATGGATTCTCTTCAGTGAAACAATAAAAAAGCGTTCATAACGGTGTTCGTACACATTAGAATGAACATCAAATTTTAATCGTAATTTCACATTTTTTGAGGCATCAGTCTTCTGCCTGGTTTGATGAGGCCCGACAGGAATTCCTCCCTCGTACCAACGTGTTCATCTCAGAATAGCACTTGCACCCTGTGTTTTCAATACGTTTTTCGGTGTATTCAAATATCTGTCTTCCCCTACAATTTTTCCTTTCACAGCTCCTACAAGTGCCATGCAAGCTATACGCTGATGCCTTAACAGACGTCCTGTCCTCTTGTTACAGTTTTCAATTTGTCCCATACTTTACTGCCTATCTGGAGAACCCGAGCAGTTGTAGACGCTTCAGTCTAGAACCGCATGACCGCTACGGTCGCAGGTTGGAATCCTGCATCGGGCATGGATATGTGTGATATCCTTTGGTTAGTTAGGTTTAAGTAGTTCTAAGGTCTAGGGAACTGTTGACCTTAGAAGTTAAGTCCCGTAGTGCTCAGAGCCATTTGAACAATTTTTGTCTGGAGAACCGCTTCGTTCCCTATCTTATTAGTCCAACTAATTTTCATCATTCTTCTACAGCACCAAACACAAAACATCTCGATTATCTTGGGTTCTGGCACTCCCAAAGCTATGATTCACTACCACATAATGTTGTGTTCCTGATGTACATTTTCAGAATTTTCCTCGTCTTTCCTCTCTTCGACAGGAACGACCTTCTTGCCAGTGGTCGTCTGCTTCTTATGTTCACCTTCCCCCGTCGACCATGGGTTATTTTGCTGCCTAGGTAGAAGAATTTCTGAACTCCGTATGCTTCGTAATCGCTAAGTACGATGTCAAGTTCCTTGCTGTTATCAATTCTGCTACATCTCACTGCTTTTGTATTTTTTCGATTTACTCTGAATCCATATTCTGTACTAGTTAGATTCTTTATTCCATTCTACGTACTGGGTAATTCTTCTTCGCCTTCACTGAGCACAGCAATGTCATCAACCAATCTTATCACTGATATCCTTTCACCTTGAATTTTAGTCCCACTGTTGAAACTTCCTTTTATTTCCATTATCGCTTCTTCGATGTATAGACCCCATACTAGGGGTGAAAGACTGCATCCCTGTCTTACTTCGTTTCCACCCTGTAAACTTTTTTCTTGGTCTTCCTGTCGTATTCCTCTGTCTCGGCTCCTGTACATACTGTGTATTACCTGTATTTCCCTATAGTTTATCCCCATTTTTCTCAGAATTTCGAACATATCGCACAATGTTACATTGTCAAACGCGTTTTGCAGCTCGAAAACGGCTATGAACGTGTCTTGAGTTTTCTTCAGTTTTCCTTCCATTATCAACAGCAACGTCAGAACTGCTTCTCTGGTGCCTTAACGTTTCCTAGAGCCAAACTGATCATCATTTAAGATATCCTCAATTTTCTTTTACATTCTTCTGCAACTGATAAAAAAAAGGGGCCCCCGGGGTCCCAAGGTCGCGATGGCGGCGTCACTGTCCCGCCGAGATAATTTGTCCTTTTAGGACAATTATCTGAGCAAGCACCCACGCCAGCAAAAGGTTGCCCAACACGTGCTGTATCGAGTGATAGAAATGTAAGCATTGATAACTGAAATTGCTTAGCAACCAATCTAGTATATAAGGGGCGTAAAATTGTTGTCTTCACAGTATGTCCTCTGACTACACCTCGAAAAAGTCTATTGTGTGTGACGAGCTCCCAGAAACAGTAAGTACATTTCTGTATAATGGACACTTTGTACAAACTTGCACGAATTGCTGTTTGTGGAAGACTTACAAATGCTTTAGATGTGTATCAGTTAGAAGTACCACAAACCATACGAGATGATATTTTACTGGAATTCCGATATTCAAAATTCAATTTCATGCTGAATTCATATAGACTGCCAGAATGCTATATTTTTGATAGAAGTGAAAATGTCCCAATGATAAACGAAATTGTAAATGATGCAATAGAAGCAGCTTCCAAAATAAGAGCTGGAATTCCAGTTCCATGGGAGACACTCGCTTTAACCACAATGTCTTTCTTCGATACTACTACATTCTGGCAAAGTCGATTTAAAATTAAAATGTTTTTTTATGAAATTACTTATAAGCAATTCGTATTTACCATTTGTGAAAATTGCTTATATAAATTATCAGATTCCTGGCAAAATCCGCTACTACAACCACTTCTAACTGATATGAAAATTAATATGGTTACCAAGCCACCATATTTTTCAAATGGTGTAATTTGTCCTCCACAAATTAAGCAATATAGCCTTTGGTGCATGTTCTGTGCCAATTGTCCTTTATTCAGAAGTGTACGTTGTGGTGGCTCATTAAGCCAAGTATTTGATTCCGAAGACGACGATGATGATTTACCTGGTTTATTACTTGCAGACCTCTAATGGAGACGCTGACGGAAATCTTTCAGTCCATCTTCACACTCGTTCAAGCTCACCTGACGAATCCAACGTTGAAAATCTTCATTTGGATAGCTACGAGATTGCACTGCCAGTTGGGAGCAACCGATGGACCCTTAGGAACATACATATTCACCATTTTGAATTGTTTGACGAAATTCGAAAATTCCTCTTCACAATTATCGTTTGGTTGCCAGAACTTTTGCGAATATCTGAAATCTCAGAACGATGGTATTACACTGATGTCATTGTCATCAGAGGACCGAACGATATTGATGAATTTGGTAGACGAATTGCTTCTATCGCATCAGTCTACCCTGGAGAAATTATCATATGGAAACATGATGACGACCACATCCACCTCGTCCACGATTGCACATACTCCTCTAGACGATGTATTGGATACATGAGCTGTTAACTGATCGTGCGATACCTCTCACACTTGTCGTCTCTTGCTGCTGTCTTTGGAATGGCGTGGATGACGTTTTTTTCCACAAGTCTGCTGGCATATCGCCAGTTTCATACAGTGCACGCACCAAAGTGAATAACTGTTTCGTAGCTTCTTCCACCAATGATTCTGGTCAAATGTTTTCAGTCCCAGGCGCCTTATTTAATCTTAAGGTCTGTTAAATTCGGACTCTTAATCCCCCCCCCCCTCCGGCATAGAGACTTCCAGTGCATTCATTCCATGTATCCAGAGAGGATACGTGGAATGAATGCACTGGAGTTTAGCTTGTACTCTTAAAATTACACCGAAGGTTTTCTTGACTTTTCTCTAGGCTAAGTCACTTCTTTCGACAATAATTTCTATTCGCATTTCATTTTTTCATGTATCCATTTTGGCGTAGCCTCCCCGCATTTTCTGTTTGTTTAGTTCTTAGGTGACGTGTATTTCTGTATTCCTGACATTTAGTGGTCATTTTTGCACCTCCTTATTTCGTTTATTAATTGATATGTTTCTTTTGCTACTCCTAGTTTCTTCGCACCAATCTTTTTCCTGCCGACTTTTGTTATTGTGCTTCTTATAGACGTCCATTCCTCATCAGCAGAACTGCCTACTGAGCTATTCGTTATCGCAGAGGCTGTAGCCTCAGAGAACTTCAAGTGTATCTCTTCATTCCTTAGTGTACCTGACGTGACTGACGTGCTACGCTGACAACGCATCAGCGGCGTGTGCTGGCAAATGATACCTACTTCATCGACTGGTAAAATGAAGTGGTTTATTTCCTCTTACTTGCTCAACTAGTGAGGCGCGTCTACGCCCAATAAAACCGGCCCTAAGATTACATTTCTATTATTGACTTTAAATAATGTTAATTAACTCCAATGTTACCATGTATTTACCATTTTTAATCAGTTCACATTATCGTGTCCAACATGGAGCGACGTCGTTTTTAGTTCATGAATAAAATTCAGTTCATTACAATAGCAACGTCGTCAGCCAATCATATCACTGATATCCTTTCATCCTGAATTTTAATCCAACTTTTCAACCATTCTGTTATTTCCATCACTGCTTCTTCGACCTATAGGTTGAATAGTAGGAGCGACAGGTAGTGTCTCTGTCTGATAACCTTTTTAATCTTTATATTTTGTTCTTGGTATTGCATTACTATTGTTACTTCTTGGTTGTTGGACTTACTGCATACCACCCGTCTTTCCCTATCATGTTCCTATTTGCCTTAGAATTTGAACCATTGTTCATTGCTTTTTCCAGGTCAACAAATCGAAGAACGTGTCTTATTTTCTTAAGTCCTGCTTCTATTATCAGCTACTAATCACATCTGTGTTTCTCGTGCTTCTTCCTTACTGAAATCCAAACAAAACGCCAGCTAACAGATTCTCAGTTTTCTTTTCCATATCATAAAACACTTTTAAAATATTGACTTTTCTGCCAAGTGCTCACTCGAGTACGAAATTATTAATTTTTATAAAGAACTGGCTATTTTTAATTTAAGTTTTTAAGTAGATGAACGAGCTACAGCTCTGGATTGTGTTTAGAGTATCTTTCTACAACATCTGAGAACACAGAGGTAGGACACTAGCAACGCTGGACAAGAGGAGCAAGAAGTCGAAGATGGATTTCGTTCCGTCAATCGTTTAAAAATGTTTAATGAAATCATAGAAATAACAAATCAATGTAGCCGATTGTAGATTTGGTTCACGTTCATGTCAAGTAAAGGTACAATGTTTTTACCTCGTCGCTTCCATGACGAAAAATACTACTTGATGTTGCAGGCTACCCGCCAAAAACAAGAGTTAGCAGAAAACCTGTCAACAAAAGTAGATTCTTCAAACACTGTTACTCCCTACCCGTAGAAATATAGCGATTTTCTTATTTATATAGTTATTCGTACGGTTCTCATGCAGTATAAAAATACAGGTATGTAACATTAGTATATGTATATAAAAAGAATTTGGAAAGACGAAACTACAGAAAAAGCTAACTAAATGCCAATATCTAAGGTCATAATTCATATAAGAGCTGTCTCGTCAGCTTTCATGAGGGCGCTCCAACTCCCCTGACAGTAACGGAAGGGGCATTCATCTCCACTGTGCTTGATTGTCTGTGGTTAGGAGCCCAATAGTCACACACCAGAGACTCTGTAGCTCTGTAGCACCCCATTTGTAGTGTTAGCCTGAGCAACGACCATACCCAGTGCAAGCTCTGTTCAATTTGACCCAAGGTTTTCTGTCGAGTCCATACTTTCGAAACCATTCACACTCTTCGGGATTTTCAATAAGTTGACTGTTCTGATCCCACAGGTCTCTCACCTCGATATTACTGGCATCTAGGTGTTCTGCTTGCCGTAACGTTGGGTTTCTTGAACAGAATCTATTTCATCGTAGGCTTCGTATCTCTTCCTGTACGGGTGGCTCTAGGTTCTCCTGTAGCTTACGGTATTCCCTAAGCAAGGCCCCATTTCTACGGATTGCAGGTGGATCGATGTTGCTCTGCAGGGGAAACCAATATATGGGTGTTGGTCGGATTATCCCATTTGTTAATCGCATACTGTATTTCCACTGCTCGTCGCTCATGTTTCAGTGGCAGCTGTTTAGCCACACCGGGGCAGAATACTCGGCTGCTGAGAAGTCGAGCGCAATGGATGATGTGCGTAAAGTATCTGCTGAAGCTACCCATATTATTCCACACAATTTTTGAATAATATTGTTAGGAGTTTTTATCTTGACAGTGGTATTTTTAAGATTTGTTTTAGTAATAGGTGCGGTCAATGGTGACTCCAAGTTACTTAGCATACACGTTATGGCAAAGAGTCTTTCCATCAAGTTTCACTCTGACCTCTGTGTTAGTTTGTTTGTTGTTCAGATGGACTACCCATACTTTACTTGTACTCGGTTTACGTTGGCGCTTTCTGAGACAGGAGCTCATAAGGCTAGATTTTCTGTGAGAACTGTCTCCGATTGTCCAAAATCTTTGGTCCTACAAGCAAGGTAGCAGAATTTTGTTGATCTAATACTGGGGAGATAGGAGATATATAGGTTGAATAACAGGAAAGGTAAGACCGACCCAGCGGTAGACCATTACTTAATTTCCTTTCCTTGATCATATTTTCACCCATGTATACGAGAAAATACCTATCAATTATCATAGTGTTGATGATAGTTACAGTTTTCCGGCAGCAGATTGTTTTTATTCATTTGTACATCACCCCTTCCCGCCAGACTGTGTCACATAATGCGGTTAGGTCTACGAATGCGAAAGATATCTTGAGGTTTTCTTGGAAACCAGCCTCTATAAAAGTTATTCTCTGTGTCAAAATTTTTCGAACATTTTCGAGAAGCAGTTAGCCTGTAATCTATAGAAAATTAGTTAAAAGACAGTCCAGATCAGTATGGCTGCCGTTTCAGCGACTGAGGTCAACTGGCTGTTTACCGCATCGCCAACTTCAGCTGATGGTGCTGTCTGAAGATGGTCTAATTATAGGCCGAAACCGGTCAAATTGATAAAGTAATATAACGATCCCGACTGTTTTTTCGCTGATTTTATAACTTTTCTGTTGCCTGAAACCTACTTGCTCAGCTGGGATATGTTCCATAACGAAGCCGATAATTATGTTATGAATGAGCCTCTCGAAGAGTTTATAAGTACAGCTCAAAAGGAAAATTGGTCCGAAACTTTGAGCGTGGTCACCTGGTATGCCTAATTTCAAAATGGCCACTATTTTTGCAGCTCGTTGGGTAGTGACCCATTATCTAGGATGTTGTGAAGAACTGGCTCAGCCATTTTTTCCAACATTACCCATGTTTACCAGAAATTCCAGGTGCATGTTATCCAGACCTAGTGCTTAACCATGTCTCATCTGTTTCAAGGCCTCATCGAATTCAATCGGTGGAAATGGTAAAGAGAAATTGGTTTCGATTGGGCACTGAGCTTTTAGAGAGGTGACTTGTCCTTTTACTTTTGAAGTATGTTGTTTGTCAAGGGATGACTTAGGTGTTTCATTTACATGGTTAGCGATTTGGTTGCCTGAAATGCCATGCTTCTGACCGGGTTCATCGGAGGCTCTACCAAGCTTACGCAGAAGGCTCCATGCCTTTCTATTTGAATGTCTGAAATTTACATTTTCTACCGTCTCGCACCATCATACTCTTCTAGCAGCGCCAAGACTTTGCAGTACGTCGTCTTCAATATCACTGTCACCAGTTTCGATATATTCTGCATAAAATTGTTCGCTATGTTCATTCCAGCCTGGTAAATATTCCTTTCTGTATGCACGAGGCACAAACTTCTTAGCAGCAGTAAAAACAGGCCCGACAGGTCGCGCGTAGTTTTTAGGCTCTCTTGGAATGAAAAAGATCTACTTGTCTAGATGGTCGGCAAAATTCGACCAGTCAGCCCTCCAGAAATTCCATATCGGTCGTGGTACAGATTTCGCTATTGGGACAGGGAGTCCCATATACCTGTTTTGGCTGTGTAGGCAATTAGGTATGACTTCCCTGGTGGTAGGCAATGGATGCCCTTTACAGTCCTAGCACAAAACAAAGATCTAGGTCGTAATCTCTTCGCCAAACGACCAATCTGAAACTTCCCAAATCCTTGGAATCATTAACCAGGTAGAGATTTTCATGTTCACGCCAGTCGTTGAGCGCAATACCAGATTCATTGTCACGTGCATAGTTCCAATGACCATTGTGACTATTAAAATCTACAGCTTATATCGATGGGTGGGCAGTAGTGGACAGGGCATCCAGTGGCCACGGCACATTTGGTGGCATATAATCATTATTTATAATTGTCCCCTCCATTTGTATCGAGACATAATGGATTTCATTTTCTGTATTTTTTGAAATGAAGGGAGCACGATCCGTATTGCTTCATACCATGGTGGCAACACCGTACACACTGTCATATGTATCACCCATAAGATCTTAGTCATGGGTCTTACCTTCTTTACACGGGTCTTCCATAGTTAGAGCGTTTGTTCCCTGGATTGTAAATACGTAAAAAATCATTACCTACAAGGAGTTTAGATAGGTACTCTACTTTAGCTCTGCTAATGCCTTCTGTGTTTAAACGGCATGCTCGGACCGAAGGGCCAAGTCTTTCAATCAGATGGTCCTGAGAAGATCTATTTTTTAAGAATTTCTTATATTGATTTTTCTGCTTGTTTGTAGCCAGGAAATTCAATCTTTGGTCTAGCTACCGATTCAAGATAGTCACTGTCTAATACGGAGCTATAAATCGCAGCTCCTATGACTGGCTAGAGAATTTTCAGAGGTAAGTTGCTAATGTGTTTCAGGTTGGGTAGTGAATCCCTCAGTTTGTTTGGAATCCTGCCCAGAGAATGTTAACAGATCCTTTCACAACATACGTCGTCAAATATTAAGTCACGTCGAACTACTTTCATCGCATCTATCGCAATTGAATCCATATCCACGTACATATGTTTTGTTTAATCACTGTCGTTTGTTCCCAACGATACAGCGAATCTAAATTCTCTTAATGCAGTTGACGACGTCTAGCTGTTTGTGGCTATTGCATCACAACAGTAACTCGTATATTCTTCTTAGGGGGGGACAAGTTTTCATCCGTACCGGATAGCGTCATTAGAGTTTTTATTATGGTAAACTGCTGGTGAACTATGTAGAACACAGTTTGTTGAAAACACTTTATTTAACTTATGAGACCCTAGCATAATTATGAAGTTTCAGCTGTGATATATTATTAAAACTTCACCCGTGAAGGGTGAGCAACGGGCAAGAGTATTCTAGACTAGACACGAGAACTTTTGACAAGAAGTTTGTAGTCAGTTTGGCAGTCAGACGCCGAAACAGTCCCTGTGAGTGCTTCTCCACTGCTTTCATCCACTCCCACATGGTTCTGTTCTGGACACTTTAACATCTCAAAACTCGATCTCACCGTCAAAGAAAACTCAAGTACCAGTCTAAGATCTCATTAGGTTAGTGATTGGCTTCGTACTTTTGGGTGTTAATGCTACGAATCATATAAAGAGCACAAAATTTTTGCGTTCTGGTTATCATTTTTTAATTACGTCCCTTATTCATGGAAAACACACCCAGCTCTGCATTATTTCCCATTTGACGATCAGAAGACGCCGTTAAACGTATAACGAAATTTCAAGTCTTTGTATCAGATTATTGATAACAGTTTCTATCATACATGGCCTTCGAGAGTGGTTTGGTTGTTTTTGTTGTTGTTGTGGTGTTCAGTCCGAAGATTGGTCTGATGCAGCCCTCTATGCTACTCTATCCAGTGCGATCTTCTTCATTTTCGAATAAGTCCTGTATCCTACATCCTTCCAAATCTGCTTTCTGTATTCATATGCTGGTCTCCCTCTACGATTTTCCCCCACACTTCCTTCCGATACTAAACTGGTAATCACTTGATATTCCGGAAAGTATCCTATTAACAGATACCTTATTTTTGGTCATGTTGTGCCATTAACTTCTTGTCTCCCCAATTCTGTTCAGCAACTCCTCGTTAATTACGTGATCGACCCATCTGTAGCACCACATTCCTCTAGAGTGTTTATCGTCAAAATTTCAGTTCCATACATGGCTACACTCCTTACAAATATCTTTAGAAAAGGCTCCTAACAAATCGATGTTAACAAATCTTTCTTGTTATGAAATGTTTTTCTTGCCGTTGTTAGTCGAAATTTTTTATCCTCCCTACTTCGACCGTCATTAGTTACTTTGCTGCTCAGATAGCAAAACTCACCTACTATTATAAGTGTTTCGTTTCCTAATCTAATTGCCTTAGTGTCTCCCGATTTAATTCGACTAACTTCCATTATCCTCGTTTTACTTTTGTTAATGTTCCTCTTATATTTTCCTTTCGAGATATTGTTCGTCATTGCCTGTCTGGCATTCTTCCTGTCCTGTGCTGTACATGCTTCATTGAACCACGATTTGCGCTTTATATTGCTATTATTATTATCTCCTAGTAGCTCATGCGCTGTCTTCCTCATAACTGTTGTCATCTTCTTCCATTTTGTGTTGATATCTTCATCTTCTTTTCTTTTGTTGTCATTCTCTAATCCAGCGAATCTGTTTTTAAGCTTAATCCTAAACTGTTTATTCACCTCCTCCTCTTTTAGCCTACTCACATTTACTCTTCGGGTTCTTTTACCACTGTTGTTCTTACTTGGAGGTTTTGGTAATGTTTGTTTCATCATTATTAGCACAATCAAATGGTCTGTTCCTATCTCAGCCCCACTTAGTCTGTTATTGCCTTTTTATGTTTTTCTCTATCAAAAAATGGTCTATTCCGTTCCTAGTTAATCCATCCACTGAGATCCACATTCCCCTATGTATGACTTTATGGGGGAATGATGTACTTGCTATTTTCATGTTTCTAGCTGTGGTGAGGTTGATAAGCCTTATACCATTATCATTTGATTCAGTGTGAAAGCTGAGCATGCCTATATATGGTTTCCAGTGCTGTTCTTGTCCTATTTTGTCATTTAAGTCTCCCAGCACAATTTTGATGTCATACTGTGGTAACCTGGAGTATATCTGGTCTAAGGTGTCGTAGAATTCGTTCTTATGTCTTCCTCCTCGTCCTCAGTTGGCATCATATTGGCCATTATTTTATTATGACCCGCAAATCCTATGGTGACCATGCTTGTTTCCGCTGTATATGATCGTATAGTTTTTTCTCTGTTCATACCTTGTCCAGGCCGTCTTATCTCCTGCAGGGCTGTAATATTAATCTTACACTCTGTTAGTTCTTCATCAAGTATCTTCATCCGTCCTGCAGTGTAGAGTGTTTTTACATTCCATGTACCTATTCGTAGTCCTTTATACATAAGATTGGGTCGTTTTCCGTTAGATCAATTCCAATCCGAGGCTGGGTGTGAATGTCTAACAAACCATCAGTTTTTTACAATGTTGGATGGTTAGCAGAACGATTAACCCTCCCACTTTATCTTGGCTTGGTACCAGCTGGAAGACTAGCGTGCTTTCAGGAGTGGTTTTCTCTAAGTCAATGAATGCCAAAGCTTTAGCTTTCTCTAAGTTTATGAATGCTAAAAACGCAGGTTTGTCTTTACATTAACCTATCTTCTAAGATAAGTGTAGGACCAGTATTCCTCCTGCACTTCTCTGGAATACAAACTGATTTTCCCCCATGTCGGCTTCCATCAGTTTTTCTATTCTTCGAAAAGTATTCGTGTCACTGTTTTGCAACTATGATTAACTAAACTGGTATTTCCGTAATTTTCACAACTGTCAGTAACTTCTTTGTTTTGATTTGGAATCACTAGAATCTTCTTGAAGTCCGAGGATATTTCGCTTGGTTTATACAGCTTGCACACCAGATGGAAGAGTTTGGTCATGGCTGGCTCTCATAACATTGACAGTACTCCTGACGAAATGTCTTTTAGTCCTGGGGCCTTGTTTCGACTTAGATCATTCAGAGCTCTGTCAAATTCTTCTCGCAGTGTCATATCTCCCATCTCATCTTCATCTACGTCCACTTCCCATTCTACAATACTGCCTCCAAGACCACCTCCATTGTGTAGTTCCTCTATACACTCCTTCCACATTTTAGCTTTCCTTGCTTTCCTTAGCCCTGGTTTTCCATCTGGGCTCTTGATATTCATATGGCTGTTTCTGTTCTCCCCAAAGGCCTCTTTAATGTTCCTGTTTAATGTAACTGTCTTCACCCTAGTGAAATATGCTCGTAAATCCTTACATTTGTCCTATAGCCATTCCTGCTTAGCAGTTTTGCATTTCCTACCAGTCTCATTTGTTAGACCTTGTATTCCCCTTCGTTTGCTTCATTTTCTGTAGTCTTATGTTTTTCTCCTTTCACCAATTAAAGTCAATATCTCTTGTGTTAACCAAGGGTTTCTACTACTAATTGTCTTTATACCTGTTTGATTCTCTATTGCCTTTTCTATTTCTTCTCTTAAAGTTACCCACGTCTTCTACTGCATTTCTTTTCCCAGTTCTAGTCAATTGTTGCCTCATGGCCAGCTGAAACACTCTACAGCCTCTGATTCTTTCAGTTTATTCAGCTCCAGTCTCCTGAAATTTCTACTTTTTTGCAGTTTCTTCGGTTTTATTCTACAGTTCATAATCAATAAATAGTGGTCAGTGTCCACAGTTGCCCCTGGATATGTCTTGCAATTTGAAACTTCCAGTGTCTCCAGATCTCTTCCACGTATAAAGCCTTCTTTCATGATTCTTAAACCAGTTGTTAGCTATGAATAGATTATGCTCTGTGCAAAATTCTACCAGTGGGCTTCCTCTTTCATTCCTTATCCCCAGTCCATATTCACCTAATAATTTTCCTTCTCTTCCTTTTCCTTCAATCGAATTCCAGGCCCCCATGACTATTAAATTTTCGTCTCCCTTAACTACCTGAATAATTTCTTTTATCGCATCGTACATTTCTTCAATCTCTTCATCATCTGCAGAACTAGTTGGCATATAAACTTGTGCTACTATGGTAGGCGTGGGCTTCGTATCTATGTTGGCTACAATAATGCGTTCAATATGTTGTTCATAGTAACTTATCCTCGTTCCTATTATTTTATTCACCATTAAACTTATTACAGCAATGCCCCAATTAATTATCTGTTTATAATCCTGTATTCAGCAGATCAGAAATACTGTCTGTTATGAATTATGGCATGTACTAGTGACCTGTCCCGTCTTCATACAGACAGCACTAAGTATTTATGCCTGGTTATGTATGACGTTGGGTATTAAATTATATACACAAACTTTCCTAGCAAATCAGTCTGTCTGTTACTGAAAACTGTATCAAAATCTCTACAGTAGAGCAAGAGAGTAGCATTCACATGCAGAGAGAAAAACGCAACAGTTGCCTTTAATTTAATAATATGTGTAGACTAATGAGTAGTATCCGGCTGGAGGTCCAGTGGATGCCGTTATTCATATTCCAGAATTTCCGTGTCTTTCGCTTTAACTTTAAACTCTCGTTCTTATAGAGATACGTGGGTGACACATTAAATGTGGCATGGCTTCACGGGAAACATAAATTACATCAGTCCTTCGAGCAACTGAATTCTGTCCAGTTGATCATGGGAATAGAAAAGGAAGTACTGCTCCCTGCTTCTGCACGTTCTCGTTCGTCGCAAAGTTGCTCGCATAGTAGGACATGCGATATCGCAATCACACGTATGTGGATCTATATTTACACGTCAGCGGTTTCCGTTACTCGTTGGTATGCTAAAAACTTTGGTGAAAAGGGCACACAGTGTCTCAGACGAGGACGTACTTCCTGCAAGGTAAACTGGTAAATCTGAATCTTATCTAGGAAGCGAATCGGTATTCGTAGCAACATATCCTCAAGGCATTGAACGTGGATCCAAGGGTGTAAGTACGCGATCAAGAAGATAAGGTTGATACTGTCAATTCAACTGCGTTTGTGTCTTGCATGGATGCTCTTTGCTCTTCGAGAAACATAGCGTCAGAGTGATATTTCGCCTTGTTATCAAGATAGTCGCAATACTCGGTTCTGTGTAGCAAGACTATATGCCACAAAAGGCAGGAGTCTACCACATTCTTTTTTTGAAGTGTACCAGTTCATGTGAAGGTCAAACTTCATGAATTTCATAGCGAAATTTTTAAACCTCCATCATGAGACGAATTTACGTCAATTAACAATAGTCATACGCATTTGTTGTATACCCGACTTAGTGGCACTCTGTGGTACTATCTCCAGTGGTCACATGCTACCATTTGTCATATTAGCATCACATATGCTTTGCATACTAAGTCGTACACACAACACATAAGGTTTTATTAAATGAAAAACGCACCTAAATTATGGAGGTTTAAACCTATGAAATGTGTAGTAGAAATAGCATGTGCCTAGTGGCAGTAAACTTGTCAATTCAGTTGCTATCAAAAGCAGTTACGTTTAAGTCTAGCCTAAATGTTCACAATGAGAGCTCATTATCAGAGATGATGAACGACTACGGCACACCCGTTTGCTACAGCAAGACAAGTCAGTAGTGGTGAAACATTACATATATATGGGACACTGCTTCAATTAGTCAGATCACATTTCTGGCTTAACGTATTGCAACTATGTCTTCAAGAAAGCCTTGAGGATTTGACTAGCTGAACATCCAATTAACCGCGATAGCGGTTTTAATTTGGGCAAAGCACCGTGTCCGGTGCTTCCTGTAATTAAATGGCAGAGAATTCGTCACCGTGTCGTCACCTCTGAAGATACACTTGTAACACCATAACTCTAGTGCTCTACTGATTTATTTTGATTTTGTTTTATTTAATGCTACATCGTTGAGCTTCTGTAAATGTTGTTTGATTGAATAGATAACACAAAATTGTATACTCCTTTCTTTGTTAAAACTTTGATGTCATGGTTTGATTCTATGTAATGTAGTATATCTGTCATTTAAATTCTTTGTCCAATTTGCAGGGAACAAAACTTACTATATATGACTGTAATTTCTGTGTGAATAATTTTTTGTAGAAATGTCAGTATGTCCAAATGTTCTGTTTTATTTAATGTATTTGGTTGCTGTTATGTAAATTGCTGACCTTCACTTAGGATTCTTAGTAAGTTTGTATGTAAAAGGTGTAGTGATTCCCCCCCACCCCCCCCCCCCAGGAACGGAACTGTGTAGCGCGCGCAAATTGCGATTGGCCTAGGTAGAAATGGTGGAACAAGTGTCTGTCGGGGACGAGCTACCAAACTGTGCACTGCCATGTAAATGTTGCATTTTGTGCTGGTTCCAAGAGAGGCTTTTTCTACCGCTTTCCAATGCCTCGGATTGATGGATAAATAGCTGGAACGATTCTGGAATTGGTATCCATCATCGCCACCAAGAAGGGACAGCGTCCAGCAATTCTGCCTGCAAATCCACCTACCAACATGCAGTTGCCACCACACTGCGCAATCATTGTATCGGAATGCTATAATAATGTACAGTGAAGGACCAGCTTATTGGAGGTTTTAGTGTGTGCAAATATAAGGTAACTTATAATTGAATTCATATAACTGCCTTGATTTTTTCCCTATTACAACACCTCTCAGGTTCCTCTCCATTTGAACTATGATTACCGAGTGTCCTAGTTTGTGGAACAAATGAAAGCCTCAAATATTCAATGATGTGGTTTGATCTTTGGTAATAAGAGAGTATTCAGGTTTACTGTGGATTTTCATGAAATTGTGGGAGGTAGTAAATGTAGTATTGTGAAAGCCTCCCAGTGACGGAAATAGTCTAATTTATAGTTTTGTGGAGTTTCAAAGTTGCCTATTTAATCATTTACTTGAAAGTAGAAGACTTTGGTAAAAAAAGGACAATTTGCTGTTTATTTTATAAATTAAAGTTCTTAAAATTGAGGCTTATAAAATTTTGCTTAGTTAATGATCATAGTGCTATCTGTAGTACATTTTAAAAGGTGAGTCAGTTTCTTGCAGATTTGTCAACATTGTGTTTCACTGCAGTAAAAGTGGAAAACTGCATTAGTAGAAAATTATTTGTTCGTGATTGCTAAGTGTTTGTCTCTCTTGTGTATTGGAAGTGCATATTAATAGTATAACAGGATACACAGTCTGTCTACTATGCTAATGCTAGATAACAAGTAATGGGAAGACCACTACATATGAAAACCATAATTTCTTTATTCAAAAGATAGTGAGAAGCAACCTGTTAGTGGATTCCAGTTAACTTCCATTTCAAATAGTATAGCATTTAACTGAGAAAGACTTAACCTATGTCCAGTTTATGATCCTGCAGTGAATGTTAATAGTAATGTTATAAAGATCATTCAGTTTGAACAAGTCCTGAAAGTAATAGAGTGTTTCGGTATCTGTTATAATTTTCCAAATAGTTTGTGCTGCTCTAGCTGTTAGCTTCAATCTTACCGTAAGCAAATGTATGTGTCAGAGTTCATTGCACGCGCTGGTGGCCAAGTCTAAGTTGTGGTTGTCCGTTAAAGTTACTCATACCTACTTTTTCAAAACGAGAACGTTAATCTTTCTCTTGCCGAATTAGGCTGCCGACCGCTTTCCTTATTCTTTAAAAAGTGTAGATAGGCAAAAATATTGTTTGTTACTGTTCGAATATTTACGTAATTCTGCCTTTCAATATCCGATAAGCCACCTCCATTAGGTACAACACGGTCAATATAACAAAATTCCTCTCAGAGGGTAACACTGCTCTGTTGCGTTGTACCATAATTGCTTTAATAAAATAGTTTTATTTCACAACCTGCTTCCAGCTTTAAGGTTATGGTACAGCAGTAGCAGACAGGAGTGTTATACACTGAGTAACTCTCGCCAATCTGAGTGCTCTCTACACCTGCCACCAGGGGCGAGCGTCTGCGTGGTATACGTCTTTGCCACCGACCAACACCTTTGGAGCCGATCTGTATGCGTAGTGGCGCCGAGGTGAAACATGAAGTGCCGAAACAAGGCAACACTCTCAAGTACTAGATCTTTTAATTGAGTAATAATGTGACAGGTAAATCATCACTGCAAGAGTATATGATAGCAATGTTAGACAAAATGAAGCACACGTCACAGACAACGGTGTCCAGTCGCATCAGTTGTACCTACACAGTCAAAACCATACAATAAACCTTTCGTAGGTTCCTGTGATTAGCTTTCACATAGAGACATAAAATTGCGGCGGGGAACTTCGATTGATAATATGTGCAGGTATTAATTTATGTATGAGAAGCTAATGTTTGGGAGAATTCTAGCTCATATCATGGGGTGATCGAATAACTCTGCAACATGGTCGATTTCGCCTCACGTCATTGTCCCTATGAGAGTTGATATCACTTTTTAATTAGTATGACTAAGTGTCTCTAAACCCCAATCTTGTTTTCTAGCTAGCGGCGAGGAATAAGGTGCAGATCAATGGTAAATTACTCATGTTTGATGAGTGACATGTCAAGTGAATGTGGTGATCAGGAAAAGAGTGGTAAATAGGAGGAGATACACATTTTTCTTATCGTGGGGTATGAATTTGTTCTGTGGCATTTGGACCAGTGTGACAGAAGGGCAATACCTGGAGCTGTAAAACCTTCCTGACGTTTCGCTTGCTCCTCAGCTTGAGATCAAACGATACTCAATGAAATCTCCATTTGTATGCACGATTGGCCCCAAGTAAATCTTTGACGTTTGATACCTACAAAACTCACAATACAGGAAACAAGATTGTCGCCAGCATCTTAACGTGTGAAACGGAGGCTGTCATCAATGTAGGAACAGAACTCTTTCACAAAGACCTTATTTTACCTCGTAAAAAGTCAGTCACAGTGTTCGGGTCCACTTAGCAGTCCGCCGAGGTTGTGTATTTTGGAGGATGGATGGCGATCAATTGGATGTGTGCTTCAATAGCACTTAGGAATGGAGTAGTCGACACTGGCAGGTCTCCTTCAACTGCAGTGCAAAGCCAGTGCTGTGGGTTATCAGTTAAGCCCTTGAGGCAAGTTGTCAGTCACTTTTTACTATAGTTAAACTGAGCAGTCGAGAGTACAAACACCTTCTATCCATTGGATCCACATACATATCTTTTCCCTATCAGAGTATAACGAAATCATTTGTACGCCAAATATCATTAGGATCCTGCTGCTGAAGACTTTCTCCTATCGGTTTCTATCGTCCTGCAAGTTGATAGCTCCTGACATCAACCAGTCTCACCTAACATTTGCTCCGAATCGCGCCTAACATCGAGCTATAAAACGTATTCCCAGTTTTTTTTCTTTCTTCTAAATGCCCTGGTGTAATACGACTTCCCTATTACCAAATGCATCAGACCATACCCAATGCGCCATATTTTCAATGCGGACATTGAAAGATCCTGTTCCTTTACCTTAACAACCAATATATTCCTATAACGAACTCTGTTTCGTAATTCACTCCATTAGCTTCCTACTAACATTCCACTTCCACCTCAGATTTCACTGCCCAGTTTGCTCCTAACTATCAGACCCAGAGCTGGTTGTTGGTGAAGCCTAAGAAAATCACATTCACTGCACCCACGTCAGCAGCACATCATCATCAGCAGCAGAAAGCCCTTTACAGTGTGTAGACCACCATATACGTCAACACTATTACTTTATAGTCACCTGCTTTTATAACATTTCTCTCGTAGTGCAAACACATCGCGTACAAGAGCCTAATAAAGTGTGTGACTAGTTTCAAAGTCAAAAACTACCCTGGCATCTAGGAAACGTTCATACAATAATCGCGTTTCTCGATTACTTTTGTAAAAAATTTTCTTAGTCCACAAACTAAAGCAGGAAATTTTTGCAAATCCCCATGCCTGTCTCACGCAACATATCAAACGTATTTAGCAGCGACTGTCGTACCGCGCATCCTCACAGCTCTTGTGTCGTTGAGCTCATACAACACATGGTAGGTAACAGGTAGGTTAACAGGCAGGCTGCTCCCGGATACGACACTGCCAGCATCGCCTGGAAGGCGGCATTGCCGCTTACTTCAGTTCTCCCTTGCAGTGAGCAGTGACCCTTATGATGTTTCTTGGTGTATTATATGAACTGTTCTTCTGCTTCTGGCACATTTTAAAATAACAGCTGTTCTAATTAGTCAAGTTGAAAGCACGGAATAATGACAGAGTTAAAAATGGGACGATAGTATTATGGAACTTCCTTTAAATTTTTAATTATTTTTTTTCTGCTTTCTTATTATTTTTTGGCTACGTATTTTCGCAATGTGCACTGCAGTATATTAATTATCGGACTTACTGTTGGCGCCGTAATTTAAAGTATGCTGTGAAAAATAAGTCTCTCGAATATAGCAGCTTCTATGCGAACAACAATCACTCCGCTCAACATTGTGTCATCCCACCAAATCTGAGATTTCCACAAAATATTCGTATAAAGATGTACGTATAGCATGCTTAACAACGTAGTAAGAAGACTAAATTACAAAGTTTCTCCTACTTGTAATTGGAGATCCAGTAACTTCCACACAATTCAATGTCGTGAAAGCGAGAACATGTTGCCTCCCTTCCACTACTATTGATTTCAGAGAACAAAAATACCCATTAATTCTCTTCCTATTCTGTTACGCTGAAATGCGATCATACAGCATGTAGGAGCCGAGAGCGTCTCTGACGATCTGTGAACTACTACTCTGACCTCGAACGGAGCAAGCAGGAATCCTTTAAATTAAAAAAAATAGTACTTTTGGGATACGAGACTGTTCAAAGTAGCAGAACATTCCTTGCAGTAGTGTATGTCTGCAGTTTATAACAATTAGATTAACATAAATACTGTAATTCTTCATGCTTTCCCGGCGATCTGTTGACATCTTGGATATTCGGGAAACCAGGTGCTACCTGAAGAAGACAGCAAGGCACGCTGCTGAAATATCGTGCGAGAACGACGCGAACATCCGGCTGGTTTCCCGAATATCCAAGATGTCAACATAAATACTGTTCCCAGCACACACACACACACACACACACACACACACACACACACACACTCACACTGACACAAACACAACACAAAGACGTCCACAACATTTTAATTTTTGTCTGGGACAAATGATAGCATTTCTCCAATCCCAGCCTGTTGGGGCACTTGGCTGAAAAGATCTGCGACTTTACATCCCAAAGAAAGTGCGCTGCTACTTCGAGGAGCCAATAAAAAGTAAAGAAAAATTAATACCATTTATGTTCACGTTTTACAACAATTTTTCCAGATGTGTAGGGACGGGAAGACTGCACATTTGCGAATAATACAAGATTCAGCAATCTGTCGTAAATAATGTTTATTGCTAAGCCAGATGTCGTCTCCTGTGTGGTAACCTTTACTGCTAAAAATGTATATAGAAAAGCAGTTTAACATGTATCTCTTGTCATAGGTACAGTTGTAAAAGCGTTAAATGTGAGTCAGTAATAAAATAAATACCAGTAAATATAATTTAAAACATTACAATCGCTTATATATACAAATAGTCCACTGGTCTATTCGTGCCAAAGGTTGAGTTCACACTGAGGTTGATATCTGTATTTACAACACAGTTGTCTTCAGTGTACATCATACGAATCTAGAATGTGCGATGCGTTAACAACGAATACTAACTTTATTTTACAATTTGTGTATTATATAATTCTATCAATTACTTCTAATTTCTAAAAACTAATGTACATAAAGCAAATAAGGTGTTTGTAACTAAGAACAGTGACTCATGTTTTGTAGTCATACATACATGGTGGTAATAGTGCTGCACACTCTACAGCTGAACATAGTTTAAAAAATACTGAGAATCGTGTTCAGTAGACCTAAACTAATAAATTTATTAAAAGGGGGTTATATGCGAAGTAGAAGTGAATGGGTTGGAACAGCTCTTACAAGCTCTCATACAGAGGTATCACAACGAGCAGATGGCCATGAATAATTCACAATTCTGAGAATTATTTAAAAATCAGTGGGATTCAGCTACTATGGGCTGATCTGACAGTAACGACTTGTTATGATTATACTCCATGTAGATCGTATGAGTACATATACTCTGGGAAAATATATTTCTCACTTATTTAGATGATGTTGTTGAACGTTTATTAACTGTAACACCAAACTGTGTAAAGTATAACGTATTTTTGTGTGAAACCCATGAGAAAAGATGTCATAAAGTATAAAAAATTTGCGACCTTTTGACATACCGCTGCTGGTATGACAAATTATAAAAGTATTTTTGTCAGATCCTATTCCCTCAATTTAGAAATTAGGACTGTTTTAATAAATTGTAATGATTTTGGTTTATTGAAAAAGATTTTCTTACTTTTTAAACTGTATTCAAATGTAGAGCATGCAGCAATAACCGGTACCACTTGTTAATTCATGCAATTATCTACATAAAGTGTGATGATGTTGACAAGTGAAGATGAGGAACCTTTCACATAACCTGTTAAATTCAATGTCCTCAATCAGGTGTATCCTAATTATTACTATAGAATCTATCCTACATTCAATTCAATATATACATCGCACAGTTAACCTGTTTTGCACATTTTTAAACGTGTAAAGTATTCAGTTGTCGTTTATATGTGATAATCTTCTTGAGGCTTGTTAAATTATATGAAAATCGATATGTTAATTATTAAGACATGTAAACCTACATAACATACATGTAAAACACAAACAAATTAATATATATATATATATATATATATGTTGTTGTTGTGGTCTTCAGTCCTGAGACTGGTTTGATGCAGCTCTCCATGCTACTCTATCCTGTGCAAGCTTCTTCATCTCCAAGTATCTACTGCAACCTACATCCTTCTGAATCTGCTTAGGGTATTCATCTCTTGGTCTCCCCCTACGATTTTTACCCTCCACACTGCCCTCCAATGCTAAATTTGTGACCCCTTGATGCCTCAAAACATGTCGTACCAACCGATCCCTTCTTCTAGTCAAGTTGTGCCACAAACTTCTCTTCTCCCCAATCCTATTCAATACCTCCTCATTAGTTATGTGATCTACCCACCTTATCTTCAGCATTCTTCTGTAGCACCACATTTCGAAAGCTTCTATTCTCTTCTTGTCCAAACTAGTTATCGTCCATGTTTCACTTCCATACATGGCTACACTCCATACAAACGCTTTCAGAAACGACTTTCTGACACTTAAATCTATACTCGATGTTAACAAATTCCTCTTCTTGAGAAACGCTTTCCTTGCCACTGCCAGTCTACATTTTATATCCTCTCTACTTCGACCATCATCGGTTATTTTACTCCCTAAATAGCAAAACTCCTTTACTACTTTAAGTGTTTCATTTCCTAATCTAATTCCCTCAGCATCACCCGACTTAATTTGACTACATTCCATTATCCTCGTTGTGCTTTTGTTGATGTTCATCGTATATCCTCCTTTCAAGACACTGTCCATTCCGTTCAACTGCTCTTCCAAGTCCTTTGCTGTCTCTGACAGAATTACAATGTCATCGGCGAACCTCAAAGTTTTTACTTCTTCTCCATGAATTTTAATACCTACTCCGAATTTTTCTTTTGTTTCCTTTACTGCTTGCTCAATATACAGATTGAATAACATCGGGGAGAGGCTACAACCCTGTCTTACTCCTTTCCCAACCACTGCTTCCCTTTCATGCCCCTCGACTCTTATAACTGCCATCTGGTTTCTGTACAAACTGTAAATAGCCTTTCGCTCCCTGTATTTTACCCCTGCCACCTTCAGAATTTGAAAGAGAGTATTCCAGTTAACAATGTCAAAAGCTTTCTCTAAGTCTACAAATGCTAGAAACGTAGGTTTGCCTTTTCTTAATCTTTCTTCTAAGATAAGTCGTAAGGTCAGTATTGCCTCACGTGTTCCAACATTTCTACGGAATCCAAACTGATCTTCCCCGAGGTCGGCTTCTACCAGTTTTTCCATTCGTCTGTAAAGAATTCGCGTTAGTATTTTGCAGCTGTGACTTATTAAACTGATAGTTCGGTAATTTTCACATCTGTCAACACCTGCTTTCTTTGGGATTGGAATTATTATATTCTTCTTGAAGTCTGAGGGTATTTCGCCTGTCTCATACATCGTGCTCACCAGATGGTAGAGTTTTTTCATGACTGGCTCTCCCGAGGCCATCAGTAGTTCAAATGGTATGTTGTCTACTCCCGGGGCCTTGTTTCGACTCAGGTCTTTCAGTGCTCTATCAAACTCTTCACGCAGTATCTTATCTCCCATTTCGTCTTCATCTACATCCTCTTCCATTTCCATAATATTGACCTCAAGTACATCGCCCTTGTATAAACCCTCTATATACTCCTTCCACCTTTCTGCCTTCCCTTCTTTGCTTAGAACTGGGTTGCCATCTGAGCTCTTGATATTCATACAAGTGGTTCTCTTCTCTCCAAAGGTCTCTTTAATTTTCCTGTAGGCAGTATCTATCTTACCCCTAGTGAGACAAGCCTCTACATCCTTACATTTGTCCTCTAGCCATCCCTGCTTAGCCATTTTGCACTTTCTGTCGATCTCATTTTTGAGACGTTTGTATTCCTTTTTGCCTGCTTCATTTACTGCATTTTTATATTTTCTCCTTTCATCAATTAAATTCAATATTTCTTCTGTTACCCAAGGATTTCTATTAGCCCTCGTCTTTTTACCTACTTCTTCCTCTGCTGCCTTCACTACTTCATCCCTCAGAGCTACCCATTCTTCTTCTACCGTGTTTCTTTCCCCCATTCCTGTCAATTGTTCCCTTATGCTCTCCCTGAAACTCTCTACAACCTCTGGTTCTTTCAGTTTATCCAGGTCCCATCTCCTTAAATTCCCACCTTTTTGCAGTTTCTTCAGTTTCAATCTGCAGTTCATAACCAATAGATTGTGGTCAGAATCCACATCTGCCCCAGGAAATGTCTTACAATTTAAAACCTGGTTCCTAAACCTCTGTCTTACCATTATATAATCTATCTGATACCTTTTAGTATCTCCAGGATTCTTCCAGGTATACAACGTTCTTTTATGATTCTTGAACCAAGTGTTGGCTATGATTAAGTTATGCTCTGTGCAAAATTCTACAAGGCGGCTTCCTCTTTCATTCCTTCCCCCCAATCCATATTCACCTACTATGTTTCCTTCTCTCCCTTTTCCTACTGACGAATTCCAGTCACCCATGACTATTAAATTTTCGTCTCCCTTCACTACCTGAATAATTTCTTTTATCTCGTCATACATTTCATCTATTTCTTCATCATCTGCAGAGGTAGTTGGCATATAAACTTGTACTACTGTAGTAGGCATGGGCTTTGTGTCTATCTTGGCCACAATAATGCGTTCGCTATGCTGTTTGTAGTAGCTAACCCGCACTCCTATTTTTTTATTCATTATTAAACCTACTCCTGCACTACCCCTATTTGATTTTGTATTTATAACCCTGTAATCACCTGACCAAGAGTCTTGTTCCTCCTGCCACCAAACTTCACTAATTCCCACTGTATCTAACTTAATCTATCCATTTCCCTTTTTAAATTTTCTAACCTACCTGCCTGATTAGGGGATCTGACATTCCACGCTCCGATCCGTAGAACGCCAGTTTTCTTTCTCCTGATAACGACGTCCTCCTGAGTAGTCCCCGCCCGGAGATCCGAATGGGGGACTATTTTACCTCCGGAATATTTTACCCAAGAGGACGCCATCATCATTTAATCATACAGTAGAGCTGCATGTCCTCGGGAAAAATTACGGCCGTAGTTTCCCCTTGCTTTCAGCCGTTCGCAGTACCAGCACAGCAAGGCCGTTTTGGTTAATGTTACAAGGCCAGATCAGTCAATCATCCAGACTGTTGCCCCTGCAACTACTGAAAAGGCTGCTGCCCCTCTTCAGGAACCACATGTTTGTCTGGCCTCTCAACAGATACCCCTCCGTTGTGGTTGCACCTACGGTACGGCCATCTGTATCGCTGAGGCACGCAAGCCTGCCCACCAACGGCAAGGTCCATGGTTCATGGGGGGATATATATATATATATATATATATATATATATATATATATCCTAATTTATATATATATATATATATATATCTGTGTGTGTGTTTTAGAGATACATGGGGTAGGACATCTATTGAAACTATGGAACCATATGTGTTCAATACATGTAGTTTACAAATTTTGTCACTGATAATAAAACACATCAAAGTACTGCTGTAAAAACTCAATGATAACGGCTTTAATGATACACTGTGACACAACATTTATTTATTTATTAATGTCGATGCTGCAGTCTTCACAATATGGTGTGAGATAACATTTGGTGAAGGATTCAGCGATGCTGAGAGCTTACAGTCAGAACAATGAGAGTGTGACATCTGGCCTCCTTATACAATTCCATGACTGATAAGGTTTATTAGCAGACTAAGTTAGCAGAGCATAGGTGTGCTCTGTACATGACTCACAGAGGTATGGTGTTGTCAACCCATAGTATCTGTAGTAATTCCATATCGGCATTTCTCAAATCGGACCCTGCTGTATTAACTTCTAAGACAATAATGCGCTCTCAGTGAGGATGTAACATCCAGCTAAATTGTTCCAGGGCAGCCCAGTAATCCTGGTTTCAGCCTAATGACCCAAAATCTAAGGCTGGGTCAAGTAAAGGTACATTCTTGATGCATCTATCCCATCCTCTCTCTTCCCCCATCTTCTGTGTCATCTCTTTTGCACTTGCTGCTTCTTCCCTTCTTCTTACTTGTAACTTGTTTCTTCGTTAGGCTGGAATATGAAAAATCGGATTTGTGAGTTTACTTTAATGTAATCAGTGCTGCATGACGTTAAGGTATGTAATTTGGCCATGATAGCATTTGTTTCTGCACATTTTCACCAAATGAATTTTCCAACAGTCCGTTTCATACTTCTCCTTTGTGGTACTGACCACGAATTCAGTCTTGTTCTTAAGAATCTTGTTTTATATATGCCCTGCCCCATCGTGAAATTCGCCGCTTGCTGTGGCGACAAGTCTTCTTAATATCTTTATGGCCCCAGGCTGTCTCGCTGAACAGGTAAATGGAGCTAAAAGGATCTTTTAAAATTTCTGTTGCAGCTCCAGTGCTATCTGTCGCCTGGTTCCGTCTCTGCAGCTAAATACAGGGTTATTACAAATGATTGAAGCGATTTCACAGCTCTAGAATAACTTTATTATTTGAGATATTTTCACAATGCTTTGCACACACATACAAGAACTCAAAAAGTTTTTTTAGGCATTCACAAATTTTCGATATGTCCTCCTTTAGTGATTCGGCAGACATCAAGCCGATAATCAAGTTCCTCCCACACTCGGCGCAGCATGTCCCCATCAATGAGTTCGAAAGCATCGTTGAAGCGAGTTCGCAGTTCTGGCACGTTTCTTGGTAGAGGAGGTTTAAACACTGAATCTTTCACATAACCCCACAGAAAGAAATCTCATGGGGTTAAGTCGGGAGAGCGTGGAGGCCATGACATGAATTGCTGATCATGATCTCCACCACGACCGATCCATCGGTTTTCCAATCCCCTGTTTAAGAAATGCCGAACATCATGATGGAAGTGCGGTGGAGCACCATCCTGTTGAAAGATGAAGTCGGCGCTGTCGGTCTCCAGTTGTGGCATGAGCCAATTTTCCGCGGGCTACGCGTGAAACTTGCCCGCACACGTTCAACCGTTTCTTCGCTCACTGCAGACCGACCCGTTGATTTCCCCTTACAGAGGCATCCAGAAGCTTTAAACTGCGCATACCATCGCCGAGTGGAGTTAGCAGTTGGTGGAACTTTGTTGAGGTTCGTCCTGAAGTGTCGTTGCACTGTTATGACTGACTGATGTGAGTGCATTTCAAGCACGACATACGCTTTCTCGGCTCCTGTCGCCATTTTGTCTCACTGCGCTCTCGAGCGCTCTGACGGCAGAAACCTGAAGTGCGGCTTCAGCCGAACAAAACTTTATGAGTTTTTCTACGTATCTGTAGTGTGCCGTGACCATATGTCAATGAATGGAGCTACGGTGAATTTATGAAATCGCTTCAATCATTTGTAATAGCCCTGTACGTCTGCTATGTGCCATTCCTCAGATTTTCCGCTTCAGTAACAACAGGAGCAGTAATTACAGACACGTTTCCTCTCACTATTTTTGCCTCTCCACGTCGCGTTTTATGCTGCCATTCTCTCCCACTGTTAGAAGTTCAGACATCCAACGGATCGTCATTGAATTGTGGTGATCATGATTACAAAAGTTTCCTATTCTTTTAAAAATTAATCCTACTTTACAATAGGCGTGTAAGTTAAAACTATATTCTATATTTAAATAAAAAGCCTCAGAGTTAGGTTGTAAATATCTGTTTGCTGGCCAGAGTGCCGCGAGGTTCTAGGCGCTACAGTCTGGAACCGAGCGACTGCTACGGTCGCAGGTTCGAATACTGCCTCTGGCATGGATGTGTGTGATGTCCTTAGGTTAGTTAGGTTTCATTAGTTCTAGGTTCTAGGCGCCTGATGACCTCAGAAGTTAAGTCGCATAGTGCTCAGTGCCGTTTTAGTTTAATATCTGTTCTTTGTACATCATACTGTGACCGCTCAGTGTCATTCTATACGATCACGACGACACCCCTCGAACGACGTTAGCACTCGTGATGTCACTCGCTTTCATACATGGCAGTGGACGTTTGAAAAATCGTGACGGTAAATCAATGGTCGTCAATTGATTTAAATGTTATTCCCGGCTAACTCTTAATTCAATTACTGCCACGGCGGTGAGGAGATAGAACACATCCTGATGATGGGGGTCGCAGAGGGTGGACTTGCTGGTAGTTGGGAGCTCCAACGTCAGGCGCGTAATGGGGCCCCTTAGGGATATGGCAGCAAGAGAGGGGAAGAAAACCAATGTTCACTCCGTGTGCATACCGGGGGGAGTCATTCCAGATATGGAAAGGGTCCTTCCGGAAGCCATGAAGGGAACAGGGTGCACCCATCTGCAGGTGGTCGCTCATGTCGGCACCAATGACAAGTGTCGCTATGGATGGGAGGAAATTCTCTCTGGCTTCCGGCGGCTATCTGATTTGGTGAAGACTGCCAGTCTCGCTAGCGGGATGAAAGCAGAGCTCACCATCTGCAGCATCGTCGACAGGACTGACTGCGGACCTTTGGTACAGAGCCGGGTGGAGGGTCTGAATCAGAGGCTGAGACGGTTCTGCGACTGTGTGGGCTGCAGATTCCTCGACTTGCGCCATAGGGTGGTGGGGTTTCGGGTTCCGCTGGATTGGTCAGGAATCCACTACACACAGCAGGCGGCTAAACGGGTAACAGGGGTTGTGTGGCGTGGACTAGGCGGTTTTTTTAGGTTACATGGCATCGGGAAAGTACAGAAAGGGCAACAGCCTCAAAGGGTGCGGCGCAAAGTCACGACATGCGGAGACCGAGCAGCAGTCGGTATTGTAATTGTAAACTGTCGAAGCTGCGTTGGTAAAGTACCGGAACTTCAAACGCTGATAGAAAGCACCGAAGCTGAAATAGTTATAGGTATGGAAATCTGGCTGAAGCCAGAGATCACTTCTGCCAAAATTTTTACAAAGGCACAGATGGTGTTTAGAAAGGATAGATTGCATGCAACCGGTGGTGGCGTGTTTGTCGCTGTTAGTAGTAGTTTATCCTCTAGTGAAGTAGAAGTGGATAGTTCCTGTGAATTATTATGGGTGGAGGTTACACTCAACAACCGAGCTAGGTTAATAGTTGGCTCCTTTTACCGACCTCCCGACTCAGTAGCATTAGTGGCAGAACAACTGAGAGAAAATTTGGAAGACATTTCACATAAATTTTCTCAGCATGTTATAGTCTTAGGTGGAGATTACAATTTACCAGATATAGACTGGGACACTCAGATGTTTAGGACGGGTGGTAGGGACAGAGCATCGAGTGACATTATACTGAGTGCACATCCGAAAATTACCTCGAGCATGTAAACAGAGAACCGACTCGTGGAGATATCATCTTGGACCTACTGATAACAAACAGACCCGAACTTTTCGACTCTGTAAGTGGAGAACAGGGGATCAGTGATCATAAGGCCGTTGCAGCATCCCTGAATATTGAAATTAATAGGAATATAAAAAAAGGGAGGAAGGTTTATCTGTTTAGCAAGAGGAATAGAAGGCAGATTTCAGACTACCTGACAGAGCAAAACAAAAATTTCTGTTCCGACACTGACAATGTTGAGTGTTTATGGAAAAAGTTCAAGGCAATCGTAAAATGCGTTTTAGACAGGTACGTGCCGAGTAAAGCTGTGATGGACGGGAAAAACCCACTGTGGTTCAACAACAAAGTTAGGAAACTACTGCGAAAGCAAAGAGAGCTTCACTCCAAGTTTAAACGCAGCCAAAACCTCTCAGACAAACAGATGCTAAACGATGTCAAAGTTAGCGTAAGGAGGGCTATGCGTGAAGCGTTCAGTGAATTCGAAAGTAAAATTCTATGTACCGACTTGACAGAAAATCCTAGGAAGTTCTGGTCCTACTTTAAATCAGTAAGTGGATCGAAACAGCATATCCAGACACTCCGGGATCATGATGGCATTGAAACAGAGGATGACACGTGTAAAGCTGAAATACTAAACACCTTTTTCCAAAGCTGTTTCACAGAGGAAGACCGCACTGCAGTTCCTTCTCTAAATCCTCGCACAAACGAAAAAATGGCTGACATCGAAATAAGTGTCCAAGGAATAAAAAAGCAACTGGATTCACTCAACAGAGGAAAGTCCACTGGACCTGATGGGATACCAATTCGATTCTACACAGAGTACGCGAAAGAACTTGCCCCCTTCTAACAGCCGTGTACCGCAAGTCTCTAGAGGAACGGAAGGTTCCAAACGATTGGAAAAGAGCACAGGTAGTCCCTGTCTTCAAGAAGGGTCGTCGAGCAGATGCGCAAAATTATAGACCTATATCTCTGACGTCGATCTGTTGTAGAATTTTAGAACATGTTTTTTGCTCGCGTATCATGTCGTTTTTAGAAACCCAGGATCTACTCTGTAGGAATCAACATGGATTCCGGAAACAGCGATCGTGTGAGACCCAACTCGCTTAATTTGTTCATGAGATCCAGAAAATATTAGATACAGGCTCCCAGGTACATGCTATTTTCCTTGACTTCCGGAAGGCGTTCGATACAGTTCCGCACTGTCGCCTCATAAACAAAGTAAGAGCCTACGGAATATCAGACCAGCTGTGTGGCTGGATTGAAGAGTTTTTAGCAAACAGAACACAGCATGTTGTTATCAATGGAGAGACGTCTACAGACGTTAAAGTAACGTCTGGCGTGCCACAGGGAAGTGTTATGGACCATTGCTTTTCACAATATATACATAAATGACCTAGTAGATAGTGTCGGAAGTTCCATGCGGCTTTTCGCATATGATGCTGTAGTATACAGAGAAGTTGCAGCATTAGAAAATTGCAGCGAAATGCAGGAAGATCTGCAGCGGATAGGTACTTGGTGCAGGGAGTGGCAACTGACCCTTAACATAGATAAATGTAATGTATTGCGAATACATAGAAAGAAGGATCCTTTATTGTATGATTATATGATAGTGGAACAAACACTGGTAGCAGTTACCTCTGTAAAATATCTAGGAGTATGCGTGCGGAACGATTTGAAATGGAATGATCACATAAAATTAATTGTTGGTAAGATGGGTACCCGGTTGAGATTCATTGGGAGAGTCCTTAGAAAATGTAGTCCATCAACAAAGGAGGTGGCGTACAAAACACTCGTTCGACCTATACTTGAGTATTGCTCAGCAGTGTGGGATCCGTACCAGATTGGGTTGACAGAGGAGATAGAGAAGATCCAAAGAAGAGCGGCGTGTTATGTCACAGGGTTAGTTGGTAACCGTGATAGCGTTACAGAGATGTTTAGCAAACTCAAGTGGCAGACTCTGCAAGAGAGGCGCTCTGCATCGCAGTGTAGCTTGCTTGCCAGGGTTCGAGAGGGTGCGTTTCTGGATAAGGTATAGAATATATTGCTTCCCCCTACTTATACCTCCCGAGGAGATCACGAATGTAAAATTAGAGAGAGTCAAGCGCGCACGGAGGCTTTCAGACAGTCGTTCTTCCCGCAAACCAGACGCGACTGGAACAGAAAAGGGAGGTAATGACAGTGGCACGTAAAGTACCCTCCGCCACACACCGTTGGTGACTTGCAGTGTATAAATGTAGATGTAGATATAGATACCAACATTATGCATGTTAAGATGTTCGATTGATCTGATTGGTTTGCGATGTTCCAGCGATTCTATTTGAACTCTATGCTGATGTACCGGCAAGGACCATTTTCGCAGATTAACATGCAAGTACGTAATGGATGTTAAGTTTCTCAATATAATTCGTCGCACTCACACATTATACATCCGCTGTAAGAACAATGTCATGCATTTACAATTTTGGTGGGTAGTTAGATTTAGTAGGTTCTGGACAACTAGACCAATCTTATAAAATAAAAAAAACTACTAAATTACACACACAATTTTTTATTTTCCATAAGATTGATCTAATGATCCAGAACCTACAAAATCTAACTACTATCCTTTGTACCTAATAATAATATAGTATAATATAATATTATAATAATTATAACAAAAAGTCATTTGTCTTGCATACATTTCCCATAGGTGAATGTAATGTATGTAAATAAATTAGGTAATTAACTATTATTTTTTTAAAAAGCATTTTTATAACATTTCCTTAGACCCAAAAAATGTCCTATTTTTGACTTCTGTGGAAAACGTGTTTTTTAAAATTATTTCCAAAACAAATTTTTAAAAGGGACATTTTTACATCATTTTTTAGACCCAAAATTTGTCCTGTTTTTGACTTTTGTGAAAAATATGTTTTTTAAAATTATATTAAAGAATAAGCATATATAATTATTTAATTTTCTCTTTATCTGCCAGAAGATTATTATGAGCTGTTGTTTGTAAAGGTTTCCAAAGGAAGATTTATTTACAGTTCTACCATATTTACAAGTATCTTTAATTTTATTACATTCCTTACAGCTTTTTTTACACACATATTTATATCCACCTGTTCGATATTTATCTTTATGACATTTGTCAATACTTTTTTTAATCATACATTCACTACACTGTCTTAATTGTGGCTTGGCACAGCCTAAAGACTGCTTTAGCTGTCGCTTAGTGTTGTTCGTTTAAAGAATATATTTTTTTCACTATCTGAAAATTGCAAAACATCGAACACAATGTCCTACACATTTTCTGTGTGTCGGACTTCTCTGACCCTAAGGACACAGCGCTACACGAAGACTAAGTTCTGAATTAACAGAACTACTTCTTTTATTTGGGCTATTTTTAAGTACATAGGCGAGTGTGTTGGATATTTTAGACAAATGGCCAGCACTTTCCACACAAATTCGTTATAATGACCTTTGATATGGTCACTCTCATTGGTCAACGATTGTGTGAAATTTGGATGAAGTAAATGAGCTTGAAGAATGTATATATAGTTGGAGTTCTACTAACAAAGTGTCTTCTAAAAATCAACTTCTTCATAAATTAATGTAAGGCTCAAATTCACCTTTTCTTAACATTATTCCATTTTAAAATTGGAGAACAAGCCTGAACAATTGATTACTGTGATTTGAACAACAAAATTAGAAACAAAAATAGAGAAAATTACATCTAAAGTGAAGAATGTTCCCAAGTTATTTTCAATTGAACATATACCAGTGCCATCTGTTGGCAGAAGTTGGAATCTATTTAGTTCAAACTACTTTTCACAGATGTCTCTACAGTTCTCAAAGTACAGCTCGAAACATAAAAAATGCAACAAGTGGATCGCTTGAAAGATATATAATGCACCAAACCCAATTTTTTGTTTTAAAATGCAACAAACTGAAATTTTTCTTCAAATACGTTCATCCCATACTCACAGTAGGCGATATACCAAATCTCATCAAAATAACTTAATAAAGAAAAAAGTAGATTTTCATGACTCCACAGTTTTTGACTTTACATTAAGTGAAGATTTCTCAATCAAATATTAACCGATGTTTAAAATTCAAAGTGCTAACATAATCTTCATAAAAAAAGCTATCTAGAAAAAATATAAAAAATAAATCGGAAGTCATTTAATAAGTAAGATACTAAAATTTTTATTTTTTATTTTTTCTATCTTTCTTAAAATCTTTCGGAAATATATATAAGCAAAAAGTTAACACTTTTATAATTTTTTTAAGTTTCTAATTCATTTATATACAATCGAAATTTTCAGTAAGTAATCTATGTTGTGAATCATATGTAAGATTCTTTTTACCATACATAATTACATAAGCAAGTGTATCATTTGTAATTTAATCATTAAAAGTTACACATCATTTGAAAGATGTTTTTTGTGTAGTTACAACATTCGTTCTACATGTCATATTAATAACATAAATTGGATAATTATTTATAAAACTAAATGGACTAACATCAATATGTGATTCTAGTAAAGTAATTCTTTTAAAGTCAAGGAATGCATCATATGCTTTCAGAAAATTTTTTGGCGGATTAATATTCCACATTTCTTGAGGAATAACTTCATTTCTACCGTTTTTTAAATTAATATTCCATATTTTTACATGGTCAAATAATGATAAATCAGCTAATTGATTAATTTTACGATTTGTCTGAAATACAACAAAATCAAAATATGGCATATCATATTCTGTAGTTATAGTAATTTGTAATATCTAGTTCAAAATTGTTGTTACCAGATAAACCCGCAATTTCTTGTATTTGACGTTTGGAACAAGAAATAGGAATTTTTGGGTTTTTAAGAATAATTTCACGTTGTTCAAGTTCATAATTCGGATAATATTTAACAACTGGTACACGAATTTCCATAGATACTATGATAATTTTACCTTCTTTAGGAAGAGTATCTTTTATTTCAATTCCAGCATCATTTTTATCAGATCAATGAAAAATTAAGTCTCCAGAAGATGAACTAGGCGTATAAATTACAGTAAAATCTCCTTTCCACTTTATTTCTTTATAATTTGTAAAAAAAACACCAAGTAATGATAATGGATAAAGTACTTCATTTCTTTTACTATTTGTATTCCTGTATTAATCATATGTCCTTCTAAACTTATTTTGTCAGTAACAGATGAAGTTAGATGAAGTAAAACAGATGAAGAAATAAAAGGATGTTCAATTCTAGAGAAAATATTATTTCCTTTCTTCATCATTATAAAATCAAACAGTGTTGCTACAATTATGAACTAATTTTTTGTTTGATTTTCCATCATAAGTTGGATAATCTGTGCCATCATTTCCAATAATACTAAAATTCACATGTATAATTGTGTATGATTTGGATGAAGTGAACCATCACCATTATTTATTTCAATTTCTGTATCTTTGTTAGGAATGTTTAAATAATTTTTACTTTTCTCATTCACAGGGAATGAATGGAATTGATAATTTTCAATTTCATTCATGATGCAGTCTAAGATTGTTTTAGCAGTTACTTATTTATTAAGGAAAAAATTTATTAGGATATTTCTATAACAACTGTTACAGTAGCACCATTAAAGTCAATTAAGTTATCATTTTCATCACTTACAATAACTTCTAAATATTGAATTGTATCAAAAATAGTAATATACACATGATATTTTGGCTCATAATTTATTGGTCCACCAAATTCTGTATTGTGTTTCAATGAAACAATAATATTAGTTTCTTTATGAAAATGATCATTATGTTTTACATACATTCCATCAGCAAGATTAAATTTTATATTTATTAATTGAAAAGGAACTATTTTTGGAACACCTTCAGCTACAGATTTTTCATTAGGTGAAACAACTTGATTATGAAAACCAATTAAACTTCCAATACTATCTTCTATACCCATATACAACTTTACATCACTTTCAATAACAATTCTGATCGAAATTTTATCTGCTTTAATATGCATATCAGGTTTTTCGATTGAATAAATTTTTCTAAATTTTTTAGACTATATTGACTTACAGGAATTTCTATTGTTTCACCATCACAATAAAGTTTATTATTTTTCGATGTAATATTTGGTGTTATAAAGTTGTATAAAAACCAACTAATGAAACATTACTAAAACTGTCTTGTATTGGACCAGTTAACCTTTTTTTTAGAACTGATGATTTACCACTTAATTGAAATAATCTACTCATTTACTATTAAAAATTTTTATTAAATAAATGAATAAAACAGATTGGGAAACTATAGTAAGAATTCCAGAAAAGATGTCGAAAAACCAACATGGTAAACTGTTACCAAATTCTATTATATGTGCGATAATTGACCAAGTGGTAGTGGAAAACAACATTAATGATTGACAATTATATATTACTTCCAGGATGGTTAAACTGGAATAAAATTAATCATTCATATATTTATTCCAAAAGCTTAGATCAACCAAAGTATCAAGAATTTATAAAACAATGTAAAAAATTGAAGATAAAATTCATGAAAATATTGTTAGTATTATTGAAAATAACGAAGAAATTATTCCTTTAGATGAATGTGAAGATAATTCAGTTGTGGTATTCAAAGATTTCATTTTAGAAAATCAAGATATTGTAAGAGAATATTTTAGTGGAGGCAACCAAAAATGTATAGATTGCTTTTATTTACCTCAAACTTATTCGAAAATACCTAAACAGTTAGAGACAATCTAAATTTTTTCAATATCTTTAGACAAGATGATGCAAATTTAAATCATATTTATCGTGAATTGGTTGGTGGAGATTTAAAGTTCGATAATTTTAAAGTTAATGTGTAGCAAATGTAGGAACGATGAGTTTGGATTTTTCACAATAGATATGTATAGAAAACCAAATGAAGGTTAGTTTAGAAATAAATTATAACATTTCTGAGCAACATAAACAGTAAACATAAACATAAACGTAAATGGAAACATAAACATAAACGTTAAACATAAACATTAACATAACAAATGTTTTTTCCTTCCTGAATAAATGTTTGTAATGTATTATGATTAAGAAGTTGTTAAACAAGATAAAGAAAACTAAAAGAAAGCTGAAGAATTAAAAGTACAATTTAAGCTTTGGAAAAAGCAACCAAGAACAGAATATGAAAAATATAAAAAGGAAGATCAACCTGTTATTGACGCAATTGAACAAGTTAAACAAGGAATAATGTTGAGAAAGCAATAGAAGGGAATAAAGAAGTTGAAAAACAAATGATTCCATATCGTCATCATATAGAATATTTCGGAGATTTATCACCAATTAAACCATTAAAAGATTGGTCTGATGATACTCCTGGAAAATATGATTATACATTAAGTGAATCATAAATTTAAGATGTATTAAATAAAAATCAAGGAGAAAAAGAATTAGTAGTCATCAAAATGAAAACAAAAGATAATTGAAACTAAAAAGATAAATGTTAGTGAAAGAATGTTAAAGTACATTAATCATAGTGAAGATAAAGTTTTGGTTTTAAACCTGTTGGCATGTTTAAATATGTTGGTAATTTTCCTGTTGAATTCAGTGGAGGTAAATTAAAAATTGGTGAGAAACAAATGAAGGTACAGATGGGTTAGTGAGACTTCTGACTGAAGAAGAAATTACTATTGATGATATGAATGAAAAATACGATGATGCAGATTTATCAAATTATGCAGACATATTATATAATTCAGGTGCATTGTATTCTGATAATAATCCACATGAAATAAGATCAAGTAAATGTAATAAATTTAAATACTTCATGCAAGAAAGTGTTAATGATTATTTCCCAAATGTAAGAAGAAATTCAGCTATAGATACTTCAGATTTTAGTTCTCCAGAATGAAAAGGTAAAGGGTTAATTAAATATATACAGAGAAATCAGTTGAATATGTTTGGATGAATGATGTTAGACAATTAATTGATAGATTAGCAGTTATTCATGGTGAAGAACTAGCTGCAAATAAGAATTATTATAATGAAAAAGTTAGTATTGCACAAATGTTAACAAATAAATTTAGTGATTTTATAATTGATAATCCAATAGGAATTCCAAATTTAATTAGATTTTTGAATAATCTTCCACATACGTTTTGGAAAAGTGATGAACATGGAAAAAGATTTGTCAAATTGGGTTTTAAAAAATTAATGATCCAATGCCTGAAATGCATTTACCAGGCTATAATTACTGCAGACATTTCACTATACTTCAAGAAAGAATATAATGTTGTGATCCAGGGATAAATCCATTAGATGAAGCTTGTAGAAAACATGATATTGCTTATAGAGATAATAAAGAAAAAAGCTGATAAAGAACTTCAATTAGCTGCAAAAGAAAGAATGCATGAAGTGATGCTAGTTTGAAAGAGAAAATTGCAGCACCTGCAGGTAGAGGAATAATCTATGGAAAACGAAAATTACGTATGGGAATTAATGTTGATGAACATGGTTGGGGATTATAAATTTTTAAACTATATAAGAAATCTTTATTAAATTTTTAACTATATAAATGAATAACTTTACAATTGATTATACTTTGCTACCTAGCAGCAAAACAGAACCAAAGGCAATTAAATTAAAGTTAAATAATGAACAATTAAATGAAACTGAACCAATTTTAACAGAGGTCCAAAAATGGAAAAAAAGAAAAGAAATTTGGTGGAAATTTACTTATTAGAATGGATATTGCTGTTGTTAAAAAAATTATTCAATATTTAACAAAAAAAGAAAAATGGTAAACACAACACAACACAACATGAAGGCGAATTTTTACCATTATAATTAGCTGCATTACCATATTTAGCAACAACTGATTCTTTAGCTAGTTGATCTGCAGCCATTGAAAATGCAGTTATAAACAAGAAGAAATCTGATAAAGAATTAGAAGAAGAAGAAAGACATAACATAGAAACGGAAAAGAAAGCTGGAACTGGAATAAGGAAAACAAAAAGAAATTCGAAAAAGTAATTAAAAATATTATAATGTATTAAGTAATTATGATAAGGAAGAACTCACTAAACAATTAAGAATTAAACACTTTCGTGGTGTATTAATGATTGATGAATTACCAAATACGCCACTTAAATTTGAATGTGGTACAGTAATTTTAGATCCATCTGATAATCCTGGTACACATTGGATTTGTTTTTATAAAAAATAAAATAAAAAATAGTTTTTTATTCCTTTGGTTTTAATATGCCAAAACAATTAGTGAACTATTTAGGAAAAAATGAACTATATTACAATACAGAGAGAATACAAAATTTTTATGGAGTAATATGTGCTCATTTGTGTATTCTTGTTTCAAAATTGCTTTGTAAAAATTATAATTTTAATGAAATTTTAGATTTAATAAATGGACATTTTTGGAAATAAGATTCATTTATTTAAACAAAGTGTACTTGTAGCTAATACATCTACATTTAATGTCAAAAAAATTGAAAATGTGATTAAACAATTTGAACCAATGATAACTAATGCAATTAAAAAATTTCAAAAAGAATTTAATGCTATTTTTAAAGTAACTTATGGATATATTTGTTTGAAAAATAGAAGAATTGCTAATGTAAATGATCCAATCGTTGCAAAAGATATAGTTAACAAACAAAAGTAGAAAGAAATTATGTTACAAAACCTGAATACATTGGTATTCTAACACTATTTAGTAACCATGTCACCAATACGAAATTTAATGAAAAAAGTAATCAGATTGATCATGATAACAACAACACTTTTAAAAATTTCTTTACAAAAATGGAAGTAGAAAAAGCTTTCTCAGATTCCTTCTCAAAAGCAGATTTAACACCATACCTAGAGCAGTAAAGTAATCTTAAAGAAAAAGTATATGATAAATAAATGAATTTACTTTTATGACATGTGGTGAACAAATAATGTATAATTTTAAGTGTGATTTCATTATCAAAAGAATCATTATTGTTGGTCAAAATATAGAGACTTAAACTTCGATGATTGTGATATAACAGTCAGAGTAGCTGATAAGCTGTATAAAATAAATAATAATATCCAGTCAATAATGGTACATAAATCAAATTTTATAACTGTAATATTGAAAGATTCTGTTAAAACTGTTCCTGTAGATGTAAATATAATTGTATTCGGTGAAATAATTAAAAATTAAAAATTTAATAAATATTTTATCTATATGAATGGAAAATCATAGTTCGGATAATTATCATATATATTGTTTAAAGTGTAAAAAGTTAACTGATAAACATAATCCACATAGAGTAATAACTAAAAATGAAAGACAAAGAATTGAAGGTGTTTGTACAGTTTGTAAAACTAAAAAGAGTAAATTTGTTAAAAAAAATTGGAAGTGCCACTGAAAGCTTCAATAATATTCGTGAAAATATAATTAATGAATTACATAAACCAATGAGAAATAATTTTAAAAGAAGAAATGTTGTTTCTTTTAGCATTGATTATTTATGGCAAGCTGATTTAGTTGAAAAGAATCAGGAAATTTAAAAGGTATTTCTAAAATAAATAAAGGATATAAATATTTATTGACTGTTATTGGTATCTTTACGAAATTTGCTTGGGCTGTTCCTATTAAAGATAAAACAAGTAAGAATGTAGTTTATGCTTTTCTAAAACAATTTATTGATAGAAAGCGAAATAATTTACAGACAGATAACGATAAAGAATTTAAAGAATTAATGAAAAAATATAACATTAATCATTATTTTACTTTTTCAGTATCAAAATCGTCTATTGTTGAACGTATTAACACAACACTTAAAGAAAAGATGTGGAAGAAATTTTCTTTACAATGAAATTAAAAATGGATAAATTTAGCTAAAGATCTAATTGATGAATATAATAACACAAAACTTTCTACAGTAAAAATTAAGTAAATGACAAAAATTTTAAAATAACTAATATTGGCTCTAATGAAGCTGAATCTAAATTTAAAAAAGGTGATAAAGTGAGAATTAGTAAGCTTCAAGGTCTTTTTGAAACAAGATGTACAGCTAATTGGTCAACAGAATTATTTGAAATTGAAGATGTTACTCATTCTAAGCCAGTTACACTTAAATTAAAATATATAAAAGGAAATATTTATGAACAAGAACTACAGAAAACGAAATATCCAGATGTATACTTAGTTGAAAAACTTTTAAAATGAAAGATAATAAAGTTTACGTTAAATGGTTAGGTTTTGATAATTCACACAATAGTTGGGTAAATAAATATAAAGTTATTTTATAGTAGTTCAGTTTGTTCAAGACTCAATTGTTCTTGTTTATTGTTATTCAAAATATTGAAATAGTTCGTATGACAGTCAAGCCTTAAATTTTCTTTCATTCTTTGATACAGATTTATTGAATTAGGATTATAGTTCAATCTTAACATTTCTTCACAATTTGGATGTCTATCTTTGATTTTATATAGTTGTTTCTGTAAATGTTGTCGTTGTGTTCTAATGACATAATAGTCATATTCACATTCATCATCAAATAATTTTAAAAGAATAAATGTTGGTCTTAAGTTTTCATTAATTGTTTTAGGAACTACATTTGCTAATAAATCATTTATATCTTCATTTCCTTTACCTATTACTTCCGAAGCCATATTAATTGTTTCTCCTAAATTTTCGATTTGTTTTTTTATCCAATTTACATATTTCACGTAAAGATTCTATTTGATACTTATAAGCATCAATCATCTCTTTACTAATCTTATATTCACCATGTTTTCTAATTGATGGTAAAACTTCATGTGTAATCCACCTTTTAAATTGTTTAGCTTTTTCATTTATAGATGAAAGAATAAGAGAATATAATCCCGACTCATTTATAAGTATTGAAGATTTTTGATTACCTTTAAACCCTGGTTATTTACCAGGTTTAGATAAATGTTCATATTTCACTTTATCATCAATATCAACATGTTTTCTAATTGCATTGACAGTATCTTTATACTCTAATATCTGTGCAACATCTTTTGGTTTAAACCATGGCTTATTTTCTTCATCAATAATCATAAAAAAATGGTTATTTTCATATGTAAGCTTGTTGTTGAACATATCTACAATCGATTCCATTAGAGAGATATATTTTTATTAGTTTTGCGAAAAATAAACATTATGTGAAATTTGTAGTTTGTAATTATGATTAAATTAAATTCTAGACAGAAAATAACTTTATGTATTATATTAGTTTTTAATTCTATTTAACTGAAGATACTTCTCTTATTACTGTTTGAGAAAGTAATAGTAGCTTCACCAGGTTTAGAACTGCAAAAGAACAAGTTAGTTAAATATTTATAAGATATTGGTTACTTAGATATTTCAACGAAAACTGAAATAACGCAAGTTAGTGACGAATTATTAAGAGAATCATTAATATTATTTCAATTAACACACAATCTTGACGTTACTGGTCAATTAAATGTAGAAACTTTACATTTTATGAACAAACCAAGATTTGGTGTAAATGATTCATTTGATAGTTATAGATCTGGTATGTATAAATGGAATAAAAAGAATATAAAATTGGATTATAAAGGAGCAAATGAAAGAGTATTGGAATTTACAAATGCAGCTTTTAGATTTATGGCAGAAATATAGTGGTATTCAGTTTATTCATGATATCAATTATCCTGAAATTTTAGTTACAGGTAAAAGACGAATACATTTTTATCAATTTAATGGTCAACATAGACCATAGGACTTAGATGGAAAAGGAAATGTATTAGGTCATGCTTTTTTTCCAAGTAGGAATAATGATCCATTAGAAATACATAAGGATAAAGATGAAAACTGGTACTCGGAAATTGATAAAAATACACCAAAATGTCAAACAAATCTATTTGAAGTTTTAGTACATGAAATTGGTCATGCATTAGGTTTACAACACTCAGATGATTTTGAATCAATAATGTATCATTATAATGGTTCACATTTAGAATTATCTCAAGATGCTGTTGATGCTATTAAAAGTTTATATGGAACACAAACAACAACAACAACTACTACTACTACTACTACTACTACTACTGCTACTACTACTACTATGTCACCTAAATCAATTGAACCAACTGAACCAACTGAATCATTATGTGAACTTAAGAAATTTGTATATTTTTCATAGTAAGTGGGTTTCAATAAATGAGAATAAATTACTATTAACAACTAATTGGTTAACATTTTTACCACAAGGTTTACTGAAAATAGATTGAATATATCAAAGACAAAGTGGTGAAATTGTAATATTTATGGACAATATGTTTTATATGGTAGATTTACACACATTACAATTAATTTCAGGATATCCAAAGTCAATAACTACTATAGAATTACGTAAAAAAATTTTGTTGAATGGTATAGTACACACTTATTGAGGTAGAACATGATCAAAAGTCTTACGCAGATATGTTATTTTTAGGCAATCGAGATCTGTCGATTATTTTCAAAGTTTCCCGTCTTACTTCCTCTGCTTCCTCCTTTGGAAGCCCTCATACTACTTCTTCCACCCACTGATAATGTCTCGTTTCGGGATTGTTCTGGGTACGGGGGTGGAAGTATGAGCAGCTCTCCAGTCCCTTATAGATGACCCTGATATAACGATCCTACCAGTGGAGAAAGGGAACGCGACAGTGCTGTTAAGTACTGCTGAGTACTGGCAGAAAATAAACCTTCTGCAACAAGGTGAGGCCTACAAGGGGCTGAAGAAGGATCCAATCCCGACGATGAGTAGAAAGACGATAGCTCTGCTGAAGAAATCGGACTTACCAGAGCAAATGAAGAAGCGACTGTACCCCAGAGCTCCAGCGATACCACGCCTCTGCGGACTCCCCAAGATCCATAAGGAAGGGGTACCTCTGAGACCGATTGTTGACTCCATCAACTGTCACAGTTACTAACTTGCTAAATACCAACGACACTGCTCAAACCCCTTGTGGGACACTGCAGCCACCATGTGAGAAACTCAGCCGAATTCGTAAAAATACTCAGGGACGTGCGACTACAAAATCGAGGACCTACTCCTGAGCTTCGACGTGACGTCACTTTTCACAAAAGTGCCTCTTAAAGACTCCTCGGCACTTTTAACCCAGCATTTTGAACCACAAACAGTCAGCCTCTTCGAACACGCACTAACAACCACGTACTTTCAGTGCTATGGGGAATTCTTCGAGCAGATCGATGGTGTGGCGATGGGCTCCCCATTTTCTCCTGTGATTGCAAACTGCTATATGGAACATTTCGAGGAGGTGGCCCTTCAAACTGCCAGACAGAAACCAAAGCACTTCTTCCACTATGTCGATGACACTTTTGTCGTGTGGGGACATGGCAAACAGGTACTAGATGAGTTTTTTGAACACCTCAACAGCATCCATCTGAACATCAGATTTACAATAGAAATGGAAGAAAATGGATGCCCCCTTCCTTGATATTTTAATTAAGAGGAAGGCAGATGAATCACTAGGCCATGCAGTACATAGGAAGAAGACACACACAGATCTATACCTTCATGCAACAAGCTGCCACCATCCAGCACAAAGACAAACAGTACTGACCACCCTGATACATAGGGCACACGTTGTCTGCAACAAAGACAGCCTACCATCCGAGCTGCAACACCCAAGGGAAGTCTTCCAACAAAGTGGTTACAGTAAAACGCAGATTGACAGGGTGCTTCAAAGGAAGAAGAAAGCAATGAGAACCCAAGAAGAAAATAATGAAGGAGAAGAAGAAGAGAAATGACTCGCTTTCCTTCCATGCGTGGGTCCACTCTCGGCCAAAATCGCACGACTTCTGGGAAAATACAAGATCAAAACCATTCTCCGACCACCACCGAAGACGAGGAAGCTCCTAGGTTCTGGCAAAGACGCTCTGAACCTTAACACACCAGAAGTATACAGTATACCATGTGAATGCAGAAAGCAATACATTGTGCAAACACAGCGCTGCATATCTAAATGCAAAGAACATATCAGATGTGTGCGACTAGGCCACACAGAAAAATCAGCCATAGCAGAACACAGCTTCAATGAAGAACACACTCTCAAGTTTGAAAACACGAAGGTACTGTGCTGAGTACCTGGCTTTTGGGAAAGAGTTATCAAAGAATCCATAGAAATAAGGATTCACAAGAATCTGGTCAACAAAGATGAGGGATACCAACTCATCTCAGCATGGAACCCTGCGATAGGGGCAATCTGTCTGGAGCACACCCACCAATGTCCTCTGCCGCAGATGCAGACAGAATGCTTACTCCAAGAATATAAATAGCCCGCTCTCCGTGAATCTTGACACTTCGCCAGAAGATGGGTAGTAATACAATTCCCGAAACGTCGCGAGATATCAACGCTACCACCCAGCTGGAGACCCTAGAAACCTTCATCAACAGATAATATATGTAATATTCCACAAGTAAACAAGAAATTTGTTGGTAAAATGAAAGATGAATGTAATGGAAAAATAATGGAAGAATTTTGTGGGTTAAGAGCAAAGATGTATGCTTATAAAGTTGTTGACAAAATAGAAAAGAAATCTAAAGGAATTAAAAAATGTGTTGCTAAAGACAAAATAAGTTTAGAAGATTATAAAGATTGCTTGTTTAACAATATAGAACAATATAGAAAATTTAATTTAATTAAAAGTGAAAAACATGAAATATATACAATTCAAGTAAACAAAAGTCCTCATGATACTAAAAGATATGTTTTACAAAGTAGAATAGATACATTACCACATGGTCATTACTCATTATCGAAAATCTAATAAATAATTATTATATATAAATCTGATAAACTTTATTCTATATAAACAGAGACTATAATCAAGAAGCTTAATAATGTTAGTGTCTTGAGAAGAGATTAAAAAAATAGGATTAATCTCTAGGATTAATGTTTTATATAATGTTACTGACTCTGACTATTTAAATACTAGATATGGAGAAAAAATATGTATGGAACTTAATAATGATTTTAAAGTTATTTTACCAGATAGATATTACAAATTAATTGATCATTGGGAACTTGAAATAATTAAAAAAAGACAATTGAAACTGAAATATAAAAAAATGAAGAAACTTAAAAATAGAAATAATGAATTTCATGATATAGAATACATGAGGTGAAATTTTTAAAAAACTTTTTTTCTCATTAATTTAATTTAATTTAAATGGACAACACTAAGTGACAGCTAAAGCAGCCTTTAGGCTGTACCAAGCCACAATTAAGGCAGTTAGTGAATGTATGATTAAAAAAAGTATTGACAAATGTCATAAAGATAAATATCGAACAGGTGGATATAAATATGTATTTTAAAAAAGCTGTAAGGGACGTAATAAAGTTAAAGTTACTTGTAAATATGGTAGAACTGTAAATAAATCTTCCTTCGAAAACCTTTACAAACAACAGCTCATAATAATCTTCTGGCTGATAAAGAGAAAATTAAATAATTATATATACTTATTCTTTAATATAATTTTAAAAAAACATATTTTTCACAAAAATCAAAAATAGGACAAATTTTGGGGCTAAAAAATGATGTAAAATGTCCCCTTTAAAAATTTGTTTTGGAAATAATTTTAAAAAACACGTTTTTCACAGAATTAAAAGACAGGACAATTTTTGGGTCTAAGGAAATGTAATAAAAATGCTTTTTAAAAAATTATAGTTAATTACCTAATTTATTTATTTACATTACATTCAACTATGGGAAATGTATGCAAGATAAATGATTTTTTGTTATATTTATTATTATATTATATTATACTATATTATTTTTAGGTAAAAGGGATAGTAGTTAGATTGTGTAGGTTCTGGATCATTAGATCAATCTTATGGAAAATAAAAAATTGCAAGTGTTAACGAGTAATTTGCGAGTGTGAACGAGTAATTTTTTATTTTTTATGAGATTGGTCTAGTGGTGCGGAATCTACAAAATCTAACTACTTTGGTGTCCCACAATACTGGTTGGCTAAATATTATGATGATACGTTGTATACAACGTCCACAACGTAGTCAAGACTACGTAATGAAGCCAAAATTGTGGATAAAATTGAAATGTAGTTTGTTCATTAACACTTTTCTTTTCACTAACTTAATTATGAAATATGAATCTGGGTTGGAGGTGATGATCCTATCCTTCTTTTCAGTATTAGAATGGTCGATATCGTGTTCTGAATAATGCGTGTCATATAATGTCCAAATATCGACACGACACAGGCTCTCAGTTCTGCACTTAAATGTCCACTCTTTGCTCTCGAAATGTTCGATGTGATTGTCTTTCACACGCAGGGTTCTATTTAATGGTGTATGCACTGTTTTTTAGTATTTTAGGTCCTCGTTAAGTAATGTCTGGTAGTTAATAAGCGAACTATTTTTATGCTGGCGCGTTGTTTGTATCAGTTAGCCCCGCAGTCGTCCAAGGACAAGATTCTCTTAATGTTCCGTGCACACGCGTTTCACAATTTTTATAAAAGACAGAGTTACGTAAGCTATAGCTTTCCGTTGCGTACAACTTTTTTGGGCTCCACAACCGTGATAGCTTCCAAAAGAGTATTTTTCCCAGCTAACACAAAGTTTGAATTACGTCGTCGGAATCATTTTCACTTCACCCAACAATAAACGTCTCTGATCACTTCGTCATACGTAATGTATTTTAAACGTGCTTAAAGAGTCTTTAAATAATCTCCTTAACGAATTTCGCAGTCACGTACCACTTTTTCATCGACTAGCCCGATTCCGATAACTGAAAGTAGAGAGCTCAATAATGTGTTACATGTTCTTTTATATGTATTAAAAAACAAACGTGCTCCTTTGCTACTTTTCTTTTTATTACTTCTCATTATATCGATTCTTAGTAATACTGTACAGTTATTAAAGTTTCGTATTACTTTCCCCTTTTTAATTCTTCAAAAATAAAGTTTATTTATCCCTGATTTTAATTAATGTGATGCTAATTGACACGCCTGCCCCAAAGTACCGTTATAATACCCGAGTTTCCTAACCTTTATCGAGAGAGTAGGAGTGTGGAACAGTGGTGATGTACGTTGCGAAAGGTTAATCACAAAATGCAGTTAGTTCCCCATCCCTCTCAGTTTTTTATGCCTCACTTCTGATTCTAAACCACGAAAGTTTAATACATCATGCTTAGTAACATAATTGGTTTACATATTATCTTTGTATCTATGATTGCACTAAGCGCTCTCAATTTCCTGATGGATTCTGAAATGCTTCCTTGGTTCACGGGCGTCGCATCGGATAATGTTGTGGAAGCTGCACAATATTTCGAGGAGACAGTTGCTCGTCATCTTCAGGTGCAGACCGACGTAATGCTGCAATGGCTCGCCAAGATATACGTTGGCTCGCTAGAGATGCGCAGGTCCCAAAGGTTAAGGCTATAACGTCAAAGTAGACGAATCATAGAGCACGGCGACCTCCATTGCCCCCTGCCGTACAGACGGGCCACGGGCTTTCATTCGTGACGCGGGAAAAGCTCGACCGCAAATAGCGGCACAGCACGCGTGCAGGCAGTGTTGGCGCCCAGTTCAAGTGTGCGGACTTTGATTCTCCGTCTGTGTTGACTCGGATTCGTTCGACTGCGGCCGACGATGCCTTAGGTCTGCCAGTGCTAGTTCCCATGCCTCGCTGAGTTGAAATCCTGTGTCTCCGTGTCTCTATTGATCAGGTCGTTGCTTACATGAATTTCGACTGCTTCTTTAGTGTTGAAATCCCTGTACGTGGAGGTGGACAAAAGGATCTTTGTCTCTCTGTAGTTCATGCTGTGTCGCGTGTGAAGACAGAGTTCAGCCACAGTAGACTTTTCTGGCTGACCCAGTCTGGTGCGAAGTCTGTGTTCAGCACATTAATCCTCAACAGTGCGACACGTCTGGCCAATGTATGATTTCCCACACTAGCACGGGAATTTATATATCCCTAGTCTCCTTAGAACTAGGTCATCTTTAACAGAACCCTGCACAGTTTGCACTCGCGCTGGAGGGCGGAAGACACATTTTATTTCATGTTTTTTGAAAAGCCTGCCAATGTTAAAGAACACGTCGCCAACATACGGTTCTCTCTTGACCAGTGTACATGAAACGAACGCGGTAACCACACACTTGTAAATCTGTTGGTATACTGCTTATGACATGCATTTCCACGGACCGAATTCCACTGTAATCTGTGTTGAGTAGACCGACGTTCACGACGGACGTTTTTCACGTTACAATAAAGAGTCATTGTGTCCTTAGAAAGTTGTCACCTACCTCTGGCACCTACCTCGAACACTCGAACATTGGTATAGTCAATTTCAGCATCTGCGAGTGACACCATACCAACGGAATTATTGCGGTGCTAGAACGGGACTAGAAAATCATTTCATGACGGTAATCATTCAACGGGAAGGGTATCCATAAATTTCACGTAAAACACATACACGTCTGCGTCGAAATAGGCAGTGTGGACCTGATCAGAATTCAAATGAACCGTATCGACAAGCCAATCGTGCACTTCTAAAGATCTGGGCGGCACGTGTCGCGTTGTTTTATCTAAAGTATAGCTCACAGTAAATTTTTGTAAAATACAACTGGAAACCATGGTACTCATAGCGGAGCGGCCGAAGCCGCTGCAAGTATACAAACACAAATAAAGAGTAACGCAAAACGGAGGTGCTACGACTCACTTGTCAGACAGAACAACACTAACGAAGGAAACTTCACACACGCGACGACGCTGTGGCAAGTAAGATAAACAGGAACCTTCCCGCCGGGCGCTCGAAGTGAAACTAGGCTACGGAGGCATTCAGAACCACAGTCTCACCAGCTATAAGGGAGCGGAGCGAGAGAGCGAGGGAGCGGAAGGCAGTATGAAAAATTTGAATGTGTGGTATGACTTTTTAGTTACACTGAAGGAGTCAATTTGGAGGCTGCGTTGTTCGTAGTAGCTTGTATGTGCAATTACTTGGCTGTGCCACAACTAACTGAATGTTGAAATGTGTGTGAATCGTCTGCCGGAGTGGCCGAGCGGTTCTAGGCGCTACAGACTGGAACCGCGCCACCACTACGGTCGCAATTTCGAATCCTGCCGCGGACATGTATATGTGTGATGTCCTTAGGTTAGTTAGGTTTAAGTAGTTCTAAGTTATAGGGGACTGATGACCACAGAAGTTAAGTCCCATAGTGCTCTGAGCCATTTTTTGTATGTCAATTCTTAAGGGACCAATTGCTGAGGTCATCGGTCCCTAGACTTACACACTACTTAAACTAACTTATGCTAAGAACAACGCACACACCCATGCACGAAGGAGGAGCCGAACCTCCGGCGGGAGTGGCTGCGCAGTCCGTGACATAGCGCCTCGGACCACGCAGCCACTCCGCGCGGCCACAACTAATTAGCCTGTTATCACTGCAACCCTCAGATTCGTAATTTCGCAGTTGTGCATGTCTAGCATAGCCCTTCCCGCCGAAGAGGGTGGGGGGGGGGGGGGAGGACTCACTCTCGTAGGGAATTCAGACGGGCTACGTCTATAGGCTCTTCGGTACGGTTTCAGAGGAACTGCAACGCCATCGTATTTTAGAGATTTGAGGCGGAGAATGACGCCGAGCAGGGGGTTCTGCCGACCGCAGTCACTTTAAATCCGCGGTCATGCAGACGCGAATTTCCGAGGGTTAGGCGCGGCTCACCCCACGTTCCCACCACCCCAGGACTTCCAGAAGTGAGCGCGGGGAGTTCCCTGACAGCTTAGGTCCGCAGCTCACCTCTCGTTTTCAGAACGACATGCCGATTTCAGAGGCACCTTAGGGCGGACGTGTTGATGCCCGAATGCATCGAAAGCCTCGCTAATATTCTATGTTGAAATTAACACTGTGGCAATGCGCATCTCCAACAGAAGTAAGAAATAGGTTTGACGTACCGTCGACTCCGGCTCTGAGCACTATGGGACGTAACAGCTGTGGTCATCAGTCCCCTAGAACTTAGAACTACTTAAACCTAACTAACCTAAGGACATCACACACATCGATGCCCAAGGCAGGATTCGAATCTGCGACTGTAGCAGTCGCACGGTTCCGGACTGCGCACCTAGAACCGCGAGACCACAGCACGTACCGTCGACCGAGGACATACAGAAGTCGACAAAATTACCACTTGCAGTAATAAAACTCTTTAAAAGCTGGTCTTAAAATGCAAAGTAACTACAACACAAGGAATATTTCCCGAAGCACGATTACAAAATCACTAGGGAACATCTTGATCACCTTTCACCTCGTAAGTACTGAGCTGTGATACTGAGATGCAATATGAAATGGTTCAAATGGCTATGAGCACTATGGAACTTAACATCTGAGGTCATCAGTCCCCTAGAACTTAGAACTACTTAAACCTAACTAACCTAAGGAAATCACACACATCCATGCCCGAGGCAGGATTCGAACCTGGGACCGCACCAGTCGCGCGGTTCCGGACTGAAGCGCCTAGAATCGCTCGGCCACCGGGGCCGGCTTGGCAATAATAGCCGCAGCTGATATTTTAACGTCGTTCCGAAGAAACCGTTCCATGCCAAACGCCCAGGAGGAGGGGTGGGGGGCAAAGTGTGCGCTGATATGAAACTTCCTGGCAGATTAAAAGTGTGCTTCTGTAAAGTCTGGAAGGTAGGAGACGAGATACTGGCAGAAGTAAAGCTGTGAGTACCGGGCGTGAGTCGTGCTTCGGTAGCTCAGATGGTAGAGCGCTTGCCCGCGAAAGGCAAAGGTCCCGAGTTCGAGTCTCGGTCGGGCACACAGTTTTAATCTGCCAGGAAGTTTCATATCAGCGCACACTCCGCTGCAGAGTGAAAATCTCATTCTGGAAACCTCCCCCAGTCTGTGGCTAAGCCATGTCTCCGCAATATCCTTTCTTTCAGGAGTGCTAGTTCTGCAAGTTTCGCAGGAGAGCTTCTGTAAAGTTTGGAAGGTAGGAGACGAGATACTGGCAGAAGTAAAGCTGTGAGTACCGGGCGTGAGTCGTGCTTCGGTAGCTCAGATGGTAGAGCGCTTGCCCGCGAAAGGCAAAGGTCCCGAGTTCGAGTCTCGGTCGGGCACACAGTTTTAATCTGCTAGGAAGTTTCATATCAGCGCACACTCCGCTGCAGAGTGAAAATCTCATTCTGGAAACCTCCCCCAGGCTGTGGCTAAGCCATGTCTCCGCAATATCATTTCTTTCAGGAGTGTTAGTTCTGCAAGTTTCGCAGGAGAGCTTCTGTAAAGTTTGGAAGGTAGGAGACGAGATACTGGCAGAAGTAAAGCTGTGAGTACCGGGCATGAGTCGTGCTTCGGTAGCTCAGATGGTAGAGCGCTTGTCCGCGAAAGGCAAAGGTCCCGAGTTTGAGTCTCAGTCGGGCTCACAGTTTTAATCTGCTAGGAAGTTTCATATCAGCGCACACTCCGCTGCAGAGTGAAAATCTCATTCTGGAAACCTCCCCCAGTCTGTGGCTAAGCCATGTCTCCGCAATATCCTTTCTTTCAGGAGTGCTAGTTCTGCAAGTTTCGCAGGAGAGCTTCTGTAAAGTTTGGAAGGTAGGAGACGAGATACTGGCAGAAGTAAAGCTGTGAGTACCGGGCGTGAGTCGTGCTTCGGTAGCTCAGATGGTAGAGCGCTTGCCCGCGAAAGGCAAAGGTCCCGAGTTCGAGTCTCGGTCGGGCACACAGTTTTAATCTGCTAGGAAGTTTCATATCAGCGCACACTCCGCTGCAGAGTGAAAATCTCATTCTGGAAACCTCCCCCAGGCTGTGGCTAAGCCATGTCTCTGCAATATCCTTTCTTTCAGGAGTGTTAGTTCTGCAAGTTTCGCAGGAGAGCTTCTGTAAAGTTTGGAAGGTAGGAGACGAGATACTGGCAGAAGTAAAGCTGTGAGTACCGGGCATGAGTCGTGCTTCGGTAGCTCAGATGGTAGAGCGCTTGCCCGCGAAAGGCAAAGGTCCTGAGTTCGAGTCTCGGTCGGGCACACAGTTTTAATCTGCCAGGAAGTTTCATTTTTAATATTGTTAAACAACTTGCTAGTTTAAATAAGCCTTAAGAACGAAATTCGACAATACAGGCTTGGAAATATACATAGTTTACTTGGTGACTGAATGGAAATTTAATATTGGGTGTCTGTCTGATATCATTTTAATGATTGTTCAAAATATTTTGGCGTAATCTACGATGCAATGCTTGAAACGGCGTTTTTTCGAGAATGTTGTCGGCTTCTACCATATTTTCCATGAGAAAATATCGGGACCCCTGAAATGCAGTAATAAACTAATCAGCACTCTCTTAAATACTGTAACGTGTATGGGCATCAGTATGTAAAACACGACTCTTCTTAAATTCCGTGTAGAAATGATGGGAAGTATCAAGTGAACCCTCCTTTACTGTAATTAATGTGAAAGCTCTGTGGTCTTCAATACCTATGCATTGACTTAATGACACCCGTTTAACGAAACATGTTGATACTGGGAATGTTTTACATTGTTAAATACATGTTTATACGAAAAGAACATAAGCAGAATATCTAATAATGTGTGAAATACACTTCTCAACAGCTTAAAATTTTATTTATTTATTCACTTAGTTTTTTTTTCGCGAAAAAAGAAGAAGAAACCAACTTTCGTTTCGTCTCATTTATTGTGCTGCAGCCTGCACGAAATCAGATTTCCCACTCTGTGCAATTGAGTAGTACGTGGCACTGCAAAGTTTATATAAACTTTTTAACCAAGCTTTTTTTCTTCGAGGAAAGATTTTTTTTAGGTTAGAACAAAAGGTGCGTTTGGGTGTAGACATAACAACAGTGTCCACATAAATGTCAACACACCACATCAACTGCCAACATGACTACTTAAACTTTGTAGCCTGTCTTCTCTGTCCACAGAAACCGCTAAAATGTTATAAGTATCAGTGGGATGAGAGTTGATCCAGCACACCTCACTGCAAGAAATTGCAGAAATTATTTGCTTTTTAAATTAGGCAGTGTCAAGAATATTCAAAACATGTTTACGTCCCAGCTAAAATTCTGACTATATGGGAAATAGAAGCCAAAAAAAGAGACTGTCCCGTTTTCTTTACGAGACGAATTCCAGCCGAAAGGTGTGATTCTACTGTACACTGACAACAGAGAAACAGGCGACAATGAAATTAAATTACTCTGCATTGTCGTTTTCTCATAGCAGAGCTACGTTGAGTAATCCGAGTTGGGCAGTTCATCGCTCAGTGTTTAAAGGAAAAATCTTTGTGCTCGTATGCCGTGTATAAAGTAAAATGCTTTGTGCTCATGTGCTGTGTTGTACGATTAGAACTGGATACAGTCTTTTTTTCTTTCCTTTTACAAATTATTTTTCTTTTGTTTTGAATGTTGGTTGACAATTTTGTAAGTGACTGAACATGAAAACAGTTAAAACAGCAAACTTGCAAAATTAAGTGGGGTGGCGTTTCGGAAATTATCAAAGGAAAGACGAGAACTAGAAGCCAATGTTCTAAAAATGCATGGCAGAGTACATAAATTTTTCGCAAAAAATGTTACTGTTTCGACTTCGAGTTCAGGTAGTATGGATGATATTTATGGCACTGCAGCTGTTGTAAAAGAAGTAAATACAGAGGAAAGAAAATTTAAAAATAAAGAAAAGCAAATTGTTCCTGATTTCGAGTCTCACGAAAAATTAAGTGTCGAGTCAAACATTACAGAAAGAAATAACCTCGTTAGTAATGATACTGCAGAATCGCGTGTCAATGAATCAACAATCCACATTCACTTATAACGTGGCATTAATCAAAATAGTAGCGTTGATTTTTCTAATTCAATAGGTAATAAAACCAGACACTTAAACAAAAATGTATTTTACCATAAACTTTTAAATGGTGAAACAACTTTGTGGGATTCTTTAGTATACTCCTGTAGCATAGGTGCTGTTCTTTGTGCACCACTTAAATTGTTTGGAGGTAAGGCCGCATTTGATACTAAAGATATTGCACATTGGAAAAATATTTCTAATACTTTATCTCATCATGAAAATTCACTTGAAGAAAAAAATTCTGAGTTATCACTCTTAACAAGAATAAAGTCATTTGGAACAATAGATAACCATTTCGAGTCATATGGTGAGACAGAAAAAATTAACTAGCGCAGTGTATTGTTAAGAGTGTTTGCAGTAGCGAAGAAGCTAACAATTCGTGGACTTCCCCTACGTGGACACGTTGAAAGATTCCATTCATTACATAATGGTCAATTTATGATGTCTCTTGAACTTATACCAGCGTTTGATCCTTTTCTCCCAGAGCACAATGAATGATGTGTAAATCCAGTGCAGGTACATGCAAGTTATTCTTCTTCAACAATCTGTGATGTAATAATAGAGCTGCGTACTGAACGAACAAAAAGAACTGTCGTAAGTGAAATAAAACAGGCCCAATATTTATCTATAATAGTAGATTCTACTGTGGATCTTTCATATTAAGATATATGAACTAGAATGGTGAACTTGAACGTTTCCTTCTATCTTTACCAAACCAGGGACACAAGACCGAATACTTAGCTCAGGCCATAGTAAAAGTCCTGTCTAGAAATTCGACTGATATTACTGACTGTAGACGCCAGTCATATGACAATGTAAGCAATATGTCAGGAACCTACACTGATTTGCAGGCATGCGTTAAAGAACGAAATCCGAAAGCACATTATGCGCCTTGTGCGGCAGATTGTTTGAATTTAGTCTACACTAATGCTGCAAGCTGTTGTCGGTGAGGATGTTCATTTTTCAATGTAGTGCCAAACCTTCATAATTTTTTCTCTGCATATTCACAGCGCTGGGATAAACTTATTTCTTTCATGAAACCAGGAAGCAAAACGGTAATAAGTGTATAACAAAAAGAAACAAAAAAAACGTTGGTCAGCAAGAGAGGAAGCATGTATAAGTCTATATGAAAACTGGGAGGGCGTTATCAATGCCCTCAGAGATATTGCCAACAATAATATGTTTGAAAAATCACTTGTGCGAAATGAGACTTCAGCTTTATTGAATCAACTCAGCAGACTAGAAACAGTATTCATGATAACAGTTTGGAAAAACATACTCTATAAATATGAAATTTCAAAGTACTAAAATATTGCCTGAATTATATGAATCACTTGCATGATTTATTGGATCTATTCATGGCATTTACGACTATTACGAAAATAAATCCATGGAGATTGTGACTGATATAGACTATGAATGTACCTATAAAAGACCACGAAAACGTAAATTTCATGATGACCTAGAAGCGGGCTATGAAGGAGATTTTCTGACTGGAAAGGAAAATTTAGATTCGAAATATTTCTCCCCGTACTCGACAACTTGTAGGCCGAATTAATGTGGAGGAAGGAAAGCTATAGAACACCGTAGGACTCCTTCACAGTTTTCAGTAATCTTAAGAACAGTATATTGCCGAACGTGCAGCAAAATTAAAAGCGTCAAATGAAACAGATTTAGAGCCTTCCTTCCCTAGTGAATGAGTATATTTTGCGGAACTTTTGAAAGCTTCTAAGATTAGTGATATACCAGTCGAAAGAAATAAATGTTTACGAAAAGAGAGGTTACACTCCGCGTTTCCGACTGTTGACATTGCTCTTAGCATATTTCCATGTAAGGCACTTACAAATTGTTCATCAGAACGCTCGTTTTCAGCTCTTAAAAGATTGAAACCGTAGCTACGTTCTACGTTGTCTGAGGAGAGATTGAACGCCTTGTCCATTCTTCAAATAGAAGCCGACCTGCTAAGTGATAACCGAGTGAACTATGAAGATATGATCAATGACATTTCTGCCGTCAAAGCCAGAGGCAAACTTTGCTGACACATGAGTTTGTTTATTTATGCATATTAGATTTAAAAATTTAATATTATAGTGTGATATTTATTATAACTTCCAGCACATTCACTGAATTTACAAACTACGTATTACTTGTTTATTTTACAATTGTCGATGGCAGAACACGGAACTGATCCTCGTTTACATGCAGACGTGAGCGAAGGTGCACGACAATACTTAACAATACCCGAATAACCCGGCCGCTTTGCGCTGTTCAGTCAGGTCATACTGATACTATAGTATATTACAACTGATGCGTATTGTTGGCGTCTGCTGAAATGTATAGTTATTGCGGAAATATACTTTATCGGAGATTACGCTCAGATGAAGAAGTGTTAATAAATAATGTAGTACAGTTCTGTCGATTAATACCTAAAAACTTTGCTAAGGCCGTTAGAAAGAGCTATGGTGAGAACAGTAGCTGCAGTACAAAACTGTTCGTCTCTTACATCGATTAAAGGTGTTGTGTTCACTTGTTACGCAGCATGTAACTACACAGACCCTAATGCTTTACACGTAAACTATTCGATTATAAAACAAATTTGATTTTTCCGCACTAGTCTGTAAAATTATGTAATAGCAAATCCAGTTCTGTGTTTGTTCGTCTGAATTAAGTTATTAGTTCGTGCACCGAAATCTCTTTTCATTTCTTACGCCTTCCTTTACATTCACGTATTAATACCGAACGTGTTTTTTTATCTGCTACACGTTCATGTTATTAGATCGTAAAAGACAGTAATTTTGAACGCATCGCTGTAAAAGAGCGTATTAATTTCTAATGTGTGATACGTTCGCTTCAAGTTTTAGATCGTAACATAACACTTTTATTTTCATTTTCAACGGTTTCGGGTAAAAGAACATAATAAAACTGAATATATAACAACAATTAGTTGTCTCCTGCAAGCTCTGCTGAATTTTTAGGTCATAAAAGAAAATTTATTTTCCTTGTGTTCGTTTATGTTGTCTTTGGACAGAATAATGTGTTAACACAATGCTGCTTTAAGTCTGTTTTATCCTCTGCCGTGCACCAAGTACAATTCAGGAACCATATTACGTTTTGATTGAGCGTGACTAGACCACTGACGCGTCCTTCAGAACAACAAATAGCATAGTACGGAAACAGCTCACAGCGCTTACACCGAAAACAGATATTGTGAAGTGATCAGGTAATAGTTATTATCTAAAACATGGTATTTTTGGGTGGGGGGAGTCACATATAATATGGTGTGCCTAGTGGATCATTTATTCAAAGATGAAAATTAGTGCTTGTACACTTCAAATGTTTTTATAATACGTTTACTCGCAATAATCAAACACCAGGAAAGTTGAATGATTAGGGAAAAAATGGGCGAACAAAATTTTGTTGCTTAAGACAATATTTATTTAAAAAGGTTAATTTTGAATCAATGGTTCACGCTTCTACAGTTCTAACAACACAGTTCGTAACCTGCTGGCTTCAATCGTTCGGCGTGGCGGATAGTAATGGCGACTACACTACAAATAGTACGGGGCACAAGCTTCTTAACTAATTCTTCTTGACGTCTTTTTAACATCCATAAAATAGCCCTACAATTTGTACCAAAACCGTAATAATTCAGCAGTCGTCATCCGAGGCTATTGTGAAACAATTTCCAGGCAAGGCATTGATTGCCGGCTCAATCCGAGTGTCGCTTCTTCATCATTGCTGCCTACAGACTGCGTTCTCTCGCTCCCTCTCGTTCTACAGATAGTTCGCCAAAAACTTTAGCTTCTCGAAGTAACTTCTCTATCGTGCAAGAAGCACTCCAATTCTTTATTTTACATAACACACATCATACACATTGTCCCTAAACGTGTACATTTTATACAAATGACAGCTTTCACAGATACATGACATTACATGCACAAACATTTTCATTTCATTAATGCATGACAAAATATTAATTTGTAAATTATGCATTTCTCATATTTCTTTACAAAAGTTACAAACATAAATTAGCAAAGCGCTCTAATATCACATATTTCAGTCTTTCCATGCTGTCTTGCATATCACAGTTGCATTATAATAAACTTTAAAGGGAAAAAATATTTTGTAAAGTGAGGACTGGTTGAATAATAGTGTTACGATACAAACTTAAAAGCGAGCACACAGAAAGTCACAGGGCGCAATGACCACACAGGGCAGCAAGCCGGCTGCAACAGAAACCTATAGTACAAGCAGGAAGTGTACTGTTGTAGGAGTAACGGTTTAACTTCGAGGATTTGCTGCTGCTGTAGGTAGCGTGGCATCGGTGGAAAGTGACCCTGGCCTGTCGCGTGGGCTTTCCCGACACCCCCTGGATAACAAGGCCACCCAGCAGTGTTAGTGACGTCACACTAAGCGGCCCATAACCAACGTAGCAGTCCACAGACACCTCCGTATAGACGTGCCTGATACTAACGATCTTCTGTCCGTCATACAGAAAGGAGCGAACTAATCGATAATTCGAACCAAAGACCAAATTAGATATGTTCTTGTAAACAGCATAACGAAATACCGATTACATATACGGGCAGGAATAAGTTTAATCGATTGAGCAACTTTGTCACTATTTTATAGTTGTCAGAACAGTATTTAGCTTTAAAACTCGCATGTAGGTGGTGACAAATGCTAACTGACAGCAGGACTTAACATTTTCCAGCCATTACACGGCAAGTAATTATCTTAAACACTGTCATACATAGCAAAACCCTCACAATTTTCGATTACAATAAGGTAACAAGAGCTTGCTTTATCTCATAAAACACCTAACTGTTGTGAATTTACTCATATGTCCATGGTGACAGCTCTTTTCAAGAATTTTTACAAGTGTATCCCCAGTAATAAGGAATGGAAACAAAGGATAGACATCAAATATTCTCCTTTTAAGATAGACATCACTGAACACAACTTTCTGTCTTACACTTTGATATTAAGGGACTGCTCTTTCCTTTAAGAAAAGCTTGACAATTTGCAGTTCACTCTGCTATTGAAGATACATTTCTAGAAAGAATATTAAAAATGCTATATAAGGTAAGATCAGTAGGAAATGAAAAACAGCTAAGTGCATTACATGTAAGAATGTGAGCAAAAGGCTGAGGCTCTCTTTACTTACCAATTTCAATCTCTCTACAGGTTACTTCCTTTGTCACATAGAAATCACCAACTACAAGTCTCATTATTGTTGTCTGGTACTAACAAAGTGCTTTTCTATTTAGAAAACCTGACAATTTGATGTTCATTCAGGTACTGAAGATAAACACTTTTCAAAGGAGTTCTAGAAGTAGGCATATATCACATATAGTAAGAAATGTTGAGCAACTAAGGCCACCTGATGCGTTACTAAACTATTAAGCCTTTCTTTGCCTGACATATCAGTGTACTGAAGTAGCAAAACATTGGATGTCAGAATATGATATCTGTGCACTCTAAACAATGGGGTTTTCTTAGCAATCATTGACAACAGAAACCAGCAATGTATGTTAAAACTGGTACATATGTTTCAATATTTTTGAAATCATTAGCACTGACACATATCACAAAATGAAGCACTATCAACATACACATTGCTGGATTCTCATCACCTCCATTCATCTGTACAATTTTCAGTTTCCTATGTGGATGCACATTTAGTTCTAAGATATTCATAAGTCTTAAATTCTTTTCTGATGCTAACAACTACCTATATGTTATTTGTTACTGACTTCCACATAATTGCGAGTAAAGTTCAAATCAAGCTACCAGTATCTAGTCAGTCAGTTTGAAATGTACCTTGCAGGATATATGACATATTTAGTTCTCTACAGCAGTAATTATTTATCTTCACTAAGCTGGGAGATGAAGAAGCTTGCACAGGATAGAGTAGCATGGAGGGCTGCATCAAAGCAGTCTCAGGACTGAAGACCAAACCAACAACAATAAGCCATATGTGGTAACCCTAAGTGCTGAATATTTCTCTAGGGGCAATTTACCATTCTGCAATTTTAAACTTCTGCATTTGTCCAACCAAGTAATGAATTCATCCAGAAAATTGTACCATATATTTCTTACTTTGTTAGTCAGAAGTTTCTGAATTTTTTACTATGGGTCCAGATGCAGGCTAATGGCAGGTAGCAATCATTTAATGCTAAACAATAAAATAAGATGTTAAGGCTGTGCCAAAAAGACTCAGTTTCGTTTCTTACAATTTTCAGGAAACTGCAGAGCACTTACATTTGGTTTAACACTTGGCAGAGCATAACATCATTCATTTAAAGGGTAAAAGCAGTTTACTTATCTGGAGGTTAGTGACAGGGAGAGAGCACTGTGTTTTAAGCAATATTACAAAAATGTTGTGGAATTGTGGCCATTAAGAAGTAGATTTTTGATTCTTAGTACTGTACAGTACTTGCATTTGATTTTACACAAAACACATTTCATCAATGAATAAAACATTTTGTGTTGCGGACTTCAGGAGTTTTCACAGACAATCCATAACCATATTTTAATAGTTTTTGGCTTTCTAAGTCATGTACTTCCCTAACTGCAGCAAAAGATGCATACCTTACAATATCAGAATTATCAAAATCTAAATAACAAACTGTTTGCCTGTCTTCCTTCAGATTTATCCAGTTGTTCCTTATGCACTTAAAAATATGGACAGTGTCATGCAGAAAAAACATTGGTCTTTTACCATCTGTAGGAGATGGGTATACAAAACCGGCTTGTGGTGGATTTGCAAAGTATGTAACACATTTGCTGTTAATGGCATTATTATCTGTAACAAGTGAAACAACCTGAAAGCCAGCTGCTTCTATACCTACTACTAAAGTTCTTACTACATTAAACAAGCTCTCTGTGTTCCGTTTTTTTTTTACAGGCAATACATGTTCAACAGTTTTGAAAGGAGAAAGAATACTCTGAATTATGAATACTTGTGCACTGGTTGCTATTTCAGCAGTATTCAAAGGAATTCCAGTAATATTCCAACCTTTATAATTTACATATGGTTTGATGTGGATCTCATTTAACATAAAGTTAACAAACAGTTGATGTGGTTCCAAACATGGAAATTCATCTTTCAAATGACTTAAAAAAATTGGATTACTGGGGTTCACGTTTATATTACAACTAAGCTTCCTTAATGTGTTTGGATGTGGTAGAATGACAAAGCCAGATGATCGCAAAAACTTGTAAGTGTGTGGAGAAATAGTAAACAACATAGAACAAAGAATCAAAATCTCTGGATCAAATTTATGGTGTGCCTTGGATTGAAGACATAATGTACATTGTGACCTCAAGAATGAAAAAACCTTCCTCTTACCTTCTTTCATTGGTAACGCTTCAAGAAGGGAGAGAATAACCGACATGTGTAAATCACTTACCCTGCCACTCATATAGTCTGTACACCGCTTAATCACATTTTCTACTTCAGTTACACCGCAAACTTTCTCTGGAAGTGTGCTGGCAACAATCTCAACATCATTTACATGCAATTTAACACTGAGGTTTCTGCAAACTGTTAAATACACAATATCATGTGGAGTTTTCTCAAAGTTAAGATAGAGGAACAATATACAGTCTTCTTTCACAACTTTACTCCACTGTTGATTTAATGTAACATTCTCTCTTTTTTTCAAAAATTCACTATAATCTTGAAAACTGTTTGTATACTTTCAGATATAGCTTTACTTAAGGCATCTGCTTCTAGCTGTTGTCTTCTTTGACTTGGGGGCTCTCATTGAACATCTTGTCTTGAGCTTAAATAACTGGAACAGTTTGGCAGGAAACATGGCACTGCATTTTCTTGCAGTCTTGGTTTTTCGAGAGACAATGTCAAAGTTCTCCCTGTTTTCCAGTCAACTGCTGTGTTTTGAAGAATCAGATCACTCTGACTGAAGTGTTCTTGACAAACCTGGAAAGGAAATGAAAAGAAAATTGTTCCATAATAATTTCGAAATTAATTAATTATACTTAAGATATAGAGATTTCACGTTAGTAAAAGTATGCCGCACATCTTTGACACAAAGTGAGAAAAGTGCTTAACACCACCTGAAAATGTTTTGTTGTTAGTAATGGAAAAATGCTACTCATCAAACGAAAAACTTTAGGGGCAGGGCATTTGGTAGCCTGACTTGCATTTGTAACTGCTAGCCTAAATCAAATATACTGCTTACATTGTTATCTATAGTTTTACGTTAACTTGCACACTTTACAGTTAATACATACTGAAACATTCTAAATCGGAACAATAAAAATCGTTTAAACAATACTTTCAACGAAAGTAAACAGTAGAGTCTTTGTAGTTGTAATTTATTCTTACGAAATTAGCTTCGGTCTTTTTGTTAATATTATAACTTGTTACTACTTACCACTGAATGTTGAGAGGGAGTGAAGTTCTGTCGCCAAATAGCATGTGTTCACTTCTTCCTCAGTTCAGCGTCCTTTGGAAATCAGAACACAGATATCTTCTTCCCAGTCCGGTAGTTGCCAGTACAGCCCCGTACACAGCACTTATTCACCATAGTGAAACGGACAAGTACTTTGTGGTGGTGAAAGAGATGTATCAAAATAAGTTTCAGCAACTCACAGCTCGACACTCGTAAGCAATCCACTCACAGCAATATACTATCGCCATATTTAGCCGCTTTTCATGACGTCACGGTAACGTAGCAACCCCTGTTGGTTGGCCTTGTTTTCTCTGAGGTGTCGGCTTTCCCCCATACCGCTTCCGTCTAAGCTGTCAGTCCTAATTTTGGACAGATTATAATTCAACTTGCATCCCGTACTCAACTATTCCTGAACTTCAGTAATTACAGTTCATTGACAAAATTCAGAGCAGAGTTTTTTCTGTAAACTTGTACAAAAAATTAACAGCAATCTGCTTCTCGCCACTTCATAGTGGCGTTTCACGCGCGTGTGTCACTGCGGAACAGGACGCAGCGTCAGCCATTTTCACACTACATATTGACACCGCGACAGTCAGAGTTTGTGACCGCGCACGACTTTCGAAATAAAAACTACATAGGTAAAATATGAGTAAGGAAACATTGAAGGACGTTAATACATAAGAATACCGTAAGGTTTCATTTACCGTAACACAGCAATAAGATACCTAACACATAAGTAGGACTAACTTCGAGGAGCGTAACAATACCAGTGTACGTGTACTAAGGCTGCTGACCGGCCGCCGACTTTGTGTCTGTTTACATAAGGTTTGTTGTTATGATGAACAAAGTATAGTTTCACTGCAGTCCGCCGGCCGGGGTGGCCAAGCGGTTAAAGGCGCTACAGTCTGGAACCGCGCGACCGCTACGGTCGCAGGTTCGAATCCTGCCTCGGGTATGGATGTGTGTGATGTCCTTAGGTTAGTTAGGTTTAAGTAGTTCTAAGTTCTAGGGGACTGATGACCTTAGAAGTTAAGTCCCATAGTGCTCAGAGCCATTTCACTGCAGTCCAAACTCCTTGCTCCGTGCCGCGCGTACGGCTTGTCTGACGTCACATAACAATCAGAAATACGTTCACTGTTTACGCACAAAACATTCGCAGTTCTTAAATTAAAAAAAACAAATCGGCATTTCTGCACCGAGTCCTAAGACATACTTCGCTATGTAAAACGCCCAGGGGTATAACACCGCTCAATTCGTACACTGGACAAGTCACGCAAACACAGGGACAAAGGCTGGATAATTAACCACACCGCGCCAGAGTCCTACGCACCTGGTTTTCACGCGGCTGTCTTCCAGATTCTCCCATTGTTAGCTAATGATTTGGTCCTGCGACTTAATTAGTTCTGGCAGGACGGAGAGACAATCATACAATGAGAGCCAATTGTAACTGGTGAGGTCCTAGTATATTCTGATAATTAAACACCTTAAATGAGTTGCACTATCAATACTGGTATATCAATGAACGATATAATGATTCATAAACAGTTCAGCCACGTCGCCCGCTGGAACAAAATCAAGACTGTTGTCGAAACATTAATCAATCCGCTGAAATGCTTGGAGCACAACCAGATAAGTCGACTGTTCCAACAATCTGTTATACTCGTACATTCAGAACAGTGACCAGCATTTGCAGTTAGCATTAATTCATTTTTGTACAGTTATGTGTTAGGCCTACTCCTACGGCAGGCCGGGATGGCCGAGCGGTTCTAGAAGCTACAGTCTGGAACCGCGCGACCGCTACAGTCGCAGGTTCGAACCCTGCCTCGGGCATGGATGTGTGTGATGTCCTTAGGTTAGTTAGGTTTAAGTGGTTCTGAGTTCTAGGGGACTGATGACCTTAGAAGTTAAGTCCCATAGTGCTCAGAGCCATTTGAACCATTTGAACCTACTCCCACGAGCGATCGCATTATCGGTAGTGACGCAGTTGTCAGATGATATGGCGGTACGATATCAGGGCGAAAAGTGTCTACGTTCATCATATTTTGTCAAACCGGATATGTATCTCCTCCCCCTCTCTCTCTGTCTCTCACTCACACACACAAAACCGACCCAACGCGGTTGATTGTTGTAGACTTGAGATGACACGCGATTTCAGAATTATCATCGCCCGCATCTCGTGGTCGTGCGGTAGCGTTCTCGCTTCCCACGCCCGGGTTCCCGGGTTCGATTCCCGGCGGGGTCAGGGATTTTCTCTGCCTCGTGATGGCTGGGTGTTGTGTGATGTCCTTAGGTTAGTTAGGTTTAAGTAGTTCTAAGTTCTAGGGGACTGATGACCATAGATGTTAAGTCCCATAGTGCTCAGAGCCATTTAGAATTATCATTCTCCAATAAATCACCAATTCTGAAACGTCAACAGTCATATGTTTTGTGTACATAGTTCCGCGTAGTCAGTGCGTACACGACTTTCCCACTAGAGCGCGCCGCGCTAAGCACAACAGCGCAGGCGCAGCGCTCGTCCGTCTCCGCACTACGAGATGGCGCTGCCTTAGAGACGGACCAAATCCTGCTTCCGCCGATCTGCGTATTAATATGTAATGCAGCCAATGAGATTGCTACTAACGTAGAACCTTTTCTCCTCGCGGATCACATTCACGCAGTGATACATGAATGCGTGAGGTATTAAAACGAGTGTACAGACCTCCGATTAGTCAGTCTGCTTTGGTCTGCACCAGTCTGGACCAGTCTGCATTAGTCTGTACCAGTCTATAGTCAAATTTCAGTCTGTGCCTAATAAGATTATCATATTCCTGTACATAGCCATGAAGATAAGTGTATAGACACTATTGTCAAGTATCAGAGATATGTGAGAATAAGACTAACGTACCAAGACCAAAGGAACTTCAGATTGTCAATTGTAAACAGCATCCAGAATCAAGTTACGTAATGTCTATGCTTTTTATTATTTTAATAAATGTGTGTGAAAATTAAACAAGTTCTGTTTTGGTCACCGTGCTACTCTAAGCGTGCAAGTGGCATTTCTATTGTCTGACCTAACGGCAGAAGATAAACACGCCACGATAAAACCACGAGACATATTGCTGACACTCGCCTACTTCGTTAGAGCGACAAGTCAAATAATCTGATGGTGTGTGTACCGAAGGTCTTACAGTACGCACACCACTACATGGAAATACAAAAGTTCCGTGGCATGAATATTGATTACTTTGATAACAAGCTGTAAACAGCATTCTGCAGCCGAGGCACCGACGCTGCTTGACACATACACACACACACACACACACACACACATACACACACACACACACACGCTCACGCACAAACACCACAGAAGTCATGCCACGGCTCCACAATTGCGCTCTGCGCTAGCCAGACAGCCGACTGTCGATATCAGCATACGGGATAAGCAGAGATCTCTTACACAGACGGTTTAGTAGCCAATGGCGGTAGTGCATTTATTACAGTAAATCGAGATTATCACGGATTCCGAATGTGATTTATTCTGAGTTACGTTAAGCATCAAATGTCCGTAAAAACTGGTAATCAAATTCTTTTTTATAGACTGTTGAGGTCAGGAGCTGCAATGGTAGAACGCGTCGGAGCTGCAGTGGTAGAACGCCGCAGACAGATCTTGCAGAACGTCTGTAATTGCTCTCCTGATTACGCCTTTGTAATAGGAGATGACTTTGTAGTGCCAGGTATAAACTGGGAGAAACTGCCATGAAATTTGTTGCCAGAAACAGGGACTCGGGTGACATCATTCTGAATAAAATGTCCAACAAATATTTCTAGCAGTCAATTAAAAAACCTAAACAACAAAGTAGCTCTTACGACCTCCTAGCAACAAAACTTAACTTATTGATTCCGTTAGCGCAAATGAAGGTAAAGGTGATCATAAGGCTGTGGCAGCAACTATGACTACGAGCATTTCAAGGAATGTTAAGAGAAATGGGAGAATTTTTTGCTTAGCAAGAGTATCAAGATACAAATCGCCAAGTTTGTAAATGTATCAGAGTAATCTGCACCAAGTATTCAGTGACGAGGACTACGATGTGAGCACGAATGGAAAAAAAAAAAAATTTCAGAAACATCGTTAAACATTCCTTAGACAATAAGTTCCGAGAAATAAATTAAGGCTCAGGAACAGCCATCTAAGAAAACTGTTCCGTAATCAAACAGAGCTTCATATCAGATTCAAGAGAAGTCGAAACCCAGCTGAGTAAAAAAAGCTGAATGAAGCGAAAATGAGCATAGGGAGAGCGGTAGGAGATCATGGCAATAACTTCGAAAGTAAACTCTGTTATTCGTGCGGTTCGAAAGCATCTGTTCATCCAGTGACCATACTGGCATCGAAACGGAAGATGACAGATGTGCCGTCCCCAGTGGCAATATTGCAAAAAACTCGGAACGTGATATTTAAAAAACAATGTTAAATACTATATTGTGCGTGAATAATGATCGCTCAGGTGGTAGATATCTTTTCTCCTGTATTATTATTATTATTATATAAAATTCTGTTAGTGACTTTCGAATGCAAAGAATAAAAAGGATGCACTCTGACAATAATCGACAATGTAAATGGAAAAGGACTGTTCAGTTGACTTCTTTTACCTGTTCACTCTCTCTCTTGTCTTCGGTGCGTGAAGTCGGACATATTGGCAAGTGCTGTTGAGTGTAAGATCAATTGTAATCTTAATTTGATAGTATATTAGGTTTATGTTAATATTCACTTTTATTTGTGAGAGGTGAGCCCTATCTTATGTCCGCTCCTTTTAAATACCTGTATTTTAAGTAATTTTCAGCGCAACAATTAAAGCCGCCGCTGCAGCCATAGACGTCATTACGTAGCAATCTTACTTTACTAAATTTGCAGAAGCGAAGAATTCGCCAGCGTAAATTATAATAAGCATTTTTTTCCTCAGTCGACTAACGCGGCAGCAGAAGACGTAGTTTGAAGATTTTCATTTTCAGTTCAACGGCCGAGATCCAGAGCCACGACTCGTACTACAACCCATTATAAAAAAAGTGGTACGAGCTAATACTCTCGCGCGTGTATGTGCAAATGCAAATAATAATCGAAGTTCTCATGCTTGAGCGGAAAAGTTTAGCCGAGGCAAAAATATAAAAAAAAGTTCATTTAATTTTTGAACTTAAATGTAACGTGTTTCAATCTGTGTGTGTCTTACAGTTATTAGCGTGATAAATAATTTTGCTTAGGATTAACTTTTATTAAACAACCACTTATCTAAAAAGCAATTTGATGTAACTTTAAAAATGAAAACCAAAAACCAAATTAGCAATTATTTTGAGAAAACCCCATCACATTACGAAAACAAAATGAAAAGAAATATTTTATTATATTTCCTCTCATTTAACGGCGTTGTCTGTGTAATGCGAGACAGAGAGAAGGCATATACATGTTGCTCCATTTATCGTGACCGGGCCAAATATCTCAAGAAATAAGCGTCAAACGAAAAAACTACAAAGAACGAAACTTGTCTAGCCTTAAGGGGGAAAACAGATGGCGCTATGGTTGGCACGCTAGATGGCGCTGACGTAGGTCAAACGGACATCAACTGCGCTTTTTTTTAAACAGGAACTCCCACTTTTTAATACATATTCGTGTAGTACGTAAAGAAATATAAATGTTTTAGTTGGTCCACTTTCTTCGCTTTGTGATAGATGGCGCTATAATAGTCACAAACATATGGCTCACAATTTTAGACGAACAGTTGGTAACAGGTAGGTTTTTTAAATTAAAATACAGAACGTGGAGAACGTGCATGCCCGTTGTCCAGGTCTCAGACGATAGTGATTCAAACATGAACTGCTGGCAAGCCGCGTCAGATATGACGTCATTACTAACCGCAAAGTGGCCGAACAATATTGCACACAGACTGTCGCGTAGTAGTAACAGAAATGTGCTTGCGGCGAAACAGAGAGGTTGTGCAGTAGTACTCTCAAAAGGTGTATAATGTAATCTGTTCAGAAACAATGAACTCAAAAGAGTCATTCATAATCTGTGTTTGACGAAGATCGCTCCTAGTGTCTCTGCAGTGGGAAACACGGTGCTAAGTGCTATAATTCTATCCACTCTTTACGTCGCCGATGTACGCGGCAACGACAGACTGATAGCCAATGCATAGCTGCGCTTCATCAAATAAACGCCAGCACTTGAATAAAATAAAGCACATGGTCCGTAACCACGTACACTAAAAAGACGACCTCTAGCATTTCGATGATTTGTGACAAGATCAGTACTAATTAACATGAGAGTATAGGCTCTGATTACAAAGTTAAACAGTAAATCAAAGTTAAGGGATTGATCTGAGATATGTTGTGCGTTATCTGGATAAGGCACTGCCCACACTATTGTGGAGCCACCACAAGCTTACACAATGCCTTAATGACAACTTGGGTTCTTGGCTTCGACCCTACCATCAGCTCTTACTGGCTGCAATAGGGGCCAGTGAACATGACACGGGTTTTCAGTCGTGTAGGTTCCAACCGATATACACTCCTGGAAATTGAAATAAGAACACCGTGAATTCATTGTCCCAGGAAGGGGAAACTTTATTGACACATTCCTGGGGTCAGATACATCACATGATCACACTGACAGAACCACAGGCATATAGACACAGGCAACAGAGCATGCACAATGTCGGCACTAGTACAGTGTATATCCACCTTTCGCAGCAATGCAGGCTGCTATTCTCCCATGGAGACGATCGTAGAGATGCTGGATGTAGTCCTGTGGAACGGCTTGCCATGCCATTTCCACCTGGCGCCTCAGTTGGACCAGCGTTCGTGCTGGACGTGCAGACCGCGTGAGACGACGCTTCATCCAGTCCCAAACATGCTCAATGGGGGACAGATCCGGAGATCTTGCTGGCCAGGGTAGTTGACTTACACCTTCTACAGCACGTTGGGTGGCACGGGATACATGCGGACGTGCATTGTCCTGTTGGAACAGCAAGTTCCCTTGCCGGTCTAGGAATGGTAGAACGATGGGATCGATGACGGTTTGGATGTACCGTGCACTATTCAGTGTCCCCTCGGCGATCACCAGTGGTGTACGGCCAGTGTAGGAGATCGCTCCCCACACCATGATGCCGGGTGTTGGCCCTGTGTGCCTCGGTCGTATGCAGTCCTGATTGTGGCGCTCACCTGCACGACGCGAAACACGCATACGACCATCAACGCACCAAGGCAGAAGCGACTCTCATCGCTGAAGACGACACGTCTCCATTCGTCCCTCCATTCACGCCTGTCGCGACACCACTGGAGGCGGGCTGCACGATGTTGGGGCGTGAGCGGAAGACGGCCTAACGATGTGCGGGACCATAGCCCAGCTTCATGGAGACGGTTGCGAATGGTCCTCGCCGATACCCCAGGAGCAACAGTGTCCCTAATTTGCTGGGAAGTGGCGGTGCGGTCCCCTACGGCACTGCGTAGGATCCTACGGTCTTGGCGTGCATCCGTGCGTCGCTGCGGTCCGGTCCCAGGTCGACGGGCACGTGCACCTTCCGCCGACCACTGGCGACAACATCGATGTACTGTGGAGACCTCACGCCCCACGTGTTGAGCAATTCGGCGGTACGTCCACCCGGCCTCCCGCATGCCCACTATACGCCCTCGCTCAAAGTCCGTCAACTGCACATACGGTTCACGTCCACGCTGTCGCGGCATGCTACCAGTGTTAAAGACTGCGATGGAGCTCCGTATGCGACGGCAAACTGGCTGACACTGACGGCGGCGGTGCACAAATGCTGCGCAGCTAGCGCCATTCGACGGCCAACACCGCGGATCCTGGTGTGTCCGCTGTGCCGTGCGTGTGATCATTGCTTGTACAGCCCTCTCGCAGTGTCCGGAGCAAGTATGGTGGGTCTGACACACAGGTGTCAATGTGTTCTTTTTTCCATTTCCAGGAGTGTAGTCCAGGGGACGCTGCAGGCGATGTTGTGCTGTGCGTCAGTCGTCTGCCATCACAGCTCCTTAACGCCAAATTTCGCCGCACTCTCCTAAAGAATAAGTTCGTCGTACGTCCCACATCGATTTCTGAGGTTATACCACGCGGTGTTTCTTGCCTGTTAGTACTGAAAACTCTACACTAACGACGCTGCACTCGGTCTTTAAGTGAAGGTCATCGGCCACCACTTTGTCAGTAGTGAGAGGTAACGCCGCAAATTTGGTATTGTCGTCACAGTCTTCGCCGTTTGGATTTCGAAATATTGAATCCCGTAATGATTTCCGCCAAGGCACTGCCCTTTTATACCTTGTGTACTCGATATTACTGCCCTCGGTATACGAGAACAGCGCTATGACATGACGTTGTCAGATGACATTTTCACCTCAAGGTAAGGTTGAGCTCATTCGCGACCATCTCGTTCAAGCACAGGCTGATAACATTGGCCGCCAGTGACAGTGTGAAATACTGAAAACTGAGATCGTCTGGTCAGGTTTTGACACAACAGTCAGTGTTTAGGAGGGAAGTACCCCATTCGTACAAATCTTATCCCACAGTTGCATGGCTATTGCTAGTACACAATGGATCAACAATGTAGTGACTGAGTATGTCGCATCTTGTGTAGAGTTCTTCATCTAAATCAGATGATATTTGTAGTCTGTTTCCGGTCTCTTATTCTTCTCGTTTAGCAAGAGAAGAAACTTAATTGGTCATCTCAACCTGAAACTGAAAAGGCTTTTTAACAGTGAACTCGCTATGGCATGTCCATGTTATTAACTACACATACACGAAATGTTATACGAAACTTGTAATTAGTAGTGTTTGTACCTTCGTAAAATGTAGAGTAGCCCTACACGCCTATGACTGACTCTACACTAGGTTTAAAACTAAAAGAAATGTTCTTTCAGTATTCACTAAAGTTCTTAGTCGATCGAATGTGCAAGGACAGAACGTAAACAAATGGGTTTTGGAGTTTTCATATAAATTTAGAGATATAAATAGTTAACAATGCAAAAATAAATTCCATATATTTGTTACTTTTGTAAAGGATTCTCATAACCAAGAACTGTTGCTAAGCGCCTCAGTCGCACTTCATCTTTTCCGTCCACGCCTTCTATAACGCTTTTTTGATGTAGCAAGTGTCGTAAATTTTCATCCAGAAACACATATTCTTTTGAAGAGGACATTCTTTTCCTTTTGGAGAATCCTCTACAGAAATCACGGAACAGGAAATAGGACTCCAGAAATGCAGATAAAAAAGAAAACACCCGCTACCATTGTATTGGCTCTCCAGTAAGACTCTGTTCTGGCCACCAAGTAAGAAAGAGATTTTAATTAAACCGCTGTCTCCTCCAGTGCTTTCGCTCTCAGCTAACTGGCTATTTTGATTAAAAGAAGGAATTTCATTTTTCACTCTATACATTGCTACATACTTGGGATTCATTTATTTGTAATATCCGTAATCTAAATATCATTCTCGTGAACGCTTTGAATTTTTTTACTACGTTACGTATTTTGTCCTGACTGGATTCGCTACTTAGATAATTTAGTGCGTACATACGACCAGTTTTTCACACACGGGTCAAGTAATATACATGTCGACAAAATACCGATTCTGCACGTCAGTGTGGATTTAACTACAAGCTACCAAATACTGTAAGGCTCTGCATATTAATATTACTTTGGTGTCATTGATGTTGTATGGACATTCGATATACTTACATGTAACATACTATGTGATCTATATGTTCGCATATTAAATGTTAGCGCACCCCGTTTCTGAATTAAAGCATAGGAACTGTAACTATAAAGCATAAACTGTCAGAATTGTAAATACGTGAATAAAAAAATACTCTACGATATTCCGATCGTATAGGAGGTAATACATCTCAACAGTAACATAAAATATCGAAGATCAACAAGCACTTCTTGCAACTCTTTTCTTTACTATTCTTTACCATTCTTTCGTTCACTTCCTAAGGCGGTGCTTTGGCATGTGTCAGAGCTTTTCTTTTGGGAGTGGACAGCTGCCATAAGTGATACTGTAACAATCAACTGAGGTGGACGACCTACCAGGCCTCTGCTGCATGGTGTATCTCATGATGAACATACATTAGAACCCCCCACATCCAGTGATGTTGGACACATGTTAATGGGAATCATGTTACCCTTCTTGATAACATCCCAATCAACATTGTCTGATCTCATGTGAAAACATTAGTTCGGTATTGTACAAGATAACGTTACTAATGTTAGCGATAATATGAACTTCACTAATCATTATTTTTCATGTGATTAATGGTCATTTTACCTGTGCAAAATTTTTCCTTGTCATACCATCTGTAGTCTTTTTTTGTATTTTTAACTTACAATGCTCTCAAATGTAAATAGTGAGTTGTGCGTGTTCTTCAGCAATACTAACTCGAGGGCAGAGATAAAAAACGAATCGTCGTACTTTACAGTATTTGAACTGATTACATCATGTCTAAGTAGTATAGTGCTTAACAGTCACAATCGTATTGTCGCTCGAACATTTTCTGCAGACTGCCCTGAGACTTATGTAAAACCCATAAGACAGGGACAAATAAAATCGGAATAAATTAATTCACACCGAATTATGAAATATAAATCAGTGTCAGTTATTGCCAACAGGCCTACTTAACAACTTAGATTACAATTTTTTATGTTAAATTGCATTCACAGCCAAATGAGAAGGCGCTATGAAAGCAGGTTAATTCCGAGGAGCCGCGCGGGATTAGGCGAGCGGTCAAAGGGCGCTGCAGTCATGGCCTGTGCGGCTGGTCCCGGCGGAGGTTCGAGTCCTCCCTCGGGCATGGGTGTGTGTGTGTGTGTGTGTGTTTGTCCTCAGGATAATTTAGGTTAAGCAGTGTGTAAGCTTAGGAACTGATGACCTTAGCAGTTAAGTCCCATAAGATTTTACACACACACATTTAATTCCGTAGAGATCGAAGAACGCACTATAGGGCCATAAAGTGCAGGGAGTCAGTCCACCATCCCATTTCGCGGAATCGCCACTTACACCCTTGCTATGGGAAATACCAGGCAGGTGTGGCAAAGGGCCTGGCTGTATTTTGAATGAAAGCCACGCTGGCGCTGAGAATCTGTAGCGATACAATGCAGATCACATATCCATGGTATGTGGGCTAACAGAATCTGTTTTTCACGGGCTGTGTGGTCATGGAGTTCGTACCATTTGACGGCAGATCCCCAGATGAATTACTGTAGTAGAGATAAACACTAAACAGTCACAATTTGCACAGAAAGACGGGCTGTTAAAATAGCAACTTAGTAAGTGGAATGGGAACAAGAAATTTTAGGCCTTCTTGAAGATCGTGAGACACCGACACCTCGCCCAGGTGCTGCTAAAATCGAATGTTTACGTAAATGTAAACGCATCTACCACTGGTTCTCGATAATAATCTATAAGTGGGAGTAAGCAGTACGACTGTCCTTACAGAGGTCCTGCCGTATTGGTCAGTGCACGAGTGCAGTCATACAGAGGGCGTCATTTGGACACATGTTAGAGCACCGTGATTAACAGAACACTTAACTGGATAAACATCTGAAATGCAAGCAATGGAGGGTGACCAGCCTCTTGTAAGATGACTTCTTATTCATCAGCGTTAACAAGAATTAATATTCAGCCAATCACAATTACACGATGCCAAAAAACGAAGAAAATAGTGTTTTCCTTGCAGAAATGGGGATGGGAAAGACCCACCGATTAAAATCAATGCCAATACTTTAGTTCTCAATAACCAGTGTTTTTCGCTGTTTGTTTGGCTTTATTTCTAACTGATTATTTTATTTTTTACTTATAACGGGTTAAAAAACGAAAATATGAATTAGTTACAACAGCAGAGCTAAAATTTTTGGATTTTAAATAAACTTTCTGTGAAGAAGGAGTAATTTTTACTCATAAAATGTGAAATATTGCATTATAAAGGGAGAAGCTATCAATGCTAGTTTAATAACGATGCCGATAGAAACAAGCAACAATCATACGGCGTAAGAATTGGTGCAGCATAGAAGAGACAATAACGTACCTGTTACCAGGTGATACAGCCTCTTAGATGATACGCGAATACGTGCAGCATGCCGAAGTTGACAAGGGCGCGGGATAGGAGGTTTGCGAGAGTGAATGAGGTACAGACAGAACTTAACGGTTAATTCAGAGACAGTAGACAGTTCATCAGACATGGAGGCATGGTAGGAGAATGCTGAACACGTACATTTCAGTGAACTGAAGGATCGCAAAGTGAAATGAATGGGGGAACGAATAAAGTCACACACAGGATAACGAGGAAATTTCATAAGTTGAATTTAGGAGAGTAGGCGAAAGAGAAATTTCGCGAGGAGCAGAGACTTACAGATGAAAAGGCAACGAAAAGGCAGCACAGAGTGATGCCACTCATGAGCCCATACCTCAACCAGGAGCATTCGACCTGCAGGCTTCTGTAATTGAACAGTTGAAGAGTATTGAGAAAAGAAGTGGAGAACTACTAAAGAAAAGCGAGAAAATTAACGAAGAACGTTTTTAAAAGTCGAGGAGAAGAGGGAATCACAAGAAGAAAAAAAAACAGGAAGTAGTTTGAAAATCTAAATAAAAAATACATCAAGTCGGAGCCACGTAAAGAAACGTGAGGAACAGATAAAATTGCTAGAATAAAAGATTGGTGATGAAATTATGGAAGTGGAAAAACAAATTGCGAAGAAGAGAGATGAGCAAGCACAAGGTTTTAATACGAAGTTATATACGTTTATGCAGAAAACAAAAGGGACTACGACTTTTTAAGAAAGCATATTAGTGCCAACGTTCAAAACAGTGAAGCAATCGAAATATATAAGACAGAAGCTTTACTAAAATCGACGATCTTCAACTGATGATGGAGATAAGGTCAGGAAACTCATTATGACTATTGGATAGAAGTTTTAGACTTATCATTTTGCTGGTTACCATGCCTAATTGCTACGTCCAATCAATGTATGAAACTCGCCGCAAAACCATTTTCTACCGCTTTTTGTCTAAGAGTTTTCATTTCCTCATTCTTGTTTTCAGGACTTGCAGGTGTGGAATTTGCCCTGTCCACCGCATTTTAAAAAAATGCTAATTTATGTTTATGGGATGGCATGAGGACTCATCAATAAGAGCCCTTGTGAAAGGGGGTTTCCTAAAACTTCTTATCTCGGTTTGTTAATATTATTATCGATCCTCAGGTCCACATGATTTAAGACTCCATTTAGCTCATCCGCTGCTGTAAAAACTATGTCCCTATGCATCTTATTGATATTTCCATAGTATACTACAGGTCCGGGGAAGAAATAAAGTTCAATAAGATGCATAAGGACATGTTGAATTGCATAAAGACATGTTGTGCTTTACGAGTTATACAGAATGATTACAAGGAATTAAAAATATTGCTAAATTTGCACCTTTTACAGAGTTGGACGTAAATACATAATCCGACGACGACACCAGTGACCCTGGTTTCGTTGTAGGTCAGTCTTTGATACTTGATTGTTTATTCCATCTTACGAATAATTTCGCAACCGAAGACGGACGTGCTGAGACAATGGTGGAAACAGCAAACTTTTTATGTTATCTATACCGTAGATCAACGATATTGCATGAAAACGTCTGTCGATTTCGTTCAAACGGCACCTAGATCACACACTTCTTCGTAACGATCCCGCAAATTCAGGGGTATTTTGTGCGCACTGTATGGACGTTGCTAAGGGAGATGAGGTTTCCCCTGAGCGACATTTCAGTTACATGGAAAAGCTGATAGAAAATTTCGCAGCGTAGGGAATCCAAACAATTCCGAGTTGTCATTGAGATCTTCACTTCCGTTTACAAAATACAGAGTAGGCCTATATATGGTGATTTCACTCCGCCAACAGAACTACCACGGAAGAACCATAAATTGGCGTATTCAGACACCACTTAATGTTACACTTCGAAGCTGAAGAGAATGAGCAGCTGTTAATTTACAAACAGGGGACCCCACATCATCATGCGAATGTGACGGAGTACCAATTAAGAAGATTTACCCAATCAGTTAATCAAACCCATAATAAATCAAAACGTCGGAGGTCACGCCCACTCTCCGGACCTCAGTATGAGATTTTTTCCTGTGAAATTCGTCAGGATACAACTTTCACATCTACCCATTTCCGAGGAAAGAGTCAAAATTTGGGACGCGTGTTATTGCTGCAATCGAGATCAGTACACTAAATCTCTGTTGTAGGAGTCTGCGAACCTAAGTGCAAATTTGAAATTTTTCCTTTCTGAAATGGTAGCAAAATAATCTATGAATAGTAGCTTTTGATGACCCGATTGTTTTCTGAAATCAGTAATTTTTGTTCGTTGTCCACATGTCCTCTGTTAGTAGTAAATAACCTAAGTTTTAATGGATCTGTGTAACGCTAACTGTAATCTGTGAGAATATATTCATGTATGTTTGTATCGATGTAGGTACAATTCTTGAGGAAGATTAAGATAAAGTTTAACGGTTCCCCGTTGACCGAGGCTGGCATAGTCGTAGCAAATGATAAGAGTGTACAAGAAGCATAGCTTGTTTATGGAAGTACGCTGATGTGTAAAACTTAGGGACGAAAGTAAATTCACGGTGCGTAACTGCCAGGCAATGTAGCTACATAAAACGAGGACCATACATAGACAGAACTTTTACATTATAGTACAAAAGATAAGTCAAAGCAGTACCCATTAAGACGAATAGAAATAACACTTTTGTTCGACGATAATAATTGTACTGAACTTGCAGTGATTCATAAAGGTCCTCTGGACATTACGAAAGGCAGAACATGGTTTCAATATGCGTTGCGGTCAGTACGGACGGCAGTTCATTCCCTGCAACGTCCTTCCATGTTGTCTGCATTATTGGTAAGGAATTCTTGTAGAAGGGCCTTCGGATTCCTCCACTTGAACGGTCGCTATCTATTTGACTGTCGTTGTTGTATGTTTTGTATGTGCAGTACGTCTCCCCAACGCATCAACATACGCAATCAATTGGATTTAAGTCTGTGGAACGAGCAGGTTAGTCCGACCTCTAGTTCGACGAACTCCAACTGAAAGGTTCCATAAAGTTCGCGGATGGTCAGCCATAAAAGTGAAGTCAGAGTTGATTCTACCCTCAAAAAAGACATACATATTTTCATTGGATGTGTCATACATTGTACTCTGAACATTTTTTTCAAATACTAGTCTTCAGTAGTCGATATGTTAGACCATAGACATTCTGAGTATGAGCATTCTTATCTTTGGTTGCCAGAAACATTGTCGCTGCCATCGTAGCATTCTATAAGAAGTAAGTGAGAGACTCGTATGTTGGGCACACTACTGAGCGGTCTGGAAACAGATTTCAGAGTATAGAGATAAAGATACAGAGGATGTTGAAGTTTAGAAATATAATTTGGTAATGATTAATTTCGGAAATATGAAGATTTACAAGTAATTTTGTTGCTTCGTTTCTTACCTGCATGTATTTTATGGTGTGTTAGGAAAGGATATCAATGGCACCGATCACAACAGTGAAGCAAACAAAATACGTATGGGAGAAGTCAGTCAAGAAGAGAAACCTATACAGAAGACTTTTGATTCACAGAAGAAGCGTTAGGCAAAGTAATCGAAGAAGTCGAAGTATGAACCACAGCCATCGAGCAGTTATCGCCAAGCAACGACACCACATCTGATTGGGCTAAACGAGTAAGTCTATACGTGCATGATGTAACTAGAGATATCGTGCAACTCATGGCGACGAGGAATCAAATCAAGTAAGAGAAAATTCGGAAGAAAGAACAGGTTACATCATATCAGGGGAGTACTGACACATTCAACTCCACTGGTCATCACAGCCACAACTGTGGAAATTTTATCCGGCGATGTTGACGAAGAAGAGATCAGAAAATAGTTTGTGTCAGAGCAATAATATTTGTTGTTTACTATTCAGCGAACTGCTTGCAACCAAAGATTTGGACTGAGCTGTTCGTAGATGCTTTACCTAGATCATGATGAATACTGGTCAAAAGCAGAGCAGGTTCAAGCTAAGCTGAGAATACTGATGGTGGAGCTTCATATGGATCTGCTGTGGCAGGACCCAACACAATGTTTCATGGGGATGATAGACAGAAATCAATTCTTAAGCGTGCGTTATAAGCCTGCAGCACAAATCCCAATTTCATTGTCGAAGCTACCGTGCCAAATACAGAGGGAAATTATAATCGCTTGTAGGAACATGCAAGTTGTACGAGTATTCTAACACCTACTACAAGAGTTAAGATACGATTGTAGTAGAGGAGTGAGGAAACTTGTGCGGTTTATAATGACGCATTTAGAGAGAGAGACCAGCCACGAAGAAATGGAAATATATAGAATAGAGGAAATGATCACTTCCAATGGAGACCACGGTATCGGCCAGATAATAGGATAACATCTGGAGATGTAACGATGAACGAGAAGAGAGAGACTACGAAGGGGAAGTACGTGGACCCAAGCCAATGAAGAACAAGGGAACACTCCAGGAAGCTGATTAGAAACGTTGGTTCTAACAGCGCAGTTAGTAACGTTAAATCTACCGGGAACCCTATTTATAAATTACGACAAACTGAAGGAAACTTAGCTACAGAAATAAGGAATTTGACAGCAGGACAAAGGAAATTATTTTTCCGAACATAAGAGTGAACATGAGGGACAGTTTAGTACAGTGAATAATCGATTATGGAAGCCGAGAGTCGGTATTGCTCAAGAATGTCTGTGAGTCATGTGACAGAAGCCCAAAGTGGCCATCACTAAAAATACAGGTACAGTGAATGGAAAATGTGTAACGGTTAAGGAGCAAGTAAGAGCAGATTTTGAATGTTAGTACATGTATTTAATGCGAATTTCTTCATTGCTGTGCCGTACTACACTTGAAGGAGAGGTTTGCACACGTGAATTTGTAGGACGAAAAGACCGAATTAAAATTCTTCGATAATGCTGAAACATCAGGAGAAAGAAGTTATTCACCGCGACTTATTGTATCTTATAAAGAAAAGGGAATTACGTTCAGGAACGAAGAGGAGCCAATGAAAGAAGCAGTAGGCAAAGTTACCCATGACACAACAAGATCTTCTGAGACGGTCCAAACAGATGAACTGACGAACGGTATCACTCCAGATTCGATCACAGGAAGTAGCGAAATAGATAACGTAGAAGACGAGCAAGATCAAGGCGAATTGGAAGGTACGTAGGCCGATGAATTGGAAGAAGAAGGGACACACTACATAGGACTCAATGTAGTGGAAGAGGATTGTCCAATATTCGATATTTTTAACTTCGTAGGTGCACTGTTAAAAGCAACAAAGGAGAAAAAGTCCAAAGTGAGGATGAGAATACTTTAGATGCTGGAAAAATTTCAAGTGTGCTACCGATAGGAACAGAGAAGAAGGGGAAGAACAACAAAGAGGATGCAGACAGATGAAGAAAGTTGGTGAGGCTACTCTTAGTAAACAATCGATATTGTCAATAAATTAGTGGGTCATGAGGAAGATTAGATTAATAAATGAGACTAATTGAAGGCTACCCTTCTGTTACACGTAAAAGCTGCCAAAAAAACAGTACAATTAGCACCGGAGAGGATTTGCGTAAAAGCTGAGAGGAGGAAAGATTGATGAGAGGATGCTGAGGTAAATTTTTGTACCTCTCCACGTACTGTAGACATGTCAGATAGCTGAATTGGCCAGGAAAACAATGAAAAATGATAAAGTATCGCAGTTGATAAGAGAGTGAACTTGGCTCAAGCCAGGAAGAAGAAAACAATCAAAGATGGAGAGACAACAAACCATTGCGAATGGGAAACGTTACATCCAACGGTAAGAGTAAGAGGAGATATGATAGGATTGAACAACCAAAGAAAACAACAAGTAATAGAAGAAAACATTGTGTTATAATTTTTAGATGTCAGTCGAGAACGGTATTACGCTTTTGCTTAAGTTTCAGATTAACGATCACCACGATTTAGAGAATCCACAATGTGAGACAGCAAATATATTCGTAAGATGGAAGGTGATGGAGGAGTGTAGAAACTTATTGGAGGAAAGGTAGTTTTCTTGATTTTGCTTTTTGGTGGTAAGTTCATGTGGGACCAAACTGCTGAGATCATCGGTTCCTAGGTCGACGCACTACTTAATATTACTTAAACTAACTTACGCGAAGGACAACAAAAACACCCATGCCCGAGAGAGGACTCGAACCTCCGACGCGTGGAGCCGCGCGAACCGTGGCAAGGCGCTCTAGACCGTGCGACTATCCTGGGCGGCTGATGAAAGACAGTAAATGAAGATAACAGAAGACGAGTAAGATGGTAGGATATGTGGGGTAGCAATCGTTGTTTTAGGTTTGTAGGTGAAGTATTGCATGTGTGCAAATAGCTGGGAGTTGTGAATTGGGTAACCAGTGCTGCATGTCAATACAAACAAACGCATTTAAATAATTAACCATTACATAAACCTCACCAGAGCTACCAACACAAATAAATTCATTAGTGAAGATTCACTCAAACAGTCATTACGTAAACAAAAGTGTGTGTTCAAAAATTTTAAGTAAGAGAATTGTATCTATGACTTAACCGAAGTGATAGAAATTAAATATTAAAGATAAGTTTTTAAAGTAATAACAGTTTTTCAATTAAACAGTGTAGTGTAAGTAATCAAAGTTAGATTGATGCAGAAATGAGAAAAATCATTAAAGTTAAAATCTTGTGTCTAGTAGCTAACAGCAACAAAAAATTTCAGGGTATTGAGAATGTTTATTTGTGCTCTTGTTAAAGGAAGAGTGTTAAGATCAGGAGAAAGTTTGCGGTTTTTTATAAAGTTGTAATAGTAGTATATGAATTGTAGAACTGTTTGAGGTAACACTAGTCACACGATGGAGGAAGGCAAGGGGGTTGCGAATGAAGCAAAACAGAAAGTGTGAGGTACTAGTAATAGCTGTGTTGCTGCCCACCGGTTTTACTCTGATGCCCTCATTGTGGTACACGAAACCATTCCATCTGGTTGCTATGATGTGGTATGCGTCATGTTACGAGGACGATACACGCTACCTCGTCACCACTCAATGAACACTTTTGTAACATATAAACCGAAGAATTTTCGGAAACCAGTTATCACCTCACCATGAGTGAACGCTCAGCTGTTTGTCCGACCACAAGACATAAGTGCCCCAACAACCCTGTTTCCTTGCCAAATGATGATGTAATGTGGGGGGGTCTGCATGTAATTACTGTCAAGGAACCACTAGGTGTTGCCCCTGCGGTGAATGTGCTTGTTTTTATACATAATGAATATTTAAACAATCACGTAACATCACAAAATCCCAAGGGAAATTGCGCAAACGGCACATCTTTTTAATTTTAATGAAGAAGCTTCTGTACGGAGTAGAACATTTTTTTGGGTAAGTGTGTATCGCCAACCGCTTTTTAAATGAGTATTCATCACGAGTCAGGATGTTGGACGAGTGAAAAGACATTAAGCCACTCAGTTTCCATGCATTTTGTGACACTATTGAGAAAGGAAGAAACACGATTACAATTTTTTCCTTGCACCTGTATCCAAAACAGTCGCGAACAGTTGTGATCGTATCAAGAACTGGAACTTTTTTAGACAATTTGTGGTCAACAGTAATGTGAACATTTGAACTAACGATTCCATATCTGTGTGCGACAGAGACAATAGGGAGAAATATTAGATTGAGAACAAGCTTTTATTTCAAACAGTTCACCTTCTTGTCAACCCGGCGCTAACTTGCACGACAAACTACACTCGTTACAGTGATACCTGAACTCAGAAACTAATTCTGTACATGCTTTACCAAACCAGTGACTATGTCGATATTACGTGCCAAAATAGTTTTGTATCTCAAACGACAATAATATTTCATGTGTTTCTTTCTTTCAGGGACAATTTGATCCATCATATGTATGTCTTGGATTTGTATAACAGAGGTTGATCTGTAGGTCATAATCATGGAAAATGAACAATGTTGATATGTCATGTCTGCGCAAGTTGAAAGTCAGTAATTAGTTCACTATTTTGTACCGCTATTTACCTAGTGTTTGACCCCTCACTTTGGTGTCAATGTATACAGATGTGTACACCAATTTTGTTTAGTGGTGATACAAGTATGGGTCTGTATGAAAAGGTCACTTTTAATAAATTTTTGAATTTAACTTTTAAGTCAAAAGGCTTAAATTTTTCTTTAGGACGAGAAGACGCAATGAGTTTAGTATATGTTTTGCGATACGTGTGTTGCTGTATATATATCTCGAATGTTTTATATATATATATATATATATATATATATATATATATATAATGTTGCTTTGTTCACCATGTCTAATTCATACATATTAGTAAAAGGGACTGAATGATTTATATTTTAAATTGTTTGTAAGTGAGTCTGAATGATTAATTGACGTTTAAAGAATGAAAAAGTATGATTGAGCCTAAGCCATCAGGGAGTCATCAGGTAAGAAAAGTAATAATGTACTAATTTTGTAAGTTCAATATATGTGATTACAACAATAGAAATTGTAATGTTAATTTCAGAAATGGAATGAATGAGTTCGTGAGCTTGTACCCTTACTAAATAACATGCTTTTAATAAAATGAAGTTAATCTTTTACACCGGTGAGGCAAAGAGAGTGTGTGATGGCTTATTCTACTAATAAAACATATGATTAGTGATAATGTGTATCACTGGCAAAATTTTGTTCTTTAGCAAACAGTCAGTGCCAAAGATGAGCACATAATCCGAACACCACGTTAGGACAAATTTCCTTGATACATTTACGCTGTAATAACTTCTGAGCGCAAATGCATCCGCATAAATTTAAAAAGGACTGGTAGGTGTAATGTAACATGAATGTATCTTCTAAACTCTACCGTAACTTATGTAGAGCCCATAAGAAAGGGTCAAATCAAATCAATATAGATAATGAAATGTGAATCACTTCCTGTGATTGCCAATGCTTCTCTGCTTAGAATACTATTTCCTATGTTACACTGCATGCGCAGCTAAATGAGAAGCTACTGTGAAAGCAAGTTGAATTCTATGGAGAACGAGGGAGGCGCATTAGGGTCCATAAAGTGTAGGAGGTCAGTCCCTCCATGCCATTCACTGAATCGCCGTGCGATGGGAAACGCCACGCATACATAGTAATAGCCGTGCTGTTTCTTTCTTTCTTTTCTTTTCTTTTCTTTTTTTTTTTTTTTAAGAAAGCAACACTGTCGCCATGGTGTGCAGATTACATCTCCGTGATGTGCAGGACAACAGAGTCTGTTTTTCGTGACCTGTATGGTTACGGGATGAGTGTCATTTAATGGCAAAGTCCCAGAAGAACTGCCATAGTAGTGGGGAACTGCAAGCAGTCGAAATTCGCCGAAAAACATGGGCTGTTAAGATGTTCAAACATATCTCTCAGGTGACACCAAAACCGAATGTTTTAGAAAATGAAAAATGGCAACCAGTAGTTCACATAATTAATTTACAGGTGGTAGTAACTGTGCTTACAGAGGGCCTGGCGTACTGGCCAGAGCAAAAGTGTAGGCAGAAAAAGAGAGGAATTTAGACGCATTTTCGAGCACCAGGACTAACAGTTTATTTAACTGGTTACAGGTTCCCTAATCCAATTGACAAGGCATTAGTCTACTCAGATTAATGTTCGGTCGATTTCTTGACTGTGAATTTAATTAATAAGGTGAGTTCACTGACAGATTTGTCTAATTTCATAGACAAATAAATTATTTTGTCGTTAGTGTGATGAGTGATAATTTACTTACGTCAGGTATACAGGACCAAACAGAGATATTTAGTTAAGGATTCCATTCAAAGTAATTCACCTACATATCACGTAAGGATCTGTAACATTACAATATCAGTGATTAATATAGTGTGGAAATTTGCTCAGCTTCCGTAATTTTGTCGTTATTGAATGGTATAGTCACTATGGTGTTAGCAGCAGTACATAAACTGAGTAAGAAGAGTAAAACAAAGCATGACTATAGTAAACTCTTACTGTAATAAAGCTTTTACACAAAATATGCAGAGATTTCAGTTGTATGGTTGTTGGAATTAATTGTGATTATCCCATCGTCATGTATCATTAGAAGACTATAAGCGAAAGCTAAAATTTGATCTAAGTTCTGCTGAAATTTATACCGATGAACACGTGTGGAATGGTCTTAGTAGGTTGCCAACACATACGTAACACATGTCAGGTTATCATTTCGTAGTTTCGGTGATGGCGCGTGATCGTGGCTTCGCAGATGCACATGTACGTCAGAGGGCACGTACGAAAGGAAGTACTTCGCCGTGCAGGCCGGGGGAGCTCGATGGCTACTTGTCACGGCGAACTGATGTGTTGCGCAACACTCGTAATTGCATATATTTACGCAGGGAGACACCAGATTCTGGGGAACTCTGAGGACTTATACTCGTCACTGAGTTCTAACGACAAGTTGTGGTATAAATTTGGTACTTGTTAATGGACATCGCTGACTCATCGAGAGGGCGGTGAATTTTTGTGTGGTGAAACAGATTGAACGTGCTAGTGCATGTGTTCAGAGTGACAACAATTCCCATTCGTATACCATGACGCTGCAACAACAGCGTGGATCAGTGATTCCGGAGTTTGTCTTCTCTTTCTGATTCTACACTTTTGCGTAGGGTTCGCACACCATAATAATTCATTATCGGCGTGATTAAACTAGTTTGGCGAGTTACGTGTCGGATTTCGACTAGGGATCTTCAACCGATGTTTGTTTATCGATGTTTCTGAAGTATTGCCAGAAAGAGTGGCTGGCATTGCTCAAAGATTCGTCCTACGTTTCGTCCTACGTTGCTGGTTGCGGACTAGAGTCGAAGCCGCGGTCAGAGGTAATATTTGTCACACCAACGTCTGAGGGCTTTAGCGCTTTTCCTTCAGTGTTTCACTCCTTGTTATCCGTAGCGGTCGCTCACTGCAGCAGAGGATCCAGGATCAACTCACCTCGCGACTTTGTTCTATCTTATTAACGCTATTCTCACGTTTATGAATTTCACTTTCTTCCCTGAAGAAACGTGATAGCAAATTACTTCCCAGAAACTGATTCACGGCGAATTTTCTTCAGTGACGGGTGTCACACAGAGCGTTCTTCGCAGATTTTGGCACATGTTCCAGCTGCGACGCCATTAGCGTGATGCAGCACCTGGAATGCGTTCTAAATGAACACTTCACCAGTTATATATGGTGGTACCATAATGATGTTACAAACTTTCAGCGATGATGAAGAATAAATGTATCTATTTGAAGTAAGGGACCATAGTCCGGAAACGACCGACTCGAAAATCGTTCTGATACTTCTGACAGGTGAATACACGTATCAGCACTGTTGTTAAGATTGTAAAGTAGGGAAATTTCAGATGTCATAGTATGGACCAAACTAGAAGAAACACGCGCTCTAAAGGGTATACCTTAACAGCTAAGAGCACTTCTGCTACTACCTACTTTCCTTTCATGATTTTGGAGGAGGCAGCATATACCAAAAGATGTAGAAAATGTGCATTAAGTACGAGTTCTAAAACGCATACCGTATGAACTATGAGTACTTGTTGAGAAGAAGAGACGTATTTCAAAGTAGTGAAGCTCTTAGGGGACGCACTTTAGAACCCTTGTTTACTGCACTTTTTTTCTTGTTTTGGTCCATACTACCACCTCTCGCAACTCATGTGCCATATATGACTGTAACTAGAATATTTTTATACAGATGTGTTATCGATTTTGAGAGGATCATACTAGTCACCGTAATTCAGGATTCAGCAGCTCATCATTGTTTCCCCGGCCCGGTCGTTCACATGTTTGTTTTACGGTAATTAAAGCGAGAGCGTTGTTTTCAGGGCTACCACTATTTCCCGTGCTAAATTTAAGTACTACTTTGTTGACCTTAAGTCACTTACAGAAACTTAACCACAGTTGGGGGTCTATTGGAATGTGCGTTCACTGACTGTGTAGGTGGCAAGGTACTAAAGAAAGCAAGTTAAAAGACTGTGACAGCGGGCAGAGGTCTACAATCAGACTTATAGTCAGTTGAGTTAGTAGTGTTTCGGAAAACTGGCAACATGGCAGTTATACTGTTAGTTATAAAAGCCCACTATACTGCATACTAGTAAGTTGTCAAACTCATATATTAATTTTACATGCGGGAACACCACTAAACAGTGTAAACGGAATCAAACTGGATACATTAGTGCTGCGGTGCTTCCAAATTACGGTATTGCTGTGTAAAAGTTACACTGCTGACTTCAAGGAGTAAATAAATTATTTTGAGTTATTTTAGAAAATTTTACGTTTTTGCATTCCTAATGCCTTTGCTAAAATCGACGATCTTCGTGTGATGATGGAGATAAGGACATGAAACTCATTGTGACTGTTGGGTAGAAGTTTTAGTGACTATCTACCGAGTCTTTCTCTTGCGTAGCCGTTCTTCTTGCGTCACTTGAGATGCAAACCAACAAGCAGTTACCGTTTGAACAGGCAGTCACAGAAAATATGAGAAATTATCCTGTGCGATAAGATATGGTGTGTGTGGGGAGAATCAACGTCTATTGATTCGTTAAAGCCCACTCTTCTTGTAACAAACGTTACGCAAAGCAACAAGCAGTTGCCATTCGCCTCGCAAAAATTGCAAAAAAAAAAAAAAAACACAGGAATTGTGAAAGAGGGAGCTAAATATTTCATGGAACAATTTTACACCTCACGAAATCAAACGGTGGTGCGTCCCACGTTGCCCTTCCACTGATGCCATGTAAATCACAGCGTCAAATTCACCCTTGCACAAGAGGATGATGAGCCAATTTAAAAGTGCCAGATAAAAATTTAATATCCGATGCGCTAATAACGCGGGCTAAATCCCTGCGATAAATTTTCGCCGTTTTTAAGTCGGTCCTCGCATATATGGCCGCTAGAGATGACTGGTGTGTGTAAATTTGCAGCTGCATCAGATTCAGACCGTCCCATACATACAAATTTTCATTCCGCATCATAGCTAATGCCTTTCTGGCGGCGCATTTGTGGATTTAGAGCGTGTAGGGGCATTTCATTATCTAGTTCGCGCGGTCACTGGTATTTCACGTTTGTCGCTGAATTTTGGACGTTTGCTCCCCCCGTGTATCCTTGTCTCAATACGCAACTGAAACAGCTTCCAGTTTTGAAAGTCTTTGAGAAGAGAAAGTTAATAAGTAAAATTAATAATTTAGGAATTGAAACAAAAACTACTGACTATTTTCTAATTGCTTTTAAGACAATATGGAATTATCCCCTCAAAATCGTACGCAGTCTGTCAAAAGCTGTAGTCTTGTCCTGTGCATATTAAGAGTAACGTGCCACTTGCAAATATTAATAATGTACAAACGAAACTTAAGTAGGAGAACCCAAGAAGATGAGGATAAGTGCCTCTCGAGAAAAAGCCTTTCTGCAAAACTGTGCATACATCTCTCGAGAAGTAGCCTTTCTGCAAAAATGTGCATACACACACACACACACACGCACACACACACATACACACACACATCCTCACTGTAAGTCGTTCTGCATTTGGACAGGCACCTTTAATGTTCCCAGATACTTCCTACATGATGTACTTTATGCGATACACAAGTTGATTACAAGGAATTTTCAAAATTTACTAAACCTAGACGTTTCGCAGCGTTGGACATAAATGCATGATCCTACGACTTAATCAGTGAGGCTGGTTTGAGGGTTAGTTTTTGGTACTTGATTGTTTATTACATGTTATGATTAATTTCGTGACCGAGGACGTTAGTCTTCACAAGGAAACTGGCGTGCTGCAATCAGTTCTGAAAACAACAATCCTTTGATGTTGTCTACACCGTCGACCGACGATATTACTTGCAAACGTCTGTCGAGCTCGTTCAAATGGTACCTGGTTCACAAATTGCTTCGTAACGATTCGACAAAGAGACGGGCATTTTATGTGTACTTTATGAACGTTGTTAAAGGGGATGGGGTGTCCTCTGAGCGTCATTTCAGTTAAACGTGGAAAAGGTGCCAGACTATGTCGAAGTGTAGGGGATACAAAAAAATTACGAACTGTCGTTGAGATCGGACGTGACTCCTCGAAAGTATTGTTTCGTTTGCAGGATGCAACGACATACAGAAGATTTCTCTCCGCCAAGGGAAGTGTCATGGAAGTATCACAAAGTGGCGTATTGAAACACCACTTAATGCTAGACGTCATAACTGAAGAGAATGAGCAGCAATTAATTTGCAGACAGGGAACGTCATGATATCATTATCATGCGAAAGTAATGGCGTACCTACGTAAAGAAAACTAGGAAATCAGTTAATTGAATGATGATAAATGGAAACGTCGGAGATCACTCCCACTCTCCGGACCTCAGTGTGAGACTTTTTTCTCATGAAGTTCTTCAGTGTACAACGTTTAAATCTGGCCACTTCCTACGAAATAGTCGAAATTTAGGATGTGTGTTATCGCAGTTATGGAGAGCAGTGCGATACATCTCTGTTATCTGTCCTAGGGGTCCTGCGAATCTATGTAAAAAATTCAAATTTTTGGTTTCTGAAACGGTAGCAAAATAATCTATGTATATTGAAGGGCCGATAATTTGAATTCGATATCAGTACGTTGTCTGTTATTAGTGAATATCTTAAGTTGTAATGGGTCTGTGTAATTATAACTGTAATTTGTGAGAATATAATCACCCATATTTGTGTCGAACTGCGCACACTACTTGAGAAAGATTAAGGGAGGAAAATAGAGTTTAACGATTCCTCGTGGGTCTACGTTGGTACAGGCGTTGCAAAAGATATGAGTGCACAAGAAAGAGAACTAAAACGTGCAAGCGTGACCTGTTTATGGAAGTACACTGACGTACAAAGTTAAGGACGAAAGTAACTTCCGCGTGGTGTGATGTAGCTCGATGAACCTAGGACGATACACAGACAGTAGTTCTACATTAGGCTTTGTGGTCAGTACTGACGACAGTTCACTCCCTGCAAAATCTTTCCATGTTGTCTGCACAGTTGGTAAGCAGTTCTTGTGGAAGGACTTTCCATTCCTACACCAGAACGGTCGATATCTGTGGTCGCTGGTGCATGTGTTGTTCGTGCAACGTGTCTCCCCAACGCATCAACACACGCAATCAAGAGGATTTAAGTCGGTGGAACGGGAATGTCAATCCAATCTCTAGTTCTGAGAACTCCAGCTGAACGGTTCCAATGCAATTCGCGGATTGTCACTCATAAGAACGAAGTCAGGAACGATTCCATCCCCGAAAAAGACACATGGGAGAACACTACGGTGCTACAATGACGTTGACCGTACTGTGTTCAAAGATATGGAGGTCAGTACAACCACGCAACATTATGTCTCCCCATACAACAATTATTGGACCATTGAAACTATCACGTTCGATAATGCTCCTGAGTGCATTGTGTCTTCCCACCTTCCTCCATATCCGGGTACGTCCAGCGTTTTCGAACATGATTGTGGCCAACATGGAAGCATCTTCTGGAGCATGCATCACAGTCCGTGGTGATCATACATCCAATTTAAAACCATGTCCTGTATTTTGAAATGCCCGGGGTAACATCATAAATCGTGGTACCTTCAGTATAATTATTGTTTTTGAATAAAGGTGTCGTTTCTCTTTGTGTCAATGAGTATTTCTTTCAGTTACTTTCTGTAATGTACTGAACTGTACTGTGTAAGGTTTCTAGTTTATTTTTGCTATTCGAGGAATGTGAAGTGAACTTTACATTTTCATTCGATGTGTCATACTTCAAATTTGTAGTCGGAACATTTTTCAAATACTAGTCTTCAATAGTCGATATGTTACACCACAGAGGTTGTGAATACAAGCACTGTGATATTTGATTGCCAGAAGCATTGTCGTTGCTGTAGCACTCTGTGAGAAGTAAGTGAGTGACTCGGGTGTTGGGCACACTACTGAGCGCTCTGGAAACAGCTCGCAGAGCGTAGAGATAAAGATACAGAGGATGTTGAGTATTATAAATATGATTTGGCAAAGTGTTATTTGAGAAATGTGAATATTTACATGTAATTTATTCTTTCAAAATTCGTTTTGTAACGTCGTGAACCATTTTTATTCTATTAGTTTGGTGCGTTGGAATTGCAATTCATGTATTATGACGCCACTCATTGTATCTCAATGCACTGCACTGCACTTTACAGAGGTTCAGAGGGCAGCTTTTTGACATACAGTTTTTCGATTTCTACTTAATTTGGTAAAAGTGAATTAAAATACAGTTACACGGTTTGAGATAGTTTTGGACATGCATTCTTATCAGACAGCGTTTCTGTAATAACACCACCTGCATTGCTTAGAATTACAACAAAGCACACACGATTTAAAGATAGGAAATCAGTTTACTCAGATTTCAGTTCACAACATTCAACTTCTTGCAAATTTAGCACTGAACTACATGCTTGGATAAACAAACGATTATCTTTCCACCATAGCATCAGAAAGCAGGTAGGTATAACTCTCTCTACGTTCTATGGAGAATGAAAGGTTTCTCAGCGGACATCTGATTCCGAAACCGCAATTCATTGTTGACTGTTTTTGAGAAAATTATGTTATGCCTCGTTTAAGAACAGCGAAACGTCCACGACCACGTGCCGATGTTTGACAGTGGCAGGAACGTGGCCCATCGAGACTGCAGTTCACCATTCCGCCATATTGATGTTCTGGTTGGTCAGCACAAAACGACTGCTAGTAGAGCATGGATCGATTAGATCAGTCGCGCCATATTCAACGGCATACAGTTTTACAATAGCCCGACGCGACTAGCGCCCGAAAGGGAACACATGCTGTTTGCTTGGCTGTGCAGGATGGTACAGACACATTACGTATCTCGACTTAGGAAATGGGGTTGTTTGCAGAAGACAATTATCGACACAGACCGTGCGATGACGACTGGAACAACACCAATTGTTAGAATGGTGAGTATTGTTGCTGCTGTCCTTGAAGCTGCAGCAGAGGTAGGGAACCGACAGTGGTGGGGCAGACACCAGTACTGGACGCTGGAGTGACACAACGCCGTCTTTCCAGACGAGTTCGTGTAAAGCACTGTTGAGGGACGTATCTGTGTGTCAAGGCTCCAATTACATTCATCATCATCATAAGACCCCACCACTTGGCATGTTGTTATGGAGTGCCATTGAGAGCACGAAATAATTACATCTACTTCACATAGGTGATAATTTTGAACGCAGGCGTTACATAGTAACGTAACTGGTTAGTCACATATTGTTAAGCTGCTAGTAAAGAAAAATACCACAACTTTCAGAAGTTTCCAGTTCACTCAAAATTTATTCTAGCGACAGTGCATATGGAATACATGAAATGATTACATTTAATGAATAGCACAAGCGGTTCTGAGGTACCAGGTATCGATCCTTGCTGAAATACCCATATTAATAAGAGGTGTAGCCTCTGTGGGTGGCAATGCAGGCGTTCACTCCGGTATCCAGTCGATTGAACAGATGGCGAGTACTGTTGTGAGGTACGTTTTGCCACACCTGCTCGACCTGTCCACGTAGTTCCGTAAGTGTTGTTGGTTGGAGAGTCGCACGAATCACTTCTCATCCCATAATTTCACACATCTCCTCGATTGGAGACAACTATGGAGACCGCGATGGCCAGCGGAGTTGCTGTACATCTTGAAGAGACTCTGAGTTTCACAGGCAGTCTGTGGGCGAGCATTATCGTGTTGGGACGACACATTTGCTTCCTGTTGGAAGATCGGCAAAAGGACGGGTCTAACAGCTCTCTGCACATATCGAGTGCTGGCTAGTGTCCCCTCCAGGAACACCAAAAGTGAATGAGAGTTGTAGCTTATGGTACCCCAGACTGTAAGGTTCGCAGTGGGGCCAGTGTGTCTTGGACGAATGCACTCTACAAGACAGTGGTCACCAGGTCTACGTCGTACGTGCAAACAAACGAGCATCACTTGCGAGCAGGCAGCATCTGCTTTCATAGCTGGAAACTACGGTACACCATTCCACCTTCCAAGTGATGCTCTGAGGGCACCAGTCGAACCGTGCACGTCGATGCTGTGACGTGAGTGGTAGACAGGTTAGAGGTCTGCGTGCCCGCAGTCCCAATGCTAATAACTGGTTCGCAACAGTTCGTGTTGACACATTTTGGATTATAAGCTCTCTTATTTGTGCTGTGGTAGCTGTACCATCTGCCACAGTTGCCTTTAGAGTACCACGAGCCTAGTGGGCTTCTGTGCTGTGTGGGCGTCCAGAGCCTCGTCTACTGGTGTGAGAATGTTCACATTAGCACTGACACTTAGCACAACTGACGCAGCAGGTCCCATATGTGTGGCAGTTCTCCCAAACGACCGTCCCGTTACTCGGAAAGCCACGATTAGTAGTTCCCTTTCAAACTCTATCATTAGTTTGCTGTAGGAAGCAAGAATGTGCCTCCAAGGCATGGTTGCCTACTTGCTTCACACGTCAGCACGGCACTGAGCATTGTGGCTGTGAGCATTCCCTGTTAAAGCATAGACACAGATGGCGCTCTGGTTAGCTACGGCACTACGCTATCTGTTGGTGGACGACGTTCAAACCATTATCAGTGCATCTAATATACCCCAGGTGGAGTTTGCCGTCATCGGATCAATATCGACGTCGTCTTTTCAAGTTTACTGTTCTTTTTTCGGCAGTGTAGTTATTGCTGTTTTATTGTCCAAACTTTTCTTTCTGAAAACAGCTTGTGGAACCTGGGGTACTTCACTCGTTAAATTTCCCGCTGCTGCAATGTGGAAAGAGAAGTCATCTGCCAGCTTAGGACCTTGGATGGCCGAGGAGCGGATTTTCGGGGCGTTTCCATGAAGTATACAGCCGCGTAAGAAGGCAGGTGAAGTTAGGATACTCCGGAAAGCGCCTTCTCAGGGCTGTGTAAAACAAAAGGGGTCATTGCGGGGCAACCAGAATCGACTTCAATCTTTCTTTGAAGCATATGCAGGGAAAGATCCACCCCCAAATTACCGTACACAGCGCGGGAAAGAGCTTAATTTTGCGCCCATATAAATTTTCAGCCAACTGGGGCGAAAGAGCATCGAGTGCCAACTTCTAGTCAGTTTGCAGCAAGCGCTTTTGGACAAAATCCTGCTGGTTTTGAATGTGGAGAGAATTTACCGGCTGTCATGGTGGCAAAACTCGGGATTCCTCCCATCCACCGATAGCATAGAGGGGCGGTGAAGAACAAAGGAGGAACAGTCAGATGGAGTTGGGTTCGAGGATGTGGTGGTCACCTTTTGGGGGACGTTTCGTCTCGGAGATATCGTGGTGTGTAAGACCCAGCCTGGCGCTTCTTTCATTGTTCTTTTTGAGTAAATGTCACTGTTAGCATTTGCACAGCCTTTCCCCTGAGCAGTTCACAATTCGTGTGTTTATTTCACGACGTGAGTTTCCTTTTTATAGTGGATTCTTGCACTAGGTTCATGAATCGATCTTCCACTACATCATTGCATTTGCGAGCTTGTCAGACTTTGAAAGGTCATTGACTTGTTAAATAGTAGTCTCCCAAATACCATTCTGGTGGCTTCAGAATTTATTCAGTGCAGTCAATATAGAAACAAAATTTATCTCATCGCTGGTTAATTTCTTTCTGTCTGTAATTCCATGCACAGTAATTTAATTATTCATGACACAGTGAACTGTCATTACAGTTTCGCTCGTTCTCTGTTTCATATATCTTTTGAGTCTTTAAATTAAAGATTAATTTTAAGGCATATAATCGTTTTTCCCGTCCCATAACGATTTCATGAGGCGAAACCGTTCTCTAAATGAATATCATCGTGTGACTATATTTCCGCATTGCCCACTAGCTCTGTCAGTGTTACGGTGTGAAGTAGGTGGCATTGTCTGGAACAATTTTTCCACTAGCCAGGAAAGATTATTTATTCCCTTTGTTTAAGAATTTTAGGGTGTTAACTTATTGGTTGTTGACCTTCACCTGTATTTGTACTAAGCAGCTTGAGTGGTTACCATCATTCTTTGTTGTTCTATACTTACAAGATGCCGAATAGCCGGTAGAAGTATTGAGTTCGCAAGTTTGATAGGCAGCCTGCACTCATTACTACCGAACCCAAGACGGCTCACACTAACATTGAAACACTGCTCGCACCCACACCATATCATTACAACTTGTGTGAATTTATGACAGGTCTCTGTGTCCTATTTCCAAAATTCACGTGATTTTTAACGAAAGAACTTACGTCGTGTGTGCTTTTATAGTCTGTCTCGTTACTGAGGACGTGGAACTGTTGCCTTGGGTAGAGAGCTCTCCAGATCTCTCACCTACTGAGTACACTAAGGTAAGGGGTGCCAACAGTCTGGCGCACCACGAGTCGCCAAAAACTACGCGAGATGAACTCTGGCATGAAGTACAAGCATGGAATGATCATCTTGTATCTGTCATCCAAAGTCAATCTGATTTATGTCAGACTGATGTTCGAGTCAAGGCCGCTGCTCGAAGTGACAGCACTGCGCAGTAGATTTCGCATCATTACACCTCCAAATCACCGACAAAGTTAAAGCAGCATTCCTCCCACTACACTGTATAAGCATAATATGTAAAATTTTGTTTCTTTACGAATGATGAAAAGTTTAAAATTGCAAATACATGTCTGTCTAATTGCGCTGAATCTGAAGTGCAGCGTAATTGAAGTACAGACTATGGCATTTAGCTGCGTCCCCATTTTAGCCACAATACATTTGTGCTAGACAACACTTCAAACTATTCTTCAGGTTACTTGTCACTTTCTCTGCCGTATCTTCTTCGAATAGTCCTAATTTCCACTTCCTCAGGTAGTACGAGTTACTCACTGTCTATGATGGTCTCTTTCTCTGAATTTCAATAAAATCAAGTTACCGAGTAAAAATATCAAAAATATTCATTAAAACGGTAAGAAACACATCATAAATAACCTTAAAGATTCTTCCCATAGTTTCCATACACTATGATATTTTCTAAAGTCATGCACTTTTCTTAAAACCCTGAATTATCAATTTGGAGGAAGCTTTCAGTTCTTCCCGTGATACCGATTTACCGTTCACCCAGTATGGCAACTGTTGTGAGTTCTGTCAAATGACTGTTCGGAACTTGTTCGACAATGTTGTTATGAGTGAATACTGATGGTCTCGTCAATTGTAGCCATTACCAGTTTCTTCGCCTCCCACTCCCCCCCCTCCCCCCACCTCCACCATTAACCTCGGATCTTGCCGTTGCTGAGGAGGCTTGTGAGGATCCATACCATAGGTGCAACCACAGCAGAGGGGTATCCGTTGAAAGGACAGAAAAATGTGTGGTTCCTGAAAAGGGGCATGTGCAAAACAAACATGTGGTCATAATGACACAATTTCGAAATTATAGTGCATTGAGCATGTCCAGAAGAGAATGGGGTCCAGGTTGAGAATATTATAGAAAGAAAAGTCAAAAATAGTATTGGAAGATGTTAAGAAGATAAGTGGTAAAGCTCGCCTGACGAATGCTGAAATAGATAGATTACACAATTATTATGGCTTGGTCATAAGAAGAAATGTAGGGAATTTAGAAAACATGAAAAAAGCCGTATGGGCTGTCTTTTTACATAAGCTTTCCACAAATGAAAATCTAGTGCACGGTCTATGCCTGAATGATCCTGACACTTGGTGCAAGTACAGGCGAAGTGCCAGATATGACCACAAACATTCTTTATTGGCATAAGTAATGAGTGACATATATTTAGAGACCTTTGTGAAGATATCTTGTTGAAGAAATGTCTTCATAGGAAAACCCAAAATTTAAATGAATGTGGGAATTCTGTCATTTGGAACCAGTTACCGAAAACTGTATTTGTTGAGTGTTTACTTATTCGTAGTTGAACTTCACCTGTATCTGTACTGACGAGGTTGAGTGGTTACCATCCTGTTGTGTTGTTTTAAACTTACAAGATGCGGAATAGCTGGTAGAAGTATTGAGTTCTCAAGTGTGATAGGCAGCTTGCACTCATTACTGCTGAACACCAGACCGCTCACACTAACCGTGAAGCACTACTCACACCCACACCATAACATTGCAACATGTATGAATTTTATGACCGGTCTCTGTGCTCTATTTCCGGAATCCACGTGATGCTTAACGAAATAACTTACGTTGGGTGTACATTTATAGCCTATGTCGTTACTGAGGGCTTGGAACTGTTGCCTTGGCAGGAAAGGTCTCCAGATCTCTCACCTACTGGATACACTGTGGTAAGGGGTGCCAACAGTCTGGCACATCATCACTCTCGAACCACTACGCGAGATGAATTCTGGCATAGAGTACAAGCATGGAATGATGTTCTAGGTTGGTTTATGATGCTATTTTATGCTTCAGTGATGGTGTAATTAGAAAACTAGATATTTTAGAATTACTTGGTATAAAATCTAGCGGAAATACTGCAAAATCCTTGGTGCAAATAGATAAAGAGAGAATCCACAAAGCAGATATTCCTAATGTAAAATGCACGAAAGAAGCCAGACAGAAAAGAAGAGGAACCAAGAGAAGAAAAGAAGATCAGTATGATTCAGGTGATGCTCAGTATGGCGCAGGAAAATATTAATGGTAAGTTATTTTCATCAATAACTATACTAGAATTGCGATATTAAACTTTAAATGAATTGTTCTCAAAACTACATTTTTCACTTTCAGGTACCATTATCTGATTAACTAATGCGGTTAGAAACATGAAATTTGGTCAATTTGTACTGCAGATGGTAATAAGTTATTAAAAGTAAATTGAGAACCACCAAAGCATTAGAAACTGTTTTATAATAATTAATGAACAAAATATTTAAATTTTACTAGTGAAAGAATAAATTTTTTTCTTCAAAACCATAAGAGGTATTATGTTCATTTTACTTTAAATTGAGGCATATATACACTCCTGGAAATTGAAATAAGAACACCGTGAATTCATTGTCCCAGGAAGGGGAAACTTTATTGACACATTCCTGGGGTCAGATACATCACATGATCACACTGACAGAACCACAGGCACATAGACACAGGCAACAGAGCATGCACAATGTCGGCACTAGTACAGTGTATATCCACCTTTCGCAGCAATGCAGGCTGCTATTCCCCCATGGAGACGATCGTAGAGATGCTGGATGTAGTCCTGTGGAACGGCTTGCCATGCCATTTCCACCTGGCGCCTCAGTTGGACCAGCGTTCGTGCTGGACGTGCAGACCGCGTGAGACGACGCTTCATCCAGTCCCAAACATGCTCAATGGGGGACAGATCCGGAGATCTTGCTGGCCAGGGTAGGTGACTTACACCTTCTAGAGCACGTTGGGTGGCACGGGATACATGCGGACGTGCATTGTCCTGATGGAACAGCAAGTTCCCTTGCCGGTCTAGGAATGGTAGAACGATGGGTTCGATGACGGTTTGGATGTACCGTGCACTATTCAGTGTCCCCTCGACGATCACCAGTGGTGTACGGCCAGTGTAGGAGATCGCTCCCCACACCATGATGCCGGGTGTTGGCCCTGTGTGCCTCGGTCGTATGCAGTCCTGATTGTGGCGCTCACCTGCACGGCGCCAAACACGCATACGACCATCATTGGCACCAAGGCAGAAGCGACTCTCATCGCTGAAGACGACACGTCTCCATTCGTCCCTCCATTCACGCCTGTCGCGACACCACTGGAGGCGGGCTGCACGATGTTGGGGCGTGAGCGGAAGACGGCCTAACGGTGTGCGGGACCGTAGCCCAGCTTCATGGAGACGGTTGCGAATGGTCCTCGCCGATACCCCAGGAGCAACAGTGTCCCTAATTTGCTGGGAAGTGGCGGTGCGGTCCCCTACGGCACTGCGTAGGATCCTACGGTCTTGGCGTGCATCCGTGCGTCGCTGCGGTCCGGTCCCAGGTCGACGGGCACGTGCACCTTCCGCCGACCACTGGCGACAACATCGATGTACTGTGGAGACCTCACGCCCCACGTGTTGAGCAATTCGGCGGTACGTCCACCCGGCCTCCCGCATGCCCACTATACGCCCTCGCTCAAAGTCCGTCAACTGCACATACGGTTCACGTCCACGCTGTCGCGGCATGCTACCAGTGTTAAAGACTGCGATGGAGCTCCGTATGCCACGGCAAACTGGCTGACACAGACGGCGGCGGTGCACAAATGCTGCGCAGCTAGCGCCATTCGACGGCCAACACCGCGGTTCCTGGTGTGTCCGCTGTGCCGTGCGTGTGATCATTGCTTGTACAGCCCTCTCGCAGTGTCCGGAGCAAGTATGGTGGGTCTGACACACCGGTGTCAATGTGTTCTTTTTTCCATTTCCAGGAGTGTATATATGCAGTAAAATTTCATTGATTTATCACTTATAGTGCTTTTGAAAAGTGTACCTATTGAAAGGGTTAAATCGCATTGGACAAATAGGGATAAAAATTGCCTTCCGTCTCCCCTAAAATAAACTCCATTCGGATCTCCAGCAGAAACAAAACCAGTATTTCATGGAATATTAGATCCATTAACTGGGCAGGTAGTTTACAAAATCTAAAACAGAAAAGAATAGGTTAAAATTACATATAGTGGGAGCCAGTGAAATTCAGGGGCAGGAGGAACATGAATTCTGGTCAGGTGAATACAAGATTATAAATACAAAATCAGGTAGGGGTAATGTTGGAGCAGATTCAGTAATGAATAAGAAAATAAGAATGCAAACGAGTTACTATGAGCAGCATAGAGAACTTATTATTGTAGCCAAGATAAGCACGAAGACCACACTCACCATAGTAGTACAAGATTATTTCAACAAGCTCTGTAGATGGTAAAGGGATTGACGAAATTTATGACAAGATAAACGAGTTATTCAGGTGCTTAAGTAAGACGTACTTTCCACCCACGTTTTGAAAATGTATTAATCGAGTCTGCTACATTATATTTTAAAATTCTGTAAAAAATATTTACTGTTTTTAAGTACTTCTTACGTCAGATATGGTAACTGTTTCAAATTTTTCTGTAGAATCTAACCGAAAAACTGAAGTCTTCATGGTAAATTTTACTTAACCCAACAACTGTCATATTCATATGTGAAGGTTCAGAACCAACCTTACACATCTACATAACTTTAAAAAGTATATTGTGAATGAAATCAACGTCAATTAACGAAATTTGTATTTTTTAAATTTGTTTGTAGTAATCATAACGTGGCCCTCCAGTCGGTGTTAAATATTATGGAAAATGCATTGCTGTTGCTAAGATTGCACTAAAATATATTTTCAGGTTCTGTACCATACTTATACAACAGTAACTATTTAAAATGTATATTGTTAATAAAGGTTAAACTCATTTAACGAATGTTTCTTTTTTCAGTTTTTTTGGTGGTGGGCATAAAAAAAACCCCCTTGGTATTACGCATTATGGGTTAATATATTTTCTTATCACATTTTAATGATAGCAATACTAGAATTACTCTGGAAAATTAAAGTTTTCAGATATGAAAACATGTTTCATGGTAGAACATGGGCTTGTGCCTTGGAACATCCTTTCCACTGAAATTTAAAAACACTGCAATCCAAAATATTGATAACAGAGACCTTGTAACTTACCACAAAAATCTGTAACTGAAAAGTTAACAACATCATTCAACAACTTTAATGTATTATACAGCACTCAACTGTGTGGAACACTAAATATTTACAAATGCTACACAAAACACAACCTCAGTAGTGGAACAAAGAGAGCACCACCCCACATTGCGTTGCTGCTAAATTTATTCGAGATCGCGGATCAAAGATGGCGGTCATAAATGTGGGAATGTTGCAGTGACTTCATGGCAGGAAGTTCAAACTCTGGTGGAATAATAGATCAATTAGGCTACCTCCACTAACTTACCACCCTAGCTTCTCCCCTACCCTCTCCCACCCTCCTCTGCACCATTTGGAAATTCGTGGAAAAATGACTTCGTCTGTGCTGAGGTGCCAAATACGATGAACATAAGTCTTTAGTATATTAGCATTGTTTATTGAAATAATTTGAGTTGTATTGGACACTAACTTCATCTGGGGTGTTCGCCATGAGGTCCAGAGCCTAACTGAGGTCCAGATGCCAACTGATATATTTCACAACACTGCCACCAGGGGGCGCTGTTGGCCCTCCTCCTCCCCTCTCTCATGATGTAATCCAAGATAGCATTCTGCAGAAAAAGTTGTGGGAAAGTGTCTAGCCACTGGAGTGTCTAGCCACTGGAGTGAGAAGTTGGTTGTAATTGTTTACTGTGTTCAACAGATGGGATCTCTGTGACGGAGAAGGAAGAATTTAATGGGTATATCAACTGCAACCATGCAGCTGTGGACTGCGTTGATAGCATTGATATTTGGTGAAGACAAACTTGCTTCATTAAATAATGAATATCCAGCAGGATGGTTCTAAGTTACACTTCGCAACTCATGCTGTGCTGTTTCTGGAGATCATTTGATAAAACTCCAGTCGCTCTTCTGAATCACAAGAGGCAAGATGTTAACTCCAGAGAGCAACCTCCGCTGGAAGAGAGGCCATGTACCGGCCTCATGGCACACCATGCAGTAGCCACAGGAGCGGTCCGCAGGAACTGTCACATAGTTCCTGTCGTGTTGGAAATATCCAAGGCCTTACTCCCCCACTCCCTGGCACACGAAATGCTTCAGGTGTTATTATATGTGGAAATCTGGTATTTCAAAAACATCGAAATCATTGTCACATAAATAACTTGAAGATGTCACAGGATCTAAATTTACCATGGCACAAAGAGACAGAGAGAGAGAGAGAGAGAGAGAGAGAGAGAGAGAGCTTTGCAGATGACACAAGACTATATAACTATAACACTTTTTATTCGAAGGAATACCACCACCACGCTTGAACAAAGAGTGAAAAGATCACAGTGCACTTCTGAACAATCCCCTGAGACACTTCACGTGATTTTGTGGGAAACAGATCCCGAAACCCATATGATATCTGATTATACACGTCAAAATGATGATATTTGGAAGTCGAAAAAAATATCTCTGTATCACTAAACAGGACGCTCACCACTTTTCGAGTTTTAGCTGCTCATATCTAGGCACTGTTAGAGGGAGAGGGAGAGAAAATGGTTCAAATTGCTCTGAGCACTATGGGACTCAACTGCTGTGGTCATAAGTCCCCTAGAACTTAGAACTACTTAAACCTAACTAACCTAAGGACATCACACACATCCATGCCCAAAGCAGGATTCGAACCTGCGACCGTAGCGGTCGTGCGGTTCCAGACTGTAGCGCCATTAACCGCTCAGCCACTCCGGCCGGCTGGAGAGGGAGAGAAGAATTTCTGAATCCTACAGCTGCTGTGGTGTTCATCACTTATCTGAAACGGTGAGTGGCCTTAGTTTATATATTCTGCTTGAGTCAGGGACGTTGTTTGCCTCACTTCTCGAAATACACACTGCTGTCTACGGACAGACGAGAAAATCAGAACAATTACATAAACAGAATTTGAAGCACTGTTCTAAAGACGAGGAGAACGGCTCGAATTTTCGCAGAATTTTCCATGTCTACTGTCTAGAGATGCTCTAAAACAACAATGACGGGTGAGCGACAGCATCCTGCCTCTCCAAACCAGAGGAGGATGGTCTCCTTGGTCTCATCTCTAAACTCTCAAACAAAGAAGACATCACGTGGCTCTCAGACGTCACACAACTTTCTGTAGATATTTTGTCTCCGACATGTTTGAACCAATCTGTACAGGCTCCTATGTCCGCATAATGGAGGTTTTGTGGCGGTCTGAGGTAATGTAACTTCTAGTGAATTCAGCTTTTGACTGGTTCTTAGTGATTCAAATGGTTCTAAGCACTATGTGACTTAACATCTGAGGTCATCAGTCCCCTAGACTTAGAACTACTTAAACCTAATTCACCTAAGGACATCACACACATCCACGCCCGAGGCAGGATTCGAACCTGCGACCGTAACAGCAGCGCCTAGAAAAGTTCGGCCAAAGCGGCCAGCGTTTCTTAGTGGATTTAAACATCAAACTTCTGCTGCTGCTGCCAGTGTGGCAGCACTTTACGCCGTTTTCTGCAGACGGACGGATTATGGGACTTTCAGCGTCAAACGTATTTCACACAGACAGAAAAAAAAGGTAGCAGTCTTGTTGCACTGACAGTTAAACCATTTAAAAATTGTCAGTTCATCAACAAACACGGAAAATATCGCCGAGGACACTATCTTAATTAATCTGCTCCACTACAGTCTAGGAAAGCTCGAGTATTTCAGCGTGAAACCAATCTCGAACAAGGCTATATCTCCATATATCATTTCGATGAGGTAAACACAATTCTTATCCTGCAGCATATAAAATAATCTCTTCTGCATCCTGCATACAGCTATACTTCTCGTAGCTATGCTGTGAAGATAGACATATCCGAAAAAACGAAAAACTCCCTAAGCACATGTACCATATATAGTCCTTGTGGTACTAGATATTACCCGCGAGGTTGGTTGTCAGTCCACCGCGGCCAAACTGTCATGAGTCAATTGCCCTCACAGCCGCTTACCTGACAAGCGATCAGACCACTATCAGCGGACCGCGCTCACTCTCTGAACTGGTGTACAAAGACTGGGCTGACTTCCACCAGCACACAGAAGTCAATATCTCCAACCCGTCCTGCTTGCTTAATAGCTGCCATGCTTTCTACAGCTCTCTCTAGACTCTGGGATTAAAAGATCTTATGAATTTTCACGTGGTTTTCCAGAATATACCATACCATTTACGTGATAGTTCCCGATATCAAGCTGATAGCAGTATGTTATAGATAGCTTTGACGGAATAACTCCTCATATAAAGAGTAAAATTATACCTCTAAAAACTCGAAACTTAAGCGATTTCCAGTGATGTAATGGAAATGCCGTGTGGCTAGGGCCTCCCATCCGGTAGACCTCTCTCCTGGTGCAAGTCTTTCGATGGGAATTAAATGACGATGATAAGGACAACATAACACCCAGTCCTTGAACGAAGAAAATCTCCGACCCAGCCGGGAATTGAAACCGGGCCGTTAGGTATGTCCAGTGAGGTAAAATGTACTGCACACCATTGAGTAACTAGAATTGTCTGTGGAGATCTATAAATGAAATCTTGCAAAAAAAAAAAAAAAAAATCAGACTGTTACTTACAATCGCACTTAACTTATGAATACCGAAGTCAGTGTTGTAATCATCCTTCTACTTCAAAAAGTCAGCTAAGATGTTTCTGATGTCTAGAGAACCGCTAAACGTCACTTTCGCCCGTCTTTCACCATCTAGATTCACATAACACATACCACAATAGGTGTACTGTCAACTGTGACGAAATAAATAAGAAAAATTAAATTTATTGGTTTTTTGATAAGAGGAAAAATAATGGACTTGAAACTGCAACCTTAGAATCTTTGAAGGGCCTTTTTACGGACTGTATTGACCGGTTTGAATGCGGACAAATTCAGTGCTGCGTGAAATTCGCCTGTAATATAATTTATCATTCAGATTAATTACATTTTTGAATTCTACGTCATTGTTGATTTATTCAGAGTTCTCACCTTAGACGTAGAATTCGTCCTTCTGCCACAATATTAATTCATTAGTCGCCATCGATGTTTTTCTCTTTGTTGACCGTGTGTACCTTCCTGAGTCGGCATCGGTTCACTTCATAAAGACGGTGGAAACCAAGGAATACAACGCTACGTCGCTTTAAATAATTCTCGTGAAACTTAGATACTTCTCACTATTTTTTATTCACAACACAATAAGACTTGCTCTGCTCGTCGCATAAACCATAAACACTAACAATATGGCTGCCTTTCCGCACACACCAAAAGTTACGTCCATCCTCCACAAGGCAACAATCGAAAGTGACCCTTAGCTCCTTCCAAGAACACACGCGATCACGAAGGCTGCCCACACATACTACTATTTCGCTATTCATCCGCCTAGGGGCTGACACGTTTAGGTCAACTACATTCCTGTACGCCAGACGTCTTCTCCAGTGCGGACGGATCCCGCCGTAAGCTGGAAACGTCAATTGTTCTGGCTGCTGGACATCACGGTAACGCGCCTCGCACCCCAGACAGAATCGTCCTAGAAAACTAGCCACATATATTTTATCACTGTAAGGACAAATATTATGATTGCAGTCCCAATATATCGACATTTGACAATGACTAAAGAACCGCAAGTACTCTCTCCTGACAATAGTGGCTCTGGAAATAAGAAGATCTGTGGCATTCTTATGACTCAACATATTTCCAAGTAAAAAAATCTATCACTGCTCTTGTGGCTACTGCAATTTTCCACGTCAAATCTATACCTCCCGTTACGACAAGACGTAGTCATTTTCTGTGCACATGTCGGAACACAGACCACAGTACACATACTTTATACGCCGTTAATCACAGGGAATCTATTACACGTCCGTTACTAAATGTAATACTTCGCCAATAACTGAATAGTGGTGATTTCAGACAAAGCGAAAATCCGCGATGGATGGACATGTTTCATTTGTTTTCCTTCCAAGTGGCACCAGTGTATGTTAGGAAGAGAGATGATCAGCAATTTAAAAAAATGCGATCGCAACGACTATGTTTCTGTCACCCTGCATAAGAAGCAGTCTTGGTTCTACCTGCGCTCACAACTATCGCTGACTGTGTCTATGTTAAAAACTGTACCACTTTTATAAATCTAGTTATGCCATTACCTCTCAATTAAGTGGCTTCCCACATAAATACTGTGACACTGAATATAGATAGCGATCGCCGGTTTGTGTATTAACGGAGAGAGAGTGTGGTTGTACGTCGCCGGCGATGTAAACTCGTAATAAAATCACTGAATTTAGAAAGTGATTCTGCTGAGGAATGTGGTAAGGAAGCTGGTATTTACAACTCCTCATGGCGCCCTTAGATTTTCTCCAGTATATGTAACACATTCTATCCCAATGCCCGCTACGGTCGCAGGTTCGAATCCTGCCTCGGGCACGGATGTGTGTGATGTCCTTAGGTTAGCTAGGTTTAAGTAGTTCTAAGTTCTAGGGGACTGATGACCTTAGAAGTTAAGTCCCATAGTGCTCAGAGCCATTTATCCCAATGCCACATCACATGTTTGCGACATATCCACTGGGATAAAGGCGAGGAAGGATGATGATTGACTGAGAATGGTCACATACAATTCTAGTTACTCAATGGTGCAATGCAACAATCGCTTTAAAAAACGCAACACTGGATGTTGGTCATAAGAAGTGTAAAAAGTTCTATGACAAATACATTGGCGTTTCAGATCTATCGTGTTACGCTTTCTGGCAGAAACGCTGTCTGCGATTTGGACTCAAGTCTTTCCATTCAAGCACATACCTGTGTTTGATCCTATGGAGATGTAATTAATAGTTATAGCCACCAGTCCATCATATTCGTGGCATTCTTACATCTCGAAACGAGTCACCTTTTCGCGCAACTATCTGCCACAGTAAGACTCCACCTTGGTTTTTCAGGCAGTCTCTCCGCATCTTTTAACTGTTCCTCAGTCTCTGTGTAGCTTTGTCCATATGATCGTTCGGAGGGAGAGGTTTAGTGATGATACAGAAACAGGGAAGCGTGCTTCTGTGACACTGGAAGGCATTAAAATTGCAGAAAACTTGGTAATATTGCTAAAACTGGTAGTACTATCAACTGTGGTGCTTATTACATTACATCGACGGTGTCTTTTCCATCGCATTCATTCACTGGTACGCTGTTGATCACCACATAGTGACTGCCTAACATCTCTGGTTTGAGGTGGAAAAGGAGTCTTGGTGGAGGAGCAATACGTTCCAGGGATGGCTACCGCCGAAACAATGATCGCATACATGAATGCAATGTGAGGAATCAGTCGAAATGTAACACTGTGAAAGAGGAGTCTGAATGCAAATGTCGTTATTTAGTTTCGTAAAGTTGTTTCGAAACGCTCCGCAACGCCACAGAACTCATCCAGTTCTCATATGCTGTGACTTTTTATTCAAAATCATACTTTGTTTGCGTGGGTTGTGGGAGCAGCAGCATGATTTACATTGTGGGATGTCCACGTTTGACTCAGTGCCAATGGATCGAAACGTGTTAACATCAGTTTATCACCTGAAAAAGTCTTGAAATTGTGGTAGAAGAAACAAAATGTATAGCTGTGTGAAAAGCTGTAATCATACACTGCTTCGATGTGCTATAGAGAAAAATACAATGCATCAAACAATAACACAGGAACACAGGGACCCTATCTTGCGACTGATAGTTTATTGGACATGATCTTCCTTTTGAGATATATGTCAGAATACAGGGTACCGGGAAAATCTTATCAAGTTCTCTGTCGAATGATGTTAAAAGAGATTTTATACTTTGTGTTTCTTTTTCTGTTTTGCTTGGTACAAAATAAAGTTGATAGACAGTGTTTGGCCGACAGACTGAATGCACCCTGAGGGACGCTGATCTCCTTCGGACAGCAGTACCTGTATGTTGTTTGGAAACGCATTGCACTGCACTGCAGCTGCAAAATCATTCTCCTAATTCCCGTAACTGCTTATACTGCCTTTTTCAACTACTACCTCGTAGTGCAGGAAAAATCTTCGTTTGGGGCTGGCCTTACACATTGTACACAGTTGACTGAGCTACGACAACGTATCCTCTTTCCACCGACTGTTCAAACCACGGTCCTGTCTCATTACCTCAGCTCACCCTGTTTCTACATAGATTGTAGAAGGTTTTAGATATAGCGCTCTGTGACCTATGTTCTCTTTCGACTTAAATTCGAACGATCACATGGACAAAGCTACACAGACACTGAGGAACAGTTGAAAGACTGTCAGAGAAACCGAGTTGGAGTCCTACTGTAGCAGATAGTTTCCTGAAAAGGTGACTCGTTTCGAGATATAAGAATGCCACGAATATGATTCACTGGTAGTTATAATCATTAACTGGCATCTTCATAGGATCAAGCACAGGTATGTGGTTTAATGGAAAGAATTGATTCCAAATCGCAGACAGCGTTTCTACCAGAAAGCGTGACACGATAGATCTGAGAAGGCAATGTATTCGTCACAAAATTATTTACATTTTTTATGGCCAAAATCCAGCGTTGCATTTTTTAAAGCGATTGTTGCATCGTACACTATCTACTAAATATGACCATTCTGAGTCAACCATCATCCTCATTCGCCTATATCCCAGTGGATATGTCGCAAACCTATCATGAGGCATTGGGATAGACTGGAGAAAATCTAAGGGCGCCATGAGGAGTTGTAAATACCGGCTTCCTTACCACGCTCCATAACCGAACCACTTTCTGAATTCAATGACTTTATTACGAGTTTACATCGCCGGCGACGTGCACCCATACTTTCCGTCCGTTAATACAATAGGGGCGGTCCGAGGGATTTGCAAATACCGGCTTAATACCAGGTTCTGTAGCCGAACAACTTTCTAAATTCGGTGACTTTATTAGGAGCTTACATCGCCAGCGACATACACACGCATTTACGGACTGACGATGCACCACCAGAGGTCACCGTCTGTTATCAATGTCGCGGTATTTATGTGGAAAACCACTTCATTCGAAAGCGATAACGTACGTGGATTTACACTGTGTCATCAAAAGTATTTGGACACCTGGCTGAAAATGATTTATAAGTTCATCGCGCCCTCCATCGGTAATGCTGGAATTCAGTATGGTGTTGGCCCACGCTTAGTCTTGATGACAGCTTCCACTCTCGCAGGCATACGTTCAATCTGGTGCTGGAAGTTTTCTTGGGGAATGGCAGACAATTCTTCACGGAGTGCTGCACTGAGGAAAGATATCCACGTCGGTCGGTGAGGCCCGGTACGAAGTCAGCGTTCCAAAACACCCCAAAGGTGTTCTACAGGATTCGGGTCAGGACTCTGTGCAGGCCAGTGCATTACATCGATGTTATTGTCGAGTAACCACTCTGCCAAAGGTCGTGCGTTGTGAACAGGTGCTCGATTGTGTTGAAAGATGCAATCGCCATCCCCGAATTCCTCTTCAACAGTGGGAAGCAAGAAAGTGCTTAAAATATCAATGTAAGCCTGATCTGTGACAGTGCCACGCAAAACTACAAGGGGTGCTTGCCCTCTCCATGAACAACACGACCACACCATAACGCCACCGCCTCTGAATTTTACTGTTGACATTACACACGCTGGCAGATGACGTTCACCGGACATTCGCCATACTCACACCCTGCCATGGGAACGCCACATTGTGTACCGTGATTCGTCACTCCATACAACGTTTTTCCACGGATCAATCGTCCAATGTTTACGCTCCTTACACCAAGCGGGGCGTCATTTGGCATTTCCGTGCGTTATGTGTTGCTTATGACCAGCCGCTCGACCGTGATATCCAAGTTTTCTCGCCTGCCGCCTAACTCTCACAGTAATTGAAGAGGATCCTGATGCAGTTTGGAATTCGTGTGTGATAATCTGGATAGATGTCTGCCTATTACACATTACGACCCTCTTCAACTGTCGATGGTCACTGTCAGTCAACAGACGAGGTTGTATAGTACGATGTTGTGCTGTAGATGGCCCTTCACGATCCCACTTTACTATAATATCGGAAGCAGTGGACCCAGTGATGTTTAGGAACTTGGAAATCTCGCGTACAGTCGTATGACACAAGTGACACCTAATCACCTAACCAAGTTCGAAGTCCGTTAGTTTCGTGGAGCGCCCCATTCTGCTCTCACGATGGCTACTGACTACTGACAAGGGAACCTCCCCATCGCACCCCCCTCAAATTTAGTTATAAGATGGCACAGTGGATAGGCCTTGTAAAACTGAACACAGATCAATCGAGAAAACAGGAAGAAGTTGTGTGGAACTATGAAAAAATAAGCAAAATATACAAACTGAGTAGTCCATGTGCTAGACAGGCAACGATATGGAGATCGCAACGTTAGGAGTGATGTGGTCCTGTGGTTAGAGCGAGCAGCTGCGGAACGAGAGGTTCTTGGTTGAAGCCTTCCCTGGGGTGGAAATTTTTAACTTTTTTTTCAGTTTATGTGACAAATGCTTATGTTTTCATCAATTTTTTGGGAGTGATTGTCACATCCACAAGAAAAAATCGGGCAAGGTAGAAGAATCTTTTTACCCATTCGCCAAGTGTACAAGTTAGGTGGGTTGACAACATATTCCTGTCATGTGACGCACATGCCGTCACCAGTGTTGTATAGAATATATCAGACGTGTTTTCCTGTGGAGGAATCGGTTGACCTATGACCCTGCGATCAAATGTTTTCGGTTCCCACTGGAGAGGCACGTCCTTTCGTCTACTAATCGCACAGTTTTGCGGTGCGGTCGCAAAACACACACACTAAACTTATTACAGTGAACAGAGACGTCAATAAACGAACGGACAGATCATAACTTTGCAAAAACAGAGAATGTAAACTTCTCAGCCGAGGGAAGACCTGAACCATGGACCTTTCATTCCGCAGCTGCTCACGCTAACAACGGGACCACTGGGCTCCGGAGCTCACACTCTCCTTGATGTTGCCTAACTTGCACATGGACTACTCAGTTTGTATATTTTGCTTATTTTTTCATAGTTCCACACAACTTATTCCTGTTTTATCGATTGATATGTGTTTAGTTTTCCAAGGCCTATCCACTGTGCCAACTTATAACTAAATCTGAGGGGGGTGCTGTGGTGTCACCGCCAGACACCACACTTGCTAGGTGGTAGCTTAAATCGGCCGCGGTCCATTAGTACATGTCGGACCCGCGTGTCGCCGCCATCAGTACTTGCAGACCTAGCGCCACCACATGGCAGGTCTAGAAAGACGGACTAGCACTCGCCCCAGTTGTACGGACGACATTGCTAGCGACTAGACGTACGAAGCCTTCCTCTCATTTGCCGAGAGACAGTTAGAATAGCCTTCAGCTAAGTCCATAGCTACGACCTAGCAAGGCGCAGTTAACCACATCTGGAGAGAGTCTTACTTGTATTCACCATGGAGATGTACCACACAGGAGAATAAAGTTGAGTATACGAGAAGCTCCGTTCTTTTCTTTATAGCATTTATGAAGTATCCTGTTTCAGACTTAACGCAGGACGGCGTGAGTTGACGCGTGCCCTATTCGGCCCCTTCATAATAACACTGTGTCGGCACTTCTGTCGACACACATAACAGGTGCGATGGGGAGGTTCCCTTGTGAGGTCACTGATATGGGTACCTGGCAGTAGATGGCAGCACAATGCACCTAATATGAAAAAGTATGTTTTTGGTTGTGTCCGGATACTTTTGATCACAGAGTGTATAAAGCTTGCAAAGTTCTCAAAATTCATATTAGTTTTGGCATGGATATTGGCCGCGCGGAGTGGCCGCGTGGTTCGAGGCGCCACGTCACGGATTGCGCAGCCGCTCAAGCCGGTGGTTCGACTCCTCCCTCGGGCTTGGGTGTGAGTGTTGCTCTTAGCATAACTTATTTTAAACAGTGTGTAAGTCTAGGAACCGATGACCTCAGCAGTTTGGTCCCTTATAAATTCCATAACACACACATTACGGATATTGCTGATGATACTTTTGTGTGTGTGTGTAGAGGCACGACTGCATTTTATACAGGGTGTTGATAACATAATTGTTCGATCGTAATTTTTTTTTTAAATTTGGTCACTTATAGGACTATTACGTCTGTTTTCCAAACACACAATAGCGCCAATACCAAGATGAATTCAATCATCGCGGAGATTCGTTCACTATTGTTTTGTATCACGAGTCTTACGTTACCTGCGAAATATAATACGTACTAGGAGATGAATAATGGTTTGGTAATGACCATGGGGCTTATAAAGTTTGTGTATTGTTGTCTATGTTCCGATATGTATAGTCATGCTCAAAAGTATCCGAACGACCCGAATTGCATTTCGCCTGAATCGCATACAACCCACATAACGCATCTGTCTGGCAGGTCCTCTAATCGCTCCTTGGTACAGTCGTTTGACTGTTGAAAATGGTTCCAACAAGTCACCACTAGAAAACACTACTCTGTATCGCAATAACTCTAGATGTAAAGTAATACTACGGTACTACAAATATCAGGAAACACCGTATCACAGGTAAGACTATCCTTAAGGCTTGTAAGCTCACATTTATTACAATAAATGACATACCTGAAATGTTACCACTCTCATTATTATGTCAGATAGGCACTGCACGTAGTACGTTCGTCGTATTCATGATTTCCTCTTCAAAGTAACATACCGTACTTATCATTTAACACAAAATGACATTAAAAATTTGAGTTATTCACGAGCAGCTAGTTGTGAATACGTATGAACTTCAAATGACACGAGGAACCGTCTCGTTCTGCATATGGATTCAAACCCAGGTCATGCAGACTAAGCAAAGATTTCGTGACTGACGGAAACTAACAGTCATTCCTGATTAGGCATACAGAGAGTGATATACCTCGATTTTAGACAGTATCAATTAGCAAATACCAACTTTAAATTAAATAATGCAAACATTTCAACGGACCCGAATTCCTACCCAGCTCCTATTGTCCCTGTTAACGAACTACGAGAGATGTTACATGTTCTGGTTGGCAGGAGAGCCAACACCGTGTTACTAGAGGAGGACGAAATGCACACGTTTTAGCTCACGCTGGCTGGCGTGAGGTCTGGAACAGGACAAGGAAATTATAATTTAGAAAAACGGACGTAGCTAGTGGAATACTTAACTTTAATCCATTAATGAAGAACGTCGGTTTTGACGGTACATGATTCACAATATCAATAGTAACTGATAATTGCGCCTTGCTAGGTCGTAGCAAATGACGTAGCTGAAGGCTATGCTAAACTATAGTCTCGGCAAATGAGAACGTATTTTGTCAGTGAACCATCGCTAGCAAAGTCGATTGTACAACTGGGGCGAGTGCTAGGAAGTCTCTCTAGACCTGCCGTGTGGCGGCGCTCGGTCTGCAGTCACTGATAGTGTCGACACGCGGGGTCGACTTATACTACCGAACCGCGGCCGATTTAAAGGCTACCACCTAGCAAGTGTGGTGTCTGGCGGTGACACCACATTACATATTGCTTCTTAACAAGTAACTTATTTGAAATGCCGTGAGGTAAAGATTTGTGTTGGACAGGGATTCAAACACAGAACCTAATCGGATAGATATCGAAGCGCAATCAACTGTGACATATCGCTTTTTCTCGGCAGTAACTAGATGTCTTAACTGAAATGACGAGGCGAAACATTAATTTTTTCCTTCCCAGGACTCCAACCCGGCACCTATCGCTGTTATATTCTAGAGAAAACGAACGTTAAATATGGGTTTGTTGCACCAGCAGCGACATGTGAGCATGTTTGAATTAGAAATAATAAAACGAAGAGTTCAGTGCTGACTGGGAATAGAACCCCACAAAATAGCTTAAATAGCTCTGAGCACTATGGGACTCACCATCTGAGGTCATCAGTTCCCTAGAACTTAGAACTACTTAAACCTAACTAACCTAAGGCCATCACACACATCCATGCCCGAGGCAGGATTCAAACCTGCGACCGTAGCAGTCACGCGGTTCCGGACTGACGTGCCTAGAACCGCACGGCCACCACGGCCGGTAGGGCCCCACACATTTCGTTGCTGACTACACGCAAATAGACGTCAGCTACCGAATTTTTCTCCACCAGCAGCTCGGAATAACATCTTGTTGAACTTACAGTGATCTCGCAAGTAGTTCTGTGTCTCACTGGGAGTCAAAAACGTCAAATATCGTTAGTGTTGACAACGAATGAAAATACATTAAAATTCGAAATGATTACCCACCAGCTGATAGGTGTTCTCATGCTAGATCTAGAAAATACATAATAAAATCTTTAGTGCCGGGCCAGGATTCGAACCCATTCACGCACAATACGTGGAGATGTTGAGGAATCTGCAGTTTTGAACAAATAACAAATTGTAGCCGAGCTGCATTCTCACGAAGGGAACAAATTCCGCGTTAAGGGCGGTCTGAGTTGCATTCCCAGTTCAGAACCAATTTTATCGACATACAGAAGCTCAGATAAAAGATGGAACAAGTGTCCTGTGAGCCTACATAGCGTTTGTTTCGTCACTAGAAATAAATAACTAGTATAAGAAAGGTTACTGGTGATAGACTTTCTACATGTCGCCACTCCAGACTTTGTGGCTCAACCTAACGTCTACTTGGTAGAGAAGGAATATCATTTTTAATGTGAATTTCAGACCACAATGCTATTATATCTTCTTCACTTGGTGTAGCCAGAAGAGAATGGAATCTGTCTCTCCCTATCTAAAATCACTGACCGAAGTTGTAATCGAACCCAGACCATAGATATATGAACCTCTCAACAGCCCAACAGACCACCAAACCCTCTTCTGAGTTGCTCATTTTTCTATCATAACGCCGTTGTGCCACACAGGCTGAGAATTCTGACACACAGGCTCCCTGTATCAATTTGCAGCATGTTCAGTAAATTCATTTACTTGGTTGACCGAATCACCATGAACTAGCTGCCTCGGCTACCCAATGTATACATTCAACTTCATTTTGTAATCACCAAAATAAAATTATGTAACTGCCACCAACACAGAACTGCCAACAGTGTAGCATGCAGAAATTTAAATAGGAAGTGTTCCTTTCCACTTGAGCTGCTCTATTGTGCTATCTGTTTGTTGAAAACGCCGTGCAGTGCAAAAGAAAAGGTATAGCTGCTTGTCTCTCATAAGTATTGACCTGGCCATATGCTTTATCCCACAGCGCTGTGGAATGCAGAAGTTCTGGAAGAATTGTTTTTGACTTCTGGAGCTGTTACAGCTATGTGTTGGCAAGTAGCGTAATGTTAAGTATCGCGCACGGTAGGTAAGATGTCGCGAGTTCGAATATATTCACTGCTATACTTTTTAAAACGCAATTCTGCTGTCTGCTAAAGTTATCAATCTAATGGAACTTGTAACATAATTCCCTTCACTTCTCAACTCAAAATAGTCATATGTGGAAAAAGGGCTAACTTCGGAGACATTTTGTTCAGTTCAGGTTTAACAGACAGCCAGACAGTAGATGCATCTCGAAACTTTTGTATTATGTATCGGTAGAGCGCATCGTGCCAAAATACGTCGGAAAAGTATTTTCTATATTAGCTATCGTCTGGTAGTGGCATTTTATTCTTCTTCAAACCTTGTTTGAGAGCTTTAACTCAGAACAAGTTTTCTACATGCATGTAATCAACTAAAAATGCATGTGCATTTTCAGACTGTTATAGATAACATCAGAGAATTCGCATATATCGTTGATGATTAATTTTTCTCTCATGTTTATTATTGTTTTAACAACATAAAGGAAACCTTACGAAAATTGTAAACTGTATTATAATGAATGAAATAAAACTACTTCTATCGTGCCTCTATCGACACGAATTGGTAAAATACTACTCACTTAGATTTTGATTGGGTTGGTGTTTAATTGGTACGCTGTGTCATACTCAAGATGTATGCATGTGGCATTTCATAAATAAAGTTATGTATTCCTAGAAACCCAAAATTTGCTTGTCAGCAACGGAAAGAGGCGTTACCTGTTATGCAGCATTATAAGTGTTTCACTATTTCACTATGAGCCGAAAGCATTTTCTGGCGATTTCCTAATCGAAGTTCGACCTGACTGTTTGTAGATCTTTCATAGAAGGGATAGAAACGCTACACTTAGTGAGGCTGGAACTGTGCACCATGACTGACGCTGTTTCACAGGTGAGCACGTTACCACAGAGCTGGCGAAGAAGTACGTGCCTTAGTTTCCTCTTACGAAACCAATAGTGGCTAGAACTCGTAGTCCGCTATTTGAAGGACGAGATTAGTTGCGATTTCCACGTGTAACGACTTTCCTGGGCTGAAAACCGTAAATTTACAATCTTTTGTTACACCTCACGCGATAACAACTCAGATTATTCAATGGAAATAACCAGTAAAATCAAGGGAACTTTGAGGGGAAATACAGAAGCGTCCGATCTTACCCGTCGGCTTTGACCCATGACGTCACAAATACCGCGGAAACGACTATAAACAATTCCAATATGGCGGATATAAAAACATCGCATACGTATTGTAAACACTGAAATACACAAGTTTCACAAAAAGCCTAATGACTGTAACGGGACAAGCGTGGGAAATTAGGGGTTTTTGGGTGCGGAGAAACTAAATATACAGAAATGTAGCCACCGACCGCCATTCAAAACCACGCAAAACAACGAAATAAATCAACATCACAAAACTGACCAAATACCAAAAAACACATTCCTATCCATAATCGGACACTTCCCTTAACCTATATAGCTCAACAGAACCTACCGATCACATCCCCCAATAGAAAACTAAGAAACGAAAGCTTCCCTTACACCTACATACATCGGCACTTATGCAGTTTAGCAGGTACGGAAAAAATTTTTCATTTTTTTTCAAAATTTGATCATCATGTGTCGTTATGCGGTGGGGGGAGTCTGCAGTGCCCCCCCATCCCCCCACAGGCTTCATTAGTGTCAAATCAATATTTTCGAATCATAGGCGGCCGCTGCCGCGGCCGCATTCCAAAAAAAAAACTCCCAACCTAACCTCAAGTGGGCTACGCTACAGATCAATATGTTCATCAAATTGCTTCATATTACGTATACATGTTCATTAGTGTCAAATCAATATTTTCGAATCATAGGCGGCCGCTGCCGCGGCCGCATTCCAAAAAAAAACTCCCAACCTAACCTCGTATTCAGGGCTACGCTACAGATCAATGTGTAGGTCCCTTACGTCACGGGTCAAAGCCGACGCGTGAGATCGGATGTTTCCAACCTATACCCAATACACAAAACAGCATTAAATTAACCATTAACTCACTAATAGAAATTCCGCTTCAAATCCAACACCTGAGCAACAGGAAACTGACCCCACCACACGAAACAAACGAAACAAACGAAAACCATGAACACACCACCAGAGAGCACGACAAACAAAAACAAAACATCTACAAACACGCCACAATCGCAAATCAAACTCCGCGCCGTAATGACGTCACACACCACAACACGCTTACGTCACGGGTCAAAGCCGACGGGTAAGATCGGACGCTTCTGTTGACCCCTTTGAGGCTTAATTGCGTGCACACCAGGAAGTAACTCGGCGATCACAGAGTTGCCAAACATACATTGCCTTGTTGCCAAATCTCAGTTACAATACCAGCTGGAAGGAGATGAACCGATGTGATCTTACAGCAGGCTGGGAAGTGACCATACCTGGTGTCTCCAAGTCGCGTCTGCTATGTCCTGGAATACGTAATGCGTCTGATTCGCACTTTTGTAACTAGGTTTAGGGACTGGAGCGTAGTTACTAATAATACTCAGAACTGACTGCAAACTAAGCATCATAAACCAGTAACTCTCATAGTTGTTTTTATACTTCTTTCGCAAGTGTACTCAAAACTAAGAAATTCATTCACAGACGTTGTCGTGCCTCGCTGATAGTCGAGCACAACAAACAAATAAAAATAAAAAAAGAATGTGTGTGTGTGTGTGTGTGTGACAGAGAGAGAGAGAGAGGGAGAGAGAGAGAGAGAGAAATCAAAAAGAATGAGTGAGAGAGAGAGAGAGAGAGTAAAAAATTGTAAAAAAATTGGATCATGGTATGTAAAGAAATCATTCATAAAAATGACACGTTCCACATCATTACGAAATATCGTATTCATGTTCTATTAAACAAGAATTAATTTAATGTAATCCAATCTAATTATATCATATTGATGACTAGCAATGAAGAGTAATGAATTACCGACATTTTTGCTAATACCAGTAACCAAATCTAAATTTAAAAAGAAAAGACTACAGTTTTTGTAATAAACCGTGACATTTATCACAACCCTTTCGTCCTTCTTAACTAACCACGAAAGTTGTGTGATATACCTCAATTCTGATGTAACAAAGTGTGCATGCATTTAAAGATGTAGCGCATGATGTGAATTTCTGTGACGGAGATACGAACCCAACACGTAATCCGATTGTTAACTAAGTAAAATCAAATGTTACGTATCGGTTTTTCTTACCAGCTGCTAGGTGTTTGAATGTAAAATAAGGATACAAACTTTTGTGCCTAAGCGACAATCGAGCTGCTCACCTACCGTGCATCCACGAATGTAGCTTAAGTATCAGTTGCTTAGTCGCCAATAGTAAGATGTGTGCATGTTTGACCAGAAATAACTACACCTATTGCGATTGTTGGCAACACATTAACAGACATTGTAAATCTACGTTAATTTTCACTAACAGGCCGGTGTGCACGTGATAGGGCTTGAAATGAAATTATGGATATTTTTGTACTGGATCAGGATTCGGACCCACATACTTACGTTTGGAGGAGACCTAGAGAAGATTGCAGGCTTGAGAAAAGGAACGAAATGATTGAACTATACTGTTCCAAGAGATTCAGATCCTCGAAAGAGGAGATACGAATTCGAATCACAGTCCAGCACGAAATTTTTCAACGTCTCTAGTTGAATCAAGTACAAGTAAGAGCCCTGTTCCTTTAAATGGCTATCGGTTCATCAAATAAAATAAAATTTTCTAATGTAAGTATGTTTAGAAGCGGCTATATTTCTGTTTAGCATGACTTCCACTACGTCATTTCCCAACGTCAACCGGCTCTTCCCAGTTGCTAATGAAGGATCGTGATGTCTAATGCGGATTCTAGATTATAACCTCTTGATGTTACAAGGGGTAAAGTAAATCTGTTTGTGCCTCTTAAAAGTAAATGCCTGAACCTACGGTCTGCAGCTCGTGGTCGTGCGGTAGCGTTCTGGCTTCCCGCGCCCGGGTTCCCGGGTTCGATTCCCAGCGGGTTCAGGGATTATCTCTGCCTAGTGATGACTGGGTGATGTGTGGAGTCCTTAGGTTAGTTAGGTTTAAGTAGTTCTGAGTTCTAGCGGACTGATGAGCATAGATGTTAAGTCCCATAGTGCTCAGAGCCATTTGCACCATTTTTGAAACCAACGCATTACACCTGTGATAGTTCGTTCCTCCATACCATTGCGGCCACATTTCCCAGCCCCAGGAGTGCACTGTAACAGATGATGTGCTTAACTTACAAATTTAGTCACGGTGGAAAAACCGCCAGTCTATTAAATGGTTGAAGCAAGCTTCTGAAGCGGAGATTATGCTTTTCTCGTTCCAGCAGGATGTAAAGACTCTTCTAGGCATTCTGAAATTTTCAGAAAATTCAGCAAATTTCTTAGTTCGAGAAAATCCACTGGGAAGTGTGAAGTTACCGGATAATTCGATTATTACCGTCATTATTACTATCATTTTCTTCATACCGCTGCTGGAACACTGTACTTGAAGATCATGTGATGCCTTTTGGTCACTATAGAAGTAGTTTCCCAAGAACAGGTTCCTTCCCTGTCTACGGAATCCTTTTCAGGTTAATATCAAACATCAGTAATTGCTCGTAGATTATATTAAAACTAAAGTAGTTGATGAAGACCTCACTTGATAACAAAATCGCGGTGCTTTCTTCATTTACTTGCGCCTAGAAATGGCTATCGACTACTGCCAAACCCAAAGGCAAGAGATCTTACTGCCTTCCGATATACGTCGCTGTCAGTTCTTCCATGTGATTTGGTAGACATGACCTGTTTCAAGTTGTGTATGACAGACTATGTTTTAGAAAATCAATTGTTTTCCTTTGTAATAAACAGAAAGATTTTCATTCTAAATATCCAAGTACAAAATTTTCGCAATATTAATTCAAATTTAATATTCGCTTCTATAATGTAGGAAAGTATTTCACAGTTGCAGAACTCACATCCGACTCATTGACCTTACACTTAGTGGCTGACTATAATTTCTAGCTCAGAGTGACACCAGATTAAGTAACCTTGAAACGTCCCCTTAGTAAAATTTATACACGACTGTGCTTAAACTGACACACAATATTTTTAGCGCAACGCAGTCTGACTATCAAAAATCCCTACAAAAGAATGGCCCTGACTAACATTAAACTATACCTTTCACAAATCACTTACCTCACAAAAATCTTCATTACTCGAACTACTGCAATACAGCGAGCGCCACTACTGCCAGCTAAATAAAAGATTCAAACTACGGAAGGCACTAACTACTGATAGGCATAGTTAGCAAATGAAAGATTTTAATAGAGAACAAGCAATGTATTTACCTTAATAGTCATCAAAAGTCATAATATATACAGCAGTTCATGACATCCAGTATTGCAAATTTCAAAACTCCGCCATCTCTCTCCTCACATCCACCACTGCTGGCGGCTCACCCCCAAACTGCGCAACGCTATGCGCTGTTGACATCCAGCTGCCCAACACTACAATGGCAGACACCAATGCAAACTAGCCACAGACTGCACACAGCACAGCCAGTGATTTTCATACAGAGCGCTATGTAACGTTGCCAATAAGAAAACATAAACAGCCTACTTACAACCTAATGTAGCGAAGACTGTTTGCCAGTGCTCTTTCTCACCGAAAAATACGCAATTCACTCATTGGGCTCCATAAGTATACTGTAACAGTAACTTCTGTGAGTATGCAATGCATACGGATTAGAATTTGGTGGTGCTCTCTCTTCCACTTCTGTATACAATGTGCCTGATCTAAACGGGCCATTTATCATTACAGGCCCTGGGCAGTGCACCATCATACTGACAACAGTAATGTGCTTATACTGACAACCTGACTGTTCGTTTTACCTGATTTTGTAATCATTTAAATAAAAGAACATGACCTTCCAGTGGGAGACATTTCGTCCCCCTTTTCCTTCTGTGAAATTTGACAGTAAGCTTTTTGCCTTCCATCCAGTGAAATGCGGCAGAGTTCAGCCGGTAAATGATTCACAAACCACGATTTAGTGCCGTTAAGACGATTTATTTAAACGTCACAAGACTACACATAGGTGCAATCGATTTTGAGGGGCAAAGTGTTTGTTATCTTACTTTTATGACAGGTGGGCATAAGTGATTTCCAAAGGCTTTTTGTTATACTGAAATAATATTTTGTCACAAAGTAACAAGTAAGTGTTTTATCCGTACATATTTTGTAGGAAACTGTAATCGTGATGGAAGATTATACACCTGAATGTTTGACACAATTGGTAGGAGAAAACTCTGCATATTAACTAAACCCTGTGCCTCCTCTCCATATCCTCCTATGACACGAGGACAGGATTCTCCTCGCATACCGCTACAGAGCTGTTCCTAGGACAGCTGAGAATAGGCAACATCGTCACAAACATTAGGTAACATTGTGACAGTGCAATCACTCCCGCGTATGGTACTGAATTGACTCGCTAAATTCACTTGATATTCCCTTTCCACTTGAATGACTCGTGCATTGTAATCCTCATGTAAACTAAGACACTGATACAGAAAATTCAACTTTTTTGCCCAAAGAAATACTATTCTTCACATAAGTGACAACTTTTATTATCTTTCACAATGCGTTATGAGGCTGAACGACAAATACCATGATGAGAGTGGCGTACAGGCAGCAGTGTGTCCGTAGCCCGTCGATACCTCCCGTATCTTGGGTCAGAACGGCTCAGTGAGTTGTCAGTTGTAACCGTGGTAGGGGCCAGCGTATGCGAGCCTTTTTTTTCTGATATATTTTATGGAGCTGCGAATTTCCAGAAAAAATTCTGTACAGAAATCGGAAGAAAACCTTTAGACATCAAATCCTCTTGGAAGCTCGACTCAGTAAGTTGTGTTAATGGTCATAGATCTTGGCTTTCTGACTGACAAGCTGCTTCGCAATACCAGAGTCTCTGAAGAAATTCGAATCGACCATTAGCGATATGAATTTCAGTATTGTTATTCACTTAAGACTCACATGCCAGGGTGATAAGTATGAAGGAAATGAACCTCTTGATTACTATAGAGCCTCTATGCTAAATTTCCACAGAAGCAATTAGGAACTCCCTGCAGACATTTGCTAACAGCGGCTACAGCAACTTACTTTTTCTCTGGGTAGCTTCAAATATGGGCAATTTTGTCGCCTTAAATCCAATTGAATATTTTAAATATCAATTGTGAACAGCGTTCACTTCTCCATTAATTAGGGTATATTCCTCAAAACAAGCAATTTGCCTGAGTAGCTATAGAGCAGGTTATGATAGGTATTGACACAATCTTTTGCATCCATTTACCATAGAGAATCAAAGAAAGAAATCAAACACATTACATTGCATTTACTCTCTGTGCCTTGACTAACACATATGAATCCATGACAATAATAAATTATTTGAGGAACCTCCCGTGAAAGGAAAAAGAACAGAATGTGACGCTTTAATTGTAGTGCACTGGATCAGAAACAACGAAATTAATTCTGTGCCAATCGAAGGCGCTTCAGTCTGGAACCACGTGACCGCTATGGTCGCAGGTTCGAATCCTGCCTTGGGCATGGATGTGTGTGATGTCCTTTGGTTAGTTAGGTTTAAGTAGTTCTAAGTTTTAAGGGACTGATGACCACAGATGTTAAGTCCCATAGTGCTCAGAGCCATTTGAACAAATCGTAGACAGATTTTATGGGTCACCACTCAACAACATTAAAGCATTTTACATGATCGAGTGTGCGGAGTGGAGCTGACGTTGTCGGCAGAAGGAGAGACAATGCAGTGTCTCAGCCCCCGCCGGTAGGCAGCAAACGGGTCCCAGAGAACTCAGACGCTTGCGGTGTTCAGAGGCAGATGGTCGGCAAAGAAATCTTTCACTAAAACATTGATGGACCAAACTGTTATTAAGTGTGACAGAAAGCGAAATCTACTGTAGATTCGCTTGAATTACACTCATAGCTTCAGTACCGAGAGGAAAGGTGCGATAAAAACTTTGTCGACGTGTGCTTTTAGTTACCAGACGTCGTATTAGTTAGTCTCGCGTTTTACCCCAAGACTACGGTCGTAGTCAAGAATAAAGTACTAAGATTGAAGTCAAAACTTCCTCTGGGAAGTGCCGCAGTCTACGTTGTTGTCAGATCGAGCATATTGCCGGACATAGGATTCTGAGAGGAGCACGGCTGTATTGCCCACCTTACGTGAACGACTCAGCGGTCAATGTTTTGGTCAAAGACTGGGCCTACAACACATATTGCACGCTGAAGACCCAGAAGAATTAAAAAACAAAAGTAGTTTATGAGAGCAACGTTAACTATAGCGTTCGAAGTATTCATAGTATTGTATACGTGTGTTAAACGCCTTCCAATGCCCACTCAAGGAAGACAAAGATACACATTCTAGCTTCAATATTATAAATTCGCCTCAGTTTGCGGATAAACTTAGACTTAGGTTGATAATCATTTAGAATATTCAGCAGTACTGTACCCATTGGTGTTAAACTCGTTTTCAACCAATGATTCCCACAGCTACAGGAACACTACTTGTGATACATCATACACCAAATACTTACGCAGTGCTTTCAGACGAAAAGATCAACCTGACACAAACTGTGGAAAGTTTGTTTTACAACCTTCGTACGTGTATAACGAGCTTTTTCCTATTTGAGATGTCTGTGAACATTGCCGATTGAGACGATTTAAGACGAAACTAAATTCCTTCAGCTACGACAATGTTTAAAGAAATCGTCTTAACGGCACTAAATCGTGGTTTGTGAATCGTTTACCGGCCCTACTGTGCCGCATTTCACTGGCTGTAAGGCAAAAAGCTTACTGACAAATTTCACAGAACGAAAAGAGGGTCGAAATGTCTCCCACTGGAAGGTCATCTTGTTTTATACAAATGATTACAAAATCAGGTAAAACGAACAGTCAGGTTGTCAGTATAGGCACATTACTGTTGTCAGTATGATGTTGCACTACCCAGAGCCTGTAATGATACAGGGCCCGTTTAGTTCAGGTATATTGTATACAGAAGTGCAAGAGAGAGCACCACCAAATTCTAATCCGTATGCATTGCATACACACAGAAATTACAGTATACTTATGGAGCCCAGTGAGTGAATTGCGTATTTTGCGGTGAGAAAGAGCACTGACAAACAGTCTTCGCTACATAAGGTTACTCAATCTGGTGTCACTCTAAGCTAGAATTTATGGTCAGCGACTAAGTGTAAGGTCAATGAGTCGGATGTGAGTTTTGCAACTGTGAAATACCTTCCTACATTATAGAAGCGAATATTAAATTTGAATTAATATTGCGAAAATTTTGTACTTGGATATTTAGAATGAAAATCTTTCTGTTTATTACAAAGGAAAACAATTGATTTTCTAAAACATAGTCTGTCATACACAACTTGAAACAGGTCATGTCGACCAAACCATATGGAAGAACTGACAGCGACGTATATCGGAAGGTAGTAAGATCTCTTGCCTTTGGGTTTGGCAGTAGACGATAGCCATTTCTAGGCGCAAGTAAATGAAGAAAGACACCGCGATTTTGTTATCAAGTAACGTCTTCATCAACTACTTCAGTTTTAATGAAATCTACGAGTAATTACTAATGTTTGATATTAACCTGGAAAGGATTCCGTGGACAGGGAAGGAACCGTGATGGGTTCGCATCTCTGTCACAGAACTTCACATAGTGCACTTCATCTTTAAATGCATGCGCACTTTGTTACATCAGAATAGAGGTATATCACACATCTTTCGTGGTTAGTTAAGAAGGACGAAAGGGTCTTGACAGAAGATCCGGTTTATTACAAAAACTGTAGTCTTTTATTTTCAAGTTTAGATTTGGTTACTGGTATTAGCAAAAATGTCGGTAATTCATTACTCTTCATGGCTAGTCATCAATATGATATAATTAGATTGGATTACATTAAATTAATTCTTGTTTCATAGATCATGAATACGATATTTCGAAATGTTGTGGAAGTTGTCATTTCTTAACATACCATGATCCAATTTTTTTACAATTTTTTACTCTCTCTCTCTCTCTCTCTCTCACTCATTCTGTTTGATTTCTCTCTCTCTCCCTCTCTCTCTCTCTCTCTCTCTCTCTCTCTCTCTCTCTCTGTCACAAACACACACACACACACACACACACACATTCTTTTTTTATTTTTATTTGTTTGTTGTGCTCGACTATCAGCGAGGCACGACAACGTCTGTGAATGAATTTCTTAGTTTTGAGTACACTTACAAAAGAAGTATAAAAACAACTATGAGAGTTACTGATTTATGATGCTTAGTTTGCAGTCAGTTCTGAGTATTATTAGTAACTACGCTCCAGTCCCTAAACCTAGTTACAAAAACGTGAATCAGACGCATTACGTATTCCAGGACATAGCAGCCGCGACTTGGAGACTCCAGCTATGGTCACTTCCCAGCCTGCTATAAGATCACATCGGTTCGTCCCCTTCTCCCTGGTATTGTAACTGAGATTTGGCAACAAGGCAATGTATGTTTGGCAGCTCTGTGATTGCCGAGTTACTTCCTGGTGTGCACGCAATTAAGACTCAAAGTTCACTTGATTTTACTGGTTATTTCCATTGAATAATCTGAGTTGTTATCGCGTGAGGTGTAACAAAAGATTGTAAATTTACGGTTTTCAGCCCAGGAAAGTCATTGCACGTCCAAATCGCAACTAATCTCGTCCTTCAAATAGCGGGTTACGAGTTCTAGCCACTATTGGTTTCTTAAGAGGAAACTCAGGCACATACTTCTTCACCAGCACTGTATTAGCGTGCTCACCTGTGAAACAGCGTCTGTCATGGTTCACAGTTCCAGCTTCACTGAGTGTAGCGTTTTTATCCCTTCTATGAAAGATCTACAAACGGTCAGGTCAAACGTCGATAAGGAAATCGCCAGAAAATGCTTTCGGCTCATAGTGAAATAGTGAGAAACTTACAATGCTGCATAACAGGTAACGCCTCTTTCCGTTGCTGACAAGCAAATTTTGGGTTTCTAGGAATACATAACTTTAATTATGAAATGCCTCATTTGCATACATCTTGAGTATGACACAGCATACCAATTAAACACAAATCCAATCAAAATCTAAGTGAGTAGTATTTTACCAATTCGTGTCGATAGAGGCACGATAGAAGTAGTTTTATTTCATTCTTTATAATACAGTTCACAATTTCCGTAAGGTTTCCTTTATGTTGTTAAAACAATAGTAAACATGAGAGAAAAATTAATCATCAACGATATATGCGAATTCTCTGATGTTATCTATAACAGTCTGAAAATGCACATGCAGTTTTTGTTGTTTACATGCATGTAGAAAACTTGTTCTGAGTTAAAGCTCTCAAACAAGGTTTGAAGAAGAATAAAATGCCACTACCAGACGATAGCTAATATAGAAAATACTTTTCCGACGTATTTTGGCACGATGCGCTCTACCGATACATAATACAAAAGTTTCGAGATGCATCTACTGTCTGGCTGTCTGTTAAACCTGAACTGAACAAAATGTCTCAGAAGTTAGCCCTTTTTCCACATATAACTATTTTGAGTTGAGAAGTGAAGGGAATTATGTTACAAGTTCCATTAGATTGATAACTTTAGCAGACAGCAGAATTGCGTTTTAAAAAGTATAGCAGTGAATATATTCGAACTCGCGACATCTTACCTACCGTGCGCGATACTTAACATTACGCAACTTGCCAACACATAGCTGTAACAGCTCCAGAAGTCAAAAACAATTCCTCCAGAACTTCTGCATTCCACAGCGCTGTGGGATAATGCATATGGCCAGGTCAATACTTATGAGAGACAAGCAGCTATACCTTTTCTTTTGCACTGCACGGCGTTTTCAACAAACAGATAGCACAATAGAGCAACTCAAGTGGAAAGGAACACTTCCTATTTAAATTTCTGCATGCTACACTGTTGGCAGTTCTGTGTTGGAGGCAGTTACGTAATTTTATTTTGGTGATTACATAATGAAGTTGAATGTATACATTGGGTAGCCGAGGCAGCTAGTTCATGGTGATTCGGTCAACCAAGTAAATGAATTTACTGAACATGCTGCAAATTGATACAGGGAGCCTGTGTGTCAGAATTCTCAGCCTGTGTGGCACAACGGCGTTATGATAGAAAAATGAGCAACTCAGAAGAGGGTTTGGTGGTCTGTTGGGCTGTTGAGAGGTTCATATATCTATGGTCTGGGTTCGATTACAACTTCGGTCAGTGATTTTAGATAGGGAGAGACAGATTCCATTCTCTTCTGGCTACACCAAGTGAAGAAGATATAATAGCATTGTGGTCTGAAATTCACATTAAAAATGATATTCCTTCTCTACCAAGTAGACGTTAGGTTGAGCCACAAAGTCTGGAGTGGCGACATGTAGAAAGTCTATCACCAGTAACCTTTCTTATACTAGTTATTTATTTCTAGTGACGAAACAAACGCTATGTAGGCTCACAGGACACTTGTTCCATCTTTTATCTGAGCTTCTGCATGTCGATAAAATTGGTTCTGAACTGGGAATGCAACTCAGACCGCCCATAACGCGGAATTTGTTCCCTTCGTGAGAATGCAGCTCGGCTACAATTTGTTATTTGTTCAAAACTGCAGATTCCTCAACATCTCCACGTATTGTGCGTGAATGGGTTCGAATCCTGGCCCGGCACTAAAGATTTTATTATGTATTTTCTAGATCTAGCATGAGAACACCTATCAGCTGGTGGGTAATAATTTCGATTTTTAATGTATTTTCATTCGTTGCCAACACTAACAATATTTGACGTTTTTGACTCCCAGTGAGACACAGAACTACTTGCGAGATCACTGTAAGTTCATCAAGATGTTATTCCGAGCTGCTGGTGGAAAAAAAAATTGGTAGCTGACGTCTATTTGCATGCGTGGGGCCCTATTCCCAGTCAGCACTGAACTCTTCGTCATATTATTTCTAGTTCAAACACGCTCACATGTCGCTGCTGGTACAACAAACCCATATTTAACGTTCGTTTTCTCTAGAACATAACAGCGATAGGTGCCGGGTTGGAGTCCTGGGAAGGAAAAAATTAATGTTTCGCCTCGTCATTTCAGTTAAAACATCTAGCTACTGCCGAGTAAATCCGATATGTCACAGTTGATTATGGTTCGATATCAATCCGATTTGTTTCTGGGTTCGAATCCCTGAACGAGACGGTTCGTCGTGTCATTTGAAGTTCATACTTCTTCTCAACTAGCTGCTCGTGGATAACTTAAATTTGTACTGTCATTTTGTGTTAAATAATAAGTACGTTATGTTACTTTGAAGAGGAAATCATGAATACCACGAACTTACAACGTGCATTACCTATCTGACGTAATAATGAGAGTGGTAACATTTCAGGTATGTCATTTATTGTAATAAATGTGAGCTTACAAGCCTTAAGGACAGTCTTACCTGTGATAAGGTGTTTCCTGATATTTGTAGTATCGTAGTATTACTTTACATCTAGAGTTACTGCGATACAGAGTAGTGTTTTCTAGTGGTGAGTTGTTGGAACAATTTTCAATAGGCAAACGACTGTACGAAGGACGATAGAGGACCTGCTAGGCAGCTGCGTTATGTGGGTTGTATGCGAATCAGGTCGAAATGCAATTCAGGTCGTTTGGATACTTTTGAGCATGGCTGTACGAAGAAAATGACTATGTCAGGTCGCAAGGTGAGGTACGAACTTGACGTGGAAAATTGCTTGAAAGATTCTTTTATGCGGAAAATTATCTCGAGTCTTAAGAATGCTACATGTTTTCATCTTTCGAGAGCCTCTGTCTTCAGGAGGGAGTATTGCCGATACTTCGCTCACTGTCGAATGTCATAAAATTGAGACTGCAATAGTAGTATTGGGATTATAGTGATGAATGATTGACATTATCAGCTTAGAGCCGGAGCCGTCTGTACTGAAGGAGCCAACTGGGGTACAGGAATGTAGCAGACCTACGCGTGTCGCCCTCTTTGCGGCTGTTTAGAGACCTAATTCTCAGTACATATTGGACAATCTTCGTGACTGCGTGTGTTTTTCATTGGAATTTGAAGAGATTCAGTGTGGGCGGGAGTTAGCGTTTGACCATTATTCCCTCCCATTTAAATTGTCCGGTTGACAGCTTCTACTCATTTCCCATCTTTATTTCGTTGAGAGAACATCGATTGTGGTGTGTGATGTGTGCATCTAGATGGTGAAAGAGCAGTGGAAGTGACGTTTGGTGGTTCTCTAGTGATGAGAAACACCTTAGTTGACTTTCTAAAGTATAAGGGTGATTATATAATTGACGTCGCTATTGGTAAGTAAAGTACGAGTGCAACTACCACTTTCATCTATTACTGCAAGTTTTCATATAGAGATCGTCACAGACGAGACAAATTTCTAGTTACTCAGTGGATTGTAACATGGTCCACCTCGCTGCACCTAGTTTCAGGGTTCCTAGAAAAAGAATTTCCAGTTTTGATCTTCGGAGTTATACTGTCTAAGCGATCGAAAAAATACTGCTATGTGCTTGATATCGAGAATTATCACATAAATGGTATGATATATTCTGGCAAACCATGTGCAAATTCATAAATTCTTGTTGTCTTGGAGTATTGAAAGGGCTGTAGGAAGCATGGCAGCAAGCAAGCAAGCAGTTTGGGGCTGGAAGCAGTAACGCCTTTGTAGACCATTTTGGAGAGTGAGCGCGGGTCACTGAGTGTGCTCTGATCGCGTGTCAGGTAAGTGACTGTGGAGGCAGTTGACTCATGATCGTTTGCCGCGTGGACTGACAACCAACCTCGTGGGTAATATCTAGCACTGCAAGGACTGGTACACGTGCTTGTTTTTTTTTTTTCTTTTTTTGGAATCTGTTTATCTTTTCAGTGTATCTATAAGGTGCTGGTGGTCGATAGCTGTACGCAGGATGCAGAAGAGATTATTTTATATGGTGCACGGTTAGAATTGTGTTTACCTCATCGATATGGTACGTGGTGATATAGCCTGGTTGGAGATTGGTTTCATGCGGAAATACTCAAGATTTCCTAGACTGTAGTGAAGCAGATTAATTAAGGTGGTGTCCTTGGCGGTATTTTCCGTGTTTCTTGATCTGTTGACTATTTTTGGATGGTTTAACTGGCAGTGCAATATGACTGTAGATGTCTTTTTTTGACTGTACAAAATAGTTTTGCCCCTGAAAGTATCATAATTCGTCTGTCTGCAGAAAATGGCGGACAGTGCTCCCATACTGAAAGCAGCAGCAGTTTGGTTGCTAAATTCGGTAAGAACCAGTCAGAATGCTCCGTTTGCAAGGAGTTGCATGACGTCAGACAATCACAAGACATCCTCTATGCGGGGCATAGGAGTCTCTACAGACTGGTTCGAACAAGTTGGGGACAATGTATCCACAGAAAGTTATGTGGCGTCACATGATGTCTTCTTTGTTTGAGTGTTCAGAGATGAGTCCATGCAGACCATCCTCTTCTGGTTTGGACGGGCAGGATGCTGCACCTCACCCGTTATTGTTGCTTTAGAGCATCTCTAGACCATGGACATGGAAAATTCAGCGAAAATTCCAGCCACTTTCCTCGTCTTTAGGACAGTGCTTCAGTTTCTGTTTGTGCAATAGTTCTTATTTTCTCGTCTGTCCTTAGACAGCAGTGTGTGCTTCGAGAAGTGAGGAAACCAACGTCCCTACTCCAGCAGAAAATATAAACTAACTCCACTCATTCTGATGAACACCACAGCAGCTATAGGATTCAGAAATTTTTCTCTCTCTCTGTCCCTTTGGCAGTGCCTTGATACAAGCAGCTAAAACTCGAAAAGTGGTGAGCGTCCTGTTTAGAGGTACAGAGATATTTATTTAGACTTCCAGATATCGTCGTTTTGGCTTGTAAAATCAGATATATCAACTGATTTCTGGATCTGTTTCGCACAAACGCGTGAAGTGTCTCATGGAGGTTTTACAATCGTGCAGGGTTTTCTTGAGAGTGTGTGTTGAAGTGCGGCGGTGATATTCCTCAGAATAAAACGTGTAATTATTTATTCTCACGCCATCTGCAAAGCTCTTTGTCTGTCATTGTACTGTGGTACCTATAGTTCCTGCGGTATCTTCAAGTTATTGAAGTGACAATATTCTGGACATTGCTTAGACGCCAGATGGAATAACTCCCAAAGTAGTTCGTGTTTAACGAGTAAGTGAATGCGTGCGCCGGGGTTGGGAAGGAGGAAGACCACGGTTGTTTCCAACAGTGACAGGAAATACGGGACCACTCCAGTGGCTTCTACGTGGTGCGCCATAACCCCGTCACCTGGTCCCTCTTCCAGTGGTCCCAGCGCTCCAGAGTGAACGTCTTCCCTCTTGCACTTCAGAAAACTGGCTGCAGTTTTATTTAATGATCTTCAGTTGCCGCACACACATTTATCAGCATGAGTTGCGAACTATATTCTAGCCCCATCCAGGTAGATTGTGATTATGTGATAAAAAGAATCAATCTTCACCAAATATTATTGCTATCGACACAGTCTACAGCTGCACAGTTGCAGCTAATATAACTGTTAAGCCCCTCCTTCTCCAGTACAGACAGCTCATCCATTGAACACAATAAACAATTACATCCGACCTCCCAGTCCAGTCGCTAGACACAGACTGAGTCTTTTCCTGCAATTTGGATTATGTCATGGGAAGGGGAAAATGAGGGCCAACACAGCGCTATGGTGGTGGTGGTGGTGTGAACTAGGTCAGTTGGACACTGGACCTCATAATGAACACCCTTGTTGGAGTTACTGTCAATGGCAACTCAATTTGTTTAAATAATCAATGCTTATAAAATAAAGACTTATGTCCATCTTATCTGTCAGCTCTGCACAGATTAAATCCTTTTCCTGTCAATTTCCAGATGGAGGAGGGGAGCAATGTGTAGAATATACTCACCACTATCCTATCAGGCAACACAGCACAATCTAAGTCTTGTTCCCACCATTTCCAGATGGGAGAGAGAAGGTGAGGGGTGGAAGTGTGGAAGAGGCATGGGGTGGGGGAGGGGAAGGGATTAGGTTAGTGGATGTAGCCCAATTGACCAATTTCCCCGCCAAAATTTGAATTTCCCGCCATGATGTCACTGTGATGTAGACACATTTAAGGCCGCCATCTTGGACCAGCTATTTTGAACAAATTTGGCAACAATGCAACGTTGGGTGGCGTTCTCTTTCTCCCTATACTAACCTCATGTCTAACAACCACTAGAGGTGTAGAGAATTGCGGAATCTGTTTTTAGCGGTCTGTAATGGGCATTCTTTCAATTCTTTCCTAAATCATCACTAGACCAGAATATGTGGCCTAAAAATATCATGTGTTCGTTGGTACTGTTTCGACCAGGTACAACTCTCACCCCTTACACATTACTCATGATACAAAAGGTTCTTGCAAAGTGTTAGTTACTGTATATAATTATTTTCACCTACATTTACATCAACGTGATTACTCTGCTATTCACAATAAAGGTCCTGGCAGAGGGTTCAATGAACCACCTTCAAACTATCTCTCTACCGTTCCACTCTCCAATGGCGCCCGGGAAAAAATGATCACTTAAATTTTTCTGTACGAGCCCTGCTTTCTCTTATATTATCGTGATGCTCATTTTTCCCTATGTAGGTGGGTGCAAACAGAATGTTTTCGCAATCGGAGGGGAAAAATGTTGATTGAAGTTTCATGAGCAGGTCCTGTCACAACGAAAAACGCCTTTCTTTCAGTGACTGATACCCCAATTCAATTATCGTGTCTTTAGCACAATCGCCCTATTTCGCGATAATACAAAACGAAGTGCCCTTCTTTGTACTTTCTCGATGTCCCTCCTGATACGGATCCCACATCGCACAGCAATACTCCAGTATGGGGCGGACAAGCGTGGTGTAATCAGTCTCTTTAGTAGACCTGTTTCACATTCTAAGTGTTCTGCCAGTGAATCTCAGTCTTTGCTTTGTTCTACCCATAGCATTACATATGTGATCGTTCCAATTTAGGTTATTTGTTATTGTAATCCCTAAGCATTTAGTTGAATTTCTTGCCGTCAGATTACTGTAACTTATCACTTAATCAAAATTTATCGGATTTCTTTTAGTACTTATGTGAATAACTTCACACATTTCATTATTCAGGGTCAATTGCCACATTTAGCACCATACGGATATCTTCTCTAAATCGTTTTGCAACTCGTTTTGGTCATCTGATGACTTTACAAGACGGTAGCTGAAAGCATCATCTCAAACAATCTAAGACGGCTACTTAGATTGTCTTCTATGTTGTTAACACAGTTCAGGAAGAACACAGGGCCTATCGCCGGATATTACTTTTGTTTTACTCGACGACTTTCCGCCTATTACTACGAATTGTGACCTTTCTGACACGAAATCACGGATCCAGTCGCACAACTGAGGCAATACTCTCAAGGTAGGCAGTTTGGTTAGAAGACGCTTGTGAGAAACGTTGTCGAAAGCCTTCTGAAAATCTAAAAATATGGAATTAATTTGACATCCCCGGTCGATAGCACTCATTACATCATGAGTATAAAGAGATTCTGTGTTTCACAAGAACGATAATGTATGAATCCGTGCTATGTGTCAATAAATCGTTTTCTTCGAGGTAATTCATAATGTTCGAATACAGCATATGTTCAAAAACCGTACTGTAAATCGACGTTAGCGATATGGGCCTGTAATTTAGCGGATTACTCCTACTTCCCTTTTTGGCTGCTGGTGTGACGGGAAATTTTCCAGTCTTTAGGTACGGATCTTTCTGTCACTGATAGGTTGTATATATTTGGTAAATGTGGAGCTATACCTGACTGGTATACCATCTGGACCGTAGGCCTTGCCTTTATTAAGTGATTCAAACTGCATTGCCACTTCTACGTTTCTCATCTTGGCAGTTGTTTTTGTTGGAATTCAGGAATATTTACTTCGTCTTGTTTGGTGAAGGAGTTCCGGGAAACCGTGTTTAATAACTCTGCCTTAATGGCATTGTCATCAGTGACTTCACAGTTGTTATCGCACAGTGAAAGTACTGACTGCATCTTGCCACTGGTGTGCTTTATGTATGACCAGAATCTCTTTAGGTTATCTGCCAGATTCGTAGAAAGTGTTTCATTATCGAAACTATTAAAAGCATCTCGCATCGACGTACGCTCTATATTTCGAACTTCTGCAAAACTTTGCCAATCTTGGGAATTTTGCGTTCTTTTATATTTGGCATGTTTTTTTGTTGCTTCTGCTCAGAGGTCTGTACCGTTTTAGATTAAGTATAAAAATAAGGAATGGTAAACACTTCAATGACAACATAGAACATTTTTCATACTACAGAAAATAAAACATCATTTATTTTGTGTGTATTTGGTTTCGTGTTACAGGTATTACATGCTGCTGGTTTTCATCAAAAGGCAGTTGTTCTCGAATGCTAACATTTTTACGCGTAGTTTTATTTCGCTTCCCATTCTTATTAATAATCTAATTACTGTTGCTCTTTGTCGCGCACATTGGGAGAACATTGAAACAGTGATTCTCAAGCTGCTGTAGTATTACGTGCATCGTTTGCGGGTGCATTGTACACATTATTCCAGAATATCAGTCAATAACAGTGGAACGAATGAGAAATAATTTCTATCTGAAGACTGACTTTCGCATATATTTAAAGAATGTTTGGTGGAACACAGCTTAAAAAGCTGTCTAAATTATTTCACAAGCCTTTGCATTTTAAGACAAGGACTGTGGTGAAACATCGATTTTTTTCTGTCTTCCGCTTATGCAATTTAAGAGCGTTTTCTTGGCACAAGGCGGATTTCGCCCTTTTTTGCAGAAATTTTTCAGTAATAATTGGTATTATTCCAGTTTTGTACTCATACAAAGTTATTATAGACGACTGAAGCGATGTAAGATGTTTGTTTATTCCTCTGTTTTACGTACACTAAGTTATAATAGACGAATGAAGCGATGTAAGATATTTGGTTATTCCTCTTTTTTGCACCTAAGAAGTTGTTATAGACGAGTGAAGCGATGTAAGAGATTTGCTGTACCTATGCATCAAGCCGATAATCAAGTTCTTCCTACTTTCTGCGCAGTATAACACCATCAGCTTGTTGAAAATCAGTGTTGAAGCCAGCACGTAACTGTGATATGCTTGTTAGTAAAGCAGGCACCTAATCTTTCAGATAACTCCTCACAAAAATATCGCGTGTTGATTGGTTAGCAGAGCGTGGAGGCGATGACATCAACTGCTGAGCAACTCCACCACGACCGATCCATCAGTTTGACAGTTTCCGGTTTAATAATTCACGAACATCATAAGGGGGGTGAGGTATAGCACAGTGGTGTTAGTAGATGATGTCCACACCATTGGTCTCCAGTTGTAGCTTGAGCCAGTTTTCCAGCATGTACAGATACAAGCGTCCTCTAACAGTCTTTTCACGGAGAACAAGGGAACATAAACAATGCAAGAGTGCTGAAAATTCAAAGCGTTTGACTTTCTCATCGGGAATCAGGATTTGTGACAATTGCAGGTGGTACCGAGTACAGCTTCAACTTCAGTCGTTTCTTTAAAATCTTGCAAATGTTCGGTTGTGTTATTTTAACATCTCAATTTGCTCTGTTCGTTGATTTCTGTTGCCTATGTGTGAAATTCACCCACACGCGATCAACTGTTTCTTCGCCCACTCCAGGCCGATCCAATGATTTCCCCTTGAAAAGGCATCCTGAAACTTTAAATTGCGCGTACCATCCCCGAACGCAGTTTGCAGCTGGTGGATTTTTGCTGAACTCCGTTCTGAAGTGCAATTGCACTGGTATGGCAGACTGATGTGAATACGCGTGCTCAGTACTAGTCGGCAACTTGCTGAAGGGTGTGCGCACAGAAAGAAAGCGGGCTCCCTGCACATGGTGGCCCAGCGCGAACCGACTTGACTCAGCACAGAAGATATCCCCTTGTTATCTTATGATGCAGCCTGCCGGCGAACCGGAATGGGTGAAGCATTCTTTGCCCGATTTCGGCGAGCCGGTTGGCATCGCACTGTGGTGACAAAATCGAGGCACACATCCTGCAATCTTTCGCAAACGATTTTAGAGGAACTAATCGGTAAAAAAAAATGATTTTCATGTTAGTTATATCTTTATATGTCAGTTTCATGATGAAGTGCCCAAGATTAACGTGATTTTGGCATCTAATTTCTACAATGCACGATATTCGAAAAGTTTTTAATGAAATATATGGATCGATATGGTCTTACGTTTGGTGCACACTACAGCATACGGTGCTACGAATAAAACTTAGCTACGATACAGAATTTTTCTTTAGACTTGGGAGGAGGTCAGTATCTGTCTCCAATTTCAAGAAAATGGAATTTATGTAGCATATACGCTTCCGACAGCAGGCGAAAATAAAATATTCATAACGTACCTCACATCTCATAAGCCGTTCGAGATATCGATACGAAACTTTGGCAAGTAATAACTCGCCAAGAAGATATTATTTTGGTGCGTGATTAACATACGGAACTTTACTAAGTCGATATAGCCGAAGCTCCAATTTTTATTTAATTTTTTTTTCCAATCCACTGCCGCAATTTTTAAGAGAGAATTTGCTGGTATCAAAATAAACATGAACTTTAATGCAAACCAAAAAATGAAGTTTTCCATAAGCTATTGACCTCTATGTCACAAATTGCTGCTTTAATATGACAGTGTTACAGAATTACGTCGCTATAGCTTCTGTATGGATAGTTTGTCCTAATTATACTGTGTTTCAGCATAAGTTGCAAAATTAAACCTATCAACAAGATAAATATAGTCGTTGCTGATAATTAATGATCCTTCATTAAATGAGAAGAGGTTCTAACAATTCAGACAAAAATAACTAGCCAAATATATTACAGTTTCGGTAAAATCCTTTAGCTCACCGTGTTTTTAATATTGAATGACTGGAATGGAATCTTACATAGGATTTGCTCCCCGTTCTTCATCTGAGAAACATGGAAATAAGTCGGGCTTCATAGTGTACGATCCTTTTGTTGATATCCCCACTGACGCTGAATTGATTATTTTCTTCGCCTTTATCCTTTTGATGTGTTAAAGACGGATTATACGTATTTATAATCTATTTTAAGTTTAATGATTAGTGTCAATGATTAGTGTCATAAAAAGTGTCTCTCTTGTTTTTGTAACTTTGTTAGCCACAGATACTCGGACATCGAATTTGTTATTTCTATTGGAACAATTCTGTATTTTTGTTGTGGAGTAGAATTGACCTAATAAGACTCTTCCATAATACTGCAGCTGGGAACTCACTGATGACTTGCAGAGGTATTTATAGTAAGAAGATTCTCTCCTTCACTGTGTACAGGGATAGGAAAGGAAAGATGATACGCTAATATCTGTACTTTTTCATATGTCGAATATAACTAAGGTGTAGAAAGAAAGCTGTTCAATATTAATGATACATTGGTTCACAGGATTTCCCTGAAATTGCAACGGAATTGGCAATTCATTTTCATCTGTGTTGTTAAACTTTTTTTCTTCGCATTATCATCAGTGACGAGTTTTGAGTATTACTTAAATTTCTCTAACTGCCACATTAAATGGTGGGTTCTTTTTGCCAAAACACACGATAAAATGCACAGACGCAACTTGCAACAGCTGTTGTGACAGAACCTTCAAACAGACTGTCTTACTAAATAAGCAGTAGGCGGCCAAAGAGGCTATTACCTCACAGAGAAACTCAGTTTCGGTTTTCTGTAACATTTAAGGAGATATTTCATGTTTGCTTTCATACTAGAAAATTCAGTTCTCACTACTCTTCAATGACTCTTTTTAAAATTATAATACTTGACTGAAATAATTAAATAAAAACTGTGGCTTTGACTGTAACGGTGTAGATAACGAAGTTCGACACATTAACTATACGGAAAGAAACTCTCCTCATTGTGTCCTATCATTCGGCAAAATCCCGTTTCGATATGTCGAATAGTTTAGAAGATTGGAAGTGAATATGCAACATAAATTCCATTTTCTCAACATTCGAGACCGACAGAGATCTTCTCCCAAGTCTAAAGAAAGATTTCATTTGCAGCATCAACCCGTATTTCTCGTTTCAGACTCTTTCGAATTTCGCAGAGCATCTTACTGAAATGCGAATATCACAGTAAGTACGACCACTAGCGAAAGTATTAGGAGTTCACCAAGAACCTACATAAAGCTACATGCAATGTATACGTATATACCAACACGTGTCTGCACTTCTGCACCGTGACTAGCCGACCAACCAGCGTCCCCTGTGTGCACACGTAGGTGCATATACATGCGTTCGAAAGCACGGCCAGTCGGTACTTAGGCTACGGCTTTCTTCCTGTTCTAACACTGACTGGTCACTGCTGCGCTCTCGTGGCAGAAATCTGAAATGCAGCTTCAACAATCTGAGTTTTTCTGGATACGTGTTAAGTTTTGTGACAATATTTCAATTAATGTAGTTACAGTGAGTTTACGAATTCGCTTCAGTCAGTCTCGTTCTGAAGTCAGAAGATTTTTCACTCTCTGATAGTGGAGTCTCATGTCAAAGAAAACTTGCTTGCACTGTCAGCTTCAGCTTTTTCGCTTTTAGGACCTAGCACTTTCTTTTGTCGCATTTTGCAATTCATTTTTTTCAAGCTTTAAAAAATTGCCTTCATATGAGTTTCACAGCCATTGCGGAAGGTGGCCCTGCAAACAACTCTTATTTTCAGACCGCTGCACTGTGGCGTCTCTCAATTCTCCGCCGTGCAAGAAAGCGTGGAGGTCTCTTTTAGGAGCCGGATAGAAGGCGGCAACACCAGAGGTGTGTCCCTTTGACCTGGTTACAGAGCGTGAACAGAGTATGACAGATAAGGCTGAGCGCCCGTGACGGAGCGCGTAGCCACTTTACGCGGCGGCTGGTCTTGTGGGAGACCTCCGCCGGCAGCCCGGCTGGCGCTTGCTCGGAAGGATCCGGCCCTGAGACCGTGCCGGCTTTCCCAGTGCGGAAGTCCTTAAAGGGGAGCGGGAGGGGGCAGTGGGTACCCAGGTGGGCCACCGTCTCTGCGTCTACAGACTTGCTCGCAGACCTACATGTCGTCTCCAGTGCGATGTGTGTTTCTTTCACCTCAGACACACGAGTTCTAAAACACTCGAGACTAGCCTGAGTCACGCTAGATGTGGTAGGGAGAGTGGTGTTTTCAACACTTTTTTGAAAACGTAAATTTTTAATAATTATGCTTTTTGGAAATAATGAAACTTGGTTTATATAATCTTAAGAATCTTGTTATGAAATATTAAAATTAGTAGACAGACGAAATGTTTTACTGAATCAAGACTTTATTCCAACAAAAAACTGGTACAAATCATTCTTACACATAATTTGCCTTATTGTGGTGTAGTCTGAAACATTCAGACATAAAACGACATGGAACGACCAAAATGTTTCTTTGGGCTCTTACTGACAGCGGAACACACTTTACAGACACATGTTGATGCGGCTTTTATAATACTTTTGTTTCCCAACAGTAAAAATAATATGTATAACCTTCACATTTAGTGTAACCTCCTAATAGTTAATTATTCCGTAACCTCGGAATGATAACGTGACTAACCTCTCAATAAAAAATGTGACTCATATATGTTGTTGTTGTTGTTGTGGTCTTCAGTCCTGAGACTGGTTTGATGCAGCTCTCCATGCTACTCTATCCTGTGCAAGATTCTTCATCTCCCAGTACCTACTGCAACCTACATCCTTCTGAATCTGCTTAGTGTATTCATCTCTTGGTCTCCCCCTACGATTTTTACCCTCCACGCTGCCCTCCAATACTAAATTGGTGATCCCTTGATGCCTCAGAACATGTCCTACCAAACGATCCCTTCTTCTGGTCAAGTTGTGCCACAAACTCCTCTTCTCCCCAATCCTATTCAGTACCTCCTCATTAGTTATGTGATCTACCCATCTAATCTTCAGCATTCTTCTGTAGCACCACATTTCGAAAGCTTCTATTCTCTTCTTGTCCAAACTATTTATCGCCCATGTTTCACTTCCATACATGGCTACACTCCATACAGATACTTTCAGAAATGACTTCCTGACACTTAAATCTATACTCGATGTTAACAAATTTCTCTTCTTCAGAAACGCTTTCCTTGCCATTGCCAGTCTACATTTTATATCCTCTCTACTTCGACCATCATCAGTTATTTTGCTCCCCAAATAGCAAAACTCCTTTACTACTTTAAGTGTCTCATTTCCCAATCTAATACCCTCAACATCACCTGACTTAATTCGACTACATTCCATTATCCTCGTTTTGCTTTTGTTGATGTTCATCTTATATCCTCCCTTCAAGACACCATCCATTCCGTTCAACTGCTCTTCCAAGTCCTTTGCTGTCTCTGACAGAATTACAATGTCATCGGCGCACTTCAAAGTTTTTATTTCTTCTCCATGGATTTTAATACCTACTCTGAATTTTTCTTTTGTTTCCTTTACTGCTTGCTCAATATACAGATTGAATAACATCGGGGAGAGGCTACAACCCTGTCTTACTCCCTTCCCAACCACTGCTTCCCTTTCATGTCCCTCGACTCTTATAACTGCTATCTGCTTTCTGTACAAATTGTAAATATCCTTTCGCTCCCTGTATTTTACCCCTGCCACCTTTAGAATTTGAAAGAGAGTATTCCAGTCAACATTGTCAAAAGCTTTCTCTAAGTCTACAAATGCTAGAAACGTAGGTTTGCCTTTCCTTAATCTTTCTTCTAAGATAAGTCGTAAGGTCAGTATTGCCTCACGTGTTCCAGTATTTCTATGGAATCCAAACTGATCTTCCCCGAGGTCGGCTTCTACTAGTTTTTCCATTCGTCTGTATAGAATTCGTGTTAGTATTTTGCAGCTGTGGCTTATTAAACTGATTGTTTGGTATTTCTCACATCTGTCAACACCTGCTTTCTTTGGGATTGGAATTATTACATTCTTCTTGAAGTCTGAGGGTATTTCGCCTGTTTCATACATCTTGCTCACCATGTGGTAGAGTTTTGTCAGGACTGGCTCTCCCAAGGCCGTCAGTAGTTCCAATGGAATGTTGTCTACTCCGGGGGCCTTGTTTCGACTCAGGTCTCTCAGTGCTCTGTCAACCTTTTCACGCAGTATCGTATCTCCCATTTCATCTTCATCTACATCCTCTTCCATTTCCATAATATTGTCCTCAAGTACATCGCCCTTGTATAGACCCTCTATATACTCCTTCCACCTTTCGGCTTTCCCTTCATTGCTTAGAACTGGGTTTCCATCTGAGCTCTTGATGTTCATACAAGTGGTTCTCTTATCTCCAAAGGTCTCTTTAATTTTCCTGTAGGCAGTATCTATCTTACCCCTAGTGAGATAAACCTCTACATCCTTACATTTGTCCTCTAGCCATCCCTGTTTAGCCATTTTGCACTTCCTGTCGATCTCATTTTTGAGACGTTTGTATTCCTTTTTGCCTGCTTCATTTACTGCATTTTTATATTTTCTCCTTTCATCAATTAAATTCAGTATTTCTGCTGTTACCCACGGATTTCTACTAGCCCTTGTCTTTTTACCTACTTGATCCTCTGCTGCCTTCACTACTTCATCCCTCAAAGCTACCCATTCTTCTTCTACTGTATTTCTTTCCCCCATTCCTGTCAATTGTTCCCTTATGCTCTCCCTCAAACTCTGTACAACCTCTGGTTCTTTCAGTTTATCCAGGTCCCATCTCCTTAAATTCCCACCTTTTTGCAGTTTCTTCAGTTTTAATCTACAGGTCATAACCAATAGATTGTGGTCAGAGTCCACATCTGCCCCTGGAAATGTCTTACAATTTAAAACCTGGTTCCTAAATCTCTGTCTTACCATTATATAATCTATCTGATACCTTTTAGTATCTCCAGGGTTCTTCCATGTATACAACCTTCTATCATGATTCTTAAACCAAGTGTTAGCTATGATTAAGTTGTGCTCTGTGCAAAATTCTACCAGGCGGCTTCCTCTTTCATTTCTTAGCCCCAATTCATATTCACCTACTACGTTTCCTTCTCTCCCTTTTCCTACACTCATATATATCCTTTCAATAATTAACTGACTGTGAATCTAAACTGGTAAATTTGGACGTCAGCAGTGCTGCGTCATGGCCCTGAAATATCATTCTGAATAAATTGAAATTTGTTACCTCAATGAAGTTGCCGGATAATGCGTATATATCTGCTCCTATAAGAAATTTTTCTGGCACAGCCCAGTGCAATGCTGGCCCCTAAATTCGTCATGTATAAAAAGAAACAACTGATTTTTCCTTTCGTTAATCGGGATGACCATGGGTTGCAGAAATTAGTAAATTCTTTAAATGCAGATGAATGACTGTCAAAAGTTAATTTTATAAAAAAGATTATTATCAAAAGATTTTTTTCTTTGAACATTTACATGGGACTTGATATAACAATAGCACAAATTTAGTTGTAACAAACTACGAACGCGCGCAGCTGCTTTTACCTTACACTACATCGTTCAGGCACCGCCTTCGCTCCCCACGTCCGGCCCCGTCAACTCCATACACCCCCACTGCTAGATGCTACTTACTGCCGGTGCTACCACTACTACTGCTGCCGCCACTGCTCTCTGGTCTGCGATTCTCATATAGCTTACATATCGCAGGCAGCGCGTGAGCAATCCATCGAAACTACATCTGCGCTAGCAATAAATTCCTTAATCATGGACCTCTTACACTTTTTACTATCCGAGCTGTTTTACGAAAATTCATTTAGGTGATACAATACAAGTTGTACCACAAAGTACTTTATCCCCTTGATAATTCGTACCAAGTTATGCATATGACTTAGAGACTTAGTCTTCGTATCATCTTGAAGGGAAATAAGTTATGACTCACATGCTACGCCAGTACAGAATCGCGACTCCGACCGGTACCAAGTGTGCTAGTTGTAAGTTTTCGTTTTAGTATACTTAGATATGGTTGAATGCCTCAGACTGATGTTGACGAAGAACGCAGTATACAAATGGTTCAAATGGCTCTGAGCACTATGAGACTTAATTTCTAAGGTCATCAGCCCCCTAGAACTTAGAACTACTTAAACCTAACTAACCTAAGGACATCACACACATCCATGCCCGAGGCAGGATTCGAACCTGCGACCGTAGCGGTCGCGCGGCTCCAGACTGTAGCGGCTAGAAGCGCTCGGCCACCCCAGCCGGCACGCAGTATACAGTTTACGCAAGATTGCACATCGAAACAATCCAACATCCAGGATTTACTAAATGCCCCTTTTTCGGGTAAATGGATGCGTGTGACGGTACGCTAATTGCATAGGAACCCCGTTAACCGGAAACGTACCTCATGAATTTTTCTTCTGGGGATTCATTTAGGGAAGTTGTTTCTTCCACGCTTACTAACATCTCTATCATAGCTCAGAGCTTGAATCTGTCTCACAATTGAACAAATGACGCGTGACATACTGTGGCGAGTTTGGCAAAAAATCGTCTTCTAGAGGGATGTGTGCCACAGAACCAATTGAAGTCACATTAATCCTGTTTAGGTATAAGGTAGCAAACTTGATGTATTTAGCTTTAAAATGACACCAGAACCAAGTCTATAAGTTAGTAAATACACCAATTTTAGTGTTGAAAGTAGTAAACACCTATTCAATAAACCTGATATTTCACACACTTCACTACATGTTCTCTTATTCGTTACTTTCCAGAGCATTAAGTCGCACAGGTATCTGGATCAATATCAGTACCATCAGCTTTCCCTTCTAAAATTCATTCGCCTGTTTCTTCTTATATCAGAGCAATGAAAACATCACTATCATCGAAACTAATGTCAACACCACGTACAGCTCCAACAGAGACACAGGTAGCAGCATATGCTGTATGCGATCAAAACAGAGCAGAAACATAAAAGGTGACCGTTTTGGGCTACAGGTAGTGCAGAATTCGAAAATTATATGGCAGGATATTACAGCGACCCATGCTTCTGCAGTCAGCATGGCTACAACAGAGGGTTTGAGGCGAAATGTTAACTAAGAATTTTACTCACAGCACATGCGAGACTCGAATCTAACGAACTGCTGCTGCATAAGTCCTACTTGGTCTCCACAGTGTGATAAGAACATTTGATAATTGAGCACTCCTCCAAAGCCCTCTAAACACATGTGTGATCTTAACCGTTCGTAGTGAATCAACAGTTTGTAACGTTCTTTTTATTACGAACCGGGTACAGTCGTTGACGGAATACAACATTTTCACTGCACACTGTGCAGTCATCTTCAGGCGATCCCCTCAGAATGACTGTCTTTGCATCACGCCTCTTTTATACTCCTATTGCTCCCAACTCCTTCCACCACTGCCTGGCCTCATGCAGCGTCGGGTACAGGAATGTGAGTGGGTTGGGGGGGGGGGAGGAAAGAGAGGGGAGAGTCTGCGATCGCTACATGCTATGCAGCAACTCTGGTCCTTCAATGCTGCTCAGGCCGGGAGTCGTGATTACAGTTGGGTGTGTGAGCGCTGGATCCTACACTTTACTGGTGTTGAAGTCACTGTAGCTAGCAATCAGTGTGTCGTTCAGTTTAAGAAACAATCCCAAAACGTCGAATTTTGTTGATATTTCACGCAGAGCGTGCAGTTGACATTTGGACGGCTGTGAGATATTATCAGAGGAATATGGGTACTATGGGGATAATTCATACCAAAATGCTCCTAAACATTATCAGAAATTCTATTGGTGGAGTTCGTGTTCGCACTATGTGCATGTCAAGTTGCTTGTGTAGAAGCATGTGAGATCACGTTTCGAGAAACATCTCTCGAATACTCGAACTGTGCACACAGCATGCCGTACTTTACATTACATATATGCCCCCCCCTCCGTCCCCAAACCCTCTTGCTTCCTCCCCACCAGATGTGTGTGACGTAAGGACAGCATTGCTCTCAAGGGAACCACATGGAAGTATTATTTTTGTAGCAATTTTTGTATTTGTACTACGTGAAACTCAGAACTCAAATATCAATACCAAAAGCAGTACGAAACCGGACCCAAAAGCTCCCTAGACAATCAGGTTGGCAGTTTTCTAAGGAAATTTAATTCCGTAATAAGAAGGCAGTTTTCATGCCAGGCATTGTGGTTCACTCAGCAGCGTTGTACAATAACAATCAGGTAATCAATGGATCACTTTCTCGAATCTCACTATGTTTTCTGTCATTTATTCATTTTTTGTTTAGTTCAGTTACCTACATTACTTAAAGATAACGTTCTTCAAATTTGCTAATTAACACATATCTAATAATTATTTTTATGGAAAAAATGCAAGGCTTCATATATTTAATCACTTACAGTATACAAAATTCAAGAGATCGTTGAATATACTAGGGTGGTTTGAAAAGTGCTCGGAACGGACTAGAAAAAAACATCACTGAAACTTTTTTTTATTTTTCAATGTAATCTCCGTGTGGATGAATGCACTTGGTCGAACAATGTTCCAGTGCCCTGATCCCATCTCGAAAATGAGTTTCCTCCAGACCTGCTGAATAATTGTCAGCTGCGGCTATCAATTCTTCGTTCGAAGTGAATCTTCGTCCACCAACAAACATTTTCAGTTTTGGGAAGAGATAGAAGTGTACCGGAGACATATCAGGTGAATAAGGCTGGTGAGACCACGATTTATACCTTAGTTCGTGTAATTTTGCCATGGCGCCGGCACATGTGCGCGAGTGCACATTGTCTTGATAGAAGATGACTTGCTTCCTTGCTAAACCCGATTTTTTTCGAGTATCTTTTGTTGTAATTATCCAGGAGGTTAGCATAGTATTCTCAAGTAATTGTTTGCCCAGTGGGTAGAGAATCTACAAACAGGATCCCCTACGTATCCCAGAACACTGATGCCATGACCTTTCCCGTCGAAGGAATTGTCTTTGGTTTCTTTGGTGATGAAGAATCAGTACGTTTCCACTGCTTTGACTGTTGTTTTGTCTCTGGGGTATAGTAGTGCACACAAGTTTCATGCACACAAGTTTCATCTGTGGTCACAAATCGGCGCAAAAAGTCTTGTTAGTTTCTCCTAAAACAGGCCAAACATTGTTCCGATATGTCCATTCTCATGTTTTTTTCATCCAGCGTCAAGAGTCGCGACACCATCTTGCAGATAACTTTTTCGTATCTAATTATTCAGTTAAAATGTGATGTATCCTTTCAGATGACATCGGGCAAGCGTGAGCAATTTCACGCACATTTAATCAGGAATCTTCCATGACCATTTTGTGCACTTTTGCAATGATTTCTGGAGTAGTGGAACATTTTGGCCCTTTAATGCATGGATCATCATTTAAGCTCTCCCGTTCAAATTTAAATTCATTTGTCCAGTTGGCCACAGTTGAAAATGAAAGAGCGGAGTCCCTCAGTGTATTCTGGAAAGCGGAATGAATATCCTTTACTTTTATACCATTCTTTACGACGTACTTAATCACTGCTCGCATCTCGATTTTTTCCTTTCTTCGCATATCACTACGCGGTAACAACAGGGCCACGTCACCGCCACAGCTCCCTTCCAAGAGCACAGATGTGGCACGCGTTTACAGGCAACAGTCCAACGAATATCACGTGAACAACTCGTTGCGCTAGCGCTGACCTCTCCTCATGATTACGACAACTTTTCAAACCACCTTCGTATAACATATGAATTATCAATGTTTCACAAAAGTTTGTTAGTAAATGTATGATTTTAAAACTATTTTCATATACTAATAATAATTGAGAAATTTAAATATGCAATGAAAACTTTTAAAATAGTTTAATTTTCCTTGTTTCTTTTTAAAAAAGGAATGAATGTAGCATTTGGCTTCTAAATTGAAAATTACACATTCTTACAATTTAAATGACTGCTTAATGCCGGCCAGAGTGGCCGAGCGGTTCTGGGCGCTACAGTCTGGAACCACGCGACCGCTACGGTCGCAGGTTCGAATCCTGCCTCGGGCATGGATGTGTGTGATGTCCTTACGTTAGTTAGGTTTAAGTAGTTCTAAGTTCTAGGGGACTTATGACCACAGCAGTTGAGTCCAATAGTGCTCAGAGCCATTTGAACCATTTTTTTTTTTTTTTGACTGCTTAATTTCCACTCCTGGGTTGAGAAAAGTGCCAGGTAGTACTTTATTCCATCTAATTACTGGTCTTCTTCTGAAGAAATATTGGTGCTTACTGTTCCCATTAACCCAAAACTTTCGGAAACATAACACTACAGTTTCATTTAGCTGAAACACAACTCAGATTAAAGCTAAGTTTAAATTTTAACTTTCAGTTAATGAAACAGAATTGCAAATTCACATTCCTGGGACATAAATTAAAATAACTCAATTTAGATAGATACTTACAGATAAAGTCTGAAGTAAGCAAATTCAGCACCACATCTGATTTTTCTTATTGAGTTAAACAAGACATCAAATAACAGTGTCACCAGCTTTGAAATTCTTTATTTCACTGTTAGAATGATTCACAACCATCTAGAAAAACATATCTTCTGAATGATATTCTCGTTTGCTGTACGACTGATAGTACACAACTTTTTTTTAAAGTTTAATTTAGGTGCAGGTTCTCAGAGCAGATTCACCTAGCATGGCCAGTGGGATAAATCACCATCGTTAGGTAGCAACAGTCACCATATATGAACTGCCCATCGTTTCCCCAATCATTAGTGTCCACGGTAGTGGCAGTCTCTCTGTCAACTGATGCCATAGACCCACAGTAGCAATCTGGGGGTAATGGTGGCACACACCACATGTCAACTAACCTTCACGGGGCCACATTACCGCCACTCATAGCCAAGTTCTGGCATATACACATTTTTAAGAACCACTACTTGAAATACAGACAAGCTATGGCAGATACATTGTCAACTTCTGATGTTCAAATACTATTTCCGAAGTGAATACCTAATTGTTTGTGTCAGCTGTTATTGACTTGCCTGCTTAGCATCGTAATTTCTACTGCGCGACTTTCTATGCTAGCATTATCAGCAGATTGCAAATGTTTTCTTAGTGCAAAGTAAAGTTAGCTTGGAGTCGTCATAATGTTTTGCGCACTTTAAATATTGGCATTTGAAACACAGGGACATTAGTTTCTTAACTGTGTAAATGCATATTAATGCAGTTCACTATGCTCCTTTATCCACTTTCCATGTATTTTCCACTATCTGACAGCGAAAGTTAACTTTATCAGCAGAAGATGACAAACGTTTCGTACTTCAAGAGAAAGTAAATATCCTGCATTAGGGATTTACTATAATGTCTTGTTGACTTTGATATCGGTTTTAGCCCAACTAAGAGAAGTTTGGCAAATTTGGACTTCGGGATATCTGTGTTTACTTTGATGCAATGACTGAATTATTTTCTCGAAGACTGAATTATTTTCTGTAAGTTATATTACTCGTGCTATTATGTGAGCTGTGTGTGTTTTGGTAAATAATACAGATGATCTACATATGGAAATATCTAATGGGAGGCTCTGTTGTGCCTTGAAAAATGAGGTACAAATACGGAACTTTAGTCATCGATAAGCGCTGTTTCACCTTTAAGATTATCAATACTGCTAATATGCGAGGCATGTGCATTTCAACCTGTAAGCTAGATCATAAATAGTTTCCATGTAATTCTTGGAATGTTACAGGACAAATCTTTACGTATTCTGAAAAATATAATGCCCGGTACGAAGATCTAGCTATTTTTGTTGATTAAACTCTAAGTTATGTTAGTAGTACTATTATGTGAGCAGTGTGTGGTTTGATAAGTAATACAGATGATCTATATATGGAAATATCGAATTAGATGCTCCGTTCTGTCTGACAAAGTGAGGTACAAATATGGAACTTAAGTCATCAACAAATGCTGTTTAACCGCTAACATTATCAATATCGCCAATATGCGAGCCATGTATATTGTTTTAAATGCTGATGTTCTATTATTCAGTCGAAAAATTGGTTTGATGCAGGCCTCCATGCTACTCTATCCTGTAGAAGACTATCCATCTCTGAATAAGTACTGTAACGTACAATCATTTGATTCTGCATAACGTATTCGTTTGCCCCAACAATCCCCACACCTCCCTCTGATACTAAACTGGTGATTCCTTGAACTCTCAGAATGTGTCCTATCAACCATCCTTTCTTCTGGACAAGTTGCACCACTCTCCAGTTCTTACAATATTTCCTCATCAGTTATGCGATCTACCCATCTTCCAGCATTATTTGTGGCTCCTCGTTTCAAATGCTTTTATTCTGGTCTTGTCTGAACTGCTTATTGGCAAAACTCTCTTCTTGAGAAAGACGTTTCTTGTCGCTAAAAAGGGGCTTCTCATCCAGACCGTAAAGGCCCAGAGGATCGTGCCAATTCCTGTTCTCACTTTTGTATCTCTTCTACTTAGGTAATCATCAGTTAGTTTACTAACCGAATAGCATAACTCACCTAGTACTTTTAGCGTCTCATTTCCTAATCTAATTCCTTCTGCACTCTCCGATTTAATTCAACCATATTCATTTCCCTTCTGTCGCTTTTGTTATTCTTCATCGTACATCATCCTTTCAAAACACAGTTCATGCCTTTCAGATACTCTTCCAATTCCATTGTTGTGTCTGACAGATTTACAATGTAACTGGCAATCCTCAACGTCTTTATTTCTACTTTCAGAATTTTAATTCTTCTCCAAATTTGTCTTTGGTTTCCTTTACTGATTGCTCAATGTACACATTAAATAACATTGAGGATAAGCTACAATTCCATCTCATATCCTTCCGAACCACTGCTTCCATTTCATCCCCTTCGGCTCTTATAAGTGGAGTCTGGGTCCTTTAGAAGTCGTGTGCAACCTTTCGATACCTGTATTCTACCTCCACACCTTCAGAATTTCAAAGAATGTGTTCATTGTCCAACACTTTCACTAAGTCTACAAATGCTGTAAACAAAGGTTTGTCTTTCTTTAACCTGTCTTCTGAGGTGAGTCGTAGACTCATTATTGCCACGCATGTTTCTACATTTCTCGGAATCGAAACTGATCTTCTCTGACGTTAGCTTCTACCAGATTTTCAGTTCTGTAAAAAAATTGTGTCAGTATTTCTCATCCATGCCTTATTAAACTAATAGTTCAGTAATATTCACACCTGTTAGTAAGTGCTTTCTTTGGAAATGATATTATTACTTTCTTCTTAATATCTGAGCGTATTTTCCCCCGTTGTTTAACGTTCCCTTTTAACCCTCAAAGCGTCTTGTTGTTTCAGTTCCTTAATTTCTTATCTTTTTGCAATTTCTTCAGTTTCAATCTGCGTTTCATAACGAATAAATTATGGTCAGAGTCCACAGTTTAAAATTTGGTTCGAATTTTGCTTTAACGTCGTATAATCAATATGAGTCTCAAGCCGTTTTTCATTGTTCTCAAACCGAATGTCAGCGATGATTGAATTGTCCTATGTTCAAAATTCTACCAGGCGACTTCCTCTTTCATTCTTTCCCCCACTCTTTTCTCCTTCTTTTTCCAGTTATCAACATCGAGTTCACCGATACAATTAAATTTTCGTATCACTTAACTATTTGAATAACTTATTTTATTTCGTCTTAAATTTATTGAATCTGTTCGCCAGGATTTGTTGGTATGTAGACTTCTGTTACTATTGTGAGTGTTAGATTCGTGCCTATCTTTGTTACAAGAATGCTTTCATTGCTTTGTTTATAGTGGCTTACACACAACCCCATTCTCATAGACCTGTTTCTGTATTATCCTTATTTGATTTTGCATCTATAACTCTGTACTCGCCTTACCAGAAGTCCTGTTCAACATGCCATCGAACTTTACTGATTCCCACTGTATCTAATTTTATTCTATCCATTTTCATTTCTAAATTTCATACCGACCCGATTAAGGCATCGACAATTCAAGCTCCGTTCCAATGAATGTCAGTTTTCCGATGCCGGCGGAAAAGTTAACGTCTGTATTTTCCCCTTGTTTTCCGCGGTAACAACACAACAAGGCCATGTTGGCTGACGTTATAAGGTCTAATTAGTCATTCATCCAAACTGCTGTCCCTGAAACTACTGAAAAGGAATGATGGCCCTTATGATGAACCATATGATTGCCTCTCCTCTCTAAAATGTCACACCATTGTGCTGCTACCCGTATTGAGGCACTCAAGGCATCCAACCTCGACAAGGTTCGTGGTTAACGGAGGAGATTTTCATATCACAGAACAGCTAAGTTGCGACAGTAGTGACAGAGCATTTAGTACTCGGAATCGTATGTACTTTGAGAACTAATATAATTTTATTCTTGTACATAGTTCAAATATTTATTTGCGATCAAACAACTATAACTGTGGTTGTTATACTATGTTAAACACCCAATATATATTATGATAATTTAAAGCTGCCATTATTTGATGTAATCTTTCATCTCTGTGTGTGAAACTACGTCCATCACTGTCTGTGGCCACGTTTACACTCGTATTCCCTGCGTGACAAAGGTCTCTTTTAGTATTACGAAATCATATAGTTAAGGTGATTCAACACAATGAAAAACACCCAAAATGCCTTATTCTCTCCCTAAAGTGGTTCTTGGTCAGACTGGTATACTTAGGTATTTTGTATGGTTTTGCACCTCGTACTTTATAGTATTACGATTGCATTTTGATATTACGTAGTAGATGACATTGAAAATACATTCCATAAACGTTTAAAAGAGCCTTGGCACTTTAGTTCCGATCGCAAATGTCGCAGCCTCCCTCGAAAGTTTGCTTTTTTTTGCATAACTTCAAATATTCCTACACTGAATGTAACAAAAAAAGCATTAGCCTGTCAATATCATCGATTACATTTTTCTGGTGTAGAATATGATGCATTTTCGTCTTCCCTCTAAAATAATGCCTGACGAAGCAACGTATTACTGATAAATTCCCACCATTTTTTACTTACATTTTAGATATCGAATTAAAGTATGTTAATACTGCAGACTGGCTCCATTTCACACGCTTCAGAAATAGGATCTAACATTGCTGATACATAACTTTTATACACGTAAAGCTGTAAGTGGGCGTACCATTTTTCAGGATAAACAGCATGCTAAAAGGAAGCCTGTCATTGTGTGTATTAATGGATTCGCTGTAGATGGATGTGCCTTACGTCTGGGCGCTCTGCGTGCAGCGTTAGCTTCCGTTGGCAGAAAAGCCTGTCTGCAGAACAGAGGATAAACTCATATATCAAACCACCTAAGGACGACAGAGCTTTTACCATGTTTATGTCATTCTAAGGATCAGTTACTTTACGGTGCCCGGTATTACAATGAGGCATACATTGTGTGTCAGGCCATTGTTGCTAAACAGACAGTAAGATAATGGTAAGAAAAGGGCTATGAACCGGCTACATTTCATTTTCCACAGAACCACCAAGTAATTGGGTTATATGAATCTGTGACCATGCATAAGTATTTGTCAGCATTGCATTTCGCATACATTCTATTGATTGTCAGTGAATTCGTGTCCTGAAAAATGCTCTAAAACATTAACTAAATAAAATGCTCATGAGATTATAAACAGAGAAGTCTAGAGTAAGGTGAGCTCACAGAAACTTTATGGAGGTCATACAATGATTCAAAGACGCAATGAAGTTACTAAGAAATTGCATTCCATTGCAGTCATTCACTGCGGTGACAAATGAGCGCAGGAAAGTGTTATTATTTTCGAACGCGTTTCCTTATCGAAACCGTCTATGATGAGAGTATGACAAACTTTAACATAAATAATAATAATGTTTCAATATTTAGTAACAATGTTTCTCCTCAGAAAAGCATAAGCTATAATACAGCATTGCTTAGTAATTTTTAAAGTACATAGCGCCTGCCTGCTGGTGTCAAGGGGAATTCGAGTGTGACTTACACAGTGCTGCGTATAAAAAAAAAATTACACTGTAGTACTCAATTGGTTTTAGAACATGCGCGTACTGATGAAAGATTTTATATGCTTGTACAATAATGAAAACGATTAATATTAACATACTCAAATTATACACAGGAAACGGAGACTTTGTGTTTGGTTTTACTTACGCGTACTCACATTTTAAACTTATCATTCCTACTTGAGGTTCGACGGTTACCCGAAATGCGTATATTAAGACACGTATATCACAGGGTAACTTTACATCTACATCTACATCCATACTCAGCAAGCCACCTGACGGTGTGTGGCGGAGGGTACCCTGAGTACCTCTACCGGTTCTCCCTTCTATTCCAGTCTCGTATTGTTCGTGGAAAGGATTGTCGGTATGCTTCTGTGTGGGCTCTAATCTCTCTGATTTTATCCTCATGGTCTCTTCGCGAGATATACGTAGGAGGGAGCAATATATTGCTTGACTCTTCGGTGAAGGTATGTTCTCGAAACTTTAACAAAAGCCCGTACCGAGCTACTGAGCGTCTCTCCTGCAGAGTCTTCCACCGGAGTTTATCTGTCATCTCCGTAACGTTTTCGCGATTACTAAATGATCCTGTAACGAAGCGCGCTGCTCTCCGTTGGATCTTCTCTATCTCTTCTATCAACCCTATCTGTTACGGATCCCACACTGCTGAGCAGTATTCAAGCAGTGGTCGAACAAGTCTACTGTAACCCACTTCCTTTGTTTTCGGATTGCATTTCCTTAGGATTCTTCCAATGAATCTCAGTCTGGCATCTGCTTTACGACGATCAACTTCATATGATCATTCCATCTTAAATTACTCCTAATCCGTACTCCCAGATAATTTATGGAATTAACTGCTTGCAGTTGCTGACCTGCTATTTTGTAGCTTAATGATAAGGGATCTATCTTTCTACGTGTTCGCAGCACATTACACTTGTCTACATTGAGATTCAATTGCCATTCCCTGCACCATGCCTCAATTCGATGCAGATCCTCCTGCATTTCAGTACAATTTTCCATTGTTACAACCTCTCGATACACCACAGCGTCATCTGCAAAAAGCCTCAGTGAACTTCCGATGTCATCCAGAAGGTCATTTATGTACATTGTAAATAGCAATGGCCCTATGACACTCCCCTGCGGCACACCTGAAATCACTCTTACTTCGGAAGACTTCTCTCCATTGAGAATGACATGCTGTGTTCTGTTATCTAGGAACTCTTCAATCCAATCACACAATAGGTCTGACAGTGTTGATGTTATAAACTTTCAGGAATGGTAGATAATTGTAAAGTTATCAATTTGAGGTAAAGGACCTTTGTCCGGAAACTATCGTGTTGAAAGTTACAGTATAAGCGATAATCGTTCTGATACCTCTGACAGTGGACCTCCACTGCAGCAAAATCTTTGCTTTCCTTATATGGCTGGAGGTATCATCACCATCATCATCATCATTTAAGACTGATTATGCCTTTCAGCGTTCAGTCTGGAGCATAGCCCCCATATGAAATTCCTCCATGATTCCCTATTCAGTGCTAACATTGGTGCCTCTTCTGATGTTAAACCTGTTACTTCAAAATCATTCTTAACCGAATCCAGGTACCTTCTCCTTGGTCTGCCCCGACTCCTCCTACCCTCTACTGCTGAACCCATGAGTCTCTTGGGTAACCTTGCTTCTCCCATGCGTGTAACATGACCCCACCATCTAAGCCTGTTCGCCCTGACTGCTACATCTATAGAGTTCATTCCCAGTTTTTCTTTGATTTCCTCATTGTGGACACCCTCCTGCCATTGTTCCCATCTACTGGTACCTGCAATCATGCTAGCTACTTTCATATCCGTAACCTCGACCTTGTTGATAAGGTAACCTGAATCCACCCAGCTTTCGCTCCCATACAACAAAGTTGGTCGAAAGAGTGAACGTTGCACAGATAACTTAGTCTTGGTACTGACTTCCTTCTTGCAGAAGAGAGTAGATCGTAGCTGAGCGCTAACTGCATTAGCTTTGCTACACCTCGCTTCCAGTTCTTTCACTATGTTGCCATCCTGTGAGAATATGCATCCTAAGTACTTGAAACCGTCCACCTGTTCTAACTTTGTTCCTCCTATTTGGCACTCAATCCGTTTATATTTCTTTCCCACTGACATTACTTTCGTTTTGGAGATGCTAATCTTCATACCATAGTCCTTACATTTCTGATCTAGCTCTGAAATAATACTTTGCAAACTTTCAATCGAATCTGCCATCACAACTAAGTCATCCGCATATGCAAGACTGCTTATTTTGTGTTCACAAATCTTAATCTCACCCAGCCAGTCTATTGTTTTCAACATATGATCCATAAATAATATGAACAACAGTGGAGACAGGTTGCAGCCTTGTAAGGTTGTAGCCAAGAAAGGTTAGCAACCTGCTTCCCTGGTACTTTAAATATGATGCTGGCAACAATCAGAGCAAAATGCCTCGGACCTTTGAAGGTGACGGAGTCCCACCTCTAACTGGCTGGAGGTAGTACGGACCAAAACCAGAAGAAATTTTGTAGTAGACAAGTGCTCTGAAATTCGTACCTTGAGAGCTTTGTGGTAGACAGGGGCTCTAAAATTCATCCCTTGAGAGCTATGAGAATTTGTGCTGCAGAAGAGATGTGACCTACAGTAAAGAAGATGAATAAGCTCCCATAGCACATAAGGTATGTACTTTAGAGCAAATATGTACCGCACTTTTAGTTTCTTTTTGTTCATACTACTTCAATACAACGAAAGCAAAGAGCATGCAGGATGAGGTCCACTGTAAGTCGTGTCAGAGTTGTTTCGCTTATAACTTCCGACTCCGTCCTTTTGGAAGACATGACCTTTACCTCAAACTGATAATTTACCCTTCTCCATCATCCCTGAAAGGTTGTAGCATCGTCATGAAATCACTCGTACATAGTTATCAATGAAAATTATAATCGGACTCGATTAAATCACCAAAACAGATATGAGCAAATCATGAACCAATTTTCTATAAAATTCTGTGTAAAGACTGTCGTTTAAATATTATTAGAGACACTTATAACCTATGAAAGTCCACAGTTAGTCACTAATAAAATATCTGGCATCAGTGTCGAACAATCTGATGCACCGAACACAGCCACTTACGCCAGGAAAAGGCTTTACATGGATACATAATGATTTTGCAACTGTGTGTCAATTACGTGATATTATATGATGGACAACACATGACAAAATTAATTTTTTTGGTGACAGTTTCCAACGAAAAAACTAAAACAAAAGAACGAGGATAGGGGGCACGCATTAAATACAGCCTACGGCAATAAATATGAGTAATTGAAATTGTGTCAACGGAGTCATTTGCATCTGGTGACGTTCTAGGAAGATCGACTTAAGAAATTATTATACCAGAGTAAAACGCAACATCACAGAGGACAGGAACATCGAAGTCACAAGACCTGAGTGAACCATATGGTAACCCCTATATGTGAATGCAGGTTCTATCTATTTATTTATTTTCTGATCCATCTGTCTGATGCTTTGATGCAGCCCACAGCGAATTCTTTTCCTGCGAAGAGCTTCACATATAAGAGTGGCAACTGCAATCTAAGCCCTCAATTATTTGATGGATATATTCCAATCTCCGGCCTCCTCTGCAGTTTTTACCTTCTACAGCTCGCTCTAGTACCATGGTAGCTACTCCCTGATGTCTTGAGGGGTGTCCTAACATCCAGTCCCTTCTTGTCAATGTTTTCCACATACTCCTTCCCTTGTCGATTCTCGAACCTCCTCATTCCTCGATTCTCCGAAGAACCTCTTCATTACTTACCTTAATAGTCCACCTAATTTTCAAAGTTCTTCTGTAGCTCCATATCTCAAACGCTTAGATTCTCGTCTCTGCCGTTTTTCCAACACTCCATATTTCACTACAATTCAATGCTGTGCTCCAAACATACATTCTCAGAAATTTTTTCCTCAAATTAAGGTCTGTGTTTGATACCAGTAGTCTTGCCCAGGAATATCCTTTTTACCAGTGTTACTCTGCTTCACATTTTCTCCTACCTCTGTCCACAGTCGCTTCTTGTTGCTGTCTAGGTAGCAGATTTCCTTAACTTCATCTGCTTCCGGAACCTCAAGTTTCTCGTTGATCTCGTTTCTACTACTTCTCATTACCTTCGTCTCGCTTCGATTTACTCTCAATCCTTGTTCGAACCCCGGACCGAGGACGTTTTGATTGATAGTCAAAGTAACTACCCTAGACCATACGTGAAGGCAGTAATAAAAACCATCAATGGTGTAGTGGGTAATTTATCAAAGAATTATAAGCTTATTGGTTGTACAGTGCGTAAATTGTTATGGTGAGGGCGCCCATATAACAGTTTGTAAGGGGATGCAGACCCGGGGACGTGGAGTTTTTAATATTTCGGAAGATAAATGGCGACCTTTAACTAGCCATGTAAAAAAATTCAGTTCCGACACTGTTAGACACCTACGTAATAACGAATTTTAAATCATTTTCTTGAGATAAAAACACCAGCCTCCGCTATATTTCTTCCTTTCTCTGATAGCTAAGTGTGAGACGGCATCCGCTCCTTGCTCCCGGGTATGGGAACCTTTGACTGTTGTTGTTGTTGTGGTCTTCAGTCCTGAGTCTGGTATGATGCAGCTCTCCATGCTACTCTATCCTGTGCAAGCTTCTTCATCTCCCAGTACCTACTGCAACCTACATCCTTCCGAATCTGCTTAGTGTATTCATCTCTTGGTCTCCCCCTACGATTTTTACCCTCCACGCTGCCCTCCAATACTAAATTGGTGATCCCTTGATGCCTCAGAACATGTCCTACCAACCGATCCCTTCTTCTGGTCAAGTTGTGCCACAAAATTCTCTTCTCCCCAATCCTATTCAATACTTCCTCATTATTTATATGATCTACCCATCTTATCTTCAGCATTCTTCTGTAGCACCACATTTCGAAAGCTTCTATTCTCTTCTTGTCCAAACTATTTACCGTCCATGTTTCACTTCCATACATGGCTACACTCCATACAAATACCTTCAGAAATTACTTCCTGACACTTAAATCTATACTCGATGTTAACAAATTTCTCTTCTTCAGAAACGATTTCCTTCCCATTGCCAGTCTACATTTTATATCCTCTCTACTTCGACCATCATCAGTTATTCTGCTCCCCAAATAGCAAAACTCCTTTACTACTTTAATTGTCTCATTTCCTAATCTAATACCCTCAACATCACCCAACTTAATTCGACTACATTCCATTATCCTCGTTTTGCTTTTGTTAATGTTCATCTTAAATCCTCCCTTCAAGACACCATCCATTCCGTTCAACTGCTCTTCCAAGTCTTTTGCTGTCTCTGACAGAATTACAATGTCATCGGCGAACCTCAAAGTTTTTATTTCTTCTATATGGATTTTAATACCTAATCCGAATTTTTCTTTTGTTTCCTTTACTGTTTGCTCAATATACAGATTGAATAACACTGGTGAGAGGCTACAACCCTGTCTTACTCCCTTCCCAACCGCTGCTTCCCTTTCACGTCCCTCGACTCTTATAACTGCCATCTGGTTTCTGTACAAATTGTAAATAGCCTTCCGCTCCCTGTATTTTACCCCTGCCACCTTTAGAATTTGAAAGAGAGTATTCCAGTCAACATTGTCAAAAGCTTTCTCTAAGTCTATAAATGCTAGAAACGTAGGTTTGTCTTTCCTTAATCTTTCTTCTAAGATAAGTCGTAAGGTCAGTATTGCCTCACGTGTTCCAGTATTTCTACGGAATCCAAACTGATCTTCCTCGAGGTCGGCTTCTACTAGTTTTTCCATTCGTCTGTAAAGAATTCGTGTTAGTATTTTGCAGCTGTGACTTATTAAACTGATAGTTCGGTAATTTTAACATCTGTCAACACCTGCTTTCTTTGGGATTGGAATTATTATATTCTTCTTGAAGTCTGAGGGTATTTCGCCTGTTTCATACATGTTGCTCACTAGATGGTAGAGTTTTGTCAGGACTGGCTCTCCCAAGGCCGTCAGTAGTTCCAATGGAATGTTGTCTACAACGGGGGCCTTGTTTCGACTCAGGTCTTTCAGTGCTCTGTCACACTCTTCACGCAGTATCGTATCTCCCATTTCATCTTCATCTACATCCTCTTCCATTTCCATAATATTGTCCTCAAATACATCGCCCTTGTATAGACCCTCTATATACTCCTTCCACCTTTCTGCTTTCCCTTCTTTGCTTAGAACTGGGTTTCCATCTGAGCTCTTTATGTTCATACAAGTGGTTCTCTTATCTCCAAAGGTCTCTTTAATTTTCCTGTAGGCAGTATCTATCTTACCCCTAGTGAGATAAGCCTCTACATCCTTACGTTTGTCCTCTAGCCATCCCTGCTTAGCCATTTTGCACTTCCTGTCGATCTCATTTTTGAGACGTTTGTATTCCTTTTTGCCTGCTTCATTTACTGAATTTTTATATTTTCTCCTTTCATCAATTAAATTCAATATTTCTTCTGTTACCCAAGGATTTCTACCAGCCCTCGTCTTTTTACCTACTTGATCCTCTGCTGCCTTCACTACTTCATCCCACAAAGCTACCCATTCTCCTTCTACTGTATTTCTTTCCCCCATTCCTGTCAATTGTTCCCTTATGCTCTCCCTGAAACTCTGTACAACCTCTGATTCTTTCAGTTTATCCAGGGCCCATCTCCTTAAATTCCCACCTTTTTGCAGTTTCTTCAGTTTTAATCTACAGGTCATAACCAATAAATTGTGGTCAGAGTCCACATCTGCCCCTGGAAATGTCTTACAATTTAAAACCTGGTTCCTAAATCTGTCTTACCATTATATAATCTATCTGATACCTTTTAGTATCTTCAGGGTTCTTCCATGTATACAACCTTCTATCATGATTCTTAAACCAAGTGTTAGCTATGATTAAGTTGTGCTCTGTGCAAAATTCTACCAGGCGGCTTCCTCTTTCATTTCTTAGCCCCAATCCATATTCACCTACTACGTTTCCCTCTCTCCCTTTTCCTACACTCGAATTCCAGTCACCCATGACTATTAAGTTTTCGTCTCCCTTCATTATCTGATAAATTTCTTTTATTTCATCATACATTTCTTCAATTTCTTCGTCATCTGCAGAGCTAGTTGGCATATAAATTTGTACTACTGTTGTAGGTGTGGGCTTCGTATCTATCTTGGCCACAATAATGCGTTCACTATGCTGTTTGTATTAGGTTACCCGCATTCCTATTTTCCTATTCATTATTAAACCTACTCCTGCATTACCCCTATTTGACTTTGTGTTTATAACCCTGTAGTCTCCTGACCAGAAGTCTTGTTCCTCCTGCCACCGAACTTCACTAATTCCCACTATATCTAACTGTAACCTATCCATTTCCCTTTTTAAATTTTCTAACCTACCTGCCCGATTAAGGGATCTGACATTCCACGCTCCACGCACCTTTGACTGTGGTGACATAATAAAGTAAGTAATCAATTTGTTTGTTCGCAAAATGATTTGCAGATAAATTCAGAAAAACCTGAATTTAAATCTACATCAATACCTCAACAGCACAATGATACTTGTTTATTAAATTTTTAATTTAAAAACTAGTTGCAATAAATATTTTTTTTATTTCTACGTCCATATTATTCTCAGTTGTTATAACGTACTATATCTATCAGATCAATGTCTTCACCAAAACAAATGGGGTTTAAATGTGATCCATTAACAAGCATTCATTCCCCTTTCTCCCATTTTATAGAACCGAAATTGCCCATTGGGATCGCTAAGAATGGTCTTGGTGAGACGAAATCATCGTGCATGACTACCCTTTCAGTGTTCTGAATATTTCCCATTCGTGGGGATGGCTACTGCTAGATGCACAAGTTCTTCAGTATAACGACATATATGAAAACAATTATTTGCTTCTTAAGATCTTCTTGTACAGGTTTTATTGAATTCCAAACATTGTCAAATTTTAGAATACCAGAATAAGTTGTGAATTGTACCGATTTCTTTGTTCCCTAGTTTCGGTTACGGCTTTCAAAGTTTTCTTTGTCCTGTCTCCATTTCTAATACAAGCTTTTCCTTTGCCTGATTGAAATTCAGTCGGCATATCTTTAGTCAACATCTCGTATATTGTGGGCCTGTATCTGATATATTTACAAACATTTAATGTGCTATATGTTGTTTAGCTCGTAATGTACAATAATTACATCATTCCACTATATCTGACTTATATATCCGGAAGACAAGCCACATACCGGCCATGATTAGTTACATAGGCTGCCTAGCCGAATACTGACCTCTAATAAACTAGCATAGTAATTGCTCCGCATGTAGACGGGCCACAGGATCTAAGAGCAACAGCGGCACAGCATTTTTCATCTATGTGACAAATAGTGGATGAGAGATATTTAATGTTGACACTAAGGCAGTAGTTTTAACGCAGGTGCTGTTGTACGAGAGTGTACTGAAAAGTAATTCCTCCTTATTTTTTACGTGGAAAGTCATCAAGATTTTAAAGAAAAGATACGTTATTAGCATTATACGTCGTTATTCTTCATGTCTGAGTATTTGCAGCCATTTGCCACTAGAGGGCTTCGAACTGTAACGTATAACATGGCAGTGTGTAACGTAACTATGTCGGTGTGTGAGAAACAGTGGGTTGTAATCGAGTTCCGAATTCTAAAAGTTCGGGCACACGTGGAACACCCTCCCCTTCCGCATGATAATGCTAGACTCACACGAGCACTGAGCACTGAGACATCTGAAACAGTCTGAGGCGTTGAGTTCATTGTTATCGATAATTCTTCATACAGTCTCGACTTGACCCAATCCCATTTTCATATATTTCCAAAACTGAAAGAACACCTTCGAGGACCTCACTTGCAGAGGTTAAGTTGTCGCTCCGTCAAAAATGTCAAACATTCTGCAATGACTGTATCAACCAAACTGGTCTCTCGTTGGGAGGAATGTGTTCAGCACCAGGGTGACTATGTAGAGAAATAAATATGCAGACACGGAGAATAAAGACGTACAACGTTAACAACGTCTATTTCACTAAAAATACTTTAACAGCTTTCACGTAATAAATACGGAGATATTAATTTTAAGTATTCCTTCGGACGGTATTTGAACCATATTCTTGAAAATCCAAGGCAGCTCCTCAATCACTGTGTTATCCTATACGGTGGATGTGTGGAAGAACTGATGTGTCTGCGTAAATGACGAAACAAATTCTTTGGTTAGAACTGTCAGAACAACTTCATAACATTCACACATTTGTGACTTGTTACAGAAAAAATTTTACTACCTCATATCCTTACTGTTATATGCATAGACACGGCACAGAAACATCCTTTCAAAAAATGCAATGAAAACTGTTCAGATCTCGGTCTCTTTTTACGTACGTCGTGGTGCATTGCCGTTCTTATTGCTTCTGCGCCGTGTGATGTCGCTGCATATACGATACAAGTTGCTCACTGTCGGACTGCTTTTGAATACAGAAGTAATATTGAAATTTCAAACATTCCAGCTTAGGTAACAGTTGTGACCTGGTTTACAAGGGCTATATGCCGAGAGCTGCCGAAACGTGGTCCAATATGGGCCGAATTCCTCAGCAACAAACACATAACTCTGCACAGAGACTCGCTTTAGTCCGGGCATACCAGCGTTTTCCCTTAGCACGGCATAGCTGATAATGGTATTCTTTTATATGTGTGGGGGATTTTGCGCACACACATACTGAATAAGAGAAAAAGTTGAGGGATTTCGACGAGTCGACCATATATCAAGTACAAGAATCTCATATACAACCTCTCATTCAATTATAGAAGACCTAATTAATCTAACATAGCCGGTACTTTTTGTTCGCCTGATGTAACTTATTGAATAGAGGGTTGGACGGAAGCCATCAGTCTTTATTCGCTACTTCACCAGTATTGGAAGTGCGATAAGTAACCACATTACGAGAAACAAAACTCTCCAACACTGGATAATACAATCAGTAACACCAGGTCTTACAATACGTACACTCAACCAACCATTACCTTAAATAAAAGTATCATTATTAATAATACAAAAATCAAATACGCAACTTACAAAAACACAAGGGCCTTCAGGGATAGAGGTAGAGTCAATACCTTTCACTTTATTCTTTGCGACACCTGCTCTAGTGCCACTCTTTTCTTCAATTTTGAGGATACTGTTGAATTCAGTAGGGTTGAGTACATGAGTTGCCTACACCTCTATCCTTGATGGCCCTAGTCTATTTGTGGGATGTGTATTTAATTTTAGTATTACTGATAATGATACTTCTATGCAAGGTAGCCATCGGTGGACTACAGCTACCGTAAGAAATTGTAGCAGTGCCTCTACTGCTCAAGGGCTGGAGAGACTTGATTTTCGAAATGTGATTCATTCGACAAGAATTTTTAATTTAATTCTTATTTTTCTTTTCTTCGTAAAGTTCTTCTTTGGATGAGCTACTTACGAGACTGCTCCAAATACCAGTTCCTGCTTCAGCGGTGCACTTTTCACTAACTTTCAGGTTTTAGGCACTTGTCACCTTTTACATTCTATAATCATGTTTTTACACAGAAGCCAGATGTAAAAACGCTCTGAAACATACTGTCCTGATTGTCGATCTTAAAAAAGCACCATTCAGTCACTAAAGTAGGAGTACAAAAAATTCAGTCTTCTCTGATCTCACTTATGAAACAAAGCTAATATTCTAGAATCTATTTCAGTTGAACTAAAAATTTTATAACTATTAGACCGAATTATTATTTCAACAATATATACCAAGAATGACTTTTTGAAAAATTCAGGAACGGGCTAAATAATCAAATTAAAACAGTGTGATTATGTACATAGTAATCTCAAATTTGGGAAATGAGATCTGACCTTATTTTTTGGTTTTATTTATTTTAATCAATAAATATTTTTGCCTTACAAATACGTAAATCTATCAGTGTGATGGACAAGAAATACACGATGAAAGTGGAAATAGTAGGAGTTGAGCATGCATAGAACACATTGCCGTATTAGCGTGAAACAAACCTGCAAAATGTACCCCTTTATGATTGATGTGTCTGCTGCTATATACGGTGACAGAGAGGGCGCCACACCCAGTGCCAGTCTCCAGCATGGAGCCACGTAGTTACGTCTAGACTCTGTAGAGGGCGCACTGTATCCTGCCTCCATCCGACGTCACACAAGTAGTTCACAAAAGAACATTCATACGCCAACTTCGGATGTAATCGAATCCACAACCCCATTCAGCAGTCAGTACCGCCAGAGTTTCACAGTGACACAGTATGCTCCGAGCGTCGCAGTTTGAGTGTGTGCGTGCATGCGTTTGCATGTGCATGTCAGCAGACAGTCCAGGGACTTATGTACTATCATTGCCTGCAGATCCAGGCTGGACATGCTACTAATTAAGCTAATCCTCGTCAACCCAAATCAGAAATTAGACCAGAGCGACAGATTTTTACTACCGAACATCATCAGCAGTAGGGTACTGGATCTCAGAGAGCAATTTCATAACAGTGGTTACCAAATTTATATCCTAATTAATCAGATTGATCAATTAATTACCCATCGAACCACACCCACCCCCTGCCCCAAATGACATCATGTGTTTTCTTCAACCTACACTTGAGTCGAAAACTGTATGGCATTAACAATATACACAATAATAAAATATTCCTGGCTATTATGCCGTGGTCGAGGAGATTCCACTTTAAAACACGACGTTTCGTCCCCATCTTTCGGAAACATCGGGTTTTAAAGCGGAATTCCTTCGACGACGGCATAATAGTTCTCACAATTCCGGAGGTGAAAGTTTACAAAAAAAAATGGCTTTGAGCACTATGGGACTCAACTGCTGTGGTCATAAGTCCCCTAGAACTTAGAACTACTTAAACCTAACTAACCCAAGGACATCACACACATCCATGCCCGAGGCAGGAGTCGAACCTGCGACCTCAGCGGTCGTGCGGTTCCAGACTGTAGCGGCTTTAACCGCTCGGCCACTCCGGCCGGCGAAAGTTTACAATTTACACATTAACAAAATAGCATCCTTTAGGCGCAGACCCGTGGAACTGTGTGTGTGTGTGTGTTTATGCTCTACGATCATTACGCTCATGCCGGTACCTTCCTGGTAGTGTCTCCAGACGGTGGAAAAATGCTTCAGAGGTAATAGCACAGTTTATATACATTAATTGTTTCATACTCCATCCGTCTGGTGCATCATCATGTTTAAACTACACGTTTCTTCTTCAGCATCTCTTATATCGCTGCAACACTGTCATGTCTTCTCTACACCGATAAGAGGCGTTACCCAATCGACGCCCAGAGATCTTGTGCTTTTAGATTGGTGTCTGGGTAAGATTGGTGTTGCAAGGACGACTGGTCAAGGACAATATCATATGAATGCATGAATCCTCTGTGACGCCCGTCGGCACAGGGAAAGATGTCCAGTCGTAATGGTAAATGATTGATGTCCTGGAAATACATATACAACCAAATTGCATCGGCATAGGACTCTCTCTGGTATTCTTTGGTGTATATGGTCGAATGGACGTGTTGCACAGTTATCTAGCTGCATTCGCAATCTAGTTAATGGTACTTGCAAAGTAGTGGAGCGGTGATTTAGAGATGAGGCACAGTTGGGAACTATTTTGCTGTGTCACTAGTAAAATTGCTAAAATTGATCGCGCTGTCAACTACGCTGTGTATTGCAGTACTTCGCCGTAGCCGGCCGGAGTGGCCGAGTGATTCTAGGAGTTACAGTCTGGAACCGTCCGACCGCGAAGGTCGCAGGTTCGAATCCTGCCTCGGGCATGGATGTGAGTGATGTCCTTAGGATAGTTCGTATTAAGTAGTTCTAGGGGACTGATGACCTCAGAAGTTAAGTCCCATAGTGCTCAGAGCCATTTGCACCACTGGAACTTCGCCGCATATCAACTGTGTGTATACTATCCTGCCATTCCGCTGGTACGCTGTTCATTACCACATAATGATAGACTGTCACCACTTGTTTGGGGTGGAGAGTGCCTTGGCCGAGCACTGGATATCTGCTACTTGTCACTGTGGAGCATCGGATTAATGTAGAGGTGATCACCTTCACACAGTTGTTTGGAAGCGTTCCTCAATGCTGTAGACTCGTCGTATTTCCATTTGCTGTAATGCCCTACAGATGTTTTCATTTATTTCTTTTTTCACCAGTAAGATAACAGTACCTCTTTTGATTTCTACTACTTTGCGCGCGTTGTGAATGGCAGCTTCTGGCAGTGGTCAATGATGGAACAGTAATCATATAAATGACTACAAAATGAGGAAACAATGCTCGTCGAAACGGAACACCGACGCACCCGCTATCCCTTCGCTATGGAAGATGAGATAAACTGTATAGGTGATCTCCACCGCATAGCGAAGGAAACGCTCTACAATGCCCCAAACTCTTCCAGTTTGCATGTGTTGCGCTGTCTTCCACATTTTTGCCAGTGAGAAACATCGCCTCTGTGATTTATTCCTATTTCCCTATGTTGTGGGAGCTGTGAGAGCCAAGGGATCGAAATATGATGATATCGCTTTAACACCTGACACAGACCTTGAAGTCATGGTAGAAAAACAAAGTGTACGGACGTGTACAAGATTGTAGTCTTACCCTGCTTGGATGTGTTACAGCTGAAAAAAAAAACAATGTATTAAACTGCTTATGAAGGACAAATACAGGAACCTCCACTTCTTATTTATAGTCTGCTGGATATATTCTTCTTCCAGCACAGTCGCCAAAGTTTAGGCAGATATGTGCAAGCGACTTCGAGCACTGGCCACGTGCTCTAATGCTCGATTGCTCGATATCAACACCCAGACCGTATTTGTTTTTTCGATATGTCAGAAGAGACAGATACGGTAAAATCTTACAGGAAGTTCTATTTCAAGGAGTGGTATAACTGGTTAAAGTTTGGAAGCAGTAGCTGGAAAGGGAGTGAGACAGGGTTGTAGCCCAACCCTGATGTTATTCAATCTGTATACCGTGCAAGCAGTAAACGAAACAAACGAAAAATTTTGAGTAGGAATTAAATCCATGGAAAATAAATAAAAACGTTGAGGTTTGCTAATGACATTGCAATTCTGTTAGAGACAGCAAAGGATCTGGAAGAGCAGTTGAACGGAATGGACAGTGTCTTGAAAGGGAAATATAAGATGGACATCAACAAAAGCAAAACGAAGTTAATGGAATGCAGTCGAATTAAATGAGGTGATGCTGAGTGAATTAAATTAGGAAATGAGACAAAGTAGTAGACGAGTTTTGCTATATGGAGATTAAAATAACTGATTATGGTCGATATAAAATATAGACTTGCGCTGGGAAGGAAAGCGTTTCTGAAGAAAAGAAATTTGTTAACATCGAGTGTAGAGTTAAGTGTCAGAAAGTCTTTTCTGAAAGTATTTGTATAGGATATAGCCATGTATGGAAGTGAAACCTGGACGATAACTAGCTTAGACAAGAAGTGAATAGAAGCTTTCGGAATGTGGTGCTACACAAGAATGCTGAAGATTATATTGGTAGACCACGTAACTAATGAGGAGGTACTGAACATAATTGGGGAGAAGAGGAATTTGTGGCATAACTTGACTATAAGAGTGGATCGGTTGGTAGGACATGTTCTGAGGCTTCAAGGGATCACCAATTTAGTACTGGATGCAGTGTGGAGGATAAAAATCGTAGCGGTAGGCCAAGAGATGAATACACTAAGCAGATTCAGAAGGATGTTGGTTGCAGTAGTTACTTGGAGAAGAAGTAGTTTGCGCAGGATAGAGCAGCATGGAGAGCTGCATCAAACCAGTCTCTGGACTGAAGACCACGACGACAACAACAACAATTCTCTCAAAAGTACATCAAATTTGCTCATAAAACTAATAGAAGTCAGAAGTATCTATTTTCGTGGACTCATGACTGCTTTTATTCTCATCATTGCGATTGCATTTTAAAAGAAGAGGTATTACCTCAAGTGCTGTGTTATATCATACTTCATAACCTTTAATTGTAGAAACCACTTGAATTTAAGCTCGTTTTGGAACCAATAAATGATTTATCCGGCATATGAGTAAATTGTATAAAACATGCCGTGATAATGAAACTGCTTACAAAACTAGAGCACAAGAATCTAGCTCATGATAGAAAGTTTATAGATATGTCGGTAGAGCGTAGTTATGGAGCAAAAATGTCAAATGCAAGCATACATACGGTAAATGGTTTCTAGTCAATGGGAGAGAGCGAGGGATGCGGTAAAATCTTGTAGGAGGTTCTGTTACAAGACACACTCTCACGATTTGTTTCATAAACACCAGTGTTATATAGCAATGCACTGGCAAAACGGGACTTGCCATAGTGTACAAAACAGCAACGTCCTCTTGAATTATAGAGTGTTGTTGATGAATGTAAATATGATTGTGTTTTTCCGATATGTGAGCTAATGCGGTGTAAGATTGTATTCTCTAGTGTTATGTCACATGTATGAAATGTTTGTAATACACATGTGCATGACAGTTCATTTACAGACACTAATTTGAATGCGAGAGACCGTCTCCGGTCGTGTAATTTACCCATCAAGCAAAAAGAAATTGCTTGACACAGATATTTTTTCTTTGAAGTTTAAATTCTCACTTTTTCTTTGCTTCAACGACGGTTTTGAGCTAATGAGGACGTTTTGTGGTAATCGGTAATTTTCGCAGCAAAATAGTGGAAGCTTTTATCCAATTTTACGAAGGGTGGATGTGTATAGGAGTTGTATAGGAAGACCTCTGAATGTAATTGGCGGTGGTTCACCTCTTTGGATGTCGCAAAATAATGAGGTGTGAATTGTATCCTGCAGCCGAATGTACAAACTGTGCCGACTTTGCCCGTAAGTTAGAAGAGAATGGACTGCCCGTATTGTCGTGGAAACAGGGCATTTATTAACATGACGTTAAATACAATTGTTCTCCATCGCAGAATGGCAGGCCTATTTTAGCGTTGGTGCGTGCCGGCTGTGTGGGTGGGTGTGTGTGAGGTCGGCGACGCAGCTGCACCCTGACCAGGAGTGTGGCATGTGGGGGTGGGTCTGTGTTGCTATATTTTAGAAGAACAAGTTGCACTTGGTGCAGCCCTCCATTTACCTCCTATTTTTCAACTGACTGTACATGCTTTTGTGTCGGTGAAGGACTGTCGCCTCAAGGCGCTCAGCGACTGTGCCGAGCTCATGCCACAGCATGTAGATTGATCTGGTTGCAGCTGAAGAATACTGTGCCCCCAGATATGTCATGGTCTGTGGTCGCTTTAGGTGGAGGGCTTCCTGTTTTCCAAGTCACTATTGTTCCAATGTGGTCCAGTCTTTCCGAGAAAGACGTTTAACAGGTTTCAAGAAGTGTCTGGTTCTTGTCTTTTGTCTGTCTGTGACTCATTCCGCGGATTGGAGACAGTACATCAATGCCACCAGAAGATTCCTTTTGTGGACCACCACGCCAAGATAGAACAACAGGCTTCAATCCCTACCTACAGTGAGGACAGCCATATTGTGAGGGAGGGAGGGAGGGATGAAGGTAGGTGGGGGTTTACGCAGGGTAAGACTAGTTCCACGTTGGTTAGTTTATGTGCGCCCAGGGATGAGGACCCAGCTGCAACTGCTGCCACTCTGCAACCTTGTGGGGTCAATTTTTGCAGTAGTTTTGTTATTGCGATGTTTTTTCCCGATCCCTGGTACGTGTGTTGCATTATGCTCATTAATTATGAGTGCTGGTTTTATCACGACAATTTCGAAGCGCACTTAGAACAGTGATGCATTTTTCCATCAGTTGTGGTAGAGTGTTTTCGCTTCGATGACCTGAACTGCAGAGTGATTGTTGAGCAGGTATCTGTAGTGAACTATGTCATCAATCAGCGATAGATACAGTCTTCAGGTGTATGCTCGCAGGTAATAAACTTATTAACATCTGATACCAACATCTTGTCAGTTGTATATATCTCCCAACAACAAAAAAGTAAAGATAGTACATTAGACACCCAGTCTTTTTCCTGCAAGCTTGTAGGTGAAGGGTGGAGTTTGAGTGTGCGTGCCACTAGCTTCGAGTGGTGTTGTGAAACTTTTTTCCCAGCATGATAACACAAGTTGTATGGCATCGTCAGTTTTTTGAGCTGTATTGCGATTTTGTAGTACTATGCACATAGTTGTGTAACTAGGACCGATTAGTATGACTAGTTTCGTAATTAGTACCGATATTTACAGCAGTTTCCCAACCAAAATAAATAAAGTACACGAACCTAACCTTCCTCTCCTGCATTTGAACAGTTTCCATGTTTTGAGAGTGCACTTGGGCTTTCCATCCAGAAGGACCAGAGTTCGAGTCCCGGAAAGGGCACCGCCATTTTTAATTTCCCACCAGTTTCTGGATGGGAGTTGGATGTCAGCAAACCCCTAGGACAAAGTAATTTCCACCGAAATTACCCCTCAAAATTCGAAAATCCTGCAAAAACTAGAAATTTCCACCAAAATTCGAAAGTGCCGCTGGGAATCACGTGCAGGCTGAGAAAAATGCCTGACGTCATTTGGGGGTGAGGATTGGCGTGGAGGAGAGGGTAATTAATTTTCATATTAATTTGATATCAAAATTACGCTCAGAGTCACATCGCCTAACTACTATCATCAGCTTCATTTATAAATTTCTTTTAATAAATTATTGTTAGTTGTGTCATAATCTGCACTGACAAACGTTATTTCGTCATTGTTCCGTGTTGCTCAATGAAGAAGTAGTATAACCATTTCTGGGGTAGTGGGTTCTCTTCCTATCACCTTTCTGTTTGAAGCCAAATGTATTTTGCTGAAGACAAAAATGATGTTTAGACTAAATGAAATAAAACGGAGTATACTATCGAATGACATTAATCTGACCACCTGTCTAACACTTAAATGAACACCTTTTGCAATGTGGACCACTGCAAGATGTGCAGCAAAAGGAGTCCATGAGTATGCGGGACGTACTTTCAGGAACGCGGATCCATGCGGGCCTCAGTGTTTAGGCCAAACGCATTAAGTTTCTCGGTTGATGACCATTGAGCGAACAGTGCGATTGAGGTGGTCCTACATATAATCGAAAGTGTCGAAATCTGTGGAATTTGGCGAAAAGAGGAGTACAGTGAATTGATTCTGGAGCTCGCCGAACCACATACTTACACTGTGGCTGTATGACACGTGAAGCCTCCCCTTAGAAAAATTTATGAATGAATGTGCTGATAGACCCCTTATACATTTCTCTCTTCACTTATTCTGATCATCACTAACCTGACACACAATATTTTTAGCGCAACGCAATCGACTTTCAATAATCGCTACAAAAGAATGGCTCTGACTAACAATAACCTATACCTTTCATGAATAACTTACCTTACAAAAATCTTCGTACTCGAACTACTGCAATAGAGCGAGCGCCAATACTGCCAGCTAAATAAAAGACTCTAACTACCGAAGGCATTAACTACTGATAGGCATAGTTAGCAAATGAAAGATTTTGATAGAGAACAAACAATGTATTTACCGTAACAGTGTTCAAAAGTCAGTTCATGATAGACAGTGTTACAAATTTACTCTTTCTGATGGACACACTTCCAGATCGTCCGCTCTCAAAATTCTGCCATCTCTCTCCCCACATCCACCACTGTTGGCGGCTCACCAAACTGCGCAACGCTAAGCGCTGTTCACATCCAACTGCCCAACACTACAATGGCGAATATTCCAACAATGTCAACCAGCCACAGACTTCACACAGCACAGTCAGTGATTTTCATATAGAGCGCTACGTGGCGTTACCAACATAAAAACGTAAACAGCTTACTTACACACGTTGCACTGGTCTGCTGGTAGATGCCATGGTGCCGAGAAAAACAGGTAGTACGTAGGGGTGGACATGGTCCACAAGGATAGACGCATAGTTATGCTGAATGGTTGTGGCTTCCAGAATGACAAGATCGGCCGTGGAATGCCACGAAAAACATTCCTCGAATCACAACGCTCCGACAATTCTTCCGTGGTGTTTGCTCTTAGACGTTTCACGCTGTACACGCCAACGCCCATTTGTTCGATGAAGCATCAAACGTGATTCTCTGGAAAGATCACCTGTTGCCACTTAGGGGACGTCCAGTTGCGGTACTGGCCTGCAAATTCCAGCCATTGTCGTCGATGAACAGTAGTCAGCTTGGGTGCATGAACCAGGCGCCTGCTGCGGAAGTCTCTAATCATTTACGTTCGCTGAGCAGTCGTTGAGGAGACACTGTCGGGAGCGCCTTGGTTCATCTGGGCGGTCAGTTGCTCAACAGTTACACTTCTGTTTGCCCGTACATATCTCCGCGGCCGTCGCTCGACCCTGACATTTATGGCTCATGGTGCACCACAGGTTTCGCATTTTACCACGCGCTGTACACTTTGATCAAGACCGAAGGTGAACAGTTTACACAATGCTTGGTAAATGCTTTCAACTGTGTCCCCAAAGCCAATGATCATGCAGTTTAGGATGCCAGAAAAACCGTACCGTTTCCGCATTAAGACAAATACTGCAGTGTTTCTCGATTCCCCCGACACGTTTTATACAGGTTGTTACAAAAAGGTGCGGCCAAACTTTCAGGAAACATTCCTCACACACAAATAAAGAAAAGATGTTACGTGGACATGTCTGGAAACGCTTAATTTCCATGTTAGAGCTCATTTTAGTTTCGTCAGTACGTACTGCACTTCCTCGATTCACCGCCAGTTGGCCCAATTGAAGGAAGGTAATGTTGACTTCGGTGCTTATGTTGACATGCGACTCATTGCTCTACAGTACTAGCATCAAGCACATCAGTACGTAGCATCAACAAGATAGTGTTCACCACGAACGTGGTTTTTGCAGTCAGTGCAATGTTTACAAATGCGGAGTTGGCAGATGCCCATTTGATGTATGGATTATCACAGGGCAAAAGCTGTGGCGCGGTACGTTTGTATCGAGACAGATTTCCAGAACGAAGTTGTCCCGACAGGAAGACGTTCGAAGCAATTGATCAGCGTCTTAGGGAGCACGGAACATTCCAGCCTATGACTCGCGACTGGGGAAGATCTAGAACAACGAGGACATCTGCAATGGACAAGGTAATTCTTCGTGCAGTTGACGATAACCCTAATGTCAGCGTCAGTGTCATAGAAGTTGCTGCTGTACAACGTTGACCAAGTCACTGTATGGAGAGTGCTACGGGAGAACCAGTTGTTTCCGTACCATGTACAGCGTGTGCAGGCACTATCAGCAGCTGATTGGCCTCCACGGGTACACTTCTGCGAATGGTTCATCCAACAATGTGTCAATCCTCATTTCAGTGCAAACGTTCTCTTTACGGATGAGGCTTCTTACAACGTGATCAAATTGTAAATTTTGACAATCAACATGTGTGGGCTGACGAGAATCCGCACGCAATTGCGCAATCACGTTATCAACACAGATTTTCTGTGAACGTTTGGGCAGGCATTGTTGGTGATGTCTTGATTGGGCCCCATGTTCTTCCACCTACGCTCAATGGAGCGCGTTATCATGATTTAATACGGGATACTCTACCTGTGCTGCTAGAACATGTGCCTTTACAAGTACGACACAACATGTGGTTCATGCACGATGGAGCTCCTGCACATTTCAGTCGAAGTGTTCGTACATTTCTCAACATCAGATTCGGTGACCGATGGATTGATAGAGGCGGACCAATTCCATGGCCTCCACGCTCTCCTGACCTCAACCCTCTTGACTTTCATTTATGGAGGCATTTGAAAGCTCTTGTCTACGCAACCCCGGTACCAAATGTAGAGACTCTTCGTGCTCGTATTGTGGACGACTGTGATACAATACGCCATTCTCCAGGGCTGCATCAACGCATCAGGGATTCCATGCGACGGAGGGTGGATGCATGTATCCTCGCTAATGGAGGACATTTTGAACATTTCCTGTAACAAAGTGTTTGAAGTCACGCTGGTACGTTCTGTTGCTGTGCGTATCCATTCCATGATTAATGTGATTTGAAGAGAAGTAATAAAATGAGCTCTAACAGGGAAAGTAAGTGTTTCCGGCTACATGTCCACATAACATATTTTCTTTCTTTTTGTGTGAGGAATATTTCCTGAAAGTTTGGCCGTAACTTTTTGTAACACTCTGTACACCCTTCACTGCTACTGCTTAAAACTCAGGAAATGGGTTCAGGATAGGAAAGGATGTAACATCAACACGTGAAAGGCAGACCCATAAGATAGTTAGTTTTCTCCAAATTAACGTTTATTTAAAAAAAACATACTTATCATATATATTCCAGATTAACAACAACACGAAAACCATCAGAATTATAGTGTCATATAAAGTATCAAACTACTTAAATTTCCCAATATAAGAAAAGGAATCAGTATCCTATTAACACAAAGCATCTGAGTTCATGAGCAGTAAGAATGAAATTTGATTTCATAAAAATTCATGAGCTAATCCCGCTAAACTCCACAGCCTACATCCCTGGATGCAGTCGCCCAACCCAGGTATAGCTCCAAGGAACAAGATAACTACTCAACTTTTACTGAGTATGACCGAAGACGCGGCGAAGCACTGCCACGGCAATAACTTAGATGTTGGGTGTTGGGCAGGGTGCCGCCAAGGTAGCGGCAAAGAAGTCACGGTTGCAGACACCAAGGTACACTCGCGTGTTTCGCAATCAACTGTGAACATAAATCACACGAAAGGCAGCACTCTCGAACAATTGTAAGTAGGCTCTTTAGGTTTTTTATATTGGTAACGCCACGTAGCGCTCTGATGAAAATCACTGGCTGTGCTGTGTGCAGTCAGTGGCTGGTTGGCACTGTTGTAATACTCGCCATTGTAGTGTTGGGCAGCTGGATGTTAACAGCGCGTAGCGTTGCGCAGTTGGAGGTGAGCCGCCAGCAGTGGTGGATGTGGGGAGAGAAATGGCGGAGTTTTGAAATTTGTAAGACTGGATGTCACGAACTGCTATATATATTATGACTATTAAGGTAAATACATTGTTTGTCTCTATTAAAATCTTTCATTTGCTAAGTATGCCTATCAGTAGTTAGTGCCTTCAGTAGTTTGAATCTTTTATTTTGCTGGCAGTAGTGACGCTCGCTGTATTGCAGTAGTTCGAGTAACGAAGAATTTTGGTGAGGTAAGTGATTCGTGAAAGGTATAGGTTAATGTTAGTCAGGGCCATTATTTTGTAGGGATTTTTGAAAGTCAGATTGCGTTGCGCTGCAAATACTGTGTGTCAGTTTAAGCACAGTCATGTATAATTATTCTAAGGGGACGTTTCATATGTCGACCCATAGCCGAGGATACCTCACTGGAATCTTCTGATTTTTTTCTTGTAGTTTGTGTAATTAGTGCAGCCTTTGTTTATTGCTAGCGCTTAATTGTAGAGAGAATTTCCTTTGCAGTTGTAGATTTTCATTCTAGCACAGTAAAACAGTTGTGACATGCATGTATATTTGCACCAAGTATTTCGCAGCTGCTCTTGCAACTAACGAGATTATTTTCAGTGCTATGTTAATGTGTTTTTTTATTTTGCTCTTCAAATTGTGCTTTTCTGTGTTGTCGTGTGAAATATTGTGACAATAATGGCGTGTGAAAAACATAATACTAGGCTCCAAAGTAAACTGAGAAATGACAGTGAAGACGAAAGCAGTGTATTAGCGCCACCGTGTAATGAATTAACCAAAGTTCAAAGAAGTAATTTGGTAACTGTGCATAGGAAATGGAGCGGGCTGCAAATAATGGTTTACGAAGTGAACAGGGAAGCATTATCGATCGATCGGTCGGCAACAGCTTGCCTTAGGAATCCGAAATGACTGGACACAATCTTGCAAATACTGTAGATTCAGGTTTTGCGTCCTCACCGTTTTCTCAAATAAATCAAGACACATTTTCTGCTTGCCAAATGTAAATGTTGCCGGTGCAAATGCACTGCCGAAAAGCATAGAGGAACAGATTCCAGACACTAATACATTATTACTGCAATTAATGCAACAAATGAAACAAAATCAGAGACAAATACAGCAAAAGCTTCAAAAGTTAGACACCACACTTGAACAAACACGTGAAGATTTAACTACTGAGTTGCATAACATTGAATCGAAATAACAAAAAGTCTGTAATGACGTAAAAACACAAATTTGTGAGCATTTTCAATCTATTTTTTCGCGGCATGAAAATGCATTACAGAATCACGAAGCAGCCATAAAAGAACTGCAAACTATTGTTCATGAAAATCATGAGACCTTGCAAGCTAAAATTGACTCAGTTGCATCTACTGATCAGGTTACGCAACTTGCAAAATCTCAGGAAAACTTAAAGGACACAGTAGATACGATTTCAACACAAATGGACACTCTGAAACTTGGTTCAGAAAAATACACTGAGGAAATAATTTCACTATCGGATAAAGTAGCCGAACTTTCGGATCAGGTCACTAATGACACAATACCTGTAGGCTTCACTGACACTGAAGAGTATGAACAAATTAGAAAATTCAAATAAAATCAAATCAATACGCAGTACAAAAGAGAAATCTGCGAAGTACAAGATCAGTTGGTACAAGTAATACAAAAATTACATACACTCCTGGAAATGAAAAAAAGAACACATTGACACCGGTGTGTCACACCCACCATACTTGCTCCGGACACTGCGAGAGGGCTGTACAAGCAATGATCACACGCACGGCACAGCGGACACACCAGGAACCGCGGTGTTGGCCGTCGAATGGCGCTAGCTGCGCAGCATTTGTGCACCGCCGCCGTCAGTGTCAGCCAGTTTTCCGTGGCATACGGAGCTCCATCGCAGTCTTTAACACTGGTAGCATGCCGCGACAGCGTGGACGTGAACCGTATGTGCAGTTGACGGACTTTGAGCGAGGGCGTATAGTGGGCATGAGGGAGGCCGGGTGGACGTACCGCCGAATTGCTCAACACGTGGGGCGTGAGGTCTCCACAGTACATCGATGTTGTCGCCAGTGGCCGGCGAAAGGTGCACGTGCCCGTCGACCTTGGACCGGACCGCAGCGACGCACGGATGCACGCCAAGACCGTAGGATCCTACGCAGTGCCGTAGGGGACCGCACCGCCACTTCCCAGCAAATTAGGGACACTGTTGCTCCTGGGGTATCGGCAAGGACCATTCGCAACCGTCTCCATGAAGCTGGGCTACGGTCCCGCACACCGTTAGGCCGTCTTCCGCTCACGCCCCAACATCGTGCAGCCCGCCTCCAGTGGTGTCGCGACAGGCGTGAATGGAGGGACGAATGGAGACGTGTCGTCTTCAGCGATGAGAGTCGCTTCTGCCTTGGTGCCAATGATGGTCGTATGCGTGTTTGGCGCCGTGCAGGTGAGCGCCACAATCAGGACTGCATACGACCGAGGCACACAGGGCCAACACCCGGCATCATAGTGTGGGGAGCGATCTCCTACACTGGCCGTACACCACTGGTGATCGTCGAGGGGACACTGAATAGTGCATGGTACATCCAAACCGTCATCGAACCCATCGTTCTACCATTCCTAGACCGGCAAGGGAACTTGCTGTTCCAACAGGACAATGGACGTCCGCATGTATCCCGTGCCACCCAACGTGCTCTAGAAGGTGTAAGTCAACTACCCTGGCCAGCAAGATCTCCGGATCTGTCCCCAATTGAGCATGTTTGGGACTGGATGAAGCGTCGTCTCACGCGGTCTGCACGTCCAGCACGAACGCTGGTCCAACTGAGGCGCCAGGTGGAAATGGCATGGCAAGCCGTTCCACAGGACTACATCCAGCATCTCTACGATCGTCTCCATGGGAGAATAGCAGCCTGCATTGCTGCGAAAGGTGGATATACACTGTACTAGTGCCGACATTGTGCATGCTCTGTTGCCTGTGTCTATGTGCCTGTGGTTCTGTCAGTGTGATCATGTGATGTATCTGACCCCAGGAATGTGTCAATAAAGTTTCCCCTTCCTGGGACAATGAATTCACAGTGTTCTCATTTCAATTTCCAGGAGTGTATTTCAGAGAACACTCGCTCTCCAACACGGGAAGAGGGACTTAGAAATACCGAAAAGCCACAAAATAATAACACAGGGCATTTCGGAAATTATGAAAGAAATTGGCAAGGTGCACCGAATTTTGAGATGGACCCGCCGACACGACGTAACAATGACCGTCATGCGACTCGGCGACACGATTATTTTGACTATAAGCTGTTCATTACAACACGCAAATTCAAAACATTTAAGAATTCTGGCAACGACATTCATCCACAAGCGTGGCTTCATCAATTCTCTCATTGTTTTCCTCCCAACTGGTCTTTGCAGCACAGATTAAAATTTATGTGTGGCTAATTAGAGAATGAACCAGCTGTAAGAATGCGATCGGTCATTCACGATTGTCACAGTGAAGGAGAATTTTATTATGCCTTCCTCTCAGCATATTGGTCTCAAGCTACACAAGACCAAGTAAAACATAGCATCATAATGATGAAACATTTCGAACAATCTGAATTCTCCAGTCTTGTGAAATATTTTGAAGACATGTTGCACAAGAATCAGTACCTGTCAAACCCATACAGCCCCTCAGAACTCATTCGCATTTGCTTAATCAAATTACCTGAACATTTACGACATATTATTTTGGCAGGACGTTGCAAAGACGACATTGAAGCTTTACAGGGACTCTTACAAGAATTAGAAATTGACACTGACAGTCGCGGAATGCGAAAACAGGAACACAAAAATCACAGGTCACATCCGTCGCAATTCCGCGATGAAAGAAATAATAACTGGACATGTAAAGGCTATTCTCACAACGCAAATCGTGACCAAAGCAGACACCACCCATATGACAACCGATGGCAGAATAGTAGTTACAGAGAAAGATAGCACTTCCGTAGTATTGAATATGACAGAGATAACCACAGAAACAGACAATATGGGAACCAAAACAATAATTATCAAGGGAGACAGAATAACTTCAGACACAACAGTCTACCGCGCAGTTATGATTCAGGGAGGAATTCTCCACCACGTGACCGACAAGAGAGAAATTATGGAATCTACCAACAAGACGACAGACGATATAATCTTAACAAAAGACCTGAATTGCATCAGAATTGGCGGGATTCAAACAGGGCAGGGCCCTCTTGACAAGGTGAATTTGTAGAAGTTAGGTCTACTAATACCAATAACGACGCACGCCAACAAAGAGACAGACAATGACTCGGACCGTAGGCAGCCACGTACGCCGGCTGGCTCAGAGAAAAATAACATAGAGGCTAACCTTGAGAAAAATTCCAGTATTCTTTACCGACGTATACTGTATGATAACTGCGTTCAAGTTGAAACTCTGTGTACTAGGAAGAGTAAAGGTTTACACCATATTTCACATGTAAAACCGTTTATTGAAATATAATCTGCTTTTTAACTTAGTCTTTGCCATAAAACTTTTCACTTCACGCTACTAGTACAATTTGTCACACTGAGAAACTGTTAACATGCAACAATGTTTGAAGTTAAATATCCAGTCAAGAACCAAGAGAACTTATTGAAACATAAATTACGAATGCATTGTTATAGTGAACAGACGTCACAGTGTTATTGTGTGTGTACATTCTTGCTTGTTAGTTGCACGATTACGTAACGACTATAAGGCTGACATACTTAGAACATGTACCGGTACTGCTAATGAGATTTTACTGCAACATTTTGGTTTACTTGAAAATACATTCTAGATTTAAAGTACTTTCTGAGAGATACCAGATGACACAGTGGTTAGTTTATTTGACAGTTACACGATTATATCGCGACGCTACTAATATGTGACACAATTTACATAGTTGCTTTTGCCATGTATCTGTTTTATATCTGCATAATTTTTCTGTATTATTCAGGAAAGTAAAAAATGTTTTAGTAGTAACTTTTGTGGTATAGCTACAATGAAATAGCCTTTTCTGTAGCACAACAATACGTTACGTTATAGTACTTTCTTGATCATGGTAAGGTACGTAATAACTACGATATCTATACGCAAAGCATTTCACTTTCGTTTATGATGAGATAAGTACATTGACTTCAGCAGAACTTTGCTTGCAGAGGACGATAACTACGGCACTTCCACAGAATTATCTTACAGCAAGACGCACATTTAGCGCTACAGGACACGCATTTGAGAGATTAATTTTGTACTTAATCCATTTATTTTTCAAGATTTTTCAATTATAAAGAAAGTTTTCCATGATACATTTCATTCCATTGCTGTAATCTGTAACACCTGAGGGTATAATTACATTAATCCTCAGGGGGCTACACGCTTACTTTGTGTACCATGTGTTTGGCAAGCACAAGGAGTCCTAGCTAATATGATATTTGCTTATACAACTTTACACATCGGCATCATATTTCTCTAACACACAAATTACACAGCTATCTGATCATTTAACTGAGAGATAAACATTTTTTTTACTACATCAGTGACACATGTTTACGCAATTACACAGTTGGGTAACTTCACACTTATGAAATTGTATTTTGTCTGTACTTTGTGAACTGTTCATATTTTTTTGGAACCATTGTGATACTATGAGAGCTTTGAATGATGTATTTGGTATGGGATAATGATTTTTAAAGTACATTTGAGATAGATGACACTATTGAAATGAGGAGAGAATTTTTTTGGATTTTGAAATTATTGCAGAAAGCTACGACGTTTTTGAGATTTGGCTGAGTTTTTATGATGTTGTTATTATGACGACAATGTGTATTATGCTGTTGAGGTACGTTTATGATCAATATGCTGATGCTATATGAGGAATTTGATTATGCTGTGTATTTATTATGATGAAATATTGAAGTGTCGCTGCAAAATTGACGTGTTGACGAATATGTACATGTGTAATAAGGTAAGGAATAAGGAGTAGTGGTTAGGGACTCTGGTTTATGAAAATGATATTGGAAACCAAGAATCATACTTTAAGAGTTATGAAATGTGTGTAAATGTGTGAATGTATCACAATGTAGGCGAAAATTTTTTGCACACTGTTATATTCATAGGATTTGGTTTCTACACATTTGCAACGCAAATTCTTGACCTGTGAAATTTTTTATATGAGACTGTCACTGTAATGTAAACTGGTGTCATAAATATTTCAATAAGAAAGTTAAGTGACCACCTTCACGTAATGAGTCGTGGGCATCCAGCTGCGCGACAGTTGCCTGGAAAAAAGCCATTAGTGTGTGCCTTTCAGAGGCACAGGTGAAAAAAAAGTTGCCATTATCCTCGCTATTGACATTTCTTTGTAGAAAGCGTCGCAAATACGACACGCTCAAATTTGAAAACATATGATTACACTTTGGAGCTCTTAATTTATGATATTTACTAAAATGCCTAGTGAAACGATGAGAAACATTTCACGGCTATTGTCTTGCTAGTTGAGAGAAATACCATATGGCTTTCTTTATGTATTTATTTACTCATTTTGTTTAATATCTAGTTTCTAGCTGCACTGCAGCATTGGTTACTATAAAATTTAATAGATGTACTAATATCACTATTTTCTGTCTACAGACTCAGTAAAGAATACGTTTATGATATACTTTCTTAGAAAAGAGGGCACAAATAGATATTTCCCTTCACAGGAATTGCATAAATAATTTTTTTATGACTTTGTAACTTTCTTGCAGAGTAAGTTTTTGTGATGCATCACCCTAGTGTTAAGGTGTGACATAGGTATTAAACATGGCCATTTTTACTGTAATACTTTTTCTGCTTGAGCTTGGTCATGTTTAGATATAAGTTATTGCATTTGCTGCTGCTGTTTGCCAGGCATAATGTTACTGAATTTGACTTTGTATTACTCTGTTAAGCCAGTTTTACAACGGATTTATTATTCTTGTTTGCTGTGCATTGCCTTATAGTAGTTGTAATATTGCATTTGCTTTGCTAATTTATGCTGCTTGCTTTGACAATTTCCATTTTTTTCATTGCTGTTTGTATTAATTGTTTTGTGCTGCTGCATTGCCTTGTCCCTTAGTTTAGCATCTGAGCTCAGTAGATTTAAGTTAGCTTAAGATGGGGTAGGCTATATAAGAGAACGAGTTGTGATGAATGGAAAGAAATGCATTGAGAAGCTATAAGAAAATGGTTTGGGCAAAAAAAAGTAGTGTTCAGTGGAGAAAAACTATTTTTGAAAGAGGATGTGAACAGAACACAGAAAGCAGGTTTAGATATGACTTTTTGGGAATAATGATGAACGAAGGGAGATCTCCAAGAAAAAAAAGGTTTTGTGTGCAAAATGCTGCAGTACTAAATGTTACACTGAAAACAAACCTTGTCCTTTCCCCCTGTGTTATTCTGCAATGTGTTTGTGTACTCTTGTATATTTGTGTTTTTCCCGTCTTTATGTGTTTAGCTAATAAGATTTATGTTGTAGAATTTTTCAAATACTATGTTATTTTCTTCGTAAAGATGTTTAGACATTATTTATTCTGTTTCGTTTTAATGCTCATGTTGATGTTTCGAAAGTTATTCTGATCTTTTATGTATTTACTTATGTCATAATTCCTGTAACACTGATTTATATATTAGTTCTATTCTTTTGTAAAGCCTGTGTTACTACAAATGTTATCTGTATTGTTATGTTCTTTAATGATGTATTTTGCACCTTTGTTATTGTATTCTTATGTTATAAAATTGTAATTGACACCAGTTCATCGAATTACGTAACTTGTAAGTTACATTTCACTGCACACGTTTCTGTTGGTCATAGTATATGGACAATATGTGAGAAGTAGGGACTGATAGTGTTTGCACGTGTGTTAATAATTCAGCAAGGGACTAGTTAACAGCATTGCTGGTTCTAAGGACATTTCAAAAAATTTTTATGAGTGCACAAGTGGTGGTTCATGGACTTGCTATATTCTCCGCAAGACTCTTCGATGGTGAATGTGCACCTGCACAGTCGCAACAGATGGCTGCTGGCCGTCTCTACAAGGACTACAGTGGGTCTGCATCTTTGATGGCCCACCAATATCATTATTTCTACAAGGACTGCAGTGGGTCTGCACCTCTGGTGGCCCACCAATACCATACTCTCTACAAGGACTACAGTGGGTCTGCTCTGTGATGACCTTCCCACCAATATTCTTCAAAACTTCGACTGACTCTGCTGTGGGTTTGCTCTGTTGTGGCCCATTACCTGCCTGCATGTCAAGAGTCAGCACTGTCTTTCTGTTAGAAGGACAACACTACTTCTTCAGGACTGCATGGAAATCCACTACTTCCGTGTGCATTTTCTTTTACTGCTCAGACTTTGAGAAAAACAGTGCTATTTTACTGTGATGAACGATCAGGACTGTCTTTATGGACTGTGAGAAAATTTAGATTTTGGCCAACATTGTATCAATAAGTGTGTGAATTTCATTTCTTTGTTATTCTAATTATGAAAAATTGTTTCAAATCTGTATTGGCCACTGCCCAAAACAATTTGTAAAATTTTTTGTGGGGAGCATGGGGGCTATGTAAGTAGGCTGTTTAGGATTTTTATATTGGTAACGCCACGTAGCGCTCTGATGAAAATCACTGGATGTGCTGTGTGCAGTCAGTGGCTGGTTGGAATTGTTGTAATACTCAACATGGTAGTGTTGGGCAGCTGGATGTTAACAGCGCGTAGCGTTGCGCAGTTGGAGGTGAGACGCCAGCAGTGGTGGATGTGGGGAGAGAAATGGCAGAGTTTTGAAATTTGTAAGACTGGATGGCATGAATTGCTATATATATTATGACCATTAAGGTAAATACACTCCTGGAAATTGAAATAAGAACACCGTGAATTCATTGTCCCAGGAAGTGGAAACTTTATTGACACATTCCTGGGGTCAGATACATCACATGATCACACTGACAGAACCACAGGCACATAGACACAGGCAACAGAGCTTGCACAATGTCGGCACTAGTACAGTGTATATCCACCTTTCGCAGCAATGCAGGCTGCTATTCTCCCATGGAGACGATCGTAGAGATGCTGGATGTAGTCCTGTGGAACGGCTTGCCATGCCATTTCCACCTGGCGCCTCAGTTGGACCAGCGTTCGTGCTGGACGTGCAGACCGCGTGAGACGACGCTTCATCCAGTCCCAAACATGCTCAATGGGGGACAGATCCAGACATCTTGCTGGCCAGGGTAGTTGACTTACACCTTCTAGAGCACGTTGGGTGGCACGGGATACATGCGGACGTCCATTGTCCTGTTGGAACAGCAAGTTCCCTTGCCGGTCTAGGAATGGTAGAACGATGGGTTCGATGACGGTTTGGATGTACCGTGCATTATTCAGTGTCCCCTCGACGATCACCAGTGGTGTATGGCCAGTGTAGGAGATCGCTCCCCACACCATGATGCCGGGTGTTGGCCCTATGTGCCTCCGTCGTATGCAGTCCTGATTGTGGCGCTCACCTGCACGGCGCCAAACACGCATACGACCATCATTGGCACCAAGGCAGAAGCGACTCTCATCGCTGAAGACGACACGTCTCCATTCGTCCCTCCATTCACGCCTGTCGCGACACCACTGGAGGCGGGCTGCACGATGTTGGGGCGTGAGCGGAAGACGGCCTAACGGTGTGCGGGACCGTAGCCCAGCTTCATGGAGACGATTGCGAATGGTCCTCGCCGATACCCCAGGAGCAACAGTGTCCCTAATTTGCTGGGAAGTGGCGGTGCGGTCCCCTACGGCACTGCATAGGATCCTACGGTCTTGGCGTGCATCCGTGCGTCGCTGCGGTCCGGTCCCAGGTCGACGGGCACGTGCACCTTCCGCCGACCACTGGCGACAACATCGATGTACTGTGGAGACCTCACGCCCCACGTGTCCACCCGGCCTCCCGCATGCCCACTATACGCCCTCGCTCAAAGTCCGTCAACTGCACATACGGTTCACGTCCACGCTGTCGCGGCATGCTACCAGTGTTAAAGACTGCGATGGAGCTCCGTATGCCACGGCAAACTGGCTGACACTGACGGCGGCGGTGCACAAATGCTGCGCAGCTAGCGCCATTCGACGGCCAACACCGCGGTTCCTGGTGTGTCCGCTGTGCCGTGCGTGTGATCATTGCTTGTACAGCCCTCTCGCAGTGTCCGGAGCAAGTATGGTGGGTGTGACACACCGGTGTCAATGTGTTCTTTTTTCCATTTCCAGGAGTGTACATTGCTTGTTCTCAATTAAAATCTTTCATTTGCTATCTATGCCTATCAGTAGTTAGTGCCTTCAGTAGTTTGTATCTTTTCTTTAGCTGGCAGTAGTGGCGTTCGCTGTATTGCAGTAGTTCGAATAACGAAGATTTTTGGTGAGGTAAGTGATTTGTGAAAGGTATAGGTTAATGTTAGTCAGGGCCATTATTTTGTAGGGTTTTTGAAAGTCAGATTGCGTTGCGCTAAAAATACTGTCAGTTTAAGCACAGTCATGTATAATTGTTCCTAGGGGACTTTTCACAATAGCAGAATATACACTACAAATGAGACACGCTTTAGGGAGATAAATACAACTCGTAATCTTAGATCAAACAAATTGTTTAATCCAAACTTAAATAAAAGCACTCCGTCTTCAGGCCACGAGTGGCCTACTGGGACCATCCGACCGCCGTGTCATCCTCTGTGGAGGATGAGGATGGGAGGGGCGTGGGGTCAGCACGCCGCTCTCCCGGTCGTAAGAGGGTATTCTTGCCCGAAGCCTCTACTATTCGGTCGAGTAGCTCCTCAAGTGGCATCACGAGTCTGAGTGCACCCCGAAATATGGCAACAGTGCATGGCGGCCGGGATGGTCACCCATACAAGTGCCGACCACTCCTGACAGCGCTTCACATCGATGATCTACATCTACATCTACATCTACATCCATACTCCGCAAGCCACCTGACGGTGTGTGGCGGAGGGTACCTTGAGTACCTCTATCGGTTCTCCCTTCTATTCCAGTCTCGTATTGTTCGTGGAAAGAAGGATTGTCGGTATGCCTCTGTGTGGGCTCTAATCTCTCTGATTTTATCCTCATGGTCTCTTCGCGAGATATACGTAGGAGGGAGCAATATACTGCTTGACTCTTCGGTGAAGGTATGTTCTCGAAACTTTGACAAAAGCCCGTACCGAGCTACTGAGCGTCTCTCCTGCAGAGTCTTCCACTGGAGTTTATCTATCATCTCCGTAACGTTTTCGCGATTACTGAATGATCCTGTAACGAAGCGCGCTGCTCTCCGTTGGATCTTCTCTATATCTTCTATCAACCCTATCTGGTACGGATCCCACACTGCTGAGCAGTATTCAAGCAGTGGGCGAACAAGCGTATTGTAACCTACTTCCTTTGTTTTCGGATTGCATTTCCTTAGGATTCTTCCAATGAATCTCAGTCTGGCATCTGCTTTACCGACGCTCAACATTATATGATCATTCCATTTTAAATCACTCCTAATGCGTACTCCCAGATAATTTATGGTATTAACTGCTTCCAGTTGGTGACCTGCTATTTTGTAGGTAAATGATAAGGGATCTATCTTTCTGTGTATTCGCAGCAAATTACACTTGTCTACATTGAGATTCAATTGCCATTCCCTGCACCATGCGTCAATTCGCTGCAGATCCTCCTGCATTTCAGTACAATTTTGCATTGTTACAACCTCTCTATACACCACAGGATCATCTGCAAAAAGCCTCAGTGAACTTCCGATGTCATCCACCAGGTCATTTATGTATATTGTGAATAGCAACGGTCCTATGACACTCCCCTGCGGCACACCTGAAATCACTCTTACTTCGGAGGACTTCTCTCCATTGAGAATGACATGCTGCGTCCTGTTATCTAGGAACTCCTCAATCCAATCACACAATTGGTCTGATAGTCCATATGCTCTTACTTTGTTCATTAAACGACTGTGGGGAACTGTATCGAACGCCTTGCGGAAGTCAAGAAACACTGCATCTACCTGTGAACCCGTGTCTATGGCCCTCTGAGTCTCGTGGACGAATAGCGCGAGCTGGGTTTCACATGACCGTCTTTTTCGAAACCCATGCTGATTCCTACAGAGTAGATTTCAAGTCTCCAGAAAAGTCATTATACTCGAACACAATACGTGTTCCAAAATTCTACAACTGATCGACGTTAGAGATATAGATCTATAGTTCTGCACATCTGTTCGACGTCCCTTCTTGAAAACGGGGATGACCTGTGCCCTTTTCCAATCCTTTGGAACGCTACGCTCTTCTAGAGACCTACGGTACACCGCTGCAAGAAGAGGGGCAAGTTCCTTCGCGTACTCTGTGTAAAATTGAACTGGTATCCCATCAGGTCCAGAGGCCTTTCCTCTTTTGAGCGATTTTAATTGTTTCTCTATCCCTCTGTCGTCTATTTCGATATCTACCATTTTGTCATCTGTGCGACAATCTAGAGAAGGAACTACAGTGCAATCTTCCTCCGTGAAACAACTTTGGAAAAAGACATTTAGTATTTCGGCCTTTGGTCCGTCATCCTCTGTTTCAGTACCATCTCGGTCACAGAGTGTCTGGACATTTTGTTTTGATCCACCTACCGCTTTGACATAAGACCAAAATTTCTTACGATTTTCTGCCAAGATCTCACGGGAGAATGGATTTGGTCGTACACAATAAATATATACGCCTCTGTCTAGGTAAGGCGATAACGGAGCTCATGTAACTGACAAGGTGCAGGGACAAACAGAGCAGTTGCACTTCAACCCTTAAGCAAGGCAGAAAATTTTACTCGGTAGTAGCCCTACGTAATTCAATTATGACTGAAATACATAACCGTAGGTTAGAATGAATACACTTTACTAATTCAAAATTAGATTTGAAATTCATACCCAGTACCTGATACGCTACTATGACATTGCCAACGGGTACAGTGCCACTCACCGGTATTACCACTTCAATTCATAACATCGCATCCCAAGTGGACGCACACAAACAGCTTACGAATTAACAGAATCACGTGGCTTCAAAGAAGATGCGCTAACCAGTATTGGCCCCTCTCAAGCCAAGGCGCACTGCAGAACAACTAATACACATTACTCAGTGAACAGGATACAATAATACTGCGCCAATTTTCCTGGAAACAATAGAAGAACAGGACCATTATTTACGGTGAAGTTTCCCCATCGTGAATTATCATTTTTAACTCCTTTTCAAATAACAGGAGGAGGCCCCGGTCACAAGAGCTCCAGAGTAAGACCTTCGTCGTCTACTTTTCTGGCTGCCCAACATTCGACAAGTTGCTCGGTGATCCGGCTGGATACATGCGTTGTCAAACCCAGATCGGCCCAACCAAACCCCGCCGCCAGGCATTGCTGCTCCAGCTGTCCTCTTTCCGTCATGTGCCGTTCACAACTCCCTGCCGCCGTGCCGATCCTCCACCTCAACGAGGAAAACCAAAGATCAGTCACAAGGGAAGTGACTATGGATACCGGTGCCAGAGGTAGTTAGACCAACAAACCGAGCCGCCACGGATCAGAGCTGGCACCTATCGTATATGGCATTTTGCTTATTGCACGGTGACATCGAACATAAGCGGTGGTGACATAAATGTGACTGAACTGTGTATCACAACATATCTCTGGTTTATTTTTTCGATGATCTGTCATTCAGATATGTCGAACATTTAGTGATATTACACTTTTGCTCTTGATAATGGCTATACACTTGAAATTGCAAGAAAGTTAACTACATCAATAATAAAAATACTGTATAGTCACATGGTGGAAATTTCATTCAAGACATAACCAGTATGATTGGGTTTCTTGTATCTGTGTTAGTTTCAAACATATGAACAGCGGTACGTGTTTTAAAAATCAGCTTATGTTTTCCATTAAATAATCCACCTCATTTCCTCAAGAACCGTTTATCAGCGTATCACTTACGTAGGTTCGAATCCTGCCTCGGGCATGGATGTGTGTGATGTCCTTAGGTTAGTTGGGTTTAAGTAGTTCTAAGTTCTAGGGGACTGACGACCTCAGATGTTAGGTCCCATAGTGCTCAGAGCCATTTCAACCATTTGAATCACTTACGTAAATACAAAGTACAACCTTCAGTGCCACAAGAAACAGAAACAGGGATATTTAAAACAATTTTGTAGTACTGTAATGCACTGAGGCCACAAAAGGATTGACGATTCAAAGGTGCCCAAAGTGGTGACCATGAACGGCGATAACGACCCTACACTGCGTTTACTTCCATAATTACAATGTTCCCTCATTATCTTTCATTACCATTGTCACGTCGCGCCTGGTAAGTTGCGTGACCTCGCTAGAATCTTGGTTGTCTACCGTAACGTGTAACTTTGTCTCGCTACTAAAAGGAATAACATAAACAATTTTAACACTTATTTAGAATCATCTGAATTTTCTTACTAGCGTTAACAGCGTTCGCACCTGCCTGCGTTTTACAGACCATCGTACTTCTTTCAGAACATTTGGCGGGAAACTAGCGTTTTGTTGTACCAAAAAGGCAAACATACATTTCACGTAACTATTACCTGGAATATCGTTCTGACAATTCACGTTTTCCCTCTACACCATGATGACAGCTTACAGCACTAGGCCAACAGCTGATACTAACTTACCTTGCAAGTTTTCTCCTGAAAATAAAGTACTCTACTTGCTAATACCGGTCGCCACGGTCTGAAGAAAGGAATTTGGAACCAGTTTTCGTTCACGTTATAATAGATAGTGACTTTATAATTCCAGACTTAGTACCACAATAATTCACTTCTTTTCAAACATTGATTTACGGACATTGAAAATACAAAATGAAGTTAGTAATTGTCCTTATACTTTAGTGACATTAAACCAGAAGCTTTCAGTATATGTATTTAGCCAAATGACATTTAAAGAAGTACGGCAACAATGCGGCTTAACAAAGTACTACATATCGACGTCCTCAATACACAACACAAACATAACATTGAGTGTTGTTACTTTAACAGACAAATATCAATTTTAAAATAAAATTTAAGTAAATAAAAGAAATGTGGCAAATACGCTTCTCGGGTTGGTCGCCGGATCGTATTGTATAACTCGCACAATATTTCATCGATGCAACTGCTCGACATCATCAGGTGGTGGCAGCTGCTGCTATCACTGGTGCGAGGCGAGATGATGAAAAGCGTGCGGCGGCGTCGAAATTTATCCTGCCGGGAGCAGGCAATACGCGTGCGCTGGAGACGGTCTTAGTTGGAGGAAAGCGGCGCTCCTGGTGCCTCCTGCCGAGAGCCGCAGAAAGGCCATCTACCCGTGCGCTAGGGGCAACGACTGTGCTGCCGGACTCTTCTGTGTTTAAAGCCTGAATTAAATCTCAGTAGTGCGTTGCGTCGCGTTATGAATCGGACGTTCTTGTTTTACCTGTTTTGATTTAATGGCAGCCAGTGCTGGATTCCAAGCGGAGCTTGGTTCAAAACCTGCTTGGGGTTGTCCGAAGTACGGATATCTATGGCCTCCTTAACAACACAGTCCCAGAAAGATGACACTGGGGATAAAATTTCAGCACTTTCGTTATATATACGATGTCCAGTGTCCAGGCGATTCTATGCTACTGCTGATTTATCAGGTTGCCCCAGGCGTGTATGACGTTGGTGTGCGACGCGACGTTCTTGAACGGTTCGGCGTGTCTGCCCAATATAAGATTTTCCATATTGGCATGGGATTTTATATACGCCACGTTTCCTAAGGGCACAGTCGTGTTCGACCGAGGACAGTAAACTCCACAATTTTGCTAGTGGCTGAGTAACACACTTGATATCGTGCCTTTTTAGAATTCTATCTATTCTTGAAGATATGCCGCCAATATAGGGCGAGAACACTTGCGGTAGGTGCGTCCGTATTTACATTCATGCTTAAAATTTGCTTAGAACGGAATGCATGGCTTATCCGCCTATCGGAATAGCCATTCTCTTGGAATACAGTTGTTAGCTGCTGTAGATCACCGGATAGACTGTTAGCATCTGAGACCACATGTGCTCTATGCATCAAAGAGCGTAAGACTTAACCACGTTGAGCAGGGTGATGACAACTTGTGGCCTGAAAATATACACTACTGGCAATTGAAACTGCTACACCAAGAAGAAATGCAGATGATAAACGGGTATTCATTTCACAAATATATTATACTAGAACTGACATGTGATTACATTTTCACGCAGTTTGGGTGCATAGATCATGAGAAATCAGTACCCAGAACAACCACCTCTGGCCGTAATAACGGCCTTGATACGCCTGGACATTGAGTCAAACAGGCGTGTACAGGTACAGCTGCCCATGCAGCTTCAACACGATACCACAGTTCATCAAGAATAGTGACTGGGGTATTGTGACGAGCCAGTTGTTCGGCCACCATTGACCAGACGTTTTCAGTTGGTGAGAGATCTGGAGAATGTGCTGGCCAGGACAGCAAGCGAACATTTTCTGTATCTAGAAAGGCCCGTACAGGACCTGCAACATGCGTTCGTGCATTATCCTGCTGAAATGTAGGGTTTCGCAGGAATCGTATAAAGGGTAGAGCCACGGGTCGTAACACATCTGAAATGTAACGTCCACTGTTCAAAGTGCCGTCAATGCGAACAAGAGGTGACCGAGGCGTGTAACCAATGGCACCCCATACCAACACACCGGGTGATACGACAGTATGGCGATGACGAATACACGCTTCCAATGTGCCTTCACCGCGATGTTGCCAAACACGGATGCGACCATCATGATGCTGTAAACAGAACCTGGATTCATCCGAAAAAATGACGTTTTGCCATTCGTGCACCAAGCTTCGTCGTTGAGTACACCATCGCAGGCGCTCCTGTCTGTGATGCAGCGTCGAGGCTAACAGAAGCCATGGTCTCCGAGCTGATAGTCCATGCTGCTGCAAACGTCGTCGAACTGTTGGTGTAGATGGTTGTTGTCTTGCAAACGTCCCCATCTGTTGACTCAGGTATCGAGACGTGACTGCACGATCCGTTACAGCCATGCGCATAAGATGCCTGTCATCTCGACTGCTAGTGATAGGAGACCGTTGGGATCCAGCACGGCATTCCGTATTACCCTCCTGAACCCACCGATTCCATATTCTGCTAACAGTCATTGGATCTCGAGCAACGCGAGCAGCAATGTCGCGATACGATAAACGGCAATCGCGATAGGCTACAATCCGACCTTTATCAAAGTCGGAAAAGTGAAGGTACGCATTTCTCCTCCTTACACGAGGCATCACAACAACGTTTCACCAGGCAACGCCGGTCAACTGCTGTTTGTGTATGAGAAATCGGTTGGAATCTTTCCTCATGCCAGCACGTTGTAGGTGTCGCCACCGGCGCCATCCTTGTGTGAATGGCTCTGAGCACTATGGGGCTTAACATCTATGGTCATCAGTCCCCTAGAACTTAGAACTACTTAAACCTAACTAACCTAAGGACATCACACAACACCCAGTCATCACGAGGCAGAGAAAATCCCTGACCCCGCTGGGAATCGAACCCGGGAACCCGGGCGTGGGAAGCGAGAACGCTACCGCACGACCACGAGCTGCGGCCCCTGTGTGAATGCTCTGAAAAGCTAAACATTTGCTTATCACAGCATCTTCTTCCTGTTGGTTAAATTTCGCGCCTGTAGCACGTCATCTTCGTGGTGTATCAATTTTAATGGCCAGTAGTGCAGTTGCGTATGAGCTGATGTGCGATACACCCTATGTCCCATTGTATGATTAGCTTCTCTTCTGACTGTGACATCCAGGAATGGTAAAATTCGATCCTCTTCCGCTTCCATTGTGAATTGAATATCAGGATGGAGCGAGGTCAGATGCCGGAGAAACTCAGGTAACGTCTCTGTTCCGTTCGGCAACACCTCAAAAGTATCGTCTACATACCGCCAGAGGCATAAAGGTTTATGACTTCCGACAAGAAAGCATGAAAAGTTACAAATGAAATATACTTTGAATAAAGTGGCAAAGTGGTTTACATTAATTGTCAACGAAGTGTACTGAAAGCACTTTTCAACAAAATCTAAGTTACGACATTCTGGCTTTACAGTACATAAGTAATGAATTAACTACACTGCCCTTAGCTTGCCTTGTTAGAAGCAGTGAAGCTGAGAATGTGGTGCAAAAATACTTCCGTAAATTTTTCACACCTCTTATTAATTAGATAGAGCAGACTCCATAGTGGTCTACCTTTGAGAAACATTGTTAATGTAAGATGACATAATTCTTGCAGCAACATACTTTAGCCTGGAAAAATCTTGTTTCCGCGGCTATTGATAAAGAAGTGCTAAATACACCTTCTTCCATAATTTGGGTTAATTTCACCATAAACATTTAATACATTGCTTGGTACACCAAAACATGACCTCACTGTAACACTACTGGCAGTCTTGTCTCACAGTTGAGTCTGCGCAATATACCTCGTCTTATATAAAAGGAGTTTGCAAAAACGGAAACCGAAGCAGCAACCCCGTCAACTTTATCTCGACGATGTCCACTTCGTCTGCCTACACACGTTCCTTCATAGAATAGGTGTTTGCAAATGGAACGACAAGGAAGAATGCTCGGCCGTCCGGAGGATTAATAGCGTCGTCTTTCGTTTGAGAGAATTTTGTACTTTGCGTCATATTAAATTGTTACATCCTATGGAAAGGATAATACTTTACATGTTTTTCATTTCCTTAACTATAGAACAACAAAAATAAATGTGTCGTTCTAATCCAACTATAATTTTACAAGGATCTGTCTACATCTCCTGCTATATAATCAACATTACATAAGAATAATTCGCCCCATTCAGATTTCGACAACTCACCACGTGAAAGTAAAGTGACACTATTCCGTTAAAACTGGTCCATGTACTGAATGAAAGACTTCATCATTTGTTCTACTTGATGTAAACTTGTCTACTGTTGCCTGCACAAGTGAATTACAAGCAAGCGCGATAAGTTCTCGCATATTCTTTGATGTTGTTCGTCACAGTCTTTTACGCATCCCGAAAGAAAAATATCCAGAGAAGGTAAGGCAGCAAATCTCTGGTTCAGAATACGCATACACGCAATGCGTTATGGGCTGCACATCCATTATGTTGGTACCATATTAGCATTCTGCTTCTTAGTGGCACTTCATCCAAAAGACGAGAAAGAATTCATATGAGAAAGTTGGCATGTGCCTGTTGTTTCGATTACTATTGATGAAATAAGGGGCAACAATTGTAGTACCAAGCATCCCAAAGTATTAATTCTCTAATGAAGCTGATGTTCCAACTGTATAAACCATTGAGAGCTTGCGCTGCACCAGTACTGGATGTTCTTTGTATTGACCTGTTCTTTGTTTGAGAAGGAATAATTGTCGCTAAAAAGAACATCAGATAAAAAGTTCCCATTGGTGAGGGTTGTTGATGTGCCCACTGACAAAACGGTACACGGTTCAGCAAATTATTCCCGTGCAATTTTTGGTGTAAGTGTACATGATAAGGATGGAACTGGTGTCATGTCAAAATGCGATATACGACACTGCTTTCAGGGTTGCCTATCTCCTGTTCATCCTGTCGTGCTCTCACCTGTCGATTCACTGCAACAGAATCGTGAACAATAATTCGGCGGTTTCGTTTGTGAGCCTACTACGGCAAGTAAAAACACAGAGAGTTAGGGAGAAAGAGAAAGGGATATACGTGTGTGTGATGAACCCATTGTCTCGAAAATATTTCTCTGCTTCATACCTCCTCTATGTTACCACAGATGACGTGTAACTTATCTGATTCGTACTCAGACAGAAGTTCACGCGTGGTGCCTATTGGCTTCCACCGCCCTGCGGGGTATGCATAAGTTCTAATAAACCTTCACCACGGTCGTGAGTCCGTTATCTTGAGGCTGTAAGAAAGTCTTAACGAGGAACTGATATTAAGTGAATAATTAAATTTTCATATATTTTGTTTATAAGGGATGCTACTCGCTTTTTATTAGCAGAACACGAGAAACTGCACAGTTCATTCCTCTTTAGAGTCACAAATAATTTCCATTCAACAAAATAATGAACTGCGTATTTTTGTAATTACTATCACACTGCTCTCAACTACATGTCCAATTAACCATACATTGCTAATAAAGTCTTAACCTGATGCCACCCGCGACAGACAACGTGTCTGTCTTCCGACACTGTCGAACCAGCGCTCATATTCGCAAACTAGACACTACATATAAAGTCTTAACTGATACCCCGAGGGACCACAGGTCCATCCTCGGAGACTGCTGAAGCAGCTATGATCTCACAGCCGAACCACTTCCCCCGCCAATCAAGCAAGGCGCGATCTGAAGATCACCGAAGTTCAAATGGTTCAAATGACTCTGAGCACTGTGGGCCTTAACTTCTGAGGTCATCAGTCCCCTAGAACTTAGAACTACTTAAGCCTAACTAACCTAAGGACATCAAACACATCCATGCCCGCGGCAGGATACGAACTTGCGACCGTAGCGATCACCGAAGTGTTTCGTCTGCCTTTTCGTTTAGAAGTTAGATATTGTTCTGCTAGTTATTAATATTGGGAATGATAGCACGCTATTGAGAGATGCTTTAATTTAAAATGCAAGTAAATACGTTGTTTAGATTCTTTCATATAAACAACTGAAGGTTATCATATTCCGAACGCAGCAGCCAATCGCGAAGGAGAACCACAATTTAGGCGGTCTTTCTCATGATACTCGTCCCGAATGAATCATCTATCACCGATACCTCAAACCACATTACGTCATCTCGCCACTGCTGCCTTCTCAACTGCTCTAAGAAGAGCTTCTTGTACCTGAATATGATGGCTGTAAAGCCAGGAATATTACACTACCTTCATCCACAACGAAAGAAGAATGATGATGATGTAGTTTTTATTCAAGGACAGCCGTCAATGTGTCCTGCATATCGTTCAAAAGTAATAAGGTACTGTGTTACACGTACCTGTATTGTAAATTAGAAAACATTATTGCAATTACAGTCCATCTAACTTACATTCTTCAGGGTGTGTAGCGTTTCCAACAGTTTTTGTTGATGTACGTTGTACATGTACAAACCTTCAACTGAAGACGGTTGACTGAATGAACTGGGTTTCCTTGTGTATCCATTTGTTTACTGCCGACGCTAGCAAGTGAAAGAGTTCCCCAGATCCTTGCACTGCGTTTTAGTACACGACAGTGAAAGTATATTCTGTGCTACGATTTTAAAACAGTATGTTTACGTGAATAGTACACGAAGATACGTTTCTGAACAATTCATGTGGAGAGGAAATAGATTACCGCATAAAAAGAAATACAGAGTGATATTTAAATAAGACGTGTTACAATTCAAAAATTCGTAATACACGAGGATAGAAGAAATCTTCCGGTGAATGTTCCCTTGCTAGCTCAGAAAAGTGTGATGGATACATTTTCCTTTTATTTTGCTTCTAGACAAAAAGTTATTTAGAGTGGTCAAGACAAATGGGACATCCGGTATATAACATCGAATTTAGTATTTCCGTTTTTAAAAACACTGAATTAAGACGTAACACATCTTTTTATCTGTGGTTACGACATTCGGTTGTCGTCTCACTAGAACCTAAGAAGCTAAAAATTGGTTTGTAATTATACAATACTGCTTCCACAAAACCAGAAACGTTGCTTTTAACATTTGTTTTGTGTTCATATTTCGCTTACCGTTGAGATTCATGCACATATAATTATATGGTGCACCTGCACAGTATTAAACATGTTCCTCCATTTCAAATTAATATCTTTGGCTCTGAATTTTTGTAAGGACACATTTGGTGTCTATGTCAATTTATTTGTTACGTGCGTAATTTATTTTTCCTGTCTTTATAGTACGAGTATTATACTTTTTCAACAATATGTTTTCCCAGATTGAGATATACGTGATTTTTCTTTTCGGTGTTACCCGCCTTCTACGAATCTGCTGTGCAGCCTGAGTATTCCATTTAACAGTTCTTCTGTTGGCTCCGTAATTTCTGGCAATGATATTTTAATTCTCCTCGCAATTATTTTAAAATTTTCAGACATTGTGCCATCCATTTCGAAACCGTTTTGACATAGATATTTTTCACCACTTTTGCAAGTGTAACGCCGGAAATGCATATATCTTCATATTTCCATCTATTGTACTATAAATTTTTTTCCTTATTTTGTTACCTGAAGATTTTACATTTCTGTGTCTTTATATTTTGTAATTGTTTTACTGTTTTATATATATATATATATATATATATATATATATATATATATATATATATATATCGATGTATAATTGGTTTGTTTTGTAAATAATATTTGTATTTTTACGCTGGGTCTGGCCTAGGGAGAACTATGCTATCGAACGATTACTTTGATAGGTCGTGTGGAGAACGAAAGTGTTTAGGATCTTTGGTGGTGTTAACTCTGCCGCATGGAGGGCGGGCAGAGCTGAGTCTGGCTGGAGTAGGGTGGTGGAGCAGGTGTGTTGTGTGACGCTCAAGCGAGTTGCCGCGCTTTCGGGGTTGGGCAGCATGTAATTGCGCTCGACTTGCTATGATAGTTTCTGACATGGTGTCTCGGACGGGAAGCATTAGCTGGCGCACATCAAGAGCCCGTTTCGCCGGGTGACCGTGTCGAGAAGAAGGAGCGCCTACATCCAGCTTCTGCAACAGCGACGGCCGACAATGAGTGGCTGTCGCCACCTCCCCGATCGACGACTGAAAACTTTCAATCAACCAACAAGGAAGACTAAAAGCACGTAAAGTTTTAGAACTGTTTGGCAGACCTCAGCTTTTAAAACTGTTGCATTACAAAAATACTGCAACTTAGCATGAACCATTGTTGCTCAGTGTTCCAATTGCATTACCAAGCAGGGTCCCTTCCTTTTCTGGAATGAACCCGAGTGTCGTTGAAATTCATACGCCAGCATTAAAGTAATAACATTCCATTTCACTGCTTTAATTTCAGAGTTCAGTTAAAGTATTCATAGCTGGCTACAATATTTAGATTACACGAGCATAAATCAAGAGTGCGAGTTTTGTTACCATATTTTAGCTTACCTGTGACTGCAGCTCAGCTTGGTACGTACTAAATTTCACTTTTACTAATTGTTTAGAATCATTTAATTCAAGTTCAAAGTTAAGTAGCTTTTGAAATGATTGTTGAGGTAGCCCAAGACTAACTTTATTTTATTGAATTTCGTAGTGCTTTAGAAACAAAGTTCACTATTAATTTCAGTCACTAAATTAACTTTCAATTTTCCGATTTTATTAATTCTTTTGCTAAATTAAGTCAAAGTGTAGCGAAATTTATTACTTCTGACAAACATTCAGTTTTCACACTCACGTGTCAACATTCAGTTGCCACGCTTTTCGCGCTAATTATATGTGCATTAATCTTTCATTTTCAGTTATTATAGTAGTTGTCCATAGGACTAGCGACCGTAATTTTCCCCAAATCTCAAATATCTAATTAATGCCAGTTAATTGTTAACGTAACGACCGCACATTTACTTTCTTTATTAATTTTACCCTTTTCTCAAAATTAATTTCCACCAATTTCATTTGCATTTTTCCTTTCATTTAGATATAACCCTTTCCTCCCTCTTTACCGACAAATTAACTTCGGTGACGATTGCTTTTCCCAAATTTCCATTAGGTGCACGCGGTTTAATTTTTCACTGTTATTAAGGTCGATAAGTGAGGGGGAGGTTACACGTGGCGACCTGCTGACAGGACAATCTTCGGATTTGGGGTTGTTCTGGACACGAATTTTCCATTGTGCAAATCTATTAACAAAGTAATGGTTACGAACAGGTAGTTAAGTCAGCAAGAATAAGTAGTGAGATAAGTGATGGGGAGGTTACACAAGGATCAACAGCATGTAGTCAGAATACAGGTTACAGGTAACGGGGAATGAGACTGTGTACACCAAACTAGTTTCGATATCGAGTGTAACGATAAAATCTCGTAAATTGTAACAGCGACACACTAAGTTTTTTATATGCTTCCTTGTTTTTTCGGCATTAAATGTCTTATTTCTTCCACCATCTTTCTAAATGAGCTGCAAAATAAGTTTGTTTATTTCTTAGTTTTACTACACAAGGCTTATATATGTGGACCATCCAAAGACAGATTTGAGTTCTAACTTTCTGTCCATTGCTACATGCGAAAAAAATATCAACTCGATACAAAATTTAACATATTTCTTATTACATTGCAAAATTTGCATTTAATTATGTAATTTTTCATAAAAACCGTAATAAGGGTAAGACGTACCACAGTCCTCGTCAGTCCTGGTATGTTTAGTTACTGAGTGTCCAGCTGCAATCCAGCTCATCCCAGTCAAGCGTGTCGGATCTTCAGGTTTGTTTTGGAATGAATTGGTGGAATGGACAGAAATAAGGAGTCTGGATGAACATACGAAAAAGTTACACCTCTGAAACATCATATGGGAAGGCGGGACTAAGATCATTGTCCAGATAACCAATCCAGATTTGATGAGTTATCAGAATGATTTCTTTGTAAACACCACGAAAGGAGCAACAGCCTTTACTAATTGGTGGTTTTGCTCCACCTCCAGTGATCTGTTATGTAGCCGCCAGGAGATTAAACACTAAGTTAACATATCTTTCTTCGCGATTTTGAAAATTTTGATTTTTGTTTATATTAGAATATGTTAGCAAACCCATTTACTCTTCATTATTATGTGAGTATATTTTTGTCTATCATACGCCGTTTTTGGACACAATTTTGAAGTTGTGATTCCTGTTTGAGTTGTCGATTTCTTGCATTGTCCTGTTTGTGAAGAGCGCAACTACGAAGACCTTATAGATCAACCAAGCAAATCGGGAAAAGACAACAATTTCTGAACTCCTTGAACAGAGATTTGATGTCTGATAATATGTTATGTTGCAAGAAATGCTTTACATTTTAGAGATACCAATACGTAAACGTAGAAAGGGACTAAGATGATAAGAAAATTTATCAGTCACTTACTTCAATGAAACAGAAACAGTCAGCAATTTGTCGGTTGGGAGTGTCAGATATGTTGTGAGAGTTAGCATTTAAAATTAGAAAAATACTGTCAGTAGCCTAATTCAAATTACTAACTTCTCCAATAAACATTGTAGTACCAGTAACGTAATATATTGACTTTATAGCTCTTCAGTAATCTTTACATGCTTTTGAATTGTTCAATCCTGATAAGTGATACCAAATATTCAGATGTCAACTCCCAATCAAAATTAGCGTAATGCTTGTGGCGAGGTGCGACATAGTATCTGTAGGCACCCCTGTCAATGAAAGGCCACACGCGACAGTATAGATATGGTCGATCTGGCTCCCATGAAACGCTGTTGACGAATAGTATTTGGAACGCCGCAGATCCACTGGAAACTGAAAAACTGCGAGTATCGCAATGTCAACAGTGCTTTTTCTAAAGCCTGGACCGCCTTTCGAATACAATTCAGAGAATAAGCAAATCCAGATACGTTCCCCATGCTGCCCTTCGCGTTGAAAGCGATCTCTGTACTATGTATGATGTGCCGCTTATGAACACATGATCTCAGCTTCACAGCTGGCCTGTATAGTCATAATTACCTTATCATTAGCAGATGAGATCAAGGGCTGTTGCCGTCTCATAATAACAACATTAGCTGTATATCCAATTCCTTAATGCAGGTCGTCAGCGGCGTCCTTGTAACGCTTATTGAAATTAGCTCCGGCAAATCAAATTACGCTCAGCTACCGTTATCCTCTCCTCACTAAACCGCCTGCCTCGACATGTACTTCGTGTCCTCTTCGATGGAGAGACTCTTCGGTCGTTTATAGTGACAGAATACTTGCTAATGCTGGGAGTTTTAATCTGCCAGGAAATTTCACTTGCTACTGTTATTACGTTAATCATTGATTCTGTTTCTGTGCGGTATCCAGAAACCAGTGGAAACATTATTTCACAGTAGAAAGATTTAGTATAATCGTCTTATAGACTGAAACATTACTCGATACATTCAAATGTCAGTCTAATATTCGTTAAGTAGAATTTTAAATTATCATTTGATGCAAGAATATCTTAAGATGAAAATATCTAGTGATCACCGGAGCTCACAACACCATCTTCAGTAATACTTAACTCATTAGCAAACACAGTGGTTGTTTGTCGCTCCTATAGCAGTTTAATGCAGGTTTACTATATGTATATTTTCACGGCACATTTTGACCCAAAATGATCTCGCCACTTCACCGCGCCGACCACTGTGGCCGAGCGGTTCTAGGCGCCTCAGTCCGGAACCGCGCGACCGCTACGGTCGCAGGTTCGAATCCTGCCTCGGGCATGGATGTTTGTGATGTCCTTAGGTTAGTTAGGTTTAAGTAGTTCTAAGTTCTAGTGGACTGATGACCTTAGATGTTAAGTCCCATGGTGCTCAGAGCCATTTGAACCATTTGAACCACTTCACCGCTAAGATACCGTTCATAAAACCCTAGCCCTATGTTGTTGCGTTCCCTGAGATCTGTGCCGGGGATAACTTTATATCAGTTTCTTTGAATCCCTGTATTTTGTAATGGCACTCGCAACAAGAACTGGAAACTTATTTTCTTTTGTTTCATGTGTTTTGAAGATGCAAGGTCATATTGCGATTCGCGAACCTTGTTAATTTGTAGTTATTAAATATGTTGTAATTTATTCCTGAATTCTACTTAACTGTAATAGGTAGGGATACACTACCTAAAGTGGCATATGAAAATTGATGCCATACAGGGACTCAAACCCGGATTTTATTTTTATCGTGAGCGGTCTGCTTACCACTTAGGTGATCCAAGCACGCCCTGCGGACTGACCCAAACTTCTGCATCTCTGTGAGTCCATCTTTACGCAGATGATTGCGGGACCTCAGCTGTTCAATATAAAATGTTGAGTGAAAACGCGTTTCACCCGTCTAAATTTCCAAAAGTTATTTTATTTCAGCAACCAGTTTCGGAGCTACATTACGCTATCTTCAGGACCCTGACCGCCGTGTAGGAGGAATCCCATATCTGGTCGAATCAAACTAGGGACCAGGATTGAATGACTGTCATCCGTAGATTTTTCTCACAGCGATACCTTGAATCATATGTTGCCGAAATTGGTGGCCCAAATCAAATAACTCTTGAAAATTAGACGGTTGCAAGGCTTTTCGATTCGATATCTACAGACTTCAATAAGTCATATATCAGGTATTTATTCTTATAGATTATTAATTAATTTACTCATATTCGAACATCTCGTGATTCTCTAGCTAGATAACTTGTGGACAGTGAACGCACGATTTGGCACCCTGAAACGTGAGAATGTTTCTACCATAGAAAACTTGATGTTTGCAAATGAACTGAGCTTCTTTCACATCTTCACAATTTTCGTTGTCTTGCAACTGGAGATTTCTGTTTGTTGTCAATACTTTTACTCCAAAATGTTTCAACTTGAAACAGGTTTTTGATAGTACCTCCTCTTATTTGATTTTACTCACTGATTATTGGTGTATACTGATGCAGTAGTGTACTAGCTTACTAAATACAGCGTTGACAAGGTTTTCCTTGTTGCAACACTTTTAAATTTGAATAGAAGATTAGTTGCCAGTATTTCTTCCTTGGAACTTCGGAGTAATTTTTGTAGTGTCAGGAAAAGACTGCACCACACAAAGTGGAAGCTACATATCAAAACGTATAATAAAATATAACTGCAGGCTTCCACAGCCGTTATCACAGTCAGCAAAATTCCTTAGGCTATGTGGCCGCATTGTGAAAGTGTAAAGTTCTCTGAAGTATCGGCTCAAATTTCGGCCTCTATTGAAAATGGCCTTCCTAAGATTGTTGGTGTTTCTGCAAAAGCATCCTGATAAAAGGCATTTGTGATAGTGCCTGAAACGTCAAAGAATTTTATTCACTGCCAATGCGGTCAGAGACGCAGAAGAATTTTATTGCCAATAAGAAAATAAACTATTGCTATGGGCTGCCTTAAGGCGAAAGTCTGAAATGTTATACTTCGACATTGTCAATGGGGAGACATATGGAATTTATTGATTTAAAACATGTGTGGATAAAAGCTCTACGTTAAGATCGCACAATTTTTTACTGATTACCGGATTCTGCTCATTGCCGAAACATATGTAGACCAATCTAGAAGGTAGTTTAGTGTGTGAAACTCATTACACATCATCGCATTTTGTGGAGCAGCATGGCGTAGTTGAATAAAAAATCCTAAAACTAACCAAATAAGATTTTCACTTTAGGATATTTTATTTAATTATGGTGCCTTAGCTCTAGACCATACGACACCGTGTAATGCGTGTGACACACTGAACAACATTTTATACTGAGCTGAAGATGGCTCGGTCATAAGCCGAATCCGGTAACCAGGAAGGAAAAAATGCGATCTTGATGTAGGATTTTTATTCACATATTTTCGAAAGTCTGAAAAGTGTTGGAAGGTACAATACTCTCGCTATTTATAGAATGAAATCACGGTAAAAGTGTTAAATAGCATATTCCTTTCAGATGGCACCAGAGCAGCTACCAATGATCGGTTAATCATCAATAGTGTCATATACTCTGACGTCATTAGTATCGCGCCGTAGTTTTTGAGATAACCAAACGTCGTCTCACTGCCTCACTCCTACCCACGAGCAGTATTCACATCTTGACTAAATTTTCACAACTGTACTCTTCTGTAACACAATGATATATACGACTTGGGGGTCAGACTTGTTTGTAAACTGCCTCACAAAAGAAGCGGAGCAGCAAGAAGACATGTTCAAATGTGTGTGAAATCTTATGGGACTTAACAGCTAAGGTCATCAGTCCCTAAACTTACACACTGCTTAACCTAAATTATCCTAAGGACAAACACACACACCCTTGCTCGAGGGAGGACTCGAACCTCCGCCGGGACCAGCCGCACAGTCCATGACTGCAGCGCATCAGACCGCTCGGCTAATCCCGCGCGGCCCAGAAGACATGATCGGATATCAGTTTTCCTGATACACGTATACGTCAACGGCAGATATGTAAAGTAGTAGAGTTGCAGTTCTGTTACAGGTAGAGGGCATTCGGTAAACTGATTGAACTGCCAGTTTCCCAGACTTATATACGAGGCTGAGTCAAATTAAAACTTTAAATATTTTTTTAAATATTATTTATTATGCAGAACTGGTACAAAACTGTATCTATTTTCAACATAATCTCCCCCATGCTCAATGCAAGTCCTCCAGCGATTACAAAGTGCATAAATTCCTTTAGAAATAAATTCTTTTAGTAGTCCGCGCAACCACTCATGCACCGCGTGGCGTACCTCTTCATCACAACAGAACTTCTTTGCTCCCATTGCGTCTTTGAGTGGTCCAAAAAGATGGAAGTGACTTCGGTCAAGGTCTGGTGAGTATGGTGGATGAGGGAGACACTCAAATGCAGGTCTGTGATTGTTACAACTGTTGTACGGGCAGTGTGGAGCCTTGCATTTTCATGTTGCAAAAGGACACCTGCTGACAGCACTTCACGTCGCTTTGATTTGATTGCAGGCCGCAAATGATTTTTTCAGGAGATCTGTGTGTGATGCACTGGTGACAGTGGTCCCTCTGGGCATGTAATGCTCCAAAATGATACCTTTTTCGTCCCAAAAGAGAGTCAGCATAACCTTCTCTGCTGATGGTTCTGTTCGAAACTTCTTTGGTTTTGGTGATGAGGAATGGCGCCATTCCTTGCTCGCTCTCTGCGTTTCCGGTTGGTGGAAGTGAACCCAGGTTTCGTCCCCAGTAACGATACTTGCAAGGAAGCCATCACCTTCTCGTTCAAAGCGCCGAAGAAGTTCTTCACAAGCATCAACACGACATTCTCTCATTTCAGGAGTGAGCTGCCGTGGCACCCAACTTGCAGACACTTTGTGAAACTGGAGCATATCATGCATAATGTGGTGTGCTGACCCATGATTAATCTGTAAACGTGCAACAATGTCATTCAGTGTCACTCGGCGGTTTTCCTTCACTATGGCTTCAACTGCTGCAATGTTCTGTGGAGTCACAACTCGTTGTGCCTGACCTGAACGAGGAGCATCTTCCACCGAACCCACACCATTTGCGAACTTCCTACTCCATTCGTAGACTTGCTGCTGTGACAAACATTCATCACCGTACTGAGCCTTCCATTCGTCAATGAATTTCAATAGGTTTCACACCTTCACTACACAAAAACCGAATAACAGAACGCGGTTCCTCCCTGGTGCAAGTCGCAAATGGGGCGGCCATCTTTATACTGATACTGCGACGTAATGTGTGCATCTGACTGTGCTGCCACCTACAGACCATTCTGCACGATGTTTTTAGCACGCTTACCAACTTACAGGATAACGGCTAGAAATTTCGATTTGTTATTACAGAATTAAGCTTTTCATTTGACTCACCCAGCCGGCCGAGGTGGCAGAGCGGTTCTAGGCGCTACAGTGTAGAACCGCGCGACCGCTACGGTCTCAGGTTCGTATCCTGCCTCGGGCATGGATGTGTGTGATGTCCTTAGGTTAGTTACGTTTAAGTAGGTCTAAGTTCTAGGGGACTGATGACCTCAGAGGTTAAGTCCCATAGTGCTCAGAGCCAGTTTGACTCACCCTTCTACCATCAAGTATATTTGGGATGCATTTGGAGCGTGGGGGGGAGGGGGCACCATACTGCAGCTTGTTCACATGGATCAACGACTATCCAGCAGTTGTCAACCGCGCTGATGGAGATCAGAACGACCCAACACAACAATTCCTTACTAACCCCGTGGCCAGCATGGGAACACGTTGCAGAGCATGCACTGATGTCCGAGGTGATCATACACTCTATTAAGCACCGTGTCCCGCATTTTTAATGACTAGGTGACCACCACAAATGGCGGTGTAACTGTTGTCTTTGAATATAAGTACCATTTCTATTCATCTCATTCCGTATTTCTTTGAGTTAACTTCTGTACTATACTGTAGCAGTATCGTGCGCGTTTCATCGAGCTACGTTACTTGCCAGTGACACATCATGAGAAAGCTACTTTCGTCACGCTTTGCACGTCAGTGAGTATAAGTTTTTAAACTGATTATTATAACAGTGCCAGCTGCAAATAGTCACACTTGACAACTAGTTTCGATCACATTTAACGGTCATCTTCAGATCTGATTAATCAGGAGTTGTGGAAAGAGAGAATTCCCTAAAAAGAACATAGTCATAATCTGTAAAGTTAAAGGAACAGCAGTTTAGGACATTTATGATAAAGTTCCATAGCACCTAACGACCCCAGTATGCATCAACATACAGAATATTAGTGAAGCACAGACGACTGGGGATTCATTCTCGCGACACTGCGGACTTCAAATTTGGACATTCACCGGCGTAAGCGGCATTGATAATGGGGGTAATGGTATGGCCTGGTTTCTGGGAGCACCTCGGAAACGACGAAGATGGCCGTTGTCTTAAGAGTCTGTGCAAAGTGTTGAGGGACGGTGAAGCCAGGAATAGGTGACTAGGTCCAAGACGTCCGTACCTTATCATAATACGTGGATCCTGTAAAACAGGATAGGCAGAGACCTTTGGCACGTACAGTACTGGTGGAAGCACAGTGTTTCAGTGTCTCGGCAGCAGACGGCCCTTACGTGTTCCAATGCTCACGGAACGAAATCGTCAATTACGTTTGCAATGAGAAAGGAATCGACAAAATTAGACCACGGATCCATAGAAACGTGTCACCTGGTCAGGTGAATCACGTTTCTTGTTACACTAGATCAATATGGTCATGTTAGACACTCCAGGCGAACGGTTGTTCCAAATATAGACGCTTGACGGTGGGAGGGGGGACAGTAACTTGAAATCTTTTCCGAAGACGATGGCGTCTTCCCGTACGTAACTGTACCTATTACAAGGCCACTATTCTGCTACAGTGTTTTGAGGAACTTGAAAGTCAACACACGTTAAGGTCTTGGTCAACAAATTCGCCTAATCCGAACCCCATAGGACGTATCTTGGATGCAATCGGGCACCAGCTCCATATCCAAAAGTCACCAGTCAGTTATTCCCGGGTATTGCTAGACATGTGAGTATACAAATGGTGCCATATACCCCCAGGAAGTTGCCAGGCGCTTCTTGAATCTATGCCACACAGAATCACTGCTGTATTGTGGTAAACATATTCGCTAATAAGGAAGTCTTTGCAGCCTGAAGCAGCCTGAAGACATGATCGGATGTTGTAGTTTTTGTGTTAGCAGAAGAGCCAACACCGTGTTACGAGTGGAGGCCGAAATGCACGCGTTTTAGCTCAAGCAGGCTAGCATGAGGAGGGAAGAACTATACTGACGTGAGGTCTGGAACATGACAAGGACTGAGAATTCAGAAACCGGACATAATTAGTTTGGTACTTAACTTTAATAAATCAATGATGAACGTCGCTCTTGACGGTACATGATTCACAATATTATCTGTTCAGATACATTCTTGAAGTAATTATAGTAACTGAATATGGCGCCTTGCTAGGTCGTAGCAAATGACGTAGCTGAAGGCTATGCTAAACTGTCGTCTCTGCAAATGAGAGCGTATGTAGACAGTGAACCATCGCCAGCAAAGTCGGCTGTACAACTGGGGCGAGTGCTAGGGATTCTCTCTAGACCAGACCTGCCGTGTGGCGGCGCTCGGTCTGCAATCACTGATAGTGGCGACACGCGAGTCCGACGTATACTAACGGACCGTGGCCGATTTAAAGGCTACCACCTGGCAAGTGTGGTGTCTGGCGGTGACACCAGAGTAGTAATAGGTAGAGAGCATTAATGTTGGTCACGGTTTAGTGTTGTTATCTGGTCTGGTAGGGTATATAAGCGGCATGAACAGCATCACACATTGAGTGACCACTGTGAAGAACACAACTCGTATGACACAGCGCTACTTTTAACTGACAGCGTTTACAAGTGTATTCGTTTTGGGTCCCATTTCGCCAAATTATCAAATAGTGCAACATTCAAATCTGTGTGTCATTCGAATATGACTGTGGCCTGATATTCGACATTATGAGAACGTGAGGGTTCCTTCGTCAAGGTTCTTTTCGACCATGTTTGACCATCGCAATGGAAGATCACCGTTTTGTGCCTCATGTATTTCGTAATCCTTTCATATCTGCACCTGTCTTTCGAGAACAACTAATTCACTCCCTGAAACATTCTGTGTCATCCCACACCACTGACGGTATACTAGAAGCAGCCATACTAGGGAACACTGTCCGATGTGTTGGCGGCAATTAACACCACAACACAAATGGATGCATTTTGCGCTGCGCCGTCACCGGGAAATATGGGTTGCTGATGTATGGCGTCGCATTGTGTTAGGCAACGATTCGCAGTTCTAAACTGTCCCCGAAAGACCATCGACGGCGAGTATAGTAACGACCTGCTGCGATGCCCCAATATTCGAATGCTATGGAGAGGCAGAGCGGTCTTACTTCTGACATCGTGGTGTGGAGCCATCACGTCACGGCTGGTGGTGATCAGGGATACTCAGACAACACAACTGTGCGTAACGGACCTCCTGTGTTCTCATGTGTTATCCCTCATGCGACAGCATCGTCGTGTCGTTTTTCAATAGGACAGTGCTGGTTCACAAATGGAAAGTGTCTCTATGAGCTGCCAGCGTGATACTGAAATACTTCCGTGGTCAGCAAGAACCCCATATATGTCGCCGATAGAACATGTATACCACCACCTCGGGAGTAACTTCATTGCAGTGTGAGTATCCATGATACAGTACCAATGACTGGTTATAAGAGAACGGCTTTTTGAAACCATTGTCAACCGAATCACTGCATTCATCTAGGCCAGATGGAGCGCCAGGATACACAGTCAAGTGGACTGATACTGGCAAGTTCATTTTAATTTTGACTCGATATTGTAATCCCCGAAATAACATCACTTGTCCTTTCGACACCTAAAGTTAAATTTCGTTTCCTCCTCCCCTTCTGAGAGCTAATAATCCTATTTCCAGTATCAAAATTCTAGACTTCAGTGAGTCTAGGAGTGTGAATAAATATACTTCTGGTTCTCACTGATTTGTCTGCTGCATTGCAACTGGGTGTCAAGCAACGCGTCGAACTGAGCCTGGCGAAGAACTACAGTGCGCAACAGGTCTTAGCATCACTTTTTCTAAGCCCCGTAATTCCCACTCAATGCAACAGTCAAGTTTTAAATTTGGCTCCAAGATGTGTACAACCTTCCGGTGCAACGGTGCAAAAGCGATGCCCCCTGCGATATCAACCTTTGGTTCGACGCTGCTTCGTACATAAAGGTGTCGACACATGCGAAATGAAGACCTCATCTTAGATATTTGATGTGTAAGGTAGGTTAATGAGGCCACACTGGCACCATATTTCACCACAATTCTGCCCGACGCCCCCGTGGATGTATCACACGATGGGAAGGTCGTCCCAGAATCCCTTACCCACATTCCATCCCTTGCTTTGATGCCTCTGCAAAGGACGTGAAAACCGCGACGGTCAGCGTTGTAATCAAGTAGAGTTTCTTTTTTTGTTTTGTTTTTGGCTGAGTAAAACATTCCAGTCACACCACCAAAAAGGCCTCAAGGGGGCGGCATAAAGAACATCCGTGAAAACATCTCCTTTCCCCGGGCTGTTAATTCCCACACATTCCACGGTCCAAAACATCAGTTGCAATTCGATGAACAACAGGAAGACGTTCTTGGAAACCATTAACACTGCTTACACACTGGGACGTTTCCACTCTTAGCCGTATAATTCACATATGAGTCAACACCGCAGGATCGCGCCACAGGATGACACAGAACAGGAGCGCTGAAAAAACACGTGCACCTTTTGTTGTTTTGGACCATGTTCATATTACGTTGAACGGTTCTGAAGGGTCCCTATTGATACCAACTTACACACTAAAGAGAAAATTACAATCGGGCTGCGCTCCAATCGGTTGCGATCACATTCGGTGGGGAGCTGGTCCCATCGCCTTCGCCACCGTTGCACTTGAACTTCGTGGCCCTCGTCCCAACGTCCGCCGTGGACCCAGCGCCGTCGCCGTCGCCGTCGCCGATGCCGTCATCACCGCGGACCCACTCAGAAAGAGGGAGGGCGCTTTTCCGGAGGATTTCCGACCGACGTTGCCCTTAGAGTACAGGAGAGATGTCGGGGACGGAAGCTAGGGCGCCGGTCCTAGTCGCGGCTCCCGCCTCCTCACACCACCCGGCTTCCTATCTTAACTCCAACCCACACAGCCCATTGTCCTAAGATGGCTCCCTACAAGACAAGCACGCGCCATTTTGGAGGAGAGGAATGCACAGTCATAAAGCATCAACTGCATACCGGCCAGTGCAGAGACGCGAAACGACATCAAATAGACACCTACAAGCACGTCAGTGGAAAGAGCGAGCAGCGCCACAACTCCAGGAAGACAGAGTTTAACAACCCCTGTCAACGCTGATTTAACCAGCCGCCCATCGTTGATCGCCCCACTTCCGTCAGACTTCGAGAGCATCACAGTACTGACTAGTAGGAAGCGGATACTTGGCCTGCTTTCTATGGAGAATAGCGTACTTGTGTAATATGAAGCACAGGAATGAAGTTATGTTTCTTCCCTTAAGGTACGCCGGAAAGCACTATCTTTTCAATGTTATAATAGCGCTTATAAATTACATGCTTCCTCAGAAAGTACACTCCTGGAAATTGAAATAAGAACACCGTGAATTCATTGTCCCAGGAAGGGGAAACTTTATTGACACATTCCTGGGGTCAGATACATCACATGATCAACTGACAGAACCACAGGCACATAGACACAGGCAACAGAGCATGCACAATGTCGGCACTAGTATAGTGTATATCCACCTTTCGCAGCAATGCAGGCTGCTATTCTCCCATGGAGACGATCGTAGAGATGCTGGATGTCGTCCTGTGGAACGGCTTGCCATGCCATTTCCACCTGGCGCCTCAGTTGGACCAGCGTTCGTGCTGGACGTGCAGACCCCGTGAGACGACGCTTCATCCAGTCCCAAACATGCTCAATGGGGGACAGATCCGGAGATCTTGCTGGCCAGGGTAGTTGACTTACACCTTCTAGAGCACGTTGGGTGGCACGGGATACATGCGGACGTGCATTGTCCTGTTGGAACAGCAAGTTCCCTTGCCGGTCTAGGAATGGTAGAACGATGGGTTCGATGACGGTTTGGATGTACCGTGCACTATTCAGTGTCCCCTCGACGATCACCAGTGGTGTACGGCCAGTGTAGGAGATCGCTCCCCACACCATGATGCCGGGTGTTGGCCCTGTGTGCCTCGGTCGTATGCCGTCCTGATTGTGGCGCTCACCTGCACGGCGCCAAACACGCATACGACCATCATTGGCACCAAGGCAGAAGCGACTCTCATCGCTGAAGACGACACGTCTCCATTCGTCCCTCCATTCACGCCTGTCGCGACACCACTGGAGGCGGGCTGCACGATGTTGGGGCGTGAGCGGAAGAAGGCCTAACGGTATGCGGGACCGTAGCCCAGCTTCATGGAGACGGTTGCGAATGGTCCTCGCTGATACCCCAGGAGCAACAGTGTCCCTAATTTGCTGGGAAGTGGCGGTGCGGTCCCCTACGGCACTGCGTAGGATCCTACGGTCTTTGCGTGCATCCGTGCGTCGCTGCGGTCCGGTCCCAGGTCGACGGGCACGTGCACCTTCCGCCGACCACTGGCGACAACATCGATGTACTGTGAAGACCTCACGCCCCACGTGTTGAGCAATTCGGCGGTACGTCCACCCGGCCTCCCGCATGCCCACTATACGCCCTCGCTCAAAGTCCGTCAACTGCACATACGGTTCACGTCCACGCTGTCGCGGCATGCTACCAGTGTTAAAGACTGCGATGGAGCTCCGTATGCCACGACAAACTGGCTGACACTGACGGCGGCGGTGCACAAATGCTGCGCAGCTAGCGCCATTCGACGGCCAACACCGCGGTTCCTGGTGTGTCCGCTGTGCCGTGCGTGTGATCATTGCTTGTACAGCCCTCTCGCAGTGTCCGGAGCAAGTATGGTGGGTCTGACACACCGGTGTCAGTGTGTTCTTTTTTCCATTTCCAGGAGTGTATTTGAGCTGGAATATCTATGCGTTATTTATTGGAGTATTGACTTCAACTTAACACACGCATTTCTGTATTTGAATTCAGTTGATAGAGATTAATTTTTTTCTATTTTAATGAAAATTAACTACTTTTTGTGCTATATTTGCTTATAACTTCAATAATACTCTATAGAGGTATTTCGAAAAATGCTGTGTTAAATTATGTTGTCAGAGACAGCAAAGGACCTGGAAAAGCAGCTGAACGGAATGGAGAGTGTCTTGAAAGGAGGATATAAGGTGAACATCAACAGAATCAAAACGAGGATAATGGAATGTAGTCTAATTAAATCGGGTGGTGCTGCGGGAATTAGATTAGGAAATGAGACGCTTAAAGCTGTAAATGAGTTTTGCTACTTGGGGAGCAAAATAACTCATGACGGTCGAAGTAGAGAGGATATTAAATGTAGACTGGCAATGGCAAGGAAAGTGTTTCTGAAGAAGAGAAATTTGTTAACATCGAGTATAGATTTAAGTGTCAGGAAGTCGTTTCTGAAAGTATTTGTATGGAGTGTAGCCATGTATGGAAGTGAAACGTGGACGATAAATGAGACAAGAAGAGAATAGAAGCTTTTGAAATGTGGTGCTGCAGAAGAATGCTGAAGATTAGATGTGTAGATCACATAACTAATGAGGAGGTATTCAGTAGAATTGGGGAGAAGAGAAATTTGTGGCACAACTTGACTAGAAAAAGGAATCGGTTGGTAGGACATATTTTGAGGCATCAAGGTATCACCAATTTAGTATTTGAGGGCAGAGTGGAGGGTAAAAATCGTAGAGGGAGACCAAGAGATGAATACACTAAACAGATTCAGAAGGATGTAGGTTGCAGTAGGTACTGGGAGATGGAGAAGCTTGCACTGGATAGAGTAGCTTCGAGAGCTGCATCAAACCAGTCTCAGGACTGAAGACTACAACAACAACAACAAATTATGAAGAAATGACTGTGTAACATTTCCTAAAGATCTGAAGCAAATTGGTTTCGTAGATCCTGAGAAAATACGTAATTTGTGTGAAAAAATAAAACTTTTGGGACCAGAGCGACCAAATTAGCATTACAGTTTTACCGCATTCCATTTCCATATATTCATCTTCTGCAAACTCCTCCTCCCGCTTCCTCTTTGTCCTTCCCCTGTTTACTCTGTCTTGTGTTTCTAGGCTTTTTACAACTCTGTCAGCATCCCGAAGACGTTCCTTGTCTAAAGCAAGCATCGTTCGTACAATGTTGAAACCCATCTTCATTCCCATATTTCGTAGTACTTCGCAACTTACAACGTTGTTACCATTGAAAGTAGCAACAGCATCACACATACCAAGTGGTTTCCGCTTCAACAAACACAGTCTTGGGGGCTCCTGACCATATAACACTACTTACACCTTCATTGTGGTTTTGAGTTTTTCCATGAACACACTTTTTTCAACATTTCAGGTGCTGCTAAGTCTCTGAGACTAGGTTTCGTCACCTCCTTTAGCGCATGAGGCAGACTATCTTTATGAGTGTGCACTTCACCAGTTAGCATTTTCTTGTTGTACTTACACCAACTGTTTTCTCCGTTGGGACACAAGTAATGATGGGGACTTCCATCGGTTGAAAAAGTACAAAAAAAAAAAAAAGAGCCTAAACAGCCTTTTTTATTTCATCGACTCTGTGTGTGTTTTATGTAAAAGCCACTTGACAATGGTTCTGTATTTTGTCTATTATACTGTCAGTTAACCTTCCCGTCCCATCCAGCACTTTACCATCACTGAGTTTTTGTTTTTTGTACGAAGCTTTCAGTCGCCAAGGTCTTGATCCCATTCGTTTCTGTACGTGTCCAGTACACTCAAATTTCTGCACTACAGCAACATTCCATAGAGCTTCAGTTCTTGAATATGTTTGAAACTCTTAGAATCACACTCAGCAAGGTAATTCACGTATCGCACTTTATCACAAGCAACAGAACGCTGGAACATACTAGCGACATCAGCCACTTACATTCCTCCACTACTGCCACTATAGTTAGCTGTGCAATTAGTTTCATGTGTACCTTTATTCTTTTGTGGACACCTACAATATTTAGATATTACTGCTACATCTAAGACTTTCCCCGTATACGTACTGTTGGCAGATACTTCACCGTGAAGAGATGTGTGTCCCCATTATTGCCAGGTACCATCGAATGTTGCAGTTAAGTCTCTATTATCACTGTTTCCTATTGCTGCCTATTCCACGGCTTCTTCATAGATTCGACATGCTTTACTTTAGACCGTATAAATTTATTACAGTTCGTAAACTTGGTTGGGGTATTTGGAAGATTCATCATGACACAGAAAACGGCGCCTGCAGTAGCACCCTTAGCAACTGAGTGCAAGCATAAACAAATCTAATGTTCTCTTCATAGATTTTGCTACCACTTTCTTCATTTGGAATTACTGCAACACTGTTCCAAAACATGGTCGTGTATGAACACTTAGGACACTTTAGTTCCATTTCACTGACAAGTCCATCGTGATTTTTTATAAAGAGTTCCAGATCGACTTCACTAGAACGGAATAGAAAATGTTTCATTCAAATCCGATTTTCCCCATAAAACATTCATATTTTTCAGTATCTGAACCAAGCTTCTTCTGCGAAGCACTTTCTGTCTCACTTTCATTGAAATAGGCAGGTGTGCCGGCAAGGTTAGGTCCACACACTTGATTATCGTCTTTATTGTTCAGGGTAAAAACACCTATCTTTGACTTTCCAACATTTCTCCTTTTCTTAAAAGCCTAAAAAGGATTTCTTGTCATTTTACATTTACCCATTATTATCCTTCAATAAAACCGAGACTTCAGTGAACTGAACTGAACTGAACTGAACTGAACTGAACTGAAACTACACAGATTTTCAGGATTAGGAAAAACTAAATAAATATGAAACACACAAGCGAGAGATATATATCGAACTTATTTTCTCTTGCATCATGGAAATGAACATGATGAGGGTGAAGATTCATAAGCACAACATTTGACAGCAGTTTAACAGCACCACAGTGGGCCACGTCCATGCAGAACACATTTCAAAAATATTTTAAAAATAGTTGTAGTTAATGAACTGAATAAATTGCATGTCAATTGAAAGGGAAAAGTCTGTAAATTTTTAAGATACAAAAAAGTAAAAATGGAACATTTCATGATTCTGAACATTTCCGGAGTCCCTTAATAGAAATAAAACTTCCTATTAATTAGAAAGTGTTTCGTATAGAGGATATTGGATTCCTGCTACCAGTCATCACGACTTCTCTCCTTCCTTGTTTGTCTCGGTTCTGACTCCCACAGCAGATGACGCAACATTTTTAATGTAAATTATATACAAATAGATATTAAAATATAAAATGGAAGTGTTGTTACTAAAAATCTCGAAAAGTTCTTGACCGACTTACTTCAAATTTTTACACGATACTAAAATGAACATCCTGCGGAAATGAACTACGTATTTTAATGGAAAAGTCTTGGCAAAAATCTCGAAAAATTCGTGATTGATTTGCTTCATATTTTTACACGATACACCAATAAATATTGGTAACTTCATCAGTTAAATTTCTTGATACGACTAATAAACTGTTGTGCTGTCCTTTGTAAAAGTGTGGTTTCAATTTCATTCTCGCACTCAGTCTGAAGTAAATAAGAGGGCATTTGAAGTATTAGAAAACTTGTTCTTCCCATGTATATTTCTTCTCATACAAATTTTCAAACAAAAATCGTATGCACAACGATGCCCTGTGTCATTTTCTTCCTCATTGTCGGTTTTACAAAAGTTGTATTTATGGTTTATCGGTTTATGATTAGAATAGTTTTATGGAATCTGAATTATCTGACACTTCGAAATCATACGCGTTCACAGATTAGAACTATGCGGATTACTGGCTTTGAAGGTGACTATGCTCACAGTTCCAGCAGCTGGAGAGGTGTCTCTCATACCCACTAAACCAATGGTCCCATCCAATTCACCTATTCATTTTAAGCGATTTCATTTCTCACTCAAGATTTCGTTTGCGGCAACAACAAACAATTCTCAAGGTCAAAGAGACTAAGAGGAGGAAGGGACGTAGGAAATGGAAGTAGAGAGGGAAGGAAGAGATGGACAGCAAGAAAAGCATGACGTGATGCACAGAGACAGGAGGAAAGAGGAGGAGATGGTCAAGGAGAGGGGGAGGGAAGGAAGGAGTATAAGATTTATACTCAATTCCCATGCGTTGTAGTTTCAAGTATTCTTGGGTTCGCAAATAATTTATGCTGACAAATGTCTGAAAAGTGAAAAATCGGTATATAAGTTTGGTACGCATAAAGTATCGACAATAAGGCTATTTTTCCCTGACCGACAGACGACAAACACAGCAATGAGTGATCATGTTAAAGGGTAGATTCTTCTAAGGCGTGTAAGCGGTAAATGATATGCATAATGTAAATCGTCTAAATTTTTTCAAACAATTTGGATACCCCAGCTGCTTCTTCTCTTTCATTCTTTCTCTCTCCTTCTCTTAACAGTGAAATAATAGTGTGGAACACACAGTTGTGTGCTATGCGACAGTTATACTAGTAATTTTTATTTATGGACAACATTACTGTGCTAAAACCACTTGAAATTGTCATGTAACGTGCTTTATGTTTAACAAGAATATTTACCATTTTGTAATGTTTCCCTTCTTCTTGAAAATCAGTACAGCTCTCCAAAATGACGCAGCTATGAGGTGAGCGCACTCGCATGATCCTTCCTCCACGCGTATGGTGTTTTATCATTTACAAATAAATATTTCATTGCCGTCAAGATTGTTGTTAATTCATTTTTATCTATTTTTCACAGACCGCTGATTTTTTCCATAAAAGCGTTCTCAAAAATTACTTTCAACTTTGGCTTAACCCATTCGTTCTGTAGCGAAATTCGTCTTGCAATACACCCTGTGAGGACTGCGTTCCCGCTAAGCCCTTTACTTGAGCGTACCCATTGTTCGAACTTCATCGTGGACTTAACTGGCGCTAAAGATTCTTTTTTCGCTTCTCTTGAGAAACTGCTATTATTCTGAAATTAATTGACGCCCGACGTCGCGTTAAATCGGCAAAGTGGCCGTGAATAGGAGCTGTTTTTCTTCTCGTCTGTTAGATAAAGACTTTATTCGCGGGCGAGGATCGCGTGAAAAAGAACCGAAATGCTGTTCATGATTTCAGTCTATATGCTTCTGCTTTAAATTCGCCTTAACTGCAGTAAGAGGGATACTTTTAACGTAGTGTAATAATTCTTGCTAGCTTCAACGAATCTACGAAAAACACTCATGGGCGAGAAAACTCTTAAGACAACTGCTATTGAAAATCTAAAGACAACTATTGCATCCACAAGAAGGGCTATTCCGGGAGCTTGCAATAGTTTCCACTATAATATCGTCTCCAAAGATACTCTAGAAAGTACCAGAAAGCCTCAGTCCTTTGTTAAGTCATAGAACGGATGTAACCTTCCAGAGCCTCTTTCGGATAAATTCAGTTTAGAAACCAAAGACAAAAGACAGAAAAAGAGATATGAAAACCAAATTTAGAAATGCTTTTAACGAGTGAGGATACTTCTACCACTTTACCATTCTCTGACTGCTGTACATAATCTTAAATGAGTCACATTGAAATAAGCAAACCCAATATTGAAAAATAAAATTTAGACCGCGCAATGTGAACAAGCCACCGAGACTTACACAATTCATATTTGATGTTACGTTGAATAAACTTCTAACTGAGCCTTTCGCCAGCTCATATGTATCAAATGTTTCTCCTGCTATAAACAGACATGTGAGGCTGGAAAAAGAGTGTGGCTCATAACTGTTTACAAATAGGTTAAAACAATGGCTCCACAGGTCTACAGCGAATATTTCTGTACGTTGAAGCATCTTGATCTTACATTACGAACCGGAAAATTATGACTTTTTGGAGGGAAAGCTGCTCAATGAGCATGACGTTGCGTCGCAATTCTAAAAGATCGTTGTTGTGATTGGTCTCTTGATAGCGGGAGCAGCGGCAATTTTATTGTATGGCGGAGGGACTGTAAGTCAGCTGTCGTCTACTGCTTCTTGCATTGTGAGCCAAGATTGGTGGTCATGGGCGAGTAAGGTATGGAGTCCCGTTTCCCTCCTGGAGGACGCATGCCGCGCGTCGGTAGCTACTCGCCGCTAGAGTTGCTGGTGCGGTCTATTGGACTCTGAGGGATGGCCCCACGATGCGGCAAGCCTGAGTACATCCTGTCCGTTCGTGTTGTTAAGATGCTTCAGTATTTCTATGGCTTTTCTGATCTTCGACTTTATCAATCTCAGCTGCTTGCAAAGCACAGAAGTTTCATTAAATTTTACTTCCTTCCCACAGTCTTTTGGGATGACATTTCGGGCCATGTATATACGAATCTTATTATTAATTGGTAACATACATAACTTAGTATATTATGAGCCCCCAATAAGCTAGTTAAAGCAAAAGCGCAAACGTTGGACGCCGGCCCCCAAATACCAATCACTAAAAGTCGGCATCAGTTGGAAGATTTCGTGCTGAGTATTCGGTTCAGACTGCGGCAACTCTCAATGATCCCAATATTGTGACAATGTAATTGCTTGACGAATTGTTGAGTTGTCTGTATGGGCAGATGATCAATTGTTTAATAACAGTAACTGTATTAATATTCAAATGCATTACACAGTGTGATATACGGTCACCAGTGTTCACTGAATGTGTTCAATGTCTCACAGAGTGTATATATACAATGAAGCGCCAAATAAACAGACAGAATAGGGCGCTGCCGTTGGCAAAGCCTATACAGGGTGAGTCATCTAACATTACCGCTGGATATATTTCGTAAACCACATCAAATACTGACGAATCGATTCCACAGACCGAAAGTGAGGATAGGGGCTAGTGTAATTGTTTAATACAAACCATACAAAAATGCACGGAAGTACGTTTTTCAACACAAACCTACGTTTTTTTTAAACGGAACCACGTTAGTTTTGTTAGCACATCCGAACATATAAACAAATACGTAATCAGTGCCGTTTGTTGCATTGTAAAATGATAATTACATCCGGAGATATGGTAACCTAAAGTTGACGCTTGAGTACCACTCCTCCGCTGTTCGATCGTGTGTATCGGAGAGCACCGTATTACGTAGGGATCCAAAGGGAACAGTGATGGACCTTAGGTACAGAAGAGACTGGAACAGCACATTACGTTCACATGCTAACACCTTTTTATTGGTCTTTTTCACTGACGCACATGCACAGTCGTGGACAAAATGAGCGAGACCCCTCGCCTTTTCGTTATGCTGATCCGCACAGCTTTAAAGTCTGCTACACAGCATAACAGTCTAGGCGACGAAGTGCTACCAACATACTATGCACAGGCGCGACATTGACAAACTATCCCAACTTTGTCAGACTGTTTTCAATCATGTGTAAGACTATATTAATACTGATTAGTGTGTTAAACAAAACACGTAAATATAAGATATAAAGGAAAGAAGAAACCATAATTAGTATGAACTGTACGAATAAAAATGAATTTCAGCTTATCGATATAACATAACTGTTTTAGTAAGACAAAGTACTCCATATCGTTACGAATTATCAAAATATTATGCGCATTCAGCCGCGAAACGATCTGTGTCAACGTTCAGACCAGTCATACTAGATTACCGTTGCTGACCTACCATGAACGTGTGCAAATTTAGCAATGTGTGAAGATTCATAACGAAATTCAGTTAAAAATCGTTCAATGCCACACTTAAGACAATTTAGTTATTGACAGAAGCGGAAAAAGTAGACAGTAACAAGTATGAAATTCTACAAGAATTTCATATTGACATCCATAGGGCTCCAGTACAGAATAAAGGTAGCAATAAAACATATTGGGGGCGCGAGAATTTCTTGAAATTGCTTTACTGGTAGTCTATCAGCCTCAATCGAGATTAGAACCGAAAACAAACCAGACATACCTTGCAGTAGCAAACACCTTTCACTACACTAGTAGACAATCCAGGCAAACAGCCCTCTATTATTACCCCAGACATGAATAAGACGTCAATTTCGCAATGAAAATGGCAAAATTACCTGCAGTTTCTGTTGCATAGAGCTTTCTGACAATCATTCGGGATGGTTATCGAAATGACAAAATACTGTTATTAGCGAGTAAATTTAGTAGGATACTTCTGCACCACCCCAGGAAATAAACGGCTATGTAGCTGCCAAACGTATTCTACAATGTTTCGAATTCTTCATTAGGCTCACCATAGCCATAAAACGCTCATTAGCCGAAGTGTTTCTTAAGCTAGCTAGCAATGGGAATGCCCGCACTTCTAAAACGCGGTGGCATTAATACTGGGATCTCAATTACCAAGTATATAGGCAAATGGATTTTATTTGCATCACTGTAAACGTGATTTGGATCGAAAGCGTAGCTACGATTAATAGGCTGATATATTGAATGCAACTAGAACATTTTGAATAAAGAGTACGGGGAATTATTTATGCAGCCCTCATCTTCAGTAATTGTCGTAGCAGTTTTCGTTGTTAGGATTTCGTCAACTAAATCGGTAAACTTGGGACCCTCCTAGTCTCACTAGTCTTTCTTGACCGTCTGTCTGTCTACCGAACCCTTAAAACCCGTTTACCTCGAGTACGGGTAGACATAATAAGTGGAAATGTATCGCACTTCCTGCGGTATATCGTTCCTTGGTGATGTATAAAAGTGAGCTTCTATGTCAATCCAATCTAAAGATGCTGTTTATGTAATGAAAATTTACGCGAAAGGTAAAAAAATTTCTCTAAGAACTATGCGACCAAACTGCTTAGGTCATCAGTCCCCTAGGCGTAGAACTCCTTAAACCTACCTAACCTAACACACATCCATGCCCGGGGAAGGACTCCTACTGGCGGCGCAAGCAGCCGCGCGGTCCGCGATTGACGCCGTTGAAAGCACGGCCAACCTGCGCCGGCAAGCTGTTAATATCATCTGGTGTTGCTAAAACACTATTCACTTCTGGTGAATGATTTTTTGCGCATTTCGTTTAAGATAGAATAACTAAAATATTTTTGATGTTACGGAAGACGAAGACGCCTAATTCATTTCCCCTTGTCTTTATTTATGATGTTAGATTCGCAATCTGAGCATACGTACTATCCATAACCAAACTTAAGTGCCAAGTCATAGTCACAGATATGCGAATACAAGACTTTTGCTTATGCTTGAGGTATTTCGTTTCCTACGAAGTGGTTGCAGACGATCTGTGGCGTCTTCGAAGCGCGAGTTTCCCCAGTGCTAGCTATCTCAGCACATTAGCTGAGCGAACGTTTTCTTCCTTCTGCTAGTCTAATGGACAATGGCAACACCACAGAACACGTTTGGCAGCTATGTGACCATCGATTTACGTTCTTGAGTGGTTCATAATTATGTTAGTAAATCCACTCGATATTTTTATGTCCTTTAAATTACATTTGCTACATGATTCGCACTGAAGACGTAGGAAATGTATGTTATTTGGTCCAGGAAGTACGTTCCAACAAAAATTGGTGCTTACATTGACTTTTATGTTGCGAATTATCTTATCCATCTTATCCATCACATAGACAACGAGGATGTTCTGTTTTCCTATAGTTGTTTTAGAGCTTAGTGGTATTGTGTGTTGGTGGCGTTACCAGTTAACATACTGCGCATGTAACACACACACAAAAAAAACGTTGGATGCCTACAGTGATCAGTCTACATGAAAAACGTTTGTTGTGTTCGTAATTTATGTAATTTGCTCTTCGACTTCCAGTAGGCATGAAGGATTCAGTGAAAGCAATTACTCGCTATTATAGCAAACTTTTGAATCCACTGGACACTTGAATTCTCTATATCGATTCTGAGAGTTTTGTTATTCCTCTTCTTATTTACTGTTTCAATGTCATCCGTAAGAATAAAATTAGAGGCAGTGGGATTAGGTTCTGATCTATATACTGTGTATTAATATTCTGCGCTGCTAAGTAAATTTTAAAGGTTATATTCTTTACGTAAAACCTAGTAGCAATTTCAGCCCTATGATCGACGATGAACTTCAGAAATACAATTACAGAATAGTGGCGTATCGATTATGGCTCCTCACCATCAACAGTAGTTGTTACCCACTGTTTCGTATTTGTTATTTGACCGTTGACACCCTTTAGAGACCAACCTGATCTTTCGACAATGCCGTTTTTCACTTGCTTCTTAATATGTACTGAAACTACAGATTTGTTGAAAATATTAACTGTTAAATACGCTATTCCACAAATTAAAAACTTCCAGTTATTCTTTATATCTTGAAACTTACTACCATTCACTTTCACTGAAGAAAAGATACATAATAATAAAATGAAATCATAGATTAGAATCTCAAAACATAATGTGAATGGTTAAAATGAAATGAACTAAAAATCATCTTCGTGTCTAAAACACGTTACTATTCCACAGAACTTCGGCACCTCTCAAATTTTTTGACACCTCTGATGTTTAGCCACGTGTGGACAAATAGTGAGTCTCATGAAGCAGCACTGTTTAGCCGTCACAAAACAAAGCCTAAAAAATCAGTAAATAAAACTATTCTTCTACTGTTGCTCCGAATCGCATGCACCAGCCGCCCTCTGCTGCGACAACGACTCGAATTCTATCGGGTATTTGATTTTTCTCTTCTTTTTCGGGCCTCCTTACCTCCCCTTCTAGCCCAACTTTCGCTCTCCATTCACGCCTTCATCGGCGAGCTTCTCCTCAATATTTTTCATTTGTGCTGCATTGCCTTTTACCCTTCTTGCATATACACGTGTGTCGTGTATCTTTTAGAGACTGCATGAATATATAACGCGAGTATTTCTTCTCTTAGCAAATTAAATATTACATATCTTGTTGTGAATTAGTTTGTTTGTCCAGGTTCCACTTACTACGTTTCCTTAAGATTATATAAAATATACGTCTATAAAAAAAGAAAAAAAAACAAACAAACTTGAAACATCTGTTGCAGTTTATTGGTTAAAGGCTGAAAAAAACACCTCTGCTGATGCTGCTTAGGATCGCGTATAGCCTCCTTCGACTTCCACAACAGCTCGAAGTCTGCTGGGAAATTGAGCCCACAGCTCATAACTAGGAGATTCAAGTAACTCATTCCAAGCGTCATGAATCACATCAGAAAGCTGTCAGCGAGTTGACGGTAACTCTCCATTTTCCCGTATTACTGTGATCATTTTTGCTCAAATATTCTCAATGGGATTCATGTCAGCTCCTTTAGGTGGCCATTCCATTACAGTAATATTACTATGGACGTCGAACCACATCTTAACCACACGTGCCATGTGAATAGGCGAGTGATCTTGTTGGAACATGATCTGATCTTCGCCAAATCTTGCTGTCACAGAAGGCAACATCACGTTCTCCATAATTTATATGTAATTGGGCGCATCGAGTCTACCTTCCACTTTCCACAGGAGCCCAGACCCGTCGGCCGATATCCATGCCCATACCGTTGCCGACTCCCTGCCACTCCTCCGGCAACTGTAAATATGTTCTGGATTATACTTAGCACCTTTCGGCCGGTAAACAAGTACTTTCCGGTTGATGCCGTAGAGAAAACTTTTTCGTCCGTGAAAATCGCTTGCTTCCAAAACTGGAGAGGTTAGTCGACATTTTCAACAGCAAAAGCAAGGCGGGCTTCTCTGTGGGAAACAGTCAATGTCTCTTTCACAGCAGCGCTTCTTGCTCTCAGTCCACCTTCCCTTAGACGACGAGCGACGGTCTTACTGCTAACATTGAGACCCAAAGTCTGCTGAATTTCTCGTTCGTTGACAAATGGGTGGTTCTCACTGAAACGGCGTATCTGCTGATCCTGAGCTGCTGTTTTTTTGCGGCGACGGCCATGAGGCCTTCCATTCAGCTTACCAGCCTCTTCCTTGCGTCTAATCCACCTGGCTACCGTCGACTTGTCAAGACCCATTTACCGTTGACTGCATGATTCGTCGCGGTTAATATCTGCTGCGAAAACAGCGCTAATAGGAAACAGACTGCCTCCTCCACGACTGCAGCCACAACGCAATGGCCAAGTATGTGTAACACGGAAATCGATGGCATAAACGAGAGATCGCAAGCCCTTACTGGTTTCATTACATAGTGGAGCAACTTAGAATCTATAATTTTTCTCAGAAGGGATTTGTCAGCTCTTGTCATGTCTTATTCTGATAAATATTACATGGAAGGAAATGTTTACGTTTTGCATATACGGCCGGCCTAACGCAACAAACATTTCAGAAATATCTGAGGCAACCTGAAGAACACTACGTGAATTTTAGTTGTAGAATGTTGCCTTATAAGAAGGAAAACGTGTTTATCCTCGCCCGCCGTGTTTCCAAGTGGCGCAGTTTACTCTAAGGCATACATAGTTCTCGGCGGGCTAAGAAGCGACTCGACTAACGAGGGGAACTCGCCAGGTGCCATACGCTGATTGTCCGGAAACTTTGCTCAGTGAAGGAGAGCACAAAATAAGCGAACACGTGTTTCGGCTTATCTGCAGACCCTCGACTGTTTCCGAGAAAACGACGGTCAAAGTTATCAATGCGCAGTTGCTATAGTATAGATACCTTTTGCGCCCGAGAATCCAATTGAAGCGGTAGCGCAGTGGCTACCTTCGTTCCTTCTTAACTTTGATTCCCGAGTTCCTGTAAGGTTGCAAGGATATTCACAAATATTTCACATCATTTTCTCATTAGTTTTTTTTAACTTCTTTCAGTACATAGTACATTAATTGACGAATAACGACAACATTGTTTCAACATAAATTGGAATAAACATTCGTAGATAATTCAGAGAGTGAGAGGAGAAAAAGGATCAACCGGGTTTCGAACTCGCAGCGAAAAGTTCTGAAGTCACGACGGTAGCCGCTATGCCACCAGTTCAACTGAATCCTTACTCGCTAAAAGGTATCTACACTATAGCAACGGCGCATAGAAAACTTTGACCGTCGTTTTCTCAGAAGCGGTCGAGTGTATGCAGATAAGCCGAGACACGTGTTCGCTTATTTTGCCCCCTCTTTCACTGAGCGAAGTTTCAGCAAGATTGGGGTGTGACACTTGGTGGGCCCCTCGTAAGTGGCGTGCGTTGCGATTCAGTAGACAGGACGCGTCCACTTTCCTTGACTACTCATTGACATGTTTGGAAACTTTCGTTTTTGTAGTGGCAGTTTGCGTTATGAGGGCTCGTTTTCCTGATCACGATCTACTAATGGACTTTGCTCCTAATTTACGTTACTATGTAGTAGACCTACTGCAACGACTTGAACCGCAACGACTAGAAACGGAAATGTTTGTTTATTTGGATAGTCCGCTTCTTAGTTGCCATATTTCACTACAGTATTTTCCTTTGTTGCAAAACGGGAAGTTTAGATGACCACTTCGACTTGGGAACATAAGTAACAATTTAATACTTTGGAACAGTTACGTGTGGTGTACGAGGAATACATTAAACATGAAAGCTGCGTCCAGTAACAATAATTAACTTTCGGTTAGATTTCAAAACACAAGTCGAAATACTGTCAGTTCATCTCAGTACCAAGTAAAACTTAAACTGGAACAATCGTAGACATACTTTTGTGGGGAAGGCAAACGAAAGACTGCGTTTTATCGGCCGCACACTAAGAATACGCAACAGGTCTACTGAAAACACTGCCTACACAATGTTTGTCCGTCCACTGCTATAGTATTCCTGCGCCGTATGAGATGCTTGACAGATGTGATTGACGGTGCCCGCCAAAAACGTCCAAGGAACGGTAGCACGATTTGTAATGTCACGAAATAGGGGAGAGAGAGTCCCAGATTTGATAAGCGAGTTGGGGTGACATTCATGAAAACAACAGCGTTTTTCGTTGCTGCGAGGTCTTTTCACGAAATTTAAATCACCAACATCTGTTCTGAATGGCAAAACATTATTTCCTCGGGAACGTGCACAGGAAGAAATGACCATAGTGATAAAGTAATGCAGGGCTCGTAAGAAAAGATTTAAGTTGTCCTTTTTGCCACACGGTGTTAAAGAGTGGTACGGTAGAGAAATAGTCCGAAGTTGGTTCGATGAACCCTCTGCCAGAAACGTAAGTCTGGATTGCAAATAAATCCTTTATATGCAGTCATGTAGATGTAACAACGAAATTATGTTGTAACTGCGACATGAGAGTTACATTTGATTTGAACATCGAAGTTGTTTGCTGTTTAATTATTTTTTTGTCCATTATTTTCAGCCATAGACAAACACCTAGGTGCATTAAATTGATACTGAAATAAAGTGTCATGCATAGACCAATAACCATAAATTCTTAACTACTTGTTATTGTTCTGCAGTATCTGCCAGCGTCTTCGGAAGTGGATATCGAATACGATGTTTGTAGGGTGTTTATAACTAGATATTGCAGACGACTTCGAACAAAATTTGAAAGCAGCTTCGTCTAAGTTCCGTGACCAAACGATTTGAGTTGCTGGCGAATACAGTTTATCCTAACTAGACAGTATATATTAACATTATACAAGAGGTGGAAAGGGTTTCGCCGGGTGCGGTAGTCGAGCGGTTCTAGATGCTTCAGTCACGAAACGCACGGCTGCTTCAATCGCTGGATGGAATCCTAACAAGGGCATAGATGTGTGTGATGCTCTTATGTTAGGTAGGTTTAAGTAGTTCTAGGTCTAGAGGACTGATAACCTAAGCAGTTTGGACGCATAGTTCTAAGGGCCATTTTTTTACCTTTCGCGTAAATTTTCCTTACATTAACGGGCGTATCTTCAGATTGCATTGACATAGAAGCTCACTTTTATACACCACCAAGGAACGATATACCGCAGGAAGTGCGATACATTTCCACTTATTATGTCTACCCGTACTCGAGGTAAACGGGTTTTAAGGGTTCGGTAGACAGACAAACGGTCAAGAAAGACTAGTGAGACTAGTAGGGTCCCATTTTTACCGATTTTGTTGACGAAATCCTAACAACGAAAACTGCTACGACAATTGCTGAAGATGAGGACCGCATAAATAATTCCCCGTACTCTTTATTCGAAATTTTCTAGTTGCAGTCAATATATCAGCATATTAATTGCAGCTACGCTCTCGATCCAAATCACGTTTACAGGGATACAAATAAAATCCATTTGCCTATATACGTGGTAATTGAGATCCCAGTATTAATGCCACCGCGTTTTAGAAGTGCGGGCATTCCCATTGCTAGCTAGCTTAAGAAACACTTCGGCTAATGAGCGTTTTCTGGCTATGGTGAGCCTAATGAAGAATTCGAAACATTGTAGAATACGTTTGGCAGCTACATAGCCGTTTATTTCCTGAGGTGGTGCAGAAGTATCCCACTAAATTTACTCGCTAATAACAGTATTTTGTCATTTCGACAACCAACCCGAATGATTGCCACATAAACGGTGACATCATGGCAGAAAATTCATGTTTTTGAGTCCAGAAAGCTCTATGCAACAGAAAGAAACTGCAGGTAATTTTGCCATTTTCATTGCGAAACTGCCGGCTTATTCATATCTGGGGTAATAATAGAGGGATGTTTGCCTGGGTTGTCTGCTAGTGTAGTGAAAGGTGTTTGCTACTGCAAGGTAGGTATGGTTTGTTTTCGGTTCTAATCTCGATGGAGGCTGATAGACTACCAGTAAAGCAATTTTAAGAAATTCTCGCGCCCCCAATACGTTTTATTGCTACCTTTATTCTGTACTGGAGCCCTGTGAATGTCAATATGAAACTCTTGTAGAATTTCATACTTGTTACTGTCTACTTTTTCCGCTTCTGTCAATAACTAAATTGTCTTAAGTGTGGCATTGAACGATTTTTAACTGAATTTCGTTATGAATCTTCACGCATTGCTAAATTTGCACACTTTCATGGTAGGTCAGCAACGGTAATCCAGTATGACTGGTCTGAACGTTGACACAGACCGTTTCGCGCCAGAATGCGCATAATAATTTGATAATTCGTAACGATATGGGGTACTTTGTCTTACTAAAACAGTTATGTTATATCGATAAGCTGAAATTCATTTTTATTTGTACAGTTCATACTAATTATGGTTTCTTCTTTCCTTTATATCTTACGTTTACGTGTTTTGTTTAACACACTAATCAGTATTAATATAGTCTTACACATGATTGAAAACAGTCTGACAAAGTTGGGATAGTTTGTCAATTTCACGCCTGTGTCTATATGTTGGTAGCACTTCGTCGCCTAGCCTGTTATGCTGTGTAACAGACTTTAAAGCTGTGCGGATCAGCATAACTAAAAGGCGAGGGTTCTCGCTCGTTTGGTCCACGACTGTACATTACCATGAGGGGTGAGGTACACGTACACACGTGGTTTCCGTTTTCAATTACGGAGTGGAATAGAGTGTGTCCCGATATGTCAGGCCAATAGATGTTCAGTGTGGTGGCCATCATTTGCTGCATACAATTGCAATCTCTGGCGTAATAAATGTCGTACACGCCGCAGTACGTTTGGTGTAATGTAGCCGCAGGCTGCCACAATACGTTGTTTCATATCCTCTGGGGTTGTAGGCACATCACGGTACACATTCTCCTTTAACGTACCCCACAGACAGAAGTCCAGAGGTGTAAGATCAGGAGAACGGGCTGGCCAATTTATGCGTCCTCCACGTCCTATGAAACGTCCGTCGAACATCCTGTCACGGGTCAGCCTAGTGTTAATTGCGGAATGTGCAGGTGAACCTTCATGCTGATACCACATACGTCGACGCGTTTCCAGTGGGACATTTTGGAGCAACGTTGGCCGATCATTCTGTAGAAACGCGATGTATGTTGCAGTGCTCTCCGATACACACGATCGAACAGCGGAGGAGTGGTACTCAAGCGTCAACTTTAGGTTACAATATCTCCGGATGTAATTAACATTTTACAATGCAACAAACGGCACTGATTACGTATTTGTTTATATGTTCAGATGTGCCATGTGCTAACAAAACTAACGGGGTTCCATTTAAAAAAGCGTAGGTTTGTGTTAAAAAACATACTTCCGTGCATTTTTGTATGGTTTGTATTAAACAATTACACTAGCCCCTCTCCTCACGTTCGGTCTGTGGAATCGGTTCGTCAGTGTTTGATGTGGTTTACGAAATATATCCAGCGGTAACGTTAGGTGACTCACCATATATATATATATATATATATATATATATATATATATATATATATATATATATGTGTGTGTGTGTGTGGGGTGGTGGATATATATATCATGCACATAAATTTTCGATAGTCACAAAATTACTTTCATACGAAATTTTTCAGTCCTTACCTGAAAGAGAAAAACACAAACTTTTTCACTTTTCACTACTCACATAGTTAATCACCATTGTAGGCACCAATGTGAGCATCCGTACCACACTTTCACTAAATCATTTGAAGTAGAGGGTGTTATGTTCTTAAATAGTAATTTTTTAGGTGAGTTTGCCATTTGTTTTATTGCTTTAGATGATGTTTCACTTGGAAAATTGAGTAACCTTTATAAGTTTTTCTTCATTCACTTCTGCTTTATACCGGGTGATCAAAAAGTCAGTATAAATTTGAAAACTGCACAAATCACTGAATAATGTAGATAGGTACAAATTGACACACATGCTTGGAATGACATGCGGTTTTACTGGAACCAAAAAAATACTATGTGTTTTCTTTTAATTGGAAAACTGTTATTAACCTTTTTAAATGGTTATTGGCAATACGTTACATCATAACATCGTAACATTTCACTGCATTATTAAGCCTGAATCAGAAACTTTGCAGTTCTCCTATCTTTTGTACATAAATCATAGTTCTTATGAACTGAAGGTGAATTTATGTTCTTAAATAGTGATTTTTTGTGTTAGTTTGCTATTTTTTATTGTTTTAGATGTTGCTTTACTTGGAAAATTGAGTAACCTTTGTAAGATTTTTCTTCATTTGGCTCCATTATCGTACGGATTAGTATGCTAAAGAAGTCATTTGTTCGACAGCACTTACTTTGCTTTGTTGTACATAACATTATAAAACTGCTTTTAGTATACTTGACAATCCGCATTTCTTAATATACAGGGTGTTACAAAAAGGTACGGCCAAACTTTCAGGAAACATTCCTCACACACAAATAAAGAAAAGATGTTATGTGGACATGTGTCCGGAAACGCTTAATTTCCATGTTAGAGCTCATGTTAGAGCTTTAGTTTCGTCCACCTACGCTCAATGGAGCAAGTTATCATGATTTCATACGGGATACTCTACCTGTGCTGCTAGAACATGTGCCTTTACAAGTACGACACAACATGTGGTTCGTGCACGATGGAGCACCTGCACATTTCAGTCGAAGTGTTCGTATGCTTCTCAACAACAGATTCGGTGACCGATGGATTGGTAGAGGGGGACCAATTCCATGGCCTCCACGCTCTCCTGTCCTCAACTCTCTTGACTTTCATTTATGGGGGCATTTGAAAGCTCTTGTCTACGCAACCCCGTTACCAAATGTAGAGATTCTTCGTGCTCGTATTGTGGACGGCTGTGATACAATACGCCATTCTCCAGGGCTGCATCAGCGCATCAGGGATTCCATCCGGAGGGTGGATGCATGTATCCTCGGTAACGGAGGACAATTTGAACATTTCCTGTAACAAAGTGTTTGAAGTCACGACTGTACGTTCTGTTGCTGTGTGTTTCCATTCCATGATTAATGTGATTTGAAGAGAAGTAATAGAATGAGCTCTAACATGGAAAGTAAGCGTTTCCAGACACATGTCCACATAACATATTTTCTTTCTTTGTATGTGAGGAATGTTTCCTGAAAGTTTGGCCGTACCTTTTTGTAACACCCTGTATTTGTGTACCTCTATTTTGTTGTCTGCATTTATTGGTTATTGGCCACCTACCTGAAGCAAAATTATGCGTTTCTCAAATGTTTTTGCCAGACATGTGGGAATTACTCATCAACTTTTGACCATAATTGTCAGTCTCCTCTTTCTCCCCTTTTCATTTATACATACTGTCACGTAGAAGAAGGTGTAATTAGACAAATGACGAACACTAACTTCACTTAATGAAGGTTTATGCAGTACTTGCACATACAAGAGCGCCGAGCGAACTGCCTCCGGCCAGAACACATACGGTAGATAAACAGTTAGAGAACATTCCAGTTCAATGATTCTTGACATTTGTGGGTACCACCAGAACGTACTCGAACCGGATATAGAAATTAAAATCTCGCATTTAAGGTGAGTTTTGAACTCACGACACTCCATGCAACGTTCTCGTATCATAACCACTACACCACCTTGACTGCTTCTTCTTGGACTGTGCTCCCTCCTTAAGAGAACAGCGTCGTCCTAGTCCGGGAACGAGTCATCGGTCCTGCATACTCCGACTCCCCATGACTGATGTTCACCCTAGCGGTGATCTTCTTAGAACTTCCTTTGTCACTTCGCTCATCGTCACCTTTCTGCTTGTTGCCTGTCGTTGGAGCTTTGAATTTACCCTGGTTGCAGGATCCTTATAGGGCTCCATTCGATGGACGTGGACCATATCACGGAGTTTCGTCGTCTTGTGTCGGGGTCAAAATATTCAACTTCATAAGTAACATCAGACAACTGTTTTACAATCTTATAAGATCCAAAGCAGCGCCTGAGGAACTTCTCAGAGAGACCAACCTTCCGAACAAGAGTGAAGATCCAGACGAGATCCCCAGGCTGGTAGACAACAGGGTGGTGGCTCGCGTGATACCTTTGGCGATCGTCTTCTTGAGACTGCAGCGTCGAGCTAACTGTCGAACTTCCTCAAGTCTGGTTAACACTTGGCCGATGTAGTCATCGTCCGCGTCATCAGGATGTAACGAAAACATAGTGTCCTTCGTTGTAGTCGCCTCATACCCATGCACCAGAAAAAATGGAGTAAATCCCGTGGTGTCTTGTTTGGCGGTTTCGTAGGCAAACGTCACGAAAGGTAGCACCTCATCCCAGTTGCTCTGCTCAACATTGACGAACATTGATAGCATGTCAGCCAATGTCTTCTTAAGGGGTTCAGTAAACCTGTTAGTTTGAGGATGGTAGGCAGTCGTCATGTGAGGAGTAATGTTGCACCGACAGTTTATCTCTGACACAAGATTCGATTGAAAAATTTACCCTCGAACCGTAATTAAAGACCTTGGGCCACGGTGTTTTAATACAGTATCTTCCACGATGAATTTGGCTACCTCGAATGTTTCGGCTGTTTCCACGGCTTTTGTAATGGCATAGCGTGTCAGATAATCAGTGCAAATAGGAATCCATCTATTGCCACTAGCAGACTTTGGAAGTCGTCCGAGGCGGTCAATCCCAACACGCTCGAAAGGCGTTTCGGCTGTTGGAATTGGTGTGGATCGGCCAGGTGGTTTCTGAGGAACTGCCTTTCTCCTCTGGAACTCTCGACAGTGGGACACATAGTGACGGACATTCCTAAATAAACCTGGCCAGAAAAACCTCTTGCGGATCCTATAGTATGTCTTAATAAATCCTAAATATCCGGACTCGGGTGTGTCATGGAATTTCTGGAGAACATCTAAGCGCATGTGTAAAGGAATCGCTGGTAGCCATCTCTTTCCCAACGGATCAAAGTTAACTACCTTAAATTATCCTATCATGTCCTCTGACCGATGTAAGGCAAGCATTATTTGAGGTATCTTGGCGTCCTTCTTCTGCTCAGCAGAGAGATCCTGGAGTGCTGCGAGACAGTCACTATCTTCATCAAATTCTTGAAGCTCTTGCACAGGGTTTCTTGAGAGACAGTCGGCATCTTGGTGTTTCCTTCCACTTTTGTGCACTATGGTAATGTCATACTCTTGAAGAGGTATGCCCACTTGGCGAGTCGTCCTGTTGGATCATTAAGACCTGTCAACCAACAAAGAGAATGATGGTCTGTAACAACTGTGAATGGCCGTCCATAGAGATACTGCCGAAATTTGCACATGGCCCAGATCACGGCAATACAATCTCGTTCTGTAATTGAGTAGTTTCTCTCGGCTTTTGTAAGTGTCCTAGAAACATAAGCTACAAACTTCTCTTTTCCATCCGAAATTTGCGTCAGAACAGCACCGATCCAATACCTACTGTCATCTGTGCGGAGTTCTGTAGGTGCTCTCTCATCATACAGACCAAGTACAGGGTCAGTCGTCAGAGCTTTTCGCAGCACATCGAATGAATCTTCTTGAGCACCATACCAGGTAAATTTAACATAGGCTCTTAACAAACCTTGGAGTGGCCTGGCTTTGATACGAAAGTCTTTTATAAAACGACGGTAATAAAAACATAATATGAGGAAGCTTCTCACATCTATAATGCTTTTAAGAATAAATTCCGTTATAGATCTCACATCGTCTGGGTCTGGCCGCACACCTTCGTTTGATACAAGGTGTCCAAGTATTTTCAATTCTTTTGCTCCAAAGAGATGCTTTGTTGGGTTTAGCTCGAGTCCGCCTTGTTGGAGACACTTAAGAACCGCCATCAGCCTTTTTATGTGTTCATCAAATGTCTCTGAGAACACTATAATGTCGTCTAAATAACCAAGACAAATCTTCCACTTCAGGTGACATACAGAAGATTATCCATCATCCATTCAAAAGTTGGTAGTGCATTACTCAAACCAAACGGCATTACCTTAAACTCATACAGGCCATCAGGGGTGGTGAATGCAGTTTTCTCACGATCAGCCTCATCTGCTTCGATTTGCCAGTATCCCGAGTACATGTCCATGGTTGAGAAAAACTTAGCCCCCTTCAGACAATCTAGTGTATCGTCAATTCATGGTAGGGTGTAAACGTCCTTTTTAGTTACCTTATTAAGCTTCCTGTAATCAACACATACACGCCAACTGCCATCCTTCTTCCTGATGAGAACCACTGGTGACGACCATGGGCTCTGCGAAGGCTGAATGATGTCGTTCTTCATCATTTTCTCTACCTCCTCACGATTTATTCGACGTTCCGTTGGTGAGACACGGTATGCTCTCTGGCTTATTGGTCTCCAGTGCTAATCCGGTGCTGATTCACCGAACCCGTTCTTAAACGAGATGACAGAGGCTGGGATGATTAAGTGGTTCTTCAGTGGTACTCTTCTCTTACATTCCACTATAAGATCCATGGGTTGATGCATGGCATGACACATGACAGTTACCTTTCTATTGCTAACTGTAGGAATGATCACTTCATACAGCACACATAGTCTCCATACACTATGATGCGCATCTTCCTGTCCACAGTATCTCATCTCGTCTAGCATTATCTTCGAGCGACCACAAACTATAATTGCCTGAGAAGCTTACAAAAAATCCCATCCGAGAATGACGTCAGGACTAATCTCTTGTAAGAGGAGGAATTCTAAGGGCTGTGTATCACCACTTACACCCACACGAATGACATATCGTTATGTAGATTTTACATATTTCCCATTATCCACCTTCAGCAGAGACGTTTTGCTGTCGACGAATACGGATTTCTGCAATTGGCGACGGTACTTCTCCGAAATGCTTCAGAGTCCACAAGAGCTTGGGCTAGTCGGCCATCCATGAGGATATAGACGTAGTTTCCTATCATTTTGTAGTGATCGCCGGCGGAGGATTTTTTTCTTCGGCAGCCTCGCCTGCAAGGAAGGTCACACCCATTAGTTTTCCAGGTTGCGGCGGCTAGGTGATCGGCTGGAGCTTCTAAACGGTGATAGAGACCTTGATCGGCGTGTCGGACAGCGTCCTCTCCAATGCCTAGCTTGCGGTGATGGTGACCTACGTCGTCCAGCACCCACATCGTCTTGTTCACTTTTCGTCGTCCCGGAGTTGGCGTCGGCTAAGGTCGGTCTGCTGTCTTCTGTCGCGGGCGTCATCAAATATCCGCCGCCTTTCTCGATAATAGCGCACCACATGTCCCGGTCGTCCGCAGTGGAAACATACTGGTTAGTTATCCTGGGTCCTCCAGACGTCAGTCTTCCTTGGTGCCCAAAAAGGTTCCTCGATCAGCAATGTAGGAACGTAACTTTGCCCGGGTCTCGACTTTTTCACCGTTTTAAAGGGAAATGAAGGACGAGAGATTGGGTTCAATGTCTCTCCCACTTCCTCCCTTATGACCTATTGAAGCCTATCGGGTTTTTGTTCGCCATTCAATCCACGGTTTTTTGCTCGCCGTGCAATCCAAGTGCCTTCTGAGCTTCCTCTCTCACTATCTGACAAAGAACACTTGTGAAATCAGTTCCTTCCTCCATCACAGACATCGATACTACGTTTGGAAGCCGTTCAAACTTCTTGCATTGTCTCGATATACTTTTATCATTTTATGAAATCGTCTGCTGTCGAAAGCTACTTCAGGAGTAGGGCTTGATACATGTCCCCAGCAACACCCTTCATGAGATGTGCAACCTTATTTTCCTCCTTCATTCTAGGATCAAAAATTTGACACAGCTCCAAGACATCTTGAGTGTAGAATGGTCTAGTTTCTCCTGGACGCTGTGCCCCGCACTTTATCTTCAGCCTTGCACTTCTGTCGTTGTGTGTCGCCGAAATACTTGCGCAGTTCCGCCTGGAATACTTCCCAACGGGTGAACTTCTCGTTGTTCTCATACCACTGCATGGCAGTGCCCTCCAAGTAGAAAAATACGTTAGCCAAACACATTGTGTCATCCCATTTGTTAAATTTGGCCATACGCTCATATATCTTCAGCCACTTGTTTGGATCTTAGCCATCGTCGCCAGAGAAACCGGAAGGATGCCTCATGCGGTGGCACACATTTGCCGTCATCATAACATCCTCTTCTTCTTCTGTCTCCGATAGATTGCGATCTGCTGAATATGACTCGGACTCGGGTTTCTCGCTATGTAAACGGCGGCTCTGTCCGGGCCTGATGGGAGCCAATGTGTAGTCGATAATGTGCGCTAGCACAAGTTCCAGTACCCAGCGTCTCCACCAGAACAATGTCAAGTAGAAGAAGGTGTAATTAGATGAATGACGAACACTTCATTTAAAAAAGGTTTATTCAGCAGTTGCACATACGAGAGCGCGGAGCAAACTCCATCCGGCCAGAACACACACGATATATATACAGTTACAGAACATTCCAGAACAATAATTCTTGACATTTTTGGATATTTCCAGAATATACTTGAACCATATATATTTCTTACCTTCATACAGCCTTACCCCCAACTGACAATAAGTAATTAATGCAGAGTCTGTTGTTTCAGAGTTTAGGCGATTCCAGCTTTAAACTTCTCTTAATGCAAAGTGTTCCATGTTTCTTAGTTACTAACACTTTTTACGGATCTTATTTATTGCTTATTTACTTTAGCCATAGTTTCTCCATTATTGGTGCTCAAAAGTTACCCCTTGTTACTTTAACCTTTAGAAATAACGGTTGCAAGCTACCTCTCACATTGTTTTGTGAGTCATCGTTTTGGTGTAGTCACTTTTGGGAATCATTCTTATTCTCTAGGAAGACATTACAAACTAATAGCATACATACAATTTTAAGATATATATTACTTACTTACTATGACAGGACAGAAGAAGGTAATGAAACTTGAAAGGGAAATAAAGTTTCGTTAGGCTGGGACCGCACAGTACATCAAACGGTGTATCCACCAAAGAGAGGCCGACTCCCTACAGAAAGTAGTTGCTGCGCTGTTTAAAACGCTTTGTTATCATCCTGAATGGTTCTTGATGCCCATGCAAAAAGCTCTTGATTTTAGATCATCCTTTAGTTCTGACTGCTACTAGCTTATCAATGCTAAAACTATTAGGGGAAGCTTCTGTGTCATGCCTTCTTTTTCTGTTCAGAGCCCTTTTACCTGAAATTTGATTTGTTGGTCGTATCTCAGCACCTATTTCTTTTACTGTATAGTTGTCTTCTACATTAATATCTTGCACCTTACTACCGAATTCAGTATCTTCTTGCAAGTATCCGTTATTCCTCATTACTGTAATTGGCAGTTCCCATGCTTTATCAATACAGACTCTCTGTTTATCTGAAATCTGATCTACTGCTACATCATCTATATCAATTGGTATCAAAGCCTCGTGCTGTACTGGTCTAGAAACTTTTCCAGTAGCACCTATTATTCTTAAACCACTACCTTTCATTCTCATTAGGAATATCATCAAGGACTGCTTACGATAAGACACTTACTTCACTAACACTATGAAGAATACAATGCTGTGTTACTTCTAAGATGTCCATTTCTTTAATAGGATGAGTTATTTTAGTCTGAACAGATTCCTAACAGACATCTTCTAATATATCCCTTTCAATCTGTTTCCCGCTAAAGTAATTTTGCTCAGTTGCAAGTACATTCACACATAAATTTACAGGGTCTTCAATCTCTACAATCTCAGCTACCTTTTTCGACCAGTCCATCAATTTTAAATCAAAGCACTTGACGAAGTCCTGTACTTCCGTTTGCTGCACATCAGCTAAACTATTTTTTCATCTCTGAGCAACTGCAAGTATTGGGACAAGGCAGGCCTCAGTCCAAAGTACCGTTATCCAAGATGGTGGAGATGACGTTATCCAAGATGAGGGCTGTGACGTCCATCAAGATAGTGAATTTTGGCTAGAAGTGTGATTTATGGCGGGAAAGTGCCACACCCCCTCCCCCAGAAAAATGGTGCAAAGTTCAAATTCCAAAAGGATAATGCACCACACCAATCTTATCTCTACTAAGCGAAGAAATGGCGGGAAAAGTACTTGTCTTTATTATTTAACCAATTTCAAGCATATGTGTTCGCCACTAGGTCTGGACTCCAACTGGCTTAGTTCATATCGGTGCCACCAGATGATGCTCTCCTGACGTCAGGTGATGACGCAAGTATGACGCGAGTACCGTTATTCAATATGGCTGCACCCAGTGTGTTCACTGCAGGCTCCAGAGTCCAACTGACTTAGTTCATATCGTGGCCACCAGAGGGCGCATCCCTGATATCAGGTGATGACACAAGATCGTCTGCTCTCTGTTTCTTGCGCTATATAACTGGACATGCGCCATGTCAGTGGCCCGCGAGTGAGCGGGCGCTGACGCCACAGCCTCCAGCCTAGACCTTTATACTCACGCTGGACATAGTCTTCTCTAAATAATCTAACTAAAGTAACACCCACATTGCTCATCTAACATATTAATTAGCTAAGTAATTAACTCCATTTTAATTTTAATCATATTCAATAAGTGAATTTACAATTTCGTATTCAATTATTAAATGAGAAGTTCTACATTTTCCCACTATGAGCGCAGTGTTCATTCATGACCTACCACCCCCCACCCCTCGAATGCTGCACTCCTATTGGCTACTACATTAGTCATGTGATTCGAGTTCATAGATGCTAGGACTTGGAATCAATTTTCGCCAATCTCACACCCACCTGGACTTGGAATCAAATAGTTAAAGTCTCCACCACGATCCTCAACCCAACACCACGTCCCCATACCGACCCATGTTGGCGGGCTAACGTGTACTAACGTGCAGTAACATGCACTAACGTGTACTGACATGTACTAACGTGCACAGTTCATCCCATCATCCAAGATGGTGGGGTGAAATGGGGTAAAACAGATCTGAACACAAGTCTTTAGTTTGCCTCCAGTTTCTCCACCACAAGATCTAGACTCCAACTGACTTGGTACACACTATTGTCACCACATGGTGCTGTCGTCCCTCATGTGACATAATCCAAGATCGTGGTCTTGAGGAGAAACTGGCTAAATAAAATGTTGGAAAATAAATAGAGTGCACTCTTTCCTTACTCCATCCAGCAGCCCAGCACAGCCGGAGTTATTTTCACGCCATTTCCTCCTCAAGACCAAGATCTTGGATTACGTCACATGAGGGATGACAGCACCATCTGGTGGCAGTAGTGTGTACTAGGTCAGTTGCAGTCTAGATCTCGTTTTGGCAAAACTGGATGCAAAATAAAGACTTGTGTTCAGATCTGTTTTCCTGCCATTTCGCCCCACCATCTTGGATGTCGTGATGTGTTGTGCACGTTAGTACACGTCAGTACACGTTAGTGCACGTTAGTACATGTTAGCCCGCAACATGGGATGGTAAGAGGAAGTGGTGCTGGGTTGAGGATCGTGGTGGAGACGTTAACTATTTGATTCCAAGTCCAGATGGGTGTGGCACTGTCGAAAACTGATTCCAAGGCCTAGGGTCTATGAAGTCAAATCACGTGACTAATGCAGTAGCCAATAGCAGTGCAGCATTCTAGGGGTGAAGGGTGCTATATCATGAATGAACACTGTGCTCATAGTGGTAAAATGTGGAACTTCTCATTTGATCACTGAATATTGAAATTATAAATTCACTTATTGCGTAAGATTAAAATTAAAATGGAATTAAGTATTTTTAGCTAATTAATACATTAGATACGCGACGTGGGTGTTACTTTAGTTAGATTATTTAGAGAAGACTATGTCCAGCGTAAGTATAAAGGTCTGGGCTGGAGGCTGTGGCGTCAGTGGCTTCTCGCTCGTGGGCCACTGACGTGGCACGTGTCCAGTTATAACGCCCAAGAAAGAGAGAGAGAGAGAGAGCAGTCGATCTTGTGTCGTCACCCGACACCATAGTAGCGCCCTCTGGTGGCCAAGATATGAACTAAGTCAGTTGGACTCTGAAGCTCGTGGTGAACACAGTGGGTGCAGCCACGTTGAATAAAGGCACTTGCGTCATCACCTGGTGTCAGCAGAGTGCCCTCTGGTAGCAGCGATGTGAGCTAAGCCAGTAGGAGTCCAGACCTAGTGGCGAACACATATGCTTGAAATTGATTAAATAAGTACTTTTTTCCCGCCATTTTCTTCGCTTAGTAGAGATAAGAGTGGTGTGGTGCATTACCCTACTGGAATTTGAACTTCGCGCGATTTTTCTTGGGGGGGGGGGGCGGGGGCGGCTGGCACTTTCCCACCAAAATTCAAACTTCCCGCCAAAATACGCCATCTTGATTGATTTCACAGCCTCCATTTAGGATGACGTCATCGCTGCCATCTTGGACAACGTTACTTTGGACTGAGGCTCGCCTTGTCACAATACTACTGTGTCTCTCTGCAATATTGCTATCTTTAATATTGTCGTCGGCTTTTTACAGTTTGTGGCAGGTCAATACGGCTAACAGGTTCCTTAACCTCATTAATATTACTAACCCCTTCAACCATCGATTCCTCCTCTTTAAAACCTTGAAAAACTAACTCTACGACCTCTACTGCAGCTTTAGCCTTCACATCGCCATTGTTGTTTAAGATGTAAGCTTTTACCTCATCTTCGTCCATATGAGATTCAAACCTGTTAATTTCATCCTCCCTATTATCTATAGCGATCTCTTGGTCTTCTTTGACCCATTTTTCTAAAGTGTCCAAAATGCTGTCGACTATATTATGAGAGTGGTTTAACGCATCACTGTTACTGTCTGTTCCTGTTTGACCATCCTGTTTGCATGTGTTGACTAATTGTGGTCTTTGTTTTTGTTACACGTTGTGTTACTGTTTCCGCCTTGTAAGCGGTATTTAGTTTCCCACTCGCGGCCTGTTATTTTCATTTGATACAGAATCAGATACTGTAGCATTTTTCTCTCCATCTAGTCTCCACGACACACTATTTATATCTCTGCTCACGTCATAATAACTGTTGCGAAAGCTTGTGACTGTCTACCCTCTCTTCCTCTACCACGGCCTTGATTACTATAATTAGATCTTGTGCTCCGAATCTCCACAGTTCTAACATTCACTTTCCCATTGTCATTATTTATCTTGTTTAGTGATTGTTAGAAGACCTGTTATTTATTTAGCATCTGCTCCTCAGCAGCAGCTACTTTTTCTAGTCGCTGTGAATATTTAAGGAACGTATCCACATTAACCCTAAGTCCGGAAATAATTCTCTTCTGTCAGTACCAAGACCGCTTACCTTCTAGTCCCATGATAGTCATTTCCGGTTTCATCTTTTCTGTCAGGTGTGACAGCCGTGAAATAAACTTTTTAGAGACTGTTTTACGGATTCGCGACCTGGAGAAAAATCTTTACCACTCCAAAACTCTCTCAAGACATCGTTTTGTTTGTTGTATGACCATTACTCGTTAAGAAATGCATTTTTAAATTCAGAAAGAGTTTCGCATCTTATCATTACGTCAGTTGACCTCCGCAAAGCATCTCCTGAGAAATGACTACTAATGAAAGAAAGTTTCTGTCACTCTGAACATGCACTGGGCAAAACATCCTCAAAATCATTCTAGCAGTCTAATGGATGAATTTGTTTAGCTGGATCAAAACGTAAAATCTGACGACATCCAGTGCTGGCGGCGTCAACTGAAACCACGTGCTGCACAGTAGTATTACTAGAACGACCAGAGGTTACTCTATTTCCTATGTTAGTAATATTAGTATTTAGTTCTTCCACCTCTAATTCTACTGCTTACACCCTGTCAGAAAATCTTTTACAAACTTCCTCACAAAATTTCACTGTGAGATTTTAGTTTTTTAATATGTTTCTGACAAGCATTTGCTTAAATTTTTATTTCCTCAAATCGATTAGAGAAAAGTTTGGATTCGTTGCCTATTCTTTCTGACAAGTTCCCTTCCAAAAGTTCATGTGCATCTTCGAAATCTTTGCGAAAGTACTATGCAGTTTATTTAGTTGTTGCCCTGCTTTGATTTGCAGATCATGGTGATTAGCATCAATTTTATAATTGAAACAACTCAGTTTTGAGGTCATTTCATCCTTAAATGCCTTATTACTATCCCTCAGTTCATTATCACTAGACTCAAGTGTTTGCTATTGGATCCCATTGTTTAGTTCTTGGTGATGCGATTCAAGTTTAGCAAACACTAATTACATCAAATTTGGAGCCTCCAAATTGCCGCTAGGAACTTCCACTGATTTTAACAGAGTTTCTAGCATTCCCTGACTTAACTGAATTACAGACATATTGAGCTCAGTTTCATGATATGACAACTTTATTAATTCTATATATTTTTCTTTTTGACCTCAACTTCTTTATCATAAAATGGTTCTAACTTTGCAGTATCATTGAAATTCAAATCAGACTCTCCTTTTGACAAATCACACTCCGATTTTAGATTTATTTCTTAGACAGAACCATCCCCATTAATTTCAGATTCTGATTCTGAGGATTCATTGTCAGACACGGGTCTATCTTAACTTTCACTTTGTTCTCTTCAGTATTTTCTATTTTTAGTAGTCCGTTAGCAGTAATTAACAAATACTTTAATTATTCTTGATTTAACCTAATTGCTTAATCTCGAGGAATGGTGTCGACGCGGTGTAGCAGCAAACGTGATGCTACTTATAAATACAGGCAGCACCAGCAGCTGTGACAGTGATTATGGTGGCGGGTTTTGCGTCCTGTGGTTGGTCCAGGGGGCGGTGGTGGGAAGGGGGGGGGGCTGGCACCAATCAGCGTTCGCAGTAGCTTGCCGGTGGCTCCCAGGTTCACGCAGCTCCGTGATGACGCACCGTCTTCTTCTAACCTCAGCGTCGGTGGTAGCCGCGATCCAGTGTCGTCTTCTTCCTGCCTTCCATCACGATCAAAGTTACTGTGGCTAACATTCACAGCTTAGGTTCCACACTCACGAGGAAATCTTAGCATTGTTCTCGCACTGGTTTCTGCCTATTTCACTTCGGTATCCTGTTAGTGCCTGCCCAATTCGATGTCTTCTACCGATTACTTTCACTGTTTAATTTCCTGTACAATGTGCCATATGTGTCACGGCGGGTCAATAATAAATAATAAGTCATTAGTAATAGGAAATATCAGAATATTGTTCGCCTTCTTTTACGAGAGCTTGGAAACTGGTCAGCCAGAAAGCGATGGAGAACATACTGACCATAGTTCCCAGTCTGCAAGTTCACATTCTTGTCCAGCCCACTGGAAGAAATGTTTCCGTTCTCTATTTACTAATCGGGGTAAGGAATTATTATTGTAAATGAAGATTTGGAGTTCTAATTGATAGATATATTGGATACATTTTCACACGCACACCATGGTAATATTCATGATGTTAATACTAATAACAAATGTGTCTGAGCTAAACAGCACTACGAGCAGCTCAGAGGACCTCTACGGTAGTTTCCCATTAAATGGTCTTTCGCTCTGACTTCTGATAATCAAAATAAATTCTACCCACAAAAATGGAAAATAACTGTCACCACTTGTCACGCGGATTTGTTGACATTGCGGGCGGCTCACTAACAGTTACTTCTGTGAAATCTAAGACAGTGTACAGTCCTCGCGAGTTCACTTTATATTATTACTGAAGATGTGCTTTTAGTAACAACTTGTCTCTGACGTCATCCGAGGTAGCGTGTTCTCCTGCGTTTGACTGACGCGGACCGTATGGTAGCTGAGTGCGAGGTGAACTGAAGTCTTGCTTCTCAAGCCGTATTTATATACGGGCACAGCGGACGGCCAAGGGAACATCTACTGTTAACAGCTCTATTATTTAACAGGTCTCTTCATGTGCTGTAATGAGAACTTTCCAGCATTAATATAACAGGTACTTAATCTACTACAGATAATTACGTTTTTTTCCAAATTTAGTTTCTCGTAAATTACTCGAAAAGTACTACAGGTGGCTCAATGGAGTCAGTAGTTACTATTTTTATGTTGAACTGAAGCTTCATACAAATTTTCATGTTTCTACGTCTAGTATTTAGCGCCTCCAATTTTTCTTAAACCGTGGATTCTTACCAAAATATTGCTTTAATCATGTTGAGACTTGTACCAGTTAATATTGATATACATCTGCACAATATGACCAGTTTTTGACTTCCTAGCTTTATTATTTAGCGCCACTTGTTTTTATTCAAATCGATGTATTTAGGGCCGGCCGCGGTGGTCTCGCGGTTCTAGGCGCTCATTCCGGAACCGCGCGACCGCTACGGTCGCAGGTTCGAATCCTGCCTCGGGCATGGATGTGTGTGATGTCCTTAGGTTAGTTAGGTTTAAGTAGTTCTAAGTTCTAGGGGACTGATGACCACAGATGTTAAGTCCCACAGTGCTCAGAGCCTCGATGTATTCAGGGAAAGGTATTCATCCGATCACTCGGAGATTTGACAGTTTAAACATTAATTGATTGGCGACTTCATAGAGTGCTGTGTGCACAACGACCATATACGTGAAATTAGAGAGAAGGTCAGAATTGGCCGTAATGTTGATGGTTAATTGACAGCAAAATCGATTTTCAACCACATAGCGGTCATCTTCAGTGCTGTGGTGTACAAATTAAACTCATAGGCACTGGTGTCAAGTTATTATCAGTAACCAAAGCTTATGAAAAGGTCAAAATAACTCTGTGATTGTTTCATAAGCTTTGGTTACTGATAATAACTTGACACCAGTGCCTATGAGTTTAATTTGTACACCACAGCACTGAAGATGACCACTATGTGGTTGAAAATCGATTTTGCTGTCAATAAACCATCAATATTACGGCCAACGCTGACCTTCTCTCTAAGTTTAAACATTAATATACTCAAGCACATGCTAACAAACATTGGAAAAGAAAATTTAAGTTTTAATTTCATTCTTAAATTATGGTGCAATACGTGCGTGCTACGCAGAGACGCGCTGTGGTGACGTGACACTACTAGCAGTGCACTGGGTCAAGTCCCTGCACACTCGCTCACCTCTGTATCTCTCAAATGATACAGCGCTTGTTTCGCTACAAAACTTGATCCAAAACGAGTAGATTACATCCTGACAATTCATTGTAGTTACAACATCTTGAATGGTAAAATTCAAATATATAAATTTGAATGAATAAAACAGATGGTGCGATAAAAAAAAAGCAGCAATCAGATTTTTCGCTACGAGACCGACAATCATCACAAAAATTAGTAGTTAGTTTTCTAGTGAAACTTCAAACAAAGGAGAGTAGGTTACAGTACGCTTGTTCGCCCACTGCTTGAATACTGCTCAGCAGTGTGGGATCCGTACCAGATTGGGTTGATAGAAGATATAGAGAAGATCCAACGGAGACCAGCGCGCTTCGTTACAGGATCATTTAGTAATAGCGAAAGCGTTACGGAGATGATAGATAAACTCCAGTGGAAGACTCTGCAGGAGTGACGCTCAGTAGCTCGGTACGGGCTTTTGTCAAAGTTTCGAGAACATACCTTCACCGAAGAGTCAAGCATTATATTGCTCCCTCCTACGTATATCTCGCGAAGAGATCATGAGGATAAAATCAGATAGATTAGAGACCACACAGAGGCATACCGACAATCCTTCTTTCCACGAACAATACGAGACTGGAATAGAAGGGAGAACCGATAGAGGTACTCAAGGTACCCTCCGCCACACACCGTGAGGTGGCTTGCGGAGTATGGATGTAGATGTAGATGTTTCCAATATGGATCATGACGGTATCGGGATTAGACCATACAATCCAGGAATATGCGTCTATTGCATAACTTAATTGTTCTGAGTGTAGTTCCATCAACTGATGGTAGTTTTTCAGAAGCGACACCAGCCTACAGACAGACACAGCTGCTGTCGCAAGCCGATTGGTGTGGCCGAGTGGTTCTAGGCGCTTCAGTCTGGAACTGCGCGACCGCTACGGTCGCAGGTTCGAATCCTGCCTCGGGCATGGATGTGTGTGATGTCCTTAGATTAGTTAGGTTTAAGTAGTCCTAAGTTCTAGGGGACTGATGACCTCAGAAGTTAAGTCCCATAGTGCTCAGAGCCGTTTGAACCATTTTTTTTTTTTTTTTTTTTTTTTTTGCTGCCGCTACCTTGCAGTGAGCGCGCCAGAATGGACGGCCCATGCTCTCCCCATGGTCGCTCAAGGCATGCCTGGGCGTGTTGTGCACGAGCGAGTAAGTGCGAACTGAAACGCCCATTTTTTGGAAACCTCTAGTTTCCATTCCCGCACGAAAGCGGCCACGTGGCTGTTTAGTCCCAGTCGGCAAGTACTTCCCTGCGTCTAGTCGACTGGGCCCGAACTGCGTGGGTAGTGAGTGATGGGGAGAGCCTGTCGCTCACTCTGATTCGCCTCACGGGTGCACCTCTTCGTTTCTCGATGTGTGTGCACCATATGGTGTGCGAATGTGCTAAATCATACGCTAACCGGTAATTAATTTGCAATATAACTGACTGCAATATAACCTTACCTAACACTAGCAGATAATAATAGTATATTACGAGTGAAGCATCATTTTGAACACATACTTTAAGATTGCTGAGGAATATACACTTACTTAAAAATAGAAATTCTCAGTGTTTCATAACGGATACATTAACATCGTGTACTTGCTATTCAAGTGATACAGGTGAACGCCGTATTGTCAAATAATTACTACTTTTCACAACAAAGAAATACACCTTCCGTTACTATAAGTATTTCGGAACCTTGATTTTCGTTCCGACTGGATTTTCGTTAACAGTATACGGTCGTTGTGCTGTCAGAATATGTGCAGGACGGAATGAAACTGAGAGTAACTAAGCTTGTATTATATGCCTGCGTAACGTTGTCAGTGAGGTAGAGGATCAAGTACTTTCGCGAGGCATTTTGTAAAAGAGTCACTATTTATGTTGAGACAGTAAGATCTTTGCTCTGTCCCTTTATACAGGTAAAGACTTTTTTATATGAAGTCTTTCTTGGCATTCTCTAAGCCCATGACTTGGTAAAATACTATAATGAGGTACAGGCTCACCATTCTTTGAGCAGGTGAAATACATAATTACATAAGGGTAGCAGGAACGCTCATAAAAAAAACTGTGTTCTCGCATTCTGGATACTGTAGATTGTGTGAGTGGATTTATTATGGAGGAGATACTAAACTATTTATAACGAGTTCGATCAGGTGAAGAACATTGTGTTAAAGGACAATATGAATATTTTTGCGTCAAATATTTGGGCTTAAAGGCGGCGGCGTACGATGATCTATAGTGAGCCAAGCTAAGAGTTTTACGCGTGCATTACCTGCAGCTAATTCTGGTTATATTTAAACCGTGGTGCGCTCGTAATTTGTCGCAGCACATCCAATATCCAAATCCATCCACCAACCCACACATTGAAAGTAAGTAAACGTTGACGCGATCTGTAAGAAATAGAGACAAAATGTTTATTATTCAAACAGGAGAATTATTTACAATACAATTAAAATACCTGACAGCAACAAACTGCCGAGACTCTACATTATTTCGAGTTTGAAGCTGGTGCATGAAATTATGGTCTGATACCGAATTCATTAGTGTTTCAAAGTACCTGCAAACGTGAGCTGGTGGGTTGATTTATATGTTAACGGCCTTGCGACATCTTACCTGAATGTCAAGTAATAGCTTGTACTGTGTATTAAATTGGCAACGCTCCCATTTGGTACTTTTTACGAATGCATACCTCAGTCGGTAAATCAGAATCTTAATACGATGAGTTTTTGTCCTTTAGAACAGGCATTTAACCATCAACTGTTTTATTTAGTGAGTATATAGTCTACCAGTTCCGATCGTAGACCGTGATCACTGGATATAATGTAAAACAGATAAGTTGCTTATCCGTATATCAGTCTTCCAACTACTATGATATCATTTCCTCAGGGACGGGGAGACGTATGAAGTAGGTATTTGAGTTCCATACTGATATCTATGGTCCCTTGACAGTGTAAAAAATTTATGCTTACAAGTCCATGCCGTTATTTATGTCACATATTTTAACATGTTTCTAGTATCGATATCGGTAACACACAAAAGTCATCGAAATGCTCAAGTCCCGGGATGGACGAACTATCTCTATTCGCAGTTAAGGTGGTACGGGACCCTCAGTCAGCAAGTCTACAAACACTTCTCCGGGTTTTTATTTATATTTTTTCATTTACGTTACAAGTTTTATGCTATACGTCTTTTGGTATGTTCATAGGTGCCTTGATAATATGTCGAAATCGGCCACTGTTTAATAAATATAAAAATCATACAGCTCATGAGGAACAATGGTTTCATTTGAAAGAAAAAAATTTTGAATAATTTTTCGAATGTATTATCATTGGCACACACTCAAAGCGAGAAATAAAAATATGTTCTGATTTAGTTGACTCAGTGACGCAATGACCTGCCTCCCTCCTCCAGCCCGTACCGTGGTTCACCTCGGCTTTAATACTGTGGACACAGCAAACCACGCGTGGCTCTGCTAGCCGGGACACCACACGACACGCGCTGTGAATGCGACCGCGGGCTCGCCGCAGACACGTTGACAAACCTAATGAGAGCTGAGGCCGGCTCTGTATGTGCTGATGCACCGACCACGGGCTTTCAGCTCTCCCACCTAATTACCCTTGTCTCTATTACAGCGAGAGTATATTGGTAGCGAATGGGAGAAAATGCACCACACGAACTCATCGGCTGCAAATAAGCTCACCACACAAAGTATCAGTCACACCATAGAACCGCACACTAGTCGCTGTGGAGAGCAGTGGGTGGCGCAGAACTGGTACCAGGCGGTCATGACAACCTCCACTCCTTTCATGACAGTTCAGTAGTGCTTATGTGCCAGGGTGATATGTGGGGTCACCGCAGTAAGGAGGATCCAAGTGGAGACGTAACAAAAAGGAGCTAGTGTTGTTGGACCACACAGGGAATAATGCCGCCCGGTGAATTTGTGCATAAACGCAGACTGTTCAGTGTATGAACCAGGAATGGTGTCACACTATCAGCTATATAAAAAGGCCTAAGAACAGTAGTCCTAAAAGCATATTGACAGATAGGGAGCAGAGACGAGTGTCTAGCCTTGTCGCCGAAAATTGGTTTCCAACACAACTGGTCCACCTTCATAGAGTGAAATGAAGGTTTTCATGATCAGATGACATTGTTGCTGGTCGATCTTTCAGCGTGTAAGGTTGTGGTCCGCTAAACTCTTCTGTTCATACAATTTTTGTTTTGTTTTTGATGGTCCGTTGCTGTACAGCGTCTGTACCGGTCTAACTGTCTAGGTGGCGGAGTAACATATTTCTGTCTTACAGTCACGCCATCACAGTGACATCATTGTACAGATAAGCTGTGACGCAACTACACAGGTAGTTGGAGTGGTGGCCGGACGAAGGATTGCGCAGAAGCTTTACTAACTGTTATCGTCTTGTCATAGATAAAAATAAAAAAAAAACTGTTTCCGATTCTGCAGAACTACTATCCATATCTCGCTAAGTTCCAAGGTCTCTTCTTTCCTATTAATATTACCTGTATGATTATATATACCTGCTATATAGCTAGAGAAGGCCGATATGCACGCGTCAATTCACGCAGGCTGGATTTAGGTCTGAAACAGGATACGTAATGAATGCTATAAAGAAAAGTACGTAGCTGCTGGAATACTTAACTTTAATCCAACATTTGTATACAGCATTCTTGATGATAGAAGTGAGACTCTCTCTAGAAATGGTTAATGGTGCCTTGCTAGGTCGTAGCCATGGACTTAGCTGAAGGCTATTCTAACTGTCTCTCGGCAAATGAGAGAAAGGCTTCGTCAGTGTAGTCGCTAGCAAAGTCGTCGTACAACTGGGGACGAGTCCTAGTACGTCTCTCTAGACCTTCCGTGTGGTGGCGCTCGGTCTGCAATTACTGACAGTGGCGACACGCGGGTCCGACATGTACTAATGGACCGCGGCCGATTTAAAGCTACCACCTAGCAAGTGTGGTGTCTGGCGGTGACACCACAATACCCCCCACCCCTTCCCCATGAACCATGGAACTTGCTGTTGATGGAGAGGCTTGCGTGCCTCAGCGATACAGATAGCCGTACCGTAGGTGCAACCACAACGGAGCGGTAACTTGGGTTGGGTTGTTTTGGGGAAGGAGACCAACAGCGAGGTCATCGGTCTCATCAGATTAGGGAAGGACTGGGAAGGAAGTCGGCCATCCCCTTTGAAAGGAACCATCCCGGCATTTGCCTGGAGAGATTTAGGGAAATCACGGAAAACCTAAATCAGGATGGCCGGACGCGGGATTGAACCGTCGTCCTCCCGAATGCGAGTCCAGTGTTTAACCACTGCGCCACCTCGCTCGGTGGAGGGGTATCTGTTGAGAGGCCAGACAAATGTGTGGTTCCTGAAGAGCGGCAGTAGCCTTTTCATGTGTTGCAGGGGCAACAGTCTGGATGATTGACCGATCTGGTCTTGTAAAACTAACCAAAACGGCCTTTCTGTGCTGGTACTGCGAACGGTTGAAAGCAAGAGGAAACTACAGTCGTAATTTTTCCCGAGGGTATGCAGCTTTACTGTATGGTTAGATGATGATGGCGTCCTCTTGAATAAAATATTCCGGAAGTATTCCATTCCGATCTCTGGGGGGGGGGGGGGGACTACTCAGGAGGACATCGTTATCAGAAGAAAGAAAGCTGGCGTTCTACGGAACGGAGCGTGGAATGTCAGATCCCTTAATAGAGCAGAAGATTAGAAAATTAAAAAAAGGAAATGGATAGGTTAATGTTAGATGTAGTGGGAATTAGTGACGCTCGGTGACAGGAGGAACAAGACTCCTGGTCAGGTGAATTCAGGGTTATAAATACAAAATCAAATAGGGTCAATGCAGGAGTAGGTATAATAATAAATAAAGAAATAGGAGTGCGGGTAAGCTACTAGAAACAGCATAGTGAACGCATTATTGTGACCAAGATAGACACGAAGCTCACGCCTACCACAGTTGGAAAAGTTGATATGCCAACTAGCTCCGCAGATGACGAAGAGATTGATGAAATGTATGATGAGACAAAAGAAATTATTCAGATAGTGAAGGGAGGCGAAAATTTAATAGTCATGGGTGACTGGAATGCGATAGTAGGAAAAGGAAGAGAAGGAAACGTAGTAGGTGAATATCGAATGGGGGTAAGAAATGAAAGAGGAAGCCACCTGATAGAATTTTGTACAGAGCATAACTTAATCATAGACAACACTTGGTTCAATAATCATTAAATAGGTTGTATACATGGAAGAGGTCTGGAGATACTCGAAGGTTTCAGATAGATTATATAGTGGTAAGACAGAGATTTAGGAACCAGGTTTTAAATTGTAAGAGATTTCCAGGGGCAGATGTGGACTCTGACCACAATCTATTGGTTATGAACTGTAGATTAAAACTGAAGAAACTGCAAAATGGTGGAAATTTAAGGAGATGGGACCTGGATAAACTGACAGAACCAGAGATTGTAGAGAGTTTCAGGGAGAGCATTAGGGAACGATTGACAGGAATGGGGGAAAGAAATACAGTAGAAGAAGACTGTTTAGCTTTGAGGGATGAAATAGTGAAGGCAGCAGAGGATCAAGTAGGCAAAAAGAAGGGGGCTAGTAGAAATCATTGGGTAACAGAAGATATATCGAATTTAATTGATGTAAGAAGAAAATATAAAAATGCAGTAAATGAAGCAGGCAAAAAGAAATACAAATGTCACAAAAATGAGATCGACAGGAAGCGCAAAATGGCTAAGCCGAGATGGATAGAGGACAAATGTAACGATGTAGTGGCGTATCTCACTACGGGTAATATAGATACTGCCTACAGGAAAATTAAAGAGACTTTTGGAGAAAAAAGAGAACCACCTGTAAAAATATCAAGAGCTCAGAGGGAAACCCAGTTCTAAGCAAATAAGAGAAAGCAGAAAGGTGCAAGGAGTATATAGAGGGTCTGTAGATGGATGATGTACTTGAGGATAATATTGTGGAAATGGAAGAGGATGTAGATGAAAATGAAATGGGAGATATGATACTGCGTGAAGAGTTTGACAGAGCGCTGAAAGACCTAAGCTGAAACAAGGCCCCGGGAGTAGACAACATTCCATTAAAACTACTGATAGCCTTTGGAAGAGCCATCCCTGACAAAACTCTACTATCCGGTGAGAAAGATGTATGAGACAGGCGAAATACCCTCAGACTTCAAAAATAATATAATAATTCCAATTCCAAAGAAATCGGGTGTTGACAGATGTGAAAATTACCGAACTATCAGTTTAATAAGCCACGGCTGCAAAATACTTATACGAATTCTTTACAGAGGAATGGAAAAAACTGGTAGAAGCCGACCTCGGGGAAGATCAGTTTGGATTCCGTAGAAATGTTGGATTAACGCTAACCAGTTGTGAGTACTACTGGACTTCTTTGAGTCGTATCTTGTCTGCTCAGTAACGCGATACTCAAAAATTAGAGGTCTTACATTAATCACGGTCGCGAAAAGATTCCACAAAGTGAAGTTATTGTATATTCTCATTAAACACAAACCCACAGACTTACTACCATCGTCATACGTTTACTTCATATTTACAATCACTTCTTGGTAAGAACACTTGTCACGATTCCTTATATCTTATACGTTTGCTGGGGGTCAACCCACGGCTATCGGGACACACACTGCCGGTGCAACATGCACCCCGCCGTTATGCCATTACAACAACTAACATCACTGCTCAACCACAGTCTAATACAGTCGCGACACTCTCTTGTGCGAAAGTTGTTACCGTCTGTCAGCTGGTACAGCACTACCGCTCCAAGCTGTGAGGAACCAGTCAGTCACATGGGTCTTGAGGATAAAGTTGCTTTTAATTACTTTTCTACTTAATTAACGAAACAGGTGTTATATTTGTGCCTTCTTTGCAGCAGTAAATTAGCAAGAGACATGAATTATTATAGAATAAATTTAAAAACAGATAAATCTCACTGATTGAATAACAAAATCTATAATTTATTTATCAATAATTACTTTCGAATATGCATATAATCGCAGCTTACTCGGCTGGAAGAAAGAAAAATAAACAAGTTTTTTCATGCATGACAAGCATATGTTTCTGTTGTTGTCTGTTCTTATTATGATAGGCACTTCCCTTATACGTAAAAATGTTTTACGGAATCTAATGATTCGTCCAATCTTACATTTCGGTCAACTTCCTAACACACGAAGATTGTTGCCGCTCGTTACTCAGATGCAGCAACAATTGAGGAACAGGTTTCATATGTTTTATTAATTTTGACGTTTTACTATCACTTACGTGTGGTTTTCCCTTCAGCTACAGCTGTAGCTTATTTCGTACATCAGGTTTCCACATTCGGTGATATGGTTGAAATTTTAGCAGAAAAGACTTGGCGTTTCTGGCTATGTATACGACGTCTTTCTGCAAAATATGCACTGTTTTACATCCCGCTACCCCCCCCCCCCTCACCCAGGTCCTTGGGAAACCAAACCACAAGTAAAGTAATGTAATTTTTTAGCTATTGTCGATTTCTGTGACCCCATATACTCTCCCTATTCTAAAAGCTATGTTACAAATCAATGTAAATGATTGTATTTGCATTCATCCGATACCGTACTCAGAAATGTCACTTGTTGGTCGCTTAGTGCTCTGCTAACGCAGTGGCTAACGGAAACGAGATGGTGTGTCGCGACTGTTATGTTAGACTAGGGCTCAACTCAATTGCATATGCTAACACTAACACTCGCTGAGTGCACTCGGCGCGTGATTATCGATTCACGGCCTACCCTCGACATGTGCGAGTAAAATATTCTTATCTCTGAGTTAGGAACCATAGAGCTCTTACATCCCCGCCACAAAAATAGTTCTTCAGATCCATAGGCGAAAACCAAAAGAGAAAAAGTTATTGAGGGGTACAAAAATGGACGTAAAAGACCCCACATTTAAGAGAAAAGCGTAAAATGTTACAATGTACCATGAATAAATCCTCTTTGACTCTGCCTCTACGAAAACTATAATACCAAAATTGGCATATATCTGATTGAAAAATGGTAGTTAATTTCACAACTTGTGGTTTACATTCATTTACAAAGACTCTTTCCTTTGATTAATTTGTGTGCTGCCAGACATATAATATTGCTGTTTATCTTTTTCAAACCACAGAGAAAAACACTCAACTAACTTATTTCAGCTACCCTTTGGTTCGCCATCCTTTCAGCATGGATTTTGCCATCCATGCTACCATCTTTATTTCAGCTTGCCTCAGGCACCATTCATGAAAGGTAGAATTGAGATACAACAAATTAATAACTATTCCTTTATTATCTCTACCAAACTACTAATATGTAATATGAGAAACAAAACATAATTCTGACAGGTCGAAGTATTCCATTGAACGACTATTATTTACTTTCGATCAGGTCAGTCCAAGATGTAGATGCTAAATTAATTCTCTAAACGTATTTTACAGAACTACACACAATTATAACCAATGTGACCAGCCAGATATAAATTTTACAAAAGCCGGCCATTTTACTTCGTATAAGTTTCTTATTGTGAAGATACTGTTGTTATCTTTGCCAGTGGAACATGTGCAGTGGTCTATTGTTCAATCGACATGTAAATCCTAATTTCAAATATTGATACTCGCTATTCATTAAATAGTGCGAGAACTATAGTTCTGATTGCCTCAACAAAGAAATGCATTGTCGATCTAATCAATTAGCTACATATGTAAAACCTTATTTCTTGCCCATTCATAAGTAAAAACATTATCATCATGCTTCTCTCATCACCATTTTCTATAAACACATACAGAGACAAATAGGACAATTTGTACAAGAATAAATGACTTCATTCAAATCTTAGCTCTCAAATACTTAGTATTCTATATATCTTTAAACTCAAATTAACCTCCATTACATACATTTCTCTCAACGCAACATCACCTTCAATATACACTGTTTCATCATCTATTAACCCCCTTATTCATGATAATAAATACTTAAAAATTGCTCCAAGCTCCTGAACTATCGATATATCAATCTCATTACTTACTTACCTTTATATTTCGTATTGCCCACGTAAACAATTAACTCCTCATCTGTGTGCCATTTTACTAGTTATCCTACTTATCACAAATGTCACTCTCATGTCATTCCAAGTTTCTAGAGTTTTCTATTCCTTCATGACTCATGACAAATTACAAGATTAGTCAGAATTCCTTATTCACACTAATTAGCTTTACTCAACAATTTATATGGATATTTCCTTTCAAGTCTGTCATCAATCTTTATTCTTTTTGGCACTGTAATTTTGAGAGTCTGTTGACTTTAGACCACTATACAACTTAATTACTACAGTATATTGACTACATTTACTTGTGATGACTGTACCACAAGTCTTACTAAACTATTACTGACTGAAATACCTGGACAACCACTGCTTCATTTACTCAATAACTTCCACAGTTTTCTTAATCTATTGATAGGCAAGACTTTAGAAGAGAATCTATGGATAGGCAAGACTGGAGAGGAGTGAACATTGAAACAAAAACTAAAGGCTCACCCCACTGGAAATAAAGTCTCACCCCACAAGAAGTGTACCAGTCGCCATTGGTAAGCTGGCGACAGTGCTGCTATTCCTTGTACCTGTTTCCATTCTACTCCGTAGTTTGCGATACTCTGACATATGAAGGAACTGAATCCTCAAGTATTTTACTTCCACAACTCTCAGACCACTATTGCTTTAGAAACTTCGCTTCAAACTGATTGTGATCATTGCTCTCTTTTTCCTTCTCAGCCCTTCAGACAGAAGATTTGCCTCCCACTCTGTCTATTGTGATGTGGATCTGTCCTACATTTTAAAGTGTACTGTGAAAATTGCTCTTAAGTGTTTGGTAAATATCATTAGCAGCAGTTGCTTTTTAGATTTTTACCTCTGTCCTGTATTAGCCTGAGGGTACTTGTTATTGTTGTTCATTAGACTGTCTTCGTACGATACTCTCTAGCAATCCATTCATGTCTTCCTTGACTTGCTTATCAGCCAATGTGCCTCTGTGTTGCTGGCTCAGTTTCGTTAGTTACTAGTTCTTTCAGTGGTTTGTCAATCACTTCTCCCTGTTTTTCTTTTGATTATTGTTTGCCTGTGTCGATGAACAAAAGTTTTGCTTTTCTTTGTACTCCCTTTCTTTCAAATCAATTTCCTCCTCTTCGTCTTTACTCTAGTTTTTAGCTGCTTTCTTCTGAGTAGATCTCTCTTTAACATGAACATACTTCGATATGCCTTTCTCTCTTTTTTGCAATTTTAGTCATATTATCTTCTGTAATAACTTTCTATGCTTTCTTCTCTGCCTGAAACATCTTCATTGAGGTGGTTTTATTAACTATCTTAATTTTATTTTCAGGAATTTATTTTCTTGAACATTTCTCTGTACTTTCTAGCTCTTCAATAGTGATGCTTTCTTGTGGCATCTGTACCATATTTTTTGACCAGTTGATCATGACATGTCTCAACTTCTCGACTCTCCTATTGCATCTTGATCTTAGCTTCTATAGCATTTTTCTGTGCTTCTTCTGTTAGCTCAACTCTCACGATATTCATTTGATCTCGGGGTTTATATGGACTCTCCAGCAGTCTGGTATCCTCCTAATAATCTTTGTTACTTGTTTCTTCCCACTCCTGCAACCACTTCTTCCAGATTTCCTTTGGATAAAACTGCTCCAGCTATCCTTCCAATACTGACTGTAGCTTTCCAGCATCTATACTTAGCTTACCTCTCGCTGGTTTCACTGATGTCTCAGTGTATCCGGCTGAATCATCTAATTTGTTGACATCTGATAGTCCACAATTATAAATTGATGAATTATAAGGCATTCTGGTTGTTCATATTCCACTGACAAACATCGTAATATAGCATCTTGGTACTCCAAAACAATCCTCTTAATCAACAGATAATTAAGTCTTCACTGATGCACCTCAGTTAAACAGAGGTAGGAATACAGCTGCCCTCACAAGCTAACAATGTCATTAAGTAACATCAACGTTCAAAGTTTCACACAAAAAGTTTGAATGAGGTACACATTATAAATTAATGAACATATAAACACATAATTTACTATAAACAAGCATTTGAATTGCTGTTGATTTCTAAAGTCGCTGCTTATTTGTGTGAATAAATGCACTTAAGCTTTCAGTACTTCAGAGCCAAATTTCGGAAAAAATGAAAACAGTTTTTATGGTCCTCAACGCTGTGCGTTTTAAATTGCCCAAACAACACAGTCACTGCTCATTAGCTGGCTGGAGGAGAGTAATGGTGTCCAGTTAGTGGTAAGTTGGCTTTTTCTCAGATGATACAGAGCGTCAAGTGCACTGTCGATCTGATGGGGCATTCTTGGTGAGTAACTCTAGCCTTTCTTCTACATTTCCATGATGAATACAATGTGGAATCTCGTCATCCGAGATGGCAGCAGCAGCATTCCTAGTCTGACAAATATCCACGTGGCTTAAATGTAGTAATCAGCATCCTCACAATATGTTAGTTATGTAGAGCATATTAACAGTGAGTGGCTTCAACTAGTTACGGCGTGCCAGAAAAAAAACTATAAAGTATTCAATCTTGGCCGATTTCTTGCAATAATCGAGGGCAGAAGCTGTGTGGCATGATATTAGCATATCTCATAGCGGAGCATAATTTTTTGACCGTGTTTTCATGTATCGGCCCCAATCATTTACCATAATGTACAGAGATTCAGCCATAAGTAGGCTGATTCCGTGCTGTGGTAAAAAAAAAAAAAAAAAATTACCTCCAGTGATGATAGAGAACGATAAAAGTACCAATTTGGAGTAAGGGAACCTGCTCCGTAGACGACGAGGTCGAAAGTTATAAGCGAGATTCGTTGTGTTACTGACTCTCTGCTGGGAGCCCTTCACTTTCAATTTTTTGGGAGGAGGTCGTCTGGACAAAACAAAAGAAAATTTTATAGAGAACGTGGGCTCTAAAATTCATACCTTATGGGTCATGAGAACGTATTCAGTAGAAGAGCTGTGTTACACAGTAGCAAAGACGAACTAGTGCTCATAGATCTTAAAGTACGCACTTTTTAGAACGTGTCTACTGCACACATATGACAAAAAAATATGGTATTGTATTATGGTACCAAACTTCTTAGGTCATTGGTCCCTAAGCCTACACACTACTTAATCTAACTTACACGAACGTACACTACGGACAACACACACACCCACACCCGAGGGAGGACTCGAACCTACGAGGGGAGCCGAACGGACTGTGACAAGGCGCCTAGGACCGCACGGCTTCCCCGCGCGGCTTACATGCAGAACATTTGTTTTAGTTTTCGTCCGTATCAGCACCTCTCAAAATATGGAAAGCAAATGCAGGGATCCATTGTCAGAGGTATGAGAACGAGTTTTCATTATAACTCGATCGCTCCTGGACCACCATCCATTACCTTAAATCGAAATATTTACAATTTGCCATCTTCTCTCAAAGGTTGTAACATCGTCACAGAATCACCATACGTACAGGATGCCCATCCTAAGAGTCGTAAGGTACATTTCATCTGCAATTTGGCACGTATGTGCAATTTCAGTTTTGCGATGTAAAATGGGTCAGCCCAAAGAAAAACTGCTTATCACGTCTTTCACACAGCGCTCAATGTCGACGGAAAGAGTCAGTTTGATTCTCATTACAAACAAAATTACTTTTAAATGGAGTATAACATGCTGTTCAGTTACATCTGTCTCAATTAGTCTAGTGCCACATTAGTTTTATCCATAGGTAGTAACAGGGACAGGAAGACGTGAAAATAACCAGTACTCCAGCCGCGTCATCATACGCCTCTAATACAAATATTTGAGGTTTGTGAAAGGTGCTGTAGCTATGGAGCTGTCCAAAGTATTAATTGATACATGTTCGTCATCCAGCAAGTTTACACACTAAAGTGAGTCCAGGGCGAGGTGTTCTGAGTATCACTGAAGTATACTGGGGCTCTCGGCACACAAAATAGAATTTTACTGTAGACAAAACAGGTGTCCAGCACTACCTTGTTTCTGAGCCCATCACTAAGTGTAAATATGGAATTACGCCCCTTCCTACCGCCCCTTTAATCTGGAGTCAAAATCAGATGTGGAACAGTTGGTCAATGCCTTCAAGTTACAGATGAGAAAGATTGTTCAAATGCTTTGAACAGCTACCTGGCTGCGTTATCATTCCACTCTGATCATCTGTAGGAGCTCTGCTGAGGTCTTCCATAGGCACAGACTAAAGACCTCCTTTGATATTTTGCAGAACTGAAACATAGCCAAGAAAATTCGCACGGAACTGTATTACCGCACAAACTCTCGGATCTGATGTTGTAAATTTTGACGGCGCCTGCACCTAACTACCTAGCAGGGAAATCCGGGTCCCCTGTTACATACATTTACGACCTCCGTCGATACCATCATATGGGGATCACATTCCGTACATGTCGATATGCTACTGGACCCAAAAGCGGGAAAATATCCGCATCCCATTCCTGATTATGCTGATATGCCTCTCGACCCACTGGCGGGATCATAAGCCGATCGTCCCCCTACTCCTAGGATTCCTATCGTAGGCTTGGTTGCTTTTGGTCCTATGGACAGATTAAAGAAGGGAACGACTTTGTATCGCCGCCACACGATGCAATCGATACCCGTTAAATTTGTGAGCTATAGTGGTATAAGCTGATGACCACACCGCAAGGAGGCGCAAGTAACGCCTGCATCAGTCATGCTATCTCGTGGGGACCAGGTAATGAAGCTGGCTGCTTGCCGTACTACAGTGAATATGCTCTGTATGACGCATATCGTTACCCGCAACATGACACATTTTACTCGACTCAGGAATACTTTGGAATCCCTTGTTGTTCACTACTTGAACTCTGTGTCTGGCGTATTGGCGGTTTGGCTTCCCTTACTGGTTCTCCGCGTGGTGCTGTGGTCACTGTCTGGTGCGTCCCTTTGAGGCCAGTGTTCACGTTTACAGTGTTGCGCTACTAAGGTTGCTTCATCAGTGTGCTGTGTACACGATCAACCCGAAAACTTAAAAACTTGAAGTAGGAATCTCCTTACTCGTCGTCTGTTCAGTATAAATGTTGTCTGCATGTGCACTTCACTTCATAAATACTTTCTACTTGATGAACTGTCTCACTCTAAATATTTTGAGAACTCGTGCAAAAACACTAATACTAAGTAGCACTTTTAATTTGTTTCTAGGTTTGCAGGTTTTCCTTTATGTATGTTCTGAGTGGTAGTTTGTTGCGCAGAACATGGCTAACATTTATACTTGTAGAATCCGTTTAACTTTCACCTCTCTAGATGATAGGTACATTTGGATTTTGAAGTGTATCTACCTATGTACCTGATCAAAAAATAGATCTAGCTTTTCTTTCATTACATAATTTTTCATTGACAGGTAGGAACTGCACAGTCTTTTTTTGTGCAATTTACTCTTTTCAGGAATGTATCGAAGCCTTGTTCTTAACGCAGCATTTTTCTGTGGCTTAACCAACGTCTCTACCCCATATTATGATTCATTAAGATATATGTGGTTAGATTATGCAACAGTGCATTGTTAACACTATATATGAAAATACTCACAAACTCTTGTAAGTGATTAGGAATCAGATCATGATTATTGTGGTGTAAATGTTACTGACAAAATTCTATCACGCCATGCGACTCTCATTTGCAGCTATCGGGTATTTGTAAGTTCGTACATCTAGAAATGTGTCTCCATGCAGACGATAATTGACGTATTTACGGCAATGAGTGTGATAGTGGTACTTCCTGGTATTAAGGAAAACGTGAAATGGAGCACCCACCAATGTACACTACTGGCCATTAAAATTGCTACACCACAAGATGACAGGCTACAGACGCGAAATTTAACCGACAGGAAGAAGATGCTGTGATATGCAAATAATTAGCTCTTCGGAGCATTCACACTAGGTTGGCGCCGGTGGCGACACCTACAGCGTGCTGACATGACGAGCGTTTCCAACCGATTTATCATACACAAAAAGCAGTTAACCGGCGTTGCCTGGCGAAATGTTGTTGTGATGCCTCGTGTAAGGAGGAGAAATGTGTACCATTACGCTTCCGACTTTGCTGAAGGTCGGATTGTAGCCTATCGCGATTGCGTTTTATCGTATCGCAACATTGCTGCTCGCGTTGGTCAAGATCCAATGACTGTTAGCAGAATATGGAATCGGTGGGTTCAGGAGGGTAATACGGAACGCCGTGCTGGATCCCAATTGCCTAGTATCACTAGCAGTCGAGATGACAGACATCTTATGCGCATGGCTGTAACGGATCGTGCAGCCACGTCTCGATCCCTGAGTCAACAGATGGGGATGTTTGCAAGACAACAACCATCTGCACGAACAGTTCAAATGGTTCAAATGGCTCTGAGCACTATGGGACTTAATATCTGTGGTCATCAATCCGCTAGAACTTAGAACTACTTAAACTTAACCAACCTAAGTACATCACACACATCCATGCCCGAGGCAGGATTCGAACCTGCGACCGTAGCAGTCGCGCGGTTCCGGACTGAGCGCCTAGAACCGCTAGACCACCGCGGCCGGCGCACGAACAGTTCGACGACGTTTGCAGCAGCATAGACTATCAGCTCGGAGACCACGGCTGCAGTTACCCTTGACGCTGCATCACAGACAGGAGCTCCTGCGATGGTGTACTCAACGACGAACCTGGGTGCACGAATGGCAAAACGTAATTTTTTCGGATGAATCCAGATTCTGTTTACAGCATCATAATGGTCGCATCCGTGTTTGGCGACATCGTGGCGAACGCACATTGGAGGCGTGTATTCGTCATCGCCATACTGGTGTATAACCCAGCGTGATCGTATGGGGTGCCACTGGTTACACTTCTCGGTCACCTCTTGTTCGCATTGACGGCACTTTGAACAGTGGACGTTACATTTCATATGCGTTACGACCCGTGGCTCTACCCTTCATTCGATCCCTGCGAAACCCTACATTTCAGCAGGATAATGCACGACCGCATGTTGCAGGTCCTGCACGGGCCTTTCTGGATACAGAAGATATTTGACTGCTGCCCTGGGCAGCACATTCTCCACATTTCTCACCATTTGTAAACGTCTGGTCAATGGTGGCCGAGTAAGTAGCTCGTCACAATACGCCACTCACTACTCTTGATGAACTGTGGTATCGTGTTGAAGCTGCATGGGCAGCTGTACCCGTACACGTCAACCAAGCTCTGTTTGAGTCAATGCCCAGGCGTGTCACGGCTGTTATTATGGGCAGAGGTGGTTGTTCCGGGTACTGATTTCTTTGGATCTATGCACCCAAACTGCGTGAAAATGTAATAACATGTCGGTTGTAGTTTAATATATTTGTCCAATGAATACCCGTTTATCATCTGCATTTCTTCTTGGTGTAGCAATTTTAATGGCTTGTAGTGTAACTTCCTTTTCACACAATCTGTTTATTCAACAATATATAATCATAAATTTGATTTCTTTAAAAATTAACAAATTTGTGAAATGAATGAGCTTTTACAAGAGAAATCCGAAAGGAACAACATCACAATAATTGCAAGGGCCCGGACCTGCAGCCCGCCAGTTAGCGAGTGAAACAGCGTTGTTTACTACCGCGCTGGACAAAATTTCTCTTATTAAGTACTCTTCTGCAATACATGAAAACATATAAGTAATATTGATGACAAGAGTGTTTCAGTCGCTCAAACAAAAGACGTAGAAATTTTTTTATTAGGAAACTGTATGTCGAAGGGTTCGAAGTTAAGACGCGCAATTATGCTTGAAGATTAAACAAACTAGGAAAAAATTATGACAATGATGAGGCTGGATTCAAAGCGCGCAGCCTTTTCATTTCAATCAGCAGCAAGGTGCGACTGGATCCCAACCCTTCCCTTTCGACAATCTTATTGTGACTAAATTCATGGTGACAGTTGCCTGTTAATATGCCAAAAGTTAAATTGTTTCTCTGTTATGAAGGCCGCTCTTAAAGAACATTTTAAAACATTACATATGAGCGCAGGCCCTCCTTCCATTGTTCGTGGCTTCGGACGCTCGGACCGCGTGACCACCTCTTGTGGCGACGTTGAGGCAAATCCACTACTTGGTGCCTCCTCTCTCGGGCCAGCGAACCCGTATTTATATATGGCCAAGCAAAGAACTTCTGACGACTCAACCCACAGATACCAACTATTCCTTACAGGTGTTGACAACGTGGCCGCAAGAGGAATAGTCGATACAACCCTTGAGATAGTGGCGCCAGACAGAAGTCTACTAACTTAATGGCGCCACGGATCAGAGTGACGTTTCATCTTCATTAATTAGCCCATTATTATCTACAGAATAATCAGCACTGGCGGCCGAAGATTTCGTGCATAAGACGTTACCCCTCATTCTGCCAACGGCCTTGTCAAAGAGGTCGGAGGAGCGGACAGAGGTTCAGGGCACTCTCTTTTTCTAGGGGTGGGAAATTGCCCCTAAAGGCGGAAGAATCAGCAATGATCAACTGCATGAGGCTGCAAAAGGCAATGGAAACCACTGCATTAAAGACACGTAATGTGTATCCATAGAACATGTGGCCTGTAATTGAAGAAGTGTCATGATAACCCCAATTCGGACCTCCGAGAGGGGACTGCCAAGGGGGAGGTTACCATGAGAAAAAGACTGAATAATCAACTGAAGGATAACGTTCTAAGAGTCGGGGCATGGAATGTAAGAAGCTTGATCGTAGTACTAAAGTTAGAAAATCTCAAAAGGGAAATGCAAATTCTCCATCTAGATACAGTAGGGGTCAGTGAAGTGAAGTGGAAATAAGTCAAGGATCTCAGGTCAGATGAGTATAGAGGGTAATACCAACAGCAGCAGAAAGTGATAATACAGGAGTAGAATGCGCAATGAACAGGAACGTAGGACAGAGAGTGCGTTACTGTGAACATTTGAGCGATAGGGTTGTTCGTATGAGAATCGACACCAAACCAACACCGACAACGATAGTTCAGGTATACGTGGCGACGTCGCAATCTGAACATAGAGAGATAGAGAAAGTGTATGAGGATATTGAAAGGGTATTACAGTATGTAAAGGGCTATAAAAATCTAATAGTAATGGGAGACTGGAATGCAGTTGTAGGGAAGGAGTAGAATAACAGGTTATAGGAGAATGTTGGCCTTGGACAAGAAATGAGAGATGGGAAAGACTACCTGAGTACTATAACAATTTTTAGCTAATAGCAGTGGGTACTGTGATCAAGAATCACAAGAGGTTCAAAATGGCTCTGAGCACTATGGGACTTACCATCTGAGGTCATCAGTCGCCTAGAACGTAGAACTACTTAAACCTAACTAACCTAAGGACAACACACACATCCATGCCCGAGGCAGGATTCAAACCTGCGGCCGTAGCGGTCGCGCAGTTCCAGACTGAAGCGCCTAGAACCGCTCGGCCCCAATTACAAGAGGAAGAGGTATACTTGGAAAATGCCGGGTGATACGGGAATATTTCAGTTAGATTACATCATGGTCACACAGAGATTCCGAAATCAGATACTGGATTGTAAGGAGTACATAGGAGCTGCCATATACTCAGATCACAATATAGTAGAGATGAATAGTAGGCTGACATTTCAGACATTTGTCAGGAAAAAATAATACACAAAGAAGTGAAATACGGAAGCACTCAGGAATGACAAGAGGTTCTCTAGGGCTATAGATACAGCAGTAAGGAATAGCTGAGTAGGCAGTAGAGTTGAAGAAGAATGGACATCTCTAAAAAGGGTCATCACAGAAGTTGGGAAGGAAACCATAAGTACAAAGAAAGTAACTGCGAAGAAACCACAGGTAACAAAAGAAATACTTCAATTGATCGATGAAAGGAAGAAGTACAAAAATGTACCGAGAAAGCCAGGAATACAGAAATACACCCCTGGAAATGGAAAAAAGAACACATTGACACCGGTGTGTCAGACCCACCATACTTGCTCCGGACACTGCGAGAGGGCTGTACAAGCAATGATCACACGCACGGCACAGCGGACACACCAGGAACCGCGGTGTTGGCCGTCGAATGGCGCTAGCTGCGCAGCATTTGTGCACCGCCGCCGTCAGTGTCAGCCAGTTTGCCGTGGCATACGGAGCTCCATCGCAGTCTTTAACACTGGTAGCATGCCGCGACAGCGTGGACGTGAACCGTATGTGCAGTTGACGGACTTTGAGCGACGGCGTATAGTGGGCATGCGGGAGGCCGGGTGGACGTACCGCCGAATTGCTCAACACGTGGGGCGTGAGGTCTCCACAGTACATCGATGTTGTCGCCAGTGGTCGGCGGAGTTTGCACGTGCCCGTCGACCTGGGACCGGACCGCAGCGACGCACGGATGCACGCCAAGACCGTTGGATCCTACGCAGTGCCGTAGGGGACCGCACCGCCACTTCCCAGCAAATTAGGGACACTGTTGCTCCTGGGGTATCGGCGAGGACCATTCGCAACCGTCCTCCATGAAGCTGGGCTACGGTCCCGCACACCGTTAGGCCGTCTTCCGCTCACGCCCCAACATCGTGCAGCCCGCCTCCAGTGGTGTCGCGACAGGCGTGAATGGAGGGACGAATGGAGACGTGTTGTCTTCAGCGATGAGAGTCGCTTCTGCCTTGGTGCCAATGATGGTCGTATGCGTGTTTGGCGCCGTGCAGGTGAGCGCCACAATCAGGACTGCATACGACCGAGGCACACAGGGCCAACACCCGGCATTATGGTGTGGGGAGCGATCTCCTACACTGGCCGTACACCACTGGTGATCGTCGAGGGGACATGAATAGTGCACGGTACATCCAAACCGTCATCGAACCCATCGTTCTACCATTCCTAGACCGGCAAGGGAACTTGCTGTTCCAACAGGACAATGGACGTCCGCATGTATCCCGTGCCACCCAACGTGCTCTAGAAGGTATAAGTCAACTACCCTGGCCAGCAAGATCTCCGGATCTGTCCCCCATTGAGCATGTTTGGGACTGGATGAAGCGTCGTCTCACGCGGTCTGCACGTCCAGCACGAACGCTGGTCCAACTGAGGCGCCAGGTGGAAATGGCATGGCAAGCCGTTCCACAGGACTACATCCAGCATCTCTACGATCGTCTCCATGGTAGAATAGCAGCCTGCATTGCTGCGAAGGGTGGATATACACTGTACTAGTGCCGACATTGTGCATGCTCTGTTGCCTGTGTCTATGTGCCTGTGGTTCTGTCAGTGTGATCATGTGATGTATCTGACCCCAGGAATGTGTCAATAAAGTTTCCCCTTCCTGGGACAATGAATTCACGGTGTACTTATTTCAATTTCCAGGAGTGTAGAAGTCGCAGGGAAGCTAAGACGAAATGGCTGCAGGAAGAATGTGAAGACATCGAGAAGGAAATAATTGTAGGAATGACAGACTCAGCATGCAGGAAAGTCAAAACAACATTTGGTGTCATTAAAAGCAAGGGTGATAACACTAAGAGTGCAGCGCGTATTCCAGTGTTAAATGCAGAGGAGAAAGCAGATAGGTGGAAAGAATACACTGAAAGCCTGTATGAGGGGGAAGGTTTGTCTGATGTGATAGAGGAAGAAACAGGAGTCGATTTAGAAGAGATAGGGGATCCAGTATTAGAATCAGAATTTAAAAGAGCTTTGCAGGACGTAGCATCAAATAAGGCAGAAGAGACAGATAATATTGCATCAGAATTTCTAAAATCATTTGGGGGAAGTGATAACAAAACGACCATTCACTTTGGTGAGTAGAATGTATGAGTCTGAGGACATACCATCTGACTTTCGGAAAAGCATCATCCACACAATTCCGAAGACGGAAAGAACTGACAAGTGCGAGAATTATCGCACAATCAACTTAAGCGCTCATGCATCCAAGTAGCTTCCAAGAATAGTATACAGAAGAATGGAAAAGAAAACTGAGGGCGCGTTAGATGACGGTGAGTCTCAATTGAGGAAAGGTAAAGGCACGAGAGAGGCAATTCTGACTTTGCGGTTAATAATGGAACCAAGACTAAAGAAAAATCAAGACACGTTCATAGGATTTGTCGACCTGGAAAAAGCGTTCGACACTGTAAAATGTTGCAAGATGTTCGAAAGTCTAATAAAAGTAGAGGTAAGCTATAGGGAGAGACGGGTCATATATATGTACAACAGCCAAGATTTTTTATAGAGGTGGAGCCCCTCCACGCCCACACCAGCATGATGGCCAACACAAAAGGTCTACTGCCATCTCTGCATAAGGGTTAGTATTCACTAAAGTGAGGTGTCGCAGGATGTGGGTACTGCGATGTTTGCGTACGTCTGGTTAGGATTAACCATTAATACGCGCTCATCTGGAGATAGATTGGTCGAAATCTGACGAAGGGTAGCGGTTTGAAGGGCAGAGGAAAAAAAGTGCCAAGGCAAGAGCCAAGGGAAAAAAACCTCTGCGAAAGTTAGGTCGGGCGGCAAGAGCAGTAGCGGTTGTCTTGCTGCCTGCGATAGGTTGTGCAAGGATAGGCTTTGTTAGTAGTGGGTATCATGCATGTCGATACCTTGACGTTGTGCGTTTGTGCTGCTCGGCGGCTGGCGCTGGGTGCTGGTACAGAGTCCTCGTTCAGCGTCCTGCAACCTGCAACAGTTATGTTTGTTATCGGTCTTGTGTATGATAGGTCATATACCGGAGGCACAGTGTGAGGGAGTGTTGGGAGGTTGTTCGTGCGTCTGTGGGCGAGCTCGTCGGTGTCCCTGCTGTGGCCTGTTGGTCGGCTCTAATAGCAGCTGGTAGTTGCCAGTCAGTGTTGCTGATATGCAGGGGCTTACCGACGTTTGTCGCTGTTTGCGTATGTTAGTTTACCACAGGTGGTTATGCCCTAGCTAGCGGTGTCTTTGGTCGCTTGTGTTTCCACCTGTGGTTGTGATCGTAGTTTCCCAGAGTGAGGATGAAAGGATTGTTCGAGTGTCTCGAGTTCCTGTATAGTCGTGTGGCGTGTTTCTTGAATACTTCCTTGAGGGTATCAAGGCGGTATTCATGGTGAAGATCCACGGTGCGTGTGTAGCGTGGAGCATTGCTAATGATTCGTAGCACTTTATTCTGTATGATCTGCAGGCGGCGCAGTCGTGTGGGAGCTGCATATCCCCAGACGGGAGCTGCGTACGTCATCAGAGGTCTAATCAGTGTCATGTATAAGGACCTCGACACCCTCCTATTCAGTGTGCTTTCCCTGTTGAGCATTGGGTAGAGCTGTTTGAGCCTCGCGTGCGCTCGGTTGGCAACGTATTCGATGTGGTCCCCCCATGTAAGTTTCCGGTCCAGCCAGACACCTAGGTATCTGACTTTCTCTCGGAAACGTATTGGGCGTGTATGTAGTGTTATCGGTTTACAGTGTTGGTGTTTGCGCAGTAGTTTCGGTCTGCGTGTGAACAGAACTGCTTCACTTGTCGACGTTTACTTTAATACGCCATCGCTCCAGCCAAGGCTCAGCTGTTCTGAGTGCTGTCTGTATTCGTGAGTTGATGTTCGACGGTTTCCAGTCTTGCGCGAGGATGGCTGTGTCATCCGCGTAGACGGCTAACGTCGTGTTTCGTGTCGCTGGGAAGTCATTAATGTACAGGTTAAACAAGATGGGCCCCAGGATGCTTCCTTGGGGTACTCCAGCTTGGATACCGTGTTGTGTTGATTGTTTATCCTGCACGTTAGTGTTGAAACATCTGTTCGTGAGATATGAGTGTATGAGACGTACGAGTCCGTCTGGGAAACCAGCTTCGCTTAGTTTGCGTATGAGTCCGCTGTGCCAGACACGGTCGAAAGCCTTTTCGATGTCCAGGAACACGGCCCCTGTGGCTTTGTTCATGTTGTAGCCGTGTGTTATATGTTCGACTACGCGGAGGAGTTGTTGTGTTGTCGAGTGGTGATTCCTAAAGCCGAATTGCTCCGGTCTTAGGGTATCGTTGGCGATGCAATGCCTAGTGATACGTTTTAGTATTACCTTCTCAACAATCTTGCTGAGCGAGCACAGCAGACTGATGGGTCGGTAATTTTGTGGGAGGGAGTGGTCTTTCCCTGGCTTCCTGAACATCAGGACCTTGGCCGCCTTCCAAAAGTCAGGGAAGTGTTGGTGTGTCAAGATGGCATTCGTTAGGTGTGTGAGGTATTCTACGGCTTTATCCGTGAACTCCTGAAGGGCACGGTTTTGAATGCCATCAGCCCCAGGGGCTTTTCTAGCGTTGGTGTGCTTGATAGCCCATGTGACTTCGTTTGTGCTAGTACGTCTTATTTCGTCGCGCGAGGGCTGGGCTACAAGTCGTGTAACCTCCTGGTCCGTTTCAAGTGTGAATGCTGGGTCTGAAGGAACCAGATTCGGCATGAAGGACGCTGCAAGTGTTGTGGCCATGAGCTCTGCCTTCTCCGTCGCGGAGTAGGCTGGGCCGTCTGGTCCTTGTAACGTGGGAATGTAATGTTTCTCCCTGGTGAAGTGTCTGGCCAGCTGCCACACGCCAGGACGTGTGGTATCCAGCCGAGCGAGTTTCTGTCCTCATTGTTAGTTTCTGAATGTTTGGATTTTATTCCGTATTATGCCCTGGAGTCTGTTGACGTGCAGTTTATAGAACGGGCGCCTGGTACGCTGCCAGTATCTCCTGAGGCGGTTCCTCATTGAGATAAGGCCCAGGATTTCCTGGGCCAGGGCCGTCGAGTGTTGTCTTGGTGTTGTAAATGGAATGGCGTCAGTCATTGCGTCTTGGACGGCAGTTGTGAGAGCCTCCACAGCCTCATCGATTTGCTGTGTGTTGTTAATTTCGTGGGTGTCAGGAATGCGACTATCAAGCGTTTCCTTGAACAGTGTCCAGTTCGCACGCTTGTAGTTAAGCATCCTGCGTGGTTCGATGTCCTGCGGTGTCTCTTCCATGTGCAGTATTACAGGCATGTGGTCTGAGTCCAGATCGTTTTCAACCGTTAGGTTGCGTGTGCATGTGATGCCCTTTATGAGGGCTATGTCTAGCACGTCTGGCCTATGTCGAGCCTGTGTAGGCACGAACGTGGGAACGTCCGGCCCAAGTATAATGTAGTTTCGGCCTAGTGCGTGTTCGTACAGTTTCTTGCCGTTGGAGGTTCGTATTCGTGAGTTCCAATCGGGGTGTTTTGCGTTGAGGTCTCCAGCGGCTATTACCCGCGGTGCTATGTTGAGTACTGGGCTGATATCGCGTGTTACTATGTTTTTAGGAGGATTGTATAGCGATACCAGTGTGGTGTTGGCTCCGTATGCCCTAAGGGAGTAATATGAGTGGACGACCAAGAACGAAGTGCTCGTATTAAAAATGGTTATACAAGGATGTAACATTTCACCCCTACTGTTCAATCTGTACATCGAGGAAGCAATGATGAAAATAAAGGAAAGACTCAGGAGTGGAATTAAAATTTAATGTGAAAGGATATCAATGATTCGATTCGCTGATGACATTGCTATCCTGAGTGAAAGTGGAGAAGAATTACTTGATCTGCTGAACGGAATGTACAGTCTAATGAGTACAGAATATGGATTGAATGTGTGGATTGTGAGTAAATCGAAGAAAAACGAAGCTAATGAGAAGTAATGGTAATGAGAACAGTGAGAAACGTAACTTCAGGTCTGACTGTCACGAAGTTGATGAAGTTAAGGAATTCTGCTACCTTGGCAGTAAAATAACCAATGACGGACGGAACAAGGAGGACATCAAAAGCAGACTAGCTATGGCAGAAAGGGCATTCCTGGCCAAGAGAAGTCTACTAATATCAAATATCGGCCTTAGTTTGAGAAAGAAATTTCTGAGAATAGGCGTCTGGAGTACAGCATTGTATGGTAGTGAAACATGGACTGTGGGAAAACCGCAACACGAGAGAATCGAATCATTTGAGATGTGGTACTACAGATGAATGTTGAAAATTAGGTGGACTGGTAAGGGAAGAAATGAAGAGGTTCTGCGCAGAATCGGCGAGGAAAGGAATATGTGGAAAACACTGATAAGGAGAAGGGACAGGATGATAGGTCATCTGCTAAGACATGAGGGAATGACTTCCATGGTACTAGAGGGAGCTGTAGAGGGCAAAAACTGTAGAGAAAGACAGAGATTGGAATACATCCAGCAAATAATTGAGGACGTATGTTGCATATGCTACTCTGAGATGAAGAAGTTGGCACAGGAGAGGAATTCGTAGCGGGCCGCATCAAACAAGTCAGAGGACTGATAAGACAAAATTATTGCAGCTGAAGGCATACAATTCGCACACAGAAAAAGGCGAAGTGATCCGAGGAGATACCGCAATTTACCAGCCGAAAACTGTTATTTTCATTAGTATACCAGTTTTACAGTGGAGTCCATAACTTAAGTTCCAGTTTCTAAACTCTGTAAAAACAGAACTACTACACACAATGACATCAAATTTGTACAGCATGTTAATGACGCAGGGAGAAAGGTCATGGAACAAAAAAAAAAAAAAAGCCAATTTTACCAGCAGATGGAGCTGTACGCGTCTTAAAGTATTTGGGGTCTGGAAAAAATGACAGATGAGTCGCAATATGACGACTATGGTTTGAGTTGCTCGTAGCACAATCCGTTGTGTTCAATGTGCATGACTGCACAAATTCGGTAGTCAACAATTGTTACACTGTTGGTTAGGTCCATCAAGGCAAGGCCGTACCCGATCGGATAGGAAAAATCGGTTTTTAATTGTCATGAGGCCAAACACTGTATAAAAAGCAAATAAACATCGGTTTTTAATTATCCTAGGCGAAACCCCGCGTTAAAAGGTATCTGAAATCAGTTTATGACTGTCAGGACACTGGCACAAGACATGTTAAATATAGTGTCCACCGTTCTCAGCCATATGATGAACTCGAGAAACGGCATTTCCGACAACATGCCTCGTGGGACTTCAACTTAGCTACGTTCGTAGTTGGAGCACTGAACATCTTTCAACATCTTTCACAAACTCCCACAACCAGAAGCCACATGTATTAACATCAGGTGATCTGGACGACCAGGCTGTAGGGAAATGATGACATAATTCTAGCATTTCCGAAGTGCCTGATCAGTAGCCGACTGAATGGATGTGAAATCTGCGGAGGAGAGTAATTTTGCATAAAAATGATCCTATCCATACGTCCACACTGTTGAAGAGCAAGTATGAAGTTGGCGCACAAAATACTCTCATAGTTTTTACCAGTGACGGTGTACTTAATAGTACCCGCAAGACTCATCTCCTCGAAAAATATATGATCCTACGGTAAACGATGCTATCAACCCACACCACACAGTCAGCTTTGCAGAATGAAGTGGTGCCGGTTTATGTGCGTGCAGATTTTTCGATGCCCATATTCGTCAGTTCTGCGTACTGGCACGGCCTCTGAATGGAAATGGGCTTCGCGGCCCACAGAACGTACCTTGCCCATTTATTGTCTACTTCCATGGTAGCAAGAGATTCCTGAGCGAAAGTTTGTCTTGCTGACGGGTCAGTAGCAAGCAACTCCGGAATATGGCTGATTTTGTACCGATAGAAATGGAGGATGTGTTGTAGGATTTTATGCACCGTGGTAGCAGGCATATCCAAAATTCTGACAGATCCCCGTGCACTGCATGTTTGCACACCACCCGTCGACTACTCCTGCAATGCTGTGGTCCCGTCGTCAACGTCCGTTCAACTGCTGTCCTCTCTTCGCCCCACTGGACTTCAAAATAACGTGTTTTTATCGAATCTTGTAATCATTTTCTCCAGACCCTTAGCAGACATCGGGTGAATGCATTTTTTCTTATCCTTCAGCGTCAGAACTTCTGCAGGGCTACTGGCACACAGTAAACGTCATTTGAAGGATCTTTATCATCCAAGCGTCATGTTGGACGTTTCTGAAGCCGTATGCCGCTCGTCTGTTAGACAGCATCTTCTGTAGCTTACAGCGTGTAACGGAACTGAAATGATGGTGGGCTGACAGTAATTTGGAGCCCGCGCGTCTGAAACGGGCGCGCTTGTGTGAGACTGCCAGGGAGTGCACCCTGATGCCATCTATTGGCGAAACTGGGAATTAGCGCTGTCAGACAATGTACTAAGCTCTCAGAGTCAAATGTATTCTATTTCTTGGTAATTATAAGTTATTACTGTATAATTTAATGTTGTAAAACGCTAGTAGTAAATTATTATGACTGGTATGGACTCCAGGGTAGTTAATATAAATATTCTTAAATACTAAATGATTTCGGTAAAAAGGTGGTAGGGGAACGCCCCCACTCTTGGTGATACGAGCGTAGCTAGGGGTTGCTGGAGACACAGGGACTGAACAATGAGTTGGCCTGGGGAGTGTTGACGTGATCGGACGTGCGTATCTGTGCCCACGCAAAAGTGACTGTGCAACAGCGAAGAGGCGAATATCGTCGCCGTTTGTGGAGTAGAACGCGACGAATGGTTGTCGAAGCCGCCTCTATGCCACTGGGGCTGATTGTAAGAGTTCCTGCGCCCAGAATTTATGGCGGACGTGCAGTAGCTTATACGAGTGCTACAGCTCGTAGTTCCAGCCGCCATTAAGGGCATGAGGCGTGAAGAGCTGCGTTAGCCACCGGCATCTCACCACCAGCACCGACACGTCTACCCAAGGCAAGACTGCTTGCAATTGTTAAGTCGAACTTTGTATACATGTAAAAGGAGAATACCAGTTTTCTTTTATGCAAGTGCAGAGGACAGAATATAGTAATGAGTAAAATTACGACGCATGTTGTTCATTGTAATGTGTAGTAACCTCAAACATAGTATAGTGAAATCAGACTGAGGCCACCATCGCCTCTTTCATTTACAATTCTTTTGGTTGTAGAATGCTTTAGCGTATAAGAATGTTGAAAAGAGCAATGGTCACACCAGAATGAGTCGCCTATTTACAGTTACTTAAATTTTTCTGAGCAACCTTTCAAGTAAAGTCACTTAACTAATTCTGTATCAATGGTCCAAAGAGTAATATCCAAAATCATTAAATAAGTTGAAGGATAGAATTTTGTTAACCGAAGTTGCATAACCTGTCTTGGTAGTAATTACCAAGCCAACTCACAGAAATTGAGAGAGTATTTGCTTTGTAGAATCATCTAGAATGATCAGAAATAGTAATATTCAGAATTAAGTTTAAATTCAACTCAAGCCATTTCACTTTGAAACGAGCCCAAAAATTGATTTATTCTTTTGCTCCTTCAGAGCTGGCGACCATAGTTATAAGTATTTTCAGGAGGATTCGACGGTAAGTCTGCTGCTCTCGTCGTGCTGATAGGATTATCCATTGCTGCTAGCAGTGGTGATTGGATACATAAGCTCACTACCAAGTTAAGTGGGTCAGGTAGGCAGTGTTACCGAGTGAACTGTAGGGCACTGTAGGCCGTGGATCGAACCCATTCAATCATCACAGCTCTTAGGGAAATAGTCCGGTTAGGAGTGTACTATTCATTAGGTAAATACTGGCGAGTAACGGTCTAAAATGTATACGCAAGTGAATTTAGCAAGATCCACGTAGCACCTAGTTAATGTAGTGCAATGGCGAGGGTAGGAGTGGAGTAAAAGTGAGCTGAGCTTGTGGCAGCTGTGCTGGATTCAAATATTAACTACGTGAATTCACTACTGCCTCTTACCATTGGGACTGAGCTATTTACAGTTAAAATACGTAGCAGTAAGCGCAAAGGCGTGACAGCTACAAGTCCGTATTGGTTTTATACATACGGAATTGGGAAGTGGGTCATTCCGTCAGTGGAGGGGGTTAAAACAACCGAGTCAGTGGAGAACATACCCCATTTACTGATGGAAAGATTCAGCGGTTCGGTCGCATGCGCCATCTATCGGTCAAATTTTAATTAATTTTGGTTTATTCCATGACGCATTCCCCTGCGTCATTATTTTTCTGTTCAAAATTGACGTCGTTCTGAGCAGTTGTTCCATTTCTACGGCGTTTTGGAACTGGAATTATAATTATATACACGCAGGATAATGACTTTTCCCAGATATTTTGCATTAAGGAGAAACGTAGGAACACGCCGAGGTAATACTGTCCCTGTGATTTCTCATACACTATACGTTAAGGAAAGCAAACCCACGTTCATAGCATTTGTAGAATTAGAGAAAACTGTTGACAATGTTGATTGGAATATTCTTTTTCAAATCCTAAAGGTGGCAGGGGTAAAATACAGGAAGCCAAAGGCTATTTACAATTTGTACACAAACAAGAGGGCTGTTATAAAGAGTCGTAGGGCACGAAAGGGGAGCAGTGGTTGAGAAGGGAGTGAGACACGGTTGTAGACTATCCCCGATGTTATTAAATCTGTATATTAAGCTAGCTGTAAAGGAAACAAAAGAAAAATTTGTGACAGGAATTGTAGTCCAGGGAGAAGAAATAAAAACTTTGAGGTTTGCAGATGACTTAGCAATTTTGGCGTAGACGGCAAAGGACTTGGAAGAACAGTCGAACGGAATAGACAGTACCTTGACAGGAGGATATAAGACGAATATCAGAAAAATAAAAACGAGCATAATAGAATACAGTCGAATTAAATCAGGTGATGCTGAGGAAATGAGATATTTAATGCAATAAATGAGTTTCACTATTTGGGGAGCAAATTAACTGATGATGATCGAAGTAGGGAGGATATAAAATGCAGACTGACAATGACAAGAAAAGCGTTTCTTAAGAAGAGAAATTTGTTGATGTCGAGTATAGATTTAAGGAAATCCTTTCTGAAAGTATTTGTATGGAGTGTAGCTATGTATGGAAGTGAAACATGGACGTAACTAGTTTAGACAAGAAGAAAATAGAAGCTTTCGAAACGTGGAGCTACAGAAGAATGCTGAAGATTAGATGGGTAGATCACGTAACTAATGAGGAGGTACTGAACAGAATTGGGGAGAAGAGAAATTTGTGGTACAGCCTGACCAAAAGATGGGATCGGTTGGTAGGACACATTCTGTGACATCAAGGGATCACCAATTTAGTACTGGAGGGAAGCGTGTGGGGTAAAAATTGGAGACACCAAGAAATAAATACAGTAAGCAGATTCAGAGGGATGTAGGTGCAGAAGTTACTCAGAGACGAAGGGGCTTGCACAGGACGGAGTAGCATGGGGCGCTGCATCAAACCAGTCTTCGGACTAAAGACCACAACAAAAAAAACCCTAGATAATCACCTGTTTTTCCTATTGTTGTGGCAACAGAGGTAGGTGCCTTTTGGGTATCTAGGAACAACCTGTGGATCCATTTCTGCAAAAATCTCACTTTTGTCGTTTGATCTGTAAAGATGGTCAATGTTGCTGCTGTCGTGTTAACATAACTAGCTCCGTGTGTCCTTCTTACTGTCAGTACTCACGCTTTGGAACAGTGTGTACTATTTTTTTATGTTTATTGGCAAATCGTATCTACTATGTTTCTTATATCCATGTTTATTTATAGGCTCAGGCTTCCTTTTTACATGTAGATTGGAAATGTTCTTTCTTTTATGGCACAATGTATTAAGAGACCTACCGGTCACCACCTGGCTAGTTAAATAATACATGGCGTTTCAAAAATGACCGGTATATTTGAAACGGCAATAAAAACTAAACGAGCAGCTATAGAAATACACCGTTTGTTGCAATATGCTTGGGACAACAGTACATTTTCAGGCGGACAAACTTTCGAAATTACAGTAGTTACAATTTTCGCCAACAGATGGCGCTGCAAGTGATGTGAAAGATATAGAAGACAACGCAGTCTGTGGGTGCGCCATTCTGAACGTCGTCTTTCTGCTGTAAGCGTGTGCTGTTCACAACGTGCAAGTGTGCTGTGGACAACATTGTTTATTCCTTAGAACAGAGGATTTTTCTAGTGTTGGTATTCCACCGCCTAGAACACAGTGTTGTTGCAACAAGACGAAGTTTTCAACGGAGGTTTAATGTAACCAAAGGACCGAAAAGCGATACAATAAAGGATCTGTTTGAAACATTTCAACGGACTGGAAACGTGACGGATGAACGTGCTGGAAAGGTAGGGCGACCGCGTACGGCAACCACAGAGGGCAACGTGCAGCTAGTGCAGCAGGTGATCCAACAGCGGCCTCGGGTTTCCGTCCACGTATCGTCTCATGCGCCAGAGTTTACACCTCTATCCATACAAAATTCAAACGCGGCAACCCCTCAGCGCCGCTACCATTGCTGCACGAGAGACATTCGCTAACGATATAGTGCACAGGATTGATGACGGCGATATGCATGTGGGCAGCATTTGGTTTACTGACGAAGCGTATTTTTACCTGGACGGCTTCGTCAATAAACAGAACTGGCGCATATGGGGAACCGAAAAGCCCCATGTTGCAGTCCCATCGTCCCTGCATCCTCAAAAAGTACTGGTCTGGGCCGCCATTTCTTCCAAAGGAATCATTGGCCCATTTTTCAGATCCGAAACGATTACTGCATCACGCTATCTGGACATTCTTCGTGAATTTGTGGCGGTACAAACTGCCTTAGACGACACTGCGAACACCTCGTGGTTTATGCAAGATGGTGCCCGGCCACATCGCCCGGCCGACGTCTTTAATTTCCTGAATGAATATTTCGATGATCGTGTGATTGCTTTGGGCCATACGAAACATACAGGAGGCGGCGTGGATTGGCCTCCCTATTCGCCAGACATGAACCCCTGTGACTTCTTTCTGTGGGGACACTTGAAAGACCAGGTGTACCGCCAGAATCCAGAAACAATTGAACAGCTGAATCAGTACATCTCATCTGCATGTGAAGCCATTCCGCCAGACACGTTGTCAAAGGTTTCGGGTAATTTCATTCAGAGACTACGCCATATTATTGCTACGCATGGTGGGTATGTGGAAAATATTGTACTATAGAGTTTCCCAGACCGCAGCGCCATCTGTTGTTGAAAATTGTAACTACTGTAATTTCGAAAGTTTGTCTGCCTGAAAATGTACTGCTGCTCCAAGCATATTGCAACAAACGGTGTATTTCTATCGCTGCTCGTTTAGTTTGTATTGCCGTTTCAAATATACCGGTCATTTTTGAAACACCCTGTATATACAGTGACTTTCTTGGCCCTATGACTTTCTATAATCTTGGGAGCGTATAGATAAGAATGTGACTACATATCCATAAAACCACAAATAAACAGTCTTATAATGAGGAGCATGTACTTATGCACTGAAAATGCCGTAGGGCCATTCGATACAACTACTGTGACAGTGAACTCACTCATGGTAAACAATGTGATATAGATATGTATATCTGCTGGTTTTTGTAATGTTTCATTTTAATTTCTGCCTGAAGTCTGGAAGGGACCCCAAATACCAGGGATGCTCTTCTCCCACCTACTTAGTTTCCTTGTTTCTTATTGCAATGTTTTTTTAAAGTCGCCAGCTCGCAAAAGTTAAAACGCTTTCATTTATTAAGCTAAAATTTAAACTTTTGTATTTACTTTATTGTACTGTACGTGCTAGACCTATATCGTCATCTAAATCTACTCTGCAAATCACACTTAAGTGGCGTGCAGAGGGTTCTTCGAACCATCTTCACAATAATTCCCTATTATTCAGTTCTCGAACAGCGTGCGGAAAAAACGAACATTTATATCTTTCCGTGCCAGCTATTATTTTACTATACGATCGTTTCTCCATATGTAGGTTGATGTTAAAAAATATTTTCGCATTCAGAGGAGAACGTTGGTCACTTGGGGAACGCTAGAAATCATTTCTGATTTACTCGATGACTTTCCGTCATTTACAACGAACTGTGACCTCTCTGACATGAAACCACGAATCCAGTCACATAACTGAGACGACATTCCATAAGTACGCAATTCCACTACAAGCCGCTCGCGTGGTACCGTGTCAAAAGCCTTTTGGAAATCTAGAAATACGGAATCAGTCTGATATCCGATGCCAAAAGCACTCCAATAATACATAACAATCATAAATAATGGAGTTTCCTTAACTTTACTTACTTAGAATCGCTTTCCACTATCCGCTAGCAGAATGCCAAGTTGGCTTTTACTGTACACAGAAAATCTGTTGATATATGCATCGTTTTGCAGTCAGTTTTTGAGAGAATTAGAAGCTCTATCAATCAAACCCAGTGCTACCACCAATGACAGGAAATAAATGACTGCAAAAAAAATTTTCTCCATCATAATGTAGATCAATTCATAGACGAGAAACTTATTTTTGTAATTCTTAGGACAAACAACAACCTTGACACCTCTTACTTGATTTAAAGGGCAATATTTGAAATTTCAAATGACGCTGCAGTCGAAAAATGCGCTTTAGATGCCATTGTTCCTTTCACCTCAAGAGGAGCAGACCCTGTAATGGATAAAAGAAGAAAAATTAAATTACATGCAATGCTGCTGAGACCATTGGTGGTATTACCGCTAGCTGATCCGCCCCTCGTACGAGAACTTTGAGGAGGATTTTCGTTCAGAGCGAATTTACATTCCTTTCCCTTTGTCTCTGAGCGTCGCTGGAATTCGTTTTATCAAATAGCTTGCTCCACCAATCTCCTGTTAAGAGGATTTCCTGTGCAGAACGGTAGTTCGGGAATTGCGTTTTGTTTTTACTATTTTATTCTGTTTGTCATATCATTGATTTGTCTTATTTTAGTTCTCATACTCGTCCAAAAGACATCGCAGTTGCTGCCTCCTGCTACCTTTAAATATTGTTTATCTATTTTATTCCGACAAAAATTCTCTGACATCAGTTGTTGTATTCAGTGTTGATTTCCTTCGACGAAGAGCGTAGCCCACGCCTAATAAATTCTTGACTTAATCTGATCCTTTTAGAAAACATTACGACTAATAGTTCCTAATGTTCTACAAATATTGATACTTAGTTTATAAAAACATATGTGAACTTGACGTGAACAATATCCATGGAAAAATTTCATTAGATCTGGGAATAGATGGAAATGTGGCTCTGCAGAATCTAATATGTTGGACTGATGATCCAGCAACTGGTACCACAAATTCCACAGTTACCCTTGTATGAAACAATCTTTCACCGTCCATTTTTTCCCCAATTTTAGTTTTCTTCTCACAAACTCTTGTTTCACAAATTGTCAAAGTTATGGTTGTGCCCTGTGAACGTGAGTTAATAAGAACGATACACTGATCATCTCAGAAACTAGCTGCTGTAATCTTCCTGACATCTGAAAGCATCCTCAGCTTGTTTGGTTTTTGGCCAGGGCTTTGATCATCATTTCGGTTCTGTTGTGAGTTTTTGCTCTCACCTTTCGTTCACTCTAATAATCTGGTGGCGCGTGACATTGGAGAGATTCTCTTAAAAATAGTTCACACTTACGGTTTTTACTTGTTTTGGTCAGCAACTATCTCCTTCATTGTTGCTTATGACGTTCTAATTGTCAGTTCTTCACGTAAAATCTTGTGTTAATTTTGTTACATATCACATACACGTCTAATCAGTGATAGCCCATCATCAAACTGCATATTCATTCATGTTTTTATCGTTGACTGACATTTTGCTACTCGTTTCACGTGAACTGTCTTCTGTTCATACAGCACAGTCAAATTTGGTCGCAGTCTGTGTAACTAATAGAGAATGATGCAGCTGAAGTATTAGGCCCATAAGCTTTGCAAGAATTTTCATTAACGGTACGGTGCCCAGAACAAGGAATATTAAGGTGACAAAATATTACAGTTTATCCATTTGAACGGATTATACGAAACGAGGCTACTCTTAAAGAAATATTATACAGATAAAGCTGACACACGACTTAAATGTTTACCAAAATGTAGCAACACGATAAAAGCAAAATTTCGTATATATAATTTCCACACTCACAACATTTCAACTCAATACCATAAGAGTAACTACACATTCTCTAAACCTAGCAGGACGTCCACTCTGTATATCTTATATTGTTTGTGAACAGCCACCTCGTCTCAGATTGTAAATAGCCAACCTTGCGTTACATCACCTGCTTCATAATATAGTGTACAAAAGTTTTCTTGCAATTTATTCTTTGTTAATTTATTTATGTGGATATGTGCATTATGAAAGTAATTTGCAGTCAGACGAAAATGAAATAATCTGCACCAGATTTCCTTTCTGTCACTGATGTACAAAATGGTTGTAGCTAATAATTTCTGTGACCATTTATCAACACACTGAAACCAAAAACTGAAAAGTTATATTACTCTGCAGATTTAGGGCTCTATATGTTCCGGCATTCTATAACTTTTGCATATACATGCAAATGAAATTTCACCCCCTCCCCCTCCAAGGTAATGTCAGGGTCAAGTTCAGAAGATGGTAGATGTAAGAGGGCAGCAGACAATGAAGCCAAAGATAAAGAATCGCAAATCCCAACTACTGCTCTCATGTCTATTCACACGTTCATCTAAAATCCATAAGATACGTTAGAATTGCTATCGTAAGAAGCCATATACGAAATTAGAATCAAAAAGAAGCAAAATGCTCAGTCCATTATCCTCTGGAATCTTTGAAACACGTTAACTCAACTACTGCTCAGATAGTCACGTAAATCGATTAAAATTGGTGCGTTAGGAAGCCATACACAAACTTTTTATGCCTATGGGACTTAGGAGAAAAAGTTGAACTACTAATTTCACAAGCATTTTACACTGTCATTACCAAAAAAGGTTTTACAAAAAACGCTATACAAATTTCACCGCTATGTTACACTCATATTACGAAAACTTTTTTATGAAAATAGGTCCCTGCAAATATTTCCTGAGAATAAGCACCGACATTGATATAAAATATGATGAATTTTATGACAGAATGTGACCCAGCAGACGCAAGAAAAGTTTAAAAAAACGCGTATCCTACATAGTGCCTACCACAGAACGTTAAACGATAGCACATTGTAACTGGCGTTGAAGGGAAGAAGAACGAAAAACATTAAACATATTTGTAAACACTGTGTTGGGGCTCATCTGAGTATCTCATGAATGTGTATCTCACAGAGCATGCGACACGCCAAGGCTCGCTGGGCACACCAAGCCCACATTACTGCAACCACCTGACTCGCCAATCAGGAACAGAAGGTCCGCATGCTGCCACCCGCAGCAGACCGCTCTCCTTATGCCACTCTTCACAGTGCCCCACCAACCCTATGCCACTTCAACCACCAGTGCGCTGCTGGGATACTTACAGCTGGTGGAAAATTCCCCACCATAGTGGTTTATAGACCACATGTCTGCCATTACCAGAAGTGTTTAAAATTAACTAACATGTAACAGACTCTACCTATAAGGCCTCTGTTTCTTCCTCACAATCCATACCAGATTGGATTCACAACACCTCCATGCCAGTGTCACACTTTGGCACTCTGTTTCACCACTGCGGTTGTGTATACCAGGCTGTGAACCAAGGGCGTACCACAATGGAGGGATAAATGAGCATAATTCTACGTATAGAAGAAGTTATGAGCAGCTTGCATACTTTATTGTTAGTGTTGTGGTCTTCAGTTTGATCAGTGGTTTGAGGCGGCTCTCCATGCTATTCAACTCTGTGCTAGCCTCTTCAACTCGCAATAGCTACTGAAAACCACTTTCTTTTGAATGTGCTTACTGTATTCGTCTCTTGGCCTCACTGCATAATTTATACCATGCACGTCCCTCCAGTACTAAACTGGTGATCCCTTAATGGCTCATAATGTCTTCTACTAACTGATCCCTTCTTTTAGCCAAGCTGTGCCACAATTCTCTTTTATTCTCAATTCTATTCAGCGTTTCTTCGTTAGTTACATGGCTTACCTATCTAACCGTTATCATCCTTCAGTAGCACCTTATGTCAAAAGATTTTACTGTATTCTCATGCTGCATCTACATAAACCTGTATGATAGATAGCTTCAAATCAAAGCAATCTAGTCTGGAGATGGAGGATGAGATGGGTCATTCTTCATCTGAGCGTCAGTGTATGGTATCAATGAAATAGCTCATCCCACTTCATCTGCACAAACTGCACTTTAATACCATGTTTGGCTTTCTCGACTTCTATCACTACTTGGCACTCACCGTCTGTTTTTATGCACATATTCATATGCTTTGACCCATTTGCAGTCAAACTGTATGTTGCGGCAAATGGTAGCACATTTAACTGTAGCTTGAGGAACAGTTGTGTGTCGCAGTCAGACACATGTGGTAGCATATAAATGCACAGTTGTGGCGTCACTATTGGTGTTGCTGTGGTCAATAGAAGATTTAACTGTGGCTCAATGGACATTCGTGTGTCTTGATCAGACATATCTGTTTGCCCATATGTACTCTGCTGTGGCTTAGTGAGTAGTTGTTAGAAATGATGCGTGTCCTGCTCCCGTACCCCACTGCAGCATTACACTTTTCGCATTTGAAAAGAGCATCATAAGTACTTGAGAGAGTATATAGAATATGAGAAAGCAAACGTAAAGACTGTTGTACTACATATAAATGTGAGATAAAAACATCTACTATAAATTGCACATTAGTACTTTCAAGCAAAATTTTTCTTGTCATTCTGTCTGGGGATGTTAGAAGCCAGAAACTCAAAGTGAGGGACATATTGATCAGACAAATTCGGTAGCCCATATGTGTGCTCCTGTTATGGTACATACGTTGGAAGCCTGATCAGTTGCATGTCCTCCTCCAACATGGCAGCTAGTGCCACATCGAATGGCTAAAGCTGAGCTGTTGAAAAAAAGAAAAGATCGTAGATATTTGGACAACATATAGAATTATAATGAGTGGATTAAAAATAATACATTACTTGCATTAAAATGTGGCAGTATTATTCTCATTAGTATTCTGCCCGACTCATCTCTGCTGCTGATACTCCAATGGTCATCCCACTGTGGCACACAGAACGCAAGTGTCTAAGCTAGTGAGTGATTGCAACACCACCGGTTGTCTGATGTCTGCCATCATGGCAGCAATCCTGCGAACAGCTGTATGGTAAATCAAACGTAGTTTAATCAAAACATGCTACAAGTTTAGAAAAAGTGTTATCTTCAGGCCCGAAGCGCAATCTCCCATCAATGAATGAACCACAGTGACAAAGACCAACGTTGTATTAACCAGTTACGCCACTATGTGCAAGCAAGAATGTCAAGTGAAGCGAAACCAGAATCAACTGGATTCCATAACTTCCAGGAACACCCCACCAATGGTCAAAGTCGTCTGACAGTTGGTGGGCTTTTTACTGAAAGTAACGGAATCCAGTTGACTTTTACTCTACTACACTCAACGTCATTGGTTGTACATGCTAACATAATGTGCTTTATAAGTAGTAATGTTATCGTCAAATGAGTCAAATTTAGTGGAAGGTTACTTTAATGATATCTTATAGTATGTGATAGCAAAATGTTGAAACCAAGGAAACGGGCACAAAATTTTGGACAAAATTTAGGACACAAATGAACTAAGTGGGCTCTTTTTCTGGTGTAGCTCACAGGGCAAATTGAAGATCTCCAGACTGAAAACACGAAATGAACTGAGAAAGTTAAGTGCTCTAGCTACACTATGGTTCAATGAGCAGCTGCAATCAATGAACAGTAGCCTACTTGCGTATCTGAAAAGCTCATTCTGCACATACTTTGCAGTTTTTGTGGGTGATGGCAAAATCTCTATAAAAGAGCTACAGCAGCAAAAATCACCAAACACATAGCCAAGTCGGTAAGTACGATTTTTATCCCCTCAAATAAAGGAAGAAGTTACCTTTACAAAGAAACCAAAACGTGACAGAGTAATACAGTAGTTAGAATGACCAGCACTCTGATAATACCAGAGACAGATTCACAAGACGATTAAAAGAAGTTCAAGGAGAAAGTAAATTATATCTTTCCCGGGGGACACTGTCTTGTCGAAGTATTTACTATGTGGTTGGAGAGTCTTGCATGTTCTCTTAACACTGATAGCAATGCCAGATATAGTGCAGCTACTGTCAGGGTCTCCCATGCTCGACAGGCGTCAGCAGTTGAGCCAGACAACGGCCCATGTCTCCCATATCCACTCCCATAGCCCATGCCCTATTCTCAGGTACCCAATGCAAGGTGTGATGGAATCTGCGCTGAGGGAAGCATCGAACATGGGAAGAGATGTCATTAACGGAGCCTCGGGGAAAGCAGGCGATCTCCCTGTGTAATTAGGCTTGCATAGTGTGGCATTCCATAGTGTCGACCGAATAGATGCCCAATTCTCGTTGGACCAAAAGGGAAAATCCTGAAACCAAAACAAAAACTGGCAGACTTTATGAGACTTCAAACACCGAAGAATCAAAATTCAAACCAATGGATTCGGTTTCCGCAATTGAATCAGGCAACAGACTAGCCCAAGAAGTGGAAAATGTTACTGAGAATTTCGACCAGATCACGATAATATCCTTGTCTTAGGAAAAGAGCAGGAAAGTTCCAAAAAACAAAACGAAAGAGAAGGTAAAGAATGCTTCCTCTGAAAGCGGAAGGAACTAAAAGGTCTTGAATCGAAGACTTAGAGAGAAAAAGGTTGTCTGAGACACAGATGGAAAATCAGACCCCTTCTGCCTCTAAGACAGGGAACAATACAAGAAGTAAGGAATCTAATTCTCCCACTTGTAAGGGTAAAAATCCTCAGAGAAAACCGTTGCATGGTATATGGACGCAGACTAAAGTATTGCAGACTTTGTTTCCAGGGTGGTGGTTAACCAACAGGGGCATCCACTGGTCAACATTATTTTACAGCAAATGGAACTCGTTAATATGGTTCTGTTTGGGAAAAATTAGGAGGGTATAAGCCCAGGGTCCAATTTCAGGGGGTCTATCTAGAGAAGGGTGCTATTTCTCTGTGAGAGGACAGGAACAATGGTGGGAAGAGGCGAAGCTTCTGGTCAAGAAAGCAACTGGGTTCTAAAAGAATGCAAAGGTGTCAAATTGAGTAGCAAAACTTCTCAACACTCGCAGTACCAAGGTGGAATAAGGGTATTTTGTGCCCACCGTTTGAAAATATTATAATTTAGTCCGTTGCTTTAATTTTAAAAACTTGAAGCAATCATTTACTGTTTCTGATGAAATATTCTACCTGATACCATAAATGATTTGAATTTTTCAATTAAACTTAACCCAAAATTGAAGGTGTCAATAGCACATTAGGCAGTGAGTGTCATATTCAATATTTTCAGGTTCAGGATCTTACTGACACATCAGTAACTCTTTAAAAAGCATGTCGCGAGTAGAAGCCAACAACAGTTAACGAAAGTCACATTTTTCAATTTTTTTAGGTTCGCCATAAAATATCCTGACCCCTTGATACTACACGTTACTAAAAGTGTTGATGTTGCTAAAAGCGTTCTTAAATATAGTTTCCTGTTCTGAACTATACTAACACATCAATAGACCCTTAAAAAATAATTTGTTGACATAATTCAACAACATTCAACGAATTTAGCCTTCTTTAGTTTTTTCTTAGGTGAGCACAAAGTATCCCCTCTCCCACCCCCTTGACAATAACCTCTATGAAAATCGTGTTGGTATTGCTAGGGAATAGCTTATAGGTGACAGCATAGGTGGGGGTGGTGGGATCACTCATGGGAAAATTCCTGTACTAGTGGGTGTTAGAGCTGCAACTTTTTTAGATTGAAGTCTGCTGATAGGTATTCCTGCTTAAGGGAAGTCTCTCTAACAAAGAAACCACTTTCGACAAAGCTTAGGTATCCGAGTAATGAGGGAATTAGTATATTTCATCAAAATATACGAAGTTAGTGAACTGATCATAGATGTTGACTCTGAAATTATTGGTATATCTGAACACTTCTTAAATAAGGAGACAGTTCAGAGACTTCCTTTACCAGGATACAGGTTGGCTGGCAACTTTTCTAGGAGCTCTTTGCGGTGTGGGGTGTAGCCATATATTTGAAAAACGATATCCAATTTGAGTCAATTGATGTTTCAAAGTACTGCACTAAAAAGGTGTTTGAATGTTGTGCAGGTGTGGTTAAATTTAGTGGAGTTAAACTTCTAACTGTTTTTATTTATAGATCCCCAGACTCCGATCTCACAACATTTTTGCTAAAGCTAGAGGAGGTTCTTGGTTCACTTTATAGGAAATACAAAAAAATAGTTATATGTGGTGACTTCAATATTAATTATGTAAGTGATTGTGCAAGGAAAAGGATGCTGGTAGAGCTCCTTAATTCATATAATCTTATGCAAACCGTATTCTTTCCATCGAGAGTGCAAGGGAACAGTAGAACAACCATAGACAACATTTTTGTTCATTCCTCATTACTAAAAGGGGATTCTGTTAGCAAAAAAGTGAATGGCCTTTCAGATCATGATGCACAAGTTTTAACTCTAAAAGATTTTTGTGCTCCAACACATGTTAAATATAGTTATCAACTTTTTTAGGAAAGATGATCCAGTTGCTGTAGAGACCTTTGTAAACCTTATCAAGGAATAAGAGTGGAAAGATGTTTATAGTGCTGATACAGTAGACAATAAATATATTGCTTTCCTCAAGACTTTTCTCGAGCTCTTTGAAAGTTGCTTTCCGTTAGAACGTTCAAAACAGGGTAAAGCACAAACAGGCAGCCTGGGTGGCTGACTACAGGGATAAGAATATCCTGTAGAACAAAGTGGCAATTATAGAAAACGTTAGAAACAGTCAAAATCGAAATGCAGCAGCCCATTACTTACAATATTGTAAGGTGCTTAAAAAAGTTATTAGGAAGGCAAAAATATGTGGTATGCAGATAGAATAGCTAAGTGTCAGGATAAAATTAAAACCATATGGTCAGTCGTAAAGAAAGTGGCTGGTCTTCAGAGACAGGTCGAGGATATAGAGTCAGTGCATAATGGGAATGTCTGGATTACTGATAAGTCGCATATATGTACAGTATTTAATAATCATTTTCTGAATATAGCAGGTGAACTAAATAGAAACCTAGTCCCAACAGGGAATCATATAGCGCTCGTAGAAAAAAGTGTTCTGAGACTGTTACCTGAAATGCTCCTCCATGATACTGAAAAGAGGGAGATTGAGTTAATAATTAAATCACTAAAGACCAAAAACTCTCATGGATATAACGGGGTTTCTAGCAGAACACTGAGGTATTGTTCTATGTATGTTAGCCCAGTACTTATCCATATCTGTAACTTTTCCCTTAGGAGTGGTCGGTTTCCTGACCGATTAAAGTACTCGGTAGTGAAGCCACTTTATAAAAAGGGAGACAGGAATAATGTTGTTAATTATAAACCTATTTCTATGCCATCTGTGTTTACTAAAGTTATCGAGAAGGTTGTATATACAAAGTTACTGGAGCATTTAAACTCACATAATTTGCTGTCAAATGTACAGTTTGGTTTTAGAAATGGTTTAACAACTGAATATGCTATATTCTCTTTTCACTGTGAGGTTTTGGACGGATTAAAGAAAAGGTTGCGAACGCTAGGTGTTTTCTTTGATTTAACGAAGGCTTTTGACTGTGTTGACCACAAAATATTACTGCAGAAGTTGGACCATTATGTAGTAAGGGGAGTAGCTTACAATTGGTTCGCCTCTTACTTTAAGAACAGACATCAGAAGGTAATTCTCAGCAATATTGAGAGTGGTAGTGATGTTCAGTCATAATGGAGCACTGTTAAATGTGGCGTTCCCCAAGGGTTGGTGCTGGGGCCGCTGCTGTTTCTTATTTATATAAATGATATGCATTCTAGTATTACAGGTGATTCAAAAATATTTCTGTTTGCTGATGACACCAGCTTGGTAGTCAAGGATCTTGTGTGGAATATTGAAACAGTATCAAATAATGTAGTTCATGAAATAAGTTCGTGGTTTGTGGAAAATAATTTGATGCTAAATCACAGCAAGACTCAGTTTTTACAGTTTCTAACTCACAATTCAACAAGAACTGAAATTGTGATCAGACAGAATAGGCATATTATAAGCGAGGCGGAACAGTTCAAGTTCCTAGGCATTCGGATAGATAGTAAGCTGTTGTGGAAAGCCTATGTTCAGGATCTTGTTCAGAAACTAAATGCTGTTTTATTTACCATTAGAACAGTATCTGAAATAAGTGACAGTTCAACACGAAAAGTAGTCTACTTCGCATGTTTTCATACGCTTATGTCGTATGGTATTATTTTTTGGGATATTCCTTCTGATTCAAAAAGGGTATCTTTGCCTCAAAAACGGGCTGTTCGAGCTATATGTGGTGTAAGTTCAAGAACCTCTTGCCGACCCCTGTTCAATAGTCTGTCAATTCTGACATTGCCCTCACTGTATATATTTTCTTTAATGTCGTTTGTAGTTAGCAATATTAGCTTATTCCCAAGAGTTAGCTGCTTTCACTCAGTTAATACTAGGCAGAAATCAAATCTGCATGTGGATTGCACTTCCTGAGTGCACTATTCTGCTGCATCCATTTTCAATAAGCTACCAAAAGAACTCAAAAATCTTATCAGTAGCTCAAACGCTTTTAAGTCTAAACTGAAGAGTTTCTTCATGGCTCACTCTTTCTATTCTGTCGAGGAGCTCCTGGAAGAGCTGAAAAATTAAACAAATTCCAGTGTTACATTGTTGATTTTCTTTATTTAAACTTACGAATTGTCGCCTGAATACGTTTCTTGTATTTCACTTTATCTGTTTCTACTATCATGCTGTAATATTATGTATTGACTCGTTCCATGACCATGGAGACTTCTCCTTAATTTGGTCCCACGGAACAATAAATAAATAAATAAATAAATAAATGATAAGAGTGGATGACCAAGAACAAAGGGCTCGGAGGAAAAAGAGTGTAAGACAAGGATGTAGTCTTTTGTCCCTATTGTTCAATCTGCATTTCGAAGAAGCAATGATGGAAATAAAGGAAAGGTTCAGGAGTGGGATTAAAATTCAAGGTGAAAGTATATCAGTGATACGATTCGCTAATGACAGTGCTATCCGGAGTGACAGTCAAGAAGAATTACAAGATCTGCTGAATGGAATGAACAGTATGCAGCAGAGCGGGTTGCTCTCTGACTATCCTTTTGAACAATTACTCCATCTACCGGGATAGGCTTCAGGTTGTTTGCCCCCTCACTTAGCGATGGTAGACACTGGGTTAGCCGAAAGTAGCAGCACTGAAAAAAAATCGACTGAATAGCTACCACACAAAGGCCACATGATTCCAGTCCATGGGCAGTATTTGAAAGTTAGTTAAATTTTCGAGTGTTCGGGATTCTCGCATGATTCGTTTAAAAAAGTCTAAAATTCCTGTAAGCTGGTTTATTGTCTTCAAAACACAAAAAGTGGCTATCAAGTCCTTATTTAATAACCCGAACTAATTATGCAATGTGCCTGACTGTCTCTGTAACAAGTTCACATCCAAAAGCAGCCAGAAGATATTTAGTCCGACCAGAGATTTTTAATGTCCTAAAGATTCACTGACCCATGACTATTTGCGAGTTAACACTGTCAGTCATTCAGTAGTCTACTTGTACAGAAGTGCTCTCCATAAGGTCTCGTAATTTGCACGAAACACGCCATGCGGAATTTATTTAAGACTTCAAATGTTCGCACATTAAATCTCTTAAAGTAAATCACTCACAAAGCTACAACTGTCTCAAAATACACAACACTGTAGTCACTCTTCAACAACTACACGAGAAACGATCAAAGACGTGAATTTCTTCATTTTGGTGGAAATCTGGTAAGTGCGATTTAACATAGGTGTTAACCAGAAGACGGCTCCAGAACGACTGTATCAAATCATAGATGTGAGGCACAAAGCCCTACCCAAACGCGCGGGAAATGCTGAATTCCCATTGGTTAGTAAGTTAGTTGTTGTTGTTGTTGTTGTGGTCTTGAGTCCTGAGACTGGTTTGATGCAGCTCTCCATGCTACTCCATCCTGTGCAAGCTCCTTCATCTCCCAGTACCTACTGCAACCTACACCTTTCTGAATCTGCTTAGTGTATTCATCTCTTGGTCTCCCCCTACGATTTTTACCCTCCACGCTGCCCTCCAATACTAAATTGGTGATCCCTTGATGCCTCAGAACATGTCCTACCAACCGATCCCTTCTTCTGGTCAAGTTGTGCCACAAACTTCTCTTCTCCCCAATCCTATTCAATACTTCCTCATTAGTTATGTGATCTACCCATCTAATCTTCAGCATTCTTCTGTAGCACCACATTTCGAAAGCTTCTATTCACTTCTTGTCCAAACTATTTACCGTCCATGTTTCGCTTCCATGCATGGCTACACTCCATACAAATACTTTCAGAAATGACTTCCTGACACTTAAATCTATACTCGATGTTAACAAATTTCTCTCCTTCAGAAACGCTTTCCTTGCCATTGCCAGTCTACATTTTATTTCCTCACTACTTCGACCATCATCAGTTATTTTGCTCCCCAAATAGCAAAACTCCTTTACTACTTTAAGTGTCTCATTTCCTAATCTAATACCCTCAACATCACCCGACTTAATTCCATTACATTCCATCATCCTCGTTTTGCTTTTGTTGAAGTTCGTCTTATATCCTCCCTTCAAGACACTATCCATTCCATTCAACTGCTCTTCCAAGTCCTTTGCTGTCTCTGACAGAATTACAATGTCATCGGCGAACCTCAACGTTTTTATTTCTTCTCCATGGATTTTAATACCTACTCCGAACTTTTCTTTTGTTTCCATTACTGCTTGCTCAATATACAGATTGAATAACATCGGGGAGAGGTTACAACCCTGTCTTACTCCCTTCCCAACCACTGCTTCCCTTTCATGCCCATCGACTCTTATAACTGCCATCTGGTTTCTATACAAATTGTAAATAGCCTTTCGCTCCCTGTATTTTACCCCTGCAACCTTTAGAATTTGAAAGAGAGTATTCCAGTCAACATTGTCAAAAGCTTTCTCTAAGTCTACAAATGCTAGAAACGTAGGTTTGCCTTTTCTTAATCTTTCTTCTAAGATAAGTCGTAAGGTCAGTATTTCCTCACGTGTTCCAGTATTTCTACGGAATCCAAACTGATCTTCCCCGAGGTCGGCTTCTACTAGTTTTTCCATTCGTCTGTAAAGAATTCGCGTTAGTATGTTGCAGCTGTGGCTTATTAAACTAATTGTTCGGTAATTTTCACATCTGTCCACGCCTGCTTTCTTTGGGATTGGAATTATTATATTCTTCTTGAAGTCTGAGGGTATTTCGCCTGTTTCATACATCTTGCTCACCAGATGGTAGAGTTTTGTCAGGACTGGCTCTCCCAAAGCCGTCAGTAGTTCCAATGGAATGTTGTCTACTCCGGGGGCCTTGTTTCGACTCAGGTCTTTCAGTGCTCTGTCAAACTCTTCACGCAGTATCGTATCTCCCATTTCATCTTCATCTACATCCTCTTGCATTTCCATAATACTGTCCTCAAGTGCATCGCCCTTGTATAGACCCTCTATATACTCCTTCCACCTTTCTGCTTTCCCTTCTTTGCTTAGAACTGGGTTTCCATCTGAGCTCTTGATGTTCATACAAGTGGTTCTCTTATTTCCAAAGGTCTCTTTAATTTTCCTGTAGGCAGTATCTATCTTACCCCTAGTGAGATAAGCCTCCAAATCCTTACATTTGTCCTCTAGCCATGCCTGCTTAGCCATTTTGCACTTCCTGTCGATCTCATTTTTGAGACGTTTGTATTCCTTTTTGCCTGCTTCACTTAGTGCATTTTTATATTTTTTCCTTTCATCAATTAAATTCAATATTTCTTCTGTTACCCAAGGATTTCTACTAGCCCTCGTCTTTTTACCTACTTGATCCTCTGCTGCCTTCACTACTTCATCCCTCAAAGCTCCCCATTCTTCTTCTACTGTATTTCTTTCCCCCATTCCTGTCAATTGTTCCCTTATGCTCTCCCTGAAACTCTGTACAACCTCTGGTTCTTTCAGTTTATCCAGGTCCCATCGCCTTAAATTCCCACCTTTTTGCAGTTTCTTCAGTTTTAATCTACAGGTTATAACCAATAAATTGTGGTCAGAGTCCACATCTGACCCTGGAAATGTCTTACAATTTAAAACCTGGTTCCTAAATCTCTGTCTTACCATTATATAATCTATCTGATACCTTTTAGTATCTCCAGGGTTCTTCCATGTATACAACCTTCTATCATGATTCTTAAACCAAGTGTTAGCTATGATTAAGTGGTGCTCTGTGCAAAATTCTACCAGGCGGCTTCCTCTTTCATTTGTTAGCCCCAATCCATATTCACCTACTACGTTTCCTTCTCTCCCTTTTCCTACACTCGAATTCCAGTCACCCATGACTATTAAATTTTCGTCTCCCTTCATTATCTGAATAATTTCTTTTATTTCATCATACATTTCTTCAATTTCTTCGTCATCTGCAGAGCTAGTTGGCATATAAACTTGTAGTACTGTAGTAGGTGTGGGCTTCGTATCTATCTAGGCCACAATAATGCGTTCACTATGCTGTTTGTAGTAGCTTGCCCGCATTCCTATTTTCCTATTCATTATTAAACCTACTCCTGCATTACCCCTATTTGACTTTGTGTTTATAGCCCTGTAGTCACCTGACCAGAAGTCTTGTTCCTCCTGCCACCGAACTTCACTAATTCCCACTATATCTAACTTTAACCTGTCCATTTCCCTTTTTAAATTTTCTAACCTACCTGCCCGATTAAGGGATCTGACATTCCATGCTCCGATCCGTAGAACGCCAGTTTTCTTTCTCCTGATAACGACATCCTCTTGAGTAGTCCCCGCCCGGAGATCCGAATGGGGGACTATTTTACCTCCGGAATATTTTACCCAAGAGGAAGCCATCATCATTAATCATACAGTAAAGCTGCATGCCCTCGGGAAAAATTACGGCCGTAGTTTCCCCTTGCTTTCAGCCGTTCGCAGTACCAGCACAGCAAGGCCGTTTTGGTTATTGTTACAAGGCCAGATCAGGCAATCATCCAGACTGTTGCCCTTGCAACTACTGAAAAGGCTGCTGCCCCTCTTCAGGAACCACACGTTTGTCTGGCCTCTCAACAGATACCCCTCCGTTGTGGTTGTACCTACGGTACGGCTATCTGTATCGCTGAGGCACACAAGCCTCCCCACCAACGGCAAGGTCCATGGTTCATGGGGGGGAGTAAGTTAGTAGCCAATCAAATCATTTCGAGCACTTTTATATTCGCTGTATTTTTAATGTCAGCCAATCAAAATATCACACGTAATTTGGACTAGAAATTATTTGCTACTCGTAATTATTCGCTACAAGTCTAATGAGTACAGAACATGGATAAAAAGTCAATTAAAGAAAGGCGAAAGTAATGAGAAGTAGCACAAATGACAAAAGCGAGGAACATAACATTTGGATTGACGGTCACTAAGTAGATGAAGTTGCGGAATTCCGCTGCCTAAGCAGAAAAATCACCAGTGGTGGACGGGGCAAGGAGGACATCAGAACCAGAGTAGCAAAGGCAGAAAGGGCATTCCTGGGCAAGAGAAATCTACCAGCATCAAACATAGTCCTTAATTTAGGGAAGAAGTTTCTGAGACTCTTCGTTTGGAGCACCACATTGTATGGAAGTGAAACATACACTATGGGAAAACCGGAACAGAAGAGAATCGAAGGATTTTGAGATGTGGTGTTACAGACGAATGTTGAAAATTATTCGGACTGATAAGGTAAGGAATGAGGAGGTTCTGTGGAGAATTGGAAGGGAAAAGAATATGTAGAAAACACTGGTAAGGAGAAGGGACAGGATGATAGGACGTCTGTTATGACATCAGGGAATACCTTCCATGGTACTGGAGGGGTTGTAGGGGCAAAAACTGTAGGGGAAGACAGAGATTGAAATACATCTAGGAAATAATTGAGGACGTATATTGCAAGTGCTACTCTGAGATAAAGAGGATGGCACAAGAGAGGAATTCGTGGCAGGCGCACCAGATCAGTTAGAAGACTGATGACAAGATGATCCTCCGAAGACTCTGTTCGAGAAAATAAGGGCGTATAACCATAAGGTCTCGAGAGAGGACATGTGGGTAATAAACCGAAGTCACTGAAAAATCCCTGAGGACAGCGCGGAAACAGGACCTGAAATTGTTCATACGATTGTCCCAAGTTGCCGTCAAGATAATCAGAACTATAAGAAGCAACAATGGCGGCAAGTTGGAAACTTCAAGTGTTGCAGGTATACCTGTAATACAGTAAATGGGAAACTGCCACCATAAGCTGTCTTCTGGGAAAAAAGAAGGTTGACAAGGTCATGACGCAGGATCGGTTTCTACACAAAGGGGGCGTTTTCAGGCCTCAGTGGGATTGAAGGTAACAGTATTTATGTTAGAAATATAAAGAACTCCATAACGCGCATTTATATTAAGACTGGAATTTGTATGTAGCCAGTAGCAGACTTCTGTGCAAGGGACTTCTGTTCTAGGGACGTAGTGACCATCAGGATGAAACAACCTGAAGATAGATAACCGAGTGAAATTGTAACTGCCTCAGCTTACCATGCTTAAAAGGATAGTACTCCCCCATCCCAGGAAGTGAGGAGACTAGTGGATAATTCCTCGCAGCAGAATGAACGACTGCTGGTTGAATATGATGCCATTGCCCACAAACTACTCGAATTTCTACGAAAGAATAATTTGGAGGTATTGAATAGAGTTGGGTAACCAACCTTCGAGAACAGAAGAAGAGAAAGTGGAAGTAACACAATGTTTGGGTCCACTGTAATGGATGTTTACGGAATTGGCATAATTTTTTGATGAACTGTAATGGGTGTTTATCCCAAAAAAAAAGTGGCAGTCATTGATATGACGACATGTATATTAAGTCTGGGGTTGAAATGGGCGTCAAATAGGCCATGGCCTACAGGAATCCTATGAAAACAGACTGGGACTCATATAGGAAAGACCTCAACTCACGTTTATCCGAAGTCTAACTTCGATAAGGAACGTAATAGATTTTAAGGAAACAGTAGACACAGTGACCTCTGCCATTGTGAACTCATATTTAAAAAAATTACTAATCATCAAGAAGTCCACAAACAGAAATGTACCTTTGCGGAACAACAATATGGAAGTCCAAAGGAAGCAGATAAGAAGTCTGTTCAACCTCGCTACAAAGAAATGGCAATAGGTAAAATATCAGGAGGCCCTTTTCATATACAACATTGCGATCAAGCAAGCGAAGGTGTCATCCTGAATGGCAGTCTATGAGGAAGTGGTGGGTACAGCTACTTGCACTAGACTTCTTAAAATCCTCGATAGAATACCAACTAATCCACGATTTACTCTAAGGAACGAGGATGGTGGTACAGAAGGGCACCCGACTAGTACGCTTCATTTAGGACACACTTCCCTCATTGCACTCTGACACACAACACAGCTCATGAGCCGGCCAGTGAGAAGCACTGATTTACAGGTGATCCCAGGGGAAATTGGGTACCTTCCACAGAATGTACAGATTTTAAGAAGTTCAGTGGGCGGTGGGAGGGTTCAAATCATTCAGGTCACCAGACTCAGTTCTAATGCAAGAATCAGAAGAGGAATTAACCAGATTTCTGGGCAGACGTTTTTCAGTCAGCCTAACACCAGAAGTCATTCCTAATGCATGAAGGACAGTGAGGGCTGTTCTCATTCCGAAACTAGTCAGCACCAAGACTAAAGACACAAGACCTACCAGGCTGTCTTCGTTTCTTCTAAAGATATTATAAAAACTGGCCAATGTGAGCGTTAGGGAGAAATTTGGAAGTTTGTGATAAGGTCTTATGGGACCAAACTGCTGAGGTCATCGGTCCCTAAGATTACGCACTACTGAATCTAAGTTACACTAACTTATGCTAAGGACAACACACACACCGACGGGAGGAGCCGAGCGGACCGTGACAAGGCGCCTGAGACCGCTCGGCTTCTCGCGTGGCAGTAGGGAGAAAAGGCTAACTTAAGTACTTCTACAGGTAAACCAAAACGCATATCAAGCTGGAAATCATGTGAAACGCCATATCAACAGCTTGCTGTAAAGGTGGAAAAAGCTCTACACTTTCAGAAGATAGCTCTCTGCATGGATACTGAGGGGGCTTTTAGCAATAAGAACTTCATCCATGTTTTGAGCTGCAGAAGAGCATGGCACTGAGACCAGCGTATGCAATGAGATTAAGACCATGCCAAGTAGAAGAAATTTAGAAGCCATCATGACGAATTAAAAAGCGACAATAAACTCCACTGTGGGGTGTCCACAAGGAGACATTTCGTCCCCACTATTGTGGAACCTAACGGTGAATGATTTCGCTCAATAGAAGTACTAGAGGCTACTTTTTCCAAGGATGCGCAGATGATTGAATCGCAGTAATACTTAGGAAATTTGCTAGCGCTGTTAGAACAATCGCAAAATATAAGGTATACGTGAAAAACTAGTTCAGAAAATAGCATCTAAGGGTCAGTCACAAGCAAACTGTATGATTTACGACGAAGAAAATCAAGTGCACATACTTGCACCTCTAGCTCCGCAATGAAACAGTACCTCTAGACTAAGCTGTGAAGTATCTAAGGGTGACACTGTACGCGAAACTACAAGAATCATGGATCTCTCATATGAAGAATGAGCAGGGTGGTCCAAAAGTAGCTTTACACAGTTTGAGTGTTACGTATACCTCAAAAAAAGCACCAAATGTTAAATAAAGTTTTGTCAGAAATTGTTTATTTCAGAGTTCTGCAGTACATTAGAGAGCACGGGTGCGACAGAAACAACACAAAATTAATTATTCTCAGAAAGCAAAGACAGGAAAGCACCTGAAATTCGACACAAGTAACGCTAAAGATTTACCCCAGAACATGTTCAAAATGATGTCCATCTAAAGAAGGACAGTGACATGCTCGACTCTGACCGCTTTCGGAATGTTGCAAGGTCTGTTCATCTCATTCTGCACTGCTACACACAGACATTTTCACTTCGTGCTGTGGTTGTGCTACACTATCACCTGCAACACAATACGCGAGATTCTTGAGACGGCTCCTTAGTAGAAGTTCAGGGGGATAAGATCCAGAGACTCGGCTGGCCAAGTAACTGGTGCTGCAGATCTATAGACTTACCGAGATAAGCAACTTTGAGACACTGTCTTGCCTTAAGATTGAAATGTGTGAAGGTGCACAGCGGTCATAAACCATAAGTTGGTTCATATAGCAAGTGGGACATCGTGAAGCAGACCATCGAATTCATGTTCCAAAAACTGTCGATACACTCTGCCACTCAGGTGCTGTAGAATAACATGCGGTCTGAGGACCTTATTCTCCATTATATCTCACCAAATGTTCACTACATAACGATGTCGATATCCCCATACTGTAGTTACGCGAGGATTTTCATACGTCCACTCATGCGTGACTTGAATGTTCACGATACTCGATCGGGTAAAGAGGCTCTCATTCGTAAAATGAAGTTCTAGTCTACATATGTCTGCTCCTCTACATTCTGCAGGTAAAATGAGTGAATTGCTGTTTTTGAAGAAGGCGCCATACAGTCGTTCGAGGAATCCGTATAATGGCACTTCCACGGCGGGTACCAACAGTCGAATTTTCATCTGTCGTTTCCAGGATGATCTCAACTCCCACAACACTAATTTGAGACACCATGAATAACATATTCCCTTAAACGCCTGTCATCAGCTGTCTTATGGTTTGGCCCTCTGCTTTTTGGAATCATTTCCGATTACAAGCGTCCTGCTGCTCGTGCATTGCCTTCTCCGTAAAGGAGGTGCACACCCGCGTATCGCGTATTCACCGTTTGAGTACGCAGTCGTACAGTACATATATATATTGCTGTAAATATACTGCTGTACATTTCTCCTTTCTGCTTTAACAAATTCGTTCCTCTGAGACCTTTATAGTTCTTCCAAAAAATCCTACGTGTCGCTAAAATGTGTAACTGTGTTTAACTACTTATGGACTCTTAACTGCTGTAAAGGTCCTGTCACCAGGCGCTACGTATAACTCTGCCACCACTATTTTAATTCAGTATGCTCTTACCTACATAACAAAATACCCTGTCTCTCTGTTGCTAGGTATAGCCCTCTCACTAAATGTAGTTAAGTTTCCAAAAAAGTACACTACGGGAAGATAGTCCTCTTAATAGGAGAAGGTTATGAATAGAGCTACCCTTATTACAGGATTTGACCGTATGTTGTGTCTAATGGATAAGTAAAGCAGAACATTCAGTTACTTTCCTAAGATCTTACCTAGAGGTTAGAAAGAAACGCAGTATGATTAGTATTGTATTGAAGCTAGAGGTTAGAAAGAAACGCAGTATGATTAGTATTGTATTGAAGCTAGGACAGCTCAGTTCCTAGCTCATTTAATGATTTAAAAATGTACTAACGATCGACAGCCTATCCAGGCAATGAAACGGTGAAGCATTGGCAAAGCAGAAGTATAAATGTTGCCTATTTTCTTGCTGCTATTCAAGTTGTTTCTTCAGATAATTATTGCTCCATATAAACAGTGTTGGTGCAGACACTGGAATTATTTGACTACTACACCCTTATACATTACGTTTTTAAGGAGAAAAAGACAAGTGAATAACTTCAAGGAAGCTAAAAGAAATTTGACCAGGGGGACCTTTAGAAAAGCGCTTTCCATAACCAACAAACTTAAATACTAAAACACTTAGATACTCATGCACACACTTTTTACTGAACATTTCACTTCAAGAAAACCTCTTTCCTACTGGAATTTACTTTCAAAAGCTATTACTCTTTGAACTAATTCTTTATAGTCATTTAACCGATTCTAGTAACTTTGCTTCACTCTGACTAAATTTAACTTAAGCAAACATTTGCTGTAACACTTTGCAATAGTTAAGAAGACTTTTAAAATGAGAATAATTTGACTTTATTTCTCTGTAATGTACTAAAACATGGACGTGTTAGTACTCTAATTAAAATATTCATTATGCCTTTTGGTGAAACAACTAAACAACATTTCTTTAACTATTGCTCAAGGTCAAAATTTTTCTGAACTCTATGAACTTTATGATGCAAAATTACATTTAAATTCACTCTATTCAATTTATACTCTTCCACTACTCAGACGTAATTTCATTACTACAGGATTTAGTCCGTCACACATATGCCATTATTTACACAAAAACAAGTTAAATGTTGCCTCTTTATATTATTATGGTACGTCATATGTCTTTAAAACAGGATTCTCGGATGATTAAACACTAGGGAGGAAGCCTGTGTAAGTGTAAGATAAGGATGAAGTAACATGGTGAACCAGTTTCTTTAAGGTTCAGGGATGGTTAGTCACTAATAAAGCACAGTTTAAATTAATGGTTCACGCTATACAAAAGTAAACTGCAAAAAAAAAAAAAATGGTGGCTGTAGACTTGAGTGTGGCGAACAATTCTGGCGGCTACACTACCCACAGTACGGCCTGCAAGTATCTTGCTGCATGGGCTCAGTTTCTCTTCTTGGCGTTGTTCAATTTTGCCTACAGTAGCCCAACAACTCGCTGCTATGCCATAAGCCGTTTGCAGTCTTCATCCGAGGCATTTTTGCAAATTTACAGGCAAATCATCTCCTGCTCCCGAGGGGTGTTGCCTCCATGGAAATGCCGTGTGGCTAGGTCCTCCCGTCGGGTAGACCGTTCGCCTGGTGCAAATCTTTCGAGTTGACGCCACTTCGGTGACTTGCGTGTCGATGGGGATGAAATGATGATGATAAGGACGACAACAACACACAGTCCATGAGCGGAGAAAATCTTCAACCCAGCTGGGAATCGAACCCGGGCCGTGAGGTATGACATTCCGTCGCGCTGACCACTCAGCTACCAGGGGCGGAAGTTGCCTCAATCACTGCTGCCTACAGACTGTGCGACTCGCTTGCCGCCCTTGCTCTAGGTAGCGCCCCAATACGCTCTTGCCACCGTTTTCGCTCCCCAGCGCCACTTTCGTTTCAAACAACACCTATTTCTTACATTGTTCCTAAGTGAGACCATTTCTTACAATAGTCAAATTTATATCAACATGGACAGATTATACACACAAATATTTTTAAATACAAAATGTCATGAGAAAATTATTTAATGTAATAAACAATTTACATAGTATTCACATACATTACTCATAAACGATGCAAAAGAACTTCAACCTCCAGTATAGCACACTTTACTTTACAAATAAAGTACGAATATACGAAAATTTTAAAGCAAAAAATTATAAAAAATTTAGATGATCTATAAACAAATAGTGTTTTACATTACAGCCACGAAGTGTGAACAGTTACCTCTACGAGCACTAGAAAGGCCTGTGGTAAAACCTGAGATCTGAACATTAGGGTATGTGCTGGATGTGCACCACCCTAGTGGGTCGTATGATAATTTGTGGGGCTACTGTATGGTGAGATAAAGCAAGACAAGAGGTGGGTGCTAAGGTGCTTGCAATGTGGAGAGACTGAGCAGCTAAGCCATAACAGATGGGCTTAGCAGGACACCCACTGCTGATACGGAGACTTTACTGGACATTCCTCCATTATAACTTTGGATTACTAGGGAGGCAATCACCGCGGCATACTGGTTAAAAAGTAGAAGTAACTGGACATCGAGAATGTCAGACTAATATAGTGAGTATGATGGATACAGCAATTGTCGGGGAAATATAACTAATTCCAGCAGCTTCGATAAGCCTCTCAGTGTAACAACAGGAAGATGGGAGAAGTGGGAGAACGAACCACGACACCTGCTGGAGACATAGTCTGGAAAAAAGAAAATTAGAGCTCGTACTGAGGCGTTCAGACAGTCGTTTTTCCCTCGCGCGATCCGTGACTTGAACAGGGGGGGGGGGGGGGGGGCGGGGGAAATGACTTTGGCGCAAATTCTGCCCTCCGCCACACGTCCCTTGGAGGCTAGCGGAGTATGTATGAGACATAGAAAACAGATTAAGGCGCTGAGCGGGAGAATACGGGGTACACCCTAGGTTAGAGTCATCACTCCCTCTAGGCTTGTAAGGTCTACATTTATTCAGATAGCCAAGCAGTCCCTGCAGTCAGATCAAAGATCGTTGCATAATGCCAAGAAGTCCTTGGGAGACTAAAGGAAAGCCACAGGGTAAACCTTGCGTGGGTCCCTGATCACTCAGGAAGTAGTGGTAATGAACAAGCTGAGAGACGGGGCAGGACGTGAGCGACTATTCCATTTATTGGACCTGAACCTGTGCTAATCATTGCAAAGGCGATGATAAAATCAAACCTACGCATCAGGATCACGAGGCACCACGTAGAATATTGTACTACGATCCACAAACAAAAACTAAAACAATAATGATGCCGAAGCCATGTTTCAAGAGAAGCTCGGTAATCTTGGACTAGAGCAAGAAACATGCAACACTCATGTCACTACTCAGACTGGCAATGGAAACTTTAAGAAACACCTACACAGAATGGGTGCAGACGAAGAAGTCCCTAAGTGTGGGTTATGTGCTGAGGAAAATGAAACCGCACCACATTTGTTAGTGAGAAACTCGGAAAGTCAAAAGACATAAATATTCGGGTCATTTGAGCCTGAAGAAATCGTGTCTAGTAATGAATTAGTACAGGGTCTACTACTATTTCTTAATGGTACCGTTTGGCGTTACTAGAATCACAGGGAGCGAAATAGCTCAGTGAACTCAGTGTCGATATTGGTTAATAGTGCGCCAAGTTACTGTTTCTTTGGGGGGGGAGGGGGGGGGGGAGGCGGAGGACGTCCCTGCATTATCAGATTAAAATCCCAACATGAAATGTGAACCTCCTCGTTGAAGACCGCTGGTCATACTTCATGATGTGTCCAAAGATCTGCGTGACGATGATCTGTTGGATGAAATCTCTTAACTTAGTTTATGAAAGATTAAAAAGATTATGGCTAAATTGTATTTTATGAGGAAAATGAAACTGTGGCTCAGAACAGCCCGAAAAAGAAGCAGGTTGTAAACAATGAGCCTGAAGTGCGGCCTCAAAAATGGTTCAAATGGCTCTGAGCACTATGGGACTTAACATCTTAGGTCATCAGTCCCCTAGAACTTAGAACTACTTAAACCTAACTAACCTAAGGACATCACACAACACCCAGCCATCTCGAGGCAGAGAAAATCCCTGACCCCGCCGGGAACCGAACCCGGGAACCCGGGCGTGGGTAGCGAGAACGCTACCGCACGACCACGAGATGCGGGCAAGTGCGGCCTCAACTCAGAAATATCTTATTGACAAAGGAGAAAATTTATGTATAAATAGGAGTATGTGCTCTTAACTTAAGAGACTTTTTGACTGGGAAAAAATGATTCCGCTAAATCTTGCACAAGAAATCAAATATTCTCTGACTGCGGATCTGAAAGACATCAGAAGATCTGTCCACGAAAGGTGAAAAAGCCATCAGCATTCCGTAGAAATTAAGGAAGAAAATCTGCGAGATATCGAGGGTGGACTGCGCAACGTATCGTGTGCCGTTAGAACGAGTCATAGAACTGATGATGGATAGTTTCACAAACACAGTGAGCACTTTCACTGTCTGTGTACAAAACGTGGTACCTCCAAAAGAAAATTTCCATCCATAACCTATAGTAAATGGCCACAGGCTATAGAATGGCGCAACAAGTCGAGTCTGTACATGGATATGTGTTCACAATCATTGAGTGACAATATTCATTTAATACAGTCCAGTGACTTACATGACTCTAATTGTTTTGATAATGCTGATTATGTGACAGCTTGAAAAGCAATAACCACATCGACCGAGGTACTGAAAGACAACTGTGAAGGATAATTTTTAATTAGGTTATTTTACAATGCAAATGAACTTCAAGAATTGAGGAACTTGAAATAGTCTACGATAATAGTGAGTACAACAGCTCTAAGGAACTACGTTCTCATTAGCTAAAAGGCAACAAAAATCATATCAGACCTGAATCATTAGAGCAGACATACCAAGACACACCAGCAAGGCGTTACTATGATGCCCACAGGATGCCTAGTTATATTTAACCAGTCAGACTTATCGAACGGGAAGTACAAGCAGCGGCAGAGTTTCTTGACCACAACATAGCACCTACTTAGTTACAAAAGTGAGCCGAAAAGAAGGTTGCGGCAGAAAAGGTCTCTTTGAAGTTAGGAAAGTTAAGAAAGGCGGTCGGGATATGAATACAGAAAAGTAGCTGCAATGAACCGATCGTTATACTAAAGGTGCTCAATGCCATCGTAAGTATGGAACAGTGAATGGTCCTCCAAATTTGACGGTAGAGAAGAGTACTAAACAGACCTGTGGATGAAAAACCTCTGAAAACTGCACTACGTTTCATCACTCGAGTGGCACATTCCAAGGGAAATTCCACAACTCTTCCATCAGCTGAGAACGCTGATAGAATTTTTCTGAGGCACAATAATATACCAACAACGGTAGAGAAGCTAGTTGATTTACTGCGACAGATAGATATTCGGAGACAAGGAATTCTAGATTTGGAACGGGTTTACAAAGATTCTGCGAAGGCCCATATAAGGTTCTCAAAGGTAGCATATATTTGAATCCTAACAAGCCGTCCCATAAATGCTTCGTACATATACGTCATCCGTAATTGTAAGAGTCATGCAGTTAAATGCAATGATTAAACGTGACTAAGGCATGTAAGACGTGGGCGGAGTATAGAATCGATATTGTGTGGTTGTTGGTGCGGCACGTTAAGACGGTAAAGTGCCTCTTTTCCGTCAGCGTCTGCATTGATAACACGGTGTGAAAATGCCAAATCAGTCATTATAGATTTAAACAGTCCTATATTAGTAACTAAAATTTCCCATTCGTGTGATGGACACAGCAGTGCCATTGAAACCAATGGCAAGGAATGTGAGTGGATTATTGCAAAGGGCCGGCCGCTGTGGCCGAGCGGTTCTAGGCTCTTCAGTTTGGAACCGTGCGACCGCAACGGTCGCAGGTTCGAATCGTGTCTCGGGCATGGATGTGTGTGATATCCTTAGGTTAGTTAGGTTTAAGTAGTTCTAAGTTCTAGGGGACTGATGACCTAAGATGTTAAGTCCCATAGTGCTCAGAGCCATTTTAACCATTTTTATTGCAAAGGTCTATATGCAGATTTGTCACAATATAGATAGACAATCTAAAGACCGGTTGCTTTTACGTCACGTTACGTTGAACTTACGTCTGGCTTAATAAATCTGATGAATGCGGACAAAACCCGTTGGACAATACCACCAAACTCGATATTTTACTGTTGAACAAACCTGGGCAGCCATACACTTTGGAAAATTGGGTAGAAGCCACGTCAATCAATGACGTCACTGTAGCAAACAGATCAGCGGCCCACAAAATTGAAGACTAGTCAGTCCAGCGTCACTATACCACTAGCCACAGTACCACGATTATGGCGGAAATGACTAACAACTGAAGAACTGAAACACATATGGAAGGGGAGTTTTCACCTCAGCTAGACATCAAAAGCATCGACTAGAATAACATGGATACACGTTATGAGTCGTTAATGCATTGGTTTCTATTGCCTTCTGCAGCTACCGTACGAACTTTGAAATGGAAGATATTGAGAAAACTGATGGTGCAATAGAAAAAAAAAGAATCTGCTATCATTTTTAAAGGAAAGCTACCAGGCCCAGGTGAGATACCTGTAACATTCTACAAAGATAAAGCGAAGGACTTGCTCCCCTTCTAGCAGCAGTTTATTGTAGGTCGCTTGAGCAACGAAGGGTACCTAATGACTGGAAAAAAGCGTTTGTCATCTGTTCTTGAAGAAGGATCGCAGGACAGGTTCACATAATTATAGGGCTATATCGTTGACGTCAGTCTGATGTAGAATTGTGGAACATGTCTTACGCTAGTATGCCCTTTCTGCAGAACGAAGACTCCTCTATAAAACCAGAGCTATTTAGAAACTGTGTTCGCTCTGTTCCTCCATGAGATCCAAAGGGCCGTAGACAGCGGTGCTCAGATTCTTACCGTCTTTCTTGATTACAGAAAGGTATTTAACACCGTCCTGCACTGCCATTTAGTGAAACAGTATAGGAACTTACCGAGTATCGGATCAGAAATACGAGTGGATTCAAGATTTTCCTTCCAGACAGAACTCAACACGTCGCTCTTAACGGAACATAATCGACAGATGTAAATGTAATTTCCGGATTATTCCAAGGAAAAGTAATGGAACCGTTAGTGTTTACAAAGAACTAGTAGAGTATGTTGGACGCTCTTGAAGTTTATTTGTAGATGATGCGTTTGTCTGTGAAAAGGTATCAACGCCAGAAGGAAATAACGATTTTCAGAATGACCTATATATGCCTGACGATTTGTGCAGGGACTGGTGAACGTAAACAAATGTAACATACTGAAACGCGTACGTTCCATATGTATTCATTACCAGCGATGGCGAGGCATGACAGAATCTCTGACCAGAGAGTTATTTATCGTTGCTAGTCTGCGCTTGACCGCGCGAGACGACAGTAGTAGCACGTAGCGAGTCGACAGGAACAATTGCAAGTTGCACTCTGTCTGCAGTAGTAGCGAGTCGGCAGAAGTTGTAGCGAGTGGACAGTTGTACCGAGCGGGCGTCGGCATGCGTCGACGGCGTCTTGTTCTTCCGAATCTGGTCAGGATTGTGGTGGACGATGTATATTATTGTAGAAGATAATGAAGCAGCATTGCGGTCAGCTAATAATGTATGGTAATTGTAATTAATTTGTTCAAGAAATGCCCCAATAATAATTTTTTTATAAAGTAAATCTTTTAAAGAAAAGTAATCATTTCAATTTAAAGAATTTTTCCACTGCTTTGAAGAAAACGCATTCATTTCAATTCAAAGAATAATTCCTATGCATTTCCTCCAAGAATCAGAATTAAATATACCCCAGCATTGCACGAAGCTGTGCCAAAAAATAAGAGCATATATAGATGCAGTTTTACTGAGGTAAGAATTTTGGTTTAATTATTTCACAGGGCCGTAGGTCAGCGCTGCTGTGCCTATAAAATTTGTCAGGTTTAATTATTTGTGTTGAGATGTTACAGTCAGTTGATGGTTCATTATTTAATTAACATTATTGTGGGTTTAATGAGCAATCTTCATTCCTTAACTTTTGTGTGGAGTTTACATTTGCGCAATTTTTGTTCTTTAATTTTGCAAGGAGGTTACGGTTGGCTCATTCTTATTATTCAGTTTTGTGGGAAGTCAGCATTTAGCACATTTTTTTTAATCATTGACTTTCTAACATTTTGCGGGGAGGTTACAATACTAAGCATACCCATGGGAAAAGGAACCCACTACTGTACAGCTACGCAACTCATGACAAATAACTGGAAACAGAAATCACCAAACGTATATAGGAGCGACCTTAAGTGGAATGACCAGGTAAAAAATAGAAGAAAAAGCAGAGGTGAGACTCGGATTCATAGGAAGAATCTCAAAAAAATATAATTCGTGCAGAAAAGAAGTAACTTATAAGGTACTCATTCAACCGATTATTGACTATAGCTCATCAATATGGCACCTTCATTAGGTGGGTCTCATAGAAGATATAGAGAATATCCAACGACGAGCGGCGCGTTTCGTCACAGCATCGTTCAGTCGACGCGAGCGTTACAGTGACGCTCAACAAACTCCGCTGGCAGACACTGCAAGAGATACGTTGTGCATTATGGAGAGATTAACTATTCTACTTTCGGGAGAGACGTTTTCAGGAAGAGTTGGAAAACATATTAACTCCTTCCATACACATCTCATGAAACGACTGCGAGGCGAAAAATTCGAGTACTCAGAGGTAACACAAAGGCTTACCAACAAGCATTCCTGCCACGCGCCATTCACGAATGGAAGAGGAGAGGGGGGCTCAGTTTGTGGTACCAGCAGTATCCTCCACCGCACAGCTTCAGGTGGCTTGCAGAGTATTGATGCAGATGTAGAATAACAGCGATAAGTTGGACCAGAGGAACGTCAGAGAAGGCTAACTACACAGGGTGGTTCAGCTGCGCTGATACATACATAGGTTTTTGCAACCCGCAACACCTTTAAATACTACTCTCAAGATTCAGGTATTCTCTCGCTCGCTATGGGCAAACTGTTAGTCCTACAGAAAAATTGGACAAAATCTTTTGGTAGGAAATTTAATGCAGTTTCCTTTAGATGCCATAGTTTTCCACTTATTCAATTAAAACGCACAGAAATAACCTTCAAACGCGTTTTTCTGGAATAATTTTAAAACCACGTCCTCCAGCGAACACGTTTAAGAGTGCAGAATGTGAATCATAAAATTTCCTACAGAAAGATCTGTTTGATTTCTTTCTGTAGGACTCACAGTTTGCACATAGCAAGAGAAAAAATATGAAACTCTAGCGCATGGTTTGTGAAGGTGCTGCGGGTTGCATAAAACCACAGATAGGGCCATGTATACCGGTACATGAATGACAAGAGCCTATACAAAACCAGACTTTTCGAACAGCAACATTGGCAATGGGACGTGCCGATAGATGTTGAATAAACTGTATGGTGGTCGCCATATAACCTGCTTAGAGAAAACGTAAAGTCTCTGCTAATCCTATCAACTAAGTGGAAGGAAAATGGTACCATGACCTCTCGGTAGAGTAACTCGTCGGAGTATTTGTTGACAACCCTTCTACCCGATGAGACAACAAATGCTGCCACTGATGGATAAAAACTTCTTAGGGACTTACTGTCCAGAGAGTACCAGAATAACCTCCTACAAGAAAAGGTAATTAAGGCAGTATGTAAGTATAAGAGAAACAAAGTACATGTCCGCAACGGGCTCCATCTGGAAATGTCACACAATATGGTGACTTACATTGCTCTGTTTCTAATGTCAGTACTGAAAGGAGTACTTCTTCAGGGAAGAGATCTGAAACTTTGGAAAGTGACTAAAGCAGTGATAATAAAGAAAGGAGGATCAAGAGCCCTAGTGAACCAGAGCACTGTAAATCGATAGTACCACGACTTGCTACAAACGTCAATTGCATGGTGTACGAACCTAATATAGTGCAATTTTTTCTGTAATAGTGAGCTTCGCTGCAACTGTGTGGAAGGACCAGCTCCGTTACCAACGTTACAGAAGCATCTTGAGATACGTAGACGCGTCCAGCGAGCGCAGGTAAGGGGAGGGGGTGTGCTTCTTCCGCTGACGGGTGCCTTCACTACGACTTCTGTTGAAGCACTATGGACATAAATGTCCGATAGCAGGCAGCAAGGTACTGTTTGAAGTTGGGAAACCAGATGAAGGTTTCTTGCAGTATCGGAACCAAAGTGGATAACCAGGTAATCCTGCAGAATTGGTAGATGCAGGAATGGCAGCCTGAATAGGTCTCATTGAATAGGAGGTGCAGGATTCATGTTACATATTTTAACATCAAGGACAGACCGAAACTGGAACACACCAACCTCAGTAGAGGATTGATACATGTTTTGATAGGGTACAGTCTGTACGCCTTATACTTAAAAATAATTCAAAGGCGCCCCACAAACCTTAATGATTGTGGTCATGTGGGAACCTTAGATCACTCTGTGTCGCAGTACTCGATGTACAGTGTGGATAGAGCGGCAATAGCTCCTAATACTAAAATGGAAGAAATAATGATGAATAATAAATTGTGTGTGTTGTGAATTGGCAGGAGCCAATTCACGGAGTTTGGAGGAAGCCGAAAGGCACGCTTTTAAGCTCACGCAGACTGGCGTGAGGTCTGGAACAATTAAAGGAGTTGAGTCTAATAAATAAAGTACGTAGTTGATGTAATACTTAACTTTAATCCATAATTGGAGAACATCGCTCTTGTTGATACATTAAGAACAATCTCAATATAAACTGCTAATGGCGCCTTGTTAGGTCGTAGCAAATGACGTAGCTGAAGGCTATGCTAAACTATCGTCTCGGCAAATGAGAGCGTATTTGTCAGTGTAGCATCGCTAGCAAAGTCGGCTGTACAACTGGGGCGAGTGCTAGGACGTGTCCCTAGACCTGCCGTGTGGCGGCGCTCGGTCTGCAATCACTGACAGTGGCGACACGCGGATCCGACGTATACTACCGGACCGCGGCCGATTTAAAGGCTACCACCTAGCAAGTGTGGTGTCTGGCGGTGACACCACAGTGTGCATCTGGAAGAATATCAAACAAGAAATGTTCAACTGAATTGACGATATACCACCAAAACTCTGGAACTTTAAGAGCGAATTTATATCAACAGAGGATGGAAGAACTAATTTCAGAGGAATTATCATAGGAGGAAGAGAGCAGCGCCATGGATGTATATGCGCTTAGAACAAGATCTGCCAGTAGGACCAAGTCATCTGCAGATCTGAGAGCACATCTGCGTATGAACGTGAACTGCACATGCTTCCACTAGTTCTCATCAAGGGAAGATCACTTTCAAAAGCTGCTGATATCCTCCAGACGTCGATTCAACCCTGGAATTTGAAAAGACAACCACTGACTTAGTTATTTCAGAAGACTATGATATTTCATGAACAACACCGTCAAAATATTTATCATTTATTGTTCGGTGTAACAGTTGTAGAAAATCGTTATAGGTAAATGGACTGACCTGTAAGACTTTGTTGTGGCTTGACTCCCGCCAGGACACACAATCCAGAAGAGTCCATTGTAGTCCAAGGGATGGTAGAGGCAATGTGGTGATCAACCGCGCAAACGGTAAGACTCGACGCACGCTGTGGGGTGGCCACAAGCTTGATAAGATTCCAACTACATGTGGAATAGTTGTAGGCATTAATTTCCTATCGTGTTACATTTTTACTGGTTTTTTTAATTCTCTAAATTTTTCTAGTAAATGCTATGTTACAAATTACGAGTCTAATGTCTAACTGCACAAAATTCCCTGAATGCGATAAGCCGTCTGGTCCCTCGAAACTGATTGTGAATCGGGCACGACTCTAAGACCTAGATTAACAACTTTTATTGTGCGCTATTTTAAAGGAGAATGTGTTTTATATGGCCTTAATTATAGATTCTAAAGTAGAGATTTACTCAAAATTTTGTTTTAATGTGAATAGAATGTGTCAAACAGAAACAGTCTTTCAGTAAACACAATAATATATTCAATGAAACATAGTGAAATTGAACTGATCGTTGATGACTGCTAAATGATTTATAAAGGCAATGCGCGTAACTTTAGCTACTGGATTTTGAATGGCTTGCAGAGTTACTTTCCCTTATGAAATAACTAAGTCCTTTTAACACAAAACATCAAACAGTAATTTGGTCTGAAAATTCGTTAACCCCAATCGAGCACAGCGATTGGACACCTTCTGTTTAACCAAGATGCTCGTGCATTCAATACAGCAACTCTGAATCTCAGGCAGGTCACTGTGCAGTGATCCACAAATGTGGACCAAGAACGCCCTGTCACAAAAGTTCTGCAGCTTACGTTCACCACAATTATTTTCCCCAGCTGTGTGTGACACCGCTGATGTGTGGATGGCGCGCCTGTAGACGACGTGGACACGGTGCTGCGACTGTAGCTCGGATGCCTTGTCGCCCGCTAAGGTGCGCTCTTCCACGAATTCTGTGTCCCGAACTCTGTCCACTGGAAACTCCAACCATTGCCTCTCCATTTTCCAGCGTCTTCCTACGCCCAGCAATATTTTCGCACCAAGCAGTACATCTCCGCCAATTCACACACGTCGCTCTCCAGCGCACAGCAGCTCTGGGAAGACAACGCATCACGAAATCAATCCAATCATATCGCACATCGGCTTTCCACTTCTAAAAATCAGTCACTTCCCCTCAGTTTTGCCATACAAGAGGCTAGGCTCATTGTTTCAGCACTACCGTGTTTCTTTGGGAAAATGATCGATGGTTATTTACAAAAGCCATTTTTTAAACACAAGAAAGAGGTTCTCTCCCGTTGTTTGCGTGATGGCTCGACCACAGTTCCGCTGATAGGCAGTCCACAATATTCGCTTGGTGCCTTGTCTGTGCTGTAGTGACCCAACATCCGCGAAGACGGGCACCTGTGGCCTCACTCTCTGTTCATGGCAAAAAGAGCCGCTCTTATTTCGCAACAATCTACACATTTTGTCCCAAATCCGAAGCGCTGTACCTTCTCACAATCACAAAAATCATCCAGAAAACAGGCCGTTCCAGCTTCATTTTCAAGTGAATTCCTGGGGTTCGATGTACTTTAATAAACAAATCCCTTGTAATCTGCGCCATCTTGTTTCTATTATTCACTTATTAACTTTATATACAATGAAAAAGCCATGCGAAATAGTTTGCAGCATTTTAGTTGATTTCTTTTCTGAAATAGCAAAATTGATTTATTGTGTATTTATAATCTGCTATAAATTTCTAGTAAGCAGGTCATTGTAGCGTAGCAGCTATAAATAGATAAATGTCGTTGTACACATTTGTCTTTCTGCAGACATGTTCATCTCTGTACTCAGGGTACGTTATGTCGCTGTTCCATTCTGCATGGCTGTACAAACATTAAGCCCATCCACTTGGGCACCAATCACGTGAAGTTTTTCAGTATAGGCCTCATGAACTTATCGATTCCATGTTCACATGACAATCGTATGATTCTGATCAGCAGTACCACAGTACGACTGTTTGTAGTCTAGATATGCAGTGATCCTGGCACTATGGAATGCTGACATATACTGATAGCAGTTTCTTCTTCTTCTTAAATGACGCCTAATATGAACTTATCATAAACAAACAGCTTTCGAAACTGAATTCTGAGCAAGAAACCCGCTGCATTACCTTTCCTGATATGAGGAATATAGACGTTCTTTCTCTTACCTCCGCTACGCAATTGCACTGAAATATTATGCGTTACCAGTTTTGACTCATGGTAGTCAAACAAGTAATTGAAATGTGCATACGTTTCGAAATCCAGGAAATTCTCAGCGAGCAAGGGAGATGTACAAATTCGCGAAATACTGTGGGAGACAGGAAAACTATCAAATAATTCATTGTAGAGACTGGATTGAAGAATGGAATTAACGCTACAATGAAATACAATTTCGGTGGGCCGGACATGTGGCCAGGCAGCTGGAAGCGAAACGCACGAAAGAATTTCTTTGCTACATTCCAAAAGATAGCAGAATACTGAAAAGAAGAAAGGGGGTTATGTAAGGGAACTTGCTGTAACAATATGGATGCATATTGTTATAGGCTGTCATGTATGGTGTACACCGAAGGCGACCCTTATCCAGTTCTTGATATCTGATGCATGACGATGATTATACTAAAAAAAAAACGAGTTCCAGATTATCTGTGGTATATCGCCATGCCATCAAAAAATGACTCCTCACTCAATTCCTCTCGGATGCGTTTAATGTAGACCAAAGCTATTTTTACTCTTTTACGTTTGAGCATCGCTGTGTCGCAAAAGAACTTTATCAGAACACTTGCAAAGATTCTATAACGGTAATTATAAGGTTTCCTGCAGTTCACATTAGAATTTCAAAACCCTCAGCTCATAACGCCTTACTGACAAAAGAATGCCGACATTAAGAAATATCAGTGAACAAGGAAACACTGTTGGATGTCATGTTACAGCATACTGTAGAAACGAAAGATATGGAGCCCTCAAGCTATGGAAATAAATCCAAAAGCCACTCGAAGTATAGCAGTAGTGTCTTTCATTAATTACTAATGGGTTTCCGGTCTCATAGTCAAACAAGCGTTTTCCGCTCACGTAATGAGCCTAAAATACTGAATGCTCGCTCTGGCTGTGAAGGCCTCTTGAAATTTGTAACACAATTCTCTCTGTCACAGATTATATAATTTTGCCTGCTTGAAAACTGCATAAAATAAAGTGTGCTTTTTCAAACAATGATTGACATCATGAGTAATCATGGCCAGTTTGTTTTTCTTGTGTGCTGAAAGACGTAATATGTCTTTTATGCCGCTTTCATTGCTTTTAGAACCCATTAACGTAACTATAAAATCATAGTATCTTTTTTCTGTTTTAATTCCAGGTGTAACACCGTTGCCCAGAGGTAGTGTCTATGTAACCTGCATCTTATTTTACTTTTAATTGCCATTTATGATCATCAGTTTTTACTCTGTGCCTTTTCACTTTCTTTAGATAAGACTATAATTTTAGCTATGTGTTGGGATTTATTTCTGCTCTGCCTTGGTGGAGGAGGGCCTATTACGTCTGTTAGCTTTCTCGACACTTTGGCAGGATGGGTCCCTAAAATAAAACGGAAGAACCGACAGCGGCACATCCCTAAGTTAGTCGTAGACCTTACACTGTTGGAGAAACGATACTAGCTGCCAACGTTTTGGTGAGACGTTTCATTGGCTCTTTAGATTTCTCGACAAAAGCTCCTAGAAGCTTTTGGTAGCTTTCTTTCTGAGAAAGGTGCCTAAAAGTTGTATTCCTTCTCGCTCTTACAGGAGTCTGGATTACACCATCACGTAGGAAAAAGTAACATCGGAGCGGTTAGTTAGGACTGTTAAACACGCGGGCACACAGCCGTATTTTTCACTGGTAAGAACTCAGATTCCCTTGGTGTGGTGGAGATTGCAAATCAGATCGCCTTGGGGTACCATAGAGCGCATAAGATACTGCGTTGGGGTCTTGGAGGGAGCACTTTGATATAGAGTACGGTCAGATAACAGCAGGGATTAACAGAGCTCAGTCTCGATGCTCAGAGTGTCAGTTACATATTTTGGGCATTGCATGAATCAGATGTTTGTGGGACGCACCAGGTGGGTGGTGAAAGATTACCGGAGTTGTCGATGGGTGGAACTGCTTCAACCTTAAAGCTGAAATGAGAGGAATACATATAACTGTATGCGAGGTTAGTGATGATGTTAGGCACCGGTATCATATGTCTCATTCTGGTAGTTCAGTTTTGTTTTGCGTGTGAATATGCACACATTGAGTCAATATAAAACTATACATTCAGGAAAATCGTCGGTTTACTCCTTTAGCACAGCGAGAACCTACACTGGTGCATCCTACTATTAAAAAAATTGCTTTTACAAGTGGAGTTAGAGCTGAACATTCCGCGATTGGCTCGTACTTGCTCATTAGTACTCTGCACTAATGTGTGAGTGCTCTCCCTCAGTTTCCATAATTCCTTTAAATGAACATGCCTCAGCCTTGCATGGCTAACATTCCACTCCAATGTAGCATCCATTTCCTTAAGGTACGGAGTCCTCCTCATGTTGATCAGTATTATCCACGCTGTCTGAGGCTGCTTGTCACGGCCCGCGCGGCTTCCCCCTTCAGAGGTTCGAGTCCTACCTCGGGCATGGGTATGTGTGTTGTCCTTAGCTTAAGTTAGTTTAAGACCGATTAAGTAGTGCGTAAGCTTAGGGAGCGATGACAGTTTGGTCCCATAAGACCTTGCCACAAAATTCCAAATTTTCCTCACAATTCACTCTGATATGATTTCGTATCGGACTGTAATACGTAGGAAGAATCCATAAATTTTTTGTTCAGTTCAATGTCATTCGCTAAAGAAAATGTCAGTGTTATAGTTTGAAAGGATCCTTTCTGAACAACGTGCTTTTCCAATTTCAATGTAATCACAGTGGGACAGTATGAATCAGAGAGGTGCAAATTACATTTAAACATCAAGTACTCATCTCCATAAGGATGTACCGAGTTTGTGTTACCTTTCACAAGGTGAGATTCAGGTATCTCTCTCTTTAGTTCAGGGCTTATTTAGATGTCTTTAGAAACCAGTGTGGCCACTGCACTTACGCTTAATCACCAATTAAATCTTTAAAAGAGGGGGTATCTGGTCAGAGACTGCTATTGTGTTCGAGTAGGACATAAACGATCAGCTGTTTCTGGTTTGTCAAACTTAATCAACTGTAACCCGCAGCTAGTTCCAAGAATTCAGACTGCCATTAGTCAGAACAATACAACGAGCAGCTTTCAATACAAAGGACAAGTTAAAGGCAGATTTTAAATTTCAGAATAAAATTCAGTCGTCAGTTGCACACATATTATTACCTTCCTTTATTCTACCATCGTCACAACCTAAGTACTTCTTAGCAGATAAAAATATCTTCTTCGCAGAAGCATAATGACGTGATACGTAAAACATACACAATAGTACGTGATTATTATGAAAGTAGATTGACAGATCGGCAATTTACAGGAAACGGGTTACATTTATCAAATGGTTCAAATGGCTCTGAGCACTATGGGACTCAACTGCTGTGGTCATAAGTCCCCTAGAACTTAGAACTACTTAAACCTAACTAACCTAAGGACGTCACACACATCCATGCCCGAGGCAGGATTCGAACCTGCGACCGTAGCGGTCGTGCGGTTCCAGACTGTAGCGCCTTTAACCGCTCGGCCACTTCGGCCGGCGGTTACATTTATCGACATAGTCAAGTTGTTGAGTTTATCTTAATCAGACACTATATGCACACTTTTTATATGCCATGGAATTAGGCTTCTGTAATGAGGATACTCACATCTGTTAACCCAAAACTAGGCCTCTGCCGATGACAGATTAATAAGCTGAAACCCGTAAAGCGAAATAGAATTCTTTCCTGGACAACTGACGACTGAATTTTTTTCTGTAATTTGTACGGCAGTTGCTCAGAAAATAATAGCTACGAAAAACATCTTAAAAGTATTAAAATATGAATCAATCGCATAGTAAATGAGGCACTTGACAAGTTCCCAAAATCAAATGGTTGCTGCTTGTGATTGTTTCAAAAGTATAACAAAACTCTCCGCATTAATGCATAGATTGTGAGCCACGCAGACGATGTTTACAACATAGCAACGAACACGAGTATTCGGATATCAACGATCGAAAAAGTGTTGTCAATTTAGTCAGGGTATCTACTAATTATTTATGATTAATACATTTTATTTGTGTTTAATTCGCACATTTCAGATTTCAGCTGCAGGATCAGTTGTGAAACCTTTTCATTTTCAACTAGCCTAACTGCAAAACATTCGTGTGTCGGTGTGGGACCCAATCCTGCCGCAGATAGTGAACTAGTATCAGGCAGCATAGTGCATTTGTCTAACCTACGGAAGCAGGTAAAGGATTCCTTTTGCCGGCCGAGCTGTTCTGGTGCAGTGAAACAAAAGTCCGTGTGATCAAAGTTGTTAGAGAACAAGAACCACCTGTATCGAAATCAACATTTTGTCCGTCTCTCCTGGGATTCTTTATCAGTATGACGTCATAACGATACTTCCCTGTCGTTACGAAGGTGTCCCAGCACGTGCGAAGTTCCATATGCAACACCTTTACACTGAAAACAGATTTGACGTGAAGCAGCATCATATCACACAAACGAGCTTCTGGAAATACGAACGTTCTTTACAGGGGTAAATTCCGCAACCATATCACTTCAAATTTATAGTTTCAGAAATGTGGGGTAGTCCGACATTAATAAGGTGGCTTCAGTCGGCTCATATACCGGTGCGACTGCGTATTAGGTAAATTGCCTTCCGAGAGGATGATTAATGTCCCAGCAGAGTGTAACACTAGCCCTCGCACTCGAAAACGGAACAATATCTTTAAGGCCGCACTGGCTTTCAAGAGAATTGATAAAGTGCATTAAAACGCGCTTTGTATAACTATTTGCTTGGGCGAGAGATGTGTATATATATAAGGATGTGCATGTGCAAGTGTGGAAGGAAATTTAACGATTACTTTAGATATTTCAAACTTCTCTTTGCGATATTTAGAACGTTGTGAATCGTTGTATTTTCGTATAATTTTCGCTTACATCCACAAGTGCCGTTTGCATTCGTATTTCTCGGGTATTTCTCCATTTAGCACAGATCATTGTGGCCTAATTTAACTAAGACTTGCAACATTTACATATATTGGTGTGAAACTCAATGAAATTTGCATATATTCCCTGACAAAGAAGTGATGCATCCGGAAGAAGAAGACAAAATGAAATGGAACTACATTAGTTGAGAGGATGTGTGCTGTTATTTCGGTGATTAGAAAATCGAGTCAAATTCACAGAGAACTTGGAAAAATGAGCAGAATCTCACCCCCCGCCCCCTTGCACGGATGCATGCACTGGTTTGGTTGGGAGGGGTGTCATAAAGTCATTGTAACAGAACTTTGATGTCCTAGGTTCTTGCACTGCTACAGAGTTAGCACCCTCGCTGACGTTGCACTTGTTCTGTTGAACACATATATGTGGATCTTGCAGGGCAAGAGAGTGCCTCGACACACGTAGACTGCTAATGTACACACACGCCTTTTAGTGACTAGCAATTATCCTAATAGAAAATATCACCACCACACTACTACATGTGATGTAACACATGAGGTACCATTCTGCAGTCAGCTTTCCCTCAGTCAGTACCAGCCGTGACACGAGATCATACTCGATCATTCCCGCACACCATGAAGCCAGCAGTAGCCCCTCTGTGCCTCTCCGAAACGTCACAACCGTACTGACAGGGTCATGCGTGGTTGTGCAGTAATGCGATTCACCACCGAACAATATGCCAAGCCATTCACTACCAATCCGTGTTTCCCTGTTACAAGAACACTCAAAATGCTTCAATCTTTTAAGAAGTTTGTAGTGGTTCCACTTCGACTGTTGCTTAACTAAAGGTATTTACTTTATTATGTTTCAATAATTTATTTTATTTGTTAATAATTAGCTTGAAATACTGTAGTGTAATTGGAGACCTTTGAACATGATGATAAAATAAAAAAACTCGTGTGTGTGTGTGTGTGTGTGTGTGTGTGTGTGTGTGTGTGTGTGTGTGTTATTGTAATTACGAAAATGTTTTGTAATTTACCGCCGTCCACTGTCTTCCATTTTGCCGCCCGTGATTAGCCGAGCGGTCTGAGGCGCTGCAGTCATTGACTGTGCGGCTGGTCCCGGCGGAGGTTCGAGTCCTCCCTCGGGCATGGGTGTGTGTGTTTGTCCTTAGGATAATTTAGGTTAAGTAGTGTGTAAGCTTAGGGACTGATGACCTTAGCAGTTAAGTCCCATAAGATTTCACACACATTTGATTTGTCTTCCATTTTTACATTCAAGAGCATCTGCTGTCTTGATGATATCACGCACTCAAGCTGATTGATGATGTTGTATGTGCACATGTCGAGATCACTGGTCTTAAATCTTTTGCCATCCGAGATCTTGATAACATCGTATATTCAACAGCATTGCAAACGTTATACGTGCATCGGTCAAGTTCATTGACGACGTAATTTACCCAGGTTATGGGCACCTGCACTAACACTTGTCTTTCAAGTTCCTCTGGCCTCCTTCATAGATTGTAACGTGATTTGTACCGCATGTTTGAATACTGGTTTTAAGTGTTAAGTGTTCCAGAAGCCACATAGCATTCCTACTGATTTACACTAGTAGTAGCTGTGTATTTAAGATTTTGTTGTCATCTATAGCACTGGCCTGCAAAGCCGAATTTGGACAATCATGCGAAATGTAGCAAAGTAACTAGTTGTTAATTAAGCAACATCCAAGGCGAAACCATTGCAGTGGCGGTACGTTATATAAAGAAAATGAAAGAGCAAAAGTTTGTGTTGTAGTATTAACGGTAGGCCATGAATGTGGTAGTAATGTCCTAGTCCAGTTGCTGTTATAATCATACCACTAGTGTAGCCTATAAAGAGTGTTGCAGAGTCCATCGCCTGTTCAAGGAAGGCAGGCTCAGGCGTGAAGCTTTTACAATGTCCCTGGTACACAATACTGCTATTTTCCCTTGTGGTCAGATATGGTCGATCGGAGCCTTGGCGAGTACCCCTGCCTCCGTATTCCCATGCAGTCCAACATCGTGCCACTGGAACATCCGAATGAACAACAAATCTGGATACTGGGTGATTTCATCATTCAGCCAAACAGAGACATAAACCGAGCCCACACTCAAAAACTGCCAGGTGGTGATAAAATCTGTATCACACGAGAACACGGAATCCCCATGTTCTTCACAGTGGGATCTGATGCTGTTCACGTTCTTTGTATATCGTACCAGATCTGGTAACAAAACTAAATACTAAAAGCTCCAATACACTCTGGTGACCTTTCTAGCTGACAATGAAAGTTGCAACTCAAATCTTGTAATCACCCGGCGATGATGCGCTCGTGTGAATCTTGTCTATGATAAACAGACAATTTCATTGATGGTGTCATAAGCGGATGAAATCGGCAATATATTCTATAAAAGATATTCTATTATCTCCATCCGCTGCCAACGATAAGCTGACCCTAGAGGCGAAATATTACCATTATTACTGTACACACTGTGGTGTCACCGCCAGACACCACACATGCTAGGTGGTAGCTTTAAATCGGCCGCGGTCCATTAGTACATGTCGGACCCGCGTGTCGCCACTGTCAGTAATTGCAGACCGAGCGCCACCACACGGCAGGTCTAGAGAGACGTACTAGCACTCGGCCCAGTTGTACGGACGACTTTGCTAGCGACTACACTGACGAAGCCTTTCTCTCATTTGCCGAGAGACAGTTAGAATAGCCTTCAGCTAAGTCCATGGCTACGACCTAGCAAGGCGCCATTAACCAATTCTAGAGAGAGTCTCACTTGTATCATCAAGAATGCTGTATACAAATGATGGATTAAAGTTAAGTAATCCTGGAGCTACGTACTTTTCTTTATAGCATTCATTACGTATCCTGTTTCAGACCTAACGCCCATCTGCTTGAATTTAACGCCTGCATTTCGGCTACTTCCGAGTGGCGTGGCTGTCTTGATACGCCACAACACACACTGTTACGGGTAACGATGTCAGCACTAAGGGGCAGCAGCCAACTTTGACATATCCTCACCGCTCCTCACATTCCGACAGTCGTAATGTGGGGGCAACGTACACTTCCTCCCCTCCCTGACAGCCACCGCACCAATTGCGAAGTAATCGTGAACAAGTTGAACTATGTTATATTTACATACAACCATGTCTTCTGTGGGCTTCACATTTTTGTCAAGAAATTTTCAGACTCTCGCCTGTAGCTGCCACTGTAAGAGATGTGTCATACAGTTTCTCATTCCATTTTCAAATGATATCATTCACTTTGTGATGGAGTTTTCTTCTGACATTACAAAAATTAAGCCAGGAATTGAAAAACTGTTCTAAGGCACAACATGGTCATGTACTTAGGAACAGATATTCTATTCAAATTTAAAAGTGTTGCCATCTAGAAAATTGCGTCAGTACCTAATGAGTTACTGTGTTTATTAACATACCAATAATAAATAAATGAAATCAATTTAAGGTGATCTACACTCCTGGAAATTGAAATAAGAACACCGTGAATTCATTGTCCCAGGAAGGGGAAACTTTATTGACACATTCCTGAGATCAGATACATCACATGATCACACTGACAGAACCACAGGCACATAGACACAGCCAACAGAGCATGCACAATGTGGCCACTACTACAGTGTATATCCACCTTTCGCAGCAATGCAGGCTGCTATTCTCCCATGGAGACGATCGTAGAGATGCTGGATGTAGTCCTGTGGAACGGCTTGCCATGCCATTTCCACCTGGCGCCTCAGTTGGACCAGCGTTCGTGCTGGACGTGCAGACCGCGTGAGACGACGCTTCATCCAGTCCCAAACATGCTCAATGGGGGACAGATCCGGAGATCTTGCTGGCCAGGGTAGTTGACTTACACCTTCTAGAGCACGTTGGGTGGCACGGGATACATGCGGACGTGCATTGTCCTGTTGGAACAGCAAGTTCCCTTGCCGGTCTAGGAATGGTAGAACGATGGGTTCGATGACGGTTTGGATGTACCGTGCACTATTCAGTGTCCCCTCGACGATCACCAGTGGTGTACGGCCAGTGTAGGAGATCGCTCCCCACACCATGATGCCAGGTGTTGGGCCTGTGTGCCTCGGTCGTATGCAGTCCTGATTGTGGCGCTCACCTGCACGGCGCCAAAAAAGCATACGACATCATTGGCACCAAGGCAGAAGCGACTCTCATCGCTGAAGACGACACGTCTCCATTCGTCCCTCCATTCACGCCTGTCGCGACACCACTGGAGGCGGGCTGCACGATGTTGGGGCGTGAGCGGAAGACGGCCTAACGGTGTGCGGGACCGTAGCCCTGCTTCATGGAGACGGTTGAGAATGGTCCTCGCCGATACCCCAGGAGCAACAGTGTCCCTAATTTGCTGGGAAGTGGCGGTGCGGTCCCCTACGGCACTGCGTAGTATCCAACGGTCTTGGCGTGCATCCGTGCGTCGCTGCGGTCCGGTCCCAGGTCGACGGGCACGTGCACCTTCCGCCGACCACTGGCGACAACATCGATGTACTGTGGAGACCTCACGCCCCACGTGTTGAGCAATTCGGCGGTACGTCCACCCGGCCTCCCGCATGCCCACTATACGCCCTCGCTCAAAGTCCGTCAACTGCACATACGGTTCACGTCCACGCTGTCGCGGCATGCTACAAGTGTTAAAGACTGCGATGGAGCTCCGTATGCCACGGCAAACTGGCTGACACTGACGGCGGCGGTGCACAAATGCTGCGCAGCTAGCGCCATTCGACGGCCAACACCGCGGTTCCTGGTGTGTCCGCTGTGCCGTGCGTGTGATCATTGCTTGTACAGCATTCTCGCAGTGTCCGGAGCCAGTATGGTGGGTCTGACACACCGGTGTCAATGTGTTCTTTTTTCCATTTACAGGAGTGTATTAATTCAAACCACTTAAAAGTTAGAAAATATTATGAAAAAGAAGCAATTGGCAATTAATACCAATTTTTATTTTCGAGACAGGGAAATGTCTTGAAGCTAAAAGTCATTGTTGATTTGTAAATATCACACGTTCAGTGGTGAAAAGATCTTCAGTTTCAAGGTAAACGATGGTGTGTGGCTGGCAGTTTAGGGGTTAAACGTCCACACTTCATGTAACTCTTGTGTAAGGTACTATTGCATGAAAAACAACCTTATTTCTCGCAACAACAACAAAAAAACTAGAAAATTTCGGCGATTGTTTATGGTTGTCTCTTATGTTAGTTCCTTCGTGTGGTTGTAAAATTGGTACTAAAGTGACACAGACTAGGAAACACACCTTGTTGTTGAGTTCTTAACCCAGCAATAGTTTAGGGCCTCTTCGGTTAATCTTCTACCTTGTAATCGATATAAATGTTGAAAAATACTTCTCTTCTTTTTTTCATTACTTATCATAAACTGAAGAGCCACAGAAATTGGTACACCTGCCTAATATCATGTAGCGCCCCCGCGAGCACGCAGAACGCCGCATCACGACGTGGCATGGACTCTACTGCTGTCTGAAGTAGTGCTGGAGGGAACTGACACCACGAATCCTGCAGGGCTGTCCATAAATCCGTGAGAGTACAAGGGGGTGGAGATATCTTCTGAACAGCACGTTACAAGGCATCCCAGGCATGCTCAATAATTTTCACGTCTGGTCATTTGGTGGCCAGCATAAGTGTTTAAACTTAGAACAGTGTTTCTGGAGTCACTCTATAGTAATTCTGGACGTGTGGGGTGTCGCTGTGTCCTGCAGGAATTGCATAAGTCCGTCGTAATGCATAATGGACATGAATGGGTGCAGGTGGTCAGACATCATCACTACGTACTAGTCGCCTTTCAGAGTCGTATCTAGACATACCAGGGAACCTATATCACTCCAACTGCACACGCCCAACACCACTGCATAGGCTCCACCAGCATGAACAGTACCCTGCCGACATGGGGGGTAAATGTCGTCACGAGGTTGTCTCCATACCCACACACGGCCATCCGCTCGATACAGACTCGACCGACCAGGCAACATGTTTCCCGTCACCAGCAGTCCAATGTCGGGCCCAGGTGCGACGTAAAGTTTTGTGTCGTTCAGTCATCAAGGGTACACGAGTGAAGTTTCGGCTCAGAAAGCCCATATCTATGATGTTTCGTTGAATGTTTCGCACGCTGACACTTGTTGATGGCGCAGCATTGAAATCTGCAACAATTTGCGAAAAGACTGCACTTCTGTCACGTTGAACGATTCTCTTCAGTCCCGTTGGTGCCATTCTTGCAGGATCTTTTTCCGGTCACAGCGATGTCGGCGATTTGATGTTTTACCGGAACCATGATATTCGCGGTACACTCGTGAAATGGTCGCACGGGAAAATCCTCACTTCCTCGGTACCTCGGACATCCTGTGTCCCATCGCTCGTGAGCTCACTGTAACATCACGTTCAGACTCACTTAAATCTTGACAACCTGCCATTGTAGCAGCAGTAACCGATCTAACAACTGCACCAGACACTTGGTGTCCTATATAGGCGTTGCCCACCGCAGCTCCGTATTCCGCCTCCTTACATATCTGTATTTGAATACGCATGACTATACGAGTTTTTTGGCGCTTCCTTGTATGTGTTCTATGTTTAGATTAATGTTGTCACTAATATGTGATCTAATATCTTCCTTTGTTTATCGTGGATCAAATATTTTCATAATGAGTCAGCTTTCTAATACTTATAATTTAACTAAACAATAATTAAATGCTGGACATTCCCCTGTATATAGACGTTCTTGCTTCACTAGTATTTTGGAAGCCTAATTTTTGGAATTTTAGACGGTAATTTTCTGTCTTAAACGTCTTTATTCCATACGGCCACCTTATTTTATGGAGTCTTTCCTCTTCAGCAGCATTTTCCAAACCACTTTCCTGGAATATCTCCCCAAGATATTTGAATTTTTTAGCCTTCGCAATTCACCAAATATCTGTTTTTGAAATTTCAATACATTTCTGATGTACGTAAACATGTTTTTATCCAGAAATTCTTAAGTCGGTCCTACTGGTTATTTTTCGAAACACTAATTTGTGTTACAGTAGATGTCACATTTCCAGAATTAAATTCACAATTAAAAAGAGTGGTGTTGGCCATCATCTTTCCGTACACCAATGTTTACTTCGAAAGGCTGAGATGTTTCCTCCACTAATTTCACTTCAAATAGTCTGTCTGTAAGTTTTTCACGAAGCAGTTTTGCTAATTTAGATTTTACACTAAATTCAAACATTATTTTATTTACAATTTGTTTGTCAATCGGAATCGAAGCCCTCCTTGAAAACAACAAACGTTACTACAGGATTTTTGCATTCAGTGATCTGTGGCGAATGATGGACTTCAGATTAAATATTTGTCGTGTACATGATCTGCCCTTCCTTATGCACGTCTATATTCACCTAAATAACTGTCGAGTGCTGTGTATAATCTCTATAGCAAAATCTTAGAAAATATTTTAACAAGCAACTAGCAGCAAAGCAGTTCCGCTCTAGTTGTTAACGTCTTTTTTTCTGCCTTTAATGATGTATCAAGATTGCTTTATAATCTTCTGTGATTTTTCTGTTACCAACATTTCCTCAAAGATAAGTTTTAGTACATTTTTCTATTATTTCTTTTAGAGAAACGCCTCACTGTAGACCTCCCCTAGTTTTATTGTTTTGTGTGGTTTTAACTACTCATCAGTCTCTCTGATAGTCTGAGATATACCTTCTTCTAGATTTTCACGAGTGTTTGAGAATTGCGGCTAATTGATTGGTTCTGGGGAATTACAAAGCTGCTATACATACAGCGCGTACATACATACATCAAAAAAACTTTTATTGATTGGCGACTCCATGTTGTCTTGTGCACTACGACCAGATAACAGGTATACTTGAAAAAAGAGACAGCATTGGTCGTATATTTTTTACTATCGCAAAATCGATTTTCTGTCACTGAGTGACCATCTTCAGTGCTATATTGTATAACTTAAATTAGGATGCACTGTTGTCACTAAGCTTACGGCAATCACATAGACTCATGAGCTTAGTGACAACAGTGCATCCTAATTTAAGGTATACAATATAGCACTGAAGATGGTCATTCAGTGACAGAAAATCGATTTTGCGATAGTAAAAAATATACGACCAATGCTGTCTCCTTTTTCAAAAAAACTTTTGCATCACCTCGGTTTCGAGAGTTCCGGAACCTGTGCAGAAAATTGGAACAGAGATCAACATAAACATCATTTCCGCCATTTTCATTGCTCATGAAAACCACCCATTGCTTCTTGTACCACCATACAGCGAGACATTCAGAGGTAGTGGTCCAGACTGCTGTACACACCGGTACCTCTAATACCCAGTAGCATGTCCTCTAGCATTGGTGCATGGCTGTATTCGCCGTGGCGTACTACCCACAAATTAATCATAGCACTGTTGGTCCACATTGTCCCACTCCTCAACGGCGATTCGGCTTGGATCCCTCAGAGTGGCTGTTGGGTCACGTGGTCCATAAACAGCCCTTTTCAATCTATCCCAGGCATGTTGGATAGGGTTCATGTCTGGAGAACATGCTGGCCACTCTAGTCGAATGATGTCGTTATCCTGAAGTAAGTCGTTCAGAAGATGTCCAAGGTGGGGGCGCGAATTGTCGTCCACGAAGACGAATGCCTCGCCAATATGCTGCCGATATTGTTGCACTATCGGTCGAAGGATGGCATTCACGTACCGTACAGCCGTTATGGCGCCTTCCATGACCACCAGCCTTGTACGTCGGCACCACATAATGCCACCCCAAAAGAGCAGGGAACCCCCACCTTGCTGCAATCGCCGGACAGAGTGTCTAAGGTGTTCAGGCTGACTCGATTGCCTCCAAACACACCCCCGACGACTGTCTAGTTGAAGGCATATGCAACACTCATCGGTGAAGAGAACTTGATGCCGATCCTGTGTGGTCCACTTAGCATTTTGTTGGGCCCAACTGTACCGCGCTGCGTGGTGTCGTGGTTGCAAAGATGGACCTCGCCATGGACGTCGGGAGTGAAGTTGCGCATCAAGCAGCCTATTGCGCACAGTAAGAGTCGTAACACCACGTCCTGTGGCTGCACGAAGAGCTCTATTCAACATGGTGGCGTTGTTGTACTGCTTCCTCTGGGTCACAATCTGTAGGTAGTGGTCATCCATTGCAGTAGTACCCCTTGGGCGGCCTGTGCCAGGCATCTCATCGACATTCCCTGTCTCTTTGTATCTCCTCCATGTCCGAACAACATCGCCTTGGTTCACTCCGAGACGCCTGGACACTTGCCTTGTTGAGAGCCCTTCCTGGCACAAAGTAACAATGTGGACGCTATCCAACCACGGTATTGACCGTCTAAGCATGGTTGAACTACAGACAATACATGTACCAGCTTCCTGATGGAATGACTGGAACTGATCGGCTGTCGGACCCCCTCCGTCTAATAGACGCTGCTCATGCGCGGTTGTTTACATCTTTAGGTGGGTTTAGTGGCATCCGTGAACAGTTAAAGGGACTGTTTCTTTGGTACAATATCCTTAGTGAACGTCTATCTTCAGGAGTTCTGGGAACTGGGGTGATGCAAAAGTACTTTTGATATGAGTATATACCGTGTATGTCTCCTAAGACTCGTCAGGTGTATATTCTCTTGTATTTCGTCAGATACTTAAAATTTCGATTTTGTATGGTGCAGACAGAGTCAGCTCAAACAAATAGTGTTTATCACATATTTTAAGCGGGCCCAATGTCAACAAAAATAGTCGGTTCGTTTTCCATTTCAAACAAAATGACTTTTTAATAGGAATTTTACGTGTCCGTTCGACAGAGCGGTCTCAAATTAGTGTTGTGTGGTATCCGTTTCGTCGATGTGTATAAACAGGGACACTAAAATAGTAAGAATAAACAGCACTCCAGCATCCTTGCTGTAGCAGTCAGTATGTGCGAGGGCAGTGTTGGCGCTACTGGAGTAATAGTTATTATTCGAGTTTTGCTGTCTTTGTTAACACATATGAATAAAACACGTATCACCCTGGACTAATCTGCCACAGTTCCATTGAATGCGTGTTGAAAATTCCGTTTTAAAAGTAATTTTGTTCGTAACGGGAAGCAAATTGACGCTTTCGTCTAGAGTTGATTTCGCAAGAAAGATGTGATGAGCAGTATTTATTTGGGTTGACTCCAGCTACACAGTGAAAAAACTAAATTGCAAATATCTGGTGAAACAGCAAAGGAAATGCACCTGACGACTCCTAGGAGAGACACCCGTATACAGGATGGTCATAAAGTCTCAAATGATGGTAATGGTATTGCAGAGTGGCTTGTGCCAAGAAATAATAAATCGATGCGTTGGGCCGTTTCCGAGTTAATTAATATTGCTATTAGCCATCACACCATTATGCTCGCAAATTCAAGCCCTTCCCGAGATACAATTAGCGTCAGTTTTTTTTTCATATCGTAGATGATAACGCAAGAGACAGATCAGCTATTGGCTCTGTTTCGAGCCTTAGTACTCTCCAATGACCAATTTTTGTATCGAAATGATAGTTAAATCAAAACCCTAAACTGCCGACAGGCGTTGATATACAACAGGAACAGTTGAAAATGTTTGCCCTGACGGGGACTCGAACCCGGGATCTCCTGCTTACATGGTAGATGCCCTATCTATCTGAACCAGCGAGGACACAGACGATAATGCGACAGCATGAATTTGTCCCTTGCACGCACCCCGTGAGACCCACATTCCCAACTTAATGTCCACATACTAAATTCGTAGTGCCCCTGTCCGCCGGCCGCGGTGGCCGTGCGGTTCTGGCGCTGCAGTCCGGAACCGCGAGGCTGCTACGGTCGCAGGTTCGAATCCTGCCTCGGGCATGGGTGTGTGTGATGTCCTTAGGTTAGTTAGGTTTAAGTAGTTCTAAGTTCTAGGGGACTTATGACCTAAGATGTTGAGTCCCGTAGTGCTCAGAGCCATTTGAACCATTTGCCCCTGTCCATTACACTCATTACTCGCGGCAAACAATCTTACCGAGTCCCGTAAGAGTTCGGGCAATGCGTGTGTATCCACACAGAAGAAGGTCAATGGCCAGTTAGCCTTAACTATATGCAGATGGTATCTGTTCTGTTGGACATGTTGTCTTGTTTGGTTTTAGCAAATAAAACGAAGAACACGTCTGGTGACACCGTTTCTGACGGACCACTTCTGATTATGCGCACAACAGCCTGACTGGCTAACTTCAGTTGTAATTAGCTCGTAGACGGCGCAAAATATTGTTTCTCAGCATAGCAACTATAGCGGAAATGGAAAGTGCTATTGATGAGCGCTATTCACAGAATGGATTGGTAGTCAGGGTCTCGTAATGTTAAACAATACACAGACTCTACTAGAGTAGAAAGGGCATTTTCTGTGCAGACAAGTGCAAACATACACGTGGCACAATGCCTGTTGCATTAACAAACGGAATGTGGGGTAAGTTAGAATAACAGTGGTATTTGTTGCAGGATTCTAGTGTGAATCGTTTACGAGATGTCGTGTTTTGAAAAGTTCCCACACTGACACTTTTACATTACCTATGGTAACATTCACTAAACAGCAACACAAATGCATACACTAGTTATATTGATCCTGAATAATAACGACACAATGGACCATCACAGATGACATGCTGCAGTATTTTGTGCACTGTGGGCTAGACAGCTATCATGTTAGTAGCAAAGGTGGCTTCTAGTCAGCAGAGGAACTTCTTTTAGCGTCTGTGGAAGACGGACTGTTAGGACGCTGAGACACTTGTGCATGTTCAGCGTTCCGTCTATGAAAAACGGGCCTATGAGCTGATGACGCACTTTGCTGTGCCACAACGTTACACATGATGGATGCTGACGTTCCACCTGACGAAGTCAACGGGGATTGTCAAAAGGGCAATCGTGTATATTTCGGCGAATTACCTGGTCGCGATTGGTAAATGTGGCTTCACTCCCAGACAAAATACATGATACATCTGGAGCATGATGTCTTTAGGCCCATGAACAGAAATTAACTCTATTCTCACAATAGTTTAATGCGTGGATGGAACTTATGTCGATGGAGGAAGCGTAGAATAGTTGCCTCGCTCATGCCACTGCCTTGTGCGATTGCACTGAAGGTATCTTGCAGATCAGCTGCAGCAGCAGCAAGAACATTAATACCTCCCTCTCCCTTTGTCACTTGTTTGCTTCTGTTATGTTGTCAAGGTGTTACACTATCACTTTCACGTAACTGATTGAAGAGGTTGATAAATAACTGCCGAGATGGTTAACGTCTGTTAGGATACATTGCTACATACACCATGCAAGAATTAATTTTTCCTACCCCCTCCATACATGGTGAGCATGCCGGCTTTTTCTACATTGATAGTTCTATCGTCCACTCAACAGCTACTGCTTGGACTGTTATGCACTAACAAACTAGAAAGTCGCATTGCACTCAAGGGAAACACAAACAATCTGTAAGCAAACTTGACAACATCGTAACTGACCAACAGGTGTCAGTGTGCAAACTGTGCAAAATACGATATCTCGTAGACGACTCGCACTACTATTCTGTAAAAAACGCCTCTGACGTTCTAATGTACCCTACCTCTAGTCTGTTAATGTCAGTAGGCATTGTTCCTCTTATAATCGTGGTATTATAAATATCTTTCTATTGGCTAACAATACAAGCGCGTGACTACCAATGCATTCTGTGAAAATCGCATGTCAGTAGCATTTTCCATTTCCAGTATATATATATATATATATATATATATATATATATATATATATATATAAACTTCAGATAAATATGCGCACAACAGACTGATTGGCTAACTTCATTTCTAATTATCTCGTAAAAGTCGCAAAATATCGTTCTCCTTAAACATTTATTTCTCAGTGTAGTGTAACCGCAACACCCTTGTGAGCTTTTCAGACTGTTTCTGGCCACTGTATATATGTAGGGTAAATCATACAAAACTTGCACCGGAAATATAGCGGAAATGGGAAGTGCTATATATACAAAATTGTGTTGGTGGTTGTGGATGGTGCACTGAACAATGCAACACCAGCGTTTATGTAATTTACGGATTAATAATCATAGCTAGCACAAATCGTATGTTTTTAGGTTGCTTAATATCTCCAAGTACATGTGGCAACAGTGAGCCATTACAGTATATTTTCCCCTAGACAGCAGGTCCGTGATTGAAGTGTGCATGGAGATGCTCAGCAGTTAGTCTATACTGACAGGCGTAGTCCACTTACCTGTAGTGCTGCTGTTACGACCACATACAAAATATCAGGTTGTAAGGTTTGTGACGTGGTTGTGGTTAGAGTGTTTGGTGCAGAGAAAAAACAACCAACACAATGATGTGTGTACGTACTAAGGCACCACATATAAAAATATCTGCTCTTACACCTGTTGAACCCTATGACAGAGTAATCCTGCTTTGTCTTTTATTGAAAGTATTACGCATGTACATCCTATTTGCCTTATTGCGACAAACTTTCGACTTATGTTCTGAAACAAGGCTAACTTTGGTATACTCGAATAAACTTCTTCAGTAGTTAACGCTTGATTTACTTTATGTCTCTTGATGTACAGTGAGGTGATATAAGTCATGGCATAGCGATATTCCCATATGCAGATGACGGTAGTATCGCGTACACAGATATAAAAGGCCAGTGCATTGGCAGACCTGTCGCTTTTACTCGGATGATTCATGTGAAAAGGTTTACGAGGTGATTATGGTCGCAAGACGGGAATTAATAGACTTCAAACGCGGAATGATTGTTGGAGCTAGACACATGGGACATTTCGTTTCGGAAATTATTAGCGAATTCAATATTCTAAGTTTCACAGTGTGAAGAAAGTGCCGAGAATACCAAATTTCAGACATCTCACAGTGGCCTCCGTTTAACGACCAAGAGCAGCGGCGTTTGCGTAGAGTTGATAGTACTTAATGTGGGGAATGCAATGAACGTATCCTTTAGGCGAGAGCGACGAAATCCCATAAGAATTCGATAATATATATATATATATATATATATATATATATATATATATATATATGTATATATATATCCGGCCAGTGATCTCGTCAGTGCAGCTGGGCTCGAATTCTTATGGGAATCGACAAACTACCGTCATGCTGCGAGTAAAGAGGATAATGGCATGGGGCACTAATTAGTAGTATGTGGATAAGCTTAGAACTTGGGTCTGACAGGAGGCGTGCTAGAGTAAGCGTGCAGCTGCAAGGACTAGTATGGTCAGATCGTACAGTGGTCAACACTTCTGCCTAGAAAAAGGGTACCCGGGTTCGAATCCCACTCTGATACAAATTTTCAACCATCCCCATCGATCTAAATCAATGCCCACTCGCAGTCTAGATCTGTAATTGTTTTGTGTCTTCATCCAAGATCTGATATAGGACTCACTGCCTGATTATGATGTAATCTAACTGGAATGTTCTTTTATCTCCAGGCCTTTTGCAGGCATGACTCATACTCTTGTGATTTTTGAAGTGTGTTAGCTTCTACTAGCTGAAATTGCAGAACTCAATTAGTTTTTCTCCTCTCTCAGCCGCGCAGAGTGGCTGCGCGGTGTGAGGCATCATGCCACGGACTGCGTGGCAACTCCCGCCGGAGGTTCGAGTCCTCCCTCGGGCATGGGTGTGTGTATCGTTCTTAGCGTAAGTTAGTTTAAGTAGTGTGTAAGTCTAGGGACGGATGACCTAAGTAGTTTGGTCCGTTAGGAATTCACAGACACACTCTCCTCTCTCATATTAAAGACCATATTCCCCCGTAACCATTTCTTGTGTTCTTTCGGCCACGACCGCGTTCCACTGTCATATGATTATAAGACTTTTATCGCTGTTTACCTAGTGAATTACTTGTTTAATACGAACATATAACCTCTCTATTTTCTCAGCTTGTGCTTGCGACCTTGGTTTGTACACCTGAACTACTGTTATCGGTGTTGGTTTGCTTTGATTGATGAGAACAATCGTGTCACTGAACTGTTCAAAGTAAGACACTCTCTGCCCTGCCTTCGTATTCATAACAAATCCGACCACAGTGATACTATTTTCTCCTGCTGTTGATATTACGCAGTTGAATAAAAAAAAATGTTAAGTACAGGGGGAGATGCTATTGCAGATATGCTTAAACCTTATGTAGAACGCAAACGTGGAGGATTGTATGGAAAATGGACAACAAGAATAATTCGCACAAATTCTTAGAAATAGGCGTACTAGAATACTAAGGTTTCTAAGTTATTAAAATCAAACGCCATCGGTATGAGCAGGGATAACACAGGCAAGTTATTGCCAGGTATCGTAGTGGCGGAAACAAAATTGCATTGAATTCTATCAATATAAAACGAGAAAGAATTGTTTACGCTTTATGACACTCGGACTGTCTTTAATTTCACGTATTACAACATGGAAAACAGCTTTACTCGCTGGATAAATGGTTCATATTGCCCTCAGCACTATGGGACTTGACATTTGAGATCATCAGTTCCCTAGAATTAGAACTACTTAAACCTAACTAACCTAAGGACACCACACACATCCATGTCTGAGGCAGGATTCGAAACTGCGCGATTTCGGACTGAACTCGCTGGATACCAGATAATAGACATCTGTCACGGTCATCTCAGACTGACTATTTTGAACACTGAATGGAGACACTTAACTCGCATATAACATTTAAAAGAAGCGGGATGTGGAATAACTAAATTACGTCGCTGAAGCCATTAATCTTTTCTTTTAATCATCTCCGATTCAACTTACAACGAACAACTTGAGCGTGAGATCGCAAAAGGCATCTGATGTTTACTACATTCGACGCCCCACATGTTATCTACCATGCAAGCACAGTATTGGCTTCTAATGACAAAAGGGGCCGGGGCTGAAGGTATCCAATGGAGAGCACAGAATAAAGCTACGGTGCGTAGTTGAACTGCTTAGTCGACGAGTAACTCACAACAGTCCTACAGTGCTAGTGGTTTGATACAATGAAGAAGAGCAACGGAAACGATAAATGATGCACACATTGCGTTATATTTGCAACAACAGTTGCCGAATTTTGACGTTTCGGCAGAAAGGAACCCAAAAACTTTCGCAGAGTGAGAATGATACGTGTTTAAAAAGTGAAAGTGATACCGAAACAGGTGCCGAGCCATGTAGTTCATCATTCTCGTCGTACATGGAGCCACAAAGCCTGTCTCCAGTGAAGCACAATAAAGGACAAACGCTGTCCAAGGACTGAGTAGATGACCATCCGTAGCATATACAAAAAACAATTATAATCATATTTCCAACACATCCGCAGATATGTGACCATATTGTGTGTAAGAACATTTACGGATATTCAAAAGAGCACAAGCCGTATTTAATAGAATGTTAGGTCTTTGGGCTTTACAAGGATTCTAGATGCACTTTACAGGATGTGCATGTTAGTGACCTATTGCGTTGTGCACATCAAATTGAGAACGACATAGATCACATGGTTGGATTACGGATGGTTGCATAACATCAGTGGCCAGAATTGGAAGAAGAAATATAATGAAATTTCAAACAAAGCGTCGGCTTGACGATGCACAGCAAACTGCGGAACCGGCCCGAAAATTTGTACACTACCGGCCATTAAAATTGCTACACCAAGAAGGAATGGAGATGATAAACGGGTATTCATTGGACAAATGTATTATACTATAACTGACATGTGATTACATTTTCACCCAATTTGGGTGCATAGATCCTGAGAAATCAGTACCCACCACCTCAATGCCTGGGCATTGAGTCAAACAGAGCTTGGATGGCGTGTACATGTACAGCTGCCCATGAAGCTTCAACACGATACCAGTGTTCATCAAGAGTAGTGACTGGCGTATTGTAACGAGCCAGTTGCTCGGCCACCATTGACCAGACGTCTACAAATGGTGAGAAATGTGGAGAATGTGCTGCCCAGGGCAGCAGTCAAATATCTTCTGTATCCAGAAAGGCCCGTACAGAACCTGCAACATGCGGTCGTGCATTATACTGCTGAATTGTAGGGTTTCGCAGGGATCGAATGACGGGTTGAGCCACGGGTCGTAACACATCTGAAATGTAACGTCCACTGTTCAAAGTGCCGTCAATGCGAACAAGAGGTGACCAAGACGTGTAGCCAATGGCACCCCATACCATCACGCCGTGTGATATGCCAGTATGGCGATGACGAAAACATGCTTCTAATGTGCTTTCACCGCGATGTCGCCGAACACGGATGCGACCATAATGATGCTGTAAACAGAACCTCGACCCATCCGAAAAAATGACGTTTTTCCAGTCGTGCACCCAGGTTCGTCGCTGAGTACAGCATCGCATGCGCTCCTGTCTGTGATGCAGCGTCAAGGGTAACCGCAGCCATGGTCTCCGAGCTGATAGTCCATGCTGCTGTAAACGTCGTCGAACTGTTCGTGCAGATAGTTGTTGTCTTACAAACGTGCCCATCTGTAGACTCAGGGCTCGAGACGTGGCTGCACGATCCGTTACAGCCATGCGGATAAGATGCCTGTCATCTCGACTGCTAGTGATACGAGGTCGTTGGGATACGGCGTTCCGTATTACCCTTCTGAACCCACCGATTCCATATGCTGCTAACAGTCGTTGGATCCCGACCAACGCGAGAAGCAATGTTGCGATACGTGACGGTACGTATTTCTCCTCCTTACACGAAGCATCACGACAACATTTCACCTGGCAACGTCGGTCAACTGCTGTTTGTGTCTGAGAAATCGGTTGGAAACTTTCCTGATGTCTGCACGTTGTAGGTGTCGCCGCCGGCGCCAACCTTGTGTGAAAGCTCTGAAAAGCTAATCATTTGAATATCACAACATCTTCTTCCTGTCGGTTAAATTTCGCGTCTGTAGCACGTCATCTTCGTGGTGTAGCAATTTTAATGGCCAGTAGTGTAGATTAGATAACCAAATTTATCCTGTCATTCAGCAAGGAATTTTTTTTGCAGGTCTGACAATTCGGAACATGAAGAGGAAATGCGTAAGAAAGGATTATTGGAAGTCGGAGAAAGCAAGAGAGTTGTATCAAGGTTAATTAACATCAATGCCTTAACGCATTTATACAATTACACCGACTGTTAATGTGGAAAGCTATTTATTGTGCCATGCCCTACGATTCCTTCTCGTGTGCGTGATCTTGCAAGGGCAGGAGGGAATATTTACGTCACAACAAGAAAGAGTGGATGTAAAAAAGAACTAGAACTGTGATATGAACGCTGCTGTTGGCCAAAAGCTGGTCAAAAACGCTTCCTTCTGCTTGATTCCTCATCTGTGTATAAAAGTCAAATTGCTTTAGAGCAAACTAACTCTTCTGAGAAGTGCATCACATTGCAGTTCATACCACCTGGAAGCACTGGACAAATTCAACTTATGGATGTTTGCTTTTTCCGTGCCACAAAACATGTTATCGCAATTTCTACAACTGCGCCTTAAAAGATAGCCACCTCCGCGGAGGACCATTTCGCATTCGGTTGCATGCCACCACATTCCATAAGTTCTCATCACCCCGTTACATCAGTATTATTCTATATGCATTCTTTAAGATTGATATCTATCATAACTTCTGGTGGGGTTTGTAACTCCCAAGAATTACGCCTTCGATCTTGAACGTGCGAAGCTTTCTCACCACAGTTTCGCGCCATTTATCATGATGTTCATGGTGCAAGTTAATGGTCTGTTCTGAACATTTTTTGAATGTCGACGATGTTCATATTGTGAAGTATAATACATACATCCCATAGAACGTTGATCTCTGCACATTCATTTTCCGAAGCTCTCCAAATGCGCATGGTGAGTCATTAGTAGCTAATATGTTTCATGCCGTAATTATTAACACAACATTTTCATCTGAGCATTACTAAAGGCTGAACGTACGACAACGCACTCAAATGATTCCTTGTTAGAATGACTGTGGCACCACGTGGCAGTATCATTAAGTACAAAGATCAAAATACGGCTTGTTGTTGTTGTGGTCTTCAGTCCAGAGACTGGTTTGATGCAGCTCTCCATGCTACTCTATCCTGTGCAAGGTTCGTCATCTCCCAGTACCTACTGAATCTGTTCCTTCTCAATTTGTTTAGTGTATTCATCTCTTGGTCTCCCTCTGCGATTTTTACCCTCCACGCTGCCCTCCAATACTAAATTGGTGATCCCTTGATGCCTCAGAATATGCCCTACCAACCGATCCCTTCTTCTAGTCAAGTTGTGCAACAAACTCCTCTTCTCCCCAGTTCAATTCGGAAACCTCCTCATTAGTTATGTGATCTCCACATCTAATCTTCAGCATTTTTCTGTAGCACCACATTTCGAAAGCTTCTATTCTCTTCTTTTCTAAACTATTTATCGTCCATGTTTCACTTCCATACATGGCTACACTCCATACAAATACTTTCAGAAACGACTTCCTGACTCTTAAATCTATACTCGACGTTAACAAATTTCTCTTCTTCAGAAATGCTTTCCTTGCCATTGTCAGTCTATATTTTGTATCCTCCCTACTTCAACCATCATCAGTTACATATTAAATCAACACATCTTACCGCTCATCCGTCCTCCAACGGCCAGTCACAACAGCAAAAGAGTACCAGTATGACTCAATTCTTAATGAGACACAAGGAAATTGTAGCTGACAAATCGTACAAAACCGGACTAATTGTACCATTTCATCATGTGTACGAGGCGACATTCCATTGAGGCCGCATTTAAAAAAGTAGAAATAAATTTTTTAAATCGAAACATTTCGTCCTAAGGGAATTATTTTTCGGCAGTAGTTAAAAAGGAACCAGCCACATTATTTTATGTTTTCTGTACAAGAAAAAGTGACGTTTGCTGGAAGTGTGTGGATCACTTTCGAAATCAGAGTAATTTCATGAAACATTTCAGGAACTCTTGTTTAAGAGAGTAGAATCAGAACTTATTGTACTTTGTTTAAGTGCCCAACATACTCATCCCAGTAGTCGAATAAGATGAAGTACCTTCTACTTTCGTAATCTTGTATGTTGTGTGGTCTCTCTGAGAGATGGTGGTCTAAGGCCACTTTCATTTTTCTTGTATTGTATTGTCTGGTAAACGCGTTCATGTGGAGTGCAGATAATTTCTGTGTGTGTGTAGCCCACTAGGAGTAATACAAATGTGGTAAACATGTTAATGATTTACTTTTATCACCAGTATCGGTTTGTCATTAAAGAATAAACTCTGCATGTGTGAATGTGTATATGTATGCACTCAAATAGCTGGTGATGGAAATGGAGTTTCCTGTGCTCTCTGGCGCTGTAGTGGCAGTCTGGATGAACTACCCAAGCGAGGCCTAACAAAGTGCATATTTTCGTATCAAATCTGTCTCGTTTGTTCCTCTCCGAACTACTGTTAATGAGAGCCACTCAACTGCCTTACGAAAAACTGGTATTAGCCGCCAGCGACATTGGCTGCCCTTTCTCAACGACTCTAACACAGTAGCTTGCTCCAGAGCAGTTCAGTAATTGTGTAGAATAAACTGACATTTATATCTGTGGTGAATGTGTATATTCCATTTTTAATGCAGGATTATGCTCCCCCTTTGCGTGGTTTTCCAACGTTCATGTCGTTGTCTCTGAAGTCATATACGCTGGTGTTCCCCCAACAATGTTATTCACGTATGGTTGCCATGCAGGTAATACACTACATCGTTGTAGCACAGGCTAATGTTAGACATTGTGCCTCATATGAGTTATTGATTATTCTAATTAATTACCAATCTTAATCAGATGCACTTTTCGCATGTGGGCTGTCACCTTGCAATCCTACATCTTGCAATTCTAGCTCCTGAAAGATAATGATATCAAGTCTATACCAAGTCCGAATTATATCTACTCAGATTTCACGAATAGTCGGTGTACAGACAATGGCGTATTGCATCACCTATTTGTTGAAACGTTTTAAAGGAAAATAACTGGCGCGCACAAAAATATCAGTGTCTTAATACAGCTTGCGATCGTCCCAAAACGGTCGACATAGCAAGCACGCTGAGTGTAAGTGAAACGAAATTTACACGAATTAATTGCTGCCTCTCTTCATTACGCTAGACTAAATACTTGTGTCCATGGTTATTTAGATGCTAGCATTGGTAATGTAGCGTAATGATAGGTTTTCCTCCGAGACTCAAAAACAGGGTAGTACACTTACAGTGAGTGATCCAGCCAAAAAGAGTGATAACATTGCACTTGACGACTCCCACTAATTGTAAGATTTAAGAAAAAATATCTAGTAAGAATAGTAAGGTTAAATTTGTCAGCCCATTCTATAATGTTGATTGCTACTGTAGTTTTCTGACAAAGCCGTTAGTTTTAAGAGTGCTTGATATCTAACCACTTTTGTTTGCAGTCAACATGAAATTCTGCTTGTGACTTTACTGTCACTGCACTGTGACACTGCTGTATTTCTAGATGATGATGACATGTCTTTTGGAGATAAATAATTTATTTTCGTGAGTATAGGGTTTATTTACTTTTGCTAGGGAGCACAGTGTAATTTGTTGTTCTTGCTGCACGGTTACACAACTTAATAATTTCATTTTTGAAGTTAAGGTGCACCTTTGGTGACGTATTTATCTTCATATTATCAGGTTTGGTTAAGTCAGGCGATGCGAATGGTGACTTGTTATAGAGAAAAGGTCTAGAAAAATGAGCGATTGGTAAATGGATATTTGTGAAAAAAAGTATTAGAGGGGATGGCCAGCATACTAAGCCAAGACGGCTTTGGTCAGTTAGATAGCGTGAGCATAGCTGAAGCCAACCTAACGGAGGAGGAAGACATTTGTCTCGACCATTAGACTATGTGTGCATGATGGCAACCGGCCACCAGAACAGGTATGTTTGCAGGCGGCCGCAGAAGCGGCTCCCACAGACGATATGGTCCTGGTGGGAACCTCCACAATGAAAATGGCTTGAGAGGCTCCGCAGCCCCACTTCCTACGACTTTTCTGATTTGCACGCGCTAATTATACAACAATTACAAGTTCGAAATACGAAAATGGTTCAAGTGGCTCTAACCACTATGATACTTAACATATGAGATCATTAGTCCCCTAGACTTAGAACTACTTAAACCTAACTAAATGCTTTAGCAGTCAGCACGGGCTACGCCGTTACTGGCGATCTAGGTATTCCAAGAGTACTGATTAGTTTTCGTGTTTTACTGTCTCTGTTAATTCATACCGATAGAAGGAATATCAAACTAGACTATTTATGGACCCCCTCTACCGAAAGGACACGTCAGATTCCGCATTAAACACTATTTTATTCCTAACAGAAAAAGGAACGACGCTTTCCGCCAACAAAGGGCTTTCCATGAAAGGCGTGATGAGTAGTATTTCTTTACGCTGACTACAGATACACACTGCAAAACCGAAATTGCAAATTCCTTCCGATATTCCAGAGAAAATCAGCCAGACGACTCAGGAGAGGCACCCGGTGTATAAATGCACTGCAGGAAAAATTTAGTACTCCTGGAAAGACGACGTCGATTTTGACCTGATGACAGCATAGGCCACTTGTGGGACACTACATGTACTAATAACGGTTTCAACAACCTCCAACAACAGGTATATTAGTGACATAGCTACCAGAGCACCATGTGTGTCTACGCTTTAATAGTGAATGCTCACATCCAGACGTCTCAGTCTGGTGCAAACGTGAGAAGCAAGCCGGCAACCGTGCCACGGAGACGCACTCGTGCTTTCTACAGCCAACGGAGGACGTTTGGAAGGAGTCAAATTCTGGCCGTCGAGACGATATTCTGAACGTCCACACAGTCCAGACGCCCGCCAGAATCATTGTATTGAAAAGGCACCAGTGGCAGATCGGGAAGTTACCACAGCACAGATAAAGGGCTTATGAGCGCAGACGCGTCAACACGAACTGTTGTGAACTATTTATTAGCAGTGGGAATATGGGCGTCCACGCCTGTGACACATCTTCCACTCACATCTACATCTACATCTACATCCATACTCCGCAAGCCACCTGACGGTGTGTGGCGGAGGGTACCTTCAGTACCTCTATCGATTCTCCCTTCTATTCCAGTCTCGTATTGTTCGTGGAAAGAAGGATTGTCGGTATGCCTCTTTGTGGGCTCTAATCTCTCTGATTTTATCCTCATGGTCTCTTCGCGAGATATACGTAGGAGGGAGCAATATACTGCTTGACTCTTCGGTGAAGGTATGTTCTCGAAACTTTGACAAAAGCCCGTACCGAGCTACTGAGCGTCTCTCCTGCAGAGTCTTCCACTGGAGTTTATCTATCATCACGTTACAGCATCGACGTAGACAGCCCGACTGGTGCCGTCAGAGGATCACTTGGAATGGCGCACCGTGCTCTTCAGCGGTGATAGCAGATTGCGCCTGCATGTGGGCGTTCATCATTTGCGTGTACGAAGTAGGCCTGACAAGAGCTGCCTTGTAGAGTGCATTCGTCCAACATACCCTGGCCCTACCCCAGACTTTATGGTCTGAGGTGCGATAAGCAACAACTCTCTTCCACCTTTGGTGTTTCTGGAGGGGACGCTAACGAGGGCTCAGTACGTGCAGAATATTGTTAGATCAATTCTTTCGCCATTCTAGCAACAGAAAGATGACGTGTTGCAACAGGATAATGCTCGCCCAAACACTGCTCAAAGTGCTCTGAAAGATGTGCAGCAACTTCCAAGGCCAGCATAATTTCCGGACTTGTCTCCAATAGAATACCAGTGCCATATCATGAGACAATAAGTGGCTCGTGTGACTCTTCAACCAACACGTTTTACAAATGGTTCAAATGGCTCTGAGCACTATGGGACTTAACATCTGAGGTCATCAGTCCCCTAGAACTTAGAACTAAGTAAACCTAACTAACCTGAGGACATCACACACATCCATGCCCGAGGCAGGATTCGAACCTGCGACCGTAGCTATCTCTCGGTTCCAGACTGAATCGCCTAGAACCCCTCGGCCACAACGGCCGGCGTAGTTTTACAGAACTACGCGAACAGGCCGAGAAATTGTAGCATAACGTATCCCAAGACAGCATTCGCCGTCTGTAAGATCGACTGGATGTCAGAGTGAGCACCTGCAGTACCAACCGTGGAGGTTACACCGCATACTAATACTGGTGGTTCAGCACGGTTCGACACCTGATACCTCAGAATAGCTCGTAAAAAGTTTATTTTTCGGTTGGCGTCTTTGCGTACATTGAGAGTTACAGTCAACTCCTGTGCAACTAGGCTAACAAGGATTAGTGCCACTATTCTTTTAAAATGTTTGAAACAAACAGCACATGCAAAATACTCTTCTCAAGTATCTGTGTGATAAAAAACATTTGTCTAAGACCACTTTCACTATTTCTGTATTACGTTGTCTGGTAAACTCGTTCATGTGCTGCTCAGATTCTTGTTTCTGTCTGCCTTAGCCGGTTGTGAAGACAATATCCAGCATCTACTTGTCATTCACTCCATTTCGAAGAATAGCCTGTGCAAGTATAAATGCGTGGATGCATGTATTAAAATCAGTTGGTGATGGAAACAGAGCCTTTCTCGTGCTTTTTGGTGATGTAATGCCAGTTTTGCTAAACTCCCCCGGAGACGCGTGACGAACTGCTCAATCAAAGCGTTCTCGCTTGTTTCTCTCCAAAATATTTGTAACGAGATCCACTCCACTGCCTTAAGGAAAACGGTCTCGGCAGCCAACGCAATTGGCTGGCCTCTTAGAACGCCTGATGGAGTTCCTTATTTGCAAATCAGAACATTTTCCATTCTTCTCTCTTCCCACCCAAACCGTTTGCTGTTGCGAATGTTCCTTGGAACATCCTGTCGCATATTTTCTGTTTCGGTTAGTGGGGCGAGTTATTTCTCTTTTGCTAGGAAGGCGCTTCAGTCATTTTATAAAGGCAGAGGAGAGTTTCTTATTTTGAATTGTGGTGTTTTTCTATTAATTGCCATGAGTGATGCATAAGTCTGAGATCTCTTCTTGTTCATCTCCGTACCGACAACGTAGCATCAGCACTGCTGTGTTTTTGCTTCAGAACCATTTTGCTTTATTTAATACCAGTGTTTTCCTTATTTACCTCCCAATGTGATACCGATATCGACTGGTTTCTCGGAATAAGTAGTTAAGTCACTTTGAGTGATAAGACTCTTGTAGAAGTAGGACACTGCTGGCAATGATTAATTCGTAGTCATGTAGTGATGTACCTGATTTGATCAAGGAATTCGAAGTTGTTCCTCTGTTTCTGTTGTGCGAATCTTTAAGTGACGACAATTGTCACGTGTGCACAGAGCAGGGATACCATCAGCTGAGAGGTATAAATGGTTCTATGGAGAAAGAACCTCATTTTGCAGGAATGTTTGTAGGTATAATGCTAAGTACAGAATTTAGTAGATGTAGTGGGAAGCCTTAGACATCGACTTAAGCCGGCCGGAGTGGCCCAGCGGTTAAAGGCGCTACAGTCTGGAACCGCACGACCGCTACGGTCGCAGGTTCGAATCCTGCCTCGGGCATGGATGTGTGTGATGTCATTAGGTTAGTTCGGTTTAAGTAGTTCTAAGTTCTAGGGGACTTATGACCACAGCAGTTGAGTCCCATAGTGCTCAGAGCCATTTGAACCATTTGAACATCGACTTAAGCCATTATGTAACACAGTCCCTTGGTCCCCTGTGCTTAAATAATGTTTTAGAACGAACTGCTGCATTTAAATCTACGTTGCATGTATCTATACCACTGTTAATGCAGGATATTCTCCTCTCTGCATAGTCTCCCAATCTTCAAGTTCTTGTGTTTGAAGTCATTCATGCTGGTGTTACGCCAATATGTTCTTGAAGCATGGTTACCACGCAAGTAATACACGATATCATATTGTTGTTGTTTAATATTAGGTCATGTGTTTCATCTTAATAATTGAGTATTGTAACAGATCATCAGTTCCCACCAGATTCGCGTTTCAAATGCCTTTCTTCACTCTGCAATCACACATATTATTATTATAGCCCCCTGAAAGACAAAAAGGTCAAGTCTATTCAAAGTCAGAAGTATACCTAATTAGATTTTATGAATAGTGAATGTTCAAATGATAAACACTGAAACCATCCTAAAACGGCCGACGATACACGCATAGTAGATACGGGTGAAACGAAATTTACATAGATTACTTGCTCCTTTGCCAAGGTTATACAGCAGCTGGTATTACTACTCCTCCACCACCGAAAAACAGAGCAATGTTCTTACATTTTAGGATTCCAGTCAAGAGGGGATATAATCTTGCACTTGGCCAAGATTGAAGTAAATGTATCTAGTAGTAATAGTAGTAGCATTAGTAGTACGCTTGCATGGGCATGGGTCGGTGTGTTGTCCCCTGGAGGAAGTTGGTTTAAATTAGATTAAGTAGTGCGTAACCTTAGGGACCGATGACCTCAGCAGTTTGGTCCCATAAGCCCTTACCACAAATTTTCAAAATTTCCTAGTCGGGTTCGCTTCCTTACGATTAAGGTGAGTGTCATACATGTATTCTCCAAAGACTTATGGCGATCGCCTGCTGGTGGTCGTGTTTGAAGTATCTTGGCGTTGGCCTTCCTCTTGGTTTTTCAATTTCTTCTTGTGCTTCACTCCCCCATCTTCATTCACCACGATTTTGAAAGGCTTTGCGGCACGTGCTCAATTATATCTCCCGTGGGCAAAATGACTTAAGTTCAGAGTAAATACACTCCTGGAAATGGAAAAAAGAACACATTGACACCGGTGTGTCAGACCCACCATACTTGCTCCGGACACTGCTAGAGGGCTGTACAAGCAATGATCACACGCACGGCACAGTGGACACACCAGGAACCGCGGCGTTGGCCGTCGAATGGCGCTAGCTGCGCAGCATTTGTGCACCGCCGCCGTCAGTGTCAGCCAGTTTGCCGTGGCATACGGAGCTCCATCGCAGTCTTTAACACTTGTAGCATGCCGCGACAGCGTGGACGTGAACCGTATGTGCAGTTGACGGACTTTGAGCGAGGGCGTATAGTGGGCATGCGGGAGGCCGGGTGGACGTACCGCCGAATTGCTCAACACGTGGGGCGTGAGGTCTCCACAGTACATCGATGTTGTCGCCAGTGGTCGGCGGAAGGTGCACGTGCCCGTCGACCTGGGACCGGACCGCAGCGACGCACGGATGCACGCCAAGACCGTAGGATCCTACGCAGTGCGGTAGGGGACCGCACCGCCACTTCCCAGCAAATTAGGGACACTGTTGCTCCTGGGGTATCGGCGAGGACCATTCGCAACCGTCTCCATGAAGCTGGGCTACGGTCCCGCACACCGTTAGGCCGTCTTCCGCTCACGCCCCAACATCGTGCAGCCCGCCTCCAGTGGTGTCGCGACAGGCGTGAATGGAGGGACGAATGGAGACGTGTCGTCTTCAGCGATGAGAGTCGCTTCTGCCTTGGTGCCAATGATGGTCGTATGCGTGTTTGGCGCCGTGCAGGTGAGCGCCACAATCAGGACTGCATACGACCGAGGCACACAGGGCCAACACCCGGCATCATGGTGTGGGGAGCGATCTCCTACACTGGCCGTACACCACTGGTGATCGTCGAGGGGACACTGAATAGTGCACGGTACATCCAAACCGTCATCGAACCCATCGTTCTACCATTCCTAGACCGGCAAGGGAACTTGCTGTTCCAACAGGACAATGCACGTTCGCATGTATCCCGTGCCACCCAACGTGCTCTAGAAGGTGTAAGTCAACTACCCTGGCCAGCAAGATCTCCGGATCTGTCCCCCATTGAGCATGTTTGGGACTGGATGAAGCGTCGTCTCACGCGGTCTGCACGTCCAGCACGAACGCTGGTCCAACTGAGGCGCCAGGTGGAAATGGCATGGCAAGCCGTTCCACAGGACTACATCCAGCATCTCTACGATCGTCTCCATGGGAGAATAGCAGCCTGCATTGCTGCGAAAGGTGGACATACAGTGTACTAGTGCCGACATTGTGCATGCTCTGTTGCCTGTGTCTATGTGCCTGTGGTTCTCCTAGTGTGATCATGTGATGTATCTGACCCCAGGAATGTGTCAATAAAGTTTCCCCTTCCTGGGACAATGAATTCACGGTGTTCTTATTTCAATTTCCAGGAGTGTATTTTTAAAAGCTTTTGGGCACCAGATTCATAGTAAAGAGCAAATTGTTGCTTTGATGATTTACGCTACTGGCCACTAAAATTGCTACACCACGAAGATGACGTGCTACAGACGCGACATTTAACCGACAGGAAGAAGATACTGTGATATGCAAATGATTAGCTTCTCAGAGCATTCACACAAGATTGGCGCCGGTGGCGACACCTACAACGTGCTGACATGAGGAAAGTTTCCAACCGATTTCTCATACACAAACAGCAGCTGACCGGCGTTTCCTGGTGAAACGTTTTTGTGATTCCTTGTGTAAGGAGGAGAAATGCGTACCATCGCGTTCCCGACTTTGATAAAGGTGGGATTGTAGCCTATCGCGATTGCGGTTTATCGTATCGCGACATTGCTTCTCGCGTTGGTCGGGATCCAACGACTGTTAGCAGCATATGGAATCGGTGAGTTCAGAAGGGTAATACGGAACGCCGTGCTGGATCCGAGCGACCTCGTATCACTAGCAGTCGAGATGACAGGCATCTTATCCGCATGGCTGTAACGGATCGTGCAGCCACGTCTCGAGCCCTGAGTCTACAGATGGGCACGTTTGCAAGACAACAACCATCTGCACGAACGTTTGCAACAGCATGGACTATCAGCTCGGAGACCATGGCTGCGGTTACCCTTGACGCTGCATCACAGACAGGAGCGCCTGTGATGGTGTACTCAACGACGAACCTGGTTGCACGAATGGCAAAACGTCATTTTTGCGGATGAATCCAGATTCTGTTTACAGTGTCATGATGGTTACATCCGTGTTTGGCGACAAGGCGGTGAACGCACATTGGAAGCGTGTTTTCGTCATCGCCATACTGGCGTATCACCCGGCGTGATGGTATGGGGTGCCATTGGTTACACATCTCGGTCACCACTTGTTCGCATTGACGGCACTTTGAATAGTGGACGTTACATTTTACATGTGTTACGACCCGTGGCTCTACCCTTCATTCGATCCCTGCGCAACCCTACATTTCAGCAGGATAATGCACGACCGCATTTTGCAGGTCCTGTACGGGCCTTTCTGGATAAAGAAGATGTTCGACTGCTGCCCTGTCCAGCGCATTCTTCAGATCCCTAACCAATTGAAAACGTCTGGTCAATGGTGGCCAAGCAACTGGCTCGTCACAATACGCCAGTCACTACTCGTGAGGAACTGTGGTATCGTGTTGAAGCTGCATGGGCGGCTGTACCTGTACACGCAATGCAAGCTCTGTTTGACTCAATGCCCAGGCATGTCAAGGACGTTATTACGTCCAGAGGTGGTTGTTCTGGGTACTGATTTCTCTGGATCTATGCACCCAAATTGGGTGAAAATGTAAATATGTCAGTTATAGTATAATATATCTGTCCAATGAATACCCGTTTATCATCTTCATTTCTTCTTGGTGTAGCAATTTTAATGGCCAGCAGTGTAATTTTAAGGCCTAGAGGCCTGTGCCTAGTTCTAAGTAACAGCTTGTCAGTGTGAGCAAAGACATCCGTTTGTTTTAATGGCATTAACTTGTTTCCTGAGGCCAGTAACTTATTGGTTTTCCTTGTGATCCGTAACAACCTTTAAGAAAAATAAGTGAAATTTTTTTAACGATGCTTACATGATGCTTTCCGTTGTTAAATTGTATTTAAACTGCAATAAAGACTACTCCATGAAGACACATGAAGTTCTTAAGAACTTCTGATGTGATCATTAAGTTTATAATAGGCCATTGGTATTTCTTGCGTTATGGATGCAGGTTTCAAGGCTGCTTCTGCATTTATTGAGAATGTGGTGATATTGGTTCTACATTTAAAATACTAAAAATTTTGATCCTTGGCCGGTTGCAATTCAGACTTTAACTGTGTATCTCACTCGAACCTATTACCTTTAACTAGCACCAAAAGGCGAGTCAAAATTCAGGGGTGCTTTAATCTTAATATTACTTATTGTATTTCTATTAGGGTCGGGGCAAAGGCTTTGCTTTTATTGAACCTGCTCACTGCTTAAGAGTTCTTTGCTGTATCCGCTCAGCTTGTTGCTGGAGGGGCGGGGGGGGGGGGTGGGGGGTGAGGGTGATGTCTGGTTCGCAGTGTCTATGTCTGCGATCTGTTCTGTCGACTGTGGGTTTGTGCTCCGATATGACCTGGGGCCACTCTACTAATTCATGGTAAATTTTAGCATGACGTTCAATGCAATTTTTAAGATGTAATGTTTTGATTAACTGTGATTTTTTATGAAAAATTTTAAAGAATATCTAATTTATTTACCTCTGATGTTCCACATTTAATGATTTTTTAGGTTTTTCATAGTTAAGCTTTAATAAGCTTTTTTTAGTGGAAACTTGTATTGTTGGTTAATAAATTGTTTTAAAGAGTACTTGATAACAAATGATGTTCAATAGTTGTCCCCAGGCTTACCTCTAGGACGTGATGGTTGGTGTCCTCCTGAGACATAAGTTTCTGTAACCTGTATGTGAAATATCTGGAAGTATTTTCCTCATCTACACAGCTTGAGGCAGAACTTTTCAACTGTTCAAAATTGCATTCTATTCTTTCTAGTAACCTGAATTCTCTCTAAGGTTTTTGTTTTTTTCTAAATCCATATCTATTTTCCAATTGGAATGATGGTACATTTTTCGAAATTGTTATTAAATACACTAATATTCAAAATGGTTCATTGATCTGGAATAGGTGTCCATGATATCATGAGATGTTTTGCGCCACTTTCAGCTTTACCTAAATCCTTGTATCAATGCCCTGTTGTTTGTCGCTTATAAAATTATATTGTTACAGTGTTTATAAAGCACTGCACCTTATCTTTCTAGCAGGCATTGCGTGGTAGATTACATAACAAAAATAAGAAAAATTCATTTTGATACACACATATCTGTACCAGCGACTTTCTTTTTGTTTCCACTACCTATTTAAGAGATTTGCTTCATCATCACAGGGTGGTTCATTTGACGTTAAACGAACAGGTGTTCGATTTCGTGTGTTAAATTTCTGAAAAATCGTTAACATTGCAGTTCATTGTTTACAGAATACTACCTACCTCACGTAATTCAAATTTCCTAAGCTGGAGTTAAAACAATTGTGTGCTTCAAAAACTTATGATCACAAGATTAATGTCCATATTATCTTAATTTAGTCACCTGAATGATGGAGGTATACAAGTAATTCTCCGGATTGAATTGTGTTCATTAGAAATACTCATTTACAGTACAAAGAAGATTAAACTGCAGTGTATTTCACCATTCTGTACTTGTGATTTACTAAATATTGGTAATTATGATCGATTTAGCAAATCATTAGTCCTATTCTTTATAAGTGACGATAAATGTCCAATAAGATTTCGATGTCTTTGGTAAATAAGGTATTAGAAGAAGGTGCCTGCGGCAAATATATATATATTTATTATTTAATGCATTTTAAGCAATTAAATCACGGAAATCTAAAAAAAAAACTTGACTCAGGCATTCGAAAATCTAGCGAACATATCACTGAACACTCTGACCTACTTCTGTCACTCGTTCAAAAAAACAACTGATACTAATAACTTAAAATATTTCAGTTCCATCCTGAGTGAGATTGTGCCTGCACTCACTCAGCAAATATTTGTAAAAAGCAATGAAATATCCTATGTGAATACACGCAAGGGGTGAACACCTTTCTTTTTAAACAGTAATGAATATTATTTTTGGTTAGCACGTCCTCTATACTAGGATTTTGGCTAAACTTTGTATTTCAGTAACCTCAAGCGCAGCTTTAACAGCTATCAAACTGAGACAGTCAGCTTCATTCTTAATTCACTCCTCCTCCAGTTTCCTCATGGCTGTTATCAGGAGATGATGTGTGCATACAACATGAAGTTCATCTTGCAACTCTTGTTTACTTGACTGCTCTTCAGCCGTTCTCACAACTGAAGAATCATGTGGAAAGTCGTGTAAAATCCGCATACAGTCTGAAAATTATTGTAGAAAAACATCTCGGTTTCCGTCTACGGATTACGGGGAAGGCGGTAAACGACATGAAGTTCGTCTTGCAATTCTCGTTTGCTTGATTGTTTCCTAGCCGTTCTTACAACTGAAGAAATACGTGGAAAGTCGTGTAAAAATCTGTATACAGTCTGAAAGTTATTGCAGAAAAACATCTCAGCTTTCATCTACTGATTACGGGGAATGTCGTAAACGCAAATTTTATATCTTTTATATCCTTCAAGTAGCTATTTTCCAGATTTTCGGAGTGCAACATACGAATAGGTTTACATATGAGCGTTGTTCCTTTCACGTGTCACAAGCTCGACGGATAGCTTGTAAGTTTTAGGTCATGCGATTCAAGTAACAGAACCAAGACTTGAGAGTAGAAAATGCAAGTAACATGTAAAAGACTGATATGTACCCACTAAAAATAGTGGTTTATAGATTATATTTTACAATACCAGGCCATAACATCAAACATGAGTTATTTAACCCTGGCATCATGAGGGCATTCACTGTTTTCTCAATAATGTAGCTTAATAAAAGCATGGGTTACGTTTGTTTTTCATTCAAGGATCCTACTAAAATATACAGTGTATATCTGTTCTCGATGTTAGTGGTTTTATTTAGAATAAAATACCCTGGTGCATCTCCTACTACTAGTCTAATTTGTGACACTTTTTGTTCATATAAAGGTGAAAGTATAACTTTCTCAAAATACTCTCATCCAGTATGGTTCTCCTGATACCAATTCATAATGGATGGTTGAGCTTGTAAAGAGAAATATGACACGCTAATAATGGCACCACACAGTCATGATAAATTCATTTCCTCTTTATGGATTTCAAGATAACCAATTAGTCGTGAGTAAACTGTTTTTATTTTTTTTTTATTTTTCGTAGTACTATTGCCGCCCTGAAGTTAGTTATGTCTTGGCATGCTCTGAGCTTTTAACATGTTAATGTACATGATTTCATTGGTGATTTTCATCTGTTGTAGCGTAACAAATAATGCACACACAGTAAATCCGCCATACTGAACTGTTTAACTAAACTGTTTAACTATCTCATACATACTCTCAGAGCAGCTTTTGAGTTTCGTCAGTTTAGATGCAGATGAAGTGTCAAATGAAACAAGCAGAAGTGAACCAATGTTTGCACAAGCTACATTCGCCACTTTTACGACCTGAACTACCAACTGCTTCTTCTCGACGAGTAGTCACGTAAATAAAAGAGACGGGCGTAATCTGTTGTTTCATAAGCTCTTTTCCTCATTGGTTTACTCACAGTTTTTATTAGAGTTTCATAGACTTCCTCTTCCACAAATAATTTATTATTTGATTTGTTTTGATGATATAACAATAGTTCTTCGAATTAAGAGAAAGATACGTTTTTTTTCTTTCACTGTACTTCTGCTACGTAAATATTTCTGCAGAAAGTATTATGGTACATGGACTACTTCTGCTATATCAACAGCTGATGTGCAAAGAGAAACTATTTCAACGGAAATAAATCACTAGAAAAATTATAAATATTCTCTGATATATTTCCTCTCCATCTGTGAAGAGAAGTGGGCGGATGAAGATATGGCAAATCAACTTTTAGGTGTCCAGTGACACCGGAGATTCCTGCTACGGATGAATGAGCATCACAGGCGAAGAGATATAAACTAAAGTCTAACTGAACCACATGAGAAGTTATTCAAAGCACCTGGAGGCACAGTGTCACCCAAGGGACAGGTATAACCAAGATGAAAGGCCTCAACTGCAAAGCAAGTAAGTCAGTATATGGGAGCTTCACAATCTCTCTCTCTCTCATATATATATATATATATATATATATATATATATATATATGTGTGTGTGTGTGTGTGTGTGTGTGTGTGTGGACGTACCAGAGTAGCTAAGCATGTTACATATTTCCTCCTAAACTGATGAATCCATTTCAACAAAATTTCGTAATTTGTTACACATACTACTTACTGTCTGGAAAGTGGCACTCTGCAGGTACCATGTAAGTCCCATGGGGGGGGGGGGGGAATTCGAAAAAGTGTAGTTAATACCAGATATATAGACTTCATGGCATGACTGCCATGTTCTTTAGGTACTATTGGAATGCATATGTGCATTTGGGCATGGATGAGCAGAGAGAGGGGAGAGTTGAGGAACTGAGAGTGCAGAGAAGAAGATTGACAGAGAGATGTGGAAGGAGGAGATGGATAGTGTGGAAGGTGTGAATGTACAGAGAGAGTGGACAGGAGGAGATGGTCAGATAAAAGAGGATGGAGAAGACGGAATAAGAAACAGGAAGGAGGAGATTGATAGAGAGATGGGGGATGAAGAAGATGGAAAGAGAGTGGGATGTGAATGTGGTGGACAAAGAGATTGGGAAGGAAGAAGTGGTCAGAAAGAGAAGGAAGGAGCAATTGTGAAGAGTGGGTGCACAAAAAGGTGGAGTGAAAGTGGGGAACAAGGAGATGGACAAGAGAGAGTGGGATGAGATGTACTGAGAGAGGGACGAGGAAAAGATGGACAGAGATAGCAGGAGGAGAAGGAGATGGGCAGTGAGAGAGGGAGAAAGATATGGCCAAAGTGTGTGGCATGAGGAGATGGACACAGAGAGGGGGGGGGGGAAAGAAGCTGGACAGAGAGGGGGACAGGAGGAGGTGGAAGGGAGGATCAGACAGAGCAAGAGGGGAGTAGGAGACATTCAAAGAGAGGGGAGGACATGACTGTAGAAAGAGGTAGGGAAACAGGAAATGGGTAGTGTGAGGGAGAGCTGGACAAAGAGAGTGGAAGGAGTAGATGGACTGAGAGATGGAGGAGGAGATGGGTGGAGAGAAGTCAGAAGGGTAGGTGGATGGAGAGTGGGGGAGGAGGAAATTGACACAGAGAGGTGGGAGTAATTGTACAAGGAGAAGGGGAAGAGGTGTTGATCAAGTAGAGGGAGATGGAGAAAATGTATGAACGGATAGGGTGGTTGAGATGGGAAAAGAGATGACAGAAGAAGAAAATGTGAGGAGAGAGGAAGGTGGATGTGGTGAACAGAGCAAGAGAGAGAGAGAGAGAGAGAGAGAGAGAGAGAGAGAGAGAGAGCAGGGGGAAATGGGTAGATATATGGGGAGTGGTATGGACAGAAGAAGGGGGAGGAGGAGATAGAAAGATAGAGTGGGAGGACTAAATGGGCAGATTAAGAGAGATGCAGAGGGAATAGACAGAAAGTGGAGGAAAAGAAGGACTAAGTGTTGGGGTAGGAGAATGTGGACAGATTTGGTGTGGGTGTATGTGGACAGAGAGGGTGGAGGATGAGATGAACGGAGAGAGAGGAGAGGTGGAGTTTGATAGAGGGAAAGGGAAGAGACAAAGAGAGGATGAAATGTACAGACACAAAAGGGACGAGAAGAGATACAAGGAGAGGAGCAACATCACGTGTCGGAGAGAGAGAGAGAGAGAGAGAGAGGGAGAGAGAAGTAAGGAGTTAGAGAAAGTGGGCAGGCAGGGCAGAAGGATAGAGACAGGTGGATGAGGAAATGGACAGACATACAGGAAAGGAAGAGATGGGCAGAGGTGTGGGGTGGGAAGATATGGGCACAGACAGAGGAAGAAGGAGATTGACAGTGCAGTGGAGGGGGAGGATATGAATTTAGATATGGGGAGGAGAAGGCAGAGAGAGATACAGGGGGAGAAAATGGATACATAGACAAGGGGGGAGAGGGGATACAGAGTGAGTGAGGAGTGGTTGGATAGAGAGAGAGGATAAAGGAGGAAGTGTTCAGAGGGTGGTGGAGGTGACAGATATAGAATAGGTGAGGAGTGGTGGGAGATAGGCGATGAAGGAGGAAGTATTCAGAAGGGGGAGGAAGGCACAGATAGAAGGAAGGGGAAGGTTGGGATGGACATAGAAATGCAAAGTAATATATAGAAAGAGAGAGGGGAAGGATGAGATGAAGAGAGAGAGGAGTTGGAAGAAGGTTGACAGACTGAGGTGTGAGGAGAAGATGAGCAGAGTGAAGTGGCAGTAGTTGTTTGGAAAGAGGGAAAGAAGGAATGGGTGAGGTGGAGGAGGATGGAGAACATGGAATGAGCGATGTAAAGGAAGAAATGGATAGAGAGATGGGGGACAAGAAGATGGAAAGTGCGTTGAAGGTGGATGTGATGGACAGAGAGAGGGAGCAAGAGACAAACAGTGAGAGAGGGAAGGAAAACATGGACAAAGAGACAGTTGTAGGTGGAGATTAACAGAGAGAGGGGTAGAAGGAGATGTACAAAGAGAGGGAAAGTTGGAGATGATCAGTGAGTGGGGAGGAGATGAAGAGGTGAACACAGACAATGTAGAGGAGGAGGTGATGGGCAGATACAGGAGGAAGGTTAGATACACACAGAGAGAGGCAGGAGGAGATGTACAGAGAGATTAATATCGGGATATGGAGAGTGAGATGATTTTAGCAGTAGACTGAAAGAGTGATGGAGGGACATAAGTTAGACAGAGTGAGGGTCTGCGAGGAGATGTGCACAATACTTGTGCTGTACACATACACAGGCGAATCTGTAGGTAAAAGGCTATTATTTTACTAAAACTAGTCGAAAGGAAGCATTTAAGATGGCCAATGAGATATTATTTACATTTCATTATCGTGGCCAGTAAAAATTTATTTTCAGTAATATAACATTAATTTTCAGACTAATTCTTCCATTGGGCATAGAATTGAAGGTCATTGTCTTGAATATTAGTTTTCGAGATCCGAAGTATCTGCTAACTTTTGAATAGTGTCTTTTGATAGAAACTCTCATGCCAGTTTGACGTTTGTTGCATGCAGTTATCAAGATGTTGCAGGATTAATAGCCAGTAGTGTTTATTGAGGTCATTAAGGATTCTGGTGACCAAGAAACAAATGAGCTGAATGAAGTCTCCTACATTCGAAGCAAAATAAAAAATGACAGACAAAACAAGAGGACTAGAAAATGCAGTCTGCTATTGGCAAAGAGGAAAATCCTGGCCAAAGTAGGTCTTAATTTGAGGGATAAATTTCTAAGAATGTACATTTGAAGCACAGGTTTGTATAGAAGTGAATTATTGACTTTTAGAAAACCGGTGAAGAAGAGAATCGAAGCGTCTGCAGTGCAGTGTTATGGAGAAATGTCGAATATTACATGGGCTGATAAGAAATGGGGAGGTTCTTCACAGAATCGATGAGGGAAGGAACATAGGGACAGCTCTGACAAAAAGAAGGTTAGGATCATGGGACATAAGATATCACTGAAAATTTTCCATTACACTAGAGGGAGAGATGTTTTTGTCTTTAGTCTTAAGACTGGTTTACTGCAGCTCTCGAAGTTAATCTATTGTCAACAAGCACATCTCTGAATATCTGCCGCAATATAAATCCATTTGAGTGTGCTTACTATGTTCATCTCTTGGGCATCCTGTACTGTTTTAGCACCCTTCACTTCCTTTCAGTACTAAACTAATGGTTTCTTGACGTCTCAGAGTGCGGCCTATAAACTGATCCCTTCCCTTCACATGTATCAGAAATGTCTTTCCTCCCTAGTACTCAAAATTACCTTCTCAATAGATATGTGATCTCCCCATGTAATGTCTAGCATTCCTCTGCAGCGCCCCATTTCCAAATCCGCTACTTCTTCTTGTCTGAATTATTAATTGTCTTTCTCTTCTTCATTAACGCTTTTGTTGGAATTAAATGATGTTAATAAAATCCTCTACTTCTTTAATTCCTTCCTTTGTGTACAGTGTCTCATTTATTAAACTAATCCTCTCAACATCACTTAACTTAAAACTGCTGCATTCCATTTCCCTTGTTTTGCTTTTGTTGATGTTCATCTTATATCCTCCTGCCTGTAAATTGTTCATTCCGTTCAATTGATCTCCAAAGTTCTTTGGTGTCTCTGGCAGAATGACAAGGACTCAAAACTTTCGTTTCTTCTTCTTGAATTTTAATACCTTTACAAAATTTTTCTTGCTCAATGTGCGGGCGGGCGGAATGACACTGTGCACGAGCTACAACCTGCTCTCACTCCCTGTACAACCACTGCTCCCCTTTCACACCCTTTGACTCCCATAACTGTTGCCTGGTTTCTGTACAGGTTGTAAATAGCCTTTCGTTCCCTTTATAAATTCAAGGAGTGTTTCCGAGTCAACATTTTCAAAAGCTTTTCTAAGTCTTCAAATGCTTTAAACTTTGGATTGCCTTTCCTTAACCTGCCTTCTAAAGAAAGACCGCTACCACTTCCTTTAGAAAGGTGATCCTGCATTTCTCGAACATCCAGACTGATCTTCCATAAGGTCAGCTGCTACCAGTTTTTCATTCTTTTGAAAATGATTCGTTTAATTATTCTGCAACCACGACTTGTTAAGCTGATAGTTCGGTAATAATCACACTTGTTAGCATGTGCTCTCATTGGGATTGGAAAAATTACATTCTTCTTGACGTCTGAGGGTATTTCACTTGTCTCATACTTCTTGCTCACCAGACGGAATAATTTTGTTGTGGCTGGTTCTCCCAAGGATGTCACTAGTTCTAAAAGATTGTCACTTACTGGAAAGGTCTTGTTTCGACTGAGGATTTTTGGTGCTCTGTCAGATTCATCTCGCAATGTCATATTTTATCTAATGCCTCTTTAGTGTGTATAATACGAGTACCTTCTAGATCATATCTCTCGTGTGGTCCCTCTATATAGTCCTTCCACCTTTCAACATTCCCTTCTATATTAAATATTGGTATTCTTTCTGATCTCTTTATATTCATACAGGTGCTTCTCTTTCTCGGGGAGACTCCGTAAATTTCCTGTTGGCGGTATCTGACTTTCCTTTAGTTATATATGCTTCTACAGCTTTGCATTTGCCCTCTAGCCATTCTTGTTCAGCTATTTGAAACTTTCTAGAGATGTAGAGGGTAAAAATCGTAGGAGAAGACAGAAATTACAGTACCGCCAATACATAATTGATGATGTTGGCTGCAAGTACTTGACTTAAGTTGACTTACTATAGGATGTCACGCGGGGCTGCCTCGATACATTCAGAAGCCTGATGACATAAATAGAGACGCTTTCCTATTGTGTCGAATGTTACTTTAGTTTGTATGGTACATTCGCCATCCAGTACAATGTACTGGCATTAGTGAAATGTTCATCGGACGTATGACCTATGTGTTACGGAACTCTACGCGAATACAGTAAAGTTTTAAATCGACTACTAACTCACTGCGTGGGGCAAGGACAGGATAGTAAAAAATAGGCTTCGAACAAAAGGATACGGAGTCCATTCGTCACACATAACACTCGTCAGTAGACAGCAATGAGACGGCGCCACTGGCCGCGGCAGACACGGTCCCCCTCTGACGGCAATCAGGCCGTGTTGAATCGGCGACCCGGCTTGGCGCGCTGAATGGACACGTGGCTCGCCGTGAGACGCCGCACTGGCCAATAAGCGAGCCGCGCCGGTAATTTCCGGTGAGGGACGCCACTTCCGGCTGACTGGCGCGCTCATCCAGACAGCGCTGCGTGCGCTCTGCGTCACATCAAAGTGGCCATCCTGGGTTTGCGTGTCTGCATGCGTGCGTGTATGTGTGTGTGCCAGCGTCCGTGTGTACCGATGTGATTACCGAGGCGAGAAAGCCTGTCCTGGCCTCAGCAGACGTCACACAGATATCATGTGTTAATGACAGATGTGGTGTAGAATACGGTCTTCATCGCTTTAAAAATCGTGGTGATATACTGGTAATGATATAGTCCGCTGTGTAACGGTAAACCAGAGTATATTCTTGGCCAATGGAAACGTCTTGTCAAGCAGTTCCATTACAAGATCGAGTCAATAGATATATAGAACTATTACGAGGCATATTCTATAAATAAGGTCCGTTCGGTCATGAAAACAATAAGCTCATGAGAATTGATGGTAACATTTTACTGCATATCTAGCTTACGTTTCCTTATAACCGCATTTCACATCTATATACCTTCTATATCGCTGCATCGGGTTCTTTAACCTCTTGGCATAGAAGTCTTCCGGATAGGAAATGAACCATCCAGTGACGCCAGTTTTGAGTTCATTGTCATTTTGAAGTCGTTGTCCACCCATCGACCGTTTCAAATGCAAGAAGAGGATATAGTCGTCTGGTGCCATGTCGATACTTTTCGGAGGTGTTCAGTAAGTTCCCAACGAAACTCTTGAATCTTCTCCCTGGTTTAGACAGTGGGGTGATGGCGTGCGTTGCCGTGAAGGAGGTTTTTGCATGACGACAGTTCCCCGGGGCGCGGATTTTGAATTGCATGTCTCAGGCTGGTTACCGTTGCACAGCACACATCAGCTGTACTTGTTGACCCACGGTCCCCGAAATCAATCTATAGGACGCCCCTTTTCGTCCCAAAAAACGGTAGCCATTTTTCGATTCGAGAACAGAAATTGCTAAAAAGATTTTTGGTTTAGGTGAACTTGAATGACACCACTGCATTGACTGTGGTTTCGATTCTGCTTTGGTGTACGATATCCACGTCTCGTCGACCGTGGATAAAGAAATCATCTTCACATTGCCTAGTGATCCAACACTGTCGTGCACTACGCATCCTCTGCTCTTTGTGCCAATCAATGAGCATTTTTGGAACCCAGGTACCACATAATGATTAATAACCTAGCTGTTCTGTGACAGTCCTGTAAGTCAAGTTCAAGCAACATTTTGGAATTCATTAGCAAGACCACTAACTGTCAATCGCCGTTCACTACGAAGTTTTTGGTTCAGTTTATCAACGATGTTGTCCGTCCAAATACAGGGCCTTCCACTCCACTACCCGTCACGAACATACGTGCTTCCATTTTGAAATTCTCGACGCCATTTTCGAACTTCTTTGTCACTCATTATTTGAGGTTGATACACTAGACATTAACTCACGATGAATTTCAGCAACTGAAGATCCGTTTACCAACATACATTTACTCACACGAGGCACTCACAACTGGCGGCTTCTGCGATTGTCGCGGCCTCTTTCATCTGCTCTCACCGACTGGCAAACGACTTCTGAATCAACATTGCAGCAGTTTTATAAAGAGTCGGTAGTCTGCTCACAGCCATGAAACTTCGTGCACGCCTACCATCAGTTAAAAATGTTGGCCACCGGAGCTTACTTTTGAAGTACGCCTCGTATATTACAAAATTTTGCCCTGCGTTTGTTGTAACTTTCGCAGTAACAGTATAATTAGCCTACCATACTTATGATTTCTGATTATGGGGAGGAAGGAAAATTGTAAGAGGGTGAAATGGGTGACGAGGGCACATTCCTGCCATACAGTTACATTGTGCTAAGATCTACACATATGCTTCGACAGCAAGGTCTTCGGTGAGTCGAGTCTTGTTAACGCTGTGAGGCGTTCCACTTGTATGTAGGCCCGATGTTCTAATATAATTCATGCAAGTGACCTGAAACTATTGTCATACGTATAAGAGATTGTATTTTTGACACCACTGATAGAAAGATGTTGCCTTAGTGGCAGAATCAATTATAAGTAGGGGTGCGAGGGAGGCAGTAGAAGTTGCCGTTGCACTCTGTCATAGGCAGCATGTAAGAATTAAAGCTAATGGCTAGCTGTGAGAATTTAATTGTTGGTGTATGGGGCAACATAATACAGTTTTTATAAAATGAACTGATGAATGGTATTGTCACAGAGCCAGTAAATATTCGAGCGTAGGTATTTCTATAAAAGTGCAAAATGTGTATCATTAATTTGTAAGGCTATAAGATTATCAGGAATTGGAGTGATACTGATCGTTAACAAACACTGAGCATTGCCCATGGCAGTTATAGAAAAGTAATGAATTTACACAGTAACTCAAGGGTCATCACTGTAAAAATTAGCAACAGCCACATTGCGTCGCTGCATACTTAAAACTAAATATACAAAATTTCATTACCTTACAAATTTGTTCCAGTTGCTTTACCTTTGAGTTACGGTATATTTTCATTACTCTTCTATAACTGCCATGGGAAATACTCAGTGTATGTTACGATCAGTATCATATTCATTTCCTGATAATCTTATAGCCTTACAAATTAGTGACACACTTTGCACTTTTGTAGAAATAACTAGGACTGTGATATCAATAATCAAACCTCACGTGTTTTGTACTCTTATTATAAAACTAATACAGAAAATTTGTGTGTATTTTGGAGCAAATTATTCGCTGGATGTATTCCTCTCTCTGTCTTCCTCCACAGTTTTTGCCCTCTACGGCTCCCTCTAGTACCACGGAAGTCATTTCCAGATGTCTTAACAAATGTCCTATCATAATGTGTTTTCCACATATTCCTTTCCTCTCCGATTCTGTGCAGAACTTCCTCATTTCGTACCTTATCAGTCCACCTAATTTTCAACATTTGTCTGTAGCATCACATCTCAGATGCTTCGATTCTCTTCTGTTCTGGTTTTCTTACAGTCCACGTTTCACTACCATACAATTTTGTGCTCCAAACGAACATTCTAATAAATTTCTTCCTCAAGTTGAGGCCTATGTTTAATGTTAGTAGATTTCTCTTGGCTAGGAATTCGCTTTTTGCCAGCGATAGTCTGCTTTAAATAACTTTCCTACTCCGTCTTTCATTGGTTATTTTGCTGCCTTGGTAGCAGAATTCTTTAACTGCATCTACTTCGTGACCATCAAACCTGATGTTAAGTTTCTTGTTGTTCTCATTCCTGCTACTTCTCATTACTCTCGTCTTTCTTCGATTTACTCTCAGTCCGTATTCTGTATTCTTAGACTGTTCATTCCATTCAGCAGACCATGTATTTCCTCTTCCCTTTCACTCAGGATAGGAATGTCATCAGCGAATTGTATCATTGATATCCTTTCACCTTGAATTTTAGTTCCACACCTGAACCTTTCTTTTATTTCCATCATTGCCTCTTCGATATATAGATTGAACAGTAGGGGCGTCCCTGTCTTACCCCATTTTTAATCCGAGCACATCGTTCTTGGTCGTCGTCCCTTACTATTCCTCCTTGGTTCTTGTAGATATTGTATATTACCCGTCTCTCCCTATACTTAACCCTTATTTCTCTCAGAATTTCAGAATTTCGAACACATTACAACATTTTACATTGGCGAACACTTTTTCCAGATTGAAAAATCCTATGAATGTGTCTTTATTTTTCCTTAGTCTTACTTCCATTATGAACTGCAACGTCAGAATTGCCTGTCCTGTGCCTTTATCTTCCCTAAAGCCAAGCTGATAGTCATCTAGCACATTCTCTAATTTGTTTTCCACTCTTCTCTATGTTATTCTTTTCAGCTACTTGAATACATCACTGTTAAGCTGATTGTGTGATAACTGTCGCACTTGTCAGCTCTTTGCAGTATGCATGAAAGCCAGATGGTATTTCGCCAGACTCACACATTCTACACACCAACATGAATAGTCGTTTTGTTATACCTTCCCCCAACGATTTTAGATATCCTGATGGAATCTTAATTATCCCTTCTGCCTTATTTTATCTAAGGTCCTCGAAAGGTCTCTTAAATTCTGATTCTAACACTGAATCCTCAATCTCTTCTAAATCGACCATGTTTCTTCTTCCATCACAGCAGACAAATCTTCACCCTCATAGAGACCTTCATTGCACTCTTTTCACCTATCTGCTCTCTCATCTGCATTTAATAGTGGAATTCCCGGTTGCCACCCTTGCTTTTAGTTGCACCGAAGGTTCTTTTGACTTTCCCATATGCTGTGTCAGTCCTTCCGAAAACCATTTCTTTTTCAGTTTCTTCACATTTTTTATGAACCATCGTAAACCAAGGTAAAAAAAAATGGGGTGTCAGCCAATGGATAGTAATGTACACTAGTTTTCTACTATGATATGATGTGTCAGACGCTTGGGTTTAGGTGGGTGTTCAATTATTAATGAATTTTAACAGTATAAAATACTTGATCAGGTGAACATCCGCAAATGAGAAATATACTTTTTATAAAATAACAACCTGATTCATTTTCAGGTAGTTTTCTCAATTTTTTCCACTAACGGTTTCGAAGCTTAAAGCTTCACCTTCAGATGGCACAAAATAAAATGGGAACATAAGTGTCTGGTGGTCAGGCCAGTGATGGGGAATCACACGCAGGTCAAACAAAGGCCTGGGAGAGTAGGGCCAGGAACCACAGAGCCCATGTGTACAGCACGCCACGGAAGAGACCAGTGCAGACGGCCCAGAAGACAGCTGACGCGGCCCGTGACTAACTAGCTCGGCCACCACATATTTATGTTCCCATAATTGTCTGGTGGCAACTGAAGACGAAACTCCTCAATTCTTACCTTATCAGTCCACATAATTTTCAACATTTGTCTGTAGCACCACTTCCAAATTCTTCGATTCTCTTCCGTTCTGATTTCCTCACAGTCAACGTTTCACTATCATACAGTGCTGTGCTCCAAACGAACATCTTCATAAATTTCTTCCTCAAATTTTGGCTTCGAAACCGCTAGTGGGAAAAATTAGGAAAATTACTGGAGCTGTAGCGGATTTATATCTTATAAATTTTAAAATTATTATTAAGACTAGCACACAAAGAGTTAATATCAATTAAATTAACTATTGGAAATAAGTGCTCTTCTCCAATAGCTTATGCCACGCACACTGTCAGCTTCCGGTATTACAATACAATTTGGAACTGTGCATTATTACTGCCTTATCCACGTAGCATACTATTTTACTCACATGTGTTTTGTTCTGTTATAGAATAATAATACAATTTACATGTACAAATAGCATTGTGACACTAAGTTTGTGAGTTGAAACGTGGGTGTCAGGCATCGAGTGCATATTAACCTGTAAGTTACACAGTAATTGTATGCTGTCAGTATCTGACTTGCTTTATCACGTTGTGGCGCACACACACACAAACACACACACAAACACACAGAGGGCCAGTTACTGATGTTAGAATACTATCTGAGTATGAATGCCTAGTTGTTTGAAACTGTCAACTATCACTGCCTTGCCTGCTTAGCATATTATTTCAGCCAATTAATATTTTGTTCTGTTATATGGCAATAAAACAGACAATTTAAGCGTGAATACAACAATTTCATATTTAATTTGACGGTCCGTTGTGCCTTGCAACAAGTGAGGTAGAAATATCGAATTTCAGCTATTCCTATATGGAATACCGATTAAAATGGTCGACTCTTACCGACTGGCTGTTTACCTGGTAAATTAATGGTCTGAAATTCGCCGATGTCATTGTATGTATCTGTGTGTGTATGTGTGTGTGTGTGTGTGTGTGTGTGTGTGTGTGTGTATGTGTTTGATTTCTGATGCGATCGAACCGCAGTATTGACCGTCTAGGAATGCTTGAAGTACATTCAACACGAGCCGTGTACCTTCTTCCTGGTGGAATGATGGGAACTGATCGGCTGTCGGACCCCCTCTTTCTAATAAGCGCTGCTTCTGCATGGTTGTTTATATCTTTGGGCGGGCTCAGTGACATCTCTGAACAGTCAAAGGCACTGTGTCTGTGATACAAAATCCAAAGTCAACGTCTATCTTCAGGACTTTTGGGAACCGTGATGATGCAAAACTTTTTTTGGTGTGTGTACTTTCGGTGTAGTAAAGTGTGTGTATGACTCTGGCTGAACCCTGCCTCATACTGTTGGCTCTTTGGCGAAGTCTGTATTAATGTTGCGAAAGTCTTCGGGACCTTACCGTATTAACAGCAATATCATCTTTGAATGTATTTTTTCAGACGATTTTTAAAAATCGCTTTCTAGAAAGGTTGACCCAACTGACGTGGTTACAATTTGTGGCAGTGTCACAATTTCAGCAGTAGCATCGGAAGCACGTTAGGTTGACGAATCCATAGTTTCAATTAAATGTCCTACCAAGTCACCATTGTTGAGTACTTGTAATATTTTAGCTTCTTCTTGGTTCTGAGCAGCACAAGCCACTGACAAACTCACATCTGATGGCCCTGACGTAGATTCTGGCGTCTACGCAGGAATTTTCACAAACCAAAGCTAATACCCTTCATTTTTTCTCAAAATTTCCTCCTTGGTTTTCTTTTCCTTTCGACATGATGCTCGAAATTCGGTTATCCTTTTCATGATTAAGTGTACTCTAACAATACAGAATCATGATATAAATAAAAAATAGTAATACCACGAACATACTGCGCATGTAAAAATAAATTACATGTAGTTTAATATGTTAAAGCGATTAAACAGCATTCTGCATGGCTAAAACCGCAAAGCCATTGAAAATTTTACAAACAAACAAACCAGACATTTACCGTAACACTTCTAAATATGCAACGAATCATACGGAACAAATAAACCTCTATTTACAACAACTATCAAATTGAAGTACGCGTGAAATTTTATGAAGTTATTAAATAAACATTATCTACGTATGAATTTGTTGCGTAGCAACAACGTACCACGGCCGGCCGCTTCCGTTTAAAAGTCCAGAAAGTTAAATTTATTCTCGTGTTTAGCATAAAATATTTGACAAGCTTTTATTAAGCTTCACATACATGTAATTATGGCTGCTTGAGCCCAAAATTTTATTTTTTTCCATTGCTGTCGAAATATCAGTCACAATTAATAATCATTTCTCACATAGGTAAGTTTTTCGAACTACAGAATATATGCCAGGAAACAATTTATTTTTTCACGTATTAATTTCACGTGAAGTTAATTTACTTTACGTCCGTGTTACAGTTACGGTCGGCTAACGTCTGCCCAATCCTTTTACACAGGGATTCACCAACCATTTCTGCTGATATGAGCAAATAGTATTGAAATTTTGTGGTAGAGGAACGTTTTACAGCTACAAACTAAAAAATTCAAATACAGATTGCTTATGAAACTTTAGGCAGGGTAAAAAGCAACAAGACAATGACGCTGACGTTTGTGGCGAAAGACTGAGAAATATTTTACAAAGCAGTGTTAACTCGTTATTTTGTGTTGAAACGTTAGGGTACCACATATAAAAAATATTTTCATAGAAACAATGAACGAATTTACATGAACTGGGATTAATTTTAGGCATTTATTTGTTGCAGGGCTGGATGTCCGTATCGGTATGGTTGAGAGTACGACCAAATCAAAATATTCAGAATGGGTAAAATTAGAATTTCAGGGAATATGCAGTACATACGTCATGGTTATGAATCCACGTTAATTGTAAGTCATCCTACAACTGGTTGTTTGAGTCAGGTCAAAGGTAGGAGGAAGGCGACAGCACACCACCTTATTAAACAGGACCATACATAGTGAAGCATTGTAGCGTTAAAAGCAATCTTCGGACTGATGACTGCTTTACTTTACTTTCATACACTGAGAGTACTTTTGTGGAGAAACTGTTCTACTTGCAGTTACAATGGAGTGCAAGGGTTGGAGAAAAATAAGGAGAAACCGCGACAAATGCATGCTTGGACATAAATACACTCCTGGAAATTGAAATAAGAACACCGTGAATTCATTGTCCCAGGAAGGGGAAACTTTATTGACACATTCCTGGGGTCAGATACATCACATGATCACACTGACAGAACCACAGGCACATAGACACAGGCAACAGAGCATGCACAATGTCGGCACTAGTACAGTGTATATCCACCTTTCGCAGCAATGCAGGCTGCTATTCTCCCATGGAGACGATCGTAGAGATGCTGGATGTAGTCCTGTGGAACGGCTTGCCATGCCATTTCCACCTGGCGCCTCAGTTGGACCAGCGTTCGTGCTGGACGTGCAGACCGCGTGAGACGACGCTTCATCCAGTCCCAAACATGCTCAATGGGGGACAGATCCGGAGATCTTGCTGGCCAGGGTAGTTGACTTACACCTTCTAGAGCACGTTGGGTGGCACGGGATACATGCAGACGTGCATTGTCCTGTTGGAACAGCAAGTTCCCTTGCCGGTCTAGGAATGGTAGAACGATGGGTTCGATGACGGTTTGGATGTACCGTGCACTATTCAGTGTCCCCTCGACGATCACCAGTGGTGTACGGCCAGTGTAGGAGATCGCTCCCTACACCATGATGCCGGGTGTTGGCCCTGTGTGCCTCGGTCGTATGCAGTCCTGATTGTGGCGCTCACCTGCACGGCGCCAAACACGCATACGACCATCATTGGCACCAAGGCAGAAGCGACTCTCATCACTGAAGACGACACGTCTTCATTCGTCCCTCCATTCACGCCTGTCGCGACACCACTGGAGGCGGGCTGCACGATGTTGGGGCGTGAGCGGAAGACGGCCTAACGGTGTGCGGGACCGTAGCCTAGCTTCATGGAGACGGTTGCGAATGGTCCTCGCCGATACCCCAGGAGCAACAGTGTCCCTAATTTGCTGGGAAGTGGCGGTGCGGTCCCCTACGGCACTGCGTAGGATCCTACGGTCTTGGCGTGCATCCGTGCGTCGTTGCGGTCCGGTCCCAGGTCGACGGGCACGTGCACCTTCCACCGACCACTGGCGACAACATCGATGTACTGTGAAGACCTCACGCCCCACGTGTTGAGCAATTCGGCGGTACGTCCACCCGGCCTCCCGCATGCCCACTATACGCCCTCGCTCAAAGTCCGTCAACCGCACATACGGTTCACGTCCACGCTGTCGCGGCATGCTACCAGTGTTAAAGACTGCGATGGAGCTCCGTATACCACGGCAAACTGGCTGACACTGACGGCGGCGGTGCACAAATGCTGCGCAGCTAGCGCCATTCGACGGCCAACACCGCGGTTCCTGATGTGTCCGCTGTGCCGTGCGTGTGATGATTGCTTGTACAGCCCTCTCGCAGTGTCCGGAGCAAGTATGGTGGGTCTGACACACCGGTGTCAATGTGTTCTTTTTTCCATTTCCAGGAGTGTACATATACTAGCCGAGCCTGCAGTTAGCGCTGTTGTGATTGGCCACAAACGGCACACGTGCCGATGCCCTCAGTTCGCTGAGTCAGTCGTGGCCAGAACAGTGTTCCGTATAGTTGCGAGAGCATCGTATCGGAGATAAGCGAATTCCAACTTGTGCAAATTGTCGGAGCTCGTATGGTGGATGATAGGGGATCTGAAGTATTTGGCATTTCGAGAGGAACCGTGTCGAAGATTGATACCGCAGACAGGGAACTCCGAGAAATATCATCCGCTACTTTACAACCCGGACAAAGCGTGTGTTGAGTGATCGTGACAGACGGTCCTTGATGAGGATTGTGACGAAAAATAAGAGGTCGATAGCTGCAAAATTCAATGTAGAACGGAAAGTAACATTCACAAATCGTCTCATCTCCAAAACAACACCAAGAGAGCTCCACAAACAGCGAATAGCAGGACAAGCTGGAATTCCAAAACTACTCATCAGGATGCTAATGGTCCGTAACTAGAAAAGGAGGTGCCAAAGCCATAAAAGCTAGACTATGAGGCAACGGAAGAAATTCATCTGGTCGGAGGAGTCTGGTTTCATACTGTTTCCAGATTCTGGACGAGTTAACGTCCCAAGACTGAAATATGGAGGCGCTTCGGTCACGAATTGTTCACACATACTGTGGTATTCCAAGGATACTCTGTACCGCTGCGTTCTTGCCAAGTATTATGTGACTATTATGGCATCTCAGGTCCATATCATGCAGCAGTGGCAGTTCCCCAATGGTGTTGCTGTGTTCCAAGACAACGGGGCTCTCGTTCATGCAGCCTGGCCACGACAGTCACCACATCTCAATCTCACTAACCTTTTGTCGTCTACATTGAAGAAATGGGAGCATGATCGCTATCTATCTCCATCACTGCAGTCGAAGGAAGAATGGTATAAGATTATCTTGAAAACCAAACAAGACCTTTAATTTATCCATATTTTTAGAATGCAACGGTTGAGCTACACCGCATTAGTCACGGTGATGTATTGTGTTTTAGAAGTTTCCATATTTTTGTGTTTCCTCCTGTATTTAATTCTTAACACGAGTTCTTTCCAACTTTTGAGAAAGCTGCTCTCCGAAAAGGAAATGGAAATGAGCGTTTGGCGTCATTGGCCGGGAGTCCCCTTGCGGGGCAGATCCGGCAGCCTTGGTGCACGTCTTATTACATTCGACGCCACATTGGGTGACCTGCGCCCCGGCTGGAATGATGATGAAGACAACACAACGCCCAGTCCCTGGGCGGAGAAAATCCCCAACCCAGACGGGAATCGAACCCGGGCCAATAGGACGGCAAACAGTCACGCTGACTACTCAGCTATCGGGGTGGACCTCTCCGAAATAGTAACCCGACTGCTCCAACACGACGGACAGCAGAGTATCTCTTTTGGGAGAGCTATAATCTCAAATGGTAGTACAACCATTCCAACTATGGCAACTGCATCACGTACGTTTGGTGGTGTCACTAACCTAACATCCTCGTGTACACGCTGCCGCATATTTTGGAACGCTACGGTCCCGAATGGAAAACAGCTTTCTCAAGCGATACGATCGCTACTAATCTTCGTGAGATGTAGCAGGCGTTCTCAAAAATGGTTCAAATGGCTCTGAGCACTATGGGACTTAACTTCTGAGGTCATCAGTCCCCTAGAACTTAGAACTACTTACACCTGACTAACCTAAGGACATCATCACACACATCCATGCTCGAGGCAGGATTCGAACCTGCGACCGTAGCGGTCGCGCGGTTCCAGACTGTAGCGCCTAGAACCGCTCGGCCACCCCGGCCGGCCAGCCGTTCTCATTGAGGCAACAGTTCCGCAGGCGTCCTCTCAGTGTACCAAAACTTGCGTTTATAAAGGTATGTGATCTAGGTCACTAAGCTAAAAAAACGAACGAGGAAGAATGGCTCAGTAAAGCGCCATACTTTCTTTTATATTTATTTATTTTAATTTCACCAAAATCGAATGTTTATTCTCAACTCTTACTGTAGGTGAGCAGTAAAAGCAGTTTTTCAGGCTATTAAGCACTTACTAGCGACCGTTTTACGGTACAAAAGAATTACTGAAAATATTTTTCATCAGACAGTGTTTGTCTTTGCCACTAGTCGGTTTCCAGTGACTTATTGCGTAAGAACATTAGTAAACATTTGCCTTTTCTTCAACATGTGTACTGTTGCATTACCAAGTGAAATTTACCCCAGTTAGACAAGAATATTACAATAAAGTGAGAGACTTTCTATAATAGATAGAACAGTTTCACTTTAAGGGGGTAGGACGTCAAACGGACCGACTTGCAACAGGAGAGGCACCAAAGGACATATTAATATCCCCTGTCTACACTTTTACACATAAATTCATAAAACTTTGTCAGCATGACCAGGAAGGATTCAGAATTCACACTCATAGCAGTGGAAGTTCGAAAACATAACGATGTAATTTTTTTTACATGTGAAATTTAATAATTTTTCACTTACCAGTGGTATTGAAAGACGAATACCAACTTTTGTTTCTCACACAACTCCTTCATGGTGCTGCGATTTTTTTCCGTCAGTGTATTTCAGTGGGTAATCGTAAGAACAAGGTGATTATTTGAGAATTAAAAAACCCCAACTTGCAGCTTGATGTGCGTACCGCTGGTAGATAACTACACCCGTACGGACAAGAGAACAAGGGCTCTGAGCATAATTCTATGTAAATAAGAGAGAGCCAGTGTCTCACCTTGAGGTGGGCCGGGCGGCACATATGTTTGGCGGCGGCAGGCAGCTGCCAAGCTGGGTAATCCTGTCTTCATGATCATTAGATCAGGTAACTGTGTTGTGTTCGGGGCTACATAGGTATTTAAGGAGAAGTTCAGGGCAACTGGGCAAGTGGAAGTGGTTCAAGTAGAGATACAAGATTTGGCCTAAGCAAATACACCTTCAAGTAGGGCTACTTCATACCTAAGAGGTTTCTCCAGCCCAAAAAGCAAAGTAGAAAATGGTTCGGTATGTTGTCAGATGCGAAAGTTACTGATGAGAGTGTTGGTACTATGATTTCCCGATAAGTAGCAGCAGTGTCTTTAATACAGATAGATTTGTTAGTTCATACACTGGCAACCATAAGCTCTATTCTGATTCATTTGTCATAATGAAAAGTTATTTCCTCGTTTATTCCTCAACTTTTGTCTATACATGCACCATCAAAGGATAGTCTACAGGTTGTTAATAAGCGATTCCTTTTTCAAATTTCGTTGCTTTTACAACTTTGTCCATAGTCAGTCTCACGTTTTTATGAAATAAAATGTATAAATAGGTTGACTTAAAATCTCGTAAACATAACATTCAAATCTGAGATACTTGAGAACATTGTTTTTGTTTTGTGATTTGGTTTCATGTGACCCTTAATCACATTTATAACCCTAAAATGCGATATTACTGAGGGCTCAAGTAGCCCATAATATACACTTGCTTCCAAAACTAGATTGCTATTCGTAAGATGTAGTTTATTCAACAATTTTCGAATAATAACCCAACAGAAGATGAGGGTGGTATAATCGAAGGCAAGAGACCACCACAGAGGTCTGGGATTGCCAAATACAAATGGGAAGACATTCTTGGAAAAATACAATCTCGAAAATATGTGCAGAAAGTTCTTATTACAGAAACGTATCAGGCCCTGCGGTTCATATTTGTGTGAATGAGTAGTTGTCAGAGAAACGCCCCTCCTCTTTTAAACATAATGCAAAATAATTCTTTAAATATTTTATTAAATATTGTTGAATTAAATGTCACCTGCATAATGGAAAAGCCCTTCTGCACTGCATGTCACGAAATAGTGTACTTAACAAATCATCTAAATCTAGTCTATCAGCAATAACACAATAAACGAGAAAAATAATAATACGATTGAGATGATGTTGCAAAAACTTTGATCTTAAATATGATTTGTATAGGCGTCAGAAATGAAAAATTAATTCGCTACAACAGGACGATCCAGAAACTAAAATAAGCAAACGAACAAATTGCCCAAGCTCTGAATTAGTCCTCTTGTCCGTTCAGTTTTTGAAAACTCCGCAACTTCCATTAAGTTCTTTTCCTACTCATTTTGCTCTCTTCAGAAGATTGAAAAGTATATCTCTAGTGATTGTCACTCTCTCACCATAAAATCGTTTTGTAAAATTTTATAGTTTTGTGGAGGCCTGCAGAATGGCAAAGAATAAATTTCTCCAACGATTTAAAGATTTTGCAGTATCATTGTCAAATTTACTCTCGAGTGACACAGTTAACTGATTGAAAGCTTCAAAAATATGATTTTCTGAAGAATTTTTGAAGCGTTTTGAATTTGATGTATTCTTTATTGCCTTGATCGAGTTTCTTTGGAGTTTTTGCTGATGCAGAAATTTAGGTTCGTCAAGATGAAGATCAGCAACAGCTTAATCACTTTTACGCCAAATTTACTCAAATTTAAAATCACGAGAAGTATAATAAACACCCGTAACTACTTATCTTTATTCGTAAAATTCGAATGAACGTAGATTACACTTCAGTAATTCTGTATTTGAAATCTCTACGCTATAGAAAACTACAATAGACATTGTGAAATTAGAGTCACACTAGAACCTTTGCAAATGATCACAGAATTTTGATGCTTTGGCCGATAGCATTCTATCAGTTCCCTTTAAAATATCAATCACGATTATGTCAAAGATTTAATTGGAATCTTGTCGGACAGCATATAAACTTTTCCAGTTTGTTTCCCAACTTCAATCTGCAGCTCTTTAATCTAAGCACAGTGCTTCGACGCGTCTCATACTAACTTTATTAAATCTTTCATAATTTCAATGTCCACCTCCGCTGATCAGAGGTCATCGTAGGATGACTGCAATGCGGAAGACTCGGCTTCGATTCACGGTACTGCGAGGGATTTATCCTTGATGGAAGGACTGGTACGGGGTGCAATCGGTCTCGTGATGTCGGCTGGGGAGCTACTTGACCGAGCAGCAGTGGATCCACTTTCTGGAAAGTGTGCCAAACGGTCGGCAGGGTGGTGTTGACCACATGCCCATCCGTATCGCATCCACAAGACGCCTCAAAGCAGAGGATGGCATGGAGGCCGGTGGACATTCCTCGCACCTTCACATGCTGGCGAGCAGATAGCTTTTTTATAATTTCAATAATGTTTCTTGCTGCTAAATGTTTTAAATCACATCGTGCACAGCCAGGTTAAGATTATGAGCACTACAATACATAAACAATGCTCGAGACACTTCTTTGCGTGAGAGCGGCTGCAATATTCAGACTTAACCAAAAACATTTGCTACCTCCGAAATGTGGCCGTCATAACTTGTGCAGAACTAAAACATTTTCGACAGGATCAAACAAGTTTTCTGGCACAGTGTTATCTGTAGAATAAAATTCCATAAAATATTCATTCTCTGTCAAATCTTTTACAAACTACGCTATGGCAGTCAGACAGTTGCTCACTTTGGAGTACGTCTGAAACATGATGTCTATTAAACCGTTGCACCAGTCATATAAGAGTGGCGCTAGTAGCACCACTATGGGGTTGAAAATCAGATTTGCTTTAAATGCATGCTGTAATGGTCGTGAGCGTTAGTTACTGTTGTGATTGGACGTGGTGAGCTGATGTTAGTCAACAGTGGCTGCTTTAGGACCACAAAAATGCTACTATCAATAACTCAGTGAGTTTTCACGAGGTCGTGTAATAGGGCTACAAGAAGTTGGGTGTCTCTTCTACAATATTGCAGAAAGAATTGGCAGGATTACTGCCACTGTAAATGATTGCTTGCAGCGGTGCTCACGAACATGTACAGCCGGAAGGAGACCGGGCTGCGACGACGACGTAGCATTGTCGAGAAGGAAGACCAGCGCGTTCAGCGTTTAGCTCTGGCACATCATGATGCATCTGCAGGAGCGATTTTGGCAACAGTTCGAATTGGAGTGACGCCCGATTTGTTACAAATCGTTTACTTCAAGGACAGCTCCGATCTAGACCCCCTGTGGCGTGCATTCCACTGAGCCCAAATCACCACCATTTGCGACTTATGTGGTGTCAAGCGAGAGTACACTGGAGGGCCGGTTGGAGGTTTCTTGTGTTTTCTGATGAAAGCTGGTTCAGAATATATGCCAGTGATGCCCGTGTGTTGGTCAGAAGGAGGACAGTTGTGGGGCAGCAAGCAACCTGTCTACGTGCTAGACACACTGGAACCATACATGAAGTTGTCCAGTTATGCAGTTGTGTGATGCAGTTACATACACTGGAGCCCTCTCGTGGTTATCCCACGCACCCCGACTGCAATTTGTACATCAACTGGTGATTCGATCTGTTGTGCTACAATTCATCAACTGCATTCCAGGAGGTGTTTAATGACAGGATAACGCTCGCCTACGTATCGCTGCTATAACCCAAAATGCTGTACAGGGTATCGACGTGTTGACTTGTCCTGCAAGATCACCAGATCTGTCTGCAATCCAACGAATAAAGAGAAGCAGCTACGGCTGTTTAGAGTACTTCTCGTCATTTTAAATTTCAGTAAATCTGGAGTAAAAGTGATAAAGTTATTGCTGATCTTGAGCTTGATGAACCTAAGTTTCTGCGTCAGCACAAATTCCAAAGTACCTCGATCAAGGTAATAAAAAAAAAACACTCCGTCATCAGGCCACGTGTGGCCCAGCGGGACCATCCAACCGCCGTGTCATCCTCAGTGGGCATGTGTGTGGGAGTGGCGTGTGATCGGCACACCCCTCTCCCGGTCATTATGATGGTTTTATTTGACCGGAGCCGCTACTATTCGATCGATTAGCTCCTCAGTTGGCATCACGAGGCTGAGTGCACCCCGAAAAATGGCAACAGTACATGGCGGTCCGGATGGTCACCCATCTAAGTGCTGGCCACGCCCGACAGTGCTTATCTTCGGTGATCTGACGGGAACCGGTGTATCCACTGCGGCAAGGCCGTTGCCAAGATAATAAAGAGTACATCAAATTCTAAACGCTTCACGAATTTTTCAGAAAATTATGTTTTTGAAGCATTCAGTCAGTTAACTGTGTCACTCGAGAGAAAATTAGACAATGATCCTGCAAAGTTTTAAATCATTGGAGAAATTTATTCTTTGACATCCAACAGGGCTCGATAAAATTATAAAATTTTACAAATAGTTTCTGATGGACAGAGAGTGGTCAGCGATAGAGACATATTTTTCCAACTTCTAAAGAGACAAAATGAGTAGGAAAAGAACTTCATGGAAGTTGTGGAGTTCTTAAAATATGAATGGACAAGAGGACTAATTCAGAGTTTGGGCAATTTGTTCGCTTGCTTATTTCAATTCCTGGATGATTCTGTTCTAACGAACTAAGTTTTCCTTTTTGAAGCCTATTCAGATCTTATTTAAGATCAAAATTTTTGCAAGATCGTCTCAATCATATTGTTATTTTGCTTGTTTATTGTGATATTGCTGATAGACCATATTCAGATGATTCGTTAAGTACATTATTTCGTGACAGGCAAGCGCAGCATGACTTTTGCATTATGCAGGCGACATTTTTATTGAAAAGTATTTAATAAAATAAGTCGTATTTAAAAGACTATTTTGGATTATGTTTAAAAGAGGAGGGTACTTCTTCGGACAGCTACCAATTCATACAAACAGAAACCGCCGGGCCTGATACATTTTGCTTCAAAATTTCTGTAAAAAGAACTTTCTGCACACGTTTTCGAGATTTCATTTTTCCAAGATTGGCTTCCCATTTGTATTTGACAATCCCAGTCCTTGGTGGTGGACTCGTGCATTCGATTGTAGTAGCCTCATCTTCTATTTGGTAACTACCCGAAAATTCTTGAATAAACTTCATCTTACGAACAGCGATCAAGTTTTGCAAGTGAGTGTATATTAAGGAACCACGTCAGACGAAAACCCCAGGATCATCCGCAAACAGTACTAACAGTCTCTATATTGACCGACCAATTGCAAAGGCATGGACCTCCATCCCACAAACTGATATCCAGCATCTGTGCAAAACAATGCATTCACGTCTGGAAGCATTCATTCAACTTTCTGACTGCTTCACCAGTTATTAACTACTAAGGCAATGGCTTCTCTCGCACTTGTGATTTTGCAATGTTAATCACTTAAATATGTTATCTAACCACATTCTCGAAATTTCATTACTCTACAGTAATTATTTTTGGTGTGGTGTATATGTGTCCTCTGGAAGAGTCAACGTACTTATGCAGGCATAATGGGAATGACCACCATAAGCAATGGCGGAGATGTTCACTCAGTAAGATACATGGCCAGGTCCTCATTTATTCAATGACGTCACCATATATACACTTGAAAAGGATATTTGCGACAATCTCGTTCCTCCTTCGATGACATGACAACCACCTCAATGACTGTTGTTTGAGTCGAATTTTTCCGACTGATAGTATCGCTGTTTTCGAATTACTGTTAAATATGTTGAGATTCAGTAGCTCTTGCCTTGAAAGGAAGTTATCAACGTACTTATGGACTTCAAAAACTAGGGTTGGGGATGTTTATTCTCATCTCCGTGTAACTTTTTTTCTTTTATTTTACTGCTTATGGTGTTTCTTTGTTAGTTAATGTCGAAACGTTCTTGCCTTTAAACGGAGGTGATATTTATGTCAACGTACTACAATCAAACATATAATCAATTTATTTTCAGAATATTTTTCTTTCCTCATCTTTCATATACAATGCAGTTCCGTATATTTTGCTGACGTGGATAAATTAGAACAGCACGTCTTCATTAAATATTTTCTTTTAAGCGATTTGTTACTTGTAGTAATCCATACAAAACTGATTCAACGTTATAAGAAGCCAGCTCCTCGACCGTTACATTGAAATATTGTCGTACTTTTCCTGATGTGACGTGCCTAGAGCGTACAAAACTGCGTCTACGGATGAAGACATCAAGAATGTATTGGATAATTGGCCATTAAAGGTCTTTGAAACAAAATTTCAGAGTAGAGTGCAGTCCATTTTTCTTGACGAGCTGACAATGAAAAAGCTTTGCAAGTTGCTTTACCATATTAATCAGTTTCTGATATGGATTTTTTACCAGTATTTTCCCCCTTCTAAACACAACCCAAATAATGTGCGACTATTAGTTACCGTGGTAGAAATGGCCCTCTGTTCTAGCCAAAAGCAAAAGAGGGATCTAATGAATGGTGTATGGTCGGGCTATTTTTGTGAAATGTTCCGCTTCAAATATTGACATCAAATATATCACTGCACTCCTCTTTTCGAGTACTCTCTAATTTAATTAAAACGGCTTCATTCAAGTGAAATTATTAATTAAAGCTTTCATATAAAATTCAGTTAATTAACTAAACAACAAAACATAATTTATCTTTTTAATACTCTCACGTGTCGAAAAATCTGTTTCGCTACTTGATTAACACTGCACAAGAAACATTATCTGTGGCCACATTACATATGACACTGTATACTAAAGCAGCTCGCAACTGTTAGCGCAAATGTTTCATAGGGTTTTGTTAAGGACTATGATGGCAGGTGAGAAAGGTAGAGTAATAAATACTCCGCGCTCAGGTACCAAAGCCTAGGCAACGCCAACATAGGAAGTTCTGCGAACTCTGTGGCTCTTTATGTATTTATTGGTAAGGAGTATGATGGCAGGTGAGCGTGGTACAGTATTAAATACTCCGCGCTCAGGTACCAAAGCCTAGGCAACGCCAACATAGGAAGTTCTGCGAACTCTGTGGCTCTTTATGTATTTATTGGTAAGGAGTATGATGGCAGGTGAGCTTGGTACAGTAAGAAATACTACGCGCTCAGGTATCAAAGCCTAGGCAACGCCAAACATAGCCAGTTCTGCGAACTCTGTGGCTCTTTATGAATCCTGAATGAACGTCAGTCATTAGCTGGAAAGCAATATTTGTTGTTTCCTGGCGAAAGCTGTATCGGGACATTCACCTAGAGGTACTTAGCTCGGCAGCGGGATAGATGGGATTAATTGATCTTTATGAGACGAATGGATCTCTACATACTTAATTTAATAGTGTAAGTAAGGAGTCCTGTTTTGTAGAGTGTTGGAGGACCAATAGTTTTCTTTCACTGTGATTTGTTTCAAAGAGGGACTAGGAGTTTATAAGAGTTTCGCTTACTGTGTGAAATATATTTTGGTTTTTCCATTTCTTTAAAAAAACTTCGAGGACTGCGTCTATGCTGTCCTGAGTGCAGCGTGCAGCTGTGTAGCAGCTTTCAGATGCTTGGTTTACGAATGGTTTTATGATTTATTCTTATGGTTTTCTCATTTGACTTTAACTTTGATTACTTGCGCTTGCGTAAAAATTATTCTCTTCCCTCCATATCTTGTAGCCATGATTCTACACACATCAATAAAAGTTTTGCATCACCTCGGTTCCTAGAGTTTCGGAACCTGTACAGAAAATTGGAATAGATATAAAAGTAAACACCATTTTCGCCCTTTTTATTACTCATCAAAACCACACATTACACCTTATACCTCCATATTGTGAGACCACCAGAGGTGGTGGTCCAGATTGCTGTATACACCGGTACCCCTAATACCGAGTAGCACGTCCTCTTGCACTGATGCATGCCTGTATTCGTCGTGGCATGCTATCCACAAGTTCATCAACGCACTGTTGGTCCAGATTGTCCCACTCCTCAACAGTGATTCGGTGAAGAGCCCTGAGAGTGGTTCGGTGGTCAAATCGTCCATAAACAGACCTTTTCAATCTACCCCAGGCGTGTTCGATAGGGTTCAAGTCTGGAGAACATGCTGGCCACTCTAGCCGAGCGATGTCGTTAACCTGGAGGAAGTCATTCAGAAGATGTGAACGATGGGGGCGCGGATTGTCGTCCATGAGGACGAGTGCCTCGCCAATATGCTGCCGATATTGTTGCACTATCTGTCGAAGGATGGTATTCACGTATCGTAAAGCCGTTACGGCGCCTTTCATGTCCACCAGCGGAGTACATCGGCCACACGTAATGCCACCCCGAAAGAGCATGGAACCTCCACCTATCCGCACTCTTTGGACAGTGTGTGTAAGGCGTTCAGCCTGACCGGGTTGCCACCAAACGCGTCTCCGACGATTGTCCGGTTGAAGGCATATGCGACACTCGACGGTGAAGAGATCGTGATGCCAGTCCTGAGCGGTCCATGCAGCATGTTGTTGGGCACATTTGTACCGCGCTGCATGGTTTCGTGGTTGCAAAGATTGACCTCGCCATGGACGTCGGGAGTGAAGTTGCGCATCATACAGTCTATTGCACACAGTTTGAATCGTAACACGAAGTCCTGTGGCTGCACGGAGAGCATCATTCAGCATGGTGGTGTTACGGTTAGGGTTCCTCCGAGCCTTAATCCGTAGTTAGCTGTCATCCACTGCAGTAGTAGCATTTGGGCGGCCTGAGCGAGGCATGTCACCGCCAGTTCCTGTCTCTTTGTATCGTCTCCATCTCCAAACAACAACGCTTTGGTTCACTTCGAGATGCCTGGATTCTTTCCTTGTTGAGTGCCCTTCCTGACACAAACATTCAAACGAGATCCAACCGCAGTATTGACCGTCTAGGCATGGTTGAACTGCATGGTTGAACTGCAGACAACCCGTTGGGAATGACTGGAACTGATCGGCTGTCGGACCCCATCCGTCTAATAGGCGCTGCTCATACATGGTTGTTTACGTCTTTAGGTGGGTTTAGTGACATCTCTGAACACTAAAAGGGACTGTGTTTGTGATATAATATCCATAGTCAAGTCTATCTTCAGGAGTTCTGGGAAGCGGGGTGATGAAAAACTTTTTTTGATGTGTGTAGTTTGAATCATGGTGTCTGCTTCAGCTACTGATATGATTTGTTGTTGCCGTTTAATGCAAACGTATTATAATGTATTTTACTGTACTATATGGATTCTTCAAATTGATACTGTGTTTTTTGATGACATCCATCATTACACAGGTCTATCTGTAGCCTTTTTGTTACCTTCTTCAATTTTTCTTGTATCTGACATCGTCTGGAGCGCTGTGTTTGGTACGCCATCTGGCGGCTTTTAGTTTACTTCGCACTAGTCATCATGATTTATTCGCTTTAATTTTCATGTTCAGCCACTGCACTTGACTGCTTTTTCCATGAAATCTTGTACACCACATGTCAGTACTTACGCAACTTTCTCTTTACGTACACTCGTATGTATTTTTTAAATTTGTCATCTGTTCATCTGTTTTGTCTTACTGTGTGGGTCGTGAAGTATATTTGTGCTCATAATGCTTATATTTTTTAACAGATTGTCCGATGGTGGGCTATGCCCAAAACGTGTAATAAAGAGTTTGGATTCTATTCAACATTTCTGTGGAACATCCAAGATCTGTTATTAGCGACCAGTTAGCATTTTATACGTTTATTGGATTAATTATAATGGTCGCATATCTGATGCGCGACTTCGAGTCGCGAAAATGGATAACCCTTTGTATTAATGCGAGGGAATTATGGAGTTAGGAAATACTGAAGGAAATACAAGACCTTATCATTTATTGTGTATTGGTATGTAGTTCTTAGTAGTTAGCGTCTCCCTCCTTAATTTTTTTCAAGCATTTTGTGTAGTCATTTTGTTCCAATCTTTGTATACGGTGGTTGTCATCGAATGGGAGGAGTCATGAATACTAGGGTACTGCCAGCACGAGTCAAACTTTCTAATGACATTTAAGCCAGCACTTCCAACTACCTGATAATGTCGCAATTGCACGTCATATTTCGATGACCGCAGGATAAACACTTTCTTGTCCCCAAAGGAATTCCAAGAAAAAAGACATATGGCCATGTGCCAACGTCAGTGTCAAGGTCAAGGATGGGAGCGGATGTGCGGTGAGGGGTGGAGAGGGGTACAGGTCTGACTAGTACATACATCAGCATAAGCATTTTCTTACCTCCATATCCATTCCAAGAATCATGACATCAGCATCATCATGTCTAGCACATCCCAAGGACATGAATGGATTGGGAAGGGAGGTGAGGGACCCAATCCCCATGCCACTCCTACTTTGCTGCCAAATACGATAAAATATTTGAATTTCCGGAAAACCTTTCACCTATATCTGCATTACTAACTCCCAAAATATCGTTTAAGGACTGGCTCACCAACCACATTTTTAAATTTCATTTGAAACTCTACATCATTCGACATGTGATATTGGAAGAAGTAGACAGCATATTTCTCTACATATAATTAAAAAGCAACATTTCTTTATAAAATATAAATAACTAATTAGGAATTCGTATTTGTTGGAAATGAGCTTTGCCTTAAATACTTTCTCTACAGACCCTGAAAACGCAGAATAAAATCAAGGCCAATTACACATCCTGCATGCTTCTGCCACCAGCAGATGGCTGCATTGTAAAATCGAGGGAAGTTCGAGGTGTGAACCGCGATTTTGTACTGGCACTAACAGATTACTGCACAGCTGCAAAACTCAGCACAGTAATAAATTAATAGTTTTCCACGTCTGTGATATTAAAATAATTCTAAAATGTTTGCAAAGTACGTCGGTATCACTAAAAGTGAGATTCTTACATTCCCAGTTCAGGTTAATAATTGGAGAGGGCTGTAGTGCTCAATTAAAGAAAATGCGAGTTAATTTTCAATTTCCACACACACACACACACACACACACACACACACACACATACACCTACTGAATGCTTTTGAGGTATGTCAGTGCATCACTTATTTCGTGATATATTGGCCCAGTCACTATCAATGGACCATTATATATATATATATATATATATATATATATATATATATATATATATATATATATATATATATATATATGTATGTATGTATGTATATATACGAGGGGTGTCCGTGCAATAAGTTTCCCAATTTTTTTTCACAATGTCAAACATGTTTATTGCATGAAGGCATACATTTTTGGAAATTTCAGAATTTTACCTATTTTTCTACGTTGTCGCCACTGAGGTGAATAAATTTTTGCATGCAGCGTATGAGCTTTTGAATGCCTAAGTCAAAATAATCTGCCACCCGGCCGCATAGATACATGAGAATCGCTTATTCCAGCTCTTCTCTGTCGCCGAAATGCGTTCCACCCAGCTGTTTCTTCATGTCAGAGAAGAGATGGTAGTCACTTGGGGCTAAGTCTGGGCCGCAGGATGGGTGTTTGACAATGCCCCATCCTAATTTTGCGATGATCTCGTTGGTGGCTTTAGCGGTGTGCGGTCGAGCGTTATCCTGGTGCAAACGCACCCGCATGGGCAGCATAGCCCTCCTCTTGTTTAGAATTGCATGACGCCATTTTTTTCAGCGTCTCACAGTACCCGGCAGCGATAATTGTTGTACCGGTGGACAAGAACTCGCACAACGATAACCCTTCCTGTCCCAAAACACTGTTGCCATCACTTTGCCGACACCTTGCATTTGTTTGAATTTTCGCGATCTCGCGGCTCTGGATGCTTCCACCGTTTGGAGTGTTCTTCGGTTTTGGGTGTGCGGTAGTCTCCAGTGACTATGGAGTCGAGGTATTCCTCGCCATGAGATCTGTGATCTTGAAAGTGTTTTTGGGCAGCTTCAACGTGTTTACGTTTGTGGTCTTCGGTCAACATTCTTGGCACCCACCTCGCGCAAACCTTAGCATACCCTAGATGCTCCGTCAAAATCTTGTCAATAGAGGTTTTGCTGACATCAGGGATTATTTCGGAGAGTTCACGAACCGTCACTCTTCGATCTGAGAGCACCGTTGCCTCCACTTTTGCGATTGTTTCGTCAGAAACACATGGCCGTCCGGAACGCTCCTCATCATGGCATTCAGTACGCCCTTTCTTGAACTTTCTGCACCATTTTCGCACGAGTTGTACGCTCATACACTTGTCTCCATAGATTTCGCATAGCTGGGAATGGGATTCTGCCGGCGCAATGTTTTTTGCAGACAGGAAACGGATCACCGAGAGCAGCTCACACCTGGCGGGTGAAGCGAGGGGCATCCATCACGTACGGCTGCCAAGCCAGGACAGCTTCGCAGGCAGCTCGCTTGGGAGTGGATTTTGAGTGGGGGAACCAAGGAACACTACAGAATCGCGGGATCCACCGTAACAGCGATTCTCAGGACTGCAGCGCTATGGGAACCTTATTATACGGACATCCCTCAAATTAGTGTCAAAAACTGTTAATAACAGCCAACGTTTTAGAAGTTAGGCCTAATAATTCGATGTCAAAAAATTTGTCTCACCTGTTTTATATCTGCAGAAAAATACGTGTGCCGGCCGGTGTGGCCATGCGGTTCTGTGCACTTCAGTCCGGAACCGCGCGATCTCTACGGTCGCAGGTTCGAATCCTGCCTCGGGCATGGGTGTGTGTGATGTCCTTAGGTTAGTTAGGTTTAAGTAGTTCTAAGTTCTAGGGGACTGATGACCTCAGATGTTAAGTCCCATAGTGCTCAGAGCCATTTGAAAAATACGTGTTACCTAAGCAGAATGAATGTAACTAATTAGGCCCACTGCGACGTGAGTAACAACACACCCTCGAATTAAACATTGTGCCATTGAAATTGTGCTCACTCACTATTTTTGTAGGGTAAAAGATAACGCACTGTAGTAGCCTCCAGAAGCAATATAAACGACGCAGTTCATTGTCAGTTATTGCTGTTACTAGAAATGAGGCAGACCTATAAGACAGCTGTTTGCAGCCAGAAGGATCACAAAACTTCATAGGCTGTATTTGTCCTATAACAGTGCTCACAGTAGTTTAAAAACGAGTCAGAAGCGTGAGAAGTGCAGTAATTCACGTTGTAGCAGTATCTAAATACGATAATTGTGTATTTAAACTGAGCGACAGCATTTATGAGAACCATGGATTGTAAGAATAAAAAACTGTAACCAATTACAACACCACAAACACATGCCCTATACAATTTTCTTAACCACGAAGGAAGGAATATGATGTTTCTATTACCAAATATCACATAAACTGTAGAAGGGCTTGGATTACTGGTAATCACACGACTTAAGACAGTAACAGTGCTAAATGTAACTTTTTCAAAGCGAATGTCAGAGTAGATATCGCAGAAAATAGATAAAACTGATTATCACATACTGCGAGATGTCACAATTAACAAGCACAAATTAAATATTGCCACATATCAATTGCCGTCATAACTCATTAACATATCATAATATAAGGTAAATCGCTACAAAAATTAGATTTCGTGTGCCTTGCAAGCTAACAGAGAAATGATAATATGCCTAACGCCTAATGCAAGACATTGTATGATAACAATCCATTGTTATAAATGCTATACATATGCCACAACACATATTGAAGTTCTGTTATTCTCTATAACGTACAGATCTGTTTACCTAGATGTTGCAAAATCTGACCTGTTTACTGACGTTGACAGAAAAATTGTTGACTGCGTAGTGACAGAAAAATAATTTAATAATTTTGAGAACCAGATACTCCCTCAATTGCAGGATGATTCTCGATGGGGTCGTTAGTCGCACCAAACAAAATGGATCTACATTTGCGAGAAAGGTACGAACAGGCTATGTCCTAGTGCCATATTTCGTAATTATGGTTAGTTTTATGATCTAAAAAAAAACTTTCACCCTCTAGGTCGGTCGGGAGAAAGCAGGGCGATTCTCTGATGAGCTGATCTGTAGAAAACTGTTATTCCTCTTATGTTTTGACAGTGATGTCGGAAATCTGAATTCTGCAACCTCTTGAAAAGAGAAAGGCCAAAATAGTATCCGCTTAACTTTTACATACCCCACAAGAGGCCATTTTGACACAGTCCGAGGCAGTCAAGAATTAGCCCGTTTTCACTTACCTCCTTTTATAGCCTCGAGGAACAGCTAAACTCCTTAGCATTATCTACAGCAAATGGTGTCAAATGACGATAATAATTGTGTACACCGATTTCTAAACTTGAACAATTATTATTGAATGATGAACTGATATACTCCCATCTGCCAAGGTTTTATTCAACGGTGAAAGAAGTAAAGATATTAGAATGTGACAAAACAAGCTCAACGTTAAAATATCTGTTGTTTTCCAGCAGAGATCATAATATTCCATCTGGCACCAGAACTTATTATTGTAACTCCTCATTGCTCCATTTGGCGAAGTCTGTGCAGTTCACACTCACACGGCTGAGTCCAATTATTCACTTCACAAAATGTTTGTTACACTCTGCATTTGAGTCAGAGTGTTCTCGAGTATTTTAAAATCTTCCTGTTGTCGCGTAATCCGCACCGCGCATTTGACTTTATATGCAGTTTATATGGTATAATATTTTAATTAACTGCACATTGCTTATTGTTGCGAGCACAACAGATAAAATGCGATTCTCACTATTAGTTTCTGCAGTAGCAAAATATTTTAACTTTGTGAACCTTGATCTATTACGTGGGGATTCGCACAACACTAAAAGATTGCCTGCTGTGCACGTATGATCTTTAATTTGCAAACTATTTTTATATTACCCTTATCTGGCTTGTTAGAAATGGAACGCGATGTTATTACTGTAACTAATTAAACATGTCCTTCGCTACTTTCATCTCTGAAATGCACTGAAAATTGCTCTTATTATACGTACAGAAGTTACAGTATGCTATGTTCGCTAAACGTAAAAGCTGCAGTGAATTTTTTAATATATGAACACTTCTGTTGCCACGACTAACACGAGAGCATGAAACTAAAAATGAAATTTGGTTTTTGTATTATTAGCCAAAACAGGTTCCATCGCAGCAGTCTTTGTTATCACACAAGTAAAATTTTATTGCTCTGATTTACTTAAATTATTTACATCACTGATATTGTAATAGCAGTTGCCCATGTCCACCTTAAAATCACATAATAAAAACCACGATTCACATCTGAGGTCTCCGGGAAGCTGAAAGAAATAACTTTAATGTGGCGTTACCTGCCCGCTTAATTGCGGGAAAACTGCTTTCATTAAATTTAATTAGAATTTGCGGCGGCAGCAGCTCCCGCGATCTCTGCGTCATGAAAAATTCTAAATATGCCGAAAACGACTAAAAATGTGGAATGAAATACTGGGCTAGGTAGCAATAAATTATTACAAGTATTTTGTTGATTCTCAAAATTCCTATTCCTACTGTACTATGGTTGACTATTTGGTAGTGGTCCCCACTGTCTGCTATTGTTCTGATCATTCCAGTTGCCATTATTGTGATTCGCATAACCAGTGTGATTCCTATCATCATTCCTATGTCTCCTTTTATGATTCCGAGAACTGCCGCCTGCCGTGCGAGGCGCTGACATCGGCGCATCTTCCTGTGTCAACAAGCGCTGGACGCGGGTAGCTGGGCGTAGCCTGTCTTCATCTCCACCATTACAAATCACACTCTGGTTATTATTGTTATTACTAGCCTTTACGTCCCAGTTTATAAGGTCAACAGAATCGAGGACCGACAAAAAGTATTTTGAGCTATTTTCAGGGACCTGTACCAGTTTTTGTCCAATTTTAAATGTAAGTTTTCCCTTCAAAATGTCTAGAATATCATTAAGCGCCATGGCTTCATCCTAGAAACGAGTCTTATCTCTGTACTTCTCGAAATATTTTCTTAACGTTCCCTGCCTGATGTTGTACGGCTCTGGACTAAATACATGTTTTCTTAATCTTTCCTGCATACAGCGCGACCAAATTTCACAAGAAATGCATTTTCAAATTGTGCTATTGTGTAACAGCTATCTGCCATATCGGATGGACAAAGTGCGGCTTGAGCTTGTATAAAACGTAATAAATACTAGATCTATTGTTGTTCATACAACGTTTTAGGAAACACTCATGTAAAACTTTTACGGAAATAATTGGATGAACAGATTTATTTTCTGTGATGAACACCTGTAACTGTCGGTTTTCTAGGAGACATTCTTCTTTTATAACTATCTGCCGTATCGGATGACCAAAGCGCGGCCTGAACTTGTACAAAATGTAATACATACTGTATCTTTTGTTATTCATACAACGTTTGAGGAAACAATCATGTAAAACGTTTGCGGAAATAATTGGATAAGCAGACTTATTTTCTGTGATGAACACCTGGAATTGTCGGTTTTCTAGAAGACGTTCTTCTATTATAACTGATGAAAGTAAGGTGTCTTCTTCCACATTTCGTGTAACACTATTCTGTGGTATTATTTTCGTGCTGGCTACTGTACCTTTTGCACATACATTTGCAAGAGAAACTGGACTATGACATTCATCATTACTGTTACCTGCACAGCCACTAGCATTCCTTGTTTGCTCCTTAACGTTATTCCATTCTTTTTCTAAATCCTCTAATTGTTTTCCTATTTCTGTCTCCTCATGACTCTTCCACGGGGACAGATCCTGTATCTGACCTGACTAGTTTGTATCTTAATACTGACATATTCTGCTCTGTGTACATATCAGCAATCGATTACTCGACAGCCTTCTGCACATCTGTCCCTAACCTGTTATCAATCAAAGTCTCTTTCTCTCGCAAAAATTTATCAACTTCATGTTATGTTGCTGTGTTATCTACTTGTCTTACTACGTTTCAAAAAAATGGCGCTGAGCACTATGCGACTTAACTTCTGAGGTCATCAGTCGCCTAGAAAGAACTAATTAAACCTAACTAACCTAAGGACATTACACACAGCCATGCCCGAGGCAGGATTTGAACCTTCGACCGTAGCCGTCGCTCGGTTCCAGACTGTAGCGCCTAGAACTGCACGGCCACTCCGGCCGGCGACTACGTTTCGAGCTGTGGACTGTAGTGTTACGTATTCTAACCTCATTGTATGAAAATCTTTTCTCAGGTTTTAAATCTGCTCTGGCAAGTCTTTTATGTAGTTTTCAGAGTTGAAATGTCATTTAGTCATTCCTTCCGACTCACCGCAAATCGCTTCGAAGACGCGATTCGTATTGTCTGTTTTCAATGAGCTCTGCATCTAAGTAAGCCTCTAATTTTTATGAAGTGTTGGCCGACTTTTGGTTATTTCTGTCAAATATTTTATGAAGTTTTTGATTGTTTTATCAAGTTTTTGCTTAAGTAAAGCTTTTGTCCTATGATATAATTGTACAAAAGGGTTATGTGTAGGATTTGCTACTTCGGAACTGGTGTTGCCTAACGGCTCTGCCATTGTGTCACTTGATGACGCGACAGTATAACGACTGCTACCATGAAGATATCCAACATTACTCTCGAATGTAGTATCTAAAGTGTTCTCGTCTTCTGACCTTTCCATGGCTGTTGTTTCAGACTTAGTTTTAACAATAACAACGAGTACTGATTTTCGAAATTAATTACCCTTCTCTTTCTTATTCGTCTTATGTTCACTACGTGAACAGTTTACTGATGACGCTTAGCTGCAACTTACCTCTGCTACTGAAAAATATTTGTTTTTTAAACAATTGCGTGACGCTAAGCATGTTTGCGTACTACTGCCTGAATGTTCCCGCTATATTATGAAACCCTAACATAATGAGAAATTACTACAAAATAATGAATTTAGAAACTACTAGAAAAGAAACCAAATTCTATGCGTAACACACAATGTATCTCGTAAAATAACCTCCTCTATTCCCACATTCGAGTTTATGAATCGCTACTAATGAGTATTGATGTTCACTGTCTGAAGTGCTGTTCTGCTGCAACCGGAAAAATATTTCAGGAGCGGCTTTATCCATTTTTTTCTGTTCTGGTTCTACTATCTCAGGATTTTGGAAAATATTTCCACTTTACTGTAGTTTGCTCGGTGTCATGCATGTAGTATGAAACAAGCAAGCCTTTATGTAGCAATAGTATTGCTACTTTGTGGAATGTGTATAATAAATAAGCGTTTATTTGCGTCGTCCAAACGATCACCAGTGTAAAATCTCCTTCTGTGTGACTTGCGTTCACTATTGGGGATAGAAAACTTTTTGACAGCTCAGTGAGAGAAAAATAATTGAATAATTTTGAAAATCTAATACGGCCATAATTTGAGCATCACTCGCGATGTAATCGTTAGTTGCAGCACACAAAGGGGATCTACATTAGCGAGAACGGCACGAACGGGTTGTTTCCTAGTGGCTTGTTTCGTGATTATGGTTAGTTATACGATCTAGGAAAACAAAAACTGTTCCGCTTTATATCGGTATGCAGGAGGCAGAGGGCTTCTCTGATGAGCTGGCCTGTAGAAAACTATTATTACTTTTATATTTTGACAGTGTAGTTGGATAGCGAAATCCTGCGAACTCTTGAAAAGGGCGAGAATAATGTTCGCTTGATTTTTACGTTCCGCGCAAGTGGCCATTTTGACGCAGTCCAAGCCAGCCAGAAATTAATCGATTTTCACTTACCTCCTTTTACAGCCTCGAAGAACAGTTCTACCGTAAAGGGTACCTCAGGACAATAAAAAATACAGATTTCTTCATTTGAATGGTTATTATTAAATAATGAACGGACATATTTCCATCCGTCCAAGATCTATTCAGCGCTAAAAAGGTAAAGATACCGGAACGTGATAAAACAAAACTAACCTTAACATATCTACTATTTTGCTGCAGAGATTACAATATTCCACCTGGAACCGAAAATATTTTTTTGTAACTCTTTACTGTGGAAGTCGTAATTAAGAATTGGTTGATCACAACCGGAATTGACTTTAGAGATACTATCAACCATTGATGCTGCCTCAGCTGAAATTCACTGAAGAGCCACAGAAACGGGTACACCTGCCTAATATCGTGTAGGGCCCCCGCGAGCACGCAAAAGGGCCACAACACAACGGAACATGGACTCGATTAATGTCTGAAGTAGTGATGGAGGGAAGTGAGACCATGAATCCTGCAGGGATGTCCATAAATCCGGTACGAGTACCAGGGGGTGGAGATCTCTTCTGAACAGCACGTTTCAAGGTATCCTAGGTATGCCCAGTAATATTCATGTCTGGGAAGTTTGGTGGTTTGCGGAAGTGTTTAACCTACATCTACATCTACATCTACATTGATACTCTTCAAATCACATCTAAGTGCCTGGAAGAGGGATCATCGAACCACCTTCACAATTCTCTATTATTCCAATCTCATATAGTGCGCGGGAAGAATGAACACCTATCACTTTCCGAACGAGCTCTGATTTCCCTTATTTTATCTTGGTGATCGTTCCTCCCTATGTAAGTCGGTGTCAACAAAATATTTTCGCATTCGGAGGAGAAAGTTGGTGATTGGAATTTCGTGAGAAGATTCTGTCGCAACGGAAAACGCCTTTCTTTTAATGATGTCCATCCCAAATCCTGTATCATTTCTGTGACACTCTCTCCCATATTTCGCGATAATACAAAACGTGCTGCCTTTCTTTGAACTTTTTCGATGCACTCAGTAAGTCCTATCTGGTAAGGATCCCTCACCGCGCAACCGTATTCTAAAAGCGGAGGGACAGGCGTAGTGTAGGCATTCTCCTTAGTAGGTCTGTTACATTTTCTAAGTGTTCTGCCAATAAAATGCAGTCTTTGGTTAGCCTTCCCCACAACATTTTCTGTGTGTTTCGTCTAATGTAAATTGTTCGTAATTGTAATACCTAGGTATTTAGTTGAATTTACGGCTATTAGATTAGACTGATTTATCGTGTAACCGAAGATTAAGGCGTTCCTTTTAGCACTCATGTGGATGACCTCACACTTTTCGTTATTTAAGGTCAACTGCCACTTTTCGCACCATTCCGATATTTCTTCTAAATCGTTTTGCAGTTTGTTTTGATCTTCTGGTGATTTTATTAGTCGATAAACGATAGCGTCATCTGCAAACAACCGAAGACGGCTGCTCAGATTGTCTCCCAAATCGTTTATATAAATAAGAAACAGCAAAGGGCCTATAACACTACCTTGGGGAACGACAGAAATCACTTCTGCTTTAGTCGATGACTTTCCGTCAGTTACAACGAACTGCAACCTCTCTGACAGGAAATCACAGATCCAGTCACATAACTGAGACGATATTCCATAAGCAAGCAATTTCACTACGAGCCGCTTGTGTGGTAGAGTGTCAAAAGCCTTCTGGAAATCCAGAAATACGAAATCGATCTGAAATCCCTTGTCAATAGCACTCAGCACTTCATGTGAATAAAGAGCTAGTTGTGTTTCACAGGAACGATGTTTTCTAAACCCATGTTGACTGTGTGTCAATAGACAGTTTTCTTCGAGGTAATTCATTATGTTCGAACACAGTATATGTTCTTAAGTCCTGCTGCATATCGACTTTAATGATATGGGCCTGTAATTTAGTCGATTACTCCTGCTACCTTTCTTGAATATTGGTGTGACCTGTGCAACTTTCCAGTCCTTGGGTACGGATCTTTCGTCGAGCGAACGGTTGTATATGATTGTTAAGTATGTAGCTAATGCATCAGCATACACCAAAAGGAACCTAATTGGTATAGAGTCTGGACCAGAAGACTTGCTTTTATTAAGTGATTTAAGTTGCTTCACTACTCCGAGGATATTTATTTCTACGCTACTCATGTTGGCAGCTGTTCTCGATTCGAATTCTGTAATATTTACTTCGTATTCTTTTGTGACGGCATTTCGAAAGGCTGTGTTTAATAACTCTGCTTTGGCAGCACTGTCTTCGATGGTATCTCCATTGCTATCGTGCAGAGAAGGCATTGATTGTTTCTTGCTGCTAACATACTTCACATACGACCACAATCGCTTTGGATTTTCTGCCAGGTTTCGAGTCAAAGTTTCATTGTGGACACTTTTATAAGTATCTCGCATTAAAGTTCGCGCTAAATTTGGAGCTTCTGTAAAAGATCGCCAATCTTGGGGATTTTGCGTCTGTTTAAATTTGGTATGTTTGTTTCGTTGTTTCTACAACAGTGTTCTAACCCATTTTTTGTACCAAGGAGGATCAGCTCCGTCGTTTGTTAATTTATTTGGTATAACTCTCTCAATTGCTGCCGATACTATTTCTGTGAATTAAAGCCACATCTCGTCTACACTTATATTATTAATTTGGAATGAGTGGAGCTTGTCTCTTAGGAAGGCGTCCAGTGAATTTTTATCTGCTTTTTTGAATAGGTATATTTTTCGACTATTTTTCGAGGATTTGGGGATTACAATATTCAATACTGCTACGATAGCCCTGTGCTCACTAATCCCTGAATCGGTTTTGATGCCCGTTATTAACTCAGGATTATTTGTTGCTAAGAGGTCAAGTTTGTTTCCACAGCCGTTTACTATTCGCTCGGTTTGTGTCAAGGATAAGTAAAGAAATCAGCCATGTCCCTTCTAAGGAACCATGTTGGCATTTGCCTGGAGCAATGTAGGTGGTAGGCTTCCAACTGGCAACACATGAGGAAACGGAGACTGCACATTTAATGCATGCAGTAGTATGTTCTCATGGATGGAAAATTGCACCCACCCTATCCTCAGAGCAAATTTCACACAGGCGAGTACTCGCAATCACATGGTGGCTGGAAAGTGGAACGACTGCCTGATTCCACTTCACATGGCATCTGCTGACCGTTAATGGTCATGTAGCTGGGTAAATATACTCCCAGAAAAAAATTAATACATCCTTTTAGGTTTGTTTTAGCACCAATCCACATGAAATACATGAAGTTATTACAGTTACAGATCAATAGCGCAAGTGGTTGTGAAGTGCGATGTATCAACTCATTCTGAAACACTGATGTTAGTGCACTGTGTAGCCTTCATGGGCGGTAATGCAGGCTCTCACTCTGACATCCAGTCGGTCATACAGATAGGGAATACTGTCCTGGGTTATGTTATGGCGAGAATGCTCGGCCTCTTCATGTAGTTCTGACTACAAGTTGCTCGAACCACTTCTCAGCCCATCACATCCCACATATGCTCAATTGGATATAAGTCCAGAGACCATGATAGGCGGTAAAGTTTCTGCAAATCTTGTCCAGCACGTTGACTTTCACTGGCCATGTGTTTTCGTGCATTATACTGTCGGAACAACATATAATCTCCCGTGTTGTATGTGCTGCATGGACGTACAGAACGACTTCTATAGGTGTGAAAATGTTCACGTGACCAGTAATACTATCAACGTTGAAAACCATACACAGAATTTCCAACTTGTGAGGAAGTTCTCCAAAACGGCCATCTCACCACTCGCACTACCACAATTTGACCACTTTAAAACGTGCTCAGTTGGCTCTAGGAAGCAGAAATCCTTCTCTGGCATGGTTGCTAGCTTGCTTCTAGTGTTTGTACCACACTGAGTAGCCTGGCTGTCGGTGAGCATTCCCTATTAAAGGATAGACATAGCTGGGGCTCTAATAGCTGTGCCTCTACACTATCGTTGTGGGATGAGATTGAAACCATTATACAGGGTGAGACACCTAACATTACCGCTAGATATATTTCTTAAATCACATCAAATACTGACGAATCGATTCCACAGACCGAACGTTTTTTTTTAAAATGGAACCCCGTTAGTTTTGTTAGCACATCTCAACATATAAACAAATACGTAATCAGTGCCGTTTGTTGCATTGTAAAATGTTAATTACATCCGGAGATATTGTAACCTAAATTTGATCCTTGAGTACCACTCCTCCGCTGTTCGATCGTGTGTATCGGAGAGCACCGAATTACGTAGGGATCCAAAGGGAACGGTGATGGTCCTTAGGTACAGAAGAGACTCGAACAGCACATTACGTCCACATGCTAACACCTTTTTATTGGTCTTTTTCACTAACGCACATGTACATTACCATGAGGGGTGAGGTACACGTACACACGTGGTTTCCGTTTTCAATTACGGAGTGGAATAGAGTGTGTCCCGACATGTCAGGCCAATACATGTTCAGTGTGGTGCCTATCATTTGCTGCACACAATTGCCATCTCTGGCGTAATGAATGTAGTAGACGCCGCAGTACATCTGGTGTAATGTCGCCGCAGGCTGCCACAATACGTTCTTTCATGTCCTTTGGGGTTGTAGGCACATCACGGTACACATTCTCCTTTAACGAACCCCAGAGACAGAAGTCCAGAGGTGTAAGATCAGGAGAACGGGCTGGCCAATTTATGCGTCCCCCACGTCCTATGAAACACCCGTCGAACATCCTGTCAAGGGTCAGCCTAGTGTTAATTGCGGTATGTGCAGATGCACCATCACGCTGATACCACATACGTCGACGCGTTTCCAGTGGGACATTTTCAAGCAACGTTGGCAGATCATTCTGTAGAAACGCGATGTTTGGGCCCCTGCAATGAAGTGAGGACCAATGAGGTGGTCGCCAATGATTCTGCTAAATGCATTTACAGTCCACGGTCGCTGTCGCTCTACCTGTCTGAGCCAGCGAGGATTGTCCACGGACCAGTAATGCATGTTCCGTAGATTCACTGCTCCGTGGTTTGTGAAACCCGCTTCATCGGTAAACAGGTAGAACTGCTACGCATTCTCTGTTAATGCCCATTGACAGAATTGCACTCGATGATTAAAGTCATCACCATGTAATTGCTGATGTAGCGACACATGAAACGGGTGAAAGCGGTGACGATGCAGTATGCGCATGACACTACTTTGACTCAGTCCACCGGCTCTCGCAATGTCCCGTGTACTCATGTGTGGGTTCATGGCACACACCAACTGCACCCGCTTCTCCTGTGACGGGCCTGTTACGGACTCGTTTGCGTGCTACGACCACACCTGTTGCATACAGTTGGAGGCAGATGTTTTGCAATGTGCGGCACGTTGGATGCTCTCCGTCCGGGTACCGTTCTGCATACACCCTGCAGGCTTCAGCTGCATTTCGTCGACACTCGCCATAGATGAGTATCACCTCCGCCTTTTCAGAATTTGAATACCCCATGGTCACAGTTCCTACAACACTACACTATCACAGACGTCTGGTAACACGGTGTACTACAGTTGGTCTGCGTGCTGAGACGAATGCAGAATAACAATAGCAGCAAGCGCTACATGCGGACACTGCGACAGCATATCCAAACCACAACAGTGCACAACAGCCACACTCGTAAACACGGTCGTCATCGTAAACATGTCCCTGCAGATGCTGCTCGCCCACCGTGGCCCGTGTTTGTTACAACACGCAACTGAACGTCGGAGGTTTCAAGCGTCAACTTTAGGTTACAATATCTACGGATGTAATTAACATTTTACAATGCAACAGACGGCACTGATTATGTATTTGTTTATATGTTCAGATGTGCTAACAAAACTAACGGGGTTCCATTTAAAAAAACGTAGGTTTGTGTTAAAAAACATACTTCCGTGCATTTTTGTATGGTTTGTATTAAACAATTACACTAGCCCCTCTCCTCACGTTCGGTCTGTGGAATCGGTTCGTCAGTATTTGATGTGGTTTACGACATATATACAGCGGTAACGTTAGGTGACTCACCCTGTATATGAGTAGGAGGTAGCCTTGTGGAAATTGAAATACTTTCAAATTCCTTCCAGAACCAAGGCCTCAGTACTTTTTGGCTGAAATCATGCTGGGACCGGCATAGTGTAAATAATGCGTGCAGGCGGCTACATTAGCATCATCCGGTAAGTGGCCTCTTGCTATCAAGCAGCGACCAGTTGAACAAAGTGAAGTATGGTGCTTTCACACCGGTATACATGATGAAAGAGTGTGTTTTGATTGTGGTGGTAGTTTAAGCCTTGGCATGAAAAGGCTGATCCACAGACATCCACCGCTCTGTGATTGTCCAGAGGATGTTTCTGAATTGCGCAAAGAGCACTGACTTTGTGAAAACTGTCGTCGAACGAAAAATGAGTAAATTATAGCAAACACTGTTTAAATATTAAAATATTTCTGAAGGCAGTGGCATCCTAACAGCATGTGGTTGAGGGTACTTGTCTGTGTAAAATTTGCTTCCATAATGAAGTGGGTGCAATGTTCCATCCATGTGGACACACTACTCACTGTGTTAAATATGCTCTCTCCATTTCTTTGTATGTTTCAAGTTGTGAGCCTACAGCATCTACAGTCAGAGTATTCATTCAACGTAATTAAGACAGCATCAGTAGATGTGTATTTCTTAGCTTCACAACATTTTAAACTCCACATTTCAAAAATTAATATTTGTCTGTAAAAATGTCGTTTTTTGTAAGCAAGTTCACGTAAGCAGCTATATGTAATTCTTAACCATACCTACGAACTGTATGATGAGTTACACACAAGGTGAATGAAAATCCTGCACTCAGAGATCAGTATACAGTTTCTCATCCAGATTCAAAACAAAAGCTTAGCTACGAAAATCAGATCCGGTTCATTTAGAAACCACACGCATGGAAACGAGGAACTGGAACACTCTCACATCCTACAGTGCGTCTGAAACCACAGAGGGACGTGTATCACCCCACATTACCTTACCAGCTCTGGTAGCTCATTGCATAGCATCAAACCCCAATATTCCAGCTGTGGGTACTGCTCATATGTATGCTAAACAGTACCGTCCAAGGCACAGTCCTGATGAGTATGTTTTTAGTCGACTGCAGCAACGCTTTCGAGAAACTGCTAATCTTCAGCCTACAGTAATGGAAAGATGTGGTCCAAGGACGAAACGTACTCCACAAACAGAAAATGCGATTCTTGTAACCATTCACTAGTCACTTCCGCGAAGTACCCGTGATCTTACGAGACAGTCCCAGATATCTCAAAGACTGATTCTTGAAGTGTTGCACGATGAAGAAGTGCACCCATATCAATACACATTAACTCAACACCAGCGACCAGAAAACAGCATATGACAGGTGTAGTTTGTGAATGACTTTTGCGCCAAGCGGACGGTAATGAACATTTTCTAAGTAGCGTGATATGGATTGAGGAATCTAGTTTCAGGTGTGAAGGTATTTTCAACCTCCTAACGAGCCATTATTACTCTGAATACAACTTCCATGTCACCCATTAACATGGCTTTCAGGCACGCTTTGGCATAAACCTACGGCCTGGAATCGTGGGTGGAGAGATTTTGGGATACCTTGCCTACCGCCAGAGTTGTTGGAAGCGTCCGAATGCAGTGTGTAAATTTTAAGTTGACAAACCAGAATAATTCGAAAAATAAGTTTCGCACGAAAAAATGTGTGGAATTCAAAGTTGATTATTTTCGAGAGGGAACTCTGCTTGTGCTAAAATCAGCCCGTCACCCCAGCCCCTTGAGGGTGGGGCGGGAGGCAACTTTAAAATTTCAAATAGGAACCCCCACTTTTTACTGCAGAATCAGATTCTACATAAAAAACTACGTACATTTTGTCTTAAACATTTGTTTCGATTCTTGGTAGTGGACGCTGTAATTCAAGAAAAACCATGTTCTCAGTTTGCGTGGAAAATAGTTACGGATGAATAAAAAATACTTATTTACTTCGTAAATTTTGATTCGCTGAAGCTAAAACTCTCCCTCTCTCCCCGTAGGGTGGGGTTTGAGAGAGAGGAATTAGCGCTTTACAATTGTTGACCCAAATATTAATTTAATAATTAATCATTCCATCATCCTGCGACATTTGCGTGCAGTGGGGAAGGTTTAAAAATGGCGTGTATGGGTACCACAACCAAAGTGACAAGAATCAGTGGGTGGCCATATCTGCATCCCTGCTAGCTAGTCTTCAATTGCGTTGTGAGCAACACCGACCATTCCTAATCTTTGCAATTACTCGTGATGAGAAACGGTGTCTTTATGCTAAAATAAGGAAAAGAAACAAGTAGTTGATCACAAACAAAACTTAACTTCAAATCGCCATAGAGAGACCTGTGTGCATCCACAGAATATTATGCATCTTGTGGAACAGCGACACTCAGGTGTACTAGGAGTTACTTCCCCAAGGTGTATGCACCACTGCTGACATTTGTCATCATCAACTGAGATGTCTTGGAAACGCAATCAGAACGACTAAGAAGACTGACCGATGCCACTTCATGATACCATCTGCCCACATTCTTCTAGACCGACAAGAAACACTATTCATGAGATGTTTTGGGAAGTCATTCTACACCTATCTTGTTCACCTGATCTTAAGCCCTCAGATTTTCACTTTTCCGCTCTTTATCGAACGACGTTCAAGGAACTTCCTTCCCAAATGAAAATGCGCTTCGATTGTGGCACAAGTTCTCGCCTCAAAAACTATTGTAAACAGTGAAGGATAATATATTATTGATGACTATAGTCACTGTTATGTGTATTTGTTGTTTTTGTTAATCTTATGAGAAAATGCTACGAACTTACGAACCAACGCAATATTTACAAAACAGAAAAAAAATTCCTTCACACATTGCACACCACCCTCCTGTAATCCAAAACTTACAATTTGTCCCTATCTGGTTGAGCAAAATATCATCTGATATATTTTTCATCAAAAAGGTAACAAAGTATGAGAACTATTTAAAATACCGAAATTGTTGTGAGCTGCTTTTTGCATTACAGCCTTCTAAAAAATCTTTCATGGACTGGCTTACCAGGCGTATCAGTAAATTTTATTTGAATTTATACATCATGCATTATGCAACATTGGAATGAGTATATAAACATTTCACCATAAATACCTAAAAACCAACATTTGCTTGCAAAACGTTATTAAGGAATTATGAGTACGTGGTTATTGAACATGAGTTTTATTTTAAATATTATTCATAAAATCTTGAAAATGCGTAGTAAAATCGATTACTAATATCCTAAAATGTCTGTAAACACGTCGGTAACGCAAAAAAGAGCGATTTTACATTATCACTATTCTTAATCAACACATATTTTGTCTATAAGTTTTATTATAAGCTCTGAAGTATGTCACAGGAACATGGTAGATAACAATTATTTCTAAATTTGTTGAGACCTCCTTGAGGTTAAGTATAAAAAATGTTGTCAGGCCTAAATTAAATATTTTACCTGAACTGTGGCACTTGTCAAAAATGCCACGAAATTCTTAAATGCATCAGAAAATCCAACCTTTAATTCAACAGAATCGAAATTAATGTGTTTTCAATCAATACTGTGTATTTATCATCACCTAACGCTGTTTCTTTCATCACCAATTATGAGAGGGAGGGAAAATACTGAAACACAAAATAAACAGTTCAATCAGTAACAAGTGTTACAAACAAGTTGCTGCTGTATTCGTAACTATGGCTCGCCGAAAACCTATGATCAGCTACACATATAACTAATACAATTGGCAATACACACAACTGGATCTTCTTTTGGCACGGAAGGCACAAGGTGTTCTATTTTAGGAAGGATTAACGTGTTTTATTATGACACATCACTTGAACTGCAGAGCTATATAGATTGTTTATAAACACGTATTCCTGAGAGAGACGACCAAACAAGGTAACAATGAGAGAAGTTTATCTCCAGAAACAATGGCAGAGTCGATATCTATAAAATATATAAAAAAAATTTTATTTGTTGTGAGAATTCCCACACTTTACAACCCAATGAAGCTACTAAAGTTAAATATTTCAGGATCAAATTGTCTGTATTACTTCTGAAAATGTGTACCACTTGAATTCTTATCGTATAATGTAAGCAAGATATCTACAAAAATTCGGCCAATCCAAAAATTACATCATTTTATGAAAGACTTCTCACATACTGCAAGCACAATTAAACTCAAAATTAAATATTGCGACATCCAAATGGTCTGCGTTATTTATTAAAAAACTTTGTCTTGCATATTGAAACTACTGGAAGGAACTTTCAGGTTAAGCAACACTCATTCATGATGAAAGTTTGATACATGTTCCACACTTGCAAGCTCTATGGATTTATCCCTTTCTAAAGTGTCTCTATAACTTATTAAAATAAACACACAGCTTTCACTGTTGTCATATATGCAAGATATCTACAAAAATTCAAACAAAAATAAAGCTTCACGCAGTTATCGTTTTTCAAACTAAATATTGCCACTCTTAAACTGTCTGTATGACTTATTAAAATAGCTTCAGGTTACGTATTGCTGCTACTGATAAAAAAACTCTTGAGCGAGGTAGCACTCCCAATAGTAAGACATTTGTTATACTATGTCTGCTACTACACAAGAAATGAATTATATTCATCCAATACTGCTGATTTCCGTTCCACAGTTAACAAAGTACAAAAATGTATATTAACAATTTATTCTGTATGTTAAAACTGTTCTTTGATGCTGAATTAATGCTCTTACAGTAGTTTGAACAGGATTCAGACACACAGAACATGTTTTCATCATCCTAGCGAGTCTACATCCTCACTTGCAATTTTACTTTACTTACACTCCAGCTTCATACGATAATCGATGCTTCCTGATTTTCCTCTTCAATGGATACTACTTTATTGTTATGTCAGTTATTGCCCCAGCAAGAAAAATAACGTCTCTAGTTAATACAGTTTGTGGGTTAATTTGATACAGTTTTGGGGCAAGTTAAACAGTCTAGCGAGTCTGTATCCTCACTTGCAACTTTACTTTACTTACACTCCAACTTTATACGATAATCGATACTTCCTGATTTTCCTCTTCAATAGATACTACTTTATTATTATGTCAGATACTGCCCCAGCAAGAATGATAATGTCTACAGTTAATGCAGTTTGTGGGTTAATTTGATACAGAATTTGATAAACATTTGTGACAAGCTGCTACACTTTTGAGGCAACTTTATACAGTTTGAGTAATAATCTGATACAACTTACTAGTGTGCGCATCATCAAAAATCTAAGTTCAATATTAGCACTACAATCATTTCTCTATTATATGCATCAGTGTAAATTTATTCCCTGTCTTTGTAATGTTTGTTTTAATGAGATAATAAACTACAATGCCTTGACTTGAAAAGTCTCATCTTCCCTTGTGCTTCTTGTGCTTATCATAACTTGAAGGAATGAGTCTCAATCTGCTTAGTCAACATCATGCTGTCTTCTGTATATGTGCTCCGACACATTCTCCAGGTATGTTTAAAATTGCGAGGTACAGGAAATTCGTTTCATTTTATTGCAATTTACAGGAGATAATAGGAGAAACTACAAAACGAAGACAGAGACAGAACACCAAAAGAGAGAGGCAGGGAAACAGCAAAAGAAGTGATAACTGTTCTTCACTGAGGAAAAGCGTTAATAAATATGCCATACATTTCACAGCGCTTCAGTAATTCTGTCAAAAAGCGGAGACAGACAGTAAAACAGCAAAAGAAGTGATAACTGTTCTTCACTGAGGAAAACCGCTAATAAATATGCCATACATTTCACAGCGCTTCAGTAGTTCTATCAAAAAAACGGAAACATTTTCTTTTGGTGATTATATTTTATATAAAGTAATTGGGTGAATATCATACTTCTCAGTTATCCACAGGAAGCACAGTGAATCAACACATTAAGTACAATATTTATAGAGCCTGTTGTCATCACTCAAACCAGATATATTACTCTCCAATTCAGGCCCTCATGAGGCAGTGCCAAACGTTGGATACAAAAAACCTAACAAGACTTTGTTAGATAAGAAGAAGAAGGAGAAGTAGATCAAGAAAGTATGAACAGTATAATTTCCCATCAGACTCAGTGAGCATTGCTTAATAAGGATATTAATGACATAGTGCTCTGTATTTCTAATACTAATTCCACTTTGCCTAAAGTCTTACTAGGTTTTGTCAGATGATAAGAAGACAGTGCAATCACTTAAGCTTCCTATCAGACTCAGTAAGTAAAAGTGTAAAATAATTATGTATTCTCTTGAGATTACTTAACAGAGATGTTAATGATAAATTATTCTTTATAAAAGACCATTAATCTGTCTGTATCTAAAAGGTCTCGTCAGGTTTTACCATATTAGAGGAAGATATGGTTCAAGAAGAAACATAGACTTTAACCTCTTCCTCAGAGTACAGCTATTCCAAACAAGACAGAAGAAGCTTGAGGTGAAGAGAAGCTAGAGCGTCAACTGGCAGCATCTGATTTTTTTTTCTTTGAGGCAACAGCCAAATTGTATGATATTGTATGTATCGTTAGATTTTAACTAACGACATTAGTGTGGACGATTGGTCATTCATCGGTACATGTTGATGAATTTAATAACTCGTAATGTAAGATACCTGGGAACAATAGGATTATATAATCTAAAGCTTAAAATAAAATTTCCTTAAAAGAGTTACACTACGCAAGAGGTACAAAATTATAGGAAAGTTCACAAGGCTGCTAACTGTCATAACCACAGCTATATCACTCACAGACAAGAAAGTTCCAACAGATTTTTAAATATATGTATGTTTTTAAGAGTGAATTAGATAAAACTGCTGAATCGTTATTGAGAGGCGATGGTGATGACGAATGCGTATCAGCAATAGGGAGAACGCACATCCAGCTGCCCCTAAAAGGTCTTACACGGCTTTGAAGGTGGTAAGAACAAGATAAAATTGAGCTTGCACTTCAGTAAACATCTCATACATTGGGGTAGCTATGCCGAAAAGACACAGATAAAAAGACATTAAAAGTTATGTGTTTATGAAAGCATTTGGTGGAGAAGAAGAAGACGATCATTACGATGATGGAGATTATGGTGGGGAAGAAGATGATGATGACACTCACAATTGGAAGACAGTCTCCAACAAATCACTTGCAGTTAGTAAACCAAATAAACTGGTAGAGTGATTTGTATTCTTAGTGGCTTCGAAATTAGGGGACCAAAATTCACGTGATATTGAAATATTATCTATTCAAGAGGACCTTTGAGAAGCATAGGTGCTCCTCTGAAGTGGTGGGAAAAATACAGTAAAGGCACATATGATAACCTAGCCTCGGAAGGGTGAGAAACGTAACATTTAACTTGTGCACTTTCCATTTCCTCATGTACTGACTGACAGAATCCTATTTTAGTTATAATAAGAGGTTATCCATCGTAATAAATCCAGTATCAACGAACAATTATGATGTATAAAATCAATTGTTAATGCATATATTCGCACTTTGTTAGGTGTGAAAAAGAAACTATTGTTGTTTACAGAATGTAAGTTGACTTTAGTGTAGTAGACACAGATATAACACAAATGTGTAGCTTGTAAGGGTGCTGCTTAACCCATAAGGGCAATAAGAGAGCTGTGAATATTTTAATAAATAACACAGGCGTTTTAGGTGAAGAAATGTTTAATTTGAGGCCGGCCAAGTTCGAGTGTTGTCCAGTTCTTACAGACTTCTTGCATATTACGACAACCATAAAAGCTGTGTGTTTATTTTTGTAAGTTATACTGACACATTAGAAGTGGAAAATGTTTAGTTTAAATCTCTATAGGGGTTTTAAGTGCGGTTCAAATATGAGACTTTCGCACGAAGGAGTGCTGCTTAGCCTAAAAGTTCCTGTCAGTAGTGCCAGTGTGCAAGCTGTAAGTACTTTAATAAATAATACAGGCAATTTAGACGCAGAGTACATAATCTGAATGTTCATTATACTGGCAATGTGGTAGAAATTTTGTATAAAATGATTCAGTAAGTAATAGGTTTAACATCAGAAGAGGCACCAATGTTAGCACTGAATAGGGGATCATGGAGGAACTGTATAAGGGGGGCTATGCTCCAGACTGAACGCTGAAAGGCATAATCAGTCTTAAATGATGATGATGATGATGATTCAGTTATTATTTTGATGGATTTTTGGTAAAGTTTTTCCATGTATTATAATATGTTTCTCTGCTTTGCGTATTTTAGTAAGTAACGCAGACATTTTAATTTCCGAAGGATTTAATTTTTGAAGATCAATTGCGCACGTAAATGGTGAAAATTTTCACAATGACTGATAAATAATTTTCTATTCGAGATATCGACTCTCACACTGTCTTTAGAGATGTCTCATCACTCATTGCGACTGCCTTCAATCGTCTTCCTGGTGAATGTGTGTTCAGAATCAGTCCATGTACCCCCTTCCAAGACACAAACACCGCATGCCTTTCTTCCCTAAAACAACATATTGGGTTTTTGTGGCGATAATTTTATTTCACGTTAGTGTAGCTGATCATAGGTTTTATAGCAAGCCATAGTTCCGAATACAGAAGCAACAATTTGGTTTTAGTACTTATCGTCAGCTGTAAGTTTTTCGTATTTTGCGTTATCTTCCCTTCCCCTCCTACAATGGTGATGAAAGAAACAACGTCAGGTGATGACACTGCACAGATTATTAGACTGGAAGTCCTTTACATATTTAGATACTGAAGAAACTAGACCTTGGGCCAAGTGACATCTTCGTCAGCTTTGACTTCTTTCTTTGTTTACCAGAGTGCCTCTCAAAGATTCTCTCGAATATATCGGTTCCATCTTCCCCCAAGAAATCACGAAGTTCCTTCATGCAGTCTTACTACGCGCTGTTTAACGTGGAATGGCTACTTCTATGAACAACATGAAGGCGTCGTCATAGATAGTTCACTTAGTCCAGTGGCGGCCAACTTCTTCATGGAACATTTCGAAGCAAACGCTATGGAATTGACAGCTTGTAAGCCTGTGGTGTGGTACAGATACTTCGATGATACCTTCGTTGTGTGGAAACATGATGAGGATCAGCTCGGTGACTTCTTAAGACAACTGAACATGCTCCATGTCAACATAAAATTTACCATGGATGTACAAAAAGGACCAGCATCCGTCTGCCGCGAGCTCGACTCCAGTTCACCACTGACAATAGAATGTGAAGTTTTGACAATGCCAACCACTCTCGCTGGCAAAACATCAGAAAAATCATCAAACAAACGTCGGGCAAAGAACCCGGGACAGAACCCAGTAGGCAATTTGTCAACAACTGGCAACGAAAGCCTTAAGAGTTTTGTGTTTCGATACTGTTTCAATGCAAAGGTTGTACTTTGTGAGGCATTCCATAATACTGTGGCATTTTTGGCAAGCATCATAACTGAGGTAAAATAATTAATTCGAGCCTTACAACGTTTTTTTGTACTTAACCTCAAGTAGGTCTCAGTCATTTTTGCAATAACTGTTGTCGATTATATTTTTCTAGTGATACTTGATCTTCACTCTCCTTTTACCTGCGACACATACTCGTACTTTACACTCATCAATCACGTTTTATAGACAAAAAATACGTTGGTGATGAAAACAATGATAATCAATCCCAACATTATCGTTTTGGGTCGCCGCCGTCGTTTACAGACAATTTGGAATATTGCGAGTGCATGGACGCAGAAATAATTACTTTCAGGTTCTGTTGTGTCTTAAACCAAGTATTATCCATAGATCGAACTTTGAACGTTTCCTTCCAGCACTGACACCTGTTGGTGACAGTGAGAACAACTGTGATGGAGAGATCGAACTTGTGTTGCTTTTTAACAGTGGAAGCATCTGTTGACGAGAATAAGCAACAGTGAAATGAAACGGTATTCGATTATATTACCTGTTTTCAGGGTTTTTCTGAATAATATTTAAATTCAAATGGCTCTGATCACTGTGGGACTTAACATATGAAGTCATCAGCCCCCTAGAACTTAGAACTACTTAAACCTAACTAACCTAAGGACATCACACACATCCATGCCCGAGGCAAGATTCGAACCTGCGACCGTAGCGGTCACGCGGTTCCAGACTGAAGTGCTTAGAACTGCTCCGCCACAGCGGCCGGCCAATAATATTTAAGGTAAAACTCATGTTCAACAAGTATGTATTCATAAATTGTTAGTAATACTTTGCAAGAGTATGTTGGTTTTCGGGTATTTACGGGGAAAGATGTTACTTAGTCATTCCAATATTCCATAGCGAATGTCATATACTTTCGAATGAAATTTACCGACGTGACTGGTGAGTCAGTCCGCAGACGTTTTTTGAATGTCAGTAACGCAAACATAGTTGACAACAATTTTGGTATTTTAGACGGGTCAGATTCATCAAGGTATTTTTTGGAAATCTATATGTGAGATACTTTTTAGTGCAGTACACGTATGGGTTACATAGTAATTTGCTGTTGCATTTTAATGCTATGCTTCGACTTCAGCAAAGCTGGTGGAGGTGGAACACTATGGGACAAAGGCTTCAAAAGTTAGACACAATGGAACAACACCAGAAACAAACACAGCAACAGTTAGACACAATGGAACAAAATCTTCGGAAGTTAGACACCACACTTGAACAAACACGTGAAGATTTAACTACTGAGTTACATAACATTGAATCGAAACGGTAAAAAGTCTGTAATGACGTAAAAACACAAATTTGTGAGCATTTTCAGCCTATTTTTTCGCGGCATGTAAATGGATTACAGATTCACGAAGCAGCCATAAAAGAACTTGTGGGCCAAAATTGACTCAGTTGCATCTACCGATTCGGTTATGCAACTTGCAAAAACTCAGGAAAACTTAAAGGACACAGTAGATTCGATTTCAACACAAATGGACACTCTGAAACTTGGTTCAGAAAAACACACTGAGGAAATGCGTTCACTATCGGAGAAAGTAGCCGAACTTTCGGATCAGGTCACTAACTTATTTACAAAGGTAGATGATGATCTAAATGACACAAGACCCGTAGCCTTCACTGACACAGAAGAGTATGAACAAATTAGAAAATTCAAACAAAATCAAAATCAAATCAATACACAGTACAAAAGACAAAATCCGGGAAGTACAAGATCAGTTGACGCAGGTAATACAAGAATTGCATATTTCAGAGGACACTCGCGCTCCAGTACGGGAAGAGGGACATAGAAATACGGAACAACCACAAAATAATAACACAGGACACTTCGGAAATTATGAAAGAAATTGGCAAGGCGCATTGGATTTTGAGATGGAACCGCATAAAACGAAGTAACTATGAGCGATGGGCGACTCGCCGACACGATGATTTCGACTATAAGCTGTTCATTACTACACGTAAATTCAAAACATTTAAGAATTCTGACAACGACATTCATCCACAAGCATGGCTTCATCAATTTTCTCATTGTTTTCCTCCCAATTGGTCATTGGAGCACAGGTTAGAATTTATGTGTGGCTACTTGGAGAATGAACCAACTGTAAGAATGCGATCGGTGGTTCATTCACGATTGTCACAGTGAAGGAGAATTTTATCATGCCTTCCTCTCAGCGTATTGGTCTCAAGCTACACAAGACCGAGTAAAACATAGCATCATAATGATGAAACGTTTCGAACAATCTGAATTTTCCAGTCTTGTCAAATATTTTGAAGACATGTTGCATAAGAATCAGTATCTTTCAAACCCATACAGCCCCTCAGAACTCATCCGCATTTGCTTAATCAAACTGCCTGAACATTTACGACATATTATTTTAGCAGGACGTTGCAAAGACGACATTGAAGCTTTTCAGGGACTGTTACAAGAACTGGAAATTGACACTGACAATTGCGGAACGCGAAAACTGGAGTACAACAATTACAGGTCACATCTGTCACAATTCCGCGATGACAGAAATAATAAATGGACACGACAAGGCTATTCTTACAACGTAAATCATGACCAAAACAGACACCGCCCATATGACAACCGTTGGCAGAGTACTAATAATTACAGGGAAAGATCACCTCTCCGCAGTAATGACTATCACAGATACAATCAGAGAAACAGACAATATGGAAACCAAAACAATTATTATCAAGGGAGACAGAATAACTTCAGACGCAACAGTTCAGCCCGCAGTTACGATTCCGGGAGAAATTCTCCACCACATGACCGACAAACAAGAAACTATGTAAACTACCGACAAAACGACAGGCCTGAATTTCATCAGAACTGGCGGGATTCTAACAAGGCTGGGCCCTCTCGGAAAGGCGAATTTGTAGAAGTTAGGTCTCCTAATCCCAGTAACGACGCGCGCCAACAAAGAAACAGACGATGACGCACACCGCAGGCAGCCACGTGCGCCCGCTGGCTCAGGGAAAAGTAACATAGACGCTAACATTGAGAAAAATTCCAGTATTCTTTACCGACATATACCACATGATAATTGCGTTGAAGTTGAAACTCTGCGCACTAGAAAGGGTAGAGGATTACACCACATTTCACATGTAAAACCGTTTATTGAAAGATAATCTGCTTTTTAACTTTGTCTTTGTCATAAAACGATTCACTTCACGTTACTAGTATGCTTTAGAAACTGTTACCATGCAACAATGTTTGAAGTTAAATATCCAGTTAAGAACCAAGAGAACTTATTTAAACAGAAATTACGAATGCATTGTTATTGCGAACAGATGACACAGTGTTATTGTGTGTGTACATTCTTGCTTGTTAGTTGCACAATTACGTAACGACTATAAGGCTCACATACTTAGAACATATACTGGTACTGCTAATGAGATTCTAATGCAACATTTTGGTTTACTTGAAAATACATTCTGGATTTAAGGTACTTTCTGTGAGATACCAGATGACACAGTGGTTAGTTTATGTGACAGCTACACGATTTTATCACGACGCTACTAATGAGTGACAATTTACAAAATTGCTTTTGCGGTGTTTCTGTTTCATATCTGCACAGTTTTTCTGTATTATTCTGGAAAGTAAAACATGTTGTAGTAGTAACTTTTGTGGTATAGCTACAATGAGACAGCCTTTTCCGTAGCACAACAATATGTTACAGCACAGTAATTTCTTCATCAAAACAATAAGCATAATAACTAAGATATCTATACACAAAGCATTTCACTTTTGTTTATCATGAGGTAAGTATATTGACTTCTGCAGAACTTAGCTTTTGGAGGACAATAACTACGACACTTCCACAGAGATTACCTTACAGCAAGACGCACATTTAGCGCTACAGGACATGTATTTGAGTGATTAATTTTGTACTTAAAACATCTATTTTTAAAGATATTTGAAGTACAATGATACAAAGGTTTTCCGTGATACATTTCATTCCATTGCTGTAATCTGTAACACCTGAGTGTATAATTACATTAATCCTCAGGGGGGTACACGCTTACTTTGTGTATCATGTGTTTGGCAAGCACAAGGAGCCCTAGCTAATATGGTATTTGCTTATACAACTTTACACATCGGTACCATATTCCTCTAACACATAAATTACATAGCTATCTGATCATTTAACTGAGAGAGACAAACATTTCTTTTTACTACGTCAGTGACAGATGTTTACGCAATTACACAGCTGGATAACTTCACACTTATGAAATTGTATTTTGTTTGTACTTTGTGAACTGTTCATATTTTTTCAGACCCATTGTGATATTATGAGAGCTTTGAATGATGTATTTGGTATGGGATCACGATTTTTAAAGTAAGTTTGAGGCAGATGACACTTTTGACATGAGCAGAGAATTTTTTTAATTATTGGAGGAAGCTACGACGATTTTGAGATTTGCCTGAGGTGTTATGATGTTATTATTACGACGACGATGTGTATTATGCTGTTGAGGTATGTTTATGATCAATAAGCCGATGTTATATGAGGAATTTGATTATGCTAAATATTTATTAAGATGAAATATTGAAGAAGTGTCGACGAATATGTATATGTGTAGTAAGATAAGGAATAAGGAGTAGTGGTTAGGGACTCTGATATATGAAAAGGATGTTGGAAACCAAGAATCGTACTTTAAGAACTATGTAATGTATGTAAATGCATGAATGTATTACAATACCGACGAAGATTTTTTGGACACTGTTATATTCATAAGATTTTGTTTCTACACATTTGCAACGCAAATTCTCGACCCGTGAAATTTTGTATATGAGACTGCCACTGTAGTGGAAACTGCTGTCGTAAATATTTCCTTAAGAAAGTTAAGTGACCACCTGCACGTAATGTGTTGTGGGCACCCAGCTGCGTCAGATACCTGGAGAAAAAGCCATTAGTGTGTGCGTTTTCAGAGGCACAGGTAGAACAAAAAAGGGAGGCCCTTATCCTCGCTATTGACATTCCTTTGTAGAAAGCATCCCAAATACAACACGCTCAAACTTGAAAACATATGATTACACTGTGGAGCTCTTAATTTATGATTTACTGAAATGCCTAATGAAATGACGAGGACTATTTTATGTCTATACACCTGATTATGACTACTGTCTTTATAGTTGAGAGATTTTTTACTACCTTATGAAATGCCATATGGCTAATGAATGAAGTTTCATGCCTTCCTTTGTACATATTTTCATTTTTTGAATATCTAGTTTCTAGCTGCACTGCAGCATTGGTTAAAATAGAATTTTATAGATGTACTAATATAAATATTTTCTGTCTACAGATCCAATAAATACTAATTTTGTAATACATTTCCCAAAAATGGGGGAGCACAAAGACATTTCCCTTCACGGGAATTGCATACGGAATTTTCTTTTCAACTACTTGGTAATTTTTTTTTGTAGAATAACTTCTTGTGGTGCACCACTTTAATTACATAGACATTAAGATGTGAATATACATTTCCCTTGTCTGCATTGTTGTCTTTAGTGTAATGTTTATTTCTGCTTGAGCTATGTCATGTTTAGATATAAGTTATTTCATTTGCTGCTGCTGTTTGCCAGGCATAGTGTTACTGAATTTGACTTTGTGTTACTCTGCTAAGCCAGTTTACTACTGATTTATTTTTCTTGTTTGCTGCTCATTGCCTTATATTGGTTGTAATATTGTTGCTTACTTTGCCAATTTGAATTTTTTTGTCATTGCTGTTCGTGTTAAATGTTTTGTGCTGCTGCATTGCCTCGTCCCTTGGTTTAGCATCTGAGCTCAGTAGATTTAAGTTAGCTTAAGAGGGGGTAACCTATAAGAGAATGAGTTGCGATGAATTTGAAGAAATGCACTGAGAGGTTATACGAGAAAAATACAGAAAGCATGCTTGGATAGGATTTTTTTGGCTGGAGCAAATATCGAAATAAGACGAAAGATCTATGGAATGAAGTTTTGGGTTGGACTGCAGTGCCAAATGTTACACTGAAAACGAACCCTGTCCTTTCCTTTTGTGTTATCCCACTATGTGTTTGTGTGCCCTTGTGTATTTGTTTTCTTCCTGTCTCTGTGTAGTTTCATAGAATTTTTCCTTTTTCTAATACTAAGCTACATTCACTATGCTGAGGAATACTGTTATCCTCAAATATAATTGGCATTAATAATATGTTATTTACCTTGTCAATATGCTTAGACATTATTTATTCTGTTTTGTTTTAATGCTCATGTGTAAAGTTGATGTTTCAAAAGTTATTCTGATCTTTTATGTATTTACTTATGTCGTAATTCCTGTAACACTAATGTATATGTTAGTTCGATTCTTTTGTAAAACCTGTACCACAAATGTTATCTGTATTGTTATGTTCTTTAATGATGTATTTTGTAGCTTTGTTATTGTATTTTTATGTTATAAAATTGTAATTGACACCAGTTAATCAAATTAAGTAACTTGTAAGTTACATTTCACTGCACACGTTTCTGTTGGTCATAGTATATGGACAATATGTGAGAAGTAGGGACTGATAGTGTTTGCACGTGTGTTAATAATTCAGCAAGGGACTGGTTAACAGCATTGCTGGTTCTAAGGATAAAAAGAAAAGCTTGTGAGTGCACAAGTGGTGGTTTATGGACTTGCTATATTCTCCACAAGACTCTTCGATGGTGAATGTGCACCTGCACAGTCGCAACAGATGGCTGCTGGCCGTCTCTACATGGACTACAGTGGGTCTGCATCTTTGATGACCCACCAATATCATTATTTCTACATGGACTACAGTGGGTCTGCATCTTTGATGGCCCACCAATACCATTATTTCTACAAGGACTGCAGTGGGTCTACACCTCTGGTGGCCCACCAATACCATATTCTCTACCAGGACTACAGTGGGTCTGCTCTGTGATGACCTACCTACCAATATTCTTCAAAACGTCGAATGACTCTGCTGTGGGTTTCCTCTGTTGTAGCCCATTACCTGTCAGCATGTCAAGAGTCAGCACTGTCTTTCCGTTGGAAGGACAACACTACTTCTTCAAGACTGCATGGACAGCCACTACTTCTGTGTGCATTGTCTTTTACTGCTCAGACTTTGATAAAAGAAACGGCAGTTTTACTGTGATAAATGATCAGGACTGTCTTTTTGGACTGTGAGAAAATTTTAGCTTTTGACCAACATTGTATTAATAAGTGTGTGCATTGGATATCTTTGTTATTGTAATTATGAAAAATTTTATCAAATCATTATTGGCCACTGCCCAAAACAATTTGTAAAATTATTTTATGGGGAGCATGGGGGCTATGTAAGTAGGCTGTTTATATTTTCTTATTGGCAACGTTACGTAGCGCTCTGTATGAAAATCACTGGCTGTGCTGTGTGCAGTCTGTGGCTAGTTAGCACTGTTGTCTGCCATTGTAGTGTTGGGCAGCTGGATGTTAACAGCGCATAGCGTTGCGCAGTTGGAGGTGAGCCGCCAGCAGTGGTGGATGTGGCGAGAGAAATGGCGGAGTTTTGAAATTTGTAACACTGGATGTCATGAACTACTATATATATTATGACTGCTAAGGTAAATACAGTGTTTGTTCTCTATTAACATCTTTCAATTGCTAACTATGCCTATCAGTAGTTAGTGCCTTCTGTAGTTTGATCTTTTATTTAGCTGGCAGTAGTGGCGCTCGCTGTAATGCAGTTGCTTGAGTAACGAAGATTTTTGTGAGGTAAGAGATTTGTGAAAGGTACAGGTTAATGTTAGTCAGGGTCATTCGTTTGTAGGGATTTCTGAAAGTCAGATTGCGTTGCGCTAAAAAAAATATTGTGTGTCAGTTTAAGCACAGTCATGTATAATTTTTCTAAGGGGACGTTTCAACATGATCAGAAACCTCAAAATCTTCGGGGCTAATACGAGCATTAAGGTTCTCTTCCTCCACAACCATCTTGATAGATTTCCGGACAATCTTGGCGACTACAGCAAGAAACGAGGTGAAAGATTCCATTAAGATTTTCAGGTGATGGAAGATCGATATCAAGGTAGATGGGATAAGCACTTGATGGCAGACTGCTGCTGTAACCTTCACCGTGATTGTTTTGAGGATCAACACAATAGAAAACCACACAGACGAAGTTTTTCCGTTGTTGTTATTGTTATTGTTGTGGTCTTCAGTCCTGAGACGGGTTTGATACAGCTCTCCATGCTACTCTATCCTGTGCAAGCTTCTTCATCTCCCAGTTCCTACTGCAACCTACATCCTTCTGAATCTGCATAGTGTATTCATCTCTCGGTCTCCCTCTACGATTTTTACCCTCCACGCTGCCCTCCAATGCTAAATTTGTGATCCCTTGATGCCTCAGAACATGTCCTACCAACCGGTCCCTTCTTCTTGTCAAGTTGTGCCACAAACTCCTCTTCTCCCCAATTCTATTCAATACCTCCTCATTAGTTATGTGATCTACCCATTTAATCTTCAGCATTCTTCTGTAGCACCACATTTCGAAAGCTTCTATTCTCTTATTGTCCAAACTATTTATCGTCCATGTTTCACTTCCATACATGGCTACACTCCATACAAATACTTTCAGAAACGACTTCCTGACACTTAAATCTATACTCGATGTTAACAAATTTCTCTTCTTCAGAAACGCTTTCCTTTCCATTGCCAGTCTACATTTTATATCCTCTCTACTTCGACCATCATCAGTTATTTTGCTCCCCAAATAGCAAAACTCCTTTACTACTTTAAGAGTCTCATTTCCCAATCTAATTCCCTCACCATCACACGACTTAATTCGAATACATTCCATTATCCTCGTTTTGCTTTTGTTGATGTTCATCTTATATCCTCCTTTCAAGACTCTGTCCATTCCGTACAACTGCTCTTCAGAGTCCTTTGCTGTCTCTGACAGAACTATAATGTCATCGGCGAACCTCAAAGTTTTTATTTCTTCTCTATGGATTTTAATACCTACTCCGAATTTTTCTTTTGCTTCCTTTAGTGCTTCCCCAATATACAGATTGAATAACATCGGGGAGAGGCTACAACCCTGTCTCACTCCCTTCCCAACCACTGCTTCCCTCGACTCTTATAACTGCCATCTGGTCTCTGTACAAATTGTAAATAGCCTTTCGCTCCATGTATTTTGCCCCTGCCACCTTCAGAATTTGAAAGAGAGTATTCCAGTCAACATTGTCAAAAGCTTTCTCCAAGTCTACAAATGCTAGAAATGTAGGTTTGCCTTTTCTTAATCTAGCTTCTAATATAAGTCGTAGGGTCAGTATTGCCTCACGTGTTCCCATTTTTCTGCGGAATCCAAACTGATCTACCCTGAGGTCGCCTTCTACCAGTTTTTTCCATTCGTCTGTAAGTAATTCGCGTTAGTATTTTGCAGCTGTGACTTATTAAACTGATAGTTCGGTAATTTTCTCATCTGTCAATGCCTGCTTTCTTTGGGATTGAAATTATTATATTCTTCTTGAAGCCTGAGGGTGTTTAGCCTGTCTCATACATTTTGCTCACGAGATGGTAGAGTTTCGTCAGGACTGGTTCTCCCAAGGCCGTCAGTAGTTCTAATGGAATATTGTCTACTCCCGGGGCCTTGTTTCGACTCAGGTCTTACAGTGATCTGTCAAACTCTTCACGCAGTATCATATCTCTCATTTCATCTTCATCTACATCCTCTTCCATATCCATAATATTGTCCTCAAGTACATCGCCCTTGTATAGACCCTCGGTATACTCCTTCCACCTTTCTGCTTTCCCATCTTTGCTTAGAACTGGGTTTCCATCTGAGCTCTTTATGTTCATACAAGTGGTTCTCTTATCTCCAAAGGTCTCTTTACTTTTCCTGTAGGCAGTATCTATCTTACACCTAGTGAGATAAGCCTCTACATTCTTACGATTGTCCTCTAGCCATGCCTGCTTAGCCATTTTGCACTTCCTGTCGCTCTCATGTTTGAGACGTTTGTATTCCTTTTTGCCTGCTTCATTTACTGCATTTTTATATTTTCTCCTTTCATGAGTTAAATTCAGTATTTCTATTGTCACCCAAGGATTTCTACTAGCCCTCGTCTTTTTATCTACTTGATCGTCTGCTGCCTTCACTGCTTCATCCCTCAAAGCTACCCATTCTTCTCCTATTGTACTTCTTTCCCCCATTCTTGCCAATTGTTCCCTTACGCTCTCCCTGAAACTCTGTACAACCTCTGGTTTAGTCAGTTTATCCAGGTCCCATCTCCTTAAATTCCACCTTTTTGCAGTTTCTTCAGTTTTTCCGTATGCTAAGTGTAATGTTTTTAAAAAACTGTCTGTTTTGCCCTTTCTTCTTATATTAGATGGTGAATCAACAATGAAACTGCATTTATATGATCCTTTTCATACGCTTTTCTCGTTTTCATTTGACTCTGTACACAATGTGTGTCAAGTAATATTTTAAATTTTTGTTTGTTTGTTTGTTTATCTACATATTGCATGCTACCACAATAAATAGAACCAATCTAGCAAAATGTGTTACATATTCGAATTCAGGGCCATTAAGTTACCCTAAATTCACTGTCAATTAATTGGCAACAAAATCACTGTTGACAGGTATATCGAGTTAGGCCACAAGGATGTGAAAACGTATGACTATCATTACAAAGTTTACATTCAGTGGAAAGAAAGAAATTACGAAAATTATATGTTCATGGTACTTGTGGAAAGACAGGGGCAAACGAACGTGAACGAAGAATTTACGTACACATGTAAGCCAATGGTATTATTAGAACCGAAAGTTCAACAGAGCACTAGTATTTCTTAAAGTTTGCATTACAGTGTATAACAATATTGGCGTGTACATTATGTGCCAAAGAAGTGTTTAAGGAAGGAAAGAAAGGCTTAGAGGAGTATTATGAGTGAATGGCTAACATTCAAGCACCAAACTTCGGAGACGACACACTATTTTTTTCGGGAGTGTGGAAGACTCACAAAAATAAAATTAAATTATTAGAACATAGAAGGCAATGAATGCGAGAAAAAAAAAAACAAGGCAACTATCCTGAATAGATGATGGAGCAGTTTAAATGAAAGTTTTCTGTCTAAGACTAAACGTTGCACGAGATGAAAAAAGTAATCAAGGCAGAGGACCACCCAATCAAAAAGTACACTTTCCGTTAGATAACCAAAGTTGAATATTTTTCAGTGTTGTAGAACATTATCAAAGGAAAAGCCTAGCACTTTCTGAGTCGTAGATGGTGGGTTAATATAAGAGATAGGATGTAGAGCCTGTTGAAATATGATTCTCCATCAAGCAGAAAGATTAAATTTGGCACGAACTGTTGCAAATGGTGCTGAGTGGAGCTTTAGAGCATTAATTGGGTGCTATCAGGGTAATAGAGCTACAGGTTATGGAGAGAAACTAGCAATAAAGAAAACAATAGTACAACTGTTGTAGTTTAAATGTACGTCAACAATGAAACATATCAGCTAGACAGGCGCGAGAAAGGAATAAAGAAGTAAATAGCGGTAACAATGAGTTATCGCTTCAGCTGCTGAAGGGCTAAGACAGGAGGAAATTACAGGGTATTAGGATAGAGTTACAAATCAAGTGATGTTCCACGCCGTACAGTCTCCTAGTCTCAGAAGACTGAGTGCTTCCTGGAAAAGCATTAACGTCCTCAGCGCCATCGAGTGACGCTTCAGTCACGCACACGAGTACCGCAATTTTGAACTAATGAAAGCAGGTCGTCGGCACAAGAGTGTTGACAGCGGTAATGGTATTGCAGGAGCGACGCGGCGGCGATTTGATGTATGGAGCGGGAGTAGATATCTGTATGTAAATCGGTGTCGGGACTAGCCGCAGAGTAATGCCACCAAAATTGACAGCGGTTCGCGGCCCACCACTAACCATGATGTATGCAGATGCAATCCAGACATCACTCCACGCAATTGGCCTCGCCTTGCTTCGTCCGTGATGACTTGACCCACGACACACTAAACCAGCGTTTCTCAACTGCTGTGTCTTCTAATCTTTCGCAGGTAAAATATATAGAAAATAAAATAGTTATCTCTAAATCGTTTCTTGGAATTGCACAATTTGCTAAAAATCGCCCATAATTATACTTGATTATAAGCATTTAAACATGTTTCGTATTATGATAACTGTATATATTTTTATAATAATCATAGATATAATTTTCTTTTAAATCTAAAACGAACGATCTGTCATTCCAAGAATAATCTTCACACAAACGTCCCATTTTTGTGGCGGAAGTCATCTTTTGATCCTTTGTCGACGAGACCACCGTTGTCTTTGACTTTTTGTCGACGTTGTCGGATGCGTCACTAAAAAATCTCGATGAATACCCGAAGTAAATTTCTAAGAATTGTGGATTATTCCGTTATCACTTTGTTATATACTGGTTGTCCCACCTAAGTTTGCCACCTCATAAATTCTAAAATGAAACAAAATGTGAAAAATACCATTGGCCAAGGGTGGACCTATGTCAGAGCAGTTCACACAATGGCCCGGAATGCACAACCCCTACAAGTAAACAAACCTCTCTTCCAGTACAAAGCCAAGTTTTTCAATAGAACATGTACGTTTTCTCTGCCAAAATTATTATTAGTGGCACAGCTAGTAATGACAGTCTTGGTTTAACCGCTCTAAACAGTATACCCTCTGGTTTTTATTTAGACATTAAATAATGGAAACGATGCCACAGTTTTTTTCGGTAATGCTGTATGCCATAATACGGGTTGCTTATGCTGTCATGACGCCTGCTGTAGGCAACCGTAGATCTACTACGGCAGAAACTGTGGCACCTTTCTCATCCTTTAAAGTCGAATTTAAAACAGTGAAAATAAGTCTGTCGTCATTAATTGTACCTCTAGTTTTCATTTCTGTAGAAAAAAAATACATGTGCCATTACAAAAAATTTACTTTGTCTTGAACAACGTGTTTGTTTACATTTATGGATTGTGCATTCCTGCCCATTGTACGAGCTCCTGACACATGTGCATCCCTGGATGACTACAAGTTTCACAGCGTGTTTCGTTTCGGAAACATATAAGGTGGCTGAGTTAGGAGGGACACCCTGTATAAAAAAGGGTCGGTATTAATTTCACAGTCATTTTATTTTTTGTTAATCAGTCGCCGCGTGCCTTTTGCTTAGCTGCTAGCTACTGTCAATAGCTGATGTATCGAAATAACCAGCAACTAGTTGCATAAAAGGAATTTTCTTTCTTAACGCGTTTCAAGCACTTAGTGCCCTTCTTCGGGTTCTAATTCTAGCATTAATTGCGAGTGTCAACAATAAGATGCATGTAACATACTGCTGTGGTCTTGTGGTTCTCAGTGACTGTACACAAATGGTATAAAGAAGCCAAGAAACTAGTGCAGTCAGACATGACAATAATAAGCTAATATTGATCAGCTGATTATCTCCAGTTCTGACATGATGTCTGCACTTGTTGTTTGGCTTCTTTACGCAATTTCTGAAAGGCACTAAGAACCACGTTAACATAGCAATAGCCTACATGCGTCTCATGGTTGACACTCGCAGTTATTTCGATATTTATAACCTTCTGAAGAAGGGTACTAAGAGCCTGAAACCGGTTAAAAATTTAAGTTTTTTTATACGACTGGTTGCTGATTATTTCAATATATACAACTACAGTGGGCGAAGATGGGTAACATACTAAACTCAGCTGTTTCTTGCGTTTGCTACTTGCTACTGGGCATCATGGATAGATTTGATTTGAGGAAAAAGAGAGCCTTAGATGCCGACAGTTGTTCTTTACCTGAGGAGAGTGGAGATGAGTATATAAACATTCGAAATAAAATAAAAATTACGCAGTCTTCGTCATTTACTAACCAGAAAAACATAAAACCAGGATCAAGCATGGTCCAACGTAAGCGCCACTGTAAAGAAAAATCTGTAAGTTCCGATTTACTTGAGCGGATGATGAGGGGGAACCTACACCGATATGTATCCGGCGCAATGTTGTCAAATAAGTCTATGATATCTAATAAGCTGGAAAGCCGTTTGTATCGAAACAACCACAACATCTTTCATAACCGCTGGAATATTTTCAGCGTCTGCATGCATCCATTCAACCGTCTCAGATAAAGACCTTATGGCATCATTTAGAGTTTCTGAAATGGTTGCAAAGAAACAGAAACTCCTTGACATTGGCGAATAGCATATTTTACCAGTATCTAAAGAAATTTGTGCCCCTATTTTGTATCCAGAAGCAACTCAACATATTTCAAAAGTCAAATGGTGCAGTTCATAGGCGCATTACGGACATGTCAATTGACATCCTGTGTGATATTAAAGAAAACTTAACAAACACACAATTCGCTCTGAGAGTTGCTTTTAACCTTAACGACTCAAACGGACTGATTGCATCGCTGTATGTACTGATGGCGAAGATACACGATAGGAAGTGTGAAGGGGTTTATAACTTTTGTACGTAATAAAAACCCGTCAGTAATAGTTACTTGCTGCTTTTTACATAGAGAGGCTTTAATGATAAATACAAGGGACGGAAATCGTTTGGGTGACACCATTCGAATTGTTGTTTCAATGATCAAGGCGTGAATGTTTGAGAAACTTTGTAAAGAAATGGGTGCGATTAATAAAGTTAAGTCATTCCACAGCAAAGTGCGTTGGTTTTCCAAGGAATAAATACATACCGCAGTTCTAGAACTTATTGACGAATTACTTGAATTTTTTGAAACTAGTGATAATAACAAGTTTGATAATTGCGAATGTCTTAAAAACCCCGTTTTGCGTGCTCAGCTGGTGCACCTTTCTGATATTTTCAACCAACTTATTGCTTTAAATGTAAGTATGCAGGGACGGCATGAAACGACCATATCACCAAGTGATAAAATCAGCGCTTTTCGAGAGAACTCACCCTACACTGGGTCTCGGCGATAGGAGAGAGATATCTAACTGCTTTTCCTGCCATTGCTACCGCATCAAGCGAGTTGAATGCAGCCGACAAAGGAACAAGTAAAAAGGTACTTATCTGTGTTCGAAAAAGAATATCCAAATACTTTCCCTCGACATCGGCTGCTAGATGGGACTGACTGATTGCACCTGAGAAGGAAAACGTATCCAAAGCGGAGTTAAACATCTCCAAAGTAGAGCAACTTATCGGAAAATCGTCGAATACAGTCCCGAGAGTGAAATTCAAAGAAAACGCTCCCAATGTCTTTTTTGGATCTCAATCAAAACTGGTTATCCGGATGTCGTGATCAAACCACACTTCCTATACTGCCCTTCCGAACGTCGTCATAGTGCGAGTCTGGGTTCTCTACATTTAAGAATACAAATAGAATGTGACTACACGCCTCGCCTAGTTGACGTGGACCAGCCTGAGCGTGTGTTAGTCATGAGTTCGCCCACGCAATGATCTACTTTGCCAAAATCTCCAGGGTCTTGTACCTCATCAGTTTTAAGTTTTACGTCTTTTTATCTTTCTGATGTTAATGTTTGCTTCTTATGTTCCTGCTTAAGAGCTGTAAGCTGTTTTAGGTTCGTATGTTCCTGTTCAAGAGTCTTAAGTAATAAATTTGATTTGCATAATTTATCTCTTAACCGTTCCAAAACAAAACAAATTATTGCATCTACTTTCTATGCTTTTTTTCATCCAGGAGAAAATCGCTTATTTGGTTGCCGCGAAAGTTGGAAACCTACTTTGGTGATCTCCAAAGGAAAACTGGTTGAGATACGTGGCGATAGCTGACTCGCCGATCTTCCTCTGATGACATGGTCTCTTCTCGCAGTTACCTACCGTCCATTGGAAGTGGTGTTCAGAAAGTGGGTATGTGTATGATTCCTGTGCTGGCTGGGTTTTGTTGATAAAATATTTCTAGTATGCGTCTCAAGTACATATGACTGTGATTGACAGACGAACTGCGTATTTTTCTCATCCACATATAACAAAATACTTTGTTATTCATTTCTATGTATACTAGAACGTTAAAGTAAATAATTAATTAAAGTCATAGGTTAACAATCATTAAAAATCATTGGTAAGATTGTAAGGAAGAAAATATCACTTTTTGTATGAAACTCCGTAAAACATTTTCATTCAGTCGTGTGTAAACTAAAATATAAATATAAACAGTTAATTAAAGTCATTGGCAAACCATAAATGTAAAACAATTAACAACAGACTAACAGTCTTAGAGTACATTACTACTATTTGTGAAACTGCTTGGAACAATTTTTGTGTTTCCATACAGATAAATACACAATTCATTTTTCTGACAGGTTTTCGTTCTGCTAGTACATGAAGTTCATCTACACATTCCTGGAGAAATGAGATCATAAATGACGTGAAGATGACCGTAAGCACCTAATCTCTCGTCGTTGCAATGAACAGTGGCAGGAAGATTGCAATATTTGGATCTTTTAAATGATTCACTCTCAGTTTCATCCTCAGGTTCATGCGCATCAGGCGCTTTCTTCTCGGCAGCTGGCATTTGCAGTTGAAATCCTTCCAGGTCCTTAATATCTATCTATGGAATTTTATTTCGTTTTGTGACTGCTCTATGTTTAAACCAGTTGTTAACCGTATCTAAGTCAAAGGAACTGGACGACGACCTTCAAAATCGATTTCCTTATCTTACATACGGTAACGCACTGTTTGTTGATCAGAGCTGTCATCCCCACTGGTAATATCCATGTACAGGATAGGGGAGGGACATGTTAGTTACATATTTTCTTCTTCCGTTTTGGACCAGCAATCTACTTTGTGTTCTGTATGAATTCCATAAGATTTAGATGCCATTACAATCCGCCTGTCATCTCTCCCTTGCACTAAAACTATCTTGTCATCACTTCCCGGGCCACAGGAATTATTAAAGTCATGCCAAAAAAAAAAAAAAAATGCTGAAGCTCGACATGATTCATAACTAATGATCTAACCCTGTTTCCTAGTGAATATCTATTTATGCATTCTGATGCAGAAGTAAAGAAATAGTCAAATAATTACTGAGACCATTACTACAGAGGGCTTTCCAGAATATCGCCGTAACCTACAAGAGAAACATCTTATCCCCCTACGTGTTGTACTCTAAGATACTAAAAATAAAGTAAAATAATCTAACACATTTTTCACCTCTCCACTTTAAGCATCTGCAGAACGACAACTATTCTGAACAAAATACTTCACTCTCCATAATCAACTCCGTTACGGCACGCTCTATTTGGAAGTCAAAGGATTCACTTCAGGTGGCTCTCTTAGTACTACAAGTTGATGTGAACACGCATCAAGAGATTAATTCATTGGTGATGATTTTGGCACAGCAAGAAACGTTTCAGTTCCGTCGTTGCTTTTGAGACCACTTTTTCTGAAGATATTTCCCTTATACAACTCGCGGGCAGTTGCAATGGGCGATCAACGTCACCGTTTTCGTCTTCACACAAATCACTGGTGTCTGACGTTTCGTTCAACATAGTAATTACTTCACTTTCGGGCAAAATACGTGTACCATTTGGCAGCTGAGAAGCAGAAAGATGTGACCCCACTTATAATAAATACTTTATTACTTGAAAAGAAATTTTAGTTGCCATTTCTTATCTCAGAATTAATGCTCGCACTATGATGCTGGTGAATGACAAAATATTAACAAAGTACTGACACGCACACTAGTGATAGTTATTTGTTCCACAATAAAGAGCCAATCTTCGTACACCTATCACTTACTGTATGGGAGCGACCAATAAGAGGGTATAAATACCATCTTCCTCCTAAAGGAGTGAGATTGAGGTGAAAAAGAAGCCTAACTTATGGCGCACGAATACCCAGATTTCAATCACCCAGTATTTGAGAATGAGAGCACTTAGAGTCTGGCACGAACTTTATACATAATTTCAGGCCTTTGCGAAGCTTTTCTCATTAACACCAAGTATAAATGGTGGAAGGAAAAAAGTTTATCGCTTACTTCATTTCCACTGTTCATGCAGCAAAAATGCCACATTAGACATGAATTTTTAATCTATTACTTCTTTACTAGTGATTCTATTCGCGACACCTTCGTTTTTGCATAGACCGCTGAATTAACTTGCAAAACTGCGTCGTTGTACGACGAATAGTTCAGGAGATATGTCATAAACATTGCGTTTCTTGAAAATGAAACCGCAGAGCGAAATTCGCTAAACACAGAGGTGAAATATGGGTACCAATATGTGCAAAATAAGTTAAATATATCTGAAATAGACATGACAAGTGCGTACAAGGGAGAAGCCACAGGTAAAGAGCTCCTGCTAAACCACTAGATAGTGTTTCTAACAATTTTGATGAAAACATTACTTAACACCAGGAAGGGCATACTGTTGGGGTAAGAACCACCAACATCTTCTCCGAATAGGGTTGATGTACAGAGAAGCAGATGAAGGGGGAAGTAGAGAGACATAGAGGAGAGAGAAGGAGGTGAATATAAATAGGGGAGGAGGAGATTGACAGAGAGACGGGAGTGGCAGAGACAGAGTCAGGGGAAGGAGAAGATGGCAAGGAAGAGTGAGAGGAGATCGAAAATTGAGAGGGAGGGAAGGAGGAGATGAACCAAGAGATAGAGGGAGGAGGAGATGGGCAGAGTGACTGAGAAGTAGGAGGAGGAGGAAGAGGAGAAGGAGGTGAACAGAGAGAGGGGTAAGAAGAGATTGACAGAGAGTTAGGGGTGGAGGAAGTGGGCAGGCAGAGGGGAAGAAGAAGATAGAAAGGGGAGAGAATATAAGATGGACAGAGATAGCGGAAGGAAGACCAGGCAGTGGACTCGGAGAGTGGGAAAGAGGAATTGGACAGGGAGAGGGTGAGAAAACATGGGCAGAGAGGGGGAGGAGTAGGAGATAGACCAATAGAAGCTTGGAATAAATTCATTACAAGGCAACTGAAAGTACTCAGGTAGTTACAGAATGAAGAAAGCATTAATTAACAGAAGTGCATAAATCTGAGACGTAAAAAATGATGACATAGGAATAACTATGAGTGAGATGAGTATGAAAAAGCTTTGAAAAACTGAGGGACTGAAAACTGTGTGCATCAAACACATATCAAAACAGTCTCAAAGTTGTTAGCGAGAGTGAGATGCGTTTCCAATTCTTAGTCAATTATTGTTAGCTATGAGAACGGGGGAAATCTTAAAAGATATGTGTAAGGGTAAAGAAAGTGACTTCATAAAAAATGAAAATTTGGTGGAATTTAATAATTATGGAACAAGAGGCTATCGCTCTTGTCTAAGGCACGAAACCTATTTTCACACCAAATTAAGAGTAGAATAAAAAATAAGATAGAATTTTACAAAAAGTCAAATCAAGTACAGGTTTAGATCCTGGAGGGAAACTAGGGCTGAAATTTTGTATATACCGAGACTGAAATATACTGTCGTTTGAAAATACATTGTCTAGACTTGACAGTTTTCTTTATAAAGGGGAGTCAGACAAGTGTCTCTACTCACTATGTAACTCGGATTAGATGTTGCAGAAGACTATCGTCATTGCCTCCCATAGCTTGCCTTAGTATTGTTAGTATTTACAGTAGGTTAGGAGCTGAAATATTCAGTTACTAAAGAAAATCCGGCTGTGACTCTCATAACTCAGAAATCCCTAACTCTTTGAAATGAAAAGTTCTGCAAACAGCTGAATTACAGAAGTAGATGTTATTGCAATGTATAATTTAAATAAATGTCCAGATGTTACTGTTTCGTTTCATTGTACCAATTTTTTTCTGTACTGATGTGTCCAGAACACAAAATACAGTCACTGGTATATTTCTTCTTAGCAGCCTGCAAACAGTTTTTAATTGATTTGAGTGCATAAGTTTGCTCAAGTAATGAGATTTAAATCTTCATTTATACTGTTAGTATTTTCAGCACCAAAAACACATGCCGTTAAGATAAAATAAGCTTAAACTATTACGAAAGAAAATATTTGCCCCATTGCAGTAGTTCTCATCATATGAGACACAATTTCATCCTTGATTTCAAATATTAAAATTCTTAGAAACTTTTCATATTTGGAAGAAAAAACACCTTTCGTCAAGCTCCGAAAACGCTGTTACCGGAAGTCGTCGCTGACGTTGCTGAAGGTTAGTAGCTCACCTTGGTCCCTCAAAAATTTATAATGGGACCCTCCGTCTCACCATGTATTTATATTAACATTATACAGATGAGCAGAATTACGCCTTATGACAGGAAACAACGATCAGCAAATGTACGGAATTTTATTAACCAGACAACACGACCTTGTTGCTTAGAAACAGCATCAACAATGTCCCTCCTGTACTCCGGATTGCTCCACCAAAGACAAGCCAACTACAGGATAGTTCCGTTTGTGGTTATATCTCTGACTCTGACCATAGAGTAAATATCTCTTGAGTGAGCATTCACATGCGCAGAACAGATTTTGTGTTGTCAACATACATTGCCGGCCTGGTCACGTGTTCTCGGGACGTCGTATGTTTATCCGTAAAGCGCCCTGTATATTTCGAATGTCATTACATCCCTAATACAGACGGATTCTTTTCGTACGTGTCGTGGATTATTTATATATGTTGCGCAGACATTTTAACAGTATCCATTTGATACCGGGAATAAACCAGCTACGTAACTATTAAGAGCAAGTGATACTGCATTCTGCTTCTTTGAGATAGGTGTCACAGTACAGATCCACTCGATTTTTGGTAGTTTTCGGTTCGATGCGGCACTTTACAGTACTATAGAGCCTGACGTACATTTTTGCAGTGATATTCTTGCAAAACGACTTGACAGTACGCTAGTACTTTTGCAAGTGTCCCAAAATCACCGAATTTGCCGCACATTAGCGATTATATCCCTGCTAATTCGTCCTTTTTTCTGCTATTTCTGCATATTTATTTTCTCGTTTCTGCGACCTAAAGCACAATTTTTCTTACTGGTGACACTTTGAAGTGTTTGTTTAACATATTTTACGTACTTGCTCCCAGTTTATTAAATAAATAGTGGACTGAGTAAGAAGGGGGAAAAAAGGCGATCGGAGAATAAATGTTCTATAAAGCAAATACAGTTGGTCATGTAAGAGTCAACCCATATAACACCATTAAGGGAGGTGGAAAGTGACACAAATGAAAGAGTTTGGGGACATGTTTACTAATATTTTACGCTTCTTAATCAAATGGTGAAGAAAATAAATCCAAGGCAAAATACACCAAAGAAGGTGAATGTGTACTTTAGCTACACTATTGTGTTTTGTATTTGATTTGTGCAGAAAATGTATTTAATCTGAATGCAGAAATTGGTAGTAGGTGCTGTGGAAAATTAAAAATAGTTGGTATAGAATCTACCTTCAGCCACACTTGTCCAAATTTTTCTTTGTCTTAACATTCCTCTTCCAAGTGTTTTGAACATACTTTGGAATATTTTGTGGGAACAAAATTACTCCTCCTTATTTTCTGGATCCACATCTTTACTCGTTGTTCATCCTTCGGGGAAACAAAAATATAAATCGTCCATAATCATTCTCCATGTCCTAGACACACATAACATGGTCTCCTACTGTAAATGTATAGTAAACAAAAAGGTTTGGACACACATATTATACAAAGATATTTACAGACTATCATTCTATTGAATTTATCTGTCTCCTGTTTTTCAAATCTATATACGTAATCAACAAGTCACTGATAAATGCATGGAGGATAGTATTTGCTGATACAACTGACAATTCCCTTTCCTTTCCCACTAGCAAATTTACGAGAGGAAGCGATTGTTTGTAAGCTTCTGTAAGAGCTGTAATATCTACTATATAGTCATAAAATCGTAGAAAAATAGGTCTACAGAATCAAGCCTTAATTAAAATGCGTCTCAAAATTTTTAAATACTATCCCTCATTTCACATATTTTTCTTTGCATCCGTAGCAACAACAGTAATTCACCATCGCTATTACACTATCAACAAACGGTGAAAACACAACAAAAACTCTTGATATTATAAACTTCGAACTCCGCGGAAAGCACACACGCACAGCGAAGTCCAGAAAACACGTGACAATCCTGGTTTAATGTTGATAGCATGCGCAGAACGCAGTGCTCACTCCAGAGATATTTATTCTATGACTCTGACGGAATATGCGCAGTTCATTATAAGTAGAATGGAGGGAATTTAAAATTTTGCAAATGTACGTAGTGATCCGCTCGCACTTTTCCTAGTTTATATACGATATAAGCGCATAATATTCACAAAAATACTTGTGGGAAAATTTATCTTGCAGTTTTAGTTTGCCGGCAGGAGTGGCCGAGCGGTTCTAGGCGCTACAGTCCGGAACTGCGTGACCGCTACGGTCACAGGTTCAAATTCTGCCTCGGGCATGGATGTGTGTGACGTCCTTAGGTTAGTTAGGTTTAAGTGGTTCTACGTTCTAGGGGACTGATGACCTCAGAAGTTAAGTCCCATAGTGCTCAGAACCATTTTTGAGCCAAGTTTTAGTTTTAATAACAAGACGTGCGATAAATGCGTAGATATCTCGCGACACTAGAGACCAGTACATTATCATACTCTTTATTTCACAATTTCATTCGTTGGTTTCGACAGATCAGCGTAATATTTTTGCCTTCCAGTTTAACCCAGGATTCTAGTTGCACTACAGACTCGTTTGTGACTACAACCGTGATAACTGGGTTGACAAGTGGCGGGGGGGGGGGGGGGGGGGGGGGAGGGGGAGGGCAAGCTACCGACACTTTCACACTCCAGCACAAGACTTCAATGAGAAAGCGGCAAAATAACGTCAACGGAATATATTGTACTGACCAACTGGTATGGAGTCACATGATCATATATTGTTATAGCTTATTTTACATCACTGTTTGTCCTGAATACTCAAAGATAAGGCGTCGATTTATCAATAGAGGAAATATAATATCCGGGCACACACTATTTCGCTGCTACATCAGTGCGTGCATTTGTGCGTGCGTGTGTGTGTGTGTGTGTGTGTGTGTGTGTGTGTGTATGTATGTGTTTGTGTGTGTTTGTAAGGCACAGAGAGAAAGAGAGATCGGTTCCTTGCGGAAATCGTACTCAACGTATATACAATGTGGCACCACTGGAAATGCACACAATAAACTGCAGAAGTTAAGTAAACGTTAGAAAGAATGTATTTCAGTTACTACGTTCCCTTTTATGACTTCCGTAATGACAATCTACATCTACATCATACTCTGCAAGCCACCCAATGGTGTGTGGCAGAAGGTACTTTCGGTACCACTATCTGATCTCTCCAATCCTGTTCCACTCGTGAATAGTGTGGTGTTACCGCCAGACACCACACTTGCTAGGTGGTAGCCTTTAAATCGGCCGCGGTCCGTTAGTATACGTCGGACCCGCGTGTCGCCACTATCAGTGATTGCAGACCGAGCGCCGCTACACGGCAGGTCTAGTCTAGAGAGACTCCCTAGCTCTCGCCCCATTTGTACAGCCGACTTTGCTAGCGATGGTTCACTGTCTACATACGTTCTCATTTGCAGAGACGACAGTTTAGCATAGCTTCAGCTACGTCATTTGCTACTACCTAGCAAGGCGCCATATTCAGTTACTATGAATGTATTCTGAACAGATAATATTGTGAATCATGTACCGTCAAGAGCGACGTTCATCATTAATGGATTAAAGTTAAGTATCAAACTAATTCCCTCCGCTTTCTGAATTCTAATTTCTTGTCATGCTCCAGACCTCACGTTAGTATAGTCCTTCCCTCCTCACGTCGGCCTGCGCGAGCTAAAACGCGAGCATTTCGGCCTCCACTAGTAACACGGTGATGGCTCTTCTGCCAACACAACAAATAGTGCATGGGAAGAAAATGGTTCAAATGGCTCTGAGCACTATGGGACTAAACATCTATGGTCATCAGTCCCCCTAGAACTTAGAACTACTTAAACCTAACTAACCTAAGGACATCACACAACACCCAGTCATCACGAGGCAGAGAAAATCCCTGACCCCGCCGGGAATCGAACCCGGGAACCCGGGCGCGGTAAGCGAGAACGCTATAGCACGACCGCGAGCAGCGGACGACATGGGAAGAATGATTGTCGGTAACCCTCTGTATTGCCTCGAATTTTCTCCTCGTGGTCAATACTTGAGATGTATATGGGGGAAGTACTATGCCGTTTGGCTACTACTGAAAAGTGCTGTCCCGAAATTTCAATAGCAAATCTCTCCGTGGTGCACAAAGTCTCTCTTGTAACGTCTGCCAAGTGTGTTTGTTTAGCATCTCCGTAACGCTCTCTCGCCAGCTAAACGATCCCTTGACGAAACGCTCCGCTCTTCGTTGTATTTTCTCTATCTCTTCTATCAGTCCTACCTGATAGGGATTCCAGATATATGACCAATACTCAGAATAGGGCGAAGAAGCGCCTTATAAGCCACTTCTTTCGCGTATGAGTTGCATTTCCTTAAGATTCTTCCGATGGATCTCAGTCTGGTGTCTGCTTTTCCCACTATCTGTTTACGTGGTCATTCCAATAAAGGTCTCTCTGGATAGTTACGCATAGATATTTTGCGTCTGACGCTGTCTCCAACTGTTGTCATCAATTGCGTAGCTGCACAGCAGTGGTTTTATTTTCCTATGTATGCGCAATGTGTTACATTTATATTATGTTCAGGGTCAACTGCCAGAGCCTGCCTCATTCTCTGCAGGTCTTTCAGCAAATTCTTACTATATTCTGGCGTTGCTGCTTTGTTATAGACCGGAGCCTTCTACTAGATCACTTATACATGCTGTAAACAGCAACGGTCCTATAACAGTTCTAGGCGCGCAGTCCGGAACCGCGCGACTGCTACGGTCGCAGGTTCGAATCCTGCCTCGGGCATGGATGTGTGTGATGTCCTTAGGTTAGTTAGGTTTAAGTAGTTCTAAGTTCTAGGGGACTGATGACCCTAGCTGTTAAGTCCCATAGTGCTCAGAGCCATTTGAACCATTCCTATAACACTTCCCTGTGGTACTCCGGATAACCTTTACATCTGTCAATTTAGTTCCGTTAAGAGCGACGTGTTGAGTTCTGTCTGCAAGGAAGTCTTGAATCTAATCGCAAATCGCAAATCTGCTCCGATACTCCGTAAGCTCATTCCTTTTTTTTTTTTTTTTTTTTATTAAATGGCAATGCGGGAAGGTGTCAAATGCCTTACTGAAATCAAGGTTCATTTTCCAAAATCCTCATAATTCTTGATTATAAAACTTGTTTTACAATTATACAACAGATTGACGTCAACGATACAGGTCCATAATTGTGTAGATCTGTCTTACAGCTTTTCTTGAAAACGGGAATAACCTGCGTTTTTTTCCAGTCATTAGGTACTTTACGTTGCTCGATTTACGACAAATTACTGCTAGAAGAGGAGCAAGTTCTTTCGCATCTTATAGGTATCTCATCTGGTCCTGACGCTTTTCCACTACTAAGCCATTGTAGCTGCTTTTCAGTTCCGCGATCGAGTATCTCAATATCTGTCATTTCGATGTTCGTACGACGATTGAAAGGAAGGACAGTGTTACGATCTTCCGCGGTGAAACAACTTCTGTAGACCGAATTTAGTATTTCGGCCTTCTCTCATTATCCTCCGTTCCGGTGCCGGTATGGTCGTTGAGAGAATGAATAAAAGATTTTGACCCATTTACTGATTTTACATACGACCAAAATCTCTTAGGGTTCTTACTCAGGTCGGCTGACAACGTCTTGCTTTCGAAATCATTGAACGCTTCTTTCATTGCTCTTTTTACGCTCATTTTCACAACGTTCAGCTTTTGTTTGTGAGCTAGGTTTTTACTTCTCTTGAATCGAAAATGAAGTGCTCTCTGTTTACGTAGCGCTTTTCTAACACGGTATTAAACCGTGGTGGATCTATCCCGTCCCTCAAAACCACACTCGGAACATACATGTCTAGGGCGTATTGAGCGATGTCTTTGAATTTTTTCCATTTGTTATCCACATCTTCGTCCTCATCACCAAATATTTGATGCTGTCTACTGAGATATTCTGAAATTTGTGTCCTGTCACCCTCGCTGAGCTATCTTCCTGCCTTTCTTAACATTATTTGTAGAACCCGTCGTACCTTCCTCTACGTTAACTGATTTGATAAGTTCAGGTCGCTTTGTTGCCAGGAGGTCTAAGACGTTACCCTCACGAGTTGGTTCTCTATCTTCTCAAGGAAATTTTCGGACAGGACATCCAGAACATAACCACACGGATCCCTGCCTCTGGCACCAGTTTTGATGGCGTAACACTCCCAGTCTATACCTGGCAAGTTGAAGTCATTCCCTGTTACAAAGGCCTGATTAGGAAAATTACTAATGATATTCTACAAGTACCGTCTGGAGCGCTCTACAACTACAGATCCTGACCCAGGTGGTTTAAAAAAGTAACCAATCACCATTCTTTATCGTTCTTTGGTATTTAATTTCACCCACATTAGTTCACATTCGGAATCCGTGATAGTATTGTTAGATTTTATCGAATTTTTTACTGCAGCATACACGACGCCAACATTGGTGACTAATCTATCCTTACCGATAAAAATATCAGTCTGAACTTAGGTTTTGTTGGTCGTTGACGTCTGGTTTCAACCAGCTTTCTGTTCCCAATACTATCTGTGCATTATAACCTTTAGTAAGTGATACTAATTCTGGGACCTTTCCTTGGATGCTTCTGCAATTTACTAAAATCATATTAATTTTTTCTGTCTCTAATCTTGTAATTTGCCTGATTTAACAGGCACGCCGTCTTTCATCCCAAGGGAGGGGTTCTCTAACCCAAAAAAGCCCCATATGCACGCCACACGTAATCCGCTACCTTAGTAGCCGCTTCCTGCGTGTAGTGGGCGCCTGACCTATTAAGGGGATCCTTACAATTCTGCTCCCGATAGCGGAGGTCGAGAAATTCGTATCCGATACCGTTTAGACCTTCCACTCTGCTCCAAACCAGAGGACCACGATCAATCCTGGATACGATGCTACAAATAGACAGCTTAGTCTGCACCCCGCGTGCGTTGCTATTTGCCTTCACCAAATCAGCCAGCCGCCGAAAGGAGACGAGGATGGCCTCCGAACCCAAGCGGCAGGCGTCATTCAAGCAGACATGTGCCACTATATGCAGCCGGTTGCACCCAGTGCGCTCGATAGCCGGTGGCAGGGCCTCATCCACATCACGGTTGAGACCTCCAGGCAAAAATAACGAATGCACACTGGAATTTTTTCCCGCCTTGCCTGCTATCTCCCTGAGGGGCCGCATCACCCGTCTAACGCTGATGCTCCCAATGACAAGCATACCAACCCTCAGTACTTTCCTGGACTGGGCAGGGCAGGAAAATCGACCGTTGGCCCAACAGGAGAGGCATCCCGTGCTGACACAGAGTTATCGTCAACACTGGTAGCACCTCGGACCTGTTGCTAAGACGCAGAGAGCCAGCAGCACGGCCTGCTCTCCCTTTCGCCTTTCCCCCAGTAACACGCGAATCCATCTCTGTCTGCCACCCACTCCGGAGTGAGGACGGACCGGTCAGATGTTGCGTATCAGAATCCGCAGGGACGTCCGGATCACCATTGGATTCCAGCGGCAGCAAAGGCATCGCAGGTCTCGTCACTGGTGCCCCGACGTCATCATTAGCTAGAAGCTTGTCGACGGTAGCCAACGCAGCTTTCAGCTGTTTACGGTCAGCAGCCGATTCTCCTTGTGTCCGCTCACAACAAGCACAGCTCCTAGCCATATTGTACTGTGTGTAAAATACAGGGTGTTTCAAAAATGGCCGGTATATTTGAAACGGTAATAAAAACTAAACGAGCAGCGATAGAAATACACCGTTTGTTGCAATATGCTTGGGACAACAGTACATTTTCAGGCAGACAAACTTTCGAAATTACAGTAGTTACAATTGTCAACAACAGATGGCGCTGCGGTCTGGAAAACTCTATAGTACGATATTTTCCACATATCCAACATGCGTAGCAATAATATGGCGTAGTCTCTGAATGAAATTACCCGAAACTTTTGACAACGTGTCTGGCGGAATGGCTTCACATGCAGATGAGATGTACTGCTTCAGCTGTTCAATTGTTTCTGGATTCTGGCGGTACACCTGGTCTTTCAAGTGTCCCCACAGAAAGAAGTCACAGGGGTTCATGTCTGGCGAATAGGGAGGCCAATCCACGCCGCCTCCTGTATGTTTCGGATAGCCCAAAGCAATCACACGATCATCGAAATATTCATTCAGGAAATTAAAGACGTCGGCCGTGCGATGTGGCCGGGCACCATCTTGCATAAACCACGAGGTGTTCGCAGTGTCGTCTAAGGCAGTTTGTACCACCACAAATTCACGATGAATGTCCAGATAGCTGATGCAGTAATCGTTTCGGATCTGAAAAATGGGCCAATGATTCCTTTGGAAGAAATGGCGGCCCAGACCAGTACTATTTGAGGATGCAGGGACGATGGGACTGCAAGATGGGGCTTTTCGGTTCCCCATATGCGCCAGTTCTGTTTATTGACGAAGCCGTCCAGGTAAAAATAAGCTTCGTCAGTAAACCAAATGCTGCCCACATGCATATCGCCGTCATCAATCCTGTGCACTATATCGTTAGCGAATGTCTCTCGTGCAGCAATGGTAGCGGCGCTGAGGGGTTGCCGCGTTTGAATTTTGTATGGATAGAGGTGTAAACTCTGGGGCATGAGACGATACGTGGACGTTGGCGTCATTTGGACCGCAGCAGCACGGCGAACGGAAACCCGAGGCCGCTGTTGGATCACCTGCTGCACCAGCTGCGCGTTGCCGTCTGTGGTTGCCGTACGCGGTCGCCCTACCTTTCCAGCACGTTCATCTGTCACGTTCCCAGTCCGTTGAATTTTTCAAACAGATCCTTTGTTGTATCGCTTTTCGGTCCTTTGGTTACATTGAACCTCCGTTGAAAACTTCGTCTTGTTGCAACAACACTGTGTTCTAGGCAGTGGAATTCCAACACCAGAAAAATCCTCTGTTCTAAGGAATAAACCATGTTGTCTACAGCACACTTGCACGTTGTGAACAGCACACGCTTACAGCAGAAAGACGACGTACAGAATGGCGCACCCACAGACTGCGTTGTCTTCTATGTCCTTCACATCACTTGCAGCGCCATCTGTTGTTGAAAATTGTAACTACTGTAAATTCGAAAGTTTGTTCGTCTGAAAATGTACTGTTGTCCCAAGCATATTGCAACAAACGGTGTATTTCTATCGCTGCTCGTTAAGTTTTTATTGCCGTTTCAAATATACCGGTCATTTTTGAAACACCCTGTAGATATAAGGTGTCAGATGGCGCTACTGAGTTTGAAATGTATACAAAATATACCAAAGGAGAATAAAGTAACACTAAAAGTTGCTGTGCATATATCTCACTGTACTCTGAGACCGAAAGCTTTTAAATAGAAACAAATTTCTCTACTGAAGTTGATGTGTTTACATATACCTGTTATCAGAAATCCTGTTTACCGAAACGTTACTGCACGAGATAAATATTCAAAATAGAATGCACTGATCTAAATTGTATGCTGTCTACTAACACCAAATAAAATCTTAGTGGCGTCAAGGAGTTTCTGGCGACGGGAAAATTTACACTAAGAAGCCGCCTTAGACAAGGATATTCATAAGACTTACGCAAAGGCAATAACTACAATTAATTTTCTAACCACTAGTCTGCACAGTAAAATACTTCTTCGCAGAAACAATTGAAAAAAAAGACTAAATTAATTTACCGTTTATCAGACAAGTGCTGCTGCAGCGCGTCCTCTCGGCTCGGCAGCAGCCGCTTCACGTCATTAAAAAATACAAAAAAAATTAAAGATACATTATATAAATGCTGGTACTCAGAAAGAGATAGCCGAACAGACCAAGAGCGTAATCACGAAATAAAAATCTGCACCCCTGTCCCACAGACTGACAAGAGAACAAGCAGAAAACTAACCTTCGAAAGATAATTAGATTCGTAGAGGTTATTGTGCGCTCATTTCCATTTGCTGTGATATGATGAATCACCAGCTGGTTACTGTTATTATGCAAAATTCTCTAAGGTGCTAAGTGAATATTTCGCTTGGATTGAGTCCGAATGTTCACTGCTCTTCGTCTTCCATCATCGTCGGTCGTTAAAGTTTCCACCATGGCTGAAGTTTAGCCAAGTACTACGAAATCCATTCGTATTTTGTAAATCCGGATTGACGTCAGCTGTTTGTGGCGGATGAAAATTTATGCTGGACCGGGACTCGAACCCGGATTTTTTGGCTAAGAAAACGGTGGCCTTAATCATTTTCTTTAGGACCTCTTCCCTCAGCTCATAGCACCGCCTTGCGCTAGCTGGCCCTTGCGTCACCTTTGACCAAAGCAGTATGCAATTCACTTGTTGCATCAAACCAGGGGCTAGGTGTATGGAGAGAGCTGTTAGAACTTATTGTGTAGCTATAGTCGCAGCAAAGGAGTGAAGTTTATGGGTAAAAGAGTCATGAAATAAAATCGAATGGTGGGATCAGTTCTACAAATAACCGGTAGTACATTGTGCACTAGACTGGGAACAAAAATAGCGGAGGTTCCTGCCTCACTTAAGGTGAAAAATACGAAGGGTGGCAAACATCGCACCACTGTGCACCATCCAGATAATAATTGTCGTACTCACTAAGTATATCCGACACTGAATTGTGCATTTTTCTCTCTCTGTATTTTAAATCTAGGTTCTCCCACACATGACGATGAATCTATTCGGAGAGTCGTGAAGCGCCCTCTATAAACTGATGCGGAAGTATTGTCTACATTTTTTGTTATGGAGGATTCTGCAGTGTCGTACTTGCAAGTAGTTCCAGAAGTCCAAAGCGTCCTTAGGGCCGTCTTGAAACAAATTATGCACTGCTTCCCCCGAAATCAAGTCACAATATTTGCTTTGGTATGCGGGTAACACGTCTCATTCAGGAATTATAAGGTCTTAGTTTCAATGTGATTTTGTGTCACTCGGAGAACGTTGAAAGGTGGCTACACTGAGTCACAGCGCCAGAGATTGCGCCAAAGGTTATTATTCCGCCGCCTCCACTGGTGCAGTAGTAGTTCAGAGGTTGCTGTGGGCAGTCATTGTTGAGAGGATGTCGAGAGCAGTACTAGTTGAGAGGATGTCGTGTGCAGTTGTTGTTCTGTTGGGCGAGACAGTAGATGCTGTTCGGTTGGTGTAATGTATAGATGGAAGATGTTGCAATGATGAGAGTGTATTTTTCGTCAATGTATATGGAGATAACAAAAAACATTTTTTATTTTCACATTTCCTTAATGACTATGCCTCTTGGTCACAGGTTCAGTCAACAAAGCATCTGGCTCGTGTTCATGTATTAGACTTGTAATTCTGGTTTCTATTTCTAGTATTTCTGGTTTTTCAATTAGTTCATGGTAAATGGTGTTTAAAATATCTTGTCGTAGTGAGGAATAACCGTGCCAGATACATGTACGTTGAATCACGCTACCACACACACAACAGTTACACTTGTGCTTTGTTGTTTCGTAGCTTTTATAGTTGCTGGGGACTTAATTAATCAATTGTGTTAACGGAAATTTCTTGTCATTCTTTATTGTTATTTTATGCAGTCAGATTGCGTACTAATACTAGTCAGGGCCAACCGGTTACGAGACTTCGTAACCGGATACACAGCTACTAAAATTATTGCATAAATAATTAAGCCCCCGTGCAACGTACGCCAACATTTGGTTCAGGAAACGCCAGCCTGCCGCCGACCCACCGCAGCTAACACGATGTTCATCGTTGTCTTGGACTCCACAGCTCGCGCACAGTGGTGAATCCTCCACATGGATTACGTGTAGCCTCGATCTGTTCGCTACTTGCCATTAACCGTAACTAACCACAATGCAGTGACAGTGGGTGTCAGAGTAACGTAGTTCGTCTCTCACACTACGTTCCAACTGATGTTCTGGTGTTTTCTCTCGAACTTGTCATTTGGTCGTGCACGCTGTATGACACGATACACTGCCCATGCCACCGCCATTCGAATCGGTGGTAGTGTCTAGATAAAACATACCGTTAAAGAAGAGTGAAAGGCAGACGTTCTGTATCGTCAAAGATAGGGTGAGGTAGGGGGTTGTTAGTTCCTGTAATGACAAACCTATCAAACCCTAACGACTGACAGACTGTTCACAGACCTTTTCAGAAAGGAGGCAGTCGTCAGATGGAGTACGTTTCTGATCCTTGTGTTAGCGGACATGTTTTTCAGTATCTGATTGGGGGTGGATATCTTTGGCCACTCTGTTGTCGGGAAGAATGACTGCCGTTGGTACCACCATCTCCTCATCCGTACCCTCCTGCAAGGCTGGCTGTTGATTGCCTTGTGAAAGGGTTGCCATCTTAGTGGATTCGTCCTGTCGCATGGTTCTATCTGACAGGTCTCATCAACGTCGGATGGAGTGACCATCTGTGCAACACCTGCTTAATTGAGAGGGGGGGCCGTGATCGTAGAAGCAGTCGCAAATTCACGTGTCAGGATTTCAACAAGTCACAGTTGTAATCATGTCGATCTAACGAATCATTCTTCGCCACAACTGGGGCAAGTATGTGGCTGCCCATCACACCTAACGATCGCCCTACAGCCGCCAATGATGAGGTAGGATGGCATCTGTTGTTCGTCAGCACAGTTTTTATTAATCGTACCCCATTAGAGGCCGGGTACATGTAATTGTGGTTCATTCACCAGTTTGCCATAATGTTGGAAAGCTGTGGTGGCTACATCAAGTAGTACTTCGAATGGAGTTGGAAGACTCATAGCATACGGAAGCCGAGTCCTTCGTGATCAGTACAACCTGCACCGGCATAGCAATCAGAGTGTTTAAATTTAAGATAGTTCTCGTTTAAGTGCACAATTATGTTGCACAGCTCATTACTGACTAACTTTATGTAGATGACACTGCTTGTCATAGAGAGGTTGATATACTGATTATGTCCTGTGGATCAATTATAATTGCTTCACACATAAAACGTCGAACTTTAAAAGCTTTTGGCCATCCATAATCTGGTTGAAAACTAATGTTTGTGGTAGTTTGTCCGTATGAATGTGCCATATTTTGTAGGCCATTTTGGACTAGCGGAGATGAAGCAGTAAACTACAGATGATATGATTTCGTAGGTGGGATCAAAAAAACAGCATGTGCTCAATGCTCCATTACCGAACGCATACTGCCACTTTGGCTGTCTGAGGATGCCTCCAGGACCAACCAAAATTTCCCTATTTCTTGGAGTTGAAAAATTTTACTCTCGCATATTTCGTGATACCCACACTGGAAGAGACAACTATCTTATTGGCATTTTAGCCTCTCGATACAAGGATACGTCATTGATGGTTGCAGTGTCTGTGTCTGTATAGTGTATCTTTACATTACACTGTTCTCCAGAAGTGCATGCATGCCTGAAGGATCCCTAAAGCAAAGACACAGACGCTGTATGAACACAGACATTGTAACTATCAATGATATGTTACCAAATCAAATACTCAAAACATATTCAAACTGTTTCAAAAGTTCTCAGGCAATTTAATTGATAATTATGTTATTAGTAATAAAAATACTTCGACTTCAAATCTTAAAAGGAAACTAGTAGTTTTTAAAAACTCTCTGGTAACTATAGTTCTTTACATATACTGTGGCATCCAACTGAAGGCCCCTCCAGGAATGTCTGTTAAAGCAGGGTCATAGATCGGATGAAGAATATGCAATAACTTCTCCAAGAGCATTATACTTCTAGGTTTTAAGGCTTTTTGTGTCAAATAAAGAGAGAGAGATAGCGAGAGAGTATACATAAAAAGATACTTTATTAGTTTACACCATTATTTTAGTGAGACTACAAATTCTTGTACATTAATGAGGAATTGCGAATTTTTATTGGACAATATCCATATATATAATAGTAATTATCCATTTCTTCGCAGTCTCTTTGTTACTTGAATCCTAGTACCTGTTGAAGACACAGTGATTTTCGCTAAAGTGTGTGCAACGCGACGATTCACTGGGACGCTTCGTATGCGGATCTTCGTTGCTTGGCGAGCGAGGAAGGCGGATCCAACGAGTTGTACACTGAGACACCAAGCTTCTTTGCTGTAGAGCATGTGAGCGGTCGTCTGGGATGAAGCATGTTGCCGCCTTCCACATCACCTAAAAATAAGACGGCGATGAAACGTGTGAAAAACACTGGGAAACAGGATGATAACAGATCGATTCTATGAAATAATGTATGTGCCAGTAAACAAAAATATGCAGTGGCATTTTAATTTTCAGCAGTTTTAAATTAACTATAATGCATGAAATCTTATGCTCTGCATCGTTTATGAAGGGGATTCTTATGCTTAACACTACAAAATAGCAAACATCTTTGTTGCAGTGCAGCTAATGACAAAGGACAAAATAGTAATCTTGCGTCGCTTTGAAGTGCCATAAAATAATTGGAACTTGTACCAGGCGGTAAACTGACAGCCCAGGGCTGACGCATGCCGTGGGAGAGAAGTGTGTGTACGTGCTAGTCAGATGTGAGGGATCAGCACGATTAAGATGGGTCGATGTAAAGACGTTACAAAACGACAAAAAGAAGCTGTCGTGATCGGAAGTATCCATGACCAAACCGTAAAAAATTGTATTCCCCGATTTGCTGGTATATCAACGCGGACTGTCCATCGTGTCTAAAATGATTGTTGTACCACTCGCAGCCATCTAACACAGTGTAAGAGTGTCATAAATGAATCCTCAGCGACAAGGACGAGAGTTGAATGCGATGCCTTGCAGATTATAATCATTTCCAAACCCGACAGGAATAACTGTAGACAGTTAATGTAGGCCTTCTTATCCACCTTACGAGGGAATACACCCTACGAAGAAAAGGGAGAAACAGACGCACCATGTAGAAACTATCCAAATGGGACGAAAATCGGCAGATGTAATGTACATGTACAGAAAGACAAAAAATTACAGTTTCAGAAAAATTGGATTATTTATTCTAGAGAAAAAGCTTCACAATCTAAACAAGTCAATAACGCATTGGTCCACCTCTGGCCCCTATGCAAGCAGTTATTCGACTTGACATTGATTGACAGAGTTGTGGGATGTCCTTCAAAGGAATTTCGTGCCAAATTAAGTCCAACTGGCGCGTTACATCGTCAAAATAACGAGCTGAGTGAACGACCTTGCCCATACTGCTCCAACCGTTATAAATTGGAGGTTGGCAAGCACGAAGACAACCATTATAAACTATCGCCGTGTGTGGACGGACAGTACCTTGGTGAAATGTAAGCTTAGAATGTCTTGTCTTGAAGGGCAAGAAAACGGGGGATGGAATATTGCCAACAATCAGCTGTGTCGTAAAGTTGCCACTAATGACAACCAAGGGGTGATGCTTTGAAACGAAATGGCACACCAGAGCATCAGTCTTCGCTGGTCGTCAAGGCTCAATTTGAAGAGAGTCTCATCACTGAAGACGATTCATCTCCTGTCAATGATCATCCAGGCCGGGCTTGTTGGTGTACAGAGGTCAATGGTAGTAGACGAAAGGGCACCTTGACTCAGTTCCCTTTCTGTGAGCCGATTATCTCAGTTGGCTACACACTCGAATGCTTACATCTGTCCCTCGGGCACAGTTGCTCTGCAACCGCTTATGTGGAAGAAATTCACAAAGAATTTATGTCGTGGTATCTAGATGTCCCCTGTTTACTATTCTTTTCAGCTGAGATGAAATTGCGCTGCAGCGTTAAATATTCACCCATCGGCCGCCAAAGTTAACAGTTTTGCCAAAGTCCTTCATAGTGCGTCGGTTTCTTATTTTTTTATTGTTGTGTGTATCTAAGAAGAGTGATGTAGTGAGTGGCCATTTGGCGTCGGGTACACAGCGAAAGGCCATTGCTCACAACTGCACGTGAAACTTCACATCTTTGTTGGAGTAAAGAGCACAGAAACTTGAGAGCAGTCGACCAGAGACGAGTAGTGTGGTCCGATGAGTCGCGATTCTTCCTCTTTCCAAATGGTACAAGGCGCAGAGCGCACCGACGGGCAAATGAGGCGCTTTATTTATATTTTTTCTTCTCTTGAATTTATTAGTCTCTGGACAGAACACATACAGCCCGTCACAATGTGTTTCATTTAAGTACACTTGTTATGTGTCCTGGGGGCACACATCACTGCAAGAGGTGACTATTGGGAGGGCGTAAGTAGAGTTGTTTCTGTGTAAGGAGGCATTTCCCCGGTTTGCCAGTTTTCCTCGGAATAATGGCAGTGACGTGTGGTTACTGGTAGGCGCAGTGAAAGAAGATTCAGAAATAGTTATTTGTTTCCATAAAAATACACGTAGCGTCTTTACTGGTGGCTGGAATCGTCTCCCAATGCCTGCTGAACAATTGCCTGTGCCCTCCCGCTTACCATCCTCCTTTGTCATCCGTCATATCGTGCTGATGGCTGCCGAGTAGCCATGAAATTCAACGATATTGGCCTGCCGTCCAATTGGGCCCTACCGAGTCCTCCGGAATGTCACAAACGTTGGTGTCCTCATCCTGGTAGGAAGAAGAGATCTTCAGGTCCGCCGATCTGCGACAGAGGCAGACTGTGGATGTGATTATGAGGAGGAAGCCATCCCTCCCAGTAGCAGCTGCTCTTCTCCGTAGCGTGCAGAATATCTACTACAGGCTTGTGCTAGGAGTCACCTCGCTACAATCAGGGAATCGAGTATGAACGTCATGTATGGCATTGACCCATCTGATCGACTGCCTTACGAGTTAAATTTCTGGGGTATTTACAAAGCGAATTAATGGCTAGTGTTTACCCGACATCATTCGTCATGAACGCATAGGCCTTGTTATTACGGAGGTATCAGCAGTTTTACTCCCGCTCTACTTGCTTAACGAGTTTGTTGCATTCACCTTTTCATCTCTTTTGTCACATAACAAGGGTAACCTGACCCTGTTTGGCTTCTCTGAACCATTACATTTTGCTGAAGTTTGCTGCCTCGTCAGAATCGCCGGTTCTGTGTTTTGCCGTGACCCAGTCGCGATGGACAAATGTTGTCGTGCGGCCGCGTCGTGTCGCCATTGCCAAAATGTAGCGACATAGCTTCGCTGTGGGACGTTGAAAATTTTGCTCATTTTACTGCTCTAAACAAAGCTGCCACGCAACATAATCTTCTTCTGTAAAAAGAATTCCTCCTGATAATTTTGGAAAAAGAATCTTAACCTTTACTATAGTAATCCTTCTCCACTTAACAAAATTCTTTATCAGCGTAATTTATGTAAATATTTCTCTTCTCCTTTCTGGTACAAGCCACTCGTGTGTGGGCTTTAACTCTGCTGTCGTTATCTTATTCCTTCGGAAAAGCTAAAATGCAGAAATGACTGCTAGTACTACGATTATACTAGTGGTGGCTACACAGATGGTAACTGTGTTCTGCTTTCGTCCTTGGTTTCATTCCAAAACATGTCTTAACATTTGATCGACAGCAATTAGTCCCTTTTCTGGACAAATTGTTTGTCTATGCTCTGTAGCACCGTAGCATTTACTGCTTAATAGAAAGGAAATAATCTCAATAGATAAAATGCTAAAGGGGCTTTCCGGGCGATACACTAGTACGCTAGTAATTACGGTACTACCCACACTGGTCGCTCGTAGATGGAAGTCTAAAACTTAACTCTGTCCAAATAGGTGTCGCTGGATTCGGATATGTAGGGGCATGTGGCCGGCACACCGCTCTCCCGGCCGTATGCCAGTTTAAAAGACCGGAGCCGTTCTAAATCAAGTAGCTCCTCAGTTTGCCCCACAAGGTCCGTGTACACCCCTCCTGCCAACAGCACTCAGCAGACCGGATGGTCACCCATCCAAGTGTTAGTCCAACCCGACAGCGCTTAACTTCGGTGATCTGATGGGAACCGGTGTTAGCACTGCGGCAAGGCCGTTGCTTAGATCGAAGTCTACTCCCGCTGCATCACACTCACTTCAGTTGTCAAATATACCGCTAAGCTGTAACTTTCCTCTTGTCATTCTTGTAAAAGACTTGCTTTAAAACAGTTCACTATTACCTTTTCTGTCTTGTGTACAGAATAAACCAAATGATTTCAAACTCTCTGAAAATTCGTCTCTGGCTTCATAACTACCTTGTGACACTCGGGTGCGTTCATTTCTGCAAAGAAAATCTGTACTTCACATGTTCGGTTATCCGTTTGAACTACTTGTGTAGGCTAAATAGTAATAATTCCATGAATACACTTAGCAAGTTCTTCTGCTGATTTAACAACGTCCATTTCGCGTTGTCCAGATACAAGTAATTAACGGAAAATTTAATCAATCTGTTAATAAGATTCTATCCAATTGGATATGCATGAATCATATAATATTCAAACTGTGAGTTAAAGTTAGTTACTGGAAAGTGTGTGTGTGTGTGTGTGTGTGTGTGTGTGTGTGTGTGATATGTCAGAGTAAACTTTAACTATGGAAACATGATAATAAAATGCTAAACTGCTTTCATTTATGGTAATAATATGCTGCAGACCTGCACGAAATTCTTTTTCCGCTTGCAAAAATTATTCGGGTGTGAAAGTGCTTGATTGTTTATGCGTAACATGGTGGATAGCTTCTTGAATTCTTTCCAGTTCTATTCTAGCATCACTTACACTGTTTGCTAATTCCCTTATTAGCCTAACTACGCCTACCTTGCTGTCCAATGTCATTAGATAATTCTGTATTATATCTAAATCCTTATTAACGGTAACCGTTGTATCATTAGCATATTGCTGTAATTCAATTGCTATTTTATGCATTGTTTTAGGTATTTTTAACAATCCTTGCATCGTATGGCAGTTCACTACTCTTTCTGTATTCTCGCTACTTCTTGCACTTGGTCTGTTGTGGCTACTATTCAAACTTGAAATATCATTACTGTCTCCTGTGACAAACGCGTTTTTTAGTAGTTTCCCGCCAGAATCCAGCCATCCTCTCTTCCTCTGCACAGGAGAATATGGAACTGTACCTATCACCTGCTGAAAAAAAAAAAAATTAAATGTGTGTGAAATCTTATGGGACTTAACTACTAAGGTCATCAGTCCCTAAGCTTACACACTACTTAACCTAAATTATCCTAAGGACATACACACACACACCCATGCCCGAGGGAGGACTCGAACCTCCGCCGGGATCAGCCGCAGAGTCCATGACTGCACCGCCTAAGACCACTCGGCTAATCCCGCGCGGCTGCTGCAAAAGCTGTCTCAGCTTATCATAGGAGAACTTAAGATAATGTCATCATACTCGCTGACTGTGTACTATCACTATGTTCTATAATCCCATCTTGCAACTGTCGATCTACTATTTCCTGTACTAAAGACTGGAAATGCTTAGGCAGCCGTTACTGTTTTCTGAATAGTGGCGGATGATTGCCTCATGGTGTTCTATGTTGTGTGATTGATGTAGCAGGTAACACTCCCTGTGGATTAATCAAATCGTTATACTGTATTAAAACTGATTCCATTAATGACCTATCTACACTATGGAGGTGTTAAACGCTTGTCACAACACAAGTATGTCGAAAGCTTCCTCTGTTCTGCCTTGTATCTTGGTATCCTCAATATCTTCCTCTTCGAGAACTCTAACGTGGCTATCAGTAATCCCTTTGGAAGACTTGCTTCATCTCCCCCAAAATTGTCGAAGCTTATTGGCGCTATAAACTGACCATTAAGATCCCTTGTAGACGTTATACACCTACGTACAAAACAGTGTTGCTCACCCATGTTATTACTTGTTAGTGGCTCTACCAAACAGAGAAACTTTCCTGTACGTGCTGATACTCTGTCGCGTAAAACAACTTTTAATGCGCTTATACACAATTTATTCGACGTCACCTATTCAGTGGATGCATCTAGTGATATAGAGACATTTGCCGCTGTTGTACCCAATGGAAATAACTTACGATCAAGTTCAATTGTCCGTTGCCTGAAGTTGATTCTAGCACGATGTCTAACGAGAAAATCTAACCTAAGTATCACAGTCCCAGAGTTGGCCACACTTCCACTTTCTCTTGGAACCTTATGTTTCCTATTTTAAGCTCGAGCCGTGTTGTCCCGATTGAATCAACTGCATTGCCGCCTATTGTGGCCCTTGTAGTCTGCTCTTACCCACGAGGTCCAGACTGACAACCGATATGTGTGCCTCTGTATCTACCAAAAATTCATATTGTTTCCCTTTAACAGAAGCCACCAACAAACAGTCAATCTCTGCATGCGCGTGGAAAGCACTTCTATTTAATGGGAACGCTTCTCGATGAAACGACGATCTATGTTGTCTATTAACGATTTCTTTTCCCCCTTATAGCTACCCACTTTCTTTGACTCACACCCCTATGCCTTACGACTAATTCGTTGACAATTAAAGCATTGCGGTTGCTGACACTGTGATTTAAAATGACCTTTTCTTCCACAGTGATAACATTCTGTATTCGATACAACATTTTCCGAATATTCTGAGACTTAGTAGCATTATATATCTATTGCAGATAATTGGCTACCTACATCACTGCTGCTACATCTTGTGGATTTTCCATTCACACTCTGTGAGAAAATGCCGGAGAAATACCTCTTAGGAACCCATTCAGCGTCCTGTCCTCAGCCCCTCTCAATGAAGCAGCATCAGCGTCCGGTTTACAAGTTAACTCATACGTTTGAGCGTTCAACTTGCATATCCTGTCCAGAAACGCTTCACAGTCTCATTTGGCCATTGTCTCAAATTACTTTTCTCGAAAGAAACAAGCACTATTTCTTTTCTGTACCGTTGATTTAAGCCATTTGCCAACTCAGTAAGTGTGGTTATTTTACTCAAAACCTCATGGTTCCTAATGTACGTGTTAGCCTTACCAGCCATTCGCAATTTGGTCATCCGCGACGATGTTTGTTCAGATCAGATGCACAAGCTGGCTGCGGATAACACGTCCTGAATAAAAATAATGACATCCTCCGATGTTTTTCGAGAAAAAAAGGGAAATTAGTCTATCAAAAAAATGGTTCAAATGGCTCTGAGCACTATGGGACTTAACATCTATGGTCATCAGTCCCCTAGGACTTAGAACTACTTAAACCTAACTAAGCTAAGGACATCACACAACACCCAGTCATCACGAGGCAGAGAAAATCCCTGACCCCGCCGGGAATCGAACCCGGGAACCCGGGCGCATAAGTCTATCAGCTACGGATCCACGGATGGGGAAGGTATTGATTATTGATTTAACTTCTCTAGGACCTGACTGTGAAGGATCTCCCGTTTGACTACGTAAACGCTGCGCCATTTGCTCGTTCTGTTCTTTTGATAATTTAATCTGTTCTGTGAAAGCTGATATTGTGTCTTCGGTAGTAGCTGCGAGGATTTATGCCATATTTGTCAGTATCCTTTTCCATCACACGAAGGCTTATACACCACACACAACATACACTGTAATGAAATTCAAAATCTAGTTCCTACTTCGTCTCGCAGACACCCACGTAACAAACACCTTTACCTGACCATACTGCAAGTGGAACGTATTACAGGAATAAACCTATCACAAGCCGCTCTTTGACAAGGCAAATTACAAATTTTATAATCTACCGGTATATAAAACCCTTTACTATAATTCCCCTTAAATTCAGATATTATGCTTTGCAAAAAGTAACTCTGAACTCACTATATCTTATTCTGGGCATGATCACCATCAAAACATAGTTGTGTGAGAAACAAACCTTTTCCGTGATTCACAATTGTTATAACTGCTGGTGTGGCTCTGTACGAAACGCATTGTATGGCCCTCTGATGTAGATGCTGGAATTTTGCAAGAGGCGACTACTGAGATGGCGTAAGAAGAACTGGTTCCGTGTGAAGAAGCACTCACCCAGTTCGCTCCAAGTCAGTTTCCCTAGGAAGGATGGTAGGGACCTGTGGTCACTGGTAGTCGCTGTGAAAGAAGATTCAGGGTTAGTTGTTGATTTCGATAAAAATACAGGTAGCGTCTTGATTTGTTGTTGGCATTGTCTGTCAATGCCCGCTGAGAATCGCGTCGTAAATGGGCTTCGGCCAGCTCAAGGCGGCTGGCACCGCACAATTTGTTTCAGCCGGCTGCTGCCCTGGCGGTTCGCCGCTTTCGGTAGCCCAGGCACCGGTTATATCGTCACGCCGCGACAGTGAGTGATGGCGACGCGTGTGTTGAACTTAAACGCTCGACTTTGGAAGTGCTCTGTACCCTCCCATTAATCAGTCCTACCACGATGACGGCTGCAGTGCAGCCGTGAAGTTTGAAGATATTCGACTTCTGTCTAGATAAGCCCTATTCAGTCCGCTGGAATGCGAGGATCGTTGGTGTCCTGATCCTGATGTGAAGGAAGACCTCCAGGTCCTCCGAGCTGCGACAGAGGCAAGTTGTGGTATTGTACTCTGCGACTGGTGATTATTGTGAGGTAGCCACATCTCCCAGTAGCAGCTGCTTTTGTATGTAGCCTGCAGGAAATCTGCAACAGCCTTGTACCAGATGCCATCTCTCTTCAATCAGGGAATCGAGTGCGAACTTCATGTACGCCATGGATCCGTCTGATAGACTGCCTTACGAGCTAAACTGCTGTGGCATTTATGGAGTGAAGTAGTGGCTAATGTTTATCCGACTTCATTCCTCACTACCGCATAGGGCCTGCCATTACGAAGGTATCAGCGGTTTTCCTCCTACCGTACTTGCTTAACGAGTTTGTTATAGTTCAGAAGTGGTTCGTAAAATCTTTTGGTATCATTTGTAGCATTCGCCTTGGGCATCCTTCCGTCACATAACGGAGGTGACGGAACCCTGTTAGTCTGCTTTACATTCTGCTTAAGTCTGCTGTCTGGCTCGCCAGAAACGCCGATTTTCAGTTTTGCCCAGACTCAGTCTAGATTGGCGAAATGTTTTCATTCCGGCCGCTTGGTATCGATGTTGCCATACTATAAGCAGATAGATTCACTCTGGGATTTTGAAAATTTTACCCGTTTTACTACCCTGTAAAAGGTTGGCAGGCAACAATATGTTACAATAAACAATAGCCGAAGGTGCCAAAGTAACATGAAAAACAGTTGTTATAGAAATGACAAAGTTCAGCTCTATTACTTTTTACATGTTGATGTCTTGGTTAGTAATACAGCTAATACTTGGTCTACATCTCTGTTTGACATTTTTAAGACATGTGTATGGTCTATGTAGTCCAAGTTGGAGGTTGTTCAGTGACGTTTTTGGAGTGCGTTTCGTATCATGTCTTGGGCTACGCGTTCAGGGTACCTTCATTATGAACCAAGGCGTTTATTTAAACATTTTTGACGACCAAGTGTTTCTTTTCTTCTTCATCTTGATTATGAATATGCTGTGGACACTCCTGTCTTCCAAGATGACAACAGCCGAGTTCATACGACAGCATGCATACGTTGCTGGCTTGGGCAGTACCGTGGTATCCTGTTGCATTTCGAATAGTCCGCTAAATCTCATCATAAATTTCCTCGAGATGGAATTGCTTCTGTCCATGTATCATGATGATTTCAGAAAACATCGCTCACGCGAAACTCAGCTTGCCATTTTCTCACATAATATCCTGCGAACTGTCAGTGAAGAGCAACAAGCAGATTTCATATTCCTAGATTTCCAGAAAGTATTTGGCACGGTACCCAACCGCTGACTGTTGACGAAGATACAAGCAGACGGGATAGGTTCCTAGATCTATGACTGGCTCGAAGACATCATAGGTAACAGGACACAGTACGTTGTACTCGACAACGTGTATTCATCAAAGAGGAGGCTATTCTCATGCGTGACTCAGGAAAATGTGGCAGGAGCGCTGTTTTTTCTGTACACATAAATGATCTGCCGAATAGGGTGAGCCGCAGTCTGCGGCTGTATGCTGAAGACGCTGTGGTGTATGGGAAGGTGTCGTTGTTGATTGGCTGTAGGTGGCTACAAGATGGCTTGGACAAAATTTGTAGTTGTCTGATGAATGGCAGCTAGTCCTAAATGTAGAAAACTGTAAGTTGATGCATATGAAAAGGAAACACAAACTATTAATGTTCTCACACAGCATTAGTAGGACGCTGCTTGACACTGTCACGTTGCAAATTGAACGACCAAGTTAGACTTGTAGTAGGGAAGGAGAATGGACGACTTAGTTTATTGGGAGAATTTTGTGGAAGAGTGGTTCATCTGTAAAGTAGATCCATAAAGGACTCTAGTGCACTCAATCTTGAGTACTTCTCGCGTGCCGGCCGTGGTGGCCAAGCGGTTAAAGGCGCTACAGTCTGGAACCGCGCGACCCCTACGGTCGCAGGTTCGAATCCTGCCTCGGGCATGGATGTGTGTGATGTCCTTAGGTTAGTTAGGTTTAAGTAGTTCTAAGTTCTAGGGGACTGATGACCTTAGAAGTTAAGTCCCAAAGTGCTCAGACCATTTGAACCATTTTAGCCACTGCTCGCGTGTTTTGAAACCGCACCAGGTCAGATTAAAAGAAGACGTCGAAGCAATTCAGAGGCGGGTTGCGAGATTTGTTACCAGTAGTTTGATCAACAAGTTAATGTTATGGAGATGCTTTGGGAACTGAAAAGAGAATTCTTGGAAAGACGGTGACGACCTTTCCGAGGAACGCTACTGAGAAACTTTAGAGAACCGGCATTTGAGCTGACAGCAAAATGCTTCTACTGCTGCCAATGTACGTTTTGCATAAGAGCCATGAAGATAAAGCAAGAGAAATCAGGACTCCTACGCCCGCTTATAGACAGTTGATTTTGTCTCGCTCTGTTTGCGAGTAGAAAAAGAACGGAAATGACTAATAGTGGTACAGGGTACCCTCCACCACGCACCGTATTGTGTCTTGCAGAGTATTCGTGTAGATGTAGGGGTAGCTTAAACTTGCAGAAAGTGTCTGGAACTTGCTTTAATTGCAAATGAAATGTAACAATCAATTACTACGCAATACGGCAATTCTACGAGATCTAATCATTGTTGAGTGGCTTGTGCTGGATATGGAATGCCTGGAGAAACTTGTTGAATCTTCAGTGCTGAACTGAGACTGTTATCAAGGCCAGGAGCGATGTTACAATTTATAATCTTTTGTCCAGTATGTTTAATTTCGACGAAAATGACATCATCTGGTAGAGTTTAGAATATTGTATACCACATGACCTTTATATTAAAATAAGTTACTTATCTACTTAGTATTGTGGACATGAGTGGCTCTTGAGTATAGAGAACAAAATTAATATCCAAGAGACAAGAAGCAACCAATATTCCCTTTGGAGTTCGGGAGTTGACTGTGAACGTTTAGGAAGTGCGCTGTAACAAACACAAGTGGAAGTTAATCCAGTGTTTGTTTAAGTAAAGCAATGTCATCGATAAACCACACAGGCGTCGTCGTTGACTAATATGTTTGTCTTCTCGTAGGATGGTAAGGGTGTCATTACTGGGTACTGTGGTAGAGGTAGAGGAGAAACAGGTCCTGTAGATATGTGCTTTGTACTGAACGCAATTGAATGCAATCTCATTTCCAAGTGTGGGACTAAAACTGCGACCATTACCGTTACGGCGAAGGACGGCCACCCTTTACACGGTGAAGTATCAGCCAGATACAGCTACAATGAATCGAGGGTTAAATCGTTGTATCGTGAGGTGTGTAACCTGAAACGTAATCCACTGAAACACCAAGGGCTAAACAGAGTCGTATCGGCGGGATCTAAGCATCCTGCAGTAACGAGCCAAGTGCCTTCTGCCTGCTGCACTGGCAGTCGTATTGAGTTCCCGGCGCGAGATGGTAGTTCCATTGCAGAAGTTTCGAGCGACACTTACCGGCACGGCGCCAGGCCTAATAGCCGAATACCACCACTCGCTGGTATCATTTTACCGATTTCCGTGTCTGGAGGAAATACAAGAATATGGAGCTTCCCTTAGGTTGTGAAAGCCTGAAGCCAACTGTGGCTGATCTGCACTCTCTATTCGGAGTCTCACACACTGTACTCTTCTACACGCACAAGATTCCGCCTATACGTAACCCAGCACAGTGCTGTATAATATCAACAAATAAATACTTCGTACGTAAAGGACGGCATTATGAGGACTTCGACTGCTGATAATTACAAACAAAACGGTTTTCTGAGTCAGTCACTTGTTTATTTTGCCACTGCGCTTGTCTATGGTTCACACCATCATCTTCACATGGAGAATTATTTATTTACATAGCTGATGTTGATGAAGAGTACAGGCGTCTTCCACAGTACCAGACCAAGGGCAGTGTAGGTTATGGTGTGAACATATTTTTTCTCATTAGCAAAAGGCATAACGTAACCTACACTGCCATTCGTCTGCTGCTGTGGAAGACGTCTGTACTCTTCACCAACAGCAGCAACGAAAATAAGTTATTATCCATCTGAAGGTTATGGTATGAACCATCGAAACGCTTAATGGCAAAATAGACTACTGACTGCGGCACAAAACTGTTTCATTTGTACACAACAAATGAAATGAGTGATTTAGATTATCTGATTTTGTTTACATAATATGATAGTGTAATAAAATAAATTGGTAGAGGATCTTCTGAGAGGAGTTCAGTTTAATAAGAAAGGTATAAAGGTGTTACTTCTTTCTTAAAAAAATTAATTGTGATGATGTAATACCAGAAATCATCAAGACTTACGGGAATTTTAGGTACGAGCTATAGATAGTAACCGAACGAAGTTATTTTACATTGTAGTTTCACAGAATGAATACCGTATTTCTAAAGATACCATTGGTGTAAATACACGCTTTTCAAATTGTAAGAGTTTCATAAGCGCCAAAGCAATGTGCCTCGTCTGTTTTCATTCCGTTATATGTTAATACGCAAATTAGCTAAATTAGAGGCAACATGACATGTAAATTAGTTAAATTTCAGTTAAATACAGTCGAAATCGAGGAAATGATACTAACGCATGTTAATTACTAATTGCAATACAAACAAAAATGATCGGAGAAGCTTATTCTCCTTTTCTGTCATCTCTGAAATTGTGTGTATATCTTGTATGTGTACTGAATGCGGTTTAAGACGATTTCGGCGAGATGTGCCAGCCTCAGAGCAGACAATCCAACAAAAGAACCCTCCCACCCACCATTCTCTTAGGAAGTAGGGAAAGCGCCAGGCCTCAGGTGCCGGTACCCGTACCAGTTCACTATTGTTCTACCAGCTTCCTGAATAGTATTGTCGGTCAGATGGCCCCAGATAAAAATTTTCCTGCTATGGACATCGATAAAACGTTTCCCTGGTGGAAAGAGGATTCTCAAATAGCACAAGCAGTTTCCTGCACCGTTCTTAAGAGGAACTTCCTAGTGGAGACACAGATCTTCAAAACTTCCTAAAAGATGCGAACAGTCTCTGGAAATAATGTAGCCATTTCGGCGTCTTGCCGAATACCCGTATTTTTTTGTGTTCCCTTGCGGGAAAACAGTGCACCGAAGGTGCCAAAAATAAGAAATTCGGATTGGTTGAAACGACGTAAATTTCTTAGGTACCATTTCTGGAAGTTGGGCATCTCTACGTTTTATTGGAATGGCTGAATTATCCCTATACTGATAAAAGTACAGTCTCGCCAGATTTAATATTTTATTGACGGAACATTAAATGTAGCTTTTCTGACTGTCAATTGTTAACGTGCGGGGCGAAAACGGTCGCAAACGGATGCGGTGAGCACTCTTTAGACACTTCACGCTCTGCTTCCAAAGAAGAGGCTTCGGATTCTGCTCTCTGGGCGGATACGCCTTGGTCACGATGCTTCAGGTGGAGTCATCGCCCAACAGACTTCTCGTTCTAACCCCGTTCAAGGACGGTGCACCAGCTGAGCGCATAGGGGCGCAGCAACCGAGCCACAGGCAGCAACTACAGCTGGCAAATTCACACTTCATTGATGGTGAGATTTACCTGCAGCACCGACAGTATGTTTTGCCATGAATTCAGTAACCCTCCATAATTCCACGGTTTGCCTCTACTTGGCCACTGGAGCAGCACTGTTGTCTAGTCGCTAATTTTGGTCATTTAACGTTTACTATGTTTAGCGAGCTGAACTAACCATCATGTGCTTTCCTTCACTAAATTTTAAAAACTACAGCTCATTCTAATTTTATTTGCTTTCGCTTAGTAATAGTGTTTGTTACATCTGGAGTAATTGTCTTATTGAATTACTTGACAATGTTTAAAACATTGGGTTATTATTAATAAACGCAGGGATTTTTTTACCTTGGAATTTCATTTCATAGTTACCCACCCACTTGTAAAATTAGTGAAAATTGGTGATTACCTCTCACCCATTGATTTATTGCTGGATCGAAAATTAGCAGTATTTGCCGTGGCACACTATCCACAAGTTCATCAAGGAACTGTTTTTTGTGTCTAGACAAGACAGTCTAGACAAGGCGAGGAAGCCGAAAGGGCACGCGTCAACTCACGCAGGCTTGCTTATGTCTGAAACAGGATACGCAATGAATGCTATAAAGAAAAGTACGTAGCTCCATGAATACTTAACTTTACTCCATCATTTGTATACAGCATTCTTGATGATACAAGTGAGACTCTCTATAGAAATGGTGAATGGCGCCTTGCTAGGTCGTAGCCATGGACTTAGCTGAAGGCTATTCTATCTCTCGGCAAATGAGAGAAAGGCTTCGTCAGTGTAGTCGCTAGCAAAGTCGTCGTACAACTGGGGACGAGTGCTAGTACGTCTCTCTAGACCTGCCGTGTGTTGGCGCTCGGTCTGCAATTACTGACAGTGGCGACACGCGGGTCCGACATGTACTAATGGACCGCGGCCGATTTAGAGCTACCACCTAGCAAGTGTGGTGTCTGGCGGTGACACCACACTGTTGCTCCAGATTGTCCCAGTCCTCAACGGCGATTCGGCGTAGATACCTCAGAGTGGTTGGTGGGTCACGTCGTCCATAAACAGCCCTGAAACGCTCTATCCCAGCCATGTTGGATAGGGTTCATAACTGGAGAATATGCTGGCCACTCTAGTCGAGCGATGTCGTTATGCTGAAGGAAGTCATTCACAAGATGTGCACGATGGGGGCACGAATTGTTTTCTACACAGACGAATGCCTCGCCAAAATGCTGCCGATATTTTTGCACTACCAGTCGGAGGATGGCATTCACGTATAGTACAGCCGTTACGGCGCCTTCCGTGATCACCAGCGGCGTGTGTAGGTCCCATATAATGCCACCAGAAAACATCAGAAAACTTCCACCTTGCTGCACTCGTTGGACAGTGTGTCTAAGGCGTTCAGCCTGACCTGACCGGGTTGCCTCCATACCCGTCTCAGATGAATGTGTGGTTGAAGCCATATGCGACACTCATCGGTGAAGGGAACGTGATGTCAATCCTAAGCGGTCCATTCAGCATGTTGTTGGGCCCATCTGTACCGCGCTGCTGAGTGTGGTGGTTGGAAAGATGGGCGTCACCATGAACGTCGGGAGTGAAGTTGCGCATCATACAGCCTATTGTGGACATTTTGAGTTGTAACCCGACGTCCTGTGGCTGCACGAAAAGCATTATTCAACATGGTGGGCATTGAAGTCATAGTTTCTCCGAGCCATAATCCATAGGTAGCGGTCATCCACTGCAGTAGTAGCCCTTGGGCGGCCTGAACGAGGCATGTCATTTACAGTTCGCTTTGGTTCACTCCGAGACGCCTGGACACTTCCCTTCTTGAGAGTCTTTCCTGGCACAAAGTCATGCGGACGCGATCGTACAGCGGTATTGATCCTCTAGGTATGGTTGAACTACAGACACGAGCCGCGTACCTCCTCCATGGTGGAACGACTGGAAGTGATCGGCTGTCCGACACAATCCGTCTAATAGGCACTACTCATGCGTGGTTGTTTACATCTCTGGGCGGGTTTAGTGACATCTCTCGACAGTCAAAGAGACTGTGTCTCTAATACAATATCCACAGTCAACGTCTTTCTTCAGTTCTGGGAACCGGGGTGATGTAAAACTTGTTTTGATGTGTGCATATTCAAGAAAATTACTATAGAGGGTGAGCCGAACCACAGATTTTTCAGAGATATTTTCTGAGTATTTTTATACAACTTACTTTTTACTTATGGTTTCCACAGACTCTTTAGAGGCTAACAATGTAATTATGATTGTTCGGGTCTTACCCAAATTTTCTTTGAAAGTACCTTCACAGATGTGAAAAGACCTGTAATATGCTATCACCGGAATATGGTTTTCTTATGGGCGCCTATCTGCGAATGCAAGAGAACTGTGATGTTATGGCGGTCTCTGCGGGAAGAGCTCAACATACCATTGTTGAGCCACTCGTCCATTGGATTCAGCGAAAACAAACACGATGTGCTTATCGGCCAATCCTTCATCAGGAAATCCATGAGTATTGTTTTATATCACAGTGGCGCTGTTGTAGTCTTCATCTCGTGGTCTAGTGGTTCACGTCGCTGCCGTTACTCCTAGGGATCTCGGGCCCTTACTTTACAGCCGGATTCAGACACATAGCGGTTACACTGAGGAGACAGAAGTCATGCGACAGCGATATGCACATATACAGATGGCGGTAGTGTCACATAAACAGGGTGTAAAGTGGCAGTCCACTTATGGAGCTGTCATGTTTAGTCAGGTAATTCATGTGAAATCCCTACGTGATTGTTGCCGTGCAATGAGAATTAACAGTCTTTGAACACGGAATGGTAGTTGAAGCTAGACGTGTGGACAGTAGGTTTCGGAAATCGTTAGGGAATCCAATGTTCCGAGATCCACGCTGTCAAGAGTTGCCGAGAATATCAAATTTCAGGTATTTCCCCTCACCACGGACAACGAAGTGGCTGACGGATTTCACTTAACAACCGAGAGAGCTTGCGTAATGTTGTCAGCGCTAACACACAAGCAACACCATGTGAAATAACCGCAGAAATCAGTGTAGGACGTACGACGAAGTATTATCCATTAAGAAATTGTCGCGAAATTTCGCATTAATTAGCTATGGGAGCTGACGACAGGCACAAGTGCCTTTGCTAAAAGTACGACATCGCCTGCATCGTATCTGTTGGGCTCGTGTCCATATCTGTTGGGTCCTAGAGAACTGGAAAACCATGACGTGGACAGACGTGCCACAATTTCACTTTGTAAGAGGTCATGGTAAGATTCGAGTGTGACGAAGGTCCCACGAAGTCGGAGACCAAAGTTGTCAAAAATGCACTGTGCAAACTGTTGGTGGCTCCGTAATAACGTGGGTTCTGTTTACATGGAATGGATTGGTTCCTCTGGTCGAACTGAACCGATCAATGCCTTGTACCGGTCTCACCGCATAAGGTAGTTTTAGCGAGTACTTGCGGCAGTGGATTGCAGCCGTACCTGTAAGTTAGGCGAGGGCTTGCTGATAGCAACTTTGTGCAACATGAAATAGCAAAGCATGTCGGACAGCCAAGAGCGCAAGAGGTGCCAAAACTGCGTGCTCAGAGGTATTGCAAGAAACGCTTGCCTCAAGCCGCAATCGAAACCTGCGTACTGGCGCTAACCTAATGTGTATCAGTACCTTACTTGAAGAGGCTCATTCGCAAAATATATGCCCACTGCCAAATATAAAAAGGGGGTAGTCAAGTAATAACAGTGTCTTCAGTGTAATAGCTCTCTTGGACGACTGACGACTGTGTTGTGGTACATGTGCGGCCACATAAGCTTCCGAGGGAGGACCGCAGTTCGACCCTGCAAGTGCGCAAGGGACTCGGAGCCAGCCAGCAGCGGGTCAGATCAGGCCTTCAAGTAGTAATGTCAACTCGTACCTGGAGCCATGGGTGTCGAATCCCAACTGCTACAAAGGATATCCATCGACGGGAGCGGGTGACGGACACATGTACCGACTGAGGGGAAGAAAAAGAAAGGAAGAAATTTACGGATCGCTGCGGTGTATCTAAGCAGCCGTGAGCTGCCCTACGCCCCGACCATCAGCCTCCACTCCAGCATCCCCGTACCTCTGGCGACTTCATCTCGTATCGCAGGCGTCGTCCTTGCAGTACAGCGTTTGCGTCCACCGCCTACATCAGCTGAAAGAGCCATTCAGATACAGCAGTCACAAGATGTGGTGAGGGATGAACAGTTTTGTTTTGGAGTGTATGGGACATATGGGACCTGCATTGTTACATATGTGGTTTCTTTTGTTTTGTTTTTAGCGATATATTTGTTATTAAGGAAGAGTGCTAAAAAGAAATGAGTTACTGTTTTGTTGTGAACGTTAGTGCGATTTGTTGTAGTAGGAGGAGCCTATTGCTGTTTTACAGTCTCAGTGGAGGTAAGATTCACGATTCATTGATATCTGTAAGACGCCGCCAGCGGAATTTGTGGGCCTTTCTGCGCCTTGAACTGAGTTTGCAGCGCTACAGTGGTGTATTTCTCGTACTTTCAGCCATAATGCGGGTCACTGTTTTGAGTCTAAGACTAAGACATAGGAATTAAGGCTGTTTTGTTCTACGTTGAATCTGAGTGGTTTACTATACTAAATAAGGGGAGTAGGGGCGTGACCAGGCGGAGGAGAGTTTGTTTTTGTGGTTGTACGGTTTGTGATTCGGAATGCTGAAGGGTTAAAGCAGTACTATGACAGAATTAGAGACTCGAGTCTTGTGGTAACCTGGGCATGTACTGATTTTATTGAAAATGGTTGTTCTAAAAGAGCGAATTGCACATATTTAAGTGATCAGTTATCAGCCAGAGGTGAGCAACGGTCATTGCGTCAAGTACCACACCAGCAGTGATACATCTGGCCGCCAAAGTATTGACTGTGGCATTATCTAGTAGAGCATCAGAGGACGTGCATTCTTTTGTAGAAGATCTAGAGGCATCGGTTATGATGAATGCTTGGATTGATAATCAGTTGTATAAGTGACTAGGCTGCGGGGAGTGGGAGTAGCTACGCCGTATGTGAGGTGTTCTGAGGCCTCGAGAAAAACGATGGAGTTTTTACAGTTGAAGGAAAGGTTGTTGAAAGCGATATAAGTAATAGAATATCTCACTGTACTTTAGGAAGAGGTTGAGTACGATAGGGAAGGGGCAAGGGAAACCAGTTGAGAAATTCACAGTTATGGTAAGAGAGATGGACCAACTCACTTATGAGTTGGGACAAAGTGATGAGGCAAATAAGGTTGTGGTAAAAGAGGCCAAGCAGAGTTCACTGGATTTTTTTGTTGGGGTTTTTGGCGAAAATGTCTATAAAGGTGGATGAAGGAGCGCTGAGAGATTTGCACTCTGCTACTCAGTTGTGCGATTCCGTATGAGGAAACAGACATACAAACAGGAGGTACGTGATAAGAGGATAGTTTTTCGAATAACGTCAGGTGTTACAAGCGCAGTCGTACGGGACTGTGCTGAAGCAGTGTTTCTAACCACCAGGGACTACATATCAAGGTGGTAATCAGCAACGTGAAGGATGGAGATGTGGGGAGGGTAATGTCAGGCAGTCGTTAAGCGGCAGAGGGAGTCAAAGACCCACCTAAAAGAGTTACCATTTAATCAGTGCAAAAATACATATGCAGAGGTGGAATGTTCACTTGTAGGATTTATAGGAACCAGGCAATTTAAAATTTTGTTGGGCAATGGAGTGCACAGATACATGGCTAGTAAGAGCCTAGTAGGTCAGAGTAAGTTGAACCCACCCCATTATGGATTGCTGGAGTAGGAGATGAGAAGTCACTCCGTTGGGGGTCAGTGCATGGGGAGTTTGGAATAGGGAAGGTTCAGTTAGATCAGCAAGAGAATATTGTACCACTTGTGAGCGAAGGCTATGACACGATCCTAGGGGTAAATTTCCTGTTTCATCATCATGCCTAAACTTACCTTGGACAGAGAACTGTGGAGCTTAGTGTAATGTTATTTCAGCTAGGTGAAACAGTTGCGAATGTGGAACTGTCACAACGGGAGTTCATCGTAATGAACAAGCAAAAAAAAAACTCGACAGCGTAAAAACTGGGTCACTTTTGATTACCAGTGTCCAGCTGCACCTTACTGTATGCAACCAACATAGCATATCTGTATCACATGTACTCTAAACACTCTGCAGCACAGTCGATTCACCATACACAATGGATACGACAAGTCACTACTAGAGAACGCTGTTCTTTCTGGCAATCAGTCCAGATGTAAACCAATACCGTCATACAAAAAAGATTAGAAAATATACTATTAGGGATTCCGACTGTCCTTGTTGTTGTTGTTGTTGTCTTCAGTCCTGAGACTGGTTTGATGCAGCTCTCCATGCAAATATATCCTGTGCAAGCTCCTTCATCTCCCAGTTCCTACTGCAATCTATATCCTTGTGAATCTGCTTAGTGTATTCATCTCTTGGTCTCCCTCTAAGATTCTTACCCTCCACGCTGCCCTCCAATGCTAAATTTGTGATCCCTTGATGTCTCAGGACATGTCCTATCAACCGATCCCTTCTTCTAGTCAAGTTGTGCCACAAACATCTCTTCTCCCCAATTCTATTCAATACCTCCTCATTAGATACGAGATCTACCCACCTAGTATTCAATATTCTTCTGTAGCACCACATTTCGAAAGCTTCTATTCTCTTCTTGTCCAAACTATTTATTGCCCATGTTTCACTCCCATACATGGCTACACTCCATACAAATACTTTCAGAAACGACTTCCTGACACTCAAATCTATACTCGATGTTAACAAATTTCTCTTCTTCAGAAACGCTTTCCTTGCCATTGCCAGTCTACATTTTATATCCTCTCTACTTCGACCATCATCAGTTATTTTGCTCCCCAAATAGCAAAACTCCTTTACTACTTTAAGTGACTCATTTTCTAATCTAATTCCCTCAGCATCACCCGACGTAATTCGACTACATTCCATTATCCTCGTTTTACTTTTGTTGATGTTCATCTTAGATCCTACTTTCAAGACACTGTCCATTCCGTTCAACTGCTCTTCCAAGTCCTTTGCTGTCTCTGACAGAATTACAATGTCATCGGCGAACCTCAAAGTTTTTATTTCTTCTCCCTGGATTTTAATACCTACTCCAAATTTTTCTTTTATCTTCTTTACTGGTTGTTCAATATACAGATTGAATAACATCGGGGAGAGGCTACAACATTGTCTCACTCCCTTCCCAACCACTGCTTCCCTTTCATGCCCCTCGACTCTTGTAACTGCCATCTGGTTTCTGTACAAATTGTAAATAGCCTTTCGCTCCCTGTATTTTACCCCTGCCACCTTCAGAATTTGAAAGAGAGTATTCCAGTCAACATTGTCAAAAGCTATCTCTAAGTCTACAAGTGCTACAAATGTAGGTTTGCCTTTCCTTAATCTTTCTTCTAAGATAATTTAATTTTCCTGTAGGCTGTATCTATCTTATCCCTAGTGAGATAAGCCTCTACATCCTTACATTTGTCCTCTAGCCATGCCTGCTTAGCCATTTTGCACTTCCTGTCGATCTATTTTTTGAGACGTTTGTATTCCTTTTTGCCTGCTTCATTTACTGCATTTTTATATTTTCTCCGTTCATCAATTAAATTCAATATTTCTTCTGTTACCCAAGGATTTCTACTAGACCTCGTCTTTTTATCTACTTGATCCTCTGCTGCCATCACTACTTCATCCTCAGAGCTACCCATTCGCCTTCTACTGTGTTTCTTTCCCTCATTCCTGTCAATTGTTCCCTGATGCTGTCCCTGAAACTCTGTACAACCTCTGGTTTAGTCAGTTTATCCAAGTCCCATCTCCTTAAATCCCCACCTTTTTGCAATTTCTTCAGTTTTAATCTGCAGTTCATAACCAATAGATTCTGGTCAGAGTCCACAAATGCCCCTGGAAATGTCCTACAATTTAAAACCTGGTTCCTAAATCTCTGTCTTACCATTATATAATTTATCTGATACCTTTTAGTATCTCCAGGATTCTTCCATGTATACAACCTTCTTTTATGATTCTTGAACCAAGTGTTAGCTATGATTAAGTTATGCTCTGAGCAAAATTCTACCAGATGGCTTCCTCTTTCATTTCTTAGCCCCAATCCATATTCACCTATGTTTCCTTCTCTCCCTTTTCCTACTGTCGAATTCCAGTCACCCATGACTGTTAAATTTTCTTCTCCCTTTACTACCTGAATAATTCTTTTATCTCATTATATATTTCTTCAATTTCTTCGTCATCTGCAGAGCTAGTTGGCATATTAACTTGTACTACTGAAGTAGGCATGGGCTTCGTGTCTATCTTGGCCACAATAATACGCTCACTATGCTGTTTGTAGTTGTTTACCTGCATTCCTGTTTTTTATTCATTATTAAACCTACTCCTGCATTACCCCTATTTGATTTTGTATTTATAACCCTATATTCACCTGACCAGAAGTCTTGTTCCTCCTGCCACCGAACGTCACTAATTCCCACTATATCTAACTTTAACCTATCCATTTCCCTTTTTAATTTTCTAACCTACCTGCCCGATTAAGGGATCTGACATTCCACGCTCCGATCCGTAGAACGCCAGTTTTCTTTCTCCTGATAACGACGTCCTCTTGAGTAGTCCCCGCCCGGAGACCCGAATGGGGGACTATTTTACCTCCGGAATATTTTACCCAAGAGGACGCCATCATCATTTAATCATACAGTAGAGCTGCATGTCATCGGGAAAAATTACGGCTGTAGTTTCCCATTGCTTTCAGCCGTTCGCACTGCCACAACAGCAAGGCCGTTTTGGTTAGTGTTACAAGGCCAGATCAGTCAATCATCCAGACTGTTGCCCCTGCAACTACTGAAAAGGCTGGTGCCCCTCTTCAGGAACCACACGTTTGTCTGGCCTGTCAACAGATACCCCTTCGTTGTGGTTGCACCTACGGTACAGCTATCTGTATCGTTGAGGCACGCAAGCCTCCCCACCAACGGGAAGGTCCATGGTTCATGGGGGGGGGGGGGGCGACTGTCCTTAACGCTTGTAAACTAAACTTCTTCACAATAAGTGACACTGCAGAAGTCTTATGAGCCGGCCGGTGTGGCCGTGCGGTTCTAGGCGCGTCAGTCTGGAACCGCGATACCGCTACGGTCGGAGGTTCGAACCCTGCCTCGGGCATGGATGTGTGTGATCTCCTTAGGTTAGTTAGGTTTATGTGGTTCTAAGTTCTAGGGGAATGATGACCTCAGCTGTTAATTCCTATAGTGCTCAGAGCCATTTGAACCAAGTCTCATCACACTCGTTAAATGACTTGTTGAATTGTTATTCGTCATCCTAATTTGAAGCCACTGTTCAAGAAACAAAACTTGCATGTCTGATCGAGACTCAACTATGCATAAGGAGAGGTAAAAATTCGAAGTGTTCATCAGTGTCAGTTTACAAGGCTGAATGTACGAACCTAAAAAAAAATGATGATACGTTTAACACTGCACGGGGGACATAATGAACTTTATCTTGCCCCTGAGAAGTAACCAAGAAAGGCATGTAATAAAGTCAACACACAAGTGTGAAATGCGATGAAGTAAAGTTGTGGTGATCGACTGAGAGTAGAACCCAGTACTTATATGTATTGTTAAATAAACTCAATCAGATGTCTGATATTAAATATGTTTACCAACAGCGTGGTATTTGAACCTGAAACGACAGTAGAGATGAGTTTTGCTTGGTGGGTATTCGAATCCAGCATCTTTCGCTATTGTCTTACTACTATGAATTGACATGAAATAATGTTTCATCGTCAGAAGCGTGATGTGCACATGTTCAGCTAGAGTTAACGCAGAGAATAATTGTGTGTTCCCTTGGTCTGCAACACCGAGCCGTCGTTGTTGACCCCAAATCATGTGGTGTCAACCATCAAATCTCTTTCATTAGTAGTTACAATTATGCCGTTCATAGAGACCTAGAGGAATTTGTCATCCTGAAGAAATAATGGAATAATAGAACAGAGAACTTTAAAGGGTTCAAGTCCAGAGAAAAACTGGATTCGGAGTTCGAATCCCAGTCTAATGGAAACATTTTCAAAATCTCAGGGTCACTTAAAATAAGAGATGAAGGTCCTATGATCTTACATGACGACTAATTTATGCACTAAAATAACACTGCTAATGTAAGGAAGCTTATAGATACAGAGTTTCCGCAAGCAGTGACTTCCGCCAAAACTAATACAACTCTGTTCTAGTCAACAGTGAATCAACATGATTTTGATGTTGGTTTGTAACCACGGCACGGCTCTGTGTTTTTAACTTGACATTACTGGACGTGGAGAGGATATGTTTGACGTTGCTAAAACTGGAATACCCAGCGGGAATCGAACCCACACCTCAGCTATTAAAAGCTAGCCTCAGTGCGACGAATCACCTAATTTCACATGTGTTAACATCATGTTTTTGACATAATATGTTACGAAGCACAAGGTACTAGAACTGTTGATTCCGCTTGAGTTGTTGTTGTGAATAACCTATTCGTGGTCTAGTAGTCAATGTCATGCAGCGCGAATACAAAGTCGTGATATCAAAACCATTCTTACCCTTTCTTTTTTAAGCCAAATTCCATGTCTGCTAAGAGAAAAAGTCTGACAAAACGTCAGAGACAGTATTACTCATTTTACAAATCTTGTGAAAACATGTGTGTGAAAGGGTTCGTGGGTGTTTGTCATGGTAAGACCAATTTTAGCGCCATCAGCCAGTGGCCGCTTGATACAGACCGGCGTCCGCCCAAGTGGCCGCTACGCATCAGCCATGGGGCGTAAAGTCTCCAGTGGACTTATCTGTGCTCGAATTAGTACTTGTAACGTGTAACGTCGCGTATTATATAGTAACAGGTTTCAGCATGTCCCATGATGAGTTTCTATGGCGTGTTGCTATAAGCTATAATTATGGTCTTACTTTGCGCACGTCTGTAGTATAGCTCACGCCATGACAACGTGAATGTTTTTCATTTTTTATGTAATGAGGAGCGTTCGTTTATGCATTAGAAAGAGGAGACTAAAATGGAGTAAAGACTAACATTTGTGACATTGTGTTCTGTTTGTGCTTAATAAATGGGATAAAGCAGTGAAAGAAATTCGAAAAACCTGTCCCTTGTATGAAGTGATGCTGTCGAGAAAGTCAAAAGCTTTGTCGTTTCAAGTTCGATCGTTTGAAATAAACTAATCACCACATTCAGAAAGATAAATGGGTGTTGATGAAGGACTTTTCTGCGGTTTACTATTATGGTCAGTGACAGTGTACCCGATTATTACCAAGTGTGGCGACCAGTTAACCTTCGTGTGACACTTGCCTTCAGTAATATTAATGTTAAAAGAAAGGAAGGAGGATTATGGTGCAACGTCTCGTCGAAACCGAGATTAGATGCGAAACAGCTTCTCGAACTGGGAAGAATGGGGAAGGAAGTTCTCTGTGCTCTTTCAAAGGATCGATCCTGGCATTTGCTGTAATAGATTTAAGGCGGTCACCATAAACCTAAATTAGTGTGGCCTGATAGGCGATTTGAAGTACCGTTTGGTAACTTCATACGGAGAAAATTGATGGTAAACCATAACAAACATTATCTCAAAAGATGGCCTGTATACATCCACAAAATATATTGTTATTAATATACATCTGGTGGCACAAAGAAGATATTTTGTGTTACGGACTGCTTCACAGGGATGTGTCTTTCGCAGCTGATATTGGTTGTCAACAACTGAGATGCCTCGCAGTCACAAAGTAACAAATACGACCTGAAAGACAGCCCCAAGGAGCTTGGTTGACCAACGCCAACCCGACGTCTTCTAATCTGACACGCGCCTGTGTTTTACTTCGCCGCCCCATATCAATTAAACACCAAGGAAGTTAGTATTTGTTTTATTTTGTATGCTTTTGTTTGCTTTGTTTCGGTGATTCCTCTAAAACGTGGCTTAATGCAGGATCAGCAAGTCGCTATATGCATGTGATCGAAAAACTACATGCACATCATCAGAACGGTTTTCAGCAACTAGGTGGAATATATTTTTGATAGTTTCTCTGCTAAATGGTTAATACATATTAATTGTAGCAGAAAGACTGCATCACATTACTTGCGGAATCACACTCATTACTTACGTTTCACTAGGAGACGTCCCGTTAGTTACTGCGAACTCTAACCTTGAAGACAGGAAGTCACGAACCCATTCGCACAGATGAGACGATAATGTGGTGTCACCGCCAAACACCACATTTGCTAGGTGGTAGCCTTTAAATCGGCCGCGGTCCGTTAGTATACGCCGGACCCGCGTGTCGCCACTATCAGTGATTGCAGACTGAGCGCCGCCACACGGCAGGTCTAGAGGCACTTCCTGGCACTCGCCCCAATTGTACAGCCGACGGTTGCTAGAGATGGTTCACTGACAAATTACGCTCTCATTTGCCGAGACGATAGTTAGCATAGCCTTCAGCTACGTCATTTGCTACGACCTAGCAAGGCGCCATTATCATTTGCTATTTATCTTGTGATACATGTACCGTCAGACCGATGTTCACCAATTATGAATTAAAGTATTCCAGTAGTTACTTACGTTCTTTGCTACTATAAATTCCCTTAACTGTTCCAGACCTCACGCCAGCCTGCGTCAGCTTAAACGCGTGCCTTTCGGCTACCAATCTTAGTGGCTTGGCTGTCTTGCCAAGTCACAACAGTCCATAGGAAAGCAAAGTATCTGGAAACCTCTTATGAGGAATGATATCAAAAACCTTTTTCGAACTCTATAAATACGAAATCAATTTTAGAGCCCCTGTACGCAGTACTTCGTGCAAATAAAGTGCCAGCCCTGTCTTCTACGCACGTCCTATTACATGTCGATGTCAATGAAATCAATCTGTAACTCACTGGACTACGTTTATTTTCTTTCGATTTACTTGCGGTTGTCTGTGCTACTTTCGATTAATCTCCCTCGCCATTTATACTAGAATACTCCTCTTGACTCCGTAGGAAGAGTAATTAAGCCGTTGCATCGTTGATGGACAAGATGCACTCCTGAAGTGTTAGTCCACTCAAGAAAGACATTGCATGTAGGAACATAATCGTCCTGCTACGACTATGATAGGGTCATGGCAACAGTGGAACATGTCTGGTAGCGCTGTAATAGTTTTGATACTTTGTGGAATGATAGAGAATTATCTTACAAAATGCGCTTGATATATTCATCGTATAACATCAAAGATTCTTACTCAACTCGACTTTGGTGTGTTATCGACTTATCAAACATATATTTACAGACAGGGGAGAATGCTTAAACGCAGCAACTACAACTAATCTCGTTGTCTATAATGTGAATTATCTCTATCAGCCACCATAAGGGCAATGAGGAGGTGATGGACGCTGCAATTAGTCGATTGCTTCATGAAAACGTCGACGCTCTGTAAAGAGTGAGGGCAGTAGTTCTCAGTTCCAAATTGTCGCTTTCAGTTCCAAATTGTCGAGAGAAACATTTTACCCCCTCTGTGACCGAGCTACAAACAACTATATCGAACTCAGTACGACACCTTTATAAATTCTGTCATCATAAGGCGCATCGCTATGTACAGTAGATCTAGAGGTAAGAATACTGCGGGGCTGCTGCTGGAAATACTCAAATCTGATAATCAAATCGTATCACTGAATACTCACTGTACTGTGTTTCATCCAGCCACTACTCTTACAGCCACGTTGTCGTATTTACGTTGTAGTCCGATAAAGCGACTTGACTATGACAAAAGACTTTGCGTTTAATTAAGATGGCCATCCGTTATATGGTATTATGATGATACACCAGTTGTATTAGTGTAGTGCATAGTAATAGCGTGTCCCTTCAGGTTATTGAACAAAATAGACACAAATATCAGAGAAATCGTCACCAACATATTCCACCTCGTTACTGAAACCCGTATGATGATGTGCACGTAGTTTTTCGATCCGACGCATGTAGCGACATGCTGATTCTGAATTACGCCACGTTTAAAGTGGAATCACCAAAACAGAGCAAACAAAATCATACAAAAGAAAACAAATACTGACTTTCTTGGTGCTTGATCGACAAGGGGCGACAAAGTTAAACACAGGCAGGTGTCAGATTAGAAGACGTGGGGAACGTGTGTTTGTCAACCAAGCTCCTTGGAGCTGTCTTCCAGGTCGTATTTGTTACTTTGTGACTGCGAGGCATCTCAATTGTTGACAACAAATATCAACTGCGAAAGACACATCCCTGTGAAGCACTCCGTAACACAAAATATCTTCTTTGTGCCACCAGAAGTATATTAATAAGAATGCATTTTGTGGATGTATACAGGCCATTGTTTGAGATAATGTTTGTTAAGGTTTATCCACTATTTTCTAACCAAACGGTACTTCAAATCGCCATCAGGCCACACTGATTTAGGTGTGTGGTCAGCGCCTTAAATCTAGTACAGAAAATGCCACGATCAATCCTTTCAAAGGGTACAAAGAACTTCCTACCCCATTCTCCTTCCTTTTTTTTTAATCCCAATATGACTAATGAAGGCAAATGTCGCTTTAAGGTTAATTGGTCGTCAAAGTTTCGAATTATCAGATTCACTGTTATTGAACATAATAGTAAATCGCACAAACTTCCTTCATCATCGCCTGTTTGTCTTACAGAATGCGGTTATTAATTTACTGCAAAATAATCGTACTTGAAACAATACAACTTGACTTTCTGGACCGCACTCACTCCATACAGGGCACAGGTCTTTCGAATTGCCCCCACTGCTTTCACTCTTTCACTAAAAACAGAAGCAGAACACAATGCCACTAACTTTAATGTTAGACTTCACTTTGTTTTAGACTCGGTTTTCTAATGTATAAATGACGCACCTCATAACGTCGAAATGGAAAATATTCAGGTTTCATGGCATGAGCTATACTAGAGACTTGTACAAAATACGACCTTAATTACAGCTTATAGCATCACGCCATACAAAATCACCATGGTGCATGCTGAAACCTATTATTATATCATACGTTACGTAATGTTATACTTGCTAATTCGAACACAATTAAGTCCACTGGAGATTTTGCGCCTTATGCTTCATGCATAGCTATTACTTGGTTGGATGCCACTCTGTATTAAGCAGCTGTTGGCTGATACTAAAATTTGTCTTCCCATGACACACATCTACAAGCCTTTCCACAAACATAATTCGGCAAAATTTTTCTATTCTTGGCTGATTAGAAAGTGAACGAAACTGACTCTGACCATCAGCCACATTTTTTCTCATAGCAGAACGAACGAATACGGCTTAAAAAAGAAGGGAAAAGGGTGGGTTTGATATCACAGTTTTGAGTTCGCACTGCATGACATTGACTACTAGGCCACAAATAGGTTATTTATAACAACAGTTCAAGTGGATTCAACACTTGTAGTACCGTGCTGCATAACACATTATGACAAAATCATGATGTTAACACCTGTTAAATTCGGTAGTTCGTTGAACTGAGGCTAGATTGCAATGGCTAGGGTCTGGGTTTGATTCCCACTGAGTATACCAGTTTTTAACAACGTCAAACATCCCCTCTTCACCTCCTGTAACTCCAGGTAAAGAACACAGAACTGCGCCGTGGCTCTGAATCAACATCTAACACACCCATTCGCTACTGACTGGAACACAGTTTTGGCTACCAGAGGCGGAAGTCACTGCTTGCCTAAATTCTGTCTCTAGCAAGCTTTCTTACATTAGCAGTGCTATTTTAGTGCATGAATCAGCCGTCATATACGCTCACTGGACCTTCATTTCTTATTTTAAGTGACCTTGAGAGTTTTAAAATGTTTTCACTGTACTGGGATTCGGGTTCCGATTCCAGTTTTTCTCTAGACTCGAACCCTTCAAGACTATTTTGTCCAATTATTTCGTTGCTTGATCTGATTGAACGGTGCGATTCTAACTACTACTGAAAGAAAATTTGATATTGACGACATGCGCGGGGTTGGAGTCCCAGGCAGATGTGCGCGTTTTCCTACTCATGAAGAAACAATAAATATTTTATGTCTATTTGCAGCTATAAGACAATAGCTAAAGGTGCAGGGATCGAATCCCTGTCAGGGAAAAATCACTTATATCGTCGTCTCAGGTTTCAATATCACACTATTGGTGATCATTTTGAATATACATAATATAGGTTCTGGGTTCCACTCCCCATCGATCACCATAGCTATACTTCATAGAGTTTCACACTTGTGCATTACACTTCATTACATACCTTTCGTGGTTATTTCTCAGTGGCGAAATGAGCTTCATGCGGTTCCCGGTGCAGTGCTAAACGTATCGTCATTTATTTCAAGGTTTGGATATTCAGCTTTGCAAATTGTTAATGATGAACACTTCGATATTTTACTCTCTAATGCCTAGTTGAGTCTCGATCTGACAAGCTAATTTTGTTTGATGAAGAGTGGGTTCCAATTAGGATCACAAACAACTCATCAAGTCATTTAGTGAGTGTGATAAGACTCATCGTAATGAAGTTGAATTTACAAACGTTAGGTACTGTCTTACCTCTAATAACTTGTTTTCCAATATTTGTTGTATCATGGTATCAGTTTACATGTGGACTGACTTCCATACTGAGCAGTGGTCTCTAGTGGTCTCTTGTGGCAACCATAGTGCATAGTCAAACGACTGTATGCCACAGGTTTTCGGTTTTAGAGGACTTGCGACACAGCTACATTACGTTAATTTCATTCAGTAGTGGAACACTTTTTTTGCTGTCAAGTGTACATTGGCATTAAGGCTGAAACGTAAGAGTACGAGGGGGTGTATATCTCTTCTGAACAGCACTTTGTAAGGCATACATGCTCAATAATATTCATGTCTTGGGAGTCTGGTGGCCAGCGGAAGTGCTTAAAACCAGAAGAATGTTCCTGCAGCCACTCTATAGCAATTCTGGATGTTTGGGGTGTAGCAATGTCCGGCTGGAATTGCCAAACTCTGTCGGAAAGCACAATGGACATGAATGGATGCAGGCGATCAGATAGGGTGCTTACGTATGTGTCACCCATCAGAGTCGCATCTCGACATATCACGGGTCACATACACTCTACATCTACATCTACATCTACATCTACATCTACATACATACTCCGCAATCCACCATACAGTGCATGGTGGAGGGGAACCTCTTACCACTACTAGCATCTTCTCTCCCTGTTCCACTCCCAAACAGAACTAGGGAAAAATGACTGCCTATATGCCTCTGTACGAGCCCTAATCTCTCTTATCTTACCTTTGTGATCTTTACGGGAAATGTAAGTTGGTGGCAGTAAAATTGTACTGCAGTCAGCCTCAAATGCTGGTTCCTTTACAGATGAACCACATTTTCCCAAAATTCTACCAATGAACCGAAGACGACCATCCGCGTTCCCCACAACTGCCATTACATGCTTGTCCCATTTCATATCGCTCTGCAATGTTACGCCCAAAAATGTAATCGACGTGACTGTGTCAAGCGCTACACTACTAATGGAGTATTCAAACATTACAGGATTCGTTTTCCTATTCATCTGCATTAATTTATATTTGTCTATATTTGGAGTTGGCTGCCATTCCTTACACCAATCACAAATCCTGTCCAAGTCATCTTGCATCCTCCTACAGTCACTCAACGACGACACCTTCCCGTACACCACAGCATCATCAGCAAACAACCGCACATTGCTGTCCACCCTATCCAAAAGATCATTTATGTAGATAGAAAACAACAGCGGACCTACCACTCTTCCCTGGGGCACTTCAGATGGTACCCTCACCTCCGATGAACACTCACCATCGAGGACAACGAACATGGTTCTATTACTTAAGAAGTCTTCTAGACACTCACATATTTGGGAACCAATTCCATATGCTCGTACCTTGGTTAGGAGTCTGCAGTGGGGCACCGAGTCAAACGCTTTCCGGAAGTCAAGGAATGTGGCATCCGTCTGATACCCTTCATCCATGGTTCGCAAGATATCAAGTGAAAAAAGGGCGAGTTGCGTTTCGCAGGAGCTATGCTTTCTAAGGCCGTGCTGATGCATGGACAGCAACTACTCTGTCTCAAGGAAATTCATTATATACGAACTGAGAATATGTTCGAAAATCCTGCAACAAACCGATGTTAAGGATATTGGTCTGTAATTTTGAGGATCCGTCCTGCTACTCTTCTTATATACAGGCGTCACCTGTGCTTTTTTCCAGTCCCTCGGGACTTTACGTTGGGCAAGAGATTCGCGATAAATGCAAGCGAAGTAAGGAGCCAATGCACTAGAGTACTCTCTGTAAAACTGAATTTGAATCCCATTAGGACCTGGCGATTTATTTATTTTCAACCCATTCAGCTGCTTCGCAACCCCATGGATATCTATCACTATGTCCTCCGTACGGGAATCTGTACGGGACTCAAACGGCGGTATGTTTGTACGATCCTATTACGTGAAGGATTTCTCAAATGCTAAATTTAAAATATCAGCTTTCGTTTTGCTGTCTTCCGTTGCCAGGCAAGACTGATCAGTGAGTGACTGGATGGAAGCCTTCGACCTGCTAACCGATTTTACGTAAGACCAGAATTTCCTTGGGTTTTCAGCAAGATCTTTTGCTAAGGTATGACGGTGGTATTGTTTGTATGCTTCGCGCATCGCTCTTTTTACAGCAGAACGAATCTCTACTAACTTTTGCCTGTCCTCATTCTCCCGATCTTTCTTGTACCGCGAGTGCAACTGCCTTTGCTTCCTGAGCATTCTCCGAATTGCGCTGTTGTGTGTGTGTGTGTGTGTGTGTGTGTGTGGTTTGAGGTTTTCGGGCGCTAAACAGCGCCCAAACGCATAGAAACAGGAACACATGCAGTGAAGGGACGAAGACGGACACCGAACAAGGAGAACGGCTAAAAGACACAGACCTGACGCAGTTCCAAATCCTCACATACAGAGGCAAAACAAGAGGAGAAGAAACGCACTAAAAGAGGAAAAGAAACACAAGGAAAAGAGAACAGAAATGGAAGTGAAAGAAGTAGGTAATCGTGACTGGCGGACCTCTTACCTAAAGCCTGGGTGAACCAATCATCCAGCAGCACATTAAAATCCTCTCCCTAAAATCCTAGGCAACAAATTGGACAAGACACAAAACCGTAAGACCTTAACCACAGTCGTTGCGTCGTCTTGCAAAATAGAGGGCAAATCCGGTGGCAAGGAAACCACCGCCCTCTGGTCAGAGAATAAAGGACAGTCAAGTAAAATGTGGCGGACCGTAATCTGGACGCCACAAGCACTGCAGATTGGGGGGTCCTCCCGCCGGAGTAAAAAACCGTGCGTTAAGGGACTGTGCCCGATGCGGAGGCGAGTGAGGAGAACCTCATCCCGCCTGCATTACTAGTTGGACGTACGCCATGGCCGCGTGGTGGCCTTAACCAGACGCAGCTTATTTTCACCGACTGCCAGCCACTCGTCTTCCCATTGACGCATAACACGAAAACGCAAAAGGGAGGTAACAGCATGGAGGGGGACGGCACATTCAACAACGTGAGGGAGGGAACATGCATCTTTGGCAGCCACATCCGCCAGTTCGTTTCCCCTAATACCCACGTGCCCCGGCACCCAGCAGAAGGAAACCTCCTTCCCCTGCCGTTGCAGGTGGAGTAGGGCATCATGGATGTTCTGGACGACCGTATCCGCTGGGTACAAGTGTTGCATAGTCTGAAGGGCACTCTGGGAGTCAGAACAGATGAGGAACTTAAGACTGGGAACACATCTCATCTGCTCCAATGCCTGCAAGATCGCAAACAATTCAGCATCAAAGATGGTAAACGCCGCAGGAAGCCGTAACTTGACGACTCGATCAGGGAAAACAACAGCACAACCAACAGAGTCCCCCTGTTTAGAGCCATCCGTAAATACTGGTACATGGTCGGGATGCTGGTTTAAAATATCATAAAATAAGGAGGTAAAAACAAACGCAGGAGCGCAGCTCCTCCGGTACCCTGACAAGTCTAAAAGGACGCTGGGCCTCTGGAGCAACCAGGATGGCAGACGGGTAAAACCCTGGAGTTGGGGTGCCACACGCTCCACACCAAGGGACACAAGCAAATGCTTGGCACGAATCCCAAATGGTCTCATTGCCCTTGGGCGACTGGAAAAGAGACGTTCCATAGGCGGTCGAGCAACAGTAGGGTATGCAGTGGAGGTAGGACAGGCAAGGAATTGACACACCCGTCCCACCATGAGGAGTTTCCGCCGGATGGCGAGCGGCGGTTCTCCTGCCTCAGCACACAGGCTGGGGATGGGACTGGTACGGAAGGCACCAGTAGCCAGCCTGATACCCTCATGGTGTACTGCGTCAAGAATCTTCAGATACGAAGGCCTCGCTGACCCATACACAGTGCATCCATAGTCAAGACGCGACCGGACGAAAGCCCTATAAAACTGCAGCAGACGCGCCCGATCTGCTCCCCAGGACCGATGGCTCAGACACTTCAAAATATTCAGCGCCTTCAGGGCCCGCACCTTGAGGTCTTTAAGGTGCGGCAACCACGACAACTTGGAATCAAAAGTGAGGCCCAGGAACCTCACAGCGTCTCTAAAAGGAAGAATGGTGCCCCTCAGACGCAATTCAGGGAGGGGGGGGGGGGTAAAAGAACGTCGAGAACGATTAAAATGAACACACACACATTTGTCTGCAGAAAAGGTAAAACCCGTCTTCGCAGTCCATGCCTCTAATCGCTTTATCGTGAGCTGCAGCTGCCGACTAGCAGTGACAAGACTGGAGGAAGAACAGAAAACAGCAAAATCGTCCACAAACAAGGAGCACTGGGCAGGACTCCGGATAGTGGACGTGATACTGTTAATGGCGACGGCAAAGAGGGTGACACTTAAAACGCTTCCCTGAGGAACACCATTCTCCTGCACGTACAAATCAGATAACACATTACCAACCCGATATCGAAAGAGGCGCGGGAAAGAAAGGACCGAATGAAGATGGGGAGATGGCCACGAAAGCCCCACTGATGGAGTTGATTGAGGATAAGGCGGAGCCAAGTAGTGTCATACGACTTATTAATGTCAAAGAATACACCTAGACAATGCTGGTTACGTAGGAAGGCCTGCTGGATGGCCGCCTCAAGCAGGGTCAAGTTGTCAGTAGTTGAACGACATCTCCGAAAGCCACACTGAGAGTGGCTAAGGAGCTGCCTGGTCTCGAGCAGCCAAACCAGGCGACGGTTGACCATGCGTTCCAATGTCTTCCCGACACAGCTCGTCAAAGCAATACTCCGATAACTACTGGGATGCATTCGGTCTTTTCCCGGTTTGAGGAGGGGAATCAAAATCGCCTCCCTCCACGAGTCAGGGAACGTGGCGGATGAGCATATCATATTAAAACAATTCAGGAGAACTTCCTTGGATGGCAGCAACAAGTGCTGCAGCATGCTGTACAGGATTTGATCATCACCTGGCGCAGTATCATGAGCCACAGACAGCGCCGAATCCAGTTCCCACATTGTGAAGGGGCAGTTGTAGGGTTCAGAATTTGGTGACCAGAAGTCCAAGTGATCTCTTTCGATGGCAGTGCGGTCGGCAGAAATCTGGATCACAATTAATAGTGGCAGTAGATTCGGTAAAATACATGGCCAGTGTCTGGGCAATGTCTCTCGGCGCCTTGAGTAGACAACCCTGATGCAGCAATGCCATGACAGGTAGTTGGCTGCGTTTCCCGGAAATCCTCCTGATGGCTTCCCATACTTTTGTAGAACTAGTGGAGCGGGAGATGGAGTTCAGGAACGAGTGCCATGACGGTCGTTTACTCTCTTTAATCACTCGCCGCGCTTTGGCTCTTGCCACCCGAAAGGCCGCAAGATTGTCAGCTGAGGGACGGCACTTGAAGCGGCTCAGAGCTGCACGGCGGGCTCGGATGGCTGAGCGGCACTCAGTGTTCCACCAAGGGGCAGGGCGCCTCTTGGGATGACTTGAGGACCGTGGGATCGACAATTCAGCAGCATGGGAGATCACGGCTGTAACATGGTCGACCCATTCGTGGACGCTGGCACGGTGTTCCAAAACAGCTAAATCGCTGAAAAGTGACCAGTCAGCTCTGCAGAGGTGCCACCTGGGTGGCACTGGTAATGCCACAATCTCATCCAGGAGGCGAATCCAAAGGGGGAAGTGGTCACTGGAATGGAGGTCAGCGGCAACCTCCCACAGAGCAGAATCCGCGAGTGCTGGAGAGCAAAAGGAAAGGTCAATAGCTGACGTCGACCCAGAAGCAGTACAGAAATGAGTGGGAGCACCAGAGTTGAGGATGCACAGTTCTTCGGATGCCATGAGGCTTTCCAGAATGCGACCCCTGGGGCAAGTAGTCGTAGAGCCCCATAAGACATTATGAGCATTGAAGTCCCCCAGAAGGAGAAATGGGCGGGGGAGTTGGGTAATAAGGTCTGTGAGAGCCTCAGAGTCTATTGCATCCTGAGGTGGTAAGTAAACGGAACAGATTGTGAGCCTCCGCCCCACAATAAGGTCAACTGCAACTGCTTGCAAGTCCGTAACGAGAGGGAGCTCAGATGAGTGGTGCATGTAATGGACAAAAACTGCAACACCACCCTTTGCCCTATCCCCCATCAGATCATCTTTTCGATACACGGTATAGCCCCGTAAAGAAGGAGCATCAGTGGCCCAGAAATGTGTCTCTTGGAGACATAAGCACAAGGGGCGCTCTTGTACAAGTAGTTGTAATTCGGCCACATGCTTCCTGAACCCATTCAGGTTCCACTGTAATATGGGAGCCAGTGATCAGGGTGCCTGAATTTTCACCCTGCCCCTGTGCTTTGGAGGAGAGCCCGTACTGGCCGGAGATTTATTCCTGGGGCGAGAATATCGCCCCCGGTCGACATCAATGTCCATCAGCTCTGATGGCGACCCAAGGGAGATGTCAGATAGTACGATGGCATCGTCATTGGACTGACCCTGACTAGTCTCCTCAGGTGGTAAAACCTTCACCTTCGGCGTCTTCGTCTTGGGGGGCTTAGAATGCAGAACCTTGTCAACAGTTGGAGCTTTACTCGCCTGGGCAGAAGGTGCCATATGGGGAGGGGCAGGAAGAACCCCAATGTCAGCAACCACGGCCTTGTCCGACGTTGTGGGGAGAGCTGCAGCTTGCAAAACAACCGCAGCAGCACAAGTGCACTGGCAAACGCAGGTATTAGTGCTGACACTAGCAACCTCCGTTTGTGTAGCAACAGTGGCCAACTGCAGAGTGGAAGTGAAAGATGTTGTAAACACAGGAGGCTGCATGGCCTTAAAGAGCTTCTTGGCCTCACCATAGGGGATGCGCTTAGTTGTTTTGATCTCCTGTATCTTCCGTTCCTCGAGATAGATGGGGCAGACCCGGCTCCAGACAGGGTGACTCCCAGAGCAATTCACGCACTTCACAGGCGATGAACAATCGGCTCCTTCATGAGCAGGCTGACCACATTTACCACAAGTGGCTATCCCATTGCACCCCAACGTAGTATGCCCAAAGCGCTGACATTTAAAACAGCGCATTGGGTTGGGGAAATATGGCCGTACTGGCGAACGTAAGAAACCCGCTCTGGGAGTCTCGGGCAATTGAACGTGAGAATAAACGAGTCGGATTTGACTAGGTCACCATCGACTCGTTTCATAATATGCTGCACGTCGACAATACCTTCGTCAGCCCACTCAGATTTCAACTCGTCCTTGGGGATATCCACCAAGTCCCTACATGTCACAACACCCTTACTACAGTTCAAAGTGGAGTGCAGCTCGGTCTCGATAGCGTACTCTCCGAGACAGGTTGCTTTCCTAAGAGAAGTGACTTGACGGGAACTAGAAGTTTCAACTAACAGAGTCCCATTGCGCAGACGCTTCACAGATTTCAGTGTTCCTGCAATTCCCTCAAGACCCTTGTGGATATAAAAGGGAGAAACTCTCTCAAAGCTACCTTCCTTCCGTTTGACAATCAAAAACACATTCTGATTATCAGCATGTGCTCTGTTACGACAGTCTGATAAATCTCTAGTAACACCAGGCGCTGTAGGACTCCCAGCACGAAGTCGCTTTTTCGATTGGGTGTGTTTTCCTACCAGTGGCCCACCCAATACACTGGTAGGGGGAAACGTAGAGGTCGAAGGGTCCATTGTTGTCCCACGAGCAGCTAGGGAACTAAAGGTCCGCTCAGACAGAGCCCCGCGTCCCTGAGTAAGCCTTATACAACTGGGGTGCGGCAGGTGCCCCAGAGGTTGCCCGCTTGCGACTGTTCCACCCCAACAGCCATGCATCTTATAGGCGCGCAGCACACCGTAAGATTGAGGGGTTTTTATAGAGGTGTACCTTCCTCGCAATCCAGGCGGTCAAGCCAAGATTACCATTCCCCGCAGCACACAACATTCCACCGCCGCGCCATGCGGTGGTCGCTGAAGTATGTCCGGGGTTTACGGTGACAGGAGACTGGCGGCGCTGACCAGTCCCCAGCTCAGGACCCCGGGGTCGCCAGGCCCGTACTCAGCAAATGAAGCCGGCCGAAGTGGCTGCGCGGTTCTGGCGCTGCAGTCTGGAACCGCGAGACCGCTACGGTCGCAGGTTCGAATCCTGCCTCGGGCATGGATGTGTGTGATGTCGTTAGGTTAGTTAGGTTTAACTAGTTCTAAGTTCTAGGGGACTAATGACCTCAGCAGTTGAGTCCCATAGTGCTCAGAGCCATGTATCAGCAAATGAATGCTGAGCCCCTGGGGGGAATTGCGCTGTTAAACCACGGTGGGTCTTTTCCGTCCCTAACCCACTTTTTCGGCACATACTTGTCCAATGCGTGATTTACAATGTGTTTAAAATTTGCCCATAATTCTTCCACGTCCATCGTACCGGAAGTAAATGAAGTCGATTCATTTACTAAGTGGGATGCTAACAACTGCTTATCTGCTCATTCTAGTAAGAATACCCTCCTTGCCTTCTTGACCGACTTTTTAACTTTCGTAACCATAGTCGTAATGACAACATCATGATCACTAATCCCTGTCTCAACACTGACACCGTCGATGAGGTCTGGTTTGTTCGTGGCTACCAGATCTACAATATTTCCATTACCGTTTGGCTGTCGACTTAGCTGCCCAAGACAGTTTTCGGATAATGTGTTCAGAAGTAATTCACACGACGGCCTGTCTATACCATCTGTAATTAATCCATAGACATCCCAGTCTATACTAGGTAGGTTGAAGTCGCCTCCGACTAATATAGCATGATCCGGGTACTTCGGCGATACAGAATGTAGACTCCCTTTGAATGATTCTAGGAATGTCACGATGGAACCTGGTGGCCGGTAATAACACCTCGCAATTAACTTTATTTCGCCTATCCCTGTTAAACGTGTCCACATAACTTCACAATCACACTCTACTTCGACCTCGGTAGACACAATATTTTTGTCAACTGCAATGAAGACACCACCTCCTCCGGTGCCTAATCTGTCTTTCCGATACACGTTCCAACCCTCACTGGATATTTCAGAACTTCCTATCTCAGGGTTCAGCCAGGTCTCAGTCCCGAGAATAATTTGCGCGCCACACGCTTCCTGGAGGCCAGTAAATTCAGAAACTTTATTCGGAATACTCTGAAAATTTACTGCTAATATCTTGGTAGCTGAAGTGTCTTTCTACTGAGCGTGTCCTGCTTTCCCTGCCTGCACGTCGACTGGTGAATGTTCATCAGGACACCTCGCACTACCGCCTAGCCTAAAAAGCCCCAATGTGCACGCCACAAGGACTCTCCTACCCAAGTAGCCGCTTCCTTTGTGTAGTGCACCCCTGACTTATCTAGGGGCGTCCTACAATTTCGTACCCAATAGCGCAAGTCTAGAAATCTGCATTCAAGACATTCACAGAGTCGACGAAGCCTCTGGTTGAGACCCTGCACTCGGTTCCAAACCAAAGGACCCCGATCCACTCTGGGAGCGATGCTGCAAATAGAGAGCTCTGCTTGCACCCCACGTGCAAGGCTAGCGGTCTTCACCAAATCCGAGAGCCGCCTGTACGAACTGAGGATCGCCTCAGAACCCAAGCGGCAGGCATCATTGGTGCCGATGTGACCAACTACTTGCAGACGACTGCACCCCTTACGCTCGATAGCCGCAGGCAAGGCCGCCTCCACATCTTGGACGAGGCCCCCCGGCAGACAAACCGAGTGCACGTTGGATTTCTTTCAAGCCCTGTACTCTATTTTCCTAAGGGGCTCCATCACCCGCCTAACGTTGGAGCTCCCAATAACCAGCAAGCTATTGCCCACGTGTGCCTGCTCGGGCCCTGCTGAAAGAGCGGCCACCTGCCCACTGACAGGATGAACGGGCGAGGCCAGCCGGCCAGCCTCCACATTGGCCCTCCGCCTCGAGCGACACGAACGCGTTGTAGTCCGTCACTCACCCTGAGGTGAGGACGGCCCCAACGCGCCGTGTGCACTAGAAGGTGCCTCGGCGGCTGAGTCAGCGGACGCAGCAAGCGACACCTGGGGTGTCTCAAGCGACACGCCAGACCCTCCGCCGTCGCTGCACCTCGAGGCTCTGACTTCGCTCACGACCTGTAGCTGACTCGACCGGTGCGATCTGCAAGTCTGTCCGTGCCATACGGCGGCGCTGCAAACGCCAACGATTATCGCAACCTCTAGCGTGGTGTCTAACGTTGAAACCACACTGACTGTCCGCCCCCTGTAGCTGAGTGGTCAGCGCGACAGAATGTCAATCCGCAGGGCCCGAGTTCGATTTCCGGCTGGGTCGGAGATTTTCTCCGCTCAGAGACTGGGTGTTGTGTTGTCCTAATCATCATCATTTCATCCCCATCGACGCGCAAGTCGCCGAAGTGCCGTCAAATCGAAAGACTTGCACCAGGCGAATGGTCTACCCGACGGGAGGCACTAGTCACACGACCACACTGACTACTTGGCTTCGCGTGTATTTCATGGGTTTTTGGTCCTGCATTGTCGTTTCTTCATCGTTTCAGGATTTTTATCTTCGGTTGGCTATTGGGTTTTTCGCCTCAACCATTTTTTTCATAGTTTTAATAGTGATTAATATGATTGGCGCCATGGCTTTTAATAGTGACTAATGTGACCTCCGCTGACTTTTTAAGGTATGTTTGCATCCTTGCACAATTAGTCTGTTCTACCACTTGATGCTTTAGATAGGTTCACGAATTTAAACTTTCACTTTTCAATTACTTCGTCATGTTTTGCAGGTAATCTGATGATGCGCTAAGACCGAGTAATGCGTTATTAATTAATAAATACTGGAATAGAGACTGTAATTTGAAAATGAATCCTTTAGATTTTGCTGTACTTCATCACCTGAAAAGCGAAGTGTACAGAGTTCCCATTGCCGGCCGGTGTGGCCGTGCGGTTAAAGGCGCTTCAGTCTGGAACCGCGTGACCGCTACGGTCGCAGGTTCGAATCCTGCCTCGGGCATGGATGTGTGTGATGTCCTTAGGTTAGTTAGGTTTAAGTAGTTCTAAGTTCTAGGGGACTTATGACCACAGCTGTTGAGTCCCATAGAGCTCAGAGCCATTTGAACCAGAGTTCCCATTGACATGGCTGTAAAATTATAGCAGCGAATTGTTCTGTGGTGTCAAGATTTACGAGGTGACCCGATTGTGTTTTGAAGATTTCATAGCTCACGGCACACACGAGTGCGTCATTGCTTCTAAATTTGGGGACGATACGTGGAGCACACCTTTTAACCGACGTGAGTGCGCAGTAATTTGTCATGTAACGCGCTGAAGTAGTATTGCACATCTTGTTAAGGTAGGCTTTGGGTGAGATTTGTGCTCAGTTATAGGCGGATGTAATCGAAAGGTTTACTTTTCAAATTTAGTTTTACTAACTCGGACAATACTTCACAGTCGCGGCGTGTAGCCACACATTCTCACTGTCTCGCTAACATCGCGTTTACTGAAAAGATTTTGCTTCTACTACTATTGTCATACATTTTTTGTAAAAACTAATATATAGTTTTTAGTTACACTTAATCTGCTTCACTATTGTGTATTTTCAAAAATACATTTAACTCCCTTCCTTTGTATTTGGTTTTAAAATTAGCTCTCTTTTTTCCAATTACTTCTGTTACAATGTTTCAAATGGGTACATGTCCTATCCTCCCGTAACTTGTATTGTTTCCGTGACAGCTATGTAAGCCACTGGGCCGATCAGTCTGATGTTGATCCCAGCTAGGCGCGCATGCTTAAGACTGGAATGTGTTTTATTTCATTTTTAGACTTTAGCATATCTCCTCTTAATTCTGACCACTGCTTCCTCGCAATGTTATTTTACGTAAGTAACCTTTGCAGGTGATGAGAGTTGCCCTCTTGGTTAATGCTTCATTTCATACTTAATTTTCTATGTGTTATTTCATAGGGTTTCTCAAAATTTCGTTCTGACGAAGGCATCCTGAGAGGTGTCGAAACCTAGGTAAATGGAGCAAACAGTTTTTTGAACCGACTGGCTGCGTAATTCCTGTGTTGAAATTAAATTACGGTTGCTGATGAACAGCCATGTTTAAAATCACTCACTTTCACTCCTGTCAGCTTTCGCTAGTAATCATTCTTCACTCTACATACAAATTTTGCACTTGCTCGCCTTCTGTGCACCCCTCAGCTTGGCACCCCAAGCGGCTGCTAGTGTAGCTTGGGCCTTAAACCGTCCTGTCGAATAACTATATCTTTCCTGACGCCTTCAAAAATGGGCTCAAACGATTATGTTGTCGTACGGTGGTAGTCGTTGAATTTATCTGTACAATTTCGTAAAGGCTTGCGTGTTTCAGAAAACTCCCATGCAGACAAGTCTTCGTTACACTGGTGCACCCATGCCTTTTTTTTAAAGTTTCTTATTAACGAGATCGCTCTTCTCCTGCAGAAAGCAACCTAAAACGACTACGGCGCACGTAATCGCTCTACGTCGGATCGGGAGAAATACGGATCCAATGTAGGCGCTCCCGATGGACGACTTCGGGCGACATCGGGTCACGTAAACGGCCTACATCGAAACGAACCGGACCGGGAGAAATACAGGGCCAATTTAGATGTAGCCTTACCAGGAGGCGAGATTTGTGTAACTCAGCCGCCTGCGTTGGTAAATGTAGCATTAGTTTAGGGCTATGAATAATGCTTACAATTCGTTACACTTTCCTTTTTCGCAAGTCTGCATACAACGTAGCTCTAACATTTAACACGTTGAAGGCTAACTGGAAATAGTATTTGTACCAGTAACTTGGTGAAAGACTTTTACAAAGTCAGTACTGCCTCTTAGGATAGAAGCTGCCCTCTTAAGTAGTGTGCACTGCCAGTGATGATCCATGTGTCAAGTGAAATACTCTTCATGATGGTCAAGATCTATTGAATAAGTGTTCATCTTACCTTTCAGTTTTACAGCGATCAAGGAACTGTCTTGAGATATAGTTCCATTTTCTCATACAGCAAAGTACTTTACTTGTTACATCCAAACGCAACTGTCGTAAAGAACTATTAAAGAAAATTACCACGCTGTTAAGATGTAATTGTGAAAGAGATACGGCTGAGAGGCTGTACGTTACACTATATTGTTTTCATAATTTTTCTGTATTTCTTTAGAAGTTTGTAGCACACCTCAAAGGTTTTAAAGAATTCCGCTCTTCCTTTTGTTTACTTTACTACCCTCTGTTAAGATTCCCAAGCCACACTCGAGATGCACTGCTAATGTTTAGAGCAACTGGTCAAAGAATACATTAATGTTGTCTGTTGACAGTATGTTTTGGGAGACAAAGGTGTTAATCTGAGTCCTTTTGTAATATCTTCTGTACTCCACTTAATACGAAGTTTCTTCTTTAACAAGTGTCTAACACGTCTTGGTATGAAATACAGGGACAAATTAGGGTACAGATCATTTCTGACAGCTTTATGTTACAGGTTATAATAGCTACATTTGCTACATCCTATGGCAATGAAACGTGGATCGCCGGAAATGTGGAGGGTAAACTGGAAGGACTGGAAATGTGGTGCTATAGAAGAATGCTAAAAAAATGAGTGGAAAGGTGCAATAGGAAATGAAGGAGCACTAAAAATATGTAAGGAAAGATGTCTTAGATGTCTAAGGCGCTTACTAGGAGAAGGAATGGGTTGACTGGACGTCTGTTACGTCATCCAGAAATAGTTAACTTCGCGTTGGAAGGAATGGTAGAATGGAAAACAGTGGAGGTAGTTAAAGACTGTAATGTGTAAAGCGTTATGGAGGATGCAGAGGTTGGCAGCTGAGCAGAGATGGAAAGATCAACACCGGATACGAAAGGATAAAGGAAGTCTGAATAACTGAACACCTGAATGAAAATAAAATTTTAAAAAAGTCCTGTGCGTCGACGGATAGGACGTAAGCAGTAGCAGATGCGTTGCTGTTGTCGAGCAGTTTTGTAGAACTGCGTTCCTGCTCCACTACTCAATCGTCATCCCAATCATCATGGGTTCTGAAAACTTCGGTCATGTGAAATGCAACTTGCGCTATTCTAATATGACACTCTGAAAGCCATGGATCAAGACAGTCCCATAAACTTGGCAGGTGGATGTCAAATCACCTTAAAAGTCTCCCAACCTTACAGGATTGGCCGCTATCATTCTGCCCTACTCGGCTCTTTTAAAGATGATGCGGCACGTAGGGGTCCGGCACGTAGAAAACTTCGTATCATTATGGGAAAGCTTGTATCGGCCGATCGATTCACCCAGTTCAGGACAGGTGGGTGTAACATCGCCGTGTCACGAGGCTAGAACTCTCTGAAAAATCAGCGGCAGTGGAAAATTGTATAAACAAGGGTCAGAGAACGAAATCTTCGACCAAATTTTGGAACAGTTTTTATAGGCAGATAAATTCAGTTGGCAGACAATTTGGTTAATAGAGACAAGGGTTTCCATTTTAGTAAGTCATAGAACACTGAAGAACTCTCACTGGTATGGCCAGCGTGAGTGTTTGACGACAATTTTTGAGTACGATGTATCACTTTTGCCGTTAATCTACTAGGAGAGGCGCCATAAGGCCAGTCTCGAAGACACCACCTGTGCTGGTCGGCTCATGTGTCGTCTCTGGTATGGGGGCCTACATAGGACAAAGGTTTCCGGCGTTGACAGTTCGCATCAGTTTTCAGTGGTACTGAGCAGCAACAGTATCTCTCCTCAAAATAGTAGACAAGTGGATCGCCGACATATCGTGTCACGAGAATGGCAAGGTCCCGGGTCAGTGTCTCGGTCCCATACACTGTTTTACTCTACCAGTATGTTTCTTGACAGTGCACACTCCACTGCAGAGCGAAAAATTAAATCTGGAAACAATCCCGAGGCCGCGGTTAAGAGATGCCCCCGCAATATCCTTTCTTCCACGCGTGCTAGTCCCATAAGTTTCACACAGGGACCTCTCTAAAATTTGGAAATTAGGTGAGCTGTGAGGACTGTTCTTGTGTGGTGCTCGTGCTTGGGTACCTCAGATGGTAGAGCACTTGCCCGCGAAAGGCAAAGGTCCCGAATTCGAATCTCGATCCTTCACACAGTTTTCATCTGCGAGGAGGTTTAATATCCAATTACGTAGATTATAGGATCAGGCAACAAATATGAAGAGATTACCAAGAATTATTACGCGGGGAAAGTCCACAGAGTCACACATGCAGTCGCACTTCCGTAAAGTGTTTGAAGGTTGGCAACACTTGGTGAGTAAATGTATAAATATCGTCTGTGACTCCCTGTTGTCGGCAGGGTGCGCACGCTGTGGGAGCGCGGCTTCATGGCGCACGCGCACAAGACGTGGCGCCTGGAGCCGCCCGCCTGCTTGTCGGACAGCGACTACGTCAGCGTCGACCTGGCCGCCGTGTCGCCCGTCTTCCTCCTGCTGGTCGCCGCGCTGCTGCTCGCCGCCGTGGTGCTGCTGCTGGAGAGGGCCTGGTCAGTTACTGTTCCGTCTCCATCACACAGGGAATAGTGGGCAGGGCGGAGGATCTACAAATGCCCAAGCTCTTGTGTTTAACTTTGCTGCAATATAATTACCGATATTTGGTCATTACCATTTATATAATCTGCTGGCAATTAAAATTACGACACATAACAAATAACGAAATTTTAGTTACTGAGAGAACACAATACAGCGAGGCAACGGCCTTGCCGTAGTGGATACACCGGTTCCCGTGAGATCACCGAAGTTAAGCGCTGTTGAGCGTGGCCGGCACTTGGATGGTTGACCATCCAGCCGCCATGTGCTGTAGAACGAACTTAAAAGACTCACCAGGGAAGCGTGCTGAGACCATTCCATTTCATTTATTAATGCCCTTGCAGACAACAGTAATAGTAACCTCCGACTTTTCGCTGATTTACTGTCTCCAAATAGCTGCACAAATATTCAACCAGAGCTTGATAAGGATTCAAAGTGTCGATAAATTGTCAGCTTCTGTTCTGTGTTCAGAAATGTACTGTATAATTGTGCACCACATATCAGGAACCAAGTAGTACCGTACGATTACAATATCAATGAGTCACAAATAAAACCATTCAAATAACACAAGTACCTGGGTGTAACAATTTGTAGAGATATGGGAAACGCTACAAATTATTGTAATTACGAACATATATCTCTGCAGAAGTGAATAACGTACGGCATCATTCCGTCTCCCACCGACAACCATATACAGTGTGTTACTTACAAATTGGCACTTGTGGGAGGAGATACGAGCGGAGCGGAGTAACCAAACGCCGGCCTTCACATTGACAGCTGTGGAGCAAAAGTGGGGAAAAATACTGCCTGCCACAGTGTAAAAAAAAAATCTGTCGTTAATGCTTCCTTATAATCAGATGTCACGCACGGAGGGAAACGTTAAATTTAGTTCATAATCAAAAATTGAATCGACTTATAAATTAAGGTGCTTAATAAATTCCCTAACCGTAACAGTTAAATATGCTTACATCCAGGAACGGAACGAGTACGTAACAGAGTAAAGTGCAACAGTGTCGACACAGAATAGACGATGTACAGAATGGAAAGCAGGGGCCAGCTCCTTTGATTTGTATGAAGACAAGCGTTGCGCTGAGCGCCATATTGAAACTGAGTAAATGTGAAGCGACAGCTGCTTACTGCTATGGCTCGAAATGGACATTCTTACGAAACGGAAGTAATCCAAGCAACCAAATGAAACTTCCTGGGAGATTAAAACTGTGTGCCGGACCGAGACTCGAACTCGGGACCTTTGCCTTTCGCGGACAAGTGCTCTACCATCTGAGCTACCCATGCACGACTCACGTGCCGTCCTCACAGCTGTACTTCTGCCAGTATCTCGTCTCCTTCTAAACTTCACAGCTCTCCTGCGAACCATTTACCCTCGAAAGGCAAAGGTCCCGAGTTCGGGTCTCTGTCCGGCACAAAGTTTTAATCTGCAGGAAGTTTCATACAAACGCACACTCTGTTGCAGAGTGAAAATTTCATTCTGCAACCAAATGAAAACTTGTACGAAAGGAAGCGCAAATGATACAAGTTGTGGTAAATCTTTAGTTAAAAACTTGTCATATAAGCTTTTAAATTTGTCATCGGTCACATGTACAAGTTACGACCTGCCACAGCTTTTAGCTTCAGATAACGATGAAACTACTTTGTATTGCAAATACTGTCTTTTTCGTTGCAGCAATTTAATTTAATTTTTTAGTATTGTTATCTTTTCTGGGACTTTGAGCTGATAAACCAATTGCACCTTCTCCGAAACAGCTCTCATGGAACACTCCAGAGCGGTTTCAGGATTTTTGTATCAGTGCTTGAATTTTCAGTCATGTTTCCAACCTGAAAGTAGCACTTAGGTATTATTTACATGCATATCTGGATGAACAATCATTAATGACGACTGACAGCAGTGTGAAATTGTATCTAAATAAATTGGGCAGCACGGATAGCCGAAGGGTTTCAGTCGGTTTTCGGCCGAGGTCGTGTGCGGACCGGCTTTGGGCGTTATATGGTGCTCCGCTAACGGAGTTGCTTACCTCCGCGTCATGACATTTGTGTTGTGTAGCTTAAATCAGTATTGTACCACATGGCGCACTCTTTTGGCCGAGAGACACTTCAAATAACGTTCCAAACTGAATATGCAAGACCGCGCGCGTATGAAGTCGAACAATTCACACATCTATCACCGGCAGTATCTCCTACATTAAAACGACGATAGAGCAAGTATGTGCTGACGTAGTTCGATGACATGCTCACTGACTAAAGCTTAAGCATTCAGACAGGCATATTTGGGAGGTGATGGTAGACCGTGCTGGTTTCGGCCTTTGAACAATTCGGGTGTTTGCACTACCTTTCGAAGCGCCACAAGACGTGGCCATCGAAGTCTTCTGACCTTACAGTAATGTTGTGGGCCACATCGTGGGAAACTGGCAGTCGTCAGTAACATACCACGTGTTAAATGGTGTCTGACAGATCAAGATCAAACTGTCCAAACACGTACCAATCTATCAGCAGATCGATGGTGTGCTAGCCATCGCGATGCATGACGACCAGCCGCAGACACGTGCAAAATGTGGACAAGAGGGATTTTGCTACAGATCCTGCCCAGTGACACAGCTCCTAAAGTCACGGTCACTTCTTAACCAGACACTTACATCTCGGCTGTGTGCAACCCAGATGTGTCACTTCAGGAAGCGCCTTTTCACTCGCCGGCACGATGGTGCGGCTGAGACACTATCTCCTCTGACGACGACAAGGCCATCGAGTCTCCAGAGCTCAATGATCGGCCCATTCATTGCATTGCATATCGAAGTGAGTGTGGTTCCTACCTCTGCTTTCCTCCAGATGGGCATGGCCTTGGACGACAAACGTTCACATTCTGACATGGACAGCACCTCCAAAAGCAGTGGTCTCCCTAAAAATGGTAGAAGCGAAGTCGAACGCCCTCTGACGACACACATCTTCATGTGGCATTACAGGAAGTGGACTGGATACCAGACAGTGATCTAACTTCGAGTGCCTCGATGACAGGAGTGGCCACTCCCGCTGTCTGTCTACCATGCCTGCAACCCCACCTGACAACGATGGATCCCATGGATGGAGGTTCACTGGATCCTCATGCGGCAGCGTCATCACCTGTAGCCATCGATGGTGCTAAAATCGCCTGCCACCGGTTCTGATCTCTTCTGATCTCCTGGACTAACAATGTTGAGGACAGAGCATATCAGGATGCTGGACCAGTCATCGAGGAGTGCCTCACGGTAGCGCGTGACCCAGCTTCCACACAGTAATCACAGCTACATTGGCTGTGCTGGATGTTTCACTCCAGCTGGACATCTATGCATCTGTGCCATAATGGGGAGCACATAACAACACTATTGCATAGCGCTGAAGAATTTGGCCACAATTTTAGATCCATATAAACTGGCAATGTCCCGAGACACCATTTATGCTGCTGCTGTCGACGTTATTCTTATATGAGCACCAGAAGAATAATCAACTAAACGCCTCTAATCAACATGATGAAAACAAATAAATCTAAGAATAACATCACCAGCCCTCTGCCAAAGACGTGATCTCCACTGATTTCTATGCCCCCACCAGCAAAGCAGCCCATATCTTCCATGCCTCTGACAACAGTAGCGGAGAGGCCATCTTCCTCTGTTCAAGGCTCCCCAGTGGAGATGTGGTGTACCTTCCTAATGACAGGGGTATGATCCTCACGCTGTTTGGCGTCCACATCCTATATATAATGTATATGCCCTGTCTGGCTCCAGTCATGAATGACTCCTTCTTTGCTGACCAGGTATCGCCGCCTTTTGATGGTCTCTTTGATGATCCAGTCCTCGGTGGCGAATTGAACTCCATACAAGTGCCTTCTGAGGAACTACCACAACATTCATCGACCGACTTCAATTTATCGACACGTGGACGATGGTTCATGGCATCCACGCAGGTTTCACATACAATATGGCACACTCGTTCAGTCATGTCAACTATATATTCCTCACATATTCCCTTGCTGGCGACAATTGACATGCTGAGGTTTGGCCTCTGGCTTTCTCTGACCATGAGCCCTACATCTTCAGTGTCGCCCTCACCTGCCATCAGGTGTGACATACTCATGGCCTCTGGAAATTAAATGTTCCCCATTGACTGTCCCAGACTGCTGAAGGTACATAGATAATGCATAAGCCCTCCATCGTCGACGTCACACCGTGTACACATCCATCCTATCCTGGTGGCTATCCTTTGCAAACCCAGCTCTAAGCAGGGTAATGATGGGGTATGGCAAAGATGTCAAGGCTTGGTATATGTGCAGCAAGGACTTTTATTTCATCATCCTACATGACTGCATTTCGATGGCATCCTCTCCTGCCCATCAGGTGACAATAAATCATGCTAAATCACATTATCACTTCACTCGTATGGCAATGCATGGGAGGCCCCATTGACAGGTCTTTCACCTATGATAATACACCTAATGAAACGCAATTGATGTACCCCTTCCTCACAGAGCTCCGACGTCGTCATCGAGCTCTCATACGCAACCTCACTGATATGGGAGGATGATGATGTACTACCCAATGTGCAATTGGTTACGCTTTCCACTCACATTTCAAACAGTCGTATGCTGCTTTCCCACGTCACCCGACCTCAACTGAGGATGTAGCGGCACTCACCATCAACACAGTGCCATAGGACGTGACCATTGATGAAGTCCAGGACACTATCAAATGGAAAGATGCCAATAAGTCCCTAGATACTACAGTCTCATCCTAGAATTTTACACGTGTTTTAGCTATCTGTTGGTACCGACTTGGACATCGATATGTCGTGAACTGATGTCCTCAACAACGATCCAAGCCACCTTCCTTGAAGGGGTCATCATCCAAGTCCCTAAGCCACATGGGAGACTACAGATCTATGATTACCAGCCAGTCGCCGACTGCAGTGGCCGAGCGGTTCTAGGCGCTCCAGTCTGGTACCGCGCGACCGCAAGGGTCGCATGTTCGAACCCTGCCTCGGACATGGATGTGTGTAATGTCCGTAGGTTAGTTAAGTTTAAGTATTTCTAAGTTTTAGGGGACTGATGAACTCAGATGTTAAGTCCCATAGTGCTCAGAGCCATTTGAACCCATTTTTTGAACCAGCCCATCACTCTACTCATCAGCAACATGAAAACTGTCTTCCATTTCTTGGCATGGAGATTCAAGAAGGCAGCAAGCAACGTCACGTCCCTTGATCAGACTTCAGTGGCTGGTGACAACGATATTCACACGGCTCTTAATGGGTTTTCCGGCCCACATAGTGATAGTTGTAATGCGTCTCTTGAGTGACACGACTTGAAGAGTACTCTATAATGGCCGCTTCACCACGCTTCTAGCGATCGAGTGCTCTGTCAGACAGGGTTGTCTACTTTTCATGATACTGTACGCTTTGGCGTTCGAACCCCTAATCCAGGGGGTCGGATGGGGCCGACATTGCATGAACACCACTTCATTTGTATTACCTATGCTGACGATCGTGTCCTCTACCTAAGCAATGAAGATGACGCCCATATGGCTCTGATATGAGTGGCGACATATGGGGAGGCATCCGGCAGTTGTTTTATGTTTCGAAATGGCAGGTTCTGCTCGTTGGTGAGGGCCTGCCTGAGAGATGTCATCTCTGGCCACCAGCGTCCGCTGTTTGGGCATTGACTTTATGAATGATCATCACTCGGTGGCAACAAACAGCAGACGTCTCCTCCAAACGATCAGGGCTGTCCTCGTGGACCACTGGCTTAGATCTCTCCACATTGTATAGCGTGCGGAATACGTGAATGCCTACCACGCCTCTAACGTCCTCCATGCGGCACAAGTGTTCCCGGTCTCGATTACCCTCGCCCATCATATGATAGCCATGAGATCCTTTGTCTGTGCCAGGATGTTATTTAAAGTTCAGTATTACTGCCTTGCCCTCCCACGGGAGCGTAGTGGGGTTGACTTACTCCACAGACCAGACAAAGTTACGACACCTTTTGTTAGCTCCGAACTAAAACTTTAGCATCATTGCCCGATTAGCCTCACTGGACTGCTTTTACATGAATATGTGCCGGTCACCATGTCAGTCCAGTCATGTTATCAGACAGTCCATCCCTGTCCTGTTATATTCAGCATTTCTTTCTGGAATTAAGGTACATCCTCTATTACTTACCACTCCCATGAATACTCCATATTAGACTGTACACAACGCATTACAGATGCATCTGTCCCCAAATCCCATCAAACTCGTTTCACCAGATCATGTCGCGTCGTGTGTGCAAAATGGTGCATGAATGCTTTCTAGACACCAAAGTCCAGTTCGTCTGGTATATCACTGTCAAAGACAAACGGGTCAACCAGTTTCGTTTGCACCGGATCCGCCTCGCTGACAAATCACTGTGATGTGCACGACACAGACGCCCACCGATTCTTATGTGGCCCGTTGTCTGTTGTGTGGAGGCCGCGCTTTCCTTGCCCGACAGACACCTGCTCAGATCACATTCCAGACACTTTTATTCACGGGCGTGATTCATTACCATGTAACGAAAACTAACACTGTGAATTGGATATGCTGCCATACGGTCTGCTACCTTTTTGACCCCGATGAGAAGTCGGAACTGGGTTATTGGACGTATCTTAGTGATCGACATTGTGCACTTGTTCGCATCCCAGATACAAGCAGCCCTTACAGATTCTATGGAGCGCCTTTCAAGACCCACCTTCCAGCAGAAATGACCAAGAAAAGAGATGCTGATGCTTATTTTGCCGGCATGACGCTCTGAACTACAAACGGAATATACTTTAAAATTTCGAGAAGATCTTTGGATGTTCCACTTCCGAAAGTGTGAATGACTCCTGGAATTCTGGTACACCAAATAAAATTAAAAACTGAAATAAAATAAAGAAATGCAAAAGATGAACTAACTCTATAAAACAGCCTCTACAAAACTACATTAATTTTCATCGCTCCTCTGTGCGCTCTCTCCCGCTACTTTCTGTCTCTCCTACCCCGTTTTAGTAATAGGTTAGTTGCTTATAGATGGAAATACACTCCTGGAAATGGAAAAAAGAACACATTGACACCGGTGTGTCAGACCCACCATACTTGCTCCGGACACTGCGAGAGGGCTGTACAAGCAATGATCACACGCACGGCACAGCGGACACACCAGGAACCGCGGTGTTGGCCGTCGAATGGCGCTAGCTGCGCAGCATTTGTGCACCGCCGCCGTCAGTGTCAGCCAGTTTGCCGTGGCATACGGAGCTCCATCGCAGTCTTTAACACTGGTAGCATGCCGCGACAGCGTGGACGTGAACCGTATGTGCAGTTGACGGACTTTGAGCGAGGGCGTATAGTGGGCATGCGGGAGGCCGGGTGGACGTACCGCCGAATTGCTCAACACGTGGGGCGTGAGGTCTCCACAGTACATCGATGTTGTCGCCAGTGGTCGGCGGAAGGTGCAATTGCCCGTCGACCTGGGACCGGACCGCAGCGACGCACGGATGCACGCCAAGACCGTAGGATCCTACGCAGTGCCGTAGGGGACCGCACCGCCACTTCCCAGCAAATTAGGGACACTGTTGCTCCTGGGGTATCGACGAGGACCATTCGCAACCGTCTCCATGAAGCTGGGCTATGGTCCCGCACACCGTTAGGCCGTCTTCCGCTCACGCCCCAACATCGTGCAGCCCGCCTCCAGTGGTGTCGCGACAGGCGTGAATGGAGGGACGAATGGAGACGTGTCGTCTTCAGCGATGAGAGTCGCTTCTGCCTTGGTGCCAATGATGGTCGTATGCGTGTTTGGCGCCGTGCAGGTGAGCGCCACAATCAGGACTGCATACGACCAAGGCACACAGGGCCAACATCCGGCATCATGGTGTGGGGAGCGATCTCCTACACTGGCCGTACACCACTGGTGATCGTCGAGGGGACACTGAATAGTGCACGGTACATCCAAACCGTCATCGAACCCATCGTTCTACCATTCCTAGACCGGCAAGGGAACTTGCTGTTCCAACAGGACAATGCACGTCCGCATGTATCCCGTGCCACCCAACGTGCTCTAGGTGTAAGTCAACTACCCTGGCCAGCAAGATCTCCGGATCTGTCCCCCATTGAGCATGTTTGGGACTGGATGAAGCGTCGACTCACGCGGTCTGCACGTCCAGCACGAACGCTGGTCCAACTGAGGCGCCAGGTGGAAATGGCATGGCAAGCCGTTCCACAGGACTACATCCAGCATCTCTACGATCGTCTCCATGGGAGAATAGCAGCCTGCATTGCTGCGAAAGGTGGATATACACTGTACTAGTGCCGACATTGTGCATGCTCTGTTGCCTGTGTCTATGTGCCTGTGGTTCTGTCAGTGTGATCATGTGATGTATCTGGCCCCAGGAATGTGTCAATAAAGTTTCCCCTTCCTGGGACAATGAATTCACGGTGTTCTTATTTCAATTTCCAGGAGTGTAGATAGGCGCGGACGCCTGAAGAGGTGAGATTCATTTTTTTTTTCAAAGGACACAAGTGGCTTTGGTAAGTATACCTTTTTTCGTATTAAAGAAAAAAAGTCGTTAATGCCACCGATCGCTATAAGAGGGACATCCGGGTTCAAATCCGAGTCCGTCTCACCAGCCCAGATATTCGTATATCGCTAATAGGTAGTATATCTGTATTTAACATAGCTGATGCCAACATATTTGCGGCCAGAAAATTTATTTCGAATTATCGTAGGTAATACTTTAAATGAAGACAGTAGGCTACATTAAAATTTTATTTACACAAATGTTTTGATTTAGGCCCAGGCCTATAGGTTAAGACTAACATATTATGTAAAATGAATTATATTGCTCAAAAAATGGCAACTGATTAGTGTCACAATGAAACTTTTGTCCAGCCTTGTCCAAAATATGAGATGTGCTTCAGGTTTCCATTATGTTACAGTTGTTGCGCAATGTCTTGATCTTAATCATTTTCTTCCAGCAGTAAGTACAACAATAAATTGCCATCACTAATTTGAGAAACGTGCGTCTGCTTACACAAAATGCTCACAACTGAGCTGCAGGCTATTTGCAAGTGGCGCCGACAGGCAGCGAGCCCAAATAAAATACTTTAACTTCTGTTTTCTCCGTACCTTAGTGATACGTGGCTTTTCCTTAAACTATAAAACTACATTTCGTAATTTCGGTGTATTAGCTAAATTTAGTATACGCATCACGTGAAATGAACCAAACATAAAGAAGGCCAGCAACTATATCATTTTATGCTGCAGAGTACTAGGATATTTAAGTATCACAGTAACTACGACCAAACTGCTACTTCATCATCAGGCTATGATTTGAAACTGTGCCAGTTAGTTTAAAAAATGGTTCAAATGGCTCTGAGCACTATGGGACTCAACATCTGTGGTCATCAGTTCCCTAGAACTTGGAACTACTTAAACCTAACTAACCTAAGGACATCACACACATCCATGCCCGAGGCAGGATTCGAACCTGCGACCGTAGCAGTCGCGCGGTTCCGGACTGAGCGCCTAGAACCGCGAGACCATCGCGGCCGGCGCCAGTTAGTTTACTCAGACTCGAATGAGTTATATCACATTGTACTATAGTGAAGAAAAAATGCAAATGTGAAAAAAGTAGTTATAATTTTTAAAATAAAAATGAGAACCTCTACCCACCAAAATCTAACCCCAGGCGTTAATGAAGCTTTGCTTCATTTACGTACAGTATTTTTTACTTTCTAATGCCCTTTTATTGTTTACAGCAAGAAAACAAGAAAACACTATTTTCTCGTGTACTTCAAAATGGTTCAAATGGCTCTGAGCTACTAAGGTCTTCAGTCCCCTAGAACTTAGAACGACTTAAACCTAACTAACCTAAAGACATCACACACATCCATTCCCGAGGCAGGATTCGAACCTGCAACCGGAGCGGTCGCGCGGTTCCAGACTGTAGCGCCTAGAACCGCTCGGCAACCACGTCCGGCTCGTGTACTTCCATCAGTCGCTTTGTGAGAGCCGATTGTTTCTTTCCCGTATGTTCTTTTCACTTACTGCTGCTCATGATCTGTTTCTAACTTCAAGAGCACATCAAATAACTTTTTACTTGGAAATAATCCCAGCAACTAAAACGCGCAACTAATAAAATAAACAAAACTTTTCCTTTTGCCATTAGCTTCAGACGCAGCTGTAGCTACTTATTCAGTTTCAATATGGTAGACTTCGTGCCACCACAATAAATCTTGGCGCATGAACTGCAGCCAAGTGTCCGGTCTGTATAAGCGTTACTCTGTGGTAGCACAGCAACCAACAGCACACATCACTGTCAACAGCCGGCCGGGGTGGCCGAGCGGTTGTGGGCGCTACAGCCTGGAACCGCGCGACCGCAACGATCGCAGGTTCGAATCCTGCCTCGGGCATGGATGTGTGTGATGTCGTTAGGTTAGTTAGGTTTAGGTAGTTCTACGTTCTAGGAGACTGATGACCTCAGAAGTTAAGTCCCATAGTGGTCACAGCCATTTGAACCACTGTCAACAAATAACGCTGAGCTACAGCCAAAAACAAATGACTAACATCCACCCGCTTCTACCGATTCAGGGCTAGGGAGCAGATCTACCAACTTAAACTGTACTGACGACAATGGTTTCACCGTCAGATCCCTCATGTTAAACGAGGGTGTGTTCCGTGCTTCAGCTACGTAGTGGAGCTTAAAAACTGTCGACACCACAGTGACACTCAGTAACGACCATACAAGTCACGCTGGTTGCGGGAAGCTGACGTTTCTGAAAGGAGGCAGCTGGACAGCGAGAACGGGTACCCACCCGGTGTCGCTCACACGCAGAGATGTGTGGGCTCAGAAGGCGGCTGCCGTCACAGGGTGGTGGTGAAGGGCTGCGGAGACAGCGTGGGGCGGCGCAGCGAGAGGCCGTTGTGCAGCTGGCTGCCGTTGGAGGCGGCGGTGACGGCCACCGGGGGCCGCGCGGGGGGCGGCGCCTCCGCGGACCAGCAGGCAGCGCGGCAACTCCACGACATGCGCTCCATCGCCACCTGCAACGAGACAGCTGTGCACGTTCCGACACACTGTAGGAACCTTGAATATTGCTATTATTATGAGGGACGTTCCGAAAGTACGTTTCGTCATTGTTTTTTGAAAGAGAAGATGGTACACCTAGTGACGCAAATAAACGCCATATGAATTAGGGCTGTTGATAAAATAGCGATATGTCGATACATCGAATTTTTCGAAAAAATATAGAGATATGTCGGGGACACTTTTCCCCCGATATAATGATATATCGATACTAAAATGGCAACACCGAGTGCCGATATTTATTATTTTATATTATAGTTCTTTGCCGTCCGGAGTGGCCGTGCGGTTCTAGACGCTACCGTCTGGAACCGAGCGACCGCTACGGTCGCAGGTTCGAATCCTGCCTCGGGCTTGGATGTGTGTGATGTCCTTAGGTTAGTTAGGTTTAATTAGTTCTAAGTTCTAGGCGACTTATGACCTCAGAAGTTAAGTCGCATAGTGCTCAGAGCCATTTATATTATAGTTCTCAACAATTTTCGGTAAATATATGAATTTGTTCTTTTCCAATCTTAGTACAACATAATTTTACTTTCACTCTGTGAAGGAGTCTTACTACTTTTTCAGCTTTCATAATTTTCAATCTTTCCCCCTGACTGTATAAGGCCGGCCAGAGTGGCCGAGCAGTCCTAGGCGCTACAGTCTGGAACCGCGCGACCGCTACGGTCGCAGGTTCGACTCCTGCCTTGGGCATCGATGTGTGTGATGTCCTTAGGTTAGTTAGGTTTAAGTAGTTCTAAGTTCTAGGGTACTGATGACCTCACATTTTAAGTCCCATAGTGCTCAGAGCCATTTGAACCATTTTTGAAGTTGCGTTAAAAACAGTTTTGAACGTAACTGCTGTGCTACTTCTTCACATCGGCAGTCTTCAAAATGACAAGACTGGTCTTTGCGGTAGGCGGAGATGTGTGAGCGGTAATGCTGATGTGACTGGCACCTGGCGGTACCAACAGAAACTGTAGCGTTTAGCTGCATCACAGGATTTTGACACTACAGCTGCTAGGTCGCTGGTGTTGGTAGAAACGAGAAAACAGGGAAGTAGACATGAAGTGTTCCAGAAAAATCCGGTATGTGACGAAACCCAACGACGGACCATAGGACACATTTTATTGTCGCACTTACATGCAATTACGATTGTTAACAAAGTGGTTATCGCCAAGCGTGAACGTGCGTCATCTTCCTTTCAGTTCTTTCTCTAAGAGGGATAGGCAGGCTGCTAACTTGTTGATGTACAGAATACCTAATAATATATCAATACTTAAATATGCAGCTCTAAAACCTACAGTATATTTACAACGCGCATCTGATATTTTATAGACCGGTACATGGATCATTTTTCCGTCAATACAATGATATATCCACACTTTTTCAGTATATCTGTAGCCTATAATGACTTTTTTAAACATCGATATATCGGGTTCTCCATATTTTAAAAATTATCAACAGTCCAAACATAAATCCACGCACGTTGCTCGTTCAACTACGGAAGGGGTGGCAAGGGAGGAGGAATGACGCGTGCACAGAGTGCCGAAGAATAGAGAGTAGCAGCTGCCTGGTGCCCGATATTATTCGAGTACACATCACGATGTCACACGTGCAAGTACTGGCGGCGTGCTTGCTGGTCATCCGGTATATGCTCATATGTGTGTTAAATCTTATGGGACTTAACTGATAAGGTCATCAGTCCCTAAGCTTACACACTACCTAACCTAAATCATCCTAAGGACGAACACACACACCCATGCCCTAGGGAGGACTCGAACCTTCATCCAGAACAGCCGCACAGTCCTTGACTGCAGCACCTCATACCGCTCGGCTAATCCCGCGTGGCCATCCGGTATAAATGTGCTTGTGTGTTGGTCATCCATGAACGCCTACGGATAGTGTACAGTGAAGAGGGCTCGTCTCGCCAAAACGAATGTCGCTGGTACTGCATGCTCAGAGAAGGGAAGTAGGTGTGGTGGATGCAGGTTAAGTTGGCGTCTGTTCACGTCCACAAATGGAAACAACATTGCTAGGGTACAGGACATGGCGACAGCAGGCACGTGCATAATGGTGTGAGACGTGGAGTCTTCACTCCGTATTGGCTGTGCTCCGGCCCCTCACATGCTCCGTGCTTCGTTGGGTTACGGAAAAGTGTCTGTGAGATGGGCGCCGAGAAACCTGACCTCCAATCACAAGAGTGAAAGGATGAGAATCAGCCTAGGTCACAGCTGCTTGTATCGCAGGATACCGAATTTTACCAGAATTGTTTCTTCAAACTGATAGCACGCTAGGTCGAAAATAATGCAAAGTGTGTTGTTGATGGTGCTATCGTGTACTTTTATTCGGCAATAAAATTTCCGGGTGAAAAACATAGGCGCTGGCATCAAACCATCAATCTCAGTGCAACTGAATAATGACAATATTTGTTTTACCAAACGCGTTTCGCCACAATTTATGAAGCCTAGATCGGTGGCCTGTAATATAATTAAAACAATAAATAGCCTTTAAACAAAATCACTACAGAAGAATTCCAAGAATCAGACATCCACTGTTTCAAATGCCAAAGCTGCTGTGCCGTGCATGGTGGAAGGAAATGCACCAATAATGGTACAAGATAAAAGAACGTATCTTAGAAGAATGACGTAATTACTCCACATTTGCAGAAAATTTAAGACAATATAGTTATTGCCTCACAAATACAGAACAGTAGGTGAAAATGAACAAACACGTATCAACTGCAACTCACAAATAAACCGCCTGCAGCGAACACATACGCACACACACGTACGCGCGCGCGCGCTCTTGTACTCGCTCGCACACGCACGTATGTAACTAAAGTGCGCGTCATTTATGTTGGCGGCCGAGTTTAGGTTCGTTCTGCGCATCTGACGTCAAAAAATACAGTCAGCCAATGAACAGAGAACGACGTTGCCAGATCTCGACTGCAGAGCAGAGCACGGACGAGAGTCTTCAGTTTTAGAAACGTTCAGTCATAAATAAAGTAATAGAACAAAAGCAATGTCTTGATAGCAGACTTTGTTTTATAGAAAGTTTGAAAAAAACATTCTTTATACCAATTGCTTCATATTCTATTAATTAATTAAACCAAACAAGCAATAAGACTCCTAAATCAGGCAATAGCAAGGAAAGGTGTTCATATCAATTTCACGAACCGCTTTTTCGCAATAAAGAACAGCGGTTATTAGTTATTTCCTATTGTACTTCGACGAAGTGCGAGTAAGTCATAGGCATACCAACAGTGTTTGTCAGAATTTTGTTAGAGTCCTTATAGAGGTACAACGAGCTGCGTTAGCGTAATGGTTAAGGCCTTGGGATAGCAAGCGATGGGTACAGAGTTCAAACCTTGTGCGATGCTAAATATTTTCTTTATTTAAAAACAATATCGAAGTGTCTTACTTCACGAATTTTATTCGTCTGAATGCAATTTTTTGAAATTTCTAGTGCTTTGTCTCTTCATTAACCCTTTCGCTGCTGCAGTCACGTGCTCCCTGCATTCCGCGCTGAGTCAAACGTGCCCGGTGTAAATAAAACTTTTGTTACAGTCGCGAAAGAAGGAATATTTCTCAATATTACATACGACACCTATGTGGTACTTAAATTAAATGAGATATTGTTATACAGTAAATTTTATATTAAATTTAGGTATCTTGTCCACATTTCATTCTCAACATTGTGGCAACTAAAATCGACCATACGGAAAGTATACTCTATGGACTTTTACCTCTGCAAACTCTTCAAAATTTAATGCTGCATAATAACTGCGTTGAACATCGAAACAAAATTAAGTCATTTATGGGGGGAAGCTATCAGTCAAGAAGATGTGTAAAAATCTAATTTTTGGGCCAAATAGTTTTTGTGGAATCGAATGATAAGAGTGTCAAAGCAGTCGGAACACCATGTGTCAGCACAGGCGAGCAGTGCAGTGACAAAATCGCGCACAGCGCGGAATGCAGGGAGCACGTCTCTGTAGCGGGGAAAGGGTTAATGGGGCCGTGGTGGCTTTACTTCATGAACTGTGCGCTCCCCCCCCCCCCCCCCTAAACGTAAGCTTGCGAACTATGCTATACTATGGCGCTGCTTCTCTTGGCGCGTGCGTCGTGTGCAACTGGCAACGCAGCAATCTCGCGCGTCTGGGCGGGCATGCGCGAGCCGCCAAGATAAAAGAATTCAACTATATTGTCCATAGACTTCACAAAATACAGTCTACACTTGTGAGCACTACATAACACTAAACACATTAACATGGTGGAAGACTGTTTCTGCAATATGCATCCTGCGCTGAAATTGGTTTGTAATGTTACAGGTAGAACACCAGATTCTCCAGCAGTACAATAATAGCACATTCGTTGATCAGCCAGGACATTATGACCACCTACGTAATAGCCGGTATGATCAAAAAATGGTTCAAATGACTCTGAGCACTATGGGACTTAACGTCTGAGGTCATCAGTCCCCTAGAACTTAGAACTACTTAAACCTAACAAACCTAAGGACATCACACACATCCATGCAAGAGGCAGGATCCGAACCTGCGACTGTCTAGGTCGCACGGTTCCACACTGTAGCGCCTAGATCCGCTCGGCCACACCGGCCTGCCGGTATGTTCACCTTTCCACGGATAGCTACGGCGACGCATCGCATCATGGAGGCAAGGAGGCCTTGTTATGTCACTGGAGCGAGTTGGCACCACATTTGTACACACAAGTCTCCTAATTCCCTTAAATTCTGGGCAGTGGAGTGATGAGCTCTGACGCCACGATCGTTTACATCCCAGATGTGTTCGATTGCGTTCAGATCTTGCGAGTTGGGGGCCAGTACATCAATTGGAATTCGTCACTGTGTTCCTCGAACCGCTCCACCATACTCCTGGCCTTGTAAGATAGTGCATTATCTTGTTGAAAAATGCCACTGCCGTAGGGGAAACATAATCATGAAGTGACGTACATGGTATGCAACCAGTGTACAATACTCCTTGGCCGTCATGGATGAGCCATAGATGCCCATGAGAATGTTCCCCAGAGCATAATGGAGCTGCAGCCAGCTTGTCTCCGTCCCGCAGTACGAGTGTCAAGGAGCTGTCCCCATATAAGACGACGGATTTGCGCCCTCCCATCGGCATGATAAACAAGGTATCAGGATTCATCAGAGCATGCAATGCTCTGCCACTGCGCCAACCTACAGTGCCGATGGTCGCGTGCCCATTTCAGTCGTAGTTTCCGATGTCGTGGTGTTAACATTGGCACACGCGTGGGTAGTCGTCTGCTGAGGACCATTAATAGGATTATTCGGGGCACTGTGTATTCAGTCGCTCTTGTACTCTTCGCAGCATTGAAGTTTGATGTTAGTTCCGCCACAGTTCGCTGCCCGTCCCGTTTTACCAGTCTACCCTGCCTACGACGTCCGACATCTGTAATGAGGGACGGCCCCCCAACTCCACGACGTCTGGATGTGGTTTCACCTTGGTTTCACCACGTGTTGAAGGCACCACAGGACTCCTCGAACACACAAGTTGTGCAGTTTCCGAAATGCTCGTGCCGGGCATCTGGACCGTCACAATCTGCTCTAGATCAAACTTAGATAGATCGAGCGTATTCTCCATTGTACACACGGGCTGCAGGCGAACTGACACTATATGCACCGTGCGTGTGTCTGACTAGGAATCATTCTTCAACAGGTAATGCCTGTACGTGTTTATAACGATACTAGGCCTGTGATCACAATGTTCTGGCTGATTATTGTATACAGTAATATGAATACACATAGAAAATAATAAAACATATAATGACCAAACGCTGTCTGTTTCAGAACTATTTGTAACTTACGTGTACAATTTCCAAAAACTCATAGAGTTGAAAGTTGCTGCATAGGAATGAAAACGTACGAGTATTGCTGCTCACTGATGACGCCGTAAAAAACCGCGGGGAAACATATGTGGCTACGGAAACAGTATTAGTTTCTTCATGTCTGGATGAAGCTGTTGATACCGCAACTGTTGTTCGGTTAATGAAACACCACTCCAGTTAGTTTTTTAGAACATTATTAAGTTCACGTACATAATTTGGGGAGAATACAGATTTTTTTGTTTTTATAATAGCAGACGAGACACAATGTTTATGCAAGTATAATGTACAACTTAGGTCATGCTGAGGAGTAGCAACGTCAAATGATAAAAATACTAAATGTCACGCGACTTTAAAAGCGTTAAGCGCCCAGTGAGACAATGGGCGTGTCGTAATAATAAACACATTCAATCCGAAAAACAAGATAGCGACAAGGTGCGCAGTATCGAAAATAACCTTGTAATCTTCCATACAATGCTGAAAGGCTATTTTGTGGTAATAGAAAGAGGCCAAGGAAAAGACACTTAATAAGCAACTTACGTTTAGTAGCGGCAGTTTCCTGTATATATGTCACCTATTTGACAAATTCCTGTAAAGATTTTCCACAAGTTCACAGCTGTAGCCAGTTGTTTGTAAAGATACTTTTGCAAGCAATTGACGATGCGTCCAAGCTATGCCGGAGCCTTCAACACTACCCAATTGTTCTTATTTTATTCGTTAGAGATCGCACACCTCGTCCATTATAAACATTTTGCGCTTTTATTAATTCAAAATCATTACTTTTAGCTTTTATTTTTAAAAATATTACGACACTCTCATTTTCTTAGGACGTCACTGGGGGCAACATTTTAAATCTTTTGGACTTTGCTGCATTAACGTATGCTTTTTAGGATTTTACCTGAAAAATACTATAATTTTTAAGAACATCAGAAAACTCTTTTCAAGCTAAACCATTTAACAGTTTTAAAGTATCGAATTGTACACACTTTATAATTACAAAACGCTTACTTTTCTCATGTCAGTGGAAGTAAAACTTGATTATATCCACCTGAATCCTATTATTTTTATCATTTGACGTTGTTTCTCTGGAGCATAACGTTAAGCTATTTATTATTTCTGCACTTTTCCTGTACAAATGTAAGCATTCTTTCTCATCTCCCATAGTAATAAAAAATGACTATATGCCCATTATGTTATGTATTAATATCTTGCAGTTTCAGATACACCTGATAATAGCCTGATGTAAAGGTCTAAACTTAATAATGTTGTAAAGCAAAGTGAGTGGAGCGGCGTTTCATTAAATAAAGTAAACATCGCTTTTATTCAGTTACATACAGACGGCCCTAACCTAAAATCCTAAATATGCCCGTAACCGTCCGTACTGGTACGCCCTCACAGGATAGCAATAAAACTTTGACATGACTTACATTAAATAATTTGAAGCACTTGCGGCTAAAAATTAATTCAGAAACTTCAGTAAATAATCAGCGTCCACATCTACATATCACTTTCAAGTGTGATGCGAGGGCGACGAAGAGATTATGAACAGTAAATGATGATACCTTGTTAGTGAAGTATTGTTCCATGATTCTTGGGCAAACTTTTAAGCGGAGTCTCCCTAGAAATTACACAATAGATTTTTGAAAGAATTTTCACAGCCTGACGGATAGTGATAAATGAACAAGTGAGGTACTGATTCCAACAGCATGAGGTCTATATTTGCAAAAGAAATACTCAATTGATTGAAGGAAATCAAGGTAATTAACTCAACTTCATTTGTTATTCGAAGGAAAATTGGCAGTGGGTTTTTGTCCTAATTTTGAAAGGAAAATTATACTTTGGGTTCAATCGCTTTATGTCCGAAGTTTCACAGCTAAACAAAGAGTTGTCAACGGACAACTAAGTGTCAAATGGACTAGTGTAAGGTCCAGTTTTGCACAATAATATTTTTAATAATAATGACCATAATAATAGTAATAATAATGCTTGACAGTTATCAGAGTAATTAAGAGAAGAATAATTAGTTATTTGAAGGAAAACTGAATTATTTGACGAACAGCTGCTGCTAGCTATGTAATTGAAGTGAGAAAAAATTAAAAATCGTAGCATAAACTGCAATTTCTTTGCTTCATCTTGATCATATGTTCTTACAAATAATATAAAAGACACCGATAAGTAACGAAAACGGACGGAAAATAAATCGTAATACCAAAAAATATTTATAGGAGGGTAATGGATTTTCGGGATATATTTGTCTAGGTAAAATATGTAAGTGATTAACATTACAAGATCACAGGTTTATGTAAGTGCGAGATAATCCACTGCAAATGTGAAATACTGGTACATTCGTAAACGGTATAAGCACCAGAATGTTGAACGTATGCATGCAAACGTGCATGCATTGTGTTGTACAGGTGCTGGATGTCAGTTTGTGGGATGGAGGTCTATGCCTGCTGCACTTGGTCACTCAATACAGGGATGGTTAAACCCGTTTCTGGATGACGCTGGAGATGTCCGATGATGACCCATACTAACTCTATTGGAGGCAGATCTGTTGATTGAGCAGGCCAAGACAACATGTCAAAACTCTACAGAGCACGTAGGATTACGGTAGCGGTATGTGGGCGAGCTTTATCCTGATGGAAAACAACCATGGAATGCTGTTCATAAACGGCAGCACAACAGCTCGTATCACGAAGCTGACGTACCAATTTGGAGTCAGGATAAGTGTGATACCCATGAGAGTGCTCTTGCTGTCATACGGAATAGCATCCAGGCCATAACTTCAGACGTAGGTCCAATGTGGCTAGCAGGTAGAGGGGTTGTTTGCAGCCCCTCAACTGGTCTCCTTCTAACCAACACACGGCCACCAGTGGCGCCGAGTAAGAACCAACTTTCATCAGAAAACACAGCAGACCTCCACCCTGCCCCCCAATGAGCTCTCTCTTGACAGTACTGAAGTCGCAACTAATGGTAGTTTCGGTTCAGTGGAAGGCACGCGTCGGGGCGTCTGGCTCGGAGCCGTCCTTGAAGTAACCGGTTTGTAACTGTTCGATGTGTCACTGTGGTGCCAACTACAGCTGAAATTGATGCTGCACATTCAGTACGACGCGACAGAGCCATACGCCGTAAACGATGATCTCCCCTTTCGGTAGCATTCCGTGACCGTCCGGGGCCCGGTCTTCTTGAGACCATACACCCTCGTGACCACCACTGTCATTAACCATCCACAGTGGCTACATCCCCGCTATTTCTTTCTACAGCATCGCAAAAGGAACATCCAGCCCCCCGTCGCCCTGTTACACCACCTCATCGAAACTGAGTGAGGTTTTGATAGTGCCATTTTTGACTGAAATCAACTCACAATGTCCAATTTGAAAGATAACTAACATTGACTACAACTACAGCCTGTCTTCAAAGCGAACGTCATTTGCATCTTCATAGTGGCGCTACTACTACTTCGACTACGTTCTTCGCGGCTCTAGAAAGTATTTCAGTTGTGAAAAATAGGTTTCAGTTTTCCGGAAATGTTATATAAAAGAAAACAATCCTTTAAATGCAGGAGTGCTTTGATGTGGTTTATTGAATAGTAACTCTGTGGATCTGTCTGCTTTATTAAAAGTTTTGCAAAAAGATCTGTCCCGGCATTAGATTCGACATAAGATGAGGTTTCTTTATCATACACAACCTGAACACTTCTACTTGTCATTGTTACAAGATATTTTCGTAACTATTACTAGTAGCATTGGTAAAGTTCTCTCGCAGCGTCTTAAATACTAACACCTCTATTTATTTCAAAAATATGGTAGTAACGAGTTGTTAATTGTATCAATTAAATTTCGTGGCAACATCACAAATAACGGAGAACGCAGTGCTTTATAAATTTTCTGTGAAGGTGTTGAAGTCAGTGTATGTTGTGACTCTTTTAGCTAAAGAAGACGTTTCGATTGCAGAAAATGTATCAACCATTCAGTAATATTGGGCAACGATCAGGAAGGGAAACTCATTTATCAACGGCGGGGATTAAGGAAGAATATATCGGATTATACCAGCAAGAACCCCCCATGAACCATGGACCTTGCCGCTGGTGGGGAGGCTTGCGTGCCTCAGCGATACAGATGGCCGTACCGTAGGTGCAACCACAACGGAGGGGTATCTGTTGAGAGGCCAGACAAACATGTGGTTCCTGAAGAGGGGCAGCAGCCTTTTCAGTAGTTGCAGGGGCAACAGTCTGGATGATTGACTGATCTGGCCTTGTAACATTAACCAAAACGGCCTTGCTGTGCTGGTACTGCGAACGGCTGAAAGCAAGGGGAATCTACAGCCGTAATTTTTCCCGAGGACATGCAGCTCTACTGTATGATTAAATGATGATGGCGTCCTCTTGGGTAAAATATTCCGGAGGTAAAATAGTCCCCCATTAGGATCTCCGGGCGGGGACTGCTCAGGAGGACGTCGTTATCAGGAGAAAGAAAACTGGCGTTCTACGGATCGGAGCGTGGAATGTCAGATCCCTTAATCGGGCAGGTAGGTTAGAAAATTTAAAAAGGGAAATGGATAGGTTAAAGTTAGATATAGTGGGAATTAGTGAAGTTCGGTGGCAGGAGGAACAAGACTTTTGGTCAGGTGATTACAGGGTTATAAATACAAAATCAAATAGGGGTAATGCAGGAGTAGGTTTAATAATGAATAAAAAAATAGGAGTGCGGGTTAGCTACTACAAACAGCATAGTGAACGCATTATTGTGGCCAAGATAGACACAAAGCCCATGCCTACTACAGTAGTACAAGTTTATATGCCAACTACCTCTGCAGATGATGAAGAAATAGATGAAATGTATGACGAGATAAAAGAAATTATTCAGGTAGTGAAGGGAGACGAAAATTTAATAGTCATGGGTGACTGGAATTCGTCAGTAGGAAAAGGGAGAGAAGGAAACATAGTAGGTGAATATGGATTGGGGGGAAGGAATGAAAGAGGAAGCCGCCTTGTAGAATTTTGCACAGAGCATAACTTAATCATAGCCAACACTTGGTTCAAGAATCATAAAAGAAGGTTGTATACCTGGAAGAATCCTGGAGATACTAGTAGGTATCAGATAGATTATATAATGGTAAGACAGAGATTTAGGAACCAGGTTTTAAATTGTAAGACATTTCCTGGGGCAGATGTGGATTCTGACCACAAGCTATTGGTTATGAACTGCAGATTGAAACTGAAGAAACTGCAAAAAGATGGGAATTTAAGGAGATGGGACCTGGATAAACTGAAAGAACCAGAGGTTGTAGAGAGTTTCAGGGAGAGCATAAGGGATCAATTGACAGGAATGGGGGAAAGAAATACAGTAGAAGAAGAATGGGTAGCTCTGAGGGATGAAGTAGTGAAGGCAGCAGAGGATCAAGTAGGTAAAAAGACGAGGGCTAATAGAAATCCTTGGGTATCAGAAGAAATATTGAATTTAATTGATGAAAGGAGAAAATACAAAAATGCAGTAAATGAAGCAGGCAAAAAGGAATACAGACGTCTCAAAAATGATATCGACAGGAAGTGCAAAATGGCTAAGCAGGGATGGCTAGAGGACAAATGTAAGGATTTAGAGGCTTGTCTCGCTAGGGGTAAGATAGATACTGCTTACAGGAAAATTAAAGAGACCTTTGGAGAGAAGAGAACCACTTGTATGAATATCAAGAGCTCAGATGGCAACCCAGTTCTAAGCAAAGAAGGGAAGGCAGAAAGGTGGAAGGAGTATATAGAGGGTTTATACAAGGGCGATGTACTTGAGGATAATATTATGGAAATGGAAGAGGATGTAGATGAAGACGAAATGGGAGATAAGATACTGCGTGAAGAGTTTGACAGAGCACTGAAAGACCTGAGTCGAAACAAGGCCCCGGGAGTAGACAACATTCCATTTGAACTACTGATGGCCTCGGGAGAGCCAGTCATGACAAAACTCTACCATCTGGTGAGCACGATGTATGAGACAGGCGAAATACCCTCAGACTTCAAGAAGAATATAATAATTCCAATCCCAAAGAAAGCAGGTGTTGACAGATGTGAAAATTACCGAACTATCAGTTTAATAAGTCACAGCTGCAAAATACTAACGCGAATTCTATACAGACGAATGGAAAAACTGGTAGAAGCTGACCTCGGGGAAGATCAGTTTGGATTCCGTAGAAAAATGGGAACACGTGAGGCAATACTGACCTTACGACTTATCTTAGAAGAAAGATTAAGAAAAGGCAAACCTACGTTTCTGGCATTTGTAGACTTAGAGAAAGCTTTTGACAATGTTAACTGGAATACTCTTTTTCAAATTCTGAAGGTGGCAGGGATAAAATACAGGGAGCGAAAGGCTATTTACAGTTTGTACAGAAACCAGATGGCAGTTATAAGAGTCGAGGGGCATGAAAGAGAAGCAGTGGTTGGGAAAGGAGTAAGACAGGGTTGTAGCCTCTCCCCGATGTTATTCAATCTGTATATTGAGCAAGCAGTAAAGGAAACAAAAGAAAAATTCGGAGTAGGTATTAAAATTCATGGAGAAGAAGTAAAAACTTTGAGGTTCGCCGATGACATTGTAATTCTGTCAGAGACAGCAAAGGACTTGGAAGAGCAGTTGAACGGAATGGACAGTGTCTTGAAAGGAGGATATAAGATGAACATCAACAAAAGCAAAACGACGATAATGGAATGTAGTCAAATTAAGTCGGGTGATGCTGAGGGAATTAGATTAGGAAATGAGACACTTAAAGTAGTAAAGGAGTTTTGCTATTTAGGGAGTAAAATAACCGATGATGGTCGAAGTAGAGGGGATATAAAATGTAGACTGGCAATGGCAAGGAAAGCGTTTCTCAAGAAGAGGAATTTGTTAACATCGAGTATAGATTTAAGTGTCAGGAAGTCGTTTCTGAAAGTATTTGTATGCAGTGTAGCCATGTATGGAAGTGAAACATGGACGATAACTAGTTTGGACAAGAAGAGAATAGAAGCTTTCGAAATGTGGTGCTACAGAAGAATGCTGAAGATAAGGTGGGTAGATCACGTAACTAATGAGGAGGTATTGAATAGGATTGGGGAGAAGAGAAGTTTGTGGCACAACTTGACTAGAAGAAGGGATCGGTTGGTAGGACATGTTTTGAGGCATCAAGGGATCACAAATTTAGCATTGGAGGGCAGTGTGGAGGGTAAAAATCGTAGAGGGAGACCAAGAGATGAATACACTAAGCAGATTCAGAAGGATGTAGGTTGCAGTAGATACTGGGAGATGAAGAAGCTTGCACAGGATAGAGTAGCATGGAGAGGTGCATCAAACCAGTCTCAGGACTGAAGACCACAACAACAACAACAACAACAACCAGCAAGAAAATTATTTGAGCATAGAAATCTTAACTTATTTTAATTTTACAAATAGATAATAGGCAAAAGAGCGAAATAAATCTAATTAACACGTCTTCTCGTAGTTAAATACAAAAACAAAATGTATATTCTTATTACTTGTCGTTACGCCTGAGAAAATAACAAATTTTTTATGTGTTCCCTAATATCAAGATATATGGCATTTATTTAGTGTGTGTTACTAAATGTCATTAACTATAAATGTTTTTCGATATTTGTTTTGGAGCCTCCAACGAGCGAGTATTATTGTCGACACATATCACACTTCGACTATTTTTTTCTTTGTGAACGAAAGAATACCAAATCAGAAACCAGAAAAAGTTTTTTACATAAATGTATTACTTTTCATATGACAACTAAATCTTCTGTTTTCTGTTTCGCTTGATTTTTATCACCACGCTATTTGCTAATCAATGTCTAAGTAAAAATAACATAATTTTTCAAATGTGATAGGATAACATCTTAGATTCGAATCTAACGCCTTACCTTACCATTTATTATTAGGGACTCGGTGAAATCATATTAGTAAAAAGCATGCGCACTTGATACACGAACATTGCATTGAGAATGAACAGTATACTCAGCCTATCTTAATGCATGCGATTACCATAAGCCAAGCAGTAATATCGACAAGTTGTTACTTTATTGAGAGGATGATCACATTCGACGAAGAATTACAAGTTTAGAAACCACTGTGACATGGCCACAACTATTGTCAAAACTAGTTTAAGCTGCTGCATACACGTACATGGAGACGTTGCCATATCTCTGGATAGGCTAATGCGATTAGCGCTGTTTGCAACTACGAAGAAATTGCGCGGCAGCATTGCGGCTGGGAATTGCTTGAAGAGGTCTAGTAAAAATTGTATGTGCTGTTCTAAGAACATTTTCGTAGCTGTGACTGACTTGATGACGTGTGAGCGAATTAAGCAAAATTATTAAAATGTCTAACCTGCATTGCACCCATACGCTATAAATACACTTAACGAGACAAATAGTGGGATACCAATATACACAGATGCAGATCGCAATAGTATCGAAAGCACAAGGCATAGGGGAGCGGTGAATTGGCGGAACTACCATTTGTACTCAAGGGATTCATGTGAAAAGATTTGCAGACGTGATTACGGCCGCACGACGTGAATTAACATAGGTTGAACGTGGATTGGTTGTTGGAACTCGAAGCATGAGACAGTCCATTTCTGAATTCCATATTTCGCAGTGTCAAGAGTGTGCACAGAATACCAAATCTCAGGCATTACCTCTCACCATGGACAACGCAGTGGTCCACAGCCTTCATTTAAAGACCGATAGCAGTGATGTCTGCGTAGAGTTCTCAGTGCTAACATACAAGCAACACTACGTGAAATAATCGCAGAAATCAATATGGGACGTACAATGAAAATATAAGTTAGGACAATGCTGCGAAATTTCGCATTAAAGGGCTATGGCTGCAGACAACCGACGCGAGTGTCTTTGCTAACAGTGCGACATAGCCTACAGTGCTCTCCTGGGCTCGTGATCATAACGGTTGGGCCCTAGAAGAGGGCCTGGTAAGATGAGCTCCCCCAATTTCAGTTGGTAAGAGCTGATGATAGGGTCCGGGTGTGGTGCAGACCCCACGATGTCATGGAACCAAATTTTGAACAAGGCACCGTACAAACTGGTGGCGGCTCTATAATTGTGTGGGCTGTTGTTACATTGGATGTACTGGGCGCTCTAGTCCAACTTAACCGATCAGTGACTGGAAGTGGCTGTGTTCGGCTACTTGGAGACGATCTGTAGCCATTGATGGATGTCCTGTTTCCAAACGACGAGGTGATTTTTTTTTTATGACTATGCGCCGTGTCACACGGCCACAATTGTTGGCGCCTGGTTTGAAGAACATTCTGGAAAATTCGAGGGAATGACTTGGCCACCCAGATTACCCTACATGAATCCCATCGAACATTTATGGGACATAATGAGGATGTCTATTCGTGCATAAAATCCTGCGCCGGCAACACTTTAGCGACTATGGACGGCTATAGAGGCACCACGGCTCAATATTCCCACAGGGGATTTCCAACGCCTTGTTTATTCCATGCCACGTCGATCTGCTGCACTACGCCAAACAAGAGGAGGTCCGACACGATATTAGGAGGGATCACCTGACTTTTGTTGCCTCAGTGTAATACCAATCACATTCACCATTTCGGTGTACATCGTATTAATATTGGCGTTGTGTATTGGCGTACTGAAATGGTTTTTTGCAAGAGATACACGTACGTTTCTATCAGTTAAAACGTAGCCATTGGTAGCTTGTTTCAGTCCATTTACTGCTTTTAATACAGATGTGATATCTGAACGCACGTTTCATCAGAATTTTCCCCACTGACATTGGCGCTTTAGATGAAAAGTAAAAGAAACAATCTAGGCTGACAATGAAGTCTACACGAACAAAGCTAAAAGGTGAGTCTGAGAATTTTGGCATACGGTCATGTACGATGTATGTTAAAAACCGCGCATGCGCATTGAGTGACAAGTCATTGCAAAATAAATCACAAAATAGCGTAATTCGTTAACATAAAATTTTCCTTCAAACTAAGGAAATTGGCGAAGGAGACTTACGGAATGTTAGTGCAAATAAACGGCATTGAAGCAGGCGTACAAAATGTATGTGTTTTCAGTGGTTTAAACGCTTTAGAGATAGAAAGTGAGGTGTCGAGTATTAGCCGCGTTCGGGTCGACCGGCAACATACAAAGTGGCAGACAACATCGAATGAGTGTGATGGATGCCTGCAGATGATTGGCGGCTATCTGCGAAAACCATAGAAGAAGAGTTCAACATTAGCAAGGAAAACGTAAGAACTGTTGTCCGCAATCCTTTGAAACGCCGGAAGATTTGTGAGAGTTTTGTACTGCACACATCGTAGATTTCATCGACATGTCTGAATGGAATCTGTGGCTTTTGGAAACCCGACACTACCAGTACGATTCTGACCAGGTGAAGGTCAATGCTATTTTGATTATCGTCTTTCTTATCTCCAAACCCCCCCCTTCCCCCCCCCCCCCAAAAAAAAAAAAGATAGTCAGCTGTCAACATGCAACATGTTAATTGCATCTTTAGACAGCGAGATCTTTATACATTATAAATATCTACTCGAGCGTTAAGCTTTCAACCCTGAAGTTCAGGGAGAATTCTGAATCGGCTGCTGCAACGCATCTGGCGGGTCAGCCTAGACCTGTGCTGAAGGGGACAGTGAAATTTCCTACACGACAAAACCCTTCCGCACACTGTGGTTCAAGCACTCAACTTTCTCGCTCAACGCAAGGTGACTGTTCTTCACTACCCTCTTTATTGTTCAGATTTGGAGCCAGCAGACCTCTTTTTGTTTTAAATGATTTAATCTTGCTTTCAGCTGTTAGAATTTTATTTTGCGATTGAAATTTCGGCATTAAACCGTTTTCAAGCATAAGATTTTGACCTACTGGTTTATGTCATCGCTGCCTAACAGTGGGTTAATCCCGAAAATGCAATCGTAAAATAAGATTCTCTCAGGTGAAAGCAAGATTAAATCCCTTAGAAAATTATAGACGATGTGAACCCAAACACAATAAGAAATTAGACATAGTCTGGTTTCCCCCAGCCGTAAACTAGTCCTGAAAGGCATACGCTACCCAGACGTTATGTATTTCTAACAAGGCGTGAGCACAAGTGTGTTGTAGCTGCTTTGAAGGCCAGTAGGGGTACTTTGTTTATAACTGTTGTCTCCTTTCACTTCTAAGGCCATTCATCGAACTTCTCAGACGCACCTTGTATATTTTTCGGCCGGCCAGTATCACAGACCGACGGCAACTTCGCGAAGGGAGGGAAATGAGGACAGTACTGTTCCCCGTTCCCTGCCGGCACCTTTCTCATCTGCCTATTGTAGTTTCCTGTAGCTCTTGAGTTTCATGTAAACATCCATTATGTCAAAGAATCTATGAGGCCATAAAAAAAAGATTCATTTTCTTGCTAGTATTGTAATAAAATTATCATTTTCATCTCGATGATTTTCCAAGCGATTTTACTTTTTAAATCTTGCGTTGAACTCACTAGTCCCACATGTAAACTGATGAAAGTATTCTCCACTCAAATAATTTTTCGAATTATTCACTGTACGCTTTTGTTTCCCTGTGCCTAGACACTCAAAACTCTTCGTTAAGAGGTGTTGCGATCGTTGTGTACCTATCACCTATTGTACATGCGTAATGCCGTGTACATGTATATACGGTTGTCATCTCTATAAATTGCACCACGTGAAAAGACGTAGATCTATGTCCGTCCACCTGAAGGTTCCTCCTCCTACTCATTGAAACTGTGTTATTAGCACCTATATCATTAATCTTAAAAGATGATAACTGTTGCAGTTTTCCGCCAAACTAAAACGTTCCTGGTGTTACTTTACAAGCCTGAGCCGATTATGGTGAGGAGGGAGGGAAAAATTTCCCCAGTCCACACACTCCCTCACCCATCTCTGCTGGTGGATGGTCACCGAGGTGGCCGTCTCACATTTAGTCAGTGGTCATTAAGTTTTTATCGAGCAGCACCAAATAATTTTATAATTCTGTTGGCTGCAGCGGGACAAGCAGAGTTTTGTCAGAATCATTGTCTTTTTTCTTTGAGCCTACTGCGGTAAATAATGGCCACGACTCGAGTCATTATTAGCAGAAATTCAGGCACTGAGCCATGTAATGAAGGAAATATTTCATCAACTGGCCATACAGCTGAGTTTTAACTAATTGAATCATTGCGTAACCAATCCACTGACCAAATTATCTCATCATCTGACTATCTGCCACCATACTCTGAAACATGCAGTTGTCTGGTATGCACTGTCGATGCAAGAGGACAGACACGCCGTCGTTGTGTATATTACAGTACAGCGGTAAGACATATTAAGTAATCGTTAAAAAAGGTTTCTTTTGCGAATTACTGCTAATTTTATCGTTATTTCCTAGTATGCAGCAAGCATTGTAATCGATTAGATAATTTCAGTACCTTCTACATGGTTTCCAATGCTTTTGTGATGAAAGGCAGCTTGCTCTTCGTGATTGCTAAACAGCGGCTGCGAGTGCTACTAATTTTTAACAAGAGAAAAAGTCATGTATGTGTTTGAATTGTCCTTAAATTATTCTTCTGTATCATAGTTGAGAAGTAAAAATTCGATTTAACTGAAAGAAATAAATATGTACATAGGTCCACGTATATGGGTACAGGCGTAATGAGTCACCTACTATGCAACACAAATAAAAACCATAGTTTTAGGCTGACCCATGTTCCTTTCTCAAATGCTCACATAAATTGTTTAAAGGTTCTACCAGCTGTGATTGATGAGGTATTATCAACAGCCCGATAAAATGCAACTGACAGCATACAAGTAGACTTATAACTACATTATACTGACAAAACTGAATAAACACCGACCTACACGACACGTGAGTAGTTCTTGATGTGTCGTGTGGCCGGCCCCGTGATAAAGAAGTCACTGCTGTACTTATTGAATGGTATCATTGCTTGATACTGACATTACATAATGTATTCTGCAGTAAAGTAACGGCGTCGTCTACAACGTCTTATGATGATGTGGACAAGGCTGTGAAGTTGATCGTAGACGGGTTGTTATGCAACCACCGCTTTTCTGGATCTGGGCCACAATGTTTGCCGCATGTAGATGATGGCAGGAAGATAGTAAACCTTACTATCGGAATACATTACATGCATTCAATAACAAAAAGTATGACATAACACAACGACTAAGAATAAAATAAAAATCGTTCATTTGTATATATTTGTATATAAAGACACTTAACAGAAGGAGAGCAGTTTTAGAGGAAGTCGTTTACACGGAATAAAAAGAGTTCTATTGAACTCCTGCAGACTGCCAGTTTCTTCCATAGACATACTGTAAATTCCGATCCCCTAAAGCTTGACTTTTTAAGAATGCCAAGGGATATGTAAGTTATCTTTTATGCAATTGACGTGATATCTGGATGACAGCAGATATTTTAATCATCAACTGATCCCCGATAGATCTACTTTAGTGCAAAGCACACTTACAGTGCGTTCACAAAAATCTGGAAACACCAAAAATGGAACACTTTACCATGCCTAACATGCTGAAGGGAAAATTTTGGCACTCAAAATAGTTTCCAGTAGTCTCAGAATGGACAAAAACAGCTCCTTATGGAATTTTACACCATGTTCCTGCAAAATAACGGCAAGCTCAGGCGAATGATTGAGGTGGATAGCCATCACGTACCCTTCTCTCGAAAGCAGGCTGCGAAGGGTCAGTAATACGAGTCATATTCCGAAAGTAATGTCTGATTAAGTGTGACATGGAAAACCACTGAGAAAATCCGATGGAATTTTGCACAGATGTGTTGGGCAGTGTCTTTAGTGTCAATCGCTTTCAGATCAGAGCGCAAAGTGATCACGTAGAAATGCCTAAAACAACAGTGTGCCTCGCCAAGTATGTGGATCTGGTGAGACATTTCGCCTGAAGGTATGCAGCCCACGTAACATAAATGCCATGCGTTTCTTTCTTCAAGACAATTTTTAGCCGTTTTCTGTAGGCTCAATATTATAGACGATTTTCGATATGAAGGGTTTGATAACCCACAATAACGTCCTTAATTGGCTCCCTCCGTTGTTCGTCTCTGCTCACATGAACCACTGGCTACGAAGACATTTTGGCACAAACAACGAAAGACAGACTAGCGAGAATTGGCGGAAAGCACAGGCGGCTACTTTCTGTGACGGGGGTACTGGAAAGTTTGTACAACGCCACGACAAATGTTTAAGTCGGAGCGGCGACTATTTAGAGAGGCAGCTGCAAGATGTGGCTAACTATTGAGGATAAAAAAAATTAAATTTTTACTGTGATTTTCATTTCGCAACCAATCGTATCTTATTTTCCGAACAGCCCTCATACTAAGATATGGTGGCTGTTGTGGCCAGGACACAAAGCCAATCTCGGGCGAGGTGAGCTATGTGAACAGGGGCCCTGTCGTCTCGAAATACGGCGTCACCATTGGGAAACACACACTGAAATGCAGGATGCACTTGATCAGTCAAAATGCTAATATAATCCTCGGTAGTAACGAAACTTTTCAGAGTAAACATGAGGCCCATGAAATACCTCTATACGGATGCCGTATTATCACCGAACCGCCGCCATATTTCACTTTTGGGACTTAAACTCGGCCACAAGTTGGGAATAGCGTGAAACACGACTCAGCCGACCAAATAACTTTCTTCCCTAACCCATAGTTCTGGTTTTATGACTTTGGCGCCACTTTTCCCTGTTACTGGCATAAACATCACCAATGAGTGGTTTTGGAATTCCAGATCGCCAAGCAGTTCCCAACTTACGGAGCTTCTTTCGTCTCGTTTTAGTGGTGACAGCATTAGCGAGTGCGATATTCAGTTCTGTAGTCAAATTCTGCAGTTATCATCCTCTTATTTTTCGTCACAGTCCTCTTCGGTGACCAATGTCACGTTCACTCAACACACACTGTCATTCGTGTTGTGACTTAGCGGATGATGTTCTCCCGATCTCGTTGTATGTGGTATATCTCTTCGATCGGTGTCTCTTGAGACACCAAACAATTTGGCTATCTTGATTACGGAAGCACCCAAAATATGAAAACCAACAATTTGCCACTCACAACTACAAAGAATACTGTTCTTACCGCAACTGACACATGCAACGTATTGATGCCATTGCACATGTTCCGTTACTGGTCATATAGAACACAGCATCCTGCAGGCTTAGCCAGCATTTGCATTTATGTTCAAGCATGAATTTTGGTCCAGTCCCTGTAGGTATTATTTTACGATAGCCTAGCATTAAACAATGTATATGAACCGAACTATAACAGCTTTAACAGCGACATCTGGCTATTGGTGGTAAAGCCAGCTACACCGACAAAATTTCGGAAGTTGTTCAGGTGTGTTTTCAAAGTCTTTTGGTATGAATGAGAGACTTGTGGTCTACAGGTTCTCGTTACAGAGTAATTACATTTCGTTTGATTTCTTACGTCATTTTTGCCTGTATCGGTATTTCACTGCAAATATCTGCAGAATTGTTCCGATATCGACGGTATGCACTGTGTTTCTTGTTTGGAAACGAATTTATTCCAATGTTTTTTTATTCCAGTCTTTGATCACAATATCAATTCTTTAGACGATGACCGGTTTCAGTCCGTAATGAGCATCGTCAGATCCTTTTTAAACCATGTGCTAAAGTGATAAGGCCTCATCATGCATGGTGTAAAAAGATCTGAGGATGGTCAATACGGACTGAAACCGGTCATCGTCTAAACAATTGATAATGTGATCAAAGACTGGAATAAAAAACATTTGACAATATTGGATCACTGTTTACATACGCGACGATGTCGCAGTTGGTGTAATTTATTCCACTCATTCATTGTACTTCCCGCTGACAAAAGTAATCTCCATCGTAGTTGTCATTCTCAAGCTTGCACTCTGTACGGTTCGGTTCAGAATTTTATTTTTACCGACATTTTTGTTGTAAGTTAGACGATGACCTTCTGCTATAGTCATGGTGTCCAACATTTTGAACAATACCTGTTAAAGTGGAATGCAGCTACTATTTCATTCCATTCATTACTTACCGAAAGTTGCTACATACAATGAATTTTTTAAATGGTTCAAATAACTCTGAGAACTACGGCACTTAGGTCATCAGTCCCCGAGAACTTAGAACTACTTAACCCTGACTGGCCTAAGGACATCACATACATCAATGCCCGAGGCAAGACTCCAACCTGCGACCATAGCGGTCGCGCAGTTCCGGACTGCAGCGCCTAGAACCGCTCGGCCACCCCGGCAGGCTTTTTTCAAACATACATGCATGACCCATGAGTCAACCATTCGAACAGTCCTGTGGTACTATCCTTTGGGCCGATACGTGGCAGCTCGGCAGTAATGTCTTGCGGAGATCTTGGAGTAGTGGCGAGGCACGGCTTTGCTGGCGAAAGTTTCAATGGGCAGGTTTTGCTGCTGGCGCTGGTGGTACAGCTTCTGAAGTCAATGGACGCAAGTAGAGGAGAAACAACATGCTGCCTTAATTGGTGAGATTTTCCCGTGCTACTGCACCTAGGAAATGTATTGCATTAACGTATAGCAAGTTATTCTGCTTCCAGTGTAGTAAAGTGATTCTTGTTGATGTCTCGCGTAAACAGAAACTCCATGATTAGCTAATGGATTTAAGCCTCCCGCCAATGTGGGCAAGGTTATCCACTCAATCTTCCATCATCTGCGCTTGTATAATGCGTATATAGCTATTATCATCAGGAAGCCACTCAGTTAATTACTATGGAAGCTTTCTGTCACGCTTAACTCCAAGTGCCTTTGTAGAATTGACGATACCACACATGTATGACTAGTACAATATTTTCCTTTCCCCTTTTGTTAATGCCTCATGCATTACGTGCACTATTAAAGAAAGCCCTAGGCTGACATTTTCTAGTTTATTAACTTCTTATAAAAATGTGATCTCTAAATGACTTCATTGCTACCGGACCTTCGCATTCTCTTTGCTGATTACTTATACTGCTAACCAGTGAGTCCACATAATAAACTAGTTTCGTTACTGGTTAAATACAAGACTGCTAAGACATACCTTGCCAATGTGCGAGTTATTTCTCCCGAGGTTTACTTTCGTCTTCCTCCTTACTATCCACTTTTCCTTCAAAAGCCTATAATAGGCTGCATAATGCCTATGACCCTATATAAAGACGTTTCTTTCCAAAATTTCTGCAGGGGTCTTTATTTTGATCACATTTAGTTTTCGAGCAATGCGTCCAGAGACCACATACTGCATATTTCTTCGACTTAGAATCAAACCGCCTCTCACCAAATGCTGGTGACATGTGCTGTCTTCTGTTTGATTTTAAGTGTGTTTATATACACCCGCACGTTACACAGATTGCACACTCACGTGCATTGCACAGATGATTCCCGTAAGTTGATGTTTTGTATTTCGAGCGTCTAAGCATTTGTAGAGCGTGTTAAGGTTATAAGTACAGATCATTGGTATCTTATTATTTTACTATTTTTTCTCTGCATCTAATTTCTCACAAATACGTCACATAATTTACTACCAGATGTTTTCTGTATGGTCGTAACTGCACCACTAAGTGAACTACGCCTGTGAGTAATGTCTAACCGTTGTATATCGAAGAGTCACCACAGCAACACCTAACATGCTGCTCAGCAGAAAATAAGCGTTAATGGCTGGTTCTTGCCACATGTATTTGGAAGTACTTAGAGACGTAAAAACATACTACTCTAAATAGCTATAACTATTAGTCTGCAAATGAAGTAAACACTGATGTAACGTTGTTAAGTACACTCTTCTTAGTCACCATTAACAATATCTGCATTTATGTCCCTGTCACGCTGTATATATAGTTGTCTGAGGTTAACTTGGTCAGTCAAGACATAAAGTGAGAAAATTTGATGAAAAATGTATTCAGTAGTTCTTCTCTTTGAGAGTGGTATCTACGATCTATCAAGCAATATCAGATGCGTAGTGCCGGTCACGGTGGCCGAGCGGTTCTAGGCGCTTCAGTCCGGAACCACGCGACCGCTACGGTCGCAGGTTCGAATCCTGCCTCGGGGAGGAATGTGTGTGATGTCCTTATGTTAGTTACGTTTTAGTAGTTCTAAGTCTAGGGGACTGATGACCTCAGATGTTAAGTACCATAGTGCTTAGAGTCAATTTTTTGAACCCATATGCGTAGCAATTGTTTTTCATCCATGCTTCTAGTCCCTTCAAACAGCCATGAAATGGCCCTTAACCTCTCAAAGTTCACTTTAAACATAACTACGGATGCCTTACAAAGGATCAGTTCCGCATTTGTGTCGTTCTATACTTTACACCTAAAGAACAAATTGAACACACTGTGATAAAAGTGCACGTGTTTGGTCAGAAGGCGTTTTTACTGCAGTGAATGTATTTTCACAGGAGAGAAGATAATTAAGGTAAGAAACCGAATAAAGCTTAATTACAATACTGATCTGTAGCGATTCATGAGAGAGGTAAATCTGAAGTAATGCACTGGTGTTTCAGCGTACTTGAACAATGTACAGATTGAATAACATTGGGGACAGGTTACAACCCTCTCACGCTCAATTCTCAAGCATTACTCCCCTTCGGCTCTTGTACCTTCCGTCTGGTTCCTGTGTTTTACACCTGCTACCTTCAGAAATTGAAACTGTGCTTCAAACCTACAAAAGCAATACACATATGTTTGCCTTTCTTTAACTCATCTTCTAAGATAAGTCGTAGGGTCAGAATTGCCTCACATGTTCCTACATTTTTCCGGAATACAAACTGATCTTCTCCAAGATTGGTTTCTACCGCTTTCTTCATTGTTCTGCGCATAATCCGTCGTAGTCTCCAACATCCGTGACTCATTCAAGTGGTAGCTGATATTATCCATACCTGCTTTCTTTGGAACTGGAATTATTAAATTATTCTTGAAGTCGGGTGGGGGGGGGGTATTTGGCCTGTTCCATACGTCTTTCACACCATGCGGAATAGTTATGTTATGAATGGCTCATCCAAAGATATCAGTAGTTCTCACGGAATGTCGCCTACTCCAGAGGTCTTGTTTCGACTTACATCTTTCAGTGCTCTGTCAAATTCTTCTCGTTGTATCACACACTATGTGATCAAAAGCATTCGGACACCGCCAAAAACATGCGTTTTTCATATTAGGTGCATTGGGCTGCCACCTACAGCCACATACTCCATATCAGCAACCTCTGTAGTCATTAGACATCGTCAGAGAGCAGAATGGTGCGCTCCGCGGAACTCACGGACTTCAAACGTGGTTAGGTGATTGAGTGTCACTTGTGTCATATATCTGTACGGGATATTTCTACAGTCCTAAACATCCCTAGGTCGACTGCTTCCGATGTGATAGTGAAGTGGAAAGGTGAAGGGACACGTACAGCACAAAAGCGTACAGCACTGACAGACCGCCATCAGTTGATGGAGACATCTATCCAGACCATCACACAGGAATTTCAAACGAGTGACGAATCACGGTACACAATGTGGCGATCCGATGGCAGGGTGCGGGTATGGCGAATGCCCGGTGAACGTCGTCTGCCAGCGTGTGTAGTGCCAACAGTAAAATTCGGGGGCGGTGATGTTATGGTGTGGTCGTGTTTTTCATGGAGGGGGCTACAATCCTTGTTGTTTTGCGTGGCACTATCACAGTACAAACCTACATTGATGTTTTAAGCATCTTCTTGCTTCCCATTGTTGAAGAGCCATTCGAGGATGACAACTGCATCTTTGAACACGATCGAGCACCTGTTCATAAGGCAAAGCCTATTTCCGAGTGGTTATACGACATTAACATCCCCGTAATGGACTGACCTGCACAGAGTCCTGACTTTAATCCTATAGAACACCATAGGGATGTTTTGGAACGCCGACTTCGTGCCAGGCCTCACCGACCGACATCGATACTTGTCCTCAGTGCAGCCCTCCGTGCAGTATGTTCTGCCATTTCCCAAGAAACCTTCCTGCAGCTGATTGAACGTACACCTGCGAGAATGGAAGCTGCCATCAAGGCTAAGGGTGGGCCAACACCATATTGAATTCCAGCATTACCGATGGAGGTCGCCGCGAACTTGTAAGCCATTTTCAGCCCGGTGTCCTGATACCTTTGATCACATAGTGAATTCCTATCTCGTCTTCATCTATGTCATATTCCCTTCCTATCATATTTCCATCAGTTTCATTTTACCTGTACAGACCCGCTACATACTTCTTCCAATTTCCTAGGCAGAAAGACCCGTTATTGTACAGCTTCATGATCGTAGTACAATCGCTGGAAACAATCGTATGCCTGCAGAGCGGGAGGACTATATAAAACTAATGGCAGGTAATATAAAGTCCCGTCAGAGAATAATATGAAGAATTCCCAGGTTTATTTCATCCGCGATACTCTGAAATGAGACAATACTCTTCAGTCTGTAATCATTACCTGCTAGGATTAATAAAGAAAACAGAGAAAATCCAATGAAGAGTAGTGCGTTTCGTCAATGGTTCGTTTAGTACACCCGATAGGATCATGGAGATGCTCATCCAAATCCAGTGGCAGACGCTACAAGATAAGCGTTGCACATAACAATTTGATTCATTGTTAAAATTAGCAATGTACTTTGCGTTATCCGGGTATATATTTTAATCCTGTATGTTAATTGCCTCCTTTCGCCTCTGTCCATCTCCTCATGCCCCCTCTCTCTGTCCATCTCCTCATGCCCCCTCTCTCTCTGTCCATCTCCTCCTACCCAATCTCTCTGCGCATCAAATCCTACCCCTCTCTCCGTCGATATCGTCCTCTCTCCTTCCTCTGTTTCCCACCTTCTTTCTCCAAGTTATCACCCCAACCCCAATAGCAGGCTAGTAGCTTTCACTCCCACAGAGTTTATCTCCAGACAGTAAGTAATACGTCTACATAATTTGGTCAAATCCTTCCACTGGTTTAAGAGGAGCTTTATACCCTGAGCTCTGCCAGAGTACACACTGTAACATATATTTCACAGGTGTTTAACATATATCATACTTATATTTTCAGTTAATCCATCAGTATCTCTAGTGAATTCAGCCCTATAGTTTCGTTTTCACGCTGTTCAATCTTTGTCTCGTACAGAGATATAATTTTGCAGGTACATTCAGTGGTGCCAACGGACACCGTCTGCTGAATGTATTGCGAATAACGTTAGTGGCGTGGACTTAATAAGTTAAAACATCATGCATGATGATGCATTTCATCACCCATCAGAGTGTTTATGACATCAGTCTCTTGGTCTATGTGTAGTAGAATAATATATTTGTGTATATACATCTACATCTAAATGGATAATCTGCAAATCACATTGAATTTCCTGGCAGGGGGTTCATCGAATCACCGTCACAATTCTCTGTTATTCCAATCCCGTAGAGTACGCGCAAAGAACGAACACCTATATCTTTCCGTACGAGCTCTGATTTCCCGTATTTTATCGTGGTGATTGTTTCTCACTATGTAGCTCGGTGTCAACAAAAATATTTTCGCATTCGGAGGAGAAAGTTGGTGATTGGAATTTCGTGAGAAGGTTTCGTCGCAACGATAAACGCCTTTGTTTTAATGATGTCAAGCCCATATCCTGTATCATTTCAGTGACACTCTCTCTCGTATATCGCAATAATGCAACACGTGCTGCCCTTCTTTGAACTTTTCCGATGTACTCCGTCAGTCCTACCTGGTAAGGATCCCACACCGCGCAGCAGCATTCTAAAAGAGGATGAACAAGCGTCGAGTAGACAGTCTCCTTAGTAGGTCTGTTACATTTTCTAAATGACCAGCCAATAAAACGCAGTCTTTGGTTAGCCTTCTCCACAACATTTTCTATGAGTTCCTTCCAGTTCAAGTTTCTCGTGATTGTAATTTCTAGGTATTTAGTTGAATTGACGGCTTTTAGATTTGACTGAATTATCGCGCAACCGAAGTTCAACAGATTTCTTTTAGCATTCATGTGGATGGCCTCACACTTTTCGTTATTTACGGACAAATGCCAATTTTTGCAACATGCAGATATCTTTTCTAAATCTTTTTGTACTTTGTTTTGATCTTCTGATGACTTTATTAGCGTCATCAGCAAACAACCGATGACAGCTGCTCATATTGTCTGCCAAATCGTTTAGGAACAGCAAAGATCCTATAATATTAGCTTGGGGAACATCAGAAATCACTTGTGTTTTAACGATGACTTTCCGTCAATTATTACGAATTGTGACCTCTCTGACAGGAAATCACAAATCACAAATTCAGTCGCATAATGAGACGATATTCCATAGGCACGCAATTTCACTAAAAGCCGCATGTTTGGTACAGTGTCAAAACCCTTCCGGAAATCCAGCAATACGAAATCAATGTTAAATCCCTTGTCAATAACATTCAGCACTTCATACGAATAAAGAGCTAGTTTTGTTTCAAGAAAGATGTTTTCTAAATCCATATTAACTGTTTGTCAATAGACCGTTTTCTTCGAGGTAACACGTAATGTTCGAACACAATATATGTTCCAAAATCCTGCTGCACATCGACGTTAATGATATGGACTTGTAGTTTTGTGGATTACTCTTGTTACCTTTCTTGAATATTATATGACCTGTGCAACTTTCCAGTCTTTAGATACGGATATTTCGTCGACCGAACGGTTGTATATGATTGTTAAGTATGGAGCTGATAGATCAGGATACTCTGAAAGGAACCTAACTTGTATACAGTCTGGTCCAGAAGACTTGCTTTCATTAAGTGATTTAAGTTTCTTCACTACTCCGAGTATATTTGCTTCAACGTTACTCATGTTGGCAGCTGTTCTTGATTCGAATTCTGGAAGTCCGTGTTTAGTCACTCTGCTTTGGCAGCACTGCAATCGATAGAATTTCCTTTGCTATCGCTCCGAGAAGGCATTGACTATGTCTGGCCGCTAGTATATTTTACATACGACCAGAGTCTTTTTTTATTTTTCTGCAAGGTTTCGAGACAGAGTATCATTGTGTAAAGTACTACAAACATGTCGCATTGAAGTAAACGCTAATTTTCGAGCTTCTGTAACAGATCGCCAACATTGGGGATTTTGCGTCTGTTTAAATTTGGCATGTTTGTTTCGTTGTTTCTGCAACAGTGCTCTAACCCGTTTTGTGTACCAAGGAGGATCAGCTCCGTCGTTTGTTAATTTATTTGGTATAAATCTCACAATTGCTAATGATATTATTTCTTTGAATTGGTATACACTTATATTATTAATTTGGAAAGAGTGGAGATTGTCTCTCAGGAAGGCGTCAAGTGAATTTTTATCTGCTTTTTTAATAGGTATATCTGAGTTTATTTTTAGAGGATTTGTGTGTAAATTTGAGTGTAACAATATTCAATCTCGCTACGATACCCCTGCTGTGCTCACTAATCCCTGTATCTGTTTTGGTGCTCGTTATTAACTCAGGATTATTTGTTGCTAAGAGGTCAAGTGTGTTTTCACAACTGTTTCCTATTCGCTTGCGCTCATGAACCAACTGCTCGAAATCATTTTCAGAGAATGCGTTTAGCTCAATTTCACATGCGTACCTCCGGAATTAAACAATTATTTTCGTCAAGGTATTGAGGTTAAATTTAAGTCACGACCAACTATTACCGTATGATTCGGGTACGTGTTTGAAATCAAACTCAAGTGTTCCTTGAACCTCTCAGCAACTGTATCATCTGAACTGGGAGGTCGGTAAAAGGATACAATTATTATTTTATTTCGGTTCCCAACATTGACCTCTGTCCATACTGACTCACAGGAACAATATAATTCAATTTCGCGACAAAATAAACTACTTCTAACAGCAACAAACACGCCATCGCCAACCGTGTTTAGCCTATCGTTACGGAACACCGTTAGGTTCTTCACAAAAATTTCGGCTGACATTATCTCCGGCTTTAGCCAGCTTTCAGTGCCTACAACTATTTGAGCATCAGTGCTTGCTGTTATCGCTTGCAGCTCTAGTACTTTCCCAACACAGCTACGACAATTTATAACTATTTTACAGATGGTTCCTGTATCTACGTTCTTCCTGTGTTCGGTCTGCACCCTTTGTGACTGAAGCCCTTCTTGTGTCTTCCCGAGACTCTCCACGCCACACAGCCCCTGCTACCGGTGTAGCCGCATGTGTATAGTGGACACCTGACTTATTCAGCGGAACCCGAAACTCAACCACCCTTTGCAGCAAATCGATGATTCTGCAGCGTACACGGTCGCAGAACCGTCTGAGCCTTTGACACAGATCCTCCACTCGGCTCTGTACCAGAAGTCCGCACTCGGTCCTGTCGACTATGCTGCAAATGGTCAGCTCTGCTTTCATCTCGCAAGCAAGACTGGCAGCCTTTACCAGTTCTGTTAGCTGCTCGGAACCAGAGATAATCTCTTCTGATCCAAAGTGACACACATCATTGGTACCGACGTGGACCACCATCTGCTGTTGGCTGCACCATGAGCTCCTCATGTCATCCGGAAGCGCCCAGGACTCAACCTGGCATGCACACGGAGTGCACATTGGCTTTTTTCCCCTTCTTGGTAGTCATGTCCCTAAGAGGCCTCATAATACGACTAGCGTTGGAGCTCCCAGCTAACAATAATCCCACCCTCTGTGATTGTCTGGATCTTGCAGGCTGAGTGGTTTCCTCTGAACCAGGACAGGCGATGGCATCTGGCTCAGCTACAGTGTCAGCCACAGATAGTACCTGAAACTTGTTCTCCAGACAAACCGGGGAGGCCTTACGTGTTGCCAACTGGAAAGTCTTTTGGCGCCTGCTACGCCCTGGGGCCACCTCCCACTCGACCGCAGGTGAGAAGTCAATCTCAGTGCGAGGAGTAACTGGGGTGGCCACTGATGAGGACCGACTGGAGGACTCGGGCGTGCTGGACGTCCGTTGAATTCCACGGTCGGCCTACACCAGTGGTGCCCATACACTGCAGTCTCAAGCTGTGTAACCGAAGCCATCACAGTCTGGAGCTGAGAGCGAAGTTTCACCAACTCGCATCTACACACAACAATCGCAGTCTCTGTCCATACTAAAGACAGTGCAAAACTAAAGTATGCAGGCAAACGGTCTATTGACACGTGCTGTGCAACTCAACTGTAAACACTATGGAAACACAGGAGCTGTGTCTAATGAATTAGATTAATTCAAAGAGATTCAAAACCTAAGGACCGAAGAACTCAGGTACATCCAGCGGCATATGCCGATACTGACTGAAAAAAATTTTGGGAATAGCGTTAGTAGTAAAGAAGTAATAAATCTAAACATCATATAAAAAGCGGTAGTTTCACGCACCTCGGTGTTTCTAACGTGGTATTTTCTGAACTATGATAAATAGGTGGTTACTACACATAAAGCTGTTTTCTGCCAGTAAGGGACATGAACTAGAATTTTGGTAGGAATTGGTCCAGTGGTTCAGCACGTTTTTAGACGATCGAAACTTAAATGTTGCTATGTCCTAAGTACGATCTCGCGAAAGGGCCTGGAGCTAATATCAGAGAGATTCTAGCTCAAACAGAACCTTACCAGTGATCGTTATCCAGCAGGCCAATCGGAACTGGAGAAGCAAAGGGCGTAAGTGACAGTGATACACATGTTACGCCTTACTACACACCATAAGGTGGTTTGCGTGGATGTAGATATACAGGGTGTTACAAAAAGGTACGGCCAAACTTTCAGGAAACATTCCTCACACACAAAGAAAGAAAATATGTTATGTGGACATGTGTCCGGAAACGCTTACTTTCCATGTTAGAGCTCATTTTATTACTTCTCTTCAAATCACATTAATCATGGAATGGAAACACACAGCAAGAGAATGTACCAGCGTGACTTCAAACACTTTGTTACAGCGAGGATACATGCATCCACCCTCCGTCGCATGGAATCCCTGATGCGCTGATGGAGCCCTGGAGAATGGCGTATTGTATCACAGCCGTCCACAATACGAGCACGAAGAATCTCTACATTTGGTACCGTTCAAATGCCCCCATAAAGGAAAGTCAAGAGGGTTGAGGTCAGCAGAGCGTGGAGGCCATGGAATTGGTCCGCCTATACCAATCCATCGGTCACCGAATCTGTTGTTGAGAAGCGTACGAACACTTTGACTGAAATGTGCAGGAGCTCCATCGTGCATGAACCACATGTTATGTTGAACTTGTAAACGCACATGTTCTAGCAGCTCAGGTAGAGTATCCCGTATGAACGTGCTCCATTGAGCGTAGGTGGAAGAACATGGGGCCTAATCAAGACATCACCAACAATGCATGCCCAAACGTTCACAGAAATCTGTGTTGATGACGTGATTGCAAAATTGCGTGCGGATTCTCGTCAGCCCACACATGTTGATTGTGAAAATTTACAATTTGATCACGTTGGAATGAAGCCTCATCCGTAAAGAGGACATTTGCACTGAAATGAGGATTGACACATTGTTGGATGAAGCATTCGCAGAAGTGTACCCGTGGAGGCCAATCAGCTGCTGATAGTGCCTGCACACGCTGTCATCCGTAAAGAGGACATTTGCACTGAAATGAGGATTGACACATTGTTGGATGAAGCATTCGCAGAAGTGTACCCGTGGAGGCCAATCAGCTGCTGATAGTGCCTGCACACGCTGTACATGGTACGGAAACAACTGATTCTCCCGTAACACTCTCCGTACAGTGACGTGGTCAACGTTACCTTGTACAGCAACAACTTCTCTGACGCTGACATTAGGGTTATCGTCAGCTGCACTAAGAATTGCCTCGTCCATTGCAGGTGTCCTCGTCGTTCTAGGTCTTCCCCAGTCACGAGTCATAGGCTGGAATGTTCCGTGCTCCCTAAGACGCCGATCAATTGCTTCGAACGTCTTCCTGTCGGGACACCTTCGTTCTGGAAATCTGTCTCGATACAAACGTACCGCGCCACGGCTATTGCCCCGTGCTAATCCATACATCAAATGGGCATCTGCCAACTCCACATTTGTAAACATTTCACTGACTGCAAAACCACGTTCGTGATGAACACTAACCTGTTGATGCTACGTACTGATGTGCTTGATGCTAGTACTGTAGAGCAATAAGTCGCATGTCAACACAAGCACCGAAGTCAACATTACCTTCCTTCAATTGGGCCAACTGGCGGTGAATCGAGGAAGTACAGTACATACTGACGAAGCTAAATTGAGCTCTAACATGGAAATTAAGCGTTTCCGGACACATGTCCACATAACATCTTTTCTTTATTTATGTGTGAGAGTGTTTCCTGAAAGATTGGAGGTACCTTTTTGTAACACCCTGTAGAAATATTTTATAGAGTTTTGCCTCCGTATTATTCCACACTGGTAAGAGTACGACGTTCACGTGTGCCCACCTTAATCTCGTGCATTCTGGACGCGTAGATGAAGGGGTTGACGAGCGTCTTGAGGATGACGGCGAGGTTGACGGTCGTGAAGAGGAAGAACATGCGGAAGTGCTGCGGCTCGGAGCGCGGCAGCGGCGCGGGGCAGTCGTCGCAGACGAGTACGAACACCAGCACGGCCGGGATGAGGCCCAGCAGGTAGGAGACGAGGATGCGCAGCGTCGTCTGCACCGTCTTGACGGAGCGCGCCATGGCGCTCTGCCGGCGCAGGTGCTGCTGCTCGGCGTCGGGCGCCTGCTGCGCCGAGCCGCCGCTGCTGGTGGCGCCGGGCACGCTGCTCCTGGGCGCGTAGCGCAGCCGGCCCGCCTGGTGGCGGCGCACCACCACGAAGATGCGCGCGTAGATGAACGCCATCACCACCAGCGGCACGAAGAACAGCGACGAGAACGTCAGCCGGAACTTCGAGAAGTACAGGAACCTGTGGCACGGGAAGCGCGTACACTTTTTTTTTTTTTTTTTTTAAACGCTTAGCTATATTCTCAACATTTGCAGTGAATGGGATATAAAGACTGTCAGGGGGACGCGGACAACAGTGCAATCGTTGTAATGCGGAAATGGAGAGAACTATCTGACATCTAAAAGTGCATGATATTATCTTTCATGCCGAGGTCTAACAACCCTACCACAACAAAGGTCAGCATTTAATAACGATTGTGGTGTTGCTCACGCTGCTAAATACTGCATTTTCGGGCAACAACAGTCATGTTATGTGGCAGGTGTCATTAGAGCACAGTTAATAATGTCATTTCATGTAATAATTAATAAACTAGCCACTCATCTTTTTGTGTTTCCCACGCTGGTCTCGTCGTAAAATCATTGCTCAATCGTTGAAAATCTAGGTGGTTATGATTTCAAGCTCGGATGCAAAGAAGCCTAGGTTTTATTCTGCTATATTCAAAAGTTTTGTAGATGCGCTTCACAAACCATTCTTAAAAATTACACTTTTACTGGACAATGGTGATGTAAAAAAGAAATAATCAGCAGTCCGAATTTAAGTTACAGTACCTTTTAATTGCAATATCACGTCACACGCAAACATCACTTCACAATACAAAACATACTTGAAAACATCTTCCTCACATTTTATAAGCGAACTATAATATGCATCTTTCCAACATGACGTCCAAGACTTGACTTTTTCAAGGTCCGACTCTCTAACAACTCAACACCTTAACAACTAACTAATAATCGCTTACGCGCCCAAAAATCAGAGTTACAAGTACGTCAAAGATCATAGTGACAAATATCATTGCAATATAAACATATCGATGTACCACAAATGAAATCAAATCTGAATGTTGTCTCAGAAATATGTTAAGTAGTTAACAGAAATACCTTAGAATATGACTGGTATCGAGAGGTTCAGGTGAGGTACCATAATGGTTCGTAATTCAAGGACCATTACAGAGGGTGAAAGGATTTCCGAGACCTCCAAGTCTAAAATATTCGCGTGCCGCCGTGGTTGGAAAAGTGGCGCAATCCAAAACTGACACTGGGGCAACTCTGGTGCATCAGGGGGCATAGATGACAGAGCTGAACGACGGCTGCGGAGATATGTACAGGCGAACAGACTTGGAACTGTGGGGCCACTGACCGTCCAGATGGATCAAGGGCCTGCTCGACGATCGTGAAGCGAACATTGCTGTGTATGCACCTTGGCAACAAGGTACTGTTTTTTTTCCATTTGTGTGTTTGTTATTTTGACCAATCATCAGCTCGGGTCACTAACTAATCGGTTTTCATGGGACATACTTAACTGCTGAGGTGTGACAGCTCTTATATCAAGACCAGGTTGGTCGTATGTATGGCTTCGATGAGCCCTTGCATGCCAAGTGTTGTTAGGCTAGGTGGCATAAAAGAGATTTAAAAAGCAGGTATGCCTGATGTGACCTTACACGATTCCATCCAAATCGAGCAATATGGCATAAATAGTGCCACTCGCGCCTCGTTATAGCTATTCTTCGGAAACTATCTGCACTTACTAGCCAAAAGCTTACTTCGGCCATCGGTCCATCCTTCAGTGGCTCCTGGAAATAGCTAATACTTCAGGCTCTTCAAGTTAAGCACTGCAAGCACACGATAGCGACGTTGACACTGATTAGCTTATTGAGTAATCGATGTGATGATAAACAAGAAAGATTATCCGACCAGAGACCACTGTCACCTGGTATTGTGTCGACGCTTGGTAAGGTAATTTACAGTGTATTTAGTTCTTCCTCCTTCGTAACGTGCGTATATGCTCTAGGTTCCAGGTGTGTAATTTCAATGATACCCGGTCGTGTTTCAACAACACATCCCAATCGACGGTCAGATTGAAAGCCAGCTCATTTGTACACAATAAGTCTCAACCAAATTAAGTTTATAGTTTGATTAATTAATATAGCGCTGAATGACTGTGATGTTACGTCCATCACTAGCATTTGATCAGATTCAAAATAAAACTTTCATATTAGCACAAATAATTTAAGACCAAAAAATAACTAAATCATGATGGCATGAGGGAGCCAGACTAAAAGGTGGACGGGCTGCACAAGTAACGTTAATAACTTGATTTACAAATCTTTTGATATTTATTCACTAATAAAATCACAAGCAACTTATATTACAAAATAATAACAATCACTATAGTAATGCTTGATACTCTGTGTAGAGCACCGTATTTATTTCATGAACTCTGCCTTAAAAGCCTCGATTTGGTAATAAGGAAGGATTCTTCTCATCTACATGCACAAGCACGCTCATCTCACACTACACACACAGAAAAAAGACAATATGAGGAGAAATTTATATACAAGATTAAAACGCGATGGGCCACAGAAACGGTAGTCTTACTAGTCAAGTGCGTGGTCTGCACCTCGCGTGGAAGTTCTCTATCTCTGAGATAAAAACAAAACTGTAAATATATAAAACGAAGGCAAATCTTCATACAATTCGAAATTTAAACTGAACAATACGCTTGAATGAATAATAACGTTGAGCTGAAGGCTCTTCACATGGCAGAAAAGCACGTAGTCTACTTCAGATAACCAACACAAAGAAACACCAAAGTCACGAAATGAAATTAAGATTCAAACGTGGAAAAAGAATGCTAATACTACAGACGGATAGCACATTCTCAACACATTCAAACGCAGAAGATCTACACTAACATATAAGGCACTGGTTAGACAAAGCACTCTCCCAAAGCCGAGCAGCGGTAGGACAACAATCGACTTAAATACCTGTAATGTTAATAAGCATCGTCGCACTCCCTAACTGAAATCCTCTGGTGTCATTTGCCATGGTTCTACTTCTGAGCAAAGCATTAGCTTCCCAGCCTCAACCATATCCTTACACATTCAAATTACCTGAACTTACGTAATAAGAGATGATCGAGTAAACAACCCCAAAATTGGAAATTTGTGGTAAGGACTATGGGACCAAACTGCTAAGGTCATCGGTCTCTAGGCTTACACACTACGTAATCTAACTTAAACTAACTTACGCTAAGGACAACACACACACACAACCATGCTCGAGGGAGGACTCGAACCTCCGGCGCGGTGAGCAGCGCAAACAGTGACAGGAGGCCCTAGGCCTAGACCGCACGGCTATCCCGCACGATGACCCCACATTCCGACGACCCACCGATCAGTGATGTTCCGCGCTATTTGACGGAGGTCTACTGGTAGAAGCGGGAATAGACACAGAAAGTACATTCCGGTTGTCTGCACGTACTTGCACTACTAACGTTTATTTGAGCCAACTGAAGCTACTCATTCTCTACACGGAAGTTGACTAAACAGTCACTACTACTCGAAGAATCCCTGCCCAAGAATCAAAGTACACAGAAGCATCACACACTCATTCACAAAAACTTTGTAGCAGACGATAAAAGGAACGGAAAATGGAAATACAAAGATACAGCATGAAAACGTAATAAACAAATGGGGAAAAGAAACACAGGACTTTACATACAGTTAGTATTCCTATAGATATATGAAATGTAAGGTATAAATTGAAAAATGACAGTATTTGCCTGTTAAGGTGCAGCTGTACCTGTCTAACGATACTGGTCCCGAGTATCGAAAGTACAGATGTTACGACCAACGAAGGTGCAAATACCTATATAAAGGCTGAAGGCAGCTGAGTAGAGCCAGTGGAACGGCTTACACCGAGACGTTTCAAATTCGACGTAGGCCTCCAGCGCATAGAGGCCGCCCCAATACGACGTAAATAAGCTCCCTTCTCCTTATGTCGTATAAATCCTCTCCCATCTGCTACAACAGGCATGAACGACTTCCCTGCCCATACGGTGAGACGGAACTTTCCCTGTGACGAGCCCACACCACTAATCTGGCAGGGCAACAGCACAATGGCGAGATGTGCCAGTGTCTTAGTGCCACCACCAGCAGCCAACGCAAACTGAGTTGGAATTTATATCTGGTAGGGAGACGTAGTAGCGTAATCACTATCGCTGTTGCTGCCACAATTCCAGTGTGGTGTAATGGCTAACGTACTGCCTAGTAAGAAGGAGACCCGGATTGGAGTACCGGTGTTGGCACAAATTTTAATTCATTGCTTCAGCCTGCATCATTATCGTACATCAGTTATCGGAAACCGTGATTGAGGGTTCCAGGATCGCACAGAGGCCACCAATGTATACAGGATGTTCAAACAATTTGTGCCGAGAAGGCAGCATGAAATGCTGTAGTGCTAGCTTCACGGTCGCAGAATTATGGCACAATCAGCGTAACAGCTCATGCATCGAAGTTGCCGACAAGAATAATACCGGATGATCAAAAAGTCAGTACAAATTTGAAAACTGAATAAATCACGGAATAATCTAGATAGAGAGGTACAAATTGACACACATGCTTGGAATGACACGGGGTTTTATTAGAACAAAAAAAATTACAAAAGTTCAAAAACTGTCCGACAGACGGCGCTTCATCTGATCAGAACAGCAATAATTAGCATAACAAAGTAAGACAAAGCAAAGATGATGTTCTTTACAGGAAATGGTCAATATGTCCACCACCATTCCTCAACAATAGCTGTAGTCGAGGAATAATGGTGTGAACAGCACTGCAAAGCATGTCCGGAGTTATGGTGAGGCACTGGCGTCGGGTGTTGTCTTTCAGCATCGCTAGAGATGTCGGTCGATCACGATACACTTGCGACTTCAGGTAACCCCAAAGCCAATAATTGCACGGACTGAAGTCTGGGGACCTGGGAGGCCAAGCATGACGAAAGTGGCGGCTGAGCACACGATCATCACCAAAATCGCGCGCAAGAAATCTTTCACGCTTCTAGCAATACTTTTTTTTTGTTCTAATAAAACTCCATGTCATTCCAAGCATGTGTGTCAAGTTTTACCTCTCTATCTACATTTTCCGTGGTTTATTAAGTTTTCAAGTTTATACTGACTTTTTGATCACCCGGTATATAGATGAATGGAAAATGAAATTGAGAATGTATTAGATGACGACTAGTTTCGCTTTAGGAAGGTAAAGGCACTGGAGAAGCTATTCTGACGTTGCGGTTCATAATTGAAGCAAGTCTAAAGCAAAATCAAGACGTGCTCATAGGACTTGTCGGTCTGCAAAAAGCGTTCGACAGCATCAAACGGTGCAAGGTGTTCGAAGTTCTGAGAAAAGTAGGAGTATGCCACGGGGAAAAAAGTGTAATATACAGAATGTAAAAGAACCAAGACGGGACAGTAAGAGACCAAGAACGAAGAGCGTGTGTATAGTCTTTCCCCTACTGTTCAATTTGTAACATTGAAGAAGCAATGACGGAAATAAAACAAAGGTTCATGAGTGGAATTAAAATTCAAGGTGAAAGGATATCAATGATACGATTCGGTGATCATTGGTAGCATGAGTGAAAGTGAAGAAGAATTACATGATCTGCTGAACGGAATGAACAGTCTAATGAGTACATAGTATGGATTGAGAGTAAATCGAAGAAATACGAAGGTAATGAGAAGTAGTGGAGATGAAAACCTAGGGAAACTCCTCATCAGGATTGATGGTCACGAAGTAGTAGTTAAGGAATTCTGATACCTAGGTAGTAAAATAACCAATGACGGACGGAGCAAGGAGAACATCAAAAGCAGACTAGCAATGACAAAAAGGGCATTTCTGGCCAAGAGAAGTATACTAATATCAAATATCGGCCTTAATTTGAGGAAAAAATTTCTGAGAGAGTACGTCTGGAGTACAGCTTTGTATGGTAGTGAAACATGGACTGTGGGAAAACCGGAAGAGAAGAGGATCTAAGCATTAGAGATGTGGTGCTACAGACGGATGTTGAAAATTAGTTGGAATGATAAGCTGAGGAATGAGGAGGTTCTGCGCAGAATAGGAGAAGAAAGGAATATGTTGAAAACACTGATAAGGAGAAGTGACAAGATGTAGGACATCTGTTAAGACATGAGGGAATGACTTCCTTGGTACTAGAGGGAGATGTAGAGGGCAAAAACTGTACAGGAAGACAGAGATTGGAATACATCCACCAAATACTCTGAGATGAAGAGGTTAGTACAGGAGAGGTGTTCGTGGTGGCGGGTTGCATCAAACCAGTCAGAAAGGTGATGACCGAAAAAAAAAGGATGCAAGCGCTAAAGCGCTACGCTACGGTGAAGAGGTTGGCACATGAGAGGAATTCGAGGCGTGCCGCATCAAACCAGCCAGAAGACTGACGATTCAAGAAGAAAAAAAAAGAAAAGAAGAAAGAAAAAGTTACAGCCGGACAGACTTGTCGGAAGCGCTCCAAGCAAGTGGCATGGACGTGGGCTCCAAGTCGGGAAAGCCAAATAAATACCTGTTGTGGAGCTGATAACACTCGCCTTCACCAGTTAAATTATTAAGCTCTTTAGCACAAGGAAACCAGGAAAAGAGCCGGCCAGAGTGGCCGAGCGGTTCTAGACGCTACAGTCTGGAACCGCGCGACCACTACGGTCGCAGGTTCGAATCCCGCCTCGAGCATGGAGGTGTGTGATGTCCTTAGGTTAGTTAGGTTAAGTAGTTCTAAGTTATACGGGACTGATGACCTCAGAAGTCCCATAGTGCTCAGAGCCATTTGAACCATTTGAACGAGGAAAAGAAAACCAAGAGGTCAACTGACACCAACGAAAAACTTCTAGCAAGTCATCGACGTTAATACACTGCTAACAAAAGTACTGCAAAACAACGACCCACTAATGTATTAGGTGGTGGTTAATGTAGTACTGATAATATTGTTGTTGAAATAAAGACGTCTTTATAAAAAAAGAAAAAAATGTCATCGATGTTACTCTGAAGTCTCATAAACAAATATTCTTTAACAACCACTAACCAATGACATTTTTTTTCTGCGACATATCATCCCAGAATCAGACTAAAAATTGTTCCCAACACATGATCCGACTGAAGTTATTGGGAGAATTTCCTTGGTTGTAAAACAAATGTTACAACCGGAAATCCCCTCGCACATATCTGAGCTGAGAATCCCACTGCCTCACTATCAGCTCACTTCGTTTTCCGCTGACTGTATCATGGTTCATTACTCGAACAACCCACTAATAGAAATTCCGAAAGTCAAATACGAAAAATAAATTCAAGGATCTACAACAAACCGCAAAGCAAGTCTGGCGTGAGGTCGGTCGCTTGACGGCGCGTTCGGCGCGGGCCCGCCCGTCGCCGGCGCGCCGTAAGGCACGGAATCTCGCACTGGGGCGTATCGCTTCTAGTGAGGCGTGCCGTGGCAGTCCTCACAAGAGGAAGTGATGCGTCTCTCACAGCCTCTCCTTCCCAAGTGGCTCTTTCCGCCTTCCCGTGGTGCCAGACGTTAAGCTCGACATTTTGCATTGCGACAAAAGAGAGAGCCACGACCCAAGCCGATGCGAAAGCGAAGGGCGCGTGGCATATGGGGAGCTGTGTCGAGGGACCGATCATCAGTCCCTTTCTGTTCGCAGGGCACAGACCAGCAGGTGCTCTGCATGCCGGCGACTTCATTTGTCGGCGTGGGATCGCGGCGCGAGTCGGCAAGGGTGCTTCGCCGCGCCCCTGGGTAACCGGGGCGTGTTCTGCCACACCCAGGAGGTGGTGACATCGGCTGGGCCAGGTTAGATGGGTCCAGACCGCCGAACGACTGGGGGACCGACCCGCCACCTGAGTAGGAGTGGGTCCTTGGCCGAGAGGTGGAAACTCGTGCAAGTAGGCGGCGAAGGGCGAGAGGTGCATCCGCTTCTCCGGAGTGCGGGGTGCACTTGCCGGGGAGTGTCGCGTGAAATCGTCGATGACGGGGCCACCGATGGGGACCAGTGCGCTGGCAACGGCGCATTGAACCCGGCAGCTCGGGAATGCCCTTGCCCTGGGGGCAAGGCTGCAGCAGTCTCCCCCCCATGCCAGAGGAGCCGGTCCGGGGCAAGAAACGGGCTCCCACGCCTTTTATCACTCGTTACCTATGATGGCTGAAAACGAAACGAGTGATTCGAGTGCACCCCTGCGGGCATCTACGATGTCTGCTCCCTCTCCACAGGACGGGACGGGAGAGGCAGAGGATGAAAGTGTCGTACAGAGACACGCTAGGATTACCATGCTTTTAGAGCAAAATGTCAAAAACGGGAAAATCAGTCAAGCGTTTGTAAATACAATCAAGAATGAGCTATTGGCTTGGCCCATAGCTCATGCAATACTTGAAGGCCGCGGTATAGAGTTAGAAAAAGAGAACGATAGGCTAAGGAAGCAACCTACCAAGACTTGGACGGCTGTGGCTGCACAGGCGCCAACAAAACAAATCACAACTAAAGACACTACTGAAAGAGTTGTAAAACGGTCAGACACGGCAGTCTTTCTGAGGACCCTTCCTGGCCAAGATACTAGTGTTAAAAGAATACAGGAGCTGCTAACAACAACAATTGACCCAGTTAAGGACAAAATTAAGATTAAGAGAGTTAAGCCCAGTAGAAATTCTGTAATTGTGGAAGTCGCTAGTGAGGAGGACAAAGAGAAACTACTAAATAACCAAAAACTAAATTCAGTTGTGAAATGTGAACCACCCAGAAACAGAAACCCACTGATAATACTATATGACGTACCAACAGTAATGACGAATGAGGAGCTACACGAGACGATTAGATCACAAAATTTCGATGACTTGGACGAACAAGAATTTAAAAACTCTTTCAAGTTAAAATTCAAAACAGGGCCTCGAGATCGTGAAGTGGTACACCACGTGGCCGAGGTCTCTGCGCAATTGTGGAAAAGAATCAGATCAATGGGCAGACTATATGTAGGCTTTCATGCCATTAACACCAGAGCTTACATCCTGGTACCTCGTTGCCACAACTGTGGCGACGTGGACCACATTCTGGGGCACTGCACCAGGGGGTCGGCTTGCTCCAGGTGCGGCGAGAGTGGACATAACCGCAAAGAATGCAAAGCAACAGGGGTCTGCATTCCGTGCAAAAGTCGCGGGAAGAAATCCTGTGGTGCCACGGGACGAAACTGCCCCACTTACCGGATGCTAGAACAACGCCTCATTTCTAGAACTGACTAGGGCTGAGCAGGGCTCAGTTAACAGGATGCTTAAACGCAAGTCCCCGAGTAAAAGGAGGAGGGATGCTGTGAGGGCCAATAGATTTAGAGAATTTTTAAGGTCGCTTTCGGGCACCGTAAAAGTTACAGCAGTAGAGAAAGAAATTCAAACAGATCCCCTTATGGTGGACAGATGTATACAAACTGATTTCTCGGAAAATATCACAGCTCCCCCTTCCCAAAACCGGGGAATGAGGCCGAATAAAGATCAATTGCAACAAAGGCATCCTGTGGTGGTGGCGGCCTCCCTGGCCCCTACCCAAGAACCTAAACATACTGAACGACAGCCACTCCAGGAAAGCATAGTTACTAGCACCAGTGCACATCCAACTGTGACAGATACCCCAGTAGTCAGGCTACCGCCTGTAGACCCGGTTAGGGTGTATCCTAACATTGAATATACAATGCAATTGGCAAGACTGGAGCAGCCGACTATCCTGACCACTGCCTTATTATGTGGTCCGGGTAGGACATGAGAATGGAAGAAAGGTCACCTTCTCGGTGAATAGAGGCTAGATAGAATACAACTAAAGTCAGTGAACCTTCCCACTGACTTGGGAGCCCTGCGAGACTTACTCAAGAAAGTGTTTGAAAGACGTGGGGAGAAATTTGACTTAGACGACATCTACACCCAGTCAGTCCTAGCTCACGGTCGAATCGCCTTTGATTGGAGTAAGACTTGGCATGACGATAGAATGCATATTTACTTCCCATAATGACTAAACTAACTGTCGGACAACTAAACACGCATAACAGCAGACTTGAGATGCAGGAGCTTCGAAGGGAGGTGGAGGAGAGGAGACTTGACGTACTCTGCCTACAGGAGCTGTACTCTCAAGCTGGGATACTTTCATTTGCAGCCGCTACATGGCAAATAACTAGTAGTGGGGATGTCCCCAAAGCGGCAATTGTCATTACGAACTAGTCTCTACGAATAACAACACTCACACAATTTTCCACCAGTCACTGCAACGTCGTGGAGATACAGGCTCCCATGGGAATTATAACCCTCATAAATATGTACTTCCAATATGGAGACAATATGGAACAACATCTGGATCACCTAACAAGAGTAGCCACGGCGTTGCGGGAACGCAAGCTGGTTATAACAGCTGACATAAATGCAAAATCCCCCCTATGGTACAGTGGCACAAGAGACGAAAATGACGAAAAAGTGGAGGATATGATCATGGCGTTACAACTTGTAGTGGAAAATAGACCTGGCAACCCTCCCACCTATGCGGCGGGAGGGGGCCTTGGCACCAACATAGACGTAACGCTAGTTACACCAAATACTGCCAACATCATCCAGAACTGGGAAGTTAAAGAGAACGCTACAACAAGTGATCATAATCTTATTACTTTTAGCCTAGGAAATAGAGGGTGCCACTGGGCCATGGGGTGGGAGCTGCAACTGAATTTCAAGAGAGCTGACTGGGAGAGACTAGCAAGAGAGTGCGACATCCCTCCATTGCCAGAAGGTGACGCACAACAGGACCTGGACATAGACAAGTGGGCTGAAGAACTGGTGGGCGCATTTACCAGAGAGGTAAAGGCAGCTGTTCCAACCAGGAGGAGGGCCATGGCGGCCTCCCCGTCACCATGGTCAGCTGAACTGGAGGAAATGCGTCAGTCTGTCAGAAGGCTGAGGAAGCACTACCAGCGCAGTGTCGTCTGGTGGGAAAAGCAAAGATGGTTACTGCAATACCGGGAGGCAAAAGAGAAATTCCAAAAAGAACTAAAAGAAGTTAGAATACGAAGTTGGGAAAGATTTGTACTGGACCAGTTGGCCTTGGACCCGTGGGGAGTACCCTACAAATTAGTTAGGGAAAAGATCCGATACCCAATGATGCTATCAACGGTCAGGCACGGGGATGGGATGACGGATTCCTGGCAGGAGACTGCCGAGGTCCTTCTCCGATCCCTGCTGCCTGATGACGATGAGGCTAGCGACACTGAAGGCCAGTCCCAGCTACGAAATGAAGATCCAGACAGAATCGCAAATGATAGGGCAGTCTACCCCTTCTCTGAAGAGGAGGTGGCTGGCCACATCAAAGCATTAAAAACATGGAAAGCCCCCGGCCCAGACGGCATTGTGGCGGAGGAGGTGTAGTTCCTGGCACCCCAATTGGTGGCGCCACTAACCCAGCTATACAATGAGTGACTAAGACAGAAAAAAGTCCCAAAAATTTGGAAAAAGGCCAATGTTGTGATCATCAAAAAGGGACCCGACAAAGACCCAGCGGATGTCAAGTCCTATAGACCGATCTGCCTACTGGACATCTTTGGGAAATTACTCGAGAAATTGCTAGCTGACAGACTGACTGCACATCGAGTGCTGTGCGGGATGAGCGGCACGCAGTTCGGCTTCAGGCCGGGGCGATCGGCAACCGACGCGATCGCTCTGGCGGTTGAGGTCTGCGGCTCTACCCCGTACAAGTACGTTGTTGGCATCATGGTTGACATCAGTGGCGCCTTTGACAACCTGTGGTGGCCTTAGCTCTTCTCCTGCTTGCGGGAGAATGAGTGTCCAGGGTCGCTGTATGGTTGCCTGAGGAGCTATTGTGAAGGGCGGGAGGTCTGGCTATCATCCCCTAGCGGCAGAGTTGGGAAAACTATAACAAAGGGATGTCCCGAGGGTTCCGTCTTAGGTCCCCTGTTCTGGGACATCCATATGGAACCACTATTAGATAGTTTGCAGCAAAGTGAAGAAGTGCTAGAGGTGATACCGTACGCAGATGACCTCCTTCTGCTGGTGGGCGGCCGGAGCCGCGAAGACATCGAGCCAAAAATAGACAGAGCTATGACCAAATTACAACTGTGGTGTACAAATACTAAGATGACGATCTCATCAACAAAATCAACGTACTTATTGCCGAAGGGACAGCTAGTAAGGAACCCTACAGTCAGAATCGGAGGCTCACCAGTTATAAGACGACAAGAGACTCGCTACTTAGGTGTCATCATCGATGAAAGGTGGAACTTTGGAAGGCACATTGAGTCCGTAACCCAAAAAGCACTACAAGTACTTAACAACCTTACTTCCATAGGGCACAAAAGATTCCACCTTCCACCACACCTAATCAAGCTATATCACAATAGTATACTAACTTCAATAGTGGGTTACGGATCGGGAGTCTGGGCACACCGGCTCACAAGGGTGGTGCCTGCCATGGCAGCGAGAAGAGTACAGAGAAACATGCTGTTAAGATCTATAGGGGCGTGCAGAACATCCCCAGGAAGTGCCCTACTAATAACAATGGGGCTCTGTCCTTTAGATATAAAAATACGAGAGCAAGCAGCATGGTATTGGGTTAAGAAGGGGAACAACATGAAAATAGAGAATATCCTGGGAGCTCTGGTGAGGGACAAGGGAGAAATACGCAGAAGGGGCGAGGACTTATGGCAGGAGTCTTGGGAAACGGATGAAACTGGCAGAAGAAACTTTGGGTTCCTGCTAAATGTTAAAGAAAGGTTAGGGGTGAAGTACTTCGAGCCAACACGGGGTCTAATACACTTTCTCACTGGTCATGGGCGCTACCCGACATACTTGTATCGGTTTGGGAAAAAGGCTACACCCGAGTGTGACTGTGGCGTTTCGGAGGGCACTCCCGACCATGTGGTTTACGAGTGCCCCCTTTTCGATGATGTAGCACGGACATTAAGACAACAACTTCCACATAACAATACATATGACCCATTAAGACATGGAGAGATTTTTGAAACTCTAAATAGTTTGACAAATGAGGTATCACGGAAAGTACTGACAGCATACTTGAGGGACCTTCATGACTAAAGACAAATACTGAACGTGTCCAATTACCCTGATCCTATACCGCCTGTGCGTGGACAGGTCGACTTTTAGTTGCAATCCGCCACATTCAGGACTAGGGGGACCGGGGTACACTAATCTAGACCAAAATAGCACCGGAATTGACGTAGGTTAGTACAGTAGTTGTAGCATTAGATATAGATATAAAGTTAGGAACCTGCAGTGACAAACAATCTTGGCCTGCCCAGTGTCAGGGGCACGCTCATCGGGATTAGCTCGATGAGCAGGGCCTAAAGTAGTAGGTTTATATCTACGCTGACACACCTGTAACGCTGCAGGCAGTTAGGAATTAACAAGTAGGTAAGAAAATTAACAATTAGCTAGTAGTGTAGATCAATAACTGTAGTCTGCCTATTACCCTGTACTGTACCCTGTCTGTAGCTCACAATAGTAAACATTGTATCATTGTAATAACAATAAAAATAGCTGCTGATATATATAACACTGTAGTAATATTACGACCCACTAATCACTAAGGTGGTGGGTTCATTTTGTATAAATATTATAGATGTTATCAATAAAGATTAAAAAAACGCAAAACAAGGTAGAAGGTAAAATCTATCGATTAAAACATTACACCAAATTAGGAAAGAAGAACTAACTCTGTGAAGACTACAGGATGTCAAGGCTCGTTGTAGTGTATCACTTGATGTGATTCGCATCACGCCGATGAGTTACATGTGACCGATCCTAATATTCTGTTTTCCTAATGTAATTCTGCTTCTTTGTTTCACTGATTGTTGCTTACGATGAGTTCGAGTGTCTCCAAGGTATGTAATTTTGATCTGTATCCTTGACATGGGGTAAATGGCTGGTGCACCTGCTATTTGTGACGTTAGTGGGTCAATTTGCAGTTTCACAGTCTTTAATAGAGACTACGAACTTCGCTTACTACTATCAAACCGACAGCCGTGGTGGCCGAGCGGTTCTACATGCTACAGTCTGGAACCGTGCGACCGCTACGGTCGCAGGTTCAAATCCTGCCTCGGGCATGGATGTGTGTGATGTCCTTAGTTTAGTTAGGTTTAAGTAGTTCTAAGTTCTAGGCGACTGATGACCTCATAAGTTAAGTCCCGTAGTGCTCAGAGCCATTTTTTACTAATAAATCAATAGTGAACTGTCACTGTAAACGCTGTAGTGAAATACATAATTTGATCATATGGTGAAGTTTTCCGAAAAAAGTCGTAATTCAAATTCCCAAGCGCTGCCGATGAAATAATTCCTTATTTCTTAACCGGTTCTGATCTTTAGATCATATTGAGACGTCATATGACGACGCAGTTCTAACGATACTCAGTACGTTGATGTAAATAATTTTGTGGGATTTGAACATAATGTGTGATCAAAACCGGTGGTAAAAAAAGAATTATTTGATCAGCAGCTCCTGCGGTCTGATATTTCCAAATAGGTCAGCCGAATCTAATGCATCTGCGCTGCCGCTCTCCTTCAGAACGAATAATTTTGAATGTGACTGAATATACAGAAATGTGTAACACGGTAATCTGTCCAGACAGTACAAGTATTTCAGAACACTTTCAGATGCTAATGTTTTTCAAAATGCGGAACTTTCCTAAGGCGGAAACAGAAAGCAAATTAATTAATAATTCATTGTACGGGGTGTTCCAGAAGTCTCTCCGCAGTGCCGTATGATTGTTAGCCGCGCGTGCCGTATGATTGTTCACCTGCCTGGGTTACTCCCTTCAAGTCGACTCCTCTGTTTCTTTTATCTCAGCCATCATGAGTAGTATCGTTGTTGTGTGTCTTTACGTGTTGACGTAAATGTTTGTTTAGTTCCTTTGTTCGTTTGTTTAGTTTTTGTCATTGTTAAAATACAAACCATTGAAGACCGTGTGTTTTTAGTCGAACAGGTGTTCAAAGCTGGCGGTAAATACACAGTTCCAGTTCGTCAAACATTTAATTTAGTTTGCCCGGAGACAACACTCCCACATCACGATACTGTGCGAGATTTGATTAACAAATTTCGAAGTACGGGTTGAGTGACGGATGCACCGGAAAGTGGTCGTCCTGTCTGAGGATAAACTAATCGATACTTCCGATAAAATGTCCATGAGTCCGAACAAGTCAATAAGAAAATTCGCCCAGGAAATCAATGTTAGTGTCGAAACGTCCCACACAGCTATACGGAAAAAAATAGAACTTTTCACATACAAAGTGACAGCCGTGCAAGAACTAAAAAATACTGATCATGGCAAGAGACTGCATTATTGTGAATAGTTCAAAAATTTCGTTCAACAAAATGGAAAGGATAATCTTTATGGAACGTTTTTCACTGATGAGGCGTGGTTTCATTTATCCGGGTACATGAACTCGCAAACTTCTCGTATGTGGAGTACGGCAAATCCATTATGTATTCGTGAGGAACCACTTCATTCTAGACGTCGGATCGTGGGTCCCATATTTTTCAACGAAACAATAAAAGCACAACGATACTGCAGTGATATTCTGTACCCATTCATAGGTGAACTAGTGTTAAGTGAAATACAGAACGATTATTTTCAACAAGATGGTGCAACCGCGCATACAGCTGGCGTTTCTATGTTACTGCTTGCTGAAGTTTTTGGTGACCGCACAATTTCACAGGGAATTTGTCCTCTACGGTCGCCTGACCTAACACCACCACTAAAGTGCGGACTATACCTGCACTATTTTCTGCCAGATTCAGTTGACTTAATAGAACTTCAAGTGATAACATGATGCTGAACAAAAAGGATGAGTCACTAACAATTAACGAAAAGGTTAAGATGATCGAGGCGATGAGAAACACAAACTTTGTGAGCAAAATAATGTTGCGCTTGAAATATGGTAAAACACAAATTTATGATACATAAGGTAAGGGTTGAATGGAAGAAAGGGAATCGATAAATGAAAAGAAAAGTGAAGAAGACGTGATATTATGGAGATCGTGTGGGTGCAGCGAAAGCAACTGTCTATGAAAACCGTCCAAAATTGTGTATTCAACAACAGGGGGGGGGGGAGCGGTACATTTTCAACACTTAACGTGAAAATTTGTAAGTAAAAATGAATATTCGATAAATTAATAACTTGTATTTCACTGAGTTTCATTTCGTTATATTCACTGCGGCATACGTCACGCGTGTCTAACAATCATACGGCACTGCGGAGAGGCTTTTTTGAACACCCCGTAGGCCTATAATGTGGAAAAGAGCTTATACAGTTCTACTGTATTACAGTATTCTTGTTTTAGTTATTCACGACTCTACACGGAGACTGTACTCATACAGCCCATACAATGCTCTTAAGCGGCGCAAAACCATGGAAAGAGGTTCGGCGCAGCGCGCGCTGCGTGTCTGGACATCATGCCGCGCAACAACGAACAAGTTACGCGCAGTGTCGGTACTTCGAACAAAACGGGCTGTTCGTCAGAGGTCTGTGTGTTGGGGTTTCTCTTTTTTCATAATGACCGCCGCGCGCGGGAGCACACTGGAGCGTTGTTGCGCACCTACGAACATTCTTCTGCAATCTGCACAATGAAACAAGTGGGTGTTGTTCCGTCAAACAATGGTTTTACCCGGCCATCTCAAGCACTCCAAAGAGATGCACTGCTACAGAGTACGCGTCGGGTTCAATCGCCGAAGCGCAGTGACCAGTTTTCGTCCAAAGCGCTAGGAGATTTCTTTCATTTGTTCTCAAGGGGACGCCGACAATTGATTTCCGCCCTTCGGCCGGTCAACATTGACAGAATCGAAGCGCACGCCTTACAGTCCTTCTCAAACAATTTTACAGAAACTATTCGGTAAAAAATTTCATTTTAGCTTTACTTATAGCTTTATGTGTCAGGTTCACGATGATGAGCTCATCATTTCGTGAATGGCCATAGTTGTTGTGCTATTTACTACAACGTAAGACACTGCGCGAAGTTCTGAAAATTTTGCGTTTGGTGCACATTACATAATACATTGCTGTTTACTAAATTTAGCTAACACACAGAATTTTTTCTTTAGAGTTATATATCTGTCACCAGTCTCGAGAAAATTGATCTGACGTAGCTCACTCATTTGCGGTCGCACCGCGCCAGCGATAAAGCCAGAGTGAAATATCCAAAGCGTTCCTCAAATTCCATAAACGGTTTCAGATGCGAAATGAAATTTTGGCAAATGATAGCATACATAAAATAGAGTATTTTGCCGTGTCATTATTACGTAAAACTTCATTACATGCCGTGTTTTCCCACTAACTACAGAGTATTTCAATGAAAGAATGTAATTTTTAAGGACCATCAATAGCTGGTGAAATGAGAAATGCTATGGCTTTTGGAACAAGAGATATTACACGTTTTTTTGTAGCAAGGATCTCCTTTTTCATAGGCTACTGACCTTACTTTTACTCAGCTCCTCACTTAAGAAACTTCATAAAACACTGTTTCAGAATTCTCTCGCAGTTTTTTCTGCACAGTTTACTGAGGTGAGACTGTGCAAACTGTTTTGGCAGAAGAAGCAAATTTTAAAATGGCAACCAGAGAAATGTGTGGGTTTTGCTCAAAATTCACCACTCATGACGCTTCTCTCAAAGTTACAATTGGTTAATGAGACAGACGAAAATAAATCACTGCATTTTTGGCGGAATTCTTTTTAGATGCTATACAAAGCTGAGGTGATAGCATATCTTTTTGCATGGTCACCATGCCAGTGTGGGCGTGGAGATGTGAGCATAAGCTTTGGCTTACAACGACATTTTCCCTCCAGCGCTCGGCATTTCACCCACAACGCCTGCGCGCACCCCCACCACCACAACTCTCCCCATGAGTGACCTGCTGTCTGCGCATCTACTGGGTACGGCTTTCTGTGCAGAGTATACCTGCACTATTTTCTGCCAGATTCAGTTGACTAATAGAACTTCAAGTGATAACATGATGCTGAACAAAAAGGTTGTGATCGAGGGATGAGAAAGACAAACTTTGCGAGCGAAATAATGTTGCGCTTGAAATACGGTAAAACACAAATTTATGACACATAAGATAAGGGATGAATGGAAGAAAGGGAATTGGTAAATGAAAGAAAAGCGAAGAAGACGGGAAATTATGGAGATCGTGTGCAAAAGGTTCGTAAGTGTGGGGGCAAAACACATCTGTCTGGACACGTGTTTCAAACGGAGGCTCTGGATGTCGCTAAGGAGCTTGTAAATACAGAGTTTAAGACATCCACAGGACGGATTGAAAGCTAGGCACAACGTTGTGTGGAATGAAATATGTACAGACGCTAAGGATGTGCACGAAAGTGTAGCACTAGAATGGAAGACAATACTGTGCAACCCAGTCAGTTTTGTATAATCCGGAAACTTGTCCAAGTTGGAAAATTATTTTACAGGGTGTATAAGTGGACAGGGAAAAGAAATTACCGGATTTTTCCCGGATTCTCTGTTTAAGAATACACTTTTTCCCGGGTAACACATTTCTTCTGCATTTAAGTGACAGTAAAATTTCCCTTTGAATATGTTCTGAGCATAGGACATGTGACGCAGTCAGCCAATAGTAACATAACTGTTTAAGAAGCGCGAAGACACAAGTATGAAACGTTAATGGTTTAAATTAATATACATAGTGTAGCTATAAGAAAAGCTAAGCTTTCACGTATAATACTGATCTCTTGTGCGTGTGTCACACTTTTAAGGTACATCACGCAAATGTGCGAGTAAAATTTTAAATAATAACGTAAATGTCTGGTCTTCTGGGCTCGAGATTCTTCTAAGTGGCTGGCCTTCAAAACGTTAAGCTTGAAATGAGGCAAACGCTCTGTGATTTAAGAATTTTAAAGGTTATTCTCGTACCTAACATAATTCATCTTGCGTAAAATGAAATTCACTTTGAAAGTAACGCAATATTTTCCCACGACCTGTTAGAAATGATTTCATCAATTGTCAGAGAACAGCAAAAAACAGGCATTACTGCTAGTGCACAAATACGATGACGTAGGAAGCCCGAATGTTCGTACGCATATAACATTAACATATCTTACAATACGCTATAAACGAAACAGGACGTCAGATGATACTCCTAGAACATCAGAATTTCGTAAATGATACTAAAATGCATAATTCGGCTTAAAGTGCAAATTCGTATGTCCGGATTCACAAAGATGTAAGACCCAACCTGATATTAAGCTTTACATTGTGGTTTTCGGAAGGCAAATTTTCCTCGAGTACCAGTATTATCTCATTTTTTTAAAATTTTTATTATTATGGCATAATGCCATATGTACCGGAAGATGAAAACGTGCATTTGAAATTCAGCAAACAGTTCAATCTAGCCATTGGTGTGGAATGAAACACTTCGTTTCAAATAAATTAACAGCCTCTGCGTAACAGACTAATAAAAGGCAAATTTCTTTTGCAAATCGACAAAAATAACTTCATTGTTCTGCAAGGCAATTAATGCTTGACTGCCAAAAACGTGGAAATAAAGTAAAATCAGAAAACTGAAACCAATAACATGTTTTAGCCTTCCGTTATTATGTTAATGTATTTTAATTCACTTGACAGCTCTCGGACACAGAATTCTATTTTGTTTTCATTTGACGTGAGAGCTGTAGGACGAAGAGGAAACAGCGAAATCACTAATAGTAAACACAGGTCACGTGGTAAACTACTCCCCACTACAATTCACACTCCTCGGCGTATGTGCGATGGGCAGCTTGGGCGCGCCAGCAAAAAATTTCCGGGTAGCGTCTGGCTGCTTGTTGCTACTACTGATACAGCTAACAGAGGTACTTCAAGTACCAGAAGCGGGAGCAGATACACTGCCCATACGCGACTCAGCTGCACATGCGCATGAGCCCGCTGACAACTGTCCAAAAGATCGTAACGTAAACAGTTGCGACGTCACGCTCATCGGAAGCAGTTTGTTGTTATGAAGAATAGCATTGACTTCGTCCTAAAGCCTTTCGCACGTTTTGATGTTGGCAAACACTTGTGTGTGCACTGGGTTTCATTGTTGTAAATGGCGCATTTCCTTTGTAACTTAGGTTTAATTTTGTTTCTCTCGTTTAAGTTTTATTTTGACTTTTTGTCTCTTTTATGTTTTATGGCTGCAGTATTGTTATGCGGCGGCGGAATACAGTGAAATTCTTTGTCAGAGTATCAGTTGTTGCAAGTCAAAAATAAAAAAAATAACTGAAAACCAAAACAATGAAAAATTCACGGAATTCTAAAATATTTCCAGTTTTATCACGGATGAAAAAATTCCCTGGTTTTTCCCGGATTTCCTGGTTGTCCCGTGGCGTATACATCCTACTTTAGTATCATTCGATTCCGTTTTGAGCGTTTTTTACTGTACAACATTAATGCATCTTTATACGTTGCAAACAGTAGAGTCGATTATTTGCGTCTTTTAAGCCTCGTTTAATTCAACGTCTGCGAACGGATGAATTGCATACGGAAGTAACGTACGGCTGCATTTCCTGCTAGTAACGCTGGTCAAACGTTTTCGTTTTTCACTGTTAGCTGGTACATTCCTACACAGCACTGATTCGTTTCGATAGTTTTAACGTACGCCGTAGCGAATTCAAACAGGGCCGTAGACTGTAAAAATGGCCACCGTGTCCCCTTTGTATTTACAGGTTCCTGTTGCGCTTTTCCCGCCCCTGGTACCGCTTACTGAATTCCCTTTAACAACTTTTAATTTCCATCAATAGGGACATTAGTGCGCTGGTCCCTATTCAACAGCCCAGTGAACTAATGACGTATTTGTTCCGGAACGCTGTCGTTTTGTTTTATTTTATTTCATTTTTTTCATTCGATTCGGTGTGGAATTCCGCTCTCTTTACGGTTGACGAGCAACGAAATTTTCAGTTACCGTTAGCGCCATCCTCTTGTTGGTCGTATTTAACAGTGATAGTCTGTTGGAACTTCCACTGAGACCCATTTTTAAGAAAAAGGGCTCAAAATATGCGTAACGTTGTCGAACAGATTTCGAACTCTGTGCTGAATGATATGCAGAGTCTATGGGCCTAAACGTTTCTTTCTAACAGCTATGAAGAATCTAGTTAGTGAATAGACTAAACTGTAGACTAAAATATGAGACGTTGTTGTGTAGCACTTCGGTATCTCTGCGTACTAGTGAAATTTTAACTATTTTCTTACAAGGCGCACGTAATCTGCCGTGAATCTTTATTCCAGAGACTTCAATAAGTAAACTACACTTTATTTTGACTGTCCACATAACTTTTTCTTAAATTTTATCCAATGCTGCCAGTGTTTCTTCCATGACTGTATTATCTTCGTAAAATGTAAAACAATCGTCTCCAGTCACAATAGTGACGTTACTTTAATGCACGATGCATTTCGAGCCATGGAGACTCATCTGCAGATGCTTTGACGTTCTACATCAGATTTCTTACCAAATTCAGTTTAATTTTTATCCTTGTAAGATTAGGTTGGTATATTACAAAGTGTCATATTGTGACTATATGCTTACAAAACTGAGACAAACCGAAAAATAACAATGTTTTCAGTAGTGGATAAATGGTTTTCAAGTATACTTTTAGCGGACATGTTTGTGTACATATATACATTTTGAATTATACAGCACTTTTTTAGATGCTAGTCAAAAAATCGGCATCTTTAGTTATGAAATTCTTTGACTTGTTTTTAAAAATGTGCTGTGTAATGGAATATGTATTTTTCTACATGCACATGCTTAGCCATATTGTACTTCAGAACCATGTATCCACAAGTGGAAACAGTACTTAGTTCTGTAAACTTATATTCACAATCTGCCACTTTGTAATATACCAATGTAATCATACCAGGACCAGAGTTAACCTAATTTTGGAAAGAAAATTGATGTAGAGTTCCGAAGTTCGTGAAGATGAGCCACCACGGCTCGAAATACAACGTGCATTAAGATGAAATCACGATTGTGACTGAAGGCTGTAATTCATTGTTTTAATGAATGCTGCATTACATATCAATCTGATACGGATTCATAACATTACTTTTCGACACACTCACCAAGTCTCTGCCACGGCCGGCCGCTGTGGCCGAGCTGTTCTAGGGGCTTCAGTTCGGACCCTCGCTGCCGCTACAGTCGCAGGCTCGAATCCTGCCTCGAGCGTGGATGTGTGTGATGTCTTTAGGTTAGTTAGGTTTAAGGAGTTCTAAGTCTAGGGGACTGATGACCTCAGATGTTAAGTCGGTTGGTTGTTTTTGGGGAAGGAGACCAGAAAGCGCGGCCATCGGCCTCATCGGATTAGGGAAGAACGGGAAAGGAAGTCGGCAGTGCCCTTTGAAAGGAACCATCCCGGCATTTGCCTGGAGCGATATAGGGAAAACCCGTAAAACCTAAATCAGGATGGCCGGACGCGGGATTGAACCGTCGTCCTCCCGAATGCGAGTCCAGTGTCTAACCACTGCGCCACCTCGCTCGGTCAGATGTTAAGTCCCAAAGTGCTCAGAGCCATTTGAACCATTTCTGCCGTGCGGCGTAGCCGTGCGGCCAGAGGCGCCTTGTTACGGTACGTGCGGCTCCCCCAGTCGGAGGTTCGAGTCCTCCCTCGGGCACATGTGTGTGTGTTGTCCTTAGCATAAGTTAGTTAAGGGAGATTAATTCGTATGTAAGCCTAGGGACCGATGACCTCAGCAGTTTGGTCCCACAGAACCTTACCACAAATTTCCAAAACAATTACCAAGTTTCTGTAAACAACGTTTGGAACACTCTACCAATCTACAAATCCGGTCCTCCGCTCCTTCGTCCCGTAGCCATTCGAGAACCACTATTTTAAGGTCCTTATCCTTGGAAAATCTCGCCCTCCCCCCCTTCCAGAACTTCTTTCAGAGCTTGCCGAAAAGATGGAAATCGTATGGCGCAAGATCAGGAATTCGCTGTCAGATTTACCCACATATGTGCGGTGTATGTGTGTGCAATTTAGACAATTTGCCCACAAGAATCGTCTTATCCTGTGTGTTTCAGCTTTCGAGAACAGTTCCAGTCCCCGTGCCATTTCAATCGCACACGCTTTCCTAGGAACCATCCAGTAATCCATTTGAAACGACTTAGGGTAATCGCAGGAAACCTGTCTAGATGGTCGAAGGGGGTTTGAACTTCCTTTCTCTCGATTACGACTCCAATGTCTTATGACTGCCCCACGTCTGACCTTTGCTTTAAGTGTTCTTTGTCTCTTTCTTGTACATAAGATAGTACGATGCCCGACCACGATTTCTACATCTACATCTATACTCCGCGAGCCACCTTACGGTGTGTGGCGGAGGGTACTTATTGTACCACTATCTGATCCCCCCTTCCCTGTTCCATTCACGAATTGTGCGTGGGAAGAACGACTGCTTGTAAGTCTCCGTATTTGCTCTAATTTCTCGGATCTTTTCGTTGTGATCATTACGCGAGATATATGTGGGCGGTAGTAATATGTTGCCCATCTCTTCCCGGAATGTGCTCTCTCGTAATTTCGATAATAAACCTCTCCGTATTGCGTAACGCCTTTCTTGAAGTGTCCGCCACTGGAGCTTGTTCAGCATCTCCGTAACGCTCTCGCACTGACTAAATGTCCCCATGACGAATCGCGCTGCTTTTCGCTGGATCATGTCTATCTCTTCTATTAATCCAACCTGGTAAGGGTCCCATACTGATGAGCAATACTCAAGAATCGGACGAACAAGCGTTTTGTAGGCTACTTCTTTCGTCGATGAGTCACATTTTCTTAGGATTCTTCCTATGAATCTCAACCTGGCGCCTGCTTTTCCCACTATTTGTTTTAAGTGATCATTCCACTTCAGATCGCTCCGGATAGTAACTCCTAAGTATTTTACGGTCGTTACCGCTTCCAATGATTTACCACCTATGGCCTAATCGTACTGGAATGGATTTCTGCCCCTATGTATGCGCATTATATTACATTTATCTACGTTTAGGGAAAGCTGCCAGCTGTCGCACCATGCATTAATCCTCTGCAGGTCTTCCTGGAGTACGTACGAGTCTTCTGATGTTGCTACTTTCTTGTAGACAACCGTGTCATCTGCAAATAGCCTCACGGAGCTACCGATGTTGTCAACTAAGTCATTTATGTATATTGTAAACAATAAAGGTCCTATCACGCTTCCTTGCGGTACTCCCGAAATTACCTCTACATCTGCAGATTTTGAACCGTTAAGAATGACATGTTGTGTTCTTTCTTCTAGGAAATCCTGAATCCAATCACAAACCTGGTCCGATATTCCGTAAGCTTGTATTTTTTTCACTAAACGTAAGTGCGGAACCGTATCAAATGCCTTCCTGAAGTCCAGGAATACGGCATCAATCTGCTCGCCAGTGTCTACGGCACTGTGAATTTCTTGGGCAAATAGGGCGAGCTGAGTTTCACATGATCTCTGTTTGCGGAATCCATGTTGGTTATGATGAAGGAGATTTGTATTATCTAAGAACGTCATAATACGAGAACACAAAACATGTTCCATTATTCTACAACAGATTGACGTAAGCGAAATAGGCCTATAATTATTCGCATCTGATTTATGACCCTTCTTGAAAATGGGAACGACCTGCGCTTTCTTCCAGTCGCTAGGTACTTTACGTTCTTCCAGCGATCTACGATAAATTGCTGATAGAAAGGGGGCAAGTTCTTTAGCATAATCACTGTAGAATCTTAAGGGTATCTCGTCTGGTCCGGATGCTTTTCCGCTACTAAGTGATAGCAGTTGTTTTTCAATTCCGATATCGTTTATTTCAATATTTTCCATTTTGGCGTCCGTGCGACGGCTGAAGTCAGGGATCGTGTTACGATTTTCCGCAGTGAAACAGTTTCGGAACACTGAATTCAGTATTTCTGCCTTTCTTCGGTCGTCCTCTGTTTCGGTGCCATCGTGGTCAACGAGTGACTGAATAGGGGATTTAGATCCGCTTACCGATTTTACATATTTAATCGAACTTGGCCTCCCGGAGCCGTTATCGGACATAAGCGGTGACTTCACAGTAACCAAATGCTGTGGTGACTAAGGGAACAGCATCGCATTGTCAACGATTGCAAGATAGTTGTGCATCTACTATAGAGTGGTTGATCTTGTTCCTATGTAGTATCACAATAAACACTCACGATAAGCCGACCGAAGAAGTCTCTCTGCCAGGTGCAATAATACACCATTATGTCATTTTATGCATGTGTACGTTAGATAAAATCACCATCGAACTCCGTCGACAGATGGTTTAACAGGTGCGGATGGAAATGATTCACTGACAAACAGTATATGCAGCTAGTGATTTACCCATAAGCAAAACTGTGTTAGTAATCAGCGAACTGTTTAGTCAGAGAGGATGCATAATTGAACAAATAACTATGTAACGAATCAAATGGTTCAAATGGCTCTGAGCACTATGGGACTCGACATCTTAGGTCATAAGTCCCCTAGAACTTAGAACTACTTAAACCTAACTAACCTAAGGACATCACACACACCCATGCCAGAGGCAGGATTCGAACCTGCGACCGTAGCAGTCCCGCGGTTCCGGACTGCAGCGCCAGAACCGCTAGACCACCGCGGCCGGCTGTAACGAGTCACTGGAGAGAAAAAGATATTTCAAAAGTGCATGAGAATACTCATGCTGTACCATCGATTAACCTCATGAATGAGTGCCATAGTAAATAGTACGGTTGTTTTCATAGTTACGCTAAGCGCATAAGGCATTAGTCCTGGCGGTAATTCTGCTATACTTCGAACTGAATACGGAGTGGCAATGTCACTTTCTGTACTTCGTACAGTGAGAGGAGGCGCTGACAGCTTGACAGCTTGTGGCGCTACTGCTACGTTTCAGCTACGAAGTGCGAAATGCACCTGACGTAACAATAGTCGTCTGTAGGGTTGCAATGAGACTAAGACATTGCGACATGAACGTGTGCAAAGTACGTTACGTCACTAGTTGTGACAGACGCGCACCGCTGCCGCGACATACTCACTTTACCTGTCAGGTCTCTTATTTCTCTGTATACATTACAGCTAGCCTTGACAGAGCTAGTGGCACGGCCGCTATCCAAAATGAATGTTAAAGGATAGCTTTCGCATACAATGTTTTTTTTCAGCAACTTACTCCTTTAGTAGAGCTGACTTGTGTATTACGAACAGACTGCGAGAAAAGGAATAAGTACTTCTGTATATTCATATCAGTGTACACGTCTAAAATTAGGAAATTTTGAGACAGTAATTTATTGCACACCACATCTATTATGCATTCTACGTCCGCACTTGCCTGTGTATACACCTGATGGTTAGAGTCTCCTGACCATAAGGAAGAAGATTCGTTACAACCTGCTACATCTACATCTACGTACATATTCCGCAATCATGCATAAGCTGAACGGCGGAGGGTACTTTGTTCGTCGTTTCCTTTCCTGTTCCACTCACAAACAGAGCGAGGGAAAACGTCTATCTATACTCCTCTGCCGGCCAGTGTGCCCGTGCGGTTCTAGGCGCTTCAGTCTGGAACCGCGTGACCGCTACGGTCGCAGGTTCGAATCCTGCCTCGGGCATGGATGTGTGTGATGTCCTTATATTAGTTAGGTTTGAGTAGTTCTAAGTTGTAGGGGACTGATGACCACAGATGTTAAGTCCCATAGTGCTCAGAGCAATTTGAACCATATACTCCTCTGTACGAGCCCCCATTTCTCTTACCTTCGTGGTCCTCGTGTGGAATATGCATTGGTGGCAGTGTTTCGTGGAAAGAACGTAATTTTCTCTCATGGGACACCCTTTTGAGCTCACAAAGACCCTCCGTAATATGAACGTGTTTATCAAATCCACCGGCGACAAATGTATCTGCTCGCCTATGAATTGGTTCGAAGTCTTCCTTTTATCCTACCTTCCTGGGAACCCAAACAGTCAAGCAGCACTTGAGAACGTGTCGCACTACAGGCCAGATAGCGCCAGAAGCTGTGTGATAACTCGCAGCACTGTAGCCAGCATCCAACTGCGAAGCGCTAACGGCTGCAGGAGAAAAAAAACAGACGCGCGGGGTAGCCCCGCGGTCTCAGGCGCCTTGACACTGTTCGCGCGGCTCCCCTCGTCGGAGGTTCGAGTCCCCTCTCGGGCATGTGTGTGTGTATTGTCAAAAAAAAATGATTCAAATGGCTCTGAGCACTATGGGACTTAACATCTGTGGTCATCAGTCCCCTAGAACTTAGAACTACACTCCTGGAAATGGAAAAAAGAACACATTGACACCGGTGTGTCAGACCCACCATACTTGCTCCGGACACTGCGAGAGGGCTGTACAAGCAATGATCACACGCACGGCACAGCGGACACACCAGGAACCGCGGTGCTGGCCGTCGAATGGCGCTAGCTGCGCAGCATTTGTGGGCATGCGGGAGGCCGGGTGGACGTAGCGCCGAATTGCTCAACACGTGTGGCCTGAGGTCTCCACAGTACATCGATGTTGTCGCCAGTGGTCGGCGTAAGGTGCACGTGCCCGTCGACCTGGGACCGGACCGCAGCGACGCACGGATGCACGCCAAGACCGTAGGATCCTACGCAGTGCCATAGGGGACCGCACCGCCACTTCCCAGCAAATTAGGGACACTGTTGCTCCTGGGGTATCGGCGAGGACCATTCGCAACCGTCTCCATGAAGCTGGGCTACGGTCCCGCACACCGTTAGGCCGTCTTCCGCTCACGCCCCAACATCGTGCAGCCCGCCTCCAGTGGTGTCGCGACAGGCGTGAATGGAGGGACGAATGGAGACGTGTCGTCTTCAGCGATGAGAGTCGCTTCTGCCTTGGTGCCAATGATGGTCGTATGCGTGTTTGGCGCCGTGCAGGTGAGCGCCACAATCAGGACTGCATACGACCGAGGCACACAGGGCCAACACCCGGCATCATAGTGTGGGGAGCGATCTCCTACACTGGCCGTACACCACTGGTGATCGTCGAGGGGACACTGAATAGTGCACGGTACATCCAAATCGTCATCGAACCCATCGTTCTACCATTCCTAGACCGGCAAGGGAACTTGCTGTTCCAACAGGACAATGCACGTCCGCATGTATCCCGTGCCACCCAACGTGCTCTAGAAGGTGTAAGTCAACTACCCTGGCCAGCAAGATCTCCGGATCTGTCCCCCATTGAGCATGTTTGGGACTGGATGAAGCGTCGTCTCACGCGGTCTGCACGTCCAGCACGAACGCTGGTCCAACTGAGGCGCCAGGTGGAAATGGCATGGCAAGCCGTTCCACAGGACTACATCCAGCATCTCTACGATCGTCTCCATGGGAGAATAGCAGCCTGCATTGCTGCGAAAGGTGGATATACACTGTACTAGTGCCGACATTGTGCATGCTATGTTGCCTGTGACTATGTGCCTGTGGTTCTGTCAGTGTGATCATGTGATGTATCTGACCCCAGGAATGTGTCAATAAAGTTTCCCCTTCCTGGGACAATGAATTCACGGTGTTATTATTTCAATTTCCAGGAGTGTACTTAAACCTAACTAACCTAAGGACATCATACACATCCATGCCCGAGGCAGGATTCGAACCTGCGACCGTAGCAGCCGCGCGGCTCCGGACTGCGCGCCTAGAACCGCTAGACCACCGCGGCCGGCGTGTGTATTGTCTTTAGAGTTAGTTTAAGTAATATTAAGTAGTGTGTAAGCCTAGGGACCGATGACCTCAGCATTTTGGTCCCATAGGAACTTACCACGAATTTCCAATTTTCCGAAAACAGTAGCCGTCTACAGAGCTGTGACAAACACAGAGGTGTTGCCATATAGACATTTACAAAATCGCGTTACGTTTTTGGTTGTGGTAGGCACGCGAAGCTGCTGCTCCCGGCCGACTGCAGCTGTCGGGGATCAACTTGCAGTGTTCCACAAACGGTCTCCTTTATAGATGAGGTACACTTTCCTAAAATTCTCCCAATAAACGGAAGCAATATCGCTCTGTAACGATAGGCATAGATATTTAATCGACGTGACTTGTATCTAGCAGCACACTGCCAATGCTGTAGTCGAACATTACAGTATTGTTTTTCCTGTCTGCCGTATCAACTTACATTTTTCTTCTTTTAGAGCAAGCGGCCGTTCATCACACCATTTTAGCATTTTTGTATAAATCGTCTTGTATCCATCTACAGTCTCTCAACGGCGACACCTTCCCGTACACCCTCAGCGTCATGAGCATACAGCCGCAGATTGGTGCTCGGCCTGTTCATGTGCTTAGACAATAAGAGGCATACTATCAAACTTCTCTGGGGCATTCCTGATGGTACTTTCGTCTCTGATGAACATTCGCTGTCGAATTGCGTCCTGTTGCTTAAGAAGTCTTCGAGCCACTCACATATCGGGTGAGACTGCCTCTATTAGATTTGTCTCATACTATTTAATTTGTATTTCGTGTGTCACGCTCAATCATTTGTAATTTAGTTTTGTACTTTGTGTTTGTGCCCATTCACTGGTACAGAATTGCATTAAAGTATCATTTTTCCAGTATGTACTTAATCCTATTTCTATTACATACATTTTATGGTTCCAAATTTCCTTTCTCTCTTTACCCTCTGTATAAATGAGTGAGTGAGTGTGTTTGATGTCTCTCTTTATCATCTGTATGAATAAGTGAGTGAGTGTCTTTTTGTCTTTTTTACGGCAGCAGTACAGTACCTGTCTGTCTGCTGTGGTAGTGACAGTGTAACCAACCTAGCTTTTTCAGTCAAGGCAAAGATATTTGAATCCTTTCATTCAACAGTAGTTAAGTTGGTGTCAACGGGACCCGTCCGATCTCTTCCGGCTACCTTGGGGGGTATTCGTTACAGGGAGAGCGTGCACTCGGCACTCGGCACTCGGGACTGAACCTCTTGTGTGAGAATATTGTAGTCGTTAGGGCGACTTGACGCTGGTGAATGTGTTAATGTGTGATGGCATGTAGTTATTCTAACTGATGTACGCGTTTGATTTGCTAGTTCAGTTTCAAGTTTGGTAGCCGAATTCTTATATTTTACAGAGTTTAGTCAGGAATATATTTTCTATGTTTGGCAAGTTTTTCCGGCCCTTACTTTGTGTAATCTGAACACGTGGTGGAAGGAGTCGTTACTCCAGCACAGGTTTAAAATTCAACTGTCTTACTTTTCTTTTAATTGAAACGTATATGTAAACTTTTATCGTGTTTATGCTTCTTATTCCTTCTGCTTTCAATTCATTTCAGTTTTAAGAATATGTAGCTTTATTCACACCAAGTGGTGGTAGTTTCACTGCGTGCAATTTCAGTACCATCTTGAATAAATTTTATTCCTAATTTCATGTGATATTTTACTGCATTTCCTGCCCATACGGTTTACATCTGAGTTCCTATGTTCACGGAATTTGTGGGTGTTTCAGGTCATTGTACCTTAGTTTCAGGTGAAAGATGATGGAGATAAATTTCTATGCCGGTAAGTGTTTCATAGCATTCTTATTTACAATAATTCAATGATAGACACAGGGGTGAATTCCTGAGCCTTTGACTTATTGCGATGGGCAAATTCCTGTATGTCTGTGTGAACTGCTCCTATGGTTGTTAAGATTTTCTTTTTATTTATCACCGTCGTATGTATCAGCATTCAGTATAATAATCGTATAAGTGAGTAAAATAATTAAATAACAGTCAACGCCGGCCGCTGTGGCCGAGCGGTTCTAGGCGCTTCAGTCTGAAACCGCGCGACCGCTATGGTTGCAGGTTCGAATCCTCCCTCGGGCTTGGATGTTTGTAACGTCTTTAGGTTAGTTATGTTTAAGTAGTTCTAAGTTCTAGGGGACTGATGACCTCAGATGTTAAGTTCCATAGTGCTCACAGCCATTTGAACCATGTTTTAACAGGCAACGGCAAAGCGTAGTTTAAATTTACTTTATGAATTTTTAATGTGATGTCTTATTTCAATAAACTATGTTAAACTGTGTTAACCCCCACACCCCCATTTTTGTAAGATTATTTTTAATACCCCCAGATTGGTGAATCTGAAGCTTGCTCTGATTTAATTGATTTAAAATGTGCACTTATATCATTCCCATATGCTCATTCCATATGTTAATTTGTATCTACCTATTAATGTTCAAAATGTTAATAATGCTACCAGTTCGGTGATTAATTCAGTTCTTATATTGAATTTTCTCAATTTTAATTAAATTTAGGAGGCAATCCAGAGAAAATTTGTGCATGGAACTTCGAGTACACTGCAGAGTTCCACACTGGCTAAATTTCCTCGATTTCTGTTTGCATACCACTTTCCATTTAACTATTCATGTTTTAATATCCCTTGACTGAGAACCAAATCCTTGTGCTTGTATCTCTTCCTTTTATCCGACCTGGCTGCGATCCCAAACAATCTAGCAGTACTGAAGAATGGATCACACTATAGTCCAGATGGAGCAAGAAATCCAACTTGCAGAATTGTTAACAGCATTCAGTGGCGAAACGCTAAAGGCAGCAGGCGAAAACAGTAGCCGTCTACAGCGGGGCACAGTGTCTAATGCTCTCTGGAAATCTGAGAATATGGCCCCGGCCTGCTGCTCTTCGGTCATGGTTCTCAGAATAACAGGTGAGAAAAAGGAAATCTGAGCTACGCACGATCAACGCTTTCTAAATCCATGCTGATCTGTGTACAGAAGCTTTTCCTTCTCAAGGAAATTTTTCACACTCGAACTGAGAATACTTACAAGAATTCTGCTACAAAACGATGTTAAAGGTGTGGTGTGGAATTTTCCGGGTCTATTCTTTTACCGTCCTTATATAAAGAAGTCATATGCGCTGTTTACAGTTGCTTAGGACTTTGCGCTGGCGAGAGATTTGCTATAAATACAAACGAAGTAAGAAGTCAATGTTGCAGAGAAAATTCTGTAGATCCAAACTGGCATTACACCCTGACCTGGCGACCATTTCTTTTACACTCTTTCAGTTGCTTCTCTGATTCAGGGATGCCAATTACTACGTCCTCCATACTGGACTCTGTGCGACGGTCAACCAATAGTATGTTTGTACGGTCCCCCTCCATGAATGATTTCTTAAAGGTGAAATTTAAAATTTCAGCTTACCTTTAGCTGTCTTCTATTGGAACACGAGACTGATCAACGAGTAATTGGACAGAAGCCTTCGACCTCCTTACCGACTTCCCGTAAGACCAGAATTTTCTCTGGTTGTCGGCAAGCTAAAGGATGTCGGTGGAAGTTTTTTACAGTGGGGGCAAGCCTCCGACCCCACGTTCTGTGATGATAAATGGACGTTCTACATCGTGACGCCTCCTCGGGGTTTCACTGCCTTTCAGCCAGTTTCCATAAACTCTCACGAAAGTAGTTCACGAACAGTCTACTAGATTCGCTGTTTCCAAGGTGCTCGTTTCCTGACCACAACAGTCTGCGCTTTGTCAAAGTCGTGTATGTAAGTAATTCCGCATTTTGCGGCCCGTGTCGCCAGTAGCATCACTTCCCGAGTTGCCTCTCTTCCAAAAATGTACTTTCCTTACGGCATCACGTATTTGGTGCACCACCAGATCGCATTAGTTCACGCGGTGGGCAATTCTCACAATGCTTTGGCTCAGCAGTGAATTACTGAAACTAGTGAAATGAAATAAAATCTGATAGTAATGGCTTACACAGCGACTTTGACTGTCGAAATCTTCTCGGGTTATCAGTCGAGTGTTTCCGTCATTAAGAACAACGTTTATACAGTTTCGTACATCAGCATCTGCAGACAAAAAATGACGTGTAGAAACCTTATTTATCAGAAAAAGAAATGTTCAAAGAAACCTCCCGAGAGCCCTGTCTAGTAAATTTACAGATGACGGCTGTGAAAATTTAAAGCATTTCTGTAGGAGCTGAAGTTTTATGCTAGCCACTTCCCTGGGTGGGAGTCGTCATACTTTCGGGCGTGGTGGAACACTATCCTAGTGTAACTAAAGGTACATAAGAGAGCATGAATGGCAGCCAGAATGGATGAATATAGCATGTTTGGATACCACTGAGCACTTGCTATTTAAAGCATTTCTGTAGGAGCTGAAGTTTTATGCTAGCCATTTCCCTGGGTGGGAGTCGTCATACTTTCGGGCGTGGTGGAACACTATCCTAGTGTAACTAAAGGTACATAAGAGAGCATGAATGGCAGCCAGAATGGATGAATATAGCATTTTTGGATACCACTGAGCACTTGCTATAACTTCAAAGCAGACTTATGTTCTATACAGACATTAATTCAAGGTAAATGAACTTGTTTTCCACATTAAACAGAGTGTCTATGCACTAGTAAGCGCAGTTATTGTGGTTTAATGTGTCTCATTCGGCAGACTATTTTTCCTTACATAGCTCGTTTCTCATAATTTTTTGTTGCAAAGTAACACTTGCGTCTGGGTTTTCCAATAATCATCAGTCATTTGACTGGTTCGATACGCCGCGCCAGGAATTCTTCTCCGGTTCTAACCTCTTCATCTCAGAGTAGTATTTGCATCCAATATCCGTAATTATTTGTTCCATGTATTCCTGTCTGTCTTTCCGTACAATTTTTACCCTCTACAGTTCTCTAGTACCACATAAGGCATCCCCCTATGACTTAACACATGTCCTACAATTCAGTCCCTATATCTTGTCACGTTTTCCACATACTTCTCTCCTCACAGATTCTGCACAGAACCTCCTCAATTTTTGTGGCATCATTTCAGCTAATGCTCGACAGGTTTCTATAGCACCACAGCTAAAACCACTTTGATTATCTTCTTTACGGCTTCTCTCAGTCCATTGTTCACTATTAGGCAGTGTTGTACTCCAGATACACATTCTCAGAAATTTCTTCCTCAAGTTATGGGGCTATGTTTGATACCTGTAGACTTCTCTTCGACAAGAATGCCCTCTTTGCCTGTGCTAGTTTGCTTTTTGTATCCTCACTGCTTTGTCCGTCATGCGTAATTTTGATTCCAGGATAGCAGAATATCTTGACTTCATCTACTTCGTGATACCTAATTTCGGTATTAAGTTTACGTTGATACAATTTCTATTACTTTATATTACTTTTATCTTTCTTTGGTTATCTCTCAATCTTTATTCTGTGGTCGTCACATTATTCATTCCATTTAACAGGTCCCATAATTCCTCCAGACCGTCAATGACGATAGCGGTATCATCACCGAATATTTTCATGTAATCTTTTTTACAGAATTTAATCCAAATTCTAAACTTTTATTTTATTTTAACCATTATTTAGTCATTGTACAGACTGAACAATGGGACAGAAATGCTGCATTCAAGTCTTACATCCTTTTAACCCGAGCACGTCGATATGGGTCCTCCATACTTATTGTTCTTTCTTTGTGCTTGTACATATTACCCATATTTCCTTATAGTGTACACTTTTTTTGTGGGAATTTCGAAAATCTGCCACCATTTTACATCGTCGAACGCCACTTATAAGTCGATGAATTCTACAAAAATGGCTCTGAGCACTATGGGACTCAACATCTGAGGTCATCAGTCCCCTAGAACTTAGAACTACTTAAACCTGAGGACATCACAAACATCCATGCCCTAGACAGGATTAGAACTTGCGACCGTAGCGGTCGCGCGGTTCCAGACTGGAGCGCCTAGAACCGCTCGGCCAATCCGGCTGGCAAGAATTCTACATAGTGAGCTCTATTTTTCTTTCGTCTTGCTTTTATTGTCAGGAACAACATCAGAACTGCCGGTCTGTTGCCTTTACCTTTATTACAGAAGCAGTAGTCGTCACGTAAAATTGTGTTACTTCATGAAAAATTGCAGAATGTACATTACAAGCCCATATGTCTCAAACATTAGATCGTTCGCTGTTTTCCCGACACCAACCTCTGCCTGGACGCTCGGTATAAACTTCAAACTATTGCAACTCGTGTAAATGTGTTATATCAAAAGCGTATCAAATGTCCCGTAAGAGCATCTGATAGTGTTGTAAAAAAATGAAGTCCTGATTCTAAGTACGTTGACCATTGAGTAAATTGCACTTCTATTCTAAGCATTTATCCCGTTCTAGCAGGGTCCGCTTGTTGACACATTTGCATCCATTAGGGTCTGTTAAGAGCATCTACATAAGTGGCATTGATGGATTCCTTATCATTATTGATGCATTCCATCCGTCGTGTCCTGTGCCTGCCACGAGGTCGTCGGCCATTTATGACACGTGGATAGCTGTGCTTGCCACGGAGCCTGCTTTACTGCGCGTTACGTGTCCTTACCATTTTAACCTGCTATCCCGTAGTTTGTCTGAGACGGGTGCAACTCCAAGTCTCCGTCGATCGTCGACGTTTATTGCATGGTCAAATCGGTAAGCCCAAGGGACCTGCGGGGCATACGTTTTTCTGTCAGGTGGAGAGCCTTCTCATGCTTCGTTGTACCTGGCCAACAGTCCGACCCATAAAGTGCAATTATGAACGGCTATAGAGGCACCATTGCGCAGTGTTTCTGCAGGGGTCTTCAACCGACTTGTTGAATCCATTCCACGTCGAACTGCTGCATTACGCCGGAGAAGTGGAGATGTGACAGGATTTTAGGAGATATCATACTACTTTCGTCATCTCGGTCTAGAATAAAAATATACTTTTTTGGGGAAGCACCTGTTGGAACAAAAATATGGATTAAACGGCAAGTCTGATGGATTGTAAGCACCTTTGTCACAAGGATCTTCGTGACCTTTCCTTTTCCTTTTTTTTTATTTTATGTCTGGAGGAAGCTTATAGTACCTACCGGCTTTCGGCTGAAGCACTGTCAGTGTAAATAGCTGTAGTATAAAGACTTTAAACTATAAAACTGCAAGCTCCAGAGAGTAGTAGTAAAAGAAGTAGAGCAAGAAGAATAAGGAAAAGTAACACAACAGTAATAGCAACGAATAGCAAACCGAGAAGAAGATAGACTGAAATAGCAGGAAAAACTGATCACTCTGAAGAATAATGATACGCCCCCCACACACACAACGTATCGGGATAAGGCATACGTCATAACCATTTCACAAAACAAATTAAAGAATGAATCTGCATTTCTCTTTAGAATCTAATAATGAAATATACTTTTCTTTAAAAGTGTATTGCGGTAATCGAAAAATAGGATCACCTTGTCACATAGTAGGTTCTTCAATGATCGTAGCATTACAGATGCACTATTTTATCGACAATTTTTTTGATATTCTTCGTTTAACATGAAACACAAATATACAAAGAAAGGGGCAAAGGTCTGGAACCGAGAAACCGCTACGGTCGCAGGTTCGAATCCTGCCTCGGGCACGGATGTGTGTGATGTCCTTAGGTTAATTAGGTTTCATTTCATTAGTTCTAAGTTCTAGGCGACTGATGACCTCAGATGTTAAATCGCATAGTGCTCAGAGCCATTTGAACCAAAGGGGCAAAGCATAAAAGTTAAAACTAGATGATTAAACGTAGCTCGTAAATAACGTCTTCACTGAACCTGAAAATAAGTTACTTGATAATAACTGCCCTCAAACTCAGTGATCCGAAAAACCCTTCTCCCAAGCGTCGTTCAAGATTACTAAGAATTTTTTATAGGAATCTTCAGTCCTACAAATTGAATCCATTGCGTTTTCGTTGGTAACAGTAGTTCCTTGCAAAGGAAGTTGTTGGTATCGGCCGTACTTGAGGCTACAGCAATACAGCAGTTTCTTCTAGAGCAGCCACTGCACAAGCGAAGGCGCTGAACAACGTTAGACGAGCAGGAGGGGGCACTTTACTTCGTTGTTTTCGTTTCGCTTCCATATTTCATGGCCCACGCGTCGGCAAAGTGGCGAGTTGGGGAGGAGTGGTCTCTCCAAAGCGGGCACCAAGCAGAGCCTTTACGGTCGGCACCGTATACGGACGATGGACACCGTTCTCGCCGATGCGGAAGCGCCTTTGAGAATATTAACCTCCGAAATTTGTTGCCTGTCATCTCACTACACGACCACAACAAGTCGCAAGAAGTTGTTAAAAAATAAACAGGACCAGCAGAAACTCTGCACAGTCGTTTCAGTCAAAAGAGAGACGATGTGGTAGACATAGCAATCCAGAAAGCTGTTGAGGTTTTTCTTTTATTTAGGTTTTTTTTAAGGGCTTTCATCGCTAGGAAAATGAGTACGGAAAAAAGAGAACTTCAGCGATTACATTCGTCTTACAGATCATGATCACCACCGAATTTGACGCGAGAATGACGTTTCTCACTATGACACCCTTGTGTATAACATTTTCTATTTACTTTTAGCGCCAGTTCTCGATCTTTCGACTGAATCCACCACCATCTTTTTCAGGAACGACGGAAAGCCGTGGATGTTGTGGTTATCATTCATGTAACCCGTAGACGGCTTGTGGTTGATCGGTGTACCTCATCATTATATAATGGTGCCAGAGATTGTGTTCCTGTGTGCATTGATCGTGTCAGCAAGCCCTCACCACGCCTTTGTGGTGAAATGTGACAACTTTTTTCCGAATTAAAACGTGCATTTGCTGGGACGAACTTGAATACTGGCCTAGTGATCTGAAGGGTACAGGAGACAACGAAAGAAAACCGAAGTAGAAAAATTTGTTTACTTAACGATTTCTTCTAAGTAATCAAGTTCCTCTTAAATGAACTTAGTTCCCTAGTTTTATATGTGGGTTCCACATCAAAAGACGGAGGGTAACAATTATCTGATGAAGAATGTGGGGTTCGATTCCTACAAGTATGAGCGAAAGTTTTTCACTTTTTGTTCTTTTTTAATGTTTCCAGCACACATTCTGCGTCTGCATTTTGTACTTACTTTTTTGGTATTTATTCTATTTTTGTGTGGCACAGTTCCATCTATCTTCCTTTCCACAATTTTGTCGTGTCTTTCCTTCAGCTGCGTTGTACGGGAACGATTGTAACCTCCAACATAACAAAACTAAACTCCTCCCGAACAGGCCGTGAATGCCCAACGGTACCGACCGGCCGCCGTGTCATCCTCAGCCCATAGGCGTCACTGGATGCGGATGTGGAGGGGCATGTGGTCAGCACACCGCTCTCCCGGTCCTATGTCACTTTCCGAAACCGGAGCCGCTACTTCTCAATGAAGTAGCTCCTCAGTTTGCCTCACAAGCGCTGAGTGCACTCCGCTTGCCAACAGCGCTCGGATGTTCAACCATGAAGTGCTTAACAGCGCTTAACAGTGCTTAACAGCGCTTAACTTCGGTGCTCTGACGGGAATAGGTGTTACCACTGCGGCAAGCCCGTTGGTCACAATGTCCAACATAACTTGAAACTATGATTCCAGAGACCTTCTCAAACCTCCGCATCTGTGATGTACGTATGTAGACTCGAGCAACAAATGAGAATTTGTACCAAGTCCAGGTATCTTGCTCACTAGACACATGCACTAACCACTACACCACTCTTGCACACTGGCTCTGCACAACTCACCGACTACTCTAGCACCCCTCGATCCTCAGTCGAAATTCTTGTTCATGACTCAGCCCAATTGGCATTACCCTGCAACGCTGTTCGAGTTTATGGAGAATACCGAGTAGGCTGAGGCACGAATGGGAACTCCGACTGAGCAGGGAGGCGTGCTAGGGTAGCCTGCGCAGTTATACACAGCCGCTGTGCCAGGGTGGCGTAGTGCTTAGCACGTCTGCCTAGTGAGCAAGAGATCCGGGTTCTAATCCAGGGCTTGCTACAAACTTTCATTCGTCTCTTCAGTCTGCATGTGTATAATACAACTAGAATTTGCCACTTTATTTTGACACTTGTTTCTAAATGGGATACCGAGTGCTTGTGAACGTTTTTTGCATGTATGAAGTCATTATAAATGCAGCGTTTTATGCGTTCTTTGTCATCATTTACTGCATTTATGTGTCACCCCTCAGCGCCGAGAGCTCGCTTCCACGTAGTAATAAGATCACTGCCGCTGTCATGGTCAAAGTTCTCACTGCTTCTTCACTAACAGAATCTCATTATTTACAGGTTTCAGAAAACATTCTTGTTTCATCAAAAATTAATGTGTGCTTGTTTGTGCATCAGCTTAGTCCCCCAGTACTCGATTTTTAACGTGCATTTGGTATTTTAAAAGCTCTTCGTTAAGGATAGACCGATGTAGTTGCCTCCGTATTCACGAAGAAGCCTGAACGTTCCCGGCAAGACTTAAGACGCCCCCCCTCCCCTCCTCACGGCTTTGCTTTCGACAGTACCTCCCTCTTCCTGTCCCTCCTTTCGCCAAGACTTTTCAAAGGAGCATATACGCAGTCGTAGAGCGAAAGTTAATTCTGGGAACTTCTGGGAAACGTTAGCTTTTTTCTCGGGTGATGTTGTGTCCTACACCATAAACGTTTTTTTCGCAGCACCCGTATATAATGCGGAACTGAGCAGTAGCTGTCACTAGAGACGAACCCGCCAGTATAAAACAAGGCTGGTAGTGTAGTGTAGTTAGCAGAGAAGCAGTAAAAGCTGAGTGGGACTTTCAGAATATAATCGCGAGTGTGGAAGCAGGCATTCGTAGTGTGGATACAGTCACACCTGAAGAAATCCGTATAGAAGCTGTAAGAGTATTGTCTCACACAGAGCCTCCAAAAAGTTATTTAACTGTGGGTGAGAGGAATGCCCTAAGCCGCCTGAATGTTATTATTCTCCCCGTTGACAAGGGAAATGCAGCGATTGTTTTGAATGTGATCTACTATGATAGTAAGATTAACGACTTATTAGATCCGGAAACATGTAGAAAACTGAGTAAAGACCACAGAGACAAAGTCCATGGAACTGTACGCGGTTGATAATGAAGTGCTCTATCGAGCAGAATGTTCAGAAATGTCTGTTCAATACTGTTGCGCTGCCACCAAGACTTCATGGACTGCCGAAGGTGCACAAAGAACGTGTTCCTCTAAGGCCTACAGTAAGTGCTACTGGTTCACCCGCTTATTAGATTGCCAAGTTCTTGACAACATTATTACGGCCGTATGCGGGCCTGTCGGAATCGTATATCAAGAATTCGGCACATTTTATCAGTAAATTAAATGGCGTAGTGGTACAGCCGGAGGACATATTAGTTAATTTTGATGTGATATCGTTATTCGCTTTGGTTTCGCTCAATAAATTGTTGAAACAGCTGTGTGGGGTCCTGTTCACTCGTATAGGGTGCCTAAAGGATGCTATAAAACAATTCAAGCAAATCACACTAATAGTTTTTATTACAGTAAAGAAGATAAACAATACTTAACTTTGTACGAGGTGCATTCAAGTTCTAAGGCCGATTTTTTTCTAATTAACTACTCACCCGAAATCGATGAACCTGGCGTTACTTCTCGACGTAATCGCCCTGCAGACGTACACATTTTTCACAACGCTGACGCCGTGATTCCATGGCAGCGGCGAAGGCTTCTTTAGAAGTCTGTTTTGACCACTGGAAAATCGCTGAGGCAATAGCAGCACGGCTGGTGAATGTGCGGCCACGGAGAGTGTCTTTCATTGTTGGAAAAAGCCAAAAGTCACTAGGAGCCAGGTCAAGTGAGTAGGGAGCATGAGGAATCACTTCAAAGTTGTTATCACGAAGAAACTGTTGCGTAACGTTAGTTCGATGTGCGGGTGCGTTGTCTTGGTGAAACAGCACACGCGCAGCCCTTCCCGGACGTTTTTGTTGCAGTGCAGAAAGTAATTTGTTCTTCAAAACATTTTCGTAGGATGCACCTGTTACCGTAGTGCCCTTTGAAACGCAATGGGTAAGGATTACGCCCTCGCTGTCCCAGAACATGGACACCATCATTTTTTCACCACTGGCGGTTACCCGAAATTTTTTTGGTGGCGGTGAATCTGTGTTCTTCCATTGAGCTGACTGGCGCTTTGTTTCTGGATTGAAAAATGGCATCCACGTCTCATCCATTGTCACAACCGACGAAAAGAAAGTCCCATTCATGCTGTCGTTGCGCGTCAACATTGTTTGGCAACATGCCACACGGGCAGCCATGTGGTCGTCCGTCAGCATTCGTGGCACCCACCTGGATGACACTTTTCGCATTTTCAGGTCGTCATGCAGGATTGTGTGCACAGAACCCACAGAAATGCCAACTCTGGAGGCGATCTGTTCAACAGTCATTCGGAGATCCCCCAAAACAATTCCCTCCACTTTCTCGATCATGTCGTCAGACCGGCTTGTGCGAGCCCGAGGTTGTTTCGGTTTGTTGTCACACGATGTTCTGCTTTCATTAAACTGTCGCACCCACGAACGCACTTTCGACACATCCATAACTCCATCACCACATGTCTCCTTCAACTGTCGATGTATTTCAATTGGTTTCACACCACGCAGATTCAGAAAACGAATGATTGCACGGTGTTCAAGTAAGGAAAACGTCGTCATTTTAAGTATTTAAAACAGTTCTCAGTCTCGCCGCTGGCGATAAAATTCCATCTGCCGTACGGTGCTGCCATCTCTGGGACGTATTGACAATGAACGTGGCCTCATTTTAAAACAATGCACATGTTTCTATCTCTTTCCAGTCCGGAGAAAAAAAATCGGAGGCCTTAGAACTTGAATGCACCTCGTATTACGAGGAAGTGTCGCAAGCGATGGGCGACAGGCAAACAGTCAGTGTCTTTCTCTATATATAATATGTCCATACTACCAATGGATATGGATTACTAGTAACTGCTATCGTAGTGCTCCTCTAGTGCCGGTCTAGTGCTGTGCGGCAGAGGCTGGCAGGAGCGGCACTTATATTCTCTTCGGGCAGGGGCCGCTCCTGTCGTGCGTGATTCTTGTCGGCGGACTTACTGGCTGACGTCGTTTCACGGCCTTCTCTGCTCTTGTGTTCTTCATCTTCGTGCCGGTGCTTGTCCATACGCAGGAACAAGCTCAATCGGAGTTTTCCTCCCGATGCTGCAGAAATGTTTAATTATCACCTCACAAGCACGTATTTCGTATGGAGCGATGAGTTCTATGAACAGACGGATTGTGTCAGTATGGGAAGCCCATGAGGCCCCGTTACACCGAACTTCCCTATGGAAGAATTAGAAGGGCAGCCATTGGAAACTGTGAGCATGAAGCCGAATACTTGGTTCCGGTAAGTGGATGATATATTTGCTTTGTTGCGGCATGGCGGAGAGGGGCTGGATCGTTTTCACAAACATCTAAACGTGATCAATCCGAATATTCATTTTACCATGGACGAGGAGGCAGGCGGAAGATTAAATTTTCTTCACGTGCTAGTTTCCTAGAAAGAAGATGGTATCTCGGACCACACGGTTTACTGAAAACCCATGCACAAAGATCATTACCTATGCCGGGATTCGAAGCACCGCCCACAACAAAAGCGAGGCATCATAAAAACGTTGGCCGATAGAGCACGGAAAATTTGTGTGCCAGAGCTACTTGAAACAGAATTAAGCAGCTCACCATTGAATTGTTCATGAACCTTCTTTCGCTGAGTTTAAAACAGTCTTAAGACCAACGTTCTGGTGAAATCTAAAGTTTTCCAGCCTTTCACTAAAGGCGTTACTGACCGTATACGAAAAATTTTAAAAAAGCGAAACATCGCGATAATCTACAAAACCATCGGGAAGTTACAAGATGCCTAGAATCGGGGAAGGATGCTCGCCAACAGCTGAAAAAAAAAAACAGGAATTTATAGCATTTCGTGTAATTGTGGCGATTTGCACGTGGGTACTACAAAAAGAGCGGTGAAGAAACGGCTAGAAGAACACAAGGGCAATATCTGAAGAGGGGAAATTGACAAATCAGCAGTTGCGGAACATGCTTAGCAGCCAGGAGACCACAAGCGATACCATGAAAAACTGTACAGGGAGGCCAAAGAGATTGTAAAACAACCCAGGAATTTCAGTATGAAAGAGGGGGGGGGGGTGAAAGAGAATGACATTTGGATACCGGTGCTGAAGAAGATGTGTACTAGTCTTCCACCACGGGGTGATAGCAAAAGCGGACGACGGCAATCTACAATGGTTAATTGCGCTCGCACATTCAAAACATGTGACGTCAAACCACTGCGCGGAAGCACGCGGAAGCGAAATTTTGCTGTAGTCAATAGTGAATCGACCATTCTCCGCAGATGGGGACCAAACATTGGGTTTTAATGTAAAATCGATTCGACCACAGCGTAATAGCCAGGAACAGGTTATTAATTGTGGCGGTCAGGGCAGCACTATGACTTCGAACGTGAACTAGTCATTAGATGTCACCTCACTAACAAATACATCACGTCCATTTCTATCCTTCTAAAGCTGCCGAAATCGACTGTTGGGGTTGTGAATGTGAAGTGATAACGTGAAGGAATAACCATAGCTAAAGCAAGTCGAGAAGGACCCTGACGCACAGTGGCCGTACAGTATTGCCAAAGGTGGATGCAGAAATTAGGATCAAATCAGTGGAAAGAATCGTTCGTGAGTTCCAAAGTGCTAAGAGCAGTCCAGCTAGCACAGTGACTGTGCGGCGTACGGAATTAAAAAGTCTGGGTTACAGTGGTCGAGCAGTTCCTCATATGCCACACATTTATGTAGTCTACGCTAAGCGATGCTTGAGGCAGTGTAAAGAACTATGCCACGGGGCTGTGGACACTGGAAACGAGTGATGTGCTTTATTGGATCACTCTATACCCAGTAGGAATCTGACATAAGGGTTTGGATTTGGCGAAAAGCCTAGAGAACGTTACCTGCCAACACGTGTAGTGCCAACAGTAAAGTACCAGGTAGGTGGTGTTACGGTATGCGGCTGTTTTTCGTGTTTACATTGTGGTATTCTTATTGCGCTTAAGAAAATACTGAATGTCGGGGGATACGAACACGTTTAACAGCACTGTGTTCTGCATACAGCAGAGGAACTGTTCGGAGTCGATGATTGTTTGGATCAGTGTGACAGTGCACCCTGTAACAAAGCGGTATCTGTGAGATAAAGCTTTGTGAACAATAACAGTCCTAAAATGTAATAGCCTGCTCAGAGTTCCGGCCTGAACCAAAACGGACAACTTTGGGACAAGAACGTCGACTTTTCTCGAGATCCCAGCGTCCAACAGTACTAGCTGCTCTGGTTTCGATTCCTGAGGAGCAGTGGGCAGCCATTTCTCCAGTTTTCCGTATTTTGCTATGCCTCTTCTACGTGGGTATTTTGCTGAGGGCGCCCGACACTTCAGTTTGTCTCACATGTACAAAATCACAGGAAGAGAGGTGAAGCGATTGGGGTGGCCAGGAGACTGAACTGCATCTGCTGATTGTCCTCTCTTCACGGAACACCTCATGCACTCGCGACAATGTTCTCAAGCGGGATGTGCTGTGTTCCGTCTTGCCCGAAATCCTCACACATTCTTTCGTCTTCTGTGAGCTGATCCATATACGGATTATACTGTTCTTGGATGTACTGGTTAGCGTTAGCGGTTTGGTAAAAGAATCGTGTCACGATGAGGACACCAGACATTCCGCACCAAACACCTATCTTATGATTGTGCAACGAGTCTTCAGCGTACACATGAGGATTTTATGATGCATAATGACGCATATTCCGTGAGTTCGCAAACCCTTACAGGCTGTACCAGGCCTCATCTGAAGGAATGAAATGCAGAAGTTCTGGTCTCATTTCGTCCGCAGCTCGTGGTCGTGCGGTAGCGCTCTCGGTTCCCGCGCCCCGGTTCCCGGGATCGATTTCCGGCGGGGTCAGGGATTTTCTCTGCCTCGTGATGACTGGGTGTTGCGTGATGTCCATAGGTTAGTTAGGTTTAAGTAGTTCTAAGTTCTAGGGGACTGATGGCCATAGATGTTAAGTCCCATAGTGCTCAGAGCCATTTGAACCATCTGGTTTCATTTCAGCTACAAACCATCGGCACAACTCAACAGGTGAAACTTCGTCTGGATGCTTTAGCTCACCGGTAACAGTAAATTTGCAAATATTCAGATGCAGGTATTTTCTTGCTGTTTCGACACGATGATCTCTTATTTCCCTGTTGCACATTTAAACGGCAATGAGAGTTCGTCCCACTTCGTTATAAGTTTCCCTTCACTCGAGCAACGTTTTGTACAGTTCCAGCTCTTTTTGGTTAGTTACAGGTTTTATTCGCTACGAAGACTGTTTCACGCCATTCTACCACTACATTCTGCATTGCAGACGTTGCTGGAGGTTTTAACTAAAAACTTACAGTCTTAAACTCTAGCATAAACTGTTCCGCACGGGTATTTCACGAACTGTGCTACGCATAGAACTCGACAATGAACACGCACAGTTATATCGTGAGTGCCATTTAGACCTGCATCCAAATTATCATTAAACACGTCTGCTCCTATCACTCACTCAAACGTTATGACACAGCTACGTATTCAGGAGAGAGCATGGAGGAATGAGCATACACAGACATGTAACAGCAACCGATTGGTACATCTAAGTCATGGTTTCAAGCATTTTCTGTGATGGGTTCTTCTCCTGTCCATTAGGAAGGGACAATTCTGCGTTCGTGTTACAAATATTTTCCGGACTAATTTTATTTTGCTCAGTGAAACACGACGTGAGCGAACGCTTATGATAACTCAAGCGAAATGTGCTAGTAGACGTAGGTCCGCAAAGGAGCAGTTGGCGAGATAATAGCGAATATGTGCTTCCCGATATCGGTGTGAAATATTTTGTTAGTACGAAAGTATTTGAAATGAAAAATCTTTTCCGTTAAGCCCTCATCTGATTGGGTTCAAATTTCAATCATGATATACCTAAACAAGAAATTCAATACTACTTCAGCACTCTGAGTGTTACAGTTTACCGTACACTCGTACCTATTCAAGGACGTGTTCCACTCGATGGTGTATTTGGATGCAATACTGCTCTCATGTCTGCAGCAAGGTATGGAGTCTTCCATTCATGCCTCTGATCTCACAATTCTTGATAAGACTGTGCAATTCCATGCTCCAGTTCTTCAAGTTTATCGAGTTTGAAATCTACTAAATGATGGCAAAATGTTTGAATTTCAAAATTGTGAAGTACGAGTTAAAGCAGGCCAGTGCACGCGTGGTCTAGATGAGTAATCAAAACGTACTTCCTTCAGGGTTTGAACCCCGCCAGTGCTTAAATTTTGAATAAAAGCTATTAGCAATGACGGCCGACATCTTCCGACACAAGACGTCATCCAGGATCTGCCAACGGCCTTGTCGGAGAGGACGGATCTGTGGACAGAGATTCAGGACTTTTTCTTGCCCATTGGGTGGGACTCTGCCCCTAAAAGGGGGAAGAATCAGCTGCGGTCAACGGCATGAGGATCCAGAAGGAAAGGAAAACCACTTCATTATGGACACATGATGTATCCACAGTATATATGTCCTGTAATTGAAGAAGTTTTGTGATGTTTTATCCATTGGAAAACGATTACGTACAAGTCCCCCATTTTGATCTGCCGGAGGGGATTGCCAAGAGGGAGGTTACCATGAGAAAAAGATTGATTAACAAACGAAAGGGCAACTTTCTAAAAGTCTCAGCGTGGAATATCAGATGTTTGAACGTGGCAGGGAAGCTAGCAGATCTGAAAAGGGAAATGGTAAGTCTCGCTCTAGATATAGTGGGGATCATTGAAGTAAAACAGAAAGAAGATAATGCTATCTGATCAGATGAGTATGGGGTAATATCAACAGCAGGAGAAAATGGCATAACCGGAGTAGGATTAGTAGGATTCGTTATGAATAGCAAGGTAGGGCAGAAAGTAAGGTACTGTGAACAGTTTGGTGATAAGGTTGTTCTCATCAGAATCGAAGCAAACCAAACACATCAACAATAGTTTAGGTACACATGCCGACGTCGCATGCACAAGATAAAGAGATAGAGAAAGAATTTGAGGATATTGATAGGGTAATTCAGGATTAAAGGGCGTTAAAAAATTAGTAGTTTTTGGGGACTGGAATGTGGTTGTAGGGAAAGGAGTAGAAGAAAGACTTATGAGAGAATCTGGAATTGGTAGCAGGAATGAGAGAGAAAAGGGACTAATTGAGTACTGCATCAAAATTTCATCTAGTAATAGTGAATAGTCTGTCCAAGAATCACAGGAGTAGGCGGTATACTTGGAAAAGGTTGGTAGATACTGGGACATATCAGTCAGAGTACATCATGGTGAGACAAATATTCTCAAACGGGCTATTGGATTGTAAGGCAAGCCCAGGAGCAATTACAGACTCAGATCACATTTCAGTAACGATGAAGAGTAGGCTGAAGTTTAAGATACTAGTAAGGAAGAATCAGTGCGCAAAGAAGTGAATTACTGACGTACAACAAAATGGAGAGATACGCTTGAAGTTCTCTGAGGCTCTAGACTCTACGATAATGAATATCTCAGAGAGCAGTTCAGTGGAAGAAGAATGGAGACCTCTAAAAAGGGCAGTCACAGTAGACGAAAAGAAAAACGAGTATGACGAAGGTAACTTCTAAGAAGCAGTAGGAAGGAAAGTACTGCAACTGAACGAAGAAATAAGGAAATATAATAATCATCATGGAAATTCCGGAGGACAGAAAAAATTCGCTTAGAAATGAAATAAATAGGAAATGTAGGGAGGCTAAGGTGAAATGGCTGCATGAAAAATATGAAGAAATCGAAAAAGAAATAAAGACTGACTCAGCTTACAGAAACGTAAACCAGCTTCCGCTGAAATTAAAAACAAGGCCAGTAACATTAGGAGTGCAATGGGAATTCCATTGTTAAATGCAGAGGAAAGAGCGGATAGGTGGAATGAGCACATTGAAGGCCTCTATGAGAGGGGGGCAAGGAAAAAACAGGAGTCGAAGGAAAAAACAGGAATCGATATAGAACACACAGGGATTAAAATTCAGGGTGAAAGAATATTAATGATAAGATACATTGCTGTCCTCGCCGAAAGTGAAGAAGAATTACAGGATCTGGTGAATGGAATGACTGGTCTGATGAGTCAAGAATGTGAAATGAGAGTAAATTGAAGAAAGCGAAAGTAATGAGAAGCATCAGAAATGAAAACAGCGAGAAATTTGACTTCAGAAGTAGGGATCACCAAGTAGACGAAATTAAGTGATTCTGCTATCTACGCAGCAAAGTAACCCGTGACGGATGGAACAAGAAGGACATAAAAAGAAAACAACAAGCACTGGCAAAAAGGCCATTACTGGCCAAAAGAAGTCTATTAGTTTTAAACATAGGCCTTAAATTGAGAAAGAATTTCTGCGAACGTACGTTTGGAGAACAGCATTATATGGTAATGAAACGTGGACTGCGGGATAACAAGAAAAGAAGAGAAATCGAATCATTTGTGATGTGGTGCTACAAAAGGACGTTGAAAATTTGGTGCACAGATGCGGTACGTAATGAGTAGATTTTCCGCAGAATTTTGGAGGAAGTGGTACATGGAAAACATTGACAAGAATAACGAACAGAACGATGGAACATCCTTTAAGAAGACATCAGGAGATAACTTCCATGGTACTAGAGGGAAAGTCAGAGCTTTAAGTACCTCCAGCATATAATCGAGGACATAGGTTTCAGTTGCTGCTCTCAGATGAAAAGATTGGAACAAGAAAGGAATTCGTGTAGGGCCGAATGAAACCAGGCAGATGACTGATGACTGATACAGAGAGAGAGGTTGGCCATTTGCATTTATTACTTTTGGTGTCAATTGTAAGTGTGCGCCTCAATCCATTTCTCGTCAGTGACTCGCGAATGAACGTGTACCTCGATGAGTTTATCGCTTAGCAATGCACTGTAGCGTAACTGATATCGGAGTGCGTTGATGAGGAAATAAAGAGCCACCGAGCACGACATATGGACCTTCGCGGTGGACTGTCAGTTCCTAGCAGTTAGTGACAATCATCTTGAGTGATTTCGTGCAAGATCTGAAGAGTAGTGCGTGTTGCGTGCGCCAGCCAGCTAATAACCCTCCCAAGTTTCGAATTTCTTCCCCCTGGGACTTGGCGCCCTATTCTGCCGATAGGATGGCCAAGTAAAGGGTTAATAGCCTATTACGACTTTCTTGTATGGCACGCTGTAGATGTAGTAAAGTCGTTAAAAACTTCAAAAAATTAATAGATCACTTTTCTACCATTTACTGATCCCTCGTTTCCTTTTATACCAGGCATGAAACAACTTTTTAGCCATGGCTCGGAGACAATGTAAATAACAATATAAACAATCAACACTCAACGACCATCTAAATCATCATTCAAATTACAACAATTAAGAAAGCCAGGAATGATGAAGTGCTTTTAAACGCCCCATATCTGTATGAAGGTGCTTTATTCGCAACTCCTGGTTTCACGCCAGTATAGATATATCTTCAGGTTTATGATGGTTATATTTTCATAATGTAGATGGAAAATTACGGAGTCTCACCATTCGGGAAGTTATCCACGTTGAAAGGTAAACAGCCTCAGTTAGTTGCAATAATAAAATTGAGTAAACTAACAAATAACTTTTGGAAGTGCTCAATTTTATGATTACAACCCATTAACGTGGTTTGATATTTAACGCGGATAACTTCCCAAATGTCAGGATTTTATAATTATTCATCTACATTACGAAGACGTAGCCACCATAATTCTGAAGATGCATCTATAATGTCGTCAGACCGGAAGTTTCGAGTCAAGCATCTTCAAACAATTATGCGTCTTTTGAAAAGCACCTATTCACTCTTGACCCTTTTATTTCTAATTTTTTTGTTAAAATTTAAGTGGTTACTGAGTGCGCCAGCCGTGAACTTCTCTCATTTTACGACGCAGCACAGTTTCCGGATACGAGCCTCATAGATGGGGGACATAAAACTTTGCTGTGTCTTCGCAGTACCTGATGGCAGCCGTTCCTTCAGTACCAAAGAGAAATTAGTAATTAGAACAGACGGCTGTTATTAAGGTCGTTCTAAAGGAAAAGAAATTGCAAGAAATTCAGCTTCTGTATAATTGAAGTTGCGGCGCTGGTACAACAAAAGAGAACAAGCGGTTGTAAAAAGTATGAGCAGCTTCTGTGTTGGAGAGTCTGCAAAGGTTTGAAACGCACTGGTAGGAAAGCAGTTAGAAAAGTGCTTGTAGAATTGCACGAATGCTTATTCGTGCCATTAGTTTGTAGCTTGTCGATAAACGAATAGGTATTCACACAGGACCAAGGCAGGCAAAAGCTACGTGAAATCAAAAGTAAATCCATGACAGCATCTCATATAAAAGAAATAGTTTCATCGATACCTACATCTACACATATATTCGGCAAGGCACGGTAGGGTGCGTGGGGAGGGTAGGTACCACTGCTAATTGTTTCCCCTCCTCTTCCACTCGCAAGTAGAGAGCCTATATGCCTCCGTAAGAGTCCTAATGCCTCGTAGCTTATCTTCGTGGTTCTTACGCGCGGTGTATGTTGGTGGCAGTAGAGTCGTTCTGCAATGAAGTTCATATACTGGTTCTCTAGATTTTCTTAACAGCTTTCCTCGAAAAGAACTTCACCTTCCATCCAGCGATTCCGTTTGAGTTGCAGAAGCATCTCCGTAAAGCTTGTGTGTTGTTCGAACCCACCGGTAACAAAACTAGCAGCCCGCCTCTGAATTGCTTGGATGTCTCCCTTTTATTCGACCAGGTATGAATCCCAAACACTTGAGCAGTACTCAAGAGTGGGCACCACTAGCGTCCTGTGTGCGGTTTCCTTTACAGATGAACCACACTTTCTCGAAATTCTCCTAATAAACAGAGGTCGACGATTCGCCATCCCTGCCGCAATCCTCATTTGCTCGTTACTTTTCGTATGGCTTTGCAACTTAACACGCCGATATTTAAACGGCGTGACTGTGTCAAGCAGGACGCTGCGAATGCTGTATCTGAACATAATGGGTTTGTTTTTCCTACTCATCAGCATTAACTTACATTTTACTGCATTAGGACCATGTGTCACTGATCACACAACTATAAATTTTTTCTAAACTATCTTGTATCCTTCTACAGTCAGCCAACGACGACAACTGCCCGTTCACCGAAGCATGATTAGCAAATACCCGCAGATTGCTGCCCACCCTGTCCTCCAGATCATTTATGTATACAAAAACTAACAGCGGTATTATCACATTTCCCTGGGGCACTGACGATACACTTGTTTCTGATGAACTCTCACCGTCGAGGGCAACATAATGGGTCCTATTACTGACAATTCTTTGAACCACTCGCATATCTTGGAACCTATTCCATATGCTCACACCTTCATTAACGGTCTGCGGTAGATCAGGGTATCAAATGCATTCCAGAAATCTAGAGATGTGGAATCTGCCTGCTGCCCTTCAACTGTAGTTCATACTACATCATGTAAGAAAGAAGCAAGCTGAGTTTCACACGAGCGATGCTTTCTAAAACCATATTGATTGCTGGACATAAGTTCCTTGGCCTCAAGAAAATTTATTGTATTCGAACTGACAATGTTTTCGAGGACTCTGCAGCAAGCCGATGTTATGAATACTGGTCTGTAATTTTGCGGGTGTGTTCATTTGCCCTTCATATACACGGGAGTGACTTGCACTTTTTTACTGTTGGTTGGAACTTTACGCTGGGCGATAGATTTGCGATAAATGCAACCTAGGTAAGGACCCAGTGTTGTAGACTACTCTTTGTAAAACCGGACTGGGATTCCACCCAGATCTGGCGACTTATTTGTTTTCAACTCCTTCAGCTGTTTTTCTAGCCAGGAATGATTATTACTATGTCGTACACACATGTACATAACATTACTGCATGTAACACAACTGGAGAAATAATGGGAGGAAGGGTGAAAGTTGGGTTGGTATGTGTGCGGAAAAGGAAGATAAGAAAATCCGGAAATTAGATGTGCTGAGAGAGCGCAACTGTAAAGAAATTCGACAGCCATAAAGTAGAAGGAAGAAGAAGATAAATCAAGCGTAATTTGAGTTGTAAAGACAATAAATATACAATGAAGGAAACTGTGTGTGCTGCCCCATAAACAACTTGGTCATACGTTACCAACCTTAAGCATTAACGTTTCCATGCCTACGAGATTTGTAGTTAAAACTTCATCATTTTGGGAGCTTATTCGCATCGCAGTCAAAACCCAGTACTACACGTGAATGGTGTGTGTAACTAGTGGCTGTCTAACATTACAGGAATTTTACAGATGGAGATTGCAACAAAGCACGCCCAGACGAGAATGTTTCAGTCATTTAGGGTTGCGTGAGGGACATGGAAGCATCGTATCGACAAATCGAGTAGATATCTGGCTGCACTCCATTTAATGCAAATAAGAAATAATAAGATGGAGCAAGGAAGATGGGTTCTTCCAGCAGGGTTCATCACAGGAAGATGTTAGGACTGTTCAGCTGGCTTTGGCAAAAGGTCGAACGACAACAGCGGAAAGCAGGACAGCGGGTACAGAGTGTCATCGCGAACGTTTTGGGACGGTTACTTTTCACGTGGTTGAGATCGAGAGTTGCCACACGCGTTCACCCATGACACCAAAATATTAGCGGATTAATTTCATGTTTATTACTATTTTATGGATTTTCATACCTGTAAACCATACCCAGAGTATCTTTTAAATTTCGACTGCTTACGCATTTTGTTTTAAATTTATGACTACCTTGATGGGTCCATGATTCTTTGTGCCGTAGTGCTTCTTATGTAGCTTGTATATCCGTACATCTGACATTATGTACGTCTGTTTTATGGAGTATTCAGGACTATAAACAATCATATGCATAGTATTTTTCAAAATTTTGTTCGCTTATGCTGTTTGTTTTATATTTTGATTACCTCGATAGATCCATCACATTTTATGCCGTAATGTTCCTTTGATGTAACATATATTTTCATACATAGTATATTACGAACGACTACTTTTCTCGTCATTTGTTGTTCACTTCGTTATAGCCTTCTGGACAATCTGACAAACATTGCTTTAGTTGTCTTTTGCATATTAGTATGCTGACTGTGCTTTGAAATCCTCTTCCACTGAAACGTACATATCGACATTTCCGTGCCACCTCCATGGTAAACAATAGCGTCCCTTCAGCAATATTTTCAGTAGCACTACGATCTAGGAGCAGTCTACAATGTTTGACATGCATTTCTACATGCCCGTCTGAATGTCAGTACGTTGTTAATATCCAGTCATTGTCGCAGCTGTGAAGTCTGGCGCATATCGATACGTCAGAGTCGTCGCCATGAGAAGCATTGGCGCTACTTAACCACTATCTCTGCTAGCATACGATCTACGAGTTTTCTGAAAATCCCCACCTGTTATCCCCACTGGTTATCTCCTCTATATACACTTTTATCACGTACTGACGAAATGCTGTCTACAGCAGTTATTTATTTTGTGTATACCTCATTATTAATTCTCTTACGTCCTGTATGCCTGACTGGTTGTCCTTGACGTAACGCAGTATGCTTTAGGGCGAGCTTCGCGTATTTAAGTAACAACTCTGTTGCTATTCTCAGCAGTTGACGTTCGTGGGATCACGACACCTGCTCTTTTCACCGCCATCGACTTCCAACAAGGGTATAATTACTTTTCTAATTTTGGTTATGCAACATGTATTTCATACGTTACTACTATTATCAGACTACCCTATAAAACCATTCTCTGATTGTATTTCCGTATTAACGGTTTGAAGATGGTCATATTCTGCCAGAAACATGTCACCATTGCAAATAAACATTTTATTGCGGTCTAGACTCTTTTAATCAGTCTTAATGTTTTGGCTCGGTTGCCAATTTCCACCATGAGAAATGTTCTCAAAAATTATAGACTTGCACGATGTAGAGGCATAATACACTGGGACATTGAATGGCATTCTGTAGTATTCAGCGGCGAGATCTGCTTCCACTTGTCGCTATCATATAGTCCTGACTGCGCCTGTAGAGTATCTGCCGAAATAAAAGAGCAGCAATTCTAGATCTCCACGTCTCTCCAACTACTGGAAAGCGGTGTGAGGAGCTATTGGATATGGCAACAGGTCTGATTTGGTAATTGCTGATCAAAGGTTGGACGCTCGTCGGTAAGTAGCAAAAATGGTAGGCCCTCTTGTCATACACTTCATGACCAGTTACCAAATGGTACATTTGAGCAAGACAATGCAGGGCCGCACATTGCGCACCACAGAAGTCTTGAAGGTATGGACCACTGACTGGCATAGGTGTGCTCTGATTTTTTCACCTTAGGGCGTGTCTCGGATCGATGGAAGACTAATACCTTCATTCTAACCTACAACCAATGATCATAATAATATGACACAGCACATGTTTCACTCATGGCAAGACAATCGTCAAAATGACATTCAGAGGCTGCTTGCTTCCTTTCCACAGAAAATACAAGATTTTATTCGTGCCCGTGGGAGTCACATACCATACTAACGATGATGGGCATCACTTCGAAATGGAATGAAAGCGTAATAATTTAATACACACTACGTGGTGAATAGCTTACAGACACTGATTAACATCGGACAGGTGCTTCATCGTGTATCTCATTCCATTCCGTAATTGGCGATAATGACTTCCATCATCTTGCGGCACTTTGAAGAATTCTATCTGCAATTCAGGGAACTCTTTCGTCATATGCTTCTCCGGAACTAGTACCGCTGAAAGTAATTGAAAATGCAGCAGATTTTAGGGAATTTGTGTTTGGAGAGTACTGGAAGTATCATCAGGAGCCATTCGTCATATTATAAGTTATTTACGGGGTAGGGGACCGCCGCTTTTCTTCCTCGTAGAATCTGGCATTCTGAGAATACGATTGCATAACTATTGTTCGTCAGTTATAGAAAACACCCTCTGCTTGTTTCATAAGGCACGGCATCTACTGGACGAATAAGTAAGTAATCTTCCTGATTTCTCGTTACGTCTTGAATTATTTTGCTGCCTAAGTAGCGGAATCACTTAACTGCGTCTACTCCGTGATCCGCAACTATGATGTTAAGTTTCTCTCCCCGATGTTATTCAGTCTGTAGATTGAGCATGCAGTAATGGAAACAAAAGAAAATTCGGAGTAGGAAGTAAAATCCACGGACAAGAAATAAAAACTTTGAGGCTCGCCGATGACATTGTAATTCTGTCAGAGACAGAAAATGACCTGGAAGAGCAGCTGAACGGAATGGACCGTGTCTTGAAAGGAGGATATAAGATGAACATCAACAAAAGCAAAACGAGGATAATGGAATGTAGTCGAATGAAATCGGGTGATGCTGAGGGTATTAGATTAGGAAATGAGACGCTTAAAGTAGTAAAAGAGTTTTGCTATCTGGGGAGCAAAATAACTGAAGATGGTCCAAGTAGAGAGGATATAAAATGTAGACTGGCAATGGCAAGGAAAGCATTTCTAAAGAAGAGAAATTTGTTAACATCGAGTATAGATTTAAGTGTCAGGAAGTCGTTTCTGAAAGTATTTGTATGGAGTGTGGCCATGTATGGAAGTGAAACGTGGACGATAAATAGTTTGGACAAGAAGAGAACAGAATCTTTCGAAATGTGGTGCTACAGAAGAATGCTGAAGATTAGATGGGTAGATCACGTAACTAATGAGGAGGTACTGAATAGAATTAAGGAGAAGAGAAATTTGTGGCACACCTTGACTAGAAGAAGGAGTCGGTTGGTAGGACATGTTCTGAGGCATCGAGGGATCACAAATTTAGCATTGGAGGGCAGCGTGGAGGATAAAAATCGTAGAGGGAGACCAAGAAAGGAATACACTAAGCAGATTCAAAAGGATGTAGGTTGCAGTAGGTACTGGGAGATGAAGAAGCTTGCACAGGATAGAGTAGCATGGAGAGCTGCATCAAACCAGTCTCTGGGCTGAAGACCACAATAAGAACAATTTGATCAGTTGACTGCTTGGTGGTCATGGTGACAGTCTCTCCAGCCTTTGAGCTTCTGGTATGGCCGGCATACGGGTACCTGGAGAGAGGCACGCAACTGCCAGTGTGGTCGATGTGGGTGCGGGTCTTCAGTCCTCTCCTGACCAGCGTGGCTATGGCTCCCTGGCAGTCGGGAGACGGCATGCGGTTCGTGATCATGAATGTGTGAGATGAGAAAACATTTTTCGCCAGATATTTTCAGTGTAAGAAGGGAACGTTGTGATAGAGGAGAGTGCATGTGTTCTCAAACATCGTTTCTTACAAGACCCTGAATTTATTTAGTGTTAAGATCTGTTTTTGGTATAAATTTAATTACTTAATTTGCAAAATGTTTTGGTGAGGTTTTCAAACATTGAAAATATTTTTTATTATCAAAAGGTGGTGGTGAGTGTTTTACGTGATTTATTTGACTCCTGTAATTTGTTACACAATTAATTTAATATTGTAGTTGAAATGGACTATTTCCCACCATTTTTGATAACACAAATGTGCCAGAATTAGCCAAAAAGTACACAGTATTCGAGGGACGAAAACCTCTATCTGCAGGTTTTGAGTCTTTGGTTCATGCACGTGTGCACACATACAGAAGAGACCACTTGTGAGAAACAGAGACAGAAAGCGAGTCTGGAATTTCACAGGCAAGGAAATTCCAGCACGTGATGCTTTGTTTGGGGACCGTTAGAACAAATGATTGTCCCTCAGGCGGGTAGACACGTCACCTTGGTCTATGGGTATGAGGCGCAGGTGTTAACAACAGGAAGTAGCCACTTGAGAGAGCTGGGGTGGTTTCCTAGGTATCAAATATCAATGTACGCTCACTTCCAGTTTGTGGTCACTGGTTTTTAGTATCGTGATCTGTAATTGCGATCTGTAATCCACACTTTATTCCATTCCTCGGTGCTTACAGTTATTAGATCGTGGGAAATGGGGTGGTGGGTGCAGACATGATCTCCAACAAAGTGGGCGAGCCCTGTCTCCTGCAAATTGATTAAATAAACAATTTACAAACTGAATAGTGTATTATAATGTCAATTTATTTGAATTTCCTGTCCTGCGATTCTTCCGAACCAACATAGGCTTAGTCATTTTGCTACCAATTTCCAGGTGGGATAGGTTAGTGTGGAAATGGGGAAAGGAAGGGCTGGGCGATTTCGTAGGAAAGAGAAAAGGGGCTCAGAACTGCGGAAAGAGTGACAAAAATAGTGTCCCTTTTCCCAGAGGGGAGGATGGAGGAGGAGGGGGAGAGGTGGGAGAGTTTCTCAGAAGGATGGATCAGCCTCAGGGAGGTCTTACACAACTTAGCAAAATAGTGGGTTGATCAGTTTAATTAACTGGCATATCAATTTGGTATCAAAAGTGCACCAGGGTTGGCTTTGTCTTTTTACTCCCTTATGGCCACAAACCCAAGAGAGGTGCTGCAGTCGATGTCGTGCTGTTGCCGAAGACACTCGCATCGGTCATCTGCTGCCATAGCCCGTTAATGCCAAATTTATCTGCACTGTTCTATTGCACACGTTCGTCATACATCCCACACTGATTTCATGCAGTTTTACTTATATGTTAGCACTGGCAACTCCACACAAACGCCGCTGCTCTTGGTCGTTAAGTAAAGATTGTCGGCCACTGCAGTGTCCATGGTGAGACGTCATGTCTGATACTGATATTCGTGGCACACACTTAACACTGTGGATCTCAGGAGATTGAATTCCCTAACGATTTCCGAAATGGACTGTACCATTACTGGCTCCAACCACCATTCCATGTTCAAAATCTGTTTATCCCCGTCGTGCTGCCATAGTCAGGTAGGAAACATTTTCTTATAAATCACATGAGTACAAATGACGGATCTGCCAATGCACTGCCCTTTTACAACTTGTGAACGTGGTAGGTCTGCTATCCGTATATGTGCATATCACTGTCCCATGACTTCTTCACCTCAGCGTATAAAAGAGGTAAATAAATTTTATAAAACAAAGGCATATAATAATAATTACAATGCAAATACTTTACATTAAAATTTTACGAAAATCAAACGAAAATGTTTTCGAAACCCCTCCTACGACGTAACGACCACCATGAAACTTGGAAGGCACGATGGAGATCATATGCAGATGGGCGGCCAAACAGTTGTGTCCAGTAGTCAAGGGGTGTATGGCTACTGCTTCACTTCTTGGTCCACGAGGCACTACTGAGTCTCTAAGGGCTTTTTCCTGATCTCCCGTGAAATTTGATACGGTCGTTTTAATTATTCTCTAAATGTGTCGTTAATTATGTGTTTGACTAAAAAATATGACATGTTAGTTTTTTTCCAACATGTTTGATTCCTGGGCCCTTTTCGGCTGGAAAATCTGCTTTTTCATTACCATGTAAACAACAGTGAAATGGTATCCATTGAACAACTTTGTCTTATTCTTACAGCATTGAATTACTATTTGGACTTCATTAACTACAAGGATTTTTTGATGTTAAGTTTTCATAACTGTCGGTATGGCTGCCATGGAATAGTAACTGCTTTCTCAAATTAATGTAAATAATTCTTTAGCTGAATTGCTGCACTTCTGATGGCTTAAACTTCAGCTTCAAAATTTGAGCGATTCTCTCTTAAGGTTTATTAGAAGGAGAAAATCTGCTACATATTCCTACGCCATCATTTCCTTATTTTTCCATTAATGAACCATATGTGTACATGTGGAGCCATTGATCTTTAGCGTGTATCAGATTTATTGTTTCTAATAGTGTAGCTCTCATTACTAATTTTTCTGTTTCACTTTGTTATAATTATCCATTACGTCCAGCTGGTATTGCCAGTGAGAAACCAGAACTGGAGAGCGTGGGAAAATAAATGTAGAGTGCCTCCGTCGGATTCAGCCAGCATTGGCACGCCGGATAACACAAAATGGTTTACAAAAGGGTTTCAAGACGCTTCTCAATACAAGTGTATCTCGGGCTAAAACACTCCTCCGTTCGGATCTCCAGGTGAGGGCAGCATTGAGACACAGACGTTGAGGGGTACCCTTCAATCACTTTGAATATAAATACTCAAAGAAACTTCCGTAATATTCTCTGAATTCAGTCAGTACCAGTTTCAGTAATTTCAACCTTATTTAACTGTGGTAAATATTATTAAACAGTTGTTAGTCAGAGTAATGATGTAACACTGATGTGTTTGTAGATGATTGAAACTGAAAAGGTGTGTGACTTTGGTGTTATAACCGCTAATGGGAATAGTTGAGGAACTTACTCTGCACAACATCCCGGACTCTGGAAGCCCTGCCCTGGTACCAATGAGAAGTAACCGAAGAAGAAGGCTGCGGGCAGCAGCCACAGGACGACTATGCTGGCGGACGTGTTGCGGGGAGTCATGATGGCCGGGTAGTGCAGCGGCCGCAGGATGCCCAGGTAGTGGTTCGTGGCCAGCGCCAGCAGGTGCGCCACCGTCGCGATGATGCCAGACAGACGCAGGGCCTCCACCGTCAGCAGCAGGCATTCGTTCACCTGCCACGCAGCCACTGAGCAGTTTAGTCGACAATTGTCTCCTTCCGTCACACGAGGATCACAAAAAAATTTATACAAAGATTGTAACAACTACAGAGGTATCTCTTTAATCAGCGTTGTGGGTAAAATCTTCTCAGGTATTGTTGAAAGGAAAGTGCGAGTATTAGTTGAGGACCAATTGGATGAAAATCAGTGTGGGTTTAGGCCTCTTAGAGGTTGTCAGGACCAGATCTTTAGCTTACGGCAAATAATGGAGAAGTGTTATGAGTGGAACAGGGAATTGTATCTATGCTTTATAGATCTAGAAAAGGCATATGACCGGGTTCCTAGGAGGAAGTTATTGTCTGTTCTACAAGATTATGGAATAGGAGGCAAACTTTTGCAAGCAATTAAAGGTCTTTACATGGATAGTCAGGCAGCAGTTAGAGTTGACGGTAAATTGAGTTCATGGTTCAGAGTAGTTTCAGGGGTAAGGCAAGGCTGCAACCTGTCTCCACTGTTGTTCATATTATTTATGGATCATATGTTGAAAACAGTAGACTGGCTGGGTGAGATTAAAATATGTGAACACAAAGTAAGCAGTCTTGCATATGCGGATGACTTAGTTGTGATGGCAGATTCGATTGAAAGTTTGCAAAGTAATATTTCAGAGCTAGATCAGAAATGTAAGGACTATGGTATGAAGATTGGCATCTCCAAAACGAAAGTAATGTCAGTGGGAAAGAAATATAAACGGATTGAGTGCCAAATAGGAGGAACAAAGTTAGAACAGGTGGACGGTTTCAAGTACTTAGGATGCATATTCTCACAGGATGGCAACATAGTGAAAGAACTGGAAGCGAGGTGTAGCAAAGCTAATGCAGTGAGCGCTCTGCTACGATCTACTCTCTTCTGCAAGAAGGAAGTCAGTACTAAGACTAAGTTATCTGTGCACAGTTCAATCTTTAGACCAACTTTGTTGTATGGGAGCGAAAGCTAGGTGGATTCAGGTTACCTAATCAACAAGGTTGAGGTTACGGATATGAAAGTAGCTAGGATGATTGCAGGTACTAGTAGATGGGAACAATGGCAGGAGGGTGTCCACAATGAGGAAATCAAAGAAAAACTGGGAATGAACTCTATAGATGTAGCAGTCAGGGCGAACAGGCTTAGATGGTGGGGTCATGTTACACGCATGGCAGAAGCAAGGTTACCCAAGAGACTCATGGATTCAGCAGTAGAGGGTAGGAGGAGTCGGGGCAGACCCAGGAGAAGGTACCTGGATTCGGTTAAGAATGATTTTGAAGTAATAGGTTTAACATCAGAAGAGGCACCAATGTTAGCACTGAACAGGGGATCATGAAGGAACTGTATAAGGGGGGCTATGCTCCAGACTGAACGCTGAAAGGCATAATCAGTCTTAAATGATGATGATGATGATGATGATGATGATGTTATTTTGTCAGACAGTGACGTTACTGGAGAACCGTGGCTATTATGCAGTACTGAATGTTGATGGAGTGTGGCACAAATCAAAGACAGTGACATGATGACAGCTAGTTCTGATACCAATGTTCCTCGCGTTTTGATGAAAGCATCAACAATGTGGCTATACATGGCTATACAAAAATTACCATATCGACAACAACATACATTGTGTAACTAAGTTAAGGGATCATCTAAATTTACAAAAAAATCTCTGTGCCTTAGTGGGCACAGTGTGCAGTTAATCCTTTCACTGCTGGGGACGTGTTAACTGGTCATGCCTCGCCGTTCCCCTGGCGCGCCTGACGTGTAAAGCGCGGCCCTTGGGTCTTTCCTGCAGCGCTATGGACGTGTTGACGCATACCGCGCCACCGGCCTTTCCACCGCTAGGGCACTGATGGGATGGCGAGGCGCGGCGACTCGAGCGCACCGAGAATTTCTCGACCTCTAGTTCTCAAGCAATTCTCGAGAAGCTCACGAGAAAGGGCTCGGCGGCGTGTGCCGCTGCGCGCCAGTTGGCTGCGACAACACACGCCGCGCCGCTCTTTTATGAATTGAATGCCGCCGCTGGACAAACACGCTTACTGCTCGCTGTGCTCGTAACTAGTATGTCTCAGGTTTCATTCGAGTAAAGTCGTTATTCAAATCAATATGGACACTCGAAAACGAACGTCATGGTGCTGGCAACGGAGATAACGTTACTTGCAACATTTGTCGTAAAAATCTCCGTAATGTATCAAAAAATACAACGGGCATGATTAGACATCTTAAACTGCACAATTTATCGAGCAATAAAACAGCGACGTCCTTGGATGCAGAGGCTCATTCTTCCAATAGTGCGAGGCAGACGAAATATCCAGGTACTTATGGTACAAAAGGTGAATTCCGTGCAAAAGTTCGGATAGTGTCCGAAGCGGTCCGCCACGCTTAAAAAAATTTGATTTTTTTAATCGTACTCCGATAACATAAAACATACCCCAAAATCAAACCTATACTATCTTAGCTTTTGCACGATACGATATGTAATTTTATTGGACTAGTTCCGAGCATAACGTATCCCCTCGCAGGAGCACTGATCTAAATCTTACGTTTCTCTTCATAGATGGAAGTAATCGGCAACAACAGCTAGATGAAGCACTAGTGGCCATGATAACAGACGACTTTCAACCGCTTTCAATCGTCGAGGACACTGGTTTTCGACGTTTTGTTTCACTGTTGGACCCACAATGCTCGATACCAAATCGAAAACAGTTGCTCCTCATGACTGAGGACGATTACCATATACAGAAAGAGCCTGTAAACTTGGCCGCGGAAGACTCTACTTGTGTTTATTTAACGAACGATATTTGGACCTCACTCAATAGTGAGGCATATATTGCTGTAACTGGTCATTCCATTAACACTAATTGGTGCCTGAAAGCTTTAGCTCTCGAGACATTCCGTTTCCCGAAAAAGCATACAGCGCTAAATATTAGTGAGGCGTTAGATAACGTGATTTCAAAATGGAACATTGAAAACAAAGTTGTAAGCATCACAACTGACAACGCCAGTAACATGACGGCAGCCGTACAGCTTATTCACAGCGGCAACATACACTCCTGGAAATTGAAATAAGAACACCGTGAATTCATTGTCCCAGGAAGGGGAAACTTTATTGACACATTCCTGGGGTCAGATACATCACATGATCACACTAACAGAACCACAGGCACATAGACACAGGCAACAGAGCATGCACAATGTCGGCACTAGTACAGTGTATATCCACCTTTCGCAGCAATGCAGGCTGCTATTCTCCCATGGAGACGATCGTAGAGATGCTGGATGTAGTCCTGTGGAACGGCTTGCCATGCCATTTCCACCTGGCGCCTCAGTTGGACCAGCGTTCGTGCTGGACGTGCAGACCGCATGAGACGACGCTTCATCCAGTCCCAAACATGCTCAATGGGGGACAGATCCGGAGATCTTGCTGGCCAGGGTAGTTGACTTACACCTTCTAGAGCACGTTGGGTGGCACGGGATACATGCGGACGTGCATTGTCCTGTTGGAACAGCAAGTTCCCTTGCCGGTCTAGGAATGGTAGAACGATGGGTTCGATGACGGTTTGGATGTACCGTGCACTATTCAGTGTCCCCTCGACGATCACCAGTGGTGTACGGCCAATGTAGGAGATCGCTCCCCACACCATGATGCCGGGTGTTGGCCCTGTGTGCCTCGGTCGTATGCAGTCCTGATTGTGGCGCTCACGTGCACGGCGCCAAACACGCATACGACCATCATTGGTACCAAGGCAGAAGCGACCCTCATCGCTGAAGACGACACGTCTCCATTCGTCCCTCCATTCACGCCTGTCGCGACACCACTGGAGGCGGGCTGCACGATGTTGGGGCGTGAGCGGAAGACGGCCTAACGGTGTGCGGGACCGTAGCCCAGCTTCATGGAGACGGTTGCGAATGGTCCTCGCCGATACCCCAGGAGCAACAGTGTCCCTAATTTGCTGGGAAGTGGCGGTGCGGTCCCCTACGGCACTGCGTAGGATCCTACGGTCTTGGCGTGCATCCGTGCGTCGCTGGGGTCCGGTCCCAGGTCGACGGGCACGTGCACCTTCCGCCGACCACTGGCGACAACATTGATGTACTGTGGAGACCTCACGCCCCACGTGTTGAGCAATTCGGCGGTACGTCCACCCGGCCTCCCGCATGCCCACTATACGCCCTCGCTCAAAGTCCGTCAGCTGCACATACGGTTCACGTCCACGCTGTCGCGGCATGCTACCAGTGTTAAAGACTGCGATGGAGCTCCGTATGCCACGGCAAACTGGCTGACACTGACGGCGGCGGTGCACAAATGCTGCGCAGCTAGAGCCATTCGACGGCCAACACCGCGGTTCCTGGTGTGTCCGCTGTGCCGTGCGTGTGATCATTGCTTGTACAGCCCTCTCGCAGTGTCCGGAGCAAGTATGGTGGGTCTGACACACCGGTGTCAATGTGTTCTTTTTTCCATTTCCAGGAGTGTAGATATGCAACATGTGCCTTGTTCAGCACACACCATCAATTTAGTTGTGAAAAAGTTCTTCGAACAGCATCAGTGAGCTCTGCATAATGCGGGAAAAGGCCAGAAAAATTGTTAGCTATTTTAAAACAAGTTGAAATGCCAATGAAAAACTCCATGAGATCCAGGATCTAATGTAAAAACCTGTTCATAAATTGATTCAGGAAACCGAAACCCGATGGAACAGTACGTTTTATATGCTACAACGGCTAGTGGAGCAAAAGGAATGCATTGCAGCCTGTTTATCAACTTTGTATTCAGGTGTAGAGAACCTCACAGCTGATGTGTGGCGAATTTTGAGCGAATGTTTATGTGTACTAGAGCCATTTGAAGTTGTAACAAGTGAAATCTCAACTGAAAACTATAGCTCTCTTTCGAAAGCTATTCCAATAATCAGACAGGTAATCATAACCGTATGCAATGGGAAGTGGGCTACCACAACAGCGCAAGAGCTACAGCAACATCTGCACAACTCACTAATAGCCCGGCTAGGATTAATAGAAACAAAGTACATGCCGTTGTCGATCCAAGATTCAAAACGTTACCATTTACGAATCCATTTCATTCAAAACATGCCGTTGCAAGCGTAATTGCAGAGTGCACAAACGTGGTAGAGACCGTACGATCACCGGCCGCGGTGGCCGTGCGGTTCTGGCGCTGCAGTCCGGAACTGCGGGACTGCTACGGTCGCAGTTTCGAATCCTGCGTCGGGCATGAGTGTTTGTGATGTCCTTAGGTTAGTTAGGTTTAAGTAGTTCTAAGTTCTAGGAGACTTATGACCTAAAATGTTGAGTCCCATAGTGCTGAGAGCCATTTGACCGTACGATCTACTCACTCGACTGCTAACGACACTAGCCACGAGTACCATTTCGTACAAAACGCCAGTAGTTCCTTATGGGCTTCTTTCGATGAAGAGGTTTCCAATAAAAATCTAATGAAAAGCGGTTGCGATAGCATAGACCTGGAGGTACAGCGATATTTGAAAGAACCGTACCTACAACGCACGGATAATCCTTTACACTACTGGAAAAAAATGAAAACTGTTACCCAGGTCTAGCTGCCGTGGCAAAAAAAAATCTTGCAATACCTGCAACTTCTGTTCCCAGTGAAAGAATATTTTCGAAAACAGGACTACTTATAAACAAACAAAGAAGCAGACTAAAAGGCCAATTGATTAATAAAATCATTATTTCTAAACAGAAATCGACGGCAGTGTAGCAATCGTATGTAAAAATGTCTTCTGCTGAACAACTTTTGTTTCCTTTCTTTATTCAGTATGTAAACGCATGTACGCAGTTTCTGTATATAAAAGGCTATAGCACTTCTCTTTTACGTTGAAGCATACATGCATACATGCAGAATGTACAAGGTAATTTATTTTGTAAGAATAAAGCTTCTGTTTTATGCCAATTCTGTGCTTTGTTTTAAACAATTCTATGATTTTTGTCGCATGAGACATATACTAATACTTCAGTACACATTAATTACGGTAGTACAGTTGATATCAATCATAGAATTTCAAAGTTTTCCGAGCACGTACGTACGACGAGTACGACCGCTGCGGCTCAGTGCTTCGTGTACTGAAGGTTTGCGCAATTTCTCAGAGAGCGCAGCACTGTCAATTTCTCGAGCGTACCCGAGAAATTCTCGAGAAATTGCCTTCGCCTCGCGCGTTTCTCGAGCGCGATCATAGCCCATCTCTACGCTAGGGACGAGTTCAGGCGCAGTGAGTCACGACTACCTGAGCGCAACAGACGTGTAAACACGCAGAGTTGTCTCTCCGCCGTGCTCTTCCAGTATCTGTCCAATGGTTTGACTATATAGTTCAAGAGTGCATATATGTTTGTTGCTGCGTTCCCTCTTTGCAGAATTCGACTTCGATTCCTGTGTTTTCGTCAGTTTCCTTGTTTTCTACGAGAGAAATGTCACGAGTTTCCACAGATAAAGAAATCCTGGATATGCTCAGTAAGAGCGACAGTGAGTGTGAATTATCTGACGTTGCTAGCAGTGATGAGTCTTCAACAGAGTCTCGAAACTGTAGTCCTCAGCCCTTTACATCAGAGGGGAGACCAAGAATTACAGTCAGCAGTTCCTCTGAATCCGAGAAATAAGAAAGTGTCAGTAAAACTGATCGGAAAAGAGCGCGCCTAAGTGACACATTTTACTGGAAAGAAACCGATATCCAACCGTTCAACCATTACTTCGATGACTCGAGTTCAGGACGCAAATGTCAATTAGATACTGACCCAAGCATTCTTTCATTTTTTTGTGATATTTCTTTCTAAAGAACTGTTGCAATTTATTGCAGACGAAACAAATCGTTTTTACGTTTACACCACAGACAATACTACAGAAACTGTGAATTTTCGACTGTCGAAGTGGAGAGAGAGTGAATTTGAGGAAACGTATTGTTTTGTTGCCATTTGCCTTCTAACGACGCAAGTTTAAATGTTGAAATTAAGTGATTATTGGTCCAGAGATACACTTTCCAACAGACCAGTTTCCAGCGAAATTATGTCCTGAGACGGTTTTTGTCTACTCCTGAGAACGTTACACTTCAGTGATAGTTCTGTGAGTGCTGGAGGCGACAGTCTATTGAAAATTAGGACGACTGTTGACAAAGCTCGTAAGACGTTTCGTAAATCATTTTTCCCACATCACAATCTATGTATAGATGTAAGTCTTGCTGTTCAAAGGACGATTATCTTTTAAGCAGTTTATTCCAACCAAGCGAAGTAGATTCGGAATAAAGACATTTGTGATGGGTGACTGTCAGAGTGGGGATGTTTTGGATTTTATTGTATATACAGGCGCAACATCAGAAATTGGGTTCCACAATTTGGGAAAAAGTGGAGACGTAGTGACAACTTTTGTGGGACCGTATTTGGAACAGGGTTATATTCTATATGTCGATGATTGGTACTCGAGCCCGGATCTGTTCCTCTAGCTTCACAACCGTGGAACAGCCGCATGTGGCATTGTTCGTAAGAATGTGCGCAACATGCCAAAACTGCAAAAGAAATTAAAACAAGGAGAAACTCAGTTCAAGTAAACTGACAAGGTCCTTGCTATCAAGTGGTGCGATAAGAGATAGGTGGGCATGGGTGGGCATGTTGACCACAAGTCACACGACACAAATGGTTGAAACAGAGACGACTGACAGAAATACTGGCGAAAAATAAAGAAACGACAATGTATTTTGGATTACAATTCGAGTATGGGTGCAGTTGGCCGTTGTGACATGTTACTGAGCTCAGTGCGATCGGTGCATAGGACTGTGAAATAGTTCAAGAAATATTTTTTTCACATTCTGAATTTGTGCACTCTAAATGCTCATGCTCTCCACCAGTCGGTAACAGGGTGAAAAATGGCACTCGGAGAGTTTCACCTTTCTCTCGTCAGAGAGACTGTAGAAAAAATATGCTACAGTACGGAAAAGAGCTGATAAGGGAAGGCGCGATGATGACGAGAATCCTCTGCGATTCACAGGGATACATTTTCCGGCTGTTATCGTGACTGAACATTTACAGGAAAGTACGCTAATGCGCAGATGCGTGATTTGCACGAAAGAGAAAGTGCGCCGAGAAACTAGATAGCAATGCAAAAATTGCAACGTTCCATTATGTGTTGCGTCCTGCTTTGAGACTTACCATAGAAAGAAGCATTATTAATCATTGGGAATTAAATTTGAGAAAATTTGTTGACACTGCTGAATGAATTACTAAAATAAAGGGAAAAATGTAAAACAAATACAAATCTGTTTTTAACTTCGCCAGTGCCGGTCCAAAGCCCGGATGGAAAAGGATGGGAAATAGATGCAACAGATGTAAAATTATTCAAACGAAGCCTGACTTCTTCATATGTAGCAGTTTACTGTCAAATGAATATCTGTACTGTGGCAAATGTAATTATGCCGAGTACATTGCGCCGGTTTAACAAAATCCATATATTAATCTGTGTACGATACATTTAAATTATTGACGCGTAACATGGACAGTTATATTCTATTATCCTTAGTAGTTCAAATATAGATCACATTCGGTCTACCTGTACAAAACAGCCGGCCGGGTTGGCCGAGCGGTTCTAGGCGCTACAGTCTGGAACCACGCGACGGCTACGGTCGCAGGTTCGAATCCTACCTCGGGCATGGATGTGTGTGGTGTCCTTAGATTAGTTAGGTTTAAGTAGCTCTAAGTTCTAAGGGACTCATGACCTCCGAACTTAAGTCCCTTAGTGCTCAGAGCCATTTGAACCATTTTTTGTACAAAACTTGTTTTCCATAACTGAGTTAAACGTCTTTGATCAAGAAGAAACAAGATGCCAATGTTAAAACTCTGTTCTCAGTGCGATTTTTCTTGCTACTTTGCTCCTGTTACTAGCCAATATTGTAAATTAAACTCATTGTTCTGTGGAGGGTGGGGGGCTTAAAATTTGCTGTTCGAATGAGAATGGCCTTGAAGCATTAACAGAAAACGGTTTTAGTACAGGAAGTATCGAATGTACCCTGCTTTCATCTTTTCATAAAAAATCAACATCTTTTGGGCTAATTTGTAGATTATTGAAAAATAGTAGGGGAATAAAAATTTTTATTTTGTGTGCTGTCAATCTATTGCACTCTAAATTTCATTTTCATCATGCGTTCACTCTACTAGATATACAAATCCGAAGTTTACATTTCGCGCTCAACTTTCATGCCAGTTGTACGAAATGGTTCAAATGGCTCTGAGCACTATGGGACTTAACATCTTAGGTCATCAGTCCCCTAGAACTTAGAACTACTTAAACTTAACTAACCTAAGGACATCACATACATCCATGCCCGAGGCAGGATTCGAACCTGCAACCGTAGCAGTCCTGCGGTTCCGGACTGAAGCGCCTAGAACCTCACGGCCACCGCGACCGGCCCAGTTGTACAGCTTGGTATGTTTTACAGAGCATAAATTTTAGCAAAAGCAGAACGAAAATACCGCATTTATGACGTTTGTACAACATATTCATATTTGCGCGTAATTCATTCAGTACTGAAAAGTGGTATGGAAATGAAACTTCTTGCCAAGTTTCACATTCGTCATAGCATTAGTTCCGGAGATGCAAGAAAGCATACTTCGAAATTTTTTTGGGTGCCTATTTTTTTGGCCGATTTACCTACAGTTTTCTAGCTCAATATGGCTCGCAAAATTCTTTTCATTATTATTCTTAAGAGAGCGCATAAAGTTGTACAAGATGGCCAAATTTTATTTCTTTACTAAAACTATTGCGCGAGATATTACGGCTCAAAGTCGCCAAAAATTCACGTTGGCACTGCGCGAGTCGTAATCAGCCGAGAAGTGTTCAGCAGAGGGCGGGTTGCGCGGCGCGGCGCGGCCCGGCCCGATCCGGCCCTGGAGGCGGCTCCGAGGGGTGGGCTGGCGGGGCACAGAGCCGGATTACGCCGCAGGCCTCGGCGCGTCAGTGCGCCAAGCAGATGGCGCGCCTCCAGCAGACAAAGGATTAAAGAGTCGTGGGCCTACGCAAAGACGTGTTGTATCTATGGTACACCAGTAACAGCTGCATTTAGTATGACTGCAGCAATCCTGCAGGACGGATTTGATGTTTCTGTTTCACGTTTTTACTTATGCATATGGGAAACCATATTCGAACCAGGATGGTACAGTGCAAACATGTCGATGAAATATCTGTTTGTGGATTACTGATTCACTAGAAGTAGTACGGATACGGTTGCTCTGGTGTTGTTTGTATTTTTGCCAGAGTTACCCATATTTTCCCCTCCCCCATCGTGCAATGTTGCTGGATCTCTCCTCACCCATATGACAAAGACCAAATGCCCTATGTCTAAATTGGTGGGAAACTCCAAAACTGGCAGTAAAATGAAAATATCCAGTACTTTCCCTTCCTCCTGGGATGTCAGTGCGTAAGTAGGTTGTCGTATGCATACAATGGTAGGTAATTGTAAAACCCTATATGAGGAAATACCTTGACAGTTGAAAATCTGACATGGCAGACCCTGGGCCTCAGCCGGTTCTCAAAGTCTAGCCCTAGAATGTCTGAAATGATGGGTGGAAATGGAATCCTGGGGGAGCCCCCTCACACATCTTAACAATTTAACCTCACCCGTTCTCCATTATGTTTAAAAAGCGCCTCTCCACCCCAGTTTCCTGTAGTTTCAAACCCAAGATCTCATATCTACCAGCATTAAAATCGTGAGAAAATTAGAAACATGCTTGTCCTAAGTTTAAAATGTCGAAAATTTCGAATATCCACTTGCACTATATACAAAATGATATGAAGCCCACTGTCTGTCAGAACTAGACCACTTTTGTCTCTAATTTTAAAGCTGTATAGCTCGCTGGTTCAGCCTATATAATTTTCGAACATTTGCCACTGTCATGTGTAGTATAATAGGAATAATCGAAGTATGCATTCGTGTCTTTATTTAAACATATTCTACATCATGATGGAGAGAGATATGCATATCTCACCTGCACCATCACTGCCACTGAATTTGCGCACGCCAGTCAACATATACTCAATGCCAGCACCTGACAACCACCCATGTGGTCAGGCAGATTCCAGCGTGGACCCAGTATCCTATTATGGCAGTTACATACTCATAACTGAGCAGAATGTGGTCCCAACAATTACCTGCATCACAAGCACATGCCTGGCATTAGTGGTACACTGCTCAGCTTTCATCACAATGTATCAGAACTAGTAGTTTGTTTGTCGCCCCATTTCGTCAGTCAGGAATGCTGGCAGTTATTAGTTACTTGTTCTACGCTATGGACATTGCAAATCATCAAAGCTGACTACATCATTTCTCACTCTTTAATGTTCTAAGTTTACAACTCTATGGCATCGTACTTAGAGTTGTATTGCCGTGCACATCTCTACCGTTACAACTACAGCCCATGCTCTGTGGTCCCTTCTCCACCTACATTCACACAATAAAATACTGTTGTAGTATCTATCTCTGGTACATGAGGGATGCAGGACATTCCATCATCGGGCTCCACTTAACTATGTGACGTTACTTTTGCGACGTGATTTTAGTATCACTTAATATTTTGTGATATTAATTCATTTTGATGCTATTTCGCGGTTATTTCATTGGATATACTGGAGTGGTGAGATTGGAAGGGAAGCCTTGTACTCGCTTCACGGGGTTATTGTGTCACTGGAAACGTATCTATGGCCTCTTTTCTTAGCGGAAGGCAGTCTGTCAATCTCATTAAGTCAAGAGCGCCTCCTTTGGCCATAAGAACAGTTTCGCAGAAGTTGGATTGCAGCAGCCTACTTCACAGCCGATGAATGTTGGGCGGGTGCCAACATCCCCTGGTGGTCACTCTATGCCTTGACCTGCCTACGGCCCCCTGAGTATAACTAACCTCAACATTTTTGCCTTTCTGCAAATACTTCAAATAGCCACACACAAGACGCCATGGGACGGTCTACCCAGTATGGGAGAATCATGCGAGCTAACATCACTGAGATGGTCGGGCTGACACGCGTTTGCCCTTCGTCGAAATGTCTTGGTTCAAACTCATCTATCGGTTGATCCACACGTGTCCCATTACACGCCCTAAATCAGACACTTGCCACCCTTTGGTCAAATTTTCAAGTTTGCGAAATACAAAGTTAATATGACATACAATAACAGTAATAAAAACATCGGGAACGAAATTAACGATCCTTAAATGATGTAGGCCACACAGTTGCGATTTGGTTAGAATAATGTTAATTCAGAAAGGAAAGTAATAGCGAAAGTGTTCGTATTTAGCGTTACTGTTACACTCGGGCGCATATCTATTTGATACAGATAGATCATTCACAATCTCAACGTGAAATACAAGTAATCTATGCAGAAAGTTAGAGTTCACACCAAGCGCGCGGCTGCTCACCGCTCAGAGACTAAGTCCCGCGATACGACACAACACGGCATTTTCTAAGTCGTTTCACTTCCTAGCTACCTAAAGACCGACCGTCGGCTTTCTCGTCTCCTCCAGCACTGTCCTTCTGCCCGTCCCCGGGCGCGTTTCCCGCGCGCCGTCTATCTGATTGGCAGCAGCTTATTCTACTTTATTTTACATTTTAACATATTTAAATAATCAAAGCTTCACTTTAACAGTAAATCCTAAACTATTATAGATATGATCAATATTCAAGTTTTATTGGGCTCGCCACGAAAATTTATGGAGTATGGCAGATTAAAATTACTCCCCCTGCATTACTACAGGCTTAAATAGTTTTCATAACTGTGAATCTTCGGCTACTCGCGGCGTATTTCTTGCTCGAACAGCCCGAGGGTGTACTGCCGGTCCATAGTGTCCAACGGGCACAATATTTCGGCAATCAGTCATTTAGCAACCGTCAGGTGCCCTGACGAACTGAGCTCCTGAACACGCTGCAGAATATATTGGGGCATCAAGGATTGCCCAGTCTGAAAATAGAAGTTCAAGCCATGCGGCTAAGCCTTCAATAATAAAAAATTAACATTAAAACAATAGCTTTTTGGTTGTCATATATTTTTCTGCTTTTAAATGATTTAAAATACGTTAGCTGCATGATAATTTTTTTTGTGTTTGTATTTTTTTCTTATTTTTTCCTTTTTTCTGTTTATATATATATATATATATATATATATATATATATATATATATATATATATATATATATATATTTATTCGCTCACACATTATATACATGTACTCACACATACATATACAGTTAACACATTCTCACACTCATTCATTCACCTTTGTTAAAATAATAATAATAAATAAATAGATGATAAATACAATAAAATAAGGTTAAAAAAAATGATAATTAAAATAAAATTAAGAGCTCCTGAAGGTGGGTGGCAGTCTTAAATCCCCTCCCTCGGCGAGGCGTTCTCTCTGCGATCCGCGCCCGCTGCCACGCGTCAGCTGTCGCTGAGACGCTGGCGTCGGCGTCTGAGGTCGCCTCGGTGTGACTGCCTCGTCCGCCCTGGTCACCCGTTCGTTTTATTTGCTGAGCATCTTTTTAATTAGACTCAATGCTGGTTCCCATGCCTTACTGAGGTTATAGCAGCAATCTCGGTTGATCATCCCTGGTGCGAATTTCGATAGCCTCTCTAACGACGCTGTCCCAGTATTTAGATTTCTTTGCCAAGACCCTGGTATGTTGGTAGTCCATTTCGTGATTTTCGGTCAAATAGCGCTCTGCGACCGCCGACTTGTTGGGGTACCTAAGTCGAGTGTGCTTCTGAGTTCTCGTTAACGATCTTCGATGGTGCTCACTGTCTGTCCAGTCTAAGTCTTCCCAAACTGACGCGGAATATGGTATACGCCAGCCTTCCGCAAACCGAGATCATCTTTGACACTGCCCAATAATGCTCTTGTTTTATTGGGTGGGCAAAAGACAGTTCCTACTCGGTGTTTACTCAATATTTGTCCTATTTTCCCCGATAGTGCGACAGTATACGGTATATAGGCAGTGGCTATCTCTTCCTCCGTGTCTTCTTCCATCTCAACACGCTGTACTGTAGAGGTGGGGCGGAGAGCGAGTCTGATCTGTTATTTAGAGTACCCGTTTTTCCGGAATAAAGTTTTGAAGTGTTATCTGCGTCAGAGATGGTGCGCGCCCTGTGCACCAGTGTTTTTAACATCCCATTCCTCTGCGAAGGGTGATGGTAGCTATCCGCATGCAAATACAGGGCGGTGAGTGTTTTCTTCCTGTACATCCCGTGGCCCAGGGTGCCATCTTCTCTTGACGTCCAGGAATGGTAGTCTTCCTTCTGCTTCGGGCTCCATAGAGAATTTGATGTTCGGATGTATGGAGTTCAGGTGTGTAAGGAAGTCTAGGACCTTCTCACTTGCATGGGGCCTGATCACGAACGTGTCATCCACATAACGGAGAAAACAAGTAGGTTTCCATTTGGATAACGCCAAAGCTTCCTCCTCGAACTACTCCATATGGAAATTCACGACCACAGGCGAGAGTGGGCTCCCCATTGTGACTCCTTCTGTTTGTTCATAGTATTCTCCATTAAAGAGAAAATACGTGGAGGTCAGAACGTGTCTGAAAAGGTCTGTCGTCTTCTCGTCCAATTTCTGTGCAATAAGCTCAACTTACTCTCCAAGAGGCACCCTGGTGAATAATGAAACAACGTCAAAACTCACCAGGATATCTGAGTCTTTCAGCTTGAAGTTGTCAAGACATTTTACGAAATCCACAGAATTAAAAACGTGATGAGGGCATTTACCCACATAAGGGCTTAGTAATTCTGCCAGGTAATATGTAGGTGCCCTAATTTTGCTGACAATGGGGCGTAATGGCACCCCTTCTTTGTGGACTTTAGAGAGTACCTTGAGGTGTCAATTTCTTGGCGACACCCCCTGGTAAATCCGCGTCCTTGAGAAGAGCCCTAGTCTTGTTCTCCACCTTCTTTGTGGGGTCAACGTTGATCCTCCTGTAAGGTTCGTCTTTTGGCAGGCTCTGAATCTTCTCATTGTAGTCCTTATGGGAAAGAACAACCGTAGCATTGCCTTTGTCAGCCGGTAAGACAACAATCTCAGGGCTCTGTCTCAGGTCTCGAGTGGCTGCCATTTCTCTGCTGGTAATATTCGACTTGATTGGCTTAGGTTTCCCGGCGTACTTCTTCAGCTGCTTCGGGTGGTAGTCGCGCAGCAGCCTGTTCAACTGCACTGACAATGTCTGCTACCGGCGTGAGCCTAGGCGTGGGAGCCACCGAAGGAGCCGTTTGGTGAGTGTTCTTGCTTTTCTGAAGAGATTTATCAACAATCCCAGCACTGAATAACTTGACAAAAACACAGTATTTCTCCTGATCCTGTTGCCAGGTATGGAATGTTTCAGATTGAGACCAATTACCTGTGTAATCCAGTCTTCTATTTCCAGGGATGTCGACTGAATAGGAAGGGATTCCTTGTCAAAAGCAAATACCAGAGTATTCTTCCTGAGGTTTGTAGCCATGATTAATTCAGTGACGAAATTTCGGTTAAACAACCGAAATTCGAAGTAGCAGCAGTACTACCAGAAGGAGCGATCAGATCCCAAGGAATAGGAACGAACATGGAGGTATCGGACGGCCAGCACTAGGCGAAGCACAAGTACAGCGATGTAAACACGGAAGTAAGGCGAGTAATAAGCCTAGTTTATATAAACGACAAGTGGCGCTGTAGATGGGAAATATGGAAACTAATCTCTAAACAGCTGTAGTGGGGCGAGTAGATGCTAGTAGGGAGTCTGTCAACAAAAATAAAGTGCGAAGCCCATAATGGGGCTTGAATTTGTAACTGGATTAAGTGGAGAGACGTTTCTCAATTATTAGCTAATACTGAATATCGGAACGTTACTGTAGAGGGAAAGAAGCATGGAGACAATTATATTTAATAAGCCAACAACTAGTGGAATATATGCAGGTAGCAAGTACGTTTCGTTGAAGAATTGTTTTTATATCAGTTGTATGGTACTGTGGAATTAAAATACAAGGTGAAAGGATATCAATGATACGATACGCTGATGACATTGCTATCCTCAGTGAAAGTGAAGAAGAATTAAATGATCTGCTGTACGGAATGAACAGTATAATGAGTACACAGTATGGACTAGGAATGAGTCGAAGAAAGACGAAGGTAATGAGAAGTACTAGAAATGAGAACAGCGAGAAACTTAACATCAGGATTGATGGTCACGAAGTCAATGAAGTTAAGGAATTCTGCTACCTAGGCAGTAAAATAACCAATGACGGACGGAGCAAGGAGGACATCAAAAGCAGACTTTCTATGGCAAAAAAGGCATTTCTGGCCAAGATAAGTCTACTAATATCAAATACCGGCCTTAATTTGAGGAAGAAATTTCTGAGGATGTACGTCTGGAGTACAGCATTGTATGGTAGTGAAACATGGACTGTGGGAAAACCGGAACAGAAGAGAACCGAAGCATTTGAGATGTGGTGCTTTAGACGAATGTTGAAAATTAGGTGGACTGATAAGGTAAGGAATGAGGAGGTTCTACGCAGAATCGGAGAGGAAAGGAATATGTGGAAAACACTGATAAGGAGAAGGGACGGGATGATAGGACATCTTCTAAGACATGAGGGAATGACTTCCATGGTACTAGAGGGAGCTGTAGAGGGAAAAAACTGTAGAGGAAGACAGAGATTGGAATACGTCAAGCAAATAATTGAGGACGTAGGGGCGGCCGCGGTGGTCTCGCGGTTCTAGGCGCTCAGTTCGGAACCGCTTGACTGCTGCGGTCGCAGGTTCGAATCCCGCCTCGGGCATGGATGTGTGTGATGTCCTTAGGTTAGTTAGGTTTAGGTAGTTCTACGTTCTAGGGGACTGATGACCATAGATGTTAAGTCCCATAGTGCTCAGAGCCATTTGCACCATTTTTGAGGACGTAGGTTGCAAGTGCTACTCTGAGATGAAGAGGTTAGCACAGGAAAGGAATTCGTGGCGGGCCGCATCAAACCAGTCAGTAGACTGATAACCAAAAAAAAAAAAAAAATTGTACTGTAAGTTTTAGAACGCGTCGCTGAGTTGGTGTAGAGGTTTTCAATAGAGTGGCAGTTGAAAATATGGCCGCGCAAACGGCACCGGAGGTGGATGAAGGGGCGAGAAGAAATAAATGGAGTAAATGGAGATACAATTCCTAGTCAATAGCTAAAACGATGACTCAGAATAAACTGTAGGCGAAAGGAAATGTAAGCATCGTTATGTAGTTTTGATACAGAGGAATCACGACTTGAGAAATGTATACAAGGTCCTAAATATGTTTCGTGAAGTTAATAAAAATAGCAACATTCACATAAGATGTGCCGCGCGGGGTAGCCGTGCGATCTGAGGCGTCTTGTCGCGGTTCTCGCGGGTCTCCCCGTCGGAGGTTCTAGTCCTCCCTTGGGCATGGGTGTGTGTGTTGTCCTTAGTATAAGTTAGTTTAAATTAGATTAAGTAGTGCGTAAGCCTAAAGAGTGATGACCTCAGCAGTTTGGTCCCATAGTCCTTACCACAAATTTCCAATTTTCTACATACGATGTGTGAAATAAGTACTGTACGTTTGACTATCTGACCGTGAATGACTAAAAGTGCTTATTAACAGTAAACATTAATCGCAACTATAGAGTAAAGCATCTCCTATTTTAAGATGCTCAAATGGTTGTGAATTCCTAACGAATCAAACTGCTGAGGTCATCAGTCCCTAGACTTACACACTACTTAAACTAACTTATGCTAAGAACAACATACACACCCATGTCCGAGGGAGAACTCGAACCTCCGGCGGGCGGGGCCGGGCAATCCGTGACATGGCGCCTCAAACCGCGCGGCCACTCAACGCGGTGGAACTTTAAGAGTAGATTTTCTATAGATCATTACTTACATAGAGAAAGCCATCAATAGCACAATAAATCACCACCTGTATATTGTAGATAGTTTGGTACCTGCAATAATAAATGGTTAACTACTTGGCAATGTAAGTGGCTAACCACTTATAGCTGAAAATGTTTTACTGCTTACGACTACAAATGCCTAACGTTCCGATACTTAATGTTAGCTAATGACTGAGAAAACTCCAGTCTTAAGCTCTAGCGCCATTATGCGCTTCGCTCTTTGTTTTTGTTGGCAGGCTCCCTACTAGCATCTACTCGCCTCACAACAGCTGTTTGGAGATTAATTTCCAAATTTCCCATCTACAGCGCCACTTATCGTTTATATAAACTATGCTTTTGTATTACTTATTACTCCCCTTAAATCCACTTAAATTATTGTTTATGTATTATGGCAAGAATAGTTGTGTACTGTTTCATTTTTATTATTTTATCGTACTTTCATCCCCAACCCCGGACCAGTTTCATGATATGTATGTCATTGGCTTATTAGCTCCTGTTAGCACGGTTTCAGCAGGTGCTGTTTCGCCACCTTGTACCATTTTTATACAGGCATTATGAACCACATGTAAAACATTCACGAGCTCTTACTGTATTGTATATATCTATTACTTACTGCTCCGGTACTTTTTTTAGGAACACGGCAATTTGCTGCATGCAACTTTTTGTTGACACACCCAACGGATGCATATGGGCACATATGACTTCTTTGTCTTTAAGTTTTTTAAATCTTTAAACTTTTCTTCATCATTTTTATATTCTTATCTGACGTCACTGGCTTGTGATGTGTTTCCCTGTACAGCCTTCTCAAGAAGGGTGGTAAGTGCCCAAAACTGCTTAAGAAATTAAGTTTCTTTTATGCAGCTGGTTGCTGACTATTTCGATTTAATTTATATTTGCTGGAACTTTGGTAAAATATTAATAAATCTTTAGTCCAGCCATTGGTTGCCTGCTATTTTCCAAACATGTGTGTACCGTTACTGAAGCGAAGCCACATTTAAAATTCTAATATTAACAAAAGTATCAGAAAGAAATTTGGAAAAAATGTAAGTTCGTGGACTTCCATGGTCAGCGTCAATTGAAATATAATCATTTGGGTGTTAGGTCGTATCATCACGAAACATTAAAACAACTGAAATGTTGGTGTTTGACGGTGTCCTTCAGGGGAACTAATTGCTGGATTCTGGTGATGTTCTTCTTCTGTATACTGTCTTATCTGAGATCTGTTAAGGGCTAGAAAGGATTCCTTAGATGCTCTGACCTAGAAGCTGTCTATGAACTTCAATGTGAGTGCATCAAACTCTACGTAGGTGAAATCAGGACACCGGTTAACTCTCGTATGTTACTAGAGCATGAACGTTAGGTTCGACTGGGGCAAGACAGCAAATCAGCTATTGCTGAACACCATCAATCTGAGGCTGATGTATTAAAAGTAGTGAAAAATACGTCCATTGCGCGGAATGTGTTCGCTAGCGATCAGCTCTTCATTACGAGGAATCAACAGTATAAACAAGTAGCCACAAGAAAAAAATGGCTCTGAGCACTATGGGACTCAACTGCTGTGGTCACAAGTCCCCTAGAACTTAGAACTACTTAAACCTAACTAACCTAAGGACAGCACACAACACCCAGCCATCACGATGCAGAGAAAATCCCTGACCCCGCCGGGAATCGAACCCGGGAAGTAGCCACAGGAGCTCTGCAATGCAGCCTTAACATCTCGCTGCAAAAGACGGTACCCCGGGGTACAAGCTGCCGATTCGCTGTTGCTTACCAGTCACCTACCAGTTTAGCACAGGTAAAAATGTTTTAATCCTTTCTTTGAATTGGCTTATGGCAACGCACACTTGTGACGTTGGCAGCCAACTGGAAACCCAAGTAAGGCAGTATACAGGGTGAGCTGGCCGCCCCTATCGCTCGTGTTTATGCAATCTGTAATGTTACAACTGGCTTTCATAACCCACGGGCGATATTTTTGTATTCCCTCACTCGTTATGCGCAAACTATTTGTCCTGCAGAAAAAATTAATATGAAGTTCCTGTAGAAAATATAATTTAGTTAAATTTTGTACCGGTGTAAGTTGACATTAGGGACCACTGTTGTCGAGTTATTCAAGAGAAACCTTCAAAAGTGACCTTCAAACGCACCTCGAGGGCAGCACTATTTGCTCACGCCGTGGTTTCTAGTACCTTATTCGTAGCGCTCCCTCCAACCTCTGTACAATTTCCGACTACACGGACTATTCTCGATATTCGACCTTTTTTGGACTCAGCTGACTCGGCTATTATGGCACCAGCATAGTCGGCTCTCTCATTATAGCTATTGACTTAAACGTACCAGTAAAATTAATGTAGGAGAAAATGACTTTTGTAAACGTAACACTACAACTAATTACATTGACAATTCGATCCAAATATAGCCCTTACAAGCACAGTACTTTCGTAGTCACAAGGCCTGTAGAGTATGTGGACGCATCCGCTTATTTTACGCTGTTGAAACGTTTTCAGCTACAATTTATACGATCGTTAGTTTTACAATTTATAAGTGCTCTACTAAGCTTGTGGCGGAATAAGGCATGTCAATGAAGACCAAACAGGTCGAACAGTTCTTGTAGCAAGAAACTTTCATACAGTTGTAGGAGGGAGTGCCAGGAACAAAATAACGTCCGTATTTTAAGGGCTGTAGTACGCTACGGACTATATATAAGACGAAGCTTAATTTTTAAGCTATTTTTTTAAACAACATTTTTATCTTTTTTATTATTAGATTGAAAAGCCAGATTAAAAGTACTTAGTTTAAAAAACCGAAATGGCCGTTAAAATCCCTGAAAATTGTCATCTAAAGATTCTTCTTCCTCTCCTTACTCTTCGTCGTCATCGTTGTCCTTTTCATAGATGGTCTGCACTGCCATCCAGAGCGTTACTTATGCTGCAGGTCTTGACAGATTTAACAATAATGTCTTCCGTCACTCTAGACCACGACAGTTCCATCCACTGACACACTTGTTTGATTGCAGGTCGTTTTAAAGCTCCCTTCGGTATGAATACATCTTGGGTTTCATCCATCAACCAGTTTTTCAAGTCCTCTCTCATATACACTTTAAACGGTTTATTTATCGAGACATCAAGAGATGGCAATTGTGAAGTAAATCCTCCCAGAATAACAGCAAGCTCCGTATTTCCCTGTCCCAATTTCTGTTTCAAAGAATTTTTCAAATTACTACTAAACTGAGCTAGCACAAGAACTCTTCTTCAGTAAAGCACCTTTACTTCTCTCCCACATTATGTTAATCCATAATTTCATACCAGCCTCGTCCAACCGTTGTACCAAAACAACAACACCTGGCGATATTTCAGGTGGTTTTGGCATTGTTTTGCGCCTGAAAATGATCACTTGATTAAGCTTAGTACCGTCAGCACAGCAAGAAAGGACAACATAGTAGTAACTTTTCTCATGTCGACGTGTTTTTATAGTTACAGTTTTAGTAAATTTCTTGGCTACAGTTCTGTTACTTAGCACGCCAAATGTCCGTGGAATTTCGTTCTTAGTCGCTGACTTGCTTAGTTCCACACTGGTTTTCCTTCGATGTTGAAATAAAGCAGTGGAAAGATAATATTTTCTCTTCGTAATCTTGTGGCTGTTTCTGTGATACTTCGGGTTTGGTTGGCATCCTAAATCCATGACACCTCATAAACCAGTAGCAGCGGCCAACTCCACCCATAAAGTCTGTTAAGTTCCTCTGTAGCGCTAGCTTACGAGTACGTATTTGAATCATTTTTGTATTAATTCCAATGCCATTTTGAAGATGTCCTTGAATCCATTTCAATACAGGGTTATTACAAATGATTGAAGCGATTTCACAGCTCTACAATAACTTTATTATTTGAGATATTTTCACAATGCTTTGCACACACATACAAAAACTCAAAAAGTTTTTTTAGGCAATCACAAATGTTCGATATGTGCCCCTTTAGTGATTCGGCAGACATCAAGCCGATAATCAAGTTCCTCCCACACTCGGCGCAGCATGTCCCCATCAATGAGTTCGAAAGCATCGTTGATGCGAGCTCGCAGTTCTGGCACGTTTCTTGGTAGAGGAGGTTTAAACACTGAATCTTTCACATAACCCCACAGAAAGAAATCGCATGGAGGTAAGTCGGGAGAGCGTGGAGGCCATGACATGAATTGCTGATCATGATCTCCACCACGACCGATCCATCGGTTTTCCAATCTCCTGTTTAAGAAATGCCGAACATCATGATGGAAGTGCGGTGGAGCACCATCCTGTTGAAAGATGAAGCCGGCGCTGTCGGTCTCCAGTTGTGGCATGAGCCAATTTTCCAGCATGTCCAGATACACGTGTTCTGTAACGTTTTCTTCGCAGAAGAAAAAGGGGCCGTTAACTTTAAATCGTGAGATTACACAAAACACGTTAACTTTTGGTGAATTGCGAATTTGCTGCACGAATGCGTGAGGATTCTCTACCGCCCAGATTCGCACATTGTGTCTGTTCACTTCACCATTAAGAAAAAATGTTGCTTCATCACTGAAAACAGGTTTCGCACTGAACGCATCCTCTTCCATGAGCTGTTGCAACCGCGCCGAAAATTCAAAGCGTTTGACTTTGTCATCGGGTGTCAGGGCTTGTAGCAATTGTAAACGGTAAGGCTTCTGCTTTAGCCTTTTCCGTAAGATTTTCCAAACCGTCGGCTGTGGTACGTTTAGCTCCCTGCTTGCTTTATTCGTCGACTTCCGCGGGCTACGCGTGAAACTTGCCCGCATGCGTTCAACCGTTTCTTCGCTCACTGCAGGCCGACCCGTTGATTTCCTCTTACAGAGGCATCCAGAAGCTTTAAACTGCGCATACTATCGCCGAATGAAGTTAGCAGTTGGTGGATCTTTGTTGAACTTCGTCCTGAAGTGTCGTTGCACTGTTATGACTGACTGATGCGAGTGCATTTCAAGCACGACATACGCATTCTCGGCTCCTGTCGCCATTTTGTCTCACTGCGCTCTCGAGCGCTCTGGAGGCAGAAACCTGATGTGCGGCTTCAGCCGAACAAAACTTTATGAGTTTTTCTACGTATCTGTAGTGTGTCGTGGCCATATGTCAATGAATGGAGCTACAGTGAATTTATGAAATCGCTTCAATCATTTGTAATAGCCCTGTACATCATCTTCTAGTTTTGGCCATTTCCCATTCAGTCCTCTATCTGCACATTTAGTCTTATTTAATTTTTTTCAGTTCTCCTTTGCTAGCCCACTAATCTCGAATGGTTTTTCTGTTGGTGGAGTGCCGAAACGCCCGCTCAACTACTCTGTTTCCGTGTTCTTCTGCATATGCTATTACTTTGAATTTACAGCCAGAATCATATGAATATCTTTTTTCCATTATTAAATTAGATACTGAAAAAGTATAGTACTGCTGCAGATATCACTTCCAATTCATGTTCATTGCCACCGTGGACTGCAATGATGCATCATAGGGTAGACAGTGTTTTGGGTTTGTGATGGCAGGGCGGGAGGGAGACTGTGTCAGCAAGCTTGTAAACCTCCGCACCCTTGTTCGTCGCATCGGTGTGAACTACTGCTGCCAGGTGACTCACATGTTGCCAGACAGAGATATGTTTCCCACGGCGTCGAATATAGGGCCATTCTTAAGACTGGCGCGAATTTTAAATCAAACACTGGAAATGTTTATACTAATTTCGAGTATGAGACTCACCTGAATTTTGGAGGAAATTTTTTGAAGAAAAAAGTGTCTTATAGTCAGCAAAATATTGCTAGAAATCCTGACTGGTGGGGGATGAGTGTTATCATAGACGGTCAGTATCGTACGTTTTTACTAGAATAACTCGGCAACCGTGGCCTTTAGAGAAAACTTATCGCAGTACAATATTCAACTATGATAAATTTTGTACAAAAAGGATCCTGTTCATTTTTTATTTAGGTCTAGCAGTTACAATTTAGAGTAGTGAAATCTCACCTGTGGTTTTTTAAGGCCAGGTTTGCATAAAGCGACAGCGTTAGGGGCAGCTAAATCACACTATGTAGGCCAAGCCTTCGCAAGATTTGCGCTCCTGGAGTGCGCTCGTACTCTTCGAGTGCAGTCGTATCTGCTCAGCGCTCCTCCAGCTTCCCCCACTACTGCCCTATTCCGAGCAGGTGTACGACTGAGATGGCGTTATGTCAAAGCCTGCGTATGGGGGAATCTTATGCATTCATTTTCTTCTGTTCATTTTTATAGTAGATAGTGGTAATACGATGAGTAGAACAACAAAAAGCTTTACATACAGGCATTTAGCATAAAGCTGTGATGTTTTACAGATTTCGCTTTTAGAATATTACTTGTTATGTTTTTGGAACTGTGGTTCACACTACAGTCAAACAGACATTGTTATGAGTTCTAAAATCTGTTAAACCAAATAAAAGAAAAAAAATGTTTGCACACAAGTGGTGAAACAAATATGGAAGTAACTTATGCAGCTTGTCTGTGCAGTTGAGGATATTGCCCTCTGGATAGCATTTTACAAAAGCCTTGTAAATTCGTGGATTGGACAAACAGTTGCTGGACTGGGTTCTACCCTGAACGTCTATCAGCTAAGGTTGGAAGTAAAGAGGTAAATTAGCAACCGAAGGTGAAAGTAATCTGGCAGATAAATCGAAATCTTTCTTTAGTAATGCAGTGACTTGGAATCTCTCTGAGAACTCATAATGAAACGTTTCAGTTGCTGATATGTAGTTAGTTATGTCTGGTCCGTAAATGACTGTCGTGAGCTAACGGGTATGTTCCAAGTCATGGACCTGAAGTTCACTTTTTCATTGGAATCCTTCACTTTTCTTTTTTTAACACCATCAATCTTATCACTATATCTGCTACCAAATGATTCTCCTCTTGAATTAAGATAATCATTTCAGATATTGGTGTTGTCAACAGTAAAACATTCTGTCAACACCGTACTAACCCTTAACTCAGTTTTTTCCTACTGACCGGCTTCAGTTCTACCAACATTCTTTCTCGTTCACGGAAGGCAAGTGCATCATACCCTCTTTGTGGTTGTTTTTTCCCAGCTCACAATAATACGACGGCATATTAACCACTCGGCATGGCCTTCGAACTAAACGAAAAATAAAGAAATTCCCATCCGGTATTGAACAATGTAGCTTTTCCACTTTTTCTTTTTTGGACAAATAAATAGACGCCACAGTATTCCGAATTCAGAACGTTAATTTCATTTAGTAGTATTCTCAGCAAACTGCTTGGAGTCTTACAAATAGACTGCTACGCGCTGACACTTTAGTATCGCTTGGTTGCAGTCTTCATTTTGTTCTTCTTCCTCACCCCTCAGCTGAGCGTTAGGCGGCAGCGCGGCCGAAGCGCTGGCACTCGCGGAGTGTTCTTTGGCCAGGCCTCGTATAAGGGAAGACCATGACCAGAATCCGTTAGTTAGACATCATGAAGAAAACCGCTGCAATTTCGATCGAAATGTCGATATTTTTCTTATTTTGTTGTTTCATAACTCTACCATCTGGTGAGTAAGATGTATGAGACAGGCGAAATAACCTCAGACTTCAAGAAGAATATAATAATTCCAATACCAAAGATAGCAGGTGTTCACAGACGTGAAAATTACCGAACTATCAGTTTAATAAGTCACGGTTGCAAAATACCAGCACAAATTCTTTACAGACGAATGGAAAAACTGCTAGAAGCCGACCTCGGGGAAGATCAGTTTGGATTTCGTAGAAATGTTGGAACACGTGAGGCAATAGTGACCCTACGACTTATCTTACAAGATAGATTAAGGAAAGGCAAGCCTACGTTTCTAGCATTTCTAGATTTAGAGAAAGCTTTTGACAGTATTGACTGGAATAATCTCTTTCAAATTCTGAAAGTGGCAGGGGTAAAATACAGGGAGCGAAAGGCTATTTACAATTTGTACAGAAACCAGATGGAAGTTACAAGAGTCGAAGGGAATGAAATAGAAGCAGTGGGTGGGAAGGGAGTTAGACAGGGTTGTAACCTATCCCCGATGTTATTCAATATGTATATTGAGCAAGCAGTAAAGGAAACAAAAGAAAAATTCGGATTAGGAATTAAAATCCACGGAGAAAAAAATAAAAACTTTGAGATTCGCCGGTAACATTGTATTTCTGTCAGAGACAGCAAATGACCCGGAAGAGCAGTTGAACGGAATGGACAGCGTCTTGAAAGGAGGATATAAGATGAACATCAACTAAAGCAAAACGAGGATAATCGAATGTGGTCGAATTAAATCGTGTGATGCTGAGGGAATTAGCTTAGGAAATGAGACAAAGTAGTAAATGAGTTTTGCTATTTGGGGAGCAAAATAACTGATAACTGTTGAGGTAGAGAGGATATAAAATGCAGACTGGCAATGGCAAGGAAAGCGTTTCTGACGAAGAGAAATTTGTTAACATCGAGTATAGATTTAAGTATCAGGAAGTCGTTTCTGAAAGTATTTGTAAGGAGTGTAGCCATGTATGGACGTGAAACGTGGACGATAAATAGTTTAGACAAGAAGAGAATAGTTACTTTCGAAATGTGGTGTTACAGGAGAATGCTGAAGATTAGATTTGTAGATCACGTAACTAATGCGGAGGTGTTGAACAGAACTGGGGAGGAGTTTGCGACACAACTTGACTAGAAGAAGGGATCGGTTGGTAGGACATGTTCAGAGGCATCAAGGGATCACAAATTTAGTATTGGAGGGTAGCATGGAGGGTAAAAATCGTAGAGGAAGACCAAGAGATGAATAAACTAAGCAGATTCAGAAGGATGTAGGTTGCAGTAGGTACTGGGAGATGAAGGAGTTTGCACAGGATAGAGTGGCATGGAGAGCTGCATCAAAGCAGTCTCTGGACTGAAGGCCACAACAACAAACAACGTGCGGCCTAACATCCAAAATTCTTTTATTTAAGATGCAGGAAACGCTCTGCTCAGTTTTGGTCAGCTGACCTGCTGGTGGGCGGCGGCCTTGAGCAGACTGTTGAGCAGGAGGCCGGCGGCGAACATGGTGGAGGCGAAGGCGTCGGCGGCGGCCAGGCTGAGGCTGATGCGCAGCGTGGGCGAGAGGGGCCGGCGCAGCCAGCGCGCGGCCAGCAGCACGCGCGCGTTCACGGCCACCGAGGCGGCGCACAGCAGCAGCAGCGCCGGTACGCTGTACAGGTACAGCAGCCGCACCGGCACCGCTCCGGCGGCGGGGGCGGCGGGGGCGAGGGGCGGCGGCGGCTCGGAGGCGGCAGCAGCGTCCGCCGGGGTCATGCCTAGAGCCGCGCCGGCTCACGTCCGTCTCTCTCCCGCGGAGCTGTCTCTTGCTGCGTGACAGCCATCCCTCTACCCAGTTACCTGGAACAACACCAACGCGATGCGGTATTCATTATACTCGCGTACGTGGGAGAAAATTATGGTTGGTTGTTTGATTGATTGTTGTACTTAAAGGGATTACACTGAGACGGCTTCAACCCTTTCATCCTATAGGAATCAAACCAGGAATAATCGTGAGGGGAACGATACAAAAGGCAAATTCTGGGAAGCAACTGTAACCGAAATACAATGAAACTGTTGTGTACATAGTTCCGCGTAGTCAGCGCGTACACAACTTTCCCACTAAAGCGCGCCCCGCTAAGCACAACAGCGCAGGCGCAGCGCTCGTCCGTCTCCGCACTAAGAGATGCCGCTGCCTTAGAGACGGACCAAATTCTGCTTCCGCCGATCAGCGTATTAATATGTAATGCAGCCAATGAGATTGCTGCTAACGTAGAACCTTTCCTCCTCGCGGATCACACTCGCGCAGTGATACCTGAACGCGCGAGGTATTATAACGCGTGTACAGACCTCCGATTAGTCAGTCTGCATTTGTCTGCACCAGTCTTTACCAGTCTGCATTAGTCTGTACCAGTCTATAGTCAAGTTTCAGTCTGCGCCTAATAAGATATCATATTCCTGTACATAGCCATGAAGATAAATGTATAGACACTTTGTCAAGTATCAGAGATATGTGGGAGTAAGATTAACGTACCAAGACCAAAGGAACTTCAGATTGTCAATTGTAAATAGCATCCAGAATCAAGTTACGTAATGTTTATACTTGTTATTATTTTAATAAATGTGTGTGAAAATTAATCAAGTTCTGTTTAAAGTTGGTCACCGTCAATCTGCTACTCTAAACGTGCAAGTGGCATTTCTATCGTCTGACCTAACGGCAGAAGATAAACACGCCACGATAAGACCACGAGACACATTGCTGACACTCGCCTCCTTCGTTAGAGCGACAAGTCAAATAATCTGATGGTGTAGTGTACCGAAGGTCTTACAGTACGCACACCACAAAAACAGAGGTAAAGTGAAGGAGAAGTAGGAGGAGAGTGAGGGAGGTTAGTTGGATGAGCCGCTCTGCCCGGAGTTCTGTTGGCGTTCACCGGAACATTGTATGCAGTGGGAGGCGCACCTACTGCATCTGACCAGCACTTCCTCGCCGTACGTTACCACAAAAGAAGAAAAAAATAACGGCTGCACAGACAAAATGATACAATTTTACGAATGACAGAACATTAGAAACGGCTAACATTAAACAATAATGAGAATATAATGGTGGGAAGAGCAGGGGCATGCCGAACACTCGAGCAAGGGCATCCATGGGTCCCATGGGCCAGAACAGGCGAGGGTTGCCCCTATATCCCCTTAGGCGGTGTCCTACCTCACAGACACGAGTAGCAATCACTTTTGCGCGTCAAACGGAACACCAGATAAGCTGCTCTGGCGTCGTCCACTACCAACACAGGTATCTTGTCAGGAAGTTTAAGACATCGCCATGCGGCAGCCAAATCTAATAGATGTGGGCCACCGTGAAAATTATGGATCAAGTATTGGTTTCTCTTCTCGTTCATTGAGGTATTCTCTCGTTCTCGTTCCACTTCGTTCTATTAGTTAATTTCCTGGTATCAGCAGCTCCATGTTGAGGTTTAGCCTGTAAAGCAGTGTAGTGCTACAAGGGGCAGCCAACCCCAGGCGATGTGTCAGAGACGGGGCAGATGCCCCCCCCCCCCCCCCAAACCAGCCACCTCCACTTCTTCGAAGCCTGTCTCAATTGTCTTTGAACAGACACCGACCGCACGTGGACTAAACACAGAGGCTATTGTTAGGCTGAAGTGAAGGCCAACATTTGCATGCGCTTTCTGAGGGCAGAGATGTCAAAAGGACATCTCCACAGGACAACGTGACATACAATTAAGTCCGTAATACAATAAGAAACGCGCCATACCAGTAGGTACCGCTATCTCCAGTTGAATATATAATGAAAAAGAGCCATATGGGAAAAATTTGAGTAAACTATTAATTCACAATTAATCGCCATAACTGTTAGTACATTAATACCACTCTGAAACTAGCCGATCAGTGCCTTCGTGGAAGAATGGCTGCCACTGCCTGCGGAACGATGATTGTACTTGCCTAGGGAGCGATGATCGTACCCAGGCACTCTTGTTAGGAAGCAGATCGACTTCTGCAGGTGGCCTACACACATGTTACCAAGATTGTCTTGACTACACTGCAGAAGTTTAATTAGGTAGCCCTTACACACACTAAACACAGTCATGAATTTTCCCCATGCGATTTCCTTATTTTGGAGCCGTGAAGAAAGATATACATGGCCGTCGATTTACTTTGGACAAAGAGATAAAATCATCACTACGTGGGAAACAATAAACATTTCTCCATGAAGGGATTGACAGTCGTGTCTCACATTAGAATTAATGTGTTAACAATTACGGCGATTACTACTGAAATAATAAACAGTTTACTTACATTTTTCCACATGTCTCGTTTCCATTTGATTGTCCCTTATAAATAATTTAGTACATGCACATACTAATAGGAAATTAGTTGTTTCGCATTCATAACTCTTATTATACTCATTTGAATTAGTGTTGAAGTATTTCATTTAAATATTTGTAAATTCATTGTTATTGATTGTTTCAGAGATGTTCAAGCTACTGTTATCGATAAAGCTGTAAACTCGTCATCATCATCGTCTTCAAGGATTAACCCTGTTTTCTTCTTCTGACTCAAAATTTTTCATGCCGTCTCCTTAACGGACCTCAAAGGTTTCTGTTGCCGGTTAGTTATGTTGTATTCCAGCTTCAGCTATTCTATCATTAGACATACGTTGGTCATGGTCTCTCCGGTTTAGTCGGTGTTTTTCAGTGATCTTTGAAGTAAATTCAACATACAGTTCTTGTTTAATATCATTATCTCTTTTGTGGTGTAACAATGAATATCTCGCTACAAACTGGAGGAACTTCATTTCTGATGTTTCGATTCGTCGAAAGTGAAATGGTATTAGTTTGTAGAGTTTAATTAATGCTTTTTCGGTTGCGTTTTAATATAAGTTTTATAATTGTCCAATTTTAGCTATACCCCATCTAAGTTATTAAATTTAAAATTGCGCCCTAGTATTTAAACTTTCTTACTTGTGCAATTATTCCTACGTTTGAAAAATTTTGGATTCTGTAGATTCCTATCCTTGAAATGCCAACAATTTTGTTTTATCTATCGATATTCTCATTCCATATTTAGTGGTAGTTTGACTCAGTTTACCTACTGCAATTTAAATCTTTCCTACAGATTATAATCTGATCACTTTTAATGTGTCACTTAATAATATCAACTATTTTCAAGCGATATCGTCAATACAAACACTGAAAAGGGTGAGCCTCGTCCAATTCCTTGTTAAATTTCGGCAGATTATGCCCAATTCATTGCAGTATAGATCCTTATTCAATTATTTAGTGTAGTGACTGAATTCTCCTAACCAAATGTGGTTCAACTTCCATTCCCTTCAGTGATTTCCATAGTATTTTCTGTTTTATCTTGTCAAACATCTTTTCATCAAACGCTTTTTCATAGTCGATAAAAACATATATATTCTCTTATTTTCTCGCTTACTTGCCCCAAGTTAAAAGTGAATCACAGCATGATTTATCTTTTCTACAACCATGTTGTACCTCTAACATACGTGCTTCCACTATTGGTGTTAATATTTTGTTTATAATTTTGCAAAATCTCATGTCTGTAGATTATAATAACTTAAAACAGAAAATTAATTACTGTACACAAAGGGATTAATTAACACACTAACATGTTAAGACCTAGCCGTGAATCCTAGAAGGGGGAAGGGGGGGGAAATTTCCTCTTATCAGAAATGTTAACATTTAAAGTGCTAACAAAAATAAGATTTGAATGAACACAAAGACGGAAATGCATCTATCTGACTATGAATAAGGTGAAAAGTTCAAGAATGTACCAAAAGCTTCAAACAAAGTGAATGCCCTAGGTAGGCCACCAACTCTGCAGTGTCAGCATGTTTTTTGGAAGGCTGGAGATTCTTGTCTGCTGAAGGCACTATTCTTTGTACGGACAGGGCGCCGGCCGCCTGCTGATATGTGTTCTTTCTCCCTTCCCACAGCTCTTTGCTCAGCTGGCCAGAGTGGAAATGTGCTATAAAACCGAACAATATCTGCAGTCCGCCAAGGGAATCGCCCGGCTACACAATTTTCACGCCAACAACGCTTCTCTCTCTAGCATGGGCTGGCTCTCTTTCCGCGGACGTCTGTGTCCCAGCCTCATACCAAGTCCCACATTTTTCTGCTGGAACCTGCATCGCCTGCCCCGACTGCACCACGTATGCGATTCCCAAGCTCCCACGCAGAAGCAATGAATACACTCGGTACCAGGTTAAATGTGAAAAAGCTAATAAAGACATTACGTCACCAAGAACTCAGCGTATACAATCACAGCAGTCATATTTACTCTTCAAAGCTACTGATTTTGGATCCTGCCTCCGTATTATCATCAAGTTTCGTTAATCATCACATTGAATGAAGAGAAACAAGATTACAGTTACTAACATTAGTTTAGCAGACTTGTTCAAATTTTCGGATTGCGTTTTATCGCATTTCTAATATGCAGGGCATAAAGAGGTTTCATTCCATTCGTCTGGCACATATCTGGTCAGCAAGCAAACCTGCATGAAATTTCAATGTCTGGCTATAGTTGACGAGATGCATTATTATTCTGCTCTAGATTAACATTATAATGCATTTTGCTATTTATTCCTTTCGCCACATTTTGCAGCTCTTCCGTTTTCATCAGATCTGTAAAGTCACTGGTACTGGTGTTTATTTCTGGTTCTTCTTCATTATCACCCCATAGGCTTTCCAATATTTTAACCATTCTTTTTCAGATATTACATTTAATTGTACAGCATATCGTTCTTTTATATTCAAGGGCTTCAAGTTTTGTATGCTTTGTTTTGACTTCCGTGAATATCATGTTCTATTTCACTCACATATCGGTGCCAACTTTCCAATTAAATTTTCATGTTTCTTTTTAATAAAGCAGATTTACTTTCGTTGTCCACTCCATAACTCACATTATTAGGTAACTACACGGCTTTTAGATGCACCAAATTTTTGTCTTCGATCGGCTTCCTAAATTGGCATTCGTTAATCCCCCAATAGAATTTTTTTTCTGAATCCTAATGCGGCTGTGTGCATTGTAATTTATTTAATATAAATCTATTCTCCATTAATGTTATTATTTCCTGGTTGCAGTTGACATTTCTGATTATATCACTTTTGGTATAACAGTTCCATACGACGTTCTTGGAGTAGGTGAGAATTGTAAGTTCTTACATTTGGCTGGATGTTTATGCGTGGTTTCTTCCACCTTTTTAAAAAACTTGTATCACTTACTACTAAAAGCTGACTTTATAATACATCCAAGTTTCTGTAGACTTTTGGGTACTTTATTCTTACGCATTGAAGCTATACCACTAGGTGGCCATGTAAATTTATATAAGCCGTGACATTTAAAAATGCCTTTGTTACTCTTAATACATTATGTGTGGCAAAGTGTGTTAGAATATTTCCATTATTATTCAGTGTAATTTCACCTTCTGTATTTACTGTAACCTTAGTGGGTGTCTCACCAATTCGGCCATTTAAGTTTCCTATGAGAAGTATAATAACTTTTACTTATTTTTTCAATATTGTTCTGTAACAGATCATTAAATTCATTAGTATTTCGAGTTTCTTCTTCTTTTGCAGCACACCAAGCCACGGTGGACACCTATCCTCTCTCAATTTAAGACACATCACTATTATTCTTTCGTTTATAAATCTATGTGGATGTATTGTGTTCTTTGACGTTTTCTGTACCCAGCTGGAGACTCCAGCACCAACTCGTCGTAGGTAATAGTATAATACTGAAGTTCTATTGCTTCCTCTCAATTCTTTTTCGTTTCCGTGATGGGGGCAATTTGTGTTTTAGGTTTGCCCATTTCTTTTTTTCATTTCTGCTTCTTTATGTGTCAGACCTCCAACACTACTGGCCATTAAAATTGCTACACCACGATAATGACGTGCTACAGACGCGAAATTTAACCGACAGGAAGATAATGCTGTGATATGCAAATGATTAGCTTTTCAGAGCATTCACACAAGGTTGGCGCAGGTAGCGACACCTACAACGTGCTGACATGAGGAAAGTTTCCAACTGATTTCTCATACACAAACAGCAGTTCACCGGCGTTGCTTGGTGAACGTTGTTGTGATGGCTCGTGTAAGGAGGTCGGATTGTAGCCTATCGCGATTGCGGTTTACCGTATCGCGACATTGCTGCTTGCGTTGGCCGAGATCCAATGAATGTTAGCAGAATATGGAATCGGTGGATTCAGGAGGGTAATACGGAACGCCGTGCTGGATCCCAACTGCCTCGTATCACTATCAGTCGAGATGACGGGCATTTTATCCGCATGGCTGTAACGGATCGCGCAGCCACGTTTCTATCCCTGATTCAACAGATGGGGATGTTTGCAAGACAACAACCATCTGCACGAACAGTTCGACGATGTTTGCAGCAGCATGGACTATCAGCACGGATACCATGGCTGCGGTTTCGGTTTCGGTTACGGGACAGCACTTTTCAGGTGAGTCGGACTCCCCCCCCCCCCACACACACACTTACATTCGCGTATTGACCACGAGAAGAAAATTCGAGAAATTAGAGGCAATGCAGAGGCTTACCGATGGTCATTCTTCGCACACACTATTCGCGAGTGGAACAGGTTTGGAGGGATCAGATAGTGGTAACGAGAGTACCCTCCGCCACACTGCATTAGGTGGCTTGCGGAGTATGATGTAGGTGTAGATCTTCCATCTGCGGAGGCACACGATGGGTGGAAGCAAGCCAACTCCATCCGGAAGTTGTAAAGTCTTTCATTTTATATTATAAGGAGCAGGCAAATAAAAACCGAACATCCGTTTCAAACCACAGAATGGTTTCATTCAAAAGCAGTCGCCACGCGAGTGAAGACATTCGTCCCACTGGGAGATGAAATGATCAGTTTCGTAGAACGCCCTCGGCCGCTGACGGATACGCTATCGGACCCGCTCTTGCACTTCCTCGTCCGACTGGAACCGGCGCCCGTGGATAAAGATGTGAAAATCAGACGGTGAAAGATCCAGACTGTACCTAGGATGTTGTAGTGTTTCCCAACGAAATCGCCGAATCGTAGCCTTCGACCGATTGCCAGTGTTGGGATGGGCATTATCGTGCATCAGGAAGCGTCTTCCGCTCGTCGAGTTCCTCGAGCATATAAACAGTCAATTTTCGGCGTTATGAGGACACTTGGCAGAAATTGCGACCTGTCATAGAGTTAAAACGCCCAGAGAAATGCTTCTGACGAAACCGTCCGTTGCACGATAACGCCCGTCCCTTCAGTACCAACCGGGCGAAGGATAAGTTTCGGCGATTTGATTGGAAACACTGTATCATCCTCGGTAAGCCTGGATCTTTCACCATCTCACTTTGACCTCTCTGGCGACCCGAAGAAAGACGTGAGTGGTCGTCGGTTTCAGTCGGACGAGGAAATGTAAGAGTGGGTTGCGGTTGTAGTGACATCAGTGACTGACCGCGTTTTACGAAACGGTAGGTGATTGTCTCTCACTGGGATAAATGTCTCAACACGTGTGGTGACTACTTCTGAACGGAACCATTCCATGGTACCGTTTTGTCTCCTGTTCGGGTATCATTTGACAGCCCCTCATATGTATCTCTCTTCTTCTTTCTTGTGTACTGGCTTGGCAAAAATGTGATGTTAAAAGGACTGCTTGGCGGGAATGTGATGTGAAATAGACAGTCCAGGCGGGAATATGTTGTGAAACGGACAGCAGTCTTGGGGGAAACGAGACATGGAATGCACTGTCTTCTCGGGATTGTAATGTGACAGGGACATACTTGGTGGTTATGAAATATGAAATGGAACTTCTTGGTGGGAATGTGATGTTAAATGAATGGTATTGGCGGAAGAGCTATTTTAAGTGGAGGTAATTAGTTTTTGTAACACTGCTGAAGGTAGAAGGATGTTGTTACTAATTCAATGAGTGAAAATAAAAGTGAAAGCAGTTATTTCAAAGGTCTTAAACTGTATTTCATTGAATAATCGTTGGAGGCCACATGATTAACATAATCGCTTCACCAGTTAATGTTTCTTCTTGTCAGAAATAGGATCCCACAAAAGACGACGAGGCCACCAACGAAGTAAATAGATAAGCAACATCTTATAATCTAGATGTGGAGAGGGATTAGATCCAGCTTACTTGAAATAAATGAACAACATCCATTTCAAAGACGAATCTTTGTACATTAGGCATTGAATACTCATTGCAGCCGGATATTAACAGCAGGGGTAGAAAGGTAACTTTTGTAAGAGAAGAAAAGCCTTCCGAGGCTATTTTTCCTAGGTTGTGTACGGTCGTTTATCCGTAGTAACTGTGGACGCTATGCAACAGCTATGAATTTCGTTGCAAAGTAGTGTTATGTGCGACAGGGAACACTAATAGCCAACAGGGTGACTGGATATGCCCATATTGATTTTCGCAGGTCGCAAGAAGAGGGATCGTTGGAGTATTGGGATTCGACTGCGCGACAGAAAAGGAGACACTTCACTGCGAGATTCGGGAGTGGGTGCAGTACTTCGCTCGGAGACGCAGAGTAGGGACCTGAGTGTCAGTCAAGATTAGAATTTCCCTGCGTCCTTACCGCCTAGCCGCACAGGGTAGCCGAGGGGTCTCAGCCGTCTTGTCACGATCCGCGCGGTTTCCCCCGTCGGAAGTTCGAGTCCTCCCTCGGGCATGGGTGTGCGTGTCGTCCTTAGCGCAAGTTAGTTTAAGTTAGCTTCAGTAGTGTGTAAGCTTAGGGACAAGATGACCTCAGCAGTTTGGTCCCATAAGACCTTACCACAAATTTCCAAAATTTCCTATCGCCGACGACGGACATGCAGCTACGGCCGCAGCCGACGGACGCGCTCCGCCATCCGACACCTGGTGTAGCCGCCAGCTGGCTATAGAGTGCAGCCAGCAGGCCTATAAGCAACCGATGAATGGCTAAAACTGCAGCAGTCCCACCTACAACTACAAAGTACGGTAGGGACCCTTATTTTTTTATAATGGACGCACAGGTTTTTTAGCACACTGCTTGACAATTGCTATGGAATAACTGACACTTGCTAGCGAACAACTGCTAGTTCCTTCGAAATAACGGACAATTCCTGTGGAGCGTTAGACCAATGACAGTAAAAGGAAATGTAGAATCTTGGACGTATTAACTGCAGCGAAGCCTGTGCACAAATGCTCTGTATGCTATCGACAGTTAAAACATGTCACGTCGCAATTTAAAAAAAAAGGTCGCTGAAGGTGGAAATGCTATGCCAAATTATCTCCCTAGTAGTAGATGGACCATCACAGCACAAAAGGATCTACACTCCTGGAAACGGAAAAAAGAACACATTGACACCGGTGTGTCAGACCCACCATACTTGCTCCGGACACTGCGAGAGGGCTGTACAAGCAATGATCACACGCACGGCACAGCGGACACACCAGGAACCGCGGTGTTGGCCGTCGAATGGCGCTAGCTGCGCAGCATTTGTGCACCGCCGCCGTCAGTGTCAGCCAGTTTGCCGTGGCATACGGAGCTCCATCGCAGTCTTTAACACTGGTAGCATGCCGCGACAGCGTGGACGTGAACCGTATGTGCAGTTGACGGACTTTGAGCGAGGGCGTATAGTGGGCATGCGGGAGGCCGGGTGGACGTACCGCCGAATTGCTCAACACGTGGGGCGTGAGGTCTCCACAGTACATCGATGTTGTCGCCAGTGGTCGGCGGAAGGTGCACGTGCCCGTCGATTTGGGACCGGACCGCAGCGACGCACGGATGCACGCCAAGACCGTAGTATCCTACGCAGTGCCGTAGGGGGCCGCACCGCCACTTCCCAGCTAATTAGGGACACTGTTGCTCCTGGGGTATCGGCGAGAACCATTCGCAACCGTCTCCATGAAGCTGGGCTACGGTCCCGCACACCGTTAGGCCGTCTTCCGCTCACGCCCCAACATCGTGCAGCCCGCCTCCAGTGGTGTCGCGACAGGCGTGAATGGAGGGACGAATGGAGACGTGTCGTCTTCAGCGATGAGAGTCGCTTCTGCCTTGGTGCCAATGATGGTCGTATGCGTGTTTGGCGCCGTGCAGGTGAGCGCCACAATCAGGACTGCATACGACCGAGGCACACAGGGCCAACACCCGGCATCATGGTGTGGGGAGCGATCTCCTACACTGGCCGTACACCACTGGTGATCGTCGAGGGGACACTGAATAGTGCACGGTACATTCAAACCGTCATCGAACCCATCGTTCTACCATTCCTAGACCGGCAAGGGAACTTGCTGTTCCAACAGGACAATGCACGTCCGCATGTATCCCGTGCCACCCAACGTGCTCTAGAAGGTGTAAGTCAACTACCCTGGCCAGCAAGATCTCCGGATCTGTCCCCCATTGAGCATGTTTGGGACTGGATGAAGCGTCGTCTCACGCGGTCTGCACGTCCAGCACGAACGCTGGTCCAACTGAGGCGCCAGGTGGAAATGGCATGGCAAGCAGTTCCACAGGACTACATCCAGCATGTCTACGATCGTCTCCATGGGAGAATAGCAGCCTGCATTGCTGCGAAAGGTGGATATACACTGTACTAGTGCCGACATTGTGCATGCTCTGTTGCCTGTGTCTATGTGCCTGTGGTTCTGTCAGTGTGATCATGTGATGTATCTGACCCCAGGAATGTGTCAATAAAGTTTCCCCTTCCTGGGACAATGAATTCACGGTGTTCTTATTTCAATTTCCAGGAGTGTAGATGTAGTCCTGGTGGTGAAAAAGAACAGACCTGTCACTCCTTGCAGATTATTGCAGACATTGCAGCGGCTGCCAGTACACGTGCCTCAGACAGAAACATTTCACGGTGATTAAATCAGGATGTTTTGTATGCTCGGAGGCTTCCTAAGTTTATCCCGCTTCAGTCAGATCATCGTCGAGAAATAGTATGATGATGTAGCGACCGCGTTGATTGACATCAGCAGCAGTGGTCCAGAGTGATGTTTTCCGACGACGTCCACTTCACTGTGGCAAGTGACTGTGGCCACCAGTGGAGAGATGCGGGAACAGTTTTCCTACAACGGAACGTTCATGAACGTGATCGGTATGGCCAAAGTGTTACGGTGTGGGCAGGCATTACGTACATTATACAAGAATATTCCGCATCATTTCAGTCTGTTTATGGGTGCGGTAGAACCCGAATTTCCGTTCATGGGCGACGATGCCCGACTACACAGTACCACTGAGGTGTCGGACACGCTGAAAAGTGAACGTATGTAATGGCCTGCACACTCCCACACCTAAACGCTATAGCGCGGACCTGGGATTATCTTGACAGACGTGTTTCTCATCGTACACTCCCCTCCCCGAACCGTGCAAGGCTTGCAAACCGCCTTGATAGAGGAGTGGTACAAATCCCTCAAGGATTCCTCAACAGCTTGGTAGCCAGCGTTAATAACAGGTCCAAAAAGTGCGTTAGTGCCCATGGTGGGCATATTCGTTACCCAGAATCCGATGTCGACCTTTAAGTTTTGAATCTAATCTGTGTTAAACATGAACGTTATTTATGCCTGCTGTCCTGCGAAATTAAAGAGAAAAGAGAAGATAAACAGCGAACAAAACAACGAGGTCACAATGGTATCAATTGCTATACAAACTATTCCACAAGAGGAAGGCTTTTAAGTTGGACAGGGACCTCGAACAGACAGACCCTCTGACAATTTAAGCAGACACTGAAAATAATTATAGACTTTCAAGGCTGGAAGATATGAATGTATTGGTTGTAGCCCTCAGGCATGTTGTTAGAATCGGTCATCCGAAAGGGAAAACCACTGTTTTCCCATACCCAGGGACTTCTTAGAGCATATACTCGACGTAATGAGACATTCGATTTGGGAGAATTATACAGAGAGTTTGTAGAAAGCTGCGGCAGGACTGTATATGAGTACGACACATCTGGATTTAGGTTATATAATCAGGTACGACAACCATAATGCCTAACAGGAATACTGATTTAAAAATTGTTCAGATCAATGCAATGCGTAGCGACACAGTTGTGTCAGAGATACGGAACGTGTCAGAAGATCTAGATATAGAGATATAGATGTCGTATACATTCACGAACCTTACATTAAAAACGGGAAATTGTTCAATTGTCCAATGGGTGCCAGAGTGGTTGATAGTGGAGTGAATCCAATGGCAGTGATAGTGATACTGAAAAGGGAAATAGTTGTTACAAGCATTTCACAGGTAAATGACGAGCATTCAATAACAGTGGGGCTAAAGGTACCACAGGGTACCTTTTTACTTACTAACTCTCATCTCCAATACGACCATGAAATACAACCATACCTATACTACATTCACCGAAACAAGAAACGTATTGTAAACACGGCAAGGCGCGTGACTACAGCGCTCCCGTCGAGGGGTGTACAAGGCAGGGGCGTCAGAAATTAAAAAATGAAAGTCTTGGTTTTTATAATTTGGCGCCTGATGATAAAGTGATCCGAGAACTACCTACCGACCCCTTTTTTTACATTACATTAAAATTTATTGTCACTGAAAAAGAGAAATATTTAAGCTTTCAGGAAAAGTTGTTTTTTCGCGTTACTCTATATTCATCACGCCATATCTCCTAAACTGTGTGTCGCACAGCAAAATTATTTTATAATTGCCTTCAGTACTATATGGTGATGACGTCCGCAAATTTTCTGCGCAATAGAGTCAGTATTTGTGAAGTAATAAATTAAAATCTCACGTCTGATGCAGAACTTTTACCAAATCATCATCCGAAATATAGTACGCGACAAACTTTTCCCCTTTAAATTTTTTTGTGGGGATGTAAGCGAGAAAAGGTTCAGAAAGGTTTGAATTTAATTTTGTAGTTTTTTCGAATGTGATGGGTGCAACCGTTTGTCCTTTACGAGTGGAAACTCAAATGTGGAAATTAGACTGCAATATAGAGGAGAGAGAGAGAGGAGCGGTTTTTTATAAACCTCAAGGAAAACAGTTCAAGTTCGACAGAGTGAACCTTGTTTCGTCCTTTCTCATTATTATTACTAGTATTGTTATTAAAATTAACAATTATGTGTGAATAGAGCGTTTTGTTAGCAACCTGAATGAAAATAAATCTGCTTCGACAGAATGAACTCAGTTTAACATTATTGTTAAATTTATTTCGTACATTGTTGCCCAGGTTTCTCACGGTCCGCTGTGACAGTTCGGCAGTCAGCTGAACGCCGCCAGCCGCAAAGCGTGCGGCAAGGATTTTCCACACCCCTACGTATCACGTGAACACCGAATGCTTTCTCTGGAAACGAGCGTAGTCACTCACGTGACACTGTTTATGTTTCGTCCCAGCTCTCGGTGAATAGACTGTAGAAAAGTTAAAATGGGCTACAGAGATTGGAGGGAATAGGTTTCATGTTTATACGCTAGATGCAAATTCTAAATATGTGCTCTGGAACAGTAGAGACACAGATGAAAGAGGGACACAATATCAGAACTGAATCTATTGGTAATGAACAGACCTGGATATCCACGGACATATAAAAATAGAGCAGGGGCAGAACCAAACATTGATGTGACGCTAGCCAACGTAGGCGCATCAAGTAGACTACAAGCATGGGAGGTATTGAACAGGGTAACAACTAGCGACCATAACATGATCATTTTCCATCTTACAGACAGAGATAACTCCGACAGAACGGGAAACAATGTTGGGAAGTTTCTTCACTATAAGAACGCTAATTGGGCCAGAATGAGGGCGGAATTAGATTTACGATTACCGTCTGATAGTGGTTTCGATGTTGATGAGGCAGCAAAGTATATACAAATAAAATTCAAGATCTCATGGATATTTTCATACCTAGGCGACCGTTATTCCGTGGTTAGAGAGTCCCATCCCATAGACCACCGCTTTAACTGAACGTAAAAGAAATGTACGGCGTGTTAGGCGTACATACCAGAGATCACTTGGTAATCGAGAGAGAGCTAGGAGATTACAGATTTATAGACTTATAAAAGAAGCCTACAAACAAGAGATAATCAATACACTGGGAAACTTGTGTAAAAAAAAAAAACAATTCCAAACAAATGTGTGGGGTATGCCATACAAAAGCGTAAGTCAGAAGTTATAGACGCCACTCACCCTGTCTAGGTTGCAGAAGCCAGACGGCACAACTACCTTTGGATGGAGGGACGCAGCTGAGTTTCTACTGGAAGTTTTGCTTACCAGCGAAAGTCAGGAATCAGACAACGAACGTCAGCAGCAACAAAGGACACAAATGACAGAGGAATATTATATTGTGGGTGTGGTTGTTCCATTTGCTCAACAAGATGTGAGCAAAGCTAAAGACCCACTAAAGAACAGATCACCTGGAGTAGACAAAATTACGGCAAAAACTCTACAAAACCTAAAAAGGGAAATAGTACCTTTTTAACACAAATGCTCAACAAATGTCTCATACAGGGTAGGGTGCCAAGGTTGTGGAAGGTAGCTGAGTCGATTATTATTAAAAAAAAGGGGGGGGGGGGGAAACAGGGACTCTAAATTGACTAAGAGTTATCGTCCGATATGATTGTTGAATACAATAGGGAAAGTTCAGGAAAGACTTCTTTGTGGACGTCTGCATGACCACAAAGAGTTTGGCTTTAGGAAAGGGAAGTCAATAGATGATTACGTAAACAGGGCACTTCAAATTGTCTTCAATTCCTCGACGAAGTATGTAATCGGAATGACTATCGGCAGTCAGGGTGCTTTTGAGAACCTATGGTGGCCCTTCCTATTTGCAAGGCTACAAGACCTAAGGATTCCAAAGTATCTCTATTTAAGTTTGGTAGATTACTGTAAAGACAGGACAGTGAAGTGGAATGATCTAGAGCATTCAGTCACACGAAAAATTACTGAAGGCTGCCCTCAAGGGTCAATTTGAGGTCCAATATTTTGGGATATTTTTACAGAGCCGTTATTAGAAATCCTGGACAATTGTGATGACGCTGCTGGGGTAGTAGGTTATGCAGAAGACTTGTCAGTTATTATAAAAGGTGATTCTAAAAATTGTATTGAGAAATGTGCAAACACCGTGCTAACATTACTGGACCAGTGGTGTAGTGGAAATAAACTTCAGGTGGCAGCTGCCAAAACAAAATATATATTACTCAAAGGGAAGTTATCAACAGGAAGAGGCCGGATTATTAAACTACAGGGTGCCTCTTTCAGGTGGGAGGTGGTATGTAGATACCTGCTGCTATATTTAGATGAAGGGTTGAACTTCAATGCACATATTACAAAGGTTTGTGAAAAAGTTACGAATTTAATTAACTAGATCTGTACACTTGCTACAGGTGACTACAGATTACCTCCAAGCGCCATTAAAACATATCATGAGTCGATATTACTTTCGATTGTGTCTCTTAGGGCCAGTGCCTGGGCGCACAGGCTCCAACAGGTGCAAGCTGTGAGATTGTTGGGACGAATGCAACGAAACATACTTATCATATTGACGGGTGCTTTTAAGACAACGCCAGTTTAGGGGCTATTAGTGGTCCTAGGGCATTATCCAGTTGATTTGCAAATTAGAAGACGAGGAGCCTTGTACTGGTTGCATAAGGGCGACTTAAATAGAGTGCAGCAGATAACGGAGCACAGAGTTGAAGATAAAGCACAGTTAGTGCAATGGATGAACAGGGAATGGCAATCTGTTTGGGATCATATAGACACCGGTAGACGAATCCGCGATGAATTTCCACAGATTGAAGAGAGATATTACGTGAAACATATAAATATGACTAGAGGTGCAATACACTTTTTAACCGGACATGGTTCATTCCCGACGTATTTGCGGAAAACAAACAGTACAGATAATAGTAACTGCTAATGTGGTGCGGAGGGGAATACCGAACACATGGTATACGAGCATGACGCTGCAGAATAAAGTGTGTATGTGGTAGAAATGTCTATGAAATAGTGCGTGATCCTAATGAGTGTGACATACTACGTGTGTTGTCTGATAGGTATTCGACAACTCTAATGCTGCCGCTGGAGGGGATGCAGCACAGCAGGCATTACGGAGATTTAATCGTCGGCAGCAGGTGGACCAAATGGTCGAGGGGCCTGCAGCAGCCACAAGAGCGAAGCGAGTTACCTCATCCAGTGCGGCAGTTGATTCCATCATTGGAAATGCCTCGGATGCACCACTCAATGTATATAATCACCGCCGCTTCCTTTGGTATGCTCCGCGTGGCCGCGCCCTCGCGGCGTATTTTACGACTCAACGAGAACAGGGTAGCATCTCATCATCAGAGACCGAGAATGAATCGGACGGGTGATGTTGACAGAGGATGTGTTGCAGTTTGACTCCTTGTGACCAGGGTGATTATGACCATAACTAAGCTTCAGTAGAATAGAGTAGTAGAATAGGTAGCTTACGATTTTATAAGAAGGATTATCTGAGACAGTTGTGTAGGTTAGTTTAACAACTCGCCTCCTGAGCCGGTCGAGACGTATTTTCTTCCAGATGTTTATATAATGCTTCTTACTCCACGCCCGCCCACGTGAACAAGAGGCAGAGTTCATTTCTTTCATGTTAAGGAACTATGCCTCGTGGATCAGCCATGTCTTGAAAAGATCTACCAAGACCCAGGCTTGTGAATTCGAGGTATATCTTACAAGCTTGTGATGGAGATGACGGAAATAAGTTAGGGAATTCTTTTGGTGGTGGGTCTTATCTCTATTTTCTATTTTCATTAATACTATGTTTTATTATTCATTGTAATTATATTTTAAAACATTTTTAAGGAAATGTTTTGACAAATAGTAGCAGCCCGGGTCCCCGGCCCTAGGGACGGGCAACTCAAATGTTCTTTGAGTCTAAGAATGCTGAAACTTATTTATATTGTTTGTACAACTTGCCAATACAACTAGAAAATTGTAATATTAAACAGCCTGCTATAGTTTCACCAGACAGCAGGTTTCTTGGTGCATTAAATGAAAAAAAAAATCGTCCTGCTTTCTCATGTGTTGAAATCTATATCATTTTTATTGTAACTATGCCACTCTACCTCTGTTACGTATGTACCGTTTGTCATGTCGCCTGTCATTGCCTGTTATTATTCCCGTCCAACAATGTCTCTTGCAATTATCAAGCGCTTTGTTTCTTTAGTAATGCTAAAAAGATAACAAGCATTTTGTATTAGTGATTTGCATTCGTGCTAACATCCCTCATGCAAAAAATTGTTGTGGTCCTGAAAATAACAGTTTGCGATATGATCTATTGACCTCTCCGCGGCTCCCATTCCCTTTATTTATTGTGCAGATATCGCACTCCAGTGAAAATTACATTAAATTTAAAAAATGTAAAAATTCAACCATTACGTAATGACACCTTATGTGGGGCTCTGTCTTCACAAGAATGTATCTCTTCAGCAGATTACATAGCAAACAATATGTAGACGCGAATTAAACTGTAATCTTTTCAAAAGCAGTTAACCTTACACTAATTATTATTGTAAAGTACTGACTTACACGTCATGTAAACGAGATGGAAAGGTAACAGATTAAACGACATAAAATCTTCAACAGTTCTGTCTAAGGCACTAAACAGAATTTCGCTATATACCATTACGGTTAAATGTAATTTCCTAACAAAGTTGCACCATTTTTTAAGATAAGATATTCGATACATCAAATATGATAATTTCTTAGGTGTTTTTGAAACAAATTTTACCCGAAATGCCCAGAATCTACATGATACAATGCTTATAGGAATGTATCAGAATGTTTCTTACATGCTGTGTTGGTTGGTAGCATAGCGTGAGCCTATTGTGCTAATAAACTTACGTCCTAAAACCCTTCGTTTGCGTGCTATAACCCGTTCATCATAAGAATAAAATGGCTCTGAGCACTATGCGACTTAACTTCTAAGATCATCAGTTGCCTTGAACTTAGAACTAATTAAACCTAACTAACCTAAGGACATCACACACATCCATGCCTGAGGCAGGATTCGAACCTGCGACCGGAGCGGTCGCTCGGCTCCAGACTGTAGCGCCTAGAACCGCACGGCCACTCCGGCCGGCGCATAAGAATAAACCTGATGTAAACAAACACAAACGCGATGATTTGTCAGAAGCCATAGCAACCGTACACAGGTGTTGTTACCCACTTGGAAGTAGGTCCTACGTACAAATTAGATAAATTGTTATTGAGTTACGATAAATAACACTTTCAGATTTTCAAATGTATTAACAGCCATCACGCTTTAGCTACGTAGTTTTTATTTTAAAAATGGTGTATGGTTACAGCCAGTGCACTGTTCTGCTTGATTGCTACTCTGTTGATGCGCGCTATGAAAATGGCTTAGGCTACTTCCTGTCCCGTAGTGAAACTTGCGTGTCGGAACACGGTTAAGAAGTGCTGAGTAATAGGTTGTTCTTAATGTTTTTCATAATTTATAGAGATAGTCGGCTTTGAAGTTTTCCGAAGGACGGTGTTAGATGCAGTTGAGGCAAATATTCCAGCAGGACGTATAGCGCAATCGACAGTGTAATTGACTGAAAATCTCATCTAAGTCATTGATCTTTCTCGTTCAATTTGAAATACCTACATTTCGTAATTGTAAAATTCTTTATTTTTTGTGAATAATGCACGTCTTCTCGTTTCTAATTACATATTGCACGCGAAATTCCTATTTTCATTTCAAATATGTTTATGAAAGATTGTTAATGGAAGTTGCTTAAATTAAGGAAACATAACAATTTAATTTTTAAGGCAAAAATGAAAAGCAAAATAACACAGATGTTGATGAGTGTCGTAGAAACATGAAAAATAATCATTTTCACAGCATCAAGTACACCATACAAATGCTGCGTTTTTACATTTGCCATGTACGATTATAGTATGAATCCAACAGAATTGATCTGGAGCCGAGTTACGGAATTTGGGCCGAGAAGTAACAACACTGTTAAGCTGTCGACGTACTGGAACTAACGCACGCAGGCTTTTCACGGGTCACTGCCGAATGCTGGTGGAATATAGAATGGCTCGTCATAAAAGAAGATTAAACAATGCGGCACCTGGTTGGCTTTGTGGATTCTGTTGTTGTTGGGCTCATTATCAACGTAACACCTGGCACTTCCAGAACTTAAATGTATTTCTCCGATTCGATAAGGAAGAGCTAAGAGATTGCCAGACGACTGACCGTAATTAACACCTTCAGTACCGCGAAATCCCTGCAGTATGCTTTTGCATCACCCACAGCTCACTCAGAAAAATTACCCCGTATGTAAGTCAGAAATTTTCATCACACTTGTTTTTAATTAGAATACTACGTCAGGTGAGAATGGGAGTATTTTATGCTTTCCGTGTGGTCAGCTAAGAAGCTCGCGGTAGTGCTGGAGTTTCGCTGAAATCCACTCCACGTGAAACGAAATCCAATGAGATTCAACCAAATGCGGAACAATACGTGGCGTAATGTTTAACATCAGATATATTCTTATGATGAACAGAGTATAGTATCTCTCAATGTGGAGGACATCGTAAGCAGTTTGGATCAGAAAAGCTATTCAAGGAGAAAAGAAAACCATATACGTTGCTGTCAGTTAACACCAACTTAATTCACTCACAGTGGGTGCTCAATATGACTGCCACCAACATGAAGACTTTTATGTACCGCCTGTTGATGACTTACCGAAACCTTGGCAAGATAGCCGCATATCACTTATGATTCAGCTGTTACTTGTATCCGTGCCATATCTTGTGGTGTCTCTACGTGTGTATCGCATACCAGGGTTTTCATGTATCCCCAGAAATGAAAATACAGTAGCGTCATGTAGGGTGAGTGAGGGGGCCAAGAGTTCCGTAAGACCTCATTAGGTGATTCAGAAAATGTATCGGAGTTGGTAGCGGTCATATTATAAGCGCCTTATGTATGTGAATTAGGCTGTGGTGTAATGGCTATAATGTACAAGGTCTCCTTCACTCCATTATTGGTCTGTGTGATTCTAATTGCCTACGTTCTTCACATATCAACACCAAACCCGGTTGGACGTTTATATGCCTGCTAGTTCTGCAGATGTATGATGAAATACAATAAATTATTCAGATGTATAAAACGAGACAAAATGCAAATGTGATGAAGGCTGGAATTCGATTGTAGAAGCAGGAACAGAAGGAAAAATAACACATTGTGGACTGGAGAATGGGTTGATATGGGAAGCTAATTGTTATAATATTGCACAGAGCAAAATTGCTACAAGCATTAGTCACAAGATATTTTATATTTTGGGCATCCGCAGCAGCTGAAAGGCGTGATTTTAAGAAGAATTCAACTGACGGCTGGTAAAATTCTTGTTTTTCGTACATAGCCGGTTTCGCGGGCTACAGCAGCATTATCCGATGCAATAACGTTCAAAGGCCATAGGTGTATTCATCGCTCCTAATCAAGATATATTACTTAGTGAATATTGTCGACTTTACGTTGCCGAACGAAGGTAGACAAAGACGTAATCCATCAATTTCTTAAAAACTGCTGGTGGGTGGATCCTCTAGTTATAGACCTTTGCTTTAAAGCTTGCCTGCAGGGTAACCCGGTGTTGGGAAGCGTAGAAGGGGCTCATGCAAGCGACTAAGATAGACTGTCTGATGATGCGCCTTTAGGCCGCGAAACGGGTTGTATGTCAATAAAACTATGATTTTACTAGTTGTCAGCGGAGTTCTTCTTAACATTATACAACCACTTGGTTTAAGAATCGTGAAAGAAGGTTGTATACGTGTAAGAGATACGAAGACACCGGAAGGTTTCAAATAATTTTTCTAAGTCCCTTATAAGCCACTTGAGGTATAAGGATGTAGTGATAAACGTACAACCACTTCTGTTAAGGATACCGGATCTCCAGAGCGTAGATTAGTTTTACCGGAATTAATTTCTCTTTCCTCGAAGATGTAGTAAAATTCCGAAAACGCGACTGTGTTGAAAAATTATTTAGGCAAACTTCACATGTTGGAGCGCAGCGTACTGGTAACTGCACTGGAGGTAGGATCAGATCAGTTTGGAAGGTCGAGGAAGTGCACATGGCGTATGGCCTTCAACGACGCACTACTGTCAGGTGGGCGAATATCAATGGATGGCCGTGCACTCCTGCAAAACATTCGCTTATGGCAACAGTGCATTAGCTCCAATAGTAATCTAATGGCATAAAACAGTTTCATTATACCTGCTTAAATGTTTTAAAATTCGACCTGGCGAACTCAGAGCTAAGGAGACCAGCTCAGGGCTGGTGAGGCAATTGGAATGCCAACAAGGCATACGGCCGATGTATCGGTATACAGGTCACCAGGCGAGCATTGCCACACAACCTCCGAACAAGGGAGGCTAAGGTGCAAGAGCCGTAGTGATTCATAACAGGGTAGTACGAAACAACACATCGTAAATTCAGCAGCAGAGCGCCACTGCAGTACTCAGACGTTGTAGAAATACCCGACCTCGTCGACCCAAATAAATTATTGAGTTACCACATCGTGGCAAGTAGCGCTGACAAGATCAATAAACGACGGAAAACTCGATCATGCCTCCACGGCCACTGTGTCGTAGACATTCGTTCGGTTCTTTAAATAACGAGGCTATTGGAGTACAGAGGCACGTCCAGTCGTGCCCCCATCCCGTCCGTGTCGCTAGAACCATACAGAATGATAGACTACTGAGTTTCGTGAAACCATAAAAAGTTGCTAGATGATGGTTTATTGCTGTCTTCAACACCGAGCCGCAGCCATCTTGATGCAAGTCACAGCTGTGGTCTTCCGTTGTTTTACTGGGACATCGCAGTTGAGGAGAAGACTGGCGTGTGGATTGTCCTCCACCAATGATGGTCATTTGCAGATGATCTGCGACCTGTCATCTCTACGCATTCGATGCGTGGACCACTCTTCCACATCCGATGTCTGGCCTTCTGCGCACAATGTGACTGCAGCTCCCCGGATCACAACTGTATATTGGAAATTAGGGTTTGACGTTTCACGTACGTTCACAGTCTCCCGTATAAAATATATTGTGTTAGTTAGCAACACAACTCTTGTATTCAGTTTGTGAAATAAACGACTACGAAAGGCTATTAGCAATTCCTCATATGGTATCATTCCTGGGTCAACTATTCAGTTGCAACAGATGTCGCATCCTAGAGCAGAAACATGACGATCCTTTTCGATGTCATTTGGAATAATGTGTATAGGTCTGTGTCAGTGCAGATATGAGTTATACTCCACAATGCGATTTGTAATTAATAAACTAAACTCATTGAACAGGAGCTTTAGCACTCCTTCAGTGAACACTGAACACAAAAGGCGGTCTACACTAAAATAAATATCTTTATAACGTACATAAGATATACGTGAAGCTGAAAGATTCAAAAACTGTCCAGGTGGGAGTAGGCCTCGTGCACTGACGGTTTCGGACAAATTTAAGTATGTGTATAGACAGTTCATCCATTCCTGGAATCGAGTACCTCGACGATTTTTGCCTGTTATCGACATTCATACTGGTAAGATATCGATCCCAGGGATTACAAAACTCTCGAGAATAATACAATTTCAGATTTGAAGTGATATAACAAATGTCAAAAGAATTATTTTTTTAGTATGTTGTAATTACAGATTAACAATTTTCTAATTTTTTTCCTTCTACTGTGAATTCTTGCTTCTTGACAGATTCGATGATTCTACGTCAGTGGAAAGTACGCTTTGGGTTTTAATGAATGTGTTTGTGAGTATCAAAATAAGTGACGTAAATCACCGAATATTTCGATTACAGTGACTTAGTACCTAGTGTTTATATGACCACAAGGGACCTTCGACCTTAGAATGTGACGTAAATTTCAGCTTGATACATTTAACCATTCCCGAGAAAAAGGGGTATTAATAGACAGACGGATAGATAGACAGTCTGTTAACAAATGACAATTATTTTGTGATATATAAGTACCGTACGTACATATTAACAAATTTATGATTTCTTCCATTGGTTGCACTGGTGAATCCTCAATTTTTGCCAGATTTCATGTTAGTACGCTATAGGTTTTGTTGAGTGAGTTTGCGAGTGTCAAAATATGTGAGCTAAATGGCAATATTGCATCCATTTAGAAGCCTCAGTTGTTTTACTCCGATAAGGGATGATAGTCCTTAGTATGGTGCTTTAATTTCAACTTGATAAATCTGTCCTTTCGTGAGAAAAGCTATATTAACTGTCGGATAGACGGATAGATAGACAGACAATGTGATCCTATAAAGGTTCCCTTTTTAGCGACTGAGGTACGGAATCCTGAAAACTAGTTTATGGAAATAAATGTAAATTTCCAAATAGTGACGTGCTGCAATTTTCTGCATTTATATTTATATATATGCACTTCATTAATCAGCGTTGAAAAAAGGATACTACAATCCCTGTGCTTCATTTTCATTACATTTTCGGAGGAAATGAACCGACTGATAAACTCTAAATTTTCCAAGATAAGTGCAAATCATTCTGTGTGACAAACTTATTTATTTAGTGCAGGAGATCGTGAAGCAAAATGTCGACAAGAATTTTAATAATGTGAAACATCTTTCGTTCTTTTCGTGCATGTTTTATCTTTAATTACCCATTCTATGAATTTATTTGTGTAGGACATCCGATAATAAGATTAGAAAATTCTTATATCATTCAGATAGAAGATAAAAAAATCCGCAGACTTTGTTACGTCCCGTAGATTGGCAGAGCTCACCAGTAACTGAACACTAAATTATAAGCTCAACAGTAAGATCTTCTGCACACACTCACACGTGGATGGCTGAATTGTTATTTTTGGCTAACCTATGCAGTTACGTCCGCTGCTGCCTCAAGTTCATCCAAGGAGAGTGGGCAAGACAAATGAAAACTCGAATTAGTAAATTATTAGTACTGCTATAGTGATGGTATCTACAAGCATTATTCCTGGCGGAGGTGTTCATAGTAATACAGTCAGTGGATCTGGCTAAATTATAGCATGAAATAGAAACTACGTATTTCAGATTTATCTTGCTGACTTTATGTAGTAAACTGAGTTTAACTACACTCCTGGAAATGGAAAAAAGAACACAATGACACCGGTGTGTCAGACCCACCATACTTGCTCCGGACACTGCGAGAGGGCTGTACAAGCAATGATCACACGCACGGCACAGCGGACACACCAGGAACCGCGGTGTTGGCCGTCGAATGGCGCTAGCTGCGCAGCATTTGTGCACCGCCGCCGTCAGTGTCAGCCAGTTTGCCGTGGCATACGGAGCTCCATCGCAGTCTTTAACACTGGTAGCATGCCGCGACAGCGTGGACGTGAACCGTATGTGCAGTTGACGGACTTTGAGCGAGGGCGTATAGTGGGCATGCGGGACGTACCGCCGAATTGCTCAACATGTGGGGCGTGAGGTCTCCACAGTACATCGATGTTGTCGCCAGTGGTCGGCGGAAGGTGCACGTGCCCGTCGACCTGGGACCGGACCGCAGCGACGCACGGATGCACGCCAAGACCGTAGGATCCTACGCAGTGCCGTAGGGGACCGCACCGCCACTTCCCAGCAAATTAGGGACACTGTTGCTCCTGGGGTATCGGCGAGGACCATTCGCAACCGTCTCCATGAAGCTGGGCTACGGTCCCGCACACCGTTAGGCCGTCTTCCGCTCACGCCCCAACATCGTGCAGCCCGCCTCCAGTGGTGTCGCGACAGGCGTGAATGGAGGGACGAATGGAGACGTGTCGTATTCAGCGATGAGAGTCGCTTCTGCCTTGGTGCCAATGATGGTCGTATGCGTGTTTGGCGCCGTGCAGGTGAGCGCCACAATCAGGACTGCATACGACCGAGGCACACAGGGCCAACACCCGGCATCATGGTGTGGGGAGCGATCTCCTGCACTGGCCGTACACCACTGGTGATCGTCGAGGGGACACTGAATAGTGCACGGTACATCCAAACCGTCATCGAACCCATCGTTCTACCATTCCTAGACCGGCAAGGGAACTTGCTGTTCCAACAGGACAATGCACGTCCGCATGTATCCCGTGCCACCCAACGTGCTCTAGAAGGTGTAAGTCAACTACCCTGGCCAGCAAGATCTCCGGATCTGTCCCCCATTGAGCATGTTTGGGACTGGATGAAGCGTTGTCTCACGCGGTCTGCACGTCCAGCACGAACGCTGGTCCAACTGAGGCGCCAGGTGGAAATGGCATGGCAAGCCGTTCCACAGGACGACATCCAGCATCTCTACGATCGTCTCCATGGGAGAATAGCAGCCTGCATTGCTGCGAAAGGTGGATATACACTGTACTAGTGCATGCTCTGTTGCCTGTGTCTATGTGCCTGTGGTTCTGTCAGTGTGATCATGTGATGTATCTGACCCCAGGAATGTGTCAATAAAGTTTCCCCTTCCTGGGACAATGAATTCACGGTGTTCTTATTTCAATTTCCAGGAGTGTATAATACTGATGATAATGGTACTCTTTGTAAAAGTGGTAATAGTAGTAGCAGGATGACTGGGTGTTGTGTGCTGTCCTTAGGTTAGTTAGGTTTAAGTAGCTCAGAGCCATTTGAACCATCTAGGGGACTGATGACCACAGATGTTAAGTCCCATAGTACTCAGAGCCACTTGAATAATTTTTTTTTAGTAGGAGCAGTAATTGTTGCTGTTTTGGAGGTGGTGGTGATGGTGGTAGGTGTTGTGCTATAATAGATTTTTATGAAACTGAATAATCCAAAGAACATGTTATACAGTATTGTAGACACATTTAACACGTCTTTAACTCGGCTGTGATATGTTCCAACCCTCATATACCGCAGCTGCACCCATCTCTTTCGCATTGCGTCTTATGGGAATCAAGGTCAAGTCACTGAACGGAGAGCGAAAACTATTGTATAGTACATACTTTGATTTACACTATTTTCCGAGGGAAAAATCACATTCTGGTTCTGCGCAATCAAACATAAGCAAATTTATTAGTTACACCTGCCACGTGATTTATCAAGGCGAATAGTACGATTTAGGAAACAATCTGAGCAGGCCTCTTAGATTGTTTGTAGGTAATACTGTAATTTACCATCTCGTAATGTCATCAAACGAGCAGAACGAGTTGCAAAATCTTTCAGAAAATATATCTGCATGGTGCAAAAAAGTGGTAATTGACTCAATGAGAAGTGTGAAGTCATCCAGATGAGTCCTAAAACGAATCAGATCAATTTCAGTTACACGATAAATCACACAAATCTAAAAGCTGTAAGCTCAGCTACATAGTTAGGGATTATAGTTACGAATAACTTAAACTGGAACTTCACATAGAAAATTTTGTGAGGAAAGGAAACCAAAGACTCCGATTTATTGGCAGAACACCTAGAAAATGTGCAGTTCTACTAAAGAGACTGCTTAAACTACGCTCGTTCGTCATACTCTAGAGTACTGCTGTGCAGTATGGTATCCACGTAAGATAGGATGGACGACATCGAAAAAGTTCAAAGAAGGGCAACTCCTTTTGTATCATCGCGAAACAGGGGAGAGATTGTCACTGATATGTTATATGAATTGGGTTGGCAATCATTAAATCAGGTGCGTTTTTTTCTGCTGCAGGACCAATTTTAATCGCCAGCTTTCTTCTGAGAATATGAAAATAATTTGTCGGCGCCTGCCTACATAAGGTGAAAAGATCATCATAATAAAGAAAGACAAATCAGAGGTCGCACGCAACGATTTATGTATTCGTTTTTCCGTCAAGCTGTTCGAGAGTGGATCAGTGAAGAAGCAGCTAAAGGGTGCTTCGATCATCCTTCTGAATTGAATCAGTAGATGTAGATGACATAAACAATCTGCTGAAAAACCTTTTACCACTTTCCTATTAACGTCAAATTACCTGTTGAGTGGCAACACCCTGCCACATTCTGGATATTCAAGTACACGACATTTTCAGTCCACCGGTAACGTTACGAAATTCAGCAACATCATTTTGTAAGCTATGTTCTAAATAGAGACAGCAAAGACGAAAACAGTGGAATGGAATGAATAGATTCATGAAAATAGGATATAAGGTGAACATCAAAAACAGCAAGACAAGGGTAATGGAATGTAATCGAATTAAATCAGCTGATGCTGAGGGAATGAGTAAACTAAACGCTAAAAGCAGTAGAGGGGTAACGCAATTTCGGCAATAGAATAACTGCAGACGGTCGAAGTAGGCAGCGTATAAAATGTAGACTGACAATGACAAGAAAAACCTTTCCGAGGTCGAGAAATTTGTTGTTGTTGGCTTCAGTCCGAAGACTGATTTGATGCAGCTCTCCATGTTACTCTATCCTGTGTAAGCTTCAAAAAATGGTTCAAATGGCTCTAATCACTATGGAATTTAACATATGAGGTCATCAGTCCCCTAGAACTTAGAACTACTTAAACCTAACTAACCTAAGGACATCACACACATACATGCCCGAGGCAGGATTCGAGCCTACGACCGTAGCAGCAGCGCGGAATGCCAGTGTGACAGTAACTGAGGTAACTGCTCCATCCAAACTCTGAAAGAATTTTTTAATATCCTCCGACAGCCTAAGGAGAATTTCAACTGAGTTCGTAATGAAATTATTTCGAGATTAATTAAAACTTTTAAACTAGATCATGTAAATTTTATGAGTAAATAATTGTCTGAGTCTAAGTAAGTTCCGGCTAGTTTTAAATTTTCTCCTTTGTAACACCTCTGGGCATCTTCCTGTTGCGATGGGTTACGCTATCTGGTACGGTACGAACATTTCATTTGTACCTATATTTACTAACAACGACCTCTAGTTCTCAGTAGAGAAAGCATTGCCAAATAAGTTATTGGGTAATAAGAATGTATGTTAAATTTGCACAATACAAATAATTACGGCTCTGCCATGGAATTATAACGTTTCATTGACTGCATGAGCGTAGCTTAGATGTAGTTGTACAGCTGCCATATTTATTTCAGCTACCTTTTAAGCTCTCTCCACCGAATATCTGTTACAGACTTCAGGAAGGGACTGAACGATTAGCTAGTAGCGGCTAACAGTCTTATTAGCATCTGTGCGTGATATAGTCCCATGCAGCGTGTACAAATATTACTGTGATTGATACCTCGGAAGGAAATAGTATGCTCTATAACTTTTAGCTCACCATCGCAGTAAATTAAGGTTAAAAGATACATGTTATGCTTCAGTACATCTTGAGCAGTCTTCTCTTCGTGTAATGAGAGTACCATATCGTATGTATATAAATTAGTAGATGATAAATTTGGAAGGAATAAATTTATGAGGTAGGAGTCACATGCTCCCCATAAAGCATAGCTACAAAACTAGCGGTCTTAATGTTTATATTCAATGGATGTGTGGCAATCAACACTTTTATATATAAAAAGATAGAGACGGAGGTATACAACACAAAGACAACGCCACATGAATGGTCGAGCAGTTTACCAGAAAATATTGCGGTAAATAAGTTACCTTACTATAGGGATAAGTTTTAACTACGTCAGGGAGTATTTTGCCAGAATCTTATCCTTTTAGTGACCTACATACCTCATTCGGATTACAAAATGAAAAACTGACTTTTTCCACGATGTATCACCCATACGTAGAGAGGCCTCATTTGCATGAACATTTACTACATTAATAGATCAATAAAATTTTTACTTACGGATTCATATAGGAGACAAAACAAGAAATTCAATGGCAGTAACCACAGACCGATTAAGTGAATATTTAACATTTCGGAAGACATAATGAGCAAGTGTCAGAAGTAATGTCAATTTTCCTCTACGTTGTGGACGCACCAACATGCTTCGTTGATACAGGTCCGTCGTATGGTGGAGGTGAATGACTTTTAATATCGGCTCATCAATTAGTTTGAGAAAGTTACAAGATGGCGTAAACTGGTGAAGGATAGAGTCGTTGCTTTCAGAATGGCGATGCAGACAAATAAATGTGGAGGGAGACTGTTTTATTGTAGTAGCTGCCCTATTGGCGCCACCACAGGATGGTCAACTTAACCACCAGAGAGTCTTCCTCCGCCTCTCCAAACAAAAGCTGCTGGAACTATTAGCTCTGGCCCCCTAGGGAGGTTGGCTACAAGAACTACTTTTACCCGTATAGACACTTCACTGTATTTCATCAGAGACAGTAAAAATATCGGAGACCTGCTCTTTGAGCCCACTCTCAAGAAAATTTCCAACGGCGGCCATTCGAATGCAGATTCGCGACTGTTCTGTCACATGATTAGTGCGGAAGTAACCGCCATGTTTCAACTGGCTACCATTAGTGCGGAATGAGTCGCGTGCAGTGCGACATTGCTAGAATTCCATTTGTATTGGGATGTTTGTGTGGGTCCCTTGTCACGTCGGTCTGACTGGAAACGGGGCCGATGACGCAACCGCTAATCCTGTAGTCGTCGCCCGCCGCCCGCTAGTTCTTCCATTCCCTCCGATGGTCTCTGCATTGCCGTCTGTCAGCAGTTGGTGTCGCTTTGGTATCAACAATGGTCTTCCCTTCGTGGGAACAGGCACCGGGGAATTAGCCTCTCCCAGTGGCTTGGCAGACCTCCTCTCGACCATCTCGCCGCCAGGACATCATTATAGCTAGGTTACGTAGTTGACAGTGTCATTTTAGCCATCGCCATTTTTTAACCGGTGATCCCGCACAGTTTGTGCTCATTGTATTCAATCTTTGATGGTTCGCCATATCTTGGCGGAATGCACTTTTCTAATCACTTACGCTCTCATTTATGTTTGCCGTCTGAGTTAGCGGCTGTTTTAGTGAACGACGCGCGAGCTGTCCACCGCGTTTTACTTTTTATCCGTCATATCAGTACAGCGCAGGACATTTAATATTTAGTCCGGGACCTCGGTTGTCTCTATGATGTACTGTTTTGGACCTTTCTCCTAGAGAAAGTCCCTCTTTTTACCTGTCTTCCCTTATGTTGATTGGACTTAACGTGTAGACGGTTTTAACCCCTTCTTCCTTTTCGTATTCTGCGGCGTCTGACATGGGCGCGTATGACTTTAGCTATTTTAGCGCACTAAAACGAAACAAACAAACTAAAATACGGACTTGCTTATCACAACCACTCTAATAATGCTTACTTGTGGCCTGCTTTACAAGCTGGTTGCACGTAGTTCACTGGTGCTAATGACGCAAAATCTGTCACACTTCACGCCTCTTGTACTCGTATCTGTCGTCTCTGGTGGTCTTCTGTACGTTTCTCAAGATGGTTTCCCTCTTTCCTGTGCTTAGAGCTCTTAAGCAGCTGGACGAAAATTTACTCCTTGTTTCATTGTTTTTGTTTTTATTTCCTTTAGAGGACTGGCTCTTCGATGAGTAATCCAGAATGTGGATGTTTGTAGCCCCATTCTCTCGCAAGGTTATCTGGCACTGAAACTTGTTTTTCAATGGTTAATCTATAATTTTTTTCATCGACATACTGCCTGTCTGTTATGAGTACGTGACCTTCCCCCCTGTCCCTTACTGTATAACTTTTCCTGACGGACACACCTGCTCTAGGATCGACCTACGATGGGACCAAGATCTCAGGTGTTAGAAGATGTACCTTTACCTGCTGATATGCAAATGGTACCAGTTAGGAAAATTATTTATGTGTAATTCCTTTTCTCTTCACCTTCATCAAAGAACAAGAATCCCGCACATGATACAGAATATTGTTAGCTGAGGCACTCAAAAATTTTCCATTAGTTCTTGAAGACGTTATTTCACAGGGAATACATAGAAGGAAGGATCCTTTATTGTATGATTATATGATAGCGGAACAAACACTGGTAGCAGTTACTTCTGTAAAATATCTGGGAGTATGCGTGCGGAACGATTTGAAGTGGAATGATCATATAAAATTAATTGTTGGTAAGGCGGGTACCAGGTTGAGATTCATTGGGAGAGTCCTTAGAAAATGTAGTCCATCAACAAAGGAGGTGGCTTACAAAACACTCGTTCGACCTATACTTGAGTATTGCTCATCAGTGTGGGATCCGTACCAGATCGGGTTGACGGAGGAGATAGAGAAGATCCAAAGAAGAGCGGCGCGTTTCGTCACAGGGTTATTTGGTAACCGTGATAGCGTTACGGAGATGTTTAACAAACTCAAGCGGCAGACTCTGCAAGAGAGGCGCTCTGCATCGCGGTGTAGCTTGCTCGCCAGGTTTCGAGAGGGTGCGTTTCTGGATGAGGTATCGAATGTATTGCTTCCCCCTACTTATACCTCCCGAGGAGATCACGAATGTAAAATTAGAGAGATTAGAGCGCGCACGGAGGCTTTCAGACAGTCGTTCTTCCCGCGAACCATACGCGACTGGAACAGGAAAGGGAGGTAATGGCAGTGGCACGTAAAGTGCCCTCCGCCACACACCGTTGGGTGGCTTGCGGAGTATAAATGTAGATGTAGATGTTGATATTTATCTCCGCTTACCGGTAAGTGCTCAGACTGCTGCAGGAGAATGTGGAAAGTAACAGCTAACTTAAGGAGTGTGATAAGCGACGAAGACGTACAACTATGTACCAAATAGATTATACTCGTAATTTTCTTTACGATGTAGACTATGAGTTTACGAGCTGGCTGGCTCCTGTCTTGGCCTGGGAGACTTAATACAGCAGCAGTAAGTTAGATTTTCGTAAGCTTGGACAGAGCTGGTCATTGAGTACAAAGACCGGTTATCACAGGTAACGGTCGGAGTGTCGCGAAAGAGTTCTGGTTCTAGACGCTTTTCGGGGAAAAAATTGTACTCGCCAATATATAGAAAAGGCGCCGAAGTTTATTTTTTCAGCCTCCTATCGGTAGCGAAATGGAAACCGCAGCGTCTGAAGCATTTAGCTGCAACTTCCAACTTCTTCTCTAGATCGTCGACACTCCGAGTCAGACATCACTCGTAGCCTGGTATCGAACCAACTTTACTAACTTTTTGTTACCCTCACCAAAGAAGTCAACGTTTGTGCTTTCCGCCAATTCCCTACACTGCTCTGCATCTCTTCTTCTGTTGAATATAGCTGTCTTCATAGATAGCGGTTCATGTGAGCAAACAGTTGAAAATCAAAGGAAGGCACGTCCTGTTTGTATGGTGGACGACCAGAGAGTTCTCATCCAAAATGCAACAGGTGCACATTCATTGCACGTACAGTGTACGGCCGAGCGTTGCCAATAAGAAGATACATTTTATGGGCCCCATGAAATCAGGGGAACGTCTCAGCAGGCACTTCACACTTGACGAGAGACATTATTGTTCTTCATGCGCTCTCTGTGCACACAGAACTGAAAGCTGCGACGTGACGCGATAGATGAACATACCACAGACACTGCACAACTCACTTGCGCAGAGATTTGTCGGATTTTCTCTGTTGGTTTAATTTCGTAACCGACTGGAAGTTCGAAAAAAAATAGCCCTCATAATAAATGACATCTAATTGTGCGTCTCTGCATCACAACTTCAAAGAAGCATAGCACAGCACTGTAAAAACATATGTACTGTGTTGCTATTTCTTCTCTCACTTAGGAGAAGTGATTGAACCATTCTGGATCCTTTGGAAACGGGTGTAAGTCGTTTTTTGAGGTAATAGCCAAGCTACATGTCGCAGGCTGCCTTGCCGGTTAATTGGTGCAACATTTCAGGATCAGATACCATTTAAATTTATTTCAGCTGGTATTATAACATGTCGTTGTCTTCTGACTAATACCAAGTTGTTCCAGGTAAACATTCTAGTGGTTAATTACAACGTAAAATATACTTACTGATGAAGACTGATTGTTTACAACACCACATGTGTAACGGAACAAGTGAAGCAAGATTGTTTTGGATTTAGCCGACGAAGAATTACTGAAGGTAAAGGGGGGCTCCTAAATATTTGATTTTCATGTTACACACTTTTTAGCCGTGGTTTAGTTCTTGCTTTTACTATTATTAAGTGTTTTTCTAAATGTTTCCCGATTTTTAAGTATTGGCTTGTAACAGCTGTTAACCTTTTTAAATTCGTCAGTATTTATAATTTCCTAGACTTCTGCAGCCAGGGTCAGTGGACATGAACGTATTCTGAATATCGTGCCGCGTCATAATTTAAAAATTTAAAAAAGGTATTCTATAGTGGAAAAACCAACGCTTTGGCCATTTTACAGTGGCTTTCTTCTGGATCTACTAATTGACTAATTGCTAATCAGCCTTGTTTTTACAGAGGGTGATGAGTATTACCTTGTTTGTCTCTGCGACATTTTGGGAGCTACAACGTGCAAATTCCCAATTGTTTGAGATCAAGTGAATTTTGAATGTTTTGTGGTCACTTGTTATCTATTTTCAAGTTTTTTGTAAGAAATGAATACAAATTTGGATATTTGTAAGAAAAACAGTCAATCTGTCCCAGCTTTGAATCCTACATCCCAGTATCATAAAAAAAACACACCTGAGAAATTTGTACCTTTCCTTATTTCACCCTTAATTCTAAAACATTGTGAACGACTTCCTACAAATAATCAAAAAACAAGGCAAAAAATTACCTACAAGAGAATACATAGCGCTAATACTGTGTAATACAATTCCAAGTATTGATAATTGCCTAAATGATGAAGAGTCTGCAACTTCCTTAATGTATATTGAGATGATGTCACTCATAGATCATTACATCATGTAAAGCTACAAAATTCTACCTTTCATCTGCTGTTCAGATTTTCGATAAATGATGTATATACGTAGATTGAAGCAGCAAGTGAAGATTTGTACTATGGCTGAGATTCGAACCCCGAGTGTCTGGAATCATATAATTTCGTTGATCCTCGACAAAATTAAGAATAGGTTATTTAGTACGCGAGCCAAGATGTGACAGGACGCCTGCATAATCATCACACCAGAAATGTAGTCTTACAGCCCAGTAAATATGAGTGTTGTCATTTAGGAGACAAGAATGTTAACAGCGTACTTATTACTTAGATGCAGAAAAAAGGAAAACATTTGTCCCAATATTTAGTCACAAATAATGTTCATGTCAACGGTAACCTCAACGTTTGAGCCGATGGTTTGAAATGGAAAACAGCACCAAAACTACACAAAATCACCTAATACCTAAACTACATGCTCCACATACTGAAGACTAACACTATATTGGGCTGTAGATGCCCTCGACGTCTTGCCTCATGTAGAAAATGTTATATCCCACGTCACTGTCCTGCTGTGTCTAGTGGTCATTTGAAGGGATCCGATTCCAAATGATCATTGCACGCAATACCCTTCACAGTGTTTATTCGTGAAGTGGCTAAGATGGATCTACATTCACTAATACCAGTTGCTTCAATCAGATTCGGAAGCAGTTACCGAGGGATTTCCAAGCGGGAGGTGACCATGAGACAAAGGTGAAATAACAAAGGAAAGGGTAACACACTGCGAGACAGAGAGTGAATTGTCAAAAGCTTTAAGGTGACAGGGAACCTAGAAAACCTCAACAGAAAAATGCAAAGGCACTTTATAGATCAGTGGTTTTTGCGACGGAAAATTGTTTTGTGGCCATTTGTGATGCATTTTCAATGTTATTGTAAAAATGAATATACAAATCCCAGCCTTCAATCTTACTGCTCAGTAACATCAAAAACGAAAAGATATAGTTGACATGTTTGTAGCTTTTCTTACTTCACTCTTAATTCTAAAACACTGTAAACGACTTCCTACATAGGTTGCTCTCAGCAGATTGGACAGCAAGCTGGCACCGATAATAATAATTCAGGTTTACGTTTCGTAGTCACAAGAAGAACATGAAGAGATAGGAAAGTATGTGAGGATATTGAGCATCTAATTCATCATGTAAAGGGACTGATAATCTAATACTCATGGTGGCTTTGAATGCATTGGTAGAGGAAGGAGTAGAAGAACGACTTACGGGAAAATATGGGCATGGTAACAATGAGAGAGGAAAAGACTAATTGAATTCTACAATAATTTTCAGCTAGTAGCAGAGAATGCTCTTTTACAGAATTACGGTAGGAAGAGATATACTTGAAAAGGCTCGGAGACACGGGAAGAGTCCAGCTGGATTGCACTGTGGTCAAAGAGAAACTCCGAAATCGGGTGCTGGAATGTAAGGCATACTCAGGTACACAAATAGTCCCAGACCACAATTTAGTAATGGTGAAGAATAAACTAATGTTTAAAAGAATCGTCCGACAGAGCCAGTGTGAAAGTAAGTGGGATGCTGAATTACTGATAAGTGATGGGATGCGTTTGAATTTCATTAAAGTTGTGGATAATGCGACGAGGAATACCACAGTAGGCAAAGTAGTTGAAGAGTTGTGGACATCTCTAAAGTAACAATCACAGGTACAGGACAAACAAACATAGATACAAAGAAGATAACTCAAAATAAACGTTGAGCAACAGGAGAAATATTGCAACCGTCGGCGCAAGAAGAAAGTACAAATATGGTCAGAGGAAGACAGGAATACAGAAATATGAATGTCTTATCAAGTAAATGAATAGAAAATGCAGGGAATGCAAGGCGAAATGGCCGCAGGAAAAGGAATAATCGTCGGAAGGTCCCATTCAGCATTTATACCTTCGGAGAAATGTGAAATGAAAAACAAAAGGCGGCAACATTAAGAGTGCAATGGGAATACCATTGTTAAACGCGAAGGAGAGAGCGATTAACTGGAAAGAGTACTTTCGAGGTCTCCATCTCTGATGACGTGATAGAAGAACGAATTGGAGTTTATATGGAATAGAGAGGATCAAGTACTCCAGTGAGAATTTAAATGGGCTGTGGGAAACTTGAGACCAAATAAAATAGAAGGAATAGATATTATTCCATAGGAATTTTAAAATCAGTGGGTTTAGTGACAACCGAACGACTGTACAAGTTCGTGTGTAGAATGTATAAGAATGGCGATATTCCATCAAACTTTCGGAAAAATGTAATCCACGTAATTCCTCAGATAACAACGGCTGATAAGTTCGAGAACTATCGAATGATCTGCGTAGCACCTCAAGCAGCGAAGTTATGACAAGAATAATGTACAAAAAATTGAAAAAGAATGGGGAATCTTTTAGATAACGATCAGTTAGACTTTAGAAAATGTGAAGACGGGTAATATACGAAATGTACAAGAAGCGAGAGGGGACAATAAGACTGGAAGGCCAAGGTCGAAGTAAACAGGGATGAAGTCTGTCGCCTATGTTGTTCAACAGATACATCTTGAGGAAATTGCGGAAATAGAAGAAAGATTCAAGAATGGAATCAGAATTCAAGGTGAAACGATACCAATGATAATATTAGCTGAAGGCGTTGCTGTCCTCCGTGAAGGTGAAGAAGAATTCCAGGATGTATTAAATCGAATGAACAGTGTAATGAGCCGGCCGGAGTGGCCGAGCGGTTCTAGGCGCTACAGTCTGGAATCGCACGACCGGTAAAGACGCAGGTTCGAATCATGCCTCGGGCACGGATGTGTGTGATGTCCTTAGGTTAGTTAGGTTTAAGTAGTTCTAAGTTCCCAAAGTGCTCAGAGCCATTTGAACCATTTTTTTAACAGCGTAATGAGTTTAAAAACATGGACTGAGAATAAATCGAAGAAAGATGAAAGTAATGAGAAGTAGCTGAACTGTGAAACGGAGAAACGTAACGTAAGAAATTGATCACCATTAAGTAGACGAAGTTAATACTGCTTTGTTAGTGTCAAAAAAACCCATGATGGAGGAAGCCAGGACGAGTTGAAAAAAAAAATAGCACAAGCAATAAGAGCGTTCGTAGCCAGCAGAAGCCTGTTAGTGTCAATTGTTGACATTATTGTGAGGAAGAAATTTCTAAGAATGAACGTTTGGAACTCAGAATTGAAAGCTCATGTGTGACGGACTGTAGGAAAACTGGAAGAGAAGAGAATCCAAGCATCTGATCTGGGGTGTTCCAGATTAACGCTGAGAAGTATTTGGACTCATAAGATAGCGAACGAGGAGGTTCTCCGCAGAATAGACGAAGAAAGAAATGTAAGGAAAACACAGATAAGAAGGAGGGATAGGATGACCAGACGCGTGTTAAGGCATCAGCGGAAAACTTCCATGGTACTAGAGGCAGCTGTGCGGGGTAGAAACTGGAGTGGAAGGCAGAAATTAGAATACGTCCAAAAGATAAATGAGGACGTTAGGTGCAAGACCTAGTCTGAGATGAAACGTTTGGCATAGGGCAGGTATCGTGGCGGCCGCAAACCAGTCAGAAGACCAGAGAGACAAAGAAATAATTGACAAGATGTGATACTCGTTTTCGGTCCTTATCGGTTAGGATCTTTTTACAACCACTGATGTCACGTCGCTTTCCATGCCCTCGAATAGTACATCTTCCTCAAATGCCATTTAGACTTTTCGCGTTGATACGCTAACAAATCGGACAACCTCATTCACGGTGTAGTCACGCGAATGTCCTGACACGTTCTCCAATTCTGTCACGTCTCCACATCGACACATTTCAGTGCATCTGCATACTGCAGATACGTACCACTGCTATTCCATGACTTTCGTCAGTAGTGGAGGGTGACAAGAACACCTGTTACCATTTCTGTTCCGTCTACAGCGCTCAAGAGACCAGTGAGGCCTTTTGAGAGGGTGACAATATTTTGTCTGCTCAGCTTACGACTTCCGTGTGGAGTGTTTCCGAGATAAAACTGCAGAGCGTTTAGTGACGGTCCACAGCTGGTATCGATCGCAACGCGGCGCCGAGTTACCGACAGCCAGACACTGCCCGCGCTCGTCCCGTCCCACCGTGAGTCGGCAACCCGCGACACTCCGCCAATGCTTTCGCTTCGCCGCACAGCGGTAACACTTCATACTGGCACGGTGAGAGCTGCAACAATCAGCGTTCCCTTGTGCGAGGATAAGGAGTCAAAGTAAACAGACTTGTTGCTGCGAGCTCTAGGCATCTTTTTCTCTCCTATACGGATGCACCAGTATTTCTGCACTCTAATGTGTAACATATCAACAAAAGTGCCACTACCTGTTTTTGCCTGGATTGAGTATGACATAAATATTATTAAATCACTACACAGCTTTTCATACTGTTTACCCAAAAAATTCTAGACTTATTAGCCTTAAGAGGTGTAGCTAAGGCTGGTTTTGATCACTGCTAGCAGACTGGGAACAAAGGGCCGGCATGACACTGACTTGAGATAAATGTTAACTTACTTATAGTCATACATTTACTACAACAAAAATACATTAATATTTTACGAAACTGATTCATTTTTAAGTCACCTGTACTATTTATTACTGCCTAGAGCTGCGCTGTACCAAAACTACTGTTCTCCAGTTTTGGTACAGTACTTAAATGACGTAGTATATAGCAGAATTACCTGTAGGGTTGGTGGCACTGGTAGGAAAACAAAAATAGCTGATTGTCAAATTACCTTTCATTAGGACTGTGGAATGCACTCAACGACTGTGATATGACTTCGAAAATGATGGAGTACACTAATCAGTCGTCTTTTCCTTACTAGTTTTACTGAAGAAAATCTAGATTTCGTCTATGCAGTAATTTCATTCAAGACTTAAATGTGACAGGAGCTCGAACAATGGGGAATCGCCGTACTAGTACTTGTATTAAAAGTTAGGATTACTGCATTGATAATGGCTAGTTATTTGCCGAAATATAGATTTGCTTTAATAAACCTAGAAAGGAAACGATGACTGATGGCTGCTCTCCGTGATTTTGAAATAAATGGATGTGTGAAAGAGAAACTGGTAGCAGATGACTTATTTTTGTCATTTGTTTGTTTTGCACATAAACGGAACAGCACATCGTTCAGTGTTAGCCCGTTATCTGTTTTTTATCCTTAGAAAACATAAATTACGTTTTATAAGTAGGAAAAATTAACTGATCGCGGAACTTAAGCGCTTTTATGTAACCAAAGCACTTACTTTTGCTGCGACTACTGTCTAGATGCACAAACATAAAAAACTAAGCCGGCCGGTGTGGCCGAGCGGATCTAGGCGCTTCAGTCTGGATCCGTGCGACCGCTACGGTCGCAGGTTCGAATCCTGCCTCGGACATGGATGTGTGTGATGTCCTTAGGTTAGTTAGGTTTAAGTAGTTCTAAGTTCTATGGGACTGATGACCTCAGCTGTTAAGTCCCATAGTGCTTATAGCCATTTGAATTTTTGAATAAAAAACTATATCAATATTTTTTTATTTTTTTCTCAATAGAATCCTCTTCAGCATCATCAATGGCAAGGTTTTCATTGATAACTACGAAAGTTGTTTATGAACAACAGAAACATGTTTCCTATAAGCTCGACGAAGTACTGATATGCTTCTGTTTATGTTTTTTTTTTAATTTTGCGTAGGTGTTTTTTTTTTTTTGTAAACTTCGTTTCTAGTGCTGTATGATAAATATGTATAGAGTTTTTATTTTTACTATAGCACCTCTCTGTTTCACTTTACAAATCAACAATTGTCGAATAAAATCTGAATTAAACATTGACAAGTTCAGCTTTGCTACAAATACGTTTTACTTTTAAGTTCCAGACTGGAGGATAACTATGAAGTACAAAAGTATTCCACATGTTACGCGGCCCTTTATGTATCCTCGCTCAGTTTCTAGACCGTCCGCCGCGTACTGTTTCAAGGGAATACAGTAACATACTGATCGCATATGCAGACAAACGATCGAAATGAGGTAATGCCTGATACGTACAGGTAATATGATTGTGATCTTAAGTGACCGAGGCTTCTAGGAAAACTACCAAAGTTTACTCTAAGTTACGATAGTTACGATAGTCTACGTTAGTCTTACAACGCTGTTACCGACACATGTAATTCTGTACCGGACCGGGTGTCGGAACGAGATCTCCCGCTTAAAGCGAGCGGCCTTCTGAAACACTTTAGCTATCTATGCATGCTCCCTTGACCGATCCAAACTTTCAGATACCACACTGCCGGCCGCGGTGGTCTAGTGGTTCTAGGCGCGCAGTCCGGAACCGCGGGCCTGCTACGGTCGCAGGTTCGAATCCTGCCTCGGGCATGGATGTGTGTGATGTCCTTAGGTTAGTTAGGTTTAAATAGTTCTAAGTTCTAGGGGACTGATGACCATAGAAGTTAAGTCCCATAGTGCTCAGAGCCATTTGAACCATTTTTTTCAAATACCACATTGCCATAAACTCTAACGCCCGCACATTGTGTGAGTCCAGCAACAGGGAGAGGCAAATTTTACTATCGTCGTTTCTATCCGTTGAGGCATCTAAAACATACTTCAACTTACAATGTCTGTGTTTTACAGTGTCTGTAGGTTGTCATACAATGTCCTTCAGATATACAAAGGGTGTTAGGAAGATTTTGCAAAATAACTTTATTTATTTAACTTTTTTGAAATAACTTCCGCTTTATTGATACTCCTCTCCATCCTTGAAACCAATCCCTAACCAGTTCTCCCAAGTTTCAGTAGGGACTAAGCACACTCGTTGTCCCAAGCCCTCAGGAGTCCTCATCACTTGACAACTACACTCCTTTCAGCTTCATTTTCACATGCGGGAACAATGCAGAGTCACAAGGAACAGGGTCTGGACTAAAGGAGGGTGCTCAAGAAGTTCCAGTCCTGTGCCCCGCAAATATTCGGTTCTTGCTTTGGCGCGGTGAGCTGGATCGTTGTCACGATGAAGGAACCAAGTCTCAATTCTTGACTCCGGTCTTAGAATCTTTAGAGACTTGATGACTTTGGGCAGGCACAGCTTTTAGCTGCGACTCTCCAAGACAATATGCTTCACAATTCCACACGATTTGGAAGATTTGGAAAAAAACCAACCATCATTTTTTTTTCTTTACTGATCGGGATTTTCTAACAGCTAGGAGTGTGTCGTCATCTCCAAAGACCCAAACTGTGTTTTGAGTCTTAGTCGACACGTCATAATATTATAGCCAAGTCTGGTCACCTGTGTCGATGTTATTCGCATACTTTCTCCTTTAAAAAACTTCTTTAATAAATCCCGACACCAAGTCACACATCGTGTCATCTGCTCTTCCGTCAGTCTATGCGGCACCCAGAGACAACAAAGTTTCTTTACTTCCAAATGATCATGCAGAATCGAACGAACTGCTGGTGCATTTAGCCCTAAGGTACCCTCTATGTGCTTATAGGCCAGTCGCCTGTCTTCGTCCAGCATTTTCCACACAGCACCAGTGTTTTCCTCCGTAACGGAGGCCTTCCTGTCCCCTCAGCGTCCTCCAGAGAGAATTTCCCTTTTGGAATTCTGTGTACCATCTGAATATAACTGTACGATGTTGACATATATGAAAGAGTGCAAGAGTTATTTCTTCAAAGCGCTGGTCTATGTTTAAGCCACGAGCGAAGTTGTACTGCAAACCGTACGAATCTCACTTCGTGACCACGATACCATAGCAAGCACTTCAAACTAATCCTGCTAGTGAGTGACTGCGCCCACAGACTTGGCACAGCCGCTACAATGCAGGTCTGAAGTATTCTCAGAACAGAGAAACTATCAGCCTCCTCCGACGTATTGCTGCGTCTGAAGTATTTTCGGAACAGAGAAACTATCAGCATCCTGCGACGTATTGATGCGTCTGAAGTACTCTCAGAATACAGCAACTATCAGCCTCCTCCGACGCATTGCTGCGTCGCATTGCAGAACTTTCCTAGTACCCTTTGTACATGTAATTCCTTCATGAAAAACATGTTTGCAATTTTTTCTGGACCCGTGATTGCACCCAGGCGTGCCCCTCTTCATCCGGAGGAAATCGACAACAACGAATATCTTTTTCTGGGGTTCCAAAAACATGAGATGTTGTCGGGATGGACTTGAAATGTATGTAACATATATAAGGGCATCCCAGTTAAACGTCTGCAGCGTAGTCGAAGCAACCTGGCCAGGCATTATTCTGCAACGGATGCCGTCCGTCAACATTCCTGGGCGCCTTGACATGCTGGTGTGCTTTAATATCTGCGAAGCATCAACGTACCCCTCTGCGCTAACTGTGGCGCCGTGTTCCAGAAACTGAATGAGCAGTGGGTTGATAGACGGCATCATTCTGTTGCAAGGTAATTTCCGCACTCATGTTGCCATGGTTGTTTCGACTATACTGCAGGATTTTCGCTCGGAAGCCCACACCCATCCTGCAAGCAGTCCCGATCTCTCTCTATTCGGTTTCCATATTTTTAGGAGTCCCGAAGGAAGACATTCTTAGTCCTTAATTTTCTTTGCACGCTTGGACGCACGCAATGCCATAGGCAACGGCAAAGCATCATTCCATGGAGGCATCGACCGTCTTGTCTCTCAGTGGATATATTTATTAGCAACTACGGCGATTACTTTTGAAATAATTAGCAGTTTACTTAAGTTTTCCTTCTGCCTCCGTTTCGATTGACTGCCCATTAGACTTCTGCACTATGGACATGCAATTTATGTGGCACAAATCTACAGGTGCAAAGCGTTTTGTATGTTAAGATTTAGTGACAATGGGCAAGGTTGATTTTCAGATTGTTTTTAATTCACTGAAATACGTTTTTGTTGCAAACTGTCAAGGTAAGTATTTGTTTCGTAAATAAAAACCGCGTTTTCTTGCAAAAAGAAAACGTGGTTTTTATTTACAAAACAAATATCTCTGTGCCTTCTGCTCATGATGGCCACGCAAACAAACTTATCAAAATAAGTATTTTCTTTGTTTCTAGTTTGGGGAAATTGTAAGCGTTGATGGAAAATTACATTCCTCAAAATTTCACATGGAGTACGCTGCATGTGGGGAAATTAATTTCACTAGCTTTGCAGTACCTGCATTGAAATTATATAACATGGCGTTAACCGCCGCCTTCCTCGCTGTAAACCGTCAAATTAAGGAATTCCAGATGAAATTTAAATGAATGCTTTAAATATAGATACCCTGAGAGGTGAAATTAGAAAGTTTCTAGAGATAACGTAAATAAAAACCAAACGCGTTCGCGCCTATCCTCCAAGAGTCCATATAAGACGAGCACGACAAGCAATGTGTTACCTAGCTTCTTCTAGCACAGGAAAGAACTGGCAGTATCATTGTAAATATTTGGCCACCCTACGATAGCCAATTTACTTCGTATGTGGTCCTGAATTCGTCCACTAGATTCACTTGGCATTACTTTCTCACGTAACGTGTATCCACAGGACATGTGGCCTGTATTTGAAGAAGTGTCATGATAATCTCTCCATTGGCAAAAGATTCCGGAATAGTCCCCCATTCGGATCTCCGGGAGGGGACTGCCAAGGGGGAGGTTACCATGAGAAAAAGATTGAATATTCAACGAAAGGATAACGTCCTACGAGTCGGGGCGTGGAATGTCAGAAGCTTGAACGTGGTAGGGAAACTAGAAAATCTGAAAAGGGAAATGCAAAGTCTCAATCTAGATATAGTAGGGGTCAGTGAAGCGAAGTGGAAGGAAGTCAAGGATTTCTGGTCATATGAGTATCGGGTAATATCAACAGCAGCAGAAAATGGTATAACAGGTGTAGGATTCGTTATGAATAGGAAGTTAGGGCAGAGGGTGTGTTACTGTGAACAGTTCAGTGACCGGGTTGTTCTAATCAGTATCGACAGCAGACCAACACCGACAACGATAGTTCAGGTATACATGCCGACGTCGCAAGCGGAAGATGAACAGGTAGAGAAAGTGTATGAGGATATTAAAAGGATAATGCAGTATGTAAAGGGGGACGAAAATCTAATAGTCATGGGCGACTGGAATGCAGTTGTAGGGGAAGGAGTAGAAGAAAAGGTTACAGGAGAATATGGGCTTGGGACAAGGAATGAAAGACGAGAAAGACTAATTGAGTTCTGTAACACGTTTCAGCTAGTAATAGCGAATACCCTGTTCAAGAATCACAAGAGGAGGAGGTATACTTGGAAAAGGCCGGGAGATACGGGAAGATTTCAATTAGATTACATCACGGTCAGACAGAGATTCCGAAATCAGATACTGGATTGTAAGGCTGACCCGGGACCAGATATAGACGCAGATCACAATATAGTAGTGATGAAGAGTAGGCTGAAGTTCAAGACATTAGTCAGGAAGAATCAATACGCAAAGAAGTGGGATACGGAAGTACTAAGGAATGACGAGATACGTATGAAGTTCTCTACCGCTATAGATACAGCAATAAGGAATAGCGCAGTAGGCAGTACAGTTTAAGAGGAATGGACATCTCTAAAAAGGGCCATCACAGAAGTTGGGAAGGAAAACATAGGTACAAAGAAGGCAGCTGCGAAGAAACCATGGATAACAGAAGAAATACTTCAGTTGATTGATGAAAGGAGGAAGTACAAACATGTTCCGGGAAAATCAGGAATACAGAAATACAAGTCGCTGAGGAATGAAATAAATAGGAAGTGCAGGGAAGCTAAGACGAAATGGCTGCGGGAAAAATGTGAAGACATCGAAAAAGATATGATTGTCGGATGGACAGACTCAGCATACAGGAAAGTCAAAACAATCTTTGGTGACATTATAAGCAACGGTCGTAACATTAAGAGTGCAACGAGAATTCCACTGTTAAATGCAGAGGAGAGAGCAGATAGGTGGAAAGAATACATTGAAAGCCTCTATGAGGGACAAGATTTGTCTGATGTGATAGAAGAAGAAACAGGAGTCGATTTAGAAGAGATAGGGGATCCAGTATTAGAATCGGAATTTAAAAGAGCTTTGGAGGACTTACGGTCAAATAAGGCAGAAGGGATACATAACATTCCATCAGAATTTCTAAAATCATTGGGGGAAGTGGCAACAAAACGACTATTCCCATTGGTGTGTAGAGTATATGAGTCTGGCGATATACCATCTGACTTTCGGAAAAGTATCATCCACACAATTCCGAAGACGGCAAGAGCTGACAAGTGCAAGAATTATCGCACAATCAGCTTAACAGCTCATGCATCGAAGCTGCTTACAAGAATAATATACAGAAGAATGGAAAAGAAAATTGAGAATGCGCTAGGTGACGATCAGTTTGGCTTTAGGAAAAGTAAAGGGACGAGAGAGGCAATTCTGACGTTACGGCTAATAATGGAAGCAAGGCTAAAGAAAAATCGAGACACTTTCATAGCATTTGTCGACCTGGAAGAAGCGTTCGACAATATAAAATGGTGCAAGCTGTTCGAGATTCTGAAAAAAGTAGGGATAAGCTATAGGGAGAGACGGGTCATATACAATATGTACAACAACCAAGAGGGAATAATAAGAGTGGACGATCAAGAACGAAGTGCTCGTATTAAGAAGGGTTTAAGGCAAGGCTGTAGCCTTTCGCCCCTGCTCTTCAATCTGTACATCGAGGAAGCAATGATGGAAATAAAAGAAGGGTTCAGGAGTGGAGTTAAAATACAAGGTGAAAGGATATCAATGATACGATTCGCTGATGACATTGCTATCCTGAGTGAAAGTGAACAAGAATTGAATAATCTGCTTAACGGAATGAACAGTCTAATGAATACACAGTATGGTTTGAGAGTAAATCGGAGAAATACGAAGGTAATGAGAAGTAGTAGAAATGAGAACAGCGAGAAACTTAACATCAGGATTGATGGTCATGAAGTCAATGAAGTTAAGGAATTCTGCTACCTAGGCAGTAAAATAACCATTGACGGACGGAGCAAGGAGGACATCAAAAGCAGACTCGCTATGGCAAAAAAGGCATTTCTGGCCAAGAGAAGTCTACTAATATCAAATACCGGCCTTAATTTGAGGAAGAAATTTCTGAGGATGTACGTCTGGAGTACAGTATTGTATGGTAGTGAAACATGGGATGTGGGAAAACCGGAACAGAAGAGAATCGAAGCATTTGAGATGTGGTGCTATAGACGAATGTTGAAAATTAGGTGGACTGATAAGGTAAGGAATGAGGAGGTTCTACGCAGTATCGGAGAGGAAAGGAATATGTGGAAAACAGTGATAAAGAGAAGGGACAGGATGATAGGACATCTGCTAAGACATGAGGGAATGACTTCCATGGCACTAGAGGGAGCTGTAGAGGGCAAAAACTGTAGGGGAAGACAGAGATTGGTATACGTCAAGCAAATAATTGAGGACGTAGGTTGCAAGTGCTACTGTGAGATGAAGAGGTTAGCACAGGAAAGGAATTCGTGGCGGGCCGTATCAAACCAGTCAGTAGACTGATGACCAAAAAAAAAAAAAAAAATTCTCACTTCCGTGGTTATGCTACATAATCCGCATGTAAGATGGTTTAAATTTAATGGAACACCTTGAGTGTCATTTTCGATCAGCGTAAGTTCTCCATTGGTCCATATGTAGACTTCATAATATGTAGCGTGTCTGCGTTGCAATGGAGCATGTGCTGCAATTTATTCACACTGTCTATCACAAACATTTATGTAATAAATCACACAACGATTGTAAGACGTATACCACTGTTACTGTGGCTTGATGAAAACATACGAATTCCTGACTAATAAATTGCATGAAGAATCTCAGCTAAAGGAAAAATAAATGAGATATAATACATTAATAATAACATTAAACAACTTGGTTAACTATCCAGACTGCATCACAAACTAAAAAATTAATTCAGAGCCGTATTCCTGTCTTGCATATTAGTGTAATATAGAAATCATCATATAAAAACTGGTCACCTACTTTCGTCGCTATCGAGCGTGAAATACAAATGGTATAAATCTTTTGTCGAATATCAGTGAACAACAGTGAAGTATTTTCTACTCACCAAAGCCTTCGAAAAAGTGCGAGGGTGCGGAGCGCCGCCATGGCAGCTGCGGCTGGGCGCCGGCAGGTGGGCCCCAGAGGGCTCTGGCGCAAGCGTCGTTCAAAGCAGACTACCAACAGATCTTTCGCAAAAGTGTTATTGAAAGGAACTGTTATTACTGGTATGTCAAACAGTGAAATACAGTGTATCTGTACTATCATTACCTCCTGGACTTCAGTATTCAGACGAAAAAGGGATTGAAAATGTAGACAAGGAGCGGTTTTGACCGTGAGACGTAGTATTCAGACGAAGTGCTATTCACCGCTGGATCACAGATGCAGGCGGAGCACAATTTCTAAAGCAGAATACAAGGCTTCCTTCAGGGACTGCACAGATAGTGCGGCAAGGAAATGGTTTCCTCGTTTCAAGGAGAATAGGTTTGACGTTATTGACTCTACACGTTCAGGAAGAGTTCGGGGTTTGATAAAGACTTCTAAACCCATTAATCCGCAATGATTCACCTCAGCGAACTCTAGAACTGGTAAATGTGATGAACTGTGATATTCCAGCGGTCGTGTGATATTTTCATGCAATGGAAAGGTTCAAAAATTGGGTGTATATGTATCGCATGGTGCAAGCCTAAATTACTAAAATCAGAGGGTAACAATGTGTCATTCATTGGCTCGTGAACAGCAGCAAACATTCCTATTTTATATCGTTATTGATGACAGTAAATGGTGTCATCAATAATTGTGTGTTTATGCTAACATAAGTAAGAGAAAGAAATGGTCAAGCCCAAACAGAGCAGCGACTGCACGTGCAAAGACCACAATTGAAATGTTACTCATCTGGTGCAACAGTGACGATGTGGTGTACCACGAATTGCTTCCCCGAGCTGTAAGTATGCCCGTTGACATTTATTGTCAACAACTGAGGCGTCTTCTAGAAGCAGTTCAAGAACCACGACCAGGAGGACTGTGCGAAGCGATGCTACCACACGTTAACGGCCATATGCAAAAAATGGTTCAAATGGCTCTGAGCACTGTGAGACTTAACTTCTGAGTTCATCAGTCTCCTAGAACTTAGAACTGCTTGAACCTAATTAATCTAAGGACACCACACACATTCATGCCCGAGGCAGGATTCGAACCTGCGACCGTAGCGGTCGCGCGGTTCCAGACTGAAGCGCCTAGAACCGCTCGGCCACTCCGGCCGGTGCCGTATGCCTTTTTCTAGACTGACGAAGGAGATTATACAGGAGTTGGGTTGGGAAGTCATTCCGCATCCACCTTATTTTCGCCTTTCCCGCCCTCTATGGAATAACCTTCACGGAACTTCTTTTCCGGATAAAAATGCGCTCTGAACACAGTTCGACGTGTTCTTCGCCTTAAAAGAACGAAATTTCTACAGTCGCCGAATCGAAAAGTCCCCAGCGGTGATGTTGTAAATAGTGAAGGACACACTATTATTGATGATGAAAGTTTGGTCATGTGTATCTGTTTTGTTTATTAAATTTATGGAAAAATGCTGCGAACTTGGCGCCAACAGAAAAAGCAAAGGAAGCTGACTAAGAGTTCTTTTGCAATACATTTGATTTCTTTCACTTCTGCTGTCTAGATGTATATAAAGAAAAAGTATTTGTAATTTTAAGTTCACCGCGAATAATAAATTTTCAGGTCAGTGAAATGCCTTATTGTTCATTGAATATATTGATTATATGTCATTAATTCTCTGTTCAAACTTAGTACGTGTTTGTCAACTGATAAATTCCGCTGCGAAGGGAAAGTTTGGTTATGGCACTCCATTCCTATGAGATGCATATCTGCATCCTGTCTTTCACAACCTGCAGTTTAATGTTGTTTGAAATACCAAGTCCGATTAACTTTCGTACACTGAGTAATATTTCAGCGCATTGTGCTACATTTTAACACAATCATCATCCAATTTACTGCTCTCCTACAGGGATTTCTGCGCCTGGTTTCATCAGAACAAGAAAATCTAAGGTAACCGAGTGCACATTACGGCAAAGTTGGAATTTTTGTATTTATTTAATGTTAACTTTAAATTAAATATGATCATTTTTGCTCCAACTGCATTCCTTGTATGTCCTGCTTTAGAACAATTAACATTCTACCTTGATTCCATATCTTACTTTAAGGGAAGTATCACAGTAGGTACTGCTATGAAAGTTATTCTGCCTCATTTCCGTTGCACTGGAACATTTAACGCAATTTTGGTTCCTCTACTGCCACAATGGTATTTTCAGACAATACCATAAGCCAGATCCTCTTTGACAGCGGGCGCAGTAATGAAGTTACTCTCAACTGGCTGCCTGCTGTGAGAAGAAAAGATTGAACACAGTTTAAAACTGGCTCTTTCAGAGTGTGGAATACGGTTTTAATCTGTAAAATGCAAATCCTTCAGCAATAGTTTTGCAACACGTATATATCGACTATGCCGTGGATCACATTCAAGCAGATCAGAGAGTGAAGTAATGAGTCATAAGAAAATAAAAGTAAACGTCACTATGAAACAAAAACGAAACAATGATTGAAATGAAGGGATATGTACGATAGTGAACTTCTCTGCACATACGAGAAATGAAAATCAGCTACTGCATAACATTCAACATGTGTGTTAACACTATGCACTGAAACATGCTTCGATCCTATAAATATGGTATTCAAAGGTGGACGAGCTGCTCCTGCTCTATCCTGTTCCGTTCTTTGACGATGGCCTTCCTTAGGCCATCCAGTGTGCGAGGAGGGTTCTGTCAATGACACACCCAAGTTTCATGTGGTTCTAGCCTTCCTCATTGGTTTCATGTCAGTTTTATCCGCATATCGTTCTGTTAGATAAATTTCTGGTCCATAGAGGAAGTAGTACAAAATATGGGAGCAGTCTGCCTAAAAGACCAGCCAGGGAATTGTTGGCTGCATGGCTGGACGGCAGGCTGATGGTCTGCAAGTCCACACCCTTCGAATTTCTTTCAATAGCGATGAGCCTCCGACATCCGAACATGATATTCAACAATTGTGAGTTAAGGAATGACACATTCACTGGTATCGGGTCGATTCCACACTAATCTACGAGCATCTTCAGGTCTGATAAAAATCCTGCAATCATTGATGAGGACAACCAGGTGACACTGATTCAGGTTCCACTCCTGTTGCTCCCTTGGCTACACCATTTCACATGACAGTGGTGGTAGTAGAATGCCTGTGGGCATTCCAGCACAGAATCCAGGTGGCTGCCACTAGCCGGCACATAGTCCAGTCAGTTGGTGTTCCGCAGCAGCCATTTTTGCAGAAAATTTATGAAGCTTTTCTCTCAACGATTCTAGGACTATTGCTTTTCATTGTGCTGAATCAGAATTTCATGTTCGCTGCCTCATAAATAGGTCACCTTCACAACGAAATGTGCAAAAAAGCTCAAAAGTCTCGCACATTTTTCAGTTTTTCCATTATACCTCTAAAAGGTGTTTCTCGAATATCACCACTCTATACACAACTAAAATCGACAAGATCTCCTACAAACTGCATTAGAGAGGTTTGACTTTGTGAACGATTGTATTGGCGATAGAGTGTTCTGAAAAGCAGAAATTTTACACTTTTTATGCAAAACTTCAGAAAAGCCAATTCTCACACCATACATCTCGTAAAATATGCATATTATCAACAAAAACCCCTAAATTTCGTGAAAGTACATAGATTTCCTAGAAGGTACCTGTGCTATGTTCAATTTTTTCTTAATAAAACGAAACTGGGTTGCTATGTTTACAAATACGTACTTTCAGGGAATGTTCTAAGACTCTCAAAAATTTCATTGACTCAGTGGTGTGATATTAACATTATTTTGTAGTGCAAAACATTCATCATTTACTGTTGATAACGCTATCTTATGCTGTTGCCCATTGAAAAATACATGACACTTTGCCCTTTTAAGGGACCTGTGATCCTACGAACATAGATATTAGTCTCTGAAGCCCAGGTCGATAGCAGAGGAGTCGATTGTCGAGTGCTGCAGGAGGCAGTGAGAGTAGTGTCGAGTGAGCAGCAGTACTAGGAAGACAGGCAAGACTGGTGATCGAGCTGAGTATGGTGTCAATGGCAGACGTGCTGAGTAAGGAGTAAATTGTATATTCACCGATTCGCGACTGATATAGAACCTAAAGTGACAAGTGCCGAATTACGTGTTTCGCGTCGGCCCAAATAACCATGGACTGCAGTGAGGATTGTTGTGAATGTTAACCATCATCACTGCATGTGACGAAGTACTTAAAATCAGCAACCAATAAAAGATATAACTGTAATTAAACGTGTAAGGCGAAGGTAGCAACTGCCTCAGAATTGGTGTATTAGTAGAAAATACATGTCAGTTTGTATATCGGAACCTTTATGGTCTTTAATAATAGACAAACTTTCAATCATTAACTATCCCATCTCAGAACAGCTGCACTCCGTTGAAATATACCAGAAATAACAACAGAAAAAACCGATGGCTTTCATCCATTGAGCTCACGGTCATATAATCATAATAATTACCTGTTTGGCAGCTTCCGTAAATCACACAAAACCCAAAAAAGGACATAACGGTGGTGGTTCACTTGGGTCCCGTGCCAAGGACATTACAATCTTCGGATCCGAACAATGGTTTATTAAGCTCCATTTTTGGCTTCAGTGGAAAGACATTTGCAATTCTCGGACGATTTTTAGTGCAAGAATAATTCGGTATCGTCGTTACCATGACTAAAATTAATGTATTTCAAGTAGAAACAGTGTAATATAACGTACTGATGGTTAAATTAGAAATCGCGGGAACGAAGCACCTATTTAGACAATACAGTGCAAAAGTGACTGACGTACAGCAAACAATTTGTTTTTACAAGTGTAAGTTAAAAAAGCAGTGTTAATAAGCAATGTATGAAGTGTGGACACGAAAATCCGCGTGAATTACTGTAAAATTCATACTCTAAGAAAAGGCAAATTTGTGCATAATTGCGAGTGAACCAGCCAAAATTCCATTACGAAAGTATCAGAAGCATGTTCTCAAGTGTCTTTGTATCCGAAATTATCTTTAGAACGGGTTAATTTGATGTGGACCCATAAATTCTTACCGCATTTGTGAATGTTAACTGTGGCGTAATTGTTGGATGATGTCACCCAGGCTCTGTGAGCGGCTAGCCAAAGCATTTGAAGCAGTGAAGCAGTTCCATACACTGTGACAGCAAGAATTTGTATATTGGAGGTGTACCACACTGGACAGTGACTGCAGCGGAGCCAAGTGGCTGAAGTAGAAACAACGACGATGCGGAGTTCGACATCTAGCGGCGAACCTCCGAAATATACGACGCCTACGCCACCTAGCCGCCGATCAGCAAAATACGTGACAGCAGATCCATCCCATCGCCAACTGCCAAACTATGAGGCTGTGTCAGGACGATTCGCTGTGGACTTACCACTGCACATGGCACCACACTCAGCTACAGCAATGCATCGCCTGACAGCCGCTGCACTGGAGAAGCCATCGCCAACACAGCCAGTAGCACAGCTTCAAACATCAAAACATCGTGACTTCAACAACCATCGAGGGGGTGGGGGGGTGAAGACGATTTGCTGGCGCGATAGTAAACGATATTGTACTATCTTCAGAGCATGGAAGGAACTGCAAATTAAATTTGGTAACTGAATGTAAGACAACGCTGTAAAAAAATTTACCATGCTATGTTAGATAAGATGGATTGATGTTGTATGATGTATCTGTAGGAGCAGTTTGCTACCAGAGTCAATAGGGTATTATTTGTGATATGTTGTAATTTTCAGTATGTGAGCCAGTGTCTAATGTTCCTCATTTTCATTTATATGCTACGTGATAATTTTTTGCTATTATTCTTTTTCGCCTGTGGCTACAAAGAAGGTTTTTAGGGCGGGGATGTGAGGGATCCGTGATTCCACGAACATAGATATTAGTATTCGACGCCCAGGTCGACAGCAGAGGAGTCGATTGTCGACTGCTGCAGGAGGCAGTGAGACTAGTGTCGAGTGAGCAGAAACACTGGGAAGAGGGGCAAGAATGGTAGTCGAGCTGAGTACAGTGTCAATGGCGGAGGGGCCGAGTAAGGAGTAAATTGTAAATTCACTGGAGTGTGACAAATGAGCACGTCCCCTTATCGTCTTGCGGTTGACCCTCATCAATATCGATTTGCAAGTGATATAAAACCAAATGTGACATGTGCCGAATTACATGTTTCGCGTCGGCCCACAACAACCATGGACTGCAGTGAGGATTGTTGTGAATGTTAACTATCATCACTGTGTGTGATGAAGCACTTAAAATCAGCAACGAATAAAAGATATAACCGTAATTAAACATGTAAGGCGAAGGTAGCAACTACCTCAGGATTGGTGTATTAGTAGAAAATACATATCAGTTTGTACATCGCAACCTTTATGATCTTTAATTATAGTAAACTTTCAATCATTACCTATTCCATCTCAGAACAGCTGTACTAGGTTGTAATACCCCCGAAATCACAACAGAAAAAATGGATGGCCTTTCATCCATTAAGCACACAGTCATATAATCTTAATAATTAACTTTTTGGAGGCTTCAGTAAATGACACAAAACCCAATAAAGCACATAATGGGGGTGTTTCACCTTCCTACATCATGTTATTACAACAAAACTGTAACAATTCCGCCATATATCATCGTGTTACTTCAAGATTCAAACAAATTGTTCCTGTAACAGCAAAATTGTTACAAATTGCCCCATAAATCGACTTGTTATAGCAAAATTGTAACAAACTGCCGTTATTATAGCAATATAATTGCAAATTTCCCTATATTTCAACATGTTTCAGTAAAATTATAATGAATTGTCATTTTTCTAGCAAAATTGAAACAAATTTCCCATAAATCATATTTTACAGCAACAATTGTAATAGATCAACCTATATATTGCTTTGCTACAGCAACATTTTAACAAATTTAGCTATACATTACCATAGTCACTCAAAATTGTAACAAATTACCCTAAAAATCAGTATGTTACAGCAAACTTGTAACAAACTGACCCACACATCATAATCACATTGTGGATACTGATGGCACAATGATGGTCAGTTGATATAGTGACTGCTGTTACCCTAATCATGGTGACTACCACGACCTGTGATACTATGTGGGCAATAATGGTCGTTTGATATGATGGGTACTGTTTCTCTGATATTATTGCTTGGAGCTGTGATGTCGAGTTTATATGGTTATTGCCATTACCTGAGATATGAATGGATATGGAAATGATGGTCAGATACCATTGGTAAGGCGTAGATGGTCAGCTGACAGGGTGACTCCTATTACTCATCAGTTATGGCAGCTATCATTACCCCAGCTACTAATGAAAGTGTCAATGATGGGCAGTTGAGAGGGTGACTGCCATTACTCATCCATCATGGTTGTCTCAGAAAGTACTCAATTATCTATGTTGACTAGGTGAAATATGAAATGCTTACAGATTGTGCTAATAAGCAAGCATAGATATCAGCAAGTCTAATTATGACATCATTACTGGCTATGTTCCTAAATGTAGAACAAATCTCAAAATGTCTATAACCCCACTGTAAGCTCCCTAACTAAGTACAAGTATACATATCAGCAGTCTCCTCTTAATGTGACATGTATTCAGCAAGGAGAGGGGAGAAGTGGTGGGAGAGAATCCATTATGACAGTTGTACTCGAAATCTTTACATATTTTGGTATATAATACAGAACATTGTATTTTTGTGCAAATATTGTTTTTTCGTTGGTGGTCAGAGATCTATAATTATACTTGTGCACTACAATAAACAACTTGAGTGTTTTCTATACCCAGAATATTTATATATTTAGTAAATAGTTATATTCTGCTACAATGATTTTATAGTTAAGATATCAAACTCTCCCCTTTGTGTGGATAATTGCCCATACCTGTCTTTTGCCATGTTTCCATATTTTGAGGATTTCAAATACATCTTTGCATATTATGAAAATATGTGATTTAAGTTGTATAATGTATTAATCATCTCATCAAAAAGCATCGTTTTTAGTATGGTTTACTATGTTAAAGTGTCATAAATAAGTGTTTTTGTAAGATAAAGATGCTATCTCATGCTGTACACAGATCATATATAATAAAAATATTTACATGGTGTAGAATACGATATATTACCTTCTTCCCCCTTAAAACGTAGCGAACGTAGGTGGTGGTTGCACTGACATAGAGAACTGAGCGATCATCTAGGCAGATTTTGGATCATTTGAAAGATGGATGATTTGGAGGAACTTGGATTTTAGCTGTAGGAGTGCTATGGAAGGAGAGGGGGTATGAATTGGGCAGATGGGAACAGTGTGTTCAGTATTCTCTTACATTATGGTTATCACACATTAGGGCATTAAATATGTCTTGCAATAAAAAAAATACTTATCACTTTATCATATTTTGCTTACATTGCTTACAACGTTAAAGAGTGGAAACTATATGAGACTTGATGAGACAATTTAGTCCATTAAATTCAGCTATAAGTTCCCTGTTTATTTATCATTTATTAGTCCTGCTTTCTTTGATTTACCAGTGGAATGTTACATTGGTTGTTCCCTGAGCAATATGAAGTACCCAACAAGGTATTCATGATATTCTCAATATCCACATAAATATTTGGAGACATAGTGTGGTAAATTAAACTATCAACTGTATTTTAATTTGGTTGACTGGAAACAGCTTTTGGGCATAGTCATATTGAGAGTTTTTAAGTCTTTGAAACGTGTAAAATAGTTAATCCCACTGCTACTGGCTAAAAAGACAAAATATTAAGCTTATTTAATTTGATATAAATGAGTTTTTCCTTAAATACAACACACCTCTCATAGTTTGTTTAGCTGTTAATGAAGGAGTACCACGTCTACCATTTCATGATATTACAACTTCACACTTATCATGTTTCATACGTTCTCCATAACGTTAACCAATTTTCTGTTATTCATAAATTGTAAAAAATTCTGCTCAAAATGATAATTTCCATTCATGAGATACTGTGTATTACCCTCAATGTATGTTTCCTCAGTGTGCTTGTCTAAATGATAAAATTCTATGAATATTTTGAACAGCTACTTATTTTGCTAACATTTCATTAGACTATTGTAGCAGTAACGTAGGCTTTATTGACATGTCTTCTGTCAGTGGTTCTATATTACGAGGGCAGTTCAATAAGTAATGCAACACATTTTTTTTCTCGGCCAGTTTGGGTTGAAAAAACCGGAAATTTCTTGTGGAATATTTTCAAACATTCCCGCTTCATCTCGTATAGTTTCATTGACTTCCGACAGGTGGCAGCGCTGTACGGAGCTGTTAAAATGGCGTCTGTAACAGATGTGCGTTGCAAACAACAGGCAGTGATCGAGTTTCTTTTGGCGGAAAACCAGAGCATCTCAGATATTCATAGGCGCTTGCAGAATGTCTACGGTGATCTGGCAGTGGACAAAAGCACGGTGAGTCGTTGGGCAAAGCGTGTGTCATCATCGCCGCAAGGTCAAGCAAGACTGTCTGATCTCCTGCGTGCGGGCCGGCCGTGCACAGCTGTGACTCCTGCAATGGCGGAGCGTGCGAACACACTCGTTCGAGATGATCGACGGATCACCATCAAACAACTCAGTGCTCAACTTGACATCTCTGTTGGTAGTGCTGTCACAATTGTTCACCAGTTTGGATATTCAAAGGTTTGTTCCCGCTGGGTCCCTCGTTGTCTAACCGAACACCATAAAGAGCAAAGGAGAACCATCTGTGCGGAATTGCTTGCTCGGCATGTGGCTGAGGGTGACAATTTCTTGTCAAAGATTGTTACAGGCGATGAAACATGGATTCATCACTTCGAACCTGAAACAAAACGGCAATCAATGGAGTGACGCCACACCCACTCCCCTACCAAGAAAAAGTTTAAAGCCATACCCTCAGCCGGTAAAGTCATGGTTACAGTCTTCTGGGACGCTGAAGGGGTTATTCTGTTCGATGTCCTTCCCCATGGTCAAACGATCAACTCTGAAGTGTATTGTGCTACTCTTCAGAAACTGAAGAAACGACTTCAGCGTGTTCGTAGGCACAAAAATCTGAACGAACTTCTCCTTCTTCATGACAACGCAAGACCTCACACAAGTCTTCACACCCGAGAGGAGCTCACAAAACTTCAGTGGACTGTTCTTCGTCATGCACCCTACAGCCCCGATTTCGCACCGTCGGATTTCCATATGTTTGGCCCAATGAAGGACGCAATCCGTGGGAGGCACTACGCGGATAATGAAGAAGTTATTGATGCAGTACGACGTTGGCTCTGACATCGTCCAGTGGAATGGTACCGTGCAGACATACAGGCCCTCATTTCAAGGTGGCGTAAGGCCGTAGCATTCAATGGAGATTACGTTGAAAAATAGTGTTGTGTAGCTAAAAGATTGGGGAATAACCTGGTGTATTTCAATGCTGAATAAAACAACCCCTGTTTCAGAAAAAAAATGTGTGGCATTACTTATTGAACTGCCCTCGTATGTTTACTTGGAAATTTTCAGCATTGTCGCTATACTACATGTCCTATGGGTGCTGTTTCTTGAGAATGTGTGTCGTTTACTTCCTTGTATGTTATCATAGCTCTAGTTGTGTATTTTCTGAATATGTTGAATTTTGGAAATTGACTTCAAGGTAGCGTTTTGTTTCTTCTATTTCTATTTCCATAATGAACTGAATGTTGTAATGTATCTTACATATCTCTATGTGCAAAACGTTTGTGTGTTCTTTGCACATGGAATGTGGAAGCTTTCTTGAAATTAGTAGTGGTCTATGAGCCTATCGTCTTTATGTATTTTAGTCTGGCTTCTGTACATTGGTTCTACTGAATTGTTATTTGTCCCATGATCTTTCCTGTGTTTTTGTGAGTACATTCTTGATATCTACCTGTTGAACCACACTTCAACACTTTTTTTATCGTTGTATGTCAGTAAGATTTATTATTCTCATGTAAAATTAATAAAGTTTGTGTGTGTGTGTGTTTGTGTGTGTGTGTGTGTGTGTGCGTGTGCGTGTGTGTGTGTGTGTGTGTGTGCGTGTTCTCTACTGCAGTTGATTTCCCTCAGGACGACTCGTTTTTTGTGTTTTCTGTTCTATTGATATCTCCTTAGCTATCTGTTCTGATTTGCCTTTCATACGTCTTACGACTGTAGCACGGTTCAAATATGTTGCTGTGTGCAGCTGGTAATTGTGATTTTCTTGTTTAGTTCAACCTTTCTTCGTATGCTGCTGTTAAGTTAATTTTTAACGATGATCTTTACACTTCAAGCTTAACTTCGCATGCTGGTTAAGAAACCTATGGAACAGGTTAAGTATCTTCTTGTACGTGTTGCAGATCTGTGATCAGAATGCCTGATAGGCAGTGTCAATGCTGTGAGTAACTGTAATCATTCTTCATTCATTGTTACTTCCACTATGACTGTCATGTAGACAGGAACAATTTTTATTCATCCCAGTGGAACATAACAACGCGGAAGCCTAAAATCGTAAAGGAAAGCCAAATTAGGCAGCTAGTAACGTCAATTGCATTTTTAATTCATTTTCATGTTCATCCCTAAAATAGTCAAATTAAAAATGATTGAATACCTTCTAAAAACACGACAAGTGACGGTAGTTCATTTATCGTGTCACCAGTTGGACATAACCCCAAATAGATATAAAATACAAAGTGATGAAAAGCAATATTTGTGCCAGTATAAGAAGTCACTAAGCTGCAACCACTCAATAACGGTGTCAGAAGCCATGAAGCCACTGCTTAGCGACTACTTTGGGGCGCTGCCAATGGTCACACAGCAACATGGGCGCCGCTGTAAGGTGCCAGCCGATATCAGTTAGCGAGAGTGCGAAGAGAATCGTGGAGTGACCCATAAGAGAAATCCAAGAAAGGAACCTGGGGATACAGCCCGAGTAGCAGGATGTATGCATTTAACTGTACACTCGGGTAACCATCGTGGAGTTGGCTGGCATTAAGAAGAATGAGTTGGCCGAACTTTTATTGTACTACTTGTCAGGTGCAGTTTGGTTAGGGGTATCTGTCCAGCCTGTCCTGCAAGGCAGCATCGGAGACAGTGGTTAAAGTTTTGTATTTCGTCAGACAGGATCATCGTAACGTTCCATGATAAGTGCTGCTTAGCTCTCTCCTGATGTAATCAAGAGTGTGTTCGATTGTAGAGAGCAGAGTGGTTTCTATGTGCAAAATTTCCTGTCTTTGATAGCCTGCTGTCTAATTGTTATGTGTTCTGAAGTCTGGTTATCAAGTCACATTGCCTCTGTACAAGATAGACTGCTCAGTCAGTGCAGTAGTTTTCTGCGCACTATACCTCTTTTGTATAGTTATCTTTTTGGGTGTGTGCATATAGTAACAACATACCCATATTACGAGGTGTTTTCAGTAAGTGATGCGACACTTTTTTCTGAAAGCACGTTAGATTTATTCAGGATTCCAATACACCATACTATTTCTCACTATTTTGGCTACGCGACCCTCTCGCTCAACGTAAGCTCTGTTCAATGCGAATGCCTTTCATTACTTTACTGGGAGGATCTGTATGCCCACATGATGCCATTCTATTGGTCAATGTCGGAACCAATGTGTTGCTGCATCAGTAACCTTTAAGCCATCCACTTATTGCTTTCCATGCTGTGCATCCTTCATTTGGCCAGATGGAAGGCGGAAGGTGCGGGATCCGGGCTGCAGCGTTTGTATGAGGAAGGACAGTCCAATGACGTTCTGAAGTCGTTTCTCCACTTCAGAGTAGATCCTTGTACCATGAGGGAGGACATCAAACAGTTAACCCCTTTAGAGCCCCAAAATACCATCGCCATGATTTTACCGGCTGAGGGTGCCACTTTGAAGTGGTGTGGCGCCACTCCATGCATTGCCGTTTGCAAGAAACAACGCATAAACATTGCTTACAAAACCAACAATTCCATACAAAAGCGCATCTAAAAACTAAAATCATAACCAGACAGAAAGCAGCAACGTGGTATCCATCAGCTCAGTTGCAGAGATTGTGACAAGATATGTATTGGAATGTCTGGCAGAACATTTGGCACACGATATAGAGAACACTTCAGAGCATCCAATTACGGTACAAATCATTCAACATTTACAGATCATCTAAAAGAAGAACACCATAGACCAAGCAATATTGAGAACGAGGTGAATATCATAAAAACCAATAAGGCAGACACCTCCTCCCTTTCCGAGAGAATTTCCACATCCAAAAAGCATTAACATAAAATAAACAGTTGCTCAATGACCAGACAGATATTGTAAACCAGATTCTATATAGAATAATTGATGAAATTACATGAAAAAGAAAAGAGCCTTTTCCATTCTTCATCCCCTCCCACTCTCCCACAACACACACAAAATTGTCATCGTGTAAAACAGAAAAACAACGATTTACTCTTAGACGGCATTTCCTTAGGTAAGCGATAAATCAGCCGAAAAAATCACCATAAGTACAAGTCAACCTATTCTTATGGAACTGTTTTCCAAGCTAAAAAGCAAATAAAAATGTAAATAACTTAAATACAGATCACTGATGATGTTTTACCTCAATAAAGCGAAACGCGTCTGGTGAAAAAAATCGAGCATTTATGTAGTTGCAACGACGGATAAAAAAAAACCCTCATGAATCTGTTTTATTATCTGAGCGATACTGCAACGTTTACACTTACATGTGCACCAGGAACGCAGGTTCAGCATAGTGTAGGAACCTGTGGGAAACACTCCGGGGGCTCCACTGTGCAAGTTAGAACAGGGAACGCACGAGGAACACTCTACCTTTTAATGTACGAGCCACAACGGAAGAAGACGAGTATTTTTTGCCCTCACGTAATATATTTCACACCACTAGAGAAACAGCGACGGATTAATGAGAGAATGTTATCTTGTGACGGGAGTTTCAAACTGAAAATATTCAGTTTATCGTAAATCTACATAAACGTAATTATATAGATTTTCTTTTTACCGATGGTGTCGCAGATGCTCACTTCTTGGACCGCACTGATGCTTGCTTAGAGCCGAATGCGGCCCTCGGGCAGCGGGTTGGACACCCCTGCTCTGCATAAGATCATTTTCTGCACATTCTACCTTCCACCTGCAACGTGTGCAGTACGTTGTACCTTTTGAACTTTTGCATAATTTTTGTTAAGCTGTTGTCCAGTTTGGTTCCATAACATTTAGAAATTAACTGTTAGAAAAACGGGCTCACAAGAATTAAAGGAAGCCATCGAACACGGAGAATGCAGAAAAGAAACTGGAGAAATGCGAGCAGGGCTCACTCTGAAGATTCGGTACAAAGTTGATTACGTATGTAGACAGTTCATCTATAGATTTTGGTCGGTGAGTTCGTAAGTATCAAAACATGTGACATAAATGGACTTACGTTTTGACTGCATCGTCTTAGGAGCTTGAACGTTTTACGCTGCCAAGGCCCCATACAGCTTACTATTTGACATGAAGCTCGACCTTTACACCTCTACCCTTTCCTGAGAAAAATGGATATAACAGACGGACAACAAAGTGATCCTATTAGGTTACCGTTATTTCCGGTTAACGTACGGAACCCTAAAAAAGGAGGGAATGAAATTTCAAAAAAAAACCTATGTATAATAAACTCAAACATTAATTGAGTCTCTAAAAATAACTGTTTCTGATTTTAGGCACCTCACTGATCCGGTGACGTAACTGGTCAATGAAACGAAGACAGACAGATAGAGGGCAAAGTGAACCGAGCCGTTTCCTTTCACTACCCAGACTGGACCACCCCTGTAGGATTTGTGGGAACGTAGCAGTCGTAGTAAGTACAATATCTACGTCTTCTGTAAGTTTACAACAGATGGTATATTCAGTTAGGTACTACTGACATGAAATAACTGGAAATAAACTTTACCTGTAAAACAAACGCTAAGGGTTTTCGTTTTCAATTTGTCATATGCTGTGTCTAAATTATCTATGTGACAAAGTCGCACACATACAGTGCGAAAAATGTTGATTTATTGGAAAAATGCACAAAAGCCGTCACATGAGCTTAGAAACTGGATACCGAAATTAAAAGGTTTGTATTAACAACGCAGATGAAAAAGTATTCGGAAATCGTCCGAGAAATGTTTTGTTTTATAGGCTTATAGACATAGCACGTGTTAATGCTTTTAATATTAATAATACTAAAAACAGATAGTGTTCGACAAATAAGCAGTTGCTGCCGTCAAGGAGAGACAGTGAATGGAATATAAACAGCAACAATTCAGAAAATTATGTATCCACGTAGTTACTTATAATATTAATTTTATATGTATACGAATTTGAATATGAAAATCTACTCAAAAGAGGCTGATACTTTTTACACATATTTTAGTCCTTTTACTCGAATAACGAGGCAAAATTTTCCACGAAACTCTCAATGAATGGCTTTTTCAGTCCTATTTCAAAGCGGTAGTGTTTGACACGAGAGCATGAAATATAGAAATTTTTAGAGCTGAACGACTGGAAACTTTCGGAAACAGGCCTCTTCGCCTCCTAGGCATCAGTCGTATAAATCCTTCTCAAAAGCGATTTTTCGGAAAAGAAGAGCTGAAGAAACACAGATCGGAATCCGTACAAATCCTGACCCAATTTCAAACCACTTCGTCTGTAAATGATTTTACGAGGGGCGTTGAACAAGTAACGCAACACATTTTTTTTTCTGAAAGCATTTTGGTTTTATTCAGGATCCCAACACACCATACGCCTATTATTCACAACTCTTTTGGCTACAAAATCATATTTTTAAACGTAATCAATGTGACAGCCTGACGCTACCATACTGGGGGGCCCTGTATGCCCGCATCATACGACTCTGCTAGTCGGCGTCGGAGCCGACGTCTTTGCTGCATCAGTAATCTCCCCATCATCCTTGTACTGCTTGTCGAAGAGTGCGCCCTTCGTTGGGCCAAAAAGGTGGAAGTCGGAAGACGAAAGATCTGGGCTGTAGGGTGGATGAGGAAGAACTGTACAGTGAGAGTTTCCGAGTTCCTATCAGGCAGGTGTGCAGACTTATGTGAGGTCTTGCGTTGTCATGGACAAGGAGAAGTACGTTTGCATTTTTACTGTATGAACTTGCTGAAGCGGTTTCTTCAGTTTTCTGAGGATATGGGCTGCCGGCAAACATGCGGGAGATCGGACAGGTTTGCACCACCTTGTTGGGCGTTTGGCAGGCGCCTCGCCAACATACTCAACATGCTTTTGTTCACTGCCAGGTTTCAGTGGACATTTTGCAAACGCCTATTATTATTTGGGTTGCCCTGGTTTTCCGCCAAAAGAAACTGAATGATAACTCTCTGCTTGGGATGCCCTCCGTTACAGACATCATTTTGAAGGCTACGTATAGCACCGCCACCTATAGAAATTTCATGAAACTATAGTGGCTGAAGCGGTAATATTTCACGGGGTCTCACAACAAATTCTGCATTTTTTCAACCGAAACTGACCGAGAGAAGTCATGTGTTGCATCAGTTATTGAAAACTCCTCGTAATTAAATCAAAACTGTAATTAAATAGATGTTGATGATGGGTAAGACATAATTGCTCCTAAATCAATAGCTGAAAGCTCTTGCGCTAGGGACTTCCTCCAATACAGAAAGTGAAGAAGTCCTGTTTCAGCCACTTGTCGGCTCCAAAGGCCCTGACGCAGGTTTAAACGTGTTTCCGATGCTGGTGTGAAAGGCGTTGGCTTGTAGAGCACGTAAGCCGGAGAGCCCTCCCACCACGTCGCAGTTGATTTGGCCAGAGCAGCCACCTTTCAACGGCGCGCGGCTATCGGCAGCACAAGCACGTCCTTCTCACTGAGGCCAGACAACGCTGGACCCACCACCCGCCGGACTGCGGCGCTGCTATGAGGCTGCGGCGAAGGCGGCGACGCCTTAGAAAGGACAGTACGAACTTCCCTGCATCGATTTCATTCGTACTGACAAGGTGTGAAGGGCACGACCAGGACTTCAACACGTGTTTTCGAGAAAATCGAATTTGAAAATTTCTCCGGGGCTAATATGTTTTGTATAACCGCTGATAGGTGATGTGTCCCCAGCAGAATGAGTAAGCGTTTAGTTTTATAAGTGCGGGGTATGTGGATCGAAGCTCCCTGCCGGTCCTAATTCTTTTGTGAGTTATTTGCGCCAACATTCGGTACCATACTTCGATAGGGGTGATACGCCACGAAATTGTGTCACGCCTGAGAACCATTTATGAATATAAACCAAGTTTGTTTTGCAACAGAGACATCGAAAAATTCCATGGACATGCAAAAAGTGGGCGTCCCCTATGTATGCTGTACATCGCAATTATTATTGTTTTCCGTATTTGTACTATCGGTATCCTATGATTCGTGCAGCGGTGCATATGTTACACATGCGCTTGTATCAAATGCAGATACAATGATATACACACATCAAAAAAAGTTTTTCATCACCTCGGTTCCGAGAGTCCCGGAACCTGTACAGAAAATTGCAATGGAGATCAACATAAACATCATTTCCGCCCTTTTTATTGCTCATGAAAACCACACATTGCATGTTGTACCACCATACTGCGAGACATTCAGGGGTGATGGTCCAGATTGCTGTTCACACCGGTACCTCTAATACCCAGTAGCACGTCCTCTTGGATTGATGCATGCCTGTATTCATCGTGGCATACTAGCCACAAGTTCATCAAGGCACTGTTGGTCCAAATTATCCCACTCCTCAACGACGATTCGGCGCAGATCCCTCAGAGTGGTTAGTGGGTCACGTCATCCATTAACAACCCTCTTCAATCTGTTCCAGGCATGTTCGACTGGGTTCATGTCTGGAGAACATGGTGGCCACTCTAGTAGAGCGATGTCGTTATCCTGAAGGAAGTGATTCAAAAGATGTGCTCGATGGGGGCGCGAATTGTCGTCCATGAAGACGAATGCCTCGCCAATATGCAGCAGACATGGTTGCACTATCGGTCGGAGGATGGCGTTCACGTGTCGTAGAGCTGTTACGGTGCTTTCCATCACCACCAGCGGCGTACGTCGGCCCCACACAATGTCACTTCAAAAGAGCAGGGAAAGTCCACCTTGCAGCACTTTCCGGAAAGTGTGTCTAAGGCGTCCAGCCTGACCAGCTTGCCTCCAAACACGTCTCCGAAGACTGTCTGGTTGAAGACATATCGGTGAAGAGAGCGTGATGCCAATCCTGAGCGGTCTATTCGGCATGATGTTGGGTCCATCTGTACCGCGTTGCGTGGTATCATGGTTGCAAAGATGGACCTCGGCATGGCCGTCGGGAGTGAAGTTCCGCATCATGCAACCTATTGCGCACAGTTTTAGTCGTAACACGACGTCCTGTGGCTGCACGGAAAGCGTTATTCAACATGGTGGCGTTGCCGTCAGGGCCCTTCAGAGCCATAATCCGTAGTTAGCCGTCATACACTGCAGTAGTAGCCGTTGGGCGTACTGAGCGAGGCATGTCATCGACAGTTCCTGTCTCTCTGTATCTCCTCCATGTCAGAACAACATCGCTTTGGTTCACTACGAGACGCCTGGATACTTCCCTTGTTGAGAGCCCTTCCTGGCACGGAGTAACAATGCGGACGTGATCGAACCGCAGTGCTGACCGTCTAGACGTGGTTGAACTACAGACAACACGTCCCGTGTGCCTCCTTCCTGGTGGAATGACTGGAACTGTTCGGCTGTCGGACCCCCTCCATCTAATAGGTGCTACTCATGCATGGTTGTTTACATCTTTTGGTGGGTTTAGTGACATCTCTCAACAGTCAAAGGGACTGTCTGTCTGATACAATATCCAAAGTCAACGTCTATCCTCAGGAGTTCTGGGAACCGGGGCGATGCAAAACTGTTTTTGATGTGCGTAAATAAAATGTTTACATGTATTTGATTGAAAGTTCTCGTGTATCCTTTTTCCATTTCCAGCCTCGTTAAGAAAAAGGCCTTTTTCTCTTTTTTTCATGTTGATGACTAAGTAAACAGTAAATAAATGTTTAGATGTTGATACGATTCATGGTCATAATAAATATGCTGTTAGAATTGATCTGGCATAGCCACAAGCGCCTGGACGAAGACGAAGAACGCAAGAGCAGGGAAGGCGATGAGACGACGTCGGACAGTTGTGAGCTGACACGGACCGCACCACGACAGGAGCGGCCTCCAGCCGCAGAGTGCCAGACCGATACAGCACTAGCTCAGATCCAGACCGGGACTCGCAGAGCAGCACAGCTGTAGACCGACACTACGACAGCAGTTACGCAACTGGCCATTAAAATTGATACACCACGAAGATGACGTGCTACAGACGCGAAATTCAACCGACAGGAGGAAGATGCTGTGATGTGCAAACGATTAGCTTTTCAGAGAATTCACACAAGGTTGGCACCGGTGGCAACACCTACAACGTGCTGGCATAAGGAAAGTTTCCAACCGATTTCTCATATACAAACAGCAGTTGACCGGCGTTGCCTGGTGAAATGTTGTTACGATGCCATCACGTTTCCGACTTTGATAAAGGTCGGATTGTAGCCTATCGCAATTGCGATTTATCGTATTGCGACATTACTGCTCGCGTTGGTCGAGATCCAATGACTGTTAGCAGAATACGGAATCTGTGGGTTCATGAGGGTAATACGGAACTCCGTGCTGGATCCCAACGGCCTCGTATCACTAGCAGTCGAGATGACAGGTATCTTATCCGCATGGCTGTAACGGATCGTGCAGCCACGTATCGAACCCTGAGTCAACCGATGGGGACGTTTACAAGACAACAACCATCTGCACGAACAGTTCGACGACGTTTGCAGCAGCATGGACTATCAGCTCGGAGACCGTGGCTGCGGTTACCCTTGACGCTGCATCACAGACAGGAGCGCCTGCGATGGTGTACTCAACGACGAACCTGGGTGCACGAATGGCAAAATGTCATTTTTGGGATGAAGCCAGGTTCTTTTTACAGCATCATGATAGTCGCATCCGTGTTTGGCGACATCGCGGTGATCGCACATTGGAAGCGTGTATTCGACATCGCCATACTGGCGTATCACCCGGCGTGATGGTATTGGTTACACATCCCGGTCACCTCTTGTTCGCATTGACGGCACTTTGAACAGTGGATTACATTTCAGATGTGTTACGACTCGTGGCTCTACCCTTCATTCGATCCCTTTGAAGCCCTACATTTCAGCCTGATAATGCACGATCGCATGTTGCAGGTCCAGTACGGGCCTTTCTGGATACAGAAAATGTTTGACTGCTGCCCTGGCCAGCACATTCTCCACATTTATCACCATTTGTGAACGTCTGGTCAATGGTGGCCGAGTAAGTAGCTCGTTATAATACGCCAGTCACTACTCTTGATGAACTGTGGTAACGTGTTGAAGGTGCATAGGCAGCTGTACCTGTACACGCCATCCAAGCTCTGTTTGACTCAATGCCCAGGCGTATCAAGGCCGTTGTTACGGCCAGAGGTGGTTGATCTGGGTACTGATTTCTCAGGATCTATGCACCCAAATTGAGTGAAAATGTAATCACATGTCAGTTCTAGTATAATATATTTGTCCAATGAATACCCGTTGATCATCTGCATTTCTTCTTGGTGTAGCAATTTTAATGGCCAGTAGTGTATTAGTGATCCATATCCATTGCTAACATATTGTCTATAGTGAAGAACGTTACTTATTTGCATGTCACTCATCGCTTGCGACACCGTTCTAAATTCAAAGTTAAGTATTTGTCAATCTTCTTAATTGCAATAAAAGCTATTAATGTCATTTGCTGGAATTGTTGTGTAGCTATCCGAGTACGCAGCATCATTTAGGCACCCTATACGCGACGAGTGGGCAGGACCTCACAAGAATTATGTGCAAATGAAAATAAACTATCGGCAATAACATTTGATCCACAGATCTCGCGCGTACGAAACTAAGCCCTTATCCTGTTTTCTTTTTTCTCCCAAACGTTCTTTCCTGGCGCCCACGCCCATAGTGAAGGGTGGGGGCAAAGTGGGCAGCGGTCTCAACCTGATGCCTGTTCATCATATCCCGCTTCCCCCAGAGCCACGGAAAGCCTAGAGGAACAAAAAACCGCAATGATTTAATTATTAATTTTTCCTATTTGTATTTCCTTAACTAATTTTTGCTGCTACTATTAACAGTAGCGTGAATAGCAGGGAACCGACGTCACGAAGAGGAGGGAGTGGCAAGGCGCTAGACTCGATCAGACTGTCGACGCATACTTTTTCGGAAAAGAACATTCCGATGACCAGAGAATAGCCGGTTCCGAGATAGTAAAAGTCTTCCATGAACTCCTCAACTCAGTAACACCCCAACTCCAAGCACCCACTCGGCTGCGATTTCGGGGAAGGCGAGCGCCCCTACAAAGCTTACAACATAGGCATGCCTATAATTCTCAAACTCGATTTTCTCAAAAATGACTGAGTGTTGTGTCTTTATGTTTACGTAAGTTACAGTCCTAGTCGTGCCCTTCCTGACTTCCACATCCTTCCAATATGAATGATATCGGTGAGGGGAAGATCTTACTGCCTCTTGTTAGTATCTTCCCGGGAGGAAATTCCTTCAGGGCTGACCTGGGAGACCCCGATTTTTCTCACCTTCCGAACTCTTGTAGTACAAGCTAAGACGTAGCAAATACTTCTTTAATATGATCCATTTCGAAGTGTTTTCGGGTTAGACAGGATAAGACATTTACGAGCCAGCTGAATATTTTACGAGGGTGCCAGTTGCCATGCAGTGTTGTTAGCGAAAACTGGGTAAGGCAGCAGACTTAGTTGCACTGCTTTCTTGTCCCATTTGTTCCGGTTTTTAATTTTTCCTAAACGATAATGAACACACATAGGGTTATTATAATTAAACTTCAGATATTTGAGAGGGTCTCCACAAAAAACAGGCGATCGTTTCACAATGAAGCTTTAGGGAGTGATTTGTAAGGACAAATCATTGAATGAAATCTTTTTAATTTCCAAATGAGAAAGTAACATTTGTTAATACCGTACCATATTTACGTTCCACGTTATAAATGATGCTTAGTGTGATGACCATTTGCATCCACGATAGCCTGGAACTGTTAAAGAGATACTGTTTCACGACTGTTCGCAGTAGTTTTCCAAAGGTTGATCATGGAGTGTTCAGCTGTCGTAACACAATTTGTGCAGTGCCTGAAAATCGCACATTGCTTGCAGCATTCTCAGCTATCGCAATAGTAATTTCTTAAACAATATGTGGCACAATTGGCCGTCGGCCTCTGCCAGGAGCAATTCCCAAATCGCAAATTAATTCGAACTACTGAATTGTGTGCTTCAACCCCAGTGCGGGAACAGGACCTCTCCATATTCCTTTAACGCGTCGATACTCGCGAAGAGAGGCAGGTCTATGGTTCAAATGGCTCTGAGCACAATGGGAGTTAACATCTGAGGTCATCAGTCCCCTAGACTTAGAACTACTTAAACCTAACTAACCTAAGGACATCACACACATCCATGCCCGAGACAGGATTGGAATCTGCGACCGTAGCAGCAGCGCGGTTGCTGACTGAAGCGCCTAGAACCGCTCGGCCACAACGGTCGGCACGGCAGGTCTATTGCGGATGTTTTGACAAAACAGCTTGATGAGTTAAGTCCAGCTAACTTTGTCGAGATCCATACTGACAGTCTTCAACGTAATGCATACTGATGCTTGTATTACAACCCTATTCGCCGTACAGCCACCAGGGCCTAACGGCAAGTCATGATACGTGTCACTTTAACACTACTAACTACGCAAGTCCTGCAGCGCACACTCCGAAAATCGTTCCTATAAAGTTGGGTCTCGTAAGATAAACAGTCTTCCGTCTACAGAGGCTCAAGTAGCGAAAGTTTAATTATAACTATCCTGTACTTCGCGAAGACGGAACATCTATTAACCAACATCTACATATACATCAGCATGCATATCCCACATGTCACCATTCCGGACATAGTGTAGGGTACCTAATACTAAATAGGGGGCCAAGGACACAACCAGCCAACCTTCAAATGACCAGTGGGTTCATATTACCCCTGGAATTTCGTGTACCTTCAACGCCAATCTGGGAATACTGAAGTAACCATCAGCACTTTCTTATCATTCCAGGAACCCTACAATTCTAATGAATTTGCTAGAGTCATATTTTGCTAATGATACCATCATCGCATCTTTCCATATTCCGAGATCGTGGAAGGGGAGGATCCATCCCATTGCATGTGAATCATCAGTTGCTGTCCAGCATAAAGCGCAGCCAGCAGCAACGACCAGCTGTGCAGAGGATGGAGAATATTATTGGTAGGCACTTCACGAATTCACCTCTAATTTTAATTATTAAGTGCGTAGGTCATTACACCTAATGCCTTTTTACCATTATGTATCAGACGAGGGCGCATCACAGCAGCAACCACAATCCACAGGATGTCTTCCCAACCTGGCATTGTTAGACTATGCTGTAGCATGAGCAGAACAGCTGTAGCAAGCACCTGATCTAGTGCTGAACGAAGGCACTCAGATATTCCTACGGTCACTCTCCACACAACGTTTTCCCGACCTTTCAGACCAAGTGTTATTTGACTAGATCATAGCAGTCACAGCAACCGACTCCCACGAGAGCACTAGAATTCGCCAACACATACAATGCGACTGCCAGTGGCACTAAATGTGTAAATGTAAGGCTAGCATCCAACGAAGTCTTTGAAGTAATTAAGGAGGTAGAAACCGCACAATATGTTAGTGCTAAAGTGCACTATTCTTAGCATCATTGGCACCATCTGTGTGGTATGATGGTGTTCGTAGAGGGAAATAAGACAGCTAAATACAATCCATCATGTAATCCCACTAACATTAACATGTTAAAGGGTGAGGCATCAACTATCGATATGTTTGTGAAGTCAGATCTTTAGTTAAAATCTGAGGCTGTGAGCTTATACGTTAAACTTTCTAATGTGGTAAATTTAAGTGATCTGTGTAATGCGTTGTTGATTATGCAGATAGACTAAGCCACCGTCGTTCTTATATTAGAGCTACATACTACGAGTTTATCGACTCTTTTTGTGAGTACAGATTGAATATAAATCAATTAGAAAAGTGTATAAATGGATATGCTCATCTGGCATCAAAACATGCGACTAAAAACCACGTAAGCATGAAATCCGTGGAGGCTGAATTTACTGAAGCAATGCCCAAGCATGTAATTACACCTATAGGGACGAATTCATGTTACATCATGAAACAATTTGTGCACAGTGTGTGTAATATGAGATGTAACTGGAAGTGAAAAATAAGCCATTTAAATATGAAACAATGTCGTTGTAAAACAGTTTTTTCTCTGGGGGCAAACCCAATGAAGTAGCAGTGTTTTAAAAAGCGTGGCCTTGTATTCAGGGGGATAGAGGTTGCGTCATCATCTGGCCATCTTAATAAATTGTTAAAATAATTTTTTCCTAAATTACTTCAGGCAAATGTCGATCTGTTTTTTATTACAAGATCACGGCTGTCTACTTATCTCACTCTTGTCAAACTAGATTCGTAAATGCCGCTAAATATGAATTATTTTATTTCTTCTTCAATTTTAATACGATGACATGTCCAGTAGCCTTGTAAAGCTACTACTACTAGAGCTACGACTATTTCCATCATGCCTCGTGGGCAGACGCTGAGCTTTGGAGAAATCAGGAGAGGAACTGAAAAGTTGGAGTGCTGAATGCTTCCGTGAGCCGTTCCCGGAAACAGATGGCGCAAAAAAACAAATGTGGAAAGAGTAATATCTGTCCGCGATAGGTAGACACGATGGTTCTACTCGAAAGCCGTCAAGACTGTTTTACTTGCCATAAAAGTTAAACTGCTGCAGTTTCCTGTAATTTTGGTGTAAGGTGAACAAGCGTAAAATAACATACACTAACGAAAACACAATCTCAAAACCAAGAAGGAGTTGTGCCACATAAACGAAAGGTCTTAGGAGTCTTTCTTCATCCGAAAGATGATGTCTGTTCAAATTTCGCTCCAGTGGTGTAAGAGTGGCACTAGTAGCACCACTATGACATTAAAAGTCAGCTTTGCTTTAAATACGCGCGTAACGTTCATGAGCGATAGATACCTTTGAGATTCCCAAACTATTTTATATTCCGGGCAGCCGCAGCTGTTGACAGTCAAAAAGACTAGGAGCGATCGGTATGTCTATGGTATTTTAACATTGGTCACCTGATGATGCGGCTTGAAGCCACGAAACCAGTCGTGTTTTAATACATGACAATTTTACCAGCTGGAGCGTGTTTCTTCTTAAAATCATACCTTTAAGATTGGAAGTGGAGTTGATGTCAGCCAAGAATGCATTTAAGGCGACAAAGACGCCATTATCAAAACCTGAGTTTAAATGGGATAGGGCTACGAGAGGCTGGATGTCCCTTTCTCGATAATGCAGAAAGACTTGACAGGAACACAGCCACCGCACATGACTGCTGGCAGCGATGGTCACGAGAATGTACGGACGCAAGAAGACCGGGCTCCGGACGACTACAAGGAATTATCAAGAGGTAAGGTCATCGTGTTGGGCGTTTAGCTCTGGCACATCGTACTGCAACTGGAATAGTTTGAGTAGTAGTTGGCACCACAGTGACTTAACTGCACTATGTGATCAAAAGTATCCGCACACCACCAAAATTATACGTTTTTAATATTAGGTGCTTTGTGCTGACATTTACTGCCAAGTACTCCATATCACCGACCTCAGTAGTCATTAGACATCGTGAGAGTAGAATGGGGCGCTCTGCGGAACTCACGGACTTCGAGCGTGGTCAGGTGATTGCAGAGCTGGCGGCCATTTCTCGTGCTCTTGACCGCATAGGCTCATGGCCCAGCGAGTCGTTTCTTCTGTCTGCTGACTTTCTTGAGCAGCCTACAAGCTATCAACCAGTGCTACCCCCGCCATCCTTTGGTAGCGACCATCCAGGAGTCCATCTATGCCCTGGAACGGTCCAATCGTTCAGTGGTGTTTGCGTGGACCCCAGGCCACGTCTGAATCCCACGAAATGAACTTGCCGACAGGCTGGTCAAACACGCTACACGGAAACCGCTTCTGGAGATCGGCATCCCCGTAACTGACCAGCGATCATTATTACGCAGCAAGGTTTTTCAGCTTTGGGAGACGGAATGGCATAATCTCAGTACGCACAACAAACTGCCTGCCATTAAGGAGACTACGAATGTGTGGAAGTCCTCCATGCGGGCCTCTCGCAGGGACTCCGTGGTTCTCTGCCGGCTCCGCTTAGACCATACGTGGCTAACACATGGTCACCTCCGCCGTCGCGAGGACCCACCTCGGTGTCACTGTGACTCACATATGACTGTCGTCCACATCTTGCTGGACTGCTCACTTTTAGCCCCTCTGCGGCGGACTTTCAACCTTCCCAGCACCCTACCTTCGGTGTTGGGCAACAATGATCAATAGCATATTTAGCTTTACGTTTTACTCGTTAGGGTTTTTTATCGTACCATCTAAGGGTGGGGATTTAGCCTTTTCTCCAAGGCCGCCAACCTCCCTCCATTTTAACTCTGTCGCACTTTCTTTGCATTTGTTTGTCTTAGTGGTCCTCGTTTCCCTACATGTGTTTGATCCGACTTGTCTTTTTGGAGTAGGCATTTTAATGTGTTGCAGAGTGGCTGGCCCATCCTGTTTTATTCTTGTGATCATCCAGTCCAGACCATCTGCTATATGGTATTAATACCTTCTTCTGGTTTTCCTTGTCGTGTATGTTTTCCCCGTTTTTTGTTCGTTGCATTCTTTTATTTTTTAGGTATCGTTCCGCATTCATTTTCCCCTTTTACCTTCCCAAACGTACTTTGGGTGTTTCTGTACCTTGAGTCTTGCTTGCGTCAGGAGAAAGGGACTGATGAACCTGCAGTTTGGTCCCTTTATACCTCAAACCAACAACAACAACAGTTGAAGAGGGACGTAATGTGTAAAAGGCAGACATCTGTCCAGATAGGAATTACAAACTGCATCATGATCCACTGCAAGTACTATGACAGTGAGACAGTGAGGCGGGAGGTAAATGCCGGTAAATACCGGTAAATGCCAAACGACGCCTCGGTTGGTGTAAGGAGCGTAAACACTGGACGACTGAACTGTGGAAAAACGTTGTGTGGAGTGAAGAATAACGGTACTCAACATGGCGATCGGATGGCATGTTGCGGATATGGGGAATGGCCGGTGAACGTCATCTGCCAGCGTGTGTGGTGCCAACAGTAAAATTCGGAGGCGGTGGTGTTATGGTGTGGTCGTGTTCTTCATGGAGGGGGCTTTCTCCCATCATTGTTTTGGGTGGCACTATCACAGCACAGGAATACATTTACGTTTTAAGCACCTTCTTGCTTCCCACTGTTGAAGAGTAATTCGGGGATGGCGATTGCATCTTTCAACACGACCGAGCACCTGTTCATAATGCACGCCCTGTGGCGGAGTGGTTACACGGCAATAACATCCCTGTAATGGACTGGCCTGCGCAGAGTCCTGACCTGAATCCTATAGAACTTCTTTGGGATGTTTTGGAACGCCGATTTCCTGTCAGGCCTCACCGAAAGACATCGATACCTCTCCTCACTCCGTGAAGAATGGCTGCCATTCCCCAAGAAAGCTTCTAGCACTTGCTTGAACGTATGCCTTGTACAGTGGAAGCTGTCGTTCAGGCTAATGGTGGGCCAACACCGTATTGAATCCCAGCATTACCGATGGAGGACGCCGTGAACTTGTCATTTTCAGCCAGGTGTCCGATACTTTTGATCACGCTGTGTATCTGTTACAAATCAGGGACAACTCCTAGCCAAAAGCCTTGTAGCGCGCATCCTCCTGACTCCAAACCGCCGCCATTTGCGACTTCAGTCGTGTCAAGCAAGTAATGATTGAAGGGCATAGTAGATGGCTGTATGTTGGTTAGAGGGAGGCCAGTTGAGGGCCTGTGACCAACCTGTCTGTGTGCTAGACACACTGGGCCTACATATGGAGTTGTGGTCTAAAATGCGATTTCGCATGACACTAGTCGCACTCTCGCGTTTATTCCACGGACGCTGGCTGCAAATTTGTACGTCAATCTGCTGATTCGACCTCTTATGCTACCATTCACGAACAGCATTCCGGGGTATGTTTTCCAATTTGATAACGCTCGCCCACATAGCACTGTTGTAACCCAGAATGCTCTAAAGAGCGTCAACATGTTGCCTTGGCCTACTCGATCATCGGATCTGTCTCCAAACGAGCACATATGAGGCATCATCGGACGACAACTCCAGTGTCATCCACAACCGGCATTAATTGTCCCGGTATTGACCGAGAAAGTCAAACACGCATGGAACTCTATCCTATAAACTGACATCTTGGCACCTGTACAACACAATTCATGCACGTCTGGATGCCCGCATTCAACATTCTGGTGGTTACATCGGTTATTAACATACCAGTATTCCACAAGTGCAGCTAGTTATCTCACTCTTACATTTACCTGTCATCTTGCAATGCTAAATCACCTAGACAAACATATTCTCGATATTTAGTTAATCTACAATAATTATTTTTTGTGATTTGGTCCATTGTAAATGGTTCTGAAAGCCTGCGACTGTGAAAACAATAGGTTTTTTTTATAAATAACTCATCTGGTACCAGTCACGATTTTCTTTATTTTATTTTTCGTACGATGCGTTTCGGGAAGTGATTCCCATTTTCAAATGCGTTTCTTGTGTTTGTTATGTCATTCCTACGTGATGTTGTCGATGTGTGAGATTCTGATTCATTTTGTTGACTTTACTGCAGTATATAAGGAAACACGCGATATTTTAGTTGGTTGTCGATCTTTTTGTGGAGTTAGTGGCGACAACCAACTAAAAAATCGCATGTTTCCTTATTTACTGCAGTAAAGTCAACAAAACGAAGAATAATCTCACACATCGACAACATCACATAGGAATGACGTAACAAACACAAAAAACGCACTTGAAAATGGGAATCATTTCCCGAAACGCGTCGTACGAAAAATAAAATAAAGAAAATCATGACTGGTACCAGACGAGTTACTTATAAACAAACCTATAATTATTTTTTGGTGTTTCTATTTTCTCCATCAGAGTATTAACTACGAATAATACTATTTTTGAATCTGATCATGTTTAAATTATTATCTGTTATTGTAACGAATACATTTAGAGAAGGATCTGCGTAGTGTTACACATTAGTTACGTATTAGCTACATATTAGGTATGAATAATACGTTAAAACCTTTGATTACCTTCTAAATTAATGTCTATTATTGTAAAGGATACATTCAGAGAAGAGTCTGTGTAATGTTAAAGTCTGTTCTCGGCTTACTAACGGACGAATGGGCAAATCAGATCATGACAACTTTAGTGAAAAATTTACAGTGGCTGTGCCAATAAAGAACTATGATTGACGACTGTGTCTAAAAGCTCTACATCTGGTTCGTATAAAATTAATTTAATTAGTATATCCCATTCGCGGAAACCAGCCACTGCAGAAATTACAGACTACTGTAACAGCTGCTTTGTGCATTAGGTGACGTTGACGAGGGTACCTGCAGAGGACCCAGTTCGTTGTGAGAGGCTAGCGGGCGGAAATTTTTAATTAATTTGCGCTAATGGGAGCGCCGGCGCTGTAAAACGAGCAGCGCAGAACAGCAGCCGCAGCGGCAGCTGGTATCGGCGGCGCGCCGCCCGCCTCACAAAGCGGTCGCAGCCAGCCGAGACACTGGCGCACTGGCGGCGCCCGCAGCGCACGCTTTACTGGCGCCAGCACAAGGTCGGTCCGTGTCACCGCGCTGCTCCGCGGAGCTACCCGACACGAGCAGTCGGCCGCCTGTAAGAACACTGCTGCCGGTCACACCACATTTCTTTTTGTTTGCAGCCGTTCGCCTACATCTACATGCATACTTACTCCGATTCAGAAGCAAGCCCGAATTCCTACGGGAACCAGCGAATGCTGGTTGTAGTGAAGGTAGTGTGACGATTTGCTAGAAACTTGAGTCAGTCAGAGATCGTGTCCGGAAAGCGGAGGCGGTCCAAGCTACAGTTTGCGAGAAACAAATGTCCGGGTTCGAGTCCCGGTCTGGCATAAATTCTTGACTTTCCCCATTGATTTAATTCAAAGCTCATTTAGAGTAAATATCATCATTCCTTCGGTTAAGTAAGCACATCATTCTTTCTTGCCAGTGGTTACAATTAAACATGTTACAAATGATAAATGAATTTAAAAAAAGAGACAGACAGATATTGAACATATTCCTCGTATTCGTCTCGTAGTCAGCAAATCCAAATGATGACCGCTACCTACAAATTAAGATTCATAAGTACCACGAGGAGACTGCAACAAAGCTGGCAATTTGTAGAGTTGTATCCACCCAGACACTAAGCACCAGCCTCTACATTTTGACACCTAGACAAAATTCCTCAGCATGATAGGTACACGAAGAAGAGGCAGACGAGGGAGGGAGAGGGAGGAGGAGGGAGGGACCAAAGGGAACACCAGTAATGGAACTACTATCGACATGGATCTTCAGTAGAAATTGTTCCAGGTGGGAGCAAGACTCTAAAATTGTCATTTCTGAGTTAAATGACTTGGTTTCAAGACGGTCAGGCTACAGCATCTTATTTTTGTATGTGGTGCAAAAAACGTTTGATATTACGGTAAATTAGTCAATATATCTATCTGTACTCCAGATACGAGGTCACCCAAGTTCGCCTCCACAGCCACTCCCTTTGCAGACACCCGTGTCTATCGAGCTCTACTCACTGATAAGTGCAGTATTTGTCTCAGGTGTAACACCGTAGCAGAAATATGTGGCGGCGCTCTCGTCCCATCACACGGCGGGCCGCCGTCACTTGTGTGTCTGTGTGTGTGTGTGGGGGGGGGGGGGGCGGGGTGGGAAGAGAGAGGTGAAAAGGGTACTGGTATATAAGGACGTAAATTTTCAAAATTGCTGTCTTCACTTTGGTAATTATTTGGTAGTATTACATAGCGATTTATTCTTTAGTTTCGTAAAGCTTACTCTTTCAATCCCTCCTATTCTTGAATCTAAGATCATAAATATCTAAAGCTGTCTGTTATAAAGGTATTTCTTGTTATGTGTCAGTACGCGATTTGCAATGAATCTGTATGACCGAGAGATTCTGTGGTCCATTTTCGTTTCCTAAAGTAGCAGTGAAAGGAATTTTTTGATGCAATAGTTTGAGTGTAGCAGGCCAGTCACATTGCTCGATGATTTCCCTAAATCGCTTCTGGAAAATGCCGGGATGGTTTCTTTGAAAGGGCAGGCATACTTCCTTCCCCATTCTTCCCTAATCCGATGGGGCCAATGACCTCACTGTTTCGTCCCTCCCCCCCCCCCCCCCCGCCCCAATTGAACCAACCACATTGCTCTGCGATTAGTTCCATGTTTGGTTGCGCGGTGTGGCCAGCCATACATTCAGTCTCCACCCTGCTCCTCATGTCTGCCTGACGCTGTGAATATCGTTCTATTTGCATACGACTTATCAAGTTCAGACATTTGCATTGTGTATTACTGAGAATTCGAAGTTGCTTTGTCCCGCGTTATTAGTGAGATCGTTGATCGTTGCTCGTTCACCTTACATTGGCGTCATTCTGTCTTATATGATACTTCCGGTTCATTTAGAAACGTGCTTTGCAGCTTTGTATCAATCTAAATGACGTAGGGCTTTCATTCGGTGTGCGTCTTTGTTTTAATGCGCGAGCACCAATATCTGTTTTTCATACGGGCATATCGGTCGTATTTCCCCATTCTCTGAATACGGATTAAAAAGGCATATTAGTCTATTTTTCTGTCTATAAATGTGCGGTACTTCACAACCAAGTAGTCCGTTAAAGGACACTGGAATGCACTATTCATGAGATTTCGTATGCATTTTCTGAATAATAAGTGAACATAAAATCAAATCTCGCGGACTATTTTCAGCACTCTGTACTTGGAGCCTTCACCTTCATTTGCACAGACATTCATTTAGCCTTTATTCATGCACTCTCCATGAGCGACTGCAGCCTACAGTACTTAGCGTGAGTTGCCGTTTCAGGACTAATATACCTTAAACTTCCTTCAGCCCTTACTTTATTTTCGTTTTAATGTTCAATTTTCGGCTAAATGAGATGAATGCAAGTCAGAGTGAACTTGACGACACGTACTGCAGCAGTCAGTAATTGAATGAATCATTTTTCTATCGACAGTTATTATGTGCAGCCAACGGTCTCGCGGCAGTGGTAACACCAGTTCCCGACACATCACAGAAGTTAATTGTTGTCGGGCTTGGCTAGCACTTTAGTGGGTGACTGTCCGGTGTGGCGTAGAGATGGGCAAAACTGTTCGTTTCAGAGATTGGATCAGAACTGTTCACTCCATGAAATGAATTAGCTCTTTTTCATGACTCACCACTCATTTACAATAGAAAATAAATGGAAGGCACATTGCCCTTTAAACTTGGTTTATTCCAGTACTATACCTGTATTTTGATCTTATTTGATCCTATTTTGAAGTAACACAGATAATGAGTAAGAATTTTGTATTGTTTATTGAAATTTCCACGATATGACAAAGTGTTTGATTATTGATTTATTTTGCACTATCGTGGTTTTTTGGGTGATCGGAAAATGTTGTAACTTGAGATTTACATTAACAATATATTTGGCTATAATGTATTAAAATTTCATTAACCTCATACAAATACATCGCAAGCCATATATTTTTAAAGTGAACGTTTCCTTCCGAAGACGCCTAAAGTCGCAAAATCCGTACCAGAATAAGAAAAAAAATATAAATTTGACTGTAAAACGAAAGTACTGCATATAGCCTTACGCAGAATAAAATAAGGCAAATATTGGTGTATCACATTTTGCGATATGTTTATCGGTTCGCTCGTAATTAAAGCGTAAATTCGAGTGTCCATAATAAAAATCCTGTAGTAAGAGGAGTCATCAGGAACCTAATCTAATCAGTTTAAACAAATAAAAATGAAATAAAAACAATTGATGTATACATAACATAATAATGTAATATACATAGCGGTATTACTACGAAGAACAATATCCAGTAGGGACGAACTCCGATGCAGAGGCGCTGAGTCGAGCAGGTCGAGCCACGAGCTGTATTACTGTGTGAGCTGAGACCGCAGAGACCAGAGTGACACCTGAGTCGCTTTGCTCAACGCTCTGGCTAGAGTCGAGACGGTGGGGTGAGCATTGAGCGGGCGAGTTCCGAGGGTGGGGGGAGCGGTGAACTCACCCGCTCTGAGACAAATCGTCCGTTCCCTTGCGAGCAGGTTGTTGCAAGTAGTTCCTATGTTATCCGCTAGATGGCTCTCTGTCCTGTTGCTCGCATCAACTGCCCAGAGGGCATGACGTGCGACTGAAACGATCGCCGACAGAGTGCGATGCCAAGTTAAGCTGCACCAGACACTCACTGCACGCGGCAGAGGACGCACAGAGACGGCACGGCATATGTGAAACACAAAATCCAATGGGGCACTGCACAATGCAGGCAGCCAAGGTAGAAGCAGGGCAGAGGCCGGCGCTGGCTGTGTTGTGTGGCGTGCACTGTGCTCTGACCAGCAGAGGCGCTGCTGATATGCTCCGTCTCTCTCTCTCTCTCTCTCTCTCTCTCTCTCTCTCTCTGCCATGGGAAACGTTTGGAGCTACCGTTCTTTTTTTCTGAATCACTGATTGTTCACTCCTGTTGTCAAGCGCGGTGCACTGAGCCCTTGTGAGGCAAAAAGTAGCGGCTCCGGTCAGGAAAACTGATAACGGCAGAGCAGTGTACTGACCACATGCCCCTCCATATTCGCATCCAGTGACGCCGAGCAGTAGAGGATGACTCGGCGGTCGGTCAGTACCGTTGGGTCTTCCGAGGCCTATTCGGACAAGAGTTATTATGAACAATTACATCCACATCGCACACGTTTCTCTTACAAGGTGGAAAGCATTTACACACTTTCTTTATATTAAAGGCAGTTTTACTGTTGTGTTTTACCCTCAGACTTCAAGAAGAATATAATAATTCCAATCCCAAAGAAAGCAGGTGTTGACACATGTGATAATTACCAAACTATCACTTTAATAAGTCACGGCTGCAAAACACTAACACGAATTCTTTGCAGACGAATGGAAAAACTGGTAGAAGCCGACCTCGGGGAAGATCAGTTTGGATTGCGAGGAAATGTTGGAACACGTGAGGCAATACTGACCCTACGACTTATTTTGTTTCTAGCACTTGTAGACTTAGAGAAAGCTTTTGATGATGTTGAATGGAATACTCTCTTTCAAATTCTGAAGGCGCAGGGGTAAAATACAGGGAGCAAAAGGCCATTTCCAATTTTTACAAAAGCAGATGGCAGATATAAGAGTCGAGGGGCATGAAAGGGAAGCAGTGGCTGAGAAGGGAGTGAGACAGAGTTGTAGCCTCTCCCCAATGTTAATCAATCTGTATATTGAGCAAGCAGTAAAGGAAACAAAAGGAAAATTCGGAATATGTATTAAAATTCATGGAGAAGAAATAGAAACTTTGAGGTTCGCCGATGACATTGTAATTCTGTCAGAGACAGCAAAGGACCTGGAAGAGCAGTTAAACGGAAAGGACAGTGTCTTGAAAGGAGGATATAAAATGAACATCAACAAAAGCAAAACGAGGATAATGGAATGTAGTCGAATTAAATCAGGTGATGCTGCAGGAATTAGACTAGGAAATGAGACGCTTAAAGTAGAAAATTATTTTTGCTATATGGGGGCAAAATAACCGATGGTGGTCGAAGTAGAGAGGATATAAAATGTGGACTGGCAATCGCAAGGAAAGCGTTTCTGAAGAAGAGAAATTTGTTAACATCGAGTATAGATTTAAGTGTCAGGAAGTCGTTTCTGAAAGTATTTTCATGGAAGTGAAATGTGGACGATAAATAGTTTAGACAAGAAGAGAATAGAGGCTTTGGGAATGTGGTGCTACAGAATAATGATGAAGTTTAGACGGATAAATCACGTAACCAATGAGGAGGCACTGAATAGAATTGGGGAGAAGAGAAATTTGTGTACACAACTTGACTAGAAGAAGGGATCGGTTGGTAGGACATATTCTAAGGCATCAAGGGATCACCAATTTAGTATTTCAGGTCAGCGTGGAGGGTAAAAATCGAAGAGGGAGACCAAGAGATGAATACACTAAGCAGATTCAGAAGGATGTAGTTTGCAGTAGGCACTGGGTATGAAGAAGCTTGCACAGGATAGAGTAGCATGGAGAGCTACATCAAACCGGTCTCTGGACTGAAGACCACAACAACAACAACAAACCCTGAAAGATTGCTCACTACCTCACACTTCATTAAAAACTAATCGCATGCACGCGTCACATGTTACACAAAGATGGATATTTTCAGGGTATTGATACCGGAATCATAAGCTGCTACGCCCTAACTTGGCGAGAGGTAGGAACGCGTGATGCCCCCAGGAATATAGTCGAACATGATTCTTTGGTGGCCAAGTGATATAGTGTGAGGAGGCATAATGTTGTGACGGTGCACTGACCAGCCGGCATCTCGTGGTCGTGCGGTAGCGTTCTCGCTTCCCACTCCCGGGTTCCCGGGTTCGATTCCCGGCGGGGTCAGGGATTTTCTCTGCCTCGTGATGGCTGGGTGTTGTGTGCTGTCCTTAGGTTAGTTAGGTTTAAGTAGTTCTAAGTTCTAGGGGACTGATAACCGTAGCAGTTAAGTCCCATAGTGCTCTGAGCCATTTGAACCACTTTTTGCATTGACCAAGTTTTTGAACTAGGTAGACTCACCCGTCAACGTCGTCCTTATTTGCGTCTTTTCAGTTCTGCATCCCGCCCTGACTTTATTTTTTATAGATGACAATCGAACACGGTATGTGGAGGAGCTCTTCGAACTGTCCAGCAGGTTTCAGCCACGCCAGTGGAGTAACGTAACACACTAACACAAGAACTTACCATACTGTGCCAGCACGTCAGCACGTTGCAGAGCATGCATTACCGTCCGCAGTGATCACACAGTTATGCAACCCCTTAGGCACCAGACCCGTTTTTTTGTAATTTCGTGGGAATCATCATCATTCACGGTGATTTTGGTCGTCTCATTGTTGTAGCGCAGCTTTACGCTAGCACAGAAAAGGTTCAGTTAATGAAAGGGCTAGGCCCCCATTCTCAAACGTGATTGACTTTATTACAATATAACTCTCTGAGCAAATTTCATTCCTTGGTACTTGTTTAAAAAAATCTACATACAGAATGACTGCGCTTCCAGGCTTGATCTTATGCTAGGGTAGACAAACATCAGCTCATTTAGCGTTAAATATTTAGGCGAGCTATTAAAATAAAAAACTAAAATATATTTTACCAAGCAGTAATATTTAAACAGCCACTAACAAAGCAACCAGAATCCAATGAGCCTGGTACTTCAACTAGAAAAATAACTACGCTAGAATATAAAATTTTAAGACAAATTTTCTCATAAAAACATCCTGTAATTAAGTATAGAAATCTCTCAAACAGATTGAAGCTGACAAGTAAATAACTTTAGAGTTAACTTCTGCAATAGTTCAACACAGGATCCTTAAACAACAATAAACAAACTCGTCGTTTTAAAATTAAGCTACTACTCAAGCAACTAAAAGTGCATCAAGAGATAATGGTTGTAATTAGAGGCACGATTACGCAGCTTTACTTTCATTACACATGAACTGCCGCTCTTAGTACGAGCCCTTTTGCTCTCCAATAATCAACAGGCTCAGCTCGCCCGTCTCCTCACGCAGGTCGTTGTACATATGGGAGAGAACAGAAAGTAACAAGACAAGCTTCTGAACACACAAACAGATGATGTTAATTCAACAAGCCTCAAGAACATGTCCATACGTGGTTCAGGGAATACAGGGCAGCCAATAATGACAATTTAAACTATGGCCTGGAAAACTCCAAGCAACCAATTGGTCCATTAACTAAAATAAATAAAATTTAACCACACTTGATAAACCATCAAAACACGGGCATTTCACTACTAAGGAAATCATCCAGGACTGGCAGTTGGCAATACCCATAGCGTAGATTGAAGCACCTGACGAGAATTTCGAATGAGGCAACAACAAGAGGCAGCAATACATTAAATCACATTGTTACCACTATTCATGGGCTGAAATTTTGCTCTCCCCCCTTCCCACCCCCCCCCCCCAAAAAAAAAGATCTATCCATGGTTCCAATGCCGCCGTGAGCAGAAACAAGGCTGTCCACTCAGAGTTCCGTCAACCAATGAACGTCAGTATCACCAACGTCAGTACCAACAGTCTCACTGTCAGTTCTATGCGTTGCCGGCTTATACTAACGCCCAACGTGCTTCCAAACACAGTGCATGCGACTCACGCCTCCTAGCGGCTCCATGTTCACTTTCTCTTTCCTGCCTCGCCTCTTGTGCGCGCTATATAAGCAAACTTTACGCCAGATAGGATCGATAACAGATAGGTCGATGTGCCTTTCTTGCAGTTACTTTCAGTACTATGCTGTACAGTTCTTTCTTTGTATGGCTCAAGTTTAATGAGTCTACGTTACTTTGCCGTGACATATGATGTGAAAGTTACTTTCGTCCTAAAATTTTGCACGCCAGTGCAGATTATACTACGTGGAAAAAATTGTGTAGTAATTTTTTTACTGTTATACGAAAATATTATTTTGTTAAAATTATTTTCATTATCGAGAATGACGTCCATGTTTGGACAGTATTCGTTAGTATAGTACAGGGTGTTTCAAAAATGACCGGTATATTTGAAACGGCAATAAAAACTAAACGAGCAGCGATAGAAATACACCGTTTGTTGCAATATGCTTGGGACAACAGTACATTTTCAGGCAGACAAACTTTCGAAATTACAGTAGTTACAATTTTCAACAACAGATGGCGCTGCGGTCTGGGAAACTCTATAGTACGATATTTTCCACATATCCACCATGCGTAGCAATAATATGGCGTAGTCTCTGAATGAAATTACCCGAAACCTTTGACAACGTGTCTGGCGGAATGGCTTCACATGCAGATGAGATGTACTGCTTCAGCTGTTCAATTGTTTCTGGATTCTGGCGGTACACGTGGTCTTTCAAGTGTCCCCACAGAAAGAAGTCATAGGGAGGCCAATCCACGCCGCCTCCTGTATGTTTCGGATAGCCCAAAGCAATCACACGATCATCGAAATATTCATTCAGGAAATTAAAGACGTCGGCCGTGCGATGTGGCCGGGCACCATCTTGCATAAACCACGAGGTGTTCGCAGTGTCGTCTAAGGCAGTTTGTACCACCACAAATTCACGAAGAATGTCCAGATAGCGTGATGCAGTAATCGTTTCGGATCTGAAAAATGGGCCAATGATTCCTTTGGAAGAAATGGCGGCCCAGACCAGTACTTTTTGAGGATGCAGGGACGATGGGACTGCAACATGGGGCTTTTCGGTTCCCCATATGCGCCAGTTCTGTTTATTGACGAAGCCGTCCAGGTAAAAATAAGCTTCGTCAGTAAACCAAATGCTGCCCACATGCATATCGCCGTCATCAATCCTGTGCACTATATCGTTAGCGAATGTCTCTCGTGCAGCAATGGTAGCGGCGCTGAGAGGTTGCCGCGTTTGAATTTTGTATGGATAGAGGTGTAAACTCTGGCGCATGAGACGATACGTGGACGTTGGCGTCATTTGGACCGCAGCTGCAACACGGCGAACGGAAACCCGAGGCCGCTGTTGGATCACCTGCTGCACTAGCTGCGCGTTGCCCTCTGTGGTTGCCGTACGCGGTCGCCCTATCTTTCCAGCACGTTCATCCGTCACGTTCCCAGTCCGTTGAAATTTTTCAAACAGATCCTTTATTGTATCGCTTTTCGGTCCTTTGGTTACATTAAACCTCCGTTGAAAACTTCGTCTTGTTGCAACAACACTGTGTTCTAGGCGGTGGAATTCCAACACCAGAAAAATCCTCTGTTCTAAGGAATAAACCATGTTGCCTACAGCACACTTGCACGTTGTGCACAGCACACGCTTACAGCAGAAAGACGACGTACAGAATGGCGCACCCACAGACTGCGTTGTCTTCTATATCTTTCACATCACGTGCAGCGCCATCTGTTGTTGAAAATTGTAACTACTGTAATTTCGAAAGTTTGTCCGCCTGAAAATGTACTGTTGTCCCAAGCATATTGCAACAAACTGTGTATTTCTATCGCTGCTCGTTTAGTTTTTATTGCCGTTTCAAATATACCGGTCATTTTTGAAACACCCTGTATATTCCCGTTATGAGAGTCTGATCCGATGTCAAGCAGGTAACTAATTTATTGTAACTCCGTACCAGTATATTCAGAAAAATGACTAAATTTCACTTCATGTTGTACGGAACATTGGCTTGAAATAGATTCCAGGAGATAACGAGCAATATTCAGCCCCCTACGCAGAATAGGCTTAGTGATGGCTCATCAATCATACAAGATTGCGTCCTGAGTTATGGCGTGCTTTGATGGGTCACGTCATTGTACTCTGACTGCTAAATTATGATATCGGAGCTGAGGGATCACGTATCCGTCGATGAATGGTATTCTAATTGTGGTACCATATACCTTGCGTGATGCAAGGTTGGTGGAGACATTACTCCCCGTACCTGAAGAAATAATTTATGCAGAATAGTTGGGCGGATGATTGTCGGGTAGTTGTTGTTTGATTTATTCGTTGTTATCAGGATATTTATTATTAATTGTCTGCACATACACCAACACTGAATTTTTCTTCCTGTCAAAGTCTTCTAAAGGCACTGACACAGACAAATATTTCAATGGCTGATGTACCTTCCAGTACGCTTGTTTGATGTATGAACGTTAAATAAATTGCATTGTTGTATGTTTTATGTTTAGCAGTTCTTACTCAAGATTGCACCATTCGCTGGCGTCACAAAACAAGATTCTTTCGAGCTCATCTTCACATATATATCCGTTTGACCTAGTAATCGTCTTACAGTAACCTTTGAGATTAATCCATGTATGCGTTCCTGATAAATATGGGAACGGGTACAACAACTGAGGCTGACCGTCGCTAAAATGTTTTAAGTGTCTTGGCGTAGAACGTCAACCAAAGGACGCACTGCTACCGTACTGCCTCTGTAAACTAGAGTAAGACTTTAAGGTATGCGAAACCTGTGCCAGATTACAAATCTAGCGAAAATTACCTCATATTTTGTAGCCATATTTATTCTGCAGTGAGAGAGATGCACATACTTCAGTTTTTAAAACTCTTATTCGTTTCCGAACCGACGGCGAAAGTTTTAGCAGGGGTGTATAGGACGCGTGTGATAGTTGTGAAGCTTGTGAACCCCCTGTTAAGGGAACAATTTAAAAGTAGCAATGGAGATATACTCTTTTTACATTTTTAAGGTGTAAAAGAGTCATAGTATTGCCACAGAGTTATTTAATTTTCCTGCTATCGACGCTTGGAATATCAGTTGCATATTACTTCTCGAACATATTTGAAAATACCTTTGTGACTTTGTAATTTTAAACACTGGTGAAAATTTGAATAAAGCTGAACATTTAAAACTTGTGCATTGCGTTTTAAACAAGTCCTTTTCCACAACCTTAGAAATTGTGATAGATTTTACTTAGTAGCAGCGTTCCCTGCAACAGAAAGACAAAGTCTGAACCTGTGTAGTCTGCCGGAAAATTCTTTAAACTGATGAGTGTTCGGTAATTCCAGTCTGTATAAGTCAGCACAGCTGAGGAAAAAATTTGCATAATGTGACAGCTCAATGACTGTTTAGGAAATCTTGATTACATTCGGCTAATACAATGTATGGCTGCTGTGAACGAACAAGATTGTTTAGCCTGTGTGTTGCACGAAATCAAAAAAAATTATTGATGTTTTCCTAAGAGAAATTTTGTCACTTCGAGTGAAGAGTTTTGAATTAATTGTGGGAGTTGCCCTGCCCCAACTGTGATACGTCTCCCATGTGTAACACAGACATGCGAAGTAGGATTATAATTGAGGGAACTCTCACGCCACTGCAGTTGTCAACATGAAGCAGACCGTGTCTAGGTCCCACGGATGGCAGAATTATCTATATTTCGATTATGATAATTCCTCAATCTCTGCCAGGACCTTATTGGGATAATTTGTACACAATTGCGATTTTGCTGAACGCATCTCCGAATACAGAGAAAAGAGGGACACGACTCCATTGCGAGCGTCTTATATGCTCGATGTTCTTATGTCCGTTATCCTATGACATTATTACGATGTCCTGTTTACAACTGACATGCAGTGGGCTCACGTGCCTTGGTGCTGTAGTATTGTGAAACATTGTGAGGAGTTTACGTTGGGATTCTTCATCCTGCACCTCGCTGTGACTGAAAAGACAAGGCTTGATGCAGTTGACCAACAAGTTTGCGATCTGCGGTGACCTCGGGTAACGATCATTTCAGACTGTTGTTAAAGGAAGAACTTTCTCTCAATAAAATCATCATCCCTTAATTCAAAATGAGTTCCTACTCATAAAATTATACACTAAAAAACACTGGACTCCCTAAATTCTAATTTACCGACAAAACAAGTTCAAGTTGGAAGGTTTTACATTCCAATCGCTCTTTCCGAAGTTAGCGCCAGCACGAGAAACTGACGACTGATGAATCTGCAAGACACCAGTCTGTTCTGTCCCGTTTTAGGTGAAAAGAGCGGTCTTCCTTCATTTTTCATTCTGATAGTGAGTCACGTTGCTCTAGCTATGCTATATGGAGTATAAACCTTTGAATGCTTCAAGATATTCCTAATGATTTCGAAGTTACTTCGATCAATAGGTAAAGTAAGTCTAAGAAGTCTTTGCCTTAGCATATTGTGACAAGTAACATTTTTAGCATTTGCTTTAATTTCTATATTCGCTCTAATACGTTATTTCATTTGACCACTGGTTTGCTTATAGTAGTCATGTGAGCATGCGACTATGTGCAGCTGACACATATGACAGCCTTATCTGACTGCAGCAGCAGCGGTAGCCGGATTCATCTACATCTACATCTACATCCATACTCCGCAAGCCACCTGACGGTGTGTGGCGGAGGGTACCTTAAGTACCTCTATCGGTTCTCCCTTCTATTCCAGTCTCGTATTGTTCGTGGAAAGAAGGATTGTCGGTATGCCTCTGTGTGGGCTCTAATATCTCTGATTTTATCCTCATGGTCTCTTCGCGAGATATACGTAGGAGGGAGCAATATACTGCTTGCCTCTTCGGTGAAGGTATGTTCTCGAAACTTTAACAAAAGCCCGTACCGAGCTACTGAGCGTCTTTCCTGCAGAGTCTTCCACTGGAGTTTATCTATCATCTCCGTAACGCTTTCGCGATTACTAAATGATCCTGTAACGAAGCGCGCTGCTCTCCGTTGGATTTTCTCTATCTCTTCTATCAACCCTATCTTGTACGGATCCCACACTGCTGAGCAGTATTCAAGCAGTGGCCGAACAAGCGCACTGTAACCTACTTCCTTTGTTTTCGGATTGCATTTCCTTAGGATTCTTCCAATGAATCTCAGTCTGGCATCTGCTTTACCAACGATCAACTTTATATGATCATTCCATTTTAAATCACTCCTAATGCGTACTCCCAGATAATTTATGGAATTAACTGCTTCCAGTTGCTGACCTGCTATTTTGTAGCTAAATGATAAGGGATCTATCTTTCTATGTATTCGCAGCACATTACACTTGTCTACATTGAGATTCAGTTACCATTCCCTGCACCATGCGTCAATTCACTGCATTTCAGTACAATTTTCCATTGTTACAACCTCTCGATACACCACAGCATCATCTGCAAAAAGCCTCAGTGAACTTCCGATGTCATCCACAAGGTTATTTATGTATATTGTGAATAGCAACGGTCCTATGACACTCCCCTGCGGCACACCTGAAATCACTCTTACTTCGGAAGACTTCTCTCCATTGAGAATGACATACTGCTTTCTGTCATCTAGGAACTCTTCAATCCAATCACACAATTGGTCTGATAGTCCATATGCTCTTACTTTGTTCATTAAACGACTGTGGGCAACTGTATCGAACGCCTTGCGGAAGTCAAGAAACACAGCATCTACCTGGGAACCCGTGTCTACGGCCCTCTGAGTCTCGTGGACGAATAGCGCGAGCTGGGCTTCACACGACCGTCTTTTTCGAAACCCATGCTGATTCCTACAGAGTAGATTTCTAGTCTCCAGAAAAGTCATTATACTCGAACATAATACGTGTTCCAAAATTCTACAATTGGTCGACGTTAGAGATATAGGTCTATAGTTCTGCACATCTGTTCTACGTCCCTTCTTGAAAACGGGGATGACCTGTGCCCTTTTCCAATCCTTTGGAACGCAACGCTCTTCTAGAGACCTACGGTACACCGCTGCAAGAAGGGGGGAAAGTTCTTTCACGTACTCTGTGTAAATTCGAACTGGTATCCTCTTTTGAGCGATTTTAATTGTTTCTCTATCCCTCTGTCGTCTATTTCGATATCTACCATTTTGTCATCTGTGCGACAATCTAGAGAAGGAACTACAGTGCAGTCTTCCTCTGTGAAACCGCTTTGGAAAAAGACATTTAGTATTTCTTCGTTATGTAAGCTACTCTGATTCTCTGCAGAGACGCGTACATTTCCGATATTTCCTACAGACTGCACACGTCGCGTAGAACGAAGATGTAGTTTTATCAGTTGAATGATACACCATTTACGGGAGATAACAACGATACAGGTTTGGATTCCGCTCATCGATATCGTTTTAAACAGCCATCAATGACTTATTTCATCGTCTCTCATTTTTTAATAAGGATTAATCATTTTTAGGTGTCACTCTGAGTCAGTATGACTAAAGATTTAAGACGAAGCAGAAACATTTGTTTCGATGAAAGTTATCGGTGACAAAACGCAAACTTCGGTTGGACAGTGGCGAATGAGGAAATCGTTCGTGTCCTTTGTTTGAATTACACTGTTCAACGGTGAAAATGTAAGTTGTATGAACTTGCTAATTCTTATCAGTTCCATCATAATGAATAACACGTAATGAATATCGCTCCACGAGAGAGCACATAACATACAGGCGGGTCGCCTATATCCACCGTTTTATAATCGGATAATATGACAATATATTGACACTTACTGCACTTCAAACTGGCCTGTAAAAGCGAAACTGACGACTTGTGCAAGATGTAATATAGGGAATACTTGACAATAACAGCCGAGGTGTAAAGCTATAAAATGTCTTTTAACAGTTATAAGATTATGGTTCCCCAGGTGAAGACAATGATCTTAAAAGTATTCGTTGGCCCCTTAGATCTGATGGCTTTGCAGATCTAATCAGTTGAATAGCGAAGAGAATAAAACGTGGGAAAACTTTAAAAATGGATATCTCAATTTCTTAGGAAACAGGAAGGCCTGTTGGTGAACTGTTACCATGGAAAAGTTGGCTGTAACATTCGCCTGAAGTACAATTCTTTCAAACGCGCCCTGACACCTTCCCTCAAAATTGCGGGGCAGTTTCTGACAAACATAGCGACCAATTGATCAAGATATTGCGGTCACGTAAAAGTACATCGAGAAAGTTCAAAGGACAGCACGTTTTGTACTATCGCGAAGTAGGGGAGAGAGTGTCACTGAAGTGATACAGGATTTGGAGTGGACATCATTAAAACGAAGGCCTGTTTCCTTGCAGCGAAATCTTCTCACGTAATGCGAAAATACACTCCTGGAAATTGAAATAAGAACATCGTGAATTCATTGTCCCAGGAAGGGGAAACTTTATTGACACATTCCTGGGGTCAGATACATCACATGATCACACTGACAGAACCACAGGCACATAGACACAGGCAACAGAGCATGCACAATGTCGGCACTAGTACAGTGTATATCCACCTTTCGCAGCAATGCAGGCTGCTATTCTCCCATGGAGACGATCGTAGAGATGCTGGATGTAGTCCTGTGGAACGGCTTGCCATGCCATTTCCACCTGGCGCCTCAGTTGGACCAGTGTTCGTGCTGGACGTGCAGACAGCGTGAGACGACGCTTCATCCAGTCCCAAACATGCTCAATGGGGGACAGATCCGGAGATCTTGCTGGCCAGGGTAGTTGACTTACACCTTCTAGAGCACGTTGGGTGGCACGGGATACATGCGGACGTGCATTGTCCTGTTGGAATAGCAAGTTCCCTTGCCGGTCTAGGAATGGTAGAACGATGGGTTCGATGACGGTTTGGATGTACCGTGCACTATTCAGTGTCCCCTCGACGATCACCAGTGTTGTACGGCCAGTATAGGAGATCGCTCCCCACACCATGATGCCGGGTGTTGGCCCTGTGTGCCTCGGTCGTATGCAGTCCTGATTGTGGCGCTCACCTGCACGGCGCCAAACACGCATACGACCATCATTGGCACCAACGCAGAAGCGACTCTCATCGCTGAAGACGACACGTCTCCATTCGTCCCTCCATTCACGCCTGTCGCGACACCACTGGAGGCGGGCTGCACGATGTTGGGGCGTGAGCGGAAGACGGCCTAACGGTGTGCGGGACCGTAGCCCAGCTTCATGGAGACGGTTGCGAATGGTCCTCGCCGATACCCCAGGAGCAACAGTGTCCCTAATTTGCTGGGAAGTGGCGGTGCGGTCCCCTACGGCACTGCGTAGGATCCTACGGTCTTGGCGTGCATCCGTGCGTCGCTGCGGTCCGGTCCCAGGTCGACGGGCACGTGCACCTTCCGCCGACCACTGGCGACAACATCGATGTACTGTGGAGACCTCACGCTCCACGTGTTGAGCAATTCGGCGGTACGTCCACCCGGCCTCCCGCATGCCCACTATACGCCCTCGCTCAAAGTCCGTCAACTGCACATACGGTTCACGTCCACGCTGTCGCGGCATGCTACCAGTGTTAAAGACTGCGATGGAGCTCCGTATGCCACGGCAAACTGGCTGACACTGACGGCGGCGGTGCACAAATGCTGCGCAGCTAGCGCCATTCGACGGCCATTACCTCGGTTCCTGGTGTGTCCGCTGTGCCGTGCGTGTGATCATTGTTTGTACAGCCCTCTCGCAGTGTCCGGAGCAAGTATGGTGGGTCTGACACACCGGTGTCAATGTGTTCTTTTTTCCATTTCCAGGAGTGTATTTTGTTGATGACGCCCTGCGTAGGGAGAAGTGATCATCATAATAAAATAAGGGAAATCAGAGGTCGCACGGAAAGCTATAAGTGTTCGTTTTATGCTCACGCTATACGAGATTGCAATAACGGAGAATTATTGTCACGGTGGTTCGATGAACCATCTGCTAAGCACTTAAATGTGATTTGCAGAATATCCATGTAGATGTAAATGTAGAAGAATATTCAGGGAATTGGTCCCGTGCTATTTTGGCCGGAAGCCGGCCGGTGTGGCCGAGCGGTTCTAGGCGCTTCAGTCTGGATCTGTGCGACCCCTACGGTCGCAGGTTCGAATCCTGCCTCGGGCATAGATGTGTGTGATGTCCTTAGGTTAGTTAGGTTTAAGTAGTTCTAAGTCTAGGGGACTGATGACCTCAGATGTTAAGTCCCATAGTGCTCAGAGCCATTTGAACCATTCTTTTATTTTGGCCGGGCTACTAGTGGCGTATAGCTATGGGTGCTTCAGATGTAAGTTATAAGCTACGAACCTAGCGGAAACGCGCAGCTGTTTCGCTGGTTGACTAAAAATTATTTAGGGTGTCAGGCCAGAACATTTGTGATGATAACAGTGTTTGCAATAGTGCATTATGTACTCCAGCGATACCTACTCCTATTTTAACCACCATCAACTAATAGACTGTTTGTGTGTGTTTGATAAACTCTATAAGAAACTGTAAAAAAGGCCAAAGTTTTTCAGTTTCTCCTGGTTTAATTTATTGATTTTATGAGTAGATGTTCGTTGAATTTTATTATTCGACGAATTCTTCACGTCATGAATGCGTAATTATTAACAATTTTCCATATACCAAACATTTCCAGGGTATCTTACTATTTCTATAAATATACATATTGATGGTATAAAACAATGGCTGTTTTCGATGACAGTGTGTCTAAATAACTGTGTGAAACCTAGATACATAACGTATTTTACGATTTTTCAATGAAAATTTCTTACACAGGGTTATCATCCCCGGAATTCACTACACGTGATTTAAAAAAATCATTGGGACTACATCGACATTTGAGCGCTACCGCTCTACAATACGACGCAAGGGTCTTCACCGCCGTGGCACTTGGTTCGCTCCCTGACGATGCTGTCGCAGGGTATTACCTTCTGGCAATATTTTCATCGTATGCAGCACATTTGTGCCCACAGAAAACCTATAAATATAAATGTTCCTGCCTACCTCAGATGCACCGTCAGTGGTCTGCGACTTCGTGAGTATGCTGGACTGGACTGTGAAACCTGGTGTACAAAACGAGTGAGCTGCGCTCACGTATTGGCCAAAGAGGTGTTTAAGCGGCGGCGTCCGACGCCTGACTCCTCGCTCGCTTTCCTGTTCTGCCGGTAAGCACGCATCTCAAGCTGCGCAGTATTGTTCTGGCAGCTGCAGCTGTTTCCTGTATACGGCCCAAGCCTATCAATAGCAGCACCACGACACGCACCGGCGCTGGATGCGTCTGCAAGCGCCGTATTTGTTCTCATTTCCTCTTCCTGAAGTGCAGAACGGTTCATTAGCGCTCTCCTATTGGGTATGTGAAGAAAAGGCAATCTGATCACACCTGTGCTTCAGTGTCGTATACACAGAATGAGAGGTGCAAGTAGGACCTCTATCGCGAAAGCGTAGAGCTAGGTAACTCTCGGCTCACAATAAGATTAGGTATCAGAATGGCATGTTGCGGTGCCTATGTGGTACGAAGAGATACAGCATACTAATGTTTCCGTACGAAGAATTTAATGCTTTTACTGTGCTACATAAACTATCACGGGTAAGAACATTCGCATACTGTTTACCCATTGCCGTTGTTACGATCGTTATCACCAAGTACTATCGATGTAACCAGATTCGAGGGCCATTAAACTGAGCTGCTGTAGGCCTCTAGAAATATGGCGTTTACCACCGCTGTTGGCGAACTATCTGTGGACTGAGTGAAGCTCCCCGGCTCGCTATGTTATATGCGTGAGCAGTATGTTTTGTCCCGGAACTGCATTTCACTCTCTCCCTTTCTTTCAGTCCAAACATGACTAAACCGTAAACGCAGTATTACACTGAGCATGCACTCATCATAGCAAAAAAGAGATCTGCACTTCACAATCCATGTGGTACACCCTTTTAATGTTTCTGTAAATCCCAGAAACAGGCATGATTTATGACGTTTGTGTTCAGACTACCGACAAAGGTCCGTTGATAGTAATATTACTGTACAAAATAATTTCTCAAATTTCGTTTTATGTATCAAACAACCGCGGAACAGGGTTCTCATTGAAGTGTAGATCATCAGAAGCATGAGAACCATAGCCAAGAAAATTGAGGACCGTATTAAGAAAACAATAAAACAATCTAGCAGTCACCTAAAGTATGCATCACACACACACACACACACACACACACACACACACACACACACATATATATATATATATATATATATATATATATATATCGTGACCGGGCCAAATATCTCACAAAATAAGCGTCAAACGAAAAAATTACAAAGAACTTGTCTAGCTTGAAGGGGGAAAGCAGATGGTGCTATGGTTGGCCTGCTAGATGGCGCTGCCATAGTTATAACGTATAACAGCTTCGTTTTTTAAAATAGGAACTCCCATTTTTGTTACATATTCGTGTAGTGCGTAAACAAATATGAATGTTTTAGTTGGACCGCTTTTTTCGCTTTGTGATAGATGGTGCTGTAATAGTCACAAACATATGGCTTTCAATTTTAGACGAACAGTTGGTAACAGGTAAGTTTTTTAAAATTATAATACAGAATGTAGGTACGTTTGAACATTTTATTTCGGTTGTTCCAGTGTGATACATGTACCTTTGTGAACTTATCATTTCTGAGAACGCATGCTGTTACGGCGTGATTACCTGTAAATACCACATTAATGCAATAAATGCTCAAAATGAGCAACCTCATTGAATTTGGCAATACATGTAACGACATTCGTCTCAACAGCGAGTAGTTCGCCTTCCGTAATGTTCGCACATGTGCTGAAAATGTGCTGACGCATGTTGTCAGGCGTTGTCGGTGGATCACGAAAGCAAATATGCTTCAACTTTCCCCGAGAAAGAAATCCGGGGACGTCAGATCCGGTGAAGGTGCTTCGACGACCAACGCTCCTGTCATGAAATATGCTATTCGATACCGCTTCAATCACACGCGAGCTATGTGCCGGACTTCCATTACGTTGGAAGTACATTGCCATTCTGTCATGCAGTGAAACATCTTAAAGTAACATCGGTAGAACATTAAGTAGGAAATCAGCATACATTGCACCATTTAGACTGCCATCGATACACGAGCGCCAATTATCCTTCCTCCCATGATGCCACACCATACATTAATACGCCAAGGCAGCTGATGTTCTACATTTCGCAGCCATCGTGGATTATCCGTTGCCCAATAGTGCATATTATGCCGGTTTACGTTACCGCTGTTGGTGAATGACACTTCGTCGATAAATAGAAAACGTACAAAAAAAATCTGTCATCGTCCCATAATTTCACTTGTGCCCATTGACAGAACTGTACACGACGTTCAAAGTGTTCGCTATGCAATTCCTGGTGCATAGAAATACAGTACGGGTGCAATCGAAGTAGATGTAGCATTCTCAACACTGACGTTTTTGTGATTCCCGATTCTCGCGCAATTTGTCTTCTACTGATGTGCGGATTAGCCGCGACAGCAGCTAAAACACCTACTTGGGCATCATCATTTGTTGCAGGACGTGGTTGACTTTTCATATGTGGATGAACACTTCCTGTTCCCTTAAATAACGCAACTATCTGGCGAACGGTTCGGACACTTTGATGATATCGTCCAGGATACCGAGCAGCATACATAGCACACGCCCGTTGGGCATTTTGATCACAATAGCCATATATCAACACGGTATCCACCTTTTCCGCAATTGGTAAACGGTCTTTTTTTTCCTTTATTGAATTTCAATTCCCCCCGAAGGGGGCGGGCTGGCAGCAGCTTAGTATGTCGCTCTTCAGCCTACAGACTTTGTTAGAAAGATGAAGAGAATAAATAATAAAAATAAAATCGGAGACTTAACGAGTAACATGGCGAAAAGAAATCGTGGAACTTAAAACAAAGAAAAGAGGGATGATGATGCTAATAAAATACATACGAACCAGACAGGTAAAACAATAGACAGACAATTAAAAAACACGGCGACAGTCTGGATTCTGTTCGCAAAAGACATAAAATTCACACCTAGCGACAGCATGGTTTCTGTTCGCAACACGAGAAACAAGAACAACACTGAATAGTCACTGGAACACTGCACTAAAAATTTGGCAAATGTGACATACCACAGTCGAGAGCAGGTGGGGGGAAACTGGACAGATGATGGAAAACAAAAAAGGGGGGAAAGGAGAGTAAAAGCGAAGGGGGGAACCGGGAAAGGAGCTGATGGAGGATGAGGACCCATAAGAGGGGTGGGGGCAGACGCGACAGGGAGTGGGGTAGGCAGAGGAGGGGAATACAAAAGGACTTGGGGGGGGGAAGGGAGATAGGGAGAGGTTTAGTGGGGAGAAAACAGGACGGAAGGGGGGACGAGGGAGCCCAGGGAAAGGACAGAGGAAAGGAGGGGGAGTGTGGATCAGAGTTGATAGGAGGGATAAATGGAGGGAGAGATGGTAAACGGTCATTTTAACACGGGTAATGTATCACGAAGCAAATACCGTACGCACTGGCGGAATGTTACCTGATGCGACGTATTTATACGTTTGTGACTATCACAGCGCCATCTATCACAAAGCGAAAAAAGTAGTCCAACTAAAACATTCATATTTCTTTACGTACTACACGAATATGTAATAAAAATGGGGTTCCTGTTTTAAAAAACGCAGTTGATATCTGTTTGACCAATGGCAGCCCCATCTAGCGGGCCAACCATAGCGCCATCTGGTTTCCCTCTTCAAGCTAGACAAGTTTCGTTCATTGTAGAGAGATATTTAGCCTGGTCACGATCAATGGACCACCCTATATATATATATATATATATATATATATATATATATATATATATATATATATAAAGGAAATTATAATTTCACTCCTCCTGGATACTTGTCCCACCTCACACAACTGTGCGTTCTTCTCGATTAATTCGGACATTCGGACACTTCCTGCCGATGAGCTTGTGATTTAAATTGTACAGTTTCCTATAACGATTTTTTAAATTCAAATGCACCAATCGAAAGTGTTTATCGTTGTATATTCTGTTCATACTAAGGTTTTATGGGCGCAGATGGTGGGGCATTATCCGAACTACTTTTCAGCACCCCACCCCTCCCCCTCCCCCCCCCTCCTTTTCTGCATACTTGGTCATCCATAAAACACATACCACTGTATACTTCAACAGGTCTTTTGTACTGATATGCTACGTTTGGTCTATTGCAAATGCACACCAGCACTTGCAGTAGGTAGACTCTCCTTTGTCGGACCTGATAGTGTGAAAATAAGGAAGAAGCGCCATCTTTGATTATATACGGAACCGTTGTACAGAGCGACTGTGTATTATTATAAGGAAGGATGGGGATAAAGGAATCAATCACATACCCATTGGTTTTTATTATTCTTACATATCCAGATTCCAGCTATCAACAGCCATCTTCAGTGTATTTGAGTCAACAAACTCCGAGCAGTACATGTCACCATACAACTTTACTGGTGTACACTACCAGTAGTACAGGTACATGTCACCATATGACTTTATTGGTGTACACCAACAGTAAAGTCATGTGGTGGCATTTACTGCTGGGAGTTTGTTTGAATGTAACTCACTCACATGATTTGAAGATGGTTATTTATAGCTTAAATCTGAGCATGTAAGAATATTGGGATTGTGAGTGATTGCTGCATTCCTATCTCTCCATGTAATAAAGAAGAAATAAATCTGGCAACAGCATCGATGATATCAAAGGGCGGCGTAGGGAAATTATCCCCATAACAACTTTCGGACAGAGTGGCCCAGTGTCCTAAGTGTGTGTGATTGTGAGTAAAACATGTGACGTCATACTTAAACTAGCTACTTGCCTCTAATAGCATTGACAGCAATTAGTACAATCAGTGTCAGCGATCAACACAACCAACGCACTAGTGTTAGAACACTGGGAATGTCTCCGTTTCCATTCTAGTTAACATATCGAGCAGCATTACGAAACTATTAAATAAATTTAAATTCTCTGAAAAGAAACACAGAAAAACACTTGAATAATGATCTCAAAAATTTCAACTAATAATGGTCTTAAATATGTTAACTTGACAATATGGTAAGCTTACCGCGCGATTGGGACGTACTACAGTTATGATGTATCGTTTTAACTGGAATCGTGCTGATAATCCTGGAGGAGCAGCAGATATTACACAAAATAAACCAACGGCCTCTTCACGTATTTGTTCAAGAGCATATGTTTTTATAACACAAGTCGTGTGCTGTTTTCTTCCGGCATACTACGAATCAATGAACTTATTACTGAATTAATGAGATGCTAGTTTTATATAAATTTGTCGTAACTATAAATTTACCGACAAAATGACTTATACTGCTAAAAGTGACGGTCAGAATTGAAAGATATCCTAGGATCTCGTCTGCTTGAAACCTAGTAAACATTAAGTCTCCATGAAGTCTACAGTGCCAGTTGGATGGCATTCCGTATTTGTTCAGCAAATGGACGTGCTGTAGGTGTACGGAGAGTGGCATATGGGGCCAGTCTGCAGTACAGAGTCAGGTCTCTTATTGCTGTGTGACGCGTTTCTCCTTCAGACTAACGTGCGCGATTGCTGACGTATGTTTGTCATTCACGCTACACGCGAAGCTTGTGTACAATCCTGTTGTCACATAAAGTGACTGATATGTTCCTACACGTATTACATCTCGAAACCAACGAACTGGGCTTGGTTGTGTACTGTTCAGCAATACCAAGGGAGAGGAGGGGGAGGGAGGAGGAAGGGAACTTCGGACCCCCTTTTGGAAATATTGTAACCTAGTCTGTAATTTTATCTTTTAAAATTTCGAAAAAGAAATTATTGTTCTTGTATCAGATTCGGTAACTTAAATGTTTCAGTAAAACTTAAACCCACAAATTTGTCTTAATAGTGATGTGACTTTTTGCAACAAACTTCATATTCATATTTTCCGGTTTGGGGTCCCTCCTTAACTATGTACGTAAGTTTAAAATCAACGAAATTAACAAACTTTATACTTTTTAGATTGTTTTGGTGGTCATAAAGTAGCCCTACACATGGTGTAACCATCACGTAAAATGCCTTGGTGCTGCTCAATATTGCGCTTTTACAGTTAAACACATTTAACGAAATTTTTTTAGGTTGTTTTGGTGATGGGCACAAAGTACCCCCACCCACCCCCTTGATATTACGCGTTATAGAAAATGTATTGTTATTGCTAGGGTTAAATACCGATGAAGAGACAATTAAGGCAAGAAACTCTTGTAAGGTTATTTACAAATTAGTTTTTATTTACTCGCTTCGAACGAGTAGCACAACAGAACATAGATGTTGTCTTAATATAACCACGATTCTCTAAAAATTTGAATTTGTTGATCGTAATGTAAAAGATAGATTACATAACTAGTTTCACTTGTTGAAAAGGTATTATTGGTGAAACTTCAGGAAAAAACAAATAAATTTATTACTCATTTCTAAATGACTACAGAGTGACATACCATAGCCCCTAATGTAACTGGTATCATAAAGCACATTGCGAGATGTAACAAATAAGCATCTATTCCAAACACCGAAGTATCAAAGCACTCCAAATGTGCCCTATTACTACCAGAATGATAGACAGACACCTAAAAACTTGGTCACGTCACGCAACGTGTGTTATGATATTAGTTTCATTAGAGCCTCAGTACAAAAGGGTGCAGAGCAAACACAGGACGAAGATCGACCTTGCTAAAATCGGTATTGTAGTTGTAAGCTGTCGTAGCTCTGATGGGAAAGAACCAGAGCTCTAAGCGCTAATAGAAACCAATGAAGCTCAAATAGTTTTGTGGGCGGAAAAATGGTTATAGCTGGAAATAAGTTCAAAAAAATGGTTCAAATGGCTGAGCACTATGGGACTTAACATCTGAGGTCATCAGGCCTCTAGAACTTAGAACTACTTGAACCTAACTAACCTAACGACATCACACACATCCATGCCCGAGGCAGGATTCGAACCTGCGACCGTAGCGGTCGCGCGGTTTCGGACTGAAGTGCCTAGATCCGCTCGGCCACAACGGTCGGTGAAATAAGTTCAGCTGAAATGTTTGCAAAGGTCTTAACCATGTTCAGAAAGGATAGATTAATAATAAAGTAATAATTGATTCCTTTCACCTAACACCCTCCCCCCACCCCCTTTTTCCCTGACTCAGAAGATACCGTTGCTGAACAGTTCAAAGAAAGTTTGAGTTCAGTATCAGGTAAGTATCCATAGTCTAGAGGCGACAGCACTAGCTCCACATGTCCAGTCATAGAGCTCCCTGCCTTTTGTAATAAAGAAACTGAGGTATTCATCGATGAACTTAAACCGGTGTCAGTGACGTTCGCCCAGACAGTATGACGAGAACAATGATGAACACAATGAAGAGGAAAAGGAAGTAGCGTGTTTGATTAGTAATCAAAACTTCCTCAGTCCCGGACTCGAACCATGCCACCGCTTACATTTTGAATAAAAATCATTAGCAATGGCAGCCGAAGGTTCTTATATAATTAGTCACTATCGCTTCAACGTCCTTGTGAAGGGGGGTGGACGACCTGATACATGTTCGACGCACACTCTTGCCCACTCTTGGGGGTGGGAAACTGCCCCCAAAAGGCTGAATAATCAGCAGTGATCAGCTACATGAGGATGCTGGAGGCACTGAAAACCACTGCAATAAACACATAACTTGTATCCACAGGGCAGGTGACCCGTAATTAAAAATGTGTCATGATGATCTCTCCATTGGCAAAAGATTCCGGAATAGCCTCCCAAACCGGATCTCCGGGTTGGGACTGCCAAGAGGGAGGAGACCATGAGAAAGAGACTGAACAAAAGGGTAACGTTCTACGAGTTTGGGCGTGGAATGTTGGAAGTTTCAACGTGGTAGGGATGATAGAAATTCTGAAAACGGAAATACTAAGGCTCAGTCTGTGTATATTGGGGTCAGAGTAGTGAAATGAAAAGGAGACAAGGATTTATGGTCAGACAAGTGCAGGGTAATACCAGTGGCAGAAAATGGTGTAACGGGAGTAGGATTTGTTGTGAATAGGAAGGCAGTGCTGAGAGTGAGTACCTGTGGACAGTTTAGTGATGGGGTTGTTCTCATCAGAATCGAGAGCAAACCCAGACAACAGTAGTTCAGGTACACATGTCGACGTCGCAAGCAGATTATGAAGAGATAGAGGAAGCATATGAGGATACTGAACGAGTAATTCAGTACATGAAGGGCGATGAATATCTAATAGTCACGGGTGACTGGAATGTGGTTGTAGACGAAGGAGAAGAAATGGTTACGGGAGAATATGAGCTAGGTAGTAGGAATGACAGAGAAGGAAGACTGAGTTCTGAAGTAGGTTGCAGCTAGTAACAGAAGATACTCTGTTCAAGAATCACAAGAGGAAGAAGTACACTTCGCAAAGGGAGGGAGATATGAGGATTCCAATTAGTTTACATCGTGATCGGGAATAGATTCCGAAATCAGGTGTAGGATTGTAAGGTGTACAAATGAGCAGATACATACTCAGATCAGAGTTTAGTATGATAACGAATTGGCTGAAGTTAAAAGACATTGGTCAGGAAGAATCAGTGCACAAAAGAAGTGGGATACGAAATTATTAGGATATGAAAAGATATGCCTTAAATCTCTGAGGTTATACATATTGCAATAATGAAAAACTCAGTGGCCAGTTCAGTTGAAGAGCAATGGACGTCTCTAAAAAGAGCACTCACAGTAGTTGGAAACAAAGCGAAAGGTACAACGAACGTAACTGCGAAGTGATGTGCCTGCGTAAGCAGGAGAAACTAACGATTAAAGTCGAAAACAATTTATTGGACTGTTCAATTAACCAAAACAAATTCTCCAAGGATGACACCAACACAAAACAGTGATCCGTCTTCGAATAACAACTACATACAAGAATAATATAGAAAACATATTAGAACAAATAAGCCCTCGGTCACAAATATTAAGGAAAAATTGACCAGGTTTCGACGCTAGTATGAGCGTCGTCTTCAGAATTAAACTAATTGTTCTAAAACATATTAGGTATATAATACATTAATAAAATTAAAGTTTGTACTGACTGGAAAGAAATGCAGTATTTACAAGTCACATTAAAAAAAATGTAAGCCAGAAAGGCTACGTCATGAATAGTTGTAAATAAGATGGCGAGCCGCTAAGGGCTGCTCGTACTTGTGTAAACAAGGGTTCGAACAAGACTGGGGTGTCCACGTTAGAAAGTGTGGGCAAGTAAACATGGTGTTGCTACGAGCGCCATCTAGTAGCCGCAGAAACAACTAGGCTACTGTACACTCAAAATTAGACACATGAAATTGTGCTGCAGCTGATTCAGGCATAACGTAAGCACTATTAATAATAGGATTAAGTTACATATTTATCTGCTTTAAACAGAGATACATTTTGTAACGTAAAAAACGTCAGTTACGACATACAAGAAAACAGCAAAGATGTAACAGGAAACAATATTTCAGTAAACTGCACGAGGAAATCTGAATCAAAGATCAAGCAATGGATTTATACAGTCTAAAAAGTTTTTATATCGTAGCTGCAGCTGTTCGTTGAGAATGAGGTCATTATGAGGAGAAAGATGTTTGAAAATCTCCAATTCCTCTAAAACACCTAACCTACGCCCCTTGTTTTCGGTATGCAGAATATTGCTATCGCCTATGGCTTTAGGCACGTGTCCATTAATTAAGAGAAGATCGGCAAAGGATGAATTTAGGTGACTGGTGCCGTTCTTTCACAAAAGATGTTCTTTATATCTGATTGTGAAAGCACGTCCAGTTTGCCCTATATAACAGGAGGAACAGGTATCACAGATGATCTTATAAACGACAGAACTTTTTGTAGGAGAGCGAATTGATTTCAAATTATGAATGAAGTTTCTCTTCAGATTATTATTAGTAGAGAAGGCAACATTGAAGTTGTATTTGTTGCGAAGCATGCGCTGAATCTGATAGGAAATGGGTCCTATGAAAGGAATAGAAAAACGTTTCTTTGGGTTAATTTCAGTGCATGGGGTTTTGAGCGTGGTAGTTCTTGCAGTTTTCTTTTTTAGGATATCGTCCAATATGTTAGGCGTATATTCATTATTGACTGCTATGGTTTTAAGTAAATTAATCTCCTCACTCTGTTGAAAGTGTGGCTCAGTAGACGGCAGAGTGAAAAAAGGCCATTTTTTGAGGCTGTGTATGAAAAGAGGAAGCAGGCACGATTTGGTTAGTATACGTTTCTTTTCGAAAAATATTGAAACTGATGTTATTGTCTTCTATTTTAAGCGTCAAGTCTAAGTAATGTAATTGGCGGTTTTCGTTTTCGAGTTCAATAGTGAAAGAAATTTTTTCATGGAGGTCGTTAAAAAATTTAAATATATGATCAATTCTATCGACGGGTACGTTATAGATGACTAGAATATCATCAGCGTATCTTGTGTAAGAAAGGATACCTAGTGAAGCGGCTTGACACCGTTAAACACCTTTTTTTCCAATGAATTGATAAAGATGTCGGCAAGGATGCCGGCTAAAGCGTTGCCCATAGCGAGCCCATCAGATTGCTGGTACAGTTGTCCGTTGAATTCAAAGTAGTTTTACTTGACAACGACATTAATGAGATTCATGAAATCGGTAATCTGTTCATCTGATAGATCTTTTTTAAATTGACGTAAATTTTCTTCCACAATGATGGAGCGTCTCATGTACCAGGACATTGGTATAAAGATTTTTTAATATCTAAGGAAAAGAGCTTGGTGTCTGAACTGCATGCTAAGTTTTAATATTTTCTACCAAAACGTGGCTGTTAGGAACGGAATAATTATTTTCGAAAACGAAAGATCTTTTTCAAAGTTTCGTGTAGAAATCGGGCCAAATCGTGATACGCGCTTTTCATGCTATTGGAGACGTATTGGATGGTAAGGTTTATGAATTTTGAACTGGGACCGACGTTTAGGGGGCTGAAGGTTCATATTGATGAGTAGTTTCTTTTGGAAAGGTTTTATAAGAAATTTTGCATTGTTAATGGCTGACCTCACTTCTTTCTGTAATTTAGGAGTCAGGTCATCAGCCGGCCTGTGTGGCCGTGCGTTTCTAGGCGCTTCAGTCTGGAACAGCGTGACCGCTATGGTCACAGGTTCGAATCCTGCCTCGGGCATGGATGTGTGTGATGTCCTTAGGTTCGTTACGTTTAAGTAGTTCTGAGTTCCAGGTGACTGATGACCACAGATGTTAAGTCCCATAGTGCTCAAAGCCATTTTTTCGGATCATCATGCAGCTCCGTTAGGTTTTCACTGAAGAAATTTTCAGTTTTAGAAATATACTCAGAAATATAAGCAATGAGTAGACAATAACCTTTATTGGATTTAGTTATTACAGCATTTGCTGTTTAGAGTTTATTATTAAAGGAAGTTACTAAAATTCTGTCGTTATGCGTAGCATTAGGCAAAATAGCTGTATTTTTCTCTAGCATGCGAGTTACATCATACGCAGTTCTTGCTTGATAAGCATTATGTATCTTATTATAATCGAGACCGATTTTTAAATCAACAAGCATATTTTCTCTCACATTAAATTTTCAATCTTTGCCGATCATCTCTTAATTACTGGACACGTGCCTAAAGCCATAGGCGATAGCAATATTCTGCACACCGAAAAGAAGGGGCGTAGGTTAGATGTTTTAGAGGAATTGGAGATTTTCAAACATCTCTCTCGTCATGATGGCCTCATTCTCAACGAACAGCTGCAGCTGCGAAATAAAAATTTTTCGACTGTATAAAGCCATTGCTTGATCTTTGATTCAGATTTCCTCATGCAGTTTACTGAAATGTTTTCCTGTTACATCTTTGCTGTTTTCTTGTATGTCATAACTGACGTTTTTTTTACGTTACAAAATGTATCTCTGTTTAAAGCAGATAAATATGTAACTTCTTCCTATTATTAATAGTGCTTACGTTATGCCTGAATCAGCTGCATCACAATTTCATGTGTCTAATTTTGAATGAACAGTAGCCTAGTTGTTTCTGCAGCTACTATATGGCGCTCGTAGCAGCACCATGTTTACTTGCCCACATTTTCTAACGTGGACAACCCAGTCTTGTTGCAACCTTTGTTTACATAAGTACGAGCAGCCCTTAGCGGCTCGCCATCTTAATTTACAACTATTCATGACGTCGCCTTTCTGGCTAACTTTTTTTTAAAAATGTGACTTGTAAATACTGCATCTCTTTCCAGTAAGTACAAACTTTAATTTTATTAATGTATTATATACCTAATATGTTTCAGAACAGTTAGTTTAATTCTGAAGACGACGCTCGTAGTAGCGTCGAAACCTGGTCAATTTTGCCTTAATATTTGTGACCGAGGGCTTATTTGTTCTAATATAATTCTGACACGGTCACTGAACCTTAGCAGCTATGTTCAAAGTTTTATATAGAAAATAACTGAAATAATTTCCTACTAGTGTCCGCCAGAGACTTCTCCGATATACCAAGCCTAATCCAGAGATCAGCGAGAAGATCCAAGACAGGCTGCCGGAGCGGCAGCTATCCACGTCTGCTGGCGGTCGATGAACAGCCAATGTGTTTTGTTTTTTTTCTTTTTTTCTTTATTGAATTTCAATTCCCCCCGAAGGGGGCGGGCTGGCAGCAGCTTAGTATGCCGCTCTTCAGCCTACAGATTTTGTGACAAAGATCAGGAAAACAAATAATAATAAAAAACAGGCGATAAAATCGGAGACTTAGAGAGTAACAAGGCGAAAAGAAATCGGGGAACTTAAAACAAATAACAGAGGGATGATGATGCTAATAAAAATACATGCGAAGCAGACAGGGAAAACAATAGACAATTTAAAAAAACACGGCGACAGTCTGGATTCTGTTCGCAAAAGACATAAAATTCACACCTAGCGACAGCATGGTTTCTGTTCGCAACACGAGAAAGACAAACAACACTGATAAGTCACTGGAACAGTGCACTAAAAAGTTGGCAAATGTGACACCACAGTCGAGAGCAGGTGGGGGGAAACTGGACAGAGGATGGGAAAACAAAAAAGGGGGGAAAGGAGAGTAAAAGCGAAGGGGGGGAACCGGGAAAGGAGCTGATGGAGGATGAGGACCCATAAGAGGGGTAGGGGGCAGACGCGACAGGGAGTGGGGTAGGCAGAGGAGGGGAATACAAAAGGACTGGGGGGGAGAAGGGAGGTAGGGAGAGGTGTAGTGGGGAGAAAACAGGACGGAAGGTGGGGGGGAAGAGGGAGCCCAGGGAAAGGACAGAGGAAAGGAGGGGGAGGGAGGATCAGAGTTGATAGGAAGGATAAATGGAGGGAGAGAGGGCATCATCCGGGAGGGGGAGTTGACGGAAGCCACCTTGGGAAAGGAGATGGAGGGTGTAGAGATGGAGGGTAGGGGGGACACAACGGTGAAGACGTGGCAGGAGGCGGGGATGGGAGAGGAGAGGAGCAACCAGGGGGTGAGGGGGTTCAAGACGGCGGGAGGTGTAGAGGATGCGGATATGTTCGAGGAATAGGAGCAGATTGGGGAAAGGAATGAGATCATAGAGGATCCGCATGGGGGACGGGAGGCGGATACGGAATGCGAGGCGGAGTGCATGACGCTCAAGGATCTGGAGGGACTGATAGAATTTGGGGGGGGGGGCAGATATCGAGGCAGGACTGGCATAACAGAGGATGGGATGGATTAAGGATTTGTAGGTGTGGAGGATGGTAGAGGGGTGCAACCCCCATGTCCGGCCAGAGAGGAGTTTGAGGAGTCGGAGGCGGTTGTGGGCTTTGGATTGGATGGAGCGGAGATGAGGTATCCAGGTGAGGTGACGGTCAATGGTGAGGCCAAGGTAGGTGAGGGTGGGGGTGAGACGGACAGGACATGCGCAGACAGTAAGGGAGAAATCCAGGAGCCAGAACGAGCGAGTGGTACGGCCTACGATGATTGCCTGGGTCTTGGAAGGATTGAGTTTCAGGAGCCATTGGTTACACCATGCAGCAAAAAGGTCAAGGTGTTTCTGGAGAAGGCGTTGGGACCGTTGGAGGGTAGGAGTGAGGGCAAGGAATGCGGTGTCATCAGCATATTGCAAGAGGTGTACTGGAGGGGGGGGGGTTGGGGCATATCTGCCATGTACAGGATGTAGAGGAGAGGGGAGAGGACAGAGCCCTGGGGCACACTGGCAGAGGGGTAGAAGGTGTGGGAATTGGCATTATGGATGGTAACATAGGAGGGGCGGTGGGAGAGGAAGGAGGCCACCAGACGGATGTAGTTGATAGGAAGGGCGTAGGTTTGGAGTTTAAACAGGAGACCGGGATGCCAGACACGGTCGTAAGCCTTTTTGAGGTCAAGTGAGACAAAAATGGCGGAGCGACTGGAGTTAAGCTGGAGGGAGAGGAGATGAGTGAGGCGGAGGAGTTGGTCATCAGCAGAGAAGGAAGGTCGAAAGCCACATTGGGTGTTTGGGAGGAGGTGGTTTTGGTGGAGGTGGAGATGGATGCGCCGGGAAAGGATGGATTCCAAGAGCTTGCTGAACATCGATGTGAGACAGATAGGACGATAGGTAGAGACATCAGATGGAGGCTTATTGGGTTTGGAGAACATCAGGATACGGGAGGTTTTCCACAGGTCGGGATAGAAGCCAGTGGCAAGGATGACATTGTAGAGGGTGGCAAGGAGGGAAAGGAAGGAGGGAGGGCAGTGTTTGAGGTGGCGGTAGGTAACGCAGTCGTGGCCGGGAGCAGTGTTGCGTTTTGTGCGGAGTGTGAGGCTGATGTCCTGTGTAGTGATGGGAGTGTTAAGTGCAGATGGTGGGGTGTGGCCCAAGTACTGGAAGCTAGGAGCAAGGGGAGGAACAGAGGTATTCGTACGGTCCATGACATCAGGGAAGAGGGAATAATCAAAGTGGGGATCATCTGGGATGGAAAAAAACATCAGAGAGGTGGGAGGCAAAGGGGCGGGCAACCCGCGGCTGCAGGTTGTCAGTTTGGTTGCTGATGCTCCAGGCGGCGTGATGTCTGGTGGAGAAGGCCACAGCACGAAGAAACCATGAGTAACAGAAGAAGAACTTGAGTTGATAGACGAAGGAAGAAGTAATCAGATGTTCAGGCAAATTCAGAAATACAGAAATACATCTCACTTAGGATGAAATAAACAGGAAGATCAGGGAAGCTAATTCGAAATGTTGCATGACAAATGAGAAGAAGTCGAAAAAGAGATGACTGATGGAAGAACTGACTCAATATACACAGCACTCAAAACAACCTTCGATGAAATTAAAATGAAGGGCGGTAATATTAAGTGTGCAATGGGAATGCAACCATTGAATACAGATGAGAGAGAGGGTACGTGGAAAGAGTACATTTAATACCTCTGTGACGGGGAGGACTTCTCTGAGCACATTATAGAAGAAACAGCTGACTACGGCAAACAGGTAAGTTATCCAGTAGAATCAGAATTTAATACAGTTTTGGAGACTTAGAATCAAAGAAGGCTGAAAGGATAGATAACATTCCATTGGTATTTCTGACATTATTGGGGGGGGGGAGGGGGTTCCAACAAAACGACCTTTCACGATGGCGTTTAGAATCCATGAGAGTGGCAAAATATCATCAGACTTTTGGAGAAACATCATCCACACAATTTCGAAGATAGTAAGAGGGACAAGTGCGAGAATTATCGCATGATCAGCTTACTGTACAGAAAAATTGCAAGAAAATTGAGGATCTGTTAGATGACTATCAATTTGGCCTTAGGTAAGGTAAAAGCACCAGAGAGGTAGTTCTGACGCAGCGGTAGATAATGACAGCAAGACTGAAGCTATATCAAGTCACATTCAGGGCCTTATCGATTTAGAAAAAGCGTTCGACAATAGAAAATGATGGAAGATATTCGACATTCAGAGGAAAATAGGGGCAAGCTACTGGGGAAGACAGGTAACATACAACATGTACAAGAAATAAGAGAGACAATATGACTGGAAGACCAAGAACAAAGTGCTCAGATTAAGAAGGATGTGAGACAGGGATAAAATTTCTCGAACCCTACTATTCAGTCTACACATCCAAGATACAAAGAAAGAAATAAAAGAAAGGTTAAAGAGTGTGATTAAAACTCACAGTTCAATTATATGAATGACAACATTCGCTGAAGACAATGCCATCCTCAGTGAAACTGAAGAGGCATTACTCCACCTGTTGAACGGAATGAACTGTCTAATGAGTACAGAATATGTGTTGAGTGTAATAGGAGAAAGATGAAAGCGATTAGAAGTAGCAGAAAGTAGAACATCGAGAAACTTAACGTAATATCATAATTCCACATCAGTATGTTGACCAAGTTCAGGGGAACTGTTTCCTAGGAAGCAAAATAGCCCATAATGGACGGAGCATGGAGGATATAAGAAGCAGAATAGCACTGACAAGTAAGTTCCTTGATTTCAGAGAGAAATTTCTTATATTGTGCGTTTGGAGTACTGGTAATAAAACATGGACTGCGGGAAAACCAGAACAGAATAGATTCGAAGCAATTGAGCTACGGTTCTACAGGAGAATGTTAAAAATTAGGTCGACTGATAAGATAAGGAATGAAGAGTTTGTCCTCAGAATCCGCAAGGAAAGGAATGTATGGAAAATAATGTCAAGAATAAGTGACAGGATAAGATATCCGCTAAGAAAACAAGGCATAGCCTCCGTGGTACGAGCTGGAGTTGTAGAGGGAACACCTGTAAAGGAAGCCACAGATTGTAATATATCTAGCAAATAATTGAGGACGTAGGTTGCAGTTGTTACTGTAAGACGAAAAAGTTTTGCACAGGAGAGTTATTCATGGCGGGCTGCATCAAACCAGTTAGGAGACTGAAGGAAAAGAAAGCAAGGTAGAAAAGAAGAAAATAATGTTCACTGTCTTGCTGAGGACTGAGATGGTTTCCCCTTGAAATATGATAAGATCAGTGTCATAGCTGACACCGCTGCAAAGTACTTTTCTTTTTCAAAGTACAACACGCCAAAAATAACACTCCGTTTTCTGGATCCACTACAATTCATGCAAGCATTTCTTCAAAAACTTACTGAGACAATGCCTCAGGAGATATTCAGATCACCAGAGCGGTATATACAGATGGTGCGAAGTTTTAGCTTGTGACGAAAAAGGGAGTCTTTTCGTACGAATTCCAGGAATCGGTGGAGAGATTTTACGAAACTACATTACCCGTCATAACCATTTTCTCCAGTGAAATCGCAGGCATTTCCATAACGCATGTGTTGTATTGGCATGCGGCGCGTGTTTGGGAGGACTGAGAGGGAGAAAAATGTGATAGATTCAGTATAAACACAAAGTACACCTTCTCACAGACATTATTTGAGAAATTACTGTGACTATGACTTGGCACAAACTCTCTGGATCCTGTCTTCTATTACAAAGACAGCAAGGCTTTTGTATGTCACAATGCCAAGAAAAACACGTGTCAGCATCGAACTGTTGACCGATGTTGACATGTTGCTCTTCTTCGAACGCAGGATTTGCGGACAACTTTGCTACCGTTTGCGCAGATACGGCAAAGCGAATAACCCCAGAATGTGAAATTTTAAGTTAGCTCATTTTCTTGGATGTAAACACTCTCTATGGCACTCCATGCAACAATCTCAGCAGATTCAGGTTCTGATGGCTGCCTAAGGGGAAATCACAAGACTGAAAGTAAAGATCCATGATGTGTCTGACGAAGGATATGTCTTGCAGGTAGAAGTGGCATATCCTACACATCTGTAGGGCGCACACAGCAAACCGTCATTGTTTCCGAAGCGCCTAGTCCTGTGCAGTGGCTCTATTCTCAAGTCAATGGCAATGCTGAGATACAATGAGCACAACATAAACCTCTAGCATTTTTTTAAAATTGGAGATGGAACTTACTAAAACCACTGCCATATTACAAATTATGGCAAAATTCATTTAGTTTTCAATTGAGACGAAGTGTGGGGTTCATTATGGAGCAAGAGATACATCAACAGGCCAATTTTCAAGTGGGCCACCACATTCAGTGAAGGGCTAGTCGTTATGGAGGTGGCTAAGGTTTCGGAACGGTTCAAGAACCCTGTCCATGTAGGTATGTGTGTTCAGACTGCACATGTACTGCTTCCGCTATGAGTTTACAAGGCGACACTTTACTGATCCCAAATTTGTTTATACGGATGGAAACAGTTTCATCTACTAAGTGAAAGGCTGCGATCCGCAAGAAGTAATTATGTAATCCCGAAGCATCCTCCACGCCAGGGTACGTGGCCAATAATGGTTTTGGAATGACGACACAAGTGGTTTGTATATTATGGTGTTTGTGGTGCTCAGATCGAAAATGTACGCATACCAAATAGATGGCCACCGTAAAGCACGCTAACAATAGGCACTGTGCAGCCTCAAACACTCTCACGATAGATGATTACAAGAGGTGCCTGTTCTAGGGCAGGGGCGCCTCGCTGGATATGGTGCGCAAAGTTATTTTTTTCGTATCGTGAGGTCATGAGATGCCTGCTGCTGCTGTCCTTATTTCCCTTATGTTGTATATGTTGAGTATAGAAATGAATAACCCATGAGAAAACTAATTATTACAAAAATGAAAATATTGTTAAAAAAATACTAATTGAATGGAAAAAGTATTATTGAATTTCTTCTCCACATCAGTTTTTGTTCATTAATGATATAATAGCAATGTAAGCTTTCACGGCCGGTACTGTCTTCACTTAAAACTTCCGGGCTGATAGGCCGTGGTCGAAGTAGCAGTTCGCCGCTTTACCTCCGAGGATGTCTCCCACAGTCGGAGACGAAACGTCAGGAGAGTGTTTTATACTTCGACCACGGCCTATCAGAACGGAAGTTTTGAGTGAAGATAATAGCATTAGCTTATAAGTCATCGGAAAATATTATTTATTATAAAACAGCTGTGTAAATAAAATCATAAAAGAAAAAGACTGGATAAAAACGTCAATAAACAATTATACAACTATTATTCTTAACAGAATAATAATTTTTGGTAATTAACTGTAAGTGACAATGTTATATCATTGTTATTATTTACAAAAGAGCATGCATGACCCTTTCACTATAGAGTATAACTGATCAATACAAAGATAAAATTATTATTAATAATAATTCCGAACTTAATTTGTTGCAAAAAACCTGATCCTCTCACTATGATGCCTATCAGAACGGAAGTTTTAAGTGAAGATAATAGCATTAGCTTATAAGTCATCGGAAAATATTATTTATTATAAAACAGCTGTGTAAATAAAATCATAAAAGAAAAAGACTGAATAAAAACGTCAATAAACAATTATACAACTATTATTCTTAACAGAATAATAATTTTTGGTAATTAACTGTAAGTGACAATGTTATATCATTGTTATTATTTACAAAAGAGCATGCATGACCCTTTCACTATAGAGTATAACTGATCAATACAAAGATAAAATTATTATTAATAATAATTCCGAACTTAATTTGTTGCAAAAAACCTGATCCTCTCACTATGATGCCTATCAGAACGGAAGTTTTAAGTGAAGATAATAGCATTAGCTTATAAGTCATCGGAAAATATTATTTATTATAAAACAGCTGTGTAAATAAAATCATAAAAGAAAAAGACTGAATAAAAACGTCAATAAACAATTATACAACTATTATTCTTAACAGAATAATAATTTTTGGTAATTAACTGTAAGTGACAATGTTATATCATTGTTATTATTTACAAAAGAGCATGCATGACCCTTTCACTATAGAGTATAACTGATCAATACAAAGATAAAATTATTATTAATAATAATTCCGAACTTAATTTGTTGCAAAAAACCTGATTCTCTCACTATGATGCAAAGAACGAGACTGACATCACTCTCATAATGGCTATAAACAATTGAGGATGGCATGTGGAGCTTGCTAATGAACCAGTAATAAATAGTTTGGGGCCAGAATCGGCAGTGCCTCATTAGGTGCGAACATAGTTGTGTGAGGTTGGGGGAGGGGGGGAAGTGGAGGGGGGAATGGTGAGTGACCTGGAATGTACCTCGCTTCAGGTATAGCAACATACCCTCTCGAGGTCAAGTATAGCCTGACACAAGAAGTGTACCGTGAAACTCAAGGTCAGAATGGAAACCTGACAAACAACAAGCCAGAAGTCGAAAACATTTTGAATAATCATTTTTTAAATGTTGTAGAGAAAATAGGATCTTAATGTTCATTAGATGAAGCAAGCAGTTAATGGAAGAGGCCTTACCCAACAATCTGATACAATTGAAATTCCACCCGCCTCTCCTTCTGAAATTAGAAAGATAAGAAACTCTCTCAAGAATAAAAGCTAATATTGAATTGATGGCATTTCCACCAGGATAATAAAAGCTTGTTCCCAAGAGATAAGTGGGATTCTTAGCCACATATGTAATAGCTCTCTGTAGTGGGGTATTTTCCCAGATAGATTGAAGTATGCCATTGTTAAACCACTGCATAAAAAAGGGGATACGTCTGATGTCAACAACTACCGCCCCATCTCTCTTCTGACAGCCTTATCAAAATTCATAAAAAGTAATGTATTGTACAGTAGGTTCACACCTTCGTAGAAATAAAATTTTAACAAAACGTCAGTTTTGTTTCCAGAAATGTTTTTCAACGGAAAATGCTGTATATACTTTCACTAATGAAATATTAAATGCTCTTAGTAACCGGAAGTCAACCTTTGGGATTTTTTGTGATCTCTCAACGGCTTTTGACTGTGTAAATCATGGAATACTACTAGATAAGCTTAAATGCTGTGGTATGAATGGGACAGCACTCCAATGGTTTAAATCATACCTAACTGGAAGAGTGCAGAAAGTTGAAATAACCAGTTCACTTAATATGCAGAAAACTGATGATTTCTCAAACTGAGGAACAATCAAGAATGGGGTGCCGCAAGGTTCGATCTTGGGTCATCTGCTGTTCTTAATATACGTATATTAATGACTTGCCATTCTATATTCACAAAGATGCAAATCTGGTACTTTTTGCCGATGATACAAGTATAGCTATCACACCCAACAGACAAGAATTAACTGATGAACTTGTAAACGATTTTTCAGAGAAACAGTAAGTTGTTCTATGCAAATGGGCTCTCATTAAACTTTGACAAAACACAGTATATACAGTTCCATACAGTAAATGGAATGACACCATCAATAAATACAGACTTCGATCAGAAATCGGTAGCTAAGGTAGAATATTCAAAATTTCTATGCGTATGCATTGATGAGGGGTTGAACTGGAAAAAACACATTGAAGATCTGCTGAAATGTTTGAGTTCAGCTACTTATGCTATTAGGGTCATTGCAAATATTGGCGATATATATCTCAGTAAATTAGCTTACCATGCCTATTTTCATTCTCTGCTTTCATATGGCATCATATTCTGTGGTAACTCATCATTGAGTAAAATAGTGTTCATTGCACAAAAGCATGTAATTAGAATAATTGCTGGAGCTCATCCAAGATCATCCTGCAAACACTTATTTAAAGAGCTAGGGATCTTCACTGTAGCCTCAAAACATATATATTCACTTATGAAATTTGTTATTAACAATCCGAACGAATTCAAAAGTGATAGCAGTGTACATGGCTACAACACTAGGAGAAAGGATGATCTTAATTACTCAATCTAAATCTAACTTTGACTCAGAAGGGTGTAAATTATGCTGCCACAAAAGTCTTTGGTCACTTACGTAATAGAATCAAAAGTCTGACAGATAGTCACATAGCATTTAAAAGGAAATTAAGAATTTCTGAATGGTAGCTCCTTCTACTCATTAGATGAATTTCTGGGTATAGTAAGAGGGTAATTTCCCCACCCCCTACCCCAAAAAAAATTGGAAATATTAAGTGTCATATAATATTTTGTGTAATGTAATATCTTGTATAGACACCTTTTATTAACCTGACATGTTCCACATTGTTACGAAGTGTCGTATTCATGATCTATGTGTGGGGCGGCGGGAGGACTTATGCTGTTTATTAATGTTTGGTTTGTAATGTAATGTAGAAAAGATGCATTTCCCTGCCGTTTAACCATATGTGGGGTGGCGGGTGGAATTAATTGTTATATAAATGTTCCTATTAATTATGCTGTCTTTTGCCGTTCTCAACACTGGCCCTCTAACTACAATTTTGGCAAACAGAAAGTGATTAGCAAAACGTGAAGCTTGTAATTAGAATTCCTAGTGCCCACTTCATCTGAGAAATACACTCATAGCTACAGCTTATAGCTCTGAGGAATTAGGAGATTGTCTGGGATTCATAATCAGAAAACGATCCTGTAAAAACGTTCGCTATATTCTGAAAGTCACAGATCAAAAAAAAGATTCCACACAATCCAACTACCAGACAGTTCAGAGTCTAATGCGCTGATGCAACTATAACTGTCCAAATTAAATGTTTAAATAAATGCTCGCCATAATTTGATGATAATGTTCATCAAACGCCACGCTAAATAATGGTAGAATGTCTGTCCCACGGCGGCACGTGAAAATACGACATACGCAAACTGAAAATAGATCATTAAAGTCATCCCAGAATTGAGACTTCACTCGAAAATGATTTCATGGTTACACATATCCCGAGTAACTTATTACAGTATCCGAGGCTGTTTATAGCAATGATACCGACGCGACGCGACTCCCGACACAGATGGTGCGCTAATCAGCGTCTGGAGAGAACTGGGGCCTTTTTTCTCTCGCGCAGCGTTCTTATATATAAAGCTGCGGTGCGGACGGCTAAGGGAACGCCTGATCAATTCCGCTCTCCCGACTAGCCGCTGGGCTAATAATGCACCACTTTAAGCTATTGAATAAATCATCCCTTCCTTTGCTGATGGCCGATGAAGCTCTCAACTTAAATGTGCATTCAGCACACAGGTAAGTAATCATAATAAAAGTCTGACGTGGCTAAGTCAAATATTTTGGGCGAGAGAAATAATTTAATTACACTACACGCAGTAGACGAGCTCTGAACTTGCTCTTTGGAGATACGCTATAGCTATAGTTTTATAGTTATTCAATTGAAACTTCTCACATCTTTATGATTATAGCGAATCTCCCTTCTACTTAACTTTAAACATCCTAGCCTTATTTATTAGCCTACTTAATCTATCTTGCTTCCTTAATTTTTAAGACAAAAACCAGAAAATCATGAATTTCAGCTAAAATCTTAACTTGTGAGATCCAAAGTACTGTTTCTATTAAATTATTATGAAAAAGGAATCTAAATATAAATTTTTAAGTCTCTAGCTCTTTTCTGTTGCGCCAATGATTTTTACAGAAAAACGTCCAAATTTTGAAAATGGTTAAAGTTATTGAACTGACATTCAACACATATTGATTTAGTATTACTCCTGACATGCTAGAATCGTTTCAGGTTACTTACTTGACTTTTAAAGTATTGCGCAACATTTATGACGTCAGAGCTAGTTACAGCGGACTAGGCTGGCACACAAGGGAAAGACTGATGTGAATTTAATCCAGCGTGAGTAGGCTGCTTCCCTACATCACCATCTACTTAAATTTTTTTTAATGTTAATGAACGAAAAAAAAATAATTACTAAAAGGGAAGCAAGAGTACAGCTTAACTCCCTATGAAAATTTAAAATTGAAATTTAAACATATAGAAATATTAAAAGAAAACTGATTACCTACTTCAATTATTTAAATTGCTGGGATGTTTACTGCCTCATAAGCAACATTATCCCTCAAAAATTTAAGCAAAATCAATGAAACACTTTGGCATACATATTGCCTTAGACAAACAAACACATAAAATATGTAAAATTATGAAAATCTTAAATCCATTAAATACATTTCTACATACACAAATTCAAAGAAAATAACACAGTTATTGATGATACATAAACAGATAATTATATCTTAGCAGAACTACTTATGACTGCAAATCATAAGACAAGACAAACACTGGCATAAGATTAAAGTACATTTTGAACTTTTACACGTTGCCTGTTGTTTAAGAGTATTCTGTTTATTATACCTTGCATGACTGGCCAATTTCGGCCTTACAGATTTTCGACGTGTGTATGGGAACAACTGTCTGTTCCGGCGTATCAGTGAATAGTGTTAAAATTTGCCACACATATCACTGACGTAACCGCGTTATAAAATGGCCACAGGCTGGGAATGTCCAGTAATATAATATAACACATACACGATGCTATAAAGTGAATTTTGTGGTGGATATTTAATGTAATTTTGACATTCAAAAATGATATACACATTCAGCGTGCACTAGTCACAGTAATTTTGTCCGAACACAAAATTAGGTTACAAGTTTGTTTAAGTTAGTAGAAGTATGATGTATCTTGTAAATAATCTGTGATAACAGACCCTTTAGTCCTGAACTAATCTACCGCCGAATATGGCTAGGCGGCAGAGGTGGTGACGAACGGTGACAATTCGTTGGGTTACATCAATAGTAATTTTAACAAACGACGTGTTTCTGATTACTGCAGCTACTGAATGTTTTATTCGTTACGTAAACGGATTTTTTTAGCTTCATTGGATAATATGCCACAACAACAGATGAGACCAGACTTCAAAGGGTAAATACTGCACACGATTCTAAATACGAGCTCTGAGCTACTGACTAGAAATAGTGACCTGACATTGAAAACAAATATGTAAATGCCGGCCGATGTGGCCGAGCGGTTCTAGGCGCTACAGTCTGGAACCGCGCCACCGCTACGGTTGCAGGTTCGAATCCTGCCTCGGGCATGGATGTCTGTGATTTCCTTAGGTTAGTTAGGTTTAAGTAGTTCTAAGTTCTAGGGGACAGATGACCTCAGAAGTTAAGTCTCATAGTGCTCAGAGCCATTTTTTTTTAAATATGTAAATTATAACTGACGAAATGATATGGCAATCCAATAGGTCGCTGCATGCGCTGGTGAAGCGTATAGATCAACACAGGTAGAAAATATGATGCAGAAAATCTGTATCGATATGACTGTATGTACCACAGCTTTCCCTTGTAGGAAGCAAAGGGAGGATGACATCAGTGGGCCGGAGTCTTGTGTATATACTGTAAATAAACTATAACTACATAAAGAAAATGTAGAGTAACTCTTGTTCATTGGTTTATTATTAACCTAAAAGCATCAAAAAGTTTCCTCGCGCCGTTATATGTCTAGAAAACCGTGTTAAGGAACAGCAACACGTTACCGTTCTAGTTAACGAGCATCTGATTGTACGTCAACAGATTATCAGTTTCCTTAAGAACTGAGACTATAAGATTTGTTATTAACTTATGTTTAACATAGACGTAGCTAAGAAGATATTCCGTCAGTAACGAAACAGAGAGATGTCGTTCAGGTAGCGACACCGTGGACACGACATCTTGCCAGAGTTAAATAAGCAGACCAACAGCTCTGATACCCATCAGTTGAAATATATTTTGAGTTTCAACAATGAAATTCTACTGCGTAGCTAGGAATAACTTACAGCCTGCTACGTAACTCTAAAGGTAAGTAATGACTGGCGTGTCCTCGAATGTAACTTGCAGAATATACATACAAACACAAAAATAAAAATTAAAAACGCGTAACTCTTTCGAACAGTAGAAATCAATAAATCAAATTTTGTATGGTATTTATCAGATGTGTGAAGAATTAAGAAAGTTTGACATTTACCATCTCGTCGTTAAATAAGTTATTAGAGCACACTGCCGGACAGAACAAGAATAGGGCGACATAACAGACCTTACACATTTTTATAGCAGACATTGTGGTGTTGGCTTAACAGAATTCGAAAAAAAAAGACAGACCTAAATGGAGTGGCAGATTTGGATCTCAGTCACATGCGTGTCAGAAATAACATTACATAGAACTTTGCACTGTCAAACACAGACACTGCACTAATGCATTTCATGTCAAAGCCAAGACAACCTCGCTAGAGAACTATGTGAGGCTCTCCCAGTGTGGGAGTCATTTAAGTGTGAGAGAACTTTTGCATGTTTGCGTCTGTCCGTGAAGTGTGCTCGGATAGAGATAAGCGAATAAGGCGAATGTTCAAGTAAAGCGGAAAATCTGGCTTCGACTCCTGGACCAACTACGATGGTACCGTATTCATAGCTTATGAATACATTTCATGAGCATATAAAAAAGGCGTTCCAACAGAGAAACGGGAAAAGGAAAAGAAGAAGTTCGAAGTAACATGACTAAACATTAGATCTCACGAATATATTTTTCATAAGATACATATGTTAAAAATTGTTATATTAGTCGTATGGAATAACATAACAGAAAACGTATTCAGAATCAGCCGTACTAATCCATAAGAAAAACTATCAAATCCATTTGTTTTGTTCTGCTATCTGTCTTATTACGTATTTATATTTGTATTTAATACATTGCTAGGCATTTTCAACATGGCTTTGTCATCCTCAAACATTTTTTACTGTATGTACATGAAAATGAAACATACTGACGTCGACATAATTATTTCTCAACGTAGTCACGCAGGTGACGAACACACTTCATTGCAACAGCGGACCAGTTTGTTGATACCGCCACTGGTAGGCTAGACTTTGTTGACGGAGGCACAACCTCATCTCGACTTGCACCGCTGCATCACTATCAAAGTTAAGTCCATGTATGTGTTCTTTAAGATTGGTTAACAAATGAAAATCGGATGGGGCCATGGAATACAATCGATGACAGCGAACCCAAGGTTTTGGATTGTTGCAGATGTCGCAGACATCATGTGCAGTCTGGCACCGTCATGCTGCAGGAGACGGTGCTGGAATGTGTGGATGAACTCTTCGAATTCGGGCTTACACTGTTCTGAGGGTCTCGGAATACCTACTAGAGATTATGGTAGTGCCTTTAGTCATGAATTCCAAATTCACCACACCTCAAACATCCCAGAACACTAGGAGCATGACTGCCTGCCTACGGCAAGTGCCTGATTTTTTTTTTTTTTTTTTTGCGTCCTTGATCCTTTGTGATAAGGCTCCAGAAATGCTCTCTTCTTTTTCGGTTGAAAATGGTAAACTCAGCTTTCATCACCTGTCACAGTTTTGTTAAGCATCCCATCAGCCGCATGTCAAAATCGTTGACGAAAATGTTACAAATGTCCAGTCTCCGCTGTTTCATGTCAGGAAATTGGAAATTTGTGGTAAGTTCCTATAGGACCAAACTGCTGAGGTCATCGGTCCCTAGGCTTACACATTACTTAATCTGATTTAAACTAACTTACGCTAACATGCAGGCCCATGCCCGAGGGAGGACTCGAACCTCCGACAGGGGGTCCACGCGAACCGTGGCACGGCGCCCTTAGACCTCACGGCTACCCCGCGCGGCCCCATGTCAGGAGTGAGCGGTCGGGGCACTCACCGTACACACCGTTTCCTGTATCGTAGCTCTGTAATGGTGGCCTGTACACGCTCTCGTGTTGTGCCACACTTACCTTAGAGCTCTGACTGTATTATCCGACGATTTTCTCTGATGAGTTCATCAACTCGATTCCGACGAGTCTTGTCGGTTTTCGTACGCGGTCGCCAACTCCGAGCTATGTCATACACGTTGAAGTAAGCACCAACATTTCATCCGTTACGAGCACGAACGACCCAACGTCACCCGTAACTCATGTCGACACAATCGTCACCGTACAGAGCTTCCATTCTTCTATGGATTTCAATTGGAGGCACTTTTTTTTACGGTTAGAAATCTGTTACACCACGCTGTTTCTCCCTAACCGACGTACTTATGTTTAAGGAGCTTATAATAAAGGGAGATAGCGTTTCTTATGTTCAAAACAGATACCGGCTGAAGCCAGACGGCGTGGAAGTCTACTATCTTGCGGATATCAAAATTCAGACAGATGAGAACTTAATCTGTTGATGCGAAATTCCATTCATTGAGTGTGAGATGCATAGCAGCCAAGCAGCTGATCGTTCTAATTCTAGATTAACTATTAGTTGTATTTGTTCTTAGTACGAGATTCTCCTGATATTTTCATTACAAGAGTAAACTATTATCATAACGACAGCACAAAAATTGCGCTTATTCATCAGAATACGACCACACCGCATGAAAACTATTGTTTCAGCTTAAGTGCGTTTAAGCATTTCCACTCAAATGGAATACGTATTATTAATATCAGGTATTGTCTCTCTCTCTCTCTCACACATACCCCCACCCCTTCTAAGAACGTTTCAGTCATTCTAGACACTACAACTTTGCACTGTCAAGAATATATATTTCACTTACGATTTTCAGCTTACCGTTACGATCACTACTGTGCATACATTCAGTTATGATGTCCTTGAAAGAGAATTTCAACAATAAATAAGTTATAAACTTAAATAATAATTTCATTTGAAGCAAAATAGTACTTCAGCGCATTGTGTGTTTATTTCACTTTCTCAAACGGAAACAAAATTGAAATTAGTTACCAAGTGTAGTTTATTGCAAACCTAGTTCACTAACTTAGATTAATATATGCATCTAGCTTTATTCCTCAGCGCTAAAATTTTCAATATCATCACTACGTCATCCATAAAAGACAGTAATGGCGTTCGTCAATAATACCAAGAGATACTCAAGTGACAACTAATGCCTCATGTGGCGACTCAAATAGAGACAGAAATAAAGTCTTGTTTACACAAGCAGCTTCGCTAAGAATTAAATCAATGGAATTAAGTGGACAGACGTATTGCATCACTTGTGAAGCTAGGTACTTCATCCACACTTTGATGCCACTTCCTTAGAGCCATGACATAATCATATGCTGGTGTAAAATAAAAATCAAGAGGTAGTGCAAAAGACCACAAAGCTGAAACATATTTCATAGGAAATACGTAACATGTTGTCTTGGCAAACAGAAATCATTTATCGCTAACACACTACTAAGCACTGAAACATGTCCTTCAGTTACGTAATTCTTCTTCTGAAAGGCTTTTATTATGTCATCAAATTACTCTTCCACTAAGACCACAGATTCTCTGCTGAAGATGCGTGATTTTTTCTCTGTACTGCATGTTTGCTTCATACACAGTGTTCCACTTTCCATAGATGTGGAGAGCAGTATCATGAGATGGCGTGACTGGATTGAGAGGAAAGTGTTTTGGCAACACTAGAAAACAAACATATCCATAAATTATTTGCATTACTTGTCACGTTTTTGTTGCACAAAAATTATTACTACTTTCTGGAACAGGATTTGTCGAAATGAAAAAAAAACCTTCCAACACAGCAAAATCAAAGATCAAACTGTATGTATAAAAAGGAATTCGATTGAAAAAATTAATGAAATAGACTTCCAACGTAACAATTAGCAGAGAGAACAATGTATGTATAAAAAGGAATCAATGCGACAAGTATTTTAAATGAATGATTTGTTACCAAATCACAACAGCCATTCACTGGATTATCTCTAACGTAAATCCTGATGTAAAATGTAGGAGGAATGGACAGCTGCTCTAGCATTAACTGCCAACGGTAAAAGAAAACAAGTCAAACATCATATTATGTTAAATAAAATGACAATAAAATGACAAACATTAGCGGAACTTACATTCTGTAAGCACAGAAAAATGCTAGACACGGCACCGAGTGAGGTGCGAACGCAATCTTCAAATGGTGCTGGCTTCATAGTGTGCATCACACACATCCATGCCCGAGGCAGGATTTGAACCTGCGACCGTAGTAGCCGCATGGTACCGAACTGAAGTGCATAGAACCGCTCGACCACAGCGGCCGGCGAACGCAATCTGATCAGTGGTAACATTGCATAAATGCTCAGAACGTACTGTGCCGTATCTTGTTTGTTACCCATCTTTTCGATACAATTGGCTGATGCACAGGCTTTTCCTTGTGTTGTCGTCGAGCACATACAAATTATAAATATAAAAATTTGAAGTCAGTGAACGTAAACAGCGAAACGACTTGGCCACATTTACAATTAAAGTAAAAGTATAAATTAACTGAAGTATTTACCTTCAAAAAGTAATAGCTAACTATCCGTTTCTGTTTGTGGATACATAGGGCACACAAGTAAACAATTATTCACAAATTCCAACGAATGACACAGCAATACACTTACGCTACTAAAAATATTTTTATATCCGCAACAAGGCCGACTACGTAAGTCGCTGGCTTCACAGTTATGGCATTAGGGCATCTCCCTTCGACCATAGATATTGGTAGACTGGTCATGACGTATATTTCGTGGCACCAACATCTCTACTACTATACCACGTGACTATTGGCAAAACAATGGTGGTATCCTGTTGTGCTTATGGTTGTACCGAGCGTTTTGTGAAGGGAAGTAACATTAAATTTCACGTGTTAAGTATTATTAGTATAATTTAGCGGCATTTCTTGAATACTGATAAACTATTGTGTGTATCATATCATTACCCAGAACGCCACAGTTACGTAAATTGGCGGTTTGAAGTGCTGTGTGTGTCTCCAGGCGCACATTGCAATCGTTTATATTTCTTGAAATGGTAAGCTACAAAGCTACTTTTTCTCTTTCGTATAGGTTTCCAAAGGATGAAGGGCGCAGGCAGATGTGGATACAGGCAGTGAAACGAAAAGATTTCAAGCCTACTGCGCACACACGCATCTGTTCGAAGCACTTTGTTTTTAGATATATTCTTCAAAGATGATGTGACTTACCAAACGAAAGCGCTGGCATGTCGATAGACACACAAAAATACACACAAAATTCAAGCTTTCGCAACCAACGTTTGCTTCGTCACGAAAGAGGGAAAGAGACGAAAGGATGTGGGTTTTAAGGGAGAGGGTAAGGAGTCATATTCCAATCCCGGGAGCGGAAAGACTTACCTTATGGGGGAAAAAAGGACAGGTATACACTCGCGCACACACACACACACACACACACACACACACACACACACACACACACACAGATATATATATTTTGTGTGTGTAATATGTTATATGATATATATATTTTGTGTGTGTGTGTGTGTGTGTGTGTGTGTGTGTGTGTGTGTGTGCGAGAGAGAGAGAGAGAGAGAGAGAGAGAGAGGGATATTTATTACCAATAACCCTTCCCACTCCAAAAGCAATGGCATTGTGCATTGCTACTGCATAAGAAGAAAGGATGAATTTTACTATCCTGGATTAAATCTGACTTTGGTACAAAAAGTGGTGAATTATGCTGGTATTATTTTAAAGAACAATGTGCAAAAACAAGTTAGGGGTTTGATTTCTCATCAGGGTTTAGTTTTATTTTGTACTTCCCAGTTACAAAACATACGAATATCAGAAACAAATACTGAATACCATTTGCAAAAAGGTAGTTGTATGGCCTATGTTAGTTTCCACATAATAAGCTGTAATGTATGGGATAAATAATATGCTGCTACAAAAGTCTTTGGTCATTTACCAGAAAGCATTAAAAGCCTGACAGATAGCCAACCAGCATTTAAAATCAAAGTAAAAGAATCTATGAATGACAGCTCCTACTCAGTAGAAGAGTTTTTAGATATAAATAAGTGATTGGAAGAATTGTCATGTAATGATAGGTCTACCTTTCATTAAACTGACACATCATTGCGAAGTATCGTATTCATGATCTGTGGAACAAGTATTCATGTAAGTAGGTACTGATTTTGTAGATATCTTATTTGATACATCTACGAAACGAACTGTTTAAACCAAAAAAGAGCTTTCAAATGAAACTGCTTTACGTTTTGTGGGTGAACGACACAACTGAGTTCGTTACGTTCGATGTGAACACGTGTGTTTACGTTACTGGTTTCGTTGTTTATGCCGATTTATGAAGTCTATAACACTTTCTACAACACTAAAACACACACACACACACACACACACGCAATATTTACATTTTATGCAGTGAATAACGCGTATTGTTAGTAGAGAATGCATCTCATAATTGGTAACACTGAAATATTCGCGGCGAATATATTGCCGAACATCGAAAGTGTTTCAGCAGTTCACAAAGTTCATTGTGAAGTAATGGCTGTAAAACTAAATTTGTACAGTGGCTACGCAATAATTTATCACTTCTAGCTGTGTTTACATAAGCTACATTTAATGTGGTGAAGTTAGCAGGAAATCCACTGAGAAAGACTGGAAGTGAAATCAGGAATCAGAATGCTGCCTTGAACTCCCGCCGACGTTTTGCCAACAGTACGTGATTCTATGTTGCAGCCACGCCAGATGTATAGCCGCTGCACTGCTTGCCCAGTCTATTAGTATCTATGGTCGAAGGCATCTCCCCACATTCCCACCTCTTTGGTTACGCTACACACTGCCACGCTGCACGTTACAGTTCGGAGCCATCTAGCGGCAGAGAGTTGCAGCAGCGAAACTGAAGAGTCGACTGACTAATATGGGTGACATTTAATACCTCGGCAGATATTTAGAAAAGCATAAAAAATTTGAAAGCATTATTTTTCAGCACGCCCTCGCATCATTTTGCAGTATTGCATCACAATATTATTTGTCAAAAATGATTCAAATGTCTCTGAGCACTATGGGACTCAACTGCTGAGGTCATTAGTCCCCTAGAACTTAGAACTACTTAAACCTAACAAACCTAAGGACACACACACATCCATGCCCGAGGCAGGATTCGAACCTGCGACCGTAGCTGTCTCGCGGTTCCAGAATGCAGCGCCTAGAAACGCACGGCCACTTCGGCTGTCCATTATTTGTCACATGCGTGTAGTAAAAAAGAAAAGAGAATTCTGAGAATGAGCTGGACATTATCGGAACATGTACTAAGGTATCAAATTAAAAAAAAAGAAAAAAGAAAACGGCAGAGTAACTTGATGTTAGGAGAGAAAATCAAATAAGTTATTCATGACAGTCACGGTAGCAATACTCAACCAGGACGGCAAGAGTCAAGAAAGGTTGTTGGATAAAAAATGAGTGCCGCAGTTGCGGGGAAAGAGAAGTGGGAATATGAATAGCAAATCCGCATGGTCGTCAGCTGGTGCAGGAGGCCAGGTAGGCCTGTCGGCCCCTGCTCGGAGTGGCTCTCTTGGCCCAGGGCGCTACTAATGGCCGAATGTTTAATGGCGCCTCGCGGCAGGGAACAGAGTCGAGACACCAGCAGACAACAGGCAGCAGGTGGAAGCTGCCCTCGACAGCGCGGAGCGCGATACTTCAGACGCATAATCCTCTCACATATCTCCCGGGCACAGCTGCTCTCGTCGTTCTCTAGCGAGGCAGCAGAAGAAATCCACTGTGGTGCTCGTTCTCTCGTTGTCGCAGCAAGGTAAAAATACGCACGGGAAGCGTTTTGTTCCGAAGTGTAAGCTATGGGTAATCTAATACGTACATAAAAATGAATGTTTCTTTCTCCGTCTGCTGAGCGTTCTTATGTCAATCATCTGATTATAATTAAACCTTTGTGATTTGAAATACAGGGTGATTCAAAAAGAATACCACAACTTTAAAAATGTGTATTTAATGAAAGAAACATAATATAACCTTCTGTTATACATCATTACAAAGAGTATTTAAAAAGGTTTTTTTTTCCACTCAAAAACATGTTCAGAGATGTTCAATATGGCCCCCTCCAGACACTCGAGCAATATCAACCCGATACTCCAACTCGTTCCACACTCTCTATAGCATATCAGGCGTAACATTTTGGATAGCTGCTGTTATTTCTCGTTTCAAATCATCAATGGTGGCTGGGAGAGGTGGCCGAAACACCATATCTTTAACATACCCCCATAAGAAAAAATCGCAGGGGGTAAGATCAGGGCTTCGTGGAGGCCAGTGATGAAGTGCTCTGTCACGGGCTGCCTGGCGGCCAATCCATCGCCTCGGGTAGTTGACGTTCAAGTTTCATAACTAACCTTTTTCGTAGGACTCTCCATACAGTTGATTGTGGAATTTGCAGCTCTCTGCTAGCTCTGCGAGTCGATTTTCCTGGGCTGCGAACAAATGCTTGCTGGATGCGTGCTACATTTTCATCACTCGTTCTCGGCCGTCCAGAACTTTTCCCTTTGCACGAACACCCATTCTCTGTAAACTGTTTATACCAACGTTTAATACCATACTTCGTTCGAAATGCACGCTGAACAACTGTCGTCGGTTCACTTCTGCCGTACTCAATAACACAAAAAGCTTTCTGTTGAGCGGTCGCCATCTTAGCATCAACTGACGCTGACGCCTAGTCAACAGCGCCTCAAGCGAACAAATGTAGAACTAAATGAAACTTTATAGCTCCCTTAATTCGCCGACAGATAGTGCTTAGCTCTGCCTTTTGTCGTTGCAGAGTTTTAAATTCCTAAAGTTGTGGTATTCTTTTTGAATCACCCTGTATGACTCGTCATTTGTATAAAATATTTTGGGGTAATACATCCCAACCACCCATACGGGGTTGAGAGCACTGACGTGCAAAATTATTCGCTAACACTCGATATCACTACTATTAAATCGAAAGTTTTTCTCAGTCGCTAGACTTCTTGGTGACTGTCACGATGAGGTTCCACGCTAGGAAAGGGGTAGTGTGGCGTGGAGAATGTGTGCTCAGATAGCAGATAGCAGATATATCTCTGTAGCGCCAGCGGGAATTTCTGGCAAAAACTGTCACACATATCACTTACAATATGGAAAAATTTTCTGACAGCACGACATCTGTAGTATTCCTATGAATTAGGGTTGAGGTGGAAAGAGATAACATAAAAGCGTAAATCAGGAGAGCCAGCAGCAATTTTATCCAAATCTATACTAATGTATTTTGTACTAATGTAATACGAGGAAGCGTTGTTTGATGTTGTTTCCTAAAATCTCTAAAAATTCTTGAGTGGTTTGTTTCAAATTTGTACACGATTTTATGGTAAACAAACAGACACAAGGTATATATTACGAACATACATAATATATAAAAATGTATATTATGTACACCATCGGCTTAGTAGACCAGCCGGCCAGAGTGGCCGAGCGGTCCTAGGCGCTACAGTCTGGAACCGCGGGACCGCTACGGTCGCAGGTTCGAATCCTGCCTCGGGCATGGATGTGTGTGACGTCCTTAGGTTAGTTAGGTTTAAGTAGTTCTAAATTCTACGGGACTGTTGACCTCAGAAGTTAACTCCCATAGTGCTCAGGGCCATTTGAACCATTTAGTAGACCACTGACATATTGTAAAAACTGGCATTTGCGTAAATTTTAACAGCGTGAGATGGATATTGTAGTATTAACTAGGCCTTCTGATAACGTAACTACTGCGCTTTTCAGGATTGATTTTGGATCGAATTGTCGACATAATTAGTTTTAGCGAAACGTTTATTAAAGTCGTTCCTCTTTCATTGTCCGCACGCGAACGTTTGTGTTAATAATGTTAACGAAATAGCCGACTATGCTGGTGGCGTAATAACCCAATCAACGGAGACCAAAAAAGGTCGAATATCGGGTATAATCCGTTTTGTCGGAAATTTTTGTACAGTGGTAGGAGGTAGTATCGCGAACAACGTGCTAGTAATCCTGACAGGTGAGGGATCAATGTGGGGCTGGAAGTGAGTTTGTAGGTAAGTTCGTACGTTTTCTTGAATAACACGGAAATCGTCTCCTTGTCCCTATACAAAATTTAACTACATTGAATATCCTACAAAAACATCCTGTTCGTTGTAGACCGACAGCTTGTATTTATGTAACATCGTTAGGTGCAGCTGAATCGCCCCCGTCCCCGCCCACACACACACACACACACACACACACACACATATATATATATATATATATATATATATATATATATATATATATATATATATATATATATATAATTAGACAAATATTTCATATGGTTACCTATACGTCGCCCTTTCGTTAACAGCTAATTGACAACCAGTTCACACTCGTGCTTCAGAATGTCCAAAAAATGAAAAACAATGTGAACTTTGAAGTTCTGTAATAGCCTTACATGCAAAATTGAAAGAAACCTTAAAAAAATATAGAAATACAGATGAAGTTGTTTTTCATTCATTTTCTTTATTATATGATTTATTATATTTTCGAATTCCAGACCTTAACAAAGTTGCAACGAGGAGCGACGTGACACAGTTCCGACCTCTCATATTAGTACGTGTATCCAGGTTCCACACACTTTTAGCAAGGACAAATCTTTACCAGGTTTTCTTGTCTGGTAAACATGTGACTCATAACTTGTATAAGACTACCATGTAAGGCACCCTAACTATAACCAAGGGTGAGGGTGACTATGAGAAGGTGCGACATTAACGCACAAACTAATCTGCTTATTCCGAAATGACAATTTTCTTTCTCGAAATAAAACAGCTTCGGTTGCAAATTGCCTTTATTTATTTGCACCTAACGATGTGGATAATCTCAGATTACCCTAGAGCTATAAAATACCTTTTTAGGCATAGGTACATTAAAAATGGGGAATGGGGGTAGTGTGAGGCAAAGTTCCGTCTCTAGAAGTAACAGCCTGGAACATTACCTCATACTACACTAATTCCCCATTTTTAATGTACGTATGCGTCACAATTTTATTTTACACCTCTAGGTTAATCTGAAGGTACCCCACAAGGGCATACACAGATACAACCAATTCACAGTCGTTTTATTTCAAGAAATCACAACCGGTTGCTGTACCAAGAGCCCAACATCGAGTGGAACCAATTCTACCAAAATAATCCCTCTATTTTTTACATGTCAATGTGTCTGCTTTACGTAGGTGTAGCCACTTAGAAAGAAACAAAGGCGTTGCAACGCAAGCCGAATACACCTAGTAGTTTATGAATAAACTAATATTTTTATTTAGTTTCCTTTCTACTATACCTTAATTTTACTGGTATTTATGTGAATTCCGAGACTTTTGCTGACCAAACAACCGACGCACTTTTAAGGAGACTTCATAAATACTGAAATGGTCAACTCGAACTATGGTGAATCAGATGTGACGGATCATCTCGAATGTAGCTGAAAACAGCAGAAACATAGGTACGAAGAAGAAATATATTAGATTCCTCTTCTTGCAAGGTACATTCACCCAATTTAAACGGTAAACAACAACGTGATGAACGATGCCCCTCTTATAACACCAGCTACTGTAACATCTTCGTGATGCTTTCGCCCTTGCTAAACGCACCAATGACGACATGTGCTACTGTTCTTTGAATCTTCTCTATTCCCCCTAGCAGTATCAGCGCTGTCTGTACGGATCGCAGACTGACAAGCAATATTCACGTACCTGCCTTTCTTGGGATTAGTTTTATCTCTCTAGAGTTATTCTATACGTTGCTCAGTCCGCATAATCCTAGATATTTTATGGAAGTTACAGCTTGACGTGTGTGTTACGCAATGGGGTAATCTTGCAATAATGTGTCTTTTAGCCTATTTATGTGCAGTATGTTATGTTTATGGCGAGGGTCAACCGCCAAACCTTGCACCATACGTGGATGCTCTGCTGTTTTTTTTTTTTTTTTTCGCTACAATTTTCTAGCGTTGCGACCTCTCGTATGCCATACGCGAAAAGCCTCAATGAATCTTCAGGCCATTTAGATACGCAGGTTGTTTGAAAATGAATATACGGAATTTAAAACTTTGTAGCATTGATTACATTCTGCTTACAATTATAAATAATACATTAAGTATAAGAGTAACTCTAAAAGTTGTTTTTTTTTTCTTTTTGTATGTCTGTGGGCACAGATAGTAGTACGGAACGACCAAGAGTGACAAAGGAATGTGATGGATGCGTGAGAGTTTTTCACGCGTATCCCAAAAAAATCAGTTCGGAAGGCTTCTCATGTATTAGCAGCTCCAGTGACATCTGAATGGAGACTTTGAAGGGGACGCTTACAACTACATTCTTATCGTCTGCATATGTTAAATGCTCTAAAACCTACATACAACAGTGTACGTGCCAACTGTGCAAACGAAATGTGGAAGCATGACGGCAAAGATTTTCTGAATCGTGGGGTCTTTTGTGATTAATCATTTCACCTAAGTGGAAATACGGGCACACATTATATGCGCATGTGGTGGTCAGCAAATCCCCACGAGATGATAGAGTTTCAGTGAGACTCCACTAAATTGAATGTTCTTTGTGCCATATATCAGCGTAAAGTCTATGGGCCTCCTTTTTCGGTGAAGTGACAATAACATGTTTCTTATCTTGGTGCGTGAGGCCTGTGGCTGTTCCCCCCAGTTGGAAGAAACTGAATCACAAAACTGTATATGGTAGGAAGCTGGTGCGCCGCCTTACTGGCACAGCCCAAGGACTTAGCGGAGGAGCAAGGGAGGGGGCCGTGGGGTCTGGACACCCTCTGTCACCTAAATGAACTCACACTACTTAGTTGCCACGTGGTGTAATTAAATGATATTTTAATTTTCACTCATGTGACGAGGAAGAGATACGCACTATAGGCTGAAACTATCTATAGGCTATCGCCCGTTCCTCAATTAGCCAACACCACCTACTGAACGTTGTTGACCTTACTTCGGCGCAGGTGTTGTTTCGTTAATCATTTCATTTCTTACTTGCAGTTGAATTTAATGTAAGTGCTGCTATCTATTGTTTCGTGCTGAGTGCTGCTTGATAGATTCTAGTTATGGATATGTTTGTAACTAGAAAGAAGAGAAAAAACAATTTCTATTAGTCCACTTGCATTGCAATAAATTAAAAATATGTGCACACTACTATAATAACCTAGTTACATATCTACTGCTACTTGATGTTAGCACTGGAGTCGTTATTTGGAGATTGATAGAGCCTTGAGGTTGCAATAATTCAGTATTTCACAAGATAACGGACCGATACATAACATACATCTACATCTACATGGATGCTCTGCAAACCGTATTTAAGTGCCTGGCAGAGGGTTCATTGAACCACCTTCGCAATTCTCTATTATTCGAATCTCGTATAGCGCGCGGAAGGAATGAACTATATTTTTCCGTATCTATCGTGTTGATAGTTCCTCACTATATGGATCGGTGTCAACAAAATATTTTCACATTCGGAGGAGAAAGTTGGTGATTGGAATTTCGTGAGAAGATTCCGTCGCAACGAAAAACGCCTTTCTTTTAACGATGTCCAGCCAGCCCAAATCCTGCATCATTTCTGTGACACTCTCTCCCATATTTCGAGATAATACAAAACGTGCTGCCTTTCTTTGAACTTTTTCGATGTAATCCGTCAGTCCTCTCAGCTAAGGATCCCACACCGCGCAGCCGTATTCTGAAAGAATAGCATCAAATTAAAGAGTATACCTGTATTTTACTGTGCCACGCAAATATTGCGTTGATCGAGAAAAATATCTTGTACAAAAAATTAAAAAATGCGTTTTGAGAACAAATGAAAAACTTTAGCCCTTTAAAGGCCCCCTTCAACGAATCTGGCCCCTCTACCCCCAATTTCGACAAAATCCTGGCTAAGTCCTTGCACAACTCAGTACGCGGAGGATTAAACGATGTAACCGACCGCGGGATAGACCGCAAGGAATAGGGCAGCAGAGATTCTTTTGCATGACCTCCACGTTCACACACGATACGATGACACGCGATTTTAAAGTTTGGGGGCTCATAAAGACTCGTGTGTACGTGCCTCTGCTACCAGCTGATCTACCCGACTTTACAAAGAGCATTGTTGCAACAATTACACCTGATGCACTGATCAAATTTTGGGGAGAACTCACCTATCGACTCGATAGTGATCACGTCAAGAAGTTGTAAGAAAAAACTGTCTGAGTTGCTCTTTCATTTGATGTATTGTTTGTAATTGTAAGTTAAATTAGTAAATGCTTCAAAGCCTTAAAACCCGTATATTCATTTTGAAACACCCAGTACATATTGTCAAAAGCGATGGACCAATAACACTCCACTGGGTTGCGCCTGAAGCTACTTTTAGGTCTGAAGATTACTCACCGTTAAAAATGGCATGCTGTGTTCTGTCAATAAAATTTTTCCGGGTTGCTGACCGCATCGCCAATATGTAAAATTGTCGACGTTTCGGCACTAATGCAAATGAGCTTCCTAAGGGCTTTGTGCTGAGCTGACCCATATTGACAATGCGGTCAACAGCCCAGGAGAATTTTATTGACAGCGCAAGGGCCGCGGAAGCCTAAGCTCACATGCTGTGTTCTGTTCATTATAAACTGTACAATCCAGCCATACAGCTAAGATGATATTCCGTGTGCTCTTATCTTGTTCATTATGTGGCAGAACGCAAATGTATCCAACGACTTCTGGAAGTTAAGGAAGACGGTATCAACCCGAGCGCAGGCATGTACTGCTTTCTGGATCTCGTCGAACTAACGGAGTGAGCTGAGTTTCACGTGAGCATTGCTTTCGGAAAGTATGTTAATTCCTAGAGAGAAAATTTTCGATCTCCAGAAATGCCATAATATGCGAGCATGAAATAAGTTACAACGTTCTGCAACATTAGAGATATAGGGCTATAAGTCTGTGAGTCTGCTCGATGACTCTTGTTGAAAACGATAATGGACTATGCTTTTTCCCAAACATTAAGAACGCTTTGCACCTACACCTTCCTTCCTCCACGTCTCGGCCGTGACCCTCTCACCATTCCCTGAGGGGATCCATCATCCGCAAAACATTGGAGCACTCAAAGACAAGCAGTCCCACCTTTGAACTTGTTCGGAACTCTTAGCAAGATCGGCCCCCAGTCCCCTCAAATGAGGGGTCCCGTGTTGGCTCAAATTTACTTTCAGCAATCGGCAATAGCTCAGACATTTTCTGCAATGTAGAGAGATCGCGTTGCGGCCAATGTCCACATTCGCATTCTGACCAGAAATTTGCGACCCCGCCATTGTTTTACATTCTATGTCAGCTAAGTGTTAACCGGCCGTGTAAACTGAAAGGTGCTACGATTTCAGGGATCCCAGATGATACGATAATCAGCAGAGATGTCGAAGCATTCGTCTCAGGTGTCCCAACGTCACCTCCGTCTAGGTAGGAGCTTCTCGCCTGTTGACTACGGCCGGCTGCTGTAGCCGAGCGGTTCTAGGCGCTTCAGTCCGGAACCGCGCTGCTGCTACGGTCACAGGTTCGAATTCTGCCTTGGGTATGGATGTGTGCGATGTCCTTATGTTAGGTTTAAGTAGTTCTAAGTTCTAGGGGACTGATGACCTTAGATGTTAAGTCCCATAGTGATTCGACGCATTTCAACCATTTGAATTTGTTGATTACGACCAACAGAGCTTTCAGTCTTTTACGGAAAGTGGTCAACTGTTCGTGCGTCCTTACACTACAGGCATATCGCATATCCATCTTTAATCAATTTTCGTATATTCTATAAGTATACGGTGCAGCCTCATTAATGTGAATGCTGCCTATGTTCAACATCAACGTGCAATAACCACTCGCAGATGGTAGGTAGTAACACAAGCAGTGGAAGGTATAGAAAGTGTGTCCTGTGGACGCTAGCAACAGAGAGTATGTGAAGCGTGTCCGTGAGATGCGGAAAGCAATGCAATCGTTGTAATGTGATAATGCAGTGATTCTTTTGACGTCCAAAAGGGCATGTTCATTAGCTTTCGTGTCAAGGGTGGAAGCAATTCCAGAGAGCTGATTTCGTAAGCTTTTTGTGTGCCGCCGTGGTTAAATGGCAAAGTGGTTTTATCGAATATAGGCGGCGAGGCAACTACTGTGCATCGAGGGCCAAGGACGACACTGGTGAACCACCCCTACTGAGATGTTACGGGCGAAGAGACGTGGAACTGTTAAGTAGCTGACCGCCCTCAACGACTGTTCAACGAACGTTGCTGCGTTTGGGCCTCCATAGCTGGCGGCTGATTCATGCGACCATGCTGACTGCTGTTAATCGGCGACGAAGGCCGGAATTTGCACTCCAGTATCACAACTAGATGTCCACTGAGTGACGATGGGTGGCCTCTTCAGATGAATCACATTTTATGCCCCTCAGACAAGTGGCCCTTGTTATGTACGGCGTGAAACATCTAAAAGCAAATGCAACGATCGTCGAACGGATCCAGCCATAGGATGGAGCGTTATAGTTATAGCAGACAATGGATCAACCATGTCCATCCCCTACATGAAGTCTGTTTTCCCCTTCACTATGGCATCTGTGTGCAGGACAGTGCAATCCGTCACACAAGTCCCAGTATACATGCGTGGTTTGAAGACCGCCACGATGAGATTACCGTACTCCTCTGGCCACCAGACTCACGGTATTTAGAGCCATTTAAACAGAGAAACATAGCAGCTGGGCATGGCTTTGGAATTGACATGGCCCCACATCCCTGTCGGTACCTTCCAGAACCTCACTGCCTCTCTTCCTGCACTTCTTGCAGCTGTCCGCACTGCAAAGGTGGTTATTCAGTCTTTCGACACATGGTCTCACTTTTACTACACTCCACAGACAACTCACACATTAGAAATCCTCTAAAATTTATGTAAGATCATCATCATCATCATTTAAGACTGGTTATGGCTTTCAGCGTTCAGTCTGGAGCATAGTCCCCCTTATAAAATTCCTCCATGATCCCCAATTCAACGCTAACATTGGTGTCTCTTCCGATGTTGAGCCTATTACTTCAAAACCATTTTTAACCGAATCCAGGTACCTTCTCCTTGGTCTGCCCCGACTCCTCCTACCCTCTACTGCTGAACCCATGAGTCTCTTGGGTAACCTTGCATCTGCCATGCGTTTAACGTGACCCCACCATCTAAGCCTGTTCGCCCTCACTGCTACATCTATAGAGTTCATTCCCAGTTTTTTCTTGATTTCATCATTGTGGACACCCTCCTGCCATTATTCTCATCTGCTAGTACCTGCAGTCATCCTAGTTACTTTCATATCCATAACCTCAACCTTATTGATAAGGTAACCTTAATTCACCCAGCTTTACCTCCCACACAACAAAGTTGGTCGAAAGATTGAACGGTGCAGAGATAACTTAGTCTTGGTACTGACGTCCTTCTTTCAGAAGAGAGTAGATCGTAGCTGAGCGCTCACTGCATTGGCTTTGCGACACCTCGCTTCCAGTTCTTTCACTATGTTGCCATCCTGTGAGAATATGCACCCTAAGTACTTGAAACCGTCTACCTGTGCTAACTTTGTTCCTCCTATTTGGCACACAATCCGTTTATATCTCTTTCCCACTGACATTACTTTCCTTTTGGAGATGCTAATCTTCATACCATAGTCCTTACATTTCTGATCTAGCTCTGAAATATTACTTTGAAAACTTTCAATCGAATCTGCCATCACAACTAACTCATCCGCATATGCGAAACTGCTTATTTTGTGTTCTCACCCAGCCACTCTACTGTTTTCAACATATGATCCATAAATCATATGAATAACAGTGGAGACAGGTTGCAGCCTTGTCTTACCCCTGAAACTACTCTGATCCATGTACTAAATTTACTGTCAACTCCAACTGCTGCCTGTCTATCTATGTAAAGACCTTTAATTGCTTACAAAAGTTTGCCTCCTACTCCATAATCTCGTAGAAGAGACAATAACTTCCTCCTAGGAACCCGGTCATATGCCTTTCCTAGCTCTATAAAGCATAGATACTATTCCCTGTTCCACTCATAACACTTCTCCATTATATGCCATAAGCTAATGATCTATGCAAGAACTTGGAATAAATTAGTATACACTAGTCAAGACATAAAACGCACGTAAATAGAAACTGCTGCTGCTGGCGATACGCTCGTCCATGGCTGAGGTCACATCAGGTTTCCTCTGTTCGGGTATACGACATTAGTATCGTCGTTAAACGTCAGCATCTGCGTACATAAACTGGTATACCGGAGCCAAGGTAGCCCCTGAGGGCCGGAACCCCATATAACACTACAGAGGATGATGTTGTCTGTGCCCAAAGGCGTACCCAAAAGCACCGTGGTAAACACCATCTATTTATACACAAGATAATGGAAACAGACATACCGAGCACTACTTCCTGCAGGGGGAGTTCGAGCCAAGGCTTGCACGAAATATCAGTACGCCGAAATCTGATTGGCTGGAGACAGATATTTAGGGACTAGAACCAGGCCCGAAGTTCAGTTCACGCCGGATGCCGACCTCATGTACAGCAATCGTCGAATATTACGTCTTCGTCTCGGAATTGGACTGTTACTAGTGCGTGAGTGTGTTACCACGAACCTTTGTGGAAAAGAAGAAATGAACTTTTGTTTGCCTCAATTAGGAGACTTTTTGGTTCAAAATGGTTCAAATGGCTGAGAGCACTATGGGACTTAACATCTGTGGTCATCAGTCCCCTAGAACTTAGAACTACTTAAACCTAACTAACCTAAGGACATCACACACATCCATGCCCGAGGCTGACTGAGCGCCTAGAACCGCTAGACCATCGCGGCCGGCAGGAGTCTTTTTTCGTTATTGTTACCTTTCGTTTGTACGTTCAGTCATCAACCTTGTGAACTTACATCAATAAAAGTTGTGTTTTGAAAAATTACGAATTGTCAGTCACAACATAAACCTTTCGTAACACGATACCTAGTTAGAATCTCGTACTTCATGATCACCCTGAATATTGCTTATTGTATTTTCGAGACACCATCTTACCAGTATGTACGAAATGTGTACGACGTCCATTTCCTAAGATACCTAATAAAACGATGGTTAAGATGTACTGTGATTTACGATTGGAATATACGTTTTCATGTGTCAAAGTTGGAACATAAATAGTGGCAACTATTTCTTCACAACCGATACAAAAGAGTTACATGTTTTCACATGTTACTGTCCTTCAAAGTAGTCACCAGCGTTGTGCAGAACCGGTTGCCAGCGATGTGGGAGGCGTAGTATACCGTTAGCAGAGCCTGTTCTGTTAATGGTGATAATGAAGCGGTCTGCAGCCTGTCGAATCTCTGGAACAGTTCTGAAGCGAATGGCCCGAAGTGGTTGCTTCATCTTCGGAATCAAGTCAAAGTCACAAGGACTTAAGTCCGGGGAATATGGTGGATGGAACAGTACTTCCCAGTCCCATCGACCAAACAGAGCAGCCACAGCTTGCGCTATATGCGTCCGCGCATTGTCGTGCAAAATGATGGATGGATTGCGCAGAAAGTGTGGCCGCTTCCCTCGCAAAGCTGGTCGCAAGTGATGCTCCAAAAACGAACAGTAATACTGTGCATTGACCGTCTGCCGTGGAGGAACGTACTACGTTAGAATGACACCATCACAGTCGTTCACGAGAATCACCATAACTTTTACCATATTGGAGCTCTGGCGCACTTTCGTCTTTCGCTACGACCCATAATGACACCATTCGTATGACGCCATTCATTGGATTGACGTTTCAGTTTTGGCTCGTACGATGGGGCCCATGTCTCATCCAGTGTTACGATACGACGTAAGAAAGCCTCTCCTTCGCGCTCATAGCGCTCCAAGTGCGTCTTAGCAGCGTTGTAACCCATCCATTTCCGTCAAATCATGCGGAACCCGTATTTATGCAATTTTTTCGCATGCCCAGGAGTTCCTTCAGGATGCGAAGCACAGTCGTATGCGCTAATCCGGTTTCGTGCGCGGGCTCACGAATCGTGTGGCGTCGATCACTGTCCACTAACGCGGCAACAGCGTGCACGTCTTCTTTAGGGACGCTAGGACGATCTGCCCGATGCATGTCTGCCACAGCTTGCCGACCTTCTTTGAAGGCTTTTACCCAACGTGCCACTGTTCTGTAGGGCAATGCCGATTCCCCGCACGCCTCTTGAAGACCATGATGACACTGTCGTGCTGTACGACCTCTGGCACATTCAATCTTGATCCAACTCCGTTGTTCCAGTTTCGAAAACGTAGTGACACCGACACGTTAGACCGCTCTCTCACAAGTGACTGTGTTTCCGTCGCTTGTGCGCACGCCGGTGACATGGGACGGGCGGGTCCTTTTGTTCGGAGGTATGTCAACAACGTGTGCAATCAGTGACAATAGTACATTCCATTGCATAGTGTCTCCACAGCAGTGTTGCCACTATTTAAGTTCACCCCACATACAAGCGTTAAATCTAATATCACTAATGGGCAGTCGCTAGCAATGAGCTTCAAAAGCGACTGCATGGTCTGGCATTTGGTTACAAAGTTTTTCTGTGATGTTCTCACCTACGTTGGTAGCGGTGTTAACTTATTTTCTCTGCTGTATATCGTTCATGGTTGATAGATCGGTGCGTTGAGAGGCAGCAAAAGGGTTGAGAATGCTGAAGTTCGTATGGTTACGCCCCAGAAGCACAGATGAATGTATATCTTTTTGTCAGTGTTAGCTACAGAATTCTGGAACAGTTTATGTGCTTCAGAATAAAAATGAGGCTGGGAGATGATAACACGTCCATCGATTATTGTGATGGAGTTAAAGATGACAAAAGGATGAAGCGCTGAGCGCTTTTATTATTCAAAGGAGAGACAAGGAATTCGTAATAGTGGATACAGTGTTTCCTGACTTTTAGATGGAAGTTTTTCTATAAGTTTTCTGCTTCATTCCGAAATTAATAGATATGTTAACAATGTATGTATCTGTATTGAAGATTTTATGTCCAGAAGAGACCAGTACGAGGCTAAGCGAAGGAATCAAGAGTAATTAGAGACGTGAGTCCTGGAAATGTGATAGCACCATGAAATGTGACAATGTGCCGTTTAGTGAATGCCAAGCATAGTCAAGGCGCAACAGTAGAGAAAGTAGATGCTTATACCATCTGTGGGCCATAATCGAAGGCAAAACGGAACTGCTTCCGCCTGGTGGCAGCTAAATTAAAGAACGCTATGCTGGAGACAGTGTCTGGCTTGTGCTGCACTCTGACAGCGAAATAACCGAAGAATAAAACTAAATAATATTGTTATGTGTAGTAAAAATATAAATTTAATATTACTTTAATATGTGAAAAAGACTGTAATTGAATATTGTAATTTTATAGTATGTTTAATTGTAAATAGAGAACTTGGCGTAATGTAAAATAATGTTTAGGTGTGAGGGAAATCCCCGCGAATGAAAACGGTGTACAGATTCGCGCGTAATATTGGCGGTAGAAGTAAGTTGGCGTACCTCTGAGGCAGAACAAGTGTTAAGTGGCGTAAAAGTGGCTGCCGGTGTGTGCTACGGTAACGTTGCTAACAGACCATTTAGCAGTGAGCTGAAAACATATGGACTTCGTTTTTCGTATGGCTACAAGCTAAATGGACACTAAGGCTTGTAAGACGTGGTATTTCGACGGAGATGGGCTGTGAGTAGCAAAATAGTACGGTTTCCCGCTCTGAGGTACGTGGCACTGCATGGTGCAATGCTGTGTTAATTGCGACGAGTTGCTTGTGCCAATGGCGAGGTGTTAAGGGACCAGTAGCCGCATCCAACAGCGTACTGTTATCTCAATAACTGATGAGCTCCATTGGTAAGCTCACTTTGGCAGCAACGAACTAGAAGTTACCTTACAAGGGTATTATCATGAACAGTGGTTGTTATACCGACGCCATTACCAGTACATTTATATTTTGTGAATCAGTTTGTGTAATAGTCAAACCAAGTTCTCTACAGTGTGTAAAGTTTGGAGGCAATAATAATTTGGTGGTTTAAATTGCATTCCCCGATTGTAATCAATTATTTAAAGGAAATAGCTCATTATTACCCCATATCCAGTGAGTTCTATGTGCTGCAACATCAGTGAAAAGTTATGGTGCATGAGTATCGGCGTAGCTATATTAAAAGAGAAAATATTCGGAATTAACGCCGAAATTGCCAGCAGACGCCGCTACATGCAACGGATGGGAGGTGCCAGGTACTGTGCCACCTTAATTACTATCCAGCTCGATGTGGTGGCTTTTCAGTACATTGCCATAGTCAAAAATTACTCGGTTCCGTCCGAGCAACGTGATTGTCAATTAGTATTTTCAGTAACCATATTGACAAGCAGATCTATATTGTTCTTTAATTAAGCATTCAAGGAAATTGCTGGCACCACAGTATACATTGTGCCTTCAGCACAATGCAAGCTCAGTAACATTAAATTCAGTAATTACAATCTGTGTAGTTTACATTAACCTAAAACAAGTTTAAATGTTTATCATGTGTGTTTATGTGTTGTGAAACGACTTCAGGCTGTGGTATTGTTTTAAATGAATAATGTCCTCCTGCTAGGCAATATAAAACATACAGATTAAGTGCTCCCTGTTCAGTCACTTCAAAGAGATTATCAGTGCTACTAATAATCAAATATAGACGTAAAAATAAGTTTGTTACGCGCCATTATCATTATTTATTCCAAATATTGCGTGTAGTAGTTGGATCACCATAGGGTGTCTATTCAAACCTATTACACGCGAGAGCCGCTTTCCGGAAGTCCGATGCCGCATGGTCTAATAATAATACAGTAAATTCGGGTAGTGGCAACGCAACCTTCACTGCTTATAAAACGGAAAGTTGAAGCTGTCGTTGATGTCAGTAAGATTTTATTCTGTTGTATTGGTGCATATGGTCAAATACCAGGAGCGTAGTGTCAACTATAACTATGTAAATGATATGTTGTATATTTTTCGACGTGGTAGTGTTTTGTGTTTAGTGGACAAGCTCTAAAACCGGGCAGTACCGAAATTCATTGTCTTAGGCATGTTTATCGCTACCTGAAGTTTATCAAATGTTAGTGGATATAATGCATTTGGACTTTCACTTACTATAGTTAAGAGATGGGTAATTGGTTGAAAACGGCGCTGTTCTACGTATATTACTGACATCACGAGATTATTCTTTTGGTTAACATCCTAACAGCAAAACTAAAACGAGCGAATACTATGAAGTCTACTGCGAAAGATGGACAAAGCAATATGCGCAGAAAAGCCTATCTTACACAGTAAGCTGCAAACATCTGTTGTCAGATTAAGGCACACGCCAACTTACTCTCTCTGACACTGGGAAAGTTGACGAGTTTGATGAACGAGTTATTAGTCAAAGAGTTGTTACTCAAAGGATTTTGGTTGTTTCTGCTTATCCTGACATCTAAAGAAATTAGTTGAATAGTTTGAAACCGAACGATTGAAAACAAGCGACGAGGTACTAACAGTCGTAAATGGTTATTATACAAGGCTTCCAAAATTATAATCTGCTCTCTAGTGAATCATTGAGCAAAACTCTTTGACGAAAATAAGGTAACGTGTAAAAAGCTAAATACATTTCGTACACAAAGCACAGATTTTCCCGCTCGCCATTTCATGGAAACAACACTGTCGATTCGTTTCAGGTTCTGAACATATACCATCTTTAGAAGTAAATATGAGTGAAGCATCCCTGTGGAAACAGACTTTGTTAGTTGCATCAATTTCCCCTCCTCTACTCACGAAAGGTTTTTTCGTGAACCACAGAGATCTATGACGCTGCACTTCTCTTTCCAAGGATGTATTTAGAAACGTAAAGAGTGCAATTCTAAAGTTCCTTTGATGTATACGATGTATTAAACTATGGGTCATTAAAACTACACAAGGACGAATATCGAATGACAGTATAACAGAAACAAACCTTGATTAAATTTGTAGGTGACCTCAGTCGGATGCAGTGGTGAACTGAGTTTGGATGATATATAATGGAGTGTCAGTCCTTGATGCTTCAGTGCTATGCCAGAGCACATCAGTCGTAGTTGACAGTCGATAAACCATGGCTGAATGTTGCCAATGAGTCAGACACCTGCAGAACGCTCCTGCTGGCCCCGACAACCACCTGTTTCGAAGTAGGTCTGGACAGCACATGCGACATACGGTATAGGACTATTTTGTTGAAAGATAATGTCACGCAGTCTTCGAAGAGGGGGTCCAGCTTTCGGTTTTAACACGTTAGGTATCTGACGACTGCTGCTCAAATACAGGCTTTGCGAACCAGACATGATCGTATTGTGAACCCATACCATCACGTCAGTTGTTGGAGCCTTATCACGGTGATGAATCAAAGTATTCACTTCCGTTTTTCTCGGAACAATCACATATGGACATGCCTTTCGTGATGCTTACGCAGAACCGAACCTCGTTTTAAAAGAACACGCGGTGCCACAAATCTAGCCAGTGTTCTCTCTGGACACCCTACTCCCTTTGATACCGTTTCAAGGAAAGCCGCAACTATGGAAGCCATGCTCATAGTCCGCAGTAATCATCAAGTCACTACATCTTCAGTGTGGGTACGTGTGTTTCTGCAAAGAAGACAAATTCCTGACTCGAGATATGTGACATGGTTGATCAACCCTGAAAGGCCGAGTGAAAAAATATGTTTGTCCTCTCTGGCGCTAGTCGAGCAGTGACAGTGAGATAATGCGTGGCTACTAGTACGGCGCTTCTAAGCCAGTCGATTCCATATTCGTATGGCTGCCATGGGATTCCGATCAACGCGAGCAGCAGTCACGCTGAACGAGAAACAATAGTCTCGACAGACTACGATCTTGCCACAGCTGCATTCCGATACTTGTTGGCACATGTTTCTACTTTTTCCACGAGGCATAAAGCGATGTTCGTACAAGCAATTTGCAATAAAGTAGCCGGCCGAAGTGGCCGTTCGGTTCTAGGCGCTGCAGTCTGGAACCGCGAGACCGCTACGGTCGCAAATTCGAATCCTGCCTCGGGAATTGATGTGTGTGATGTCCTTAGGTTAGTTAGGTTTAACTAGTTCTAAGTTCTAGGGGACTAATGACCTCAGACGTTGAGTCCCATAGTGCTCAGAGGCATTTGAACCATTTTACAATCAAGTGTGATCTCTCTCCGAATGAGTAAACTCTGCGTAATTTATTCTAATCCACTGAACATAGATGCTATTATTACTCGTACTACTTACGTACGATGCGTGACCGCGCTTAATTTGCTTCCAGCCGCACAGTACACTTATGCCAATTTGACAATTGTGGGGTGCCGTCTATGCGGTGTTGCAGTTGCACTGGCCAGCGTAATAATCAACTTTTTGCAAACAAGAAAACTTTTTTTCGCAGCATCCTTAACGGCTGATTATAGGCATTATTTACAGATTATAGGTTACAAAAATATCTCATATTGCGTTACCAACGTAGCACACCATGTCGTTTGTACTATAAGATTCTTAGAAAAGCATAGATTCTTGTGGAAGTTCGTGAAAAATCAGCAAGACTTGCTGAGCTCAGATAATATTACTCGCTGCTAAGTAAGTAATAGGGAACGCACGTAAAGAACTGAATGTGCCGCGAGTCCTCGAATCTTTGAATTACAGAACCGCGATCAGTCACTTAAGCTAACACATACATCCTGCCGGGCGAGCCTGATTCGATCAATACATTACTGAATTCTGCTCTCCTTTTGGGAATAGCAGAGTAACAGGAATGGCAGGAGGAGTTTAAACGTATGCTAAATCTGGTTTAATTTCAGACTTGATCGCCAAATCAGCTTTAAGGGGGAGAACAACAAATCCCAGTATTAGTTTCTAAAGTACGACTTATTATCCATCACGAATTGGTACCAAGCATTAAATGTGTAGGTAAAAGGTAAATACAGTTGTTGGAGAAGGTCGTCCTACAATGCAGCATTCAAAAATAATGGACTTTGACGACGGGTGTAATGAATCAGCATTGCAGTTTATCATTTTACGAAAAATTCTGGTAGTAACAACATTTTTAGGGATTTGAATTTTTTCCTTCGTATAATGCAAATGGAAAGCTATTTTTTTAAGGACTCCAAAACCTGCAGCTTATCGTATGAAGTCGTTGTTTGTGAACAGACAGTACGCCTTAACTGTTCGCGCTGGTATTCAGGCTACATTAATTGAATATGACTTGTAGAAAGAACTGCAACGTACAAACTGAAATGTACCTTGATGTCGGTAAAGTGTCACAGAATTTTTAATAAATTTATAATGCTGAGATAATGGAGACAAGTGTCATTAACATATTTGACAACCGATAAGGGCCACATTTTGTAATGAATACAGAACTAGAGGAATCTATAAGCACATATTAACATCTACAAATTTTTCAGGCCGAAAGTGGCATGAAAATGACCATTTTTACCAAACTACGTGTGAACGTGGGAATGTATTTAGGAACAACTGTAGTGAAATCCTGATAAGCCTGCACCTCTGTGACTGACCGAGTGCGTAAATGCAGAAAAGAAATTTGCCTTGGTCTGCCACGTAAGCACGGGGATAGCGCTAAATTGTGCTATGTATGTTTGGCACAGTAATATTAATTTTTCCTCATTATTTTAGTACATTTGTCTATAGTTTACAAGTATTATTGCATGCTGCATATTGCGTTGAAGCAGTGTATGAGGATGATGTTCAACACCTACAGTCATGTTCAAATGGTTCAAATGGCTCTGAGCACTATGGGACTTAACATCTGTGGTCATCAGTCCCCTAGAACTTAGAACTACTTAAACCTAACTAACCTAAGGACACCACACACATCCATGCCCGAGGCAGGACTCGAACCTGCGACCGTTACAGTTATGTAATGAGGTAAATAGTTACTAAAAGTTTTAATAAACACTGAACAAATTTTCTATTACCAAGATCGCTAATACCCATGGAGTACCGGTTTCGGCAGTTTTCTGCTGCCATCTTCTGATTTTCAAAATGATGGGATCGAAATTGCTAGGGCGCAGCAACTAACGTAACAGCATACGAAATTTGTAATACATGGAATAACAACGTACCTATGATCATATTATTACACGATCTTCTCCTTTACTACAGTGAATGGTGCTATACATGCTTTAATCTAATATAGCGATGATCTATTCGTAGTATCTCGGCGCCATCTGATGTATCACTCAAATTGTTTACACTGGGATTGTCTATTGTAAAGTGAGGATGAATATGAGCACTTGTCATGGGCGAAATAACGTGTTTATTTAGCTGTTACTTTAAACTGAGATACCGAATTCTAGTATAGCTCGCGATACAAACGTGGACATACATTGTATTGCACCACTTACTGTGCTGAAAGAGAAGATTCCATAGTGATGTAAAGATAGGTATGTGGTATGTCAGCGTAATTCAAATCTTGTATATAGTTATGTGTGCTGCTTTGTTAGCAGTTGTGTCGTAGCCAGCGGCAGCTGCTGTGTAAGAAAACATGAGCATGTTAACACCCAAACTTTTGACACATTACGGATTTATTGGCTATTTTTCTATGAATGCTGTTAAACATAATATAGATGCTATAATCAGAAATATACGACATTTAAATCTACCGCGGTATGCCACATTGCTACCGCTCTAGACTCCCTGAAACTTGGCACCGGGGCGCGAACACACCGTAAATTGTACACGTTTTAAGGAGCTTCTGCGCATGCGCGACTAGCGTGACGTAATTGCCTTTGGGCCAAATACATACGGATCAGGTAATCAATGTGCATGGGTTGTGACATGCATATCTAGGTCTTACCACTCAACTACAAGTCTACGTCAATGCCACTAGATGGTAGCACGCTCCATTCGCTTGGCAATTGGCGTAAATCCTGTTAGGTGGTAGCGCACTCGTCAGATATACCAATTCACTAGATTAAATCGGACGTCAGTATATGTTATCGTTATACTGACATTAAAATCTATTTTGTGAGCTTCTCAATGAGCTATAGTTCATTAAGTTTTGGATTTTCTCATACAGTAATCCTTTTGTATTCCTAACAGGATATTGCACCAGTTTAGTTGGTTTCATTTATCTGTAGTCAAGTGACTATGTCTGTAGACATTAAGGCGTTAGTAACTGAATTTAATCATTTCCACAAACGGCATGTTGTGTTGTAGTTGGCTGAGTACTGTGTGGATGACAGTATGGCCAGGAAGCAGTGAATCCGCTTTCGTGTGCAGTGTCAAGATGAACTCTGTTGAATCGATTTTAAGACCTTATGGAAAACTAAATTACCAGGACAAGTTAGCCGCAAAGGATCTAGGGCCCCCCAGACCATATTCGTGGACTGAAAATGTTACAAAATCAAATAAGCGTGACTACAATCGAATCATTAACAAAGAAGTGTGCAATAATCGTAAGCGGTTGTGTGGGTACAACGAAAGGCAAGCAATGGTTTGTTTTCCATGTCTGATTTTCAGCCAAGAAATTAATTCGTGCACTAATACAGGTGTTAGGGATCTTTTACATTTGTCTGAAAACTAACAACAGCATAAAAACTCCCACTTACACAAAAATTCGAACATTGAAGTCTCACTGCTTGATAAAGTGAACATCAGTAATCAACTTGACAGCGTATTCAGAGAGACTGTCAGCAAACAAAGAGTAAGTGGACAGCAATAGGCATATCCTCTCCAGGTAAATACTCTGCATAAAATTTTGCGGAGCGTGTGAGTTAGCTTTACGTGGTCACAATGAAAGGAAAGAGTCAGAAAACCCAGGAGCGTTTCGTGGGCTTGTAAATTTAGTACTTGCCATTGACGGCTTAATGAAGGAACACTTAGAAATTGCAACTGTGTTTAAAGGTACATCCAAAACGGTTCAAAATGAACTTCTGGATTCTATATGCAGAGAAATAATAGTGCAAGACATTTAAGTGTGCATTATTTGGCTATAATGGCGGACGAAACAACAGATGTGTCTACCATGCAACAATTGGTGACTGTGTGTAGATAAAAACTTCGTGGCTCTGTTGTGGAGAGATTTTTTGGGCTTCATTAACCCTGACGCGCAGGATGCTGAGACGTTATTTAAGACGATGAATTCTGAATTGCAAAAGCATGAAGATGTAAAGAAGGAAAAGGTCATTGCACAATGCTCTGATGGTGCTGCCGTTATGAGCGGAGGCATTGACGATGTTCATGAAAGGATGAAGCAGGTATATCCTAGGATTTATTATGTTCACTGCTATGCTCATCAGTTTAATCTGGTCCTGTAAAAAGCTGTATCTATAACAGAGTATTTTTTTCTAGACTCTCCGGCTTTCCAGCTTTCTTCTCCCAGTCGTCACAAGTGTGGAGAAAGTTGTGTAGACTAGACTACCAAGGATAGCAGTAACAAAATGGATGTTTAACATTCGGACAATCAACACAGTTAAAGAGAAGAAGGAAAGTCTCATCGAGTCTTTAGAAGAAATTACCCTCTCTGGTCGCAGAGATGACAAAAGCAGACGAGAAAGTTACGGCCTCCTCTCCAATTTGAAAGTCCCTGAGTTGTTATTTTGGCTGGATTTTTTTTCATAGGATCATGCTACATGCAGATTTACTCTTCAGGAAACTACAACATCGGAATCTTGAAGCAATATCCTCTCGACAATATTTATTGAACTTGGAAGATGTAACTACAGGAATAAGAAATATTGCCACCGCAGAAATTTCTTCATCTTGTGAAGAACGAATTCAGAAGGAAAGGAAATCACAAAATAAAGTATCAGATGCAAAGGAAGTTTGTGATGCCATAATAAGTCTTAATAAATCACCTTGTGGCATCGGAATTGTTAGATGTGAGCTCACTTTCTTTATTTTCGATAAATTTTTCTGAGAGAGACCTTGATATTACCGTTGAAACGTACCCATTATTATCGAAGGCACAACTGAGAACAGAGCGAGATGTACTCTACAGCAGATAAGACACTCAACGCGCAGGCGGCGCTGTTGCAATACTACAGCTATTTACTAGACAATGACTTGGATCTAGACACATTTCCGCAGTTACGTGAACTAATGAGGATAGTTAATAACAACTCCTCCTACAAAAGTTTGAGCTGAAATTTGTTCTCAACAATGAAAAGGATGAAAACCTTTCACCAAGACACAATGACAGACGACAGGCTTTCGGCATTTGCAATGCTTGCAATTGAGAAAAAGTTTGCGAATCATACTAAACACCTCAATCATAGAGTAATCGAGACATTTGCGCTATTGAAAAACAGACGCATGCGTTTTCTTTATAAATAGGCAATGTTACTAATGTTACTGCATAACATTCTTTATTTAATGAGTATGTATGGTGCAGCGTAATGTGTATTAACAATAACTTTTGTGTAGACTTTACGGAAGGCTAGGACATCTCATAAGAAGAGATTATACCGTTTCCATAATTCAGAAACGGAGACTTGTTGAGTGATAAAACTTTAGTTATATTAATATATTACATTTATATACGGGACGGAGAGCGGTGAAAGCTTATACACTATTTCGTTCATGTCCTAAACTGTACTTAATTATGTACGAAACAACAAAATTTCAGAAAATTGAGTCTTTCTTTCATCAGACAAGTTACTATTATTATTATTATTATTATTATTATTATTGACAGTGGCTGCTGTTGCATAAATTTATTCATAATCATTACTGTTATACTGCAGAAGCTATTTCACACATCCAGTTTGATCTGAGTCTAAAAATTTGTGAATACCCTAATTGTATAATCAGGAGCCGCCACTAATCCTAGCATATTCCCATTCTTTTGCAGACCCGAAGAGGGGAACAGAAACCGTGAAACCGGTAATCTATGTGAATAAATTATTATAGTGACCTTGGTAGTTGAAATTTATTCAGTGTTCCTTGTAGACTCATTAAAACCATTTCGTTACCTTTTTGCATACGGAAAACCTGAAATACAAAAACCTTGAGCTATTCATAAAGATCACTTCAGAATTTCGTTATCAACTATAGATGGTTCACACTCAAAATCTGCTGTTCAAGCTACTGGTGTATGTTCAGAAACAATGAAACGTGTCATAAGTGCCTGCTTAGCCGTCTGAAATAGGGCACTTCTAGATTCCGCTGAATCTCTCATTTTACCAATTGTACCACAATATAGTACAAAAAATTGTTCTTAGGATATGGTCATGAAACCATGCTTATCTTCTAAGTAGGTCTACCAAAGATACCTACCTATAACAAATACTGAGTAATGAAACATCAGTTCTCTGGAAAATAATAAGATTTTTTTGGCGCCAGCCGTACTACTTACTCCTAGTGGCAGGACTTATCCCTAAACTAACGTCCCGCCCCATCTCTCCCCCCAACCCCCCAAATGGGTAAATTTATGTGGTCACCCATGACTGCTTGAAAAGGACAGAAAACCAGTGGTCATAAGTTTAAGCCAAAATGAATGCTTCCCTCATGTACGCGTGCGCACGCACACACACACACACATACACACACACACACACACACACACACCACACACACAAGCGCGCACACACACACACCTGTAAACTCTAAAGCGCGCGTGCGCAGATAAAGACAGGAGTAGATCAAAATAACGCTGACAAAAGGTCACATAGATGATTAGCGCCTGGAGCGCGGCAGCCCAACGTGACACTCTGCTTGGCGGGTTGCTTACAGTGCAGGCGCGGCGCGGCGGCGGGCGTCGCAGGCAGGCGGCGTCGCGGCGGCGACTGGCGGCGGAGGCGGCCGGCTTCCGTCGGGAGGCGCGCACGCGCCACGCCGCACCGCGCTACGCCGCCCTCGCCTACTGTCGTGCGTCCCGCGCTACATGGGTGGCAAGCGAAGGCTCCCAAGCGACGGCAGGAATGAGGTCACCGCAGCGGTGTAAACACTACATACCGCGCGTCTCGGCGGTGGCTGCTGGGTGTTTTAGCGCCTGTCATAAAATATAAGTTGCGCACGTCTCTCAAATACACAAAAGTAGGTGACTTACAAATTTTACGCCGCTATTAATATGAGAGTTCTCGACTAGCACAAGGTCGTTAACTGTCTTCTAAGAAACAGAAAAATAATACGAAGCTAATGTTACAGCAAGTATTATGAAAGGGGAAATTAGCTTCCGTCATACAGTGAGGTTACAAGTCATGGGACAACGAATATACACTACTGGCCGTTAAATTTGCTACACCAAGAAGAAATGCAGATGATATATGGGTATTCATTGGAAAAATATATTATACTAGAATTGACTTGTGACTACATTTTCACGCAATTTGTGTGCATAGATCCTGAGAAATCAGTACCCAGAACAACCATCTCTGGCAGTAATAACGGCCTTGATACGCCTGGGCATTGTGTCAAACAGAGCTTGGATGCCGTGTACAGGTACACGATACCACAGTTCATCAAGAGTAGAGAATGGCGTTTAGTGACGAGCCAGTTGCTCGGCCACCATTGACCAGACGTTTTCAATTGGTGAGGGATCTGGAGAATGTGCTGGCCAGGGCAGCAGTCGAACATTTTCTGTATCCAGAAAGGCCCGTACAGAGCCTGCAACATGCGGTCGTGCACTATCCTGCTGAAATGTAGGGTTTTGCAGGGATCGAATGAAGGGTAGAGCCACGAGTCGTAACACATCTGAAATGTAACGTCCACTGTTCAAAGTGCCGTCAATGCGAACAAGAGGTGACCGATACGTGTAATCAATGGCACCCCATACCATCACGCCGGGTGATACGCCAGTATGGCGATGACGAATACACGCTTCCAAAGTGCGTTCACCGCGATGTCGCCAAACACGGATGTGACCACCATGATGCTGTAAACAAAACCTGGATTCATTCAAAAATATGACATTTTGCTATTCGTGCACCCAGGCTCGTCGTTGAGTAGCAGCGTAGCAGCGTCAAGGGTAACGTCAGCCATGCTCTACGAGCTGATAGTCGATGCTGCTGCAAACGTCGTCGAACTGTTCGTGCAGATGGTTGTTGTCTTGCAAACGTCCCCATCTGTTGACTCAGGGATCAAGGCGTGGCTGCACGATCCGTCACAGCCATGCGGATAAGGTGCCTATCATCTCGACTGCTAGTGATACGAGGCCGTTGGGATACAGCACGGCGATCCGTATTACCCTCTTGAACCCACCGATTCCATATTCTGCTAACAGTCATTGGATCTCGAGCAACGCGAGCAGCAATGTCGCCAAACGATAAACCGTAATCGCGATAGGCTACATTCCGAGCTTTACCAAAGTGGGAAACCTGATGGTACGCATATCTCCTCCTTACTCAAGGCATCACAACAACGTTTCACGAGGCAACGCCGGTCAACTGCTGTTTGTGTATGAGAAATCGGTTGGAAACTTTCCTCATGTCAGTACGTTGTAGGTGTCGGCACAGGCGCCAACCTTGTGTGAATTCTCATTTGCATATCACAGCATCTTCTTCCTGTCGGTTAAATTTCGCGTCTGTAGCACGTCACTTTCGTGGTGTAGCAATATTAATGGCCAGTAGTGTATACCATACACAAGGTATAAAACACCAATGCATCGACGTATCTGTCATCTGTACTCATCTGATTCAAGTGAAAAGGTATCCGTCTTGATTGCGACCGCACGACGGGAATTAACAAAAAAAAAATGTTTCAAATGGCTCTGAGCACTATGGGACTTAACTTCTGAGGTCATCAGTCCCCTAGATCTTAGAACTACTTAAACCTATCCTGCGGTTATCACACACATCCACGCCCGAGGCAGGATTCGAACCTGCGAGAGTAGCGAACGCGCGGTTCCAGACTGTAGCGCCTAGAACCGCTAGGCCACCTCGGCCGGCCGGGAATTAACAGACTATGAACGCGGAATGATAGCTGCAGCAACATGCATAAGACAATCCACTTCTGAAATCGTTATCGAATTCTATATTTCGAGAGACACAGTGTCGAAAGTGTCCCGGCGTCGACGGCCACCACTTAACGACAGAGAGCAGCGGTGTTTGCCTAGCTTTGTCAGTGCTAAGAGACAATCAGAACTGCAAGGATAAAACCGCACAAATCCATGTCGGATGTTAAGACGAACATATCCATTAGGACAGTGCAGCGATATTTTCCGTTAGTGGACAAAGGTAGCAGACAGTCGACGTGAGTTCCTTTGCTAACAATATGACGACGCCTGCAGAGCCTCGACTGGGCTCGTAATCGTGTCCGTTGGACCCTAGACGACTGGAAAACCGTCGCCTTCTCAGGTGGCTCCCGATTGTAGGTGGTAAGAGATGATGGTATGGTTCGAGTGTGGCCCAGATCCCACGCAGCCGTGGACACAAGTTGTAAACAGGGCACTGTGCAAGCTGCTGGTATCCGCATACTGGTGTGCACGATCTTCAAATGGAACTGACAGCTTTCTCGTCCAACTGCTCCGATCATTGATCGGAACTGATTATGTCCGGATACCTGCCGACCATCTGCAGCATTCATGCATTTCATGTTCCCAAACAACGACGGCATTTTCAGGAGGACAATGTGTCATGTCACCGGGCTACAATTGTTCGCCTTTGGTTTGAGAAAACGTTCTTGACAATTCGAGCGAATGTTTTTGCCACCCAGATGGCCTGAGGTAAATCCTATCGAATATTTATGGGACATAATCAAGTGGTCAGTGCGTGCACAACATATTGCAGCAGCAACACTTTCGCAACTATGGACAGCTATGAAGGTAGCATGGCTCATTATTTCTGCAGGGTACTTGCAACGACTTGTTGAGTCTTGCCTCAATGTAAATCCCTTGGTGGGTGTCTCTCTGAAATACCTAGAACAGGATGCTCTTATAAAGCAACGCGCCGAGGGTGACGCAACAGGCTGATAAAGAAGTAGTCTTATGCAAGCAGCCACTCGCAAACCATGAGAGGCTGCTTCATATTGGCGCGCTTCCAGGTCAACGACAGCTCATTGCAACTGATTACGTCACACACCTAGCACCCACAATGAGCCCCATGTTACAGGATACTATGCTGAGGGGAAAGAGTAGCTATAAAAGAAAAAAAGGAATCGCGTCTCATCTTTTGGCAAGATCAACTTGTAGTTGTATCTATTAAATTACACAAATACAATACTTCAATTAAATAGTGTTGTCAATAATTATATCTCCAACGAATTTAAACCATATAGAGACACCGCGACTTCCTTCAAAAACAGATACAGTGTAGTCCTTTGACAATTTGCGCATACTACGTGCCCTGAGACACATAGGTTTATCAACATGTTGCTAATTCAGTTTGCGTTACCATAAATGTTCTACACTCCAATGGATCTCGAGATGGAAATGATTCTAAACTCGTTGCTAATGATCGTAGAGCAGAATCAACTATAACAATAGCAACCGTTAACCAGGCTTGTTCTGGTACCACCTGAACATCAGGTGCCTTGCGGATTTTACTCCGCAGTTAAAACGAGGGTAATTATAATAGGAAAGTTCCTGTAGACGTTTTCGTTCAAGACAGTAGAAGGAAAATTTTACAACATATTTTAATGTCTTAAATATTTTCCTACGTAGTCACAGATCAGACATCTTTCATAGCGACCCATAAGGTTTAAAATGATATTAGTTGCCATCAATTTGTTGGACGAGTCACTAACGTCCTCTTTCAGTTATTTGTCATTTCCATAGTGCTTTCCGCCCAAGAAGTCCTTTAATTTGAGAAAAATTTAGTGCCGGCCGGAGTGACCGAGCGGTTCTAGGCGCTACAGTCTGGAAACGCGCGACCGCTGTTGTCGCACGTTCGAATCCTGCCTCGGGCATGGATCATGGATGTGTGTGATGTCCTTAGGTTAGTTACGTTTTAGTAGTTCTAAGTTCTAGGGGACTGATGACCTCGGAAGTTAAGTCCCATAGTGCTCAGAGCCATTTGGACCAAAAATTTAGTAATCACTTGGGGCCAAGTCAATGGGATGAGGCAGATGTTGCAAAAGACCTCACTGAAACACCTGAAGCAAATCCTTTGTCAACACAGCAGAATATTGGCTAATGTTATGAAGAAGAACAATGCCACTGTGAAACAATCCATGTCGATTGTTTTCGATGGCTCGTCGTAGTCAGATAATGGCCTGACAACTGGCTTCCGGATTTATGATCTGTCCTCTAGGCGTAAAGTCGATAAGTAGGACGCACTTTCATCTTCTAACACTGTTGCCAAATTTTGATTCGCTTTTTTTTGTTTTATTGAAGATCATGAGTTATCTTCTACTTCTACTTCTACATGATTGCTGTGTAATTCACATTTAAGTGCTTTGCAGATGGTTCATCGAACCATAATCATACTATCTCCCGTCTATTCCACTCCCGAACAGCGCGCGGGAAAAACACCTAAACCTTTCTGTTCGAGCTCTGATTTCTCTTATTTTATTTTGATGATCATCGACGAAAAACGTCTTTGCTTTAATGACTTCCATCCCAACTCGCGTATCATATCTACCACACTCTCTCCCCTGTTACGTGATAATACTAAACGAGATGCCCTTTTTTGCACCCTTTCGATGTCCTCCGGCAATCCCACCTGGTAATGATCCCACACCGCGGAGCAATATTCTAACACAGGACAAACGAGTGTAGTGTAAGCTGTCTCTTTAGCGGACTTGTTGCATCTTCTAAGTGTCCTGTCAAAACTTGTTGTTGTTTGTTTAGGGAGCAGAACATCGCCGTTATCAATGTCATTACAGTTACTGCAGTGGATGTACAGCATTAATAAAAGTGAAAATCGATACAAAAAAATCAATGAAAATATAGTTACCAGACCAGGAAAGCCATGGAGGAGCAAATCAAGAAAATATCACTAATCTAATAACTGGAGGAGCGAACCATTCCTACACATTTTAAAACAGCTTACGCAGAAGGGCAGACAAACAAATTCGTAGAACATGTGCCGCATTAATTGCATCATCACTTAAAATTGAGGGCAGATCTACTAAGAAATGAGCTTTATCCTCCTGTCATTCTATAAACAACACACAACTAAACTGCGGTGAACTGTACTCAGCATGCGACATGCATCTGAGTAATCACTGACCTTCATTAGATTAAGTTCTAAATACCCGTGTACATAAGTACACATTTTGTCATCAATGAACTAGAATATGTAATATACCAAGTTGTTGGAAAAGTGTAAAATTTAAAAATACGTCATGAAACTGGTGGGAAATTTTTAAATGAAATAGCCAGTTATTGAACGTCAGAGATGGCGATGGCGAGAAATTTTCATTAATTTTTTGCAAACGACCGGAGATTGAATCTTGTTTAGCCACAAGGAAACTTCGCCAAGCAGCAAGTGGCGACCCACTCGCCTCTGCACAGGAAGTCGGTACTGGTCTTTTGCTGTAGGCGTCTGGGGCAAATGTGACGCCCTCTTGGTGTTTTGTGACATTATAGAGTACTGTATCTTGAAGTATGTTGTACGTGCTGAACCGTAGAACTTAGAACCGTCATCTGGAAGAGAGTGCACGGAACACCTAAAGACTATCCGCACGCCAGTTTTTTCCTTTCAAACATTTCATAATTTCCAATGCTTTAAAGGCTCTTACTTTTAATTCCTTGACGTTCGACGGCCAAGTTAGCAGATGATGTACAATGACAACGATTACGATTAAAATCAATGCACATAGTTTTCTCAGGTGAGAAATTATAACCCATCCTTGCAAACTGCTCTTTCAGTCTCTCAAGAGTGAATTGAAATTGTAAGAGAAAGGCGCGGGCCTAGGAGTGGAGCACAAAATGGAGAAGTCATCTACTAACAATGAGCAGTTCACAAGACTCCTCACTGCTGACGATATGCTATCGATAGCAATGGCGAACAACGTCATGGTTAGAACACTTCTCGGAGGGATACCGCAAACGTGGTGTATCCTATCGGGAAGAGTAGTCCAAACTCTGCACGTAGAGCAAGACGGCCACAAAATTCCCTTTCGTGTAGCTGACACGTGCTGTCGTATGCCTTTTCAGTGCCGAAAAAGATTGATGTTAGGTGCCCCCAGTAGGGGTAGGTTATCAAGAATGTAACGGTATCTTGTGAGTCCACATGTAAGTGACTTATGGGATCCCTAGATTCTGAGCTCAAACAAGGCTGTAATACCTTCATACGCAGCTGGTAAGAGTGACGCTGTGATAGCTGACTGCATGTGGTCCTTTCATGATTTAAGAATGGTAATTATTATTGATTCGCACCAAGGATCGGGATACTGACTAATGCGCCATATTGTATTACAGAAGACAAGTGCAATGTCTTTAGATTCTAGATTAAGGGGAGGTTTACTGTCTTTGGCCCGTAAAAGCATGTTTTTCGAGAATTGTTTTCTCGGGGTGTGTTATAGATATCAATGTCAAATTTGGTCAAAACGTTTATTGATACTTCCTCTAGAAACTGGAATTTTTACGACCGGAAATCTCGAAGAGCAAAGGCGGAAGTGCCGTCGTAACGAAACAAAATTTCGATGTAGACCTCCAAGCGCGGTAGGTCACAGGTCAGCCGGCTCGTCTGAAATCAAAATTGAGTTGACGTTAGCGAAGTATATAAGATTCTGTAGGAGTTGTACCTCGCTTAAGTTATTTCGAACATAGGAAACAAAATGGCGGCCATTTGAAGAAACAGGATTTTTTCCATCGATTTTTCGACTTCGTCGGCCACGTAAAAACATTTATAGTTGATGGATCAGAATAAAAGTGGTACAACTCCTAGATAATTTAGTTAGCTTCGTCGAAAACAAAGAATCATACCAATCGGTTCAGTAGATTTGAAGTTACCATACCGCGCGGAAAAAAAGTCATTTAGAGAAAAACGCGTTTGAAGTTTTGACTACGTATAAATACAATATTATGCAACTTACGTTCACTCTGCTATTCCAGGTCCATAAACTAGTCCTTCCTCTTCCTCATAGAGGGCGTTCTGCTTGTTCTGCGCTGCTCCAGAGCCGCTCGTACGAACGGTGACAAGCGGTCTTCGGCCGCTTGAATCCGGTGGTCGCCCGAATGCTTGGCGAACTGCGTCGAATAGAGTCCCAGGGTGACGTCCATCGTTGTAATGGTCTTCATAATTGCTGAATACCCTTCATTTAAGCTGCTCACTGCCAGGAAAGTCGCAATCTCCACAGTCTTCACACCAGAATTCAAATGCTTGTGGGCTAACTTAGAAACACACGCGTTCAACTTTCATTTGAATTTTGTGTGTTTCCTCCCAAGCACCGGTAAGATAACTCGTTCTCCGAAATAAAAACACTGGTGTGTGAAAAAGGGCGATTTCAGGTAGGTGCATTTTTTTGTTCAACCGCGAATAACAAACATTTCCGTTCAGTAGTCGGAAAAACACTTTTATGGATCCAACAATGCAATTTAAAAAAACTGATTGTTTAACTGGAAGACAGTAAACCTCCCCTTAAGGTGCCGCAGCATGAAACACTGTGTAGCTGGCCTGGAGACGGTCGCTCGAACTGCAGATAGCTTTGTGCCTTGTGTCGAATTTCCACCTGAAGAAGGGTATGTTATACACCGCTTCATTGTTGGGTGTGCTCACTCTCCCTAACTTCGCAGTATGTTTGCAAAACCAAAACGGGACTCACGGACGTTGTTAGTCGCATAGGTACCGGGCTATCTCCACCAGTGCGACACTCAGGCCTCCATTGTCTGGACAGCAGATAATGGACATTACTATGTTTTCTCAGAGATCTTCCTTACTGATTTCCAAACTACAATGGCGGAAGTTCAGAGGTTGATGCGCTTCAGAAACTTGTGCCATGGTTGTTACTTCCTTTCCTTCACTGTCTGTCATGCTTTGGCTCTCGCTAGGTGAAGGGCTCCAAGCTTCTCTGCTGATGGACTGCGCTTGAATTTTTATAGCGCTGTCCACCTGTCTCTTGCTGCACAACGATTTTTGGTATAGACCACATTGGTAGATCACAATCTAGGACGCTAACGCCAAATGGCTAAACACCCTCAACTTTACCACTTGTGTACTTTTCTCTCAGGTGGACTGAAACGGAAATGCTCTCTGGAGCGGAGGTCGACTATCACCTCCCCTGCTAGAGCAGGAGAGAAAACTATCAGATCCATGGCAGAGTATGAAGTTGATGCTGTGAAAAAGTGCGCCAAAGTCCCTGTGTACAGGAGGCCTATGATTACACGTGACATTACCTTGCGATCGGAATTCTAGTTTCACCTAATTTAGGTACAATGGAGTATTCACCCAGTGCGTTTGATATAACAAGGTTTTCTGCTCGCCCCAAGCTGTTATTTCGCTCAACAATGTACTATTTCCTAATCTCTTTATTGTCTTCAGGTATCTTGTAATTCTGTCTAAACCTTTCGTAAGTAGAATGAGGACTTGTTAGCAAAAGTCCTTTCTTCCCTTTTAAAAATCACGGAAACAGTTCGACGTCTCCATGCGCCGATACCACACTTGTTCCGAACTTCTTCAAGAGCGTGCTTCGGAGAGCTACCTGCATGAGTTCTCTTGTCGTGCTGGAAAAGAGTGCTCATCAACGGCCCGCCTGATCCACTTTGAGTGGTTTTGAAGATTTAATAGGCTCCATAGGCGTTCCACGATCAGCTAGGGTAACAGATATCCACCCAGACAGAGCCTCACTTAGGTGGGAGGTTCCCCAGAAGTTACCTGCTAACGACTATTCGCCTCGACAGCCATGGGTCTCATGTCACTGAGTAAAATTTGAGACTAAGTGACTTTTTTGTTTTATTTTAAGTAGTGGTTTTGACCATGCTCACGATCCGGACTGTAAAACTGGGATCCTTATTCTTGTGATACACAACGTTCTCACGTTGGTCACTGATGAATGTCCACAGCTTACAGTTACAGAGGACTGGCGCCCTTCATCAGTCATTATTTCAGGAAACGTGGTGTCGCCAAGCCCGAAACCAGTGAATAACGATTCAGCTCACTGAGGTACACACCATTTGAAAATCCACTGTACATATGAATTTTCTAATATGAAAGTAACATTGGTCTCTCCAATATGGACAGTTTTCCTGAAACGACAAAGCTTTCTTTTTCAAAGTGTTGTTAAATATGTCGCTGAACTGATCATGCTGAATCCGCCATATTTTACGACGAGTCTTTTGCAATTAAAAGATATTGATAATGAGACAGAATTTTTTTCTTGTAAAGTGATATATAGTGGGAATTGTGATAGGTTCGAACGGGTTGTTTAACAATACGAAGGATGTATGCTATAGTACAACAAAGACTCTTCAGAGTAAGCACAAGACTATCAGATATATAGGGGATAAATTTATCATACCACACTTTACCAACGGTCTTGTCACAGTGGTAACACCGGTTACCATCAGATCGCCGAAGTGGTTTCGGACTTGGCTAGCTCTCGCTTCCCGCGCCCGGGTTCCCGGGTTCGATATCCGGCGGGGTCAGGGATTTTCTCTGCCTCGTGATGATTGGGTGTTGTGTGACGTCCTTAGGTTAGTTAGGTTTAAGTAGTTCTAAGTTCTAGGGGACTGATGACCATAGATGTTAAGTCCCATAGTGCTCAGAGCCATTTGAACCATTTTGAACTTGGCTAGCATTTGGATGAGTGGTCATCCGGGACGGCCAAGCGCTGCAGGTAACTAGGGTGCATTCAGCCCTTGTGAGGTCAACTGAGGAGCTACTTGATCGAGAAGTAGCTTCGGTCACGAAAACTGACAACGGCGGGGAAAGCCGTGTGCTGACCACATGCCCCTCCAGTGAAACTTATCGGTGAGGATGACACGGCGGTGGGTCGGTATCGTTTGGCCTTCCAAGACCTGTTGGGATGGTGAGAGAAAAGGAGAGAGAGAGTTTCACACAGTACGTGTCATGTTAAGAAGTAGGATAGAAGGCACATCACAAAGCATATTCCACAAATTGTGTGCTCACAGAATTGGGAATCCTCTACGCTGATGGAAATTTGTATGTATACATGAACATTCTGGAAATAAACACTGACGATTTCTTGTGTGTTACGCGACGTATAATTGACAACCATTTAAATTTTAGGTAAAGTGGTGGACACACGTCTAGCTTATTAGATAACGCGCGCAGCGAGCACTTCCTCCCAATCTGTCAACAGTCGAAGAAACCCTCCTGGCAAACAGTTTTCGGTAGCCCAAACACCACCAACAATTTAATCATGAATTTACAGTGAAATTTCAAGAAAGCACATTTTCAGTCCATCTTGCTGATTTTTTTCTCAGTCGCTAATTTTGATTCATCTGTCACAACAGAAAGTCAGCCTGATAGTTTTTCATGGTGAACATTCGTTCCTCCACAATTAAACGTGGTGCGTTATTTTCGAACTGAATTTTCATATAAGAAATTTCAAGAATCAGTCAGTAAATTTCGATAGGGTGGATTTTTTTTTCAGATAGTGGATCACACTACAAACCTCACAGTTCGTGGTATCATTAATTTTGACACGCATTTTAAAATTACACAAATAAGCGGCGAACGTCCATTCCTACTCGTTGTTGGCGCCGTACTGTCACCAACGATTAGCAAGGTCTGTGACACGTCGGTGGGCATGGTGAGAGAAATCGCGTTTCTTCAGCTCAAGAAACGTTCTTTAATTTTAGAATGGCCATCGTTGAGACCTGGTGGTAGGCAAGGGAAGGCCGGATTCGGTTACGACGGAAGGGGCCGTAATCAATTACAATTGGGTGCCTTTTACAATTATACACAATTTATTTTAAACCAGTAATTCCAGACTCAACCATAAATAAAAAAAATACCACACAATATTAATATAGGAATAAACAACAGTGTAAATAATAGTGTTTTCAGTGAGTTACAATTTAGCAAATCGCCATTAAATACAGATACAACAGATAATGTATGAAAAGCAAGCCACGGTGATACGGGCAGGTGGCCTTACACGCTAGGAATGGCAATAACTTAAGAATTGTTTAAATCTCGCTGCAACTTACAAATTAATGCAGTCAAATATTAAAGGTAAGTCGCCACAAACACAGCAGTAGGCGTGCACAGAAGCAGCGTTACACTGAACTACTGGCTATCAGACCTCCTTATAGAACACAAATGTCTTGCAAGAACCAAAGGGCCACAGGCGGTGCTCCAGGAATCGATCTCTGAGAAGGTCCGGCAACAAACACTTTCGCGAGCTATGAGATAGGCAGCCAAGAGTTGAATTCACTTCACAACATGGTAACTCAGACTAGTGGCAGTCTAACGTGTAACTTATGATAATCTTGCTGAAGCTACCTGACGTCCGATAAACCAAGTGCAACGAGGGAACGATACGCCAAAGCCGGAACCGCCGGTCTGCACTACGTCCCAAAAATACTATGTGAAGAACGCCCAGAATGAGAAAGGAATCACTACCACAAGTGTAGAAGAATCACAAGCACTGCACTCGCTGCTCTTCGCCTCGTCGACACTATGAGCAGCAGCAAGAACCGAAGTCACTGGAGAAACGCGAGATATCACAATGGTGCAGGTTTCTCTACCTGGATTGAAATGCACTCATCTTAAAGCTTGCTGGATCTGGCTTACGAAGAGGGCATGCACCCCCGTGACCACAGCCCTTTCATCCGGCAGTATATGCGTGCCGCCAGTGGCCCCGGCGTGTTCTCGCCCTGCGCGGACCTGGCTTCTCCTGAGTCCCCAAACGAACTGGTTCACTCCCATAACCTGGAAAAACAACGACGTCGCCCCAAAGATAGGGAAACAGTTACTACATACCGACAACCGCCGCTGCTGCCACTAGCAGACAGGCAACGCTTGCGAAACCGAATGGCGCCAGTGAGCACGACAAGAAGACAAACAACCACAACCATGTCAACTAAACGATACCGTCTGGTCTCCAACAGAGGGCGGAATCCTACAAACAGCACCAACGTCTGCCGCAGCAAAGCTCAGAAGTGTCATGTCGTGTTCATTTGTAGGCGAAGAACACTTCCGTCTTTGACGAACATATTCAGAGCTGGGAAAGATTCGCCGTGGTTTAATGGCCATATAAGAAAATTGCTAAGCAAACAAAGAGAACTTCATCAGAGATTCGAAAGAAGATAAGAATCTGAAATAAGCAAAAATAAGTGTAAGGAGAGAAATGAGAAAAACGTTCAGTGACTTTGAAAGTAAAATTTTGTCAACCGATTTAAGTAAAAACCCTAAGAGGTTTTGATCTTCTGTTAGCTCAATAAGCTGCTTGAAATTCTCTGTTCATTCACCCAGCGACCATAGTGGCACCGAAACGGAAGGCAACAGAGGGTAGGCCGAATTAGTGAATACAGTTTTCCGAAATTTTTTCACCAAGGAAGATCGTATCATGGTCTCCCCTTTCGATAACTGAACGGATGTCGATAAGGGAGAAACTGACCAGATGACATAATGACATACCTGTAACAAAGATTAGGCGAAAGATCTTGTTCCCCATCCACCAGTAGGTCATGGTAGACTGCCGGATCAACAAATGGTAGATAGCTACTGGAAAATAGGCGCAGGTCATTCCCGTTTCCAAAAATGGTCGTAGAACAGCTGCACATTATAGCTTGCAGTGAACTCGAGAAAATATTTTGTGACATCAGATACCGGTCGCCCAATGTTTGGCACCAAAACTGTAGTGAAATCAAATGCAAAGGGTACAAAATTGAGGGATTCACGTATGAATATAAAATATTGCTTATATGTTCAAAACATGAAAGAAATGTATTTATTTTCCGGCACAGCGGACACACCAGGAACCGCGGTGTTGGCCGTCGAATGGCGCTAGCTGCGCAGCATTTGTGCACCGCCGCCGTCAGTGTCAGCCAGTTTGCCGTGGCATACGGAGCTCCATCGCAGTCTTTAACACTGCTAGCATGCCGCGACAGCGTGTACGTGAACCGTATGTGCAGTTGACGGACTTTGAGCGAGGGCCGATTTGACTTTGTATGGACAAGAATCAGTTATTAAGAGGAGGAAGAATCGTCTCACCATTATTGTTATCATTTGTCGTGTACTGCTGTCAGCGGCAGGCGTCGCGTCGGTGCGTCGCATCGCGTCGCAGCTATGCTGCAGGGGTTGGCTGTCCTCATCAGCAATCGCGGCTTTGCGGCGGGGCCCAGGTACGACCTCCGCATTGTCTGCCCGCCGTCGGTTGCGTGGCCGAAGCTGTGCTATCACGGCATCTGAAGGCGGATGTTGGCAATGGATGGAAGAGCGCCCATGTCTTCTCGCTTCCGCGGTGTCTCCACGACTCCCCTCTCTCTTCTCATCCATCTCCCAGCTCAACTCCTCATCGAAATATTTTTTCTTTCGGCGTTGTCATTAGCGGAAGAAATTTTTAATGTAGCCCAATGACAGGTCGCTGTTTCATCGCCACGCATCTCCGTGCGGGGTGCAAATTTTCTACCTGGCCTGCGCTGGCGTGTGGCTCGTGAATCGGTGTCTTTCTCTCGATTTCACATTCTTAAGAAGTTTTCCTGCATTCCGAGGCTGTTGGGAGAGCAGCTACACAACACTTCTTTATAACTGCTCTCTCTGCGTGAGTCCTGGACAGACTGATGTTTGGGCTCCGTCTCAAAATCTGCCGGCGTCCTTCATTTACAAGGAATATCCTAAATCTAGAAAAAATCATCTTCCTAGGAGTGCTGGTTTCTTTCACACGCCTCACTGCGCCGATTCCTCAGGCTTTTTTTCTCACGCTCCACCCTGTGCCCATTGGGTGCTGGATTTGTCGTCACATCCCTGTTTCCTAAGGCAGGTAAGAATGACTGCTGCAAGGCCAGAAGAACTCAAATGCTTTCACACGTGCGTTCTTGGCGTTCCATCCTAATGGCTGCAGATGTCCATCAGTTTTCAGCAATCTTCTTGCTGTCAGACAGGCCCTTCACACCGAGCCCTCTGTGAGCGAGGCGAGGACATTGGCCCAGCGTTCCACTGTGTGGTTGCAGAATAATGGCAGTGCCTCTTCTTGGCGGCTCGCCCCAGGGAGTCCGACCCATACCTCCTTCATGGCTTGGCGAAAGTGGCTGCGGTATTTCACAGCTCCTTGTCGTGACTATTAAGCTTCTGATACAGAAGGTTGAAAGTCATGGGAAGTGGCCCATCTATGTTCACTTGGCCCGTCGCTAACACACTTCAAAACTAAAGAAGAATCTTCAGTCCCTGACAATTACACAAACACTTCATTCACTGATGTGGGATACTGTGGGGATATTACGTTTCCAGTCGTGCCCTAGTGTGCGAAACCCAGTCGACCACTTACATATATGATTGCCCTTAGTAAAGAGGTAGAAGACATGTACAGATAAATAAATTTCCTTACAAGGCGCAAATAAATGAAGATCAAAGCATAGTAACAGTACATGAGGGACACAAATAACATTGAACCCAATGAACATGATGACAACATCACATCCCTACATTAGGCGAGACATGCACAAATACATAAAGGTCAAAACGAGTAAATAATACATGAGTAACACAAATAACATTGAACGCAATGAACGTGATGATAACGTCACAGACGTATACAGGATGTCTGCAAAAAAAACATGTATTCAAGAAGAGTGTAAATCAAAAATAAACCACTCACAATAATACTGTTCATTACATCGCAGATGAGAATACTATACATCTATACGATACATAGAGTTAAGACATGTGAAACAAAAGTACACTTTACACAGCAATAATGTTTATAACCGACTTATTTGTCAGTAGTGCCAACATGGACATTGCACAAGACAGAATTAAGGCAAGTGACATAAGAGTTGACCTTAAGTGGCATTGTTCATCCAAGAGTTCTATAACATCGATACAGTATAGGTGTCAGTTCAAACATCTGGTGACACAAAACGATAAATTTTCCGATGACACACTTTGTTGAACTGATAAGGATACGATAGATAGGATGGACGGGTAGCAACTTCACGTTTTCGTCAACCATTCACTTGTTTTGTTATCTTATAAGATGTACAAAAATATTAAGTTGTACCTATTCTACTTCCACAGAACCCACAATCAATATGTATAAAGTATTCATCATTGGTCTTTAGGAGTCCTCCTTCTCACTAACTAGGTTGCATAGCGTCAGCTCTGCGAGCCGCGTGGAGGGACTCGAATGTAAACAAAAAAAAAATGCATTTTTTTTCAACTAAATTCAATAGTGTCAGCTGTGTAGCCGTGAAAACGGTATCGAATGTCAATCATCTAAAAGGAAACCTTTTGTGTACCCCTTACTTTGTACACTCGCGATATTTTACTCAACCCTTAAATTCTAACATGCAAAATTGTTCTAACATGCTTCAATCAACGTTTCATGAACTACTCAAGAAAGGTAAAATATCTACTTCACAAACTGCAAAGTACTTATTGGATGCCCCTGTATGCTCCAACAGAAATCTCATCAAATCTTAGCGCGTGTCTGCTTTTCACCTTTCACGCTGGAGTCATTACACTGAACACCTCGCATTGTAATACAATAAAACATGGATCCATCGCACTGCATTACAATTAAATACATACAACAAATAAACAAACAAACATTGAATCACATGGGAATGGCAAAGTGCTTGCGTGAGCTGCACACGCAACCGTCATGCCATGTCCGCACATTCACACCAAGTGGCTCACAGTCCAGACACACTCAAAAATGACTATCTAAGCACAAAAACTATGTATTAATTATTACAACAGAAAGCCTGTTCACAAGATACAGCTCGCTGTCAACAAACATCTACAATTTTCTACACCACTACTGCCATATAATGCTCTGTTGAGTCACGCAGACTCTCAGGCTACGGGCGTTAAAAATTCCTACCTCTCTCTCAAACATCATAAATAGCATAAGAAATCGTTGTTGTCTGCAGTCTCCCCTGCTTCCGAGTGAGACGTCAGTTTTTCTCGCCACTTGGAAGCATGGAAACACCTGCAATCCTCAGAAAACCGTCTGACTTTTGCACATATTGCGACCGTTGAGGGAGCAACACTTTCTTCTACTACTGGCGAGTGGGCGTTAGTACTTCTGTGGCGTACTTCACAGTGCTTCTCTGCCACTCTGCAATCACTTTCGCATTTTACACTTCACACTCGCTTCTCGGTTGCTGTGGGTGCTTCACCTTCAACCTTTTCCATTGTCTCGGCGCTCTTGTCATGGCATTTGACTGTGGTCTCTCTCTGTATATCGTTAAGTTCCGTTTTGAACGCGACATCTATATTCGCATGGGCGGCATGGGGTGACACGGATGCGTACTCATTTATGGCCTCTGGCCCTCTAAATCCTAATAGTACGTGTGCGAGGGTCTTTAACCCACGATCAGTCGCATCGTGTCTGTCAAATTCACTTTCGTCGGCTGTGTTCGTGGGATTCTCATCACGAGTTGCGGATGGCAAACTGACTTCATCTGGAACACCTGTTCCTTCTAACAAATGACCTTTTAGCTCCCGTGGCCCATCTATTAAAATTTCCTCCTTCTCCCTACATTTTACTAAATTAACTGCGCCCTTCACGCCCTCTGCACCCTATGCAATCGGATCTTCGAACAAACTGACTACAGTTATAGTGCTCCAATTCCTGACCACCGCTCTACTCGATAGTACATCATTTCAAATTATAAAATCTAGTGACTACCCACCAATGACAATTGCTTTCACCTGGAAGCTACTTCTTCCGTCGCTTAACGACACCAAGACCTGGTTCTCTACCTTCATTATTTTCGCACCAAAAGCGGTAATTAGATTCCTTTTACGGGTATCTCAGCTAATTTACTACCACTTTCTACCACCTTTGAGTAAAAAGACGTTTAATGTGCTACCACATCCGATCCCAGAATCGAGACTTGCTCTCGTCTTAATTCCTTCCACAGTTATTTCAATGAGGGGACACCAATTGTCCGTAGAACTGATAGAAGATACAGAGAAGATCCAATTAAGAGGGGCAAGTTTCGTCACAGGATCGTACACAGATGTAATGGTCCCGATTCTTCAGAGAAAGTCCAATTCGGAGGCTTATATCCTCTGAGAAATAGGATATATGGCGATGTATGGCATCTCTACCGAAAGAAAACGATGCTGATCCACGCAGAAGGGTTTCGGAGCACATCGCTCATCGTACATTGTTGAACATGGAGCTCCGCAGAAGACCACCCATACGTGTTCACGTGTTGACCCAACGACATCGTCAATTACGATTGCGGTGGACATGGAATCATCGGGATTCAGCCGTCAACCAGTGGAAACATGTCGGCTCTTCGTATGAATCACATTTTCGCTACATTAGGTCGATGGTTGTCTCCACAAACGCCATCATCGAGGTGAACGGCGTCTCGAAACGTATAGTGCGCCATGTATGCAAGCTGGTGGGAGCAGTTTATTTTGTGGGAGACACTTTACTGCGCTTGCGTGGGACCTGTGGCAGTAATCGAAGAGAAGCCGACCGCTGAGAACCACCTGCATACCTTCATGCTTAGTTTCTTCCTCGACGGCGATGCCATGCTTCAGCAGTATAATCGTTCGTGTCTCGGAGCCAGAATCGTGTTTCAGTGGTTGACGAACATTATAATGAACTCACGTTGAAGTCTCGTCGACCGAATTCGCCAACTCTAAATTCTGTGGAACCCATCTGGGTCGCTATCGAGTGCCAGCAACCACGTACGCAGATCAGTGGCCCGTCATTTACATGACCTGTGGGTAGACATCTAATGCCACTTACGTCCACAAACCTACCAACAAACTGTTGGTTCCCTGATACGCAGAATCCGCGCCGTATTTCTTTCAAAAAACGGACAGACATGCTATTGAAGAGGTGGTCACAATGTTTTGACCCATCATGTATAAGCACCACTCCAGTATTTATGACTTTTGGAGATGTTTGTTAAGTAATCGAAGTTAAACAATCAAACTGCCGTATTTACATGAAACAGGTACATCTCGCGCACAGTATTATTCACTGTTACAGGTTTAGATTGTCAGACGCGAACACCAGCAGATAATCGTTGCCCTGGTGGCAGCACGTTAAGAGGTTGAAAACACCGCTCTGTTCCGCAGTGAAATACGAAGAGTCAGTAGCAAATATATTAAAATACTAAAAATTTCTTATAGGAAATACTTGCTTAGAGAAATTTTTGTAAGCTACTATGGAGAGAAGGTCGCAACGTATACCTGAAGTTCTCCTCTCTTATGGGCTGCAAAATAAAATTCATGAAAATTGACACGAGTGACAGAAGTAGAAAAATTGAATTACTAAGTCGTATACGTCGTCGGCCGTTGTGACCAAGCGGTTCTAGGCGCTTCATTCCGGAATCGCGCTGCTGCTAAGGTCGCAGGTTCGAGTCCTGCCTCGGGCATGGATGTGTCTGATGTCCTTAGGTTAGTTAGGTTTAAGTAGTTCTAAGTCTAGGGGACTGACGACCTCAGATGTCAAGTCCCATAGTGATTAGAGCCATTTGAAACATTTTTCGTATACACCGTTGTCTCTGCTTCGTAAATCTTTATAATGGCTTGCAGGCACTAGGAAAGGCGTGAGATTATTTTTGTTTTAACCACATCCCACCAGCTTTAAGGCATTCAGAGTAAGGTTTTAAGATGCAAGACTAATATACTGATGCAGGGCTTGCTGCCACATGGGGCAGCGTGTGTTGTTCCATGCTCTACTGCAGTGGTTCACAAAGAGGGCACTGTCGCTCCGAGGGGGGGCGGGGGGGGGGGAGGTGAAATGCTGTTCAAAAATGTTCAAATGTGTGTGAAATCTTATGGGACTTAACTGCTAGGGTCATCAGTCCCTAACCTTACACACTACTTAACCTAAATTATCCTGAGGACAAGCACACGCACCCATGCCCGAGGGAGGACTCGAAACTCCGCCGGGACCAGCTGCACAGTCCATGACTGCAGCGCCTTAGACCGCTCGGCTAATCCCGCGCGGCTGAGCTGGTGTTTTCTTGTGTGTGGCGGAGAAGGAGGGTGGAGGGGAGGAACAGTGGCAGACGTACTCTATTTTCTTCGATGACTGCACTCTTAGCTACTATCAAGAAGTGATACTTCAATTAACAATAAGTTTAACAATGAAAGAAGGACAACGAAGAAAGAGACAGAAATACGAATTTGAATATAATTATGGAAAAATTAATAGTTCAACTCCCACAAGCCACTACAATGAGCAGCAGAATTTACGTCTTGGAGTCAACGGAGGTTACCGGATCGATTCGTCATGGATCACTTATTTTGTAACATTTCGTTCCCATCGTTTACCACTACTCCATTCGTTGTTAACTTGTGAGTCTTGCTATAAACACTGATATAAAAAATCCACCAACTCCAAGAAAATGTTGTGTGACGTAAACGAAAGTCGGCAGATGTGTTTCTACAGCTCGAAGATGATGTCTATTCAGATTTCGCAACAGTCGCGATAGTGGCGCTAGAAGCATCACTATGACGATGCAAATGTGATTTGTTTTAAATACACGCTATAACGTTCGCGAGCGTTAGTTATCTTTGAGATTGGGGGTGGTGAGTTGATGTTAGACGAGAATGCCTTTAAGGCGACAAGGACGTCATTATCAACACCTCACTGACTCTGGACCAGATTCTGTGCTGAGGGTACGAGAATCTGGATGCTGCTTCCGCGTTAAGACCTAGCAGGAATGTAGCGACTGTACATGACTGCTGGCAGCGGTGGTCACGGGAATGTATAGTGGCAAGAAGACCGGGCTCCGGGTGGCAGTGTGGCACTACCGAGAGGGAAGACCATCGTGCTCGTTGTACGGCTCTGGTGCATCGTACTGCATCTGTAGCAGCAACCTCCGCTGCACCATAGTGACACAACTGTTACAAATCGGCTACTTCAAGGACAGCACCGAGCAACGAGCCCCGTAGCGTACATTCCGCTGATCCCAAACCACCGCGATTTGCATCATCAGTGGTGTTAAGTGAGAGCTCATTGTAGGGCAGGGTAGAGGCTTGTTGTGAGTTCTGATGAAAGCTGGTTCTGCCTCGGTGCAAGTGATGGCCTTGTGTTGCTAGGAGGAGGTCATTCGAGGACCTGCAACCAGCCTGTCTGCGTACTAGACACACTGGACCAACACCTGGAGTTATGGTCTGCAGTGCGTTTTCGTGTTACAGCGGGAGCAGTCTCATGGTTATTGCACCACCCTGACTGCAAAATTGTACGTCAGCCTGGTGATTCGACATGTTGTGCTGCTATTCATGAACAGTATTCCGGGGAGTGTTTTCCAGCAGGATAACGCTCGTCCACACACCGCTGTTGTAAAACAACGTACCCTACAGAGTTTCGAAATGAAACCTTGGCCTGCTCGATCGCCGGGCCTCACTCGAGTTGAGCACATACGGGACATCAGCGTCACCCACAAACCGCATTAACTGTGCCTGTATTGACCGCGCAGATACAACAGGCATGGAACTCCAATCCGGCACCTGTACACCACAATGCAAGTACGTTTGCATGCGTGCATTCAACAT